>NC_140681.1:0-10000000 GCF_054131305.1 Coturnix japonica | reverse complement strand
TATCCTCCTTCCCATGTGGGGCAATGTGCATCCTTTCCCTGAACATGGAAATGGGAGCTTCTGAGCCACCTTTGGAGCTGTATACACTAGAAGGGAAAGGAGAAAGAACTTCCCATTTTGAGTATGGTGTGAGGATAACACAGCCCATAGCCTTGCCCTGGTGCACGCAGAGGATGGACTGGAAATACCAATTATTTGGGTCCTGTGGCATGTGTCTATGAGCAGATTATTTGGAGAGGGATGAAAGGTGTGTTCTGCCGAGCATTCCAGCAAAACACAAGGGAAGTGTTTGCAGTTAGAAAGTTGTGATAAAATGAACTGAGTGCCTGTGAGAGCAGCGAAACAAAGCAGCCCTGGTGCGGACTCGCTATGATGTGCACCCTTGCCCCATGCATGTACAGCACCTCTGCATTCTACCCCATCCTAATCACTGCCCCATCCCTATCATAAGTCCTGCCCTGGCTCTGACTGCCCTCTGCTCTGCTCCTCCAGGTGGTATTTCAGCAAGATCAGCCGCAATGAGGCTGAGCAGCTGCTCCTCTCTCCTCCCAACCAGCATGGCTCCTTCCTTGTCCGGGACAGCGAGAGCAGCAGGGGCGAGTACTCCCTCTCAGGTAATTTGGGGGTAATTAACCTGAGCAAATGAGCACAGGGAAAGGAGCCAAGCTGGTCCCCAGGAGCAGCTCAGTCAACACAGTGAGAGAAAGGTGGAAATATGCTTTGAGAGCTCTAGTGCTCTTGTTAAAAGGAGCTGACTGCTTCCTAAAAGCTAACAGGTGTAGGTATGGGTCTCTGTGTTACTGTGGCAAAGGAAAGTGCATCGTTTCCATCTGGAGTATGAAAGCCATGAGCACGTTATGGCAGTTTAATGATGGTTTTTCAGCTCTAACTCCTGGGATTTCATTCCAGTGGCTTTTATAGTCTGATGACTGGCTGTAAGGTGTCAGGAGCTGGTGTGCTCCTGTGCACAGCAAGCTGAATGTGGGGAGTTTCAGGCCAAGCAGCATCATTGCAATGTGGTTTGATCCAAGCCAAACATTTGCAGCTCCTGGCAAGCCATAGCTCTGTGCTGCAGTGTGCTTTCTGCAGGTACAGCCTCTCCTGATTCACCGACCCCACGTGGTGATGAACTCAGATGCTCTCTGAGCAGCTTGTTTGCATGGCAATGGTTTCCTCTCATAAAGCATCGCTGCCTGTAGCTGGCAGTCTGCTGAGCCAGGCAATGCCAGAAGGAGGGGTGAACCCCAGGGCTCCTTTAGGGGGGATTAAATATCCCAGGTGAAGCAGTGGATGGGGTGCTGGGGATCCGGGAAGGAGCTGAGATTTTCCCCCTTGGCTTCCCCTGCAGTGCGCAACCACACCAAAGTCAGCCATTTCCGCATCTGCAAGAGCCCCGCGGGCAGCCTGTACATCCAGAGGGGTCATCCCTTCCCCAACATGGAGGAGCTGCTCGCCTTCTACACCGAGAACTGGAAGGTCATCCAGAGCCCCTTGCTGCAGCCCTGCAGCCCCACGGTGTGTACGTGGCCACCTCCTGGCTGCTTTTCCCTTTGGGCTTGGTTGGGTGTTTCTTTGTTGGGTTGGAGCCTAAAAGATGTAGAAGAAAGGAAAGAAGCTAAATAGGGAAGATCAGAAATAACATATATCCATTTGGGATTTGAGCTTTGTTAAACTAAAAGCTGTAACGCACTGTTGTATGGCTTCCAGTTCACATTCATTGGCCATATTAAGGCTGGGCTTGTTGTTTGGGTGCATGGAGAGCTGCCTTGCCCAGCTTGTGACCTGTCCGAAAGGCACAGCCTTTTCTGACATATTTGCTCCATGACAAAGACTCAAAACCTCATTGTTACAAACTCCTTCAATACTGAGTCTGGAAATAGCTGCTCTTCCAGATTTTTTTCCTAGAGGATAATAAGACCCCTTTGCTTTTCTATGGTTCTTGTGCCAATTAGTGTGGCACTCATAAATCCAGTTACAGCACAAATCCCAAGCTCACTTCCTGATTAGAACTTCATTTGCTAATTATGGCTTAGAAATAACAATTACCTATGTGAATAATTGGAAAATGAAATGGGCTAAGAGATAAAATAAATGCTTAACGAGCTGAAGACTAAACCAGCCATAATATGCAACGATATTAATTTATTTGCTTTTTATTTATTGGTGGAAATATAGAAAAGCCATCTTTGGGGGCTGGTGAGGAGTTACTTATACATTATCATAGAATCACAGAATGGTTGACTTGGAAGGGACCTTACAGCTCCTGTGCCAAGGGCTGGTAGACCCCCACCAGCTCAGGTTGCCCAGGGCACCCATCTATGGCATTGGGTACCTTCAAGGATGCGTGACACAGGTGCATGGCCAATGCCCCATGCCCTGAATGGGACCAACAGCTGGCATAGGCTGTCCCAGTGGGCCTGAGTGTGCCATGCCCCTTCTGCAGACACCCCCAGAGAGGGATGGCTGGGAGCGCCCGCGTTGGGAGTTCACCCTGAGGAGGAAGCTCGGTGAGGGTTACTTCGGAGAAGTGTGGGAAGGACTGTGGAGAAACACAGTGCCCGTGGCCATCAAGATCATCAAAGGTGCGTGGAAGGGCAGATATTAGCGGTGACCTACTGAGTGTCTTGTTAGCTGCCACAGCATTCACACCCTTCTGTTTCCTGCTCCTCTTGGTCACTGTGTTTGTCTTATCAAGCAAACCGTGGTAGGACCCAGCATGTAGCCATGTATGGAGCCATACAAGCTTGTGCTGTCTTTGCGTAATGGCTCAGCCCATTGGGTTTGCGATAAGTCAGATGGGTTTGTGATGCGTCAAGACTCGGTGGAACAATGACAATGAAAATGGGAGCTGAAACCCAGTGGAAAACATCTCATGGGTGTTTGGACCTGAGATGCAGGGTGTGCGGATAGCAGGCTTGAGAGACGCGGGGAGGATAAAGGTCCTTACAACAAATATGGGGTGCAGAGCTCTGAAGGTCTGAATGCTAAAGGGCTCACAGCAGCTCTCTCCCTCAGCTGACATGAAGGCAGAAGACTTCACCAAGGAGATTCAAAACCTGAAGCGCTTGAGGCATGAAAAGCTGATCCAACTGCACGCTGTCTGCTCACTGGATGAACCTGTGTACATCATCACCGAGCTCATGCGGAAAGGCAACCTGCACAGCTACCTCAACAGTAAGTCAGTTTATTTTTGCTGGCTTTTATTTCCTTTCCCAACCTGATAATCAGACTTAGAGGGAAACAAGACCAACAGCTCCCACCAAGACCTGTTTTTCTGCCAGGTGCATCCCTCCTCCTCCAGACCTCTGGGCTGGGGCTCTGGCAGCAGTTGGTGCCGGAGGAGAAGGAGCTTGCAGGTAGGATGGGTTGGGAGCAGACTTGCATGGCAGCAGGTCACCTTCAGCTTTGACCAAGCTGCAGATATCTGCATGCTCTTTCAGCACGAGGTGCTCCTCAGCCTCACCACAGTCCCATTCCTGATGGCCATAATGAATGTACCACAGAGCACAGTCCCAACCTCAGATTTGAGGTTTACTTGTTCCCTTTAACACCTGGTCCCACACTGCCAGCACAGGATCTCATTTCAAACCTGAACACCCTAAAATAAATGTTACTAGTTTGCCTCAAATGCCTGGATCATTTGGGTTGACAGGTCCTGAAGGGAAGTCCCTGGGCACCTCCCACCTGCTCAACATCGCCTGCCAGGTGGCAGATGGGATGAGGTACCTGGAGGAGAAGCACATCGTCCACCGAGACCTGGCAGCCAGAAACATCCTGGTTGGAGAGGAGCTCACTTGTAAAATTGCTGACTTTGGACTGGCCCGGCTCCTCAAGGTCAGTCAGTGCCCCACACTGCAGCCGTCACCTGTTGACCCCTTCCCATGGTCTCCAAGGCAAAGCTTTTAAACAGCACTCATCTTGCAAGCCCTCAAACACTGTCTCCCTTTGTTTTTTCAGGATGACATTTATTCCACCAGCAGCAGCACCAAAATCCCAGTGAAATGGACAGCCCCTGAAGCAGCCAACTATCGCACCTACTCCCTCAAATCCGATGTCTGGTCCTATGGCATTCTGCTCTATGAAGTCTTTACATACGGGCAGATCCCATATGAAGGTAGGGCTGATGGTCCCTTCCAGCATCTTGCCCATGTTCCTCAAAAGTCAGTGTGTCAGGAATTGTCATATTGTTCCTTTTGCAATGGAAGTTGAAGCGTCTCCATGGCACATTATATGGTTATTGTTCACTCTGGAGAGTGCTTAGAGGGAATGTGGAGGGATCTGGAAGGTGTTATGGGCTGGATCATCTCTCTCAAACCAAACCTGTGGCAGAAGCTGTTTTTAAGCAATGCTGGTTGACCTCTTGGCCCACTGCAGGTCTACCCTTAGTATGTCCTTTGGGAACATTAAGGCAAAGGGAATCTTCTCTTCCCTTGCAGGAATGACAAACCAAGAAACCATACGACAAATCACCAGGGGTTACCGCCTTCCCCGGCCCAGCCCCTGCCCCCCTGAGATTTACAGCATCATGCTGGAGTGCTGGAGTGGCAACACAGAGGAGCGACCCACCTTCATGGCACTGCGGGAGAAGTTGGGCTTCATCTACAGGAGGCTGTTCAACACTCTGTCCTGAGGGACCTTCCCACCCTTCCTGCAAAACTCCCTTTGGGCCAGCTCTTGCCAAACGGCTCCTTCTTTATGGTTGCCCTCCCATAGGACTTGAAGGAAAGCACATCTCATCAACCCCCCCACCCCATACCCATAAAAAAAAACAAAAGAAAAACAAAAAACCAGCCCCTGGACCCTCTTGGTGAGAATGCAGGGAGGTGGCCAAGGGAAAAGGCAATGAAGTGTGGAGTATTCATTACTGGAGCTTGGCTGCACAGCAGTCTTGGAAAGCTCTGTGGTAGTGAAGACATCGCCCAGTTCACAGCTCCATTCAGCCAGTAGGGTGGGAGGTTCCTGCCATCCCCACACCAACATGAAGGTTTGCAGTTTGTTTTCAGTTGTGGCTCTGCTTGGTTTTCTTGTAGTGTGTGTCCAGTGTCCTTGTCAATAAATGTGTGTGCCTCCATCCATGCTGCCTTCTGCATGCTATAGAACCATGAAGATTGGAAAAGACCTTCAAGACCATCCAGTCCAACGCCATCCTACCCTGCCATGCCCACTAACCATGTCCCTCAGGGCCATATCTCCATGTTTTTTGAACTCCTCCTGCAGGTACGGGGACCCCACCACCTCCCTGGGCATGGTGGGGATGGGTTGGTAGTTGGAATAGAGGTAGCACTGCAGGTAAGACTGCTTCACCCTGTTTTGCTGCAATGCAGAGGCACTTTTTGCTGTGGTTTTCTAAGGCTCCATGGCTCCTGCAAATACAAAGCCATGGTATTACTGCTGCAGGGAGAACTACCATAGTGGGATGAGGGGTGTTTTGGTGAGCAAAGGGGATTGAAGATGCTGGAAAATAGCCAGGTCAAGTTTGGGATTTAGGATCACAGTTGTGGCTCTTCTGCTTAGGAGCAGCTCTGAAAGTGCATGGATCTACCCGTGATACAAAGCCAAGGGTTGCTCCCATCAGCTCACAGAGCCCCTCAGTGCACAGCATCACAGGCACCTCCTGAACCTCCTCCTTATGAACCCAGGGGCACCATTTGTTCCTTTTGCCAACTCCATGCACACTCCCCAGGGCTGGGCTGACCCTGGCAGCACTGAAAGGGCCAACTGAAAAGCAGCAGTGGGAGCAATGCCAAAGTGCAGGGACAGCAGGGGTGGAGTGTATGAAATTAAAAAGTTTAAGCACTGCTCTCTTCATGTTAGAAACAGCCACGCTGTGCAAAACAGCGGAAAAGAATCCAGTGTTAATTGAGCAAGGCTTTGTGATCAGGGGCTCGGAAAGGGGAGTTTCAGAGTGCAATACTCAGGAGCTGTGATGCTCCTGTGTTGTGTCCATGTCCAGAGAATGGTGCAGCTCTGTGATGCACATTCTGACTGGAATTGACATTCCCACCTGGGAAAATCAACCCATTGGTTTTGCTGTGGTGTTTGCCAATGGTTGCAAGAGGAAACTTTCATCTTGAAAAGCATTTTGGAGTCTGATGGTGCACTTACTTACAGCCCAGTCTAATGTGAAGCTAAAGTTTGAAGCTGCATTTGATAGGTGATGGATTTATTGCATGCCAGGAAGGTAGTGGGATGTGTGCATGGCAGGACAGATTATAGGCATGCAGGCCTTGCTGCCACGAGGTGGTGCTAAAAGTGAAGCAGAAGCTGCTCGGAACGTTCAAGATTGCAGGTTGCAGCCTACATGCATTCATCCTGCATGCAGCTGTACTGCAGCAGCAATGTCACAGTGCAGAGAGGGAATGAGGGGACATGAGAACATGGCCAAGCTGGCAGCGCTCACAGCAGCTTCTCCTTCCTCCTCTGCAGCTGCTGCGCTGCTTGGTTTTGTTTCCAGCTTTGTCTGCTGGGTTCTGGCATCTTTCTGAGTTTATATTTGCACTTGGATTGAAGCCACAGCTGGAGCAGGACTTATATTTTCTTCTCTCACAGGATCTCAGCCTCATCTCCCACCAGAGCTGGAGATGTAATGGGGGATCAGGCTGTGCTCCAGCTGCAGGGGTCCTGTTCCTTTCCAAATTGCCATAGGGTGGGCACTGCAGATGTGTTATTAGCAGCATCCACTGCTCTGGTCTCAGCCTGGCACGTACCCAAATTGTGGATCCATGTTGTCCAAGTGGCATTTGGAAACAGTGCCAGACTAAGGCAACGTACGTGAGCTATGTGTCGTTTGTTCCTATTTTTAACATCCCACTTTTGCCTTTGTGAAGGGTCAGGGAGAAGCAAAGTTTCTGCAAGGAAAGAAAAATATCCCAAAGTTGTAAAATGTAGGAAATGAAAGCAAATATTTTTCATGCTGGGCTTTTGCAGGAGCTCCTCTGACAGCAGAGGGATGGCACGAGGGCAGTACTGAGGGGCCAAGGGCAAGCAGAAAGCACAAGCTATTTTTGCTCAAATATGTGAGTTAATCAACAGCCAAAAGGCTGAGTCCTGGAAATTAGTATGGGGCAGCAGGTGAGGAAGGGGACACTGGTCTAAAGGTGCTGGAACATGGGGCAGAGCAATTTGAGCCCCATAGAAATGGCAGGGAGGTCTTTAGGGAGGGCTATGGGGTTTTCTCTCCTGTGTCTCCTTTTCACTCCTGTGTCACTCAGTGAATCTCTTGCTGTCCAAGTCTGGTGCAGCATCAGGAAAGGGAGGTATGGGTTGACTTGGAATTCCCAGTTCACCCAGTTGCTGGTGCTGTTCTCTTTGGCACAACCCTGTTGTGACACTTGGCCTTTCCTTGGGTCACTCTCACCTCTCTGGGTGCAGAACCAAAAACCCCAGTGCAGCTTTAAGGCAGCTCTAAAGTCTTCTGAAAGTTTTGGGTTTCCTCTTGTCATTAGTGGTGGGAATGGAATGGGATGGGATGGGATGGGATGGGATGGGATGGGATGGGATGGGATGGGATGGGATGGAGTGGAGTGGAATGGAGTGGGATGGGATGGAATGAAATGGAATGGAATGGAATGGAATGGAATGGAATGGAATGGAATGGAATGGAATGGAATGGAATGGAACAGCTAGCAGGTACCTACAAAGATCAAATTCCACACTATCACTTCAGTGCTGACCAAATGACAAAGCAAATGACTGAGGGTGTTACCCAAATGCCTGCTGAGCACCGACAGGCACAGCTCAGCCTGTATGAGGGGTCCTGGGGTTGGTTTAGGGGGGGTTGGGGTTGTTGGGCACCCTCCAGCTCGCTCATGCAAAGCTTTGCTGCAGGGTTATATGGGGACGTGCTCGTGGCCTTGCTCTGCAGCTGCCAAGTGAAGCAAGGAGCCCCTGCCCTAAAGAGCTGCTATTAAAAATACAACAAATGTGAGTTAAAGCAGAGCTGTTCTTCTCTATGGAAATGAAATCTGCGTGGATATAAGTGTCTCCTTGGAGCACAGCCTGGACATGGAGCAGCATCCTATATTGGGACAGCAGAGCCTCAATGCAGACTTGCATCATTTCCCAACCCCTTCAAATAAACATTTCTCCGTTTGTGCTGCGGTTTTAAAGAGCCAACGAGAGCTTTTCCCCTGGGGGGTCAAACGGGTTTTTGCTGTTTGGCTGTACGGAGAGGGGAGTGGCTACGTGCTCTATATAAAGGGGGTGGAGGGGATAAGCCCAGCAGCGCCGCGGCTCAGGCCGTGCGGAGCGGACCCGGGTGCTGCGCTCCCTCGGGCGGGGGGCTCCGAGCGGCCCCGCCGGGCCCCTTTACCCTCCCCTTCCTTCCTTCCTCTGGACCCCACTGGGCCCTAGTGCCGGCCAGGTGCGCTCTAAGGCCTTTAGGGTTGGGTTAGGGGTGCTGGGTGGTGGGGTAGCTCAGCTTTGAGCAGCATTACAGAGGGGGGAATACATACAGTTGGGGGGAATTGGGGTGGGGGGCTGCTTTAGGAGGGGTTGGATGGGTCTGGGTTCAACTTGGGGGCTTAAGGGATGGAGTTGAGCCCCCTGGCTGGATGCTGTGGTCCCATGTGGGGGTTGTGTGGGGGTCAGCACAGTCGGTGCTGTGCTTCAGCTTCCCCAGCATTGCAGCTCAATGTGGGTGCGTGGTCCCTGTGGGTGCTGGGCTGCACAAAGCCCCCACCTTGCTTTTCTCTCCTTTGTTCCTTATGCAACTTCACGCTGAGATTTCACAACTGCAAAGGGTTGATCCGAGTTAAATAGCAGGATTGCTGCAGGGAAGCAAAACAACTGTGCTGGGCACCAGGAAGTTGTTGTTGTTGTTGCACTGTTGCTGTGCAAGCAGTTGTTTTCAAGGGAGTTATTTGGGCTTTGCATAAAGCTCTGAGCCAGAGCTGTACAGCTGCAGATTGACACACATGGAGGGCTCTGTATGCTGGGCATTATACCCAGTGTAGTCAAATCTCTTACAAAATAATCAGTCTGTTCGTGGCTGTTCCTTTACTTGCAGGTTTTCTATCAGCACAAACCCAGGACCCAGAGCCATGGCCTCCATCCCATCGAGCGGCTCGTTGATGGCCACACACAACTATCACCGAAGTAAGAACGGAGCACATCAGGGGGTGGAGAATCACTGAGAGCCCACAGGAGCTCCTTGGCAAGGGGGAAGGGTGCCCGGCAGCTCTGACCAGCTGGGAAGCAGCCATGCCAGCTCCTCTGTCTGTTATAGGGTTATAAGTTGCAGGGCATTATGCACTGCTGCTGTAGAGATGAGCTGCAAAGGCACTCTGGGCCATGGCAGCCAATGGTGCCTCTCTGGGGGTGGCTTTGTGCTCCAAGGGAATTGACATATTTCTTTTGAGCTCAAATTAGGAACAGGCTTACAGCAGTTGGGCTAAAGCTATGGAGATTAAGTGCAGGAATCAGCAACCTCTTGGCCCTGAGACATCTGTAAAGGCTTCTGAAGTGTTCTTTGCAATGCCAAGCTGTTAAATAACATCCTTGGGGGCGGAAGTGTTTTCCTGTAGAAGTGTTCAGGTGTTTTGTGTTGGCCAACCTGCCATCCCTCCATGTTTCCTTCCTGGTAACTGCAGTTTCTCTGCAGGGCGTCTGAGCTCCACGTCCAGCAACAGCTCCTGCAGTAGCTCTGAGTATGCTGGGGAGGTCATCCCCCACCACCCGGGTGAGTGCATGGGAACACATTCCCTCCGTGTCCCAGCAAGAACATTGTGCCTTTAGAAATCTATATGGAAGCACTGAGGGCAGCGTGTAGCTGTGTACTTACCAGAGCTGTCCCAGCCTCTTTGGGTTGGTAGTGGAGCTGCCTGGTATGCACTGATCTCTGCTGTCCCCCAGGTCTGCCCAAATCTGACCCTGGCCAGTGGTGGGCCAGTTTCTTCTTTGGGAAGACAAACCACCCTGCCATGACAACTGTCTCAGAGTCCCCAGAGAGGTGAGTACTTTGCTCCAGATAAAGAGATGGGAGCAGAGCTGCTGTGTAGCACCCAGGGATTCCCATTCCACGTCCCCAGAGTGCATCCTATCCTGGGTGGTTGGGAACCATGTCCCCATGGTGCATCCTGACGCTATGGATGGCATCCTGTGAGTCTTCACCACCTGCTGTTAGACTGTGGAAATAAAGGCAGGTTGAGGACAAAGCACCATGCTGATTTCCTGACCCGATGTATATCTCTCTTGCAGCTTGAGAGCATTGCCAGTGGGGAACCTGGCATGTGGGCTGGTGCCAGGAGCAGGACGCAAGCGACATGCCAGTGAGCCAGGCATCGGGCCCTCATCCTGAGCTGCATTACCCTTCCCTTCCCCGCAGAGCTGCTTGCAGATGTATGTGTTGCTTCGGGGTAAGACAAGGCAGCAACCCTCCAGCAATTCCTACACCAGCCTTTTACTATTTCTCAATGCAACTATGGCATTTCTGTGCAGATTCGGTAACACGCGTTTATTGACTTTGTACAATGACTACTAATAAACTCGAGCAGCCTTTTAGAACACTGTGGGTTATTCTTCACTGGTGGTAAGGGGTCTGCCTGTCTGGGGTCAAACTGGGGGTGTGGATGGGATGGGTCTTGGAGACAGTGCAGTCTGCATCCAGTGTTTCCACCATGGCTGCAATGCTGGGAGGGACTTCTCCAGTAGGTGAGTAGCTCTGAACCAGACAGCGTGGTCATGCCAGCATGACTCACTGGTGCAGGGGTGTTTTGCATGTGAGCAGGATCTGGCTTTACCACTGCAATTCGACAGGCTCCTGCTGCACCTTGTCCTCCCTGTGTGGCTGCACTGCCCTGCTGTTCTTCTGCCTCCTGTGCTTGGGGTGGGAGCGTGAGGCTAAAACTGAGCCTGGTCTGTGTGAGGGTGAGATCAGTTTGGGCACAGACTGAGCTCAGCAAGAGCTGTGGCTTGCTCGTCTTGTGTTCTGTGGGTGCAGTATCAAGGTTGGAGCTTGTCTTCCTGCAAGTATGGTGGTATTTTTAGGGGAGGGAGGGAGTGAGGGTTTAACCAAGGTGGGCAGTGCTGGTGTGTAGTTGGCTGATGTTTGTGCTGAGCTCTGGCTGGTTTTGCCATCAATTAGTCTATGTGACCCTTCTGCTGACCGGCTGATTACTGGGTCGTGCTGCTCACTGAAGCAATACAAAAACAGGAGCCTGAAGGTCCTTGTGTGCAGGAGGGATGAGGTCCCAGCTCCAGCTGGAGCCCAGTGAACTTGAGGGCAGGAGCAAACTTAAAGACGTGAAGTCCTGCTCTGGTTTGCTTTCAGCAAAAGGTCTGTGACAAACCACGTGTGTACTGGGTGAAAAAAGGGGGGGAAAGGCCTTTTTGTGTAAAAGCAAGTTGAGGTGGGAACAGAGTGAGCATGGCCTTGGGTGCAATCCCAGCATTGCTGCTTGTCCCTTGAGCAGGGTTGAGGATGGGAGCAGTGGGTCTGTGTGTGCTGCAGGTTCCTGGTGGCAGCCCCATGTTTCAGGGAGAGAAATGTATTTTTCTTTGGGCTTGCAGCCATGTAGGCCGCAGGTTATCAAGTGTGGACACAGGCAGAGTCAATATTGCTGTTTTCTTGTCTACCCCATGACTAATGAGGTTCAGATCTAGTTCCTGGGGGTGGGTTAAAAGTCTACCCCAGGGTTTTGGGGACCAACAGCAGAGTGTGTGTCATGCAGCTCAGGCCTAAACCCCTCCCATTTTGAATCAGTTCCCCTATTGATGGTGCTGACTCGGGGCTTTCCAGGAAATAAGTTTGCTGAAGGCTGTGATGGACTTTGACTGTACAAAAAGCAAATTGTTTGAACTGTTGTTTTGTGCCCAGCGCCAGGATTTGTTTTTCTGCCTCATGCTCTGGCAGGGGGCTGATTTGGGAGTCCCTGGAACCCTCAGGATGGCACTACTGTGTGCAAACGTTCCTGACCCCATTGGCTGCAAGGCAAAGGGAGATCTAGGATATGGGCTCTGGAGGTTGATGTGGCCTGGAAAGGGAAGGTGGGAAGGATGAAAGTTGGTGCTGCAGGGCTGAGAAGTCACTTCTGTTCCAGTGAAGTTGATGGCATTTCTGAGGTTCCTCCCCAAATGCTTCCTGACAGATGCATTCCTGTATCCTATGTCCCTTTAATGTATCGAGTAATAAAGGTATATTTGATACACAATATAATCTATAATGGGCTACATTCTTTCTGCTGGGAACAGAATGGCTTTGTGTTCTCACTGTGCCTGAGTGAGATAATAGCTTTAATTAATAATAGAGCAGAGATGCACAAACACTTCCTCTTCCCTTTGTGCAGCTGCATCACTTACACCCATATCTCAGCCTGCTTTATAAAGCACAGTGGCAGCAGGGTCGCTATGGGCACTGGGAGGAGTTGGTCTCTGTGTGTAGGGGTTGTGACATGGGGAGCCTCACGTTGGGAGAGAAGGGATGAGATGGGTGCAGGGTGGGTGTGTGGGAGGGCAATGGCAGCACAGCGGGCTCTGCAGGTGGTGATGGGGGAGCTCTGGGATGATGGTGGGCAGGCAGACAGATGGGCAGAGCAGTGGTGGAGGATTAAAGGGGGTGGGGTGAGGATCCAGGCAGATTTCCCAGCACAGAACCTGTGATATGTGTATGGAAGAGAGAAAGCCGAATTTCATTTGTATCGATCAAGAATCAATCGCTTTAAAAGCCAGCAGGCAACAAGATATGGATAGATTTCCTTTTTTTTTTTCCCCCTTTGATTTTTCTTCTAATTACAGTCTCCAAGTAACCGTGGCTCTCCATGTGTTCTTGCTTTGGAGCAGATTCTCTGCTTGCTTTTCTCCTTATTTATCCACCTGGTTCTCAGGGCTCCATGTTCCAGCTGGGGCCTTTATGGGGATCTCTCACCAGGCACCATTTGGGGAACGCTCTCCCTCCTCCCTTTTTTCCCATCTTCAGCATCGTGCAGCTCCAGGCCGGTGTGGGCAGCTGCTGCCACCTACCGGGCCGGATCCACCCTCTGTCCATTCGGGTTTGGGTCTCTGATAATCCCAAGATGTGCTGGGGATGCCGAGATGTCCCCAGGATGAACGCAGGCTTTTCTGAACTCGGAGTTGTGCTCAGCTGCCAAAACGCAGAAGCATCTCAATGTGTAGAAATGTATTTTAGCAGCGATTCTGGAATGATTGTGAGGAAGGTGAAGAGCAGTGAAGAAGGAGTTAAAGTCTTTGGAAGAAACTCAAGTTTATGGGAGGAGCCACTGCAATGGACCTGGGGATGTGCATGTAACCCATGAGTGATGCTCAGCTCAGTGAGCAGGAAATCGGACATTTTATGATGGTTTTCCCTCCAAGGCTGAATTTTGACTGAGAGCCCACAAGCTGCTTTGCCTTTACAACAGGATGTGCAGCTGAAGGTGCTGTTGGCTGGGTCACCTAATCCAGCTGGGGGTGTCCAGGATGTTTCCAGCCCCTCTTCCCCTGGATTTTGGACACGAATACCTACAAGCACCCAGCCATGGGGTGGGATGCTGCAGGGGCAATTTCCCTGTTTCAACCCTATGGCTTATCATCTTTTTTGTGCAGAAGGTGTTTCTTAAAGAAACCCATAACCCAGATGGCCCTGAGGACACTTTTAAAGTCCTTTAAGCTGTGACCCTTCAGCATTGCTACCTCAGATCACCACAGTACCAGGATCTTGGTGGTTATGATGACCTGAAGGAAGCTCTGGCTGCTCGTGCCAGTGATGTCAAGTCCCTGTGTGAGCCCAGCACAGCCACGTGGCACCCTAATGTCCCATCAGGGTGACATTGGACACCGGTCCCAGCTGGCTGGGTGGCAAGAGAGCTTGGGCATCTTGCTGTTACTGCCAGAAGTTATTTTTAAACCAGTGGCTCCAATTTAAAGTTATCAGCATCGTGCACTGACTGAAGGACCTCAGCTCTCGGCTGCCCCTCCAATGCTCATGAAGCTGTGTATTTCTTCTTTTCAAGGCAAGTATTGCTTTGTATGAGGTGAAGGAGGAAAACTGTGATCCCTCTGCTGATCCTGTGGCCAGCCCCTGTGAGAGCAGGGTATCTGGGGTGACACGGGGGTGAGCATCCCTGGTGGCTGCTGTCCCTTCTCCTTCAAAGGGGACCTGATGCATTGCACAGGGAGAATTGTGAGAGCTCAGTGAGCTGAACACGTTATTCATGGGAAGGAACCCCCTTCAGTACCAAGGCAAATTCAGGCAGGCAGCCTGGGGTGTCAGCATCCCAGATACATACAAATTACCAGCACTGCGGATTATTCCCTCTTGCACTATGCAGAGACTTGTGGGGAAAAAAAATAAATCTCAGTTATTACATCTGGGCAAATGGGGATTTTTGTACAGTTTAAGGCACCAGATCCTAATACAGGGGCTGAGGGGCTGGAAGGAGTGATGATGATAACTAAAAGGGGTACAGGATCCTGCCAGTCGCCATCACAGCACCTTTGAATGGCCTTTGGGGGGAGGTCTTAATTCCTTGAGTTATCCCAAATCATTTGGGGGTGGCTTTTCTAGGGGAAAGCCTAAATAGGATGGGATATAGGGGAGCAGCTTCAGCTGGGCCCAAATCTGAGGCTGGAAGGATGAAAACCAGGCTCTGAACTCCCAGTCGCTGCATGTTTTGCCTGCTCAGGTCTCTTCTCCTTCCTAGAGCTGAGAACTGGAGGATGAGAACGAATTTCCAGGTCCAACACTGTAGTGAAGCGCTTCTGTTCAGGATGCAGGTGCTGGGGAAGCCCTGCTCTGCAGCACACGACTGTGGCTTTAAGTCCCTTGGAGGCTGGGTGTCAGGTGGCTGCCCCTCATCCCGATTAGCCAGGTCTGGCAGCTCTCTCCTATTCCTGTCCTGCACTATTTATAGTGTGATGGGCTGTCGGGCTCCGCTGCGCTGCAGCTACAGGCAGCCCCATTTCTATGCCTCCTGCCTGTCCTTGCATAAAAAGAGTAGATTATCTTTTGGCAAAGCACTGAAAAATGGGCAGGAAGAATAAGGGACTTGTACTCCCATCCCTGCTATGCATTGCCACACTCAGTGTCCATCCCCAGCACATCCAGGTCTGGGGTTATGCCAATGCGCCCATCCCAAAATGAGCTCAATGCTTTTAAATACCATTTAAACCCTTCCTTCTAAATGTTTGTTTTTCCTTTTTCCCCCCTAGTACTCAGTATTGCACAGAGAATGCTGCATAAAAGATATCTTCCTATCACATCTCTGAGGAGATACCACTGAACTGTAACATCCAGGGAAAGAAAAGTCTCCCCTTAAACATTATGAGATCTTAGTACCATTTTCTTCTATGTGATGTGTGTTTAACCCCGAGACTGTCAATTGAAAGTATGTGACTTAGCTGCTAAGCCCACTGAAAGACATCTGGCCCACAAAACTGGTTTGGACTATGAGATAGATTAACTCAAAATTCACTCTCTTTTGACCTGTTTTTGGTGTTGGGACACAGAAAATGTTGTATTACCTTGTAACTGCTCAGCTGACATAGGCATAAATACTCTGACCACCACCTGATATTTGTTAATGCAAAGGAAGCATCACGGTAGGGCAGTAGGACGTTATTCATGGTTTCCTTGTCCTGGGACTTGAACCTCATCTCCCATTAAATTAAATGATGTTCACAAACTGTAGATTCTTGAGCAACAGCCCTACATATTGCAAGTGCAGAAACATATTTTGCTTGATTTATTCCTTCACTGTTGGCTCCTGGGCTAATGCATTTCCACTGAGGCAGAAATGTGGGTCAGTGCCCACAGGACTGAGCCCAGGGACATGTGTGCCCCTGCAATGACCTGTCCCCATCTCACTTGCTGGGAGCCCTGGGCTCTGTGCCTACACCAACTCCATCCCTTCACCCCCAGGTTGCCATGAGGGTTCCAAGACCCTGTTGGTCTTTGCCTGCCCTGATCCCCCTGGATGACGAGCTACAGCATTTCCACTCATAAAAAGTACTTTCTTATATCTCCATCTTCCTCTTTGCCCTCCACCTCCCTAATCTGTCCATTTGCTCCATCCTTTCCTATCCCACTTTCATCTTCCATCCCTATAGCTCTCCTGGCTTTCCATCTTTCATCCCTTCACCTTCCTCCCATTCCACTGTCTCCTTCTTACCCATTCTCCATCCTTCCATCCCTCCATATTCCACTGTTCCATCTCTCCTGTTCCTCCTATCCCTCTATTCCTCTTATCCTTCCATATCTGCCACCCCTTCATTTCTCTCATCCCTCCATCTTCCTCCCATCTCCTTACCTCCTACTCCTCCATCTCTTCCGTTTCTCTCTTTCCTCTTTTCCTCTGGTTGTTCAATTTCTCCCTCCCTCCATCTTCCTCTTCTCTTTACCTCTCATCCTTCCCCATCTGCATTCTCCTCTCTCCATCTTTCCTCCATTTCTCCTATCCTTCCACTCTTCTTAACCCTCTATTTCTCTCTCCCTCCATTTCTTCTATCCCTTTATCCACATCTCTTCCCATCCCTCCATCTCCCACCCTTCTACCTCTCCCACCCAGCTGTCTACTGCTCCTCCATCACTCCTCCCTTCCTCCTATCCTTCTATTCCCCCTATTCCTCCCATCCCTTTACCTCCAGTCTTTACATCTTCCTCTACTCCAGCTTTCCCCCGTTTCTCCCATCCCTCCATTTTCCTCTCATCCCTTTATCCCCCATCTCCTCTCCATCTCCCACCTCTTCCAAACACCTTCCATCCCCAATTCTCCCCCTCCGTCTCTCCCTGCTCTCTCCTCCTCCTTCTCTTCCTCCTCCTCCCCCCGGCTCGCCTCCTCCTCCCCCGCCCGGTACCGCATTGCCGTAGTGCGGGGGGGCCGCTGCATTGCGCTGCCGCCGTCAATAGGTGGGCCCCTCCCGGGGAGATAAAGCCGCCGGAGCCCAAGCTGGCAGCCTCTGCCGCCCCGACCGCCGCTCCGGTAAGAGCTCCATTTCCCCCACCCCCGGGATGGGGCTGCTTGGAACTGGGGGGGGGGGGGAACCTGCTGGAGGGGAGGGGGTTTGCTGGGGTGGGGGTACGATGCGTGTACATGGGGTGCTGTTGGTATCGAGGATGGGGGGGGGGGGACCCCTGGGATGGAGGGAGGGGATGGGGTTGGGCCGTTTCTTCAGTCCGCAGGTGGGAATGCAGCCTGTATCCTGAAAGCTCGAGGAAAGGAAAAGGATAACTTTGAAAAGAAAAGAGGAAAAAGTGAAAAGAAATGAAAATTAATTAGAAACGGGGGAGGGGGTGGGGGGGGGCAGGGGAATATCTAATAAAATTAGAAATAAAGAAAGGGGGGGAGGGGGGGGGGAGTCGGGAGAAATGAAAAAGAAAAAAAGGAGAAAAAAAAGAGAAAAAAAAAATCAATTACTGAAAATAAAGGAATCCCCGCTTCCCCCTCGCAGAAGGGAGCGCAGCCGACTCCGGGCACCTGCGCTGGGCTGCGCCATGGCCGGATCCTGCGCTCGTTCAAGGGCAGGGAGGAAGGCCGGGGGCAGAGGGGCTATCACCGCCCCCCCGAATCGCTGTGAGAGCAGGAAGCTGCCCCCGACCTGTTTTGCTTCTATGGGCAGCTTCATAAAATTGGATTTTATTAGACGTCAAATTAAAGCTCCTAATTGTGCAGTGCTTCTGTAGCGGCTGTGGCACCATGGTAACCCTGGGAGATGCCAGAACAGATCTATTGATTTTCATTTTAAGCCTCCTCCCTCTGTTTCATCCAGATTCAGGGCAGCAAAATACCACAAAATCCCCCACAGCGGGCTCAGCTATGCTGCCCTGCCCCTCTCTTTGCAGCCCTGCTCAGGGCAGAGTGAGAGGGCTATTTTTGTCCATCCTGTTATTTGGGCATCATGTTATCACCCAAGAGGTGAAGGCACCCAGTGGGGACAGGGACGGGCACCCATGGCTCCTCCCAGGGTGCCCACGAAATGGAGGATTTGGAAATGGAATAGAGTTTGGAAAGACCTAGAAGGCAGCAGTGAAGAGCAATTGAAAGGTTGGGTTTTTTTTTTTCCCCATAGAGGAAGGGCACCTTCGAGGTACCGATGACGTAGCCTTGGGAGCTGGGGGTCTCCAGGAAGGCAGATGATAAAATCATGGTATCTTGCTGAGAGCTGGAAGCTGGACGTGGTGACCAGAAATAGCCTGGCCAGTCTCCTCCGGGGGTGAGCTGGATCTGTCCCAGCATGAGCAGAGCCATCGAGCCATGGCCACGCACCCCTGTCTATGCTGGCAGTGCTGTCGTGGAGGCTGTGCTGACGCTGCCTTTTTAATTCTCTTACAGCCTCTCCATATACACAGCTGCATCCCCAGCGCTCCCCCCACCGCCCGCCCTCCACACGTAGCCCACCAACATGGGGAAGGAAAAGACTCACATCAACATTGTCGTCATCGGGCATGTGGACTCTGGGAAATCCACCACCACCGGGCACCTCATCTACAAATGCGGGGGCATTGACAAAAGGACCATTGAGAAATTCGAGAAGGAGGCTGCTGAGGTGAGGAGAGTGTCCCCTGCCATGTCCCCTGCTCCGTGCTGATGTCCCATGGGCAATACGCCCCTTGTGATGCCATCCTTGTACCTTTCTCCCTTTGTTCCTATCACTTTATTCCTTCTGCATCCCAAGTCTTCCCAGCTCCTGTGGCCCATTGGTCCATGGGGTGCTTACCCCCTAGTGCTGATCCCCACCTGGGGATTTAGAAGATGGATTGTGGTACCAGCAGTAATGGCGAGGATTCTGAGAGAGCCACAGTGCTACAGGGCGTGAAATTCCCACTAAATCTTGTGCATGAGGAGGAAAACCTGATAAATCCCTTCCTGCCCTGTGCATGACCATGAATTTCACCCTGTAACATCCCCTTCCAGCATCATGGGGCAGCCAGCATCAGCTGGAGTGCAGATTTGATCCACTTGGCTAAAGAACCATCCCCTTAATGGGGGTTGATTGGTAGCTCTCTGTATAGGAAAGCTGGCATGGAGCATAAGCATTTAAGTTGAATTCTTTTGCTGAGCCTCTCTAATGGTGCCATTTGAAGCAATGTCATAGTGCAGGCATTTCTCGGGCACTCATGCTGTAAAGCACCACCCAGCACCTATAATGTGGCATAGATCAAAGAGGAATAAACATTCTGGGGAACAGAGGAGAACATTGTGAATGGGAAGAGCTGGGAAATAAGTGATGGTAAATTCTAGAGAGGTGGGTGAGCCAGGAGCAGGCTGGTTGTGTTACCCATGGGGTGGGTCTGGTCAGAAGAGATCTCACCATCATCGTGTCATGAACCTTCCATAAATCTTTAATGCAGGCATCTCTTAATTTAGCTGGACAAAACCTCTTATTTAAAAGAAAAGAGAGAGAGGAAAAATGAAAAAGAAGCTTTCAGAGCTGCCATTCCTGATAGCACATCTTGCTGTCTGCCTCTTTGAACCCTTTGAATGTGCCAATAGCATCTGAGCTACGCCACCCCTTTTCCTGCCTCATTGTCAGCCTTCTCTTGCAGCCCTTAAGAGCAGAGCCTCTTCCTTAGAATAAAATCCTCTCTCTTTGCTTCGTGTTAAAAGGATAGAATCACAGAATCATAGCTGCTATCCCTTGCTATATTTCCAGCCCCTTACCTTTAGATCAGGTATGGCACGATGAGGTTATCACGGACGCAATTGCAGCTGCATTAATTGAGCAGACATTTCCCCTGACTTGCTAGAATATGCGGGGACTGGAGCTGCTATTAATAGCCTATTGACTGAGCTTACCGACTCCATTTTCTGATGCAGGGCTGGGGAAGGGTTTTCTTCCATTAGGTGGCATTCTCAGGAAATGGAGGCCTGTGTGCACCCAAAAAAAGCTATCAGAAAACACGGTCCGATATTTTTAATTATTATTATTTTCTTTTTCCTTAGAAGAAAGATCTTATTTTTCTTTATGGCTGGGAGGGTAGAAATAACAGCATCTCCGAGAGAGGAATTGCTCTCTTTATTTTATTTATTTTATTTTAAAGAAAATAAACCAAACCCAACAGTATTTGTGATCTCCGAATAGGAAGCTGCCCCTTTGCTGGGGTCTGGTGGAGGAAATGCAGGCAGTTCTGGCACCAAACAGTGAAGGCATTGTGCAATGCTAGATGATGCAGTGGGGTTTTTTTTCTACAATAGCTCTGGGTAACTGAATACACCCCGTGGAAGGAGGGGAGCTGTTTGCTATATAAAGGATCTCACTTGTCTTTAGGTTATGTCCAATGGCATGTTCTGTTGGGGGGGGGGGGGAGTGGTACACAGAATGGACTGCTTTTGGTTGGGTATGGATCCCTGCAGTTCCTATGAGAAAATCCTGGGTTTTAGGATCAGCTGTGAGTCCCAACAACCAGCTGCACCTGGGGCCTATTCTGTGCCTCAGCTACCCCACCCCATAGCATAGTGCTGATGGCTGAAAGGCTTTGGGGTTCTCTAGCTGAGCTCCTGCCTGAGCGCTCCTCATTATTAATGCACTGCACAAAATAAATCCCTTTTTCCTTAACCCTCATCTTGGCTTGGGCAGTAAATTAGCATGCTCTAATGATGCCCTAGATACCAGCAAGGGAGGGAGTGGGTGTGCATGCTGGAAAGGGTTAACTTCCCAGCTCCCATTCTGCATCTTTTGCCATATTGGAGCAAAGATGTGATTCTGGATTTTTCCACCCCCTGCTCCTGCAGGCACACAGCTCAGGGCTGCCCACTGGGGCTGCAGCATCACCCAGCACTCCCTCTGAGGAAGGGGAGGTTTGCTCTGGCTTTAGGATTTTGGCTGTAATCCCCTCCCCGAGCAAGCTGCAAAGTCATCGCAGCGCTCAGCTGTTACATAAAGGGGCTGGCACTGCTAATTCCTCGTGCTGCACAGGCACAGGGCTGCGATTCCATCCCGGTACAGGCGGGGTGCATTGGGTCCAGTGCTGCAGCATCCTCCCCTGTGAGCAGCACTGGAGCGCTCATCTCCTGCCAGCAAGAGGCATTTCCCTCCGGCCTGGTGATCTATAGTGGCCCATTATGAATTTTATGCACTGATGCTCTAGAAGAAATCGCTGCTGCAGACATGGGATTGTGGTACAGCACCTCCGTCCTTGCGCGGCAGTTACAGCACATTACGTCATCAGCAGATGACCTATTTCTCTAGCTGAATTCTATTTTCTACCTTAGAAAACTTGCCTCTCCAGCCAAGATCTGGTGATTGATGCATGTTAACCCTCTGGTCCGCTTGGGCTGTCCTGGGGCACAGTGGAGAAGGGCTGAGCTTGTCCTCCCCTATCGGTGCAGGATCCCTGTTTAGAGCTTGGGGAAGGTTTGGCTCTGCTTAGTGGCATCAAAGTCACCGACCCAAAGGAAGCGGCATCATGTTTTTACCAGGGCATGTGCTTTATTGCAGGGCAGAGAGATTTGCAGTGGCTCATCTCACCCAGCGTGATTTTCTACCCGACAATGTTGGCTGGGATTTTGGCCATTTGGCAGTGACAGTTGGTCTGACTGCAGCTCACAGTCACTTTTCGTGCAGATTCGCACACTCTGTGGCAAAAATCAATCACGTTTCTGTTCAGCTCCTAGCAACCCTCTTGCATTTCATTTTCTTTTAACCCATTCCCTTGCTACATCCTATTAGTTTGGGGTTCCTCGCTTAGCAATGGCTTTTCCTTCTGTCCAACTGTCTCGTGTTCACTTAGAAGATTAAAATACAACAGCAAGAAGCTTTCCAGCACTGCTGGGTAATTCTGTATCAATGTAATTTCACAGCAGCCCTGCAGGGTTGTGGCATCTCATGGAGGAGACATTGCTGGTCTCCAGCTTCTTATCCAGTCCCACCACAGATCCTCTCCATAGCTCTGCTTCCAGTCTCTTCTCCATCTTCCTGGGGAATGTGTTTAGAACCATATCTCTTTTCCTCTGTGTGAACTGACATATAGATTATGTCTGCCATTGACTTCAGGGGGTTTGCAATGTGACCCTTGGCCTTCATGGCTATGGGAGATTGACCAACTCTGACCTTTGTCTTGGCCAGATGGGGAAGGGGTCCTTCAAATACGCCTGGGTGCTGGACAAGCTGAAGGCCGAGCGTGAGCGTGGTATCACCATTGACATCTCACTGTGGAAATTCGAGACCACCAAGTACTACATCACCATCATCGATGCACCTGGCCACAGGGACTTCATCAAGAACATGATCACAGGCACATCCCAGGTGAGAACGGGAGGCCAGGAGCTGCAGGATGTGGGAGGCTGAGGTGGCATCAGTGAGTGGTGGTGAGCAGGGTCCATGCAAGAGGTGGCATTAGGTCCCTTTCTGGATGCTGAGGAAAGGGTTTATTTGGGCAAAAAGGAGTGCTTTCTCTACAGCACTTCCCTTGCTTGTATGAGCTGGGGATGAGTATGGACTCAGAATCAACAGGATGTTGTGAGTGTCTCCAGGGTAAGGTAGCTTCCCCCTGCCATACTGTACTGCAGGGCATTTCTGCATCCCAGAGCCATTCATGGGCACTGGGTGAGCCTTGCTGCATGCCCCTGGAGACCAGCTTTAGCCAAATGCAGATAGCTTCTGTCATTGACACCAAGGACAGGATTAAGATGTGTGAGTTCCTCCATCAACCATGGAGACTGCTGAAAAGACTTCAGGTGGGGTTTGAGGTGAGGCTTTGACCCTGCATCCATGGGATGTTAAGATGAGGTCCTGATTAGATCCATACAACTTAGAAAGATCCATCTTGTAGTCCAACGTGTTGCAAAAAGCATGCACAGTTGGCAAGAATAAAATAACACGGGTCAGGGTTGAGGTAGATCAGCAGGGTTTGGGGTAGCAGCTGGCAAGGCATCTGCCTAAGGCATGTTTGTTCTGATTAATGTTCCCTTTGGGACATGCTCAGAGCTCCCAGGAGCAGCATTCTCAGGGACAGCAGCAGCTCATCATCTCTCTCCTCCCAGGCTGACTGCGCTGTACTGATTGTTGCTGCCGGTGTCGGTGAATTTGAAGCTGGCATCTCCAAGAACGGGCAGACCCGTGAGCACGCCCTGCTGGCTTACACCCTGGGGGTGAAGCAGCTCATCGTGGGCATCAACAAGATGGATTCCACAGAGCCTGCATACAGTGAGAAACGCTATGATGAGATTGTCAAGGAGGTCAGCGCCTACATCAAGAAGATCGGCTACAACCCAGCCACAGTTCCCTTCGTGCCCATCTCGGGCTGGCACGGGGATAACATGCTGGAGCCATCCCCCAATGTAAGTGTGTGATGTGTCGTGTTGTTCCCCCACTTTAAGTGTCTGTATCCAGGCTGGCTTTGGTGCTGTGAAAGCCACAGACATGCTTCATGCACCTATCATGTGCAACTGCCTGCTTTGCTGGTGCAGATGTTTGTCATGTCACTGTGATTGTGCTGGGATGAATGGGCACAGAGTGCATGCTTCTTGTACCACGACCAGACATCCCAGTGGCTCTCCATGAGCCTCATATGATCAGTAGGGCTGTGCTCCTGGGATCTAATTTAACAATTTTGCTTCGTCAGACCTGTGTTGATGTTAGAGCCATCGACAGCAATTGTTATGCTCAGCAGGAACAGCATGAGTGGTTTTAGGGCACTGTTTTTCCAGGCAAACAACACGATCTGGTTGCAGGGTTGGAGCAGTTCTCACCGCACAGCCGGGCTAACATGTGCTGCATATTGGATGCTTCTTTGCATTGGTGCTGTATCAGCTGCACCCATGTACCACTGCTGGGGCTCCAATTTTTAAGGCAATTTTTGCATGGGAAGGCACTGTGATTTCCTTGAGCATCCATTTAGGGTTTCTCCTTGGCCAGTTGATTCCAAATTGGCCTCTCCCTTTGTGTATCAGTGCTGATGATGCAACGATAGGGTGCTATTTCTTCATATGACGGCAGTGGAGAAAGAAGAGATTGAGGAGGCATGGGGGTTCTTTGTCAGAACAGATGCCAATAGCAGTTGTTACATCTCTTTTTGGAGAAAAAGCTCCCCCAGCTTCAGTCTTCTAAAGACTAAAGAATGTCTTGTGACCTTGAGCAAGTTGCTCAGTGCTGAAACACAGTGGTACCTTGGGAAAGCAACTGGAAACTCAACGTTTCAGGGAGATTTAGGACTTCACTTGTGGATTTGGGGTCAGCATTCAGAAAGAAGGGAGGCAACGTGTCCAAGTACAGCCAAGGGAGGTTGGGATTGAGAGCCTGAGTTAGAGGAGTGCTGCAATGCAGCCTCACACTGACCTGGCTTGTAGCTCACAGCCTTGCACAGGGAAGACAGTTCATGAGAAGCTTGGGGATAGCTTGGAACAAGTGGTTTTTTCGGAGATTCCTTTCCCCTGTACAGTGGAGCTGGGATAAGGTCAGCCGTGGTCACACCAAGCCCAGCTGCATAGTTCCTGGGTGCCTCCAAATCAGGCTCCAAATGTCAGCAGCTGCTGGGCAGGGAAGATGATCCTGAACAATTTGCTATTAATAGGCTGCAGAGGGGAGGCACAGGGTAGGATGGGCCTCACTGACTTCGTTCCTCAGATGGGAGGCTGGGAGAATAAGGGTGGAAGGCTGTGGGGCTGGGGGTCCAGGGAAGCAAAGGATGCTAAAAGGATGCATGGACATTCTGTATCCCATGATGTGGTCCTCAGGGTCCCCTCCCACATCTGTGGGGACAGAGTCCACCTCCCCACATTGCACTGCTTGTAGGAAAGCTTGGGTGGGAATCCAGTGCAAATCTTTCTCTTCTTAATCCTCACCCCCCAAAAAAGCTCCTATTATTCTCACTCACATATTTCCAGCTGAGTTTCACTCAGCAAGAGGCAGCCAGGTGACTTGTCTATCCAACAGGGGACAGACGGCCAAGGTTGGGGTTGGAACTAGATGATCTTCAAGGTCCCCTCCAACCTAAGCCATTCTGTGATTCTATGCTTGTGCAGTGGTGTTGCAGCTGCATCCCATCAGGCTGTGTGGACATGGGGCTGGAGCCAGCCCTACATGGGAGGATGTTGTCCATGATGTAGTCTGTGATGGAAGATGAGCATGTATGGGGTACAGAGTAGGCAAAACTGGAGAAACTGCTTTGTAAAATGGAGTGCAATGGGAATTAAAGCTCAGCTGTTAATGATGGGAGCTTGAGCTTGCAGCATCCACGGCTGACAACACAGGGTTAACACACAACCTATCAGACCGTGTTACGTCAGACCCTGTTTCTGCCATGGAGCTGTGGAATAGTTATGGTTCTTGGGAAATGGATTTGGGGGCATACACGAGCAAGGTTTTGATGTGTAATGTTGTGCACTGGGCGACAAGTAGCACCCAAGGATCCAATGCTGGGCAGAATAATCTGTGACAAACCATTCTGCCTCTCAGCAGCTGTGAGGAAACTCAGTGGCTCTGCAGTCCATGTGCATAGGGCTGAATACATGTGGCTGGTGTGGGAAGGCAAAACCTTGTCATTAGGAATGGAGGCTGCAGGTTTGCAAGGTTTAACCAGTTTCTTCTGCTCATGGATGATTCACATCTTTCTAGAAGAGAAGGGAGAATGGGGATGGAGCTGGATGAAGGGATGCAGGTGAATATGCAGAGATGCTAGAATGCAAAGACCTTACCAAACCCAAATAAATCCAGGCTGCAGCTAAACCAGCTCCACACATTTTGTCCTAATGGGACACCTCAGTGGGACCATCTCAGGGTGTTGAGGACAGGCACACTCAGTGCAAACTGTTGCTATTCTGTTTGCAGATGCCTTGGTTCAAAGGCTGGAAGGTGGAGCGCAAGGAAGGCAACGCGAGCGGGGTGTCCCTCCTGGAGGCCCTGGACACCATCCTGCCCCCCACCCGCCCCACAGACAAACCCCTGCGCCTGCCCCTTCAGGATGTCTACAAGATTGGAGGTGGGCTACCATCAGTGTGACTCTTTTTAACTGTAGCCTTCCTTCCACAGGGATTTGGGGATGATGTTTCCAGGCACGGGGAAGCTGGAGGGATTGGACTTATTGAACTGCAATTAAAACTGGGTGGAGACCCCATGTGAGACTTTGGGTTGGAGGCAGACGTGTCCAGTTGCCCAGAGACCTGAGATGATAGCACTGAGCTCTTCTCAGTGAACATGATGTCAAAATGGCTGCGGATTTGGGTGTCCCAGAGGTCACGGCTGGCAGAACCAGTTGGAGACCAGCCAGGAATGAGATTTTGCTTGGTTGTGGTCATTGGTGCTCCCAAATGCTGGTGTCCATCAGCAGCACCTTCATGTGCCCAGCTGCACCACGGGACCAGCCTTTTAGGGAACATGGACAGTGACGTGGGCACGTCTCAGGGCTTTAAATATCCCTTCGCTCTCTGTCCTGCTGGCAGCACTGGGCAGCCCTGCAGAGCCATTTCCAGTCCTTTCCATACTTTCCAAAGAACACGTGCATTGCAGAAATCAGCCATGTTGAGTGTTGCTCCCTTGCTTTTAGGAAGCATTTTAATGCAGGCTTTTGTTTGCAACAGAGATGAGGGATGGTGGGCAGCTCTGCATCCTCCTCCACCCCAGCTGGGGGAAAGACAGGGTTTTGCCAAGGGATTAGGCAGGTCCTTAGGAAGCAGAGACACTATGGGAAGGGTGGAAGTGAAGGCAATAGAGTTGGTGTGGAATAGTGGATGGATCCCACCAGCTTCTTTTCCAGGTTTTTTTCTCATAATGCTTCTTCACCTTGATCTAAAGGTGCATTTTCCACAAATCTCCCATTGACACAAGGTGTAGAATGTCCCATTCATCCAAATAGCCATCCTGTCCCCTCATGCAGTGAGGATGATGAGTCAATTGAAAGCCATTGGAGATGCCCTGCTGCCCATCACATGCTTCGTGGGTGACGTTCTGCTCTGATCTCTCCTTGTCCTTGCAGGAATTGGCACAGTTCCTGTGGGCCGAGTGGAGACCGGCATCCTGCGACCTGGTATGGTGGTCACCTTTGCACCTGTGAACATCACCACTGAAGTGAAGTCGGTGGAGATGCACCACGAGGCACTGAGCGAGGCCCTGCCTGGAGACAACGTTGGCTTCAACGTGAAGAATGTCTCTGTCAAGGACATCCGCCGTGGGAATGTCTGTGGGGACAGCAAGTCAGACCCGCCGCAGGAGGCAGCACAGTTCACGTCTCAGGTCAGCTGATTAGAGTTCTATTCTGTTCCATTCCACTTTTGCTCTGCTTCCACTCCATTCCATTCCACTCTACTCTATACCCTTCCACTCCACTCCATTCCATTTTGTCCCCAACATCCAGCAGCTCACAGCCTTGCACAGCTGACACTGAGGAGATAAAACCTAGGGGAGCAGAATACCCACCAGGGAAAGATGCACATTCTAGAGGTTGCCTGGGGTTTAAGCCTTGGGTTTGCAATTTGCACACTGGTGCATGTGAAAATGGTTGCTCCCTCTCCCAAATGCAGCTGGCTCTGGTGGAGAGCAGGACTAGGTAATAACTCACAGTGAGGTACCTGCACCCATGTCCTTCTGGGTGCTGAATAAATAAATAATAGCTTAAGTAACACTTTAAACAAAAGAAGGATTCTGCCATGAAAGCCAATTAGCTCTTCTCTGTGTGTGTAGCAGGAGATGGCATTGATTTCCAAACCTTGCAGGTCCTTGCTGGCACCGAGCTATGCAAGACACCATAGCCGAGTCCCTTTGGATCTTGTTGTGTCCCATAGGTGATCATCCTGAACCACCCTGGGCAGATCAGTGCTGGATACTCACCTGTCATCGACTGCCACACCGCACACATCGCCTGCAAGTTCGCTGAGCTGAAGGAGAAGATCGACCGACGCTCTGGCAAGAAGCTGGAGGACAACCCCAAATCCCTGAAATCGGGTGATGCAGCCATCGTGGAGATGATTCCTGGCAAGCCGATGTGTGTGGAGAGCTTCTCCCAGTACCCACCCCTTGGTAAGGGAATGGCTCCTGCGTTGTGTCCCATGGAAGAGCATGGAGGCTGCTTGGGTGCAGACCTCACGCTGGTCATACTGAACCTCCCACTGATCAGATGGGGGGCAGAGGGAGGTGAATGTGTTCCATTGCTGCTCCATCTGCAAAATCTGATGCATGAGCTGGGTTAGGGTGGGTGAGACAGGCTATCTCCTGGGCTGGGTTTTCCCTCTGGGAATCACTGCAACCCAACAGTGGCTATGCAGGAGTGTTTCTCAGCTTCCTGACACAAAACTGATCAGGGGAAGAATCAGAACCTTTCAGGGGCTGGCACAGTCATGTCACTCACATCCTCCTCCATTCCCCAGGCCGCTTTGCTGTCCGTGACATGCGGCAGACCGTGGCTGTGGGCGTCATCAAGAACGTGGAGAAGAAGAGTGGCGGGGCTGGCAAAGTCACCAAGTCTGCCCAGAAGGCCCAGAAAGCTGGGAAATGAATTGTGGGCTCCCAGTGCGTAGCGCAGAAACCATCCCTGACACCAGGACGCTGCCACCGTCTCCCCCCGGCGCATGTGTGCACATCAGCTTGTAAGAGTTTATATGTCAACGACTGGATGCTCACCATTAAGGTCCAGTGGAAATTCTTTAAAAGGAAAAGCATGTTCCAGCGTTTGTGAGGCTTCATGTTAATTTTACCAATAAAACTGGTACAACATCCACAGTGGGAAAAAAGAAAATAATAACAAACAAAACAAACCAACCAACAACAACCAAACCAAACCAACCAACCCCAAAGGTGTGGAGCTCTGTGTGTGTGTGTGTCATTGAGAGGGGCTGGTTTCTTGGGGTCTGTGTGGGAGAGATGTTGGGATGGCCATAGCCAGGGATGGGAGCATCCATGGGCACCCAACACCAGCCATTCCCTGGCTCTCACCAGGTTTATGGGCTCATTTCATTGACATAAAGCAGGGACTGCTCTTGCAGTGGAGGTTTTGATATTCTCCTTAACCTGCTCAACTCTCTAATATCAATTAACAGGGCCCTTAATTATTATACTTTCCATTCTGAATAAGCTGGAGTTAACCCCTTAATGTTATTCCACTTAAAGGGAGAAAACAGCAACCCCATGCGTCCTTGAAAAGCTAGCGATATCACTTTTATACTATTTAATAATGTTGGGAGAAGTGTCCAAAGCTGCCTCTTCTCCATATATTTCCTTCCCCCACCTGCAGCAGATCCCCCAAAAGCCTTTCTCACCCAAAAGAAGCCATAAGCAGAGGGCAGAGGTGCCCAATGGCTGCCCAGAGCCCCAGAATTCAAGGTGTCCACCCAGGATTGTGTCCTGGTCCCACTGCAAAAGTGTAGAGCAGAAGGTTTACCCACAGAGCACAGGATACCTGAACAACAGAGACTGCACCTGGGGGGAGCTTAAGACTGACCAAAGGGTGGGATGTGATTTAGTGGCCATGGTGGGGATGGGTTGGTGGTTGGACTGAATGACCTTAGAGGTCTTTTCAACCTTTATGATTCTATGATGCTGAGTGTGAAGGTAGAGGAGGTGTGAGGGGCTGCTCGCACTGTGCTGTAGTGCTCTAGGGGCATCTCCAAGGGTTGTTCCTTGAAGGTGGGGCTGGCAGCACACCAGGGCATCATCCTGTGCTTCTAAAGCAGTACTTAGGGGAAGTAGCATCCACCTGGCAGAGGAAGCAGGGTGAAGGACGGCACTGTGCCAGCTCCTTCCCAGGAGGACCCCAGAGGCAGAAGGATCATTACTGTTTATGTTGCAGGAGCATCTCGTTAATAACAGATGCTCTGCAGTGCTGCGTGCCCCAGGCAGAGCCCCAAGTCACCACAATCCTGTGCCAGCTCACCGTGCTGCCTTTCCCAAAACTGCACCCGCAGAGCACCAAGGTTCCACTTTGTACCCACTGCTGTTTCCAAGCAGGATGGCAGAACCTCACCCGATGCACAGCTTTCCCCCATCCTTTAGCAGTGGGGACAGGAGCTCCCATGGGGTTGTCCCTGCTGTGCTGTGCCTCCAGCTCTCCTGTCCCCAACAGTAGCTGGTTCTGGAGCAGTGGGGAGCTTGGGGTCAGGCAAGAGACGTAATCAAACACAAAGTCCAAACCTGGTCCTCTATAGCTATTTTAAAAGCAAAAACAAGCCTGACAAAACCATGGGTATGTTTCCATAGAAATATAGCAGGGGAGCTGTGAAGATGCTCTGGGAGTGATGCACAAGCAGTGCAGTAATTAATGGTGTAGCTGCATAAAGGGAAAATTGAAAACCTTGAGGGTTTAACTCAGATTAGCTCATGGCTCACAGCAGGTTCGAGATTGCAGCTCTACTTCTGTGCAGTTGGTACCCTGGATAAACTGTAAGGTTTGAAAGAAGATATGGGGCCTGAAGGGAGATGCCTGGTTTGGGAGGTTTGGGCTTTGCAGAGAGCCAAAATAAACCAAAATGTTCTGATGTAGGCCCATTTCAAAGCAGAAGATTGAAAAATCAGGCATGCCAAACTTCTGGGGGTCTTGACTCAGAGCAGAACGAAGCCATACCCTGCCACCATCCAAACCTCAGGTACAAAGACTCATCATGGACCTGGTCAATCACTGCTGTGCAAATCACTGCCCAACCCCATGAGGCAAGGGGGATGGTGCACTTATTCTGGGCTGGGACTGACCCATTTTGGGCTTCTATCAAAACAAGAAGCAGCCCAACATGAACAGGGCCACAGATGGTTTTCAGCAAGCCCTGCAGCAAACAGAAGCTGATTGGTGAGCCATCAGCACCGTGCATAAAGCAGGCAGGTGTGGTGCTGCCTGTGTCAGGTGGTGATGATGATGAGGTTACAGGGCTGTGCTGAGGAAATGCATTTTAAAACACTGACTTCCCCTTCCTGCTGTGCTCAGGTGTGCTGGGACCTCACTGAAAGCTCAGATATTCTTTTTTCCTATCTACCCATTTTTATTTCATTTTTAAATGGTGGCGTTTCCCATCCCTGCCCTCCTTGCTTCCCCTCAGTACCAGCCTCAGCAATGCCATCTCGTGGTAACAGACACGAAATCCTTCTGCAGAGATAATTAGGGACGGGAGATGCAAACCAATGATGGCCCTTCTGCTGCAAAGCCCTGCCTGACAGCAAATCCGCAGCAAGAGCAGGGAGCTGCAAAGTGCTTATTGCTGTTTCTCTGGGGACTGGAGTTTGCAAACACAATTGTGTTACCCAAAACTTAAAGCTCAAAGGGGAAACAACAGTGACTGGAGGTTGCAGGTAAGTCAGAGAGCACCAGGGCTGGCTCTCCCATAGTGCAGCCCATCAGGTGTTTGAGAACCCACTGGGCTGGCTGTGTGCTGTTAATTATTTAAGTGAGTTTCATTAAGCTTCTGGAGCTGATTGGCTGACTCAGCAGGCATTTGGGCTGCTCTAAAATATTGATGAGGCAGCTGCAAGACTGCAAGTGGAACCCATGTTGTAGATGCTGAGCTGGGTGAATTCTAGCTGCCTTTCCATACTTGGCAGTGGGTTCAAGCAGCAGCTATGGTTTACCTGCAGGTTAAGCACAGTACCAGGGCACTGCTGGCCTACAGGCTGACCTTCCATCCCATTCCTTTTCCTTTAGAAGCCAAGTTATGCTTCCAGCATCCCCAGCAGCCATCGCTGGTCCTGCCATTGCTGACCCATCCCTGGTAGATGTGGGAATGATGTAGGTGCAGCTGGAATTCTGCAGCTGCTCTGCTCCTGGGCCTATGTCTCTAGAACTTTCTCCTCATTTCCTTTAACCACCTCAATCTGCATCCTCCTCCCACTGCATTTGGAGCTGCACTTTTAGCGTGAGCCCGGGCTGCTTTTGCAGATGGGGTGGCACAGAGTTCTGCAACGTGTCCTGTCCTTCTCTCAGCCTGTGCTCTCACTGCATATGCAAATATTGCTGACCTGAAGCAGAAGCTCAAGCTGCAGCACAGCCCAGGGCTGAGCTCTTTCCATGCACCCACCTGCCTTCGGTGATCCCCCCTCAAACTCTCTGAAACCATGCAGCCAAAACTCATTGCTTCACACAGAGATGCTGCAGCACCTTCAGATTATTTGTTTCAGCTTCATTCACAAACTGTCCTTCCATGTACCAGCCTGCCTGCAAATTTAGGCTGGCCTGTTTTCTTAGTCTAAATTATATCCAATCTCCCCTTGTCTGGCACTATTTTCATGCCTTCTATCTGCTGAATGCTCTTTGTAGCGCTGGCCAGAAGAGCACTTAGGTTTGATGAACCTGGAAGCAGCCAGCCTGCAGGACAGGGTATGCCAGGGTCATCTGTAAGAAGGGCAAAAAGAGGAGGATGAGCCCCAGCTACCAGCACGGCTGCAGGTTGATGAGTCTCCCCAGCTCTGCATGCTGTCAGCACACACAGGGAGATGCTGAGTGAGACATTCTGTATTCACAGCCTGGTGCCCAGAGGACAGGAACATCCTTTGGACCGGAGAGCACAGGATGAAGTTGCAAGAACACAGCAGGGACTGCATGTAAATAAGGCTGGGAGTCAGGAAAAGCCGTGCTGCAAATGCAGCATCAGCTACATCCAGAGGAAAGCCCCACAGAGGAAAAGCTCTCAAGCAGCAGGACCAAAGGGGTCCAATATCCTATGGGTTTGTTATGGAAAAGCGTGGCTGAATTTTCTGATGCCTAAATGGGTTTGTGGCTGGGTTGCCATCTCCATCACCAGAGAGACTTCAGGATTTGTATCCTCTTTGGTTCCATATCCTCTCCCAGCCCCCATGCCCCTTTCCATCCCCACAGCAGCCCACCAAGGTGGGGCAGAGCCCAGAAAGTCCCCTCCTCTCTTGCCTCAGTACCATTTGGAGCCTATTTATTTTTGCTGGATGTGTTGTTTTCCTTCTTTCATCGCTGCAGAACAATCTACAAGAGGAATCCAGCATGCGCCTGTACCGCTCATCTGAGATGAGACAGATGTGTCAGCCTTGTTAGCTATTTCAGTATGGGCTTTTTCTTTCTGATGACAACCTCCAGGTCCTAAATATTCATGCAGGTTTCAATTCAGCTTTGAAGTTGGTGGGAGGCAGGTGCTGGAATGGGAACAAAGCACTTCACGGGGCCCTGGGGGAGTGGTCCCAGGTTCAGTTACAGTCCTTGTGGGTGCTTCAGTCAGTCCTGAGCTGGACCCCAAGTTTATTGGATCTGGTAGGGCTGGTTAGTTCTGTTGTTTGTTATTAAGCTGTAAGTTGCAAAGAATGGTGTGTTGGTTTAGAGAAACTGGAAGGTGCTGCCCATGGGAACCCTTCTAAGCCATGTCTGTAAGGGGCTGCCCCACACAGGGCATGGTGGCTCCATGGAGGGGAGATGGGGTCCTGGCACTGTCTCATCCCAAGGGATAAGTGCTGGAGCACGGAGGTGGCAGCAATTTGATTTGTGTGTCTTTGGTTCTCATGGGTGCAGAAGGAGGCAAAAAGCCAAGGAGGTTGGGAAGGATTATGTGAGAGATGTAGACGTGAGGAATGACAGAGAGCTAAATTTACAGAGTCTAGGAAAAGGAAGACTCAGGGGCAACGTGGTCACAGGCTATAAATACCTTCAAGGTAACAATATAAATGAAGAAAGGGAATTGTGTGTCGTCTCAAAGGAGGGTAGGGCAAGAGCCAGAACTGGAGGCAGATGAAGGAGATGCATAGAGTGGAGGGGAGGGAGGCCTGGCTGGGGAGATTTGCTAGGAGAGAGGGCTGGGGGGCAAGTAGGGCCATGAGATGCTGGGGGAAATGAGGTGATCGCATCCCTAAGTGACCAACTTGCTTCCTTTCAGCTTTGCACATGCCCTGAAGGTAACCCCATTTCATTCAATACAATTCAACCCAACTTTGTTTTTCACCATTGCTTCTCCTTTCACATACCTGGTCGGCTTGCTGTTCCTCTGGGATCTGATTTTCTTACCAGTCAGTCCTGCACAGCTTAAACTAATGCTGAAACTTCACCAACTTTAACCTCTCCTAAAAAGGGGAAACAAAAGAATTCTATCTGAGCAAGGAATGCACACAGACTACACTGCAACATAGAGGTTTCTCTCCATGCAAGCTGTCCTTGCTGCAGCTCAGGCCCATCTCATTCAACACGACTTTCCCTGGGTTCTGCTGTAGGTGCCCTGATGAGGTGGGTGCTGTCTAAGAACAGGACAGAAAGATGGATGATGGCAGAGAAATTTTGCATCTGCTAAATATGTAATATAAAACAAGTAGCTCTGTCAGCACCAGGTGGAAGGCAGCCTGGCTTTTTGTCAACTTGCTGCCTGCAAATTTGGACTGGAGCATTTTAGTGGCTGGGGGGTTGGGAGTGATATCTGCATGGGTACCTTCTCTGGTATCCAACAGAGATGAGATCACGCTCCAGGATTCTCTTGCTTTCTAGGCTTCTCATTTTCATGACTATTGACACAAACTCAATTAGCTTCAAGGCCGACGACTGTCAAATTTGATTGAAACTGGGCAGTCATCTGATGTCTCTTCATTTTAGGTTGTTAAAGAATATCAGTGGTGGTGCTGTGGTTGGATGCAAGCATCCAGAAAGGCTTTTGCTCCCTGCCCCCATGCCCACATTGAAGCCCCTTTGCTCTCAGGGTGGTCCCTCAGCACTGAGCTTGTCTCCATCACTTGGTGATCCAAGGGCTGGTGTCCCCATCCCCTCCCATGGCAGCAGGAAGTTTTAAAGACCATGTGCTGGCTCAGGCCAAGCCATAAATGGGATTTCAGGTTGCTGCTTGGAGGAGAGGATGGGGCTGGAAGGGGGAAGGGGTTCTGCAGAAGAGGGAGATGGGTGGATGCAGGGTGCTGAAAGATCAGTCGCCACTCTGCTCTTGGATTAGCTTTGCTTGGATGGTGCAGCATTAGTTAGCCAAGCCCTGTACAAGAAGAGATAGAGCCATCTGCTTTAGGATTTGAAAATAGCTCAGGGAGCAAACTGAGGGTGCCAAAACCCAGCCCATGGGCAGCACAGGGCACGCAAACCTCCGGTTGTTGGGTGGGTGTGGAGAAAGGGCTCCAGTTCAGTGTTTCAAACAGAAGCGTATCTCTGGAGTCATTCCATGTATTTCACACCAATCTTCTTTTTCTCTTATTACTCCAACTGCCAAAGGACAGAACACGAACTTTCTGTATCATCACATAGCTCGATAGATTTCCTCTTACCTTCAGGGTCTGAGCTCTCTGCCACTGTGTTTGTGTTTAAAGCCATCAGTGGTGTTGAAAGCAAAGAACTGACTCAGTAATTCTTTTTGTGGGGACATAATGTCCTTGGATCAGATAAAAGCACCTTCCCAGTGCTGCTTTTACATACTTCATTAATTCACATAGTGTTAGCAGCTCGTTAGTGTCTCTCTGTCCTCCTGCTCCACAACAACTGCTTTCATTTTTGACATCACATTGGCAGCCTGGTTCATGGCAGAGCAGTTGGAATGAGATCCCCTGCAACCAAAGCCATTCTGGGATGTCCTGTTGCACTCTCTGTCCTTGCTTGTCTTCCTTTGAGGTTTTATTTCCATCCCAAATGAAGCCATAACCCCTGACAGCCACCAGCACCACCCCACACCTTCCCCAGCATCTCACTCACACCCAAGACTTGGGAATGGTGAAACCCCATCCCCTCCCTGAGCCCTCTGCTGTTTTATGATGATGTTGGAGATGCGTGGCATCCAAAGCTGTGCTGCAGTGTGACACCACAAATGACCAACTAATTAGGCAAAGAAGAGCGCGACGAATTTAGATTCTTCTTTAGGGCTCACAGACTGTTAGTAATCTGCAATTTGTTAATTGAAAATTGCTTCCTCTGTTTGTTGTTGGCCTTTTGGTGGAGGGGGATATTTCCTGCTTTTGGACTGCGTCGCTGGATCTATAATAATGCACTTTGTACATTAGTGCCAGGCACATTTGTAATTGGCCACCCTATTAAAGAACACTAATGATCTTACAAGTGTTCACAAATAATGAATAGAATGGCCCCTCGCTGAATTGAGTAATTTATTCACTGACATACTTGCAGATCTGTTTTTCCATTCTTTAACCCAGCTTTAGCTCTCTGCCTGCCTTGCAGAGACATCTCCTTTTTCATCCATGTGTTGGAGACAATACGGGTCACAGGAAACTCACTGTTCATTGGGACTTGGGACCGGAGCACATACGTGATAGGATGTGCAGAGCAAGCAGCAGTGATGTCAGTCTCTGGTGCATTCATTGCTGCTGGGATTCTCCTGAAGCATAAAAGGAGGACAAAATAAAACAGAGCTTGGGAAATGCAATCCAGAAAGCGATGCTGATTTTCTCTTTTAAATGTGGAAGCCATAAAATAGACATCTGTATTGTGTCAGGCTTCTGCGTGTTCTCCCGAGTCCTGTGATAGTCCATCAGGAGGAAATATTCTTTGGGGCTGAAGCCTGCCGTGCTATATGGGGGGATAATGGTAACACTGGGCCATAATTACAGGGTGTTCAAAGAGGTGGTTTGGGTCAGTGTAATTAGAGAGGGGCTTCCTACAGTGGGAGCTTCGTAGCTACATCGTGGTGAAGATTCAGTGCAGAAAGTAAGGTGTACAGGGGTTTGTGAGCCTGAAGAAGTTGGGTTTGACCTCAGGGAAGCGTGGACAAAGGGAATAGCTTTGCATAAGTGGATTTGTTGTGAGGTTACAGAAGCTGAGTGGGTATGGAGCTGGTTCCCCCCTGTGACCCCACAGCACTGCCTGTGTCTGCTGCCACCCAGACTATGGCAGAGCTGTAGGGATGGGCACCCCACCATAGGGCACCCCCAGCAGAACAGCTCACACTATGGAGCCTTCCAGGTGGGAGAAAACCTGCAGTGACTTTATAGGGTGAAACCAAAGTGGGGGGACACGGGCGGTGTCCTGAGGCCAGGAGAAGGTGTTAGAGCTTGGTTTTATAGATGCTGAAACTTGCTTTTGTGGAGAGAATGTCAGATCCTGAATTTTGGAGAGGATGCTGAAGCCTGCTTTGTGGGGGGACAACACAACTTGTTTTTGCACTTGTTTCTATTGCTGTGTGTCTGTAGCTTTTAGTGTTTTCATTGTGATTTTTTCCTCCTTCTCTTTTTATTTCTTCTCCTTTTTTTTTTCCCCTTTTTCTGAGGGCGGGCACCCCTCATCCCCCCTATTCTGAAGGATGCTCCCTACGGGACGCAGCCCGCCCCCCGCACAGCTGAGGGTTAATGGGGCGGGCGGAGCGGGCGGGGCGCGGCCCGGCAGAGCCCATTGCGGCCGGTTCCGTTCCGTTCCGTTCCGTTCCTGCGGCGTCTCCAGCGCCGGGCACGGAGCGGCGGAGGGGAGAGCGGGTGGAACCCCCCCCCCCTCCTCCTCCCGCTGCCCCGTCGCCCCCCGGCATCCACCACCATGGTGCAGAAATCCCGCAACGGAGGCGTTTACCCGGGGCCCGCAGCCGAAAAGAAGCTGAAGGTGGGATTCGTGGGGCTGGACCCGGGAGCTCCGGATTCCAGCCGGGACGGGGCTTTGCTCATCGCCGGTTCCGAGAGCACCAAGAGGGGCAGCATCCTCAGCAAACCCCGTTCTGGGGTATCGGGTAGCGGGAAGCCCCCCAAAAGGAATGCTTTTTACCGCAAGCTGCAGAATTTTCTCTACAATGTGTTGGAGAGACCGCGGGGCTGGGCTTTCATTTACCACGCATACGTGTGAGTAATAAAAAGATGGGGGGGGGGGGGAGGGGGGAAGACAGCGTAGCCCCCTTCCTTTACCCCCAGCCCCAAATTTCTCCTTGTCACCCATCGCCAATCGCGGAGTGCGGGGTGGGTGGGGGATGCTCCAGCTGCAGAACGGCTGCAGGGAAGGAAGGGAGTGGGGGATGGGGGGTGGTGGAAACGCTCGATGGGGAACCTAATAAGAGTGATGCGAGCCCCTCCCGGAGCTGCCGCAGCCCCATAGTGTCCGGGCACTGTGCACCTGGGAAGGGGTGTGTGTGTGTGTGATGGTGGGGGAGCCAGAAGCTGCCCCTGCAGAGCTGGGGGTGGCTTCGGCAGGGAGGTGCAATGCACCGGTCCTGTGCACCCCCCTTTACCTCCTCTCTTGCGGGGGAAGGGGCTGCGGTGGGTGCGTGCAGGGGAGCGATGGGGAGGGAGCGCTCCTCCGTCTTGCTTGAAATCACCATAGCAATGCTGTGAGCTGAAGAACACAAAGCGCTGCTCAGGCACTGGCTTCTTTCCCTTCCTCCTCCCACCCCCTCCACGTCTCCTCCGGCCCCATCTTTTGCGGGGCGCTGCGGAGGATGTAGGGCCGGGAGGTTGCGGCTCCGCAATGTGGGTCCGGGAGATTCTCCTATGCCCCCATGGGATGCAGCGGGGTGGGAGTATCTGCGAAGACATGCTGAGCCGTGGCAGGGATGGAGTAGGAACAAAGGAGCGGTCCTGGGGTGCGCATTTTCCCCTCGGCAGCCTCGATTTTAGGCAGGAATGGCCACGTTGGATGGGGGAAAAAAAAAATCCCTCTGTCTGCAGGTTGTGCTGCAGGAGAAGGGCAGCCGGCTGCTCGTTGTTCAGAGGATTGCAAAGGGAGGGTCAGGATAAGTCGCTGTGTTACTGCAACTCCCTTCCCTCTGGGACTTTCCACAGTCCCACTGGGCTGTTCTGCAGTCCTGGGTTCCAGCACAGCCTTGTTTGGGTGCTTGCTCCCTTAGAGCCAATGGATTTTTTTTGTTTGCATGTTCTTCATCACGACCAGGGCCTTTATCAACTCCATTGAGATGATTTCTGGGGCCTTTTGTTATTTTTCCCCCATTCCTTTTGCTGCTAACACCATTCTCAGATCAGATGTTGGGATGTGCTTTATGGTCCTCGGCCATTTTGTGCCTTGAGGCCTCCCAGGGAGGTGTGTTGTGTCCAGGTGGTGAGATGCTGTTTGGGAGGAGCTGCTGTTTGGGAGGAAGGGGAAGCTTCACCTTGCACTGCAGAGGGCTGGGGGCTCTCAGTGTCCTCGGGGGCATCCTTGGAGCTCAGTGGTGTTTGTGATGGGAGTGAGGTCCTGAGCATTCTCCATGCCCAGGAATTCCATATGCTTGGTGCTGCAAAATCTCATGGTGGGGCTTTACAGTGAGGATGTGAGGTTGTTGTGTACAGCATGCATTGAAAACCCAGCTTGGGCTGGCAAATGGCAGCAGTGAGAGGGGCTGAAAGCCAAATGGCCAGCAAGGGGTAGCCCTGCCTGGGAGGGCTTTGTAAGCTTCTTTTGCTTCTTCAGCTGATCTCCTAACTTCTAATCCACATTGCTCTGTGCAGTGGCATTGGCTTGGGCAAGCAGTGATCATCACAGGGCTCAAGCAAGGCATCCTGAGCTGCCTCCTCCTGTGGTACACCTTCTCCCGAAGCCTCCATTTCCAATTCATCCCTCCAGAGCCCAGCAGCTGCATCTTGCTTTGGGGGCCCATGGCTCTTCTTGCTGTGCATCACCTGGCTGGGGCTGTGCCTGAATAGGAAACACTGCAAAACCACCTCTGACTTACACTGCTGGGAAATGGAGGCAGTGCTCAGGGCTGAGGTGGGAGCTGCACTGAGGTCTGTGAAGCCTTAGTAATGTGATTAATTTTTTACAGTGTGTTGGGATGTTCTGTGAATGCCAGTCTTCTGAACCATGCATACAATAAGGTTGGCTTTGACAGGTCAGTAATGTGTTATTTAGGGAGCTGGAGGGTACAATGAACATCTCACAAAGTCACTGGGGTAAAGCCCAGCACCCAGTTAACTCCCTTTGCTGCCTGTCAGCCTGGCCCCACCAGTGCCGGCTTTGTGCATATCGGAATGGGGCAGGTGGGGGCTTTCCTGGGTTTTTATAGCTAAAAGTCTGTAATCCAATGAGGACAGCACAGGGACTGCTGGCTGCTGCTGCACAGATGTGAAGGCGAAGGGACTGCCTCAAGGTCATGAAGTTTGTGTGGGAGCTGCCTGGAGATCCCCATGCAAGTCGCAGTATTTCCCATGCTGCATCTGAGCTCCAATCCATTGATCTATTTTCCTTCTCTTTCTGTTGTTCTTTCCCTTTTTGCACCATTTCATGCATAACAAAAAGGGAATTCAGTGCAGCTTCCACCCCTCCAGCCTCACTTCAGATGTTGCCTCTGTAAAAGCTCTGTGCCCTCCGTGAGAACAGTGCTCCCTATTTCATATTGCTGTGTTGTGATTCATTTCTATGCATAAACAGCTCTTCCCACACTGACACAAGTGGGTGACCCGCTCATGGCAAGCATGTATGTGTGCATTATAAGGATATGTATGTTCTGAACTGTTCTGTGGACAGCTGACACTCATGGATCCCATCTTAGAGTGTGGCTGGAGATGGACTCGGGGCTATCTGTATCTGATCTCCCATATTTTCCTGGTATTCCTCTTCTTCCTCTCAGCTCCCTCTCTCTTTTTTCCCCTGGTCTCTTTTGGCAGAGCCGTAGCACTGCAGCACATGGCCTCGATCTGTTCAAGGTTGAGCTAAAACTTGAAAAGTTGAGCCCTGTCTAAGCAGCAGGCCCTGCCTTTTGAAGGACGTGGCAGCACTTAGGTCTCGTGGCAGCTCTCCACGCTGAGAGGCATTTTGCTTGCAAAACTGTTCAGTTTTCCTTTCTTTTTCTTTCTCCCCCAAATGATTTAGGTTATCTTTTCCTTCCTAATCCTCTTACCTTGCTTATTATCGCCTGTCCCATGCTTGGTGGTGCTCAGCCTGAAGTGCTGTGATGCATCTTCTTCCAGAAGGGATGCTGTGCTCTGTGCTAACCTGGGTGAGGTGCATGGACTGAACATCCCACAGCCCTCTGTGTCTGCAGGTGCCCTTTTTGACCTCTGGGTGAGCTGCTCTTTTTTGGGACCTATATTCAACCACTTAAAAGCTGTGTGGTGCCTACAGCAAATACAGCTTTCGTCTTCTGTTTATTGTTCTCTTTTAAGCTTCCAAAGCTACCACTGTCCCCAGCACATCTCATGGCACAGCCGTGGTGGCAGCAGCAGCAGCTACGGAGCATCAGGAGGATGAAGAGTTGATGCAATTTCTTCCCTAGACATGTGGGGTTTCTTGGTGCAGAAGTGGCCTCTTTTGTGACTCCTCCCGGCCCTTAGGGACCAGGAAAATGTGGTTATTGCATACAGGGTCTTTCTCAGATCATCTTTTGCTTTTGATGTAATGCCTCTGGGAACCCCTAGGTATTTTTCTGTTGTCAGAAAGCTCATGTGTTTTGTTTTGGTTTTCTTCCCAGTTAATTTTGCACCTTATGGCATTGATTAATTAGGATGTGTTCCTCCCCTTGCTCAGGTGAGCCTTTAACAGCAACCACACCCATCAAACCCACCAGTGATGGGCTGGGACCTCCCCACATCCTATTGGGAGTACAGGACAAAGATCCAACACAAATCCCATGTGCTGAGCGTAATGGAGCTGCTGGGCTCCAGAGACAGATGCCCTCACTGTGCAGTTTGTCCTCCCTGGGGACTTCCATGCGGTGATGCCTCACCAGCTCCTGCTTAGTCAGAGCCGGGTGGGAGCAATCTGACTTAATGTGTCACGTTCCAGTCGTATTCACCCCACACTGACATTCAGGAAAGGAAAAACAAGCTGGTCCCCTGGGTGACCTCCTTTCTGCAACGCAATGCGCCTCAACCAGCTGAGCCTCCGTCTTTCTTAAGAAGGGATGACCCCCAAAGTAAGTCTCAAGTCCTTTACTAAATGGAAGATGGGTGTCACGTCAACAAAGAAACGCAGTTTGTGAAAACCTTGGTTTTTTTAATGTATACATTTTTGCTTGGTGGCAGATATGCGGGATGTGGTGGGACGAGACTCTGCGGTTTGTTGGTAGAGCGGGATGGAGGGTTGTTGTTGTCAGGCTTTTGCAGGGCTTAGCAGGATAAAAAAGCACAGAAGTTTTCTATGTGGCATTTGGGATTTAAGCAGCAAACGCTCAGCCCCGCATAATCCTGTTTAAGGTAGCCCAAACGTACAGCTGGTTTCTCTGTGGGCTCTTGAGGGACTGATTCCACTTTAAAACTGCAGTGGCAGTTCCTGCCATGTAATCTCCTGTGGAGAAGAAGCAGGGGAGCAGAGGAGGGTGGAGGGTGATTCCTATAGAGGATTAAACTGCAGCAATGCTTATGTGGAAATGTGAGCCTGTTCGTGTGAGACACCCCCTACAGAGACAAGATCTTCAGCACTGAGTTGGATAAGCCCCTTCTTCCTATGGTGGTTTGCATTGCTATGGGATAATGCAATGGCTTTTAGCCACTAAATGATCAGAAAGGAATTAATTACATTTAAAAAACAGCTGATCGGGGTTGTCTGGGCTGAGTTTGATGAATGCATGTGTTGTGAGGTGGTTTGAGCAGCAAGCGTGTGCCAGCAGGACCAGGTAGCGCAAGAGGACACCTGGTCCATCGCTGCCATGTGTTCATACTGTTCCTAGCCGGGCTGCAAGCCAAGAGCACTTGGGCTCCTCTGACATCATCTAGAGCAGAGGATGGCCCTGCTGATGCTGCAGGAGCAGGTATTAAAATTGGCCCTTTTGGTGGATGTGCCCATCCACACAGACAGAAAGAACAAGCTGGAGCTGCTGGTGACCTCGGCTTCCCACGTGCTTCTCCCAGCCCTGTTCTGGGCAAGCTGTGAATGCATCAGCCTGTGACACGCAGACTGAAGGTGTTTGGGGAGGTCATGTGCATCTGTTCTAAAGCACTGAATTAATTATGTGCAGAGCTGTCTGCTGGGGAGTATCTTGAGCAGAAGTCACCGGCTGGGATGATGAGAGCTGCTTTATTGCAGCCTCTGGGCTTCCTGACTGCCAATAAATAAGGGAAACCAGAGCATTCCTCTGCCTCTCTCTCATCTGTCTGCAGTATCACTCCAACCTTTAATGTGCTTTTTAAATATGTGAAAAGCTCTGGTGTTGGTTAACATCCATTTGGTGACTTCTTTTGGGTGGATTGGCCTGAAGTTGCGTCAGGGGTCATTCAGGATGGATGTTAGGAACCTGAATGATTCTGTGATTGGGTGATGGGCAAAGAGCAGCTTTTTCCAGTGCACGGGGAATGGGAGCTCTGCGATATCTTCTCACCTCTCTTGCTGCTGTAGTGTCATGCTTTAAACTATGATGGGGGCACCAGGACTGCTGGGTGCAGCAGAAGCTTTGAATTAGTGTGGACCATGCTCAGACATTGAGCTTGGTGATGCTCAGATGCCTGCTGGGTGGAGCACTGTGTCCTGTGATCCTCTCAGAAATCCCATAGAATCCTCAGAGCGCATCTGCCTTCTGGAGATGCTCGTTTCTCTTTATGACAAAGGAAACCTGAGTTCCCTTGTGTACCTTGGACTGAAGCTGGATGAGATGTGTACCAGCAATGAGGTGAGAAGGCAGAGCCTGGCATCTGTTTGCAACCTGAAAGCTTGAGTGAGCTGAGGCAGTGCTAAATATCTTCCACCACAGCCATTAGGAAATGTGGTGTTCAGGGCCAGAACTACTCTGTGGTTGTCCCAGCAGGTGAAGGTGGGAGATGGGTCTGATCCACACCAGAGCAGAACGATCACAGTCTGAGCTCCACACTTAACCAGCAGCAGTTTTGAGAAAGGAACCTTTACAGCAAACCCCAATCACCTCACGGACCTGCAACCCAAGTCCCAGAGGGAATCAGAGGATAATCAAGTCTTATTAACACTGATGATTGTTCAAAGCAGCTCTGGTTGTGTCTGGACTCTGGGAGCAGAGTGCCTGGCAGGCTGGCCAACCTTCTATCTGACACCAGGCAGTAGGCACAGGGCAAGGAAACAAGAGGATGAGCAGTGTTGGGGAGCAGCTGCCCTCACTGTGTGGGGGCTGAGGATGGTGTCTGTGTCTATCCATTGCAGCAGGCACTTAGACCAGATTACAGGAGGCAAAGGTTATGCCTTCGGGATGGATTTTCCCAGGGATTCCCAGATGCTGCATTTGCAAACAGACCCTAATCTGCCTCAAGTCCCGCCTTCTGCTTTGCAGCTCCGCCAACCCAGAGAACAAAATCTGTCTGAGGCAATTGCCGAGCTGCTGTCACACGTTGCAATGGATGAGTGCAGCAGGATGGGTTTTCCTCGCATGGCTCTTGCAGACACACTGTCACTCCCTGTAAAGCTCTTGTGGTGCCCAGGAATGAAACCTAGCAGAGATCCTGACTCAAAGGTGACTCACATGCACCTCTTTGCCATTGCTTGTGTGAGTGTGGGAGCTCACGTCTGGGCACCTGCTGTGTGCATTTGTTGCAACTTGTGTTTAGTGTGGTTGGAAATTAATGAGCGATGCAAAAGAGAAAAGAGAAACTACAGTCAAATAGTAGTTACAGTGAACACCAAGGGGAAAACAATATTATAGCAGTGTGTAAGCGACCCTAATGAAAATCAAGTCTGTGAGCTTCTGTTCTGTATGTGAAGCCTAAAAGATCCAATCCACCAGACTCAGGAGCTCAGTAGTCTTCATCTGCACTGGAAGGAGGAAAGCATTCCCTATGCTGAGGCAGGTATTGCTTCTGTGTGCTTACAACAGCTTCATTGAGTGCTGTGTGTGGCAGTGAAATGGCAGCGCTGGGAGAGTTTTTCTCCTGCATGTTTATGGGATTTTGTGCAACGTGGAGTCTCTGAGTGGCCATTAATTGAGTTTATGTTTGCTTGGCGCTTCGTTACTAGGTCTGAGGAATGTAGAAAGGGATGTAAGAGCACTCCATCTTTCGCTTTAGAGGAGAGCAAAGTAGTTGAATATAAATCTATATTACAGCTGGGCAAATGGAGAGGCCACGCTCCCTCCTGCCATGCTGAGCCATATGGGGATGAAACCAGAACACATCCAGAAGGGACAGTGAAGAACAAAACCTCTCCCAGTGCTGAGGGCCACACATGGCTCCTGCAGCAGGTTCCTTGTGCTGTCATTGCTGGTTCCATCCTGTGTTTGCTCATCCTTCTTCTTGTCCTATGGGTGGCAAGTATAAGGATGCTGTCCAAGCAGACCCCTTGCTGGGCCTTCCTCCAAGTATCCCGGGTTTATTAGCACTGATTTGTGCTTGGAGGACTAGTGAGACTCCTGAGTCATCTCCTTAGGCAGGGAGCTATTTATTGCAGCCTGTGTGTTACACTCCATGGGAGTGGGTGTCTCTCTTCCGCTTTTGGATCCTGCCCTGACTCTATATAAAGACTCCAGGCTTGAATGAGCAGCAAAACTCTGGCTCTGCTGTATGGAAGATGTGTGCTGCTGACCTGCCTCCCTGGCTGGAGGAGCATGGTGGTTCTGAGCCCTGGTAGGAGTTTGCATGGGATATTTGTCCTCTTTGGCATCTCCCAGCTGCTAGAATGACTATGATGGGATAGAGAAAGGCCTCCCTTGTGTCCTGGTGGCCTCACATGGGGTTATCTGGGTGCCAGGCCAGTCCCTCCCCAGCAGCTGTGCAGGGAGCAGCATCCATCTGAGCGAGGGCTGATGGCAGCATTAGACCAGGGCTGGCTTCACACCCCATTAAGCATCTCACTGAGCCAGAGGGACCAGTCCTTGTGTTGTCTAACTGAATTGCTGGCACTTCAGGAGGGCTCTGTCTCTGCAGCAGGAGGGACTGATGCGTTTAATCTGTATTAGTGCTAAAGAAACTTTGTTAATTGTGACATCCTGGTTTGGTCCCAGGGGCTCCTGGGTGCACGTCACTGTGGTCTGTTTTTGGTTGGTTGGTGGTGGTTTTTCAGTTGTGGCATTTTCTATTAAAAAAGAAAAAGTCTTAGAGAGAAAGAGGTCAGGAGATTTTCACAGTCATATCTCAGACATGATATGCAGCCATTTAGAGTTTGGCACTGATTATTTCTTTTTCCCTTGCTTTTCACATTTTCTGCTTTAGAATCTAGATGCTTTTAATGTAATTATTATTTGGCTGCTCCTTTCTTAACATGCCGGCTAATAAGGGGAAAGAAGGATTCCTGCACTGAGCTTTTGTTGCTGCTGTTTTTCCCTTCTGCAACAGAAATCAGATCTGATGTAAAGCTTCCATGAGCTGAGCTCTGACCACTGGTGGGTGCTGGGTGCATCACGAGTGGTGCTTGGTGGCCCTGGGCTCAATCCAGATCAGTAGTTGCAGCATCTCAGCCAGGAAAGATGCATGCGGGGCTAGGATGTGGTTGTAGGCCAGCAATGGCTTCATAGAATCATTGAGGATGGAAATGACTTTTAAGATCATTGAGTCCAACAGTTTATCTGCCTTGGTGCAGGAGGAATGATTTGAGGTCTCACTGTGTGGCAAGGAAACGAGTGTTAGAATGGGGCAGATGAAACAGAGACATCTTTAGAGTCCTATTCTGCTGTGGCACTGCTGGGAGATGGGGATGTAGGCACATGCAAGTGGGTCAAACACGTCCCAGGCTCAGGTTTTTGCTTTGTGCTTTGAAATGGCCAAACCTGGAAGACTGGCACTGCCTTGGCTCCATCCATCCTCATGCAGGACCTTGGGTACCTGGGGGGCATTTCATCCAATTGGCCTTTTTTGCCACACCCTGCAGTGATTAAGTGTGAGCCCCCGCTCCCTGCAGACAAGCTGAAAGGCACCAGAACCCTCCAAACATGCTGCATTCCTACCCAGCCTCACTCTTTTGGCCCTTGCTGTGGGGGTGGCTATTATTGAAAGCACCCAAGGGCAACACATTGAGACAGAGGACTGGCAGCCCTACCCATGGCCAGGAGTGCTCATCTATCTGGCAGCCGTATCTTGGTGTGAGGTGGCTCAGAAAGAGCTGGAGCTGAGCCTGAGCCCACACTGTGCTCCAAGCCCTGCTGGGTAGGGATAAAACCAGGGGATTGGTGCAGCCATCACAGTGCTGTCTCAGTTTGGACCTGTTGGGGTAGCTCCGTTATTTTTCATTTGCTGAAAGCGCAGCAGAAATTAAATAAAAGTTAATTAAATCTTTTTTTTTTTTTTTTTCCCCTGCCTGCTTCCTCTCCCTGTTTCTAGGGAAGACTGAAAAAATGTGCTAGAGAGGAGAAGCGAAACTCTGAGCATCCTCTGATGAATGCAGTATATGGCCCCTGTGGGACTGCAGGGAAAGGCCCTGTAATTACGGGGAGCGTCCTGCGAGGCTGGGTTACACAACCAGGACAGAGAGCTGCTCCTGTTCTGTGTTAGCAGCAGGCTGATGAGGCTGTGACTCAAAATACTACCTGGCTGTTATCCATTCATTGCTATTCATCATTGCCGGTGTCCTCTACGCACAGCACAGAATGCTTGTGAGGCTTCAAGCCAAGGCAGCAGGGGAGGAGCATGCAGGACCACAAAAGGGCTATTTGATATTGATGGTGACCCAGTTCCCAGGTGGCCCCGGTGTGTCTTGGAGCTGGTGGATGGTCACACAGCAATGCCACCAAGTGAAGGTGAATCATCCCCAGTTTGGGCAGGAGCAGCGTGCTGCTTGTGTTTAGAGGATGGAGTGTTGTAGCAAGCACCTGGAGATGTTGTACAGGGGGACTTGCACCTTTGCATGGTGTTGGCCGTGCTGCAGGATGTTCTACTTTTGAGCTGTTGTATGATGTTCTTTTTGGCTCTGATCTGTGCAGACTTTGTTTTCTGTTGTGCTTTGCTAGGCTTTGTGGTCCTCCAGGAGGATTTATGAGGCTGCAGGTGTGTCTGGATTTACATGTGGGCTTAACCTTAGCTGTGTGCTGGGGAGAATCATCCTCGTTTGGGAGCCCAAGGGTGGAGAAATTCCACCCCATGGACAAGTTCCTTGCAGCAGAGCTGAGCTCCCAGGAGCAGCCATCCGGTGTGATGCTGCAGGAGCTGCCTGGGGACCTGCTGATGCCTAAAGAAACGGGTTAAAGCAGGTTTTCACAAGCCTTTGCCTGCCATTTTAAATGGGAAGGATGTTTCCTTGGCAACGAGATGGATGCTTCCCAGCAGAGCATATGGCTTCTATCGACTTTGATTTACCGGCGTGTTGAAATGGCAGCTACATAATCCTTTTCGGCTTTAATGTGTCCATGCCCTGTGTCCCTGTTATTTGGGAGCTTTAAAGACCATAGGTTGGGTCCTTGCAGTGCTGGACTTGTGCCCAGCATACTGAGATGGAGCTGGCAGGATCCCCTCCCTCCAGGAGACCTGTGCAAGCAGGGAGCAGCATCTGAGCATCACCCCAAGCAGAGAGCTGCAGGGCAGGCAGGGAAAGCATCCCCTGTTCCTGCTGCCTTCCACCAGCTGAGCTCCTCCTCCTCAGGGAACATCATCTGCAGTCCTCTCTTCCTGTTTTCCTCCCTGCTTTAAATCATTTTTAGATGTTTTCCACCTTTCACCACACGATCATCTGCCTCTTGCAGCTTGCTATTTATTGTTATATTTACTGGTGCTGGGAAATAAGGAGAGGGAACAAACCTCTCATTTGCTGGACTGGGCTCTACGGGTTTGCTGAGCTCATGCACCCTCTTCCTGCTGCACATCAGAGAGGAAGGCTCTGTGTGCTTTGGCAAATTGGATGAAAATTGGCCAACATGGCCAAATATTAGGGGGAGCAGCCAGACAGGGCAATCACATGAGCCTTATTGCCTTAGGAACTGGGTTAAAAATAGAGAACTCCTTTCACAAGACTGGATGGTGCTGGGGCTGATGGAGGGATGCGAGTAGCAGAGGGTGCTGAGCTCTGGGCTCAGGAAGGGTGACCCAAAATGGGATGGAATCAGAGTGCTGGTCTGCTCAGCTCACCAGTGTATGCTCCATTATATCCATTAGTGTGCTTTCTTATCTCTGTGGTCACCATCCATTGGGGATTGGGCTCCCCTGGCTGCCACCAGCTCCTGCTGCTGGGTTCTGGGCCCTTCTTTCTACTGGCTGAGGGTGGGCGAATTGAGCAGGTGGGGAAATCACCAGCTCTAAGCCATACTGCACATACTGCGCAAGTCTGTGAATGCGTCCTCCTTCTCCCTGAGACTCAGTTAATTAAAACTGATGAGCAAGTGAAATTAGCAGTGCTTTGGTAACGCTTATGTTTTCTGCATTGGCTTTATCCGTGAGCCTCTTGCTTCAAGACCTGGCTCTCTTGTCTTTGTTATCAAGGCACAAAGGGAGGGCCAGACCTGGGCCACCTGCCCTTAATAGGCACTGAAATCTCAGCCCATCCTATTGGTCGTCACATTGGGAAGGGAGCCCAAGAGCACAGCTCTGGAAAGCATAAACCGTGGGCTTGGGGCATGGTGAAAGTGAGATGACAAAGGCAGCATGGGGATGGTGACAAAGGCAGCATGGGGATGCTGCTGAGCCTCTAGGCTGGTCCCTGTGGGGCAGGCTGTGAGGATGCTCAGCTTTGAGATGCTTTAATTCTTGTGGCCGTAAAAGCAGTGCAGAGGCAGAAATAGGGATGCAAAGCTAAGGATGCTCAGAGAGGTGCAGCTTGTCCTTGGTGTGCAGGGAACCTCAGGCTTGAGATGAGTAGCTGATTCTGGGACAGACCTTTGGAAAGCTGGCTACTATTCCTGTCTGCAGCAGGAACCAGCCCTGCACATTTTGAAGACAATCTTCCTATCTGCAATTAGACCAGAACCTATTTTTGAATATCCCATTCCCTCGAGGAATGTTTAGATGAGATGCAGCATTACATTTTTGCAGGGACATCTTGCTTTTAACCCAATTTGAGAGCACAGTTAAGTCAGGTCAAGTGACTTGCACAAGTCAGCAAGAGGATTTTTTCTTTATGCCTTCATGCTCAGATCATGCAGTATTGCCAAAGAGCAGGGCTTTGCTGTAAAGGTGCAGAGAGAACTTGATCTTTATATACAGATAAAGGTTAAATTTGGAAGGCTTGTGTGCCTGTACTTACCACTAATAGTTTCTCAGAGGTAGAGAGGAAGCAGAGATTCTTCTCGGGGAATACCCTGTGGGATGAAGCACAGGCACTGCTCAGATTTCAATCTGAATAATACTGGTATTGCATGAGACAGCAACTTTCCCTCACATTAAGATCAATGAACATGCCCTGAGTAAACGCCTGCGCAGGCATTTTAAGAATTACTCAGATGTCCGATGTTTTATCCTCTTAATTTACCTCTGAACAGACCATAATTGCACCACGGCCTTTAGGGTTCTGTCCTGTGAACCGTTCCTGGGGTTGCATGGATGTATTTCTCCCCACCTGTGTTTTGCAGCAGATCTCAGCCCTGCAGCACAGAGCCTGTGGGCAGGTGCATTGATTGATGAATGCTCTGGGTCCTCCTCCAGATCTCTGACCGCTCCGAGGCTGCAGAACAGTGCAGGGAGAACATGCAGACAAACATCTCCCAGTGATTCATGCTGGAGGAGGATAGAAAGGAGCATTTTAGCTTGATCTCGGTGTGTGTTCACTATTAGAGATGCAGCTTTATTATGAGTTTGAGGCACCTTGAGTAAGTTAAAGTAATTAGAGTTGGGCAAGTCTATAAAACAGGCTGCTGATTGCTGAAATGTGACCCTTTCTCCTGCTGTGAACGTTCAGTTCTTGGTCTCTATTGCTGATCTTTTCCAGCTGGCATTCGTTCTTTGAGGATTCCATCCAAAAGAGTCCTTGTGTATTCAAGCTCTTCAGTGTACAAGAACTGTGGAGATGTGGTTAGTGGATGTGGATGGGTTGATGGTTGGACTTGGTGATCTTAGTGGTCTTTTCCTGCCTTAATGACAGTGTGATTCTATGGTCAGTCTCGCTTGTAAATATGGAAGTGCGTATGACTTTGTTGCCATGCAAAATCCCTTTCTGCTCAAGCCCCTGCAGTGCGTTGGTGCAGGATGTGGGGAGGTTGAGGCAAATGGGGCCATTCCTGCTCTTTGCATTGCAAACAAGAGGGGGAGGCTGAAGGAACTGTTCAAATACCGTGGACATTGAGGGAGGTTGTGTATGTCAGCCCATGGCCTGTCCTTTCACTGGGAAACATGGTGCCTTGACAGAGGGAAGGCAGAAGAGCAGGAATTTTGTCCCAAGTTGATCCTTTTTGACTGTGTATTCCTTTTTCTTCAGTTTGATGTGATGGCTTTGTGATGTTCTTCATCTGCCTATAAAAGCAGAAAATGATCCCTGTTGTGAAGGAAACCTTATTTCCCCTCATTTCCCTAGGCTGTAGCTGTGCAGACATACTGGATAAGACCCCAGAAAACTCAATCTGCTGGAGAACACCCATCTCCTATTTTGCCATGTTGCTGTCATGCAGTTTTGCTAGTGATAGAAGTCACCTTGGGTGATGGTTTTGGCTGAGGGATGTGGAAACCTGGACTGGAGCATTGAGACTTGTGTTCAGCCTTGTAAATGTGTAGCTGGGCTGTGGGATTCCTTATGTGAAAATCAATGATGGAAGCTCCTGGTTAGGGCAGGGACAGTGTGCATCATCATGAGCCCTTGGACAGCCATGTTGTGGTCAGAGTTCAGCTTCTGACTCAGTGGATATTCAAAGCTGCAAGTACTCCTGAGTCCTAAAAGGCGTTTTACAGTCTCTGCTTATCTTTGTTTGGTTTTTTCCCACCCTGGTTTATTGTCATTGCCGCATTTCGAGGCCTCTGATTTACAGCCAAGTTTCAGAAACTTGAAAGCCAACATCTTACAGAGCCCACTGCAGATGGATTGCTGGGATTACAGCTGAATTGCCCATAAGCATTTTGGTTTTATTTTAGTGCAATTATCAATGCCTTGTTTATGTCCCCAAAGTCATTTTAAAGTGGTTTAAGTTGTTTTCTATTGTGCGGCTCTCAAATGCCTTGAGTAAAATGCTCCCTCCTTTTCCAGCTTTGCTTGTTCTAATTAAACAAATCATTAATTCCTTCCCCACTTCCATGGGAGGGCAGCAAAGCATGTAATGAGCCCATTGCCTCGCGCTACCTCCTTGCAGCTCATCCATCCCCAACACATCCCAGCATCCCGCTGCTACTGATCCCATTGGAGCTCCATGTAAATGGATGTGTGGGTTCCAAGGGAGTGTCTTTTGGAATACAGATGAGATTAATAACCTGAAAACATTTATAAGGATTCTGTTATTTACTTTTACCAAAAAGAGAGGGGAAAAAATATACCTTTCACGTTTCAAGTCATTTTAATTCATTATTTGCTTGCTTATTTGTTTATTGGAGTGGGAGCTCACTCATTTCTTCTTCTGCTGCTAATATGAAATGTGGTGGAGATGAAATCTGCATATGGAGCTTTCGTGCCAGAATAAGAAGCTTGCCATGGGTGTTTTAAGTTGGCATAATCTTTCTTTACCAATAGAGTAGTGAGGTGCTGGAACAGGCTGCCTGGAGAGGTTGTGGATGCTCCTGGAGATGTTCAAGGCCAGGTTGGATGGGGCCCTGGGCAGCCTGGTCTAGTATTAGACATAGAGGTTGGTGGCCCTGCCTGAGGTGGTGGGGTTGGAGCTTCATGATCCTCGAGGGTCCCTTCCAACCCAAGCTGTTCTATGAACCTTTGGACAGAAAGCCAAACTTTGGAGGGCTTTGGGTTTGTCAGCGTTAGCAGCAGTCAGATTTGCACAGCTGAGTCTTGGCTGAGCATAAAGGTGGAAGCAATTCAAGAAGTGTCCGTCCCCAGCAGCACTCAGCTGCTGCCAGCTCTGTCCCTGCTGTCACCTGTGGAAGGGATGGAGGTGCAGCAGCACTTGCTGTCCTTTGCATCGTGGCCCAATTTGGTTGCCAGCTTTGCTGTGTGAGGCCCAGCTGCTGTCTGCTTGGGGGGAGGATATTGTCTTCTGCCCAGCTGTAAGCAGAATTGGCATCTTTAATATAAAAATCATTAGATGGGACATAATTAACGTTCCTTATTGCACATTAACATTACCCAGAGTCAGGCTGCAGACATAATTTGCTTTGATTAGATATGTAGCTTTAAAAATTAGATTCATCCCAACCTCTATGCCGTTTATTGGCCTGTTTCCTTTCCCCTTGCTATCCATTATGAGCTGGAGCCCTGTCCTTCACTGTCTGGGTGGATTACATGTAATGAAAGCAGACTCAGCCTCCCAGTGCCTGCATGAGAGAGTGCTTCCCACCTCTGCATGGACATGGCTTGGCTTTCTCCTTCCATTCCATGCAAACAGGGGAGCTGCAGAGCCTTTGGAGCTGTGCAAACCCCAACTCCATGAATCCAGTGGAAAAAATGTTTCATTCTTGAAGCCTACTTCTCAGCCTCCAGAAGGTTTGGGAACCTTGGATTTGAGCAGAGCAGCCATGCATCACTGTGGAGCTATGTTGGTATGCTTGTGAAGTGCCTATATCCTACAGTGGCAGGACCTTTCCTCACCTGCTGACTGTGCATCCCCTGTGGGAAACAGAGCAGAGAGGGATGGGAGCTGCTGCCCTATGGGGTTTTGCCCATGGAGCAGCCCTGGCTCATCCCACACAGCCACAGCTTGCACAGGGCACAAGGAAGATGTTCACCATCAGGCATGTTGGACCATATCTGCATGAAGAGCCTTATCTGTTGGGTAATGCTTTCAGCTCATGTTGAAATGATAAAGTAATGTCTTTCCTTTTTCATTTTTCTTTTCTGCCCTATCAATACATTTCTAATGACAAAGGTAACATTCAGGATTCCTCTTTCTCCTGGCATTCGTCCCTAGCAAGACTCATTGTTTCAGCATGGCTTCGTTCTGGATCCATTTGAGGCATTCACCTTAGTAAACAAGGTGTACATGGCTGCTCTGATGTCAGCACTTTGCTTTCAGCACCTGTCTGAGCATTTTATTGTGATATTCAGTCCCAGAAACACAACCCACGCCCTCCTTCTTCAATCAGAACATGTAGGATTTTCTTTTCCCCCATCCTTTCCCGTGATCTATTTTTTCCCCCCTCTTCTCTTTCTTCTTTCATCGATTATTCATTTGTTTCTCACTCTAACGTGGGTGTATGCACCAAAATCTGGGCCACCCTGGGAGTGGGGCTGCCTGACCCATTTGCAGCTCCCTCTCACTGCACAGCCTGCAAAAGCCTCATAGGGAAGAGTGATGGTGAGTGGGATTGCAAGGGGCAGTTCCTTGCTTTTTTTGGGGTTGTTCCAGGTCCCTGAGTATCAGGAAGAAAGAAATGAGGGGATTGTCCTGAGCTGTTCTGTGCTGAATGGGACTTGCTGTTGGCAAAGCTCAGCCCTTGTGGAGTGGCTCTGAAGTTCCCTTCCCTCCAGCAGACTCAGCACTGCCTGTGGTCAGAATAAATACTGCCAATCCCCCCCACTATATCTGAGCACTGTGACAGTAATGGCCATTGCAAAGCCGCAGGCAGAGCCCTGTGGTGCCTCTCTTTACACAGCACCAAAGAGCTGTACCCAGCAACCCAACCGTGCCTTATAAATATTTGAAAGTCAGTCTGTAGGAATGTGAGACAAAGCCAGACAGATGAATTATTTAATGCTTTGAAAGAATGCAGCTTTTAGTTCCTCACCGTGCTGGCCTACTTCATTGTTTCAGTAAATTGATCTGCAGCAAATTAATTTCCCTCCTTTTGTTTGAGTAAGCAGCAGGAATGGCAGGTTGGTGGGGGTTGCTCCGGCCACAGGCAGGTGCCAGGACACCTCTATGGCTGCAGAGCTGGCATCAAATGTCAGAAGAGAGTGAAGCTGCTGCAGCCCATCAGTCCCTTTGGATTAGCATAGGTGCACCCAATGCTCATGTGGAGAGGATGCTCGGTGGGGACAGTCTCTCTGTGCATTTTATCATAGAATATCCCGAATTGGAAGGGGTCCTATAGGGATCATTGTTTTCACCTCCTGGTTTCACACAGCACCACCCTAAACCCAAATCCCATCTCTGTTAAACCCCCATCTTGGTAATCTGTGGTCAAGGGATGCTGGGAAAGAAGTTGTTGGAATTAAATCTGAAGAGTTGTCAAGTTTTGCTGGCAGTGAGGAGGTAACAAAGGAGCATTTCCATGTTTGTTGGAGCTGACATAACATGGAAGTGATCTCAGAGGCTATTGCAGCCACATGCTGGGAATGGAGGTGTCATGGCACTGGCCAAACTGGGTCTGGTCCAGTGGGTCCTCCAATGTCCTGTTCATAGCATTGGGGTTCTATGTTGCCTTTTGCAGGTTTGGTCTCCTCGCTGTTAGATGTGAGCCTTGTGACTGATGGGCAGAGTGCAGTCCCAGCAGGAACCCAAGTGTGATTGCATGGGCCTGGTGGCCTCATTGCTGTCACTTCTTATCCCCTCATCACCAGTGAGAGGTATCCTTGTAAAGAAGACAGTGTTAAAGCAGCAGCATGGTGAATGCTCCTATGTGTAAATGTCCAAACGTGTGACCGAGTGTGAAAAGCTTTTGCTCTGAAGACTGACATTCTGTCCCGCTGTATTTCTTGTTTTTATTTTTTGTGTTCTATAGTTTTCTACTTGTTTTCTCCTGCCTGGTGCTGTCTGTCTTCTCAACCATCGATGAGTATCAGAACAGCTCTGAAGGGGCCCTTTATATTCTGGTGAGTTGGGATTTGCAAATGAAGTGACCAATATCATATCAAAATAAAGTTAGAAATACACATGCACAAAACCCAGCCAACCCCTAAGATTGGGGGTATTTAACTCAGGCAAGGACCTGAACCATCACCTGTGAGTCAGTGTCTATTGGGACCCACCGTAAGGGTTATCTGTGTAGGGTAAGTAATCTGAGCACAGTATTTGCTCTGATTAAATATTTTAAAACCTTTTTCCTGAACTTTTTCAGTTGTTTTTACTCTTTTTCACTGTCTCATCCCCCACCCAGGAAAGGGAAAACCCAGTGGCAAAGGTCTGAGCATCACTCAAAATAGGGCTTTCTGCCATCTGGTCCCATGGGGCAACTCTGCCTTGTGTAGGAGTGCAAGGTTTAGGCTGTTGGGCTTAGTCTCTAATTCTGGAGCGTGTTCCTCACCACGTTTCCTTCTAGGCTGACAGCGTGTTGTCTCCCCCAGGAAATTGTCACCATCGTGGTGTTTGGGGTGGAGTATTTTGTGCGGATCTGGGCAGCCGGCTGCTGCTGTCGGTACCGGGGCTGGAGAGGAAGGTTGAAATTTGCCCGCAAGCCTTTCTGCGTCATCGGTAAGACCTGCCTCCCATGTGGGGTTTCCCAACCTAAGATGGCTATCGAAGAGCTTGTTGGCACAGTGCTGTGATTTCTTGCCTGCAGTTTGGGGATTGCTCTTCACCTAGAGAAGGGAAGGGAGGAGCTGAGGTCCCTGCCCAACCTCTCCATCAATTTGCCCGCTCTGTGCTTTATTTTGCCTTCCTGGGTGCTGAGGAGCTGCATTGCAAGGGGAAAGTGAGACTGAATTCCAGCTTGTAAAGCACCCCTGTTGGGCAAGGGCCCATCCGAGCACAGTGGGTGCTTTGGGGGTCAGGAGTGGCAGATGAGCCATGCCATGGCCCATGGAGCCTGCTTTCAGGTGTCCAGGAACTAGCGAGGGTCACTCATGGGATTTTAGCGTATTGCACAGAAAATCACTCATAAAAAATTGCGTAGAAAAACAAGGAAGGGGGAAAGTTTAAGGATCCTATCCCATCCCTGGAGGCGCTCAAAGCTATGTCAGATGGGGCCCTGGGCATCCTGACCTTGTGCCTGATTTGGTGGTTGGCAGACCTGTCCATGGCAGGGGGCTGGATGGTCTTTGAGTTCTCTTTCAACCCAAGCCAACCTGTGCTTCTGCGATCCTTGGGATCCTTCTGCTGCCAGTGGCAGTGGGAGTGCCATCCCCTTTGGTGGTGCTCCAGCAGTGCATCTCTAGCTTTCAATGCTCTTTGTTCATGCAGACATCATGGTGCTGATCGCATCCATTGCTGTGCTGGCAGCGGGCTCCCAGGGCAATGTCTTTGCCACCTCAGCGCTCAGGAGCTTGCGCTTCCTTCAGATCCTGCGCATGATCCGCATGGACCGGCGCGGTGGCACCTGGAAGCTGTTGGGCTCCGTGGTCTACGCACACAGCAAGGTGAGCAAGCCTGAAGCAGAGACATGGAGCCACTCTTTTCATTGCCTAGGTTTGGTTTCCCACCCTGAACATCCCCCAGGCTTGGGAGGATAGAGGAGGCACTAGTTCATAACATGCAGAGCTGGAATGCAAGGTCCCATGGAGCCCTCCAGCCAGCAGAAGAGAAAAGGGAGGGACAATGGGATGATTGCATTGTGTTGAACATAATGACCACCCGCACACCATTTCTAGGAGTTAACATTTAGCCAGCAGATTTGGGGGCTCCTGTTTCAGTTCTGTGTGGGCTGGAGAAGTAATTATGTTTTTGTTTCTTTTCCACATCTTTAAATACTGGAGCTGCCACTGCTCCCTTTCCCCTTGCTGAAGCGTTTAAGGTGATGCGTTCTGCAGGGCAGGAGTCACCCTGTGTGTACTACAGGACACCACCAGTATGTGGGCCCATCTCAGATGTCCCCTCTCTGCACTGCATTGAAAATCAGCACTTTTGATCACCAGCCGAAACCCAAAGCCTAAACATGCTCAAATGCAGAGCAAGTTCAGCTCTGAGGCCAACCGCAAGCAAGAGGCTCAGCTTTCGGAGATGTACACCAGGATTTCAATTATTCTATTCTGTCCCTTAATGATCTTGCAGGAGCTGATTACTGCCTGGTATATTGGCTTCCTCTGCCTCATCCTGGCCTCTTTCCTGGTATACTTGGCTGAGAAAGGAGAAAATGAGCACTTTGATACATACGCAGATGCACTCTGGTGGGGTCTGGTAAGTAATTTTCATAGAACAGCTGCTGGTTATTAAAATAAAATGTCCATTAACCCTCCATCTTCTATCACTTATGTGAGGAATCAGCTTACAGACTGCTTAGTTAACATTTTTATTAAATGGCTTCAGGCTATTCCATTTAGCTAGCTTTCTTAAATAAGGTTTGTAGGAGATGCTATGGGATCACATTTCTTGAGCTACCTGGGGCAGCACAGCAAGTGGGAGCTCAGCTGTTGGACTTGGCTCTGTCGTGGCAGATCCAATAAGGGCCCCACGGTCATCACCATGACAAGTATTGCCACCTTTCCATCATTTGCTGTCATACTTGAGCTGTTAAATGCACCTGACTATGTTTCACAACATCGATGCATTCTAAGTACCAGGGAAACTTCAGTGCTGAAAGCGCTCTCTTTGCAAATCTTTGCTGACAAAAGAGGAAAGGGCAATACTTTCAGTTTGCTCTGTGTGTGCGTGGGAATTATTGGATTACTCGATTAACAAAGAGAGAATTAGTGACGTTCTAATCTCCTTGCATTATTGTTTTTCTGCTCTGGCACTGCAGTGCTGGTTTGGCCTTGATTACAAAGCATGTAATGAAAATCCCAGATCTGATCAAATCCCAATAACAGGCTTGGGGAGGAATCAGCTGATCAAGCGGCTCCTTTTCTTCAATAAAGGGAATGAAATGCTGCTAAGGCAGTGAATTGCTTTTCAAGCCCCTTGGTTATGATAGAAAATAAAAACAAAGCCCAATTTGACATAACTAGGAAATAAACAATGGGGGAAAGCTGACAGCCCAGATCAGAGCTCAGCATAGGGAAAGCTACAGGCAGAGCTGTCCCTTCTTGGGCTGGTGAGCCACATGCAGAGCTTCCCACCTCATTCCCTGTTTCAGGATGTGTTGGTGCACCACATGCTGTTGCTCCTGTCCATCTGACAGTGACATTCCAGCCTCATTAAAACGAGCAGATTTTATTGTTGTCCAGCTCACACATCCAGTAGATACGTGCTAAGAAATGAGCAGAACAGATCAGCTGTTGGGATCAGGAGCTTTGTATCCTGATTTCAACTCAGTGGCTCCAAATCCTTGCAGCTGTGTCCATAAATTATAGAAAAAAATATAACCCAAAAACTTTGCGGCGATTAAGGAGTGAATGTTGCTTCAGCTCAGTGTTTCAGCACGGAATAGCCACATAGATGCATTTTACTAAATGCCTTGTCAAAATGGCAGCTAATTGATAGGGCTTTTAACGGGTGCTGTTAAACGGTGCTTTGGGATTCGGCTTCCATTTGATTAAGACGGTTTTGCTTCAGTCTGAAGGCATGAGGTTTCTGACAGCACATCGGTGATGTGGGGACTCCACCATCCCTGGAGACAACGCTGTCCTTGGGGCTGTGGGTCAGGGACCTTGGGCAGAAGTCTCCATGAGGATGTCCCCATCATGCCAGTCTTTTTTGCCCTCTGTTTTTCAGGCTCTCCAAACTCAATTCTTGATGGAGTGCCCATTTGTGAGGTACACGGACTGAAGCAGGAAAAATCACTTTTTTGCTGCAGTTTGAATCTCAAGGGTTCTTTGTTTCCAGAAAATCTCTCAGCTCCTTCCCCAAAACACACACGACAGCTTGCCAGCTTCTCCTGGTGCATTACATTAATACTGAGGAGGGGAAAAATACCTCTAAATTAGGTTGTAGAAAGCAGCCTGTTGGGCTAATGTGCTGTTTTTAAGTAGGAAGGGAGACCAGCTAATAAGTACTGCTGGGAAAATGGGCAATAAACAACAAAAGATCTTTATGTGTACAAATAACCTTGATTTCCTTTGAGATGTGCTGAAGGCAGAATGGCCCCCGAGCTTGTCCGCTTCCCACCATCTGCTCAGGGAATTTTGGTGACATTGTTTTACTTTATTTTATACCATTATGTTTGTACTTATTATGAAGCCTGGTCTATGGGAGGTGTCCCTGTTCGTAGTAGTGGTTGGAGCTGGGTGGTCTTTAAGGTCTCTTCCAACCCAAGCCATGTGATTTCCAGTTGAAAGCTGTGTTTTCTCTTCTCACAGATCACCCTGACCACCATCGGCTATGGGGACAAGTACCCACAGACCTGGAATGGGAGGCTGCTGGCTGCAACCTTCACTCTCATTGGTGTTTCCTTCTTTGCTCTCCCTGCTGTGAGTGTTGGCTGGGCTGGGTGGGCAGTGGGGGGGCTGAGCCTTAGGACCGACCTGTGTCTTCATGTGCCTGAAGAACTCCAATCTTCAACTGCTTGGCTGCTTCTGAGTCAAAAAAAAACCCCTAACAAACAACCAAAATAATAGAGGGGAAACCCCATGTGGACAGCCATGATGCATATGAGCAGACAGGATGGAAAATGCGGATGTAGTTCTTCACAAATAAGATGGAAAATGTTTATTGAAGTGAAACCATATTCCTGCTGTTGTTCCTAGGGGTGGCTGTTCTGTTTCAGTACATCACCCTGCTATCTATTGCAGTGTTGCACGGATCTGATTTTCACCTATAGGGATATTTTGCTGCATGCTTATATGATATAGATGTTTCGTGTTTTATCAGTTGCTTTTACCAAAGCAGCAAGCACCAGCAAAACCCACATTTGAGGCTGCCTTGGTTGAGGGCTCCTTGCTCCTTTACTCATGCATTTGAAGCCAAAATGAGACAGAACAAAGCTCTGGAAGGAAAGCTGGCTGCAGCTTCTCGTAGCTTGTCTAACACCTGCTAACTGCACAATTTCTTTCTTTTCCCCAGGGCATTTTAGGTTCAGGGTTTGCTCTGAAGGTTCAGGAGCAGCATCGACAAAAGCACTTTGAGAAGAGACGCAACCCAGCAGCAGGCCTGATTCAGGTTAGGAGCTGGGAGCCTCTGGGCTGCATCCTATTGATGTTGAGGTCTAAATGGACTTCTAGGAGCAGGGGCAGAGAAAAGCAGTGTTGTGTATCTGAAGTGTGAGACAGCAGCTGGTGGCTGGGCTTGTCTGGGAACAAATGCCAGGAAGGCAGCCATGGGGATGCAGCATATGTGAAAGGCAGTCTGGGGGAAAAAAGGAACAAAACTCAGCCCAGCACAGTGAGACAAATACACTGGGACAGTCTGTTTCACCAATTATATATATATTTTTTTTCAAAGAGAATATTTATATTGATGCAAAGTTACAATTGGGAGCATTTTCTTCATGCTAACAGATGTCTGCACAGAAGGCTGGCCTTGGCGGGTAGCTTGGAGACCTGCAGTTAGAGTGGTTTTATGCTCCCTTCCTTCCAAATTTTGTAGCTCCCCAATGCTGTGAGTGCCTGGTGCCTGCAGCATCTTTAGCCGTGATCAGTGGCATCATGGTAGCACCCCTAGTGTGTCATATGCCATATGGATCATTGGCATCATGGTAGCGCCCCGAATGTGTCATGTGTCAGATGGATCTTTGGCACTATGGTCACACCCCAAATGTATCACATGCTGAATGGATTGGTGGCATCATGGTAGCACCCCAAATGTGTCACATGTCAAGTGGTTGGTTGGCGCTGTGGTCACACCCCAAATGTGTCACATGCCAAATGAGTCGATGGCATCGTGGTAGCGCCCCAAATCTGTCACATATCAAGGAGAAGGCAAAATGTCAGACCCACAGATAGCAGAGAATTGGTCTTGGTAGAGGTTTATGAAACCAAGCCTGCATCTCCATCCCACCCTGTCTCTTCCCAGGCTGCATGGAGGTTCTATGCCACCAACCTGTCCCGCACAGACCTGCACTCTACGTGGCAATACTATGAGCGCACCGTCACCGTCCCCATGTACAGGTACCTCCTCCTTTCGCTGCCCGCCTCATGGTGCCAATGTCTCCATGTTTGTTACCTGGATGTAGAGTTTTATTGTTCATTTCAGTTTTTATTCATTTAAACTTTTCATTTATTTAAGTTAATATATATATATATTTCCACATATTTTAAGAACCAGAATATGTCTTTTCTTTTCAAAGTTTATTTGCTTTTGCTATGTTTCATTTTTTGTGTTTCTTTTGGCCTCAATTTTAATTTCCCTGTTATTTTTTTTCTTTTTGTTTCTTCTCATCTCTGTGTGTATGTACGTGCTGCTCTTTTCACCTTTATTTCTCCACGCCCGGGGTAGTTGCGTTGTGTTGTGACAGTGCCGTGCCCAGGTGTGAAGACTCCAAGCTGCCCTGGACCTAGGTAAATGCTGCCTTGCCCTGTGTGCAGCAATTCATGCTGCTCCATTGGGCTCTAATGGTCCTTCTACCTTTCAGCACTCTTCTTTCCCTCTGGGCTGCCCTGGCACTGTCCCCAGGTGCATTTGGCCTTGGTTCTGATTTCCTTTTCCTCTTCCCTTTTCTTCTTCACCTTTATGTTTCCTTCCTGAGTAGTGCTGTGCATTCCTCTCTGATGTGTTTTGAGACTGCCCACATCTCTCTAGATGGTGTTGGTTGGATATTCCTGCAGCTTTGAGGGTTTCTGGGGGCACGACGGGGCTCCTTGTGCTCCCCCTCCTTGTGGTGCAGAGCTGTTGTCCAGCTCTGGGTTGTGCCAATGCTGATGCAAAATCCCTCTGTGTTTTCTGTGTTACTGGTACCTTTTAGCCATTTGAATGCATTTCCCAGGGCAAGCATTAGTCCATGTTTGAAGTGTTAGCCAGCGTGTTAATCCATCTTAGAAGCCTGTTGGATCTCACGTTGTCATGGTCAGTAAGTTGTCATTGGATTCATTCCCAGTGTGTGCCTGATCGGTTGTTTGTTCCCTAAAGATATTTATGAACTGACATCAAGATTTTGCTTTAAGAAAAAAAAAAGCCAAAACAAAACAACAGCAACTCAATGGAACAGAACCAAACTGTTTCCCAATAGCATTAAAACCCACTCATCCAACTCTCTCTGTCCCACCTCTGCATTGGTTGGGACCAGCTGCCGAGGGGATAAGGACCTGGCCCAAAGCCCTCTGCAAAGTGCACAACGCTGACGTTGGCTTCAGTGGGCTTGGTCAAGGTTATACTGCTCTTGGAAATCCCGAACTTAGCATGCAGCCAGACATACAGGGGCACCCTTTGACATGAGGATGAGAGCATCCAGCACATTCTCATGCACGGGGCTCTATGCTCTCTCAGCTTCACCCTAAAACTCCAATTGCTGTTTATGCACAGGCAACCTGATCATCACCTGGGAGGTGAGCCCTGATGGCCTCAGCTCTTTGGTTGTTTTTTACCAAGCAAGTGGTGAATGTCTTTTTGAATCTGGTTTGGATGTGTTCAACTGAAATCTTTCAAAGTATTTGTCCCCTAATTTAAAAAGGGGGTAACTGTATGTTCTGGCTGCCGCTTCCATCTCTCACTGCCCATCTACCCTTTCTACCCACTTCTCCAAGCCAGCTGGCATGCACCAGCAGCTGCAGCCTGAGCCCAATGCTGTGGTGTTGGCTGCTGCATGCAGCTGAGCTGCACGCTGTGGTTGGGAACTGGGTAGGGGGACACAGCATCCCCTCTGCCAGAGGTGATCTGCAGTCACTGCTGCCTTAGCACCTTTTCTGCTCAACACTGGGTTGCGTGTTCCTCCTAGCAGGAGCCCCATGACTTGAGCTCACGTCTTTTCTCAAGGCACCTTTGCAAAGAGGGGCTGTTTGGTGGGGAAAATTAGTAGCCATGACTTGGAGGAGCATGTATGTGCCCAGAGCATCACTCAGAGCACCACAGGAGAGCTGGTTTCTCTCTTCTGGGGAAAATAGGGTGGGCTCTGAGAGCATCTCAGCTTGGATATTGAAATTCAAAATGTGGTAAAGCAAATCTGCAATGTACATCCGGCTCCTCTATGAAAAACAAAACCAATATAAAACGAACAAACAAAACAATGGCAACAAAAACCCCCAAATCTCTCTGTTATCACTCAAGGGAACAGAATATTATTCTCTGTTATGTTCGCATATTTGCGCTAGAAAAAACAGTTACTGAAATGCCACATTTCAGTAGACATTGGAGCTCCTTGGAGTCATCCTTCTGGCCCAAGGAGCCCCTGGCTGATGCCACTGAGGGCTGTAGATTCCTCCCTGAAGATCTCTCAGAACCCTCCCATGTTTTCCCTGCTCCGTGGTGCCCAGTTTGCTTTGGGAGCGAGGTGCCAGCAGCCTGTCTCCTGGGTGGCAGTGGTGCAAGGAGCAGGGAGTGAGCTCAGCCCACACTGGCGCTCACCCCCAGCGCCTGCTCCCAGAGCGCACTTGGTTCATGTGCTAATTTTCTTTGTTCTGTTTCTTTTCTCCCTCCCTCCATTTATTTATTTATTTTCCTTTCTCTTATCCCTTTGGTTTTCTTTGGTGAAAACTCTTGAAAAAGCACGCAAACGCAAACGTACGGTGCCTCCAGGTATGACGTGCATGTGACTCCGAACCGTGTGTCATGTCACTCCTTGTTCTTCGTTTGGGACTGTAACATGTAAAAGCCTTTAACTAAAAACCAACCCCAGAAAGCTCTGAAGATCAGTTTTTATTTCAAAGGAATGAGCAAAAGCCCAAACCAGACCGCCCATCTCGCTGCCTGCCAACTAACTCCATGTGCCTCCATATGTGTTTTAGCTATTGGTTTGCACAAGTGTTGGGAAACTGTCCACCAAAAGGATGATTTAAGGAAGGGGAGAGAGTGTGCTTGATAAGCTTGCTTTATTAACGATGATTTCTTGATGGTCTTACCAACCTCCTCTAAATCATACAACTCTTAACAAGAATACCTCTCCATTCATGCTTCCATTTCTCCTCTCCCACCACTCATGTGCTGCCCTTTCCCCATCCCTCTTTTCCCATCCATCAGTGTATCTGTTATCTCAGTGCTGTAGGAGCTGTGCCCCCTGGGTATCACTGAGCCTGCTGCCTTTGCTGGTGTGAGCGGTGTTGGTGGCACTATGGGATACATCAGTGGTAGTGCAGAATAAAATTGCAGCAGTAGCTGTGCCTGTTTTTTAAGGATAATGGGATATCAAATGCAGTGTGCTAAGCCAAAGTGATCGCTCAGGATTTCCTCCAGTAATTCAGTGTGATGCTTGGAAAAGGAGTGTCCCATCTCAGCAGGGTAATTATGTTTTGGGTTTTTTTTTTCCCTTCTGTAACTGACTTGGTGCCAAGCAGTTATTAGTCCCAGTTGTTCCTTTAGAGAACTGACCTTTCAGTCCAGTCAAACAGACATGTATGTGACTGGGGTGAGATTTATTACCAACAATATTATCTCAGGTTCTGCAGAAGAGAGCAGGCTTTCAGATGATGGATATGTTTTATATGAGGTGGGTACCTGAAGGGGCAGTAAAGTCAGTATTTGAAGATGTGGAATTAATGGCTTACATTTGGAGACTGTGGGCCCAGCTCCGTTCTTAGCACAGTTTAAATCCTCACTCGGTGCATTAACACAGATGTGGTTTAGTGTTCGATTTGCAAACCTGGTTCCAGCTATCACAGATGCAAGTTTTGCTGCCTTACTAAATCACACTTACCACTTTGTGTGGTTAATTTACAGCAAATTGCATCTGTGATTGGAAGCATGTGATTGAGTGCACATTAGTGTTGTGCGGGGCAGCAGCCTGCTTTAAGAACTGGGCATTTTTCTACTGCTGGATGTGAAATAAGAACAAGATGCTTCCACTCCAGCTCTTATCATATTTCATAAGTCTCATAAATATTCCCTGTTATGAGGAATGACTTAAACTTGCGGCAAAGTCTGTGGTGAGCGTGATAACCAGTTCCTTGTAGAACTCCAGCACAGCATGGAGACTCATTTTAGTCATCATCACGGTATTCATCTCCTCATCACCCCCTCCCTCATTGTTCTTACTTGGGCTGTTCAAACAAATCATCACCATCTGTGTGTATGTGTGTGTGTGCTCCTGTGCTCTGTTGTGTGATGCTGCCCTCCTTCCTCGTGCTGTGGGGTCTCAGTGATGTCCTGGCTGGAGGCATGATGTCCCCACTGTCCCCAGATGCTTGAATGTTATCTGTGCTACCAGGGAAAGCAATTGGACCTTCCCTTTGGCTTGGGGAATGGAGTTGGTGTGGTGTTTCTATATGTGGTCCTGGGAGGTGATGGGTTGCAGCTGGGTGTTCTGGTGGTGGTACAGGCTGTGTGTGCTCCTGGGGTGTGCCGACCTCATCCAGTTCCCCTTCACCAAGACACACTTCCTTTGTTAACCAAGTGACATGAGGACCTGGAGGAGAGAGAGAAAAGCACACAGAGCCCTGAGGCAGCAGGCTTCCCTTTGAGGTTCAGGTGAAGTGTTGCAATGCAGAGCGGTTTTGCAGACTGCTTTTGTAAGGGCAGGTTGGGCTGAACAGTCAGTTCAGATCACATTTGGGGTCTATATGGGGCTGAGTAGATGCCCATTTTTATTAACCTTCTTTTCAGCACAGCATTCTTTTCTCCACCACATGTGCACCGTGCCCACACCTACTGCAGCAGCAGTGAATCCCTGTGGTTGCTTATGTCAGCATCTCTGCTGACCCACTAGGTTGTCACCTTCAGCTCTATGCAGACTATGGGCTGATGCAAGGGGGAGCGGTCCTCCTGAGACCATGAATCCTTCCATTTAGTTAACAGGGACCCCAAATCCTTCCATTCAATGAGCTCATGAAGTCTTCAGCTTTGTGACTTGCATCAGAACCTGATCCTGGCTGGAGAAATTGGGGTTGTTGCCTTGTGGAGCTCTTTGAAGAGGAGACCTCCATAAAGGAGGAGGAGTTGGACTCTCTGATCCTTATGAGTCCCTTCCAACTTGGCATATTCTATGATTCTAAAGAATAGTTGTGTGCTCAGCATTAAGTGCTGAATACACTTTTTATTTCTCAATACACTTTGTGCTTGATTTTATGTACCTCCTTCTCTTGTCTTGGCATCAATCTGCAAATGCTGTGGTGGGTTTGCACGGAGGTGACAGCCCAGCACTTGCACACTGCTCCAGTGCACCAAGGTCAGCCTCCTCCTGACACTTCAAATGAGGAAGATCATTAATTCATCTGCTCAGGATATGCTCTCCTCTGGTTGGAAGTGAGCAGAGCTGCACTGCGGAGCAGAGCCAAATTTTTCAGCCCTATTTTTACTCTTTCCTCCCTCCTTAAGACTGAAACATCTTTTGATTGCCTCAGTTTTGTGAACGCTGAGGCTGTTCTGCTGATCAGCCATGCTTTTGAGTATGGGATTTGTGCATGCAGAGGAAAGGCTCTTCCAGTTGATCTTCGTTTCAGGTAGAGGGAAACTGTGAACCTATTGTTCTCTTAATGGATTAAAATCTGTCAACAGCCCTATTCCTTCCCCTTTCATTCCAGTCCTCAGCTGCAGTTTGGGTTAGTTTGAGCAGATTCTGCTTCTATCAAAGCCCCTCTGGCTCCTTTCCCAGTATGTATGAATAGAGACCCCTCCTGGAGCTGTACCTCTATGGGCTATGGCCCCATTCTTGTTTGCACTCTGTAGCACAGCCCTTCAGCAATATGTGCTGGTGGCCCATAACAGAGTTTACAGCAAGCTATGGGGTAAGCCTGAGAAAGAAAGGAAAGCCTTGGTTCCTGTCTGATCCAGAAGGCCATCATACAGGGCTATGCCTCTTCTGGGGGCAAAATCATCTGCAGGCAGTAGGGAACCTGGGAATCTCCTCCCAGCAATGCTCTGCCTTTCTTACCTCATTGCCTCCTGCACCCTGCAGACTGCTCCCTGTATACATCTCACACATCCTGAGAGCTGCAGAGCTGAGTTTCCCCATTTGTCTTCAACACAGGAGCATCTCTCCACCTGACACCCAGCAAACCTCCTGCCACAACAACCCTGTGCTGCCCAGAGATGCTGCCAGGCTCTGATGGTCAGGAGTGCAGTGAAACAAACAATTTCTCTCTCTCTTGCTGTCCCAATCTTTTCCCACCACCCTGCTATAAGTCATTTTGGGAGCAGCAGGTGACCCCCCCCTCCTGCCCCAGCTGTCCCCATTGCAGTCAGTGGCACTGAGCTAAGGTGAAAGGAGGGGACAACAGGCAAAGCTTCCAGGAGAGGAGGCTTTGGGGTCAGCTCTGCCCGAATGTTAACACTCTTTTTTTCTCTCCCTGTAGACTCATCCCACCTTTGAACCAGCTGGAGCTCCTGAGGAACCTGAAGAGCAAATCGGGACTAACATTCAGGTCAGCAGCAGAGTTAGGAGAGCTTGGAAAGCTCATACTTTACTGCATATTTTTCTTGTTTCTTTTTTTCTTCCCCCCATTCCTGCCTTTTGCGTGTCGGCAACCTTGAAGATGTGAGAGGTGTTGGCAGCTGATCCTTACGGGTTGCTCAGCGATCTCCTTCTCGCCCCTCTTCCATGCTGCCCATGCATTTCTTCAGCCTAATTTGTCTCTGGAGTAATGTTACAGCACTTGGCTGAAAACGCAAAGTGGTACTTTCAGAGGGTCAGCTCAAGGTGGTGTTCCTGGTTTGCCTCTGACCTTCCTGTTCCTCACCGCCCCTAGAGGATGCTCAGGCCCACGATGTGCTAATTCATTCCCTACCCTCCATCTTTCCCTGAGAGCAGGCAGGATTTAGTGGTGAGAAAAAGCAAAAGGATGCTCCCTTGGTCTCTTCCCCCTGATTGAGGCACCATGTCCCAGATACCCATAGCTCCATAAACAGGTTACAAAAATCACAGTTCCTGCTGAGCACAGTACATGGCAGTGGTGGGCCAGACTCGCAGCGTTGCTCTGAGCATCCTGCTGTATGGAAACCATCTTGCTCAGCATGGTGCTGCTTATCCTCTGGGTGAGGCTATCAGTCAGCCAGAAGCACCACCTCACACCTGCTAAATTTGTTCTGGTGAGATAGCAATGATAGCAGTGATCACCCCAGAAGGTCAGGCATCCTGCAGCTTCAGTCTGTGCTCAGGAGGGGTCATTTCATTTATTTCAAGCAAGACAGGCCACCCTGTTTTGTGATGGGGCAGTGCAGAGCCCTGGGGATAGAGAGGAGATGCTGAGCTGGTGAGTGGTGGATTGGACAGCACCTATCTGGGCTGTGACCCTGCAGAGCACAGGGGTCTGGAGACCCATGGGTGGGTCAGGCTGCAGATTGAGTGTGAGTGTGTGAGGCTGGGGTTGGGCTGAGCACAGAGCAGGGGCCTGAAGGTGTTTTTTTAGTCTCTTCAACCCAATTTGCCTGCCCCAACCCTCAACAGCCTGCTGGTCCTTGGTGCCAGTGGATGCAGATCTTTACACTGCTGACATTCACTGTCTGCTCACTCTCTTCTGGAGCTGCGTGAGTGAGGTTGTTCTTTCAGCCTGGTGTGAAGAAGGTGTGAATAGCTGAAGGCAGGACAAAGTTTTTCCTCATCGCTGCAGGGAAGTGCCACCAAGTTGTTGGTCAGTAAAAGGGAGACTTCTTTAGTGTGCCCATAGGTTGGCTTGTGATGTTATACCTGTGCTTTTGCAGGTGTTCGCCTCACTTTGTCCTCAAGGTCCGTGGTTTTTTCAGTGCAGCCAAGTGCTTTGGGATCTCAGTGGGAAACTGTATGCAATAACCGTGGTCCCCACTCCATCCACAGAGCCTTTGCCAATGGCAGAAAGGATGGCTGAGGTGGAGGACCTGGGGCAGAGATCTGTACCCCATCCCAGTCTTTTCCCACTGTCCAGGAGGGAAAGGCAGGTACCCCAGGCTCACAGGAGACACTTCAATCTTTCCCTGTGTGCAGAAATCACTCGGGGAGGTGCATTTCCAAAGGAAGGAGCTGCTCTCTGAGTGCACTGAAGTCCTCCTGTGCTCACCCACATCACACGGCCCTGGGGTGTCTGAGTCATGCATAGGCACAAGGATGGGTTGGGGTCAGGTCTTCAGCCCTGTGCGTTCTATGTGTCTTCTCTGAGGTTGTGTGAGTCTCCAGTGATCTCCTGTCCAGGACAGAAACTCCAGGAATTAATGACTCCTTTCCCTCTCTTCTGTCCACAACTTCCACTTAGTTGTACTGTTTGGTATTGTCTTTTCGTTATGTTTTAACAGTGAAGCAGCAACATCTGTTGCCACCTGACACCATGCTAATGTACTATTGCTTCTGTTTAAAGGAAAGAGCAGCAGCCCGAACCATCGCCAAGGTCTGTATCACTGCCAACACTCCATCCCCATGCATTACCCGTAGATCTCTGTGTGTGTGTGTGTATGTGTGTGTACCATGTTGTGGCACCATCGAGGGAAGCATCCTAGGTATTAACGTGCTTTTTCTGTGCTGTGGCAGTCCAATGTATCTATGTGTAATGCTGGACCTTAAATCATCTCTTCCTTGCAGTCTGCCTGGGTGGCTATGAGGATAGTGAGGCTGTGTAGGGCAGAGGGACAGAGGTGGGTAGGGCTGTAGACCTTAATTTGGGGTGACAGCAGGGCTTTGGTTGATGCTGCTTTTTTTTCCTTTCGTTGCTGGAGTTGTAGCTGGAATGGTGTAAGAGGGGTTTGAGGTGTGCCAATGGTGGTTGTTGCTTTGTCTGTGTCACCACCATCCAACATGGAGGTGAGTTTGAGCACAAAGCCATCGCCGTGTCACCAAGGTGGCATCTCCCAGGCATGGAAGGGCTCTCTGACACGACACTGAGCTGCATGGCAGAAACAGCCCAGCCCTGCCTCGCCCTCTGAGTGATGCCCAGTCCCTGCCCTGCTTCCCTTTGCGTGCAGAGCGTGCTCTGCTGGGTGCCCTCTGGACATGGTGAGCACCTTCCAAGGCCAGCCAAAAATCCGACCTGATGAGAAATTTCTATCACTTCGTATGTCCCAGGGAAGACAGTGGGGCTGGTGTTTGGGATGCTTTGGGGAGACTTTTTGTCCTTCTCCAACTACTGAATTCTGGGAATTTTTTCCCTTAGTTCTTACAGTGGTAATTTTGGGACTGAATCTCCACATTTATTTCTTTATTTTCTGAAGGAGCAGGATGTGAAACTGATGATCTGTGGAGATCATCTGCTTGGCTTTCAGGTCTTCCATCCCGTATCTCAAAACTTAGCTTAAATATTGGGGAATGCATTTGAGTAGTATGACTAGAGCCTGGCATTTTGCAGATGGAACTTTCTGCTCTGCCTTTTAGCTTATCAGAGGCCAGAAACTAATTTTCTCCTAGCACAAAATCCAACCAAAGATGATGTCTGTGCAGATACAGTGCCAACTAAAGGAAGGAAATTTCATCCTTCCTTCCTTTATCCCCCCCCCTGCTTCTCTTTTTTGTTTTCTGACTTTCATTTGAGCTTTTTTCCTTGCAAGCAGAACCTCCACAGCACTCCATCCACTCCCTGCCAAATAAATCAAATCACCAAGATCATGTTTCAACGAGCCAGAAGTTCTCTTTTTTTTCCTATTCAGGGTCCCAGTTGGTGCAGTGAGGACAAAGGCAGCCTCCATTCAACTTGATTAAAGCAGGGAGCAGATCAAGGCTTGAAATTTGGCCACCTGCCCTTGGTATTGGGGACTGCATTGTCACAAGAAATCCCTGCTCAACCCCTACAGTTCCATAGCTGGAGAACTGTGAGGACCACTGTCCTTCATATGGTCCCAGGTACTGGTTTTCCTTCTGCAGGCATCTCTGTCCTCTTGCTGCCCTCTCACCAATTAGCACAATAAGTTAAATGATAGAGTATTTCTTCACAGTGGTTGAAGGTTTTTTTCTTGTTCAATTTCTTCAGTGCTTTCTTAACCTTATGTCACAGAAGGAAGTGAACGTGTCCTTTCACTGTCCTTATTGAAAGTATTTCTTACTATACGTGGTTCCTTCATCAGGGTCATTTCCGAATGTTGTTTTCTTGTTCCCATGCCCAGTGCAGTGTGTTATTGCTTTTCCATGGAAGATGCTAAACCTTGAGCATCAAACCTAAAGCTGAGGGTCTATGGCTGCCATATATGTGACAGTGGAGGACTTTGCATATTGCTCAGTTCAGTTGCCAGGGCAGAATCAAAGCTCTTTCCATCTCTGTTCTATTAGGACAATACCAATTCTAACTGCTTCCCCTTTTCCTTCTGATAACGTCTCAGACCTCAGGAAGGCATTTTGCACAGAAGTCCCTGTATTCAGGTGACCCCAAATTAGCTATTTCCCAAATAAAAATCTCTGGGGCTTTCACAGTGACATCCCAAATCTCCCACCTGCTTTGATTTCCAGCAGTCCCACTAATTCTTGGTGTGTCATCCTGTCCTTACAGGAGTAATTTCAGCTCCTCTGCCATTCCACCCAATGGTGTATCTCCAACTCTGCTTTGTCGTGACTTTGAGAACTCCCTGGCTAAGTCACTTCTAGCAGACCCCAGCACTGATCTGTTACTGCTTTGGCAAGTGAAGCATTTTCCCATTTCCATTGAAGTAACGAAGTGTCCAACCTCCCATCTGGACACAGCTGGATCTTCTTCCTATTGCAGCTCTTTGTAGGAGTGGCTGATTTCCTATATCCATAACCAGTAGAGTACCAGGACATCCATACTTACAGCAAGTAGCACAGAAATGGCTTTTTTGCTGTGTTGCATCTTCCAGCATTTGAAATCGGAGTGGAGATGCTGACCCAGCTTGTGGGAATGTGCTGTGCAGGGCTGGCCAGCCCATGGGGTCTCACAGTTTTGCCCTTTGCTCCCCAGTGCTGCTGTGGCTGTGCTGATTTCTGTTGAGATGGCACTGGGAGAGTGGCAGCCTGAGCTGGAGGGGGGTGAGGGGATGTGAACAGGTTAGCTAGTCGGGGACCTGGGGTCGCCTGGAGTGATTCTGGTGGCCTTTGGTTGGGTCTTGGTACACAGTGGAATAGTCATCAGGGAGACAGGTTATGATCTTTCTCTGTCATCTCTGTTTTGTTCTTCACCATGAGCTTTTCTCCGTCCATCTCTGAGCACAGGGCAGCCAAGTGCTGACCTGCTGCAGGGGACAGGAGCTCAGCTCCCATGGCACAGAGTTGGACTGCCAGGAACAGAACAGATGCTGACCTTTTGCTACATGCCATGGGCTCCTTTGCCCTTTTTATTTTCCTCCCTTTTAAAAACAAAACAAAACTGCTTACGGAGCCTCCTCCATTGAGAGTTGCTTCAGGCTCTGCACCAATGGCACCTCTGAGTCTGCAGGGTCTGGGTCACAAATCCAAGCCCTCCAGTGCTATGCAAGGAGGAATTTGATTACTCCTTTGATAGTCAGGTTGAAAATTCACTGTTGATTTTGTCATCTGACTGTAACGTTCAAAAGGCAGATGGGTGGTTAGTCGGGGCTGCAGAGGCTTTTGTGAAAGAGGTGTGCTCCAGATGGTTTGGGTACACATCTGAAAGCATCTATGACCGGATTTGTTGGGCAAGAAATTCAAGATGAATGAACAGGATGGTCATTTATAATCTGTTGATATTAGAGAAAAAGAAACAGAAGGATTCCAGGGAGCTGAGAAGCTGAAAGTCAGATTACTTTGTCCAGCATGAGTTAAGTTCTGTAGGCAATGAGAGGAACCTCTTTCAAAGGTTGTCCTCAGTGGTAGTTTGTCCCCAGCCCCAATGAACTCAGCAAGATCTTGGCCATCGTATTGAGTGAACGCTGCACTGGACCACTCTGTAATGTGTATGTATATCTGTGCGTATATCTCTCTATATCAATGTATGTATGTGTCTGTCTGAGATGCACACTACATCCATAGCTCTGCTTAGGGCTATGGTTCAGGCTTTAGGACGCACTAGAGGATGCTTTTGGTTGACTCAGGGGACCCCTGCTCTTGCCAACCTGGGGTTGCTGACTTTAACCCATTAAAGCGGCATCAGAAACTCATGCTGGGACCGACAGTAATCTGGAAATAATCAGTTGCCTTTCAGGGAGCGGATTATTTGCACAGAAGGGACCGCATCTTTCTATAGGGACCCCGAGGCTCTGCATGCTCAGCGCCCCACAGCCGTGCCGCGATGCTCAGCCCCTGGTGGCACCACCACTCCATGGGGACATGGTGACTCATTGCGAGTGTCCTGGGAATGTGGGATCCTATTGCCAACCCTTAGCAAGGAGAGGGCTGAGCTCGCGCGGGATGTGGGAGGAATTCCAGCACGTCCCTTCTGTGCCCACTGCTGAGATCAAGGCTGATGTGAGTGTGGGGCTTCGTGCCCTTCCCTCCCTCAGCCTGCCCATGAGCTCAGCCAGGGCATCAGCTTTGGCTGTGTGCAGGGCCACCTCGTCACCCTGCCGCAGACAGAGGGCTGCTCCATGGCATGAATATCCCCACAGCGGTGGGGGGGAATCAGTGGGCAGCACTGGGATGGGTCCACGGAGCCAGGAGTTCCCCAGAAGTGATAAGGGACATCCAAGAAGTGGGGCAAAACACAGTGCTGAGTGCTGATGTTCGGATGCTTTCTGATAAGGGACTGCACCGCCCTCTGTTTTAATCTGTGTCCTTTTTTTAATGCCAGGCTTAACCTTATACTATTAGCTGTATGAGAAGTGCAAATAATTCACAGACTAATTAGTGCTCTTGGTGATACATATATATAAAAGAAACAAATGTATTCAAACCTTTCAGATGTTGTTGGGGAGAATCAGTTAAATTTTTGGCTCTCCAAACTTTAGATAATCAAAGTATGGTATTTTTTTAAAAGCCTATTTAGGGGAAGAAGAGAGTGCTTTTTGTTTCCAATGCACTTGAAAAAGATCTCCCTGTAGGATTAATTCAATTGCAGATGAACCGTTGCCACCAATCCAATGCAGAGTGTGTCATCTGATAATGGCATTTATTGACCACAGCAAGACATATTTCAGAAATGCCCTTGATTTTTTTAATTCAATGCTCAAACGTAACAATCCTGTCATGGACCTGGCCCTCACATCACCTGTCTTTAAACCCAGAGTCAGTAATCAAAAGTTTCCTGTCTGGCATTTGCTTCTAGGTCTAATTTTTACTCTCCCCTCATTTCCAGTAAAAGCAAACCGTGCAGGGAGTCACTATGCGGATGCTGCTCAGGAAACTCTAGGTACCACGGGAAATGCGTCGCACGGAACTAATCAAAAGCTGCACGGCTCATTCTCCCTCTACCCTGCTACCACCCGTTCTGATCACTTCTCTGCTTAATAGAGGTACTAGATGAGTAAAATAAGGTGGAGGAGCCTCCCCGTTGCTCAGAAATCAGAGGCTTCCTTGTCTGCTTAATGTGCAGAACAAAAAGAGATGAGGATGGGGAATTTGGTTGGGGCTAGCAAGCCAGTGGCTGCTCAGCAATGAAGGAGGCCAGGAACTGAAGTTTAATAAGAACAACAACAAAATTAATTAAAAAAAAAAGCTGAGACCCCTTCCTCCCTATCGCTTCATCCCTCTGCAGGGTCCAGAGAATCCTTGCAAATTACATTGCACTGAACAGCAATATGAAGTTAGTAGCATGAGAAATACCAGCTTCCCACCTTCAGCTGATCAGCGATCCTTTGGCTCTCTGAATACTGCAAATTGACCTTGCCTAGTCATGTGGCCTTTGGAAGCCATGGCTTGCCTATCTAGCACCTCTACTATGCAGCTAGAGGACTAATCTCAGCCTGTCCCACCGGATGCAGGAATACGGGTTCTCCTTAGTGTTGACGTTGGCCTTGTGAATGGTTCTGTTTCTAGATCCAATGGGGAACAGACAGCTAGAGCAGAGCGTTCGGTACAAGCAGTGATTTCATCGTTTCCATCCAGTTGACGATTGCTAGGTGGCTTCAGAGAATTCCCAATGAGCATCCCTTAGTGCACCCGTCTGATGGCCATGAGGGCACGCAGATATCTGTGTTATATTCCTTATGTATAAATAGATCTACTTTCACACCTGCACTGGAGGAGTCTCTCTCCCTGCCCCAGACACTGCATTTGGCAGCAAACGTGCACCTTCTCGAGTTTCCAATGCCCAGAGTTTGCATGCTTTGAATGCTGGCAGGGGAACCCCCTCAGCTCTTTCCCCCCCCCCCAGGCCAGGCAGGTGGAAGCCCAGGAGTGGCACTGAGTGATGCAGCATGTTTGTGGAACTGGATTTTTGCATGCTATTTTTTGGAGTCCGTTTTAATTCTCAAAATCACCAGTCTCTGTCTCCTTCAGAAAGCCAACAAACTACAGTTAAAGCAAAACCAAACCAAACCAAATACATGTATCTCTGATTTTCTCCATTAATTGTTCCAACTTGTATCTTTTCCTTCCTTGGTGGTTTGTTATTTTCTTTTCCTTGCTGGCTTTTCTTCTTGCTTGTCAGACTAAAGGCTACGTGAGACACATGCCTGAGCCTTGCGTGTGCCAGGAGCTCAGAAGTAGAATGGTAAATCCCATCTCTGAATGGGTAATGAAGAGTCAGGGGGCATGGTTTAGTTTCATGATAGCAGTTCCTGGGTAAATATCCTGCATCTCTGAGTTAGCCTCACTACGTGTTTGGTTGGTACTTCAGCACTCCTTGAAGCTTATCCTTGAAAAGACTGGTTTCAATATTGGGTGATCATCAGATGCACCAGCAGGCAAAGGTTTGCTTAATAGTCCAGCTGGAAAAGGTCCCCTACCTTCCATACTGCTTGCATTTGCCAGATAAGGTTGCTTTATCCTTGGAGGATGAACCATAATGCAGGGTCTGCCCCCAGAGAAAGGCTCCTTCCATTGCTCGGTGCTCAGGTTGGTTTTGGCAGTGGTTATAACAAGTAGGAATATTTGTAATGCTGTCTTCTCACCTGTATCCAATTCTGTTTTCTGGAAAATCAGCCACTCTGATCTTCATGTCTTCCTTGCTTGTCTATCTAGGCATGAATTTTGAATTGATAAAGCCAGTGTATGTTTTTCCTCCATTTTCTACTGGATTCTTTCCTGCTGTGGTCTTCATTTCATCTCCCCCATCTTGAGTTCTGTGAGGGAAAGGGAGGATGAAACAAATTATTACCTCAGGATCTTCTCAATCCATTGGACACCCTGCAGAGGGGGGTTACAGACTGTGCTTCTTCCAGTCCCAAAGGAGTCTTGAATTGTGGAATAGCCACAAGGGCATCTTTACTGCCTGCATCCACCCTGAGTATAGAGTTATGCACTCTGTGCTGTAGTAAGATTATAAGTTAGGTCTGGAGAGATGTAAAAATAATTCTTGTGTCTGGATTGCTCAGCTCTGGGACTGCACGTTGTTAGGGGCAGGTGCCAGCACTTGGGTACATCTAAGGCTGAGTGCTAAGGAGCCTTAACCTGGGATACATAGAACAAAATAACAGTAAACAGTGATGCAGTCATGGGAGACTCAATGTAGGTAAAGTGATAGACTCAGAAGCTGGGACATTGCAATGTGCTGAACCAGTGATTTTGGTCAATAAATGCACTGATGGGAAGAGAAGGAATCTGCAGAACCCTTGGCTGGACTGCGGGTCTGGTGCAGTGTTTCTGAAAGTCTTATATAAGAAGTAATCAGCCGGGTTCAAAGATGCAATCTAGCTGTTTTGTTCTGCTCCTGAAATGCAAAGCAGCTGAGCTGGCAAATTGCTGGAAGGCACAGGAGATGTGCAGTTTGGCTTTTGCCAGCATTCAGCATCGGTTTGGGAAAAAACCCTTCCTGTTTTAGAAAGAGAGGGGTGACAGTACAGTAGATGCTGCAGAATACCAAAGACCGAGGTTAATGGCATGTGGCTGGAGCTGATGTCCCTTTGTAGTGGTTTCAGCCTTCCCAGCTGTCATTTCAGTGACCTCCTGCAACCCAAGTCTAACACTGTGGTTTCGTATGAGGAAGAGAAGATGGATTAAATCCTATTTTTGATAGAGCAAGATGGAATGGCCTCAAGTTGTGCCAGAGGATGTTTAAATTGGATTTTAGGAAGAATTTCTTCTCAGAAAGAGTGGTCTGACGTTGGCACAGTTTGCCCAGGGAATGGCAGAGTCACCGTCCTTGGAGGCTTCTAAGGAAGCCCTCCCTCTCCATTCCCCCTGGAACAAGTAGTGTTGTGTGTTCACACTGCTCTTAACCATCATCCCTGCAAGCTCTGGTTCATTTTGTGTAGGGCTGGATTCCTGCTTCCCCATGTTCATGTCACAGTGGTTACTAAACTGAAGCTATTTTCCATCTGCCTGAATTCCACCTGAATAGCAGCACTTCTCTGGGACACTGTCACTGTGCATGACTTTCTGGTTGAAGATCATGATCTTGGGCTGGCTGACAGTTCCTAGCTCTCTGTGTGGGTGTGTTTCTCCTGGGCTCTTTCCCATTGCTCTGCAGGGACGTGCTTGCATGCAGATTGCAGGGGTTGTTCCCAGTCACGGAACTGCATGGCAGAAGGAGGACTTCAGTAAATCATTCATGTTGTTTCATGGGTATAGAAGAGGAGCCCCAAAGCAAAGGCTCCGCTTGGCTCCGTGAGGTGCTTTGAGTGCTGAATGTTGGTGCTTTGCTGACTCATTCGTGCAAACCTTCTTTTAAAAAGGACCACGTAGTTTAAAGCACTGATACTTCTGAAACACAGTAGATCCCAGGAATGTTCTTCTGTAAAATCAATCACAATACAGGAACAAAAATTGGCCTTTTTAGGATCAAATAGCATTTCAATCTGACTTCTCTTGCACCAAACACAGAATTGCCTTTTGACATTTGGCTGTGTACAAGGATATCAGTAGCGTCAGGGATTGAGGCTTACAAACAGAAAGGTGTTGAGGTATACACTTGCTCTGCTCTGATTTTCAGCTGCACTGAGCATCTGTGGTGCTCTGGCTTTCAGGTTCATTTTGCAGGTGGGCCGCATGCTGGACATGAATTCCCCTGTACCTCTCTATGCAGTTTCCCTGAATTAAAAATGAATCGTTAATTGGGTTAATTCTCCCTTTTCTACTTGAAACTTGACGTGAACATGTTTTGTTTGCATCTCTCGAGCTGAGATTGCAGCCCCATCCTTCACAGGGCACTGCTGCCATAGCACCTTTCTGCCCAGGTCCGAGTTCCATGTCTCATAATCTGAAGTGACCTTGTAAAAACAGCCCCTTTTTATTCAACAAATTTGCTCCCTGTATGTCGTCTTGAAGTCACATCTTCTTCCTTTCCTGACAAAGCCACTTGTCTCGTGCTGCAGCTGGGGAGGGAGCTGGGGTTTGCTTTGCTTCAAACATCAGCATCCAAGTTCTGTTTTAAGAACCTCTGGTTAAAGGAACTTGTGCTGGGCGTGAAGGAAAAGTAGGGCTGTTTGCTTCTGAGTTTCAAAGTGCTGCTGCGGAGAGACAGGAGAAAGAAAGACCTTTGGTTGGTGCCCTGGGAACCCAGTGTGGAAATCAAAATTCCAGCAGCGTTCTGCCTGCAAATGGAGGCTGTGTGTTTGCAGCACAGTAAGTGGCTGCTGCAATGGTACGGAGTATTGGCAAAGCTATCCTTGGTTTTATTCAATTTTGCACTGCCTCTTTATGAAATATGAGCTCCATGCACAAATGCCTTGCACTGGTTGTCCGACCTCTATTTGTATACTTGAATAAGCAATTACTATTCAGAGAATAATAGATCATCCCAAACTGTTTGCAGTTTGGCTCCCCTGAGGCCATTTCTAAGCCTTTTCATAAGGATTCACCCTCGCTTTGTGGTTTGAAGTTTTGGTGTGAGAATTTTGTCCTCTTCATTTGGATGGAAGCTTTTAACTACCCATCTCAGAATGTGTAAAATAATGAAAGCTGGCTCAGCAAACTGCTTCTCGGTGAGATCATCTCTTCTTCCAGAGTGATCTTTTTGCTTTGATAACAGAATGGGACTCTGATAGAAGAACAGGAGTTAAGTGCTGTATTTTGAGGTCGTATGTTTTCCTGGTGATGGTGCCCATAGCAGACCTGCAGCTAGATGGTAGTTAGATTGTAGATTGAATCTTCATAGGATGTGAAGGAGTTGCATGTTTCAGTATTCAAATATGGGACTGGACCAAGATGAACTCTTCATAAGATATAGAAGGTCCACCTTCTGTTTTAGAAGGGGGAAAAACTGAGTCTAGTGAAGGAGGAGGGGCAGGTCTGAGCACCAGGAATGGAGTGTTTCCAAGTGAAGTTAAACACTGATGGCCAAGGCTTTTTGCTTGGTATTCTCTTCTTGGATGTAGGGCTTTGGAAGGTAGTAGTGAAAGAAGCTTTCTCACTCATGATCAGAGCCGATCAGTGATTTAAGGACTCATGACCTCATCGTTAATGTCATTCTGTCCCGCCAGCCCTCGCATCCCACGAGGGGCTTCTGTTTAAGTCCACATTATTTTTTCTCTCTTAAAAATCATTCCCATTTCACTCATTACGGCGGAAACATTTCTATAACGCTTTACTAAACAAACAAACAAACAAAAAAGCGATAATGAAATGAAATAAATATATACTTTTTTAAAAAGCCAACAGCAAAACTACATCTCACTGCTGCTTGGAAGTGCTCTTGGTTTCTAATGGCTGGTGGGGAAGGACTGCGTGGTTTCCAGAATGACTCCTCCTGCTGTCTCCTTTTTGTCTTTGTTTCAACGTGTTTCTCTGAACAGTCAGAAGGTCAGTTTGAAAGATCGTGTCTTCTCCAGTCCCCGCGGTGCTGGCACCAAAGGGAAAGGCTCTCCACAGGCTCAGGGCATCCGGAGGTCCCCCAGCGCTGACCAGAGCATTGAGGACAGCCCCAGCAAGGTGCCCAAGAGCTGGAGCTTCGGAGACCGCAGCAGAGCCCGGCAGGCTTTTCGCATCAAGGGAGCTGCATCGCGGCAGAACTCTGAAGGTATGGCCTTGGGGTGCTCTGTGGGAACCCAAAACCCCATCCCTCTCCATCACCACCCTAGGTTAAGCAATCCTGTTAAGCAGATCTATTTGGTGGCGAACAGAGTTAAGTCCAGCTGGTGACATGATGCTAGTGGTGTTCCCCAGGGGTTGTTTTTGGGGCCACCTATGTTTAATCTGTATTGATTATTTGAATGAGGGGACTGAGTGTACACTTAGTAGATTTGCAGATGGAACTGAGCTGGGAGGAAGTTTTGATCTCCACGAGTGTAGGAAGGCTCTACAGAGGGATCCAGACAGGCTGGATCAATGGGCTGAGAGAACTGGGATGGAGCAGAGGAGGCTCAGGGGGACCTCACTGCTCCCTACAGTGACTGAAAGGAAGTTGGGGTTCAGCCTCTTCTCCCAGGTAACAGCAAGAGAATGAGAGGTGATGGACTTGAGTTGCACCAAGGGAGGGCCAGGTTGGGTATTTGTGGTGGAAATGGATCAACAGTTGGACTTGATTTTAGTGGTCTTTTCCCTGCCTCACCTGGTTGGAGAATGCTAACACACTGCTTTCTATTCCTGCTTTTCCCAACACAGAAGCAAGCCTGCCTGGAGAAGACATTCCCGATGAGAACAAAAGCTGCAACTGTGAGTTTGTGACGGAAGATTTAACGCCAGGACTGAAAGTCAGCATCAGGGCAGTGTGGTAAGAGAGGAGGAAGGGGAAAGTGGTTTGGGAAAAAAAGGTGATAGAATAAAATGAAATACAAAGTCCAAGCAAATGCTGAGATGCCTGTGTTGCAGGCTGCTTTTCCCCTGGGTGGCCTGCCCTCCTTCACAGAAAATTCTGCCAGAAAGGGAATTTTTGCTGATGGAAGTTAAAAATGCAGAAACAGGAAAATCCCCTGCAGGGATACATCCAAGCAATCGCTCTCACTTGCTCTAAGATTTAATGCTGACATTTATAAAAGCAGTGTGGAGCGGAGACGTGCCCAGCTGATAGTCCGGAGGTCATCGTTGTCCCTTGGTGCTCACAGGACTTCAGTTGCAAGCCCCCATCAGCCCCTTCCCCTCTCCTATTGCCATGTTGGGCACAGGGTGTAGATTTGCTCCAGTCTCCTTCCAGCTCCCTGTGGGTTTTAGCTGCCACCAGGTGAGTCAAGGACTTTATTTTTCCTTCCCTCTCTTGCAGCATTATGCGATTTCTTGTCTCCAAACGCAAGTTTAAGGAGAGCCTTCGGCCCTACGACGTGATGGATGTCATCGAGCAGTACTCAGCTGGCCACCTGGACATGCTCTCCCGGATTAAAAACCTCCAGTCCAGGCAAGAGACCCCTCTGCTTGCTTCACTTTCCCCCTGCTTTTTGTTCATCACACAGATGTTGCCATGAGAGACACTTTCCCTCGCAGCTACACTTTAATCTTTTATCTCCTTAAGAGAAAGGTCAGAGGAAGCATTGCTGCATGTAGCTGGGACCCATGGGGATGATCAGGACAGGGAGCACACATAGAACAAGCACTGGGATTATGCCATTAAATCTGCCTCCTGCCCACCTCAGGACAGCTCTGACAGCTCTCAGCTAGATTTCTCTCATTCCCCTGTGCACAAAACCTGTGACATCTGCAGCTCACCTCCCTGCAGGTTTTTCTTTAGGGGTTTCATCCATTTGCACCTTCCATGGTCCCTGTGTCCCATGCCAGTGGTCAGACCCCCCCTGAGAGCTCAGCAGAAGTGATCACAGCTCTGTTGAGCACAAGGGCACCCAGAGCAGGAGGCAGGGTTTGGCCTTGGGCTGTCTGTGGTCAAAATCATTTACCGTTTATTTTAACACTTGGATAATGAAAGCATTTCTTTTGTTGACTGCAGCAGCCCAGCTTCCACTGAAAACCACTTGGAGAAATTTTCCTTTAATTTCCAGCCCATTTTGGTCATGAAAACCTACAAGAAAAAAGGAAAGAAATGGTTTTAGGTAGGCATGCAGGAATGGAATAGGAAACTTGTCTTATGTAAAAGGGGAATCTCTCTCATCCTAATCTCTCAAAGACCCTTTAACTGCTATTTTTGATGCTCAGGCAGTGGAGCTAACTTTCTCAGTGCTGCTGCATGCTGTGCATTTCCCATTTCCAGTTCTGCTGCCAGAAGTTAAGTTCTCCCTTCCAATGAAAACTAAAATACCCCAGAGAATTTCCTCTCTCTGAGCCTCTCACCCCCACTCAGTACAAATTCAGCGATTATGAATTTGAGATGTGCAGCTGAATCTGGAGGGGGAAGAGGAGGAGGAAGTGATTGATATTTCCCAATCTGAATAAGCTGGAGCATGAAACCTCCAGGCTGCCTCTGCAGAGATAGAGATGTCCTATCTATGACCTGTCCAGTCCAACTGGAAGGGACACCCTGTAGCTGGGGCATGTACCTGGGTGACCATGGCCAATGCTGGGACATGAGCTGGAGCTGGGAGTGCAGTGTGCCCATAGGTGGAGCCCAGCGAGGCTGTCCTGGGGTGGCTTGGAAGAGAACTTTTATCTTTGTTCTCCTCTCCCGCAGAGTGCTGTGCTCTCCTGCCTGCTCAGCTCTATGGGTCTGGCTGTGTTGTCCCACAGCCAGGGCTGGGGATTAAAGCACATTCAAGTACTTCTCTGGGGGGTTTACCTGCACTTTCCTCTTTAATCACGAATGTTGCTGTCACTGTGTCGTGTCTGTAATGTGCTCTTTTCAATGTTGTGTTCACACTGTCTCGTGTCTCATCCCTTGCCAACCACGGATGTCCCCCATTCATTGAGTTCCACAGTCCCACAGTGTATCTCACCGACTCCAACAGCTCGTGTATGTCTGAGCTAGCTGAGGGTGCATCCTCTGGCAGTATAACTGAAAGGAGAATGAATGTGTGTTGTTTCATGTCCAACCGTCTCGATGGAATAGTGCTGCAAATATATTCCAGAGGGTAAAGCATGTTGTCTGTTAAGTCTGGGGTGGGTGGGGGTGGGGGGTGTTCTCCTAAACAGCAGCGGTGCCAAAATCTCCAAATCTTACCCCAGGGTGGGTAAGGTTCACCAGCAACCAAATGGTAGGAGAGAAACTTCTGTTTCTAGCGGAATATATTTTCAATTTCTCTCTCTTTCTGTCGTTCTGTTTTTCAGTTGTTTCTTTCTGCAACTTCCTGACCAACTTTTCTCTGTGTGTTGCTTCATTATGCATTTTGCTGGTGTCTTTTCTCTTATTTACTTTGCCAGGATAGATATGATTGTGGGTCCCCCGCCCCCTTCAACTCCCCGGCATAAGAAGTATCCAACCAAAGGACCCATGTATTCTTCCAAAGAATCTCCCCAATACTCGCCTAGGTTAGGATTCACCAAAATGCCGCTTTCTCTGGATTTTTCATTTGCTTAATGTCAAACCCCTTTCATTCCAGTTATATGACGGCATTTATCACTTAGCAGCTTGTTAAATCGTGGCTCAGAAGGGCTTGTTACTTTGGGTATGATCTGATTTACTTGCAGTAATGAGCTTTCACACTAGGCAAGCCAAAGGAATATAAAAAAAAGGACATTCCTACCATTATTTGTAACTATCAGTTTCTTCAGCTAGACTATTGTCAGTCTTCTCCCAGTACAAGAAAGACAGGGAGCTGTTAGAGAGGATCCAGAGGAGGCTCACAAAGTTAATCAGAGGGCTGGAGCACCTTCCATGTGAAGACAGGCTGAGGGAGTTGGGCTTGTTCAGCCTGGAGAAGAGAAGGCTGCGGGGTGACCTCATTGCAGCCTTCCAGTACCTAAGGGGAGCCTATAAACAGGCAGGGCATCAACTCTTTACAAGTAGATAATGGCAGAATGAGGGGAAATGGTTTTGAGTTGAAGGAAGGAAGATTTAGGTTGGATATCAGAGGGAAGTTCTTAACCAAGAAAGTGGTGAGGTGCTGGAATGGGCTGCCCAAAGGGGTTGTGGATGCCCCATCCCTGGAGGTGTTCAAGGCCAGGTTGGAGGGGCCCTGAGCAGCCTGGTCTAGAACTAGATATGGATGAGAGTCTTTGAAAATGAATTCAGTCTTTTATCTGGACCAACGTTTTGATATGAAATAGGGATTCCACTGCATTTTGCTCCATTTACTTTGTAGATGCAATCAGCCTTCAACGGCTGGGCAAGATTTCCACATGGAAATGAGTGCCCTGCACATAGGATGGGCACTAGGGAGGGAGGCCCAAACTCTGGGTCAGGATTAGCTGTTGTGATGCTCTTCCTTTTTTAGCCCATCCCTGTTTTAGCCAAGTGTTGCCCATGCAGAGAATTGGGATTAATTCCCCCCCCCCCCCCAGTATCTGATTTAACATAGACTTGTTCTGAAATAGTTGCAACCTCAGCTGGAATTCGTAGGCAACAGATATTGGTCAAAATAGGTCTAGAGCAAACTTGATTGACAAGTGGGGAGATAAGGAGCAGTCACGTGACATGGATGAAGGGGGTTTGGCTTCAATGCCTGGATTGTGTTTAAAATAAGTACATAAATAGATAAAAACAGATAAAGAAAACAGGAAGTAATTGAATATATATTCCCAAACACTTCATTTTTTATCTCATTTGAGCCGTTTGACTTTTTGATGTCTGCTTCTGGCCCGAGGGTGACATATTACACCTCTTTGCATGTACTGTCAGCATGGAGCATAATGAAGCATGAGAAAACCTGCACTGTGGCTGATGCAAGAATTTACATTTTTTTTCGTATCATGAGAAAGAAGGAAAGATATCAAAGTTCACTTCAAAGAGCAACTACCCTTCTCTCCCCTTCCCAAACTGAGACCCAGCAGAGCGTGTCACATGCAGCAGATGGCACAGCTTGTCATGCATCGCTAGAAATCTTGGAATCCTCTTCTGCAGTGAAAAGAAGAGTGTGGGTCTGCCTCCTCTAAAGCCCCAGCTGGGGGCTTTCCTTCACACATGTCTTCAGCCCAGCCAAGATAATGTTGGGAGTGCACAAGGCTGCCCATGAGATGTAGTGCAGAAGGGCGATTTGGCATCTCTGAGAAGATTCGTGGTCCCTTGTCATGCCATAAGAATTCCTATGAATTCTTACTTAGTAGGAATAAAAATTCCTACTATTCCTCACCGCTTGCAAGGGTGAAATGTATCTGTTCTTCATCTTTTGAGCTTTGTTGCCCAGTTTGGATTAGACAGACTCTTAGGGTGGCTAAACGGGCCACCTGCCCTTTGCTGATGGTTGTGTGTTTGCAGTGCTCAGGCAAGATTGCACCTTTGGGTTCTCAAGAGGAAATTCCTCTTTTATCTTCTATCAGACAAGGCAGAAGGAAAGCTCCTTGTTTTGCTGAGGATAGGAGCACGCTCTCCCCAGCTTTCTAGCTTCTGCCATGAGGAGCAAAGGGATGAGAAATCTTGAGCCTGGTTTCTCCTACCCATATGCCAAGAGAAGGGCTTGCTTCACCTTCTGCGCTGAAGCCAGTGTCCCACAGCTGCCAGCACCCTAAGGTCTGTGAGACCAAGGTGACATCAGGCTCTGGTTTCTCAGAGCTGCAGAAGATGTAAAGGTTGGATTGTGGCATAGCTGGGAAAGGAATGATCCTGATAGGAGTTCTGCCAGGCTCTGCTATCAAGGACATATGGGCAAGGGCTTCTGAATGCCTTATGGATGAGCTCTTTGAAGCTCTGCTTATAAGTCACAGCAGGTCTATAGGAAGTTGTATCCCGCCTGATGGTGGTGGAAGAAGTCAGTGCTTCTCTGTGTGCGGTGGTTGATCACTCCATCTGTGAAGTACAGTCAACCTGTGCTTCCTGTGGGTCCTGTAAGGCTCACTTACTGGATAGCTTTTCTTTTAAAGACGTGGAAGAAAGCAGAAGTCCTTCCTCAAATTCTGCAAGGTTAGAAATAAGGTTGCAAGAGACTCTCTATGCTATTACAACATACAGTAACATGGCCATGTTTGGTTTTTCTCTCTGTTACCATCCTGCCTCCCTGCTCTTCTCCACAATTGTTGAAGGACATCCCATTTTCACTAGTGCACACATTTAGGTGTTAGCATTGTGCTAGATGTGGCAGAGTATCCTGATTTTTCTTGGCCTTCCCCAGTATTCAGTAGCAATTAGGCTTTGAGCCTCTTAAAATGCATGTTCATTGCTTTACTAGTTTACTTGCTTGTGCATACAGGAGAGGAGTTCGTACAGTGGCTGTACTACGCCTTGACTTGTGATTCCAAACCAAGGTAGCCCGAGGTATCTGATTTAATACCTCTTTGCTTACATGGTAGCAACATTGTCTTAGGATTTCTTGTGCTGTATGTCATGTCAGTAATTGCATCCCTTGTGGGGAGTTCCTGTACATGTCAATAATTTGCTTCTCCCATTACAAGAGAGAAATAAGGCATGCATATTCCTCACACTTGTAATTATAGCACTTGGTGCTCCTTGTACTCCTGTGCTTATGTTGCTAAGCAAAGGATCAAATATGACTTTAAAAACTGAATGGTATTTTGTCGCATCCTTGCCCAAATGAAGTATGTTCTGGGATCAAACATAAACTCCAAAACAATGGTTGGCTTATATTTTCTGTCTTTGGTGTGATGTGCTCACCCACTTCATCACTTTGAGCCAGATCTTCTGGTGCTGCAAACTGCTGTCACTTTGTTATAACCCAAGGGAGCTGCATTGGTCTATACCCACTGATATCTGTCCCTTTATGTCAACAGCTAACATACATACTAAGTCCCTGTCACGTGTGAAGAAAACAGATGGCTCTTGTGTTGGAAATAGCCTCACGTCTCATTCCTTTCCTTGTTTTTTTTTATGTTTGTTCATTTTCCCCTGTCTGTCTGTGTTCAGCTCCTTCCTTTTCCTCCTCCTGGTGCATGGACCCATGGCCCACACAGCAGAACTGCGTAAGAAGCATTTTGAGTTTTCCGCTCAAGATACCTCAACTTGATTTCAGTCAGATTAATTAACCCTTCTTTTCCCTTGCCACCCTTACATTCGGTGCATTATGCAAGAGTAAAGTTTGCCTGGCGTAGAATTGGGTTACGAACCAGGCTGCCATTAAGAACCTGTTCCAAAACTGGGTTGCTTCCCCTGGCTTTGGAGGGATCAAATAATCGACTTCCAGTTTCCAAACTGGCTCTGCCATCCTCTTTCCTGAGGTGTTTATGAACCCAGTTATTTTCAGACTGGGAAGGAGGAAGTGCAAATGTAACGTATGTAAATAACTTGTCGCCAAACAACGTGCCCAGTAGCTTTACCTGCACATACTGCAAGAATGTCCTCTGATGTTAACAGCTCGGAGCCCTGCTAATAGAAAACGTCTGATGACACAGGTGAGAGCTGCAGCAGCACTGAGATGGAGGCATTTTGGTGTTGTTTGGTGAGTTATGACCAAATTCAGCGCAATTCCACTAAAACAGCACCACAGCTGTTGGTTTGGATCTGAGGGCAAAGGGGCTCATTTTCATGGGCATGAGAATTGCACGTCTACATTTGCATGAAGGAGAGGAGACTGCTGCAAAGACTGAAAAAAAATCCCACCAACATATGCTAGACAGAAAACTTGATCTTCCCCCAAAATAATACAGCCTCAGTGCAAATAAAAAGCTAATTGATTTGGAAGAAAGCCAGTTACAGTGATTCTTTGCAGTGGGTAAATTTACTGTGCATAATGTGCCAGATTTTATCTGTATAAACAGAAACGGATAATTTCAAACTCTGCTAATACTGCTCTGAATTTTGCATCTGAATTAACACTTCAGTGCCACTGCGTGTCTGTGAGTAATTTGGAGTGCTAGCGGGGAGAGAGGCTGCTGCTTTATCCCCCAGAGGCGCGATGAGCAAAGCCCCCTCCCCTGCTGCCTCCGACTGACTCCAATCCTTTTCGGGGGGTGGGGGGATTTTCTGATCCTGGTAGAGTTGACCAGATTGTTGGGCGAGGATCCTCCATGACTGACAAAGATCGAACCAAAGGCCCAGCTGAGGGGGAGCTGCCTGAAGACCCCAGCATGATGGGCAGGCTTGGGAAAGTTGAAAAACAGGTATGTTGGAGTGTGAGCGTTTCCTGTCTGTGGGTATTACCTACATTGTGGGGTTGTTTGGGGTTGGATTTGTTGGTTGGTTGGTTGGTTGGTTTTGTTCCAATTGTATATAATCATTTGGAGGCAAAACTGAGAGCAAACAGTATTTTGCAAAGGAAACGATGGGTTTTATGAAAGGGTATGAACAGATTTAGGCACTTGGAAGTCTGTTTCTTAGAGGCTTTCTGTTTCTTTTTGATGAGTCCACCAAAAGTCTATTTTTGAAGATGGCACTGTGCCACTCTGTTAGATGTGTTTCAAATGAGCCCATGAGCCTGGCTGCTGCTTGCTGAACATGGAAATCCTCACAGAGAGTGAGACCCAGAAATCCTGCTGAGCACCTGAGCCCAGGCAAGTGCCAGATGCAGCAAAGAGTTGGAAGGATTCAAGAGTCCTCCAGCTCTCCTGGAATTTGGTGCATGTCAGAAGGATCGCAGGAGCTTAAGGAGACCTGCTAATGAGCAGGAGAATTAAAAGTTCTTTCAGAATATGACAAATATCTACCGAAATTTCCACCTTAGAGTAGGTTGGTGTAGGCAGTGAAGTCGAAGCCCATATTTGTGCATAGGTGGATTGGAAGCTGCTCATCCTCAGGATGTAGTGCTGGATCTGTGGTGTTTTGTAGGTTCAGTCGATGGAGAAGAAGCTGGACTTCCTGGTGAACATTTACATGCAGAGGATGGGCATCCCACCAACGGAGACAGAGGCCTACTTTGGGTCCAAAGAACCAGACCCTGCCCCTCCCTACCACAGCCCCGAGGACAGCAGGGAGCACATCGACAAGAACGGCTGCATCATCAAGATCATCAGGTCCACCAGCTCCATGGGCCAGAAGAACTTCTCAGCTCCGCCGGTCCCAACCAACTCGTGCCCACCCTCGACGTCGTGCCAGCAGCAGCCCTACCAGCGGCAGAGCCATGGCTCCTCGCCTGTTGGAGACCCCGGCTCACTTGTCCGCATCCCACCTCCTCCCTCCCACGAGCGCTCCCTGTCAGCCTACAGCAGCGGGCACAGGGCGAGCGCGGAGTACCTGCGGAACGAAGACATTACCACCAAACACCATGAGAGTGCCCTGAGAGACAGCGACACGTCCATCTCCATCCCCTCAGTAGACCACGAGGAACTGGAGCGCTCTTTCAGCGGCTTTAGCATTTCCCAGTCCAAAGAGAATTTGGACATTCTTAACAACGGTTGCTATGCAGCCGTGGCCAAAATCAGACCCTACATTGCAGAAGGGGAATCGGACACCGATTCTGACCTCTGCACGCCCTGTGGCCCTCCTCCCAGGTCGGCCACGGGCGAGGGACCCTTCAGTGACATGGGCTGGTCGGCCCCCCGGCAGTGAGGGCTCCGTGCAGCCTCAAGCCATGGCCGAGCCCCGGCAGCTGCCCGCTCCAGCTGTCCTCATGTCGAACTTCTCAAGGAGATGGACAGCTAAGGGTTTCCTCCATCTAGGACATCCTTAGCTGCCGGATGCTTTCTTGCAGCTTACTCTGGGGGGCAATGAGCAGGCCCAAGCCTGTGGGAGTGGAAGAGGTCACGGTGGTGAGCGAACTGGAGCCGTGAAGTCCGGATTTCTTTCATACTCTCTTTCTAAGATCCTTAGGTGAAATTCTTTCGTGGTGCAGGATAGGCAATTTGCATTTCTTGGGAATGTTCAGAGATGTGGGGCAGGAATAAATCATGCAGCCAGGGCTTTTGGAAGTCACATCAAGAGTTAGTGAGCAGTGTCACTTGGTGGTTGCCATACCATGACACTGGTGATTACACCTATCAGTATTTTGGAGTCACAGAACGAACACGTGTCAGTTTCTAGCTTAGATTTCAGGTCGCATGAGAATTGCTGGGGGGATGTTAATCCGTGGTTCATCATTAACAATCAGGAAGATGGGAGAGTTGCAAAATAATACATGGAATTTTGTATGGGTCCCTGGAAGAGAGGGACAGTGGCTGGAATATTTGTGTAAACAGAAGTTATGGTCTCCAAGAGGGACCAGTTAAGGGAATGCTCTGAACCAGCATGGTTTGGAAATTCTACTTGTCCAGCAGCTTAGGAAAATGAAAAACTCGTAAATATGAGCTTTCATTCAAGAGCTGAGACAACTCAGGGAACTCAGAAACAAGGCACAGAAGGAGGACAAGTGACTGTGTGGCTGGAATTTTGTATTTCAAACCATGTATTATCTTTAATTATCTCTCCTCCCATTGCCATGACCCGGAGGTGCTTTGGAAGCAAAGGCAAACCAAAGGCAACTCCTTTTCAGGACTGCCATGGTATGAAACTGCCCTTATGGCCAGCAGGGCTGTTGTGGAGTCACAGCAACAGCAATCCAAAGGGAGAGCTGGATATGCAAGATGCTGCAGTTCCTGCATTGCTGCAAGCAGAGTGCTGAGCTCCATCCTTTTGAATTCCTGTTGGTCAGAGCAGGCCCTTTTCTTACAGTTTGCATTGTGCCTGAACACTTTTGCATACACTATACCCCCTTTCTTCTTCTGCCCTGGCAAGAATCTCACACTCCTGTCCTCTGGACATATGGCTTGTTTGGATCTCTTAAGCTAAGAGATACTTATTTGTTTCTTCATGAACTTTCAGAGGCCTCTTTCTTCAATGTGCGTGCCCACAAGTTGTGCCAATCCAAGTCTGCCCCATTTTGTTGTTCTTGTTTGTCTTGGAAAGATTGTGTTGCTATCAGGAACTCCGGCGGTGTATTCAGCTGGGGGAAGGTGAGAGGAGAAATGATGCTTAGTGTTTCTTTTGGGACCAAAAAAAAAAAAAAAGCCACGAAGTGATCTTTTACATGGATAGAGAGATTTCTTTTGACAAGAGAATGGATCAGATAAAGTGTGTTTTGGGATCCATCTCCAAGGCTAGGACACCACAAACAGTGTTGTGCCTCTGATGCCTCCTGTGTACCTACAGCCCAAATCCTCCATGTGTTTTTTGCAATAGCCATGACTGTATCTGTGATTTTAAATCCCATCTCCCCACTATCTCCCCGTGTTGTACCAACAGCTCCTGAGGATATTTAGGTGACAGCTTAATTTCTGCATGGCCTTTGAGAGGTTGAACATTGACTTGTTTGGGTTGAAGGGAGAATCACGGCTTCCTCTGGCAGCAGCCAGCTGAGACCCAAACTGTTTTGGCCTCTGGGAAGATGTGGGTACAGTCTGTGAGCTTACAGACAGGAGGTAAAACCATCCTTTTGCTAGTGCTCAGACTAACATGCAAGGCTCCACGTGGAATCTAGGAGTAATAGGAGTGTAAAATGGCCATAAATTGTGCAGATTTGGCCCTGCTGTGTTGCAAGTTTAGATTCCTTCAAGTAGAGCAAAATCTTCACCAAATCAGAGATAACAAACACTTGCAATCTTTTTTATTACTATTATTATTATTACTATTTTACTGGGTTTTTTTGCAACTACTTTTTGAGGCCTGCTGGAAATTTGGCACAGAATGCTCCAGATGAGGATGAGGGTGATGATGTCTGGTCCTATTACAGCAAAGGTACTTGCCTGGTCTTAAATATAGGTGACAAAGCCAGTGTTACTTCAAGGCACAATTAAAGCTGAATGTAATTTTCATCATGTCCTAAATTTGAAGCTCTGTTGGCTCTGATTTGAATGTGCATTTTCCAGTTTTTAGTACAAAACCCCTTTCTCTTGCCCAGCTGATGTTATACCCTCAAACAGAGGTAATGCCACTGTGTACTGAGGGGAAACAGTTCTATTCTGCATCCACTGTAGGTTTTCCACATCGCAGTCCTTTACGTCCTTAGGGACTGCACAGGAAGAATTGTGTTTCCCTCTTTAGACCAAAGTCTATAAAGATTTTGTGACTTGTAGCTTTAAAAGGTGTTGTTTCTGTCCCAAGATCACAGGAAACAAGTTTCATATCTGTACAGCATAGATTGCATCTTAATGCTGCAAATTTCATCAAAGATTGTTTGGAAGAGATAAAGCAATATTGCATTCTGATCCATAGCATCATTTCAAAGAACTCCTACCCTCAGCCATCCCATAAATCAGCACTTCTTGTTCATCCCAGCAAAAAGGCTTGACCTGGATTTTTGGGTTAACTTATGCCAGAATTGACTCCAAATAATACTCTTATTTCTAAGAAATGATTCGTGGCTGTGTGAATGGGAACAGAGCCTGCTCTAACTAAAGGTTTCGTTCTTTATCAGCAAAGCTCCTTGCAAAGCCTTTGCTTTCAGTCCCTTGATTTCCCCATGCTCGTATCACACACTCCTGTTGATAATCTTCCCCCAGAAGTCTTAACCACTAAGTTAAAAGAAATAAATTGGTTTTCCTTTGCTTGTAAGACAGTCCCAGTGATGAAGACTCTTAAAATGATGTGCAGGACAACTTTGTCCTTTTGCTGAGCCTCTCTTGGGCTGTCTTTGCTCCCCTATTCTTCTTATCTTTGGTTCCATATTTTTTGTCAGACCCTAAAGGACTGAAAGGAGCTTCAGGCCATACTAAGTGTGAACACGGGAGAACTGAAGAGCACTTTGAAGGCCCAATTTCCAGCAGGCCATCTTGAGCTGCTCCAGAGCTGCCCATGTGGACACATTCTACAGGTGACTGCACCTTATGGGATGGGGTAATCCCTGACACACTCCTTTCAAGAGGTCAAGTTGCCTGAGATATCTATGACAAGATATGTAGCCAGAGATGCTGCAAGTTCCATGCAGGTGGCCTTTCCTAACATGACCCTGAGATGTAAGAACAGAGCACTAGCCATAAGTTGCATTTCCCAACATTTGGGAAGAGAGACTTTAATGTTACTCCAGTGCAGATTTTGTATGTGAATTTCCTTGTTGACTCATTTTCTTATTAATGATTTTTAGAACAAGAATATCAAGGAACTCACTGAAATAATAAACCAAATCTTGTCCAGCTCAGAAAGCCATCACAGTTCTTTAGACAGACTATGCGACTATGTTTCAAATGCTGCTTAATAGATCCAAGCAAATTCAGCAGGGCCATTGCAATTTACTGATAAATAGGTATATTTTTACATTTTTAATTGATTTTTAAGATTTTGAATTGAATTTTTAGAACAAGTTTATATAATCTACCTGAAAAGCCAGAGCATTGCTGCAGGTACAAGTGCTCCCCTTCCTAACTGTTACCCAAGACAAAGGAAAGATGTTATTTCTTCATCCCTTTGTCAGGAGGGAGCTACTGCAAGCTTCATTTCCTTTATGTCCTCAGACCATTGTGGTCATGGCAACATTATTATGAAACACAAAATGAAAGTGTTAAAAGAGAAACTGGAGTTTCTGTCCTGCCAAGGCCAGAGGAGGAAGTGTGGAGCCAGGTGGGCACTCAGATGGTAGCACTGAGGTGGGGTATTCTTGTTTCTCACCCAGAAGGGTCTTTCTCTTGCCTGAATAGCAACTGCTATGGCCTTGTGGCCACATTCATCTTGTAGGAGACCAGAAAATGATACTGGCTTGCTTCAGGACTCCCTTTATATGAAATTCCTAAGGAATATATACGAGTTATCCCATATAAAAGCCCATAGCACTGAGAATTACATTGGGAATGTTAAAAAGCCCAGGAACAGAGTAAGTCTTTCTGTTTCTCCATCCACACTCACGCAAGCCTTCAGGTTGGGAGAGCCACCAAGCCCCCCATCCCTTCCTCCCCAGACGCTGCTCCCTGTGCCAGCAGTGCTCCAAGGCACAGCTGCACACCCTTGTCCCTTTCTGTTTTGATCAGCTTCCTTTCCATGAATGAGGAACAAGGAAATCAGATACAAAAGCTCCTTCACCTGCATGTAACATTGAGGCTGTGACACAGAAGGATGTTGCCCTGGGGTGTAAAAGCAAAGTCTTGCTTTTAGCACACAAACCTTTCTGTCTCAAACCCCAAAGCTTCTTAGGGCAAAGGCTGTGGGTTGGTTGGTTGTTGTCTTTTTTCTTTCTTTTTTATTTTTAACAATAACAATAGGGTTTTTTTAAAATAATAATATGATAATAATAATACATAGGAATCTTCTTTAGTATACCTTTAGTGTTTGATGCCCCAGTGACACAATACTGCTTGCCTTATATTAGTGTCTAGAGGGAGAGGGACTACACACTTTTTGATACCGTATTAATCACGCTTGTAATTTAGGCAGCCCCAAGGAGCGGCTGCTGCAAGAGGAGCAGCCAGGTCCTTTTTAATGTATGAATGTGCTTTCCAGCCTATCTCACTGACTGTAGTCTCAATTTTGCCTGCTACTGCATGCAGCCTGAGATGAGTAGACAGCAATACGCTCCAGCTGTATCTGCACTCCCAGATTGCTGTAGTACCTGGAGAAGGGTGACGTAGCTAAAAGTATTATTCTGGGGAGACACAATCCTCCCAGAGACCCATCACGTAGGGTGCTGCGGTGCTTCAGTAGGTAACACTGATATACCAAGTGTCTTTCATGCTGCAGCTGATCATTGCCTCATCCCTCTGATACAGCATGCACAAACTCCACTTCTTCTGCTTGTTAATAAGGGGTAAAGAACGCACATTTGTAACCTGCGGGCCATTGAAATGTGTATATGGGGAGAAAATAAGGGAAAATATGTGAATTTTATTGGCTCTGTGTAACAAGCTCCTTTCCACCCAAATGTCTCTGAAGAAGGGCATCCCAGATAGCCCTTCCTGAGAGCGTGGAGGAGCAGGCAGAGCAGGGCAGGTGATGCCAAGGGCAGAGCCCTGACCTTCATTTTAGAGATGCTATTTGATCCCACATGTGTGGGACTTCCCATATTTCTCATTCCCATAAGGCTCTCTGGTGTACATGTGCATTGTGCCTGCAGCCAAGCCTAAAAGGCAGGGGAGAATGCAACTCCCAGACTTTGGAAACCCTCTTTGGAGATTTCATTGACAGCACTCGGGGATCCTGGGAACCCTGCAGCTGTGCCATATTGATATTTCACATAAGCATTTCTTACTCTCCTTATGGAGGGGCACTGAGCTGCCTTCATATCGCCATAAAAGTTTTGCCACTGCTATCACCCGCCATGATAGCAGTCTCACAAGGCCTTCAAGATTTGCCCACATTGCTGGTGTTTGAAGTCTCTTGTATCTCTTGTGATGTTGCTGCAATCAAGTTTGCCATTGTGTCTTTGCATTCCTTGTCCAGACCACATGCAAGTGAACATGCAGTGCCAGAACTCTGCTCTGAGACTTTCTTTTGGTGTGGCATCTCTAGATTCCCCTTTGGGAATCTACAACACATTTTTTCCCCAATCCCCTTCAGCAGTGCACATATGTGGCTTTGCATGCCAGCCTCCAGCTTGGTAACAGGGAGACCCTGAAAGCAGCTAGTCCAAGCTGTGCTATTTTCAAAGCTGCAAGGGAAGTTTGAAGCTTCTTCCTCTCTCCTCATTTCTGCATCTGCCTCAGATGAGTTGTTCAAGCAGCATCTGTTTGCCTAGTCCTGAGAAACTTGAGCTAACTGCAGCTACGAAGTTTTCCAAAACTCAGTGCCAAGCTCAGGCTAGATTTCACCTGCAGCTATGCCTACAATCTTAGGGCAGGGTTAGTGGTTACAGGTAAAAGCCATGCTCAGCGCTCCAGCTGGGATGGTTCTGGCCCAAAACCAAGGCTGAATGTCATGCTGCTGGTGCAGCCTGCCCTGGGATTTCAGCTCCATGTGGCACTGCTGAGTGTGGACCTGAGGAATTGCTCCCTCCTTCTCACTCTGCACAAGGAAAGCAAGCCAAGATGAGACAATGCCTCTGTATTTCAGCATGTTGCGTGTGCCTCCCATTTAGGCAGAAGCAGCATTTCACTGTAACCTCTTGAATCTGACCATCACAGTGAGCATCACCCAGTATTTCACATGTGTAGTGGTGCTCATGAAAGGGATTTATTACAGATGTGGGTGTAGAGGGCTTGTTCCTCTAGCATCTTTGTAGACAATGAGTTCAGTTCTTGCTGATGGAAAACTCATCAGTGCTGGTGACAGATCTCTTCTGTCCTGCCAGGTTAGCCATGTTGGTCCAGCATCTCCCCTAGAGCTGGAGCTGCTCCAGTCTATGGGTGGGACATGGACCATTCTGTGTTAGTTACTCTTCCCCATTACCTGACCCCAAGCCCTAAAATTCAAATTAAGATGGTTTTGTGTTTGGTTTTGTTTTGGGCTTTTTATTACCCCCCCCCCCCCCCCCCCAAAAAAAAAAAGTGACACCTGTGTAGAAAACCTGAAACTTTCAGGATGCTGGGGGCAAAAACAGCTGATAATTACAGGGATTTTGTTATTTTAAATCAAGAGCAGATTTTAAGCATAGTTGCAGTTGCTGCGTGGTATCATCAAATGCTTTAGGAGATTCAATAAATGATTCTCAGAAATGTTTTGTTCTTTTATCAGTAATTTGTATAGGTGGGTGCTACTGCTCTTACACAGCAATGCCCCATATGCTAAAACTGTACTCTTTCTCCAGTATAGCCATTGTATGTATGAAATTTATCTTGCCTCGTGTCACTTTGGCACAGTACCCACATGTACTGCAGACGGATTGCACATTACATGCACATGGCTGATATCTGTCCTTACATGTAATAGGCATTGTGTGTGCTGAACAGATGCCAAACAAAGCGTTACCTGTCTGGTTAGTGGTGTGACTCAACATAAGTGGGACAAAAGGGAAACAAAGATCCTGTTTTGTTAGGAAATACACCACATTCAAATGCTTCTTTAACCAGACTTTACCAGGAAACCAAATGAAGGGAGATGATTGTTTTGCAATGTGACTTAAAGACAGCGGAACAAAACCGATCAAACAGCTCTAGAATACTTCACTGCTGTATTTCTATATATTCTTCACTGCTGTTCATCTGAACTGTAAATTCTGTACAGATTGAATGAGGTTCACAGTCTGTCATGACCTGCGAGATAAAAGGACAACACGACTTTGGCTGCAGCTGGTGTGTGTTGTTTGCACACATGCACTATATACACGTGTGTGTATACAGACACATGCACATGGAAGCTTTAAGGCAGAAACATTTGCATCTAAGATGCACAGGGGAAGAAGTGGCAGGAGAGTAGGTAAAACCAAAACAAGAGGCTATTTTGATAGCACTCCTATCAAAAATGAAGTCTCCAATTGACCCTGTGCTGAGATTTCAACGACCTTAAACAATTTCCCCTCTAGGGTTTAATTTTGCCCATATTTTCACAGATAAGAGATTGGATAGAACTTATTCTTCAGTGTTTAATATAAACAAAAACGCCAATGCACCAAGTGCTGACTTTTCCAGTTAAATGTTGTTTGGGTGCCATTGAAAACAAATTGTAACTAAATTGTTACTTGAGCCTGAAATTCACCTCTAGTTCTGAAATTATAAGAGCCATTTAAAGATACCACACCAAAGGTACACTCGCTGCTGGAGCATGTCACCATTTCCCTGAGGTACCTTGAAGCTTAGCATGGTTTACAGCAGGATCTGGCTCTTTTGGCCTTAACCGGGTCAGAAATGGTTTGTGTACTGTCCTGAGGGTGAGCAGAGAGGTGAATGTTGTGCTGCAATGGGCTGCTCTTCACCTCCTGCTCATCAAAACCTCAGGCTCCGCTGAGCACTGAAGTTTGGTTGTCCTTCAGAAAGCAAAGGCAGCTGCTGCTTTGCTTCCTTTCATTTGCTCTGTTGCCTTGGCTTTTTTGCACTTTTGTTTCATCTCCAAAGAATCTCTCATAATGCCTTTGGTACTTCTGTACAACTTTTGAACGTTTTGTATGTAACTGAATGGTACACACTTGTAATATAGCAATCGGACTTTTTTTTTTGGTGAATGTGTAATTTCCACTGTACATTTCCACCATGACTTTTTGCAATGTACATTTTCTAGGGACAGACGCCAAGGGAATGACCTGTAGTTTTCTAAGGTTACAGCTAGGAGCAGAACGACACAGACACAGATGGTTTCACATTAGCACTGCAGAAGAGCAACGTAGCCCAGGCTTTTAGCATTGAGCATGACACAGGGTGTACCTTCACGTGGATGACTGTGGCAGCTGCAAAACTGTCTACGTGTGATATTAGTCAGCAGCGATGGTTGCAATCAGAAGGGAAATGGAGGAAAATTCAATAATCACACTCATTAATTTAAGCCTCGAAGCATCAGAATGGAAAAATTTGCATTCAGTAAAATTACCAGAGATTTAACCTTCATGAGATGAAATACACATTTATTTTTCTTTGCATTTCTTGAGTGTGCTTTGTTTGTTTGTTTGTTTGTTGGTGGTGATTTCTCAGTGCTTTGGGGACTTGCTTAATGTGGGATGTACTGAGGAGGTGTGAGATGGTGGCTGAGGGGCCTGGCATCAAACCTTCACACCTCCTTCTCTGCTTTCTAACTTCAGACAACTCTCTTCTTTCTGATGTATAAAGTCAAGCTCAGAAATCTCAAGAGCCCGTAGCTGCAAGGACACCATCCATTTGGAGCCCTTGGAATATATTGATTTTCTTACTGTCTGGCATCAACCACGTCCTGGCAGATAAAGGATGGTTCCTGCAGCTGTTTGCCCCCATGCCAGCTTCTTATCACTGTGCTCACATAGAGGTTGGTGCCATCAAAGCAGGCTCAGAGCCAAGGAACTGCACCTTTATCTGTCCCACACGTTATCTTGCTTACCAGGCACCGGTCCTAAATTAAGAAGGCACATGCTGGATTTTGGAGAGTACTCTCGAGGATTAAAGTGAATGGGCTGACAGTATTTTTCACAGCAAGGCTGAGCGATGAAACAGCAGTTTCGTGTTGCAAGAAAAAAGGGAAAAGCAAAACCCATCCGTTCACATGGATTGTGTTATGCCAAAGAGATAAACAGTGAGAATTGAGTGCTGGGATTTTAGAAAGTCTCCCATCACGGACAAGGCTGTGACATGAGCTCAGCAAGAGCAGTGGCTCATTTTGGGCACAGCAGATGATTTGGCTGCGAGCCGCCAGCAGTGCCCATCCCCCCAGATGCTATTACAGGAGCCCAGGTGTAAGCCTTTCCCAGATGGAAGGGCAAATTAAGGTGCACTTAGATAACATGGTTTTATTTGATCCCATTATGTTTCTCTCAGGTGAGATAAACAGGAAAATTCTCAGCTTCCTAGATTACATTCCCCTGCCATCCCAATGGGCTTAGTGCCAGGCTCTTTGCTGATGCAATAAAAACACAAACCCTTGTGATGCAGATACAGTGTGCTTATTGCATGCTTACATAGATAGTAAGTGCCAATTGGCTGTGTATACCTTCCCTTTAAATTACCAGGGAGGACCCATAGCTGATCACATGCACTGTTAAAAAGCCTGCCTGCTGTTGTGTGCTCCCATCTATAGGACTGCAGTCATTCTGGCTGTTGTATGAACACTTGTGCATGGTTGTCTCAGAGCTCCAAAAACACAAATGCATTGGGGTGGCCCAGCAGCAAACCTATGTGGGTTTGCAGCCCACTGACTCCAAAGCAGCTGTTTCAGGAAGTTAAATAGAAGCTCTTTTCCTAACGAAGCATGATTATTTGGGGTTGGAGATGTATTTGCAGTGACAGGGCGTGAACTTCTGCAGGATGAGTTCATCACCATAAGCTCCAGCAAGGTTTAAGCTCTGGATCCCAATGCTGGTATCTCAGTGCCTCATTCACTGACTAATTAAACCATACACTGTCCTTGGCAATTAAAGACAGGTTTTCTCCTTGCTCACTGGGTAAGCATAACTCCTCACAAGCACTCAGGCTGTAAGATGTCAGTTCTAATTTTGAGCAGGCAGCTGAAGACACCTGCAGTTTCTCTGCCCAAGGAGCAGCTCCAGGCTCTGATCCCACTAACACACCTGAGTCCAGCACTTCAATTGCCAGCCCAGGCAGAAACAATAGTACTACTAATGGACTCCATTTTCTTCTCCAAAACTGTGCAATAACTCAGCAGCAGAGTCATGAAAGAAGTCACTCATCCCTTTAACGTTGCTCCACTGTTGCTCTGGAGCACAGCTTCCCTCTATTGACTTCTTGGTAGCAATCTCGTTTGCCATCAATAATAATGTAATGGTGGTTTTGGACATAAAGCATCTCTCCGGAAAGAGAAACCTTCTGAGCAAAGGCAGCTGCTGTTTTCTTTTACCTGCACTGTACTACAAGCAAGTTAATAATGCATAGCCAAACAGAAAGACAGACACCAGAGCATTAGGAAAAGCACAAGGGACATATTTTAAAGGATAACGTAACTTGGCATGAATAAGAGATTCGGGGGATAATAGAATTCTCTTCAATTGAATTTTCTTCACAAAGGTGATGTTTTGTGGGCTGGCTGTCCCTGCTGAGGTGCAAACACAGCTCCCACATCTCATGTCTTGATTTCTTCTTCAGAAGTCAAACTGACTCAGCTGAAGCTTGTACTAAAATCAGAGCATGCAGGAGTCGGTGAATATAAATCAATTAGGGCAGCTGTAATTAAAAGCCGTTAAACAATGAACAGCATCCACCAAGGCTCGGTGGAGCAGCCTCAGCTCCCTGCCATTCACAAATGGGGCTTCATCAGAGGGACCACATGGAGGTAAGTTGTTCTTGGTGGGAAAGCATTGAGATAACAGATAAAAAGCTGTCATAGGTGAGATAGCTCCTGTGCCGATGCATCTGATGATGCCAGCAGGTCAAGCAACGGCACTGCTTGAAGCCACCTGCATTAACTCATCCCTGAGCAGCGCGTTGGTGCATGCATTCGTGTATTGTGCACGTTGCATTTATAGTACGGGTTGTGCGCTCCAGGTTGGAGTTTCCATGCCCTGTGTGGACCCTAGATGGCAGAGCGAGCTCACCGTAAGCACAGTGCTCCCGTCCTGCTGCTGGAACGGAGACTCCCTGCTTCCAGGGGCTGACAACGTGATGAAGTGCTGCTAATGAGCCTCTGTGCTTGTTTATTTTAACAGCCAGAAAAAATTACATTAGTGCTCTGCGGTGAGCGGGCAGCGTGGGTTTCTTCGGGGAATCCCTTCGGGTTGCTCGGAGCAAGCAGCGGAGCTCCCCTCGCTTAATTGGGAGCGGACTAATTTGCTGCCTTTTCCAGCTGAGCTTCTGGGTCCCTCAGAGTCCGTAGACCGGCTGACCACTGCTCAGTAATGGTAATGAAGTGCTAATTGGACAAACGCAGTGGAGTTGGCAGGGATTCCCAGGGAAGCGGCTTTTAGCAGCACACACCTTGAAGCTGCGCTGCTCTGTCCCCTAAGATTCTGCATGGGGAAAGTTTGGGCTCTTGCCCAGATCTAGGAGGTTTCCTAGCTTCTCTGTTGTTTGCAGAGCAGTAACTCATTCGGAGTTCGGTATTAAAGTCGGAGCAGGTATTAAATTAAATTAAGGAGGGTGGTTTTCTGTATGGGGAAAATGTATTCTTGTAAGTGAAGGAATAGGAAACCACCCAAGACTTGGGTGTCAGCATCTGTTGGCCTCTTGTCCTTCCAGCTGAGGGTGAAAGCTGGAGAGGAATTGCATTTTTGTTTCATGCTGTGATTTATTGGTACTATTAGAAACGTAATTCAAAGCTCCCTTCTCAGTGCTTTACAGGGAAGGCAGCGGGCATTTGCAGTCCCGTATCCTCACCTCCAGGTGAGCGTCAGGCTTGGTTTTGCTGCAGCACTCAGAAATCGCTGCCTTCAGCCTCACGGATGGGAATTCCGTGGCAAGTTGGCTTAATGTAGTGGTTTAACAAGTGCTTTTCCTTGAGCCCCCTGCGGTCGGGCATGCAGTGCGCCCGCGGGCTGCTCCCAGCAGAGGGTGCAGGAGTTTCATTTCCAGAGCCCGTAGCTCATAGCTGGGCTCATTCAGGAGCTTTATCGCTGTGCTGGTGGTGAACTGGTCCTGTTTGCTCCCACTTGTGTTGCTGCAAAGAACGGGGGCTGTTCTCGTTTTATATGTACGCAAAGATTTGACACAGTGCTGGGAAAAGGGAATGAAACTGCCTCATAGCTTCAGTTCTCTGTTTTCCTCCCCCCGAACTGTGCTGTTACCCCCATCTTGCATTATTACTTGCTCGCACTGAGCAGTGCTATTTAGCTAATGGACATGAAGCTCTTTGAAGATGTATGGCACTCTGTAAAGTCTTTGTGCGCTTACTCTGCATTAGTCATAAAAGGCAAGGATGCAATTCATCTCCTACCTCAGGGCGGGAGCTGCTGGGGCTGCCTGAGAGCTTATTTACTTCCTTTCTTCTTAATGAAGAAAGGTTTGGAAAGGCTGGAGATGGTCTTTGAGAGAGATGCTGTGTGATGGGTATCGATACGGTGGTTGAGAGAGGGATGGGATGCCTTAGAAAAGGACTGAAGCCCACTCCTGCACAGCATTCAGGCTGCCTCCTCCAGCTGCAGAGCATTCCATGAGCTTGTGTTGGGGCACAGGGATGTGGGGGGGCTCTGAGCACTGCCTGGCACAAAGAAGGGGGATAAAAAGAAGAGCCACATGCTGGATTGCATTCAGAGTCTGGGAATTTCATCTGCTGTATGATGGCTTTCTAAGAGTAAATCTTAAATAGGTTTTTCACTATGTTAGCTATAAGACATTTCCAGTAGTCAGAAGGCAGCCTAATCCAGCTGGGGGGGGAGGGTAGGAGGGAGAGAAGCTTCCAAGGAGCAGAGGTGCGCTTCCCAAAGCTTGCTTCCTCCTTCAGTCTTCACAGATATTGATCTGTATTAAAATGGATTTTTACAAAGAGGAGGGGGGAAAGCAACCCCATGACCTTCACATCTATTTAGTGATTGGAGTCACATGGGAAAAATACCTTGATTATAGCCAGGCAATTTTCTCCAGCTGTTGTGTTTACAAGAATTGCCATGTAGGATACCCAGCAGCTTTCCTAGGAGCCACACAGCTGGGGTTTGATCAGAGACAGTGCAAAGCCACACCAGGCATTTCCTTCATAGTCAGTGGTACATCAAGGGCATCATAAGGTGTTTGCATGGACTTCTGATCCATCACTGAGCATGTATGTGCTTGGGATGTGCTTGGCACAGAGAAATTCTTATCAGCTTCAGTTCCACCAGCTGCAGGCACCGTCAAGCAAGCTTTCCTTAGGGTTTATATGGGGCACTCAATGCTAGAACAGAAAGAAGTGTTTTGCTTGAGATATTTCATTAATTCCCCATGCAGACAAGACATGCACAAGCCCTAATAGCTTCGTCAGAAGTTTCATGCCCTCTGTAGAGCTGCAGTCACAGAGCCCTGCCCAGTTGCTGCCATGCTATGATATGCTGAGTCGATTAAAATTCTGTGCTTATCATGGTCATACAAAACAAACGTTATCTACCCCATTAGCCTAGTAAAGCACAGGGCAAGCTACTGTTCTTCGTGATAATAAAATAGTGCATTAGCATAAGTCAATCAGGAGCAGATTTTAGAAATAATTGGTTTAGATTTTGAGCTAACAGCTGCTTTGGTTATTAGCTCTCGGACACTTTGTTTTTAATTGGACAATCTGAAGAAAATGTTATCCAGTGCCTCCAGGCTTCCTTCAGTAGGAAAATTCTCTATTAGAAAGAGGTCCATGAAAGTCTGCCTTTCTATAAAGACAACCGTGTGCAACAGCAGCTGTGACTATTACTAATAGCAAATGTGGCCAAGGTACTAAACTGAAGGAATCAAAAACTGATTAACCATTTTGAAAGGAAGCAAGGAGGAAGCAGAGCATCCTGTGGGTGTTACTACATGTGGGGTTGGATTGTTCGGCGGCATCCAGGGACCTCCTGTGGCAATCAGCAGCCTTGCTGGTAGCCTGAGCTGGCAGGAGGAGCCCTATTATCTTCTGCCCAGCTTAGAAACATAGGACAGTCAGAGCCCTGAGTTAGCAACAGCCCAAAAAGTTTTCTATTATAGAAAATGGATCATGTGTTTGGAACTTCAATTTAGAGAGCTAACAATACACACCAGATGGACACCCTGTTACTGACTCCAGAAGCTTGGACTGCTCTCTGGCCACATCTGCCATTGCAGTCCTTCATTAGAACCTTATCCCCATCAGATCAGGTGTGTGGAGGGTCCTTCAGGGGGGTCAGAGCTCCCCTGAGTCACTGCTCGTACAGAAGCCACTGCCGACCCTTCCCAACAACTGCTCCCTTTCCAGCACAGCCCTCTGGAAGTAGCAACCTGCCCACACTTGGGCACCTTGCTTGAAAGGTGGCAGATGATGCTTATAAAACTCTTTTTCCTGACATTCAGAGCTGCTAATTTTTAATACAAAGTGTTGCCTTGGTATTTGCATTTGAAATGAGTTTGCATTTCTTTAACTCTTTGCCACCCCCTCTGCAGCTATGTAATTTCACAGGAGCAAGCAAAGACACCAAGATATCACTGGGAGGTTTACTTGGGTCCCAGGATGTGCAGTTTAATAGCTTACTATTGTATTTCATCACTTTCTTTTGTAAGGATGTTAGCTACAATAACTTGTTGTTGCTACCAGTCCCTCTGTTCCTGCAAGCCTGTAGAGAAACTCACGTTGATGTCTCGCCTTCCTTGGGGAAAAAAAAAGATGGCATCTGCATGTGGGAGTGCAGTGCTGGTTGGAAGTGAAGTGAAAGGATTTAGTGCCAAGCATGAGCACGTTTCTCATGAAAATGAATTGATTCCAATGTACTCAAGCTGGAGATGGAATGTTACGCTTCGTTAGCTTCTTCTGATGTTGTAATTTATATGGGAACTGTTTGTGCGACCACCAAAGTGCTGAGATGAGTGACTTCCAGAGGGGGATGAAGCTCAATTCCCCTGGGTGCCACAGGCAGAGAGCTGAGGCACCTCCCAGAGCTCCCTGCCCCATCCTTCTCCCAGAGAAAGGCTGGCTGTGACCTCAGACCCCATTTTGAAGTCAGAAGTCAATCTGTGAATGCCTTCAGGGTTGGAGACATTCTGAATGGCAGGAGAGTAGACACCAAGTTGGCTCTATGGGTAACCCAGTGGTGGCAAAGCTCATCAAACAGACAGCGCTCAGTTATCTAAGCTGCATAGACACATATGGAAGTGTCATAATCTTCCTTTTGGCTTTTTTTCTTTCCCCTGCCAAATCACATAAGCACGTAATCAACTAAAATCAAATTATGTCAAAGTTGAGCTTGCCAGATGAGGCAGGGCAGAAAACCTTAAATGTGCTTTTATCCCGTCGGATGGTGAAATGTGTTTGTTTAAGCTTCTCTCATTAAGTCAATCTAATGTGATCGTGTCAGCTGGCACCCTGTAACTGTTTATACTGATGTGGTGGGTAGGATTATGGAAACAAATCGGCACTGTCCCCTCTGTCCTTCCCTTTTCCTCTCTATGCAAAACAAATCAAGACATGGCTGGATTGGGGGAGGGAGGAAGGGAGGAATGCTGTTTTGTCAGGTGTCAGGATCATGGGGAAAGTCAGTGTTATTCACTTTTTAAGGGTGATAAGCACTGAATATGGCAGTAGGAGATAGCCTGTGGGCAGCGAGCTGTTATTTGGGAGCTTTAATTTACTGCTTTTTGCAGGAGATAGCAACCCGGTACGATAGAATCTGGACACAAATAATATAATTCAGCCAGACAGCTAGGTGAAGGAGATGCTTTGCTGTCTCAGGAACCACAATACGGTGTGATTTTAGGCTATGATAATCAGCATGCAGCTATTTTGTCACACCAAGAGTGACTGCAGTGAAACCTTCCTGCAGCATTATGGTTGAGATATCTGGTCCCAGTGGGAACCCCAAGGAACTGTGTTAGAAGTCAAAAGCCCCACCCTGCAGGCAGCAAATAAATTCTATTTTGTCAAAATAGAAGTATAACTTTGATAGTATCCAGACTCAAAAGACTGAAATTTCAGCTCTGCAGGCACTGGCTCCAGAGATTGGCACAGCATCCGCAGCACCACAGAGCTGTCCAAAGCAGTCTGAATAGATCTCAGGTACCTTAGCTCAGGATTCTCAATCTTAAACGCATTATGACCTTTTCTGTTAACTCTTTAGAATCCTGTACTTAATCTTTAAAGAGGAGCCTGTCATGTCTGGCTCTATCTATGAGATCATCCTTTGAGCTTTTTGGAGCATCCATTCATCCATCCATACTGTCTTTTCAGTCCCTTACCAGAAATACCTCAGAAACAGAGGTTGCAGGACATGGTTTGTAATTTATTCTGTGAAAGGAATCTGTCTTCATTAGATCTCTGAGCAGCCAGGTGCATCCAAATCCTATGTTAATAATAAGCAGTCCCACACTTGATTAAAATGGAGGCACAAGTCCAAAATTCTTCAGGTGCAATGGCCCAAATCCTATAAATGTTCCAGGTGCCTTAATTACAGTAGATGAGTGAATAGATAGATAGTCCTGTACTTCTTGACAGGCAGTTCCTCTGTATGACAAGGGCACAGAGAGCACAGAACTTATTAGAATGCATTGCAGAACTGCAGCCCTCAGAACAGCCTGAGGAAAATATCTACCATATTTTAATGATTATTTTTTTTTCAGCTAATTTTCCACTTAAGCAAGGGAGCAATATCAGTTTACAATCAGCTGAGACTGTGACACTAGCCCCCAGTGCTTCCTTATCACATTTACAATAGCTGTTTTGTATGGTTTGGTGGGAATTAGCATTCAGGACCAGCAGCAATGCAGGCTCCCAAGCCAAGCACCTGTATAAGATAGGAAATGAAAATCAGGAGCCAGAACTGAAAGCCAGATCTTGCATACAAGCACCCCAAATCTCTAGAGACGTAGTGTGTACTGGAGGATTTCATGCTGTGTTGAGCATGAATGCAGCCTCATTCCTATGTCCAAATCCATTCTTATTGCAAGCATAGAGAGTAAAAATAACTCACAAGGTAGGATTTGGGATTGGAGACCAGGGGAATCTTCTTTGCTACAAATTAATTTTGATCAATTGCTTTATTTCTATGCTCCTCAGTTATGGGTAAAATAAAAATGGCAGCTTTTCTCCATCCATTCAAAAGGCTGCAAGATGCTGAAATCTGGGTGGGAGAATAGAAGAATAGAAGCTCTATCACCAATGGCTTCCATCAGTGGGGACTCCCAGTGTGGAGCTCCTCAGCCAAAGGGAGAGAGGAGTGTGGTGTGCTTCCTGCATTCAAGGAGCAGCACTTAGATCCTGACCAATTCATCTGCTCCAAAGGGAGCCTGGGTGAGCTGGGCAGCTCGACCTTCAGGTACCCGTGGGTTGCAGCTACTCCCATGTAGAGCCAAACCCCATCTCAGAAAGGACAGGACCCATCTTAGTGCTGAAAGACAAATATATTAATCTTCTTCTCACACCTTCCCAAGCAGGGTTGAAATGTTTGCCAGTTCTTAGTTTATATAAGGCAGATAAGAGTCTGGAAAAACAAGATTATATACACCGAACACTTCAAAGGCAAGAGGCAGCAATTTCATGCAGTAGAACTGGCTCTGCCTTTCTTGCACATGCAGCAGGGTGGTAGGAGCACTTTGGGAGGGGAAGCAAATTGGCTTGTTCCAATCCTTGCTCCCTTCCTGTCCCCATCCCAGCTCTGCACTACAAGCACAGCAAAGCTCTCTCCTTCAGGAATATTAAATCTGCATTTTGCTTCTCCCTGGCATTTTTTCTTTCATTCCAGATGGCACGTGATTAGAGTCCTAATCAGCTATTAACTTATAAACACTGCCCCTAAGTACTGACAGCCCCATGATAAGGAAAAGCAAAAGGAAAGGGAAAAAAAAAGCAATCAGTTGATTGACTCATCTGGGCCACACGGGTCTGTGTGAAACAATTAAACAGAATCCTTTGGATTAACTTTCTATAGCAAAGGATGCCCCTATGGACACCTTGGAATAAAATTCATTATGAAGAGTTATAATGTGAGGGGGAAAATCTTGAAAAGGGTTTAAGTTCATTCCTTCACCTTAAACAAACAAAACAGAGTAAATAATTGTTTGCACCCAGGCACTATTCCACCCCTCCCAGGCTCAGAATCACCCTGACGTGCACAACCTGAGGTGAGTCAAAACCTACTTCAGCTCAAGCAAGATCTCTTGGTTACATCCACAGTTAATCAAAAAGCAGCTGGATTTGCTCATTTTCACTGCAGTGATGCTGATTTGTGTCCCTTTGATGACCTGGCCTCATTTTCATAATGAGCTGCCCTTTCTCCTCCACTTCAGAGTACCTTTAGGTGGCAGCTCACGTCTTGGCACCAATTATTTCCTCCTCATTACAACTTGGAAATCCTTTTATTGCCACATTGTCCATCTTCAGACAGGCTACACTGAGGATTGCTCACTGATGCCCTTTCCTAAATAGAAAATCTCTCCTGCTATAGTTAGAAATGCAGTTTATTTTCCTGTTTTACAGGAACTAATCAGAAATTTGGCACGATCTGAGGACACTGCCTATCTTTCCTCTTGCTGGGCTGTGTTGAAATAATAAGAAGCAAGGATGTCAGGTCTCAGGGTCCTTTTGAAAGAGATAACGGATTCATGTAACCCAGGTCCTTTGAAGCATCAGCTTCTTCATTACATGCAGCTTAATGGTTTCTCGGGATGTCAGACAAATCAGATCTGCCTCTACAGGTGGAATGAGTGTATTGATAAGATGTTTTATTCATATGCAAATACAGCACTGATAATATGGCATTGCTCAGTGTGTGCTGAAGGCACAAGAGGTGGCACTGCTTAGGGTCCCTCTGACAACACCCTGGAGGGCTCAGACATCTGCACAGCCCCATCTGGGCTCTGCCCTTACCTCGAACTCAAGGGCTTCATGTTTCACTTGCTACCAGTCCTATAAATAGGATTCTAGGCTGACCCTTCAGACAGCTGATCCTGGCCTCCTTCCCAGCCTCCGTAACTCTGCCCGATCTGCTCCAGATCAGAAACGAGTTGTAGAAAGTCCCTGAAGAGTGATGTGGAGCTGTTCTGCATGGATAGAAATTTTAGGGTGAGAGCTATGAAATCTCCCACATTTTGGATAGCGCAGAAAACTGGCTGCCTCACTAATTCTCTCATCATATATGTACATGTGTTACATATCGGGCTGCTTGTAATTAAGGACAGCTAGGTGGCAAAGTGGCTTCCTTTCTCCTGTCTGATTTCTCACAGCCCTTTATTATGGCAGAGATCATTGCCACAATGTTTTGGGTTGTTTCTCCAAAAATTGATCAGCTCTTTAGCAATTGAGGGAAGGAGACTTCTAGGAATCTCCTGTGCAAGGGGGAAGATAACAGCAGGAGTGAGGAAGCCCAGACCCCTGTGAAGCTTTTTACTTCCTTGGAGACAGAGTGAAGGCTTCATGCACTCTTAACAGCCACCCCAGGGCTTCCTCTGTTGAAATGGAGAGGGATTGTTAGTATAGAGGGGCAGCTTTGCTTGGTAGGATTGCTCACTTAAAAATTCCATGCACTTTGTTTTTGTAGAATCATAGAATGGTTGGGGTTGGAAGGCATCATCTAGTTCCAACCCCCCTGCTATAGGCAGGGACATCTCCCTTTAGACCAGGTTGCTTGAAAGTCCCATCTGTTTTTATTATTCTCTTAAATAAAGGTAGTGGAAGATCTGAGTGAGAAACTTATTTAGGTTGTTCAACAAGAAGAGTATGACAAAAGAGAGCAGATTTTGGGGTGGAGCTGCATGTTTTAGTTATTAAACCTCCATATTGCACCGGCCAGGTATTTTAAATCAGAGTAAGCAGACTGAGATTTCACCAATTCATGCTTTATATTGACAACTCTTAACAACAAAACAAAGGAAATGAAAAAAGGAGGTAGAAATGAGTAATGTGAACTGAAACACTTTGCATGAGACTATTAATGTTTGATTGCTGGTGCCCAGAAAGAGGATATAAATAATGTATTGTTGCTGAAAGCTGTACCCAGCTTGGAGGGGAGGACACAGGATGACAAATAAAGCAGCAAGGTACAGAAGTGAGCATCACAGTCATCCACCAGTACATTTCCATTCTACCTTTTATGCTTAGAAACAAAATAATGACAGAGGCAATGAAGGTACTTAGCACAACTTGGAACAGGTCATCGCATCTGTATCATTACATACGTTATTATAAGTCTGGATGCAGAGTCCCTGCTCCTTTCTGAGGATAAAATACCTGAGATTTATCAAAAATATTCAGCGTATTTTAGTGCTTAATAACTGCTTTTGAAATCTAATTGAAGAGACCAGAAATCTCTCTCTCCCATTGGCTAAAATGGTCACCAAAATATACAGAATCTTTAATGAGAGCCACCTAGGGAAAAGCATATGATGTTAAATTACAAAATACATCCCATCAGAGTGAACTGCTAAGAAGGCCATTATTACCCTATTTAAGAAGCTGTCAATATAGCCTTGCATTTTCTCTTCTCCAGCAAGAGTGACAGTGCCTCTGGTCAATGCCATTAGATTGTGGCTACTGGAAGCCTTTGAAAAGTTTTTCTCCTACAGTGAAAGGGAATGAGTCACATCAAAGTTGAATAATGCCAGTTAAAAAGCCCCTCTTTTCCTTTTCCACTTCCTAATTAAGATTAGTGTGTAATCTGCATGAAGAGTGAGGTTCAGCAGAACCAAGCAATGGAAGTGCTGCAGATACAGGGCGAGAACTTTTCTTTGCTAATTGAAGCTTTTCTAGTAGCCTCCACAGGCCACCAAGAGACAAATTACATTCTGGATGAGTAGGACGAGGGAGATCTCTGAAGATGAAAGTAAGAGGAGGAAAAAGGGAAAAGAAGATATTCTAAGGGATATTTTGGGTGGGAAATTTCCAATTCACTTGTAACATCTATGCAAACTTTATAGCTCTACTTGGCCTGAGATTGGTGATATTCACTCTAAGTTTCAGCCTGAACAGCCTAACCAGTGATTTCCAGTATGTGGCTCTAGAGCAGGCTTTGAAAGAAATAGCATTGACTTCCCTTCCCTATGACCAGTCCCAAGGCAGTTTTGTGCAGGAAAATGATCTTGTAGAGCAAACTGGGCACTGTAGGAACTGAACAGTTGAAGAGGCAGAACTTTGCTGCTGCCTCTTTTTGCAGGCAGCCTTTAGGACGCAGCAGCAATGCTGGGTGCTGCCAACCTGGCTGAATGCTTGCTTGCCTTCTGGCAGAATAATTTGACACAGTGAACCAGAGCAGCCTTGTGGATGGCTCCGAACAGTTCCAAGTTCAATCCAGGGTGCAGAAAAGGAAGAAAACTGGAGTTTGCAATAGTAGGTCTTGGTCCTTCTGCCCTGCTGTCTCAAATCATCTCTACTGCGCAATACTGCAACCCTTGTACAAAACCTGGCCCTGACTCCTTTGCTTCTAGCATCTGGCTGGCATTAGACAGTGGCCTTGTGTTTGTGAGGTGAGCCCAGGGAATAAATAATTATCCCGCTTTGTGGCGAGACGTTCTGGGGGATGGGAGGACGAGATTAAAATAATCTTTTTGGAAAATGGATCATAAAAAAAAAAAAAAGCCCTAAGCGGAGATTATCTACTGCCCAATGCTATACATTAAATAAATAAATAAACAAAATCTATTAAAATGAAAAGTCAGAAGATTGACATAAACCCCACCAAATACAGCCATCCGTGGGTAGCTCGCTGCCTGGCTGCTAGGGCCAACAGCAGCAGAATGACAACAGCCAGCTTAGATCAGCAGGGCGCCCTGTGAATCTGTTCCACTAATCGCCTCCTCCCACGGGCTTATTATTATCATGTGTGGGTAAAAAACCAGCTTGTTCCCAGAATATCCATCAAGGGCTACCAAGAAACTCACATAGGGCTTTTCCCACTGGCGGCAGATTAGGGCAATCCATCTGTAAAGAAGGCCAGGAGCTCAAAAGTTGCTCTAATGATGAGTGGATGGCTTTATCCTTTCCAAATCCAGAACAACAGGGTGTTCTGCTACTTTTTTAGTATAAGAGAAGAAATCCATTGAGAAAGGGTGCAATTCCCAGTTCCCCAGGTGATGTTGGGGAATCCCAGCAGAGCCAGACTGAATGTTTGAGAACAGGAAGAGGGTTAACAGGGCCTTCATGTCAGCAGGACATCATTAGGGGGACAACCCTCTTTCTTCTCACACATGGAGATGTTTGGGAAGTGGCACAGCTGCTTAGTGAGATGGTGGGGTCACTGCCCCTGGAGGTGTTCCAGAGCCATGGAGATGTAATGAAGAGCATGGCAAGTGGGCATGTTGGGCTGGGATTGGACTTGGGGAGCTTGGAGGACTTTTCCTACCTTAACGACTCTATGATGCTATAAATGAGGTTGCATCTACCACTGCTGGTTGCTCATCCCAGGGAGGAAAAGGGTGAAATTCAGAGACTTGGATGAGAAATGCAGGCACATTACTGTTTACTTTCAAGTTCTAGATTCCTAATTTTAAAAAAATTTTTAAAAAATACATATTTCATGACTGCGTTTGCCTAAAATAAAGGCTGTGAGTCAGAGGGAAATTGGCAGTAAGTTCAAGTGGGCAAAACTAAAAGAAAGCCATGGATTCAAGGTAAAATGCCACGGGTTAACGTGCCTAAATGTCCTGGAGTCCAGTTGACTGACCATGCAAGAACACTTGGATGAAAGCTGAAGGTATGGGCCAGCCCTTGGGAATCTTTTTACCTGAATGCAGTGGGCAGAGCAATGGAGGGACTGCCATCCATCCTGCTGTACATCCAGGCAGAGGGAAGCAAAGGAAAAAGTTCATCTTACATCACTGCATCACGTCTCTTCCCCCTGCTTCTCTCCCTGACTCGCTGCTGGTTCTGATTGCTCACACCAGGCCGTTTCCTAGGCACTGATCCAGCCCAAATCTGCATCTCTCCTTCACTGAGGAGTAAATACAGCCCCTCTCCCCCGGCAGTGCTGAATCATTATTTTGCCATAAAGGACAGTCTGTTCTGCAAAAGGAAAACGGGTCTCAAAGGGGCACTTTTCTACACTTTGTCAGACACAGAATTTGTATAGACATGCCTGTAAACAGCGTTGGTCCCAGCAGGGGTGAGGAGGGAGAAGAACAAAAGCTCAGACATCAGAAAGGATTGCCAGTGACTGGGAAATAAAAGGAAGGGCAATTGGAGATGAGGAAAGGAAGGGGGTACAGAGAGGAGGGAAAGTGGGGGGAAGAAGGAAAAAAAGGAATGGGAAGGGAGGAGGGGGGAGGGCAGGCAAGGGAAAGTGAAATTGCAGAGCAATTCAGAGCAGGCAGGAGAAGGGCTGTGTTTGGAGATGAGAGCACACAGCCCTTCAGCAGAGCCTGAGGATGGGGATGAGCTCTCATACGTAGGGCCAGGGAAACAGCCATTTTCTGACCACCTGCATGGGGATGTGGGACCAGAGCTTAATTCCCACTGCTTCCCCTTTCCCTAAGGAAATTCAGAGCACCTTTGTCACCCTAAACCACCGCTGCCTTAAGCACAAGTACAGTGAGGTTCATCAGGCTTGTTTGACACCAGAGACTTCTCCATCTTCCCCGAGTGCCTAGGATCCTGATGCTTTTTCTTTCAGCTCTTGAGACATAAATAAATGAATAGAGGTGATTTTCCCCTGCCTGCATGTTCCCCAGTACTCAGCAACAGACTTACCACCTGCCTCAGTCCCTCTTGCATTATGCAGTAGCATAAAACTGTTATTTTGTACCGAATAAAAATGAAAATCCTGGTTTATGCACGAAAAGAGATCTTAAAGGGAGGAACATGCACCAAGAGGAAAGGAACGAGGAGGGGTGTGTGGCACTCACAGGCAAGGAGTTAGGTTCAAGGTCAGTAAATCAATCACCAGCCAGGAGACAGTGAAGAAATTGGACAACGTAGAATCTCTCTGTCACCTCAATCCTGAGCACAGGCCTTTGGCATGTCTCCAGCAGCACCAATAAAGGGTTTTCATTCCCTGTTGCACCTTACATGTTTCTCCTTTCAGCACCTGGGCAATTCTTCTTCACACAGCAGAGTCAGCTTTCATCATCCGTCATTACACTTACTTGGAACCTCTGGCCCATCCATCAAACATGTCAGCACTCGGAGTGTTGCAGACCTCGCATTTCATGCCCCTCGGATGTGTCCTTCCCCTTATAGGACAGACCTGCCCTTGGGTTACTGTCAGCACCACGAATTATTACAGCCAAGGGAAAACTTGGGGCTGCTCAGACAGCCCAAAGTCTCTCTTCCACCTCTTCCCATCAGCGTTGCACAACTTCAACTTTCATCTGACAACGGGAAAACAACCGCAATCTGCTGCTGCCTGTTGTTTTTGCCAAGTCTAGAGCCAAGGCATGTGATCGACATGAATTCTGTCTAACATATGTGTATTTATTTAAAATACCAGCCTGCCTGCCCTCTGCTAAGAATAGCTCCCGTTGACATCAGCCACGCTATGTGTAAATGAGTCCAAATATCCAAATAAATAAATAAGAAATAATCAGCATATACGGTGCTCATGAGAATTTTTAGAGCCAGCCACGTAACGAACGTGGGGGATTTACTATCCAAATGCATGCTGCTATATCAAATTGATGCAGCTCCTTTGCATCCCAGAGGAACATGATTCATGAGACCATACTGCTACATCGAGGCTTAAACATGTTATACAATTAAATATGATTAACCAGCTTCCCCACATCAACTCAGTCATCCCATTTTAGTCACTTTTCAGTACGAGGGTGGGGAGAAAAAAGAACAACTTAAGTACTGACTAACTTGGGGAGGAAGAGAAGAAAACATCTTCAGTTGCTGTTGGAACAAATCAGCTGCCCAGTAGATGGCAAAGGCTCAACTGGGCATTAACACTGCCTGACACCTGCGGCCAGCCCACGGCCAGCTCTTCGATTACTGAAACCAAGAGGATTTTTTTTGAGGGCAATGCTGACCTGCTTGGAACAAACCCAAGGACCCTCTGCAACCCCTCAGTGGGAGGCTGGGCTTTGCCATTTCCACTTCTTCCATTAATTTGGTTTCTTTCTGCCTGAAGGAAGAGCAAAGCAAACCTCGTTATCCTGCTGACAAGATGACATGTGCAAAGCTTGTGCCAGTCCAGATGACATTGGAAGGCTCTTGTTCCAGCCAACTCCATGCTGATATGCTGCTTCAGAGCAGAAGTCAGAAATTGGGCCTGGAAAATCAGATACACTGGGGGAGCTCAGGGATCTACACATTGTAGTGAAGAGCATTGTCTGGGCTGCTTTCACACTCTTTGTGTGCATGCTTGTCTTTTCCATGCTTTCACATGTGCATCCACTGCCCAAACACTGCTGCAAGGGTTTGGGAATAGATAACCCATGCACTCCCTCCTTCTCCCCCCTCAGCTCCCATCCTCTCCTGCCCATCTTGAAAGCCAACATGGCATAAATTGAAAGCAAAAGAGGCTTGGAGAGAGTGCAAGCCACATCTAATGACACCACTCGGCCCCTAAATGGCTGTCACTGTGCGTACAGCTTGAGTCCTGACAAGGAGTCATTATCCCTGCAGCAAACACAGGCAGAGCGTACAGCAGGCTGCCAGGGCCAGGAGAGGCTCCCAACTTCTTTCCTTTGATGGGGCTGCTCAGAAGCAAGCTGATGTTTGTCGCCTTGATGAGATGCAGTGAAAGCGACGGTAATTTTCCATCAATGTTAGCAACTCCCATTGCAACTTTATGCTGAACCAAGAGCACAAGGACTGAGGGTCTGTTCTTTGCTGCTGTAAATTCACCCATTGCTTTCGAGTATGACCTATTTTCCTCAGTGCAGCACTTTGCTAGAAACTAAGTGCTCTCTCCTTGGTGCCTGTCTCCCCTCCAGCCTCCAGCCCCTTTGCCCTTTCCCCCCAGCTTTCATCACACTGAGCAGAGGAGATAACAGAAGTGATTTCCTCATCCTGATTTCCTTTAAACTTTCCAGAGGGCCCTGTGCTGCCCCCAGGCGCATCTGACAGGAGACACCTGAAACTCTCTGTGAATCAGCTCTTCTTCTTACATTTGTAACAGAGGGAAAATACTTGGGAAGAAAAGTTCTGGGAAGAAAAGCTTGCTGAAAAGACAAGACAGAGCCTTCTGAGCAGGGAATATCAATGAGGATTCAGAAAGGGACAGAAAAGCTCTACAGCATTAATCATAGAACATTCTGAGTTGGAAGGGACCCATAAGGATCACTGAGTCCAACTCCAAATCAGACTTCATCTCTCCAGATTATTCCTGTCTTTACTTCATGCCCTCAAAAGTGCTGGTCCCCATGGAATTTGTTTCCCTCCTCTTAATGTCTCTCTCTCTCTATATATATATATAAAGAAGATAATAAATCTAGACATAGCAGGAAGCTCAGCTTGACCTGCCTGAATCTCAACATAATGAATAAACCAAATTAATGAAAGATTTCTCAGTCAGCATTCACTCTTGATATGAAGACAGATTTTCCCCTTTTCCTTGTGCTGCTGCCAGGCTCTGTCCATTCATGCTTGATCAGTGCCTTCCTGCAGGTGCTCAGAACCCAGCACAGCTCTTCAGGATCGGGCTCACCTGCTTCCATGGGGCCCATGAGTTTCTCTGCCATAGGGCAAATGAATTGTCATTTTTCCTTTCTGGATAACCAAGAGAACACAGCAATTGGATTGTTTCCCTATTAAGGAAATGGCAGCCTGGATTTCTCATGGGTGTCCCCTGAAACTGAATGAATCCCAGAGAAACTTTTTGCTGTAGATGAGATTTAAAGAGTTTCTACTGCTTGCTTTGAAAACAAAATGAAATAACCCCCCAAAAAGCCTTTTATGGGAAATGGAAACCTATAATTCCTTGTGACAGCAAAGTTCTGTTTATTTAACCTATTTACTGTGCTGGCTTTCAAGTCTTATCCTCAGAAAATGTTATGTCAGTGCGTTATCATTTTTTCACAACTTGGACTTGAAAAAAAACCCATCGTCTGTGTTATTTTCTTTAAATCTTCATAAACTTTAAACAGCATTTTTCTGCCTTCATCACCACAGCGCTCAGGCACAGGCTGACGAAACGCAGGAGCCGAAACATTTCATTTTATTCAAGCTTTTAAACTCTCCTCGTCAACAAATTATTTGAGCATCTCTGCAGAGCGTCATGTCACTTCTCTGCCATCTGTCATATGTCACTCTTCTGCTCTTGCTCCCCAAGGAGAAGCGTCCATCACTGACTTACATTTGCTTTACAAAGGAAAATCCTGTTAAGGATACAAAGGGACTGAGTTTTGGGGCTCTTGTTCAGCTTCATGGGGGATATTAATTGTTCTCTTCCAGGCACTGTGCAATTCCCCTCAACCAGCATATTCTGTTATATGTTGTATCTCTCTCTTTTTTTTTCCCCCTTGAAGCTTTGGCTTATTTTAAAGTAAAACAAACATTTTAAAAGTCTCAGGAGAAATAATGATTTCTCAGTCTTGGTGGGAAGATGCTCTTATCAAATCAAAGGGCTGTGGGTAAAATATGAAATTAGAGGGGAAGAAACATTATTACAAGTACTGAAGCCCAGGACAATCTCAGCCTCACAAGGTTTGCTTTGGGAGAAGATATTTTGCCATGGATGATTTAAAACCTTTTTCAATTAACTCTCAGTTAACGTGGAATGAGAATTTGCATATGAGTAAACAAGACCAGCTGATGTGTTTGGACAGGGAAGGACAGAATTAAGATAACTTTTGGATGTCAAACCTAAGGAGGAAGGGAGGTTCTTTTCTTTTATACTGCTCCCTCCTGCTTTTTGCTCACCCTTACAACCACTGCTCAGCTCAGGGCTCTGCTGGCTCATAGAGAAATAACAAAGTGCTGCTTTTCTGCCCATGGAAATTATGTTTAAGCTGATGTTTAAGCAGGAGATGCCCAGCTTAGCAGCTTTTGGCTGAAGAAGAGCAGTGATGGCCTCCAGCCTTCCTTCTTCCTTGGGTGCTCCCTCCGAGCCCCTCATTGCCATTGGGATGAGCAGCACGATGCCACAAGGGGAACATCCCAGCTGTGTTCCCATCCCAACATTTTAGCTGCTGAGAAAAGGAACCTTTGACACAAGAAGTGAATAATATGATTTGCTGGTTGTAATAGCTGCAGCGTGCTTGCTTGTGTTTGCTTGTTCTTGAGAGATACTTTGCTTGTTCTTTTTTTCCTTTCCATGCGCATTCACCACTGGAAAATGGTGTTCTGATCCACCACTAACGAGTCTCCCATGCCCTGTGCTGCTCCTCCACAAACATTTTCCTGACAAACCAACACTGCAACCCAAAGTGAACCAAGCAATAGGATTTCTGAGCTGAACATCCTCGCTAAATACCTGCAACGTTGAGCTAAAGAACAGGTGAATCATTTCTACAGAAAAATGTAACTCCTTGCCTTGAGGAAACCTGATGTTGTTGTTACATCCTCCCCTTGCTTGCAGTGCTTTGCTGTTTCCAAGAAAAGGTGAAACGCAGTCACCCCTCCAGATTCCTGTGCGTTGCAAATTGCATCCAGATGAAGCTGGCTCTCATTTAAACACCCTTGCAGGAGGAACATCAGGGAGCTGTGCTTCAGCTGATTAAACTTCCAGCCGTTCACCTTTGCGGGAGCTTAATTAGCTGAGAGACTGACTTCTCTATATTTATCTCATATGTCTCCCCAAGATGCATGAAGAGCAGAGGTTTGGCTTGCAGGCTGTTCCTGCACAGGTGTGCAGGAGCTTTTCAGCTCATCCCCATGCAAGGAGAGCTGCTGTGCAGCAGTGATCGAGTGGTGGGTTTCTCTGCATGAAGTCTGGATATCCAAAATACCTGCATGGTTTTGGAGAGGTGAGCCTCATAATTATAGCTGTGGTCGCAACGTGAGATATGTCAGATGCTTTCAGTGCTGAAGTGACAGGAGCAGAGCTGCTGCACGTGCAGACAGCCTCATCTGTCAGCTCTGCTGCTCTTTGGATTGAGACTGTGAAAAACAACTTTGGGTAAATGTTCTTTACTTCCAGATCACGTCCATTATGTTGAAAATAAAGTACAAAAGCCACTGAAATCCCACCCCAGCTCTCTGCATGGTGCATGCCCTGCAGCTACTTCCATTCTTGCCTGGGTTTCGTTGCTGCTGGCTTTCTTCTTGCCTCCCTAACCTCCTTGCCCAGGTTTGTTGTTGACTAACAAAGTGTGTTCCTAGTGCAGCCGGGGCAGATGCCACCTGCACTGTGAGCAACATGGCAGAGGGTTGAACAACCTGTGCTTCGTGCCTTATCACCCATGTGTTGGCTCCTCCAAAACCCTGAGAAGAAGCTTAAAAATGCTCAGGTATGTTTTCCTACTTGATATCCTCTCTGTTTCTTTTGCCTGTTGCTGAAGGATTTTCTCTGCAGGTTCACAATTTACTATAAAAAATAATAAGAATGGGTCATTTTTCTGGCTTCACAACCTCTAATTTTAAAGGCAAAGGAATTCACAGGCAAGTAGCACGACAAGACTATGAGAATTGGCTAAATCTGATGTTGATCTCAGGAACTTTTATGCACTAATTTACTACTTTCCCAGAAACAGAATCATTTGAATTGGAAGAGACTTTTAAAGACCATCTGGTCTTATGGTGCTGCAACAAACAGAGACACCTACAGCTTCTATAAGTGCTCAGAGCCCCTCCAGCCTGACCATGAGTGTCTGCAGGAATGGGGCACTCACCAGCTCTCTGGGCAGCCCTGTGCCACTGCCTCACCTCCCTTACTGTGAAAACATTTTTTTTTCTTATATCCAATCTTTATCTTCCCACTTATTGTTTTTTCATGCAATTATCACAGAAGACCTTAATTTGCTCATGGGGAAAAAAGGAGGGAATGGTATTAGAACATCATAGAAGTGCCACAATGTGCTACAGGTCAGGAAGAGAATTGCTTTGATATATATATCACTGTCTTCGCTATGTCTTGGGAAATACCTGTAGACACCCTATGATACAGCAATTAGTATTAGCAGGGCTTTGGTGGATGGCTTTGGAGGGTTTCTGATTGCCACTAATGGGGCTTACTAAGCCTCCCTTGTGCCATTTATCCAACTCAGACTTTTCTGGCTGATATATTTTTGCCCCCCTCAAGGCCAGCTCTGCTCTGTTCACACACAGCATCCTCTGCCAGATCAGATCCAGAGAGGGAGGAGGGAAATGGAAATGGGGACCTGAGGGACAGGAGCTGTCCTGTGAAGGTGGGTGACGAGTGCAAAGATTAGGAAAGCTTCTTCTTCCCACCTTTCTTCCCCAGCAGCTGTTTGTAACACTTGTCTGTATCTCTTTCAGTGGCAAAAGGGAAGGTTTTCTAAGAAGCCTTTCTCTGCAATTGATTTCTTCTGGCTCTGCCTCTGATGTAACTTCACTACACCAAGGTATTGGCATTTACAGGCTATATGGGCTACCAATCCTGCAAGACATCTTGGTTACAGCCCCTACTTGAATCTTACTTAAACTTCACAGGACCATTTATGCAGGCACATGCTTGCCTAGTTAATTGATTTCACAGCTGCCAGCTGGATTGTTTGAGCAGAGATGTTTAGTTCTTGGGTAAATACCAAGGAGTTCAGCTTCTGATCTGGAGTGAACATACCCTCAAACATTTGGGGAATTGCTTCTAATAAGTTGTTGCTATGGCTGTGGACAGGTTTTTCTGTATCATAGCAATGATAGTGTTTAAGCAAAGCTTTTCATGGAACATCCAGCTCCTGGTGGCAGTGCTCACACCACCAGCCCCTCACCTGCCCTCCTGCCATCTCTCCAAAACATGATCTCCCATCCCCACTGCTGAACTGATGGCAACATCATTCTTTGCAACCTCACAATTTGCACCTTGCAGCAATGATTGTGGTGTTGGAATAACATCAGTCCTGCATGTGACCTGACTTGATTTTTAATAAACTGCAGGGCTGGTGTGATGGGTGCATATGATTCACTGGCTGTAGCAGAGCTGAGCAGCTCTCTGCCTTCAAGCCGCTTGCAGTGAATCCCCCCCTTAGAAACCTTATTGATTTTTTGCCTGCATAATTTATACATTTGCTTCTGCCTTCTGTGAATAAAGGAGCAAACAACGGCTGGGTCTGCTCGCTGAGATGGCCCTTTCGAGCAAATATTCCTTGATGAAACAGTTTCATGAACTGCAAAGTGCTTTGATTTCCATGTCAGCAGTCAGGATGTTCTTTGCAGAAAGCAAATCGTGGCTCAATGATTTGAGCCTTCATGATGGACAAAGATGAGAAATGCTGGTGTGGCAGAGAGAAGGAACAGCAGAAACCTGCTGGAGACGTCTGGATTTGTGGCTCTCACTCATGGCATCATGGCCTTTTATTTTTTATTTGCTATTACTAGTGATTGATTTTTCACTTTGTGCTGCACTTCATGCTTTCCACTTAAAAGCCCTGCATTGCTTATGGAGCTTGTGTGTGTTATGTATATATAGCCTACGGGAGCCAACTCAACTATTCCCACATGGGAACAACTCTGCATCCACCAAAACTTTCATGCAAGTGCCTGATTTGGTTCCCCTGCCAATAAGAACAAGAAGGTCCCAGGATTGCAAATGCTGTGTTGTGTGCACTTTCTGGACAGGCAGTGAGGGTAACTGGCCTGTGCTCATCTTCTCTTCCTTTACGCAGATGGTACATCTTAATGTAGACCATACATGAGTCAGCTACTCTGAATGCACTGAAATGCCTTCAATACTCTCGTAAAGAATAAGTTAGCACAAGCCTTGCAACTAACAAGGCTGCTATTTACAGCCTGTTTATCCACATTTTTTGTGTGTGGAAAAAGCTTAGGAATCCTTTCCCATTTTTTCTCTTTGTTGAGAATGACAACATTTGAAAGAACAGATGAAGTTTTGCTCCTGATTGTCTTTATAGCACCAAGGATGTCAAAGAAAGTCAGTAGGGAGATGTCACTGTGATTTTTGAGTATTAAGAATATGCCATTTTTCTTTCCTTTAAATCTCTATTACCAGCACATTCTCAAGTGTTTGGTTGAATTTCCATCACCTATGATGAGAGAAGATACTGGATCTGGTGTACTTTGGTTGTGGGTGTTCCATGCGAGGGCTACCAACCCCCTTTGAGGCCAAGGATTCTGTTCTGTAAAGAAACCATTTGATTTTTACCTCTGATGACCAGTGGTGGGAATGGATTTCCATTCCCCTAATCTCTGTTCAGAGATGACTGGCTGCTTTGAAACCGTTTTCCAGTTGGAGATGTACTAGAGGAGATCAAAAGAGGACAATTTTATCCCCTTAGAGAACAAACTTTTATGTCCGTTACTCAGTGTAGAAAGTGTCTCCTTCCTGTTGAACAGTGGGATAAAAATGACATGCCTATTTCCATTTGCCAAGAGCATTTTCAGTCTGAGCCAGCCCAAAAGCACAACTTGGTATTTTCAAGTGTCAATCAAGCATGCTTTCCCTTCAGCTGGTTCAGGGTCCAACAATAGGCCATATGGGATGTTAGTCCACGCCAAATGAAGAAGAATTGAATTGGGAATGAAATACATCAGAGTATCTTTAGGCTATTTTCAAGCTCACCAGTCAATATGATGGGAGGGGACTTATTGTAGCCTTTCCAGCCTCAACAGCTCTGTAGGCAAAATCAGGAGCAGCACAGGTATAAATTCACCTGTATCTTTTTCACCTTAGAGTGGTAGGATAAGACCTAAAGACATAAAGATTTGTTTGCTTGTTTGTTTCATAGAAGTTCAGCCCAGAACTCCGAAGATACTCCAGCATTTGTGTTCCTTTACTCAGACTGAGCAGTGAGTAGTGATGTAAATAACTGCAGTCTAAAAACAAATGCTGTACATGAATCTGGACCCAAGTAAAGTCCTGTGTGTTATTCACATGTGGGCTTTAAGCTTTGAGCAGGGGAAAAGAAGCTGTAATTCAGAGAAAGGGAGCTTTGGAAATCAGTGGGTGCTGGGTGCCTTTAGAAAAGAACAGTTTCTTCCTTAATCAGCAAAACTCTTGTGATCCAAAGAAAAATGGGGGAGTAACAGATGGCTGATGTTTCTTTACATATAGGCCAATCAGCAGGAGAATAATACAAACCTGTGTTACTACCACGAAGATGTGGACCTGAAGGAACCAGTCATATGGGAAATGGACACAAATGAACCAGGTGACCTCTCTGCTTATTGAAACACTTCCTTATCTGTTGCTCAGAAAGGGATCTGGGGTCTGCAAAGGGAAGACTGGTCTGTGGATGGAAAATGCCCATTTTGGCCTCTTTTTCTGAGCCATGAGCTCTTGGGCTGCAGCTCCCATGCCTGGTATCTGTATGAAGTGAGTGGCTGCAGCTCATTTGGCAGCTATAAAAAGATGCTGAAATATATAAATATTTCATCCTATCCCTCCCAGGCACAAGAAGGACAAAATGCTGTTGAACTCTGAGAATCACCAGAACTCAGCGTTTCAGGGTTGCTTATGAGAGGCAGAGAAGCTGCAGGAAAGCTGCCCTTATTTCCCACGCCAGCAAGGCAGGACCCCAGTGCCAATGAGTGTGAGCCAGTCACTACTCAACTATAACTGAGATTTAAGAGCTGTCATTTCCTATTGGTTAACCAAGGAAATATTTATGGCCAAAGCCTGGTGCCAAGCACAATATTTATAACCAAGTTTTTAGCACTTTTTTAGTGCTGATTTTTGTGCAGAGGACAAAGATCACATCCACGGTGATGTGGGCATGAAACTGATCTGTATCTAGCAATGATTATGGGAAGAAAAGGGAAATAATTTGTCAATCAGTCAACTCCAGATTTCTTTAGTGAGTGAGTTGGGCAGCTTTTGCCCTTTGGTGAGGAAGGACAAGAGCTTAATTTAGATCTACAAAGCTGAGCCGTGAAACCAAAGCTATCCTTGGATAACAAACTTGTCTGGAGAAACATGCTTCTGTTCTCTCATTTAGAAATCCATCTTCTTAGATCTTAAGAGAAGCTAAAGAGCCTTCTTGCTCTTTATTGGCTCTTTACCATGAAATGCCGCATTTACAAATAAGATGTTGAGGTTCATCTCGTTTGTAACAGGAGTTCTGTAAAAGCTTCTGGACTGCAAACTATAATGAGGCCGTGATCTGCTGCTTTGCTGCCTTTTCATTATCAGTGGTTGGCTCACTTTACTTGTTGATTTGTTTTAGCAAAGACAGAATCACAAATCCCTTCACTGCTTTAGTAACAGTGAGCGTTGCTCAGAAATTCCCAAGGTATGTCTGGATGGCTGGGGGAGAAAAATAAAGGCAAAAAGGTTTCTATGTCTAGATTAGCACATTGTCATCAATGTTACTTACTGGTCAAAGATATCAGCATGGTATAAAACTGTGGAGGAAAGAGAAGGGGGGAGCAGCAAGGAGACAAAGGTGGTGGCGGAATTCCTCCTGTGCTCCATGGCACTGCCTAAGGGTAAATCCAACTGCATGCTTCATGAGGTCTAGAGGTAAATCCAACTGGAGGTTGCCCAGAGCTTCATTATGGAGCAAACCATACAAGGTGCTGAGCTGCTGTAACTCCCACCTCAGGAATGCATCAGGATTTCAAGGAAACATCTTGCATTAAAACCATGCCCTACTATGAAGTTTGTGTATTATCTGCTGCGTGTCCAAGCATCCTGCACAGCTGGCAGCTTGGGTGCTGCCCCAGGTCAGGATCTTGGTGCCATAGTGGGAGGACCAGGACCTGCTCTGGCACCCAGGGCTGGGCTCTGAGGCAAATTTGGTTTGCTCACTGAGTGCATTTTGTGATGGAAATGAGTCTAGAAAGAAATTACATGGATGGTGCAGCTTTGGAGCATCTCATGTCCGATGCGTTGCTTATCATCAGTAAAAGGTGCTTTCTTGTTGAGAAAGCTGTCATACAGCACTGGCACTGCCTTTATCCCTAGAGTCTGAGCACTGCCATAAAGATGCTGCTGAAAATTAGAGGCTGTGGTAGTATCACATGGATGGAAACCAATCCACTCCACAAGCAGCTTCCAAGAAAGAAAGAAACCTGGGGGAAGCCTGGGTTTCATAACCATATTTACTGCTTTGGAAGTGATCATTACTACGCTTGCTTTTCCTCTCTTGTTGTTACTCCCATGCAGGTGCCTCTGCTTCCCCCATGGCCAAAAGTCTCCTACGCAGTAAACAGGTTTGATTTAGTCCAAAATGTCTTTCAAAGTCTTCTGGCACCTCATAGGGAATCTGCAATAAATCTGAATAAATCAGAGTCACTCTTGTGAGACCAGCAGTACCTGGCAGATTTCCCCAGAGGCAGACTGAGCCTGTTCTTCTGAGAAGCAGCTGAGAAGCAGCCTTGCACGTCTGCTCTGCTCATTTCAGTGTGCATTTTGCTGAAAAGAAGATCTCTCGCCCTTTTAAGTGTTGGTTTTCTTTCACTGCTTTTGCTCCGCCTGAAGTCTCTGTTGGATGAAAAACCAGTTAGGGAAGGGAGAGAGAAACGTTTATTGCAGGAGTGGAGATGAGAAAGAAAAGTGTAACAGCTTTGAATGCTAAGGCGTTGTTTCTTGAGTGTGCTATTAACTAGCTGTGCCCGCTGTGTGAAGCCCAAAGAGGGAAGGAGTAAGGAGACACAATAATATATCCCACTTCTGAACATTCAAACATGCAGATGATGTTTTCCAAAATAGACAGAGGCTGAGTTTTTGCCCCAAGGACAGACAGTGACATCTAAGGCAAAATCATGGAGAGGGTAAATTCAAAGCTAGCATCTGGCCCTAGGATTCTTTGTTCATGCCTCTGTTCTTTGGCCAGTTGAATGTTTTCCACATTAAAGCAGTGATGGTGGGAGAGGGGTCTTGGGCACAGTTTATCATCAGGTACCCAACTCACAGGGAATCTCAACCCCCATTTAATGGAACAAAAATAGACTTCAGAAAGGGCTAAAAGGGCGAAGATCTTTGCAGGAGTGTAGACTGCAAGACGGTGGATTCAAGAGTTAGCAGCTCTTTGCAGATTCATGGAATTCTACTGAATGACCCCAAACACTTGAGCTTGAGTGTGCATTACTGCCTTGTCCTTATTCCAAGGACAAGTCTGAGATTACATTGGGAACCTTTGGGGAAAGCACTGCCTTAATTATGTTTAGTGAAATCTGCATTCTTCCATGGCTGGGATGTTTGCGTGCAGTTTTTATGAACATCTGGATTGCCCAAATTACCCATTTCTTTTTCAAACAAAGGAAGATGATAATAATGAGGCTCAGAGCCGGATGCCTGGGAATCAGACTGGAGTTGCAGCTTTCTCCCACAATAAAAAAATCATTAAAACCCTTAAATGGTATCTGTTGTCCCAGTCAGCCTGAGTCCCTTGCACATGTACCAATGGAAAACATCATCCTCCAACGACATACAGAGCTGATGGAAATTTTATCATGGCCCAATGATGCAGAAAGAAACAGGCAGTGAGATTTAACAAGGTCACTTCAAGGCACAGAAACCCCTGTAAAATATGCTCACTGCCCACAGCATATAGAAGAAGAGCCGGGGAACTGAGGGATAAACCTTTCATTAATCAGAAATGATGATTTATTATTAATTTCCAAATGAAGGAAATCGTTTTTTAATCAAAGTTATTTATAGAGTTAATCCACAGGCAGTATTTGCTGGCCAGTTCCCTTGTTCACTAGCACAGAAAATAAGGCAAGGAGAAGATGGATGGGGTACGTCCATGGGATTTGAATCAGCTCTGTGCAGGAGGGTCTGTAGTCAAGGATACCTGTGTTATTTATGGCCAGGATTTTCAAAAGGGAATAACTGATCTTGGATCCCTTGGGCTTGGTTGTCCAATGCTTGACCTTAGGAGCAGCTTGAAAAATGGCCTTTGTGAATCTTACTTCTCACTATACCTTTTAGGGTATTGTTAAGATTTGTCATTTCCGATGCTTCATTTGGGGCTGAAGATGAGGATATGGGCTTTTATTTAGAGACTGGACTGGGTAGGCCCTGTTGCTGGTTGAGTTTGATGATCTTGGATGTCTCTTCCACTTGGATGGTTGTACTATTCTATGACTGAAGTCACCATTAATACTGTTGGGTACAAACTGCATGGTGCTTAACCCAGTGAGGAGCAGAGTATGGAAGCACCATGCAGTGTATGGCAGTGCTGTCCTTATCCCAGTGAGGAGTGGGTGCCCATCTGCTGCCCCTCTCCTGGATGTATCAAAGAGGTGCTCAGGTCACTGAAAGGAAGGAAAGCAATCTGTACAGCAGTCCATGCACCCAACAGGAAAAAGAGTGATGGGGTATTGTCATCCTGAAAGGCTCTCATTGCTTTAATCCTTCCCACTTTCAGCTCTTCATACTGGAAGATAGTTGAGATGCTTGAGGAGTAAGGAAATTATTATGCATTAAATATTTAGTTAGTATTATTAGAACAGACTTTGATTAATTTTGCAGCTGACAAAATTACCCCTGCCTGAAAACGGAATTCATTTACTATCCATATGGAAGTAATTGTGTTAATATCAAAGCTGGTTTTACAATAATACAGAGAGGGCTCTGCTCCGTGCCTCCAGTGCAAGGAATGGGGCTGCATGCTGAAGGGCTAAGCACTAATTTGCTGCTGACAGTTTTCCTTTGCAGACAGCTGTCAGGACTTCAGCAGGGTTAATTGTGGTGTATTTAAGGTGCATTCACAGATATAGATAAATTCAGGTAAGCTCCTACCTCACCTTTGATTTGCATTTGCCTCTCAGCAGCCTAACACTTGTGTTTTTGCCATGCGTTTGTGAAGAACCAAGCACAGCTGAGCCCTGTTCTCATGGGCAGGCTCATTAGCCTCAATAACCTTTGACAGCAGCTGTATGTCTGGACCAGAAATACCTATCAGGCTAATTACCTCGTTAGCGTACAGGAGCAATCTTGAAAAGCACTCGGAAAAGGTGAAACGAACAGCTAATGTTAATTAAAAATTATTCAGGGTTCAGGTGCTATGTAAAGATCCCGAACAGCCCCAGCACCACCATTTATGGGTGCATGCAGCCAGGTTCTGGACCTCCTCTTATCGCTCAAAGTTTTCCTCGCCTGCATCCTGTTTGCTGGCAGAGCTCTGATTCCCTCCTCCTCTCCAGCTAGAGGTGGGCAGGTCTGACTACACCAAGTACCCAAATGCGCCGTGCTCTCTCTCTCTGCTTCACCAAGAGCTGCTCCTCGGCATCGGTGGTCTACCAGCAGCAAAAAACATCACCGAACGCTGCCCAAAGGGCTGGGGGAAGGGCGGCAGCAGCAGTGAACAAACCGAGCAGTCAAAGCGCCTCGGAGCAGAGCGAGGAGCGAGCAGGGCAGGGAGGAAGGCTGGGTGTTGTGTGCGTCCTAACGGGAGCGCTCTGCAACCCTCCTGTGTCTCTTGTGAGCGGGCACAAGTGTCCATCCGTATCCTGGGGAAAGAGCATCTTCCTAGTGGGGAGAGCTGGGAAGCAGGCAAAGAATGGGAAGAATATAAATCAGTTGTTATGCCCTCCTGAAAAGAGGGAGAGAAAGGAGCTGAGGGGAATGAAGCCGGAGGATTCGGAGGCACGGAGAGGAAAAGTTGCCCCGACGGGAGACGCTGCGTACTAGAGCCCGAGCTCTGCTCCACAATGGGATTTCTCGTGTCCAAGGGAAACCTCCTCCTCCTGCTGTGTGCCAGCATCTTCCCAGGTAAGTTTGAGAAGGCTCTTCTCCCCCTGCTCTGCTCTTTCTCTCTTTTCTCCTTTAGCCATTCTGCGATCACCAATCCCTTTTTGCAAGGAATTTCCCCCACTCCCACACATCTCCCCTGCCCCGTTGTTACAGATCCACTAAATAAATCGCGTAGTGCTTCTGTTGCTTCTGTTTTTTTCTCCTTGCCCGAACAGTTGGGGAAAGGGTTAAAGCACAGCAGGGGACATGGGGGAGAACGCACACAGAGCTCAGCCTCTCGCTGGGTTTTTCTCCCTGGGTGAAGTGTGTTGATGTGTCTCCGGGCGATGGCTGTGGTTGGGGAGAGCGCAGGCAGAGCTCTGCTAATGCTTCCCTTTGTATAATCCAGGACAGGCTGCTGCTAAGTAGGAGCCATATTCCACAGGGGACGCGGGGAGAGCCCCCCGCTGCCTCTTCCCATGTTGGAGGATGGGATGTAGCCCCCCGGCAGTCTCCAGTGAACTGAGGATTTCATTTTTAATTAAACCAACTGGCACCGCTGACAGCACCGTCGGCGAACGTGCAGAGTCGGGGCTGCTCTTTGCAGCATCCAACTTCTGAAGTCGTTGAGAGAAACCTCACTCGTATTACCCAGTCTGAGCTCTCCTCCTTCCTCTTCCTTCTGCCGTCGTTTTTGAGGAGGGGCTGCTGTGAAGCTTAGTTTGGAGAGCTGAATTTGTCTGTTTTGTGTCTTTTTGTTTTTAACTGATGCATTAGATGCCAGTTTTCCTGTGTGAAACCAACCCACCACCCCACCCCCCTGCAGTTTTTGGATTAAAGATGCTGCTTTTCTTTTTGCCTAGCATCCCCCTATCCTGTCCACAGACTTCTATGCTAGAAGCTTGCCACAAAGACTAAAGATTCGGGCAAAAATGGCCCGTGCAGTGTATTTCAAATGGTTTTAGTGGTGGTGCCCTCAGTTTCTGCAGACCGATCCTGTTCTGAAGTAGAAAACCTACTTTCTATACATGAGAACTGAGCAAGAAATACACAGCAATCAGTGCTTGGGGTAGTAGGGAGGAACGTCACCACGGTGGCATTGCCCTGCTTCGTCCATGCCCGGGATCAACCCAGTGGTCCCCCCAGGAGGGATTTTGCTCCCCCCCATGGCTCAGGGTTGCAGTGCACAGCAAAGCGAATTCACCTTACCCTGCCCGCAGCTTTCGGCCACGTGGAAACGCGAGCCCATGCGGAGGAGCGTCTCCTGAAGAAACTCTTCTCCGGTTATAACAAGTGGTCCCGTCCCGTCGCCAACATTTCGGATGTGGTCCTGGTCCGCTTCGGCTTGTCCATAGCCCAGCTCATTGATGTTGTAAGTGCACCCTGCCCATGAAGGTTAACTAGTTTGGGGGGAGGATGCTTGTGGTGAGTGGGGGCGTTTGCAGGCTGATTCAGGGTAAGGGTGGGAAGCCTTTGATCTCAGTAGGAGTCACCACACAGTTCTGCTGTATGAGTAGCTGGTCACCAAACCATGTCCTTTATTCTTCACTGGCTATAGCCAGAATCCCAAATTCCTTACCAAAAGCTAATGGGACTAATCACAGCAGAGCAGTGGAACAACTGGTTTGAGTGCCAAAGGATCCTGGCTAAGGGAAAAACAAGCAGCTGATTTATAATTTAAACCATAATTGTTAGCACTAATTTGCATGGGCTGATTGGACCGGAGGTTTGTACATCTCTGGGAGATGGTTGGTCTAAGGAGCTCCCTAAAAATGAAAGTCATGAGGGGTGTTAACTGTGCAGATAGATAGTAATGAGAAAATGATTCCTGCATGTTTGCTCAGATAGAAGTTACTTGTTCAAACTGCCTGTATGGAACAGAGTGATTTGCACTCTGAGCTGGTATGCATTGAATTGGTTTTTAAAGGCTTATCTTCTTGCAGTGTGTTTCCCACCATCACAAACACAGGTGATCCCCACGGGGTGATGGGATGCACACACACACTCTAGCTTGTGCACGCCTTGCTCCTATGTGCTTCTTTCAGTCCACTTGCACTTATATTTTGAGGCAAAGGTGATAAAATTGGATTTTAGAGTTTTAGACCTTAGATGTAAGGGAAATGAAGCCAAGGTGGGGCAGGAAGAGGAAGTGGAAGACACCAGTTACAGGAGGGTTGCACGAGATATCAGCTCTGCAGCAGGGCAGCAATCCTCCATTCTTCCTCTCTCTTTATGTCAGCCTGAGCAATACAGAGCTGTCTGCAGTTGCTCATGATGAAGTTGTTCAGTTCCCATCTGAATAATTGATAAGAGTAAAGATGAGACATTAGTGACTGTGGAGGCATGGTAGAGATTTCCATTATGCAACTGAAGAACCACAGAGGGGTGGGATCGATACACCTGCCTTGTAGAGCTCTTCCTGGGTTCCTGAAGAAGAATAAGTCTTTTTTAAAGTCATGTTAGTAGTCAGGAGTGCAATTGACTGGCCTCTCTGTGCAGGGGGGAGGCAAGAGGAGGGATCTCATCCCATTCCACACTACTGGGGTCAGGGGATGTAGGTGTAATCTCTGCTACCACTGCAGTACTTTGACTGCTTCTCCCCAGCAGCAGCATTCCTTGTGCAGACTCTTGTGTGACTGTTGTTCAGCTCCCAACAAGAAGTCTGAAAGAGAAATCAGAGCCGTATTCAAATCCTGGCTCCCACTGACAAAAGCTGAGAGGGAAATAAAAATCAATGGGGAACTTGACATCACCATGTGTCCTCAGCTAACCCGGGTGTTTCAGTGTCCAGAAGGGCATGAGATCAGGCAAATGTCAGGGAATGGCCACTGAGAGACATCCTTGGAGTCCAAACCCATGTCTCTACATGGTGCCGCATGCTGCGTTCACCTTGAGGAAAGAGACCAGGCAGAGCAGCTGCACTGTAGCTGCAGAATCCCCTGCTGTGCTCTGTGTGGAAGAAGTGAGCCAGGAAGGCAGCGTCACATTGCCACCACAAGGAACCTGGTGGGTAAGAAGCCATCCTTTGCTTGGACCAGGAGTACAGCAGAGCCCTCAAGTATCGCCTGGAGGGAGAAAGTAGGCAGGAATTTCCATGGGAAGATGTTCAGGATCTGGTGGCACCCATGAGTCTGCAGTGCAAGGGGTGTGTTAGAGACCTTTGGATACCTGACTTGCAAAGAAGCAGAGTGGTCCAGTCCATTGCCCCACTGGTGGCGATCCTGATGTCTTACCTGCATCCAAGGAAACAGATGGATTTTGTCTTTCCTTTGTCATTCATTTGAGTGCTCTTTGTGTTCTTCCTTCCTCCACGTGCTGCTGATGCCCATCTCCTGGATGAAGGTCTCTCTGCTCAGGTGCTACATTTGATGCCATGGCCACAGAGAGTGGGGAGGCCCAATCATGTGAATCCTTCTGGCTTTTAACGCTCAGAATTAATCCTGAACTGGCACAAGTGCAAAGTTAATGATGAGCAGTTTGTTTCCAAATGAGCCCTGTCATCCAAGCGAGGTTTGATGCCAGACCAAAGGGAGAGAAAAGAAACAAACACGCCGATAAGCTCTGAGCTCTCTTTAATTCATGCTGGTGATTTACACAGGGTTGGTAACTTGAATGCCAGGCAAGTGGAGAACAGTAATACTACTGTGCTATTAATTCAGCACTATTTGAATCTATATGTGTAGTTCTGCTGTCTCATGCTATTTCTAATTAGGGGTAGGTGCCAGTCAACATCATGGGTATACACTAGACCACCTAAAGGTTATATGTCAGTAGAGTAGCTTGGTTTTGTCTGAGTAAGTCACTCCATGATGCTTAAAGTTCATATATTTTATAGAAAGGGAAATACCACTGAGCTTCATGTTTCCAGAGCTGTGCTCACTGATAACGTTGCATGAAAATACTAAATGCTATTTGCTGCAGAGCTGAGCATTGCAAGCAGTGCACACATGTGACTGAGCATATACATCCAACAGTCCCTTCCCTCTGCTCAGGACAAAGCTGAGCTGAGGAGTGCTTCCTTCTACCCGTCCCTATCATCTGAGGATGAACCCAGTAAATTCAAGCCAGTCTGCTGGCAGGATTGCTTCAGTGCAGTCTCAGCTGTTGTGTGGTATCAGACAGCTGTGCCCTGTCCCATGTTGAATGAAGGAAACATCTGCTTTTTATTTCCAAGATTAAACTTTTATTTGTTGCAGAATTGGTTTGTAATTACAGAAATAAGGTACAATTAAGTTATGTTTAATTTAGTTTAATCCTTTGGCCACTTTGTCTGCTCTTATAACCAACAACTGATCTTACATTTCAGGATGAGAAGAACCAAATGATGACCACGAATGTGTGGGTGAAGCAGGTGGGTGCACCAAAAGATGTGCTTTTCCCTGTTGCATTTCAGTTTTGCAATCTGAACTCTCCCAGTTCTGTAACCACCTACTTCTTGGCAGGAATGGCATGACTACAAGCTGCGCTGGGACCCCCAGGAGTATGAAAATGTCACATCCATCCGAATCCCTTCGGAGCTCATCTGGAGGCCGGACATTGTCCTCTACAACAAGTGAGTGTGAGCACTGAGTCCAGAAAGCAAACGTGTTCTTGCCAACTTTCCTTTCCTGCAGCATCAAGGAGCTTCTTGCAATTGTCCTTCCTTAGTTTGCTCTTTTTCCTTGAGGTCTGTGTAGATTCTTGTAATATCTGTCCTACATTCTCACAGTATCTGTCCCAGACATGCATTAAATGACATAACTAACACTCATCACAGAGGTTCCTGTCCTCTTCTGGGCTTGCAATGCTTTGAGCTTTTCCTTCCTTAATGCTTGGTTCAATGAGGTCTGACCCAGCCACCAAACCCTAGAGCTCTCCCTTCACCAGTACTTACTGTTTATAATCATGTGTTCTCCTGATGGTTATCATGAGTCCATCATGCATTTTTAATTGGTTACTTTATCCATGAATTAAACATGGCTGTGGGCGCCAACCATTAGCCAGTCAGCAGTGGCTTTCCCTTAATTCTCTCTCTTTATTGCTATACTTTCTCGTGCTCTTTCATATAGTGTCCAACATGTCTTGTGTAGGCTGCTGTCTGTCCTAGCTGCTCTTGTCTATCTGTAGCTGCAGTCACTGTCTTAGTTGCACTACTCTGGCAGTGATGTTTCAGATTATACAGGGTTTGGTTTTCTTGTTTCCATCCTGAGGAATGTATAGAAATGGTAACACTTAATGATGTAAACATGAAATCAATTTAAGGACTCATATCTAAGCACATTGTTGTCCAAAACTTCCATTTATCCACTCTAGAGGCCCAAATTAAATGAGCAAACTTGGATGGTTTGTCCTCAAGAGTGTAGGTAGTTGTCAGCGTTCATAAGGAATCTAAAAACAAATTAATATCCTACAGGGAAATGAATGTGCTGTTGGGTTTTCAGGCTCAATGAAGTAAATTCTAAGACTCTGTAAACGGTTTCTGTTAGACAGAACAAAACGTGAATAACAGAGGAATGAGTTAATAGGGGACTGTCAAAGCTTCTCTTCTCTTAAGAAAGCCAGCTGTTCTGTATCCAAGGCTCTAAAGGCTCTTCAGATGCCGCCAAATCCTTAGTAAGCAAATTATCTAATTCACTGCATTGACTTAGATTCCCATTCATGAATGGACTTTATGTGCATTTTAGTGTTCTTGTGCCTATTTTAAGTGAAAATTTGTCAGTCTTATCAAGGAATAAGCGCTGCATTTTGATGTTTTCCCTGCTCTTCCACTGTGTTGTGTGATTTGGATCCAGCCCATCACTGAAACTCCACAGGAGTTTGGAACAGCAAATTTGCAGCCAGGTCCAATTGCTAAAGAGGAATGCAAGAACCTTGAGCTTAATGGTTGGACAGGGAACATGAAAGTTATCCAGCAAAGCTCACGTTTCGTCTAGATGTTTGAGATAGCATTGCAGCATTTCTCATCCCTGCTGAGTATAAGGAAAGGCTATTGGAAACATTCTGACTTCATAATTTACTTACACTTTTTGTCAATGCTTTCTGGAGTTGGCTCTTCCATAAGGAAATCCCTGCCTTATCCTCCATAGTAACAAAAACTGAATAAAAGACAGGATCATGCCTTAGGGAAATTCAAATAATACAGTTCTAGTAATTAGGAGGGGGACGTATCTTAAGGAGATTCACCCAGTGATAATTTGCACACAAAGGACTGCTGGACTGGATTAGAAGTTCATGTGGCAGGCAGCTTTTGAAAGTCTTGAGGAAGCAGAGAGTTCTTTGAACTGTACTGCAGTTGCTTGTTCTTTTGAACTGTACAATGATGTTTGCAACCAGTGAATTAACGCTGGTTTTCTGAGTCATTCCAAACCTCTTTGGAAGAGAAATGCCAAAAGATGCCTTAGTCTAACTTGAGAAATGTTAGAAACATGCTTGATATTTTTCTTCCTTTGTGTGCATACTCAGATCTTGCCATTTTGAGCCAGGATGTAGTTCTAAGTTGCAGTTGCTGCTTCACACTTAAGCTTACCTGATTCTTCTGGGAATTCAGTATATTTTTAGAGAGGAATTATCTCTTCTGATGCCTTTTTGATTCGAGCAAATGCTGGGATGGGACCTGAAATCAACACCCAAACTCTGTATCGACACAAATGTTTTATACCCCAGTTGCCAGTAACCTGGAGATACTCCAAACTCAACAGGACAAAGTCTTGACCGCCCTCTTGTAGCTGATTGCTTTGAGCAGGGAATTTGCAGTAGATAATTTCCAAGGGTCCTTTTCAACCTATGAATTCCTGGTGATCATTTCAGTAATACAAAGTAATTACTGAACAAAAGGTGACTTGATTTGCCCGTGGAGAGTGCTTTAATCTGAACAATACAGAAGCATCTCTGTAATATCTACCAAAAGGGCACAGGGTGAGTTGTTTAATGGGGTCCTGAATCCCCATTTTTGCCTTGTTTCCTGTTGCTGGGTGACAAATGCTTTAAATGAGGGCATTCTAACTACACCCATACGTGTGTATAGCTAATTTTCAAGCTTTTAAAGCTCTGTTTGGATTTAAATTGTATCATCAGAAATTAAAATAAGCGTGCTCCTCATTTACATGCATTCTGAAAACACTCAATTGTGTGAGATGATCCATCTCCAACTGCAGGCAAAACAGAAACGGGAAAAAAAGGAACCAACAGCAGAGGTTTTTAATGAGACATGGTTGATGGCTGCCAGCAAAACAATGCCACCCTTGGACCCTTAGGAGCGTAGAAGGTTTTAGAACTACCTGCATTCTAGAACTGAGGAGTCCAAGGCTGCAGAATTCAGTAGCACTGTTTCCATCAGAAAAGGAATGAGAAACTGTCTTCTGTCTTTATTAGTGTGCACAGTTGTGTTTGACGTGAAAATATAAAAGCTCTGGCACTTTATCACTGACAGATTTTTTAGAGCTGTCAGGACGGAGCAACCAGGAGAGCCTGTCTATCTTAATTCTCAAGTCCTTGTTGTGATATTTACCTTTCACTCACTCCTGCTTCCAAATGGATTTTCAATGCATCTGTCACAACACGGTGGTCGAGACTCAATGAGATGAAATTGTGCTACCACTGACTGCTGATTTTCCCTGTCGATTTCCCACCTGCCTGCCTAAGGCATCCTTCACGTTACATAGTGAATGTTGGCACAGCTTGACCAAGAAGGGATTCTCCTGTAGCAAAGCTTCCCGTGAGAAAAGGTTTCCCCAATCTTGTAACTGCAGACTTCATTTACAGACAGTCTTCTCAGCTTGACACCTTGGAGAAGACGGGAGCAAGGCTTTTTTGAAGACTGTCAACAGCCTGGTGATCTTTTTTGCTTCTTTTCTCATGTCAAGATGAGCAGAATGAAAACCTCACCCCGAATGAAAGCCTTTCTCAAGCTCCACCCTGCATCGGCAGCATGCCAGTGAGAGTGATTTCCAAGCCAATGAGCATATGCTTGAGGGTCCAGTGTGGGTGGGCAGCCTGGGAAAATAGGCAAATAAATATATATGTATGCACAATGGTCTAAGGCAACAGCTAACACTATCTCTGCACAGCATAACTGGCTTGGATTCCATCTGTGTACAGTATTGAGGTTAATTTAGCCTGCTTAAAATTTGCTCAAATATCTCTATGCTGAACTGCAGTGAGAAGCTCAAACACGTGCTGTAAAACCCATCCGAAGCCAGCAATTACTTTATAGCCTTGTTAGGTTGTTATGGGAAAAGCAGGAAGATGCCAGGATGTTTTAAGACTCCTCAGAGTTGTTAGCTAACCCCCAGGTGCAAGAAACAACTCTGCCTTTGGATTCGTGCCTGCCGTGGCACTGCATCAACATCTGCCTTGGAAGATAAAGCTGCAGCTATCTGTAAGTGTGTGAGCTGGAGAGGACCAGGGCTGAGGCTGGGTTTGTTGGGCATGCAATTCAAATGTCTTTCTAATCATAGAAGCACATCAGTTACTGAAATAATTGATATACAAGGCATGCAGCAACTGTTGTCCCTTAGTGCATTTTTAGCAACTTTCCTGCCCTTTAGCAGCAGTGTTAAATAGCAAAACCGTATAGCTGTGGTGTTTTCCCAGCCACTTATACATCATTCTACCTGAGAAAGGAAACACCAGTGGATGTTCATTATCTCTTTGCTGTAATACCAGTCCAATATTGTTCCATTAATGAACAATTTAATCAGACCTCCAAGGTCTCATTAAATACAGAATTGGATTCCAAATTCCTATTGAGATTTAGAAAGAAAAACACCAGGAAGAGCAAGTGCTGGAGCATCACTTGCTGCGCATGTTTTGTGTCTCAAACTGGCTTTACAGGGTAGACAAAACCCAGGAGAAAACTAGATGGTGTTCATCCAGAGAAAGAAGTTCACGACTGTAAATTAGACGTGAAAAAGAAAAGTCAAGAAAGAAAATGCATGGTACAGTGATAATGCTCTTATTCATCTGTGTTAGAGAGAAAGGTATGGCTGTTTTTGCCTTAATCCCTTGGGGAGAGCAGTCTGGGTTTGTATGTATTTTTAGCTTTCTTGTCTTAGAAAAAAAAACTTCAGCTTTTCCAAAACTTGCCACAAAGAGTAAAGACCTTTCATTATTGAAGCAAGAATTTCATTAAAAAGCTCAGTTCAGCACCACAGAATAATTACTGGGTGTCCCGGCTGTGACTTTCCAAAGACCCTGGCTTTATGAGGCTTTCTGATTGAAAATCCTGGGTTGTTATTCAAGTATCTGATGTCAGCACACATCTCCCAGTGGAGAATCCCTGTAAAAAGACACTGTAAATAATTCCCATACTGGGAAATCAAGATTCTAGCTGTTGTTATTCTTATTAATAGGATTTTCTAACTGTTTTTTGTGTAAGAGACTGACTGATTACCCAACACTGTTCACTTACAGTGGCTGTCACAACTCTACAGAACTCACAGCTACAATGGCTGATTATTTCTACCCTCTAAAGCAGAGGAAAATCAACCCTTTCCAGGGCATTTTCCTCTTCAAGGGGAATTTGCATGCATTTAGCTCCAGGGTATGGCTTATATACATCAGGATCTGACATTTGCATTCAAATCCAGTGCTAGCATAAGCTAGTAGAGTTCAAAATCTAGGTAGGGTGCATGGATCCAGCAATGGTGTGTGGTGTATGTCTTGCATCTCCAAGGTGCTCTGAGTGCATCTTTGGAAGCCAAGCAGTAAATATCCTATTTCTTTAGTAGATTAGAGAAGTTTCAAAGAAATTCAGTCTCTTTTATCTTCTCTTTCTCCCCAGTGCTGATGGTGACTTTGCAGTCACCCACCTGACCAAAGCCCACCTCTTCTATGATGGGAGAATTAAATGGATGCCACCTGCCATCTATAAAAGCTCCTGCAGCATCGATGTTACCTTCTTCCCCTTTGATCAGCAAAACTGTAAAATGAAATTTGGATCTTGGACGTATGACAAAGCTAAGATAGACTTGGTGAGCATGCATAGCCATGTGGACCAACTGGACTACTGGGAAAGCGGGGAGTGGGTCATCATTAATGCTGTGGGCAATTACAACAGCAAGAAATATGAATGCTGCACAGAGATCTACCCTGATATAACTTACTCCTTCATCATCCGGAGGCTGCCACTGTTCTACACAATCAATTTGATCATTCCCTGCCTTCTTATCTCCTGCTTGACCGTCCTGGTCTTCTACCTGCCCTCTGAGTGTGGAGAGAAGATAACCTTGTGCATCTCGGTGCTGCTGTCCCTCACGGTGTTCCTGCTGCTTATCACAGAGATCATCCCTTCTACTTCCCTGGTCATCCCACTGATAGGAGAGTATCTGCTCTTCACCATGATATTTGTCACCTTGTCTATCATCATCACTGTCTTTGTGCTCAATGTGCACCACCGTTCCCCACGTACCCACACGATGCCTGACTGGGTGAGGAGGGTCTTCCTTGACATAGTCCCACGTCTCCTCTTCATGAAGCGGCCCTCCACAGTGAAAGACAATTGCAAGAAGCTGATCGAATCTATGCACAAAATAACCAACTCACCAAGGCTTTGGTCTGAGACCGACATGGAGCCCAACTTCACTACCTCATCTTCTCCCAGTCCCCAGAGTAATGAGCCTTCACCCACATCTTCCTTCTGTGCCCACCTTGAGGAACCAAGCAAGCCCCAGCCCATGTGCAAATCCCCTTCTGGACAGTACTCGATGCTGCACCCTGAGCCCCCACAGGTGACGTGCTCCTCTCCACAATCCTCCTGCCATCCCCTGAGTGACACCCAGACCACATCCATCTCAAAAGGCAGATCGCTCAGTGTTCAGCAGATGTACAGCCCCAATAAGACAGAGGAAGGGAACATCCGCTGTAGGTCCCGAAGCATCCAGTACTGTTACCTGCAGGAGGACTCTTCCCAGACCAATGGCCACTCCAGTGCCTCTCCAGCATCGCAACGCTGCCACCTCAATGAAGAGCAGCCCCAGTACAAGCCCCACCAATGCAAGTGTAAGTGCAGAAAGGGAGAGGCAGCTGGCACACCAACTCAAGGAAGCAAGAGCCACTGCAACAAAGGAGAACACCTCGTGCTGATGTCCCCAGCCCTGAAGCTGGCAGTGGAAGGGGTCCACTACATTGCAGACCACCTGCGAGCAGAAGATGCAGATTTCTCAGTAAGTGTGTTAACTTGGCCTTTTTTGGGTAAGCTGAAAATAATCTGAAGGAAACCTCACCAAACGTTAGAGCTGTCAGAGTGTACTCATCATCATGGGTCCTGGACACGCTGGCACTATGGGTAGAATCATAGAATTATAGAATCATTAAGGTTGGAAAAGCTCACTTTGATCATCTGATCCAACCATCAACCCATCCCCACTATGCCCACAATGCCACGTACCCTGGATGAAGATAGAGAGCTTGTCTCTGGGGTCTTGTCAAGCCAGGGGTCTGACACAACCAGGTCATATTCAGTGCTGCTCTCAAACAATAGGGTTCTACAGCAGAAAAATAGAGTTGTTCAGCAAGTTTGACCAGCTGTAGAAGAGATGAGTCATCTTCCCCTCAAATCTTTTCAAATTTTGGGGTTGGTAGAAGGACATTTAATTTATTTTGCTTCTTAGGGGATCAAATTATGGCTAGAAAAAAAGAGAATTCCTTTGGTATTTCAAACCTGAACCATTTCAAAACACCTTTAATTGCAGCGAAGGATGTGATTTTAATTGAGGCTAGAGGGCACCTTGCAGGAGTGATTCTCTCTTTGCCTGCTATAGGAAACAGCCAGAGAAGGAGCCAGCGTGACTTCTTGTTGTCCCATTCCTGAGAACAGTATCAGCAAGTGCACTTTGACGTTGGATGCCCCAGCATTGCCCTAACATCCTTGCTTTGGTAGTTCAGCAGTTCACAGCACTGTTCTTTGCACAAGGGATCACATCGCAGCTCTGAATTGTGCTTTCAGTTTTCTGCAGATAAGAGCCAAAAACTGTTTTATAATGAGATAAAGCGCAGAAACAGAATCCTACCAGGAAGTATCTTGACCCTTCCTGGGCTAAGGCTGTGAAAGAAAAGCAGTCATCTTTGTGGGAATGCAGCAGAATTCTTTATAGCAAAGCCTCTATCAGACAGGGATTTCTGTCTGAAATGGATGGTTTCTTTTCAGCACTGACTGTGGTTACTGAGCCTGGCAAGGCAGATTCCTGAAATAGGCTGTGGCTGTGGGAAGTGTGCCGTAGCGTGGGGATGCTGCAGGGTATGTTTAGCCATGTGTGACGCCATTCCTCATTAGCGGACTTCCAGTGAAGAACCACTTGGCTCAGTCTGCAGGAAGGTGGGTGGACAGACAGACTTTGTGCTTACTCTGAAGGGGTAAATATGGCTACAAGCAGAGAGGGAAAGTAGAGGCTGAAAGGTGTTTTTTTTTAATGGAGATGGTGATGCACATACAAATGCCACATCCTTTTATATCATCTCATAGCTTTTCCATTACAATACTATGATTACAGTACTCCAGCTAATTATGGTCACAGACACAAGCTTCTTGCTAAAGAAAACGGGATCTAGTTTTTCTTAGAGGTACCAGTCAGCAAAGATACCTTTCTGACAGTTCTTACAGTTCGATTGTCACCAGATTTACAGTCAAAGGAAGTCACAGTGCTTTTAGGCAAGACTTCCTGGGCTTGAAGAGTGTCTTTCTATTTGCATTTTTCATAGCACAGAGCACTTAGCAGCAGCAACAAAGGATTAAGTGCTACTGTCCATTTATGTGCTCTTTGGTACCACAGTTTTAGAGGCCTCTGTTCTTTAATGTATTTCACTTCACAACATCCCATTGAGGAAGCAGCTGTTTATTCCTCATTTTGAGGAGTGACAGCCAAAGCACAGAGATGAGTTGACCTGCACAAGGTCGCAGAACAAATCTGTGGCAAAGAAGGCTGTGAACCCCCACCTTCATTAGCTGACAGCTCAGTTCTCTTGCCTAAGCTAAAACATTTCACCATCACATTAAGGCTGTGGGAATTAAACTCTGCTCTCTCCAGCTAGTAGTAATAATGAATAAGCCCATGGAAGTCAATTGATTTTAACTCACGTATTTCCCCGTGGTGCAAATGAAAAAATATTGCATCAATAATACTTCTCATTTCAACTGATGCTCTCCCTGCTAAGCCTGTTGATATCAACAAGAACTGAGCCAATGAATACCTTGGGTTGTTTCTTCTTAATCTATCACTTCTTTCTTCAAGAAAGAAGATTGGAACAGGTTGCCCAAGGAGGCTGTGGATGCCCCATCCCTGGAGCCATTCAAGACCAGGCTGGATGTGGCTCTGAGAAGCCTGGTCTGGTGGTTGGCAACCCTGCATATAGCAGGGGGTTGAAGCTGGATGATCACTGGATGAACCCAGGCCATTCCATGATTTTATGATTCAGAATGAACTTTCTTCTTCCACTCTCTGCTACTCTTCCCTCCCCATTTCCTTCTTGAAATGAAACAATTATCCCATCGAGATATATATTTAGAGCACTAAACATCAAAAGCAGAAGAAAAGGAAGAATTCTTTGGGCTCTAAACAGACCTTTATGGTGAGCAAAGGCATCACGTGCACATCCAGTAGTGAGTGGAGTCTGTCAGTGCACCAGGCTCCCTGGTATTGTTAATTACTGTTAAGGAACAGAGCTGATCTCATAAAATGAGAATTTACCACAGAAAAAAAAAGACATCAGTACTCATACATTTGCTTTCATCTTAAATTGTGGCATTTCTACCAGGAATGGAAGTCTCCCCCAAACCCATCAGCAGACAGCTCTGTGCAGCTGCAGCCCTTGGGACCCAGCTCACTGCCTCTTGGGTCATATATCCTGAGCCACAAACCTTTGCAGGATGGGAACAAAGCTTCTTTTAAACTTCCTTTTTTTTTGTTGTTTTCTAGAGAACCATTGCCACAGGGGCAGTGTTTCTAAATTAAAAGTAAATAGCTCATTTAATTAAGTGCTTTGGCAAAGAGAAAATGGGAAATGCAAGAGGGCAGTTAGTTGTTTGCTACAGAAACTTGTCTTTGACCAAACCAGCACAAGAAGACACCGGGGAAAATGCAAGACTGAATTGTCCCGGCATGTGATAGGAATGCCATTAGAAATTAATTACAGGCTGAGAAATAAGATGAGCTGCATGTCACACACCAGTCAAAATAACCAGCCACTGACAGCACCGTCTGCAAAGCCTCATTGTCCTCGTGACTGTGTGCGTATCAGGGCTACTCTAATAAGAAGCCCATGAAGACAGCTTAAAAAATAAAATGGGAGAGAGAAAATAGCTGAGGGGGAGGGAACACGGGATAATCTCACTGGTTTATTTTTAACAAAGTACAATAAAACCACTCGGGACTCCTCTAATCTGTGTTACAGGCTCTGGCTCCTGAGCATCAGATGGCACCTGGAGGTCCCCAAGGCACCTCCACCCCAGTCCAAGGGCTGATGCCCTATTCTGCTGCTGGGATGGACTGGGGAAGAGCCAGAGAGCCCCCGACCTTTCAGGAATTTGGGGGTGATCAGCTGGTTGCAGCCCCTGATCCTTTCCCAATAAGAGTTTTGAGTGAGCCTCTTAGAAACTAATCAGGGCGCAGCTCAGGAGTTGGGGCAGCAGATGCTGACAGCTGCATGGATGCTGTCAGAGAGGCCTCTGTGGATCACGCTCTGCGTGAGAAGCTGGAGAGTTTCAATCATGGGGAAATGCTACAGAAAAGTCACAAAACAAAACAAAACAAAACCCCAAACCATTTGCTTTTCCACCTCCTCCTCCCCTTCTTTTTTCCCTCTCTCAGTATTTTCTAATTTCACCCTTCTGTGCTCTTGCTCTAAAGCTGGATATTGATTTTGCAAACATCCAATGTGCTCCCAGCCATCGTTTTCAAGTTGGGCCCACTGTTTATGTATAAACCATTGCGTCTGAAAGCAAATTTCAGCTGCACTTTTCAAGCTGTTCCTCTTCTCCCATTCCTCCTTTCTTCTCCAAGAGAAACTCATCTCATTCGTTTCTTGCATTCAGGTGCTCTACCACTCACTTCTAGCATAAAGAAGACTCAAAAAAAAAATTATATTGCCATAATAGGGAAGTATTTATCTCAACCAACCTTTCCAGATTGACATCAGATGGAGAATTTCAGTTTTTCTTTACACATTGCCTCTTCATGAGATGCTAAACCTCTAAATACAGTCATCCTGAGCTTGCTGAGTGGCCTTCTCACCAGGAATTCTAAGCTTCAGAGACTCACTCCAGCTCTCAGCAAATGATGAATAGATCAGAAAACCTGTGTGGCAGAAGGGGGCTATCCACAGCAACTTTATCCTTGGTACGAGAGGATAGTGTTTCATTTCAAGGGTTGTTATTTCTTTTACTCACCAATGATAGCTCAGTCATTTGCTCGAAGAAAGTAAGTGGCTTCAGCACAAGCCATTATTTAATTTCATTTTTTTAACCTGGCTGTTGAATAATAGAAACCTCTGTTTGCACCCACTGGTGGGTGCAGGAAAGCAGCCCCAGCAAAGCACATTCTCAGCTTTGCTGCCTCCTCCTCTTCTGTGCACCACACTCCTGATTCGCTGCAGTCACGAGCGCAGAAGAGGCAGGAGCAAGCTCCTGCTGAGATGTTTTCCCTAAGGATCAGGGCAGCCTGCCAGATTTCAGCCTGAAGCACAAGGCGACATCAGGGCTATTCATCATTGAGCAGTATATTGTGGGGAATTATAATGGGTGCAGCCGTATCAAATAAAGCTTCACCATCTGATCAGTCCTCTTCCTGGGAAAGAAATTAATAACAGCAATATAATAAAAGGGGTTTTCATGTGTGTGTGGTTTCTTAGTTGATGAAATAGCCATTTATAACAGATCTTGCCTGATGGTACTAATAAGAACTAGACTTCCCTAGAGAGGAATTGCTGGAATATCATCCCACAGCAAGACAAAAGTGGAGAAAAAGCAGGATGAGGCAAACCACTTCTTTTATTTGCTGGTTCGTTTTCACTGCTCACTCAGCCAAAGCTGTAATTCCCTTCACAGAATGCATTTGGCTTCATTAATCTGTAAACAAATCTGTTTACCAGCACAAAGAAACAAGCGATTTCTTTCCCTCTTAAACTTGAATCTCAGTCTCATTTACACACCCTGTTACAGCTGTTGCTCGTTGAAACTGGAATCGTGAGTGTGCACACACACTTAATTATCCACAGACATATCATGCCTGAGGAGCTGTGAACAGGGTTTGTCATTGGGGATGTCTCCCATGCAATTGATGAGAGTAAAAACTGCCATCATACTCCACCACTGTTTATAAGCAAGACCCTTCCCTTTCTCCCTACTTAAGGAATTCAAATACTGTATTTAGAATAAAGCACAAAAAGTCCTCTTACATTTGAATCTCAATTAAGCATTAATAACTGGCCTTTCATCTCTGTGTTGCCAGGTGAAGGAAGACTGGAAGTACGTAGCAATGGTCATTGACCGGATCTTCCTCTGGATGTTCATCATCGTGTGTTTGCTGGGGACTGTTGGGCTCTTCCTCCCACCGTGGCTGGCAGGAATGATCTAAGCACAACCACAGAATGAAGAAACACATCCTGCCCTGTGGATCTGAGTTCACCTGGAAGGAGATGAGCAGAGAAACGGAGCCGGCCCTTTGAATTATTTACTGCGTGTCCGCGCATGAGTTGTTCCACAGAATCCTGGGGAACACATTCTGAATTCACATCATTTTGCCAAGCCATTTTCATGTCCTCCATCTATTTTAGGGGAAAAGTTCTCATTAAAGTTTGTACATAGCATGGTGCCACTCACTGGCGTATACTCAGCAGTATAAGGCCACAAGCTTACCCCCTAAAACAGCACATGCAGAGGCTTTGCATATACAAACCGGCAACTTAGCTCATCTTCAGAGGTCTCTGTGTGCCTGTGTAACCTTGCCCTGTCCAGCTGAAGTGAACTGGGGTTGCTTGTCCCTGTATGAGTCATTTTATAAATAAAGTTCCAGCTTTGGGATACCCGTGCTGGATGAGTCTGTACCAGACGGTGGGGCTGAAGGAATTGCTCAGGGCAACTGTGTCCCTTTTGGAACAATAGGGATCATTAGCCCATCAAAACACAGGGTTTGCAGTGTTCATATCGACAGGGGTTTCTTTGGCCAAGACCCTTCAGAAGTCATGGGGATGAGCATCTCTCAGTGAGGCTCAGACAAAGCAGCCGGTCTCCCCTCCCTCCCTGCCATTTCTGTGATGGGCTGGAAAAAGTTACATAATGAGCATCAGGTGCTGAACTCACACAACTAGACCACCTTGTTCACTGATGCTTCAGCAGCCTTGTTTTTCCCAGCTTGCTTGCAGCCCATCCGGCTCAGCATCCCCTCTGCTTGGCACTTAGAAATTCACGGCTTCCATCTCCACTGCTGGCTGCCAGCTGGGAACAGCACAGCAGCACTCAGTGCCACAGCTCCTTGTTTGCTTCTACAGGCAGAAAGGCTTACAAACAGCTAAAAAATACAAACTAGCCTAAAAACACAACCTTCCCGTGGGACTTACATGGCTGTGTGACTCAGAACCCAGGCGTCCGTCTGCAGCCCACGCTGCAGTCAGTGCACACGAACCCTTTGGGCCACAGGGAATTTGCTGCTCGGCAGCTCTAGCAGCCCCAGCTTTAGTAGATGCACAGCTCACACCCAGAGCTGCATGAGCTCGTGAGGCTTATTCACATCCAGAGTGCTATCTCCTTGCTCATGACAGCAATGCTGGGCTGGGGACCTGACCTGGTAGGTGGCAATCAGCCCACAGCAGCGGTTGGAACCTGGTGGCCTTCAGGACCCCTTCCAACCCAACCATTCTATGGTTCAGTGATGCTGCACTCAGTTTAAGAAGGGCAGCAAATGCTATAAACTTACACATCAAGGCCAGGCTGGATGTGACTCTGGGCAGCCTGGTTTAGTGGCTAGTGACTCTGCCCAAGGCAAGGGGGTTGAAACTAGATGATCAGTGTGGTCCTTTTCAATCCAGGCCATTCTATGATACTATGATACCAGATCTAACTCATAATGCCTGCTAATTGTAATTTGTTCTTCGTAATGCTTTATAAAAAAGGTGAGGGCCCCAATATTCTGTGCACCATTCACACCTAATATATGGGCATTAGTTATGCTAGAGAGAAATATATTCATTCTACTTATAATAGAAAGAATTGACACATCTATTGGCAGAACCAGTAGGGAGTCTAAAGACTGAAAATAAAGAATTTTCACATTTTATCCATCTTGGAAGGACTGGAGTTGAACCATTTCAAAAACACCACATCAAAATTCGAGGACAAGATCAAATCAAAGCAGTGATCACCCTGGTTGGCCAATCCCATCAATCCCACCTGCTTTTCCTCTTGTCACAGCCTCGGTTGTGTGCCCTCCATCCATGCCTCTGGCAGATACGCAGCCCTGGCGTGGTGCTGCAGCCAGGGAGCTGCTGGCTCTTTGCTTGTTTTCAGAATAGAGACTCACTCTTTAGAGATGCTAATTTATCCTTTTTCACAGTCAGTGAGCTTGCTTACGGCAACGAAAAGAAAACAAACAGAGAAAAATCTTCAAGGTCTAGTGCATAATTGCACCAACTGCAGCTGCAGACTGCATGGAGGTTATGGGCTGCGCTGCAGACAAACCGGGCTCCCATTTTCAGTGCAAAATACATGAAGGTGGGAGGAGTTCTGACCCCGGGGCATTGTTGGGTCCTGGGCAGTGCCCAAGGGCTTCTCAGAGCTCAGTCTGCAACTTAGGAGCCCATGAGCATCAGGGCAATGGAGCAGGCATGGGCTTGGCTGTGTGCACCTGCAGAAATAAAACCATCCTGGATGGCCCATCTGCCACAGTCAGACCCCTGTCTAACACAAGGGAAAGATTTGGGTGCAGCAGTAGGAGTAGGAAAGGATTGAGGGCACCACCTTCTATGCAAAAAGTGATCATCAGTGCACACAGTGCACACAGCAGCATCTCCAGGGGATCACTGCACTGTGACAGCATGGGAGTCTGGCAAGGGCACAGTAATGAAATCCAGTCCTGGCATAGCTGCCCTGCCACCCTGGGCTGCCCACACACATCTGCTCCATTAGCACATCGAAATGCCAGGTGTGATGGGGAGTGCTGAGGATGTGGCTGTGTCCCTGAAGACTCAGTGACACTGCGGGATCACAGAGTTTGGCAGAGCAAGATGAGAAGTGACAGCTGAAACCGGTTACAAAGATGTTAGTGGCATTTGGAAGAAGCTCGGATAATGCAGGTCACTGGTTTCCTCTGGTGTTGCTAACATCATAACATTTCTCATGGAGTGGCAGCTCCATTTCTTCTCACATGGCATTAATACTTCCCCAGTTTAAAGTTCAAATAATGTCTTGCTTTCTGCTTCTGATGTGCCTTCTGGTAAAATCCAAGGGGAGAAAACAGGAATCATGCCCCATCACTCTGTCTTGGACGACTTACTGCACTCTGGAGATAGCTAAATAGGATGGTATCCTTCCATAGAATTCAATGCTCAGAAACTGGAATAAAACTGAGATATGAACCAGACTGTAACTGTGGGAAAATGAATAATTCTGCTATTCCAACCTCATGAAAAACAGAGATTTTAACGTATGAAAGACTCTAGAAAATGTGTATGTGCACTCATTTTGCCTCAGTCATTCCTCAGCCATACAACACTGGGAGATTTCATCTGCAGCTGGTTGGTAGGATGAGCTGTATAACCTGCATTTCCTCAGCTGTTTTCAGGGCTATTGCCCATAATACCATCTTCTTCTTCAGTGAGCTAATCCACATAACCTATATCACCTCCTTTTTGCTTAACTTTCTCTCTAAACACTCATCTAGAAACCAGACTTAAATAAATTCACTTGCACAGGGACAGGCAGGCAGAACGATGTATGTGAGATGACAGACACATATGAAGCTAAGGATCATTCCTTGTAACGGCCCAACCTACCTTGATGGCCCCTCTGGGCTCTGCCTCAATGCAGTGATGTGTTTTCATACAATCTCCTGTCCCCACCCAAAATCTCTCTTTGGTCTTCAGACCTTTTTATTTAGGAAAGCTGAGCTGCTGAGCCCAGGAGAGAGCCTTCTCAAGCTGCTTGTTAGCAGTACTGCTAGTTAGTCCTCCACGCTTATCATATCTTACCCCTGAGGCTGATTTAATGATGCTCGTAGCCTAAAAAAATCTGTCTCTGAAAGGTCCTCAGTCTCTGCCAGCATGTGGCTGCACCAGGTGGGCCAACCTCTGCAGCAGGGGTAGAAACCCAATTTAATTGTAATTTAAAGACATCTGAAGATGTAAGAAAGTCTGAAAATACGACATCACGTTACGTGCTGTGTGGAAAAGAAAGTCTCTGTAATTATTGCTTGGGGCAGGAGCGATAATGAGAAAATCAAGACAGACTTTCCTTGAGGACTGAGCAGAGGGGGAAGTAAACAGGCATTATTTTGTGAAGTGGGGAAAGAATAAGGAACTGGTGGGATTTTACAGGGACATGCTACATTTGTGCACTGAGATTAATTCAGAGTTATCTAAAAAGAAACAGGATTAAATCCAGACAAACTAATATCCAAACTTTTATTTGTAGAGATAAACGCTTTGAGAGCAAAGTCCTTGCTAGGAAAAATCCTGCATTGCTAATGCATGCTTCTGCTTTTACCTACAGTTTGCATTAAAGATAATAAATGGGGTGGGAAAAACTTGACAGGGGGAACAACAGGTTGCACCCCAGCAAAGACTGTACATATTAATTCCCCTCAATGGGTAGTTTCAAGGAACTGGGGTTTGAGGATCCAATTGTGGATGCCCCATCCATGCAGGTGTTCAATACTAGCCTGGATGGGCCCTGAGCAACCTGATCTGATATAGGCAACCAGCCCATGGCAGGGGGTTGGAACTAGGTGGTCTTGAAGGTCCCTTCCAACCAAAGCCATTCTCTGAAGGAACTGAGTGGCAAAGCAATGGCATGTACACTCTGTAATAGTGCGTGGGCAAAATCCCCGATTTCAAGTAAATGAAACCACTAGTGGGACAAAGTTTGGGGCTATTAATGAACAAGTTGTTTGAGCAGGTTTTCTTTCTCCTAATCAATAGCCCTCCCAGGACCTGGTTTTGTTAAAACCTGTCCTTTCCTGCTCTATCTGAAATAATCAGGAAAAGCAAATGCTGCTTGAAATTCTAATGCATGGATTAAACCCCACTGTGAGCAGTGAGACAATGTTAGTCACTTTCAAAACTAATCGATAGAGAGAAACAAAGGAGCTCTGTGCCAAACCACCCGCAGCCACTGGGTTTGAACAGACAGAACTGCAAGCTCAGAGCTGGGAATTTGGCTGCCCTGATTTACATTTGCATTACATTACCTGCAAAGTGCAGACTTTGCACTTCAAACTACCTGCTTTCTCCATTAGTGGGTGTTTGATGGGGTTGATTTTAGGTTTTACTGTGCAGGGTACCCCTTTGGTCTCCTTGCCTTTCCTGCCCATTGCTTTGCATCTACCAATGTCCACAGCTATTAGGTTTGACAGTCAGCTGAGAATGCAGAAGCTCCCTGCATGCAAATTAATGTATGCCACGTAATGCATTAAGCTAAGGGATAATTGATTGTGATGGAAGGAGTGGAGGATTGAAGTAGAAAGGGAGCCCAAAGTACCAACTGTGAAGCTGGGGGGACTTTTTATCAGTATCTGCACAGTTTGGATCCACATCAGACCATGGCTCACGAAAAGGAAAAGAGCGTAACAACACAATTACCTCTGTGTTAGATGGATAAGTGAGACTTGGAGCAATTCAATATTCTACCTGATAAAATGCAAAGTGACCGATCAGATCACAGGAAGTAAAGGTAGGAAAGGCCATTGGGTTGATCTCCAGCTCCTTGCAGTGCACGGCTGTGCCCTGCCTGACCTGGGGCCCTTATCAGACCCCGAGGCTGCAGATGGGGTTTGTCACATCACAGGAAGACAATCACATTGACTGCAGTGCTTCTGCACCATTGCAAGAAAGCCATCAGCCATTCGCCAAAAGTAGAAACAGCCCAAATGGTGCTAGGTTTTGTTACCTTGTCAACCAACAGAAAACTGCTATTTTACTCCAGTGGATTTTCACATCTTTGGGCATGAGGTGCTGTTTCTCTCTGTGCTGGGGATGCAGAATAACAAGTGACAAAAATAAACCACAAGCAGACAAATGGGCAAAAATCTGTTATTTCTGAGCATTTCCACACATTATTTCTTTTTCTTACGAGTCCGTCAGCCTGCAGCTCTGGCTGCGTGCCTTGCTGTGGGACATGCAATGTGAGTTTGAATACTGCAGGTGTCTGGCACTGAAAAACAGTGGATGGCTGAGATTCATCAGGCTGGTTTGGTGGCTTCGATATTGGCTTCATTTGATTGATATGTCCATATAGAAATAGTGGGAAATAAGAAAACCACAAACACATTTGATGTTCGGGTTGCTGCTTCTCTTGGAGCTTTTACCCAGAGATTTCCAGGGCAGAGAACTGTCCTCAGCTGCTTCCATATTGGCCATCAGGGGATGAAATCTGTGTGTGGAAATGAGGTGAGGCCACTGAGCAAGAGAATAAACCAGAGTAAAGCAGCACTGAGAAGGAATGCTGCAGAATGAATTCTTTCCCCTTTAAAATCTTTTGTGCAGTGCCAGCAAGTTCATTTTTTCCAGGAATTTTTGAGCCTCCACAGAATACATGTGCAAGAACTGAGATATTCCTCTCTATCCACTATGGAAACATTGTCAGGGGCATTAAGGACTGAAGATAACCAAGATCACTCCACCTGCTCCACTACTACTGCAATTATGTGTTAATCTATGATGGACGGCTGAGGAGTAGCCAATTGAGCTGGCTGTTATCCACATTAATAGGCTAATTGCAGATGAATCATCCTGATTGCTTTGCAAAGGAGGCTCTGACAAAGGAGGATTGACAGCGCCTGAAGGATGAACAAAGGTTCCTCCCTAGTTTAAGGGAAGTAACTAGAGCAAAGAGCTATAAAATATAACTTTTGCATTTAACTTATCAAGACTTACCTCTTCTACCTGGCCCATAACATCCAGACACATCACAGCCCCCTGAGTATCCAGGCTGCCCAGGCTGTCCTCTGACACCAGGAAAACCTTGAGGACCAGTGTTTCCAGGGTAGCCCTTTGGGCCTGGTTTCCCCAGCACAACTTCTCCTGGTGGGCCTAAAGAAGAAGCTGTAAGCCACAGCACATCTACACCTTCATTGTAACACTTCTATACTTTCCCCATCCTACACAGCAATTCATTTTCTGAGTATTGTTTATTTGGGGGAAAAGAATTGGAATCTCTGTAACTAAAGGTCTTCTATTTGGCCTTAAAGAAAGCCCACCTATGCGTCAATGCAGAAAATCACCTTAATTCTGGGATCCATCTGAGTCACTGTTTTTGTGACTTCACAGTCAGTGGTAAACTTTGCCTTGACTTCAAGTTAAAAGGATCAGGATGGAGGAGCACACAAAATCCTAACAGATTACTCAAAAAACTCTTGTGTTCCATGAGCTGAATTTTTGAAGAGTTTCAATCTCCTGAGCATCTGGTCTTGCATGCAAAAAATGCAATAAAACCCTCTGGATGTAACCTCAGGTCTTTAAAATTCATCATTACCTAAAAATGGGCACCAAAGAAGAGAAGAACGGTCTCATATCTGAACAGAAAGGAACTGTCTGAAGTGCTGTGGTGGGGAGGTCCATCAGTCCCAGCATAGTGGCTCTAAGGCTGAAGAAGCTTTGAATCTGGCAGCCCTATGTAGTCAATACAGAGAGATAGTATTTACCTGTTCTTCCTCTGGGTCCTTGCATCCCTTCCTCATTGATTCCAGCCATTCCTTTTTCTCCCTTGGGTCCTGGGGCACCTAATCACAGAACACAGACAAGTGGCTCTTCACTGCTGCCTTCCCACCAGGCTCTTCCTAAGTGCTGAAGTGAACATGCTTATAAGCACTTGTGCCCATACCTCTTTCTCCAGGATACCCATCTTTTCCTGCCTGACCAGGGATTCCATTTTCTCCTCTTTCTCCATTGCTCCCAGGAGGACCAGGAGGACCTGGCAATCCTGGCTCTCCTGGCTTCAGTCTTTCTTCCCAAATGGGAACCGGCTTCCTTGCATGTTGATGAATGAACGAGTCAAATTTCAACACATGACCTGAGAAAGCAAAACAGAAAGGAATATTTACAAGGGCACAGAAGTCTTAGTGCTAAAACCACCCAATGAAACCAATGGATAGGACAATGTGGTGGGACCATGTTTGGCATTGCATGGGACAGAGGGGATCTATGGCTCACTACAGCTTCATGCCATCTTCCCTTGTGCTTTTGTCCACTGCTGCTGGAGAAGCATCAAAACAAGCTCAGCGTGATTATACTCACTCTGGATCATCCGCTCACAAGCCTGGCTAACGAGCTGGTAAATTGTGGCCAAGGACTGTGGTTCCCCCTAAAGTGAAGCATTACAATTCTCTTTTAGAAAAGGAAGTATTCATGTCTTCATTGACATCTTTTAGAAAGGATCAATATCACAATGCAGGATAGCTTTCTGCCCTTTCATCGTGTCAGCCTGTGTTACTGAGACATTAATTGCTATGAAATGCATTTTCTTGATTTATTTATTACAAAGCTCCGAAGCCATAAAATTGTAATTGGGAAGCATCAATAATTGCTTTTCTCCTACACATCAAAAAGCCCAGACTGAACTGATATAATTACTAAAGCTACCAAAAAAAAGGAGAGTAAATTTCCCTCTCAACTTTCATCACAACAGATAGGCAGAGTATAACTCAATATTCTGTGATATGTAAAACATTTAACACAATCAGATGTTGCAATATCCTATCTTTGTCTCAATCTTTTATGAATGTTGATTCTTATCCTTATTAAACTCTAAATAAATGACATCTGAGGTTTTTCTTTAGCAACATAGGGGACAAAAATGCAAAAAGCTGCTTAAAAAATGAAGGCTGAGCCTCTTCATGAAAATTCATAGCTAAGACCCTGGGTGCTTCCAGAACCATTTCTAAACTGTACATCTCTGTGTGGACCACCATGCAGATCACCAAGCTTAAACAAAAGCTTGGCACAACATCCAGGGGAAGGAAAAAGCAAAGAAGAAAAAGAGAATAAAAAAAGGAAAAGCTATTGGAAATGGAAGGAGGACAGTGTTAAAAATTATAATGCTGGGGTATTCACTTGAAACAAAAGGAGAAAAGCAGTCTGTGAAAAGCAGCTTGTGCCTGTCTGAAGCTTAATTCTCTTAACTCAATCTTGGCAAGCAGACTTGGACTCCTAGAAAAAACACAGGATTTCTTTTTAACCGTAAGTCAAGAAGAATAAAACCTCCTCTGACAATAAACCATCACAGACAGCGTTACTCGCCTGACCTTGGGGGCTCTGTACCTGAGAGTGGCACAGGTTTGTTAGAAGTGAGCCTCAGCCTTATTGCCACACGCTTAAAACAAAACAAACCCTCAGTGAAGATGAATGGTTTTGGTTTTGACTTCTCAGCAAAGAATGGCTTTTCAATTGGCTTTTCTTCTTTGCTACTACAATTGGTACTAAGCAGCTCATTATTCAGACCCGTCAGAACAGCCAGTGCAGGTGAGCAGAAAGCAACAAGGCCTTGGTACATTATCTTATTCTGTTCTGAAAACGTCTTCACGTATAAGCATGGCTTGCTAAGCAGATTTACCACATCCACTCTTTCAAGTACTTGATTTACGGTAACCAGGAAAACTCACTTTCTCTCCTCTTTCTCCTTTTGGACCTGGTAGTCCCTGCAAGGAAAACAAAAGGAAACGTCAAGGTCTAGGGAGAGGAGGAGAAAGCAGAAGGAGATGTAGGTTACGTCAGCGGGATGTGGAGCCCAAAGTATGTTTCCCACACACTTGTACTTCCCTTGACCTTATGAAAATGGCTAAAAGTACTGTGAGCTCATAGGAATATTTTCTGTTCGTGCTTAAGGCGCTGGAACACCATCAACAAGGATGCAGATATTCCACAGATACAAACTCAGTATTTGCACGTCCATATGAAGGGCGAGTGTGAATTTAAATTCTCCTTCAGATGCTGAGGAAGAACTACCATGGGAGCAGCTTACTTATACACAATGATTTCATGCCTTGGCCTTCTCCAAGACCCGCACTCAGTCACTTACTGTTGGTCCAACATCACCTGGAGGTCCCTTCTCTCCACTGCTGCCCCGGGAGCCTGTCACTCCTTGGAAACCCTGCAGACACCAATTAAAAGACACAGATAAAAGTCTGGATACTTCTCACTGCTGTTCTTTTTCTGTTTGACGTCTCCTTGCAGCTCCAGGGGCACCAACTGTTTGAGCTTGGAGGACTCCAGCAAGAGCTCAGCAGCCTTAAGCTTTATGTCAGTACCTCATCCAGCCATGAGCACAATGTTAAGAGCGAATCATATATGAGTCATCTTCACATCATTTCCTATTACCGTCTCAGCGACCATCAAGCCAGCAAAGCTGAGTTTTGCCAACAAACTGCAATGTGATTTTTAGCCTACTGGCTTTAGATCCTTTGTTACACATTCAGATTTAGGCACAGCCTGGAGCACAACCTTCAGCCTGCTAATACCATGCCACTGCATTTTTCCCCCCCCGAAGACCTGTGTTTTGCTGCTAAGTCTTTACAATAGCAACTGTAGATTAGAGAGTGGAAAGCGCCTTCTTTGGTTATCTCTTCTTTGCAAAGTTTCTGTGCCCTTTGGAGCCAGAAAGGGAAGGCAAAAAAAAAAACAAGGCAAAATACAGTAGAAATACTTTCTTTTGTAGTTCTTTCAGCTGTTATGTTTAAGCTCAATGGAGATTAGCAAATCTTCTGATCAGTGGAAAATGAAAGAAGACTTTAAGGCAGCACCAGGCCATCTTTCAGAGCCTGGTCCAAAGGCTGCAGTGCTTTCCTCATGTTTCAAAAGCTGATGTTCAGTCCCGGTTCAGTGCCAGGATAAACAAGACCAAGTCAGGAGCTGAATGTGGCCCTCACCATAGATACATCACCACAGCTGCTATGGGATTCAATGCAAATGCAGCAGTAAACAATTTCTACTGCCTGCTTCCTCTGTCTCCAGCCGACTTCACTCTGATGAGTCCATATACCCCAAGCAGTAACCCCAAGCTCCTTCTGAGGAAGAGATTTCAAACAGATCCACATTGCTCCTGTACTCACCCTTGGTCCAGGAGGTCCTGGGGGTCCAGCTGTGCCTTCCAGTCCCCTCACCCCCTGCAAAACCAAGTCCAGTCCAGTATTAACAAGAGGACTCAAAGACACACAGTAAGCAGTGAGGTGGTTTCTCCCTGTGCCGCTTTTAATGGGAGCTTGCCAGCAACAGGTAAAAATATATCTGCCAAGCAGGTAAGAAAATTAGCTGGCCAGCCATGCAGATTTGGCCAAACATGAGATGATCCAATAGTTGTTTTTTTTCCCTTCCATTTCTTCCAGATTTGTGAAAATATCATTCACTTATGCTCCGAGTGCATTAAGAGAGCTGGATTTTTGGATCCAATTTGGATTTTAGGCAGCACTGTGTGAAAACTGGGGGGTGACATGCATTTTACCTTTGCACCTTGAAGACCATCTCTGCCTGGAGCTCCCTGCACGCCAGGAATGCCCTGTAAATCAGAACTGCTGGTAAAGCTGATGTCTGTTTATCATTGTCATGCTTCATCTTGTAGCAAGGGAAATGAGAAGGCAATAGGGAACAACACTATGGCTCTTCAGTCTTGCTTTAATTAATTACTGGGAGAAATGGACAATTCTTTGATACGATTAAAAGGAAGATGTCTACCATTACCTGCATGCCAGGACTTCCAGTGTCTCCTTTCTCTCCTTTAATACCTGGTGGCCCCTTGGATTAAAATGGAAGCACACAATCAAAAATTGCAGCATCTTTTAAAGGAAAGAGAGTCCTTCTGCTGTGCGCTCACACCCCACACTGCTGCTGCTCTCTGTGATGCTATGCAGGGAGCTTTGCAGCAACAGCACGTTCATGGGGATTCTGTCAACCCAGACACGCGTGCAGCAGCCTCCACCTCCACTCCTTGCCAAGTAATGATGATCACTGTAAAGAGATATGCCTGAAGACTGCACTGGGCTTGTTTTCATTAGAGGTACACAAGGGGCAGTCTGGACAAAAGCAGTCCTTTGCCAGAATGACTGAATGTAAGGACTAATCACCATGAAAAAATTATTATCATCTCTCTAGTGCAGCTGTCTAGCTGTTAATGAAGATGATGTCAATACACAGACCAGGTTTGGGGGTTTTGTTGTGACACCAATTTCCAAGACGTGTTCCAACTGCAAAGAGCAAGAGATGAAGAAAGGTAATGGAAGAGGTGACATACCACAGGGCCCTGAATCGTGATTCCTTGGGAACCTGGGGAGCCTTGCTGGCCACTAGGACCTGCTGGTCCCACTTTTCCAGGTGGGCCTGGTTCACCCTAAAGCCAAAGATATGAAATCAAAGAAAGAAAGCAATTAGAGCCTGCCCTCCACAAGGCCTGAACTGCATGGCCTGAGTCAGCATGAACCGTCTATGGGATTCAAGATGAAGTCAGGACAGTGGGAGGTCTCCAGCAACTTCAGCAGCCATTCAGGTGTAAGGTTTAGATGCATCTTTGATAGGAAAAAATGACAAGGCTACACCAAGACCAACCATTTTCCATCAAGGCTGCTTCCAAGAACATTGCTGACCACAAAATTTGTATTAATTCAGCTTCATCAAGCCCATCACTTCAATTTCCAGAGACCAATTGAGTGTTTAATTAATATGTGATCCCATTCTTCTCAATGTATGACTTCCCAAGGAGCTCCAGGACTCACCTTGGGGCCCGGATCCCCCTGATCACCTTGTGGTCCTCTCCTCCCAGGGCTGCCCTGCCAGTGAGACACAGAACTGCTGTTATTAACATCATAATCCTTACAGCAGTGCAAACAGGCATCAGAAGGGCACTGGTGCCTTTTGCTATATGCATGATGGAAGATATCCCTCCAGAGAACTAGCAGGAAATAGGGGCAAGGAGAAAATAAATTGAGTCATCCAGCAAAGGGGGAAGAGGGACAGAAAAGGACAGCATGGCCTCTCCATGAAACCACGTCACCTACAGCAAGGAGAAATGAAGTTCAACATCTTCAACCTCCTCCCTCCAACTTCCCAGTAAATCCATGCTGGGGTAGCCAGTGGGGAAGGGATCACATATGAAGATAGAGAAGATGGATCAGAGAGAGAAATAATCTTCTGGCACAAACCAGTGCCATGTGAACTTGTAAACTTAAAATACCACATGAACTTGATCTGAAATTTTCTCTTCTTGATGGTTAAAAAAAAAACTCACAATGGATTTGGGATAAGAATTACAGGGAGCTTTGGAAAAAGTGGTTCTAGAAGCATCCAGAAGCCTCCATTTCATTTGAGTCTGGTCAAAAACACCCATTAAGGACAGCAACACAGCCTTGCCAGCCTTCAGTGACAGGACTTTAACAAGTAGCAGTGAGTGCTCTTGTAAGGGCAGCAAATTAGCAAGGGTCTGATGGTGTGGGGATACTGCTGTGTGTCAGAGCTGTATTTTCTCTAATGCTTGGATCCTGCTTTTTAAATAGTAGTACTGCAGAGATGTTTAAACCACAGGGCAATGCAAGCTGCTAATTATGCACTTAGGATATTGAAGCACACTGCGATAGTGGAGTGTGCTGAGTAATTAAACTTCCACCGGAATGAGCGTGTAATTACTCTGCAATGAGGAGCCTGAAAATCGTGGCACTGAAGTCACAGTGAAACTACAGCAATGTGAGCAGTTTGCTGAAGCCTCCTCACTTGAGCAAGGAGAGCTGCAGTGTTCCTCGGTTCAGTATCTACAGTGGGGCTGTAAGAAAGGAGCAGACAGGCTCTTGAGCAAGGTCTGTGCAACAGGACATGGGGAGATGGTTCCAAAATAAAAGAGGGGAAATTTAGTTTGGATAGAAGAAAAAAAGGTTTTTACAGTGGGGCCAGTGAGATACTGACACAGGTTGCCCAGACAGGTGGTGGATGCTCCAGTGATGGAGACACCCAAGGTCATACTGGAGGGGCTCTGAGAGTTGATAGAGCTGCGATGTCCCTGCTCACTGCAAGGGGAATGAGCATTAAGGGTTCCTTCCCACACAAACCATTCATTCAAACCCACTTGTACAGACACTTATCAGCCTTCCTGCTTAACAGAGAATCCAGATTTTGTATGTTCGAAGCTTTTTTTTCCCCTGTCATTTACAAAGAGTTTCAGAGCCGCTGATCCATGAAATCTCTGCATGCACACACACACACCGAGGTGGCCCGTCCTCCCCTCCTAAGAGGATTAATACAGCACTCAGGCACGCTCAGCCTGCTCCCAGCTGCAGCTGTTGCACTCCCAAAATGCCACAGCACACACAGTAAAACAAAGCTCTGGGGTCTGTGCTGGGCAAGGAGGAACTGCTTTAGCCTGGTGTGAAGGCAGGAGATGGGTCACAGAGTCCCATGGAGCTGAGGTGCACAAACAGTATGAAATAAGACATGCAATATGCACAAAGGATGAACTTACAGGGGGACCTGGAGGACCTGGCAAACCTGGGCGGCCAGAAGTGCAGGAGCAGGCAGGAGCTATGGTGGGGCAGCTCTCCTCATCCCTCTGAAAAGACAGCAAGACATATGAGCAATGAGTGGGATGGGTGGCAGGTAGTGATGGCAGCACTTCAGAATTCAATCTTGGGGAAAGAAAACCACAGACACTGTGCCCTGGGTCTGGGAGGTGGCAGTAGAGCTGTAGAGTTGCCAGGGGGCTCAGGTGAGCTCAGGGCAGGGAGAAAATGTGCTGTGTTGAGATTTTGCCTTTTGAAGCAGACACGGTAAGACAAGACACGCTCTTTGATTCCCTTCACCAAGATGCACCCAGTTGACATTCCCAAGAAATGAGAAAAGAGTGGTTTCCTTCTTGTCTATGAAGAACATTTGTGGCCTCACTCCTGTGCCATCGTGCTCAGCTTCATCCCACCCAGCATAGAACCTCACATCATCTTACCAACGCAGGAAGATCACAGCACCGGTCCTCCTCCGCCCCTAAGCTGTTGCACACAACCTGCAATGACTGCAGCTGGAACTGTGAGGAAGAGAACAGGGTTTGATGAGAAGGTGACACTGGCACACAGGCTGCACTGCCAAAGCTCACCATGTGCTAAAAATAATGTTTGGTGGTGATCTGACAGACTCTCCATGTGGTCCCAATTGCACCAAAAAAAGCCACGATACACAAAGCAGCCGCATCTCTATGCCCTGCTAAGCCACCCTGCAGCCTCACCCCTGCAAAAGCTGCCTCTCTGATTTTAATTGGGCTTCAGCACTGTCAAAACGTGAAAACAAACTTCGCTGTCTGCACTTCCCCCTTCAGATGAATGTAGCTAAGAGGAAAAGTGGCAGCTGCTCCCAGGAGAGCTGTGTTCCCTCCCAGGAACCCCTCCTGCCTACACCACATCCCACCCAACCGCCTCCTCTGTGATGAACACAGGAGCAGACATTGCACAAAGCAAACCAAAAACAGAAGACGAGTCAGAGAGCTTTTTTTCGGGTTTATTTTTTGCTCCCCTTAGCACCATTTCTCCTCTGCTTTTAATTCTGCTCCATACATTTAAGCTGTACAGTTGAGGAACGCATCACAGATACAGGTGAGCCCCCTTGATCAAGCAGTATTTAATGATATCTCAAATTAAATGAGGTTCCGTGATAAGCAATAATGAGATGCTCCATCTTCTCAAGGGCAGCAGAGCTATGGAGGACGTGAGCCTTACGCTGGGCTTGAAAAGCAATAGGAGCAGAGGCAGCATGAAGCTGCTCATTAGTCAGCTGCATCTGTCTGGCTGAGCTGTGAGCAAGGAGAGTTTGGGAGGGAGAGAGAAAGCTCAGGCTCTTTTCTGACAGGCTTGTGATCCATCTGAACTGCCACAGCACTTATTTAGAAAACACTGCTTGAATCCCACTGTGCCCTGGTTTGTCATATGTCACCACTGCTCACAGGTGATTCCAGTGCCCACTTTTCCCTGGTGTACCTTATATGTTTGCATTGTGCTTTGCAGGACCAGGCAATTTGGGATGGAACAAACTGTTCTTACTGCACTGCTTTGGGGCAAGGGAAGCTGCAAATCAGTGGCTGCACTGTTTCCCCATAGAATTTCAGGCCTAAAAGCAGAACCCAGGAGTAAAAGCTTCACAATCATGAATGATTTCCTACAGTCTCACTGAGCAATTCCTCCTCATTCTACACATATTTAACATTCCTGTTTTGTGGAGGAAGCATGGCAGCAGGCTCCTGGGCATGCAGGGCTGGTTTTACCTTTTGGGTGATGCATGTGGCTGTTGCAAGGCACAGCACAGATTCCACACTTCCTTTGCTTTGTCCTCTTGCAGGGTGCTGTGCAGTGCACCAGGGATGTACCTGCAGGCTGGCACTGAGCTGCTTTAATTCACACAGCAGCTGACAAGGAGCCTCTGTACTGAAGAGTATTTGGCCACCATTTGCCAAGCCCGAGCAAACAGGAGACTGAGGCACCTCCAGACCCAACATTTCCCAGTGCCACTCAGTGGGGGCTGACGGCACAACCTTCTCTTCCAAAGCAGTTGCCTATACCTGCTGCCTGTTAGGGCAGGGTCTGTGCTTCCAGCATTCAGTATTGGCCCCTCAGCCCAGACCTCAAACCCAGGCAGAAGGCGAGGAGGAGAATCCCCATGCCAGGAAAGCTCATTAACCCACAGAGATCAGTGGGATCAGCACACAGCCCTGAGTCACAGCTGCTGTTGGAGGTTGTCAGAGCGATGACTGTGAGGATGGCACAACTCTCCATCTGCCCAACTAGCTTCACATTTAACCCCCCAATTTCCTAAGCAGGCACCTATGGGCACTCACTGATGCTGATCCACTCCTGGGCCCTCTGGTCCGTGTCACTTTTCCCAGCATGATGAAGCCAGCGGTGGAGATGCTGCCAACGGTGTTGATGGGTCTCTCTGCTATTTTCTTACAGTCCAGATAGAGCTTGATCTTGAAAAGACTCACTGCAAGATGCACCTGCATGGGAAGACCAAGGTTGGACCTCTGCAATGGGGCAGGGAGATATTAAACACCTTCTGCCCAGTTCCCAGATTGGTGCTGGTATTTACTACACATGACGTGGTTTTTGTGAGAAGCACCATGTTCTTCCCTGCTGGTTCCCTGCTGTAGCTGAGCTCTCCTTGGGCAAAGCCTTTTTGGAGTCCCAGTTCTGAGCAATTCAGTTCTCAGAACCAGCTGAATAATGTAAATACTGATAGAAAGAGCTCACTGCTCAATATGAGTGTTATGGGGACCAGCACATCACACTAGAAAGGAACAAGGGAATATGCCCATAAATAAACTGGTTGGGGATGGAAATAATAAAGGGGAAGGATTTAGAGGAGTGCGCAGTCCATAAAATGCTCCCATCCAGTAAATTACACCATTTGTGCAGGGAGGCTGCATCTTTAGTGCAGCAAATATCTGACCGTGTGATACAAGTAAGTACTGAAATGGCAAATGCCCACCTTGTGAAAGGTGTACCATTTAGTACACGTTTTGTGTACGTTATTTTGATGCCATTTCACATTGTTACCACACATTATATGTAAAAATGATGGCCACCACATGTGACTATAATTTACCCCATCCTCATTCGCACTTTAAAAATGCATAAACATGCAGTGCATTCTAAGAAGCAATCAATTTGTGAGAAAGATGTCATACGCATAGGATGAACCTATATAATTGGAAGGTCTGCAATTAAAACGTTCAGCATATGAAAAAGGTTCACTGGCTCCCTAGCAATCTGGATGCAAAGCACTTATAATCATTCCTCGCTTTGAACAATACGCATTGATGACATAATAGTCTCAGAATGGATGAGATCGTGAGCTACATTTCTCCCTTTATTAATAAGGACCTTATGAAAGCTCCCATAGAATATCTTCTTCACTTCCTGCTGGTCAAAGGAGACTTCCTGCAAATCAGCCTTGTAGTCATGATTGAAATAGGTCAAGGTTTTCTTATTGGCTACAGGGAAAACATGACAAATAACAGCTTTTAGAATTCAAAGAGAGTTTGATTTCACCCACATACTGAGCAACAGAAAATAAACAGGCTTAAGCATTGTGAAAAAACCTCATGTATCGCAATCAAATATTTCTAAACAATGGAAAACAAAAATAACAGCTAAAAATAAGGAGAATGCTACAAGCAGAACAACAATGAAAACACAGCTTTTAATTGCTTTAGGAAGCCTTTAAAACGTAATGATGGCCAAAAACTGCAGCTGTACAATAAAAGCCCATAAACCCACCACACTTCCCAAGTGAATCCCAAAATGAGGTCTGCTGCCTGCAGAAATGTTAGCAGATACCTGAATGTAACACATTCAACATGAAACCTTACGGTCGAGGTTAACACCAAGGAGGGGCTGGAAGTCCTCATCGGTTATTTGCCACACAGCAAAGGGCTCCTTGGGGGTGTCGGGCAGGAGGCGCAGGAGGATGCTTATGGTGTGCTCGGGTGAGATGGTAAAGAGGTGGACATCGCTGGAATGAGACAAGCCAAGGAAGCATTAGTGGCTTAAAGCAGCAAATGCCAGCAGCTCCTGGCACAGCACAGCTTCCTCTGCAGCCACTGCCAAACCCCTCAGAGGGTGCTAGGAGCATAGTGAGAGGATGCAGTGAGGCAACAAGGAAAGTCAAATTGGTTATGCCTGGAATACATCTGTAATGTGAAACGAGACATTTGCATGGGCATGCACACAGTTCATCAAGCATCATTTCAAGACTGATTCATAAGTAATATCAGCTTCTTATTTCTCTTGTGATGGAGTGATGTCCTTGGAAAGGAATATGTGCCAGATGAACAAAAGGACTTGCCCACAATTTCTGGACTATTAGACCAAAGAACTCTCTGAATTTTTCCAACTCTGTGTACTCTAAGAAGCTTTGCTTCTTTAACTAAGATTAAACTGAGCCAGAGCCTCAGTAATTAGGCTTTAAACAAAATAGCTCTGAATGTCAAGAGTCAGATCGTTCTTGATTTATTATCATAAAAAATGAGTGAGGTCATGGGAGCAGCCTGGCCCTCTGGGACTCACGGAGAAAATAGGGTCAGGCCACAGCCCTCAGCGGTTATTCCTTCTCAACAAGTAAAGCCCAAGCTGCTGAGAGGAGTGAGGAGACAATATTTACTAAGGCAAAGCTCTGTCTCCAAACTAGAGATGCTGGGAGGAGGGATTGAAGATGAAGACATGACCTCAAACTGCCATAACCAAAGTGTACGTGGTTGTGGGCAGAATGCCTAAAGAATCATGCAGTGTCTGTACGTGATATAATCCTTACATCCATCACAGCAACCAACTCTGCTGCAAAAAGGGATTCTGCTGAATGGAAAACCCTTGCCATATGAAAACATTTGGCAGCAGACAAATGAATAATGAATGCCCCCGTCGTGTCCTATTGACTTCTGAGATTTATTCCATACTCATCTTAAAATCAACCCAAGGCTAATTTCTGAATATATTAAGGAAAGCTGGCATTCTTCTCAGTCTACCTGCAATTCAGTTTAGCTGAATCTTTACAATTTCATTTTGAAGATGCCAGAGGGGATTTGTCATTCACACACAAATCAGTGAGCAGTGTGAGCACAGGGACCCATGATGAGCTCAATGCTGGTCCCAGCTCTGCTCCCACCTGGTCCTCAGGGTTAGCTGAATGTCTTTAAACAGGGTGAAGGTGCGGGAGCCACTAAATATGAATGGCTCCATAGCCACTCCTTTAATGGAGGCGTATTCCTTCTCTACTAAGCCAAACGCTTCCATCATATCGAATCCTGGAACAAAGAAAAGCAGAAAAATAGGTGGTTAGGAAAGACAAAAAATGGGATGGCAGAGCAGGTAGGATGAGCTTCTAGCAAGCATGGAGGCCTCAACAGGAGAGAAAAACATAGGAGCAAAGGCATCAGCAAGGCTGCACAGACTCTCTATAAAACTGGATTGTATTCCACAAGCAGCAGCCAAGGGCAACAGTTGGCATCTGCATCACTCACTGCTGCAATCGACTCTTGGAAAGAAATATACTAAAAGTGAAGGCTTCCATAATTTTGTTTTCAAATCTCCAGAATGAAAAATGAGTGAGGAATTCTGTGATTCTTTAATGATTCAAAAATGTTCATTTCCAATAGATGCAAAAATATCATCTTTAAAAGACATGGAATCTGTCCAGAGATTGCTGGCAGGAGGAATCATTTCTGCTCTGAAGTGCCTGATAAGTCAGAAAAACTGGGGAAGGACTTTTAAATATGTTTCCATTTCTCTCTATTTCCATTTCTCTCTATTTCCATGAGGCACTCAGAGGTTGACTCTCCTTATGTGATCTACAGAGAGAGGTTCTTCCCTGACATCTCTGACATCGCCTGTCCAGCTCATGCAGCTTCATCTCACTTTCATGGCTCATCATTAAAGCTCTGAGTCATTTTCTCATTTCGGTTTTCTATTTGCTAAGACAAGATCTTGAAATTGGATTTTTATTATTTCTTTTTCGCTTTATCTCAGTTTGCAGCAGCCCGGGTTGAAGGAGATAGCTCCTGCTTCAGTAAATGAAGGGATACAACTACACTACAATGTGGTCCTTTCAGTTTGGATTCCCTCACCCCTTCACCATTTAGTTTAATCTGCAGTTGCTTGGCTTGAGTGGTTATTTTGCATAGAGGTTGGTCCAGAGAGCACTTTTTTTTTCATTGCCCAACACATTAGGGAGTTATCCAAAAGAAATGAAACACTTGTGGGCCATTTATCTTCAACGTGGGGTGCCTGGCACTGGAATTTCATTAATATTATATATTAATATGAAACAATGGTGTAAAGACTGACAAAGCTCAATTCACAATTGTAACCTGACAATATTATTCTCTTTAGCAACGTGTGTCTCAGGTGCAACCCACTGCAGCTCAATCTCCCAGTGCACCTTTTCCTGTCTGCCCAACTTGGTCCCATCCCATTGCATGCATTTTTCTTTGTATATTCACTGGAGCAAGGAAGCAAACAGGCTGCCCCACCGTGCCTCAAGTGCGTGCCCTAAGCAACACATTCATCCTCTGTCTTGCACCTAGTGAACAGTTATTCATATAAAGACAGACTGCTCAAGCAGCAGAGACAGACTCGCCCTGTAACAGTCCAAACTCTGATGAGAAGAGCAATTGCTTTGGTTGCAGGTTAGGACAAGGGTCAAGTCCCTGGCTGAACAGCCCTTGAATCCATGTCCTCCATACTCTATGAATACACTTCAGCCATTCCAGATCGGGGCCATAGCTCCCTCTGAATTCTTCTCCCTCAGCTAAAAAGTGGTCTTCAGTGTCAGCATTGGAAGGGTCTCAGGCCTTACCTGATAGAGACTGTTTCCCTATCTCATTCTCAGACTTTTCCCCTTTCCCTCAGGGCAGGAAAAGAATTTCACCTTGCTCAGCTGCTGAATATTTCTCATCTCCATCCTCCCCCCCCCAGCCCCTACCAAGATAAGACAGTTTGCACATTCCCAGCAAAGGTTTTGATATGATACTGTACCTCGTATGGAGCCTGCAGAAGAGCTGATGGGGGGACAGGCTGTGGGAATGGAACAGAAGGGGAAAAAATGAGGGAAGAAAGAGAGTAGGGGATTAGTAAAGCAAAATGGATGCAGTTCCTATGGGCTCAGTAATGGAAAACACAGCAAAACATGGTGAATATTATAACATTATACAGCTTAAGTCTGGCCTGAGCCTTGTTTAGATATATGGAGGGAAGGAGAGGATTTATGTTTATACTAACATAAAAGTTCTTCCTTGTCTTATTCATCACAAAAAAACAAAATACCGCCTTTCATCCTCAAACATCCTCATGATCACTTTCTTTTCACTGAATCATCTGTCACCTTGTGATATGAAATACGAGGGAACATCATTTTCTGCAGGCTTCTTTTTGGAAACAGACATCAAAACACTATTCTTTATAAATGGTGCTTTTACTGAAACATGCACCTTAGTAGGCTGGAAAATAAATAAGCATATCTTCATCCTGAATATTGCACCTAAAACTTAAAATACAACACAAATTCAAATAGCCAGAAAGGGAGGAAAGATGCAGCGCTGGCCCATTTTGTATGGCATATGACCTGGCTTTGACTTATTGCAACAATCCAGTTAAATTCTCTATCTAGTAAGCCAAGGTTTTTTTGCTCTTCTTCGCACTTGAGAAACACAAATGGTTTTGGCTAAGTTTTGCAGGTCCTTTGTCAGAGACTCGCTTGATGAATCCTTTAATATGCCACAAGGCAGAAAACAACATTGCAGGGTGCTAGGGAGAACTGGCTGTAACGTGAGGCACCACGGTTATAAGCATTCCCATTTAAGTGGTTCAGGTAAGGGGGTGCTTTAGAAAACAACACACGAATGCTACTTTCAATTATCTGCTACCTAAATGGCAGTAATCCCAGGCCATGGCTGCCAGATGGAGCTGAGACAAAGGGGATGCTTGATGCAAAATGAGACATGTCCCTGAAAAATCAAGGACACTTGACAAGATAGGCTATTTCATAAGTGATTTTCTAGGTCACCAGTAAAATAGAATCCAGTAGATCATTACTGAGGCTTCATTGTAACTTTCATATTGCTGTTCTTACATCAGTGTCAGTTTCATACCTCATGAGAAATGCAGGGCTTACAATTGTCTGGCTTTTCTAACAACAGAGGGGTACCATCCTCCACACAGCAGCTGAGCTTCCTTCAATACAATTATTCATAGTCAAGTAATATGCAAAAAGAAAGGGCACCCAATGCAATGACAGTCATGGGACTGCCAAAGCCTATGCCTACAAGCCATACCTCTGCTCCTTGCCTTCCCCTTACAGAAGCAGGACAGCTTTCCAAATGCAAAACAGTGCTAAGAATTGAAGTATGATGAAGAAAACATAATTCCCTCCAACATCACACTGACAGGCTGCAGTTCTGCCTGTTGGCCAGGTATCCAGCTTCCTTGCAGGGGGGTCAGGGAGGCCCCTTCTCACCTCCCTCCCAGCACTCTCATTGCTCACAGCTCTTTGATCTGGCAATGCTCAGCTTACACAGAGCACCTCAGAGTCAGGGTGAAGGATCCCTGACAGTGACAGCCTGCATTTTGCTTTGAAGATTTTTCCTAGACCTCCCAGCATAGGATTCCTGCTGTCTTGTTGTTCTCTTTGCTTTTTGTTTTTCTCCCCAGGTCTCAGATGAATGCAGTTACTCACTGTACAACATCCCCTCCAACAACAGCTCAGACCACTTCTCTCAATAACGTGATCAAAATCAGATTCTTTTACTGCAACAGTTTTCCCAATACTGTTACATATCATCTCCACTCCTTCACATCATTCATCTTATGAAACACACAGAATTTAATATTTCTCCTGTTGTCTTTTTAGCTATCATAGCCACACGCTACATTTTCCACCAGCCTTATGGGACGATTGTTTTCCAGCTGAAGGCTCACAGGGTTGTTCCTCTGTGATCTGCACACCTGCACATTTCCTCAATAAGCCACAGAAAATTGAGTCTGATATTTTCTTTGCTGAGCACAATCTAAAACATTCTCATCTAATCTGCTTCGTTCTCCCCTCTCGGCTTCTCTCAACAAACTCTAAAGCTGAGGTTTTGTTTGGAATCATTTCACATAGACAGGAAAAGGCATTAATGCCACAATACATATATTCTAATATTTGCTTCTTAACAGCTTTTTATAACCCTGCTAATTCAACATTTCTCCTTAATCCACTTCATATTTTGCTTTGTATCAGCTAGGAGAACATATGCTCATTAAATTTAATAAGGGACTTTACAAGGAACTTTAATTTAAAACATGTCATCATTCTCTTTGTTCCATTTTGGTCAAGTTGTGCAGAAACCCTTTAAATATCCTACAAGACTCTCTACTGAGTGAGTCTGCTTTTAAGTCTGTGTGGTTCTAGGCTCTCCCTGGACAGATTCTCAGGACCCAAAGGCATCTGTCAAGAAGAGACGTGCCCAATGTTGCCTGTTCTGAGGGATCCACACTGTGCTATTTGATACTGAGAAAAAAATACCAATGCCAGAAGTTATGTGAGGTGATTTACCTTCTGCCTTAGATGGAACAAATCCTCGTATTGAAGGCAGTTTAGACATCACAGGAGCTGAAAGAGAAAGCAGTGCATGTGTGAGCCCTGCTGCTCAGAACAGTGACACTTGGCTCATGACCCGTATGGTCACCAACCCTTCTCATTCATCCTGGAATTACCAATAATACACAGGATGAGCTGAAACTGGGGCAGGATTTTCCCTTTTCCAGGCTTTCTGAAATTTGCCGAGCAAAACCTTGGCCACAGCCACAGCTCAGCACAAGAAGGACAACGCTGCCCCTGGAGAGGCTACGCCAAGCCTGATAGATGAGATCAGATGAAGATGCATGTACTGATGGATGCACTCACCTGTGCGACCCGTTGCAGTTGTGCTCTCGCTCTCTCCCATGTAGTGGACAGCAGAAATTGTCACCTTGTAGGCTCGATCGGGCAGCAGCGGCTGCAAGGTCACACTGCTGCTTTTCCCAGAAGCCATGATCTACAGCAGGATGGAAGAAAGAACCCAGACTTTGGCTTTTATCCACACACTGGGGCTACTCTGAAGACTTCTAGTAGTGAGTTCCAGAGCAGCACTGCAGAAGCCTGACTACGCATTGCCATCAGAACTACCGTGTCCAGGAGGAGCGTGTTTTCCTAATTAAAGAATATTCCCTTTGCAGATGGTTCAAAAGATCCTTAAAATGTGGTCTCCAGTTTGGGTTGCTGTGGCAAATGGACACTGTAAAAGGTTAATTGTTAACCTGTCAAATCAGGCGGGCAGTAGAGTTATCCTCTACCACTCTGCCTCCTAGAATTCCCATCTCTGTTCCAGGGAGAGGGGAAAGCTGTGTTATTTGCAGCTTTGATGGATGCCAATAAGTGAATCAGAAGACAGATTTCTTCACAAAGCAGCTTGACAGCAAGTCAGAGAAAGAAATTTGGTTTTGTTCTCATGCAAACTAATTCTTGATAAGCAAAACCCTACTGCAGTGAACAGCACTCTGTTGGCCATGAAACAGACCCTCTGTCCCACCTGCCAAGGAGCTGAACTTACTGTTTGATGGCTGCTGGGGTCAGAAACAGGACTGTAGGTGATTCTGTAGTGCTGTATGCGACCCTCAGGGGGCTTCCAATGGATCTGGAGGCTGGTGGGGCTCTCGGAGTCTATGAAGAGGTTGGTGGGTGGGCTCCGAGAAGCTGTGCAGGGATTAAAGGGCAACAGCATTAAAGTCAGATAGAGAAGTCTGAAATCAGGGCCACCAATGCTTGCTTCCAGATCCCTTCCCCAGTGCTTCACTACTGTGCTGTAACCAGAGCCTGAAGCAGAAGCAGCCACCTTAGGGACCAGGCAGGAGAGAAAACAGAGCCTGGAGGGGTGAGTCCTGCCTAAGACAACGTGGTACAACTCAAGCATTCAGTAATTCAAAGCCTAGGTCCTGGGGGAAAAAAGGAATATTTGGTAGAGAGAAGAATCCTGGAGGCAGGAAGAAAAAAAGATCCTTTGGATGCATCACGGACAAACACAAGATAACCTTCAGAAAGACTAAATTGTTCTTGTATTTCATCAAAGACCTGGAGACACACTGGAGAAAAAGCTTGATTGCTGGTTAAGCCTGGATTAAAGTGAATGTATCATCATTTCTACTATTTCTCAGCTTGGCCTTTGCTTTAAAATTATCTTTCAAAGAGAAAAAAAATTACACAGAGCAGCCAGCACACAGCACTTTGTCTAACACTTCTCACTCAGCACCCACAGCCTTAGGGAAGGATTGTGCACAAAGCCCGAGCTGCTCTCCTGTTCCTGGCCCTGCAGCACGGTGGATGGATGGATCCCAAGTGGGTGATGGCCTGAGCTGTGGTCAGCAAGAACAGGGTTTGCCAGTGACAAAACGGAGCATATTTTAATTATGTAAATGCATTTCTTTCCCTGGAGTGCTGCTGTGTAGCAAGCTGGACCTGGCAACGGAGACAGTTACAGAGTGATTCCTCTGAGCAGGGGTTGGGGGTTATTAAGAGAAATGCAGAGGAAGGCGAATCCATCTGCTGTTCAAACAAAAGAGACTGAAAACTAGAGAAGAAATTTCAGCCCATGGCGATGATGGAAAAGTATGACCTCTGTAATCACTGCAGATGAGTATCATGATGGAGCATTACGGGAGTCACACATGGGAGTATGAGGTCACCTACTCCAAGAGTCTATTTCCAAGCAGTTTCTTGCTCTGTATAAATATCTGGCCTTGAAACCTCACTGCTGTGAAGACAAAGAGGTCTTGAAAAGTAGGCTTTTTTTTTTCTTCAGAAGACACTGAAAATGATGGGCAAGTCCCAAAGACAGCCAAGGACACACACCCAGGCTATGAAGTTTCTATTCTGCAGTTTTACCTGCAATGCAAACAAGCTCTTCTGCCCACCCAGCAAAGACTGAGGTGACCTTAGAGCACATGTTGAATGAAGATTATTTGCATCTTCATTGATCCTCCTTCCCTTTTCTGGACAAAACAAGCCTACTTTTACTGAAGCTGAACCAAGTTTTCCCAGAGCTGAATCAGGCTGAAGGCTGTTGCTGTGCATCACCGCAAGGTAAAGTGGAGAAGAAAACAAGTGTGGGAGGAAAAGTCATTTCAACATTGCTATTCTTAGTGCTGTGCCATACCTCTGCATCTTTGCTGTCTGCACTGGCTATTTCATTCAGCTGATGTAAGCGGTGACTGTTCAAATGTACAAAAGGAAAGTTAAGTGAAGTCTTCCAAGTTGAATTTGTTCTGGAAAGCCCCCAGGCTGAGCATAGTCTGACAGCATGGATGTGACAGCCAGGGGAAAGGTCACCTCCCAGAGCTGCCCATGGGGGATGGAAGTGTCTCTGACACCCAGGGCACCATCTGTGCTTCTGTTACCTCCTGTTCCTTTGCAGGAGGAATCTCGAGTTAGTCATTTTCAGGTCTAGCCAGAATCACAGATATAATTCCAAGTAAAAGTACAGTTCTGGAGTCTGCTCCATCACAATAGACATCTGCAGTGGTTGTACAGGTCATATTTGTTCCCTCAGTTCCATGGGTTGAAGTTTCTTCCCTATATTTCGAAGCTGTTTTGTTTGCAGTGTGAGCTCACTGATGAGCAGGAGGAAGAACGTGCAGTCACTTCTGGCACAGCTCTGCTGGAGGAATGGCACACATATGCGACCTGTAATCTGTTTCAGCACAGAGTCAGCCCAGGTGGTTCAGCCCAGCATTAGCAGCACTCCCATCAGACTGCCCTCTTGCTCTTACTGCAGTACAGGATGAAGTGCACTCACACACACTGCACCAATTCAGGGGCAGAAAGATTTATGTAAATGATGCTACATAGCAGACACCTCAGACAGGGACACCCACACCCTTTGTCCTCTAGGACAAAACAGGTGAACAATTTTGTTCAAGCTCTTTTTACTCCCTATAACAGAGAGGTCCCTACCAGCCTTCTCAACATGAACAAAAGCAACCACTTCCAGTGCCTCCCAAGGGCCCCTGCTCAGCACCACCCAACTTCCCAGCAGCTTCCACTCCAAGAGAACATCCTCCATACTCCCACTAGCTTGGGTGCAAGGTTTGTGTCCATCCAAAGTACCACAAGTCTTGTCTATTAATATGACAAATGAGCACTGCACAGAGCCTTTAGTCAAGGACAAAGACTTTGTTATGCTAGATCATTTACAGGAACATAATGAGAGGAGAGCTCTTGACACAAATAAGCCTTGAATCTAAATATAATCAGAGACAAGAACGTATATCAGAACTGCATGTAAGTACGTGGTAACACATTAGTTATCTGTGGGAAATACACCAATGTGCTGTTGCTCCTACTTTGCCTTCTGGTAAGTCTGCAGAGAAGAACTTGCTTAAGTGTTCTGCTCAAAAAATATCCCTAAACATCATATTTTTTTCTAGTCAAATCTAAGAATTGGGGAAAAAAAAGTGCTCCATTCACTGCAATGACGGTGGATTCATAGAAGAGCACTGTCAGCCCTCCTGTGTTACACAGCCCTGAGGAGGGATGCCTGTGCATCCCATTGATATGAAGGCAGATGTTCCTAATGCATCCCTGTTCCTGAACAAGAACAGCAGCTGACAAGCAGAAGTCAAAATGTTTTCCCTGTACTGTTGGGGTGCCAATGCCAGCAAGGTTTGGCCTGCTTGAACAGAGTTCAGAACACCATCACATGCCATTGGCAGTGGGTTGAAGGAGCAGCTCTGACATTTTGCACTTCATGCTTTAAAACAGCTATTCATTTTTCTGAAACCTCTAAACATTTTTCTCGCAGAGCTGCAGGATGCTTTCATTTCTTATTTGTTCTTGTTGGCATGCAGCTCCTAGGTACTTGCCTGAAGTAGCTTTCTATAAACAAAAGTTGTTATTATTCATTATTAATAAAACCTGAGCTTCTCGTTCCAGGATTGCCATTTACTCTGAACTTCATCAGCTCAACACCAGCCTGAAAGACTTCATTCTGCAAAGGAGGTTGAGAGCTGAGAGAAGGAGGAGAGGATTGCTGCTGCTGAATTAATTGTATTCCATTCGCTGCCAACAAAACCATTATGCAGGCAATATTAATTAAGAGGACCTCTGGGAGTACCACTTTTTAACCTCACATCCTGCCTGTACAAAGCAAGATTTAGATAATGCCTCCACGCAGAGTCCTCCTGAAGGATTCTCTCTCATTTTTGCAAGTGCCCTCAGATGAAGCACAGCTCAGTGATGATGTAGCTGGAGAAACCCACACCCTTCTTAGCAGACAATATTTTACTAACAGGAAGCATTCATTAGGCAGCACAGTGACATATTCAGCTCAACACCCAACAGAAAGCCAATGCACTCACATTGATATATGTTACAAAAGAAGAAATGTGCCAGCCAGCTCATGCTTGCCCAGTGTATTTTTACCAGGAGAAATTCAGAATATTAATATGGGAGCCTAAATGTCTCCAACCACATTTAGATATACGGGTCTGGGTTTTCAGAGCTGCGGATGACTAGATTTGAGCTCCTGCCCTGTGCCTGTGTCTGCATCCTGTGCCCTCTTTGTTATCACCAGGCTGTGGAGGTCCAGCACCAATCACTTACTGGTTCTGTGCTGAATGGAAACCGTGTCACTTCGAGCACCATCTTTGTAGTAGGCCCAGATGGATATTTTGTAGTCTGTGTTCTTCTGCAGTCCTGGCAGCACAGCAGTTGCTGCATTTCCAGCGATGGAAAGCTGCAGCAGGGCAAGAAATGAGTCAGTCCAATTCCCAGGCTTCCCTAAGCTAGTTCATGCCATCCAAGTGTCTGGCTCACAGACTGCCTGCAGGCACAAATGAGTTAGCATAGGGCTTTGAGGACAAAGCCGACTCTTGTGGGTTGCACAAAATCCAAGCAAAGGCAAATTTCCAGCCCTAATGAATGCAGAGTAGATGCCCGTGCGTTGCTAGTCAGTTGTATTTAACAGCTACTTCTGTCCCACAACGCAGAGTCTCTGGTACAAGGCAGTAATGCTGCTATGAGCATGAAATAACCCCGCTCAGTTCCCATCTTTTAGATATATTATGCATAGAAGCCTCAGTATACTCCTATTTCAGCCTAAATGTGAAGCACAATAGGGGGTACTCAAGCACTCACTGTAAAAACAGGGGCTTGGGATAGAAAAGGTCCCCTGGTCCATCCCAACTCCTACTGCATCAGCTCTGATTCTGATCAGTCTTTGTGTCCTCATCAGTAAGACCTCATCCTCCCTGCAAAGTATTATCCCCACAGTATTCAGGACTCACCACCACTACAAATACCTGACTTATACTTGTCTTTTCTACAACGACTTGACATTGTGGGCTGGTGCTTCTCTGCAACCCCAGATCTTTTTCTACTGAATCGCTTCTTAGCTGTTTGTTCTACATCCTGTATACCTGTCTTTAATTATTCCTGCCTAAGCTTAATACTTTCTTTGTCCCTATTGAATTTCATCCTTGAGTTTTTCCAGAGCACTTCTGCAATCTTCCCAGAGCCTGCAGGACTCCAAACCTGCCGCCCCGCTGTCCCTCCTGCTTCCAGCACTCAAGGTGACTACAGCACTCAGCAAAGCCAGTGTGGGATAGATCCTGTCTTAGTGCTGAAGGTCCCGAGTGCATGAACCCAAACTGATTTGCAACTCTGCCACTCTTGCAGATGGGCACAGAGCTGCCATAGTATCGTTAAGGTTGGAAAGATCACTAAGATCATTAAGTATCACCAACAGCCTATTGCCACCATGCAAACTAAACCACATCCCTCAGCACCACATCTTCCCCTCTTCTTGAACACCTCCAGGGACGGCGACTGCACCACCTCCCTGGGCAGCCCATTCCAGGGCCTGATCATTCTTTCCGAGAATAAATTTTTCCTAAATACCCAACCAACATCCATTGAGCAGGCACAAACCCAACCCGGCTGTACGTGGGTCCATACCTCCTGAGGCTTCTCTCCACCAGCTGTGCTCCATTTGATCTGATAGACAACCACATCAGAGGCAGCGACAGCTTCCCAGTGCAACCGGAGGCTGTTCTCAGAGAGCTCGGAAACCTTCAACGCCCGCGGCGGGGGGACCTTCACTGAGGGATGCAGGAGGACAGCGAGCTGAAGCCCTGACAGCGCCTTGTCAGAGCTGAGGTGGGGAGCAGATGGTTGGGAAGCAGAGCATCAGCCAGGCAGATGTCTGAGATCAGCCTGTCTTCCACTTCTTCAGATCCAAATGGCAACAGCCATCAGGACAGAGAGGAGTACACTGTTTTCAAAACCCTAATTAAGGAGGATTATTTCATTTGTGGAGAGGATATGTATCACTCTGATACTGCAAAAGGGAGAAGGCTTCCAAGGACAAAGAGGTTAGCAAAATGTAGTGTGCTTTCTTCATTTGCTTCCTCTTTTTATTCCTTTACCTCTATTATTAACAGAGTGGGGAATATTCCAGCAGTCATTGGTTTTGTACAAGGATTTTGGCCATAAGCTGCTGGACCAGCACTGAAAAGATCCCAGTTTAGGCACACACAGGACAGTTTGGTCAATAGGACAGAAAGCATTTTCACTGCCTACTTACAGGTGGTGACATTGCCAGTGATTGGAAAGGAGTCACCCTCATCATACATAGAGCGAACACTGATGAAGTACTGGGTGAGGGAGGACAATGGTCTCAGGACAGTGGACATTGCAGTGCCAGGAACCTCAACCTGCAGTGGAGAGGGATGAGTTGGGAGAGAAGAACATGGAGACAGATGCAGAGAGCTTAGCACATGCCTCACAAGTGCCCATTTCAGAGATAACACTCCCTCTGTGCACCCAGGAGGACAGAGCAGCTTGTGACCTCCCAGCTCTCCCTCCAACAGCCCCCAAAGACTCACCTCCCCAGTGTTGCTCTCTCTGCTAGACACATATGTGACGCGATGACCTTTCACTGCCAGTGATGCTGGCTCCCAGCTGACCCGCACGGATGAGTGGCTGAGCTCTGAGAAGCTCAGGTATCTGGGAGGGCTCAAGGCCACTGCAACACAGTGAGTGACAGCACTCAGGGTTTGAAAGGCTGCATCAAAGCAATGCCACTGGTTGCCTCCTGCTGCTCACGGGTGACTCCATCCTGAACTAAAAGACTCAAAAAAAAAATCCCATTCTGTGGGATGTCATGGAATGCTGTCTGTGCTTTAGGTGAAGAAATAGCCAAGCAATTCCTCCCTTCTCCCCAGATGAAATGATCTTAAAGAACAGTCCCTCCAGGAGTCCTATTTTACCAAAGGGTAATGACTGTTTCACTGCTCACCAGGTGATTAGAGACCACCTTAGGGACCAGTATAAGAAGAAGCAGGATTTAAAAGCAACAGGCACAATACAAGAAACCCCTAACTTACCTAACCACTCCCACCTTAAGTGTTTACAAACAACCATCTGCAGCACTTACAGGTGGTTTCCTGGATGCTGGCTGGATCACTGGCATCTTCCCCATACAACGCATACACTGCAATGGAGTACTCAGTGCTGGGTGACAGCCCATCCAGCAGGACCTCAGGCTCAGCCACCTTCATCTGTCACAGGGAGAAGTTCAGGGAGACATTTCAGTTCTGGGTACCCCTCAGTCCTGGGGAACACTTCAGTTCTAGGACACCCTTCCATTCTTGGCTGCCTTCTAATGCAATAGAGAAGGAAGCTTGCATGGTTCTCTCCCATTTCCAGCCATCCTGCAGTGCTCAGTGGGAAGAGCAGAGTTTGCACAGGGTGCAGCATTCCTGTGTCACACAGGGAGGGAGGATGGAAGGGGTTTCAAGAAAGCAAGGTTTTAAGTGAGAGATGGTGAGCCTCTTTTCCTCTATGGCCTGGGAATCTTGCATGAGAGCTGCCTGCTGTAAGCAGGGCCATAATAGCTGAGCTGCTGCCACCTGCTGCTAACACTGCCTGGCACAGCTCTCCCTGCACAGCCTGCTTGCGGAGCAGAGATTTATAAAGGGATGGAACACTGTAATGCTGGTACTTCTGACAACTCATTAAAATGTTCACGTCTTGAAGACAAGCAAAGCAAAAATATTTCTGTGCAGCCTCGAGGATGCAGAAGTTACTCATGGGCTGCAGAGGTGTGAGCTCAGCCCCTGGGCTGCCAAAGGTTTCTGTGCTTCAGGTCTGCTCTGTATTATATTGTCAGAACTTAACCCTATACAGAGAGACAAGCACTCATTTTGGACTCTTTAAATGAGGAGAGCCCAAAGATAAAGCAGCATTGCCACCATTCTCAAGGAGCGTACCTCTGTCGTATCATCCTCTGCTCCATCGGGGGCTGCAGAGCAGAGCACCAGGTACTGTGTAGCTCCCTGGGCTGCCTTCCAGCTCAGCCTGATGCTGTTGTGACTCAGCTCGGAGACACGCAAGGAACGGGGGGCAGACAGAGGCACTGGGAGGGAAATGTGGCAGAAAGACATCTTCAGCATGAGAAGTCTGCAACAGCTCCAGCCCCAAAGGAGAGCTGGCTTTACAACAAGCTGGGGGACACCCAACCCACATCTAACACAGCCACTTGTGAAGGAGTAGGATTAGTCCTTTTGTAGCCCAAGGGTGGAAAAGGGACAAGGGTTGTATTTAATTTCTGTTGGGATGTGTTAGTCCCCATAGCAGGCTGAACTCAGCATAGTGGTGTTACTTGCGGAATGACATAGGTGGAATGGGACACTTGAGGACCTGTGGTCCAACCCTGCTGAGCCAAATTAGAGGAGGTTGTTCAGGGTCTTGTCCAGGCGAGTTGTGAACACCTCCAAGGATGGAGGTAGTTGCAGGCAAACCGTCTGAACCAGAGAGAGGGAGAATATACAGTGCAAGGCTCCAGACTGAGGTGGATGCAAAGGCAGGGTTATGTTCACCCCCCACAGACACGCATCCAAGGAATGTTCTCTACTCATGACATACATGTGGAGGTGACACCTCTCAGCCCATCCCCAACGGCTGTGTCATAAATGGGAAACACCGACACCAGGTACTCCGTGTGCGAGGTCAGGTTAGAAAGCTGCAGAGAGGAGATGGCTCCATCCAGAAGAACCTGAAACACAAAAGAAGATGGTCAAGTCCAGGAGGTGCCAGCCAGTTTCCTTTCTGTCTCTAGCTGATATCCCATGGTCATTGCACTCCTACCCTCATCACTCTGCCTACCCACATCTGCCTGAATTCCCATCCATTGACTGGAAGGTACTGCAGCCCCAGGTGTCCAACAGACACTTCTTACCTCCTTGGGAGTGCCGCCCTTTGATGGATAGTACACAACCCGGTATTTCTTCGGTGGACTCAGAGGAGGAGTCCAGGCCAAGTTCATGCTTTTAGAAGTCACAGCTGATATTTTAAGGTCTGTTGGGCTCAGCTGTGGACCTGTATTTGCAGGGATATCTTTCACAGCTCTGCCTGGGTATTAAAAACACAGTTACTTTCTTGTACGCAGACTTCTCATAGCAAATACACTTTTCAGCTCATAAATACAACTGCCATTTTTTAAAACCAAGTTGCAATCCTCCTCCCCACAGAGCAGAGAAACTGTTCCAAACTGCTGTAAAATTAATATTAAAGAACTGAGCAAACAGAGAACATAAATACTCCATAGAGAATAATTTCTGCATTCTTCTGGTTGCTGGGAATATTCTTTTCAATAGAAATACGCGTTTTTTGCCTGGATCCAAAACACAACCCAGCTTTTTTTCAATTATGAAGATCTGTCAGGATGAACCAGAAGTTATTTCGACTTCTTTTTCTATGCAACCCTCTTTCTTTAGGCTAACCTGTACCTGTAAAAAGACACCCAATTACATCAAACAGCTTCAAATTACTAAGAACGAATCAAATTACAGCTATGTCCATCCACAGAGCATTAAAATAAATGTATGCATGAAAGTTAGACTTTCCCATTCTCCCTAGGCAAGTCTGAGAGAAGAGAGAGATGGAAATGTGTACGTGATATTTCTCCTGAGGATCTAAGTTAACATCTGGAGTCATTCTTCACTCTCTTGTACATCATGCAAACTGCCCTCCAGCAAAAGAAACAGAAAAGAAATAGACTGTTTGGTTTTGATTTGAAGATGCCTTGGAGATTACTTAAAGTGTGAGGGGAAAGAAAATGCGTTTAGATGCTTTGCTGTCTCCTCTTCCTACTCCCAGATTTCTTCCATACAACTAATACATTCTCAAATTAGCTCTTTTGCTTTGAATTCCTCCTGTCGATGGAAAGAAATGCGGAGAGAAAAAAAAAGATTGCAATGCATTTTTCACAGTTGAATAACAAAAATGGGAAGAGAAGCCTCCTGTTCCCTAAAATGCCAGTTATAGCCATTAAAGGATTTACAACCACAAAGAGGTATCCAGTACCCTGGTGAGGATGGCTGTTGCCTGTATTGGCAAGAACAAGAGCAGATACCTAAACCAAGAGCAAGAGAATGGAAACAAGTGAATAAGTCCCCTCTAAGGCTTATTCACAACAGCAGGGAGTGAGGGTGGAGAAGCTGCATCCAGAGTCTTGTAAACATCAAGATCACAGCTGGACCTGGCCAGAATGTTGGCAAGGACTGTTTTCAGGCAGCAATAGTACTGAGGATGGAGATCAACACAGGAAGGAAGAGTCAGATGGTGCTGAGGAGGTGGTGGAGCTCATGGAGGGAGAGGTATGAAAAAGGATTTTTTGATGGAAAGGAAAGCTGATGGCAAGTGGGAGGAAGCTCGTCATCACTAAGGTTTAACCTCACCTGCACTCTCCTTGCTGCTTCTCTCTTTGATCCTGGTGCAGAGGACCCGGGTGAGCCTGCCAACCAAGGAGCTGAGCAGGGGGAAGTCCAGCACGTTGTACACCGTCAACTCGAGCGGCTCTGAGGCCACCTGCTTCAGCTCAGCCTCATCCGCATTCTTCACCCCTACAGACAGCAGAGCATAAGGCTGAGGAAACTCCTCAGAGAGGACAACTTCTGCCTCCTGCTTGGATGCTGGTTGCGGAGATCAACAGCAGACAACTGAATTTGTTTTCCAGTGCTAGCCTTTAGGCCATCATAGCACTGCCCATATGAGGCAGGGGTCCTCCCCACTTTGCTCTTGCTTACTACCTTAGCTTTACAGCTTCAGGGTGTTCTTGTCCTTGTTGAGGGAATGTAAGCTTCAGCATGAAAAGAGAAGGAAGGTTGGCTTGATGCCTGTGATCTTACCAATAGCAAATATCTCTATGCCCAGGTTTTTCAAGGTCTGAGCAGCCAGGTTGGCATCATCCTGAGATTTTCCATCAGTCAGAAGGATTACCAATTTCTCAGCTTCCAGCCGGGCACCAGCATCTGGTTTAAGGTTTTGTTCCAGGACGTGGGTTAGCGCCAGGCCTGGGGAGGAGGACAGATGGATGGTGGGCTACAACCAACAGATTGCCTCCAGCTTTATCCTTCATGTTGTCCCCCCGGGAAGATGCTATCCCATGGGAACAACTACTCCCAACGCAGTCCTGCTGTGATCTGAGAGATGGAATTACCTGTGAAGGTGTTGCCACCCTTGTACCGAAGGTTCCTCACTGCCTCCAGCACCTGGTCCCTCGTAGTGTAAGTGCTCAGATCCCACTCTGTGCGGGGATCGCTGCTGTACTGGGACAGCCCTGGGGAAGGCAAAAGCTATCGACATTGTGCAAGCCAAGGTAGGCTGCAATAGGAGTCCATGTATTGTCATGGGGGGGATGACATAAGGAAATGAACTGGAAGGGGAGTGAGCCGACCCAGCTCCTAGCTCCACTTTTCCCCGTGGTGGTATTAATCTCTAAGTGGTGCTCTGAAACGTTTTAAGGTCTCAGAGTTATTCAAGGACAAACCAGCCAGCTGCACGGAGCAGGAAGGATTTATGTTGCCCTATTTCATACACAGCCTGGCCAGTGCCATCCACTGCATTCAGCATCCTTCTGAACTGGAAGCGGCTCTGTTCTCAGCTGAGATCAAAGAAACTCCAGCATGGCATTGCCACCCCACATTTGTGTCATACTCTGTAGGCTGAGCATCCCATCAGAGGGAGACAGCAAATTTCAAGCATGTCTCAGCATCAAGCAGATGCTCCCCCAATGCCTGACCTGCTGCTGCCCATGCATTGACTTTGTTCACCATGCAGCTCTTTCTTACAGCCACTAGAGGCCAGACCTTGCTACCAGATGGGAAAGTTGTTAAGAACGATGCACAGAATCCAGCCAAAAGGAATAAAACTCCTTAGGGCAGCACAGTAACACAGAAACAGAGAGCAAGGTCTCTTCTGTAGGCATTTCTCAAAGTCAGGAAACAGGGAAACATCCTACCTACTCTAATCTTGTCTTGGGCAATATTGAATGGGGAAATTAAAGCACTCAGGAACTCTTTAATGAGCTTGAAATTGCTGCGCCCAATGCTCCACGATCCATCCACAAGCAGGACAATATCAGTTGTTGCAGACGTGTCACACTGAAACTGGTAACCTGTAGGGAAACAATGTTTAGTAAGGAGCGAAGTCATTGTAAATGAGGAAAAACATTTTAGTTTTAGTTTTAAGATGAGAAGCAAGTCTGCAGGGTAAAGCCTTGCACCATCTGCCAGCCCGACACATCCCAGCATCTTGGGAAAACCATGTGGCTAAGGGTAACGTATCTCAGAATCAAGATACTGAGCAGTGAGCAGCAACCTTACTGTGAAGAAAGTGTTAAACCCATTGGGAAGTGCGTGCCTAGGCCAAGCATTGCTCTCTGCACGCTGTCAGCTCCATTACATCTGAGCCCCAACCCTTGCTTCCCTTTTATCTAGCCTAGGTCTCCAAAAGAATTGCAGGTGATTACTTAATTCCATTCCATTGTGAGATATCCTGTGGGCTATAATTATTTCCTGGTGTTATGTTAAATCCAATCTCCCCGCAAAAATCTTCATCACAAATACTCAAGGACTGCCTTCCTCCCCACCCCAGGCCCAAAGCTTAACAGAGGATACGATAGGGCATGTTGATGATCGAATGCCTCTTCCCTGAATATCTTTCAGATGCGGAATTTTCCATCTTTAGTAGAAGGAAATAGATGGCAACATCCAACAGCAGTGAGATGCAAACTGGTCACTCTCCTATCTGTGCTCATGGCCATGAATTTCTACTGTTATGAAGGGACCACAGAGGGATATTCTGGCCAATTCCCCTCTCACCACTGCAGAAGTGCCAGGAGCCAGTCAGCTGAAGGATCTGAAGTTTCAACAAGGATCAGTTAGCTGGGAAACATGAAGAACAAGACCAAGATGCCAGTGTGTGCAGAGAATGATAACTCATATGGGTCTGAAGTAGGAAGAGGTGGTAACGTGCATCAAGAGAACAGTGGGAAATTAATACATTAAAAAGCTCCTTCCCCTTGTGAAGGATTTTTTTTTGCCTTAGCTCCAGTTTTCCTTTAAATCTGTAATGCTTTGCAGAACTCCAGACTCTTTCAGTGATCCCTGGCAGCTCTCCAAACCATGATCTAGCAAATAAGAGCAGTAGCAGCACTCGAGCTCCCTTAAGTGACAGAGGAGACAACTGGAAGGCTTGTGTTTAACAATCATTAGAGAAAACAGTGGGGGACAGAGAGCAGGACATGCGTGGAACAGCTCTCACCTCTCCTCAGTGAATCCCTTGTGGGTTTTTCTTTTCCTAGAGACTCTTGCTCCACGTTTGCATTGGCACGCTGGGGTGACTTTGTGGTTGGTGACGGTGTTTGTGTCACACCAACACTGGGCTGGCTCTTCGTGGTTTCTCCTGAGCCCTTGGGCTGAGTCCCTTTGTGCCTTTTCTTTTCAGCTCTGTCCTTTGCTGTGCTCCAAACAGAAAAAGAATACATTTTCCCTTCCTATCTTATCGCCATGCCATCTCCTCCAACCACTGGCTGATTTCAGCCATATTTAAGGTTCAGAGATCATAAAAATTCTACAGGGTTTGTGAAAATAAGCAGTTAGATAGAGGAAATTCTGTTCTTCATCTACAGTCGTGGGGGACAGAGCCTTGGGAATAAGGCTCCTTTAGCCCTGGTGCTTGTTCCTCAGGGAGCAGTGCTCATCTGAAAGATTTAGCTGTATGTGCTGAACCTGAATACCTGCCAGCCCCGGGCATCCATGGATGTGCTTCATTTGGCTGGCATGAGGGGCAAATATTTTTAGCCTGGTTACTGTGTTTTAGTATTTAAGAGGTACATCTAGTGTACCCCGTGGCAAGGAGTCAGAGCTTGATGATCTGTAATGTCTCTTCCAGCCTAAGCCATTCTAAGATTCTATGAACAAACAAGGTACAAGGCTGAGCCCCACGTGTTACTGAATGGAAGTCCCAAACAGAGGAGATCTCTTGTTGCTTACATTTCCATGGTGGTATGTGCATATACCAGTGCAGTAGCCCCAGGACACTCTGTGTACTCACCTGAATGTGTCAGGACGGTGCTCAAGGGTGGTGGAGTAGTTTCCATCCCCAGGCTCTGCTCCACTGCTGAGGTGCCCAAAGAGGTGAGATTCTTTCCTGGTGCAGCTCCCGAGTTCCTTCTGTTATTTCTCGTCTGGGATGCATTTTTAAGGTCCTCTACTATAGAAATCACAAATACAGGAAGGAGGAGTCAATCCAGGTGGGTCTGTGAGTCACCCCTTATCTCATTGGTATTCACCATCTCCCCTCTCCAAGCTTCCAACAAACTAGTATAGGGCTTCACAATCTAAGGGGGCACTGAATATAGGAAAATATATCCCTTTACAATAAGGGTGATGAGCCATTGGCACAGGTTGCCCATAGAGGTGTGGTACATGCCCCATCTCTGGAGGCACTCATGGAGTGGTGGATGCTCCTGTTTGTTGCAGGGGAGTTGGCCCAAATGGCTTTTAAAGGTCTCTCCCAGTTCAAACAAACTCTTGATTCTACTATTTATCTGCCAGAGGACGAGATCTGAGGGGTCACAGCTCCAAGAACTCTCAGAATGGTAAAATGTAGATCTTTTTACTTACTCACAAATTTCCTCTTGGCGAATAAGGCTTCCTGGGAGCCATTAAGCACATAGACCTGCAGCGTGTATTCCTTGGTAGGGCTCAGCCCCCCCACTGTGGCTTTGGGAGTCTTTGTTTTCAGCATGACTTCTTGCTCCGAGTCCCCTGAGGTGGGATGAAGCCACAGTTCAGAAACTGTTGGAACTTACATTTAAGCTGACAATAGCAGAAGTATCACCAAAATGCAGAGAATGTCTTTCTGGGGACCTCAATCAATTCTGATTTAATTTTTAATTCTGTGGATCTCTGCTTTCAAAGCTGAGAAAGTCTTTTTAAAAGCCCTGATATATGCTCCAAATGGAAAACCAATTCCCACCTAGCACTAGTGCAACTCCCACTGACTTCTCAAAGAGCTGCTGACAGAAAGGCCAGTTCCCGGAGGGTGAAGGTTGGGCAAACACCACTTATGGAAACATCCATCCAAGTGATGTCCTTGAGGTCATTTGTGACAAAGTGAGGAAGTGCTCTGATATCCCCAGAGTTCTGTCCTGGCTCTTTGGACTCATTGTACTTAGTGCAGTTGTTTTTGATGTCTTCTCTCTGCAAGCTTCATCTCCCCCTAAGAGAAGCTGCCCTCTGCACAGCAATGAGCAGTTAAAGCAAGGCAGCTCTGCAGAACCACAGCCAAATCCTGCACCATGTCTCTATTATGGGGGGTGGTAATGAAGCAACTTTGGACCACCGTAACAAAGCAAAGGGAGGGAGGCAAAGTAGTCCCCTAAAATTGTCTGAGTAAGAAAGGTGTGTGAGCCTTTAAATGTGGAGATGGATGCTTTTGTGATCTCATCACCCCTAGGGCTGGAAATGGAGCTCCTCAGCCCACACATGGGGAAAGCCTCAGACGTGCTCAGTGTGAGGATTCCCCACGTTCCTGGGATGCCCATCTCTCCCTGGCAGGGGAGGAATGAGAAACCTCCAGCACAGGCTGGGCAAACAGCTGGGAGCTGAGCTAAAAGGAGGCAGATGGGCACAAGCTAAGATATATATAAATATAACTATTGCACAGTGAATTTTTTCTGTCTTCTGCTCCACTTTGGGCAAACATTCAGTGGTGCAGACAAGGAGAACGAGCATCCAGCAAACACCCGGTGCTAGACAAAAGCTGGGAGCCCGTCCCTCACTCAGAGCAATCTGCTGAGTAGCACATACCTGCCATGGGCTTTACCCGCACTTTGTAGCCATTGATGTTTCCTTCGGTTTCTTTCCATTTCATCTGGAGCCTGTCTTCTGAAAGGACTGTGAGTTTCAGCCGGCCTGACCCTGGGGAGGAGGAGAGGTGCACAGCTACTCCTGCTGCCCCTGGACCAGGAAACCCACTGCTGCAAATCCACCCTCCATCCTATGCTAAGAGGCAGCTACTCAGGGTGAGCCTTCACTACCTGCTGCTCCAAATGAGGAAAGCAGCTGGGTTTAGAGAGGAAAGAAAAAAAAGAAAAGAAGAATAAAGAGAGAGAAGGGGGGAAAACCAGATAAAGTGTAACTAACACCTCCTGGCAGGACTGTAACTCACGGGCACCAGCTTGCATTGGTTTGCTGCAGGGATCAGTGAACTGAAATGACAAATCCTGATGAAAAAAATAGTATCAGACAAGGAGATAAAAGGGAGAAAGAGCACATCCTCTTATCAGCTCCAGATCTTTTAAAGCCCTACTAAATGTCTCAACCCGTGTGTCAGCCTTTGAATCAGAGATCCCTCAGTGAAATACAGTCATGCTGTCATACAGATGTCACCGTATGAAACATTCCCACTCGACTAGATGTAGGATGGCAACTCAACATACTTGCCTCCCCTCCTCCCTGCTCCGGAACCTACAGCTGCCTTTCCAGCAAGCTCATTCACGTGCAATGAGCAAGTGCCTCCTTCATCTGCATAGTAATAACACCTGCCCTCAAATGACCACCTTGCTGGGCAGCTGTTACCAATCTCTTGCTAATGGCCTCACATTGAACCAGCACACTATGTGTTCTGTAGGACTCCATGTGTCCCTGTTTTGGTCTTGCACGGTGTCAGACATCTCCCAACATCTTTACATGAAATCACAGCCCAGGAAAGCAATGGGAGCTGGCAGTAAGGACTTGCTTGGCTCAACCCAGCATCTGTGCCTCAGCCTCTCCTTGCAGAGACTTCCTGTGGGCTGCCCAACAAGCAGACAGCTATTTTGGGGAAACAAAGCTCAAATTCACATCTCATCCCATGGAAATGTGAAGAGGAAGAAAGAAAACATGGGGAAGAGGGGTGAGGGGTGAAATCAAATCTCAGAATTGTGCTGAAGAGAAATGATAAAATATCATGCAACAATGAGGGGAATTCATAGAGGAAACATGAAGCTGTCTTCTTCTGGACAAGTGTGGTCCAGCTCCTTGGCCATCGCTCTAGGAGCTCAGAAGTTAAAAAGGCAAGAATGTCCCCAAAGAGATCAGAAAGGACAGCATCCTCTGAAGCTCCATTATGTGCTGGATGCAAATGAAGCTCGGTGCCATGAAAGCCCCACTGTTTCTCTGCCCTGTGTTGGATGTGTGCTCTCTGATGCTGTAACCTTGCTCTCCAGCTGATGGGGAGCAAAGCCCAGACACACTGTGTGGAAGATGCGCAGCACAGAGATAAGTCTGTCCTTAATGTCACACGCCATCACCTCTCAGGTGAGGTGATCCCTCATACTACTGGTTCACAAAGAATAGAAAGGTGGAAAGAAAATGGCGAGGTGCTATAGGTACTTTACATGCTACAGGAGGACGCACATCATGTACTCTCTTACCCAGATGTCACACATCACTATGTAGCTCCACAGTTTCACAGTGCAGGACAGACACAGCAATGAACAGAAGCAACAATTCTTTTCTTTCTGTTTCTCAAGCTCTGTTAGCAGGCCCCACAAGCATCCTTCCCTGCTTACACAGACTGAAATTCATCCCCAGTGCAAGGGAGAGGCGCGCTGAGCTGCTGCCAGAGATGAGAACAGGCATTGCAGTCTGGGGTGGGATGGAGACACTCCCCCAGCATGGGCCCCCTGATCTCCTATTGCTCTTTACATACAGGAATACTCTGCTATGAGCTTCCACACTAGAAAGGCTGGCAGCTCAGCCCAGGTTCCAGCCCAGAGTCCCCCCCCACCCAGAGCAGTGCAGGTGAGGTCCTTACCTTGCCCCCCTCGTCCCCAGACGTGGCTCGCCACAGGCAGGCAGGCAAAAAAGAAGCAGGTGCGAATCAGCATGGTGAGCAGGACCTGTGAGAGCAAACACCAGGAAGAAGCTCCAGTTACCATGTCAAAACCCACCTGCATCAGCTAGTTCTGCCACCCTGCAAGCACTGCTGCTCTCTGCAGGGATGTCAGTAGTGACCATCTGGGCTTTGTTACAGCACTGGGAACTGAAGCTTGTTGCTGTAGTGGACTTTGTTATCGCTCAAGTTATATGTCATTAGCTTAGGAATGAGACTTCCATTTGTTATATACATCACATCCAGGGTGCATTGGGATGGTCTTGTTTTGCCTTGCTCACCTTAACAAGACTGAAACGCAGTTATGGGCCTTATAAAGTCAGAGGATCAGTTTGACTTAGAAATACCCTCCTTGACATCCCCAGAGCTGGTAGCTAAGGACAGCCACCCCTCAGAACTCACCCTACCGCTCACAGACCTCAAGGACCTTCTGGTGTCTTTGCTGGCCTGGACTTAGGTGTCATCTGGGACAGAAAAGTCAGTTCAGCATAAAACCACCCTAACAGATGGGCACAGACCCTGGCCTCAGCTTCAGTACACCAGGTTTAAAACACATGCTGATGGTTTTTTTTTTGCATCTTTGGCATCTGTCATTTTTGTGCTATGCAATTGCTCTCGGCAGAGCCATACCATACACAAGTTTCCTCCTCTGCAGTGACATTTCGCTTCCCTTCATTCTGATGGACAGGTATTTACAGGCTCTTGGCAAATGCCTGTTTCTCCTCTGTCAGCTTTAAAGTGATTTCAAGGAAAAATAAATATGCAGGAGTGACCTAACCATGATCTCCTGGGTTTAAAATCAGTTCAAAATCGCTGTAAGAATGAACGGAAATATACACTACAAGTTATAACAGATAGATGTTAACCATTCTCCCCCTGCACACACACTCATGCATGATACTCAGTCTGTGATTATTTTTTCTGATTGAAGATCAAGTTATATGGAACAACTGCGGTGTAACTGAAGCCCCTGGCCATGGGAAACACTTGCCTTCCAGCTAACAAGATGAAGTCATCGTTCATAAACAGAAGCATATTACAGGTGGGCCTTGAGATCTGTGCTCTCAAAAAGAGCAAAGCCTGCTCTTCCTGCAGGCGTAAACGTGGCAATGGGAAGAGAGAAGTTTGCATTTCTTCCTATTCTGCAGTGGCACTGCATTTCTGTGCTGCTTCCCTACGGCTTTGCTGGCAAACAGGACTCCAGCTCCCAGCCACAGCGATGTGTTGGATAGGATATTTACATTAACCAGGGTTATATGGGATCTAAAATCCAATGAAATAAGCACATGGGCTTCTGCAACCTGCACTGAGCTGCAAAATCAGACCCAGCAAGGATCTTCCACCTGGATGTTCCAGTAAGGAAGAATTCAACACTGACCCAGGTTACACCCAGTAAGTCCCAGCAATGTAGATCCTCACTGGCAAAGCACTGTGGCTGAAGCAAGGACTTCATCTCCTCTTCCTGCCTCAGAGGCAAAACCATCAGCATTTTGCTTCTTTGCCAAATTTCACTTTCCTATCCATAAATCAAAAAGAACAAAGTTTTAAATGGTGGAAGATGAGAGCTAGGAGACCTATTGCTTACTTGTGCCATAGGGTTACTCGCCGGACCCCAAATCCCACTCATTTCTGCCTTTCCCATCTATCTCCGACCCTTCCCATCTGCTTCTGTCCCCTTGGTGGCACCATGGCCATGCTGAGCTACAGACCCACAGACCAGGGGACCACGATGACATCAGCCCAGCGGAGTGCAGGGAGCTGCCAGCACGCCGGTGCCTCTCTCCCATTACTTGTGTGGGGAAAGAATTTGGAGACAGCAACATATGGAGCAAGTGGTGAGTATTTCAAGGGCCTGGAAAATGGGAGGGGGACACGCACCACTTCCCCTTTGTCCCAGCTGTGTGCTCAGAGGGGATTTGGGGGTTAAAGCTGTCCGAGATCCCCTTATTTGTCCAGGAAATTATAAGAACAGCCACTTCAGTTACCAATGACTTTATGCAGAAATATCCCTGCCGCATTTTTAAGTTGGTGAGGATGTGGGAGCAGTGTGTGAATTCATTCTGCCCTCCTCAGCCCCATAAAGTAGCTGATAGTTTGGGGATGTTCCCGTTGTTATCCCAGAGGATATCACCAGCCCTGCACAGAATTGTTGGCAATGATGTCACCTTGTGGCCCTGCAGGTGGGATGTGGCAGGGATCTCCCTAAGGGGTGCAGCCTGCCCACTGCAGGAGCCCATGCTCCCTGAGCACTTTCCTAGTTAAAGAACATACAGCAGATGAAGAAAGCCTGTATCCATCAAACACTGCTTGTTCTTGCCTGCAAACCTTCTGTGTTTCACTGCTGAGCAAAAATCATCAGTTCTCTCTGCATCAGTCTCAAAAAAGTAAGGGATAAGGTCTGCTATGAGGCATGGACCAGGCAGGTTTAAGAACTTTAGCTTGCTGCAGACCCACACCATGCCAACAGGTGGAAGAAACACACCCTGAGCTGCCACTGCCAGCACTATTCCCTTCGGCTTAAATTCCCTGCAAGTTTTACACTGTGAGCCACTAAAGAAAAGGGAAAACAAACAACCATCACCACAAAAGAAACTTCATCCTCTCTATAAGTCCTGGTGACATTCACACCTGGATTGCAGCAAACACGAGACCTGAAGCAACCCCTCTGCAGCACAACCAGCTCAGCTTCAAATGTCCCATGGCTGAGAACCCCCTTAGAACTCCCTGCTACCCCCACACGCCCCAAAACAACGCAACCCCTCCGATACCCCCTCCATCGCACAGGAGCAAAGCACAGACCTGTTGGAGCAGCTCTCCAGGAGGCAGTTCAGATCCTGCTACATTCTCAGATGTTGGGAAAGGAGCCCCCAGTGCCTCGCTGCACGTCGGCGTGACTGGAGAGATCTCAACAGAGAGAGCTCAGTCCCAGAGTCAGTGCAGCTAAGGGAGGGGAGAGAGGGAGGGAAGAAAGGAGGGAGGAAGGGGGAGAGGGACAGATTCCCCCACCTCCCTGCACCGTGCAGCAGAGTGATGGCCCGGATATGTGGCTCAGTAAAGCATGCAAGGAAAGAAGGAGCCTGTGCCTGCAAATCCCAATGAATGGTGCAGATTGCTCATGGTAACTCAGTGCTAAACCTCCATCGAGGAAGCTGCTTGCTGATTTCCTAGAGCGCAGGAATAAGCTGTACCTCCCACCCACTGTCATGCTCCCAGGGATGAACTCAGTCCAGCCACATTCACATCCCATTAAGTATTTCTGAGAGCCCAGCGCTTGTGCTGAAGGCCAATTGCGTTGTATTTGAATAAGGGAATTAAGCACATCTGGAGGCTCTGTGAGGCCAGGAGCTGATTCATGAGCTGGAGAGCAAGCAGTGCCTGCAGCCCTGACCTTCAGCTGTGCATCACTGGAGAGCCAAGGCTTCATCCGAAACCTTTTGTCCTCACTGCCACAAACGGGACAACTGATAGTGGTGTTTCTCCTCCCAGCTGCAGACTGGATTTGCAGGAAGATCTCTGGTATCGGCCTTGCATGGCAACAATGAGCTTCAGGAAATAAATGGTCACCTTTGGAAGTGTTGGAAAGAAAAAAAAAAATAATCAAAGTTTCTAAATATTTTTGCACAAAGAATAAACATTTAGTACTTAATTGAAGGTTTTTGTTATAATGTAGTAAAAGCTTTAAAGCACTGGAGTATACAAACCAAAGGGTAACGGGACAAGAAAACACATCTACCATGGAAGTCTTGCCTTTCAGGAAACCCAGTTGGGAAGAGTAACCAGCCCAAAGAGTAGGAGGACCCTAAGACTTTCTTTACAAGGAAGAATATACATCACAGCTGATGGCACAGCTTATGGAGCCATCATAGTAGACTGCACAGACAGCTCAGGAGAGCTCAGACACGCTTGCTTGCTTGGTATCAAGCTTCTTGCTGCTCAGCAGCTTGCACCACCTGTCCTGCAGCCTGGTGGGGTGACTGGCTTACTCCAAGACTTGGTTTCATCAAGTACTGAACTCTCCCACCAGCATTAGAAAGGGGTGACGAGAGCTCAAGGTCAGCTAGAGCCAAAGATTTCGACATCATCAAAATCCAAGAGTCGTCCATTAGAACGTGTTTATTTGAAAACGTTAAAATGACTGACTAACAACACTTCAGAGTGAAAGGTCGAACTTGGTCCCTGCCCACAGTCCATCCCTACTTCACAGTGCCCTGCTCTTCCATGCAGTGGTGGGATGAGGCTCCTCCATTCATTCAATGGCCTCCATGACTTCCATGACGAGAGTCCGTGGTCCTGTCATGATGAGGCTGCTGATGGTCTGATAGTCCAGATGCAAAACGTACATGCCATTCACTGAGAAAACAAACTGGCACACCTGCAGGGAGAGGAAAGGCTGGTTACCTTCAGCTGGAGCTTTCACAGCAGTTTCTGCTCAGGGCTTACTGCAGCCAGAGGCTGCTCTGCAAATAGCGTGCTGCAAAACCCTGCAAAGCCTAAAGCATCACTGCTCTATAAGCTACACTAATAACCACTATGCTATAATCACTGTTTCATAAAAAAGAGACCAAAGGGATTTAGACTGAGCTAATAGAGAGAGAAGATACTCGTTTATGAGCAGTGGTTCATTTCACAGATGGAAATGAGGCACAATAATAACATTTAGCAATTTGGTAGCAAATTAGATTAGGTGAGGAGAAACAAACTGGGCTCTGGAGCAAATGAAATGAATTCACACATCTCCTTCCAACCCTGCCTGAAGCAAACGAGTCACACTGCCTCTGAAGAACCCCATTATTTCAAATATCCACTTGGCTGCAGGGTTCTGTCAGCTTGTGGAAATCACTCACTCACTGCTCTGCTTCTTACCAGGTAACTGAAACTCCATTGCTTTTATTCACTCCTAAATCCAGGCCCGCAGCTCTACACACAAAACCCATTCACGCTTGGATGGTGGGTCTAAAGTGATGTTCAAGACCTCCCTTCCTCTCACCTGAACCAGGAATATTGGGCATTACCTGGGGAACCAAATCAAGGCACCAGTCTGAGCTTATTCTGCTCTCATGAACATGGGAAAGAGCTCCATGCAGAACCATGTTGTGAACAGCAGACGAACACAACCAGAGCTCCATGCACTGACTCCACCTCTGCTGCAGGAGGTGGGATTACCATGGGGGATGTGTTCAGCCTGAAAGGCTCCAACAGGACACAATTCCTGCCCCGTGTCACTGCGAGCAATGTACCTTCATGCCTGCAGCAGCAGCGGGTCCTCCTGGGTCCACGGCCTGGATGTGGCATGGTCTGCCTCCTCGAACCACAAAGCCCCAGCCCACAGCATCCCCCACGATCTGCAAGCAGAACAAAAGCACTTAGAACAAAGGAACGGGCTGGATACACTACAATTCCTACTGATGCTCGAGCTCTGCTTGCAATCCTAATTTCCATCTAGCATGGGACAGAAACAAAAGGACCTTCACTCTTCGTTTCCAATTGCATTAGCAATAGTTGCCATTACTCTGTGGTTTTCTCAGTCTCCCAGATAAAATAAGAGCACCCTTGGGCACCAGGAAACTTTCCATATAAGTTAAATACTTCTGCCACCTCCACGCATGACAGCTGGGGACTAATTGCTCTTGCAAATATTGGTTTCAAGGACGGTCTTTGTCTCTCTCTTTAATTCTGGAGGTCTTTTTCATTCACCTATGCCAGTGTCTCTCACAGTATCCTTGACAATGACACATCCTTTCTGTCTTCCCTCCATGTTCAGCCACAGGTACAGATTGGCTTCATTCTTCCACTCTGTGTTCATACATTACCTGAAAACTCAGCACATTGGGGTCTTGGCCTTCCTGGGCTGTTCATTTTTCTTATGCCAACATGAAGCTCAGTGCAGGGTGTGCACCAGGAGCACATCAAGCATTTCCAAAACACAGGGACACTGTGCTTTATTGTAATATTTGCAGGATGGGAGCAGCTCCTCCTAACCTTTCCCATTCTGATCTCAGCATGGCAAAGCAGTTTGCCCTAATGCTGAAGCCATATGATGTGACTAAAGGAGAAAAGGAGTTCTCGAAGGACTTTGCACATTAGCCATATAAATAAATAACAGCAAGTGCACAGCGCAGCAGAAGGCAATGAGCCATGAAAGGCCCCAGCTGGCAGAGTTGAAGGGCAGGGCAAGAGCGTTTAGGATGAGAACGAGTGGCACATCTTCATGCATGCCACACCAACCAGCTGCTCTCTTTTCCTCGTTCTTTCCCTCCAATTTCTGCAGCACAGTTAACTTGGGGATCAGATCCAAACCCAGCATAGCGAGAGAGTCAGAAATAGCCAAGCACAACAGGATCAACAGGGCAAGAACTGTCCTGTGACATTCACAGCCCCCAGCCCAGGCAGGGCTGCCTTAATATGGTCCTACAGCTCTAGAAATAACATGAAAAGCAAAAGCCCCAAACTAAGGGGCATATTTTATTCATGACAGAAAACCCACCATCATAATTGCAAGAGCAACCCTCAAATGTTCCCTCTTCAATTCTACCACATCAGAAGCTGATGGAGCATATTAATATATCTTCTCTGCAACAGGAAATCAGAAGCTGAATAAAGCAGTGCAAAGGTGACACACAGGATGAGTGTCAAAGTCTCAGCTGCCACAAGATCTGATTGAATCTACAGTTTGTGTGGAGCTGGTGATACAAAAATTGGATTTCTTTTCCTGTCCAGGAAACATTCTATTTCCTGGATATCTCTCTGATATGTATTAAATTAAAGCAGAGGCCACAGCGGTCACCGCTGTTTTCAGCCACAAGGACATGTGAAGACATCAACCCACTGAGACGCACCATGAAGGAGCTGGGATGAGGTGACATGCAATCAAAGTTTCAATGCTGAGAGGTCAGAGCAGCAGACAGAAAGTGATCAAAGAGAGCTCAGTGCTATCAGAGCACTGACGCTGCTAGTGATGGTCACTTACAGTTAATGTCTTCTTAACGTATGGGGCCCCAGGGGACAGGAGCTCTTCATTGGTGACGGGTCTCTTTAACACTAGGCCAGAAGGTGACAGATCTGATTAGAATTGAGGGTTTCATACACTAAAGCACATAATAAGGCAGCTCATGCCCAAGGGAACAGATGTGTCTTGTGTAGCAAAAAGGACAGTGCAGTAGCCCAGACCTGATTTGGGGTTGCACTCAGCCACAGGTGGGAAAACCAACGTGGGAGTAATGCTGAAGTAAGGGTTGGAGTTTCCAGCGAGGGAAGTGATGCTGCTCCTCCGAACAGCTGAGACAACTTTGATCTCCTTGTTGGGTTGGACTGCAAAAACCAGAAGTAACAGTTAGCAAGGGAAGGAACGGACCAGCTTAATAAACTTCCCACAGCAGCCTGACCCTCATCTGAAGTATGTGCAAGTACCAAATACAGCATTTGAGTATAGGCAGAATTAAACCGGCCTTAGAGAAGGACCAAGAGCTGAAATGATGAATTGTTTCCTGGAATGAGGGACTGTGATAGAGAATGCCACCACGCTGTGACATCCACCAGCATGAAGGACATGTGGCTGCTCCATAGGATGTCTGGAGGAGCACCCTATGGTGTATGCTGGAGCTACACCTTAGCTCTGTGATGCTCTAGCAGCATAAGCCTCAGTTTCACACCATTCAAATACACAGAGACATTTACCAGAGAGAAAGCTGGTGTTGCCTGGCTCTGGGTTGAGCTTGCGGAGGCAGAAGGGGCTGTCGGGGCTCTCGGACAGAGCACGGGAGGAATTCTCACTGAGCAGCTCGGTGAGACGCCGCCGCCGTCGGAAATTGATCCAGAATTGGTAAAGGATGTCAGTGTCCAGAAAGTGGTGCCTGTTGGAGACTGGAGAGGACAAGGGAGGAAGGAGAGGCTGAGGGGGTGATGAAAGATGCAAACTATCTGGATTAATTGCTTTTACTTGGTTTTTTTCCTGACTGCTGGAGAATGTTTTGTGCAAGGAAGGAAGAACAGCAGGGCCACCTCCCCAGGAGATGCCGTCTCCCATCATTACACCACCAAGCCCCAGGAGCTCAGAGGGTCCCCTGCCTCAGGGATGGAAAGCTGAAGTCCTGCAGGTGGGTGTGACCTGCAGCCAAGCTGAGCACTGTACCCTCACAACCAGCCCTGGAAACAGTGTGGGGCTCAGCCCTACAGCCCATGGCTTTGAAGGACCGCAGAGCAACAGCTCAGATTGCAGCTCAAAGCCTCTGCGGGTGGTGGATTGCTCTGGCTTCAAAGGTCACCGGCTCCAAACATAGCACTAAAAGGCCCCGTTGCTATCTCCAAGTGGGCACTTGACCAGCACTTGTTGCATGCCATGAATGGGGATTTGTTCTTGGCATGACAGCTATGCTCATCGCTCGCTTCCCTTCCTCTCACCGTGCTGAATGATCCCGTGCTCCAGCAGTGCCTGGCCCAGCTCCACTGCTTCCCTCCGGCTCTCTGCTTCTCCCTCCTGCACCAGCCACTCCACCATCTCGCAGCCCAGGAACGCCCGCTGATATTTCACTGAGTTCTCCTCCCTCACCTTCAGGATGGAGCCCTCCACGCTCACCAGCCTGGCAGAGGTGGGACAAGCGCCCGTGATGCCACGCAACCCGAAGCAAGGATGAGAAGAATGGGCAAAGCCAAATCATCGCTGCCTGCGAGCGGTGGGAAGGGAGGGTGGAAAGGTACTGCTGCATTTACAGGTTGGTAAATCTTCATCCCGGCGGTGGGAGCAGATGCAGAGGAATCAGTTCAGCTGCAGCCTCGGCTAAAGGCTGCAGTGGAAAGCTAAGCAAGCAACCGAATGCGTGCCCAAATAACAGCTGGTCCAGATGGATGGGGAAGGTGCGTTGTGCAAAGCCCACGTTCTTCCTGCGGCGTGGTGGAGCTGAACGCAGTGCATCCACTAGAGGGTGCAGCAGCCTCAGCTGTAAGAATCTCGATGCTCTCCCATCCACTGCTGAGCAAAGGCAAAGGAAAAGCAGTGCAGAGAGCACGGAGAAGCAAAAATCACACCTGTATGAAGGACAGAAATCACACCTGTCTGGAGGACATCCCTGTGCATCCCTGGAGGTGTTCAAGGCCACTATGGTTGGGACCCTGGGCAGCCCGATCTGGTGCCTGATTTTGAGGCTGGCCAACAGTAGAGAGTTGGAACTAGATGATCTTTGGGGTCCCATTCAGCCCAGACAATCTATGGCTCTTGTACAGTAATTTTGAAGCTTGCTGGGAGTCTATGGGAGTGCTCCACTGATGGGACTGGGAGGGGAGCAGGTACAGAGAAAGCACATCAAAGCACACATTAGTTCAGAGCCCAGCTCCTCTCCAAGCCCATTCTGTCCCACGGCTGTGACACAGCTCAGGAAAGAGCATTTCCCAGGGCTGCAGCATACAGAACAGAAAGAGACAAGCTTGCCGTGGTTCCAGCCATGAAGCAGCACAGCGAGCGCAGCTGGCAGACCCGAGGCCTTGGGAAGGGACTCACGCACTTCTCATAAAGGCTCTGTCCCCGCATGAACACCTTCACGTCCTTGCTGAGGGGGAAGGTCCCATCGTCCTTGCGGAAGCGGTACAGCAGCTTGGCGTCCTTGTAGTCCGAGTGCTCATCACAAACTGAAAGGACAAGAGCAGGAGGTCAGTGTATGCAGGACAGGCAGGTAGCAGCACTGCATGCAGGCTCAGAAGGGTGTTATCCATAGGTTCTGCTATGGAAAACGTGCTGTGTCTCTGTGCCTCTCAGACCATGTTGTCAAATCAGCTTCTGAGACCTCAGTCCCTAAATCAGCCCTGTGCAGCTTCTGGGAGAGGTCAGCCCTGTGGGAAAGCCCTTGGGACAGCTTGACTTCAAGTCTACACTCTGACCCAGTCTCTAAATTGCTTCATTAGAATGGGAATTTTGTCATGTGTAAGCAGACTTGGAGGAGAGAGAAAACAACACTACATCACTGCCTCCAAAACTCCACCAAATCAGCTCAATCCATGCCAAAAATACTCGTGAATTACAATGTGTAATGACATAACGAGAAACTTTTCCCTACCATTTTGTACCAATTCACTTGTATGGCAAGCAGACCTCAAGAGAGAGTTTTTCCTGCTGGTATGTGCATACAACTGGGATGAAAAGGCCCATAGGACCAACAACAACTAATGATCCCACAGCAAGCTGGAAAACCTGCTTGTGTGTTCTGCAGGAGCAGGAGGGACGTGCCCATGATAAGCAATCAAACCAGCACCAGCAGCCACGGCTGTGCAGGTTTAAGCCAACTAATGGGCTGATTGGAAATTGTTGGCTGGAGTGATGGAAAAATAATCAGTCTGAAGTGTTAATGGTTAACCGAGAACTCACTGCTTCAGTGCTGTGCTTATGTGGTAAATCACAGCAGTGGAGCTGATTTTGATTCAGGGCAGCTTAATGAAGATCGTGAAGCCCAACAAAAGAGCAGATGGCAACAGAGCACGCTGCAATGGTTGGAGGCAGCTTGTGCTGATCCCTGCAGAAGAAAGGGCAGAATTCTGTAACTGTCACCTGCTTTTGCCTCCTCAGCTCCATCCAGATTGCCTTTATGTCCCAAAGACCTGGGTTCAGGATGAAGGCTGAACATGGAGCCCAGCTGCAAGGGTGTGCCTCTAACTAGGCACAAACAGTGACTAGAGCAGCGTTCATCCCCTGGGGATGCACAGAGAATAACACACACCATGGTGGATGATGTAGTGGTCCATCAGCTTCTGCATCAGGCGGATGCCCGTCTCTCGGTCTGGGGCTTCCTTGTGGTCAATCAGCCAGTCCGTGAGCTCCTTCGCCACAAAGCAGTTGGGGTAAGTTCGGAGGTGGTAACGCCTGTCCTTAATGAGCTTCCCATCGTGTAGTCGAAGCCTGGAGAGAGAAACAGGCACACGGCACAGCTGGCACGGCAGGGATGTCTCAGTGCAATAAATAGCCCAGGCCAGCCCAGAGAACCCACCAATGGGTTGGGACTCCTGGAAAGCACCCAGTGACTTAAAAGTTAAGTGTAACATCTTCACTTTTACAGACTGCATCAATCCATCCCCAGGAGCCTCTTCAAAATCTCCTCTTCTCCCACTCCCATTGTGTGCACTTTAATTGTCTGCGCCAGACTCACTTTGAGCCTTGAATGACTTTGCGCTCTAAATAAGCCTCTAAAAAGCATACAGCAGCCAACCAAAGGGCCATACCACAGGAAACAATAATTGTACATGTATCTGTCATCTTGCATAGCTCTGTGCCTAGTTTTCCTTCCCCAAGGCTGTGGAAGCAGGAACATCGCTGCCCCCAGGAGAAAGGCTGCATGAGGGCATTCGTCCCTTCCAACAAGGACAAATGCCAGGCAGACCTGTGCTCTCCTGTGTTCCTGTACACACTAACCCACAGCACACACTGATCCGAATCACACACATTAGAGACAGCACTGCTTTTCAGTCCATAGGCAGTCCTGGCATTTTCTGGTTCAAACTGGGACAGAGTTGGGCAGAACTACAAGTATCCTGTCCTGAGCACCCTGACGTTATGGCTCGTCTGCAGCTCTGATGGAAAGATACATAAGAAGGCAGGCTGCTCAGGTGGGTACAGCTTTGGCTTTTCAAAGGACTTTTGCAGCCAGTGAAGCCACAGAGCACAAAGAACTTCTGTGTCCCGGCCAAAGCCAACACAGCCTGGCAGGACACCTGACCAGGAGACAAACTCCTGCCCTGTAGTCTTTGCTGTTCCCACAACACCAACCCTGGAAGGTGCCCAGTACATGCAGCAGACTCAGAGAGATGTTAAATTAATATCTTCTCTGTAACTCCGGGACGTTTCTGCTTTCCAGTTATTCATTTCAGCTCACAGTTTTGCTGGTATATTTTACAAAGGCATTAATTACTACAACATTTCTTTAATTCCTCAACTCCTTTTGTTCTTTTTGAAGAAGTTCTGTGTACAGCACAGCATATGTGGTGTTGCCTGTTGGGCAATAGCTTCAGGTACCATACGAGAAACAATAAACCTACTGACATCTATTGCATAATAATGGATTAACCTCCCATCTAGGATTAACAAATGGTAGGGTCTCAAAAGTGTTCAGATAAACCTCTGTTGAATGAAAACGTAGTAAGTGATGGCTGAAATTAGTGCTTGGGCTACTTCTGGCCAACACAGTTCTTAGCAGGTACAGGTTCAGACCTTCCTGAGAACCCCCAAAGAAACACAGCAGGATTTGACAAAGCAGAGACACAAAGAAAGCAAAGCAAATGCTGAAGCCCAATGTGCTACACAGAGCTGGCTCCTGGTTTTGCCTTGACTGGCCTCCCTCAAACACTGAGCTCTATGTCAGCGTTTTACTCTCCTTACCAGGAAGATTCATTCCCACAAGTAACCAACAGATATTCTGCATATTGATTTTACCTGAAGAACAGCTCACCCTACCGCAGACAGTTGTCTGCTATTTTTACAGCTTTCAGCTCTTTTTCCTTCCACTTTTTTACTGTGCATCCCCCAATGCAATCACACACAGACAGCAGCCACCACAGGCAGAGAGGCTCCTTCTCCCCACCCAGACAGCATCCCCCAGTGCCATAAGTGACAAGCAGGCCTTTCTGATATGCTCTATTTCCTTTGGAACCATCATGTGGGATGCCACTTTAGAGGGATGTTTGTTGGAGATAGGAACTGTTTAAGCAAGAGCCATCTATTGCTGTTAAGAGCTTGCAGAAGTCTACAAGGACCACGTGTGTATATATTTATATACACACACATCCTAACACTTAATGACACAGACCATAATCACACAAGGCAGTCTAAAGCAGTCTGTCGCTGTGTTGGGACAACAAAGCCAGTGAATTATGATGAATTCATAACCACGCTTCCAAATTAAAACAGAAAATGTGAAGGAAGTGTTGTGTAATGCAATATTATGACTTTTCTACATGCCCAAACCTTCCCCATGTACATATTGCTACTTCAAAAGGACAAAAAAACAGAATAAAATGCTTGCTGGAACACAACAGCTGTTGTGAAACACTCCTTGTCTGGCACACCAGCTCTCTGCTAACACATGCTCTTGCTTTGGATGGGCTGCATTGGGGAACCAACTTTTCTTTGTCAAGGTCACTAAGAAGACATCCTCATTCATCCTGCTTAACCTTGCTGGAAGGCAACAGCTTCCCCATTTGGAAAAGGAGCTGGGTTTCCTGCATGGCAGCTGGACCTTGGAGCCTCCCCAAATGGTGGAGCTCTCAAGGATGTGAACACAAGGCTATGTTCCCACAGTGATTAAATACAAATGAATGACCCTGAAGGTACATCATCCAAGTGATCTTTTTCCTATCTTTAGAGGAAGATAAAAAAACCAACATAAAGCTGAATGCTCAGTAAAAGGAAGCAAGAGTCACAAAAGCACTGGTGCTAAATAGCTGCTGGAGACGAATGCTGATGCAAAACAACTGCTGCAAAACTCAGCTTGCTGCTCTTCCAAGTCTACAAGAGCACAAAGGCTTTGGGAAGGGAAGAGCCCTGGATGCACAAGGCAACACACCCAAAGCAATACAGGGATACAGTCTTATTTTCCCTTTCCTATTTAAAAGCACAAATAGGAAAACAGGACTTAAATCTCATAAAGCAGTCCCAGCAGGAACAGTTGTATATCCCAGTACCCTCCTTCACCAGCACTAGACAACAGAGCAGTGGGCTTCCTAAGACCATTCTGATCATGTAGCATGATCTTCTGAACATCAGCCCAGAAGGGTTCCCTGGGGACTACCACATCAGGTACCCACAGTTCCCAACAGAGGTACAAACCAGGACACATTCAGCCCTGCACCTCAAAGTGAGCCCTAAGCATCAAAGTCTTCACACTCTGCTTAACATCCTTCCAATCTGAACATCCAGATAAAGGCACTCACCTGGACAGCACCCGAAAGCCCGGTTATGTTCTTTGTGGGAAAAAACCTTCCATCTCTCCCTTCTTTTTGCCCAGGACATGAGTTTACCGAGAATATTTAATTTCTCAGAGTTATTAATGCAGCTTAGCAGAGTTAGTGGTGAACATCTGGTTCACCTGACAGCAAAGAAACCCCAAATTGCACCCAAGGACCTGTCTGTACTTGAGAAACCCAGGTCACATAAGAGCAAGACTTCAAAGTGCAGTAGCTCCTCCAGAACACTTCCGTGCAGATCAGTGATTTGCTGCAATTAGGAGTGACTAATTGGGCCTCTCTTACAGAATGCCACCCAGGAACACTCAACACCCAGTAAAACTGGGGCAAATTTCAAGCCAGATTTTACAACAGAAACATAAAGACCAATAGCAGAAGATGTAAGGAATGCCTGACTCAGTAGCACTGCAAACACAGCAGTGACTACAGTGGAAATTAATACTTCCATCTTTCTAGGGAGAGGCTCGAGACCCAGACTTCTCTCCTACTGCTTTCTTTGGGATTTGTTTGTTCCCGGCCATCCCCAAGAAGCACTTCCTCACCCCTCACTTGCACAGCTATTTCTGGCTGGGAAATGAGTCCTGACACTGAACAGACTTAACTCTGTGGCCAAAACAAACTGAGAGGGATTTGCAAACTTGCCGGCAAGCCAAAGAACCATAAAGACAGAGCAAAGGTTTGTTTGGCAGGATACAATAACGAGAAGGAGGCAGGGCAGGAAGCAGAGAACAGGGAAAACAAATGGTTGAGATTTATTGTAGATGCAAGAGCTGATCAAGACTTACTGAGTGTGTATGGGAAAAGGCTATAAGACCTTGAATCCTTATTCTTGGGCAAGCAGAGAAGCACAATCTTTCCCTCAGACAAGGTCATCCAGCTCCCTGCCTCAGTTTCCCCATCACTACTGACCCAACTGACTTCGGGAAGGTTCACATCACTGCCTCCTCTCTAACTGTCAGGGTAGAGAGTCCCCCAAGCACAGACAAAGGTCTCAAGCACTCAGTGAAGTGCTCAGCCATCCCTTGGTGGGAGCTTGGTGGAACCCATCTCTCCACCTTCCTCCCCAGCAGCAATTTACAGCCTTTCTGTGCTGGGAATAAACTCCTGCCCCAGCCCAAAGCAGAAGGATGCATTTTCTCTAAGCCATACCACAAGCAAAAAATTGCAGTGCCTCCATCCCTGAGCACTCCAAGGTTTCTTGCTGACATTTCAACCCATCACCTGCAAAGCACAGGTGTAGAGCAGTGCAGCCATGCTGGATGAATGAAGGCCACCTGACTCTCTCTAACACGGAGCAGGAGAGAGCAGCTCTGGGGCATGAAGCAGCTGAGGCTGCCCAGATCTGCTCCTCCCAGCACCGCGTTTGCAAAGCAGCACAGGAACCCACTCTTAGATCTGACGCTGCTCCTGTAAGAAAGTTAAGTTCAATTTTTAAGCCTCACTTGCAATATGAATTGTGATGTGATGCAGCCCATCCCTGGCAGCTGCTCTCTCCTGTTCACTACCAAAAATACCAGATTTAATATCTGGACCAATAAGAGAAACCATTTGGAAAGGCAGCAGAGATGGGGCTGACTACAACGGCACTGTTAAATTCCAGCCACCTTGGCCACAGGCTGTTTTCAATATGCAGCTCTAATATTTAGCTGGAATTTATCAGCCCTTGATATGGTGCAGATAAGTAAAGCTGAGATTGGTGTGACTCACAACATAAGGACACAAAGCTAACTTTGGGAATCTGGTGCTACAGCAAATACGGGGCTCTGGGCTCTTTATGTTACTTGAGGATGTATTTCCTAGTTCCCACCCATATTTCATAACACAACAGAATGGCTCGAGATACAAACAAGCAAACTGCTCAAGAGCTGGAAAACCTTTCAGCCATGCACTTAGAAGCAGTTCTGGTATTTTGACCCCATCCATACAAGGAACCACGTCCTCAGCCACACAGGTTTTGTTGTACAGCAGTGTGCATTTCTGCCTTCATAAGAAGAAAGCTTAGAAGTTGTTTGAAAACCAGGACCATCAAACAGCAGAAATACCCAAAGGTAGCTTTCAAAACAAAAACCCCTTTGCCTTGCCCTGCTTCAGGCATGAAGCATCCAAGGGACACCTCCGCAGGGCTGTCCCCATCCCTGCTCCAGGCTTGGGGCACCTTGGGGAAGTTCTTGCTCAAGGACCAAGCTTTGAAGCCGTGTTAGCGCAGAGCCCAGGCTCAGCCCTACCTCAGCTGCTCTCCGGCGATCATCACCTCCGCTCGGTAGTGCTGCTCCGTGGCTCTCTTCTTCAGCGCTCCGCTCAGTAGCTCCATACCGGGCTGTGGGCGACTACGGGCCGGGGGGACACCGCACAGCCCATGGGGTGCAGGCTGGGGGGGTGAGGGGATGGAAGTGCCCACGGTGCGGCGGCCGGGATGGATGCGGGGAGGATGCCGGTTCCTACTCTCCACCCCTCCGAAGCCGGAGGAGGAGCATTGCCGCAATCCGGTTTGCTGCTGCCCCGCGGTGCGGCGGGCACGGAGCTCTGCCGGCGGTGCAGAAGTACTTCGCCCTTCGGTTTGCAGCAGGACGGATAAAGCCGAGCAGCAGCAGCAGCCCTTTCTCTGCCCTGCACCTTTGCTTTATCTGGTTCCAGTTGGAGCATTCCCCAGCATAACTCAAACCACGCACCTGGATCTGGATCCCAGCCCCTTCTCTAGGTATTTCCTTCTCACCTGCTGGAAAACGGGCTCTGCGCAGCACAGCTCCTTCTTTGTAGCAACCATCACAGGGGTTTGGTGGGAGCACTGAACCCAGGCCTGGGACCCTGAGAACAGAAAGGATGCAAATGCTGCTGTAATGGAGCTGGAGGACGACACAGGGATGCTCAGAGGGCTGCAGCAGCTCTGCTATGAAGGCAGGCTGAGAGCCAGGGGTGTTCAACCTGGAGAAGGTTCCAGGAGGGCTTCATTGTGACCTTTCAGTATTCAAAAGGAGCTTGTAAGCAGGAGGATAGCAGCTTTTTCACGTGGGTAGATGGTGATAATGCAAAGGGAAATAGATGAGGAGTCTTTAAGGTTCCTTTTCAACCCAAAAATTCTGTGATTCTATGAATAGAAGAGCTGGCACTTATCAATCTGGGACAGTACCAAACTGTTTGTCTGTGTGATGCTCTGGCCATTACATCTGCCTCAGGCACTGACTCCTGCCATTCCCATTACCTGAGATTTTCCTCTGCTTATCTCACAGTGATAGTACCAAGTAAAGAAATAAGCAGATGAACTGGGATGTGGAAGTGGTTAATTACAGCTATCACTGCCATTAGATGCATGTGCAGCTGTATTTCCATTAGTTAGACCCAGAGTGCAAGCTGCTGGCTGGGAAAGAGAGCAGAACTCAGAAATGCAAAGGATGGGGGAAAGGGGAAGGAAATAGTGTCAGCAAAGGACATTTCAACTCAAAGCTTAATAAAGCATCAGTAAACTCTGTCCATCCCTCTTCCCTTAAGGGCCCACCTGCCTATTGTTTGCAGTACCAGGAGGATACAAACCCTTGGACTTGGAGATCTTAGAGGTCTCTTCAAACCTCAGTGATTCCATGATTCTGATGTCCACCTCTCCAAGCAGACAGAGAGAGGGTGGAAGAAGTTGTTTCTGCACATAGAGGTGGGGGCAGAGTGAGGATGGAAGGTCTGACACAGGATGCAAGTACCCACAGCTGTGTTCCCCCAGCTCTGTGCTGATAGAGGAGCAGAACAAGCCCCGGCCACAGCGCTCCTGTCCAATGCAAACAGCATCCAGGGCTGCACCAACAACACTGCTTCTATCCTGGCTCTCCCAGACATCCTCACTCCCATGTGCAAGGAACACAGGCTACCCTTGTGTGCCTTGTGCAGGCTCAGCCCGCAGCCCAGTGCTGCACTGTTGGTCAGCAAGCAAATAACTGGGCCTGGAGGAGCAGCTGCTGGCTGTTAGTACAGCAGTTCCAATGTCACACCCTTCTGATTTCACAGCCCCAGTGGTCACCAACTCAGGAGGAGCAGGCTGTTAAACCCAATGCATTTATCCCCACTGATTTTGATTCAGTTTAGCAAAAAGGGCATTCACAGCCAACAGGTCCAACAGGGACTGAGAGGTTTGGGCAGATGTATCACTTTTTGCTGGTTGAACATGAGCCTGCTGGTCAACAGTTTCTTATTTAGGCAGTTATAAATCTAAGCTGGAGATTTCACATCATTGGGTGCCCTTTGGCTCCAGAAAATAAACGAGGATACGTTAGGGCAAAAGACAGCTCTTCTTTCCAATGTAAAGACTGCTAACACCAAGCAATGAGACTAAGGAGAGGAAAAACAGACTGCTTGGCTACAAAACAGCCACTGGAGGGATCCTTGTGTCCTGTAACATTGTGAACAACTGCAGCTCAGGGTTCTCCAAAAAGCATGAAGAATTGAACCCTGCCCTGCAAAAAAGAAAGCAATCCAATCCAATCCAACCAACAAGCCACCAAAACCAAGAAAGCAATGAAAAAACCCCACAGTTATCCTGCAGTAGCGTTGTTTCATGGATGCACAGCCATAATGAGAACATCAAACACCAACCGGTGTAATAAACTGATGAATGTTCTCAGTAAAAACAAAACAACAAAACCAAAACCCACACGAGTTAAAGCAAAGGATGACAGAAAAACCACTTTTACGCAGCACAATGTGGAACCTGCATCATCTCCACTTCCCCATTCCTCAGCAGCTGCCAGAAGGAGCTCTACAAGTTCCAATAGCCCTTAACTTTCACCCTCCAGTGCTGGGTATGAAGATTCAGAGCAGGTCTGACAGGTTTGGCTCTGCTGTTCACCTTTGGGTGAGGCTGTCACCCCTGTGTTAAGCTGGGAGCTGCAGAGCACTACGACAGGGACACAGACCCACCTTGGGGTCTCTCCTTGGGGTCAGAGTGGTGAATGCCACGCAGGCTTTGCACATTATGAAAGTGCAAGGTGGGACAGGATGGGAAAGCAGATAAGCAGACACATGAAGCGAACCGACCATCACCTTGCATTCAGCTGCTCAGCGCTCCCTTAGAGCCAGGCACAGGGACACAATCCCCTCTAGAGGAAGGAAGGGGAAGTGAGGCCTCTCTGCAGCATCCCTCCAACCTGCTCTGGGCTCTCAGAGCATCTGAGGCTATTGCCCTTCTGTGCTCCACTGCAAGGTCTGTGGCCAACCCAGAGATGAACCGCAGGTTGGGCAACAAGTTTAGGTCTCCCCAGCGGTTTTAGGTTCAGACTCTATTCTTACCTGCACTGCAGAGCCCACATTGAGTGGTGAAGTCCTGGTGAGGAGGGCTAAATTTGCCATTGAAGAGCAGTGCATTGCAGCTGAGTGCAGGGAATTGCTGCAGTCAGCAGGAAATCAGCGAGCAGAGGGCAAATCCTGCAGGAAGGGCAACAAGCTTATGTGCAAGAAGCGCAGGTTACCATCAAGAAGTGAATTTCTATTTCAAAGATGGATCACAACATCCCACATCCAGCCTGGCACATTGATTTACATACGTACCAGACAGTCATAGCAGGGGTGCAGAAAAAACTCTACACACAAGAGAGTTTGGGTCCATGTAGTCACAACTGAATACTTCACTGGAGGTAACTTTAGCAGTCCTGTTGTTATGAAGCAGTGGCACTTCAATCAGGAGTGGACCAATTTTATCTGTATTTTTTCCCCTGGAGAGACACACTCCAGCCTTCCCATGTTTCCTGGCAGGAGCTGATTTATTTCTTTACCTGCTGCAACATTCTGCAGCCTCAGCAGAGCTGAGCAGTCCTCGGAGGGAGCACAACTTGGCAGTGCTTAATGGGAAATACAAGGAGGGGGGGGGGGGGGGTTGAAAACTACAAGGAGCTGATAGCACTGCATTCCGCTGCTTGAGAAGCAGCCACGCTACTGAGATAAGTGGATTGATCCATCACCCAAGTAGAGAACCAGTGTCTTCCTCAGAGGAGGCGACCTCTCTTTCCCTGCACTGCTGATGGGATGCAGCCTCCTGCAAAGCCAAACCAGACGAGTAATGAGTGTTGGCTTATGTGTGAGCCGGTGATTTACAGGTGATGGACAAAGATGCTGCACTTAGGTTGGACCTTTGGGTTTTACTGCTTTCAAATGGGACAGCTCAGCTCTGCTTCTCTTTATACAGGACTTTTTGTTTCACCCACCATCCTGCTCAGAGCAAGTATTTGTGATTTTCATGTTATTTTGTACATTTCTAGGTAACAGGCCTCCATATGCTTTCAGAAGGGATGGCTCCAAGCTTCCCTGCAGCCAACACATCCCACTGCCTGCAGCAACCATAGTGAGAAGCTGTGCATCCCACACACTGAGCACTGCAACAGGAACAAGTGCAGCACATCACTGCGATGGTGATAGTGCAGCCACCCAACCCACTGCCCACTTTTCTGGGGGGAAAAAAATCAATGCAATTCCCTCCCACAGGTCAACACGACTGGATCCTTGTACCACTTATATAAAGCTCAGGGCAGGCACATGCACAGCCACATGGCTGTCTGGCTGATGGAGGGGACTGGAATCTGAACATGAAGCATCACCACCAGCTGAAGGATGTGCCAGATGAACCTGGCAGCTTGGGAAGGAAGACTATAAAAAAAACTACCTCATCTCCTGCAGTGTTTGTAGGCAAGCTGTTAAAATAGCATCCATAGAAGTACGTGCAACCACTTCAATTTGTATTTTGTAGCTCACATCAATCAAGATCCAAACACTGTTGTTATCAACTATTCCTAACACAAGTTCTTAAATTGATTTTTGAAGTAAGACTATGAAACCCCTACACAACACAGATGAAGCATCCACTGTGGTCTCTGACATAGGCACACATAGGCAACATAGGCAGCTTCCTTTGTCCTTCACCACCCACAGCAGGGAATGTGCAGAACACCAACACCATCACACTGCTAACGTCAGATTGTTCTCATCCAAAAAGACAGTTACATACTGGCAATGACACGGAACTTTGCTTGTATCTTAATTAAGTGCCCTATTTTGAGTTCATCCTGTGTCGCTAACCACAGTAAGACCTGCTTCATTCAAAAGCCACATAGTGACACTGATGGAAACCAATGACTTTTCCCAAGGCTTTCAAAAAAGTAATGGAAGTCTCCTGAAAAAGGGCTTAACACTGCTCTGCTCCACAGCTCTTTGCTTTATTATGATGCTCTTTAAAAGATGACACTGCAGTTCAAGTCTGGTATCACTCTACAGAACAATGAATAGCGTTCACTGAAATTGCCATTCCTGTGAACTTCACACGAAACACATCAGGAAAATTAAAGATACAGCATTCCAGGCTGACCAGGTTTCTGCTGGCCTCAAAAATGAAGAAGGGCTCTATAATGAGAGATCACCATGAACCGTTACAATCAAACTCCAATGATGCGCATCATCTCAATTCTTGATTTCTGTTTAAGTCATTGATTGCTCAATCCATCATTACTGGAATTCAGAACTGCCAAAGTAGAGGGAGAACTGAAACACCTTGGTTGGCTGGCAGCTATTTGCAAAGAAGACCACTGTATCTTTAACTGTATCCTGGACTGGATTAAACAAGAAACGTTTTACCTACACTTCGTTAAGTTATTGCACAGATCATTACACTCATAAATACACGATGAACCCATGGAATGTTACATATCTGCCTGGGAAAACAAAAGCAGCGTTACCCTTCAGGTCTCAGCCAACACGAAGAGCTGGCCAAGCACTTCTTGAAAACACTGTGACTATTAGGAGGCACCAAAACACAAATGAAATGTTTCAAAGCAATGCCCAACTCAAATGCTCTTTATGGCAAGCAGCACTCAGTTGTAACACCTTAATGTTTCTCTGATTCCAGGCCACCTGGAAGAACCCAACTGCTCTGTGCCTTCCAAAGCTAAAGCTGTACAAAAGCTGCTATCCACCACTGCAGTGCCTGGTTGTTTGCCTGTATGGCTCAGAACTGCTAATAACTGGTGTGGGATTGAAACGAAAGTGATGTGCACCTACCTAAAAGTCTCATGATCAGGAGAAAAAAAAAGAGGAATTGAGGAAAAGAGGGGAAACAATAAACTTCCCCTCTAATAACACAATAACTTCAAACAGCACAAGCTTCTGAACCACACACTCTTAAACAAAAAGTCCAATAAAACTGAAGCTGTGCAATGGAAAGTGGCTTCATTTCATCCTCTCCATCAGAAGACATGATGAAATGTATTTTTTAGTGACTTGTCTGAATCTGTACCAACCTGTCCATCAAACCAAAGCCAATTAGCACACAAGATTTGTGGTTGCTGTTCCACTTTCTGTCATGATGTTGGGTTTTTGTTTCTTCCAGTAACACCCTTCTGGGTGCTACATCAAGGAAGACACTGCTCTGCCATCGTCTCCTGAACTGGAAGAAAAATTAATGCCCAAAAACCTTAGCAGGGCTCTGGCCATTTACGTTAATGTAGAAAATAAAGTCTTAAAAATCCAGAAGTAATACCAGAAAAGCAAATGAAAGGCTCATACCAATCATAGCTATAAGTGAGATATAAATAAACCAGTTTTCTCCTAGGCAAAGCACACAGCTGAGAACGTATGCAAACACGTCATAGCACTGCTAACAGAAAACACTAAAATAAAGCTTATCCCACTATCAGCTATTTCAGGAGCTTTATGAAAAGAAACCATACTAAGTTTGTCCAGAGGAGGCTGATTCAGCTTTGCATCACTCCAGACAGATACCAGCAGTCAGGAAATGCAACAGGTGCATTTTGCTGTCACTGCTGCAAGATGTCACAAGGACACTGTCAGCACAGCAGTGCTCCTTCACATACACCACGGTATGTAGCCCTCAAGGATGTGCATCACAGCCACGTACTGCACCATGGACAGGTGACAAATAGGCAACAGAGGTATATGCATAAAGAGACAGTTCTGGTTGACATGCAACTGAGTGATAATAAAGCTGTATCTGGAACAGGATTAGAAGAACAAAATCCTATAGGCAAGGCTGTAACCGTCTGTCTATAGCACCAGCAGCAGTGCTGCAAACCAAGGCCTCTCCTCTGACCACTCCCCAAGGAGAAGGTATGACTCAGCCCAGACCTGGGCACTGGGCAGCACCACACACTGTGTGAGCTTCAGAGCATCGCCTGAACAGCAAAGGGGAAAAAAGAAATGTAACTGCCGTAGGACAGGGTTAGAGAAGTCTAGGAAAATATTTTGTTCATTATCTGAAAGGTAACGCTAATAGAAATAGAGAAACAGGCCACAAATACCTGTATGGTATTTGCAAAGATTGTAAGCCTTTAATAAGTGCTACATTTGGGAGCGATTGGTAGGCCCCTTCCTCTTTCCCCTTTCTTTTTTAGCTGCTGAATGTAATTTTTTGTCTTCTTGGTACCACTACAGCATGGAAAAACTCCGTGATGAGCTTTTTTCCTCCTTGATGAGGGGGGAAAAAAAAAAAGAACATCATTTGAGGTAACTTCAGTAACTTGGGTCTATCAGTTACTCAAACAATTCATTGCTTTTAAAAATAAAAGGCTTTTTGGGTAGGGATTAAGATCCGCAGGGTCCATCATATGAACTCCATGCTGCTACCAAAGCAGACTATAACGATGTCATGAATTGAAGTTTGATTATTTTCAGGCAGTGTACATTTATGATCCACCCCCTAAAATACAAACATCTCGACTGTTGAAAGATCACAGGTCTTTTGTATACATTATGGTTTGTATCATGAGAAGCACCTTCAGGGGTCAAAACTGAGACAGAACTGGATCTTCTGTCCCATTCCTTAATGCTGACAAGGATTTCCTGAAGCTTCCAAAATTGTATTCCTCTAACAGGATCCAGGAAGAAAACGTGGAGAAGTACATGACAGAGAGAGATACAGTTTGACATATTAAAGATTAATTTGGAAAACATCTGCTTAATCTAAGTTTTACTATTAAACATAGACATCTACTCATCCTGGAAGGCACTCACCGCCAGACTCTCTCCTCAATGTACTCATATTTTCCATGCATTTTTTCTTACTGGAATCTTTTTACTAACTCATTTCACTGCTGAGTTGCCAAACAGATGTCCAGAAGGCCATAAGCAGCAGGAAGATCTCATTTTTGTCAGTATAGATAACACAGATAGGTATAAGAAAAAAAAAGATAAAAAAATAAAACAAAGCAGACCCTACAAAATACTTAGAGCGGGAGAAGGGTAAAGGCAAAGAAGGAGGACAGACAGCACTGCATCACATCTGTGTAAGAGAGCTGCTATTCTTGCTTGATGGGTTAAGAATTTACACAGTGCACAAGGAGCCATTCTGAATATCCCTTGATAGCTCAGGCTGCCAAAATGATCAGTGGGAACAGATAATCGTCTACCTCCAGACTCCTGATTAATTCTAAGGGGAGAAAATAAATCTAAAAATCTCACAAAGATTAAAAACAAAGCTCCAATAAAAAGTACCTTACAGACCAGTTTGAATTGCCAGACCTCGTACAGTCACAGCAATCCATAAGGCATTTCAGCTGGATCTACTCAACTTCAGCTTGTTCGTTTAAAGGCTGCCTTTTCAAGATACAGCCTGTTCTTTATTTGTGTTAAACATCTCTGGTCATCTCAAATAATATGAAGGCTGGATGAATACCTATGAGCTTACACATGCAAGACTATGGCATTAAAACGTGCTCGTGTCTTTCAGATCGCTCTTAAAGTCAGTGTACCCAGCCTCAGTAGTGCAAGGAGAAGATATATTTCTCACTACCCATAAAAACGAGAGAACCATCTTCACGTAATAAAAGATTCAGACACTACTTGTTTTTTCTTCCTAGACTGGGGCAGAAGGAAAACAAATGGAAAAAGCACAGAAAGTAACACATCAGTAAAGTCAACCAAGATACTCCAGATGGGTGTAAAACTTTCTCCTCTCAATCAGCCAGCGTGGTCTCCCTTTCCTAGCTGCACCAAAACAAGGTTAACAGTTCTACCAGTCATCCCACTTATCATCAGCTGAAGATGCCTTTTTTGTTGCCTTAGAAGGTTTTTTGGCCTTGCTCTCCCCTCCTGTGTTTTCCCAGTTGGTCTCCCAGTTTTCCCAACTGTCGCTGTTACTGTTCTTGTTGTTGGAGACTGTTCCTGAGCCCCACACGTCCCAGCTATCGGAGCTCTTCTTCTCTGTGGAATTGTCCACATAGGTCCAGCTCTCACTGCTTGGAGATTTATGAGCTTTCGGTGGCTCTGAGTTGCCAAAGGTCTCCCAGAAGCTTTGATCTACAGCATTGTTCTGGTAGCCCTCCTCTCCACTGTTCTGGTAGCTGCATCCCTCAGCTGGTCTGTTATTGGCAAGGCAAGGAGAAAGAAGAAGGGAGAAATAAATTAGTTATAACAAACACAACAATAAACAGGAACGACCACAAGGAAAACGATAACATTACTACCCTTTGCTGAAACAAAAACAAAAGGCAAAAGAATTTGATGCATTTCTCAGAACAGCGCTATTTATTCTTCTAATTCAAATGTAGTGCTAACAGTCTACAATACAAAGACATTGATGCATTTGGCATCACTTAAACATCAAGGTGCAGAGCACTACTTTGCTCTCAGACTGAGAACAGCTTTATGGGCCCCCCAAACTACTTTAGAGAAGGACTACTTGCAATTTTATCCCCCCAAAGACAGAATAATTTCTTCACATTTACAAAGAATATCTGGTACTCTGCACTGCAGAGAACACGGAGGGGACAAAATGAGGTGTTTAAAGAGACAGAAAATAATAACAAAAAAGAAATACCTTTCAGAATGATCATCTGGTTTCCCAGAAAAGAAAGTGGTGACATCTCGCCATCCCTTACTCCCAACTCCCTGAACCTAGGCAGAAAGAACACACTTCTCATCTGGACTGAGCCCACATAACCCATTCTCCCACTTGTTCAGATACATATAACACACTATGAAAAATTTCACTACACTGATTAATATTAACACTTTTGATGAGCAATTTCTAGTTGATCCAAAGGAAAGGTGTTTGACAACCCCACTCTGCTGGATGAGAAGTACATAAAGTTCAGCATTTTAATCTACTTCTTTAAGAAAGGGCTTTTGTATGTATTGCCTTCTAGAACTCCGTAACAAAAATGTTGGGAATACTCACGTGAAACTGAATTTAATGACAATGCTACTCTTTGGATGCTTCACATGACTAGTATTGACATCTCTAATACTTAATACACTGCTTTCACTCATTCTCACTAGTATTATTCATGCGAACAGGACAAATGTTGAGCTCTAGAGCAAGTATGGCTAACTGACCACTCTCAGGGTTATTATTTTGGACTGGCATTTAGTTAGAAACACAAGTGACACCTATGGAAGTCACTATTCTAAGTCACAGACATGGAGGAGGAACCCCAGAACTCAGATTCCAAGTTGCCAGGCTTTAAGCAGACCAAGTAACACAAAACTTGCTTTATTCAAATATTCCCTGCACTTCAGGCACTGAGCTGTTATATGATAAGATCTGAAGCACTTAATAGACAAACAAACCCTCCTAAGTAACACTGATTCTGCAAGACTTCTGCACCTAGCAGGCACAGAGAGCACTTACCACAAAACCAAGCAACGATTGCAAAAGAAGACAAAGAAAAAGGTATGCAATGTTAGTTAAGTTCAACCACACAAACACAACACAAGCTGTCTCCATATTCTCCAGCAGAGGTTTTCTTTGTGTGTTCAGGACATTGGTTGTCTTACAGCCCTACAACATGCCCTCAGTGAAGCCATTAAAGGGACTGCATCAAAGCTGTAGAGCTCTTTTAGTACCCCAAATACTGCAGGTTGGAAATTGCATTTCTATTCACCGCAAGTAGAGACTAAAGATGTTTAGTGGTCATTCAAAGTGCTGTATAAGAATATGGAGACTGGCTTACTGCTTGGCCTCCTCCAAGGGAAGCAGGCCCCTCCATACCTTGCTGGCCAACTGCGATACCCCCACGGTGACCTCCTCAAAAATTTTCCCCTCTTTCACCTAATGAATCAAAGTATTGGTCATTAGTCACCGAACAGGGCACTGCTGAAGCCTTAAGACAAGTTTTCTTGTGGTATCAGCTAGTAACAAGAAATGAACGAGCACAAAAACCTGACGTGAATCACAGTAACCCTAAGTCAGGGCTAACAAATTTAAGATACGAATAATAATCCATTAAGATAATACAAAATCCATTGGTCTCCAGTGGAACAGATCTCAGCCCTTTGAAATACAATGAAATGCTCTATGGGCAAACAGAACCTGAGGAAAGCAGTGTTACACTAACACTGAAAAACAAAGAAAACTAAAAGCACTAAAAACAAAGACACTCCCCCAAAGTTTTGCCCTAAAATAACATTCCTAAGCACTGTGAAAGAAACTGTGGATAAACTGGGGGAAAATAATCCCAATTAGCATTTCAAATCACAGAAGAATCCAAGTACAGAATGTTGAATTAATAAAAGCAATGCAAGTCAATTCCTGTTGTTACTAAAAGATACTTTTCAAATTGGAAATTAACCTGCATCCCAAAGCAGCGGCATCAGCTTCTCTTTGGAAACCAACACCAGGCTGCTTTAGAAGCACAGAACAAACATATGGCAAATGGGGAAGATGTAAAAGTAATACTTTCTTTTTTTTAACCACAGGAAACAGGAAGGCAACATTTAATGTGAGGTGAACCAGAGGTGCCCTGCCTGCAGCAGGGGGTGCAACTTGATGATCCTTGAAGTCCCTTCCACCCCAAGCCACTCTATGACCCTAAAGCTGGTGCTGTCAGCATTCAGGAGCACTGCCCGCCTTGCTTTTTGGTGTGGCTACTTCCTACATTCACCAAGGTGGCTGTGTGTGCTTTCAAAGAGCCATTAGCCGTATGTTCGTGGTCAGTAATAGTGTGAAGAAGGTTCTCCTTCTTAGAGTCATCTGTGTTTCCCAGAAACAGCACAACTAGAACAGCTCAGTGTTACTTTAGACCATATTCTGCTGAAGAATGCATGCAAAACTTGGTAATAGCCACCAGAAGTTTCTGCACAAGTACCAAGTAAAGGTTGCAAGATCATTATTTCTATCTGATAACCTGTGCTCATTCACCCTATTTATGTATGCACACACATACACACTTTGCTCCAAGCTTTACTGTCTCCGATGAGGCAGCAGATGAACAAACAGTGGCTTAAAGATGTTTGGCTGAATGTAACAAATACTGACGTGCAGAGAGGGGAAAAAGACTATCAACTTAACAGCCATAGTTATTAATATTTACAAAAATGATTTCTTTATTCATTTAGGGTCTCTTAGCCCATCTTCCATTACTGAAACCATTAAATCTATACAGGAATATCTAATGGTAAAGACTTCAACAGACTCTTTTGGACATAGAAAAGCATAGCAGGGAGAAATGCATTCATTAACCCTCCTTTGGTCACTTATTAGCTCCAAGTTATTTGATTTTTCCCCCTCACTAGTGAGCTTGTATAAGAAGAAAGAAACCAACCCAACAGAAGGACACACTGAGAGCTTGGGAAGTTGTGATAGGAAGATACAATCTCTCCCTGAGTCATTGTGATCATATTCTGTAAGGAATTTACTAGTTCCAAAGTTACCTTTTCCTGTGCGGGTTTGAGAACATTTTCATTTAATGTCTGACCTAACTCTGATGCCTATTTAAAAGCAAAACAAAAACAAAAGTCAGTTATGTTTTCCTTTAAACCAAAACAACAACAACAAAACAGCCCATATTTTCAGCAGATCCATTTCTCAGCAGTGTCTCCAAAAAAATACATGAAGCCTTAAGCTTTGATTCAGACAAGCAGAATGAGCTGAAAGCACACAGTACAGTGCTGAGGAAAACCAACCGAGACCAGAGACACATGGCAGAGGGTTGCTGGGGCTGCCCAGAGCCAAAGCAAAACCTGACCTCACACAGCAGGAGCAGAAGCAATGGATCAACCAGTGACAGCCTAAGGACAGGCCCTATGCTGAGCCCACAGATGAGAATTTGGGAAGACTGACTTCATTCACTATTTTTTTTCCCTTGTTCTCCCCCAGTGATATCACATGTAGAATTACATTTGTTCTGAACATTCCTCACCAATTCTTTTGCCTCACAGTGCTGCTGGTGCTACCTGTTAATAAGCCAATGGTTTCTAAGCCATACACAGGAGGCAACACTGTGTTGGAAGACTCACACAGTCTCATTTCAGGCTGCAGGGAGAGGAAACAACACACTCCAAAACTTCTCTTACAGCCCAGAACAAGACACAGGGTCATCACAAAATGACAATTCCAACTGAGACAGCAAGGTTTTACAAATGCTTCACATTGTCTGCACTGGAAGTGAGGCTAAGGAAGCGCTCAAGAAAAACCACAGAGGGGATTGAATAGGATTCTTCAAATATGACAGATCCCCCCCTGGCAAGTACTCAGCCCGTCACACTGAGCGGATGTTACCTAACAGAAGGTGTAACAGACTAACGGTTGAGCCATGCTAAGTGAAGCAATTGCTTGTATCAGCATGAATTGTGATGTAAAGCCACATCCTCAACCACACAATTTCATCAATAAAGAAAAATGAGATTTGGGTATGTTTCCTTTGAAATCACTATCTTTGCTGCTGTTGGTTTTGGATAGCACCATTGCTAACACTACATCACAGTGTGTTTATTAAAGAGCCTGCCTGCCTCCAAACAGCACCCCAGGGTAGTGCCTTGAGTACCTGGATCAGACATGCAAAAGGAAATCCTGAAATCGGTGTTTATGGGGAGCATGGAAAGAAGCACAGAATGTTTTCTGAGCACAGAGAGAGAGATATCTCTATCTGGATATCTCTATCCATTTTAACCTCCTTTAAGTGGGTTTGAAGGAACGTTACCATACAAAACACACAACATTATTCTGAACAGATTTGACTTAAAAGGCACAAAAAAAAAAAAAAAAAAAAGCAAATGCACATATTCAGCACCAACAGTGACAAGGAATCCATGCACAAGAACATATGTGAGAGTGTTACCGGCTCTGGCTGCTGCTTGTAGCCCCAAAACTTTACCCAGACAGCAAAAGAGAAAGAGCAAGGAAGGTAGAAGAAGCAGCTTTTAGCAAATAATTTGGAAGCACTCTTTCAGGCAAGTTACGTTGCACCAACCTCACATCTACTGACAGGACTGGCAGTGAACACGTTTGGTCAAAGGACATCAAATGCACTTACAATAAATCCATCAATAAGATGCTCTGCCTGTTCTACAGAGGGATAGAACACATTTCAGGAAGCAAACGTGAGCTTCAATAACACAGCTTAGGCCGCAGGACATCGCACTGCTGAGGTCCTTGTCAGTAGATGTGATGAATTTGTACACTTTGCATTTTATTTACACGTGTTATGAAGAAAGAGCAGTTCTCTGAAAGGTAAACTACTGGCTGAAGTGAAAAAGGAAGACCTGCCAAACAGTGAATACTTTAAAGCTCTTAGGTATAAAGTTTGGCTGCTCTCATTTTTGCTCATTGTGAAAAGTCACACACAAACTTGGCTTGTTCTGTGGAGCGCTGCCATCCAACTGCACACATCTCCTGCTCAAACACCTGCAGATTCACACCTGTAAGGCACAAGAGCAGCCCAGCCACGTGCCAGGTTAGTGCTGCGCTTACAGGCAGTCACAGCTCCAAGTCAAATACCTTATACAAAGCATTGCCACATGCAGGTGGCAGAACACTAGCACTTTAAAGACTCCCCTCCTTTTACAGGTTTTAACATTCCAATTTAATTCTATTCTATGCAAATAGATCTTGCTTACACCACAGCTCTGCATAGCTCAGGTTTAGCTGTTTCTGTCTTAACCTTAGTTTGAAAGAGGAAATATTTCTAGAATTTCCATTGTTTTAAGTTCACCCAATCAAATGAACTTAACAATATTAAGCAGTTCACATATGCAGTATCTTAATAGAATTTGTGAACGGACTGCTTTACATTAGAACACCTGCAAAAGAAATCTACTTTCAGACAGGCATTTAAGCTTCATATAAATAAAATAGGAGTGCTTTTTGTTCTGCTGCCTTTTGAATACACCTGACAGTTACACATACAGCAGCCTATCACCCTGTTTTCTATTTAATTTTATCACAGTAACTGAGTGCAATTCCCATGGAAATAAGAGCTAGAACCTAAGAGTTACTGTGCACCACGAAGATAAATACACAAGCCTGAATCAACTAGTAAGACAAATGCATGACAATAATTGGCTTTTAAACATCAATGAGATCAAGCTTAATCTATGATCACCTTTTGACTTGCTTGAGATCCAAACCTGGTAGCCTGCAAAAAAGAAGTTCAGATTTAAAAATAACAGGTTTTATTCCTAGCAAACACACACACCTGAAATGCTGAGATCCTTTCCAAAACGAATGGAAAACTTACAATTGAATTTACAAGAAATGACCACTCAGAAACATGAGAAATACAGCAGACAGGAACACTGCCAGTATTTCATATGCCATGGGCAGAGAAGTGCAACAAACAGGATTTAGTCTGTCTTGGTAATGCTTTTAAAGACAGATCCCTATTGGAAGCCAGATCATGCTGATGGAACCACTTCTAGTTCACAAGAAGTGCACTAAAATACATTGTGTTTACTTACCCCCTCCTTAGCAGCCGAGGCAATCTTGCTTGCTCCAGTTGTAAAACTGCTCCATCCCTTTAAAAGAAAGCAAGAATGCACCGAGTTATATGAATATTAATAACAGACCAAGTGTTCACTATTACATACCAAATTAAGTCAAAATGTGCTCTAATACAGCCTGTCCTGTGGATATAGGAATCACCCATCAGTGAGAGCAAATGGCAGCCTCTCACTCAACTGTAAAATAGCAATGAACGTCCACTACTTGTGACAAAACACAGTTTCAGCTGTTATTCTGTTAGAAACAGCTGGGTGAAAACTATCATTCTAAGAAAGCAGCTAAAGAAAGTGAAGAAGAATGATTCTAATCTTTTTCTTTTAATAAATCCCATCAAAGGACAGATGATTTCTTTCAAGAGTGGATGTTGAGGTAACACGTTACATTTTAGGTTTCCTCACTGGGATGAATACACATAAATGCTTTAAAATCACACTGTAATACACATCCATGGTCAGAAGAGGGCAGTTCAGTCCTATGTGTCAATGACGTCATATATCCCAAGAACAGCTGACAGCCACTTGGACAACACAGGGCTGCCTCTTTTTTTGCTGTCTAAGCACATCTGCAATGTATTATGGATGTGGATCCTGATTTTAACTCTCTAGCCTACAGTCTACAACATAACTAGAAATACAGCTTCCGAGCACATTAACACAAGGGCCTTTCTGTGTCCAAATCATATGATGATGCTCTACATATCTACATACACTTACCCTGGTCAAAAACCATACTACATGTCTAAGTGACTCCAAATGTCAAAGTCTGCCCTGCCCAGCTCTGCAGTAAATGACAGCTCCTGACTGTACCCTGTTTCCTTCCAACAACCCAACTTTCAACTATCTCTGCTTTACTAACAACAACGTAAAACCATATGCTGTCATGTTTTCATAGATCCTCATTTCCTTATCTCTAAGAACTAATCTCAGATATGATGCTTAACTTCAAGTCCTCCAGTATCTTCCCTGCACCCAGGAACTGAACTACTGTTCTGCATTTCATTGTATCTACTTGCAACCTTGTCTACTTGCAGTGCAACAGAGTTTGAAACAGAAGGAAATACTGCTGAAGATCAAAGAAGTCCTCAAATATTTTCTTACAGAGTATAGAGAAGACATGGCATTATTCAGGAAGTCATCCTCTTTCTTTGGAGGGGTTACTGTATTTCCAAACCCTACATAGCGGTTCTCTTGGCCACTACAATAAGAAAAGGAATAAACAGGATCTGTATTAACACACATGAATTCAAGTCATTAATCAAAAATACAAAGCATAAAAGAACGATCATTTTGCAGACCTTAAACACACTTGCAAGAAAAACCCTATTAGTGCTGACAGCTGCTGAATTAGCAAAGTGCCTGGCACCCAAAATACAAACCCACCCACTTAACAGAAACATAACTGGTGAATCCTTGCTACTTAAGGCATCTCTTATGCATGATAATGCCTTCTTAATCATTCTCCAATAGTTTACTCATGTCAGAAACTTAAGTAAACCTTTATGAAGCAATTTAAGAAAAAGGGAGGAAAAAAGGACAAGAGCAGTATTACCTCGATAAACTTAGACTAAAACACATTAGGGTACTACATACAATAAGAGTTTGGAACCTACCACTGTAACATTTGGACGTAACTGTTCATTAGTACGACCCAGTGAATCAGCATCACAATTGCACAGCTGTAGTGTAACATCCTGAGTGTCAGGCACAAATAAAAAGTTAATTAATATTGCATTACCCTTGATAGGAGTTGACATCGTCGTTTAACCAGTCTTCAAAAGCCTTGTCAGAAGAGGCAGCTGCGTTCTGAGAAGGTCCAGCAGAGCTACAAAAGATTTAAAACAGTGAAACTGTAATGCAAAAACTACAAGTTCAGCAATGTATCTTGTTGTATGTCATCATAAATCAGGTGAGAAATTTATTATTTCTTTTCCTTAGCACATAGGCAACTTTAATGTAACCACTAAAAGTCTATTTTAAATGGCTTTTTCAGTTAACTTGACTCATTATTGCAAAAAATGACAAACATACAGGCAAAGGCAGAAAAACAGAACTGCTGTCCAGCTTTGATGCTCCCATTAGTAATTAGCACCACCAGGAAAAGCCTGTTACTTCCTCCTTGGCACTCAATCGTGAACTGAAGTTGAACTGTAGTTAAAGTAAAGCTGTGACACACTACACATGACTGACACAATGAATCTCAGGTGCATTGCAACTCAAAAGAGAAACAGGATGTCTTGTCCTCCTGCTCAGTTGTCTTGGGTGTATTCTTTAAGATACAAGTGGAGTGGGGCAGAAGTTGCATGAACAGAAATTCTGCCTCCTCATATTCAGAAACTCCAGCAAAATAAACATTTGTTCAGATGATGCCATCAACAGCATAAAAGCAGCAGACATTCAAACATCAGCAACAGCAGATTCAAAAGCTATACATAACATATATAATAAATAACATATATAATAAACATATATATATGTTTATATATATATATGTTTATATATATATATATTTTATATATATATATAACATATATAATAAATAACAGTGCATACCGATGAGTGGAAGAGAGAGACGTTTTAGGCTGAGGTGGTGTCCAGTTCCTGGCAGGGGAAGTTTCAAGGGACCACTCCTTGCCCTCAGCTATGGTAGCAACCTGAAAAGGGAAGGAAAACAATCAGAATCCCAGCTACAACTTTCCATACTTACATAGGCACTGGTCCTGTAAAGCAAGGACAAGTTGGCTTTCCACCTGAACATACACAATGGAACTTACTTGATCTCTAAAAAGAGCTGCAGCTTTGCTGTTGTACTTCTCTTGCATTGACCAGCAGGGATCATAGTCATCCTGAGACTCCAAGAACTCGCGAAATTTCCTGTTACCTCCAGCCTTCATTTTCTCCAGCTCAATATCTTTCCATTTGTCCATAGTTACAGAACGTACAAAACTGAAAATCAGTTAAAAATAATTATAATAATAATAATGGCTTCTTTTAACTTCCTGATACATCAGCGGGAACAACAAAAAAAAAAAAGGTTGGGGGTACAGAAATGTTAATAAACACTCTCAAAGCATGGAAAGAAAGAGTGTCTTAAGAAGGCGGTCAAATCCTCACTGAAATAAGCAAAAATAAAGTACTGGCACTTGAAAGACACTGTCAAGAGAAGGAAAGTGATAGAAAAAGCAGCTTTCTCCAATGAGCCAGGAAATCTACCATGCTATGTAAAAGAAAACTTCACTTGGAAGCTTTGCTTTCCTATCTACTTTCAATATTACAAGTGAGTGCCCTGCAAGGCACCTCCCTGCCCCTGCTTCATGCTTCTGCTCACAATGACCACCAGGTATGACAACTCAACTGCTTAACGCAGCCTACACTAACACCTACCATGACCTCATCCCAGAGCATTCATGACTGCAATAAACACGTCAGCTCTACCCTGGGCCATAAATTCTTGCTAATGTTCATTAAGTTATATACAAAAAAAACAGAGCACTATTGTTAAATGTAAGGTTGTAACCTCCAGCTGGAGATGCTGCTTTCTAGACCTGGGCACGACACAGCTGCACCAATGCAGCACAGATACCAGCTAATTCCAGTGAAGGCAGAGAGAATAAAGCTCACTTTGGAGAGGAGCACAAAGCAGAAGTGCCCAAGAAATGCTGAAACTGAAGATATTCTGCACCCCTCCATAATAATCCCTTCTGTTCACAGCCATTAAACCCCCAAAGGAAACCCAAGTGCAGGGCTGACCTGAGGTGGACTCCCAGGCCTCGGTGCTTTCCTGAGCACTCCAGACAGATCCAGATTCCATAGGTCACACTCACCCACTGGGGGTTAAATGCACCACATTCAAAACACACCTGCAAGAGAGAAAACAATCATCTCTAACTCATAACCATCTCTCACCCACATGGAAGTTCCCAAAGCACAATATTTGGTCATGAAACTGTCGTGTGCAGGAATTAAGTTCAGCAGGGAAAGTTCTTTGTGCTGGAACCACCACCCCAGGAGCATAAGCTTCCCTTAAATGTTTATTTATGATGAGTGGAAAGCATTCAATTACCTGAGCTGTATTATAACATCACCACATACCAAACACCAGTAGGGAAAGACATAAACAAAATGAAGCTGTCTGAGGGCTATCACATTTAAGGCAGCATTCTATCAAGTTATTTGAAACAGACAGTTTAATTATACCCAAGACATCACTTGCTTGGACTCCAGGGCTTACAGCACTCAGAGCCCCTGAAAGCCTCGTGCCAAACACACAGCCACGTGTTACAATACATCTACGAATCAATGTTACTAGGGCTAATGCAAATACAGTGCATCCATATTTCTCTGCTACCATTACTTAGACATACAAGCACAGAAATAGGTGAGCTTGTAGGGACAGCAACTACATGTGGAGCAAACAGAAAGACAATTCAGCTCTGGGAAACTACAGTAAGTTACAGTTTTCTCACATTGTTCTCATCTTGGGCTCTGACTTCCTTGAGAACTTTCCTCGTTCTTGGACTTGCCATGATTCTACAAAAGAAGAATAACAAGATCTGAGTCATACTGAAGTGACTACCTGTGAATACAACAGTACAAATGCAATTATACACACCAGCAGCTGAGACAACAGGGCTCAGAAAGAAATAAGGTACAATAAAGGAGAGGGTTTATGAACCAGGTATCTTTAATGGACCAAGCCAATGCCTGCACCACTCAATTGGTCACAGCCTGCACAAGTTTCAAACCCATCACGGTTTGCTTTGAGAGCAGTAATCAGACAGTACACGACCTGAGTTTCCATAGTAGGAACTTCTAGCATGCTAACAGCAGCACTATGTAAACTGGTGTGAGCTGTAACAGGACTCTATATGGCATGGCTGAGATTGGATGAGAGCTCTCAGATCCACAACCCAACACCACACCCAGTAACCACATCCCTGAGTGCCACATCTCCATGTTGGGCATCTCTATGGATGGGAACCCCCCCCAACACACACACAACTACATCCCTGAGAGCCACATCTCCATGTTGAGCACCTCTATGGACAGTAACCCCCCCCAACACACACACACCAGCATCACCGCTCCTAAACATCCCCTAACGCCCAACCTGAAGCATCATGAAGCCATATGGAGCTGCCCCGACTAACAGAACAGCTGTCACGGTGTTATTACACACTATAGGGGCTGCTCACCGAGCACAGCGGGTCGGGCTGTTCCTCCACCGAGAGCTGCGCCGTGCGGATCCGAGGCGAGTCCGGGAGAAGCCGCTTCAGAACATGGTCAGACACCTCTAAAATAAGAAAAGCAAAAAGAGAGAGAGATAGATAGAACAGAAGGACTAAACGGGGCCCGGAATGGAACGAACGCACAGCGCAGCCGCGAACGGCGACGTTGCAAAACAGGGATGGATTGTGGGAGCCGGGTTAACCCGTTGTGTGCCGGGCGGGGCGGAGCTTGGGGCGGAGCTGAGACGTGGCGATGTGAGAGGTGTGATGCTTTCTATTCGTTACTATCGGTGCATAAGAGATTAACAAGAGCTATTTCCATTAGCAGCTACACGCAGAGCAGCCCCTGCATCAATGAGATGATAACGGGACCATCAATGTATGCGTCCAAAAGGGGGAGATGGGGGGGGGGTGAAACGTAAAGAAAATCCTGCTTTGATCATTTACTCTTCCAAGTTAAGGACAAAGTGGTCTCTATTTGATAAGAGCTGTTGTTTTCAGGTAAACACGAACCGGTGGTCAATGAGGTTCCCATCACACACACTGTATGATGAGATCTAATGAGAATATTCATCTCAGTTTTGCTGTAGATAGAAGCAGTGGCTGTGTGCTCACATCCCACGTTCGGTACTTGCTCTCACAGCCTCAGGGGAGCAGTGTTGGGCAACGTTTTCCATCCATAGTGATGCTGCGCTGAGTTCCTGATGGCCGCTGTTTGCTTCGTGTCCCAAACGCACACTTTGGTCTTCCTGGACCCAAAAATACTGCTACCAACCAAGCACAAGCAGTGCTGCTGTGTTCACACTGCAAGCTGCCCCCAGCCAGCAGTCAGCATTAACCAGTTGTGTGCTGAGATGGAAGGTGCAAAGTCTGGTTTTCAGCAGGAATGAAGGGAAGCCACATACATCTGCCTCCCTTAGCAAGTATATAAGTGCACGCCATTCCAATTTGGGCTGGCTGCATAGCTCTCATCCCATCTCTGCAAAATACCTATTGTAAGATAATATATAATACCATACTAATCACATTTACAAAGGCATCCTTCACTGTATTCCCAACTCATCCCTTTCTCTAGTTACAAACTGGATCTGTCATGAAACTGCAAATGCTTTTTGCACAGCTGTCATTGCTGTGGTTGTTATGCTCAGAGTCACCCACAGATGAAATGCAGCAAGGAACAAATTATAGGATACCATAACAGAAGATAAGGCAGGGACAGCAATGGGTATTGCCACTGGATGTGGAAATGCAGCTGAGAGTGCGTGGAGCTGGGAATGCTTGTTGGTGTATGTGCTTGAACCACCAGTATGTCACTGAGACATCCTTTGTGTTTCTGCAGTGACATTTCATAGCTGGAGTCAAAGGAAAGCTGCTCTTGCCCTTCTGGATCTTCTTGTGTCCTATCATTTGAGAAATGCAACTGTTGCATGGCAGCCTCAGGCGATCACTCAGTGTCAATACCCATAGACTTTAGCAGCTGCATTGAATTACTTCTTGGTCATGCTGCCTCATGAAACTGCAGCTGGAAATGTGGCTGCAATCATGCCAGGGACTCAGATTGCAGGGCAGCAATGTCAGCTGCCACAGCTCACTTCTCCAATGGGAATTAACCCTTCGGGCACCCCCTCCTCTCTACTCCAGGCCATCCCTTTGGAAATGTGGGTGTGCAATGGAAAAATGCATCTCAGTCTGATACCAATCGTGTTTCCTTCACGCAAGCCCTTGCTGTGAAGAAGGGATGTGCATTGGGTGGGTGTGGGTAAAGCGCTTACCTCGCTGTGTGCTCTGAATCCTCCTCCCACCTCTGCCATCCTCCACTTCCTCATCAAACAGTGATGGGGATGCGCTGTGCAGCTCAGCAAGGTAATGTTAGGGAATTACAGATGCAGAAAGAGGTGTTGAAATGCCATAGAAGCTGATTAGAGACCATCCCCTCCCAGCATCAAAGGCTTCACAGGGATCAGAAAGAAAACAACAGGATTCACACGCCGGTTCTGATAAAACTTAGAGATTACCCTTGGCTGCTGGGAAGCTATTTCAAAGCATGAAAGTCATTGGGATTGTTTTGTTTGTAATGAGAACAATGTTTAAAACACTGTGCTTTGCTGTCACAGGGCTGTCTCATTTTCTGCAGTGTATTTGCCACCACTCTTAAGCCTTCTTCTCCTTTGGTAGTGTTGGCTGCAGCTGGCTTCGGTCCCCAAGCAGCTCCCTTGACGTTATCCCAGGTAATGGGAGCTATAAGAAATCACAGATTTAAAGCAAGGAGATCAAAAGTCCTTGCCCTTTATTACATAATCTCTCTCTCTGTCTGGCTCGGTAATCCTTTCCTATGTAAAAAAGTCTGTGTGACACCCTGGAACATCACAATGCCCATTTTCTGGAGTGGTGGCACATCTTGTTACCATGGGTGAGGTGTATGTCACAACATTCAATGTATTCCCTGGGATTTGCCCTCATCTGTTCATTCTGAACATCCACAGTGTCCTGCAGCAGCTCACTCAGTTCTTACATAAAGGCTCCCAACCTATGGTGCTGAACACGTCCCTCTGTGATATTGTGCTATGTGCAATGGAAAGGAGCCATCAATCAGGGGACTGGCAGCGAGCTTTCTGTCCAATATGTGACAGAAGAATAGGATGTGATGTGCTGCCTTAGAAAGGCTGTCCCAAGGAAGGGATCATGCAGCACGGGGATGGGCATGTGCTGCCTTTGGATGTGGAACCACATCTGGGGGGCTCTGGAACAGCGTTTGTACCTGAGGATCATTCCCTTTGGCAGCCCTGTGTGGTGGCCCATCACGGTAGCACAGTGCACATTGCTGATGACACTGTGTTTGGCAGCCTCTGGTACCTCAGTAATCCACTTTCTAATTCAATATACCTAATGAAGATCCATTTTTTTCCCCCTCTTAGATCCAAATTCAGCTAATTTAATATTTATTCACAGTGAAATAAGGGATTTTTCCAGAAGTCCACAGGAGGCTTTTTAATTAGCTTGCAAAGAATAACCTAAAGCCCAGCCCTGACATCAGGGTGCTCAGGCTGCTTGCACCTCCTCTGGTGTCCAGAGACAGAAGATGCCGATGAGCACAGCACTGGAGCAAGCATCCCAACATTGGCATGGGAACAGCTGCACTAAAGCCAATGAGGCCACTGGGATACTTAAGGGCAGATGCCTCTGTGTGAGGGTGCTGTGCCATGCCAAGAAATCATATATATTAAGACTACACGACAAAGCTTTAGGAGCCCACCCTGTGCAGTTTGTGAGGAGTGTTTTTTCTATGTTCATTTAAAACATAAGCTGGTCTTTGTTCCAAATCTGATCTGAAATCCACCATTCTGGGAATACAATTAGTGCCAAAGTTTCTTCAGCCCCCAGTTTTCTGGGTGAAGTAAATTGGTTTCTTCACTGGGCGTATTCCTTTTCACACATAATGAAGTGTCTCTTATTGTATCTGACTGCATTAATTGCTGCCCTGGTTCTGCTCGATGCACAGGTCACATAATCAATACATTTTACCATTTAAAAACAGTAGGATTTGAGATCACCTCAAAGCCCATCTCCCAGCCTTAGGCATTCACAGTTTGCTTGTTCATTTGTTCTTTTTCTCCCTGCATCTGATATGAATAAAAATAACTTTGTTACTACCAGGTTTCAAACAATCACAGCACTTCAAGACTAACCCTGCTCCATTCCGTTATAATCAAGCAATGCTTCCTTCAAATAAAATGATAGAGCCCCTGTTGTTTTAGCTGCCATCTCCATCTCCACCACTGCAAAAAGCAACTTGGCATGAGTACTTAGAGGTCACTGAGGCTGATCATTCACAGTACCAGAGTCACGCTGCTTTAGAGGCAGAAATGGAGCCCTGACTTGCTTGAGAGCAAAGCAAACTTTATCACGCAGCCAAGGAGACTGCAAAGAGATGACATTGTCATCAGACGTGCCTCTCCCAAAGCTTATTATCCCACTCTGGTGGAGCTTAGCTATAAGTACATCCCCATCCTGGTATGCCTGTGTGTCACCTACTGCTTAGGCTGAGTAAAAGCAGGGACAGGTGACAGAAGCTCCCTGCTCCCACTCCACAGGGCAGAAGGTAATGTGGGGGGCTCGGTGGTGTAAAAGAGGTGGTTGTGTGCTCCTGGATTTACTCTGCTGTTTGCAACTGAAGCAGAAGGACCTGCTTTGCTGCAGATGCAGGGTATGGTGGGTGGTTCTTAGATGGTGCCCTTGTGGAAGCTCTCCACAGAAGGAGATGCTCCCTACTTCTTAAACCACTGAGGCACGACAAGGCCCATACACAATTTAAGATGCTCACAAATGTGCATTTTAATGATTTCTGTGTCTTATTCCCCTGCGTTTGTCTTCCATGTGCACTTTAACTGACAAAGTTTATGGAAACAACTATTGTATTTCAGGTTAATCCTGGGCATGAAGACTTTAGGGTGAATAAACCAGCATCTGCGTGGGGAGGAAGGTGAGGGGCACGTGGCAAGGGGAGAGGAGGACCAGATTCCTGTATCCTGGGATGCCCTATAGTCTCCATGCCCTACCCACGGAGTGCTGGCACACCCTCCGCCAGCAGCAGGGTCTCTCATCTCGCGAAAATAAATAAACTGGGACCGCCTGGCTCAGCCTCCCGGGGGCGGGCCGTGACCGGGGGGGGCCGGGAGCACCCCAGCGAAGCTCAGGGGTCTCATCCCAACCTCCTCAGCCTGCGGGACGGGAGAGTCCGGCGGAGCATTGCCCTTTTAAGCTGTGGCCCCACTGCCTCCTCCCCGACTCCCGGAGGGGCTCCGGCAGCCGCCGCGACCTCCGTCCCTCCTCCCACCGCCCTCCCCGCCCGCTTCGCTCCCGGCGGCGGCGAGCGGCAGCTGCGCTCCGTGCTGCGGGCGGGGAGAGCCCCGGGGCTGCGACGAGCTGGGTGCTCTGTCCCTGCTGCCCCTGTCCCTGCTGCCCCTGTCCTGCTGCCCCTGTCCTGCTGCTCCTGTTTCTGCTGCCCCTGTCCCTGTCGCCCCTGTCCCTGCTGTCCCTATCCCACTTTCTGCCCCGGCGCACTCGGGGACCATGGGATGCTGCACCGGACGCTGCACCTTGATTTTCCTCTGCACTTTGCAGCTGGTAAGTGCCGGCTCTACGGGCTCCAAGGGGTTGCCCGGGATGGGGATGGGGCTGCAGGAGCGGAGCGGATCCCTCAGTGCTTCGGGACAGGGGGAGCTACGGGACGGTCCCTCTGCAACTTTGTTTTACAGTGGGATTGAGCTGCTGGGTGAGCAGCCTCTCCGGTTCTTAAAACTCGGAGAAATGTGGTTGTTATGCTTTTGTTTTCTTTTCTTTCCAACTCATCAGTTTGTAAGTTTGTGTTTATGAAATACAACTAAAGGAAATCTGTCCATCAAAGGCGTCCCGGCTGGTTTGGTAGCGATGCTCAAAACCAAACCAAAAGTTCCTCTATGCCAAAACCTCCCTGTACCTTCAGCCCTTCTATGTGTGGCTGCATGAAGGAGTTAAGGCAGCTGGATCCCACACTGCACCAGAGGGGTCCGTGCAGGCGTGGAAGGAATTATTTGAGCTGTCCTCAGGGTGATGTGCTTATATTCAATGTGCTCATGCATATATTTCTTTAGGAATAAACTGGCTGGCGTGCAGAAAGTGTCCCTTGTGGGCAAAGGCTGCTCATCCTGGTGACATCTGTGTGTGTGTGTGTCGGTGTAAGTGGTGCTAACAAAGGTCTGCTTGTTCCTGAGTGTCTGTGCATCCAGCTTGGACCTGGAGGGTCCCCTTCTTGTCAGTAGCTGATGGTCTCCAGGGCTCCTCCAGCCTTAAAAAGGAAATGACAGCTTATACGTAGTTAATTTCATTTCCAAATTCACTTTATTCTGCAGCATTAGCGGTGGGCAGGAAATGGCAGGCTTTCTCCTAAGTTCTGTTGAATGGTGAGCTAGTGCCAAGGGGCGAATCTAGTTAAAACTCTTTGTTTGGGAGTTGCTTACTGTAACAGCGGCTTATTTTCTGCCAAGAGGCAACCAGCGAGCGGGCAATTGGCCGGAGGTGGGAGAGAGATCAATAGAAAAAATGAGAACCTGCTAGCATTGAAACGTAAGCCATCGGCCTAAAACTGATGGGGAGCGGGGTGGGAATGCAGCTCCGATAACTGCAAGGAGTGTAGTCAGAAGGGGGTGGAAGATTTGACTCACAGTTAAACAAAATGCAGAATAGAAGTTTTTTACACAAAGCATCTCGCTAGGCATATTTATGAGTGTGCTGAATGGCCGGGGAGTGCATTCAGCCTTCTGGATTATTTCTTTTGATTTTTCACCCGTGATCACAGAAGAAAGAAGCTGCGCCCCGTATTACACTAGAAACTGGCATCTCAACACTCAGTGTCTCTTAAACCCATCACTGTGTCATCCAGCTTTAAGGCACACACTTGCATATACTGGAGTGAAGGGGCAAAAAAAAAGAGTAAGAAAAAGGGAAAGCCATGGGCTGCCGGTGCTGCTCTTATTTCTGACAAGCGTGGGAGTTTTTCCGTATCCAAGATACAGGGACAAAAGAACCCCCAGCATTTTATTTTCCTTAAGACCCTCCTCCTTGAAGAAAAGAATCGGTTTGGCTCATTCTAAAGCAAGTTTGGATGCCTGAGCCATAGTGATTTCCCATGGAGCTCACTGGGTGAATTGGTAGAGCTGGAAAAATGTGAGCTATGGGGAGGGAATTCTTGGAGCTCCGCTTTGCTGGGAGTGAGGTCAGGAGATCCTGGCTGCTTCCCAGCAAGTGCTTGGGTGAGGCTGAGCCCCATCCTGGTGCTTATTTTATATATTTTCTTGTAAGTCAAACTTGTCTGCAAGTTGTCGCATCGTTTCTACATCAGTACAACAGAGTGACCTGCAGGACTCTGTGCCGCGCAGTGCGCTCCGCTGAGACAAAACACTGAAGCAATCAGGCCAAGATCATCAATAAATTATAACGACGTGAACTTCCTTTGTTCCTCTCGTGTCTCTGCTCTGCTTCATTTGATACTTTGAACCCTTCCCAGCCTTCCCTGTGTGCTGCTGAGCACCGTGTCTCCCAAAGTGCTGGGTTGAATCCTGGCTCCTTGTGGGCAGCGGTGGTTTGTGCCTTTCATTTAAATGGGAGAGAAGATTTCAGCTGTGGGATTTCCCACTGTAGTTCTGCAATACGTCCTTCTGTTTCATTCTATATTCTCCTGTCTGTTCCTCAAGGCTTCATTTATACACAGTGAGTGGAAACGTGAAATAATGACACCTCTCCTTAAAGAAGAGGAGGAGGATTTGGCTTGCGGTGTGTTTTGGAGATTGCTTTATTATTAGATGTTAATAGTTGGGTTAATGTACTGGGAAGTGTTTGCAAACTACAGCTTAAAAAAAAAAAGAAAAAAAGAAAAAAAAAAAGATAGAAACTGAACTTATTAATCACTGCTGTGCATGCAGAGAAAAAGTTTGTGATCCAGCTGGAGAGCAGAACAGCCCATGGAGGGAAGGGAGGGCTGCAACGCAGCACGAATACCAACGAGGGCTGCAGCCCCGTGGGCAGCTCAGGGCTGAGCAAAAGGAGTGGAACCAAGCACGACTGTCTGGAGAAAATCAGGGCTGGCTCCCCAGCGGTTTGCTAATCAAGAGGGGGAGAGGAAGGCTGGCATTTGAATAAGTAATTTGCCACGTTCCAGTTTTAGGTTATTGTTTCCCTGCAGCATCCGCCTCAGGCTCCTGCTGCCTATCTGCAAGGAGGTTCAGGTCCTGCCGTGTGTTGCTGCACTGGATCCTGCTCTTCTTCCCAACCCATCCCTGTGTACAGCAGAGGTCCAAGGGAACAGCCAGGCCATGAACACTCTGCAGATGGGAGAGGCACCAGGATGTTTGGATCCTGGAGTTTGTGCCCTTGTCCCTTGTAGAAATGAGGGATGGAAAAGGGCAAGGCTGTGGGTGGGTCAGTGGGAAAGACCACACTTGATCTCACAACTTGGTCTCTGCTGCTCTGAGATTGCACCCAACTGGTATTTTCTAGATTAATATGTTATCTTGTCCTGAAAGCACTATGTGAATTTATTTCCACCAAGCTTAGCATGGAAAAAATCCCTTCCTCTCCGTGCCCTGTCCCAATAAATCAAACAACTGCAGTTTCTTTACATTCTGTCCATGAATCGAGAGCTCAGATGCCAAGCAAAGCCTGGAGACAATTTTACAGATACATTATAAATCCCCATAGAATAAGTGCTTCTAATGGAAAAAGTGACTAATACCTCAAATGAGCACAGAGCGCAGCGCCCTGGGATGGGACTGCACACTGAGACTAACCAAAAGTAACTATATACCTTTATTTATTTATTTCCCTGTGCTCTCCTTCTCCCTCACTCCCTTCTTGGCATTCTCTTACAGAAGGGGGTGACCAGGGCTGGAAACTATTTGAAACCAGTGCAGATCCTTCTCTAACTGCTCCCTTGTACCTAAAGGGGTTGAGTCAGGAAGGACATGAAGCAATGGGGTGGGGGAGGAAGGGAGACTGGTAGACAGGCACGTGAGATTGCACACATGTCAGGGAAGGCAAGAGAATAGATGGGCTCAATGTGGTCTGCATATAAGTCTGCAGAAGGGAGGTTGGGAGAGCATCCATGGGAAGGAGCAAGCAGGATTGCAATGGAAGGGTAGGGAAATAGATAGGGCCCCATCTCTCCCTGCTCTGCAGCTGCCCTCAGAGCTGGGCAGGTTTCTGCATCTCCTGGGGAGCTCCAAGCCCAGCAGCTGGGGCACGGCTGAGCACAAAGCACCAAAGGAAAGAGCAGGTGCAGGGGTGAGCACAGCGTCCCTTTGCTGATTGGGACCAATGTGAAATTACCCTACGCTCCAACTGTTTATCTTGTCCAGGTTTTGTGCTCAAATTATAATCCCTCTAGAAGAGACACCATGTGTACGCACGGCACCCAGCACCGTGATGGGTTCCTGGAGACCACATACAATAACAGAGCATTTGAAGTAATAACATAAGTCAAAAGACTACACATGACAGATGCTGTCCTCTCCGTGTCTGTTCCAGACAAAGGAAAATTAAAGCTGTGCCAATAATAGAGCTCGTCAGCATTTTCCACTGATGCTGACTTTCAGTAGAAACCTGGGGATTTGACTAAATGAATATATTCGTGAGAAGTATCTGCTTTCCATACACAGCTCTTTATTTTTTTTCCTCCAAAGTTTTGGCCAGAATATTTTGGCAAAACCTCAAAAATGTGCTGGCAAATGCTTGCTGTGCTGGCGAGCATTTTTAGTTTTGGAGTTGTGGGGCTTTTCTTACAAAAAAAGTTGAATTTTTGCTTATGGAGATTTTTCTTCTTCTTTTTTTTTCTCTCTCTTTCCTTGAGCAGCTGGAGTCAGTAACACTGCAATGGTCTGAGGCCAAAAGCTCTGAGCAGCACCAAGGAAGAGGGGCCTGGGAACACACGGTGTGTTTCGATGCAGATTGTGCACTGCCAGCAGCCCACATCCATGTTTCCCATAGTGGTGGTGGCAGAGATTGCAAGTGACTCACAGGAATCAAGTTTCCTTAGTGCCCTCCGACCAAACCCAAACCCACTTTCAGACCGGGAATGACATTTGGCAAAGCCCAAGGCAAAAAGCAGCTGAGGGGTAGACTGATGCTGGTCAACTCTTCCCAGAGACCTTCGGCTGTATTTTGGCTGTTGCTGTGCCTTTGCCTGACTGTGCTCTGCTGCTTTGCCTCCTGCCTTTTCTGTCCCTGAGCACCAGGGCCATGCAGGAGAAGGAGGAGGTGGAATTTCACCAGAAGGGAGCCCCTTTCCCAGCCCGGTGTGGGGTTGGGGCTGGGAGCATTGTGGCTGCCAGGGGCCCTTCCCAGTGCGAGCTGACGTTGCTCCATTGTGTGCTAATAATATACGGAAACTCGGAGCATTCTGGCTGGGGTGCAAAATGGAGCTCTTCCAAGAATCTGCTCCAGGGGCCCTCAAGTAGGAACTCTTGGAGAATAAGCTGGATAACAAAGGCCAGATTGTGATCACTTTTCCTCCAGGAAAACCCTGGAATAGCCCATTGCTTTTCCAGCATTTAAGAAAACGCATATCATCTAGCAAGGTCTAAGTGCCCCAGCTGTAGCTTTCCCTTCTCCCATTAACACAGCATTGAGTTTGAGGTCAGTGCAATCAAACCTTTCTGATCTCACATCCTTATGCTTGTGGTGTTCCCTCTGTATTGGCTGGAGTAGATGTCATGAGCGGACCTGACTGCACAGGTTGTGTCTGTAGTGAGCTTTGGTTGAAAGACACTTTTCAACTAAGTGGAAACATTTTTTATCTTAAAGGCAGTGCATTGTTTTTCCATTCTCCATCTCTAGAGGGTAAAAAAAAAGGACAGTTCTGGCCAAAAAATGAACATTTTCTGGCATTCAGCAATGTTTGCTGGAAATGACGGGGGCTTTATTGTGCCAAACCCCAAATATTTTGGACTTTTCAGAAGTGTTTTCAAGCTTCTGTCAAAAAGTTGAAGGGTTTCAGTAGGAAGGAGTTTGGGTTTTGGTGGGTTTTTTGTTTTGATTTGGTTTGGTTTTGTGTCCTGGCTGTTTTCGTCTTCCAAATATCTCTGATGTCTTCGTGTTGGGAGTTTTGAAGTCATTCCTAAACACTAAGGGGAAACTGTTCGCAAAGAAAGCACAGGCTGTGGTGTTGCTCAGTCCTGTTGAACTTATTTGTTATCTCCTTGTAGGCCAATGCTTTTTGGTGTTTTTGTCGTTGGAGGAAGCTCAATGAGTAACACCATGCAGAGCTGCCAATCCAAGATATTTCACAATCATTCCAAAACTGAATTATGATTTTGAGATCCCAAAATAAGAACAAGTAAATTCTGCTTTGCTTGTTCATTGAGCTCTGATGAGGTCAGACTCTCACTTCATCTTCTTTGCCATGGATAACTGTACGGATTACAATAGCAAGGATTAAGAGTAGTAACAAGTAGGGAAATAGTAATGGTAAAATAGTAAAAGGAAAGTGGGTATTAACAGTTGGGATGGGAAAGACTGGTGTCTCAGCAAGGACTCTGCTTCTCACTGCTGTGTCCGAACGGCATTTCATGTTGCACATAGAGAAGTCAATGGTGATGTTGCACTGGTGTGGGTTAGCAGACTTCTGAAAACCCTCGTAAAGCAAAGTGTGGCATCTTTGTTTCACTTCATGTTCCACGTTTCACAGGCTGGAGGGAAGCGAGCAGCAGTTCTATGCTGGGGTAAGATTAGTCGATCCTCCCTTGACTTTGCTGTAGCTCATTAGCATCAACAGCCTTTTCCAAGGAGTGCTTTTTGCTCTCATTTCCACAAGGACTTAATTGCCGTTTTTCTGGTGTCTGTGGCTGGTTCTCAGAGCAGCTGCTTCTGTGTCAGGATGTTAGGCAGAAATATGTTGTTTATCAGGGAAGTTCTCGTCCCAGATTTTCTCTCAAAGGTGAGGATTCATGGAAATTAGGAGAGCGGCTTTTCTAATTCCCTTTCCCCCTTCATCCTGGATGCTGTTTGGACCAATCTCACTTTAGTAATTGAGGTGTCAGATTCCCTGACACCTTTCGGCTGAAAGGATGATGGTGTGGAAGCGGTGACCTCCGCTGCCATCTGCCACAGCTTAATGAAAATATACTGTGGGAATCAAGGCAACAGCTTGCCTTCGTCACCTGCTCGGAGGAGGCAGACATCAGGAGTCGCAATGCCAGCTTTCTTTGCCACCTCTCAGTGACTGGCCAGCCCAGCAGGCAGCTTCCCACCTGCTCTCCAATCTCAGGCCAGCAAAATACCTGCTTTCTTCCCTTTTTTACCTTCTCTGGTTCTTCCAACTGATGCTCAAAACTCTAGAGATCCAGGATCACCAATGTATTTTCTCTGTGCCGATGCATCAAGCACACAGTTATCCACACCAGCCCTGGCTGGTCGAAGCATAGGAGCACAAACTGCCACCCTGTCACAGCAGCACAGCAGTGGGATGGGAGAGCTGAATTTGCGTGGGATCCAGCCTCTGTGCCTTGTGTATCTCAGAGGAGATGAGTACACATCAAGGCCTGCAAAGAAAGGATGCTGTTGTGCCACCCCTGAGCAATACGGGATGCTGCTGACCTAAAGGAGGTGGGTCAGAATGAGCAAGTGAACAGTCACATGCTGCCCTTCTTTACTGAGCAACCTGACCAAAGTCATGAGAGAACAAGAACTGGATGCTACTGAGGGAAGTTTGGGTAAAGATCTTCAGAGATAAATATACTTAATAAAAAATGAATCCTGGTGAGACCTTTTTGGGAAATAGGGACCTCTCCCTTGTCTGTGGTGACCCTGCCAACAACCTTGGACTCATTAAAGTGTCTTGTGCTGCACTGTGTTTTCCAAGAGCTGTTCTCTGGAGATAGTTCATCTGTAAGCACCGTTCCAGCTGAATGGGGAAGGTGAGATGGAGGACACTAAAGAAGGGGATGGGGTATTTTATTACCCATGCAGAACATACAAAATATTGAGTGTAGCCTTGCATGGTCTGCTCTGTATGCTGCGATCAGCCACCATGGATAAACAGCCTTGACACAATTAACAGTTTGTCACTGCCTGTCTCCAGCTTTGCCTGAAAACTATCTCTGTAGTAACCAGTGCTTAATCTTAGTACCAGGAAGGTTAACTTGGAGATCAAGAGGGATGTAAACCATGGTCATAATCATTTTTGTTCATACTTGTGATGTTTGGACATTATTCTTACAGTAGTACCACAAGAGCATCGCTCCTCTTCTTTGTGTCGAGTGCATATCGTGTTGCATTCCAAGATCTATGAGCAAAGCTTTCTGATATGTGAGGTTCAGCAGATAGATGGTCTTTCTGTGTAGCGGGGTCTCTCTATTGCTGCTGTGGCCCAGGTGCTCAGGAGCACTTAGCTCCTTGCTATGGAGTGTGGGAGCCTCCTTGGCCCTCTTCAAAGATTCTGTACCCTTGATGCTCCATTAAGAGGCAAATAGTCCCATATCTGTGAAAGCTTCAAGGCCAAATGCTCAAAGACAAAGATGATGGCTATTGCACCTTGCAGAACCCCGAACACCCTTGAGGTTCTGGGCCAAGTGACCCAGGGCCCTGTGCTACACTCACAGCACTTCCCTAAAGGGCTGCGAAGAGAATGGCCAAATCTCTGGCCAGATATGAAGGCTCTGTGCATTGAGATAGCTTGCACAAATATCTGAGCTACTGGCTACTCACCCAAATCAAGCTTGGTTCCTAATTTCCCATGGCTCCTGGTAATCCGTTAGCAGCAGATTTCCATGTGCAAGACGAGAATGGGCTCTGACAGGCGGCTGGCATCCGCACCTCCAGCAGACAACGCGCTTCTTGTGATATCATTGTGGGAAAGGCAATACACCTGCTTATAGTGTATATGTACAGAATTAAGGGAGAAATCTGATTATCCTAATTACTCAAAAATGCAAAATATGTGCAGAATACAGTGTGGTTAATTAGCACAGGAGACTGCTGGCTGTACGGCAGGGTGCTGGAAGAAGTGTAATGGGAGCTCTGCTCTGTGCACCGAGCGTATGGAGAAAAGGGAGCATGGGGCTTTGGAGATGTGATTTTCAGTTTTAAAGCAAATTACGAAGCTGGGAAAGGGCAATTTTTTTCCTCAGTGTGCGCCACTTTTTTAAGATTCTGGGTCTTCAAATTTCCCATCTCATTATTCAGAGAGGAAACATTCAAAGGAAGGAAGGACGGGTCTGCCTCACTGTGCAAACAGCTGCTTTGCCATGCACAGCACCTCCTCAGATGCATCTTTTCTGTGCCCGCTTTACTCTGCATTCGTGCTGATGCCAACAGGTTCTCATATGCTCTCAGAAGCCTGAGGAGAAAGTGATGGTAGTTGGTTCTGTGAGTGGTGCTGCTTCATTTGCAATACATGGACACATTTTCACCATGGAAATGAATGATGAAAGAAGTCTTTTGGCTCCAAATCTGGCTGCTTTTCCCAGAGGCACAGAGGAAGTCAGGTAGCTTCTAGGCAGGGATGCTGAGTATGTCTCATGTTGTCTAGATTCAGAGAACTGGGCTTGTTCCTCCAGCCCCATGCTGGACATGCAGCCACCAAGAGCAGCAGGACATGGCCCAGGAGGGCCATTTACCTTGAATTCCTTACTCAGCCAGACTGCCATCTACCACAAGCTTTTCTAGAAAGGTTATCTTTATTGCTCTTAGGTCACTGGCCATATCTAATGTGCTCAGGATAAATGCTGTTGTCAGTCTAAACCAACGCAAGCTGGGAGGTCAGCTATGAGATGTTATAGGAGGGTTTGAGCTTCCAGGGCTGCCACTGAAACAGCTTAAAACTGAGTTGTGTGACAGCCCAGGGGAACAGACAGGGCGATATAAAAACTCTACCACGGCTTCAGACAATAAAGACTGTGTCTCCTTTTTGATGAATAATGGCTCTTTGTTTTATTCCTTAGATGACAGGGCAGTTACAACTGCTGAGAACCATTTCAGTGCTAAATATATAGCTGTGTAATAAAGGATCTGCAGTCTATGAACTGGGGCTGAATGGCTACTTGAGTGAATCATTTAAAGTATGATGAATTTCTGAAGCAGCTCATAGTGATGGGAGGTGGAGAGGCAGTAAACTCCTCTGCAGATTGCTTACCCAAAGGATGCTTTCCTCACTCAAGACGTAACCCAGGTTTCATATCTGCCAAGTTTTTGTCTCACGGTGGCTCCCACGGGCACACAAAGTTCATCACTGAGATTTTGGACACTAACCTACTAACAACAGGAGGTTCGGATGGAGTCCCACTGTTTGGTGGCAGTGCACTGTGCAGATCTCTAGCAGAAATCCTGGAAAAACAATGCTGGCAAACGAAGTGGGAATGGGAATGCAGCAGCAAATCCTTCATTCAGCTGTAACCCAGAGCTGGAGCTCATCAGAGACAGTGATAGCCTAAAGTTGCTATGCCAAGGAGTATAATGCTGCTTCTTGCACCTACAGTGCTTTCACACTGATAGAAGAGGCGATGCATGGATTCTGTTACCACTTTAAACAGTGGATTTCACCTCCAAATCTTGCCAGATTAAACTTCCTTGAAACAACTTAACGTAGCAACAAGGATTTGAATTTCCATAACATGGATTAGCACTTTTCTATTTTAGCTAATCCTTGAAGGCAGAACTGCAAGCAAGAAGAGTGAGCAAACTGATTGGAAAGTTTGGAGCAAAGGCAACCCAAGGATGGGAGTGTTCCAGGACTGGGAAATCATCTTGCACCCCAAAGGGAGCAATACTGGGAGTGAGAAGGCAGGGCCAAGTGTGGATGAAGCTTTTGTAGCAGATGTTAATGGAGGGCAAGTCTTTGTCCCCTTTGGAGACAAGTGCTCATGAGTGCTCTGCCTCTGAGCTGCTGCCCCATGGGTCAAGGCTCAGCCCCTGCAAAGCCACCAGACTGCATTGCTGAGATACAGCTGACTTGTTGGTTTTGAGGTTTGTTGCAAAAGAACCAAGCTGCCAAAGTCAGATCTATTGGCTGGTGTCTGATTTAAAAGGAGAGGGGGAAAAAAAACAGCAGAGAAGAGAGAGAGAAAAAAAAGAGGAGGAAAAAAAAAGAGATGGAAAAGAGAAATGCAGCTTGTCTGTTGAATAAACCATGAGGCATTGAGGAGCGGGCAGCCAGCGGGGTTGGGGCAGGAGCCCCGGGGAGCATTGCAGAGAGAAGGGGATGCGGACATCAGCCGGGAAACAAGGGGGGGAGGGCAGGGAGCCGCTGTGCAACGCGCTCAGAAACTTAATTGGGGAACGGGCTGGTGGGAGGCCAAAGGATGTGTGCTATGAAACTGGGCTGGAAGTCCAAACAAATTGGGTAGCACAACAGAAGAGATAAATTGTGCTCATGAAATAAACAATGGCTGAGTGACACTGTATAAACAGTTGCATATAATAACGGCGCTGTTTGTCTCAGCTGTCCTAATTGGGAGGCTGGGCGGCATCTGATGAAAACTCTGCGTTGCACATTTTCCACTTCTAATGAGGAAGATCCCCTCCTCCTAACGAAACCCTCCCCCAGCCCTATTTAGCGGCACTGAAAGACCTGGTTTCATTCCACTTTCCCACAGCAAACTCATCCTGGCAGGAGCTGCATTAGGGAGGACAAGTAGAAAATGATAATAAATCGAGGACTTGCTCTTATTTCACCTTGTGACAAATCTATCCAGTGGGTGACTCAGGAAGGGTGATAAGAGTATGGATGGGGCTGCTGCTTTCCTTTTGACGCTTGGTCATGTGGAAAATAACCCCATTCGAGCCCTCACTCAAAAGGGCTTTGCTTTTAAAATAATGCTTTTTAAAAGGCACTGAATCCTTATTTACACTGTTGGAAAGCCAGCAGCTCGCCTCCATCAAAGTGAATGTCATGGGTCTCATTTTATCATCTGCTTAGGCTGAAATGCAAAAAACAAAAGGAACACTGCACAGAAAGTAATGCATTTGATACCATTAATACACATGAAAGAACTTGTTAAGTCTTGGGGACGGTTTTTTTTAACACAATACTGTATTACCAGTAAATCTTTGATAAGGACCCTTCGTGTTATCAAACCCCTCTCCAGTATAGCACAGCTGACATCTACAGGAGCATGTGGTGGTGTGGGGATGGGGAGCAGCAGAACACTGTGGGCTCCCTGACGTCCACCCAGCTTTGTGCTTTGAACCCAACCATCTCCACCCTGTAGTGTAGCAGGGAGGTGCTCTTACCCTTTCTCAGCCACCCAGAGCAGATCCTGCTCCCCAAGCTGCTCAACTACCATAGAGAAAAGCTGCACTTCAGCATCACTTCAACCAGACGTGCCAAAGCTTCACCATCTCCACTGCACATCGTTCTCACTTGGTTCATCTATTTGACCCATTTATATCTCTCTCTTCTCTGCCTTTTGTTGACTTAAGAAAAAGAGACCTGGATCTCTGCTGGGGTCATAGCTGGGGAGGAGACCCAAGAACTGTACTTTGCAGCCCTAAGGAGGTCATTGGAGCTGCATGTGTTACCTGCAGTCATGAAAGAGATGAATCAGTTATAAGCAGGGTTGATTATCATTCGGTGAAGCAATGGGACAATGAAAGTCAGTAGTGATGGATTCGTTTTCCTGCCACTCTGTAGCCGGGAGGTTGTTTGTGGGGACTGTGGTTATTGGAAAAGTCCCGAGGTACCCCAGAAGCTTTGGGCAGTCCCTGTTTGTAACAGAACAGTTGTTACCCTGCCTGTTTCAACTTAAAACCCCTCCTGACAAAAGCATTGTACTGAAACCAGAAGCTGGACCGTTAAACGCTTTCATTTCCAAAATATTCTTTCTTCTTCCCAGTGTTTTCCCATCTGGTGCTTGGATGGAAGTTTACAAGTGTGTTCTGTTGGGGGACAGCGGTCAGGATTTCTTTACCGATATTTATTTTTCAGCTGCAAAAAATGACAACTTTTTCAAACACAGTTTTACATGGAGAATTTCACTCGTGGCCCTTTTTCAACCAGCATAAGCACTTCTTCACATTAGGGCGGTTTTTTGGCAGAGCACGAACAACAGAGTGTTACTAGTGATGATTACAGCTCAGCTGTCGCAGTATGAGTGATTTTACACTGATGATAGCGTGCATGAAATGCAAGCAAATCACTTGGCCGGGTTGTGGCCGCACTCCTAAAATACTCCAGCTTCTAATTTGCCTGTAAACTTTCTGCATATTGCCATGACGTGCAGAAGGAAAAGTCTCCTGAGTCAGTTTCAATACATTAACCAAATACTTCTGCAGTATTAGCTCATCTGCTCTGTTCTGACTTCCCAGCTGTTTATGAGGCTGAAGTGATGTCCTCCGACCACAAAGGGCAAGGGGAGATTAATAGCTGGGGAAAGAAACAGAGGGGAGTCTGGCAGCAAACTGACTCAGCATCCTTTGCTGGGTGTTGATGGGATCTGCTCTGGGTGCTTCGCCCTGTGACAGGGCTGAACCTGGGGGAAGCAGGCATGGAATTGGGGTGACTGCTCTGCTCTGTGAGTGTGACAGTGGATGGGGAGGAGAAGGGGCACGGAAAGGTTCCTAACCTGAAATGCCACCTTTGGTAATCACTATGGGCACGCAGGCATCCAATAAAAGCCCTGTTACAATGATGGTACCATTCCTGCTGGTGCATTAATGTGAAATATTAAAGAAGAATTTTACAAATACAACCTAAATCTCCAACTATCCTCTGTGCAAAATGAGGGCATTATTTCTAATTTCACTATATAGGGGGGAACAGAAGGTTAACACCTCTACCAGACAACTCTAATGGAGGTAAGCCAAGCCAAGGAGTTGTATTTAGGAACATACTAGTTTGTGCTGGCTGGAGTGGGAGCCAGGCTGAGTGCTGGTGCACCCATATGCAGCCTCTGCATTGTGCCCATGGGCTCTTCTCCCCGACTCATTTGGTCTTACAGGGATCTCCAGCACAGGACTGCACACTGTGCCTCATGTTAGCTCCAGTGCTCACCAAAATGAGGGCTTCTGCCTGTCTCGAGGAGCTGCTGCTCGTGCTATTACAGCAGGGCAAAAAGCACCATATGTAGCTGCTGGCAGGTGGAATGGGAAAGCTGTAACATCACAGGGAATCCATTCCTTTTGGCTTCACATGTTGTCTTTCCCTGTGCCTACAACTTCACAGCTTGGCTGGAGTGCTAAGAGGGCTTCTCTGCATCCCGGTGAGGGAGATAAAATCTTCATTGCCACTTTGCTTTCCATGAGAAACTATAATACTCTATGTAAAGGGTCCGTTTGCACTGTAATTACTGGTAGAAGTTGCTGAGTGGCCGTGCTGTCTCCCCGCCTGCTGCAGGATGATTACAAATGGGCTTTTCTTCTCAGAGCAAAGTTGCAGCTAGACCGTGGCAGCTCCCAATTTCCTAGATTATTAATAATAACAATATCATTTTCTTTCTCCCGTGTTTCTCACAAGCCCTGCACTTTCCTTTTAATGAATCCTCTTCTCCTGCTGCAGACTCTGCAGTGACACCAGCCTGATTTGTAATGTAAATAGGCAGCCCAGTGTAAAGGCGACCTGCGAGAGCACCACAGGGCTCTAATTATAATTTTCATTAAACCCCTTCTGTTTATGAATATCCAAGCAATCTGGCATTGCAGCAGGAGAAAGAGGAAATTAAAGCAACGCTACCACTTATCTCCAGTGTCAGAGAGGGAGGGAGCCAGCTGTTGAGTATAGACTAAACCAGGGCCCTGCACTTTCCTGCGGACAAAGTTCTGAAGAATTATTCCTGCTCTGACATCCTTCCCCTCCTGAGCTTTGCCCAAGCTGCAGAGCTAGGATGTGATTTTCCTATAGAGGCTCTGGGCAGTGCAAGTGCCGTACACGTGATCCAGCCATGACCTAATTAAGGGGCTCAGCTGCTCCAGCTCCCACTGCTGTGTGCAGTGAGGAGCCGTGGAAAGCAGCTCCCTGGGTGAGAAAAACAGCTCCAGGATGTCCCAGAGAGGCCCTTTTCTTACTCCCAGGCCACTGTTAGGCCTCTGTGAGGAGCAGGAGCAAAAAGTTCATGTCCTGTGCAGCCTACATGTCTCATTCCCAGCTGGCACCAGTTCCATGGAGCTGAAGGTGGGAGATGCTCTCTGTGCCATAATCAGCCTCCGTCCTGCGTGCACATGACAGAAGAACTGAGCTTGCATACTTTGAGCCTGAAGCAAGAGTTTCTTCCTCCATTGGGAAACTGTCAGTAGAATATTTGACAATTGAACGATGGGGTAACCAGATGGAAAATAAAATAGCAGTTTCCAATAAATGTGTAAAAGGTAACAAGGATAGCAGTGATGCTGTGTAAACTGTCCAGCTTCTATCTTGTGAGCTATACACGCTGTGAATCTTGATCCATCCCCTGGTGCTCGTGCTCTTTTCTTCCAGCAGCAAGATGCAAGAACAAGGTGCAACCCAGCTATTTTAGCTGAGCAGACCATGCGTAAGACAGGAGTTAAAGGGTCAGTCCCTATAGCCAACAACTGCCCTGCATCCCTGCCATGAGAACAAACCCAAACTTAGTGCAGCCTCCCTGGCGGAGCAGAGGCAGAGATCACGTAATATAATGCCTCATTGGTAGGAAATAAATCTATTACAAAATTAAATTCTTGCTGATCTCCTGCACTGCTCTGCCTCACGGCCTTTCGAGTGTTTAGAGGGCTTCATAAATGGTAGTGGATCTCCCAAGGGAGATGGATGGTGAGTTATTGGCACAACTTCAATATACTCCACTTAACAGTGAAATTTCTGCTACTGGTGGGAGAAGGTTCCCCCGCATTGAGGCTCTCTGCAAGCCCAGTGTTGTTGGTAGGAGGTGGATGGGGCAGAGCTGTGAGTCCTCCAGCATGAAGGGAAGGCCAGAGCCTGGGCTGAGGCTGTGCCATACATGGCATCTCACTGAGGAGAGTATCAGGCACTTGTTGAAGAAACTCATTATCTTTGTGTCTATTGCTATCAGTCATCTCACTGTTGTTCCTGTGTCCCATCTTTCCATTGCAAGGCTGCAGAGCCAACAGAGAGCTATGACACAGAGGGAGGAGAAAACTTGGGGGCAGAGACATTGTGGGCACAACTGATTAATTTAATTATGTTTGGGAAACTTAGGTTTGAATGTTGATGTAGGTTACTAGTAGAACAAGTTCCTCGTTCTTGTCAGAGTGCTTTTTTTTGCCTGGATCACAAAGGTACCTGCTTATTAATTTAGCCTGGCTGCTGATCTCGGCAATCAGCAATCACAGCAGTGTGCAGGACTCAGATGCTATCAGGAGAAACAAGCAGGAGAGAAGGGAGCAGAGCAGCTTAAGTCTCTGATGCTGCTGTTGTCAGGCTAAACCCTGCAGTGAGATGTGGTCCTGAAAAACAGAACGGGCCTGAAGCAGAACACCAATTTAGGAGCATTTGGGGAACACAGGGCAATAATTTCACTGAGAAAAGTTCTTCCTAGGAAGCAGTCTTCTTCCTGGGAGCTGTATTCTGAACACCATTCAGAAAGTCAGTGCTGGACATCCTGTTTTCTCCTCTGAATGTTAAGTTCAAGAGCCACTCACCTGTACTCCCAGCTGCCCTATTCACAGCCCTGTGCTGTGCTGTACCTGGGGATGTGCCCTTTGGTAGGGCACCATGAACTGTAGGGTGATGGGAAGCCCCAGTCATCCATCCAAAGCTGGATTCTAAGCACAAGCCAAGAATACCTCAGTGCCAGTCTCATCCCTTGTGTTTATTGAGGATCGTGCCTTTCCTGGAATGCTAAGCAGCATTCAGGCATGTGGGACTGAATAATTACATATCTTTGCAGCCAGGATGTTTGTGAAAGGCATCGGCGACAGAAAGCACAGCAATCAAGGTCAGAACAGTGACATTCCTGAGAGCATTGGTGCCAGCTCTCAGAATGGGAGAATCCAGAGCAGAAATGTGCCAGGGCAGGGGAGGTGAGGATGCAGATCTGCACTGTGCAGCAGCAGGATGCTGACAAGAGGTTGTGCTGACCCATGCTGGTGGGGCTAAGCCTGCCCATGCTCTGTGCAGGACCCGATCCTCAGCTGTGGCATGGAGCAGTGCAGTGCAAGCTCCTCCAGCAGCCTTGTCTTCAGAAGCATTTGTGTCCCCAGCCCTAGGAGCAACCAGTTTGTTTCTGGAAAACAAATGACTTAAGGCTATAAGGTCTGCTACTGGAGGCCTCCCTGAGGTCTGTGTGAATAGAAGGGTTTTAAACAGCTCCTGGGGAAGGAGCACACCAAGCCAAGCAGAGAATGGGGCGTATTGTATCCAGTGGCCAGAAGGACCAAACGCATCTGAGAGACAAAGTGACAACCAGAGACCTCCTGTGCAATTAGTCTCTTGACCTCTGTGATTCAGGAAGGGGATGCTGGGAAGGGAGCTGTGGATCACAAGGCCCCAAGGAAGGTTTCCTTGACAACACTTACTGAAGAAAAATGAGGTTTCATGAATGCAGCGTGCATTAGCACGTGAGATGCTGACTTTAGAAGAGGCAAGGACGCGGCACCCAGCAAACAAGCCCGTTGGATGGGGGGGATGTGAAGCAGCCGCTCAGTGAATTGCTCTTTTTCAGACAAACTTAATTAAACAGCTATTAAGACCATTAATATTTATTTAGGAATGCAGTCGCTGTGGTAAAAGCAAGCTTACCATTTAACTCGATAATTTTTCTACCCATGAAAGCAGACAAGTGCGTAGCATTGCCAAACTTAAGCTGTTCTGGGAGAACAAACAGAAGAATGAAGAAAAAAATATATACTTGTGTTCAAAACCTAAATAGATAGATTTTAAAATGAGACATCTGAGGCTTTCTTAATTCCTTCCTGCTGTTTCAGCTAACTGCACTCAAACACTCATCTGTCTATGATGTCTCACAGGGATAGTAGTGCTGTGACTTTGCCCTGAACTCAAGCCATCAACCAAAATACCGCAGGAAATCAATGCCATTTTTTCCTCAAGAAAAGGCCCGTGACCTTTTTCAGTGAAACTCTTGGCCGCCCTGATAGTGTTTGCACAGCAGACAAACAACGAGCATCTCCTTCAAAGCCAGTTGGCAGGAAGTCAAAAGCTGAATCAACTGATGAGGACTGAGCCAGGCAGCTTGAATGTTGCAGGGTATGGTGGGACCCACGGGAGCAGCTTGGGGGCTCTTGCAGTTCAGGTAGGTGGGAAAGTAAATACAGGGCTTACGTCACATATTTTGCTCGTGTCCAAGCTGTAGGTGCACACATGGAGATCAGCTGAGTATGGATAGCTGTGAGTTGTTAGTCCGCATCCCTTCAACCTCAACATTGTGCAGGTACAGGGGAATCAGGCTGGGCTCCCCAGTGTGACAGGAGCAACAGAAGATGTGACTATTGGGATCCAAAAGATCAGGAGAATTTAAACAAGCCACCCCCAGCCCATGTGAATAGTTCAGTGTGTCCTGCTGGCATCAGCATCTGCCAGTGACACTGCCCTGCCAGACCCATCCCAAACCGGGGTGGAGGTTCAGCCCTCCAATGAGCTATGCCACATTTTGAGAAGACCATGAGCACATGGTAGTTCACAGAGCCTTTATCAGTGTGTAAGCTATAAACTCTGCCTTCTCTCCATTCTTATCTTTACCAGCTGTATCAGTGAAGGGCAGCCCAGCAGAAAGCTTCAGCTCGTTTTGTTTGCCTGGCTAACGAGCGCTTCTCATGCTCATTTGCTGTTTCATTTGCACTTGGATCAGCAGAAATGGGGTTTATTTCAGGAGAAGGAAACCTGCCACAACCATTCAGATTTTAGTACAGCAACAAATCATTTAACTCAAGGAGTGAAAGGTAAAAGTGTTCTATGGTCTAGAGAAGCAAAAAGAGCAGAAGAAATACTATTTTTAATAAGAGCAGTCATAAAGAAGAAGAAATTGTTCTCCCTGATGGAAAGGTCCTGTCATTTTTGAATGGGTGGAAACCTGTGCCACAATCTGTGAAATTTCTCTTTACAACCAATACCTCTAGACTATAATAGGGTTTCTCAATAGAATAACATGAATCATCCATTGTAAAGAATGCCACAGCAAAGATATGGCATTTCCTCCATTCACCGAGAGGGACTGCAGAGAAGCTCAGTGTGAGAGTGCAGATCTGTTGGCACACATGGGCAGGGGCAGAGCTGGCCCTGCCATTGCTGCTGAACTGCAGGCACCAGACAGGAAGGGTATGACTGCATTCCTTACCTCTGTTGTGCTGTTACTAAGCCCAGATCCAGGCCAGCTTAGTGAAACATCAACCCTGTGTACTGGCAGATCTCAGCGGCATTTAACGGGTATGCTTTGCACACAGAACTGGAATGTAATGAGTGAAACGGTTGTTTCATCTATAGCAAATATTTTCTTAATTAGCCTGGACTCCTAGGGAGACACGGACCAGCTCAGTGTAACTTCAGACTGCATTTCTAGCAGCTGGATTGCAGCACAGCCTAACCACCTGCATGTCCACAATCCAGTCCTAGAGATTCATCATCAGCATTTGAATTTTCCATCAATGCCTGTCCTACACAACACTGCTTCTGTTCATATAAATGAGGAAACACCTTGTCTGAGTGCTCACATCATTTAGAATCATACCGACTGCTCCCGCTCCCCAAAGCTAACGTCCATTGGGAAAAATGAAGAGTGGCCAAAGGCAAGTGGCCCCTCCATGAGCTGTGCAAAGGTGGTTTAGATCGCAGCTCCTGCAAGAACTCTTGTTAACCTGTGGTCATGAGAACCATCATCTTCAGGATGGCTGGTTACTGTTCAGTTCAAGACCCAACGGTGTCCCAGGTCAAAACGAGGAACCATCAAGATGCCAAAGGGCGAGCTTTCCCCTTTTACACAGTCTGATGAGATTTATGAGAAGAAAATACATCTCTAGACATGGATGCCCTGATTTTTGAGTGCTAATGTAGACAGTGCCTATCTTTATCCCCACTGGGGGCCTGAAGGCAGGAGGCGAAGCTGAGCATCACAGGGCATTATCTGTGCAGAACACACACCCGCTGGTCCCCTCGGCTCAGTGACACGTAGCCATGCCATCTCTGTGCAACACATGCTCTAACGCTAATGGGACTCACAAAGCCAATTAAATGCCTGATTGGATGAAGTGGTCACAGTCATATGACCCACTGTCAGCCAGTCAGGATTCAAGATTTCCAAATATCGTTAAGTTATGTGCGTTAATCCCCTCCTACAAGATTAAGTATTTAACCTCTCACTGCTGCTTCTGATGAGATACAGAAAATCTCCCTGCTGGGGGGACCAGGCACAGCAGTAACATGAGCTGTCCTTGCCCTGTGCTGGCCTGGAGGTGGTACATGGCCACAATGTACATCTCATGGCATCTTCCTGCTGCTTCAAATTGATCTGAACTGCTTCAAAGGGAAAACGAACTCATTTGCAGATGAGACAGATTATGAGGCTGGCACTGTTCCCTCCTGGTTTCTCCATACCCCTTTACTGGTGAAGAGATGCCAATGAGGAAAGCTGCTTACTGATTGATCTCCCTCACCCAGGCCCAATATGGATTTCTTTGAAACAGAGATTTTTGTTGAACTTCTAAGATAATGTTGACAATTGTGATATCTTTCCAGCCCAAAAAGGGATGTGATGATAATTTCCCTGCTGATTTGAGAAGGAGATGCCCATCTGATAAATGTGGTTTCCTTCCTCATGCAGTGGGTTGGAGACCTGTGACCATCATGTTCAGAAGTCATTACAGAAGTCCCAGTGCTTGGCTCCTGGCTTCCACTTTAAAGCCAAACCAGGAAAAGATGTCACATATGATTACACATAGCAGATAAGGATCATCCAACTCTTAACGTCTAATTAGTAGTTAAATTGACTATCAGTGGTCAAATGTAATGATTTATTTAGGTGAAAATAAATATGAAAAGTCATAATGTAATTGCAACATGCTACTCTGATAATTAAACACTTTGAAATCTTATAAGAAAAGGTGCTCTTTGAAATCTGAAGCAAAAAAGCTCAGGAATCCTTTTGCCCCCTACACTCACTGTTTCACCCATAGGCATAGCATTTAAAGGTGGTGGGGATGTTAAGGCTAGCATGCAACTGGATGCTGGTTTTGCTTTTACAACTGCTTGCATAACACAGTGGTTCAGAACCAGATAAGCAGTTTCTTGCCTAATACACAAACAATATGTTATAGATGAAAAGCACATCTTAATGTAAGTAAGCTTGAAAATAAGACCCAGCACCTCAGTGCTAATGGAGTTTTACTTCTAGAACACAGTACTAGCCTTGAACCAGGTTACTGGGGCTGAAAAGCCAATGTGTTTGCAGAATTTCTTTGCTGGATGGCAGGATTTTCTGCTGGGGGAAGGCAGAGGGGGGAGTTTTCTCCTCCCTCTCACCTTGATGGATGTGTGCTGCAGAGCAGAAATCTGAGAGGTGTCAGGAATGATGGAGTGATGCTGAAAGCTCTGATAAATGAGTTCTTGAAAGTCCTGTTGCAGCTGTTTAAGGTGTTACTGTCTCACTGCCAGGGCTGCCTCCCCATTGCAAAGTGCACAGAATAGAGGACATGCCCCCACTTAGGCACTGCAGCTCATGGTCCACATTAGCTCAGTCACAAGAGGGAAAGGGAGGGGTGTGAAGAAGAAAGGGGATGTAGATACATGTCTTGTGCTACTGAATTGGTTCATAGGCAGTAAATTGCTTTGGGATGGGAGTAATGACTTCAGCTGCTGCGGTGATTTGCTCAGGGAGCGAGTCAAAACCTTGAGAATGAACATTGTGAGTCCTGAAACTGTAACTCTTCTTTTTTTTCTCCCTTCCAGCTTGCTGCATTAGAGAGGCAAGTGTTTGATTTCCTGGGATACCAGTGGGCCCCCATCCTAGCCAACTTCCTCCACATCATCATTGTTATCCTTGGCCTGTTTGGCACCATTCAGTACAGACCTCGCTACATAGTGGTGGTAAGTAATATCCGCTTTGTTCCGAGCCTTTCCTCTGGTGGGACACAGCAAGTGATGAGGAACCGTGTAAAGCCCTTGGGAAATGAGGCATGAGCACTGCAAACATTTATAGCAGGAGGTGCCTGGCTGTGCTAAAGAACACATTGTTCGGTGTTGTGCATTTCTGCTGTACTTGCTCCAAACTTGGAAGATTTCGGACGTTTATTGCTTGTACACATGAAACAAAGATGCTACTCAACAAAGAGGGAGAAATAGATGTTGGACAAACACATTAAAGGGGCTCTTCCACTCCCTCCAATGCTCTGCCCCTTTGCCTCTAATTAGGTAGAGGACCTTCTGCATATGAGAAACAGAAGAAGAGAAAAAGATGATGGTGCTGACTCAAGTGCATTTAACTGCACCCAGATGGAATACATATATATGTATATACATATAAGCTGATTCTGGTGACTTCCTCATGTTTATTGCTCCTCTCTCTCCCTCCTGTTCTCTTTTAGTATGCCATCTGGACTGCAGTTTGGGTCACCTGGAACATTTTCATCATCTGTTTTTACTTAGAAGTGGGAGGGCTCTCAAAGGTGAGTGTGAACTGCGTGAGTGCATGTCCAGGCTTTGCTGCAAAGAGAACAGAGCTTAGTAGTGAGATAAGGGAGAGAGGACTACCTGGGAACTAATCCTTGCTTTCTCGAATACTGAGAGGGTTGCTTTACTTGTGGTGGAGAATTAATGCTTATTGTACGGTAAAAATGGGGAGTTAAAAGTTCATCAAGAGCCCTTTGCTGGTCAGTGCAAGTGGTAACTGGAATAAGCCCAGTTGGCATATGGGATAAAGTGTCTTCGCTTTTTAAAGGTAAGGGCAAATCTGCCAGCAAAGCTATCCTGAGAGGAGATGGCATTTGAGGGCTAATTCCCAGCTGTGATGTAGAGGTGGCTGAGGAAGGCTGTGAACTAACTGGATTATAGCTGATCCCCTTGTGATCTGATAGCACCTGGGATGGGAGGTGTGTGAGGGGGAGAGGAAGGCACTGGGGAGCAATGAGTGTGCCCGCTTTCTTGAGGAGAGGTCTGGGGGGCTCAGTGTAGGCTCGCTTGGGCTAAGAACTTTGCTGGAACTCCTTCTCTGGTATCTCTTGATATCTTTTGCCTCCTACTGAACAGCAGGGATGGGTAGCTGTGCTGGATGCACTGGGCAAGGGGTCTGGTGTTGCACCTTCTGGGAACAAATAAAGGCACACAGGGAAGGATGATACATCTCCAAACACTGCCTTGGTTGTGTGGCTTCCGTGTCTTGATTCTTCCTTCTTAGTTACAGTGGCCTCTATCCAGGGGAGTTGTGAGTTACTGTCTCTTCAATGATAGCTCTTTAAAGGTGAAATGAGCTCAGTGTTGCTGCCTGCTTAACAAGGAATAAGTCAGAAATAATAAAAATGGGAGGCGAGCCCTAAGTTAAGCCTGGGCTGTGAGCAATGAATGCGAAGTGTTGCTGCAGCTTAGCGGACTAAGGGTGATTATGGGCTATGGGTTCACTTCAGAGCACTCTACATCTGGCCTGAATTCCCAGGTCATGCATCTAAGTTGCAGTCATAATTGGAACAGCATTTCATTTCTATTATTTTTAACAGGCCTACAGTAAGTTGTGAGTGACAGCACAAATCCTTTGCAGATAAGAACATGTAACTTCTTAATTCCTCAGTTAATCTCCATTTCCCCTCACAATTATCCATAGAAACTTTGAGAGAATTCTTGCCCAGAACAGCAATTACTCACGAACTGGAGGCTCAGCCTGAGATGATCTTCATCTTGGCTGTGGCCAATTAAAAAATAAAAAGATCTTATCTAACTGTTTTAAAGCTCCCTTAAGAGAGAAAATATTGGCTTGAATAAGTGCTCTGAGAGCTTCCCTGACAGCAGTGTTTGCTTCCAGCCAGCTGATTGTTTGTATTTACTAATCCCAACCTGCCCTACATCAGGTGAGGTGAGGCTGCTGTTCTGCAATTCAGGCAGCGTGAAAAACTCTGCTTTCCCTACCGCAGAGTGGCTTCACCTCGTAACCTTACTCTGCACTGTGGCTTGTTTCAGCAAAGCCAACACATAATGAACCTTTATTTGGCTTGTGGGATGATCGCCATGACTGGGAACTTCTGATAGATCTGGGTTGCAGCATGTGTTGTTACTGATGTGGTGGGCTTCTCTCTATGGCTGCAGTGAAAGCTTCACGCTGCTGGTTTAGTGGCAATGCTGGGGAAAATAAAAACAAAACCAAACGCTGTTTGTGGTAAAATGCTTCACAGCCTTTTCTCTATTCCTCCTGAGTTGTTTCATTTTAAAAGGCCCTAAGGATGGCTGTTCCAGCTCCCTCTGCTCAGTTTAGTGACTTGCTATCTGTTGCTACCCCATAACCATTAGTTATAACTACCTTTAAGGTTTGGGTTTTTGTTTTGTTTTTTTTTTAATTCAAAGGGAAGAAGTTCTTTCCTGCTACTTGAATCTATTTTCTATTTCCTGGAAGAATTCAACTGGCCTGAATTCTATTCTTTTAACCCTGTTATTTTTAATCTTGCCATCTTTTCATAGTAGCCATAAAGGAGTGCAGAGTATGACATGGGAAAACTTCATTAGGTGGACAGACACAAATAGGTCTGCACAGGTGTCTAAGAAAACACTTCCTTTGTTGCTGGGAAGGCCTCTAAGTGTGTCAGCATATGTCAGCTTTACTGGAAGTGCCTTGCCAGTGAGCAGGCAGGAGATGCAGCAGTCTGGATTTGAAAAGCTGCTTCTCAGCACCAGCAGTGAGATGGTGATATACCTCTGAGAGGCTCTTGGCAGCTCTCCCTCTGTCTCTGCTCAGAGTTCTGAGCACAGTTGGAGTATGTGGGGGAAATCTTGTCACTAGAAGTCCAGTACTGCTGCTTCATATCACTGTGTTTGGTGGGACTCCCGGATAGGCTGCTCTCCTGACTGCCGTTCTTCTGGTTTGTTCCTTTTAATCATCATTTTTCTTTTGGTCTACCTAGACATTGGAAGCTATCTGCTGAATACGTGGGCTGTGTCTGAAATAACATGCTACACTGCCTACTCAGTGCAAAGCACACTCTGCTGCAACACCCTGGTATGAGCTGTCTCTTCAAATTAATAATTAAAATCATGCTGGTAAGACATATGAGCATTGGTCTGTCCAGCTGCAGTGCTGATTGACTCCTCATCATGAACCTGAGAAGTGCTCAGAGAGGCTTGAGGAACTGCTATTGTGATTCCTTTGTCTCTTCCCCTTGGAATTATTCATCTTGTAAAGATAAAATATACATATATATATATATTCCCTCCCTTCTTTATATTCTTCCAAGTCTACATAATGTTTTGAGCTGAATTCAGAGCCATGGTGGTCTAAATCTCCTCCTGAAACAAGAGGAAAAAGGAAACCCTTGTGAACCAGATGATGGGAGCGGGGGGAGGTGATTTTTATTTTAGAGAATCTGGATGGCATCTCTGGGATGATTTTGTAACTGAATAAATCCTCAGAAGAGGATGGATGGATAAATGTTTGCATAGCTACAATTGCCCCTCAACTCCACCTCAGTTTAGACCATGGAAGCCTGAGCTTTGCCCTCCAGGTGCTGTGGCATTGTCAGCAAGCCTGCTGAGAACCCATGGAAGTGCTTCTCCATTGTCTCAGAATGATGAGGTTATTCAGCACACGTGATATTTCCAACTTAAAAGATGTAAATCTATTCTGCTGTCAATCTGTGGAAGCTCTCATACAGGGTTCACCTTGTTTCCTGAGCCATTCTAATGCTGCCTTGTCTGGTAATTAAGGAAATACTGGGGAGGGAATTCAGAAGGCTGTTAGCTGGATGTGAAACCATCTCTGATTAGTCCCTTAAAAAACTTTTTATAAAAAGCTTTCAGAAAAAAGAATATTTTAGAAGCAAGCTTACAAAACACAGCTGTCTTCCCTGAGTGTCAGAGCTAGGTGTGAGTTTCCCCATGGGAAACAGCGGGGTGAAGCTGGGAGCAGAAAACAGAGTCGGTAAAAGGTAGGCACTACAGTTTTAGTGCTGTCATCTTCCTTCTCACACTGATGGCAGATGGATAGCAACCAGGTGCTACGGCAGTTCAGAGAGAAATGTGATTTTTGGCTGGCCTTCAACACGCTCCTGGGAAGGAGCTTGTATCGCTCTTTGCTCGTATTTCTCTGGAGGCTGAAGGTTAAAGAGGAAGCGATAGCCCTTCAAATAGCATCCTGTCAAGAAACGAGGGGGAGTGTGGTTACACAGCTCATTCTCTCCCTACAGCAGGGCTTGCTCCCTTCTGGGACTCATTAGTATCTTTCAAGTCGCATGCCGTTTTTAAGAGTATTTCAGTGTGTTTAGACTTCAAATGCTTTACGGACAGGTTTGAGGAAACAGCTGTTTCCTAAATTTTTTTGTGATTGATCCTTTTCTCATGGTTTTAGTGTACCTTATTTTATAGTTTCATTTCTCTTCAACCATCTCCTCACAAATGAAGCTGGCAAATCACAGGAGACATCCTAGGGATGTTTTCCTCATCTCTTAGCAAGCACCGAACAGCAGAAGGTCAATTAACTGATTTCCTTGAATGCTCTTTTATTATGCCTCATTCATGCAGGTATCCTCCAAGGAGATCCATCCAGGGACACAAGCAAAGGAACCAGCCCTGCTTTGCTTGTTGAGCTCCTTTCATTTGCGCTGCCCTTGTGCCCTGCAGTGCTGCAGGCAGATGCATGTTCACAAAGGTGTCTGCACTGTGAACCTGGGGGCATGCACAACTCCAGTGTGCAATCAGTATTTGTGTTATATTTGTGAGGAGGATGGCTCACATGTGCAAACTGTTATACTTTCAGAATTCAAATGGGCTCCTTTTTTCCAATCTGCTCTTAACTGGAGTATAACAAGTTTTGGATGGAGCTGAAGTGTGACTGTAAGTGAAAAGTAGTGACTGCTTTTGAGGCTTTCAGGACCTACTGTCCTTCCACCTGTCTATCTTCAGCCTAGCGCTTGTTCCGCTTTTTCACGCTTAATTCACAAACAAGCTCTTTGCTTTTGCAACAGAGTTAAGCCAGAAAAAAAACCAACAAAAAACCTATAAGCACTGATGATATGGAGAATCAAGAAGAAAAACATGTTCCTTGTTTTTCCAAATGTGCAAGAATTCATCTGTGTCATGGTTTTGTAATGACAATCTGCAAGGAGTTGAGAATACCATGGGATGGGCTGCTAGGTGGGAAAATCTACGCATATCAGAACATGCAAAGTTGGAAGAGAAAGAGCAAGCTTTGCAGAAAAGCTGTGATTTGGTCTATAGGTCTATAGATGGGATCTCTGTGGACCACTGAAGAGCAATGCCCAGCTGGGGGAAAAGGCTGAAGTCATTTCTGCCAAAACTGTGAGAAGATAGAATAGGAAACTGTCTCTTGAAATGTAGATAGCACGGCACCTCCGCTGGGTGTTATCCTGGAGCTGCCAATCTCATTATTCCTCTCAGCCTTTAAAATGCAGACAGATCTCTTTACATTCCCAACTGTTAAATCTTCTCTATTGTCTTTCCTTTGCTATTCAGACTGCTTTTGCACTGGTGCCATACTTCATCTCCGTGCCCTCCTCCATCTACTGTAAAACACATCCCATCTGTTGTAGTGATTATGTTGGAAACTTGGCAGCTGTCTTCTCACTTAATTGTCCACATTTCTTAACATGTGCTTCCTGCAGCATATTTTAATAACAGCTCTGCAAACTGTTTTTGAGTATCTGTGTTGCAGTGGAGGGTTCCCACACAATGTGAGTACTGGGGCAGTTGGCTTCTATTCACGAGTCATCTGGATGCCACTCTCATTGTCTGCTCTTATAACTCAGGTTTGCCCCTGGCTACGAATGCAGACACATGAAAATGTATTTGCAGGCCTACCTGGCTGAGCTCCCTCTACTGTCAGCAGAGATGAGCTGTCTCTCCTGACGGTGATTCAGACAGGGGCATGGATTAGCTGTTCTGTCTGTTGTTCCAGCAGTGATGCTGGGCACCCAGCACTGTGCACTCATCTCTGCAGTGATGTGGTTGGTCTTTCCTGTGCCTCCCTGCTAGTTCCCAGTTTGTGTTTTTCCATCTGGAGGAGGGCTTTGCTGTGTCCTATAAGCTCAAAATCCCCGAACGCTCTTGGGCATAACAGCAGGTATCACTCTTTGCTTAAGAGTGTTGTCACTTTTAAATGAGCAAGCTGTTTGCATACACAGCTCCTGCACTACTCACAATGGCACTGGTTATCAAATTAGCAAAGATAAGTACAAAGCAAAGCCTGTTGAGTTGATAAGGAATTCCTGGGAAAGTGTTTGTCAGAAGCTGCAATCATCACTGTGAGGCCAGCTCAGCTGGGTAATCTGACCTGAGGCTGGCAGTGCATAAGGTCAACAGGAGAGGCAGAAATACCATATGTTAATAGTGTGGAAGGAAACTGGACAGTTGGAAATTGGTAGGGGAACTTGTTGGGTGGTTTAAAAGCCAAGACCACAGAAAGATCTGTTGAGTTTTGAAATTCACTCTGGGGGTATGAAGTTCATTTCCTTCTCTGAGTTGCTTCCAGTGCTCAGAAGAGCATACCCATAGCATGAGATCTATTCTTTTTATCAGGATACTTTTTAATAATGAATATAAGACCAATGCATTTTGATCTGCGATAGCATTTCTTGAGAGTGGGGATGTCAAAAAACTTTGTTTCCATTGATTTTAATACAGCATGTCAGATACTCTCAGAGTAAATGGAGATATCTTTGCAATTTTTCAGGACAGTGAGCTCTTGACATTTAACATCTCCCGGCACCAGTCGTGGTGGAGTGAAAACGGTCCTGGCTGTGTAAGGAAGGAAGCTTCAATGTCTGGCATCACAGGTCTGGATAGCCATTCCTATATCTCCGTGATAGGCTGTGCGCTGGAGTATCGGTACATTGAGGTCATGCACAGCTCCTTCCAGATCCTAATTGCGGTGAGTACAGTGCTGAGAGTGCCACAGGGCAGTGGTTATTGAGGAGATGCTGTTTTGTTTCCAGGTGCATGAGTGGCCTATACTTTCCACTGATTTTACATCATCTGATTGCAAAAGCCTCTGTAAATATTCTTCTCTCTTGTGAATAACATTACTACGAAGATTTGGAAACAAATAGGAGAAATATAATGAAGTTATGCATCACACAACCATCCAATAACAAATCATTCTGTATCCCTGTTGGAGTGAGTAAATTTGTGTTTTAATATGGACAGAGACTCTTCTGAAGAAGGATTTCTTCTGTTCTATGTGACTTGGTGATGGGTGAGGGAACAAAAATGCACGTATTTATTGTGAAGAAATAACAGGGAGAGAATCCTCACTGCCAGAAATAAGCTTTAAGGAAGAACAGAAAGCAGCATGTTTTATTTCTGCTGACACTTAAGATGTGCATTAAATATTTCTATTGACTCTTTCCTCATCTGTGTTTTCCATAGTCGTTAAATACTCTGCAGTAGTTCAGCATCCTTAATCTTCACTGTTAATAAATTGCTTCTCATTTGTCTGTAAAATTAACTGAAGGAAAAGGTCCATTGTCTGCATTATTTCATGGGTGCTCTTGCCTTTTGTAGCTGTAGTGATGTTAGCAACCCACATCTTTCTAATCTGCTTCGGTTTGTTTCTTTGTGGTTAGTGGCTTCAAGTACAAACCATCATGGACAGATGAAATATGTGCATTTCAGCTTTCAGTTTTGGCTTAAAAAGGAGTACAGAGAAACTCCAAGCTTCTGGAGTTCCAAGTACTTCTCTGCACATTTTTTTGGTACAAATTTCTACTGCCTTTGTCCTGTATTTCCTATTAGCTGGGATAATCCATGTGACCCAGTGAACTGCAGGGAGCAGGCAAGACTCGGACTCCAATCTGGCTATGTCACACAAACCAGGCAGAGAGAGAAGTTCCTGTTTCCTGAGTTGGATGGGCTCCCTGGCTTCTATACAGGCTGTTAATATTCTGTGAGTTTTCCTTCAGGGAAGATGATTCAAATCAAAGGATGTTTGAGTTGTTTCAATGCGTTTGTATGAGAAAACCTAGGTATCCAAAAGATTAGATGCTGTTTTCTTTAAGAGATGTTATGGAACAAGACTGATGCTGATGATCTGGTGCTATTCCTGAGTTTGGTGAAGCAAGTGACAGACTTTGAAATCAGAACCTCCCAGTAGTGGACTCAAAGTGCAGAAGTGTGTCACTATTAGCATTCTTCCTACATATCTAACTGATACAAGCACTTGTGTCCCAGGTAGAAGCTTGGCCAACAAATAGTCCCAAGTTGGATGAGAAAGACAGGGAAACAGAAGAGGAAAATGTAAGATACAATGGAATGTAGGTAAATATTTTCTCTGTCTTTCCTTCTGAGACTTCAGTTGCAGTAGGCTTTTGCATCCTAAACTCTGGAAATGAGAATACAGTACTCATATGCAAGAAAGCCACATGGGCTGAGCTGTACAGACTGAGGTAAATTTCCACTTGTCCTGTAATAAAAGTAGAATATTGAAGCCTCAGGCCTGCAGCTCCTGCCAGCTCTGAAATACTCAAAGACTGAGTTAATCTTGCTGAATTTGATCTTTCATGCCAAAGGAGAGAGAAAGTAAACACTAGTCCTTATGGTAACAACAGTGATGGCTGTCATCTTGACTCCTGCTGTGGCTGTATTATCCCACTCCTGTGCATACATTTGAAGAGCATGCATAAGGTCTCAGCTTACTTTTGTTTAGAGCTTGTCTGTATTCCTTGAAGCAACTGCTTTAGTCTGGAGTGGGATCAAACTTGGGCATAACAGTCAACACATGATATGAATAGCTGTATGGCCTAGTATGAAAATTTTGCTTGGTGCTTTAGCAAGATATTGCAAGATATTGGAAGAAAAAAAACTTGTTAGAACAAAACCTCTTCGAATCTGTACTGGTATAGAAATGTCACCATAAATCTAATTCTACCAACCCCATCAGGAAATGCAACAGCAACCAGTTTGTCAAAAAATCTGTTTTGTATTCTTAGCAAGGATTTATCTCGCATCTCCCCATCTTGCGAGCCAGCAGGAAGAGGAGTGATTTCTGGTTTTGAAATATGTGGTGTAGCTCTGGGCTATCCATATGGTAGTTCTGGGAGTGGGGAGGGTTAGGCTTTTCCTGAGGCTCCGTTGAATGGGATGGAAATTGGAAATCTCTTCCCCCTGCCTGCCTGTCTGCTGTTTTCACTCCAACTGACAGGTTGGAAGGTTCCCAGGAAGGCAGCAATGCAAGCTTTGACAGCAGATGTTATGTGAGAAGCAAAGCGCAAGAGATGCTTTGCTGTTGGCAGAAGTTAGGTTTTCAGTGGTTGTGATTGCATCCAAAAAGTAAAGGTCAGGGAATCAAAGGACTTTGCTTCATTTGACTATCTGGTCATTGCACTGAGAACATACATGCTTCCTTAGCTTTGATTAAAGTGAAACATGCAATTCATTTGCACTGAAGAAGACTCTGAACTGTTTGGGGGGGCAGGAAGGAATTGCAGGTTACTCTTTTCTTTGGAGAGAAGATTTGAAGAGCACAGAATTTTTACTAGAACAGATGTAAGTCTAAAGCTAAGATTTTACACACGCAATGGTAACACCTCCTAAAATTTGTCTTCCCATTTCTTCCCATTTTTCATGTATTTTGTACACTTGCAGCCAGATGGTCTTTTTCTTTAGTTCTTCCTGTAACTCATTGTTAGTGGCTCCAGCACTTTAATTCAGTGCTTCTTTCCTGTGAACATTATTCCACTTGCTATTAAAAAGTTACTTGAGATGACTGAGGAATGAGTTTCTTTTCTTTGTAATTTTGGGTACACTTGTCATCTTTGCCTTTCTTGCTTTGCTGATTTGCCCAAAGAATTCTTGGGACATCCCATATTCATCCTCTCTTGCTCAACAGTGTGTGTGTTCCCAGGCTGTCTGACAAACTGACTGAACACACCTGTCTGCAACATGTGTTCCTAATAAAAAGCTTAATCGGATACTTGTGAAGCCTGGAGGAAGCTGGTACTGAACACGCAGAGCACGCGGAGAAACTGCAGCAGAGGCTGAAGCCCAAGAACATTCTTTGGGGAATTAGAGCAATAGCTTAGTGTCATTTTACCTCACTGACTTTTCAGTATTTCACAAGTTCAGTTGGCTTATTTCCTCCTCTTCCACCTCCTCTATATAATCTGTAAAGATCTAAAAATTACTGCTATTCCCTTGGATAATAGAACTTAAAACAAAGTCCTTACTGAAATCAGCAACACAGATTCTGTACTGAGCAGGAGTGAAGTTGCTTCCATATTCTTGGCCTCTGTGCAGCTTTCTTCTGTGTTAATTGCTGCTAACCTTAGTGATGTCTGAGGGCTTGAAGTGTCTATTTCAAGAATGAAATCAGAAGTTTAGGTCAGCCAATGAAAATCCAGTTCATGTTTCTATTGTTTCGTCTCTCATTTATCACTGAAACTATCCCATTCTGGACAGGCTTCAAGATATTTTTGAATAAAAAGAAAATAAATTGAATAAGCAATTTATTATTGATGAAACTCTTGTCAAGAAGGAATGGGTTATCAGGTCAATGCAAGAAAAATACTAAACATCAATCAAGTCATTTTGAAACAATCAGGAGGTAAATAAAAACAAAACTCCCCACTCAAATGGAGCTGGAATTAGGAGTTTCCCGAAATGGATATCAGAAATTGCAAACTAAGATAAGGTTGATGTGTTTGTATTATAGCAATAATAATATATAATAATGTAATAGTGGATGGATTCAGAGATGCATTTTGCATGGTATTTAATCCAAAGCTCCTACTCTGAGGTATGACTGGAAATTCTGGGAGAAGACTTCCCTAGGATTTCCTTGGAATCAGAGCATACATTCAAGATACATCTTTCTTACTTGGATATGTGTGTGCATGTAAACCACATGCGTTGACCTTATATGTTGTGAAGCAAAAAATGCTGGATCTTTAAGCTTAAATATATATGGCAGAGCAACTGCAAAGAATGTGCGTGACCACTCTCTTAATTTGATTCTGAGGTGACTGCAAACACACAGCAGAGACAAGACCATGCAGAAAAGTGCTTAGACGTCCACTGAATGCTGTGCTGGCTTAAAGCTGAAGCATTTTATTTTTCCAGTAGCATTTGTAAGGGTTTGTGTTGCTGCCTTAAAGTCTCCTGGCATCTGGGGCTGACCAATGACGGCCCGCTTCAGCACCACGGCCAGCACCGCCATGCTCTTCAACGGAAGAGGGAAAATGAAGCTGTTGTTGGTAGTATAATCGAAGCATGAGAAGAAGACATCTGACTGTTCTGATCTTTGTTTGTTTTGTTTGCTTTTAAAAAGCAATGGAGCTATTTGGAAGCGACTGTCAAAGTCAGCAGGTAAAATCAGCTGGTCAATACATGTGGCCTTGCAGTTTCTAGAATGAATGAAAGGACCTTTTTCTGAGCAAGGTTTGCTGTAGTTTATAGAAACTTAGGGTGAAGCAGCACTAGTTTTGAAAATGAACAACAGGGGAAATGTTGAATGCATAGAGACACCTCTCCTACACCAAGATACTGGGATTTGTTTTGATAAGTTTCACCGAAAACAAAAGAGAGAGCAAGCTTGTCTCTTATGTGATTATAGGAGATTGTAAAGGAGATACAAGGCTTAGTGATGCTATGAAAATATTCCATTTCCTTCGAATGAGGTGTTTTTTGTCTGGGAGAGCATGGGAAATCAAGGATACCTTATAACTCCCCAGTAGAAATCTCATTAACTTGCCTTTTGTTTTCTAGTGTGATGTATGTTTCTGTCATATTAAAAATGAATGGACTCTACTTTTCTGGGTTCACCATGCATCATTCTGTCTTCCCATAGAGTGAGTCACTGTATGTTACATTCTAACTCTTGTTCAAGAAAATTGAGTTCACAGTGGAAAACAATTATGTCTCACAATAACTTTACTAATACAGTTACTGTCAACCAAGATACTGCTAAGTGGGGTGTTATGTGAAGATGTAAAATGAAGGATGGAGAGGATATTTGATTAACAGAAAGAAGGCAGAGCAAAATAAAACCTTGCTGGGTCTAAAATGTTTAACTCCCATTGTACCAAGAGCTTGTTTCTCTGTTCAGACTGGGTAGAAGCTTGATAGTGAAATGGAATGAGGCAGTTCTAACATGTTAGAACTTCTACAGACTACCAACTAGGCACAGATTCACCAGGCCACCATAAAGTGTTCTTTAATGTTCACTCATGTTTTCTGCTCTAAGTGTTGCTCTAAGCAATCAGTTGCTGTGATGGTCACACCATGCCAGGAGAGGTGTTACGTGAGAGGCACCCTACTGTTTTACTGCTCCTTTTTCTATCTGGTTCCTAGGAAGTGGCAATTTCCTGATAGCCTATGCAATGTGTGAATTAAAACCTTTGCTATTGCCTTGTTGGTTTTTTACTGTGCTCCAACCCACTTACTTTGCACGCCCAAGGCTTGATTACCTCATGCAGAAGCATTTATTCTCCAAAGACAGAAAGATATGTAGAAAATGTGGACCTAGAGTAAGACTGGAATTTTCTTCCAATGAATTTTGATCTCCAAGCCTAACTTACAGAAGATCTCAGTAATTCTGAATGTTACTGCTGGCACATCACTGATTTTCTGGTTAACAAAGTTTCTATCATCTCATCTGCATAAAAACTACTCTCATCTTGCTAGTAATTCCTACACTCAAGTAACTTCTCTACCCTTCCATGCCATTAATTACAGAAATACAAAGCTGATGAGTTCTTGTTCCTGTTAATAACATCTAACGCTGTATGTCTGTGTTTCTGTCCTATATGCAGATATCAGGCACACTCCCACATCCCCATCACTTCTCTCTAAGAGTTAACTTAAAATGGTAGTTCAAGTATCAAAAAAGCTAGCCCATGTTTTCCCCAATCATTCTGGCAACATCAGGTCTCTACAGTGAAGGTGAAGATGGGTCATGCAAGTATTTTGTTTTGAGCTCTGAGTATGCTCCCTGCAGTGTCTTCATCTAAACCTACTCCTGTACTCCATACCTTACCAATAAATATGACTTGGCTACACCATTTCAGTAGTGCTGCCAAGCAGAGAATAAATATTGGCTGCTAAAATCATGCCAAGTAAGTTCTGACCAGCTTTGCAAGATTGATGCTGAAATGATTTATTCTCTTTATTTTCTAGCTGGTGGGTTTTGTCTACGCCTGTTACGTTGTTAGTGTTTTTACAGAAGAAGAAGACAGCTGTAAGTATTTATCAACAGATTCTCTGGCACAGATTTTATTGATTTTTTTTTTTCTTCTGTTAGATGTTCATCTGTCAAGAATGAGTTGCCATCAGATCTCTTTCCCTTTCTCCATCCATGTGATGTGGTAGTACCTAACTTTTGAAGATTGGCTATATTTCTGTGATATTTTTTCCCCATGTCGCTAAGTGTTAGACAGAGGAATCTAGTTACTCCTTCAGTACACACACATACACACACACACACACACACACAAAGCTTCTACAGCTGAAGAGTAATACCACTGAAATGTAACTAGGAGAACCTATGGCAAATACAGCCAGATATTTAACTGGGCCTCCTGATGAGTATCATGTGCCAAAATATGAGGATAATGCACAAAATGAGATTTGTTGCCAAGAACCAATATGACCTTAATTTAAAAGCAAAAGTAACATATGTGAATCACAGGAAGGATGAGGGAGCTGACTCTATTTTGTTTGGTAGACAGATCTCTCAAGTGTCACGTATTCACTATAATGAGTCAGAAAAGAAGATTGAGAGAAATCACATGGATGATGGAGTCTGTAGGATCTATGCAGATACCAATAGCCTGGGCCTGAATTACTACCCTTCTAAAATTCCCCCTGAGACCAGTACTTTCACCAACAATAGAATGGATGCACAGAGTTCAAATAAACGTGCAATCTGATCCCAATGGCAATATTTTGCCTTTGTTTTTGAACTCTCAGAATGTTTAAATTGGAATAGCCTTAATGAAATCAGTGGGTCTAGGTCAGGATCTGATTCAAAGGCTTGATATCCAAACATCACTTCCTTTAGTGCAAGTAGCTCTGTTGTATGGATGTTAGCTGAAAAATGACAGCTTTCAACTGGATATCTGAAAGTATGCGAAGAATGTTGGTTTCACATGGGTGAGATGAGATATGTTGCTTATCTGACTTGTCCTCATGTTTGACTGTTTCCTACATGGCTGAACTCATTTCTCTGACTATACTGGCTTTATTGATCACGTGTTCAGAACTTGAAAGTGCCTTTAGTGTTACACTGTAAGTAATATCTTAAAAATTATATTACAGCTCTCCGGTTAGCTAAATAGCTCGAATTCTGAGCCTCATCTGAATATTGTGAAGTAACAACTCAACAGGGCTTATTTTAGGATGGGGAGAGGCAATCGTGTGGGAGGAAGCATTATCTAGAAACGCAGAGCTGTAAATTTCAGGATATGGTTGGTTGTTTTTTCTCCCACTAACAAATTCTTTTCCCCTCCCAGTTTCTCTGTTTGGAGTTAAAATGTCAGCTTGAATAATTAACAGTGACAAACCATCAATATTTCACACTCACACTGGTAGATCCTTCCAGTGACCCGAACAAATTTGAGCTGCGTTTTAATTTTCTTTTCCATTTGTGGTTTCCTTTAAATGTTCCTTTGATATGCAGCATGGAGTAATTATAAGTGCTGAGACACATTAATCAGGAAGCTCATGCTAACGTGATTTTCATGAGAAAACACAGCAGTAGGGATCTACTAATGCCAAACTGTGGGTAAGAATATTTTAGACATGCTAGTGTACTGAGATATATTGGTGGTAGCATCAGTGATCCATACTTAAGACTTTTAAGGGACTCAATAGGATGCTCAGTTGAAATGACTGTTGTTTGTGCAAGGTCCTGGACAGTTACTGAAGATTTTGTGCTTAGGGTTTTCTAGTTTGGATGTCTTCAAATGAGTTGTAATACAGATAGCATCTTTTTTTTTTTTTTTTTTTTGAAAAAAAGCTTTTAAAATTTTCTTAACTATTTAAAAAAACTAAAAGTTTCACTGGGACTACGATGAATTATCAGCCCAATATACTTAGAACCTCTGCAGACTTCCCATGAACTCACAGTTCCAGAATCACAGTATCAGCATGAAGCTATTCATTAATATGCAATTTGTGAGTTTTTTGAGTTTCTTAATGTATTTTCAGAGAGTGTTTTTTTCCCCATCATAGATATTTAGTATGTATTTTTTTCTATTGTTTCTTCATTTAAAATAAATACTCAAACTCGTTAGCTAAAATCTAAAATAATAGTGCCACCTTCAGGAAAGGAAAAGGCATTTGTATACTTGCAACATTCCAGTTATACTTAAATGGCATTTGAATGGGATAGCTTTCATACTTCCAAACAAGATCCCCCAACTCAGCACCAAACAGTGGATAAACATTACAGGTTTCTGCAAGGTGAGTCACAAATTGCACCACATCTTACCCCTACTGATCCAGCTATGTTGGTCAGCTTGGTAATACAGACTTGGCCTAATTTCAGGCAAATGAAGAGAGACTTCCATGGTTACTAAGGGAATTGTCACTTAAAGCAATCCTTGTTTAGTTACATTGCCCTTTTGTGAGTGCTGGAGAAGGGAAGCGTTGTTTCTTTTTGCACACAATTAAAAGAAATTGAGTTGGCAGAGGGGACCTGAAAAATATCAGAACTGAAGATAATGGAGTATTATCTACGGTTCTCCAAAGCTGCTGCAGTCTGTCTTGCAGGAAAGACAAGTGGGGCAATAAAATACCCACTTCACTGTATAACCTTCACGGGGATTACTCTACTGCCAACTTCTCTGCTGGCATTTAGTCTCAAGCCAGTCCCCAGCTTCCTTCTTTCAGCATGTGCTTGAATGGCTGAGGCTTTGTCAGCTCAGTTATCATACAAAGTCACAGTATGGTGGCAATACCCAAGAAGCCTGAGGGAGGTTCACTCATTTTTTTGGAGTCTTGTTTTAGTTTGGTTCTTTTGTTAGCTCTGCACTTTAAGTCTGATGTTAGCAGAATCCCCTCCTTGGCATAGTAGCTGTCCTAGGAGATCCAGGAAAAGAACTTTCCACTTGGCAATCCATACCTGAAAAACCTTCCTTTCTTTTTTTCCTTTCTTCCTTTCTGTCTCTGATTTTTTTGTTATGCCATGACACACATCTACTTTTCCTTTCATTTCCTTTCAATTTTCTGGCCATGTTTGTTTATTTATTTGAGTTTTGATTTTTTTTCAGTTGATTTCATTGGTGGATTTGATCCATTTCCTCTCTACCATGTCAATGAAAAACCCACCAACCTTTTGTTCAAGCAGACATACCTGTAAGTATCGTCTCCTATGCTAAGAGGCAGCGCATGCCTCTGCATTTGATGGCTCAAGGATGCCGTGGGTTTGGGTTTTTTCCTTCTCACAGGTTGATTTGCCCAGCAGGTTCTTCAGGTATGCAAGGAATGAATAAGTTGCAGAACACCAGAAAGAGTGAAACTATCTCTGCTCAGCTCCTGCTTACAAGCGTGAAGCTTGTGTTGCCATGCTCAGCTTATGACAGTGTAGTTTGAAGGGATGCATGTGCTGGCTACGGGACATTACTATAAGCAAACTAGTGGATGCATTTTCCTTGAAGAAAGCAAAGAGACTTCTTAACAACTAGTGCTGTCTGTGCAGGTACAGGTAGGAACTATGAGGAGAGAGAAGTCAGCCTCAGTGAATGTGCAGAATAAGTCATAGCAATAGCAGAATACAATTCTCAATCATAAAGTTGAATGACAATATGTCAGATTAAGCCTGAATTACAGGGATAAGATACATGCAATTGCTAGTTGTTTAAGCCATATCTTAGCTCTGTGGGCAGTTGCACCTGAGCTTAGACCTATGCATCAATGCAGTTCTGATGACTGGGCATGCCTATGGAAGGAGGGCAGAATGTTCTCATAATGGCACCATTACATTTGACTCCATCTTGCATACAGAGTCTCCCTGTATCTGTCTGTGCTTCCAGACACCTTGTAAGTAACAAAACTATCACACCACCAAATTAAAATGAGTGTTAGACAGTTTGTATGCAGGACACGTTTGCTCTTAATGTTTCAGCTTTGTTGGAATTCTGTTGCCTAGAAGAACAGTAACTTGTATGCATGTGGCATCCCAAGAGTTCAGTGGAGAGGGGGGAGCTGAAAGGGCAGTCATCCTAGCAGCTCCTCTCATACCAGTGTGTTAGAGAGACATTTAATTCCAGCTTTTGCCCTCTGCTAATCTCCTTCTACTGCTGGAGGCACAAGAGCATGCTTTCATGCAGTCCACTTGAAAGCTGGTTATTAATGAGATTCTCAAACATAAAGGCTGGTATTATCTGTTTAAAGCAGCAATAAGATCTGAACTTTCGATGCTTTTTACATTGAGCTGCAAGAGGGCAGTTCGACGTGCAGAAATTTTTAAAAGCAACTGCTAAGGGAGGCTCATTTTTTTTGGAATAATGTTACCAAAGAGCTCTGCCAAAAGATGGGAGGATAGGAAAGAAAATTGGGGTAGAGAGAAGAAAAACTACCTCAAAACAGATTGGTAGATGCAGCCCTGTAATGCAGTAAGAATTCACTTCACACTTTGTCACCGCAGCACACAACCAAGAGAACAAGTTATTTCTGCAAAGCAGATAAATTCCCTGTAACTTTGGGCGTGCAGTGGCATTAATAGAAAAGATGCTACAGGATATTAAATATTGATTTCTCTCTCATTTTTGTCACAGTGAGACAGAATTTTCCACAGTTGGCAGGAGCTTCGGAACTTCTTTAGGCAGCTCCCTGATTTACTAGCTTGATGCAGTAGTATATTTTTTACAGTATGACGTTTGGGTATCTTTATTTTCCTTAAAATGACAATTCTTTTACAAAAAGCTATGACTTATAAATGAAGATTTCTGTCCAGGAAGATTATAACCCCCCCCCCCCCATTAAGAAACTAGAACCACAAAACTTCCTTAAAAGGGTCTTAATAAGTAAGCTACTAATAATTCCCTTCCTCATTTCCATTCTTCAGACCATCACTCACACACTGATAGCTTCCGCCAGCACAGTATAATATTTCTTTCTGGCTAACTGGAGGTGAAAACAGCTGCTGAGGAGTAGATAAGGCAACCCACTATAAATTTCAAACAGCCACCAAATACTAATTCTTGTTCATTCAGGACTAGCTATTGCCTCTCTTCCACATGCAGGAGTGGAGTAGATGCTTGATTCTGAGCTAATGAAGATCTGGAGTCTTGCAGTAGGGGCCACTGAGGTCCAAATGCCCTCATCATTTAATATAATAAATGCATACATGTCATATCTTTACAAGAAGATGCAAAACAACAAATATATTCAACTTCCTTCAAGTTGAACCTTCTAGAGCAGAAAGGGATGAGGAACACATGCTTTTGGTTATTCTTCCTCTTTTTGCTGAGGGAAGCCCTGCATGAAACCAGATTCGCTCTGCAGCTGCAAACCTCACTTTCATTTTAAGATGAAATTTGCTGGTATTCAGCTTCTCCCTGATAACAGTCCTGTTGGCACAATTCTTGAACAGGATCACTTCAATTTGTTCCCTGTTCAATGGGATTATTGTCTTCACACCAGTTTTACTTCTCCTTTCCTGATGAGACCACATTCCTTCCTTTCCTCTGCCCCATCCCCCCTACCCCCCAACTCAGCCTTGCATATTTCTCTAGTCTCTTATCTCTTCAAATCTATGGATTTGAATAGGACAATGACATTAACCTACTCTGCTATGCATAGTTTAAGTGTGAAACCAACCCCCATAGCTTCTGTACTGAGTACCCAGGCTATGAATTAGATAACTTTTAAATTAAGACTGTTACATTAATCTACTGCAGCGTTGGAGACGTGCACCCTATTTCCAGCCTTCAGCTTTTACCCATAGCACTGAAAGACATTTTTAAATAAACTTTTGCCTTGTATTAAATCTTCTCCCAAAACTATCACTGATAACTGAGTAGTCACAACCTTAAGAAAGAGACTTCTACAAGTTCCACTGTGTAGATGAATTGCCCTTAATCTCAATGCAATTTACCTCAACACACTGCACTAAGTATTTAACAGTAAAAATACATTAGGAGCCTCGATAGAAGTTACTTACTGAGTGAAAATACTTAACACACAACAATACATTAGTTATTGAAAACAGCAGAAGGGTTAACCAACACAGCCTTGCAGTTTCTTATTAAAGCTGTTGTCTTCAAGTAAGCTGTAATGCCTGCCAAGACAGCAGGAGGTCCAGATCATTCTGATAAGTGATCAGCATGGCTGTAGCCATTCTTTTGACATTATTCTCTGAATTTGTTTCAAGGAGCAATGCTATGTCATCTTAGTTATAAAGCAGAAGTCTTGTAGCACAGTTTTGGACATCATTCAATGCAAAACCAAGAGCCGAGATGTCAGGAAGCAGCCTCTATTCATTTTAAAGATGTAGAGAAGGTCAACACATCTCCCCACCTTTGAACACCATGCTTACAGGATCAGCAGCAAAGCACAGTTTTGTATTAATGCTATGGGCAGGAGCCTTACAATCTGGCACACTGAGTACTACACCACATTAGTAACTTAAAAGCTTTAATTTGATTTTAGTTAGCTTGATTTCACTGACTCTGCTTCCCTCACATCTACCTCACTGAAAGGCCATAGGGTAACAAAGGGTGCAACCCTTATCAGATGCTGCCTTCAGTATTGACAGGATGGCAACAGGAGGCACTGGTTGATTGAATGATTACAGGATCTTACTGGTAACTGCTCACCTCCTAATCAGTTCTTCTATGGTGCAGTCAGCCTGCTAGCCTTTGGCATGAAGCAGCTGAGACATACAGAGTTACAGGAGCTACACATACACAAATGCTTCTGCTTTTCTTTCTAGGTAGACTTCCCTCCCAAACAAAAAATAAAATAAAAATTGCTGGCTATCAACCTGAAGCTGCATGTTTAAGAGGTGATGATTCAGCTGAAAACATTCTCATCTTTACTGCTGGCTGCAGAAGTAGATATGCTTATACTGATGCTTCCGCACTGAAACTGCAGTGATACGCTTTTTTTACAGAGCTACTTTATTCCAGAGATGATCCCTAGCTTTTAAAATTCCTAACCAAGTTCTGTGCATCTCCAAGGCTCACAAGACATGAATCTAACACTTTGGCTCACATCTATTCCCTATTCTAACTACAGAGTATTCAAGTCTGGTATATACATAATATTCTTCCCTTCTTTAAGATGACTTAACCAAGTTGTATCTGATTTCTCAATCCCACTCCTTATCTGTAGTCACCCATATTTACAAACTTGGAACAGAAAAAAAAAAACAAAACACAATTTTGTCCTCATTATTTCTAGTTTGTTACCTTAAGTTAAAAACAAGTTTTGTTCTACGTTAATATTCTGCCTTCACTTTTTCTTCTCTACAGGCCTGCGTAAATGAGGAGGAGCCAGAGGATGCATAAGTCTTGCACTCCACCAAAGGTGCTGCAGGAAACAATCCCCTGTGGCCTGGGTCTATGGCAGAGGAAATGCAGGATGGTGAACTCCATTCCATTTTTTTGTTCCTTGTCTTCTTTTCAAATGCAATGAATGTACATTGAAGGATGACCACACAGTCTGCTCTTAACTCTACAAGTGCCCCGATGAGCCATTCTTACTCCAGTAGGTGGTTCTAGCCAAATGGCACAGACTGGAAAATCCTCAGGCAGAAGTTCACTAGGAGCCTATCTCAAGAGATGCAGTAGAAGTCGGAGCTGCTTCCTTCCACCACGGATGAACAGAGAAGGAAACGCTGCAACACCCTGGGACATCTTATACGTTCTATAGTTAGTGTCTTCCCTCTCTCCTTTCCTCTGTTCTGGAAAGAGCCTAAATCCCATTAATACAACTTCAACTCTTCCCTGCCTGTATAAAACTAGGCAAGGGCTATTTGAGTTATTTAGGATCTCTTACACACCCCACTTTTTTTTTTTTTCTGCACATATTGTAGATAAAAGATCTTCCCTTTCTCCTCTTTATCTGGGACTCCCTCATCTCTACTCCTTATCAGTTATCAGCCCCTTAATAGTAAGGAATTTGGCTTGGATTTTAACATTGTGATTTAACTACTATAAATGCCGAACAGTTAAAACTAGTACAATTGCCAAATCTGTACTTGGTATGGAGCTTAACCCCATTGCAACATGCCAAACTTACAGCAGCTATAGCATACTCTGGGTTTGCCTATCCACATTACTGGTATAGCCAGGTGCACAACTGATACCTGCCGTAGGACACTGGAAAATGCCTAGTTCCTCATGGATCATGTTTTCATACCTGCTTTCTTTGCCCAGCAGCCACACTTACTCCAGGCACAGACCCAACAGCTTCCTGCTGGAAGATATTTTTGTGACAGGATAATTTTGAGGGGAGGGAGTGGGGAGGAAGAAAGGGGCAATAGAATTGTAATTAAGTTGCATTAATAAGGTGCAGCAAATAATTAAAATGAAAAAAAAAAACAGCATCTGTTTCGTTTGCTACACCTCCCAGGATGTTAAGCATCAAGCAGGGAAAGGAGTGCTTGTCTGCCATCCATGGCTTTCTTTGGCTGAAGCATTCCACAAGCTGTTGTAATTCTTTGTGTTGTCTAGTTTAAGATCACTTGGGATTCTTGAATAATGCTTTACAGAAGAGCCAAGCCAGAAGCCATGCTAGGGAAGGAAAGTGCAAGGAAGTGATTTAATAAAAACATTAAGTGCTAAAAGTCAAGGTTACAATGATGCACTTTTTCTTTGTACCTCTAGTTTTTATTAGCAGAAATATTTATCCTTTGTACTCTGACAAAACTTTCCTACTGTTCTGCTTGCACTAGACTCACACAATAACCCTATACCCTGTTAGGGCAGCGACTTGTAGTTCTTTGCGTCTCCAGCATGCCGTGAAATGAAGGAGCAATAGATTTTTCCACGAGGGGGTTCCTTTATCAGAGGCTAGGAGTGCCCTCTATTGGGGATAGGCAGCACTTGGGACTACAGCCAGTCAATATCAACTTGTACCTGTTTCTGAAAGGACATTTCTTAATGGAGGCTTAAAATGGAGACAGCTCTTACTGTTATTTATAGTGGCAAAATAAAGCCAGGGGTAGCTTGAACCCTGCCACAACACTCAGTTCAGCACAATGGTACAGCTCTGTCCTACAAGAGCTACCGGGTACCAGAAATCCACCAGCTCCCAGAGTCTGAGAGTTTAACCTGCTCAGCCAGTAATTTCCTCTTTGCCATGAGCTGCATTAGCATTACCTTCTCCTGAAAAGAAAGATAAAGATTACTGCCCTCTAACACAGCACAGGGATGAGACTTCAGCCCTGCTCAGTATCCAGGTTAGAGCTCGTGCTCCAGTCTCCATAGATCCATTGAAGAGACAGGTACTAAAGTTCCCCATCAAGTTCAGATGCAGAATTATTCCCACTTACACAAACTCATGAATCTGGTCCTTATCCTCCCCTGTCTTTCAGCCAGGAATCTAGAGATCCCACACCATCTAATGCATTTCAAAGGAGATTAATGTATGATAAGAATTTGCTACTCCCACTTACACTTGTGAAGGATGGAAATTCAGATGATCTAAGCCTGGCTCCCCTCTGATATTCTAGGATCCCACCCCCACCAGTAGGGCATTATACTGGAATCAGATACTCACACCCTCATAAGACAAGCCTTTTATTCAGTTAAACAGAACAGGATATTTTAAAAACATCTTCCCCACAATTGCATACTTAGAAGTCTGTCACTACATGATGGAATATTATCTTTAAATTAAAAACTGGTTTAACCAGCAAACAGAAGCCCTAAAAAAGTTTCCTCTGAAAAAACATTCTCTTAGCAGAAGACTAGTTCCCTAGTTCCTAACGCCAGTGAAGAGACCCTGAAAGGAAGATTCAGATCATCCTATGACCAAGAGCACTGAAGAGTCTCTCAACATCTGTCTAGGAGGATAATGAGCTGAGAGCAAAGAGGTTGGAGAAACGGAGCAGGGTTAATCAGATTTGAGTACTGTTAGAAATAGTTTCTCCAACTGTTGAAAATTCAACAGGAAAAAAAACCAACAGAATTAAACCTCAGAAGAGCTGGATTCTCCTTTCTACTTCCCCCTCTCAATGCATTCCTCCTGAATATCCTAGCTACTACAAAACACATTTGGTATAAAAATACTTCAACTTCATTCACACTTAGGAAGGAATCTATCAGCCCTAGTAGGATATCCTCTAAACTGCTAAATGAAGGGAACCAGGCAGAATGCTGAAAACAGCTCTTGATTTCAGTGCAGAAAAGGGATTTGTTTGAGAACTCAAGTATTTGGAAGATTACCTCTAGCAAAAACCTCACGTTGAAGGACAAAAAACTAACATGGCTTCTCTGGAGCAGTCCTACAGCAAGACAGAGCTAATCAGCAGCTCTTACTGGAAGTACTCCACATAGAAAGGAGTTTTAGGCCAAGCTATCCTGCAAATACGACTGTTCCAGTAACAAATGTTTTCTTTCTCTGCTGGATTAGGAGTGAATTATAGACACTTCTTCCTTTTTGCACATTGTGGTTCAGGCCATGAAAGTCCTCACACTTCCTCGGATGACTGCTCTGCAGATAGGACACAGCCTCAAGTTGAGGGCACATTCTCCACAAGCTACCAGGTGGCCACAGGGAACAAACACAACAGACACATCCCTGTCCATGCACACTTTGCACATCCTTTCTTCTCGCAAGCGTCGGAGCTGTTCTTCTGTGCTCAGTGGAGACTCCTCTTCACAAGAGAAAAAAAGAAAATCCCAAGGGTTAATATTTTAACAGCTCCAGAGAGCAGATCTTTGTTAAGAAATCAGAGCGACTGCTTATTTTTTCCCCCCCAAAGTGACAGCAAAAGTACTTTACTCAAGCAGATTTCACTTCAGCATTATCAGCTACAGCTGTTATGAACTCTAGCTTATCTACTTAATACTTGGCACACCTGTACATTATGGAATGCACAGGGACAGATGTCAGTATCATTGTACTCCAAAACAATTCCCTGATTAAAGAAAAGCCAAACTGCCTTAAGACGAGTTGGTATCACAAAGGAGCTCTAAATCCTGAGCAAGGTCTCTATATTCTGCCACTGTTCAGGCTACTGCACATTCTTTTTCAAGATTAAGAAAAAACACAACCATCACTGATACTGTTACTACAAAAGCTGTTCTGATTATGTCTGGGCATAATTCCCCCACCACTGTCACCCCAGTACACCTTTCTGTTGCACAGGCTGCATTTCTCCTCTTGAACTTGATGTTTCAGTCTCTTGCTGAACAGCATCTGTTTAACCGGGAAAGAAAGCATTAAACATATTCTTCTACACCCTCTTCAGACAGTACTGCTTAAAGAGCAGAAATACCCTTGTTTCAGTCAAGCAGTCTTTACAGACCTGTCAACCTCACACACAGCCTGGTCAGGGTGATGCTCCCTGATGCTTATGTCAGTATGTCCTCATAAGGAGGTTAACATCCCTATGCCTATCATCTTCTCAAAGCTTTTTCTCCCCACCCCCTCCAGAGGGTTGTGACACTGGAACAGGTTGCCCAAGGAAACCTCCTTGGATGCCCCATCCTTGGGGGCATTCAAGGCCAGGCTGGATGTGGCAATCTGGCCTGGTGGCTGGCAATCCTGTGCATAGGAGGGGGTTTGAAATTAGATCTTTGAGGTCCTTTTCAACCCAAGCCATTCAAATAAACTTCACTTATCAAGCAGACTTCATAAAACAGGTAACACAAAATAGAGAAACTGAGTAAAACGTATCATCTAAACTCAAGTGCATCTACTTCATGGGAAGGCACTGATGCAATCTTAAATAGACCTAAAACAGGCACTTATCCTAAAAGCCTTGCTACAGGCAACTGCCTTAGTCAGCTACACCTAGAGATGGTAATTTGTGCTCAACCCCCACATAACACACACCTGCTACACAGTTAAGGGCTGCAGAAAATATCAAAGATGTCTACACTACAACCTACTGGAGTCAGTTACTGTATCTGTATCAGCTACTCCAGCAATCAAAGACGTTCCAGGTTTCTTTAAAGTATCTTACTCTTCAGCCTCTCAAATAAAGGCAGCCTTTGGTATATGTCTACTCTTAATTCCAGCCTAGGAAGAGAGAAAGCAGACCCACAGAAGTGCTCAAGATGAAGTGAATAAGAGGTTGAACATCCACCAGCAAAGTAGGTGGGCAAATCAGTCAAGCATACCTCTGTTTTCCTCCTCACTGCTGCTCTCTTCCCATTCTGGCCGAAGCAGATCAGAAATCAGTTCAGACTCAGAAAGATAGGAAGTCCCAGTCAGTATGTATTTATTCTCTATCAGGCTAGTAACCCAGGCAGGGTTAAAGCCCATCTCCAGAACATTCTGTGCTACAGAAAACTGATCCAGAGAAAGGAGAGACTGCAAATTCCAGTTCCTTAAAAGATCTGTAAAGCAGTAAACAAACTCTTCACAAAAAAAGTATGCTACTCTCTGAAGCCATTATACATAAAATGGCATTAACTTCAAAAGATTAAAGTTATCTATCTGGATAGATCAACATCAAGATTTACAGTTTCTACTACCAACCATAGCTCAAAAAAACAAAAGCAACTGCATAAGATCCAGGAGAATAACTTCAGATGTATCATTCTCCAGAATCAGTGAATAAAGTCTCACTTCTTTTTTGACCCCAGTCCAACAGCCAAAGTCTCAAAACTGTTTTGATGAAGATCAAGTAAAATCTCCCAACTGACACTTCTTCTAGCTCGGTCTAGATCAAGCATCATCAGTAAAAGCTGAAATGCAGAACTCTGCTGGCAGTTCACATGAAGGCTTAAATCTTTAAGCTCACCTATCAGACAGGATCTTCAAGTGAACGAGAAAATCAGTTTTTCCCACAGTGACAGGAGCCAAGTTTAACCTACTTAAGTTTCCAGTAGCAAATGATGACAATAGATCCCTAAGACTAATGCTTTCATAAACAGCAGGGACCTTCTAGCTGTACTCTGGCCTGCTTAAAATACTGTACTCTAAAAGATTTAGACAGAAACATCACAAAACACACAAATAAAACAAGTCAAATGAGTCATTACCCAGACTAGCTAAACACAATTGGTCTTAAACAGGCTAGGAGGTCTCATAAGAACAAGTACTTCTTGTGCTAGAGACCATTTCCCAAGAATAATGAGGAATTGCTTCTAGAATATCCAAACATAAAACACAACTCATAATACACAAGCAAGAGTGGGGTAGAAACAGCTACATTTAAACAAAATACAGCACTAACCTTGGTAAGCAGAGGGCTCTTGTCCCATCTGATCCCTGGAATCCCTCTGAAAACACCACAAGAAAAATGTGCTTAGAACTTCCCCTGACAACAAACTCTCATTCACTACACACAAAATAGGACTCACTGGAGGTGAAGTGCTGGCAAAGGACTCTTGAACACTGTTAACAAATTCTCTCCCCATTGATCGCAACAAAAATTCACACCTATAAGCAGAAAGGTTTCAATATATCAGTACAGAACCTCTTAAGAGTAGGTAAGAAGGTACTAATGTTAAGCTTAGAAGCAAACAGTGCCATCAGTTTATGAGCCATTACCAGCACATCTGTTACTCTCAGCTGGTAGTAACACTGCCTTACAAAACAGAAGAGTAACTGAGTTGAGCACACACACACATCTTTTGGTTTTGCTACAAGGGACACATGTAAGCCAAGACATTTACCTTGGATACCATTTGGCATGTTCCCTCCAAGGATCATCTCCAAATGCCCAGTTCCTCATACCTGCATCACAGTAAAAACACCTCACCACATCACCTTGGCCTGTAAAAGACATTACAAGACAATTTATCAACTGACACACCCTATACCCTCTCCTAGCTCTAATCAGAACCCGGGGAGGCTCAGCACTAATTACAGGCTACAGAACAGAGGAGCACATGACAGCTTATCAGCATCACACAAGTTGTTTAGAGGCACAAAGTCAGAAGACAGAACTCCCAGAGCTGCAGCTGGCTGATTCCAGAACTGGGTCACAAGGTAACAAGCAGCATGCATGGGAGCACCACAGTTCATCTGTGCACTAACCTTCCAGCTTGCCAGGATTTAGAGTACAGCTGTAATTATACCTACAAACATTATTCCCTTACCATGATCTGCCATATGCCATCATCTGGTATGGTCATCTTTACCAAGTATTTAGAGAAAAGGCGATACAATTCTACTTCAGCAACGAGAGCATGAGACATTTTGGGATACACGGTCCCTCCCTCCTCACACAAGAAAGTGTTTTAGTCCATACACACTTCCATGTCTATTACTACTGTGCAAATATGAAACCAATACATTCCTTTACCATATGGAAGAGATGTTTCTAACAGAAGTATCACTATATTAGACAGCAAATAAGGATATTCCCACCCTCCCCCTCCCATACTGAATTACAGTCAATCATCAAGGTAATAAGATAAGACAAGACTTACTAATGGACTCAACAGTATCCAAACCAGATACCAGCACAGAAGTGAATTCTGCCCAAGTGGTAAGACAGCATGCACAGAAGGATGTAGTTTGTAACTATACCAGATGTACTTGCAAGTAACTGTGCAAGCAAGAACATTAATCCACAGTGGCATCTTCAAAAGCTAACTTGAACAAGAGCTGAGAAAATGCAGCAATTTCTAAAGTAGTGCTTGAGCTAGGAAGAAAGCTGCAAATTCACTAAGCTTTCTTTGATGTCGAGGTAGCTACAAGCTGGTATAAGAATATATACGCTGATTTACATGTATTCATACCATCAGAACAGGGCCAGAAGAGCTTTACCACCAGAAAGTTAACAAATACTTCAGCATGGAGTCACAAGCAGCTCTTAAAACAACAACACCAACAACTCTTTTAATTTACTGCAGGCTCAGAATGAGTCTGAACCAAGGTAGAGTTGAAAGTACCTTTGCAACACATTTGCACTATGAAGATACAACAGTAAAACATAAATACAGCTGATCCTGCTTCACATGGGACCACACTTATCTATCAGAGCCCTCAAACACATTTTTCTCTGTGCATTTGTTTGACCTACAACGTGAATATAACATTCACACTACATGTTTAAAAAGCAATCTCAAATACTGTTTACAGACCTTGCAATTACTTCATTATTTGCATTTCAGAATGGTCCAGCTAAGCAGAACTTGCATCAAGCAGGTTCAGCTCCTCTCCCTTTCTAGCTCTCGTTAAGTAGTGACAGTTTTTCCAACATTAGGTATTGCAAATCAAAGTCCAGCTGTGGATTCCCCATACAGGAACTTCATAAATGTAGTTAAACAGCATTACACAAACAGAAAGAAGACACTTTGCTGGGTACTCTTACCTGTGTAGAAGAACCCTGCTCTAGCCAGTTCCTCGGGCCGAATCTCAGTATATTGTGGCCAGTTCTGAAATGTTGATAGTCTCATCTCCTCTGATGCCATTTCTGGGTATTCTGGTTGGTTGGGCAGGGCTGTCTCCTCACTGTCTATTCTCTGCAAGAGGCTGAGGATCTGCCCATCTACACTGTCAAACACTCCCTGCAGAGATCCCTGCTGGTTCCAAACAGCTCCACGGTAAATGAATTTACAGAAAGGGAAGAACTTCAGGTGCTCCACTATAGGACAATCACCAGGCTCCCAGTCCTTCAGGATGCCACCACAGCTGAAGCACTGTACTTGATCACCCGGACCCACAAAAAAAAAGCCAGCCTTGGCCAAATCCCAAGCAGACACTGGTGAGCTGCGTGGCCACTGTGAGAAAGTCCTCAGCCTCCTTCTTTCATCTCTCATGCTGGAATTAAACAGCTGGAAGCAAGTAGTCCTGAGATGAGTCCCCTCTGCTGGTGCTGTGTCTGCCATGTCCTCGCTCTGAAAGAGAATGAGAATCCAGAGCAGTCAGCTGGATTCCTGGTGTCAGGCTGAACTCACCCTGCGTTATTTGTTCTACATCCCCACAGCTCATCCCCATGTGTATTCTGGAATGTTCATGGACTTTACACAGCTGAGCTTGTTTTAGAATTGCAGCTCAGTCAGAGGTGCTTCTGGACTTTGCTGCTCAAGTTGTGCTGAATAATTGTGAGTCTGAAGGGAAGAGTCTCACCCTTTATGACCCCCTCAGAGCACATTTCAAGCACTAGCAAGCCTCACAACAGAACTATGAAAAGAAAAAGGTGGAGTTACATTAACACTACACAGGAGAAATAAGTTGCTTTTTGGTTTGTTTTTTTTTTAAGCACAATAAGGAAGGGAAGAAAAGTATTTTGTTATAGAAAAACATTGTGCTGTCTCTACTTCAGAAATTTTTGATTTTTTGCAAAACACAGAGATAACTGATAACAAAACTCCCTAAACTGAAACTTCACATAGATTTAACACAAGAGAATGCTCTCCTATTAAATAGTGCTTATCTTTACTCCATAACAGACTTTGAAAGCAACATCACAGTTAACAGAAACAATACTCTCTAATAAAAGCAGTAAAAAAGTTATTAAGGAGCAACACAACAAGAAAAGGGCCTCACCTACCTGAAGCAAACCACAAATCACAACCAACAGCAGCTTCTCCCAACCCCACAAGCTTATACTCAGCAGCAAGCAAACCTTCCACAACAACAATAGAAACCCTTACAAGATGTAAGTGCCCCCACCTGCCACAGAGGCTAGTTTAAATGCTTGATTTTCCCCTGATTGGTTGGCCTTGTTTTGCAATTTGCTATTGGCTAAGTGGCCCAAACTGCATATCTGTAAGTGTGAGCCACCAGGGAAAGATATGGAGTTGGTATGGTTAAAACCCCATGAAACAGAATGCACCTTGGCACTTGTGAAGACATAGAGGTGAATCACTAAATGTACATACAAATAGCAGTAACAGCAGAGTGCATGGCACCGGGCACTGTTCAATGACTCCACAGTGGGATGGATCTATTACACACTTCAAGTACAAATACATTCAGTGTGCTCATGATTTTGCAGAAGTTAAATCCACTTTCTAATAAGCAATTAAGTACTTGCTCGAAGGCTTGACAGACACTGTGCTTCAGTTTCCTTGTCCCTAAAATAAGGACCACTATATTTCCTAGTTCAGAAACATGGTCTAAGGATTAATTAGTCTGATGCTGATGTCTATTAAAACCCCTTTGGAATCTGTAATGGAGTCTTTAAGCAGACAAATATTACCTCTATGGCAAATGTATAGACATCTTAATACAGCTTCTTTCTTTTAACTAAAGGAGATGAAACGTTTAAAAATCACATAGGTGTTAATGAAAACCCCTTGAGCAGTAGGGGGCAGTACTTAGATACAAAAGTTACAGAACTGGAACACGTGGAACTGGTTCTCTTTAATTTGTCCGTAATGAATTTACATGTAATTGCACATTCTCTCCTGCTCCACGTGTCCTGTTCTTGAAGAATACACTGTCAAAATGTAAAGTACAGAATGTACCAAATCCCTCTGACAAAGGTTGTGTGAGGGCTCTATTAATGGGTTGTTGCAAATCACCTGTCCACAGGTAAGAATCATTACCTGTTTCCAGGAGGTATTTTACAAGCTATGAGCTGGCCTTCTACTGCTTCTAACCAACCTTCTTCTAAATGTGACCTCGGGAAGTGTTGGCAACATGGGAGGCTCCTCAATCTGCCTTCTTCATGACCACACCTGGGTGTTAGCAGTCCGAAGGCAGAAGAGTCAGGGAAGCTGTTACAGTAGGCTTAAAAAATCTGACTGTGGCACATGGAAGGTGGTACTGATGCACTGCAGTGTTGTGGTAGAGGTGTAATGAGTTGCTTAGCCTTTGTGACTACATTGCTTCTAGGGAAAGACCATGGGGTGATGGTGACTGGAGACACAGTTCCATGTTTGCTTTGCTCCAAGGGCGTATTCAATAATGTGTTGTATGCTACTAATATTTATCTTTGCTAGTATCAGGCTGATTTGGAATGAAAGTAATCAGTAAATGCAAGGGTTAAAGTATAGCTGGAGACAGCATGACAAATGTTCTTAAAGTTACCAGGAAGAAGCAACTCACATTTTCTTAATGCAAAAGTAAATTCTATATATAAATATTCACATAACCCACAAACATGGATGTAGGCATATACATACACCTGACATACTTTGTCTTTTAATCTAAAATAATAGGTAGAGTCTAACAGCTTTAGTTCACTGTACCTTGGGATGTTGAAACACAGTACTCACATGCTGCCTACATATATTCATGGCTAAGATGATTCATAGTCATACAGTTTCTATATCAAGCCTAGTGAACATATACAGTCACATACCCTTCAAAGCAGTGCTCAGAAGCATCCAGGTCTATCCTTTTCTTCCTTCCTTCTTACAGATGTTCCACTCTCATGCCATGCTGTTTGCTTTTTCACACTCGTTACTGAAGCAATGTCCTTAAATGGCCTTTCTGGTGCATGCAGGGATTCTTGGGAGCACAGATTTACCTACTTTACACATTATACATATGGAGGATCTCATTCTGATCCATGTTTTTTTTTTTCTCTTCCATCTCAGATGTGCTTATATCGTGTGTATCTGGCAACTGTAAGTGGTACATTCACATCATGAAACCTACACAAAAAGTACGTTTGAAGGCAACGGAGACACCAAACTAAATCACTGCAGAACTAAATCACTGCAGGCATTTTGACAGTCACAAGGAAACAAACACACACAAAACAGGCTTTTGGCCAAATTAAGGACATCCCCGTCCTATAAACAGTTGCGGGGTGACCTCATAGCAGCCTTTCAATACCTGAAGGGAACTTACACCCAGGAGGGGAGGAAACTCTTGGAAAGGGCTGACAATAGCAGGACACGGGGAAATGGTTTGAAGTTAAAAGAGGGAAGATTTAGGTTGGATGTTAGGGGGAAGTTCTTCACTAGGAGAGTGGTTAGGCCCTGGAACAGGCTGCCCAGGGAGGTTGTGGATGCCCCGTCCTTGGAGGTGTTCAAGGCCAGGTTGGACGGGGCCCTGGGCAACCTGATGTAGTAAAGGTGTATGTTTGGTGGCCCTGCCAGGCAGGGGGGTTGGAACTACATGATCCTTGAGGTCCCTTCCAACCCGACTCATTCTGTGTGACTGTGATTCTGTAATACCGACATGGAGCCCATCCCGCCTCTCCCTCCCGCCCCACCACTTTGCGCATGCGCCACAGGTGCGGCCCCGCTCCGCGCGCCTTCCCCGCTCTCCCGGCGTGCCCCGCGCTCAGGCCCTGACGTCACCTCAGCCGGCCGCCCGCCGCCATTGGAGTTGGCGGTTCGGGCTCCGTCCCTCACATCGGCCCGGCCCGGAGGCATGTGAAGGGACGGGGCTGGCAGGGCACGGCGAGACACGAGACTCGGTGCCGGCCTATCGTCCCCCGGATCCCCCTTGAGGAGAAGCCGAGCTGCGCCGTGCGGGCCCCTTTCCCCTCCCCCTCGGCCCATTCCCTTCCCCGGCCCTGTGCACTGAGGCGCCGCCGCCTCCCTCCCGGCCTGTCTGCTGAACCACGGCGGCCCTGTACATGAATTATGTCTGCCACAAGCGTTGACCCTCAGGTAAGTGGTGCTGGGCCGGGGCTGGCCCTGCTGATCTGGGCGAGTTCAGGCCTGGATCGCTCTCAGTACCTTCGCCTGAGGGCACAGCGAGCTGCTATGGCCGTGTGGGGTGTTTATGGGGCTGGATGGGCCTTGAAAGCTGCTCCTCGAGAGCTCAGACAGCTCCCATTGCCTTACAGCTGTTTCCTATGAGATCCCCCCCATCCCTCCCCATGAGATGTGTGTCGATGTGAACGTTTTCCTAACATCAGTTTCTTTGTTTCCCTTCTTTCTGTTTGTTTGTGTTGGTTTTTTTTTCCTGCACCCGATCGTGTGCTGTGGATTTTCCAGAGACCGAAAGGACAGGATAATAAAGGTGAGTATCACGCTGAGATCTTGCTGTTGAAGCAGCCCCTGCAGGAGATGAGCTCTGCAGGTACCTGTGGGTTTAGCAGCCCCTGTGGGCAACGTGTGGAACAAAGGAAGTTGTGCTTTGTTTCAGAGATGTATAAACTGTTATTTACACGGTCTTGAGTTCATCCCACTTATTGCTATGGAGTTTACAGTGGGAAGAAATGTGAGATCATGCCCAGCGTGCTTATAGTCTCCTCATTTCCTTTGGAATAACAAAAAACTATGAGGGTATCTGTTCAGTGTATGAGTATTTGTACGTAGTTTGCATAGTCGTTTCCTGCTATACAAATACAGTTCCATGACTGTACTGCTGTTGGCTCTACAGTTACGATCTGTGAGAAATGAGCCTATGAACTTAATTATATTTATTTAAAATTCCTTAAATAATTAACTGCTTGAGATAATAAACTTTTTATGTCAATATCCGTGCTCCATCTGATTTCTGATTTCAGCAAATCATTCAAGAAACCGATTCTATGATCACTATGTCATTGTATAAATGTTCAGCTTTAGAGACTAGCAGTATCTTCTACTCAAATGCTTTCCCATTTATCATAACCTGCCTTAAAAATCTCTGCTCACAAGAAGTTTGGCCCTGTTTTCAATATTGGTGTACTCTTTTTTGCTTCCATTAACAATCTTTCCAGAGTTACAAGTTCCCAAACTTCCATGCTAAACACTTAAGTCTTGTGTGGCTTTACTTCACCTGTTTGATGGAACAGTAGCTAAATTTTCTCCTCACGTAATGTGGTGTTTGAGCTTCTTTCCTTAGCATTTAAAGTGACACATGAAATCATTTGGTGTAACCCAATACATTTTGCTTTTGTATAGCATTAAGTAATGGGTAAGTAGGCATTTGGGTGAGAGAAATATCTCTCTTACAGGCTTTAAAGATTGAAATTTGGATTAAAAATGGCAGAATATCGATGCACATAGCAGTCATTGTTTATAATTAAATGTAAGCCCACCTGATCTTCCTGTAGCTAACTTAACTTAGGCAATAAACACCACATGCTGGGAGAGCTGTGAATTAGTTTCTGAGAGTTCTAATTATGGACCCAAACATCTGATGTTTCCTAATTTATTGCTTATACAGAACTCCTGTATTTTTTGGCTCAGAGATGATTCACAGAGGTTGTGTATTCACTCGTTTGTAGGAAAGCTTGATTTTTAAACACAAACTCAGTTCTGTAAGCAGTTATACAAAGTAAAATCAGGGGACAAAAGTGATCTGTATGGCTTTAAGATGCTTCATGCTGTGAAGAAGTGTGGCTTTACCTAAAGTGCCATAAAGTGGAACTCTACTGAAACACTCCTAAGCCGTATCATAATGTCTTGTAACTTTTTTTTTCGTAGTACAAAATGGTTCATTACATCAAAAGGATACAGTTCACGACAACGATTTTGAGCCTTACCTTTCTGGGCAGTCAAATCAGGTTGGTGTGTTTTTCACTTTATTTTCTTTATCTTAAGCATGCTTTTGGCACCCAGCTCCATAGGATTGTGTTGTGGAAGCAAATTCCTTATAGGCATGGAAAAAGAAATGAGTAGCGTATTGTGTTACTTAATAATACAACTAGCCTTGTGCTCCCAAAGCTAATATTACCCTGTGTATCCAGATAGCAACCAGTGAAAACTACATTAATGCTCCAAGTAGTGCCTACTGATTGCTCCTCATGTTGCAGGTTATTGATAGGGTTGGACTGTGACAACCTACTTGATCTTGCAGTTCTTTGATAGATGAGTTGCACGTGGGAGTCTGGAGTTGCTGATTTTGGGGTCTCACAGTTCATCTTTTCAGTAATCCTAGGGGTTAATATTGTTGAAATTTGGATATTGCTTTTAAGAAGAAATGGCAGATGTCCCGCTTGCTTTTCTCACTTCAACAAATATTGCTCTTCCATCCTCTGAAATATCTCAGGTCTGAAAAACATACTGTTTTAAAGGTAACGAACACCCTGTAATGCAAATTCTGAATAAAACAGTTCATTATACTGTACGTTAAGTGACCATCCAGGACTTAAATACCACTGTAGTCATAAAAATCTTCTAACTGAAGTAGTTTCTGACTTAACTTTCAATCTTTTTAAAGTGAATGAAATGTTTAGAAACTTTAAAGCCTTGGCAGAGGTTCATCTATTATTTGTTTTAAAAGTGCAGTTCAGCCTGAAGCTGATAGATGCCACTGTCAGTGTTGGTGACGTTGCTGAACTTGCTGGCAAGAAGAACCTCTGTGTGCTTAAAAGAAAGATGTAGGTACCTACATACATGAAAGCATAACTCCATTGACTCTTTGCTGCTGCTGCAACAAGAAGTTGGTGTGCTGCAAGAGATAACTCTGTAGGTGATCTTAATAGTTCTAATTGGAAAGTGACAGTAGCATTAAATAGGACTCTGATTTTATAATACTTGGAGAAATGATTCCTTCCCTAATTTATACAATGGTTGTTTAAAAAGAAATAACTAGGAAATGGTCAAGGATAAATCTGTTGAAATGAATGTGACTGCTGCTGTGGTGAAGGATCTCGACAGGGTTTCTCTTACATGCTCTGGCATAGTGCCAGTCAAATAGATTGAATGCTTTGTAAAGATGCTTGCTGAAACTTCACAGACAGCGGCTACAGGGGGTGAGTCTCAATAATTGCCTGGAGTCCTTTAGCAGAAGTATTGCAGAACAAAACACCTTTCTCTGTATTACTTCTTGGTCTTAACAAAATGTTTATCTGTGGAATATACAAAAATAAGTATCTCAGGCTGTTCTCCCCTCCTTTTTGCCAGTGCTTGTTTTTATGTTTTTCCTATGTTAAGCTTAAGAAATAATGCATTGGCATTAATCTTGATTTGGAGTCTCTCAGAAAGAAAAAAACATGTTTTCCTGTACTATATATAGATTCTTTTGGCTTGGAAAGCTTAGAAAATTTCATCCATTTTAAAGGATCTTCTCATAGGGAAATAGATAGTACACATCTTGTTGGTGATAGAATTTGTGTGTGAAGGCAGTGTGAGCATTGGCAGCAGTGATGTTTTTTGAGTCAGTGACATTGAATTTAGGCTGCTGAAATCTCAGTAGTGGTTGTGCTGGTGAGTGCAAGTCCTGGTGGTATTTTATGGTGTCATTCTTTATGTGGAAAGGATATTAATTTTAATGCTATGGAAGGGAATAAACTGAAAGACAGGTAATAAAAATGACTGTAACTTATCAATTGGATGTTAATGTTCATCTTCAGCAGGGAGTCATTTTACTTCGTTTTCTGAATAAGCTAAGAAACAATCTTATGCTTGGAAAAATGACTGAAGTTCCAGTGCAGTTTTAGTGGCTTTGCAGGGAATATTTGTTCAGGATTGGGATCTTGCAGTTTGGAAGGGATCTTTAGTTCCTCTTCTGAAAATCAGCTTTCTCTGTAAGTAAGGAAAGGGTAACTGCTGTTCAACTTATTAGCAGGAGATGCTGACCTTCCTTCCTCCTTGCTTGTAATTACATTTACAGTATCTTTACGAATGTCTCCAATATCTAGATTTGATGGTTATTTAAAGAATAAAAAAAATCTCATAATATTCTATATTTATTGTTTGGCATTATTGAATGCAAGAAACACATTTGAATGTTTCAAAATAATGTGTCAGCAGAAGATTGAAGGGGAAGAAAAAGCTTCTCAGCCTGGTCTGAAAAACAGCTGAGAGGGAGTAAGGGAGTTAAAATTAGATTTTCAGAGAGGAATTTCTTGGTTTATGGCAGGTCAGTCTTTTATTTCATAGAGTGAAAAAGAAGTTCTGTTTGGAAGGACAGATGCAGATGCTCTTGAACATAATGAGGTCTGTGTTCATACCACTGTTTGCTGTCATATTAAAGCAATTTCATCTACAACCTTCTGGTAGTTAAGATATACTAAGATAGTTAAGATACAAAACAGGTTGTTATAAATGTTCCTTGAAATATTTTGGAGTGTTATTAGAAGTCACAAAAGACTCTATACTTACATAACTAAGTTTGTTACAGACTCAAAATCTCAAGTATTAACATCATTGTGAACCAGTAATACTGGAGCATACTGTGAATGTCCAGATAGGACCAAAATACACCAAGTTGTTCTCGGAATGTGAAGTAGGATTTGTAATTAGAAGTTAATTACCTTATCCCTATTGTTCTTTTCTGTTTGGTGATTGTATGGTTCTGTGTAGCGCTGTGGCTTTTTGTATACAAAGTTTGCTATATCTGAAGTTACTTTTTTTCTTTAACAGAACAGTAGCTATCCATCAATGACTGATCCTTATTTGTCAAGTTATTATCCACCATCTATTGGGTTTCCCTACTCTCTCAGTGAAGCGCCATGGTCTACAGGAGGAGATCCTCCTATCCCATATCTCACCACCTATGGACAGCTCAGTAATGGAGATCATCATTTTATGCACGATGCTGTTTTTGGACAGCCTGGGGGTCTGGGAAATAATATCTATCAACACCGGTTTAACTTTTTCCCTGAAAATCCTGCCTTCTCAGCTTGGGGAACAAGTGGATCTCAAGGACAGCAGACTCAAAGTTCAGCATATGGGAGCAGTTACAGCTATCCACCTAGTTCACTGGGAGGTACCATCGTGGATGGACAAACAGGATTTCACAATGATACATTAAATAAAGCTCCTGGAATGAACAGTATTGAACAGGGAATGGTTGGACTTAAGATTGGTGGCGATGTTACAACTTCGGCTGTGAAAACAGTAGGTTCTGTTGTTAACAGTGCTGGGATGACAGGTGCCCTCTCTGGTAATGGTGGATCAAATGTAAACTTGCCAGTATCTAAACCAACTTCTTGGGCTGCTATAGCTAGCAAACCTGCAAAACCACAGCCTAAAATGAAAACAAAAACTGGACCTGTGATTGGAGGAGCGTTGCCGCCTCCTCCTATAAAGCATAATATGGACATAGGTACTTGGGACAATAAGGGTCCTGTGGCGAAAGTTCCTGCTCCCCAGCAGATACCTTCTCCTCAGTCTGTTCCACAGCCACAGCAACAAATTGTTCAGCCTGTTCCAGCTCAGCCTCCTCCATTGACTCAACCACAGTATCAGAGCCCTCAGCAGCCGCCCCAAAATCGCTGGATTGCTCCTCGCAACAGAAATGCAGCTTTTGGCCAAAGTGGAGGAACTGGGAATGACAGCAATTCAGCTGGCAGTACCCAGCCTAACCCTGTTCCAAGTGGTGAGTCCCATCCTGTTCTTGAAAAACTGAAAGCTGCTCACAGCTATAATCCTAAAGATTTTGAATGGAACCTTAAAAATGGACGCGTGTTCATAATAAAGAGCTATTCTGAGGATGATATTCATCGTTCCATTAAGTATTCTATTTGGTGTAGTACGGAGCATGGCAACAAACGCCTGGACAGTGCTTTTCGGTCCATGAATAGTAAGGGCCCGGTCTACTTACTGTTCAGTGTCAATGGCAGCGGACACTTCTGTGGAGTCGCAGAGATGAAATCACCTGTGGACTATGGCACCAGTGCAGGTGTCTGGTCTCAGGACAAGTGGAAGGGGAAATTTGATGTCAAGTGGATCTTTGTGAAGGATGTGCCCAACAACCAGCTCCGACACATCAGGCTGGAGAACAATGACAACAAACCTGTTACAAACTCCCGTGACACACAGGAGGTGCCCTTAGAAAAAGCAAAACAAGTGCTTAAAATTATTGCTACTTACAAGCACACGACCTCCATCTTTGATGACTTTTCTCATTATGAAAAGCGCCAGGAAGAGGAGGAGGTGGTGCGGAAGGTAAACTTATTAAAAAATTTATTTTATACACAGATATGGGGAAAATGAAATGTGAAGGCTGCTATAATGGAGAAAATGTAAGTAGGAATTAAACAACGTTTTTAATACATCTCAACTGATGCTTATTTATGTGACGTAATCTCATAGCGAATATATTTCAAAGCAAAAGCTTAAGCACTGATGCAGGTAAAGGAGGTTATGTCCAGGTTTTTCTAGTATCTTAAAGTAATTAATAGATTAGAAACAGGTTTCTATTTGTTGCCCCATAAGAGTTTGGCTTCATAAATATGAGGTATTTAAGCACTGTTTGACTGGAACTTGTCTATCAAAATTGATACCTGTGTTGGCATTTGAAATTTGCGTGTTACCTTTAAGAGCAGGAAGAGTGATCCTACTTGTTCAGTTCAATCTTATATAAAGAAAAGACTTCTATGAAAAGACTTATATTTTGCTGGAATATGGAATAGTGCTAGGAAGATTGTTTCTGCTGCTGAATCCCCATGTATGTTATTACTTGGGTAAATAAAGGCAAATGGTTCTCAGGTCTAGTATGTTTATTAATTCTTGAAAAGGCTTGAGTGAGGATGTGTGAGAAACTGGGGCAGTAACTGGGAAAGCACAATAAATGTTTTATATACCCATGGCTCCAAGAGTCATCTGTCCCATGACCTCAGTTTCAAGAATACCTTTCTCTAGTTAGGCAGCCTGGAAGTCATGTACTGACAGAACACTAGGGGTTGGGGTGGATCATTATCACTTCGATGACACTTAAAAGTTGCTTTATCAATAGTGTTTCATACACATAGCATTTTAAATAAAGCTTTTATTGAGCAGGCTGGTTTAGTGCAGCTCACACCTGCTTTTAGATGTTTTTAAAGCAAGTCTTGGTGATGGTGAGTTGCTGTTTCAATAGCTTTACTGGCATTTAAGAATTAAGATAAAATTGCTTTAACTTATTTCCTTAGAATGTGCCCTTAAATTGTGAGAGAAAAGATCAGTGTCTTAAGAAACTTCCAGCTTAACTTTTTCTAACCATCTGACATGACATATGTAGCATACTTCAACACAGCAGGGATGGCAAGTTTTTGTTCTGTACTCTCTGCAGGGTTTCACAAACCAAAACCTTAAAGTCATTATCTCAACATTTCATTCGTTCAGTATATGACTGGCAATTCAATATTTAATGCAACCTTTATCTTGAGGAAAGCTGATTTCATGTGTGGGATGGAGTCTTAAATTATCACAGAATGAGTAGAGTTGGAAGATCACCTGGTTTCAACCCCATGTCCCATGGCAGGGACACCTCCCACTAGATCACACTCAAAGTCCTGTCCAGCTTGACCACGAGCACTTATGATGGAGCATCTGCAGCTTCTCTGGGCAGCTTGTTCCAGTGCCCCACCACTCTCAAAGTAAACAATTTCTTTTCCCATACATAATACAAATGTACCCTCTTTTATTTAAGAAAGCAGCTACCCTCTGCCCTGTCCCCATGTTCTCTGACCAAGAGTCCCTCGCCAGCTTTCCTGTATTCTCCTCTAGATATTGGCCTTCTTCAGGCTGAACAGCCCCAGCTCTCAGCCTGTCTTCCTAGGAGAGGTGCCCCAGCTCTCTGATCATCTCTGTGTCCCTCCTTTGGATCTGCTCTGACAGGTCCATGTCTCTTGTACTGGGGACTTCACAGCTGAACACAGTGCTGCATGTGGAGTGTCATGAGGGTAGAATAAAGGGGGAGAATGACATCCTTCAATCTGCTGTGCAGAGTTCTCTATAGGAAGTCAACAAGTCGAATTCTTACAGTCTAGGAAGGAAATTGGTTTTGTTTTTCATGCTGAGTCTCCCTGTGACTTGTTAGCAAGGCTGCAGGGGAGAATAATGTGTGTGAGGAGTGGGAGTGCTGGGGAAGCTGAACCAGTTGGTGTGTATTTGCATCAAGTAGTGAAAGCGATCGGCATCCAGCCCTCCTGAACTGCTATCTCAGTTGCCTGAGGAGGTTCAGATGGCAGCTTACTGAACGCTGAGCTTCCTTTGCTTTGAAGTAGTTCAATGTACTGATGTTCCTATTGAGCTGACCCCACTTTGTGTTATTTTCATATACGTAGCTATTTTGCACTTTCAGTTCAAGCATTAATGTGATCTGCTTGCTTAGGTCACCGCTTCCATAGCAGGATTGGCTTTTCAAAGCGGCAATGTCTTTTTTTGCCTCATTTAAAGCTGAGGTTCTCGCTTATGCGATGCGTGCAGAAAACAAAGTTTGGAGTTGATCATCTCTTAGATTCACCTGGATGGGTTAGAAGATTAGGGTGGTAGTGCTGGAGAAATAAAGCAGATCAACAGTGAGGGTGTGGAAAGAAAGGCACTGCTCATTGGGATGCCTTCTATAGAATTGTCTGGAAAGTTAATTTCTCTTCCCACTCTTGTATAAATGAGTGCAAGAAGTCTATCTGATTACCGAAGGGGTTTCTTTGCAGGATACGTACAATTCAACTTACTGCTGTGAAGCTCCTGCTATTGCAGCATCCTTAGTGTGTCCAAATTAACTTTCCTATGACAATTTGTCATGAATATTGCTGGTTAAGGTAACTTAAATGACTTTTTGAATGGTTATCTGCATACGTAGGATGCAGGAAATCAATGCTGGATTTCAGGTTGGTGTGGTTGTTGTTTTTAATGCACTGTACTCTGTTTAGCAGTAAGATTTCTTGTTACAGATCGTGCCTCATTTTCATCGCTGTCATGATTACAAAAGGCTGGCATTCTTTAGATATTACTCATGGAGAGCTTGAATGCTTTTATTTCATTTATGCACCTGTTTAGTAGGGGAAAGAATGATGTCATATAATCTATTAGATGCAAGCCACTAGCATTCTATTTTTTTTAACATTGACATCTTTCTAGTCAGTGTTTCCATAACTAATGCTTGATTTCTTCATGCTGACATACAAGTCCAGCTTCTGATGTGCCATAGCTACAAACTTTTTTTGGCCTAATGTAATGATCCAGACCTGGGAGAGGAGGAAGCCAAAGAACAAGTGCCATGAAATTTCTCCTGCCTACTGCTTGTTTTTAGTTCCAAAAGCTGCTGCAGCATGAATGTGCCTGCAGAGAGCTAATTCTCTGATCAGCTCTTAAAACATGAAGTTGCAATGAATGTGAGAGAATCTCTTAAAAAGAAAAATAAGGGCTTGTAAAGTGAAGAAACTTATTGCAGGTTTTTGTGTTTTCATTTGCAACTTGTGGTAGGACAGGAGGAGAGTCCTGCTCCTTGGTGCCATTGAAACTGCAGAGGAGTTGCATCTCAGAAAGCTCTTGAATCAACAAGATCGCTTCTTCTTTTCAGCAAATATATATTGTAGGGTGTTAGTGATATTCAGCCATTCCCATAGCACCAGTAAGCCATGTCCCCAAATACCACAGCTACGTTTACACTCTTTGCAAGAGGAGTCAACCAGGCAGCTTCTGTTTGCCATGGATCCTTTCAATAGTGATGCTGTTTAGCAGTGGTCAATGGCTCATTTTGTGATCAGTGTTCACAAGATTCAGTAAAGAAGCAGTTTGAGCCTGAAATGCTGGGCTGATACATTTGACTTAATAGAACTAGTGTTTTCAATTTCATCTTAAGTGCGAAATACTTCATAATCTATTTCCAGTTGTTATGAAATAAGACTATCAGCCTTGAAATGCAGCTCCTGTTCAAGACTGTGCTGCCGTTGCAGTAGCTGGGGTAATCCAGAAAGCAGAATGTTATAGATCTCTACTCTTAACTGGGAACGATGGTCTTCCATCCCTTCCTTACTGTGACCTTCACATGCCATCAGCTTGGTGTGTCTGTGCAGGTATTTACCCAGCTGATCCATTTGAAGATGTACGTTAGTATTAAGTTCATAGCAAGTCATTGGTTTATCAGGTACTTTAAAACGTAGCAGCGTTGTTTTTTCTTATAGCAAAGCATGTAATTGTTGTCTGGGATCACATCAGTGCTGTAATGCTTCTAAAAATGCTTTTTTGCTCATTCGTTTGACTAAAATCTTTAACTCTTTTTTAACTCTTTTCTCTTTACAGGAACGTCAGAATCGAAACAAACAATAAGGATATACATATACAGTTTGATATATATATACTAGAACTGATATTAAATTCGACTGAGAAACAAAATTGAAGTATTCTGGTGCTGTATCCTGGCATCAGGACCAACTAAAGCTTTCAGCTCCAATATATCTTCTCGTGCAGGGGAAATTAAGTTGTTGCATCTTTGTAGTTTATTTTTGCCCAAGTGGATCTGCGTTAATTTGTATCTTTTTTTCTATGTAAAATTCTGTAGAAATCATTAATAAAGGTGTGTCTCTTTTTTTATTTTTTATTTTAAGTTGGTCAACAGTTATATTAACCTAATGTGGGATCCATACATGAGCATACTAAAATGTCAGTGCTTCCCAAAGACTTCATTTTGGCACTAATTCTGTTCCTAGCCAGTTAATGGAGATCATGGTAAATACACGACCAACCTTCCTTTATCCTCCTCCCAGTCCCCCATTTCTTCACGGCAAACTTAGGAAACCACGCATTGATCTTTTTTTCCTTTCTGCTATCTAAAAGTCTCTTGAAGACAGAACCGCGCTTCAGAGTTGAGAGAGATGGAAACGATGGGGTTTGGGATCGGTTTGTGCAGCTGCCGTGCCTCTTTATGTGTAGTTTCACACATCTAAAATTGCTGATGCTCCATCATTGGGGTGTTTTTTTCTTCCCCCCTTGTCTGGTATTAAATCAAATTGTCAGTAGAATTGTTTGGAGAATATTCCCCTTCCACGTTCTGTTAAGCAGTGCTTCAGTGTGCGTTTGTTATACCATATCCTGCCGGGGGTGAGCGCAATGCTTTCTCTCAGCCATAATTCTGCTTTCTGGGTTTGTTTGTTTTTTTGTAGCTTGATAATGAAATAATAACGTGATGCTATCAACGTTGCAGGGGTTTTGGACGATGTGTTTAAACCTGTTTCAGCTTCAGGTGTTATTAGTTAATTGCAGATCATTTTTAATCCTCCCTCCATTACTCCCCCTCCTTCCCCCAGATCCCAACGCCATTTAAAGGTTTTATACCAATAATGCTGAGCTTTAACGTAGGAACTAATAGTATGGATAATATGATGGATTATGCCTCAGATGTTGAAAATTGACAGTGTGTATGTCTTAATTTCTTTCTGTTGGATGAGTCAAACAAACCAACCGACCTGTTTTAAAGAGAAACGAATTTGCTCTCATGTTTTTTGTGGAGTGAGGGGACTGTCCGAGAACCGACCTGTCACCAACTGGAGTTCCAATGAAGCATGGAAATGGTGCTCATGTCCGCTGCTCTAGCACACTGAATCTGCACGTGTTTATTGTAGAGGATCTTTTACTATATTAGAAAGCAAGTATCTTCTGAATACTATTTACTCCAAAAGGACCTCCAATTTAAATAAAGTTTAATCTGTATCATTTAGACTTGTATTTAGAACATATAACTGTCTCTGGACTGTTACTGCCTGTAAGGAGTAATGGACAGCATCAGATTAACTTTTTCCTCTAGGAGAATACAAGCCTTAATAAACAATGCATATTTAGCAAGCTCGATGTCATTTTCATTCTTTACCTTGCTATCATTTATGTTCCTATGTTACAATCTTTCCATTGTAAGTTCAGGAATCTCATTTAACTTGAGGTGTGCTGGTTGTTGCAGGTTGGCTGTTGGCACGCTTGGTGTTTGCTGAGAGGTTTCACAGGACGCTGCTGATGGTGCTTGGTGCTTCCATCCAAGGAGGTTTGCACACACGATGGTTGTCATTCATGCTATAGATTAAACTTGGGGTTTGCCCTACAGCCTTCAGTGCTGCAGACGTGGGGCAATGGGAGGAGGGAAGAACCTTCCAAAGAGGGATGAAGCGCTTCAAACTGTTCCTTTTCCAACTGTGTTTTGCCACTCTTTATTTTTGCAATTTGACTTCTATTGTTTTTAATGGGTTTTTTAAAGCAATGCTGCATTTTACAACATGCAGAGGATGCGCTGTCAGCTTCTGCTGCTCGAGGCAGGAGGTTTCCAGCTGGGGAGTGTAGAGTTGAGACGAGTTCAGCTTCTTTCTGGCCCTAAAGAGAAAACAACGACTGTGATATGTTTTCTTAACTTAGATCTGGAAAGTTTATTTGCTGTGATTTAATTGGAGACAGTAATAAACCTGAGAGAGAGACAGCTGTTATGTCCACGTGTGTTAAGGAAAGTGACTGCATCTCAACCTGTTCTTTGGCTTTATGAGCAGCAGTTCCTAACTTCAGCATGGGGAGGTTCCCCTTACAGGGACTGCAGCATTTTGTGGCCATGTTGTATGGCAACAGCTGAATTAAAGCAGGGAGGAAGCATTCCACAATGGGAAAATGATCCCTCTTACTGTTGCTATGTGCAGTGCTGGGAGGTCTGCAGTGCAGGCTGGTAGTCAGAATCAACTGTCTTTCCAGCTTTAAAGCGACATAACTTTGTGTGTGTGTGCAAATGGCAGCTGTGAGGTGGGGAAAGCATTTGTCTGGTGTCTGTCCTACAGCAACACCATAGGTTTTAATTATTCTTTCTCTAAACCAAGTGGTATTTCCAATGGAACTTGCCTTTGTGCTTGATGTCGGTGCACTGCAGAACGCAGGTGGTGCAAAGAGCCTGGCTTTGCTCTCCCCTTTTTCCTAACTGCTGATGTATTCAGGTTCTGCCCTAACACTGTTTCCATGTGCCTCGGTTACTCTGACTTCATGTGGTTGAACGTCCAGTTTCACTTGGAAGAAGGTGAGTTATCAGCACCACAAAGATACTCATTGAAGTTAAACACTCCCAGCTCCTCATAGAGCTGATCTGCCTCTTAGGGACCGCTTCATTTTGCTGCGTGTGGGCGGATTTCTGCCATCTGTCTGTTTATAAGCGATATTCAAGGAATTATTTTTACCTGGGAAGTTGCCATGACAGCAGACAGTTGGTAAAGTTCTCACCAAACACGTTTCTGCTCCATCAGTAGGACACGGTGTTTGCAGTGGCTTCATTGATGAGGGCAGTGTGAAAGAGGAGTGCAAGTGCTATGGGGTGGGTAAGAAAGCACTGCTACCACAGGTCTATGGGAGTGCTGTGTGTGAAGGTTGCAGGCTGTAGATCTTAAGATGTTGGGTTCTTTTCCATCTGTGACCTGATATGGAGCAGGGAAGTGAGGGAAGCTGCCAGTAGGGCCTCCCTTAATGGATGTTGTTGGGGTATGAGATACTGAAGGGATCGTGGTGGTGGTTGGATGCACTGTAGGAATCCAAAGCATCCAAATGATGCTTTCTAAAAAGGCCAATTCTGATCTGAAATAGGGCTGGTGGGAGGGGTGATTCAGGACAAGGACCTCCAAAGATTTCCTGATGCTAAGGAAAGAGCAGCAGTAATGAGCTCCTTCGCATACGAGTATATGAGCTCATTCACATCTGAGTGTGTATGTTAAATGTCTCACACGTGTATGTGCCATGTGTATGCCTGGAGTTACAATAAGAAATAGTGCTGGCTTTTTCTTTGTGTATATGAATAGACATTGCTGCAGACCTGGGCTCACACACCTTGGCATAGCCCAGTGCCTGCAATCCCAACTTGCTGCTAACAAGAAATGCATTTTCCAGCCCACTCATTCCCCACCAGTGAGCAGTGAAAGCAAAGGCAGCACTGACTCCTTCAGGCAGGCACGGAGAAAGCACTTCAGTCTTTGCTTTCAGGTTACAGAGCCCTGGGATGCTGGATGTGCTCTGCTGGTGGTTGCCTGGAATTTGTGCCCATATGCATCGGTTCCAAACCTCACCAAACAGCTCCAAATGAGCTGCCTGGCATTGCCTGGGCTCCTGTTTTGTGTGGGGTTTCAGAATGCATGGATAGTCACCATCCCATGGAGCTCTCACTGCAGCTTCCCATGAATCCCATAACTGCAGCCTCCCAGCTGCTCCATCCCCTTCTGTGGGGCTGTGTGTTCTGCTGGCACTGCTTGTTCTGAAAGGTTCTGTCGAAAAATAAAGGAGCAAATACAAAGAGCAGAGCTCCAGCAGCTCGGTTAGGAAAAAGGGGAGTTGTTTGTTTGGTGCAGGAGGCACCTGGAACACGATGTTCAGAAGCAGATTGCAGCTCCTTGCCCCGGGGAGCTCTATGTCTCACCTTGCTGCCTTTTGTTCTGCTCCAGACGAGCTGCCTGTACCTCTGCATCCCAGGAACAGTTTCCTTCTGACACAGAAGGTTTCTATTATTACCTCTCCTGCTCACATCTTTTGTTTCTGGGCGATTTCCAGAGCATAAAGCCACCACACATCCACTTATTCTGGGACTCCCCATCTCAGTCATTAGCTTCTTTTGCAAAGCCTTGTCCACTGCGAGCCTTAAGCCTAATTGTGCTCTGCCTGTTTCCTCTGCTTTGACTGCTGCAGCAGTTACAGCCTCAAAGAGCTCCATCAGATTAACCACAAACGTTCCTAGCTGAAACCACCTCGCTCCCTATTACTCAAGCTGTGCTTTTACATTTGATCTTCTAAACGCTTTGTGATGCTTACCCCACCATTGATGCGAAGCTAATTGGAATGGAACTTCCTCCAGCACTTCTAGATCTTTTCCTGTAATGATGCCAAAAGCTTTCTTATCCCCGGGGTCTGCACCTGAGTTTGGTTGGGAAGCAGCAGCCTTCGAGGGGGCAGAGCTTTGCATTGGGATTTTGGCAGTGTAAGGTTCTGAGTTGGGCTGAGCTGGGGAAAGGGGGCTTTGTTGAGCGGAGAGCAGCACCCCCTGGTGGTCAGCCCGGCGAGGAGATGGGGGGCAGTGGGGGGCTTCAGTGCAGGGCTGGCACAGCTGGAGATGGAGCAGGGAGACGGTTCTCTAAGGAAACGGGAACTGCAGGATGGAGGCAGAATCTCCTCCGCGATTCGGAATGAAATGTACTTTAAGCCGCAGGCTCGGTGCCTGGATAGAGCCAGGATGCTGAATCATTGCGCAGCATCACCTGGGAGGCCGGCACACACGGCGCTTTGCCGGCACGGCTGCCGCTTGCTGCAGCTCCCTGCATGCGGTTCCCTGCACAGCTCTCGTGTCCCTCAAGGACAAGCGGCAGGAGTGCCATCCTGCGGCCACCCGAGCCTTTGCAGCACGGAGAGTGGCTTTGTCCCGCTATTGTTTCCTTCTGCTTAAGCAGGAACCGGTTTTATCATGGCTCTCTCAGTTTGTGAGAAGGGCGATAGGGATTTAAGAAGGTGCTGCCTGCTCAAACAGCTGCATGTGGATTTACCTGCAGGGCTATGGGAGCATCCCATGGAAGTGATCCATGTGCCCTACAGCCACTGTGAGATGGGGAGAGCTGCTCTGCAGCATAGAATGGGCCGTGGGGAGGCCATCCAAATGGACAGAGCCCTTTACCTTCAGGTTTAGAGCAGACAGCCCAAGCTGAGAAAGCTGTGCTGCAGATAAGGTGATATGTCCCTGACAACCCCAAAACCTCCACCTTCCTCTCTGGATTGAGGGGCAGATGGAGGGCAGGATCCTTGAGTAACTTCTTTGAATGCTTCTCTGATTCTGCAAGTTCCCTGTGTGTGTCATTTTCAAGACACAGCCATGTAAATACCTGCCCTTACAGCTCTGTGCCCTCCTGTACGCTTCAGGTTACCACCAATACCCAACAAGGTGTGCTGCTCATAGAAATGGGCCCTATTAGGAGGGCAGAGAAAGCAGCAGACCCTCTGGGATGGCACGTGGAGTGCATCACCTGGGGGTATTAGAGATAAATCAGTTGGTTTTGAGTGGATGTGGGACAAATAGGGTGAGGGAATAATCCCAAACAGGATTGTTTCTGTGGGCTTGATCTTATTGTACATCTGATGCAGCAGCCTGGAGCTGTGAGTCTTTCTGGAAGGCTCTTACCTTTCTGAAAGGAAAGGACAAGGACACCTTGCATTTGATCAGTGCTGTCAGGATGCCTTTACCCTGTTCTCATAGCAGGACAGCAGCCATGAGCACTGCCCTCTGCCATCCCTTTCCATGTCTCTGCAGTGACACAAGAACACTTCGGCTCCAGGAAAAGAGGTGAAGATAATTGGGGCTGGGTGTGTGGGGGGGGGGTTGGGGGAAGGTGAGACGGGGCATTCAGTTCTGGGGCAGATTGATGTGTGATGCCAGTGGAGCAGTCACTTCATACTGGGGACGCCTGCATAGGGCTGCTGGGACCAGCACTGTACAACAAGTGCTGCCAGGCCCTTCCCACATACATCCCCCAGATGGGAATTTCTCCTTCCCAGGCTGCTCTAGTGCTTCTGTATCCTCTTTTCCTAATACCTGAATAGCTTTTGCTTCAGGTTAGGCCCATTCCTACCTATATAGCTATAGGAAGACCCATCTTTCCCTCCCCTTACTGCAGCTTCTTAAGCACTTGACTGTGAACATCTTTCCCTTAACCTCTTTCTTTTTAAGTTCACCCTTTGATATCACTCATCTGCCCACGTTTGTTTCTCCTTATCCCATCTGCAACCGGTCCATGTATTTCTCAGTATATCCCAAACCCTCCTGGCACACACAGTGGGATGCAGGACAGCTCCATCTGCTACGTGGTGATTCGAGAGCACAGACATGTATTATTTTTTGTTGTTGCTGTTGTTTTTAATCTGTCTTTAATGACTGATGGCAGGATTTGTATAGGATGAAGCAGTCATATGTAAAGCTGCTCCCTGGCCAGCTGGCCCATGAATGAGGGATGGGGACCGGTGCTTTGTGTACTGTGAGGAAGGGGTGCTTGGGGGGGCTGAAGGCCAACCTTCCTCCATGCTCTCAGCTTGGATCCTGCTGTGCTTTCCCCTTGTGAGGGTAACTGTGTAGTGATCCTAAATGTGGGGCAACTCCGCAGAGAAAATAAAGTGGCAATTTGCCCTTTGTGGTGACTTAGTCATGGAATGGCCTCACCCAGCCCCTCAGTTACAAAGCCCAGTTCCTTTTTCCCAGGGTTTTTCCATCAGAAAACAGGACTTGGCTCCACTAAAGCCACGAGTAGCCCAGGAATATACCTGCTCCTGGATAAATCCTCCTTCTGAATGTGTGCCTGGTGCTGGCTCTGCGGCAGGATGGCAGGGCTGTGGCTGACAGTGCAGCTCTGGGGTTGCATGGCCTGGGGAGCTGCTCCCAGCTGAACCCAGGCACAGTGAGCCCCCAGCTGAAAGCCACTGCAGGATGGCAGGCAGCCAGGTCTCGTGGGCTGCCTTTGGCACAGAGGTGGAACTGCATCCCTGAGCACGTGGGATCCCACTGCTGAGCACAAAGCACGGTGGATGAGAGGAGTATTTTTTATGGACATACATTGGCTGTCATCTGGCATTTGGGTCCTGGCTTACCTAAACAAGCAGAGGTTGGTATAGGAGATGTACAAAGCAAGACCGTGGCTGCTCTGTCCCCAGCCTTTCCTGCTTCTCCCTCCCCCAGCTGCAGCTGATCTGACTCGCTGCCTTGTGCTCTCATCTCTTGTGACTGCAGGATGCATGCAGTCGTGACAAGCTCACTGCAGCACAGCAGACTCCAGGCTCATGGCTGTGCAGCCACGCTGCAGTGGGGAGTGCACTCAAGGCAATCCTACAGAGCCCCAGCTGCAGCCTGGGGACACTGGAGCAATGTGTAGCAATGTATGTGCTTGTGTTGGAGGGGGCTTTGTGTGTGCGGAAGAAGGTTTAGTCTGCGATACCTGACCTCTTTGATTTCCCTCTTGGCTAGAAAAGGGAGCCCATAGGAATCTTGGGAGAAGAGGGAGTGTTTGTGCATCGCAGTAGTCCTGTGCGCTGCAGAGTCCATGTGCTCCCTCCTCCGCAAACCTAGAGAGGAATCTGGTCCAGGGACAAGAGCCGGCTGCCACTGTCTTGACAAAGTGGGTCTCGATCCATGATCCCCTTCACACCCCAATGTTGGGAACCAGGCCCGGTGCAGATTGGCTCCGGCAGATCCCTGTTACCTGCACCCTGTAGAGCTGTCCTTGGCTTCTTGGTGACCCCCGGAGGGAGCCAGCAGCTTTCCTGCTGCACTGCAGATTGCCTTGTTGCTTACTCCCTTCTGTCCCTTAATGCCAGCTGAGGCCGTTTTTGCTTTAGCGGGGTCTGGCTCCCTGAACTTGGCTCCTCATCCCTCTATACCTACTTTGCAAAGAACCAGGCATTTCAGGAGCAGAACAGCCCCGTGACTGACAATCTGCCCCCCAGTGTGCACCAGAGAGGCCAGGGTGGTACAGATGTCCCTTCCCCAGCAGTGAACACATCACCACTTAGCCCCTGATTTATGGTGGTCAAAAATGTGTCCTGCAACCTTGCAGTGCTTGATGGACGTGGGAGCAAGCAGGTCTCCAACACCTCGGTGCTTGTGCTGATCTACTGGGAAAGGGAAGGGGAAAATCCAGCTTCTCTTATACACCTCTGTGCCTCAAAAGCCCTCCTGGTGAGTTTGGGGCTGCCTGTACCTCGCAGCCTCTTGCCCCGGGTGCAGTTACACGATACCTGGCCTTGCTGGAGCCATGCAGGAGGAGCGGATTGCCGCACCGCTGGATGTAGCCGTATGGGCATCACGAGCTTCCTCACTCCTGCCTCTTCCCAGGGCTGCAGGCAAGACCCGTTCCCAAATGCTGGTTCGTACGACGCGCCTGCTGCAGAACAGCCTCGAGAGCTGGGCAGCTCCCTTCCTCACCTCCACGCAGTGTCCTCCAGTGTTTCTTCCCTTTCCTCGTCCCGCTTCCCCCAGGAGCCCTCCCTAAAGGTGCCCGCTTTTCACAGGCGAGCATGAAACCAAGCAATCCCACAAAGGTGCAGTTGGGGTGTTCTTGCCCCTCTCCTAAACAAGGAAAATGCTCTGCTACCGGCATCTCTGTTGCAGACAAGGTCGTGCGTCCCACGTCAGCCACTGCAGGGATGGAGGATGCAGCTGTCTATGGATTCACTTCCTCGGACAGACGCAATGCTGATAAAAGTGGAGCAGAGATGAAGAGGGGAGGGGGTGCAGAGGGTGTGCGGCTGAATCCAGCTACACGGCTTTTCACAGCCAAATAATGAGATATTCCCTTGCATGAGTACAGCTCCCAGCAGGCTCAGGACTTGGGGCTCGGCGTGTCTTTAGGAAGCTGAAAACACGAGTCTTACAACAGAGATTTATTGAGGTCTAAAGGCTATTAAACCTATGGACCGCCGCGGGGAACCTGCGGAAGGGGCCGCGTCTCACCTTGAGGATGCGATGACGGCGCGGCGGTGGCATTGGGGCTGCTGTGATGCTGCAGCCCATCACGTCTCTGCACCCAATTCGGCTTTCGGAGAAGCAAAAGCAGCCTCGTGATTTATAATTCTGCACCTTGTTGGGGTGCAAAAGGGACGGTACCAGGGCCCCGCGTTGTGAACCCGCCGCGCAGCAAGAAGGGAGCGAGGCTGCGGGCAGCAAAAAGAGCGTGGCAAATGGGTAACACGGCAAAAAGCGCCCTCGGCATTCAAAAAATAAAATAAAATAATAAATGAAGCAACCCTCGGAGGGGTTGGTTTATTCGGGGACCTTCAGCACCGCATGGCGTTCCTCTCGCCGCTTTCTTAGCGCTGCTCCGGAGGTCCTAAAGCTCGGCAGAGGGCCCGGAGCAGGCATCCCCTCCCCGTGTCGCCGTTCCCGATCTCCTCTGCCCTTTGTAGGGCGGCAGCCCCGAGCCGCAGTGCGGGATCGGGGCCTCGGGGCCCCCGGCCGCCTCCCCCGGCCCCTCGGGCCCTGCCCGCATTGTTCGCGCTGTTTGTCAAAGGGCCGGGGATGCTCCATAGATCGCTCCGTGGCTGTTGTTAAGTGTAATTAGAGGGTGTATGTCCCCAATTTCCATGAAAATGAAGCTGTGAGGCTCCTCTCTTGGCATTCACCGCGTGCCTTAATTGTATGGACATTAAATCAAGGTCCGCTGTGAACACGCAGAGAGAGGCTCGGGCTGGCCCGGCTCGGAGCTGAGCAGGAGGAGAGGGGGGGTCTCAGGAGAGAGAAAGAAGCTGTGAGCGCGGGGCCGGTGCCACTCCGCGGCCCGGGGCTCCCCTCCTCCGGGGCAGCCTGGGGGGCTCAGCGGGGCCGGGGGAGGGCGGGCATCGCCCCCTTCCCTCCCTCATTCCATCCCCAAAGCTCAAAGGCGGGGGGTTCAGCCCCACAAAGCCCTTCAATGGGGCTCCGCCAGCCGGCAGCTCTGGACCCGCGGGACGGACAGACGGCCACAGCGCGAACCTTGAGCAGCCAGAAGCGGTGCTGATGGCAGCAGAGCCGGGAGCACCGCGCCGCAACCCTCCCACCCCCAAACCCCCCCCAGCGACCCCCAGAGTCGTGCTCGCATCCCGGGGGCAGCCTCCGCAATGCCACGGGGCTCCGGGCGCTCCTCCCGCTGAACCCCGCGGTTCGTCGGGTGATGCGGCTGCACCTCTCAGTCCCCGGCAACGGAGAGAGAAGGGAAAATCCCCCCCTCGTGTGTTTCCTTCGCTCGCAACGCAAAGGAACGGTCTCTCTCCTCCCGAAGGGAAAACGACGCGGGGATCCGATCGCTGCGCTGCGCCGCGGTGAGGCACCAGCATCGCTCCACTCATTATTATTATTATTATTATTATTATTTTTAAATGTTAATTTTAAAAAAATAATAATAATGAAAAAATAAAGAAAGAAAGAATCGGGAGGGATCGGAAAGGAAGAAAGCAATGAAAGCCGTTTCGTTGCTCGCCGTCGGACTGAGAGGCGCTTTATGAATTTAGGACGATTTCTCTCTCTAGATACCGCGCCTGACATTCACCCCCTCCCCTTCCTCCCTTTGCTTTTTGTCCAAAAGAATAAAAGAAAAAAAAAGAAAAAAAAAATGAGAGGAAAAAAAAAGGAAAAAAAAAAGAAAAAAATAGCAAAAGAAAGAAAAGCAAAGAAAGAAAATCAAAGCCCATTAAGGTCGCTTGCAATAGGGACGAAAAAAAAAACCAACCACACACAAAAATCCTGATGCTCTTCCAAGTTAGCAACAGAGCCGGGTCGCTATCCCACCATTGTCGCCCAAACCCCGTAATTACAGCTCTTAGCAGATTTACCCACTCCAGTGGAAGCAGCGCGCTGTGGCTCCGGCGGCACAAACTCTGCTGCCTCGCTCAGATCCAATGCAAACGCCCTCCCGTGGCTCAGGATGCTGTTTTTGTGTAGGCAAGCTGGAGATGAATAAGAAAGGCGCCTAGTCTCTCATTAGCTTTGAATTTCAGACTTTTTTTCTCTCTCTCTTTCTCTCTCCCTCTCTCTCTCTCTTTTTTTTTGTTTTTCCTTTTTTTCTCTCTCTCTCTTTTTTTTATTATTATTATTTTTTTCATCCTTTCTCCTCCTGCCCTGGAACAATGCAGAAGGACCTCATCAGAGCGAAAACCAGGCTCCCGCTAGGCTTTAAAAGCAAGATGAACTTGGTGCACCACCCATCTTTCTCTTCTCTTCTCCAAAGCTCTTTAAAAGGGTTATGAGGCGTCTCTCTCAATTTATCCCTTTTCTCTTGATCTTCCTAGCAGAGGGGTTTGGGGTCTAGTCCTGGCTGTTTCAGCTGATCTCATCCAGTCTAAGGGATTAGAGCTTCTTCTCCGCATCCCGGCTCTCAGCACATCTGCTGATTGGGTTCAGCACAAGAGGATTACATTGGGACCCAATGACGTCACCGCTAGGACATAAGTTCTCCTCCATTAACCAAATCCTCATCAGCAAGATGTCCTTGAAACTGGAGGAGTAACATTCAGGACTCCATTGCCAGCCTGTCCCCACCTTCCTCCCGGGCGGGCTGCTGGGGCTCTCGGAAAATAGTGTTTAAGCTTTGAGCACTTGCAGCTGCATCAATAATGCACCGCTCCGGGCTGCAGGACCGAGGCGTTATAGCAGAGCGTGTGCCCTATAAATAGGGCTCTGCACCTAAACTGTTAATCAGAGCAGCTTTATATATTCTGTTGCTTTTTCTTTTCTTTTCTTTTTTTTCTTTTTTTCTTTCTTTTTTTTTCAGTTGGGAAGGGAGGGGGTGGAGGGGCGGGTTTGGGGGGGGGGGGGGGAGGGGAGAGCTGCGTCCTACAGTCATATTTCCAAGCTCTAAAAGACATCAGAGATAATGTTTTTTAAAGCTGACACGAATGTAATTTTAAAACACAGGATTTTTATTTTTTTTGCCTTTTCTTTCTTTCTCTCTTCTTCACCCTCCCCCCCCCTCCCCCCCCTTTTATTTTTTATTATAGAAACGTGTAGGATTTCACCCCCGTTCTCTCAGAACAGAGACAACGTGTCCTGCGGTATATAAAGTAAGAGGTTCCCCTTAAATATCTAATACCAATTTGATATATTTGGGGTTTTAACACTCGATTTTTCCCTGTGTCACATGAGCACAGACCTGCAGGAGTGAGGACCTGCTGAGCTGAAAGGGAACGGCTTTGACGTCCGAGTGACAAACACAGAGGGTATTTTTTGAGCTAAATCTCCCACCCCTTAGAAATGCAGAAGGCGCTCAGAGCTGCTCTGCCCTCGCTCTGCCCCAACCCCACGGCAGCCCGGCCGGGGCTCACTGCTAGGAAGCATTCAGCCATGGTTTTGCTGCAGCTCTCCTTGGTTAAACTTCCAGACCTCATCACAATGCAAAGAGGCACCGGTATGTATTTATTTACCTAGGATGGCCAAATTTTGTGCCTGGGGAGAAAAAATGGATTGAGCACCAAGTGAGCTGCAGGCAGCTGGGAGAGGCTTTGCTCAGAAGCCTCCTGTGTTTTGTTTTTCCATAAGCAAACGGCTTCCTCGCTGCTGGTCATCCACCCCCCATCCATCCATGCACCCCCAAATTGCGGACATCCGTACGCACGTACTCACATTGATGTTTGTGACAGGAGGTGCAGATCTGGAGGGTTTCTACACACCCCTATTCCCTGTCCAAAGCAACTTTATGGCCAGCAGCACACTGCGCATTCGCTAGCATAGCTTTCAGGCGAGGATTTATTTGCATGCGTGTATTTCCATGCCCAGTGGTATTTCCCTTCTCAAGAAGGGGTAGGGAGGCAGGACACAATGGTTTTGATGGAAGGCACCTTGGTGCAGCCCTAGAAGGCCCCCATGCCCCTGCAGGTCCAGGACAGCGGGGCAGTGACCGCTGGGGCTGCAATCTGCTCCCTTTGCTTCTCCATCAGCACAATCTTGTGGCGGATGGCGGCTCCCACACATGGGGCTCCGAGGGGAGGTCGGCCTGCAGATTGCATTTCACAGAATGAGCGGCTGCTGGGCCATGTTTGGCCAACGAGGGACAAGCAGGAGCACAGCAGAGAGGTGAAATATCACCTTCCGAGCTCAAGAGCCATATTTAAAAGGGCCTCTATTTGTGTTTATAATGCTGCAGTGCATGACATAGGCACCAAACGGGGTGGAAGGGAGGCGGGGGGTGGGGGTGGGGGGGGGAGACGACGTGGTATCAGCGTTTGATGTTATGCAGCAAAGGGAATTTTCCCGGAGCGTTTCGTCTTCTGAAACGTGTTTATTTTTTTACTTATTTATTTATTTTAAAAATCTGCTTATTTACAGCCTATTCTATATTGACCTATTTACTCTGACAGACCACGTCTCTCAATCTGTTATTGATCTAAAAAGAAAACAACCTCACCAAATGAAGGCGGAGGGATGCACTGTCTGCTCCAGAAGCTTTCCCCCCTCCCACCCCGAGCTTCGGAGGCTTTGGGCCGCCTTTCCCCTCCACCTCCGGCCCTGGAGCTCCTGGGACCCGCTGGCAGCGGGGGCAGAACTCGGGTAGGAGCTGCAATGTGACCGCACGTTCCCCCCCGACCCCCGGCCCGCTTTCCATCCCCACCCGGTGCCGCTCCGGTGCCGCAGCGCTTCGCTTCGCTGTCCATGGTATTGAATGCTCGGGGTTGAAGCTTCGGGGCACGGGACCGGAGCTCAGGGATTCGCCCCCATCCCCTTAACACGGATTGCTCTGCTCATTCTGCAGCAAGGCAGCCGCGGAGGTGAGGGCTGGGATATGGGAAACGCTGCTTGTTCATTCTGCCCCAGACGCCTTCCCCCAGATCCTCCTGGGGAATCCATAGATTTTTGCTGCTGCTTTCCCTTGCCCAAACACATCACAGCACAGGATATGGGGTGGGATGCTGAGCCCCTAACAGAGCACCGAGCCCCGGTGTGGGAGGCTGAGCCGTGCCGTATGGCAGCGGGCAGCAGTACTGGTGGTAGGAGCTCATTTCCCCTCTAAACCAAAACTGCACCAGTAGCTCAGAGCCTCCAAAGTTCACAATGAAATGCCCCCATTAGCTACCCCCCAATCCCGGCTCTGTAGCCCCTTTCTGGCTTGCAGGCTGTAAAAGCAGGCTGGGCTTTGCTGCTGTTTTATTAGCACTTCCAGTGAGACATTTTGTTTTAAACATGGCCCTGCCTTAGTCTCTAATGCAGCATTTCTACATCCCGGAAGAAAACAGTCAGATGATTTGAAAAGAATCCCCCCCCACCTTCTTTTTTTCTTCCCCTTTTTCCTTTCTTTCTCCTTCTCCCCCTCTTTTCCTCTCTGCCTTTTTAAACCCACCACCTACTGTTCCCTGAACAAAGAGATCCCAGAGACGAGCAACATGCCTCCACTTTCCTTCCATTTCCAACCCCCGACTCCGCCAGGCAGAGACGACCACGTTAGAAAAACACACAGGATCGAACCCGACATCAACAGCAGCACAACAAACCCTGAAAGCACCGGCGCAGCCCCGTCCTGACACACACACACACATACACGATCACCCGCACACCGCTGCTCTCACAAAACAACCTTTCCTTCTCCCAAACCAATTTCCTCCCCTCCTTATTTCTGCTGCACAAGGAGAGAAGCTCCCGGCCTTTGTCTGCCTGCAGGATGGGAACCAGGTAGTGCAACCCCTGAGCAACCGAGCTCCCCGCAGGCGGTCAGGAAGGAAAAGCTCCTTCAAACCAGGCCCAGCTCTGCTTCAGAGCTCAGAGAAATGCTTTGCAGCCTCTAGGCCTCTGCTTTGAGCCCCAGAAATCACGCTGCGTAGGGAAGAGACCGGCAGAGTCCATTTCCCTGCCACCATTTCAGGCATTCCTCCACATTTCTCTTTTTCTTAGAAAGCATTTCATTTTCTTAGAAAGTAATGACACTTACAAGAGGTTTGGGAATCAGATTTTTCTATCAAGTCTCCTCTCTCCCTCTTTTTCTCTCTCTTTTTTCTCCTTTTGGTCTTCTTGGCAGCTGCATATTATTATTATTATTTCAGATCTGTAATAAAAAAATAAATAAATCCCCTTCCTCTCCTCTTCCCCCAGAAATACACCATTTGATGATTTGCAAAGCCTCTTCCTATGTGTAAGAAAGCTGCCTGCTCTCCCCACGACTCGCTTTCCTGGCCTCCCAGCTCCTTGAGAAAGGAGGAGGGCCTTGCGCATTACAATTCCATTCAATCTCATTCATTCTGCCTCTTTCTAACGGTCTTTGGACAGCAAATCCACACCAACGGGGGGTCAGAGCCCCCTCCTTGCACACCCCCCCCCCAGCCTTAAACACACACAATAGCTGTCAGCTAACAGCACAGCAGCAACTTTGAAACATTCAGGCTTCTGAAGTGAAGAATGCCCGCAGTTTCCCCACCCCCACCCCTTCCAATTCTCCTCCATTTGACATTTAAAAAACATATAATGATCTCCATTAAAAAAAATAATTAATTGAATAAATGAGAAAATAAAATAAAACGATCCTCACTTGGGTACACACATGTTTTCAAGGGGCAGAAGTCCGGTGCCAAGAATATCCTCGGCAGGAGTGGATTGCTCCATCACATAGCTAATTACCTGCTTCCCCTGTCGTTGCTTGTGTCTCTTGTGCTGGAGAAAGGCTTTTTCAGTTTTTTTCTTTTCCCTTAGAGGTAGGTATTCAGCTATACCAATCAGCAGCATGGTCAGCAGTCGAACTTCCCCCAGGCACCTTGTGGCAGTGGGGATGCCAGTGGGTGCTGCAGTCCGAGTGGGGCTGGGAGCAGGGCTGAGCCCCCATGATGCAGCACATGTGGTCCCACTCCCAGGGATGCTGCCCTATGGATCGGGGCAGCTTGTTGCCATGGGTTGGTTTGAGGCTCTGTCCTTTCCCCAGGCAGCAGTGACCAAATGGTATCTGGGACAGGGTGAGCCCTGTCGACTGGGGCTTCTTTCCCTGTCCCCACACAGGCCTTCTGTATGCCCATGAGCACCAAGCTTCTCCATTGCAATGGGGAGAGCATTGTCCCCATTCACAGCCTCTGACATCTGCTGCATGGAGCTAGGTCTAGCCTAGGGCAGCCTTCCTGCAATTTCTCCACTGGTTTTTGCTTTGAGGCTGTTCTGTTTTCTCCTCTTCTTGTTTTCTAAGCTGAGAGGTCTCTGTCATGGTCTCTAAGCTTCTCCTTACCCCTTCATATTCTGGAGAGCCCCTCCTGCTCCCAGGACTGCTCCCCCAAGCCCTGGAGCACTATCCCAATGTGACTTTTGTCTGAGGATGGGGAGAGAAGATATGAGACCCCACTGCTGCTCTAGCTGCATTCTGAATGCCATCGGTGTTGGCAGGAGCATCGCTGCTCTCCACTCTCCTGTATCCCCAGGCACTGCTGAATCCCTTGGCCAAGCATGGGTCGTCTGTCCCCTCCCTGGTGGATGAGGATAAGGGGGAGGCCTGTGCTGTTGGGTCAGGGTTCTGCCATCCTCACTCACCCCCACATTGGGCTTTTGCGGTAGCAGCAAAAGCCAGAGAGGGGCCACAGCTCCCCAGCGCATATGGGAGGGAAAAGTCCAGTCCTAGAGGCAGCCTGTGGCTACTGCAGTGCTTTTAATACAATTAAAAATCAATGACACTCTGTGCACGCACACAAATAAACACCGTCCCTCTGCATCCCCGCTTCCCTGCCCACCCCTCTCAAGGCCGGTGGGGAAGGCATCTTCTCCAGAGCCTGTTCATTACTGCTCTACTTAGGTGGGGAATTGCTTAACCGGTCTCTCTCCAGTAAATCATATTAACTCCAAGCACAGCTATTTATAAAATGTTCCACAGCCCAAGAGTACGGCATCCAGATCACTCGAAGAAAATTAGGCGATTAGGCGTGCATAATCCAAGCCCAGTGCGTCTACGTACAAAGCCTCGCCAGCCGGCCTGCCTTCAGCTATTCACTGACATTAAAGAAATCACTGGTTTTATTGGAAGCCCAGCCTGGGCCTGAAGTCCCAGCCAGGGATGGGGAAATAACCTTTTGCTGGGCAGAACATTCCCAGTTGGTTTCTGATAGCCAGGAAACGAAGCTTGGCTCTGGCAGGGCTCTCCTCCCCAACCCCACTCCATCCTTCCCTGCATGAGGCCCCCTCCAAACGCAGCACTCTGGGCTGAGTTTCCCCCCCCCCCCCCCCCTCCTCCTTTTGCGACCCATTAAATGTCTTCTATACATTTCCTCTTCATCTTGTCAAGGCCAGTTGCTCTATGACTGCTGGTTTCCCAGGCAAATCACACCAATTTCTGAGTTGATGTTGAAGGTCCACATTGGCTCAGCAGGGGTCCCAGTGAAGCACTCATCCATGGAGCCGGAGGTCAGGCTCTGCCCTGCTTTGCCAGATGAATTATTATTATTTTTTTAAAAAAACGTGTTCTTCTTTGAACATTTACAGATCTGTTGGCTATGGGGATAACAACAATAACCAAAGGAAGGGCGTCCTCGCTGCAAATGCGCTTCTCAAGCCCATCTGATATTGAGGATGCTAAAAACATGGCAGCTTTATTTCAGCCCGTACTCCTAAAGTGAGAGGTTTGCAGTTGGAACCCAGCAGGGCGCACATGTGGAACCCCCAAATCTACCCTGAGATCTTCATCCCCAGCATTGGGAGCTGCAAGGCTGCGCCCCTCGGGCTCTGTCCATGCACATCCAAGTTTTATAAACACAATTTGCTAAAGGGTATCTGCATGCTCCATCTGTGCCTCATCCCACGAGCACAGGCACATGTGGAGCCGTGCACCACGCGCGTCCCCGCATTGCGCTCCCTGCACACACATACACGGGGTTCAGGGTAATACTGCTGTGGGGGGGTTACCAATTAAACAAATCAGCTCCTGCTTTTCCAACCTCACTCCTATTTCTTTTTTTTCTTCCCTTTTTCCACTTCCCCTTTGCCAGCTTTAGCATTTTTTAATTAAATTACGAGCCGCAATAATGTTTTGCTAACTGCAGCTCCCCACTTCCTTGTGGAGAAGCTCGCGGAAAGGTATAATTTTGCAAACAGTTTCTTTAAGAGCTAAGCCTGAAGTACCATCAGCGATGTGTGTGAATAGAAAAAGAAACACCTCCACAAAAGGAGGGATTGTTAATGGAGGACAATCCGAAGGGGGCCCACTAAGGCCTGTCCTTTACAATAACGATGGAGGGCGATGATTTGAATGCAGGGGGCCCTACTTTCAAATCTGGACAAAAACAAAATGGTAATAAGGGTTGAATCCCTCACTGGTCAAAGCAGTGGGCAGCAACTGGTCTCTTTAACTGCCCCCACCCCCTCCTTCCCCCAAAGCAGACCCCAAACAAGAGGAACTCTCCTCCTCTTTAACTTTATTTCCTTGATTAGCTCTAAAAAAATAATCACCCGGCTGGACTTGGGGAAGTTTTTTAGGGGCTGTTTGAAAGCAGAGGGCTCCTCTCCTGCAGGTGCTGCGGGGATGCAACTCACCATGGGCAGGTAAGCACTGAGGGGCTGTATTTCTTACTATGCTCAGAGCCTGGGGATCCTGAGCAGGGGCTGGGATGCAGCCGGGCAGGAGCAGCATGTTTGGTGGGATGCTGCTGTCTCCTGGCCTCCTGATGTTGCATCATTTTGGGGAGTCAATTGGTTTTCTAACATTGCCTATATCTTTCTTGTCTTGGAACCAATTAAAGACTTGCATTGCAAGGAGGTGTGGGGGAACTAATAATGTGCTATGTTTAAATACATCTCGCCACTTATTTAATGGGATTTTTGTAAAATGTTGGGAAAGGGCACTGGAAAAGCAGGCAAATACCCAGGGCTGTGGGAGGGAGGTCCAGCCACAAACCCTCACCTTCTGAGCTCAAGGTACAAAGGCTATCCCCGTGCTGGGGACACCCCGCTTGCTGCTTCCCCCTCCCAAAGCCTGCACAGTTCCCTTCCCCATACCTCATCCCTGTGGCTTAACTTACCTTGAGCCCCCAGCTTAGCCCAGCCATGAGGGGAGATTCACTGGGGCACTGCACCCCGATGTGGCACCCACACCCCCATCCCTGACCCCACCTCGCTGCCTGCTTGGATCCCCCTGGGAGAGGCAGCTCCTCACAGCCCCATCTGTATTCCCACAGTCCGACCCCACTGCCCTGGCTCCCCTGACCTGGCTTTACTGAGCTCACTGGGTGTTATACATGGCTATCCCCAATGTGCCTGTAATTGGGGTGGCACTTTTATTTGTGTAGCCTGGCCACACGTGTGTGCATGCAGTGAGCTGTGAGATACATATCTACAGCTTGCATGGTTTGGCTGGTTATAGATGCAAACAGCACGTACCTAGATGACAGAATAATAATATTCTGTGGAATATATATATATATTTAAATGGCCACAGCCCCCATATGCAGTGAGCCCATGCATCTCCCCAGTCACTCCATCCATCCAAAGTAAGTTCCAGCCCTCAACCAGGCAGGGGCTGCTCAGGACCCCCACCTCCCTACACACACCCCAGCACGGTGGTTAATCATGTGTAGGCTTGGGGCAAGTCTGTCCTTGGGAGGACAGTATGACATTAGGCCATACCACAAGGGATGCTGTAGCAAATCCCTTTTGTTGAAAAATACTCATAGAATTTATTGTATTTTTGCTTTTTGGGGTTACCTTTGTCACAGGCAGCCTCTAGGAATCCGCTACTTGGTGCAGATGCTTTGGAATGATTATTTTAAATATATACAGTAAGGAAAGGAAAATGAAGTGTTGTCATTGTGGGTTTACCAATATCCCTTGAAAAAACCAGGTCCCAGTAATGGGGAAGGCAGCACCCTGCTGCCCGTCCCTGGAGCTCCACTCGCCAAGAGACTTCCAAAGGACAAACACATTTGTTTTGTGCTGGCTACCACTGCTGTCCTCTTCCCCTCTTCCTTTATTTACTAGAAGTGCTTTAAGAAGGAAAACCGCTCTCCTCCCCCCTCCCCTTGAGTTTCCCCTCCGCTGAAATATTTACCCAACAATATCAGCCCCAACCAGAGGCAGGAGCCTGTGGGATGGCAGGATGCTCTCCCAGCAATCCCAGCAGCCTGGAAGCAGCGGGGCAGCACCCGCCAGGTCCCAGGCTCTGCTTGCAGCCACAGCCGCATCCTGAGTGAACCCCGAATGGAAGAACCCAATGTAAATACCTGCAGACAGCGCCCGGGCAAACACCTCTGCCTTTGATTCCTCTGTGACAAGCATGGCAATCACTGAAATTGCAGCACCTCGGAGTTCATTACGAGGGGGAGAACTGCTGCGCCTTTCCTTTTGCAGCATCAGATCCTCACTTTCTCTCATTTTAGAGGGGTACGTGCGTTTGGTACGCACTGAGCTGCCTCTTGTTGCGGATCTCACACCATCAGCCCCTCTGTTTGGGATTCTGGGCAGCGGTTGCAGTCTCGGTGGTTTATTGTGCTAAGTTTGATGCAGTGGTTTCTAGAGGGAAGAGCGTGTTTGTAAACACAGCCGCTGCTGCTGCAAGGCTGATGGGTGGAACGCCGCTGATATATGGTTATGGGGTTTTGTCAGCCCAGCTCTCCCTGTGAAATGCGCCTATAATCTGGCTTTAATGCTTAGATTTAAGGCAGAGGAATAATGCGAAATAATTCCTTGCATGGGGAGAATTCATATAATGAAAAATGCAAACTGGAATATTCCTCGTTCAGGCTAAACAAGGACCTATTTAACAATGCCTCGTTAAAAATAAAGAGGAAATCTATTAATGCAATAACTAAATTGCTATTATAGGCATCAAAGCACTCTGACGCTTTGAGGTAACTTTATTTCTATCAGTCTTTTTAAAGAGCACGGCATAAAAAAAAAAAAATCCCTTCCCATCCCGCCTCACAGAAACCCTACCATTTTACTCATTAATTTTGTAATTAATCAGTTAAGAAGTTCTGACTTATTGGATTAAAGGGACGGGGAAATGCAATTCTGCCCAGCTTCATTTCGATGCACAATTGTGGAACTGCTCTTTGGAACCTCCTGCTCAGCCCTGTGCCCATGTTGAGGTGCAGGGAGCCACTGGGCCACGTGCTGAGTCCCCTGGGCACTTATGGGGACCCACAGAGGGGGGTAAAGGTATTTACCACCCCCTTTCTATATGGGAAGAGCTGTGCTGTGGGGCACATTGGTTTCCTGCCTCTGGGGCTCCCCCCATTCTTCCTCTCCGCTCCTGGGGACAGGGAGCATCCCACTGCCTGCTCCCACTGCTCCCCAGCTCAGAGCATGGCCCATCTGCCAGAATGGAGGGAGACAGCCCCTGCTCCCTGTGAGCAACCCCTTCCTGTTATTGTCCCTGTCCCAGTTGCTGCCCCTGTCCTGATCTCTGGCTCTACCTTGATGCTCAGGGACAACAGAAAGTACATTTGGCTGCATAGTGGGTGCAGTGTAGGCTGGGTGGGCACTGCAGAGCCCACCCCAACCACCCTTGAGCACTGGGGAAGCATTTAGGAGAAGCTGAATGGCAAACTGGGCTTTGAGGACACCCAGCTTCTCCTCACCACCCATAGCAAAGCGCTCGGGCACGTGCATCCCAGAGGCTTTTTCCTCCATGTGACAGCTACTTGGCATGTTCCTTGTGTGCCCAGTGACCGACCAGCCCCAAGCTCTGCCCTTCCCCAGTCCCTCAGTGGCACAGAGCAGGGGACACACAGAGCCCGATGTGGCTGCTCCACATCAGCTCTGTGCAGTTCTGTGTGTGCTGGGCGGGAGCCATGCAGCAGGGAAACAGCCACAGCTTGTTTTGTTCTAGTGTTCACTTTACAACCAGATACATCCGACGGATCACTTTTCTACCTCTGCCTTTGATTTGTTGAAAACCAGAAAGCTTTATAAACACAGTTCTACTATTTTCGGCCATTTTGCATTTCTTGTGCAATTAATGTACAGCAGCTTTTCGTTCTTTTTCCTCCTTCTTCCATTTCTTCCCTGAACGAACAGGCACAGATCTATGGTGTCCCCGGGAGATTTATTCCTTCTTTCTCTCCGTGCCATCACTGACACATTGGAATTAAAAAAAAAAGAAATATTTTGCTGGTCAATTTGGAGGAAATGATAGAAGTGATGTAAACTCGATGCCTCAAACCTACTATATTAAATTTGTTCCTATTATTAACCTGTTAAACCAGCAAAGCTTGTGTGCAGAACTGGACTCTTTGTGCTGATTATTTAGGAAAGTTTATTATTATTATTTTTCAGCAGTGCAGCAAATCTCTGGAGTTTCTGCATTTGTTTCACGCTTAAAAGGACTGGGTGCAAATGTAATCAGTGCATTAAAGCACATTCTCTTGTTAGAAGACAGGGAGCAGGATGGGGTCTGTCCATCCCCGTGCTTCATACTGGCAGCCTTAGAGTGCATGCTGTATTGTGGCATTCAGTGCTTGGGTGCTCTATGGTGGTGCTATTATTATTTCAGAGCAATGTCTTTTCGTATCCTCCTCTCCCATAGCCCTCAGTGTTGATCTATAAATGACAGCACCCAGGGACCTGCACACCTCTCCCCTGCCCACCCATGCCCTGCAGCTCCCCTGCAGCATCTCTCCCTTCTCCCTCCAAGAACGACAAAAGTAAACCTCGTGCTGCCTCATCCCCTTCCTGCACCCACCTCCACTGCCCCAATCCCTGCTCCTCCTTCCCTGCCCTCTGCAAATCCTCTCTGTGAGCAAAACTGTGAGTATGGAGGTGAAAGTCCAGATGAGGAAGCTTTATACAGGACAAGGTATGAGCCATGCTGTTATTTCCCCAATATTTCCACTTTTTTGACTCCTGCTATGCCAGAATTTCATTTTTATTAAGAACATGTGGATTTTTCTATTCCCTTTTTTCCCTTCCTGTGCATGTCTGACTTGCTTTTGGGAGTTCATGGTTTTAGATGTATTGTTTATTATTCATAGTATTAATAATAGGTGTCATCTCACTATGGTAATTAAATAATTAGGAAACACATTCCAATTTGGTCAGCCAGAATGCCCAGATGGCAGAAACATGCCTTATGATGCAAAGAACTACATATGTACATATCTGGGCACTAGATGTTGGGTTTAGCTGTCCATAAACTTAAATATGTGCATTTCTTACCTAGCTGGATCCTCCACAGACCCATAAAGCAAGCAGTACAGTGATCTGCTCTTAAGATGCTATAAGAGCTTAGAAAAAACTGTCAAGAGTGCTACTTCTGTAGGCTCTTGTTCCCATGAATCGGTGATGAGATTCCTTGTTTGTCTCTACATACCCTGCTCAGGGCATTCCCAAACCTGGAGTCGCCCCTCACAGGGGACTGAGCACCCGTGTGTGACGCAGGGTTTCATGAGATGCTGATTTTGGGGGGAAAAAAGATCTTTACCCTTATTCTGTAGCAGCTTACCCTTCTCAAAAAGGACGTTGTGCTGCTGTCAACCATTGCCATATGCTCTGGAATCCCTGGCCAGGTAACTCCCCACTTGACACAGGTGTGATTCCATGAGAGTTCCCACATCTCAGAAGCTCAGGCCAGGCACAGAGACCCTACAAATGTGGTTCCAAACCTCCAGCAGATGCCAATGGCCAGGGCTGAAGCAGCTCTTCAACTCAAGCACTGCAGCTGACTCACAGATCATCTCCCCAGGATGTTTGACCCAAGGGTTAGAAGCTCCAAAACAAGACACAAATGATGGAAGTTCGATCATTCACACTCTTAATACCTCCTTCTCTTTTGATCATACAAATTCATTCTCTTTTGATGATACAAACCAGGAAAAGACTAAGAAATAATTGATTGATCAGAGTCGAAGTAAATAGTAAAGGAAAATAAAGGTTCAGTCACAGAATGGTGAATGTATTTCAGAATTATCTTCACTCACCCTCACTCCTTCCTTTGTCCAAAGGACAAACATTGGCCACACACCGATGTTCAGTAATGCCTTACTAAAATCCTTCATGAAGGCCATCTGCAAAGTGAACCATGAAACTACATAAAGACAAATGGAGCTGGCAACATCAGCCAACTACTCCTTCATTTGAAAAAATACAGGGAAAGCATTACTTTATTGTGCATGATTGCAATAAGTCTGATTTCTATACTTGGACACTCAAACCCAGGGAGATGGTTTTGCCCAGGAAAGGTCAAGCTTGGAGGTTTTTTCAAAGGTCCTCTGTAGGAATTTGGATGACTTGTTCCGGTAGATTTAAAAGGCAGCAAAAGGAAAATGAAAACAATCTGTTGATGACCTGGAATATGTATGTATTAAGAATCTGATGATATAGCTACAAGGTCATAAACGCTTGGAATATGAAAATAAATAGCAGAGCTCTTGAGTTAATGAAAAGCCAGTTAGGCCAATAAATATCTAAAAGGACACATATGAACAAACATCCATCTTTTTAGCTCACTGAGTGAGTGCTGTTTACAGCTTTAACAGATTTTAAAGCCAGTTGCTTTTGGAGTGGGCAGCAAACAAGTGGATCAGACAGTCTCAGGACAGGCTGGAATTCTAAGTCATGTGGAGCAGAGCCCAGTAGAGCTTTTCCCCATGAGGATGGGAGATGCTGTGAGTTCCTGGGGATGCCAAATGGATGTGGTTGTGCTCATACATCCAGCACCTTATGTGCAGCCTGAGCTAAGGGGCTGCATCCAAAGGAACTAGGAAGCTATGGCTAGAGAGTCCAGCACCATCACTGAAGGCAGGGCTTGAAATCCCTTCTATTAGCATGGCTAATACCCAGCAATAGTCTAAGGCTGGAGCCTTTCTGCAGGGCATAGGGCATTCGGATGGTTGCAGGCCAGTTAACTTTACCTCTTATTCTCTTCTTTTGATCCAACCCCCCCTCCAGGCATGCTTTTTGGGCCCAGATTCAGTCTCCTTCTGCAGTTCTGCTTTCAATTGCATCCAGTGCTGATCCCTGAGCTCCTGAGCGGTGAATTTCACCTCGAGTACATGTGGGGAAAGCAGGAAGGCTGCACTTTGCATTTTAAATCCTCAAAAAATATTTTAAGGGCTCTGCTTCTGTCTCTTCTCCAGTTCTTGAGAAAAACTCAGCTAAGGAAAGATTTTGGTAGAAGCCCAAAAGTGACATTCGCCTGCCTTTTCCAGGTAATGCATATGCATGCATGCAAAACTCAGGCATTGGTTGCTTCTGCCTGAGGATTAAAAGCTATGGCATGAACAGAAATAGAAGCCCATCTTTACAAAATTGCTTTTAAAAATCCCATATGCCAGTTGCATACCCTGCAAAGATGTAGAGCTTGAGTAGCAGTGAGAGGATGGGGCTGCCAGCCAGGAGCACAGCAGCGAGCTCAGCTCCCCACAGGTCTTTGTTTTGGGGTCAACCCTGCTTCCCTGCTTTCCTTCCCATCTCTAGAAGGTGGAAGGTTCATGTGAGGTATATTTGGTGTCTCAGAATAGTCCTCAACAGGAACACTTCATTTGTGATCTTGGCACTGACCTTGTGTTTACACCAATATCCTGAATCCCAGTGTATGCCCCTTTATGTTTGGCGTGTACAAGAAGCTTCCCCGAGATGCTCCACTGAACCAAGAGGGCTTTGAGCAGTGAACAGCTCCTCAGAGTGCTGAGGAAGACACTTTGGATGGTTTCTTGCAGAGCAGGAAAAAATATCAGATTGGTTTGGAAGGGACTTGTAAGTGCCTCCAAACCCTCTGTGGATCAGCAAAAAGCAGCACTACTTCTGCTGCTGATGGAAGAACAGCAAAGCAAGACACGGCTGCTCCCAGCCCCGCTTCAAAGGACTTCTGGCTGGAATAAATCTTTTCTGCTTATAAAAGAAATGAGAGAGCTTCACATTGCCAGGGCCATTCAGATATATGGTGACAGCACCAGGCAGCTGATCTGGGGATGAAAGCAGAAAGTGAAGGCATGGCTGGGGTGGGGACACATAGTGCTGCTCCACACTGATCGGACTCTGTGAGCCATCCCCCCTGTGTGCGGGGGGAGCAGAGCTGCTTTGTTTGGCACAAAGGATGCTCCATGAACGGCACTGTGCTGCGGGGCGCTTCCAGCAGCACAGGGTTCTGTTGCTTTCATCAGGTGCAACGAGGAAAATAAAAGCCACACAAACTAAACAAGGCATGGGAATGTTGTGGATAATGCACAGAAATGATTCTGTTGGGGCTGGGTAGGTTTTGCAGCCAGGAGTTGGGCAGTGGTGAGTCCTCGCCTGGTGATGCTGCAGTATTTTGGATCCTGAGCTGCTTCTTCAAAGCATCACAATGACAATTTCTTTGGGTTGTTTTGGGAACTCTGAGCATCACCATCTTCACCCCATTCAGAGGTGCTACTGAGGACCCCTCATAATGATTTCCTCTCTCAGCCTTTCATTAATCCATTTGGTTTCATTTTGGTTGAATGAAGAATGAGGTGTTTTCTGCTTCATTCCAGCAAATTTCTCCCATCTGCCTTTTGTAACTGCCCCGATTACATTCTAGAAAAATCAGCTTTTCATTTAAGAGAATATTTTGAAGCGAGGAAATCCTCATTGCCTTTAAACGAGCTTTACACCATCCTTTAGGGCACAGGTTTTCTATTTCCCCAAACTTCCACACTGTTTAAAACCAACCAAAGAAAAGGGCGATAGGGAGGGGTGGGTGACAGCAAAACCCCTCTTGAGAAACAATTGGAAATAGTTCACACTTTTTGCAGAGCTATCAGCTTCCCCTGTATTAATGCAGCGGCGAAGCCCTTCTGCTCCTCTTTGGAAGTCACTTTCTGAATCACAGAATTGTAGAATCATAGAATCACAAGGTTCGAAAAGACCTACAAGATCATCTAGTCCCCCCATTACTGTTGTTACAGCAAACCACTAAACCATATTTCGTAGCTAAATTCAAGGTAATGCCCAGCCCCAAATTGCAGTGCACAGTCCTGGAAGAATGAGGATCTCACACAAACACAGCGTAGGGCTGCGGTGCTTCTTCTGTGTTTGTGTTTTCAGGCTCTGAGCTCTAAAGCATTTGGAAGCCTTGGTGTGAATGGTGAGAGGGCTCAGAGGATCCCTGGGTGCCGTCAGAATGCGGCTCCTTCCTCTGGGTTACAGAAAGTGGCAAATAGAAATAAGTGACCGAGGAAGTTTTCTGTCCTGAAAGCGTGAAAGGAGATGCATGGAGAAAGGGTGTTCACTCTCCCCCCTCCTCCTTCTTTTCATTGGGATGATTTCTATTTTATTCAAGGATGCTGAATAATAATAATAATAAAAGCTTAGTATTTGTCTCAGATAAAAAATAAACAGAAATAAGAGCCTATTTGAGCAAAAAATAGTAATAATAAAGCCAGTATTTGGAAACTCAGAGGAACCTGCCCATTTCCCTCCTGCAATTCTGCATAACTCGATCCATTTTTCTCCGCTAAAATCAGCTGTGAAGGACAACTTCCATTGATTTCAATAGGAACAAGCTAGAACATGTTATGTTTAAATATTTGAATCCTCAGCTGTGCCACCAAGGCATGTCAATCTGTCTTAATACTTTATTCCAGGTTATTATATTAACAAAACTCAATGATATGCTATAACAAAATTGCATTACATGCTGTCGCTGTGTTTGGAGCTATTGTGCTCTGCCTGCAGTGCCGTTCTTCCTTTGAACGAATGATCGTATGTGATCTATTTGTCCAAACCCATTCTGAATGTGGTATATTTTTAAATCTTTAAGAAAATAATGCAACAGCAAAGAAGCCAGACAACAAAGACGTGTATTTCTCAGCATGTGGATTCAGCTCTGTGTTTCAAATAATGCAGGGAGGTGGAAGAAATACTGTGGGGCTGGATGGAGGCTACCACACATTACAGCACACAGCACCAAGGGGCAATTCAGCCAAAAGAGAGCCCACATTTATGACCTGTATTAGGAATAAGGTGGTCATGCGCCACAGCCATGATCCTGTAATTACAACCCTTTGTGGCCATGGCACCGTTGATGCACAGTGCATGTGTTGAGGCACACAGTGAGAAACAACTTCACTGGGAGAGTCCACTTTGAAATGGGAGCACTGATGGTGCAAGCGGGGAGTGTGGGATGTATGTATGCACATGTATGACAGCAAGGCAGGCAAAGAGAGCAAGGAAACAAATCCTGATCGTACCCAAAAGTGAAGCTTAATCTCTTCATTATTTAGAGACACAGAATCCCTTGCTGTATATCAACCTATCCTGGGGTCAGACTTACCCCAGCTCACAACTTATTCTTTCACCTTTGGGCTTACACTGCAGCCAGAATCATGGCTCTGTGCTGTGGGTGAATTCCAGCACGGCTGGAGCTGGGCTGCTGACAGCAGGCGGCTGCTGAGTCAGGTTCTGCTGCACGCCCAGCACGGCATGCTGCGACCGCTGGAAACAGCGCATGGAACTGCTTCATGCATGAGGTCATGCTGCAACCACTGGAGAAATGCATGATATTGCTTTGTGTATGAGGTCCTGCTGGAAAAATTGCGTGTAACTGCTTTGTGTGTGAGGTCAGGCTGCAGCGAGCAGCTCTGCAATGGGGCAGCGCTGCTGGGGATGGGGCTCTGGGAGCCTTTTTCTTCCCCAACAGGCGACGTAACCCTTGCAGCTTTCTGACAGCTGAATAAATAGGCAAATGAAGCGGGGCTTAATCTAGTGTCCACCCCCCTGCAAAGGCCCTGTATTAAAGAACTTAAGGAACTAATTGCTTCTGTAGCGTTACGGCTGCCCTGCGACCGACTGCCGGAAGGCTCTGGGAGGTTTGTGTTCCATCTGTGCTCTGATGTAGCCTGATTTGGTTAGAATTTCCCGTATTTCCATATTAAAACAGTCTGGCCAGGGGGAAAGGAAAAAAAAAATGGAAAAGGAAAAGGAAAAGAAAAAGAGAGACTCGTTAAAACTGCATCATGTCACCCGGCTGAACTTCCCATCCTTCCACTTCCCCCCTCAATCAGCAGCAGGGATAACAATTAGATGTGATGGCTCTTCCTAACAGGCGGCAGTGAGTGCTGCCTGCCCCTGCGCTGGCTGCAGCAGCAGAGCCCATCTCACCCACTGCAAGTTTATAATTGATGAGCCATGGGTTGGCAGATAACCCACGCCCAAGCAGGGGAGGGACTGGAGGGCTTTGCCGACTCCATCTCCCCAGTTCTGATTTGTTCCCCACCCAATGTGGCCCCACGTTGAGGGGCTCTCAGTCGGGGTAGCGCTCAGCTTCACTCAGCCAGAAAATTTGGTATTAGGGCAGGGAGGAAAGGTCACCTTGGAGGATGGTGATGGAAAGTTAAAAGAAAGGGGATGGGAGTGGGAGAGAGGGAGGAGAATGGGGGGTGTAGGGGAAAGGGAAGGAAGGGAAGGGGGAAGGGGACGTGGTTTTCTAGGCAAGCTGACCCGGGAGGATAAAATATCCTGTTTTCATTGGTTCAAATGAACCATTAGGGAGAGAGTAATTTGTTGACCTTTTTGCTGCCTTATCATGAGATGAACAGCCTTAACATGGGCTTCACGTTTGCCTTCACCCCACCGTAAATCATAGAAGAATCGATTTTCTTTTATTTCTTTTTTTCCTTTTGCAAAATAACTAACCAAAACCCAGCCCGCATTTGGAGATGGTTTAGCAAAGCAGGGCCAGGTAGCTCTGTGCATTGGTAAAACTCTGCAGATGGCATCCACCACCTTCTGTATCTGTTTTTGTGCTCTTTTGGACCAGCAAATGGGGGTCTGCAGAGGCTTCTTCTTTTGAGAATTAGAACAAGACAGCAATTTTTCCTCTTCATGATTTTTCCTTACATCCGCCAGCCTGGGCTGGCAGCAGTTCTGAGCATTCAGCTCCTGCTGCCCTCAGCTCAGCTCCTCTCATAGCTCTACAGGCTCATGGAGTGTCTTTGGAGGTGTTCTAGAGCTGTGGAGGTATGGCACTGAGGGATGTGGTCAGTGGGCACAGTGGGGACAGACTGACTGTTGGACAAGATGGTCTTGGTGGTCTTTTCCAGCTTTTATGATTCTGTGATACTGTAATTATGCACCCGTTAAGTTTAAATTCATAAAAGCCTGAACACTGGGCAGACCAGCAGAAATGTCCAATTGCTCCTGTAGGTCCAAGTGTTCTTAAGAAATGCCAGGAGCTGTCTGCTTTGGTATGGAAAGAGGGCAGAAAAAAAAGCCTTCCCTACATACAGATATTGAATTATCCATCCTAGGGTTCCTTGTATTTTGTGGTTTCTCTCTGATGCTCTGGGGGAACCCTCACACACTTTCACACTGAAAGAACTGACCATCTCCAAATGGAAAATTACTTTAAATTGTAGAATAACCAGCATGTTTTACTTCGCAGCACAGGTATGTCTTGTGCTTCCATTGAGACTATTATTATAGGAAATTCAGATATGGAGCAGAAGCATCTGGCCTTCAAAGAACTCTGAAATTGCCATGGGATGTTATGATAATGCTGCTTTTATGTGACTGATCTTTTCCATTTGTCCTTTGCTCTCTAGGTAACAGCTTGGAAAATGTCAGGTAAATGTAGGTAAAGAGAATGCTGTTCTGTGTAGGGTTTGTGATATGAACTTCTATTATAATCATTCTACATGAGATGCAGATCTTTAAGTAGCCAGCAAATTCTTGTCAAATGGACCCAAATCGGGAAGGTCAAATGTTCTCATGGAGAATGCGAGATAAAGATGACTTCTGTGCCTGTTCTCCAATATAGAATCTTCTGTGATTGTTCAGGAAGATATTTGAAATTACTTCTAGCAGCAGGCCTGGTAACAATACACCCGTGTGTGCCAGGATAAAAATAACCTTTGGAACTGCATTTGTACTCTGCTGCAAAGTGTGTGATCACTGGGAAAGATTTCAGAACTTCTTTTCTTTTTTCCTTCAATGCCTCACATTAATTACGCTTTCCCTACCATTCTTCAATGAATTGGATGTCAGGTTTTCTTCCTTGGTTGCATGTTCACTTTGGGTTTTGGAAGGTTTTGCTAGATCTTTAGTGTAATATTAGCTATGAGCAAGGTGGCTTTTACAACATTAAGTGTTTAGAGGAGTCTCCCGTTAGAATAAATTATAAACCAAAGAAGAAATACACAGAAACAGGGTTTTGTAAAAACCAGTAGCAGTGGTGTAGTTTGTGTAATTTAACCCAAGCCAGTGAAAAATCAATTACAGAGTGTGATTTTAAAACTGTTCTAGTACAGTGCTTGGAAAGTAAACATTACAACATGCTGTTATATGAAAGCAAAAAAAAATGTATCAGCTAATCCAGCTTCTATAGCAGGGCGTAATTTTCTTATGGAACATGAATGAAACGTGTGCTTAAATTGGGAAAGAAAAAAAAGAAAAAGAAAACCCTGAGGAAATTGGAGGAGGAAAAATCCCTTCTAACAAGCTTTCTTTTCTGTTTGTTTTTAAGCTGATAACGTCCTCGTCTCAAACTTCAAAGTACGTGTGTGTGAGACCCATGTCCTTTAGCAAAGCTCTCTCAGGCCTTGCATCTGCCTTAGGGGAAGGCTGCACTTCTCACCATTTCTCATCCCAGAAGCCTGACCCAGGCTGAAGCCTTCCCCAGACCATGCACTGGGTGTGAGCATTAAGAACTTTGAAATACATGTAGTAACTCATTGCTAACAGTGAAAGTGAAGCAAGATGCATGGCTTGCATGGCCACAAGCATGGGGAAAGCAATGGAGGAAGCCAGTGGTGCTGATGCCAGGCAGAGGTGCTGGATTGTGTGGGGTGCTGTGGGATCCAGAAACCTCACTGAGTAATATCAGGTCTCCCAGAATATAACAGGGCTGAGTGCACCCATCCTTCCCAAACCCCAGCGTGATTCGCCCATGGAAAAGGCACGGAGGTGGCTGGCAGAAGCCGTATTTTGATAACAAGAGTGAATGGAACATGTGTACACAGTTGTTTTCCCTGACTGGGGTCTGTGTAGTTCTTGCAGAAGGTTAATAAATGCTATGCAAATCCTCTTAAATGGCCGTGTTTACACCAGGGCTTACTGGCTCCAGCCATGTCCTCTACTTTTGACTCCTGAAGTTTTGATGCAAAAAGAATTTGCTTCCCCACGCCCTTTAGAACACTCCCAGGTTTTGTTCATGCTCTTATTCAGCTACCTGCTCTTATGATCATAAAGGACATCACCAGAGGGAAAAAAAAAAGCTAAATTTGTCTTATTGAAAAAGAAAAAAAGAAAGAAAAGGGGGAAAAAAAAAGAAAGATGTTTTGCTTAAAGACAGGAGGCTACTGTAGTGTAAAATGAATGATTAATAAGGATGAGAAAAGCCTAGTTCAACAGGGCAAATGCTCAATAACAGCTCGTTTAATCATCGGCAGATTAGCTGCAAATGCAAAGTGTCTGCTGCAGCACTGTGTTAACTGTGCTGTAAAGTGTTGGCTACTCCTTTAATGACAGCATAACCTTTCATTGTGCATTTATTTTAAAAAAACCCAGTCCTTTAATGTCTGAGTGTTTGATTTCTTTATCTTTTTTTTTTTTTTTTTCCTTCTCTTTTTTTTGCCTTCTTCTGCCTTTAATGAATTTTACAACATGAGGTTGTGCTGTGAGTTGTGTCACCTCTGCAAACACTGCCGGACTAGAGTCACGTCTTTGGGAGAGAATGAGATTTGAGGAGGTACAGGCTCAGCCTTGGCAGCCACTGACTCCTCTCTCTTGATTTCATTTTCTGGCAGCAGCGATGCTGTCCTTGCGTAATTGTCCTTACGAGAACCAAGTACACCAAAGCAAGCACATTTATTTGGTACCACGAGGAGAGTTATCTAGCTTTGAGAAAGGCACTGATGCAAGATGTTCTCTCGATCAATATATTCATTATAAACAGAAGATCTGATTCATTAAGTGCGCTTTAAAATATATATATAATTATTTCTCTTGCTAATTGCTCAAAGGATCATTGGTTGTATACAGACTGCATTTATTATTGGCATTTGCAAGGAACATGGTGGTCTCTATGGGTGTTTCCCAGTGCAAAACCCCGTGTTGTCCAAATGGACAGCAACATATCTTCCAGTGCGACTGCAGGATGAATGTGGGGTGTTGAGCTTATAGCTCAAATCCATAGCATGCAGAAAACCAGTCTGAAAAGCACAGAAGTCAAAAATACTGTTTCACAGTAATAGAATTATTCCATTTGCATTACAGTTTTTCTTAACTGTCAGTGCTTTCAGATAGGAGTATCAACAAATACTTCAGAACCACGTGCATCATCCTTTGCCCCCTGTCGTACCTTGCCAGCTCTCCTGGCACTGCTCTCCACCACATTGTAATTCTGCAGCTCGCCTCTCACGCTGCTGAAGAGATAGAAACAAAGTCGTGTGTACTGGAATTTGATCATTTGAGCTGGTTTTAAGCTCATTTCAATTAACTTGGTAAACTATCAGAGATAAGCTGCCTGGAGTCACCTTCACTGATAGCAGTGGGTGCGGGATGCTCACATTCATCCCAATAAACACCCCGCGATGGGAGGCTGATCGTGCACACTCTGTCATTATCTTTAGCACTTTATAGATATATTTGGCTTGGTGGCAGAAGCGTTTCCGTGGCTGTTGTAAGCGAGGCATCACCTGTGTAACAGCCTTTCGTCACTTCCCAGATTCAGGGTGCGAGGTGTGAGCACGACGGGCGGTGGGAGGCCCTGGAGCTTTGCAGGAGTTATCAGAGCCCCAACAGGGATGGGGAACGTTGTCTCCCCCATTTGCAGGTGGGGCTGTGTCATAAAATCAGCTCGTGCAGGCGTGACAGCAGAATGAGACCTTCAGAGCGCAGCGCTCGGTCCAGGCCCACAGCCACCATTTCCTGTGCCTGAGAGATATCGACACAACCAGCTCTGCAGGAAGCAGCAGTGCTTCTCATTCCCTGATCCCACAGATTCTGCTGTTTCCTGAAGCTTGGTGACCAGTCTCAAATAATAGGCTGGTTGGCCTTCAAGCCCAATCCTGCAAAAGTCTGCCTCGTAGCGTGGATTTGCAGAGAAGCTCTGCCACAACGTGACAGCTTGGATCTGCAGGCCCCAAGCACAGCGACGATTATTATTTTTGAAGTAATAAATATAACCAAATTGCCGGGATTTGGTTAATATGCACTTTTTAAATCTATTTTTATGGCACAACCCTTTTTCAATTTTATTTTTATTTTTTTTAATTTGAAAGATAATGCAAAACTCCATGTAACATCCTTCACTCTCTTTGTGTGGATATTCTGTTTCAGCACAAGGTAGCACAAATGCATAGCTGGGGTCCATGAGACAATGGGAAAAGCTTAGGGATGACACCATCAAGCTTTGGTGCACCTTTACTGAGCTGTTTCACCAGGCACATGCAGTGTGCCCTCTTTTGCAGCATGCATGCATGCACCTTCTGTGTTTCTCTGACACTAGAGCTGTGCTGTTAACTGCTGGGTCCATTCTGGTGTGGAGCGCGATCGATAACCAATATGTATTTCATAAACACTTAGCCAAGGTCAGCAAAACAAACACAGGGACAGACCCACAGTGCCCTGTCACTAAGTCCAGAGGTCTCTAGGGAACATCCATTACTATTGGGGTGCAGGTGTTATTTCTGCTTCTCTGTTTTAATTCATTTGGTCCCTGAAGAATCCTTATGGGCTTTGGAGACCTTTTGGCCACACCTTTTATCAGCAAGCACCATCCATCTGTGGCACTGTGTTGGCCTCTCATGTGACCTTGGTTTTGCCCTGCCACTAATCTGTGCAGGCAACGCTGCCCACAAAACTATTTAACCCTTCAGCATTGTGGATCCAATTGTTTTTGCACCACAATGGAAGCCAAAAACCAGCTGTGCAATCAGCTCCTGCTGCCACAGAAGTGTCTGTAGCACAGGGAGGCAGGTGGGATGCATTTAACTAATGAGTTTTGCTGGAACATTTGGGCCAGTCACTGCAAACAAAGGTTGGAGGTCATTTGGAATATTTGGCTGTAATGCTGGGTGCCTTTCACAGGTGGCACCATTCAAGTTAAAGCAGCACAGACAAGTTTATAACATCAGGAAGAGGAGCTGCTGCCTGATCTCTTAGACACCCAAGTCTTGCAATCAGGAAACTGAAAGGAATTAGTTTTTTCTTGGTTTGTTTTCTTTTCTTTTTGTAAAACTTGGAGTGTTGTTTAGAGAAATTGTTGGGCTAATCCTGCAGGAGCAGCCAAGTATGGATTGCTTAGTTGGATTAGTTATTTCAGAAACTGCTACCCTAAATAAGAGATCACCAGCGTGTGTTGGCGATTAGGCCCTTGTGCTGCTCTGCTCAGATTAAAAGCAGTGTTTCTCTCCCTGTCAAACACTGTAAAGAAGGAACTTCATCTCTGTAAACCACACAGTTTAAGTATTTGAACACTAAGTGGAAGTTTCTGGTGATCAAAGTAATTTTCTTGAATAATGTATTCATACATAAACCTGAAAGAAATGTCATAATTGCAATAAGGTGTCTCTGGGGAGTTTGGTTATCATGATATAATCACATCCCTAGAGAACAGGAAGCACGAGGCATAGCCTTGTGCTTAATAACACCCCAAGGGTGTGATTATCTCGTAGCAATCGCACCCTCCTTGTGCCATGTGGCCTGGAGAGCTGCAACTGGGATGGAAATGCACAAAATTTAAGTAGTGGCAACAAAAACATGGAAACATTAGGTATCTGGACAACAATTTCTGCATTTTTTTAGATAAAGAGAAGAAAGCTAGGAGCAGCATGATAAACAGCAGAGAGTGAAGCTGTTTCCTTGCAGAGCAAGAAAGAATGGGATGCAGTATCTGTCCTCAGCCATCTGCTCTGCCTTGTCCTGCCTTCCCTCTATTTTTTTTTTTAATCCACCAAGTTGAATTAATGTGGTGGGGCTCGTTCTGATGCGGCACGGATCTGACAGTGCGTTGGCAAAGCGACGTGCTGCCTGCGGTACCTGGGCACGGGAGGCAGATTGCTTCCTTCTATGGAGAAAAGGACGCGGGTGGAGGATGGGAGCAGAGCCATTGGCCTCTCACAGCCTCCTCTTGGTCTCCTAGCCTCCTTCTGCTCCAAGGCAGGGGAAGGGAGGGCATGAGGCTCGTGCTTTGGTATGGAAGAAATAGGGGTGCTGTGCTTATCCTTGTCGTGCTGTGCACATGGAAGCCTGTGAAAGTCTGGGTTGCTTTAGTGCAGGTCTGCTGGAACATCTCTCTTGTAGGGGTTTCCTTGCATAGCTATGTGGCTTGAAATGAATTATACTTCTGTTTGTTTCCATGGGGTAGTGGTATGACAGATGGATGTCACCGGGGTATTCTCTCCTTACCCTGCTGATGCTCAGTCTGCAGCCCTTTGTGGGTGGCACAACACTTGGGTGCTGCTGCTGAGGCTGTTCACAAAACAGGGGAAGGCTCACAGGTGTGGATGGGACATTTGGGTGCAGTAGTGAAAGAAAATGGCTGAGCTTGTGTTGTATTGAACAGGAAGGGCAAGAGGACAGAGTAATGTGTTCCCAGCCCTGTGGTTTTAGACAGATCCTGCTTGTAGTGCTCCTGGGATTTATGGATCTGCTCCCACACCTTGCCCTGAGTGTGCTGTGCTTATCAAGAAAAGGGACAGAAATACGAGTGGGGAAAAAAATACTGCTCTTAGTTCTCAGGCAGAACTCATCTCATATACAATTGTCCAGGCCTCCTGCTGTAGGGTTTGGTTGGAAGCATATACTATTCACCAGGAAGGGTAAACATCTAGCTTGTCTTTTTTTCTGTCTTTTTATTTTAAAAGATCCACAATTTGACTTTTTTATTCACGTAGGTGTAAAGCAGTCACCCAGGTTTTACAGCTTGCTCCCCCATGCTCCCTGCCCCAGCTCAGCACGCAACCTCTGCGTATAGAAAAGAGGCTCCAGTGATGCTCACAGTGTGCTGCAGAAAATATATCATGTTTACAGCCCTAAACAGGAACAACGATAGGCTGCTATTTAAACCAGCTGTGTGCTCTCTATGGTTTGTAAGAACAGAGTTGTTTGGGAGAAAAATTAATACTTTTAATGGCAGTTGGATGGTTCTTTCATAGGTGGGGGGATTTTATCCATGTGCTTTGTAGCTTGCAATGACTTGCATATATAGCAAGGAGGGTAAGGAAGGCCAAAATTCCAGCCATATCCCAGCACAGCTTTTCCAGGCCAGTTCCAATCATGCTCTAACCAAATCCTGACTGTTTCCTGCAATCTTTGCTCCCTGATCTAGTCTGTCCCATGCTTTACTCTGCTTTTCATGGCTGCAGTGGTTGAGGGCTTTTGGCAGCTGGTGAAGTCCAGCCAAAATCACATCTCGGGAGCAGGCAGAGGAGATAACTTCTCTTCTGAATGGTTAGTTCTGCTTTTCAGCTGCTCGGGAACCATTTCTGGCCACTCTTTTAATTTGGCATGAGGGAAAATCTCTCTGTGAAGATGTTTGGAGAAAAATCCTGGAGAGATGAGAGTGATCTAAAACTATTCAGGGAGGTTGGGCGCTCGCTGCCTATTCAGCTTATTAGATTTCTTCTATAATGTCTTTTAAATCCAAAAGCCCCCGAGGTGCATCTTGCATGCTTTATGTTTTTATAAAGTCTCGGCAATTTCCACAAATCGAAGAATTATTTTAAGCTTTCAGAGTGCGTCAGGATGATGAAATTAGTGAATTCTGTGCATTTCTGATGGCATTTTCTCGTTCTTGCTCATGCTAGACTTATTTTTTGTTTACTTTTAGATGATGTCGAGGAGTTCTGAGATGGGTTGTTCGCTGTTAATACAACAAAACACAGATTAGATATTAGGGGATGATGCATGTGGATGCAGATGCAGTGCATGGGGCCGGCCAGTCAGGCTGACTGCTCCTGACAATGTCTCTTTAAGAAAGCTCTGCGCTCCGTCGCAATGTTAAAGTTGCTAAGGTAACTGTGCATTTTTATTTTTTTTTTTAGAGCACAGCAAAGTAAATAGGTACATGACCTGTATAAATTCTCAGTGCATAAATTACTAGAGCCCTCAAGCTAGAGTAACTTGCACACTTCCTTATTTCCAAATGACTTTTTGGCTTCTCTGCATGTCTAATGCATAAGAATTTGATGTGCGCTGTTTGTGTTGCAAAGCATCCTTTATAAGACCTGGGGCAGGGGTCTTTGTGCAAGAAGAGCCCATAGGGCTTAATGGGCCCTCAAGGACAGGAAAAGTGGCTGAATCCTCTTTGGTTATCCAGCCTTTCAGCCTGGGTACCACCAGCAATTCTACATGGAAAGGTTGCCATTATTTCCTTGTGTCTGAAAGGCACAAAAACTTGGGCATTGCTGACAACCTGTCCTGTGCCTGCAGCTTTACCTGATCTTGTATCTGGGTGCAGTACTAGGAGCTGTTTGAAATAGGCTGCCTGGTCCAGGACTGGTCAGCCCTTAGTGAGTCTTCCAGTGTGCACAGATTCCATCACCTACACTCAGCAGCAGATCTGCACAGCATCTCCTCTGCTCTGCTTGGTTTGCAAGAGGCCCCAGCAGTCTCAGACAAACTGAAGTTGAACAGCTTCTGCTGTGATACCACATCTCACAGCCCACGTCCTTGTCCTTTGTCTGTCCTCTTGCTGTGCTTCTGCAGCGTCCCTGAGCACAGTGGCTGGAGGGGATAATGCAGCCTGCTAATCATATGCCTCTGCACGCCGCTGTGCTGGCACACACAGCCCAGTGTGGCTTCGGAGCCGTGCTGAACGCTTGGGTCCTGCTGTCTAATGTTATATGGTGTCATGCTCCTGGTAGAGGTATCTTGTACAGAAATATTCTCATCTACACCACGTGATGTGTACGGTGATTTGTCAAGCTGTGTGAGATCTGCTGTGCATATGCTGCAAAATAGCTTGACCACTTGCAGTAAGCCCAAAATCTGCGTGCAGTGTGCTGAAGTGATCAGGATCGCTTGTCTGGGATTTCTGGGTACCTTAGCAGCCACGATTGTCATACTCCATCCAGATGAGGGCATTGAAGAGGGCATGGATGGAGATGTCCAGGGATAAGATAGCCCTGGCTTAGCAGGACTTGCTGCTGTTAACAATTAAGAGCCAGGGTAATCACATCTTAAGAAATATCAGCCTGCTGACATCACTGCCCACATGTGTGCAGCCATGCCACAGGCACAGCTCTGCAGTGAGGTCGTGGAGCCCTGTGGGGAGCAGGACTGGCAGTGCTGGGCTGTGGGCTCTGTATCAATCTGCCCATCTGCGGGGTGGGCTGTGGGCAGCAGGACATGGAGGTTGACGAGGGTATGTGGGCAGTACTGCTGTGCTTACCTGCAGGTATGGAAGGGGCACTGTGCAAAGAAATGCTTGGCAAGGTATCTGCTCCACTTCCCCTTTTCCCCTTCCCTCCCCCCCTAATGTTAATGTCTGTCATTCCAGTTACTTAGGATTTGGCTGAGATACCTGATTCTAGTGCTTGGGTAACTTCACTGCACAGCTCCCAGATGAGATTTGTTGTCTCCTGGCTGTCAGCTCTTCTCTGGGTTTGGGGTTTTACAATATTTAGCAGAGGTACACTGCAGGTAGGAGCAGTGACCTGAGAGCACAACCCAGCAGAAAAATGGGGAGCAGAGTTTGGGGCATGAACAAAGGCCAAGCACTTAAGAAGCCATTTGAGGAACAGGAGGTTGAAGAAACTGCTGTGGGGAGAAGCCTGATACCATGGTTGGGTTGCTATGGCCTTTGTTCCTATTGCCTTACATTGTGTTATTTTTAAGACACAACTGAGTTGATCTGGGAAGGTCTCCCTGCTCTAGCAAGGATGGAGCCAGTGACTTTTGGCACAATAATAACTCAGTGGAAAACATTGGGGGAAGTGATGCAGTGAGTTTTCTTCTCCAACAAACCCCCAGGAGGTGGGAACACTCACTCCTCGGCCTTCAAGGAGAGCTGTCTCATGACTGCCTGCTGCTCTGCTATCTCCTCTGGGGCAGGAGCTTTGCAACCGGCTTGACTTATGCCCTGCAGGGGGTTCAGCAGTGGCCAAGTGCTTTCTTCCCAAACCTGCAGGCTGGTTCCTGGCCCTGTAGCACTGTCACAGGCTCCTGTACATCCGTGATGTATCTGTGCACACAGGGCTGTGTGCAGGACTGCTTTTTTTCCCCCTCATACAGTTTTCTGGAGGAGATGGACTGTGCTGGCGCAGCTCCAGAGGCAATCTTCTCATTGCCAGGAAGCCAGATGCATGGTCACATTGCCTGGCTCTCCCTGGCAGGGCTGGGGAAGCTTCAGCAGGTGTGATGGAACAGCATGCGGGAGCCGCAGGTTGGGCGCGGGCTGCCTCCATGGTGCTGCCCGAGCTGTAAAGTCCTTGGACAGCAATTGCAGTGCTAAACCAAATCCACAGCAGGGGAACTTCTGAGAGCTTTGCATCCTCCATCAGGCTCATATACTAAACCCAGCTTTGGAGCAAGGAGCAGCAGCAGGATGGGGAAGGTTCCCCCGCCTCCTCCCCCCAAAGCCTTCCACCTCCTCAGCAATGCTGCGGCGAGAGCAGAGCTCGCAGTCAGCAGACTGCAGTGACAGATGGCAGGTCATAAGCCCTCTCACTGATCTAACACTGCAAAAGAAAATAGGGCTGGGGGTGATTCAGCTGCTAGGCCTCAAAGCGGGAGCATGACGGGATAGCGTGCTCTGCTGACACGTCCTTGAAGGATGCTGTGTCCCCAAGGGCCACAGGGGACAGAAGTAAAGTGACGATGAAGCAAAAATCCTTTTATGGAATAAGGCAAATTTTGCAACAAAAAATAACGGGTAATGTGCTTTCAGTCATTCCGAGTAATTGGATTTCTATTAGCAAAATGCAAATATTACTAACAGAAATCTCTATGGGGAGTAATTTGTGCTCTGAATTCAAGCCTACCTGACCACAGTCACTTTTCCACCCTAAACTACCCACTGACCAGAGCTGTCAGCACCTGTATCCGGGTTTATCCATCAAGCTGTCTCCATGTGGATCTGAAAGCAAGCTGGATGCATTTAATTCAGCACCGCACTCTAGAAACATTCTTGTGGCAAGAGGAATTTGTTGGCAATTATAAGCTGTGAATTGCATTTTAAAACTAATATATGTTTTTGAGACATAATCCAGGCTGCATCCTGAGCTGCCTGCTCCTGCTGGCAAGCACCCATCTAGCTGAGTGGTGACACTGTGCTGGGGTCAATGTCAGGCTGCTGCCTGCCTCCAGCCTACCATGAAATCAGGTTTCGGGTCGGGAAATGAGTGCTGCTGATCCGCAGGAAAAGCAATGGAAGGGGCCACAGAGGAGGTTAATGCTGGGGATGCTGCAGGGCTGGGTAGCCCTGGGGAAGGCAGTGAGGCTTTTGGCTGTGAGATGTCACCTAGTGAATAGGGAGGGGACAAAAGAGACATTGCTGTGTTTGAGTGGGAATTGTGGGCCAAGTTTGCTGTGCTAGAAATCGTAGCTGTACTGAAATGGATGGAGCTGGGGTCCTCTCTGCTGGATCTGTGACAGAACACGCAGTTCCATGCGCAGCTGCTGGGGCAGATCCTGTGAGCTTTGCTCAACCATTGCTGATGTCACTCTAAAAAAGAGGAAAAAAATCAGCTTATTGTGGAAACTTGTTCCTAAAGAGAGAATATTAGAGGTTTTTGAAATCTCTTAGATACAGTCCAAGCACAGGGTAACTCTTTAAAGTCTCTGTGTGTGCAGCTACGTGGTGTGTCCCATTGGGGCAGGCCCTTGCTGGGATCTTGTGCTGTTGGTGAATCTCAGGAGGTTACTTAAATATCCAGAGCTCAGTTTCAGTTCAGGCTCAGCTTCTTCTTGCAAAATAAGGTGCTTTCCAGCACTGTCACCCCTCAATGGGTAAAGAAATGGGTCTTCCAGTGTGCTAGAGAGCATTGGTGTCATATAATTAAATTGTTTGAGTTGGAAGATGCTCATAAAGGCCATCTGGTTCAAGTCCACTGCAATGAACAGGGACATCAGCTCAGTCAGGTGTTCAGAGCCCCTCCAGCCCATCCTTGGGTGTCTACAAGGATGAGTGTCCTCCAGCATACCCACACAGTTACTAGAATGTTGAAATACGTAGTGAAATAAATAGTTTAACTATGTATATTGTTTCACTGGAAAACAAAGATCCAGAAGGGAAATGGACAAAAAAGCATTAAACACGGGGCCCTGTTTTTAGTCTTGGTATAAGTGTTGCCAAGGGGCTGGAGGTGAAGGAGCTGCTGGCTTCAGCTATGTGACAGCAATACTAAGTGGTGAGAACAGTGGTGAAGCTGAAGGAATGAGCTTGGGCGAGGGAGCTCCTGCCGTGTAAGTGGGTTTGTGCAATTCCCACAGCTCTCCTTATCTCCCCGCGCCTTTGGTTGGCATATCAGCCAGACAAAGGGCTTAACGCAACTTGGCATAGTGACGGAGGAATGTGCTTAAAATTTCCAGCAACTGGAACAATTAAGTGAGCTTTCTAGCCAGGGAGAATAGATGTCCCCTTAGGATTCCTATCACCGAAGGATAACATTTCCAGGCTTTGTCCAGCAAGAGATGTCACTTCATTTACAGAGATCTTCACAATGTGGAGGTATATTGGATATTGGTTATTATGCGAAAGACTATCAGGAATCATCTCAGCTGGGTTAATTGTTCCCGGGTTTGGGGCTGGTGGAATTTTAATTTCAGTGTGATGGTGGCTGGAGAAGTTTCCTAGAATTATGAACGAGGATGAAAGAGTGATGATTTCAGGAGGAGTAATAATGGCCCTGATGCAGGGGATTTATTAAGGATTCAGTCAGCTGCATCCCTGAATGAGAGCTTGCTGGGCTGGGATTGCTGCTGCCAGCTGCCCCCTTTTTGGGATGGAGATGGGATGAGAAACAAGTGTCTTCTGCAAACAATGATTGCAATAAGGGCTTGGTTCCCTAACAGTCATGTTGACATTAGCATGTTCTTCAGTGTTTGTTTTAATGACTTGAAGAAAGAAAAGGAAACATTGCCCTCTTTTTCTAGGGTACTTCCCTCCTGCTCCTTTTCTCCACCAAAGCTGTACTGGGGATGTGATGCCTTCACGGCTTGTTCCTTTGGGTAGGGGAATGGGAAGGGGGTGATTGGAGCAGCAGCAGAACGACTCAGTGGTACTGTATAAATAGTTGCTTTATTGCCATTAGAAAAAAAATAAAAAATAAAAAGCACTCTAAAGATTTTTAGGATCAAAACATACCAAAGAAAATGTAAAACAAAATTAAAATGAAGTCGGTATTCACATTGTCAGCAGTTATTTTGTCACTGCAAAGCATCTCCTCAAAGGAATATTGTGCAGCACAGCAGCAACCGAATGAAGCAAGCGGCTCCAGCGTTCACTTAAAAGGGAAGTGCAGGGACATCTTCAAACCGCAGTAATGGATCCCTGGGGTTCCTTTAAAGTCTGATGGTGGCACTGACATTTCCTGTGAAGTTGGAGGCTGGCAGGTTGTTAAAACTTCCCGGTTTTAACTGCATCAAGTGCTGCTGTGGTTTGTTGAATGTATAAAATCACTTCTCCACCTCCTTCTTTAAAAAAAAAAAAAAGTAAAAAATAAAAATATTCAGATATCAATAAAGAACTCGAGAGAGGAAAACACTATAATTATAGCCAAAAAGCTGGCACAATGCCTGCTGTATAAACCCGTTATTTTGGTAGCATAGAATTCGGTACTGGAATAATTCTCTGGGTGGAAACTTGGCAAACATGATCTCAGCCTGTGAGCTAATCTTTTCTTTTTCCTCCTATAATAACATTTTTTTCTTCTCTACAGATTTAGCCATTTTAAAACTGTGCATCCTATTACCAAGATTGTGTATGCACAAATGACCTATGTTATGGGTCTCCGGGGTGATGTGAATGCAGACAAGAGATCTGCATGTTAGATTAAAACCCCTTTGCTGGAAAATTAGTACCCTGTAGATTCAAATGCAATTATCCCTGCTCTGTGCCGCTACTCGTTGGGGATGGGCTGAGCAAAGGGTGGTGGCAGGGATTGGGCTCCAGGCCCTGGGTGGCATGAGGGATCTGGCCCTTTGGTCTTTCTCATGTGTGGTACTTCTTGTTCCATTTCCCACTGTTATCCCAATAGACATCCAGCTATTTTTCTGCTGGGGCAGTAAGTGACTAAATGAGTAGATTGGGAGATCTGGATCTGTTGTGCCATGGAAGCTGGTGTACCTCCATAGGGTTACAAAGGCTTCATGAGCTGTGCATAAACACCAGCTCCATTGTTAGCCCTTGTTTTTAACACTGATGGAACACCAGGTCACCACTGTGAAGTGCTCAGACGATGCTGGGTCCTGTAACAGTTTTTTCACTTTGACCTATGTTGTCAATATTTGGAGACCAGGATGCTCACCTCCACCTCCATGTTCTGCAAGCCTGAAGGGATTATGCTACTGGAGGAGAAAGACCTAAAATGATGGTTGCTGCTGTTCAATGATGTGTTGTTCTGCTCCATCACTAAAAACCTTTCACTGGTACAGATGTGTGGCATTGGTCCTTGGAAGCAGGTCCTGAAGAAATAACTCTGACCCTTTCCATCTGAGACCAGCGCTGGCCCCACAGAAGCAGCCAGCAAGAGGTGTTTGTAGACATGAAGCTGAGCAGTGTGCGTGGTGGCACCCAGCTGGAGCATGGTCTGCAAGTGCACATGGATCGTGTTCATAGTGAATGTGCCTCAAAGGATTCACGCTCTAAAAAATCATACAGACCCCAGTGTGCTGCTTTTTTCCCCCACAACCCTTTTAACCTTTGAAAAGCTCTTGTTGATCTGTGAAACTTCTTAGGGCTAGAGAGAAGAGCATCATGGAAACGAAACCTGATTACTTCTTTCCTTCCGCGAACCCAAGTGTCTTCTGTGGGTAGAAGGTGTGCTGGTGGGGTCCTGGCCCATGAGAAATGGATTTGCATCTTTCATCTCTGCTACCCCATGGAAAAAAAAAAAGAAAAAAAAGAACAACAAAAAAAACCCATGACCCTGGAATATTTTATCTCTTTCTGCAGGACCCTGACAGATCTCTCCCCTGGGACCATAAATTCTTTCCTGACTGTCACTGCTGCTCCCGAACTCCAGTGTGGCACATTGGAAGAGTGAGCTTTGTTCCTCCGCAGCACAGAGGGCATGCCACAGATAATTTAAGGGGCCATTTTTCTTTTTAGATGACATTAAATATTCTTTACTTAAAAAAGAAAATCATCCACACCACTTGGCATGAAGCAATATATTCAGAAGAAGGGCAGATGTTGTTTAATGAAAGAGTGCTCTTGCTTCTGCTGTGTGTCCGTTTCTTGAATCCTCGTGGCAAGGAGCAATCTCAGCATTGTGCCAAAGGCTTAAGGGTGTTGTATGCCCCCACAGTTGGGGAAAGGATATTCTGACTGGGTCAGTGTCTGGACTTTCATGCTTTGCCCAGCCATCATCCTGTTTTCCATATAAACGGTGCATTCGCATCCCAGCTGGAATTGCTGAAGGCTGAGCTGCAGCCCATGGAAGGATGCATCCTTTGGGATTTTCTTTGCTGGCTCTTTGGAGGGGATGGTGAGCCTGGAGTGGGGCTTCTGACAGCCCCTGGGAGCTTAAGGCTGTGGGAGAAGTCATCCTGCTTTTACAGCAAACTTGGTATTTAACCAAGAAAAAGAAAACACAGAGCTCCTCTGCTGACGTGTTGCATTGGGTCTCCTTTCAGTGAGGAAGCATAAAGCAAACTGTCTGCAAATAGCTATTGCAGCAGTAAAAAATGGAAGGAATGTGGAAGGGGGTGTGGGGGAAATCTGATTTCTGACCCACATTCTCACCTCTGATTTGGGGGGAATGGTGGGAGTTTCACACCTCATATTTCTTCCTTTAGCTTTCCCAGCTACAGAACCCAAATTAGAAAAAAATAATATATCAGGAAATGGCAACCAGAAAATGTTATGGAAAGGAGTGATTCAGGATTGGAGTAACACCAATCAAATCACTTTTCAAAGACCCTATAAATATTCTTGTGATTCAAGCAGCTAAAACTGTTGGACACCTTGGACTTGAAGAAGCAAGTGATTTTCCAGTCCTTGCACTCTCATATCCCAAGCAAACCTTCTCAAAAATCTATTCTTCTGACCTTTCTATTCCTTTAATGGAAAGCTTGCCGCTTGGTTATCTCATCCCTTCTTTGAGCTGCCAAAGGCACCTTGGCATGCATCTAAAACTTTCCTCCTGTGCAAAGGTGTGTGCCTCTCACTGTATGAGTAGAGATTATGGAAACGGTACTGCTTAGAGTGGAGAAATCCTGTGATTTCTAGCTAAAATAGGCGATATTTGCTCACAGATTCAACTGCAATATTGAGCCCTTTCATTATTATTTTTTTTTTCATCTTAGTGTTATATTCTGGGTTTTTTCCATGTTATAAATAACATGAAGTCAGTCAATGCAAAATTAATTGCGCCTCTGCAACACAAACACTGAAGCACGCCTATGAGTTTAACTCTGGCTGTTCCAAAGAGGTAGTTGTGGCAACTGTTAATAGGGCTAGGACCCAGCATCATCAGTGTGCTGCTTTCTTCTTTCCCACTTTCATATGAATTTCCATGAATGACATTGCCTGTGTTTGTGTGTTGTTGTACTTACGCCGCAGTGTTTGATCTGTGTGTATTACGCATCTGCCTCATGTAGCTCCCATCTATACCATGTTAATTATATTGCTCTGGTGACATAATAAACACTAAGCGAGTTGTGAATAGATTATTTATGATGCCACCTGAACTCTAAGTAATTATAGCTGTGTAATTTAGCTTCCCCCTATTTCATTTTATATATAACGTAATATTTCAAAATATTCTAGTGAACATCTATCTTTTAGCTCTGTGTTTGAATGAATAAATTGTGATTCTCTTTCCAAGGCAATATATCAGCAATGCCCTTAAGGGAGGGCACTGGAGCTCTGTCAAGAACAATCCATAAACTCATTTGCACATAAACAGAGACAATGGATACTTACAACTAACGCACACCTTCATTCACAGAAAATAATATGGCACTTACCTGTCTCGTTGTATTTAAGTGTAATGTTCTACTGCCAAAGCACTAAAGGAATAAGTCTCAGCCTAATGGTTTTGAATACAGGACTTTTCTTGTAATTTAAGCTGCTGGGACAAAATGAGCATTGGACAACAAATATCTTACAAGAAATTGAATTAAAGTATTAATGCTTATAGTTAGTGGGGTAAAATTACTCCTATTGGAGTGTTTGAGGCTGGTTATTATACATTTACTTATGGGCTACAAAGGTTCAACTTTAAAACCTTCTGTGGCCATATGACAAATGAGGCCTTTAATTATAGAGGGGCTCATTAAGGAGACAGAGGGGTCCCAGCAGGTCCGGGTGAGCTGTGCTGCAGGGACTCCCTGCACATCCTGCAGCCCCAGTGCTGGGTGTCCTCAGCCCCACTCCAGTGCTGGCAAGCTGCTCTGATTTACTACTGGACCAATCAATGGCTCCATCTCCCCACATCAGTTTCCCAAATTGCGGATGGGGTAAACTGGTGGGTGCTCTCTAAATTGGTGAGGTGACATTATTCAGAGGTCACACTAGGCTACACCATTATGAAAGGTGCCAAGCAGGAAGGTGCAACTTCAGTCAGCATGTAACACCCTTTAGGAGACAGGAAATCAGCCTTAAATATTTGTGGCTCTGTTTCTTAAAATGCTTTGGGATCTTCATACCAAAGGCAATGTGAGTTCACTGGGTTTCTATTATTCTGGATGAGCTTTCAAGGACAGCATTTTGCTCTCTTTTTCTTTCCTCTTAGAGCCCGGTGGGCTCATTCCTCATCGTCCCTAACACAAAGCCATGGTAAATGATGGTGGCCTTGGATGGGGAGTAATGGCCTCCATGCTGCAGAAGTCATCACAGGAGGTGTCCTGCAGAACCAAAGATGTGAGCACATTTATGTCGATTAAAAGATACTTAAGATAGTCAGAATTTCCTTCCTTTTCTTATATATATATATTAATTAAAAATGTAAAGATTCAAACTTTACGTGGGATTTGCAATGGCTCCAATTCCCAGTTGGCTTGAGCAAGGCAGCACCCGGGTGGTTTGAGGTTTCCATGACATCATACGGTAACTGTGAGCCTATCAGTTAATTAAATACTATATCCATGTATTCTAGTTAATTGATGCTTCCTTTACATGGTTTATTGTGCTGCAAACTGGTATTGCTTCTGTCTCACTGAGCAAACACAGAGGGAGCGGGAGCCACTGGGATGCTGCAGCTCACGGCTGGGCAGAGGGATGTGTTGGCACCGCTTGCTGTGCCCAGAGCATCCCAGGGGGCAGCTGGCATCACCGCCCCCAGGCTCACAGGCTGCATCTCCTAGGGATGAGCTGAGCCAGGCACTGGGGCACACTTAACCTTCTCCCAAGTGCAGCTCTATATTGGACTCATGAAGCCAGGTCATGAGGATGAGGTGCTCTATGGACTTTTCCTGTAATTTAAGCTGCTGGGACAAAATGAGTGTTGGGCAATATGTATCTTACAGTAAATGGAATTAGGGTAAACATGTTGAAGGGGTAAAATGGAATGTTTGAAACTGATTGTTGGTGTTTTCTTATGGGCTACATGATTCTATAAAAGATTCACCATTTCCACAGAAATACTTCTGGTACCTGCCCCTTCCCATGCCCAGCCAGCTGCAGCTGAACTCCAGGGCAGCCTCATCCCATTGCTGTGCAGGGTATGCTCACCACCTCCTTCTTCTTAGGCTGGACTGAGCTATAGCTGCAAGGAGGAGAGCAAATATTAAGCAGATTTCAATGCAGAATGTAAATTCAGCCTCTTATGTCTAAGAGTTTGCTTGGCCCATAGGGCTGATGGACTTTCCAGTTTCCTGTGCTGACCTTCTGTTGCACTGGGATGATTTCTGTGCCTGTGTGTAGGGACTGGGGGATTTAATTTCAGTTTTAACTCAAGCCCCAGCTGAGTCCAAGGCACATCTGGGTGCTGCTGTGTGTTGTGTCCATGCTGACAGTGGGATTACTAGCACACAAGACAACCCAGTTGGTAACAGGAACATTTCAGTTCCAAAGAAGAAGCTGTTCTAGAGGCTTCAGATGAGCCTAGTCAAAGAGGAAAGGTCATACCCTTTGTTCAACCCCAGCACTGGCTATCTGCTTGCCATCCCTTTTTGTTCTCTTTCATTCTCTTCTCTTTTTCTCACCAGATGTAAAAAAACTGCTCTCAAGAGATGCTGCTGGGATCATGCATGTATGGTGGGAGCCATTCCTTGGGATGACCTTTATGGGATTTACACTTCTGCTCTCTCAGCAGCTTCCAGGCTGCCGTGTTCATGCATGCAGTCCATGTGCTCTGCACTTGTGGTGCAGAGAAGCACCACTATGAGAGCTACCTCCTCCCAGCCATGTGCTTGCTGTGGGCAGCATGGCCCTATAGCTCCAAGCATCCCCTGCAGATGCAGCTGGGCGCGACTGGGGGGGCAGCGCACCACATTTCCATACCATTTCAGTAATACCCCTCCAAATTGTCACTTCTCTGATCCTGCCACCATGCTAAGTGCTGTGCTGGTGGTTCACTCTGGAAAATGGTACCATCTTCTATTAAAGGGAGGTATTTTTTTTTTTTTCCTGTAATTCTCTTTAGTGTTGCCTTTAGAGGCCCCTCTATGTGGCTCCTTTCACTTCTAATTACTGCACTAGGAGATTACAGTGTGGTGCTGGCGACAGAGAGAGAGAAAGGGGGAGGAATGGGATGGTGGAGAGGGAAAGATTTCTGCGGTAATTTGCATTTAAAGCTGGCACTCAGCATTATATCTCCCTGTTCACCCATTGTCTATAAACATTTTAGCTCTTCCTTCTGCCTCATCAGAATGAATTAAGCATTTTCATTGCACCACCAGCCTAATTAGAGTCATTTACTATGTTGACACAAAGGGTTTTTTTATGAGCATCTCAGCTTTAATACACTACAGCAACATTGGAAACCTCCAATCAAAAGGTAAATGTTTGGGGGTCAGAGATATTTTTCAACATTCTCCCAAGAATACAAACAAGCTCCTGGAGAGGTGACGTGCACACTGGTGGCTTTGCTGGGGACGTGGTGAGTTTGCACTGGGTTCGAGGTGTACGCTTTCCTCACGGTGACACTTGTTGGAAGGTCTTTGGGCTCTGCAAGCACCAAGCAGCACAAGGTGCTTTTCAGGCAGATGCTGGAGTCAGATGGGCATGGAGGAAGGCATAGGGTGGCTGCTAGGCTCAGAGCTGCTGCTCTGCTTCTGGAAGTGTGCCTGGCTTTGGTTTGGGGTGCTTTGATGCTGAGCTCTCCTTGTGGACAGTCCACAGACAGATGCTGCAGGCTGCGATGGCACAGACACAGCTCACAGCCTCTTGCACACTGTGTCAGGACAGGAAGACTTCTCACTTTTAAAACTGTCTTCTTTCTAATGGTCACAACTGAAAATAAGATCAAGTCCTTATTTAAAGTCGAGGGCTAGCCTCTCCCTAACCTGATTTTCAGTTGTGTTTGTATTAGAATGTGATAGATACTTCACTCACAACCGAATCCAATCATGCAGGAACTGCTTTCAAGTTCATTTCAGAAAGTTCCCCTTTCTATGCTTTCCCATCTTTCCAGTACCTCTTGTCTAATGAAGAAAAAATTCTATTCTTTGCCTGACTTAGGGAAATCAGAGCCCTCTGCTCAGATCTCCAGGGCAGGCACTTCCAGACAGCCCCAGGGCTGCACTCTGTCACCTGCAGGCAGGCTGCTCCCAGTGCCCGACTGGTGTGAGCAGAACTTGTATAGATTTGTAAGACAAAATTGACTCCGCTGAACGATGTGTCATCATTTTGGAGTGCAGACATCGATCACAAGAACAGAGATGTGCAAGAGCATGACACGTGCAGGACAACCAGGAAAACCTTCAGTTCTTGCATCTGCAGCAGATTAGAAGTGAAGAGCTTGGTTGTCAGAGGTAACGTAGACATCTGTGTTGGTGCAGAAGGTCTGAAACAACCAACTGGCGCATGCAGAACAGCAGGATGACCCAACAGCTGTGGTGGGGGTCCATATAGCCCAGCACTTGGCTGACAGATATAGCGACATATTACAGGATTACATACAGTATATTGGTGGGTTGTGTTTTTTTCCTGGTGTTATTATTTTATATCTTTTAGGAGAGCTGGATCTCAAATAACTTCTCATCAGCTACAGAATTTGTCACCTTGCTGTTCCTGACCTTTTCCAAGTGCTTTAAGCAAGACGAGCACCAGGATACATGGGACAACCTACCAGCAATTTCACTCCTTCTAGAAACTTTTTCTCCCTGACTTTGCCTTCCCATGCTGCAAGCATTTATTTGGAAGAGGATATTCCCTCATATGCCACAATAGTTCGATTTCTTTAAGAGACTGCAGAGAGGGAAATGGCCAGAAGGTTTTCAGAGATCCAAGTACTGTCATATCGGCACCTTTGTGCTGGAGGAATTGGTCACACCTCCTGAATCTACCAATCTGTGTATGTATACATAATTGCAAATAGTTTTTACTAGCTTACAACGGTCACATTTACAAGTCTGTAGTTCCTCAGGTTCTGCTTTGGAGCCCTTTTAAAAAGTGCCGTGACATTTCACGCCTTTATCACGGCTGATTTCTTCCTGGATTCCTTCTATAAAGATGTACTTGCCCAAGGCAAAGAGGCCATCCTGTTGGTAAAGAAGCATAGACATCTTTGCAGTAGGCTTGATCCTCAAAGTTCTGAACATGAAATGTCCCCAGGTGATGTGGTTGCTCAGGTTTCTCACAGTCAGCAGCACTGCTACTGCTAGGAAATCTGAATTGCTGCATTGCCAGAAATTTTGCATGCCCAGGAAGCTGTCTGTGGCCTTTCATAAATACGTGCAGTCGATTACAAAGCTATATCTGAATAACGTGCATCAAAATGTTTTAATGCTCAAACTTCATGATGAAGATTAATTGAAGAAAATAAATTTGCTGCCTAAATATTCCATTTTCTCCCCAAGTTGATGGAATGGTGTTCTTCAGGAAGGAGCCTCATAATATGTTGTCCTTCTCTTTGAAGGTCCCATCTCCTGTCCTGTGAATAAACCTGTGCCCCAGCTTTTGTCATACAGACACCAGCTCGTGAAGAAAGCTTTGACGTGTCCTGTGGACAATGCAGATGTTTTACTGGAAGGTCGACACAGTAATTTTCTAACACCTTATTTTCAAACCAGTTCTTTGAGCTGCCGAGGGCTTAAGTTCTCACTAACACAGCAAACAAGAAGAGATGCGATGTATTTTGAATCTGAGATATTTCAGCAAGATTTGTGAGCATGATGTCAGTTGCCACGTACATGCTGTGTGTGTTTTGGTGAGGTAGAGTGTGCTGGAAGAGCACAGATACCACAGTGAGCTTTAGTTAAACTTAGTTTAACCAGGCTTAGTTAAGACATAGCAAGTCAAAAGCTGGGTTATTTTAAAATAAATTTGTGGGAGAGGAGGATTTGAGTGTGGGTGCTGAAAAAGAGTTTCTCCCTTACATGATTACATCAAAGATTTTCTCACTGCAATGGATAAAGTACAGCTCACTCCAGGCCACTTTAGATGACAAAGTCTCTTAAGTAATCTGTTCTTTAAATATTGCAGGACAAACACGGCCAAATGTTGTGCCTTCACTCGTACAAACTCCTTTTTATCAATCATTTTTAAGAAAAAATAACGAAGTTCACATGCATTAGAATAGAAATTAGGTGAAGAGGTTTGGTCTTCTGCATCTTTAATTCCTTCCCAAGTATTTCTATTCTTCTTGCTGCTGCTGAAATAAAACTGGAAGCTGTGCTGGGTAGGGCAGTGTTTCTTCAGTCTGTAACAGGAACTCCTTCTGTACTTTCATATGTGAATCTGGTGCTTTATTGTATTGCTGTTCTAACACCTCATCTGCAGGGCTGTTCCAGGTAGAGCACCAGGGCACTCTTGAGGAAATAATATTCCTGGGACCTCCAAACCCTCAGGCATCTCTGGGTACATCTGCATCTCGCAATTATTCTGCGGATGACAAGGAACAAGGAAGCATTGCTTCAATTTACGTGTTCTCTGGCCTCTCTGTATTTGTTTCTTCGTTAGAGACTAATGGGCAGAGCACCAGCCCAGGGCTCGAGAGACCTCATTTATGTCAGGCGTTGCTCCCAGCCTGCTGGGGAGCTCTGGCCAAGCAGTGCTTCTCCCTGTGCTGCTTCTCACCCACCATAAATAGTGAGAGCTGACTTGCTTAAAAAGTTTCTGATCAAAAATCACAAAGATTTGGGTATTAATAATGTAATCCGTCACAACGAAAAACTGATTTTAGGCACTGAATTATTAGCAGAGCTGGTTATGTACCATGAAATTTAAGTGTTAGTTATAGGGGAAAAATGCCCTAGTTCTAGGGAGAAAAATTTCTGGAGTTTTTTTCCTTTTTTCTCCTTTTTTTTTTTTTTCCCCTTATTTTCTCTTTATTTTTCCCCTTTTCCCCCTTTTTTTCTTGTTTTCCATTTTTTCCTTTTATTCTTCCTCTCACCCCCTTCCCCCCCCTTCCCTTATTTTTCCCTTTTATTCTTCCTTTTATTTTCACCCCCCCCCCCCCCATTTTTTTTTAACCCCCTGCTAGCTGCTTTCACTGCCCATGAGCTGGAAATTCAGCTGCTGTCACTGTGTTCCCCATGGCAGAGGGAGGGCTGCAGGGAGCCCGTCCGAGGCTGCTGAGAATGGGAGGTGTTAAAGGGGAACGTTGGATGGGAAAACAGAGCAGAGTGGGCAGATTGGAGAGTGACAGATTGCAAGAGCGGGGGAGAGAGAGAGAAGGGAAAAAGATCCCATTAGAAATACCATGTGTGTGTGTGCGCAGAGGGGCTGTGCATGCTGTAACGTTATTCAAGCAATCACATGTATCGTGCATTAGATAACTCCTCTGGTTGGTTAGCACTGCGAGGTCTGTGGACGTGTTTGATTTAATCCCAGACACATCACGGCTTAACCTCAAATGCATCGCGCTCCTTCGGAGCTGCTGGGGCTTTGCTGCAAAGAGCAAGGAGACAAAAGTTTGGAAGGAAACAAAACATCAAAACAGGGCTCCAAACTCCGTATTGACAGCATCAACCTCAATTCACCCCGAGTGCAGGGATAAAAATTCACAGGGATGTGATGAGAGCTGAGAGCATCAGATGGGAATGCAGAGATTTAACCCTGAGTGTTCTGCTTCCGCCAGGGGTTGTGTGTGGTTATTTTCCATTGTGCAGATGTAGGGTTGGCGTTTGCATTTTCCTGATATTTTGAAATAGTTGACAGAATTTTCCTCATCTCTCAGGACTGAGGAACATGCCATTTATTAGCCCTTAGCTGCATGTGTGCATGCGCGCACATGGCATGTCTTTCAGTGCCATTCACAATGTCAGCACAGTAACACTGTAGTTATGCCTACAACCCAATGTTTTCCCCAGCTCAGAGATGCAAATTTTACCTGGAATTAAATCATTTTTATCATCTTCCTTTGAGCAGAATTAGATTCTCAAGGAAGGGAGATGTGGAGAACAGCAGGCAGGAGCTGGGCATGGCCCTTCTATATGAATTTGCTGCTGCCTGGTGATGCTGAGCTGCACATCGTGTAACGTGGCCTGACCAGAAATAGGGGCACTGCAGCCCTCTGCCACCATCCATCCTTCCTCCTACAATCCAGGCAGACCTCAACATCGCTGCTGACTCCATTTCATTTATGACCCAGATATCATCTGCATCCAACTAATTTCTTTCTTTAAATCATTTTCCTTCTCTTTGTGTGTACACCTCTGTCTTTGCGTGTTGCCCTGAGTTAAACTGTGGAGACATTTCCAGAGCACATACATGAACCTGTCTTATTTTGCAACTCAGGATACATTTTGTTTTGATGGAATGTGGTGGCGTAGCACGTTCCCCTTCCAGCTCTTTTGTCCCTCTTTTAATTTGTAAATAGGTGATTATTTGTTGTGGCTTTCTTCAGGTTTAGGTAAACACGTGAGCCTGCAGGGCTCGGTGTTGCTATGCAGATTACTGGTTTGGATGGCAGAACTGTGAAGCATCTCAGCACACTGGCAGCTCACGCATCAAATTGCCACTGTGATTTCCTCCTTCCACCACCCTGCTACCATGAGGGGAACCCGAGTGATGAGCGGAGCCTGAACTGCTGCTAAATCTTTGGTTGCGAGCAAGGAGATTGCACGTTGGGTAATGGTGTTAGGGAAAGGTTGCTGGTGGTGCTCCCACTGCATTGCTTCCATAGGGAAGCACGGTAGCTCCCAGCTTTCCTCTTGTTATTGGCGTGCTAGAAAAGCAACATTCTGCTTTTAGAAGCATAAAGGCACATAAATATGTGCACCAGCTCGCCGAAGAACAGAAAAAGCCTTATGTCTGCTGAGCTTATGTAACAAGATTTGGTTCTTTATTTTGTACCATGTAATTCAACGCGGTGCAAACTTGCCCGTTCTGTTCTGCTGTGTCTCACTTCATTCCATTTCCGTGCTGTAATATTTTTGGTTGAAATCCCTTCTTCTCTCCCCAGTTTAAACAGCACCTATCTGGGCTAGCAGCCTCCGGCAGCTGCTTTTTTCTTAAAAGAGGTCAGCACTATTCTATGTATATGAGTCTATGATTCAATGACTAGCGATACAAATTTGCTTGCAATAGCAGAATTGCACAGAATACTGAACACCCAGCAGTGGAGCCAGTGCTGTTCTTCCTCTGCTGCTGGCTCTGCCTGCTCCTGCATCTTTGTATTTCAGCTGCTGACAAAGATACAAGCCCCAGCGCTGGGTGATTGTGCTCAGCTTTCGCATGGTACTATCTATCAGGGCATTGCTCACAAGCACTAATGAGTCCCCTCCAGGAGATTCCAGCGATCATGTAAATGCATCTTGCTCTGAAAGAGTTCTCTATACATAATACAAGAACCTGAGAGAGAATTTTCGAAACAAGGCAGAGAACATGATGGAAACGAATGTATTTTCCCTGGTTAGGTTGTAAAGGCTGAACTCACAAATGCTGATTATTTTTTTTTGGCCAACAATTTTTGTCATTTATTTTTCATTTCATCACATGCTTTAGTTTGCAGGCACATCCTGAAAAAAAAAAAGGAAATGATCTTTATAAAATATGCAACCCTCTTTGCAGCCTTATTACATCACTGCTGCAATAGGAGAGAGACATCTCTCGGAAATGGAAAACCATTTTAATGAATTGTTGTTTTATTTTAGCATCCCCGTAGGTTGCCAAGAACATCAGATCTAAGCTGTCCATCTGATGGAATCCTGAGCTCCCAAACCAGGATAAAACTGATTTCCCAATCCTGGGCAGGCTCGCAGCAATGAAGTGTTATAAAACAAAGGCTGTGCTGATGGGGGGGGGGGAATCCCACTACAAAGCAAGGAATCAGTGTTACTGCTGAGCTGTGGGGTTGGGGTTGTATCACATATGGGGTTTACCAACTCAGTGGTGACCCTCACCAGTGGTTCAGTGGGAAATGGTGGCCACGAAGGGATGCGATTTAGTGGTGGGGTAAATGAAGCCGTACGATTGGAATAGGACAGGATGCTGTCAGTGAAAAGCACGGTGTTGAAAATAAATAAATAAATGGAAACTCTAATTGCCAGGGTAAGAAAATACAGAGGAGGAAAGAGGGAGATGAAGGGGGGGGGGGGGGGGGGGGGGAGGACGAGAGCATCCCCAGTGGCAAAACGGTTAAAAGAGAAGAGTAAAAAAAAATCCAGCACAAAATCAAGCAGTCAAGTAGTTAATTGACTTTGCTTTAATCAGCCCAATGAATATTCATTAGCGTGCTGGTCCTAATCACGGGGGCCATGTTGGCCGCGTTCAGCAGGCGCTCGCCCAGCCCCGTGCATGGCTCAGCAGCCGCCGTCCGCCCGCACCGCATCGGGGCTGCGGGGATTGGCCCACGGCTGCCTCCGGGATGCCATAGCAACCCCTGGCCCGTTGTCGTGGTAACAGAGGGGTTTTGTAAGGGCCTGAGCCAGTAATCCATAGGCTTAGAAGCGGCAACGTGCCTTTGTGGGGCGTGCGGGATGGATGGATGGATGGATGGCCGAGAGATTGGATGGGCGGGCAGCGTGCGTGGCTCCCATTGTGTGCCCGCGCCGTGGGAGGGGGCTGCGGGGTCTCCTCCTCCTCCTCGCCTCGAGATGGGCTTTGGGGGTATGGGCTTTGCATTTATGGGGGAAAAACCCAGCATCATTCAGCAGCCTTCTGGTTGTGCAGTTAATCTTTGAACTCATCTGAAGGGAGGAGAAATGGCACTTGGCACTACAATCCCCCCCAAAGCCACAGCGTGAAGCAGCTATAGGGATTCATCGTTCACACTGAGTGGAGTTTTCATTCTGGAAATGAGCTGCCCCATCCGTTGGTGCTTGGGGCTGAACAACCCCATCCATTGCTGCTCAGAGATGTGGTCCCATAGTGGTATACGTGGCCACACTCCCTGGTGGAATCATCTCCACTATCCCCTGCCTGGATGTTCCAGGTGTTGAAGAAGAGCCAATGGGCTCATCAGTCATCATCATCAGTTGGGCTCATCCCCAGCACAACAGAGCCCAACAGCTGCAGGTTGAGGCCCAGGCACAGCCTTACCCATTGGGCTGCAGCTGCCAGTGCCCTGCGGAATGCTTGGAGGGAAGATGAAAGCTGTGCAGGAATCCAGGAACAGAACCACAGGAGATTAAGCAATAGGTGCTTTAAAAAAGAAGAAGAAGAAGGAAAAGAAGCATTAGTAATTTCCTAATTCTCCCTACTCTCGTGCTTTTTTCTGCTCTTAAGATAGAGCAGAAGTGGCTACAAGCAAAAAAAAAACTAATTCAGAAGCTGTGAAAGGAATCGGGTTTGGTCTCTACAAGAGTTTTTTTAATGTTTCTATTATCGTTATCTTAAATTATTCAAAAGTGTCATTTTGAGCTCACGGTGCAGGGACGTGGTTTAATAAAAGCACATGCAGGAGGATCCGCTTTATTTCAAAGGGCAGAAAAGAGAAAGAGGAGCAGTGCTGTGCTTCTGCCCTCCTTGTGCCCACGTGAATGGTCTTTAGGGCCAATGGGAGGATGGTTTGCTGTCTTGCTAAAAACATAAAGATATCTGGGGCTGCTTTGTACAGCAGCACAGGAGGCAGCTAACCATATATTCCCTTGATACCAAATGGCACCAAAATTATATGGAGTGTTTGGTGATTCGGGCTGCATTTATCTATATGATCATTTGTTTTTTTCCAGCCTCAGAACAGAGTCTCTGTTTCCATTTGGTTAAGCTTTCTGAGAGCTGTAAGTGGCCACTGAGAAGCACAGTCCCACCATTCTGTATGGGGAATGTTCCCAATATGCTGAGCACTGTCACACTGCCCCTTGGCCATGGGCTTGATGTCTCTTCTTGGTGTTTTCTTTTGGTTTGAATGTATTTGGGCTGATGTTGGTGACTCTGTGATACATGTGAGGAAGGCCAGGGCTCCACAGCTCCTCCAGTGAGCGCTTACATTTAGTTGGAGTAGTTCAGAAGCTTTGGAGAAATTTGCCCTGGTTTCTATGAGTGATTGCCCTGGGAGCTGGGCTAAAGGAAATTAATCATTTTTCAGTCCTGAGCTGTTGCAATTGTCTGACTGGGGAGCAGGAAGTCATGCCATGAGTTTGGTGCTAAACCACCCAGGTAGATACAGTGGGGTGTCCAAGAGCAGCATGGGCAACACCATCAGTTCTGAGTACAGTGAATGATATAGGGAAGAGGAGGAACCACATCACAAGTGACTTTGGATCAGAGCATGAATGTTTTCCAATGAAACCGAGGATCAATTTATAATGATTTGCAGTCTGATCAGCTGTGATGCTGGGAAAAGTCAAAATAATCCATAAAACAAGCAGAACTTGCTGATATGACGTTCTGATGTGATTTCTTCTTTTGATTTCTCTTTACTCTTCTATTTTTTTTTCCTAGCTACAAAAATCCCTGCAAAGTGGTCCCCACTGAGAAAAAGAACCCTCAAGACAAAACAGAAGGCAAGAGCTGACGGTTTTCTTCATTCTGAAGTTGTAAGTATATTGTGTGTCTTTAAATGGATGCTAACATGGGTTTGGGAGCAAGGAGTGGCTTGCTTTGTCCTAAATTCAGCCATGCTCCAAGCAGAGACAAAACCAAAGGTGTTTTCCACTGCTCGCAAACCACAGCAGTGCTTCAGCAATCTGTGTTTGGTGCCTTCCCTCTGGCCTGGCAGGAGGTTGAGTGCATATCTTGTATGTATTGATTTAGGAAGTTCTCTGGAGGCTGAGGTTTGGGTGTTGGTTTGGAGGGGCTGGATTTGTTCATGAGGACCCAGCTACTTTGCAGCTAGCTGTGAAGTCTTGTATCAGGAAGAACAGGTTTGTTAAATTGCTCATCAGAACAATGATTTTGGAAAACAAAATGGCAGCAGTGAGAAAGGAAAACCCCAACAAACAAAATAATATTTATTTCTGCCGCTGCAGCTCTGTGAGCTGAAAATGGGATGTTTTGTTTTGCTGGGCCTCGTGTGCAGAGCACAATTGTATCCAGTTGCAGACAAAAATCTGCCTGGGTTTTGGAAAGGGGAAGGGAAGGGTGGGGAGATCTGTGTTTGCAGAATCACTGATGCAGGAAGATGCAAGTGCTGTGCTGTGTCTGCTTGCATCATGTGTGAATCCATCAGCCACTTAAAGAAACAGGAAACTCGTGGCAGCCCCTCGCTGTGGTTTCCCATCTGCTCAGTGATCTGCTGGTGAGGGATATTCAGCTTTGCCATCTCCCACCTCCAAGGAGCCCTTTGTGGGAGCTCACACTTGACGTCTTTCAGCTGAAAAATAGACCAAGGGGCATCTGCAAACTTTTGTGACAAAGCCTCGATCACATTGATGGTGCCCGATGTGTGCCAGCATCATTGTGCCGTGCAGAGTAACATTTAGATTTGTTGGGGACTTTCTTAGCTGTCCTGACTAACTCAGGGCTGGACGGTTTCATTTTCAGCCAAGTTTGCTCAGGAAAGCAGCTCTGCACCCTCCCAGGCAGCGTGTAGGTGTGCCTGTTTATCAATTGAAGCCTGTTGCCTAATTTCTACCTGTTCTGACAAAGGTAAAAGTCTTGGCTGTATTTCATTCCTACAAGTTACCCATCATGGGCAGAAGGGAAGAGAGCAGACCCCAACTCTGCTCCCTGTGAGGGGGTGGGAGTTTGCACCACACCTGCATGCAGAGTGACTTGGGTAAGACCAGGAAAGCTGAAGCACTGTGCTGCTACCCCAGCAATCCTCTAGCAGTTACACATCCACTCCATTGTGCCATCATTTGTGCACACAAGTATATTACTATAGAAGGACTGTTGTGCTCGCAAAGGCTATCCTCAATGGCAGTAATTTGGTTTTGTCATGGTAATACAATGCTGATACACTGCAGACACAAAAGTGAGTTCTGCATGGCTTGGCAAAGAGATTTTCACAGAGCTGCTGGGTGAGCCCATTGGTTTCTCAATGTTCCTAAGCGGGAATGGGTCAATGGTAGTTTTTAGGAAGGCAAATGCCCCTTGCTGAGCTTGTCTGACTATAAAGTGCTGCACAAGACATGCAACGTCCATAGCATCCCCAGCCCTCAGTGTAACTTGCAGACTGTTATAACTGCACAGCAGGGATGAGGGCTCTTTTAATCCGCTGAATTTGTTGTTTAGCATGACCTGAATAATCCAGTAGGGCTAACGTGATCTTCAGCACTCGCACTCAGCTGCCTGTTATCCTCCGTGGAGCCGCAGGATACCAAAGATATTTGACTGCTTTGGGCCAAAGACAGTTGCTTGGATATTGTCTGTGTGTAATTTGTTTTTCTGTGGCACTGTTTCAGGCTGCGCTATTTTTGATATCACTGAATCTCTGTATCTGTACAGGCTTTTGGATAGGATCTGTCTCAAACACGCTCTGTAGACCCCTTCATTACTTCTTTTAATTATTTTTTTTTCTTTGGTGGGAAATGAAAAGCAGAAGAGGACTGAGCCAGAGTGGGAAAGTTAAAGATGTGTCAGTGACTGCCCAGGAGGAGGCTGGGTATGTGAGAGCAGAGCCTTGACTGGTGCAAACTGCCACAGACCAGAAACCATTCTTATCCATCTGGATGTATAGCAGTTATAAAGATGCTTACATCCTTCCCAGTTCAGCAGCACAGGACTGATGGGACGATGGGTATGGGGTGAGTACCAAACTGCCTTTCCCCACGGCTTGTAATCTTGGTGGGGAAAGGCTGGTTGCAGGTCTGTAAGGGTGGCTGCCATGTTGCCTTCCTGGCCCCTTCTGCCACGAGTGTTGGGAGATTGGCTGGAGAAGTGAACAAGGGATGTTGATACACAAGCATTCAAACAGAGCATCCTTAAGAGGGCATCCAAATGCTGCTCTGTACAAAGGAATAGGAATTAGCTCTAAATGCAGGCAGCTTTGCCCGCTTTATGGAAAAGAGAAATGTATTTTAAAAGGATATAGTTTGTGTAACCATGCTGGGTTTGCCACGTGCAGAACAACTCCCTGGCAGATCAGCACAGTGCTCAGAGCAGAGGTCCTGCTCCTGCTCCCACCCCTCCTTGGCACAGCAGCACCAAACAGGCACAGCACAAAGAACTATTTACCCATCAAGGATAGTGCCAGCCAGCCATGGCACTGACTTTCAGCTCCCAAACATGCCAATAATGAAGTTTCTAAAGGGAGAAGCGTGCACAAAGGCAAGTGGAAGCCATCCTGTGTGGTCCTTTGAGCAGCACGCGCTCTCCTCTGGAGCCACTGCCGAGTGGGCAAAGCTCATCCTGAAGGCTGAAGGGCTCCTGCAGCTTTTCAGCTCATTGCAGGATCCTCTGAACCCTTCAGCATCCTCCTCCTCTTGGCACAGCGGAGTCGATAAAATCAGATCAAGGCTTAGCACCGCTCAACAAAAGGGAGCGGTTAAATGGGCTCGGAAGCGCTGGAAGCCGTCCAGCACTGGGAGGTGGCAATGGGGACGCGGGGTGCCAAGCTGGGAGCGGGGTGGCACTTGTGAGTAAAGTTGTCGGGAAGGGGTTTTGTGGCAGAGCAGCTCAGCAGGAGCCCGTGCCCACAGCACAGGCTGGAACTGGCGGGGTGTGTGTGTGTGGAGGGGGGAAAGGGGTGTGGTTGGAAAGACGCCAGCTGTTCCATGGGCTTTCTGCCATTGGGATTTTTTTTTTTCCCCTCATTCTCCTCCTCCCAGTCTCCCCATCCCAGCCCCCAAACACTGGCAAACAGGCTGGCAGGAAGAGTGTGCTGAAAAGGATCTGACAGTTTGAACAACACTCGATGACTTAGTTTGTTTTCCCTGACTTTGCGCCAGCGAGCAGGTCTATGGATGAAAGACTTTATTAGGCTTTTAAAGCCACTGACACCGGTCTTTCTTTGACCTGAGGTACTTGAGAAGAAACGAAAACAACGTGTAACTTTCATGGAGTTGAAAGACTGCCCAAAGCGAAGAATAGTGTTAACAAGAGACCCAAAGTATCACAAAATGCTTCCCAGGGCGACATGCAGCGGAGCAGAGCAGGGGGAGAGCCCTGGGCAAAGGGCGAGGATGTTCAGGCATTGCTGATGTGGCAATCAGGATGAGGGGAGAGCACCATATCCAGCAGCCACAACCAGCCAGAAGCTTTCACAGTGTAGAGAAATGCTGAAAATTCACACTTCCTATGCAGAGGCCGTAAGCATGCAGGTGATCCTTGTGCTATCTGAGCGCCAGCCCTGCAACCATGGGAGAGCCATGACAGCAAAGCTGTACTGCAGTGCTGGGGTGGCACCGGTGGTGCTGTTGGTAGCATCAAGGAGCATAACAAGCTGCATCGTCCTCTTAAAGAAAGCCCTAAAAGGGTGAGAGCTGGTTCCAAGTGTTACTGGAATTATCCCATCCTCAGGGATGGAATGAGAATTTCTCATTAATTTTCTGTACAACTGCTTTGCTCCTCAAGGAGCTGGGCTGAGGGATTTTGACAAGAAAACCAAGAATCAGGCTTTGCCTATGAAATAAATAAAAATAAGCAAGCCCCTTGGTGGTGGAAGAGAAAGGATCAAAGAAGCTGCAGGTGCCAGGAGAAACGATGCGATGGATGCTGGAAATAAGCAACCCTGCGTGAAGAAGCCCCCCACTTGGATAAGTAATAATAATAAGAAAGGTGAATCATCCTTTTTCCTTCCGAAGCTTCATAGAAGGGAAAAGATGGCAAGCCAGGTTTGTCGAACTGAAATAGTTTCTCAAAACTGAAGACCAGATGACTGAGAACCAAGCAAGGAGGATGCTGGCTTATCAGTCTTGGAAAGGAATCACAGGAACTGAAGCTGCATCTATTTAAGCCTCAGTGGGCTGGGGAAGGAGGATTCATGGCTACAAGCCGTGACTGAGAAGTTTTTCTGGAGCTCACTGCAGGGTTGGTCCTTTCCAAAGCACTGCTGGCAGTGGAGAACACAGCTTGGGCAGCACTGGGACTGGTGACATGAGGACACCAGGGAGCCTCCAGGGAACAGCCCCAGCTTCCCACAGGGCTGGCAGCACCATTTGCTCTCCTAAAGACCCTGTCCTCTGGATAGCAGAGAGATGAGGGCTTTGCTGAGGCCCTTTTTGGCTGAATTTGCTCCTGTCCCACTCTCAGCATCATCTGTGTGCGTTTGTGTTTCCTCTTTCCTTTCTATAGGACTGAATGTTCTGAGCGATCATGTTATTGTATGTGTCTGATGAGCCATATGGAAGCTGTGAGGCTTCAGCAGTGTTTGGGGAATGTCATGCCAGCTGATCGTCTCAGCAGCTTTCCCCCTTATTACCACATTGCTTTTGCTGCCATCCCCAGTCGTCCCTCAAAGCAATTCACACGCATGCCCGAGGATGTCAGTGCTTCCTCAGCACCTGGGATGCAGCCCTCATCCCTCCTGGGGCAGGAAGGCTTTGGAAGTGCCATTGGAACTCACTGGGATCTAGAGATGCCTTGCAGAGCATGTTTGGTGGTCAGGCCACCTGCAAGGGTTTGTGGCATAAATTACAGCCTCTCTGGTCAGCAATATTCCTTTCTACAGTGCTTTCAGAAGTGAGTTCTCCCTGCTGGCAGCTCTTTAACAGCTTCAGCAGCAAAAGAGACAGTGGGCACTTCTCCATATCGTGTGCTTTGCTTTTCCTATGTTGGAAGAGTAGCTCCTCCTCCACACCTGTGGAGCTTGTTAATCTCTGCAGAAGGCTCAGCTCCTTGATAGCAGTCCAAGCCTGCACCATCTGAAGTGCACAGCATCTTGTGCCCTGTGAGTAGCCCCCATCACATCATTGAGGCTGCTTACAGAACTGGGCTTGGGTCACATCAGAATCACATCTTGAGAAACTTAAGTTTTCTCCAGCATCCAAGATGGAGACACTTCCTACAGGGGTGAAACTGAGACTCCATACACTCTTCAGTGCACGGCTGTGTTGGAGAGCATCCAGATACCAAAAATGAGGTTTCACCACATGGTAAATGGAGAAGGGAGCCATCTCAGGGATAAGATGATGGGATTTGGTTGCAGCTCATCTCCTGCAGCACACTTGTCCTACCTTGAGAGCTGCTGGAACCCTTCGGCCCCTGGAGATTCCGTAACCCATGCAATGTATCTGTGCTGTGTTGAGGAGAAATGCCAGCCTCAGAATTATGCATGTGGTACACCCAGCCTGTCCCTCTCTGGGCTCTTCATGAAACATTGCTTCAAATAGTAGCGACTTCTGGGGCTGATTTTGTTGTCCTTGCTGTGTCTGATCTCAGCCGTGGTGCCCTTTTGAATGTCCTGACAGGCTGTTCAGTTCTGTTTATTTCTGGCGGTTATTGCAGCCCCATAATTACACCTCACTCATCCATTTTTCCTACTAGAAGCCTCACTTGAAGGGTTGGCCTTAAGTTCACCAGGGAAGAGTCAGGTTGGGCATTGGGGAAAACTTGTCTGAAAGAGCAGTGATATATTGACACAGGCTGCCCAGGGAGGTGGTGGGGTCACAACCCTTGGAGGTGCTCAAGAGGTATATGTAGCTGACAGGGCCATGGTTTAGTGGACATGGTGGGGATGGGTTGATAGTTGGACTAGATGATCTTAGTAGTCTTTTCCAACCTTGATGATTTCACGATTCTTTGATTCCATGTGACTGCCCTAAAGAAAATGGTGTGTGGGATCTACTGTCTTTAGATGTACCATTACACACTTCTCTTTGCCAGCTTTTCTCACTTTTCCAGCTATTTCTTCCTCTGGCCCAAGTCGTGATGGGGCAGGGCAGGAAAACCTCACCCTATGGCTGAAAGTGCTGGGAACCCTGCAGGATGCCCACCCATGGTCCTCAGTGTGCTGGGATCCAAAGTTACGGCTGAGCAGGACTCAGTTTAACACAGGGGGAGAATCAACACTTTGAAAGCGAAAAGGAGCAGCCGACGATGTGGGTATTTTACTGCAGCATTTCTCGGTGTTTCTAAGAGGATTGGTTTTAAACAAAAAGGTTTGTAAACAAGCAGGTTTGCTTTTCCAGTAAGCCCCCTTTGAACGCACATCTTTTATTTTGATAACGAAACCGCTTTGTGAACGTCCCCCTCCCGGAGCGCTGCTTCAATTTCCTTTTAAATTTAAATTTCCCTTCTAGGAAATAAATGTGCCTGATTATTTCCAAACAGCTTTTCGGTGAGTCCTCGCAAAGTTGTCCGCATGCACACATCTATATCTTGGTTGTTTTGCTTTTTTTTGTGAGGTTTCTCTTCTTTTCCCCAAATATGTGCGCTCATCTTCTGTGTTCTTTTAATGTCCTCCAGGAGATTTCCATTCCCCGCATCAAGCTTTCCTAAATTGTCTCTTTAATCCCCAGGTTCTTAGTGCTTGGCGATGCTACTTGTTCTGAAGTGCCGCGGTGGGAAGGTGGAGGGTTTTTTCCCCCTCATTAGCCGCTTTTAACATTCACCTCCTTTGTTTGTGTATCTTCTTTAGATTCCCTTCCCTTTGTGGGCAGGGCTTTGCTCTTCTGAGGTGTTAATAAGCCTCTGGCGGAGACGACATCTGTGGCAGAGGACATTAAGTTCTGAAAAACACACTTCTTGTGCTGGAGGCCCGTTGCCTCGTCTGAGCAGAGACTGCAGCTTCTAAGGAGCAAGGACAAAGGGAGCGCAGCTCGGGGCTGCCGCGCCGTGGGTGTGTTTTTGTCGGTATCAAGACTCGAGCTCAAAGTGTTTGTATGGGAGAGGGGGGAAGAGAGCGCCGAGGGGAGGAACGCGGAGGAAAAACTTGTGAAGGGGAAAGGGGAAAAAAAAAAAGAGAAGGGGCTATTTAAAAATACCGTGCATCGCTAAAACCAACACCTAGAGAAAGATAAAGGCTTTGCAGTGCGTGCGCGCGCTCCATCCATCTGTTCATCCCTTTTATCCAATCCTATAGTCATGGGTATCACAAGGAGGAATAAGAGCGGTTAAAGCCTCCCCATCACAGGCATGTCAGATGTTCCACGCCGAACAAGATCAAACCGGGGATTTGCAGCCTGTGGGATGCAAAAAGATGTGGTGGGGGGATCAGTGCTCTTCCCTTCCCGTGTTGCCAAACGGGAGTGGAACATTTGGGCAGGACGGGGAGCGCCGGCAGCGCTGTGCTGTACAACGGGGACAGATCGCTGCTGCCTTGTGCAGTCCCCACGGCCCTGAGCTGCTGAGCACATCGGGGCTAACAGAGGGCTGGTGCTAAGCCAGAATTCGGGTGCGCTCCAAAACAATTCCAAACTCGAAGAAGAGAAAGCAGTTTTCTGTCCTCTCCTCATCCTCCCCTCTTTTCAATTTCCCGTTAATTGTTGTTCTTTGTAGCGTTTTCGTGATTTTCACATTGTTCTGCAGGGTGTTGCAATGGGAACACAATTGTGTGCCTTCAGGTCTGCGAGCACTGTGACATTCCAGGTGACAGCCTATTTTTAGACGAAGGTATCGGTTCCCTGGCAGCCGGCTGAGCCCCTCGCTGGCTATCAAATAGTCCTGTGGTAGCGTTTTCGGAGCTGTCAGTATCTCAAAAGCTGAATGAAGCAAAAAAGCCTCATTGCACGAGGTGCTGATCTTGATCTCTACCTCTCTCTTCCTGTGAATGGAGGAGAAATCCCAGCTGCAGCCCAGGGCTGATGGGCAGCAGCGTTTTTGTGTGTCCAAAGGAAAGCACTTCGGGCTGGCATGCAGCAACAGAGGTCCAGGCTGTGCCCCCTCCATGCTGCTGCCTCCCCTCATCCAAATCCATTCCCAGTATGAGGCCGATCCCACAGAGCCCTGTGCATGCCCATAGCCCCGTGCTGGGGCTGCTGCCCACTCCCCAAGGAGACTTCTCCTGGAGATTCTTTTTTGGGATGCCGAAGGTCTCCAAACCCCTCCAAACCTCTGTGTGTCCGCAGACTGATGCTATCACTGCTTTTGGCAGAACCAGGCTTTGCATGCTGCAGCCTGGCACCAATCTGCACCACGGATGCAGGGCAGCCTCCTCCTTCGTGCTCTCTGCAGCTCCTTCCCTTGCCGGCTTCAGAAAAAAAGAGCTATTTCTGGAGCTGGACAAGGTGACCTCCATATGGCAGCTCCTGCCGCTCACTGTGGGGATGGAGCCAGGCGTGTGCTCCTTGGGCAAGGCAGAGGCACACTCTCAAGCAGTAGCTGTGTGCAAATGTGCGCTGTTTTCAAAGCAAAAGAATGTGGTTGGCATTGGGGTTTTGTTCTTAGTTTTAAAAAGGAGAAAGTAAAGAAAATCACAAAGCGAAGATTCCTGGCTCACACTGTGCATTTATGGTAAATGATGCATCCAAGGAAAACAGTTCATTCGTGCAGGTTTCATAGTTGTAATATTCTGAACTTCCATTTGAAATACTGTAAAAAGAAATAATGTAAATATTTGCCCATGGATTCCCCCCTATCACACAGCCCTGGCAGGAGAGAGCTGAGCTCCTGTGCTGTGCTCCCTGTCTTTCCACAGCATCAATCTCCTCTTTATTCCTCCCCTGGAGGACTGAACAGAAGCACTCTGCATTGGGCAGAGCAGTGCAGGAGTGCAGAAGCTGACCCATTTATGGAGAAGGAGGGGCTGGGGGCTGTCAGGGCAGGATGAGGAGCAGGAGGAAGGCTTCAGGGCCCCAGCTTTGAGAGGAGTCAGGAATAAGCAAAGTACCCCAGTGACCAAATCAAGGGACAGGAGCTCCCTGCTCCTCAGCCAAGCCAATAGCGGGTTACTGATCTCCTTTGCATGCAATGTCCTGGAAAATGTAGGAGGGTTCAAGCACTGCTATTGAGTGCCACGTTCTGCTGGTTGGCTTGCACGGTGGATGCAGCCCCCTCAGTATAAGCACAATTGCTCAAGTTTAGGCAGCAGGCAGTGCATTTTTCCACGTGCATCTCAATAATTGTCAGTATCATGGTAACAGAATTGCAATCTTCATGAAGAATTGCTCTTAATTATGCTGCAAGGGAACGTGCGCTCAGCAGCCGTCGTTTCTAGCCGTGTAGGCTTTGAACAGAGGCACTGTATGCTGAAGGATACATAGAATGGCTTCGAAACATATATATGCAATCTGGAAAGCAAAGGAGAACATATTGAGTCCCCTTGGAGTTCCTCAAGACAACACAATTCTGTACACACAGCTTCCCCAGTGAGAGGACGTGCTGCCTGGGACTTGCAGGGCTGAGCAGAGCAGCAAAGGCTTAACCCTGGTTTATGGGAGGTGGGAAGTAGGGAGCAGCAATGACTTCTGCAGCTCTGATGCTTGCTGCAAGCAGGAATCGTCCTCCCAAATCCCTTCCTCAGGCAGCAACCAGAACAGACGCACTGAGTGTTTTGCAGTCAGCAGGAATCCATGGGCACAGAGCTGCACAATTCCACAGGAAGCATGCATTAAAATATTAAAGAGCTTGCTTGAAAGGACGTGTTAAAATCTACCTTTCTGTTGATGCACACGTGAATATTGTTAATGTTCTAAATGTGTAAGTCTGAGTGCCTTGTTTCAGATGGAGGGGATGACTCAAGCTGGATTTGCAGCTCTCATTGTGCAGATGCACATTAAAATCCTTGTCCCACTCATCCCAGCACCATCCTGCTCTCCTTGGCCATGCCCCAAAGTTTGGGGCTCATTCCCAGCACCTGAGGGGGCCAAGGTCACCCTCATTTTGCAGCTCCTCTATGCAGACTGGGCTTGCCCCATCACAGCAGCAACGTGTGGGAGCTGTTCTGGGGACACAACCCAGTGTCTGTTGGAAGGGGTCAACAAAAACCTCCAGTTGACATCAATTTCAGTCCTCACTCCATTTTCTATTCATCATATTTTTGTGTTCCCCTCCTGAATTATTTATCCTTTCTCTATCTTTCCCCTTTCAGAACCAAGGTCATAGAGGGGGTCTGCTTTCCAATCTCTATATTTCTCTGAATTTCTCATAGAGTATAAATACATCTGCAGGACGGCAGCTGCTGGTGTCCTGCTGCTGGTTACTCACTTACATAATTCATTATTTTAGTTATATTTTTTTCTGCTGGGATTTATATCTAAATGCACCTCTCTTAAGCTCTAGCTGCTTGCTAACTCTGCCCATTCCGACTGGCCAAAAATACATCACCTTCCTTGGCCTGGGGACATTTCTGCATCCTTAAAAGTTAATCCAGCTCTAAGCTGGATTAACCATGGAACATCCCTTTAACCAAAGGCACGTAAGGTCAGGGCAGAGCTGTATGGATATTCCAGGCTGGTAACCAGAGGAGGAGTTCTGTGTCCTAAATAGTTCCTGGTATGATTTGTTTCAGTGGGGCTTTTCCTGCGGGGCTGAGGAGGGGCAGGTGAGTGGTAAGAGGACTCAGAGAGGCACCGTGAGGGTGGTGCAGGGAGCAGAATGGGCAGGTATGAAGGGAAGGAGAAAGCTTCTACACAGAGCTGCTGACATTCCCTAGGCTGGAAGCAGGGTAGGATCAGTGCAGGGCATTGCAGTGGGATCCAGAAGCATGTGCATAGGAAATGTGGGCAGCTTGAAGCCTGTGGTTTGGGGACTGTTATTTTTCTCTTGAAACATTATCCTTTTCCTTTTCCTCTCTTGAAGACCAGAAATCAATGCTTGTAAAGGATCCCCAAAGGACAGGCTGCTGCAGTGTTCTCTTTTTTCTGTGTGTGTTTTAGTGTTTTCCTCCAGTGCTGCCCATGGTAGAGCTCCTGGGTGGGTGTCTGCATGGACCAAGGCCAAGGGCTGACACAGAGCAGAGTTGTAGGGACATGGATGGATGCAGGGCTGCAGTCCAGCAGGCAGGCATAAATCAACACTTGGTTAGCACTGGTCTATGCAGAAAAAGACCCATTTGGTCTCGTTTGCTCCACCAAAACCATCTCATACATTCCTTCTGAGTCTCCCTGGTGGAGCCTTTCAGCCACTTGGTCCTTTAGTAAGGCTATAAAGAGCAAATAATAAAACAGAAACACACAGTAAATTTCTTATAGTGGGGAATTTATCTTTTTCTTCTGACGCTTCCCAAACGCAGGTCGGGGAGGCTGGCTGCGATCCGGCTGCACAGCTCCTGCCAGCCAGAGCCATGGGCTTTATGGGCTGCTTGCTTGGAATTGTCACAGTACAGAACCTGGATCTGAGCATAAAATGCTGTAGAGCTCGGGCTGTTCCGCAGGAATCATATTTGAAACACGGGGAGATAAATCCCTCTATCTCTGTACGCCTCGCTGTAGTTATTGCTGCTGAAGCACATTTATTGAACATCTCAGCATGTTTATCGATGATGGATGAATCATTGATGTTTTTAATATCAGTTCCCCAAAATACTAAAAGGAATGTGTCAGGCTGCTAGAGTCCGCAGAGATCCCCCAACTGGGCCTATCACTTCTTCATTACCTATCCCAGCCCATGCTATAGGATGCATAAACTGTGAATTCTTAACAGACGGGGCTGTTAAGTGTTAATTAAACTAACAAACTTCAGCGATGCTTTCATTCAGATATGACACATTTCATCAACCCTGCATTTCCCCCTGAAGCCATTCCACCGTCCCCTCGTGGCTGAGGATGGGCTCCCACCAACAGGGTGTTTGACAAGACGTTCGATGTTTTTTTCCTCTGTTGTTTTGCTTTGTTTTTAAATGCTTTGGCCTTAATCTGGTGTCCATCCCCTCCCGCTGAACGCCTGGAGCTCTCTTGGAGCCCTGCAAATCACTGCCCTGTAATCCCATAATGAAAAGCAGGATTACTGCCCTGCAGCACACAGACCCATCCCTGCAGGACATGTGTTGCCTTCCGGAGGTGTCACCCCCTGCACACAGGGGCATGGGCACTGCCCTGCTGTCCCACAGCACCTTCATCCCACCTGGCAATGTGGTTTTATCAGGCAGTTTGCCTTCAAACTGACTAATAAAGACCAGGAGAAACAGAAAATGCCAACCAAAATCAGTTATGGGAGAATATATATAAGTATTGTACAGGTGCTCACCGTGCCCAGAGGGCACCCTGTGAGTAAGTCAGGTCCCTCCCAGTTGCATGGGGGGATATCCTGTTGGCTTTCTCACATATCCCCTCATCAGCTCTTGGCACTCAGTGCCACCAGAGTAGTCAGGAAAAGTATCATCATGAGCACTTGAAGCCAAGGGGGATTCAAATGAATTCAGTATGACCTAGCTGATAGGCTTTTTTTAAAGTGATCTTCTGAATCTCCAAGATGTCCTTGTTTATTTTCTTTGATTGTGCTTTGATTTAAAATTCTAGGCTCATTAAATGCCATAAAAAGAAACATTTGCATAATTTATAAGCTCTTTATATGAACATTTTAATAAAAGAATACACCTTTAAATCAAATCACAAAGGCATATGACATCTTTGAAGGAGAAACTTATATTCCCAAACACAATAAACATTCTTCTATTACTATGTTAATTTGGAAAACAGGTCATGGGAAATTAAATTGCTTAAAATAGGTCACCAATTATAACTCTGCATTCTATTAAAGCAAATGCATCTCTGAAATCTTTATTAGTTTATTTTAATTAAAGGCAGGAAAATATTCAGTGTAAAATTATTGCCATTTGTGTGTTTTACATTGATATGGACACACATTTATTATGCAGTGTGAAACACGCATCTTTTTCATGCCGATCTTTGCATTGTTCTTCCTTCCTTTACCCCTCCAGTGAGTCTCTAATAATGCCGTGTGTGAAACATAAAAGGAGGGGAGCCCAAATGAAGTAATGGTGCAGATTTAATTTGGTCATTTATAGGAGGGAATGCAAAAGCAAATGCTGCGTGTAGGTGAAAAGAATCCCTGACCCCCTCGATCCTGTTCTGTTGTATAGAAGGCTCTGTTTGTGTCAGGTGTTTACAGGTGGCACTGCAGTTCATGTTATGCTCCTAAATTAAATACAGTGGGGCAGAGTTCCTCTGTAGTTCTCTCATAATGTTAATTAGTGCCAATAGTAATTATTGAGCTGGCCTGTGCTGTGCTGGCTGTTAGCCCGTTGTTTGCACTGAAAAGTCCAGGTCAGGGAGTGGGTGCTGCTCCCTAATGACATGTGGCAGGCCTACAAGAAAGGGAATGCCACCACGAGTCCCCATGGGGCTCCAGCCCCATCTCCATCCCACCCTGTGTGCCACTGGAAGTTGGGGGGATGAATGTTTATAGATGTAAGAAATGGGAATGCTGAACTTGTGCAAATCTACAAGATGGCCATGGGGGTGAAGGAGGGATGGTTGTGATGGAGTTTGAAGGATGGCTGTGAGGGTGGTAGAGGGATGGTGTTCAACAGGGGGTGAAGATGGTGTTTGAGAAATGGCTGTGTTGGTGTTCTGGGGATGATGGTGATGGTGTTCTTGGAGCACCAGAAGCACCCATGTGGGATTCTAGGGTCACATTAGGGAACTGACCGTGAGCATACCCCTGCCTAAACCTCATCCTCATTCAGCCCTCCTGCCTTCTACAAGGGAGAAGTTCTGCTCAGCCTTTTTCACTGAGGACCAGCCTGGTAATGTGGAGCAGGACAGAGCAGCTTTGATTTCTCGCCCATGCAGTCACCTATAGCTATCCTGAGCACGTTCTTTCCCCTTCTCTTAGCTGTTCAGAGCACGTCTTTGAAAGAGGCTCAAGAGATCTTTAAGTCTAAACAATAAAAGACCTATTACTTACCCAGGAGACCAACAACAGCTCTCAAGGGTAAGCTCACATCAATTATGTATCTGAGCATTGCACCGCACACATGCAGAGAGCATCCGTGCTGTTTACTGAGTGCTCGTAATGGCCAGGATGACTTGGACAAACAGGAACATGGGAGGTGAGATGGGCAGCACAGGGGCTGTGTCAGAGCACCCGGTGTGTCACCTCTATTTTACTCTGAGCCTGAGAGCTCTGCAGCCAGAATCCACCCTTCCAAACCCCAGCAGCAGTTCTTGGTTTGGTTATTGCAAAGTAAGCAATGCTTGTTCCTGTGTAGGTGTTGACATTGTATGGATCATCCTGTGGTGCGTGTGCTGCTTTGGGCAGAGCCCCCACGAGATGGGTGCTACCTAAAATTCAGGCTTTCTGTTCCTTATAACAAAGGATGACTATCCTTCCCCCCCCCCACCTTTTCTTCTTTTTAAACATATATAGTGCTCCTGCCTGAATGCAGTGCTTTCCCCCTGTAGAAACAAGAGCATTTCACAAAGGATTACCATCAAACCCTGCTATCCTTGCCTAGGGAGGAAGGAAAAACAGCAAAGGAGGATGGAAAGGCAGAGGAAAGCATTGCTTTGCATTGTCCTGTGCTGATCCAGCACCAGGCTCGGGCAGACCCCCCCTGCATAACCCTCTTGGGACACGAGCATTGAGCTCTGGGCAGCCATCACTCCTTCCTTTTGCACTCCATGGTGTTTCCAAGAGACGCTCACCTCCCACATGCCTCTAATTTCATTCAAATGCAGTGCTGTAAATATGAGCTGGAAGGTTTTATGAGGATAGCTTTTATTAGTGACTGTGCAGTACTATATCAGGTAGCAGTAAAATAGAACAAGTGAATTTAAAAAAAATTAAGATCCATCAAGCCCTTCTGCTGATTCTCTTCTGGAATCAGGGTTGCTGAAGCTCCCTAGAGGTGTGTTATCACCTCTGCAGAACAGCGTGCATGCACTGCTCCCTGCCTGCCTTCCTCCTGGAATCCTTCCTGCTCCCAGCAAAGCCACAGCTCGGCAAGCTGCAGGCATTCCTGAGCACATTATTGTCTCCACGTCTCTCTGTGGTGTTATCTTCCAGCACAAAAGCAAGTGGTGTTCACATCCAGACTTCCCTTGGCCTGTTCTCCAACTAAGCACCCATCTTTTCAAGTCTGAGTCACATCTTGTTTTTCAGCAGTCTTCATATTTGACAGTGAATCTTAATACAAAAGGCAGATCAGGTGAACCTCCCTGGTTAAAGCCAGGGGTTGGTCTCACTTCTGTGAATCTAATGGGGCACGGTGGTGATGGGTTGATGGTTGGACTTGATGACCATAGTGGCCTTATTTCATGATTCTATGGATGAGTGCATCAAGTCCACAGCTTCAAATCTGTTTTTCAGTGGAAAGGATGTTTGGTTGGTTTTAACTTCCAGGCTTTGTTTTTGAATCTTACTCTCAGTGCTTCAAAATGAAAAAGTTCAAATTATACAACTGTGCAAACAGCATTACTATAATCTGCATAAAGATGGGTCCGGAAGAGCTCTGGTATTAGCAGTTCATTAATATGCAATGAAAAGCTTATTTGCACTTTGTCTAAAAGTAACAGTAACTTCAGCTTTCCTCTCATCTGAATAAATGATACAGCACAGGACTAAACCACTCCAATGACTGTCCCTAATAGGATAATCACTTTGAGATGTTGTGCTTAGGCTGCTGCACTGTCCATTTGGGCTTGTGTAGGGGAACATACAGGACCATGCTAAGGGATGTGCTAATTTACTGATTCCCCAGCAGTGCTTACAGGGGTCATTTTTCATGAACTCCTGTAGTCACTTAAATCATAATATTTCATAATAAACATCAAAGCCCACTGTATGGTAGGAGGATAAAAAGGCAACAAAGCCACTCTGTGTTTGCCTTCAATGTGACCCTCTGCCTGGCTGGAGGGACCTCATGCCCTGTTGTCAGTCCTGAACATTTTAACACTTTGGGTTTAAGCAGCAGCCAAAGGGAGATGGATTGAAGACCATCACAGCTGAAGGTGCTCGTGGGAGCTCTGGCAGCTTCACCTGCAAACTGCGTGCTGAGGAGGGCTGCACTTCCCCAGCACTTCCCTGGGTTACAGCTCCAAAGGGGTCTTTTAAGTGAGCCAAGATTCGTTTAAAACAAAGGTCTCTTTAAAGGAGACATTGGTTTCAAAAGAGACTCTGCTGATTTGTCTCAGTGCCATCGCCCACATGCATTTGAATGGTGAATTTTGAAGGAGTCAAGCTGGAGGTGCTGTTGGTGCAATGCAGATGGCTGGGAAAAGCCAGCCCCAAAGCCTGTCCCAAAGCCTGAGCATGGCCACTCCATCTTCCTTTCTCTCCTTCCCATCCCTTGCTCCATATCTCAGCATTAGGGCTCACTTCTGAGCACAGCACCCATTGGTGTGAGGGGTACCCGAGATGCTGATGGTCACTGAAGCTCCTTACAAAGGGCTGTGCTGCTAGGGAGGATGTCTTCTGTTACAGATGCAATTGTGAGTTTAACACTGAGCTGCATACGAGAGCCTGATCAAGCCTGGATGTGATCCTGGAGGTTTTTAACTTTTACAACACCAGCACCTCTCTGGGGATGAACTCCGATCTGAAATATTCATTTTGGTGGCACATCTTAATTGCATTGCAATTATATTTGAAGTTACTCTGAGTGCCTTTCCTTCGCCACGTCTCCTTTTTCCATAGACTCTTACAGCATTCTTTAAATCAAATGGCGCTCAGATACCATGGTGATGGTTGACCTTATTATTATGGGTGACCTCTTTCTTTTGGCCTCGGACAGCCTTGGCTGACAATAGGGAAGCACATTTGCTGTGCCTGTGCTGGGATCCATGAGGGTGTTTTACAGCCCTGTGTGAGGTGTTGGGTGCAGATTAAACCACGGATTCTAAATCATAAAGCATGAAGAATAAAAAGCCAAACATGCAAATGCCATTATCAGAGGCTCAGCTGATTTCTTGGTGCTGCCATCAGCGTCCCTGACATCACAAATTGCTGTTGCAGGGTGAATAGATGACACAATTTCTGCAGGGGTAGAAAATGGGAGAGCGGCAGGATTTCCTGCCTTGGCTTTGTGCTGGGTGGGGAAGTGTTCAATGCTCAAATCTTCTGCCTCATGAGCATGAACATCCTGATTTGGTCTTGTAGAGAAACATGCAGTGGGAAATGCAACCTGATGTTGTTGCATCCATGCAAACACACAGAGGTGTTTCCCTTTGGGCTCCAGGATTCCCATTGCTTTCAGCACAGCAGCCCTGGTCAGGCTCAGGAGAATAAGCAGTAGAAAGCTATGATGTAGGTGGAGCTATAAGCTGAAAAATCCACATTAAAAAAAAAAAAAAAACAAAGCAAATATATACATATATACATATACGTATCCGAGTCCATATTCCTGGTGACATCATTTGATCATGAGCAGGGTTTGAATGTGGCAGCCCAGATCTCAGAGCCAGTGGTGCTCCCACCCTGAGCAGACATCCAGCCTGGCTCCTGGTGCTGAAGGATGCATGGGAATCTTGAAGTGATGCTTCCCAAAGAGCATGAGAAATGCAGGAATTAGATATCAAATGATGGGTTTTGCAGCAGCATGGCAGTAACTGTCCCCTTGCATTCTGCTGTGACATTGTCCTCACTGCCCTACCAACTATTGTAGCACTCCACTTATAAAAACAGCATTTTCCCAACATTATTTCTTTTATTCTTCTATTTCTGTTTTGTTTTTATGATGTCAAGGTTTGGATTGAATTTAACCCCCCCAGAACACTGTATGTATTGAAAGAAAACCTGCTGGGTCGGTGTGACTGTTCTGGTCAGTTCTCCTTGTTGTCCTCATTCAAAAGCCCAGCACAGCCCCAGCTCCAGCCAGACCCCACAGCCAACACCAGCAGCTTCACCATGAGATCAGACCAAAAGACTGGAATGAATGAAGCTTCCAATCTCTGATAACGCATTTAGAGGTAGGACAAATGTGCCATTCAATTAATAATATATTATCCAGGGAAAAATATGTAGGCTAGAATTGAATGATTCCTGTGAGCTGTCCTTTGGCTTGAGGTTTTGGTTCAATGAGGCTTTGGTCCAGTGAGGCCAGTGATCTGAGATGGTTGCAGGAAGAGTTTGCCCATGATGGAAGTGCGGTGGGACCGTGGTTTCATGCCATTCTCCAGTATAAAAGCAAGAGAGAGAGAGATGGGGCTGTGAAACCCATTGGTGATGAGGGAAGCCACAGAATAGGATGTGGGATGGACTTCTGGAGCTGCTGGTCACAGACAGCTCCCTCTGTGCATGTGTTCTCAGCCTCACACACCATTTCAGCCTCAGCGCTTGGGATAAGATTTGTGTGTTACAGCTGCATGCTGCAAAAGTTACACCTGAAAACCCAAGCGTGTGACATGAATACTTCCTACTAATGTCAGCTCTGTGGTTTCACAACTGTACACCACCAGCCTGTAACTGCAGACATTGCAGATGAGGAGGAGGTCCTCCAGAGCTGGCCAGAATTAGGCAATGCCTCTGCCCCACCCTCAGCACCCTCGGTGATTTCCTACTGTACTCAGTACAGTCATCGGTATGTGTGGTGCATTAGTTAAGTTAATTACAACAGCACAGAGATTCATTGCAAATTGTTCCTAGTTAAAACTGAAAATTCACTGGAACAAGGAGTGCTAATTATATTCCACTTGTTACTGCTGCGTCTAGTTAATATTCCAACAGCTGCTTTGGCAAGATAATGATGGCTCCAGCAGAAATTACTGAACAAATAGATTTTTAAATCAGTAACAACATATTTACCAGGATTTTTTTTTCCCCCCTCTTCATACACAAAGTTAAGCCCTGCCAGAGTTGAGCATTCATATTCACTGAAAAGTAGAGATAAAAAAGAAAAAAATCAACATTGCCATTATTGTGTTAATTTGGAACACTTAAAAAAAAAAAAAAAGGAAAAAAAGAAAAGGAAAAAAAAAGCTAAGCACAAAAATATGATCGATAAATGCATGTAGGGATATAAGGCTTTCCTAATGCTGACAACATCCAGTGCGGCTTTTGGGTTGGCCATACTCAGCCTATCTCTCTTAGTGGTGTTGTGGGGCTCAGAAGGTGTTTTCCAGTGCCTGCTCTAATGCAAGGCTTTGAGGGAACTCAGAGCAAAATCTGTCCTGTGAACTGTACTGCATCCCAGCCTGGAGCCTTCCACACAAGGGGGATGTGGAGCTGTTAGAGCGGGTCCGGAGGACCATGAAGATGCTGAGAGCACCTCTCCCATGGAGAAGGGCTGAAGGAGTTGAGTGTGTTTGACTCAGAGAGGAAAAAGCTATGGTGATACCTCACTGAGACCTTCCTGGACCTTGTAAATGGGAGGGAGAGCAGCTTCTGACATGGTCTGAGAGTAACAGGATGAGGGCAAAGAGGAGATTAAAATCTGATGTGAGGAGCAAATTCTTGACTCAGAGGCCATTGCACTTCTGCTGGAGCTGTGGGCGCCCCATCCCTGGAGGTGCCCAATGCCATGGATGGGCCCTGAGCAGCCTGAGCTGTGGGGGAACCCAGGCCACAGCAGGGGTTTGGAACTGGAAGATCTTTAAGGTCCCTTCCAACCCAACCCAGCCCTGAGTGCCTCTAGGGATGGGGCACCTATGGGTTCAGCTGGTGCTGAATGCTTAAAATCAGAGGTGAAACAAACACAGGAGAGTGTCTGGGATTCTTTCTAGTGGAAAGCACAGCTTCTGGTTTATTATTACTGCTAATACAGTTTGCAGCTGCGAAATGAACTGAAATTTCAATAGCAGCATGCCTCTTTATGCTGCTCCAGGAGTGCACACTGTGTAAATGGATGCGTACCTCTCTTCCAACCAGGCTGGGGCTCTGGATCCCAAATGGGGAAGGGACACTCTAGCACTTAGCTATAGGGGAAGGCTTGGTGGTACCTCTGCCTTTTGAGGAAGGGCACACAGCAGTGCAGTCCTGCTGGAATTGCTCACATTTTCAATTAGTTGTCTTCAGAGAAAGGATTTTCTTCCCACTCAGTCATAACACCAGGATGTGCTAAATAAATTCACTCTGGGTTGTTCACTGTCTGGCAAAATAATTTGTGAATCAAGGTGGGGGGAAAAGAATCTAGTTAGCAGCAACTGAGAATACAAAGTGGGGTGACCAGTAACTGTGGGCTGCGGAGCCAACACTGATATACATCCTATGGTGTCCTGGGGGAGGGTTCTAATTGCAATATGAGTTTGGTGCAGTAACCTACTGGGAGAAGGGGAGAACACAATTGCTTATCAGTTTATCATTACAACCTTTTATTAAGGTTTTTTTAATTAAAATAGAGCAACAAATGTACACTCTTATCCCTATAAGCAATCTTATCTAGTGTGACTGCTGCTGTATTAGTGAACTAAATCCTCTTGATTACATTGGATGTGATCTCATGAAGTATGACAGTTTCGCACATTAATAACAGGAACTGGCTGAGCAGGCTGATGCACGACCTCTCCTCCAGCACATGTCTGAGCTGCTCTGTTGAGGTGTACTTATCCCCATGTCACAGATGGCATTGGAAGCACAGAGGCCAAGAAGAAGCCCCTGCATGACACTGCAGGTGCTGCCCACTCACAGGGCTGTGCCATTGGTTCTGGGTCATCCCATTGAAATTTGGGGGCTTGTGCTCTTAGTCTGTGCGTGTAGTGGTGCTGTGCTTTATGGCTTCCACTCACCTCTCTTCTTCTCAGCTAATTACTAGTTCAGTGTTAATTCAGTGCCATTGTTTCAAAGTTTATCTCCTTAGCAGGAGGGGCCTGCATCAGTAATAATATTTAAATAAATACAGGCAACTAAAAGAAATGACCTTATTTCTCCAGAATTTCCCTTGTTATTACAGTGGTATTCTATTGATGGCTTTAGGATTTTTTGCTGCTGGGCTGTCTCAGAGGAGCTGTGCAGTACCTGGGGGCAGCACTGGTACCTGTGGGCCAGGATAGGTCAGTACTGGAGTTGGTTCTGCATGAGCAAAGCAATGCTCCAGGTAATGTTGCAGAGAAATAAAACTAAATCATTCATGAAATAACCAGGGGCACTGGAAACGATGGTGCCCAACGGCTCATCCTGGTCTTGGTGGGTAAATTCAGTGTTGGAAGTTAATTAATGCTCCGGTTTGTAAATAAGTCTGTACCGGCGATTAAAAAAAATAAACAAAATCAAAAGATAAAGGCCATTAGAAATAAGCTCAAAGAGATGTTTTTAATGCTCAGCTCAGAGTCATTGCAGAACTGAGGCTGTTTTCTGCCACAACACTTCCTGAGCTTTGACAATAACAGCCCTGCTGTCACCCAAAGGGCCTGGGTCCCCCTGCCTGTGTGAGTGATGGTTATGTCCCCACGTAACACACGAGGATCATAAACAGTTAATCTTCACCAAAAGGGAGAGTGAAATATTGTTTGATATCATTTTTAATAAAGAGAATAAATTAGGCTTTAAATATCATAGCACATCTTTAAACGCTGGTTACAGCTCCTGCACGCAGAGCAAATTAGCAACTGAATGAGTGTGTCAGGGGTTATCAGCTGAGTTATTGCCTCCCAGCCCACGTTGCATTGTGCTGCCCTGTGGCCATGGAGCTGCCGTGCTGGCCACCTGCTAGTGATGGCAGCGCTGATAACCGTGCAGCTTTGTGTGCTGAATTAAAATGGTGGCTTTAATCTTGGCGTTCATTCCTAATTCCACCAGTGCCATCGTCGGGTTGTTCTCCGCTCTTGACTTCTTGATATTTTAGTGTTTGATGATGTCCCATCTCCCTGTGATGACGAATAGAACTCTTTGGGTTAGCCTGGCTGTGCCACGGTTGGTTCTTCATTGCAAACACAGCGTTGTTGGGAAACAAAAAAGGAAGGGGTTAAATGAGCCGTGGAGTGCACGTCCCTTCCCTCTGGCTGTGCATCAGATTGAATGCTAAGAAAGATTGATGGTGGGCTTTAAAATTAATTGCAAGTGCAATTGTTATTATTAATACACTTGCATATGGACCCAATAGCACTCTGCGGGTCCAAGGAACAACCATGCTCTGAGGAAGGGAAATCAGCTGCAAATGCACTGTTTGGTTCTGTTTATCAAATACTGCCCAAACTTTGTCCTAAAGCTGCCTCCAAGAGCAAGAAACAGTCTTTAGAGCAGTGGACGCCATGAAGCTGATTGTGTTGGGGCATGGGAAACCACCATGGGTAGTCCCATGGCAGCTCCATCCCTCCTGCAGGACCCCAGATCCTGGGGGGCCCAAAGCACCACACATGCCCTCTTGGCAATGTCCTCTCACACAGCAAGGGCCAAAAGGAAACCATGCAAACTAATGGATAACTCTAATATTAGAGCTATTGGGATACTTTCCCCTTTCTTTCCTAAGTGCTACAGCACAAATGTGCTGGTTTTAACACAGGACAGCAGCCACTTGGCACAAGGGCAGGATGCTGCCCCATTCCCACTTGTGCCAGGAGGGTCCACCTCATGTTAGCCTACATGTTTCCCCTAATATATACATTTCTGTTGCAAAGCATCCCACATTTTGCTGCACAAAAAAGGGACAGAACTCAGGAAGATCATAAAAAAAATAGAACCAGAACAGTTTTCTTTGTTAAGAATTATTTGATCTTTTATTTTTGAGGGGGAGGGGGAAATCCTAAACTTTGCATTTCAATGGATTTTTTTATTATTATAAATCCATCTGTGCACATACGCAAAAAGGGGGAAAAAAAAGAGAAAGGCTTTTCTGCTCTGTGCAAGGCTCAATTTAAGGCAGCTCTCAGAAAGAAAAGGCAGAACAAATGTTATTGTTATTCTCAATATACAGATGTTTATTCTTATCTTCTTCCCCCTTTTCTTTCTTTATTTCTACTACTGTCTTTTGGGTGACATCATAAGTAGGACTTGTCTCCTTATCGCCTCGCAAAGACTTTTGTTTCCTGGGACAGGAGCCTATTATGTCGTCACAGGCTGGAACAGGAATAATCTCCCCCCTCGTTTGGAAGTCTTAATAGAAGACAATGAAAGAAACCATATTGTTTTCTGCTGGCACCAAATAAAGGAAGCAAGGGAATCTGAAGGGGGAAAAATTAAACGAGAGAGGCAGCAGCCTGGCATTTTGCTTCCTAAATTAATGTTTGGGGTAAAGAGGGAGAGGGTTTCCACACTTAATAGACAAGGGAAGACGTTTTAATTACTGGGTCAGGCACCAGGCTGAATGCATGTCGGGTGGAAGGACCTACAAGGGGCTGGGAAATGCTCCCTGCTCCTGGCCCTGCACATCCAGCCACTGCCTGCTGCAGACTTGCTCTGCCAGAGAGCCCTCATGCCACTCTGAAGGTCCTGTCCTGGAGCACAGCATCCATCATGGCTTTGCCCTTTGCTTTTGTTTCAGTGTCCAAGGGAATACCTGAAAACCTTGGAACAATTTGCCTGCTCTTCTCCTGGGTGCAGCCACAAACCCTGCCTGAATCCAACTTTGTTCCTCCTGTGGGACATTACCACCCCTTTCCACTCTGAGAATAGAAAGGATTTTGTCTTCCTGTGGGCAAATAGACTAGAATGGAAACAAAAGCATTTCTTTCTCTTTTTTTTCATACCTTATCTATATATTGAGAGACAAGTAATATAATCCCCTTACTTACCGTAACACTGCACAGCAAAGAAGGCAATATAATAATATCACATGGGGAATTCTATGCTCTTCATACCGTGGCTGTCTCTTTGGGTGTTACTGCATCTAATGAGTTATCTCTTTTTATCTCCGATTCTCCTAGCAAAGTGCTTGAAAGGAAAGAGAGCACGTACAAAATAAATGTACATTCAACTAATGCTGTGACACAAGAGTGAGCCTTGAATCCCTTTTATGAACTAAAAGCCATGGGAAGAATTTCAGCATGCATGGGGCCAAATGTTGTGGGATGCACTTTGCTGCAGCTTGGGGGCTTTGAGTGCTGTGCTCAGGTTTGGGCCCCTCAGTGGGCACGGTGGGGTGGGTTGGGATTGGACTTGGGGATTTTAGAGGTATTTTCCAACCTCACAGATTCTGTGTTTCTATGATTCCCTGATTTTACCAAACCTGGGGCTTTTAGGATGAGCTGGACATGGACTGCAAAGCTTGGCAGCCACCAGCACAGACGTGTCAGCAACACAACAGCCCTGCTGCAAAAGGGAACTTGTTCCAGAACCACATCTCTCAAAGTGCTTTTGGTTTTTTATCACTCTTGTTTTTGTTGTTTCGTTTGTTTAGTTGTAAAGAATTGCCATTACCTACAGACTGCATTGAAAATCTCCTCCAAGGCATCCCTATCAACACTGAAATTCATCCCTTTAAGAGAAATGATCTCAAAGGAACTTTTGAGGTGCTATCTAACAGAGCGCAGCACTTGGATACAGGAGCAGATTAATGCTTTCCATTGAGGTAAACGTTTCCATCAAGTTGTGTGCACTCCTGGATCAAATAATGTTTTCCTGCCTAGCTCTTAGGGAAAGCAAAGTCTTTTATCTTAGGTAATCTCTTCTAAATTGGCCTCAGCTCTACTACATGAATGACAGCAGATGCGAACCTCATGCCTCAGAGCATATTGTGTGCATTGGGCAGAGCCCATCCTCTGCAGTAACCCTGCAGGGCTGCAGCTTCAGGCACTTGTGATCTAGGTCAAGCTTGCACAAAGTCCTGCCCCAACTTTGATGCATTCATTGCAATCTGATTTTTCCAAAGCGTTTCCTGGCATAATCCTGGTGAAGTGCCACCCTGCAATCTGCACCCTGCACTGCTGAGTCTGCCTGTGCTGACACACAGTTACTTGAACACCCAGAGGATTTTGACTCTTAATTTCTATAAAGACTCTATAGGGCTCTCTCAGTGTCCCCACCCAATTTTTATTTCTGGCTCTTCTATAACTGTGGATCTCTGCTCACATCCTCTTTTTCATCATCAAATCTTCCCCTCTGGGAGAGGTTCCTATAGGCATCTTGGGTCAAAAAACCCTGAAACTGTGTGCATTGGCCAAATGGAAATGTTAAAAAAAATAAACACACACACACAAAAAGACTATTTAGACTCAGCTGATCAAAGGTGTTTTACTGGGCATTTGCAGAAAGTGCCCTCTTTAGCCTGACTGAGGTTGAGATGTATTTTGCTGTTCTGAAGTGGTTCGGTCGCTGCTTTCTATCAACTACCAACTGTGTCCTTAATTTCACGGAAGTAGAAAAGATGTTGCTAAGATGGGCTTTTGGTCTGTATCATTAAAGCTTTTATAAAAGCAATTAAATTGCATACTATTGTGAGGAAAGGTGTGAAGCAGAAATCACCCTGTAGTGCTATCATGGCATAATGATTAATGAGGGTCTTTTTCTTCCCTCTGCTCTTTAAAGTGGTGCTGACTTTTGAAAGGGTGGGGTTTAGGCTGAGAAAAACACTGACAAAGGTCCCAACACCCGCGCTGTGTCAGCACTGTACTCAGATGCCGAGAGCATCTCAGCCAGGCTCCTCCATTGTGTTGCTTTTGGGCAGGAGAAAACTCATGGAGCAGGTTTATAGAACTGAAGAATTGTTTGAGTTGGAAAAGACCTTTAAAGGCCACCTGGCCCAGCTCCCCTGCAATGGACAGGGATATCTATAGCTCAAGGTGCTCAGAGCCCCTCCAGCCTGACCCTGAATGTTTCCAGGGATGGGGCATCCATGACATCTTTGGGCAACCTGAGCCAGTGTGGTATTTGTTTCTAAATTGGATATTGGTGGAAATGCAGAGCAGGAAGCACTGTCCAGATCAAGCTCTGGAGCACAGTTGCCACCTTCCTAAATCTCAGTTCAGTCTCCCTGAAAACAGTGGCATTTTTTGCTCCTGCCTCTTTCCAGAAAGCCAATCTGTGGATAAATTATACACTACCATCAAGACATCACCCTTGGCTACTGCTTCAGACATTTATCCTCTACCAGATCAAGTGATGCTACTCACAGACACTCACTTCCCAGCTGCCTGTTGCCTGCCCTGTGGGTAACTGTGGTGGTTTTGCACTCCCTAATCCACTTTGAATCATTTGGATCAGTTTGGGCTGCAGGTAGGAGATGGATGATGCTGGAGCTGCCTAGGGAGCACTTATACACTCCCAGCTGTTGGCAGAAACGAAATCTGGAGACTAGTAACATCTTCATCAGGTCTGTGGTTTGTATGGGGAAATCTTTTTGTGCTCCAACTTGTGCTCACAGCTACTTTGGAAATCTTATTGCATGAGGACGAACCATTGCACCATACAGATTGTGCTACATGGAGCCCAGTGCTGGCTGCAAATCACTGACTGGCAATAGCCAATGTCCCCAAACAGGGGCATGTGTCTTTCCAGGAAAACACCCAGCAGTGAGTACTTCTCAGAATCATTTCGTCCTCCTCTCTCTTTAGATTTTGTTCTAGAAATTAAAGAGATTATCTCAAGGACATTCTCTGAAATGAGAATGATTGTTTTTGTATAGGGAGTATGGAGAAAATTATCAGGAGAATGATACTGGGGCTTGAGGAGAGGCTAATGACGGTATTTTGCTGTGGATGGTAGTAGACAAGAAAAGATCTTCATGGGAGAGCAAGGACACGAAATATCTAACTACTGGTGAAAATATGGAAGCAAACAAAGAGCTTAAAAAGGAAAATCTTTGTCTAGAGAGGATATATGGGCCTGTGGAGGAAGGCTGGCCTCCTGGAGTAAATGTACAGAGAACTGATGGGAATTATCAAAACCTGAGGAAAGATACTGAAAAGATATTACCAGCAAATCTCTACCAGGTAATGGTAGAGATTTATGGATCTGCTATGAATCACACTGACCTTAGGAACCACATTTCTCTCTCCCCAGCACCTCCCCTTGATGTCCTTTTATTCTTAAAATGCACATTTCCGTTTTCCATTTCATACATGGGAACATTGTCAGCCAGTCCCATTACATTTTGGAGCCCCAAAAGCTGAAGGTTTGAATGATGAGCGGAGGACACCAGAGTCCTTTCGTTTGCCCAGATAACACCATCAGTGCATCCCAGACATACGGTCCCTGAGCAACTGCACTTCCCTGGATCTACTTGGGATCTTGTGTAGTTCCTTGCCCTGGAAAAGGTACAAACTCAACTTAAATGCAGATCAGTGTGCGACAATGGGCTTAATGGGACTGCAGGGAGGCTGTGAGACTTGCGGATGCCTTTCTCAAATGTCGAGTTGGAGCAAAAGAAGGGACAGGGTAAGTCTCTGAAAAAGGAAATACAGAAAATGTGGGACCAAGTTCACCTTGGCAAGAGTTGGGAGGAAGGCAGGGATGGGGAAATGCCCTGGTTCTGCATGGAAATACAGCAGAAAACTCATTTCCAGCTGCTTTCCTTTCAGCAGGTAAAATATGGGGAATCTCCTGTTTCCAGCACATGTTTTTGAATTGCCTGTTGAGTAAATTGTGGATTTCCATCCCCATTACTCGACTGGTAACTATCACTCATAACACTAATATACAAAATAAATTAATTAAAAAAAAAAAAAAAAACTTGTAATGATTTTTTTCCTGCTTAAGTTTTCAATTACATCAGCTATCTCATACTCATTAGAAAGACATGAGCCCATATTCATTAAATGCAAAACTAACTTTCCAACAGCAAAAAGGCTTGGGTGAAGAGGGTAATGATTTAATTTTCTTCATTTCAGAGAATTACATCTCTTATCCTGGGGCAATACGTCTGTAAATGCAGACAAAGTGCTGTTTCAGACTCAGTTTAAATTACTAATTTGGTGGAGCTACTTGGTAGGAAAGCTGAGCGAGGCCCAGGCCACCATTTTGTCTTTTATATTCAACCAATGCAAATTAAACACCACCACTATTGAGGACCCCAGACAATCTTCAAAAGTTATAATCTTCAGAATATTTATTATTCTGTGTCAATCCGTACAAATATTAATCCGTATTTGTGCAGACGTTTCTCTAGCTGCAATTTCACATACAGAGATGTCTGGGACAGCACTTACAACTTTGCTGCTAAGGAATTGTAGAATATCCCAAGCTGGAAGGGACCCATAAGGATCATTGAGTCCAACTCCTGGCTCCATACAGAACTACCCAAAAATCATGTAACTGATGTTCAAGAGCTTTCAAAAACCCAACTATGGCCACATCCACCTTCAGCCTTGTGATGGTCTTCTCACAAGCAGGCTGCGCAGACAGGCACATGAAGAGTTGAAATGAAAAGCTTTAATAGAAATGTCACCATCATTTCGTCATGGAAAAGGCGGCCAACATTTCAAACTCACGCTATAAGGCTGCTTGTATCCAAACCTGAGTCTACTTGAGGATCAGCTCCGGCTCCCAAACAGTTGCACATGAGGCTTTGTGTGACCTCTAGCAGTGATATCACCACTCCATGGGACGGAGGCAGGGAGCTGTGGGGACATCAGATCATTTGCACTTTTCCTTCTGTAGCTGATAAATGCCCTCACAGCGCTAAGCCCAGCGCGGGGCCAGCTAATCCAGGCAGCCGGGGCAGGATTTGCTTCAGTTTGCAGAAACCTTTGCAAACAATAGAATTAAAACCTTGTCCACATCCCAAGTGTGTGGCCTGGGTTTCGTCTGCTGAATGCCATTAAAGTGGTAATATAAGGGTGAAACAAGGCACTGCTTTGCGACTCGGCTCTAGGCAACCCTTGAGCAGTAATGCTTGGACAGATCCTCCCCAAGCAAAGGTCTGAGGCTGGCTCCCAAGGGTCAGCAAGATGCCCTGAAGAAGAGTCTGCAGAGGGGTCCACAGGCAGCAGGAAGGGCTGTGGGAGGGCTGGAACTCCTTTAGAATTTATTCTGTGTGATCCAGGGCAGTGGCAGTCAGTGGTCCCTTATTGTAGCCTAAAGTACAGAATGGATTTGGGGCACACTTCAGCAGTTTCTCCTTGTTAGGATTGTATCCCTGTGCCTGCAGCACCGTGTTTCTCTCTGAGCCATGTGCTGGCTGTAAATGGCAGCAGCAACAGTGAACAAGCAGCAGCAGTGCAAGTTTTGCTGCATTTAGGAATTGAGATTGAATTTTTTTTGCGATTCTTTGGGGTTATTACTGTGCCAGAGAGTAGGGAAGGATTTCCAGGGAAGTTCAGAGTCTGAATCATGCTGTTTCATTCCAGGAGTCTCCATTTCCTTCACCAGAATGATTCCTGAGCCAACTTTTCAGCAACACCAGAGATATTTCAGGATATAGATTGTGAGTCCTGAGTCTTGCAATCGATGCCAATGGGAAAACCACCACCAGAGACCAGAAGCCCAGAGGGCATCCCTATGTGCCAACCTCACTCTTGGGCTTCTCTTACCGATATCAACAGAACCAAATTCATACTAAACAGCAGTACAAGAGCCATGCAGACAAATTGTGCTGAACCCTTGGTCAGTTCTAAAGCAGCTCCTTTCTTTTCAGGCTCCTCCAAACCCACAGCACTGGGTGGTTTTAAGAGCTGTGATTTTTTTTCTGCTCTCAAAACAATTAGCACATCATCAGTTGTAAATGAGCCTCATCTTGAGTGAAAGAACGGAGTTATGTGGGTTATATTTAAGTAGCACAACAATATATGCTAGAGAAAAATAAATAAATAAATAAAAGAAAAAAAAAAGAAAAAGCGTAAATTATTTACACTATTTACACCATTCTGCTGAACAGAATCTTCAAAAACATGCTTTTTAAAATGGCATTATTATCGGAGGAGGGTTTGAAGAGTGTTTTTTGAAGTTTCCTACGAGCTGTTCTAATACTGAAAATGACCTCAAAACACATTCTGGAGGCATTCTTTCTTTTTCCTGAGTGTGGGGCTGGGAGCAGAGCTGACACCTCCCAACAGCCCCCAGTGAGCACGGGGCTGGGGCACTCACACCACGGCAATGGGGGATCAGCCATCTGGCCCTCAACATGTGGCCCAGCCTCAGCCTGGGACTGACTCCCAAAAGGACCCCTGTGAGCTCCCCACACAGGAGTAATGATGCTCTATGTGTGACCCACACAATCCTGGTGCAAGAGGGTGACAGTCCCATGGGGTTGGGGATTGTGCTTCACCTACAGCTTTAACCCCACTGCAGGGGCTGCAGCATGAGGTGCTTTGGGCAAAACTCTCCTTGCAAACCCCAAAGCTGGGCTGCTGAGCAGGGCTGTATGTCCCTGGGTGTGCTCCCCTCTAAGGGCTGGGCTCCGCGGCATTGCCTGACCCTTTGTCTCGGCGGTGTCTCTGTTGGTGACAGATGGTGATGCTGTCCTGGTGAATTTGTTACCTTCTTGATGACATGCAATATGTCTGCATCCTGACAGTGAGAGGAGAGACTCCAGCTGTCCCTCCAGTAATTGACAGCAAGGAGCTGTTTTCACTTTTGACAGAGCTAAGAAGCATTAGCATCATATTGGCGGTGAGGAGGGGTTTTATTATTATGTTTATCATCTGAGGAAGGGCATTGTGATGTGGGACTTGGAGGGGTTTTTTACAACTTCTGCCCCCACCTGGTCCTCCCATTGCAAATTGCTGAAAAGGAAAACACAGCCCAAGCCTCAGCAGAGCCCCAGATCTCTTCTACGGGAGCAGAGAAGGGAAGTAGGAAAAGAAGGGTAATTTTAGTGCAATTAAAGTGCCCTGATATGGTCACAAGGGTTTGTCAGATAGAGATGCTGCCCCAATCCTGGTGCCCCCAGCTCACATTGTTCACATTCAGTTTGAATCAGATTCAACTGCAGTTTGAAAGACAGAAGGAAAATATCGTGGTTTCCCTGGGTTTAGGCTCTATGGGATGATTGATGTCCTGCTTGCTTCCCTCCTGCTCCTCCTCCTGCACACACACTCCTCACCAGCATTAGAGGGCTCCATGCCCATACCCTCCTGCACTCCACAGCAGTGCTCACTCTATAATAAGTCCTTAATAAGATTGGGGGAGCAAAATCAACTCCAAGCCCATAAGTCACAAAGACATCCACACAACAACTATTCCTCCCTCAATTAGATTCAAGCTGACCTAAAACAAAGGTTGGGTCTCATTGCAGATCTGAAAATAGCAAAGCTGCCAAGACAGCAGCAGCTTCCCAGAGAGCAGAGCGTTTCCTGTTACCTTACAGGCTGCAGTTCCTCAAGGAAACTACACTCAGCTGGAATGGTATTAGAGGAAATAAGCCATTGCCATGGTATTCACTGAGGTTTTTTTACATGGTGTTGTCCTCCCAGTCCCACCCATCCATTGGGATAAGGGCTGCTCATGCTCTTGGGCCACCTCATGTTTGTCCAGTCACTGTAGGGATGCTGATCCCATCCCATAGGAAATAGTTGAATTCCACTGTTTTCAATGCATGTGAAGTTTATGGGACTTTTAAAGTCCCAGAAGAGACTTCTGTGGATTTCAAAAGAAAAATAAGGTGAACCCATATAATACATGTGTTCAGCTTGTTGTGCGAGAAGTCCTTCCAAGTCGATTCAATTGTAATTCTTTGCTTCAAAGAAACCTTTTCAACTCTCTCATCCACAACCATCTGCTCTGAGAAAACAAATCTACACATTTTAAAATGCAAAAAAGTATTATTCAGTTCTGATTTATGATCAATCCGTGCATTTTAGCAGCAGCTGCTACACCACTTGGCCAACATCTTCAACCCAGCATTGATTTCTCGGTCTCATTGAAAAACTTTGGTGAAAGGTTCTCTTCCCAGGTAGCTTTAAATATGCAGGGACAGCACTCTGCAGTGGGGCTGTTTGTGCTGACTGCATTTGGAATGGATCGATATGAAGGCACAGTGCTGACCTCGGGGATCTGCTCACTCTCACGCAGCAGCAGAGCCCTCAGGTTGCATTTGCAGTGGGTACATTCAGAGTGGGTACATCTGGAGGAGGAGGGAGCATTTGGGAGAAAATGTGTTTCGCTTTTTGAGGCCTTTCATTTAGTGGTTCCTGAGATGCAAAGCTTTATGCGAAAAGAATGCATGTATCTGTATCTGTGTGTACTATTATTTTTGCATGCAGACATCTGCAGAGTTAGTGCAGGGGACATGAGTGGACCCCACAGCTGCAGACACACTAGAAACCCTCTGTTTCACCTGCTCTGTAACACTGCAAGCCAGCACTGAATTATCCCTGTTCCTTCCAGTACCACAGTGGGTACTGTGTGTCCCCAGCTGCTATTCTAAGAGTGAGGAAGGGGGCACAGGACCATGAGCAGGGGGGAATCTGCTGAGTAACCAGGATTTGTCAGAAATGAGTGTAATTTCTGCTCTTTGCTGTGATTTATTGAAGGAACAAAGGTTAATAACAATGCCACTCCATCAGTTTATTCTATTCATTTTCATGTCATTACCATGCACCAGGCGCCGCACATTGCAGCTGGGGATGGGGATGGGGCTCTGCCCCTGCCCACCCCTGGGGACCTCGGGCTGGGTACAGCCCTGGGGTGGTTACCACGAGCCATGAAGCAGCACCTCACTGCTTGAAGCTCAGAGGCTTCTGGTTTTAGATGGAGAAAGAGATGACACAAGCAGAAAATGGGACCGACACAGAGGAGTGATGCTTTGACGGGGGCACATAGAATCATTAAGGTTGGAAGAGAGATCTGGGATCACCAAGTCTACATCCAACCCCTCCTACCATGCCCACTGACCATGTTCCTCTGTATCGTATCTCCACGGTTCTCTAGGTTTACTCTGGGAGTTGGAACTAGATGATCTATGAGGTCCTTTCCAATCCAAGCCATTATATGAAAGAAACTTCAAATTAATGAGACTCTTTGCCCCCAGATGAAGCTGCCACCCAAACCCTCTCCTTGACTCCCCCCACTCACCATGGATTCACACACACATGCACGGATTTAAAGCAGCAATCCTTGCAGCTTTTTATTAGTTGCCATCATTCCTTATCTAAAATAATTGTGAACATTTGTTCTAGGTGAGCAGAAAGAAGTCATCAGGGATGGGAATAAGAGATGCTAGTGTGGTTCCTACACCTTAGGGGCTGAGCAGGCGCTGTGCAGCAATGACATCTCCCAAACTCAGCCATTCCCAGCAATCTGTGCGAGAAACACAGACAGAGGGTTAAAGAAAATGCAGCATCTTGCTCAGCTCATCTCTCCCTTCCGCTCGCTCCGGCGCTGGCAGCCACACTATTCTCCCATCCAAGTGGGCAGCAGTGGCCGCACGCAGACATGTCAGGAGGTGTTGATGCTGCATACGGTGGCGGCTGCTCTGCCCACCCCGGAGATTTCAGTGCCTCGCACCTCCACTCCACTGCGGGGATTTGGCTGCCTTTCAGCTTGGAATTTTTAGAAGGACTTTGAAATGTTTCCAGCTTGCTCTCTGCTGGCTCACTCAGGGAGGTACCTGGGCTGCTTTGTTCTCGGAAAGGCGTTGATAAATCAGCAGTCATAAGCTATGACAAACTGCGCTTTTCTGAATCATTCTGACCTATCTCAGCTCCTATTCCAAGGCAAGAGGTGGATGGCAAAGGACAGTGGTGCCTCAGAGCTTTGAGTTGGCTCCTGATCAGGGTTAAGGGAGAGAACAGAGTTATCTGGGAAACAGCAGAGACAGAAGCTATTGTGCTGATGGAGGACCGAGCTGCTGGGAAGCTTCTCATCATCTTGTGATGCTGTTTGGTACTGAAAGAATTTTTGGTGCAGGTAAAGGTTTCTTCAGATATTTCTGGATTACCTTGAGACCCTTTGAGCATTTTCCTGCTGCTTTGTAGCCCTCTTAGGTTGGGCCATCGGGTTGTGCCCTCACTGATGGCTCACAGATATGGCAGCTATCCTCAGACAGGTGCAGAAGCCAATGAGCCCATGGGGACCCTTTGCAGAGCCACAGCCCTACTGGGTGTTTGGAGCCACCTTGAGTGAAGGAAGGTAATCCATTCTGGCTGCCTCTAAGGCAGGTGAGAAATGTTTTCCTCCAGCCTCATCCTTTTTCACACAGGCTAAAGGCATGGTTTCATTTCCAGAGAATTTTAGTGGTACCCAAGTGGTAGCAGTGGGGATATTCTTCAAGAAATATCCTTGAAAAGAAATACATCTGGGTGAAGAAACACAAACTTAAGGCACAGACCCTGCACCACCAACACCTTCCCCCTTGCAGCAAGGTTCAGCCTCTATATGTCTTAACCATATGCCCCGAGTGAGGCACTTATTAGCATTCATTACGTATTCATAAGAAACAAATGGGCAGGGGAGTGGGAGGGATTGCATTCGTCTCAGCTGCTCTTTTGCACATAGCCCAGAGGGAGGATCCCTGCCAGCTCCAGGCCTCGCTCCACTGCATGTGTGTCTTGCACACGCCTTGCACATTGGTGCCTGATTTACAGGCTCTCAGCTGATGACCCCCTCTGCTCACACGTGCTTCCCTTTGCTTCATTTAACTCTACAACATAAGCTGATTATGGAAGGGAGTGGATGAAGCACAAATCTGGCTTCTTTTTATTTCTTGCTTTCTTGCTTGCTTCTCCCTTTTTTCTCTCTATGTTTTCCCCCATGGGGTAACACCTCGCTTCCCTTCCTGCTTCACTTCCCATCAGTTCTGTATGCAGCAAAGCCATGGCAGGCAGCTGCTGGCCCCACCAGGGACCTCAGATCCCTGAAAGGAACGTGGGGAGGCAGATCCTGGTGCCTTTAAACATTAGCAAGGGGGGGCTTGCTATCGCTGAGGCACTGAGAGCAGTTTAGCTCAATCTAAGTTGTAATTAATATCTGGATGAGAGTCTCACTTCGAATAATGTCAGATAGAGTGGTTTTAACACATTGCCATAGGCAATGGTGCATGGTGCATTGTACACGATGCACAGTGCATGGTGCCAGGGAGCCTCTGGCCCAACTCTTGGCTCTCCCCAGCAGAGGAAAGCCCTTGCTTCAGAGAAACAAGTACTACAGCAGTTGTGGGTTATTTTTTATTTTACCTCTTCTTTTCACTTGGAAATGGCAAAGAGTAATTCCTCTGTTCACCGCTGCCCTAAGCATGCTGTTAACATGCCTCAGCCATCAGTGGCTGTGAAAAGGGTGAAACAAGCATGCCAGGGGGGTCTGCAATAAGCTCGTGCTCCCTTGATGATGGACATTTTCAGAGCAAGGAGCTGCTGAGAGAGAGCTCCAAAAGCTCAGGTAGTGCAGAGTGGCAACTCCAAGCTAAAGAAACCCAGAGGATACACAGGGAGCAGCTGCAGTCACTTGCTTGCACATATATATATATATATAATATATTTATTACTATCATTGTTTTGCATAAAGCAAACTTCATCCTTGCTTTGCAAAGGGCAGGGAGCTGCTCCCATCCTTGTGTCAGCCCCAGGCACCCAGCTGCCCCCAGCCCCAGGCAGGCAGTGAGCATCCCTGTGCTACACAAACAGCAGTTCTGAGCCGCCCGGCCCCTCGTTAACAGCAAACATCAAGGACTCCATGCAGCAAAATTAACTGTTTTTTGTGGGATGTTTAACAAAAGAAGAGATACTAATGAGGTTAGTTAAAGGGTGGCCCTCTTTCATTAGCTCTGCTGGGCTAAGTCTGCCAGTGAGGAACTATCAAGAAGATTGCTTTTTTTAATTACTCTGTTAATTGATATAAAACAAAAAGGACGCAGATTAGTTGCATGCAATTAGCAAATTAATTCTTGGCAATTACAGACTTAATAATGGAGTACTTTTGCTGCTGTGTGTTGGATTTCGTGGCCTATATTCATTGCCTGTATGAGCTGAATAATTTATTTTTTTATTTATTTTTGGAAAGGAACAAAAGTTAAATGGAGGCATGTGCATTTCTTTGGGATTCTCTCTGTGGCACAGTGAGGAAGGGATGTTTTGCACTTTTGGTGGTGCCTCATAGCTTCTGTGCTGTCTCATTAGCTCCAAAGCCTGAGTGCTGCCAGCCCCATGCCCTCCTGCCTGGCTCTCAGGACTTCTCTGAGATGTGATGCTGACACAAGGCTCAGTTTCTTTCTGAATGGGGCCAGTGGGCAGGGACATAATGGAAATCAGGTCCTTTGGGTGTAACCTCAATACAAGCCTACAGCTTGCAGCAAGTAGGCTGAGAAATACACCAGTTCTCCTTGAACAGTCGGGGTTGGAGTGGTCTCCATTCAGCATAATAGTGACTCGTTTCCTCTGCAGTCCATGTCTGTTGAGGGGCAGGCAGGATGGAGGGGTCAAGGTGTGCTCCCCTAGCACCAATATTGAGTGTAACACTCAGACAGGTGAATTTCAGAGTACTGAGCATTCAGATTAAATGTTACCAAAGTAACCACTATGCAAACCTGCCGCTGGGTTGCAGTATTATGGGAGAGTAGATATGAGAAGTTGTGGATGCCCCAACCCTGAAGGTGCCTGAGGCCAAATTGGATGGGTCCCTGGAAACCTGAACTGGTGCCTCATTGTGTGTTTGATCGCACCACCCATAGCAGAGATTGGAATTGGCTGATCTTTAAGGTCCCCTCCAACACAAGCCATTCTCCCATTCTGCGATTCTAAGAAATTCTCCCTCTGAGAATTCATAAACAGTTTTCTTACAGTTTCAAAGCCTCTCTCTCGGCCTCCATCTTCTAAATGTGTTGTTTACCAGGGAATTGCTGATTCACTCAAATATCAAGCACTGGAGCACCGGCACGGCAAGCATCAACGCAGAGTGTGGATGAGGTTAATGTGACCGAGCACAATGGCTTTGGAAACACTGGGTTCCTCTTGTGTTCCTAAACCAGTGTAAAAAACAGAAAGCCTGGTGAGCTGTGAGCTGAAGGAAGGCCACTCTCTGCACAGGGTCCTGCAGTGCATCCTCTTCTCTCCTCTCTCTTCAGTGTATGACAAAGCCCAGGCAGTGTCTGCAATGTATTCCTTCCCATGTGCAAGCTTTTAGAGGGGAATTGTTCCATCTAACTGTCCTCTTTTCACTCACTATTGCTATCCTGCAAAATCACGTGCCTTACTTTAAATTCTCCCCCTTATTTTTTCTCAAATGAGACATCTTGTTTATTTTTCCTCCTGTCTTTTCTCCCCCCTTCCTGCGGCTGCTTCTCCTGCTGGTGCTGCATTGCTGGGTGCCAGAGAAACATTTTTCTTTCACTTTTATTGTAATTTATTGATTTTTTTCCCCTTTGTGGGCTCCGAACCTTTTGCTTCTTCCAAAGAGGGCACTACATGTTAGCAACCATCCCATATACGATTGATACTTAAATTAAAATATTGAGGTCACACTCACGTCAAACACCTATAGAGTGGGAATAAACCCAAACGATGAAGTAGAGCCAGCAGAGTGATCAGCATGACCAGTGCTTATCTTCCCACACTTGAGGATGTGGGCTCCATGCTGCAGCAATGCTGAGTTTTGTTGCTGCCCAGTAATATTTAGGGCAAAACTCTGCCATATGTCGTTTTTGACTTTTTAAGCTCCAGGGCTTGGACTCCTCTGTATTACTGACCATTATTTTTCTATGTTGTTCTTCTCAGAAATGTTGTTGGTGGTTTTTGTTTGTTTGTTTACACCAACTGTAGCAAGGCTAGAAAATAAAAAGGATAAGGCAATGTTCAAAATATCATCATCTTTTGGCAGACATTTTTTCACACACACAGACCTTCAGGGGTAAGAATAGCATTTACCAGTTCAGGATAGATATTAGTCTTCACAATAAGAAGCTCAAGGAGTTGTGTCAAATCCTCTAAGTTTTTCTTACAGTTATGACAATGTTTCAGCAATAAATCCACTATCCAAAGTAGAACCATTGAACGATTTCTGTTGGAAGGGACCTTTAAAACCTATCTAGGCCAATCCATCTGCAATGAGCACAGCTCTGACAGTGCTCAGAGCCCCTCCAGCCTGACCCTGGGTGTCTCCAGGGATAGGACATCACCACCTCTCCGGTCATTTTGCCTTTGCCATTGCTTCACCATAATGATCATAGGAAGCTTTTTCCTCATATCCAGTCTAAATCTTCTGTCTTTGAATTTGGAACCATTTCCCCTTGTCCTGTCACACAGACGCTGCATAAGAGTCTCCCCTTTTGATACTGAAAGTTATCCGTAGCAAAGGTACTCAAAGGTAGACCATCCCAAACATTTCCTAACACCAATATGGGCTTGGATTCAACTATATCTGAAAGCTTCACAGCTTAGACTGATTTTCTGATTTTTGGCTGGTCTCTTGTGAAGTCAGGATTTGAACTCGATGATCCTCATGGGTCCCTTCCAGCTCAGGATATTCTATGACTCCATGATTCGAGCTGTGCTGTTTGCTTTCTCACAGTCAATAAGCAACTGTACATGCCAACAAAACATCAGATTTCGCCCACGGTGCTGGGCAGCCTTTTTTGTTAATGTGTTGGTACTGAGAAAGAAACTTCCCCAAGTTGTGCAAATCACTGCTGGTCAGACTGAAATCTCACTGTAGCATGAAATGCGAAGTGGCACCTTGGGTACAGCTAATGGAGCTGTCGTGGGCCTGAAAGTAAGTCTCAGGGCACCTCCAAGGGACATGTTCCTTTGCATTCACCTCTCTGGTTTCTGGGGCTGTTTCTCTATGCTTGTCTCGTGGTGTCCATTTGTGCTCACCAGCACAGAGACCTGTGGGCATGGAGGAAGATGGGACAATGCCTCAATTCAGGTGGGCATAATGCTGAGCTCATTACAGCCTCAAATACACTGCAGACAAAAGCAGATCTACAGGGAGCTGTCTGCAGACAGAGAGGTCAGCTCAGGCCATGCACTAACAGTGTGTGGGGCACAGGCAGGTTCCATCAGTCCAACTGCAGTGAGGCTGGGTTTGGTGTGCCAGGAGCCCTTTGGAGCCAAGAGAGCCTGCATGTGGAAATGGAGCATGATCATGTTTTCAGGATAATGAGCTGGGCACCCACCCTTGTGGCTAATTAAAACTGTGGAAGCCTTATTTCAGCAGCAATCAACCTAAATCTTAGCTACAACCATTGCAAATACTTTTTGCGTTTATAAGAGCCACGATGAGATGAAGCAGAGTGTTCCCCCATTGTGTTTTAAGCATTCCTCCAACTGAGCAAGTGTGGCAATTCCATTAGGGACAATCTCAACCACTCTGCTGTTCCTTAGGAACTGCCTCCAAGCATGGGGATGTTGCAGTACTTTGGGTTTTCAGCCTGGTAAGGAATGTGCAGATGCTTTTCAAGCAGTTATCAAAGTAACAGGAGAAAAGCAGGTAGCTCGTCTCTCCTGAGCCTGAGAAATGGGTTGGGTTGGGTCATGGTTGAAGTCCATTTTCTGACTGCATCTGTGCTGCTCATTCTCCCCAGCTGAGCTGCATTAATACAGGGCTTGAGGTTCCCCTTCCCATATTTCTAAATGGATGGAGAAATCTCCCAAGGCACCAAGTGAGGGGAAGATGTGTAAGAAAAACCTCAGTTCAGCATGAAACAGGCATCCAGATCTCACAGATAGCTTTGCAAATAGCAGTCGTGAAGCACAAAGGGAGGGATCTTCTCCTTAGCTCAGGGGCACAACTCTGTGGATCAGGTGCAGAACAGCCCCAGTCTTCCCCCATCTCAGTAAATTATGGTTTTCTTCCTCTAAGATTCTTCATTTTGTTTATAGCAGCAAACAGTGAGTTGTGGAAAAAATCCTGGTCCTTGAGAAAGCTGCAGTATTGGCAGGCAGGCAGATGCTGTGTGTGCTAAAAGGGGAGAGAAAGAGGCCTTTCCTGCTAAGTTCCCTTCTTTTCTTCCCCCCCTTTTTTTCCCTTAAAAAAAGGTGTGTTCACAGAACGTGCACGTGCAAACCGTGTAGTTTCCTCATGTGTATCAGCGGGGGGTTCAAATTGAACTCCAAATCATGCGACTGTGATCCGTGCAGATTAGAAGTGGACTTAGATTGCAATTAAGTCAAGGGAAGTCAAGAGCTTAGATAACGATTATCGTTCCTTCCTATTTGTAGGACCCAATTGGTGAAAAAAGAAAATACACCGTATCTGCACATAAGCACTAATAAATCGTCATTAAACAGCTCCATCCTCACTGTACAAATGGAGATATTATGACATGTTTGTAATTAGCAACACAATTCATAATAGCTGCGCTATCGCGGCTTGGTGCTGTGTCACAATCGAATGCAGTTTGGGATTCTGCAGCCAACCATTTTTAATCACTGGAACACTTCATTTTTAGTAAATCCAGCCCTAATTTTTGTTATCCCCTGCTGGGCTTTACTGGAAAAAAAAGTTTAATTTCATTGAGATCCCCTTTAAATCATCCCTGCTTAATGCCTTCCAGCCTTCTGCAGTCTGTCTGCCCATTCCATACGAAGCACACAAGCGAGCGGTAATCAGCAGCCATACCCAAGCCTCGCATTAAATGTCAGCTTTGTGCCTTGAGATTTTTCATGTGCTTTTGAAAAGCATGTAGCAGGATGCAGCCCACATAAGAAGGGAGAGAGAGCAGAAAAATAGTGTGCATTATTGGAGAGAAGTAACTAAATAATAAGAGATGATTTAGAGATCCCGAATGTAAAATGCATGATCTGAACATTCAGAAATGGACTGCTCCTGGGCTGTTAGGAGTTGGAGGTCACACCACATGCCATTGCAAAGGTAATTTTCTCTAGATTTTGAAATAGGATCTCAGGTTTGACCTATGCCCTCTGTGTCAAGAACATCTGGGCATCCTTAATACATCTGCTCCTTTCTCTTTTTTCCTTTTTCCTTTCTTTTCCCCAGTGCTAGAGGACAGAATCTGGTTTTGAAGAAAGAAAAAAAGAACAATTGAATTTTAGCATTAGCATTGCTGCAGATTTCTCTGCCATTTCATGCCTTTTAGTCCCCCCTTGTCAGGTAGGTGGGCTTGGTACGGAAAAGGCTAGATAGCCCATGCATAGCTCTCAGAACTTTATTAACGCCTGCAAGTTGTTTTCTGATCCTCACACAAAATAAGTTACTCACAGTGCCTTCAAATGCACTTCCATCAGTTTAACAAGTTTGGGAATGAGATCTGTTCCCCATACATAAAACAACTTGTTTTGTATCCGTAGGAATTGAAGTGTCGTCCCACAGAGTACAGAATAGTATGAATAATTTTGAATGTTCTTATTGGATACTTTTCACTGCCTTTGGAAATCAGAATTAAAATGCCCACTTCCTAAAACTTCTGCTCTTGTTGAGCTCAGCTAGAAACCCAAATGTTGAGTACATCTGAAAGCCAGGTCATCATCTTCTGAGGCCATGCAGAGATTCTCTCTGAAACATAACTGCTGATCTGTTCTATTTTCCCTCAACTTTAGAATGGAAAACTGAGCTTTATCAACACAAACTGAAAGGAGAAAGGAGAAAGAGGAAGCAAAACAATTTCCCAGTGCTGAGTGCTGTACACTCACACCGTGATTGATGGAAGAGACTGGGGGAACAGCAGATCAAACCTAAAATGATCAACATTTCATTTCTGCTTCCATCTTTGCTTTGTCTGGGTCCCATCTGAACAAGAATGCATCTGGAGAAGCACCAAGCAGAGCTCTGGGGATGCTCAGTTAGATGGGCAGGGTGTGTGTTGCAAAGCATACAGGTATTGAAGTTCCATTCCCTACAGCAAAGCCTTTCTTGCTGCAATGCCAGAGCACCACAGGTCTGCAGGTGGGAACAGGGGGTTCATACCCAATTCCCAGCAGAGCATCCTGTCTGAGGTGAACTTAAAAACAAAGTCATCATGCACACAGTTCCCCCAGCAGGTTGAGACATGCTGTTGAGGATAATGTTAACTCCCCGCAGCCTCGAAGAGACGGGGAGAAAGCAGCTTATTTCCATATCTTAATTAAAATTTCCATTAATCCCATCTGAGGCCTCATAACTTCAAAAACTTGGGGGGGGGGAAAAAAAAAAGCCCACTTATTTCTGATAAATATTTTAGACTAATTGTTCTGAGGTGGCAGACATCTCTTCCTGGTGAATATCAACTAGCCGTGGGTCTTGCATATAATTTAAGGCGAACTGTGAGTGTGTGTTTGTTTATCCCCTGCAAATTTCTGAGTGCATGACATGCAGAAGACAGTCAGAGTGTATAACAAAGCATGGGGCCGAGCTGCAGCTCAGTGTGGCTGTTGGGATGGCATATAAACAGGACTGGGCAGCTATGGGGAGTCTTGGTGCTGTGCATATGCCTTAATGTGGGATCAGAGCCTTAGGGCAGACTATGTTTCCCTAACAGTGGAGATGCTCATGTTTGTGAGCATCCCCCCACCATGGCAGGGTCTTGCATTTCCTTCCCTTTCTGCCCCATTCCTGGAGCCAAGGCCACCCATTCTCCTTAAGTACAATGCCTCTGTGTGGTTGGAAAAGCCACCGCTCCTTTGGGCATTTTTGAGGAAGCCAGATGAGATCAAGATTTTTCCCTCTGTGGAGAAACTCTTCTCCTTTAAAGTGAAGAGCGGAATGAATCAACAAATCGCTATGGGTAGAAAAGACCTCCATGATCCCCAAGTCCAACCAAAGCCCATCCCACCATGCCCACTGACCACGTCCCTCAGTGCCACATCTCCACAGCTCTGGGACACCTCCAGGGACAGTGACTCCACCATCTCCCTTGGCAGCCTGTGCCAGTGCATTACTGCTCTTTCAGAGCATAATTTTTTCCTAATATCCAACCTGACCCTCCCATGGCACAATTTGAGGCCATTATCTCTCTCTGTCAGCCTCTCATCCTATGAAGCTGGCAGCTACTTTGAAGGCAGAAGCTGCAGGGGAGAGATGAGGTGGAAGAACAGGTTGCAAAATAAACAGTGTGCCCTGTGTATGGAGGTGTGAAGCACTGCACTCTGCCTTTGCACTCGTGTATGCAGAATTTGGCCATGATGTGAGGCCCTGGTGCCCCATAGGTAACATCCTTGAAATGAACTGAGTGCTGAGAGCAGGGACAGAGTGGCACAGAGAGCAGTGAGTGACAGAAAATTGGATGCAAACCATGGGGAAAGCAGAAAAGCACAGGGGAGGGAGAAGCAAGGGGAGAAACCTCTCCTAAAATGAGCATAGAGCCTGCCTGGTTGCTAGGGAAGTGGGACTCCTGGTAAGCAATTTCCATTTGTACCTGTATTTATAACAGTGTGAAGATTCGTTTTATAATCTGTGTAATAAAGAACCTCATCAGCAACTTCTCAAAGAAACTTGTTATTACGGAGAATGACACTCTAATTGCCTCCAGACATTTAGCTTGTCTAGTGAGTGAAGTAACCTGATAAGCTATTGAGCTATTAAGTGATGTAGAATCAATTAATGTAGTTAGATAAGAAAGTAATACCCTACCTGGGTAAACTAAGTAATATGTGTCAAAGTAGTCACTATTCATTCAAGTCCAGAAAAGCACTGTGGACCAGTACAGTTCCCAGTAACAATGTAGAACTGAGAAGTGTGTTGGGAGCAATGTGGGGTTTCTTCCATCCCAGATCTTTGGGAATAGAGGCTGTCAGCTCCAAGCCAGCTGTGTGAGCTGGCTCTTGCTGCAGGAGTTTGTTCTGTAGGTCTCCAGCCCTTGTAGCTCCATACAAGGTTCTGCAGTGTGGTGTTTGGAGAACCCTGCAGTGTAAAATCCCTGCAGTCCGTAAATCTGGCCCTCCATGGCAAGAATGCTGATGTGCATCTTGCTGCTGGCAGAGGCTTCATGCTCTCCTGGGGGTCTTGAGGACCCTGTGGGAAGGCTGGTATCTGTGTAACTGCTCTGTTTGGTTCCTAGTGCTCTTAAAGCTCCCCTAAATATCCTTGGGATGGCAATTTGCAGCTCTGGAAGCTCAGTCCTTTGGAAGTTTGAGTCAAAAGCTGGGAGAGAAATGGCAAATTCCTGCTGGAAGCTTTTTTGAGTATTAGATTATGGATAATCTCATGGCAGAAGAATATTCAGGAAAGAGCTAACCTTTACATCTCCAGAATACCTTTCTTCCACCGGTGATACACTCACCATTGCTTTTGATTGAAAGAAAATCTGTGAGGGACCACAGCAGCTCCCTATGGACCAGAGGGCAGCAGGAAAGGCCCCACCATCTGTGTTAAATGGGGGACAATAAAAATAACAGCAGTGCGTGTTTTAGTGCATCAGCTCTCACGTTCGGATGCGGTACAGGGCTTGAAATTTTTGTTTCTGCTCTTCTTTAAATAAGAACAACTCACAGCCATCTAAACTGATTTGCTTAATGCGCTGTTCAGCATTCACAGCGTAAATTGAATTGTTAGCCTCTCTGTCTTTGCGTCTGAATGTTTTGATTCCAATTTTGCCGGCAGAGCAACCTCCCCTAACTGAATTGTTCTCACAAGCAATGTTGATGCTTTGCACTCCCACTCAATTGATGTCATTGTGGCTAGCGACAAGAAGGTGCCTGTTAGAGCGAGCGGGGTGAGGCTGGCTAAGGGCAGCCAGCGACAAATCAGAAATATCTCATTTCTCATAGGAGATGTTCTTGATTTCAGAAGCTCCTTTTCATCAGTTCCCAGTGATTCACTCCCTGCCTTTCTGCTTGAAGTCAGCATCTCCTGGTGGGGTTGAGCTTCACCCAGGTTGTCTTTTGGCCCATATGGTGTCACTGTAGCTCAGATATTTAAACATATATATGTATGTATTATATATTTGTATATGTATATAGATACTGTTTTCTGAAATACCACTGGAACATGCACTGACGTGGCAGCTCCTAGGCAGCAGGACAGCACTGAATTTTCAAGATCAATGAAAACCTGAGTTGTATGGGGAGCTGTGAGGCTACAAGAGCTTCTGGGGCTGTTGGTTTGGGGCTGCTATCCAGGGGGGATTTAAACATGTGTCTGTGGTGTGGCTGTCAGCAAACAGCTGGCCAGCTGTACCTGGGTCTCTAAGCTGGATGTTGACAGCAATCAAGCATGGAATCACAGAATCACAACATCCATCAAGTCCAACCCCAGCCCATGCCACCATGCCCACTGCCCACGTCCCTCAGTGCCACATCTCCACAGTTCCTGAACACCAGCAAAGGAAAAGCAAAACTTCTCTCTAGGATCCTTCTATGTGGCCTGCATGGCTTCCAGTCCTTTCCAGAGTCTGATGTTTCATATGCAGACAGTTGCCAGGGGAAATTTTGCTTACACCATAATTTTCCATTTGCTGCCAGTCTTCAGACAGATGAGTGCAAACTGTTCTCTCTGCAACTCGGGAGATAATTTTGCAGTCACTGCGAACACTGTGAACCTTCTAATTTTTTTTCCTTTAATAACAGTTTGGCAAGTCAAAGTGTCTGTTCATTTAGTAACAACACCTAGAAAGCATGAAAAAAATACAGAGGCATAGAGATGAACTCTGGGCTGGCTTTGACTCAGACTAGATATTCTCATGGCAATTGGTGTTGGCCATTTCTTAATTTACCTGCTCTGCAATGAAAAAGAAGTGTCAAGGATGTCTATGGAGGGAAGAAATTAACACACACTCACATTTTCCAAGTATTTCAATTTACATCAATACTTTTGTTATATTCTCCAACACCAGACAAAACTGATGATCATCAAGATAAATTCAGTAATGTAGCTATTTTCAACTAAGAGGACACCAAATGTTGGGGAAAACCCTCAAAAATACAAAAGTAAACAAGAAGATGTGTACTTTCTAGGGTAGAAGTTGGGGAGATGTTTCCCTTCTTTGCCTTTCAGATCTTTCTCATTTTAATCCAAGAGAGCTGTTGGTGGGACAGCAAGTCCCATCAAGAAAATGAAGATAAGGATTTTCCCAATGAATTGTTTTTAATTAGTTAAAAAAAAAAGGAAAAAATAAAGGTAAATGTTAAGCCATTCCCCCCAACTGGCATATCCACATCAGATAACAGCAATGAACTCCCCGCTCCACTTCTGCCATGCACACAGGGAAACACAAACAAGCAAAGGTTAGCAAAACCTCCCTTCCTTTTGTTCCCTTTGTTCCCTTTGTTCTCCACGCTGTAATGAAAACTGACAGCCATATTTATGGCGAGGTTCCTGCAGGAACATGATGATAATCACCTGCCCCTGGCACCCCAGCCTATGTCTGCGTGGAACAGCAGCTTTGGGAGGGCACTGGAGCCCTGCAGGGCTGCTTGTGGGGTTCTGCTCATGGTCCTCTGCCAAACAATGCTTCTGAAAGGTCCTGGTGGCTCTGCTAAAAGAGGGTTGCCTTGAATTCCACCAAAACCTTCTTCTGTTTGTGAAGGCAATGCTCTTCTGAAGCAAGATACACTTCATCAATGAGCTTTTCCCCAAACCTGAGCTCCAGTGTGGGGTTTTGCATCTCAGCCCAGTGGGAGCGAGGCCAACCTGCCCCAGACAAGGCTGCCCATCTAACTAGGTGCCTCCCTACAGTGCTTTTAATGATTATTTTTTAATACGTTTCTGTTTAATGAGAATTTAAAAACAAAACCTATTTAGCCTTTAGAAAGAAAAATCTTCCCCTATCTTAATATTTTTCTCTCCTGCGTTTATTTCCTCAAGTAGCCGGGATTTTTCAGGCTGATTATTTTTTAAGGTATTAAAAATATAATCCACACGATATATTAAAATGTAATTAAAAGCGTTATTATATTTTCAGCAGCATGCAAAGCCTGGGGGGATTTTACAAGTGCAAATGCGTGAGTTTCTGCCTCCCCCACATTAGCAAGGGAGAACAACTGACCACTAGAAGCACTTTTACCAATAAGAAAACTGAGACAAAAAGAGAGGGGAAAAGTGTTGATGCTTGCAGGTGTTTCAGTGACCTCCAAACTATTTTCTTTCTGATCCAGAAATCCTCCTAGGGATACAAAGGAGATAAGAATTAAGTTCATAACTGGAATTGCCGTGTTTCAGGTTGCGATAAAGCAGTTCTGGTGTGGCATTGTGATGGGAATGCAGGGAATGGAGCTGCTCTGCACAGCTTCACCATCGTTGTTGTAAAAGTCTTTTTCCTTATGTCCAGCCTAAATCTCCCCTCTTTCAGTCGGGTCAGCTATAGTCTGGATTGCATTGCAGCAGGAGCCAGCACTAGGAGCTGATGTCCTGGTTCCTTTTCCACGTTCCAGAGCCTAGAGCTTCACAAGTACATAGAAAAACCTACGCAAATGGATATAAAATGTGGGGTGTGAGCAGCTGCACCTCCCATGTGAGGGTTTCACCTGTTCTGGGAGCTGGGGACTGAAGGATGGGTTGGGAGGCAGCATATGGTCTGATTTTTGGGTGGTCCTCTGTAGAGCCAGGAGTTGTACTTGAGGATCCATATGGATCCCTTCCAACTTGGGATATTCTAGGATTCAATGATTTTACGTCTTCACAAATGGCACCGAGGCATGTAGTGGGCACAGAGTGAAACCACTGTGGGTCAGTCTGCTCCCAGGAGGGTGAGCAGTGAGGAATAACTGCAAATAAATACAATCAAAGCACCCAAGTGTTAGGAACCTGATTCTCTTTATTTCCCATTTCTTCTTTTCTCTGTAGCCCCAGGGACTATTCAAGATGCAACAGCTCACGTTTTCAACAGTCCTTAAATAAGTGTTTAATGGGATTTATGAAAACACCTGAGCAGGTTAGATGGGTTAGAATTCCCACTGATTTCAGTGACCTCTCTATAGATGGGACACAGCCTCCTGTTTCACACAGGCTTCCTTGAAAGCATTACTCAAAGTGTGCTGGAAAACGTGAGTCGTATTGGATTTGGGGTTTGAGTTCTGGTAGGTGCCCTCAGAGTGGGGCTGATGCAGAGGGGTATAAATAAACATAGGGGTGTCCTGGTGCCTGCCTCTGTGTGTGTGTGTGTGTGTGTGTGCAGCCCTCACTGGTGGCTGAAAATCTACCGCCTGCTCTTTGGTTTTCCATTTTAGCCGCTCTATTATCAGAGATTTCTGGAGTGTGAGTTTCATAAGTAGAGGTTATCATACATTGCAGGCCATCTCTCCTGCTGGGGAGCAAAATGAAGGTTTGATAATGAGATCGCCCAAAGGCAGATAAGAGCTCTAGCTTGCTGAACAGTCCCCCAAGGTTTCCTGTGATGACAAGAAGGAGGGAATGCAATTTATTATCCTTCCCTCCTTGTACCTTCCCATTGTCTGGCAAGTCAAAGCAACAAACTACACAAGTTGAAAATAAATAAATTAATAATTAGAGCAACCTGGTGTGCTGCTACTTTACTCTGAAGATACAGGTCTGTGATTTTCTCTATCACCATGAAGGACATCTCTGAACTCCTGCAATCCTATTTACAGGACCGTCCCTTTCCCCCTCCCTTCCCACCCTCTCCCTACCAGGATGGATATTCTAAAATTGAGTCAAGTGCTTTATCTTGATAGACTTGGGAGGATGGCTCCGGAGCCACTGCCGATAACCTCTCCATCTCCAATTCAGTTTGCTCTTCTTTCATGCTAAATGCTACAAAGTGCATTGCAGCAAAACGAAAGGTCAGACTTAAGCCATAAAGCATGGAAGATTCGGAGCCGAAGTTACCACATCATTAAGTCTCAGCATCTCCATGCTTATGTTTCCTAGCACATATGGTATATAAAATCACCTAGTGTTTCACAACCCTCTTAAATAATTAGGCACAACAGGGTTTGCTGGGTGACCACCTGGATAAAGTCAAAACAGTGGCATCTGCAGCAGCCAGATGGGAAACTGCTCTTCCCTGCCATCAGGAAATGGACAGCCGACTTCCACTCGGGTGAACCCAAATCTGCCGATTTCCAGATAAGAGAGGGAAAGGACAGGTCAGGAGGGAGCAATAAATGTGTCCTCTCACAGTTTTCAGGTTACTGCATCCCCGCTGGAACTGAAGAAAAGCTGCTGTGAGGAGAGCAGGGAGGAAGTGAGGTAAATGCAGACGTGATCAGCAAACCATGCACCTGGCAGTGGTTCATCTTCAGCTCAGCCACATCCTCTTATGGACACATATCAGCACATCCATAACCCAGATCTGTCCTTTCTTCCACACAATATCAGCCCAGGTAATAATCATTCTTCAGAACCACCTTTTGCAGTGCATCATTCTGTGACCAGCAGATCCCACCCAGGGCAGGACAGTTCCCCCACCCTGGGTGGTTTCCTACCCTGCATTTCTTTGGCTACTATTCAGAGAACGATGCTGCAGCCCTGGCTCAGCAATCCAAGGCTGGGAGTGGCTGGCATGGACAGGTGGGGATGTTCCACTATTTGCAGCATTCTTGGCTACTCTGCTAATATAATGTGTGATCTGCGGCCAGTCCAATGGATTGGAAAAGTGCTCTGTTGAAAGGTTAAATAGCCGGTGTTCCATTGACAGGTACGGGTGGGAACAAACCTGAGGCAATTCACAGTGATCAGCTCAGTCTCTGGTCAGCTCGGTGGTATAGCAATGGATAAAGGCAAGCGCACAGAGTTCTAAAGGGAGTTTACCCACTGCTTGCTGCTCAGCCTGAGCACTCAGCGGTGCATTTACTCACTTTTTTGTGTGCTAAAGCAGCAGTGATACAGCTCACAGCATCCTCAAGCAGTTGTATAGAGGGTCAGGAAAGAGGCTTAATAGGCTGAAGGTGCCTGAATGCAGTGTTACAGTAAGTAACTGACTCTCTTAAAAAGAGAGACTGGTAAAAGAAAAAGCCCAGGGAACAAACACTGGATCTGTTGTGCCGTTACCATTTAACCTGCATTCACTGCCAATTGAAATGCACTTTACATTACTTCAGTCAGATACTTCAAGGGAAATCCTGGAGATGGGAGCACTTAAGCAAGAGCACTTCTGGTGGTAATGTGTGTATTTGAAAGCCTGGCAATTGGGAAGGTTGTGAATGCAGCAGCATATCCAAATATAGCTGTAGCTTGTTATATGTAAACGGCAAGACTCATTCTGATATTCCTGCTCCTATCCTGCCTTCCTTTCCTGCACAGCAGTGCGATTTCCCCACCTGTCAGCATCTCCAATCTCTATGGCTTTGCACGTAACAATGTACGCTGTGCACGTTATCTCACACAGCAGCCTGGGGAGCATGGTGCTGGGGTATCACGTTAAAGCGAGCCCAGAGGAGATGCTCAGGAAAGAGACTTAGAGGAAAGCATTATATCTTCTGCAGAACTGCTTGAGCCACTCAGGCCCATGGGGGAAGCCAGAAGTGTCCACAGAGCCACATCTGCAGCTGAGGGCAGGCAGAGAGGTGCTGGCTGGGGGCAGCTTTGGTGCCATCAAGAGGGTACCACGGGTAGGTGTAAATATCTGTGTCCAAGGCAAAATTGCCCACGTGCTGGTACATTTAAGACTGCATCATGAGGAGGAAATGTCCTGTTTGCTCTTCTCATTCCTTCAGATCCTGCTTTGCAGGTGGAAAATCAGAGCGGTGACAGCCCCAAAAGCACTCACAAGTGAGGGACGCGTTCAGAGAGCAGCATCTCTTATAATGTATTACAGGCAAGCTGGCAGCTCCACCTCCCATTAATTTTGTTTGACTTGTAAAGACCATTGTAAAGAGTGTGGTTCAGTATATACAGATTGTATCTGTGGCTTTTGAAAGCGTAATGAGGTCTGTTCTGTGCCATTCACACGCTCATCCTTAGGGCTGAATTCTTCCTCTTGCTCAGAGTCTGCCCCATTCTACATCTTACGCTGACATCTGGGCTGGAGCATTCCGCTCATGGCACAGCTCCAAGCTGCTCAGGTGATTCACTGCAAATCTGAGCTGCTAAAAATCAAAAAGAGCCTCTACTGAGCATGTGCAAATAGTAATTCCTCTCGTGTGTAGCGCGGCTAAATCTGAACAGATTTTCACAGGAACTTCAAAAGGTAAAAGGCGGATTCCCAACATAAAGTTCTTCCTCAAACCCCGTAATAGTCAGGAAGGTAACAGAGCAGATTGCTATTCATTTTTCTTAGCATGAGGAATAATAATAATAAAGGCTTGGTTGTTTTCTGTCTCCTCAGACATCTCCAATCTGTGTTAATTGAAGGGTTTATTTTTTTATGGAATTCACTCTCATGAACTTTCAGGCCAAACCATAAATTCCCTATATAAGTAGGCATAACAGCAGCCCTATATTTCAGACAGTTGTTTCTGAAGACCTGGAGCCCCTGGTGCCCATTTCTGCCTTTATTTTCTATATGAGGTCCTAATGTTTCAGACACAAACTGCTCATTCTAGGGCAGCTGGTGACCATCAGAGCTCACCCAGGCCCAGGCAGAATAACAGTAAGGACTCTGGAATGCGAAATACCCAATTTTTGCATCATCAGAAACCAAATGCAGAAAATTAATGCTTCTTTTTGGTGAACTTTCTCCTTGTGACTCAGCACTTTCATCTGTAAAATGGCAATAATGTCACCCTTCTCCTAAATTAATGCTCAGCTGATGAATGCCATAGACAAGGCTGAGGGGAAATTAGTCATTGCCCCCAGAGCAGATTTTGAGTAGTTTGCTGAAAATAAAATATTCCACCCTCTTCAGTGCGGACAGAAATTTGGGGAGAAAAATATGGCATAACTGAAAGATCAAATAAACATGCATATGTCCAAAGGAATCAAGCTGAGATCATTCAGGTAAATGTAATTTGATATTTCCAGTCTATGCATGACACCAGGATTTCATATGTGCTGTCCTTTTGCTTCACAGTCCCCCCAGATTCCAGATTCCATCTCTACAACCTCAGCAAGAACAGCCTCTAGGCTGTGCTATATTGCTCCAGGGCCACCTGCCCACTTTCATAGACCTTTCTCTTCTCCTCCTCTGGCTGATGCAGGAGACACCAGATGTGCTCACTGCACTTCCATCATCCCTTTGGTTTCACTTCCTCTGCATTTCTGCACTGGAGAGGGATTTTGCACTGGCAGCCACATCACTTGTTAAGTGCTCAGCACTTCCCATGGCCTGCCATGAGCAGTTGTTATCGGCGCTAATTAATCTACGGGGGTATTAATTGGAAGAGGAAATGCTTGCTGGAAAAGCACGGCTGTCTCCTGCCCTTTCTTGAGATCTCAGCGCTGGAGCTGTGAATAGCCACCAGCAACAGGCAGATGGAGGAATGTGTTTAACAGCTCCTCTGAAAAGCTGATAAAAAGCCCAAAATTAATGTCACCTTATGAATATATACACACACACACACACAGACATAAATATATACAAACCCTATGTACCAGCTTTTGCTGTCCCAATAGCAAAGGAGGACTCAGGAAACAACACATATATTTGGTATCTAATACATAGCAGTGATGACAGCAGCATCTCCATGCAGGTCTCTTGACTTTGTGAGCAATCAGTTGGGCAAATGTGCGGACAGATCTCTTCCTTACTCATGACCTCAAAGCTGCAAAACTCTTGAATTAATTTTATTTTTAATTTAGTGAAATAAAATTAATACTTCAAGTAGGAAACATTTGAGGACATGTTTCAGCTCAGAGCACTTTATTATGGCTGAGTTTTAATCCTCGGTGCATAAGAAGGATTATGCTGAGAACACTGACATCACCTTAAATATAGCAGCATGAATATGCCACCATCATAAATCTTCCCAGCCTTTAATTTCAATTCAGGAAAAATGTTGGTCAAAAATATCTTCTATCTCAGCAACCTTCCCATGGCTCAAATGTGAGCCCCAGTGAGAAAACCTTTTGCTGATCTGGAGAGAGTACAAAGTGCTGGATGTGCCTGTTGCAATTGGTGTAGTGGGTGAGGGAAAAAAATAAATACAGTTAAAAATGACCCTTAAAACCTGAGCTTGGAGTAGGAAAATTCCCCTTTGCGCTGTACACAGCGGGAGGATGGGGCAGCGGCCAAACATCCAGCAAGGAGAGATTAGATTTGTAAGTGAAGCATCAGCAGATGTCTTAAAAGGTCCCTGGAGAGTTTGTAATACTCTGGAAGAGCTGAGAGTAATAAAATGGAATAAAATCGATTACAGAGGCAAGTTCCTACCCTGCCTGCCACACCTCCAGAATGCTCCTGGCTGTGCCTGGTGACTTCTGCAGGGAAGGCTCTGCCTCTGTGCATACCCTCCTGCTGCCTCAGCACCACTCAGCACCTCTGCCATTGCATGGGGTGTAGCTGCATCCCTTCTGCCTGTAAGATACTGCAGCACTGCAGAAGCATTCAGAGATTTGCATGGCAGTGATAGGGAAAATACCATCCCATTTTCTGGTATTGAGAAATTGGTTTGTAAATAAAGCAATTCTGAGCTCGTGGGATATTTGCTGGTTTCACTTTAGGAGTCACCATAACATCTGTCATAAGTGAAGCGCTATGAAGCCTGCTGCTATAGGCCTTGTTAGCCCCAGCTCTGTCTGCAGTGATGTGCCATAGCATCATCTCTGGCATATTTTGCATACAGAGCATTATTAGCATCACTACCATGTGCTGATGGGAGCCGCGAAGCCCTGAGCATCCGGGATCCACACAAGGCAAACATGTGGAAAAGCACAATTCACAGCATTAGCAGGTGAGCATATACAGATCAGCACATAAATCATGCTGATGGAGCTGCAGCAGCCACCACTGACCCAAAATGAGTGTCTCTTTTCCCTCCAGGCTAGCACGAATTCTGGCTGCAGGAACAGCTGCACGCACCCAATGCCCAAAGAGTCTGTGGCTGCCCCATCCATGCAGGTGCTCAAGGCCAGGTTGGATGAGGCCATGGGCAGCCTCATCTGGTGCTGAATGAGTGGTTGGCAACCCTGTCCATGGAAGGAGGATTGGAACTTTGAGATCTTTGAGGTCCTTTCCAACCCAAGCCATTCTATGGTTCTATGGTTCTATGGTTCTATGATTCTGGATGTGTTGCTGCTGGTTCTGAAATTACACAGTGTTGGTGTGTGTGCTTTAAAGCTGGTTGGCTTCCTTGTGAGATGGTCACTGTGATGGAAGAGTGATTCTGATGCTTTAAGAAAGATGGATTAGGTACTCTCAAGTCTTATGTGGTCATCTCCTCTTTTAATTCTAATGTCACTAAATAAATAATCAGGAATAAAAACAGAGTGATCTGCTGTCTCTTCAAGAGATGAGTAAAATGCTGAACTTAACTAAAAGCCAGCAACGGTGAAAAATAAGCTAGGATTTAAAGATTAATCCCATTATTGTGCTCTAAGACACTATTAATAGATGTAGGGGGTTGGCAAATCCAGTTATTGGAATCACAGAATCAGAATTGTTCAGGTTGTAAAAGTCCTTTGAGATCATCAATACCCGCAACCTAACCTTTCTCCCCAAATTTCTCAGCCACTTTGCATTTCTTTCATTGAAATGCATTCTTTCATTTCTAGTATTGCTAGAAAGCGGCTAAACTCCCTCTTAGTGAGTTCACAAGCATGTGACCTGCAAGGTCCAGTTATGAAGGTTGATAGAGGGATCTGTGGGAACAGGCAGGATGCAGTTTGGAGGGGCTGCTGTGCACGTGGGGCCCTCGGGCTGGCACTGCTGCCCCATATCCCCCAGCACTGCTGCACTCCAATCCCATCACATGTGCAAGATGATAATATCATGCTGTTCAATTCAGGCGCGCAGAGGACTATAGTCTTTCATCCCTATGCACATGGAATAATAACTGCACTTTGCACGCAGTCCCATTCATTCCAGTGGGGACTCTCTTGTAATCAATAGATTTGTTCCCTAAATTATAGTGTTATTGGTCCAACTTGATCTTTATTCCTGTGAACCAATGACACGTGCAGGAGGCCTGGAAGCGATGCTGTGACGAGGGCTGCTCGCGTTCCCCTCCCATTGTTGGAGGGCTGCAGCCCTGGCGGCATTGTTAGAGCTGCCAGTTTGCCCCAGCAGATGTTAGGGGGAGGGGGAGATTTATTTATTTATTTTAAGAAGTTTCCCTCTTGAAGGACCAGCCCAGATGAGAGATTAATTCTGTTTGCTCTCCCTCTGCGCTGTGTTTTGTTTATTTAAGCTGGAAAATATTTAGAGAGGGAAATGTGTTTTCTTGCTGTTCGAAATAATAATAATTTGCCAATGGAAATTTATTGCTGACTTCAAAGGGAGCCCTAAATTTGCTGATAGTAAATTAAGGGCAATCCTGCTTTCCCTGCAGTTGGAGCTGCTGTTCTTAAAGGGTTTTGTGGGCTCTGGTTTGAATACAGGGCTGCCCATAATGCGACATTTCCACTCTGTGAGCATCCTCCAAATTTTAGTATTTGGTTTTGTCAGCGGTGGAACAAAAATAAAAGAATTTTTTGTCCAGTTTTTGAAGACACAAAATTGTAGCAAAATACTAAATTTCAAGTCAAAGCCAAACTAATGTAAGAAGGTTTCTAAGACTGGGGACAGTTGGATCACCATGATCGATATCAGATTGTCCAGTGTCATAACCCAGTCCCTGATCAGTGTCTCCCTCTCACAAAGCCCAAGCTCCTCAAGAACAATTTTTCTCTCCATATCTTCTGTTTGATGATGTTCTGGATCCCAAATCAAGCTCTATACCAAGAGCTGTGGTACCTCTCTCCTTTCCATTCTTTCATACGTACATAAGAAATAAACAGGAACCTCCCTAAAAAGCTGGTTGATTTGGATTCATCTCCATGGAACATATTGTCCATAATTACCCATCCTATTGTGGAGTCATTTCCTGAAGGTGATGATGTCCCAGGCATTTCATCATCAGGGAAGGTGGGATGTGGAGCACCTCAAGGAATGAAGCCCACCAGATCCCTTAGGGAGCTCCTCTCCTGTACCTGAAACCTCAAATCCCATTCAAATGCACCTTCAGGGCTTAGCTCTCTTCCTAGCACTAACCTTATCACTGAGTATTTAGCCTGAAATGAAACAAAAAAAAATAATTAATCCATGCCATGCCTTGATTAGGGATTAGAAATGTTAACCGGCCAGTGCCTTTTTCTGCAGGGGTATGCAGCCCCTATACCTTTAATTAGAGTAGCCTGTGGTACTTGCCATAAAGCTGATAAGTAATAAATAGCTGCCTTTGTCACATGCAAGTTCAGCATTGTGAAACGGCACACGGACGGCTTTAAAAAGCCTTTGATTAAACCCAGCACTACAGTAAATCTACAAACACAGAGGAAAGAAAAGAAGCTATTTAGTCTGTGCCAGTTCCCGGCATTAAGTATGCAAATTTCTCGGTGTCTTCAGCTCCCAAGAACAGCAGGCGCTGAATGCAGCAGCAGCAGCAAGCGGCACGACATCATTCATTTCAATCATTAAAACAAAAGCGGGATAAATCGCTACCTAATTTGTAAAATATGCTTATCATATAGGCTCTTTGGTCTTTAAGAAAAGCACCAGCTGAATGAGAATCACTGAATTATTTTGGAAAAAAAAAAAAAAAGCTTGAATCAATTCTGGTTTTCTTCGTTTTCTCATTGATTGTTCTTTTATTTCTTTTTTCCTTTCCTTTCCTTTCCTTTCCTTTCCTTTCCTTTCCTTTCCTTTCCTTTCCTTTCCTTTCCTTTCCTTTCCTTTCCTTTCCTTTCCTTTCCTTTCCTTTCCTTTCCTTTCCTTTCCTTTCCTTTCCTTTCCTTTCCTTTCCTTTCCTTTCCTTTCCTTCCCCTTCCCCTTCCCCTTCCCCTTCCCCTTCCCCTTCCCCTTCCCCTTCCCCTTCCCCTTCCCCTTCCCCTTCCCCTTCCCCTTCCCCTTCCCCTTCCCCTTCCCCTTCCCCTTCCCCTTCCCCAGCCATCACTCACAGCCCATACAGGAGCTTCATGCCAAACTTCACCCATCACTTCACTCTGTACAACCTCTAAATATCTTACATTCTACCACAGCTCCGTGCATGGGGCCTGTAGACAACTTATTTCCCAATCAAACTGTTTGTTTGCCCTTCATCAGCTCCTCTTCACCCTGTGATCTTTGGGGTGCAGGGGACACGTGCACTTCACAAAATCACAGAACCATGGGATCATAGGATAGTGTGAGTTGGAAGAGACCTTTAAAGTCCATCTAGCCCACACCCCCTGCAATGAGCAGGGGCACCCACATCTCCATCAGTGCTCAGAGCCCCTCCAGCCTGACCTTGGGTGTCTCCAGTGATGGGGCACCATCACCCCTCCACCCTCATTGTAAAAAACGTTTTTCTTATATCCAGTCTAAATCTCCTCTCTTTGAGTTTGAAAACATTTCCCCTTGTCCTATCTCAACACACCCTGCTGAAGAGTCTGTCCCACTCAGTTCTTATAGCCCCCCCTGTAAATACTTGTTTGAAACTGTCCCTTTATCTTGTCCTCTCCCCAGGGTGTACAAAGGGAAGCTGGGCCAGCAGCCTGCTCTCCTTGCAGCATGCCCTTCCATGATGCACCAGCTGCTCAGCCATTCAGCTGCTGCACGAGTGCCTCTGGCAGCGCAGCTCCCCGCTGCCATTCTGCCGGGGTGTCAGCAGATGGAGCAGATCATGGTTATTGGAGCTGGATGCAGAGGCTGTCAGGAGCTGTACGCTGCCTGGCATATGCAGACAGATCCCAGGCATCTGGTTGTGTCGTGATGTGGCCACGGTGAAAAATAGTCCAAGGAACCCAACTGGGAGGGGGAGCATGGGGTTGGAGCATGGATGCTGTCACGCTGTGGGTACCACACAGAGTGTGGTTTGGGAGACAGCCAGGGAAGGAGGATGGATGTTCTTCAGAGTGAATGTCCCATGGGAGCTGTACAAAATGCATGTCCGGGTCAGGCTAGGAGCACATAGGTGTGACATGCAGCTAAAGTGCAGGACATGGGGCTGTCACCAGAGCCACAGCATTGTGCTGTGAAACGGATGGAAGAAACAGGGTTGGAACAACACCCCTGATGTGCCTTGTGCAGCCTTCATTCCGTTTTAGTCTCAGTTTGGTTCATCACGGGGAGAACACTACAGTAAGAAATTTAATGTGAGTTCATCTCCAACATCCATCATGAACAAGCCATGCATGCAGAATCCAGCCCACGTAGGTGCACACTGTGTTTAAAGAGCTCAGCCCATAGCTGTCCTGTGATGTAGCCAATGCATCACACACAGCACTGCTCTTCTTCCATGGAGCAAGCTGATGTTTTCTTTCCTCCCCCAGCAATGCCTTGCACTGCAGAGCTGCCATCCCAGGAGCTTCCATTCTTCCAAACCCATGGAAGTTCCTGTGCTTTTGGGGTCACAGGGCAGCTTTTAGTGTTCAGAAGGACCTGGAAGAAGAAGCTGAGATCCAGACCCCTCCTCTGCCTTCAGCTGACATCCTCACTGTAAAGGGACTTGCAGGAACTTCGGCAGTGCAAGCTGTTGGTGCAGTGTTGTTGTATAAATATGTTTTATGAATAAATATGCATTTGAATCTATGTTTGGACTCAAACCTGTCTGCTCATCCAGCTGTCGAGTCACCTCTGCAAACAGCAGGGTCCTCCGTGACAGATTGAAACCAAGCAAACCGCTGTCTGTTCTGCAAAACATATTTAATTTGTTAAAGAGATGGGAACTTTGTGGAATTAATAAGATGTGCTGCAGAAGGGAGATGCTCTCTGAAGAGCTGGGTCCTGCTTGTGAGCACGGTTTGCAGCTCGCTGGTAATCCTGCAATTAAAGCGACAGTGCAGCGTATCGCAAGAAAAAAAGTGGGATTTGCATAATTTGAAATTTGAGGAAAATCTCTAAATACTTTAATTTTGATAGAAACTGTTTCTACTGCTGACATGTGTCTACACCTATAATTTCAGTTGATAAATTGCTGTAATTTCTCCTCCATTTCATGTTCTTTCTAACATTAATTGTCAGTTGTAGAGTAAAACAGTAGAAAGAGGGAGAGGGAGAGAATAATGTCATTGTGCTTTTGTGGTGTGAATAGCCTTCCGAGGAATGATTATCTTCCACACAGATGCAAATAAAACACAAGAGAGAGGGAGATCCCTTGGCTTGCACAGAACTACCCTGATGGGCATCTTTGTCATGTGGTGAGGTGGGGAAGGAAGGAGTTAAAGCCCCAGGAATGCAGTGATAACCTCCCAAGCTGGAAGGACAGAGGGATGGGTCTGATCACTGGGATCCTGGGCTCCCATCCCCATCCCATGGGCAGCGATGTGCTGGGTGAGGAGGAGGATGCCCACAAAAGGGGGATGAAGGTGAACACTGAGCCCTGGTATCCAGCACCGCCCCTACCCACCTCCCCAACCACCACTTTTCTAGCTACTTTTAAATACAAGGCCCTTTCAGACAGGGGGCTAGTGATGCTAAATTATTCTATTAATTTATTATTCATGATGAAAAATTATTCTAATAAACGATGAAAAATTATTCTAATAACATTCTCTCCTATTAATATTCTGCAGACGAGCAGTTAAACTCACTTCCTGTGGCTGCTCCCCTCCTTAGCACTGATCTATTTCTTACTGAGTTTATTGAAATGAAAATCTGCTTCTTTGGGAATGTGCTGCATTGAACCAAACTGGCAGCTGAGAGAAGTCCCCTGGCTGTGTAGTGCATGGTGCAGTGCTGGGCATCAGGATGCCATGGGCTGCTTGCACACTAAACTTTAGCATCCGATGCAGCCTCCCTAAATCTCTCAGTGTAGGGATAGTGCTCCTTGCTCATCCCCATCCTTCAACCCTGCAGCTGCTGGAGCCCTCAGCTCAGGTGTCTTCATGCACTCATTCCATACTGAAGAAAACACAGTTCTGTGCCTTCACACTCAGCCCCAAACCTCTTTGGGGACGAACGGATCTTGCAGCCAAGTGTAGGACATGGTTGGGTACCTGGCTGTCACCCACACACTAGGACCAGCATCCTGCAGCCGCCCCGTGTGTTGGCACCATGTGCTGCCAGGCTTCGTGCCAGGGAGATTTTCCTAATGGTTCCTCTGCCTGCTCTGCTGGCTGCTGTGCTTGCCTGCCAGCTGGCTGCTGGGCTCCTGGGCTCACAGACAGCTGGGGAAAGCTTTCATGGCTATGCGGGGCTGGGAAGCACTGCGTACAGGTGGCAGAGCATCCCCGGTGCATGCTGCATGCCTCTGGGGTGCTTTTAGATTTCCCATTCAGAATGTAGGGTGAAGAGAAGCGAGAGGCTGTGATGGGGAATTGCTGATGCCCAGAGCTTGTGATAGCACATCTGGCAGAGAGGCATTGAGAATTTCTACAGAGGTGCTTCAGAGGCAGGTGGCTCAGGGGCTGAGGGTAACTCAGGGTATCTCTTGGAGTTGGATGCACAGTCTGAATGGTGTTGGAGTAGGCAGCAGATGAGTGGGCAGCACCGTGTACCTCTGAATCCAGCCCATCAGGCCTGCTGGTGCTGTATCAGCTGGATTTGCTCTGCTTGTTGTCCACAGATCGAAAAAAACTTCTTTGCCTTTGCAAAGCATCAACACAGCCATGTCTGGGAACGATGCTTTGGTTGCCAAAATAAAGTTGTTGCTTCCAGGGACCGAGTGATCCTCCTCCAAACCCTCTGCTTGCTTCACTCATCATGTCTTGCTATCAGGTGATGCAGGAAGAGAGCACACAAGACATGCAGGAGCCACGTCCCAAAGCACAGGTGCTTTCAGGGTACAACTTAAACTGCAGCAGAGCTTTGCTCTTTGCTCATACAGGAAAAAGATTGTCTGTGGATGTTGCTTTCTGCACAGCTTCTCTGATCATCCAAGAGGTCTGTCTGTGCAATATCTGTTCCATACTATCACCAGATCTTCTACTGACCTTTTCTTATTCTCATCTTTCGTCTGCCTGCCTCTACAAGCTGAACAATTCATTGCACAAATATATGGGTTTCCTCCTGCCCCTCCCCAGCTGGCGCTCATCGTTATGCCAATTGCATGGCAAATTAGATGCACAAGTGTGTGTTAAATGTTTCTGTGACTCCAAGTCCTAATAAAAAAGCTAACCTCCAGGTGACATTATTATAGCTGTAACAAGTAGAGTGCCTCAGTAAAAAGACTTCATCTCAAAGGACTTTCACTGAAGCCATCTCCTTCTTTGTGTGTTCCTCCCTCGCAGCGTGGGTAATTAAAGGACCAGCTCAGCTCAGAAGATTCCTCCGCTTTGCGTTTGAGGATATCTTTCATTCTATTTTTTCCCTCTCCTCTGATGGCATATTAGATCAAGCCATTAAGCAACATCCTCTGTTTCTCCTGAGAGTATTCATCAATAATAATGAATAGTGCTTGCTCCAGGGCTGCCCCCTCCTTGCCCAGGAATGTTGCTGGCACATGGTACCACCCTGCTAGAGTAGTGCTGGCATGTGGTTTTGTTCATGAAATTCCCTTAATGTGTGACTTTTTTCTCTCTCTGGGGTGGTGGAGGCCCTGCATTGTTCCAGGTTTAGAAGCAGTTGGCCAAAGCTGAGACTTTATCTGCTCCAGAGGAAAGGAGGGTTTGCACTGAAGCAATACGTAAGTATGAACTCCTTAATGCAGATTGACTGCAGTGGTGTACAACCAAACACCCTTAATTACACAGCTGAATTGGTGCATGTTCCTTTTTGCCCCAGCATAATACTCTTATTTAACAGGTTTGTGCAAAGGCAACCAAAATATTTCATGCAAAACTTCCTACCAGTGGGCAGTCTGTGCTACTCCTGTCTGCCAGAGGCTGAGTGGGCACAGCCAGCAATGTCTGCAGTGGGCAATGCAAGAAGGAATGGCTTTGGGCAGCACCTGTCCTGCTCCTGTTCAACTGGAGAGGGGCAGAACCTCGAAATGAGAACTCCATCATTAAAATAAAGGGTTGGATCCAAGAGAGGTGGACAGCACTCCAGAATGAGGATTAGGAGCCCATGTTTACAGCAGCTCTGAGCACTCAGGAAATACGTACTGGTCTGACTCCCCTTGTACTTGCCAATCTTGTTTGCCTTAATCGTGTCCTAGATTCAATCAGACCACAAGCAATGTAAATCTTACCTTGCACCCTTGCAGTGTGCCCTGCTACACATGGGGTTTTCAGAGAAGTAGCTCCATCAATTACACCAAGGGAAATTAAGGTAGACAGCACCTTAAGTGCTGCTCACCTTGTACCACTCCTTCCTTCCTTCTCCTGTAAGCTGATCAGGAGGCTTAACTCACTGCTGATGGCACCATTCCCAGAGGTGACTGGGAGCACATACAGACCCCTTGTCCCACTGTTAGTGCTCACTGGGACATGCTGTTCTGAGCTCAGTTTCCCATCCTCAGCCCCATCCCATGGCACTCCTGCTATTGCACAGCCATTGTTTTCTCTTCCCACAGCCACATCTTGGTGTGAGGTTGTTTTCTTCTCCCAAGGAATATCACACAACTTGGACAGCTACTGTAAAACTAATATACAAAACATAACTCTGGGGAGCAAAATAGAAACATCCAACCATATTAAATAAGTTTTGCATGCGTGTATGAAAGCTTGCAAAAATCTAGATATTAAATTGATGTCCTGGCACTTGTGCAGCATAACAGGCAGATTCAATTAAAAGAAGAAAATATGTCCAGCCTGTAGTATGAGCTAAGCAGCAATAAAAAAGCAAATCAATTTTGCAGGAGTTTCAAAGCCTGGTGCAGATTTCCAGGAGGCAGAAGCCAAAAATATATTTATTAAAAAAGACCCTAGGGGCTCAACAGTGTCATTTTACCCAAATCCTGCACCCTCAGTATGATGAACTGTCACTGAATTTTGAGCAATACTTTGTAAATAATCCATTTATATGTACAGGTATAACATGTTATATATGTACAGATAAATGCATGTGTTACTATTGCATATATTCAATGTCACTGATTATTTTATAGAGATGCAAAGGAGTTCTGCAAAATAAAAACAACACGGATCATGCCAAGTAATTTGTGTTCTCAGATATGCAGTAACACTGGCATGTCTGTTTGTGTGTACTGCTAAATGAGGGTGCTGTATTTGCATATGTACATATATACATGCATGTATGAGCATGTGCATGTAGTATTGCATATAGTATACATATAGTATAGTATATATGGCATGCATACTAATATATATATATATACCAGCATATGTATGTAGTATATATACTATAGTATATGGTATACTGTATGTTCTATGTTGAATATTGTTAACTATATGTATATACTTTATACTATATAGTATGCATTGTATATACTTAGCATAGTATATACGTAGCATATATTGTGCACATATATATTCCCATACATCTGCTGATGGATTATTTGCAAAATATCCCACAAGCAGGTTTGCCATAAGTCCTTCTTTGTGGTTTGTCCCTGTGTTTCTTTCTTGAAGTGAAAGCTGAATACAGCAGGTGTACTGGATTGAGAGCTTCTCCATCCCACTCAGCACAGAAGCAAGGCTGGCAGCTCCAGCAGCCCTTAGAAACTGAAGCTGGGTGAGTCCCCAGCTCTGTTGTACCTGTCATAGAGTCATAGAGTCATTAAGATTGGAAAAGACTACCACAGTCATCAAGGCCAACCCTCAACCCAACAAACCCTTCATACGTTGTTACCTTCTGAACGTCTGTTACCTGCAAGTAGCATCTGTTGCTTGCAGGGTTGCTCCACCATCCAGCAAGAGTTGCATGCTCACATGAGGGGCTCTGTCTCTTTTCCTGTTTCCCTTTGGTTTTGTCACTATTGGTGCTAGAAATAGGTGTCCACACAGTGTTTCGCTGTGTTCAGGCTGCAAACCAAGAAACAAATCATTTTCTTTTGTCACACTGAGCCACAGTTTTATTCCCCCAAAGACACCTAAATGTGACTGAAAAGGTAAACAAAGAACAAATAAGATCAATAGGGGTGAGCAGCATGAGGGTGATGACTGAGGTGCCCTCCCATGTATTCTACAAACAAGCCCCCACTTCCAGCACTTTGAGGGCCTCCCCACAGCTCCCTGTGTGCTCCCACTGGAAGGAGCTGGCACAGGGACCCCTGTGTGCAGAGCTCAGCCCTTCACTGTGGGCTTCTTTTGAAACAGCACCCAACATACACAGATGGAGAGGAACGCTTCAAAGCCAAATTTACCTCTAAATCTATTTGTGTTTTGCAAGGCTCAAGTTCACCTTGAACCGTCCTTACTGTTTCCTTGCCTTTTTCCTTTGAAGCTGCAGGTTCTCCGTAAGCACATAAGCCTTTCAGGGGAAAAGAAAAAAAGAGGACAAAAAAAAAGGGAAGGGAAAAGGATTCTTATGAAGAAGCTATTTGTGATACGTATGTTTTAATACTGACATTTTAAAAGGTTGAAATATTATGGCGTCTTTTGCAAAGTTATGCCATTTAAACAAGATAACATGGCATTTTACCATTAAAGAAAAGACCTTCTTTTTTACTGGTACCTTTGAATAGTTTATCATTTTGCAATAATATCCTTCAGCTATGTAGCTCTCTGTTCTCTTTCAAACGGAGGACAACTTCTCTTCTAATTGTGCTTATGATGCCAATTAGCATTGGGGTTTTCTGCTTTTATTAATAAACAGCCTTTCTAAGAGCACTGTGACTGTCCTAAATATTTTTTTTTCCCTCCCTATATGGGATTCAGGAGGAAATTGTAATTAATTCCTCTTTCAGTGGAAAAGCAAAGCTATTTTTACATTGCACGCCTGATTGAATTAACAAACTGTTAGACAATTAGCAGGCTTTCTTTTTTTATATATTATTTTTATGCTCTTTAAAATGCAGATTCAATTTAGTACTGTTTTTGCCTCCTTTCTTTTCATGTGCCCTAATTGTTAGCTAAGTAGTGTCAGGACTGCGTGTTATCGGCCAAGGCAGGTGTCAGCTTCAATATTATTAAAGATGCAATTACTCCTTTCTCAAGCCCAGCTTGTCAGTTTAGCTCATCAATGTATATATCAATACATTTTTAAAAGGAAAAAAAAATATATCTCTGTTTCCCATCCATAATTACCTCCTTGGTATCCTGCCCCTTGTTTTGGAGCTGTCTCTCTAACCACAGTATGGGGGAGTCCCAAGGAGCATAATGAGGTCTGACAGCCCAGTGGAATGTTAAGCTGCACAGCCAAAGTCTCCAGTGTGCAAATGGGTTGCCAAAAAATGCAGCCTGCAGGACTCAGAGCAGCTCTGTCCTGCATCACTTCCCAGTGGAAATGAGAGCGAGGAGCAGACTGATGCCACTGCATGTACCTCATATAATGGGGCTGGGAAAACTGCAAGAGAAAATGGTAGGATATGATGCTCCCAGGCATAAAAGTGACAATGAAGGGCTGGAGATGTGTTCATACAGCCAAGCAGAACTGCGAGAGACCAGCCCTGCACAGGGTATACATGGCATGAATGGAAAATGGAAATGAATTCTTCCTCTCTTGTCCTTCAAAGCTGGTTGGTTCCAAATGCCACCTCTCTGAGTAGCAGCTTCAGGGTTGGGTTTTTTCTGCAGTCACTGCTAAGACTGAAAATCCCAGAGAATGAGCTGGAAGGAGCGATTTGTTGCTCAAAATGAGGTTCAAAGTTAATCAAAGCTATTCAGTGGGAATGGATTGAACTCATAATTTGTCTTGGCAGACAAAAGTGGGATGACTGAAATAGCTCATTTTTTTAGAAATTTCCTACATGATGTAATTCCAGAATTTCAAAATGATGTTTTCATTTCCACTGTGCCTAAATTCTACTTCAAAGCAAGGTTTAGGAGCTCTGTTTCATTTTGGATTGAACACCGTGTTCTATGTGACCCAAAGTGTAGCACACATCCCTGCAATTTGGCCACCATTCAACAAATCAATTATTCTCAGGGTTTACACGGTGCCCCTTAAGGGAAAATGTGAAATTGTTCCCTGACCATTCCTGGTCAGATGAACCATGTCCTGAAGGTAGAAGAGCCATGAACAGACAACAGTTTAACAGATCAGGTTATGGTTTGTTCACTCATCTTCTTCCAGCATCAACAGACCAAAAGTATTTGTGCTGACACTTTCTTTTCCTATTAGTCTCCAGCAAGCTCTTTTTCAAGGCAGGTGCCCAGCAGAGCTGCATTCAGTGCCCTCAGCCTGCAGAACAGCCACTTCAACATCACACCAGTGCATGCCAAACCAGTCTCCATCTCCTCTGGAAAGCAGCAGATTTGTTTTGCTGCAGGGAAAAGAGAAGGAAGGAAGGAAGGGGCTGCAGTATTTAAAGAAAATTGATTTCCCCTTACTTTTTATTTGGTTCGATAGTAATCCTCAGCAATAAGGTTCTTAATGCAGAATTTCAGTCCGCTTTCATGTGGTGTCAGGATCTGGTGGTGTGGTAGGAACTGTGGCTGTAATTAGACAGGCCGCACACTCATCTCCAACTTAAATTCTCAAGGCTTAATTCTCTTCTCAACCCAGTACAAATCAGGAATAATTTCATTTCCATTAATACATCACAGCCGTGTGAATCTGATGGAATAGCACGGTCCTTCCAGCCCTGCTTACACAGAAGGCACTACGTGTGCTATGGCATTGCTGAGGGTATGAAAGAAAAGATCATGAGATCAAAGCGATCGAGCTGCATGCTTTAATTATTTTATTTTATTTTATTTTGAGAGAGAGAAAAAGAAAAGAAGAAAGATCACGACTGTTTTAATGAGAGCCATTTAATACAGGCATGGCAACTTGAGACGTGCAAACAGAAGCTCTAAATATGGCTATAGGGAGGGAGCAAGATGAGGGCTGAGGGAGAGCTCAGGGTAGGTTCTGTGGTTGTTCCCATATACTGCTGGACTTGCAGCTCTTCTGAGCACTGGCCAAACCCTGCGACATGTCATCATGCAAAGAGCAAGGAACTGCTACAAGGCCAAAGGGACTTTGTTTTATCCAGATCTGTATATTTCTTGTTCTGGAAACAGTCACGGTGTCACAGTGTGATATGTTCTCTATTCCCATAAGAACCAGAAGGTTATATCTTGAAGAAAGCCTATAAAACAAGTCTTGATGGGGAGCCCATGGCATTGTGGCAGGAGAAACAAGATGTCCCACATCTGGTCACAGCCAGTGTACAGAGAGAGGAATGAAGCTTAAGACCCCCAGAGCTCATACACTGAAGGTTGAGATGAAGGAAGAGCTCGGAAGGGTTGGAGGCTCTGAGACACACTCAGCATCCATTTCTGCAGGAGTTATGCAGCTAAATCTTTTCCTCCCCTTTGAAAATCACCACCTGTGACCTTCAGGTCTGAAATTTGATGTCATGAGGCTGCCGTGTTGCTGTTCTGCTATAAGAACCGTTGCGTTATATTAGCAGTAGCATTTGATTGTTGCACTTTGATATAACTGAATAGGTAATCAGACCACTCTTTATTTTAGCCTGAGGATATGCCTTTGATTTGTAGAGGTTGGCCATTTCTTATCTGAGTTTGAAAACGGGATTATTTAAATGTGTATTGATGTTTTTCATGTGGTCTAACTGTGCAGTTCAACATGGTAATTCAACTCGTAGCTATACCAGATTGTTATCTAATCTGATAAGATATGAACAGCACAAAGATGAGATGATGAAACAATCAGGATTGTTGACTCACTGGGGTCCTGCTAAATCCAGTCTGCTTTCATACTTAATTATCCTGTCAAGTTCTTCGAATCTTTGCTACTCCAGCACTGTGATGGTAAGAGCAGAGGTAGTGACACCACTTGGTGAATACGTAAGTTGATCAAAATAATTTCAGCAGATACAAAGGCTATTTATGCTTCAGCCACAATATGAAAAGCTACTGATTCAAATACCCCAGACTGCAAAATTGGCCTTCTTTGCATTCCTCAGTTGACTGAAGGCCATTATTAGAGGCCTCTGTAAGTTGGTGTTTTGCTAACACAAGCTGCCAGAAGGGGAAGAGGAGAAGCAAGAAATTCACCCTGGGAGCGCTTCTAAGTCAAGATCTTGTGGCTGTGGCAGGCACCAGCACCAACCCAAAAACACTGGAACCCATAACCCATTCTTGTCAGAGACGCTTATGCCATATTTTACTTGTCCTATTACTGTTTGTCCTTTTACCGACACTTTTAGGAAAATATAATTAAGCTGTATTAAATACATCTAAATGATACATTCTAAAGGCATCCCCTCATTGTAGATAGCTTGGTTTCAGTTTGTTTCTCTGCCATGCAAAGGATTACTCATATAAGTGCTGTAATAGAAGAGACTAAAGTGCTGTAACAGGTCAAAACAGGCAATTCAGGTATTCAAGGAAACAATCATTAAGGATCAAGCAGAAACAGTGGAAATATTGTGAAGGTCTGAATTGAAATCACACTCCTTTGCATTTTACAGTGGTCTTTGCTCCTAATTTGGGGTCAGAATTTTGATGTCAGACAGCATTAAGTTGCAGAGTAATTTGGGTATGAAGGAGGCCTTTGGTGATGCTGCTTTCAATGGTCAGAGAAGGAAAATAAGCGTACAAACACCCACGGAAATCCCAAATATCAAAATATCACTGTGTCAAGCATCTTTTGATGATCGGCCCATTGTCAGGTTCACCTGTGGATGCAGCTGGAACAATCGTTAAGAGCTTTCTTATGGCACAGAGTGACCAGAAAAGCATCCTTGTATTTAAAATCAACACTAAAATGTCCATGTACTGAAAGATGCTGCTACATTCGCTAGGTGTATTTTAAAGGAGAAAACACTGTTTCAGTGAAAACCATTACCAGAAGAGAGATTAGATCAAAGTATTTAATGCTGCCAAGTAAAAATGCTGATTTTGCAGAGCTCTGAGCACCTCTCCATGAAGGCAGACACTGACCACATTGCTCAGCATCCAGACTGTGGAAACTTTCAGCCTCATGTGGTATGGGAGCCTTAATCCTCTCATCTTGCCTATCGGACCTCTTGAAAATTGTAGCTATTATGTTTAAATTAATTATGCCATTTATTTTTTTTTTTGGTCAAAATTGCAGAGTGCTGCACAGGAGAGCCTTGCCCAGCCCCTGCACACACAGGGTGACAGGAGGCCCTGCCCTGTTCTTTCAGCAAGGCTGTAATTAGCATGGAAAGGAAAGACCAACTGTTGTTTGAAAATGTTAATGCTAAAGGTCTTGGTTAAGCCTGTGTCTCTCCTATAAGCCCATGTCTCTCATACAAACTGATGGAAAAAATTAAAACTTTTCCTCTCTGTCTTTTCATTCCCCCTTGTGCCTTGAAGTGGCTCTTGGAGATGGGGCTGCACATGAATAATGCTCAGTACCCTCCTTGGCCTCATCCATGTCAGTTCTCCAGCCTTCCAGCCCTTTTCCATACAGCCAGAAGCACTTCCCAGCTCCCACTGCTGGCTGCTTCCTTCCATCCCCTCCCAGCCCTTTCTTGTCCTTCCACCTTGGTGTCCATTGGGGAAGGATGTGTCTTAAGGCCAAGATGTATCAATAGATACTCTGAAAAATAAGAAAAATAAGAGTTCAGTTCAGCACACACTTGGCAAGGCTTCCCAACAAAGTTCAGGGATGGACACGTGCTTTTCTTTGTCTGTATTCTTTACACAGACCTCAGGCTTTTGAAGGTTGTCCAGGGTAGGACCCAGACCTTCACATTTTGCTGCAGCAGAGCTTCATGAGCTCATACCTACCCATCCCTCTCTAACCCAGGGATGGACACCAAGCATCAGATCTCCTGGAGCTGGGGCTGACCAAACCTTGCTCATTGGGAAAGTGATGAGTATTTATTGCCTTCAGTATTACCAGCCCTCCATTCATCCAGCTCCTCGTCCTCCTGAGCTCATTGTATGGCCACATCCCACTGGGGCTGCTCATCTCAGCCACCCCATCACACAGCTCCAGGGGCCACCCTGAGTCCTGTCTGCACCTGGGTTTCCTGATGAGGTTCAGAATGCCTTAAACTAGCTTAATTTAGAGGAAAGAGAAAGAAATAAATTGCTGGCACTTTTGTGTGCTGATAAGTTTAACCTTTTTTTTTTCCCCCGAGCGGCTAAATTGCCAATCATCCGGAAACACATTAGAGTTCACCCATTACATAAAGGAAGCTGTTAGTCTCATTTAAAACAATATTGACCTTTTTCCTCTCCTTTCCATTTTGACTAAATTACAGGGTACATTTTTTGAAATGTGCCTTTTGTCTGACTGGAACCAGGTGACCCCGATTTTCTTCCTCTCCCTCCATCCCCCCCACTTACATCTTTCAACCTTTTCTTTCTTCTTCTTCTAACAGAGTTCTTAGCTTAACCACTGAGATTTCCAAATCCAGAGGTACTTAAGAAGGACTATTTGTGATACGTATATTTTCCAGTTACAAAATCAGCACCAGGAAGCAGAATGTCAGTATGTATCTCTTCTCTGCCCAATTCAGACCAGCAAGTATGTGTGAGCTTCCAGTTTTACTTGACATTAACTTCATACTCAGTGTTACCCATAGATCAGCTTCTCTGAGTGTAACTGCTCCTGATAACAAAGCAGGTGATTTTTTTCCTTGTTTTTAGCTTTGAATCAGGCTGGGAGTGTGCTTAGCTCCCTTGTAAAACTATTGTAACTCATTCTGAGTAATGTTCCCTGCACAGAAATACCTTTGTTAGTTCACCTGGGGCCTTGGGCTGAGCCTCAGATGTCATCATCTGAGGGTATTGCCAACCAAGAGTAAAGGTACAATGGTTTTCCTTATACCCAAGCTCTCTGTCAGCCTTACCGATCTCTCTGCTTTTGTTTACTTTGTTACCTCTAAAAAAACAATGCAAAGAGATGAAATCTGCCTGCTGAGATTCCTTCCTTCAGAGCTGCTGTCAACTGGCCACTGGGTACCAGCAGCAATTCCAGGGGTTGAGCTGCAGCCTCATCTGAGACAAACATCCCTGTTACAAGGTACAGAGGCTCACTTGCATCAGCCGAGGATCAGCAGCATCCCCCTGCACATTTGTGGACGTGCTTATGGCATTTGCTTCTTGTATTAATTTTTTTCTGGCTGAAAACTAAAAATATTCCCATGTACATTCTGCTAGCTCTTGGCTCATATCAAAATGTCGTCTGGTGCCAAACTTTGCTGGAAATTAATACGAGCTTAATTTAATTTGGAGCTTCTTTATAAAATGTTCTTTTTTAAATCCTTCCAGTGTGTTTTTGTATCCCAGTGACTACTGCTTGCTGTCACTCAGGTGCTTTTTGCAGGAAGCTTTGGGAAGTGTTGGGGTTCCCTGGCAGGAGAAGTGCTGTTGTTTCCAGGAAGCTTGGAAAATATAGGCCACTTCTATGGGAACACTCATCCCATAACACTAAGAGCCCACAGAGAACAGGCTCAGCTTTAACCCCATCTCTTCAATAGTTGATTAATCTGAATCACTGACACTGAAAATGGCTCAAAATGTTTAATCGTCTTCTGTAGGAAAGAGATATTTCGGAGCTAGAGTGCCGTTCAAATCAAACTGCCAAGAGAGAAAATGATTTCTTCAAGTTGCTTACTGGTACAATGTTCAATCCATCTGTGAAAATATTTGGGTTGCATTCCGAGGTTTTGATTGACTCTCCTGCCAACACCAAAATTTTAATAAGCTTTGCAGGGACAAGCTCTTCCAGCTCCCTGTTCCGTGAGCAGGCTGTGCCAGCAGCTCACACTCCAGGCTTGTGCAGAGGTGGGAATTAAGCAGCCCTACCTGCTCTGTACAGCAGTGCAGCCTTTGGGTTCTCTGCTTTTACTCAGCAGCAAGATGGGACTGCGCATAAAACTGCCCCATGCAATTATTCAATCTCACGACAGTCCTTCAGTTTGCAAAGCAAAAAAGAATCATGTGGTTACCCTGTAATTAGCTGATAGTTACTAATCAATTGCAGTTTGCCTTACCCTGAGGAAGGGCTATGGAGTGTGAGGAAGGCATGGTGTGGCCTGTGGCCTGGCTAGCCAGGCAGGGACTGGAGAGAAAACATAGCCCAGCATCTTCACAGGAGCTGAGAAGATGAACTGGGGCACCTCATGTAGCAGATAGGGCTTCACAGGGCTCCTGATACCACTGGAGAATGACAAACATCTGGGACAGTCCCTAATCTCTGGACACACACCCACAAGACTCTCAGAGCATCTGCAGCTCGAGCTTAAACATTTAGGGCTATCTAGGAAAGCATTAATATGCCATACAAGGAGTAGTGCTGGGAAAACTGAGGGGGGAGAAAGTGAAGAACTGTTTGATAACTATTTCTTCTGTGAACGGAAAGAGTGAATGAATGACAGCATGTGTGAGAGGTGTGTCTGGTTACCTGAGACCTGACAGGGAAAACTGAAAAGCTTACACACCAGTCCACTAATCCCCCTCACCACTACATCAATCCCTTCACCAAATCATTGCCTGCATCCCTCCCTTTCTATCTCCCGAACCGCCTATTAAGAAAGATCCAACAACACCATTAAAATGTCTTGCGTGGATTGGATATTCATTGTTCACTAAAAGCTAATCAAAGTGCTGGTAAACACAATAACCCCCTTCTCCCCAACCTGACGTTTCATTTACACAAGATCTCGAGCAGCCGCACCGGCGCTCTGCCACGCAGCCGTCAAGCACTGATTGTGCTATTCAGCAGGATGGCTCAATAATTACAGTCCCGGATCTCCAAACCGTACCAAAGAGCAGGCTTACCACTGCTAGCCTTTGTTACTAATTGTCCTTCAGGATACTTGAGATGAATTACCGTGGCTTACATTTTCCTGTTTTTCCTTTCTCTTCTATTGGGTATTAAAAAAAAAAGAGAGAGAGAGAAATCTTTCCACTTAGCAGAGCTGGACAGATCAGACAAGTGTAGAGCTGACTGTTGACAGCACTTCATAAGAAAACCCTCTGAATGCAAACTGTCTCATTGACATGTTCAGCTTGACACATCAGATTGATTTTTGATTGTTTTACACAGCTCACTTGCGCATGTTTTCATTATCGAGGCCGGGCAGTTTTCATACTAACACAAAGTGTTTGAGATATTAATATAATTTGATACCATCTATACTGCGTCTAATTGTAACCATAATCCAACAAATGAAGCCTCTTTCACCACAGCTCTCCAAAATGGATTGCGCTTCTGATCACTCTTTTAGTTTATTTTGTTTAGGGGTGCTTGAAATAGCTGCAACATTATTCATTCTGACTTAACATTGGTAGATCAAGGTAGAACTAGATTTGAGTGCTCTAAGTCCAGTGCTGGATCCGTGCAGCTCCTCCATGACTTGAGCTGGATCAGCTCCTGAGCTGCATCCTGGGAGCACTGGGGAAGGACGCTTTGACCAGCATCACTCACTCACAGACAGCTTGGATCGATGCTTGTGGTTTGTTTATTAAATCCGCAGCCTCAGGCTGCTAAATTGCCAGTGTTGGACTCAGGAGTGCGCAACCCCAGGCAGCAAGTGGATGCTCTGGGATGGATGAAGGGGTCAATTTCTGCTTGCTCAGCAATGAGCCCCCATGCCTGAATGACGGTCCTGCTTCAGAATAGATCCCCGTGTCCCCAGATGTCCCTGCCATCACCCATGCTTTCCCATTTCCCACACCTGCCTCAAGCTCCTCATCTACTACTTTGCTTTTTTCTCATCTCTCTCATTAGCTCATCTGATCCTTCAGAAGCCCCAGGAAGGACACTGAAGGCTGCTTGGTCTTTTCCATATAAATGTCACACTCCCTGTGACAACCCAAACAGCAGCAGCCCAGTGCTAGTCCAAACTCCCCCAGAAATGTAGGAGGACCTTCCCTCTCTAAGACAACTGAAGGTGCGGTTTGTGGATGTGTAGCATGGGTAGTTCACACAGAGAATCAGCTCTTTCTGCTGGCCCTATTTATCACAGTGTCTCCTTTAAATTAATACTACCTCCATGTAAAAAGAGAAATGAAATCACCCAGGCTGAATTTTAGAAAGAGGAGCCCTTGGTTCACATGGGAAACTGTGGTTGTGTTTGCTTCTGCATTCACCTTACCTGTGTGTGTGGCCAGAGCCACTCATATAGCTGAGCAGCACACACAGACCAAACTGTCTCCATTTCAGAACTTTGTCCTCTTTTTTTCCTCCTTTTTTTCCTCCCATTAAATACGTTCTGGTGCCACACATCATTTTTCTGGGCCCTGATTTCCATCAGCTGGGCAGGCATAGGAAGGTCCCCTGGTAATGATATGCCCTTGTTGTCTTTTCACCAAACAGCATGGCTCTAACTAGTGTGTAAGCATTCTCCTGTGTCTGTGCACTCCCTTCATAACCCTTCCACTCAAAGTGATTGTCTGAACTGCAATTGCTTCGCCAAGATGATTAAATTAGTTCCTACATGCCAGAGATGCACAGGGGTCTTGACATTTATATTTGGGTACTAGAGTCTGACATCCAAATGCATCTGTGTTTGAAAACAGCATAATTTAGAAAGTAGCGTTAAATCCATTAATATAATAGGGAGAGAGGGAGATGCTTCCATCCACATGGGGCTGTGCAAAAGGATTGCTTATGGGGCTGCAGGAAGGCAGCACTGTGCTGGGGTGCTGGGGCTGCAGAGTGCCCCCTGTGCGTGTCCCTTGCTGCCAGAGGAATGAGGAGACAGCAGAGAGCAGGGTGAAGGCAGAGCCATGGCTGAGATGCCTCTGGATGAAATCCATTTGTTGTAACATCACGCAACCCATGGTTTATTCCCTCAGGTTGAAGCTCATGTGCATAGGCTGAATCTCCAAAAAGGCCAAATAAGCAATTAATTACGCTCTCAGTGATCCCAGCAAGTGAAAAGAAGCAATGCGTGTGCAGGCAGCTTATTCCAAATTCACCCCAGCACCCCTGTAAAGAGCATCTGACCCGACATTGTGCTCCGTATTATGTGATAAGGTTGCTGCAGGCTCTCTGTTGCCATTATTTAGAAACCAAAATTATATGGTTTTTATAATTCTCAACCCAATTATACAATTACTGAACTTGTATATTAAAGACCTCTGCCGAAATCTGGATCCTATTGTTTTATCATGGCTGGGTTACCCAGCAGACACTCTCTTTTGCCTGGAAATGTGAATTTTTACTTTAACATGGAGCTGCGTTGCCACTTCTCAGTGTTATTTTGAATGAGTGAATGCAAATGATATTATTCAGTTTGTAGAAGCAGTTTCATTCATGATGTGACATTAGCATCTGCTACCTAAAGGAGACATTCTTCACCAGCTAGAATTAAGAAAGGAAGAAAAAAGTCTGATTGATAAATTCCTGCGAGCAAATCCCCCACTTTTGCACCTACACACAGTGTCTGCTGGGATGTTCTGGTTTGAGGACGTCCCTCAGAAGTTGAGGGTGGGTGAGAAGGACTTCAAAGGTCTGGTTTCAATAAGGTTATTATCTCTGGGATGGGGGATTAATATTATTCAGCGGTGTCTGTCGGTAAAGCTTTGAATCTGCTCTTTTTCAAGACATCAGCAGCAAGGAGATGTCTGCCCTTTGGGCTGGGCCCCATGCGCTGGGGATGGGGCACATGGCTGTGAGGCTGCATTGCTGCCTGGTACCTGCCCAGATTTATTATTCTCATTGCAGTATCGATGAGTGAGAACTGAGCTCAGTGCGCGTGCGTCTTTCTCCTGGTATCCATTTTCCTCAATTCGCACAGCAGAAAAAATATCTCGATTTCTTTTTTTTCCTTTTTATTTATTTTGTAATTCTTTTTAACCACATGAATGAAATACCTTCATGTTCATCCCAATTCATTTTTTTCCCAGGTGGAAAATAAATAAATAGATCCAAATGGCAAACAGAGGGCGCTGGGCAGGTCACTGAGATCGATAGGGAATAGGGCTGGGAGACGTTCCTGCTGCTGGCGGCAGGTCAGCAGAGTGGAATACATTGTGAGTGCTGAGCCTTGCCTTATGCAAGGGAAGTCTTATTTTAAAGGGACAGGAAAAAAGCACCTTAAGAATCGAGATCTGTCTGGAAAATAGTGAATATGACCCAGATCATTAGGATGAATTTGTTTTGGAGAAACACCTCTTAATTGATTGAGGGGAAAAAAAAACTGGCGCAAGAATAAGTGAGGATATCCATATGTAGGCATGGGTGTGTGCACACATACGTATTGCACTTATTTTATTATGCACGTGCTGGAGTGTGCATAGGGGTGTGTGTACGGCTGATAAGAATAATGAGCTGTACCAAAAATGAGGGGACAATTATTCTGATCTTCTGTAACCCATCTCGGCTGCACGAATTATCATTCTGAGCAGAATGAAAACAGAAAACTAAGTATAATAGTGGCGTATTTAAAGAAATAAATTGAGGGATAAAATGCACAGGGACAGAGTGCTGTGTTTTGTTACGTCGTTCCCTGCCTGCCTGCCTTTCTTCAGAGAGAGATTTCAGATTAAATTCAAAGCCTCTACTTTTAAATAAACAATGAAAATTGAAAATAGGCGTCCTTGTTAAAATATATATCTCTCTATTTCCCCTCATATTTTTTTAAAGTAATGCAGTACTGTGCGACCGTACAAGAGAAAAAAGGGAGGGTGTTGTGTATTAGGATTCCAAACGGGATACTACATCTTTAATGATACATATGATAATTAAAGAATACAATAAACACAATTAGCATATGTTTTAAACAGTTTATTAGTGAAGCTTACCATAAAATCAGAATATATAGAGCTCCAGGGTTTGTTGGGATAACAGCTTCTAATCCTTAGAGTCATAAAATCTCTGGCTTGGAAGAAATGGGCATCTTTAAAATGATTGAATCAGCAGGCCTCAAGTGAAAACACACAAATTAGCCACCTCCAGCAGCCGGGCAATGCTGCGTGGGGTGAGGGCATCGTGGGCTGCTGGGGATGGAGCGGGCATCCCTGGGAGGCGGTGTCTCCTTGCATAATGGGGGTACACCCAAAAGCCATAAATAAATTGAAACATCCCCTTTATTTTGCAAATATTCATGGTGGGGAGGAATGAATGTGTAAAGAAGCGTGGGTGTGAAGGGGGTGGAGGACTTGAAATGAGAAGGGTGCAGGGCTTCAGGCCCTGCTCGCTGCAGGATACAGCTCTAAAAAGCTGCAGACAGCAGGAAAGCAGCTCTCTGCAGTGCCACTTTGTGTTTCTGGCCCTTTTTTTCTTTCTTCTTCTTCTTTTTTTTTTTTCTTTTTTTTTTTTTTTTTTTTAATTTTAAAATGCCAACAAACTTCTTTTCTCTCTCCATTTCTTTCCTTCTGACTTCAGGGCAACTGGAGGAATTTGGGCTTTTTCTGCTGACGAGGAGCATATAGGCTCTGCACATTCATTGCTCTATTGAAGAGAAAATTTCTTCCCTCTTTTGTTATCTGTTGTGTTCAGAGGGAGTGGGGGACATCTAATCCTCCAGTTCAGATATTTCAAGTAGCTTAAGAGCAGCAGGAAGGTTTGGATGAACCTCTGAGCAGAGCGAGGTCCTGCTGAAGGGAAGGGGGAAATTGTCACTTTTGTGATGGATCCCCATCAGCTGCAGTGACCTGTATTTCATACCCTGGGCTTCAGAGTGGCTTTCTATGCCTGAACTGGAGGGCTCAGGTCCAGGAAATGGATCTCCTTGGCTTATCAACAGTGCAAACACACAGCATGAGACATTTCTTCTCCCATACATATTGGTCTAAGCACAAATTTGGAGGAGAAATGAAGGCCTGAAAAGATGAAGTGACTTCCCCAAGGTCAAACAGCAGGACAGTGGCAAAGGCAGGAGCATAAACATGAATTATATTGTCACTCTGCCAGAGGAAAAGGTTGAAATGCAGCTCATTTTTTTCCATAGTTTAGACCCAGCTTGATGTATTTGACCTCTATTCAGCTGGCCAAGGTCCAGGGAACGAAATATGAAAAATAGTGGTGGGTGTCTGCTCTGGGGAGAGAGGTCAAGGCAAAGGGACTTGTGGAATGGGTTCCCTCAATGGCAATTCAATCCTAAGCCACGGGTGGGTCAGGGTCTGGTCCAGCCATCCCCCATTGAGGTTGGTGGGTTTGGATCACATTTGGAGGGAGAAAGAAATTTGGGAGGAGAGAGGAAAAAAAAACTGTAACTGAGCCCATTCTTTATTGCAGTGCTTCACTATTGACTTTCCCACACTGATTAATAGCCCGGGGAGCTGCCAGGCACAGTCAGTGCAGCAAGGAGAGCTGAGCACCAGCCCTGAATTTTAGCTCCATCTCCAGCTTTTAGCAGAATTCAGCAGCCAGTGGAGCATTCACAGTGAATCGCCAGGGAAGTGTAAAACAAAGGAAGGCTCAGGGTTGCTTGGGGTGATTCTTTCAGCCTGTAAGATCCATACCTGCAGAAATCCATCCCCGTGAAGGTTTGCAGGCTCCTTTTGGGGCAGGGTGGGCTGATAGTTGCTGGTGGCACTGGGGCAGAACCTCGGGGCTCAGCCTCAGAATGAACCTGGAGCAAAATTAAACCCAAAATTCAGCAAGTGTCAAATACCTCCCTCTGCTCTTGCCACAATAAAGGCCATGACATTTTCTAAATCTGAGATTTGAAAGAAAACATTTTAAGTAATACTTTGTGCACCGCTCTCTTCCTCATTCAGATGCAAGCATTAACTCATTCAATACGATTTTAACCAGCTAAACAAGTACCATGAGCATTTTTGCCATCAGTACTTACGTGTAGAATAGAGGGTCAAATTACCGTGTGCAAAATACTTTCCTGCAGACTTTCCTTTAGTGTTTTATACACATTACTGAGAAACTCAGAAATGGTGGATACTGAATTCAGCTTAAAGCTGATCCCACCCTGAAGGTTTGGCCAAGACGTTGACTTTAAGCCGCGTTGCTTTTATAAGCCATCCAAAAATAATGCTGTAGGCTTTATTACCCAGCCCATAGCACACATAATCTGAAGGCTGAGGACTCCCGTGTCTGTTAAAACAGAGAGAAAAGATACACGGAAAATTTTCAAGCTGCCTTAAAAATAAAACCGAAGATTCAGAAATTTATGACGTGCCCCAAGAACATTGCAAATTGAAAAACTGACAGTGGTGGATGGCCTGTACACTGACATTTATTTGCTCAGTTCCTCTGCACAGACTTTTAGGATGTTCTTTGGTGGATTAATGTCTCTCAGCTAAGAATGTGCTATAAAAAAAAGCAAGGAATGCGGCTGATAAAATTAATGAAACAAATCATTGCTGAAAAGCAGTTGGTGAGGTGTGAATTTGAAAGCTAGTTTCCTAATACAATATTTGTAAAATAAACAGAAATTAATATCCATTAATATTAACATAATTATCTTAGCTGAGAATGTTGAACTGTTGCCTGTTTTGTGCTTTTCGACTGCAGCATCTCACTGCAACTGCGTTTGTGGCTGGGGAATAATCTGCTTGTGTATGCTGTAATGACACAAGAAATAAAACGTGATAAAAGGAATAAAATGTGAATTCCCATCTCGGCAAAGAGTAACTCCATAACATATATATTCTTTGTAGCTTTCCCATAAGGTGAGTGTTTCAGCATGGCATCCTTCACAGCTCCACTTATACCGCAACACTGAGCCCAGCTCACATGAGAAACTCATTCCAGCCAATACAAAAAATAGTTAATATGAAAACTTCCCCAGATCTTAAAATGGCTCTGAGCTATAAGCCCACCCTACCCCCATGCTGTCCCCAACCAGCTGAGCTGCAGGGCCAGGAGCTCCCACTGCAGTGCTGCTGGTGGCTCTGTGCAAGTTGAGATGCCACAGGGAAGCATCACACTGGAGGTGGCCCTGGGGATGCATTTCCAGGTGAGCATCCCAACTTTCTCATGCATGGCATAAGCAAATTCAGGTTCTTCACAGCTCCATGCATTGCTGCCTTTCAGGCCAGATAAAATTTGAGAAAGATGGTGTTTTCCATGAGAAATGACATATTTTTAGTCCTGCAGATACCGCAGTGGCTTGCTAGTGAAACCAGGCACTCTGCGTGCTGAAATAAAAATACCAGCACCTCTTAAAGACAAAACACAGGGAGAGAAAAAAAGGGGATTCATTCTTTATATCACCAGAGCAATGTGAAGCGTGTCCACACCCCGGCAGTTTGTTGGTTGTGCTTTGCTGGATGCAAACATCTCTGTATTAAAGTGGTGCCATTGGGGTGGGCAGCTCTGGGCAGTGCAGCAGGCAGGATCCATCCAGGATCCATCCTAGACATCCCAGTTATAAACCTGCAGCACGAGGGGTACCCAGCAGGCAGGATGGGGAGAGTTTTGGCTTTGGCTTCCGTGACATCCATCTCTAATTTGCAGTTTGTTAGATCCCACACAAAGAAGGGAACATATATTTGTCCTTTATTTGAAGCAAAATGATATGCTGAAGGTTTTCTGAGCACATATTTCCTTTTAAAAACCTGTATTCACCCACCTCAAGTCCCAAAGAGTTGATCTGCAGGAGCTAGAGTTGTGTAAAGAACTCATCTCATAGATGGAGCCACTTCATTACTTTGGCCTAAATCAAAATGTCTTACCCAAGCTGAAAAAAAAAAGAAAAAAGATTATGCTTTGCTAGATATGAATTAACCAACATGTATTAAAATATGCTTTGATTACTTTCAAGTGCAGGTTGAACTTAAATACTGCCTTGGGGAAAAAAAAGACCCAAAACATTTATTTTTGGAAGTGTGGAAAAGCAACTTTTCTCAGTCTCTTTCCCAGCCTGCCACATTGCCATGTTTACCATGGCACCAACAGTTGTCAGAGAGTATCTGGCTGAGTCACAGCTTTTGAGGGCTCAACTCCGGTACCAGAGATGCAAAGCAGCTCCTCTGCAACCCGGGGTTTGTGTTGGCACCAGTGAGATCAGAATCCGCCCTTCTGTTTACCATTTAGCTGAATCACCCCATCACAGACCAACTGTCATCTGTCACTCCATACTTTTAATGGTGCGTTGCACTGATGCTGTCTATCTTTTCCCCTCTCTAGCAGCCCCGTCACTCTGCTGTGTGCTAATCTTTTCTTCCAGGCTTCTGTTGGATCTCTTAATGACTACGCGACTGCAGTTTAGCTCCAAAAATAAAAAGCAAAAACGAGAGAGATTGTGGGGAGTGAAGGGCAGAATCAGATCTGTTCTGTAACTTAGGCTGAAGGCAAAATGCCCTCCAATTTTGGGAAGTGCCTCCCAAGATGCATTCTGCTCCTACAGCTGCAGGCACAGATACAGCCGGGCTGCAGTTAAGGCTGCACCTCACTGACCAAGTGCATGGTGGACAATTAATGAATTTTTCCTGTTCTTAACAAGAGGGCCTCACCACGGCTCTGTGTTCTTATGGCCAGCAGATTTGAGCCTTACCTCCAGCTTTGATTGTGCGCTGCTTTTTTAGCATCGGCAAAATGAATTGTGTTTTGTTTCCAGGGGGAAAAAAATGCAACAAAATGGGGAAGGCAGCAACGTGCAAAGGGCAATGCTGCTAGGGGAGGAACTGCCCACCAAGCAATATCTCAATATCTCAGTGTCTCAGTAATTGAGTATCATGTCCTGTCCTCACAGGGATATACTTGGTTGTGGGGGGAATTTAAGCTACAACACTTCAGCAAGGCTTCCTACTCGGTCTCTATTTGTATAGTTGAGCTGCTCATCTAAGAACTGTAGACTTTTGTATTTTGCAGTATCTAAAGAACATCCCCAATTTCACTTGTGGCCTTTCCAAAATTACCCGTATGTATGTGAAACAAGTGTGAAAACTGAGCAGTGAATTTTGTGCAAGCTATCACTTAGCCATGGTGTGCAACACCTGTGCATACTAACCTATGTGGGCATCCACATGTCTCCATACTGGCAGAGGTTTATATCCTTGCAAAGTGCAGGTCAATGTGCACACCATTCTGATGAGTTGAAGTTCAGGATAAAAATCGTTTTGCTCATTCAGTTGCTATATGTCCATGATAGAGAATATACAAATCTCGTAGAGGTCCATCTGGTAAGAGAAATAATATTGTGTCATTGCATTATATGTGTCTGGGTATGGGTGTACTTCTCTGCGCTCCTTCTTTGTCATGATTCTGTGGTTTAATTTAAATACGTGTTTCACTTCTCTCCATATTTCAGCTTTATTATGGAGCATGAAAATCAGGAAGCTTTTTGTTCACTTCATACATCTCTTCCGACAATGCCAGGCATCAGAACCCGGCACAGACTCCAGAGTGATTATTGTTACACATGATCTATGGAGCAGATAAATTACAGCTTGATTTTTATAAGGTATGTTGAGCCTGCAGGCTTCAGCAGAAACAAAAACAAAACAAAAGACAAAACCTTGGTTTAACTAGTAATTTGAGGAAATATGACAAACCTGACATGGAAGTCACAGAGCAAATAAATATGCACATCCATCATTTTGTAAAATAATGCCTTCGCTAGAGAGACCTCTACTTGCTGCAGTCTGCACTGTGAAAGTTGTTTGTGGTCTCATATCTGCTGCATGAAGAATCAGTTTAATTATATTTGAAAGAAACAATGGGATGTGTACAAGAACTACTGACATAGAGTAAAACAGAGGTGGTATCAGTCCATGTAAACCAAAATGAAGCTTATTTTAGGACATATTTCAGTATTCCTGAAATGTTTAGATGTGCTTTATGTCTTTAAAACACGATGGCTAAAATACTGATCTGGGAGTCTTTTCCTTTATTGTAAAATACTCCAGTTCCTAGAAATAAAATCACCTGATGGTTAATGCAGATATAAAACCCTGCTTTGTACAAAACCCAACAAAAAAACATTTCAGAGTCACCTTTGGAGCACAATAGTTCTGTTGGTGCACTGAAAAGAAGTTATTTACGAATTTCTTGCATCAGGAATTGGCATATTTTGTGGCTTGCCATTATTTGGAAGATTTTGTGTCACACTGAGGAAACCAATGTGCCATATTTTTATAGTATCCCCATTCTAAGTATCTTTTAAACATGCCATAAGTTCAGAGCAGGAGTAGAATCTGGACTCACCCATTTTTGCTTTGAACATCCACTATTTTTCAATGGGTGAACCTTCAGAAACCCAAACGTATACAACTCACAGATCACGTGAATGCAGACCTGCATTAACTGACCCCACAAAAGCCAACTGTGTTCATTTAGGGTAGGAATCACCCAATTTGCTCACATAATCTCAGAAATTACATGTTCATCTTGTTTAAATATCAGTCTTACGGTGTCATTTACGTAGTATCTGATCTTTCTAGTTAACCTCAAAGATATTAATCTTTATTAAAGGGGCGAGAGGCCAAGAGGCAAAGAGATGCTGGTGACAGATATTTTGACAGCGAGGAAAAGCAGTTTACAAAGTGAACATCAGTAAATACTGGGAGTGACATGTTTATAGCAGCAGCAAGTAAATAGTTGGCCAAGACTGGAGAAGGTATTACACCTTGAATAGTAGCAAACTTTTCTTTTTTTCCCTGAATTTGATCTTTTATATTTGTAAAAAAGAAATTTACTGTGATGCCTCCTGCTTCCCCTATAGTAAAATGCCAGAAATTTGACTGAGATTTACCTAAAGTGACAGCAGTGCCTCATTTTGACCAAGGAAGATGATCACTAAATGTCACGTCTATCGGCTCTCATGTGGATCACTTACTTGACATGTTCGTGTCTAAGCTCCATGGTGCTTCACAACGTGTTTTCCATTGCTGTGAGGCGATCTGAGATCTTTCTGGCACAAAAGTGAGCTGGCCGGCAGCAATTCGTTAAAATAAATAAATAACGCTGCTGGGATTTGTTCCCCTGCATCCCAGGGGTGTCAGGCCAGAAGCAGGCATCCAAAGCCCTTACAAGAACAGACCAGCAGCGTATGCTTCTGCTCAGGCTGTGAGAAGGCCTTGACGGGTGGGTTGCCGTCGCCACTCCACTGGAGTCAAAGCACGCAGAAGATGCTGGCATTTAAACACAGAAAATAACCTTGTGCCATTTGCTATTTTATTTTATTTTTTTTAAGCAAACTGTGAAATGTTACAAAAACTCTGGAATGGGAAAGAGCATGGGTTCTCCCTTCTGTCTGCTGAGCTGGCTTCTCTCTTTCTTCCCTGTGTTTCTAGGATCCTGAAGAGGGGCAGAGGCACTGGAGGGCTCCTGCAGCAGGGGCTGTGCTTGCATTGCTGAGCCTTAGAAGTGACCTAACACAAGCAGAGTGGAAAGCAAGGTGGAAGGCTTTTTGCACAACATGAAGCAGTAGCAATGAATAATGAATGGATTTTTACCTTCTTCGCCATTTTAGCTTGCTTTTCTTGCTAGTTGTTGCCTTCCAGCCCAAACAAGCATCTCAAGGTTGACAAGCTAATTTGTGTGTGTTTTGGAGCTCATGACATGGTGGGTCAGGAATTAAAGCAGTGTTGGAAATGGAGGTCACATCAGACCCAGCCATCTGCAGTACAGGAGGAGAAGCTCAAGCAAGAGCCGTGATCCTCTACCCTTTTATCAAAGCTAAGGACTCTTTCTCCCATCCTCTTCTAAAAATTCCTGTTTATCTCCTTCAAATACATCTGCTCCTAATAGAAGAGAGGGCTTAGGTTCTGAATGCAGGGACATAAAGGCTTCTAATGAGAATTATACACCTTTCTGTCCATTCCAGCAGCTGACCTGTGCAGTTACCCACTCACTTTCAAACACTCAGTTGCAAATGCACTAACCACGAAATACTGCAGCAATGTTGAGTAAGGGCTTATCCTATCAACTGCTCTGTGTGCTCTGTGCAGATCTAACCCCAGCCAGGATCTCTTGGCCGGACAATCCCCAATTCATGGCAGCTCTATAAGATGTTCTCTCTTGTAGCTGTTCTTTGGGCTGCCCAGTTGACAGCTCACACATCAGCACTCGCTCAAGTCGCAGTTTAACTCCCAGAAAATCTTCAGAAGCAACAAAAAACATCTCTGGAAGTATCCTATGCACTATGAAAACATTTTTATCTTTATCATGTGGTGGAAGATTAAAGTCAATCTACATGAAAGCAAAGAGTGCGACTGGATACAAGATTCTCAGATAGGTGGCACGTGTCAACAGGCATTACATGGTGTCTTTAGGCGAGCCTTTGATACAGCCTGTTAAATAGTTCAGTGAGATAGATGCAACCATGAGAGGGTTTTGAGGCCTTGATTTGTTTTCCAGCTCAAATAAATCTGAATAGAACAGACTTACAATTACCTGTGATTTTTCAGTCTTTAGGAGGACACGTAAAAGCTCATGAGGTTGCTGTACTCCCTGGGGGGACAAAAATGGGTGGGGGGAAACAACAGGAAAACTATGAAAGATTCATTTTAATGGAATCCAGGTTTAACTGTTTCATATTTAATAATATTTAATATTTCATTTACTACTGGGGACTCACCTTTTTCAGAAGAATGTAAGATTTGAGGCACTATCCTGCATTAAGATTTCATGTCTGACTGTAAGAATATTGTAAAGGCAGGCATTGGAGCTGCTCAGCTTGGGATCCAGGAGGTTCCTTTCTTTTTTCCTAGAGCCAAAACAGGAGGTGAGGCCCCAGAACACGGTGGGGTGTATCTGCAAAAGAGAAGCATGCGTTTCTTCAAGTCCTCCAAGTGTTGGCGCCTTCTGCTACTGAATGTACGGGGAGCAGCAGAGACCTGGGGAAGATTCTCTGTGTCACTGTATGAAAAAGAGCATGGAAGGAAAGAGGTTTCCAGTGAGGTGGGCGAGTTATTACAGTGTGGGGGGAAGCAAACAAAGCAACATTCTAAATTTCACATAGTTGCTGCTATTGCACTTCTTTTTTTTCACAATAATACACTGCCCGTTGATGTTCCAGGGGAGGGCAAGCAGGTTTTTACCAGCAGTTTCAGTTTCAGATCTTATTGAGGGGCTCTGGCATTTGCATAACTTCCCACAGAAACTGAATCAATGCTTGACATCATGGAACAGAATTTCTGGCATGATTTAGCATTAGTAAGGCACTAGTCATCAGCATACTGTCCTTCCCTTCCCCTGTATTTGACATCTTAATAGAGTCAACCTCATGCACACTCATGTTCCGCAGCACCAGATTCTTGTGCTGCTTATGAACTGTTTAACACAGGCTCGCATGTATGGACACCCAAACACACTGGTCCGATACGATCAATTTTCAGTTCTCAACATGCATTTTCCTTTTAGGCAAGAAGGGATTTTTAAGCCCTCTTAAATAATTGAAGATACTACTGATACAATCAAAAGTCAAGCTCCCCAAGATGAAAATGTCTAGATGATGAATAAGTTAATGGAACTAAAATCCCAGTCGTAGCTGATTAGGGGACCAGGAGAGTTTATCAGAGACGGGGATGTACAAGCCCAGTCACAGCCTGACCTTGTAACGAATGAGAGCTGAAAAGCAATTAATTGAGAAATTATCGGGGAAAAGCGAAGCTGCATGCTTGGTTAGGTAAAGCAATGTGTCAATGGGCCAGGGATTGATTTGGCTGAAATACCTCAAGGTCTCTGTTCTGATGATTCAGGACTTGAAGGAACTGGCCCGAGCTAAGCAATAAAAATAAAACAGGGTCAGCAGAGGGAGTCATCCGTCAGCATGGAGAGTCCGTGTTCATGTATTATTTAGCTGATAGTTAAGGGAAGTTATCAAAAGAGCGCAGGCTTTCATCCCAACTTTTTTTTCCCCAGGGGGTAGGGAAATGGAGAGAAAAAATGCTTGGCAATGTGAGCACCCACTGCTCTGAACAGGGGGATGGCTGCTGGGCCAGTGGATGGTGAGGGTCTCCCACTCGCTTTGGAGCTGCAGGGAGGCAGATCACCCCATTGGCTCCCAGCCCTCCTCTTCTTGTCCCCAAGTCCCCAAAGCCAGCACTTGACTTCTGTTTCTGCCTTTTGCCTGCCAGCTGACTTTCTGATGCACCATAGAGCCAGGGAGATATAGAGGCTGTTACTAAATCTCTGCTCTCATTTGGTTTGGCATCATTTTCCACTGTGACTGAAAAGTTGCTTGAAAACTACAGCAAGGTTTCCTGTTCAGTCAATATTTTAAGTTCTGGTTTTTTTTTTTTTTTTTTGGAGTAAAGTTTCCTAAATATTTCATTCAATATTGGCTCTTTTTGTGTTTTCCTATATAAAATCTCAATGGCAGTCACCTCTATGGCTGGAAATAGGAATGTCATTTCCATATCTGTAGTGGGGGGAGGGACAAAAGGGTTGGTCGATAGAGATGAAATGTCTGGTGATGTAAACATGGGCTGGGTGCATTAATGTCAGGCTAAGGAGAACTGCCTAGAGATCAAAGTGTGATCAGAGACTACAGCAGGAGGACAAGCAAGGAGAGGTGGTGGTCTGCTGGTGCTGTCCTGGTGGAGGATGCCAAGTAGGAGGAGAAGGGAGCTAAAAACCCCACTGATCAAAATCAGAATAGAACAGTGATTTCTGCTCCTTAAATCATGAAGCAACCACAGTATTTCACCACAGAGTGCCTCAGCTGCTGCCATATCACAAACATGGGTTTCTAGAAGGAAACTGCAGCATCAACTTGGAGAGAAAGGAACAGTTTTATCCCAGTGGCCGTGGATACATCTCAACCCGTGCTCATTGCTGGGGCACAGCATGCCATACTCTGTGCACGCCGTGGTTGCTATGAATCAGAGAATGTTCCTTGGAGAATCTCTGTACCATTTCATGCCACTACAGCAACCAGTCTGGGGACCAGCCTGAGTCAAGCATTTGCCCAGCACTTCCATAGAGGTGAATTCCACACATTTTTGAAAGAAGAGTCAAATTTAGCACTCCAGAATCCTTCCAAAGCCAGGCTCATGGCCACTGTTGGCTATTAACAGAGGATCTCTCTGAGAAAGGAAAATGGGATTCCCCACACTGGTGGTAGCACAGACTTTTCTCCCTCAGTTCCTTATGGGATTGCATTATTTTTCACCTCCAAGGCCGTGCTGCTGTGCAGCCTCAGCACAGCATTCAAGAGTTTATGTTGTGCTTCTGGATATGTTAGCCTGGCCCGGCACTAATCATATATTATCACCTTACCATAATTATCAAAGCTGATTGAGAAGAAATTTTCCTGGTGAGTCCCTTGTCCTGCCCTCTGCTCTGCAGATCTCACGGGGTGCAGCTCCCAGCAGGAGAGCAGCACTGCCAAGAGCAAAATCACTGCACTCCAAGGGGTGACAATTCCCTGCATGAAGCAGCAAGAGAAATGCTATCGTGGTGATATCATTAATTCATGTTTTCAAGGAACACGTGTCTAGGTACATACCAAAATCCAGCCTCAATGAATTCTGTGCTCCTCAGCTGCTCTGTGTGTGCACTCTGTGATGTACATTTGCATGCTATGTAGCTACAAGAACCCAGAGACTGATTCCTTGCATGATTTTTCCTTAACTTCAATGCGCTGCTATCAGAGATTTCTTTTTTGGTACTCTGAATGCCACTGGATATAAGACTATGAAAGCAAAACAGAGGGTGCCCTGATGCAAAGAGAGGAGCTGTGCCCTTCGATTCACTTGGCAGAAGGGGTGCTGGATTGCCATGTAGGTGAGATGGGATTCTCTGGGGAGAAGGAAACCATTCAAGTAGCAGTGGATGTGGAAGCAGATCTTCCTTCCCAAATGCTGTGTATTAGGCTCAAACAGGGCTGCTATAAAAGGCACAGTTAGTCAGTCCATAAATCTCCCATTTGGGCTTTTTGTTGTTGTTGCAAAGGGTTAACAGGCACTGAAAAACATTTCTGGGATGAAATGCTAAGATTTAGTGCACTGAATTAATTCTTAAATTAGAACAAGGGATTTGCACATGATTTCTGAGGGAAATTATCTTCTGGGTAAAATTAATACAGGAGATGTTTCAACATCTGGGCTGGAATTATTACGAGCAATGATTATCCAGACATTGCCAAAAGAAAGAGAGCACAGTAGACTCTTTCTGTTCCTAACCAAAATAAGCAGCTCACCCTGAAGGAAGAAGACTATTTGCAGAAGCAGTGGCTTATTTGGAAATGCACAAGAAGTATTACGTTCTGCAGGCCTGATAACGGGTGGTAGGAAACCAAACTGTGGGCTCCAGAAATGGTACCTTTAATACACGGGCTTTGGGCTTCAGTCCGCCTCACCTTCACACTAGTCATCAAGGAAAGGTGCTTAATGCAGGGGTACAGCTGTCCAGGTATTTCATGTTCAGAGGTTAAGGAGGAAACATGCTGGCAGATGTGACCTGGAAAAACTCAAGGCATGCTTTGCTGGCAGCCTGCAAACACCCCCCCTCAAACCTAAATAGGGCACAGAGCAAAGCCAAAGCCAGACCTGCTTGAGTTAGTTTGTCAAAACAATCACACTCCAGGAGGAGCTTATAAATATTTATTTTGCTTCAGAGTATTTCATTCTGTAAAGGAAAGGGGGAAGGAGCTGGAGTGGGGAAAAGAAGACCGATGGCATGCAGGGCCCTGCTCCTTTCATAGGAAAAAACACCAATGTTTAATTTAAAAGGACATAAATATAAGACAAACACCACTTTACTTCCATGTTAGTCACTGGCTATTAAATTACATCACAAGCACTTCGTGTGGGACCTGGAGAGTACACAGTTATTTCTGTCTTCTAAACCAGAGTGCAAGTCTCAAGGTAATTACTTTGGATCCAAGTGTAATTACCAGCTGATCTGCAGGAGCAGACACAGTAGTCACGTTCATTCACGGCAGCATTAGGGCCTGTTGATAACACAGCATCATTAACACAGCTTAGCACTCCATCCGTGGCTGCAGGCTGTGGCTTTCCCTGGGAAACACTCTGGTCCGACTCACCAGGAGTCACAGAGATGCTGCCCTGGGCCTGCACACGAACCAGGGCAGTGCAGGCTGTGTCAGAACAGAGATTTTCTGCACTATATTTCTTCTTTTGGTGATATTCTTGCAGTCTGCCCTTACCTTTTCCTTTGCAGGACACTGCACAACCTGGGAAGGAGGTGCTGCTTCCCCACAGCTCACTGCCATTCTGTTTAGCTTTGCTCTGCTTTCCTCTGCTCCACACTGACAGCATCATGCTACGATAAGGAAATGTTTCCTCTTGAGCTCACCCCTCATCCATCTCTCTTGGATTCGTTTTTCTTTCTTCCTTTATCTTTTTTTTTTTTCAAGGTTGCAAGCATCACAGAAAACAACCCTATTCTATTCTGATGGTCTTGAAAGCTTTCTCTGCACCTCCAAGAAGGCCAGAAAAATTCTTCAGAAAGAGAAAAGGAGAACAAAAAAATCCTCTTTTCTTTAGAAAATTGTTTGGTTTGTTGCCATGCTTTCCTAACATGACATTGCTCCGGAGCCAACATCATTAACAGACTAAGCTTAGAAATTAAAAGATATATTTTTTAAAAGATGCATTTTTAATTTAGCATTTTCAGGTACCTTTTTATCAGTTCTGGATCGTAAATGCCAGCAAATGAAAAGATGACAGAGCACAGCTTGATATAATTTCCTGTAAGAAGTGTGGGACCTAAGATGACACAAATGAGCCAGGCAATCTCTCCCCGCTCCTGTAGGTAGCAATGCATTCACACGCCGTTCAGGTTCAGTGATGTTCAAGTGAGACTGGCAGGGTAAGTAACCCCTGAAGGAGGCTTTCCATTTCGGGCAGCCCTGCTAAGCCATGCCTGATGCTTCCAATGAGCTCCATTGCACAGAGATGGCTTTTTCCCTGCTTTTGCTTCTATGCTGGTTATATCAGAGCAGCTCCGCAGATGTCAGTGAGACACATTTTGTTTACAGTTGCATCAGTGTAAATCACAACTGATCTGGTGAACTCAGAGATACCCACTTTACGGCGATATCTTTGACATTAAGAGTTTGGTGCCGTGGTATTATGACAGCCTAAAGACCCTCCATGAAGAAACAAAGTCAAGATCAGCACTGTCCTGGAACGCATTACAAAGCATGTTTGCTATTGTAGAGAAGGCAGCATTTGCCTTGGCTGTGAAAAAGAAAAGCAGATCTCAGATCTATAACAGCAAAGATTTCATCCCCGCAATTTATCCAATGAGATTTCCACTCCTCTTGCACAGATACCCTGCTGCTAACATAGCAGTCAAGATCAGAGCACTTAATCAATCATTCGCTGAGGACAAATATAAGTAATCTAAATTAGGCATATTTTATATGACAGCCATAGAGATTTTTAAGAAGAAGCATTGGCAAGAAAACTGCATGAAAACATCATTCATGTCTCTGCTTAAAGTGGTAGAATTCCTACAAGTTTCCGTGGAATGAGGTGGCCTTGAATACACTGGGGCAAACTCTGCTCTCACCCATTTCCTTTTCACCTTCCCATTAAAAGCTGGGGGTGGGGTTGGCCCCTCTGAAGCAGGAAGCTGCTGCAGAGCTCTATGCAATGGAACCCACTGCTTAAAGACCTTTCATCTTTTATGATCGCTGTTGATTCTCTTGTGATCAGCACTGGTTCAGGCTCTCATGAATCAAAAATCAGTTCGTGGCATGCATCTTAGAGCAACCTATTTGTCTGCAGGTAGCAAAGGGAAATGGCACTTTGAAGAATAAAAGTCCTTTGCCTTTAGAACGATGCACAGGCTGCAGGGAAGGCTGGGCACCAGAGGGGAGCTTAGACCTCCCATTCAGGCTCAGCCCTGGGCATGCTGGGTGACCCTGTGTTCTTCCACTTCCCTCTGGGTGAGATGCTATTTATCCACGATAATAAAATGCAAGGTTCTTTCTCTACAGCTCATGGTTTCATCCATTGTGACAACTTGCACAAGCTTCCTTTGATAAAAAGCAAACAAACCCAAAGTAAAAAATCAGGGGCATTAAAAGGAGCAAAGAGCTGAGCTTCCTTCAGTGAAACCACACAACTATCCTCAGAGGTCGAGCCCTGGTTGCCCTGACTCTGCAGGGTGAGAGCTCTGTGGAGGAGCATCCTGGTGATGGCTTTAAGAACAGGCAGAGAGCTGCTCCTCAGCCCATAGAGCACACCAGCTTCAGGTGCCCTTCAATGACTGAGGCGCACAGTTTCAATACTAATATATAGTATATATATACTATATGCAGTCCCTGGATGGGAATGGGTCTGATCTGGCATGCAGCAAGGTTTGTTTTCTCTCCGCTGTCTCAAGTTTTTGGAAGAACTGCTAAGGCTTTCCAGGGACAACCTCTGAGATTATAGATTTTTCTACTGAGCAACTCTCTGAGGCAACACATTGCTGTCAGTACTGCTGATGTTGGCGGATTTGTTCCAGTTGGTTCGAGAAATGCTGGTAGAATCAATGACCCAATACCACTAGAATTAAAGACAATGGTAAATAGCCCAGAAATGCCTAAAAAAACAAAGTTGAGGCAATACTATGGGCTTTAGAAATACCTACTGTGGGCATCTAAGCAGGAATTTCTATGCCACCTGCTTATTTTTGCATCTGAGGATTTTACTAAATTCTCTAAGCATGAGAATTGAGTTTGAGCCTCAAAGATGAATTTTGATGATGTCATAGCCTTCCTTTTGGTCAATGATCATCACAGACTTGAGGGAACACTGAGTTTCAACTCGGCCCCTTATTTTGGGCTGCTCAGGTGTTGGAAGGAGAGGCGCCACAATAGGAATACAAATAAATCAAGAAGAGGAACTGCCCCTTGCTGCATCCAGCCCCTGCCCCCCACTGCTCTCCATCACTGCTGGTGTCAAGCAGTTAATTTACAAGCCCAGCACTTTACAAAGCCCCTGGAGCACAAACTGTCCCTTTCTCACGCAACATCAGCTCCCCAGAAGAGCCATCTGAGTCTCTGGGTCACCCTTCTCCTGCCTTTCCCAAGGCAACTTCAGCCCTTCTCCAGAACTACCCAAGTATTTATCTGGGGACAAGTCAGATCCCTTGCAGCAGAATGCTAAAGGCTTTGGAATAAGCCCAGGGTGCGAAGCACCTCTGCTCTGTGCCCTGTGCCTGCTTGGGGATGCAACATTCAATAGGCAAAAAATGATGAAAACCCCACAAGTGGCTGCAGCAAGGCCAGCAGCATCCAAAGTACCGTGCCAGAGCTGGGCAGCGATAGGGCAGCGCAGGACAAACCAAACAGCACTGGGGAAAGAAACCAGCTTGTGGATCAGAAAGCTAAAGGCGGTGTAACTCTCACATGGCTTTTTTTATTTCCTCCCTCCCACCACCTCCCTCCCCTCCTCCAGTCTGTTGCACCGGAGCTGTCGGCCATGCTGTTCCAGTTCAGGGGCTCCTGCAACAGAAAAGATCAGCTGTTGGAGAACCCATGGAAAGCCCTGGGGGAGAGCCATGGCCGCAAGGTAATCAGCAGGCAAAGTTATTACCATTATGCTGCTAATTAATTCCCAGCTCATTACGTTTCCTGTGGCTAATTTGTACTCGCCGCTGATTTGATTAAACTCATCTCTATGCTAATAAATGTGTTTTCCATTTGTTTTAGCGACTGTAGGAAGAGAGCCCGGTATTTACATATTTTGACGTTTATCAAATAAAACGTGGTGCCTGAATTAATTCTGTTCTGATTTATAAGTGGGGGGAAGGGGAGCGCCGGGGCTCTGGGGGTCAGCCACAAAGTGAGTGTGCATGGCGGGTTGTGGGGATACAGAGGTGCAGAGATGTGTGGTGATGCTTCCCTACCAGTCTCCATCCTGCCCTGAGATGGAGTCCTACAGGTGTATCCTGCACCAGCCCTGCCGTGGAGCAATGCCCATGGGAGTGGAAAATCCTTTGCTTTCCCCAAAGTGACCTCCCAGCACCTCCAGGCCACCTTCTTCAGGGTCTCACCCACCTCATCAGCTGTCCTGCTGCTATTGATTTTCCCTTCTAGCTGTTTCTATGGGGGTGAGAATGGACACATGGACACTCGTCGGGTGGATTTTTCTTTGTCTTCCAGAAATTGCTCTAAATGGAGAGGATTTTATACTGCAGCACCTAATTATAAGCAGTGATTTAATTTCTGAGCTCCCTGTGGCAGGGCACACTGCAGTAACACCGGGCTCCCACCGCTTGGGACTCCTAATCAGGCACATACGAACACCTTGTGATGCATATACAAATGTATACATCACAGACACCTGCCTTCTCCTCTCTCCCCGTGGTGAACAGCATGACAGGAGGCTCTGCCTGGCCCCCAGCTGCTGCCTTTAAAACTCAAGATGAAGTCTTTGGGACAGATCTTCAGCAAGTGCAACTCCGTTGGAAACAGCATCCTCTTCCCTATAATTAATTGGCGTAACATCATTCTTCTCTTTATCTGGGGCAAATCCTAACAGGAAGATAATCTGAGAGTGTGAGTCAGTGGGATCTGTGCTTTTAAAGATTTGTGAAATCCCTCCTTTGCTTTTGCTAGGAAAATTAGCCATTATCACCAGGCAAATTCTCTGTACCTACTTGTGTGCATCACATTATGTTTGTGCACACACATTTACCCCTCAGCTTCCCCTTGCAGAAGTTTCCTGGCAAGGCTGGCCCCAACACATTGCTTCCCACCTTGCGATCCTTTGCACTGCCACCACACACCCCAGGCAATCTGGGAACAGCTTGATAGCTTAAGTAACAATTAACCACCTTGTCTTTTGGGAGCACTTCTGATGCACTGTGCTCATCCCCAGATCAAGAGCAGCATTACCCAAACTGCTGCCTGGCTCCTGCACATCCTTATGTGCGGAGGGTATCTCTGAGCCCACCCTGCAGCATCCAGGAGGCTCCCTATGCTCTCTTATGAACATACCTGCTTGTGTCACTGCATGAGGTACGTGGGACAAAGATGTCATTTCCTCAATGTCTTTTGGAGCCCACAGCAGCAAAACCTCTGTTGGTTGTTATGACATCAGCTCCTCTCCTTTGCTGTCAGTAGAAGCCAAAGGTGGCTTTCCTTGTGCTGGTGTCCCTGCCCCCTTCATCCTGTCTCAATGTCCATCATCTTTTTCTAGCGTCCATCCCTTTGTCCCAGTGTCCATCTCCCTGTCCCCAAGTCCATCACCCTGTCCCCAGTCCATCTCTATGTCACCCTGTCCATCTCTATGTCTCCATGGCAATCACCTTGTCTCCAACCATCTCCCTGTCCCTATATTCCTCACCCTCTCCCCACACCCATCACCCAGCTTCTAAGCACATCCCCATGTTCCCATGCCCATCACTCCATCCCCATGCCCACCACCCTGTCCCCATGGCCATCTCTCATATCTCCTCCCTTGAGCTCATACAGAAAAGCTGAAAGTTCCCAAGCCCTATACTGCACTCTCCCCATTTCATTAGAATAACCTGCTAAGGAATGTGATGGTGCAACCGTGGGGCTTTTCCTACAAAAGATTTTAAGCCTTTGCAAAAACTGGAAGTATTACCAGCAAAAAAAAAAGCACCTTGTTTCACGTTAACAGTCTTTGCTTTTCCTTGCAAAGGTGGGACAATAGCCACACGCTGCATGGTATCAGTGTCACAAAGAACAGACCCAAAAGGCTTCAGCTTAGGACAAATAAAAGTAACATTGATTCCTTTATATTTTTTTTTCCAGCTGGTATCAATACATTAAACAGCCACGCTGGAAAAGTGAAATTGATTCAAGGCCTTCAGTGCTCCCTGCCAAAAAAAGCCTCCTGAAAGGATCTATTCTGTATTGAATTACAGTCTGGAAAAGTTCAATAGGTTATTGTACAAACAGAGAGCAAAAGCTCGTCAACAATAGAGCAAGAGTGATTGTGAGGCTCCTTTGTGCTTGCCAGCCCCAAGCCCCTCGCAAACTCGGATGTTAAATCAGTTTAATTAAAATGGTGGGCTTCAAATGCTTTGAGTTTTTTAATGCATATCATCTCTATGTGAAGACGCATGGGCTGAGAGATGTAAACCTGGCTGCACTCACAGCCCCTTGGACCTTTTCTCAGGGCCCAAATCACAGATCGGAACCACTGCTGTGGACAGGTATAGGTCCAGAAGGAAAGCCTCAGCCCTGCCCCAAGCACCCCCCATACTGAGAACCAGGGCTGCACACTGCATGGACACACACAGTGCATGGTCCCATGGTCGGCCCCTGCTGCCAGGCTTTGGGGCAGGGTGAGAGCAGGTCCCTGTGCTCTGAAAACCTCATCTCTCTGTGGGGAGGAAGCAGAGCCACAGCTCACAGCCAACACTGAGCACTGCTCTGAGTGGAGCCGCTGCTCCGGGCAGGTGGGAGCAGCCCACAGCGCTGTGCTGCATCACAGCTTCCGGATCCCCCTCTCCATTTCTAATTAAGATTCAAATTGAGTATAGAAATTATGTGTAAGTAAGATGCTAATTATTAAAGTCATTGATTTCCCAGACAATAAAGCAGCCTCTCTTTCCTGCACTGCTTGTTTTGAGGTAGCTCTGAGCTCTCGCGATGGCAAATACCTGCGATATCTGCAATGCACGTTCAAGTGTCTAAATGACTGATTTTGTGGGGAGGAGAAGTCCTCATCATCCTACTATCAACCTATCACCACCATTCAAAGCATCATAGAAACTTTTAGGTTGGAGAAGGCCTGTAGTTTCCCAGGAACATCAGGATACAGTGGGCATCCTCCCAAGGATGCTATCATCCCATCTTCTCTGCTCCAGAACAGTCCCCATTGCAGTAAAGGGAAGCAGTGCAACCTTGCTGGGCTGTGGGGCCAAGAAGGTTTATTTGGGAGTCCCAAAGCAAGCACCCAGGGCAGAATGAATCGAGATTTCATCCCCTATCCCCACGCTATTGTGGCTGAGCATCCTACCCAGGAGTCACAGGGCTGGGGAAAATGGTACACACAGTTATAAAAGCTCTGTAAAAGAAGGGCTGAAAAATTACAGAGAGAGAAAATGATACAGAAAGCAGAACACTGCCCACATGGTGCCAGGCTGCAGGCAAGAGAGCAAAGGCACCAGCTGAGGGTCAAGGTGGCCAGGGCTGGAGTGGCTGAAGAGGGGAAGAAAGGAAAGTCTCAGGCTGCAGAAGAGAGGGATGTCAGCCTGGGAACACATAGTGCAGTACCACACTGCACCAAAATGCTGGAATTAACATCAAAGCAATTCTGGAGCAAATGAGATTACAGTATGCATGTTAATGAGGCAGCAGCGCTAATCAGCAAGGATGCCTCGCTAGGAGGGCTGCACTGCCAGCTCCTGATTTGTATTGTCAGCCTGGACCGGGCTCCCATTTGGAGCGAAGATTTTGTTTGGTTTAAAAACCATCAGTATTTTTGTGGGGTTTTTGGCAGTCTCCGATTTGAACTGATTTCTTCAAGTAGATGTCTGGCCCTCCAGGGTAGAGAGAAGAACTTGGAAATGGGATTGAAGTGGTCCCCAGAGCCAAGCTGAAAACCACTCCAAAGCCAAGGACTGGATAAAATTTGCCCAAAATACACTTTTCTCTATTTTTAAATGTTGTTATGTTTAAGCCAATCTCACCAGTTTGCAGAGAGCTGGATACATGACTTTGCACACAGCAGGCACGGCTCTGTGTGTGTGTTCAGCTGTCCTAAGGAACACGAAGCTACTCCAGATCAAGGGCTCAAGCTCTGCTCACATTCATCACAGGTTTTTTTCCAGTGCCACAGTGCTGATGTATGGGTTATCTTTCACCACCGGGCACCTTGCCCCTTTTAAGCACAACAGTTCCAAAATTGGAGCTTTTTGAAGTCAAGAGCCCTAAAAAAAGCACTTGCTTGGGAGTCATGTGGCTGCAGGAGAAAAGCTGCAGGAGGGGCGGTCCCTCCCCACAATAAACTGAGCTGGGGGGAAGGATGGTGGAGGATGGGGCATGAAGAACATCATGGAATGGAAGGGGCTGAGATAAGCAAAGGCATAAAATCTATTCACAGGAACTCAAAGTGCAGGGGAATGGCGTCACCTGTTTATCTGCTACTGCAGAGCTGCATGAATCCTGGGATGCTCGTGGAGCTTGGGAGCAGATTCACTGCAGTCAGGAAAGCTTTGGAACACGGTCAGGAATAGGGAAACCTTTTTGGAGCCCCTCTCCATGGCAAATTAACCCCTGGGGATCAGAGGAAGTGGAGCTCAGCTGCATGGGGGGCTGATGAGCACACAGATCAGAACTGGGGAGCCCCCTTGGCCCCTTGCACTGCCCCTCCTGGGCCCTTTCTATGGAACATTGCCATTCTGATCAACACCCTTTACAAGGGAGCTAGGCTTGTTTCCATTTGTTGTTGGTTTTTTTTCCAAACAGCCTTTCTTCTTGATTGGAGAAATTGACTGAAATGAGTTCTCGCTCTCTTTTCTTAAGTATGGCTGCATTTCATTTCTGCATCCTTCTCACTGATCTTATTTGCCGAAATTGTCAATAAACAAGATTTGGGATATGTGAGTGTTTATAAAGAGGAATTACACCCTTTATGTGAGAGTTTGCAATGCAAATGTCCTTTCTGCAGGTGGCTCTGAGTGAGGCAGAGCACTGGGAGCTCCGTTGCTCACCACCAGTTTCTGTCTAGCTCTAAGGAAGCACCTCATGTCCTCTGTCTTTAGAGAGGGTGATGGTGCTGCTCAGGTCACAAATATATAACACTAATCAACATGGAGGTGCTGCAGGAGTGGGAACCCAGCACTGTTTCTCACCCTCTGCTCCCACCCAGTGAACAGACTTGGGCAGACCAACAGAGCAGCGGGAACCAAACAGAGCCCTGAGCTGCTACAGATGCACCTCCCTTCTGCTTCAGCCTGACATGGCTGGGAAAAGAAGCTGTTCGGCAGTGCTTTCTGTGCCAGGAAAATCATTAACAAATTAATCATTTACTAATTAAACGGCATGATCCCCATGTAAAGGGAGTGTGATTATCCTCTTCTGGAAGTCAGGAAACAAAATAGTGTTTCTGATTTTAGACCAGATTTGCCCTTCTTGCAACCCTGCCACTGCTGTTGCCTCAGCTGATTTGCACCATGGAAGGCACATTGCTACTCCCAGGGTCTTTTTGGAAAGGATTAGAGGTTTGGGTAGTTCTTTTTGCATGCTCAAAGTCCCAGCCAAAGAGCTGTGGCTGCATTACATGGGGCAACACAGAAGCTGCCCAGGCACTTGCATGCCCCTCTTTACCCTTCCAGATGAACCACAGAATGCCAGAATTATCCGTGAAGTCAGAAGAAGTAAAAGATAGAAGCTGATCTGTTTATTTGCACTCTTCCAGTTTTATTTAGGTCATGCATGTGAGATTAAGGCTCTGCTTCATCCCAGATGAGCAGCCTCTGGCAATAGGCAGAATAGGTGAAACTTCATCTGTGACATATGAGTATGAATTTATTTAAAAAGCAAGAAAGAAGGCAGAGTACAGTGGGAAAGGCACTGATCAGAGAAGACCACCATGGTACCTTCCTCATCATGTATATGAAGCAAGTCACTGGGGTGCACTGCAAGGAGCCCTATAGTCAAATGGCCAAATTACTGCATCGCAGGAATGTTCATCCTCTCATAACCCCACTGTCACAACACGTAGCAATGGAGGGCTCAGATAGAGCTGAAATTCTCCAGAACTGAAGCCAAAATGTTTTCTTTCCCTTTGTGATGCGAGCACTGCAGTCCATAGAGTTGTCGCAGGTTATTTACTTTTGCTAAGTGCAGCTCATTATTATTGCCTCCTTCTGAGCTGCCGTGCAATGGAGATTAATTCCCCATAGCCTTGCCCAAGAACTTTTGGAACAATATCTTTTCCAGTCTTCTTTGCTTTGTGTTATGGTTTCATACACTTAATCAATTGCGAATGTCAAGCGGTGCAGTGGGCCTGACTGCCACAGAGAGAACAGCGCGCCGGACCTCACTGTCAGGGTGTTTGCTTTGTGTTGTATACACAGAACAGAAGTCAATTCAGGAGCAGCTGGAAAAAAACAAGGGGATTAGGAGTGCAGAGATGTAACAGTCTGAAAACCAAAGCATTGTTGACTCTAAGAAGGCAAGAGGCTTCTAAGACTGTTGCTTTCCCCATCATAACTCAATACAAATGAATTGAAGAAAGTGGATGGAAATGGAGTAAATTATTTCACTGCCTATAGTGACGGATGAGCAAAAACAACTGGGCTGGTTTCTCCCGTCTTTCAGCACTTCTGTATGACTTAAAAATACCACAGTCATCCAGGAGCTCTTGCTCTGTATGGTGGCCATCTATCCAAGGGCTGGGATCCTCAGGAGGATGAAGAAGCTCAGGAGATGACCAAGATCATAGAATCTATTCAGTTGGAAGGGACCCTTAAAGGCCATCTGGTCCAAACCCCATGCAATGAGCAGTGACGTCACATCTCCACCAGTGCTCAGAGACCCTCCAGCCTGATCTGAGCATCTCCAAGGATGGGGCTTCCACTGTGCCTCAGGGCAACCCGTGCCTGTTCCCCACTGCCCTTATTGTAAAATACATCTTCCTTGTGTCCAATTTAAACCTCCCCTCTTTAATATTGAAACCATTTCCCCTTCTCCTTTCACAACAGACCCTGCTAAGAACTCTGTCCTCTTCCTTCTTTCAGCCCCCCTGTTGATACTGAAAGGTCTCCCTGGAAACTCTTCCTCTTCCTCAGCCACCCACCTCTCCTGGGGGTGTGAGGAAGCTCCTGCCCTCTGGCCACAGCAGCAAAGTGCAGCTCTGGGTTTCCCATAAGAAGTGGATTTGGGATTTTGCTCCTTCCCAAGGCTCCTGCCCCCAGCCTACGCCAAGGACCAGCCCCATTTTTCTAAGTCAACGCACATCTCTAATTGAAATACAAAGTGAAGGGATGCTGGAAAGCCACTGGCCTTTATGGTTTATTAAGCTTCTTGTGCAGACATAACGTTGCACTTTGTTGTTGTTTTAAGATTAGAGCATTTCACCTCAGTGCTGCACTTCACAAAGCCAGGCCCTCCTTCAGAATGATGGAAGGATGGGAAGATCCGGTATTTGTTGCTGAAATATTTTTTGACTCCATGTTTAAAAAGAAACAGTCACATTTCTAAACAGCTCTTTATTAAACCGTCCAAACACATCATCTGCACTGGAGGATGTAAGGGCTGACACAAGACAAAACCATCAGATAGCTCCGAGAAAATGCATTGGCTTGTCTTGACAATTTAGGGCTCTGCGGAATACTCTGTTCATATTTGCTGTTGATTTTAAGACTGAAATTTGCAGTATGAAAACAGACATGTCCAAGAAAGCATTGCTCAGCTTAAACTTAAAAGGACAGAGATGCAGGATTACAGCAGAGCAATGCAGCTCCTGGCTCGCAGCCCTTTCTTAGGAACCAGCCTTCACTTTGCCTTGGGCTTTTGGTCTATCAGCATCTAATGAGAGATGACAGTGCAGGCTCCCTTAGGGGCTAACGTGGGCAATTTCAGTCCTGGCATTTTAATTTATCTGTAACCAGCAGTTTTCAAAAGGGTAGAGCTAAAAAAGAACTTGGCTTGGTCACACACACAGACAAAAAAAAAAGGGAGAGCTGTGACACAGAATGCAGGAGGAGGTTTTGCTTTGCTTTAACTCCTTGGGCTCCTGCAAGGCAGACACGGCACAGCCGAGCTCACAGCGATGGCTGCTGGATGCTGCCAGCCCCATGCAGCAGACACTGGGATTCCTCTCACCAAAGCATGCTCCTCTGTGGTTTATGGCTGTTGGTTTTAGTGCCGGGCACATCTACTATGTTCATGACAGCTCAGGTCCCGACTTTTCCCATTTATTAATCCCCAAAGTTGCATCCAAGACACCACGAAGGCAAAGGGTTAGCTGAGGATCAGCAGCGCCCATAAATCCACAATTAAAGGCTGTGGTTTGTCTCCAGCCCATCCCACGGAGCTGGCCGTGAGCGCCCCGCACTCATTGCAGGCTGGCAGCCCCCTGCACCATAGATCCAAGGTCTGGATGCCCCGGGGCATTTTCCTTGCTGGGTTTCCACGTGGTTGGGTGCACACGCAGCACTGAAGCTGCTCAGGACGAGATCGGTGCTGACGCAGCGGTGCTGCTGAGAGCAGCGTCTGGCACCGGCTCACATCCGACCCTCATCAGGAGCTGTTGACGTTGCCTTTTATTTGTTCCACCGCATTTTCGATACACCCTGCAGGCAGCTGGCTGACCTCGGGGCACCCCGCAGCATCCACGTGCTCCTGAGGGACGGCTCCGACCCAGTCTGAGCCTCAGCTGGGTTGGAGCTGCAAAAGCTTTGCTTGGGCTTGAAAGGGTTATTATATATATATATACATACACACACACACACATATATATTATTTATTTATTTTACTTCTTTCCACGGCAGACTCTCACGTTGCCTTTTTTCTCCCTGCTGCCTCTAGAGGACCAGGCGATTCCAGACACAGCTCGAGCAGATGGTTTTGGTGATGTAAAGCACAGGGGGATCGCTCCCAGGAGCTGCTGAGGCACTGAAGTCAGAAATGAACTGATGCATGCAGCATGCCACGTCCCCTGCCCCTTTGCACTGATCCCTCCTGCACAGGCAGCCCCCGTTGCACAGCATGCTGGTTGCTGGGTGCTGCAATGAGTGCTGGCTGCTGCAGTTCAGAAGGTTTACAAATCACAATGTAATGTAAAACCTCAACCTTTTGTCCATGTCAAAGTTGCCAAAGAGTGACGGAAGCAAATCTATATCTTCTCAATCTCAGGGTAAAGAACAAATTCTGAGATACAGAAGCATTTATCGCTTAGCAAATTGAAACTAATTTCTGCTATGTGAGAACAAACAGTTTCTCTTCAGGAAATTTTCCTTGCTTCAGTGAGATACACTGGATCCACATGGGGAAATCCAAACATTTTCCAGCAGAACTATGCATCCATTACAGACAAGCACACCTGAACCACACTCAGTGAGGCACACAGTCTGTGCATCTCCCACCACCACAATTCTCTGCAATGGATCTGTGCTGTGAAACTCCCCCAGAAACAGTTAAATACAAGAAAGCAGAAATGATCCATAAATTAGGTCTGGCTATAGGTTCAAAATCATAAGCTATGGCCTCTTGACCTCGTACTCTGAGGGGAAATCAGAAGCATTTTTCTGAAGAGCCACCACTGGAGGAAGGGAGGTTTAATATACGGCACCGCAGAGCACTGATGCAAATAAACACAATGCTGCATAATTGCAGGGAAAATCAATAAGTGGAGTGTTGGTTAAAATGAAGATGTACTTATTGAGGTTTCTGGTTTATACGTGCGAATGGCTTCTTCCCTCAAAATGGAGAAAGATTTTCTCCTTCCCGAGTACAACAAAGGCAATGGCTCCTCTATAAAATGAGCAAGTTTCAGCCATTGTCTTCCTCAGAGCAGCTATCCGACGAGTGGTGATTATTAGCATAATTAATAACCCCAGTTTGCTCATTTGAAAAATTCCAGCAACGTTTGCGGCTCAGACACCGTGTCAGTGCAACGCACGCGAAATCGCTGTGACAACTGCTCTGCAAGTTAAGGCTTTATTGACGAGCGCCACAAAGAGAGGAAGCCCAGAGCAAGTCCCTTTTCACTTTAATATTTAAACCTCCTTTAAGAGTACGTCAATATTAACTCTCATAATTGATGCTGACAGTTGACTGTCTGGCCATAAAGAAGACAAAGTGAGACAATAAAACACGAATAATAGCAAACGCCTCACACCGGCCAATGCGGCAAAGGGCACCAAGGTCCCCATAATGGCACAGAGTGATGCTGTTGGGTGGGAATGGATGGGACCCTTTGGGATGCCAATGGGCTCTGTAGATCGACTTCCCTTGAGGAAGCCACGATGAGCTCAAGAAATGCCCCCTTGCTCAGCCCGGAGCTGGGCCAGCACTTTTAATAACCAAATACCATTTGTAGGTAGTTAACCTCCAGATTTCCAGCATTAAAGGTATTTCCCACAGGGGCCAGAAAGCACTGCAGGAATGGAGAAAGGCAAAGTTCATGGAAGTCGTTGGGAAACAGCATACAGCCCTCTGCAAATCCCAGCACATGAGGAAAGCATCCAGACAGCGCTCGGTACGCCGGGATCTGGAGATATTTATTTATTGGGCAAAGCTTCCTGATTTCGATTACTCTTATTCTGCAAAACGAGTCCATTGTTTGTACTTAAACTCTGAGCTAAAAGTAGTTAAAAAAAAAAAAAAAAAAAAAAAGTAAACAATGTAATGCAGAGTTTTAATGCAAAGTGCTCATAAGGTGAAGTGTGGCTATGGGGGATGTGGTTTGCAGCAGTGAGGTTTAGAGTGGATTTGTTGGCTTTGGTTCCTACTGATTCACACGACACAAAAAAATCAAAACCAAAAAGATTCTGTTGTTACTGAAGCTGCTACAGCAGTTTTAATCTTTATGTTTTAAAACTTTATTTAAAGATAAAGGCAGGAAAATAATGAAACTCTCTTGTAGATATTAAAAAAGTGAGTGTGGTTTAGCCTAATACATCCCACCCCCAAAAACATTCCTCATATAGAAATTTGGTGTCTCTAAATGATAAGGCTTAATTTAAAAAATTACCCACAAGAATAATTCCCTTTTTTCCCTCATACATGTCCAGTGGCTTTAGAGACAGAAATCTCCCTGAACAAGCATCTCTTTCAGCTGAGCCATTTCGGGTATCTCTGCTCTTACCTCAGCCTTAAACTGATTCCATGGGGCTCCTCCTGAGCACCGCGCTTGCAGCACTTAGGCAAAGTCCCAACCAAGAGTTTTCCTTCTATACCCAATGCTTTGTTTCTGTTCTTTGGGGTTCTATGGGCACTTCTGCCCCTGACAGAGGAAGATGACAATGGAGGAACTGAGATTAAGGAGAAAATGAAGAGCCCTAACGGCTTCCGTGCGGCGGAGAGCAGGTTACGGATTTAGCACTAACAACAGAAGATGGTAAAGCTTTGTAGCAATTAAAGCTGGGCAAAAGGCAGCAAACACTGGAGAAAATGTGAGGGGGTTGGGAGGGTAGGGGGAGGGAAATCATTGCACTATTCTGAGTCTGAAAAAATAAATGAATTTGAACAAAAATCAATACCCTTATTGTTCACCTCGAGAGCCGTGCGAGGAGCGAAGCGCCGCGCTCACGTCTCATGGCTGAGCGCAACGCCAGACATCAGCGCTCAGATCCTCAACAGAAACAGCGATGGGAACCTTTTGTTTAAAATGCCTGTTTCACAGAAAGCTCTCCTGACTGATTACTGTGTTTATATTTGGAAGAAAGGCAGCCACTGACACCAACTAGCTGCGGTAATTGAGTGCGCTTTAAGGAATTGTGTTACTTTCCACAAACGTCACCAAGCTAAAACTGCATCTGTGTGCACACACACACATGTGTGTGTGTGCTGGGTTTGTACACAGGATAAAAAGGCTGCTGAGGAAAATTTGGTGATGGATGCATCCAGCTCCGTCCTTAACTGTGGCACTGCAAATCAAACATCGTGTGTGCTGTAATCTGCTCCTCCTTACAGTGATGCATTCGTTACCACCACGGCTCTTGTTTAAGCATCTGACTACAGTAATTGTTTTATGCATTAGCCATGCTCCCCGATGTTTGAACTGTTATCTCTATCCAAAATGGTGCTTGCAGGCACGAGCGGCCCCGTTACTTGCTTTGTGAGCTGCCTTGTGTCAGTCCCAGCAGGGGATAAGGTTCGGAGTTCTCCCATAAATCCTGCAGTGCACAGCACAATGTGGAGCTCAGGAGGGCACACCCAACCCTGCATGGGTCCTTGTAGCTGAGCAGCTCCCAGTGCTGGTGGCTGTGAGCACAGGGTGAATGCAGCATCCCCACTTGTCCCCTGCAATACAAAAACCATCACAAAATGCACTGCAAGCATGCAGGACCTTCCATAGGCAGCATCAGCGGGCAGGCAAGCTTTCTGCATTGCAACTTGCCCTGAGTGCTTGCACACGTGCCACAGAAAGTAAAACCAGAGCCTGATGCCACCCATTAAATATCTTCATTATAAGGGCATCCCTTCCAGCTGACTCTCAATTTTGCTGCATCTCAAGGCCGTGTGTTAATAACTGCACAACAGGGCAAGCGTTCTTAAAAAACACCGACTATTTAAATTCTTACAAATAATATGCAGCTTCCCCTGCCTGACTGATGGATATACGGCTCAGCCAAGCCACCAGAAAGGCAATAAATATATGTACTGTTATGGGTCATGAGTTTAAAAATTAAATCAAATGCAGAAATTGAGTCTTGACAGAATCTGAAGGGATAATGCCTTAGCTTCTCCAATTACGCAGTTCAACATTTGGATAAATCATATGAAAGTAAGTATTTAGCCCCATTTTTCATAATCACTATTAATGAGAACAAAATGGGAGCTGAGGGCAGAGGGAGAGAGTTCTGACAAGATAAATAGCATATGGGGTGTGTTGTCAGCCACAGAAAATCGCGGCTGTTTAAACCCCCTAAACAGCAGGAAGGGAAAATGCAGTGAAAAGAGAGAGAGAGAGAGAGAGAAGAGCGGTCCTGCGTTCTTATCATCCGCATTAGGGTGTTCAGGTCTGGCATCCCAAACACAATGCAGGGCTTCTCGAGCACCCAGCATGGAGTGAGTGAGCAATACCTGAATTAACAGGGAGGAAGGCTGCCTGTCCTATGCTGTAAGCAGCATTTAAAGCCTTGCTGCAAAACTTCCCACACAGACACACAGCTTGGCTCCATGGGCAGGGCCCTGCAGGCTCAGGGCAGGAGTGCACCTCCTGGGACCATCTCTGTGTGTGGAGGTAATGGGAGCAGGGAAGATACAGCTCTGCCTGGCGCTCAGTGCCGTGGCACATGCAGGATGTGCAGAAGGAAATGAGGGGAAGGTGCGAACCCTGCAGTCATTTTCTATTATCCCCATCCTTCCTCTCTTTAATATCGAAATCCCTTTAAGCACCAGTGCTGGAATTATTCTCAGAGATTCTCACATGAAATTTGATGTCGCCGAGCTGAATTCCTTCCTATTCCATTCTGCCAGCCGGGGTGCTGACCACTTGGCTCTGATTTTCCCCATCCTGAATTCACACATCCCAGGAGCATTGGGGTTCCTCCTGGGTGGGTGCTGAGCCCTGCTGCCCACATGTATCTGTGCTGGCTGTCACCTCCTGGTGCCCCCAGCACACCCAGCACCAACAGTTTGTGATATCAGACACACGCGGATCTGCAGCTCTGAAAACACGCGTTCTGCTGCAAAGCTCTGCATGAAGCTATAAATACTGCAGCAATCCAGGGGAGAAAGGACCGCTCCCGTATCTCATGCAACATTAGCAGTGAGCGGATTAAGAGCGTGGGGCCTGGGAGATTATCAGCTCGGATCAATGCGAAGCAGGGAAGCAAACAAACAGCTGGTTGGGTTCCCCCCAAAATGCAAACGTGTGATAGTAGTGAGCTTCAAAGTGCTTGTTTGACACCAAATAGGTGGGGTGCCCACCCCTGCTGCACCCGGGGAGCAGACAAATAAATAAACAGAGAAAGATTTCTGCTCCCTCCTCCCCCTGCCACAAAAACACCTCCCATGGAAAAGCAGAAAAGAAGCAAAAACCTCCCCAGAACATATGGAAGAATCAAGCGCGGGATCCCCGTAGGTTTGGGATGTACAAGTAAATATTAATCTGGGGGGGATACGGGGGGCTGAGATCAAAAGAGCTGCTTTGGTTTCTATAGGGAAAAGGAGTTCTTTGATGTCCCAGCATCTTCCCCGCGCCGCCTAATGAACTGAAATTGTGACACAGTGACATCCTGCAAGGTTTGAAAGCGCTCAGCACAATGACACGTCTTTGGGGTTTGCTGCTCTCTTTTTCTCCCTCTCCCCAAACAGCGGAGCAGGGGGAGGCAGCGAGCAGATTGCCAACAGCAGGAGCAGAAAGGGCCTCATCCCACTATAGACCTGGGGCTGGAGATTGCTGGGTAGGGATGAAGGGGGGGGGGGGGAGAGTAGGGTCTGTAAGGCTGGGGGTGGGAAAGGGGGATCACCTACAGGTTCCTGGGAGTGCCCATGAGCATCTCCTCACCCACCCTGCTGCACCCGCAGCCACATTGCACACAGCCACCATGGGGTTAAATGAAGATAATCCAGGGATTTTCTCCAGATTAATCCCTGCCCTATGTAAAAATGCAGGGGTTTGGTAGCAGTGGTAAACCAAGCACATAAACCCAGCCAGGGGTCACAGGGCTGGTGAGGGCAGAAGGTAGGGAACGTGGTGCAGCAAGGTGTGGAGGGTGAAACTTTATCCTGTCATCTGCTTGTATCAGAGCTAAGGAAAATCCTTTCTGCCTTGGATTCTTTGCGCTGCGGAAGCTCTGTGTTGTCACAAGGCAAAGGAGCCAATGCAGAGAATAGAAATGGGGATGCTCAGCTGCAACCCCGCAGCAATGTGAGGAATGAGCACAGGGACTAAGGATGGAGCTCCACAGCTTTCACCAAGCTGAGCCCAGGCTCTGAGCACTGCCAGTTCACCAGGATTAGGAAAGCATTAGCGGGAATGACAACTTGATGGGGTTTAGCAAAGCATCATGGCGCTGTGACATCTCCTTTCCAAAACACAGCACAGTTGTGCTTGTGTATATGGAGAAATACACATACAACAGCATGGATCAGTGCAGGAGGAAAGGCTGCAAGGACTGGTGGTGGCCCTACAGCAGTGAGCTCCCCATGAAGGGCTGTCACTGTGCCCTGGGTCAGGCCTGGGTGCCTCAGCAGCTGTTTTCCCATCCTTCTCTAACCACAAAACCCACTGATGACACCTTAATGAAACAGTGTTTGTGCAGCACTAAAGGTGTTGCACTGGTCCATAGTAAGAAAGCAGATGTTCACCTGCAATTTTCCATAGATGATAGTTGTATTTTACTAATATAGTTCAACACTGAGTTTATCCATGTGTGTCTTAAAGTAATTCCTGGTTATTTCATGCCTGCACTGGGCTGAGAGCAGGTCTGGCCGTTCCATTTGCTGGGGCAGGGAGATGGGATAACAGAAGACCCAACTCTCTGCCTCCTTCCTGGTTGGGTTGTGCTGAGTACCCCACATTTACAGCTTCAATTAAGGCTGAGATGCTCAAATTAAAAGTTCAAAATTGGAGTGGAAGAGGAAACTAGAAACGATGAAGGACGGGTTGCATCACCAGGTGCTGACATGTCAGTAACTCAGGCTTGATTCAGAAAACATCTCTGTCAGGGGTAGGCTGCCTGCACCAAGCCTCAATTCTGACTACAATGCACTCGCATGCTGCCTGCACCCACCCTATGCCATCTTGCTGGCTGCACCCAACCTGCTTACTGCCTGCACCCTGCCTGCATTCTGCCTACACGCTGCTTACACCCCATGTGCATGCTGCCTGCTCCCTGTCCTTGCTCTCATACTGCCTACCCCTTACTCGCACCCTGCTCGCATTCCGCCTGCAGCCCGCCCCCCGCAGCCCTCCCCGCTCCAGCTCCGTGCCGGTGCTGCTCCCTGCCGGCCCCGCCGCTCTCTGCAGCCGCCGTCCCGAGCTCGGCTCCGCCTCACGGCCGCGGTTGCCGCAGTAACGTCGGGGGATGCTGAGCCGAGGGGACACCGAGGTGCGGGGATGGAGAGCGCACGGGATGCGCTGCGGCACCGCGGTGTGATCGTAGGGAGGGTCGGGCTGGAGGTGGGGGTGGTGGAGGTAATGATAATGATGGTGATGGAGCTGTAGAATTGTGGAATATCCTGAGTTGGAAGCGACCCGTTGGGATCATCGAATGCAACTCCTGGTTCCACACAGGGCCTCCCAAAAAGCAGACTGAGAGAGTTGTTCAAATGAGGCTTTTGTTCCAGCTGCTCGGTGATGGTGGTAACGCTACTGGTGCTGGCCTTGGTTGTGATGGTGATGATGGTAGTGGTGCAGGTGATGGTTACAGTGCTGCTGCTGATGACAGTGGTGATGGCAATGATGGTAACAGTGCTGGTGATGATTATGATGGTGATGTTGATGACAGTGAGGATGCTGAAGCCTCCATGCAGCCCTACCAGGTGCTCCGAGGATCAACCTCAGATCCACAGTCCCTCCAAAGCTGTAGCATCCCAGCCCAGCACTGAGTGCTGGAGCCCCTGGGAGACCCTCCAGCTCCCCCTTCCCAACACAGGGCCTGCAGCCAACACCCCCCTCCTCATTGCCTCCACCCACACACAGCTGGACAGCTGCATATCCTGGCAGGCCTTATCCCAAATCACAGACCTCACTGGCAAACAGGAGCGGCTCATGAGGGTCTCACTCAGAGCGAGGATCTCCCAGCTGCTTCCTTCCACCTAAAATCTCTTCCATTTCTGCACTTATTGCTTTATATAAACAAACATGAGAGAGGTTCATTCTTAATAAAGTTATTTGTCTACTTAAATTAATATATCATATTCTCTCCTGGAATATAGAGAGCTATTTGTCTCCAGAGAAATCATGTTAAGAGTGACATAGTATAACCCTATTCATTTGCATATGCAGATATGTCTAATTATTCAACTTGCAATTAAAGGCTTGTGTGTCAGCAAATGAGACTAATTAGATACATTTATCTATGATAATCAGCTTTATTACAAACAAAATAGATTTCCCCTCTCTTCCCGGCCAATAGGGATGCATTGGCTTGAGGTGCCCATGGACAGGGGTCGTGCATGGATCCATCTCCTCCAGTCTGGGCAGAGGCACACAGTGGCTGGTTGCAGTTTGGGACCCCAAGGTTCCATTTTGGGATCCCAAGCACAAATATGTGACCAATCACTTTTTAAACTTTTTTTCCTTTTGAAAACATCCCTTTGGTTCAATCTGTTCTTCATCATAGGTCAAGGCCTTCAAGAATTACTAGGAAAGCCAGCAAAGCTTCTAAGTGATTTAGGCTCTACATTGAACTAAATGATGAGCTCGTCCCTCTGCTTTCAGCAAAGGCTCAACAAGGAGTGGGCTGCACAAAGATGGGCTCTGTGGGCTGATATAGACAGCAAACTGTAGGGGCACTGAGGGGAAGGGTGCTGGTGGAGCTATAGACACTTCTCACAGGTGTAAAAGGCACAGCTGCAAGAAGGAATTACTTCTTGGAGAAGCTGAAATGATCTCATTTCTATCATCTTCAAACCAATGCCTTTTCTCGCTTCAGACCTCCAATGGCAAAGTGTGCATTTCAGACTGGTATCCTTCAGAATAGATAGAGAGAAGTTATTTTGTGGATGTGTTTCAATATAATTAAAAAAAATGAATTGAGTTTAAAACAAAAGGAAGGGAAAGGAAACAGCATCCTCAATGCTCTTCAGTGAAACCCTTTAGATAACATCAGAAGCCACTTTGAATCACTGAAAGCTGGGAAACTACAGGTCTTTCCAGGTGATCATTTTATTTCAGCTCAATCCACTGCTGAACTTCACAGAGCTGTGAGTGGCAGACGGAGCAGCAGATTCATAATGCAGCTGAAATGTGCTTTTTGTGTTTAATATTCGCTGAAATAGTTGACTTTGCTGAGTTTGGTTATAGAGAGGAATGACAGCTTTTTGTTTCATTGAAGCAGAAGACGTAATTCCATTATCTTTGTATATATATATAGCATATATATATATATAATAGTCTGAAGGAAATAGAGAAAAATGGGAGAATAAATGGTTCTATAGACCCTGTTAATTATGTATCCACCAGATAAAGTAGCAATAATAGCATAATATTTTTTCATTAAACAGGGCATCTCTTGTGATCTCAGTACCTAAAAGGGAGCCTATAAACAGGAGGGGAGTCAAGTTGAAGGTGGGAAGACTTAGGTTGGATATCAGAGGGAAGTGTTTCACAGAGAGAGTGATGAGATGCTGGAACAGCTGCCCAGGGATGCTGTGGATGCCCCTTGAGATGTTCGAGGCCAGGTTGGTCAGCCTGGTCTGCTATTAGATATGGAGGTTGGTGGCCCTGCCTGCTGCAGGGGGCTTGGAGATTTGTGATCCTTGGGGTCCCCTTACAACCTGGACCATTCTGTGACTCTGTGATCTAGTTCTGTCAGGTAAAAAATGGCTTTAAAAGATTCCACTTACACTATTTCAATCATGCTAACTAACTTTGAGACAATTAACACCAAATGTTGGTGTCTACTACATAGCAAGAAAACAATTCTGTAGTTCAGAATCAATTTAGGTGTTGGTCCATACCAGCTTCCGTACCAACATGGACTGGTGGACACTGCAGCTCTTTCTCATATAGATATATCCCACTTGTCTGTCAAGGAATGCCATGCTCACGTGATGGGAAAATCCCCTTCCAGACATGCAGAGTTGTTTTCCCATTCAGAACAACCCCAGCAGTGCACAGCAGACCCGAGCTACAAAATGGTTTGGTCCTCATGGAGGTACAGCGTTGAAAAGGAGAATGTTTGCAGGTTGAAGCAAACAGAGGCAATTTGATAAAGGGCATGGGATAAAGGGGGGAAGCTGCTGCTGCTGCTGCTTTAAATTAAAATGCTGCATCAGCCAGTCCCTCGGGACATGATAGAAATCTAATTAGTCAGACAATCTGGCACCAAATGTCCTAATTTCCCCAATCCATGTGGGATTTGTGTATTCTCTTATTCACTGCAGTTCTAAATTTCAACCTGAGCCTTTCTAACCCCTCTCTCTTTTCTGCACAGACGTGGGACTTGAGAGAAGGTGATCCCTATCAAAACCTAATTGTTTTTCATAAACCTTTAATTAATTAGACTCGGGCTCATGAAAGACACTTAAAATATTAACAGTTTGTTTAGAGATGAGTGTTGGATGAGGACCACAGCAGCGCTGTACTTCCATTGGAAATCTGAATGTAATTACTGTGAATGGGCACTCAGTGTGAGGTCTGGGGCTGTTCGCCCCAAAATGTGTGGAGCTGAGGTGGGATGCACAGTTCTTCCCATGTTCCCAAAGGATGGAGAGAATGCCAAAACAAAGGGTTAACCATGGCCATAGCCCCACAGCGCTGTCTCTAAGGAAAGCTCTGAAAAACAGCCCCAAAAGTTCACTGTGTAGGGCACGATGGGAGCGGCGAACTCCATAAGGTTCCCCTTGTCCTAGGGGACCAGCAGCTGCTGGCACACGGCGATGGGCATCTCTGCATCCCCCATCATGGGCTCACACAGGATTAAGCCATTTGGGAGTAACAGATTTGATTTTTTTTTTTTCCTTTCCGGAGCGGCTATGACCTGTCATGTCAAAGCTTTTTATTAAAGTCTCTTAATCCCCAGATTATCACCACAATAGTTCCACAGGCCCAGGCCAGATAAGGCAGAGCCCATTGTGGAGATGCGCGTTGGAGGAGTTTTAATCTGCAAATTATTGGCATGCAGGACCACGAGGGGCTGCTTTGCTGTGTCGCGTCAAAGGGAATTGAATATTTATAAAGAAGACTTCAAATGGGCCACGCACTGCACTCCTCCCACATGTCCAATCCCCTGGCAGCCAAAGGCCCCCACTGGAGGGAAAAGTCCCCAGTGCTCCCAGAGCCAGGGGAGGGGGGACCCCTCCAGAACCCCACGAAGGATAAAGCATTGGATTTATAAGAGAGAAATTGTATCATAGAATCACAGAATTGAGTTGGAAGGGACCTTTGAAGGCTATGTGGCCCAACACCTCTGCAGTGAGCAGGGACACCCACAGCTCCATCAGAGCTCAGAGCCCCTTCAGCCCGACCCTGGGCTGCAGGGTGAAGCTGGATGGGTTCTCTCTGCTTATCCCAGTGTTTGTCAAATCCCTGAAGGTGTTCAAGGTCAGGTGGGATGGGGGCCTGGGCAGCCTGAGCTGATCCCCATGGCAGGGGACTGGAACTAGAAGGTCTTTAAGATTCCTTCCAACCCAGGCCATTCTATGGTTTTACAATTCTATGATTCCTTTGCTTCACCCACCACAAGGGTCATCCAAACAAAATGAACATGGAGCAGTTGTATGAGCAGATAGCAGCTGGGAGCATCACAAGATGAACAGCCCATGGCACAGGGCAGAACTGCTCCAGGGAAGATGGTGGTACATGCATATATATGTGTTCCTATTGAAATCTCAGACCTCAATGTACACCAGTGCAAAGCAGCCTCAGCCTGCAGGAGCAATCTGGGACTCACTGTACCAGCACGTAGGGCTGGGGACAGTCTGGGCAGTGGCTCAGCTCCCTGCTGCTCCCAAGGCCAGGATGTCGCCCGTCGCTGGGGATTTGGCTTCAGATCTGCTGCCTTGGACTTGGCAATGGCTCTTCCACAGCCTTCCTGTTCGACCTTGGGCCAGCTGCTTTGTTCTCCTCCATACCTGTGTCCCATCTGTTACAAAATGACTGGGTATATTAAAGGGATGGTGCAAAGATAAGTAAACCGCGAGGCTATTATTAGCTGTTACACTAATAGGACCCAAATGTTCCTATTTTCTTTAGCAGCTCAAGAACTTAAGCAGGCAGAAAAAGGCTTTGGGAAAACATAGTGTTGCCTCTCAGAAGCCCTCTTGCAGAGGGGAGGTGTTTCTGCCCCTACAGCTCTTCATGCATCTAATGAAATTGAAATGCCCGCATTTTCCCTAACGGCCTTCATTCCAACCCATGAAATAGCCCCAATAGCCTTTGGCTCATGGAAACCTTCCAACGCACTCAATATTACCTGCAACGCCTACATTAATCATAGCACACAGGTGCCAGAGCCATCAGGGGGAAGGGAGAGGAGAGAGGGCAGGTAATTTATCGCTGCACAGCCCCAGCAGGAACGGCTGCATCAGTCCAAAAACTGCTCTGCTTCCTTGTTCCCAAAGTTCTTGGCAGTACAAATCAGGAGAGAGGGGGCTCTATGTGACTCATCCGTCATCTCCAGCTTCGAGCTGCAACCTTTTCGTGACTGGAGGGGAAAAAAAAACTTATAAATAAAGTGTGAGGGTGGGGGAAGTGACTAAGTGAAGAAAGTGAAAAAGGAAAGAGGAGAGCATCCCTGCAGCTCAGCATCCTGGGTGGGAGTGCTTCTGGGATACTGGGGGGCACGCAGGGGAGAGACAGCATAGTGCAGAGAGATGCAGAGATGTGATTTCATGGGGTGCAGTCAGTGCGCTGTGGAAACACAGGGGTTTTCAATGTGGCTTGAGGAAAAATGAATTCGAATTTAGGGGGATAAGATGGTTTTCCAGGCGTCTGGTAGGTCAGTCTGCAACCTCACAGAGGCCCTTTGTTCATGGCTTTCTGGAAATGGTTACCATACTGAAGCTCTGTGCTCTTACCTGGGTCTCCAGATCTATATCAGGGCTACCAGCATCCTCAGCACACCAAGGTATGCACAAAGCTGGGTCCCTGCTTGGAAACCTTCACCTCCAGCTAATAATGCACACAGTAAAATAAAATTCAATAAATCCCGCTTGCCAAACACAACATTTGTGCCCACATGTCCCCCTCAGGTCCCATTAATGGAGGCAGCTGAAGAACTGCAAGCACATTTCCTTTCAGAAACATCCCCAAACTTAGTGACATTTGGAATCACACAAGACAGCTGCATGGTGAGATAACTTAAATGATGTATTCAGAAAGGGCTCAGTTCGGAAGGTTGCATCTTTCACAGGAGCCAGGCAAAAAAATTTGTGTTGTGTTCCTGAAATGTGGAATAACTCTTCCTCCTGGTTTACATATATTGATGAGCACACTTGAAAGATGGCTGGATTTCTGTACAGCACAGTGCTTTCTTTTCCTGACACATGGATCCATCTGCCAACATCACAGACCTAATTAGTACTCTCTTATTTCTATTCACTGGCTGGCGAGCATGTGGCATCTTTCCACAAGCCTATGAAAACCTCACTCCACACAGACATACACCATATTGCAGTGGGTGGGTTATGACCCCCACGAAGCTCATGTTTGCAGTTGCCTTTCCATTGAGGCTTAATGTCATGATAGCCAAAACAAGAGGGACCATCACCCAAAACACAGCTTGGCACGGGGACGTGGATGGGAGCTACCAAGTCCCCATCCCCTAAGAGCCACACGTTCTGCACCTGGGTCACTGCAATTATTTACAGGGACCTAATTGAAACTGGGTTTATGTAATGGTCAAAAATAACCATAAAAACAGCACAGAGACTTGGTTGTAAGGGCAGAAGAGATTCGTGAAGTTTAATATACCAAAAGCAAAGGCTAGGAGAAGGAAATTACAAGAATATGGCAACTCCCAGAGACCCAAATCTGAGAAAAGAGAATCAGGAAATGCCTTAAATAAAGCACAAAGAGAGTAGAGACATATCTGGCTCCATTTCTCCTCCAAGAAGAGCAATGCACACACACACCCCAACACGGTCAGCCTCACAGACCAGAAATATTGTGTGAATATGCACGGAAGGTTATTTCCCTTCCCATGCTGGGGAGAGTTATTTGGCAGCCTCCTGCTGGTGTTAAATTAAATTACTCGTATAAATAGCACTGGAGGTGATGGACAATAACTCCCACTGGTTTACGTACAGGCTGCCCCATAGCAGGCTGGAAGGTAGAGCTGCTGCAAAGTGCCCTGAGAGGCACCTGTTTGAATCAGAGCTCATCAAACCTCCCCCTGGTTTACGTTACTTTGCAGACCTCCCCCTGCACCAATAACCAGCTTCCGCTGTGCGAGAGCCCAGCTGATCCACTACCTGAGGAGTTAGTAGCAAAGTGCCTTAATTACTCTTAGCGTTATTTTGCATTTCCTCTAATTGTGCTAAAAATCCATAAAACAGTGCTTCTTGTGAACAAAAATTGCCTGCTCAACGACTCCCTTTCGCCTTCTTATGTTTTTGTTAAGTATCTCTTTCTTTGCGGGGCTACTCCCTAGCACTCCTGTTGTTAATTAAAGCAAGACCTTAACACAAATGAGAGAATGAATTGTCCCCAGGGAAGCCATCAGAGCTCACATCCCACCGAGCTTACAGCAAACAGCATCTAAGGAACCGGTGACTCCAGGTATGTATGCACAGTGTAAAACATATCATGAGGACTACATACAGTGTTTGATTTGCCAGGAAAACAGCAGCAGGGAAAGGTTTGGCCCTGCTTTTTTTTTCTGGCAGAGCTGTGGGTGTCAGTGCTGGATTTGCACCCAACAAATAAAGGCATGTTTAGGACCAGAGGAAAAGTGCAGGCTTTGTGTCTTAAAATCAAAGATCTCTCCAAGTGAAATGAACCCCTGGTGTGAGCGCACTGAAGCTGATGGTGCTGTTGAGTGATCCAAGTTAACCTGACTCTGTAGTTCTTATGTTCATACACTGCCAGCCAGGAGTGAAAGCCAAGTCCAGGCTGGAAAGTGCTACAAGACACCCACATCCTCGTGCCGAGGGACTGCACTTGGATGGGGCTGCACAAGGTGAAAGGCTTCTGGGTGCTGCTCCAGGGGTTTTGCTCCCTGACCGAAGGGGGTGCTGCAAACAGAGGGAGCCTTTGTTCTGCCTCTGGCCACAGTGCTCAGGGCAATAGCACTGCCCAGGGCATGGGGGTGGCTCTTTTCTCACCTTAATGCATCCTGAATAAAGCATAGAAGCACCATTTCCTCCTGGCACTGACCTGCGAGAAAACAGCTGACATTAAAAATAATAATTGGAAATAATTGGAACTAAAAACCCCCAAACCAAATGATCCATTATAAGCATATATCATGAGGATGTCCAAAAACTGAAATCCTCAACAACAGGATTTCTTTCATTCACATGTTGACTTAAACCTCTGTGCTCTCCAGAAGGGCTGTACAGCGCATTATGTGCTGTGGCTGGTGGTTCCCCAAGCACTGTGAGGGTTTGTGGATAAAAAGGGGAGCAGGAGGAGAGGCAGAGAGGTGAAACGAAGGAGAGGATAGCTAGCCATCTTGCTGCTCATCTCAATTGATATTTGATTTCTGAGCGCACCTCAATGTGGCAACGACAGATCTATTTCTCTTGCAAGGCTGTCTGGTTTTATACACTTCACATTGCTGGCGCTACATTGAGAAACCTCAGCCGACCCATTTTTTCCCAGCAGGAGCTTCTCAGGCATTAAAAAAGGGGGTATTTTGTTTTCCAGTTGTGGCAGGGATGTGCTGGGCAGCTCATATATATACATTAAAAAAAGGGAGGGAGAGGGGGGGGCGTGCAGAAACCCGCCAGAGCTCTGAACCAAAGATAAAAGCTTAAATATGTGCACTGAAGTGTAAGGTTAAACAGAGAGGGAAAAGCCATTAGGGACAGCAGAGCTTCAGAAAGGAGCAGAAATAATTCTCGAGGAGAAAGTGTTGGTGAAGTGTATCTTCAAGACAAAGAAAACAGAAGTCAGATAAACATGGCGAGATGCTGCTGGAGCTTCAGGCAATACAAATGGCTCCTTCCTGCTCCAAACTGACTCTGGATGAGATCTCTGGCTCTGGAGGACATTGGCATTCCTCACTGCTCTCTTCCCCATGAAGATGAGCTGCCAGAACACAAACAGAGCAACGGTGTCATGGCAAGATAATAATAATAATAAAACACAGCGACCGTTTTGTCGGCTTGTCACCTATTGCAGCTAATGATTTAATTACTCTAATTTAAAGTTTTGCTAGATTCCATATCAAAGAATAAAAATCCAGTGATTGCAATGTCAGAAAGGAATAATATAATTAACGTATTTAGTGGTAACATAATAAACTGCTTGATTGCGCTACAGTAATCGGCAGAGATATGAAACATGGAGGCTGTGTAGGTGCTGGCATTGCCATAGGGCTGAGCACACAGCTTTGCACCACCTCTGCAATGAGCCCCAAACCAGGGGGGGGGTGGGGAACCTGCACTGCTCCTTGCCCAGCTCAGTCCTGCTGTTTCCCCCATACAGACTCATGCCCCAGTCAAATGGATCAGTGTCTCATTCCCTGAGCTGTCTGCAATACACCAAATCCAGAAGCAGCCACATTCTTGAAGGAATAGGACTAGTTTGATGATGTCCTCCACAGCTTGGCTAGAAACAGAGGAGCAGTATCTGCCCTACAGAAACTGATAACTTGATTTTTGAATTTTGTTGCTCCGGAGCCACGCAGCCAACAGAGGGAGCCCAGATTCACAAGCAATCCACACAGAGCATGGACCCGAGGAGCTGGATGCACCATGATGCTATAGTCCTATCTAAAAGCCAGAGATGATTTAGCTCTCACAGCCACAGCAGGTCTGGACTTCTCAGCACAGGGTCTGAGCTGCAATGCTCAGTGCTATGCAAACTCTGTGCTGTTTCAGAGCAGCGATGGAGAGCTGTGGGTGTGCAGTGCAGAGATGCAGCCTGCTGATCCTCCATGCTAAATTCAGCAGCTGTGTGCTACATCTGACCTGAGAACAAACCATGCAGTGCTACAAAACCAGCAGCGACTGTATCTTCAAATTAAAAGAATTCAGTTACCGAGTGCCATTTTTTTCCCCCTCCCAAAATAACAGAATTTGAATATATTATTTGAAAATAGACATTTTTTGTTGTTGTTTTCCACCTCGCTGCACCTAATGATTGTGGTGTGATTATTAAACACTTCATAAATAATAATGTGACATTTTCAGATGGTGCGTCTGATTAAGCAGCCATTCTTCTCCCCCCCGACTGTGGCTGCGGACAGATGAGATTGCTGCAGACACAGCAATCTTTGCGCCTCCTTCCCTGGGGACTGGGGATCAGAAGTTGGCCCCGTAACCCAATTAAATCCAGGAGAAGATGAGCTGATCGCATCAGGCTGGCTCCAAAACTCACAGCCATCGATAGGAAGACTTGGTATTAACTTCTCTGAACTGCAGACCTGATTCCTGAGCGCACTGTGATGCATTTTCTAGGCAGGGTGTTTTAGGCTGTGAGTCACTCCCTCTGCAGTGGGCCGTGGCTTTATTCAGTTCTGTTTTAGTATTAGGAAGAGCAAATGAGCAGTCCCAGAAGGAGGCAGAAGTAAATCCAGGGAACTCAGATACAAGCAAGGAAAGCAGTCTTGCTATTGGAGAAAATGGGTTTCATCTGCAACCAAAATAGCCCGAGAGCTCTCTCAATGAGCAATCAGAATCCTCTGAGGATCAATGCACTGCAGAGACACTCCTTTAGGAGTTTACTCCAAAAAGCATTTAGTGAAGTTACTTATTAAAGAACCAAAACCCAGTGGGATTTATCCTGTGGTTATTCCAGTGCCCAAATATAGCAATGGTCCTCAGAACCATCATGCAGAACAGGGGAGGTATCAGTGAAAGGGACAGTCTCCCAACCCACATTCTCTCCTGCCTTGTGCTGCATTCGGATGAGTTAATACCAGACAGAAAACCCAAATGTTTTCTTTTATCCTGAGCACAACCACCAGCTCAGAGAAATGACCAAGAAAAGCAGCCCCTTTCCGCCAGCCCTCCCAGCCATCTGCCTGGATATTGCTGACCTTTAATATTCTGCAGGCGGGATGTGCGAAGGATGGAATAGGAATGGGGGGGAGGCGTGGAAAAATGTCACTGTTGTAACAATGGCTTATTGCTTTTGGATAATCTCGCTCCTTGTACCGCTGCTAACGTGGTAATCTTTCTCCACCTCCTGGATGTCAATAATGCACTAACCTCTCTCTCCCCCTGCATCAATAACACAACAGCCACACTCTGCTTTCAAGCGGCACTGATGAATTTTGGATTGCAGCAGCTTAGATGGTCCTTGCTGGCTCATCCCTGCCTCCCACCCTCACTGTGTTTCAATTCCTCTTTAAAGACAGTTATCATCAGCGCTGTTTGGCCACAGCTTGTGCAAAATAAGCTCAGGCTGTATTCAAACTCAGCACAGCACAGGTGCCAGGATGTTTTCTATCAGTGTTGCTCCTTTTTCTTTGTATATTCTCACTTGGCAAGACTGGCTACAGACTCTGTTCCATGTGTCCTCCAAGCTTGCTGCTCTAAGCTCAGTGCTTCTAAAAATCTGACACTTAGCTTCAGGACAAGGGGAAAGTTCCCAGCTCACTCCTTGCACTGCAGCCAATTGCACTTACACCAGTTCATGAGTTATTGATTGATCAGTGTTGGTTTAAAACATAAACATACACAACCGCTCTCCACAGGCAAGTTAAGCAAATTAGGGTTAAAGGAATCGATATAATTACAACAGCTAAAAAGTAGTTAAAGCCAAGTGATGGGGTGGGCTGGATTGGGAGGGGGGAGAGATCTGAAAGCACAATTGAGTGAGCTTAATATCATAGAGCATACGGCAAAAAGGTCGTGTAAGAGAAGCCTTAATACTGGAGAGAGTCTCACATGCTGGCAAATACCACCTCCTCTGTATATCCAGCGTGGTTGAATTCAGGAAGAGGCTGATGATTTTCAGGAACACTGTTCCTCGTAATGACAGTGAATGAACTTTTGTGAGTTACGTTGAGAATTATTGGCAGAGGTTAGGTGATTTCCCACTGGTGCTGGAGGGAAAACATTGCTTGCAAATTACCAGCATTTGTCAGTACTAATACCACATCCCCCAGCCACCTAAACTGTCAACATTAATAGGTGTCTGTACAGCAAAATGGGGTGAAGACAGTCAGACTCAATCAGACCTTGAACTGAGAAGAGGAGTGTGATACCAGGAATAAAGGGATGGGAACGTGCTCTCAGTGCTCCTGCCTTACCCCCAGCACCCACCCATTGCTGTGTGGGTGGCTCAGCTCTGCCAATTAGCACATTTGCTTCCCCATTTACAATCCTTCCCATCACTGTTTCATTCACCGGGTAGATCTCTGTAAGCCTCTGCCGTCCTCCCTCCTCCTAGTGTTTTCACCCTGTCTGTCATCAGCACTGCATTTGCTTTTCCACCCAAGAACCAAACACAGGGTGCAATGCAGGGAAGGATTTCTGCTCTTGCAGGGCTCCCCTCCCAGTCCCTACATAGGGCAGGCAGGGACCTGGGGACAGGGCTCTGGTAATCCCCCTCCCAGCAGTACTGATGTCTGCCCCTTGCACTATCTTAGCCCATACACGTCTAACTCAAGCCTGGTCTGGTGGTTGACAACCCTGCACATAGCAGGAGGGTTGAAACTAGATGATCATTATGGTCCTTTTCAACTCAGGCCATTCTATGATTCTATGATTTTATGTTTTCCTTACATACAGTAATTATATATCTTATATGCAGCCCAAGGCAATTTCTCTATGTAGTCCCAGGCAAGGCAAAAGCTGAGCGTCCATTCTGATAATTAACTAATCTGAACCTTAAGGAACTGAAGTACAGCTCTGGGTGTGGACAGCCACATGCTTTGGGAGTGCAGCTCCAAATAAAACCAACACAAATGAATGGTGGCTACAGTGCTACGCTGTTGCCAGAATAGCAATATGTGTTTTGCTAAACTGTTTGCTTAAATAAACAAATAAATATCCTTCTACATGTAGAATCATAGAATGGTTTTGGTTGGAAGGGACCTTAATGATCATCAAGCTCCAACCCCCAGCAATGGTCTGGTTGCCCCCACCAGGCTGGGCTGTCCAGGGTCCCATCCAGCCTGGCCTTTAAAAGGGCCCAGGACAGGGCATCCATGTTTTACAGTAAATGAGCTGCCATCCACTCCTCCAACCCTTGAAATTCAACTCCAGCTCCAGCCTTTGTTTCCTACATCTTCATCTTCCAGGCTGTAAAAACCATGCAGATGGGGACACAGCTCAGCCTCATCCCTGTATCCCTATGCAGCCCAGAGCAGGGCTGGGACCACCATCCCCCACTGAGAATCGCACACAGAATGCAGACATCTGCTCTCCTGAGCCCTTCAGCACCAGAGGTAGCATTAATTTAGGTCGGCCACAACCAGAGAGAAAAATCATTTCCATTCGACTCCTCCTTCTGTCAAACTGCATAAAATATAGTTCACTTCTTCACCTCGCCTGGCCCCTTGGTGATTAACATTAGCAAATGCAATCAGCCCGTGGCTGCAACGCAGCTCCGCATTAATGTAAAGCTGGGGGAGGGCCTGGGCTGCTATCAGCACAGAGAGCCTTACCTTGTAATGTGCTCATCCTTCACATGGCTGCTAGTGATAAAAGAAGCCATCAAAGCAGATGGACAGGCTGGCCTGGGCAGAGATAGGAGATTTCTGCTGATTTCTCAGGGTAATAAATAAATAAATAAATAGAGACAAAAAGAAAAGCACTCGGTGAGTGCTGTGAGCATCCCCAGCAGTTCCCACTCAAGCAGCAATCAAGGCTGCAGCAGAGCCCTGAGGGCTGCAAGTGAAAATGGGTGGAAGGGTACAGAGTTGTCCCTAGAAGCTGGATGTGAGTCTGTGTGTGCAGCACAGCTGGGAGAGCCGTGCACAAGCTCAGCCCATGTTTTAAAGACATTTTCCTTAGAAATGTTTTCTATGATCCACACTTGGGGAACAAAAGTTGGTGTTTTAAGGCAGCTGAAGTTGTTATTCTTCTCATACAGTGTTAAATGCTCAAATGTTTCTTCCTTTTTTCTCTCCCTCTCTTTCAGTACCCCCTTCTCTTTGGCAAACAGGGCTCCTGAGTCCCTTCTGATCATTAATAACACGAGCTTTCATACCCTCTTGGAGGAAATGAAATTTCTTTGACGTCTTGACTTTGCACAAACAGATTTTAATGAGGGAATATCACCTTGCCTTCAGCTAACTCTCTTCCTTTGCTCTTCCAAGGCTTTTGTAGTCATTTCCTTACAACTTCCAGAACATTAAAGTTCAACACCACGTTTGAACACTGTACACCATTTCCTCAGGAACTTTGTTTATTTGGGAGGATGCACTTCCACCAATGTAATGCAAATCACACCATGAAAGAACATCTTCTGCAGCCCTTCATTATCCTGCCATGGTCTTTCATGTCTTCTTGGTGGATTGCTTTTAAGAAATCCCATTGGGTGACAACCAGGGTGATGCTGCTAATATAAACAGGGACCTGAAGTGAAAGGATCTAGGAAGCCCTGAGTATAACCTGAATAATGCAGATGTGTTGATGGGATCAGGAGAGAAAAAATAGATACAGAAGAGAAGATCATAGAATCATTGAGGTTGGAAGAGATTGCTATGACCATCAAGTCCAACCATCAGCCCCTGTCCCCGTGCCCACTAACCATGTCCCTGTGTGCCACATCTTGCTACTTGCCAGAGGATGCATCAGCTCATGCTCAAACTTGCTGTAAACTTAACAAAGATAACAACTAGAGAGGACATCAGCTTCCAAGCTCAGAAGGACGTGAATTCAGAGATAGTAAATATTGGTGCTGTTCTCAATTTCTTCTCCATGCTTCTCCTAAAGCACAGAGATCAGACAACACACAGAGGAGCTGTGCAATTCCCATGCTGTTGTTTTGAGGAAGGTTCCCAGCAAAAACTGGCACCAGGGATGGACGTTCTTGGAGCAGTTGTCCTCTAAGGTGGAGCAAAGTGTCACTGTGAAGCATGGCAAAGAACTGAGATCTTGAGCAGACGTTCACTGGACCCATGAGTGGGATTCAGCTGTCCCCCTGCAAATCCTTCCCTTTGCTGATAATTTACTGTAATTAAGCCATATGTAAAATTATCTCACTCTATCAGAAGCAGAGACCTTCTGCTGCCCATATGCCAGAAAGACAAATGAAGGGCAAAGCTCACATGAAGAAGGCAAACTTTTGCTTCTTCGTTAAGGAACAACAAGGATGTCTTCTATAACGCATCAGTTGGTGCTCAGATGGTGTTTCAGTATATAAGCATGATCCACATAGTCAGACTGACGGAGTCCTTAAGAACACTTGGGAGCCAGACAATGACCCAGCTCCTGGATTCATGCAATTAAATGAAAATTGCTACTCATGCTTAAAAGCAAAACTCCCTCTTTGTTGAGTTCATGGCCTGGAAACCTTCAGAATTCTTCAGGTTTGAAAATCAAGTACATGCAAACCCTCACACGGGATCTCTGCTTCCAGTGTCCTTGAGCCTGTTCAGCCACGAGAAGAGAAGGATTGGGGAGGATCTTATCAGTACATAAATACCCATCTGGAGGTTGAGAAGATGGAATCTATTTCTTCTCAGTGGTGTTTAGTGAAGGAACAAGGGGCAGTGGGCACAAATCAAAGAACAGTAAATTCTATTTAAACACATTAAATAAAAATGTCCGTACAAGGGTAGCAAACGTTGGAGCCATTTGCCCAGAGATGTTGTGGAGTTTCCATCCTTAGAGACATTCAAAGACTGAAGAGATGCAGTCCTGGGCTGCCGGTGGCCATGCTCGGAGCAGGAGCTTGGGCTGGGTGATCTCCAGAGGTCTCTGTCTGTCCCAACCCTGCTGTGATGCCATGAGATAAATTTCTGATGCTAGAGAGAGAGTACGATGGAGGCAGCCTGAATTTTGAGCACTTGGAGCTGTCATAACTGAAATTATTCCTGTTTCTTAAAATACAGCAGAAAGGTGTGTTCTTAGCTACAGACCATTTATTTCCACAGACCTGCCAGGCAGGAGAGAGGAATACTTTGCTGCTGTTGATCTATCTGCACTTCAACAAGGTAAAAAAGAAACAAAACCACAACTGAATAAGCCCAAACCTTTCACAGTAAATTGGTAGCTGACGTGTTTTTCAAAACTGTAAATATAAATAAGGGCAAGAATCTGGAGTTCAGTGCAATGGAAACAGAAAGCTGATTCAGCAGAACAAGGCACAGTCATAAAAGATTTATTATGCTTTATCAGCAATATCCACAGTCTTTCTGTGATTAGAGTTGCATTGTGTGTAATTATCTTATAGAATTTCTGCTCTTTGATGTGCTTTATCCACCATGCTGAAATACAGTTCAATTCTAGTGGGTTTTCATGGTTGGCTGGAATTTACATTAATTCCTTTGGGCCTGCAGGGCCAGCCTGGTCTGTCACTAGCAAGCTTGTCATAAATATTCATATGCATATATATATATATATACACACACACACACACACACACACACACACACAAACATTATTCTGTACAGTCCCAGAGACTCTGGCCCAATAAAATAAGGGAAAACAGAGATTCTGACTTCCTAGAAGGGATCTTTGATTGATATCCTATGCTCCAGCTTTCTATTACTATGAATTAGTGAGCAATGGAAATGTTAACAGCCATTTGCAAACAGAGGTTACGCTCTGCTTTTAGTTTAAAATGCACAAACAAATTGAAGAAAGTTCCTTCCCATTTATTTAGGCTTGATTTTTCCCTGTTTTTTATTTTTAATTTATTTTACTTTTTCAAGTTCACTGACTTTTTCCATACCCCCTACGCCCATAAATGGTTGCTACCATCCAGAAGAACTACAGGTGTTTGCCAGCCAACCTGTATAGGATGCAAATGCTTAGAACTACCTTGGCTGTGTACCTGATTGTGCTTTTGTGGGTTTCAGCAGGGAGGAAATAATCACCTTCAATGGGAGCAGAATCAATTCTCTGAATAATCACCGAATCCTTAGGAGATGCTCAGCACCACGTGGGAAGGAGAAAAGAATGGAGCGCGATGGGGAACAAAGGTTTATGGAGTTTGTTGGTTGTTTTTAATAAGCAGAGCTCATTTTGTTCCCTTGCTTGATAACTAAATGGAGGCTACTCTGATTAAATACGTCAAATAGCTCCTAGAATTGTAGCTTTGTGCTATTTCAGGTAGAAGATAAAGTGGATGTAGAAGATGTAATTGTATCTGGCACCAATCTCTCCTCTTAGCCCATCTACAGGTGTTGTTCTGTGCATACAATTTGTTTTCCAATTCAGTAGTTGATATTGGAAGAGACGGAACACAAACAATTGCTGTAATTCAGAGTTGCAAAAAAAAAAACCAAAAAAACCCAAACAACAAAATAAAGCACAAAACTGAGAAAACTTAGGAGAGGAATAACTGGAGAGACAGACCAGCAGCAGGCCTGATCACTTCCCAGACCTTGATATGTCACTAGAAATCATGACTGCGGTCTATAGAAGGCCAACAGTGTCATCACAAGACAGACCTTGGTTTTATAGGAGCCTCTCTCGCTGTGTGCAGGAGGACCAGCCCTGTGCCAGGCTTCTCAGCCCAGAGTGTGATTCTCCCCGTCCTGCGGCGCTCCAACAGTTCCTTGTGCAGAGCCTGGGAGCCATCACACGGTCAGATCTCACCAGCTCTAACATACGCTCAACCTCTTCCTTTATAGCTGCAGGGAACGCTTCATCATCCGCCCATTGATTTCTAAGGTGTACATTGAATTAGATTAGATTCCAGGTCAGTTCAAGGAGGGAATAAGATCCTCCATTATCCACTTGACCTGGTCCTCCCCTCTTTCCTCCCAGCCCTTCTGGATTCATTATGTCCTCCTTTTCAACTCTTCCGATGACAGGTTTCCTAAACAACACAACATCATCAACACCCAGATAATTAATTTGCCTTGTTATTGTTGTTCACGAGATCTTGACTTGCTTGTGGGAGGGAGAACTCTAAATCCCATTTCCTAACCGCGCATCCATGCTGCTACTTGAGAGCTGAGGGGCGGCAGAAGGAAACCTTGGTGCAACCTCTCCACCCTGTAGTGTTTGTTCAGCTGAACAGAAGGCTCTGCAGCAGGGCAGGGAGGAGGGCTGACATCCAGGAGAACAGACACCAGTGAAAATCCCGTGTTGTGAGAAGAGAGGGAGAGAAGAAATCAATACATTCGAGTAAGAATTGAAACAAGTTAAGAGCTGTATGCTTATTAGCTCCTCACAGCAAAATAATCTGCCATTGAAAGCAGACGGGGGAGAATATCAGAATGATGGTAATGGAACACAGATTGGTTTAATGGTATCACAAACTCTTTTGAAGGCAGCTGTGTAGCTTAGAGCAGGTGAGTGCAACTCAACAGGGAGGCCTATCTCTAGGTAGAGACTTTGTTAAAGGGAAAAAATGGAGGGGGGGGAGGGCAAAATTGAAATTCTGTTGTCAAGTAACATCACGCTTTAATTTCATGCCACATTATGACAATCTGGTCTGCAAGGCACTCCCAGTGTGTGGCAGCAGAGCTGCTGTATTACAGCTCCTCTCGCACAGCTGATAGGTCCAGAGACCTGCAGCCCTCAGCTAATTGTAAACCCGATTAAACTGCAGTGTGGAGAAGTTTGATTAATTCAGTCTATCTCCATGCAACAAGACCAGAACCAGACGTGGAACAAGACCCAAAGCTTTGGATTTTCATGTACTTTATTCTTTGTGCTTAAAATAAATTGTTTAAAAACAAAGCAGAGGAGAATGATGAAATAAAAACCCAGTGACACAATGAAATGTGACAGTCCTACTTTTCTTCCTAGAAAACTCCCAGCCTTTTACTGTTAAAAAATACTACATTAAAAACAAACAAAGAACATTTCAATGAGTATATTTATGTGCTTACTCAGACATATTACCATACTAATAAACTTCTGGTAGACTTTCAGGAGCTGCTTAGCCAAGGGCTTCTGATTCAGCTGCATTCATGATCACTTGGATAGGAAGGATTTGGACTTCAGTTGTTTCAGTGTGAGTGAAGCCACTGATTGCTTTCTCCATTCTGAGTGCACATGAGACAGAATGGATATAAAGAGGGGCTATTCTCATTAGCTTGCCTAGCCCTTGTTCTTTTAGTCTCTGTCTACCTACAGAAACTAAGACAAGAAATGGTTCAAAAGCAGATACTGGTTTCTATGTCTCATGTGGGGATCTGCATACAGGTGTCTAACTCTCTCTCTGTTACAGCCCAGTGCATCTGAAGTGCTTAGTTCCTCCTGCACCACATATTAATGGTATGATTTGTAATAGCACTGGTAACGCCGGTATACAAAGAGTAATATTAGATTACTTCTGTTATTCATTGGTATCACAGTTGGACAGAATCCTCTTAAATCTACCTAAAGTGGCTTCCCATGGATGCTAGTGCTGCCACCAAAAAATAATACATTATGCATAGATGTACAGCTTCTCAGCTACCCAGTGGCTGCTTTTTGTGAACGATTATAAAATACCTGCATGACCCTCCTAAATTGAATGTGATTTGATGGCAGAAGCTGAGCAACTGCAGTGCTCAGAAACCTTAAATATTTCAGGAGCCTTTTCCCTCCTCCCACCAGCAAACACAGTGGACTTCCCAGGCCCTGCTACACTCCTGGAATGCATTCACTTAAAAAAACACGCACATTGAACCTCAAATTATTATTCCATGGTGAGAAAAGCAGTGAAGAGTAGAAAATGACAGTTTACCCAAATGGAGGTGAAAATGCACTTTCTTCTATACTTTAGAGAAATAACAGCTTTCAGCAAAGATCTAAATCCTAGCAACAAGCTCGACGTAAATGCAGGAAGGTCATCTCTTTGTTAGAGGAAGATTACTTTGCTGAACACATGCATTTTAAAAATAATCTACTAGATGAAGTAAGCTTGGTAATATTTCTGTTGTATTTGTACCTGCAGAGAACAGATCTATGCACTCACTTGCAGCGCAAGAACACAAAGATTGATTAGAAGCAACGAGTTTCTTCTTTGAGAGGCATGAGGAGAAGAAGCAGAGATGTGTTTGAAACAGGATTCAGGCTCTGCTGAGCCAAGAAGTTGTTGTCACCTGGATGGCAAAGCCTTCAACAAGAGGCAGGAACCCGCAGGTTTAGAAGGGCAGGCTCCAGAGCCAGGAGCTTCCTGTTTGAACAGAAAAATAGGCAAGGGGTATGGAGAGAAACAGAGGTACAGAGGGCTGAGCTGCCAAAATCCTTATTAAGTAGGAAAGTACAGAAGAATAAGTTTAATCTTACTTGCAGTCAGTAAAGTAGGAGGCTCTGGGTGAGCTGCTGTTCAGCAAGAATTGTCACGAGGAGCAGGGAGGAGTAAGATGATGCAGACAAATTTTGAGGGGAGAAAGGAGAGGATACATAGCAAAATAAAACCACTCAAAAATACCCAGAAACTCTTGGTCTTGAAAAGGAGAATATAACAAATTCTGGGCTGAATGAAGCAATTCTGAATGGATCCAGAACTCCTGAGTCAAATTCAGAAGGATGAGAGTGGAGAAAGTGAAGCAAGGAAATGGCCTCGTGGTTTGTCATTCTAGTTCAGATACATGTAATTTTTATGTGCTTCAGTACAAAATCATCTTTCCATCATCTCCCCTTGACCAAGGTCCATCACCAAGACAACAGCTGTTTAGAAACAGCCAGGTTTAAACAGACATACACAACACTGGTCTAGGTTTCTTCTCTGGGTCTCTTCTCTTCCCTTGGGTGAGACTCTGCTCCCTTGGAATCAGTTGCAAACCTCTCCTGACTTCCCAGGTAGCTCTTATTACATATTCTTTTGGGGAAATAGAAACATGTTGCTTCAAGGCATTAAAATGAAGGAGGATGGAAATCACTGGCCAGTAAGAAGATAAGCCCGGGGAAATAAGAATACAATCTTATGTCACCTTGGAAAGACCAAAGTCATCCGTCCTGTGGTGTTTATTCAGCAGAGCAACAACAACATTTGTGCTTTTACAGGGAAATGAAAGGACAGCATGGCAGGAGGGGGGTATGGGGGAGATCCGAGCACAGGAATGTTCTGCTACTCCAGCCTGCTATCATTAAACCACATCAGAACTTCATAATCATGGTGTTTAATTAAACAACAGAGGCATGGGTTTATGCATTAATAATGAGGCCTAGCACTTTAGCATGTCAGGCTAAATACAGTTTTAAATTAATAATGTAGCACCACAGCATTAGTGAGAAAATGAAATCTTATTAACAACCCTTATTTGCTAAAGTTCTAGCTCTCAGGGAACAGTGTTATAGCAAAGCATTTGCTTCCCTTAAGGGGGCAGATGGGAGGAGGTGCTGCTTTCTCACACCCTCTGTAATTCCATTATATATAGCTAGCATAGTCACTAAATATTGCCAAGTGTCTGCCAAGCAGTGCCGTATGGTGCTTCTAAACCTAGGTGTGACGTGGTGGATAATCTGCACAGTTTGTTTATACACCCAGGAAGGGCATTTACTCACTTTTTTTCTATTACTGTACCATCTCAGCAGGCGACACTGGAGGATGCCTATGGGGCATCATCACCACCTGCAATATCAGTGTTTTACAATCATTTGTGTGTGATCCTCTCAGACCCCAGGACTGCAAACACTGTTATTTTGAAGATCGGGAACTGAAGCACAGAAAGCAGCTGAGAGGATGGGAAATAAAAGAAAGCGATTGATTTACTGCGGCTTACAGGGTTACCACCCATCAGCTGATCCCTAATAACTGTCCACACAAACATTCTTGGGTCACACTCCAATGCAAGGTGTTTTATTTTCAGAGCCAATGAAGAATACCTGTGATTAATTACTCCATCCTTGCGGACAGACTGTCATTTGTTAAGCCATAGAAGCTCCAGCACTTTATAAGCAGGGTCTCACAAACCTTTAGCTTCCCGACTCCCACTGATTTCAAGGACCTGGATGACCTCAGGCATGTAGCAAATCTGCAAAGGACTGAAGAGTGGAGCCCCATCTGCTCAGCCCTATAGTAGAATCTGAAGCCCAAAGGCATCAATTTCTCCATGTATTTGGCACAAAACACTGCTCCCCCCCAAAAAAAACCAGCCAGCATCACAGAATCACTCCAGAATCCCCAACAAGGATTGTGAGAAATAGGTCTGGTGCAACCGATTGCCTGCAACTGCAGCTTGAAGGCTGAGGGATGCCCATGAAATCCTGCCATCTATTATGCTGCTGTTGAGAATGCTGCAGTGATACAGGTTGACAGGGAGAGCAGTATTATTCAGAGAGCCATCAAGTTCAGAGCTGGTTCCTGCAGTCTCACATTTTGAGAGCAGAATTCCCCTTTTCCTGTGAATACTGCAAGAGCATAACAGATTGTGTACAGATCTTATTTTATCCCTATTGCACAATGCACAGTGGTAACGTAAGCAACCTTTTAGGGTACTGGGAGAGATCATGAATGATGGGTGGCAGACAAATATATTGCTACAGCCTTTGCATAAGACCCAGGAGAGCCCTAGCAAGTTGTTCATGATAGCAACTCCCTTAAAAAAGAATGGTCTTCCATATTTAATGCCTTCAGACTTTTATTTGCATACACTATGTGTATCCTGCTGCAGAAAGAATACTGATTTTGTAGACGTTGGATGGGATATTCTCATCATGTTCTTTTTCCATTCATTTACTGCCCAGCTCGCATGGAATGAGGAAGGAGATGAGGCATGATGAGAACTGCAGATCTCATACAAGCAGTTTTCTTTGCAAATGCTGCACACGTTAGAAGCAAAGGTCACCCGTTCTCTCCTGCTTCAGGACTTCAAGGACATGGGTTTCACTTGGGAGCCACAGGGTTCATGGGAAGCAGCAGCTCAGTATTTGTGAGAAGTGAAACATCTAGGACACAAAAATCATCTCAGTGTGCTTGGACATCCATCTCGTCTTGTTAAATAATAAATAGACACCTAATGGAATTTAGTCTGACTGCAGGCTGCAGTGTGAGTGAAGGCAGAGCAGACCTGCATGTTCCCCCTTACTTCATCATCAGTGAGTAAATGGGTCACTGATGAATGGGAACTAAGTAAATCTCCATCCTTTCTGTACCGTGGCCTTACTGAACTTGCTGCAATGGGATGTGGCTCAAACTCACACAACGCTGCTACAAAACACTACAGAGAAATATTACAAATGATCTCACCAAACCTTTCTGGTCTGAGCTCAAGAAAACTCGAGGAAACAAAGCTTTTCATGTTAGAAATCCTTCATTTGCTTTTTAATTGTGCTGCAGAAAGTCTTGGGATCTGGTCTTTCCCCCCCATCCCCCCCTTTTTTTTAATTTTCTATTTATTAATATTTAATCTCTGTGTGGTGCAGAAGAAAATCATTTCTGCAATAACATCAGAATGGGAGGGTTAGAAATCAATAGCCCAGCTCTCACAAGACACATTCAATCCCTCCTTAATCCATTTTCGACTGCTCCCCTGTCTTATTAGAACAGCCAACATTTCCCACACTCCTTAGGTTGGGATATTCACATTGCAGGAGGGAATTCGAAGCACCCAGCAGCACAGAAATCTCCATTCTGTGAAAGTCAGGAGAGGGAACACACCACCTGTCTTTGGGAAAGAAGTCTAGACCTTATCCTGAACCCAAATCCCTACTCTAATAAAACTTTTCTATTAGATAGCCATGTCCCATTGCTGTGAACAGCAATGAGCCTTGCATCCCTTATCAGCTTGGAGCCACAGTGGGACATCTCTCCATCTCAATTTTTCCTATTGAGAACCAGGTAGGTTCAACTGATGGGAGAAGGCAGAAACAACAGAGTGCTGCTCCTGCCCTACAGGCTCTAAGGCTTGAGGATACGACAGCAGTCTCTCTTCTGCACACTTCAGCACCAACCTGACAGTACATGTATATTCACTCTGCACACTCCACTAGCCAGACCATGGCTGCACCCTCATCCAGCTTGGCACGTCCCCTCCTTCTGCCTGCTATCGCAGCCATTGGTGCTTTTCCACCAGCACATTGGTAGCATGCAGCCCCCTGGAGCCAGGAGAAGACCCTGGATGGGTTAACTAGTTAGAGCTACCAAAAGGCACAGAGACTTTATAGGAGGGCAAAGGCACACTGACTTGATAAGAGGGCTGCTTGGAAGAGTTGCAAAGAGCAGAGGAAGACAAGCATTAGAAAGGGGCTGAGCTTAGCAGTTGCTTTGATTTCCACAGAGCAACCTTTTTCTTGGGTTCTTGGTGCCCTCTGAGTTTCTTTTTGCTCTTTAGTGGACGTTTTGTGCCCTGGGACATAGCTTTGCACGAGCATTCAAACTTTTCCTGCAATATGTGCTTCCTTTTCCATACTTGTGGCTTGAAGCATGCAAAACCCTTTCCTTATCAAAAGCAACGAGGAGAGCTGTAACAAGAATGCAGCTTGAGCCTGCCTGCTGCAAGCAGACGGTTTGCCAGCAGAGGGAACTGCAGACCGGGTAATCTTACGGAGCTTCACACCGAGTCCCAGAGATGTGCACAGGGAGAAGTTTCGGGCAGCCCTGATGCTGCTCTGTGCAAATTTGCTCCTAGGGTGGTGTGTGTGCAGGGACCTCTCGATGAATGAGTTCAAACAGGAATCCAGTCATAAACTCTGTTTGCTGTATTAGAAAATAAGAATACTTTTTAAAAAGCGATCCTCCAAATTGTTATAGTCACCTCCTTGCTGCCACCTAGCGAAGGGGAAGAAGCATCTGAATACACAAGGGAGTATTGAGCATCTGAATACACAAATTCTATCCCAGAGGCCTCTACTTATACAACAAATTTTGGAGGAAAAAAACCCCACAAACAACTGCCTCAAAATAACCTTCCAGGCTGCATGTAACTCTGCTTGCTCACCACTGGAAGGTCTTCCTGCTTACCTTGCTGGTGCTCACTTGTGTCTGAAGAGCAACACAATATTGCATATTTAATTGTGTTGAAACTCTTCAGGGTGTATTTATTATGCTCTGATAATTCTGGTGGGCTTTTCAGGATCGAGTAGTGAAGGAGGATTTCACTGTCCTTCATATTATGGATGCATAATTAGCATAGCCACAGTGGCACTAAGCACAGACTCGTTGCACAGCACCAGTCATCTCAGGCAGGTTTTACAGTCAGAATCAAACCTCTTCTTAGCACCTAAGTGAGCTTTGGGCAGGACTGAGAGCAGGATCCTCATCCCCAAAGCCTTGTGCCTTAAATGTAAGATCCTCCCCCTCTACAATAAAAAAGAGCATCCCTGCATTTTGGGGGATCTTTTCCCATAAGACTCAACAGCACAATGGACAATTGTTAGTCCAGAACTCAGCAGAAACAGCAGACCAACAGTCCAGCAGGCTGAGCTCTGCCTGCTTTTCCCTGCTCTGGGTTTCTGTCCTCTGCCAACCCACTATATGTAAACAGCCAGCACAGCATTGCCATAAACTGTACTTTTTCTTGCCCATTTTCTACCATTACACCCCAGGGAAGAAGTAGATTCTGTTCACTCGGCGGGGTTGAATGACTCCACTCATTTCAGTACCATTTTTTCCAAGCACAAGACGATCTCACTCCTGCACCTCGATGTTCAAACACTTTCTGCTGTCCATGTATTTGTTTGAATAGAAGGAAAACCCACAAAGACTGCAGTGACAGCAGCCACTAGGAACAGGGTCATGTATGCAAAATGCAGGGTGTGGAGCTCCAGACCCATAAACACCCGTAGGGTTTGCTGTTCCTGGCAGGCTTTTGGGTCTCTGAGCCTGCAGGGATGGGTGCTGCTGGGCTGCTGGGCTCTGCTGGTCGCTAGGTGTCACCGTGGGACTTTGCAGCACACAGCCACGCCATCTATATCAACCCCCCTTCTTCCCGATCTCTTCAAAAGGTCCTGTTCTGTTACTCTTCTAACACAAGAATCTGGCTGCTAAGGATGGAGGTGGAACTTTTCTCCCTCCTCTTCTCTAATAGAAGAATATCCATGTGTGAACTGGTCCCCCATCAAAACACTGCTAATGCAAAACACAGCAAAATAACCCTTAAAGAACACATCTATTTATTAAAGTACTACAGGATCTGCATAAAAAGCTTTTACTTCTAATTTTCAGTCCACTCCTTCTCTCAGCACTACCCTTGTTATACAGGACATGCTTAGAAAGTTACCACTACTTGTCCTGAGTCTTTACCATTAGAATTCCTATAATGTTGTCACACCGCTAGTCCTTCTCATTGCAAGATCTCAGCACATTGCAGAAAAGGTAAATCATCTCCAGCAGGGGACAATCCGCATTTAGCAATCCCTGCACATCATCTTCATGGGAATGATTTACGCCAGTGATAATTTTCTAGTACCTCCTCTATCGTCTATTGTCACTCGGAGTCTTGGAGTGATCCCAGAGGTGAACAAAGTTATGCTGCGCTCACCTGTATTTGAAAGTCACCGTGAATGTGTACAGTGATCTGTCCCAGGAGTAGCTGAGTGGTCCAAATCTCATAAAACAATTAAATGACTAAAACCAGTAATTGGTCTTCATGGTCTGATAAGTCCGATAAGGGCAGCAAAGAAGAGACACGGCCTGTAGATTCAGACACCAGAGGCAAGGTAAGAGAACATCCAGGAGGCAGCTCTGCTGCTATGGGTGAGTGTGCATCTGTCGCTGCAGATCTCAGCACTCCTGACTCTGATGTGGAGAAGGAAGAGAGAAACTCATCATTTCACGTTAGCACATTGCAGAAAGGGAGGTGATGGGAAGAGGACAAGCTAACTATGCTATGTAGGGGGTCCGATAAAAACAGAGCACGTTATGGTGTCACCGCAACACTAGTAAACACGCTAGTGTTTACTTCTGGAAACAACCTACCAGGTACATCTGCATCAACTGGTTGCATTTGCCTTTGGGCCATATCCACCTGTTATATCTCTGTGTCATCATCTGAGCAGGCACTTGAGGGGCCTGGGTCAGCACAAGGCATGGCCTCCGAAGCCCCCCAAAAAAACACACAGAAAAAAAACCCTGAAATTGGGACCTCTTCCTGTTGTAAGAATTGGGTTTTCTCTGTCGTCTCAGTGCAGGAACACAGGACAAAACACCTTTCTTATCCTTCTCTATGCAGCTCTCTATACAGGTGCCCACCTGGTGTTCTCCATACGATTTCCCTGTGGACCAGACCCTCTCCCAGTCACGGCAGGGCTGATTTCTCTCACCGAAGGCCGCTTTGCAACTGAAACAGTTAAAGAAAAAGGGAGTTGTTTCCTTTCTGAGCTTCACAGTCAGTTCCCAGCACTCATAACAGGGAAGGACAGAATCCCTTCAGAGTTTGGACTGAGTCACAAAGGATCACGTTTCTTTTCCCTGTACAGGTAATGAGCACAGTGAGTCTGTGAAGAAAATGGAACTGGATGTGGGCTCTGCCTTGGAAACCTCTCTTTATATCTCTGTCATCCTCACCCACATCACAGCAGCGCTGTCAAGACCTTACAGAACTGCCTTCAATTCAACACGTCCCACTTAGTGACTGGTGGTCCCAAGTGTGAGGATTTGGGTGTGCAGAGGGGGGTGGTTCACTTCTAACTACAGAAATAACACTATTTCTGTAGCACACCCACCCCATCCTTCACAGCCTCAAGGCCGGAGGCCTCAGGGTGCTCAATGCCCGCAGTGGACTCAACATGAGCCAGCAGTGCGCTCTGGCAGCTCGGAAAGCAAATGGGATCCTGGGCTCCATCAGGAGAGGGGTGGTCAGCAGGGATAGGGAGGTGACTGTCCCTCTCTGCTCTTGTGAGGCCCCATCTGTTGTACCGTGTCCAGGTGTGGAGCCCTCAGTACAAAAAAGACATGGAGATTTTGTTAAGGGTCCAGAGGAGGGACAGGAAGATGATCAGGGGGCTGGAGCACCTCCCCTATGAGGACAGGCTGAGGGAGTTGGGTTTGTTCAGCCTGGAGAAGAGAAGGTTGCGGGGTGACCTCATTGCAGCCTTTCAATACCTGAAGGGAACTTACTGCCAAGAGGGGAGTAAAGTCTTCGAAAGGGCTGATAATAGCAGGACACGGGGAAATGGTTTTAAGTTAAAAGAGGGAAGATTTAGGTTGGATGTTAGGGGGAAGTTCTTCACTAGGAGAGTGGTTAGGCCCTGGAACAGGCTGCCCAGGGAGGTTGTGGATGCCCCGTCCTTGGAGGTGTTCAAGGCCAGGTTGGACGGGGCCATGGGCAACCTGATCTATGGGGTCTCTATGGGAATCTATGGGGTCTATGGGGTCTCTATGGGGATCTATGGGGTCTCCTGGGCAACCTGATGTAGTAAATGTGTATGTTTGATGGCCCTGCTAGACACGGGGGTTGGAACTACATGATCCTCGCTGCCCGCCGCTCCTCGCCGCACTCTGATTGGACGGCGGGGGAATCCCGCCGGGCCGCTCTCCTCTATATAAAGGGGCGGCGGGGCCGCGCTCTCCTCACAGCCCGCCCTCAGCGCGGAGCGGCGGAGCCGCCTCCTGTCTGTTCCTATCGGAGGCGTAGGGCGGCGGAGATGGCCGAGCTCAAGTCGCTGGCTGGCGGCGAGGCGTACCTAGCGCTGGCCCCGGGCTACGGTCCGTCGGCTTTCGCTTACGGAGCCGCCGAGGGACAGAGGGGCGCCTACACGGGGAGCGGTGGGGCGGACTTCCATCCCGGGGCGCTGGGGAAGTCGGCGGAGAGCAGCGGAGAGCAGAGCGGGGACGAGGAGGACGGATTCGAGACCGGAGTGAAGGGCGGAGCGGCCTTCGAGAGGGAGGGCAAGCTGAAGGCAGCGGCGCTGGGCAAGAAGCCCAAGGAGCAGCGCTCCCTGCGCCTCAGCATCAACGCGAGGGAGAGGAGGAGGATGCACGACCTGAACGACGCGCTGGACGGGCTGCGCTCCGTCATCCCGTACGCACACAGCCCCTCGGTGAGGAAACTCTCCAAAATCGCCACCCTGCTGCTGGCCAAGAACTACATCCTCATGCAGGCTCAGGCTCTGGAGGAGATGAGGCGGTTGGTGGCCTACCTGAACCAAGGCCAGGCCCTCAGCGCCCCGCTACCCGCCACCCTCAACCCCTTCGGACAGTCGGCCGTGTACCCCTTCACCAGCACGGCCTTGCCAGGCTGCCCCGAGAAATGCACTGCCTTCACAGGAGCTGCCTCTGCGCTCTGCAAACACTGCAGCGACAAGCCTTGACTCCTGCCTTCTTCGGGCTCCTTCTCGGGTTTATTTTGCTTTATTTCTTTTTGACTTCCGTGTTTTTCTTTCCGCTGCCATCAGCCCCGGCTTCCTACTGTCAGTTAAGTCTGGGTTTTCTTTTTTGTTCATTTCTCTTATACCTCCCCTGTCTCTTGGACCCGGTATTGGAAACATTTGGCCATGACACCAAGCCCCAAAGCACGCCCCGTTACTAACTTCATTTAGTTCTCCCCCTGTGCAGCTTCATCCATAGAGTTGTTTCCTTCCCACGCTGTTGGTGGACTGTGCACGTAACATTCCTGCTCGTGAAGTTCTTGAGCAGCTCTAAAACTGAACTCCAGAAACACAGAGGGGTGTGTGTGTGTGTGTTGGGGGGAAGATCTGGTGATGGAAACCTCAGTGGGGGTTTTTTTGGGGGGGTCTGATTGATCTGGGTTAAAAACAGCTTCTAAGAAACAAAACCCAGCCCCAAAGCTATGCAACGTTTCAGAATCACACGTAAACTAGGGGTTCCTATGTAGCCAGGTGGAGTTTGACTGCACTCGCAAATCCCAGTGTGAAAGCTCAGCTTGTGGGAGGGAGGAAGCTTGGTGCTCCTGGCCAAATTACGGATGCTTCAGAATAACGTGCAGTTTTGTGCTTTAAAAAGAACATTTCTTGAACTGAGGGGGACTCTTGATTGTATGCTATTGCCTGCTTTATGCCTGTTTCTCAGCGTGGTTAAGTTTTCCAGGTTTTCCAAAGCCTTCGCTCATCATTTTAAAACAAACAACAACAAAAGACACTTAACATATTTATATGTATTTATAATAAATAAAAGACATGAATAACTGTTTTCTCTGTCCTACATGTCTGTAAAGCCAGCTGGTAGTCAGAGCACAGCCCCTGCTGAAGCCAGTTAAAGTGATGCTGCAGCAGTGCTTTACAGGGGCCGGTGTGAAGTTAGGCGAACAATCGTACTTTGAAAAGCTTTTTGGACATTCAGCTCCTTATCAGCAGGGATTTGGGATTTCTCTGCACTTTGTTTCATGAATCCTAAGCACCCAAAAGATGCTTGTGCCTGTTATTTACAGCTGAGCAGCCTGGAAGTATATTGGATTTAGGTTGTGGATTTCAGCGCTTGCTGGAAAATACCCTGGTGCTGGAGCTGTGTTTAGAACAGGCTGCTCTAGCACTGAACTTAGCTTGTGTGAAATGTGGCAGGGAAGGAAGCTGCTTAAAGACTCTTCTCATCCCTTTGGCTTGGTTTTCTGTTCTGTCTGCACCGTGATCCTAGACCTGCGTGTGGTTCGGGCCACTTAATGAATGATTAAATGACTAATCTTGTATTGACTGTGTTAGTGCAAGTTCCTAAGCGGGTACCTTGCTGGCCAAGTTTTGAATGCTGCTGTGCTGGTTTACTTTGGTTTTCTTTTTATTATATTCAATGCTTTGGTGCCTTGTGTGCTTCACTAATCGTTATATAATCGTAATTGAGGTACATTCAGTGATTTCTGTTCAGATCGGAATGCCGGCCCCGTGTCAGAGCAAGCACGTAAACTGGTACAGTTGCAGCCTGAGGGGCTTGAGCTGTCTGTGGCCATTTGTGTTAGGAGTGGGGTGTAACTATTTAAGGTTATTAAACCAATTTCCATGGCTGTCGTTAGTGTTATGCTAATTTGAAAAGGACTGCCGTCCCTCTAAAGCTGCTTGTCCGTGGCACTTAATTTTAATTAATACCTATCCAAAAGACTTGTTGTTTTGGAAAATGAGTGCGTGGTTAAGCATCGTTCACAACCGCATACTTAAAATTAATTCGTATCTTCATTTCTTCTTTTTTAACAGGTTTATTGGTTGTACCTCTTTCAGTAAAGTCTTGGCGTTATTCTTAAAAGGCATCTGAGGAAGTGAAAGTGAACCAGAACCAATACTGAGGCACAAATGACTGGACGCTGCAAATCAGCACCAGTCATTCAATGTTATGCAGTCTGAGTTGTTATCTGAAGCTATTTAGAGAATCACGATTTTGATCTAAATGCTCATCAATTCTGTTTAAAATTATTGAAAATCAAACAGCTGTGAATATTGAAATGGCAAATGGTTGAACTGTTTCTTTTTCACCCAAGCTGAAATAGTTGGGGTACGAAGCACTCAACAGCTTAATATTAAATATGAGTTTGTGTTGGTTAAAAGATTATAACATTGGAATTTATAATTGCTTTTTTTCTCAACTAATTATACAGAAAAGTGGCTTGTTGTAATTTCTGAGCTGAGAAAAGTCTTCACAGTCTCACAGTTATTTTTGGAACAATGATTTTTAGTGCAGCGATTAACTTCTGCAATTTCCAGGAGAGAAAAAAGCCTGCTCCTATTACCATATCTACCTCAGATCCTAACATCAACCTTCAGAGGGTCCTTGAAATATTCAGGAGGCTCTTTGAGAATCCACTTAGAATGAAGCGATTAATTTCAGACGCAGAAGTTAAAGCCTTTATTTAAGAATGTTTTAATAGGGGAAAAAAAAATAGAAAGCTCGAGTAAGTTGTGTGAAAGGCGAGCTATTAGAAATATAAATATAGAAATTATCAAAGCAATACTACAGGAACTCGTAAATAATTATTAAATTCTACTTTAAAGAGTAATTCATTTCCAAACGGAAGGGAGCCCATTCATAGCCCTGCCTGCAACAAAGTGCTGCTGGACTGTGAGCTGACTGGCTTCCAGGTTATTGGGAAAGTTCAGTTCTGGGAGCTGAATCCAGCCGTCGTGGGCTTGTAAGATTTTCTTTCTTATACAGATCTGGAACCCATAGAGAACCCTTCATGTTTCCTGCTGACAGGAAGGCATCTAGTCTGGTATGACATACACTTTGTGTTGAGCTGCTGGTAATACTGCTGCCAAATGAATGCCCAGTAATGCTTTGCTTAGAGGGGATAAACCAGGCTTCTGGCTATCTATGCGTGTGAAACGTCGGTGTTAGCCTTGCAGGTGTACATGGTTACTGTGAGGAGGAGATGCCATGAATTCTCAGTTGGTTTTCCCCACACTGGCATATGAAATATATATATATATAGTGTTCTATGTAAGGTTTTATGTCTCCTTTATTTTTTTGGTTGGTGTTTCAGAGAATACAAAGGAAGAGCTTCAAAATGCTGAAATCTCTTTTTCTGCTCTCACGTCCTTGTTAAGATTCCTGATTGCTTTTTATGAAGGATTTACAGTGTGTGCTCGGATGGAACTGAAATACAGATGGTGTGTTCTGATCTACTTGTTATCCTGGTATGTTTATACTTGACAGAAAAAGACAATGCCAACTTTAATTGAAGGTAATATATTGTTTTCTAACCTCACTCAGTTTTTCTTTACGTTCCAAAAACAACCAGATTCAGACTTAATAGGAAGAGATGGAAAGAGGAGATGCTGCTCACCTGCTTGTTGCTTCAGTAGTTCTCCCAGTCACTGACCACAACTAATGTTTCACCAACCAGTGTAATGTTACTAAGAGGAACTTGGAAACTGCTGTCAGTTTGCTCTGCATCAGCCCAGGTTTGGCACTAACAATGTGATGATGTCTTGAGCTTGCAAGGTGAAATGTCATTGAACCAAATATTGCAAAGCAACAGGTTTAAGGGTGCTGCACCTGCCTTCCTCAGGTACCAGCAAGCAGTTAAACCAGTTGTTGTTTCTAGGAAGAAGCCATGGGAATCCTGCAGTTTTCCTCTCTTTCTTCAGTCTTTGCACTGTTGTTCTGATGGGGCACCACAATGTCTGTGTTGTTGCTTTGCTGATCTCTTTTCCCAGGCTTTACAAAGCAATTTGTTGTTCTCAGGTCATTTTCAGGATCATTCTTTACAGATATTTTTCTGTTTTTTGTTTTTTGTTTTTTCCACTTTAAAAAAATAAGCTGACGTTACAGGGGTGAAACAAATGCAGGGTCCAGTTCTGCTGCTGCATTACTTACTGGTGATATTTCTGGTGATGTTAGTGAAAATAAGACAGGGCCTGATGCTCCAGAGCCCGGTGTTGCTTTCTGAACCCAGCATAATGCTGCCCTCTGTTAGAGGCTCCACAGGACCAGAAAAATCTGTGCAAGCTTGATCCCTTTACTGCATTAGCCTTGTAGTATAACTGTAAAGCATAGGGCACAGTGGATAAAGACTACACTTAAAAGCCTCCACAGCTCATCAGCCAACCTTACTGCCAACACAGGAGCAGAAGAGCTGCAGTGCACGTTGGAAGGCCGAGCTCTGGACAGCAGCTTTCCTTCCAGTTTGTTATGACTCTCATTACTGCGCTTGCAATTCAGGAGGTGCATTCAAACAAGTGATTCCTGTGTGTGCTCCTGAAATTTTGAGCTCGGATGTTGCAGTGTTATTGAAACTTAGCAGCATGGTTTTTACTTCTGCTTGTTGCCTACCGTACAAATGATCAGCTGAGCAAGCACTGCTCACATCTCAAAGGGAAAGATCCTGCAAGGATACTAGCGTGCACCAAGCCCTATTTCAGTACTGCTATTACGCTGCTGTCTGTGGTCTGGTAGAGTTTTGATTAGTATTGTACAGTAAACTCTTTTGTTTGTTGTTGTTGTTTTCTCTAATCCCGATTAAGGCTAGAAAAAACTCTTGATTACAGTAATTTTAGTAATGTAAATTTGGTTGTGATATGTCTTTATCTGTAATCCCCTTTGGCGTTCGGTTCAGAGGGAGATGAACGACTCAGGGATTTACGACCTTTCAATCAGTCCTTCCATGAATGCTTCCCTCTCAGTTCTCCTCCGTGCAAGAAATTCATAACGCAGGCAGAACAAAATATTTTGCTATCAGAATAGACATTGCAAAGGTGTTGATTTCCTTTTAAGAATAGTTTGCTATCAGGCATTTCCTCTTTATTAAGGAAAAAAGGAAGAAAATGGAACCAAGCATAAGATCTAAGAATATATCTGAAACATCTTCACTATTCACTCAAAGGTTCAGAGCGATTGTTCCCCTATCACCTCTATATATTCTTTTCATAGTCAAAGCTTACGTTTTGCATTTATTCTTTGACATTACTTCAAACTCTTGATATTTTCTGTTTATAATGACGCCGTTTTAAAATGATCCAGTTCATTTCTAAACATTTCCTGCTTTAATGAACAGTAAAGCCTGAGTTACTGTTTATTCCTGAGGTGCTTGATGCTTCCCAGCCTCACTCCCAACATTTCTTTAAAGCCAAATATATTAATCTTAAGTATTAGTGCTGAAAACCAGTAATTTTCAGGGGTATTTAGCTTATTAGCTTTTAATATTTACTCCGCTTAAGGCACTGAAAGCAGAGCAAAGATTTGCAGCAAACAAACCACAGGTACACGGGATCTTATCCATCGGAACGAGAGCATGGCTGCCTGCAAACTGCCTGCCCTCGTGGAGCAGTTAAATGGCTGTTTATTATTTAACAGCTTTATTTTAACTGTAAATATTTAATTCCATCGGTGATTCATGTTCATTAGAGCCTGCCTCATTAATGCCATTTGTATTTGCTTAATTTCTGTCTCCTGACGCCAGCGCTGATGTTTTGTGTGTTTATATCCAGCAACGTGGAACTGCGCTGTGAATATAACCCAACCTTCCTCAGCCACCAATGGGAAAGAACTCTCTGCTCTTTTGCCTGGAGTATTTCAAAGGGGAAAAACATGGCCGAGCAAACAAACATCACCCAGTTTTTTTCCTCCAAGCCCACTTTTGTCTAAAGTAATGAGGCCATAGTCAGTTGGCTCCAAAAAGCGGCGTGATTTAGTGTGACGTACAGTGAATCATTGCAGATCCATTCGGACTGCATTCGTTATTTTAATGAGACAGAGGCAAATCTGGTTTTTGGCCGCAAACCTTAAGATGCACGCACGCATAATACGAAATGTTTGCTGATTGCCACAAGGCAACTGACATTACGGATTTTTATCGCCATCATTACGTGGCTTAAAAACTCACCGCCTCCCAAGATATTTAGCCCCTGCTATTTTCTCTTGCCAATGACACGGAAGTTGCCGTGCTGACATTTAAAAGCATTTAAAAAAAAGCTTATATCTGTTTAATTTCGGTGCTTATTTCAGCCTCACGCCACCTCCCATGTTCAGCACTTCTTCATTCCTGCTTTCACATAGAAGTAGGGAAGCCCCCACTGCACGGACACCCAAAAAAGGTCAAATTCAGTTGGGCGACAGCAGTGCAAGGTGCCCACCAGCCTTTGCTTGATGTAGGATAAGACATGACAATGAGGCAGGCATATCTTTGCACAAGCAGTAATCACAGTAATGGTGTTCCCAAGAATTTACTAGTGCTGAACTTTCCTGTGCGCTGTAGTATTACTTCCTCTGCTTCTGCAGTACCAGCAAGGAAATTCATTGTGCTTGTGTTTGCCTTCAAGCAAGCGGCAGTCAATTGATTATTGATGGAAGTCTCTCTTAAAATGAGGCTGCGTTGATTTATGCAGTTATATGCACAGATGTATCTGCCTGGAATGCACATCCACATGCATGTCGTATCAATGTGTCTTTATAACACTTTCCCCTACGCTGCATGCAGGTGAGCATGCATATATCTATGGTTTATTTACCCAGCGTGTCTGTTTTCCACCAGCCATCAGTAGCCTTGATGGAATGCTGTTATGTTTGCATGAAGCTTTGAGCAACATCATCTGGCTGCGGCACCAAATCCCATTGCATGAAATCCATGCGACTTCTGGAAGATGACTCTGACCCATGCAGGCCAACCACTCAATGAATTATATTCCCCATCTCATTTTACCCTTTAAAAAGAAAGCGATATTTTGGGAGGGGATGTGAGAAGCTGTTTGTTTCCCATTCTGTGATCGGCAGTTTTGCAGGCGGAAGATGGAGAGCCAGCGTTATCTTTGCTATTACTGGATTCCAAATGGATGCATCCTATTCTTATCGATTTACTTGATACCAGGTAAAAGTGTCATACGTTGTGCTATTGATGAAGATGTCATCGAGAAGTCTTTATGCCACTGGTTTGAGAATTCTTTTACCTTAAGTGTTTTTTATCTCCTGGCAGCTTCAGTGTAAAGGAAACCACGCAGCTGACAGCCATACTGGGAGTGCTCGGTGTTTACAGCAGAACTGGGGCTGTAGGGGAAAAGGATGAAAATCTCTTGCAAAATGTTAAAATGGCTGCTGACTTGGAGGCCTCTGGGTTCGTTTTACATCCTCCCCAGTGTCCAAGAAAATACAGTTTTACTTGTAACAAGTTTTCTCCCCTTGAGCTTTTTCCCTCTCGTGCCTCGATCAGCTTCCTGAAAGATTGGAGGACAGAAAACACTTTGGTTACAGGAGCTCTATTACTCCTAACGTTGCTTTTTGCAATTGAATGTGGCACTGCACGGAATAATCTTGGTGCTGGAGACTGCACAGCAGGCAAGTGTGCTCCTCAGTGACTCGACTCCTCTCTGCGCTCGCAGAGCAGCATCAAATCGCTTCCAGCAGTTCACAAATCCCCTTTGGAGAGGTAAACAATGCAGCAATGAGTTCCTCTTCTGAAATGTGTCTCTCCTTTGCAAGATGCTTGAGGTTCTTCATACCCAATATGTCACTGAAATAAAAACCGAAGGATCTTCTCAGGCAAGATTTTCCTTTCTGGGTTTTTGTGTGCTCTTGTTAGGACTGTGCTGCCTTATAAGTAATCCCTGCAATCACAGGATCCCTCCGTGAGATTCTGATCCAGCCTGCAAACAGAACAATTTCTATATAAATATGGGAATAATAAAGCCCAGCCACATTGAATGCTGTATGCCAGCGTCTTAGTAGATATTTGTTTTTGTCTTTCGAGTCAAGCCAAATTTGGAAGCTCTTTCTGATCATTTTAGTGAAATTCTGCTGCTTTTTACGTCCTTCCCCAGTTGCCTTGCCCTCAGGCATCAAAAAGATCAAGGCATTTGCCCATGGACACACGCTGACTTGAGTGAGCAGCTTGCCACATCTGAACTCAGCTAATCTTAGCTTGCTGCTTCCCTAAGCAAGCAGCACATAGGCAGCACCAGCCCTGACATTTGCTCGCTCTGCAGGCTCAGGGTCCCCGGGCATGCACAGTTAGTCTTGTGGCAGTGGCATCACCCAATTCAACTCCTGATTCCTTCTGCGGCAGCCACGGCTGATGGATATGGAGGTGTGGCTGCGCTGTGGCTAATTCTAGCAGTATCCTGATGCTGTGTTAGCCTGGGGCAATGGGAGCCTGCCCCAGGGATCAGCCGGTCCCCAGCTGCTTTTGGAGTGGGGAAGCATAAAGGTGGCTCCAAGCCACCTTTGTTTGCCAGACCTTGTCTTGCACTGAGCACAGTCCATTCGTGGGGGAGAATCTGGGCCAGGGTTTATGAAATGCAGTGCTATAGAAACCTGCCCTCTGCAAAACACTGCTCGTGTCTGAATGCCCTTTGCTGGAGATGGCAAAGGTGCTGCCCAAGATCCTGGCTCTGTGAGAGCACCAGGCTATAACAGTAAGTGTCATCACCAGGCTGCCCTGCACTGCTTGCTCTGCATCTCTGTCACTGCTTCAGCCACAGGCTTATATCCTAGGAAGTCTGCTCGAAGCTGATAACCCTGGGACAGGAGACTGGTGTGCCTTTGGAGATGCTCATACTGACTGAATATCTCTTCATTTTTATTTTTATAAGCAAAGCAGGCATTTGGAACGTTTCCTTTTCGTATCACATCCATTCTCCAGCCTCTTTTTTGTGCTTAAGGCTGCCTCTTTTCTATCCCTTGTCCTGAGGTGGTTGTGCTCTCCCACCTCTGTTCTTCCTCTCTGACACTGGGGACCCTCTGCTCGCTTAAGCCTGTCTGTCACAATACAGTGATCTGTCCCATGGCAGAGCAAGCAGAGCATCTTCATTCATTTGGCAGTCAAGTAGTGGCAATTACACATCTTTCCTCTTCATTTTCTCTGGGAAAACCTTTTGACTAATTTATGGAGTAGTTATTCCGGTTTTGCACGTGTGTGAGTAAATGAGCACATCATTTGTCTTTGTAAGCAAGAGAAAAAATTATTTTCTGATGGAAAGATAATGGAAACGTACTGAGGGTGAGAGAAGGTTGTGGTTTTGTAGCATTTCGAATGTAGCCCATCAGCAGTAAGGATAACCAAAGGTGATGTGAAATTAAAAGCAGCTTTCATGAAAGCCACCAAGGGGAAGTGTTTATATCTGTGGGGAGCACATCTGGTCACTACATAACATGGGATAATAACAGTGAAAGAGATTAATGAGTAGGGTTAAATGGGCAAATTATGCTGAGTAGCCTTAGACTGAGCTCTACAAGCAGGTGGGACACATAGTGCCCAGCCCAGAGCACCCCTTCAGCAGCAGGTTGGAAAGCCCTGCTGTATAACTGGGTTTGTGGCACAAGATTTGTGACTGGGTGACCAATCTCCTGTGAGCTGAATGTAATGCTGTTTGGTCCAACAAGAGAACAAAGTGGTAAAAACCAACTAACACCAACAGCGATAAATCCCTATCAATAACTGCACCGGTAGGGTGGTTCTGTATCAGAGAACACAGCAACCAATAATGTTTCCAAAATCTATAGTATGGCACTGCATTAGAACTTTACTTCTGATTAATGTTAAGTGAAAGTGCAGTACATTATTTGTCCTGATAGATTCCGGGGCTCCTGCGAACAAATACCAAGGAAGCTGTGAAGCTGTCACGCTTTGTAAAGGCTACTAAAAGGTTATAGAGTTGGTTGCTACCGTTCTGAGCTCAGTTGTGTTTTTAAGGTGTTTCCTTTCTCTGAGTGATATGTGTTTTAATTGGTGTCTGTAACTTCCTGGTGTTCCATAGAGCACCAGAGCAGGTTCTTACCCACGCTGGTGCCATATTTTACTGTCGAGTCTTGATGGCAGCATCCCATGGAAAACATCTTTAATGCCCCCAGAAGCACAGCAGCTCTGCCACCTGAGCTGCCTCCAGATCGTGAAATACAATGATGGAGGGAGGGCGGAGGGAGTCATCACATTTAACCCATGGCTGCTGCATTTTTCATCCTTACAAGGGCGTTAGATGCAGTAAAATGAGCTCTGGTGGAAGCGTGCATCTCCCTGAAGTGGGCAAATGATAGGCTAAGAGAAAGCGAATGAAAGGTAAGATTAATAGCATTTATCGTGGCAGATAGACTCGCAGTTTGCTAATTAAAGATGTTAGAACATAGAAGCAGCCAAGGATCAGTGGCTTTTAATGAGGATGTTGTAGGGTGATTTAGGTCTAATTTTCTGCCTAATAAGGCTGGTTTAAAAAGTAATTTTGTTGGGATGTGACTCTCCTAAACCTGTTCATTATCAGTGATGGGACTTCACTTCAACACTCCAGGAAATGTTGTGTTTAATTAATATTGTGTCGGCAAGTGGATATGCTGACAGATGAGAAAAAAATTGATGAAGAACTTTCAAGGACATTGACTTCATTACGCAGCTTCATTATAGCCTGAATAACTGGCTAAATATGTCACTGGAAAGATAATGTCCCGCTTTTAACTCTTCTCTGTGTGTTGTTTGTGTGAGGAAGTAGGGCATGCTCTCAAAGTATCTGTTATTGGGGGAAAATGTAATATCAGGGAATCCATTCTGGAATAGTTTCTCATTTTCTTTATTAGATTTCCAACCGATGGTGGAGCATTTAGAGCAAAGTACTGTTGATTAATTACATTAATTTATTAATAATTTTGTTTGACCAGAAGAATTTACCAAGTGACGTTCTTCACCATAGGGTACTTTTGCACGGCACCCCTGAGACAAGGGTAGAAATGAGTTTAAAAGATGTTGTTTCTCAACACAAAATACCATCTTAAGGTACATTGACTGGTCAGAGCATGTGTTAATGGAGATTTATTTACCTCTATCAGGCCACTGTGTCAACAGAAGGGCAATGAATATTTGTCCATTTAAAGCCTGTAGACTTACATACAACAAATGTGCACTAACTTTATACATCTGGGCTTACTGGAGTCAAATTAAGTGCCTGAAAATGTTCTAAATACTTCACCCTGGTACAGAGGAGAGGTCACAGCGGTCTGAGAGCATCATAGCAAAGCTGCATATAGACATGGAATAGTTCCTTACTCCATGATGAAAGAGGAGGTCCTGACTGTTACTTGAGCCAACAAAGATCTTACTATGTCCCATGAAAAACTCAAGTGCCTGAGGAAATGGCAGCTAAATCTTTTCCTCTAGGCTTAGAAGAGGAGCACTAATTCCAGCCCTTACAGAGCAGGCTGACCTGTCGGGCTCCCCTCCTGCAGCATCTTTTGGCTCTTTAAGGATTATCTTTGCAAACAGACTCTCATCTTTGCCATAGCTACAGTGGAGCTGTGAGAAAGTCACCCTAGGAAACAATTTGACGAGGAGAGACTACTAAGTTTAATTAACCTTTGGACCAGGGGCTGCTGTAATAGCAGAAAATACAGCAGCAGGACCCAACTGTGACCTTAGAGAAGTCAGACTGTGATCCACCAATCCGTAATGTGAGATGTGTTGGAGCCAGAAAAAAACCTTCATATCTGATCTTTTAGACAGACTGGGAGAGAAAGGGGGGGGGAAAGCATTGAACACATGGTCTGGAGCAATGTTTACCTGGAGGATACATAAAGGCATTCAAAGGGTGTCTTACTGGCTTTCTCAAGAAAAACAGGTCAAGCAGCAAACCGCTGACTTTGCCTGGGTTTCAATTACTCCTTCTTTGAGAAATAGGAATGGGTAAAGAAGGGGAGGAAGAAAAAGAAAGAGCAACCTTTGAGGCTGAAAACAAAAGCAGGGAAAAAAAGAAGTGTTTTCAGCCCTAATCATTAGGATATCAGCCAAGAGACGCGGGCCAGGCGGGGGAACAGGGAGAGGCGCTGACTGCAGGCGACAGCTGGAGTTTATCTGATGCGTCAGCTCTCTTTAGCACCTCCATTTTGTGGCTGCTGTCACCTTCAGATGACGACTTTTCTGGGATGGGATTCACTAAAGCATCCTGCTATATCAAGGCTTTGTCCCCATTACTATATATGCCTTAACGTCCTTATTCCCCATTGCTACAGGGGGACAGGAGAGTGTCTGTGTGTCCACAGTCCTCGGGCATGTGCTCCACTTGGCCCACACCCAGCACCTTTTGAACTCTACCCACATGGCAGTTACCACTAATAATGACTCATTATTTTTCTACCCTCAGTAATAAGGCAGGCAACACTCAGACCAACTGTTCAATAAAAAGAGTAGCAGATAGCATCCTGTCATCACCACAAATCTGAATGCGCTCTGGCACCTTATGCTGTCTGGAGAAATTCAGTAATATATCCCAGGTTTAGGAAAGAAGAAGGGAAGAATGAGAGCCATCAATCCACGCTTAGGTTTGCCTCGTGTATAATAACCTCCCTAATGGGTTGTGGTGGGATTAGGACCTCACCATTTCAGTATGGCACAGAGTCAGCTGTCAGCGGAGCACAGCCAGGGGGTGGCTGTGGTTAAACACCTGCAGGCACAGTCGTGTGGTCCTCACACATCGCCATGGGAAAATGGCATACAGAGCTCTGTGCATCACCTTCACACACGCCTTGGAATAATGCAGGGATTTTGTTCCTTAGAGACAGCAGGAAATAGCTGGGAGGTGGCACTGTAGGGTGCCATTGGATGTGCCGTTATCACCTGTCAGGGATCTCTGATGGAAACACTGTTGATGGAGTAGCAGCAAGGGCCAAACAGCTGTGAGATGAAAGATCAAGGTCTCACCCACCCTGACCCCCACAGCTTCTCCTCTCTGCTGTTGCAGGGCAGCATCAGGGCCACGTACCTTCAGTAGCAGGAATTTTCTGAATTGCTCATTTTCAGCATTTTAAATGGCATGACAAGCACAAACCCTTAACTGTAGAGGAGACCACCCAGTTCATTCCTTCATACTTAACTCCATTAAAACACTACTTCCCCTTCTGGCTGTCAAAGAGGACTGCACATTTACTTGGGTACCCATTACAGATAATGTAACTCTTCAGCTGGAGGAAAAGTTTATCAGAGGTTTAATGTTAGGCTCATTGCAGGCTGAGAGACACGTAACCTCTGCCCATGTGGACATGTTGATATCAGCTCAGTCTGGCATCACGCGCTGTTTGAACAGTGGGCAGATCCCTGCAGTGTGGGGAGCAGAGCCAAACCTTTGCTCCCATCCTGCTCAGCTGTGGGATGCTCATCTCAGGCACTGCCAGCTCCCATGGGTGGCCAGGACACGGCATTTTGTTCTGCCTTCTCTATTCATGTTCCTGAGCTTGCCACTTAATTATTCTCTGACAAAGGGGCTAATTAATTCATACGCAGGGCAATTAAAACGCATTGTGCGTGATCAGTTTTGCAGACGCGACAATGAGGTAGCACAGAAACCGTCCCTGAGTAGGAGAAAAAGCACATTCCCACTTGCTTTCTGATCTCAGTTCAAACCTGTGGATGGCAAAGAATCTTCAGGGCACATGAAAAGCTCAGACAAAGCTCAGGCTACTTGGAGGAAAACGTATTTTTGTATCTTTATGCCAGCCCTCCAGGGTAAAGGAGCAGATGTGTGTTTGGAGGTGTGCATCTGGAAGTATGGAGGGTAGCAGCACATGTATGTCAGCAGCACTTGCTCCCACCAGCAGCCTGTTGCTCGTTTGTGTGGTTTCTTGAGGATCTCAATTGAGAATTCACCTTCAGGGTTGGAGCAGCACATCAGCTTCATAAATCACTGAGTCCCTCCCTTTATGAGTATCTAGGTGGGCTTTTGGAACCAAATGCCATTAGAAATTTGGTTATTTGTAGCCTCTATTCTGTTGCAATGCAGAATTATATAATTGCCCAGTACCCACAAGCTGAATAATTCGCAACACCAAAATCTAAAGCGTGTTCTGATTAACATCCCAGATGCATGAAGCATTCCAGTAAATAATGGAAGATGCATTTCTTGCTCCAGAGAACACAGTCTTAAAAGTATTAATGTTGATTCTAGACAAACCTGTGTTTGTTTGCTCACTAAAATCTTGTGCTGAATACTTTATAGCACCCACAGAGCTGCAGGGGTACTGTGTGCTGCTCCTCCTGCCATGCCATGCAGCACAGAGCAAGGCTGCATTCAGGGCTCCCCCTCACCCTGCAGCTCAGGAATTGTGGCAGTAACGTTCCTTAACAATGTTCCTTAACAGCATCTCCAACTTTTCCTGCTGGTCCCCAGTGGGTTTCTATCAGGCGAGGGCTCTGGACATTAATACAAATCATATTTTATGTTGCTCACAGGACACAGAGATAATCAGAAAGCTATCTTCATAAACAGAGGGTTATTCATAATCCCTCACATGGCATTTCAATTATCAGTCTGATGACGATGTGACATTATGGATGAGGTTGTGATTAAATTTTCTTGTGTAATGACCCTAAGTAAATCTTTGCAATTTTCATTTTGCTGAGATTTAATATAGATTGGTGGCCGGTTGTTTGGCCCCCGTTTAATCCAAAATCGCTCATTAAATTGGGACCAGTAAACATCTGATGATTGCATTTCATGGGCTGAGCTATGAATTTAGCATATTAAATCTACATTCCAGATGGATATAAGCATCTGTTCTCATTATGGTTATTGGTGTTAATCTGAAACCCTGACCTGTTTCTCCTGACATTACTCGTATTAAATTCAATCCCAAATTCTAACAAATATTGGCACGAGGACACAAGGTAGTTAAAATACCTTCACGTGAACGTAATCCAGGGAAAGGTTAACTGCAGGAATTAGGGGACAGACAACACGAAGCGCTCTCTCATTCTCAGAAGGCGGCTCTGACTGCTGCAGCATGTAAAGCAACTGCTTTTGTTTCCCAGCATAATAACAAAATACCCTGAAAAATCCCAGCAGCCAATTCCATTGGACCGTGCCCTTTGCTAATCACCCTCCTTGAGATGGATCCGTTACCGAGTGGCACATCCCTAGTTAGTAAATCTGATTTGTCACTACATCTCAGCAGAGTTTGACCCAACGTCTTATGAGCACCCGCCTGGCTGCTCCTTCAGAGCCAGTCGGCTGAAAGTCAAATTAATCGGTGACTTCCAAAGACCATTAGGAAGAAGGTATTTGTTACAGGACTGCTGAGAGCTTCTCCGCACTGAATGATTCATGTTTATTGCAGCCCGGGCATTTATTTATTAGATTGCTCAGTGTAATGGGAAATTTAAAATGACACACATTGTATTACAGAGAGGCTTAGCAAAATATTATCTCCCTGTTATTGTAAATCAAACAATTCTCAATGTCAGCTTGGATCACCTCTGCCCAACAGTAGTTTTTTCCAGGGGTTATTTGGTTTCTGAGGCTTTTTATCTTTCCTTTAAGCAAACTCTCTCTCTTCCCAGCCTGGCATGGGGTGCTGGCTGCTCTCCTGAGCTGAGTTAGGTCCATAATCCATATCCCAGCTCCAACAGCTTGATCAGTGCAGAAGACACTGTGTGGTCCCATAGATCCAACCCCACTGCTGCTTTGGAAGAGCTCGCTCCTGCTTGTAAAGAATTCAGCCCTGCAGTCAAACCCACTTCATAATGGGAGGAAAGTCTGATCTCTCGTGTAGCATCTACAATAAGAGAGAGGAGGAAAGGGCTGCAGCATTCAGCAGGTGAAAGTACCAGTCAAGGTGGGTGTTTACAGTCATTCGCAGTTGTAACAGAAGGACGCAAAAAAAAAACCCCACATCCCTGCCATTAGTAATTAAGCTTACATCATTCATAGTAGAGCCAGTGTGTATATGCAATGAGGCCAATTATTTCCAAAGCGGTGTCTAATTTAAAAGAGTTTGATTCATGCCAATGCACAGACGGGCTCACCCTGCTCCCAGCCGGATGGAATGGCTGCAGTCCTGTGGGAACAGGGCTCTGTTCTGAGGTTCCAGGGTTGGTTCTGCTCCTCAGTCACTGCAGGTCCTGGAAGGAGGAAATGCTTCCTGATGTGCTCAGCCTGAATTGCTCCCAGGTGGGAATGTTGATTTTTCACAGCCTTGTTTTTTCACCAGCTTTTTGTATGGGTGCTCCCCATATGGGGCATGGCATCAGTTTGGGTGTGGGGATGGCACTGTGGGGTCACAGCCACCAGCTTTGGAGTGGGGAATGGCTGGGAGGGGGGTCCTGGAGGAGCTTCTCTGGCAGAGAGCAGACTTAGCCATGGAACAAGGCAATATGTGAGTGCTTTTGTCTTTATGTGTAATGGTGCTACTCGCTCGCTGCTGCACAGTGCTGGCAGACCACGACCACAGACTTACACATCAATGTGGATGAAGGCATCTCCCATCTCCTTGAGACTATCACAGCACAGCCATGGGGAATGCAAAGCTAGAGAAGATCAGCACCCATTCACACCATTTAAAAAGGAGGAAGAGACACTGCAGGCCAAGGGGGGCAGTGAATTCCAATCAGCTTCCCAGTGAAAGTTTGCAGAGGGGGTGATACAGGAGGGCAGCTCCAGGAACGATCCCAGCTCTTCCACCACTATGGATCACAGATTTTAATTGTTTGTTAACTACTATAGTCACCCGTAAGTTAGCAAAGCTGGAACCGTCTGACATAAATCACATGTATCAGCCCAATAAATCTTCTCTTGAAATGACAGCTTTGCAGACAGCACTAAATGAGAGCGGCCATCGCACAGACCTGTGCTTACAACTGCCGGCTGCAAACCGGTGACAGATCTGCTGAGACCAAAACACTTGGCATTCTGCTAATGTCTGTCATTACCGTGATGGATACAGCCCCTCTATCACATTCTGCAGTTGTCTACATTTGCAGAGCTTTATTAAATTACTGTGATTCCCAACTGTTATCCGGCATCAGTACAAGTATATGACCAAGAGCAGTCAGGGACAACTTGAAGTTTTCTAGACCTGGGGATGTGGATGGGTTGAGAGCCGGTTTCATTGAATTTTCTAGTTCTGTGCTAGAAAACTTCATGCAGAATCATCACTGATGTCGTTATGTCAATGAATGGGAGGTAGCAGCGTCCCCACATTCAGCAGCAGAGGGGTTTCTCACCCCTGTGCGTGTGAGCACAAGGACGTGTGCCACCGCAATGTGTTCTGCCCCACTGAAAGTCCTGTCTTCATGGAGACCAGGAGGAAGAATATACAGATATATTGTTTCTATAAATCCCCTGATATTATCTTTTATCGGCAGTAATAAATGTCCATATTAATTAACTTAATGGTTTTAACTGCAGTAATGACTTTGTATTAAACTAGTGTGCTTTCATGTCCCACATAAAAGCTGCAAGAATAAAATTCGTCTGCAGGATTTTTTTTTCAGCCTCCGTTGTGCTGAAACAAAGCAAACCCACTGCTGGAATATTCCACACTCCAAAGCAGATAAATCAAGTTTTGTGCCCATCGCTTCCATTCTGAAATAAAAGTATATTTTGAAATTGGAAAGTTTGGGGCAAATTACTGATAAAATGAGACCAAAAGTGGGCAACAGGGTTTTCTTGTCGTTGTTGTTTTCCCTCTATTTTGCCAGTAAGCAAATGAATCTGTACTCAACCCTCTTTCATCTGTTGCTGTGAGTATTCTGATTATTTCCAGAAATATCTGAAATAAATTCACAGGCTTTTGCAGTCATTTTGGAATACATTAGTGCCAAGAAGGTGTTGGCTACCAGTAATAGGGCAGGAAATACTGGGTGCAATTCAAATGGCAAGCAAATATCTATGGAATATCTTCCAAATTTCATTTACATTTTCCAGTCTGAACTTTCTTCATATAAAATGTGAACTTCTACAGCTGGAAAAGTGGAAACTGGTAAATGTCTGGACCAAAAAACCCCTCTAGGGCTCTTAACAGCATCTTTAGGTCTTGACATTTTTGATCCAAGGGCTGAAGTTGGCAGTAACAGGTCACAAAGCCAAGCCCTGTTCACTCTGGGGATATCACTTGGCATGTGAACCATTCCCTGTGGGAGCGCTGGTTATTCCACAAGCTTTATGTAAATATTTGTAAGTAGCACATCTGTCTGAATTACAGCCGTGCCCTCCTGGATTGCTAATTGTAGGTTTTAATTCAGCTCTGCCGACCAGCTTACATAAATTAGGGAGCTGGCAGTAAGCAAGCTTCAAGGAGATGGGATGTGCATCAAGGAGATGGGATGTGCATTCTACCAATCTGGGTAGAAGCATTTTTTCTCCAAAAACTGGCCTTAGGACTTGAATGTCTTTGCCTGACCCTACAGAAATGCCCCCAGAATTACCAGTAAGGAAGAAATTCACAGTGCATGCTCAGTCACCTACCCAATGCTGTATAGGAACATCGTCCTGCAACTATGGAAGTATCACCTGCCACCTGGCATCTGCCACCATAAACACCACAACATTTACTGCAATGTTAGAGGAAGCTCTGAAAGAGAAAGAGAAACCTGTGATAAACAGTGATCTATCTCTGGGCAGCTCTTTAGAAAGGCCAGTGTTCAGGTGGGAAGAGTTAGAACTGGATTTGGTTGAAAGGAAAGAAAGAATATGAGCAGGGGAGACTGGAAATCTGCTGGGATGACCAATCTGTTCATACACACAAGTGCCTAACCTGTAATTATCTAATGAACTCCAATAGTTGCTGGCAGCCTAACTTGTGTGGTGGCTTTGCCTTGTCTCAGACTCCTCAGATCTTCCAGGTGCTTGAGGAATGTGTCACTTCCTTGAAAAACCACAAGTGTTAAATTTGGAGAGTTGGCCATTTGGATCACTCCATCCGAAATGAGACTGCCATCTCCAAGCCTTAAAGCAAGATATTGTCTTAAATCCAAGTATCCAAACCCACCACTGACGCAATGGATCTGAACAGGGCTGCAGCCAGTTGAATTTTTGGCCTTTCTTTCTGAACCGCACGCTAAGGATGATGAGTTCATCCAATTCTGTGATGATTCAGATGCATCCAGGATGGCCGAGAGTCTGTCGAAGTAGCCAGGAGTCTCCCCATTGCTCCACTGCCATCGCTGCTGAAGAGCGTTGGTGGCACATCACTAAATTCAGCAACCAGACTTTCCAGAACAAAAGCTTTAGATTTGTATTTTGTTCTGGCTGGCAGATACTTTTTATGGAATCACTCGAGGGCCAGGTTAGAGTTCTGTATTTGTGCAGGGCTGTCATCCTCATAAATATTAAACACTGCTTCCAAGTGAAACCGCAGCTCCTTTTATTGCACAAAGCAATGGATATCCCAGCTGAAACCATCCTGCTTCCTTGCTGGTGCCTGCTGAAAAGTGACTGGGGTTCAAAATATTTATCAATGCTTTGTTGTATTGGGAGAATGCTCAGTGACAGATGGACACTCTCTTTAAAACCTCAACGTATGCAAATCTCCATACAAAAGAGCCCAGGATGTTTTTAATATCACACACTTGCCTCAGGACATGTTTTTAAATCCCCACTTACCAAGGGCCCTGGCTTTTTATCAGTCGAACGCCTTAAGCACTATGTCAGTGTGGACATCTGGCCGCGTGTTTAAAAAATTCTTTATTTGCTAAAATATTTAGTGATGTGACAGGGGTTTTAACTGGGGACATCAGGTCCAATGGCATATGTTCCAACCCAACTGCTCGGAGAGGAAAAAACTAACAAGGTAGCTGTTCGGAGCAGTCTACCATTTGGAGTGTACAAAGCCAAAAAAAAAAGGAGGCAATGGAGAGGACGTAAACCAGCACCAGTGCAGAAGCAAAGAGAATGGAGGTTAAATACATCAAAATGTCTCGCTGGGATTATCCTGATCCCTCTCCGTCACTCCAACGTGGAAGACTCATAATGATGTGTGAGGATTTTAAGGGCTTCCCCTTCATTCTGAGACCACTGAAATTGGCCAAAGAGGCTGGCTATTCCTATGTGGGAGCCAGAGCAGCCATGACTGGAGGCTGGGATAGATGAGAATGGAAGAAGCACATGTGGGAGAAGATTGCCAAGAAATGAGTGAATGACAAATCACAGGCAGGAAAGTATCACTGGTTTTCTGGGTTTCTTTCAAACTCCTTATATTTAACACTTAGATACTCAGCAAGGGGAATTCCTATGCAACACCACCTCAAGAGCAAGTCTCAATAATTCCCACGGGCTTGGGTGGTCCATCAGAACCCAGTCCATGAAAAGGAACGACAATGCCAGCAATGTCAAGCATTGGCTTTTCTTTGGTCCAGTTATTACTGGAGGTTGCCTTGTTGGGAATTGAACAGAAGGCCCTGAGCACAAACCAACACCCTATTGCTGGGAGTCTTCTGGGGCAATGGGTGCCAGCCCAGCATGGATCTAGAAGCCCGTTTCCTTCCAAGGCATTCATCTTATAGCATTAAAATTTGATATATAGTAGTGATTTCCAGCCTACTATGCATGCACAAGCCATGGTAAGCTTTGTGAAAGCCAGAATGTCAGCTAATTGTTACCTACCTGCTAGCATTATTCTATTCTCAATTAACATCCCTTATTATTAGAAAGTCACCGCATGTGAATTGAAATCTTAGGCATGTTTGCCTTCTGCATGGGCAGCCAGGCAGCCTAAACTGCTTAGAGAAACCCAGGCTTCCTCACCTCAGTGCTGATGCTTAATTCAAGGCTCATCATCTGGCAGTGCCTTAACCCTTTCATTGCTGTCATTTCAAAAGGAGTGGATGTGGCACTGCAGCTGCTACAAAATGATCGTGTGAAGGAAGGAAATGATGTGAGTCATGTCACTGTTGTCATGTTTGATGGCAAGGACTGCAAAACTACTTCATTTGAGGGCAGAAGTTTCCGCTTCCTTCATTCAAGAGGAACAATCAGCCAGTAGAACCAACCCACTCTCTGACCCTTTGTCTTGTGTTGATGTGGTACCTGTGTTTTATGTCACTGCATTATTCATGTTTACATCTGATTAACTAACACCCCTTGGGGTTTACTTGTATTCTATGCAGCTACAGATATGTCAGCATGCTGCAGAGTTTCGGGTCAATATGTTAGAATAGATGAGGCCACTATTTCACAAAATAATGCTGCCTATACTGGCTGGTAAATGTTGCATTCCCTCATTTCTCTTGCAAAATGAATGAGAAAATATGTCCAGTGGTTGAGCTGCATATTGCAATGATGGTGTGATGACGTAAGGCTAATCAACAGCAAAATGAATTTCAACTCATTTATGCAGGAAAGACAAAACTCCATCCATATTGGTATCCCATCTCTGGTGGAGACCAGAACCAGCTGCTCTGAAAAGTCCAATAAGCTGCAAAATGCTGATAAGTCAAGGCTGGGATGAAACCTGAGTACACCACCCCTAAAAGCAGGCTTGATTCCCAGTGCACGAGGCTCTTCTCTCTTCCAAAGCGCAGTCTGTTGGGATCACTGGGGGGGAAAATGTGACTTAAATTGAACATTATTAAAAGAAGGCACATGGCTATTATAGACAAGCCTGAAAGATCTGAGAGGAGATGGCCAGGCCCTTATCCATCACTCTGTGTGACTGCAGAGAAGGTTTCCTGCAGGGATAAGCTGTCTGCAGGCAGACACAGGAGCCAGTCCCCATATCCCCAGGCACTGCGTGGCTCCAGTGTCCCCCCAAGAACTTCCCACCTCTGCACCTGCTGTCTCCTGGCAGGGAAAGGTCTCTGCTTTCCCCATTTTCTTGTATGGAAAGAGACAAAATATCAGGACTAGAACCAAGGCTTATTGAGAGGATGAGACACAGCAGTAAGCACTGGGTGCTGTGCTGGCTTAAGGCTTGTTTTCCAAATGAGAAGGTGATGTAGCTCTCCTAGAGCTCGATCTCTCTTTAACAAACTCCTAAACTGTTTTGTTTTTAAAACGAGAAGTTATTTTCCTCCTGTGTACATGACTGTCTTTGTGTCATGTGTTTGTCTTTGCTGCATTTCTCCTGAGAGCTCTTGGTCACTCTATTTCTATGAAGTATTAATACCCCACCAGTGATATCTATGTGCCCAGATCTTTGTATATACTTTTCTTCTTTTTTTTTTTTTTTTTTTACCTTTAGATGTTCAACAGCATGAATATTCTTATTTTTTATTTAAAACTAATTTGGAGTTCTCTCTCTCCAAGGGGTTTCTAATCACCAAAAAGTGCCCGAGGCTAAAACTGATTGACAGGAAAACGTCGTGGCTTCTGAAAAGTAAATTGGCTATTGACAGAGCGGTATACAAAGGAAAATGCTAAATGCTTATTATTTATGAGCTATTAGGGAAAATGTTATTAGCATCTGTTTCCCACATGGGCAAAAACACCTGTCAGACATCAGGAAACTATAAAACGATGCACAGTTAATAGTTACTTTGTTTAAAAAGTCATTAAAATTGAATGTCAGCTCAAACTTAGGAAAACATTATTCTTCAAACAACTTTTAATCTCGCTGTTCAAAAACAACAGGCACAAAATATAATAAAAAAGACCTTGCCACATTTTAATTTCTGGGAGCAGAGAGGCAGAAAGGAAGACGGTGTTTGATTTGAAAGCCATGAGGCGACGTCTGGTATACAACAAACATGGTGTAGGAGGAGAGAAGAGGGAGAAAGGAATAAGTCGGCTCCATCCCACTGCAGCATGATGTGGGAAGGCAGAGCAAGGTCAGGACGTTGGTGTAGGGGGGGATGTTGGGGTCCCATGTAAACCTGTGCCTAGGTTGCATCCATCTGTCTGCCTGTCCATCTGTCTGTCTGTCTGTAGCCACAATGCTCTGCCCAGGTGGGGCTCAGACACGGAGCAGAGTTGGTTTCACTCCAGAGCATCATGTGGTTGGCCTGTTGTTGGCATCCCACCACAACCGCCTTAATGAGTTGCACCTAACGAGCCAACTATCAGCAAGCTCTTCTCCCTGGGAAACATCAGAGCTGCAGCACAGACATTGCTCATCTTCATTCAGGTCCAAACTGCTCTGTGTGGAGTGGGTCACCTCCTGGCCATTTGGGGCCAAAGAAAGGAAAGCTGTGGCCCAGATGTCCCATGATACCCAACCATGCTCCTCTCCCCCCATCTGCACTGCATTCAAACAGAGATCTGGCTGAATCTTATTGAATTTTATATCTCCAGAGTTGCAAAGAGCTGCATCATTTGTGGCACTGAGGGACGTGGTCAGTGGGCACATTGGTGATGGGTTGAAGGGTTTGGTGATTTTAGTGGTCCTTTCCAACCTTAATGATTTTGTTGTTCTCTGATCCTATGATCTAAAAATGCCTTGAGCATCTCTGAGCCCTGCATCAAATGGGATAAGGGAGAATGCAAGTATTTTGTTCTTCGTGCATTTAGGAGTGGTCTGCCAAAACCAAACCTAAATCAGGATCACTTTTTGTGAGAATTTTGGAAGGAGATTAAAATTCTATTATAGCTTTTTGTTGTTTTTCTCAAGGTGAGTCCTGCCAGCATTACAGATTGGATAACTGGCAAACAAGAGGTTTTGGGTTCTTGTTTTCATACAAAAGCTGCAGCATCTTCTGCTCTTCTATGTGCCGCCAACATTTATTTACCTAAGCAGCCATTTTCCTTTTAGCCATTCCTATCTGATTTTTCAAGCAGCTTTGCTCAGGAGGCAAACCTGGTCTCTGTGCTTTGCACACAGAGGAGCACACCGACAGCATTGCAGCACAGTACAAGCCATGGCGGTGGGACCGAGGGCGATTTCTGATGCAGAGAGGGATGACACTCCTCCCTCCAGCTTGGTCGCAACTTTAGCATGGGTTGTGAAACCAAACCCAGGGGGGTTGGATGGATGTAGAGCTGAAAGGTGAAAATATGCTTCAAATGTACTGTTTGCAGAGCCTAAGCAGCAAAATGTATATATAAGCCTTACTGTGAACTGCAGCATGGTCCATGTTCCCAAGACTGCCCAAATATCTGCTGTTGGAAAAGAAATAAACCTGTTGTGAATGTACAATCCATGTTGTCACTTTAGTGGGAATCTCAAACCTGGAGTCATACTTTGGGAAACATGAGGGGGAAAAAAGGAGGTTGTCTTTAAAATTCCCTTACCCCAAATAGCAGCGGTGGCAAACAAGATCTCCCTGATCCAAGATGCAAGGACAAACCCTGTGTGACACCAGTAAAAATGTCAGAGAGATACCAGGTAAAATACTGCTTGTCCATTTAAATTATTTAATGTTATTAACATTAATTACCATACCCTGAGTGATTCACACGTTTTCCCTCCCCTAGCTTCCCATGCTAAGTTTAAACATCTACATGTCTCCATCTATTCCCTCGCCCACTCCTCATCCCTCATTTCATGATCCCAGAGCACTTTGTCCCAGACCTCATCCCCTGCACCTCTTCCTCTTTTGCACCAGAGCCACCTGGTCTCAGTTCAGCACATAGCTGTGTGTCCCAGCTTCTGGCTGTCCCCACCATGGGGATGTTGGTGGCATCAGCTGAAGTCTGGCCCATGACAAGATGATGATGTCTTGAGGCATGAAACTGGAGGCATCTGACCCTCACTTCATTGTTACTTCCAATGGAACTGCTGTTTATTATGGGTAAGATTAAATGGGATTTCTTCTGGAGCTCAACAATTGAGGCAGCATCTCAACACTGAGGGAAACAGCATCATCACCATGCGATGGACTGAAGGTTCAGGCTGTGTCTGCCGGGTTGGCCATTGTAAAGAACCCAAGACCTAACAGAAATAGCCAAGTAGGGTGGAAGATGCACTTCAGCTGCATAGTTCATTATTAAACTAATTTCTGCAGTTGGTTGATAAGATCATGCCTTTGACCAGCACCTTGTGTGACCCCCTGGGGGGCACAGAGCAGAGAGGCAGGTGGGACATGATGCAGCACAGCCCCATTCAGAGGGGTTTGCCTTCTGGGAACCCCTCAGCTGGAGCACACCGACAGCATCATTAGCTGGGGGAGGCCTGATCCAAACCCAGCTGCCTTCAGAAGGACAGAGGCTCCCTCCTGCCCTTCCCACCTTCTCCTCCAGCACTTTCGGCTGCTTCTGCCTTACCCAGGTCTCCAGGCAGGAGCCCTCCTGGGTGAGGACTTCAATGTCTTTCTCCCACACGTTTGATGTGCCGTTTTCTCTTTGAAATGCAATGTCTCGCTCCTCTAATCCTCATCACATTTGGGAAGCTTCTTTTCAGGCTTTCAGATGGAGATGTCAGGGGAGTCGAGTTTAGAGGCCATTTTGAAGTTTTTGTTTTGAAAATGTAAATGCTTCTCTTTTTTTTTGCTTTTTAAGACACAAAGTAGCCTTTTTGGTTGTTTCTGGTTTTGTTTTGTTTGGGTTTTTTTCCCCTTGAGTTTGGGCTCTTTTCCTTGGGACTGTGTGCATTTCTCTTGCACTCTGGGTCTGTTTGCCTGTTCTTTCCCTCAGTGCTCAATGTAAAGCACGTGTAAACATACAAGTTGTCTGTTTGAGCATTGGGATCACTCCAAAAGAGCTGAACGTTCAGCCAACAGAAACCAAAACTGTGCCCACTAACGTACTAAGGAGTAAACAGTAGCCAGCAAAATATGAGATGACAGAAACCTGCTGTCATTTATATTCATTGAAAGGAACTCTAATTCTTGTGTCTCAGGAGCAATTGGCACTTGCTTGGTGGCACTGAGGGGTGTAGTTTAGTGGGCATGGTGATGATGGGTGGGGGTGGGTTGGGGTTGGACTTGATCTTAGTGATCTTTTCCAACCTTACTGATTCTGTGATTCTGCAGCACTGCTGTGAGGGATGGGAACTTTGTCTGTGCTGTTTCAAAACACAACAACAGCATGGCAATTATTTCCCCAAACCTTAATTTCCAAGCAAGGTATTGGTACGACTTGCTGGACTCAAGACACTGGTGTAAGACATTGGGATCAAAGTGCAAGTCATTGGTGGATGACATTGGTGCAAGGCATGATGCTCAGCCCCAGGAGCCCACCTGGACATGGCAACTGTATGGACTGAACTTGGGAGCTCACACTCAGCTTTTTTCCCCCATCCAACCTTTCCTCCTTCGAGCCCTGAAAGTTTGAAACATCTTTTGTATTCCAGAGGCCAAAGGGCCAAACTTGCCTTTAATTAAAATGCATATTCTTTAATTAAAGGCCCCATAACACATGAAGGGCATTCATTGAAATACGATGTGTGACATAGTCATTACCCTGCTGTTAATTACTAATTAATGAAGCTATTTCAATTAATAGCTTCCCCACTGTCACTCCAGCTTTGACAGGGCTCCGTGCTGAGAAGCTGTGGTGGAATCACAGGCGATCATAACTCCTGGAATGGCACCAAAAGGCATCAGCTGAATATTCATGTCGGCCGGCGTTAACACTTTTCAATTAAACATAATAAAGCAAAATCTCTGTCAAAAGTGTATATCAAACATGCCTTTCCCTCTACCCTGTTCTCTTCCAGCTTGTCAAAAAATAACTAGAAAGAAGGAGAAAAACAACTCTGCTTCTTTTTTGTGTGTGTGTTTTGGTTTGGTTTTTGTTTGCTTGGTTTTGTCCTCTGACACCTCAGGCTGGAGCATGATTTCCCCAGCAGCTCTGGGTGAGGATTTACTGCGTGTCCAGGCTGTGCTTCCAGCACACGCTCTCGTGGCTCATTTCTTCTTAAGGGCTGCGTGTGGCATCACTGCCCCGATTCCTCTCCGTTCCTTCACCAACACTGCTTTGGACATGGGCTGGCTGGCTGGTTTCCCAGCACCATGTTGGGCTGCTCAGGAGCTGCGAGTTTAAAGTCCAGAGGTGGAGGGGTCGTTTCCATTCACAGGTTATAAAGACGGAGCTGTGCCACCGAGGAACGAGGTAGGAAGCACTCGGCCATCAGCAGTCAGTTCTGAGTCCCGAAATAATGCAAAACTCCGCTGGGAACTCTTGGGCGCCACCTGCTTGAAGTTCTTCGTTTGGAAAAGGAGAAAGGAAAAGGAAAAAGGGAAAGGGAAAGGGAGAAGAATAAGGGAAAGGGGAAAGGGAAGAGGGAAAGGGAAAAGAATAAGGGAAAGGTAAAAGGGAAGAAGGAAAAGGGAAGAGGGAAAGGGAGAGGAAAAGGAAAAGGGGAAAGGGAGAGGAAAAAGGAAAGGAAAAAATGAGGAGGGGAAGGGGAAGATAAAAAGGGAAAGGAAAGGGAAAAGGGAAAGGAAAAGGAGAGAGGGAAAGAGAAAGGGGGAAAGGGAAAAGCTCACAAAACGCCCTCCTTACATCTGTATGGGAAATGATGGTGTTACCAAAAGCACTGAAGCTCAAACACTGCGTACATGTGCTCTCTGTTACAGGCATTCTCTACGCTTGCTAAAGTAATAGAGTGTTTCAGGAAATGTTAAGAGAAGTAATGCTTGAGGTGGGGGGTGCCCATGCCTGGAAATGCTAATCCACCCAACGCGGATGAATCTCCTGGAATAATCCTCTCTAATGCACAACCAGGAAATCAATTCTGTGATTTATTCTTTAATCCAGAAATCTCCAAGGAGGAGGAGGAGGAGTGCGAGGACAGATAGACACCAACAAAACAGGATAAAAGTGGCACTGTGTTGCATCGAAGAGAGGAAGGTGGGTCTGTATCAAGAGCGATGCCTTATTCTTGCTACAAGAAAGACATGGAGGTCCTGCAGCGTGTTCAAAGAAAGGCAGTGGAGATTTGATGGTGTTTCTTCTCAGGAAGAGCAGTGACGCAGTGGCACAGCTGCAAAGGGGGGAAGTGGGGTCACCATCCCTGGAATGTTCCAGAACTGTGGAGGTTTGGCACTGAGGGATGTGGGCAGCGGGCACAGTGGGGTGGGCTGGGATTGGACCTGGGGGTCTTAGAGGTCATTTCCATTGTCAGTGACTGAGATACTATGACTCCATACATGGCACTGCAGGGATGGGGGTTTGGGGTGAGCTCTCATTGGTCCAGGTATCTCCCAGCTTTTCCAAAGAGCAATTTTGCCTCAGATGGGCTGAAATGAAGTGAAATAAAAAGAGAAGTAATGATAACGTACTCAGCTGAAGACCTCTTGTCTGTTATCAGCCAATATCCTTGCTGGTGGTACTGTCTACTCAGGGGTTTTATTCTGTGGAATAGCCATAAATATCCAGAGCTTGGGGGTGTCAAAGAAAGCAAACGCTCCATCCTTGGAGCACAAGAATGCACGGGGACCTCATCAGTACCACAAACCCACTGAGCAGATGAGGAGAAGCACAGAACGATGCTCACACCCAGCGCAGGTTCACCCCACACCAGAGAACATTTACATCATGCAGGTACATGGAAGAGGTTATAAATCAGTGGGTCTGGGGAAGACTTGGTAGGGAAAAGGAACAAAAACAAGCAACATAAAACACATGAAAGGAATTTAACAGCTGCAACGAACCCCAGTGGCTGCACAGGAAAATCCCCTGGCAGCTACAAACCGCTCCTATAATGAGCATGCAGGACATGCGCGAGTGGCTTTCTAATTCTCTGTGTAAAATCCTACAGATAATTGCTACACGTGTACCTTCCCTTGTCTCCCATGCAAGGGGTTGTGGTTTTTTTCTTTCTTTCTTTCTTTTCTCTTACGGAGATGGAATTAAAAACAACTTATTAGAGAATAGTTGATGCCGAAGTGCCAGGGGATCACAGCTGGAGTTGCCTTTGGATGAACCAGAGTGAGTCACCAGGATGGGCAGGGCAGGGGAACACAACTGGGGAAGGGATTCAAGGGATCAGCCCAAGCTTTTCTGGCAGCTACTTCTACAGTCACTCCATCGGCTGCTGTTAATCCTTACAAAAATCTGGCAATTTGGAACCAGAATTTTGCAAGTGTTTCAGCGCTGCAGTAGGAGGCCAAATCCTATTACTGGAGAATGGAACTTGGGCCTCTCAGGAGCAAAGGCACTTTGGAAGATGTGGATTTATTGGAGTGGGGGGGTGGGGGGGGGTTGGTTCTTCTCATTTTCTTATTGGATTAAAGCCTTCCCCACCCTTAATCCCACACCACGGGAAGCTCTGTTGGTATGGAAAGGAACTGAAGCACAAAGCCCCATTACTGATGATTTTGGGCTATTCCAGGACTCTCTGTGCCACACGGATCCCATCCCCAGGGATCACCCTGGCCAGAGACACCCCACATCTGCAGGTAAATGATTCTGAAGGAAGAAATAAAACAGAGCACTGGAAAGGGGAGAGTGCATAAAGCTGCCTGATGCCCTCGGCTCTAACTCCTTGCTTCCCCACCCCCCCCCCCCCTCTCCCCACCAAACCCTGCTTCTTAATTACAAGCAGTCAAACTGTAAAGACCTTAATGGACATCTTAATTATCGCATTAAAGTTTGAGATGGAAAATTCCTCATTAGGTGGCATGCAGTAGGTCACGGCTGCAATAAATGGTGGCATTTTGCTTGTGACAGTGCCGAGCTCGGTGCCCTTTGCAGAACAGTGATGCCTTTGGGGCACATCCTGACCCTGGGGAGGTGCCAGGTGGGTGTCAGAGCAGGACTTTGCTGCAAGAGCATCTGCTTGTGTTTTCCATGAGGGATTATCAGTGAGAAGTGCTTTTTGATATCTCTTTTCCCCTCCAAAAAGTGCTGCTTTACTTTACTTTTACTCCTGTGTTTTGCTTTCTGCCTTGCTTGAATGATTACACTGATTTAGTGTTAGGCAAGCTGCAGTACAACAGTGCTCCTTCAGTGCTCTCAGGCCAATGCCAACTACTGAATGTGCCCTACACAACTTAAACACAAACCGACCCAGCAGTTCTAACCCACAACAGCAGTACAATGTGCCTGCAATTAATCAGCACGGCTGCAGACTTCCAGTCCCTTTCACACTGTGATGAGGAATGAGCAGGTTTTGGGGTGATCTGCAGCCACTCAGAGCTCCTCAGGCCAAAAGAGCTGAAGTCTAGCAGAGGTGGTTTGCATCTTTATAAGCAGAGAAGCAGGACTGGAAGGGCTGAAGACAAAACACACGCTATTAAATTGACTTCAGTATCATTTTGATAGCACTGAGTTGCACAGCCTCCTTTCTAAGCACGTGCAGGAGAAAATTAGCAGATCCCACAGTCCTCAAAGACATCTTCTGGACTACGTGGCTCTGCTCTTCAGTGCTCCTCATCCCAGCTCAACCAGCTGTGCCAGCTGTTCCAGGGCCAGGAGCAGCAGCTCTGGGCTGGCAGCAGATCCCACATCCCAAATCTAACAGCTCCCTCTGTTGGCATCTGCTCGAACCTTGAGGATGCACAAAAGTTGGCAATTTGTGCTGGTTTTTTTTTAACACAGACTCCAGCCAGAAGACAGTCTGTGTGCAGGGCATGCACCATCCAACAGCAGACTCAGTTCTCTTGCATTATCACTCCAACAAGTGATACCCTGATCTTCTCCCAGCACGGCCTCCCACCCCCTCCCCAGCCCCCAGGGCTCGGTGACACTGAGTGCACTCAAGCTCTGTCTCATTGAGCATCTCTGCATTACAAGGGCAACCACACAGCGTGCAAACAATTTGCTGCCTTTATTTTTGTAGGTCCTTCCATAACACAGTCTCTGATAGCGAGCTTTGGCAAGGCTGCTTAAACTAGTAATTGTACAGCTATGGAAAAGAGGTTCAATGCTTTGCTGAGAATATCTGAAGGTGGAACCTGGCCTTAGATCTGTACCTTATTGACCAGTTTACAGAGGCAGATAATGCAGACAACCCACCAAAGTGCTGGGTGAGCTGTGAGCGAAGGGTGGAAGAAAAAGCAGTGACTTACTTCAGTGTGAAATACCACATGGAAAATAGACCCTGCAAAAGCAGAAGCTGTAGGCTGGTAAATCCTTCTGCTCTAGAAATCCCGTGGGCTTTGCTGGGAGTACCACAGAAAACAGGCATGCAGAATCAGGCCTCGGATACATAAAATATAGAATTTGGTACTTAAATTTAAAAATATTTATAAATAACTTAAGACATTCAGGCTCAGAGACGTGAACAGCCAAGTATTTCCCCCTGACACAGGGAACAGAATGGATCCACATCCAGCACTATGGCTCCCCAGTGCAGGGATTGGCTTTACACCTCATGCAGATGCTCCCTGGAGTAGGAAGGACACAGCAGGGAGCACAGACCCATAGCACTGCACATGGCCAATTCTTCACATACATTCACAGCATACATTGAAATGGCTTTGCAAGATTCCTCAGCTGCCCCTGTACTATGAGGGCAGCACAGCCTCATGTCCCCCCGATGAGGGGTTTGGGCTTTGAGGTCTCAGCTGGAGCATGGTGAAGGCAGGGTGGATGGGATGTCCTGCCCAGGGCTACCAGCTACAGATCCTCACTTGCTCTGAAGGAAGCCTTGAATCCATCTCACAACCTGTTCTCACATGTACCCAGGTTGGACCTGCAGAGCAGATTGCAAAACGAAGGCACACGAGGGGCAGTTAAGGTCAGAGGTGCATTCTTTTGGATTTTGCTTTTAGTCCAGACAAAAAGCAAAGCATTGGAAATACCCCACGCAGTCCCAGGATGGCCAAGCACGGCCATCCCCACACTATGCGCTTTGTAAGCTGAGAATGCAAATTGCAGCCCCGTCCAGCAGGACAGCCACCTGTACACATACATGGCCCCTGGAAGGGACCAGGGCAAACCAAGGCCACCTTCTCACTATAGACTTTGAGCTGGATGGTCCCACCAACCACCAGCCGTGCCCTGAGCAAAACAGGAACTCTACATTTCTCTTCTGCTGTGGGTTTCATTCGGACCTACTACAAACACGGTCCCAGTCATTGTCATCCCATTAAAACACCCACAAAACAATAGTGTTCTTTGGCATTTGTGCATCAGCGGCACACAAATATGACACACTCCGCTCCTTCGACTCATTGCTACAGGTCAATGTAGGCAGAGTCTGTGTCCACCCTCTGGGCCTCTCCAAACACCAGGAACACACAGAGACCAACACTGTTGACAGCAGCCACCAGGTTGAAAACAGAAATCCAGGAGCCCGTTGTTTCCATCAGATATCCAGCCAGGTACACGCAAACCACACCTGGTCAGAGGGAAGAGATGGAAATGCAGAGGGGCTGCATCCTGCCTGCCCATGGGATGAGCTGCAGGGAGAGCCTTACCTAGCAGAGCTCCGCCTGTATTTCCAACACCTGCAAAGAGAAGAGAGGGGAAATGCCCTTTTGTTTCATCTCACAGGAACTGGGTATTAACAACATGAAGACATGCACATCTTCACCTGGCTTGCCAACCCAACCCATTCGTTCTGTGTGCACAGCAAAATGCCATGCAAATGGTGGGGCCAACCAACACTTCACCTCTCTGCTGGCAGCCATCAGACAAACGAAGCAGCTCAGCTGTGCAGCTCCATGCATGGAAGGGAGCTGAGGCTGAAGGCACAACACCTCAAACCCTGTCTGTCCCCACACGGCCCAGAGGATTCCTTACCAAACAGCAAGCCAGCACAGGACGGGGCCAGGTCTTGAACGTTCACTGAAATGCCACTAGTGAGAAAAAGAGGAGGGAAATGGCAGCTTTAATGGAGCAGGATTTGCTTTGTCATTGTTTGCACTGAGTTCAGCTGGTCCAACCAAAGTAAAGGATCCCAGATAATAGTGGTGAGAGAGGACAAGGAGGGAAGAGGCTGCAAGCAGAGCAACATAGAAGGATTCAGCTCCAAGCGCTCAGAGAGGATGAAATGCAATCCACCTCCTGCTTGGTGCACCCACAAGCTGCTCAGTCCTGCATGCCCCGCAGCACACAGATCAGAGGGCGATGCTCAAGGTTAGCACCAATGGTGGGACAGAAGCAGGCTGTTCACAGAGCCCCACCAGTGTGGGGTGGAAGCTGAGGGGCTGTGGGTACCTGTGGTTAAAGGTCTGAAGCCCAACAGAAGCTGAGGCAAACACTATAGCGTTGCAAAAACTGGATGTCTGGCCCAGGCACAGGGCAAAGACACTTGAGACTCCAGAGCCAATGACCTGGAGAAAGAGAGAAATTAAATACCTCAGTGAGTTTTCCATGAGCGGGTAGTTCAAGCTGCTCCCATGGCTTCAGCTCTCTTACCTGCATGAACTTACGGACGGTGACGGTTCTGTACCCTGGAAGAGAAGGAAGAGGCCAGTTAAGGCAGCTCAAAAGGTGTCCTTGATCCCAGCCAGGAGCACAGAGTGATTTCAGATGGCCAGAACTCATCTCTAGATGGATCTTGTGAGACCAAAGAGAGCTCCAAGAACACAGATGGGGCAGCACTCCCACAGCTGTCATATCAAGACAGCATGTTGTCTGTTTGCCGGGTCTTCTCCTTCCCAATACGCCTCTCTCACTCCTCCTCCCAGTTCCATTCCCACAATAAAACAAGAGCTGAGGAAAAGCCAGAAGGGCTCTTACCCTGATTAATTAAATGATCGGACAGAAATCCACTAAACAAGCTCATTGGAATTGCAACCAGCCAGGGAACTACATTGAACACCCAGCCCTGTAAGACAGCAAAAGACAAGAGAAAGCTGCTGTCAGAGCTTGTCTGCAAATGTTTTGCAAAAGTCTGCAGAAAGAAAACAAATGAAAGGAGCAGGACTTCTTACAGGCTTCTACTGCCTTCCCAGAGCACAGCCCCCAGGTCTGCATTGCCAAGCCAGGCAGCACTGCTATCTCTGTCCCTCTGCACACCCCAGCAGCAAGGACTGAGCATGGCAGTTTGGTGCTCAGCACAGTGATGTGCAGAGCCGGGGAGCTCTGGGAGCTGCGGGTGTAGCTCTGCCCTGCGGGTCAGCATCAAAGCTGCTGGCAGCATTTCCAGCAGTGGCTTCAGCCTCGTTAGCAGCATTAGCAGGGAGCTGAGGGAATGTAGCTGGATTTTGTAATACCAGGATTAGGTAACATTACAGCAATAACATGCCTTGGTCTACTTTCAATTCAGAGAGCTTGTTACATTTGTAATCACAGATGATTGCTGGTCATCTGGATTACTGCTGCTCAGAGGCATTTAGTGCCCAGATCCCACCAGGAGCTGAACTCGCTGTGTATTGGACTGCATTCATCTCAGCTCATCCCCTTTGCTCAGAGCCATACGGACACATCCCACAGCAGCAGAGGGATGCACAGAGGGCTGAGTGCTCCTGGTTTGAGCAATCCTGTTCTGGCTGCTCATGGAAACTGTACCAGGTCCCATCTGCATCTTTCAGCACCACAAATTTAACTTCTTGGTCACTTTCAGAAATGTACCACCATAGGGGCTTGCAGGTCTGTGCACCTTGTAGCAACAGCTGGGGTTACTCAGCACACTCGGTCCCACCACACCAAAGCCATCCTTGTCTCATCCCACTGCCAAAACACTACAGCATCTCCATCCACCCAGGTGGGCGGGGAGTGGGTGAAGGCATCTCACCTGCAGCAGGGGCATCTGACCAGCAGGTGACACAGTTTTACCACGGTAAGGATTATCCTTTAAAATCAAGCCCCGGGTTTATTAAAATATATGAAGCGATTATTGGATGCAGGAGCACTATATGGAGCATCTTACATAAGGGAACCATGCTATAAGGCAGAGCAGATGGTTAAATTACAGCTGCAAGCACATTACAAGAGGTGCACCCAGTCATGGAGTCACTGCAACAGCACAGTGCTATGAGACATGTGCTGCTCATTAGAAAACCACCCCACTCTCTGAAAGCAATGCAGGCAGCCCAGCTCGACCCCCACCCCCCCCCCCAACACCAGCACTGTGCTTACCTTGGACTCAGGGAATGTTTCCTTAAAGAAAGTCGGCAGCCAGGAGAGGAGAGTGAAAAATGTGCTGGCTGTGCACAGCTGTGCGACAATGACAGCCCTGGGAATACACAGCAGGGAGGGGGCAGTGAGCAGCAACGGCGATGCTGGGTGAGAAGGGCCACTCCAGCAGCACAATATTGCAGTTCCTGGTCTGTAAGTAAATCCCTCTGAGTGCTGCAGTTGCTTCCAGAGATCTTTCCATTCGCACCATGCACTCCCACACCCCTCTCTCCATGGCTGGCATCAGAGCACAGTTGTGGGCCAGGTTCACCCACCCTGCTGCAGTAGGTGTCACCGAGGGCTTCCTAAGGCCCTGCCATCAGCAGATGGCCCACAGTTATTCAGGGCAGTGAGATCTTCTGCCCCTGCCTTTAGCAGCCCCTGGGAACCCACTGCTGTGCTCCAGTGAGGCTCAGTGCCTCTCAGTGCCCAATGCACTCTCCCCCTCAAAGAAAAGGGCTGTAAAGAGATGCTTTTCCAACAGTGAGAATGCAGGGTCTTTGCGCTGCACTGCTTAGGAGCCCATTATTACAAGCAGCGTTTCTAACAAGTGTGTTTGGGAATGGTGCTCTGGAGGAGCACAGGACTCACCCAGGGAGCAGCCTGCAAACCTGGTGGTGTTTCCCAAACGTTAAAGGGCAAAGCACAAACACACAGAACAAACAAGCACACCAAGGTGAGAAGCCCTGGCAGGAGGATGCTCTCCAGCCCCACTGCCCTGGTACAGCGCTCAGAGCTCTGCCAGCTGCCTACCATATTGGAGCCTTCTTAAACAGCTGCTTCCAGGGCACTTTGCTCTGCTTTGAGATTGAGATGCTTCTCCTTAAATAGTCTAAGGGGATGATGAGATCTGGAAGGACAGAAACAGCCAAAGGAATGCTCTGATCAGCAATATACTGTGCAAGCCGGACCAGATTTGAAAGAATACTGTACAAGCACTTTAATCTCCTCTAACTCTAATTCTGTTTGCAGTACTGGCACTGGATGCTCATTTTAGGTTCACCAAGATCTTCCACAGCACCCACCCACAGCTCCATCCAGCCACCCTCACCATTTGTTGTATTTCTAGACAACAACTCTTTGGGCACCTCTGGATTCTATGCAGCACCAGGCACAAGGTGAGCTGGGCTCCTGCATCACATGTACACTAACAACACTGTATCCAGGTGTCATCATTTGCCCATGTGTGGATTTACACCCAGAGTTATTTGGAAGAGATATTCAGGATTAACTGGTTTGTAAAAGCTCTATGCATAGATGCTCTTAGTTGGGAATAATATCTTGCCCTGCTTTAGCTTAATCCACTTAGCAGATCAGGCTCTGCGTGGTGTTTTCACCGGTGCTTAAAGGAATGGAAGAGTCAGAGCGGACTCTTGACAGCAACAAAATACAGCATGGGACTGGGAACAGAAACTCAGCAAAGCGAAAGCTCAAAATCTTGTTTCTGGATTCAGCATCTTCAGGCAGACGCTGCCTGAACACAGAGAGACCCAAAGAAAACCCACCATGTAACACACCCTGGGCAATACAGGCTTGCTGAAAGCTGCCACCCAAGGCAGGAGGGCTGATTTTACCTTTCTCTGTCAGCAGGTACTTGCAGGTGCAGTAAACCCAGAGCAAAGTGAGCAAACCAGAGAAGTAGAAAACGCTCTCCCAGCCGTACCAGTCCAGCAACAGAGATCCTGCAGCTCCAATCACCAGCGTCCTGCAAAGCAAACCACAGGCTGGCTCATGTGCCTGCATTTTTTACGCCCTTAAACGAGTGATTAAACACAGCAAAATTGCTGTATGGCTTTTAAGCAGACCTTCCATTTAAAAAGAAAACTAGCAGGGATGGGAAAGTTCTATTATTGTCTGTCAGAGGACAGTGAGCAGTCTCGGGCTGACCCCTGCTCTTCCTACAGGATCAGGCTGCTTCCTATAGGAATGAAATGTTGCAAACGCTCTTCAAAGTCTGTCATGGAGAGAAAGTAAAACAAACAAACAAAAAACCAACACAGAAATCTTTGACATGCTCAAGAGCAAACAGCACACTTCAGAGAACACAAAGTCTTCAGCAGCGCATGCACTGCTGAGAGCACAGACAGCAACTGCCTGAGGCTTCCCCAGCTGCAGGCAGCATCCTCACGGACCCAGGCAACTGCCTGCACTTCAGGCTGGAAGTTTTGCCTCCAACTATTTAATGTCCTTTCATCATCAGGATGTCCTGAGACTGTCACTCACTGCTCAAAGCCATCTGCCTTCTGAACTTACCCGAACTGTGAGCCAGTTCCCACTGTGCTGTATGTGAAGGCTCGCTCGCTCTCCCTCACCCTCTGGGACAGCAGGCTGGCCAGGGATGGGAAGTAGACCCCTGTGAGCAAGGAAAGGGAGCTGTCAGGAAAGGGGGTCTCATAAGCAAACTGAAAGCAAATTTACAGGATCCATCGGGAGCTAAGCACTGAGATAACGAGGCAGGACTTAGGGTGAATTTGTAATAGGGGCATCACATAAACTAAAGGAACCCATCACCATGAAAGGTTTGCTTGTGCCTTCTCCATAATCCCACATCATCATCTCTGGATCAGATGGGTATTAAAGGTCCCTTCTAACACAAATGATTCTTTGAACTTGCACACACTCACTGCCCACGCTCAGGACGTGGCTCTCACCTTGCAGCAGTCCCATGAGGAACCTGGAGCAGGTCATGAAGACAAGGTGTGCTGATGTGATCTGGGTGAGCAGTGGGGTGATGAACGTCAGGAAGCCCCATGCTGATGCCGAGAGGAGGAGGACTTTCTCACCCCCTATTCTAGAAGGAAAAGAACATGTATAGAAAGTGAGCAGTAGGGCAAAGACAAAAGGCAAAGGCCCCCTGCCAATGTTCAAGCCTTCTTCCCAGCTTTGCCAGTTTTTAAAGCAAATTCTCCCCTATGTAGGGAATTGGACTTCCAATTGGGCTGCTGCTTTGCTTTATTTTTATTACCACAGTTACTGAACCAGTGGCAAAAACCATATGAGTCACCACTGGTGGTATAAAGTGGTCTTCACTGTCTAAAGGTGAACAGAAACCACACTGGTCTATGCGTCCACAACCACCATGCTGGTCTATGTGTCCATTAACACACCCACAGGTCTCTATGGCAGCTGTGTGGGATGGTTGGGGCACTCCCTCTGTTTGATGGGGATTATGCCTGTGCAAAGTCCTTTGGTTCATGCTGTACTATAACCATAGAACCGATTTTAAGATCCAGGCATCTGAATAAATAGTCAAAACTGCATGTGTACTTTCTGAATCAGGGCTATAGACCCTGGGCAGGGCTGATAGAGAAACCCATCAAGCCTTTCCCCACAAACAGGCTTCACCCTTTTCTCTGCTACTGTCCCAGTGTGTAAGGTGGAACTACTGAAACTTGAAATGAGAGGTCAAAACCAAGCTCTGTGCTACTGAGAAAGCCCAAACAGGGGAAAATAGAAACGGAAATAATAACAACCGAAATGGAATATGGAACAATGGAATAGCAATATAAATGGAAGTAACTCCCAGTACTGATCACTGATGTGTCCTCCGATGACCTGCGTCAAGCAGTAGCCCCAGAAGAAGCTGCTGAGCACAACTCCTGACTGCTTCTTGTCCCAGCCAAAGTGCGTGCTCAGGGCGACGGCGCAGATGGGCACGGTGACGCGGGCACAGTACAACAGGCACGTCCCCAGCAGCAGCATCGCTGTCCACACGCGGCACTCGAGCCTGAAAGGGGCAAAAAGAAGGTGGGGAAATGGCTGAGTGGATGTGCCTGGCAGAGCTGCCTTTTTCTGCCCCATACATAAGCTCTAGGAACTGTTCTTTCAAGGGTAACAAAGGAGAGGTCAGCACATGACACACCATGTTGGAAGCAAATATTTGCTGTTTGGCACTCCAACCCCATTCCCCAGGGGAGGTGGCACGTTACCCTTTATAAATGTGACACGGATGGAAGAGTGTTCTAGTGAGAGATGGGACACCATGGGGCTGAACAGCACAGAGCAGGGAGCAGAGTAACCCAGCATATAAGCAAGAATGGGTTTGCAGCCCGTGCTCAGTTTTGGTAGGTGAGCACCCAGCCCCAAGGTAAGTAAATGCTCCAGCAGGAAGGGCAGACAGGCTCTTGCCATTCCTGGCTCACTGGAATTCACTGTACTGGGGCACTGACCTCCATGCTTTCCACCCCACTGTCTGCATGGGAAACAACCTGTACCCCTTCTGTACTGAAACAACAACTTGTTCCTCTGTACCAGATTTATGACCAATGTAGGTTAATCCCACACAGCACAAGGCCATTGATAAACCTGTCTGTCAAGGAGGGAGACAAGGAAACAATGGGAAGGAAAGCACTCGGAGCCTCTGTGCTGCTCCAGGTGAATTTATTGCTATTTCCTGACAAGGCAAATAGGCAGCTCTGTGCCAGCCCCAGTGGGAGGAACTGGGAGCTTTGAAGGTTGGACCTGTCCTTAATGTGTTCACACACTACTAAATAGCACAGGAACTAGAAAACCTCACTTGTCTTTGCTGGAAGAATGAGTAGCCAAGGGTTGAGCTGCCTCTGTCATTTGAATCAGGTGACAGACACTCTCTTGCTCTTATGCTCTAAGAAGGATGTGTGCTGTAAGAGGGACATCAGCACTCCATACTCAGCACTGCTGAGGCTTCACCTTGAGTGTTGTGCTCAGTTTCGAGACCCTCACTACAAGAAAGACATGGAGGCCCTGGAGTGTATCCAGAGAAGGGCAGAGGAGCTGTAAGGGCCCGGTGGGAAGGTGGGTTCACTGTCCCTGGAGGTGCTTCAGACCCGTGGGCACAGGGTAGGGGTTGGACTTGGGGTTGTTAGTGGTCTTTCATCCAACCTAAGTGATTCTGTGATTTTATGATTCAATGATCACACTTTAACTTGCAGCAAAAACAAAGGCTGTTTGTTCATCACCTGCAGAGCTGTGGCTCCTATCAAACTCATTCTGCAGCCAGCCTGGAGCCCTAATCTCCCTCTTATCTGCGGTAGCACTATGCCGGTTAATAAGAGTCAATGAACCTGAACAATTGGGGTGACCCAGTAAAGCACCCGCAATAAGTGTCAGTATTTACTATTATTTGGCTGCTGATATAGTGCACATTTTGATCACTGCTCCATCGCATTTATACCCTTTTCCTATATTGTTATCAGTAGATGCTTCCATTCAATACAAGCATGGACCATCACGAGGACTGCAAATTACCACTTGCTCCATAGGCAGCATATCCAGCAAGGAAAATCCACTCTGGAAGTCTGAGTGTGCCCACACCCACCAGAAGCACGGCAAGAATTACTTCTCTCCAAGGACAATGACGTGCTTACATCAGAGGAAAGAGCTCTGTAAACGCATTTTCTCCTAATTATAGTTATCACAGAGGCTGCCGATGAGTCAATGTTCTGCTCAGTGCAAAACAACAACAGCAAAGGTTACAGGAGAAGCCTGGGTGAGCAGAAGGGAGAAGAAATAAAACTCTGCTTTAAGAACTAAGTAATGACAAATCAAGTGTAAGGTTTTGGAGACTACAACTGCCCTCTGAGACATGGAGCTTTACCAGCGTTAGCAAATTTACCTAAATTGCTTCCCTGCAATAATCTTTGCTGGAAATAACCAAACTGTGTAAGACTGAAGCACATCTAAGTCTAAACCTACAGCCTTGCTCTGCAGCTTCCTTCGTGCAAGGAGCAGCACCTGCAGCTGGGACCCAATTTGCAGACAGAGCAGCCATGCAGCTAGAAAACACTTCCTACTTCACAAACCTCCAACCACCACCCAGACAGACTATAATTAGCATGAGGACTGTAATTGAGCTCTAATGACTCTTTCTGGGTAGCTGTCTGTATGGCAGCAGGGCTGTGGTGGAGCAGCCCTGATGTCCAATGGGTCACTGTTTTGCTCAGAGGCACCCAGCAATTCCATGGGGGGTTTGGATCCCACCGTGCCCCATCCAAGGGCACAATGGCTGACAACAGTGTTTAAGGAAAGCCACAGTGGAAGGAGAAGCAGCAGCACAGGATGCCTTTATTTGCAGCCTGTTGTCCTGCTGGAGGAACTACTGCAGTAGGTGCCACAAAGCAAATATTGATTCAACTTTTATTTCTCCCCTCCCTTCCCTCAGCTGCTCTGTTTGCAGGCACTGCAGGTCACTGTTGAAATGAACTCGCTGGAATTCAGGCTATAAGGAGGGACAGACCCAGCTCCCAGCCACACCTCAGGGCCACCAAACCATGGGACAGCATCGCTGGCACCAGCACGGGGCCACATGGCAGGAGGATGACAGCTCCATAGCAAACCTCAGTCCCAGCTCAGCTACCACCAGCTTTGACTGACAGCAATCAACACAATTGCACCTGCCTGCCGTGGTGCAAGGAGATAACACCCAGGTGGTTATTTTGAACTCTGCTCAACAATCCTCTCACTTCTCTTTGTTTTTCCTACCAACATTTCCTCCCTCCCTCCAAAACCCAATACACGTATCCAGGGAATGCTCTTTCTTCCCTCCTCGAGCTGATGTTGTCATGCTGCAGACTGGCTCCACGCTGCTGATTTCTCGCTGTCAAAAGCAGCATTTGGGTTCAGAGGAGGCTTTTTTCCAGCCAGAGCACAGAGGACACAGGGCTTTTTTTACTGGGAAAGCTGCTGATTTCCTGTTCGCCTCCTGTGCACAAACTTCTTCTGCAGAGCCACAGATGGCAACAAAGTGGTGTTCAGCAAACGCAGCTCTCAGTTTATTCCCTCTCTTCATTTCTTGCTTTCGGCAAAAGCAAAGATGAAAACTAGATGTGAGCTGCTCATGAGCTGGAAACTGTTGTTTAGTCCAGGTGGAGGAGGTGGGAAAATGTAATAACAAATCACACACGTGCTTTGCACACTGATACGAGACACACATGGATCAGCTGTAATTGAAATGCACTTCTTACTTACATGTGCCATGTGAAAAGTTCTCAGCAAGGGCACAGTTAAGTGAGGAACCTGGATAATAAAAACAACCAGCAAAGAAAAGAAAGAAGCAATAAAAGCTACAACATGGGGCTGACAAAAGATGAGGGTGCAGAGCTTAGGAACGCAGCGTGATCTCCGGGGCAAGAAGTGCAGTCAGGAGACTGGAGGGCAGCACGTGGTCATGATACAGATCCTTTCATCTGTGAAGCTGAGAGAAACTGCTATAATAGTAATCCCTTGTCTTCAGGTGTAGCCAGAGGCTGTGAAAAGCAGAGTGGTTTCAGGAGCCATTTTCTTCACAGGACACACTGCCTTTTCTGTTCTCTGCTCCACTGCTGGAGGCACCGTACAAAACGTTGTCTCCATGTCACTGGTTGGATTTGCCCATGGCTTTCTTTCTAACTTATGGCTATAAATTTCTCTTCTTGGAGCTTCAGCCTTCCCATCAGTCCAACCAGAAGTCTCTGCTTGGCACGTTAAGATCTCCAGACAAAAAAAACCCGCTATCTAAACACCCAGGTGTGCTACAACTCAAGCAATCTTATCAAGATCCAAACAGATGAGAAAGACAATACAGATGATAACGTGTGATATCACAGCCATTGGAAACTTACCAAAAAGTCTGAGAAGGGCAGCTGGGGAGGTTGGGTGAACCAGGGGGTCCCCACTTGATAAAACCTCACCTCCATGGCAATTAATCGATGTGTGGAAGTGTCAAGAGCTATCATTCAATTGCATATGTTGGTCAAAAACTGTCCTCTACTCTGATTTTTAACCACCTCACCAGCCACGTTCTGCACCTCGACTACCCAGCTGCCAACCTGCCCATATAACCTGGCAGGGCGCTCCTCTCCCACTTGTTTGCTTGAGACCCACAAAGCATTCCCAAATGAGAAGCTATAGGTGTGTGCAGTTCTATATGGTCTGCATTCTCTAAAAACACATCTTTCTTGATAAATACTTCACCAACAGTCATCATCAACCTCCTCTTTTGTTTAAACCCCAACAGCTAAAAGTGGGCACTTTGGCCTAAGAGGAGTGCTGAATATTTTCATAGATATGTAGGATACCCTAAGTTGGAAGGGACCCACAGTGATCAATGAGAGCAGCAAACCCAAAACCCTACAGTGGAGACCAGTGTCCCGGTGCTCCTTGAAGCTGCCAAAAGGAAGGCAGTTAGTAACCACACTGTGTATGCAGAAGTTCATCCAGGTGGGGATGAGGTAGGAGCACGTTGTTGGAATCCTGGTTTAAAACAGGAAAAAACCATAGAAACAGCACGGAGTTTTTGGGTTCTGAAGTGCTGTAAAGTCAGCATGCAGCCCACCAGCACCCAACCTCGTCCTCGATGCCATCGTACCAAGGAGGTTTGGGAAGAGGAAAAGAACAGAAGTAGTTCCGTGCCGGTGAGCTCCTCCTTTTCCAGACTTAATCTTAATTAATCACTATCAGCAACACAAACATGGAACACTTTGATAAACCTCACCATAGTTTCGACGGCACGTTTAAATAACTGACTGCAGGCCAGAAAGATATTAGAGAGATCTTTTTTTTTCCCCTCGTGATTCACAGCAATTCCACACCTCGTCCTTCGGATGCTTTCCTCCATCTCCCACCACCCAACAGCCGCGTGTCCCCGGACCCCCGAGCATCTCCGAAACCACCCGTCCGGATTCCACGCAGCAGGAGCGGCACAGCGAGCTTTACCTGGACCAGTACGGCTCCCCGCCTCCATCCCTCCTCATACCGTCGTGCTGCGGGGTTCGGGTGCCGTGCTCTCCTCCGCACACCGTCACATTCCTAACTCCTCCCGTTGCCATACGGGCAGCTCCTTCCAGCCCCGCCGGCTCACATCGCCCCGGCCGCCGGCTCCCTCCCCCTGCCGAGCCGCGGCCACGTGTCAGCGCCTCCCAGCCGGGCCGTTCCGGGAAGTCCCGCCGCCCTCCACGATGCCGGGGCCGCCCGCAGAGCGCTCGGACCGGGAGGGGTCCCGGTTCCGCATCCAGCCCCAGGGCAGCCCCGAATTCTCGGTGTCCCCTCTGCCGGCGGGCAGCACCGAGCGGGGCTTTGGAGTCTCCATCCCTTACCCTCAAACTTGGTCTTTGTGTTCTTGGTCAATAATTAAGCCTCACTGACAACATCGTGGGGGCTCAACAGAAAGAACTCAAACCATTTCACTTTTGTACACCCATCCTCTCCCTGAGGTGCTGTTTGCACTACTGGTGGGACACCCCCTCGATCCTCTGCCTGTGTGCCCGCAGAAACATCTCCCGCTTTGCTTTTGTAAGACTAGAAATGAATACAATATTCCCACCTTCTTTTAGGAGAAAATGAATAGAAATTGATATTGTTGCAGCTTGATTTAACCCTGCAGGACAGAGCTGCTGCCTTCCTTAAATGTTGGATACGATCAGACTTTCTTATGGAAATAACCATTATTCTAATTATCTATTTATCTCACTTCAAAAGAGTGAGATACACTCGATGTGAGTGTAAACCGAGGGGAACTGCACATAGCAAGCCCAGGGCTCAGCATTCATCGCACTGTCAGCTTTGTTTCACCTGTTTGGTCACAGCTGGAAACCACGCAAGGGAGGTAATTTTATTCCCTCTGCTACTGTGTGTTTCCAGAAGAGGGAGCCACGCCATGAGAAAACGCAGAGAACATCGATAAGTTCCTTTAATTTGTTACTTCCTGGAGGCAAACATCCCATCGGGGTGAATAAACACAAATAGAAACCATTAGGAAGACAGGTGCCGGCTTCAGAAACCAATCAAAAACACAATCTCCTCTCGTTTTGCCTGCATTCACTTTAATCTGCCAAAAGATTAAACGAAACAGAAGATTACTGGGGTAATATCTGAGCTGACATCCACCTGCACTGAATTTCACCCACACAACAGTTGCATTATTTGAAGATCTTATGAAGTTCAGCACAAATTATGACCCAGTTCTGCTTTTGCTTTTTGGAGGATACAAGACAGAGCAATAGGTTCACATGTTCCATAAGAGGCAACTGGCATCTCCTAAAGCGAAACTCCAATTGCAGTTTGTGAACGAACTTGGGACAGAAAATGGTTTGAAATAAGCCGAGCACCACTCAACTACTAGCCAAGGTTGTGGGTGTTTGTATTTTTAAGTGCTTTGAAGCTTAGACTCAAGCATACAAAGCAGAAACGTTATAAATTAAAAGCAATAAAATCATCCTAGGATCATGTAATGGCTTCGCCTATATGTACAAGGAGTGGAAAGGAGACAGAATGATGCCCAGGTAACTTCACACACTTTTAATGCTACATAAGTGCTCTCCACGTTCATTTCAGTGTTTCTTTTAATGCAGGTGGAAGGAGCAGGAAGTGTTTCAATGAAATCACCTCAGGATCAAGAGCTACTTCCCCCAGTTTCAAGCTCTGCGTGTTCAAACGTCTTGAGAGGAAACGCTTTACTTCAAATCCTGCTGTTAGTTTCTGGTTTCAGCAGCCTCTGGTTTTCCAGCTACATAAACAATAAACAGTTCAGTATCTCTTTCCTAGTAAAGCACTGCCAGTAGTTCACCTTCATGGAAACCCACTACCCCCAACCCTTCACAAATGACCCCGTTGTACAACAGAAGCAACCAGTTCAGCTTAGAGGCAGAAAAGGAACACGGTAACAGCCAAGAGACAGCTATTAAGGAGACGATATTGGAGAGGGAATGAGATTTGTAGCCTAATCAAAACGCATTTCATACAAAGGCTTTTGGCAGAGGCAGGTAGGACAAGATATTTTACAACTCAACTTCTTTGTGTTCATAGCATTAATGGAAAGAAAATCTTACTTGCTTTCAGGGGGAAGAATGAGTGCAGTGTACCATGTTTGTTTGCCACCGCTGAGTTTGGAACAAATCTTCATACAAAAGTTATTCTTGTGTTATTCTAAATTAAGTGGGGGAAAAAAAATGTAACAATAATATGTATTTTAATGCTAAAGCAAACTGTTCAAAGTGGCATTTAATAGGATTTGTTAAAGTGGTTATCTAACAAAAATGGGTTAACAAAATCCCATTCATTAGTAGTCACCAAATAAGACATTTCTCATGCATATGACAAAAGTCCATTCGTGTACTGACAGAGGTCTGTTTACTGTGTACAATATTTCCATAAATTATAACGTTTCACAGCCCCTACCATTCAAGAATATTTCAAACAGATTATATATTATATTTGTATATGCAAACTATTTTATATACACTAATATAAAGATCCTTAGAAGTACCATTATGACTACCTTTATGCTCTCTCTAAAATGCATAGCTTTCCAATATTTTCTTGCAGTTACCAAAAAACTTTACAGATTAAAGCTGCTTATCAACGTGGCATGTTCATAAAAACAAAGTGAAATAGTTCTATACTAACTTTATATTAAACCCCTTAAAAAACATGGTGTTTCTTTTTAATGGAAAAAAACCAAGCTAGTGAAAATTCAAGTAAACTATGCTCACTCTTTGCCCAAAATACTATGTGAAATTAACCCTAGAAGTACAGTGAACTTCTCAACCAGGACTGTAATACTGCATTTCTCATGGAGAAAAATGCTTGTCATGCCACAAAACCGCACTGCTTTCCACTTCAGCTGGGAGAAGCTTTAGATGACATTTAGTAGGTAAGCATCAGAACAGAGGAAAAGCCGATCAGTTACGTATGAAGAAATTAGAGCTATTCCAGTTTCGTTTCTGCAGTCTGTTATTAAACCAAGTGACAATAACCAGAGTTTCCCACAAACTAGAAGTCATACATGGTTTGCAGACATCAACCGAATGGGAAAAGGAAAAAAGAACCAACTGTTAAAAGTCTGGTGTTAAAATAACCAGTCTGGGAGAAGGAAAGCCAGACCACTGCTGTAGTTGGGGGCAAGTAATAGCTTGCTTGTTATGCATAAACTTCGAGACCTCCATGCCACAAAATGCCTTAAAAGTGCAGAACAAAACTATCAGCGATAAATGAGAACAACTCATTTTGTTATACCCATCATCTAGCTTTAACTCAGTGCTCTGCATCTCTAATAGCTGCTTAACAAATAATGGATTCCCCTCACAAAAAAAATTGCTACACAAGTAAACAGTGTTCACAGTAATGCAATCAGTAACAGGGTTTGTTTTTGTTTTTTTTTAGTTTCCATAAGTCAGGTGTATCTGCAAAGCTTTATACAGTTTAATGCGTAAGTATTCCAGTAAAATTAAGTGAAAACTAAGTTTCATTCTACAGGGTAATATCTACCATACAAGACTAGATTATGTACAGTATGGGACTGGTATGACAACTGCCAGTGCATCGTGATGTTCAGCTACCTCACCCACCAGATCGGTCTTTGTTCAACAAATCGTTAATAACTTGATATACAGACCTAAAAACCTACAGACTGATTTGGCAAGATTAGTGCTACCACTGGATATATACCAGTGAACAGTGCTGCAAAATTAAGTTGACCTGAACATCCCATACCCACAAGATTACAATTTGTTGACTTGAAAGTCTGGACTTCACACGTAAAACATTAAAACTAGAATCCTAACTGGAGTGAGGGCGGGCAGTAAACAAAGTAATACAGGTGGAGATGAACTGTATCTCTTCAGAAAGGTATGGAAAGAATCGAAAAAAGTTAACATTTCAGCCTTTAAAGACAGCCCTGCTCTGCTCAGCTCAAGGCATAAGAACAGCCCAAGTAGCTCTAAAACTACAATTCTTATTCAGCGTGAGTAAAGGCAGATCCTGCACAAGAAGATGCATCAGAGGCTTCCATAAGTATCTCTCCCCCCACTTCATTGCCTAACACAAGTATGTCTTTCAGCTTACATAAATCCGGTGGCCCTCCAAGCTCTAGTAACCTGCTGGAATCACTGCAGTGTCTGCAGCTGCAAACTCTACATGGAAGGGAAAGGTCCCCTTTAAGAAAAACTCTCAAATGCCTCTGAGGGCCATTTTGGTCATTCATGAAAATTAAGAAAAAAAACTTATTTCCAACAATACTTCTCATGAAAAGATGGGTCACCGATCCATTACGAACATAGCTCTCACCATATAAAGCACCAAAAAGTCAGAAACAAGGAAAAAAAAAAGTTCTTAAATTAAGATTTACAAGTTTGTACACTATTTCCTAGGCAAAAGGTTGACCTTACTGCAAAGTTTATAGGTGAAAACATGACCAGTTACTCTTAAGGGGAATGTATATCTTGCTATAACTTAAAGGTAGAAAATATTCACTGTTCTATATACACATTTCAAACAGGAGACAGTTAAACTTAACTGAATAATTGCCAATGTAACTCCGTATTAACTCACTGACCACTCAACTAAGCATCAGTAGCCAATTAGAAAGCTTGAGTTCTGTACTTTTAAAAACGTGATTTTTCCTGTCCTGTTTAATTGGTTTTCTTTTAAAAATGTATTATAGTGCATAGCCTAAGTCAGACTTTCAAAGAGATACAGCGCCTTTCAATGCAGTTTTTGCAGCATTCAAAAGGGACTTTTCTCCCTTCAAATTAGATGTTCATTGAAAAATCTGAATTGAGTGCTGTACTGTAGTAAAAATATTTCAGTCACAGACTGATATAAATGTATACTGTGCAGTACTATGATTGTTTGATGTCCATCTGCACACATTTTACTTGGGTTCTTCAATTGTCCCCTTGCTGAGGTCTGTCATTTTGGGGTATTTCACTTTCTTCTGGTCTAGCTCATTCTGAGCCCACAGTAGTAGTTTCAGTAATTTTGCCAACTTGGGCGTCGATTCACGATTTTCATAGTCTAGAACAGCTTGATTAACCTCACTCCATACCTGGAAAAGAAATACTGGAGTTTAGTAACAGTTTGCCTATGATTAACACTTGTAATGTCACAGAGACATTGATAACATCACACACAGCTTGTTAACTCCTCAGAATGAGGCCAGGACAAAGCTCCATATACCAACAGCCTAGAGAAACAAAGAAGAAAGTCAAACCGCCTATTATGGCATCATCAGGTTTTAGAATGCTGCTTAAGAAATACTTCTGCTCTTTTGCACAGAGCTATACACATTTCCATATATTTCAAAAATATTTGGACACGGTTTTCACCACACACAAATAAAACACATCGACTTCCTTATGAGCAAAATCTACCTTCTGTCGCTGCATCATGTTCAGCAAGTCTCCAAATGGTGATTCTTCAGGATTATCGAAGGCAAGCAAAGCCAGCGTGCGCTCCATTTCTGTCAGGCATTCCCGGCTCTCCTCGCCTTGTTCTGCTAATTGGGTCTGAGCAAATTCCAGAGCTGCTTCTGTCTCACGCTGCCGAATCAGTTCAATCAAATGCTGCTGCTACATACAAAAATACCACAGTGATATTAGCTAAACAAAGCAGCAAATCTTCAGTATTTCGAGACCATAATCTTCAGTCATTTGTATGTAATTTGAGACAAATACTAATCCATACCATGAAAGTTTAAGGTCATTTCTAAACATCTAAGAAGTAACAGACTTGCCAACAATATTTACTAGAAAAGGCAGTTTGAGGTTTCCAAATAACATGTTTTGAAAATATGTTTCTAAAGGAACCACCAGAAATCCAGATTAATAGTTGGTAAATCACAGATCATTCCCACTATTAAAAGTTTCCAAGTTATTAATTAACATGATATGACAGTTGTCGTACCATGCCACAGATCTTCCCATAACTATTAAATGATATCAAAAACGAACATTTGAAATTGCAATCATGTTCAGCCACAAATCCCTTAACATACTCTTAAACTCACACTTCTTCCAGAGTTTCTTAACAACTTCTAAAACAAAAACGGCCACTTGTCCTTACCTGCAAATGAAAGTAGAGATATCTGTTTGTATCTAACAGTTCTGGATGGAGGCTGTTTATTAATGAAATGGCTTCTTGAATCTGTCCTTTCAGAATCATTTCTCTGATTTTTATTCTTTCATCGAGAGTCTCTAAATCAACGCTGGGTTCAATTCCAGACTCCATTCGAAATTTCTCTGCTGCTTCTTTAAAGCCCTCTGAAATAAAAACGTTTTACCTACAAATCTGTTTCACAAATGGGCTCCTATTTTAAGAATTTGCATTATTTTGTTTCTCCCTCCCATCCCCAACCACATTTATATAGTTTTAATGAGAAAAAACAGGTAAAGAAAACTAACTTTGTTTTTCTAAAACAAATGTAGTTGTTGGTAAAGGTTTTTAATGGCCACCCAGAATCTTAAGCTTTATTTATGTACATGCAAAAATGATTTAGTTTACTTTATTAAGCCACTAAGATGCTCTCCTCTCATCTCAGAAGATCCAGTCGCACACTGATGTAAACAGGGGTGTAGATCAAATATAAATGCCTCCACCCTAGTATAGCTTCCTGTGATGGTATGCATCATAATTGCCAGGGACAATTTCCGAGGGTTTCTGATTGCTCTAAGTATAAAGCCAGGCTATATGCTGAAGGGCTTAATCATTTTGGTCTCAAACTGTTTTGACAAGTGTCCTTTCAGAGTCTACCTTTCTAGACAGTTAAAACTTACTTCTGATAAACGCTCTGCGAAGCTTCATGAGTGCTATTTAAAAACAGCTACATATTTTGAGTTCTTTCTCAATGGCACACAAAAACAAAGATATCATAGAGAAGCAGGGCATTTCTGTTTACAGCAATCCAAAAATACTTTCTTCTATATCTTTTAGTGTAAGAATTAAGGTCACCGTAATTTCTATGTCAGTATATCTGCCGGGTCCCTGTTTTAATCTAATTGATTCTGTGTCCACTGAAGAGAATACAAGAGCACGTGTACCTTACTAGAAGTCAACAGCAATCACCAAATCCTTAAAGTTGTTAATGTCACTCCTTATAGTACCATAGTGTATCCAAAGTGGTTTGCCCCAACAAAGTAAAAGCTTCCTAGCACTACAATGCACCCTTACCTGTGACAAGGTAGTTCATGATAAGGCGGTTCATGTCTGCTCTCTGAATATGCAAGTTATTAAGTTTTTCCATCCATTCATCTTTTGTGATTTCATCAGGTTTTTCTGCATAACTCATCCTGGTCTCTTACTACAAAGACAGAAAAGCATTTCATTTAACACAATTCACTTAAAAGCAAGTTTAGTGTGTGTACACACAGCTCTACTACTATCTCTGTATCTTTCTAATGACATCTCTGAAATTAATATCCCAAAGGACCCTTTTATCTCCAGGCATTATTTTACATTTTCTTTTCCTTCTTCCTGCACTTTCAGCCAGTTTCTAACGCTGCTTTCATCCATCATCCAAATACAAAATTCAAACACCAATATCTTGGACTTGTTAAATCCAGTCCAAATAAAACGTTGTCTAAAAGTCATACAGGACCCACAGCACGACCACGCAGAACAAACGAATCCAAGTTTTACAACTGACTAGAAAATCTGTGACTAATTTCCAAAGCGAAACGTATGTAACCAACATCTGCTTTAAAGTGTTTTAAATAAAAACACTGACTGGATGGCTACGTATGTCACACGGCCACAAAAGAAGGCAGTGAGTGCCCCCACGCACAACCAGCCGGCTTAGAGTGACTGTCACAGGAGCTCCTGCCAATGCTACTAAGTTATTTCCTGTTTGTTTTCATTCTCGGATTTGGAAACAGCGCACTCTGCTAAAACCGAAGCCGGTTATTTGTCCGCTTCTGACAGGGGCAGCGGAAGGGGGAGGAGAGGCGGCAACAACAGCAACAGGCACCGAAACACCGAGCGGCAGCGCACCGCCTGCCTCCCCTTCCCAACAGAACAGCCGGGAGACCACGGCTCCCACCAAAGACGCACCGACCCCAACAGCGCCGGGCAGCGGGGGACAGGACGGGCCCGGAGCTTCGCGAAGAACCGAGCGCTCCCGGCCCGCGCTGCCAATCACAGAATCACAGAATGAGGCGGGTTGGAAGGGACCTCAAGGATCATGTAGTTCCAACCCCCCTGCCTGGCAGGGCCACCAAACATACACCTTTACTACATCAGGTTGCCCAGGGCCCCGTCCAACCTGGCCTTGAACACCTCCAAGGACGGGGCATCCACAACCTCCCTGTGCAGCCTGTTCCAGGCCCTAACCACTCTCCTAGTGAAGAACTTCCCCCTAACATCCAACCTAAATCTTCCCTCTTTTAACTTAAAACCATTTCCCCGTGTCCTGCTATTGTCAGCCCTTTTGAAGAGTTTCCTCCCCTCCTGGGAGTAAGTTCCCTTCAGGTATTGAAAGGCTGCAATGAGGTCACCCCGCAACCTTCTCCAGGCTGAACAAACCCAACTCCCTCAGCCTGTCCTCATAGGGGAGGTGCTCCAGCCCCCTGATCATCTTCCTGTCCCTCCTCTGGACCCTTACGAGAATCTCAATGTCTTTCTTGTACTGAGGGCTCCACACCTGGACACGGTACAACAGATGGGGCCTCACAAGAGCCGAGTAGAGAGGGACAATCACCTCCCTATCCCTGCTGACCACCCCTCTCCTGATGGAGCCCAGGATCCCATTTGCTTTCCGGGCTGCCAGAGCGCACTGCTGGCTCATGTTGAGTCTCTCGTCCATCAGGACCCCCAGGTCTTTCTCTGAACCACGCGGCGTCTCCCAACTGCTCCGGTCCGAGTCCCACTGTGCACCCCGACCTTCCCCCATTGAGCAACACCCCGCTCAGCCCCGGCCTCCAGAGGCGCATCCCCCGACCCGGCCCACCCCGGGCCCAGGCCACACAAGCGCACGGCTCCGTTCCCCACAGGCCCGGTGCCTCCCCACCGTCCACAGCGATCAGCAACGGACCGAGCCGCTAAGCCGAGGCGAGAACCGCGACAGCCCAAGTACCCTGAGGGAAGGAGCGGCCCCGCCGGCGCCATCTTACCGAGCGCGCTGCGATACCGGCTGCAACGCACCAACGCGGACACCTCCGCCGCCTCTGCTAGGCCTCCGGCGCGCAGATCTCGCGAGAACTGCTCTCAGCCAATCGAAGAGAGAAAGCTCAACCATAGAGATGTGCCGCGGGATAGAGCGTACGTCGTGTACATACACACACACACACATCCAGCGGGGCGCTGGTACCATAGAGATGAGGCGCTCGGCCTCTCTGTAGCGCTCAATTGAGGCCGGTCCCGCCGGGAGGACCACGGAGTCAGTAGCACAGAGTGAGGGCGGCTGAGGGCAGGCTACAAAATGGCCGCCGTGCCACCTACTGTAGATGGGACGGGCAAGTGGCGCTGGGTCTTGTCTCTTCTATGGCTCCATCGTGTCCCAGCTGCAGGGCACAGTACTCCCTGTCTCATCCTCCTGATCTCTAAGGTCCCTTCCAACCCACACGAGACTGTGATACTGTGATATAATAAACTTGCCACAATTAGATCCAAAAAGGCTTGTGAATCAAGGCACAAAGGCAACAAAACTGCTCTATTTGTGTATTGAAACGAGAGCAGGGCTTATGAGGTATATTTGCATATGAAGTATGGCAAATGATACTAATTGAGAACATATAATTTCACTTCTACTGAGTGGGAATATGGATACAATTACTCGTTTTTCACTCCTAGTTTTGTAGCTACCACAACAGATTTGTTGCTTAGGAAAAGACACAACCTTCCAATTCTATTCCTTATACATCTCAACCTTCAGGCTTGTGAATCTTCCCTTTAGATTCTCGTCCCTGATTCTTGTCAGCTCCTCCCCCAGAAGGTGGAGTTTCTTAGGAGACTTCCATAAAGACAGAGGGAATAGGAGAATTTCCCTCTCTAGAAGGGTTTCCTGAGCTTACTATTGAGGGAAGTGCACCCTGAGTAAAGCGGAGACACTTGAGAGCACCTCAAGCTTTTGTTTGAGAGAAAAGGCTTTGTAGCAACCTAAATTGTAAGCTGCATGGTTCTTCTATGGTAAGCTTCACAAATAAGAATAGCCCTTGGTAAAGTGTTTCTCTGTTCATCCAGAGATACGCTGGGAGCCTTGTATAACCAAGTACCTGGAGGATACGCTGCCTTAACACCTGGTGTATCTGTGGTGTGCAGGACTCTGGGGATACAAGCCTTATTCTGCACATCAAAAAAGGTAAAGCTGGGGCACAGCCAACAAGGATTAGTCTCTTCTGACTTGAAGTGATCAATATTTATATTGAAAAGCAATGGAACAGGGATAAGAACTTGCTTGTTAGCTTTCATCCCTAGTCTATTATTGGGCTAACCCTGTCTCTAGTTTTTACCTGTTGTTGTTTTCTCATTCTTGATAAATACAAATACAAATAGAGAAACCCCAGGGATAATCAAGCACAGATATATTACCTGCAGAAGAAAGTCTCACTGACTTTCTTGACTCAGTCTCTCTGTATTGACTGCCTAATAGTAGACGAGATCTGAGAAAGCAATGGGAAAAGGATTTAAGGTTTTATTTTAAAAGAATTTAAAAGAATTTATTTTATTTTTTAAAAGGTTTTAAGGAGAGTAGTGCTGATGGCTTGGTAGATATCCTGGCATAAGCTTTTCTGGTACTTTAGATGCATAAGGTGCTTATTAAACTGTTTTAGAAGCCAATTGATATGTATTAATCTTGTACTTTTGTATAGGAGTCTGTTTCTCACATATTGGTGTTTCTCTGTGGAGTAAGTATTAATACAGTCCTGCTTTACAGGTGGAGACGGTGCCTATGTTGAAAAGCTAATAGTAATTTTAATGCCATCACCCTTAGCTTTTACCCTCAGGAGTCTCATACTGTGCCTATTTGGCTCCTAAGTGTGTTTTTAGGGGCCCAGGCATTTTATAATGATGTTTATTGGGATATAAGGGTCTCTTTAGGGCTGATAGCACTAAGGGGCCGCTCGTTTCCCGCCCAACTCCCAGCTGTGAGGAAGCGCGCGGGCTGCTGGGCCGGGGGGGCGGAGCTTGTATCGGCCGAAGTCCTCCGGGAGCCGTGCGCAAAGCGAGGCGCGGTGGGCGTTCTAGCCTACGGTTGGCCGCCATATCCGTCTCTATGGTAGCGCGGGGAGGAGCGGCTCCGCCCAGCGCTTTGGAGCCGTTGCGAGAAGGAAATGGCGGCGCGGCGCGGCTGAGACCTTCGTGGCGTCGGAGAGATCCCGCACCCACTGACCGCGGTGAGTGAGGGAAGCGGTGGGAGAAGCACCGGGGAGAGGAGGAGATCGAGAACCGGGCAGCCGCTGCGAAGGAGGAGGGGAGGCGGAAAAGCAGACGGCCGCCACCTCAGGCCTCGGGGCTCGATGAGAAAATGGAGGCGGGCGGTGTGGGCCGGGAAGGCCGCAAGGCTGAGGGGAGGGATTGGGGGGGGGGGAGGATGGCGAGGCCTGTTTTCAGGGAACCATCGGTGTGGCTGCGGACCCAGGGCACGTCGGAGGCCTGGCACGTCGAAGGCCACACATTGCGGGGGCCCCGGAGGAAGCCCCGAGCCGCCGCCCCGTGAGCTCTTAACGTGGTTGGGCCGCGGAGGAGAGGACGGCCTCTGCAGGAAGGCGGGCTCCTCCATCTTGGGGGGAGAGAGAAGGAGAAGGACGGGCGTGAGCTGAGCCCAGCGACGTCACGGGTCAAGCTGACGGCGGCGAGCTTCCCTGTGACGCTGCAACCGACATTAACCGCCTTTTCGGTCCCGTTCAACGTATCCCGCTGCCGGATGAGGGTTTCTCCGCCTCGGGCCTATTAAGTGGTGGGATGCGGGCAGAGAGTTCCTCCTCAGCATCAAGGGCTCGGGGTGGGTCCTGTCACGAGGTTATGGGGCTTTGAGCTGGGTGATGGAGACGGCTCCTCAGTGGTGAGTTCAACAGGAAAAGTAGTTTTAGCATGTGCTCTTGTCTTGTAGAGGAGGGAGAAGGGGTTGCATCATTAGTTAATGCCAATATGTATTGAGTATTTATACTAGTCAATGTCTGGTACTGTCTACCTTTCTCCCTCCCTATTAATGTATTTCTGTACTGTCCCTTGTGCCTTGCACAAAGCTGTGCTTTGAACGTGACCAAATTCTGTTTCATACATTTATCCGAGCAGTAACTGCATTTTAGTAGTGGATAACATCCTGTCATCTTAGCTTGTCATTTTCAACTCAGAAAGAACACTTCATATTGTTTAATAAACTGAATAATGTGTATGGATTACACTCACATATACTCAGTACTTAAAACCAGTGTAATGGTCTTGTCTTGTTGCACTGGTTTTGTTCCCTTTTTTTTCCCCTGGGAACTTCAGGAAGGGAAAAAATGATGATTCCTTTTATTTAATGGGCAAGTTTTGTGCAGCATTAAGATCCTTTTTAGAAATTATTAATGTTTTAGACTCCAAATAATCTTTTTGAGGCTGCAAGAGTAGTTCATTTCAGTGCTTAATCATCACAGCCTTGTTGAAGTATATTATGTGGCAGTTGGTATTCAACTGTATTTTAATTTTATTAAAACTTTTCCACTTAAAACTATTTATATAAGAGCTTCTTTAGAAGTGGTAATGTCAAGAGGTATAGCTTAAACTATGTCTTGTTGATACACTTATAAATGAAATTTAGCAGCCATTCAAGCAGTTAGATTGCTGGTCAGTGATCACTGTCAATATGTAGTTAGTTACTGTACAAGTGTAGTATTTACTGTGCTAATTTAATAGAGATTTTAGGTTGTGCTTTGCCTTTATATGCCAATTGCTTGTTATTGTTCTTTGACACTTCAAACTTTCTATAGGAGTAAAATAGCAAACAAAATTGAGTGTGTTTCTCAGTGTTTGATGGACTCAGCAGAAGATGGTGGCTCTATTTAATTCTGTTTTAAGATTTTTCTCTGGGAGTAGATGATATGATTTAATTTCAGTTTCAGATTCCGTCTGTAGAGTTTTAACTGTGTGCTTTTAGTTCTGCAGAACCTGAACTTCAGCCAGAAGTCTTAAGTGGAGAAGGGAAGGGGAAGGATTATAAGGATTAGGCTGGAAGATTATGGAATGTAACTGATAGAAATGGGAAGAGACAGGACTGTACTAAGCTAAGAGTAAGATTAGATGGTTTCTTGTTGACAGAAGTGCTAATGTCTGTCTGTGTTAGTTTTACACTGAGCTTTTTCTGCCTAATATCACCTATAATGTTTCAACCAGTAGGACAGCGGTAGAAGTACAACTGATTTTACCCAGTTGATGCAGGAATTGCTCTCAGTCCTCCTCCTTAGGACTGTTTTAGATCCACTGTCAAGTATACTTTGAACATATTGCTTTAAAGGTTGTATTACTGTTATGTTTTTATATAATACAACTTTGGAAAGAAGTTAATAGAATAGTGAGTTTTAGTAGAGTTACTGTTAAAAGCATTGATAGACTTCAAGGTTAACAAGTAACTTAAAATTCCCACTAGGGAAGAGACAGAAATTAAATGCATATTATACGTGTTCTTGTGGTAAACCCTAATTGCAATTGGTATTTGAACTGTTGACTGTGTAGTAACGTAATCAGTATGCTGTAATCACTTGACTGTATTCTGAAGGAAGATCTTATGTTTTTTATGTCATATACTGACCCCTTTTTGATGGCGTGAGAATGAAATTGCTCACTGGTTTCAGATGTATTTATAGCTCTCTTTCTATTTCACATTGAAAAGGGAAAAAGGTGTAACAGCAAAGCGTGGTGTTTTTTCCAGCAGCTGGGCTGGTAGGATCAGAAACTGTAATCCTGCAGTTGCTCTGAGTCTATTTCTGTACACTTAGTTCTGCTGACAACCAGGATTAGACATGCCAGAGGATACAGAGAGATACATGTAAAACTAAGATAGATACATTGTAGGAAGTGTAACTAGTTTATGTATCATAGTGCCAATTGACAAAAAGCCTGCCCAGCTTTACTAGATAGTACAAAGCTATTGAAGGAGTAGAGGGAATTTTAAGTAGTGTGAACATTCAAGCTGAAACTTGACAATTCTATACTTTCAATATAGTTGTATGTTTAAAAATAAAGAAGCAATGGGATCTTGAAGAATTAAACTGTTTGTGTTCACTTTACATCCCACTATTTGTAAGTCACAATAAAGAACTGGTACTTCAGTGGAGGAATATCAGATGGTGTGAATCAGTTTTCCAAAGCTCTTTGTTTCCTTTGCAGTTGCTGGCAGTATATTATCAGTGGTGCTGAAGAGGTCAGGTTTTGTAGAAGAAGCTGAATGAACAAAAAATGTAGTGTATATTTGTGAAATATTTCCATCCAAAGTGGTACAAAAGGAATGGTAAAGATAATTGTATAGTGAGTAATAACCAATGGCAGTCTAAGTTTGTAGTTGCTATCTGTTTGCTAAACGTAGGACTGTGGCTTACGAAATTGGCTTCATGATTTTGAAGCCATAAGGAGACAGTTTTTTCTTGGAATACAAGCTTTTGACCACAGAAAAGTGCTTCCCCCCCCTCCCTTTTTTATCTAAAAGGGGAAAAAAGGGCAGAACTGTCTGTGCTGCTTGGGATTGTGCTTGCAGTGGTTCTTAATGTTCTTTTTGCCGTGTCATTTTTGCTTGTATTATTCTTACCTTGAGAGGGGAGGTAAACCTGAGGAAAAATTATACATTTGTTTTTGTTGCTTTGGGTAAACTCTTCTGGTTTAGAGTAGATCTGGGGTTACCTTGTGTAACTGAATGTGGAGAAAAGCTTTTGATGGTGTTACAGGAGCACTAAGAAAGCTTGATAGTAAGCCATTGAAGTCTCTGCCTCATGTGAAGCTCTGGGGTAGAGAATACCAATCATATCTCTATAGTATTTTGTTCTTAAAATTAGTAACTGTATCCTTACATTAGAAACTCTTAAGTATCATTTCTGTTGGACTCTGATGTAGCTTTATTCATCCAGAGAATGTGTGAACTTTCAAAGTCTTGCTTCTTCCTGAGGTGAACCCATTCTTTACATAGAAGCTCCTGTTCTAATGTGTTGGTAGAGCCTTCAAATTCAGTGTGCGGCTGCACTGATGAAACTGTATTGCACTGAAATGGTGCATAGCTGCCACCCCACCCTGTAAAGACAGCATACAGGTGAAAGTACAGTTTTAATGGTGCCATTACCTCTATGTGAGGAACGTACACCACTGCTCTGTTGATTAGGAACTGTGCCCCTGAATGTTTCTGGCTTGTGTAATTGTGACGGTGAAGGCCTATAGTATAACCAGGGAGCTGCCTGAACCACTTGTTTTAGTTGGGTAGCTGTATTATACTCTGCAGCTGTTCATTATCATTTTGGGGTCTCACTGTTGACTGGAGTCCACTGTGTGTTTGTGGCAATGTGGTTTTGTGCTTACACATTAAATTCAATGCCTCCAGAGGTGCCACATTCACTGCCTGTGTGCAGGGCTGTTGTCCCATTTGTGGCAATGGCTTTCTTAGGCTCGTGTAAGGTAAGTGAGTAACATGACAGAAATCATGGGAGGGATGGGATGATGGTGTAGACACTCTGTAGAGGGACTTATTAAAATAATGAGTGACTGAAGGTTCTTTTTTACAGGAGTGAACACCATATGAAGATGTGTTCTTGTAATAAATCTGTTTTCGTAATTTATTTAAATTGCCAAATTGGTTTCATTTGCTAGTGGGTTTTGTTCTCTGATTCTTGATACCTTTCCTAAGTGGAGAAACTGATTTTCCAAGGGTTCTCCTGTATCCTGCAGTGCATCGGTTTCTGTCTTGAGTCAGCATAATCTCATAATAGTCATGTTTGTTATCTCCCATGGCTTTTGTTAGGGATTTAGATGAGGTGCTACACAACACTTTCCAGTTACCTTGACTGGGCTTTGTGAGTATTGTTGCCTGTCTTTGTAAAGGTGGGTGGGCAGGTGAGGCAGAAGCAGGAGCTCATGGTGGAAGGATGTAGTAGGAGACTTGTAGATGCTATTGCTGCCATCTCTGACAAATATCATGTCTTGTATTTGGGACTGAAATACTTCTGTGGTAGTAAATGCTACCTTGAAAGTAGATCTTGATGCTTTGTGCTGTTGTGTGCAGAGTTCATATTTGCCTGGATATACTACAGCTTCATGCAGCCTAAATTCCTTCTTTAAGAAGGGTCTGTTCTTCATTTTATTAGTGTGGGGGTATTTATGAGGAATATGGCTGTATTACTTGAATATGCATTGTTGAAATCACAAAGTATGTTAATGTTAATTTTTTTAACGTGAAATAACGTATTGTCTCTGGAATAGGAAGAAGTTAACTTTAAAGCTGTTAGTACTGCAGTAGATTTTTGCAGCATTACTTTTGGTTGCTTTTTGTACTCTTCTTCACTGCTTATTATTAGATATAACTCTCAAGCAAATTGTGTTTTTAACCACTTTCAAATGTGGAGGTTTTACTGGTAAAAAATGTATTTGCTGGGAATGTCTGAGCTTCTGACCTTGAGCCGCAATGTATCTGTAGCAGTCAAACAGTGGGATAGTAAATTATTCATGAAGTGGAGTTGGGCAATATAACTCCAATCAGTTTCTGTACATCTGGAGTTAAGCATTATGGTCGCTGCCTTTCTGACTTGTTTACTGCATATCTTCTGTTTCAGTGTTCCCACCTCGCAGCTTTAGGAAAGGTAATTTCCTTTTTTCAGAAGGAAGGTATCAGAATTAGTAACCAGAAGGTACATTCCATATGAAAGCGGACTATATGGAAGTTGAACATAGGGGAAAAGCTTTCTTAGCAGAGGTGTATCTGTTTTCATGGATCTTGACATACACCCGCAAATGTCAAGGGCTCTTATCAGCCTTGAGGTAGGTGTGGACTGTGCGAGTCCTCAGAGAAGTGGCAGAACACCTCACATTGACAATCAGTATCTGTAGTTTCTCAGTTAAGTGTTCTGCTCTTGGCACTTTCCTGAAGGAGCAGGCGGAGGGAACTGCACCATCGCCATGTGTGCACAGCCTTTTCCATTGCTAGTGCTGAACTTATTTCCTGCTGTTCTTAGGGATCAGTGACTTTTACCTTTCCTCTACTTTCTGGATAAAACTTCTGATCTATGTATGGGGTAGGCTTTGCCCTATTGACTTTCTCTGAGCTGCTTTTGTGATGCTTGTTGATGCAAAGGATTAATTTCGCTAATGTTAATTAGAGTACAAGTTTCCTGGATGTGATCTTTGACAAGTTGGGGATAAAAATTAATTTTCAATGGAATCAGTCATCTAACTGAGAGCAACATCAACTAAACTATACCAGCAGTTGTTTTATTTGCATCAGAAATGATGTCCTTATTTGACTTCTCAGCCAATCATGTAATATGATGTGATAATAATAATGGCCCAGACTTCTTCTGTCTGGGTATGGAGTTGAAATTGGTCACTGATTAATGGTACTTGCTTTTAATAGCCTTTGTTAAAAGCAAGACTTTTATTGTACTTTAATTTTCATTGTGGGTGCAAATACCTTTCTGTATTGTCAATAACTGAAAGTTGCTGACCCTTCTGTTGAACATTGTGATTACTGGAGATCTCTGGCCCGTGTTTGGGCCCTAACATTGAGTACTGACAATGTATCTGAAGCAGTAACTGTTGTTTTAGTGGACTTGGCAAAGCAGCAAAGCCTGTGTCGTCTTGTTAGAGCAGAAGTAAGCCCCCATTGTTAAGTACCAGGGCCCAATGAATCAAGACCTGAAGGTGCTAAAGTCTGTAATATGTCTGAGTCTGCAGTTAACTTTGCTTTCTGTGTTTATATGGGGATGTGTTACATGTGAGACATTGCAAAATCAAATACCTTTTTGTATGGAGATATAAAGGCACATAAAGAGATGAGAATCAATCAGCAGGGTGTCATTGTTTGGACCTAAACACTTGTGCAGGGTATTTGTATAGCCTGTAAATTAGCAGGTTCAGGAACTTGTACAGATTACAGCATATTGTCTGGCATAAAAGATTAGCTCTTATAGAAGAACATGCAGTAAGGTGCAGGATATTTTAAGTGAAGCCATTAACAGGGACTAGCACTAATGAGAAGATAAAGAACATTATTCTTAATAAATAAATGAATTCCTAAGGAAGTAGATAGCTGGGAAGCTGAAATTGGAGAATTTACCCTGAATTTTACCTATACTTTTTGTTTGTACCCAAGTCCTCAGATGTAGGAGAAGCTCTCTTGGTTGCTCTTAATTCAGTTTAAAGGTAATAATACTAAGTTGACTTTCAATATCTCTTTTTCATGTGAGATCTTCCCAGTTAATTAAGACAGGAAATTCATCATGCAATTAAAATAAAAGTTCTGAAAAAGACAAGATTTTTATGCAGTCTGTGGACACACTGAATGCTTATTACCTCTGAATTGGAGATAATTAATTTGTTAAATGAACCGTTGTCTAAAAAGCAGAAACATGAAAAAGACAGGGAAATGTGGCTGTTCTTTGATAAGTTCATTCTGTCCTTTTCATGGTTGTGATGACAGTTATATTGAGGCATCTAGAACAGCTTAATTAAATTCGCCTTCTGCAAGTACGGGTATCTTCAGGCTGCCTGTCCTGCAGTTATCATCTCCCAACCACAGGTAACTTGTAGCTGAGCTCTCCCTTTTTTGTGTGATGTTTGTGAACTGTTTGGTTACAAAAATGGCAGTGCACAGTAGTACACTAAGGAGGTTTTGTCTGAATGTGGGAATTATAGTGGATTTACAGGTAAGAAAGGGCAGATAAGAGACTTCCTTATTTGGTCCATTTAGTAATGTGGACAGTGTGTGAGCAACTGCTGTCGTAGCAGCAGGATTTGGAATTTGGGAATTTCTTTTCTTCCTCCTGTTAAATCAGTTGCTGATGACTTGTAGACTGAATGATACAGGGCTGCATCTAGACGGATGCTGAATGTGAGTGCTGGCTTCGCACTCCTCACTTCTTGAGTGCAGTTGATCACATTGGAACTGTAAACTTCTATCAGATAAAGGCTATAATACCATAAGGACTTCAGAAGTTTTACTGTCTTTTCCTTCAGCTGAAAACTATCTAAGCTTAGGATTTTGTGTGCTTTGTTTAGTGGCAGTTCTGTGTGTGTGTTTTTTGTTTAAACGAGGTTATTTATTGTTGTAGTGCTTAGGATAATTTGGTTGCTTCTGAAATTAAGGTCCACATTGAATTCAAGTGCCTGACTTTTTCAGGGGAAATACGAGTGTTTTCCTGCAAAGCAGTACATAAGTAAATGTTTTCTTGACCAAATATTATTTATCAAGATACTGTGTCAGCTTTTTGCTCTACTTCTAGACAAGCAGCTGTTGTTTTATTGGAATGCTCACACTGGTTTGCAAGCTTGATACATTGATCAGAGTTTGAAAAGGAAATCTCGGCTGAGGGGGGCAGTGGGGAGGTACAGCTGGTTGAAGTGTGATGAGCTCTTGCATCTCATCTTGCAGCTGAGCTGTTGTTGCTGCTTGAAAGGGCTTTTGTGCTCTCGTATGTCTTTGCACTACTTTTGAGACTAATTTTTCATCCTTTCACTCATTGGGTTTTTTTTTTTGCTGGATTCATAAACCTGGTCTAGTTACCATGAATTCAGGGGGACGTTCCTGTGGTGAGGATGGATGTGTGTGTGGTATAGGCCACGTGTAAGTGAATTGCAACCAAGGGGGCAGGGGATTGGTGGGGCTAAGGCAGAATAACAGCCCAAGTAATGTTAGCATTGCACACTGTTCATCATGCTCCATAACTGTGAATTTATTCAGTTATTCAGCATTTGAATCCTTGAGTTGTTTAATGAGGAACTATTTTATGTTACCATTTTAATCTGTAAACCTTCATGTTCTATTGTCAAGGCTTACTTCATCTGTGAAAGATCTATTGCCTTTTAAAGAAATTCATAACTTGTCTAACTTTATTTATAGGTAGCCTTAAAGGCTTAAGTATTCTCAAAATGAGGATTGTTTACTACATAAGTTCCTAAGTTAAGCCAAAAAAAAAAAAGACCAACAAAGCATTTATTATTAATAGCACTTTGTTCTGCCCGGTCTTTTTAAAAGATGGTCTAAAGTTTTCTACAGGCAGGTGGGATCCCTTTGAAAGGAGCTGTGGGGGAAAGACAGGATTGTGTTTTAATCGAAAACCAAGCATTTTCATAGCAAATGTAGAGGGATAGTTTAAATATATTAAATTCTTAAACCTTCCACCTTGAAATTATTTTAAAATTCTAGTTCTGTTAAAGAGTTTTTTCATCTGAGAAACAGAATAATATGTAATAGAGGTAATAATATCGTGTCTTCATTTAAAACAAAAAACCTCACCCACATTATTATTGCATAGAATTTCTTTATTTAACATTGTGTTTAAAAGTGTTATGTTAAACTGTTAACTGTGTGTGTACTGTACAGCCTTACTGCTGGGTGGGGTATGGCTGTCAGACTGCAACACGTGTTGTGTTCAGAGAGCCAGAATATCTCTGCAGAAGGAGCTGATTCCACTTGGAGAACAAGTTGGTGATTTCAGCTCTGTGGCTCAAAACAAGAATTACAAAGAGCGTGTTGCTCAAACAGCCCTTTATACACCACAGTGTAACTGTAGAATGTGAAGGTAGTAATCTATGTAGACAGTTCGTTAGTGTATATTGGATAGAATATTCAAATTATATGCACTTCTAAAGTGTTTAAGAAATATAGTTTGTTTTCATAGCTTAACATTACAGTTGAACAAGAAGTGATTAGCTGACTTTCCCTCTTCCTTTAGGATTATCACTTAAAAATTACGTGATGTGTGATGAGTTGGAGATTCTGAACAGGGAGATTGAAAGGTTATTACAGAGCAGCAGCGTGGAAGGAAGCACTTTGAGTAACTCAGACTGTCTTCAGACATCACTGACAGACTCTGGAGCCAAATACGAATTAGAGCAGGTATTCAATGCCATGAGATACAGTACTAGGGTCTCTAAAGCTAGGTTATTCTCCTGTCTTTTTTCTATTTTTTTTTTTAAACTTGTTTGGGAATGGTTGACACAATGTATGTAATATATGTAGCCCTCTGTAGGGAAAGTGTAGAGGCAAGAGATGCTGATGTGAATATAGCTATATAATATAGCTCCATTCCTTCACCCTACCCCAGAATTCTACTTTCCCACAGTTGTGCAGATTATGAAATTGACTGTTCATTAAATAATAGTGGTCCACTAAGAATCACATTTTGGGATGGGTTCTTTTTTCCCCTGTCACTGGTGTTCACCTAGAGATAATAATTGTTTATGAAGAGAGCTTCTAAACAGCAAATTGTTACCAGAATCTGTTTGTATCGCTTTGAAGCAATTATTAGTGTATTAGTGATATCCTACAACTAGTGTGGCTGCTCCCCTCTATTTAATTGCAGAATCCTAACATGCAGAATCTGGCCCTTATCGTTGTGCTTTAAAGGCCAGTTGAAAAGTGCATTTTTATTTATTTATTTTTATCCCTTTCATCAGGTCCTACTTCCCACACTCTGTTCTAGTGTTGCTTTAGAGTAGTGGAAACCATATAAATACATATTTTTCCTTCAGATTTTTCAGCCTACTTAACTCAGATACAAACAGTCAGTGTTTGTGTTCCATATTTTTTTTAATGTAAACCCTTGGACAAAACATTGGTCTTGTTTTGGTACTGTAAATGAATGCCTTGATTCCGAAATGTTTTTCTGGGTCATTTTTGGGGGGGGATAAAAAAATGTGATTATTAATGTCACCTTCTGCTCTCTGAAGCTTCTGAACTGCTGTGCATTGCAAACCTCTTTAGCAAAAGGGACAATGGTAGGGAACACTCCTTAATTCTTCAGTGATGAATTTCACAAACTGGTTAATCCTCACTGCTGGTAAACCTTGGTGTACTGACACAGTTTTCTGTGTTTTCATTGCATAATATATATTCAGTAAATTTAACTCTCAAAATACTTCTAAAATAGTGGAAATGAGTCTTGATGGGCTCCTCCGTGAATTAATGAGTCTCATCCATTGGTAAGTGTGGAGGTAGTATTGCTTTACTTAAACTTTTCATTCTTGTTTCAATGTCTTTCTGAAAATGAAGAGCTGACAAAAAGATGAAGTAAGAAGTTGGTTTATAATGGATTCCAATTCCAAGATGAAGTATTTGGTGGTTTAAAAAAACAACAACAACAAAAACCTTCATAAATACATTTCTGTTTTTTTCATTTCTTTTTTCTTTTCTTTTTTTTCCAGGAGTCATCTGAAAAAGAATTGTTGGTATTTGCTCCTGCTGACAACTCAGAGGGTCAGTCTGGTGCTTCTGAATCGGGAAATTCAGCATGCGTTGGAAGGATAATGCTGAATGACTCTGATCCTTTGCTGCCCTCTTCTGGATCTCCTTTTAATTCAGCTCAACAGAGAGAATCTCTTCAAACCTCTAATGCTGTGTCAGGTAAAGCACATTTTGAAGAGGCTTATTTCTTCTTGTTTTATTTGAAGTTTAAATCTTGATTTAGATAACCTCGGCCTGTAATTTCTAGCATGTCTTCACTTTCCAAAGTAAACAAAGATGTGAATTTTAATTGTTTCATCTTGTTCTGCTCTTGCTTCCATGGCTGCCTTTTTCTGATGTGGGTCTAATTTTAGTGTTGCCTTAAAAAACAGAACAAGGAGCTATAGCTACAGGTTTTTTTGGTAAGGGATCAGGATTTAAGGATTCAAAGGGATTTTGTTTTTCCATACTACAGGCTGAAAGTTCTTTGTTTTCTAATGGGAATATTCAAACTAATCAGTTAATGTTTAAGTTGATGATCTGTAATTCTCTATCTTTATAGCTAAATTTCTAGTATTTCACTGAATGGCTTGAGTTGCAATTCAAATATTACATTTTTAACATAAAAATGGGCTTTAAAATTCTCCATCTTTACTGTTTGCCTAGCAGTGATAGTTAACCTTCTGTTTTAACACTGTATTAAATATAATAATAGAAAGCAAGAATTACACCGTAGAGAGATCGTATGTGATAGTGGATCAGTTGCATTACTGTTGTGCTGTGTGTGAAATAAGGAGGTGTTTATCACCAAGATACACTGCAGTGCTGGAAACAGATTGAAAAGTTTAATATGCAATGCTCTGAAAACTTGCAACTGTAATATATACAGCTTTGATGCTTTCAGTATTTACCGTTATGTTGAGAATTCTTTAAAGTGCCCATTGAGGTTTACTGAGCAACCCTTGTGCCAGGAAAATATAGATACCTGCCCCAGAAACATGCCTGGGAGATGGTCAGCTTTTCTTCTTAGTGCTTTGAAAATGCTGTTTCTGTTAATCCATTTCATTTTGGTATACTTAGTACTGCATGTTATAATCTTACATGAGTAACATAATTGCAGTGACTGCAAAATACAGTTGCTGAATTCTAGGAGGGCAGTTTGCAGGGCATACAATTCATTTAAGATGTGATGCTGTGGTATAATACTAACTTAAACTTATTCAAACGATTCAAACTTATTCCTGAACGCTCAAAATGTAGCCTCAGACTTGTTTTATTTATTCCTGCCACTTGCTTCTCCAGTAGGAGAGTCATTTAACTAAAACGCTGTGGGAAACTTGGAGGCTTTTGTGCCTCTTCTCTCCCTCCCATTCTGGTAGATCATGTAGACTAAATACCTTCTTGCAAATAATGAAACAGTGAACAACCTTTCTCAATTATCATTCAAATGATTATTTTTTTCCTCTGAAAAATTCTTCTGAAGATCTTGATTTTTATTTTATTTTTTTTGTACTGTTTCTTATAATTTCATCTAGCAAATAAACCTTACTGGAGAAGTAGTGAAGGCTGTATATATTTTTTTAATCTAAGTTTTGAACCTTATGTTTGTCCTTAGTGTTTCAAGGTGGGGAGAGTGGTGTCTATACTATGGAACAAGCTGTAAGCTTACAGCCAGTGTCTGTGGAGTCTGAATCTAATACTGACAACATGGAAAACAGTTCCCCCGGTAAGATTTCTTCTTAAATTGGGCAGAAAGTAAGTTGATTTGTCATATGTAAATATATATATTTAAATAACACAAGAGACCATAGCATTTGGGCTATTGTGGCACAGTGTATAGTGATATAAGTAACTGCCACTGCTGCGACAGTTCACAGGGAAATATTCATCAGTTTTCAGGGCCATAAAATGAGGTGGAGGTGTGTTCATCTGTTACTACAAAGAAAATAATACTGTGTTGTTGGGAGAAAAGTTAGGGAAAATGTTCTTCACCTCTACTAATTCAGTGACTTTTCTCTTGGTTTTTAGCATCAGCTTTGGATGAAAAAGGTGAGCAAAGCAATGAGGAGGAACAAAAATCTATCAAGCCTACAAGCAAAGAGTTCAGGAAAACCTGGGGGTTTCGAAGGACTACAATTGCCAAGAGAGAAGGTGCTGGAGACATTGATATGGACTCTAGTGAACAGCCACAACAGCAGCAACAAAGCTTAAATCTCAGGCGTAGTGGGCGACAACCAAAGAGAACAGAAAGAGTGGAAGAATTTCTCACAACAGTAAGGCGCAGGGGGAGGAGAAATGCTCCTATTGCTTTGGAAGATTCAAGTGAACCTGCATCTTGTCCAGCTACAGATGCTGAAACTGCGTCAGAAGATAGTGTTGAAAGTGCTTCAGATATAAAGCCTGCAACTCGCAGGACCAGCACTAGGAGTAAGGATCAGAAAGGCTCTAAAAGCAGACGCACAAAAGAAGAAGAGGAGGAGGAAGAGGATGAAGAGGAAGAGGAGGAAGATACTTCTGACAGTGACAGTGATGGCTTAACACTGAAGGAACTGCAGAACCGACTAAGAAACAAACGTGTTGAACAGAAACCTACACAACTGACACTGAAAGAAATACAGAGTCGCTTGAGAAAAAGAACTTCAGAGCAAGATACTGCAGAAACAGATAATGCTCAGACTGAGCAACCAGTTAAGACTGAATTATCTGTCAAACAGGAGCCTGAGATTGTAGATAACATTGAGATTGCAAGTCAGGTTGTTGTATCTGAAGAAAACACTGAAGATCTTCAGGTTCAAAAGGAGATCAAACCTACTGCTGGAGCAAAAGGAATTGCAGATGAAGAACCTGAAGAATTGCCCAAAAGCAAACCAGAGTCGGAGATTTATGACCCCAATGCACTGTATTGTATTTGTCGTCAGCCTCATAACAACAGGTAGGCAAAACTTTCAGTTAAAAATGCAGTGCTAGTAGCTGGAAGTTTTTTGTGATGGAGAAAATAAACCAGTTGCTATGGCTTACTTTTTGGGTATATGTAAATAAGCTACTGGGTTTATTTGAAGTTCTGGGGGGATTTTATAATAAATATTCAAGGAGATATATTAATGAAAACAAGTGAACGACTAGGCAAAACAGTACATTGATAACATAGCAGGAAAATTAATATCTACTGTGTAAAAAGAATCAAGTTTCAGCTGTAGTCTTATTTTTCTCGTGCTTTACTGTTGCTTTTCTTCTTTTCCAGGTTCATGATTTGTTGTGATAGATGTGAGGAATGGTTTCATGGTGACTGTGTGGGTATTTCTGAGGCTCGAGGGCGGCTGTTGGAAAGGAATGGTGAGGACTATATCTGTCCAAACTGCACCATTCTACAGGGACAGGATGAGTCTATTTCAGAAACAGACCAGCAGGAAACTAAAGCAGGGCAAGTAAATGTGGATGGTACAGAATTCACAAGCATAGGAACAATTGAACAAAAGTCTGTTGAGGACCAAGGCATCAAGGGTAGGATTGAAAAAGCTGCGAATCCAAGTGGGAAGAAAAAGCTCAAGATATTTCAACCTGTAAGTATTTCAGGTTCTCAGTATTTTTTGTATTTTGTGGTGTACATTGAAGCAATAGCTTATTTGTATAGCAGTAAATTCAATTTTGCTTATTAAAGTTAAGTATAAATTTGTCCAACTCTCTAAATGTTACTGTAGTTTATCTGTAGTTCTATCAGTGTAGGAGCTAACTAAAAACAAAACGTTTATGGAAGAGGTGATGTAAAACATTTATTTATGTGTAAGGAAATGCCGCACAGTGTAGTCTGTGTTATTTAAGTTCTATTCTGGAAATCAAAGATCAGAATTCTAGACCATCTTATTCTAGCTTTAAAATCTCAATTTTTTTACATTTTCAGTGATAATGGAAGTTTGTACTTAATGTTGGCAGGTGTCTGTGTTGGAGTTAGTACTAGCTGTTACTGTTACCTCTGTACTTCCAGTTGAAGCTCTGGTATTTATTATCATGATGCTTCTTTAAGTTACTAGCATATAGGCAAAGGTTTTATATTGCCTTTTGAGAGAGTAATATAAGGATGTGCATTTAAAATTACTGTGAGTTCTGATATGAAATACAGAATAAGCTTGAATTTTGTAATAGCAGGTTCCATGCTCAAGTCAAAATAGAGCTAAACAAGATGCTTTAGCTCAAGGCCATGCGGATTTAAAACTTTGTGCTGCATTGATCATAATTGCATTACTGAAGCTGCCATAGTAATGCCAGTGGTTTTCTCTTACTATGCCTTGAAGACCACTTTTAGTGTATTTATTATGAGAAGGCTGCAGCTGATCAGATTCGTGTGATTTTGTGATAGTCTTTGAATTTTGGTGTCACGCCAATGAATCAGTCCAATGACTTGGATTATACGCTGCTCTTAGGAGGAATCTTCCTGTTGTAGAAAATTTTCCTGCAAAATATTTATGAAAAAAATACTCAGCAATTTAAATATCAGAACTACTAATATCAGTACAGTGAACTTAAGCATAGATGAAAGCAGTGGGATCTTAGTGCATGTTTAATACTCTTTTTAAGGTGAATGTGTTAAACATTTACTCAAATGTTTGCAAACAATTTCAGCTATGTTGAATGTGCACTTGTACATACTGGTACAGAAACAGTTCAAAGGTTGACTGCTGCTGTCTACATTTCTCTGACAGCAGTAGTATTAATTTTAAGTACTACTTCTGCTTACCTTTGGTATTAATGTGCTAACGTGTTACCTGAATGGGTTGGACATCTTTTAGTGAAAGAAGAAGATAATTATAATTGGGCTTGTATGGAAAAACTACTAACATTTTAGATACTCTTCTGGCATTTTGAAAAAGAATGGAACTGTTCCATTCATGATTAACAGATGGCTCTGCATCTGAGATCACAAACTGGACAGTCAAGTCTCTTTTTTATCCCATTCTGTCCCTCATACGTTAGTGAGGAACTCTATGTATGGAAGCAAGCAACCCATTCTCTGTGCACAATTCCCTGCTCATCCTAGGGAAAGAATTCATTGCTATTTCATATTTTGATGGGCTGAAGCCACTCAGTTATGTCTGACAGTTACTGTGTTCTCACACCAGCATTCTAAGCACTTCACAGAAGACTCGTTTATGTTGCTGTCCATAAATACGTATTACTTAAGAACTAGTTTGTGATTGAAACTCCTAGGAATTCTATAAGTAGAAACATCAGTGATGAAAGTTTTGTCATTATCCGAGTAATATTCTTTAACAGTTAATGGTGGCTGTTACCTGGAGTTTGAGGTGCTTCCTAGGGAAATTTCACCCTTTTTTTTCTTTAACATCTCCGTTAAGTGAATGCACGATGGAAAAGAATAGGAAACATAGTATCAATTTTTACGGGAAAAATCCCAAACTCAGCTTTCATCAGACCACAGCAACTAACTGGTCTTTGACTTTGGGAGGAAAAAAGATGTTAAGCTATATAAAGGTTATTTGTTCTAGTGGAAATATTGCTTAGAAACTGTAACTTAGAAATAGCAGTTTATGGAGGAGGAGGAGAGACTGTCCCCATCCACAGCAGTTTTGAGTATTAGGTCAGTTGTATAAATGTCATTGTATAATATTTTTGAGTGATCTAGTAGATGGAACAAGTGATACTGACCTTATATATTGTGTTTTTGAGGTATGTGCTGTACTTTAAATCTTAACACTGAGGAGGAAGTGATGTTGAAAGTAGTGTAAAGAAAATGTAGGTGTTATATGTGAACTTTTAAATATGCAAAAAATAAGACAAAATTCTGTAGGAGAATGGCTGTGTTTATGCCAGATGAAGACTTCTGATATTAAAATTTGTAAGCCTCTTGAGCAAGAATTACCTGTTATGCTGCATGTGGCTGGTTGAAGACAGGTGCTGGTAGTGGAATACAAGCATAATGTGTTTTAGAAATCTTTATCTTTTGAAAACAGCTCTGTGCTGTTAGGGAAGTTCCTCATGTTATGTGGAGGATCAGAGCAAAAGCATTTCTGTTTGTGGGATCTGAAAATCAGTGTCCATTACTTAGCTGCCAGCAGGACAACCAGTGCAACACATCCTAAAAATACTGTTGCAAGAATGAAATCTTTTTAATTTGTATGGGTTGTTTATGGCATCTCAAGGATGAAAACTATTCTTATGTAGGTAATTGCTAAGGTCACTGTCAGGTCACTGTCATAGCTGTAGTCTGAGCTTTTGTAAATTCTTCATGTTGTAAAGGTGTGTTTCTGATGATTCATTTTTGATCTTTGAACTTGTTCTACTTCAATCTTCAGGTAGTTGATGCTCCTGGTGTGTCAAAGTGCATTGGGCCTGGCTGTTTCAATGTGGCTCAGCCTGATTCTGTGTATTGCAGCAATGACTGCATTCTCAAACATGCTGCAGCCACCATGAAGTATCTGAGTACAGGCAAAGATACAAAACCAAAACCTAAAGAGAAGACCAAACCAAAATCTGAAAAACCTGGTGTGACAAAATCTCATCTCCAGGTAAGTTTATATTTGTGGTCTGAAAAAGCTGCGTTGAAGAACAGTTTGTGTGCTCTCCTTCTGTTTCCTGCTTGTCTCTGTGCTATCCTTTTTGAGACAGACAAAATTACTAAGTTGTACATTAAAGAGACACATCCTTTTTGTTTGTTTGTTTCCTATCCTGTTTTCTGTTCCTTTTGTTCTTATAAATTACTCTTCTGAAAATTATTTTAATAGGTGGGTAGAATTTCTGCAAAAAACTTTCCAGACAGGAACACTGTCTATATACTTTAATTTTAAAAAAAGATACCATTTTATCCTAAGATTAATTGCAATTTCTCCTTTTTTATTTAATTTCCATTTAAATTCCAATTTTTTGTTTAATTACTGGATTGGACAATAATTTGGAATAACTATAAATTGTGAATTAACTTCTTATTATATGTGTGGTTCGGAAAGCAAAAACAGTGAAATTAAGGCCTCTTTACTTTTGAAACAGCTGTAGAGTAACAAGTAGCTTTTAAAACAAAGGAAAGAACACAGTTATGAGGTTTCTATTAATCATTCCCTGCTCCTGAGTTACAGTTGCTCCTAAAGACTTGGATTTGAGATTGTGTAATGTCAGTTGTATTTACAGGAGCTCACTTATACAGTAAATTTGCTTACCTGTATGTAACTGTAGCACAGCTTGTTTGTGAAATACAGTATATTTGATGAGGATTAGTAATGAAGCTTCTCTCAACCATTACAGGCAGGCGCTAAGCCTCTTTCAAACCAGAAGAGACAAGTTCCTGAGAAAAAAGAAACGAATGTGAAGACTGTTTTGTCAGCTGCCAAGACTGAGGCAAATGCTCAACCTATTGCTAGAGAGCCAGCAACAGAAAACACCACACCATCATGGGCAAGCGATCATAATTACAATGCTGTAAAGCCTGAAAAGACTGCTGCCATATCATCTTCACTGTTGTTCAAATGTATGTATCGCATAGGGATATTCATGAATAACCACGTTTTCTTTGAATACCCATCCATTCTTGGCTCTGCAAGACTAGGGAGTTTAGGGTTAGGGGATGTTTGTTTAATGTGGCACAAAGCTTTTCTTCACCTTCAAAGATTCACACGCAGAGATAAATGGAGACAATAGCAGAAGTTTCATTTGTATTGTGGGACAGTTGTATGATTAAGAGCTGATTTGTGAATGCAAACATCATGATCAAGCTTCAAATTTTTCCCATAAAGACAATACCTGTTTATAATGTAGAAAAGGTAAGTATTGCAGCATTTTTAAAGTCTTAACAAAACGGTCGCACAGTCTGCAGCTTGAATCAGCAACTGACTGTACTGCTTTGAATTGTATTTTTGTGATTTAGGTTTCTCACCTGTCTCTTAGGTCTTACATTTTCACTGTTAGTGACGAAAATGAAGTCTTTGACGTGGTATCCATCAGCACTTTTACACTTCTGCAAACAGCTTTTAACTGTCAAGTATATTCAAACTCTTCCTACTGCTTTTCTTCCTTACATGAAATAATTTAAGGGCCATTCTTTTAAGTTTGGGGGGGAGGAAGTACTTTTTTTTTTTTACCTTCCTATTTATATGTCCATAATTCACACATTATCCACACACACAGGAACACATCTTAAGTGGTTATTAGGCAGAAATATTACATATTTTTGCAGGTTTTGAATAGCATCCTTGTAACACACAAAGGTAAGTAAATACTGCTTTGTAGCCTAAACAGGTCTTCTTGCTAATTTTCTCTTAATCAAACTGAGTAGTTTTGTGATGCAGTGATGGAACTTCAAATGAAATCTTACATAGCACATTTATAAAACACATGACTTAGCATCTAATATTTTCCCACTTGAAAATTAACGAGCTCAGAAGTTGAGTGTTCTCAGCTTTCTTAACCACACTTCAGCCAACTTTTATATTTAGAAAAAAACATAGTTATTAAACCCTTACATTGTATAGAAATGAACTGTTAAGTTCACAAATTTTTGAAGTCTTAATTTTTGAACACAAGGGAGCACTGTGTGCCTTATGTTGCTCCATTCTACTATGGCAGTTACTAGGTGCATTTTAATTTTGTTTACCCAAATGGAAGATCTAAAGGGTTATAATTTTTCCTTGCATATTTTTGTACTGTTGATTGATAAAATGCCCTGTGCCTTTTTCTATAATGAAGTCTTAAAATTATGTTTTGAGTTTCTTCTAAAGAAACTTGCTTTTTAATCATAAACTAGCATTGCAAATAGAACTGGTAATTTGGAGAGGCCTAAACAAACCTACAAGGGCCTTTTTGCATGCAAATCCATATCGCACCCTCTATCTCAGTGTAATTGCAAGTGCTGATATAACCACAGTACTTAAAATGCTCTTTTTGCTATAGTTCTATTTTCCTTAGAGACAGGAATACAGATCTTGAGAAAAGGGATTTTTTTTTAAAATAATTTTTAAGAGTATTGCTCTTAAACTTTACAACACAGAAGTTACACAGATTGAACCAATTCCAGTAGAAGACAGGACTCCCTTAGCTAAGATGTTAAATTAGTGCAAAAAAACCTGTGTTTATACCAGACTTCAGTTATGAAAACAACCTAGTCCGTGTGATGACAAGCTGTCATATCAAATGCAGTGAAGAACTTCACATTGCTGTTACTAAGGTAAGCTGTGCTAATATGTGGACACCGTGGCATTACTAAAATACCAGGTAAATTGTATGTTTGGAGAAGGATTGTCCTGCTTTTTGATCGGACTGGTGTAATCTGTCATCATCTTCATGAGAAGCTGCTGTTGCATCTTCAAAAATATTTGTTGTGGTTTAACCCGGCACTGAATGATACCAGTACTTATATTCCATAGAGCTGTTAATGAGTGGGACTCTCTGGGGAGATCTTCCATTAAGAAGATCAAAGTACACTAACTGTGGTACACCTGTCCTGTTTTACAGCAGTGGTTTAGGGAAGAGACAAATGAATGCTGCCCCATTCTGGGATAGCAAGGTTTTCAAAGCACCAGCTTTGGTGAATTTTAAAAAAGCAAACGACAGAAAAAAAAACCACTTTACTTTTGTTGTCCCCTCTCAGTTTTCTTCATCTTTTTGTGCAGTTCATCTTTTCTACTTCTAAGAACTAATCACAGTCTGAATGGTGCTTGCTTGTATAACTTACAGTGCCACATTCAAAGAACACCTGGACTGCCTTGTTCCTGTCCACCTCCAGCAAAACATGGAGACTGTCAGGGCAATACAGTAATACTAGGATCCGATAATCTGATAATGAAAATGTGATTTTTGTAATGCTGTGTCAAAGCAGGAAACGTGCCATTTATAATACATTTCCTCCCCATAATCTATATTCAAGACCAGAGGAGCTATCACTCAGGTGGCAGAATTAATGTTGGAGTATATAAATATCACTGTGGAAAGAAAAAACAAGGCCATTTCTGCACAGACTGCTGCCTATGCAGATAGGTTTGTACCTGCTTATGTTGTGACTCTGCAGTTGAGTGCTTAGATACATTGGTATGGTTCAGCTTAAATGATAGGAAAGTATTTTTACTTAAGTCATAAGTATGTTGGACTGCAAGGTCTGCACTATTGTTAAATCTGATGCTTTTATTTTTGATACGAGTGCTCCCTTATGAGATTATACAGTAGCCTGGGCCAGGTTCCATACCATTAACAACTAAACTACTTCAGAGATACCTCTGTTAAGACCTTGAAAGCTAAGGTATCTTTGCTTAATGCTACATTATTTTGCAAAACAGGCCTGTTCTGAGAGGTGTTAATAATTGAACTTCAATAAGAAGAGCTCCTACTTCTCTGTTACTAGCAGTTTCCTAGGATGTGGTTGCTGTATACATGGTCTGGACTTAACCCTTTGTAACTAAAGAGTTTTCAGAAAGGCTGCTGAGGGATCAAATAATGATTTGGATACTTAACAATGAATCTGCCAGAACTGCTGATAAATTCATGTTGGAGTTGGCTTTGGGAAGATTATAGTGCAGAAGCATCTGGTGTAGCACAGCTCCAGTGCCAAACTTGCATCATGAGTGTGGTGGGGGCTGTGCTGGCACAGGGGCTGCTGGCCAATGTGAACCCTGGCTCTGGAGTGAGGCAGACCATTATTGGCTGCTGAAGCCAACATCCCCTGGGACTCAGCCTGTTAAAAGGAGCAGTGATATCCTTGGGGAGCAATTATCATCTCCTGCCTGTGAACTCCTGGAGCTCCCCTTCTCTGCTCTACCAGGTATGTCACATCTGTTCTGTGGTTGTCAGCCACTTGAAGATTTTTGCCATGTGTCTTACGTTAGGAAGGCTGTTCCCTGCTGCTAGCGTATTTTCCGTTGTGCCTTTCAAGCACCCAACATCCCTGTGGCACTTGGATGACAGAATGCAGCAGAACTGCCATAATGGGTGCTTGGTTTCAGTGTGAGGAGCTCTCACAGGAGGGAAGGGTTGGGATGGGGGAGACACATGGTACAACATACAGATGCACTATGACTATCAGGGTGGTTTACCTCTTGTCACCAAAACAGAAAGTGATGCAAGTTTGATTAAAAAACACCTCACCACCCTCTATTGCTGTTTTGCGTTCTTTTACTAATATTGCTTTAGTTCTCTGAAGTTAACTTGATTGACTGGAGAGCTGGTGAAAAGGATCTTCCTCTGATAGTCCTTGAATAAAAGGGTTTTATCGAGACCATCTCCATGCACTTTGAAGTCAAGTATTGCTGCTGATACTGGTGCTGATGGTTTGCTGTGCTGATCTCTGTACTGAACTTGGAACCTGAAGATGGCCAGTCCCTACAACGAGTGATGGTGCTGATCCAGAAAAGGTTCTTGAAAACAAGGAGATCTCTTCTTTTTAGCAGTGGGTGGTGCCTCTCTTTCTCTCAGGAGCTGACATAGTTAAGAGGTTGTCTAGTATAAATCATAATGTCGATTAAAACAAAGCATTGCATGTCTTAAGTTACAGATTTGCATGAAGATAGCTATGGTACTAGCTTCAGTACAAACAAATCACCACGTCAAAAAAGCCTCTCAGTTTCATGAATCAATCAGTTTTAATGGCAGATTCACTTTGTGTGCCTGAATGTGGAGGCTTGGCAGAGAAAACCAGTTTGATTATGATCTGCTTGTGTGGATCAGAATGGGCAAATGGGTAAATCTCCTTCAAAAAATTGAAGGAGAAACAACAACAACAACAAAAAGGCACAGCTTAAATGCTAGTTTTTGGTAATAAGGTTTGATTTGATCTTAAAAGTGAAAACAGACAGAGTTCTCCACGCTGCTTCAGAGGCAGTTAACAGTGGAAACTAACACCCGAACCTGTGTGAGAATAGTTCAGCTCTTCTGAATGACTTGAAACTAATGCTGAGCTATCTGAGAGAAATGACAAGGCCAAAAACAACAACAAAAAGCAGACCTGAAAAAGCCCCAGGCTTCAGGAGAGCAGCAATTGCACGGCCGTGCAATAGGAGCTGTTATAAGCTACACCTCACCTTCACAGCCTTGAGCATTGAGTGCTCAGTGCCACAAGAGGGTGCTTCAGTGGCACCTAACAGGATTGACTCTTCGACAAGTTTCTGAGGCTCAGATGTCAGGCATGCATCCCAGCAGTGTGACTGCAAAGGCTGCACGTGAGGAGCGCTTCTTCACTGGTAAGTGACTTCCCGTTGTAGAGTGCTTTATTACTGACATCTAAAGCACCAGCTCACCCATGTATCTTGTCCAGTTTCTAGTTAGGTAATGCATCAAAAGATCTCACCTAAGCTCATGGGTTAAAGCTCTGTAACAGCCACTGCACTGGAGTGCAGAGCAGACGTTCTGCTCTGCTAAGGTTATCTCTGTCACTAGTCATTCAGGAAGGGGTCAGTCATACCACAGCTGCATGAAACAAGTTTCAGCAGTTCATGGGCTGAAGGATGAAGAGAAGCTGCTGAGAAAGCAGTAGTTCCAAATTTGGCTGGGGAGGTTTTTTTCCCATCTTCCATTTCAGCATTTTAGGGAGGTAAACTTGCTGTTCCTGAACTCTTCAATATTGATAAATAGGGATGAGATGCTTAAATCGCTGAGCCACATTCAGACTGGACAGCTGCAGTATAGGAATGACAGGATAAAAATCAATGGTTTTTGTTGTTGTTTATTATATACTACTTTTGACAACTGAATTTCTGTCAAACGTTTAAGCTGTGGTTAATGCAAGTGCTGTTCCAGTCCTTAGAGATAATATGTAATTACTTGGCTCAGGGTTATCTTTACACAGGTTTTCAGAGAATACATTCTGATAGATAATCTTGCTTCATTAACTGCAAAACTACACTAATATTGTGAACTTGCTATAATTATTATTATTTTCTGAAAAGGATGCCAAATCCTTTTGGGTATAATAACCAATCCGCTTCAAAAGGTGCATCTCAAGTAGCTGTGCACTTTTTTCTTAACTCCTTTATTTTGGTGGGCAGAGAGAATGGAGGGTATCCATAAAAACCATGGATGCTCCAGCAGTCTCTGTGCTGTGGGTACATACCAGCTCACTGATCTGCAAGGCAGTGTTGGGTTAGTAGTCCTGCTCACTTGTCAATGTGTTGTGACAGTACAAAGTTATAAGCAAGCTGATTGAGGTGCACCCCTCATCCCATCCTCCCTAGACATTTTTTGGGGGGGAACTCATTATGGAAGAGGGGAAAGAACCCAAAGCATGAGTGTAGGCAGGGGAGGAGGGAGAGCACAGCTAATGTTAGACAGTATTAGGTGGTAAAGGCAGCAGTTCTGTGCGTGAGCGACCTTGAGCCGAGGTTTTCAATTCTGTAGCAAATAACTTCCATGACTGCAAGATGCTTTTCACAAACCAGAACTTCAGTAGTATTCTGGGCTGCTGGTTGTGATGCTTTGTTATTGTGAGGTTTTGTTGTAAATCTAAGCCTTACAAACTCATTGCAAAACACTTTTCAGTCACTTGTGGTTCATCTAAAGCATAGCTTACAACTCGAATGAGAAATTTGGCAACCTTTAAAGAGCTGTGATCCAGTTAATGTTCAAACATAGCACACTTCTCCAGATGTTTAAATACTGGAGTAACTGGATGTCTCCAGCAAAATAACGTGCTGCAAATGAGATAATTTAAATAGAAGCTGTGAGGGGGTGGTGGGTATCTTGAAGTGGCTTCCTAAAGCTGCTGTTCCAAAGACTGGGAGGAGAAGGGAGACTTACAATAGGCTCAAGGTCTGTCTCTGCAGGAAAATACTGAAGGGACTGGGGGAAGACCAAAGTTTCCTGTGGGTAGATTTTGTGGTGGTGGTGCCAACTTCCCCATGCAGGTGAGGGGTTACAGCACAAATGTATCCTGCAAATCCTTCATGGAAAATTACTGGTGCTACTTTGTGGAAATCATTCTTGAATTGGACCTAACCCATGTTATGATGCTGAAACATCAATGCTGAACATGAGAAGTATACTTGAACATCTGACTTTCAACAGGCTCAGCTGTAACACAGCAGATAATGTGGCAGTTATGCACTGCTTAAAGGAGTTTCATTCTTAGCTACGTGTTAATATATTTGGCTTAGCTTTAACAGGAATTTCCTTAGGGGAGGTGTTCTGTATCTGATGACATCTAGTGGGGGGAGATGATAGTAATGTCTGTAGTTAAGATAACAGTAATGCTGTTTCATAAGCCTTAAAAACAACAAAAAGAAACGAAACACCTTTCTAGGTTTTTTCTCATTGGGTCTCACTGGCAATGAGCCGACTCATTAGCTCCATCTGTACCTCAGTCTTTTTTAGCCCACGCCTCTTTGGTCAGTAATAATCCTGTTGCTGTGTATGTGGTTCACAAGGCAGAATGGATAGGATGGGAATTTGTTGGGGGGAAAGGGGGGAGTTGTTTTGTTTCAAGTATCTTCTAACATCAAGTCCAGGGATTCAGAAGTGTTGGATGGAAGAGTCACCAGATGCTTCCTTCTGGCACTGATCTTTTGTCTGGTGAAACCCTATTCAGGCTGGATAAGCTGATGTTCTGTAGTAGTCTTCATTTTAAAATTGGTTTAAGAGCATTTATTGTAGGTATGCTGGAGCTGCTGATTAAAAAAGGACTGAGAACATCACAGTACAAAGCACAGCAGCCCCTGTGTGTAGTAGGCATTGACTGTGTCTTCAAGCTGTTCGTGATCCGCAAGGCGAAGTGATTTGAAACTCGCGGTCTGAGCAAATACCCGGTTGTTATGGTTTCATCAGTTTTGCTGAACAACAGTGACATCTGTTCAGAAATTCAATTCCACGAGTGTTAAAATACTGCTCACCAGGAAGAGTACACATTTCTGTACACGTTTCCCAAACATGCTCTTGCCATAGTAGCACAGGTCTTGGGGCTGTGCTGACATTGTGACTAAGCCAGTAGGGCAGTGAGCTGCTGGCAGAAGAGGCGGTCCTGCTCCTTCCCTGCACTCAGCTGTGGCTCCTGGACACTGACTGCAAGACCTGTCCAAGGGCAGAGGGAGTTGGTGCTGCTGGACTGTGCAAGTGGAACTGAAACCTGGATAGGTCAAACTTGCTTTCTCAAAGTCAATGTGGGATATGAGTTTCTTTTTAAGATGAGGTTCGTTTGCTGCCATTGCAGGTTATTAGCATATAAAGGATTTAAGTACCCATGTTTTGTTGTCAATGCACACATTAGTAACCTTCAAATACAGTGAGGTGTCCGCTGAATCAGTACCATCAAGTACTGTTAGGCAGACAGTGTTGGTATAAGATAATACTTTGGCTTGTGAAACCATTAGATTTTCATGGAGTGGAAAAAACAGCATATGTGCTGGAACCCTTTTCAGTGCGTCTGTTTCTGCTGTCCCGGGGAACTTCAATCTACCTTTGCACTGGTACCACTTATTTTATGTTACATGAATGTTATTCTTACCCATAGTGCAGTTATTTGGAACATAAGGAAGGTTTGGAGTATGGATGTATTTTTTAACATATACAACATCAGATTAACACATCTTGGCTATGCTGTAGTTATCTTTATCAGCATGTTTCTCGTTAACCAATCTGAACAAATGACTGGAGAGCATAGGGTATTAAATATAATTTCAGTATTTAATGGTTTGTAATTATGCTGTGCACAACTAAAGCTCTTAGCGCTGCAGACTGGATTGTACTGTGGTCATTTTGTGGAAACCTGAGCTGTGTTGTACTGCCTTCTGTAGTGCATCACAGAAAGGTGCTGCTATCCCACTTGACTGAAGAGATGCAAGTCCATGCAGAAGATGCAGTAAGCCCGGAAATGGAGAAAATCCTGCAGTCTTATCATACACACATTCTGGATATTCATCTTATCTCTTTTCAATACCATTAATATCGGCTTTTTACCTCTTTTAGCTCCGGATGCCTCATTTGACCAAACCAAACCCATCAGCAATAGCTTCTAATCCCTCTTGGGATGGCTGAAGACCTCCTGATAAATACTGGTGGGGTTGGTGGGTTAGGCTTTTTGGGAGGAACATCACTGAAGTGGGTCCTGCTGAGGCTCTCAGCTCCATGGTCAGTCTGACAGCGAGTGAGACAGACTAGGGAATAGCATGAGAATTACAATCTACTTCAGAGTAAGATCTGCACGTTCTTTGAAAGGTTTCAGTGTATTTTGGCAGCTGTCTCATTTTAGACCTCAGATAAATTTCACTGAAAAACTGAAATAATACACTTCTCCCAAACAAAAACTCACTAAAAAGAAAACAGGGTAAATGATGCTTCTGAGTCTTCCAGCTTCTTTGCTTTGTGTTCTAATTTAGACACACTTCTGTACTTTGCCTAATGGAAGTTCAGGTGCAGTGTTTATTTTTAGTTGACCTGAACCACCAGTTTCTGTATTTGTGGTGAAACTGTGATGATAAGAGCCAGCGTAACAAAGCTGTTAGAAGCATTCTTTCTGCTGGAGGAGTGTACAAGTGTTCAGGGTCAATTAGAACTGAGCTGGAGAGGACAGCCAGGAGTCAGGCAGTTACATCCAGGGTTTCATTCACAAAGGGAGTATTTGCATTATGTTTCTTTAGCAATCCAAGCCTTCTCCTTTTGTGGCTGTATTTCCATTCAAAATTTATGCTGTTCTGAGGTTTCTTAGATCAGGCTTTGTGGCTGTATTTCCACCTTTGTTCATTTCAAGTCTATTTTAGAATGCATGAAAGTTGGATGCATCAGATCCTTCCTGATGATTTCTGCTCTTGTAGCAGATGGAGGCAAAGAGGGACCTATTTGGTCTTTGGTGAAGTTATCTTAAGTTCCTGAATCCTTTGCAGAGAGCGTACAGCTCTATGTATCCAGGGCTTCAGGGCTAATTCTTCTGCTGACAAACCCTAACTAGTTGAAAGCATCAGATAAAAATGTGTTAATTGGTTGGTAGTTAACTGCAGGTTTGTGAAAGGGGAAAAAAAAAAAGACTTGGGAGAGTAAGTTTGGCTCTTCTAATTGGAAGTGTTGTATTTCAGTAGGTAGGTTCACTCAGAGCCCGTCGCTGTTTGAACTGCTGTGATATGTGCGTTAGTGCTGGCCCACTGTAACCATAAGATTTCAAAATGATATTTCTGGTAATCTGGGGTGGAACAAATCTTGTTTGCTGTACCAGGGGTTGTTTTGGGGTTATTTTGTTATTCTGGGTAGTTCCTGCTGATGGTAGAAGGTGGGTGGATGAAAAAGCAACTGAAGGAATGGTTGGCTTTGTGTCCCACACAAGTCTAACGTAACCTGAGATTATGTCTATTAATCTGTTTAGTAACGGTAGAAAAAATATAATTAGTTTAAACAGCAATCTTGGGTATTGTGAATGAAATGATGGGATTTAGATGGCCACACTGAGCAATGGTTTTTGTGTTTCAATTCTGTAGATCTAGAGTTTAACTGGAAACTGAAACAAGGGGATCTAATTATAGTTTATAGTTGTGGTAGTGACCGAGTAGATGGAGAATGCAGTTAAAACTTGAAGCAACTTCTGTGTTATGTAACTTGGTTCACTTCTCTTGCTCCTTAAATAGTCTGGAGAATGGATTTCTTAAGCTTCAAGGGTACGAATTCAGTCACAAACTGGTAGAATCTATTCAAGTCAACCTCTGCAATAAAAAAATTCTGCAAGTTACTATGAGAATCTTTCCAATCTAAATATATGATGACATTGACTTTATGGAAGTGTGGGTTTTTTTTGAAGCTTGATCATGAAATCCAGGAAATGAAATGAAACTCAGAATCTTTGAAGGTGGTGCCTTTTTCAGTTGTTTTGCAGTGTGTGATTTTCAGTCTGTACAGCTGAAGTGGAACTGTTAAACTCTTCAGTCTGACAAGATAAATTCTTCTGCATTCAAGGGAAAGTTCTTCCTCCAAAATGTGTTTCCTTGGTAGTTATTCTCCAGAGGTGTTATTTCACAGACTTGTTTCTAGATTGATAAATGGTCCTTGTAAATAGCAAGTTACAAATGTAAGCATTTAGTATTGCATTGTTCTTGTTTGTTTTGACAGCTCAAAAGGGAGAGAAAAAGAAGGAAGACAAAGCAGCAGAGCACACAGTGGCATCGAAGAGAACTGTTGCTTCAACATCTGTTGCAGAGAAACAGACATCTTCCCTCACTAAAAACGTTCTTCCCAAGAAGGCCTCAACCTTCTCTAGCTTGTCACTAACTAAACAGCCACTGAAGTCTTCTACTGGGGGTTTCAAAGGCGTAATTCCCAAGAAGACTTGGCCTTCATCGGACAGTGTTCATTCAAAGCCTTCAGCTCATCCTCCTGCCTCATCGCTTCCTAAAAAGCCAGTTGCATCTTCCAGTTTGGGTGCAGGACTCAAAAGGCCTGCTCCATCTTCCGTTCCTACTGCAGCTGGAAGTAGTCAAGTGAAAGTATCGGCTGTCCCCATCCAGTCACAGCCCAACTCTCAGATTCGACAAAATATTCGGCGGTCCCTAAAAGAAATTTTATGGAAGAGGTGGGAATTCAGAGCACTTATTTTGTTTAGGAAGCTATTGTTTAGCCTGCAGTTTTGTTTCTTGATAAGCAAAATGGAGAGATTTAACTTTATATTAGAAGTTGGTGAAAACACATTTGGTGTTTCAGGTTTATTAAAAATAAAATCAGGATTTAAAATCAGTGTGAATGTGAAAAAGCTCTTAAGAGAACCCCACGAAGCTGCTATCCCAGTTGTGATGAGGCAGTGGCATCTCGACAATTAACTGCAGCATGGAAGCATTTGAGGTGCCGGTGATCTGAAGCTAAAGCCTGGCAATGGCGGTGTTAGCAGATATAGATGTGGTGCAAAAATAGCATTGGGAATGTGACAGTGAAAATTTAGTAACTGTAGCACTTATAAATAAAATCAGAAAAAGAATGCTGAAACATTGTCCCACAAGTGCTGTTAAAGCTGTGGTCAGCTGTCAAAGCTTACACCACTGCAGTCTGGTAGTCTCTGAATTAGAAATGTTGTTCACAGTGGGAAGTCTTGAGTTTCAAACTGGAGAGCTCAGGCTTCCTCTGCAGCTCATGATGGAAAGCCACGTTTTGATGCCAGGAGCAGTCACAGAGGCTGACCTCAGCTCATTCAGACTGTCTTTCATGCCTTCTGTAGACAGAGGCAGCAGAAGATTGCTGTATGTCACGTGTCCTGAGATAGACTTTGGTTTTGAGATGTCTTTTAAAGTAGGCTTGAGTCCCTTCTAGGTGTGGAGGAGCTCAGGTTAGCTCCTTCCTCTGCAAGGCTATTTTTAAATGAATGCTACCTGAAGATTCGTGCCTAATGTAAATGCACAAATGCTTTCTTGTTTTTCACAGAGTCAACGATAGTGATGATCTGGTCATGACAGAGAGTGAAGTAGGGAAAGTAGCTCTCAATATTGAGAAGGAGATGTTTAATTTGTTTCAAGTTACAGACAACCGATACAAGAGTAAATACCGTAGCATCATGTTCAATCTCAAGGACCCCAAAAATCAGGTTTGGAATTTCCTCTCACAGTAAATGTATTGAAATATATTATTATTAGTTTGGGCCTTTGGGGTGGAGTATTCACTGAATGGCATTCTTAAGTATGGACTTCATTCTTCCTCCTGTGACATTCTGTAATGAATATCAGATACTACTTCTGTATGTGATCGTTTCTCTTTTAATAGGGGAAAAAAAAACCTTTTCCAGATGGAAATATTGACTGGACAACACTTTAAACTTTGTGGGTTTCCTTTCTCTAATTTGTGCAATAGATGTAAAACAGAAGTGGCCATTCAACTTCTGAAATGACTGTTCAGCTAAATTGACTTTTTTATGATAATTAGGAAAATTTGTACTAGATGTTTATTTCACCCTTGTTTTCTGGTTGCTGAACCCTTCCCACTTTTCTTATAATTAATTAATATTTTTAATAGGGAATTAATAAATCCAAGCATTTTGATGGTTCAACACTACATATCTTTTTGTTATCTTACTGCTCTCTTCAGCATAGCAACAGTGTGTTTTGTTTTGTTTTTAGGGACTTTTTCATCGCGTTCTCCATGGGGAAATCTCTCTGTCAAAACTTGTGAGGATGAAACCAGAAGAACTTTTATCTAAAGAACTGTCTGTATGGAAAGAGAAGCCAGCCAAAGCAGTAAGTGATGTACAGTTTTCTACTGTGTCCTTAAGTATGAATTTAAATCAAGTTCACCAGCCCTTAGCGCTCCTATTACTGTTTTCTTCCTAACAAAGTAGGAATAGTTATAAGTTTCAGCAGGCCTTTTCCACTAGCTAACTAATAAGAAAGTACAGAATGCAATTATAAAGTAAATATGCTGTCATCTCATTGAAGTGGTTTTATTTCTCTTAGGTGGTGGAGTCAAGAAAAAAGTCACATGAGGTCAAGAAAGTAACCGTGAAACGGGAACATGCACCTGATCTCAATATGGAAGACTCTCCACCAGTGTCTGATTCTGACGTAAGTATTAGCTGTTCCTTTAGCATGGGGACATCAAAGGAGATCAGTGGTAACTAACTAGGGCCTCAGGTTTTTCCTCTGAAATATGAACTGTTTCCATGAGCTGTAAGAATATTACCTTGTAGGTGTGCTGTATTTCTTTGTAGTTGCAATTGCTCAACCAGAATGTTTGTTTTTGTTTGTTCGTTTTTAGGAGCAGCAAGAGTCAGCACGAAGCATACCAAAATCAAACAGTGCTCCTTCTTTGGATGTTTTTAGCAGTATGTTGAAGGATACAACAAGTCAGCACCGAGCCCATCTTTTTGATCTAAACTGCAAAATCTGTACAGGTATCTACATGTTGACTTTGTGTGATGTTAAAAGAATTCTTAAGAGCTTTGTTTGCATGTTTGTTTTTCTTTTCCAACGTTTTCAGCATCAAATAGTAACCTAAAGCACTTAAAATGAATTCATAGGTCAGATTTCAGCATCCGAAGATGAAGTACCAGCTAAGAAGTCAAAGTCAGTGTCTTCTGTTAAAAAGGTGGAGACAAAATCCAAACCAGAAGTTCAGCCAAAGTACGAAAGTTCTGCACCGACAGCAGCAGCAGAGCCTGCCAAAGAGGCAGCATCTGAAGATGCAATGGAAACCGATGCTGAGCCTGCAGCAGAAGTGGTTTCCCAGTCAAACACAGAAAGATCTTATGTTCCTACAACTCAAGTCCAGGACAATACTGACTCTTCTATCCCTGAAGAAACTTCAGCTTTTCCTGCTGTTTGTGCTGGTGGGGTTGTCACAACTGTAACAGTTTCTGGTAGAGATCCAAGGACAGCCTCGGGCAGCTCCTCTGGCACTGCAGCAACAGCCTCACGTTCTGGTCCTGCAGCTGAGAAAGTTTCAATGGGAGAATCAAAGCAGGAAACATCAAAACCGGTTACGACTGTCCCCAAATCAATATTAACAAAACCATCGTCTTCACCAGATCCAAGATATTTAGCTGTTCCTCAGTTACCCAGCATCAAGTGCGTATATTTAATAGCAAATTATGGGGTTGAATCTTTAGCCTAGTTATCTTCAAAGTTGGTTTATTCTTCTCTTCCTCCCGCTCCCCTCTGAAAAGACACATTCAGCTTTGAAAGTTCAAATAACTTGATTCAGAATTTTAATTCATAATCTCCTCATTCACCTTATCTGGTTGGTGAATTTTTTCTGAGCATCAGTGAATACTGACAGCAAAGATTCTATGGCGTGCTTTAACAGAGAAGTAAAACTTAAAAGTATTTAATGTTAAAATCTCCATATAAATTTAAGTGTAGAAAGAGTGTATTTGAGAGATGGTTGGAAGGTACTTCAGATTTTCATCTTCTATTAAAAAAAGTATATGAAAATAAGATACTCTTACATCTGACTTTCTGAATATAAATTAAAATTAACCAATTGATCAGCATGAAAGGCAGGACATTGTTTATGTGTTCTGAATATATATTTAATATTTAATAGAAAAAAATAGTATTGCTAAGGATATGCTCATGGAACTGCAGTTTAAATAGTTTTGTTCGTAGCCACTTCCTATACATGAGATTCTCTTTCAGATGCACGTTATTGTCTCATTTAGTGGAAGTTGCATATTTCAAATTAGTTGTTATGTGCTTGGGATCACAATACTGATACTAACCCTGATTCTGTAAACATCATATCTTTCAGCATAATTTTGCTTGTATGTAGCTACAAGGATATTTTCAATTATTCCTCGCATTTCCCATTAATACCTAGTTAATGGAAAGCATTAACAAAACCATTACAAAGAATTCTGTTATTTAGGAGGAGGCAAGAAAAGAAAAAGGAAAGGAGCATTGTTACTGTGATCCGTAACTTTTCTGTTTTGGATTTGTTTTACAGCACTGCAGAGCCACGCTCACCTCAAGACAGCGACACTTCCCTCTTCCTCTCCCGTCTCAACACCATTTGGAAGGGATTTATTAACATGCAAAGTGTGGCCAAATTTGTCACTAAAGCATATCCTGTCTCCGGGTGCTTTGATTATCTTAGTGAGGTTAGCACTGACGTGTTTATGTGTTTAGAATATGTTGCAATTCTAGTTGCTAGGAAAGCTGAGGTCACTGTGGATATTCTATTGAAAGTCTGACAGCGGTAGATGGGCATCCCTTTGGAAGTAGGAGCAGTAGCTTAAGGAAAGGAAAAAACCTTTTAAAAATTCCTCACAAATTTGTGAAGAATTCTCATATCTTTTAATAAATGTATATATGTATATGTGTATGTGAGCACCTACCATGGAATAATAGCTTTGTTTCAGGTTGAGGTTTTGAAAAGAAGTTTTATAGCCTGCATTATAAAATAGGTGCCTCCTTCCGCTCACAGTCAGGTGGATCACTGGTGTTATCTGTTAAAAATATTTCTTTAGCCATTTATTAAAAACACTGTCCTTAATTTATTAACTTTTATAAAGTGGAAGTGTGGAGAAAACCTATATTACAAATGACAGCTTTCCTGTAAGTCAAAGCTGAGAAATAGCTGATGGGTGAATAAAAGTACTCGGCCTTCCACTGCTGTTGTTGTTTGGCAACATGCCGTAATTAACACCTTGAAATGTGGAAATGAGCTGTTTGAAATCAGAAATGTACACTTGGGAATTCACTAAAATATAATGGTGCATTATCGTCTGGGCTGCTGGGATGGGGCAATCTGCACTGTGTTAAAGCTGAAGTCTCTTGGCTTATACTACCATGTAATACTTCTTGTTTAGGATTTACCAGATACAATTCATATTGGTGGGAGGATCTCACCGAAGACAGTCTGGGATTATGTTGGCAAACTCAAATCTTCGCTTTCTAAGGTATTCACTTAAAATCCTTTGCAAAGTACAGAAGAAATATGCAGCAATGAGAAATGCCAATTTTTGATAATATAAGTTAATAATCAGGAAATGCTGGCACAGGTCAAGTCTAGAAAACTACTGTCACCACTTATTACTTTGAAATGTTTGATTTATTGAAGAAGCAGTTTTGCTTATTGAGCTGCTGATCATCTTTCCCCTACATAGCAGTTAAATCTTCATACGACTTCCTGTTTTTTAATGATGAACTGTAAACAATTACATACTCAATATCAAAGGCAGAAATTCAAATGTTAAGAACTAGGACATTATCATTAAGTGTATGTATTTAGTTTTACTACTAAAACCACTTCAGAAGTGGTAAAAATGAAGCACAGCCTGTAGATATAGTTATGAAACTATAAGACTTTCCCGTTTCTTTCATAATTGAGTATTCAGAACCTCAGGAGGTTCTGACGTGAGATACAAAAGTAACTGGGATTTCTGAAAACGACAAGCCTGATTCTGTTTTAATTTTGCTAATTGGACAACCACTTTCTCTTAGAGTATCCCTTGAAAAAATAGTGGATCAATAAGTACACAACTTATTTTTAACCCTGGAATTTGCCATTTACCTTTTTATTTGTTGATATGCTCCAGGTTGAATTTTTCTGCTTTGCTTTTGTATTACAGGAACTGTGTTTGATTCGTTTCCATCCTGCCACAGAAGAAGAAGAAGTGGCCTATATCTCTCTCTACTCCTATTTTAGCAGTCGTGGTCGTTTTGGTGTTGTAGCTAATAACAACAGACATGTCAAGGATCTCTACCTGATCCCACTGAGTTCTAAGGACCCAATACCTTCCAAACTCTTGCCCTTTGAGGGACCAGGTAAGCACAAAAAATAGGGGAGATTAAACACTAGGTAAAATCACAAAAGAAGAATCAGCAACAAGCTGTTAAATGTTTAACATGTTATTAAAAGTATATCTTTCATATAAAAACAGTTTTACAGATTAAATAGGGAAAAGTTGCAGTCAATCGTCTCAAAGTAAAATAGCCTGAGACTCATCTAGCCTTTCTACCAAGTTGCATACGTGCTATTAGGAGGATGTTTTTGCTATAAAATTGACTGGGTAGAACAGCCACATCAAACAAACAACCCAAACAAAGAAAGCAATGAACCCACCCTACTTTCAGCAACCCATAAATCTACAAAGCCTTAAGACCCTACAAGTGGTGCACTGCCACTTACATCAAGCAGGAAACTCTCAGCCTTCAGAGGAGTCGAAGTCTGTGAAGACAAAGGTAATATTTACAGTGGTTTCACTATACTGGCCACTAGGCTGCTCTGCATTGTGCTTCATGCAACACGTGCACAAGCTGCTTGAAGTGTTCCACGTGTGGTAGAGCCAGCTATATGAATCACTGACTTCAGAACGTCGGTTTGTTGCAAGTGGGGATATCATATTCCTTCGGATAGGTGGTAGGCAGCAGTTGGTGTGGGTGAGTTACATTACGTGCTTCTATTTATAGTTAAAATTATTGGAAGTAATGTTTGGCTTCAGTGTTCTGTGTTTGAGGCAAATATAATTCCACATTTGTTCGGCAAAGTGTGTTAAAGCACCACAATAGATGCAAGGTTCCAAAGGTACAGACATCTTTAATTAATGGAAGGCCCATTTAGACTTCAGGAGGCTTTACCTCATAGTTGTGCTAAGATGCATTCGTGTTTTAAAACCAGAGTCCAGTATATAAGGGAAAAACATATCAGGTAAGCTGTTTTTGCTTTTTGTGTATGTATTCAAACCGTAGCTTAAAATCCATGTAATCCGTACTCTTTAATGACATCTAATGGAATTCAGCTTATTTATTTATTTATTTTTAAAATACTCAATAAAAACATTTTATACAAAGTGGTCATCGTCTCCTTAAATTTAATCGTGTGCCTTCCAACAGAAGACTTTAAGGACTTAAAAAGCATTATGCTGTAGGCAGTGTAAGATGTGTTGATTAGTATGGCTGGAGGGGGGAGGAGGGAGAGGACAGTCAAACCCTGTTGCTCCAGAAGTCCTGGTTAGTAGATATTCCTGCTGTCTCAGCCAGTTCCATCAGGCACATACAGATGATGAATTTCTCCTGTTCTCTGATGAACTGGATTTGGAACGCAACTGAGGACCTCTGAACTGCTATAGTACATAGAAGATCTCCAAAAACATTGACATGGGTGACTGGAAAACAGGAAAACAGAAGAAAATTCACATTTATTTACATCATTTCAAGTATATTACCGGGTGTAATGCAAGTTTGGGATACTCTGCATTGAGGGATGGTTTCCTGTATGTGAATTTACTTTTCTGTTTCACATACACACTTCAGTTATTTAGCACTTTTCATGTGTGGATGTCAAAGCAACTTGTGAAAGAAAAAAAGAACAATTTTAGTTATCAGTAGAAAGAGTGATTTATTGAGGGCTCTGTTGGCAATAGTGGAAATCTGGCACTTAGGAGTAGACATATTGTAATAAGAACCTTTTTCTCGGCAAAGGAGATTCCACAAATGTTGGTATCTCTCCTGACAGTTTAGAACTGGAAGTGTGTGTTCTCTTACAGAAAGAAGGCCTGAAATACCTTCATGCTATTTAGAATACTCTTAAAATTGCAACAAATTGGGAAAAAAAACTAGATAGAATATTTGGCTGTTATACATACAAATGTGGCAGAATCTTATGAAAAATGTATTTAGGGGAAAGAGAAGCAGATGTATGTCCAGTGCTGATATTTAATGTATCATTTTTAATGGCTGTAGTTAGAATAAAACCAAATGTGGACTTCAAATCAGAAAGAGTTAAATATTCGATAAATAATTTAGCACTGAAAGCTCTGCCAACTTAACTTGCAGCACTTAAAATGCTGGCTTGTGAGAGGGAGCCTCCAAATACCACCCAGTAACTTCAGCCAACATTTGCATTATGACCTAAAATTAGGTGCTTAGCCTATTTATGGATCATGAAACCTGTTTATGGAGGTGGAGATACAGGTAGATCAGCGTTCTGCTCTGTATTTCCATCCAAAATAAGCTCTTCCTTCACTTTGGAATGAACCAATTTAGGTAGTGGGTTGTGCCAAACTTTTGATATTCATGTAAAATTACAGTACTAGAACTTTAAAGAGTGATTTTTTTTCTCTGATAAAACAAAACAGATGAAGTTGGAGCTGTTATTAACATAGCACTGGAATTTGTCTTGAACTTGTGCTTAAATTTTACCCTATTTAGTGACGTTCTCTGATTCTTAGTGGGATTCAGAAATGATTTTTTTTTGTTTATTTTAGAGAGATGATCTGATGGATTTTTTGAAACCTGCCTGCTTTAATAATTTAGTGTTTGAGATGCGTGTTGCGATCAGTTGTGTAAATCACAAGTCTCTATATAAAAGTAAATAAGCGATATATTAATGACAGAAGAAAAATGAATGCCTGCTAGGAATTTTGGGAAGAAGATTTGTGAGCTACTCTGCAGTGGTCAGTGCTGACCAAATGTGGAGTCATTACTCACGTACTGATCAAAAGCATAAAGCAGATTCACTCAGTGTGAACTGCACCTCACTGCTGAGTCCATTCAGGCTGTACATTCTGGATGGTCTTTTTCCCACCAAAGATGTCTTTTGAACTATGCCTTGAGGTTAAACGTTAATGTGTATGTAATGTATTGTGATCAGAATGGCTGGAGCTGATTCTAGGCAAAGGATGCAAATGAATTTTGTGATTGGATGAACCAAGATTTCATACAGTGCTTTTCAGATAATCTTGGATTCACTGGAGATAACTGTTTTGTTCCTGTCCTGCCTGTTTTCATTGTTCATCTCACCATCCCTGCCTCACTTCTGAGAGAATATACTGCAGATTGGAAATTATTACAGAAAGCAGCACGTCCAACACCCTCTCAGCCACAGAACTACATCAAACTCAGACGCTGAACTGCGAAATCAACTATGGATATCTAGAATACATTCAATTGAATTTCATTATTCTTCTTTCTCATTGTACTTAAAATGAGAGCTATTTCTGATGGGAAATCTTGATCAAAATTTAGATTGGCCTCCATTTGTTTCTGGCCTGTTGTAAAGAGAAATTCTAGTGCCTGTCCAGCTTTAGCTGCTCTCCCCATCACATGAGTAAAACAGACTCACTGTGATATTACCAGTTACCATCAGAAGAACATAGTTTCAGAGGAGAGATTGTTCCTTGGTTCTGAAGAGGTCTCATAAGACTTTCAAGTTAGTTTACTTTACTTGAAATAATTATGGTCCTTGTTAATTACAGTTACATTTTTGGAGAGTAAGGTTTAAATGGAATAAGAATGGAGGATGAGAAATGCAAGCATTGATGATGATGGGGGTGAGGTTTTGTTAACAGAAATTAAGCCTTAATGAAATATGTAGCAAATGTTGCCAATAGTAGGTTTTAAAGCAGTGGTAGTTTTGCAGTGTTATTGTGGCAGACCATAAATAGTTCTTGCAGTGAAAATTTTTACAGAAGAAGAAATTTTAACTTCCCTGGTCAAAATGTAGCTCAGGTTTATCTGTATGTGATGGTATCTTCTCACCTAGAAAGCTGCAGTTAGAAATAAGCTTATCTCATTTTACTGGTTTCTGAGTTTAATCTTAGCAACCATAACTTAGAGAAGATGAATAGAAATTCAGCTACATAAATGAGAACAGCTGATACAATGGTCTAATTAGTGAATATAGGAGCTTAAAGCTTTGCATTGGGTTGTTTCATCTCAAGTGTGTACTTAATGACTATTGTTCACAAATAGAATTTATCTGCATCAATGGGATTTCTACTACTTTATATACTGCTGTTATCTAGGAGCTTTCGGTGGTATAAACTGTCCCTTAGTGAGCAGAGGGTTTTGTTTAGTAAGAGCAACAAAAGATATATGTATATTAGTATCTTATGCTTTTAAAACTCCTACAGGTTCATGAGTGGAAGGAGCAGTGTAGGTTTTTGATTCCTTGCTGTTTAACCACACTGAATATTATGTTACTGGACCATTTGTTTTGTGTTCTTGTATTTCTCCTTCCTAGCTGGTTGTAGATACTAGTTAATGTGGACCCTAGAAAGGATTCTTTGAAGTCATTAAATCCAGAAGTTAAGCCTTTCTTCATACAGTTTTTCTACATTTGCCTTTACACGTATGTTAAAGGATTCATTCCCTGCCCTTTATTTTGGTCATGTTTATTTTCCACAAGTGCCAGTGGGAATTGTGAATGTAAGAGGAAGAAACACAATAACATGAAACAGGCGCATGGATGTTTGTGTTTTCCCTCTTTCCAGAAACTTTCTGGTCATTTTTGGATAAACGTTTCCAAAGATTCAAGTCAGAAGCTTTCACAGTGGAGCAGTTCTGCTCACAGTGCCTGTGGCATCAAACTGAATCCTACAACAGAGGGTTAAAAAACAGCTTGTTAAATTGCCAGACATACCAAATTCACACCCAACTAAATGCTTTCTTGGAGAGAAAGCAAACATACCCGGTGTCCCTTTCTCCCACTTGCTAAACACGTATCTGCTTAAACTCTCATGTGCTGGTTTAGTATGTTACTTATCAGTTTCTCTACTTCTTAATGTATGTTAAAAATGGTATCTAGCTGGGGAAAAAAGAATAACCAGAGTCAGTTATGAGCTTTAATATTGTTTCCAAACACAGTTTGTTTAAGGTTGCTGTTGTTATGAATTTTAATAGTGCCAAGTGGTTTATCTGTAAGAAAAAAAAAGGAAGGTTTTCTAATAGCATTAGAGTTTTCTTTTCTTCAGCTATGCTTCTTAAATTCCAGCTTAGCCCTACAGAAAGGTAGATGGCTTGTCCAACATCTCTGTGTGTACAACATTATGACAAACTATTTTACAGGAACTGTTTGAGTCGGGAGCAGACAAGAATAAAATAATAATACAAAGATGAAAACTTTCTTTAATACGGTGTTAAAGAAATCTTAAGAAAGGGGTTGAGATATTTCTTCTCACATACAAATGCATATATAAATAGTAAAGAAATGTGGATATGTATATGTGTGGACTAATAGAATTGCTAATAAGTCATCACATGAAATTCAGAAGAACTTATTGTTACGACATTTGTAGCTACCGGTATATAATGTAATAAGTTTCTATTGAAAGTATTGATACAAATGTTTTTTACATATACAATCTTTGTGTTCTCTTTCAGGTCTTGAATCATCACGTCCAAATTTAATTCTTGGATTGGTCATCTGTCAGAAAGGGAAACGTCTTGCTACTGGCATGGAAGCAGACAAAATAGAGGAAAAGCGAAGTCGGATTCAATTGCAAGAGGAAGCAGAACCATCTCAGTTCCTGAAGGGGCCAGCAACTTCTTTCCAAGAAAAGAAAACTCCAAAATACACACTTTATTCTGGAGACTCAGCTGTAAGTACAACACCACCTGGGTCTCCTCCACCGCCGCCTCCACCCCCACTTCCCGTTCCGGAAAGCTCAACAGTTACACCTTCGGTATTAAAGATACTGTCCTCGATTAAAAGCGGAACCACAACTACTGCACCACCACCACCACCACCACCAGTTTCAGCTACTGCTTCTCCAAGTGGTGCTGCTACACATTCTTCATCTTCAAAAACGGCCACTCCTCTTGAGCACATCCTGCAGACACTTTTTGGAAAGAAGAAATCTTTTGAACCTGTTGCCAAGGATTCTGAAACTGCCCAGCCTTCAAATCAGAAAGCTCAGGCAGCTGCTGAGGGAGGTGTGACGGCTGTTCCTTTGTTAGATCCCATTGTACAACAGTTTGGCCAGATGTCAAAAGACAAAGCTATAGAAGAGGAGGAAGACGACAGACCATATGATCCCGAGGAAGAATATGATCCAGAGAAAGCTTTTGAAATGCAGACAGGTGAAAGTGAGAAACTCTATAATGTGGAAAAGCCGAGTAATACAGCAATACTAGAGGATGAGGCCTATGATCCAGAAGATGAAACTATCTTGGAAGAAGCAAAAGTTGCTGTTGATGATTTACCAAACAAAATGTATACGGATACTAAAAGCAGTGCTGCAGAAACATCTGCTCCATACGTACCCGACTTATCTGCGTCCTCATCCTTAGTGGAACAGCAAAAAATGCTGGAAGAGTTAAACAAACAAATAGAAGAACAGAAAAGGCAACTAGAGGAGCAAGAAGAAGCCCTCAGACAACAAAGAGCAGCTGTTGGTGTTTCAATGGCTCATTTTTCAGTGTCTGATGCTTTAATGTCACCACCACCAAAATCTTCCCTATTAAAGACTGAATTGTTCCAACAGGGCCAGCAAGGTTTACAAAAAGTAGATTTACCTTCATCTGCAAATCAACAAGCACAAGTTTTAACCCAGGGCTCTGACCCACGGCAGACTAGAGATCCTCGCCAAGCCAGAAGAATGGCAACAGAAATAAATGACAATGCTGATGCTCGAATAAAGCCCCAGGCAGTACAGAATGAAACACCTGCAAGAGAAATTCTTTCAGCAAGTTTTCCAAGTGCTTTGTCAGCTCCACTTGCTAAGGAAGATAATACATTAATGTCTGCTCCTCAGCTTAGTTATACTGCTGATAACTGGGCTTCAAGTGAACAGTCTTCTACAGTGCCTCAGAGTGAGGCGTCTAGTAGCACATTTGAAAACACTGCTCAAGTTAATTTGGAGAACATAAGTCAAACAGTTCCTGGTGAACCCTCTACATCCAAACCCTTACGTAAAGTGCTGCTTCCAACACCTCCAACTACGTGCTTTCAACCTAATTTCTCCACTTCAAATGACGGTCAGTCTTTGCAAGATATGCATCAAGTATCGTGGTCCAATGAGCCAAAGGATGCAATAGGAAGAGATTCTTTTTCAAATGCAATGTTTACTTCTCAGGAAAACACAGGTGGTCACTATGAACCAGAGAGAGGTCTGTCTTCACTGCAGTATGAAGAACAAAGAAACCCTCTGCCTCATCAGTTTGTAGAACAAGCTGAGTCTACATCAATTCAGGGCGAGGGTGGCCCTCTCCCACAGCACTTTGATGAAAACAGACTTCCATATTCTTTGTCTGGGCAGAAAGGAGGACCTCCACAACCACCAATACATAATGCACCTGGAGGACCTCATGGACCTAATTTTAGAGGGCCGGCACCACAGTTCTCAGAAGAGCACGGTTCTCCAAATAGTGATGGGCAAAGAGGACCTGCCCCCGGAAGATTTGGAGGTCAGAAGGGTCCCATCCCTCCCTTGTTTTCTTCGCAGCATGGATCTCCGCTTTTTGGTGATAACAGGGGCCCTGCCCCATCTTATGGTGTTCCAAGAGGAATGTCGCCATCTCAGTTTGAAGATCATATGGAACCTCACATGGAACAAAGGGAATTCTCAGATCCCCAATACAATGAAATGATTAGGCCTCCAGGACAATTTGATGGATCAGATCAATCTCAGTTTATGGGAAACAGAGGACCTTTTCCTTTTGGAGGTCAAAGACGACCTCCACCAGCTCAGTTTAAGGGACAGAGAGGAGGCCCTCAGTTTGGAGGGCCAAGAGGTCCAGCCCCTAGTCATTTTGGGGGACCAAGAGGGCCTCACACCAATCAATTTGAAGGGCAAAGAGGTCCAGCTCCTAATCATGGACCTGGACCAAGAGGACTTTTGCCACAGCCATTTGAAGAACGGAGAGGGAGTCCCCCGCCCAGATTTGCCAACCAGAGGGGTCCAGCACCACCTCAGTATGGAGGACCAAGAGGACCCTCGCCTGCTATGTTTCCAGAGCAAAACGAACCTCCTTCTAGATTTCATTTCCAAGGTCAGTCACAACAAAGCATGAAGTCATCCCCAAGACCACTCCTAGACCTTCCAGGCCATCTATCAGGCCACAGAAAAGAGATGTGGGAGGAGGCCGGACCATCTGCATCTCTTTCCAATGTTTCTGGACAAGGGCATGAGTCAGAAGGACAGTGGTCAGCATCTGACTTCCGAGAAGGCAAAAATACTGAATATAGAGGCCAGACATTCGAAGGGAGACAGAGAGAGAGATATGAGGGAGGAAATAAAGACAAGGGTTTAGATCAGCCAGAGCCTCAGCAAGGTGATAATCGACAAGGTAGACCCTTTGAGGAAAGACGAAGGGATCGTGAACATGGCAGACCTTGGGAAAGAGACCGTGGCAGAAACTGGAACAGAGACAGGGACTGGGAGAGACACAGGGACAAGGAATGGGATAAAAACAGAGACAGAAACCAAAACAAAGACAGAGAGAAAGATTCCGAGCATGCTAAAGACTGGGAAAGAAGCAGAGACCGAGACAGAGCCAGAAATAGAGACAGAGAATCCTACAGAAGACGTGACAGGGAGCGATCGAGAAGCAGAGACAGAGATCGTGACAGAGATAAAGACAGAGACCGGGATCGAAGCAGGGAGAAAGAAAGAGATCGAGAGAGAGACCGGGATCGCGAAAGAGGGAAAGATCGGAAAGATCGGAGCAAACCCAGGGAAACTGCTAAAGAGGTGAAACCAGAAACACCTAAGGAGACTCAGAAACCGACAGAGACAGAAGCTTCATCTTCCACTAATCAGTCATAGAAATATGACTGCTATTTTCCATAAATAAGATACTTTTACAACATAGCAAGGACCTGACTCAGTGTCTTCTGTACATACTGTATATTTTCACCTTTACAAAAGTGCTGTTGTAAATCTAGCCTTATAAAATGTACTGACAAATGAGTAATTTTTGAGCAACTGTGAATGAGAACACTCAGACAGCAAGAACAAACTGGACTTTCACTTGCTGCATTTTGTGCATAACGTTTTTATTATAAGGATTCACAGTGTTACCTGTTGGGAAGATTTGTTTTTGTTTTTGTTTTTTTTCTACTTGCATCTTTATCTTTAAAATTTCCATTTACGGTACAGAAATGGGAAAAGTCAAAGAAGAGCATATTGCTTTTTAAAAATTATAAAGTTATGTTTTCCAGTAACTTGAATTGTAATTTTATAAGAGAATTTAATGGAAACCTTAGGAGCCATACCTTTACATCTCATCTATTTTCATGTCCCAAGTTGTTCCTGCAAGGATAAAGGAACAAGGAGTCCACTATCGCCATCTTTCTTTCTGATGGTGTGTTTAGGAAAAGGCTGCGGAAGAACAGTGTTATTATTTGACAGAGGATTGGGAAGCTGAATATTATAAGCTTAAAGTGCACTACCTTCCTTTCTCCATGCAGTTATTTTGTGTTAATCCATCTGTTAACAAAGGACAACAACGAAACAATTTGTACTTGTGTTGTTTTTTTTTTTTTCACCAGGGTGAGGAGTTTTAATCCCACATATTTACAAACCTGTAATTAAAGAGCATTAAGAGCAGCACCTTTATAACCAGCAGCACTTAAAAATGTCAGATATCAATTGGCAAAGAGTGAAGTCTACAAAAGAACAGAGATACCGACGGAATGGAAAAGAATTGCATTAAACAGCCCATCCCGTCCGGTCCTTTAAACAATGTCTTTTAAAGTCCTTATACATCACGGATGGTCCTTTAAACGGTGTCTTTTAAAGTCTTCATCCATCATGGATTTGCTGGTTGGAATGATTGCAATATGAACCTGCAACCAACACATTAACAGTGCAGAGGGGTGTTATTAAATACAGACATCTACTACGGTGTAAGATTTTTGTTCCTAACGAGACGTTTCTAATTTAAAAGACATACACAAACGTATGCAAAAAGGCAAAAAGTGTGTTTGCTTTGGGTTTACTTGATAGAGATTTCTGTACATTGTATTTTATATGGCAAAAAAAAATATATAGCACTGTACATTAAGATACGGGAGCTCACAGGTTTTTTGTTACTGTAAGTAGAATAAACACCTGCAGTTCAATTCGGGCTGTTTCTTTGCTGTGTCTTATTACTTGCTATTATATATGATAGTATGATATGATATATATAGATATAGTATGATATATTTGATATGATATATATAGATTTAGTATGATAGTGTGATATGATATATAAAGATATAGTATGACATATTATATGATATACTATATCTATATGTCTCATATATATGGTGTTATATAGATATAGTATGATATGATATATATAGATATAGTATGATAGTGTGATATGATATATATTGGTATAGTATATGATATGAGATATATAGATATAGTATATGATATATATAGTATGATATATGATATATATATATAGTATGATATATGATATATATAGATATAGTGCACGATATATATAGATACAGTTTGATATATATATTATATATATATATAGTATGATATATGATATGATACATAGATATATGATATATGATATGGTATATGTAGATATAGTATGATAGTGTGATATATATTGATATAGTATATGATATGAGATATATAGATATAGTATATGATATATATAGTATGATATATATTATATATATATAGTATGATATATGATATATATAGATATAGTGTATGATATATATAGATACTGTTTGTTATATATGATATATATAGTATGATATATGATATGATATATAGATATATGATATATGATATGATATATATAGATATAGTGTGATAGTGTGATATGATATATATGATATATATAGATATAGTATGATATATGATATACATATAGTATGATATCATATACTATATCTATATCATATGCTATATCTATACGATATCTATATCTATAGATATATATAGTATATATCTATATGATATATACTATATCATATACTATATCTATATCATATATATCTATATCTATATTTATATCTATATCTATATATATAGCATGATATATATAGATATAGTATATGACATATATAGATATAGTATGATATATGATACATATAGATAGATCTATGCGCCCCCCCAATGACTGAACGCCGCAGTTAGCAGGCGGTTGGCGGGGCGCAGCGCGCATGCGCGAGGCGGGCGGTTAGCGCGCGGCGGTTGGCGGGGGCGCGTGCCGCGCGTGCACGGCGGGCGGGTTTGTCCGCTGAGCGATAGGGGCGGGCGGGGGGGGGGGGCGGAGAGCGGAGACCCGCGTCCCTACAGAGCGCTGTGGGGTGAGGGAGCCGCTCCCCTTCAGCTGTGCTCAGCTCCGCACACCCACATCCGCACTCCCCCTGAGGGAGCCGAGCGGAGCAGAGCAGGTGAAGGCCGTTTCCCGGTGTGTGGGAGGGGAGGGCCGAGCCTCCGCCGCATCGTGTGGTGAGGGAGCGGCGGGGCCGCGCGATGTGCCGGGCATTGCCGTGACCGAGTCGGGTTTGGTGGTTGAGACCCGTGTGCGTGGTGCCATAAGGTGCCATAAGGCGCATTAAGGCCATGGCTGGGCCCCCCCCTCAGTCCGGCCCTTCTCCAGCTGCCGCCGCCGCCGTCCCGCCCGGTGCGGACGCGTCGTTCGGCGAGCAGAGCCTCGGCTTCAGCTCGGCGGATCTGAGCCTGGTGGAGATGACGGACATAGAGTACAGCCAGCTGCAGCACGACGAAGGCTGCTCTTCATGCGGCCCAACCGGCCCGGCCGCATTTCCCGGCCTATGCCAGGCGGCAGCGACCGCCGATGGAGGCGTGGTGCCGGTATCCAACCCCTGCGTGGGCCACGCGGACTTCCAGGAGCTCAGGATGATGTTGCTCAGTGAGGTGAACCCTCCCCCTGGCGGCCAAGCAGATAAAACACCCAAGGGTAGCACTGCGGATGTGTCGGGGCACGGCTTGGTGAGGGCGAAACACGGTGAGAGCTTTGCAGGGTCGAACAAAGGGAGCGTAGTGGTTGAGCATGTGGCGATGGCACCCGAACCCAGATCGAAATCTGCAGTTAGAGTTCGATTGGAGGACAGATTCAACAGCATCCCGACTGAAAACCCCAGATGCCAAGAACCCCAAGAATCTGGAGTGACCCTGAACAAGTGTGTTGTGCTTCATTTCAGTTTCTGTCGTTAAGCTATGTGTTTTCATAGACTTCAAACTGGTTTGCTAAGTACTTTAATATGTGTCATAAGATGGGCTTTTCTAAGCGGTACCACTCACATGGCTGCACTCTGCCCTCCTTTATCTGACATCAACGGCACAGAATAGCATCACAGAATTTATTACCTTACTACTTTATTACTGATAACAACCTGTAATTTAAGTAAAGGTGAAAGGAGAACGTTACAAAAAGCAGGGCAGCTTCTTAATCCTAACTAAATAACGTGGGGCAGTTGATTATTGTAATGAATGATACAACTTAGAGACTTGGCTATGAGTGGAAGTTGGCTGATACAATGTAAACCCCACAGCTGAGTCAGCATTCTGCTAAAGCATTTCCTTGAGGCTGTTAGTGCACTGAATAAAACACATTCTAAACTGATAGATTATTTATTTATTGCAATAAGTGAATGTGGTTTCTTAATGATAACTACCAAAGGATGTCTAGCTGTGATTCTTTTCAGTGCTCCTCATCTGCAACTGCTCACCTTAGTGTGTTTCTTTGTGTTGTTGTGTAGCTTAGTCACATTGATTCGGCAGCCGTCGGAGCTGGTTGGGGTCCCCCTTCATCAGAGTCAGAACAAGTGTGCGGCGGTGGTGAAAAACAGGAGCGCCCCCACCACACCATCTCCACAGTTCACACATCCACTGTTCACCATGAGCGCGTGTTCTGCTGCTGGAACTGCTAATTCCTCACAGGCCCAGGTAGATCATACGACCTCCATTAATTGTATTCTGCGAATGTCAAACGCTGGTAATGTTAATCTCTCGGGTGTAGTAGGGTTGTGAAGGTTTGTGTTAAAGCGTGGCCTGGTTTAGACTGACATGAGTATACGACTGTAGCTTGTTCGTCTGTTAAGGTTATCAACGTTATTCAACCAGTTGTGTAGCAGTTCAGTCATGCAATAATGTGCACGAGGTGATGATCAGTGCACTGTTAGATGTGGCAGAAGTGCTGAGTCACAGCTTGAAGCAGTGATGGAGCACCTGGTGGGAAGGCAGGGCCAACCCAGGGGAGCTCAGCTGCATGCAGTGTACTGAGTGACTGGAAGGGGTGGAGCCAGGATCCACTCCTGGCCCCTATTTAAGGGTTGACAGTGGAGGTGAGTGTATCTCACTGGAGATCCCTACATACCTGAGGCCTTCCAAAGGTAAACAGCTTTATTTGTTTGTTTCTGCATCTGCTGCTGCACTTGGGCTTATCTCACTTGCTGCAACCTGGGGCTCTGCCACTCCACTGCCATTGCTGTGTTTCCCATCGCAGTATAGCTTATTATAGCTTATTATAGCTTATAGGTGTCCTAGGATAAATATATCTGTGTCTATATTTTTCTGTTGTATCACTTACTCTGTACAAGAGCAGGAGGAGATATTCAACAAATAAGATTTCCTTTTGTTTGTTCATTTTCTAATTCATTTTGATGAGGCATGTGATGTTTTGTTTTTACTTCTTTTTCCTTGTAATCTCTGAAGTAAGAAAGGTAACGTGGCACTCAGGGAAGGCCAGAACTGTATTAAAGAGGTAGAACTAAAAATACAGCAGACTGTTAAAATGCCAATGTTGTGGTGTGCAGAAGTAATTAAGATTTATTTTCATTCAACATGTTGACTAATGGAGCTGAAATTTAAGGTCTTCATATGAAGATAATGAAAACTGCCTCCTTTTAATGTATATAATTTTCCTAAATATTCCATTTTTTATTTTCACAGGCCTCTGGAACATCTTGCACTATTTTGGAATCTGCCAAACATCAAGAGATTGGGATTCCCAGAACATTCTCTTTCTGTTACCATCAGGAAATGGAATCCACAAAACAGACAGTAGGTGCCATGAATAAAGCTTTGCCTGAGGAAGTTTGGATTAAAGTTGGAGGTAAACCATCTATCTTCATTTAGCTTTCTCTGTCCTTCAGATCCTTTTCAGTGTGTACATGTTCTGCAATGAATATTAGTGCAGTGAATCATATGAGGTGTGGTCTTTGAGATACACTGTGGGCAATATGGAACTAGATTAAAGGAAAAAGTTCCCTATGATTTTAGTTAAATTTATGGAAACATTTAGCTCTTCAGGCTTAAAGTGAGAAAACCTGAGGCTATAAAGTATCTTTAAATTCTGGGTCTAGAGTAAGTAACTGGTTTCTTTCTACATTTTTTGACCCAAAAGTCAATAGAGCAGATCCAGTTATCAAATTGAAGAACGTTTAAAGGACTTCTTCAAATGCTAATTAAAGGTAGGCACGATTTCTGTTAGTTCTCTGAGCAAATGGAATCTAGGTGGATTTTGAATCAGCAAGCGGTGCCTTTGGGTTTAGGACACGTATTGCTGTGAGAGTCAATCTAGATTGGCCATAAGGCTTCATAAAGCATAAAACTTTCAACATAAAGTTTTATGTTGTTCCACATAAAACAACAATAAATAAATTTTCTCTGCTCAGTGTTTTCCGTGACCAGTAGGAGGATTATCAATAGGTTCTTTTCCTCTTTGTTTTGCAAAGAAGACACCCTATGCAAGCAAGCGATAAACAAAAGAAGTTGCAGCCGAATAAGCCCAATGGATGCAAACATAGATCGCAAACCTCTTAGTGAAATACAAAATATGCGAGATAGCCAGAGTACTGCATCTGCCCAGGGCCCCTGGCAGTCAGCACAGTCACATTCAAGTGTGCAGGTACAGAGTGGTACGCAGGAAGGAGTTACTCAGCGAAGAGAAAGACATAACCGCATGGAGAGAGACAGAAGGTAATTTTTCTATGAGGAGCTGCAATGCAAAGTTTTTGAAGCTTAAGATACTGATACTCTAACAGTCCCGTTGTTTTCCAGAGTAGAAGGTAAACATGAATGTATTATGTTTTAGTTGCGAGAAAAAGCAGAGCAGGTGGTGAGGGTTCAGTGTTTATTAGAAGGAAGTGCATGTGCTTAACTGCAGGCTGCTCTAGAAAGGTGAGGTAACTAACTTGTTTGTAACACGACTAATATACAAACTCAGAGATATAGATTGTAGCAAACTACAGATAGATAGTTTAAAACAAAAAGCAGTCTCCAAAGGTCATGGCTTGTATCAGATGTAATTGTCCCCTAAATATTATTATAATTACTTTTTTTCCCCCTCTCTTCCATCTTGATAACCTTTTGTATTTGTTTGTAGGCGCAGGATCCGGATTTGTTGCGATGAACTGAATCTTCTGGTTCCGTTCTGCACTGCTGATACTGATAAAGCCACAACCTTACAGTGGACAACTGCATTTCTGAAGTACATCCAGGAGAAACACGGCGATTCTCTGAAACAGGTTCACATCTGATTTCATTTTTGTTCTCAATCAAATACTGATACAGTTTTAAAGCTGTCATAATGTAGCTAAAGTGTATGGAATGGTTCTTCTGGGTGCTGTTGGTGAAGGACCGCTGTGTCATTGAGCTGTCCTTATAAAGCTGTTTTATTTGACCAGCTCTCCTTGTGACAGTTTCAGTTCAGTAGTGTGGTGTCACAGCTTGTCTTCAGGTAGAATTTTCAGATTGGGTTTATTTTTTATTTTAACTAATTATTTTTTTAAGTTAGCATCATACTCAGGAATGGGGCTGTCTGTAGAATTAAGGCCTTCTTTAGTCATTCCTATTCCTCTCCCTTCTTCTTTTCACTATTCCCCACTTATTCACAGAGATGTCTCTAGCTGGCTGCTATGAGCCAGTGGTTACATGATGGAATTCTGGGCTCCATATATGCCCATACTATCATTATATTGAAGCGATTAAGAGTATTAAAGGGTTGTATGCCCCATAAGCTCCCACACTAACACAGCCCTACTTGCAGCCCAAGAGCAATTCTGTCTCAGCTAAAGGTCTCATAGGAGAACAGATGCAGCACAGTCCCTTGGTGCTTACTGTGAAAAGTCCATCAGTTTTCTTCAAGACATCAGTGAAACAAAAACATACATCTCAAGTAAATTCCCATCAAACTTTATTGTTGTTTCTTTTTCTATTTTGACTTTTAGGAATTCGAGACTGTGTTCTGTGGCAAAACAGGCAGGAGACTGAAAGTGCCCAGGTCGGATTCGTTTGTAACGTGTCCAGTTCAGGACAACGTGCAGCATGGCTATGGAGACCAAGTAGCCTTGAATTGTCTGAGTGTGGATAAATAAGGAATGACCCAAACTGTATTTTTCTCTGTTTACATGCAGGGCATTGGCTTATTGTGATTAATTTATTTGATAAGCCCTGGGAGTGACTTGCAGAACTATAGCTTGTAAAAACACATAAATAGAGCTTTAAAGAAAACATTCATCGTTCAAATGGAAATGTAAATTGACTGCCAGCAGTATAAATCACTGTTCTGTTAGTGGAGCTTTGGGACTAGAGGAAACAAGAAAATGCCTTGGCAGCTATTAATTATTCTTCTCCTTTTGCTCTTTTTCTGTTTGTGGTTCTGCATTGGATTTTTTTTCCCCTTTTTCCTTTAAGGTGATACAGTACAGTTAAGAATTGTTGTAAAACATCACCCTATTCTGTTGTTTTAATAACTACATGCAACTATATCCTTTAAGTGTAAAAAGAACTGCAAGGTACTATATTAAAATGCCCATTTTTCCTCATTAATAGTTAAAAAGTTACGTGGGTTAATTGAATAAGTGCATAGTTTCTAAATTGTACTCTTATGGAGTTTGTTTGCTGCACTTTAACATATTTGGCCCCAAAGATTAATACAAAGCTATTAGCATTGGTTTTAGAGTGGTGCGTTATTTTAATGTATTTCACACGACTGTCCAACAGTTTCTTGTATTGTTTAGTCCAAGAATGGCATATTGTAAACAGCAAATTATTTAAATGTACAGACTATTTTAATATTTAAAGGCTAATATGGCTCTAGTGTTGATAGGCTTCAGCATTTAGGGCTAGGAGTAGAATAGTGTCTGAGCTTTATTAATTTCAGTCATAATAGATGATGCCAGCAGGTTTTGAAGTACAAAAAAGGTCTCCCAAAGTCAATACTGTTTGAAATCACGGATACTGACAATTTTGCAGCAATTTATTTCCAAAGAATCCTAGGAAAAAGAAAACAGTTTTGGAAGATAAGAGTTAATTTCACGTGGATCGTAACATTTAGAACATCACAAAGAAAGGGTTAGAAAACAAAACTCCTTTTATTTTTACAACAGTTCATACAAGTCTTTTGGGTTTTTTTTTGGCTGAACTTTAGAAGAGCATCCTTGGGGCTTCTTTCATGCTGACTGTGCAAATAGCTTAAGTTGAGGTCATGAAAATGCTGTTGTTTCCTTTGATATCATATGGAAATACAAAAACTCTCCCCTGTGAATTAAAATATATACATTACACCTTTTGCACAATTTGATTGCAAGAGGCTCAGTAACGACTAGGCTGGGCAAACGTTTGATGTGCAGTCTGAATATTGATAATAGGCAGCATATATTACCTAAGCTATGGTCTTAACCCAGAGCCTGAAGGTGTTAAAGTACCGGATGCTTAAATGCCTTATTTCCACTGCTGTAAGCAGCAGCTTGGAGCCTGAAACCTGAATGCTGTTGGTGCACAAACCTGCATGACTGAAGTCAGTGGGAGCAGCACGGAGGAATTCAATTGCCAAAGGATCAAACATTGATACAGAAAAGCTGCGCTAGTACAGCTTGGGAGATGATGGTAGAAAGGAACACTTCCTCTTGCAGATCTCTTCAACATAAGGAGGCAGGGAAGGTGAGGTGATTTAGCAGTAAAAATTCTGGATAAGAATTGGGGGAGGAGGAAAAATGCTCGTAAAGCATCTTTGGTTACGGGTTTCATCTGATGCTTTCTTTTTCATTGAACTGAATGATTGTGTCAATGTCTCCGCTTATAATAGAAGGAACATCTGTCCATTTATCACTAGGAAGATGGTCTGTTTTCTTACAATGCACTGTTTATTTAAATATTCAGTCACTTCTCCACTTCTTGTACTGTTTTATGACTTTTTGGAAGTCGATGCTCCTACAGCTCCCATACAAGCTGATGTGTCACAAATGCCTGGAGTTCCCTGAGCCCCAACAGCACCAGGAGTCCCAGGATCCCCTGGAAGACCAGGTTCACCCTGAGCACCATCCCGACCGTTCTTAGTAATTCCAGGTACACCAGGAAGTCCTAAACAAGAAGGGGGAAAACATTACATGAAATATTTTCTGACTTTCATTTAATATATATATAATTTCATTTAATATATATATAATTTCATTTTATAAATATATATATATAACTTTGCAAGTTCTTATAATACTTTATCTGTATATCAGACTTGTTACAACTTGTTGGATACGAGATGTTGAATAAATTTTACCCTAAGTTTGCAGTACCTGTGTTGGTTTGTTGGAATTACCCGAGTGTAGTTAAAGGTGGGTGTTTAATATTACGCTGCACATTTAATATTGTTTATTGTATGGGTCAGTTTGGACTTTTTGCTGACCTGGATTCCTCACTGCTACTTCCCTTAGTCCATGAAGGACAAGGGTAAATTTGTACCCACGTTTATTCTGCAGGGTCCCTGAATAGTTTTGCTTGCTAACCAAGCTCCACCCCTACCCTCCTGCTCCCCACATCCCTCCTTAGTGGGAGGCAGTGGCATTCAGCTGCTTCAACTCACTGCACGTCCCAAAGTCTGATCGTGATTAAGCATCCTACATGCTTTAGAAAACATTCATGTATCAATGGAAACTATTTTACGTAAGTATGTGAGAGACAATGGCATATAAATATTCTTATTAATGAAAGTATGTGGATGCACAGCTGTCCTTCTTAGCTTTTGCTTTAGTTATGACTCATTACATTGTTTGCACATTCTTACCTTGCGGCCCTTGATCACCATCAGGCCCATCAATTCCCTGCCCGGCTGGTCCTTTATCTCCCTTTTCACCAGTGTCACCTTGAATCATAAACAAACAATGTCAGTGTTTCTAAAAGCAACGAGGTGTAAAACCAAAAAGCCTCAGCTCAGTGCTAAGTTCTTTGCTTCTATCTTTTAGGATGCTGTGCAAGCAAAACCATCCTCTAGAACTGTCTGTACAAAGACTGATCTATTCCCCTTTACTGCTGAAGTCAGTACCAAGTTGGTCATTTATTTCAGTGGGTGTAAGACAGAAACTGCTCGGCTCAGTCTCACCTCTGGGGCCAGGATCACCCAGCTCTCCTGTTGGCCCTCTGTATCCAGGGGGACCACGAGCACCAGGATGGCCAATGCTGCCTGTTGCTCCTGGAGGACCCGGTGGACCAGCAGGACCAGGGCGCCCCGTCATCCCAGGAGATAAGGGCTTCCTCAGGTTAGCAGCTAACTGTGCAATTTGATCTGAAAAACAAAACCACAACAACAGCACCCTACATCAAAAACTGCACGTCCAACATTTGCACTCTTGGCTATTTGGTCAGAAACCTGCCTGGTGCTTTATGCTATTTTCTATTTCCTAAACCACCTTGAAACAGGGGCAAGTACTCTGGAAAATAAGCTCTAAAGGTAAAGCAGTGACGTCAAGGAAAGAAAGACACTCGCTTGGAGCTGGCATGAGGACTGGGATGTGCCATGATGGGAAAGGTAGGAGCTGACACAGGTTCTCAGTGACACAGGTGAGGAGGTATCAGCACTGCTGGCAGCACACTGTATTGCCCCAAGGAATCATTAAAGAAATACTCAATTCAGTAACATGAAGGACATCCCAAACAACCATTTCCTGCAGAATTTCCTTCCGTTAACAGCCAATGTGTTTTTCTTACTAAAGATAAAAAGGAACAAATCTCAGCAGACATCTCGTGTTCAAGATCAGCCAAATAACAGTAAGTGAAGTTTGTTTTCTCCCAGCAAAACTCACCACTGATCATTTCCCCACAGAGTTCTCTTATATGTTGTTCGCTGGCCTCTTTGCCCTGCAATGAACAGAGAAGTCGTGCTTTATGCAAACCACGTTATTGATAACAATCACTGACAGATGCATCTTGACTTGAAATTCACTTCCAGCAGCTCAATAAGCAGCACAGGATCCTGCCTGAAAATGAGATAGATCTTTTTCCCCCTCTTCAGAAGGGCTTCAAGTTAGAAGCTGTGCCACAATATAAATGGCAGAGATTAACACCAGCATTTCAGGGCAGGTTTAGAGTCTGGGCCTCACTTAAGTGCCAAAACATGAGCCTGGACCAAGAGAGAGCCCTGACATCTGGAGTAGGAGCTGTCTGCAACCCTTCCATTATTCAGTGCAGTGAACAAATGTACCACAGAAACAGACAATACTTACAGGAGGCCCCGGTTTGCCTGTGATGCCAGGTACGCCCTGCTCCCCCTGATGGCCCATAGGCCCTGGGTGTCCTGGGATCCCTGGAGCTCCAGCTGTCCCATTGGGTCCTTGAGCACCCTTTGGACCCAGTTCTCCTCTTTTTCCTGGCTATAATAAAGACAAATAATGCAGCACTTAAAGGTCAAGGAAATACATCACTGAAAAATAGAGTAAGCATGTTTATAACTAAATGTTATGAGGCACGAGTCCGCAGTGCCTGACACATACCTCTCCTTTTTGGCCAGGAGGACCAAAGGGACCCTGTTAGAAAGATAACAAAAACATGAAAGATCCTATGGAAAATGTCCATTTAAAGTCCTTTCTCCCACTCTGCAAGGTCTGGGAAGCAGCGTTGATGTGCACATGGCAGGCAGTGGCCACTCTAGTAAAGGGGCCAGGAAAAATAATGGGATATTGCAGACCAGATCCAGGCCTGGCACCAATGAACTTGCCTTGCCCCCCCCCCAGCACTCTTACTGCAGCCAGTGGTGCACTGACGGCATTTGGAGCACTTGCATTTGTACTTCTTGTATTTGTAGTTCTGTACATTGCTCTACTGTTCACAATTCAATTCTACTGAACTTAAGGACACCTACCAGTTCTCCTTTGTCACCTGGGAGACCGTCTGCTCCAGCAATGCCCTGAAAGCAGATGGTAGAATTAACACAGCACCTAACAACGCACACAGGTTACTCTGAGACCCTAACAACCTCAGCTCCTAATGGAGATGGGGGCACTTAACAGCTTATTATCCATCACCCCCAGGAGGAAGCTCTACCCAGGAGCTGCCCTGCTTAGTGCAGTGTGTGGTGCAGGCAGCTTGCACAAGGACAAAGAGATGCCCCTTGCCACGTCTTGGCACTTGGATGCCTGATGGAAAGAGCTGGAGGCAACACAAATCATTGCACACGGCTGCTCTGGCACCACTCCACGTGCTGTGCAGCAAAGCTTGCTTATTGCACGGCAATTAGAGCAGATAATAACACTGTTCTGGTGACTGTATGGCTGGAGAGAGAAACTCAATTCAAGACAAACAGAGGACAAGTTGGCTTTTCCCTTAGCAACAAAACAGAGACCACACAGACACTGAAACTGGGAAACAGAACAAGCAACGATTGCTGGAAAATCACTTCTGCAGGAACAGAGTCAAACACCGACCTGATCTACATATTCAATGTAAATTACATGAAGCTCATCACAGAAAGAACAGCCCTCACTTACCTGGTTACCTTTGGCACCAATAACACCAGTAGGACCCTGAGAATAAGTAAAAGAAAGGCCATGAGCTCACACACACACACAGCAGTGAGTCAGCCTAACTGCCAGGCAGGAGGGATCAATGCTCATTCACATTTCTCAGACATAGGAAGAGAATTAAAGCCTCTCTGCTGCTCTTACAGCACACTGCAGCCTGCAGCCCAGGCATTTTATACCCTAAGAGCAACAGGATGCATTTCAAGTCTTCAGAGCATCAACAGCTCTCAGAGATTTAGAGTTACATGCTCCTCACGTGGAGCTTCAGGGAAGGACACAGGAATAAAATACATCCCAATGATGCACCATTTTGCCCTTCAGATCAGGTTTCTACAGCACATTTGGCACCTGGAAGCTGATTGTTCTTTAATAACCCTATAGTAACCAGACCTGCAGACGGCTCGGCAGGAGGAACCCGAGATGCAGACAGGAGCAGAATAAGGACCTGTCATTTTGCTCAAGTCAAGCACTGAACACACTCCTAAAAGAAGGGGGAGGATTTCTGCTAAGGAAGAAATAATTCTTGGCACAACAGACAATAGCACGTGGAAATGCAGGAGCTGCTATAGCTGTAACTCCTGTCTTATGCCTGCCCATGCCAAAGGCAATATATTCCTTCTTGAACATCACCACCTTGACCTATACCTCCAACTTTTTGGACCCCTGAGGCAAGTGGCAGCTGTGCACACAGAGGTGGTGGGGTTACCCAGCCCTGACATGGCAGATTCTCCTGGGGAAAACTGTTAATGAGCTGCAGGGGTTAAGAAATAATCAACAATTACATCTCAGAGCGACCACGTTTAACTTCAGAGCCAGAATTAAAACCTTGGGGTTGTTTTTTTTTCTCCTCCTTTTTGCTTTAAACATAACTTGTCCCCCTGAGCGGCTCTGCAGATAACACTGCTCTGTGCAGGGCCTCTTTCCCCTCTGGAACACACGTTTCTCATGGCAGCAAAGCCCTGAATACGGGCAGAGCCACAATGCTGCTCCTGTCTCACACCTCAGGCTGCACTGAGGGCCTTCTTTAAACACACACAGAGGAGCCTTTGTGAAATGCACCGTTGACACAGAAAGTTCACCTTAATGCTGGAGTCAGGGCAGCTGCCCAACTCACGGCTGCTGCTTTCCTACAGGCCCTGAGCAAATGTTGTCTGCTCTGCCCTGCTGCCTTCTTTTAAACGAGAAGGAATTCATTTACATTAAAAAGTTGGATTTGCTCTGAGGCGTGGGGCCCTGCGGTGCTTTCAGAAAGGAATCACAGAGCAAACTATAATTAGAAATAAAATCCTGAAACCCTAATCAAGGCATGTGAGTGACAGGGTGAATCAGCTCTCCTGTGCTGGGGGAGGGTGGGTGGGAAGGTTGGAGTGACATAAAAAACAGTTGTCTATTCTGGCTTAGATAGGATCCCATCCTGCCTGGAACTACCAGGAGCTCCTGCACTGGAAGGGAAATGGGCAGGAATAGGAGCTGAGGAAGAAAAGAGGCAGATGTATGAATCCTGCTGCCCGCTTGGGGCATGCAGGACAGGGGGGGCATCTCATGTGCCAACCTGCTACTGAGTCTGCATCCACTTGCTGTGACGACATCAGCTGTGCTGTGCTGGGGGGACCAGCTAAGCTCTAATTTCACATCTCCCAAACAGGAAGGAGTTACAAACATTGTCTTTTCCTTACCCTGTCACCAGACTCTCCACGAATTCCAGTTGGACCAGGAAGGCCAGGTTCCCCACTGGCACCTTTGGGACCCTGTTAGGAAAACAGCAAAGAAAAGAGAGCTACAGATTAGAGGAAAAGGGAACCCTGCATAACATCCCCAGAGCTCATCACGTTTGAAAGCACTGCCTTGGATTTCCTCTCTCGTTTGTTCCCCAGGGACCATTTGCTTGCTGTTGGCATGGCTTTTTCTGACTGCTCAGTCAGTACAGCCTGCTCTCATTTCTGGTCAAGCACATTGACCAGGTGCTTCATTGCTACTAAAACCCCATCCCAGGAGCTGGCAGCACACACCTGGGGACAGAGAATGGTTGTAAACCAAGGAGGGAGAGGTAGAAAGAAGATGCGTCCTCTGTACTGCAGAAGGGAAAATGAGCTCGCTGATGACACCAGGTGTCCAGGCAAAGGAGGAAGCAATGGGGTCCATACTCAAACCCTCCTGATACAAACACTGAGCATCAGTTCTAGCAGGCAGCTTGTCCACCCTGATGTTCTTTCTATTGCACTGTGTTCATGACGGTGTTAACCCAGTCCTGGCAAGTGGAAGGACATTGTTTCCCCTCATTTGCTGCCATCACACAATGCAGAACACAGCAGCCGACCAGAACATGATGTGTGTGAAGTGACCCTTGTCTGTACACTGACCTGGAAGCCTCGGACACCAGGGGCTCCAATGGGGCCTGGGAGACCAACAGGACCCTGAAAACATAAGGAGATGATTCAGGCTCAGGTAGCTCACCTGTATCATTAAATGGCTCCATCTAACAGAGAAAACACGCAGTTTCATGCTGCAGAGCACTCACTCATCCCAGTGGCAATGCTGCCTAACAGCCATCACAGTGCTGCCTGTTTGTGTTTGTACTGACACTTGTTGATACTGTTACTATCAATAAAAATGCTTATTTCTATACATTTGTGGTTAAGAACGCATCACACTCATGAATGGTACAGATTGGTGACAGCAAAAGATGAAAGTACACAGCCTGTCCTCTCACCCAGAATAGCCCAGGCTTGAGGACACTGTGTAAGTTAGAACTCTAAGAACACAAGTCAGAATTAGAAACCACTATTAAAAATAAGCACGGGTTCAACTTCTATTGCATCCACGCCATAAGTCTGCAGCGATGTAATTACCTGAAATGCACTTTCTCTTCAGCTACAACAACACGATACCTTTTGTGGTACTGGCAATTCTGATGAAGAATTGCAGACATAAAAGCAAATATTATGAATAGAGTTCATTTCTAAGGCAGATTTCCCTCTCTTTGGGCATCTAAAGAGCAACTGCATACAAACAATAAATCATTATCCTGCTCAACTTCTTCCAAGTGGCACATACCAGAAACCATGTCAGACTTGCTGCAGGCTTCTGGATTTCAAAATGAGATTAATGGATAAAAAGAAAACTAAAAAGCCCATAAGAACCACTAGAAGGTCAGGTTCAACTACAGTGGTAGCACTAGGTAGGGAATAAGAGAATAAATGGTGTCCTATGCAGCAGGACCTCAGTTCTCTTCAGCCCAAAGTTTCACAGAGCTGTCAGTGCAGAAAGCAGAATGTGGCCATTTGTGATTAGTCTCTGCCTCAAACATGTCCTGAGCTCTCCCTTGGTATCTGGTTCATCAGCAGCACAGTACTTACAGTTGCTCCTCTGGGTCCCGGCAGACCTCTATCACCAGGAATACCAACATCGCCCTGAAACAACACCAAAGTCATCCCTGGCACTCAAGAGCATCAAATCCTCCCTCCCCAGCATCAAATCCTCCTTCCCCAGCCCTGCTGAGCCACTCCGCCCATCTGTCTTATTTCTGAAATCTTTCCTTGTGCAGGGAAGCAGCACATCAGCTCCAGCTTCACAGTTTGGTTTAAAGCACCCTCAGCAGAGCTCACAATAAAGGTAAATGATAGGGATACGTACGGGGATACCTGGCTCTCCAGAGGGACCTGCCTCTCCCATCTCTCCAGGACTGCCCTGCAGAGGAAAAAGCAAACACTCCATTAAGGAACAGTTTCAGAGAGCCATCTCTGTCCTAACTAGAGAAACAAGCTGGAAAACAGAGAAAATAAGAACAGCTTTAAGCTTTTACAGTTTCAGGACAAAGAAGAGAAGGACACTTAAAGAATGGGGGAAGGAAAGATGAGATAATACTGCTAGGAAACACTCAGTCCTTCTGTTCTCAAAGATGAACCTCACTCTCAGGACCTTGACACAAAGGGGCAAGCTTCTCTTCCGAGCTTCTGTAAATGACTGGTGAGACTCCTGTGTATCTGGTACATGTTCAGTGAGCCAGATACAACAGCTGTCTCAGCAAGAGCAACCTCTGTTGTTTTACCTCCTCAGTGGCAGGACACAGCCTGGGCAGGAACACTGACACCCTCACTGAGGGTCAGCCCTCCCCCTGGGTGCACCTGAAGGCACCGAACCTCTTTGCTGTGCAGGTTAATGGCTTCCCCACCAGAGCCCACCATTAGACAGACTGACTCACTTACTGGTTCACCTTTAGAGCCTTTAATCCCTGCTCTTCCAGGCAGTCCCTGGAAAAGAAAGAAAGAAAGAAAAAAAGCAGTGTAAGAAGAAATCAAGCAACTAAATGTATTATTCTAGTCTGATTTGTCACACGTGCAATAATGCAACAGCAACGTTTCGTGCGGTGGAAACCTCCCTCCTGGGGTGTCAAAAATATTTTGTAAGACAGGAAGAAAGAAATGCTTTATCTCTATGTAAACAGTTATAAGACTGGAGACATAAAACAGTTTGACAATGAATACCCGGTAGGGCAAGGATCAACACGCTTCTGAATCACAGTCATAAGGGATGCTCATCAATAGGATAGAGAAGAGAAAAACCCACTCTGATCTAGATTTTAAGTAAGGCCAAAGGGCCAGAAGCCAGGGCTTTACTATGCAATTATTCGGTGCTAATCCAGATGTTTCCCATCCTGTCTTGTACATCACTCCCTGTCTGTATAGTGGGGAGAACACACTTCCCCTAGCATCAAATGGGTCCCTTTGTGTGCACAGAATGAAGCTCCCCTCTCCCAGCCACGCTGCTTTGATGCCTTGGAGGTGAGCAGTCAATGCTGCCATACTCACAGGAAGTCCATTTGGCCCCTTCTCTCCAGGAACACCCATACGAGCTGCGTCACCCTGTGGATACCAAGAGGTTACGAGAGACCTTCTGCTACTGGAAAATGGTCTGACACAAGGAGATGACACATTCCCTAATAGGCATATGCAGTCTTCTCCCTCCCCACATGTGCAGGACCAAGAGCCTGTTTTATCTACAGGAGGCCCACTGGACACAAGGGCTGTTGGGTGCTTCCAAAGATCCCTTGCAGCTCCCAACCTTCACAGTCCAATAATTTACATCCATTGGCAGCACATGGTGCACACTGCTGCTGTGGGATCACTATTCAAAAACCAGGCAGCGAGTACCTGACAGCACTTTGTCTACAGGCAATTAAAACAAACAGATATCTCTGTCAGCAGCTCTGAAGAGGCATCTCTGAAGGCCTAGAGTCAGCCAGTAGGAACCACAGAGCACAGGGACACAGTTTAGATCATACGTGCATGGCCCTTACTGTGCATCTTCCTTCTTTAGGGAATTTCCTTGGGATTAATTAATATAAGTAACTTCACTCCTCTTCACTAGTCACACTGTTGGATAACTCTAAAGGCAAAAGCTTTCCAGCAGTGCTTTTTCCTTGACAAGAATCAGAAGCTTTGCAACACCCATAGGACAGTAACAAAGTCTTTCCTGCACAGTGTGTAAGTAGGGCTTTACAAACCTTCTCACCATCGAGTCCAGGAGCTCCATCCCGTCCATCCTTGCCAGGTATGCCCTGCAATCACATACAGAGCTGGTTACAAGGCAGACATTGGGGTCGCAAAACACATTTGCAACAAAGAACCTTTGGGCAATGAGATTTCCAGTCATATTTAGGAAACCAGGGGGAAAAAAGTGAAGAGCAGTGCTACTAGAGCCTGGTCCAACCAGGATGACACTGAAGGTTATGCAGATTCACAGAGCAGAGGGGCTTGAAAACAAAGAATTTAAGATGCAAGATCTCTGCTATCATGTTTTATCTTGTCATCTGCAAGACAAAGAGACTTACATCCTATTTAATTGACTTACAGGTTCTCCTATGAGCCCACGAGCTCCTGGGTTTCCTTTTGGTCCAGGTCTACCCTAGAAATCAACAATAAATCCTGTGTTATCCAGGACACAACCCTTACGTACAATCAATAAACCACAGCGATATTCAGACTCTGTGAGGACATTTCATTCAGTTTGCACCAACTCTTGTCCTGTTCATACAGTCACGGTGTTTCCTTTAGCAAGCACCAGAAACACGAGCCAGTGCTGGCTGCAGTGCAAGATCAGATCCCTCCCATTAATTCACAGTGCCTGCAGTACTTTAGAAGAGTGCATAAGAACAACTATTATCCCCTTTTTAAAGGAATAATTAATCATCAGAAAACACACAGCACTGAGAGCAAAACCTTCTCCAAGGCAGGACGGCCAGTTAGCCCCCGACACTGCCACCTCCCTGCAACAGAGCTCAGCCAGTAATAAACAGGTCCTCAAATTCTGCTGTGCTTTAGAAACGGACAGTGCAAAGTGCTAAAAAAAACACAAACCAAGGGGGACAAGCCATAATAAAGCTGTCAGACAGACTGCTCTGAATGTCACATCCAATGCTGGAGCAGATGGAGGTCTTACTGCACTTACAGTATCGCCTTTGGGCCCTCTGAATCCTTGAGGTCCTTTGTTTCCTTGGTCTCCCTAAGACAAAAGGGGAAAAGCCATTAAGTATTTTCATCGCTCTCAAAGACTAATGCTTCCAGAGTGTAAATGATGAAGGGTTTTTTGTGCTGTTTGCCAGCATTAGCAGAGGCGTGAGTGTACACACTCCCTTAGGAGCTGGGCTGTACTTTCTGTTACACTCTGTAATTCCTGAGACACAGATGAATTGCAGCAAGGACTTTGCAAGCAATCCCTCAGGGCAGAGACAGTCTTTCCCTTCATCTACTGAAACATTTTCTTTCACCAGAAACAGCGGAGGAAGAAAAACTAATGGAAAATGCTCTCAGAGAGACCATAAATCTGCAGATGCAGATGTAGCCTTTCATTTGGGCATGCAAAGGAGGGTACAGGGGTCCTTCCACAGGCAAGTCTACAGGCATGGAGCACAACGGAAGGAAAGACACTGTGAGATGTGGGTCAGGTGAGATGGCATTGCTTTAACTGGAGGGAAAAAGGTGATGGGAATAATTTGCTGGAGCTGGTATATCTCCTTCCTGCTCATTGGCAGTGGAGCGGCAGTGCTCAGAAAGGATAAACATTAGGCTTTGGCTAAGGAAGGCAGGCCACAAAGCAGCACATACAGCTTTCCCCGGAGGTCCTGGGATTCCAGGTGGCCCTCTGAAACCAATGTCACCCTGCAAAGAAAAACACATCGTTCTAATGCTGCTGTTGGCAGAGGGTAAGTAACAACATACCTACCTCATCCCACAGCCTCAGAAAACACACAAAACCCCGGAAAGCTACTTCATATCTCTTATTAGTTTGTAAAACAGACTTGCAAAAAGATCCCCCTCTGAACAAGCAAGTTTTCACTCCAGATCTCCCCACCATTATGTTTGCAACACACTGATATCATTCACAGCCTCGATATCTTGCTCTCGTTCCTAAATCAATGCATGATTTTATCAGACTCAAAACCATTCAGTCTCTAAGGTCAAGGGACTCCGGCAAACTTCCAAAGCCATGATGAGACATTGACCCCATTCTCATTGAAGAGACACCAGGCCTGATCCTACCAGTCCCTCAGGTATGCAAACTCATTCTGCCCTTGGAAGGTTGTTTTGTTCAGTGGCTGTACCCTGTTCCCCAGTTGTTGTCATTCATGATAATGAACACCTGCCATATGGACTTCACATAGCAAAAATCAATGGTGGAGGGAGAGAAATCAGAAGGTTTTTCTTACTCTGTCACCAGCTGGACCCATTGGACCAGGGAGTCCTCTCAGTCCTCTTGGGCCCTAATTAAGAAAACAAATCAGTTAAAACCCTATCGCTGTTAAAACACAAAATGATAAAACAGAATATCACGGCCATTCACCAACACACAAAACCTTCAGAAAAAACAGGGAATGGCAGAAAGCTCAGTCTCCTGTTGCACAGAAATGACCCTTCCCCCTTTGGTGATGACTTCAAATTGACACTTGTGAAGATACTCCATGTAGTCAAGCTTTCAGACTTTCTGCAGCCCGACTGCCAGGCTGTCAAGCCATCTCAGCACTCAGCATCAGAAAGGGGCAAAACATCCAGGGCTCCATCAGAGTCCCAGGATAGAGTCTATTGTTTGAATGTTTCATCCAAGACGAGGCGCCAACACCAAGACCTGAACAAAAGCTTTGTCCATCTAATATGATTTTACTTCTTTTTTCCCACCCCTTTCACCTCCTATCAGCATCAATTTTCTCACGTGTTTTTACAGAGAGGCAAGAGTTGCCCCTATAGTATGAAGTGGTCATTGGCAGCATTCAGTTTCAGAGCAAAAAGGTAATGGGAATCAGTCTGAAGAGCAGGTGTTACCTGCAGGCCAACGCTGCCAGGGATGCCTGGAGGACCTGGAGGGCCAGGGCTGCCCTGGAAGAAAGAAATGAATTAGGAAGAGCAGAGGTAGCAGGAACCTGCCCCCCAAAGCCAATACCTTCCCATCTTATTCCTTCCTGAGCTCCCTCCCATCCGCATTTCTGCTGCAGTTTTTGCTTCTACATCATCTTTGATTTCTCTGATCTTAACATGATGATTGTTGGGAAGATGAATTTCCTTGAAGTAGCAGCACACAGACATACATGCAGAGTAACAGAAGCAATCAGACTTCAGACATGACTTCCCTTTGCTGTTCAGCTCACTGCTTTACTCCCCTTGCCTTCTCATTAAAACTACTTGCTGTGGTGCTTTTAAATATCAAAGTCCCTCCCCACCCCTTAGATTAAAGTTTACCTTCTCTCCTTCTTTGCCTATTTCCCCAGGCTCTCCTTTGTGACCAGTGTGTCCCTAGAAATAAGAGCTCGAGTTACCCCATTTCCAGCACAGTCTTATTACAGAACTTACATTTTATCAGATAACTGCAAGACCCAAATCCACATGATGGAAATAATGTGAGAAATAATCTATACATGTAATACACAGATAGAAAACAGATCAATAATCTATACATGTACAGCACAGAAAGAGAGGTTTCCTGTGGGCTGCAACTTAGAATGTAGGTACCACAACCAAGTAAACAGAAAGCTGCCCAGGGTTCACAGTGACATCAGTTTCGGGAGACACCTCTGTCCCTGCAGATAGCATTTTTCTTACCTTGAAACCTGGCATTCCTGGAGGACCAGGAGGACCTGGTGGGCACAGAGCTGGGCACTGCAAGAAACAGGAGCACTCTGAGTTAGTGAATACACACAGTGCATCCGTGGAAGTGGGTTTCATTACTAAAGGAAGGGAAAAGGCCACGTCTGGAAGCACGTGTGGGTTGTGGCTCTAAACCCACTAATTCACTCATACCGTAACACGTTCAGTGACACTTCCCTATGGGAAAGAGGTCCTAAAATAGGTTCACAGGCCCACAGCAACCCACAAAATAATGATTTCTGCTTGGTCAGCTTCACTTAGAGCATGATTGCATGGACTGTGAGGAATTCTGAAGGCTGACAGCTGTTCACAGCCCAGAAATAATGGAGAAGCACAGATCGTCAGCAAAGCAGCTCAGATACCTTCATTAGGAACATTTCTACACATGCATTGACCCCTATTGATTTCCATGGGGCACCTCACCTAACTGAAACAAGGGCAAACATTAAAGCTTATCAGAAGGGGATGTATAGAAAATTAATCCCAATACCAACAAGCTGGTGCCTGCAGGTGTACAGGGCTGGCTGAGCCCATGGTGGGGGGACTCTAGCTGGAGTGGGAATGAATCAGAGCATGGATATAAGTTTAATGGGGGTTCCAAAAGCCTTTCTCTAAGAGCTGTGTAGATAAGAAGAGTATTTTCTTCTGCAGCTTACACTTAATTATTTTTTCTTTTAATAAAACTTCAGGCTACATCTATGTGACAAGAATTTAGTTTTCTGGTACATTCCACAGTGTAACTTAAATTAAAACTGCAGAAATAGTATCCTTTCCTATTAACTTCCACGTGACTTGCCATAAGGTAGTCTAAACTGACTCTGAGTTTTTTGGGGCACTCCAATTAGAAAACCAGAGATGCTGTCACAACAACAGCTGTGAAATCTGGAAATGTCACTTCTTCCATCGCTCATGGGCTTCACAGTCCCTTCATTCCCTTGAAAGAAAGGAATCAAGGCGTTCTCATAAAGAAGAAAGTCTAAACAAAGCATATGCCCACAGGAGCTCCATGCCATCGTCCATAGAAATAAACAGTGCAACACGCACAACCTTTTCTCTTGCAAAGCAGGATTGGAAACAGATGCATCAAAATCTGTTGCCACTTGCCAAATGCTAAAGTAGTTTTGTAGAGGAAGAGTGTGTGCAAAACCTGCATTCGGGAAGCAAACTGGAAAGCAAAGATCATGCGTAAAAAAAATCAGCATTAATATATCCACCTCCTTGCAAGAACATTTCAGTCTTCCAAACACCTACTCATTCAACACTTATGCTTCCTGTAATATGGCAGCATGCTAGACCTATGTCTGCAGGTCTGAATGGCACACGTTGACCTTCCTCCAAGTATCTCACTCAATGAAAATATTCTTATGCTACATCAGGAGAAACTTACCTGAAGGTCCCCACCGCCTTCCGGAATGACGCCTGCAAGACCCTGAAATTCATAAGAAATGGCCTTTAAGAATATCTAGGCAAGCAAAAGGAAGAAACTTTATCTCCAGAAAATGTACCTTACAATCCCAGCTCAGCTGAATTAGCACAGGGCAGATACAATGCCACATGGCATGAAACAGCCCCTGAGCCTAGAGGGTTACTTATGAGCTGCAATGGTCCTCAAAATGGACATGGCAGACTTGAACTGGAGATGCACAGATTAGCATGGGAAAGGTCCTTGAGCCTTAGGCCATGAAGGCAGCAGTTTCAGGGGAGCAGCTGTGCTTGACCCTCTTTAGGTATTAGGGGAAGGCCCTCCTGGGACCTATCTGACCTTCTAAAGAAACTCAGCAAGCAGTAAATAGAACAAATAATAAACAAACAGGAGATGATGATCCACACACTGAAGAGCAGCCAGTGAAGTCACTGCTCTCCTCGGAGCTCAGTGTTTAGAGGCTGCTGAAACTCAGCCCAGAGAGGGAGTGCTCACAGTAATTGCAGCAAATAAAACACATGCGTTCTGGCAGCGAGATGAAAATTCTAGACTCCCCATGGGAAGTTTCTCACATTCATTCACAAATCTCAACTTACGGGAGGTCCAGGTGGTCCAGGAGGCCCTGGGAATCCTGGCAGACCAGAAGGCCCCTAAAAAGAGATAAAAAAAAATATAAAGAATTTCTCTTCTTAACTATTTGGATGAAAACATGAAGAGAGAGGAAGGATAGCTACCAAATGCCACTGCATATTTGTGAGTGTGAGGCAAAATATCTCCAACTAGACTAAATGGCACCTTTCTGCCTGCAGAGGATTCTAGTGCCGTCAAGAGAATAACAGATCCATGTGCAAGTACAGGGAGTAGAATGGAAGAATATATGCTGTACCTACATCCCTGCTTCTACTGGCTCCGTATCTCTCCAGTGGAGCTGCGGGCATCCAGAAATGATTGCATGCTTCTACAGAATGGGCTCCCTCCAATCAGGCTCTTTCTGCTCTCACTGAGGGTGTTGAAAGCACATGCCAGTGGGGACAGATCTCTCTTCTCCTGACACTGACTGCTCTTTTGCTGTTATTCATCATTGGTAAAAGATCTGTCTGCAAGAAGTTGCGCACCAAAGCACTGCAGTGGTCGACAAAGGAGACCCTACACAAGCTGATACAAGGGATAGCATTGCCCACAGGCATTTGTAGAGCTTGCAGTGCCTCGTGCATCACACCTCCAGAACAGAATAAGAAAACAGAAATGAATTTTGCTCTTCTGTGGTCGTGGTATGTTTGATAAGTGTGAAAAACTCACCGGAGGACCCCGAAATCCATTTCCACCTGGAAGTCCACTGGGTCCTGGAGGCCCCTGTTGAACAGAGAAAAAAGCCTTACACCTCAGTGACCCCACATAGCTGCCAAAGTCCAGGAGCAAACAGTCTGGCTGTATTCATCTGCCTAATCACTCAGAGATGCCCAGCCCCAGACAACTGCTTTGCCAACGCACTTCTTACTTCTTGCTTCACCTTCCCATGGAGTCTGCTATCTGCACTGCCACACATTGCCAATATCTGCCCCACACTGACTCAGCTCTGAGGCACCCCGAGAGCCTGATGAATGAAAGCTGCTGCTCCAGACATGGCTACCTCCAGCAATTACAAGGCTGCCCTGCCTTGAATCAACAGCAGTGACAGGCTGCACTGGGGTAAGGATACACAAGAATGGACCACAAAGCTGCCAACCTGCAGGACTCCAAATCCTGCTGTCCAGCACAAGGAAGGAATCCAGATTAAAAAACAAACAAAACCAACACAAAAACCCATCCCTTACATAGTCATTTAAACCTCTTTGGGATAAAGAATCTCTTTACTTACTGGAGGTCCTGGCAGTCCTTTACCCTGGAAACAACATTTAAAAAGATCACTTAAAAAATGAACATACGACAGGAGGAGCAGCACCTCTGAAAATACTGCTTCATTTTAACTTTCCTTTCAGTTCTCATAACACTCTCCTGCCCACACTTACTGTAATTTGCAATGAGAACGCAGAGTCTTAATGAATCCTTTCATTGCCTCTAATAATTTGTATTCCCTTTACATCCTTGTTACCTACGAGATATCTCTAAATAAAGCCATATACGGTGGTGACGCGGTAGTGGAACAGGGACATTTATGAAGAACACGTTCTAATTTATTCATCTGCTTTCCCTGTCTTCAAACATTTGTTTGCTTCCTGAAACCTCATCTCAGCTGACACCCACTGGCTGTCCTGCAACGCGAGATCCAGACCTGGTTCAGTGAAGTGGGGGTACTGAGTTAGCTGTGGCCATCCAACAAAGTGAGCACCTATATATGTCGTGCTGTCACGTTTGGGAAGGGCATTCAAATCATCTGCTCATGGCATTTGAACCAGCATAGCAAGCTCTGCAGTTGAGCTCAGCTTCATGAAGAAACAGAAATACTAATAATTGCTGGGGAAGGCTGCTAAGTTGTTTAGCATTAACTGAATGTCTTTCTAGATGCAGCAGCAGCTGTATTCAGAAACCCTTAGGCTTGATGCTAAATATGGATATACAGTTACCACTTGATTTGATGGAAAAGATTTAAGGGGGCTTTCTTTACAGAGACATCACTTCTGGTTGTTATGAGCTTAGCATGGCTCTTCTATTACTCCGTCAGTATAGACATTAAAGCTAAATATGACTTTCCAGTACATAATGAGATGCTTAACATAGCAATATGGATTTCAAAATGAGCACAGAATGACCAGGGATGTTAGTGCAGCAAAATAGCTCAATATGTGAAAGTCTGTTTCATTTACTTATACAATACAAAAGACATTATCCGATAGAAGGAAGGTTTGATACATCAGTCTTCATCCCAAGCTTGGTGACTTTATAACATCTCTGAGACCAAGAAGCAGCTCCACATCACGAGAACAGTTCAAACATAGATACTTAAGCACCTAAAATGATATTTTCACTCATTCATGTTTAAATCTCTTGATCTGGGATACAAGGCTTCCCCTGTTCTCCTGGGGCAGGCTCTGGCACCCAATGACACACCACCCTTACACGTGCAAATCTGGGAGTTACTTACAGCTGGTCCAGGTGGCCCAGAAGGTCCTAATGCACCCTACAGGAATAAAACAACAGAGTGCAAATTAGCAGGTCAATCAGAAACTCCCACATAGTAAGACATCAGCATCTGCTCTGTTTGGAAACTCCAACAGTGTCTGAAAGAAACAGCACACAGCTGGGGATGCTTGGTCAAACTTACAAATACAAGGACAGAAACCTATGGGTAATGATGATCCTGTTGTTATAAATTACTTGATTGAACAACACTGTAAGACAGTAGGGAGCTTAGCTCTGAACCGGCCCCAGCAAATTCTTCCCCCATTTGTTGGCTATGAATATCTAAACATTCACAAACTGTAGTCTCATTCAGTTGAAATATTCTCATTCATTGTACTTGCACGATGTAGATCCAGTGATGAAATTATCTGGAACCATTTACATGATCTGGATTTGTTCTAGTGTGTATTATCACTTCACGCATCTCCCTGCAGGCAGAGGTTGTGATGGGGCAGCTTCTGCCTTCTCATTTGTTTCTTTGGCAAATCAATTCCCAATCTCCTTTTCTCCATTTGCATTCTATCTCTTAAGATCACCAAACTCTAGTCAAGCTTACATCTTAGACTCAAATCGTTCTTGAAATTGCTGAAACAAAATTTGCTTAATTAAAGATAAGCTACCCTGCTTACTCTCAACCCCTCTGCTGCACTGCAAAGCCTTCCTCAGCCTCTCACCAGCTGGACTGACTAAACCTGCTCTCCAAAAGTTCTCAGGATTCTCTACCAAAAACATCCTGAGTTGGAAATAAGTCACATCCATCCCCAGGACCACAGGGACAATGCAGATGGGCAGACCAAGAAGGCAGACCAAGAAGCATCCCAGCACACGGCTGCTCACTGTGATCCTGAGGATGACCGCAGCCTTTCTTCACCAAACGAGATTAGAAATGTTTTCCCTTATTAAGTCTAAAGAGAAAGATACCTAGGGCCCAAGTGCCTCATTAAGAATAGCCTTGTGAGGGAAGGACTGTAATCCAATCAAAATCAGCTCTGCTGAAGATGTCAGCTCATTCATTTTTCTTGCTGCTGGTTACTCTGGTTTTCATCTGGTTGCTTTTATCTTTAGGCTGAAGTCTTTATACACCATTGCCTACGGGATGAGCTGAGATCTCTCCTTGTAGAAAACACAGAATTTCCAGCATCTACTGATTTACACCCTTAATCCTGCTCCCACAAATACAAAAAAAGCTGGATAGGCCCCTTCCATTATGTCACTGTACTCAGATTACCAAGTGCTGGTCCTTTCCCCTCCGTAATATTGAGGGTGTGGGGTGGAGCACTCAGGAGTGAACATTTTTGGTACAGTCATGGATCACCGAGTCCCTGAGCAAGCTGGTGTGACTCCATTAAATCCAAATGAAAAACTCTAATTTATACCTCTACTTTAATAACACTGACTCAACTCATTCTCCTGATAACAATGTTCTTTCTCTATTGAAAACAGTCTTAGCATAATTTTCCATTTTAAAGCCATATGCTTTATGAGTATACAACTATTGAGAGCAGGAAATACTTGATTAATATGGCATTATGAGCTCATAAATAAATAATGCATAGCTAAAAAACAGCCTTCTGGGAGCCCATTTCCATTTGCCAAACACCTTCACTCTCAGGCACTTCAGAAATACATGTCTATTCATCACAAGGCACAGTGTGTCTTCACGCATGTCTTCAATCTCACAGCAGTCAATGGACATCTGCTGCTTTCAGTGCTTCCCACAGGACCCAACTGCCTTCTTAAACTCGTGCAAAAGAAAGTCAGGATAACCACGCTGCCCTTTTAGAGTGATAGAGCTTTTAGAGCTTCTTTTCTTTTTCCAGGCTTTTATTAGTCCAATTAAAATGATTTTCTAGACAGATCACTGACCTCAAAAAAAAAAAAACACCACAAACCTCCCATAAATGACAACATGCCCCAAGTTTGCCCCGTGCTGACAGACTGAGTTAAGAGACAGGGGAAATCATGTCAAGTCAGAACACAAAGTTACGGTAACTCTGTGTGCTAGAACGCTGTTTGTGCGTTGAAAGGGGAAGTTCTTGTGCCCAGGAATTATCTGCTCCATTACCCCGCTAACTCAGACCTTGTACGCTAAAGTAGGCATGGGCAAATGTTACCACTGAACATAAAACAGAAGCACAGAACTTCTCAGTTTTCTGCGTGGTCCATAACATTTCTGTTGTAAAAATCAAAGTTCTGTTTCCCAAAGGTGCTGCAGTCTCATCACAGTCTGTGAGCTGTTGGGGTTTTGTAGCCCAGAGATCTGTGTTGACCCATCACTGCAGCCCCAAGTTCAACAGAACTGTGGACCAGCTCTGGATGCAACCTGTAATGATTTGTGATAGAAGAGAGGAGGATGGCCATGCTGAGTAAAATCTGTGCTGAACGGCAGCACACTCACCTACACTTTGTTCCCAGTGTCATAACAGAGGCCTATGTATTTTTCTGTCCAGTTACAGATGACCTGAAGGACATCTATAGCATCATAGGCAGTCATTTCTTCCTGTGGTGTCCCTCAGCAGAGCCATAATACTTAGGAAGTAAGAGACCGAGGCTCAAAATAAAGACCAAAATAGCTTCACTTTGATCAACGTTTTAATTAAGTCTATGGATTGCTTTTTCAGATGCTCAGAATACCACAAGAGCTGTTCTGCACTGCTATCTGCACTAAAGCTATCCAAAACACACTCAAAATCATGTGAAAGAAAGCTGGATCCCATGCCTTGCACCTACAGAAAAACTATTTGGGTCTTCATTTGAAAGGTTTAAGCATTCTGCAAGGGTTCACGGATAAATAACCTGCCATCATCAATACCCCAGTGTCACCAGTTCACAAAGGTAGGAGGAGTCACCAGTGTAAGCAATGACAAAGTTCCATTTCAAGGCACTGGAGACACAACGTGGTACTCACACGGTCTCCTGGAGGCCCATTTGGGCCAGGTGGGCCATCAGTTCCCGTTAAACCCTGTGGAAATACAAGAATAAATGTAAAGACAGAGAAACACAGAAACAAGAGCTGTAGGAATCCACTGTCACTGTCACATACTACCCGCATGTCAGACTTCCAGGAAAACCTAACCTCTTCAAATCTCTGTAGTTAAACAGGAGAAAACCAGAAGCAAATTACCTGTACTGTTCCCTATGCATTTTAAGTACAGAAGAACAGACACCAAGACAGCATTCATGCATATGAAATGCTTAAACAGATAAGCAAATACTCACATCTACTCCGGGAAGGCCAGGCAGCCCAGCTTCACCAGCTGCTCCGGGCTTTCCTGGTGCACCCTTTGGTCCCTATATCAGAAAACAGGCAATTCTTTATAATGTAACAAATGAAATGCGGCACGTAGTCTTCATCAGCACAAGACTCAAACTGATGCCAAAAACAAACACGTATATACAACAAGGTGCCAGTTTTGGTTGCACTGGCAATGGGTGAGCTGTATTTCAGGTACAGAACCATAGGATAGCCTGAGTTGAAAAGGAACATAACGATCATCCTGTTTCAACCCCCATGCATGCGTGTCCTCCTCTAGCAACAAAACAAGGGAATTTGTTTCTCCATAGAACCAGTGCTGAGTTAACTTATGGAAATTCTGCTGCAGATCAAAACGAAAGCCATAAGACTTAGCTCCTGTGCACTGCTTCTTCCTAAGAGAACAAACAAGGTGACAGCAGCCAGGTAATACTTACTGATGGGCCTGGCAAACCAGGAGGGCCCGGCTCACCCTGAGTAAAGAAAAAGACATCAGCGTTAGTGATGAACATCTCCTTTCTGTTGTCTTCTTCTGACAGCAGTACACACAACAGCCACAGTGCTCACACCTCCCTCCATGCTCACACTAAGATTTACCGTGCTCAGGATGAAGAAGGTAATGCTGTGGGACCCTGTTACCTCCTAAAGCAAGTTGAACCTGGATAATCCTTTTCACATTACCAGTAGCAGACAGGAAGCCTGAGCATGTGGGTATCACAAGGGAGAACTGAAGTGTCCTGAACCACCCCCATCACCTGCTTTTCTTTCCACATACGCTTAGGAACTATTTACACTTTGACTTAGCAGCAAGCGAGGCATGGAGGAAGCTGGATGGCTACTGTAATTTTCAAATACCTTCCATGGTAAAACAGAGATGCTATGAGATCCAGATATCCAGGGCACACTATGTAACAGTGCTGCTACCACAAGTTTGGGACTAACAGAAAGGAAAGAACAGTCTCCAGCCATTTTCTTCATATGACTAAACCTGGACAGGAAAAGCAAATGAACAAAAGGCCCAGCTGATTTCAATCTCCTTTCAGCTCAGCCAGCCACAGGGGCATTCAGGAGCTCACACAGACCCCAGACAACAAGATGTTGGTGCTTTATTGTCAGTCCCTGTGAAAAAACAATTGTCTGCAAAAGCCAGGAGCTTGTTGAAACTTGACAGTCTCAGTTCAGTTCCTTGTTTTGTCCGCAGGCAAATCGCTTCGCTCCTGCACGTCCCATTTTAGGTCCCTGGATGAGGACCTCGACTCCTGGCTTCAGGGTAAGTACACTAATAGTGTGAGCAGATTGTTTCTTGTGGGTGAGGAGGGGGCACAGGGCACATTGATATCCCGGAAGAGGAGAATCCAGATGGAAAAAGAGTGCTTGCTAACTGAGCAAGGTTGGTCTGATAATTAGGGGTTATTAGGCAGTAAACAAAGGCATGCAATTTATAGCACCGTTCTGCATTTACTGCATCAGCAGCTGTGAATTCCCTGGGCTGTCCCATAGACTGGTGGCTTTGATTTGCTGAGCCATGGGTTGACACACTGCGCTGGTGGCTGATCAGTGCTCAGACCAGAGGGACGTTACACAGAGGTGGCATTGTGCTCTGGCTTGATGAAGAAACTCTTTTGCCGTTCATTACCCACAGGCTTCCCATAAATAGTTATCGTGATCATAGGTGGGGAAGGTCCCTTGCCAAAGGAATGAAAGGAGCAGTTCTTCTGCAATGAATGGCTTGGAAGGGCAGCATCCCTCCTTCACCACACTACATTTCCAACCCCTTTTTCCCCCCCCCTCTCTCCTGTGATGGCAATACATCCAGCAAGGTCACAGCACTTGCAAACGCTATTTGGGACCATCTTAGACCTTTATCCTGCCATCGAGGACCCCTGTGGGACTCTGCAGGAGCTCCAGAACTTCAGTCAGATGAATCAAAGGCCTAATAAGTGTTTACACCCTTAATGCCAGATCACTGGGAATTAGTGGCAAAGGTTGTCAGCAAAAGGAAGTGCTCCCCTGGGTGCTTCATGAGAAGGAAGTCAGTTTTCTCTTTCTTAGTAAGCCTGCATTAAAGTCAAGCCATGAGGTGAAAAGTGGAGGGGGCCGGGGGGAGAAAATAGAGCTTGATTTTTGATCAGCAACAATCTCTTATTAGCAATTTGGGGAATTACATTCCTAGAAATAATTCACAGGAACTTGGCACTAATTCTTTTGATCACAACATGCTGTTCCTATTCTTGGGAGGGAGATTTGGTTTGGTGCTGCGTATGAAATGTGAAGCATGTTAAAGGCTGTAATTATAAAGATTTCAGAGGAACTGAATGCTGCAGCTTCCAGAGAAAGGCAGAAACAAAAGCAGCAGCTTCTAGAAATGGTACTTACGGGGCTCATTCTGAGATATTCCAAGTAACTCAGCTGCATCTTGAGCACGTGGCTCAGGGCCTATGGTAAGGGACCACTGAGCACTTCGGCACCACTCATCAGTCTCAAAGCGACTCTTCCCACACAGCATCCATCTAAAGCCATCTATGAAGCCAATGCAGGTGGTGTGGCCTACAGATAGGGTCCAGAAGAGTTCTATCTGTGCTTTAAAAGAAGTTGCACCACTGCAGAGAAACAATGAAGTGCCTTCATTCCTTACAGAACTGACAATATTACTCAGGCTCCACCCATTGCTGCATTTTATATGGCATAACTTTTTGGGTGCTGCCAGAAAAACAGTAGCCCTTCAACTGGAATGCTGCATGAGCATCCTCAACACCAGCCACGGCCACAAGTTTCTTCTTTTGTGCAGGTCTTTAAAGGTCTGACTGCCTGATTGAACTACAGAAGCTATCTCTGAACAGCTGGTTTCATCTCATGTTAACAGGGCACAACCTGCATCTGGATGAGGGTTGTAGTTTGAGCCTGTTTGAATGGCAGATTGCTCCCATTGCAGTCAGAACTCCATGTCTGAAGGTGGGACTGCAAGACTTAGCACTTCAAACACTTTAATCAGCAGTTTGATTTTTTAGGACTGGGCTCTTCACAATAACTAGATATTATTTAGTCCTGTCCCACTTTCTGAAGTTAGCAGTGGATAAAAGGTGTAGATTCACACTATAAGTGCTTCCCCAGGTTCCCATTTCCAACAGCCACCACAAGCAATGCTGATGAAGCTCCTGAATAAGGTGCAAAATACGCTGTAGAAAGGGGCAGAACAGCAGGATCACAGGGATTTGTTTCCTTCCAAACACTGTTGCCTAGAAGCTGGTTACAACCTGAAGTCTGAAGGGTTTTGTCCCTTCCCAAATTCCTCTTTATAGAGAATTCCTCTGCATATAAAACCAGTCCCTATTCCACAAAGCCTGCTGGCCACAGACTCCATGGGCTCCCTGCAGCTGCAAGGAATGTGTTTCCTTTGCCCTCCTCCCCATAGGCCTTTTATCACAAAGAACAGCAGGGAGATACCAGCTCTGAACTTCACATGCTACAAAACCAGAGTGAGATTTCCAGCAAAACAGACTCTTTTAGATGAAAGGACGCTTCAGAGGGAATAGCTGCAAATGAGTGAGGTTTTCTCTTCAGACCAGCATTGCTCACACAGCCTCTACGGAAGCTCAGCAAACAAAAAGGCTCCTTGTTCACCTCTTACCAGGGAGCTAACATATATCTTTTCCCCTTTACATTCTTATCCAAAAGAAAATGACCTGCAGGGAGTGAATAGAGTTTTTCAAGGCTGCTGAAAGGCTCAATTGCAATCAACTTACTTCGGATGTGTTTTAAAATAACCCACCGTAGAATATTATCAGCTTACAGAGACAAGCACTACTCAAAAGGAGCAACAAAACAGGAAACTGCTCCTCTGTATTTGATACCACCTTGCTGAACGTTTATCTGACACTAACCCATTGCCGCCTGCAGAGTAAATACAGCTCTTCTCCAACAGACTCACAGAAGCAACATTTAATTTCTATAGAGACAGCTATCAAAGGCAATAGGACAAGTTATTTTTCTCCTCTCTGACATCTCCTGGGGTACACAGCCTTCTACCTATACAGGACATGGGCACACCTATGGAACTGCCCCCTATAACAAAAGGTTGGGGTTTATTTGCTGTTTGTGCCATTAAAGGCAACTTATATCTGAAAAGCAGGGGGGCATATTCTGACTTTGCACGTCAGCGTAGATTGGAGATTCCGCACTGACTCTGTTGAAATAAAACACAAGAGCAGCATTCATGTTGAGTTTCTTCAGGCTCCACATGAAAGTGGATGCTCTGAAACATCACAAGCCCCTCTCAGAGCTACAGAACATGCAGTAACAATGACCTGCAACATATTCACGCACTCAACCTTCCACATTTTGTTCCCCCTCCTCTACAGACAGCAAAAGAGCAAAGCACAGCTCTGCAGGCACAGCTGTGAATCCTTTCTCACAAACTACCTTCATCCTGAACTTTACTGAGATAGGATATAGATCCTGCAGTGAATGAGGGCACTCAGTGTCTCCATTCTCTATCCTAACCACTGTAGGACAAGATCCTGTAGGTTCTCCATACCCATTCAACTCTGCAGCACAGCCCAAAGGCTCAGGAGGACAAGCAGCACTTCTCTGCTCGGCTCACTCTGCCTCTGCTCCACCCCCTCCCTCCCTTCCTCTGCTATGTGGCACTCACATCTATGCCGTCCTTGCCAGATGGTCCAGGGGGTCCTCGGGGTCCAGGAGGGCCTCGTGGTCCTACTCTCTGAGAGTGTTGGGGGGGGGGATGAAGAGGAAGAGAGAGATTATTTTTCCATCAGAATAAACACACAAGCTAAATAAGAAAGCAATTGTTGAGTTCCACAGCTACTTCACCTCATGGGGCCTCACAGCATCCTGGGCAAACTTGGAGGAGCTCAAAACAAGGCTCTTTGGAAAATACTTTTGAGTACAGCCTCAGCATCCTCAGCCACTTTAATAGATGGGGAAGGAGAGATGGAAAGCAAAGGGGTTTGGTTGTACAGGTTGTGTTCCTCACTGCCCGTAGAAATGAACCTTATGGGGCAGAGGGTGAAATGTAGGGTCCATGGAAAATAGGTGATAGCACGTAGCATTAAAAATGCATTCAGTCCCCAGCCTGATGGGGCTGATGGAGACAGACAGACACTGCTGAAGTCAGGATAGGAAAAGGAAAAAAAATCTCCTCTCTGAGCAGGGTGTCATTTGAAAACCTGGGCTGTTGGATGTGTAAGGTTGGGGGAAGGAAAGAAAGGTCTGAGAAATGACTTCTGTATTGAGAGGACTCCAGAGAGCAACTTGCTTTAGCATTGGCAAAACAAAGGTTTCATTGTGGAAGCAGCTCTGCTCGCAGCAGATGAGGGCAGCTCTGAATTTCCAAACCCAGACTGTAAAAATTCCTTACTGGCACAACAAAAAAAAAAAAAAAACAACCTCACTGAGGAGTTATTTCCCCAGGCAAAAAATATTAACACCATGCAGAGAAGTTTAATATAACCTCACAAATGAAGGGAATAAGGATTAAATGTGTTCTTTTATAAATGTGAAGCTTTAAAAATTCAGAGGGAAAGAATAAAACATTCTCTGACTCATGGAGAACCAGATCAGGAGATCCCGGGCACCTCATTGCTTCACCATGTAAGAAAACTGTTTCTCTTATAACAACAGCTCTTCCTTTCCTGGGGTTTTATCTCTTGCAGCTCTAATTGGAAAAGAAAAACCACAAACAAAACTTGCACAGAAAGTGTAAAGCAGCAATTGCTGCACACAAGGACACAAAGTAAAAGCCTATTGATGCAGGTATGAAACAGCTCCTTGCTCTAGGCACGGAGAGTACAAGCTTTAAAACAACTTTTGACTAATGACCTGCTATTTCCACATTTCATCCTGTAGTTACAACATACACACATGGTAATGTACCTTTCCCTTCTGCACTCATTTCTTGAACATAAAACCAATGTGAAAATTCTTACCTGAGCTGATGTTGTGGCTAATAGCTGACAAAGGAAGAGAAGCCCAAGAGTGGGGAATACAGTCATCGTGCCCAGGCTCTGTCTCTCCTTTTTACTCCTGGGCAGCCAAACTGTTTCTCTCCCCCTGGATCTTGGCTTACAAATGAGGCTCCTCGCCTCCAGATAAACCTGCAGCTCCCAGTGGAGGGGCAGAGCTCAGGAGCACAGGCAAGAGGGGCTGAGCCCAGAGGAAAGAGAAGGCTTTGCAAGGAGGTGGGAGCAGGAGGGGGAGCAGCAGGCAGTCATGAAGAGAGGCTCTCATTCATGCCCTGCTGGGCAGCCCCAGCAAGCAGGGAAGGAACATAAGGAACAGCTGAACTACAGACACGTACAGGAGAAAATTCTGCATCTCCAGCTGGAAATACGTTGTTCCTTTGGTCTCAGCTGAGGCATTTCTCAAAATGCATCATCACTTCAGGACTGGACAGATGAAAAAGTGACAGTCATTCACTGCTTGAGGCTACTTGAAAAAACTAATATACATGTAACGAGTGCAAGAATTATAGAGAAGTGCACTTACTGCTTGGTGAGATGGTTTGTTAGCTCTGCCATAACTGCTTTTTGTTTTTCCTTGAATGAGACCCAAAGAACAGCAGGGTTATTTCTTGATGAATCCTGACCAGAGAACAGATGATCACAGAGACACAAGCGGGAAGAAATGAGGAAAAATACTTGGAATTAAAAGGAACTAAAGAAGAACTGCCTCTGATATACTTGCAAGGATGGAACGGTGCAACAGTTGCCAAATTGATCCCCAAAAGGTGAACCTGAACAGCAGCCTGTTCACAAAGAAGCAGATTTTTAAGCAGCCCCAACCCCACTGCATCCACAGGAACTGCACAGCTGCCACCTCCTCCTTCACAGAGACCAATGGATGACAAAGCAAATCCAGCTTTCCCCAGCTCCTCTCAACAGCCACGGCATGCATTTGTTGAGCAAGATAAGGGAAGGATGACAGCTCAGAAAGGGTTTATTGAAAAAGGGTTTTAACTTGTGTCCCAAAGGGAGAGGACCTACAGCTAAAGCTTCCATATGCATGCTGGAAAACTGCTCAAGAGGGAAGTCCTGGTTTATGATGAAGAGCATCGCAGTAGCTTTCCACCATGTACACTTGGGAGGTTCCAAAGCAACAGCAGATGGTTACAGGATGGGCTGGTAGACCAGATCCATGGTCACATCCTGCCCTCAAAGATGAAAAACGTAAGTGGAAACTGGTATGCATTAAATACATGCTTTAATAGGTGACGTTAATTCAACAGACCATCATACAGCTCTGAGTGCTGAAAATACAACCTGTGAACTCACTGCAAACACCTACAGCCGAAACTCTAAACTGAAAACAACAGGGAACAGTTTGCTTTGAGCACTCCAGACCAGGGCTTACAGTGAAATCCCATTAAACAGAAGACAAACTGTACATCACCATACAAGATTTATGATTTACGCCCCATCTGAGCATACACTCACAATGAAAATGTCATTAAATAATAAAAATACTACAAATCTGTACAAAAAAACCCCATGATTAACAACTCTTTATGAACCTTTTATATGAAAGAATTTTTACTCAATATCTTCAATTTTTTTAATATATCTGCAGAACTAAGTGCATTCTTATTGGCTATTTAACACCACTTTCCCATAAGAAAATATTTTAAAAACATTGAAGCCTTTTTCCAGCACGTGTGTGTGACCATCACCATTAAATACTAAGCTTGCAGACTTCTGTTCCCACACATGAGGACACAATGTGCTGAAGCAGGGCCTGCAGCCTGAGGAGGAAAATCACAGATCAAATTCTTTAATAGATGAAGCTTCTAACAAATAAAGAGCTTTAGCAGAGAGGCCAAACACTTGGGCTGCTGCATGTGCTCTCTGGTGAGGTGGGCAGCCCATAGCTGTCTCCTACACAAACACTGCCTAAAAACCCCCAAAGTAAAGGAAAATCTGAGCAAACAGCATGTCGGACTTCTCTGTTCAACAGCTGGTGAAAGTATTTCCTCTGCTTCATGAAACGGGTCCTCTGCTGTAAATCTCCCTGAGCAGAAGTGCTAAATTGTTTAATATTCCCTCAGACTCAATTGGACCCTGTACAGGTCAGGCAGAACAGCTAGCAGAGAGGTCAGTAGCATAAAGGCAGGAGAACAGTGGGCCAGGTCTGAAAGTAAATTGTTGATGGCTGTAAATGAATGAAGCAGACAAGCATATCCCCTCTAATTAAAGCTTCAATTAACTGCCCCACAACAAAGCTCCAGCAGTTACCAGACATGCTGCACTCAAGCACGACCTCACAGTCTGACAAGCTGATCATTAATGGTAGAATGATCCTGCCACAACTAGGACGCAGGTTAGAGCTCAGACATGTAGCTTCATCCAGCAGGCCAGCAGAAAAGAGCCCCTCAGGTCGTTTAAATAGCAACAAATTCAGAGGAAACACAATGATAGAAATACTTGTTCCATTTTAGCAATCAAGGACAAAAGGGCTTTGCATCAGCAGTGGGTAAGCTTATGTGGAAGACTACCAAGCTCCTGAACACAGTGGAAAAGCTGGGGAAGAGGAGCTCCAAGCAGCTTTATGAGAAGTCCGAAGGTTTTTTTTTCCCCCTTAGAAACCCGTAGACAATTTGTATTCTCAATAAACTCAACAAGCACTATGAAACAACCGCAGAGGAGCAAGAAAACAAGTAATCCAATGTTTTTGCACCATGGAGAACGTTATCTGTACACAAAGGTCAAAGACACACTACGGTTACACATTTTAACCTGGTCTTAATTCAAACTTGTTTTCTTACAGGAGAGGCAACAACAACACTCTTACATGATACAAAATGAATAAGTCTTCTGGGAAGGTTCTGCCTTCCAAAACAACCAAGAATTTATATGATAATAGAAAGGTCTGGCAAATTAGATCATGCTATCTTACATTAAAATCCATGGATTTATTAAATACTTCATTTGTTCAAACAAGGAAACTGATTAACGTTCTCCTTCTTTAAAAAGGGACATACCAGAACCAAAGCAAAGTGCAAAAATCCCTGTTGCTCCAAGAGAATTCTGAAGATTAGATAAAAAAAATAGGAACACAAGACAACACAGCTTGTTGAGGAAGATGACTAACTTAAAGTTCCCCTTTGTAGGGTAATCAAGTGCTGGTTCTCAGCAAAGTCATTACTGATGATCTTATCAAAGTGAGGAAGGGTGAAAATGAGACAGGGGTTAGCCTGAATCAGTCCAGTCAAAGTTTATTTTCTCCATAGCGTACAGCTGATGGAAGTTGGCTCTCAGCAGTCAAGCAGAGCACTTGCTTGAGTGCTCACCGTGCTGACCACAAGCTCTCACGCTGTTGCTATGTGCTCTTCCCCAGGCTCTGCCACACACTCAGAGCTATCCGTTCTTTGTATTGCAATCTCAGCGCGGTCTTTTTTGGCACAAGAGAATGCAACACCCTGCTCAGGACTCCCTGGAGTTTGTTTGTTGCCAGCAGCTTTTGCATCTTCTTTTTCACTCACATTTGCTGTGTTTTTATGCTGCTCTACCCCATCTGCCTCACTGTTGCTTTCCAGGAGGGTGGTGTTGCAGTGGTGCTCATCGCTCTTTGCTGCAACTTGATCTGCACTTGACTCCGTGCCATCCCTCAATGGAGAAGTCTGAGCAGCATTGGGAAGCACAGAGGCAGCCGAGGAACTCGAACCATCTGCATTACCCTCAGTCTTCTCACTTATCACCTCTACAGCTGCCTTTTTCTCACCAACTTTTTCATCCTCAGTCTTAGTGTTTGGAACAGACGGGTTTGACTGGGCACTGCGTGCGGGTGGTGCCATGTTCAGATTTATGGCCAAGTTGAATGTTCTTTGTGTTCTTTTATCAACTTTCCTCCTTTTTACAACAGCATCACCAGTCTCTGGCACTGTTAAGTCTTTGGTGCCTGTATTTTCTTCTTTCGGTGTTTCTTGGTCCTGTCCTGTTTGTAAGGGTGGATCTGAGGGGATTTCTGCATCAATTGCACATTCTTCCAGATTACTGGAGATTTTTTCTATATCAGAAGGGTTTTTCAGCACTCCACTCTTTATGGCGTCTGCTACATTTGCATCCAGTTTTCTCTTCTTGCTCTCCTTTGCACAGTCATTCTCTGCTGCATCTTGCACTTCAGCCTCACTGTTGCAATGCTCTTCCTGCTGGGCAAATGAAGTCTTTTTCTCCTCCTCCTCATCCTCTCCTTTTGAAACACATTCACTTATCTCCTCCCTCGTGTCCTCTTCATCCGCTTCAGTTTGCAAGTTCTCACTACCTCCATCCTTCTGTTCCTCCACCAGAGACTGGTTCTGACCCTCTTCCACTGAATCATCAACCTTTTTATTAGGAGTTTCCTCTTTGCTTTCAGCCTTTTTGTGCAGATTTGACTTGGTGGAGCAGGGTCTGTACTTCAAGAGTTTGTCATGGGGCCCCCACACGAAGCTGCCTTGAGGTTTGTAGTGTTGCCAAGCGTAGTGGACCAGTTCTCTTCTCTTCCGCTTGCTTCTGATGGTGAACAGGAAGTAATCCAAGGCACTTCTCTTGACATTTGGTAATGTCTCATTAACAAGAGTTTCTGTTAGGAAAAACTTAACCAAGTGCACTTGATAGTGTTCATATCCCATCTCTCCCAGGCACTTCAGGATGCGAGTAATCCGTAAATTGTTGTGGCTAAACCTGAGACAAACAGACAATCAAAGTTAAGTGAAACCCTTACAATCCTGAAGTTATAACAAACCTCTGGGGCACCTGCAGAACGTTTAGTGTACTGTTGACAGTGATCTGTAAAAGACCGTTTCACAACACAGATGAAAATACAGGCTTATTCTACTTTTAATGCACTTACTGCAACTACATTCAGCAGTACCTTCCTAACCCTACTTGGAATTCACTCAATTGCTTGGAAACTTTTTGACTTTCTGCATCAAAAAATTCTGCTGTAGAAAACAGCCACCATATTGGGTCATACATACAAGACCACACAGCCCAATATCCTGCCCCTGACTGTGGTAAGCCTTGTGTCAACAAGGCCTTGATTTGTCAGGTATGGAAGATCTTCTTGACTTTGACTTTTTGCTTCTCAAGTGCTGTAGGTAAATGATCAGTAGTACAACCAAAGACTCACCGGTTCAAGTTTACAAATCTTTCATTCCAATTCTCTGCTCTCTCAAGTTCTCCAGTTTCCTGGTTCACTAGAATTATTCCATAGAATCTCAGCATGAGCCGATAAGCACGTATAAACCTTTCCATAACTTCCTCTGACTTCTTCAAGGCCTGAAAAAGAGAAAGCAATGAATACAAGTTGCAATTCCCCTAGTAACCTGTTCACACCAGGGCCCCGAGAAAGCAAAGGGGTTGGATTGGAGGAAGCCCTATGCTTTACCAAAAGCACATAAGCTTTAAATACCTCAATTTCTAGACACGTGAGTGGCTTCGCACGAAAATTCATCCCATGTTCACGTAAAGGAAATAGCCTAAGAAGAAAGAAGTTTTCAGCCCAGATGAGCAAAGATGATATCCAACCCAGGAAACCCACTTTCTTAAAACTCAAATGATTCCAGAAATTGTGAGATCACAGGAATCTCACGAAGAGTTCATATTCCTATGAACACAGAAATAGTTAATTAGAAGACAAATCCCTTCCATAATAGAACTGTACACAAAGGTGATAAATAACAGCATGCTTTACTTATTTCCATCCCTTGCTCCGGTAAAACTTTGTTCTGCAGTATGTTAGAAGACCATGCATTACGGAGACCTATTACCACAGCTGTGCTGGGAACCTCTGTCTTCAGGATTTCCAAAGCATTGCTTCCAAAGGTACAGGGAGGAAAAAAAATTGGCAAGTTTCACTTGGGAGTAATTCTAGTCTTTGTGAGAAGGTGAATTCAACAGCACGTATACAAGTGACTGAAGAGGCACAATAATCACACAGGTATTTTACCACTGTATGTATGAATGGTTTTCTTCCAGAACTTCATAGTTGTCCCACCAAGATTCAAGCAGATTTTCAATATGCAAACCTGAAGAGAAAATATAAGACAATATGAGACAAGAATAATGGACACCAAATGAAAACTGAAGTTAGCCAGTCACCCGAGACAGTTCATTACCCATAGACAGGGGTTAGCATTCAGGCACTGGTTTATCTACTGGACAACTATACTGAGGAGTCAGGATCGTTAAAAAAGAACATGTATTTTTTTCAAACTAGCAAACAGAAAGTTAAGGAAAATGCAACAGGAAAAAAAGACATTGTAAATGGAAATTGTAGAGAATTTTTTCATTTGGTTTTTGCTTTAATGGTTGTTCCACGCTACACTGACATCAACTCCAACAGCTGCAGTAGAGATGCACGGAGAAGTTGCCAAGCAAGGGACTCACCGTGGGGCATAAAAGCAATCTCATTTTTGTAGAAGCTCAAGTTCCACATATCTTCTTCCTCATCATCAGTTTCTGACTCTATCAAATCCTGCAAATGAGAACAAGAAATCAACAAGCAGCAATAACGCAGTACTCACCTCAGCACTTCTCCTTCCCTCACGTGGGGAACACAGGCTAAGTCCTTGAAACCCCTGGGAAACAACAGCTTGTTTTTGATGCACCCACACGCACGTTATCCCTTCCCCTCGTAAATTAATCCTTTAAAGCTATGAGCCTCAATGTAAAGATAAAGGGGCATATTCAAACCCACAACACATTCCTAAACTTAGCATGCAATGAGGAAAAGCCACAAGAGCAGGTGCATTATCACGAAGTCCATACCGGGTAACGATGCCTGTATCTCTGCAAGTCTCTTGCTGCATTCCAGTTGCGCCTGCCTGAGAACTAGAGAAAAGTGGCAGATCAGACACCCAGAATCATGAGGTCTTCTGAAAACAAAAACCCAGCCTGAACTCAGCACCTCTCACACATGTTCCCCTGTGCCCACCAGTCTACAGCTCCAGCACCCCATGAACCACCAGTTCTTCAATACAGTCACACTACATATTTATTTTGTTCCCATAGTAATCATCATTTTCATTGCTGCTCATGTCTCCAAGTAACCCAACTATGTGCCAAACCTACCTTAAAACTCCTCTGAAACAATGGTGATGAATTGGATTTCCTTGGTCCCTACAAAGAGAAGGTGTTTAGAAGGAAACACACTGAAACAGAACAAAATAATACAATAATAACAAATGAAGATACCCACAGCAGTAACTCACACGATCACTATTAGTTGCCAAGTGACAGATTTAAATAGTTACAACTGAATTAACATGGCTTTATTAGTAATTGAAATTACTATAGAAAAAAAGCTTGTGCTGCCACATTCACCTGACAGCAAGGGATCAGACTACACATGTTTGCTGGATTCATTATACTAATAATGAGTACAAAGAAATCACAAAGTACACTATTTCTTCTGAACTTCGTGGAAGTGAAAGTTGCAAGCAATGTCATTTACAAAAAGTATATTTACATTTAAGTGGATCACCTCCATGGTAAGAGATTTTTGCTACAACTCATAAGCAGCAGAGGCTGAATCCTGCTGAGCGCCCCACCATCTTGTCTCAAACCAGGACAACACTGAAAAGCTTTTGTGAACAGAGATGAAGCGGGCAGAATCTTGCAAAATAAACCTAAGAAACCTAAGAGGAAAGCAGCAGCAACTGGTCTCCCATCTGAAAGCTTCATAAGCTTCATTTGCTACCACTTAACTTCCTTTGCCTGGAGAAAAATAAAAGGAAAACCACTTTGTATCGAGCAGAAAACACCCGTAAGTGGTTCCAACACCTCCTTGTAACAAAGTGATCCCTCCAACTGTAATGTCCACTGTCAGCACTGGAAATCAGAAGCAGGCACAGCAATGGGGAGCTGATCACTGAAGAATTTTTAAAGCTACATTTAAATATACATTTACACACGATGGTCCCCATCCATTTGGGTGACGGGAACTAAAAACAACCTCCAGGTTTGTGTGGTTTTGTTGTTGGCTTTTTTTAATGTAACAAACTGTGATGTGACCTAAAATAATGCCTGTCTGCATTACAGTACATTTCCCATAGCCACACACTTTGCACAGGATTAGAAATCAAGCGCTGGTATCCCTTTGCTGCAAGCTCACCTGCCAATAGGGCAGCTAGAGAAGCATGAAACTAGAAGAAGCTGTGCAATGCAGTTAATATTTGGAAAATAAATGTGGCTGCAAACAGAAGTCTGAGATATCTACACAGCCAAAGCAGATCAATATCATTCTTTCATTCAAGATGTAAGCGCTAAGATTTAGAGCTCTGAGACTCATCAGTGCTTTTAACTGTAAGATTTGAGCTCCACAGATTAAATCTTGAGACATGAGGTACTAGTGAAAACTTTACTGCCAAATACAGAGGAATTGACTTCAGATGTTCTTCACACTTCAGAATCAAAACCAATATCCTTTAACACAGTTAGCTGGGCTGGATTAACAGGAAAATAGTTTTAAGTCTGAAAAATGACTGGTTTGCTGACGAATAAGCATAAATACAGAGACAGACACGACACAGCAGTGTAAGGTGCTATTGGGCTGCTTCAGAAAGAAGCTGGGTCAAGGAAGCAAGCAGGCTGGAGCACAACATGAGGATAAAACAATATGGAGAAGCAAAGAGCAAGAACTCAGCCCTCTGCCCATGGAGGTGTTGTTCCTGGATCTCTATGGACATCAGTTCAAGCCACACAGAAACGTGACCTTCACTTCCTTTCCAGATTAGGGAGACAAACTTGTACGCTTAAAAATCAAACCTTATTCCTCACAACACCCATAAACAACTTTAGGTGGGCTTCCACCTCCAGCACTGCTGGAGCATCAATCAGAACTGTTTCATGAAGAGCACGAGGATAGCAGAGAACAAAGCTGGAGAGGGTAAACACATCAAATCCAACTGAAAGGGCTGAAAGAATGCATAGATTATCAACAAGAAAGAAAACACTCTTAGAGAAGAGATAGAAGCCTTCCATTTGGGGACAGTTAGGAGACGGCAGAGCTTGTTACATGGCTCTGAGCAATGAAGCACAAACCCCATGCGCTACAGGAAATGAAGAGATAATCTTTGAAGATGAGCATAAGCCCCCAGGATGTTCTGTGGTCACTCATAAAAGAAGCTTAAAGCACTGGAATGCAAAAGAGTTAGAAAGACACCTGCAGAAATATTTAATTACAGATATGGGGTATTTGCAGTGAAACAAGTAGCATGCAAGCATCAAAGAATTTGAAGGTTTTGAAAGCGTGTAGTGTAAATAATAAGATAAACCTCTAACCTCAGTATTGAAAAAACACATTAGCAGCTTCTGGAATATAGTATACCATCTAGGCTGGGGGGAGAAGAATTAGAGTTAGTGTAATACAAGCAGAAGTAGAAATTTATTTTGGAAACTGACTCGTGGCTTTGGCAAGCTGCAAAGGCACAGACTTATACTAGAAGATGCACTGCTCCTTTTTGTACCCATTCTCACTCCTTTTAAAAAGGAATCAGGCACTGTAAGATGGAGGTGACTACACATCCATCACCAATGGAAGAGCTCCACTTTAAAGATGAAGAACAATATTCCATGTCCCAGAGACAACATCCTCCTCAATGCAAAGTGGAGAAAAAAACGGTCCTTGCTTTTACTGTTGTCACAATCCAGAAGTTGCTCTAAGAAAATAAAACATCTGAAGAACAAACATCAAAAAGCACAATCTGAAAGTTCAAGGAAATTTTATCAGGCATTAAAACTTGCAAACAAAACCAGAGATCCAATTGAGAGCAACAGATAACTGACCACGTGCCATCAAACAATGCACACCACGTAAAGGGACAGGCAAGGATCTTCCACTCCACATCAAACACCTGTGACCTCATAAAGATCTATGTAAATTGCTAAGGCCTCCCTACATCCCCACAAAGATGTATGTGCCCATCTGCTCTATTTATACTTGGATAAGTAAGGAATAGAGGATTTTGTACTAAGCCACTGGCATTTGGGATATTGTGTTGCATAAAATTTATATATTTTGTAAAAAATAGGGTTTCCTATTTTATTCACTTAGTGTTTTTAGAAGGAAAAAGATTAAAGTTTAGCACTAAACTCCTTTAAAGGTATATTAGAAAGTTTTATCTGTTTGCTCCCACCTGAGGATAAAGCTGTAACCCTGAAATGAAACTAGAAGCAAAAGATCAGTTTTCATTTCCCCAAAAGGGGAGGAATTAACAGACAACAGTGTTTCTGCTGATCCATAAAAAGCTGAAGAAGAGTTTTGCATTTGCAAAGCAACACTGTATTAGAAATGACTGACACCCACTGTCCAGTAAGAACACTGATGCTAAAGATAGGAGCCTCAGATGAGACAGGCTCCTCATAAAATAATGTTGAATCCATATATGAAAATGGAGACAAGTGTTAACATATTTGCAGAATACAACTGCAGTTCTGAGAACATCAATGGATCTTTTTGGAATTGCTATATAATATCTCCCATAAGGAGAAAAAAAAGGCTAAAGAAAACTTACAGCTCATCTTAGTAAATGAACAGGTCTGATGGTTCTCAATGGCACAAAAGAGAAAGGACACTGTAAAGGGCATTAACGTAAAGCAAGGGTCTGATGAGGACACCGTGTTATTGTGCCAAAATAGCATCCATAAGAAATGGAGTAAACATGCTGGCACCACGTAAAGATAAAATGTTATTTATGGGGCAAAGCAGCCATATAATGGCAAAGAAAATATGAGAATCCTGCACATGGCAGCCTAGTGAAAGTTAGGCAGTTATAAACCTCCAACGTACCTCTGCCACTGCTATCTGAGCTGCAAAAACATCATTTCAAAATGGGCCTCAACACTGTCTCTTCTCTTCGAAGTCAGAAATTGGCTTTATCGAGATGAGGACAGAATTACGTGCTAACGATTGCCGCCAGGACATACAAACCTTCTGACTTACTTTAAGTGCTTCAAGCTGCTCCAGTCCCCATCTGTAAATCGGGATAGGAGGGAAAAGGGGCCCAAATATACAAGCAATACGGAAAGCAACTGGACCAGGAAGAAGACAGAGCAGACACGTTGAGGAGCTGGACGAGGGGCTCGGGGCAGGTACACACAGAGCTCCGCCCCACCCGGCCCGGCCCCCGGCAACGAGGGGGCTGAGGATCCATCCCCGCTGGATCCCACCGGACCTGCCGGCACCCACCTGGGCCTGCCGGGATTCCTGCCGACAGCTCAGCGCCGATTTCTCCGCATCCTCCGGCTCCTCCCCGGCGGCCTCCTCCGCTCTTTCGTGCTGGCCTTCATCGCCATCCTCATCATCGTCATCTTCCTCCCAGGTGGAATCATACCTCCAGAAGCTCGCCTCGTCCCCTTCCTCGTCCTCCTCCGTCCTGAAACTGAACCAGGCCGCCATGGAAAGCCGGGAAGGGGAAAAGGAAAGCGAAAGGAACGCCGGGTCGACCCGCACAAAGCCGGAGCACGTGGGTCCGGGAGGGGGAGGAGGAAGCCAGGCAAACCCCGCCCCCTTCCTGCGGTCCTAGAGCCCACCCGCCGCCATCCCAGGGTCAGCCCATCATCCCTTTAAAACTATTAGTGTGGATATTGAATTTAGGACACGATATTGAGTTTAGGACACTTGTTAACAGCCCTCCCTACAGCTGTGGTCATTTTCCCTTCAGTGATGGTATAAAAGCTTAGCATGATTGAAATCTGTTACATAAGGTAAAAGGAGACTTTCCTCCAGCAAACAGTGTGAAATAAGATACCTCAGCACAGCAGTTGTATTTAAAAGGATCTTGGTTTTACTGAACCAACGCGTTCAGATGTCTGATACAAATGCTACGTTTGGATAAACGGCCAAACAAACCCACAGAGGGGCTGTAACGTTCAAAGACAGCAACCAAAGGCGAAAACAACCAATTCAAAATGTACAGATATAACCCCTGTTAGTCACAAGTCGAGGCTCTGTGCTTCACTGAACACTTCTTTCAGCTGTTCCAACACGGCCTGTGCTACTTGGAAATACAAACCCTCCCTGCCGCCAGCTTTCTCCCTGAGCAGGTTGCCACCATCCAGCTACTCGGTGCCACAGCACAAACAGGTCAGAGAAGGGCAGGCACAAAGTCCTGTGCTCATAAAGGCAACGCGCAGGTTCTTCAAATACCTGGCTCAGATATCACTTCCTTTGTGAGAAACATTCATGTAACGACAATCTTAATATCTGCTTTCAATATTCCCTCCTCATATTCCATAGTCAGTTGCTTCTGTTGTTTGCAGCTTTATGTTCTGCGTCGCTTCGCAGCGCTGGGGCTGGAAGGGTTGCTGTTGGCATTTAACACTTTGTCAGTGACTCTGTTACGCTTCCTCTTATCAGATCCTTCTTTGGACCCAGAATCTGATGAAGTCTTCTCCTTTTCTTTGCTGCTCGGCTTCTCACTTGTTTTTCCTAAACTTCCAGAGGGTGCAAAAACTGAAATAGGATCAAAGTAATGATTCCAGATCAGACTCACGCACATAGCAAACAAGAACTGACATAAAATCTCTTTGTATTATATGAAGCCTTTCAAATAAATACATTCTCAGCACCTTTAAAGATCCTCCAAACACAGACATAACCCAACCCCACTCTGTTCTCCTTCCCACATAAGTATCTCATGTTTTGATTTATTGACCTTAATTTCTCATAAAGAAACCAAACACAGACAAGGCCACCAACCTCCATATCTGATACCAGACCAGGCTGCCCAGGGCTCCATCCAATCTGGCCTTGAACACCTCCAGGGGCATCCACAGCATCTCCAGGCAGCTGTTCCAGCACCTCACCACTCTCATAGTAAAGAGCTTCCCCTGACATCCAACCTAAATCTCCCCTCCCTCACCTTAAAACCATTTCTCCTTGTCCTGTTTTCTACCCTTTCAAAGAGTTGACTCCCCTCCTGTTCACAGGCTCCTTTTAGGTAGTGAAAAGCTGCAGTTAGAAGCTATATAACTCCATACATGAATTAGGAGCAAGGCAGGAATCTCCATTAGAATCAGATACTGGCAACTGCTTATTCCGTGCATTCTTAAGTTACTTTAGTTCTTTATAACAAGCATATGCTCAGTCTGAGCAGAAATCACAGAGTACACCATATATGATATTTACATTTTAACATTAATATTTCAGAATTACAGTTTTTTAATCTCATTATGCTGCAGAGAGTTACAAATTTACCTTCTTCTGGACCTGCGTGTGTTTCCATCTCCTCTTTTATCTCCTCTTTCACTTCTTCTTCCATCATCACTTTTCCTATGGGAATAATCATTAAACAATGGTCAGATGGTTTTGAAGAAGGAGGGTTTCTCCATTAGCAGCCTCAGCATTATGTGCACAGACATCAGGCGTAACTGCAACGCCCTTAGAATTAAAACATATAAACTATACTAAAAATAAGCACATCCTAACAATAAAAACACATTGGTTATACCAGCAACAGGTATTTGCTACAAGTCCAAATGTCTACCCCCAGAAGCTGAATCTACATGGTATAAACAGAACCTATGTGTGTGCCATACTAGCATTCATGTATATCAGATTTAAGAATACAAGGAATACCGTGTGGAACTTGACCAAGGGTCTGTACTGTCCACTAGTTTCCTTTCTACAGTGGAGAATCAAAGAGGCTGATAAATGGGGAATACGAACAAAACCAGCAAGGTGATCCTTTCCCTGATTACTTCCTTCAGCCAGCACATTCAAGAGATCTATCTGTTCTCTTCTAACACACCAGTCTGAAAGAACAGCCATGTATTTATGTTAATGGGGTACATTGTTATGTTCTTTTCTGGGTGTTCTGTTAAGCTGTTCGTTCTGTGATGGGCCTAGAGCAACAAAAGAAATAAAAGACTTCTATCACATCTTACCTTCTCTCACTTCTTGAATCAGCTCATCAGGAAGAATAAAATTCTTCTCTATATTTGGAAATGGAAGAATCTCAGACTCATGCTTAGGGAGAAAATAGAGATTTTTATGATTGTAAAGATTAAAATATACATATAGAATAGAAATGCAATATCAAGCTCTATTTTAAGTGCACTCAGTAGCCAAATAATTAACAAGATATTCAGGCAGCAGAGAGTAAAGATGCTCCTGACGTCAAACTGGTTCCTAAGTTAATTGAGATCACAACTCATTGTGATATGAGTGATATAATGACCATTAGAGATCATTTCTGGAACCAAACTGTAGCAAATTCTTAAATATACACAAGTTGTCTGTTTGGTACCTAAGTACCTACATAAATGTTTGCTGGATCAGCTCTTAGGCAACTACAAATGGAATAAAGACACTGAAAAGTCAGAACTCAGTATGGCAAAAAAGAAAACGCAAACCAAAACAGTGTAAGTTTTATTGTCTCCCACCTAATGCACTTTCATACAGGAAAACTTCATCACCTCGCTGAAAACATACATCATGTTCTGTCACTTGACAGCTGTCAGGTTCCAGGGACAATGACCAATCACAGCTCCTGAACGACAGGAAATTAAGTGCTCAATCTCCACTCCTTTATACTCACAAGAGCCTGCATGTCGTACATGGTGCTCAGATGGTCCCAAATCACTTTGGATGAAATCTGCCGTCCGATATTCTGACTGAATTTATCACGGATACAAATCATGTGAAAATGGCGATTCACACCTGGGGGGGAGACAGTGTAATTAATATCACCAACAGCTTGATTTGTGCAGCAAAATAATATGAATCGTTAAAAACAAGCAAGCAAACAACCCATAATCACAGGGGAAATCATAGAGAGAGATCATACAGGGAGATGAATGGGCAGCCCTGCCTGGCTGGGCAGCACCGAGTGCTGCCCAGTCCCGCAGGCCGCTGGGGGCAGCAGCCCCACTCAGTGCCCGCAGCCCGCTACTCCAACCCGGCCAACGCCGCTACTCGAGGCCGAGGCTCGGCGCGGCCTGCTCTCACCTACGGGCTTGTGGCCCAGCATGGCGTGGAACAGGCAAACCTCCACTTCGGGGCTCCATACCACCACCGCCTCCTCTGCCGGCACGCCGGGCTCCGGGGCGGAGGCAGCCGCGGCAGCGGCGGCAGCAACAGCAGCGGCGGCGGCAGCGACAGCGGCGGCGGTACCGGGGCCGGCTGCGGGTAACGGTGGTTTCTCCACGGCAGCGGCCGCGCCGCCCTCCGCCTCCCCCATGGCCGCTCCGAGCCGGGCCGAGCCGAGCCGCCTCGCGGCGCCCTCTGCCGTTCCCGCAGCGGCTCCTGGCGGCCGGAGGGGCGGGCTGTGCAGAACATAGGGCTACCTCTGAAAGTACAATAGTATATGAATATCAATATCACTTAATTACCCACTATTATGTTGAATTATCTACGATATCATGGAGATTTTGTTAAGGGTCCAGAGGAGGGACAGGAAGATGATCAGGGGGCTGGAGCACCTCCCCTATGAGGACAGGCTGAGGGAGTTGGGTTTGTTCAGCCTGGAGAAGAGAAGGTTGCGGGGTGACCTCATTGCAGCCTTTCAATACCTGAAGGGAACTTACTGCCAGGAGGGGAGGAAACTCTTGGAAAGGGCTGATAATAGCAGGACACGGGGAAATAGTTTTAAGTTAAAAGAGGGAAGATTTAGGTTGGATGTTAGGGGGAAATTCTTCACTAGGAGAGTGGTTAGGCTCTGGAACAGGCTGCACAGGGAGGTTGTGGATGCCCCGTCCTTGGAGGTGTTCAAGACCAGGTTGGACAGGGCCCTGGGCAACCTGATCTAGTAAAGGTGTATGTTTGGTGGCCCTGCCAGGCAGGGGGGTTGGAACTACATGATCCTTGAGGTCCCTTCCAACCCGGCTCATTCTGTGATTCTGTGATATGATGCCAGTTTTCATGACATACATAGATTTCTACATGCCCAAATGCATGCATTTGAGGCCCAGTCCTGCACCAAATCGCTCAGTAGCCAGTAAACCCTCATACAAGAAAAATAACCTCGGTGCCTTGGCATCTTTCAATGTTTCTCAGTAAAATATTCTTCCTGATAAGGACCTCCTGAAGAGTGCTGATCTGATTTGTGAGCTTTTCCCGTACTTTCAATCTGTTATTTTGGTGTGAAATGTGTGGGAAGTTTTGCTTCAGCGGGGCTGGATAGGGAGTTGGAACTATCAGTGGTGGTGGTTTGAAATAGATCTGCTTTTCTCCCACAATACATGTCAAGATGGAAGAATCAAAAGGATGAGAAGCCTGTGTCTTGTTGGAGCCCTTTCACACAGAGCTCTTTACAGAAGTGCTGCTGCTTCCAGCCTAGAGGCAAGAAGATGCTCCCCGGGTTTCTTCCAATTACCCACATTCTTAGCAAAAAGCTGTTTGATTGTTTCAAACAGGGATATTGAACAGGGTGTGCACTCATAGACATGGCCTAAAGATCTTCCAACGGGGGCACAAATACAGCATTTGGTTCAGAATAAGGTGGTGATGGGAAAGCAGCATAAGAAACAGCTGTCAGACAGAGGATGCGTTCTGTTTGATGAGACATATGTTCTTCAGTTGAACTTTTCCCTTGTGATCTGTTGTGCTCGTTCTCCCAGCAGAGAGAGGCTACATATTAGATGGGCATCAGATGGCAAGCCTTAGAAAAATAGATTGAAAACAGCGCAAATAATTATCTCTAAGCACGCACAGAGGCATTCATTATTGCTACTGTTATGCTTCGAAACATCACGGTGCAGAGTGAGGAGTGGGAAAAGAAAAGCCATCTCACTTATTTTTCAGTTTAAAACACACATCATGTCCCAGGCTTACAAAGAAACATTAAAGAAAGAACCGATGAATGTAGCATGAACCAATTCCAGGTGGGCACAAGAACCAATTCATGAATGCCTGGATGTTCCAAGCCAACATCAGAAGACTTCACAGCACAGTTGATTGAAGGTGATTTGTACTGATAGTGCCTAAATTGCCTGCCAAGCTGAACGCACACTATCCAATCTGGTCAGTATAAATTTAAGGACGTTTGTTTCCTTGACAGTTACATTGCTGCAATCAGGATTGTTCCAACAACCTTTTTCTTCTTCAAGGCACTGTTTTTTATCCATCTTTCTACACAAAGTTACTACCTTAAACATGAAACAAGTCTTCAGAAGTACAACAGGCAAGTATTGAACCTGACCAGCTGACAATAAAACAACAACAGCACTTCATACTCAGCCTTATGCTGTGGCAAAGGGTGGCAGCAGTTTTACTTGAGGCAAAAGTACACTCCCATAGGCACATACAAGCCTTTATGGGAATATGCAAGTCAGAGATATAGGGGATTATGTTAAAGCCTTTTCTTTTGCATTGCAACTACAAATACCTGAGGACATTCACAACTACCCTTCAGCAGCATCTGTTAGCCAACAACCTCTGGGTGATGAACATCACTAAGATTGCTTCCTAGAATGGATCCTATGTGTTGGCAAACAATGATGCACCAGGAACAGGCTCCAGCTGCAGCAGGCCAAGCAATGCTGTTACAGAAACCTGTGGAAATTGCAGGTTTTAGTTTGAAACGTGGCTTGCAGTGATGATCTCAGCAGCACCATTCAATACTAACACAAGTCGATTTTTCAAACAAAGTCTGATCTTGCCCAGCGCTTAGAAATACGGCTCTAGATGTAACATGCCTCAGAAACAAGAGTGTACAAACTGCTAGCAGCAGTATCAGTGTTCATTAGTTGTGGAGAACAGACCTGTCCTATCTCCTGTTGTGTTTTACAAACACTTCCATTTTGATTCCAAATGTTAAGCCTGATGTTTCATTTACAGACCCAGCTGTATAATTCTCAGTTTATTCTGTGAAGAAGATAATGACTCACAAAAGTGAATACTTAATAAATCAGCTTATTTGATAATGGAGCTTGGCCTGTTGAATCAAATTCCTCACTGTGTATGAAGTAAAGTCCATCACATGGGGAATGAATTGGATTCCATGAAATTATCAGTGTATCTGTGCTGGCTGTGTTGGTAGGTGATGCTCTAACATAGCTCAGAGCTTGCTTTCAAGCAGACAGATGTTACTGTCTTGAGTCAGGAGCAGCTTCAGTTGGAGTTGCCCAAAGTCTGTGAGTTTTGGCCAATGAATCCACCGCTGTCTCTAATGAATACTAAAAACAACTGCAAAAGATACTTCTTCATTGTTAAGGGGAATAAAAATCCATTGATGTCAGCGAAAGTGGAATTTCATGCAGACTGTATTCTTGTCTCTACTTATTCAGCAGTTAAGGAGACATCAGTATGGAGAGCCAGCAGACATTTGGTTACTATATTCCAGGCCTGCAACTCTTACTTTTTTGTTGTTGTAATTTACAGCACATATTTCAAAGCCAGTTATTCCTTCTAAAACAGCACAGAAACGCCAGAGAAACTATAGCAGTAGTTTAAGTATTTGGATTAGATTTAAAGCATCGAAGTATTTTCATCTTCACAGCCAATGAAATGTCATTTTGCACCATGTGCATGCCTAGGGCATCTCAGGAAGGAAAAAAACTCTTGAATAAATAAACAGGTTTAAAGAAAAGCTGCAGTCAACACTGTCATGACTGATATTACGGTATGAAAATATTATTTAAATACAAGGAATTCGTTCTTAAATCCCATCTTTCAAAGCAAAGATAGTCTGTCATCCAATGTGTTCTCCAGTTGTCATTCATAGAACAAATCAGAAGCTATTACAGGCTGTAACTGCCTGTGGTTCCCCAGCACCTCCTGTGGTTAGAAGACTTTGGGTGAGCAGCACCCATGACACAAGGGTTTTATTTGTATTAGGGAATGTCATTCCTTCTGGTTATAGCTGTACTTAGTTAGTAGACAGTAAAATGCAGACTTACTTCTGCCCCATTTCTAGCCCTCTCTGCCAGTATGCATAATTGTTGGTAGAGGGAGAACTGGAAGATATCTTGTTTTCTACATTGCCTTCGCTAAGAGAACATTACTTTTTGTTTGTTTGTTTCTTTTCTGATTCAGCAGGCAGAACTTTATTCCAGAGCTTTTCTGCTTTTGTGTGAAATCAGTGGTTGTATAAACTGTACAGAGACGATATAAGCTGATGTAAAAGTCAGTGATGCCAATAAGCCGTTGCTTAAGAAGTCTGGCAAATTCTGTGTTACCTTTGTAAAAGACTTAATTGCATAAGACTCTCACTGGATCAGTAGCTTTTTACTTCACTCCTAAAATTTCAATTACCACCTCCTGCACTGTTTCCTACTACAAGAAGCACTACATAATTAAATCCTATCCTTGGAACATACAGGGAGTTGATACACACTGATTTGGCCATAGTGCTCTACTGCTTTTCTGTGATCCCTGTCTGTCTTCAAATTACTGGTTCTATTTTGCCAATTATTTACTTCGTCAGCATTCCCTACCCCCAAATTGCAATTATAAGATAGCAGCAATTAGCATTAAGTCCAACCCGCATCCCAGATTCCTACCAAATTCATTATATTCAGGGCCAGGTCCATAAGCAGTTTTATGTATGTATCATAATTCCCATGTGAACTCGTATGTTGAGTATTATGGGGCCAGCTGTGATTTTCAGATCTCTTCTTTGGAACACCCTCAATTTTCTTCTGGAATGAAAGTAGCTGAAAACTTGCACATTTAAATACATTTCATCTTTTTGCATCGTTGGAATTATCTTCCTCCCTTTGCATAATGGATAGCAGCCTTAACACATCCTGTTCCTTCAAGTGCATCAGTTGCGTGGAATAAGGATCTCATTTTCACACAGCTTCTATGGCAGGGCAACCTGACGGACCCAAATTCAATGAAAATTACATAAAATTGAAAGAGAGCAGATGCCATTGTAAGTGATGACAGGGTAGCACTCTTACTATCATCTACTTTGCATAATCACGTTAGCAACAAAGCCAGTTAGCACATTTGACAGCTTTTCCCAGCAAGCTGTGACTGTAAGCTCTTTGGAAGGAGATAGAACTTCTATTTCTCAATTGCCTCAGCCATTCACACCGGTTTTATGTTCCTTGACACAATATCAGAGGTAAAGTACCATATTTAAGCCATTTTCTAAATGATAGGCAGGCCCCTGTTCCCTTCATGATCTGTAACTTTATCATTTAGCTCTGTGATGAATTCACAAAAAATACCTATTTGGTTTCATCTTGTGTGTGTAGGGCATATGTTTAAAAGTTCAGCTATTTGTATATTGGAGCGATGATATGAGACATGGGAGGCTAAGCTTAGGCTGGCTTTGGATCCCACCTACATATCCTGGTGCTACTGACTCATCCTGCAGCTCAGGTAAGAGTAATCAAATGCCTCTTTCTCTTACCTCATTCATAAAGCTTGCACTTTTCTTACATTCCCATTAGAAAAATACCTCCTGTCCAAAAGAAATTCTGATACAGAATGTGCTCATATCTGTGGGTGTCATTCTTCTGGCTTCAGGAGACCTTAGATCAGCCCTTAGGAAGGCATTAGGAATGGGAGATAAAGGAGGAATGTTTGCTACATATTGCCCTCTTACAGTTGGAGGAGAAAAGTAATTTAAGAATTTCCTAGGCAACATGGAGCTTTGTGATTCCCTCAGCCACTTTGTATTTATCTGTAAATCTCAGGCCCTGGAGGTCATTTAGCATACAAGAGATAGAACTGTATGGGCAAAGAATTAGAGAGGATAAAAATCTCCTTTTTTTTTTTCCTAATCTCCCTTCACTGGCTAGTTTTCTTATTGGCCAAAGTCCCTCTGTCTGTCTGGATGAGATAATGGCAAGGCTGACCCTTCCTCCACACAATATCAGTACGTTCATTAACTACTCACGTCATCCTGGTTGAGGGATGTTTTGTGAAGTCACAAACCTCACATCATCTACCTGTGCATTTGTATTTTAGAGACTGTACATTTGCGAAGGAAAATGTGATGTCTTTCATTTACATTCATGAAATTTACCCTCAGAGCTCACTCCAGGTGTTTCAGAACACGGCTCTTTTCCCAGCTCTCTTTGCTGCTAAGAGATAACAAAACCTAAAAGAAACAGTTGATTTTTGTGTTTGGTTGCTTTTTTGCAGCAGCAGCTTTAGAGAGACTAAATTAGGCCCTTAGGTTTACTAGCACTCCCGAAATGGGAATTATTTAATCAATTCCTGACTTTCAAAAGTTTTTGTTTTCTTATTCACCGTTAGAAACAAATGAAACTTCATTTGGAATCTCTACAGGTCTTGCCACATAATAGAGTACAGTGTGCTTCAAGCAAATAATAAGAATAAAGGAAAACCAGTGTTCCTATAATGGTAGGGAATTTGGGGCTCAGGTGAACTATAATGGGTCCTATTAACATGGCACAACAGAATGCTGAATTTCTCCTGCAATGATGATAAATATTTACAAGATGAAAAGAAAAGCTTTATTCCCAGGGTTTTATTTATCCTCCTTGGAAGCCATTACCTGTAGTGCTTTCTACTTCGTGTGATGTTAAACATAATCACTACAATTTTTCAATCCAGTGACTAAGCCTCTGCTAGAAAATATTTACAATTGTGATAGTTTTAGGATAGAACTTGTGTCTGCTTTATGATGCTTCTAAAGGAAGAGTTGTATGGCCTTAGAAACATCAACTGACCTTGGGTAGAAGTGAAATCATCCAGCTCTGTGGAGCACAAGAGCCTTCCACAAAACCCACTTTTCAGCTGAATTTTTCTGAAATTGCCTTTTTATTCTGTCTTTCCCCCCCCCCCATTTATCTGGATCTGCAGTTGTTCGTTTTATTTCTTAATCCAAAGGCCAAATGCTCAACAGCCAAAAATGGAGAAAGATCTAAAATGAGGAGTGAAGCAAATAAGGGTCGCTGCAAATTTTAAGTGCTGGGTCATTTAGTGCCTTTGTTAAAGGTTCCCCTACACACTGCTCTCATAATTGGCATTTTTCTATGGGAAGAATTTTCCTCAGTGTTAGGACATGAATGTAGAGTTAGACCTGTGACTAACATGACTGCTGTCCTTTTACAGCTGCCTGACTTTCATCCTTAGGGGTGATTTTGATGTTAGTTGATTTCAGAAGTTCTAGTCTTGTACAGAACATTTAATCTGCCATTGCCTTCCTGACAGCGTCCAGCCGTGATGATCCATGGTGGCTTCCCAACAAAGGCTCAGCACAAAAGTGGCAATTTCTCCCCATTTTGTGTATAGGAGTTTTCTGAAACTGTTTTAAAGATTCTTTCTGCTACGTTCATTTAAATTATTTCCATTTTAAGGGAGTCAAATTAATTCCATCTGAATATTCTCCGTGATCAAAGGTAGGTTGTTAGGGGCATCTTTCTATCCTTAGTAAAAGGTGTTGAGCTGTTTCTGTACCTAAATATAGAGATGTCCTCAGGTAGGAATGGCAGGCAGTGCTGATGTTCTTTACACCCGCAGTCAGAATCTGAGATCAGAATAAGATGCACTCAAAGCTTCAAATGTTTTTAAGTTCTTCTTTGGGTCAGCTTAGCTGGGTTGCTAAGAAAAAGAATCCTCTTGTTTTCTGTTTTGCCTTATATCGCTACCATTCACTTTAATGTATTAACTTATTTCTATGTCTTGATGGGATTATTTCTAATTTGTTCAAATTCAGAACTGTTCCTGTTTGCTCTCACCATGACCAAGGCTGACATATGCAACACTGCTCTTTTAATCAGTTTTGTTGCATAGAATTGCTGATTAATTGGCCCTGTACTTGTCTTCCAGACTAATATATAAAACTAATTCTAACAACAGCTATTTGAAACTTCTGACTCCAGTACAAGTAAAATTCAGATTCATAATAGGAATAACAATAATGAACAAGTTTCCAGAAAATAGATTTAAAAATCACAGTCTGACTGGAGCAATGAATACACGAAACATGCTTCTCACGTTACTCTTTTGTTAAAAACATAGAGCACATTAATCAACAGGCAATTGAACATCATGATCTTGTGTTTTATGACACTGAACTTAATGAAGTAAATTCAGAGGCTGGAATTTCTCCTGATTCATGCTAGTGCAAACAGAAAGAGACACCGTTTCTATGTGGCAGTGCAATTCATACCATACAGCAATTTGTTTTATACAACGCTTTCTTTCGTCTTCGGTTTGGAATAAAAATTACTACTTACATTGAAAGAAAAAACAAACCCAAAAAACAAAACCACCGATCATTTAAGATAATGTAATTTTAAAACCATGCGACCTACCATAACTAGAGGGCAGCTGAGGGAAAAAGCTTTTCATTATGCCTATTATTGCATTGTGAGTCTGAATTTTTTCCTCAATTTACAGTTGAATTGAGTCTTCTGCCAGGAGATACTATATTATGTTCGTTTTTCTCTTTAGAACATTAATGGAAGTTTATAACTGACGTAATTGAGATCAAGCATCGGATACCACATAGATGTTGCTTGATGGAAGAGATGCCTTCTTGCTGCTTTATAAGCGCTGTTGATGTCAACAACTGAAAACCTGAATGTTCTTCAGAGTAATGATTACAAGCATTTTTGTGCATTTGCATTCAGCCTCAGAACGTAAACACTCTGTAATCCACATGGCTTGACCCAGTGTTTACATGGATTTCAGAGCTCACATGACTTACAAATTCAGGTCCTCTTAGGAAATGAGGGCAACCAAAGCTTAATGCGAACTGATTACTTGCCTTCTTTCTACTCCCTGACAATTTCTTCCTTCTTTAAAAACTCACATTTTTAGGGATGTGAGTAATTAAGCAAAGCTCTGACTTCAGAATGTAAAACTGGCTTTCTTTTAGGAATGCAATGGCTGCTAAGGCAATAATGGGTGCTGGGTACCTGCATACCTGAATTTCAGTGCATTCTAAAGTTCTCACAGCACTTCTTTCCTTCTTTGACACCATCTCTCTCCTGACAGAGAAATTAGCACTAGCAGCACCAATTGCACGACTTTACATTTATTTGTACTTGTTCTTTCTGTCGTATTGTTGTGCATGATAGAGAAAAGGAGTGATATTTTCTAGTCTGAATGTTTTAGTTCTCTAACCTTTTCCCAGGTGACCACTGCCCCACTCTGAGAACAAGAACTGTTAAATCAGTTCTTATTTATTTATTTATTTATTTTAACATACTCTTTTATGTCTTCAGTCTCCATCCACTCTGTCTTACACAAACAGATACAATTATTAACTGATTTTAAGGGATGAGATTGAAGTACAAAAAGTAATGGGGGTAGAAATCACCCCAGGGTTGTTGGGAACTTCATTTACTGGAGTTATGCTCTGGTTTATATACTTGCTAGAATAGATTTTAGTAATGCAGGCTGAATTTGGACTCCAATTTTTTCAACATCAGGAAGTGCCATTATTGTCTGTAATCATAACTGGAAAATATTTGGCTTCACAGTGTTTAATTGGAACTGCCTGTGACTGCTGTTTTACAAACTAAAGACTTATTTTTAGTGTCCTTTATTGCATTAGCAATCATTTGGAAACAGCCTTAGAGGTGTAATTGCTTCCGTAGCAGCAGGCTTTGCAGTATTGAGTGTTGGCTCCTCACACCTTACCCTGGCTGATGGATACAGCTGGGACTTCTGCAAACTTAGAGGTGACAGCTGTGTCTTCCTGCTGCATACTGAATGTGATACCTTATAAAGAAGGGCATTAGAGCTTCTACTGGAAGGAGCAGGATCTGGGTTCTGGGTTGTATTTCTTCTTACCACAAACAAGTCTTAGAAAAAACTTCCTTATAGGATTTTAGAATAAACTGTACCAATTAAAAATTCATACCAACAGTATAATAGAGGAGTTTGAAACGCTCCACAGATAAGAGCATCTCAATGTTGTATAATTGAGCAAAGAGAAGAAAGCACATAACTGCCTTTTTAATAACACACCAAGTATTCAAATGAGACAGGATTCAGATATTCCCACAACCCCCATTTTCATTCTTGCATCTCGATTTTTTTTGCTGAGAACACAGTGTTTCTGTTTCAATTATGAATCCCTCACAGACAGTGATTTTGCATTCTCTGTTCCTATGGCTAACAAACCATATCCTGCAATCCACGCGAGTCAGACAGACACGTAGTGCTGAGTAACAAGTTCAGTATGCAGAGGGAAATGACGAAGTGCAGTGTCTAGATGTGTTGTGAAAACAACAGGCATTAATGACAGTAACTTCTTGCTGGAAGCTTGGGAAGCTTTGGTTTCCCACATCCAAAAGGCTGATATACTGGTAGTGAGTGGAATCAGTGGCAGCAGCTCTGTGTGTGGGATCCTACTGGGCAGCAGGAAGGTGAATGAGAAAAGTGTTTCCAGTTCACGTGCCTGGAGATGGACACAGGGAGGAAGCTTTGCTCAGGCTGGGCACCTGGGCTTTGACAGCAATTGCTGACTGTACATAAAATGATGGTTTTGGCAGGCAACTTGTGAAAAGCATCCAATCCGAGTCTGGTTTATTATTTCCTTAATGATGAGCCAGATAAGTGCTGCTCATCAGGCTAAGTGGGCAGTTAACATCACTTGTTTTTATTGTGTTGTCTGACACTGGTGATTTGTATCTACATCTGCACTGCCATCAGGGCTGGAACAGAGATGCTGGTGACACGTTGTAATGTTAGGCAGCTAGCACTGGTATGAGCACAATATGCCAGATTTCAAAAGGAGCCACATTACATCAAGGTTTGCGATCAAAACCTTAGTAAAACTGTTGATCAGACTGTTTATGAGGAAGGTGTCTGCAGACTAGGTGCTTTTATTTACCAGACAGATGGCAGGGGGCACTTCTGTGTATGTTTCTAAAAACAGGCACAGTACGATACCTGCTAATTTGGGCACTTCCCTTCAGAAAGTCCTCTAATTCCAGTCCTAATAGCTCCTGCGATGGATTAGTGATGTGGCACTGAGCAGGAGGAACCCACGCTAATTTAGAGGGGGAAATTTGTTCCTTAGTCGTTTCCTTTTTCTAAGCCCTCTAAGTAGAGAACAATGCCTGGGAGGGCAAGATATTTTAAGCACTCAGGTCCCTTGAAGCCAAATGGTTTGAAAGCATTCTGAAAGTTACCTGGAGCCTGGCTGGCCAGCAGCCTACAGACAGACAGCCACCGATGGAGAGACTTTCTGCTTCTCAGAAAGAATCAAAACCTGTAAAGGTAGTAGCCTCCATAATATCTTCTGGAGTTAGACTTATTAATTTAATCTTCAAGGCTGGATGTTTTGCAAAGCAAATATTCATTAGGTCATTAGAGGCAGAGGTGTATGTATATATATTTTGAGCTGTAAAACTTGGAAAGAACTGTAATTTCAAATGAAAAACAGAAAAACAAGAAAACACTGCTAGTCATTGTTCCTGTTTTTATTGTTAGTCTGATCCTATGTTTCACGTGGGTGCTTGAATCACTGTGTAGAGTACAGGAATAAGAAATTAATCACTCTGCCAATTAATTTGCAAAGAAACTTATTCAAAATGTTGCTAAGTGCAAGAAGTTCCGTAAATCTAATATAGAAGCTCACTGGGTGTCCATTATTTAAATCTGAAGGACTCTCATAAAATCTGCTAAGTTGATTCTGTAGTGAAGTTTCCGTGCTGAATTTCAAGGCCTGGGGCAATCAAGAAAGCTGTAATATTTTCTTTCATTAGACTACTGAGGTAGGATATATTTATAAAACTGAATTAAACAGACTAAAGAGCCTTAGTCAAATGCCCTGGCAGGAACTAGAAAATTGGCTATTATTATACATGTGTATGTATCTATAATTCTGCTTTTCCAACAGCAGTATGACTCACTGCATCTGCCTGTGGTACATAGGAGGCAGAGCTTCCTGCGTGCATTGGATACTGTCTCTGTCAGCTCTTCTACAGCTTTCCTTATTCTATTTCTTTGTCCTGGATCCTTCTAACTGCACTCACCTGCCTTACAAACCAGAGTTCTGGGATGGTGCTCTGGATTACCTGCATCTTTTTCCCACCTGCACATCATAACCCTGGAAATATCCTTGTTCTTTCTGTTAGTGATGAGATTCAGTCCCAGCAGATACGATCACCTTTACAAAACAAGGTTTCTACTCAGTAAATCCCTTTTAATCAAGCAATATTAACTAAAGGAATAGAAACATCTAAAAATAAAATTAAAATCAAACCTTTTCCTTCTCCGCCCCAGCAAAATAGCGAAACAGCACTTGGAAAAGCTATCTCACAGCTCTGGAAAATACAGTCACTTTTATTAGGGCAGAAAACCCACAGAAAGGATAGGAACGTTCAGATAATAAGGCAGATGGTGTTTTCCCAGTTCGGAGGGTCTTTGCCCAGCCTGCTGTACTCAAGGCATTTCAAGGCATTATTTATTTATTTTTTTCATTTCTTCCAAAGCAGCTGCTACTGCCACTGTTGGTGAAAGAGAGTGGAGTGAATGGACCTTGGGGGTGATCCAACATGGCATCTCCACATTTCAGAGAGATAGAAAATCATAGCACGGGTGTCAGAGAGAGGGTTGTGTGGCCCTACCTACATCTTCAAAAAGTACACAGTCTTGGCAGGGTTTCCTGCATGCAGAAGGCCAGACAGGGGTGGGTACTACACACGGCCAACAAAAGAGCAGATGATGTGTGGTGTGAACTCCATGGAAACCCATCATTCTTGGAAAAAGCATCCAGCTGCATCCTCTATGTCACTGTCATCTCCAGATTTTGAGGCTTTAGAATATGTCCCTCTACTTCCCCCTCCTCTGCAAGAGACAGAAAAAAATGCTTCTTTGCATTTATTTCTCACTGTGCCAAGATCCTAAAGTGTCTGGTGTGCTAAAAACACTTAATAGCGCAGAGCAGAGCCGGCTGCCTTCCATTCTTTCAATGTGCTGACAGCTCACTTCTGAAAGTTTTAACTGTAGAAACGAAGCAATTTGTCTGCAGCCTGTGATTATTATTTTTATTATTTAGCTTCACAGAGTGATTCAGAGTCAAAAAGTGGTTCAGGGTTTGAGGTTTGGGAGAAAACAGGTATTTTCTGTGAGCTTAGGAAAGCATGAATGTCTTTTGTTGAGTTCATGTCATTGCCCAGCTGACTCCACTTGGATGGCTGATCTCAGGGCGCAGCACAATAGCAATCTGCTTGCACTCAGAACCAGAGGATCAGCAATGAAGTTACAGGTATTTTTGGACTACTTGAGATAGCTTCCTCTTCCATCCCCACCTACCTGCCTACACAGTTTTTGAGCAGTTACTTTGCACAGAGGGAAGTTCTTTTCATGCAGTTCAGTTTATCATAAAAGCTGTGTCAGAAGGAGACTGGCTTTTTCTTTTTCAGACCAGGCATATTTCAAAGGTAATTTTCATAGTGTCAACCCAAGGAATGGTATCTGCCGACGAATTGAGGATGTTCAGATGACTGCTAGCCCTTGTGAGGGGGTAGTAACCTTTGTGAGTGAAAGTACTGCTCCTAATCAGAGACTGTCAGCTACTGGGATACTGGATATATAACAGGGGGCTTGAGAGTTTTTGTGTGAACTGCCTCATGCCCCCGGCTGTCTGGAAACTGACCCATCGTTGGCTTTTTTATGTTTTATTTTTAATTGATGTTATTTGCAGTCTAGCAATAATCTACACCTCCCTTCGCTGTATATCACAGCAAAACCAAGGGGCAGTCTACATTGCAGCAGTAGCTCAGAGTAATGCCTGAATGGAGCGACAGTTGTGAGAGACTACGGCAGTACCTCACCTTCAGGAATGATTGCTTCCCCATGCTAAGAAATAAGAATAAACCCCCAGAATAACATAGAATATACTATTTTTTTCCAGCTACTGCACTTCTTTTTCCCCTTCTTCTGCAGTAGCGCTCTTGATATTTGGGGTAGACTTTACAGAAGGCTAAAATGCCCTCTTCTTCATTTATTTTTCATCTTTCTGCTTTTGCCAGCTCCATAAAATACCCTGACGATGTTTCTGCCTTCTTTTTTGCCATTAACAGCTATATATTGTGACAAGAGCTACAGCTGAACTCAGCATGCAAAATTTTGCTGTTATTTTAAATAACCATCTGCTCTCCCCACAGTCTGCTACCTCATCCTTAATTTCTTTATTTTCTGGGTGTTTATTTTGATTAGCCTTGTCACATGGTGCTATAAGGAAATCTTGTTTCGCTTCACACGCTGCTGCCATCTTGATACAGAGAACTGGCTTACGATCAAAATTATGTTATTTTGTTCCATCTTTCTCTTTCCCTCCTCTTTAAAACAAACAACAGCAACAAAAAGTTTTATATAACAAAGTGTTGTGTAATGAGGAGAACAGCAGGGAGTGCATCAGGACTTATGGATTTTCTTTTCATCTGTGTCACAAATCCACTGTGACACATTGGGCAAGTCAGTACAGTCCAGATCTTCTTACTGGGATCAATGTGATAGTTACTGAAGTTGCCTATGTAGATCCCTAGTCACACCTGTGTAATGAAGATTAAGCTCCAAATTAGAGAAAAAACAAAATCTTGCAAGAACCATCTATCTTATACATCTATATCTATATCTATATCTATATCTATATCTATTCTATCCAGAGGACATGCACTAAAGAAAGTTGCCTTTGTTTTCATTAAAATTACTGGTACAGGCAAGGTTCTGAATTTCAGACCAGCTCGCAGATTTGTATGTAAGTCTACATGTTTAAGATATTATATATGTTTATGGTAATATATATGCATGTTTAAGGTAATACATATGCTATACATACTGCAATATACCATTCTGAATGGGGAACTTGTGCATGAGATGGAAATGTGATGTACCATAAGAAATTTGTCTTGGAAGAGCAAAAAATCATGAAGAAATGGGTACTTGTTTTGTGAATACCAATTCAACTAATCTGGGTTAAATGGAGAAGCATAATCTAGCTTCCTATGGGAAACATTTCTGAATAAATACAGTCCCACTGAGTGCTTTGCCTGTATACTTTACAGTTTATGTGCTTCTATGGGGAACACACTGAACACAGACGTACTAATACTACTGTCATGCTTCTTGGTTGTAACTGTACTTTTCCTTGGGAGTCATCTTGAAAATGGCTCTGGTGGTATATGGTATATATATATATGGTATTTATATACCACCGTATGGTGGTATATATGGTATATGGTGGTATATAAATGTAGCTCTGCTGCCCTTGGCTGTGCTGGTCTATATGCAGAGAGGAGTGCGAGTGGGATCAAGCCTATGTTAAACCACCATCAACTCAATAAGTCTTGATCTGTGTTAGTATATGACCTGGGCTGATTAATTCTCATCTTTTTCATCAGTATAAATTGAGAGTGTTTTACTAGTAGGGATGGAAGGAAAACAAAGTCTTTTGGTTTCCTCAGGGATTTCAGAAGTCTGACAAATGTCTTAGCAGAAGGTAGCTGGCAAAGAAGGTGGACTTTATTAGTGCTCTTAGTGAAGGGACAGTTGTGGTATGAGCACAGCTGACAGTGGAGAAGATACACAAGGATGATTGTAAATACTGAAATCTCTGTGAAAGACTTCGAATTGAAAACATACCTTAATAAATGTAGAGAATTAAGGTGTGAAAAACCAGTTTGTAGAAATCCATTGCTTACAGGGCAATGTGTTTATGAGTATCCTAGGAACAACCAGTTTTCTTCTCCCTAGCTGTCATCACATGCCTTGACCTTAAAGAGGCTTGATTTTCTAAGTGAGCTCCTCGTAGCAGAGGTGTTAGGTGGGGGAAGAAGAAAACAGGCTGAGTTAAAAAAACTTTCCTGTCTGAATACACACTTCCCAGCTGAGCTTGAAAGGCAAAACATTATGTATCTTTATAGACTGCTATAAAATCCACAGCACAATATTACTTGCTGTGAAAGTCTTTAATTATGAAGCAGGTATGGGAACAGAGCATAGTTTTGTCATCTTCAGCTCGCTGGTTGTGATTATTCTGCCCAGTGAACAGCAATAGAGAATTTCACTTTTCCCTGCTCCTCCAGGACTTCCCACAGGGCTCTGTAACCTGGGAATCTCCCCACAGCTGTTTTCCATGGCCCCAATTTCTGATTTTTTCCCCACAGAATTCATGGTTTTCAGACTTGGGATGGCTGGTCCAAGTTGAATTCCAAACCTCTCAGCATCACTCCTGAGTTAGCCAAGTGGAAAGCTGTTAAGTGACATGAATTAACCCCTCTAGCCATTTTGGCTAGTGCTGGGCACGTGACTCTGCATCTTCTGCCCCAAAGAGCAGAGCACAAGAGTCATCAATCAAAGCAAAGCTTGCAGAGCAGCACAGGCAACTGTCCAAAGGCAGAGCACTGCAATGGCAGGAAGGCTACAGTAAATTGAAAGCCTGGGGCAATGCAGTTTGTTTCAGTGCATCATCCCCTTTTCTATCTTTAGTTGGAATCTACCAACCAGGATTCCTCTTCAGAACAGAAATATATAAGGACAGCCTTAACAACCTATGAATTTAGTTAGCTATAGCAGAACTGGCAAGACTCGAAAGGTAAACACTGGATGAACTGGAGTATGAAATTTCAATGCACTGCAGATACGAATGCATAATGGATAGAAAACAGTTAAATGTGAAGGAGAGATTAAAGGAGTGACTGACATTAACTGCCCTCTTCTTCTTCAAAATGGTTTCAACTGATACCTATGTTTAAACCATATCTGCCAGCTGTCATTTTTTCCTAATTATGCCTAATTAAATATATTTAGACTACGAAAATTGTCAGGCTATACAGTTCTAACCAGTTTACTTTTTAACTAGCTAAATCAGGAGTAATTGGAGGCATAGCCCAAATATATAATTTACTTGACAGCTCAAATGCTGACTTAACTTCCACAAGGAGATTTTCTAGCTCTCAGTGAGTTGCATTGTGCTCATGGTACTCGAGTATTCTAATGACAATCAAGCCTTTACACATCACAAATGGTACTGACCCTCAGTGCCACAACTCCCCTCTGTCCATCTGTCCGCAGATAGATCTACTTCTATCCCGTGTGTTTGAAGGCTCAGAGTATTGCATGGAACCAAGGAATTCTGATTCTGGTCAAACAAACTGAGAGTATCAATCTCAGCTCTCAAGAGCCCCGTTCCCTTAAGATCAGGATCTAGCCTATTATTTTTTTGTTAGCATCTTCAGCTGCTAGTTGTTGCTCTCCTATCACATTCAGAGATCTTTTAATTCTGCATAAAGAATATTTGAAATAAAGGCACATATGCCGTAGCTGGAAAAGCCCTCTTACCCTAACAGCTTGGTACTTTATCTGCTGCCGTCATTCCTGATTACATAATTTGAACATTTCATAACCTTAATCCTAAACAAGGGGCTGAACTTGATCACAACGTAAGATGTTTAAATACACTCTAATTTGAGGCATCCCTCAAATCTACACTTTTCCAGCCCAGTGCATCTCTGAAGTCTCTGAAGACTTCTTTTTTCTGCTGAAACACATCCCGGTTCTGATCTTCTGTACAAAGCAAAGAATGAGGTTGTGAGATGCAACAGAACATAAGTACTTCCTAATCCATCTCTCTCTCTCTCTTTTTTTCCCCCCTTATATTTCCCTCCTGCAGTACGTGGCTTTGATGACTTCAGTATTTATAATTTCCTTCTGCTTCTATATCGAGGAAGACTGAAGCTCCATGCATCTGTGTGCTCGGCCATCCCATATAGCACAAGAGTGAAAATGAGTAACCAAAGTCTATGGGAACTTACTTCTCATGATTCCGATTTTTTTCCCCTAATATTTTCTCCTAATTTCTCCAAACAATAATTTCTCAGTATCATTCAGGAAAAAAAAAGAAAAAAGAAAAAGTAAAAGAAAGGAAGGAAGGAAGGAAGGAAGGAAGGAAGGAAGGAAGGAAGGAAGGAAGGAAGGAAGGAAGGAAGGAAGGAAGGAAGGAAGGAAGGAAGGAAGGAAGGAAGGAAGGAAGGAAGGAAGGAAGGAAGGAAGGAAGGAAGGAAAGAAGGAAGGAAGGAAAAGGGCAGTGTATTAATAATTTAATAAGAGAGCAATTTGAGTGACTGCATTTTGGGTTAAACCGAACAGTTAGACTTTCTCTACAGCTTGCCCTCTGGAGATGTTTAGCTCTTCCCACCGACCAAGAGCCCCACAGAAGTGAGCTGATTGCAGAAGGTGCTTGAGACATGCAGTCAAGTCTGCCCCATCTATGTATTTTCTTAGTGAGTAGTACAATGTGGTGATGAAGTCTCTGCAGATTTGATACAGGATCTTGCACTCAAGAAACACAACTTAGATAATACTGATAGTGAAATTTTAAGCTGATGTTCATGATAGTCCTTAATAATCCATTTAAAAAATGCAACCGCCTTCCTTCTCTGGCAATCTGAAGGTACTTGGTGAAATTAAAGACCACTCAGAGCTCTTGCCCTGCATTGCCCTCTGGTTAACTGTTTTGTTGTTGATATCCCATTTGTTTTGTGCTGTTTGGTGGGTTGCTGACCAAGCTGCACAGGGAAATTGTCATTAATTATTAAGAAATTGTGTCTAATCTACCAGGACATCAATATTGCTGTAATGTTTCCACCGAGGAGACAAAAAGAGCCTTGAGTAAGGAGCTGGAGGTGTTCCAGTGAGAACATGCAGCACCAACAAACAAACAAACAAACCCCCTCTTTCCCCCCTGTCTTTCTTCTTAAGTTTGTCAATTGAAATTTCCATATGTTTCCTTCCTTCCCTGCATTGGATGCCAGAAATGTACAGCAGTCTGTTTTTAGAAGATGAAATTTGTTTTCTGGGAAAGAAAAGTTCCTGAGCAGGAACTCACAGAGAAGGTTTTTGTCTTGTCCCAAGACAAATTCATCGTGTACTTAAGGCACTGCCATGGCATTACACTAGAAGCTCTGGCCTAGAACTACTTTATAGTCTTAGGACGACAGTACAGTTCTACTGAGTTTAAAACCAAAGACTGGAATAACTGGGGCATTTTGGGGCAATAAAGTTCTAAACAATAAAGCTAACCAGAATAGTTAAGACATGGAGAGCCTCTTTGTGCAGATGGGCCCCTTACAAGCAGGAGTATGCCTGGCACAGTTATGATGTAATTATATAGAGATACAATTATGTATTGCTTTATTTTTTAATGAATTCAGTGAAAATACACTTTGCTTCATCAGGAGTTCATAATAAGGAAGTGATGGTAAAGGAAGGGAAGGTAAAAGAGGTCGTCTATGCAGGTTGAAGGAAGTGGCTGTGAACAGAACAGCAACAGCATATTGTCATCGATATCAGAAAGAACATGCCTGCGTTTTGTCTGTTTCTGTTGTGAGGATGTTTGCAAGGATCTCTTATGCAGAAAAGTGATTCGTACAAATAGAAATGACTACTACCACTTTATTAAGTCATTTATTCTCAAGGCATAAACCATGACAGTGGAAGCTGATTATTGTTCTGTTATTTTGCGAAGTACTATTTTGCTTTTCATGAGTCTTAGACCTGCCTGGGACTTGTCCCTTTGTCAGGAGGTCAGGAGGTGGAAGAGACTTTGTTCCCTCTTTTGGGTATTTCATTCTCTCTGCTTTTGTGAATGCAGACACATAGTCTGTGTTTCATTTTTTAATAAAAACAGTGGAACAACTGCTTTCAAGGACTGTTCCCATTTTCTACATGAAGTCTGACACCGCCTTTGTTTAAAACCCTGGACTTGTTTTGTTTCCACCAAGCTGTACTCTTTCTCCACTAATGCCTGCCCAGTAGCTCTGATCTATTTCCTTTCATAGATATCAATGCCTTTGCCAGTGCCTCAATGGTTTTCAGTTCTTGGAATTTCACTGTTTCTATTGTCCAACTTCTGAAGTAGTTTAGATGCAGATCTGCTCTTTAGAGAGAACTGGAGCATCAGTCAAGTGGATTACAGCCAGGCTGGCAGGTTCCAAAAGCTCTGTGAAAAATACACTCCTCTTTGGTAGGCAAATAGCTCCTTGAAAAGAGTTCTATCAAAACCAAACTTGTATGGAAACCAGAAGTACTTCTTTTTCCCCACAACACAGACCCATTTGATGAGAAGAAATTATTTCTCTTTACCATTATTTAATGTACCATAAACTAGGAAAAAGCTCTAAATAAAATGAGAATCCATTATCACTTATTATTCCATAACCTTCCCATTCAGACACCGCCTTTGAAAAACTAATTAAGGAACTAGTGGTGGCTAATGCATGCACTCCAAATAGTGCACATTCACTGCCTACTTTCAGCAAGAGCAGCCGAGGTTCATTAACATTACACACAAGCAAATGAATTCAGCTTGGGTTAATGCCACCCGATTAAACTTTCCACAGCCCACTTAACTGGAGCTTTGGTGTGTGTTTGACAGACACTTTAAACTCTCTGGAGATCTCATGTTTTCCTGTTTTAATTCCATCTCCTTCTAAAGGCCAGATTTAGTCTTTGCTCTCTAGTTGATTAGTGACTTGGCTCTTTGCGTAAAGCTCTCTGAGTTTGAAGGAGATCATATACGGAGTTAAATTATATCCCCTATCAGGAAAGTTAACAGAACAGGATCTAAAATGATGAAGCTAACAAAACAGTAGCGTTGCAACAACCAGCAAGTGTTTAGAAATTGAACCAGCTTTAGTGGCTTCCATTCACCAGTGCTGTGCAGGATGGATGTCCCTCAGTACATTGTGTGTGTTTCATTGATTCAGAAATGCAGAGATTCAAATAAGGACTTTGTTTCTTACAGGTGGAGGGTCTATACAAGTTGAAAAAGAGAAGTCTCAATAAATACACGCCCAAGGATTGCCTTTATCATGCGTTTTGATTTTATGTCTCCCCAAAAGTGAAGGAATGATTACTATGATAATAATGGGTTAGCTGTTGCTAATGGGAAATGCTATAATGGGTTAGAGTTGCTGCCAGTTTCACTTGTGTGACCAACTAACAATTACAGTTGTTTGGAGTTCTTTCCATTAAGATGAGAAGCGTTTGATGCCTGACTTGTGTGTTCTTTAGCCTTAATTTACAAACAATCTACACAAAATTCCAGTGAATATAGCAGAAATACAGAGCAGACAGTTCCCTTGATGAGAAACCCCTTTTCTGCCCCTTCTGCATGTGCTCTCTCCAGTGAAATCTGCCTTTATTTGTACTATTTAGAAACCATAGAAAACCAAGCAGTCTGTGAGAGCCCTGCTTTGTACAGCGGCTCTGTGCAATGTTAAGAACCACGTGTGAAGTGGAAGCAGCAAGAAGTTCTTTAGGATACAGTCTTTCTAAGAGCAAGCACAAGGTGCTGCTTCCGTCAAAACATTATTATCACATTTTAAAACAGAGAAGCTCCTCAAGCCCCTTAGACCATCTCTGATTCACCATGTACCTTGGGTAATTTGCTCATTGCCTGAAGTCACTGAGTACCAGGGTTACCTGGATTTTGAGATGCCCTTTTACTCGCCAGTAATCATGTGTTTCCCAACATGGAGATAATGTGCCCAGTGACATCAGCTGAGCATGTATGTATGTGGCAGTGAATTAATTTGGACTGAGACAGCTCAAATGGCAAAAATCCTTGACTTATCTGCCAAGAAAACTGAAAATGTGATTCAGATGAGATCTGTCAACACGAGAGGAGCAGAGGGCTGCCCAGTCAGGCAGAAGATGAATTTAAGCTTGTTCTGTCAACTGTTGGAGATTGGAATTTCAGTACAGAACCTGATTAACTTCTACTTTCTAAAGAATTAGCTGCTCTGAGATCATGTTTAATAACAATTAGGTTTACCTGAGGTCGTGCAGTCACCTGCAGCATTGTCTCTAGGCTGGTAGTGTTGCCAACACACTGGCTTATCATGTCTGTTTAGGTGCACGATACAACCAAATTAAATTTTCAGCCTCTGGTGGTTTCCTTTCTCATCTGAAGTATAAAATAAAGGAGATATATAAAGACAAATGCTAAGGACTAGAGACTGAGAGATTAATATGTTTCATTGTATTGCTTCAGAGAAACTGAAGCAGGGGCTGGGTACTGAGAGCACACAAATGTTCCCACAGGAGGGTAAGACAAAGTTGAGGGAGTTTTGCCAAAGGGATAATAAAATATTGGTAAATATTCAGACTGTTAAATGACCAGAACGTGAAAGCTTGAGGTCAGTGATAGGATGTGAAACAGTGTTTCTGTCTACACTATTATGTTCTCCTTCCATTTATTGACAATGTATGGCAACTTATTCCATTCCACTGGAAATGAAATTGGTTGCTGGGTTTTCATTTGAATATTCTTTAGATACAAAGCAATAATTTAGATAGAGTTACAGAGAAGACAAGAGACACTTTCCACCCTGCTACACTGATATCTGAGCACTGCTGAATTAGAATACTACTCTTCTTACATCTATTACAATGTAGTTTCCTAAATAGTTCTTATCAAAACTGAGATTCAGTTGTCAAATGCTGGCAGTTTGGAGCTGGAAAAGATGGGGAAAGATATAAAATATAAAATATTTGTGAACAGAAGCTGGGCAATAGGGGTGAAAGCACATGAAAAATCCATATCTCCCACAGCCTTGCAATTGATTGTACTACTGTCACTTCCATCTATAGGGTACAAATTAACTTGGTGCCCTGTAGGTAAGTTGGCCAAAGCGTGAAGCATCTGTCTTTGTTTTAATATGGCTGTAGTTATGGCATTAGTTCTGCAACTTCTAGGTTAGATGGCATTTATTATTGTAGTACCCTTTGCAGATCAGGAAATACTATTAAGATCTTTCTTATTTTATTTATTCTGGAGACAGTAGAAGAATAAATGAGATGTTAAAGGTCAAAGGGAGCATTTCTTGCAGAGCCAGGAACTAGCTCGTAGTCAAATACTTTGGATATCTGCAGAAAATATAGACCAACAGGTTTTTCACTGCTTCTCTGAGTGACATCACTTTAAAATCATCTGTGTCCTGTTTTCAGTATTATAAATTATCCCTAAAAAATTTCAGTTGTACATTGGCTATTACTCCATCTCCATTTATGCTTGATATCTCCCTAAGTCAGTGACTGCTAAATTACAGGTGACTCATAGACAGTGATTGAACATTAAATCAAGTTGTTTTTTTTTTGTCTGATGGGAAACATAGAAGATGCAGGAGAAATAAGATGATTGAAACATAAGAACTTTGCCAAGAAACACCATGTTCTTCCTATAAACCCACTAAATGCTTTTTCTTGTTAGCAGGGACAGAGCTTCTCAATGAGACAACTTCCAAAAGGCATATTGATGAACAGTTATTTACTTACTGGCATGTGATTTCAGGAAGACAAAGTAGGACCCTTCCTATCTTAAAAAGAAGACCTGTCTCAACTTCTGTAGCAATTCCTTTACCCCACCATCCTGAATTCCAATTATTGGTTCTTTCTTGCTGTGATCAGGCTGTACATGCCACTCTCTAAGCCCCAGACGACCTATGACAAGAACTATGAATTGTAATTATTCCTTCTCTCTCTGATTTAATTATGTCTGTATTAATAGCCTTCCCCTTTCAAACAACCTTTGCTAAGAGCAAACCATTACCATATGATGCACATACACTAAGTACAAATTCAAGTTAATACACAGTACTGCTGTGTAATACACAATCCTGCAGCTGAGTATAATCTAATACAATGTAGGAGGCACCATGACACAACTCAGTATTTAATACAAGGATAAATGATCCTGGAAAATTTTGCAGAGGGCTTATTTGAAAGCTCTCATTCTCCACCAAAATATGTTAAGGTGAAGTATGGAGGCTGTCTATTGCCTGTGGGATGGATTTAGGTGCCTGGTGGTATCAGCTGGGAAGCTTCTTGCTTCTGTGCCACCCTCTCTCTTGGCCACCTATCGGGAGAGCATCAAGGGAAGAAGGGCTGTCCAAAGAGAATCTCTCAGATGCCATCAGCCCAGCCCCTTGCCAGTGAGGTCATTAAACTTCCCTGTTTACTTTTATGTGGAAATGGATTGCTCGGAGGTCATGGAGGATGCCGGGGAGAAAGGGGAGATTCTCTGGCTGAATGAAGCCACACAGACAAGATTAAATTAGAGGTGTGAGCACAGAGTCTGCATGGATCCTGCCAAGAAGTTTAATTAAAGCCGCTTGCTGTTGCAGGGTGACCCAGTTTCATTCCCAGCTATCACATCAGATGTAATGTTTTATGAGATGATCTACAACAGCATTTCTATCTTTTTTTCCCCCCTTGTTCTTCTCCCGCAGAGGAAATAACAAACTTGTATTGCAGGCAAAGATGTACTTTTTGTGTTGTAGGCCTGGTAGAAAACACTGACATACCACATGGTTCCTCTGGATTTCAAGCTGTCAGTAGCTCCTTTAGTTTCATATTCCTGTTTCCTTTACACATAAAGTTTAAGCGAGGCACAACTCTACCTGGAAAATTTGGGTACCTCTCTCTTCTATTATTACATGCCTTATTGTATTAGGAATCACGGAGTCTTGATTACTCATTAAATCACATTCCCCACATCATATTTCTATGTGGGACTCAACTGCATTACCCCTGGCTCCCCAGTGTGGTCATAGTAAAATATCTCTTGATTCTGGCAGCTTTCTGTAATTCACTGCAAATCATTTTCATCTATGGCACCACTATATCCCTCTACAATGGGGGAATTTTTTCCCCACCTGCTTTGATGTGCCAACAGAGGAGGCAATGGAAAATGATTCACTACATTTGCTGAACTGCTCCAAGCAATTTCCTAGAGCCATACAGACCACAGCCTTTCATCCTGTTATTCCTCCTAAGAATTAGGTGAGACATAAGAAATAGCAAGGTGGAAATAGTTGGGCTGGTAATTTTTGGATTGTAACAGGATTTTTTTTTTTTGGCTGGGAATAGGTTTGTATAAATTACTTCTTCCAGCTGATTCCACACAACTGCTTAAGTTTAAATGGCTTCATCATTGTATGAGATTGATTGCTAATTGCTTCTCTGTCCTGAATCTTCCGCCAGGTTTGCTTGATGCAACCAATTCATGCCAGAAGAAGAAAGTGAATGGCAGAAAGCTCAAGGGTTCTGCAGCTCTTGCTATGGATGTCACTATAAATCTGACAGAAACAAGAGCAGAGGGAGACAGGCCTAATAGATGGTAGAAATTGCAAAGGGCAGCCCGTTGCCCTGGTGCAGTCTGGCCTCTATGGGCCAACCTGTATCTTTATAATTACATACAACTATCTTTGTGAAATGGAGGAAGTCTTTCATTGTTTTTAGCAATTCATTCTTGCTGCTTTGTGCCTGTTCTGTTTAATCAATATAATTAGAGCTGAAGATGTTGCAGGTGCCACTGATGTAATAATAGTGGATAACCACATAGCTAGCATTAGTATTTATAACTTGCAGTAAATCTCTATGCATATTAACATGAACTTGACATTTTGCTCTCATGTTTGAAACCTGATCTATGGGATCTATATTCAATGAGAGAACTGCTTTCACTGTATCTTGAAACAGGCTTAGATAAGGCTGTGAGCTCTGCTTGCATTGTTCCACATGAGAGATTAATAACAGTAAGAGGGGTTTTATCACAGCCAGATTATCAACGAGACATGACAGAAACTATTTGTATCACTGAGAATGAAGAGGTTTTGAAAGCTAAAGATAGCAGTGAAACAGAGTAAATAGTAGGGACAGCCTTTTCTATCTAATATCCAGAGGTTTTTATGCATTAACTTACTTGTACCATATTGTTGACCCCAACTGCCCATATGGGAACAACACAAAGCTTCACCAGGAGATGTTCAGATTAGATATCAGAAACAATTTCTGTATCACTGATGGTTGTTAAACACTGGAACGGGATTCCTAGAGATCGTTGATGCCCTGTGCATGCCAGTGTTCAGGTGGTATTATGATAATGCCTTTAATAATATGCTTTAACTTTTGGTTAGCACTGAAGTGGTCAGGTAAGACGACTTGATGGTCTTTGTAGGCCTCTTCTAATTGAACAGTTCCTTTGTATGCCCCCTTCCAATTGAACTAATTCTAATTATTTAAGTGCCAGATGCCTGATTTAAAGCAAATTGGGCCTGATCCCAAAGCCTGTTGGCAGTGATGGGAAATCATCCTTTGAGTTCAGCTGGCTTGGTCTCAAAATTGCAAGCTGGTCTCTCACAATAATGTTTGCACTACAGTGTCACTGACCAATAGTGATTATGTATTACCAGTCCTCTCCTTCAGTTTTGGTTTGAAAGCCTAGGCTATGCTTGCTAACACTTGTGGAAACCTGTAAGGACCCCTTGTGTATCTGGCCTCAGTTTTCAGTACGAACTTGTGGCAGTAATGTTATTTTGAGGCTTCCACTTCTAAGTGAACATGCTTAAAATGAAATGGTGTGTGGAAAGAAGCTCATTATGTAATTGTGAGTTACAAAATCATGTTGTCACTCCCATTTGGTTCCAGCCCATGATGGGAACTTCAAAAAGTGGATTCTAAGGCCACGGAGAAAGAGAGAGGAAAAATCACAAAGCAATTGAATAGACAGCAAAACATGGAGGCTTCGGAAATATGTTTGGCATGTGCTGTGAGTCAGAAAGCCAATCTGCACATGCCTTTCCAAGCCTCCATGCACGTTTATTGAGTAATGCATGAAAGCTGTACCATGATGTCACAAAATGACTTGCCTGTATGCACATACAGTATGTGTATTTGTGCATTTGTCTAACTGTCTCCTTAGAACTTAAAGTACCCCAGGCTGCAGGAATGATTTCTGTTCTCCCTTTAAATTGTAATTCTTCATTCAAGGCATTTTGGCTGCACTAAGCCAGGGAATTGAATCTGAGGACTGGCTACAGGACCCCTAGACAGTTCTTGCTTCCAAATGACAGCAGCACACTGTATCAGTTTCCAAGAATGTATTTAGAATGTGAAGCAAATTAAAAGATAATAACATAAAATTCATTATTGTTGGAGGAAAAAAAAACCCATGACTGGAGTAAACTGAGAGTCACTGGAGAATGATGTGGGTGAAAAGAAGAAATGAAGTACCTGAGCACTCTCTTAAGATACTGACAGCTCCATACCAAGTTTTTTGTGTAGAAGGCAAAAATTGTGACTCATATTGTTTCCTGGCCTGGCTTTAATTTCACCAAACTGCTTGACCTTCTTTTTTACAACAAATTTTGTATCAGTTTATTCTGTGCTTGTAGAATGAATTGCAGACATTCCCAGGAGCTGCTGTATAGCGAAGTGCCTGATCAACACATACTATTGTGGTAATTAGAAGACAACTCAAGTACAAATGGAACAAATGGAACCAGCTCCTCTGTTCTCAAGCCTTCCATGTTCCAACCTGCTACATCTCCTCCACTCTCAATACCCTGCTGGTGAGTGATGCCCATCTCAGGGAGGTAGATGTAGGCAGAAGGCTTTTCTTTCACTTTGGATGACTTTTTCTTGGAGTCTCACAGATGAAGGCAGGCTTTTTCCTGGCCATGGAGAGAAAATTCTCTTGTTGTTAATAGCTCACCTTTAGGAATAAATCAGAATAACAAGGTGGAGCGAGCCATTTTTCACATTCTCCATCTTAGCAGGATGTTCCTCAGGAGGGAGATGCACTTCAGTGTGTTTCTGCTGCTATCCTACTTTCTCCTTTGTTGCCCATAAGGCAATTAATTGAATCATGAGATAATTTGGATGTCGCTGCTAACCTCCTGAGCCATCCATTTTGTGTGGGACATAGTGAGTGTAGGTAGACTTGCTGACATTATAGCCTGTGACTCAGGAAGATATCCCTTTGCTCATCAGTGAGCTTGAGATTGCCACATTATATAGTTTTCATGATGGAAAAGAATAAGACATTATTATAAGGTACTGTTATCTCCTGTCACATTTAATAAAATCAGTTTAGCATTCTAAAAGCCCTGTGAGAAAGGCGACAGTATAAAAATTCATGAGTGCAGATAAAGAGATGCTACTGAATAAGACCTTCTGTCCGTCATTACTCTGCAGATCCTTTTTAGGGAAGGAATGAGTAAGCTGGGGCTAGGGGACCTTGCTGTGTGATTTGCCAGGCATTTCAAAATGTCAACCCTACATGTAATGGCCAGAGATGAATGCAAGTTGTATTAATGAGCTTTGTACTGCAGCAAGGTGGGAGTATATGACAACGAAGTAGCTCTGCCAAAGATGATAGATGTTGATCACCAGGCCACAGAGGCTCCTTGCAGAGAAGTGGCTCTCATTAAGGGGGATATCTTCAAAAGGTTTCACAGCATGAGTTTTCTCATCAAACCTCATGTGTGCAAGGACAAGTTAGCAGCAGCCTCAGAGGTCCTGTTGAGCATCCCTGAACAAACACTAAGTAGAAAGACCTGACAGTTCCATAGGAGGGAGATAAAGCCTCTCATACTTGAATCTGGACTGCATGACTGAGGTGAGATCTCTGCGGGCTGAGAAAAGTCAGTGACTTCTTTCTGTTGTTGCTATTGGCAGTGATATTTTCTTGAGGAGGAGCAACTCATAGCATCATTCCTGCTGAAATGGCTTATATTCTTCTGAGACACTTCATTATCATCCCATGGGAGAACACGAAGAAGAGACTGCCACCAAACTTTGTGGTACCTTATTCCAGCAACTGGACTGCAGTATTACTGACATATGGCCCCACAAACTGTGGAAGCAGAGGGTCTGATTGTTTGATGGCCCTGCTAGGCAGGGGTGTTGGAACTACATGATCCTTGAGGTCCCTTCCAACCCGGGTCATTCTGTGATTCTGTGTGATTCTGTGACTGTGGCTGTGATACCTGTGAGCTGACAACTACCTCAGCACACTCCCCATTTAAGCAAGAAGACTGTGACACTGGGATGTGAGGCTGCTTAACTCACTTGCCATGTGTGAGCACCCAGCAGTTACTACAAATGGGTGGAGAGAGCTGCTGAACTTCACTGAAGAATCTGAAGAATCTGGCACCTGCAAGCAGAAGTTTTTTTTTGTTTTTTAATTGGTTTCCATCTGTCAGACTTGTCAGTGGTGAAATTGGATGTTTGCACAGAGAAAAAAACTCCTTCCCCCTCACCCGCCCCCAACACCTCCTCCCTTCCTGCTGGTTTGTCTCCAGACTCCAATGTGGTACGTGAGCAAGTTTATTTCAGCATCCGCTGTCAGCAGGAGTGGAGGAGTTGTGAGAAGAGACATCCCACAGTTCTGATTACTAGCGGATATTTTGTGTCTTATCTGTGCTTGGGAATCATTTCCTTTGGGTACTGTTGAGTCTGTTATGATGCTCTAAGCCTTTAGGTTCAAGTAGCTTCTGAGATGTGCAGGTGCTTTATGACTTTGTACATATGAGAAAGATAGAATGGGATTATCAGAATGGTCTATCCTTCCTCAGAAAGTCCTGGGTACCACAGTATTAGTTTCTACATGATATTTGTCAGATAGAAAAGAGGACAAGCCAAAGTGTTTACTACAACAGTGGATGAAAGGGAAAGTGGGAAACCACGTAATGATGCTGCTGCTCTCAGAAGTGAAGAACATGAGGCAGCAGTTGTAACACAGAGAGCTTGTATCTCTTCTCCCTTGTACTCCAAAAACAAGTGTATGCTCATCTGTACCAGCAAGTGGGACTAACAAGAAAAGGTGTCAATAGAGAGGTCTGAAAGTGAACAGGATTCTCCCGTCTCTGCATGTTTTTCTTTTAATGAAGGAAGATGCATTTAACTGAAGCTCTACAGTCAGCCTATGAAGATAAACAAGATGCTGAGATGGATCCATACAGATGGTTAAAGCAAAGGAGTTGTTTTCTGAAGTTATACAGTGGCCGATAACATCCAACATTTGTTGTTTCCAGCTTTCCTTCAGATACCCATCTCAAGAGCTTCAAGTGTTTGAACGTGGCCCCTACAGCAACACTTCAATTCTCAGGGAGTTTGAGGACAGCAGTATGTGAACCTCAGTGAGTTCAGCACAGCAACCTGCAGCATCTGTGTTAACAGTCATCTCTTCTAACCATCTCTCTCTCTCTAGTGGAAGAATATAGCACAGACAAGTGGGAAAAATTTCGAAGCAGGTAAAATCAGATCAAATCAGAGGAGGATAAGGGAGGAAGAGTTGAGCCTCCCTGACCCTGGGGTGTTCTATCTTTGAGATCATGAAGCTTTGCAGGCTTGCTCAGGCTCTTGTGAGTTCTTCTATATACTTTCTGGATCCCAGAAGCATGGACCACAGGTAGCTACTCCAATGTCTTCTCCACAGATGACTTCTCCTCTCATATCTTTTCCCTTACAGTAAGTAGAAGAAAGACTTAAGAGCTGAAACTGAAATAAAAGGGAATCATGACTTCAAGTTATGGGGAAAATGCAACTTGCTTATTTTAAACAAAAAGAAAAAAAAAAAAAAAAGGATTTCCCCTTGTATACTATTGTCACCTGATAGAAATCTGCTTCCACAGAATTGCCTCAACTAGTGAGACAGAATAAATTGGTCTGGCTTTGTGCAAAAGGGAAACTGAGATGACAACATTATTAGTGTTCTCAGGTAAAGCCTGTCATACCGAATTAACAGTTTGTAAGGGACAGGAGGGACTGTTCCCTCATGTAAACCAGAACTGAGACATCACCTGCAGAAATAATTGCATTAGCTTTGAATCAGCAATGGAAATAAAGAATAAACTATTATCTACTTAAGTTCTTCATTGTTATTGGTAACATCGTTGTGCAGACTAACTGAATTTCCTTTGTCTTCCCATTTATCAGAAGGTTTATGAGACACTCTTTCTTCCTTCCCCCCTCCTCTTGTAGTTGTGAACACAGATAGCCTCTGCCTCTAGATCTAAAGTGTGAGCATTGGTTCAAGGTGTCTTTGTCCCAGGTTACTTAATTCCTGGGGATGTTAAGCTTCTGGCAGAGGGAGTGGGTGCACAGGGGAAAAAATAAGGTTCCTGCCCCAGTATCCTATATCACCTTTTGAATTTTGATGAGACTGTCCTACAGAGCCAGACCAGGTCATTTCTAGTTGTTTTTCCATCACTCAGGCTCCACACAGGCAGTAGCTGGCTTGACACACTTGCTTGACATCACACCTCCAGTCCTCAGCATCTGTGCCAGCAAGCCAGCAGGACAGAGCAAGGATGCTGCATCGTGTATTACCTTGTGCTTTCTATGTATTTATGCAAATGCCATGTATTTACTCATAGTATACAGCATTGCTTCCTCCACAGCTCATTATTTATTTGAAATGAAATCCACTTTCCTGCATCTCAGTTTTTCTGAGCACATCCAGTTAAGATGAGCTACATTTTCTAGCAGCACAGAACAGTTTAAGGGAAAATGAGGACTTTTAGCTATGAATATTTATGGCTAGAGTTGAATTGTATTTCAGACTGCTATTCATTACTGCTGGTAGAATAGTGGATAAAACCTAATATTTAATTTAATTGATATATATTTTCTTTTGTGCTTTGATGGGGGAACAAATTTATCTTAAATCTGTGCACTGTTAGTATTTAAATCTTTTTAAGGTAACAATCTTATTAAAGGAAATGAAGGTAGGAATAAATCTCTAAGGCCAGTAAGCCAGAAGTATTTCTGTTCACAAAGAATCAACATACAGAATTGACTCAAGCTATTTTATAGAACGGATACTTTACTGTGAAGAGGAAAACAAATTATCTTCAATATAAACATCCATTGGCGTGTAACAACAGCTGCTCAAGTGAAACTTTTACTTGATCGCCCAGAATAGAAGGAGCCAGTTGGAAAGAAGTGAATATTTGTGAAGGGGATTTTTATCAAAACTGATTTTAAGTGCTCACAATTCTTTTCCAAATGTTACTTTGGAATGACTGAGAAAATACCTGCAATTGAAAAGTTAGATGTGAAAATGGAGGCACTGGACCAAGATGGACAATCTCTGGAGCTTTCTTTGGCAGCCGGTTAGCAGGATTCTACCCACGTCCTGCCTTCATCCCAGTGCACTGGGTGCAGAACAGCTCACTTTCCCCTCCAGTTCATTTTGATGATTGTTCTCTTCTTTATTTCTTTGTCTTTGCACAAATAAATGGCCTCTGGAGAAATGCATTTTATACCTCACAAGAAATAGGCTCTATTTCAAAGAAACATGCAACATCCTCAGGTTTATTATTTGTCACCAAAAAACATCTTTCCCATCTTATCTGATTCAGTGTTTCATTTAAGTCCTGTAGCTCCTAATTCTCCATTACCCCTGGTGCCAGCTGCTAGGAAAGTTTATTGGGCTCATCAGAGTCTTGCTGTGACTCACAGCGCCTTCATACATAAAGCAGCCTTTTCATGTTGATCAAGACAACCGATCTTCAAACCCTACAATGCCTCCTGGAGAGATGGATATAAAAAATGGACAGACCCTGAGCCCCGAGGCAGTCCGTAAGGAAAACGAACAGCACAGAGGGATGAATTGTCATAAACGAGAGGAAGTGAAATTGTAGTTGAAGTAAAAGCTTTTGACTGGTTTGTGAATATGTGAATATCAGGCATGAGAAGAATGCGGGTTTTGTTTTCTTTCTTTTCCAGTGTTCTTCACTAGACGACGGCATTGCTAATACAACTGTCCTCTCTCTGGAAAATGTCTGCAAATGCTGTTGATGACATGATGCATGACACTGAAAGCAAATAAGATTATAGCTGTACGTTTATTTCTCCCGTCCTTTCTGATGACAGTTGGAATTCATTGAACCTTCTATCCTCCATATTAAACTGATAGAGCATAACCTTCCTTAAAGCTGAGCACTGAAAAGTCGCTACCTTTAGGGCTGCCATGCATTTCAACTGGGGCCAAATCAACATCTCCCTGTAGAGAAATTTTCTGGCTCTGTCTCCATGTACAGAGATACATTCATTTTGGATTTGCCTTTCAGAATGACAGATGGAGCAAAGATAACTTTCCATAACTTCAGTTTTGGTGTTCATCTGTTGGCAGCTTTCCTTCCCTGTTCACCACAGCTGTGAAGTTCCCACTAACAGTTAGCCAAATTTTTTCTCCAGCTCGCTGATGAAATGTTTTCCCAGTAAAAGCCAGTGCTACTTCCACAGGAACTGGATTATAACAAGGGAAAATCAGTGGGGCTGATGTATGCAAGTCATACTGGCACTGGAGCAAGAGGTAAAATTGCTGCTCATAAAATGAAATGTTGACCCAGAGATCATCAGAGAGATGGCAGAGAATGAAGTGCAATACTGACCTTCAGTGTGACACTGTGTATTTGCTAGGTTAGATCTGCATAGTTTTGTAGCAGTAACAGCAGGCATTGGAAGAAGAGCTGGTGCACCATTCAGAGAACTGACTCTTGCTTGTTCATCTGGGAACATTGCTCTGGCTTAGATGAGGAGCTGGTTTTAACTGCACATGAATGGAGTGAGAGTGGCTGCAGAGGAACAAGAAGTATTTTTCTCTGTCTCCCGAAGTTCATAAAAACTTATTAAGATACAAAGTGAAATCTGCAAGGGTGCTCTGTGAATGCCAGTGAGCTCCTTATGATAAACAGTATATCAAAAAGCACTGAAGCATGTTGTGATAAATTACATCCTTCCTTGCAGTTGTAATATATACGATAAGCAAGAGATATCATCCTGTATTCAATCAAAATGAAGACCAGAGTCTTTGTTCCTTTCACACATCAGCTACAAAATGTGATTTTTGTTTTAATCTGATCAGCGCCTCCGGCATTTAAGATTGGCTGTGGAGCTGCTAACATAATGAACTGCTTTATTTTTCCCCTGCTAAATGTTGTTTTAAAAAAAGCAAGTCATAGAAATGAGAAACAAAGATAGACTGGGTCACTTACAAACACAAACTGCGTTTCTTTTCAGGTCTAAGCTGATTTATACCAGTTGTGTACATGGGCCTTCATCTGGGTTTACAAACGCTCCCCAAATTGGTATTTGATTTTGTATCAAAAGTGCATAGGTTTGTGTTTACAGGTCTTGCTAAATCACCCTCCCCAGGAAGGTCAGACATTATCTGGACAAGAATATTGGCTACCTTGCAGTGGTGCCATCAGTCATCAGCTTCAAAATGCTTCTATCTGTGCTTGTCCAAATCAAGATCAAGCTCAGAGGAAGAAGAAGGGTTAAAAGTTCTGAGTCAGAAAACACCACTGGCTACTTAAAATGTTTTTCTGGAATGGTCCTGAAAACTCTAATTTTGTGCTTGTGACAATGGTAAAGGATGCATAAATCTTACCCTGATTCAGTAATGAAGTCTGAAGGAAGACAAAAAGTAATCCATTGCAGTAATAGAGCTTTGTAAGAATGCATAATCTGTGTGGGAGCAGCACTGAGAATGGTGCTGATGGTTGTGGCTGCTTTTCAAGTGGACAGAAGAGGTAGAACTCTCCATGGCACTGCTGAGGACATTCCCATTTAGTAGAACTCATTCCTGTTTGGCTATTTTTGTGATGTAGAGTACAGTTCTTCACCTGTTGCAGTGTGTGTGTTTTCTGTAAGGAAGCAGACACCAAGCGTAGCATCACTATTCCGGCAAGAGTACTTTGAAAGCTGTCAAATGCTATGCCAAGGTTGTTGCTGTTAATGAAAGCAACAGGAGCTGCTTTTAAATGGTTGAACGTTGGCATGTTTGGCTGATATACCTCTTGAAATGGAGGTTATATATAGCTCTCAGACAGTGCTTATGCTGAATGAAGGAAAAGATGAATCAGAGATGACTGGGCTGGAAACACTGGGGTTTGAATCGTTGGCCTGCAGAAAGATCTCATTAGAGACCCTGAATGAATCTATTTTGTTCTCTGTTCCTGAAATCCATATCTATAAAATATGAGCAACCTTGAAGCAGCAAAGAGATGGAGTTTGTTAGGTTGTTAGCACGGTGCTAACACTGTTAAACCTTGCTTATGGCTGCTGTTACATCTCAGTAATGTTCCTGAAATGTTGGGGTGCTGGTAAGTCCACAAGTGACTGTGGAATACATGCAGGCACAGGACAGCAAAATCCATGGAGTTTGCTCTCAGAAGAGCCCAGCAGTCTATTCCTCAGCAAAAATGATCTTGAGAAGCTAGTCTTACATTGTGCAGTCCATATTCTGGTTATTAAGAGTACCTATCACATTAACACCACCTTGGCTGTGTAGCATTTTTCCCTTCACACAGTTCTTGAATAAAAAATAGCTCTATAAACCTCCCTCGTAGCTCTGACTCTGGGATTCTTTCCTTGCATATTTCTCTTTGGCAAGGAAACAAACCATGGGCCTGTTTGACCTAGTGCAAATACCTGCCCGATCCTGAGACATTTATAGGAAGAAAATGGTATGTGAATGTTTTCATTGGAATTTATGTAGTTAAGTAACAGTGATGAGTTGCAGAGGGCTCACACCAGATTAATTATGTTGTGTTTGAGCTCCTGAGGCTGAAAGCTGCATTGTATGCATGCTGGACATAGCCTTCCTAACAAATAGCTTCCAAAGACAGAAGAAAGAATAAGCAGAAGAAAGGAGCAAAGAAATTCTGGTCCAACTGTTTGAGCCTTTAATGTGACTGAAGTTGATGCAATGGCAAAGTGTAATGTGTCCATCCTTTCAACACTGTGCTGCATTTTGGTGGGACAAAGGAGACTGAAATAGTGCATCTGAGATACTGATGTTAATCACAAGTGAGGTGTTCATTATTCTTTCTGTATCTTTGGAGATCTTGAAACAGATCATCTGGGCCACGTGTTCATAATCATTCCTTTTTGTACCTCACTTTATAGTGAAGCTGAGATTTTGCTTAAACAAGTATGTGGCTGTGCTATTCACACCTACAGTGGTATCTTGGCCATCTCTGAGGCAAACTTAAGTTTTTTGGACTCTCCTTCTCTTTTTACCAACCCAGTGGGCTCATCCTAAGCCTGTTGACACCAGTGTTTCTCTGCTGCACATTGCTGAGTGAGCCCAGCACCAGGCTGCCCAGCAGTGACCGCTGAGTGCTCACCATGCAGGGCTGCCCCCGTAGTGAGCCCCAGTATTTTGCTGGGTACAGCCACCATCAGCACTCAGAGCTGTATCTGTGCTCATGTACTTGCGCTGGAAGGATTTTGCATGTGAGTGCCCATAGTGTCTTCACACTTTGCTTCATACTTCACAGCCCACCTGGGACTTACAACAATAAGCAGAATGTTCTGCCTTACTGCTTAAATACCCTCATGAATATACTCCAACCTGATCTACAGTTGAAATGAATTCAATAAGGCAGAGGAGGATTTAGAGACATTTTAAATAAATTAACTTTTGGATGGATGTTTATTAAGTTTTATGAAGCCATTTACTCAACTGCAATGTTTGTTTCAAAAAGCATCTGAAATTTTCCTTTCGTGAACTATGGATATTACCTTTATAATTGAAACAAGAAATAAGGGCCAAACTGGAAGAATTCCTTCTTGCTTGAAGCAAAGCCCTTTTCCCTTTCTAAAGCAGGAAGAAACTCACTGGCTATCCACAGTGTTTTGCTTTTCTTTGCATTGGTGGGGTGTGCTGTGATGCCTGATTGCACGAGGCTGTGAGGGGAGGTTTCATTGGTGGAGCACAGCTCATTGGTTTCTGAGAGTTTTGCTTTTTCAAGGCATCAGTTCTGAACTAGGGAATTCATGAGTAGAAGGCAACATTTTTCACCTCAGTTTGAACCAGGTCTGGGTATTCTGAGACTCTGCTGGGAGCATCCTGCTCTGCACGAAAATCTCATGCAGAAAAAAGGACATTGATGCATATTGTGGGTTTTCACTGCTGAAGAGTTTAACTCCAGCTCTGTGGGCAGCTGACTGAAAACACACCTTCTAGCAGGGCAGGGCTGAAGACCAAATAAAACAATCCATCAAATAAATGTTCGGATTCAATAATTGATGATGTAGGGACAACAGAAATCCTGTTCTCCTCATTTGGAAGCAGCACTGAAACACTTTTGGAGAGCCAGCACATCTCAGAGAGGTTTTAAAAGATGAAGTTTGTATCCATGAATGACTCAAAATACTTAGATGTTATTTCAGAGTTGTTTTCCAAGAATCTTTTGTGCTGCTAGAAATCAGAACAATCGTGTGGAATGGCTCAAAATTATGAAGATGTTGTGGGTTATCCTGTGCAAAAGAAAGAGGACGAGAAAGATGTCTGTCTTGAAGGCTGGAAGATCTCCATTCCCATCCCTCAGGCTTGTCACACTCTCAGAGCCCAGGGGCTCAACCTGAGGGTGCAGGATATGCAGGTTGGGCTGTGAACCAGCACAGACTCCCTTTACTTTTACCAGATCTAAGGAGATTTCACAGGGCTGGAGCACAACCAGCAGACTGTTCTGGTGAGCAGGGTGTGTGACCCAGGCACATCAAGGGAAATCAACCCAAGCCTTAAATTTGGATATTTATTTCTTAGGTTCCAATTAATGACAAAATAAAATAAAATAAAATACCATACAGTACAAAGGCTAATATCAGGAAATAACCATTTCATTACAGTTTGATAGTAAACACAGTATCAATAATAGCATGTTACATAGAAAGAGTGTTTCCCATTGCTATACAAATGGATTTCACACCCTTTCCCTTCCCTTTGTCACAGGAAATCTTACAAAGGAGACGCTGACACACTTTGAACATTCATTTTTTTTTCCCATTGCACAACAGGCCACAGAAAATAAAGCACATCAACAGTTTGTAGTTCAGAGAACAACAACAACAAAAAAAAAAGGTGCACTTTAAGATATGTTTGCCATAAATACAGTATGTGCAGGGCTATCAGGTGGCACCGCTGGGGAAGGACTCTTGATCACAAAGCCAGGACGCAGCACCATGAATTTTAGCAACTTCTGTTTCCCTACTGAACAAGTACAAACCGAAAACAGAAGTCGTTCATCTGTGATGTAAAGAATCAGAGCTCCAGCAGATAAAGATTTGTTTAAACAGCTACCAAACAACACAACCAGGAAGATACCAGACTAACAACGCGTTGCACACAGCGCTCTCAGCCCCCCACTGTGGGCACGCACGAATGGTAGCTGCACACATGCTCAGCTCAAGTCCACAACACAAAGCTGTCCGCAGCAACAGCAGACTTTTGTTTCACTGAATGTTTGATGCTGTCAATGCAAAGGTCCTGTGATGGTTGTGTTTCTAGTGTATGTCCTGCTAACCCTCCTCATCAATTTTGCCATTCAGTTTTCTTATTTACGGGCGCTGTCACTGAAGCGAGATCTCACGCGCTCAAGCTCAGCAGAGCGTTCAAACACCGCTGTGTATGGGGCCTGCGGTGAGAAAGTCCTGTCTGGGGGAAACTTCTAAACAGCATAATGACTTTGGAAATCTAATTTCACACACTGCCAAATAGACGGCCCTGACATGAAGACTGTGAAGATAAACGAAACCTCAAAAGTATATTTGAAGAGGTCACTCGATAAACTCTCCTCAGATGGGAATCGCTCTGAATCCATCTGGCAGCACTCCACATCTGTGGGTTCAACAGATTCTTTTTCAGTCGAAACAAACAGTTTGAAACACTTACAGGAAATTTGCATAGATTAACAGCACGCTGCATGAATGCTCACCACTCTGCCCCAGAAGAGAATTCAGACAAGACAGGAATACAAAGATGTGAGGATACATTTTGTTTAATGGCAAAAGCCAATTATACTCCACAAGGTTTAAAGCTAAACCCTTTTGTGTTAGCAGTTCAACCACTGTTGAAAGGTGAGTAAAAGAAAGAGAATCATGTCGTAGAAATATGCTGGGCATTTGGTACCTCTGTCTTCATGAGAGTACCATGCTTTTCTTCACAAAACCATGGGGTCTTATAGTGACTTATCCTCACTTCTTTGAGCTCAGGGAAACCAAAATTATTTTGAGTTTAGCAAAACTATGGGGGGGGGGGGGAGGGAGGGGGGAAGAGTATAAAATCAGCTGTAACTTCCAATACTCAACTCAGGTAATCAGTTTTGCCCAATGGAAGAGGTAGCTTTTAGCTGCAATCCCAAGTTAAGGCCATAGACTCTGTCCTGCTCCCACATTAAACTGTGGGAACAGAGCTTTAGAAGCCAGAAGACTGCTTGGATAAATCTCCCATTGCAGGCAGCTCTTCCAGACTTGAGCTGTCCAACAAACACTTCATGATAAGTTCATTTTCACTCCAGCTTGTTCTCATTTTCATGTCAAATCATAACTAAAGCCACCACCTTCACAGAGCTGTGATCAAAAGTTCCATAAGCTGCCAGCGTATCTCAGTGATAAAAATCAAAACTAAACATCTTATGTGAGACTATTTCTGAATAGAGTTTCCTAAGATAACCAAGCACATTTCAGCAGGTTGGTGTTCAGTGAGCATATTAATAACATGAAACATTTCAAAGGTGAACACTGAAAAGCAACTGAGACACTCAGGATGTTAAATCCAAATGGAAGTCAAAGCAACACACAGTTACAGCTTCCATGGGAGGTTTCAGAAACCACCTCACAGCTGTTGACTCTATTTAGAAGAACCATTAAAAAGTTTGGGTCCTCTCCGGAACTATTTAAAGGTTGTCTTGCCTGGAAGGCCGGCACTAAATGTGTGATATTAAGACTCCTCTTCCTCTGCTCATCGTACCTGGACTTTGCTCGTGCAGGAGGAGTGAGAGCAGTGAAGATAATTGGCTTTATAGGGTCTATTATGGATGATGTCCATGAGTTATTTATTTGTTGGCAGCTCACCTTTGTCAGTCAGCTGGAAGCTGTCAAGGTGCCACAAGTGCTGTGTCCCCCTCTCAGCTACAGTCATCTACAAACATCATAAACGTTTGAGCTGTAATGGACAGGCATTGGATGAAAGTAGCAAAAGTGAATAAACCAAGAATATACAGGTTCTGCTATTCCTATGTGATTTACATAGCCCATGGTGCAGGGATGTACTGATCCTCTACAGCTTCTCTTGCAGTCTGCCCAAGCCATTTCTAGCACACACACAGTGATGACATTTGCTGGTTCCTCACAAATTTCCTTGCAAAGAGAAGCCAGTCTCCTCTGTCCTTTTTCTGTGTATGTGTCCCTTTACTGTTTTTCCTTGTCAAAGAAGAATCAACTGCACATGAGCAACAAAAGTGCTTTGTCAATTGTAAACTCTGCCCTCTGTTTTCTACAACCAGGGCGAGAAATTAAGAGAAGGCATGACAGGACAGAGCCTGTAGTTTGGCGGAATCAGAAGGAACTAAAGCCCGACCGATTTCTGTTTTGAGCCCTTTCCTTTGGAGTAGTTTGTAGTAGGCATTAAAATAATCTCCTGTCCCTGCTAGGTGTGGTTGGAGGTCATGGCTGGCAGATGAACCATGCATCTAGCTCTGTACCACTGCCAATAAATGCCACAGGAGCAGAGAGCTGTCACTCACAATGAACAGCAAATGCCCCAGAGGTGTTCTCTCCATGTCCTGAGCCCAGCAGGGCCTAACTGATGAGATGCTGCTGGTACTGAATGTATCAGGAGCTGATCTGCATTGCAGAGGACACTGTGAAGATCTGGAGGCCCACACAGCTGTGCATGGGGCCAAAAGCAGAGCTAAGGGTCACTTCCAGTTTGTCATCATAAAGAAGCAAGCCCCCTCCGCAAGTGTGCAGGGATTTGCAAAGAGCCTCCTTTCACCAGAGCTCCCCCTAGAACTCTCTTTATGTAGAATCTCTTCATTTCTGTGTTTTCAAACAGAATCAACCCATCTTTCCTTTCCCACAGCCATTCTGAGCAGCAGAAACAAAGTCTGTCACCAGCAGAGAACAACCCTTCTAGCAGCAACTGCAGATAAGACTAAAATCTAACCTTATTACCAGGGCTCCAGTCTGCCCCTTGCCCCACCATGGCTCACCTCTATTTTAGAGCATGTTTGAATTCCTGCTAATGGTTTGTGACTGCACCACTTTGTAAAGGCCAGACCTTTAACAAAATGCATGGTTTCCCTGATAGGATATGTTTGGCTCACCTTTGTGTGACCATAATTGGCTGTTGTGGAATGCCTCTGGCAAGGAGAATGTGAGCAGGGACAGCTTTGATTTACTTTCTACCTCTTTGTGAAGGGGGACATAAGGTCGCTAACAGTAAAATCACAGCACAGGTTGAACAAGATGATGGGTTGGTTCCCAGGTTCATGCAGGTCAGCATCTGCTGCTATGACAGCCCAGAAAGCCCTTTAGCTTATCCTTGAAACCCTTGATGCCAAAGGCTCTTGGGCAGTTTGTTACATCTATCTCATAGTTGGCTGTTAGAGGTGGAACAATGCAAGAATAAACATCATGCTACCTATCCTGGTCAGCTGAGAAATTCCAAATTCAAAGCAATAATCAAGGGGAAAAATACGAGGAAGAAAAGATATACTGTATGTCCTCTTATTTTGATCCTGACTTTTGTTCAGAACATCCTCATAGTCAGGATTCAGCACAACCCTGTCTGAGCCAAACTGTCTGATTTGCTGTAAACAGGTCTCAGCCCTGTTCCTCTGACTCGTTAAAAGGAAGTTTGTTTTAGAGCTAGACCCTGTGTTCTTCACTATCTGAAGATTTGTGTATACAGATCAGTATGCCAACAGTTTTGGTAGCAAAAAGAAATGAAAGGTACAAAAAGGCCCCACTACCTACAGCCAGTAGCCTATGAGATGTCAGCTTGTGAAATTAATGGGAAGAATCTTGAAGTCCAACAGGACTGGGATGGTTGCTCTCATATCTGCAGGCTGGAGCCCTCAGCAGCCTGCTGTTTTATCTCCTCTTTAATGCAGGCTAGCTAGCTGTTTTCCCTGGCAAAAGAAACATGAGTTTGGCTGTGTGGCATAAGTAAGATTTTCCATTCCTGTTCTTTTTCAACACTCCAGCTGGGCACATTCTCTACATTCTTGACTTTGCCAGAGACTCTGTTACTTATAGGTGTTGCAATACCAATACCAGAGAGAGTGGGGCTCCCTGCACCAGGCACTATGCATGCCCTACAGTGAAAGATGCCTCCAATTCCCCCCAGGCTATCCTCACCCTATTCTAAGTAAGGCATCATCTGTTGGTATTTAAGTTCAAGGAGCCAGAATGGCTCTCTTGAGCACCCAGGTCATATTTGTAAGAATTTAAATGTAATTCTAAAACACCCATTTGACTCCCTGAGTTTTCACTCCTTGCTCATTGAGTATCCATCCCATAGATGAGCACGTCCCTTTGCCAAAAACAAACCTTTCATTCTGAAATTGCTTTCTCCTCTCTAGACTCTGCTCAGTGCCACCAAGAGGCATGATCTCAAACCTTTGGATGTGAACATGGCATCTCTGCATTGAGATAAGGATGAAATACAGTATGAAGTAGCCTAAATTTAACATATACTGGCTTCCCAGTTAACACTGTACCTGGATTTACACCAGACTGAACTTACAAATCGTGTAGACATCACTCACAGGATGCAAGGCCAATGCTTTAAAATAACCTCAAAGTTACTGGCAGAAAGAAGCCTATTTCTCCAACAAAAATGACTTTGCTAAACACGCTTTGTGTTACATGAATTCAGAGACCACGTATGAAAGTCACAGAGGCCTCTCTCAAGTTTAGACTCCATGAAATGCATTTCTCTTCCTCCTTTGGCTTCAGTATGTAGTTTCCCTTGTGACCTGGCTGGAAAAAGTGTGGTTGCTGGAGATGCTGTTGGATTTCCTGGTAAACGCAAGTCGTTTTTTCTTCTTCCTCCATGGCAGGCACACGAGGGTGAGCGTAGAAAGGAAGATCTGTCGGAAATTTGCGGACACCAGGTTGTATAGGATGGGGTTGATTGCCGAACTGACGTAGAAGAGGACATTTGTCAGCATGTAGAAGTAGTGGTAGAAGTTGAAAAGGAAACTGGAAGAACAGATGAAAGATAGAATTCTAAGTGGAGTGTGGAGAATTGGAATAATTCAAAGTCACGAGTGTGAGGAAAACATGAGCTTTTCTTGTTGCTAACTTTTCCCTGTTAGGGGCATGATCTTGCCAGTGGGAGTCAGTGCAGGCACCATTTGGTTTCAGCTGAGACTAGACAAGTGTAGGTCAAATGCCTTTACAAAGGTCTTGCCCCAGTCTCTACCAGTTAGAAACTCATTTATGCCCTGGGACTGGATGGGATACTTGCCTCATGTTCATTTTTTTCTTTGAAAATATACATGTTTGAAATTGAGAAACCAGATGGAAACTTGCTTCTGTGTAATGCATATACACTGGTTTGACTTTCCTGGCTGCAGTTCTGCTATACAGAGCCTGCAGAAGAGCCAAGATCTTGTAACAGATGCAGATATCTCCTCCCCCAGGCAGTGAGAGCTGCATCAACTCATTCAGTGGGTCCCTGGGTTAGAATTTGCCTGTACTCTGGGATGGCATTCTCAGCTAAGGGGTGAACATATCCTCACCATCACAAGATGATGTTTTCATCTCAAATATTTAGCTTTATTTTTATTTTTTTTTTCTTTTGGAAATATCTTTCCTCGGGAAAACTGAGCTCATCATCTCTGTGCTGGTAAAGGGTTTATAAACAACATAGATCTCATTTTCAGAAAGATGTTCCCCAGGTTCATTTATCTCAGTGGAAACCGCAGACCTTTTTGTTAGTCTGAGCACTGTCTAACAGAAGATAAATAGACGAGTGCTGGAGTACATCACTAGCTCCCCATGGCCCCCTCAGCAATGCCAAGTGCAGTGTGGCCCATCCAGCTCCTACAAGCTGAGTTTCTCAATGTAGCTGTGAAAAATTAACTTAGCTGAGATTTGTTCAGGAGCAGACGTGCATTTATAGATGATTATGTTGAGCTGCTGCAAGCTCTTGATTAGCCTCCATGCAGCTCGTTCACCATTCATAATATGCCTGTAAATTCAACATTTTCCTAAACTCACTCACAGCTTTTAAAAGAAGAAGAAAATAAGGGAATGCAACCGGAATACATAAATTCACACTAACTACTAGCAGAATTCTCTACCTCTCTGGCTCAAAGCAAAACCAGCCACTACATAATTGCTTGCTGCTTTAAGTGCTTTACATATAGGAAAGCAAATAAAGAAACAACAGTTTGCCTCCGTGTGTGCCTAGAGCTCCATATTCGTAGATTTTGGCTTTTACTATGGGTGGATGTACATTTCCATTCAGCAAACTGCTGTATGACAAATTACTATTATTTATGCTTGGAGTTTATGAAATTTTAATGTCTCATTGTTGCTCTGCCTTTTGCTGTCACGGATTTTTTTCTTTTCCTGCTCATTGCAGTAAGCAGAGCCATACCCAGAGAGAACAGGGGCATAATGCTGTGGGAGGAGAGAGACATCTTACAGTGAGAACCTCTTATGTTATCTCTCTCTCTCGGGTTACCTGGGTTTAGATCCCTAGACAGTGTTAGCACTATGCATATTTAAAATGAATAATCAGCTCTGTAGCTGCCTTGCCAAGGAACTGGGCCTGATGCAGCAGAGAAGCTGCAAGTAGCTGTTTGTGTGCCTTTGCCCATCTGTGAACACCAGAGGTGTGCTCAGTATAGGTGTGTAACTGCATGTAGGTATGTATCCCTATGCAGTCTATGAGTCTGTGAAAATGTCTATGAGACATTTTCTGATCAGTGAAAACTGCTGGTGTTTAATTTTATTGCACTCCCTGTAAAACACAGTGAGTGTCCTATCCCAGATTCTGAGCATCCCAGTTATTTTCCCATCTGTGAAATCTCTCCTGTCAGTAAGGAAATGTGGCACTGTGCAAGTAAATTGGCTGTTGACAGGAACTGCTCCATCTTAGGGCTGGAGATCGTTATTTCCACCATAGAGACAGCGATCCCCTTTGGATGCATAAACCCTTCTGCCAAATGTCGTTTCATTAAGGGCTGTCAGAGGTGAATATCCATTGCCGTTGTCATTAGGGATGATTCTGGTTCAAACTAATGCTTCCTTCAGCTTCATCAGGGGGTGTTAGATGTCAAAGCAACGACTCTTAATTTGGCTGCTAATCATGGCAAGAAATCCAGAAAGAAAATCAACACAACAATTAAGAGGTGGAGGCTTTATGCTCCACTTCTCTCCAGTCCCCACCCCAACCCCCATTCTATTGGTGCCCAGAGCTGAGCTCCAGCCTGGCTCCACAACCCATCCCAGCATAGGGAGATTTGCTCCTCAGATCACAACTCACTCTGTCCAGTGGTTGGAGGGGACGTAGCAAAACATGAGGCGCCGTATGTGATAAGGGAGCCAACAGACCACGAAGGCAATCACCACTGCACCTGCAAAGCATGAAAGAAGCCCATTACTTTTTGTGAGAAGTTCTTTCTCGAGGGTGAAAAGGGACCTGTCTGTATGGGTGTTTATCACTGTAAACTTCTTTCTTAAAGCCCCATTTTGTTCACATCTTGCTGCTGTGGAAGATATTAACAACCCTGAGGGACAAACAGCCTGAGAATACCTATAAAAACAAGTATAACAGAAATAATAGAAAAAAACAGCTATAAGCTGGGGACAGAGAAAATATGAATAAAAGAAGATATAACAGTGATAAGGGACTGCTGATGCCCAGATCAGATGGAGGCCAAATGAAATCAGACTGTATTTGCACCTATCCTTGCATTTTATGCTGTTGTGGCACTGGAGTTTTGTCTGCAATACCCACAGTGTCAGTTAGTGTGTGTTTTTCATCCAGGTAGACACAGTAATCCCATTAGTTCGCTACATGGAGCCACTGGCCACAGTCCCCACAGTGCTGGGGATCCTTAAACAGCCTCAGGAGCTGCTTTCTGGTGGCAGAACTTGTCCTTTTATTCTACATTTCTGCAATACCTGAGACAGTGATTACAAGATGGTCTGAACATTACTGTAATAGAAATTGTAAGTTAAAAAGAGGAGATGATGTATGTATCTTTTTCCTTTCAAGATTCTAGCCAGGGAATGTCAAACAATGGAAAACAGAACGTAACAACTCTGAAGCATAAAAGCTCTGCTGGTGCTGAGCAATCATCAATTGAAATTAAAAAGCAGATATATCAGGCAATCAAGAGAAAGATTTGTTTCCTTTTGCAATATGTATCTCAACCTCTGTATGAAATGACAACGTTCTGGCAGAATCCCAGCAGGAAACAAAGAAGTCTCAGTTAAAACATAACGTAATAAAAGCCAAGAAGAAAATCAAGGCTAAACAAAATAATTATGTTAATTTTTTTATCCCAAATTTGCTCTACAGACAGTAAGGGCCTCATCACTCTTGTCCTTTATGTGACCTGTAAGGACTAGGAGGTAGCAATGCTCTCTCATCAAGCTATGTACCACCAGTGCAATGTGAATTTGGAGGCTGTTTTTCCTTCTGCTTTCTGATTGAAAACACTTACTCACACTTTATTTCAACCTCATGGGTTATCTCATGTATTATACACATCACTAACAATGAGGATGGCTACGCTATTCTGCAGCCAGTTTGTGTGATGTATGAAAACAGGAACCCTGCAAAAGTCATTTATTCAGTAAAATTTCAAGCATCTGAAAGAATATGTTTTGGAAAGCAGGCAAGAGGGGCTGGTTTTATTCTCTCATCTAACTGAATTCATTATTTCATTCTGACTATTTTTTGGCTGCTATATGGTCATTGTGATCACAGATGTAATTTGTCGCTATAGGGTCTAAAAGACACCACCAAGTGGATGAATTTGACCTGCATCACATCCAAATAGTTTGCAGAAACCTAAGTGCACTGACAGGTCCCAGGTGTTGCCTCCACCTGCAGCTCTTCAGGCACTGCAGGGCCTGGATTCTTTCTAAAGCCAACTTTAATGGTCCTGCACATCGGCCCATTAAGTCTCCCAACATGTTAATTGAAAGTGTTTTCCTCCTTGTAAGGGATCTCTGCTTCTGTGGTTCTGAGAGTGTGAAGCCAGATAGCACAGAGGCAGGGGTCTATATCAACAAAAACACACGCTGAGAGAAATAGCCACTTGACCTCAGCTAACAGATAGTCAATTAAATAATCTGTGGTAATTCTGTAATATCCCGAGCAATCATTCTGCAATTAGAACCGTATTAAACACATGGCTAAGTACAAAGGAAGCACTTGGGGGCTGATTTTGAAATGCTGGCTGAGCAGTGCACTGTCAGGCTATGTGCAGTGTGGGTTAGGAGGCCCTGACCCACGTTTGTCACTCTTAACCCTGCCGTATCAAGGGCAACGTTGCTGCCAAAATGATTTTTTTATTACTGTTATAGGCTCCCAGAGCCTATTCTCCATCATCTGAGGCTTCACACAGACTGGATTTCTTTGGTGTTGTAAAATGGGGCGGGACAGCCTGGTGGAGCTGAGCACCACCTGGGGAAGGATTCAAAACAAGGCACAGTGGGTCTTCATTTATCTTCTAAATCAAACTTGTCATTTAAAAGTGTAGACCTGAATTACTGCATCCTGTGATTTTCTATTTTGTCTTGTGGCTCAATTCCGTGCCTGTTTGAAGGAGGAAGGGCAGGAGTATCACACAGAAAGTCTGCAGAGGGAAACAAAATCTTGAGCAACGTCTTCTTCATTTTCCAAGAGAAGATTTAGACTGTGCCAGTATTGATTTACAGACTAAGCTGGATGACAAAGCAAGAAGAGAAGCTAAATTTTATTAGACTACACTATTTTATTTCACCGTGTGTGTATCCTGTGGTTGTGGCTGGGAGGTGGCCAGTGTCCCAAAAATCTGGCAATGTGTGTGTAGTCCATTACCTGTACATGGGCCCTGGCATTGCCTGGTGGACAGAGAGGAGAGATGCTGCTCAGAGAAGCTCAAATCCAGCCTTTCCTCAATAGCTTTTTTCAGACAGTTTTGGCCAATTTATTTCTTTTTCTTTGTGTTTCAAAGGGAGCTGAAAAACGTGACAGCGTGTCATAAGTTTGGAGCAAAGACAGGAGCTGTCTGGGTCTGGGCAGACTGAGCAGAGCAAAACCTCTCATCCTTTTCTGAGTTTCAGCATATCAACAGCTGTTCATCTCCAATGCTGCTCAAGGGATGCACGCTCTGGCCGGTATTGAATAAAGTATAAAGCAGGGTAATGGGGCTCATTAATTTGCATTGATGTTGGCTTCTAGAGAAGCAGTCTCTGCGTATTCAAAGCTCTGGGGGTTTTATATGCTTGTTTAGCTGATGTCATTACAAGGGAATTTATCAGAACAGGGGATAAGTCTTACCGTGTGGTTTGATATGAGAGATGGAGAAAGTTGGGCCAAGTGTAGATGCAGCTGGCAGTGCCTGGCTAAACCTCAAGGCGCTGTTTATTCAAAATGATGCAGTACCTGACAGGTTGTCTGCAATATTTACACCATCAGGCCCCAAAATAGGGGTTGTGTCACTTACAATGTGAGTAGGAGCCTAGTAAAAGTAAAACTGCTTGTGCTGGTATTTGGGTCACAAGGCTGTAGAAGAAAGCATTTCCATAAAAGTCGATAACTACCAGCAGAGAGTGGAGACCACCAGTATGCACCAGTAGAGCCCCAGGGAGTGAAACAAGGAGAAACTGGGAACTGAATGAGCCTAGGGAGCCCTCAGCTCCTTCAGAAACTGCTGAAGTCACATAGCCTTTGCTGGGTGCAATGCTCTTGTTCTCTTGTATGTTACAGGGCAGTGTAATCATTAGTTTTGACTCCTTAATTGACATTCTTCAAAGGCAGGGATCTGCTTTTATTTTCCTGTATTATTTGCAGACAGCAGAGTGAATAGAAAAACCTTTTCAACACACACACACAAAAAAAAAAACAACAAAGTATTGCACTCTCTCTATATTCTCCAGACTTGATTTTCAGAGGATTCGACTGACAGATTTGAAAATGAATGTGAATTCCTGTCCCCGCTCACACAGGACAACGTGATTAAAACATCTGCTGGCACCAGTGAGACCTGGTTTCATCCAAAAGGAGCAAGGCAGAATATGAAGGTTAAAAGTCAACCAAACAATGGGGCTCAGCAAGCAGCACATCCCTGCCAACACACTGCAAACCAGGGACTCTTCCCAAGTCCTCTTCTAAGATAATTAGTCATAGATGTTGCTAGATTCAATCTGAGCTTCATTTGTGTTGTTCATCCCAAGGATGTCAGGGTGTTTGGAGGAGAAGGAAGAAGAAAAAAGAAATGTTCCCCTTGGAAGGACAGATAAGGGCTCTAAGTCTTCTCCTCACCTCATTCAATACTCTTTCTACTCACAATGGTCAGGTATAACCCAAGGTCACTTTGCAGCCCCCTTCTTTATTCTCCTGTTGTTTTGAGTCCTACATGTCCTTTATTCCTCCCTGAGCTGTTTCTGCTTTCTGGGGGATCCTGGTGCTCTATTTGCTTCATGCTTCTGAAGTCACAGAGGCCTGGCCAGATTTCATGTCTAAAAAACACATCCGTTAGCTTTTTAAACACTCATACAAGACAGAACCTAATACCTGGAAAACCTGCTTGGCCAGCCCTAGGGTTGTATTCAGAGATGCAGCAGCTGGAGCCTGAGTTCCTATAGCCCTTGGAGCCTGAATCCCTGCAGCCGTGCAGAACTGGCACACAGATCTCCCTCTCCCCACAGGCACAGCTGTGCTGCATTTCTGCTCCTTGGAGGCTGTTTACAGAGTGCTCTGTACAACACTCTTTATGCCGCTTGGCAGCCTGTAAAGTAAACCTACACATACAAACACCTCCAAGAAACATATACAACTATTATGTGGCTCATTTATCCTCCTGAATTTTAGTGTGACACTTCAGCTGTTAACCACAACTTCTATCCACGCTTAACATCATGGGAAACTTGCTGAACTCCACTTGCAGCAGCTCAGATTTTTGTTAGGGTTACAAGCTGTCATGAACTTAGTTCCTTTCTTGCAAGCAAAGTGATTCATGGACAAATATGATTTCCTTATAGAACAGGAATTAGGAAAGACAACTCTTGAAGGAGCAGACTTTCAGACTGTGGTTCTTTTGTAGACCTTTCCAGCTGCAAAGCATTTGCTATTTGTTATTTCTGTTTGCGGGACAGTTACACTGCATCTCATAGCATTATTCTCTTCAAATTGGTGGCTCAAACTTGGAACATCTGAAAAGAGAAATGGACAAACTCTTCAGCACATTTGTTCTGGAGGGGAATTATTCACACACGAAGCAATGAAACAAGTAGGATGCAGGGATGCTTCATTAATACTTGGCATTTGCCTGGCATTGCTTGAAGAAATGCAGAGGCTCCAGAACCATAATTTTAACATTCTCAGACTTTCAGTTAAAAAATACAGCGTGACTTCATCTCCTAAAACATACCATACTGAGGCATCAACCAGCCAACTGTGGGAGGCTTTAAACCCCTCTAAATGCTTTATAATTGCTTCAGTTAAGCAGCTTCTGTAACAGCAAATGCTACCTGGGAGTGTTCACGCTTTAATGAGCTTAGCCAACATCCACCCAGGGATGCATAACACCTGCACTTCATGCCCATCAGTTTGCCTCAGCGTTGCTGTCATCACTTGGCTGTGCCCTTTAGTAGCTCTTCCTTCCCATTCGCTGAACGTGGAAGCTGTAGAGGCAGCTCCATTAAGAGGTGTTCCTCTCTGCAGTTGCTGGATGGAGCTTTGATGGAGACAATTAGTCTGTGCCACAGAACTGTCCACTTTCAAGAAGAAATGTTGGCTTAAAAGCACTTCCAGACTGAGCCAAGCTCAAATATGCCCCTGGAAAGACTTATATTGGATAAAGCAGGCAATAGTCTGGGCAGCATGTATGAGGTTTCATCTGCTGAAAGCTGCTTATTATGCAGTGTATATATCTGCATGTGTGTTTGAGTACTCGTGTATAGTTCAGATTTATTTAGGTAGCTTTCATCCTTATCAAATGGATTGAACAGCACTGCTATAGTGCAACCAAGGATTAACAGTAACCACAAAAGGGAAAAACAAAGAATCCAAAACAACAACAACAAAAAGTCACAAAATAATGGACGTGGCTTATTTTGGAGATACAGAATAAATACTGGATAGCTAAAGGAGGGCATAGCATCTCTTTTTGGAGGTATTTTTAACAGCAGCATCGGTCAGATGTGGCCCAGTTATCCTCACAAAGTAGATGGGAAGCCACCAGTTCCTGGAGCTGTCAGGATGTGGATCCTCACACCTACAGAAAGCTGACAGCAGAGATGGAATTACAATCAGAAATCACACGCTTAATGAATTAATGAACTGGCTCACAGGAAGCAGGGCTGACATGTTCCTCGATCCTGATCTGCCTAATTGTTTTGTACACAACCAGAATCAGAGCCAAGAAAACACATACAAGCTAGTGAAGAGGAGGAAAGGGATGCAGAGGACATTTGAATGAAGCTGCTGGCCTGTCAATTTTAGCACCTATTTTAATGTAAATAAGTACAAACTCAGTAAATCTGGAAGAAGGAAGGAAAGTGTTTGCAACTCTGATCTCTTTTCCCACTGTCATCCATAAACTCATCAGTCTGGGTAGATGATTTTGGTTGTGATGGAGCCCGGCACAAATCGTACACATCCTTGTAGAATGAAGGGCTGCCATCAGTATGTAGGAGTTAACTTGGACCCATTGGTGAGGGATGTTCTTCCACTGTAGGGAGTGGGATTTTTGGTGGGTTCTCTAAGGTCTGGATTTCCTTCCCTATAGAAAAGCTGGCCTTGGCCAAAGCACTTCAGCCACCAAGAGCTTTGCCATGAATTGAAGCAGCTGGAAGGCTTTCAGCTAACCAGCTCTCACCATCTCATGTGCATGAGGGCCCTCACAGCACAAAACCAGAACCAGTATATTTTAATAGATTTTTTTAGGGTGTTATTTTTGAACTCCTTTTGCTTTATCATCTGTCAGTTTAAGTTACCAGATTCTTTGGTTTTTCCTCAGATTGCTTGATTAAGGCATCCGGAATTTCACAGCACCACTCGGTTCCTGAGTGCAGGATCATTTATTTAACCTTTGTATGAACCGAAGCTCTGAGAATTAAAGAAAAGGAAGGGAATAAAGCCAGATATTTAACGCCTAAGTTGCTGCTGATGGAATCATTAAAATGCTGAGCCGGTTTTGCTTTTGAACTCATTCAAAAGCTCTTCCTCAGAGAGCTTGTGTGTGAGAGCAGGTCTATTCTTTAGCTTTACATATTGGCAAGCAAAGGCAAAAGAAAAGGATTATTTGTTACCACTCTAATTGTGGTTGTTTGGAGGAAGAATAAAATATTGAATCTCTTTCTGTCTCCATCCAGGAAGATCACAATTCTGCCTCATTTCTCTGCGATGTTAATTCTCATCCATCAGTTCATAAACGGCCATTTGTGCTCACAGCTATAAGTGTTGTCTGAGACACTGCAGTAATTATGAGTACAAAGGTGAACCCTTTATTGCACCTGAAATTTGGATGGAGGCGTTTTCAATAACTGGGCTGAGGAATTCATCCAAAATATGTTTGCAGCCGCTTTGAGGCCTGCAAACTTTAATAAAAATCCTCCGAGAAGCTTTTTATTTGTTTATTTATTTAAAATTCTACTGCACCCTAATGCTCCAATTTGGCTTTGGGACAGAATGCAATGTCTTGCCTGCGATAGGAATAGCTCAGGCAAAGTTTGCACAACACCGCATGCAAAATCTGGCAGGGAGCAGACAAAATGCAGCTCAAGGGGTGCAGACGTGTCCCTTGGGAACCCTGCTGAGGTGACAGTGGGACTTTGGCTCCCAGGAAAGCATATAAGAAAGACTCACCTTCCCTCAGAGCTGTGTACTTGACTTTGGGAGATGCAGGGGCCTCTCCAGCAGAGCCAACAGTCAATAGGGCTTCATATTCAGCCCCGTTCAATATAATCTTCATAGTAATGTATTTATATGTTCATATGCTCTGTATTACGTGTTTATATGCTCTATATGTTGGTCTGGGAGGTTTGGGGGAAAGATAATGCATCATTGGCTGGTGTAATAAGCAGAACACCAGGGAAGATTGGGCTGACCCCGGCTGTGTGCAGCACAGGAACAAGGAATGATCTCTCTGCAGGCGATACAGCGGTCGCCCATCACTGCCTCACTGCCTCGCTTCAGGCTTGGATTTCTCATCAGCAGAAATAGCGACATTTTAACATTGCTACATAATTGAAATTGTAAGTCAAAGTTTTGAAGAGGAAAACCAGCCAGATTTGATTAAGATTTTTCTTTTCTTAATCTCAGCTACTCGATAATTTTTTTTTCTGTCCAAAAAAGAAGGAAAATTGCAATCTGAATCAAAGCTGTGACTGCAAGAAACTCATTTCTCTGTGTGTACCATCAGGGGAAAACCAATTTTCCACACTCCTCTGGCAAAGCAAAGATCACCAGAGCAGCCCCTATATTTGCCTGCAGAATGAGGAGGAGACCAATGCCTTGCTTCCAGCAGCAGAAGGGGACCCGCACGCCTACATGGCCATGAGCAGTGTGCCCACAAGTGACCTGCACAAGGTGCCCACTCAGGATGATCTGTTCAAACCCAACCCCACAAAATACCCTTGGTTTTAAAACTATATCAGTTCCCTCACCACACGCAGAGCCTGAAGCCAGCACCAGCTGGAAGGGAGGTGTTCAGGTTGGAGGTAGTCAGGGATAGAAAAAGAAGCAGAAAAGCTTTATATTTGCCTGTTCTTTCTGTCTCAGAGAATATATATTTTTTCCTTCAATTCAGAATTTACATGCCTTAAATTCTCCTCCATTGAGAACAATGAATTAAATAATGCTTAAATCTCTCTCTAGCTTCCTTCCTCTATAACGAATTTTTTTTTTTTTTTATCCTTTAAGGGAAGATTAAGACTCAGAAAAGTGTCTCTGAGAGAAAAAGAAAATTAAAGATAAAATTCCCTAAGAAACTCTTGTTGTCTCAGCAAGAAAAAGAAGAAGGAGGGAGACTGGTAGAAGGAATAAATTTGTTTCCAAAATGTGGGGTTTTGGGTTGAGAACTGGATAATAATGGCAAATTTCAAAGCATTTCTCAGGGGTAATCTGGATTTTTTTAAGAAGTTACTTTTCATTTCAGATGTTTTGAATGAAAGCATTCACCAATTTCAACCTTGCCCTTTAGATCATATCTACATAGATTCTTCTAGCTGGCTCAAAACGCCACTACTTACGCAGGACCCTGACACCATGTTTCAGGGCTTGCACACGGCCAGGCTCCATGGACATGCTGAGCATCGTCTGCTGCCCACCAATGGTGCAGACCTGGTTTTCCTGGGCAGCTTGTTTGAACATGATCATGAGCTGGTTGGCAATGATGGTGTTGAGCACCGAAATGACGACCATGGGAAACACGAAGGAGATGAATGTGTTCACCTGTGGAGGAGAAACGAGACACGGTCAAGGCAGGGGAATGGTCAGCAAGGCAGGAGATTGTGATTCATTTCTCACAGCAAGAGTAGCATCCTGCAGTGGAAGTATTTTCCCTTCTCTTGCACTTTGCCTTTGGTTTTGAAGGCTCACTGCACATAGAGAAAGCTCAGACACCACTGTCATGCATTCGTTTAGTGGTGTCAACACAAAGAAAAGGCAAATTCACTCACACCCAATTACAATGTCTTTCCCTTCTCAGGGCAGCTCATTGCCAGAAGTGTCATGACCAAAAGATATCATTATCTTTTTATCTTGCTAGTGGCAGAATGCTTTGTAGCTTTCATTGTGCAGAGTATGACTCCTAAATAACAGTATGTTATTATATTTTTTCTTTATTATGAGCTCTACTCGGGATATTTCAGCTCTGGCCTTCCCTTGTAGATTTAATGACGGCTTTTTGTTAGCCAGTAATCAAATTGTCCAATAAACCTTATGCCTTAAAGGATTAAAATTGATCGAAATAAACAAGTGGAAGTTATAATGGTTTTAGTACAAATTATTTGATTACTACAGTTTTGATAAAATTAAATGGAGGATCAAATTAAGCAGTGATTGAATCAAGTGGAAGTCACTGTTCGTGTCAACTAAAAGCAGAAAGCCTTCGTAAGGGAGGGCCTCCCTCTCTGCCTCGCAACTCGCTGGAGCTCAGTTTAGCAACGTAGCCTGGGAAGAAGATTAGCTGTGTCCAGGTTTCTGTTCTACCCTCAATATCTAGTTCAGATACATGTTCTCTTTGCTCCAGAAGGATTAAAAAATACAAAGGTAAATGGGAAAATGAAGCAAAAATCCCCAAGCCCCCACAATGCAACATGGGGTGCATAAAACAAAGAACTAAGAACGTAAGCGTACGGGTAACAGGTGCACTGACAATCAGAAGCACTTAAGTTTCCATGTTCATAAATTTAAGCAAGATGTAACTCCTCTCTTGCTGAAGACAGGCAGTGCTGTTGTTGCCAAAGTTTTCTTTTTTAGATCAAGCCTCTGTACAACTTTGTGCATTTAGCAAAAGTACCAGCTGGGTTTCATCTCCAGCAGTCCACGTTGTGAGAGCATTGACTCTGTTTATTCCTGTAATAATAATAGAGCTACACCATGGATAATTTCCGGAGGAAATTCCTAGATATACTCCCCCATTGCAAGCTGTTAATGGTCTCTGTTATTAAATATATAGCTTTCCAAGCTCCCCTTGTCTTCTAAAAGACAGCACATCTCACAGCCTCCTGCATACAGAGAAGAGTTATCTCTTGGAGTTGCTTCAAGATGTTAAGATAGATCCTTAAGTGGTAGGCAGCACGTTCTCAGCCAGCACAAAATAACAGTTTCTCACAGTGAGAGCGATCTGTGCTTGTAAAGAACCCGCTTTATTTAACTTTCACAATGCAGCTGCGCTGAGCTGGCACACACAGAGGTGAAAAGCCTTCCTCGAGCTTAACCCAGCTCAATGGAAACGAATCCTTCAGTCCCACATGGCTATTTGTGCTGCTTTAGCTGCTGAATGTCCTCTGCCACCACCAAACATCATTTGCAAATGAGCAAAAGGAAGCACTTCACTCTGCCACCTAAGATTCAGAGTTCATTGAATTTCACTCAATAGCTTTGCCCAAGCTAAAAATTAGGCTTGTCTAATGGAATCACATAGAAACCAAAAAGTCTGTTCTGAGCTTTCTTTCAAGTTTTGATTCGTTCCCTAACTGTACTGTGAAGTTTTTAAAGAGCTTGAGAAACCGTCAAGAATAGCATTATGAATTGCTACAGTATAAGTGCAAAAATTGAATACATTCCATGAAAGGCTCCATTTAAAGATTTCGATCTGGTTGTGATTTGTACCAAAGCCTTCCTGTACTTAACAAAACTCAAAGAGATGGAAAGCTTTAATTTGTGGGGAAAAAAAATTCATTTTCAAACACAAACACTTGAAGACAATAAGAGCCAGTGAAGCAGATCTCCCCCAGCACAGCCCTTGTGCTCTGTGCTGTCCCTGGCTCTTAGTGGGTTGTGCACAGGGCATGGCAGTGCTGATGCTTTGCCTCCAACAGCACTTTGAAGCCAGCAGAAGGGAAGGTGCTGGTCTGGGACAAGGCTCCCCAGGCTCTGCGGAGCTCCACTCTGACACGGTTTGCTTCTGCCAAGCCATCCCTCGCATCACGGCTGCTGTGGTTTCCCCGGGTTACCGCAGGAAGCAGGCATGGTTCGCTCATTGCAGGGATGGGGAAGGTGGGCACAGAGCTCAGCCTAGCAGCTCCCCAGAGGGATGAAACAAGGGATGTGAATCAGATATTGTGTGAATGTTGTGCTGCAGGGCGACTGATGGAGGAGCACGGACCCCAAGGCCCCTTTGGAAGGAGTTTTTATCTCCTACTTGTCATGCCAAGGAAATCCAAAAGGAAGGCTCTGCTCCAGCAGCAAGTCACTTCTGCTGCCAGCAATATCCAATTGTCTGAGCCCTGCAATGCCAGTTATTGGCTGCTTATGTGATCCAACACTGCTTGGAAGCTGTTAGCAGGTATTAGAAGTTGTTTGACTGGGTCTCGGACCACTCAAGTGACTAAATGTTAAAAATCATGGAGATATGGTAGTGAATAAAGCACCTCCACTGCTAATAGTTTAACAAAAGAAAGCCAGGTACCAGAATGGCTCGTAGTATTTCCAGTGAGAGTTTTTATCTGAAAAAGCACCTTCAATGAGACTACAAGAGAAATGTTTTTTGAACTTGCCTTTCATATATATATATTTATACATGGGCTTTTTCTCTAAATAAACAGACAGACAAAGCAAACAAAGCTTGAAATGCAGGCAGCAACCAGAGATCCCAAGGAACAGAGACAGGACCCCCACCAGCATGGACCAGAACCCAGACTAGACAAAGGGACATCTGAGATATAGGGCAGCATTAGCCCTTGTATATGACTCCTGTTTCATGGCAGAGAGCTGAGATGCTCCCTCACTGCCTGGATTTCTCAGTGCAGAGATCTTCAGCTGTCCCAGAGACCTCTTGAACCTCTGAGGACACACATGGAAAATGGCTGTGAGGACCCAAAAGGAGCTGGCATTTCAGATTTGCCTTTCTGGTTTCCTGGCAGTGCTGATGGAGAGGCTGAGGATGCAGGGTGTCATGCTTTAGAGCACATCAATTAAACGTCTCTGGGATTTAACAATTACTACATTCTGGTTCGCCTGATTTCTAATGGAAATGAAAAGTAAATTCTCCTCCTCCTGGCTGTGGAGGCTGCATTGTTAGCATATGTCAATCAGAAAAGCACATCCTTCAACATTCGGCTGCCAAACAATCCTGTGTGACTACATATAGTTGAAAAATCTCTAGTTTTCTCACTTGGTGGATGGAAATAACATTTTTTAACCACTCAGTGGATAACTTCAGGAATAATAATCACACTGCCCCATTTGTGGGTGTAGCAACCTATGGAATACAAAGCAGGACTGGGAGGTGTGCATGATGCTGGCATACCAAAAGAAGCATTTGGCTTTGCCACCTGTGTTCGATGTTCACAGGACATATCTGATTAAATAATCCCTTTTTTTTATTCCCCTTACAAGTTCCTATCTAGTTAAATCCCCTCTTCACACAGATTTCCAAACAACCATGCCAAGTGTTGAGCAGTGAGCAGCTCCATGCCATTCCTTGGATACAGTGGGGCAGGAGAGATTGTGTCTGTAAGTGGTGATAGAGAGCAACAACTGTTCTCATAGCCACTACCTGGGACAAGAAGGAATATGAAAGCTGGAAAACATCCTAGAAAGGGAGTTCAGCTCTACTGAACAATTTGGAGGCATTTCAGTAATTTCAGTGTGGCTTGGTTCAGAGCATACTATTCAGCATTAGATTTTAGTACAAAGTATTTCCTGTCTTTCTTGTTTTGGAACATTAATTCAGTAAATATCTAAATTAAATCTGTGGACTCAAGATGAAGCCTAAAAGTGTATGAAATTGAGAGAACAAAGGAAGAAACCAGAGCTGCTGGAGCAGGTACAGAACATTGAGCACAGGACTGCTGGTCCTTATCCCACATAGTGCATCCTGGCACAGAAGCTCAAACAATAATCAGACAGGAGCAGGGCTGGGTGCTGAATGCTGTGTAGGTCTGGAGCTCTAAGAGGGCACTTAAGCAGGAGCTTGATCTTTGCACATTTCTCTTTCAACTCACACAAGCTTACCTGTCACGTTTTATTTCTGGTGCTGCAATGTGGAACAGCCCTGACAGTGTGATGCTGTGTGACACCATCGTCACCTGCCAGCACTACATCAGCCATGCAAAATGAACCCCCCTTGTCTTGTGACCAGGCTGGGTGTGTAAAAATCTGATGCTGATCTGGGTGGTGGGATGTTATATCCCATCATCACCATGGCAGATGGCCAAAGACAAGACATGGCCATGGAAACCTCTGGTTATTGTCACACCTTAAGTTCTATGCTTCTATTCAGCATCACACAATGTGATTGTGTGATTTGCTCTAATCTCATCTCAAACTGCTCTACTGTTCACTTCTTTGGACTGCAGGTGTGGAAGTCTTCAAATGCATCCTTCAGGGGAAAAGACAACAGAGGAAAACCTCAAATACAGACTCTCAATCCGCTTTTCATTAAATAACTCAGTGGGTTTTGCTGAGCTCAGCTGGCATCAGCTGCAGGAGCTCAAATTGGCCAAACCTTTCTTTTTTAGAACTCTGCAGGAGTCTCTTTCTTCTAGTCAGCTTTCTTCTTGCTTTGGATAGGGTCTGCAAATAGGAGACTGCAGGTACCAGCGCTTAGGTGAAGAAAAAGAGCACACGAGCCTGAATATAGACCATCAGATGGATCTGACTGATGCTCCCAAGCAACCAGACCAGGTCTTGTCCACATGACATTACTGCTCTGCACCCACTCATGTCAGTGAGACTGAATTAATCATGTGGCAAGGACATATGATCCTCAGTTACTGAGACATCCATTCACTGGTCTTATTCTATCCACAGAAGTAGAACTACTCCAAGGCAGCTCCGAGGGTGATATAAAAGAGCTGTGGCTGCTTGCTCCCACTAAGAAATTTTAGGTTTTGTATGGGTACATATTTTGATCAGAATAAAATGCATGTTACCACGTGGCTAACAATGATAGCACACATTGTTTTCAGTCTACGCTGTATCTCAGTCCACCTAAAATCTGTTATTGTTAGCATCCTGTGCTTGCTCCAGAGCAGTGGTAAAGCGACACGCCTTCTCTCTTTGGATCCAGGGACATGACAAGAGAATGACCAGTCAGTTTGGAACAGAACATTAAAAATAATCAACGTGTAAGATTTTCAAGCCTGTGTGAGGTCCTGCACTGATGAACTATAACAGGAATGCAGAGCAGCTAATGATCTTGAGAAGTGAACTTAATCACACACTCTGCAGGAGTTAATCAGATACAGAACAGATGGAAATAAATTGCATGCTGACAAAAAATCCATCAAATCTCCATGGCAAAAACATTCCTCCAGCTTTCCCATTCATAAATCTTCCTCCATGGAGAAATCATTTGTTCATAAAGAACAACATCTGATGCAGAACAACTTAAAAGTGTCTCTTGCTTATGGTGGGGTGGCAAAGATGTCACAGCGCTGAGTAATGGTGGCATTCCTGATCTCGACTGGATAGCTGATAAGATCATTTAACCTCATTACTATGCATTGTTATAATCCTGTGACCTAAGGTATTTTCAGACTTATCATAAGTAATAGCTGAAAGGTATGAATCACACATAAGTGTTTGATATAAGGCTTATTATTCCTAATTGTACACAGGGGTAATATCCAAGTATGAAAGCCCCTGGGGACCTCAGAGCTACTCATTACCTTGCTAAATGTCAGAAAACCTTCACTATAAATATTCATAAGAGAAAATTTCCTCCTCTCCTGATCTTTAGGGCACCACTCTCAGATCTGAATGGCTCTTGTGGTTCTGGCTCCAAGCGGTAGAGAAAAGCTGTGAAATTCAGGAAATCCTGAAAATAACGTGCTGGAGAGATGGGCATGTGGGAAGGTTTTAAGGTTTGCTGAGTGTTGATGCAGAATACCTTACTGTACCATTCACCTCTCCATAGAACTGAAGGATGGAAGAACATTTCTTCAAGTAGAAGAAAAAAATAAGACAGTTGCCAAAAACAAAACAAACCCTCAACCAAAACAAGATGACCTCCCTACCGTGGCACTTGATGAAGGTGATGAAGTTTGGGGCCCTGTTCAGACTAGAGATTACTGCCAATGACTTGTGTGTGTAAGGTAAGATGACAAGGTTATGGTCCAGCTTGGCTGCCCCTCCCTGTTCATCCTGAGGAGGAAAGAAGTGAAAGGACAGCACTGTTGGTCCTCTGTCATGCCATCATTAACCTGAAAGATTCAGATCTCCAGCTCTTTCTCCTCCAGGCCTTATTTTCCTGCCATCGCGTGCATTGAGCTACCAGGTAAATTAATTAAATTTACTCAGTTTTCTTGCAACAATAATAAAGTCAATTTGTTTGCTGTCAGAATGCTCACTGGCCCCAGCTTTGCTTCTCAGATCGAGTTACCCATTACACAATTTAGGGCAATATTTTTGGTTGAACAAAAGCTCAGTGAATAATGTTCACAATTTTCCCTTTGAATGTGCAGGTCGCTGCTACTGCTTCCCTCTCACCCTCCTCACCAGCTATATCCTATTGAAGGGGAAGTAATGCTTCAGCTTCAAATGACAGGTTGGGAATATGCTTTTAATAATTTACCACTGCATTTGGATTTTGGTTCTCGCTATCTGCTGGTATTTGGGTTCCTACTTGCTTTCGCCAAAGGGACATTGCCCTGTAGCACCTATCACAATATATCTCTTTTCTTCCAGCCCTGCTGCTTGTCAGCCCTCTAAATATTTCAATAAATGCTCGTGTAGTGCCTCATGCTTCTGACATCTGAGTCATAGTAATCCAGATTTTGCCGTTATTTTCTGTCCATCTTCTTGCATAACTTTTCTACAGTGCAGTGCACACCAGTGGTGCTCACGTGGTGGATTCTCATCCACGGGAAGTGCCTGCCCAGCATGGTGCTCCCTGTTGGGGGTGTCTAATGAAGTCCTTGTCAAAACCAAGAAAATCATCCTCTTTCTCATGCCACGAGTGCAAGCATTCAGTATATCCAATGCTCCTGCTCCTGCAGTGTAAGTTTTGCAGCTGGGACAAGAGCAGAAACAGCTGCTGCAGGCTTAATGAGGGTGCAGACTATGCCTATGTCTTGCTGGTGTATCGCCATGTAAATAAATCACAGCAGCTGTTTTTGCAAGCCTTGCTTCCCTAATGTCTGCTTGTTATTCTGTACTTCTTCAGTTCACGCCTGGGATAGTCATTGTAATGAATGAGACTATTATACTTTGGATACTGTCTCACACAGAGCATGTCAAAAAATAATCAAACCATGGCGACAGTCAATTATCCCCCAACTTTTCTTGTTCTGTCATTTGGTAATATTGAGTCATTTCAGCCCTGATAATCAAAATGGATGGCTTTAGGCTCTGCACATATTAAATCAATTAAAGGGACCAGAGCAGCTTGGGAATTTCTAGCCAGAGTTTTGGAAGTAAGCAAAAGGCAGAAGCATGGCAGCATATGTAAGAGGCAAAGAATTGTAGCTGCACAATCAGTGAAGAGTTAAATTTAATGGTGGTGTCTTTTTCTCTTACCACACTCTTATGGCAATGTATGGCAGATGGATTACGCTAGAGAAACATGTGGGACTGTTCTGCTCTCACATGGTGTGAGCACTGAACAGTGGGGTCCTGCACTGTGCAGGAGTGGTGGGGGCACCTCTGCTGCTGGGGGCAAGGTGGGGAAGTGGGGATGCAGCCCACAGTGCTGCATCCACAGATGCAGGCCAAGGTGAAACAAGCTCAGTGACAGGCAGACACATGCTCAGAGTGGAGGGCAATTAATAAATCATCTCCAGCCCCCAGATGATCCTAAAGATTTGAGGCAGAGACTTTGCAATAAACCACGCCAACCACTGCACACTTCAGCCTGATGCATGAGGCACGCAGGCCACAGAGGGATTCAAAGGAGAGTTAATTTAGAATCAAATGGAAAGAACAAATCATTCTCCTCCTGAAACACATGGGACCTGATACTGCTTTTACAATCTTCGCCAGGTGAGATGGAGGTAGAAAGGGGATAAGAGACATTATAGATGTCTGAGAGACAAGTGAGGTCATGGCAAGGAATGCTTTGTCTGTTGATTTATTTTCGTGAACGAAGTTTCTGAAGCTGCTTGTAATGTTTCATATGTGCTGAAAAGTCTCATTTAATATAGTTGGTAAAATAACAGCTTGTCTACTTAAAATAATTAGTAGTTGACAAATGGGTTGAATTTTAAATCCACGAGAAGCTTTGGTTAGCACTAATAAATGTTGATTAAGGTAGCAATTAAAATCTAACAATCTCTCTGGGGGTCTGAACTTTAGAAGTTTGGAACATTCCTCAGTTTACTAAGAAAATGTGGCAGCTCCTCCCCAAATTGCAATATTAAGCCATGGCAGCACAGACAATTTATCTTTATTTTTTCCAGTTTACACAAATTAATTGCAAATGGAAGCAGTGCCAACAGACAGGGGCACAAACCAATGCCTGATGCACACAAAACCAGGCCTTGGTACAGTGATGGCATTTGGCAGTGTGGGTTTTTAGCATTATTGGAACGGCAGGACTTTGCCCATAAGGTCTTTCCAGAAGGTTGGGTTCTGCAATGAAGAAATTAAATCTTTTCTGGAGTAGGGTTGGAAAAAGGTGATTGGGAAAGGCTGTGATTTGAATCATTACATCCAGCAAAGCCCTGGGCACTCTCCTGAGTGAGTTAATGTTGTCAACACCCTCTTGAAGTCCCTATTTCCATGGCAGTCCTTCCCAGGAGGCCGTACTCATCCCTCTTCTCATCAGGCTTTGAAGTGGGATGGAGAGATCTCTATCTCTCCTTCAAGATGTGCTGCTGCCTTGGAAATGTGGTTGATCTCTCAAAACTAAACAAGGTCAAGAAGCAGCGAGTGTGCGCAGCTCTCCTCCATCTCCCCGCTGCTCCGAGAGACACAGCTATGCAGCTCTTAATCAGGGTGATTAGATGAGGAAAAAGCTTCGACCAGGTAGTATCTTGAGGAAGACTAAAATTACCTCCCTCTGCTGTGCTTGAACTGCACAACCAAGGCAAATCAAGCAACACCTTTTTTCTTTTCTTTTTTGAAGGCTTAATTCCCTGATTTGTGATCATGGGACCATTCAAGAAGCTCTCAGAGCTTTTATGATCTTGTTGGACCTGAGAAAATTTCAGTAATTTCTCTGCAGTTTCTATTTTTGAAGGAGCAAAGTGTATTTGTATTTCATAGAACATCACTTCCTTGCTGGCCAAGTTCTTTTTTTCCCCCCCACTCTTGCTATGGGTAAAGCCTAAATAGAATACACAACCACATTTGTCTTCCTTTGCCACACACTGTCCTCCATTAATTACATTTCCTCCCACACATCACAAGCTGAATGCCAACAGAACAAGAATAGGAATACAGTGTGAATTGGGAGCGACTTTGTCCTCCCATGTTCCCAGCATGAATTGGAATGCATTGACACGTCTGCCTTTCTTGGGCAGCCTGAATGACCAGATGTGTCATTTTGTCGTTATATTACAGTCAATTTTTTGGAGGTCTCTTCCTGCCTTCTGGGAGCAGCTGAGATAAGGTGTCTTTCCTTCAGAGTACACACATTGGCCAGTGTTGAGCAAACAGATCAGCGTGGAATTTGTGCACACTGCAGACACAGCGCTCAAACCAGGGGCTGCTCATGGAGAAGCAGGACCTTGTCTCCTTCACACAGTGAGGCTGGTGGCCCTGAATGTTTTTGTCCTACCCCATCAGAAGAGACCTTGTCTGCATGGGGATCAGCAGCCTCCATCCTGGATGACGTCTTGTTCTCTAATGACCTGCATGATTTGCAGGTGTTTTCTCAGCCCAGCTTGTGTGATCTGAATATGGCTGTTGTTTTTTTCTACAGCACTGTGTGTTCCTCAGCACATCTGCAGGGTCCATCCATTGCTAAAAGTATTGACAGCAAGAGAGAAGTGGAGAGCTGAGGATGTGAAATGCTGGAGGAGGAAGGAAAAGAAATCTGTCCAGAGAGAGAGAAAAATCCCATTCTCTGTCTATCAACATGTATAGCACCTTTCTTCTCTTTGCAGGGTGAAGATTACATACAAATAGCTCAGATAAAGGCAGAAAGGGATGAAAAAAAAATGAAGGAAAGATAAGCAGAGACGCTCAGAGCTATTTTCTTTCCAAGGAAACTTTGAAACGATTGTGCATTTACAACTGAGTGAGCAGGTTGCATGACTGGAGGTTTGAGACAGGTCACTCTCCATGAAGATGGATACAAGGGCTGACCTGGCCAGGAACTGAAGCCACGGCCAAACACAAGAGATCATTGGGGAGTATTGGGTCAGCACTGCAAATGAAGGGATTTCATGGAAAAGGAGCAGCTGCAAGAGGTTCCCAGGTGGACTTAGTCATCTTGGATGTCTCTACCCCAAGCCGATCCCTCCAGGAGCATCAAATCCAGCTGGGAGGGATGCTTACGATGCAGTGAGGGCATGGGGCTACTCTAGTATCATTGTTTTAGGTCTTGAAATGCTGGAAACCATGGAATTCCCTAAGAAAGATGGGGTGACTATGCATGTACAGGCTTACAGACTACTTTAAAAGGGACCTACTTGATATTTCTACAGCAATACTATGCGCTCTGCTGCTATGACTGTAGAATTACACGCCTTGTGCTGAGGAGGGAGAGGCACATTTTGCCATTTTGTGGGGGAGATGAAGCAAATGGAGGAGCTGCAGGAAACCTGACAGCTCTGCGGATCTCAGGGGATCTGCCACCTCAGAAACTGTGGAGGTAAGCATGCATAAGGTAGAGAATGAGAGTATATGATGGCTTGAGGGGGAGCAAGGGAAGGTGGAGGCAGGGAAAGCAATTGCAAACCTAATGTGGCTGTAGAGGAGAGCATGCACAGGAACCTCCCTTTTCTGGTACCAGTGACTCTGTTGGCAAATTAAAATCCCCTGTACTGAGTAGGTCAGGCCCCAGTGTGTCCCATTTGGCTTCAGAACCACAGGTTCCAAGGCCAGCAGAACTCCAAACCCTCACAGCTCTTCAGGAAGTGATTCCAGAACAACATGTACCAAGGAGGTCATGGCGCTCTGCTGCAAACCATAGCAAAGCCAAGTCCCAGTTGCACATCCATTTCTCAGAACTGATTTTTATTTATTTTTTTAATATTATTTGAAGTGCAAAATGAACACGTGGAGCTAAATGCTACAGGATAAGACTGCAAATGAGACTAATAGGACAAATGTCAGATTCATTTCTGGTGCAGCTGCTGAGGAGTCATTACTGCATGCAGACTTTATGTAACCTCTGCTTTGAGGCTTAATCCAGCCACCAGATGAGTGGCGGGAGGCAGATATTCTGCCAGTGGGTTGGTTTCTTTGCTGTTCTTAATTTCTTTGAACCTTATCCCAAAGCAGCTGGTTGTAGCCAGCACTGGGAATTGGCTATAAGTCTGATGGATGAGGCCAGTGTGAATTGCTGGGTCAATTAACTCCTTGGGGCCCGTAGGGGTCTCAGAGGCCTGTAAAGTTATAAACTGCTCTTCCTTAAATTTAGATCATGATTGCAGGTTTAGAAGAATTTCCATTTCCCCGTGGCTGCTCAGCCTCCTGTATAGCAATTTGCAGCCTGCTAACAGTAGGGGTGTTTTTCACATTTGCTTTTCTCAAAACCAAGAAGGTCCATGGAGGGATGCAAAATATGCTGACCTAGAAGCTGGAGTGGAAACCAGCTCCTGACACTCTTACTTCTCCAGTGCAGGAATCAGCAGTGGAACCCCGGCGAATGCCCAGCAGCCACTTACCCTGCTTGCAGGGACACTACCACAGACACTGCTTGTGCTTGTCTTTCCTATGCATTAACTAAAATGATTTCCATTTAAAATATAAGTAATATAAGTAATTACTTGCAAGAATCACTTATCCCTAAGGTAAGTTTCTCAGAAACAAGAAGACTCTGTCTCAAATAGAAACCTTTCTTCCTCAAAGAGCTATGGAGGTAGAGCCTGTGCAGTAGAGGAGGTGATTTAGCTAGATGGAATAATCACAGTGTCATGAATGCAACCAGGATTTCCCTGTTAATTACCTAACTGTTTAATTAAGGGGTGATTTTTTTATTAAAATTAATTCTCATCTTTGTGAAGTACATGGCTTATAAAGGGGATAGCACAGAAGTGTTTATCACTGCTGCCCCGAGATGCTAATCTCCTTATGTTATGACTTGTAATCAAGATAAATTTTCTCTGCCTTATCTACCAAAGGTAAGACTTTACACTGGTTTTGACATTTAAATTGCCTTAAATTTGCAAGTCCAATGTTGTCATAAATATTCATAGCCAACAACTGAGTATTTAGTCCCTATTTTTTTTCCTAATTTCCAACTCACTCCTTATATACTGGTTTCAGATCAAGCACATGGAAATGGAGCACCTGGCTGTGCTGCCAGCAAACAGGTTGACACATCACATTTCTTTCTGTTGCTGCTATAACAGCCCACACAACAAGGATTTGATGGTGAAATCATCCTTTGACTCTCTTCCTTATGTTTATTTGCCCAAAACCTTCTTACATTCAGAAGTTATTGGACAGCTCTGCCATAGTCCTAGCATATGCCATGTCCATCACTGTAGGAGGTGACCAAAGGTCTGTGCCAGATGCACTGTGGACCACCCCCAACTCACCCTCACCTCGAGGTTTCTGTGACCCCTTCTGCTGCCTATTGCCCATGGTGTAGCACCCCTTCCCTTCCTGAACCACCACTTTGCACCACAGGGTCATGCTGACTCGCTCATGCTGGCCTGTTAATGGGCAAGCTGCATTCACACTGCCCTCCTGATGTGCAGGTGAGGTGTCTGCTCTATGTGAAATAAAAGAACAGCCTCCTAGCCCAGGTTTGGGTCTGTTTGTTGTTGTTTGGTTCACTGTGCTCTGCACCCAAAATCCTGACTCAAAATGGATTATGGGAGCACTTCTAATATTATTTTCCTCTTCCAGTTGAAAAGAAGTTGCATCTTCAAGTTGTGAGGATGCAAGGAGGAGCATAAAAGATCTGAGATGTCCATTTCAAAAATACTGAGGAATGTAATTACTCGGTGGGACTGCGTTTCCTGTACTCAGCACCTGGCAGCAAATTCAGTGTCAGGGCAATAAATTTAAGCTTTTTCAGGTTCACCTTCCATGAAGGACCCTCCTGTTGGTCACGTAAGGATGAGCACCAGGACATGTGAGTATCAATCACCACAGCTTTGAGCTGTTTTGAGGGGCTCCGCTTGAGCAACAGTGGATAAAGAAGATGCCAGAAATCCCATACTCTGTTCTCTCAAGCAATTCATTGCAATATAGGAAGAGATGTGTCAAGCTGGTAGGGAAAAAAAAATAAATGACAGCAGACTTAAACTTCTTGATTTCTGATTCAGTGAAAACTGAGAGTCTTTTAAGTGACAAGTTCTCATAAATAATTCCATCTAATGGAAGACAGTTTGGTAATTGTGATACTTTAATTTATCCCTTTAAGTGTAGAGAATTCTCATTAGCTCTCCGTATTTGTGCACTGAGATGAATTTTCATGGAGAGAATAGAATAGCATATGTAGTGCTGAACTGGTGGAAAGAAGCTGAATTTATTCAGCATTTTATGGACAAAACCATTGTGCTGTTCATTAAGCAAAACTGTCCATTCCCTTCTGGGTACAAGAGAGATTTTATTATTCCTGTTATTCAACTTAATAAACGGAGGCAGAAAACAGTGAAATCTAATCTAAACCTTTTCTTCCCAAGCATTTTCACAATGGATTTCTCTGTTTTGTAGCGAAGTTTAAAATAAAGCCTTAAATTGACCTGTGAAGTCTGTCTTCCCATTCTTCACTATAGCTCCCACGTAATATTGCTTTGACTAAAGGCAATAAAAATATGCACAGGGGAGCTGAAATGCCAGGCTTGCAGACTGAATACGTGGATATTACAAATGAATAAAGCAATATATAGACTTCGGGAAAAGAAGCGTGCTACTTCATCAAGGCAGGGAGGAATTGGCCTGCTAGCAATATCTGTGGTTTAAATGAATTCCTGGAAGCTTGAAAGAGTGACTCTCCTATTTGTCTTATGTTGTGCACTCTGAGACTGAGTCAAGGGAATTAAACATCTGGGTCCTTGATTGTTCCATTAGCACTGAAGGCACTGATGGAGAAACAAGGATGTTGGAGCAGAGCACATGAGGATGAAGGCGGGTGTTTGTTGCACACCAAAGTCTGATCACATGAAGTAATGCGCTGTAGTGTAACAGCCAAGCAAGGTTCAGCCAAGGGTATCATAAGCAAAGGAACAAGGGTGAAAGCACATTGCCCTGCTGGTACTCTCCTGCTGTCTACACGGCTTCAAAAAAAAGGTGTAACCAAAGATGTGAATGTCGCATCCTTAACGTTTGATGCGCTTAGATGGAGCTGGCAAAGATAAAGCTCTGCAGGTAAAACTTGTGGCAATGGGAAACACTCCTATGAGTCATCCCTTCTGTTTGGCTTGTATCGAATTTCCAGCTCAGGGAAGCATTACTTGATTTTAAGACAGAAAGTAAACGTTTGCAAGAACTCAACTCCCTGCTGGGAGTTGTTTACAATCAACATGTGAGTGATCACCAGCAAGGAGGACAATCGCCAAAGCAGAGCCAGACCTCAGCCAGCCCAGGGAATTTGCTGAGCATTACTTTATCACAGCTGCAAATGTTTTTTTCTTCGGAGATTTTTCAGGCATGCTGCTTCCTCCTTGCTTGCACACAGACAGCATTGCAGCTGGTCACCTGCACAGCTCCCCACCAAGGCATGTTTCTCCTGCCTTCTATTGCTGCCTTCCTTGATTATCCACATCTCACTGTGTTGGCTGTTGGTTACCTTCATTTCTCTCTAATCAGCTCTATTTAATAGTATTTTTTGAATTTGTTTTTTATTTGTTGAATGGGAATTTTCCTGCCCCAGCCCCAACCTCACTGCCACCTCCTCTCCTGTACTTACAGCCCTCATTCATCTGAACTTCTGTTTCCTGCACTGCTTAATTTGGAAAAGCACAGCCCTAATGACAGTGTTATGCCACCTAAATGGTGCATCAAAGCATTTCACAGGGGGGGATCTGTCTGGAGCTGGTTGTGAAGTGTGCCAAGTTCTGCAGGGATCACACTGATGGAAAAGGGGATTTCTGGTGTTTAATGGTACAGAGTCCCTGCACAACCTTGGAACAACAAGAAAAGCCTGAAACATATGTGAAATGGGAGAGGTATCACCATTTGATTGCTATTTGGTTTGTTATCTTCAGAGCCAATTAGAAAGCTTATTAAATACTCTCCCTGGTGTATACCTGGCACAAGCAAGGGAAAACATCTGATCCTTAGCAGGCTAAAACATGGGGAAACTAGAGGAGAGATGCTTGAAACAAAATGCATCAGAAGAGAATGCCAAGAAGACAGCACCAAACTTCTAGGGGACAATTTACACCTCTGTTTACTTATCTATTATGCATTAATTGAAATGCTTCAAAGAAGTGGAACCTGGAACAGTGTCAGATGAAGCCAGACCAGAAATGCTTTGACTCAGTACAGTGAGACTATAAAAGCTGTGCAAAAAATATAACCTGTTTGTATAATTTAAAAGCTTTGTGCATTTAAGGGTATATTGCACACTGTCGTAAGGACCAAGAAATGGGGGAAATGGTGAACTGTGCAACACTTTTAAACACTGATTTATTTTCAGAAATGCTAACATATTTCTTCTCAACATCTTAAATAAAACAAAACAAAACATGCTGACCTTCTGTCTTATTTCAGAATTGTCCTGAGTCAAAAAAGAAGATGGTTATAAGCAGAAAGGGAAACAAAGTGTTTCACCCCAACTCAAGCTCTGTGCTGTGAATAAAGGTTCACAGAGTGCTATAGGTCGACCCCAAACTAACTGGTCTGTTTATCTCATCCTTGATAAATTCCTCACCTCTATTTTTTCTCATTTTGACCCAAACGCATCTTTTCCTTTGGAAGTGAACTATTTCACTATGAAACCACCAACCCCATTTTTCTGCTGAGTGGAGAAGGCACATCTCCGGTGGAAAAGACAGGATGGAGGAGAAGCTGTGGCTCTGGCCACTGGGAGCAGATGTATCCCTGCAGCCTTTGACCCCAGCTTTCCTATGACAAGCACTAAGGAATGAGCAAGAGCAGTACTGAGGATTGAGCTGTGCTATTGCAGCCCAAGACATCAGAGCAGCATCTGGGGAGCACCAGCATGGAGCTTTTCTACCCTTGTTACACCCCAGGGTTATTTCTATACTCTGCAGCAATGCTCTGCCGGGTCATCTCATTGGAATTAGACAGAGACATTTCCAGAAGCACATCTTTGCAAATGACAGCTGACTCCTTGGTAATGACAGATTTGGAGACAATTATGACAGGCAATTGTTTAATAAGAACTGGCATTTTTCATGAAGATAATTACATCATTGAAGCACGAGGACATGTCAGCTTAGGATCTCTGTTGTTCTGGCCAAGCCCTTCTTGCTGGTTATCAGCCCCATCTGCATTACCCTCAGTGACTCATTCAGGACTGTTCATACTCGTGGCAGGCATCATTCAGTGCACCACCAAAATCTAGTCCATGAGATCAATCTGGCATTCCCATAAACACAAATCCCCAAATCTCCACTTCAGGCAGAAAAATTCACATCAGACTTCAGAATAACATTGGACATTGCAGGTGGTCATTGAAAGCCTTCATGGCTTTCTATATTGGCTTCCCTGCAGCTCTTCATGTTTTCTTTCTTCGTGGTGTGCCACTGAGAGGCATCCACCTGCTCTTCTGCTGCAGGGAGCATTAAATATCTTCATTCTCTAGGTGAAAGATTAGTTGTTCTCAATGTGGGCATTTTCCAGCTAACAGATTAAGCCTCTCCTACTGGGCACAAAGCATCGGGATGTTGTCTTTTGAGATTTAATGAACAGTTTGATGTTTGCTGTGCACTTGGGCTCCTCTCCTCCTGCAAGGAAGTGCAGCTATGAGGGATGGACAAGAAGGGGGGATGCTGCCCTCATGCCAGCCCTCCTGATGGAAGGTAGAGCAACATCCACACCCAAAGGCTTGTATAGCCACTGGGAACTGTTGCAGCCACTGGTTTATCCAGAAACCTTCATTCTTTGAAAAATAATTTCCTCTCCGTCCTTTTGGCCAGCACAGTGATTTGCTGCCCGATGGCTTAGACAGTGAAAGAGTGGAATATTTTGGAAAGAGTGAAAAATATAATAAACAGGGAACATGTCCACTTCCCTCAAATCCTGCTTAGCCTGATTTAAGGTTTTATTATGGAGGCATAAATGTTGACAGTAAAATTATTGTTCTGTGCTGGGAGTGGTAAAGCAGATTTTTAGACACAGAGAGAAGGGAGCTGACTGCTCTCATAAATAAGTCAATGTGTTACTCCTGCTAGACTGGAAGTGGAATGACAGCTCTTTCACATACTGATGCTCTATTTCTCTGCGACCTGCACTAAATTGAAGCGTGCTAAAAATATCCCGCAACCATCCCCTGCAAAGCACATGCTTCAAGGCTGGGGATACACCTGGAACAGAGCAGGTTTGGGACAGTCAACTTGCAGCTCCTTGCCCCCTAAACCCAGCCACTCTCCTCCATTACACCACCAATCCCATTTCATGTGCTCAGTTTGCCACTGAGTTCCAAAGCAGAGCACTATCTGTGGATGAAAGTTTCCTTGTTCCTCAAAATGCCCAGGGCATGTCACCATCCCTCCGGGAGGCCCAAAGGAGGAAGCCAGCCAGGTGTCACCCACACTTTTTCTCCCCTTTATCTTCAGTTTAATGCCAGAGATGCATAAGGAAAGAGAAAGCATGAGCGTGACGTGGTGATTCATGCTTACCTTCACTCATGCAGTGAACAAGTTACCAATCAGCTTTATCCTTATCTCCTTATTTAAAATGCAAATTGACATAGAATGATGGATTCATTAAGGTTGTAAAAGAGCTCTGAGATCCCCAAGTCCAACCCCATCCCACCCCACCATGCCCACTGCCTGCATCCCTCGGTGCCTCATCAGTTCCTGAGCCACTCCAGGGATGGTGACCCCACCACTTCCTGGGCAGCTGTGCCAGTTCCTGACCACTAATGCTTTAAGTAAATGAAAACAGAAAAGTTAGAGGGCAATGATATTGTTGTGGCAGCATGAGCTTCCTGAGCCACATGTAATTACTTGGGTGGATGAGGCTCTAAAGGAAGAGCTGAGCAGCAGTTTCCAGGGCACTTTATGCACCGCTCTGTGTCTCTTCTCACTTACAGTGATATAAGCCAGGAACAACTTCTTTGGGAAATGTCTTTCCTAGCAGTGCAGCAAGGAGAGCCCTCTGGGCAGGGACCCACACTCTTGCCTTCTTGCTGCATCACCTGCCTTGCATGAAAATAGGGGGGGGAAAAGATAATGCTGTCTGTTAGCCCTGATGCTAACTTGCACCTGAAATCACTGCAGGGCACAGAGTGGTGTGCTGCAGGGCTCAGCTCCTTGCAGTTGCTTTCCCTAGGGCTGCTCCAGCTGCACGCACAGGTTCTGGGGAGGCACAGCCTGGGCTGTATGGCGCACAGAGGCTCTGGAGATGCAGCACTCTGCCAACACAAAATGTGTCACTGTGAAGGGCTTGGTTACAGTGCTGCTCCTTCAATCACTGCAAAAAAGTACAAACGTTCTGCTCTGAAAAAGGAAATTCACTGACTCCTTCTTGAGCCAAAAATAAGGGAAAAGGCTTTGCGATTCGTTTATTTGAATAATAAGCATTTCAAAGTTATCTAAACAGCACTAAAACCAGGGAAATCTCTGTTTATTTTATCAGTCTGTCTTTGCCACAGGATTGATGCTGGTGCTCCAGGCAAACTTGTCTCCTTCAACTCTGGGCAATTTAAACACAAGACTTTGGCCGGCAGCTGGGAGAGGCTGGGAGGGTTGGGGGAATGGGGTCTGCTTGAACTACACCAGTTCTGCTGAATGCTGTAAGCAGGAGGAGCTGGAAATATCATCTCCCTGAGGTGTAGCTCCTTGGTTTGTGCCAACAGGTGAAGTGGTGCAACACTGGCTCCATTTGGGGTCAGTGGTGGAAGCAGTGGGCTCATGGAGACACCCAGCTTTGCCTGACCACCACACCAGCCCCACATTGTTGATAAGTGGAGGCAGCCAGGCAGAACAACCCATTCTCCACCTGAGTGCTTTTCTGCTGACCTGAAATGCCCCAGCTGCATTTGGCAGAACAGCACAGCTTCATAAGGGGATGCTGCACCTGCAGAGCAAGGACTGGCAGGTAGAGTCGTGGCTCTGTGTGATGTAGCCAAATATGCTTGCAAAGCCTTCCATTCTGACATCAGGGTGAGTTTCCCTAGAGCATTCTGCAATGGTTGGGCAAAGGCTGGGAATGGAATCAAGGAATCATAGAATCATAGAACTGGTCAAGTTGGAAAGGACCTTTAAAAGTCATCTAGGCCAAGTCCCCTGCACTGAAAAGGGAGATAGATATACATCATCCCTGCACCTCATGGAGCTCAAATAACTCCTGTGTGACACTCAGTAAGAGACTTTTAGGAGGGAAATAGAGAGGCACACCTTGCTACAGACACCAAGATATGCCCTCACTGCATGGCACAGGGCTGCAGATCAACCTCCCGGAGAGCAAAGACAATCCACAGCTGAAAAGCAATTAGTGCCTGGCAAATCTGCAGCTGGGCTTCAATGCTTTATCCACAGTACCCTCAGAGCATGAGGTGAAATCATCTCTCCAGATCGATCCGTATGTCCTTAGAGCAAATTGCCCCCCTGACTGCTCAGGGTTATCCCTGTGCATGGCAAAACAGAGCTGTCCCATCCAGGCACTGCCAGCTGCCCCACAGCAAGGGGGTGGGTGCTGCTGTCCCACACCTTAACACTGTGTGACAGCAGGATCAGGCCTCTGCAGCATGGGGGGGCAGCCCCTGTGAGCCGCCAGAGCAATTTTTAGCCAGGCTAATGCTTAAGGGATGGAATTAAACACAGCAATATAGGACATGAGAAAACCTCTGGAGTGTGCCTGGTAATTTTCCCTTTCCCAACCAGAATTGTTTCAGAATAATGAAGGCAGAAGGCAGTTTCTTCCTGCTGTAACATCCCTGAATGTGAACGATCTTTCCTGAGAAGTCTCCACTGATAAAAGGGGAGGAAGGAAGAAGGGGAGCACTCATGGAAAGTGGAAGACCTCCTGCATGGTCTATTTGCGACGCAGCCATCCCCTGGGGAAGATATCTTTCCAGTCCATTCCAGAGGAGCTCAGAGCACACAGGCAGTAATGAGGGGAGACCTTATTTGCTGGAAGAGACGAGACAAGAGCCAACACCCTCAAGAGCCCCTTTGCATTATTTAGCACCATGGAGCCCGCAGCAGCTTCTCTGCAGAGCTGGAGCACAAGCGTGATCCACAGCAGAAAGCAAAGCAGAACAGATCCCTGCCCTGGCAACTCTCAGAGGTTTGGCCACATTTCTCCTCTGTGACACATGAGAATGGGACAAGAATTTGGGAGCAGGAGTAATCTGATTACAAAGGGTGGGAAGGAGACATAAGGACTCAGACAGGAGAGTAGACAAAAACCTATTAATAAAATTCCTAAAGAGCCTACAGCATTACACCTGACAAATTCATCACACAAATACATAAAGGAATAAAACATCTCCAGATAATTGCAGGGCACGAGAACATGTTCAATGTCATCTTAAGCTTGGCGAAAATTAATTTTCCTGACAGCTTGTTTAAAATGGAAACAGGCTGTGCAATTAAAAGAAATCCAACCCACGCAGACGGCGTGCAGTGCGGTCGATGGAGCTCACCTTTACCTTTCTGGGGGCAGCTGGGGTGGTGAGGCTGCAGGGCTGTCCCCTGGGTGAGGGCTGTAAAACCTAACATTCCCCCACTGCAATTCCATGCAATGCCCACCTGCTTTCCTGGCACTGTGGCTTGCATGCCCTGGCCCTATTTTTCTCCTCCTTTCCTGGATGTCAGTGTTTCCCAGAGGTCTTCATGCTCTGGGCCCATTCCTCTGGCTGTTGAGATGAATGCAGGGTGTCAGGCACTGATTTTGCACAACAGCAGCTTTAAGCTCAGGTTCCTACAGTCAGCTCTCCTTGCGCTTGTCTATAAAGCACCAGGCACAAATCAGCACTGTATTAATCGGAACAACAGAAAAGCCAGGCTGTTAATCTTCATAATGTGCCTCTCAGTGGGGATTTCACTTGAATGTTGTTTGCATTAAATATGATACCAACTGCTGGATATGCAGTTATAAATAAATTAAAGGCCACAGTTAAGTCAAATACTGTCCCACTGCTGAGTGCAGACTCTGGTGTGAGCTCTGTTTACAACAAAGAGCACAGATTCAGTGCTGGAAGAAATGGTAGCAGCAAGATCTGCCCTCAGTGCTCTGCAAAACTCATTCTGGGGACTCTTAACCTTCTCATGGGCACTGCAGTGTCAGCCCAGCAGATCAAGGTAGCAGGGCTGAGGCCCAGGGGAGAATATAGGGAGCATAGTGTGATTCAGACCTGGGACACGGAGGTGCTCCCTGCAGAGCTGCAGGGTCAGGGCAGACATTGGCGCAGCGCTGTGCCACGTCCTGGTGCCCTCCTGGCCACTGCTGCTAATCCATCCCTAAGCCCCTGAGCAGCTTTCAGAGCATGCAAGCTTATTGCTGACCAACCTGCTACTGAAACACCACCCTCAGGCTCTCTGCTTTCCCTGTGCTCTGATGGTGAAATTCTGATGGTGAAATTTCCTCATGTGGCCATGAGCAATGCATGCACTTCCTTTTGCACAGCGGCACTGTTGGGTCCCAACAACACTCCTGCAGAACTTTGTCCCCTTTCAAGGTTTCTTCCACTTCTTCAGGCAGCAACATGGGTTGGTGACTGCGGTCAGATATCTCTGCAATGGTTTGAACCCTTCCTCCTGCAGTGCTTCCTCACGTGGGGATGAGAAAGTGTGACAGTGTCATGTAAGACCGTAACTGACAGTGATGGAAGGAACAAAGTGTGGGCTGCAGGGAGGGGCATTTCTGCGAGTTTCTCTTTTGAATGGAACGAGTAAATTAAATGTATAAATTGTCCTCTCGAGGATAAAACGCAAGAAGGAATCAATAGAATGATGCAAACAACGAGCTAAACTTTCCTGCTGGCTGTGTGTGTTGCATTTTAATGAGAAGGTTTGGAAAGAAAACACAGAAGAGGAGTGAAAAGCAAATTAATATTAAATTGGTATTGAGCACACTCAGATACTTGTGGGCTCACAAAACCCATTCTATGGGAGAGCAGGGTGCTACAGCCCTACCACCGACTGAGACCACATCCACATGACTCAGCTCTGCAGACCTGCATTGCTTTTGATGGTGTTGCAATGACTGGGACGTGGCATCGCAACAACCCCATTAATCAGCTGCTTGGAGCCCTGATCAAAACCAGGGCTCTGCTGAGCTCAATGTCGCCCTGCGTCAAAGCGCTCGTGGCTGCTGTGAAGCAGTTCTGTGCTGCAGAGATCTGCTTGGAGAAGATGAGTTGGGAGAGCAGACCCCGATCCTCAAGGCTGAAGGAGGAAGGCAGTGAGATAGTTGCGGGCTGAGCAGCAGAAGCAAGCCCAGCAAGTGAGCATTGCTCAGGGCAAGAGAGGAGCCACTGGCCTGTGGTGGGAAGGGAAACAATATGGTCATCAAGTTACTCCAAGTGACTGCAGTGAAGGCTCACACAGAGTTCCAGTGTCCTCATCTCCTTCCTTTTAAAGTGGCTCCTGCAATAGAAATGCTCCCTGAAGGAGGAACCAATCTCCAGGAGCAAGCTAATAGGTTTGCTTCAGAAGCAAAAGTTGGCTCTAACAGCAGCAGCCTTAAATTTATTCTTTATTATCTAGAGGGAGTAGTAGTTGGCAGGAAGTACCAGAGGGTATTTGCAAAGAGAAGGGAACACGTTGCTGAAATCAGATTACATCCCCAGCTCTGTCTAGGCTGCCTGTTCCTCTTCTGTATATTTAGAAATCCGCTTGGCAAAGAGACAACTTTATAAAGGGAGATTTACAGCACAGGGTGCTGTATCTGGGGAGATGCGAGCCTGCAGGCTGGCTGCAAACTGTGGGTGAGGAACATGGGGTGAGGGCGGGCAGATGGTACTGCTGCCCCCAGGGCACTGCCCCAGGTCTGACAGCCCTGAATTACTGAGATCCAAAGGGCTTTTCAGGCTTTTCACCATGTGTGGCTTCACAATATAGAGCTGCCTTCAGGTTCCATTTGTGAGCACTTTGCAGAGAAGAGATGCTTCTCCTCCCTCCCGTTCAGATATGGAAAACTTTGTGAAAAGTTATTTTTAAAAGATTTTAACTAGAAAAGCTCATCGCCTGCCTTCAGCTGACAGTCATCTCCAGCCCCTGAGAAATTAAAAGCTTCAAAGCAAGTTATCTTTCTTGCTCAAGCAAGAGTTCGGTTAAAAAGAACTTTGCTCACTGTTACTTTATTTCCTCGCTAGAGATGAGCTGCCATGGAGCTGTGCCCAGCGGCACACTTACTGCACTGATGAATGTTGAAGTGGGAAAGCCACAGGAGGGAGGAAGCAAACAGAGCCTGCACACAACACAGCCGTGTCCAGCCCCATCCCACAGCATCCTCTGCCCTGTAAGAGAAGGAGGGACAGCTTTGTGGCAGCCCAGAATGGAGGAGGTCTATGCACACTCAGTGCACTCAGGACTGAGCACAGGATACAAACATCTCTCACTGCTGTTGCCCTCCCATAGAAAAATCAACAGCTGACACTTTGAATGCAGAGAAATACTGGGGATGAACCAGTGGCTCAGCAATTTCTCCCTCCCAGAGAGGTCTAGTACTCCATCACCACCACCTATTTATTCAAAACCAACCCCTGGCACTTATTACTTGAATAACTCATCAGCTCGACTGATTTATTGTCAGCTTATTTTTTTCTTTTTTTCCTAATCCCACACCTATGATGCCTTGAAATTAGTTTGAAGGAACGGCACCCACAGGAGGCAAAGTGTGTGGGCTGATGTTATTAAATTTGCCAAATGCATCACTTGGGGAAGGGCAGGTCTTTGTGAAACCTTCTGCTCTGATGTGTCCTTGCAGAGGGTGACAGAGGCCAGCAGCCAAGGTCACACTAGACAGGAGATCACAAGGTGGTCACATGTATATGAAGGCAGAAAAACCCCTGGTCCCAATAAGAAGCTCAGAGTTTCTAATCTGCTTTTCTTTGCCACACCAGTCTGAATGATGAGAGGGATGTGGGCAGTGGAGATAAGGGAGTGCAGGCATTGGAAACGCATCCAGCTTCACATGGCGTGAGTGCTCCATGCTGGAGAACAACCAGGCAGCTTGGGAGTGTAATAACAGAGCTTCACTTGCTTTCTGAAATGGAAAGAGGGATGTTAGGACCAGGGCTTGCCATGTTTGCATCTAATAATGCCTGCCTTAGGGCTCAATGGTCACAACACTCAGACCCCATCAGCTCAGGGTCCCACCATACCCTCAATTTCTCTGGACACTTTGCTCAGCTGCTGTTCTCTCCTGACAATGGCACCCACCACTTTCACAGCTGAGAAATGGGACGGTGACACCACTGGTGTCCAGAGCCCCCACCCCTGGATGCAGCCATCAGGTGTGTTGGGTAGGACACAGGAGGCACAAATGCCATCTGCACATCTCCAGCAGATACTGCACAGAAGTGATAGAAAAAGCCTTTAAAGGGAAGGAGGGGAAGGAGAGAGAAGACTATTAAATAGCTGTTTTAACTGATCTGGAAGGAGATTAAAGGCAGCTGCATTTTTTCTTTTTCCCTGAGAAGAGGAGCCACTGGAATACCTTCATCTCTTCTGCTCTTACAAGGCGCTGTTAAGAGGAAAACATAAGAGCTGAATTGATTGGCCATGTTTCCTCACTTTTGATTCCCTCCAGCTGACAACTCGAGAAGGGGGTTGGAGAGGGAAAAAGTATCAAGTGAATTAAAATCAATTGGGGGGGAAGAAAGAGAAGAAATTATGTAAGAACTGGCAGAACGCAGCAGGCCAAGCAGTTACGTAAAGCAACAAACACAGGAGCTTGCTCAAGTCAGATCCAGCTGTACGATGGAGCATGTGTAAATGGCCTGGGACTGGGTGGGCTGAGTTTGCTGGATTAAAGTCCTATGGACACCTGTGCAGTCTGTGGTATGAGGGACTTTTAAAACCTTGCATCAGACACAGTCCTGCCACAAAGGAGCTGATCTGTGCTGCTGCTAAGTGGGCTTCCCTGGTGGGCAGAGACCCTGTGCCTTTATCTATCCATAACAGTTTATCAGCCAGGCTCCAGGGGTAGGATTATCACCATGTAAGTGACTGAAAACAGCCCTCCTAGTAAAAGCAATAGCAGGAATTTGGCTGTGACTTAAGGAAAAGAGACCAGCCTCAGTTCCTCTAGCCAACATTAGGATAAACGCAGAATTCCTGAACTGAAGCCATTGACTAATCCTGGATACAATATGCCAGCAAATATGGAGAGAATTCAGCCCTTTGGTTTTACTCATTGCTGCTTTTCATGTGCTATGAAGAGACGCTTGCCAGGTTTATTTTCAGGGCCCCATGGACCTGCCAGGCATCTTGCCACATGTCCTCACTGGAAAAGGTGTAAAAGAGTGTTTGCAATACTGTGTGTGGGATGCTGGGCCCCTTGGATAAATGGGGGTTGAATAGGTGAACTTGGAATCATGCTTAGGGCCAGGGAAGCGTTCAGGCCAGCTGTCTTGTGTGAGAGATCTTGCACGCAAGAAAGAGCTCCTCCATCCTCAGCCCCAGTGTCTGCTCCCTCCTTCTTATCCCATCAGATCTGAAGCCCTTCAGCACGTTACTTCAATGCAAGAGAAAATAAAGCAGAGTACCTGTTATTTCATGTGCTGTGTTATTTACTGTACCATGAGCAGACTTCATAAAACAACAGATAATGGACCTGCAGGGTGGGAGAGCTGCAGCCACACAAGAGTGGGGGTAAACCACCAGCGTGTATCAGACACCCTACACAGGAATACAAACAGCAAAGGCTTGGAAAGGGGTAACCTGAACCACCCTACTGAGGCTAAAAGGCTGCAGGTGGCCCAGTCAGAGCCCGGGGGACATTCTGGGTTATGCTGCACCATGGCACTAAAGGAAAACAGTATTTGCACTGTCACCCAGACAGTAAAATTTAGGTCCTTTTGGAACAGGATGGACAGTGAATGCTGGTGGATATGGGGCAGTCACTGAGGGGTCTCCTGTTCTGAGAGCAGAACCACAAGCAGCCAAAAGCACGAGTGCTGACCCGCAGGGGAGCAGAGCCCACATGTCGCTCTGCCTCACAGCTCTTTTATCTGGTAGTACCACAAAGAGCAGCTGTTATAACCTCCTCCAGCTGAAGTGGCACGAAAACATTAATTTACTTGTATGGAAATGGCTTCGAGAGGTGCTTAATTTGTATGAAAAAAAACAACCCACCATAAAATTGGCTGCAGCATGTGTTAGAGGATGTGTGCCAGTTAAAGTGTTAACTAGACCTAAATGATGTACTATAATGGACTTATTCCTGTGACCAGATCCCAAAACGATGCCAGCATCCAAACCAGACACCCCTAACAGACAGAAGGAACAGGCAAGCTTGGCATTGAGGAGAACAGAATAAACCAGCCTGACTTCAGCAGCTGCAAGGCTGCTGATAAACAAAGCTGGGAAGCAGAGCTGCTGTAAGGAATTAAATGCCAGAGGTCGCACGGAGCTCACGCCGTGATGGCACAAGGAGGGATGCTCAGCACCCCATGGTGCTGATGGGTGACACCCCACAGAGCACACATGTGTTGCTCTGCCTGCTTAGCAGTGTGCTGCACTGAGCAATCTGTAATTACTAGAGGAATGCCAGTAATTACTTCTTAGAGTTGCGCAGATCAAGTGGTACATGTTAATACGAGCAGAAATCGAGTGTGTGGCATGTTGTTTGAATGGTTAACTCTTGTTCCCTTTTATAAGGAAACTTAGTTGTGCACACAGTGCAGTTCCCTTTGGGGATGTCCATCAGACCTTAAAGACTCCAAGCAAAGAGTCAGAAACTTTGTCAGAAAGAGCCTTCAATGAGAACGTCCAGTGTTCACCCTGGGGTGGCTCCAACCCAAAGAGGGGCATCCTCCTGGGCTCTGCAGTGTGAGCGCTGGGCTCTGAGTCTATAAATGGTTACATTTGCTGTGTTTAGGGCCTGGCTTGCAATTAGTCACCAAATGAAACCTCTTGGAGAACCGATGGATTCAAAAAAATAAATAAATAAAAAAGAATTTTAAAAATCCCAATTTACTTTAGGCAGTTGGCCAAACAGGAAGAGCGAAATATGTTGAGTGATTTAATACGAGAGATTCGCCAGCTCGAGCAAATGTATCATTGCTCTGATTAATTTAAAAGCAGAAAATGAACGAAAGAGATGTAGAGACCTGCTCTGAAGCATCCTCAGCCCTCTGCACAACTCAAGGGCTCTGGATATCTGAACTGTGGGACCTCTGCGCATCACTCTCACGCATTACCATTGCCCTTTCCTTCACAGGTCTTCCATTATTCGTTGGGTTTTTTTTTAAACCCCTGCACAGCTTACAACGTGAGAATGCTCGATCACACGCTGTGCAATGGTTTCCCTTAATGCACTTCAAACCCGACTTGCAGCTGCTTTGCTTACTCACTCTGCAGCCCTCACTGACCCAGGGCCCTGCTTCAGGTTGGGTGCTGAGGAATGAGCCCCAAGCCATGATATTAGTTCCTATCTTAACAAATCTACACTTGTAGCCAGGTTCCCAAGAAGGAAAAGTATTCTGCTCCCCCGCCTCCCCCACAGCTGCCTCCTTCCTTTTACTTTCAGTACATTCACAAGTGAAATGATGATAAAAAATGTAAGGAAGAGGCCACAGGCAAACTTCATACACAATGCATTAATGTCTGCCTGTCTTTTACTCGGGTAACAGGATAAGGTAGATCCTGAATAACAGCGAGACTGTAAAATATGTTGAGAATTGTTCAATCTCCATAGACATGGCTAGGAAATAATCTGCTCTCCTCAGCTCTATCGTGTTAACACAAAGCATGGGTTTAATCCTTAAAGGAAGATAAGTAGAAATAAAGCATTCCAGCCACATTGTTCTTAAATCAGACGGCTCACTCCTCCTTAGAGAATAGAGAATTTGGGTTAAGCACACTGGGCTGCCTCTAAGAAAAGCTATAAAGCTACAGGGGAAACAACCTCCATGGTCTGAAAGTGAAAGTTAGGTGTGAAGACAAAATTCGGAGGGAATTCAGAGCTTCTGCTGGGGCTGGATTTTGGTCACTGGAGCAGTAGCACAGTGGGAAACTCAGAGAGACATCCAGTAACATCTGCAGGCTGTGGGCTTACTCCTGTCTGTATCCTCACCCACTTTTAGAGGGTGAAATCATTCTGTTTCCATTTAAATTCTTTACCTGCAGGAACATTTAGAAGGCTTTTGGCTCCAGATTAGACCCACCTGAAATTCATGTTTCATATAGAAGTCTGAGAAGCTATCATACGTAAGCCTGGAGGCAAAGGAGCTATGGAGATTGGAGGCTCTTTCTGCCGTTCCTTCCACTTCTCTTACATTTTTCAAGCCTAATGCTCCAGTGAACAAATGCCTCAACCCCTCAGAGTGCTGTGAGTGGTGATGCTGAAATCCTTTCCACTCATGGGAGTGTTAGATTAAGCAGTGCATGGAGACCAGCAAAGCCTTTCTGAAGTCGGGGAGGGGGCCACTAGTTAAACCAGCTATGATTTTCCCCAAACAGCCAAAATAGCAGCTGCCAGCTTTGCAGTTGCTGTTCCTGTTGGCTGCCCAAAACTTTCTGAGATCAGTCTGCTACTTCACAGATGAAATGAGCTGTGGGTCATCCTAAGAAGCTGGGAGGGAGAGTGGAGCAGAAAGATGGGTTTATTTGCCCTGATGCTGCTCATTCCTTTCCAGCAGAAGGGGAGGGGGTGTAAAGAAAGGCTGAGGATCTCTGCATGCAAATCCCTGCAATGTGGGACAGAGAGCCCCGCTCTGGGACAGGGCAGGCTGTGTGCGGGCAGCAGGGACAACTGCTCCGGGGGGGAAGGGGGGGGTGTTGTTGCCGTATCCCGGGGCCCAGATTATCCCACTGTGGGGTTCACCCCGGTGCTCAGCCTGGCGCTGGGGGGCAGGAGCCGTATGGGGCACAGCAAACACAGCCGACATCCCCCCACCCATCAAACTACAGAGCCCACCCGCACTCTGTCCCATTCTGTTCTGTCGGGGCTGCTCTGCTCCCCCACTTCCCAAAGCCGGCTCCCCAGACTCATCTCCCCCCACCCACTCTGTCCTTCCCTCGACAAAGTTTGGGCTTTTCCAGCTCGGGGAAGGAGGCAGCTGCCCATCCCCGACTGCTCGGGGTCCTCACCTGGATGACTGTCTTCAGCGTAGAGGTGTCCACGATGGTGGTGCAGATGATGGAATCCGGATCCTGATCCTTAGCATAAATCTCCCCCATGGTGAAGATCATGGGGATGGCGAGGAGGAAGGAGGCAATCCAGATGCAGCTGATGAACTTCTTGGTGCGGCTGCGGGACATGATGCTCTTGGCTTTGAAGGGGTGGCAGATGGCCATGTAGCGCTCCACGCTGAGGCTGGCGATGTTAAGCGCTGTGGCATAGGTGCAGGCATCCCGGAGGAAGTAGTAGCCCTTGCAGACAGCTCCCCCGAAAGCCCAGGGGTGATGGACCCAGATGAAGTTGTAGAGTTCGATGGGCATACAGAGGAGGAAGATGAGGAGGTCGGAGAAGGCGAGGCTGGCCAGGTGGTAATGCACGGTGCTCTGCAGGTTCTGCAGCGACTTCTTGCGCACCAGCGTATACGCTGTGATGGAGTTCCCCACGGTGCCCACTAAAAAGAGAGCCAGGTAGATGATAGTCACCATGACTTTGGAGTAGATATCGGTGTTGACGTCCAGATCCTCCTCGTCGGGTCCTTTGGAGAGCAGGTCGGAGCGGTTGGAAGCGTTGGGGTGGAGGTGTTGGGAGCCGCCGGGCACGGCCGGGGCCGTGGCGTTGGGGTGCATCCCGTGGCCGGGCCGCCCCGCCGGGGCTGCAGGTCGGAGCCGCCGCCCGCCCCGACGTACCGCTGCCCCCAGCGAGGAAACTTGGCTCGTTTTAATGCGGCGGGGAGGAGGCGCCTACCGCTGCCGGGCTGCTGTGCGTGTGTGAGTGTGTGACACACAGACAGACACAAGCGCCGGAGCAGGCTCGCCGCTCTGTGTGCAGCCCGCAGCTTTGGAATCTCCTCCCTGCAGCTTCCCGGAGCCCAGATGTGCCCGGGTACGGCAGGAGCTTCCCTGAACACACACACGCACACGCACACACACAGACACACACACACGCACACACACACGCACACCACCGCCCGCCTCGCACAGCCGCGCCGGCACACGCCGCACCGCCGCCCCCCGAACTGCCTTCCCCCGGCCCCGGAGGCGGCCCCTCCTCTCGGATCCCCCTGCCCGAGCCCCGCCGCCAAGCGGCTTCGGCAGCTCCAGCCCGGCGCCCGAACTGGAGCCGATGGGGAGGAGAGGATGGGCTGGGGAGAGGAGGCTGCGGAGCCCCGGGTACTGCGCCCCCCTTCTCCCGTTGGAACCCCACTTCTCCATCCCATGCAAAGTCAGGCACAGAGGCAGAGCTGTAAGGAGAGGGCTGGCAGGGGACTAGGAAAGTGCCCTAGCCCTATTTACCCCCTTCAACTCTATCCCCAAGTCATGAGAGACACCAGCAGTGCACCCTTGGACATTCCCGTGCCCTGTGAGCATCCCACACACTCTTCTACTTCTAGGAGGAATGCATTTAAAATGCATTTAAAACGCATAAAAATATCTACCTCTGCCCTGAGACTTCTCAGCCCTACAACTCAGCAACATCAGCAGCGAGCTGCTTTGCTCTGATCCCCATATGTCACTTTTCCTTTAGCTCCACATCCTCCAGTCTGGGGATGAACCGTCCTCTATGAGCTGTTCTGTTGCAGGGGGGTGTGAAGGTGCCACGGTGATGCTGAAGGTGATAAAAGGATCCCCCACAGCAAAGGGCTCCCCAGGATAGGGGTTATTGGTGGTTACTTTCTCAAGCTCGGGGTGCTGAGCTGGATGTTGTCTTGTAAAACCTCAGTGGGCTGTTTACTTGATTGTCTTTATGATAAAGCTCTTTACTATTGCACAGAGATCTAGGAAATCCCATCCAGGGATTTCCCATCCACTGATTTGGCGAAGGCAACCATAACTTGTCTGAATTTATTTGCTGACAGATGTTGTGTTTCCAAACACCGGTGGGCTCTGAGTGCACTGACGCCTTGCACACCACTTATCTGTTTGATGCAAGAAGACATCTAATCCTGCAGTCAATCAAATAATCTCTGCATGCATACAGTGGACTTTACACAGCCAGCCACCAACAACCAACGTTCCCCCAAATTTCTCTTACATCCAGCAAACAGCGTCACCACAGAAAGCTGACCAAAATCAGATTTATTTAGTCTCATGTAGTCATTTAAATGTTTTCTAGCATTCATCCCACACTGGTTTAAAGAATGACTAATAATTTCTTAGCACCAGTGTTCCTTTTATCTACAGTTTTTTTCTATGAGGTCTCTGTCAGCATATAGGAATTTGTCAGGGTTGGGGTCCCCAGCTGCTCTCACCCCCTGTTCCATGTCCTTGTGCTGCTGCCTGAATTACAGCTGCAGTGGGGGCTGTGCTCTTATCTCAGGTTCCCGATGTTCCTACTCCTTAGCCCCCCATTTACAGTAGCTTATGGTCCTGTGATCCAAGCCCAAAGTCATGCTTCTGCACTAAAGCACTCCTCCCTGAGGCAGTGAAAGAGTTCCTTTGGGATTCTTATCCATAACAAAGAGTTATTGTCCCTAGCCCTGTAACTTCGTTTTGGCCTTGTGGAAAGCAATTGCTATCCCCATAAACTAGATACCCATCAGCTGGTCTAATTTTACAGTGTGTTTGTGCACGTTTATATCAATAGCTGTCTCTAGAAATGCTCTGTTTTGGATTCTGTTGCCTTGTGTTTCTACACACAGGCAACGCAGGCACTGCTGCTGACAAGGAAGATACTACATCTCCTCTCTCTGTCCCAGCAGCTGTTCCCAAGTGCTGCAGGTACCAACTTCTCCACTTTCTCTCTGTGCCAAATGCTGGCAGAGAATACCCAGAGGTGCTGCTACAAGAGAATTCTAATTGCACTCTGAAATATCAGCTACCTGGAATCAATGTAGCTGTTGATTTACCATCAGCACTTCATCAGGCTGTTGCAGTTTATGTCAATTGCCAAACCTCCGCTTTCATAAAATCTCATTGGAAGGTACCTGTTTTTCAGCTCTTCCTAGCAGATGAGGCTGAATAGCAAGGATGTCGACTCATTGCTCCTCTATCAAGTCAACTAGCTAGCTTGCACCTCTTGTAGAGTCATCAGAGAACATGAGTGCGTGACTAGATGTGAAATCATGATGTGGCTCTCCAATGTACACCAGTGCTGGTAAATTTACCACCAGTTTATCCTAGCTGAGCCTGAGTATGCTGCCTTCCCAGATCCTGCCTGCTGACATGCAGCCTTGCCATTCCCCATGCAGAAGCACGGGTCACCAAGCAAAGAAGAAAATAAAAGAAAGCCTGAGCATGTCATCAGCTGGAAAAGGGTCAGCATCTCTCATATCTTTATAGGAAGGTTTTGTTCTACCTTCTGTCCTCACATCACTTTTACAGAGCTGGATACCTACCTGTGGTGCAGAGCTGAGCCTTGAAAACCCTTCCATTGGAATGGGCAGAACTGTAGTGCCAAGCAAAGATACCATCCAGCAGAGAGCATCTCCCAACACACTATTAGTGTCCCCATTACTTGTGCATCACTGAAGGATATGCACAGTCCCTCTCCTTGTGTGGGTTATTGAAATGAATGCCAAACCATCTCTTCTCGCCTTCACTTCTGCTCCCTGCAGGGAGGTAATCCATATCCTCCTTCAAGCAAAAGCAGAGCTGGAGGTGCACCCTTCTCTCCTTGTGAGCTAAAGCTTCCAGCCTAAATCCCTGCTGTTTGTTTCTGAACTAGACGACCTTTTAGCTAAGCTGGGCTCGTTTTAATATATTTTGTATGTGTGTGTCTGTGGCTTAGAACAGAAAAGAATGATGGAAACCAACAGGCTCTTGATCTCAAATGTTACAGCAAGGCATTTACTTAAAATCTTGCAGGAAAATATCACCTAAAGACCTTGCCTATTAAAACTTCCTGGACTGTGAGCTGAGGGTCCCACAGTGACCAGGATACAAGGCCCCCAGATTGCCTCACTCCCTTTTATGTTGACCCAAGTGTTTTTCTTCTTTGCTTTTCCCTTTGCAGCTGGGACCACTAGGAATTTTTCATGTTAACCCTATTGCAGTCTGATTTCTCTGGGTGGGATTTTTCTGAAGGACATGAAAAGCAGCAAAGAGAAAGCTCTGCAAGAAGCAGATGTTAAATAACAGCATCAACCTTCTCCTTTTGCTGAGGTCGCAGCTCCCCACCATATATATCTGTTAGAGCAGATTCCTGGTTCAAACCTATAGAGTCGGGTCCCATTGAAATCAATGGGACAGGTGCTCCCTTCTTCAAACTTCCCTAAAAGTCAGGGGTGTCTAAAGTGGGTTGGTAAGATACAGTCCTGGGGAGCACAAGGAAGATTTGTACAAGAAAGAGAGGAAGAAAGGAGTGATAGAAAATTGGGCATATATCAGCTTTGTTGACTACAATATTGACTGCATCATTACTTACAAGCACTGCATTACCCAATGTATTGCAAAATGAAGTATTGTTAGTTGGGATAAGCAATAAAGGATTCCCAACTGTTGCACGTTATTTACTGTATTTGGCTGAAGCGATTTCAGGAGAGTATTTTAAATCAAAACTGTTGATACATGGGATATTTATTGCCTCTGATTTTCATAGCAGAGGAAACTGCTGAGGTTCCTCAGTGTGAACACATTGGTGTGTGCACTGGCAAAGCTGAGGGGTCACACCCAGCGCAGAGCAATGATCTCATACCCCAGCATTGTGTCCCTGGACAGATTTAAAAGAAAATAGGAAAGTGGAAAACAGAGCACACTGGGATACCTACAGTGATGTTGGTAAGAGAATTTCCCTGAAGAAGGATCGATCTCTGGGAATGGACAGCTGGGAAAGGAGGTGTCTGCATTCTTTGTACAGGTCTTATCTTCTGCGTGCTGGGTGTTCAGATTCATCCCTTTAACATTAACAGATGGCCTATAGGCATTACAATATTTCTCTCAGACAAAGCCAGATGCGTTGACTGGACGCACACAGAAGATACCAGCTGCTTCAGTTCAGAGATAGAAGCAGATTTTGGATCCCCTGAGTTGTGACTGCAACAAGCCCAAATCAGATTCCTTGTGGCAACACACTTTGTTTTCATATATAATATAAATGCCCAACACACAATGAACTGTGCTTGTGCACTGCCATGTAGTTTCCCTTTGAAAATCTTGTTTTACCCCAGGAAGAAATACAGTGAAATGAGACAGAGGAATCCAAGGGGAGTGTTTGCAATTGCTGCAGTCCCTGAGGCTTCAGCCTGGTTCTGGCTGGGTTACGATTAGAGTTAGGGTTAGGGTTAGGATTAGGGTGAGGGTTAGAGTTAGGGTTAGGATTAGTGTCAGGGTTAGGGTTAGAGTTAGGTTAGAGCAGTGCAGGTGGGCAGCCCTATGCCTTGCAGGGATGCCATCTGCCTTCCCAGCCCTGAAGTTTCCAGCAGCTCCATTCATCAGTGCATTGTGAGGGGTTGTCCCCAATGCTGCTCCCTGTAGAAATTTACCTGGGACACCCCACAGAGGCTTTGAGTCACTCTGTGCCACTTCAGCAGACATGAAAATTTGATAGTTTTTTGCCGTCCAAAGCACACTGTGACCTGCTGTGAATGTGTTTGGTTTGTACTATGCAGTCTGCTTTGTTCCTGCTATTTTTCCCTCTAAGAGCCCACATCCTCCTATTTCTTTGTCAGAGTGATGGAGCCAGAGCTGACATCCCTTTCACTGCACAAGAGGATGCAGATCAGATGTGAGATGCAGAGGAGGTCTGCACCCTCCACAAATGGTGAAACGGTCCCTTCTGGCTGTTAACAGGAATGAGAGGCTGCAGAAGGTGTTGCTCCTTGAGCTCCATCCCTGCTATTACAGCGATGTGTAGTGCAGTACCTGGGTGTACACAAGTCCCATTTCTGCCCTGCTGCTCCACATGTAACACTGCTGTAGGCTCAGGACCTGCTGCTCTGCTGGTGAGCGTGAGCCTGAAGGGAAGGGTTTATTCCCATACCTGCAGGCCAGCAAACTGTTGGGAACAATTCTCTGCAGACTTCCTGGGGGGATTTCACCCCAAACCATAACACAGAGCAGCCCTGTGACTGCTATAAACTAAACTGAAGGAGAACAGCCAGAGGAGGCAGGCAGGAAGCTGGAAAGAGAAAAACAACAAACAAATGGCCAGGAAGGCTAATCAGCTCAGCCTGAGTTAGACAGGGAGCTCATTCAGTGCCTTTCAATGTGATACTGGGGCTTAACTGGGGCTGCATTCACTGCCTGAGAGTTTTAGAAAATCTGATCACAGCTGTTCAAGGAACTGCAGGTACAGGAGAGGTTTGGGAAAAAAAGGACAACTTACATGAAATAAACCTTTGGTTGATGTGCTGAGATGCTTACTGAGCGCAGGAGCTCTCTGGACTACAGATCTCATAAATCACAAACAAACTATTCTGACTCCAAGGGCAAACATTTCCAACCCATTTTTGCACCGTGCAAAAAACAATGTCTGCTCTTGCAGCACCTTCTCCTTTTTGTATCTTGAGGTTTCCCCTCTTCTGTTGTTTGCTCTGCCTACACCACCAGTATCTTGTCAAATCCGAATGCAAAGACAAAAAGGTGATTCTATGGCATCTTTCCTAGAATTGTTCTAGTGCTGTTGGAGCTGAGAGGTGAAGGAAGGTTTCTCACCTGACAGGCCCTAGTAACACTGCAAAGGAAATGCAGCACAAGGTTTTTCTCAGGTTCATCTTGAATAACTTTTAAAGAAGAAAATCTGCCTCTCATGTAGAAATAAGGACCCCTTCTCTGGTACAAAGAACATGTAAAATAACAGCTTGTTTCTAGCTCAGATTTCACAGCATCTAGAGATGCTGAAACCAAAATCAGTTCTCTTTCAGTGCAGTACAAGACTCTCTGGCAGTGCTCAAAATAGCAAAAGCTGCACACCCAGCTTTGAATCCAGGGCTGAGTGCTGGAGGAAAACATCTAGAAAATGATTTGGGTGGAAGGGTGCATTCATACAAGAAATTGCTGAACAGCAGCAGAGCCAAACTAATGACAGGGGATGAGAAATAGGTTAGAAAAATTAGATGGAGTACTTTTTGCTCAGTAATGACCATTTAATGAAAGAAAGTCATATTTCACTACATGGTAAACATAGATGTAATAATGAAGATAACTGCCACTAAAGTGAGATGAACCGGCAGACAGTGGCACAGAGTTCAATTAACAGGAAGATTTCTTGAAATGGTTTGATTCTTCAGAACTTGCTCTGATTCTTCAGCTAATCCTTTAACAAATTCTGCAGCCACCAGTCAGCTCAGCATAGATGTTAAAGCCTTTGCTTTTCCTGGAGCTACACGGACAAGAGGAATGGTTTAACCTCAGAGCATGGGTAAGTGCTCCTCTGCCAGCCAGCAACAAAGAGAAACAGAATCTGCACCAATCAAGAACTAAAAATCAAAAGCCACTCTGAACTCCATGTGACAGAATCTGTCCCCAGTTTTGCTTACATGTGTTTTAGAATCAAGAAGAACACAGCCCCATTTGCTTCTATCCATACCGTGATGGAGATCATCACTTTCCAGGATCCCCTCCAAGGAACTTAGAAATACATCAGTGCCCCCAGGTTATCTGCTTTCTTTGATATGAATGCAGACACTTTTTATGATGAGCCTCGTGTACCAGATAGAATAAGAAATAGGTCGTTTGGAGAATATACTTGATAAAGGGCAAGCATGAGAAATAAAATACACATCCTATTGCAATATATTAGAGGTATTGGAAGAAAAGGGCATTTGTAGATATTGAGTTAACTACATGACATGTTTCTGATCTCCAAGTAGCATAGAAGGCAATATTTTTATCCAAATCATTCTCACTTCAAGATTTAAAAGGGATTATATTTACATATTTAACAAAAACTGGTTCGGACAAGATATTTTTATGGTAGATAAAGGCAGCAAAAGTGTGAATCCCACTCTCACTAACCCAGATGCAGGGGTTGTGTCACAGAACTTCTCCTGCTGCCCATGATGAGAATTAATAGATGATATTTAGCACATAACTCTGCTTTAGCCTCTGCAATGGCAGTTTGCAGCTTTATCTTGTCTTTCACAACCTCAAGGAGTGCTTGAAGAGTAAAGCTGAAGATAAGGAATCCAAGCAGTCGCTTTTTGCTTCAGGGATGAATCCTTTTCCTGCTCTGTGGCTTCTGAATCTAATAACAGAGGATTTGGGTGAAAGTGATGCTCCTAATGGGGAAGAAGTGCAATGATCTTTTGCTCACTTACTGAAGGGCTGAGATTCTTCTAGTGCTAAAAGTCTATTAGAGAAACTGAAGGAAAACTTCTCTATAGATTCTGCTTTTGCTAATTGCTGACTTCCTTGAAAACACTACGCTCACAGAAGGCTCAAAAAATCAAGAAGTTGTTTTCAGTCTTCATTTAACCCTTCAAATGCATTAGCAACTGAGAACTTGTGGTTAGTGTTGTGAATTCTCCTGTAAAACAGTTATGCAGTGAATCACTCTTCACTGTTGAGTCCTGCCCACCCTCCCACTAGGCTCACTGTGTGATAGCCTACTATTACAGCTCCTTCAGGGGCTGCTTATTTAGCAGAGCCAACCCTGTTCTTCTCCTGTTTGACAGGGAGCTGCTCTGCTCTGCTCTGCTCCATGACAAACAGCAGCTGCTGGTGAATATGTCTCTTCCAACCCTTTGACATCCTCACAGACATGGCTTCACCTGTTCCCACATCAGAGGGCCGTGTTGGATGTGCCTGATGGCTACAAGGCCAAGTTAGAGACAAGGAAATGTGCTCCTGGATTCCTGGATCACTGCTTTCTCAGATCCACAGAGGAGATCTGAGTCCAGTGGTTCTGGATCATGCAAGACAAAGTTTCCCCATAAGGTGTGAGTCCCCCTTGCTTTAAGCAGCTCCAGATGGATCATGAGGACATTCCCCAAGGTGAGGACATCCCATCAGGGTTGGTTTCTCATTACATCCATGGCTGGGAGAGACTTTGCAAAGAGAAAGCAGGAGCAGATCCAAACCTACTGCAGCTCCTTGTTCCTCCATCCTGGTGGAAGGGTCAATCTGGCCTTGCCAGCACAGCTACAATTGTCCAAAGAAGACGGTATTGGACATTATTAGACTGTGCTGAAGAGGATCTACAAATGATGGCAATAATCACCATCATTCTCATTGGATCGCACAGACAAAGCCCAGAAAGAGACAATAACATCAGAACTCCCCTTTAAGCATATTTGATTTTCTCTACAGGAAATCACAAATTTTGCTGTTGTTCTTGAAAGGTGTTACATAAAACCCAGTACAAAGCAGGTTAAGTTTCTCTATTGACTTTTTGTGGAAAGTAGATAGAAACTGTGCTTTATTGGGTGTCTTTTCTTTGATATATCGCAGACCGGTGGCTGGAGCCCCATCCTGCTTCCCTGACTGCCCAGACTCACCCCAGAAATCAGGAATTTCTGATTTTTGCCACCTCTCAGCTAACTCTGGGATCTAATCAACAGGCTGGATTCACATTGCATCACCAACACATTTCAGCCTTCCCATGTAACCACCTAAATCAAACTGAGTGGAGAATGGAGAAACAGCAGGGCCAAAATCAATGCCCTTCCTCTAACTCAATATATACGTACCTTGCTATCTTGAGTTAATTATTCCAGCTTCTGTTTATGTGTTTGTTGTTGTTTGCTTGTTTGTTGGCTTTTTCTTTTTGTTGGGGGAGAGGAGGAGGGAGGGCAACCTAGAGAATAGCAGCAGATCCTCACACTTGGTTTTGGCTTTGAGCTTGGTGTGGCCAGCAAACACCTCAAGCATAACGTCCCTTACAGTTTTCTGGTTTCAGTAGCTCCTGGGTCTGCTGGCAGCATTGCAGTGTTTGGTAAATTAGGCTTGAATGTGGTGAAGTGATTTCATGATTATTTACACGAGGCTCAAACAGCAACCATCATCCTGGAATGTTATCACTGCATCGGCACAGACAAGTGAAGCAAATGTTATGTGATCAGATGCAAATAAATGTTCTTGTGTTGGAATAAAGCAGATGTAGCGGCTCAGTTTGCAATAAAACCCCAGGTAATGTGCTATTACCACTCAGAGCTGCTGTTAGAATCAGGCTCAGCCCCAGCAGTGCAATAAGGTGCATAATTACCTGTCTCTGTGCCCATTCTCTGGTCACAGCCTCCCTAACTGTAGCAGATCCAGGCAGCGCATCCAGCCTGCACTGCACTCCCTCGTTATTTTGAAGGTATAATTAAGTCCTCTTGTACATGAAGTTAGCCTTATTTCAACAGGCTGAAAATATGTTGTTCACAATATCTATAAGTACTATACATCATACAATATGGGCAGCATAATTGAATTTTAGTCCATGAGAGAAAGCATAGCCTAAACTTTCTCTTCCCCATTCTGCCCACTGAGGATTTTTTCTCTACAGCAAGAAGATTTAACTCCTTACATTAATTATCTATTCTGAGCAGGATGTTAAATGCTAAACATCTAAATTAAGTACAGCAATGTTTGCTCTTCAGGCAGGAACTCTCTCCCTTGAGATACTCTTTTGCAGGTCTGTTCAGTGGAACCATGGTCAGATCAGCCAACAGAAACACCGGGTCCACCAGGCATGGCCATGGAGCTGCAGCCCCACACATGGTAACACACAAGTTTGTTTTGGGGGGCCAGCTCTGCCTGTGCTGAGGTGATCTCTGTATGTCCCCAGAATCTCCAAGACAGCTTCGTGGTTTAGGGATTAAATTTTTCTGAAGTACATTGCTGTAATTACAAATGAAATGCTTGAATAATTCCAGAAATTGGTTTGAACTAGAAAATACTTCACCTAGAACAATAATTTGCTAGAAAGTAGGGGGAGGGGGGGATGGAAGGGAAAGGAGCTCAAGGATGAGCAACTTGTTTGAGCATAGAGAGTGATGGGAGACAGGGATTGAGTGTGGATATTTATCAACAATAATTTACCTTGATTGAAGTTACCCTCACAGATGGGAGAATTCAGAAAATAAAATCTATGAACCTATTGGGCTAAATATTAAGCTTGAATTTATGTTCATACTTAAACACATAACGGAAGATTTAGTGATGCTCCTATAGTGCACAAATGCATCAGAGTAGTGGTATCTGCATTGAACATGAGCCCTATTTTTGTTTCCATAGCAAATTTTGTGCCTGTGGTAGAATAACGAATTAAAATACAGATGAATAAGGAGTTGCTGGAAAAGGCTGTGATGTCAGAGCCACTGACAGGTGTAACATTTTGCTTAAGTCTTTGGTCAATGCTGTGTTCACGGAGCAGAACCCATCCTGGATCACAGCTTGGCACTATGCAGGTGTTAGATGGGGACCTGACTTATCCACCACCTCCCTCCCACTTAGAATTCTAGCATGTAGTGTCAAATTTGATTGAAACTGGTGAACATATTGGCTATTATGCATACATGCATAGCTTAGTAAGTTTTGGATGCAACCTAAAAAAGCAAAGCAATCTTAAGCAGCAGACTGGAAATGGAATCCATACAATATTCTCACAATTGTTCTGGAAGTTGGAACAAAAAAGAGGAAGCTCAGGTCCAAGGAAGGAAATGATGACTGGAGCAAATCCATGGATTCTTAAAGAATTGCTCTGTTTTTGAGTGAGGAAAACAGCCTGAAAGTCCTCAGATAGGAGTTACAGCCTTGAAATGAGGAGGTACAGCCTTCAGCTATGGATGCACAGATCTGGAGTAAGAGAAAATAGAGTTGGGAATCCAAAATTCTTCTCTTTAACTTGACAACCTGCCCTATAAACATCACCACTTCTGTGTGGTTTGTGCCCATTGGTTTCTTTTCACTGCCTTCCCAGTAATGACTGAACCATCAGTTCACTGAAATAAACTCTCCCTTCATGCATCTCAGATATGTAACCACAAAGCTGAGAAGGAAAATATCACCTCCAGATCATCAAGTCACTGAAACTTACTGCACACACCTTAGGGAGACATGGATATTGCAACACCCCCACCTGCTTAGATGCAGGTGATATTATTAGGTCTTTTTTTATAAAGCCAATGAACAACAGCATGGCAGATTCATTGGAGTGTCCATACTACAAGAACAGAAACAATTGGTAGGAAGGAAAAAGGAATCTGCACAGCAGATGGTGCCTCTCTTCTTCTATTTGTGTATCTGTAGAAATACCCCCAGGCTCACAAAACCTCTTGCTTTGCTGCCGACTGACACTTATTTGAAGCTAACATGAAGATTTTGTAACCAGCCTTGAATGGGAGAACAGAGAGAATGACTGAGTGAGTAGAGGGGATGGCTTGCCAAATACCTGCAGAATGCTTAATTCCTCTCCTTTCTGGGACCTGACAGACAGGCAGAGGAAGGTCCAGAGCCTGGAATATATGGGGTCATCTTTTTGTTTCTGCAGGTGGCTGAGTGAGTCTCTGGGATATGTAAGTTCAGGGGCTGGAAGTGGTTGGTTCAGGCAGTGCTGGAAACACAGACTGGCATGTGGGTCCTGTCCAGCTCCGCTCCAGGATCTGTCCTGGCTCTGCTGCCATCTCATCTGCCCCTCAGGACTGGGAACCAGCTCCTGTGCATTGAGAAAAGACGACAGCCAGCTTCTGAAGCAGGGGCTGTGTTTGCTGTGTGATAATGAGAATCTTCATAGAGAAGACAGAGTGCAAACTGCAGTGAAGAAGTGATGGGAGTACTCCACCTTTCTCAGCAGGTGAGCTGTATCTTCCTTATTCAAGATGGGAGATGAGGAGCCCAGGACCAGCCAGGTTGTTTCTATCCAGCCAAAACCTCTGCTTCAAACTGACACATTTTTTGTGTTGTTTTATTTGAGGAAATCAAGTGTGACCCAGGCAGGGCTGGAGGCACAGCAGCTGCTAAAAGGCTTGTGGTGTTGAGAGCTGCCCACCAGGGTGTTCTGAAAGGAGATGAAGGTCCAGGGGCAGGAGCTGGCAGCCTGGGGCACGCATGCACAATAACTCCACAAAAGCAAAGGTACGTTTGCACTTGGTTTTCATTATTTCTTCATCTCCAACAGCCCTCACTGCTAACAGTCTCTGTGCCATAGTAGCAGCACCAGCACCCAACACAGGACTTGGCCCATCTGAATGCTAACCTTGTGCAGGAGGAGTGCATCAGCTAGAGATGGCGCAGGAAAGAAGGGGCTGTTTGAAGCAGATGAACAAGACTTAGATGAATTTAACCCATCTATGACATTGCTCTGTAAAAAGGGGTCACACTGTGCTGTGTGCTCAGGTGGGTTCAACAAGGTTTGGGGGAACATGTACATCCACCACAGCTTCGTCCTCCATTTCTGGTGATAGGGAGCTGTGACAGCATCATTCCTGGTCAGTATTCTCAGAGGTTTATTGCTATTTCATTTTCAGCCCTGCAAAAGTGGTTACAAACGTGAAACTTTGTTTTACTCGTGACTAAAAGCAACATATGATTACTATAACATTTGGACAAAAGCATCAGTAAAAAAGAAAAGCAGCATATGAGGCAACATATGGTAAATATGTATTTAGAAGCACAGAAACTAGGCAAACTCATTTGGGTCAAGATTTAATCAGATAATGTTTGGTTTAGATTCAGCTCTAATGCTACTTAGGAAGCACATTACATTGGAATCAGAATTTTAAACTCAGTTAATAGCAAATGAAAATACAAAGCAGGATAAAAAACAAAGAATTGGATGATTTATGGCATGGCAAATTTCTATTTCTTTGACAACCAGAAGATCAAGCCTAATTAAATTGTATGCATCAGCTTTCTCCACATTGCTTGCACAAGGCTAGGCAGGGATCATGTGCACATGTAATGTGGCTGAGAACTAATATCATTTCGGTTTATTATACTCTATTCATTAGTTTCCAGATTTCTATAGGCTACCATCTTACTCTGTGAAGGTGCCCTTGAAATGGAGAAGAGGACCATGATAATGTTGGAACTCCTTCCTTGTGTTAATGGCAGATCTTATGATTCAAAGTGGTTGGCAGTTCCTACAGGCTTTTAAGCACATCTTGGTACCAGAGCTGCAACACAGTCCATCCACCAGCAGAGCTTTGCACTCATGCTTTCTATCACCTCCTGCTTGATGGAGCACATGTTGTGACTTTTCATGATCCCTCCATTTGACCTCAGTTAGAAAGTGATTAAATATTCACAAAACACCTCCCCCATTTGGTTCTGAACCCATCCTGCACTTGTAGGTATGACTTCATCCATTCGGAGCAACCCCAAGTGAGAGCTTAAGGAGAGCTTAAGGGAGAGGACACAGAGTGCATGAAAGTAATGGTACAAGACATGGGATTGTTAAGCAGGACTTTCATTCCCTGGGGATCAGATTTAATTTAGTATCAAGCACTTGATGCCTCTCTCTCTCATCTGGGGTCAGTGTTTGGTACAGGGTCTCTAAATTTCCTGCATATTCAAGATCTTACACGTGAAAATCTTGTCAATTTGTATCACTGGAAATGAAATTAAATGAAAAAGTAGTTTGAGGTTTACTGATTTTTTTCTTCACAGAGGCACCAGGTGGCTGGGAGTGCAGCCGTAGTGCCCAATTAGCAGCAAGCAGAGCAGAAGGCTGCGTGTGAAGGAGCAAGCACAGTGCAGCGCTCAGCAAAAGAAGCCAAGCAGATGAAGCTGTGGGATGGAGCTCCTCCAAGTGCAAATCAGAGAAAGAAAAAGGGGCCAAGGTGCTGAGGAAACCCTGGCACCTCTTCCAGGCAGTCATAGGGACCTTACATACCTCTGGTTACAAATGCAAACTCATCCCTTGCCAGGACAAATGATTTTTCTCAGCCTCTGTGTCGTCTTTCCTAATGAGGGCTGTTGTCCACAGGAGAACGACTGCAGTAACCCCCTCGGGAACTGTAACCCATTAAAACATATGGCACTGCTCCTCCGCATCTGCTCAGCTGTGGGAGCATCAGTTCTCACACACAATCCTCAGTGAAGCTGGAGCTGGCAGTATGAGCTCAGGGGACCTATGGCTTTTGGGGAAAACATTCTGCTTTCCTGGTTTTGGGCCATCTCTCCTAATTCCATCAGATTATGGTGTTAGCGAGAATAGGGAGGCTATAAGCCAATGCATTTCCCTTCAGAGTCAGGTGTGTGTGTGTGTATGTGTGTGTGTTCCCCTTTCCTTCTCCTTATAATGCAGAGATGTGATGCAGTTTGGCACGGATACTGAGAACCAGCCTTTTGTGCAAGGAGCTTCTCCCGAGTCCTGGGATGAGTTAATGTGTCCAACCATTTTGTAAAGACAAATGAAAACCGCAGACTTCAAAATGGCTTGGGACTTCTGTTATGGTAGTCAGCAACAGGTATTAAAAAGACTATGGCTCTACTGCCTGCCCAGGTGATTGGGGTAATGAGAAGAGAATACGTCCAATTTTAATAAAACAGAAAAGTGGGCTCAGGTAGAGGATCACAGAGCTCTCAGACACTGCATATTGCCACTCCGAGTACTGTCAATAGCCACAAGCCAGTAAAAGCAATTACTAGAACATTTTCCTTTTTCTTCTTGCTGGTGATTCAGATGAGTCCCTGCAGCACAAATGATTGCTTCCATCTGCATTAATAGCTACGAAGTTCGAATGTGGTTCTCTGAGCATCACCTTTGCTGGTCATCACAGAAAGTACAGATTTTCCTGAGCAATAGCAACCCTCAGAAGCTGCCTCTGGCTCGTGATTTCCCCTGCTGTGGGGCAGGTCCCATGCCTCCCTCCCTGCATACCCTCCGTGCTCCTGCTGCCAGCTTAGTGGTGATCTTCTGCTTATTCCGTGCCTGTACATCTGCTGTGCTCCCCCATCAGAGCTGACATCTTGGATGCGATAATCCTCTTTGGGTGCCTCAGACTTTAATCAAAAGATCACCTTCAGAATGCACGAAATTCAGCATCTCTCAGCAACGAGGGTAATTAATCGGCATTTCACTTTAAAGGACTCTCTCGCTCACCCATGACAGCAGGAGCGAGGCAAAGGAAAACGACTGAGGAGCTGTGACAGATGATCTCAAACACAGCAGAGTTACTGACAAGCCAAAGAAGCCTTGAAAACAGGTTAGCAGGCAGCCAAATTCTGCTGCCAGCATTAACTGGCACAATCTGAAAGAGTACGGACTAGGAACAGTCCTTACGTTTTACATGTTCCCAAGAGCTGGCTCTGTGGGTGAACACAGCACAGCCCACGTGTCCTTCAGCAAAATGCCTCCATTTCTTCTCTCCTCCCCACGTGCCACCACTCACAAGCTCCCAAGTGCAATGCCCCAGCCCGAGGCACAGCGACCAGCAAGGAGAGGGGGAAGAAAAGCAGAAACAAAACCAGAGTGTCAACAAATGTGGCAAAACGAGGAGTTAAAACCACAGGGACAGCTTCATAACGCCTCTGGTGATTTGCTGCTGTTTGCTAGTGTTCCTGCACTGCCATTCACAATGGCAACTGATTAAATTTTGCTGTCTGGTATTGAGTCTAAATAATAATTAATATCTTATGAGGAGGCCTCCTAATGGAGCGCGCTGTGTTCCCATGGTTCACTCAGTGCAATGTACCCAGCAGTGCTGGGTGAGCAGGGTGCAGGGAATCTTGGTTCATGTTTTCCTTCCCTCTCACCCAGCATAACATCAGAGCCCATGGGATCAGTCGGGCGATGTGCAGCTCCTCCTCCAGCCTGCAAGGCAGCCCTTTCCTCAATTGAAGAGCTGTGTGTGTGATAAGCACAAGGAGCTGTTTAAGTATCACTTGCCAGTGCCTGCCAAACAAGAAATGGATTTGCTTTCTGCATTCAAGTGAATTTTTATTTTCGTCAATCTTGCCTCTCTTATAATATGTTCCCCTGTGAAATGTGTTGAGCAGAGATAACCAAGCATAATATATCCTGGGGGATTTGCAGCAGCAAGAAAACAATCTTGATATTCACAATGAAAAATGTCAAATAGTTTTCTGCCACTTATAGCATCAAATGATGATGCTTTTAGTATTCTGTCTGTGGAGAGTACAATTTGAAATATACCAGACCATGAGAATTTGTGTACGTGTGTTTCTATTTACCACTGATCAGGTAAAAGAAAGCAATGAGAAATTACACACAAGCCTCATCACGATCCCTGCACATTCTGGGATTTCTTTTCTTTCTTGTGTTCTTCTCTCTTCTAATTACAGTGATGATAGAACTCAAATCAGCAGGTGAGAACACAGCTCCTCACACTGCACATGATCCTCCAGGGAAGCCTTGGCAGAGCAGGATGTGATGGCCAACACACCATCAGGAAACAGGAGGACAAAGGGAATGAGTTGTGGGGAATCAGCTCAGTTCTCTGCACTTAAGAGATCCTCTAAATGTATGTATTCTTGTGCCTTTCTTTATTCTTTTTAGACTGTAGTCTGGCTTAGAAGAGCCAATGAATAATTGGCAGGGGGTTGGAACTGGATGATATTTGAGGGCTCTTCCAACCCAACCCATCCCCTGATTCTGGGATTCTCTGAATAGGGAGGACACAGTGGGAGGAAGTTTTACCCATCCAAGGGGACTGATATAGGAGAAGAACTGATGATGAACAGTGATGATCAGTAGGAATTTAAGGGAGCAAAAATGTGACAGTGTCTTTCCTATCCCAGCGACTGGATTCACCATGTTATCTGGCAGCTTTTTCTGTTGGGATAGTGCTTAAAAAACCCAAGCCACTAAGATGAAGCCCATTTTCCAAACACGTTACTGGCCTTAAGGAATGCCTTGCATTAACTGCATCTCTCTCTCATTGCCTTTCTAAGAAGACAAGTACTATTTGTCAGTCCCAGGGATATTTCTGCAGGTGCTGCAATATAAATGGCACCAGAAATGGGTGTGAGTGCTGAGAGTTTTAACTTAATATGCTTGGCCCTCATGTTATATTAAGATAAAATTTAGCTTTGATCTCACTTCGATCTTTTCCAGAGTTTGGGTGATGCCCACTCTGAGCCCATTCACTGCCATCACCTGGCTTTTAAACACCCATTTACCCAGGGGGAGAGCTACTGGATGGTTTTAGGCTTCCAATTGCCAATGGCTGTGTTATAGCAGGGCTAAGGGCAGTGCCGTGAAATGCATTTACCCACAGAGATGCCAGCAAATGCACCACCCAAATTTCAGGTCTTTATCTCTGTAGAGAAAAGCCACCCGTCAGACATGGGGAGTTCTGGAGTGCAGAGGAAAGCAAGGAGAGCTCATAATGCTATTGCTGTCAGAACAGAGCACAGAGAAAAGGTTAAAGTGAATGATTGCTCTCTGGTGTCTTATTAATCGCTTGCTTTCAATTATAACATTCGATTGGCTGCAGGTAGGAAAGGATGCATTTTCACTTCTTCTACAGCTGTTTAGGAGTTTCAATTACATCTGGCACGTTAAGAGACCCTGACCCAGATCAGTCAGTGTGGGGGATGTGTGCAAAGTTTTGCTTATTTCACACTACATATTGTGTTCAGATTTGTCTATACAAACAGGATGTTACAGAAGCAAATGTGGTAACGCTCCATGAGCGCTTCCTGCTTAATCCATTTTAGCATTTGCATGCTCTCAGTTGGTTTCTACAGTAATTACATTTCCATTAGCTTTAATTCATGACTTGATCTTCCATTTGCAACTTTCATTCTTCTTCCATGTGTGTGCATGCACATTCCCTCTCATGTTTCTTGCAACGTACAACAAAAAGAGCAAAGCTCCAGTGCCAGAGGTAGGAAGAATGTATTTCTGCAGTGTGAAATTCCCAGAAGAGGCTGACAATGGGGGAAGGATTCATGTGCCTGAACTACACCATGCATGGCTTTGGACCCCATCTGTCACATAGTATCTGAAACATCCCCCAAAGAGTTGGAAGACGTGACAGAACAGCTATGGGATACCTGGAAGCCCGTGAGACTGTGGCCCCAGTGAAACAGAAACAAAATTCAACAAGGCTTCTCCATAAGTAATGCCTCCTGTTTATTTCCATGGAACACTCTTCAAAGATTCATATTGTTTTGCCACAGAGAAGGGAAAAGCTTTATAATTGTTAGGGGGTAGGAGGAAAATTTTGCTTCATTTTACTGCCAATGACACACAAAAAGCAGCAAACCCTCAATTTCCAAGAATCTTTACTTGTTCCATGTTCATGCTCTTCTCATATCTCTTTGCCACTCAAAGCCACGTAAAAATGCCAAGCATTTCATAAAGACAGAAATGAGATGTGCCTTCTAGATAACACAGCATATTTGTATCTTCAGGCAAAGAAGCATTCACAGATACGAAGCTCTGCTAATGAGAACAACCCCATGCTTAGTGGGAATGTTAATCAATTAGACATGCAGAGCATTAATGATGTTTTCTTGCCTAATTAGATTAGCAAAACATGAGCACAGATGCTTTTTTCCCCTTGCAGCCATCCCAAGGAGCACCACCCATCTGGCCCTGGGATGCTCCATGGGGAAATGTTTCCCTGGGCACCCCTAGGGCTGGAGGAGGTTCTTCCTGCAGTGAGGACACCCCTGGCACCCTGGGGCTGGGTTCCATTAGTTAGGTAAATCTCAGGGAGGACGTCTTGCTCATTGAGCGTTAATAGGATCCCCAGGCAGAGCTACTGAGAACTCCAATACAGTGATAATAAAAGGGCTATGAAAAAGAGAGGAGGCTTATCTCTATGAGAGGAGCATCATTTGATTCAGAGCAAGACAAGAAGCAGATAAGAAGCCAGAAACACTCACTAGTCCAGAATAACAGTGACCTACAAAGCATGGGATTCCTGAAAAACACTGATAAACTGCCCTGAGCCCTCATCAGCTTTCCTCCTTGTTATCTGATTCACACAAAGGCAGGTAGCACATGCTCAGTGCCTGGCTCCCCAGAGGAGAGAAGAAATGAAGGGAATCTGCTGCACTGTTTTAGCAAGGGAGAGGTCTCAGAGCAGATCCAAGCACAGTATTAAAAGGATTGCAGAAAACCAAATGACCTCAGCAGCTGCTGGTAGGGAATTGTGGATTATCATTAAAAAAAACACAACCAAAATAAGGAAATAATGTTTTAATATGCAGTTAAATAAAGATTAATCATCCATCATCAAGCCCCAGGTTGGCTTTCTTTACTGAATGTCTGCGGGGGGAGCTGGAGGTATCCAGAAACCCCTAATTGACCCCAACTGAAGTAATAAGGCACAAACTTAACTTAGCCAGCAATCTTTTGCAAAGTGTGTGCGTGCTTTGGTGTCATGCTTTGCTGTTCCAGGTAATGACAGCTATCAGCTGGCCATGCAAAAAAGGCTGGCCTGCCTGCCTGCTGCTTTCAGCACGTCGTGCAACCACCGAGCACCCACAGCCTATACTTCAGTTGCCGCAGACTCGTTGCTCAGTGAACTAAGTTAATTGCCATTAGCTGTGAGACCACAGAAGGTCAGGGACTCTACAGCAAAGATAGCAGCACAAATACACCCGTTTCAGTGCACATATCAAGATCTCCCTTATCTTGATCTACATCAACTGAGGATCTGTTTAGTACTCACCAGCAGCAAAAAGCTCACAGATATACTTCCATTCCTAGGAATGGAGGCATGCAATGATGCAGGTAGGTTAGCCTTCCTGCTGTAAATATATTTTTCATAGCTGTTGCTTAAATGGCTGGAAGATTTTATCTATAATGACTCAAGGTCTGAGACAGTTCATGGTATTTAATTCTTCTGTTCTCCGCTCTGTTTGGACCCCCAAGTGTTACATCACTTCCTGATTACAAATGATATTTGTTTTCCCTGGATACACCTTTGATTTCCTCTTCTAGATGCCAAAAATTTCACTTTTGACATTATTCGTCTCTTTTAAAATATATTTACAATTTTGGCGGTGCCAACCTGGAATCCAGTGCTCTGATCTGTTCCCTGGAGCAGACAGTGTTTGCTGTTACAGCACAGGGATGTGGGTAGCGCCGGCGATGCTGAAGCCAGATCCACAGTGCTGCTGTCTCCATTGCCATCTAGCGGCACACAGAGCTTGCATTCTTCTGCTGAAACAAGAAACCAACAAAACCCACATCAATCAGGTGGGTTCTCCACCATCACCCCATTGTAAAGTGCATTCTAACTATTTGCTGCTCCCACTGACAGAGCCCTGCGTGGTACCACAAGGTATAGGATTTGCCTGGCCCCTCTGTGCACTCTGGGATGGGACAAACCATGGCAGGAAGCCCTTCAAATCCATCTCTGAACCGCAGGCACAGCTTTATTTGCTGCTGTTTAAAAACCTTCAGGAATTTTGCAAACTCTTTGCTTGGGAAGAACAGCTCATTGACTGCCCGGGTTGTTGCCTACAACAAATAGCACGCGGCTCTCCCTGCTTGGAGCCCTGTGCGTGCTCCCATTTGTTTTACCTCCCTGTGACATTTCCTCAATACCAACTGCTGTTTGTTTGTATTCTCAAACAGTGTGAATCATCCCTTCTGCAAACGACAGCAGACGCAGGACTTTGCCCTCATTTACGTAGCATGGGTCTGGCAAACAGCGTGTGGTTGTATGGTGTCACTGTGGGTAAGGATGTGGCAGCAGAGGCCTTCCCCTCTTGGTCCTTCCTCAGCAACCAATTAACTTATTTAACTTATTTGCTATTATCCTCCCTAGAAGGAGGGATACATCACCATAAGACACACACCCTCAGGGTCTCAGTGTCACCTGCTGTCCCAACAGTTGGATGGACCCTGTTAGGCTGATAGAAACACAAGCACCACTGAAATACCCATCACATTTCTTGGCCTTTTATAGCAATATAATACTTCATATGGGACCAGGAAACATACTCTCAAATATCTTGTCCCAACTTACCTGTACACCTACATAACCTGTTAATGAGATGGGAGTGCCCTGTTACTACTTCATGAAATCCATCCCTCATCAGTGCCACAGCATAAGGATAACTCCCCTCCTCCCTCTCCCACCATGTTTTATTTTGCTCTGGAAAGAAGAGGTTCAGATAAAGCTCATTTAATAAGCACAAGGATTGCATTGTGATGTCTGTATATATATTTATATATTAAAAAAAATTTCTACCATTCATAAATACATCATACATAAAACATGTTCCCAAAATACATTCATGCGTTTTCCCCTTTTGAGAACCCTGCTTGTACCCCAAACATCTGTAAGTAGGGAAGGGCAAAGAGGGGAGAGAAACTCATGTCTGCAGGTGCCTCCAAAACCAGGCCAGGTTGTGAAGAAGCCTTTGGTGAATGTCTGGGTGATGCTGAGGTCAATTCCTGCATCTGTGTGTTCAAGCCTGACCCTCTGGGACAGCAGGGCTCTCCTGCATTCTGTACTCATCGTGCCCTTCATCATCATGCTGCACCAGCTGACAACGTTTAAGCAGCCAAAGGAAAAAAATGCAGCACCTGGCACAGAGCAGTGCCAGCAATGCAGCTCAGTAACATATGTCCTGTTCAACAGAAGATTCAGTGCAGCACCTCCAGGGCTACCCACAGCCCTCCCCATCCTCCATAGTTGTACCTGTACCTTGAGGTTGTTCAAATGCAGGGAGATGGAGCCTCTGACCTGATGGGGGCTGCTGGGGAAGCCAGGGAAACTCCTGGTGGATGCTGAAATTCCCCCCTCTTTACCTCTGGTCAGTATTGCAGGTGTACACCCACAGGCCACTTTGGGAACCCTGCCCTTTCTGCCTGAAGCACCACACTGGGTACAGGTCAGCATCCCCTTTCCACAAAGCAGTCTGTCATTACGGTGAGCTCCCCCTTAATTTAGCAGTCAAGAGAAAAATAAATCCATTCTGACTTTTTGCATGTACCCATAACCAACATCGTACAGGGCAACCGAAGAGAAGCACCACACAGATCCATATCTCACATCCTCCTGCATCCAACAAACAGCAAGATACACGATCAAGTTTTGCACAGTCCATTACAAAAGGCATCACCCCTCAGCAACACCACCAAAAAAATGATGCATCACCACAGCGTAAACCCTGCAGGAAATGAGGCAGCAAAGTACAGTACTGAGCAGCTCCCAGGGATCTCTGCCTGTACTGATGGATCTGTTGGACAAACCTCATCCCAAACCTATCTCCCATTGCACAGGAATACCAGCTTGCATAACTAGATGCTCTGCTTCTAAACAAGGTTGGAGGATGCCAGCACGAACTGATGTCAATCTGTTTTGCAGGAAGACAGTGCTTGGCTGGGCTGTCTGCTTTGCATCCAGGAGTTTAAGGGCCGGTTGTCTTTGCAATGCAGGTTGCAGGACAGCAGGTGTCTTTCCAGGCAAGGAAGTCTCGTGGGAAGTTTTGCTACAGTCGACTTTACAACTGAGATATTACGGACCGGATCCTCTAGTGACTTCAACCCCACTCACTCCATTGGAGTTACTGGTGTCTGTTTCCACTCATGGAGATCATGGTCCTTGCTTGTCACAGACAGAGAATAAAGCTACGGTAGCCCTTTATTTAAATAGAATTAAATAACTGCATATTGCATCAGCACACAACTTGGAATGTGCTTCCGCTGTTAAGTAAAATAGCAAGCACATCAGTGATTAATTAAATTATTTATCTTGAAGTAAAAAAAGTGATAATATTACTAATAATTAAAAACTTTGGGGCTTCATAACGTCTTTTTGTCGTATTCTTGAGACTAAGAAAGTCACTGGCATGTGCACAGCTTCATATATCCTCCTCAGTTGGGAGCGAAGGTTTGGTTTCCTGGAGGTCCCCATTGGCATTTTCTGATGTGTCTGAGCTGCCAGGGGCTGATTCTGTCGGTGGTGGTTTGTACAGCACACAGGCGATGGTGAAGAAGGTTGTTCCAAGCACCTGCAGCCACCAAGATCACAGAATCATAGAATGACAGAAACATGGAATCATTAAGGTTAGAAAAGACCACTTGGATCATCGAGACCAACCATCAGCCCATCCCCACCGCACCCACTAAGCCATGTCACTCAGTGCAACATCTGCTTTATCTGGAACATCTACAGGGATGGTGGCACTGTCACCTCCCTTGGCAGCTGTGCCAATGCTTGACTGCTCCTTCTGAGATGAAATCTTTCCTAATACCCTGTTACTCCCTGTTCTCTCTCCCAAAACAGATGCCCAGCCCTCACTGGCTTTAAACCAGCAAAGCAGTGTGTTAATGTGCAAAGGATTTCAAAAGCCACTTTGTCACAATAGCTGCTAAACACTGCTCTCTACATCAAGTGCCTACTTGGGAGCAGTTGAAACGATGGCTTTCAGCTAGTAAATAGGAATCACACAGCAATGCTCTCGTATTTTCTAGCAGCTATCAGGAAATGGTTATTTACAGTATGCCCACAATTTCATCACCCATTCACTAACACTGCACTTATATATTTTATTCCATTTTTTAGCAAAAATCATTCAGTAACTGTTTGGAGGAGATTTCTCTTATAGTGCAACAGAAGCTGTAAGCCTGGAATGTAATGGGACTTTAAAGGAACAACAGTACCTGGAGCACCATTATCTGCTGAGAAGCAAGAGAAGTTTTTACCTTCCCTATCTCTTGTCTTGAGGTCTAATTCAGCTTTGGAAAGGAGCGGATGGGCATAGCACAGCTCTGTAAGACTCTCCCCCAGTATGAGTGGCTGCCTCCTAAATACATTCTTGATCAGAGAGTGAAACACCAACCTCACCTTGTAGACCAGCCCTGTGACCAGGGTGTAGCGGCTCATGGCTGAGTTCTGGTACACATAGCAGGAGCCTTGCTCACCACACTGGTCCTGCCAGAGCAGGCAGGATTTGTCGATCATTGACCCAAATGCAATGGGGCCAGGGATACCTCCTGTGGGAAGACAGAACCAACATCGTCCATTCAAGACCTCATGTCTTATTCCCTCCACCTCCAATACAACCTCTGTTGAACATGTAACAGTGTGGGGCACGCTCTTCAAAGCCAACACACCCCACAGAAGCACTGTGCTGCTCTGTACTGTACCTAGAGTTCGGACCACGATCCACTGGATCCCAAGTGCAAACGACTTTTGCCTGTCGGAGACACACCTGGGGAAGAAGAGGGTAGTTCAGCAGCTCTGCCAGGCTGCATGGCACCAACTCTCCCTGCACCCAGCACCCATGCCCTGCACAACGAGGTCTGTCCCACGGCAGCATATCCCTCATGCCACTGCAAACGTGTGACCAATGTCAGAAAAAAGAGCTGCAAGTGCTAAAATTTGCTTTCCCAGCTAGGCAATGGTGGGAATCAGCCCTTCCCTTTCCAATCCAGTAGTTCCCATCACGCTTTCCCTGGAGCTTGTGCCAATGGGTAAAATGGAGGTGGGATAACTGAGGCTTCTTGCAGAGGATCCTGGGCTTACCGTAGTGTTGCAGTCAAGGCAGGAATGCTGCTCAGGAAGGTGAAGAGGATCACCACAAACATGAAGAAGAGCAGCAGGGTCCTTTTTGCACAAGGGGAAGTGCATTTCCCTGCTTCTGCCTCACCAGGACCAAGCAGGAGAGTTTTCTCAATGCAGCTACACTCACCATAGACCTGGGAAAGAAAGACTGGTGAGTGGATTGCTGGGGAGAGTATGGTGATAGTCAGGACTGGGTTTTAATAAGAAATGAATTTAGAGAGGGCAGAAAGCAGCTGGTTTTGCTCCTGGTGTGGACCGAAAAAGAAATCAGGCTGCGTTCTTGATGCATCTACTTCAAAACAGATTATTAAATAACAGAAATCAACTTTGCCAGGCAGCACTTCAACATTCAATGTCATTATTACCTATCTGGAGCCTTTGTCTATGTCTATAAGATGTGTGCTGAAAGAATGTGGAGGTACATCATGCACACTGAACAAGCAAAATAAGCCCCATAAACACTGGCACAGGAAGCAGGTGCTCACCAAGCTCTCCTCCTTCTTCCCTCAATGACATCCCATAAATCTCTGTGCAGTTTGACCCAGCGTGGAGAAAAATCAAAGTTGGACACATTGAGGGAAGTGAAGCAGGGCAACCTCCAGGAACCTTTTATCTTCCTTCTAGGTGGTTCCTGAGCGCATCCTCCATCTTCTCTGCGCTGTCTCTGCCTTTTACATTGACTTGCAACAAAGCCCAAACCTGAGTATGCTTTTGCAGAGCCAGCCAAAACGTTCCAAAGATAATGTGCTGCTGCCTTGTCAATACACAGTGCTGTGGGACATACCTTCTTGCCATTCCGGAGGTTTTCAGACACTTTTCTGCACCCAGCATGACAGGGAGAATAATACATAACATCATCACTTCCACAAACAGGGCTGTAGGTCTCCTGCAGGCAGCCGCACTCTGCATTGCACACTGCTGTCAGGTTCAGTTGGCTGCCGGGCAAAGTGCTAAAGGAAACATGGGAACAGTCAATGGGGAGACCCAGAATGGTTCTCCAGAAGTAAAAAGGGTAAAGAACGAGGAGGAGAAGAGGGGAAGGTAGGAGAAGGTAGCAAAAGAGCTCTGGAGAACATAACACCAGGCCTGGGAAGGATTTCATCTCACCTACTTATAACCATGAAACAGGAACTGTGCCCTGTAGCTGCAAAGGATGCTTTAGTGACCAGATCAAAAGGAGATATCTGCTTTTGAACAGGAGATCCCACTTTTAGTCTATACCAGTAACTCACATTATTTGTACAGAGGGATATCTTGCGAAGTCAAGTAGGGAGACTGAGATATTGCTGCTTGCTGAGCCTCTTGCTGACTTACACTCCCAGTTAAATGCAAAAGTTTGGATATATGTACTCTGGGAATATAGTTCTCACCCTCAATATCTGCCTCTAAGACTGACTGGACATTATCTTCCATCTCCAACCCTAAGCAAAGACCCACATCATGATGACCAACATCAACACCATGAGTTTGGCAGTATAATCCAACTAGGGCCACACAGTACAAGACATGGTTATTACCTTCCGTTGTACATCTGGGTTACTCCTGCCATTGGCATGTTAGGGCAATGAATGAAAAAGATGAAAATAGCTAGCAGACTTGACACCGTGCAAAGTAAACACAATTTGATGATTCCTGAGCAGCGGAGTTTAAATTTATTCACAAGGAATCCTCCCAGGAATGTGCCTCCACCTCCAGCCGGCACAACCAGATAGCCTGAAAAAGGGAGACAAAACAGCATAAACGGGTTTAGAAATATCACTGAAGAGTTTCTCATTTATCATACATGCAGTGTGTCTGCGTGAGAATAACCCTTTGGCTGCTGTGTTGCTTTTTGGTGGGAGATAAGAAAAGTTTGCTACAATAAGTGGACCTCCATAGTTCCTAGGGTAATGTGGCTTGAACCTAATAATGCAGCTTCTTTTCCCTCTACATATTAAAAGAGACAGTTAAAGAAGCACATCATGAATACTGATGCATGTTGGAACCCATGGAACTCAGATCAAACTTCCTTGGTCTTGAATGAAAGAGTTAATTGAAGATCTTCCCATTTTCTGATTAAGTGTTCTTGTCAGAGGCGACTGTTAACATTGCCTGCTTATGTCCAAGAATGAATTGAATACAATTGTTTCACCCTTTTCTAGGTAGTGAGAGATGGCTACAGAAGTGATGCATTTCTTACTGATGTCAGTAGATAGAGCTCTGAAAACACACTTGGTACAGACATGCTGATAGGAAATGATCCTCACTGCTTAATAGTGGAAAATGATTATCCTTCTGTAAATGAATGGCAAAGTGTGTTTGTCTCATCCTTCATAACAATAGAAAAGGCAGCAAAACCAGGTTTCCTTACCAAAAAGAGTAGCAGCTTCAGAGGCACTTAAACTAAACTGAGACTCCAAAAACTTGGGTCCAAACGTGGACATCCCAGCAATGAGAGTGGCTTCTGTCGCTCCCGCTAAGCAGAGGAAGATGAAGGTGGGATTCTTCAGGAGCAGCAATACTGATCTGGGAAGGACAAATATACTGGAATTGAACTGCTGTGGCACATTTTGATTTCAGATGTGTTCCCTCCACATGTAAGACAGGGCAGCATCACAACACACTGCATCCCTTGGAAAGAAGAATCCCAATAGGAGCTTTTAAAAGAGCAGTGACCTTCTCCACTTCAACTTACTGAATTCTACCAGCCACAGAAGGATGCTCAGCTACCCTCACTTCTCCCCTTTCAACTGCATGGTGAGGATCAAGTTTGCCCTTGAACTCTGCTTATTATAAAACACCTTTTGTGTGGGAACAAAGTTGTGTTATATACCTATGTATATGTGTTTCTCAAGTGCACACATGTCCTCATGAGAATAACAATCACTTACAAATATGGGTTATTTATTGCAGCTCGTGGGAAATACCAAGCAAGTCTTTCTGTATAGAAGAAGTGCCTCTAAAACACCTTATATCTCATGGGAGAACAGAAAGCAATCTTTCTTCCACAATCTAAGCATAGTTTTAGGTGAAGATTAACATCTAAGAAGAAACAATACATTTTATTTTTGACCTACTGGGATTTAGTAGAGAGCCACAGATATTCAAGAAAAATTGCCATCTGTCATTTATATGCAGAAAGATGATCCAGCAATAATTCCACCTCTGAGACTCAGAAACACCCTCAGGCACATGGAATGGTCTCAATTATTTCCCACTATCTCGGATATTGGACTAAGAGCGCTGCTTTGGAGGGAGCATTTTGTAACAAGCTTGAAATTCTGCCACATAACTTGCCCCAAGTTTAGCCCAGACCATGACAGCCAATTGCCTTGTTTTGGGGTATGGCACAGCCTCATCATACTGCAGCAACAGCAACTGGGACCCAGGGAGATGCTCACTGAATTGAAAGGCACTGTCAATTAACTGCTTGGGAAGAAATGTGAAATGGCAGAACCAACAAGTGTGTGCGGTACTCAGCATTGGATAATGCTAGGAATTTAGGGATTTACCTGGTTTAACTCAAATGAAGTGGACAATTCCACCATGTCAATAGAACAAAGAGGCTGAAAGACATAAGACACATTCTTACACCTTGATTTCAGAGGGTTCTATAATAACCATTGTCTAGCCACTGGGATTATCTTAGTTTACTGAACTATTTAACAGGACCGATCTTTTCAACTGTGCTTCTTTCAGAAGAAAAAAAGCCTAATCTCTTAGCTAGAAAACACTCCTTGTTGGCCTTATGACTGCTGTAGAAAACACACAATGCCTTCACCATTTACAGTTCAAGAGAAAAGAAGAGAGTGGTTCCCTGGAAAAAAGCATTACTTTGTGCCTGTTAGACAAAGGTTGCAGGTAGGAAAATTAAGAGGAACAACTTTCAGCATGATGAATGACCTGAGTCATTTCTTGTTTGCAGACAGAAGACGTATTTGTGAGGAAATAATGCACCTAAAACCTCAACAAAATCAACACATCTTTTCATTGTTAGCAGCAGGATTTTAGTCACACCCAGAAACCACATAATTTTCAAGAAGTCTTGGCTGCCCTCAATGTTTGCAGCCAAAGTGATTTAAGGGAGTTCAGCACTACCAGAAGTACCCTGCCATGTATAAAAGCCTCATCCCACAAATCTTTACTCATACAAACAAATGTGGGCACCCTTTCCTCTTGTAATGGTCCTGTTAAGTGAACATGGAACGCATCAGAAGAGCAGTGCATGCCCAGGACAGAAAACTGCCAGACTGTAACACTGCACAGCCCCGTGCTAGCAGTCAATAGTGATAGACGAGTATTTGTGCAGTCTTACAGCATGTGAACAGGGATTTTTCCAGCACACAGCAATGTCACCTACTGTCACCACCACCACCAAGGGGATTGAGGGGAACATTTATGTCCCAGAGGAATGAAAAACATCCTCTCCTTTCCAAACTGATGCTTCAGTAAGGCCATGGCACATGCCAAAGCCACGTAGCCCAAGGGAGACAAGTGAAATACTACTGGCTGTAGCTTTCTGCCCTGAAGACGGGAAAATCAGTGAGTGATCTTCAAGCTCTGCCCTACTTGTTAGTAAGGAGCAAGTCTTCTATTCTGCCTTGGTGTGGCCCTCTGTGTCTTCTCTTTGAATTCCCCTGTGCTGACATCAGGGGATGTTCCACATGAGCAAACATATGGAAGCAGAAGGAAGGTGATCTTTTATCATGCCTTTTCAGCCCAAAACCAAATCAGAGGGCAGACGCTTAAATCTGTCTGGGCTTTGTTCTTGTACACTTCTGCTTTTAGGGAGCACTGTGGATATGGCATTGCATCAAGCTCTCTAAGAAAAGACCTGATGGTGTGGAATAGTAGTCTATTTTATCTATGTTTCTTTTTATCTTTGTGAGACTCTTACTGTCCGTACTGTGAGGAAATATGTAGCAGCCTATCTGTCACCTAAACAAAAGCAACAGTGTCCTTTGGCCTTGCTGTGTGCGCAGGGCCACACGTACCCAAAAGCTGCAGGCAGATGCAGTCTCCTCTTTAATGGAAGTTTCCAGAACAGTAAGCCTTTAAGGCACTTCCCTTTTATTAATCAAAACCAGGGAACACAAATGTCTGCTGGGTTTTTGCATTCAAAAGAGAAGAGATATCTGAGGTTTAAAAACAAGAGAAAGAAGCAGGTTAAGAGCTGGACTGATCTGAATGGTGTGAGATGGGCCAAGTTGCCTTCAGTGCTCATTCTTAGGGCATGAGGCGTGAATGGTCCCAGGACATCTCTAATCACTGTTAGGACAGTCCTCACTGGGAATAGTAGGAGCTTTGTTCAAGGTAAGCAAGCAAAACATAAAACCCTGAATTCATCCCTCCCTGCTGCCCAGTCTGTGTTGGTTTCAGTCATAACCTTACCATCATTTAAATGCAGGTTTTGAATTTAATTTCCGTGTGGAGAATAAGTCATGACCTTGGAAAATGGCACCAAGTCAAGTATGCCATTTAATAACAGCACTGAAATCTATTCCATGTAATATTCTTCATGAAACTGCCTTAACCCCTGGTAAACTTCCCATGAGGTCCCCAGGATTTTTAACTACCTTTCACTATGTGAGTACCTGTGTTACTCAACATGGATGGAGCGCTGCTGACAGCTCCTGCACTGAGCGCTTGTTTCAGCCCTCCTCTGCCTGTACAAAGTTCTAGCAGTATCATGGGCTCTGGCAACATGTCAGCCATCACATGCAGATGCAAACTCCTCCCTAAGAACAGTCCTGGGAGAAGTGCAAAAATGAAAAGCCCCTTTATTGATGGCAAACTCGCCATCTGAAATGAAGCGATGCCCAGATCTCTCTGCAACACCCACAGCTTCACTCTCAGTTGAAGCCAAGCCAAGTAAACAAAGAAACATCTCTATTCAAATAAAACTCAAAACAGCAACAAAAGAAGATCATAAATGATTTCAAAGATCCAAGACTTAGTTTAATTTTGGCTTCTTACTTGTTTTTACCCAACATTCCAGGATTCCTTTAAACCATTTCCTACCAAACCTGTGTAAGTGTGCTTGCCCACACAACATGCCCTGGGATTTCACGTTACTGTATCACTGCTTTGCGGGAGAGCTAAGAAGTATTAACACATAAATAAACACAGAGGCAAAACAAACAAACAAAGAAGCCTGAAAGAGACAGTGAAGGAGGTGTCTGTCTCTACCAAAATGTGCCAGCTCTCTGCACATCACCCTCTGGGGCAGCTTTCTCACCGAGGTAGGTCTTTAACTGTTTTCCCAAAGTCTGGATCTGATGCTTTTTTGTGGCTCCCATCCTTCAGCTGATGAGCCTCCGACACCCTCATAACAATATACCTCTGGGACCCTGCAAACGAGAGGCAAATGGGAACAAGGAGTAGGTGAGACATGAGATGTGGTGTTACCAAAGGGGTGAATCTGCAGCAGGAAGACAAGCAGCTGGTGAAATTAATGTATTAATTAGAATCTGAACACAAAAAGCTCATCCTCTATGTCCACCCCTGTCTCTCCGGCTACAGGAGGGTGCAGGCACAGACCCACCCCACCAGCTGCCTACCTGGGAGGCGCTGGGGGTAGCCCAGGATGGGGATGGAGATGAGGAGTGAGGCAGCTCCAGCACCCAGAAAGCCGATCCACCATGCCCCCACCCATAGTGTGTTCTCTGGGGAGATGTCGGTCCTGCAAGAGACAAACCCAAAAGGACACAAGGGAGAGAGGCGGCGATTTGAAACAGAGAGGGAAAGCTGGGCACTGCCCTCACTAAGGCTGGCGGAGGCTGGGGGAATGATGGGGACATCCCTAAAGGAAACTGACTCTCCTGGAGAGTTCTGCCATGTCCACCATCTGTCCTGCCTGACACATGCACAGCACTTAGTGAGCCTGAGAAATTACATCATTTATTTCTCTTTTCATCTCTCACTTGCATATTTCACCTCACCCCATTTCATTTCTGCTTTGGGGTTTGCAGTGAGCCTTGTTCTATCCAAGAGCCATCCTTTCAGCAAGACAGCTGGTGGAAATAACCCATCCCTTCCCCAAAAACCCATTCAACCATTGTAGCCCATTCGTCTGCCACAGGGGCTATAGGCTAAGAGGTGATAAAATAAATTAGAAACCATAAACAGCAAAGAGACACCAGGCACTGTGGCCAGATAGCCAGGAGGAAAAGCTGCACTGCTGGCAGCCTGGCCTGATGGGGGAACTCATTCAAAAAATTCACCTGCTGCTCTCAGCCTTGTTACAGCAGGCAGTGCAGCATAAGGAAGGATTTAGGCTGACAGGTTCATGAGCAATTCTCTTCCAGTGACAGCATTAATGCAAGCAACCACTACAGCCTCAGCCCCCCCACAGAAATGCTGCTGAACACAGCGGGCATTTTCCCCACAGCCACTGTGTTACTTTTCTGGATATTTTTTTACCCCAAAGGAAACATACAGCATAAAGGAAAAGGAACAAGATTATTTTTTAGCCACTTACTCTCTGCCAATTTCAGTATAAATATTTAGAAACATTCCTCCTACCAGATAACCCGCTGCAGGCCCAAGGATTGCAGCAGTGTAGAAAACAGCTGAAAGGAAAAACAATCAGTGTTAGAGAACCTGCAGAACTACAGTGGATGAGCAGCTGATGGGGAGTGCTGGCACCCTCAACATAACCAGCAGTGCTGAGGAATGAACAGCCTGGAGAAGAGGTCTGTGGAGACCTCATAGCAACTTTACAGTATTTAAAGAGAGGCAATAAGAAAGGACAGACCCTTTCGTTGGGTCTGTTGTGGAACAGATTGCCCAGAGAGGTGGTAGCTGCTCTGTCCCTGGAGACATTTAGGCTGGAGCAGGCTCTGAGCACCCTGCTGTAGATGTCCCTGGTCACTGCAGAAGGGTCGGCTCAATTGGCCTTTGAAGGTCCCTTCCATCTCAAATGATTCTACTAATCTATGGATGGAGCATCCTTTCTCAGAGAAGCTGCCCTGTATGTTGCACCAGCAGCATCTAAACAAACATTCCTCCCGTGCTCTGGCACTGAAAGGACAATGCCTTGCATGGACATGATTGATGGCCAGAGAAAGGCAGTGCCATGCACATGGGAGAGACTGTCCCCAGCCAATGGCTGTGCCAGGAACACCGGCACCTCCTGTTCTGCAGGACTCTGCAGGAGCGAAAATGCCCAGCTGCACTTGCAGTGCCTGCCTGCCAATAACTATAAGGGGGAAAAAATAATGAAAACCTCCCAAACAGCTGCTTCTCTCTACTTATCATCATGTCTGTCATCAGGAACAAAAGACTTGGAGCACCTCTTGTGAAAGCTCCTGGGGCTGCCAAGGCAGATGGAGCAGACCTCCCCCCAACCCCTTTGGCAGCCACTCACCAATGTACACAGGGGAGTAGTTAGTCTTGACGTTTTCATCTAAATAGGTGACGCCAAGCGTATAGAGCGGCGTGGCTCCCATCCCGTGCAGGAACTGCCCCAGCATGAAGACGAACCTGTAGCTGGAGAGGCTGGAGGCAGCCACAGCGCAGGGCAGGCTCTGGTTGGCAGCGCAGATGCCCACCTCAGCTGAGGAGCGCACCTCATAGCGACCCGTGGTGAAGTGGGGCAAAGCGAAGAGCAGGGAGCCCAAGCCCATCACCAGCACACCCCAGCCCAGCCACCGTGGCTTGTGGCCATTGCCCCCAAAATAACTGACGAAGGTGAGGCAGAGGCAGGCAGCGATGTCGTAGGAGCTGGCAATCAGCCCACTCTGGTAGCTGCGCAGGTCAAAGCGGCGCTCGATGGAGGTGATGACCGTGTTGATGAAGCCGTTCACCGTCATGCCTTGCAGGAAGGAAGCAACGCAGAGGAAGAACAAAACGCCCTTGGAAGTGTTGAAGAGCTGCAAGCAACCGGGGGTGAATCCTCCCCAGCCACATGCCAGCTCCTCCTGCTCGGCTGAGATGTATTTAATGCCTTTGGCCTCACAGAGGGGCAGTTCGCAGGACTCGGCACCGCTGGGAGTGCCATTGCTCAGTGGAGTCCCACTTGCTGAATCGAAGGCTGAGCTGTCCTCACCCACAGGGGACGGACTGGGGAAGACGAGTGGCTGGGAGAAGTGGAAGCCATTCTCTCCCGTTAAGTGATGGGACTTTGCCATGAACAGTACAGCAGAGCGGGTCCAGTGTTGGTGACTGCAGCTGGGGCTGCTCTGCAGGGTGGTCAGCGTGTGCCTACTGCCGGGCTGCGAGTTTTGGCACACACATTAGATGGTGAAGGGCTGAGCCAGGACCATTGCAATCTGTGAATAGAGAAGATTTAGAGATACTTTTACTACTACTAAAATCTAGAATGGCTTTTCCTTTCGCAGAATGCTTTTTCTCATTAATTACCAGTGTTTCACTGTGCAGTTTGGCTGCATGCGTGCCTTCCACCACAGTGTGCTACTGCCTCAGGGACTGGAGTTCCATTAATGGTACAGAAAAGAAAATTCTACTTGTAGAATCATACAATCATGAAGGCTAGAAAAGACCTCCAGACCACCAAGTCCAATTCCAACCCATCACCCCAATAACATTTCCCTCAGCACCACATCTCCATGGCTCCTGAATGCCTCCAGATACAGTGATCCCCCCACCTCCCTGGGCAGCTTGTGTCAGTGCATCACTGCTCTCTGGAGAATAAATGATTCCTAATATTCAACCTGAACCTCTCCTGGAACAACTTACGGCCAACACCTCTTATTCTAAAAGATGAGCATTAAAAAGCTAAAGACCATCTCCCTGCCTGCTGAAGTCCTTCATCACTTCCCCAAAGTTGATCCCAGTTTGATGCAGCCTCTTTCCCTTCCCTTTTACCATGAAGAGAAATTTGTGTAAAGCTGCAAGTTTCCCACTGCTAAAAGTCCTTTGGTTTCTCTTTCACACTATGCTAATAACAGTTTATAATTATCCTGAGAAGTTTCCACAGTTGGATTGATTTTATCCCAGGCCCTGAGATCTGTTTACAGCTATTCAGTAAAATCCTTTCTATAACTAATTAGACTACGTGCTGCTGCAGAGCAAGCTGGAGGGCACAGGCAGCTGATGTTAACCTGATTACCAGTGGAGGCTGCCTTCTTTCAAACATTCCCTGTGCTGTCCTTGCATCCCAGCACCTCAACACTGCAGAAGAACAGAATTTTTTTTACAAAAAGAGCGTTTTTAGTTCAATGCTTTGGCTGAACCATAAATGATGTAAACGAGAAACTTCTCCTTTGAGTGCAAATCTTAAATACTGGACAAGGACTGCTTTATTACAGAATATTTTCAAAGCGTTCAGTATTTCCCAACATTTGCTGCCAATATTTCTTCAAGAGCCTCCTATAAAAAATGTTCCTCTTCAGATTGAGTTCAAAGGGAATGGGAGAAAAGAGGAGGTTGTTGTCCCAATAAAATGAGCCATGCTCAGATTACTGTAACCTGGGAATGTTGAAGGAATATTCCTTTAGTAGAACTGTCTGACCTCTACAATTGGTTCTTAAAGGCACCAGGTAAAAGGGCAAGTAGGCTTGAAGAATTTGATGCTTAGAAGATTATCAAGGTTATGCTTTCACCCCAGAAGGCCTGAGGATGCACCCCATATAAACGCATGTCAGTAGTGCTACAACAGCACCAGTTTAGCAGATGAGGTGCACCCATCAGTGCACGAAGCCTTTTGTTTGCAAATAACTGCAATCTTCACAGTCCATTCTGGTGACCAGAGGGCACCAACTACATTGGGGTCCAGCTTTCTGGGAAACTAGGCAGGATAAGTGTCATAGCCAAAGGGCCACTGCCACACCCAGAGCATAGAAACCTGCAGGGACAGACTTTTGTGATGTGTTGGCATAAAAGGATAATAGTTTGGATGTAAGATCATAATTTTTCACTTTTTCATCCCTCCGATGTCCCTATGACTCTTGCGGCTCTAAATCTATCTTTCTCATCTTTGCAATATTGCAAACAATAAATAAGAGTGCTTTAGCACTCTAACTTTATTAAACTCAGCAGAGATGACTGACTGGCTGTTGGAACAGGCATTAAAGAGCAGAATGGGTCATGTACCAAAGTCAAAATCAACAGTCTACAGCTGCATGCTTCCCCACATCGCACACAGTTGCCATTACATTTGACTGCATCATGAAGAAGGCTGCTTAGCTGGGAACTGATTTTGCTAGCACCGTTTTCAGCAGGTAAATAAGCCCATTTCATGCTGCTAACATGCACGATGGAGAGCCAAGAGCTCCCAACAGGGCACCCAGGGGGAAGCACTCATACTGCATCTATCAGCAGCAGGATGCCGCCATCAGTACATACTTCACAAGCCAGGAAAAGATTAGAGAACAGCATTAAAGTTTTCCCATCTTTAAAGTAGAAGGAGGAGGAATCTGGCCACCAGCTCCAAGTGACCTCAGAATCCTCCCTTCTGACTTTTGTTACTCTTGATCCTATTGAGTTATCAGCAAACACAGGATGAAGTATTTTCATTGTATCTCTCCCAGGAGCAGCAGATGCCTCCCTCATGCCCAGAAGCCTCACATTCTGCCCCAATCCTGTCCTGGCCCATTGCACTACACCAGCACAGATGGGTTGCACCCAGTGCTCCAGGCAGGCAGCCCAATGCTGCACGCTGTGCCCACCACGCTGCCTGCTATCTCACCAAGTGTTTCTAAACTGGAACTGACACATTCACTGGGAAGATTATCTTCCATGTGAGCCATGTGCTACTTTAGGACAAAACATAATCCTTAGGGGGAAAAAAAAATGCACACACACCATAAAACTTTACTTATGTACTTCCTAATAATTGTTATTCATCCACTTATTGCTTCTCGTTCATCTCTGTTTTTAATGACTCAGCTGCTGAGATCTTTTTTGCTCTGAACCAGTCCCAATAGTATTATGTCAATAGATGTCCTCATTTTGCTGCAAGATTTTAACTCGTTATTGTTATTATTTTTGAAGACATACAGCTGATTCCAGGCTGCCAACAATACCAAATCAGCACTACAGTGGTAGCAAGGCAATGAAAGCATGATCTGTATCTTATAATAAAATTCATAAAGATTAACCTCTTCCCAATATTTACCATTAAATCTATAGCAAAACTGCAAAACTTAGAAGTTTTTTATCAGTTGATCACTTAACCAGTCACAGGACCCATTAAAAATATGTTTTGTCTCTGCTGAGGCCTGTGGTTAATGTCACTAATTAACTACTAACTGGCATGCGAAATAATCCTATTTGCTGAAGCATGCCTTATGGTAGTTAATCTTCCCTTTCACTCTATGATTTTTGACTTTGGTGAGGCATTATTGTGGCAAGTAGCATCTACTCATCATTTCTGCTTTCCACAACCAAGCAGGTGGCAGATCTCATGATTTCTTCAATCCTATGGCAGCACACTTGTTAAGAGAATAAAAGTGATCTGAAAATGTGCTGCAAACCAATGGGGAGCAGCCACTCTCCTCCTTGACCTACAGGAGAGCCTGCCCAGGCTGTATGGCCAACCTGCCTTCAGGAAAGCTCCCATCCACGCATCAGGCTTTGCTATCACTCCACACAGGGATAAATTCATCAAGGCTTGGATGCTTAATTTCTTTTAGTAACAAATAGTGAATTTGTCTCGCACTTGGCTTGGAGGATTATTGGTATTACTCTGCTGCAGCTGATACACACCATATGGATCAAGCATAATCCACTCACCGGTTTACCAGGCAAAAGCCTCCCAGAAGCGAGACAAATCCACGCTGTGGTCCTGAGAACACGACTGTCCTTGAGGGCTGCTTCAGCTGAGAGGGAGATAAAAGAAGGCATGCAGTGACTGGGATGTTCTCTGCATGTGCAACACTGCAAACTGCTGTCCTGGCAGCTGGGGAACTTTACTCAGCTCCCAGGGATGTGAGGACCTCCTTTTCCAGCAAACTATTACAAAGCCTCCCTTCGGCTGAGCAATACAGGGGAGGCTGCTGTTGCCAGGAGCAGCCTTTCATCAGCAATTCCAATAGGAGCAGCATCATCCTGCACATGCACTAATGTTTCAGGAATGAGAAACACACCCAAAGAGCTCATGGATACCTAACGCTGTGCTCCCCACCGGTTACAGTGCTACAGGTGCAGTCCTGCCAAGGTCTGAAGCACAGAACCCAGCAGCAGAAGCTGGCTCTAAATTATCATCGGAACAAGGATACATTTATAATTAAATAACATCCATCTAGCAAAGCTTAGCACTCACAAAATCCTTTGTATGTTTTCCAAGCGCCCTTCCACATGCTGGCAAATTAATGCAATAATATGCAAGAAATCAGGAAGGTGGCTTGGATAATTTTCAATTAGCTGCTTGAAAATGCTTTGAAGATAAATCTAGCCAGATTTTCTGAGCTTACTTATTTGTTCCAGCTTATCTGTACAAACGCAATTGGCTGCAGCTGCCTCAGCCCATCTTCAAAAACTTGCCATGCCAATACACAGAGCAGATTTAAACAGGCAACAATATTCTGCTGCAGCAAAGATTAGCCAGACAAAAGGTTCCTTTATGCTATAATGCCTAACTCCTTCTCCCTAATGGCATTCTTGCTTTAATGTCTTTTTTCCTTCCCCTAAGTTTGATCAATGATGAGAAAGTTTCCACGCTAGCACCGCGGATGCAGCCCCAGTATTTTCCCATGATCTAGATTTATGTACATTATTTTCCAGCATTTGGATTCCTAAAGACATCTAAGGAAGCTCAATATTCAGTACAATGTTTCTGCATGAACCACGAGTCAGCTTTCCTCCATGACTGTCACTTAGTTCCTATACATATCCCTTCTTGCTTCCAAGAAACAATTAAGGCAAATCCTGGATGAGATGACCAAACTGAATGAGCCAAATTATCAATTCTTTGCAACAGTAGCAAAGCCTCTGCATGGTTTTCTACATGCTTCTCTGCTGTATTGCTGCTGGAGCAGGCTTTCCATTGAGATACCACCATCTGGCTTTTTTTCACCTGAACCATCAATTCATGCACTACATCAAGCTGCCCTTCTCCTGCAGAGAATCAGGAATCTGTTTTGGCTTTATTGTAACACAGCAACTGCAGAAACGCAGTTGTTCTTGCAGCTATAACTACCCATACCCAGCTCAGTCCACTGCCCCCTTTTACCACTGTCGCCCAGGCAAAAAAGTCCACCCAAAGAAATCTAGAGAAACATGTACATTTCCAGTATGCTGGAGTATGGGAAGAAAACTACATAAAATCCCAGGCATTCTGAATTCCTGCACAGAAGGTCTGCCACAGGACAAAGCCTCTACACCATTTTTATATAATGTGGGCACTGGGGTAGGATGTCAACATCCAGATTAACTCATGTTTTGCTTCTTCTTGAGAAAAGACTGCTTTCCAGCAGCTCTTTTCTATAGCAAGTGGGCTTTCTAGGGCCAACCATGCACCATGACCCATTTGCTCTACCAATAGAGCACAGGTTGCAGGACATCTGCTGCTCACAGCCTTCTAAGACATATTCTCCAGCTCTATGCCATGTTGCTGGGCTGGTTTCCTACCCAATTCCTGTCCTAACCCAGATAATACAGGGATGAAGAGATCACTTTAGAAGAGATAAACACATTGCAGGGGGAAAAAAAGCACCACAACACATAAAAACAAAACCCACAAGGTTCATCCCCCAGCATTTGACATCCGCAGAGAGCACACGAGTCCCTGAGACAGGCTGAGAGTAGGGTGGAGAGACAGAGCCAATACAGGAACGATTCAACTGAGGGAAGAGTATTTCCCACACAAGCTCCCTTTTTTTTTTTCCAGATCAGCAAGTAATAGCTTCCTCCAGAGCACAAGCTCAGTGGTGCACACCGCTTAGCCTGGATCTTGTTTAACGTTCAATGATGCTCTCTAATCCTCCGAGGTATTAGTCTTGAGATTCCTGCCAAGCACAGGAACAGCACAGCACTCCCAGACAGCACTTAAATGAACTTGCTGCTTGAAATGGGCCATTTGGCACTCTACCATAGAACTCCAGCTGTTTCTTTTTTTTTCTTTTCGTTAAGCTCAGATGAGCACCCAGGAAGGCACTATAGCATGCAAAACATACAGTTAAATAACCCTGATTTCTCTGTCTCCAATGACTCCCTGACACATTATTCCATGTTGAGTGGGATTTCTCTCTCAATTACTTGCTTAAAAGTTAAGTACCTACTTGGAGGTGGACATTCCTATTGTCTCTCCTGCCCAATGTAAAAAGATCATCAGGTCCAGCTTGTTCATGGCTCTCTAGCCATGTCTCCACCATCACTATTTTTTGTGTTTCTAAATCACCCATTAGTGCAGATATGATCTGAAGCAGGAATGGGCAAATAATCATATTTCTGTTGGATTAGCCAAGTATATTATTTTGAATAGACTCTGGTCTCCTGTTAGCTACAACAACAGAAACCGTATTTGATCTAGCACAAAGCCGGATGGTGCAAAATAACCCCTTGGGCATAAAGTTGATGTGACACAAGGGTGTTCAGACCAGACCAGTGCTCAGGGTCACGTAGCTGTAGGACTTCTGATTCAGCATGTGCTTCCTTGAAGCCTCCTGGCACCAAGTGCTCACAATCTGCCCCTCCAATGATGAGCTAAACAAAGCTGTCATATTTCATTCACTTAAAATAAACACCACATCGGATTGGGGTTAGTTTGCATTTGATCACGCAACACGTCATGGTTTGGAAAACACATTCTAATTGTGCAATCAAGAGGAAATGATGATCCCTGTCAAAGGAATCCTCCTTCTCTGACTCGAAATCTCAAACCGGTACTGTAACCACAAACTACAACTTAGTGATGAGATTTGGACAGGAACACAGACCTGAAGAGAATGGGTCAGAGATTGAAGGTAGCATGCAAGCAGTGTGCAGGACTGCTGATCATTGCAAATGGGGACAGGCAGAAGCTATGTGGTGAATATTACGGCCTGAGAATTGTAGGAGGCTTTAAGAAGACAGACTGAACTCATCGCTTCCTTAGTAACCTCCAAACTGTTCAGCACTGAGTCCTCACCAATGTCTTTGCTGCAATTCTCTATCATGGCTGCAGCTGTGACAATGTAGAAGGCACAGAATGTCTTAGGGGTGACAAAAAAGAACAACATGGTGCACATGGGCAGTTGTGTTATGGCCTGATGCTTACACGTGGCTGAGCACAAGGAATAAGAATCACTGCTGACCAGAGGACATGAGATCACTTTGGGAGATGCTGGTGGAAAAATGCTTAAAGCCATCAGCACAGATCAGCACTAGCACAGTGATGTGGTGAGGTGGGCCCATAGGATGGTGTGTGTACAGGTGTGCACGTGCTCTGCCAGCACAAACACTGCTGGCATTGCAAAGCTCTTGCAGGATGGCACTCCTCTCCTCTCCTCTCACAAGGCTCAATCAGGCCAGCAATTCATTCCCACTGCCAGGGAACAAATTGTTGCCAAATGGTATTTCTTCCTGAGATAAAGGAATAAACAGGCATATAATGTTCCCATTGTCAACCCAAAACATCTGCTGGAATTCAGAGGGGTTTGCTGTCCCTGCGTGCCCACACGGCCTCTGCTTTGTACCCTCTGTGCTCTCACGGATGAGAAGCGCAGCCTCAGAGAGCAGCTGTGAGGGGACAGATTTACTCACAGATCTGCAAACTGCCTCCAAGGGATTCCTCCTCCCATGCAGCAGCACGGTGTGGTTCTTGTTTCTGACTTGGGAGCTTTTTGGTTTGCCTTGCTGAGGACCTGCCTGCCTCCCACAGCCCCTGCAGAGTCCTGTGAGGCATGAACACAGCCTGGTTACTTACTTTGCACTCATTTGTATTCAGTTTCTTCAGCATCTTTAAGTAGTCCCTTCAAGGTTTTCCACCAAATAAGAGGAACACACACAAGGGGCTCATGAGCTCTGTGAGGCAACTGTAAAAAAGCCCCACATCTGGCCTGAAGGGTCAGAATCCTCGTCAGCGCTGAGTCCACTCCAGCAATACAAAGCTTAAAGCTTCTTTGAAAGCAGTGACAGGCAGTCCCTTTCTGGGGGAATTCTTATGCTAACATGAAGCACTGTGGCATCTGCCTTGGCCTTCATTATACCAAAGCAGAGCAGGAGCACGTCAGTCCCACAAGGAGCCAGACTCTGTCATCTATATGTATTCTTTTCTATCTCTTAGAACCGTTTAGAAAATTAACCCCTATCTCGGTGTACCTGAAGCACTTGAGTTCACAAATGTGAAAGCATATCTATAAAAAAGCCAAAAAGTATTTTATTTTTTTTTTTTTGGCTTATTTTCAGCCAGAGCACTGCAAGGTTGAAGTATCTTTTGGGGAAAAAAAAAAAAGTGTTTGGCTTTGCTTTCTCCACATGAAAAAGACTCCCAAGCTCCTTTATAACACCTAGCAGTGGTTAAGCAAACCTTGTCAGCATTTCATTTTCATGTTGGAAGAGCTAAGCCAAGATCTGAGAATTCAAGTGGTTGAAGACTATTGACATCACGCAGCAATATATTACATGTATAAAAAGATGAGGAATCAAATTTAGTTTTAGTGTAAATATACAAAGAATCACAGTGAGTCAGAAGGGACCTTTAAAGGTCATCTTGTCCAGCTCCCCAGCTCCACCACAATGGGAGATCAGCCTAACATCTTTGTTGCATCAAGAGTTTCCACCTTGCTGAACATCCAACAGGGATAAGAAGAATAAAGCAGACATTTCCCACCACTGACATACTCCCATTGCTGGTAAACCTGGACTGGAATGGTGTTATTTTTGGTACCAGCAATATGGTAGTTGCCCAGATTTAGCAGTACTGCTGCCTGAAGAGAGTCTTACAGTTAGAACAACATCATTCTGCCAGTATTAAATACTGCACTCACATATCTCAAGTTCTTGTCAGTACAAACAAAAGGCCTGAAGTAACAGCTGCTGGTTAGTGGCCCTCTCTGAGCACTCATTGACAATCACTCATCTCAACTTCTAGGGTGGGATGGGCAGTTCTGCCTGGGGTTCATCAAACAGAAGAGCACTATGTTGGAGTACTATCCATGGAAAGTGTTTACAAACCCTCTTTGCTCTTGGATCGCCCAATTTAGCATCACTGGGATACTGCTCAAGGCCAAGATGGCACGAAACTAATTAAGTCATGGGGTGGTCTAGCACTAAATCCTCTCTGAAAAGGGTGAGAAGCAGCTCCAGTAGCAGCTCTTAGGGCAGCTGGGGGAGCTGCAGACATGCTGTTCTTGTGTGTCAAGCATGAGGCAGAAAGAGATGTGGTCAGAGCTGCTGATATCCCAGCACTGCTCATTGGTAAGGAGATCAGCCCAGAAGTGGGCCCAGATAACGCGGTTTTTGAGTCCTGGGAAAGCAGAACTTGTTTCATATCAGGCACTGAAGTAAAGACTGGAATATCAATGCACTTCAGAGCATTACCCACCCTGCATGTGGGTAACAGCCCCTGCAACCTGTTCTAAACCAGCATCCTGTTATCAAGAACCCAAAGGGGAAAGGGAGCATTCCCCTTGAAACCATGCCCAGCACCTCACTATCCTGAAAGGCCAGCACCAGGCTATCAGCTCTGCTAAGTGCTCCCATGCATCTTACAAAGCATTTCCACTGCTCATCGTCTGCATTAATGGGACTGTGCAAGACTTAGAAGTCCCAGGGTCTGAGTAATCAATGCATGAACAGCAGCTCAGAGAACAGAACTACGAAGCCCACAAACCCAAATGGCAAAACAGAGTGTTTGACACCTTCACCCATGGGTTGTGAGCAAGTTCTCAGGGAAAGGCAGGTAGCAGGGCTTGGTGCACAGTGAAGTAAAAGGGAGCAGAACAAGGACTCAGCAGGGAAAGAGCAGAATGATCCAGCACAAAGCAGAGTCATGAGTCACACTTTAGGCTGCTGCAGGGTTTAAAGACCCAAACCAGAAGCAGGACCACAGCATGCTTCAGGCACACAAAAGAGACTAAGGCAACCTCTAGGGGGTTGCAATTGGAAATTGGGAGGGGGAGAGCAGCTGGATGCTGATCTTCCTAAAATCGGGGTTATTCCTTTTGTTGATGGCTGATCCTATCTTCCTTCTTGTCTGTGAATCTCTAATCCCTGAAAGATTTCTAGTAAGCACTTGCTCAGGCAGCTCCTAGTTCCCAGAGCCAGGAATAACTACCACTGGCTCCAAACGCTGTTTCCAGTGTCCTCTGCCATCCCTGGGCAGGATCTCCACGGGGATAACCCAGGGCTGGATCCATGTAGTGCAGTCCTGCATGGCTCCTGGCACACCTGGGCACACCAACACTGTGCCATGCCAAGCATGGGGCAGGTGTTTGCAGTCAGCCCCAGTGTAGAGGGCTGCGAGCAGCGCTTCACATCACATCATTTGCGGTAGCCTGCAGGCTGGACTTCTTTGCATTAAAACAGCTTCACTTTTTTCTTCTTCTTTTCATTATTTGACTACCCCCCTCCCCCACTCACCCTGTTTCATCCTCTTTCTCACGTTTACAACGGCTCAAGGCATATGTCTCTAAAGATCTCCTTTGTGTTAATCCGCCATCAAATGTGATTTCAATGTGTGCTTTTACAACCAAGCAACTCCCTATAGGAGCCCAGAACTAGGTGGGGAGAAATGGAGGTGCCAGACTGGGATAACTGCATGTTTGAAGTGTGTTGCTTGGTAAAATCAAGCAGCCTATAGAATGCTTATAAAAGGGACGTGCAACAAACTCATGTGATGAATGTCCACAAGAGTCTTCTGAGCACTCGGAGCTGAAAAGCACGTTTTTATTACAACAACACTCCAGATTCATATCAACTGAGCAAATAGGTTAGCAAAAGTAATACAGGTCAAACAATGAGAGCGCTCCAATTTCAGCCCAGCGTGCTGCCTGTACCTTCCTTCTCTAACTTAGTTACAATTCCCTTGAAATAAGGATGCCCGTATTATTTGCATCCCTTTCACTTGCTGTAAGCATCTCTGTGCCGTGCCTCCTCGCCAGCTCTTCCTACTTCCCACTCCTTCTCTGCACCTTTCTAATTTCCCGTAGAAATACGGTAACGGGAGGGGTGGGGGAAGGGGAGAAAAAGAAGAAACGATTCAGTCCTGACGAATTTCAGTTACACGGTGGTAAAAAACACCATTCTAAAAGCACCGCGCTGAAAGACCAAATGGAAAGTCTCGACACGCGTGTGTCTATTCCGGTGATTTCTTTTTTTCTTCCTTTGAATCGAGACACGCGTTTCCGCACACGATGACCACACAACAGCCGCACGGCACCATCCGCTCCCCGAACCCCGGGAGAAGAACCCCATCCCCGCTCCCCCATCCCTGCTCCCCCATCCCCGCTCCCCCATCCCCAACCCCGCTCTCCCGTCCCCATCCCCGTTTCCCATCCCCATCGCGGGGCTTTTCTCACGCTGCGGCTCCTCCCGTCCCCATCCCCGTCGCCCTGGGGCTCCCCGAGCGGTGCAGAGCTGTGGGGAAGGGGATCTCATAGGGGATCCAGCCGCCCCCAAAGCCCACACTGTCCCCGGTTCGCCGGTGCACCCAAAAGCCACCGGTATCACGGAGCAGCCAGCAGCCCGCGGTACCCACCCCGTGCTCGTCCATCCTTTCTACATCCCTCCATCCCTCCCATATCCCTCCGATATCCCTCCTATATCCTTCCCGCATCCATCCCGCATCCATCCCGCATCCATCCCGCATCCATATCCCCCCGGCCGGTACCTGCCACCGCTGCCACCGCTGCCGCCGCTGCCCTCCCGTCGCCGCCCCGCGCTCCGCTGCCCGCATCGAAGGGGAGGGCATTGAGTCCTGATGGATGTCAGCTTCTTCCAATCGAAGGCGAAACGCGGAGACGATCCGGCCAATGGTGGGAGGGGACGAGGAGGGCAAAGTGAAAGTGGGAGAGAGGGTCGGGGGGAGAGGGATGGTTGGGGGCAATGGGGGGGAAAGGGAGAAGGAGAAGAGGAGAGGTGTGATGGAAAGAGGGAGCAAAAGAGAGTGCAGACAAAAAGGGGATGGAAAAGGAAGGGAAAGGGTGGAGGAGAGACTCTGGCTATGGAGAGGGCAGGTGTGACAGAGAGCAGGTGCTTCATAGGAAAAACGAATTATTGTCCTGTTACTGGAGGGCACTGCAGCCTTCCTGCCTTCAGGGTGTGCTGGGGGAGCTGTGGGGTATGGCCAGGGGAAGCCGTGGTGCCAGGGGATGCATCTGCAGTGTCAGAGCAGAGCAGGACTCTTAACACTGTCCTATTGCTGCTGTAACAAACCTGCCTCATGTAAAAGGAGAAAAAAAGTGGAATAGGAACCTATAGACGAGTATTGCTTTGGGACACAAACACAGCTATTGCGGTGTTATCTTTATTGGTGCAGTATGGTGCCAAATGCTGTTACTGGGTCAGGTGTGGTTGGGTTAATGATTGCAGGGGAAGCTCTGCTCCAAAGCCCAGTCTGCTGGGAGAGCTGAAGCTGTATTGAGACACTAGGCAAACCCATTTTCCTGGGCCTGTTCCTGCTCTGCTGTCACAGATCTCGGTATTACAGGCATGGAGCAGACCCACATGGGAGCTCCCCATGCACTCCAGGACACAAATCCCAAGGGCAGGAAGAATCTCAGCAATCACAACAGAGATACACGTGGGGGGCTCTCCCCGTGCAGCTCCTGTGCAGCTTTCACAGCCATCTCCATGTTCATGATCAGGGTCATTCCATATCACTTGGGAATTTGGCCTGTTTCTTAATGTTAAAGATAAATAATTCAGGCACTGTGCGTTTAGTTCTCCAAAGCACAATCAGTTCTCCATCATCCGGAGAGGCTGGAACATGGAAAGCTTCATCTGGTGCTGCACACAGCAAGGAGAGCAAGGGAAAGGCAAGGCCAGAAGGTAGGGGCTGCCTCCCATCACTCCCTGAAGCAGCAGCTTTGCATGGAGCTGGAAGATGCTGCCTTTACACCCTCCCCTCAATGTACTCAGTGGGTTGCAGGTACTGGGGGTTCTGGCAGGTTTTGCTTTTGCTGATTGGGCTAATTTTGGAGGTGCAGAATAAGTTTATAATGCAATATTAAAAGTGGGAGAATTGCTGCTTGTGATGTGCTGTGGTCAGAAGAAACAGGAAGTGTTTGCTCCGTGGCCACACTCTCATCATGGTTTATTAAACATGAGTAGTTTCATGAGCTGTGCACTGAAACTAGAGCACTGCTTTGGGTGGTGACGTACATCACTGACAAACCTGGCCCTGCTGCAAACCGTTAATATTGTAATTAAACAGGATGGAAAGGACAACAGATGTGCAAAGGTGAAGCGGTGCATCAAAAGCACCAGAACTGGGGAACCTTCCTCCCCCTCCCCCCTGCTTCCTGCTCTGCCCCATCACTAAGCTGTGCTCAGCCAGCGATGTGTCCCTGTTCTTTCTCCTCTGTAGGGCTGTCCTCAGATATAATACTTAGCTCAGTTCCAGGTGGTTTTTCATACAACAACTCCATACATTTTACCTTTCAGGTGATGGAGATGTAAAGATACATATTTGCATGAGCTGATAGTGGCTTTGACAATATGTTTGAGGAACAAGGTCTGGCAAAGAAAGGCAGTGGAAACCTCAAAGAGATCTGTGTTCTACAGAAATCTTTGGGAGATGCCCAGCAGTGGCATAGCAAGCCAATATGCCAGCCCTGCTGATCCTCCAGGTAGCAACAACATTTGTGTTATCATGAACTAACACCATCATCATTATATCCTTACTACTATATGGGTTATTATTCCATGTGTTTGGGAAGCTCTGATCATTTTAGTTCATTGAAAACCCTGGCTTTATGGGTCATGCTCACACTTGCAGATGTCTGTACAATGACTGTGTGTGAGATGTCTGCTCACTTTGCATTGCACACCAGGATGGATTTGTGCTGCCATGTACCCCTGCGGGAGGTGTTCAGAAACATCCTCCTGGGCTGCTCTCCTCGATCAATCTACTTAAATCATTAAAACTCTGGGCTTAATGAATGCAAATGCAGTACTGCATGAGGGAAATTGGTTCACCAGGGGCACTCCAAGCTGGAACCATTCCATTGACTGAAACTGTTGTTTCTTCAGGTTCAGTCCTGTGAGTCAGGTGGAACTTGGGATGATCACGACAGTCTTTGGCCTAAATCTGTGCAGACATAAACCTTATTAATGCCAATCAAATGAAACCGTCCTCATAATTCACTGACTGGGGAAGTTGGGGAATTGTGGTACATTCATCAGGGAAAGTCTGGTTCTGGGAACAGGTTCATTTTTAATAAAGTTAAGCGTGCATGCACTTACAGGATTGAGTTAACACAGCCATGAGCAGTTTATTTAAAGATGTACTGCCTAACACAGATTTCTGTACCTTAATGATCACTTCCTAATAGTGCTGTTATAAATGCTTCCGTGATTCACATCTCCTGTTGCTGAACAGGCAGCGAATCTCCAGGAAGGAAGTACAGAACTGGATCTTTTTGTCCTGCAAAATACTCCTTGGAGTTCTATTATAACTCTAATTTGTGTCAGAAAGTCATTCACAGGAAACATATAAAAAGTAGCCAATAAGGATGGCTTTATTTTTCAAGTGCTGACAGTGGAAAATGCACCTCTGAAAACCTCCCCTGGGATGTTTCCTGGTCTTTGTGTTGCTGTACTTCTGTGAGGCACTGCTGGTGTCACACCAGAGAGCAGAAATCTCCATCAGTCTCCATCCCATGGGGCTTTGCCTGCTGTATTTATCCTTGTGAGAGTAAGGGATCCCTTAAATGAAAGGATCAGGTAGAAGGCTGGAAGCAACCTCTTCCCAGCTCCTTATTAATAGCAGCAACCGCTGCCAGAGGGCATTGTGGAGCCTGAAAGCATAACCGTGTTCAAAGAGGGATTAGACAAATTCCTGAATGGCATTTGCCTGGGCGGCTGTTAAACCCGATAATCTCAATGCAAACCTCCTGTTGAGGATGGCCCTGAGCCACGATTTGCCAGGGACAGGGGAATACTGAGGATAGAATGACTGCTGTGCTTCATGTCCTGCCCTCACTGTCTTGTACTGGCCCTGCCAGCCTTGCAGTGCTGGCTGCAGCTCTGCATTGCCAGGAAATGGCAGCAGGAGCCCCACTGCCGAGCATGCACAAGGTGTGATGTGTTAACAGCAAGAGGGGGAAAACTGTGACTTCTCCTTCACTATTACTTGAAATATTTCCGGAGGAGCTGAGCTCCCTCTTGCCAGGTTGCTTCTATCAGGTGATGTGCAGACACCACTGCCTTGTCCACCTAAAATGGAAGGAGAAGTTACCAAGATGCCCCATTGGAGTCATCAGCAGCTCACAGCTCTCCCTTCTTGATGCCATAGGTGTAGCTCCTGAGCTGGCCGGAGATGACCTACAGAAATATAAATATTAATTAAGAGCAAGGATTACAATCCAGATCATTGCGTGGGTCAATCTGAGCTCCAAGCTTTGTGAGCATAACTAACCCTCTATATTTTTATTTAGGGGGGATACAAATCCTGTTCTCTGGAGGTGTGCAGAGGCTCACTGCGCCTTACCTCCTCCAGATGCTGGATCTGGAGCTTTGCTTTAAATGAAGGTCCCACTGCAGCAGCATGGAGCTACAGGAATGCCCCAGCAAGGCAAGGGTCCACCTGGTCCTGCTTTTCCACAGTTCCATTCACTGGGGTGAAAAGTTACAGAGAATAATCAAAGAAAAGCATACAAAATGATAGCCAATATTTTATGGTTACGTGACAGCCCCCACAGGTTAGGAGTGGGGCTGCAGCATCTCACATCCCACCTCATCCCATCACAGCCTTTGTGAGGCTTGGGCTCTGGCTGGAAGTTATGTGCCATGGTCAGCACAGTGTGTTTGTACAGCCAGGGAAGATCTTCTCATCAGTGCAACACCCTTCCTCTTGGTTCATTTATTTTTAAAGGGAGTTTGCCCCACTGAACCACCCACTGACCCTGCTTCTCTCCAGGTAGGAGACCAGAGAAAGGTTATTTTCAGTCATTGAAGGTTTTACACTGAGAAAAAAAAAATAATAAATTCTGATAAAAAAACATTCTACCTCAGGCATGAACTTTTAATGACTTTGTTTCATAATCTTCTCAAAGAAAGATCCCTGTTAAACTAACCAAGACTTTCAGCTCTTTTTGTTGTTGGCTTAAAGAGTTGGCACTGAACGCTGCTCAGACCTATTTGCTCTGTTCAATTCCCCCTGCAGGTTTTGCTAAACGTTACAGTGTGACACAGTACAGACTCCTATTGACAGTGATATCATCTGCACATAAGATCCAGGAGTCACCAGCCTCACGTGTATGTGAAGAATATATTCCAGTGTGATACGCAGCATGCTTGGTTGGCTGCATTGGAAAGATTTCCAGATAGTTATTGATTTTCCGATCCCTAATTAGTTCAGAGATTACTAGCATAGAAAATATTGCTCTGGAAATTGATTTCTGTAGTTGTTCGTTGCACCAAACCTACAGTATTGCTGCAAAGCACGTCACATGTTTTCTGCAAAGACTTCGAACACTGGAGAAATACTGACACAGTAAACACCAAGGAGAAATCACATGGCTGATGATTTTGCCATCTCAGATTAAGCAAAATCCTGCCAGCTGTCTGATTTCAGAAGTTCATTCTTACAGGTCTTGCAGGATCAAGATCCAAAGGAGAGACTGACTCTTATCTTGCAACTGAAAGCACCTGTGAGGCTAAGTAGGTCATGATCCAAGCAAGCATCAGCTGATGGTACATTTGTGCCATGCAGGGACCCTGTTGTGCTGGGACAGGTGCTCACCTTGGAGCATTTGTCATTAATCTGTGCCCTGTGCTCCCTGTCACCCTTTGCCCAGTGCCCTTGTGGAGTGGTCCCAGATCCACGAAGCATCCTACATTCATCCCAACACAGACAGCACTTAGCTGGGAGCTCTGTGCACCCCTGGGGAATGGAAATCCCTCTGCCCCTTTTCCCAATCCACGGAACTACCCTTAGTCATCATCACAGTGCAGATGCTGCAATGCTAAGAGCCAGCTACCAAAGCTCTCGGGCTGCAACCTGCAGCAACACGCTTCCCGGCACTTTGCTTGTCTGCTTCCCCACCCTGGCCTCAGTGCTGATGCTTTGCAAGTTTGAAGTTTACACCCTTTCTGCTGTTGCTGGAGTTGTTTATGGGTGTAATAAATGCCAAGCGTGCCAGTGCCTTACCCTGGACTATACCCTACTTATCACAGGTAGCTGAGCACTCCATAGAATGCCCCATCAACCATAGCTCTGAATATGCCCCAAGCCTTTCTTTCTTTCTCCCCTCTCAACCCTTCATCTGAGCCCCATGCACCAGGGAGGCAGGCACGATACACCCAGGAGCATCTTTAACTTGGCAGCGGAAGCCATCCTTGCATGTGCCATTTCCTCCCTATAATTAAAGAGAAACTTAATCAGCTCAAAATCTCATCCCTGAAGAAGGAGATGCTCGTTTGCATTTGGCGAGCTGTCAGAGGGCGGCAAGCTGCAGCACCTCCTGCAGTCAGCAGAGGAAGATGATGTGGTTCCCAACAGCATCCTTTTCCCACAGGTCCCGTGCAGACATCACAAGGTACAAACTGCCAGCAGGCTTTTTACAGCTTATCCCCCCAGTTAGCAACTTTTCTGGTTTTAATTCCCTTCCAGGGTAGTAAAGGGAGATGATAGAAAGGGAGATGATAGAAAGGGAGACTTGCGTATGGGAAACAGAAGAAATTACATCCAATGAAACCCAACTTCCTCTAAGGCTGTTATCTCTCTCTAGCTGGGTAATGGCAGCCAGGAAACCCCGAACAAGGGCAGTGAGGGCACAGTTATGAGGGGTGTCAGGATTCATTTAAGGGCACACAGACAAATCAGTCAAGTCACTTCTTTACAAAGATTGCAAATGAAGGAGGTTGGGCAGACAACAAAACCCCCCAGAGCTGCAGTATTTTCCTGTTCTGTCACTGGCTGTGATAAATTTTCTTCCAGAATCAGTAAAATCCCAAAAGGAAGAAGCCTTAAAAACCCCAAACCACTTAATAGCAAAAAATAGGCAAATTGGGCCATTTTTGGTTTGCTTGAGAAAGTGTTTCTGCTACTGTGTAACTCTCAAACACACTCAGTTCCGGTTAAAGCTCAGGCAGTGCCTCAGGAGATGGGCAGTGCTGCAGTGGAAGTAAATTTAGCAAAGCATGAACACCACCGGGCATCCTCTGTGTGCAGCTGCTGGTGTCAAATGGGGCCACAAATTCCCCTCCTGCAAGTGCAGCTGTTGCATCAGCATATTTTTAATCTTTGCAGAAAGAAACGTTACTGCCATAAGCATTATGATGCAATAATCCTCTAAGAGAAAAGCATTGGAGAAAAGGAGGAGAAAATGGGGTTCAATTCTTTTTCTCCCAAAGCAATATTAGGGGTGGGGTCTCAAGTGATTCCCTGGGATGTGAATAGCCATGAAGTGTTTCACCCCCAAGAATTCAGGTTGGATATTAGGAAAATATCTCCTCTGAAAGAGCAGTGATGTAGTGGCACCAAGGGGTGGTGGGGTCACTGTCCATGGAGGTGTTTGAGAGCTGTGGATATGTGACTCTGAGGGATGTGGGCAGTGGGCACAGTGGGCTGGGATGGGGCTGGACTTTGGGATCTTGGAGCTCTTTTTGACCCTGTCATTCTATGATCTAATCTTTGTGCTCCCGTTTCCTCCTTGTATGAAGGCAGAGGAGTTGGCACATAGGGAATCTCCCAGCAAGCAGTGGTCGTCCATAGCCAGGCACTTTTGGGGTTAGCCCATAACACAGTTCGGCAAGCATTTTTTGGGGTTATCCACATTTCCATTTTTGCATTTTGGGGGTTATCCATGTCCATTTCCAAGGGCAGAGAAAGTGCAGGAAGTGTCCTCACACCAGAGAACTGAAATAAGCACATTCCGTCTCCCCCTGTATTCCTATCAGGAGAAAGACGGGAAGATGGTTAGACCAGTCTCACTCTCCCATCTAGTGGAGAAACAAGGAAAGGTCGCCTCATTAAAATAAATAAATAAAACATTCAGGTTTCTGTTGCTTTCTGCAGGAAGGGGTTGGGGGGGGGCGGGGGGGGGGGCATGAGGGGGGAAGGGGCTCATGGTACTGTTCTTGCTGTGGGTTCTTTTAATCTGTAGTAATGTCACAGACCTGCTGCAGAGGAAAAGGAGATCCCTGCACATCCCTGGATGTGTCCCCACAGAACACGGGCAGTTTGGGATGGAGGCACGCACGTCTCCAGCAAAACAGTGCTCTCACTGAGCAGGTGCCAAAAAGCCGTGCAGCAGGGCTGCATCTTCACACAAGCAACTTCTGACCTTCAAATAACCCTCGCTGCTGCCCAAGCCCTATGCACCGAACAGTCTGCATGGACCGGATGGGAAACCGCAGGCATCCTCTGCATCCTCCCCCCACCTCCCTGCATGGTCAGAGCTGCAGAGTCCCAGTTCTCAGCAGCAGGAGAACCTCCTGCTCCCAGAGATGGCTGTGGGAGCAGGGGCTGCTCAGAGCTGTGAGGCAGAGCTTTCTTTCAGCCAGAGCTGGGAGGGAAGAGCTGCACCCGTCCCATCAAAATTTCACATGGTCACTGCAATTTGGGGGCAATAAACCCCATTTTTTCTATGAAGAACGGGTGGAAAACCAGCCTGGTCCATAGGCAGTAACCAGTGCCATGGGGCTGCTGTTCAGAGAACAAGACATGTGCAGGGCTCGGGTCCTGCTAGCCCTGATGTTGGATGCTCCCATTGCACCCTGATCTAGCTGAGACCTGAAAACCTGACCAGAACTGATGCACACACACTGGAGATTTATGTTCTCATGTCAGATCGAAGATTCGTGGCATTTCCTGGGAGGTTACACGATGTTTCATTTTCAGCAAATAAGGTCAAAAGCACAAGGAAAAAAAAATAAATAAGCAATCTCTAGATCAGCTGTTTGCAGTCGCTGGCGGTGCAAGCCTATGTGTTGCTGCACAAAACTGCTTTTCTGGAGCAGTGTGCTGCTGAACCCACACAGCCTGCAGCAGGAAACAGCCACAGCTGGAACAGAGCCCTGGGATGGACGTGCTGCTCACCCACATGTTCAGATGCGAGGGCAGAAATTGGGCAGTTACTGGCATACAGCACAGACCCCCAGATGCATCCCTCCTTCTGCAGCAATGTCACAGCTAAGGGATCCATGTGGGATGTCCTGGGCTTGCATTTCATCTCACAAATCCTCCCAGTGGGACAGCCCCTGCTCCTACCTTTGAAAGGACGTTTGCAGCTACAGCAAATAAAATAAGGTTAATGGAAAGACACTCTGGAAACATGGAAGCACAGTCAGTGCTACTGCTGTGATGCTTCATTTGAGATGCAGGGAGATAAAGATAAAGCTTCCCACCAGAGGTGTCACCAGGGAAAATTATTTCTTCCTTCTCTAAATGACGTGGCATCATTTCTTCTTTTCAGGTCACTGCCAGCTTGGTATCACGGTTTGGTTCTTCAGGAAATCATTGTCCTTACCTGACAGTTGTTGTTGCCTCCATCCACCCTCCCACCCCCAAAACAGAGCTATAGAAATAGATTCACCTACAAACGAAGAGCAAATGAAGATGGCTCCCAGCACATGAACAGCTGATGAGGAGCCACTTAGCAGTCTTGGCGTATTCATCAACTTCAGCACATGATCGTTGATTGTGTGTCTGCAGCTCCTTTGTTCTTGGCTCATTATGCTCAGGTCAAATGGAATGCACACAAAACCGTGGCAGAAATGATAAGATCCAATGGAGATGGACATAACCACGACCCATCCCAACTGGAAAATTACCGGTTAGGATTTTTTACAGCCCATCAAATGGAGCCATTCCATCCAGCAGGAAGAGGTAGGTCACTGCTAATTACAGGGTGAAATCCAGCTCTGTACATTGCCCTTTGCCTCTCATTAGCAGCCCAGGCTGGAAGCCCCTTGCAGAAGTAGGGCAGGGTTTCAGGATGTGCTTCTCCAGTGCAGACCGGTCCTACCTTACAAGTACCCATCTCAGGCAGCTGAGGACTCTGCTGCAGCCTGGGTTATAGTGGTGTAAGGGCTCTGCTTTCGCTGTCTGATCCAGCCCAGGCAATGCAGTTCTTCCAGGCCCTTCACTCCCCACTCCTCCTGGCACTGACCCAGTAAACCAGATAGAGCAGAGCATCCTTCTCTCTTCACTTCTGGGTCAGAGGAAAATGCTGTTATTAGGCTACCTCTACTTTATGGTCTTTTAATTATTTCCACCTCTGTGATTAGACTAATTAGCTAACTGGTTTGTAATGGCTGCATGGTAGCTCTCATTACGTTTTCATTAATCATAGCATCAGTGAGTCTCGTTAAGGGTCCAGGGTTTTTTTGGCATTATGATTTGAAATTATTCAAAGCAAAAGTAATCTGAAGAGGGAAAAGAAGTCAATAGGAACAGACACAGTGTTCATCAGCATCTTGGCAGAGAGACTCTCTGGTATATTTAGAAATGCTGTGATTTACAAGAGCCCACCAGCCATTTACTTAGCGTCTAGGAGACACGGTGAGTTTGAAGTTTCCAATCACAGCAGTTTAAGGCACCTTCTCACCCTCTTTGATTCAAGACAGATGAATGACACACTCAAATGGGATCAAAAATAAAAGGACTGACAGCACATCTCCTTCATCCCAAGAGCTGCACCCAGTAATACCTCAGCATCTCTTCATCATGTGGAGAATTGTGGGACAAAGCAGGAAAGAGATCTAAGAGGAGGTTAAGTTTTTGCTGCTGGAAAAACATTACTCTGACAGCTCCCAAGGCTTTGCTATAAATCTTTATCTACCAAAGCTATTTGATGTGCTAAAAGGCTTCTTAAAATAATCAAAATTAAGAACAAGGCAGCCCACATTGGGTAGTTTAAGTACGTGCACAGGGGAACGTTCATCACTGTGGTTATGACAGAAGATAATAATAATAATAATGAGATTTAACACCTACTTAACAGGAGAAACCCAAAAGCCTGTACAAACACCAATCAATTAGCTCTGCCAACCAGCTGTGTGCTGGGCAGCATGATGGGGGAGAAGATAATTGCCCAGAAAGCTGCAGATTGCCAGCAGAGAAGGCAGAACTGTACTGCTGCTCACTGCCCTGCAGCTGCCGTGGGAGTGCTGTCAGACATCGCTCTGCTGCCTGCACCGACACCGAGTGAAATCCTCCAAGGATACATGAACAGGAGGGCAGAGCTTTGTCCTGACATCCTGAAGACTTTGCAAGGTGTCAGAAACATAAACCAGGAAGCAACCAAAGTGGACTTAATATATCAGTCCCGTTTTAGCTTCTGAGAGCTGAAAATTGGTCATACTCTTCATGGATGGAGGTGCTATGGATCCCTATTACTGGTCATTCTTCCTTCTCAACCGTCCTCCATCTGATCCTGGATAGGCTGGATATCAGGAGAAATTTCTACTCAGGAGGAGTCATGCATTGGCACAGCTGCCCAGGGAAGTGGTGGAGTCACCATCCCTGGAAGTGTTTAAGAAAAGGGTAAATGTGACATGGAGGGATATTAGTGGTGGGATGGTGGGGTTGGATGAGATGGGGATGGATTGGGGTTGAATGTGATGGCATTAGAGATCTTTACCAACCTTAGTGATTCTATGAAAACAGTCTCCAGCTCCATAGCATCCTGCAGCCTGCTCTGGGAACAATGACCCCTGTGGCTGACACCGAACCAGAGTCCTGGTGAGACAGCAGCACCTCAATGCTCTCTCCCAGACAGAAAGAACTCTGCACTTTGTGATGGTCAACTTCAGCCTGGGCAGAGCCAGGAGCCAGGTTTCAGGGATGCCCATGTGCCTCCTAACTATCCCACACCTGGTTGTGGCATTTAAAGAGGGTGAGCATACAGCAGCAAAAGCAGTGCTGTATAATTTTAGTGGCCACTAAGTAACTCGTAACTTCTTTAACACAAGGAACAAGAGTTAACAGTTAAGAGTTAACCCCATTCATGAGGGGTTGTTGCAATTAATTGGAGCCCTAAATGACCCAAGGCATTTTCCCAACCTTCTGGCACAGTGGGATGGATGGGAGCTGCATCCTGCGCTCACTGCTGGCTCCTGCTTGCAGCAGGGAGGGGAGCAACATTCTGCATTTCCTGAGTATAAGAGGCTGAGGAGTCCCCATGACAAGCAACCCATTAAAAAGAAAAAGGAACAATAATACCGAGCAAAATATCACTTCAGGGAAAAATTTTGGCTTGCTTTTAGCACAGATGTTGATATTGCATGCTCAGAAATGGCTCTGAAAAGTGGCAACACTTTTGCAGCGTGCTATGAGATGGTGCAAGGAGGCAACAAGCTGTGCTTCAAGGGGAGGAATTGGAGCATTTGGAAATTAAATGAAATAAAAAGGAAAAGCCATCTGTAAGGGGAGTTATGAGGAAAGCTTCCACACACTACAGCCCCCCAAAGTCAAACTGTGGAGCACTGTCCAACACTTCTCTGCTCCAGCAGCAATGGGCTCTGACAGGAGGATGCAAACAACATGTGTAGGCTCTTTGGCTCCAGGCAAGGCTCTGCCAGAGCTCCTAAGGGCAAGTCCTTACCCGTGGAGTGCAGATACCCATCCTCTGGATGCCTGTGAATGCAGTGAGGCCCCATCCAGTGCCACAAGTACCTCTACAATATGTGTTTTTCACATGGTGGGTGTCCTCATTTCCAGCCCTGGAGTGCTCAGTAAAAGGGCATCCCAGTGCCTTTGGGATGAGGGAGGTGCAGGTTGTGGCAGGGTACAGTTTTTGGGCGTCCAATGGCATTGTGTGGCAATGCTTATGGATCGCGCAGAGGTGATTGCTTTGCACGTTGCATATTCCCTCTGTGCACTGCGCTGGGATTTTTCATTACATCCATAATTCATATCCTGCTGCAGCAGTTCTATAGAGGCAGCACAGGATCTCAGCTCCAGCGTTAAGCAGGAAGGGAGATGCTCTCATCACCAGACAGCAAACTGAGGAGCTGGGGTGCAGAAATTGTCCTGCAGGCAGGGATGCAAGCAGGCAGTGCAACGAGGGTGCCAGGGGTGACTGCAGGATGGCTAGAAGCACACGGCTAGAAGTCCAGCCCAGCCCTGTTTAACACATGCATGGCATCATGCAATGATGGATGCTTGTGCACCACTGGCTTTTGTGGTAAAATTGCTTTCTTGTCTGGAAGGTCACAGCCTTTGCTCACAAGGCCACCCATGAGATCTCTCCAGGGCTGTGAGGCTTTCTCCTGCATCCCCACTGTAACACATGCACTGAGAAACCCTGTTTGTCAGAAACCAAAATGTGTCAGGAGATTAAAATGTAAATGTTGTGCTCGGCATTTTGGAGGGGAGCTGCTGTTTTATTTGTGACGGTGCAGGAAACAGGTTTTTGATAACTGCAGAACTTCTCCCCAGCCGCTGCTGCAGACAGCCAAAGCCTCAATAAATAACTCCTACCGTTGAACACCAACGTGCTCATGACTTGGAGAAGCATCAGGAATCATAGAATCATAGAATGGATTGGGTTGGAAGGGGCCCCAGGGATCATCAAGTTCTAACCCCCCTGCCACAGGCAGGGTCACCAACATCCAGATCTGACACTAGGGGACTTGTGATTGAGGTTTCATGCCCTTTCTTGGGCTGGGAGGGGGGCTGCAGAAGGGCCCCTTAGCAGTGCTGACTATAACCACCGTATATTCTGTTTTTACCATTTATTGGCTTGGGAATCTGGGGAAAGGTCTCTGCAGGTGTGGTATGTTGTACTGTGTAAGGGTCACTCGTTAGCATCAGAATGAGGCACTGAAAGAGAACATGGAAGGGGTTCACAGGGTTTTGATATCCCCAGTGGGCACTAATTTAGATGTGTGAACCCTGGGATAAGGAGATCTTTGATCATGGCTCCCACTTTAAAACTACAGCCAGCATCAATATTCATGTATTTAATACCAAAAAGGATGCAAGGCTAAATGAACCAGGCTTGTGTAGTACATGGAATAACCTGAACACGACTGCTGCACTCAGGAGCAGCCAGCAAGTCAAAAATCTCTCCCAGCTTTAATCTGGCAAATGATTTCAAACAACAGAGATGGATATGAGGAAGAACAGACCCCACACTAACAGAGCCCAATCTGTAAACTTGGCTACTCACTTTGTATCCCTTATGTAAACTCGGAAGAGTAACGTATTTATAGCCTCTTGACGTAAGTATCCCCAGTGAAATATGGGATGCAATAAATATTCTGCCATCTCAGGAAGCCTTTAGGACCAAACAGTACAGAGATGCTGCAAAGACAAACCCTATGCAGCTAACGAGTGTTGGGGAGCTGCCAGCCAGCTGAAAACATCGCAAGTGAGAGAAAGTGTGGAAACAGCCTTGCTGGTAACGCGGAGAGAGTTTTATTGACACAATCACAATGCAAGGTCACTGAATAATGCCTTCCAGCTCTTCATGGCATCTTAAAATCCCTTCCAGCCATCAGGTTGGAGTTTGGTCATCTTTATCCCAGCTGTTTGTTGTTTGTCAATACTTTCCTTTTGTTCTTTTTGGGTCTGTTTTCCTTTATGATATAACGATGAGCTCTGGGCCCTTCTCCCTGTCCCACGCTGCCAGTGCTGCTTTTTACAGAGTTACAAATTACACAGCACTTCCACGTTGAAACAAAATGAGTTCATCACCGTTTTTAAATAAGGATGTCATTTGTAAATGCTTTATTCATAATTAATGGAATTATTGCTGGGTGCAGCCACATTCCTCATCCATGTACTATAAGATCTGTTGTAATGTGCATTAGTAAAAAGCTTTATAGATGGGGATATGACAAGCTGACTGCAAAGTACGTTACAGGATGCAGTGCAGCATCGTTGTAGCAATCTTTATGCAAGATTTTAAGCTATCAGTCAGCTGGGGGCTGATGGATAGTGTAAATGTTAATAATTAATAGTAGGATAATGTTGATAACTAATTAATAGTAAATGATGAGTATGGATTTTTTTTAGTTAGTATTATGCTAATATGCATTATTCAATGAATCATAAAATCATGTTAGAGATGAAACAGTCTTGCTTGCTGTCTCCATCTCTGTCACTCATGAGTGAATGCTGCTCTTTCAAAGCATTTTCCAAATGGCAATTTTCCTCCAGCTTTCTGGCTCAAATCACTTGGTTAAGAAGCATTTAGGGAAAAAAAAGAACAACCCACAATGTCAGAGCCCTGCATATCTGTGCACCAGAGTAATGCGCAGTCATGGCCTCTGGGATGTGCGTGCGACAAACCTACCTGCCCTAAGAGTGACCCACTGCCTCTACAAGGAAATTATTCACAACGAAGGGATCAGCTCTGAAGATTTCTTTCAATCCGATGTGGCATCCTCCTGCAATTTAAAGCTATTAGGCACACTTACCTTACAGTGAGGTTAAGAGAAGGTCCTCGGGCTGGGGAGCAACACAGGGGTTGTGTGAGGGTGGTGCTGCAGCATAAATAAAGTTTAGCAGAGAGATTTAAGGATGCCCCCCTCACCCCCCCCCCATTTTTTTTTTTCTTTTTCTTTCTTTTTTTTTTTTTTTTTTTTTTTTTTTCCAGCTGGCATTATTTCTTTTTCTATGTGCTAGGCAGGATCAAAGCTGGCATGGCATCGTGCTGGCTGCTCAGGGGATGGGAAATGCCAAGAGCTGCATCGACACTGTGATTTAAAGCACAGTGTGGTTCAGTGGCTCCAGGAGGCTCCCAGCAGGGATATCCCCAACTCCAGTCCTGTCATGGCCCATTCATCCCAAGCTCAGGTGGGCTTCCAGTGTGCTGAATCCATCGCCTGGCTTTTGTCTGTCCTCACTGGAACAAAAGGTTAATTATCCACCTCTAGTTCCCACCTTCTTACAACACATGAACATGTCTTGCGGACTAGTGCAAGAGCAAACTTTGGCAAGCTAACCAGTGGTAGGCAATGCTGATATTCTCTTGTTGAAGGGACAAATATAGGGAGATTTCATTAGAAAAATGGGAGTCCTAAGAGCTGATCTAGCTTGCCTTTCCCATCCCTCCTCCCTTCCCTGCCTCTCAGATTGAGCATTTGTCTTTTCAGCACTTTCACTCAGGCCAAATCTTCAAGTACATTTTTGGGTGGATGTCACCAGGATCTACTTCCTCCTGGCCCACAGACAGTCTGTCTCTTATCTCACTTACATTAGTATCAATTATTTATGGCATTAATGTTAAACCATGAAAACGAGTTTGCAGCAAAGCTGTGCCTTGGCTAAATACCCCATGCTGCCTGCAGCTTTTGGAGCCCCTGTGTTGTCTGCATTTAACTTTCCAGAGATGTGATCCTGGATACATTCCACATTTCATGGCTGCATGTTTGAGCAGGGGCAAGTCATCCACATCCTCTATGGCATTTCTCTTCTCCTTTCTACTGGTATCATAGCACTCCTCAGAGCCCAGCATTCAGGGGAAAGAAGCTCCCTCTGTGTCCACTCCCATGCCATGAGCTCTGAGCAGGGTGCTCATGTTGGCACACAGTCCCTCACCAACTCCTTCAACAACTGCCTGCATAAGGAATTTTTTATTATTATTATTTTTTATGCATGGTATTTAACCATGAATAATTAAAATCTCTCTTAAATAGGGTTGTTATACAGCTTAGGACAACATAAATACAAGTGTCTGGGCTCTGCTCCTAGCTTTACTTTGGATCCAGGACAGCAGAACTGCTTTACCTCTGCTGGAAAATGCACCACTGAGTGAGGTGACTCTCAGTCTCCTGACCTTGGAACAGTGACTACTTTTAGATTTCCAGCAACTCAGGATTTTTCAGCTCAATCCCTGCTTGCAGCAGAGGAGTTATCCTTTCCTAGTTGTGCTTCGGCTGCTCACCTGGCACATTCTCACTCTACTAGCTGAAGCTCTGGGGAGTGAAAAGAAACCTGAGGAGGTAAAAAAAGAATGAAAAAAAAACCACAAACATTGAAATTTGGATGTAGATACTGTGCAGAAAGCAAGGTAATCCCTGAGCTGTAGAATCATAGAATCACAGAGTCAAAGCGCCATTAAGATTGGAAGAGAACTCTGAGATCCTGAAGTCCAACCCCAGCCCAGCCCACATTCCTCACTGTCACATCTCTACAGTTCTTGCTCAGGGCATGCTGAGGCACTGAGAAAGCTCTGGATTCAGCAGGTGCTCTGCTATCACTCACCCATGAGATTTAGGGGAGATACAGGTGTCCCCCACAAGGGAGGATAGAGAACAGGAAGACTGTTTTAATTCTGAGCTCCTGTGAGTCACTTCATTAGCCCTGCCTCTGCTTGACCCTTCTGCTTTTATATCAGCCCAACTGTTTATTTTCCTCATAAAACTAAAACAAGATCGATTGCTTTGTCTCGAGGCCCTTTATGCATCTTGGCGCCCACTGCAGCCCTGCCGTTAGCAGCAGGCCTAATGCAAATTGAATCTTTGGGAAACGGGCAGTTTGGAGCTGCCCATCTTTCTCCTTTTTCCTGCTTATGTTTCATCTATTGCATTTAAAATAGAAACTTTATCTATTTATTCTAAACATAAATATGCAATTTTCTTGCTCTCTATATGTGCATGGCTTGTCTCTGTTGTAGACACATATATGCGATCAATAACCATCTCTTGCTGGGGATTTAAATATTAGTTTTCCAAATCCAGTCTAGAGCACCAGATTTATTTTTATGAAAATATACCCTTTCTTGCTTAAGGAGGGATATTAATTATAGATGCAAACCCATAAATCTTCCGGATTTAGGTGAGATATTTGCTGGATTATAAATATGAATTGGAGATGAGGGTCTTGCTCTTCCTATTATTACTATTATTATTACTTACTGGTTATTATTTTCGGTGTGATCTGTATCTTCGGGTGGGTCAAATCTTGCTGGGGAATGGGGAGCTGAGCCTCCAAAGGGTGTGTATGCTGAATTCATTAAAATGTTTTCTATTCCATCCTTGCTCTCCACTGTGCTTTGCAGCCCGGTGAGTCATTAAACACCCTGTTCAGATCACTTCCCTTTCTCTCTGTCCTTCTTTTGGTACCTGTTTTCATTGTGCTGCTTTTGCCAGATCATATCAAGCTCTGTAGTGTTTATTAATAATGTCCCACGTGCTATTGACAATGTGCTGTTGTTTCCAAGGGTCTGCTTCAATACCAGCCTTGGACAGCAATGAAACCAGCAGCCATCAGAGATCCTAGAGTCACCCAGGCTTTGGCACAGGTAACAATATTCTCCACCTCCGTTCATTATGACAAATGTAGGAACAACAGTAGTGTGCTGCAAGGATTGATCCCTTCCAACTCAAAACGTTCCGTGACTCTTTGACAACTGCACGTTTCTTGCTAATTCAGTGCAAACTGAGATAGGAGTAAGTTGCAGTGATTCTCCCAGACTTCACAAAGTGCTCCAAAGACAAGAGGCATTTCTAAATCCCAATTAGCAGGAGTTAAATGGAAGACCTCAGCAAGAACCTCAGGGCTTCCTGCTTCCCTGCTGATCCCTCAACCATGGGATGCAAAAGGTGAGATGCTCACAGACATTAGCAGCAGCAAGAGGCATGGAGCAAGGCATCAGGAGAGGTTCCTGCAGGCAGCTCTGGCAGGTGCAGCAATGTAGAGGGCTGCTGACCAAGGGAAAGCACATGGTGAGATCTCAAGCTGATTTAATGTAACACCCTACCCTGAAATTAATAGGACCTTGCATGCCGGGACTGAAAAGATAGGGCACTGTGTAAGGTCTGCTTTTTTAAATTAGAGTCCCCTGCTTAAATAAATTAAGTGAGCTGTCAGTATATTAAATGATTTAATGCCTTCTCCAGTTTTGCAGTGGAATCCTAATGAAAATACTCTTCAGTATAAAACGCTGGATAAATTAAATGGTGAAGTGTTTTAATAAATGGTCTGTTGTTATGGTGAACCACATTAACGTAATGTTTATCTCTATGGTAATGATGTTGCCCTAGCTTTAAAACCATTTCTGCTGGTTCAGGATTCTTTGGATAAAATATAAATGCTGAGTTGTTGTCCGGTTCAAAAGCATCTGCTCAGTTCCTGGACCCAAACCTGAAATCGATGGCAGTCATGTTGGCTGGCCAACGCAGATCTGGATTCAATGGATTCAAGAGCAGAGGACTCTTGCTCATTTGCTCCATGATGTCAGTAGGGGGATGAGGCAGAGCCTACAAGCTGCAGAGGTGAGGCCCGACACATACAGCGGGGTGGGTTTGGGTATTTATGAACTGCAGTGGAACGGTGAGTAGGCTGTGGAGGGGCTTAAAATCTTTGCTCATCTCATTACAGGTTAAGATAACAAATTATATCTCTTTTATGTCCTTTATACAAGGTAAAGGCCTGCTTTTAAAGGTAAAGACATTATAAGAAGATAAAGTCCCTTTTATATAAATTGGTTATAAAACAAATTTTATTTTCTTGCTTTTGGATATCGGTTCTTATTTGACCTCTTTCACCCATCACAGTATTTCCTTGGAAGGAAAATTCTTCCCTCATGCTATTTTCAGAGCCCAAAAACCCAGAAATAATGTCGTAGTGCCCCAATTAATATTACATTAATAATAGTAATAGTATTAATAAAGTACACCTGTTTGTCCCCAGCTGCACTGTAATGTCACTGGGGCTTGCAAACCAGCCCCAGGAGAAGACAAAGGGCAGTTCTGGAGATGCCCAAGAGGTGTCTGCATCAAAGGCTTTTGTGAGGAATTTGAGTGTGGGTCTCTGAGTGTTCATTTAAAGAGTGATCTTTGGTGGATCTGAGATATATATAAAAACAGAATCAAATCTGCTATGAATTTGAAATGGTGAAAGATGGTGAAACTACTTGTTGGGAAGTTATTCTGATGTAAATTCTGTCCGCTTAAGAAGTGCATCTGTCCTGGCATGAATTTCGCAGTGTCAGCTTGCAGTCACCAGCTCTTTTATCGCTCTGTCTGCTCGATTGTAGAGCTTCCCATTTCTGTCTGTCTGAGCACATCTGGATTGTCATTAAGCCACCCCTTAACCTCCTCTTTGTTAAGCTAAGCGCATTGGGGTCCTTGAATCTGTCACTATAAGGCATGTCTTGCAACGCTTCAGTCATTCTTACGTGCCTCCTTGGAGCCCTCTCCCATTCATCAATATCCTTCTTGAGTTGAAAGCACCAGAAATAGCTTCAGGGACCCAGCAGATGTTACACCAAGAAGTATTCCACTCTGCTATTTGTCTGAGCTTCCAGCATTGTGTTATAGGATCCCTCCTTCCCCCAAATGCCATGAAATTCCAGTTGCCAAGTGTGTCTTTGTATATGTTGAATGAGATGTTTTTTGCTTCTATCTGGCTCAGGAGGAGATTGATCCCCAGCCCCACCATGATCCAAATCGAACTCATCAGCAAGCTTTGATTGTAATTAATTTTGATTTTCAACCATTTTGCTAAAAGTGATGAACTGAAACACAGCCACTTGTGATGAGTGTCTGCACGCAGCCGTACATTTAAACATATCAGTGGGGTTTTCATCCGTTTAGTGCATGCCGTGTTGATTTTACATTGTTTTATCTTCCTAATAAATGAGACAACATTAAGTCAAATGCCTTGCAGAAGTCAAACGTAACAGTGTTGATGAAATGTACTAAATCAATCAAATCTATAATCACTTTCTTGAAAAATTATATCAATTTCATTTAATAAGATCTATTTTCCATTAACTCATGTTGATTGTAATTAATTATTCTCCTTAAATTGTTATTAATCAAGTCCCTTATCAGCTCTTCCATTATTTCTCACAAAATCAACATCAGATAATCAGATTTATAATTACGAGCGACATTCCTGCGCTGGCACAAAGTCAGCAGCACTCGGGTGTGCTGCATTCCTGGAGTTTGGGGCACGAATTGAAGCTGGAGGTATTTTGCACAGTCCTGTGACATTGCTAATTTACTCAGCTTTCCCCCCGAAATTAGAGGAATTAAATATTTAGCGTCTGCCTTCCATGTATTTCCTTTTTATCATCCGCTATTCTGTCTAGACAACCACACTCAGACACTGATATCTAAAAACCACATCCCTACTGCTCTCGGCTCTGATAGCAGAGGTCTCACCTGATGGCCTTCTGGTTGCTGTTTGTTAACACATTTTCCTTTTGTGTGTGTGCAGACCTCCCCTTCCTCCCCTCCAAGTCGCTGCTTTAACCAGAATAACCTTCTCTTCCTGAACTCTGAGATTTCACTAGATGAAAAGAAAAGCCAGAGTGCTTTTAAACAACGAGTTGCCAAATATCACACACATTTTCACTTCAGAATCCTCCAAGTGACCTGGCTTACAGTGTTGAAAAGAAAAAGTGTCTGCTATTGGCTCAGGCTTTGCTCCATCCAAACCCTGCACATGAGATGGAAATGGCAACCCCTCTATGTCGGCTATAAGTGGTTTTAGAGCTGCGATCAGCTCTTCAGCTGTCAAGACCATCTTGCAGAGAATCCTCCTGATTTTGGTTAACAACCATTTATACATTCCCAAAAATGACAACACAAGCCCTCCAACTCATATCATTCAAGTTCAGGTTTTCCAGGACAATATAAAGGATTTTTTTTATATATTTCTGGTTTCTGGTGAGATTTGAGCAGTGTAACCCATTGGCTTTTACTTGAAGTCACTTTCTTTTGATATCCTAGTGGCTTGGATGGCAGCAATGTCACTTCTTGTATTGACTGTCCCTCCTACACCTTCTTTGCCCAGTTTATTTTTTTTTGTTGTGGGATTTATTTATTTATTCTTTTTTATTTTTTGGCAAATAGGTTCCAGCTATTGATTTTAATATTCCAGGCACATGGATTTTCTCCCCAAGTTTAAGTCATGTTCTCCAGATAGAATTTGTACTCATAAATTAGTCGTTCCCACTCTTTTTTATGGCTCAGCCTTCCTGCGCTACCGTTCAGGCAATTAAAGTTTCTCTCTTTGCATCCTTTCGTGTGTTCATTAGCTCTCTCCTCATCATTTTCTTCCTTGAGACAGAGACAGGGACGGGTGTGGAATGAATTCTGTTTCCTCATTGCTTTCCAGTGCCTGTTTCTCCAACCCAGTCCAAGAATCACTCCCAGCAGAAAACCTACAGCCCAAAGAGCCATTGGGAGCACCACAGCAGAAGGGAAAAGCTCTGCTGATCACAGAACTGACAAGCTTTGGTGGCAATGAGCTGATGGTTGGATTACATGATCTTAGTGGCCTCTTCCAAACTCTACGATGCTATGATTTTGGGGTCATCATTGAGAATGACTCAAAACCCCATTGTGCAACAGTGTCTGATCTCCCAAATTCTTTTGGCATCCGATTCCCCAGATCAGCCCTACTGCAACTGCTCCCCAGGCACACAGAGCCACAAGGAAAACCATTTGGATTGTACTCTCTTGATTTCATGTCCATTGGGGATTTCCTGGGATTTTGCAGACCCCAAGGATTGAGGGCAACAGAGAGGCAGACCTGTGCTTAGGGCACCTGCACAAGCTAGCCTGCAGGCTTACAGCTTCACTGTGGTTTGAGGTTTGAAGGTTTCCTTTCACCTTCTCATCTCCTGCCTTTTTGTGACAACGACAACAAAACACACAAAAATATCCCTCAGAAAATCCAACCATCCTTGCTCTTGCAGGTCCTGAACTGTTTGCCTCAGAGGGCGGAACAGAGACTTTGGATGGTTTTGAGAAGTCTCCTGTCTGGGTGGTTTTATTTATATCTGATGCATTTTAATGCAGAATGGCCAGAGAAGAGCTGCTTCAGAGCAAAGTCGAAGCAAAGCAGTTCTGCAGGTCCAGCCCTCGCTGGGCTCAGTGGTGGGATGTGTTCACCACCCCCTCTTTATAATAACCCCCTACATCTCCTCTCATCCAACAAAACACTTGGGTGCATTTCTGCAAGTGAAAAAATACAAGAGAAGGAAGCATAAGGCTGTAAAATAAACACGCTACAAAATGCCTCCAGGTTGCTCTAAATTATGCATCCTTCCTGTTAGGAGATGTTCAAGGTTGTCTTTTCCTGTGAACAGCACTCCTCCTGGGTCTTCACCTTCATTTGCTGGGATGCCTCTGCTCTGGGCTTGCAGTTATGTCTCCCCCCCTTTCGCTGCCTTTACAACCATTTCTTTGCCACCTTTTATAATTCAGAACACGACAAATGAATTCCCACCTCAGCTCAGCACTCAGATGATGGGAAAGGGATAAACGGTCCCTGGTAGCAGCTCAGTGCATGGTGAGCATCACTGCAGCCCTGTGCATTGCTTTTTCCCTGTGCACAGGAGTTCAGCGATGCTCACAGCCCCAATCCCTAGTGCAGAGCTGGGAGCATCACTGGGGCAAACCGAGGCCAAAAACACACGGACTTTTCTGGGAAACAGCCCAACCCTCTCATTTCTGTAATGTGATTGGCACACGGCTCAGTTTTGCATTCTGTTTCTAAAGGGTAGCTGCTATTCTTTTTATTAAAACCTCTAAATTTCATTAGTTTGCACTTACCAAAATAAACCTGGCATCACTAGTGAGCTCTCCCGTGGATGTGCCATCGATCTGATGCAGCCCCACGTCACACCTGGCATGGTGACAGCCGCGTCCCTCCGTGCTGAACACAGGCACCCGCTCTGCCTTGGGGGCTGAGAAGCATTTTCATGGAGTTCTGTGATGAGGAACTTTGCTTCCAAGGTTTCAAGGGGGAGAGAAAAAAGGAAAAGAAAAAAAGAAAAGAAAAAAAAAAAAAGAGAGAGAGGTTGATTGTAAATTTAATTCCTGTATCTTAGTCATTTCTGGGCCATGGGTCATTAGGCACACATTAGTGCTGCTGGGCATTTTTCACAGGGGCTGAACCAGCAGAAAGGAGCTGGGTTTTGCAAAGCCAGGGCTGAGAGATAGATCTCTGTGCATGGGGAAGCTCAATCCCGTGCTCAGCCCCACAGTGCTGGGAAGTTCCCCCAAATACTCCCGGTGTCCGTCTGTCCGCAGGTGTGACAAACAGCCTATGGAAACAGGCTCCTTTAATGGGCTCCAGCATTTTATTTATAGCCCCTTCGAATAAGTGCAGCTGATACTTAAGATCGGCGGATTTAATGACAGAGAGCTGGCAAAAGGCCAGGGCTGCAAATAGTGCCGCTAAAAGTCTTCTCCACTATAAAATTTGTTTAATGCAAGAAATCATCCTGTGCAGGTTTTTTGGCTGGCATTTTTTTAATTAGAGGGTGAAATCGACATTTTGCCCCTATGATCTGCCAGCACTTCATGGGATGGGGCTGGCGGTGCTGCCTTGGAGATGGATTGTTGTGTTGGAAGAGATGCTGAAGCCTTGTCACTTCATACATCCCCATATATGCCCACTGCCGGCACCTTTCCCTTTCCTCCAGGTGTCATCTCTCCAAGGTTTGACCAAGAGCCCATCACACTAAGTGGTAAGGCAGCATGGCTGGGAGCTGGAACATTTGGGATCTGTAGACATGCACTGAAGCCACAACACTTGGTTGGTGTTTGATAACTTTGCCACTTTTCAGGTTAGCACCCACTGTGGGGTTGTAACAGTAGGGAGATGTCTTTTGTTCCAGCACACAGCCCACCTGGCTCACAACAGGCTTTTCTGGGTACTGTGGTTCTCTCTAAGGGAGCAGTGCCATTAAAAAAAAATCTATTCAGGATAATAAATTGCAAACAAAATGCTGGAAAAATATTGAAGGGCTGGAAATCCTCCTAGGTTTTGCAGTTATATTTACTGATGCACTCAGGAGCCCTCTTTGAGCTTCCCTGGGAATCCAGAGGAGATAGGATTATCCTGAGCATCTTGATAGGATATTTTTCCCTGCTGTTTACAATAATGTCCTCAGGACCTCCTGCCTTGCAGAGATTTTGGTCAATCACTCTCATGTATAGAGATGAACCATGGGTGAGCCCCAGCCAGCTCTGTGATTTAAATTTCCCATTGCCTGGCTGTGAGCTGGGCTGATATTTATGGACATGCTCTGGATCGGAGGTAAAATGCTGCATCTTTCATGGAAGCTGTAAGAGGTAATTAGTATCTGTCCTGTGGGATGGGGCTTAATGTTGAGGCACTTCAGGAGCGCTCTCAGTGTTTGAAGACTTAGCACCTTGCTGAACTGGGATCTGAATTCATAGGATGCATTAAATTATAATTTAAGGCTGAAAAAAAAAGGCAGAGGAAAGATAATAATTGGGTGGATTGTGCCCTTGTGAGATGCCACATCCCCGTTTCCAAGTAATAACTGTGTGTAAGAGAGGCACTGTGCTGGCTGCAGGTGTCTCCAGACCTTGAAAGACTGTGGAACAAAAATCCAGGAGGGCTGACCCCCATGGGACTGAGACTTGCAGCTTGAGATCCCTCATTTCAGGTCACGGCTCCTTCTGCTTCTCTTAGTGAATGTCATAAATACAGAGGCTTTGTCCCAAAATTGTATGCACAGAATTTAAGGACTATTTGAGGGCATGAAATAACCTGAGTTTTTCTGGCCCTGGTGACCAATTGCACATTATTTACCCAGTTGTGGTAGAGCATTCATTTTGCTGGACTAAACCCCATCATATAATTACCTCTTAGCCTACTGGGATCACCTCCAGAGCTCAAAGCTCTTTGGTTTCCTTGCCTTTCTTCAACCACTCATTTAATTTATTTCCAAAAAATACTGAAATAAAAGAATGTTTAAACCAGAATAGGACTGAACTTTTCTTTCACGGTGCTCAGTTTGCTGGGTATGGCTGGAGAACCCGAACTATTGTCAAGAATGCCACTCAAATTACAATATAATTGTCTGGGAGAAAAAAAGAAGAAGAAGAAGAAATCTGGCAGCTAATTCTGATTGCAGTGCACATTTCTGTGCCTGTGACAAATGATTTCTAAAGTTAGCCTCAAGGACACCAAGCTTCCAAGAGGTCACCCATCCACACTGTTTATTTTACTTGCCATCCCTAAAATAAGTTTTAAAAAGTGAAATTAACGGAGAGGGAAAAGAAGGAAGAAAATTGTAGATGGTGGGGAGAAGATTGAAGTGTTTTGTTTTAAAAGGAGCAATGCTCGGAGCCATAAAGTATGAAATACAGGGGGGGAAGCAGATTTGGGGCTAACCTACAATATCGCATTAGGCTTTAAAGCCGTTCCAACAGACTAAGCATTTGAGAAAGAATTGGAGCTGCTTGTGATAAGTTGCTCCTCTTATCGGCAAACTGTCATCTGTCTTGGGAGAGAACATTTTGTCCACCCTACCAAAACAAGTCAGAAAAATTGGATAAAAACAAAAATATAAATCAGAATGGGAACTGGGAGCCGAACTGAAATGATGGCAATTTCCTGGCAAGGCTCACTGGACGGCTAAATGTCAGACGTGACAGCAGGAATTATCCCTGCTATGTGGGGTCAGGAGTGATGTGTGCGGGTGGTGGGCAGAGCACAGCCACTGAGGGACATGGCCTTGGGTCGGCAGGGTTGTGCATGGCATGGCACAAAGGTCTCAGGGGAAGCAAAATATGCAGGGGACATGGACACAGCATGGTGGCAGCCCCATGGAATCTGAGCTGAGAGGTGAGGTAGGCTGTCCACAAATGCCCAAGCATCTATTGGCAGTGCTGACACTGCCCAGAGCTTGGGGTGTGCGTCAAAATGAGAAGGTCAGCAGCAAGGCTCTGGGATATCACCATGGGGATAGTGGGATCCAAACCTGCCAGCCCTGCCCCATAGATGTGCCTGAGTGTTTTTCTCCTTCACTGAATACTGTGCTCCCTCAGCAGCAGCCAGGCTGATATCACCGGAGGCAAGACCTGAATCAGACGCGAAGAAATCAGCTATTTAAATGCACTGGACTTGCTGCGCTCCCATTAAACCCCAAGAAACCCAATTGCAGTTTGGAGATGGAGGTACAGCGAGAGGAGGTGTGGGACACACTTCTGCAAAGTCACCTAATGGGAAAAGACAGAGCCTGGGCAGAAGTGAGTGATAAAGGCATGGAAACGTCCAGGGCTTGCACAACTCAGGGCTGCAGCAGCACCTACAAGAGCAAGCAAAGGATGAGATGCTGTTTCTGGCAAGGGAGCAGCTGAAGAACTGCTCTCCTGTACTTTAGATTTGAAAAGTATATATATTTTTAATTATTAATGTTGCATCAGTTTGATACACATGACAATGAGGCACCAGAGATGCTCTATCGTTTTGCAGGGAGCTTATGGCTGCTTGTGCAAACCCACACGAACGAGCAATATCTGAGCCTTTACTTCAGGCCAGCTCAGAGCAAATTGTCCCAGCAAACAGAGCTGCCTTGCCAGGTGCTGACAGCCCTCCTGCATGCACACAGAGAGTGCCTTGCTCAGAAAGACTGGAGGAGGGGGAATGGAATGAGGGTCAGCAATTTGCTCCCTTTTGGAAATATCCCAACAGTGAGGATATCAAAGCTGCCCTTTAAGCAGAAGCTGATGAAAAGCTGCTACAAATTAATCTCTTAACATTTTAATTTAACGCACATTTTGTACCAAGAACAGGGATGACCCATCCAAGGGTTAATCCAAGCTGTGCACCTAGCATATCGACGCCAGATTTGCAGCAGGGTGGGTACATACATGCATTTCTATCGCATACACAGGTATTTCCTTATCAGAGGTATGTGGGCCAGGCAGCAGACAGGCTCTCCTCTCACCACGGTGGGGTGTGGGATGCCACACAAATTCCATCAGGGCAACCTGCAGCCCATCAGCACTGCAGCATTGCAGGGTGCTCCATGGGAGCAAGGACACTTTCCAGCATCACTCAGAGCCACTTGGCTTCTTTATTTTTATTCTTTTTTCATGTTGTGGTGCCCTGATGTCTCTGTTGGTGGGAAAGAGCTGAACAACAGGTTCTGACCAGCCCCTCTCTGCCATCAGTCTCACATCAGAACTGAACTGCTTTAGTTGCACTAAGTTGTGCAGTTTGTTTGTTTCCATGCTGATATCAGACAATAAATCCAAAGCAATCATTGTCCAAATGTTTAAAGTTTTCCCAAAGGGAATGTCAATTACCTTTCCCTCCCAGCACCACCGACCTCTGCCACATAGAAATCCCACTTTTATTTTGAGAAATGCAGCCACTTGCTTCAATTATTCAGCCTGCCCTCTGAGGTGAGCAAAAAAAGAGTGTTCAATAGGTACATCCGAAAAGGTCTGGCTTAAATCAGTATGGCTGTGACCCAAGGCATGAAGTTCAGCCCCTCGCATACAGCCTATGTGTACAGAAAGTTTGCTGGAGGAGTGGGTCATCGTTGTTAAACAACCCTGGAGGCCTCAGTTCAGGTGAAATCTCCATCTGAGGGATTACTTCTGTTGCTGAGGATTTGCTTGGAGAAAATAGTGCCATGACCTGGATCACGAGCAGCCTTGAAGCCCACTGAGGGCTGCAGGAGGAATGGTGAAGTGACACTCACAGTTTCCAAAGTGCCCATCCTTGGACAGCCAAAAGCCACACAGGATTTCTGCCTGAATTAAGCCTAAACTCACCTTCATCACTCAAATCCCACCCAGGACAAGGGTAGTGGTACCAAATCAGTAAGATGAAAATGCTTTCATAGAAACATCCCTGCCAAGAGCAAGTTATCCTTGGATGGGGAGATCGTGTTTTGTGATTGCAGTTATTTGTATGGACAATGTCCCTGCCTGTCTCAGAGAGGCTCATTGTAAAGGCTCAGAAGTTGGGTGACGCTGCTCTGCAGTACAGGGGCATGTCCAATCCACAGCCCCATGAGCTGCAGATAGATGAGGAGGGTAATGTAATTCCATCTTTGGAAATGTCAGACTTTATGGATGAATAAAATACATTCCATTTTCTTCTGTTTATCAATATTGGGTGAGAACAGACTAGAAATTGCTTATAAATGGGTAGCATCAGGAGAGAGGCCATTGATTTGTTATCTGTAGCAGAAACTGAGCGGTGATCCTACGGTAGCAGCCACAGGTCATAGAATCAAAGAATCACAGAACATCCTGATTCAGAAGGGACACCATGAGGATCTCTGAGTCCATCTCCATCACCTCTGTATAGAATACAATAAACAACTAAAACAGAAAAGCAAGGCATGGATAGAAGAAAGAGTAACATCGAGTTCTCCTCCATTCAAACAACAGACAATAATTCTGGCTACACAAAGTGTTCAGTGTTAGGTGATGTCATATATTGGTTTGTCCATAAGATGGTCTCAAAGCCACTGTGTACTTTATGTTTTGATGGGAAATCTGTGGTGCCATGTGAGGGTGGGCTGCCCAAAGCTATATAGGGTGTGCAGGAGGGATACAGTCTCCAACAGCACAATAATGGTTAAGGGAGAGATTTCAGAAAGGAGAACAGAATAGCGGTGAGTGAACTTTGCAGATAAATTATAGCTAAAGAGGAATGAAACATTATAGTTTCAATTACTGCTGTGCCCAGCCACGCAGGTAGTAATTCAAACAAGAAACAATTGGCGGATTGTCACCCTCAAATCAGACACATACCATTTAATTCCATTTACTGAGGGTTCACTGACTGTATTTTGAATCAAATACAGCCATTAATGTGCAAAGATCTGAAAAATGCATGTGTCCCTTTTACAAATGTGACAATGAGACGCTAATTCCTGTAAAACCCTTTTTTCTTCAGGTTGGACTGTTCCTATTGCCTTTAGTTATGCAGATATTACTTATTAAGAGTTTTAATATGTCAGGCTGGTTCTTTTGAAATGGCTTGTGCCTTTTTGTTCAGAGCGTATGGAAAGCGCAGCTAAATCCATTCTTACATTCCATCATCCAAACTTAGCAAATTGATTCGAATGCAGGGAAAAAAAGAGCTACTTTCATTAAAACAATTAAATCCTTACTATTATTGCTGTATCTGGCTATTACAGCACAAATATAAATCATCGGTTACAGGAGCTAAAAGCTTTCAGCTAGAATTGCTCTACCGTCTGCCCCATGCCATGGGCATGGAGAAAGGATGACGTGCACCAGGCTTCTTTACAGGTGATGCTGCTGCCTAAATAAAAAAGTCAAGTCCATAAAGTGAATATCATTGTGCCACCTGGTTTCTCCCCAGCAGTGAAGCAGGAGGAGAGCAAATGGGAGGAACAGCAGTTGGTTTGGTTTTCCCTCTCTGTGTGAATTGGGGGATGTTTTGGAAGGGGCACAAAGGTTTTGGGGCAGTCGAGTGCTTTTGTTTTCCTTTTCTAAATAAACCATGGATCTGCACTGTTACACACTCTCCGTGGGGTCATGAAGTGTGTTGCAGAATAAAAATGGAGCTTTCTGTGATACTGCACTTGCCCTTCAGAGCTGCTTGGATTGCATCAAAGGGCAAATTGTTTAAATATAATTTTCCTGATTACTGAATAGGTCGACCGAACAGGATATGAAATGCAAAGGCTTTTCTCATCTTGCTCTTTGCATCATCCGAGGGCACACCTCGCTACAGGTGCTGCCTGTTTGCTCAAGGACACTTCCAGACAGCAGAATATCAAAGGAGAAGGGATGGACAGCCCAGTGCATCCTGCACATTTTAAATTGCTTAAAAAGACTCTTTTGCAAAAGGAGTCTGAGGCAGGGACTGAAATCAGTGCTCAGCATGTGGATTAGACAAACAGAGTGGTCATTAGCACTGATTGTCATTGTCACACAAGCACAGACTGTTAATTCAGCCCAGGAGTCATTAGAAGCAAGCCTCAGCGGGGAGGGGCGTTGGTGTAGATGCTGGATGGCTTGGCAGAACGTGAAGAAAACCCCTGAGATTCTACACCACTCCGGTTGTAAATTCCAAATGGAAACTCCCAGTAATTTGCCAGGAACTGGATTATTCACACATTATTCTCATTTGTGGAAAACTGTTTGAACCCAGCCTTGTTTTTCTCACCCCATTCCCAAGCTGAGCTTATCACCTTTTCAGGAAGCCACACTCCCCCAGGGCAATGTCCCCGCTTCCAGCAGGATTTTGCCCTGGCTTTTCTCCTGGGTCCAATTGGGAAGGTTCTACCTTTGCCCCAATTCTTTTGCCAATGGGTGCCAACATCCAGAGAGACATTCAGCCCCAAGGAGCTTCCAATGCCTTCCAGCCTCACCCAAGCAATGTTGTCACAGTCCCACAGCTGCAGAGCAGCTCCCATTGTACTGCGTGGGTGTCCCTTTATTGGAGTTCCTCCCACCACGTGCTTGTAATTTATTTGTATTTCCAGCAGCGATAATTGAGTTATCAATTTTGTGCTCTTTTGGGCCAGAAGCAAAGAGATCAGAGCTGTTTTATACACCTAATTATAGATTATTTCCCATAGCTATAAAACCACAGAGGAACAGATCCAGAGAACATCCTTTTCATCTCTACTGACTTCTCCCTTTGCTCACTCAGACTCCAATCAGAACGGCCTCCAGACAAAACAGTTGTCAAAAGCAAGGGCTCCTTATCTCCTCACAGGACAAAACCTCTCCGCATCCCAGCAGAGACCATGCATAGTTGCTTAAAGATCAAATTCAACATACACTTAAGCAATCTGCTTCAGCCTTTACCACCTTGTTGAGTCATGCTGAGATTTATCCTGTTTCTTAACACTTTGGCTATAATCTGGTTCATGACAATGGCCTGGGGGTCTGCTGAGGATGTAAAAAATTGACTTTCTTTGGCACATGCAGGCTTTGTGGGCTTGCATTTAGCATAGCCCCTCATGCCCCTGCTAGATCCTATGCTCAGGCTGCTCCCTGAGCAGCACCAAACATCCTACAGCATCCTCAGATCCCATAGAGCTGCAGTGCAGAGCAGGGGTTGAGGTCTGGCATACCCTAATTTTCTATTTATGGAAAGAAATGGGAATTGTCCATGTGTCGGTATTAAGTTTCTGGTGGTGACACGCAGAGGCCATCCAAGATGTACGACCTAGCAAATGTATTGTAACACACACATCACATTCGTTCTCTGGGTAAATAGATATTGTCTAGGGTACATTACATCTGCGCCTTCATGTTTAATTTAATGTAAGTGAACTGCCTTAATTTCTCCAAATTGTAGTAATAAACATAACATTAACAGTGATACTGCTAATAATTTATTTTGCAAGTGATTAATCAACAACAAACTCTTTTAATTACCTGTTCTGAAATGTCAAACTCTAAATTAATTATATGTTATTACATGAATTCATGTATATGTATACACAAATATGAATTCCAAGGGTAATTAAAATGAATAAACCATCAGATTTGGTAAAATTGTGCAGCTGAGAGAAGTTTGCTCCCCGCTGCATTTCTGCCTCTTTGCATTTCATCCTCAGCACAAAGGGAGTTAGATTCCAGGGCTCTAAGCAAGTCATTTGTGCTTCTGCAAAAAATATTACCCACAGAAAGTGGCAGACACCATGGGACCTATGCTGTGAGCTGCAAGGAGGAGTGTAAAGCAGCTGTGCTACTCAGCTGGGGGGAGTTCAGGGCATTTGGGTGCTCTCTGTGCAGGGGGTGATACCAAGCAGGGCAGAAGTAGGTGGTGTACATTTGCTGTCCTCAATAATTAGCAAGAATTTTTGGAAGGAGATGGGGGTGAAATTAGCAGGTTTGGGGCACAACCAAAGAGTCCTCCATTTTGTGTTCTTGTTGTGTATCTCAATGCAGGCACCACATGAGGCTCTTTGCAGTACCCTGGTCACCCCTAGACGAGAACAGAAAGACCTCTTCTTTGCACTGACACTCCAGACATCATGGCCAAGAGCCCCCAGCAGTGAGGGGCTGTATGCCAGGGGGTCATGGAAGGATGGAGACCACCAGCTTGGAGAGTCAGGGAATGAAGCCTTTAATTCAGAGGTGGACACTGAGGCAGTCCCAATGGCTTGCAGCATGGGCTGGAAGAACAGGATGATTAATGAGAGCAATGGCACGAAGGAGCCAGGATCTAAGTAATGAGACCTTTATTTGATACATAATACAGCCGGGGCCCTCTATAAAGAGAATGCCAGGAGCAGGGCTAAGTTTCACAGTTCTGGGAATGTATCAGGAAGGGGGAAAGCTTTGCTGACTTTGCAGCCAAACGCCTGGGCCATGCGCAAGTGTTGTTCACAGTGAGCTTGGGACATGTTAATTTAGTCATATATCTTCAGACGGTGGCAAGATGCCCTGACTTTTGATTTACTGTGCTGAGTGGGTCTATGTGATGTTGTGGGTTTAAAATGAGGTGTCCAGAGCCTGATTCAGTTGCAGGATCGCTGAATTCCAGCTGGGAGATGAAGAAGCCGTTATACACATACAACAAGAACTCCCAGCCAAAAATTACTTATGGTTTCAATTAAAGGAGAAGAAGTTGCTGATTGTTTAGGTATGGATGTCAGAAACACAGCAGTTAACAGCAGAGATGAATGAGAGATTGTGAGGTGATAACTTAGATAAATTGGTATCTCATCCATATTAAGGAGACAGCTCATCCTCTGGTGCTGCTGGATGACATGAAGAGTGGAGTGTATATGGATACTAAAACACATTGGTCTTAAAGTTAAATCCCCAAGAACCATCAGAAATAAGTCTCAGAAGCCAAAGTGAGATCTGATGCATGCTGCAAAAATATGCAGTCTGTCAGGGAACGCTGCTCTCTCCATATAACATCCACCGTTTGTGGGACAATTATAGAGAAAATGATACTGTGATCTGTAAAGCAGTTCCTGCAGTGGTTTTATTCACTAACTCGATGCTACGCATAATCATTGCCAGTAACATCTCCAGAGGTGTATGCATAATAGAGAGACATCAAGCCAATGAGTCAAAACATCAGAAAATAAAATTCAGATGAACATCACTTGTGGAAATTCTATCATCTGTCATTTAACGCCATCTGAAGACCTCCGCATTGAAATAACGCATCGAAACCAGGAGTTACCCCAGGCAGCAGTTCTTCAGACCTGCATGGACTCGGGGTTCTCTGCAAGTTGATTTGAGTGCCAAGAAGTTCTCTTGTGAGATCTCAAGCACCCAAAAAACACTGTAGATGGGAAGGGAGGGTAAAAGGAGGGTCTGTCCTACCATGTCCCCACCTCAGTGCCTTCCCAGCATCACCCAAGCATCTGCGGCTGGGAGCAGAGTTGCTCCTGGATCACCCTAAGGCTATTTACAGCTCTTGCTGATGCCTTTTGGATACCCAATCCCGAAACTCTTCATGCGAGGAAGCTTGCAGGATGACAGATTGCACCTTAAAACCAAGAGGTAATAGCTCTTAGGTCCAGATCCGTTCTTGGAACTAAATTCACTGCAGAAGAACTGTTTCTGCACAACTGCATAATGCCTCAAAGTGGCATATTACAATCTTTAAATTCCAAAGCCAATGAAGAATTCTGCTTTAAACTACTGCAGCAGCCCAGCCCCCCTTTATTTATGAGAAATAAGCTTTTCATTTAGATTTAACTACAGATTCAAGTGGTTTCCATGTGCCAAGGCTCAGAGTCACACCAGTGTCACAATCACTCAGGATCCCCAATAAACCTGCATATATACGTGTGTATTTTCTATAGATATATACATACATTTCATTTTTAAAAAGACAAAGCTTTTATTCCAGGCTTGATTTTCCTTTAAACCATATGAAACAAAGTTCTAAAGGATGACCCAAAATTGCCAGCTTGTTTGTAATTTTCCCCACATTTTTTGGCTTGTAGGTACAGAGAGAACGATAGATTTGCTTCCCCCCTTTCTACTCATTGTCCCATGCAGTGTTGATGTGCCAGGCACTGTGGATGGGATCAGGGAGATCAGTGAGTTTGCCACATAAATAGTCCCTGAGAGTGCCTGAAGTTTCATTTCTCAATGGAAAGCTGCAGTGAAACGAGTATTTTTCTACTCATCTCGTTATTATTCATCAGTGTTTTCAAGCACCTTTCTACCCATTTTTTCTTGCAAAAGGCACGGTGTTTAAATGGGTTGGAAGGTGTATTTTGTGGAAAGCCCAACCCACATCTTTGATCCCGGGGGTTTTGTAAAGCAAAGAAAATATCTGCCCTCCCTGCTCCCTCACCTCCCTCTCTTTCCCCTCCACCTAAGTTACCTCATCTGGATCCGAAGGAATGCTTGCCATCCTTTGAAGAGGTAGTCTCCTCCAAAAAATCAATAGTCAACATTGTCTTTAAATAGTCTGACATTTACCTTTACAGCAGTTTTCATTTCTTTCCCGGATTGCTCAGACATTTGTATTACCCACACTACATTCCTGATCTCTCGGCCAGAAGCTTTGCACGGATGCAGCCCCAGTGCTGCAAAGTGGCCACCAGCAAGGAGCTGCAGCACGATAATTAACAGGATGGGAGCTCACTAATAGAAGCATCTTTAACTAATTTATGGAAGACATCAGGTGAGAATAATTACAAGCAGAAGGGTATTGTAAATCCCTGAAGAAAATACACTTGGAAAGCAGTTTTCCCAACAAGCAAATCTGAATGCTAGCCCAAAGGTCAGAAATAAAAAGGCTGAGAGCTTCAGCTCCCCAAGCAGGCACCTCTCCGATCCCTTCTTGTCAAGAAATTGTCTGGGGGTTCATTTAGAAAGCTGCTTGTTCAGGGCAGGGCCATTTGCAATCTGGGAAAGTTAAGCAAATTAGCAGAATTATTAGGTAAGAGGCAATTCTCCACAGCCTGCAAGGCAACCGCTTGTTAAATGAGCTCACACCAGAGAGTTGCACTGATCGAGTGGTGTTTGCAGAGATGGGGCTGTGCAGGCATTTGCTTTGAAATAACACTGCTGTATTCCCCTGGAAAAATTAAAAAGAAAAGAGAAAAAAAAAAAAGGGAAATTTGTGCAGATTCCCCATCAGGCTGAGCTGGAAGATGCCTTTGTCTTCCACATGCATTCCTGCTTCTCGTCTCCTTCTGCTATAATAAATATCATAATCCTAGCAAACAAGGGAAGGAGATAAGTCCGACACCTTTAACCCAGTTACTGCTAAAAATAGGGAGCAGTGTGGTGCCACGAGGCTCCAAAGCAGGTGGCTCTGCACCCGCTGTCCCCTGCGGCTGATAGGGACAGCTGTGTGCTGCAGCCCCAGTGCTCTGTGCAGTGTTGGGAGCAGGATCCAACTCAGGTCCTGCAAGGAGCCCACCCAAGGGTGGCTCACACTGCTCACTTGTTTTTTATATACTCTTTGCCTATTGATTTGTTATTCTTATACCTTATACAGTGCACTTAGCACAGAAAAAAAACTGGATTAACCAAGTAAATGTGATTTATTAGCTGATCTCTGATGGAGAATTATGTCGGTTTTCCATTTAAAAGATGTATCAGATTCATCTACTCATGAACCAGTTAGTTCATGTTTGTGGACCTCCTAACATGCCACATAAAAATTTCCCAATGTCAAACTGCATGTTGGGTATAACAGCCAAAGGTTTTAAATGAAGAAAGTGTATAACTGGGAAACCTTTGGCTCTTCCAACACCGCTTTGCCTGGCTCTTAGTTAACACATTCTTCCTGTTCCTTGGTTTCTTAAAACCTTTCTATTTTAAAGTTTTTATTGATAGCTTCATACTCCTCCCCCTGCTATGCAATGGAGATGAGCACATAACGTAAGCCTTTTCAATGGAAGTTTTGGTGTCAGGCTGATTAGATTTGGGAAGTGTCAGTTGTTGAATGCTGTTCGGCTTCTGTCTCAGACTAACAACTCTCCCTGCTCTAAGGGTTGGCTCTCTTTCTGTCCCTGCTGGACTCATTGGTCCATGCTCCACCACATGTAAAGACACCTATACTTTCCTGGTGATTCACATTTCTGCTTAAACAAGAACCAACAGGCTCCATCCCATCCTGCAGCTCCCAGGACTATGTGGAAGGTTGCAGTGTTTATTTTTGGTCTTGTCCAATTAAAGACAACAACATAGAGCAGATGAGATGCCTGGGCACGCGTTCATATCACAAGCACAATGCAAGAACAGATAGGCATTAACATGGGAATTCTTTCTCACCCAGTTAGACTGATGCATAAGGAAATAATCCACACAGGGCACTGAGAAGATATTTTTTGTTGTAATTCCAAATGCTAAAGCCCCTAAATAAAAGGATTTTACTCCTTGAGAGAAAATGGAAGGGCTATGCACACGCAGCCTGGGGTGTCACTACAACTCATTGGGAGCATAATGCATAAGCACTGAGCTTCTGGGATTGCTGTGTGCACACTGGCTGCCTACACTACATACAAAGCAGAGGGCACTGCTTAAATCTCAGTCAAGTAAGTAACCATGGACAAGGAAGTGAAAACAGGCATGCTTTTTTCTCCCTGTTGCAAAGAACTCAGGTCATGCAAGCACCAGGCCTGTGCAAAGAGCACACATTCTTAGACATAGCATCCTTCTCTCTCTTGGATGTACAGCAGACAACATCATCGAGTCCTTCCTGCTTTTGCAAACCATGTGCAGCACAACTCTCTGCTTATTTTTAATCCAAACTGATGTCCTACGGCTGTCATATGCATGATTATGGCAGTCATTTCTAATTAGTGATTGTGTCAATAGTATTGACATTTTCATCACTTTGGGGGGAAGTAGAGAATATTTTCCAGCAGGTGAATTCCCCTCTTTGCAGTTCTCTTCCCCTCCAGCTGCACCCACTGGATAAATGAGCCGTGCATCCTATTCTAAAGAACGCAAGAGCATAAAGTCTGCTCTCTGCTTAAGTACATTACAGCAACTTAGGCAACACAAAACTCAAGAAAGGCAGAAAAGCAAATTCACTCTGTCCTATGGCAAGATTTACAATCTTGTTCTGAGTGCAGTATTTATTATACGGCTTAACAGAAGCTCTGGCAGGATGGGGGAAATGCTGGCGGCCCCGCAATGAGGAGGAGGCGTTCAATAGCTTGCTGGGAAGTGGAGTTGGACACGAACAGATCAACCAGCCATTACACTCAGTGATAAACACCCTGCAGGAGCCATCATTCACCCAGGAAGAAAGAGGAAGGCAGATCATTACATTTATTGGTCATAGTTTTTAAAGAGTCAATAAAGACCCACTAGAAAAGACATGGTTAGGAGCAGGAATATATATATATATATATTTAATGTATCTTGAAAATACCTTCAGCTCAGTTTGCCTTCTGCCCAATACGTCAGGGTGAATCTTCCTCCTAGGTGATGGTCCCAGTGTAGATGGTGCTCACATTGTACAGTTTTTAATGTCTTTAACCATCTTTAGCTTTGTACCCTGATAGCCCCTCCAGGCTATATGTCAATGCCATCTGGGAGTAAAAGAAGAGACTTCTGCTCAAGTGCCGCTGTAATGTAGATCTCTTGACTAAAATTGCACTTCCTTCACTTGACAAACTGTCAGCACAGAACAATTATCTGCCTGTTGGTTTGCTTGTCTTTTCTTTTTTCTCCTCTGAGAAGAAGAAAAAAGAAAGAGAGAAGAGAAGAAAAGAGAAGAGAAGAGAAGAGAAGAGAAGAGAAGAGAAGAGAAGAGAAGAGAAGAGAAGAGAAGAGAAGAGAAAAAAAATTAAAAAACATACAAAGGGAAAGGATGTGTAGAAAAACTCCAAAGGCAAAATCCAGCTAACCTGATTGCTGCGCCTGGAGATGCATTGGTGGACCATGAAAGGTAATATTGGGTCAAATGCTAAATGTGAGGGACAATTTCTAGCCCTTTTCTTTTGGGGATTTCCAGAAAGGATATTCCTAAATAGGAGATTGGGAAGAAGAGGCAAGGATCATTGGACTCCTCTGCTTGTCTTGAGGAAGAAACCAAAACAGGTTAGAAGAGCCCAAAGCTTGTGTTCTGCTCAGCAAGCTGAAGGAACCATTTGATTTTTCTCTCTCGGTAAGAAAGGATGGGGATGATGTCATTAGGGAAGTGAGCCAACCTGATTTTTTGTTAGCCATCTCGGTGTTAATGGGACAGTGCAGTTCAGTTGGAGAACACCCACTAAGAATGTGTAGAGCCCTAAGAAGTGTAATCTAAATTAGTGGGTAAATTTGTTTGTGCACTTTTTTTCTTTACTGTTTTATTTTCCTTCTTCCCTTCTGTACTAATTCTTTTGCCACCTTCTCTGCCTCATTTGACAGATGAATGCTTTCAGGTCTTTGGGACAGATAATGTGTCTGTTTCTATCCCTTTTAAAAGTCCTGTACAAACACTATGGATATTAGAGTGCAGGTGTATTTGGTCTGGTGTGTTTAGCAGATTTAGATTATGAATTACTGCTCAAAATAACATTTGCATTTGCTGACAAAGGTCTTTATTACAGAAGAGGTCAAGAAAAAAAGATTATTCCTGCTAATTATCCACTGCTATTTAATATTTGCACAAAAGGTTTTGCAGGACAGAGTCCTCAGCATTGCTTGTTTGAGAAGCTAATAGGGTTTCTAGGAAACCAGCAAGGTCTGGAGGGCCATCAGATCAGCCTCTTAGCGGCTATGAAGGACAATTAGGCTTGATGGAATTACAGGGTGGTTGGCTAAAGGATGGCAGTCCCTGAGCCAGGGCCTGATCCTGGGGCATTCGAAGTCAGTGGTAAAACTTCCACTCAGAGTTGTGCTTTATGAGAAACCAACTGGAGAGGATCCAGTTTTCAGCCCCTGGGTAGGTCCATGTCCTGGTTGAAATGGAAACTCCATTTGTTCCTAAGCAGAGAATCAGAAGGGATCTGAGAGTGAACAGGTTTGACAGACAAACCATTGGGAGAAATATTTGCAGTGATTTTTTGGCCCTGGTCTTAGGTTTGTCCCTGTGTGTTAGCAGTCCTTGGAAAGTTCCCCCAAAGTCTAACAGCTGCCATTGACTTGGCCCCCACATTTCTTTGATTAGTTCATTCTAGCCTGTATCGTTCTAGAAATTCCTTGCTAACTGAATTTCCCACTCATAAAGATATAATTAAGCCATACATATAACTGCAGAAATTTCCAAAAATGGTGTCTGAAGGTGAGATCCATATTTAAGCTCCTAAATACATTGCCAGACTTAAACATCCCCACATGTCTCTTCTGGCTTCAAGAGAACTGGAAGGTTCATAATATTCAGTGCTCTGATGGCTGTGGGGGTCTTCTGCTTCCCTATTTGACATTGTTTAGTAACTTAATTAACATTCCAAAGGAAGAATTTTAATAAAGGTGTTGTTTACACCGGATGCAGCCTTGGGGAGTGAGGGAGAATAACCCAGACTGCAAGAGTGGGGAGCATGCTATTTTGGAAACCCAAGCCACAGCCTGCTGGAAGCAGCTGGTTCTCATCACCCTGTCCCAGTATCACCCACAGCCCAAACTACCGGTTTGTGCTGGAGATTCCTTTTCCCTTCCTTCCTTGCTTATGAATCTTGGGTTTGGTAGCAAGAGCTTTAGGGCTGCATTTGCACAGTGATTCTGCACTCGTGCTTATCCCTGTCTTCACTGATGCTTTCACTTGATGCAAAATTAGGGGGTGGGATTGGATAGTGCCCAGAAACCAGCATTGTTGATTGCAAAGCAAACAATTGGCAAGGAAAAGAGTGTGCAAAAATGCACGCCTTCAGCTTGCAGCTGCAGAGGTGGTGACCAATGGCTATGGTGTGTAAGTATACATAAGTATATAAGTGTATAAGTGCTGTGGCTGTAAAGCCAAGAGCATCCTTCCTATGCATGGAGGTCAGTCTGCCCCACAACGCTGCAGTAGTTTATTGGAGCTCCTCACTTGGGCATCTTCTATTAGACCAGGATGCACTGGTGGGTATTTGTAGAGATGTTGCATTTATGAAAATAAATAAATAAACAAATAAAAATAATTCATTCTTTTATAAATTTCCAGGGTGGCGTGAAGGAGAACATCCTCCTCCAAGAGTTCATGCACTGCTTCCCACTTTTGCATTTTTCAGAACAAATGCAGCAAATATACCTGATCAGCTCTGATACAACTGCTTCTCCTTCCCACCACATTTACACTAAGAGACTGATGAACCACAGAAAAAAGAAGAAAATAACTGAACAAACAACTTATCTTCCCAGAAACTCCCTAGAAACGTATCTGTCATTACTGCCCAGACTGAAGCAAGAGGGGATTTCAGCATGGAAGGTATTCTCACTGTATGCTGTTCGCTTTCAGCAAACTTTTGACATCCAAGCATTCTTTTCAGTGTGAGAAGTGATGGCTGCTTTCCAAAGGGGAGAGCTGGAGACCTGAGCCCTCAGCTCTGCACGTGCTCCTCAACCCCAGCTTGGAGAAAAAGCCAACATTATTTGGATTTCAGTGGGACTTCAGCTTAGATGCTTTGAGGTGCAGAAAAATGAGCTACAGAGGAAAGCATGGATTTTCTTTTAGTTGAGGAGGGATGCTCCTGCAGTTTTACTGCTCCTCATGTCTTTGTCTTGAAAACGCCCAGATGCACGTTCAACCTGGAATCTAGCAAATAGCTCCATCTCTTAAAGCATGTGAATACTCCTGATATTAGTAAGAACTTTTAATCGGAACCTGAGGGACCTGGAGTCAGCCGACCCAGTTTCCTACATACGAAAAGAGAGAAAACTCTGCCTTCCCTAATGCCAGGGGTTATCCTGGGCCAGGTATCTTTAAGAAGTAGAGATATGAACGATCTCATATCAGACTTCAGCATCCAAATGGCTCATTATACCAGCAGTAATAGCTTGTGATAGTCCTATAGATTTACAGTAGTTAGGAAGAGATAATGCCCAACTTGTTCCCCACCAATCATTATGACATGGGCAAAACCAGTGATTTTCTTTAAGTCCATTAGCATATTATTTGCACTTATAAGAACTAGACCAGCAGACACTTCACAGGTCTTTAGGAGCATAAGCCCAACGCATTCAAATAGAGACCTTATTTGGAACAAAGCTATTATCTCTCAAATCACGCAACACTGCTGGCCAGTTTGGGACAGCTGGGAAGCAGCAGGTGCTCCCACCCCATTCCCTGCCTTGGCAGCCTCAGAATTCCTATTTGGTGAGCAGCTCAACGCGTGGAACAAAATACAAGGAGGGAACTTCAGATCAAATTGTTTATTCTTCATTGCAACGAATGAAACACAGGAACGAGGCTCCCGGGGGGATGTGGGTGGGGGTGGGGCCGTGAGCAATCACACGTAAAATGTACAGCATTTGCACTTGAAATACACAGACCTGAATCACAGCCGGGATCAATACAGGAGGACGATAGAGATTATCAATCTTGAGTGGTCTCCGTTACACAGAATTGACTGGCAGCCACATAATGGCTCGGGCTCAGCCCACCAGTTTAGAGCCCGGGTGACAGATCTGCAGACACCAGCCATCAGCATCTCTCCTTGGCCACTCTTGTGCCAGTTTCTTCTGCTGTCCAGGTCAACCTCCGAGGTTCGTCTGAGAGATCAATGCACAGCTACAGCTGGTTGAAGGGGACCAAATCCATTGAACAGTTGATTTGGTTCCATTTTACCAGCTTTAGCAAAGCATTTGGCCTCACACTCTGCAAAGCAAAGAGGGGAACTCCTCAGGGTCTTTTCCTCAGGGTCTTTTCCTTCACAGTCGCCAGGACCTCTTCTGAACTTGCTCCCTGATGTTGCGAGGGTTCACAAGGCTTCGCTTTCAGGCATTCAGGATTTATTTAAGCTTCTTAGCAGCTTTGGCTGAAGAGCAAGTCTGAATTAAAGAGGCAGTTTTAAAAGCAGTAGAACAGTCTGCAGCACTCAGTGGCTGCCTGTAGACCTTTTTAAACCCGGTATTTGGCTCTGTTTTGAAGCTGCATTGCTACCACAGTGCAACTGAGTACTGTCCTAATCCAGGTCGTTTAATTGCCACTTCCCACCTTCTTCCTTTCAAATCTATTGTCTGCTATCCCCATCCACGCTCTGCATTTTGGTGACTCGACTTTTCTCATCTACCTTTAAAACCAGTGCTTTCCATGGCTGTTGTAGACAAGCAAAGATTGTATTTGCCACCATGGGGAGGGTGTTGAATGGAAGAGAAAGTGAAGCAGCCCCACAGCCTCCCAGCCCCATCCTTTGCAAGGGCTCAGCCTGCAGCTCCTGGAGAGCCCTGCACTGTGAGCACCCACTGCTCCCAATAACTCAGTATATCAGATTTTTCAATCACTGCAGCGGGAGCCAATAAAGCCAGACCTTTCCTTCTTAACCCAGTGCCGCTCACAGATATTGCACATTGCCTTGTGCGTAACCTATTTAAAGAATTTATATGCATCATGAGGCAAAGGTGACTTTTTCCCCCTCTCCCTCACAGCCCATCGCACACACCATGAGATGACACCGAGAAAAAAGCACCTATGCTGATAGGCACTGCATGCAGAGATATTGCTGATGGGCCGGCATTGCTGGTCCCCAAGAAATCCAGGCTTTGCAATGTAACAGTGGGTAGTGCAGATCACTTAACTGCCCAGCCCCAGTACTGTAAGCTGCCTATAAATAAATGCAGAGAGAGAGCGAAAGAGAGAGAGAACATCTTTTTTAAAAAGAGCTCTACAATTAATTTAATCGAGTTATCTCTAGGTACCTTTTTCAAGAGACAATCAAGCCAAGGAGCTAAATGGAAACTTAGACAGTGAGGACCTAGAAGTATTAAATTCATCCTTCGGTGAGTTATAGGAGGGAGGGAAGTAATTATTTACAAGAGATCGGGAGGAGGTGGAAGTGCCAGCGGTGACCGATGCTGCACTGAGACTGCAAGCTGAACCCTGACGGGCACATGGATTTTAGGAGAGAGAGCACTGAACTGCCATCAGCATAGCATGCTCCTGGTGCCCTTGTCCTGTCCCCATCCCATTGGTTTTGGTAGCAAAAGCAGTAAAACTAGTATCTTTTGCTGGAGATGAGTGCTGCTCTGTTCCCTTCACTTTGCTTCAGGGAGTGCCCCATAGCACATCTGAAATCGATGCCAGCATGCACCGACATTCTGTAACGTTTTGTTTGAATTCTTTGCAGTGAGTTATGAGTGAGGTTTTCCTTTTTAGAAAATTAGGTTTTCTCTTCTGGATGCCATTAATCACAACTAACGATGGCTCTGGCGGTGAGGCTTCCTCAGTACTGAGGAAGAGCATCCCCACACCTCCACACTGATGGGCTGCAGCACGTAGGGCTCACAGCCCCCACACACCTGGGCTAAGCTAGCAGTGCAGCAAGAGGAACTGCAGATGCTTTGCCGGATGTGTTCAAAGGTGTGAGCTGTGCTGAAACCCAGTCAGGCCAGGCTTTGCTGTCACTTACCCTTCCTACTGCCCTCCCAGGTTCATACACTGGGCGATGCAGCGCCTCCAAACTTAGGTTCACTGTCTGAAGGTTGTCCTCATCCAGTTGCGTCTTCCCAGCAGTGCTTGGAATTGGGTCTCACTGGGAAGGTTCTTTCTGGTCTCTCTGTCCCTAGAACTCTGCCCATGGGACTGACACCACCCCAGCCAGGAACAGCCACATAGAGATATGGCATTGGAGAGATATAGGAACACAACTCTGAAGCAAAGCCAAGGCAAAATAGCAAAATAAAACTGTGTATCTCATTCTGCTCTCTGCCGATCACTGTGTAGTGCCTTGGTTTTCCTTTTAGTGCAAGGATCAGCTTTGCTGTTTGTGATTACAGCTCTGAGAGCAGCCAGGCCCCTGTGTTATCAAAGTGCTGCCATGGCAAGTAGGGCCAAAAGTGGGCAACATAAGAGAACCTGGGGCAGTAAAGACCTTTGTGCTTTAGCCTCAACATTCTAATGAAGACATTTTATATAGACAGCACAGAATAGCCAAAGAATTTATCAACATTTGTCGATATTCCTAATGAAGCAGAAGATTCAACATGCAATAGAATTAGCCTACAAGGAAACCTAGCGTAGGGCCCATCTTTCTGAGTCCAGAAATCTCCTGCTTATTCCAGTCCAATACCCTTTTGAGAAATGAACATCCCTTGAAATCATTATCATTATAAGCTAAAAGGCCAAATGAGACAAAGCACTGTTGCTCTTCATCTGAATAAACAAATCATTTTTAGATCAAATGCATTAACAATTTATCATGCTAAAATCCAATCAAAAGGAAAAAACAACAATACAGAACATTGATTTCCTACAGCTTTATCTTAATGAAGTGCACATTCCCTTTGTAATTAGCTTTGGAAGGTTTTTTCCCCTTTCCTCAAGTTAATGTGTTATTTGATTTCCATCCAAATGTCACTAAATCTGAGGAATTTTCCCCAAAATGAAGTGGCTTTTGATAATACAGGAAAATGTCTGCGCTCTCATTTGGCTATTTTTCCCCCAAACAGCCATGCTTGTGCTGCAGATGATTCAACTTTATTGCATGGTGTCTTTGCGAGGATGTTTAAATCAATGCCACAGTTGCTGTATTCTGCACAATGTGCCATTTGTAAGCCAGAAAATACAACCTCTCTGCTTTTATCCTTTTTCTTACAGACATAAAATATTAATTTAATTTATATTATTACAGGGGAAAAAGTGGACTGTGTTTTATTAACATTTCTAAAATTATAGGTATTCAACCCAAAAAATATGCTTCAGCCAAGGCTGGGAAGTCTTCCGCTTGGATTTTATTTGACTTAATTAAAAAGCACTCAGTTCCTAGGGGCACTAAAGGAGCTGCTGACAGTGCAGTAGCCACTCAGTCCTTCAAAACTATTACCTGAACTTAATAAAGTGTCTATTTAGTTTATACACCTCCATGATCCCACCCGTCTCCCAACATCACGATGAGGTTCCTGCTAATGGCTGGTGAAGGCAGCGGGCTGATGGCAGCCCACAGGCATCCTGGGCAGCACTGCTGCCCAACAGCACAATTCCCATCTCCTGCCCTATCTACCTTTAACCATACGGTCATAGAATTGCTTGATTTGGAAGAGAACCTTAAAGTCTGTTTGAGCCAAACCCCCTGCGGTGAGCAGGGACACCCACAGCTCCATCAGTGCTTACAGCCCCTCCAGCCTGACCTTGGATGCCTCCAGGGATGGGGCACCACCACCCCTCTGGGCAACCTGTGCCAGTGCTTCACTGCCTTCAGCATAAAGACCTTCTTCCTTATATGCCAATATCCGAAGCATTCAAATCTCCACCATGCTTGTAACAATTGATGCTAGGAATGCTTTTTCCCAGCTGCCTCTCTGCTTCTCCACTAAATATCTCATTTAAAGCTTTTCTTCCTTAAATGATGCTGAACAGAGGACTATTGCTTTCATCCTGCTTCACTGAGTATTTGCTGAAATGCAATGGCTAATTTGATAGTCCAGTTTTATTTGGATGTACTGTAGAGACATAGAGAGCAAGATCTATAACAGAGAATATAACCCCAAACCTACCAATTACCAGCTTATTCCTTAGTCGTACAGGAGACCACAAGTGACTTTATCAGAATCTTAGTTCTCAATATGAACATCTTTATCTTAATCCAAATTTCACCCTGGAGCTGAAGGTCCTGCTTCATATACAGCCTAAGAACTGCAGAGCATCCATTGCAGCAGGGTGTCTGCTCCTGGGACCAGGCTGCCCCCTGAGAGCTGCAGCTCCTGGAACCAGCAACAGAAATAGTTTGGAGTTTGGATTTTTAAACTCACACACTCAAAGAGAACAAAGCTGTTCCCTAATACACTTTGTGCATTTTATGGACCGAACAATTAAAGAGGTTTTAAAACATCTGCTGACTGCATAATTCCATACAGGGGAGTGCACTCAGCATTTTTAAACAACAACGGGTACGAGATACCACTTAACAGTACAAAACACCATCAGTCCCGTTAAAATCAATAGAAAATTAGATGCTATGAAAATGCAATATGTGTCCAATTAGTTATAATTGGAGCAAATGGTGATGCAGATAAACTCCTGGAGTAAGATGCATTTGTCCGGCCCGCTCCCTGCCTGCTTTCAGCACAGCACGGTATCAGCAGTGGCGGGCACTGCTGTACCCCATAGCATGAAGGATGATCCCTCTAATACACGTATGTTAACTGTTATCTAATTATGGAGCTGCTCTGAGCCTGCAGGACTGCATCGGTGCCCCACTGTGCGCAGTGAAAAATGATCCTCTGTCACACGGAAACCTCCCTGTTGTACTTGACAAATTATGCCAGCAAACCTGTTTAAGAACTAAAAAATCCTTGGACACGGTGACAGGCCAAGAAATATGTTGTTTGGGGACAGATATTTATTTATTTATCTGGCAGAGGTTAAGAACCGCCGCTCGGTTCGCTTCTCCCCTGCCTGTCTCTGTTCTGGCAGCTCAAAACCCGTCTCACCGATTGCTTCGCAGGTTTCTTTCAACTCATAAAAACCTCAGTTGCAAGGCAAAACAGGAACTAGGTTATGCGATGCCAGCGCTTTATTTTTAACATCTCTCCTGCAACACGTTGGCCTCCTCTCGGTTTAATCTCACAACTAAAGGAAAAAGAGCGTTGGTTCCGTACATCCCCAACCGAGCATCGCTGCCGGCCGCGCTGCCAACCCTCCATGCCCTTGCAGGTTATGGAAACAAGAAACTACTCATATCACTCTTGGTACAACCAGTATTAACTTTGGGGGGTGGGGGATTTCTTCCGTATACTTAGCTATAAAGTATTGATTACTTTACACAAACAATTAGCTCAGAGATATGAAACTATAACCACCTGCAGGGCTCTTATTTTATTCCTGTTTCCTGTTAATATAATTATTCTAACCAGCAGCGAGGACTGGTGGGTGCAAAGAAAAGCTCCTGTTTGCCCAGCCCTGAAACCTCCTTGTGTTATTGCTGCTGTTACTTACACAGGGAAGGGAACTGTCTCTTGAGGAAGGGAAAAAAATGGAGGTGGCAGCTTTTATTTGTTAAGCTGACTCAGCTGGACAGTGGAACAAGAAATGTTCAGATCCAATCCATAACTTTTGTGGCCACTCAAAGGACGTATTCTTCCTCGACACTGATAAAAGTTTAATATGGAGTTGCCCAGGTTTTTAATAAACTTGTCAACAAAAGAGCAAGGCAAATTGATGGGGACCTTCCCAGGAATAAATTCCACTTCAAATAGGCCAAATGAGCGTGGAGGACAGAGAGGGGAAGGCACACGGGCAGCTTCTGCTGTTCTTTGCAAAAATGGCACAATGGATTTTAGCGGGTGCGTATGTGTGTGTGTCTTATTATCTCTGAGACAAGGCTTTAGGACAAAGCTTAAATTAAAGAACACAACCTGGTGCTGCTCAGAGCCCTGACATGGCAAGGAAGGGACAAATCCCCTGCACTGATTTAGCAGCAAAGCCATTCCCCACTTAGGAACTGCCATCTCACTCTGTGAGTAGTGCCGCATCTCCCAGTGCACTTGAAGGCTCCAGGCATCCCCTACACAGCCTGCGGTCACTTTAGGACCAACCCCAACACACTCTATAACAACCTTTACTCATGTGTTGCGCATCACCTGCGCCCACCCATACTGCCCCTGCCTGTCAGCAGACCCCCTCCTCTGTGACCTGTGGTGCCAGCAGCTTTTTACCCCACATCCCCCACTACACACACCACATTTCAGCTGTTGCCTGCACGTTTATCTCCACTCAATCAAACCAATTCCATTCACTGCTCAATTTTTTCACTTCCATATATCATGAGCTGCCTCCAGGCACCACGCTGCCCCTTCTCATGGCACTGACTGCATGGCATGACTGCAGGCATGGCAGGAGGGCATGCTCCATGAGCTTGGGATGGAAATCTCTGCATGAGATTCATTATTTTCTATTAGCCTCCATCAAGCTGGTGCCTTAAATTATTAAGCTTTGTTGTGGTGTTGTTTCCTTTTTTTTTTTTTTTTAATTTGTTGACCTGAAGTAAACACAAGTATTAAATCAGATTCCAATAATCTCACTGACAGTAAATTAACTCGTTGTGTCCTAGAGAGGGATGCGACCGCATCTCAGCTGCTCTGAGCAACACTATGCCTCCCCTTCACCATCCCTGCAGATTCCACATGCGTGCAATGGGGTAAAAAGCAGAAGGCCAGATCCTGCCTCCAACCTTGGACCACGTCCCAGACTGGAAGCTCTGCCTGAATGCCGTGATGAACTTTATTCCTGATCATTCTTAGGTCACCAGATTCTTGCTCTGGTAGCTTTACCCGACTCCCCAAATGCCAGGGTCGACGTGCCTATGTAAGGGCTTTGCAGGGACAGCTCCTGCCCTCACAGCTGCTTGGGGACTTCTGCGGCTGGTGGTCACGAGCCCCTGGCTGCCCAGATGCCACCTAATCCGGCCCGGCAGAGGGGCAGCTGAGAATGAGTACTATTTATACCAGCTGCTGCCGGCCCCACTGGGCTGCCTGTGGCTTTTTTAGCTAGTGTATCCCATCCCAGCACAGGCCATATCTGGACATGGCAAAGCACCTACAGGCAGGGTGCTGTGCTTCGGGAAAAGAGGAAAGAAAAAAAGGGGAAAAAAATGAAAAGCTGTTTCTGTTTGAGATGTCAGACACCCTGTTTCTATCAGGGTATTCTGAGCACCACCAGTAACTGCTCCAACTGCTAAAAGCTTCACTATAAACTTGCCTCTTATTCAAAGTACATCTGTCCTCTGACAACCTTCCACCTGCGCACATGGCTAGTGGCCTCTGTTCCTTCATACAGACCTCTATGAAAGAAATGCAACCTTGAAGCAAAGGTGCATACTGACACTGCTTACACAGTGTGAGCAGAACCTCCTTTGGAGCATTACAGGGTGTCAGAGGAAGCAGGCAGCTTGGAGCTCTGTCTATTGAGGAGTCTGCACAAGACTTTGTATTTTGGCATTGCGCACCCAGAATGAGCTTGTCCTTGGGCAATTGCACCAGGACCTTCTCCACTCCTATCCCTGCAATAGCTTCAGCATCTCTACATGAGCACACACCCCTCCCTCTGGGGGAAAGCAAGGCAGGGGAGCAGTGTGGCTGCCTGCAGCCCAGCAAGCAGGTGGTGCAATGAGCTGCACTCGCCATGACCCTGCATCCCAACAGGGAAGCATCTTGCTGCATGATGGCTTCAGGTCAAGAGCAACTTCAGCTGAAAGCGCTAAACCGAGAGTTTTCACTGGGAGGGAATCGCTGAAATCAGCGCACGGCTTTCAGGGGAGGGATGCAAGCTCCAGAGTGAGGATATTTCTCTTGCAAGGAACACACCACCCCCTCGCCCACAGCCACCGTGAAGTGCAAGATGTGGTGAAACTCTTTAAAAATAGATATATTCCCAAGCAATACATGCCGCTCGCATCTGGCAGGGCAAACCTAGCATGGGAGCTCTTGCTTACAGACTAAAAAGCCTTGGAGCAGCTCAAGGCTTCTGCAACCTTGGCTCTCTCCTTGTTTCTTCAGAGCCCACTCTTGTTCTTGGCCTAACCCAGTCCTGGGAAGCAGAAGGGAAGCCCTGCCCAGCTAGGCTGGTGTCAAAGGCAGGGAAAGATACTGCAGTGCAGTGCTGATCTCTTCTGCAATCGGACGTGCAGACTAGCCCGAATGCTGAGTCAGCACAATTTCTTTTTTGATTGGTTGATCCGAGTAACATACTTTCAATGTATGCTAAAGGGGCAGCAATTAATATGTTTTCCCCTGTTCTCCACCTTTCCACACCTCCTCAAATCAAACACACAAATCTCACCCCCAAAGTCACTCTCTGGTCCTAAATATTCTGAGGCTCTTTCATTTTTAATTTAGGGCATTAAAAAAAAAGGAAAAAAAAAGAAAAAAATTTGCAATCTAAGCGATGCTCACTTTGATCGACTTGTGCTGCAGCAGCTAAAATATCTGTCCTGCAGGTCAATCTAATCATGCTTAATAGCAGTTTATTCTTCAACGCAACATTTTTCACATTGGGTCGACAGTTTTAAATGAGATTGCTGATGCACCCCTTTACTAATGCTTTCACCAGGGCCAGAACATCCCTTGAAATACTCGTGCAATAAAATGAATGCTTTATTGCTCTTGATGAATGCACTATTAAACTTGAATTGCAAATATGCCGCCCCCCCCTAGCCCCCTCCTTATTTTTTAAATAAATAAAAAATTGCTGGGATTTATTGGACCACCTGTCTTCTGGTATTAAGTAATACCAAAAAAGTAATAATAGCTCATCAACATAAATACATGAAAGTGAAAAAAATAACAATTCAGGGGAAAACACACGGCACAAATTCATCCCTGTGCTCCCATGCGCGTGTGCAAGATTCCCGTTCTATACCTGCCCATAGTTTCGCTTACGTGCGGAAAATTCATCTCAAGAACGGCTGGGTTTTGTGAGGCATAGAATAGGAAAATGTAACTAATTTGGTCCACTGGATTTATGGCTTTTACAGTCCTCAGAGCGCCCATTTCTGACAGTGGACCGCTCAGTGCGCGCTTTGTGGGATGGATGGGCGCAACTGAGCATTGCGCCTTGTTTCGGCATGGAACCTGCAGCCCCACTCTATGGAGAGTGAAGGAGAAGAGGCTTACATTGAGCTGAGAAATAGAGAGGACCTAGTGTGGAGGAACGGTCACAGTTTTAATCCAAAGAAGAAGAAAAGCGAGAAGGAGCTGGAGCTAAAAGTAAGAGTGGCGCAAACTGGTGGACTATGCTAATGGTTAAAGGGCTGGCATGGTTTTGGGGTCTGTACACAGCATTTCTAGTTAATTTTTGGTATTGTCCCCCTGCACCAGAGACAGGGTATGGTCTCAGGACGTGTCCTGCACCCACACACCTCCACCACGTGGTTCCCGCACGGTGAGACAGGGTTGAGTTATGGTTTTGAAAATATTTACATAAAAATAAATCTGAGCACTTAGAGACTTCCTAAAGTTAGCAATTCTGTGTGATTAACAAGCATATTAATTCAGAGAGGGGGGAAGGAGATAAAAATTGCATTAGGGATGCAGGTATATGCTGTAAATCAGACCGTGAGCACCTTCGCTAGAGATGTGCACGATGATGTGGAAGGCTTAGTAACACCCGCACTGAGAATGCAGAGAAAAAGAAGAAAACAAGAAAAAGAAAGAGCAAGACAATGAGAGAATGAAAGAAAAGAGAAAGAAGAAGAAGAAGAAGAAAAAGAAGAAAAGGAGAAAAATATAAGAGCAGAGTTGAAAGCAAGAAAGCAAGCTAGAAATAAAGAGAAAATGAGAAGCGTGCAAGTAAGCAGAAGACAAGGAAAGAAGAAAGGAGAGGAAAGTAGTGAGGAAAAGGGAATGGAGACGAGGTAAGGCAAAAGGTCATCTGGGAAAAGGAGGGAAATTGCTACTGTGGCCAGAATGGTGAGAGTCATCCTCATTTTTCACTCAGCAACTCAAGCTTCCAGCAGTGATGTACAAGAGAGATAAATTGCATCCCTGTTTGGCCATGGGAACTCTGCTGCTCGGCCTCTATTCGATTCCCAACACCTTATACTTTGTATTTAATTGTGTCCCCAAATTGGGCAGGACACCCAGTGGCTGGGACCCATTCTTGTCCAGGGGATGATGCCTCTCCTCAAAGCACCTGGCAAAGCAGAGGTCCCTACTCCTCCAGGCAGAGATTGAGCACTCCACGTGTATCTACCACTTTTATCACTTTTTTTAAAAAGAACGACGTATAAAACTTATGGAATACCGTACATCGGAAATCTCCTTAAAAGCCCAGCCCACCTTTCCTAACCTGCTGTTCACAATTGCCTGCTTTCCATTAAGCCCCATTTGGTGTACATGTAACAAGTGGCAGCGGTGCTTGCCACGAATCTCAGCAAACTGGAGCTCAGCAAAGGCCTTCGGAGCACTTTTGCCAAGCACACAGATGTGCTAAACCACAAGCAATTTTCTCCAGAGCAGAACATTGTTGCACCCTTGGCTGCACAGCAGGGTGATGGGGATAAGTTTGGGAGTAGATGGGTGTCTATCTGCCCAGATATGTGCATCCCTTAAGCTTGAGGAAAACAGGGGCTGAAAGCTTCACCTACCACTACCCAGACAGAAAGTTCTGATTGTTCACACAGAATGTTAAACCCATTTTGTATCACTGCATCTCATTGCTGTTGGATACTGAGAGAATAACCAGGTGTTTTACAATGAGAAAGGTTAAAAAGAAAAAGCGAAACACAAGGAAAACTTGCCCAATTCAAGGAGCTAATTTTCTTATTTATTTCCCCTCTAATAACCAAGACACACTGGGAGCACTCACTGCCCCTGGCTGTGACCTGGGCACCCAATGGCTGCGTCTGAGGGCCAGCACACACACAGTGAACATTGCTTCCTCTCCAGCATGAAGCACAAAAAGTTTTAACATAGGAAACATCCCAAAATCTCCCTGTGCATTCATGCGAAGCCAAAATACTGCACCTCCAAGCCACAACTCCTTCCCTTCTTCTCCCTGCCTCCAACTCCTTTCCTTTTCCCTCGGATTAAGGACCAGCTCTGTTACCCAGCCTTATTTTCAGGAAAAAGGGCTGAGGGGGAAGCAGCAATCTAGACGGACTGGCCTGCATCCCCACTGAAAACCAGGAATGGACAGCCAGCTTTCCTCTGGCATCGCCTTTCAAAGCCCATGCCGCAGTCAGCATATTGAATATTTAATGTCCTGATGAGCATTTCCACCTGCTGACACAGGCAAAGTGACAGAACAATACACGCACTGGAACAAGATCACCAATTGACTCCCCAGCCAGTCTGCCATGTCAGGCATCTCAAAAAAAAAAAAAAAAAAAAAAAAAAAGACAAAAATCTGTCTGCCTTTCTCCCCCCTTCACACAGGGTCACACATTCCTCCTCCGAGAAGAGTTCCCACCTGAAATACATACTTCTTTACATTCCATAGATTGCCAGGTTCATATGGGCATATAAAGAAGTATGTCTCTCAAGCAGGTAGGTTCAGTATGCGCATTAATATGTACATGGGAGGAAATAGGGCTGGCGTGCCATTTACTTCCCGGGAGTGAGTTACAGCACAGTTTGAGGCAGCCCATGTGCAAAACACACACACACACACACACACACACACCCTCACTCCCCTTCCTGGTCATCCTGGCTCTGCCCCTGCAGGTTGCTGGGGTTGAGGGCTGGGAAGAGGCAGTGGGCAATGCCCATAGTGCCTGCAGCACTTAGTCACAGATTGACACAGAGGAAAAGCCACACTCACAGCTGCCCTACAAAGAGGATGCTTACACTGAAATTGCTAACTTTTAGCAATTAAAAAGGCTTTAGTAGAAGGAATTTGCTTTCTGTGTATACGTGTATATATATATATACATATATACATGTGTGTGTACAGATTTAGATAAAGCCATGTGGGTGGAGGTTAACTAGATATAAATTCCCAATTGCCTCCATCCCGCAGTTTAGAAACAAGAAACCAATTTGCTTTCAGAAAGACAAAATCCAGCATCCAGCACCAATTTACAAAGCGACACCAGCAAGAAGTGTTCCATCTGGTAGAGCAAGAGAACTCACCAGCTACAGACACGCCATCACTTCCAGCACTAAGTAGAGATTAAGCCATAGGAAGAAGAAAGCATCTTACCTAAAGAATCCAGTGATTTTTCCTCTGCTGGTCACCGTGAGTGTGACACTACCTTGCAGCAAACAATCCCCAATATACCTTGGGAGAAGGGTGGAGGAGTTCAGGGTATTTTAAAAAAAAAATATATATATATATATAAAAAAAAACAATTTGCTTTTCACAAGTCATCCAGCAGAACCCCACACCTGAGGCAGACACCTATAGAGATGCAAACTAAAAAGCAACTCCAGCCCCGTGCTGGTGGCTTAGGCCAAAGAAGTCTTTTAGAGTTGTCCCTATGAAGCTCAATTCCTGCTGCCTCTGCCCTCCGCCAGCAGCCACGCTGAGCTTTAAAGCTCCGGAACAATGTGGCTGGGCTGAATACAGGGCAGCATTCCGGAGGTCACGGCGGGCGCTGCCGCTCGCTCAGCACAGCGGGTGTGTGCGCTCACCTGCGCCCCTCGCCCCGCCGCCGCTCGATTGCAATTTGCAGGCGAAATGCACAACGCCTGCCTCGGCACTAATGAATCTGGCCGTTTCTCACAGGTTTCTAATGAAGCCTTTAAAGAGGGTTTAAGTAAACTTAGCAAGTGGCAAAGTAAGCACTTTGGAATACTTAATTGTATCGATGTTTTTCTTTTTCTTTTTTTTCCCCACTGCTTTGTGAAATATCGCTGGGAGAGTGGGAGTAAATATTTCCCTGTGCTGATTGACTTCCACACCATCAGGCTGCAAAACCCCGCAGATCTGGGGTGCAAACCCATAGGCTCACCCCAACCCCTCAGTGCCACGCACCATGCAGCAGAATGGGCACGAGCCCGGTGCTGGCTCGGCCCTTCCTCACTGCCATTGGGCTTCTGGCCCCACCAAATGTCATTATTTGGCTCATTTAGAGGCAAATTTCCACCGTTGGTTTGGAGTGAGGGAAAGAGAGATGGAGCTGTGGCACCATGGTAATGCATGACTGCAGTGAAATTAAAGTGAAGGGAGAGCTGAGGAGCACGAGGGAAAGTCTGGGTGCTCAGATTCTAAAGAGAATTCCTCAAAAGCCCACAAAAAAACTGAGTTCAGGTGGGTTTCGCATGGCCAAAGCACTTGGCCATGATGAATTCCCCTCAGACAAACACCAGCAGGCCAAGTGACGGAACAGAACAGCTACTTGACATCTTGGGCCGCTGCACATTTCAACTCATAATTTGCTTTCCTGAAATCCACCAGCCATGGACTGTCCTGAACTGTCTTAAACTTCTGCAGATGAACAGGAGAACGGGATGCCAGCCACTACAGGAAGCTAAAAGATGGCACATAAAATCCCTACAAATGTTGGAGACAATGGAACAACCGCAGTAGCGAGATTCATCTGTTGGCTGCTCCCAGAAAGGTGGTGGATCTAGGTTTCAATCTGCCCGTGAGCTGTAGGGTTGGCCCTGCGGGTGGAGGAGCAGACATGCGGCGTGGCGGTGATTTTATGGTGACGCCAGAGGCACTTTGTGGTCCACATCCTGCAGAGAGCACCAGGAGTAATGGTGGCGGGCGAGCATCGCCCAGCATCCTCCACCCACCTCAGCACACTAAGAGCAGAAAAAGCTGCACAATAAAATTGTGGTTGTTGTGGGGAGGAAAAACAAATGCATGGGAATGTGGACAGTGCAGAGTGCAAGAAGAAATAAAAGGGGAGGATGGAGATGGAGGGATGGACGGGGTGGGAAGGATGGAAGCATGGTGCTGTTCACCTGCTCCCTCTGTCCCATTCTGGGGGAGCTCCTTGAGTCCCGGTGGCAAAGTCAGGCTGTGGCTGTGCAGCACAAAACTTCAGGGACTTGGAGGCAGCCTGGTTTGGGGCTGGGCATGGCAAGGGAATCCAGCAGGGCCGAGCTGCAGGGAATGGATGAGGCTCAGTCCTTCGGGGCAGCAGCATGGCCACCCACACCAGGGAACCAGCAATTAAACTGCCAGCCAGATCACAGGGCTCTGCCTCCACAATTACACATGGCTGTTGAGTGCACACTCTCTCCAGCACAGACATATGCAAATAGCCATACTCCAAGCACAGACTGAAGGTGCATTGTATTGGAATCATGTGTTACACCTGTTTATATATAGCATTTAATATCTCTGTATAAAGCCATGTAAAATATACATATGCATGCTATAAAAGATATCCCCATTTGTGTGCATGCGTGTATATAACACAGCACCCTCACACAATACCAATGCATATACATTTATGTGATCAGGTATCACCACTATCATATAAAATATAATGACCACCGCTAACTCTCAGCTGCAAAAGCAATAACAGCCGATTGATGGACGAGTGTAACCTGAATTCAAATCCCTTGCAGGGAAAACCTAACTTCTCCTTGCATCTCCTTTCTGATTGCCCACAAGCCATGCGTCCACAATTAATGCTCAGTTCTCGGCACTGTAACAGTTAATCACCGCAGCACTGAGATCACTGCAAGTTAGGCTAAGTTTAACCACATTTCACCCTTTTGCTCTATCTGGTATTAGCTCAGAGCCACTAGTTTGGTGCAAATAAATAAATGAAGCCCTAATCCCCCTAGGTGTCATTAGCCAGCCTGGCTCTGAATTAGGCATTTAAAGGCCAGTTTAACCTTGCAGAACGGCTGCATGTCAAAGTTCTAACATTTCAGTTCAGATTATTATAGTGCACTGCTTGCTCTGCAGTTTGTTGCTTTTTTTTCCCCCCCACCCCCCTTTAAATGCAGAGTATGTCACAGCAGAACAACAAAAAAGAGAATAAAGGTGGGGGGAAGGTCTCCCAACTCATCCATGGATTAGAGGCAGCCGGCACATCCCCACACAGACACACACACATGCAGCACACACACATTTGCCGGATGCAAAAGCAGACATTTAAGTCCCTGGGTAAGTTGGATGAGCACTCAGTCCTGCATCGGTCAGAAAAGTGTTTAAAAACGAGCTGAGCTGGTGCAGTTAGAGGGAAGAAAGGGAGCAGAAGAGAGGAAGGAAAAAAAGAGACATACCAGTTAGGAGCTTCTGTTGCAGCAGAGGACTCACCAGAGCACTAGCTGAAAGCTGAATCAGCTTTCGAGAGTTAGGGATGCATAGAGGAGGGTCATGGAATCACAAGGTAATAATGCGCTTCATGCTGCAGCCGTCAGCCTTCTCCTTATAGCCAATCTCTAATGCAGGAAGGGAAAAAGAGAGCAGGCCCAGTGATGGTATTAGTCCTCACTTGGAGGAAAAAAAAAAAAAAAGAAAGAAAAAAAAAATTGGAAAAAAAAAAATCATCAGGCAAACCTCCCCCCCCACCCTTACCTCACCCCCTCCGCCCAGCACCACTACAACTCCATCCCCGCTGCTGCATCGCGGCTGGGCGGTGGGGGGAGGAAGGCGGCAGGCAGCGCGGTACAGCGGAGGCTGAGCAGCGGAGGATGAGCGGGGGGAGCGGGGCTCCGGGGAGCGCCGGCGGCGGCAGGCGAGGCGGGGGTTAAGGAGAAGGGACCCAACCCGCCCGGATTGCAGCACACCTGGGTGCGAAATGGGGCTGTCCCCTCTCTAGATTCCCCTCCTTCCCAAGGGTCAGCCCTGGGTTGGGGTCAGCCGCCGGGAGGGGTACGCACACACGCACCCATGGGGGAGACCGAGGGGGGCAAGTGCTGGTCAGGAAGCGGGTCCACCTTTCCAGTGCTTATATACCCAGCGAAGCATCCGAAACACGCACTGCCGGGTGAGCGGCTCCTGCTCGTGCTCTTCCCTCCCTGACCATATTTAGTCAACCATGGCAAAAAATAGCCTGTCAGCTGGAGGCTGCTGAGCAGTATTTGGAGTTCAGTCGCTCCTCTCAGCCCATTGACTACTGGTCCTGCAGGGTCCTGACTCTGCCTTTTTTTACCCTCTGCTATTTTTAGCCAGGCCAAATGAAGAGGGAGCTCATCTTACTACTCTGCTGGGCTGAGGGCTCACAGGGGCCCTGGCTATGTTTGGTAAGCACCAGCGCTGGGAGACACAGAGCGGAGACCTTGTCTGTGCTGGAAGACCTTTGTCTCCCTCCTGTATTTGTCCTTTTCCTCTCTTTTGACTTCTTTCTTTTGTATTTTTTCCTTCACTGTTGAAAGGTAGCTGGAAGAGAAGGTGGGGAAGAAGGTCAAGGGATCCTAATTTTCACCTTCAAGAGAGAAAAACTGCACAGTGGGACTGAGTCCTTCACTGCATTATTCCAGGCACTCAACTGTCCAGCCACATCCACCTTCCAGTGCTTCCAAAGGATCCAAATCCCAGCAAGGCATTGACCTCCTACACTTAACAGAGAGGGCTGGATTGCTCCACCACAGGCCAGAGAAACCCTCCTGCTATGACGTGTTGATGGGGGACACCAACATGGAGACATCTCTTGGGCCTTTTGGCCATGGGAGCCTTCCAACCTCCAAATCTTCCCCAACAAGGGGCAGATCTAGAAGTCCCCGATTCCTGAGTTTGGAAGGCATCAATCATAATGGTTACTTCCATGTAGAGCATCCATGGGACTGTCAGGCAACATTTAACAGAGGATGAACTTGTTGGGAGCTGGTAGCATGTCATCTAGGGATGGGAAATACCCGAAGGAACCACTCCATAGTGCCATGAGCTGTGAAAGGCTCTTAAGAGGTTCCAAGGCACCACATGGCATGCCAGGAGATTCTTAAGAGTCACTTTCTCATGACCTGATGCCAGAGCTCCCCAGCTCTGAGGACACCATCAGACAGTTGGTACACCTGCGCTCCATTCCCTCTGGCTTGTCCTCTTTGTCACAGCTCCTATGAACCTGAACTGAAAACTGGAGTTTGGGATTTCCCCATCCTCATCAGTCCTGAGCAGAGGCAGCTCTGTGTCATCACCATCTGGCCACCCAGGACTGGGTGTATGGCACAAAACCTCAGAACACACAAATGCTGGCATCTCTGAAATGCCAGAGCCAACTTAGTGGTGACCACCCCATACAGCAGGTTCAGCCCATTGCCCTGCAAAACAGATGGAAATTTCCTGCAGTGGCATAAACCACATCCAAAGTTTTTTAATCCTCTTCCATCACCATAGGGGTGCCCAAGCTGCTCCTCTCAGGGACCAGCCAGGACTTTTCATGTTTTCCCATCTCATGGCCATTCGGTAACAGAAGTCATGAAAGCCACCCTATAGTCATCCAGAAAATCCTTTACCTAAAACCCCAGGGTTGCTCACTGCCTGCTCCCAACTTTGGGGCATACTGGGCTCACGACAACCCACATGTGAAAAGCAAGAGGTTCTCACACTATTTTCAGCCCTATCTGAGAACAGAAAATGGTGGGGGCTCACGGGGCTGCCTGTGCTCTCCTGCACCATCCAGGACCCCACACTAGCAGCAGGGAGCAGCCAACACTGCTTGCTGTTGCAGGCGCAATCATGCCCTGCTTTGGGCTGAGTGAGTTGTTATCACATCCCTGACAGGTTCCCCAGGGCTGAGAATCTATCCCGACACCGAGATATGTTGGGAACAGGAGCAAACTATAAATGGCGATGAACCGAAAACCGATCTCCTAGATGTGAATTAAGGGATTGTTTAAAACACCATGTTTGTGCCGGCTTTGCTTTTTGCACACGGATTTCTTCCCTGCACTAATTGATTTGCACCACACTCAGCCTGAGCTTGCGGGGACAAAAATATCCATGTTCCTCTCCAAAATGCATGGCATCTTGGATTGCTCCATGAGCAGATACAGATGGGGGTTTGGTGTGTAGAGGGTGCCAGGAGAGATGGGTTTTGGTGTGCAACCACCACAGCAAGCCAGACTTTATATATATATGCATATATTTACATACACACATACATATATACACAGATATGTGTGTATAGTAATAATGTGTGTGTGTACGAGTGTGTGTAATAATTCTGCATTAAAGCTCCTGTAACCAATGAAACCTGTGGAAGATGCACTGCAGAACAGAAAACTAAACCGGTTCAAAGTGTTATGTGAGAGACTGCAACACTACAAACAAAATGTAAGATGTTACTTTAAAAGAAGCAGGCTTGGGCTTTTGAATTTATGTAACCTAAACTGATTTTGTCTCTTTGAAATTGTTGTTGCGTGTTGGGAATCTCAAAGAGGCGAGGAGCAAAGCTGCAGACATTTCCTTTGGAGTCCAAGATTATAAGCCCCTTTACTTCTCCTTGCAGCTCCAAAGCTGTTAATGGCTTGCTTCGTTTTATTAACAGCAGACAAGGAAAAAATCCTCCTTGGAGCATGTGTGAGGTGACAAGTTGGATAATAACAGCACCTTTGGAGGCTTTTATAGTACATTAGGCAAACATAGTGGATGTTTATAGACTTTTAAAAATGCTGATTATATCAAAATGCATTTATAGCCTTCTAAAATACCAAGCTACTGTAATATAAATATTTCTAATATTAAAGAAAAAAAAAACCACAACTAAAACTGACTATTATTGACCCAATTGGACCATTTTGTTTGGCACTGATTTCTGGTTTTCTATAAGCAAAAATCTTCTCTTGATCCAAATGACCAGGCAGTGTAGAACAAAATCAGGTTACCCTGGTGTCCATGTCCTACAGAAACCACCTGTTAACACAAGCCTGACCTTGTGTGTCTCCAGGGTTGGAACACCAACCCCATCAAAGGGAAATGATTCTTATGAATCCCTTCCAACCTGGGATATTCTATGATTTATAAAAGCAAATCTTTTTCTTGATTTTGCCTTTTATTAGTGACCGAGTAGATCCAAATCCAGACTTTAGGACTGATTGTGAAGTCCCCACAGAACATACCCTGCACTGTGTGCCCATGGTCTGCACGTGCAGCTGGAGCTGCCAGCCTGGCTTTGTGCCTCCAAGGTGCTGGGTCCAGCTGAGCCTCACCAAGAGTGCTCTGTCAGCACAAGATAAATCACGTCTGCAGCACCTGCTGTATACTTTGACCTGAAAGAAGACTGTTCATTTCAGTTTCGACTTCTTTAAGGTAATTTTGTTCATTGTGGTATGTTAAGGTTTATTTTCTTTTTAATAAAAAATACTCTTGTATGTGTATGTGTTCAGGAACCCATCTCTCCATTAACTGGGCTCCAAGTTTCACATCACCGGAGAATAAACCAGCCACACTGCAGTGGCATCACCACAATGATGCTCAAAACCACCTTTCTCCTGATTTCTCCAACCTTTCCCAATATATATGGATATAACAAGGTTGTGTGACACACACTTTCTGTAGATACTATGTAAATGTATTTTTTTCCCCTAACCTTTTTTATTCATTTCATATTTCTGGCAAGCCAAAGAAAATAAAATTATTCTTGAAACTGACTATAATCTGAAGGGATGTTCATGGACAGCCCATTGGTTAACACCCTTTCCTCCCAACAGCCTGACATGGGATACAGCAGCGTGTTGCTCTCCCTGTTTTCCAGTGGGAAACTGAGGCAGGAGAAGGGGCTGCTTGCTGTGTCCTCTGAGGAGCTCAGAACCTTTGGGGTTTATCAGCCCCGCACTGTCGGTGGACAAAGCAGTGACATTCCAGATAACTCAGCCAATTACTAAACAGCCAACTTGGGTTCGATCACATGGCACAGGCTTTTTGCTCAGCCACATCTAAAGGCTGCTTTGGGTTTTTCCAGCACTTTTCAGAAGTTGTGAGATGCAGCTGTCCGATGCTATCATAACCATGAAATATGAGCGCTTCACTCGCTGGCTGGGAGGTTTCCAGCATCTCTGTATGCACATCTACGCAAAACCAGCGTGTAGTTTCTGCAGTTTGTGTGCGTAATGGAATGCTCTTTGCTTTGGAAGATATTTCTCTGAAGACACTAACCGCCTCACCTCCCAACACAAATGTTTTCCAATTATTAGAGGTTTTTCTGTGCGTTGTTGGAGCAGTATTAACAATGGGCAGAAATGCAGCAGAACAAAAGATTTTCATCGCAGTCTATCTGTTTAAGTATTTATAAAGCACCAATCTCTCAGATGCCTCGCTCTTACTGTGGTTTTAAAAGATTATTATGCTATCATACCATAAAGGAAAGAACAAAGGGCCGCTCATAAATTTAAGTGAAAAACGTGTTTTCCAATCTGTGCGATCTTTCTGAAACCCGGGATCTTCTTTTGTGTCAGGGACATTTATGTCTTCTCCGATGTCCTCCCAACAATGAGCATTCCAGCAATGGAGATCGCATTATATACTGTGGTTTTCTTTGTGGCAGAACAAAATTAAATGAGTACATAAATTACTCCGCTCCTGGAATAACGAAACAGGAGAAAGAACATTTTTTAAAGTTGCTTTTTTTTTTTTCCTTCTTTTTCTCTGATAGGATGACTTAGATTTCCTGAAACTGTGTGCAGATTAAAAAGTTCACAGTTCAGGCTTATTGTGAGTGCTAAATCTCAGGCTCATTTGGCAGGGCGGTGTGTATAGGAAGACACATTTGGATTCGTATGAGGACTTGTAATTGGTTTTTCACATCTTCCTCAAGCAAGAAAGCCTCCTGCTCCCTCCCAGCTCAACATTGTTGGTGCTTAACAGCAAAAAGGATGCTCGTGGCATGGTGCGCTGCAGAAATATCTCCCGGAGTTAATGGAGCACTGCAGCATTCCTCTGCAAGGACCTGCTGCCTCCAATAAATCCCTTCCAAAGTGCAGTGCTGCCCTTTGCACCTTGTATGCAGCCTGCTGCAGCCTGCTGCCTCCTACTGCATTTTTAGGAGCAAAGAAGAGCATTCCTGGAGGGTGATGGCTGTGGTTGGGAAACCAGTGGGGGGACAAGAAATATTTATTTAGCAATTGTTTGAAAGAAGTATGGGAGATGTTCACTTCCTCAGGACTCCCATTTACCAACACTCACTGCTTATTTCCCCCCCTTGCCTTTCCCTCCCTTGCCTGTGCTATCTCCCCATTAGACCATGCTGTGTGTCTTCAGGTTCCCTGAAGCAGACAGAAGTCTAATCTAATCCCTGAGGATTAGATAAAGTTTCTGAGTTTCTGACAGCATTGGAGCCAAGGAAATCCTGCAGAGCTGTGTCAAGATTGTTAAAAACCAGCAGCCCAATGCAGGCGTAAGTCTCACCTGCAGCCCTCACCACACTTCCCAGTGCTGTGTTGGGTCGATATCAGATCCTTGCCTTTTGTAGCCCCACTTTTCTTTTGGGGTCTGCTTTCCCCTCTCAAAGTGCACTGCACAGGGCTTGTGCAGCCAGGTGGCCACCAGCCTGTAGCCAAACCTCTCACTCTCTTTTGCCACAATGGAAACAAATAATGTCACTTGCAAGTTTGATGCTGATGGGACAGAGATCAGCCGGGCTTGTCCCCTCAGCCCCTCTACAGAATTCCTAAGCAGCCTGGAATTAACCATCCTCTTGCAAGTAACTCGCTACTACATGTGATTAGCAATTAAGAAAAATATTATTATCTGTCGGATGAGATTGAGGAACTATTCACTGCAATACACTGTGTGTATGGAAGAGGTAGGAAAGGGTCCGGGATGGCTACAAAAATATCAGTAAGACAATGTCAAGGAGGTTATCATAGACAAAATCATAATGATGGGAGAGGAAGCCAACAAGATGATCCATGAAAGATGATAATGAACAGTCAGCAGAGTGTGCACCATCTCACACTTATGGGAGAAGATAATTTATCATCAGATATTGGTAAAATTTCTTCTGAAAGACTTAGGAATCTTTTGATAAGTCAGGAAGAAAATATATATATATATAAAGGCAAAGAAATGGGTAAAATAAGTTTGCAAAACATGCTCCATACTCATCAGTTCAAGAAATTCTATTCCCCTTCATTTAAACTTGTGCAAAACTTTCCACCCTGCTCTGAAATCATGCAGCCCTGTGTCTGCAGGCAATGTGGACTGTTGTCCACATTGTGTTTTTCTTCTGCAGACACTAAGGTTTCCTGCAGTGAGATTCTGATCTCACTGCTGCTACCCCCATGCAAAGATGTCTGTGCTTCAAGCAGAAGTTGCTGTGTGCATGGGAATCCCCAGAGGGCTGCTCTGATGGTGTGCTGCACTCAGCAGCTCCTGCTTGCTCACCCCCCAGGCCTGGTCCCAGTACCCCACTGTTGGCTGTGGACACACTTCTGCTGCTGCTGCAGCTTCCCTTTGGACTGCCCCTGCCAGACCTTCAACAGCAATTAGGTACCAACCCATGCAGACAGAGAGCTGCTTGGCAACAGTTCCAAAAAGGCAAGCAGTGAATTAGCCACTTACTTACAGCAAAATACTTCTGAAATTTGACAGAACGTCCTCCTGCATCTAAAGACACCCAGATACCTTTGTGCTTTGCAAACCTGTTCCTTCCAGGCACACAGTGCCTCCAGCTCAGTGCCGTGTACCTGAGCTGGTTGCAACCAAGCCAGTTCTGGAAGTGCTTTTTCAGAGACTCTGCAGTAAAAGTTGCTCTCCTTGAAGGACACAAGTTCATAGAACCATAGAATGATAGGACCATTGAATCATTAATGTTGGAAAAGATGGCTAAGATCATCAAATCTAACCTTCGACTCATCCCACCATGTTCACTAACCATGTCCCTCTGTGTCACACTTACCTTTTCTCTGAGCACCCCCAGGGACAGTGACCCTACCACCTCTCTGGGCAGCTTGTGCCAGTGCTTAACTACTCTTTCTGAGAATAAAATTTTTCCTAATATTCAACCTAGGCTGGTCATCTTTAACCTAAAAGGATCATCTCATCTGTAACCCTGCAGGAAATACAGGCTCTGACATGAAGCTTGTGAAACCAGGAGTCATTGGAGCCAAACCCAAACAGGCTTCTCCTCGTCAGAGCTCACCCCAGTACTGACAGACTTCTGCCCATTCCTTTTGGTCATGATTCTCTATTTATTTAACACTAGCTAATTTATTCAAGTGTAAGTTAAGAACTGGTGAGTTATAATAAATATTTATTGAAATTTAACAAATCTGTAGGACCTGTATGTATTAATCCTCATTATAAGTGCTGTCAGTTGCCACTAAACCTACAGTAGCTGTCTTCCAAATTTATTATATTAAATACATATTTGATATGACTAATTTAAAGCATTAGCAGAATACATTTCTGTCACATCCCATATTCCTGCCCCTTTGCAGGCTTCTTATGGAGAATCTCTCAGAAAACAGCCAATGTACCCAAACCTGGCAGTGTGATGAACCTGGTGAGAAGCCCAAGGACCATGCTGTAAAGCAAGAGCCTTGATAGGGGTGAACCCAATGCCTGTGTGAGATGCTGCTTGAACTTAAGGTCTCCTTGGGAGTTGAAGTGAGGAGCTGACACTACAGCGTTCTCCCCCATTGGGTCACTGGGGGTCTGTGTTTGTCTTGAACCTGCCTTACTGCAGCAGAAGAAAGTCAACAACCTGCTGCCTGCTCCCCCTCCAAAGAACACGGCTGAATTTGGCTTTCAGGATCAAAACAACTGGGAACCTCATGGATCAGGAATCCCTAATCTCCTTCTCTTTAATAACCAAGTAAAGAAATCTGAGGTTCCTGGTCCAAATCCCACCACACTCAATGAAAACTCCTTTTGATTCCACCTAGACAGACCTGGATTTTTTAATGAATCATAGAATAATAGAATGGCCTGGATTGAAAAGGACCACACTGATCACCTAGTTTCAACCCCCTGCTATATGCAGGGTCACCAACCACCAGACTAGGCTGCCCAGGGCCACATTCAGCCTGGTCTTGAATGCCTCCAGGGATGTGGCATCCACAGCCTCCTTGGGCAACCTGTTCCAGTTAAGCCTTCTAGCAGTACCTGTGCATTTTTGCACACATTTGGCTTGGAGCTGCCTTTTTTCAAAGCATGCTCAGGATCGTTTCTTGATTTTTGTGCCTGAATTGAGCGTGTCCCAAAGTGGGTGTGCAATGAGGTGTGTGCCCATTTGAAGGCAGAGGTGAGGTGTGTTGTGCTGCAGTAACAGCATGGTAACTCCATTAGAAATAATGGTAATTATATTGTGGCTCATCTTAACGCTACCACATTATATCCTAATGACTATCCTGTTAATTCATTTTTATTGGCTATGTCTTAGAATGGAGATTTGGAGCATGCTGTTAATGTATTGGAATTTAAGAGCCCACACTCACCCACAGAGTATTTGTATCCAGCTGTGTGTTGGTGCTCCTGCCTATAGCAAAGAGACTGTGGAATCAAAAGGGAATTTGGGTAGGAAGAGGAAATACAGCCCTACAACAAGGCAAGTGGGAAATGCTCCCACTGCATGGAGTTCCCTGGAAAACTCAAGCATGTGTCATCAGGCAGAGGAAAAGAAGAGTAGCAAAGCACTCACAGACTGTCTTGAGAGCATGGTGGCTGTGAGACATGCTGGCAGCACACACCACAACAAGCTGCTGGGGCTGTCCATGCCACAGCCCCCTGTGCCTCCTGGGTTAACCTTTGAGTTAATGAGAGATAAACAAGCAAGCTCTTGGCTGCAGCTGGAAGCTTCCCTCCTGCTCTTTTGTTTACAGGGAAAGGGCTTTTTTTGTCTGTTGTCTTTGTGGCTCATTATGACCATAATTTATTTGGGGACAGTGTTTTGCAAGGTGCAAATTATCTCCCTCCGGGGAAGACCTGGCTTCATAGCAGAGGCTCTGCCATCCCCGTCTGGAGCTCTCCAGCCATTCAGACTGATCACCGCAGGTATTTTTAGAAGGTCATTCCGAAGCAGTAATTTCATCTAGTGATTTTATCTTCTGCCTTTTAGCAAATATTGTTATTTTTCCCCTGCTGTTTCAGATGGTGACAGGTTTTAATGTCAACATCAAATTACCCCATATTTCTCAGCCCAGTTCCTGAGCCAGGACCTCTACTGACACATGGAGTCACACTGGTTGTCATTCTCAGCAGAGGGACCAAGACCGCCTGAGCCTTGGAGGATAAATTTCTTTCTTCCCTTTAGAGCTGATCCCTCGAGATCATTTTTTCAGGCAGAGGGAATTTCCACTCTGCAGGACAAACAGTGTCACAGGCAGAAAATATATGCTAATGCCAGGGAGCATCATGCCAGAATATCTCTGCGTGTGCATCAGCCTCAGCAGCAGTGACAGCACAGCTCCAGCAACAGGCTGCTCAGCCAGCCAGGCTTGGAAGACGGGAAGGGAGAAATCAGTGTGTTTCTGTGGACCCTATCTAAATAAAGAATGCTGTTCTTTTTCCTGGCAGTCTGGATCTTTTGTTTTCGTTTGTATTTGATTGCAGGCATGAAACTTACAAGAGCAGGGTGTCATTTTCCTCTTTAAAAAATAAAAGATAGACATTTGAGTTTCAAATAACCGTCCTGTTTTATATCACCTATTTTAAGATAAGTCAGACCTATGGCCCAAAAACCCTTGACAGTGTGCTTTTGATATATTCCATTAGCCAACCAGGGGCTTGATGCAAGCTGACATCCATCTTTTAAAAGAGCAAACCGGATTGCGACAGCTGGTAATCTCATTTTGCTGAAGGACTTCCACCACTTTACTCTAGCTCGAGGCTGAGACCTCCAGCAGGAAGCAGGGACAGCAGCAGGCTGGCAAGGAGCCCTCAAACGACTATCAAGTGGTTTTCTGTAACTAATGGGACATGTACCTTGTCCCAGAGCCTTTTTCCAGTCTTTGGAGCATTATTAGTAAATAACTTCATCCAACATGTTCTAAAGATATTAGTTATAAGTTTACTGTTCTGCCAAATAGCTGATTCATTCTAGTTTGGCACACATCTCATTCAGGAGAGAAGATAATTGTCTGGTTCAACAGCTGATCCATTTTCTACCCAACAATGGTTTTCCTTTTTGAATACTGATGATCGATCAGTTACAATAGGAATCACCAGGTACAGTATGTTTACCACCTATTATGCTTATTTCAGTGTGGGAGGAATGCATTAGGCTTCATAGCATTCAATGGAGATATTTCTGACATGAAACTGCACTGTATTAATGAGATGACCCATCAAAATTGATGGGCCAAATTAAAATAGAACAAATTGTAGGCTACTACTAAAAAGTCGCTCTGGAACCTCCAACCCACATTATCTGCTTACTCAATTCAAACAGAGCCCTTTTTTGGCTCTGACATGTTTACATTCTTATTGGAAAATATATTAAACAGTACTTAATTATATTCATGTTAAAGGTTGTACAACTTTTTTGCAAGACATCACCCAAGACGACTGAGCCTTGAGCTCAGGGCTTTCAAATGTTGCCGTAATGGAAATACTGATATTATCTCTGCAAGATAGGTCTGGGCATAGGAGCAAAGTCTTTCCTCTTTTCCAAAAGAATCACAGCAACTTGGGAATCCTTTCACTTCCTTTTGTTACATTTTAAGTTTTACATTGTATTTTAATAAGTCTGTCATATTGCACAGAAAAAAAGGATGTTCAGCTTCTACCGTAATTATAGAAGATCTTTGCAGTGGATAACATCAGCTCAGCAGCATTCACAATCTTGCTACCACTGCTCCAAACTCCCCTGCCCCTTGTGTAGTGAACTGAAGTCAACCTCCAGGCTGCTGCTCTTGGGAGGATTCATCACCCCCAGCTTCAGCTTCTGAAGATGAACGCTAAGTCAATCATTCAGAATCTCACTGTAGGATAATTTGTCCCATGCAACTTAGCCACCTGTGTTAAGCCTATTAATTTCCTCTGCAGCAGCTCTGGATGCAGACTGGGAAGGAGTCCAGCAACACGTCTCCAGCAAAGGAAGAGCTATCACTTTGATGTATCCCAAGAATATCCCATGGGAGCACGGTGTTTTTGGAGCTCCCATTAGCATGCCTGGCTGATATCCAGAATTTCTCCTGGAATTTCAAGCTGCAAACAGCTTGTTAGAGCAGAGCCACTCCTGTCTGCAGCCACCATTACCTGGACAGGGCATCCTCTGCAGATGGGAAGGAAACTTTTCCAGCATTATATTTCATAGCTTTAAATAGCCCGTGGAGCTCTCCTTTAAGATTTGATTTCTTTCTCTCCCTTAGACAAGTTAGCCATGGACAAAATCACCTACAGTTAAAGTTAGTCTGTTGGAAACCGTGAATATTATATTGTTCTTTGTGCAAGAAAGAAATTAAAGAAATGGATTTTGCCTTGATTTATTCATTTGAACTTCTCTGCTTAAGCTGCACTTTTCTATTGCCTCTGTGACTCTGCCTTCGTTATGTTATTAAAAGAAAAGTAATTTATGATTGCCAGTCTTGCAGTCTCTAATTATTTCTGGCTGTGCATCACAATTATTAACTTGAGTATTCACCCTTTTTCTAACAGGATAAAAGATGCTGAACTGCTTTCGGGTGCATCCACCCTCACCATCCCCATTGTCTGGTCAATAATGGTACTTTCCCATTGGAATGTGTTGTTTATTTCCAGTGCAAGCCAAACCATTGGATTTACAGTGAAGATGAGCCACAGCCAGGTTACACGAAGCTTGGTTTTTAACATCTGGGTGTACTAAAGCACCTTGCTCAGAATATAATCTTATTCAAGACCATGCAATAAAGTACCACTCAACATGAATTAGAATATCAACGTATCACTGCTGTTCTCCCTTTTTTCTCCCCTGGATTACACTGGTTTTCCATTTACTTCTGGCAGCTAATGAAGACATCTCTTCCCAGCCCAAGAGCTCTCTGCAACTTGCTTTGTGAGAAATGGAACTGCTCTTTTGCAGCAATTTTGATCAACTGAGAAAATACTGTCCTGTTTTTATGGAGGTCAGCAAAGTCATTATATTCAGGACACTTCTATAGAAAGACCCGAGGAATGGACGATGAATGGGGAAATCTGAATTCTGAAATGAGTTCAGATACCCCAGAGATGTGTTACAGATGGATAAGAACTTCTCAAGCAGAAATGCTCTGGCTACGTGTGGTGCTTGAGGGAAGCAGGAAAAAAAAAGAGATAAAAAAAGACTTTGGGTTCTACCTTTTGCAACAGAAACCCTAAAGCTTCTGGGGAAACCCTCTTTGTGACAGTGAGTGTGGCTTTCCCAGCCCCTGCAGCCCCTTTTATACTTGCAGGGGGAAAAAAATAAAGCCTGGAACGTGCTCTGCTGTGTTCCAAATTTCATCTGTATCAATCATTTCTCTATGTACTTGCACAAAAATATGCTACCTGGCCCAAATACAGCAATCAAAGTGCTCTGTGCCAAACAGTGCCTCTCGGTGAGGGAAGCCAGGCTGCCCTGCTTTTAGGGTACAGCCTTCCACTTTTCTGCATAAAGACCATTAGCCTTAGTAAAGCACACTTCTTCTTTATGATCTTCAAGATAGCCTTTATGGGAGGTGTAACTGCATGCAAAGGAAGGAGTGGGGGGAAACCTTTAGGCATTTTGCATTTATAGTTATATGTGCTTTTATTGCAGAGTCAGTAAAATCCCCTCTGATTATGTCATTGCTGAGGCAATCAGGTGCCAAAAGTATTTTTTTATATTTCATCTGAGCAATGATCATTTTCTGCCCGAACAGTAAGACCCGGTTATTGTTTCTTCCCTTATGTTTTCATTAATTAGAAGGAAGTGGAGAGGTAACAAACGACTCCCTGGATGCTGAAGTGTACATTTTTCACTGTCAGGTTATAAGAGGCAATGGGCAAAGACAATATATCCTGTCAGATGTGAGAGTACTTATTGTCAGCATGGTTTGTAAAAATAGAAAGTGAGGTAGCTTTTCTGGATGAAGTTGAATCTATCTATGGACAGAGTTTAATCTGACTAATTATAACTAAAGGCTTTGGCAAACAGCATCATGTAGCAGCAAGAACACCGGGTGGTGCCTTTTTTTTTTCCCCTCGTCAAGTCCATGTGAATGCTAATGTGTGTAAGTGTAAAATCGACTTCTATTAAATCTTCTAAATTGCTGTGCACTTCTTCACCTGCAATGCCTCACTTCTTCGTAACTGCGCTACGGAGTTACTGGTAAAAGTATTAAAACTCTTTGGAACAGTCATATGTCTTCTGGTTTACAGGAACTGTTTCAAGTGAAGAAAAAAAGGGATGATTTCCACGAGCACTTCACTCTTGCAGCACAGCAGAAAGGAGGAGGAAGCTTCAGCTGCAGTACAGGGTCTGGCTGGGCTCCATGCTCTGCCTGAGCACCCCTGTAAGGAAACATCCCCTCCCTTTAAGGAAAGATGCTGTCCTGCACCAGAGAGGGACTGAGGAGCAAACCCTGGGATGTGCTGTGCTGGGAGTTTTGGGGAACATAAAGAGCTGTATCTGCCTCTGCTTTGCCAGGATGCAGCCCTTGCTGAGAGCCGGCAAGCTGCCAGGGGATGGGAAGAGACAGGGAAACCAAGATGGTTGCTGGCATGCAAATGATCAGTTGATTTCTAATATTTTCTTCTGCGCTGGAAAATCTTGTCTTAATTGCACCAGGATGTGTGAGATTCCCAGATGCAGAGAGCTCTGTAGCTGGACAACCTCTGCAGCTGTGATCATTCCCACCTTCCTTAGCCCAACTCTTTTGTGCTTCTCCAAGCACTGTGGTCAAGAAGGATCCTCCCTGATACCTCCCCAGTGTTCAACCTTTGGCAGCGCAGCCCACCGTTACAGTGCAGTTATTTTCTCCTGTAAGCCCAGAGTAGCACAGGCATCCAGCAACACAGGAAACTGAGATTCAGCAAAACACCATGCCAGAAACCCAGCCCTGGGCCAGGGGAGGGGGTATAAGGGAGGAAATCTGCCATGCACACAGCTGTTTGGTGCACATCTGCTTAGATGCACTTAGCAACAAGCAACAGTGATGAGTAAAATTATTGGATAGGATGGAATGGGGTGGAATGGGGTGGAATAGGATAGGATAGGATAGGATAGGATAGGATAGGATAGGATAGGATAGGATAGGATAGGATAGGATAGGATAGGATGGGATGGGATGAAATGGGATGGGATGGGATGGGATGAAATGGGATGGGATGGGATGGGATGGGATGGGATGGGATGGGATGGGATGGGATGGGATGGGATGGGATGGGATGAAATGGGATGGGATGGGATGGGATGGGATGGGATGGGATGGGATGGGATGGGATGGGATGGGATGGGATGGGGTGGGATGGGATGGGGTGGGATGGGATGGGATGGGATGGGATGAAATGGGATGGGATGAAATGGGATGGGATGGGATGGGGTGGGATAAAACATGTTACATATAGCTGTGTATCAGTCTGTATTTTGCAGGTTGACAGCTTTAAAAATACATCTTCCAGATGTCCATTTCTAAGACACTCTTTTTCCTCTTCTAGGAACTGCAGCAATGAATTGCATTCCAGGTGTTCCAAGGGAAGGATGATGTTTAAGAAACTGAAAAAAAGTCACCTCATTTTATTCTGGTAATTCACTTTACTTATCTGAGATAGATCTAAGGCCCTTTCTTAGTTTCCTAATTGTTAGATATTTAATCACTTAGAAGTAATGGTAGCCTGATATGCAGGAAACAGCAGGTGAATTACAACTCAGGTCCGAACTGGTTCAATTTGACATTCCTGCACCAGCTTCTGTCAGGTTAGAAATTAACCCAGCCAAAATCTGGCCCAGCTCCCTTGGAAGTACCTGTCCATAAAAACCATAGTAATATTTTCAGTGTCATGCAGTGGGAATTTCACAATTTCACATTGCAGGGCAACTGTGATGACTGCTGAGATTGTTTGCAGACACACAGGCTTGACTGCATTGCTGGTGCTTGGATGGCTCTCAGAGATGTGTGTGTTTCCAAAAGAAGAATAATAAAAAGAAGAAAGAAAGCAAAGACAGACAGACAGACAGACAGACTCTAACAGGATGGAGGCTCCTGCTTCCCCTGGAGCAGATCCTTGCTGAGACTGGGATGCTCAGAAACACCTACTAATTCCCAGTACTGCACTAAAACTGGTGAGAGGGACCTCTCCTTGTTATAAAACACACCAATAAAAGGGAGAAGGAAAAATAGAGAATGGAATAAAATGAGGAAGTGGCATTGTGTGAAATTCAGACTTTTTGCACACCTGAGAAATTGTCCTCAGAGCCACCCTTGCACCTCATGTAATAGATTCTGAAAGGGAAGATGAGGACCAAGCAAGCCATGGGCCATAGCAGCCCAAGGACACAGCCCTACCACCTCCCACACTTGCTGCTGGCAGCTGCCACTCACAGCCAAGAAGGCATTTTGCAGTAACAACAATATGAAGTTTCTTGCAATACTCGGTTTTGAATACACCTCCCCCCTCTTTACTCTCCACCCCCCCACCCCACCCCCAGTTTCTCTGTGGATTCTGAACATCATGGACAACAAAAGCATTCTTCCAGTGCCTGCTCAGTGCTGCAGCTTCCAGAGCCAGAACTGCCTGCAGTAATAAAAGGTGATTGTTCCCCAAACCCAAAATCGCCTTCATTTGGGTCATTCTTTTAATTGACTTCATTAATAAAGGCAAAGCCCTGTTTAAATGTAAATTCATCTTTCTGGCACAATATAAGTAGATGTCATAAAGAAAACAACGCACACTATTTTTAACTCAAAACTTTAATACTAAATTGCATTAACTAATAACGTAAAAACACCAACCATCTGGCTTTTTGGTGGGAGGACTCTAATTCCATTAGGACTTTAATAAATGTACTGCACTGTAGAGACATTTTACTTTGATAGCCTGGGCAAAAATGAGTAGCGTTTACAAGATTAGTATAGGCAGTGGCCCGGAATCTGTCCCTTGGAACAGCTCTGCCTGGAGTGAAAGGGACATCACTGAAGGACAGAGCTGATGCAAGAAGTTACAGTGTGTATTTGGGGCTTGCCCTACCCTCTCTACGTGATACCATCATGTGGGTCTGACACTGCCTAGGGATGGGAAAGCATCTGCTGGCTATTGTACATTTGCTGGCTATTGCTGCTGTGATTCAAGTGGAGAATCCAGAGCTCCAGGAGTTGGAAGAATCATAGAATCATGGAATTGTTAAGGTTGGAAAAGAATGCCATGATCCCCAAGTCCAACCCCAGTCCACCTCACTGTACCCACTGACCGTGTCCCTTAGTGCCACAGCTCCATGGCTTTGGAGCACTCCTGGGACAATGAGCCCACCACTCCCTGGGCAACTGTGCCACTGAATCCTTCATTCTTTCAGAGAAGAAAATGTTTCTAATATCCAAAATGACCCTGACACAACTTGATGCTCCCATTCTGAGCAGGTCCCACCTTGTTTGAGAGAGCCCATGCCATCTACCTGTCTATCTGTCTGTCTTTCTATCTATCCAAGCCATGCAATAGCCACTTCTCTTTCCCTCTTTAGGTAAAGAAAACTCATTCCAAGCATTAACTGGCTCCAGCCATGCAAACAGCACGTTGATTGCACAAAGGGTGAATCCTGGAACACACTCAGTCACTAGCAAGCAGGATGTGGGAGCTGGTTGTCTCCTGGTAGCATCCCCTCCCCTTGGCACACTGGAAGGATAAAATATGCTGTGGGCTCTGGCAAAAGCAACCCATTAACGTGGCTGCAGCCAACCCAGGAGCCCAGCACCAGGATGCTGGGGTTGGGTCAGAGCGTGGCCATGAATTTCAGCCCATCATCTCACTGTTTGGATGCTGTTAAGGTGAATTCTCCTGCATATGCTGTGAGATGTAAGGGCAGCTCTGTGTCATTCTGTAGGGCTGATAATTAACCCTGACTAATGCAACAGATTTGTTTTTGGCATGCCAAGCTTCCCTGGATGAGTAATAAATGGAAATCAGTGAAGGGAAACCTAGTGGCTTTATTTTATGCTGAGAATTAACACATAATACAGAATTAAATGTTTTCTACATCAGAAGTATTTTCCTGCAACGCACCCATAGTCACATCCCCTCCTGTTGAAAGCCATGTACTCTGGGTCATCCCAGTGGCAAAGAACATTCATGCACCTTATTATTGCCATTTTGGACACAGTTTATTAATGGCAGGCATGCTCAGGTTATTTTGAATGATAAGCATTCCAAATCAGCCTTAACACCAGGTGACCTTCATGGCCGCTTCATCGTAGTAATTACTGGAGCTTCTTTAAAAGGCAGCCTGGACCCAAAAATATTTGCGAGTGAAAGCATAATTCCATGTAGGTATCTTTGGAACACAAAGTCAATTTGCAAGGAGCTGCAGTGTCAGAGGCAGCTTTTAAAAAGTTGGAGGTCTTCCAGATTTTAATTTACATGATCATTAATACTGACTTACTCCGAATACATCAATCAGTTTAAAAAACACTGTAACTCATTCCCAGTTCAGGAAACACTTAACCAGGTGAACACTTAAGCACTTGCATAGTTTTGTTCCAGGCTTGTGGAAAGTCATACTCCCAAATGACGGCGGGTGCTGCTCTGCCCCATGCACACACCCTGCAACCCAAAAATATGTGCCTAAGCCTCCCCAGGGCCACAGGCATTTCCAGCTGCAGAAGCACTTCAGAGTACACGAGGCTCCTTTTGCCAAATGCTCCTTATTGTCAGCTGAAATAACTCTTCCCCCTCCTGCCAGCGTCTGCACAGCACGGTGTTGCAGTCAGCAGGGAAACCCCACAATCCCTCTAACATGACGAAGGATGAACCTGTTTTCTCAAGTGGCGGAGACTAAAGAAAAGCTATAATAAAGCCATCCAGAAAATGACAGGTTACAGAGCTGTGTGATTTGGAAAGGGTTTCTATTAAGCTGACTCCTCGTGTAGTAGCAGTGAGAGCGATGCCAATGGGGATCCCCTGCACCCTGCCAGGACCCAGCTGGCCTTACAGGATGCTACTGCGGGACCTCTGTCCTCCCCATCCCAGGACTCCTGGCTGCTTGTGCCATTTGATGTAATACATTGTAGGATAAATGTCCTTTGGGTTTTCTACTTAAATTCACAATACAAAAGGGGAGTTGACTTGAACTGCACAGCTGAATTGTTAGAAAATGAATACTTTAGGGGAAAAGAAAAGAAGAAAAGAATTACATTTTTGATCTCTCAGCTTGCCCTGGTGTGTTTTTTCTTTAAGAATCTCTCATGTTGCTCCTCTCTGCATTTTTCTGTCAGTATTGAGACATGAAATAAAAAATAAATAACCTATTCTTAAGCCTTTAATCCCCAAACATTCCAAGCCTCTCACCAGTGAGACCACTTTGAGCTTCCATTGGCTAATGATGGTAAGTGTGCTCAGTAGAAGGTCTGGGCACTTACCCTGTTCCAATATGGAGATGTGCTGTCATCCTTTTTGATCTTTCTCTGGTCATTTTCCAGTGGGGAATATTTGTAAGCAGAGATGAGCCCTCATAAGACGCAGTCAACATTTTGTAGGGTTTCACAGGCAGATGCTCTACCATTGTTGTGTGGCACAATGCTACATCCTAGAGATGGACATGGAATTATCAGTGCAAGAGATTGAACTCTTAGCACAGCAATCCTGTTTCTTTAAGGAACAGCCTGAGCTTCTACATTCCCTTTCTTACCAGCATGTTCATGGATGGGGTTGGCTCTTGTGAAATCAGATACAACTCGTAGAATATCCTACTCTTCATTTTGTCTACCAATGGAGGCTTGGGAACCCACTGTGATCCTTGACGCAAAAGAGAGAGCAGAGAAGCTTGGGAGCTGGATTGAACCCAAGCAGGCAAGCTGAAGGACGCTGAAGAAGGTATGGGGTTCCTGGGAGAAGGCAGTTTTTTCTCACTCTGATCCCCTGCAACCTGAGTCCACTAACAGCCCCTATTCCAGTGCCTGCAGACCCACAGAACCAAGCGGCTGTGTAGGATGCATTTCACTTTGCAAAGCCCACAGGAAACTCAGCACAGGCTGCATACAATGGTGCTGAGAAGCCATTCCAAACCACTGTGATTTATATGCTTGAGAAGACCACTGTGCCCTGGTTCAGCTAGCATTGGGGTAGTAAATTAATTCTGCAAAGGTCCTGTCCAAACTTACATTGATTCTGATTTTGTTGAAAATCATCCATTAGCCAAGAATTACTACCAGTGTTAGTGGAAATGGTGTTGTGTCATTAATTGGAATTAATGGATGGGTAGTTTTTATAGCAGATTTGAATGAAGGCAATATTCCTTTCAAAAAACATTTTATTAAAAATCTACTTGCCAGCTGTAAAACGCAACGCCACAACAAGACCTTCCACAGTGCTTTATCCACAGCTTGATGTGTTTTTAATTAAGGGAAATCAAAACACTTCAAAGTGTTTTTATTTTAAAAGATAGCCATGGAACTGATAGCTCTTTATTTACTTCACAGTGGGGAACTCAGAGCAGGAGAGGCTGGGACAGGTCATGGCAATATTGCCCTCTTTATTTACTGGGCTCTGAATATTTTCTGTCTTTTCTCTCTCTCTCTTTATATTTATTTATTTATTGCATTTGAATTTGAAAGGGCTGCAGGTTGGTTTTGCAGCCTTCTGAGTACTAAAAAAGAGGGTACCTGCCCTGTGCCTTTTCTAAGGACTAATGATGACCTCAGGGGATTCATATGGGAACTGCTGGAGTATTCCTAGTCCTGGTCCAAGCCCAGCTGTGGGTGACCCATTTTCTGTCCTTTCCAAGGGGGTAAAATCTCCAAAGTCAGAATATGATGATGTTCCACAGAAGTCAGAGGAGCTCCCCATGGTGCACAGAGACCTTCTGTCCTGCCCTGCTCATCTCATACGGCTGTGAGACATTGTTCAATGTGCTTCTGCCATGGTGCTGGGAGCAGTGTACCACGGCAGGGTCAGACTGGTGTTCTTCCTTTATGCTGGAGGACGCAGGCATAGAAGAGGCTAAAGGTTTTGCTCCTGGCCTCAGAACAGGAATTCATCAAGTTTACTGAAGGAAAAAATCACCCTCCCACCAAAAGAATACATGAAAAATCCTTATAGCACTCCCTCCGCCTTCAAAGCAAACCCATAATTATAATTTTTTAACTGTTTCAATGCTATCACAGCTGCTGGCTGGCTGCCCTTGCCTCTCTTTCTATCTGGGGCTTATTGATCTGCTCACATTTCCCATGAAAAGTCCCCTGCTGGCACAGTGTCAGCATCCTGCACCTGATGCCGGCAGCAGCTCACAGGCGTGCTTTGCACAACCTGTATGTGAGCGTGCTTCTTGTGTCTCTCTTTCAAACGTGGGGGCAAGCATCTTTGAAACAGAAAAGGGTGAAAGGTGCACAAGCTATGGCATGAGGCCAGTCCTCGTCAAACCGTGTATGTATAAATGGGGGAAGTGCACGTTAGAACAGTGAAAGGCAGAGGTTTGTTCCTCATTGAGGTGGAAGGACCAGCACATCCTCACGCTGTCACAAACCCTTTGCAGTCACATTCAAGGACAACTTGCACAGTCAAAAATGATCTTGACTTGAAAGCGATCTCCTTCCCTTTCCCTTCCCGCAGAGCTCTGGCTTTGGCATCCAAATGGGGTTGGTTTGCTGGTTTTCCCCTAACCCTGTGCACGCATGCCTATTTCAGATAGCAAATAACAGCATGCCCTTCACCAGAAGAAATCTCCTGCAAGAAATAGGATTGGGGTCACCGCATGCAAGTACAGCACTGTGCAGGTGTTCCACATCCTTGGTCAGTGGGGGTCAGCAGCGCTGGGTCCCCCTCTGCTGCTGTCCACACCCCCTGAGTGGGATCCAGGTGGATTTCAGAGAGTTCAATGGGAATGAAATGGGACTGTATGAACAGAATCCTAATTAAGGGCAAAATATTGGAAATATGCCATATTAGAAGTGCTATTACGATTAATAGTGACAATACTGCTCCTGGGAAATAGGCAAATTTACACAGTAGCTATACATAAAATTTACTTTAGCATATTCCCCTCTCTACCTTGTTTGCACACTGAGATAACAAATTGCTTGTATACTGTATGATGGTATTCTTCTGAAAATCTAAATATTTGAGCCAGTGATTCATTGTGCAATGAAAGAAAGGCATACAGAGGTCTTGGAGTGGTGGAGAAAAGTAAATGATGTGTTGTGATATATTTAGAAAGTGATAATGTGGAAAAAAAAGTCAACTGTGTGTGTCCAGGAAGGCAAACACAGCAAGGGAGAGCTCAGTTTGGGGTTTCCCTAGCAAGAAAGAAGTGCTCCAGTGCGTAGGACACAGAGCATGGTCAGCAACACAATCAGTAGGGAAGGGCAGTCAGTGAAGTCTTCTGTCTCTATCTCTTCATCTAGCAATGAAAAGTGTTTCTCGGTGGCAATAATGATAAAAGTACTTACTGTTGCTGCTGCTTGGTAGAGCTCCTTGTGCCATTTGAGGGGATCATTGCTCCCCCAGGCAAATCATCCAACAGAGCTCTTGCAAATATCTGCGTGCATGTATAGATAAATGTACATATTTTATCCATACACACACATTTGTACACCTCTACGACCTATTTTATGCATCTCTTTCTTCTTCTCACTTTGCTCCCATCCCTCTGTCTATACCCTTACATTCCCACAGAGAGGAAGGAGATGTAAAGAAATGACAGCTGGCCAGGCATTAGTATGGGATAGCCGTTGAGCTCTCTTCTTTAGTGGGTAATTAAAGACTGCCCTGTGCTCTGTGCACTCATTTGCATGCACCCAGTGAGCTGAAGGGCAGCGAGGAACCCAGCTGCATCCAGCCCTGAGATGTACCAGGAAGGATGCTCAGCCCCACAGCCCACACTGAGATGCTTGAAAGAATTAAAGACATTGCGCTCCAGTTCTGACCTACTGCTGGGGCATCATCCCCAGACCCTTCCTGCAGCCCTTGGCAGCTCCATGGGCACAATGCTGCAATCATGCACCAAGCACCTGGCCACATGTAAATTGATTTTCCTTCTCTCTTGGGTGATTAGGAGAAATCCCCTTGCCAAAACAAAGCCAAAAAGGCATGACAGTGTTCACCCTCATTGGAAATACAGTACAAGTCCCAGTTGTCAGAGCTCCCTGAAGCCTACCTTTGCATCAACTATAGATTGCCCCAGGGGCTTTCTAACCAACAATTCACTACACCAGCACAATGCTGTAACTGATCATTCTCAAGACACCCACCTTCTTATTTAATAAAGCCTTTCAAGCCTTTTTGTATTTTATTCATAGGAGCTGTAAAAAATCCAAGGACCCAGTATAAAGAATCATTTCTTCTCTTCTGCGTAGAACTATAAATTTACACCGCATTTGCAAACGAAGAGCGCATATCTTCAGGCAAACCAGAGCTCCAAAGTGGGAACAAGAATGGCTTTAAAAGGCCATCTGTCCCAACTATAGAAGCAGCATCAAGAGACAAAATTTATAGCCATGAACCCTGAAAACCAGAAGAAAAAATAGATAGAGGGCTTAGTTTCATTGTTAGAACAGGTCTGGCATATATTTTTTTTTACTTTTCTAAATACCTTTTATTGGTTTGCAAGTATAGAGCTGGTTTTGCATTCTTCCATCTTGTCAGTACATATACAGTGAAGGGAAATGGGGCTAGAAATGCATATGTTGTGCAGGTGGCTACAGCAGCAGAGTGAAACCCATCATCTTGCATCCCATGCACAGGCACAACACAGGTGCAGCTGGAGCAGCCATGCTCTCCCTGCTGTAAATACATCAAGGTATTTAGCACACTGCCTACCCTTCTCTCTTGTCCCATAGCTGGGCTGCCCTTTTTCTCCACCCACAGCTCCCCTGGAGCTGTGAAATCCTATTGCTCCTGGCTCTCCCCTTGAGCTCATTCAAGTAAGCCTCAGAATGGCACAAATCCAATGCGATCAAATGCTTTCCCAGCTTCAGGCTTTTCTTTCAAAGGACGGAGAGGAAAGGGTACCTGGTGCGGTATTTATGAGCTTGTCAAGCTTGCTGCTGTCACCAGCATGGGCTCTCATGTTTCCTTCCTTGCTAGCAAGGGACAGAGCGAGTGCTAGAGAAAGGCAGCAGCCTCTGTAGCATCCCAGCCATCATTTGCAAGGTGTCTTCCTTCTGTAATGGCTGCAGTCATCCCAGAGCCATCCCAGGCTGCCAGCCTGGCCCCAGTATGGGCAGGGATTGTAGGAGAACTGGGGAAGGAGGTGAACAGGAGCTCAGGGCTGTTCTCACGCAGTGCCTTGCACCACAAAATGCTTCTATTCCCCCAGATAGTTCATGTAATCCCAGAGAATCACCCTTATCCTATGGATGTCTGCACCTGTCATATGGAAAATGGATCCCTGGGGAGCTGCAAACAGATGCATGTGTCTCTGCCCACCCATCCCCTGCATCCAGCCCTGGCACCCACCCAGCTTTCAGCCAGGCAGCATGAGTCTGAACTCAGACCTTGGTGACTTCCCTTTCCGGCTTTCCTGAAGGACAAAGACATCAGGAAACTCTTCCTATCTGCTTTCTTGTTCAGTGTGGTATGCCACACGCACTTGAAAATATGTAAGAGTGCCTCACACTCCAGTGGAAGCTGGTATAGCTTGCACTGCACCTGGATTTATAGCTCAGTAAGTTATGTGCGCCCAAAATCTATCCAGAAGTGGGTAAAAATACTCTTTGTGGCTTCTCATCTGCACCATCATAGTTTGGCATGTTGTTCCTCTTCAGGAAAATGATTGAAGCAAATTAAAAGTGATTCCTTTAGAATCACTGTACATCAGCACAAGTCCTTTGACTTTCACAACTGCTTTAAGATGATCATAACTACAGCCATGTTAGAATACCCCTTGCCACATCAGAAGGAAGGCTATCAACAGCAAAGACCTGAAAAGCCCTGATAAGAAGTCTGGTTCTCCAATGTGATTCCCCACAATCCGTGATTTATGAGCCCAAACAAGCTGACTCATGGTGGCTTTCTTTGGAGATCTGTGCCAGGAAGGTGCCAATATCACACGTGTCTCTAAGTGGTATCTGACCTGTCACTGATCTTTCAGAATCATAGATGTCCTCTGAAAGATTTCCTTTTGGGTTCAGGAGAACAGCAGCATTTGTTTTCAGGGTGGTTGTCCTATTTGTTTTCCACAGAGGAAAAGCAGCTTCTGCATTAGGGCCACAGCCATAGCCTGCCTCCAGCCCTTCTGACCCACCAGCTGCTGCCCATACCCTCAGAGAAGGAGCAGTGCTTTGAGAAGTCCAGTTGGACATCACTGCTCTGATGTAGAGTGGGGGTTCATGGTTTCTCCTCCCACTTTTACTGGTAATACTGAATTTCCTCTGCCAGTGATAGAGCTCCTGAGAAGGTCACATTAACAGTTCTCTAAGTTAGGAGGAGGATGGCAAGAGAGATGGCCACTGAAGCTTTCCTCTCTTCTCCTCCTGAAGCATCTGAAATGCTTGGCTTTAGGTTACCCCTGAAGGTTTTTCTTTTTACCTCTATTTTTAAGAAAGGAGCATTCAAGCCTTAGCTCCCACAGGCTAGGGAAATAATAGCTTGTCATTTGACAGAGGTTTATGAGCTGAGATTAGTGACCCTTCCTATATTGTACATGTGCTTAGGGGGAAAGTCAGGACTTCATGCGATGGCAGCAGGAAGACTCACATCCATTCAATGGAGCCAGCACTGTGCTGGTAGAAAGAAAAAGCAAAACAAATAAGAGACTCTAATCACTTATTCAGCATGTGGCTGAGAAGAGAGTCTCTTGGAAACACAAAAAGCAAAATTCCAAGATTTATTAATGCTATCATGGCTTCCTTAAAAAAATAATCAATGTACCCAAAGTCTCTGAATCGATATTTATCCTTCTCAAAGAGGATATGGTAAAGAATAATTCCTGAAAGCACTCGCTTCTGAGATTTTGCCTTGTTGCGTAACGTTTCAGTCAAAAGCAGAATGTCTCTGACAGTAGTGATAAATAAGTACAAAGCCTACGCTGGTCTGTCCCATGGAGGAAGTAAAATAGATATCCTATACACTTCACAGCCTCAAGTAGATTTGACCTCATGATCTTTTAAACATATGGCAAAGACTTTATCCACTAGATTTAGGTTAACAGCTTCGGGAATTTGCAGGTGTTAAATTAACCACAAGAGAGGGTTTCATAAGTGCAGCAGAAATGCACTGAGCATGATAAGGAATAATAATTAAAAATTGAATTAAAGGGCTGTAGAGTTTAAGGAAAATTATATGTCATTGCGTGGACAGAGAACTCAGATCCCAGTGGCTCTCCAACTAATACAGTCATCTTCTCACAGTAGGATTTGCTGCATTTCAGGCAAACGCAGCATTTTTACTCCTGCTTTGCTTCTCAGAGTCCTCGTGCAAAGCAGGGCACACTTCTGAATGCCTCTCTGCTATTTACTTGTTGGCCTATTGATCAGGTCTCTAAGGCTTCCTACATTTACAAGTAAGCAGCTCCTGCTTCAGCCGAAGCACAAAACCTGAAGTATACGAACCCCCATTCCAAATCATTGCTCATTTCTTTCTCTCACCCACACAGCCTTCTGGTTTCCCAGGTGTACCACACCTTACAAGCCCACTGACTATGAGAGATCAGAAATATATATGAATTTGGCCAAGATCTTGGCTTACAGGTGGTGCTCATGTCTATCAGCTGAGCCCTAAAGCTGTCATTTGTTCCTTCTGAAGGGTGCTGAGTGACGTTGGGCAGAGGTTTTCTTGCTCTTAGCTTCTTGCTTGGTTCCTCTAAGGCAACCAGAGCAGGGCACTCCTAGGGGGTTGAAGCCAAGGGCCCAGGTGTCAAGGATGGAGTCAAGGATGGGCATCAAGGATTCTTGCTGTTGAGAAACGTGGGGCTCATGCAGTCAGAACTGTAGAGGTTAGTTCAACATTTCTCCTCTTGAGGGATGGAATCCCAGGAGTGATTATGGAGACTGTTCTTTGAGATGATCAAAACTACACTAGAAAACTGGGAAATGAACCAGTGAGAATGGCGTTTTGAGTTGCCAGGTTGGTCTCTGTGCTTCGTGTGGCCGCAGCACACAACACTCTCTGTCCCTGACAGTCACTCAGTAGGATTATTGGAAGTTGCCTACTTATTGAAGCTATAATTACTATATAATTTGCAGCTGTGAAATCTCATAATAAGCCTTTCCCTTGCAGAGGGTAAAAAATGACCACGTATTTTGTTTGCCCTGTCAACACATAGAACTTCCCTTACAGTGTAATTACACGGTCAGTATTTATGTGACACTGGTTGGTGTTGTCCTGTAAACAACAAAGACATACAAATTCTTCTGGTGGGGTCTCAAGTGTTGCATAAGAATTACAGGAGTTCTAAAGCCTCTTTGGTGTGTGCAATATTGCATCCACAAAACCCTGTATCACATATCTATGCCTGCATTGCACACGTAGTTCATTCACGGCCCCTGCCATGGAAAGCTGATGGTCCACCTTGTTTGTCCCTCCAATAATATAGACCAGAATGTCTTCCTCATGATTCCACAAGCAATTTGCTGAGTTGGGATAAGTTATTAATCTTCCAAGAGCCTAATCTAATGTTCTGGCTCCAAATCCCATCTTTTTCTCTACCAGATTGTTCCTTTTGGCAGCTCTTCTCTCCCTGCTTTGGAAATCTGCTTCACTGAACACCCTGGGAATGTGCAGCAGGTGGCAAAGGGAATGCTGAGAAGAATGTGAGTTTTCTTGCTTTGTTTATTTGTATGACCTTAGAGATGATGATATCCATACGTAATGTTGAACGATGGAGAGAAGCTGACAGAGCAGTAAGTTCTGGCTACTGCAGACCAAAAACCAAATTTCATAAAAATATCAATTGTAAAATTACTCAAATCCATTAGCTTAATTAGCACCGTTAATCAAGACAAAACATTTGATACATTGTGTACTTTCATAAGAGAAAAATGAGGCCTGGATGAACAGCCAGTGAGTTGCCCTGGGTTTGGATCTGCCTGGGGGTGAATGCTGTGCTCAGAACAGGGCTCCAGCTCTGCAAAGGGTTGGCACCAGGTTTGGTCACACCTGGCCAGGGCACAATACTGTCAGATCCATCTGCAGTGATGTCAAACTGCCTGATGGGCTGCACTCCTGTACTATTGTCCCCTGGTCTTGACCAGGCAAGGTTAGCAAGGATATAAGGACATCAATAATAATTACAATTACAAGAATACATGCTGAGACTGTGCTAGCAGCGCTCTACATTCTCTCAGCTGAGGAAGAGAAAGGAAGGTTCACTGAGCTCTTGCTTTTGTTTCCTGAGGGAATCTCTGGGGAGGGCAATATTTCTCCATCTGTAACCCTTCCAAGGAGAAACACTAGAGAGATCTTAATAGCACGCTACAGCACAACTGCAGGCAACCCAGTCCCAGCATCAAGTCTGTCTGGGAGAGTATTTGAGGCTCTCATCTTTCTTTTTCTCTCTAGATTGACATTTTTGTGGTCAGTCAGGTCTCCAGTGTGCAGTTCGGGGAATCTGTGATTACTGCCTGACTTTCTTCCCTGTGCCTCAGGACTCAGTTGTTACTCACTCCCTCTCCCCACACTGTGGCACATAATTGAATCTTCTCTTAGCCTCCTTGTAACAAGACCCAGCTACAAAGGCTAAATGCTTTATTCCTGAGAAAAGCCTGAGAGATAAGATTCACCAGCTGTGGCAGCACAGTGCAGATCTCAGTGGGAGAAATAAATGTCCCTTCACTCCATGACTGTCTTTCCAGCACTTTATCTGCAATGGGTCCAAATGCAGTCCTCAGCTATTTGTATCTCTAAATATAATAAAAGAGAAGTCAGCAGTTTCTGAGGGATACAATTCCGTAAAAAAGAGTTTGATGGTATTTTCTGCATTAAACACATTATTCAAGGGCTTTTCTCCTCTCTAATATCCAGTTTTTGCTGGGTATTCGTGTGGCTGAAGCTTCCTTCAACACACAAGATACTCAGGCTACCAGTGAAGTGCAAAAACCTACTCCAGTGAAAAAGCAGGAATTGGATTTATTAATCCAATTTGAGGATATCCTGAATGGTAATTAGCTGCATAGCAGTGGGAAAAGGAAGAACTGATAACAGCGTTGGTGGCTAGTTGGTTGATTGCCTTTTTATTTTCCTGACCAGTAGGTTGCATGATGACAATGTGATGGTTCGGCTGGGCATGGCTGGAACCAGCAAGGGAAGCCAGACTGGTGCTGAATAATTCTGCTTCAGCCTTGTAGGCAAAAGATCCATGCACAGTCCTCCCAAAAAGAGCTTTTCTGACCACCTTTTCCTCCCTCCCAAGCACAAAGTGACCATACCTTTCTTCCATGCTTGCACCTGCACTGGTGATTTGATGGTGGCTGAGATGGGAGAGGAGAAAGCTTGGGGCTGAGTGCTGCTTTGGGTGCATACAGGAGATGTGCATGCACCTCTGCAGAGGTTGTCCCATTGCTGGCAGGGCTGAGCCTGGATCTGCAAACAATTTCTGGGCAAATAGCAGACATCAGCACCCAGAGAGATGGATCCGTTCTGGCCTGTGGTTTGCACATTTATGTAAACACTGCGATGACAAAGTAATCAAAAATGGATATACTTGGTTGTAAACCTTAATTAAGTATTAATTAAATTTTATTAACCCACCAGTAAAACTGACTGTACTGAGCAATGAATAAGAGGGCTGCAGTCAAAGCCGTTAGTGTATCACTCATTTTTATACGGAGAGAAGGCTCATCATTTGCTGGAGATGGCCAATATGTAAGTGTTCCTACTTGCTAAATCAGTCTGGCCATTTTCTTACCTGCCACTGATAAGGAAGTATTTACAAATTTATTCCTAAATTCAGAGTATACTTCAGTCCTTAATTTACTGTCGTAATTATATCACTGGCTCAATTAGTCCCCAATAAAAGTGTTACACCATTGTATCACAGAAATATAGTACCTTTGAAGTAAATGGATTCACTCGCAGAGTAAGAAATCTTCCTTTTTATTGTGTTTTCTCATCTGCTACTTATGGCCACCCTTGTCTTAAACTGCACCTTTTATCCCACTTCTTGCAAGCACAGTTGCAAGATGCTCATGTAGAGTGAAATACTCCTCTCTAGCCTTGGGGCTGCATTGGAAGCTTGGTGGTAACTTTATCTCATTACAGCTTCACCAGCCTCATTTGCATGGCGATTTACATGCACTGCTTCTTCTGTCTGCTCTCTGCCTCACAAAGGCTGCAGGGTCTGTGGGTTTTTTCCTCATTTCCTGGCTTTGCTTCATTCCTCATTGCTGTTGATGGGGTCACATGATTAGCTTGAAGGAAATATGGTTTTATCTTTTCTTTTGTTGATTTTCCCTGACTGCATTCAACAAACACCTGCACTGCCCCACACTGTCCCTGCTTTCCCCAAAGCAGCTTTCTGGGACTGGCACAACAGCGTATTTCCCAGGGTCTCTGAAGAGAAATCCCTTATGATTCACTGAACTGACACTGACTGCAGATTCACCCACCCACATGGTGCTTTGATGGGGGGACCAAACAATCATAACATCATTAGGTTAGGAGAGACCACTAAGAGAGACCACTACGTCATTGTGTCCAAGAGCCATCCCATCCCCACCAGGCCCACCAGATCACGTTCCTCAGCATCACATTGCAGAGCTGCAATGGACGTGAAGTCCTTATTTTGGAGACTTCACCCTCTGTGAGTCAGACAGGGCAGGAATAATGGTCAAATTGGACAAGTGAAGTATCAGAGGGATGAGGTAATAGCACAGCAAGGAGAATTTGGCAGGAAATCTATGAGCTGGCTAGACAGCACAGGACAGAGATCCATCTAAGAAATGGGAACATATAGCCGGGAGCAGGATTCTTGTGGACACAAAACTCTTTGAGACATCATTTGGCATCACAGCCCATCCTCGCCTCTGCAAGCCCCTGGAGGCCTCAGGCTTTGATTTTCAGACTCAGGAACTAAAGAACCTCCCAACCCTTCATCCAGAAAGTTGTCCAATGCATCTTAATTACCACAGCTCCTGGCTTCTTCTGGACAGGCAACACCAAGCTCCCCCAGATCAGAACCAGGCTGGAAGTACAACTGAAAAGCAAGAAATATGTGAGAGTGTCCTCCAAACAGTGAGCTCTGAGCTTGGTGACCTTGAAGGGATTTGTCCCAGGACAGCCACTACCCTGAGATCTGCTACTTTCATCTTCCAGCAGAAGAAATGTTTTCCTGTGAGCCCACTAAAGGATGATATTCACCCACAGAACCTCCTCTTCATTCTGATCCTCTGTGCAAATGCCATCCTTGTAAAGTTCACTATCAATGGAATTAGGATTGCCTAATGAGGGAAAAGCCCTGAGTGCAAGTTCATGGCATGCAGAAGTAATAGTTCCTTTGCTGCATTTATCAAAATCAATATATTTGACATTAAGCATCAAAACACAGAATGTTTTAAACGCAGGGAATATCCTCCACCTCCTTTTCACATCTTTAAGGTAGAGGAGATTATTACAGCCTACCATTCTCCCTCACCTCATGTAAAAATACAAGAAACCAAAGCCAAATAAAGTGAAAACCCTCAGCAGATACTCCGCTCTTAGCTCTGACTTCTTTATTTCAGCTGACAGTCCGTGCCCAGGCCCATGGCTGCTCTTTGTGTGCAACCTGTATTTATCCAGGTGGCTTTGTGCCTATTAAAAAAAAAAAGGAGGAATGTAGCAGAATTAATGTATCTTTTACAGCAGAAGAACTGAATTTATTGGTCTCACCACGGAAATTAATTTAGCACACCCAGCTCTTCCTCTCTGGACAATAAAGACACGAAATGAAGCTGCCACACAGAGTTTTGACAAAATTCACGGCCGTATGTTAAAAAAAAAACACCAAAAGAAAGATCGTGGGTAATTTACCACCAAAACTGAATCAGCCATTTATGACAATGATGCACCAGTGGTGCCGAGAGGGGAAACAGAAATGTCTCCTCCAGGGATGTGATGGGCCGATGGATGGGAGATGCTGTGCTGGGCTTCTGCAGGGTGGGACGCAGCCCAATTCACACCCCATCCCATAGGTCTCCTTCACCTCAGAAACACAACCTCTCCCTTTTTTCTCCTCCACACCAGCAGCAAGGCAGGCTCCTGGGATGATCCATGGATGTCAACCATCCACCCAAAGCTTGTCCCATGGATTACATTTCCCCAAAGCAAGGTGTGATTTGGAGTAACCCCCCTGCTCCTCTTTAAGGATAGGACAACAAAAAATGCCAAGTTAATCTTCTCCCTTCTGCACCACAGGCTGATCAGAGTATCACCCAGAGACCACACACCTACCTGGGTGAGTAAATAGAAATGACAGGAAGGCAAACAAACAAACAAACAAGCTCCCAAACAGATTTATCTTAATTTTCTTCTGCTTGGAAAATAAATCTGGGTAATGAAGAGGCAGCCAAAGATGGATGTCTCAGCCCTGCCCTTGGATCCTTTTTTCCTGAGATGGGCATTTAATTGGGCTTTTTCGAGCAGCCCAGCAATCCCAAACGAGTGAATCCCATGGGAGTTCTGGCACTCGATGCTGCCAGAGCGAGCATTGATAGTGATGCAAAATGTGATTTTTTTTTTCCTCTCTCATTCCTTGAAGGAGGAAAAAAAAAAAAAAAAAGAAGGAAAGAAATGCTTGCTTTGCAAAAATGAACAGTAACCAGGCACCAAGGCTTGTGCAAGGCTGCATCCTTCAGCTTCACAGCATCCTTGGGCTTCCTGCAACTGCTGGTGTGTGAACAGCATGCCAGCGAGTGTGTGAAGCCAAAAGATGCTGCAGATACTGGTCTAAGAGCAGAGGAAACCACATCTCAGAGGAAGCAGGCACTGCTCTCCTCTCATCTGGTCCTGCACCAGGATGAATTAAGTCGGCACATCCTCCGGAGTGATCTATAATTTACATGTAGGTGCCCACGTATCTGTTTGCCCCATTGTTTTAATGTTTCCTAACTGTAACAAATCAAATATCTCCTGTAAAATAATAATAATAAACACCTCTCTCTTTTTTTTTCTTTTTTTTTTCTTTTTTTTTTTTTTCTTCTTTTTCTTTTTTTTGTATTGGGGTTGATTGGGCAGAGGGTGGTGAAAGATTTATCTTAGCAGTAAAACTGGAAAAGGGCTATAAACCTGAGCGGAGTGCCTCTGCGCCTGGGTCCGAGGGAGGCTAATTGTTTGTTTGTTCTTCGTGTTTATGGTTTATCTGCGGCTCAGCTGACAGGAAACCTAAACCTGGAGGAAAAAAGCACATCAATCGCCATTATCTGCCTTCTGGGCAAGCACTGAGAATAAAGAAGGCAATGGTGGCTCATGCACCCAGCCCATGGCAATGCCACCCAGAGCTGCATCGCAACTGCAGGGGAAGGAAGGAGGAAAGGAAAGGAATCCATCCCCACCTCATCTTCCTCCTGAGCCTGGAGCTGCTCGGCCACACAGAAGCAGGATGATGTGTTTTTTTCCTGCAGTGCTGCCTCTCAAGTAGAGGAGATTGATCATAAAACAATGTGTGAGTGCAGTGAGCCTGGAGATTCCCTTGGGTTTTCACTCCCATGGTTTCCTTTACCTGAAAGGTGCTTGGGTGCTGGAGTGAGATACATAGGTCGGTGCTTTTAAAGCACCGCAGTGTACTCAGAGCAGCACCAAAAGCTGTCTTAAGCGCGTCCCAGACCATCTCACCTTTCCTCCCTGTCCATCAATGGGCTGTCATCTGTTGGAAGGTTTTGCACTGTAAGCCCAGCTGGATGAAACCAACTCAAGCAACAACCACAGGTTTTTCTCTATCATGGGACAGGCATCCTGTGGAAAGGTCCAGGGTGCTCCTGCAGTGCTCTCGGACTGGGGGTGGAAGCAGGAAGAATGGAAGTTCTGGGGATGGGAGGATAACCTGGGGGAATGGCAGAAAAGCCTGACTCAAATGAACCAGGAAACAGCTGTACCACCTGAGTGGCTTTATATCCCTGTCAGTGCCACTCAGCACTAAAGGACATCAGTGCAGAGCCCCATGCCCCTTTCAGTGCTGTGAAGGTGTCTGACGTCCATCCATTGGTCAGCTTCCCTCATTCCCTGCTGGGATGTTTTGTCAGTGAGGATGAATATTTTTGCCATGCCATAAGTACCCCTTTAGAACCAGGTCCTTGCCTCAGTTTCCTGCTGCTTACTTTCCATACAACAGAGCTGTGAATGCTCTGATCAGGGCTGGTTCCCGGACTTGGGATGTACCCCACACACTGGAGATCTGCAGCCACTGTAATAATAATTATTATTGATTTTCCAGTTTACTTTATGTTTTGCAGGGTGTTTTGCTGGAAATGATATAAATAGCTGTCTCCATCCCTATCCCAGGGTGTGATACATCAGTGTATTTTTTCACAGTCCGAGGAAATAAAATGCAAAGTTCATTTTGGGCTGATTTAAAAGTTACATTAAGGCTTCATGCTGGATGAAGCAGGGTCAGCATGCTTGTTTCTGGATCACTGCAATGCACGGTGACCACACAGCGAGACATTTATCTCTGCTCATGGCTCCAAAATCTCTGCCCCATGTTTAGGTTTATAGCAACTTCATACCCATACTTTGTGTGTCCCGGAGCAGAAGCCACCCAAATAATGCAACAGAACTCTCCAAGTGCTGTGCAGCCACAAAGAGAGACCTTTGGGGAGAACGGTTTCCATTAGGAATGCACTTACTGTACCTGAGCTAAATATAGCAGGCGGGGAGCGTGGTCTCCTGCCCCTGCCAACAGCAGCAGAGATCATTCATTTGTAATTTGTTGTACCCTCAGTCTGGCAGGAATTACTTTAGCCAAATGGGATTTAGTAAATGATCCATTCATAAGCCCAGCCCCGCTCTGCTGGGGGTCTGGAGTAGCAGGGCTGGGGGTGATAAGGACAGGGAGGCTGTAAAACTTCATCCTTATCTTGCAGATAGAGTACCCAATCTAGCTCTTATTTGTGCTGGTGTAAAGCAAAAATAATTCCATCGTGCTGCTGGTGTAAAATGCAAACATGTGAGTAGAAGCACGCTTGGATGCTCAGTGAGTGCTTGCTACTTCTAAATCCATTCATTTCACAAAGGCTTTCCCTCACTGCTGGAACTGCAGATCCAGCCCGCAGGGCTCAGAGGGAAGGGGTGTGAAAGTGGAGCCACGTGCTCAGCTTTTCTGCATCTTTCACATCTCTACCTGCATTGTGTTGCTTTGAGTCTCCTAGGGGCCAAACCCAGGCAAGAGAGTACACACAGCCCTGGCATCGTGCACAAGATCCCTGTGCACCATGTATGTGCTGTGTGCCAAGGACCAGTGAGGGGCTGGATGTGCAGCTGCATCTTGCCCTGCATCTCCTGCTCGCCTGCTTTGTGCCTGCTTGGGGACTTATCCCTGCTCTGACAGGAGGAAAATGGGTCCAGATAAGTCTGTGTGCAAAGGAAAACAAAATTATGTCCTTAACTCAATGCAGGCAATTCTAATTATTAGTCATTGTTGTTATGTTAATTCTTATTACCGTTGCACAAAAGGATTGTAAATAGATAACATCACCTTTTGTTCTGCGCTGTGTAGTGTTTTTTCCTCCCGCATTCTGTTGATGGCACCAATTAAGCAACCGCAAGACAAATATTCAAGAATCAGATTGCGGGTGGTAATTTTCTTGACAATGCACACGGCAGAGGAGAGCACACAGCCTGCTGCTCTGCAGGTACAGCGGCTCCGCAGTGCTGACAGCAGTAAAAACTTGTCTCTGACAGCAAACTAAGCATGTATGACCCGGAAGACATAGAGAGCAGATAAGGGCAGTAACGCAGACTCCATTTAGTGCTATTAAAATAGTCAGGTGGACTCACAATCGGAGATGCCAGGCTGAAATTTGAGACGCTCTGAAAGTGAGGAATGGGAGATGGATGGCCTGTGGGCAGCTTGCAACATGGGTACTGCAACACAGCACGTCTTCCTATTTGCTCGTATCATCCCCTGCCCTGCTCTACCATTGCTCAGAAGAAGATACGCAGGGATTTGGATCAGGACACACAGTTCATAGAATCATAGAATCATAGAACACCCCACATTGGAAAGAATCACTAAAGATCATTGAGGTTGGGACGTGGACCTGTGCCCAAGCACAGCACGACAATGCTGCAAACCCACTTGGATGTGGCGCTTAAGAGCACAAACACCTCTTGTTTTATTACCACCTATGTGACAAATTGATTTATGGGAGATAGTGACAGAAAGAGCCTGACACAGAAAAAATATTTTTTTTAATCAAGGAATGATCACCATAAAGAATGCACTATATCAGTCAAATACAGCCAGCTGAAAATATCCTATATGGGAGCATTAAGAAGATGTAAACTCTCGGATCTATTATAAACAACTTTTTAAGGTAGCTGAGGCTTGGAAGATTTTTGACATGGGAAAGGATGAGGAGTATCATAATTCCATATGTGTCCAGGCAGTGTGGACTTCTTAATGAAATTTCCTGGGTTTGTGGGAGCTTTTGATATATGCTTGTTTCAGCTGTCAGTAGTAGAACGGGCCTTGAAATATTTACGGCTGCTCATTTCTTGCCCATCTCTTTCTGCCTCTCTCATGCTCCATAACAACAAGTTCCCGACCTGCCAGTATCCCTCTCCCCACAGAGCACATCCATGAGAATCCTACTACACACCACACAGCCCTGCTACTCCTGGGCTCCCAGCCCTTCCTCACCACCCTCCATGGATGCCCCAGGACTCAGCCTTGCCATTAAGACTTAAACAGAAAGAGCCAATAACAAAGGGATGAGGTTTCCCAAAGGTGGGTTTGGACAGTTCCCTTCAGTACAGAGCCATGCCCTCTATCCAACACCATCCATCCCATCACCATTGCATGTATCATTTGTTTCTTGTCCTGGAGACATCGCCAGCTGCTGCTCCTCACACTGTTCCCCTGCTCCCAGCTGGTTGTTCCCCCATCTCTCTGTACAATAGCAAACATACATCACCTACAACTCCGCTCCCTGTCTTTTATCTTCTACTCCATCTCCTGAAGGTGTGTTCGTCTTTTAAGTCTCCATGGTTGCATGCATGCAGGCTCCAGAGAAGGTCTGTAGAACAAAGCCAGACTGCTTTATGTCCAGAGGTTTCCTCGATTAAAGCAGGAAAAAGTCTTCATGTCATGTACTTCAGCCCATGCAGCACAGGAGTGAATAAAGCCATCAGCAACCAGCAATGAGATCAGCAATGAGTGAGATCAGGAAAGAAGAGCAGCAAACTCAACCTCCTGCCTGGGCACTTTTGTATCAGTTCTTTTTAGCTTTTCACCCCCTTCTAATTTGCAGGAATTTGTGTCCAAAACAAAGCAGAAATACCTTTCATAATTCATGGGGACAATTTATGTGCACAAATGACATGGGAAAGCTTCTGGTCTTCCACCTACAAGGGATTTTTGTTTCTTTTTGGTCCTTTCCTTGTTTTGTATGAGGAAAAAAAAAAACGTGCAAGAGGAGCGAGAAAGAAAACTGCTTTACTTTTTGTTTTTTTTCCTCTTTTCCAAAGTTTTTGCAGAGGTTTGGTCCCGTGCCTTCCTGCTGGTACACTTTCCCCATGCCCAGTCATACGAGTGCAAGAACAGCCCTGAAGAAGGGGAAAGGCGATGCCCTCCAGACGTTAGCTGGCAAAGGCAGCAGCTGTTTGGGGGACAAACAATGATGAACTGGCTCCAGCCTTTTGCCAAAGCATTAGGTAAGCAGTGGTTGTGTGTGCAGCTCAGCCTGGTGCTTCCTCCCTGTGTCAATTGCATTTGTGCCCCTCTGCATCCTAAATGCAACGGTGCTCAAGGTGCCCTTTGCTGGCTGCCCGCTTACAGATGGTGGCACTGGCTTTAAATGGAAGGGAAAAAGAAAGTGGCACCAGAGCCAGCTGTGCTGCTTGCCTCCGGATTTGGACCTTTTTCTGCAGTGTCTGTACGTCCTTCACTCTCTGCAACCTGCATTCAGCCCTGCATTGCAGCACCAGAAGTCCCCTTGTTGGCTCGCTCCCGAGCTCAGCGCACAGCCCAGGGAGAAGAGCAGGAGATGGGGACCCACTGAGCCCTGTGTCCCACCACAGCAATTCCACTGCCTACCCCAGCCCAGCTCTGAAGCTTACCAAAAGGACTGGGGAGCCCCTCTGCACTGCTGCAACCTCCTGGGGCAAAGCAACCTGCACGGACTGCAAGAGTCAGTGCTTTGGGATGGATTGCCTGTGCTCTGTGCTGCAAAGTCAGACAGAAATGCATCTGGCAGAGTCACACCAGCAATGCAATCCAAAGCAGACATGATTAAAACCGACATGTCAGATTGGGGCTTTTTCTTTCTGATGTCCTTCTTCCAGGCACACCCCCCAAATGGGAGAGAGATGCTCTCAGCCAAGCCTTTGGCACGGCCTTTCTGGTGATGTTCAAAGCAGAAAATGGTGGGTGCCAATTTTTTTACTGCAGTGTAAATTAAAATGCCTGGACTAAGATGATAGACACATCGCGCAGTGATCGGCGCAGCCTCCTGCCTGTTAAGACGTATTAGAATAAAGAGCAAATGATTCCCAAGAGCAGGATCTGCTGGAGATTAAAATAAAAAATTAAATTAAATTAAAATACAATGGGGGGAAATCGGCAGCTTGTGTCAGGGTCTCTCAAATCCTTCTGAAAGCTCAGAGGGGCTGGAGGAGCCTGGCAGCTCATGGGCATGAATCCTGCCCATGCAGACACGCTGCAGATATTTGTCTCTCCAAGTGTGATTATACTGCACAAAGTGACTTGCCAAAGCTGTCCTTGTGGGATTTTGGGCTCATGGGCTCTAGTTCATTTTCCAGGTTAAGAAGAAAGGAAAAAAAGAAAGAAAGAAAGAAAGAAAGAAAGAAAGAAAGAAAGAAAGAAAGAAAGAAAGAAAGAAAGAAAGAAAGAAAGAAAGAAAGAAAGAAAGAAAGAAAGAAAGAAAGAAAGAAAGAAAGAAAGAAAGAAAGAAAGAAAGAAAGAAAGAAAGAAAGAAAGAAAGAAAGAAAGAAAGAAAGAAAGAAAGAAAGAAAGAAAGAAAGAAAGAAAGAAAGAAAGAAAGAAAGAAAGAAAGAAAGAAAGAAAGAAAGAAAGAAAGAAAGAAAGAGAAAATAGAAAATAAGGTTTTTCTTTTCTTTCTCTATTTTTTTCTCCCATTTGCTTGCTTTCTCAGCAAGCTCAGCTGCAAAGGGGCTGCATTGTGTCCCAGCAATGGGAAATAGCGCTGCAAGAGGAGCAGCTCCCATCCCAGCATCCACTGCTGTGCTGTGCTAACAGGAGCAGAGTAAGGGAAGCATTTAGCCCTGAAGTCAGCAGATCTGAGCATGAGCAGCGTTCCTATGGGGTGAGAAGCTGGTGTTCGTTGCAGGCACATCTGACATGTATCTACACTGATAAGTAAGAGTATCAGTGCATCATGGAGTAGTGGTGCTGCTTGGCTCATCTCTTTGGTTTCACAGATGGGTTGCTCAGGGCTGGTGCTCGGCCTCCCCCTGCCAGAGGGAATCCTCTCAGTTAGATTCTATGTCAGAACCCTGACTCAGGTCAGTTTCTGGGAGCCCTTCTTGGTCCCACAGCCCCCATGGAACTGAACAGCCCTGCACCAGCAGCCCCACGCAGCAGCACAGCATCCCCCATGTGCTGCTCCTGCTCTGTGTACTGCACTGTTGGGAACTAAGTCCTTGCAATGTGCATGCAGGCACAACTCAGGATGCTGCAGAAGAGTTTAGCAGGAGCATTTTTCAGTGACAAAGCTGCATGCACTTGTGTATCTTCTTATGCATGCAGAATGCTCATTGCTCACAATGTAAATTCATTTAGCTCACACCTGACTCCCTTCTCCTTGCTCTGGGTAGACACATCTCTCACAGGGGTCAGCATCCTGGCCCGGGAGCATTTCTGCCATTATTTCCTCCAGTTTTGTGCCAGTGGTGCTCGCTATTGAGCTTGCAGCCTCACACTCCCAATGAACTGTAAAACCAATTTAAAAACGACATTTCAGGAATTAATGCAATGCCCACTGCAATAGCACGTTGTTGGGCTGCTGAGGAGGCATATTCCAGCCTGGAATTTGTTACCTGGCCAGGCTATTCATCACTTGATGAGAAGCAAAAACTTCCTCTGCTGGTAGCCCCTCTGTGCAAGGACATGTTAGAAACACTGACAGCCAAAGGGCAGCTTCTGACATCCTCTGCCAGGCTCTTTTCCACCCTGTTCCCAGTTCTTGGTGTTGGTACTACCCTGCACTCCATGTTAGCAGGTGTCTGGTTTTCTTTTAGCAGTAACTGCAATGCTCAGCCCTGAGGCACCACCTCTCTCTCACAGCAAGAGAGCTTAAAGACATTCAAATAATGTGGCTGTTGTATGTATGGGGAAACTGAGGCAGCAGCAGCCTGCTGTGTACCGCAGGGCTGGAGCTGCAGTGGTGGCCAAGAGCGAGGCTTCACAGAGCTGGGTGTCAGGAGCAATTAGGTGCCTAACAAGGCAGGCAGGCAGGCAGCCAGTGGGGATGGGAGTGAGGTGCTCTACGTGCCTAGAAGTGTCTGGACATTTCAGCAGGCAGCAATCTGCAGCTGTAAGCCCTTGCAAAAGCCTGAATGGTTTCACACTGCTGCTGTGGGCTGTGCAAATGGCTGATCTGGCTGTAGACATGGGCAGTCAATGTGGGGCAGAAGGGCTGGAGGCAATGTGTATCCAGCAGGTCCCTCATGAGCAGCGTCCATCACTCTGCATTTTCCTGGGGGCCTCCTCCACTCCTGCACTGTGTTCGGTGGGGTTTGATAATCTTTGAGGAAGATTTTAGCACAACCACTCCATACCTGCTCTGATGTGCTCTTCTATCTCTAATACCCAGTGTCCCTCGGAGCTTCAGTTCTCCTTCACACGTTCCCTGAGCTCACCGGCTTTATTAGCACTGTGGCCAGCACTTTTGCCACAAGCTCTCCAGAGACCACAGCTGCAGTTTGGTTTGGATAACAAATACTCACAGCTTAGGGGACCAAATAGCTCAGGAAAGTGATACATGGGGATGTTGAATAAATACTCAGGTGCTTTCCATTTCCCTTCTGCTCCCATATTCCAGCACCAAGCAGTGTCTGCACTCTCACTCAGGATCTGCAAAGGCAAAATCTTTCTGCCTGCATCATGAACCCCATAGGCAGAGCTTGGCCCCTCTCCATAACATCCCTCTACCTTAGGGCGCACTGCTTGCACCATCGAGCTGCAAAGCCAATAATCTGGTAATTTACTATTGCAAGTGATATTTTTAGGTGACTCCCCTAATAGAGAATTTATTCCAATGCTGCTTGGCAAAAGGCAAAAGTCACGCCTCCCAGTATATGCTTTATTTTACACATTTGTGGAAAGCAGGCAGAGAAAATGAATGGCTTCAGTAAGTGTAGAATAATCCATAAGGCAGACTGCATCTCCTCATCTTCTTTCACGAGGCTTTATTCATCTCAGGATTTCTATATGATACAGTGATGAATGAAATACCGGGGAACAGTACAAAGTGCCTTTATTTATGGAGAATAGTAAAAGAGCATCCCATTTCTTAGCACGCAATTTCAGTAACAGCAGAATTTTGAGATTAAAAAGAGATTTCCCTTAGATCATTCCAATTTATCCCTAACATTTTTTAAAAATCTAGTGCAGAAGTGGTGTTGGCTCAGCCTTCTCAGTGTCATGTCTTTCAAACATCCACCCCTTGGCAAAGGCAAGGAGCCGAAGACCATGACCCCAGATTGGGTACCTCAGCCTCAGTCTCCACTGAGCTTTCCTCATAAGTTTTCCTTATCCATAAAGAAATATCCCACTATCAGATGAGACTTTTCACAGAATCATAGAATCACTGAGGTTGGAAAAAATCACTGAGATTCCCAAGTCCAACCCCAGCCCATCTCACCATGCCCACTGCCCATGTCCTACAGTGCCACATCTCCTTGTCTTTATCACAGCTTTGATTTAGAATTGTCTTTATCACAGCTTTGATTTGGATAGGTTTGGTTCCTTGATCTCTGCAAATGGCTGCCACAGGTTCAAAGATAATTTGGCCCCTGGTTCCAATCTTGATGCACTCCTGGCACATTGCTAAACACATGTATTGGTATGTTGCTAAATCAGGGCCCCTTTTGGCAGGGCTTTATTTAGAAAATGCCTCATGTTTGCTAAGCTCAGGATGAAAACTTTTTTGTTTGAAATAGTTTGTTTGCTAGTAAATTCACGGTATGGCTGAGATAGCACATTTGTGTTGTTAGGCACAAAGATAATGGAGTATTAAAATGCTGACAAGAGCACAGAGAGGAAAATGATTTGGTCACCTCTTAGCGATGCAGCAGCAGCTGGAGTGAGCCCTGCATCTGTGGTGCTTCCAGGCAATTACCGCGTCCTCCCGGCGCGTCTGACAAATGCTGCTGGGCTCCCGCTTGGAATTTTCAGATGCAGAAGTTGCCATGAGAGAGTGTTTTCTCTCCTCTGGCATCTCTTCCAGCTCTCCTCTGATCAGTCTGGAGTACTTCTGCAGGGAAACATCCCAGTTCTTTCATGACGTTAAATCCCAATGGGGCGCGTGGTGCCTGGGGATGGGAAGCGTGATGGGCATCACCCCCCACTGCATTCAGGTGCTTTCAAGTTTTACTCATTAAATCCATGCACAACTTTAATAATGTCTTTAATTCAAGTGTTCAGTAGGTTTAGAGTGAGGCCTGGTTTGCCATGGTTTTGCTGGGGTTGCCCCTGGTTGTGGACGCAGATGAAATCCCATTTCCGGAGGTGAGTAGGGTCCTGCTGGGCCAGCATCACCTCTCCTCTGCCACCTCCACCCCTTGCAAAAACAAACACGGGCTCCCTAAGTGCAATTAGCATCTGAGGAATGCTGAGAGAGGGAGATTAATCATTCATAAACTAAACAAATACTGTTCTGATCCCATTAGCCAACAGACAGTGTCTCCTGTTAATTTACTTCTGTTTGAGGTGTATCTATTAACCCCTTTTAATCAGCTATTATTCCAGTTAAACTCTTAGCTAGGATGGGGACCAGATGAAGGCACCTTCTGACATGAGATCAAATTAAGATTATGGACAACTTGTCAGGAATAAAGAGCTCAGCATTCGTAATTGACTAATAACCCAATTAAAAAATGTGTGTTCTGTGTGCGAGAAGGACCCTTTGAGCACTCCATCCCCTTCACCCGGGTCTCACTGCTGAATTTTGTCAGCCTAAACTCAACCAGACATGTGTCATCATCGACTGCCTTAATGTGCTCACCCCATGACACGCCGAGCTCTCCTCTGCATCTCCTTTTGTACCTATGACTGAGTCAGAAATCTAATTCTTTTTTTTAATGTCAGGGAGGCACATAAAGTTAATAGACTTACCAGTTTGCAGCCCTCCACTTACAGTCAATTACCAGTGGTGGATGTGCAATGCCCTGCTGCTGTGGGACAGGTTCGCCTTGTCTCCCCTTTTCGGGAGCTTTCTGTCTAGGGAAAATCTAATATTTTAGCCTCCTGCTAGTGGTGTATTAGATCTCTGGGTTTTTGATGTCACCTGCAGCAGGCAGCTCAGGGCTGCCCACCTCCCCATGTGCTGGAAGGAGATGTGTGCCCTGAAGATGCTGGCGGTGAGCAACAGTTGTTTAGCCTGGATGCAAGAGGCCAAAGGGAATGTGCAAGGGATTGTGAGCTCCACAACTGTGCAGCTCCCATCCAGGGCAGTGCAATTAGCACAAGGTGAACAACTCTTCTATCTCTTGCTTCTGGCTCTTGATGGCTGATGAGGCTTGTGAGACAAGAGCCCTCCTTTCTTGCTTCGGTGCATAAATACAACATCTTCAGGGATTTGCCTTGGTTAATTTAGGAGCTGCTTGAACTTTGCTTAAAGGCGCCTGCGTGTTGCTACCCCTTGGAGTCGCCCAGTGTATTTGTCAGAGCTGAACCCGCAGTTCATTAGAGGTACAGCGTCAGCTAATTACTCCCAGAAAATGTGGTTTAATTTTATGAATTATGCATAAAATATTAACTAATTGTGACGTTCCCAGATATATACAGAGATGGCAGGGCAAATGCTTCCCCACTGGAGGGCTATATATAAGTAAAATATGCTGCCTGTTTCCAGCAGAGAGGTAGAGGTGAAGCTCTCCCCACTGTTGCCAATGGATCCATGGGTGCATCCTTCTCTCAACCTGGGTGCAGAGAAAGCAGAGGGGCTAAGGAAGGGCAAAAGCCCACCATGCCCCCATGGGAGGGGCCTCTGTGAGGCCCTGGAGGCTCTGGGGAGTCCCCAGAAGAGATACTGCAACCCACACTCGATCCATGGCCATTTGCTCCAAAGATGCAGATCAGCAAGAGCAGTCTTCCTCCACTGACAGATATTCATTTCAGAATTCTCCAGTGCACTTTGGAGACATAAAAATCAATAGAACAGGGGGGAACAATAAAGTTTCATTGTTCAGTAACGAGGTAGACGGCATCTATCACAAAGTTTCAAAGTGCTGCTCACTGCAGGATTCTTCTCTGCTGTCTCCTCCTGGCGGGAGATAAAGAGTCTCTGGCTCTGGATCTCAGATACATATGAGATTCTGGAAGATAAAGCTCCTTTCATGGCCAGGGTCCACTGTTTCTTCATCCTGCATACAAGAGGACTACATACACTGAAAGCATCCCAAGGATTTCAACTAAAGATCTTGAGCTGTTTGCTGAGTCCCAAACCCTGACCTCCAAAAGCTCCCAGGTTTTGTGCATGAACCCACTCACACCACAGGGATGTCCCTATTGCAGTCCCAGCCTCTGTACACACCTGGTGCCAAGAAACTGATGTGGTGGGAACTGGTGGCTCTATGCAGAGAAAGGCCCATGGAGGAGCCACCTCAAGCCCTTTGGCTCCAAGGATGCTCGTGAGATATTAAAGTGTTATTGCAGCCATAGAGGGATGAGCCACTGTGCTGCATTCAGGGACCTGCCAGGGGCACGGTGTTTTGTAGGGGGGCACAGTGCAGGCTCTGGGCTCCCATCTGCCCTTATATCCTCACCAGAGATCACCCAGAAAAAGCATTTCTTGTCTGTATCCACGGTAGCTTTTAAAAGACAAGATATGCTTAATTTACTGTTATTTTAACCTATCGGTAAAGCACCTGGTTTTTTTTTGTTTTTTTTTTCCTTATTTTTTTTCCCACTTTTTTTTTCTGCTGAATGAGTGGAAACAAGCTGTTGGCTGAGGGGAATTATTTCTGCTTCATCCAGAAAAACCTCCAAAACTTGATACAAGGCACACGCTGCATTTACAGGAGAACACAGGCTTGTCCCTTCCTGCTGCCCAGCTCCCCTGTACTGGCACTCTAGCAGGAAGAAATATGCAGTCACCTTTGCTGCATATGCTGGCAGGGTTATTGTCAACTTATTATTTTTTGACTCAAAGCCAAAACTGAAGGGCATTTGCATCTTGCAATTTTGCTGTTTGCTTGCCTTGCTTATGTCGCTTGAAACGACCTACAAGGAGTCAACAGCAGGCAGTCGGGAGAATGGGGAACAGGGAAGAGATGGAGATGGAAAGTTTGTGTCTCACCTTAAAACATCCCATATAATTTTGTCGCTGAAAAGGGAGCTATTAAAAAGCACAGGGATGTTTCATCCATAGGGTTTGTTTTTTTTCCCAAGTTTGCAGGGGTTTGTGTCATAAAAGGACACAAATGGGATCTGGATTCCTCCTTGGAAAAAAAATACCATTAAAATAAATACAGCACCCAGCTGCTAAACCTATACATGGAGATGGCTCTCATTAACATCCACACAGTCGGTGCAGAGGAAGGAGCCACCTTGCTTGCCTTTCCTTTGTTTTACCTTATACTGTATCTTAACAACATCATTTTGCATCTTAAAGTGTGAGGATACTTTCCTGGAGGGCAGCAGAATTTACATAGACGTGCTAATGAAACTGCGCCAATATAATTTACTGTACCTGGCACAGAATGATATAACAAAAGGTGAGGATTTGGTTGAAATACTGCCTCACAAGAAAAAAGAAAAGTAAAAGTCCTAAGAATAATGTCTTCTTACAGACAGTTTTGTATAATTACTCTGTACATCTGACAGGGCTGGAGGATACTTTTTCTCATAGGTGTCAAGGACTCAGCATTGACAGAAGTGGTGCACTCTGCAGTCTGTGGTGCAATGCTTGGTGCATTACGCTCCTCCCGCTTTGGAAATGGTTAATTTCAAAGATAAGAGTTACTGTACAGCAATCAAATGGAAGCTAATGCACATCTACGATTGCTGGCAGCCGTATCCCGAGCTGCTCGTGTCATGGTGAAAACAGAAATAAAAGAAAGCTGAATTTTCAATACAAGAAGAAAATTCCCTCTGTTCACAAATCTCAGTTCTCTGATGGCACTAAAACTTTGCACATCTCTGTGCTGTCCCATAGTCTTCCTGGCTGATGACAGGCATCAGATCACCTAAGAAAAAGAGAAAGAGAAGGAAGGAAGGAAGGGAGGAAAGAAAAGGGAGGAAGAAGAAAGGAAGAAAAAGGAAGAAAGAAAGAAGGAAGAAAGAAAGAAGGAAGGAAAGAAAGAGAAAGGAAAAGTAGTGCTGGCTTTGCAAGAAACAAGTCACATTTGCATGACTCTTTCCTAGAAATATTGTATACAAAGCCCTGGAGGTGTTTGCCTGCATGCAGGCAGCAGGGCTTGATGGAGTAGGAGAGCAATAGGGAAAGGCAGCCTGCAAATAGCACATGTGCAGGACAGCTTGAGACCCATCTCTGACTTGCTGCAAAATTTGGATGTGAGGGTCTAGGAACACGGATGCAGAACTTCTGTAACTTCATTTACTTCATTGGCTGTAGATGCTCAGGTGAAAGTAAAAGCAGAATTCAGCAGGGCTGCGAGCACCCAGTCTCTCCTTGAAATGACTCAGCCCACCCTGTGCTCACTTCTGAGCCGCCCCTTGCACCACAACTGCCACAAAATGCAGTGAGATCTGTGACCTGCGCTTCAAGGTCGCAGCCATAAACTTGGCAGGCACGTTTTTTCTTCGTCTTCTTTTAAAGACACTTCTAGGTGCAGTTATTCTTACACCGCAGCTGGCTTTTGGGCTTCATCTGGAGGGTATTTTGTGGATGGCATCATCCTGGCTTGCACCACTTCAAAGCAGGCCCCATCTTCTGTCCCAGGTATGAAAAGAAATGAGAGCAGCACAGTGGGAGGCTGATGAACGAGGCTCTCACGCGTAACTACCTGCAGATAAAATAAAACAGCAACAAAAAAAATGTTCCCGTGCTTATAATTACCACACACTGCATTCAGAGAACTGCTTGGGTCACCCCAGCCCAACATGGGGACTCTGCAGGAGACACAAAGTGTTCTTAGTTCCCTTTTTCTGCGAAGGACTATCTTTATCCTCCGCTTCATGATTATTTATTCCTGAGGTGAGTAATTATCAACTGTAGGGAAAGCTGCTGCAGTGTGAGGTGCTGCAAACCTGCGGCTGGGAGGAGGGCTGCTCTGCCACACTGTGTGTGTGCACGTGCCCTGCCAATGTCAACCAATGCCACCGCAGCTGAAGTTCTTCTAAAAAGCAGGAGAGCCCCCAAAGGGGACAGGAATGAGGCAGCACAGGAGCATAGTGTGCTTTTCTGGTTTAGATACAACGGGAGGCTGGAATCACTCCTGTGCTCTATGGGGCAGGGAAAGTCCTTTGGGATGCTGAAGGTCCATCACACCACGGGCACAGACACAGCTGCTGACAGCGTGCTCACACGCAGCTCAGTTTCACACTCTGTGAATTCCCCTTCCAAAAATAGCAAAGCAGAGGCACATCACGGGGTGCCCCGTCCACCCACAGCCATGCAAGAGAAAGGTGGCCACTGGGCACAGGGAGGGCACAGCACCAGGGCAGCCCCCGACCACCCCACACTGAATCAGTGACTTCAGGACAACCCATTCCCAGAGGTGAAATTGACCTCTGAGGAGATCCTACCAACATGACAGCCCACGAGTGGCTCAACTTCATTTCTGTTATTTCAAGGCAATTCTGGGAGGGCAGAGAGGAGAGCAGTGGGAGCACAGCCACCAGCTGGCTCTTAAAGAGCACAGCCACATTTTCTCAGTGTTTGGGATCTTTTTTTCTCTCTTTTTTCCTTCTCCTTCAAGGAAAACAACAACAACAATAATAATAATTCTGTGGATGAGAAACCTCTCATTTTGCTTTGATTTTTGGGGGTTTTTGTTTATTATTTTTCCTTTTTCAACACGTGCATGGATGAAGAGCAGGGCAGCAGCTGAGCCCTGCATTGCCAAGCCAAAGGTTCTGGGTCACTACAGTAGAGCTCCCCAATGCCACCACCAATGCTGTTAACTATTGCACTGTCAGCTGCCAAGCAGCATTACCTGAATGGCTTCTTGTGCTGTGGGGGAAGCAGATGATGTGCTGTTTGCCAGATATTTTAGTAAGTAAGAGATAAGAGAGGCTGGAGGACAGCGAATCAATGTCTTTTTTTAGATCTATGGTACTTGAGGCATCTGTCAATGCTGGAGAGTAAATATTTACTTTCCAACATAAAGTCCATATAATCACTTTTCTATCAGTCACTTACTGCTTCTGAGTGTTTCTTACTACATTGTTGATATTTGCATTAGCTACTTACTTCGGCCATAAGATTCATACAGTTGTCAGCTGCACTCAGACTTCAGCTGAAAATCCCAGGGTCCTGCACCACAGCTGTTGCAATCGCTAATGAAAATGGAAAAGAGAAAGGGGAGATATTTCCCACAGCAAATAGCAGGCAGAGATAAGGATAGAGCTACGGCATGAAGGTTACAATAATAGGCTCTCTTGTGCTCATTAAATTAAGGGTCCCTTTGGATCCGCAGTGTGCAGGTATGGGCAAGACAGGAAGCGAGACACTGTGAGGAAAAAGGTAAAATTTGGAGAAAAGAGGTATTATTAACTCCATTTTATTGATGAGGGAAGCATAGATAGAGAAGATGACCTTGCTCAAGGGCAAATTAAACATTTTCCCATGGGGTCAGGAGCTGAACATAGATCTGGAATTGTAGGCTCAGGAAAACACCTTAGGACCATTTTTGCTCTTTGCACACTTAAAACAATTGGGAAAGTGTGTGAGTGTGTGAGTGTGAGTGTGCTCACGGACACATGGAACTCAGGTGGGGCTGGGGAGAGGAGAGCATTGCATGGCTGAGGGCTGGGAAGGGACACTGATGCAGCCATGAGGCACTGCAAGACGATATCAAGCTGAAAGGGACTTTGTTCAGTGGGCATGGTGGGGATGGGTTGACCATTGGACCAGATGAGTTTAGGGGTCTTTTCCAGCCTTCATGATTCCATGAAAGCTTCAGAAATGACCCAAAAAGGAGCCCTCAAACAGCAGGGCCAGGCACTCAGCAGAGGTAAGCCATCCATGCCAATGGATATGATTAATTTTCAAACACATGGGACAAAGAAAAAGCAAAACAGGCAAACAAGCAAGCATGGTTTATGGCTTAAAAAGACCCCAGCAACAATCTCTGCTGGCCCATTAATCTCAGCCTGCATCTCTCCCAGCTACACTCCTGCACACGTCATGCCACGGGCCAAATTCTGGCAGTTATTCCTGCTCACTCTCACCTTGCTGTACAAGCCCTAATTCAAACTGATGGAGCTCTTCACACAAAAAGCTGCTTCTCAGCGTGCAGGTGGCAGGACGTGGCCATCAGCTCACCGTTCTTTGCCTGCCTGCTGCCTTGCCTTCTTCTCTTCCCTCATCCTTCCTGCAGTGAGTGGTCAGCATTCTCATCACCCTGGCGTGTTGACATGCCTGAAATTTCTCTGCTTCACTGCCCGTGCTCCTGGAAGCATTTTGCTGCTCTCTCACCTCTCTGTGAGAGAAACACATTCATCTGTCAGCTTATCGGAGGAATTTCCAACAATCCGTGGCAATGCTACAAGCCTCAATCTTGCTGTAAGTACCCAAAGCCAATTAGCAAACAGAGATGTTCCTCACTCACGTAGCACACTGGTGGCCTAAGGTCTGCTTCTGCCAAGTTACTCTTGCTATTATTACTATTATTGCTATTGTTACTGTTTATGGCAATTATTGCTATATGTATATATACATATCCATGTCATTTCATGTATTTATTCATTCGTTTTCGCAGGACTGACAGCGAATGCAGAAGCACACACCAGCTCTCAGGCCCCACCACACGACCCACCCAACGCTCCCCCGGAGCTTTCCCCACCCCCGAAGCGCTCCGGGTGCCCATCGCGATGCGGCGGGGCCGGAGCCCACACCGGGGCTGCTGCTTTCCGCGAGTGCCCTCTCCTGGAAGCTCCTCTCGGGCTCCTCCGGGTACCGAGCTGCTGTATTTCAGCTCGTAGCCAGTGCCCGCAATCCTCCCGGAGAGGCTGTTTCCAGCCGCATCCTATAGTGTGTTCCGGAGCATCGTGCACCCTGTCGGCACGCTGCTCTTCTCCCAAGTGCTATTTGGGCAATGATACAGCCATTCATCTTTCCGGCGTGCTGTGAGCTGGGTGACAGCTTAACCCTGCTGGCACACAGCCTGTGTTTGCGTGAGGAAGGTATCACTGAGGAGTGACATTGTCGGGGTGATGCTAAGGTGACACCGAGTTGATGTTTGGGGCATATTCCTGAGTGTTTTCTTCTGAGTCGGACCCATCCATTTCACAAACTTTGGATTTAAAGGCTGAAAGTTGTCCTGGCTGAGCTGGATTCAGGTATTGATACAGCCCAGCCTGGAGACAGAGAGCAGCTCCCAGTGCTGAATCCATGCAGGTGGGCAATGCCCTGATGTGCCCGCAGGCACCTCTCCCTTCCAGCCACCCCCTCCAGCCCATTGTATCCTTCTAAAAAATGGCTTTTATTTGAAACTGGGGCACAAGCAGCTTTCCCTTGAAGCAATAGTTTTTCTTACAACCAATAAAGCACCCAGCGAGCCGATGGCTGACTGAAAGGCAAAGGTCGTTCCCGCCACGAGATCCCAGCATGATGAACCAGTTAAGAGGAACTCAGGCCAATTTATTTCTTGATAGATAACGATAGGAGTTTTCACCAGGGATCTGTAATTTTCTATTGATGAAAATCTGCCTTTTCTGATTTGCGGAGTTATCTGTCTTTCTAAACTTCAGGGCTCTTGCCAAATCCACTGGCAGCCCTGGGAAAGCGCCGTGTCCCACAAGAGCCATGTATTTTAATATGAAGTAGTTTTCTTTGCCCTGGATCCAGGAGCGGTTCTCCATGCTGACAACCCATAAAAGACCTAATGACCCACCTGAGGGACGTTAACGGCGTGCTGGCCATTGGAGATGGTGCATTTGTTTGTTTTCAGCCCCTTGCATGGGACTGTAATTTCTAGAGAGGACCTTTGGGGTCGAGTTGGGACCTCGGGGCCTTTTAGCATAGAGTAATTAAAAATCACACTGAAGGGTGGATAAGCCTTTAATGTTTAAAGCCTGATGTGTCAGGTGCTGGACGGTAAAGCCTTGCTCAGCAGCCTGGGCTGGAAGCTGGTTTCGCCCTCCCAACCCTCTGCCCACAAGCCCTGGCCCTATTTTTAATGGACAAATTCCAGCACTTACACCCCACTGAACTGACATTCTCAGGGACAGGGTTTAGTGGGAATCTGTGGATAAATCTCTGCAATGAGAAGGCCTGCTCCTGGCTACCCCTGCACAGCCCGGAGGGATTCATCACCCACAGTTCATCTCTGCCTGCCACTCACACACCTCTCCCCATCACCCTCAGCCCACCCAAGGATGTCCCCATCAAGATATGCTTCCACCAGAGGCCAAATGTCACAGAATCACGGAATAATTACAGTTGGAAACAATCTGTGAGATGGCCAAGTCCAATCACTGACCCATCTCCATCGTGCTGGTCAGGCTTTGGAAGTTCTGGGATCCCCCACTGAAGAGTGCTCAGCATCCCACATCTCACATTAATCCCCCAACATCTTCCATCACTACTTCTGAAACGTATTTAAAATCAGGGGCTTGCGAGTTCTCCAGCCTTCAAGAGTCCTCTTATGCACTGAAGAGCTTCTCTTATTTATTTATTTTTTTACCCTTGGAGTGCCCTAATTATACAGAGCATTGATTTTACAATGCATTCATGGATTGATTGTACTGCCACGCTCCTCCCACAGGAAACAGCTTGCACACGAGCACTTTTTGATCTCTCCAAAGTATTCCCTGAGGTGAATCAATGGCTCTTGCATCTTGTCTCTTGCTTTAGTATAGGAGAAGCCGAAGATGTCTTGCTGCTGAAATGAGCATGAAGAAAAATATCTCAAAGGAAAAGGAGAATTATTTACTTCTTCCCCTTCTCCCCCCTCGCCCCCCAAAAAAGAACTGTCTCATGTACAGCAAAGTATGTTCTTGTTAACATAATGCTCCCATCTAGCACAGGGACTTCAATATAATTAACTTTAATAAACTGGCCGAGATAAAAGTGGTGATGTCTTAAGAAACAGTGAATAGTTATATATATTTCTATATAGAAGCATGAAATGACATGCTAAAATGAGGAGAAAGAGACAATTTATGTATTTTATGGCTTTGGCACCACTGTAACAGATATCTTGAACACAGCGCTGTTAACAAGACCAAACTTTTTCGAACAGCCCATCTCTGTTAGCCTGAATTGATGGCACCAGCTCCGCTTTCTAGCGATGCAATGTGAAGGGGGTAATGGATTAGAGCCAGATTCAGGCTGAAGGCTGCAATCTGTGTGTCTTAATGACCGCATGCAGCAACAGCCCCAGCGCTGATCCTGCCTCCCCCCAGTGCCAAGGAGAGCCCTCGGAACCTCCATCCTTTCCTTCATCCAGTGCAGATTTAGGTCAGATTCAGCAAAAAGCCATGACCTTGACAAAATCTTCCCCAAATACAGATTAATTCCAAGTAAGCCCCTTGCTGGACATAAAAGGGGCAATTCCTGCTGCCAAATGCTGCACACAAAGGGGTTGATTTCCTCTTAGGTTAATTCTGGCGAGTGCACTTCTGCCCATTAGATTGCTCAGTATTCATTTCGATCTGTGCAGGGTTCATTTTGGCGTTCTCTGCTGAGAGCTTTGCTGATTGCCTCGTTAATTACCAGCCCGGCACTGCCTCGTTAGCACATGCCAGCACAGTGCCAACTTCCAATGACGGGACCCCACTGCCTCCTGCTCCCCCCGGCCCCAGCGCTGCTGCCAAAGCCCAGCAGAAGTTCAGTGCTTCCCTTTACTCAGCACTTTCCAGAGGAAAAGCCAAAGAAAGAGAAGCAGAGGGGAAGGCAGCTCCTTCAGTTCAGCAGCTCAACAGCACCCAGACAGAAATGGTGGTGGGGACAGGGGACAGGGATGGGGGACGTGGGGGGGGCAGATTGCAATTTTCAACCTGGGTCTCCTCAAGGTTATTGCTCTCTGTCCTCTTTGTCATGTGCTGCTGCTGCATTCTGCATTGCAGCACAACGTTGGGTTTCTCTCTCCGTTTTCAGGCATGCGAACACCCACCCGTAGAGAGCTGCTGTGCAGGTGTGTGGGCGCATGCAGAATGCAGTTGTTTGTGAGAGATATATGCACATGAAATACAAAAGTAGGTTATTTCTTACCTGGCAAGCCCAAGTCTCCGATTGCTGGCTCGTATGAAATATTTAGATCATGCACAAGAGATAACTCAGAAGATATAATGTCAGTGTATGAAGGGAAGCTAGCCTTTATTATCACAGGTGTAAATTTTCACACCTCTGTTATCAATTTTGTAATTATAACCGGATTTCCTGGTAATTTACTACTCGCTACTATATAGGATGAAGAAAATGATCATTTATCCACCTGCAACTCAATTAAATATTCATCATCCCCCAAAAAAGAGGAGGAGAGAAGGTTTAAATCACTTCCAGAGTGTTCTCTGGGTTTTATTTTATGGAAAGAGGAAGAAGTTTGCCTTCTGAACAGCAGAGATTTGAGGCCAGAAGTAAAAAGACAATGGGACCGTGGTAGCTCAGGCAGATGGGTCCTATGGAAGGAGCCAAATCTGCAACTGTAAAAAGTCTCAGAGTCCCAGTCAGAGCTAATTACTCAGGATCTGGGCTCTCAGCACCTTTCTCCTTCTCTCCCATTCAGCTGCCCCCTGCCTCCGCTCTGTCAAAGCCTCTGTCATTAAACCTGTAATGTCCCACAGCTCCAAACACGCTTCGGCTGTTGGCTAATTCGCAGCGCGACTTTTATTCCAAAGGCTTCTCCATCAGCCTGATTATATAATAACAGCTTGCTCATTGCCCCGAATATAAATAGTTGAAGTATCCCTCGAGAATGGACACAGCTGGTGGAACTACCCATATTAGCACCGCATTAATATTTATGGCAGCGCTGTTTAAGTATGCAAAATATTGGCAGCCCTCCATGCAAAAGTGTACACATCTGTCATGGACGGCTCCGTAGCGCACGCAGGTGAGGAGGTGGGATGTGATGTCTCAGAGCTCCGTCCCACGCTGTTTGCTCACCACTGAGACCCTGAGAATAGTGGGGAGGGATGGAGGATGCTGCCCTACCAGTGCCCCGCTCTGATTTATCGGGGTTTGTTTTGGCTTATGCAGTGAGATATTAAAGAATGTGATGAGAAGCGGCTAATTGTACATATAACCTTTAAGATGTCTCGGATAGGATTCCAGTCTTCACCTCGGGTTATAAAGAGAAAGTAATGGGGCCATAAAAACACATTTAAGTATGCCTTTAAAGTTTAAGGGGAGTTTAATTGCGGGCGCAGCGGTGCCTGGGAGCAGAGCCCAGGGGGCTTCTCCCTAGGAGAGGAACAGCAAGGCCTCTGCCAGCCCCATGGGGGTTGGTTTGTGCTAATAAAAGTCCTGGCTGCAGGTCAGGTGGCAAATGAAAGTGGTATTTAATGGCACAGATCCTCACCTGGTGTAAAGTAGCATCCTCCAGCGCACTGTTCAATCCTGGATTCTGCTGACCTGTGTGCATCTCTGCAGGAGATAGCTCAGCTCATTGCACAAGTGAGGAGTAGAGCAGACATGAGCCAAACCACTTACCTTTTTTTTATTTTTAATGAATTTTACTTTAGTTTACATTCTTTTCTACAAACTCAGCTTTTATTGAGGAAAATCATAGAATCATGGAACATCCTGAGTTCAAAGGAACCAGTATGGATCATTGAGTCCAACCCTTTGCTCCACATAGGGCCAACCAAAAATCAGACTCTATGTCTGAGAGCAGTGTCCATTTGCTTGGGGCTGCTCCCACTGCTCTGGACATCTGTTCCGTGCCCACAGTCCTCTGGTGCAGAGCCTTTTCCTGCTATCCAACCTGAAGAAGTAGAGCCCTAGAAAGCAAAATGAAACAGCATTTCTAGCAACCCTTTGTCCATGAACATCTTTAGGCTTCATTCCAACACTCACAGCTTGCACTTGCAGCTCAGGAACCTCCAAGCTGACAACTGGCTGAGGACTGACAATACTAAATGACACAGAAATGGGTAGCTGGGGGTGTTTGACTTGCAGAATACTCTAGGGTGACCTCATTTCATTAACTCATTGCACCCTTCCAGCACTTAAATGCAGCTTATAAACAGGAGGGGACAAGGGGAAATAGTTTCCAACTAAAAGAGGGGAGATTTGACTGGATGTGAGGAGGAAATTCATCACTCAGAGGGCAGTGAAGCCCCGGTACTGCTGCCAGAGCTGTGTGTGCCCCATCCCTGGAGGTACCTGAGGACATGGATGGAACCCTGGGCAACTGAATTGGTGGGGGGCAACTGGCCCATGGCAGGGGTGGGGTTGGGGGGGCTGGGAGGTCCCTTTTAACCCAACTATTCTATGGTTCTCCAGCTCTGATGCTATAACTCTGTGATTGTATGACTCTATGCAGATCTTAATGGCAAAGCTAGCAGAGCTGCAGGATGACACCACTGAAGAAATGACCCCAGAGTGGTAGCAGTGCACTATTTTAGTTGTGACCCCAAACTGGTGTCCCATTGGGCTGCTCCTAGCTCAGCACCACAATTCTGCTGTCACACAGGCGCTGCTGGCTCTCACCCCACAGCAGGAAGAACCCAAGTGCTGGACATTAGCAACTTAGAGAAGAATCAGTTTGTAACACTCAGTAAATGAGGGCCGACCCACAGGCAGCTCAGCTCAGGGCCGGCAGCCAGCGTGGTCTGCGCAGCGTCAGGGGACGCAACGTGAGACAGCTTCTTTCCTTCCCAATCAATCCGTCAATCCCGCATTCCCTTTGGAGCCAACGTTGACAGAGCAATAAATAATCGGCTGGCAGCAGTGCGGGCAGGGAAGGGCTCCTCCGCCTCCTGCCAGGGGTCAGCGCCTGAGCTGCGGGGATTGGGGGAGCGTTTGGGGAGCATCTCGAGCAGGTTGGCTCTGCACACACATAAATACTGTTCAAGGATGGTTCAGGGCTGGAAGTCATGCAGGAGCCCAAGTGTTGGCGCTGGGAACCTAGGGATGGGGGGTGTACAAGGGGTGGCCCCACCCCCCTCTGCCCTCCCAAGCACTCCAGGTGAGATTAATTGATAAAACATTATCGCTGTATCAATGCCTTTTTAGCAAAGATGAAGTACATTTCGAAGCTAATTTAGGCCAGCAGACAAATGGCTTAAAGAAGAGCTACTGTACTGAAAAATGTTCGTGTCATTTTTTCCCCAAATCATAGTTTCAATGCACACAGCCTCAGCCTGACATTCTGAATTATGGCTTTTATTAAACATTAGTAATAGAGTGCACTTAAATCATGGTTTCCCTGTAAAAGAGAGATGTGTTCAACTCAGATCTGCACATTTTAATGCCATATTTCTTCCTTTTACTCTCCCCGCAAGATAAATTTACTTACTCCACAAAAATGTTTTGCTGAAAAGAATAATTCATCCTTCAGTGTCCATCTAATGTACCTTGTGAGTAATGTGAAACGATGCAAAAATTACAATGCACCGGCCATGTCTGGAATGCTTAGATGCCTCCGAGTTAGAGGTTATGCACACACGGTATTGAAATTAGATTTAACAACTATCATCTTTTACTCTGTTGCTTTGATGATTTTTTTTTTTTCTTCTCTTTTATAGCTTTGATCAGATGCCTCCTGAATACATCGCTGCTTGCAAACCTCAGGATCTGCTGCTCAGCCAACAGCCAGGTTGCCAATATCTGCTTGTTGTGTTTTTTTTCTCTCTCTCTCTTTTTTTTTTTTTTAAGTGAGAATATTTGTAGCCACAATTTGCTCGAGCAGGCAAAAATTCACATCTTTTGATTTGTGTCCTGCAGGCTTAAAATCTGCTTTCTCCTCCCCGTGGTGTGACTCTCTGCATGGTTTCAAGGAGCTGTGAGCGGGGGGTGGGGGTGGCTGGGAAAGGAGGGTGAGCTGCTGCTTCTGCATCACAACAGAGGGGTCTGTGGAGGAGCTGAAAGGTGGGATGGTGACACCACATTGGTATCAGCTATGGGAATGGCATCCCCTTGGCACCCATTTTTGCTCTGCTGAGCCCCAGGCCGTGCTTGCAAAGTTGGCACCCTGATACCCTCAGCATGAGCTCTGTGGGCCAAGGGCTCCTGTCACAGCACAAAGCACAGCGGCTCACTCTTACCCAAATTCCCAGACCAGACCCTCCAGGTGCACACACAAATGAGCAGAGCCAGCCTTGCAACATGACCTTTATTTAAAGGACGCAACCACAGCGTTGAATCAATGTGCTCTGCATCGGAGCTGCATTGCAGTGTCAGCACTGGGACGCATCCAGCTGCAGCTCTTTCCCCAGCCCCTCGCCACCCCCTGACCCATGGAGACCACTGCTTGCAGAGCGGGTGGGCTTGACATGACCAAGCACCCATAGGGTTAGTGGATTTGCTGAAGACACCAACATTGTGAACTCAGCATGGAGTTTAAAACCGAGAAAAGATGCATTTAGTAAGCACTGCCAATTTTTTTCACTTTGTGTATCAGTAGCGTGGTGCAGACATTAACTAATTGGTCCCCCAAGGCTCCTACAGCATCGATGGGGAAAGCAGCAGCCCTTCCTTGCCAGCCCCTGGTCCCGGGGGGGCCAAAAGCCCCATCTCTGCAGAGCTCCCAGGGACCCCCACCCTCCCTGCAGGGCTGGAACTCATACAGAGCACCACGGGGATATTTATCACTTATGGGATTTCCTTTGCATTGGTACCTTGGGAGTCCCAGCAGGGCAATGATCCCATTACAGAAAGCCTGTAGAAAAACCACTCTTGCAGATTGTTTGTAAGAGTGCTATAAAAGTGTGACTAAGGGAAGCAGCGACGCATACAGCACACGGCAGTTTAGCGACATGAAATTTCTCATGGCATCTCTATCGGCTCGGAAGCAATTCCAAGGCTCTCAGAAAACGCCTTTCTGAGCTCACTGCTTTGCAGAAAGAGTCCCCAAAGAGCACATAACAGGCTCCCCAGCTTGACCTGCTGGCTTGTTATTAGGACTTGAAGTGATTGCTGTGATATCGCCTGGGGGATGAGAGCAGGAAAAGCACTGGGTTGTGGGTGTTGGTATCCATCGCCCCGTGGCTTTGGCTGTCTTCACTGCAGTCCCTTCCAGTGAACTTCAGTTCCATTCAAACGTCCTCTCAAAGAGTATAAATGTTCCAAAATGAGGTAGAAAAACCTTCAGCACATTAGCTAATAGCACATCAGAGGAAGTGCCTGGCTGCGACGGTAACCTCAGCAGGCATCTTTATATGGGAGGACGTAAACTGTCTCTGAATTATTTATTGAACCGAAGACATCAAATTGGACAATTAACCTTGAAAACTTAATTTAAGAACCATAAAAGAAACATCTTTAAAAAAAAAAAAAAGAAGAAGAAGAATAAAAGGGAAAAAAAAAAAAAAAAAAGTGTCCTTAATAGAAGTCAGAAGAACTGGAGCAGGTTCTGCCATGGTCAGGAGTTGGGAAATCGTGCTTGTTTGTCCCTGCAGAGATATCAGTGCTGGAGGTGATTTGACAGCCAGGAGAGCAAAGCAGAGCATCCCCAAAGCCCTCTGCATGCTCACAAGGTGCTGCATCTTCACTCCCACTGCAGAGGGAGTACGGGTGGTTTCTGAGTGCCTCAGTTTCCCTAGGGAGATCACAAGGCAGCTTCTCCCCTTGCTTCTCTCTGCTGTGGATGAGCTGCTGCTTAGTGCAGTGCCACGCTGTACTCTTCCAACACCACTAAGCGATGGAAGCTGCAGATGGCTTCAGCAATTTATTCTGTTTAATTTCCTCCACAAAGGTGTTTTATCCTCACTAATAAAATGAGTGGAACTTGATCATTTCTAAAATATTGTCCCTTCTAAATCTTTATGGCTCAAAGTGGACTGAGATCATTAGAAGTTACTTTATGTGCAGCTCAATCAGCTCCAAAGGGCTATCTCAGTCACTCTGTGCTTGCTGAGAGCAGATCCCATTTCCCAGAGGCAAAAGGACAATACTTAATCACTTCCTCGCTTGTTAGGTGTTTTAACAAGTTGTATTAAGCTTCATCAGTTGGAGCTTTCATGCCAGATTAAAAATGATAGTTCACTTCTCCGTTATTATAGGACATCATTTGTTTTCTTTTATTTTGCTGGGCACTTGCATGCCACTGTAATTTCACATGAAAATATATGACTGATGTCACCCAGAAGTAATTAGGTTTTAAAAGCCTTGATTGCAATAGACACGAGCGTTACGGCTTTATGGGGCGAGTGCACGGCCATACATTTTATAGCTGTTGATTCTGCAAGTATTTCATAGATCTGTCAATAGGAATAAGTTAGCTGATGTTGACTGGAACTATTAATCACAAGGAAAGAGAATATGTACTTTTATTTCTGTGCTCAGACAACAACTCTCAACTCTCCATTTGTGTTAAAAGTCATGGTGAGAACTATGGAAACTTCTGGTGTGGTGACCAGAGGGAGATGGAGAAGTACAGGGAGGGGAGCCCAGCCCTGCCCAAGGGGAGGTCTGATAGGCAGCCCATCACTGGGTTGGGTATTGGCTTTTAAAGAGCATTTCTTCCATCCCACCCTTTCTTTTAACATCAACTTACTGCTAAGGCACTCCCTAACACACCAGTGTGTGATCTCAGCCCATTACCATTGCTGCCTCCTGGTTTCTCCAAGCAAAATGCCAAATCTTGCAGCAAAACCCAGTGTGTGAAAGCACAGAGATACTACAGGCTGGTAGGAATCTCAGCTCCAAATGCTTGGGGAAAAGCAGTCTGGTTGAAGCTAAGAGTGCTCTGTGCATCCTGATGCTCTGTGTTAGGGTCATGGTGGGACCCAAGGGCAGCTGGAGGCCAAGGTATCTGATGCTGAGCAATTGCTGCTGGTCACCACTTTGGCCAGATGGAGCACTTCTTGCCCAGCAAGTTGGCCCTGGAAAATGGATGTGCTGGGTCCCATCCCAGTACATCAGATCCTCATTTCTCCTGGTTAAAACAACCTTTTAATCAAATCCTGGGCGAGTGTCCCAGGTAGTGAGAGTGGGCTCTGCCCTGCCAAGAACACAGAGTCTGTTCCAGAGCTGGGGAACTTCTCCCATCCACTTAAATCCAAACACACCGGGCTGCTACAGCTGGGGCGGGGGGGAAGGAAAAAAGAACAACTTTGAGCATTCATTCCCAAGGTGAAATTTTACCCACCAGGCAGAATTCTGCAGTTCCAGGTACCAGCTTCTGTTCATTACAGAAAGTAGCAGACAGCTGTCTGCTCGTCATTTAGTGGAAAGGGACTTTTCCTGCACCACTGCCTTCATGAAGGGAGTTCTGACGTCCCAGTAATTTGTAATAATTTGGTGGTCCCATGAGTTTCATCATGCAGAGAAGGTATCCCCTGGCTTTTCCAGCAGAAGTGCTGTGTCTGTCTTTTATCTGCTGATAGCCCCTGAAGAATCTTTTGCTTGATTCTTGATTAAAATCGGGGCTGCCTCATACTTTCTTTCTTTCTTTCTTTCTTTCTTTCTTTCTTTCTTTCTTTCTTTCTTTCTTTCTTTCTTTCTTTCTTTCTTTCTTTCTTTCTTTCTTTCTTTCTTTCTTTCTTTCTTTCTTTCTTTCTTTCTTTCTTTCTTTCTTTCTTTCTTTCTTTCTTTCTTTCTTTCTTTCTTTCTTTCTTTCTTTCTTTCTTTCTTTCTTTCTTTCTTTCTTTCTTTCTTTCTTTCTTTCTTTCTTTCTTTCTTTCTTTCTTTCTTTCTTTCTTTCTTTCTTTCTTTCTTTCTTTCTTTCTTTCTTTCTTTCTTTCTTTCTTTCTTTCTTTCTTTCTTTCTTTCTTTCTTTCTTTCTTTCTTTCTTTCTTTCTTTCTTTCTTTCTTTTTTCCCCCCAGAAGAAAATTCTAGACAGCAAACACAGGAAGAAAAAAAAGCTGGAATTGCCAGCAGATAAGTACAATTTCACTTGACCCCTGAGCTCTATCAGTCATTCTTAACAATGGGATGTATTCTTATCTCAGCACACCACTTAACACCCATTAATGCTGCAGGGAGTTAGCCCAGCTCTTTAAGATACCCACATAAGGATTTATTTAAAACACTGAGATGAGGGGGATGACTGCAGCTGCAGCCTGAAGAGCAGAACTGTTCTGGTCTGCACAGCTTTAACTCCTTGGGTTAAGAATCTGTAATAACAAAAAATCACTTAGAGCAGATTTGCAGCTGCCTTCAGATGGCAAACTCCTCCAGTGCCCACTGGTACCAGACCCATTGCTGGGAGGGATAAGCATTGCTGCATTAAGGCAAAGAAGTGGTGGTTTCAGCTCCTTGCTGAGCACTGGTTCACCCAGGGCTGATGGGCACGCTGGTGTGTGTGAGGCTGAATTCGGTGTCACTGCCTGCATCTGTCCTCAATGACTGTCACAGCCACTGGGCCCAGTCCAAATTTGGCATAACTGGTTTCCAGTCCCCCTCTGAACACTGACCCCTTTTATATTTCCAACCAGCCTTAAGTTCCTTGTGGATTTGGATTGAATGAAATGTCTGACTGCAGCAAAGTGTATTTTCTTTCTAAAACACTTTTAGGTCTGATCCATAACTGGTAGGGATTAAATAACCTACGAAATGTAACATGTTGAGGATGTTGTGCAAACATTTAGGCAAAAAGCAGCTGGAAAATCTCTAATGAATAACTGTGTGTAATGCTAACACATAACTCACTGCAGAGCAGCCAGAAAGGTCAAATCTACTTCTGTTCCTATCTGTGTGACACCTGGGGATCAGGTGGACAACAGAAGGGATGTGAGCCTTAAGGTGTCCATCAAGCTTTCTCTGCCTTCTCACCCTGAAACAAGAAGGTTGATGCTCATCATTGTTTTCTGTGATTCATCTTCTCCTGCTCTGATCACCCTCAGCTGATGTCATCACGGCAAGGTACACCCAGGCACTCCCACCCCCCTCCACAGAGGAGAGCTTAATAGAATCCCACACATACTTTAAAGAATCCCATTTTCCCCTTTACATTAAGATAATGGTGCACTGATACCATCCTGCAAACCATTTCCCTTGGCAGGATCCATGGCACAATCATTATTAATACCAAGGGTGTTTGCAATGACTTACGCTATCATGGTGATTTTGCATCTTGTTTATTACCTTCCAGAGATCACTTTGCCGTGGTTTTTAAGGTGGCACAGAAATTACCAGGCAAACGGTGTCTTCTTAATCAGCACAGCGTTTTTCTGCTTGCTAATAAAGCTCTCCTCTGCTTTGCAGTGAGCAGGTATTACTTAATGCTTAATTACTGTGGAGGGCCACAGACTAAGCCAACAGTGTTAGTAAAACTCTTGGAGTTTAAATAAGTCAGGAGATGCAAGAAGGCAGGTGTGAAGGAATAGAACATGGTGTAGTGGGCAAGGGTGGTGGGCTAACAGTTGGGTTTGATGATCTTAGTGCTCTTTTTCAACCTTCATGATTCTATAGTTCTATGACTGTGTGAAGCATACACACCTCAAGGTGAATGGGGGCTCGTGGTGGGGTTTTAGGTGTGCTGGTGGTGAGCATCCCACAGCATGGGGGCAGAACAGGGGTACAACTTGGGTGCCATAGGCCCAACAGTTTCTTTTGACCAGCAGAGCTGCTGCCAGCCACAGCATCCTTTTACATATCGTGCTTTGCAGTGATGCTTAACCAAGGCTGAATTACAGCAGAAGATTTGAGGGTGATTTACCAAAACATGCTGAACTCACAGAAATCCAGCAGTGGCAATAAATACTCAGTGTAATCTTAAAAGCAGGATGCTTAAACATGACCAGTACTCAACAAAGAGCGTGCTCTAACTCTTGTCTGATGCCTGTGTTACCTCCTCTTCTGAGCAGGTTTATTCCCCTTCCCGGGAGGATTTGCATATAAAATAGGTCATTTTGGTGTTACTTCATAATACATTCTTATAATTGATACACTGTGTAAATAAAATAAAACATTAATAGAGATGCCTGGCGTCTACCTCTGGCTTTAATTTTAATATTTACAGGGAGAAAAGTGGAGAAAAAAAAGAAGAAGAAACAAACCTCTTGGAATTGATGCTAACAAATTTCCCAAACAAGGCACTAAGGTAATGTTAGTGCTCCAGGAGAAGGTGGCCACATGGCCGATAAATCGTCCTCCTTGAGCCAACTCGTTATTGTCTATAATGCTCATAAAACACTGCTCACAGAAGACCCTTGCTGATGAAATAAACCATCAATCTCCGCTGCATTACTATTCATTTTCCATGTGTGCTGAGAGCAAATGTCATTCAAGGCATTACAGTTCTCTCAAACTATATTAAAATACATAGTCTGATGTTATATCTTTTCGAGCCTCTCTGTTCATAAATTGTTGCTGCTGATTGGAACATAAAACATATTTTATAACACCATAAAGCCCCAGAAGATACAAGATCACTCATGTTTGTCTTTATGGCTCAATGTGTAGGACTTCGAGAAGCAAAAGCATTGTGTATTTCATAACACAAATGGCCAGGGCCCTGCAGAGGGGAAGTCTCAGACATTTCCATAAAGCATGATCACCGTATTCCTTGATAGCTGAAACATCACTGTGCACAGAACCCTGAACCCTTAACTTACAGACTGTAAATGGGTGAGTTTTCCTAATAAATCAGCATTGTTTAGGGGCAGCGTTACCCCACCCAGTGCTTGGCTGTAAAAGTTATCTCCAGGTGTCAGTGTAATGATGACTCTTTTCCCTCCTCCGTTTTTCTTTTCTTCCTGATGTGGTTAAGAAAATGTCCTTATCCTATGGATAAGTGCCCTGAGAAATAGGTGAGATGTTTTGACACATTAAGAAATTAGATCAGTGGCTCCATCAGGCCTAACATTTCTGGGTCCTCTTTGGGGTACCATGTCTGTCACCCACCAACACACTGAGCTGCTTCCAAGGAACCTTCCATCACCAGGTCAACGATCTCTGTCCCTCTCTGCCCTTATCTACACCAATTTTTCACTGCAGAAATGGTTTTCTGCACATCTCACCGTGCTGAGATGCTCCAGTCCTGCGCTGTCAGAGCCACAAATCAATCAGTGCTGCACCTTCCATTAACCAAAGGCACTGGGGTTGGACCACTTGGCTGTTGGCCACCTAAGGTTTCCCTTTAGCCCCTTCATATTTCAAACAGTTACATCTCACCTGCATTTTCTGATGCCCTCCCTGTGCCAGTGAGACTTCCCACACATGTTTGCATGGGATCAGTTCCTGCTGTTGTTCAGGTACGATGTCATTGTCATTCAGGGCCACCAGCATCTGAAGTGATGCAGTGCTCCTAATGACAGCACTTAGTATTCACAGGGGCATTGCATGTGCTTCCCACAGACTTTCTGCTCGTGTTCAGCTTTAATTATTGGACATTTAAACTAATATGTTACTGGAAGTAGCTCCTGCTATATTTAGCATGGTGATTTTATATTTTGTTCTTCCCTGGCTTTCAGATGAAGGCAAAAGCCAGTAAAATTGGAAATCTGTAAGGCTGCTAGCTTGGCTAACCACCATAGGAACCTGAAGTCTGCTCCAGTGCCCACTGAAGCCCAAGAGGACTCTGAAGGAAGAAGGGCACTGTGTCATGGGGGAGGTGTCCACCCTGGACCATACAAGGGATTGCATTCAGGATGGGAAAAACAGAAAGACAACAAAAGCAGGGATGGAGGCTCAGGTGGATGTCTTCGTCCTAACAATTGATAAACCAAAGCTCCTAACATCTTCACAGAGATGCAGAGATGAAAGCAGGGACACAAACTGCTCCTGCTATTTGAAAAGCCTCTTCAGGTCCCCAAAATCTATCTTCACCTCAAATGCAGCATATCCACATGGTGCTTTACCTGGGCCACATTTCCCTGAGCATCCTCGGTGCCTGTGACCCAGCAAGCTCTGGCAAATGCCTTCATCCCGAGCACTGCCTGGATAATGCCTCACTATTTGTGTGGTTTCCTCTCTGCAGAAAGCCTTGCAGTATTTCCATCCATTTAAAGGTCTATAAGAGGTCTCATCAAAGCCAGGTATAGTTTATATTGCAGATGGCTGCTGACATGATATAATCCACGCTAACAGGCAGGCTGTTAAAGGTCAGAGTCTCACTTCACTTCTATTAGCTTTGATGTTCAGAAGACGCTGAATTCTCTCTGCGTCTTTTTATTTTAGAGGGAGAAAAGACACTATTTACTGTCAGGCTCTTCATCAACATAATTGGTGGCTTCTCTGGAATCGCCCCTTTGCTCTGAGAAGCGCTGTAAATCAGCTGGAGGAAGCCTGGTCTTTGAAAAATCCCTGAGCGGAAGAGGAGCATGAGCCACAGTCTGCAGGATCGCATCCATGTCTGTACCAGATGTGTGCAGGCAGCCACAGCTGAAGCATTTCTCATTCTGCAACCCTGTGCTGGCAAAGCTAAAGGTGACAAGAACTGAAGCTTTCAGGCACAAGCATGCCAATGCCCTGGATGCATTGGGGAGAGCCCTAGAAGATGCTGCAGCTCCAGATCCAGGTGGGATCTTTGACTCAGTTTGTTTCTTTCTTCCATAGCAGATGAGCTAGCTGTTCCCAGCATCTGTGTGCCAGGTTGCACACATGGCAGCCACCAGATAACTTGTGTTGTTCCACAGCCTCAGAGATGCCCAGGGAGTGGGAATCAGCCCAGCCTGGCTGGGTGATGCACACTGGTGAATATTGATGGGAGCAGCCCAAGGAAAGTGAAGCACAGGGTGTCAGGGCTTGCATTCTCAATTCCCACACTGGGATGCAACTTGCCCATCTCTCCATCATCACTGCATCCCATGTAGCAGAATGGAAGAGGCAGCACAGAGCCCTTTCTTCTCCCCTCAGCTTGACATATCCCTTAGACCTTGGCCAAGCCACCTACCCACAGGGCTCCGGCACGCCATTGCTGGATCTGGACTCTTTGATCTCAGCAGTATTGAAGCTTTGCCTGAAGATGGCACTAAAGAATGGCTGGGACGAGCGGGTGGGAAGCCCCAGCACGGCTACACTTGCAGTGCGATTAATACAGCATCTTACAGCCAATAATCATGGCTCACATTGCCCATAAAATGCGTGGCTGCTCACTTGATGGCTGGGGATGTCTGGGGAGGGGACAGCAGAGGTCACTGTGTGCCTTGCACATGCTCCTGGGAGAGGGCTGCCCCTCCTGTCCTGCAAAACTGGGGCTCACCGGGGTGAAACTGACCCTGTGGGATAAATGAGACATAATATTCCTCCCCTTTTCTTCTTCTCCATCCCATTTTGCAACTCCATTAGAAAAATAAAAAGAAATAAACACAACAGAAAGAAGCATTCAAATTGCCCAGGTTCTGCACACACACTGTGTCTCCCACCCGTAGCACAGACCCACAAACCAGAGCTCATGACAGCAAGCTGCAAATCACACCTCCACATCACCCTGAAGCCCCAAAAGGCAAAATCCCAGGGCAAACATGTTCACATTCCTAAAGACACCTGGACAGAAGCATCTTAAAAGCCTTTCCTGTCGGTCTGCAGCAGGACCCATGGACAGTGCAGGCAGAATTCCCAATCCCTGCCTGCCGGGTGCAGACAGAGGCAGCATGCCTGGGCATGGGCAAGAGGAACTCAATGTTATCACATGCTATTGGGGCAGGAATTCACACCACAGTGCCATGCTGCAGCCTGAGCCTTTGTTTCCAGCCCAGGGGAGATAAAGGATTGGTGAGGGTTTAAGGCTGGGGGAAGAGGATTCTGGTTTGAATCAGCACTGGGGGGAGATGTCCTGTGCCCCAACATCCCTGCGCTGCAGTGAAGGGGTTGAGAAGAATAAGGAGGTACAATATCTGCCCACAGACACATAGGGAGCCTTTCCCCTTCCTCTCACTGCTGCATGGTACACATGCCATATCTTCCTCTCCAAACCACTCTGGGCTTCTTCCTGTGCCAACACATTCCCTGAAGAAGAGGGTAAAATTGCTCCAGAGGTTTTTACACAAAACAGAACTGGAAACCATGCATGGAGCACAGCGTTAGTGAATTCAGCCCCCGACTGATAGAGAAGGGTTCTGTCCTCCTCGGCTGTAGCTTTACAGCTTTCTGCCCTTCTTTATGGGGCCTTCTGTGGGAACCAGGTGTTTCTGATGCACTGTAAGAAAAAAGGCAGTTTTACAACAAGAGTAATTAACCATAATGGGGCTTAGCATTAGCTTCAAGCCCATGCAAAGGGTCTGTCCAGTAGAAAGAGAATGTGAGGTATAGCAGAGTGCTTCCCACAGAGGTTAAGATATGAAAGGAGAGGATCAGCTGCGATGCCAGAGATCCACGCAGCAGCACAGGGATCATGTTGGGAGCTGAGCAGAGTTCAGTGCTCCCAGCAGAGTTCAAGGTCCTCCCAGCAGGATCAGGATCGGATGATGTTGTCCCACATGGCCACAAACCACACATGGCCCAACCTGTGGTCAGTGTGGTGCCTCATCCTCCCTGTCTGACCCACGGCCGAGTTATAAAGTTCACAACGAGCCTTCCTGGAGTTCAGCCTCATGGCTTTCCAGAGCCATTTCTACAAGAGTTGTGACCATCGCAGCGTGTGCTGGAGCTGAATTCCAGCCTTTCCCTAAATCATGTCAACTGCCTGAGCATCCTTCACCAGCTTCCTAACATTTCCCATCCGTCTTGGCCATTGGGAACCCTTTGGATCTCCCTTTTGTTTACAATGAGTAATGGGCAGGAGTTAACAGAGGTTCCAGAGGGAAAGGTCAGCGCAGTTCACGCGGCATTAGGAAGACGCTCTCAGACCTTCTTTGATCTGCGGCGGATTGCAGCGGTCAATAAGGCAGCTCCGGAGCAGCGGCATCAGCCCGGAGCCTCTCCGAGCTCCTTGGAGGTGGCCCCGTTCGTGCGAGCAGAGGGTTTATGGGCGGTGGGGCCGTGAGTCACCATCCCCGTAACTGGCGGTGCCATGCACGGCCCCGGGCGGCCGCAACCTCCTGGTGCCTGTAATTGCTGACTGTTTGCTTCTGCCACGTCCATGGCAATACAGTAAAAGTTTACAAAGGGCTAGAGCTTAATTGTGAGCTTGTGAAAACACCGGGCTCCCCCTTCTCTGCGGTTCAAAGTCTGAAGTGTGCCCTGCCGATTTACGCATTTATTTATTTTACTGCCAAGCCGTGGATGGGAGCCATTTCACAGAGGTCATCATTCCAAGAAAATGGGGTGAAAGCCCCTAAGTCAGAGGGCGTGGATGGGACTTTTGCTTTTGAACCTTCAGATGAGCTGGGTTGGTGCAGCCTGCTCAGGTAGGGACAAGTCACAGTGCAGCTCCACTGCTGCAGCTGCATGGCAGAGCTGAGGGGCTGCTTCTGGACCCTGATTTTAAAAGCTATTTCCACCTCCATGAGATAGAAAGCCTGCAGCCTGCAGTCACAATATGGATTCTTTTTGTACTCTGACATCCTTCCCACATAAACTTTGGGGTGAATTTAGCTATAAGAGGAGAGATTTAGACTGGATATAAGAAAGAAGTTCTTTATGATGTGGGTGGTGAAGCACTGGCACAGGTTGCCCAGAGAGGTGATGGGTGCCCCCATTCTTGGAGCACAGTCAGGCTGGGTGGGGCTTTGAGCACTGGTGGAGCTGTGGTATCCCTGCTCATTGCAGGGAGTTGGACCAGATGACCTTCAAGGGTCCCTTCCTACTCAAACAAGGCTATGATTCTTTGTTTCTATGAATAATGTGTGAGTTCTGTGAACTTCAGAATAATGCTGTGCATGGATATTCCTTTCATACTCCCGACGGTCTTTTTCTCATTTATCCCACAGGTAAATCTACAAAGATGCTATAACACAGGTGCTTCTTTGTGACTGTTGCAGGGAAGTGCTGTGGGTTCACCCAGCAGGAGCAGACCTGGCCCCTTTGATTGAAACTCCAGTGCTATAATTAAGACTTTGCCCCCAGCATATGCACCAGGATTGCAATGGAAAACCCCCTACCACTTCCTCTTCCTCCCTCTCTCTGTATGCCCCTACCTTTCTCTCCATGCTCACCTTTCCTCTGCTCCCCTGTCCACACACAACACCCAGCTGCTATCTTCAGCTTCACCGCTTTCACTGCCCCATGTTCATAGAGCCGTAGCATCAGTAAGGTTGGAAACAATCTTTAAGATCATTAAGTCCAACAGTTGACTCATCACCATCACACCCACTAAACCACATCTCTGAGTTCTTTCTCTACACCTCACTCTCCTCCCACCCACTATGCTGCAGGACCATCTCTTTCTCTGTTTTCTCTAACTCCCAGCTCAGCTCTTGCTTCTAACAGCAGGATGCATTTAGGAGATGTTTTTTTTTACCAAATAAGCCATCCAAGTGAATTTGCTCAGTATTGTATATATCTCCTGCTGGCTCCCCAGAAGGTTTCCAGACTAGGGTATAAGAAGAGAAATCAAAAGGAACCAGATGCTCCAGGGATTGATTATTCCTGCCTGATCCTAAGGATAAATAAAGTGTTTGGAAAGTTTTTAAAACACATTGAGGTGCTGGAATCCCATTTATAAAAAACAATGGAGAAAAGTGGATGGGTTCAGGCACCTCAGCTGTGAGGAAATGGTGTAGAGCTGGGTTTCCGTGGAGAAGAATGTCTGTTGGGTGCCCACAACCCTTGGGCTGTAACACATTAATGGATACCTCCAACAAATTGTTTTAGGGACTGATCTAAGAGCAAACAGAAGCTCTTGCATTTCCTATAGCATGCCATCCAGAGGACAGCCTCCGTCTGCCCAGTGCTCAACTGGGCAGAAACACCATCAACAGAGGCTTCCCCTGGAGCCAGCACACAGCCCCAACCTCTCCCCAGGGTGCACTGCCCGACCCAAGGACGTGGGGCTGCTGGAGGAGATAAGCACTGGAAAGGTTCACGAGCCAGGGAGGCTGGTGTGTATGTGGTCATAAGACTAATCTAGTAGCGAAAATACAGTAGGGTGACAAGGTAAATATTTCAAGTAGTGTTTCCATTAGCTTTAAATTCCCTTTTCAGATCTCCATTGTTGGCTTTTTTTTTTTCTCTTGTACTCAAAATAATTGTTGCCTTTCAGAGAGTTTTCAGTTCTTATCTCCATTCAAAATGTTCAACTCCTTGAGTCAACTGATTCTAATATTTTCGAGTGTTGTTTCAGTGATTTATCGGAGCAATAAGGGCTGCAATGAGGTGTTATTTGTAAAAGTTGGTTTGAAGCGCTTAAAGGAAAAAGGCATTTCTGAAAACATGAATGAGATTATTCGTTGGGAAAAAAAAATGCATGCATGGTAAAGGAGCTGGAGTGAAAGAGTGTCGTTCTACTGAAGGAGTCTGATATTAAAAAGCTCTGAAATGAATAACCTTACTGCCCCTAAATAGTATTCCTGCAAATCTTCCCGTGCTATTAACAAGCATTACTGTTTCTACTATATATATTAAGTTGTACTAAATGTGTTCCTGCCCTCAGTGCCTTCATTTATATGAACCCTTTTATTGTACTGTCACTTCGTGATATATTTTCAATTAAAAATTGAAATATTTAATGCACTCACATTAAAAATACATATTTAAATAATCCATGTCTGATCTTAATGAGAAGATGCTCTGCATTCCCTCTTGTCTCTCCTCCTGCCTTCTTTGTGCAGGTTTATAATGCCTTCATGCTTTCTCACCATCCTCTGCACAAGCTCCTTTTCCCTGTTGTATTTCTGCAGGTATGACTGCCAGGAAGGAGACACTGCTGTTATTTGTTTACAGGGTGCCTATCATGTTTACAACCCAGGACCAGAGGTTTTCCTGTGGCACAGCTCAGAGGTGCAGGGCTTATTTTTAGTGCAAAACTCCTATATAGTTTTATAAAAGAGAGATTTCTGAGGTGCAGTATTAGCCTTTCATACGCATGGCAGCTCTTATGACACTGCCCCAAGTCATGCAGCATTCACTGGTTTCACTTTTCCTTTCCTCTATTCCAGGAGCTGTAGTGCAGTTCTCACACAGGATGTTGCCGAACTGGTTCTATGTTCCAAAATGCTGCAATGCACAACAAGAAGTGCCTTCCTTGCTCAGAAGCGGTGCTTGCCCTGCAACACTGAGGCACAGCTTCACACCTGACCTATGGCAAGGCAAGGCTCTGTTAATTCCTACGTTGCTTCTGCTCCTTGGCTGCATGCAGGGCTGTGCATCCTGCAGGCATTTACCCCTGTGCACCTTGCAGCCTGAGCCTATTTATGCGCTCAAGGCTTAAGAAAATGAAGTGTTGGATCACATGCTTAACACCAGCTTTTAGGGGGATTTTTGGCTTCTTGCCCTTCTGGGATAAGCTGCACTTTTAGAACCTGCTGCTATAATGTCCTGGAGCAGCTCAGAGCACCGCAGTGTCCAACCCTGGGCTGAGTGCCACTTCTCCCAGTGTCTGTATTTTTCTTTACCCCAGCTGATCCAATCTGGGAATAAAAACAGAGGGAAACAGATGGCCTATTGTGAAAGCTGCTCCTGCCCTGTGCTCCAGCACAGGCTCCAGAGAGCCCGGCGCTGGGGCCAGCTATTGCTGCTGATTTTCCATGTGTTAAATGCATGCAAGAGGAAGCCAGAGCAGGACAGCACCTCAGCAGCCTCAGCATCAGGGTGGTTTCCCTCATAGCCCTGATGAAATTTGGGGGAAAAAATGATCCCAGAGGCAGGTATTTTTTTGTTGGCTGTGTTAATTGCCAAATGATGCTCTGAGAGTATGAAAATTCTGGGCACGGTGCATTATTCAGCATGGTGTATCACCAGGAATATTATCTGGCATCCCCAGTTTATACCTAGCACTGAAAAAAGGAAATTTTCACCCTTGCAAAAATCAGGAGATTTCTATCCTCTGCCCATAGTTTTTATTGTTCTATCCAGCTCCAACTCTACCAAAACCAAGGCAGAGAAGTTTCTATTTCAGCACAGTGGGGTGTGGGATGGCTCCCAAGAGCACCAGGCGCATGCAGCTGGCAGGGCCTTGCCCCGCTCCCATTCCCCAGGCTTTCTGCCTGCCTTAGAAGTGAAAGCAGAAGGCTGACCCCAAACATGATGAATTCCTGCTGAGCTTTTTCCCATTAACTTCAGTAAGGGCTTAAGCCGGTGGTTTTCAGAAGCTGGGTGGCTGGTGGGGATTTTTGATGGAGGCAGGGGAGAGAAGACAGGGTGTTAACATGTTTTTCTGATTAATTATAGTGTTCTCAAGAGTAAGTGAATAATAGTACTGGTCAGAGCCAGGCATCACACGGGTCTCAGCCTTGCAGGGTAAATGGTGTCTGAATTGTGAGTAATGTTGACCTGGCAGAGGCCAGATAAGATACGGATTTTTCACATCCAACACTGGACAGAATCCCACCTATTGATAACTAAACGCACCAAAATATAGCTACGTTCAGCACAGCAATTCTCCTCACATGCTGGAACAGCATTCGGCCATGCCACGCAGCAGAAGGGCACAATTTAGGCTCCTGCAACTGAGAAGCATTAGTGCTGACTGAAAATCACAAAGCAGAGGAACCAATGGCACTGCCACTGTCCCACTGTCATTGCTGGCCCTACCATGTGCCGTGTCAGCACCTTTCACCTACAGCTCCCACATTTACCTCTTTCAAAGCCAACCCACTGTCCTTTGTTGAAGCTGCTCTGAACTACTAAAAATCCTCTTTTTTCCCCAAAAAAGATAAAGATCTGCCTAAAGTCATCTATGTTTGTTCTCTAGCATCTTGAAAATACAGTGATACACTCCTGCTATGAAGGTCCTCAGCAGGAATGTAAAGAAGTGAGTAATTTGCCTTTCACACTTTTATTCTGGCACATTCAAAGCTTTTAATTTTATTCCTAAATGGATGCATTTATTTTTTTCCTATTATTCTATTCTCAGATAGTTCTCAATGGAAAATGTTCAAGATTTCCTATTAATGAGCACTGTTTTGGAGACCTGGTAATTTTGTTCTTATTCCAGGTTTTCTCACCTATTTAACAAAAATAAATTAAGCATATCATGGCATACTCTTGAATGTCCGGTATCTTTTGCAAGGTTTAAAGATAGAAGCATTGGCTTGTTCTTTCTGATGGCAACCATAGGTAAGCTGGAAAATGAGTTATGTTTAACCCCCCTGTGCATTAATGTGTTAAGATGGATAAAACACTTTTTTGGTCTGATTTTATAACAGATTTGTCCTATGGAGCAACCTGATGGAGCTGGAGGGGCCCCTGTTCTTTGCAGGGGAATTGGACCAGGTGATTTTAAGGTTCTCTTCCAACTCAAATGATTCAGATTCTATAATTCTATTCTAACCTTAAATATCTCAGTAAATCACTTTCTCTGACAAGATGCCACAGTGGGACGTTTCTTATATAAACATAAAACTGACCCAAAAGATCCCACAGTTACGGAGCTGAGCTCTGCAGATGCTGGTGCTGCTGAGTGTTGCATCCCCATCCATCCTGTATCCAGCTGCCCGAGAGCTGAGAGTTACAGCAGCTTCCCTGCTGCATTAACAGCTTTCACTGTTTGGTGTTGGATGAATGGGGCAGGTCACATCTCTCAGTTTTGTTTGAGACTTTGCAAAGTCAGGAGGGCTGTGTCTATTAACATTAAATATTATCTCCAGCCAACGTGGCTTAGAAGATACTTTAAAAATTGCAGAGGCTTTCCAGCACAGGACAGCAGCGATACGTGGACCCACATCAAATGCTTCTTTTATGAATCACGAAATAGATGCTGCCTTGCTTATAAGCACGTGTAAATTGGGAGTCGTGACTTGAAGCAGCATTTGACCTCCTTGAATTCCCTGCTGCATGCATCCTGGCATGCCTCATTGAAGATGCCCGTGTTCTGTGCTTTTCCTTGTCACTGAGAGATATGGCGTACAGACGGAACGATCATATTGGCCTCCAAAGGAAAATATTTAACCCAGAGATGTCAATGGAATATAGAAATGATGGTTAAAATCCCAGAAGCCTGCCTTGTTTTTGTCTTTCTCCTTTCATCTAGCACTTTGGGTCATGCCATCACTTATATGCTTCAGCCCAAACAGGCAATTGCTGAGTTAAGAACCTGGAGTTCAAAGTGAACCATAAACCTTAGTCTATAAGATAAATCATACAAATTACTTTACAGAAATAAATAGAACATTTGGGAGAGAGGTTATCTTCTTGCCTTCAGTTTACATCTCTAATGACTGTAAGTTCACAAATGCATTCTGTCAAGAATATAAACATTGCTTTTATTATACCGAAGACAGATATTTATGATGAACTTTTACAGTATGACCAGCTAGCTTAAAGGAAAACCCTGGAATCTGGGCAAGAATGCAGAAACTCTGTGAAGATTATTATTAAATTTTTGGGCACCTTTTTAAGTGCAGTGAATGCTATTGGGAAACCTCACCGCTGGGTTCTGACTGCACAAACTGGTGCTAGAAACTGGTGGATGGGGATGATTTTTGATGAACAAACACAGTCGTGGGGTCTCTTTAAAACTCGGTTTTCCTGCAGCTTTCGATGGAGATATTAATCTAATCTTGTACAGGGCTGAAGTCCTCACTTCCATGTCTCTTCTTCCCTTTTTCTGAAGCATGTTATAATCAGAAGAGGAGAAAGTGATTCAATTAATAAAAAGGCTTTTGTTGAAACTGGATGATAGAGAGTGTACCAGTGAGATACAGGACCAAGCCCAAAAAGTGCTTGATCATAGGATCCCAGCATGGAAATGAGTCCCAGTTCCTTCCTGTTGGGTTGGATATCAGGGAAAGGCTCTGACCCAGAGGGTGATGGTCATGGAGCATCTGGCCAGGGCATTGGGCACAGCCCTGAGCTGCTGGAGTTCAGGGAGATTGCTTTCTGATACTGGGTTTGGGTAATCCTGTGTGGAGACAGGGGTTGGACTCCATGACCACTGGGGGTCAGAAATTTCTCCTGCTGCCTCAGAAATCAGTGACCCTGAGAGCTTCCACTGCCGTATGGACTCAGAATGCTGCTGGTAAATGGAATGATGAGATCTGGGTCTGAAAGGATAATGAGAAAACACTGCTGGGCCTCAGAAGCAGCTCTAGAAGCAGACAAGAAGGGTTTGGGCTCTGCTCCATCTCCTCTCATTCCTCCTTCCTACACGAGTCCCCCTGAGCCAAAGCTAAGGTTAATTAGCAAAGCAAATGTGGGCACGTTTCCATTCTCAGTGCTTAGGCTGTTTTACATACACCCATGGGTATTTCTCATCCAGATCTGCACCTCTCAGGAGCCTTCTTCTCTCCCCATGATTTGGAGCAGGCTCTGACCAAAAGCATTATGCAATGCGTGTCGCTGGGCGACATGTGTTCCACGATTGCAACAGTCATGAATAAGGTATGAGAAATTGGACATGATATTGCATTTCCTGTTCATGCATCTGTTGGATAAGCTGTTTGGAGCCCGCCGTGTCTGCCAGGGATTGTTCCTTTCCTACATCATGGCAGTGTCTGCCGGTTGGGCTATGTTACGTCTGCTGATGGAATGAGGCAAAGAAAAAAAGGAGCACGCTGAAGCATTTAAGCCTGGACACTTCTGTGAGCATATGTGTGACACATTCATGGGTTGGTTTGTCAGAGGCAGGGACGCAAAACCCATGCCCCCGGCCATGTTGAGAAAATCTAAGGGTGGAACTGAGACAGAACTCCACAGTGCGTGCAGATCTTGCCCAAATGTTGCTGTTGTGTTGCTTCCTTTCCTGGCATTGGAGAAATAAAGTCCTGATCACCACAGGGTCACATCTCCAGTGAGCCCAAGGCTCCCAACATGGGCTGTGCACTGTGCTTGGTGAGGGCATTTTCCATTCAAACATGAGCAAACTCATCATGGGTCGGGAGGGCTGAGGGCTTCTCACCCTGATACATAATTTGTACAGGTGGGTTTTGGGGCAAGGAATGAGCTGGGATGCAAAAGGGCACTCCTTCCTGGATGGAGGGATGATGTTGAATTGCCTTCCAGTGATGTAGCAGAGGTGTTGTGATAAACTGATGGTATCTGCAGCTCAAGTGGATATGGGTTTCTGGATAAAGTCCAGTGATTTTCTGCTCCATTTGACATCTCCCACACAGACTACATCCCTTCTTCCAAAGAGAAGCAATATTTTCTTTCTCTTCCCTTTATCTTTTTTTACCAAGAGAGACTCAGGAGATGGGATAGGAAATAATAGAAGGAAACAAACAAAATAAATAAATAAAAATTATTTTTGTCTTGAACAGAGAGGAAATTCTGAGAAAAGGGGGGGAAAAGTGATTTAATGTGAAAACTGCATGGAAAAAAAAATCAACAACAAAAAACCCATTTCATTTCAATCAGAGACATTTTGCACAACCACCTGTGACTTCCAGCAGCCTGGCTCCTCCCGTCCCACCTGCTCAGAACATGGGTGTGCAGGCACAGCAGGGTTCAGTCCTCATCTCCACCTCCAAGATCACCCTTTGCGGACAACTTTCCTGGGAAGAAGTCTTAACCTTATATTAATACTGGGCTTGGATTAATATCACAATGTAGGTGGTGTCCTGACCACTGGAAGCATCAACAAGCTGCATCTCTCACCCATGAGTCAGCAATCCCTGCTCTTCAGGCACATCCCAGGTATATTTCCTTGCAGCCCCTTCTTTCTATTGTACAAAAGCCAACCTCTCAAGGGCCCTTTCCAAAGTGGTGCATTCATTATGGCTTGCACTTAAATTAGTGTATCTTAATATGAGCTTTGCCATAATCATCTAAGAATGAGGTACCCACATTAACACAATGAAAGCTCCTTGAAGCCATTTACCATGCACAGGTACACAAGGATTAGAGCAGTCATAATAAACAGTGATTAGGCATGAAATTGAACCAAGGGAACTGTTTTAAGACAATGGTTTATACATGAAGTAGTACCCAAAAATATCTCCCAAGCACGTTACCTGAATGATAAACGAAAACAGAGCCTCAAGTAATAATAACAATGTAAAACAATTTGTGAAGCCTTTTCTAAGCAGCACCCTGGTTAGATTCCAAAGAAAATACATGCAAAAAATATTCAAAATCCCATGCGGTACATTGACTTTGGCCAGCTCCCAGCTCCTGGATATAAAGCTTTCTCCCAGTGTTTTGCAAGTAAAACAAGGTCTTTGAATGAGGGCCTGAACCTGCAGGCTGCTGAGCACTTCCTCACTGATACCAGCGTCTGGGGGACATGGTTTAGTGTGTACGGTGGGGAGGGGCTGACAGTTGTACCTTATGTCCTTAGCAGTCTTTTCCAACCTTAATGATCCGATGATTCTTTATCTATAGTGAGCAGGACAGACTAATGCTGAGCTATTACACCGGCCAACAAATATTTATCTGATAATAAACCCCATCGTAGCACACAAAAATGTAACAGCATCCAGCCCTGGGTTGTGCAATGCCTTTATGTTGCTTTATTTCTTTTTTTAACAGAAAGTAGCAGACATTCAGACACTTCAGCCCCTGCTGGAGGCTGCTCCTGAAGCGGACCCTCTCTCTGCAAGGCTGGTGGGAGCTGCTGGAAACACTCCTTTGCCTCTGAGCACAGAGCAGAATTGGGCTCTGAGCCCTTAATCCCCGTGGTAAGGAGTGGGGCACTGCACACAAGATGTAGCAACAAAACAGATTTAGTTCAAGGTTAGTCTCAAGAACCCTTATCTGATCACTGACAGTAATTTATCACACAGAACCCATCATTAGTGTCAAGCTGTTTTATTACCCACTAACTTAACACTGTTTTACCAAGAGTCAAGTGTGATGTCACTCATGTTAAAGTAATTTACAGCTAATAGATATGAGGTAGGAGTCGATGCTGAGTTCCTTTTATACTCGCAGTGAGCTACTTTCATTTTGTCCAGTAAGCAAATGAGAGCAGAATGGAGATAACAACAGGGAACCATCCACATGCCTTTGTGCCTATGCACAAACAGAGGATCCTGAGAGTTCACCCAGCATCTTCATACACAAGAACTCACCTGCAGACATGAGTTGTGATATCACAGAGTTTAAAAGGCTGGTAAGACTTAGACACAACAGCAAATTTGGTTTTGCAGGATTGGAAATATGTGATGCTTTGGAGGTTCAGCACTCAAGCAGAAGGGAATCTCTGATGGGAGACCCACTAAATGCCACAAAACCTGACATAGAATCATAGAAACATGGAATCACAGAATCATTAAGGTTGGAAAAGACTTCTAAGATCTCCAAATCCAACCCCACCCCACCATGCTCACTGACCACATCCCTCAATGCCACATCTACCCTTTTCTTGATAAATTCTGATATTCTGAATTCTGATGAGAAAGGGGACATTTGGGATGACTTGTTGCTCCCTTTTCAGCAGGCTCAGCCTTCAGGGTGTGGGTTGCCTCCATCTGAACATGGAGAGGAGTTACATCCACCTCAATAACAACACTGGTTACAAGAAGTGGTGATGGTATGAACACTGTTTTCTTTCTCTGTTTTCCAGCCAATGCTGTTCAGTCCCGAGGTCAGCCTCAGTGCAGGCTGTGTTTATAAGAGAGTGCATTTCCCATTTCCAAGCACTTGCCATCTCCTCTAATGAATCCTCCTCTGACGTCTCCAGGATCCATATTCTTAGCCTGTGGGACTTTCGGAGATAATCCTGACTAATGTGTATATATTCAGAGAGGTTTATTGTGGAGAACTGTACAGTTGGGATAAGGGAAAGGGCATCCTATATCAGTTCACCTCTCCAATTTTATACCCATTAAAGAGCATTTTAAATCATTGCATTTGTTATTATTTCCCCTGGAAGTTCCCAAACTCTTGGTTATTTGCACGAAGACTTCAAATGGTCCAGGAGCTGTGACCCTGAAGACACTGTAAAAAAAAACAGCCAGAGGAGGTCTCTTAGGATTAAATTTTAACTGTCGATAGGGTCTCAGGTAAATATCTTGCTCTGAAAACACACCTGGACTGTAAATCATCGCAGCATCACTTTTGTCAGCACTGTCAATAACTGTCCTGGTCTGCAAATTCTGTTAGATCAAACAGCCCTTGGAAACACACACGTTCAGTGGTGACCTCAGCTTCAACCCGTGGTGCCCATTGTATGTAGATCAGTTACAGCACTGGAGGGAGGACCCAAATTTGGCTGTGGAAAGGACCCGATTGACCAGCTGTGGGTCTGGAGGTTTGGAAACACTGGGCAATGGCTGAACTCTGTTTAGAGATTGGCCTGCGTGCAGGCAGATGAGATATACATACTCATCATTTTCTCCCCGTCTACAGGGAACCAAATAAAGTCTTGCCAGGACTTCTGCTTCTGCATATCTCAGCTTGCTTCAAGTCATTCCAGTGGCTCCTCGTAACACATGGCTTTGCTCAGTGTGTTTCTGTGCAATCTCAGGAGTGAGCAGGAGATTGCAAGTGGCCCAGTGCCGAGTACTCCCCCGTGCACCAGTATGAACATGGGACCAACAAGGTTTCCACTGTGTGGGGAAAAAGCAATTGGGCAGCACCAGCTATGGCCCAGATTCTGCCTTGACTTTATATTTGCAAGTCTAGAGAGGTAGGAAAAGCCTCTTTCTTCCTTCTCACCAACTCCAGAGCACTAAAACACGGAAGCAGTTGTCCAGATACTGCAAGAGGTGCTTTCCTTCTGCTCTGCCCGTAATGGCCACCTCTCCCTCTCCACACCACCTTCCCAACTAATTGGAGCCATGTTTCCATGCCAAAGTGAATGAAAAATGCAGGCAGTGAGGGCTGAGAGGTTGCTCAGAGGGTGAAAAATGAGGGTAGGGGAGGTCAGGGATGCAGCCAGAGAGGCGGAGAGAAGTGGTGAGGGGATCTGAGGGAGGTGGAGGAGAAGGGTTGCTGGCCAAAACCACATCAGGTCAGATGTGGTAGAGAAGTTGTGAAAAGAAAGAACAGCCTGCAAACATGGTGAGTGAAGGCAGAGAAAATGCTGGACATGAGGGTATTAAAATTAAGCATGGCAAAGCAAAGCAGCAAACACTAAGTTCAGTTCTACTAGACAGGAAAGGCTGAACCATTCATTCATCACATCCTTTCAGTGCTTTGCTTATGAGAGTCATTGTGCCATTTCTTCCTCAAGGAAGATTATTTTGAAGCACATAAAATAAATGAAGAGAAAGGTGCAAAAAGAAAATTAGCCCCAAATGCAGACAGCGCTCCAAATTCATCCCTGGGGCATCTTCATTAACTTCAGTGGAAGATTCCTACAGACAAGAATTCAGATCTGCATTTATAAGTGCACATCTGTTCTATGCCAATGTTTTGAGTCAACAACTTCATATCAAAACTGCAGTGGGAAGAATGAATGCTTCTACTCACAGATACAACATTAAGTGGACAATGAGTGTGAATATTGCAGTTGACTTTGGACTGCAAAGCAACTTAAAACTCCTAAGCAAAATAAAGGAGAAATATGCTTTAGGACCAGGGTGCCTTCTGGTCCTTCAGAATCCAATCTGTACCAAATTCTGATTAAAATAGACTTTTGCATCTCCTAAGACCCTGGAAGAGGGCAGCATCTTCCATACAGCCAGGCTCTCAAGTGGCAACACCAGCACAGCCCTGCTGCTCTGAGGCTGTGTCTGTTCTTTGGCAGTTGTGGAGGAGGTGTCCCCAAAAAATAGCCATGCTCAGTCTATCCAAAAGCTATAAACCAAATACTGGGGTCAGTGGGTGATCCCTTCCTTTCCAAATATGACTTTTAATTTAATACTGAAAAGCTATCCAACCAATAAGGCTGTTGGGGCAGTATCTAACTGGTGAGCAAAGCACTATGTCACACAAGTCCTTGGTCTCCACTTTTCTCCTGTGTAGATGAGAATACATTCTACTTCTACAGAGTCTGAAGTTCCCCAAATTAAGTAGCACCTCCTAAAAGACACAGAACTTCTAAACAATAACGAATCTGGATTTGCTATTTCAGTTTTCTTTTCTAACCCTTGAGATCTCCCCCTAGTCCTATCTCCTTGGCACCCTACAAAGCCAGGCACTTTGCTTATGAGAACACTGCTACTCACATTAGAGTCTGAGTTTTAGGAAAGAACAGCTGGCATCACGGGACTTGGGGTGAAAAAGTGAGCTCATATCCCAAAGGTGTCCCACTGGAAGAGACCACTCATCTATGGGAACTCTCTAAAAAGATCTTCTATAGACTTGAGCACCAGCATCCTATTTCCCAACATTTAGCAGTCACACAGCAGTCCCAATTTCCCTGCACAGCACAGGAAGACCCATTGCACTCTCCCAACCACGCCACTCCAACCAGGTTACATCACGACTTTGGTCGCCAAAGCTCCTCTCACCCTTCCCTCCCCCACCCCAGGAACAATGGCTAACTGTTCTTTTTCCATCTATAAATTTGTCTGAGTTAACAGTTCCCAAGATCTGGCAGCAAGCTGGAGCTGGGAGTGAGCTGAGAGATAGGAGAGTGACAGTCTGAAATGAAACACAGAGCTGCTGGGCCTGCAGCCGTCAGACAGGAGCCTGGCTCCCTCCCTTAAAGATTAGCGAGACTCCTTCGCCGGAGCCCTCCGCATTCCCCAAAATCCTAGCAACAAAGTGCTGTCTCTCAGCCGCCAATGAATCATGTGAATTTAACCTTTCACCTGGCCACAGGGAGGTTAATATACCAAAATAGCCTTCTTTCTTTTTTTTTTCTTTCCCTTTTTTTTTTCTTCCTTGCCTTCTTTTCTTTTTTCTTTCCCCATTTAGTGCCCATGAAGTGGGGAGCTCAGTGCAAACCCCACATGGCTGGGAGGGCTCTGGAGGTGGTTTCGCACGTTGCTTCTCTATGAGCTTCCATCACCCATTTGTTCAGAGGAACTCTTTCCATTTTCACTGTATGAAAAATGTGCAGTATGGATCCAGGTTGGTTGGATCCTCACCCCCACCGTGGTGCTGAGCCCCTGTTGGGAACTGGGCTGAATGTCCTTGTTCTATGGGGCTGGGGTAAAGTGGAAACCCACAGAGATCCCTGCCTCTGATAACTTGGGGATGCTCCATTTGCCCATCTACAAACAAGGAGGTGGTGTGAAGCCTCCTGGGCTGCTCGCAGCAGTGGGCTTTGCAGCCCACAAGACCACACTTCTGCCCTCATCTGCTGTGGGATTCCAACACTTTGTGTTTCCACAAGGGAAAATGCATTTTAAACAACTGAAGACAAAATCACACAAGCAAAGGCTATGAGTAGGAAGCTCATGCCTATGTACCCATCTTTAGGGGGCACATATTCTTGCCTGCATTTGGTTTGCTCTAAATTTCAAACGAAATGGAGTTATTTTTGTGGCTGCTGTTGACTTGAGTGTGGCTGGAGGAACAGCTGAGGCTGCAGCATCCCTGTGTTTGGGGCTGTTAGAGGACAGCAGCCAACATCAGCTCTACGGGACTGCTTTTATTTTCCATACCAGTTAAATTCTTGTAGGCTAAGGAACAAAACAGAATTGAAGCTGAGAGTAAGAGGGGGAAAGATTTGAAATACCTCCCTCCTCACACTAATACCCCCCTTCCCGAGAGCCACTGCCACATGCATATAGCAGGAGATAAATATTTTTTGGCAGAGCCCACTGTTTGTTTAACCCCTTTGAGCCCCAGCCCTCTGGCACCCCTCACTCCTGCAGGCACAAACCCCCTGTCCCTGCTTGACTGGGCTGGAGCAGTTCACCCTTTGCCCACAACCCCTTGCTAGCCTTGGATGTGAGATAGGAAGGGGCTCAGGATACAATGGGCAGGAGGGATGTGGAGCAGGGGATGGGAACCACAGATGCTGATCCAGGAGGCCATAGACCCTACCGGTCCCTTCAGATAGGTCCCACCTTTTCTTAGCTCACCTGAGCCGGGGAAAGCAGCCTCTGAGGAGTTCGTCCTCCCCCCGGAGCCATTCGTTTGGCTAATGGGTGTGGAACCATAAAACCCGGTGCTGCTTGTGGGGGCTGCGGGTGCTAAACACTCGATGGGTTCCCCTTCGCAGCTGGGCGGGGGGTCGAGAACCGTCTCTGAGCCCCAGGGGAGGATGCTACGGCCCGGGAGAGGCGAGGGGAGGAGGGGAGAGTATGTAATTAATTGGCACCCTCCCGATGGAACAAGAGGGACTCGGGATTCCCCGCTCAGGGTGCGCCTTGCCTCCCGCCTGCCAGGAGCAGCAGGACTGAGTAGGTTCCTACCCTCCCCTCTCCACTTTCCATTTCTTTTTTTCCCTTTTTCTTCTTTTGTTGTTGGAGGGGGTTAAGGGCCCCCCTCGGGACTTTGCAGCGCGTTCCCTTGCGTCCGCCCCCGCGTAGGGCTCACAAATCAGCCGGAGCGGGATTAGGGCCGAGGGGCCGGGGCGCCGGGCAGTCTGTCCCGGGCCGGGGGAGCCTCACCTGGAGGGGTCAGGCCTCCCCTGGGAGCCGTGCAGAGCCGCACCGACCCTCCTCGGACCCAGCCTGGACAGGGGGCACCGTTTCTGCCTCTTGCAGAATACTGGCCTGGAAAAGCAGGAACGGGTCCGACCCAGCCCTTCTAATGAGCCACGGTGGCAGAGATCCGTCGAGTGGCACCGTGCTGTCCTAGCGATTAGCTCCGGGTGGGGATGGAGGAGAAGGATTTGATCTTTCCGAGGAGTCCGAGGAACACCTGCCCCGGTGTTTGTGTCTGGGTTTCTTGTGCACGTATAAAACTTCTCTGGGATCCGAGGGATATGCAGAGAGCTCCGGCACTCTGTGCTCAGCTCTGCATCCTCTTGAGTCCCATAAAGCGCCGGCGCCATGTCCTGCCCCGCACCTGGGGGTGGGGGTACCCCGGTGCGACAGGGAATGTCGGGGGGGCCCTGCCCGTTCCTCATCCCACGTCCCGACAGTGTGAGCGCTGCGGGCGGCACACCGCCACCGGCACGGCCGCACTGCCCCCTCCATCCCGGATGACCTAAAGTATCGCCCACGGCCGGTCCAAAGGAGGATCTAGCGCACGCGGGCTGATCCGGGCACTGAGAGCAACTCGAATTTCTCCAGATAGCAAAGAAAGGCAGACGCGTTCTGAGCGCCGAGTGCGGACCCCCAACCCGCGGTCACCCCCAAACTCATCGTCCTCCTATCGGCTGGGGGATAACACCCACCGGGGCCAGGCTGTAGCCACGCGTGGACGGGGCCGTACGGGTGGCAGCACCCCACGCTTTGCCCAGCTCGGCCCACAACACGCAGCTTTTCCAAACGCGGAAAATTGAGTTTAATTGCCGGGGTTCGTGATGGAAAGCCCCGCTGCGGGAGCACCTGCCCGCAGCCCTGCGCCGTTCCCCGTTGTTCTGCTCGGGGAGGCTGCGGGAGGAGTCACCTCGGAACCCGCTTGGCAGCTTCGCAGCGCAGAGCTGATGCCACGACGGGGAAAAAAAAAATGGGTTGAAAAAGTGCTAAATCGGACGGGGCTGAACACACGCACAGACAACGCGTCTGCGGGCAGGTTTTGGTGAGGCTAGAGAAAATACCCCGGGATTTCAGCAGAGCCTCGTTTCTTGCAATGTTCCTACGTTTATTTGAACACCACAGGCGATGGTTCAGGGCGGTTCGCACGCTTTTGTTGTTGTTGTTGTTATTATTATTTTATTTTTGATCTTTTCAAGACTAAATCACCACGAAATGACTCTTTGTAATTGAAACTCCCGGGAACTCACGCGTCCGCGGGCACGGCCGAGCCCGACGGCTTCACACGCTCCCAACCACCGAATCGAAACGAGCGAAGCTCCGGCGGTGCTTCAGCCGCAGCCGCAGCGGGTTTGGAGCTGGTTTTCCTCGGAGACGTTTCTTCCCGGTGTTATTTTCTTTTTCTAGCTCACTTTTTAAATATAACAATTATTTTGTTTCGAGGGACGGGAGTCAACAGCCGCTTTCTCCCGAATGTAACAAGGAAATAAGTAGAGATCCCCAGCCAGTTGCCTCGTATTATTCGGAGGGAAATAGCTGGCATTCCTGCCCCGGTTTATTTTGGAGCCGAAATTTCCCACCCTTCCCGCAGCGGTGGTCCCCGCGGAGCCGGGCCGGATTCCCCCGACCATTCGGAGCTCGGCTGCCGAGAGAGGGGGACTCGGGGGGGGAGATAGGGGGGAGTCGGGGCCGGATCCCGACAGCCGTTCCCGAAAGCAAATCCTAAGAACGACGAAATTATTTCTTCGCTCCGAAGGAAGGGACCGTGCTGGCGGCCGGTGGGGACCGGTCCCTCTGCCCTGTCTCAGAGCAGAGTTAAATCAACAGAATTACCAGGTCAGGAGAACGCGGGGATGTAAATTCTCCTTCCCCTCCTGCCGCCCTTTCCTGGGGACGAACCGACGGGGAAAACTGGAGAAAAGGTTTCTGTTGTTTCCCGGACCGCTGCTGGTCCCTGCTGCGCTGTCAGCTGCAGAGAGGAGGCCGCGATTCCCCAGGGAACAGCAGAGCCCCGGGAATGGGGCAGCGCTGAGGGAATGGGGACAGTAAGGGACCCGACGGGGCGGTGAGGGGCTGGAGCAGCGATGAGACCCTGGTACGGCTGCAAGCATCGCCCCGGACACAGCGGGACCACGCGCATCTGGGGATGTGCACGGAGAGGTGGGGGCCCTGCTGGTGAGGTTCCCGTCCCCGATATTGTGGGTTTTATTGCAAAGGAGAGCGGGAGCTCTCGCTCGGAGAGGAAAAGCGCTTCGCCACGTCGGAAAACTCTCGGTGCGTTCCCCGCTGGTTCCTGCGAGAAACCAGGAACCGGGCGGGGGCATCGCCTCCCGCTGGGACAGCAGAGAAACCCAGGAAAAAATAAAGCCGGGAGCCACCCACAGCCCGGGGGCGGGCGGACACCTCCATCCCTGCGGCTGGAGGCGGGAGGGGAGTCACCAGGAAAGGGGGGGACACGGATAGTCCTCGGGGGCCGCATTCTGTCCCCGTCCTCCCGGCGCCCACGGCCCCGCTCCAGGGGAGAACCGAAAGGAGCGTCCCCCCCGCCGGGAGCGGAGCTGGAGGGACGTTATCCCAACCCCCCCTGCCGGGAGGAGCCCAAACCTCGCCGGGACCGGGGCTACCCCGGCGGCCGTCACGTGGGCCGGGCCGCACCGGGGCCCCCGCCGTAAAGAGCCGGAGCCGCCGCCGCCGCCGCCACTTCCCCGCCGGGCGCAGTCGGGGACGCACCCACGGGAGACGGCGGTGAAGGGAAGGAGGGAGGAACGGGGGAGAGAGCACCGGCCCCGCACGGCTCGGGGACAGTGGTGGTAGTTTTCAGTTTTATTTGGTGTTTTTGTTTTGGTTTGTTTTTTTTCCTATAAACTTTATTTTATTTTATTTTATTATTATTATTATTATTGTTATTCTGGTTTTCCTGGGATTTGCCTGCATGGTCTGTGCTCAGCTTCATGCCCACCCGGCCATGCCCGGCTCCGCTCCCGGCCCGCTGCCATGTGAGTATCGGTAAGGGATGAGGCACCCGGGGGTGGGATGCTCTTTTGGGGGGTGAGGTTCCCCTGTAACTGCGAGGGCTCCATCAACACGGGGAGGCCGATGGAGCGTTATTTCTCTTTTCAACAAGAAAACGGCAGCGTTGGCGGCTGGGGGACATCGGGGCCTCCCCTGGGCCGAGGCCGCTGCCCGACATCGCCGGGACCCCAATGCCCCCGGCCGCAGCGCCCCGTGGTGCCTGGCACAGCCCGCATCCCCCTTCCACCGGCCCTTCCACCAGGCCCCGGTGCCTGCTGCAGGCCCGAAGCTCAAAAAAAAGATATGAAAGGAAATACTTTTAGTTTATATATATATATATAAATCTGTTTTTTTCGGATCTTTGGAAATGCCCGAGCATCTGGGACGGGGCCGGGTAGGACGGAGCTGCTGTTCGTTCAGTGGATTTCTTTGCTCGACCCTGTGGGATGGAGCGGACCAGAGGAAAGCTTAAAGGAGAGATAAATCTCTCTGCGTATACATAAGTTAAAGCTCCCGCTTTAAGGAAAGCTGCGCTTTCACGAGGGGAAGCAAGAAGGGCCCCGGGCCGGGGTCTGCGGGCTCTCACGCAGACGGGGCTTGGAGCGGGGGACGGGCCGGGGGCCGGGAGAGTTGCGGGGTGCTTCGGTCTCGCTCAGACGCGACTCTCGGCTCTGCCCTTCAGGTGCCTCTGAGTGAGAGCTTCGGCAACGTCGGGGCGCAGCCGGCCGGGCCCTGAGCGGCCGCCGCGGCCGAAGACGGAACATGTATCAGGGCCTGGCTCTCGCCCCCAACCATGGCCAGTCGGCTTATTCCCACGACTCCGGCAATTTCCTGCACTCGTCTGCCGGCTCTCCCGTCTACGTGCCCACCACCCGAGTGCCCTCCGTGCTGCAGACGCTGCCCTACCTGCAAAGCTGCGAGCCGCACCAGAGCCACCTCGGCAACCCCCCGGGCTGGGCTCAGAGCAGCGGCGAAACCACAGCCTTCAACGCCGGCAGCCCGCACCCGCCGTCGGGTTTCTCGTACCCCCACAGCCCCCCGGGCAGCAGCCCCCCGGGGCGTGACGGTGCCTACCAGGGTCCCCTGCTGCTGGGCGGCGGGGGCCGGGAGCAGTACGGCAACGCTTTGGTGCGTTCTGTTAACGGGTCCTACTCCAGCCCTTACCCCACCTACGTGACCCCCGAACTACCGCCTTCGTGGACGGCCGGACACTTTGAGAGCAGCGTGCTGCACAGCCTGCAGACGAGGCAGGCGGCCCTGCCCGGCCGCAGGTCAACCTTCGGTAGGTCTCCTTTTCCGTCGCTTCTGGGCTTTGAGATTCTCTCGGTTCGAGTCGGAGCATCCCCCCCGTACGCGGTGTTTTGGTGGGGGTGAGCAGCGCCGTGGGTTTTGTTTCCCGTCGAGAAGATTTTAAGCAGGGATGGAAGGATGGTCCGGGGTAGAGGGAGAGTGGGGCTGACTCTAAACGGAGCGTTCTGTGTGCTCGTGTGTGTGTTTGTGTTACACGGAGGGCAAAGAACGCGTTTCAAAGGAGAGGACAGAGGAGCAGAGGCCGTCCAGCACCCCCCCCCCACCCCCCCTCGCGATATCTCCTCTCCACAATATCGACTTTGTGCCTGTACTTCAATACTTACCCTTGTGTTTAAATTAGCGGGGCAGATTTATAGCTCCCACCCTTTTAAGTAATTTATTGTGGTAAATGAGTTTATATTCGGACAGACTCTCGGTCTCCTCATTCGCCTTCACCCAAACAGGTCCGCAGCTGCAGCGTCCCGCGGCCTTTGGAGGGGTTCATGCGTTGACCCTCGAGCCCCTCACTGTTCCCTGCACCCAAACCTCAGAGTCCCTTTAAAGCAGGACCCAAATAGAAACAATTTGCGGGTCTCTCTGTAGCAATGCTCCCCGGGGGTGTTCCCGCATCCTTGTCCGGCGGCGGCTCGCAAAGCCCTTTCAAAGCCACTTCAAGACCTCAGCCGCGTTATCATCTTGACTGCGGTGATCCAAATTATCTTATCTTTACCCCAAGAACAAAGCGAAACGGGGACACAGCCCCCTCCCCGCTGGCGTTACCTCCCACCCGGGGATGCTCGGGAGCGCTTCGCTTTCAGGATTTTCTCTTTGTCTCGGAAAATCCGTTGCGTTGTGCGGGGTCGGGTCTCCCCGCTCCTACCGAGGGAGGAAAGGTCTCCTGCACTTCGAGTTCGCTGCTTTGGGACCCGGAGGAGAGACTGCCGTCCTCTGTGCCGTTTATTTTTGCTCTTGAATAGTGTAAACCGCTGTTAAGTAGCGTAAACTATACATTTTTTTTTCCCCAGTTAATGAATTATGGGTTGCTTTTTAAATTATTTGTTTTAACTTTTACTTTTCTTCTTTTCTTTTTTTAATTAACTCTTTGTAATTTTTTATCCCCTCCCAACACACATTTTATTTTTATTTCTTTTTTTTTTTTTCTTTACCTTTTTTAATCCCTTCTTTCAGACGGATCGTTTTTAACGCGATCGAAAATAAAAGGGAGGGGAGGAAGAGAGAGAGTATTTTTCTTTGGAAGAAAACAGCGTTTAGATCGAAGGAAATTATTTCTAAAGGGGGATTGGGGGGGGGAGGACAAAGTGGGAAAATACTGATCTCGAATCGGAGGTTCGCTCCGTTCTGCTCCGGGCTGCAAAGCAACGCGCAGTGCTGGAGCCGGGCGGCTCCGGGGGTCATCGGGAGAGGAGAAATATCCGAATGAGCCCCACTGAGGGGATATTTGGGGCCGGGAGGGCCGTACGTGGCTGCTGGGCATTGCGTGGGGCCGGCGGTGCTGAATCTCCATGCAGAACCTGCACAGAGAGGAGCTCCCGGTGAGCACCGCACAGTGATGGAAGTCGGGAAAAGCGCTCCTTTTTACCCCGAGTTCATCATTATCGTGGTGATAATTAGGAATATTTTTTTATAGCCCAATCAGGGATGACATCACAGCTGGACTCTGCTCTGTTCCTAGGGGCATCCATAGCCCTTCTGGGATTTTTAGGTTGAGGGTAGATGAAAATCCCCAATACTTTGCCTCTGAGCAAAATACTGAAAGATGAAGTTGTGGGGGGAGAATATAGGATTTTTTATTCCATGCTCTGCAGGATGGAGGCAAGCTCCTGGCTGTCCCGTGCAGGGCGACAGCAGGGTATGGGGGATTAGGGCCCTGCAGTGCCCCATACAGTGGTGGCACGTTGGCATGGGGCCGGCTCCTGACCTCGGCTCTCTCTTCCAGAGTATTTGGAGGAGTTCCCCGGGGATGGTCGGGAGTGTGTGAACTGCGGGGCCATGTCCACACCGCTCTGGAGGAAGGATGGCACCGGCCACTACCTGTGCAACGCCTGCGGGCTCTACCACAAAATGAACGGCATCAACCGGCCGCTCAAACCCCAGAAGAGGCTGGTAAGATGGGGGCACTGCTGCGCTGCACGGGGGTGGCTGGAGGGCAAGCTCTGGGGGCTGCTGTTGGTGCGTGTGCTGTTGGGATCTCTGTGTTAAGGATCTGCTGGATTCTCAGTCTTATGGTGAATAAATGCTGTTGATGTCAGCCAGAGAAGTTCAGAAGGAGTGAAACTGTGGAACTATTGCTCCTGAAAGGTTGGAGCTCAGCACCAAGAAGGGTGAGCGGTGACTGGAAGAGTTCCTGCAGTTTGGGAATGTATAGGGCTCTACAGGCTGCTCTTGACTCTGTTCCCAGTGTTGTTGCTTTTTTTCCTGTTACAGTAGTGATTGTGTGCTGGTTCTGAATGTGCAAGCAGAGCAGTTGGAAAACACAGGGCTGATCCCAAGCAGGTTGTGGTGGCAACGAGGTGGGGAACAGTTACCACACCTGGAACCTCCTAAGGGAAGATTTGGGGTTTGGTAGTTCCTTGTTTCACAGCAGCATAAAGCATTAATTCCCAGTATCATGGCATTGGGCTTCTTCCAATTGGAATCTCATCGTGAGAGAGGAAAGGAGCCCCCTTTTCTTGTGCGCAGTCACTTTGGGATGTTTAAATTTGGTGGTAACAGTTTTGGTTTCAGAGCCTGTCATCAGAAGCAGTCATTACAAACAGGATGTTTGTCTGAGCCATGCTGGGGAACAGCTGGGAGTTCCTTTTGCTGTTGCTCGGGTGTATTCCCGCAGTTATTTTGTGTGTTGCAAAACAAATTGTTAGCAGTAACCCAACAGTGACGAGTTTCTGTGCAAGGAAACGATAAGAAACAAATCTGGGATTGCATAAAATGCTTCATTCAGCTTTTCATCATGGCAATTTGATTCTATTTGCAAAACGAAATGAGCAGAGGCTCCGTGGCAGATCATTCTGTAATGACAACTCACCCAAATCAGTGCATTTCTGTGATACATTTTATGTTATCCAACGGGATTTGCCCATCTCACCAAAAGGTTCCTGGTCTCTTTTAGTGTAATTACGTTACATATTCACCCCAGCAGCAGGCTCCAGTCTTCACTGAGCTGCAAATCTCAGAGTAACTCTGCTCATTTCTTTGGAGCAAACACAATCTGTGTATTGAAAGTCAAACTCAAACCCTGCGTTTCAGAGCCTGCCATCAAAACACAACAGCGGCTGAATTTCCAGGGCTCTTTGAGCAGCTTTTTCCATGCAGGCATTGGGACAGGTCTAGTCATTACCCAGTATTTTGTCCATTGCTGTTGGCACGGGGCGATCAGTAGCACCCGTGAGGCATTTTTTTTTTAGTAAATATTCCAGCAAAGTTTTCTGGTTTAAGATTGTTTTGTGGGGACAAGACGGGAATTATCACAGCATTTCCAACCGTTTTGTTATGTTGGCTATGAATGCAGTGATAAAGCCCAAGTGAAAGAGCTGCTATTCTTACACAGGGGAAACACTTCAGTGAGGCTGAAATACCTGATAGGGTTTTATTGCATGGAAAAGGAAAGAGGCTGTAATTTTGACTTCCCATTCTGACTTGGGAATGAAAGATTTCAAAACCGTGTCTGCTCTGCCAGTTTGCAGTGCCATATTGCAACAAGGCAGTGGACAGGAGGACCCACTGCTGATGGACAAGAAGGCTCTGGGTGTGCTCTGCAAAGCCACCACCTTGACTGCTCCCTGCTTCCCAGGCTTGGGGTATTTCTCCCCAAATAATTTCACTACTGAGGCTGTCACAGCACCCATGGGAGATGGCTGCCCACAGTGAAACACGCTCCTGGAGGAGCAATGAGAAACAATGAAATACAGGCACAGAGAGGAAAAAGGGTTTATTTTGAGTTTTCTTTTCGTTATGACCTTTGTTCTGCAAGCAGGCGCTGTGCTGCGGTTATTCCAACTTGTGTTTTCACAAAGCAAGTCCCCAGCAGGAACAACGTGGCACATGGAGCACCGTGCAGATGGTGCCTGCAGCTCATGTAGTTGTCCTGTCATAACCAGTCCATTTTTTCCTCTTCTTTTTTTCTGTGACGATGGCAGCATGGACAGCTGCTTTTCTTCGGTCTGTATTAGGACACACAGCGCGGTGGCTTTCAGAAGGAAGGATATTTCTTAGGGGAGGAGGGGAGCAGCACTTTATTTTAGGCAGGATCTTCCTAGCAAGAATTTCTTGATATGTTTCACAGGATGATACCTCAGACCCAGCCCTAAAAGCCAGACCACCTTCCTCACCCCAGAGCAGCTGCTGGTGCTGGGTGCCTCTGCTCATGAGCAGCCCCCCAGCACAGGAGCATGGTACGAGCAGAGCTGCATAGGGCAGCACTGGCAGCAGACCCAATCCTGTGCCCTGCAGCTCCCACACCATACTGACTTAGAATCGTAGAATCATTAAGGATAGAAATGAGCATTAAGATCATCAGGTTCAGCCATCAGCCTATCACCACCGTGTCCACTGACCCTGTCCCTCAGTGGCTTGGAGTCTTAGCTAGTTCAGTGTATCAGAACAATGTGCTGCAGACACTTTCCCGTTGCCATCAGCTGCCCTCTGTCATGCTGTATAAAAGCAGCAAAGCAAAGTCTTTTACAGCTTTTGGCCTCCCTTTGGAGGGACCTGTCCTGCTGGATCCAAATTTTTTGGGATGTCCAAGCAGCACTTGCACATGGTTAATGTGATAGGCACCAGCTCATCGTTCCTCGAGCTTATCAGCAGCACTTGGCTGTCAAGCCGGGTCCGTGAAGAGTTTTTGTTTGAGTGTACGGTGCATTTGTATAAATAAACACTGGAGCACAATGTTGAAGTCAACAACTTCCTAGACAAGGTCAGAGTGGTACAAAAGCAGTGGGGTGGAGGCAGACAGCAATGTGCTTTCTTTTAGGGGAACTGCTGGGAAACCAGCAATAATGTATTGTACTGTCGTCCTTCAGTGAGCAAAAGTAGCCTTGACTGTCTTTTCTTGCTAAATGGGCAAACTGTGGGGTAGGGACAACTCTCACAGGATTTCTGGGTTTTCTATTGTAATGTATGGCCATGGAGGATGGTGTCTGCTGTGCAGGAGGTGCAAACATAGGCAGGTACTGATGGCTCAGCAGATAGCCCAGCAAAGTGTGACACCAGGACAGTGTCTCCCTCCCTCCCAGGGGCCTGCTCAGAAATTTCGGGGCTTTCCAAAGCACTTTGCGTTGGCCTTTATCCATCCTCAGGTGATGACAGATCTCAGCAGCCCATGCCAGGCTCCAAATTCCCCCTCACTCCTGTGGCAGGAGATGTACCTCAGGGCCTTGCCCTTATGGGAGCAGAGTGGGGTGCTGAGCACCTTAGGATGGCCACCTATGCAGAGGGACCTCTGGGTGAGGGTGAGTCTTGGTGGCCCTAAGGCTTTAAGAAAGCTCTATAGCAGGTCCAGGATCATTCTGTGACACCATGCCCCATATTATAGACAAGCTTTTGAGACCTCTGTGCCCAGCTTGTTAGCTCATACCTCAGCATATTATTATTTTTGCCCTGTTATTTCTTGAAAGGCAAACTATTTTCTGAGAAACACTTTGCAACCACTGAATCAAAGCGTGGGCCCATCACTGGTGTCTCTTGAAACTCAACGCTGATCTCTCTTTGACTGCTAACCTTGTAAAAACATTTCATTTTTATTCCTGCTCACCCCACCTCATTTGTCATATTGATTACTTATGATATCAGGGAGTAATGGAAAGATAAACAAACAGGGAGTTCTTTATTGCCTGCATCACCTATCGTCTGCCTTTGAGAGGAATCAGGGTAATTCTTCTCAGGGCTAAATAATGTATTCACACACCTGAATGCAGAGAGCCCGTGATGCTACTGAGATCACTGGGATACTTACTCTTATTAAAATAGTTCACGTGTGAGGCATTAAGCGACGTTGAAATGAAACACCTATTAAGTTGACATGTCTGTATATAGACCATGGATTTTCCAGTGGCTCAGAGTATGGTTGTTAGAAATGATTTTGCTGCTTCTGCCAGAATATTTCCCTTCTTCGTTTGGAAATATTAACGTTGCAGAGCCAGCAATCACAGCACTCACAAAATATGTAATTAGTTAATGTTTGCGTGGTGTTTCTGCAGCCTGTGAGGGAACAGATTATCTGCGAGACGTGCAGAACATAACTCTCCCGGTCCACTCACGGGCCAGTTCAGCTCGGCTCTGCTCAGCTCAGCCAATTGATTCCAGTTGTCTTAAACAAGAGATTAATTGGGGTGTTGCTAACTTTAGTGGTAGTTGTGAGTGCAGAGAAACAGAAGTGGAGTTCACTTAAAGCAACAGCAGGTTTCGGCTGTTTGTGCACTGAAAGCCTGGCAGGTATCTTCCTTCTGTCTCCATCTGAGATACACGCTCTGGATCCTGATCACTCCCAGCACTCGCTGGAGGTTTGTGAAATGGACTGGGAGGAGATCTGCCAGGATTATTGAGCTTAAGAAAAAAGTGCTTGCAAATTAGAGTGATCTCATTTGAATGCAATTTCTTTCATCTGAATTTTGCTATCTTCACATTGCGTGCTCCGTGTTTTCCAGGAAATCATTGTAAATGGAGATTTTGTTTTTGTATGAAAGGAAACTTCTCCTCTTTGCCTTTTCTATGTGTGCATTCATGTGTTTCTTTGCTTGCTTTCAAGTCTTCATCGAGACGTGCTGGCCTATGTTGCACTAACTGCCACACAACCAACACCACCCTCTGGAGAAGGAACGCCGAAGGGGAGCCCGTCTGCAATGCCTGCGGCTTGTACATGAAGCTCCATGGGGTGAGGGCAGGGGTGTGCTGGGTTATGGGATCACTCCTGTTGGGCATGGGACACCAGTATGCAGGAAAAAGCTAGAGCAGAGCCTGAAGAGCCATTGCTCGGTGCAATTAAAGCCCATTCTACTGGTTACTCAGAATTAGATGAAGGGGTAAATGGGACACTCTTGGCAGGCATGTTGATAATACTCATCCACAGAGGGTGGAAACTTTTGGTACCATGTCCGTCAGCCAAGAGAAGTCTCCATCCCCCTGTACAGACTTCTTCAAGCTTCTGCCATGGAGGTTCAAGTCTCTTTATCCCATGACCGCTCCCTCTGGGTCATGTAGGCCCCGGCCATCAGTTTAATTTAGTAGTGCCCTCTCATAAGGGTCACCAATAAATCAGGAAAAGGAAAATAGGAAATAAAGGAAAAAATAAATTGTGGGAAAGCTTTAGCTGTTAGCCTTATACATCTTCCAGCCAAGGCCTGTTGCAGAGAAAAATAGCACTTAGCGAAGGACAAGGTCTTTAGGAGCATTGCATGAGCTGCAGTGTGTAAATAGGAAAGCAATGCATGTGCGGGAAGGAGCTAAGTAAAACACAGTATTAATCATTCCAAACCTTATGAATGTCAAGGTACCAAGACCTCTGGCCATGAAAAAGGAAAGCATCCAGACAAGGAAAAGGAAGCCGAAAAACATTACCAAAGGCAAAACCTCAACAGGTACAGTTCTGCTCCCATCCATCTTAAGAGTTTGGGGTATATAGTTCATCTCAGCAGGCTTTTCTCTGCAGGAAATTATGCAAAGTAGAAAATCATACTGTGTTTTTTCTCCCTGATGATTGCTTTTGCTTTAGGGTCTTCACTTAGTCATAATCCTCAGGTGAGAGGAGGATGTGGGTTGAAAAACCTTGTTGGTATCTTGATCCCAGAGGGATCCCAGTTCTGTGGGGACCAGGTTCCAGACATACAGTACTGAGCTACAGTGGGCAACAGGAAAAAATGGGGCCAGGGATGGTGTGTTTGGGAGTCCAGTTGAAGGGACTGGGACACATTCAGCATCTGCCCCTCTGAGCCGTATAAGGAGTGGCACTGCTGGGCTGTGAATGGATTCTCCATCATTCTTCACAGGCATAGAATCATAGACTGGCTTAGGGTGGAGGGGACCTTAAGGGTCATCTAGTTTTAACCCCAAAGCATCATGCTGGCCAAATACAAAGCATTGCCTTGATGGTGGAGAAAGAGAGCAGTAGAGTTGTGCCATACGGTGCAATGCTAGCTATTGAAATACAGATCTGTTTAGGGGTAAATCTGTGCCTAACATTGTGCCTTCATTGCTCTGTGCTCCTTTTCCTGCAGGGTCCACCACTTCGGCCACAAACTCCCCTTCTTCCATTACGAACTCAGACAGCACGGTCACTTTAAAGTCGGAGCCCAGCACAACCTCACAGTACCCCGGCCAGGGCATTGTGTCAGTGTCCCAGGTAAGGCACAGGGGCTGTGCCCCATGCACACCCTAATGGCTGACCTGGGGGGCCCTGATGAAGCCAAGCAATTTGCTCATTGCATTGAGAGGACACCCAGTGAGCCAGTGGGATCAGCCCTGGTTGGGAGGCTCCATAGCTCCTAGGAAAAGGCCCTTTGGCCATTTCATCTTCCTGGAGGAAAAAATGGCTCTAAGTCAACCCGCAGATGGGCATTTGGTGACCTGTCCTTTGTTAGTGCAGTGCCTGAGCCCATTCAACCTGGTCATGCATGTGGGTGAGATTTTTTTTTTGTCCAAAACAGATAAATCAGATCTGTGCTACACTCTTGAAAAAATAGACATGTACCCAGTGATGTCTGAAGCATACATGTTGTCAATAAATAAGTACAGACAGGTGCTGGGATGCTTTCTCCATGCTCACTGGCCCGGGGATGTACACTGGGAACCTCTAATTAGCACTGTGGATAGCATACTGTGCCCATGATCTGTCAGAGCCCTGCCACAGCATTAGGATAAGCATAATAACTACCTCCTGGCTAACTACAACTTTCCCTTCCCTCCTGGGGCAGGTGCAGAGCCAGTCAGATGAGGCGCTGGCCGGCAGCGAGTTCAAGTTTGAGCAGGAGGACTACCCCTTCTCTCCCAGCAGCATGGCCCCACAGCCAGGGCTGAGCGTGCCGCTGCGGCAGGACTCGTGGTGTGCCCTGGCACTCGCCTAGAACCCTTCGTGCCCATAGCCTGGCTCACCATGGGACGGGCTTCTCTTGGAGGATGTGGGAGGAAGACACCAGCTGGATGGGGTGACCAGAGAGCTCCTCCGCATCCAAGGAGACCCAGGGTGGCCTCCCTGAGACTGCCTGTCTTCCCCCAGAAAGCCGTCCTCCTATGAGATGCAACCAGCAAATAAATGCATCCCAGAATCTATGTTTATTCGCAGTGATTTCTCCCTCCTATGACTCCTCTGTGTGCAATTTATTCCACTTTCCAATAAAGACTGTAATAACGTGGCACCGAATAACTTAATTTTATTAAAATGTAAACTGCGTGGCCTCCCTTCTGTTTTATTGGCCACAACAGGGAGAAGAAAAAAGAAAAAGAAAGGGAAAAAAAAAGCAATAATTGTTTTAAACATTTACTGTTTTATATTAAAAACGAACATCTCTATGGAGTGTTAGCTTCTGAAGCATTCAGTGTACCAGCACTGAGCTGACGAGTCAGACATGAAATAAACACACTGCTCTTCCTTTCCCAGCTCCAAACAAGGATTCTTTTTTATTATTATTTTAGGCAAACCACATGACAAGAATGGTCAAAACCACCCAAATAATAAAAGAGTTCCAAAATGCTGTGTTTCTTTTGTATTTCCTCATGGTTTTCAACATTGCCAGCTCCAAGAATTAGAAAATCGGAAATGAGTCTTCCAGAAGTTCAGAGAAAAGCTTGAGGGGTGGAAAACTGGAGGCAGTGCTGGAGGTACTTTTTGCTTGCATCAGCTTTGGGCACATTTCAGGTGAAGAATTTTCATCTTTAAGCCCTGTGGGTCAGAGGTTTCATTTCACCCCTTCTTTTTCTATTGAAAGCCAAGCAGGAATTAATTTCTTGGGGCTGTGTTGTAGCAGATGATGGCCAGCAATACAAAACCCACTCTTCATTTCCATAAGTTGACACCAGCGTGTGCTTGCAGTGCTGCTGAGGACAACGGGATCACTTCACTCCTCTGGGTTCCCTTATGAGTGGTTATTTGGGATTGCATCAGCACAGCCATGGGCTCAGTGTGGGTTTTGGGGCTGGAATCCAAGTGGGGCAATGAGAAGATATGGGGCTTGGAACTGCACCAGAAAGATGGGCAATGGGCAGAGGTGCTTTGCTGGGGGTGAAACTGTATTGAGCATGGAGATGGGTGGAAAATGAAGGGGGAGTGAGGTCATGAAGTTACGTCTAAGGCCTTCTTTATTTGTTATTGCTAAATAAAAACCCCCAGCCTGCCTGGACAGCTATTTATGGCCAGGAAACTGTCAAGTAATAGCTCCTTAATATAGAAGTTGACCTGTCCAGGGCTTCCTGGAGCAACTCTTCCTCTTGTCAGGAGAGATGGATCGCTTGACTTTTATTATAAACAACAGCTAAAGATGATCAGGGAGAGTGAAATCTGGAATCAAGTCATGACTCATCTGAGATGGAAGAGAGCAGACGCTTTGGGCACTGAAGAGATCGATCCATCCAACACCTCCATACCTCATCAGTGAGCCCACAGCCAGTCCCTTAATGTGAGGGCATGGGGAGTGTGGGGGCAGAGAGGAGCGTTCAGCGGCTCCGCCACTTTAATGCCACCTTTCCTACCTCTGCAGTGAGAGCTTTGGGCATGTTTCACTCTGAATGTAGCCCTCAGGGATTTCAATGTAGTTGAGTCCCTACAAGGTGAGCAGGGTGACACGGACCCCAAATCCAGCTCAAACAGTACCCATGGGAGTTGAGAAGATGGGTGACATCATTGTTCATTGCAGGAGAATTGGAACAGATGACCTTTAATGGTCCCTTCCAACACAATCAATGCTACAGTTTTGTCCCAGGCTCAAGGAAATGTAGGGTCCCAGCTTGACATGCTGGGACACGGGAAGGAGGAGCCCCGGGTGCAGCATGAGCAATGCTCCTGGGCACCTTCCCAAATCTCACATTCGCCAGCAGCACAATGTGAGCCTCAACGGAATGATTTCTGCGGGCGAAGGCAAGGGGTCCTCACTTTCTCATCTGTGTGACCCTGAGGGGCAGAGTTATTTTAAAGGCAAACAAGAAGACCCAAACAATGCCAAGATGTTGACACCAGTGGCTCCAGCGGTTTTATTTATTGCCTGTTGGTAACCGTCGGCGGGCCGTTGGGATACTCTGGGGCCTGGTGGCTGACAAAACGGGGCAGGGTGACAAGAAATGAAACAATTGGGATGTGTGTAATTTTTCCTTCCTGCACTCAACTGGACAGCATCGTCCACGAGGCCAGTTTCATGTTTCTCCAAGGTTTCTTCCAGCCTTATGCTCCCATTCTTCAGGCAGGAGCAGATTTCTGCCCCTAACAGAAAGCTAGCACTGCCTGCACAGCCCTATAGGACAGAAAGAACAAAAAACACATGGGAAACTCGGGGTTGTCCAGGTCCACGCTGTGTGCCCTGCCATGCTCCAACTACCCTGCTCAGCCTTTGTAGGAGTTTGAACATTCAGGACGGCAATGGAGCAGACTGGCCCCCAAACCTGGGGAGAACAGGATGCTGCGGCTGACCTGGTGGTGTTGGGATACCCATGGGATGCCCCAGCAAGGAGGCTACCCTCGTGCCCCCATCGGGCTGCCACCACCACACGCTGTGACCCACCTCACCCCTGCCCACACAGCTCCAAACAAGGCTGATTAGCAGATTAGTTCAGAGTCTGACTTTTATTTCTCCTCCACGAACCTTTCTCCCTCCCCTTGGTGCTCACTCATTTGCAGGCACGTGTGTATTTGCTCTTCTACAGGTTTGGTGGCTTGTGGACAATAATTATCTTTACTGTTGTTGTACAGCTGCCTCGGAGCTATCAATTGCCTTTGTTCAAAGGTCACCTGCCCAGATGATTTTACAACATGACTACGATGATCTGTTCCATTTTGCACTTTATACCAATGCCACAGTGATTTTTACCAAGTCAGCAAGTGAGTAATGAAGCACTTGAGCCTATGAACGCCCAATTCTTGTTTATGATCATATTAATAGCACAATAAAATCAGCTCTCACCCCAGCAGTTGCTTTCAAGAAAAAAATAACAATTTCTTTTTTGTTTCTGCTTGGAACATTGAACGTTGTGGTTTAATTACTACGGAGAACCCCAAAGCTGTGGACTCTGATGAAGCATCTCTTCTGTGTTAGAGAGAAACATTATTCTTTTCAACAGCGGGCGAAGAAGTTTTCAGCACAACTTTTGTGGCTGTGTCTGAATAGCAAACACTGCTCAGCTGCAGGGAGGTGAGCTATGGCTTCTCCTTTGCACAACCTGAGGGACACACCTGTGTATGGCTGCAGCTGTGCACCCATCCTTGGTTAGGCTGACTGGCACTAGCTGGGGTCTGAGCCTACGGAGGTTATAAGGATGAAGGCACACATCTTCTCTTTGTGCTGTTGTTATTTGGCTGCTGTCTGGTGAGTTCTTGTGGCTCCAAGAGTGCTTTCCCAGGAAGAAGGTGGAAATAGGGCTGTGAGCCAGGTACAGCAACACCTATTGGTATTGAAGGGGGTTTGGTGTCCTGTGGGTGTTCTTTGAGTGCTCTGGGAGCTTTTTGTAGCACAGAGATTTGAATTACTGATACTTCCCAGTCTTTCTCCCTGTTATTCTCCAGTTCTTTTTATTGCAAAGTTGGTTGTGTATCAGCCAGGAAAACAGCCTGTGTTGCTCTCCAAGTCCATGTGCTGCAGTAATTAAGTATCTGAGCTTCTTGCTTCTACTGCAGTTCACTCCCAGCTGAATATTCAGTTTCACTATTGTATGCATACAAGAAGCAGCCAAACAGCCAGCTCCTTTCATCCCATCAGGTGGTCCTTCTCAGAGAGGGCTTTGTGGGTAGGGGTGCCAGGAGGCAGTGTCCCCCAAAACCTCTCTTCTACAACATGAATTTACATTGAATAACTCAAAAGCCACTTAATGAGGGACAGTGACATCTTCAAAGTGTTTCCAGAAAGCTCTTCCACAAGGGGAAGCTTGGTGAGAATCAGCACATACCAGAAAGGAACATATCCCCATAGCTTAGTGTCCCCATAGACTGCTGTTTTCTCTAAAACCTCAGCTTTCCATATAGTAGTACAACTTCTACCTGGTAAAAAAGACAAACAAAACCAAGCAGCTTAACCCCCAGTGCTCTAATGGTGCTGGGACCATAGGCATTAACCAGCTGCTCTCCTGCTCTTGCAGGCTGTCTTTACTATTATTGGGAAATGTATTGGTATTGGAATTTAAATAAACTTTTAGAGTGAACAGTTCCACTGCTGCATTAAATGTGGCCAAGAGAAGGTTGTGATTACTGTGTTTGATAACGTCAGGGCTTGAGCTGCATTCAGAGCCAACTCCTTTGCTGACATGGGGTACTGGCATTGAAGCTTTGTTCCACCTCCATCTCTTACCTTGTTATCGAGATGCTCTTTGCATTTCCTGGTAACCCTGGTCCCCATCCCACCTCTTCTTGCATTTCCCTTGGTGTGGGACTGCCCAGAGGCTGAATGAGAGAGAAAGAGAGGTGGGCACAGATGGATGCAGTATGGGGCCCTAATGTTGCTATTACTTCAGGTGTTGGTATTATCCTTCCCATCTGTTCATTCTTTGCTTGTAATAAAAGAGAACAGCTCTGGCTTGTGGAATGAATGGAAATGATGGGCATTTAGCTGCAGGAGCCTGCAGTTAACATCTGGCTGCAGCGCAGTGCTCAGGCTCCTCTTAGTGCTATGGCCCCTGTGAGCAGAGTGTGGAATAGTGCTGGGGAAACCATCCCTCCACGCTTGAGCAGGACTAAGGGGAGCGGCAAGGTGAAGCTGGCTGTGTTAATCATTTACCATGAGAGCAATGGAGGCTATAATAGAAGTTCTGTGTAAGTAAAGGTCTACAGGTATAAATGCGAAGTGGGGAAGCTGCTGCTCAAAGGGCACAGTGAAGTGGCCTTTTGGGGAGGCAGTTTACTCAGATTCACCTTTGTTTGTTCTGTGGGAGTGTTGGCTCTCTGTCACCACTATGGGATGGTGTGGATTGGGACTGCAGGGTGACTGCTACTTCTGAGCCTGACCTTGAGAGCTTTGAGCCAATTAATGATCAACATTAAGCAGGAGTGGAAAGCTAATGAGGGTGATGGCTAATGGTGGGTGTGCAGGGATAGTGATAGTGTTTCTGAGCCCCTCTCTGTAGAAATTCACCAGGAAGGTAACGAGCTTGCTTTTCTGTGTTTTACTTTATTTAAAACATACTATGTCTTCATTAACACATGTACATCATGGTATCTGTATTACTGTATAAAATACATCTAATAAGGCTGGAGCTTCATATGCAACTGGTATTTAGATGTAGCTGAACATGTTGGCATTGCCTTTCCTTGTTACAAGGGAGAAATACATGCTGTCACTCCTCCATAACCAAGTAAATGCCAGCCAACAGTAACTGACATTTCACCACTTTTGGTTGGGGTTACTGGTGATCCTTCCTGCTCACTAAGATGCAGAATCCCGTGGCAAAATGAAAAGAGGAAACTGTTCTCTTGGTGCATCCTAGAGCTTGCTCCAAAATCCAGCCTTCTGTCCACATGTCAGGGTTGGTCTGCTAAGCCTCACTCACCTGCCAGCTTTGCTCTGAGCTCCACATTCAGAGGGAAGGTACCTGTGGTGTTCAGGACAGCCCTGCAGCATGGAAAAGCCACATGGCCTATTGGAGAAGGCTGAGGTCCCAGGAAAGCCGCTCCCAGATTCTCCATCCCTGCAGAAATTTGGTCTCATCAGTATTCCTGTGGTGGGTTTTGTTCCACGCCCAGGAGTGACTGACATTGTCTTGAGCTTTGCTTTTAAATCATGTGGCTATGCTTTGTATTAAAACATGATTAGAAAGGATTTAGCAATTTGAAATATTAATAATGGATAAGTCATTTCCGAGCAGCAAGTTTTAATAGCAGCATGCTGCCTTGGACGGGCTCTGCTCTGAGGTTATTGACTTTGACATTGCTCTTGCCCTTATCTTTAGATACAGATGTAGCTATTGTCCCTAGCTTGTTTTCTTTCCCTGGGCACCTTTATATATACATATATTTTTTTTGAGCTGGTGTCACTCCAGCAGGATGAATGGCCATGAGCTCAGGGAGGGAAGAGCCACCTCTGGTCCAATAACCTTGAGGTCCTATGGCTGGGAGAGCACGAGCAGCAGCTTGGCATGCCTTACCTCCTTCCATGAAGGTCTCTGCTACATCTGTAAAATAAAGGGGAAAGCACTGCATTGCTGGTTTTGAACATGGCACCTGGGGCAGCCTGGAGGCATCCCTGACTGCTTTGAGATGTTATCCTCAGCAGCTCCAGGTTTTGGAAGGTCCCAATGTTTGCCTGGAGTGTACTTTCTTGATTCTTCTTTTTGAAGTCAGTAGTTGCTCTAAAATGAAGATACCTCCTGGTTTTTCCCTTTCTGGCTTGCTTTTCCTTTCTGGCTTGGTTTGTGCATCACCAATCATTTGTGGTGTCAATGGGGCTTGTAACGTAACCGCAAAATCAGTTACATCTGGAGTGCGTTCAGCGAGGTCACTGGGGACAGAGTTTCTTTTTTAAAGGCAGCCTGAATAAATGGCAAGCAAGCCCTACTGCATTTGCAGGAAGCAATAGCCAAAACCACAACAGCATCCATGTTTTCCAGTTAAAATAGCTGTCTTCTATTCTCCTATTGAAATTAGGTTTTCGTTTTTTCAGAGGAAAACAGGCTGGGGGTCTGCCCATAATTAGTAGAAAATTGGCTTGGAATCTGCTTATCTCTTCATCAGAAACCAAGTCTAAACAAACCAGAATCTGACTTGAGGTTTATAAGCTTTTTAACGGAGCATTTGAATGCTTCTGAATTTCCCACTGGATCCAGTGGTAGATTTATTTTTATTTTTTTTTAAGGAAAAAACCATTCCTGATGGTTCCATAGTGCTGTTCAACCAGGAAACCTGGGGACTTCCTTGGGAGGTTTCTTAGAATACTGGCATGCTTTTATTAACCACCGATGCCTTTTTTTGAGGTGCACAATGGGCTGTAGAAAACACCGTGAACATTTAGGTTATTTTCCTATGCTGGGTCAGGCTGCCTAAATGTGTTAATTCATTAAGCTTGCTGTGTTCCTGCTAATTGCCAGCCTGGGTTTAGGCTTCGGGCTGTTCTGAGTGTGTCCTCGAAGCGGAGGCTTATCTCGAAGCTTCCTGAGTCTGTGGAATTGAATGAAAGTCTCACCAGGAAAAGTTGGTTTGTTTTGCTTTTGGTTTGTTTTGTAAGAAAGCAGAGAGTTTCCCTTCCCAGCCAGGTCTGAGTGACCACAGAAGCTCACATGTTTCAGCGCTTCAATCTTTCAGGCTCTCCAGACTCCTGAAGTGCTAAATTAAAAATAAATAGAAATAAAAAGAATCCAGCCAGACATTTTCAGTCCTCCATCAAGATCAGGTGTTAATTCAGATGCAATTTGGATAGAGGATGTGAATGTGCAGCCCTTCCCCATGCAGCTATTCCCTTCCCCAGAGAGGTTTTGTCCAAAATTGAGACACAAGGTCAGAATTAAAATTAATATTAATTAATATTAATTAATATTAACCATCCAGGCAGATCTAGAAGTGGGATGGTTTCATCACACACAACTGTAGGATAGCTTGGCTATTTGGTATACCTGGAACCAGGCTCAAAAGTCCCATTTGGGGATTTCTTGCAGGTCAAATGATAAACATTTTGGGATGAAGTCATCAGCATTGCAGCTTGAAGACTCTCCTGTGCTAGGACTTAGGGTTTCGTTGTCGTATGCATAGCCCTGCTGAGTATAAATGCTGAATAACCCAGAAATCCAAAGGAAAGAAGCATGTTTGGCAAGTCTGTGCTATGAAACTGGTAAAATGTTTAATCTCTGGATTTCGGGCTTGGCTCCCTGACATTGTGGTGATTTGGATGCTTTTTGGCCCACTCCTGATGTGGATGGTCATCTGTCATGTGTGTGTTTTGTCAGTGATGGAGCTGAGATGCGGTGAGGCAGCACGACATGCCAAAGGTCAAATGAGAGGTCAGTGGCAGCAATGGCCCCAGTTCCTGGTTTCTGGATTTTGTCATGGAGGCAAAGCTTGGCTTGTGTTTCAGAATTGCAATTGCTGGTGGGGTTGGCCAGCAGGCATAGAATCATAGAACAGAATAGCTCAGGTTGGAAAAGACCTTAAGGATCATCAGGTTCAGCTGCAAGGGGCATAAGCATGGGGTGGTCCTGCTGAGGGAACCCAACCTGCAAACCTGCCCTGCACCTTCTGTGTTCCCAAAACAATGGGGACCTCACTTGCTACATAAGGGTCTGTAGGGTATTGATACCACGATGGCGATGCTCAGACTAAGATTTCATCTACATATACATCTGACTCCGTGGGTTATTTTTTTTACTGTACATTAAACTATTCCCTAACAAATGGGCTTCCAATCCTCAGTACAGAAGTCCTTCTCTCTAAAAGAAGTAATTTAATGAAAGTCCTCCATCTCAGTACAGGATTTTGTTGGGGAGGGAAATAAACTAAATTTGGAAAACAATTAGTAACAATGTTGCCTTAATTTAACAACAGCTTTTATTAGATTGCACTTGTCCAGTGAGATTAATGGCCATTTTCCTTTGAAACTCTGGGAGTCTTTCCTAGACACTGGGAATAAGTAGTCTCCTTCAAATGTTCTGCTTCCTACAGGATTTACTGGTGAAAGATTTAATACAATTCAGCACAAACATTTTAACCTTTCCATCTAAAACGCTGAATTCAACCGTTTCCTGAATGTGTATAATTTAAAGGCTTGTGTTTTCCTGTGTCATGCTCTCTGAAGCATTTTATGTCGCCTTGCTCCTATTGACTCTTTTAAGAAAACACTGCGTAAGTATACAGTCACTTTCAGATAACTCAGATGTTTACTTTATGAATGAAGGAGGAAATTGAATACTCAAATAAAGTTATGCATCTAAGTGCCAGAAGCTAACTGCCCTCTTAAATTTGCTTGTCTTCTTGAAAGAGCCTTTAAATACAATTTATGATGTAAAGAGCTTTTCCGCACTCAGTGCTGAGGAGGATCTCCACTGACACAGTTATAAATGGATGCTCTCAGCAGGGATCTCCCATACAGGGATGCTCGTAGGGCAGGGACTGATGCTCCTTTGGGAGCACGTGTGCATCCTATTGATCTAGTGTGGGGCTCATGCCAGGATGCCTGCAGGGTTTGGCTACAGCTCTCCTGCAGGCTCTTGGCTTGTTCATAAGCTTATCACCTGGCACAAGACTCCTCAGGTCCGTGTCCAAGCACAACCCTTTGACAGGTATTGTTCTATTTATGGGAAGAGGAAAGATCATTGAGTCTCTTTGGGTCTGTCATGTTGCACAGTGAGGAAACAGGGCTTACTTTCATATTCAGCAATACTCAATGAAGGCTTCTGTCCTTCGGCTCCATGTTCAGATACCAAAACACACCCCTTCCTGGAGGAGAGAGGCTATGAAAAGCCTCCTGCTTTCTGATGTCTGTGTCCAGAAGCAGGGACTTGGGCCAGGTTCTACGTTAGGCAATGACCTTTGAGCCAAGGACTATGGTTATCTGCAGGCTGGGCGGGGGGGTGGAGGCATTACCCATGAAGGAGTTACTTGGAGCTTCTGCCAAATCCACTCTGATTTGTTCCACTCCAGTGGATTCTCATAAATTCTTATTAGACTTGGAATATTTGATTACTATTTTTTCTCTTGGAGACGCAGCTTCTAGTTTTATGCTATTACGTCTGAACCTGTGCTTCAAAATGGAACCATTTGTCTCCATGAATAAGGGCTTGGATCACGCATGTCCAGCAACATGAGATGGAGCCCCAGGTGACTGTGCTGCTGGCTGAGAGTATTTTGGATGAAGGCTATGGGTTTGGAGGGATGAATCCAGATGTACTAAAGCAGGGTGAGCTCAGAGGTGTGCCTGTGGGGGGCAGGGAGAGTTATTGGGTTTTCTGCTTCTTGTTCTGTGCCCAAAGTGGGGAGCAGTGAGACTGCCCTCTTCTCCCAGAGACACTGCTCTGTGCTGTGTGGAAGTTGGGATTAGCAGAATAAACTGCAAATAATGGTTGTTAGAGGAGGTATGGAAGTACTGAACTAAAAATGTGAGGTCCCTGTAAATCTGAGCAAGAACTCAGATGTGCATGTGACCTCATGGGCAGAAGAGAGGGATGGATCCAGAGAGAGGATGGATGAGAAGAGAGGTAGCCTTCCTGTTATAAGGAAGGTTGTAGGGTGTCAAGGAGGCCCATAGAGCCTCTCCCAAGCACTTTGCAGGAGGGAGAGGGCTGGGGAGGAGTCCTGGACCCTTCCCAAAATCCAAAGTACTTGTGTTGGAGCAGAGGTGTGCCTGGGCAACACAGCAGGTGAAGGCAGCCTTGTTAGCCAGGCAGAGGTCACCCCCAAGGTCCCATCTGTCCCCCGGCACTGCCAGCGGGATCCCTATCACACGCTAATATTGGATTATGATCACGAGCCTCCACAATGTCACACTGATAACAACAAGGTTTTTCCCTGGTACAAGCCTGTTTCATTTTGACACATGGGTATGTCAAGTGAAGGGAATATTTTCCCTTCTGCATCAGACTCCAGCTTCACTGAGGTCAGTCACAGGAACGTGTGCGCAAATGTCAAAGCCAGCAAGGATTGTGGATGAGGGTGGAGGGTCTTTGTGAGGCTTTGGAGAAGGGAAGGTGCCCCACTGTGTTCCTCAATGGGAACAGGATGCTGTGGGTCAGATAGTGTTGAAGGTAAGGCTGGCACTGAGACGTGCTAGCAGACCTGCCTGGCTCTGCATTTCAGAAGTAACTGCATAGGCAGCTAAATCCTAAAGAGTTTCCAGCTTTCCCAAATGCTCCTGGACCAGTCTGGAAGAATATGCTTCCTCTACTTTTTCAGGTTCTTTGACATGATGAAGAGCTTGGCATTGGAGGATGTCATGTCCCCATTTACTGTGTCCATCAATGTTGGACAATGTTAGGGGTTCCCAATGTGGAACTGAACCAAGAGGTCATGGTGAAAGCAGCTCACTTAGCTGGGTGGATGAGAAGGTTCTTCCTCAATTCTGTAAAAGAACTTCCATCAGAAATTGATGTTGCTTTCCCAGAAGTATCCTAGGGACTGGGACTCTGCTTCCACTTGAATGTGATCTGTGTGCGTCCAAATCAAGTCTCCTCTGAGGAAGGTGAAGTGACAGTCATCTGAAGGAGAAAATACAGAGACCAAAAGAAAAAAGCAGTTTTGTGTTGGGATCTCCACTGACCAGAGCTAGTTCCCATGCAGGCATTACCTTCTCTCTTCTTCTGAATCCAAGGGTACCTAGGGGAGAAGACAGCAGGACCCTGAGGAAGTGCAGCAGCATCCCTTGAGCTGAGCTCTAACTCATGTACTGAAATGGACAAATACATTGCATCTTGTGTTGCCTGGTCATTTCCTGCTGACATACCCCCTCCAAGCTTCTGCAGGATCCATATGTGTGCGTGTGTGTGTGGATAGATAGATAGATAGATAGATAGATAGATAGATAGATAGATAGATAGATAGATAGATAGATCCAAGTCAATACTGCCCAATGAAATGTCAGTGGACAATAGCAACTAAAAATAGGAAAAACCCAGGAATTTGTCTATAATATTTTTAAACTGGGAGGATGACAAAGCTATACATAGAATCTCAGCATTTGTTGGGGTTGGGAGGGAAAAAAAAAATGAATCTAGTTTTTTCAAAGAGGAAAACAAGGTGTTGTCACTTAGCGTTGTATAGGTTTGGTGCAGGCTTCATTCCAGTGCCCTCCTTGGGTGCTGCATGTTCTCCTGGGGCTCTGTGCTCCTGGGGCCATTGTGTAATAGGGTCAAATGCTGTACTATAATGGCACTGACAGCAAGTGGGGATTTTAGTACCTTCTCCAGTTTGCTGTTTCACTGAGAAGTGGATGGTGTGAAGCTGTGATTGGTGCCGTGCAGGAAATATCTCGGGCACCAGCTGCTGCTTAGCTTTCTGGTCCACAGCATCATGCTGTTTCTGCCCTTGCCTTCAGCCTTCCAGTTTGTGCTGGGCTGGCCTGGAAGCCTCTCCCCAGGTTGCTCCTTGAAGGGTGAAGGAGACTTGAGGCTGCTGCTCCCTCTGCTGACTCTGCCGAGAGCGCTTTGCTCAGCGACGGGAGGAGCCCCACTCCGGACGGGAGTGATGCCCGGAGGGATGAGGGCAGCAGCCCCGATACCGGCACCGCTGCTTCAGTCCGTGTTCCGAAGAGCAGTTTGCATTGCAGCAGGAGGTGAATAAATAGCAAATAGGAGGTTAAGCGTTTCTTTTTTTTTTTCTTTCTGCATTTCTGTGACAAAGTATGGCTTTTATCGAATGGGATAATAAGTACTTTAAAAAAAATCAGGATCCATTCTTGAACCAAAGCAAACTTTTGCCTTCAAATTTAACAGGAACGTGCTGCAGTCTGCAATCTGCAACTAGAGCTCTTTGCTTTCTCTCCTGTAGATCTCCTTAATCCTTCAGCAACTATGAGCATTTTCCAAAGAGGTTTTCTGTATAACCCAGAGGAACAAAGTCACAATGGGAAAGTAGTTCTCCTTATAAACTGTGACCAACTGCAGCTTCCCTCCAGCCCCGCTGGTAACGCCCTGTGGATATTTGCTTCTCAGAGATTAGAGGAACAAAGAGAGAAGAGAGCAGCGTTCCATTATGGTCGAGCGTATAATATTGTGATTATTAATCATACCCCTCCAAATAATTAATCATTTTGTGTGTTATTTGAAGACAAACAGGGCCTTTGGTTCATTATCGCTTATACATACACAGAACTGGAGTCACATCGGTGCTGTCAGACGTGGTTAATCCTTGCCTGGGTTTTGTACATGTCTGGGTATCTGAATCATGTACATGGCAAATGATCTACTAATATGTTTGCTCCACCAGTTTGTTCATATGGAGCCAAATATATGAAAGCATTCAAGCTCCGGAAAGGGCAGATATGGTCCTAATGGAGTTGACAAAGGCATCCAATGTTCAGGGTTGTGTTTAAAAAGAGAAAGGACTTGCTGATGAAATTCTGCTTTATTATTTGGCATGGAGGGGCATGGTTAGTGGGCATGGTGGGGGTGGGTTGGTGGTTGAGCTTAGTGGTCTTTTCCAGACTAAATTATTTTTATTTATATTTTATCCTGCTTGATGATTTGAACTGGGAGGCTGGGAAGGCGATCAGGAAAACTCTGAGACCTGTAGAAATAGATTCTGGAGGTAAAAACAGTAATTTAAACTAGAGTAGAAGGAAGGAACGATAGCTGAGGTTCTTCTGGTGGCCAAGAATGGGAGGCAGGTGATGAGCTGCAGCTCAGACAGTTCCCTTGGTGCTGCAGGGGTGGGGGAGATAACAGCAGCCACCTGGCTGCTGAGGTACCATCCTGTGTTGTCATCCTGCCTGTGTGCCCCACCAGCACAACTGTCCTCATTCTGCCTCCCAGCACAGGGCCTAGTCTGGCTTGAAAATCTGGGCTGTGAATTTTAAGACATCTTTACAAGAACTGAGTCTGTTTTCAGGCTCAGCACTTGGAAGACTTCGCATGAAGACCGTAACATTTTGATTACAAGTGATATAAAATGCCGTTTGCTTTATTTCCTAATTAATGACAGTACATAAGGCAACAGTAAACTCAATTGCTTCCAACAGCTTTTTATATTCACTCAGAGGCATTTTCAGAAATATGACTCGTGTACCCAGCAAAATCTTTCCTTGACCAGATGTAGAAGGAAAGCACTTTTATTGGCTCCATGATAATAGTGCTAAAGAGGAAACAAGCTATAAAAATAAGAATTAAAAAGAAAAAAGAAAGAGAGAATTTGAGAGTTGCTAAACTGAAAGATAGAGAAACAAATACAGGGGAGATAAGAAGGCTTTTTACTGATAGTGGTGTCCTGTGTAAATAATGCAGACACTGAAAAAGTCCCCCTGCAATGAGACTCATTAGAAACACGTACACTGGCCCTGAGCAATTACTTTGATTGTTCCCCAGCTACTTCTCACAATAAATGTCCACAGACCCACCAAGGTTGCAGCCATATTGCTGGCTGTGTGTCCTTGCAGGTATATGGCCATACTGAAAAGAGATAAGTGCAGGTTTGTTGATTATGGACCAGCTCTGGGAGATGTGCTAGCCCAGGGCAGTGGGTTAAACAAGCACCTACAGACAGGTAGAAAACGAAGTGTCCACTTCCATTGGGAATGAGTATGACCCAAGTATATATTGACAAGTGTCTGCTTAGCATGTAGATCATAGAATCATAGAATTACCCAGGTTGGAAAAGACCTTGAAGATCATCAAGTCCAACCGCAGCCTAACCATAGTACCCTAAGCCTAACCATAGTACCCTAATGTAGATGTCATCTTGGATTTGAGTTGGCAAAGTGTGGTCACTCTTGAATTGTAATGAAATCTGTGTAGGCTGTGCCTCCATAGCCTTCAAAGCCCTTCACACAAAAAAGTTGTAATTAAAAAAGAAAACCACACCAGAAGAAATGAACATGGGAGACTACAGCCTTTGGCACCATGTTGGAAGTATAATGTAATAACAGTAAGCTAAAAGCCAATCAGAGCAAAAAATACATATGCTGAAGACATAATTGACTTTGTATTTGTAATGTGCATTGGTAATGTGAAGGTAAAGAGGTGAGTAAATTATACCAGACAAGCAGAAAGACTAAAGCTAACTTGGAGCAATAAAATTTCATGGTAGCTTAGAGAAAGATGAGCAGTGGGAGTTTAGATTGAGCAAGGCAGTCAAATCTGTATGTAAATGCTTCTGAGTTACAGCAACACCCCTTTCTTTTCTCCTGGCATCTCAAGATTCCTTTTTTTCTCTGTGTGTTTTCCAGAGAGGTTGGACAAAGCCACCCAAAGCCCTCCTCTGGAAGAAGCAGGGCAGTTGTTGCTTCTGAAGGCAACACTGTGACTGTACTGCTGTGGAAATTAAAGAAGGACATCTTTGGCCAGACTGGAAATAAAAGGATTCCCAGATAAAGGAAATTGTAATATATTGAGAAAATGGAAGGGAAAGCAAACAGTCTGCTAACATTTTCTCAAATCCCCTTTCTTTGCAACAATGTAATCCTCACAAATGAAAACAAAGCATGTATTTGCTCAAAAGAGTTAATCTTTATTAACAGCCTCAGAATGCCCTTCAGCTCATGCACAACCTGGTTCAAAGGTTTTCAAGAAAAACAACATACCATAAACCAAAGGGCAGCACTAATTGGAAGCAATGTAATGTCTTTGAAAACAGTAATAACCTCCTGTGGGTTAATAAGCGGAAATTAAATTTCATGTATGTTAGCATAACCCATCAGAAAGCACCAGGTGAAGCAAGGGGCACAGGCAGTAAGGATGGGGTTTGGAGTGCACGCAGTCACTGTCTTACTGTAACTCCTATTCCTTGGACAAAGGTGGGATTTCCAAAGGATTCATCTTCAGCTTGGCTGAAGGAAACGTTTTGCTCAATGTGGCCCCCATTTCTGCTTTGGTGGTGAGAGTGGATTATCTTTGAAGAGGAGGAATGTGAATTTGGCAGCCCCTAAAAGCAATCTCGGTGTCACTCCGCCCTTGTCCTGGCACGTGGAGCCCAAGAAGTGGCACAGAATTGATGTGACTTTGACTTGTGCCTGCAGTATGTTGTCCAATTCCAGTGCTCAGAGCTCACCGGTGACCAGGCCTGCCTTCTGTGCTGGATATGCAAGTGAAAGGCTAGTCCTACAAATGGATAGTTTCAGTGTTAAGATGTCATAGAAGAGTAGATAGAAATGCGTGCTGGGAATGAGTTGGCCAATGGTGGCATTGCCTGAAATGGAGATGGCTAATATTTAGTCTGCAGGGTGTGTGTCTCTCACAAGGAAATGGCTTAATCTGGAAAAGGAGGCAGAAATATAAGGTCAGATCCTCGTTCCTCTGCCCTCATTTCCTTTTCTGGCTTTGCTGGCTGTGCAGAATCTGCTAAGGAATCAAGAAATGAGTGTCTTTGAGTCTGGTGTCTGAGGTGTCTCCCAATGGGAAATGTTACAGTGCAAGCCCAACCCTGGGCACTGACAGCTGCCAGGGTGGGTGGGGATGCTGGAGAGCCTCTCATTCAGTGATGCCTTGCAGGTAGTACGGTTTCTCCACCCAATTACCAGTCACTGGCCGATCAAATTCACCATGGGTTGATCACAGTGTTTGGTTGGAGATACCACCACTGACCGTCTGAATTACGGGAGTTTGGTCTTGAATACGTGGCCTCAGATATTCATTGTGTCTTCAATAGCACTCCCTGTACGTGGAGGTTCCTTCATAGTATGGCAGAAAAACATACTGTTATTTGTCTTATTTCCAGCTGTTGGTGATTAAGACAAAGGATGGGAAAGCCTGAAAGGCATCATGCTTGGGCAAGAGAAAAGCACCCCATGCACAGCATGGGTTGTAGAAGGATGGGGATGACCCTGGAGGAGAAACGACTCTCTGTGGCCACAAACCATGAGAAAGCCCTTCCCCAGCCCTCCTCACAGCAAGCTGCTGGTCCTTGGGTTCTATTTTATTTCTGCCTGTCCCTGTGTTTGTGAGACTTCTTGTCTGTAGGCCTCTCCCCCCATGAAGCCATCAATCACCATTGCTGACAGAGGTTCCTGCTGCCCGAAGCGGCCAGGAAGACTTGTTGGAGCCAGAACCCCAGGGGTCAAGTCCAGGTTGTCGTGTCTGAGTGAGGGCTGCTCAGGATATGAGCAGCCTAACATCGTGTTTGGAAGGCAGCAGAGGACCGAGAGGGAGGAGGAGGAAGGATAGGATGTAATCTTTCATCCTGCAAGTGAGCTTTCAGAATGAGAATATTTCTTTTTGCCTGGGTTTTGAAACAAATGCTGCTGGGGGTATGGCTCCAAGCAGCTGGAGGAAGGGAGTCCCCAGTTCAGGAAAAATGTGGCCACCAACTCTCCTGAGAAATCTGCTCATTATTGCTGGCTATGGGAGAAATGCTGGGCACATCACCCTGTACTCAATGGTACTTCTCATGTGCAAGAAGAAACAGGAGAAGATCTAAAGGCCCTGTGACCACTAGGGTCAGTGATGGTGCAGGTTGAAAGCCCTTCTTCATGTGCAAATCTCACCCCTTGGTCATGTCTGCCCAAGGAGGCCAGTTATGTGCACTGGAAGCATTGCCTTGGTGCTGAGCCCCCAGCACACAGCTGTACCCATGAGCTATCCATGAAGAGTTTCAGTGATCCATAGAGGTCCCTTCCAGCTCAGGATATTCTGATTCCATCCAGCAAGGACAGCAGCATTCCACAGTCCAATTCAGCACTCCTGCTTCAAATCAAACCCTACAAAGTGACCCTTTCTCACTGAACACAGCAAGACAACAGTCCCATGGCTGGGCATCCACTGAGCATCCCTCAATTAGGTGTTGAGATGCCACCCTGAGCAGTGATGAGGGACACGCTGGTCACACCCCATCAGAGGGATGCTCTGCCCCAGCCACACATGGATCTCACCCAGCAGCCACGGCACATCCGGGGGAGCCAGCTCTCAGAGAGCAGCAAGCACTCGGTCACACTTGCATTGTTTCAACACATTTACATAATTAGTTTATCAAGAAATGTGTTTGGCCTCGTCTGATACTCAGGAAATGCTGTCTGTCATTTGCAGGCATCCTGCGGGGCCCCGAGGAGCTGACAGACCCTGGCTCCTTCCTATCTCTCCTTAACTCCATTTGCTGGGATCATTTCCCATTATTTTTTTTTTTCCATGTAGCACTCCCTCACCATTTTGGGATTAAAGTAATAGATAACAACATTATGCCTCAAAGAGGGCTGTGATGGGCAGGGGAACAACATGAGTAAGGGCTGGGAAGAGTATCCAGAAAAATGTTAAATGAATAAAAGTGCAGGAACTTTAAATGTTTTCACACCCTTCTAGCCAGAATCTCTGCAGATTGGATCCACTTCATAGAAGTGCCGATAAATGAAAAATCACTGCCACCAGAAGTTTCTATTTGTTAGAGTTCCTCTCTAACAAAGCCAGTTTGAATGAGGATGGGCCTGTTCCCAACCTCTGATGAAGGCAGACTTCTTACAGGGGTCTCAACAATGTGGGCTTGCTGCAGATTTGCTTATTTTGAAACAGAAAGATTCAAGATGGGGTTTAATTCATGCAAGCTGCAGAAATACGTAGTTTTATGATGTCTTCACTCCCTTTAGTCACCCACCTTTAAGTAAAAATAGCTCAAATGGGAAAAAAACCTCATTCTGTTTAATGCCTGGACTAGTAACACAGGAGACATCTTCAGAGTCCTGTCAGCCATTCCATAAGAAATAACACTTCAATCTCCCTACAGGCTGCAGAACCAAGGTGAGGCAGGAGAGCTCTGCACAGACCTACATCTTCAGCACACCTCCTCCAGAACTCCTGTGAGTACTTCTCATGATTCTGGATGAGTTTTCTTTTCTTCAGCACTACTGTTTGGAGCTCAGGTGTGTGGCTGAATCACTTCAGCTGAACAAACTGTATCTGCTGAACAGCAGCAAAGGTTTGTGTGAGCTGTCAGCCCAACACCAATGCTCAGTCTCTGATCTCTGTGAAAGCAGTGCAAAGCACTTAAGTAAGTAGAAAGATTTAAGAAAGTATATGTGATCTATTAGAGCCATCAGCAAAGGGGGGAAAGCTGAGTTCAAGTAGGTCTGACTGGTGATTTAGGATCACAGAATCTTTTGAGCTGGATATGACCATTAAAGGCCATTTGTTTCAGCTCCCCTACAGTGTCCAGGAACATCTACAGCTCAGTCAGTGTGCTCAGAGCACCATCTAGCCTGAATGATGTTGAAGGATGTTGCTGAAGTATGATGCTGTCATCATACATCTGCCCATCATGAGGGGGCTTGAGTAAAAAACAAGTTCTGAAGTTGCTCTTAAAATCTTGTCTGTGCTAATGGAAAGACAGTGTAGGAACTTAGTTTGCCATGGCTGCTCTGCCTTCAGTGTGTTGAACACCGCATGCTCATCAGGAACCTGGTGTGCTGTCATTGTGCTATCCTACTTCCATTGGTGACCTAGAACTGTGGACTGTCCCCTCTGACCTCAAACAGACACAGGACTCCGAGGCTCATCCAGCTGGAAAGTGCTGCCTTTCCCTTTGCTGAAGATTGATATGATTCCATTTTTCCCAGTTGGGACTAAGGCTCCTGTTTATCACAGGGGGAGGTAACGTAGGATGGTGCTGGGGCAGGCAGTGCTGAGTGAGCTTTGCCAGGTACCCCGCTGGCTCTGCCAAAGGCTTTCCTCCAAATGCTTCCTCTGCAGGAGAAATGTGTCTTCTGCTGCCAAGGGTCTGGGAATGCCACTTAACTTGGAGAAAGCACACACTGCAGCATGACAGCCACTTCACCAGTCAGTCCAGGAATGCTCTGTGAAAACAAAACAGTATGTGCTCCATGCCAGAACTGTCCTCACTAGCAATGGAACACATCAGATGTCTGGTGGGTCCAGGGAGCTTTTCTCAGTAAGAACATGAGGAAATGGGAGCCATGAGTTACACAGTAGAGTCTTCTATAGCTTAAGGCATGTTGGCTAAATATAGCTAGAGGAATCTCTAGCTCTTCTTGACATAAATACTGTACAAGCTATATCCAAATCTAGTTTCTTTCCTCATAAAGAGCTCCTCCTAGATCCAAAGATATCTGACCCACTCACATCCTGGATCTTTTCATTCATCTTTCAGCAAATGAATAAAGATGGGTGCTTTTTTTTTTCTCAGATGTCACTTAAAATGGCACCATTCTTTTGACCTAGTATCATAGAATCATAGAATGGCATGGGTTGGAAAAGGACCAAGATAATCATCTAGTTGTAACCCCCCTGCTATGTGCAGGTTCACCAACCACCAGACCAGGCTGCCCAGAGCCACCTCCAGCCTGGACTCTCCAGTCCTGAAGGTCTCCATGATGTGCATGTGTTGGTGACTTACTGGCTGTTCCTGGTTCTCTGTCTTGCATCGACAGCCTCAGCTCTGCTCTGCAGTGGTTGGTAGTAACTCTTGTACCTTCTGTGTTCCCATGTGCTGGGAGAATATAGATGTACAGCCACACCTTGAGCTGTATTTGAAGGAGTCCTTTCTCTTACTGAAGGTCTGTGCCTATGTGTGTGGTGTCCCCAAGGCTCCCTGCCTGCCAGACGTCACACAAATAGGGTGTGAGTCTCTTGTCGACAGCAACTCTTCATATTGTGCAATACTGGGTGCTGAATGAATGAATGAATGAATGAGTGAATGCTGAATGAATAATCCTTCTCCTCAGAAAGAGTTCTAAGCTTTGTTAGGTGCTTTGTTTGGTGGCACAGGAGTTAAGAACAGAGGAACCTTGTCCTCAAGCTGACCCCAAGGCTGTGAGTAAGTGCTTAATTAAGTATGTAGCTAAGTGAAAGAAGTGGCAGTATGGACTCATACATGACTCAGAAATGCAAAGTTCTCACTTATCCCCTCCTATACTCTCTCCAAATGGCTTAGGGGCAGCACCTGGGTAGCAGTGCTCGCTACAGTACTCAGAAACATAGACAGATATACCAAGCTCATTGCCAGCTCTGCTAAGAGAGCACATGTAGGGCAGTTAATTAAAACTCTTTGGAGAACCTCATCATCCATTCTGGGACAAAGCTCATCTCTGCCACCAATGCTGTGACAGAGAAGCTGTTGTTGCTACCTGTATTCCAGCCTTCCTGAGGCTGTCTTACTGCCAAACTCTGCCATGATCTGTGAGTCTTTGTTCATAGATAAAGATGTGCACTCCCAGCTCTTGTCATAGATAACAGCACAAAGAATTGCAGTGACAGTGCAAAGACGTAAAACTCAGCTTCAAACACGCAGCCACTTATTACTGTCCTCATTGCAGCTGCTGAATGGCATTGAAGGTTGTTTGTAAGTGGGAAAGATGATCTGTGAGGATTTGTCTGTATGTCCCTGGTTTCTGATGATGTTTTGCCCCTCTCCATTGCTGGATATTGCCTCTGTATCTGTCATCACCTGCAGTGTGGCTGCTGAGGGTTGGGCTTGGATTAACAGGAATATCATGCTCCAAAGCCTGCTGCAATTGGTGGGAAGATCACAGTGCTTTTTTGCTTGGGTTTTTGTTAGGAAGTGAACCTTGGAGTTCTTTGTGCATTTCAAAAACACAGCAGTTCTCTGCCACAAACCCATAGGATTCTTATGGTCACAGGTATCTGTGAGCAGTGCATACATGTCACCAGCCGTGTCAAAGAGCCAGCCCCTGAGCTGCTGCACTGAAGGTCAAGGGTTGAGACCTCATTTTCTTGTCAGAGAGGTCTGACCTGTCTCTCAGCAGAAACCTGTCATGCTGGTTCACATGCTGCACCAAAGCAAAACTCTCCAAAACCTTTTATGAAAGCAAAAAGCTTGTTTTGAAATAAGTTCTTTGGTGAAGACACATCCAGCCTTCCACTTACAATGGCAACAAGGATAACAGAACATTTTCTTTAGAGCTCTGCACAGAGTTAACTACCAGTTCTGAAGGTGGTATCCATGTCCTTAAGTGAAGCTGTGCCAATTCTGTCAGCTTTGGTATAAGGAACAATTTCTTCTTAGAAAGAGCAGTGATGCAGTGGCACAGCTGCCCAGGAGCAATGGGGAGCAGTGGGGTCACCATCCATAGGGGTGTTCAGGTATTATGGAGATGTGGCACTGGGGGATGTTGGCTGTGGTGGGGTTGGCTGTGGTTGAGCTTGGGAATTTCAGAGTTCTTCTCCAGCCTAAAGGACTTTGCAATTGTACGTTCTGATTTGGGAACCCTCTCGAGTTATGGATGGTGCCTCTTTATTGCTAGAAAAGTTCTTTGTACCTGCATGCCTAGTGGGAAGCATTCACAGGCAGCTTCTCCTCCTGCCACATTGTGAGCAACCTTCCTGCTGGCATGGAAGCTGGCACACCGTGCTCTGCAGCAGCCTCAGGGCAGGAGGTTGGTGGGGCCGCACCGGGCTCCCATTGTTCCCCGCCCGCGAGACAAAGGGTTAAGTAAATGTTTGGAGAAGATAAGGTGCCCTGTTGACAAGCAGCAGGCTCCAGCGGTCTCGGCAGGATCTCTTGCGGCAGTGATAAATGGGGAAGTTTTCAAAGTGGAATCAGCAGACGCCACGGAGAGGGCGGTTTCTGATGCCGTGATTGGCAGCGAGGAAGGAATCCGAAGGTGTTTAATGATCCCACACTCTGCTGCAGTTTTTTTAAAGGCTCTGTGTCTAGCCAGGGGAAAATCCTCTATCAGTCACAGAGGTTTGCACGCCCGGGTCTTTTTTGTTGTTGCTGGGCTTTTTTTTCCACTAAAACATGGGAAACACTGGATGGGATCCTGATAAAGCTCCTCTGGGATTCTTCATCCTCTCACATTGGCTTTGTCCCCTTTAATTTTCTCTTTGAAGTGCCTAGCATATGTTAGGTGCACTGTTTTCTTTGGATAGCTTTAGGCAGGAGCTGTGTTTGGGGGGAAACTGTGTGCTAAACTAACAAGGTTTTTTCCCTATGTAGCTGTATTATTCCAGTTCCTACCATCTCCTTGCTATAGCAAATATACAACCAAATGACACCAAAGGGTAAAGCCCTTGGAAGGAGTTGAACACCCAGCACATTATTGTGCATGCAGGAGGCCAGAAAAGAGTATTCTCCTCCTTTAAATAGACCCCATAAGCTGTTCGTTGGACCAAATCCTAGTGTCTTTTTTTTTTCCCCAGACCACTGCTATATTTTCTGTCCTAATCTCTGGCCAAAAGCTGCCCTGGGTATGAGGAAGAGCTGCCGTGGGAAACAGGCAACAGCAGTTGAGTCTCGAATGGAGCTTTGCTGTGTTGTATCTTCTTGCTCTCTGCAGAGTGAGGACCAGGTACTGGATGATACCTGGTCTGATTCATACCATAAGGAGAGGGCAGGGTGGGCAAGCTGCTGGATAAGGGGCATCCAGGCACGAGGCATGGGCCAGTCCTTGGGGCCACATTCATCCTGGAATGTCTGAGATAGATGGATGGATGGATGGATGGATGGATGGATGGATGGATGGATGGATGGATGGAAGGACGGACGGACAAGTCCAGTTTGGGGAAAGGAACCTGCCCAATGGTGCTGGTGTCAGGCTGGAGGAAGTGGTTCTGATGAGCAAAGATGAAAGGGGCAGGCTATAGCCCAGACAAGGGACAAATGAGTTGGGACATGAAAAGCGGTGAAAATATCTGAAGAATGTAAACACCAAGGTGGAAGAGGAATTATTTAGCATGTTATGAGCTCAGCACTGGGTGCGAGGTGATGGGACAACAAGGAAAACTTGCACTTGCTAACAGGAAAGACATGCTGACTGACTGCTAGGGTTGAAACTCAAAAGGAAAGAAATGGTTTCAAAGGAGCAGTTCTAGAAACAGGCTTGTGGTCAATCAGCCCTCAGACTGAAAAGCTGCCCCTGCGATGCTGGGCACATTTGGGCTCCATGCCTCCAACCATGAGCAAAGTGAGTCCTGGCAAGAATAAACAGCATTTAGTGGTCGTAAGAGGGAATGTGCAAGGCCCGGAGGAATTTTGATTGAGATTTTATAACTTCAAGAAAATCTTTTGCAGATAAATCAGGAGGGGGTTTCATAAACAGTTTGAGAGATTAGTATAGAAACAAATCCCAGTTAAGTCTCAGCGGAGATGCTGGTAATGGAAGCCCACTGCAGCAAAAGGACGTCAGGGGTATTACAGGCACTAAACAGAAGGCTTTCCAAAAATATAAACAATCTGGGGAGGGGGCAGATTGGGAAACCTGTAAAAATAAGCAGAACCACATTAAAAGGCTAAACAGAGGAGCAAAATCCAATGTTGAAATATTGAGGGAGCTTCCAGCCATGGTGTTGGCCAGCTCTGTTCTGAGGTTACACCCAGGGGTGTGCAGGGACATGGGGACACTGCCACCACAGGATCCCAGTAAGGAGTGACAGCGTGCAGCCAAAGCAATCAGTGTCCTCCTCCAGAGATTAAGCATGAGATAAGGGGGAAAATATCCCTTTAATGAGTATCCTAAATGCATCAGACACTAAGCAGATGCCTTCTACAGAGAAGACATCTTCCTAATTTCTGAAGTAATAAAAGAAAGCTGCAGCTCGAAGACTAAAGCCCACAAGATCTGCAGTGGAGGGACCCAAGAACAGCCAAAAGATCTGTCAGAGAGGATGTGCAGGTAATTTATATGGGGCAAAACCTGGACAAGCAACAACTCACTGTAAATAAGCTACAAAAACAGGAGAGAACTGCAGTGATTTCACCTGTTGAGACAAAAATCTATCCCATTTCCACTACAGAAATCACACACATCAGTCAGTCTTGTTCTTAAGAACAGAAGAGGATGATGCTGAGATCTTTCATTTGCAAAATGTTGCGTCCAAAATTAGTATGTCTTCAGCTGTAGGTCGCATCTTCTCTGGGACACCTATGGATGAGTAGGAGATCTCAGCCAGGGTGGTGTGAGGAGTCAGGTATTGATGCTGATATCACAAGCAGTTTCCATGGGTGATGCTGATGTGTTGACGGTTGGAAAAGATGATCCTAGTGGTCTTTTCCAACCTAATATTTGCATGATTCTACATCCATCCAGACAGCAGCCATCAAAAGCAATGAGTGATGTCCTGTCCTTGGGTGGTGTGATCCCTGCTGAGGAGAAACTGAGGCACAGCAGGAGATTACTGCAGAGCTGAAGCCTTGAGGAGGCTGTGCCTCTGCCCCGCTTTCCTCCTCCCGATGCTCCCCACCAATAGCACAGTGACAGCCCCCATAGGTGCTCATCGAGGGACTATTTTTAATCACCTTTCCACCAGCTTTTTGCAGTGCCCCATTCACACTTGCTCTGTGAAAAAGGATGTTAAAGCAGATTAACAGCTGGTTCCTGCCTGCTCCGACAGCTCTGACAATGCGTCCCTCCTTCTCAAGGTGACAGGAACATGCAGCTGCTTAATGGGTACAGAAGTGTCTATTCTTTCCCAGTGACATTTATTGTGAAATATCTGAGTGGGACTGAGAGACATGCAAGGCTTTCCCTCCCTTATCAGGCGACCCTGGTCAGTGTCCTGCTGTCAAGGACTGAAGTAATTTATGTCAGAGCTGCGAGTGTTTACTTATCTGCCCCAGCGCCCGCCTGGGCCCGGAGCAGCCAGACTGGCTCCGTGGGTCTCACCAGCCTCTTCCTGCCACTGGGAAAATCCCAGTGGGAGCAGCAGCAGAAAACGCTCCTGCAGTGCAGAGGGGAAAGATGTGATGCTGGCGCAAGGGGTAGAGCTGGAATCCTGCAGCACAAGGGACACAACCCAACCTTAGCAGCAGCACGTGGCATCTGCACAGATGGCACTGGGAAAGGTGTGAATTTAGAGAGGGTTTTGCAGAGCAGAGCAAAGTAGCACCTTGTCTGTGTTTTCCCTGAGCATCGGAGCTGACAGTCTGCTCCAAAACCTTCCAGTTTTACCAAGCATCACTGCAATCCCAGCCATCTTCCATGCGCAACCACCACTCCCCATCCCAGCCATGGGGACTACTGTCATCCCATTTGGCATCACAGCCTCTGTGGGAACATTTCCATGCTATTGAGAATCAAAGCCTTCAGGCAGGACAGAGAGGAACCAGGACCTGATTGCTCTGCTCCTGGGGGCTCCTTCTTGTCCTCCCAACACACAGAGGGATGTTGGGTGGCCGCAGCTTCCTTGCTGGTGTTCACCAGCTCTTGCTATTGGGAAACCTTTAGCTGGTTGGGACATCACCAGCAATAGATTAAAGGAGACAGACCATCTCTTGTTAAATGAGCTGTTACTCTAAATTTGTTCCTTCTTATCTTTTTTTCCAATCCAGGGCACTCATCAGAAAAGCGGGGGGGGGAAAAGTGTTCCGGTGATGTTCTATTGCTGCTGAATTAAGTTGTGTGCTGGCTGCTTTCCCCACTCAGCAGGGCACAACTAAAGGGCAGAGCCAGCACTGAGGAAGCCCTGGCTGTGCGCTCAACCATTGAAGTAGGGCCCTGTGGTGATGCAAAACCCTCCACTTTCCCTCCGTTCCCTCCAGTTGTGATGCTGGATGATGCTGGGTGGATGGAGGAGCCTGGGAGGCAGCAAACAGCTTCACAAAGTGCATTTACAGCTAGTGGAGAGGGAAGCTGATGGTTCCTTGTCTTTTTTTTCCCACATGTTGGGAGATTTCTGAAGCACAGACCAATCAACCAAAGCATGATGCCTCATATTTCTCCATCACAACCCCAAGCACTGCAGACAGCAACACGCAGCCCCAGAGCTCAGCCCTCTGCTCCCTGACAGAGGTTCCTATGCAAAAGTACAAAAGCTTTGCTAGAAAAAAATAAGATATTTATTATGCCTTTGATGTTCCATAAGAATGGTTGTGGCTTCTGCTTAGGCTCCAACATCCGATTGACAATTGTTTATTAGTTTTAAAATAGCTGAAATTCATGTCAAACATTCCGCATGTTAGAAAAATGTTTATGAAGTGTTATCATCGTTTATTTAACTGCGAATGTTTAGGAAACCAGCATAAAATATAATGGACCACACAGGGCTCCGAGCAGTCTGATGGTGGCAGCCTTGTTTCAAGAGCGCTGCCATCCCCATCATCATGCAGGGTTTGGTTCAAAGAGTGTTCTCCAGGTATTCTGACAGGGGTTTGTGAGACAAGGGACCAGGATTTGGGATTGTTTCATCTTGTTTTAAGGATGTTTCTTCTAAAAAGTTCAATAGAGCAATGCTCACCACTGCTGCTTGTGGAGAAATGGGACCAGGGAGGGAAGGATCGCTTCTTGGCTGATGAGCAACCTGAGTGCCCTGGGAGATCATTCAGATGTAAGGCATCAATATTAATTCATCATGAATATTTACACTACACACACATAATACTCTGCATTAATATTTATAGTGTCCAAGACACTGAGTATTTGTCTTAATATTTTGGAGGGGGGAAAAAAAAATGTCTTTGTGATGGCAACAGGTTTGGATGAAGCTTTAATCCTTGCTTCAGTAATTTCAAGCAAAGGGCACATTGGCAGCCAGCTGTTTGGTGAAACTCTTTGTGTGATCCTTTGCACTCAGCTGGGGCTGGAGGAGAGTGCACACCTTGACCCAAGCAAGCAGCTCCCATTCTTTTAGAATCATAGAATATCCTGTGTTGGAAGGAATCCATAAGGACCACTGAGTCCTTCCCCTTCAGATCACACCACTCTGCACAGTTTACTGCAGGCAGAAGCAGTGCTTTGTCTCAGCTGAAGACCCCTGGATGTAAATATATGGTAAAACAGTCCCTATGGGTGATCACCACCAGCAGCTGCTTGACATCTATGGATGCACATGGAAGAATAGATTTTGGAAGTTCAGCACAAACAGGTCCTGTTTGGGGTAGTTTTCTTTAGATACCTGCAGTGTTAGCAGCAGGGCAGGGCAAGGTAATACCAGGTTATCCTTCCCAGCAAGTGTGAGAAAAGGGGAACAGTAAGAAAGAATGTTTTAGTCATTGGGTTAAAACATCTCTTTTCCACTCATTGGTAGAAATGATCTCATCTATTTCATTATTATTCTTGTATTTATTCTGTGCCTGGAAGCCACCAGCTCTGCAGAGATGCGCTGACACTGTGAGCTCTTCCTGGGATGTTCCTCAGAAGCTTCCATCCAGACATGAGCCATAGGCTTACCCAACAGAGGTAACACGAGGTGATCCATAGCAGCAAAGCTGCTGTGAGCTCTGTCCTAGTGAGGATCCTACCAAGCGTGGTTCTGCTGGAGACAGCCTCCTGCTGGATGGGATTCCATGCAGGATGTTGCAATAGTCATTCCTAGCCCAGAACCAGAGAGGACCAACCCACACTGCAACTCAGATTAATTGCTTTTTTTTTCTCTAACCCACGTCTGACAGCAAAGCATTGCTTCATTGATTTTATTTTTGTCTGTTGGCACACACGTGGGTTTGTTTTCAGCAGCTCTGCTTTCCTGTTGTTTTACAAGAAGACATTGGGTCGTGTCCGTAGCCCTGACCTCTGGGGCCTAATTTGGTTCCCACTAAAACAAGTCTCCCACTTGCGTCTGTGGGGACACTGCACGTTGGAAGGTTCCCCATGGGGCAGAGCCACAACTGGCTGCACCAATGTGCCCAGCACTGCACTTCTGTGCTCCTTCTTTTCCCATCACCTTCAGCTGAACACTTTTCCCCCTCCAATCATAAAACTTCCACTTTTAATATTTTAAACTTATTTCCCATAAAACCCCCAACTACGAAAATTTCTTTTAAAGAAATACACCATTAATGTATCTTTATGACGTGCAGCTGATGCTCACAGCATGGGCTATGACTTTTTTACGTTCCTTACTTGTTCTTGAGACATTTTATTTTGACATCATATCCTTATATGCTAAATTAAAACAAATTTTTATTATCTTCTATATACCAGCAGACAGTGGTGCCTTAAAGCTGTTGTACAGCTCCTCATGTCCATCCTGGGGCACCTTCCCATCTTCCTGCCCGCTCCCTCCCTCCACCTCTCCAAAAACCCATGGAGTGAGTTATCCCCATTGACAGCAATTTACAGTCCCCATTAACGGTCATATAAATTCCAGTGGATCAAGGGAGCTTCGAGTCTATGATATTCAGACGCAGCTAATAGCTCTGGGATAATTGCCATCTCGTGTTTCTGTGCTCTGAGCCTGACTGTTTATATCTCAGGACAAGCAAGCAGTAAAACAAGTTTCCACGTTCCCCCAGTCACCCAAGGAGCCGCCGGCTCCAATAGCAGGCGGAGGGCTGGAGGTGGCAGTCATTTCCTATAGTTAATGCTCGCTGCTTCTGCACAGCTCCCCACTCCCAGAGGGAAGCAGGGTCAACCCTGAGCCCTTCTGCACTCAGGCTTATGGGGAAAAAGCAGCCAGCCTGGTGTTATCTCTGTTAGCAACACAGCTTCATCTCATGCTGTGGAAGGGTGGCACCGGTCTGTTAAATAACATGTGATCTGTAATTTTAAGTTTTGGGATTGATAGTTTGGAAGCTTGATTAATAGGAGTATTTGCTGGAAATCCTTGTTGGCTTTGAAAGCTTGGTTAATAGGAATATTTACTGTGAAAGCTGTGCTGATAAATAGACATATAATTTAATGGTGGAAGGAGAAAATGGCATGCTGTGGGCAATGGGAAGAGCCATCCCCTTCTTGCCTTGATCTCCATCCCCATCACCACCCCCTTCACTATCACCATCACCGTACCCAATCATCATCACCATCCCAACCCCTGTCCCCAGCCACCACTGTCACAAAAGGGAGAAGCAGCAAAGCCATGGATACAGAATGAATTCAGGCTTTAACTTTTTTGATTTTGCAGTAAACCTAAGTTCAGTAAATTGATTTTTGTAGTAATAAAAGCTGAACACTCATAACCCCCAAAGCGATAAACTTTTTACTGCTATTTAGAATTTATATTTTATTTCCAGTCTTTTCCTTGGATGTGCCCTGAGGGGGAGCACTTTATGGGCAGCTCTAGAAATGAACTGAGTGCAAATATTTTTATTTTCCGCTAAGCACCAAAATTTTGATGCATTCTCATGAGACCAAATGCACTACTTAAAAGTACAGGGCAGCCAGCAGAGCAACTCGGCTGCTCGTTCAAAGCACTGTTGGTACAAAGTCTGGGCACTGGGCATGGGGCGAACAGACTGAGTTTATGAGTCCTTGTAATGCAGAGGGGCAGAGGAAACGTATTGAAGTTCCTCAAGAAGAACTGTTCATGTCCCTGTGGTTCAACGCTCTCTTGAAGGGTGGGGAAGTCCCAGGATGCTGAAGCTTAAAATAACAGCACAGTGATGGATGAGAAGCCCATTGCAGGTGCATTTTAGAGGTTTTTGAAATGTCTGAACTGTAACTCTTCTCTCCTTACAAGTTCTGGGCAGCCAGATTCACCTGGCTTTTTATGCAAAGGGATAAAAGAAGCAATACATATAAATGGTATTAATGCTCCCTAAAACATCCAGGAAATATTCCTTCTGTAAAATCTGTATGACAAGTATAGATGGCATCTCATAAGGTGACCCGGATGATTCAGCACTTGGCTGCACATGAGTAATGTGGCCATCCCTGTCTCTGCAGCAGTAACTCCTTTACACCGTGTATTGCCATTCAGGAGATGTAAAGGCTTTCTGCACATAGAAAAGAAGGCTGGAGGAGCTGAGTGCTGGATTTCAGCTTTCTTAACTGTTGCAGTATCCCAGAAAACTTGGTGGGGTAACGACAACTGAAGCTGGGAGCCCTCAGCATTGCTACCTGAGAGGACATCAATGGAGGTTCAGTGCAGACGAGCTGCTGAGTAAATACTGAGAATGGGGAAATATTTGAGCATCGGCCTCTCCATACTCTTCTCTTGCTTGCACCCTCAGACATGTCCTGTTTAAGCTCTGTTTCCATTTTTTATTTTATATTAATTATAGAATCATTAAGGCTGAAAAAACCCACAAAGGTCAACAAATCAGACCATCCTCACTGTACCCACTATATCCCTTAGCCACCTGAGGGGCACCTCTGTCCTGCACCAGGACAACATGGACAGGATGAGCCCTGGAGAAACTTCCTGTTGCTTGGCACCAGCTCTGAAATCTTCCCATCAATGAAGCCATACAATGAGCCATGCTTAATGAATCAGAATGTTAATTATCACTCACATCAATTCAGCAGCCCTGCCTGGATGATGGCTGCCCCCCTCTACTACTCTGAATTCCTCCCTCTCATCATCATCACATCTTCTGTCTCTCTCCTTCATTAGTTTTTATCTGATGATTGAATACCACTGTTAGCTGAAAATTATCAGTGCTAACATGCATGCACAGCACACTGCAAGGGAGCATTGTAAAACATGAGGCAATTCATGCTACAAAGCTGTCACAAACTAAAGAAATATCTCCCTTGTTTCCTCTGAGGCAGAATGAATGAATTGCTGCTGTACAACACTCAGCTCCTGTGGAAAGAAAAGCATAACATCCAGGCACAATAGAAGAAAAAGCAGATTCTTTGCAATTAACATAGGCAATTTGACTGGAAGAATTATAGAATATCCCAAGTTGGAAGAGACACAAAAGGAGCATCAAATCCAGCTCCTGGCTCCACACAGGACACCCAAAAATCAGACCGTGTGTCTGGAAAGAAGAGCATCACCTCAGGGAACTGCCATTTTGGAGAATGGTTTCTTCTTGCTGCAATTTTAGATGAATTGCATTGAGTTTGTGCTGTATAAGCCATACTAGGAGCAGATTCCCACAGTGGAGCCATGTCCAGCTTTGCGAGGCAGGAGGGGAAGATGCTTTTGGCTCCTTTGCCTTCTCTTCATGACATTCCACCTTGAATGCATCTTTAGGTATCTCTTTGCTCCGTAACCCAGCTAGGATGAGTCATTAATTTCTAATTAATTAACCTTTGTGGTGGCCCTCAGCATTCTTAATGTTGTTTAATAAGAATATCCACTGTCACTCCATGATGGACATCTCCATCAAGCCAGAGAATCCCATATGGAAATAATCTAAGCATGAACGGAGCCCAAAATCTGTCCCCAAAAGTAGATCACTCAGAGTCTTGTTTTGCATACAAAAAATGCCAAAGGTGGTATTCTAATGTGTTTTCTTCTCATGTGCTGATGGTCCCAACAAGCATGGTTAGCTGCTCCGGACATGTGCCCCAAGGTAACTCTGCCTGCCCATCACTTCTCACTTGTTTCTAACAGTTTGAATTTGGAGCACCTGGCATCAGTCACCACCAGGAGAAGTATTTGACACTGGAGCCTCTGGGTGGGCTCAGACATGGTCATCAGAATGATCATAGAAATGATTATGCTGTTTATTTACTGGTGGTGAATGGCATTGGCCAAGCTGGAACATTGATCTGTCACCCTACATGCTGGATTCCTGCTGAACACCAGTGGGCAAATGCAGAACTGGGATTCCAATGGACTTTTGGAGAAGGATTGGGCTTCTCAGGCTGCCCGTGGAGCTGCTGCACCCATCGCATTGCTTTGGCTGCTCAGCCCAGTTGCTAAGCAGAAAGGAATATGTTCAGTGTCCCAGGCACTGACAGCTCGACATATACGCAGCCTAGATATCTTGCAAACTAGATAAAGGAGTGACAACATCTCCTTGAGAGAAAACACAGGATTTCCCTCTCTGTGATGCTTCATCTCTGCTGTCTCCTGATTTCAGTCTCACAGGGCACACCACTCACAGCTGCCTTCCCGCTGCCCTGAGGCTTGCAGAGCCTCTTGGAGCAGTGTGGAGCTGCCCTCCTGCACAGTATTTGCTTATCCTGGTTCCTGATGGTCAGTGTGCTCCGTGGGGTGGGGGAGGACTTTGGTTCCCTGCTGTTGTTGCTGGAGTTAGCAGTGCCCCAGGCCACCCCTTGCCCCTTTCTCCAAGCAGCTTTTAACATTGCATAGCTCAAAGAGGTTGCAAAATGCCTTTTTCCCTGGCTTAGAGAGAGGGAGAGAAGAAAATGCTTCTGGATCTAAACCAACTATTCAAACTCTTGCTTTCTAGAATCCAAAGAAATCCCAAGAGTTTGTTTTGCAAAGGAGAAAGTGCTGGAGATTGAAAAGAGGTTACCTGTAATGTGTAGAGGTTAAATACAGAGAAAGGTGCACGCAGGGTTTAGGGCACCTTAAGAATAATGTTAATTATATGAGACTGAGACCCCTGAAGGATACATCAGACAAGAGTTGAGATGGATTTGTACTGCCCCTGTGCTGGGGAATGCAGCCCCTCAGGGCCAACCCTGCCTGTGCCCAGCTGCTGAATGCACAAAGAGATTGGTGGATGGGCACCAAACTCTGCACCAATGGCCAAGCCCAACCAATGTGGTTTGAAGGCATGTGGGAATCCTCAGTCCTAAAACAGCTGTTTGGGGTTGATGCTTGTGAGGCTTAAGATTTATAAAGGTACTGATGTAATGCTTTGTCTCAATGTGCCATTAACCCATCAAGCCACATGCTGCCTTCCCAATGAGACCAAACAGAGGGCAGGAAAACTAATTGGAAAATACATCACCAATCTCCCCATGAAGCCACAACCACATACCCACCGTGAGGGCTGTTGGCTTCCCGTAGTCTTCCCATGGAAAATGTCCTCACCTCCTGCTGCAGTTGGGCGGCATCTCCAGAGGTGCACAGCTGGAGCTGTTTGTGTTTGGCTGGATCACTGGGAAGGATTTCAATTCAAGGTTTTGCTCTGATTTGCACCAGTGCCCATGTCTTAGCAGAGCAGCACTGCCACGAGCAAACAGAGCCCACTGCATGGAGAAGATCATTGAGAAAGGAAAGGGCTCTGCAGTAGGCAGCTCCAGGTTAATAAGTAAACTATTCATCTGATAGGGACACAGGAGAAGTTTGCAGGTATTCAGCCCCGCTCCAATTCAGCAATACCACTTCGCTTTATCTCTCTCCCAAGTAACACAAACATTTATGGAATTACATTTTAAGGCTTTTAAAGGTGTATTTAGAACGTGTTTTCTTTGAAGCGTTATCTTTGCAAGCTCTCATGCGCTGATAAAGGCCGTGTTTGGCTGCCTCTTGAGGAGCACTCATAAGCTGTTGGGTCAGGGTAGTTTCTCCTCGGGGGCTGCAGGACAGCAGAGGTGGCAGTGCTGTGGGTGACAGCCTCAGGGACAGAGTAGAGAACAGATGGGAAATAAAGCCCTCAGTCTCAGCACGAAAGTTGCCATCTCCTCCCTGGGAGAAGGGAAGGAGCGCAGCGAAGCAAATGACCTCACTGCAGGATGGTTCCACTTAGCATCCCCAGCCCTCCTCCTGGCCCTGCCCAGCGATGAAGACGTCGTCCCACAGCTCATCACTCACAGCAGCGCATACTCGCGCCTCGTCCTGCAGTCGGGGATTTGACCCGGAGCTCCTCGAAATCAATGGAAAGGCTCCAGTGGATTTCTGCAGGGCTTGGAGCTGAGCGAATGTTGGCAAACTCCACCACAGCTAATGGGAACTTTGCTGGCAGTGCAGGCTGACAGGTCAGGCGGAGGGAGAAAATTAATTCGTCAAGAGGAAGATTCATCTTCTCTTGAAGTTTCCAAGGAGTTTCTTAAAGGAGCACTCACCACCACCCTTTCCTGCGAGGAGAGCAGCTCTGGATTGGCAGTGATGCTATTGCAAATACCTCGAGGGGTGAGGGGGGGCTGAAGTCTCCCCCCAACTCCCTTTGCCCTGTTTCTGTCCTTCTTCAGCTCAGCTCCTCACCTCCACCCTCGCCTGGAGCCAAAATCTCCATGCTGGAGCCTGGCCCCTCTCGGCCTCCCCTGTGCTGTTGCTTTCATTCATTTTCTTCTCCCCAAATCGCCAGGCACAACTTGTCTGAACGTATGCCGAACCTGATAAGCCTTTGGCAGCCTCAAGAATAGATTGCTTTCATAAAAATGAGAACCATTTCGTGAGAACTGGGGGTGGGGGTGGGGGTGGGAAGGGGGAAGCAAAAGCAAATGCAAAAATAATGTGCAGGCGAAGGCCCATGCAATCACCTGGCAGGAAAAGGCATTCACAAATCAAAGCATAAATCACAGCACTGTGAGCAGCCAGGCCAGGCAGGCGGTGAAGCCCCGCACCTCTAGGCTCTGTTTGCACACTCAGGTCTGCACAGAGCACGGAGCGGGCACATCTTTCACCAGTGTGCAGAAGGGAACTTGCTGAAAAACTCACAAATGAGAAAGGAGCCTCAGGACTGAGATCAAGATCTCAGTGTGTGGGTGCAGCGGTTTTGCAGTTATTGGGGCAGGACAAGGAGATTTGGAGGGATTCAGAAAGTCAGAGTTCTGCCCCAGCCATTGGTGCGGCTCAGCAGAAATAGTGGCCCAAAGAAATCATGTTCTCAATATGAGTTTTACACTTGGAGAGCAAAACTTCACAAATAGAAGAGATGCTTGTGAGGAAGGGACATAAATCCTTGCTTCGTACAGCTGGAGCCATTGCACAATGGCACATGCTGCAGTTCCACCACGCCAAGCTGTACAGATTAGCAATGGGGCCTGAAGGCAAATCTGACATGTCCAAAGATGTTGGCCCTAGAAGGAGAGCTCAATGCTGCTAGCGCCAGCTTAGCAATTTGTATGTGTAAGCACAGTGCTTGCTTAGCTGAGTCCTTTTCTTCACCTTCTGGGTTCTGCGGCTACATGAAACACCCAGTTTCTCTCTTTGCACTCTTTGGTGACAGGCACAGGGTGGGCACCCCCCCTATTATGGAGAAGATGGAAACAATGAGGAGTGGTGCTTCCAGGCTCCATCTGTTGGGTGTCCACCTGGAAGGGGAGAGCAGTGGAACATCTCTCTTTTCAAGGGTCTGTGCCACAGCTGAACTTCAAAATAAGCTTTCTTGTCTTTAAGAAAGATAGTACCGATGGATTCATTACATGGGAATAAATGGCATAGCTGTGTTTTATGGGGAAAGTGTTGAAATCTACCAAACACTAAAGAGCTGTCATCCCTCCCCAGCTCCAGAGAGCAGGAGCCATTCTAATGACAAGTTTTGCTAACGAAGCAGTCGTGAAAAATATTTACTGCCAGAGTTCCTTCAATTGACATTTGCATCTTCTGTAATTTGCCAAACTCTCTGTGCAAATGGAGCTGTTTTCATGGGACTATAATTTACAAGGAGGGTTTTTCCTCACTTCTCAGTGTCTGCTTAAAGAAAAAACCAAAAACACAAACAACCCAAAGCATCTTTGGTTCTGAGATTCACACTTAATTTTTTATTTTGCTTTGGCCAGAGGAGGAGAGAGCGACAAAGGGAAATGGATATCATAGAGCAGAGATGGAGGAGTGTGTGATAGGAGGACTGCTCAGTGCAGTGAGTCATGGCCACTCACAGGAGAGCCAAGAAGTGTCAGAGCACAACAGGGTCCTCCCTGGTTCAGCCAAGCAGGAGCCAGCTGAGAATGGACGTAGTTCCCCTGTCTCCAGGGGAGAAAATAAAGATGGATTTGAGGCAGGATCAGCATTTGGATCCAAGAGGAAATGGTTAAAACCACCAGATGTCACTGGTCTCCTCCTCGGTGGTGAGAGCCAGGCACAGGGACCACAGTGCCAGTGTGCCCTGCAAACCACCCCATCGTTTTGTTTTTAGAGCACCAAATATTCATATGTTGGGCTATTGGGAAAAATCTGAGCAACAGTGACAGCAACAGGTGAATGCAGGTGGGATCATGAAAACTTACAATGTGTTTCCTGACTCAATATTTTGTGCCAAAACCGGGCATGGACAGATGCATTTCCATCATCGTTTTGTGCTTCATTGAGAACAGCTGCCACCCGCTTTCCCACCGTCTTTGTACTCCCCTGCACGTTTGCAGCACCTTGGAAGGCAAACGCTGCTCTCCTTGTGTGTTTGCAGCCCATATGTTGCAGGTTCAAGGAGGTGAAGGAAAACTGAGCCAACATGGGAAGGACTCATCTGCTTCTCCTTCCAACCCAGAGAAAAACCACAGCTAAAGGGCAAAGCAGCACCGGTGTGAGGAGGATGGAGGCACGGCTGCAGCTTTCCAGCCCAAGAAGAAGGAAAAGAGGATTTTTAGCAGGAAATTTGCCCTTCTGTTTCAGTTTGGACAATATATATAGCCACTGTGAGAGGCAAAGGATACATACGGACTGGCAGCTGGTGGATGCAGCCCCTCTGCAGGAAGGACCTTGCACCCCACAGCTGTGCCAGCTCACCTGGCTCTGGTTTGTAGGGCCACAAGTGAGCTCCGTCATCTTCAACAGATCATTCCCATCTCTCAAATTGGCATCTCCTCCATCTGCAGGTTGGGATGCTGATAGTGCCCGTTGCACTGCAAAGAGCCAGGAGATCTGCACCCCTCATCTGTCAGCTGTCCCTGCTCACTCCAGGTCTCTGTGGCCACACTGAGAGCACCGATATCCCCACATGGGACACCTCCTGCAGAAATGGCCTTTTCCAGGCCTGGGAAGCTTCCTGCTGGTGTGAGGTTATTGGGTTTGTGGAGTGATGCCCTTTGCTGTGAGTCTGAACATTTTAATATTCTGAAAGGGGAAAGATCATCCTTCTCCCTGTTAAGCATTGTGCTCTGGTTGCTAACTATGACGGGGACCTCACAAGCTTTTGAAAATAGTGGGAGGACTCAGAGAAGCAAGGTTACACTCTCCAAAAGCAGAAGACAAGAGGAAAGCCCGCATAAAAACAGAATTTACTCCGTCAGTGTAATTGGAGCGGCCGCTCTGCTCCCATCCAGCCTGGTTTTATATCTCTAAGTAATGGAACTAAGAGGTGGGTGATGGGCCCCGGGGAGCCTCCTGCGGATGCTGCACATGTGCAGGACGGGGAAACACTCGTACCCCGCGGGCTGAAACCCCGCATGCAGCTCCGCAGACTCAGCTCCCGGCCGCAACGAGCGCTTTGCAAAGCCGGCAGCAGCCCCTGGCGGAAGCTGCGTGCTACGAGTGCCTTGGTCGCTGCATTGAAGGGAGGGGGAGGTTGTAATCGTCTCAAGCAGAAAGCCAGCTCGCTTTGCTCTGCATTGCTCTCTTTTTGTCGCGAGGGAAATGTGCCAAACCCAGGCACGGGAGGTTATGCTCGTCCGCATTCGAAGCCCCGAGCAAAGGGGACGTTTGTCTTTTGGATGGAATAGGTCAGAGTCCTGAAAAGTTAATGGGAAGATTTACAGAGAGATTAATACAGAGAGGCAGATTTTGAGCTTTCCAGCTGGGAAGCAGAGCAATCTTTGGTATAACCATGATTTCTCCAAGCAGCCTGTGTGATCTCCAATAGACATCTACAAGACAAGGAGGAGACTGTTTCAAAACGCATCACCTTCTGCTATCCAGAAGTACCTCCTCACCCATCGGCACAGCCCATCCACCTGTGGCACCAGACCCTCTTGCTCCCCTTCCCAAAGCCAGAGATGGTGCCGACAGTGCAGCTGCTGAGCAGACACATGGTGGTGCCCCCAAGGCCAGAGCCACTTGTCCCAGTGCCACTGCACGCTGCTGTTTGTGTGGCAGAGCTCTGAGCCTGTGGCTGTGCTGTCACAGAATGGATGCCTTGTCCATGTGGTTGTCATTAATTCCATCAACTTGAGGTATTGGGCTGCATCAAGCAATCAATCTCTAATTCCTTTGTAGAGCAAAAGGAAAGAGAGGAGAAGAAAGGAGGCGAACAATTCCTTTTGCCCATTGGCTCGTACAAAGCACTAGCTGTAAAATAGCCCATACACCGTGTCCCTCCTGCAGAGGAACGAGTCAGGAATTCCATGAGCAAACTGCCACCACCAAACTGTCCCTACAGGTCGGCCAAGGACCGTGGCTTGCTGAGCAGCTGCTTGTTTACCTGCCACCCATTTCCATGGCGTGGGAGTGCAGCCACATTCCTGCGAGCCCCGACTGATCCCCGCCTCTCCGACCCATCCGCGTGCCACCAGGGATGCACAGAGCTGATGTTTGACAAGAAACGCTGCCAAGGATGCTCAGTGCTGCTCTGAGCTTGCTGAACCGGCCAGCTCAGCAACAGGGTGTAAACCATGGTGGGGATGGGGCTGCAGGAGGATGGATGTGATCTTATGCCATTGCGGGGTCTGACCTGTTTTGGGGGGGCTGAGCTCTCGGGGTGTGCAGCAGGGCTGTCCCAATGGGAAACTCAGCCAAGGGGCTCAGCTCCATGCATCAAGTCCCCCTCCTTACCCAAATGCAAATGCACCTCTTGTGTTCTGCACATTTGTGGCTTCAGCAAAGCGGGGGAAGGCTGCTCCTGCCCAGCTGTGGTGGGAAGCACGTGGCAGCCAGCATTTTTCTGGGGGATGCTGCACTTCAAAGGCTCAGGGATGTGTCCCCATCGCCTGGGGCTGCAGCGGCCCACGGCTGGGTGGAAGCTGCTGTGTCAGCAGCCATAGTGGGGAGACAAGCCATGCTGAGCAATGGCTGCCATTTGGGGTCAGCCCCACAGCCCCTACTCAACCTTTGCTCCCCAGAGCATCCCCCATTGCACAGTGCCCCAGGAACCCACCCAGGACAGCAGCATTTCTTTCAACCCCCACCTGCAAGCTCCCAGATGTGCTATTTGGAGAACACTGCCTCTCCTCTGCCAAGTGTATTGAGTTTGCCACCCTGTGCTGTACGTTGCACACCATCCCAAGCCCAAACACTCCTTGTCTGAGCTGCACCACCAAAAAGTAGAGGCAGCGTCCCCTTGAGTGAACCTAACAAATACATGAGTTTAACAGGATGCTGGTGTCATTTCGATTCTTTTTTTCCCTTCCCCTCCAGAAGGAGCCACATGTTATGTAAAAACTTCCCACCTTAATGGTGGCTGAATGATTTAAATGGGTCTGTTTGCTGATGTGATTGATTTCAACCAACAGCACAGGTTGAGCTGTAATTATGGGAAAACAATCAAATCTCTATCTGGGTTCAAACCATACTGGTCCTGCCACTTTTTTTCTATTACGGCAGAACCTGTTCAGCAGCTTCAGCCGAGCTGTGCCTCCTTTCTGCTGCTGGGGCAAAGAAAAGCAAACCAGTAGAGCAGGTCAGACTGCAGAGAAAAAAAAATTATGGCTTATTGTCTGTGCAAGTTCACCCACACTGCTCACTTCTGTCTCTCGTGTCCCAGATGACTGCGCTCAGATCACAGCTTAACAGAGCCTGAGGAGCCCAGGGAGACACGCAGACCCCCATGTGAGTATTGTGCCTGTGCTGATTTTTATCTGTTCCCTGGCATCTGGCACAGGGAGCTGGGAGGGAGCTGGGGAATGGCCCCAAAACCGCACATCAGTGCTTTGGGGAGTGCTGTCACTCAGTACCGGCAGCCCATGGGAAGTATCCCAGGTTTGCTTGCTCTGCTGTCACCTCTCTGAGCTCATGGAGGCTATTGGGATTTTTCCAGCAGGCAGGGAGCTGCAGGCGTGTTGCAAAGCAGCTCTGCTTCTTTGGGGAGCAGGGAGCTGGGCTTCTGGGGACCTATTCTCTAACAAATCCTCTGCTCTGGCGTTGTCGGTCTGAACAGGAAAGGCAATGAGGTGTCACTGGGAATTGGAATGCAAAGAAATGGCATTCTGCTCGGGCTAAGTGCGATAGCTGCACAAGGATCAGAGAAGGCTGTGGGCGTTGGGGTGTGTATGTCGGGAGTCCAGTCACGTTTACATCTAAAGAGCAGGGACCGGAGGCAGGGAGTATCAAAGCTTTCAGTGAGCAAATACAGGCAGAGCCCTGTCCTCAGTCGCACTGGGATGTGCTGTGGGAGCACAAGGCAATAAGCAATGCCCATACCAGGCAGGTGGCACTGCTGCCCTGATATCATCACCTGGTTCTTACAGCTTCACCCTTTCTGTACAGCATCTCATGCACTCAGAAGTAGACAGTTCCCAATATCAGATTCACTTCCTATCCCGATTTTCTTACCCTAAATCAATGGTATTTCTATTGCTGGGAATAGAGTGCCCAATAGGCTTATGTGCCCTTTCTGCTCTCCTCCACCTTACATCCAGGCTGAGGGAAGGGATGGGGATACCAGGGTGTGGAGGAGGAGAAAAGGGCTGTGTCCATTGCCTGCTTCTCATCTGCTCTGCTGCAGTGGTCATGTGATGAGGAATGCCCTGGGGATAATGCCCTGATGGGTAATGCTTCCTTAGGGCACTGAAAGCACCTTAGGGCACCTTCTGAGTGCTCTGGTGGGGGACACCAGTTCATGGTATTGCTTCAAAACCCAGACTGGGTAAAGTGTCCCCATCACCATTGTGTCACCAAGTGTTTGGGAAAAGCAGAGATGCCTCAGCCTTTAAAAAGGCCTGGCTGAGGCTGCCCTGCTCCTAGATGGCTGTGTGTGGGGCTGAGTGATAAGTAGGGACTTGGCCATAATGCCAGAGCTGTGCTCTGAGTTAGAGATTTGTGCCATCATTGCCTTGGAAGAACCATGTGGGATATGAAGGGGAATCCAAAGCATAAATTCTTCCAAAGCTGTGAGTGTGGTTTATGTAGAGCAGACCCTTACAAATGGCCTCTTGCAACCCTCCTTGTCCCAAATCGGGCAGCCAATCCCCCATCAGAACATCCCCACCAGTAGGAGGCCCTGAGACATTCCCACTTGAGAATCTCCATTTGGGCATCAACTGCAGGTGGTCCCAGAGCATCCCTGTAGGGCATCTGTCTTGGGGGAACCCCATCAGCAGGGACTCCTTGGACAACCTATTGGGACATCCCTATTTTCAGGGGTCCCAGAGCCAGAACACTATGCCCTACAAGCTCCTGTAGGCAGAAGCCCCTCAGCTCCACCAGCACTTGTGTGCAGGTGTTTTCCTTTTACAAACAGCATTGAGGAGAAAAGTGGATTCAGTTGAGAACTTCATTACCCACATCATATCCAACAGAGAGAAATTCACACTTTTCATTCACGTTGAGTGTGGTTAGGATGGGTTTTTGTGCCCACGTTGCTCTGGGTGCCATGCATATCCATTCATAACTCCCCAGCCCTCCCCTGTGCTGCTCCCACCCACTGTGCCCATATGGGGGTTTTGGGTAGGCTGTGAAAGCATTGGATGTTTGGGTGCTTTGGGTGCACCTCTGCTCCTGACAGAGCCTTGAGCTATTCCTTGAGCCTCACCACTTCTCAATTAAAACACCTGAAAAATGCAATAATGCTTTATTACCTTCTTCCCAGAGCATTTTGAGGTGTTAATTAAGCGATGTTTATAGAAGCTGTGGTTATCCCGAGATGCACAGGCAGATAAGGGACTCTTTTAAACCATCTTTTGAATCCTTGCTCAGGCTCTTGGAGCAACCCATGCCTTTGCCCAAATCCCACTGTGCTCCAAGCAGCACCATGGCATGACTGCAGGGTCTGAGTGTGTGACCAGGCAGGAGATTTGGACCAGTAATAACATAATAGAAGAAAACTTTGGTGGTTGCCACAGGTGTTAGAGAAAGAAGAAGCATCACCCAATGGACTGAGGGCCCTACAGATTTTCCATGACTGATGAGGCAGTTTTTGTGAGTATAAATTCATTTATTTCTAAAATTAGACTGGAACATAGAGTGGTGGACAAGAAAAAGAAGTCTGGCTAATGAAAGCAGTGCTGCCCAGCAGTCACACAGCAAAATGTGTGTTGCACAAACCCAGGCTGAATCTGAACCTCTCCAGTACTGCTGGTGAGGAAATACCTAATTGTAAAGCCATTAAGCTGAGCTGATCTGATAGTGTCAGAACTTCAGAGTCCTGAGTTTATTTATTTTTGAATGACTTAAGCTCATTTAGCCAAAGAGCTGCTTCATTCTTCCGAAACAGGCAGTGCTGCTCAAGTCCCTCACTTCCCGAACCCCATAGCAAGGGATGGGAAATCATCCTCCCCAGCCATGGATATGGAGAGCAAGCACCAGCCTTGGTACTCCTTCCAAAGTAGCCAGATATGGGGCTGGCCCCAGCACTGGGCTCTGCAAACAGAGGGCACCCATGGCTCTGAGATACGCATAGCCCCATGCCACCAGCACACTGAGGGGCTGCTCCTGGCCCCACAGCATCCTGCAAAGGCTCAAGATCAAATCCCAGGCAGACATATCTTCTGCTGACTCAGGAGTGCTGAGAAAAAGACCAGGACTGTCCCAGCCGTGCTGCAGCTGTGTGAGGGGAGCAGGGCTGCTGCCTACACCCCAGCCAAAATTACAGCCCAGATCCTGACCCACCAGGCTCTGCCCACAGCACTGACTCACAGCAGCTGCCTGCACTGCTAGCGGGGCTCAGACCCGGCTATCACATCCCACCCCAGGTATCTCATTCCTGGCACATCCCAGCATGAGCCCTGAGTGCCATAGATGGGGATGGTGACACTGGGGGCAGCGTGAGTAGGGGCTGATCCAGCACAGGAAGGCCAGAATGGAGCCCACACCATGACACATGCTCAGCTTCCAGGTGCAAAGCCATCCCATCCTTCAGCACTTCAAAGCCTTCCCAACCAGCACCTTACCAAGCAGTGGTGAATCTCCCCATCTCCCCCTCACCCCATATTCAGGACTCAGCAATCCCAACACGCTGCCAGCTGCACAGATGGTGTTCTCGTTAACATCTTTTCATCAGGTTTTTGTCGGAGATGAGCTGGGTATTATTTCACCTGGCTCTTTGTTAAGCGGTGGTTTTTGAGGTTGAGCAGAAGAGATCAGCTCCCAATCCCATTTCACGGTGGCTGATCCTGAGCAGCCTGTTGGCCGTGCGAGCTGCAACAAGCTGTGTGTGCTCAGGAGACATCACCTACTGCTGGCACAGGCTGCTTTCTGCCCACGGGAGGGGCAGCAATGGTTTTTCCTTAGATTTTTATGCTCAAAAGGCAAGGGGGGCTGCTCAGAGGCTCATGTTCAAAGAGAGTGGTTTTGCAGCTGAGTTTCTGATCTGTGTTTTGGTCTCCGTCATGCTGAGCTGAGCGCGGTGAGAGCACACAAGCCCAGCCTGCTGCTTGTGCTCACTGGCGCGTGCCTAATTTCTTTTTAAAATCAGACCCTTTAGGGGAAAGTTTCTCCTTCCAGCTCTGCATGCCCACATCTTGCATATGCAGGCGATCAGGCACACCTCTGCTCTGCATGCAGATAAAGGCACGCGGGTGCCGGCAGGGATAGGGAGCGTGCAGCACCTGCGGAACCCTTCCCATGAGACTATGAGGCTGTTGGGTTTCTCCCCATTGTGCAGAGCTTGCTGGCCCATGACAAACAAATTACACATCCAATGCAGGTGGGGGAGTCTCTGCAGTGTCCCACAGTGGCATTCATATACATGCTGTTCAACAGCACTGCCTGGCCCAGGAGGGATTGCAGCTATCTTGGGGACCCAGTGTCATGTCCCAGTACTGCCCAAGGTTTTGGCTAAGCATTCCCATTTTGGAAGGAGAGAAAATAGCTCAGTGTCAGCATCCCTGCTGGCAGCCTCATGATCATTGGGGTCAGGGCAGATTTTACAACCAGCCACTTGACTTTCAGATTGATGGCTACCTGGTGCCTTTGGGGTTGGACTGAATGGTTTCTGGAGGTCCCTTCCAACACCTGCAGTTTTGTCACTCACAGCTTACTGAACTGGGGGTACCGTGGCTTACTAACACTGACCCTAACCCCACAGCATCAATGGGGAAACCAAGGCAGTAGCAGGGGAGGCAGAGACCTCAGAGACCCATGGTTCTGAGGAGCCACAGACCCCACCCAGCCCTTCACCTCTCCAAGCATCTGAAAAATGGGGCTAATGGTTCTGGTTTTGGTGTCTCCCCAGGTGCAAGGAGGCAGCAGGGGCAGCCAGGGCAATGGCAGCTGGGCGGCCATACTGGGCAAGCACTTATGGAGCCATCAGGTTCCAGCCCTAGAGCTACAAAGACTTTTCCCATCACCTGTTCCCAGCAGGATGGGACACGAGCCCTACCCCCACATAGAGCCCCACAATACCCTGATTTTCAGCTGCTGTGGTGTTCCCACTATCAAAGCCATCACTATTCTGATTTGTCTGCACTCCCAGCTCTGGGCTGATGCAGGGTACACTGTTCTGAAAAACCCAATGAACACACTGCTCTCATTGCATGTGTGGCTGAGCAAATTATTTTACTTCCCATATCCAGGAAGGATATTTGGGAAGGTATTTCTTTGTCCTCTTTCTAAGACTTAGCAAAACACCATATCATAAAATCATAGAACCATTAAGATTGGAAAAGACCATTAAGATCATCTAGTCCAACCAATTATCCACAATATAAAAATTTTATTGGATATCTTTTTCTGTTCTAGACTAAAATCTGAATGATTTGAGACAAAAGGACATCCTCGCATGTGGCCCAGGAGCACAGCAGAGCCCTGAACATGAGCACAGAGAGCTTTGCAGAATTCCTGAACAAGCTCAAGGAAATCCATGAGAAAGAAGTCCAAGGTAAGGAGACAAAAGCAGCCTTCTTAAAAGCTGGCCAAAATCCAATCCTTTTTGATGCTTCCTTGATCTGTTTGGTTTCAACTAACCCTCCGATGATGTGTTTCCTCCATCTTGTTGGTCACCATCTTGGACACTGAGGGAAGGAGAGGATGGGAAAGACGCAGTGGTCTATAAGGAAGAAGCAACAAGAATTGAAGGCCCTGTTACAGAAAACTTTAGATAGTTTCTTCCTCTAGGGAATTTCCCAGTCATACATCATTAAAGTAAGAACCATTCAGTTAAAGAAGCAAATGCCAAATCCAATTGCTTTCCTATTAGAACAATTCCCAGTGCCGGAGTTATGAACAAAGCAACAGCACTTTAGGAAGATTCTGGCTTATGAATTCATTTTTGTCTTTGTGATTTCAGGCCATGGGAGAGTTAGAGGAAACTGTTGAGCAATCTAAACCACATGTTTACATCTATTTTGCATAAAATAGATTTGACAAAACGTAACATCTGCAGATCCATCAATGAAAGTGTTCTCATTGAGCTGTAAATATTCTTCGAGACGCTTTGCAGCCCCCAGAGCTATAAAATACTGCCCACCTGGGAAACGCCTGCTGGAGCTAAAAGAACCAGAAACAAAACTGTAACAGACTTTTTGGGGGAGGAGGGGAAATGCAAATTCATTAAACAGTGGAAATGCAAAACGTGCTCCCATTCTGTACAGCTTTGCCAGTTATGTCAAACCGCGATGTCATTTTGTGCAGGCGGTGTGTTGGTCTTTCTCAGGTATGTGGTTTGCAAAGCGGAGAAGTTCCTTTCAGACGGAAGCCAGGTGATGGCTTTTTGTTGCTGAGGTGCTGTGAGATTTGCAATTAGCACCCAGCTCTCCAGCTCTCTCCATTTCTGTTCCTTGTTCCAGGTCTGCAAACAAAGCTAACGGAGCTGACGACGGAGAAGTGCCGGTGAGCAATGCCTGTGATGCCGATGTCCCAGCAGGTGGAGGGGATGGGTTTTAAGACCCCCAGGCATTTCTGTGCCTCACAGAGGTGCCCATGAGCCCTAAGCAGGTGGTTGCCTGTTTTAGAGAGCATGCTTCATCTATTTGGCAGTGCCAAATTTAAACCTTTTAATCCCAACAGTGCAAGCAGCACAGTGGGCTCAATGCAGAAACCCTTCCCACAGACTGGGCACTGAGGATGAAGCCATAGGTATTGGGAAAAGCCCAGTAATTCTCTTTTCCTGACTTTTTTCTTGCATTAGTGATGCTCAGAGAATTGAAGAGTTGTTTGCTAAAAACCACCAACTAAGGGAGCAACAGAAGGTCCTCAAAGAAAATGTCAAAGTGCTGGAAAACAGGTAGGATTTTGTGGTCACCTATTTGGTGTCACTCACATCTCCAGGTAATGGTGAGGAAGGCACTACTCTGCACACACACAGTGCCCATTTCCCCATGTGGATGCATGGTAACAAGCTCTCAACCATGGGTTTTCATCCAGGCTGCGGGCAGGTCTCTGTGACAGATGCATGGTCACCCAGGAGCTGGCAAAGAAGAAGCAGAATGAATATGAGAATTCCCATTTACAGAGCCTCCAGCACATCTTCATTCTCAGTAGGTACCGAGGTCTGCTGTAAGCTCAGCTTTGGTTTGCTGAGGCTGTGCTTTCTGATGCCTGCACAGAGCCACTCGATGTTTGAATATTCAGGAGAACTTTGGTGATTGAGAGAAGGGAGGGAGGGAGTGATGGAAGCATGGAAGCGCTGGGGAATCAGGTCTGACAAATGCACATGAAGCAGTGGAGCTGGGCTTTCAGCTCTCAGTATCTCCAGAAAAAAGGAGAGATAAGAGGTTGAGCACCATCCTGCTCCATGCAGCACCCAAAGCTGCAGCTCTCCTGGTGTCTCTTTGTAGCCAACGAGATGAGCCGCCTGAAGGAGGAGAACAAAGCTCTCAAGGAAGAACTGAAGAGGCTCCAGGGCCCGGAGTAAGTGCATGTCATTCATGGCACAGGGTGCTGGTGTGGCTTCCCTACCACAGAGCAGGGCTACATCTGGACCTTTGTGTCCACAGTAATAGTTTATCTGATTCCCATGGGTTCCTGTAGACATTAAGACAGCAAAATAATTGTAAAGGTCCAAGTCCTCATTGAGCTTTGCTCATTCCCCTCTTCTCTTGCACCCAATGGCTGACTCTTTGGGAACATGGGGATCCAGCGATAAGGAGGGAAAGATCTGCTCCAGCAGGTTAATGCTGAAAGCCAAGAAACCTGCCAGGCAGGCTGATACATACAAATCAGCTCATTCCTCAAGGGCTTAAAGTCCAGAGGAATTAGCACCAAGGGATTAGTTTAGAAATGTGTTTTCTTTGGAGACCAGAAGCACCACCCACTTAAAGAGAAACTCTCACTTCTCTCCTCCGATGCTCTCCAAGGTCTGAGCAGTTTGGGAGCTGCTGATCCAGCTGGGTTTGCTAAGCACTGAGCTCTGCTCTTCCCTGGGCTGCTGCATTGGAAGGTTCCAACCAACACCCATTTCTTGGCATCAGGATCTAGTCAGGACTTGATTGGTGACAAAAGTGTGGGGCTCAGATTCACAGCAGCTATGGGGACCCAAGGGACCCACCAGCTCAAAATGATGACAGTAGTCCTGAATCCAGCCCTACACCAGACAGGGATGTACAGGTTTTCACAGAGCTTTTGCAACTATTGCAGTGGGGTTTTGTCTTACCCAACTTCATGGCTCCCCATGACATTATCCATGGGTAGGTGGGGAAATCAGACCTTGAGCTGTCATGCTGGCTCTGTCTCATGCTGCAGACTGCAGCCAAGCCAGTGATAACCTGAAAGGGAGGGACATGAGGCTGAAGATCCGGTCTATCCACATGATATATAAATATGTATATTTACACATCAGGTTCTGTAACTCAAAGCTGCTGGTACAGTGGCTCTCAAACTGATGATTCCCTTCTCCTGCCCCCTCCTTTTGTGTCTTTCTGCTCTCTGCAGGGACAGGACCAAGTACCCAGGAGCCATCTCCAGGGAGCGCAGCTCCACACCCAGTTCCCCACTGCCATTACTGTCCCCCAGTAGCAGGAGCACCAGTACTGAGAGAGTGGCTCTTGGAGCAACAGAGGACTCCCAGCACAGTGTGCCAGGGCTGGAGGTGGGGGAAGGTGGGTGCTGTGGTCCAACCACCCCTCGGGTGTCCTGGAGATGAGACACAGTGGCTGATCCATGGGGCAGAACTGCTCAAGTGATGGGCCTGGAGAGCATAGAGCAAGCTGCTTGCAGCTCAGATGGATGCTCTCAGGGGATAGAGACAAATATGCTGTTTTGCTTTGTGCAAACAGTAGTTGGGGATGTTTGGGTGCTCTCACTCTAAGACAGGTTCTGTGCAGGCATGCAGCCACTGCCCATTTGGTACAGAGACCATATGTTTGCCTTGGTGCCAGCTATGCATGCAATGGACGGTCCATTCATTCATGTACTTGCTAGAGACAGAAGGAAATTTCAGCTCAGTGGGACAATCACAGATGCTGGTTTTGTCTTTTTTTGCAGAGAAGGCCACAGGACAGAGAAGCTCTCCGAGCAGCAGGGTTTCCCCAAGCACTATCCTCCAAGAAGCCAGCCTGGCAGAAATGGTGAGTTGACAGAGGGAGCCCAGAATCCTCAGGGCTGCTCCGCATCTGCATTGGGTTAGGAAGGGTAGAAGCAGATGGAGAATGAGCAGGAAATACTTAGAGGGTAAAACAACTACTTAGAATTGGACAGAATGCTGTTGCCAGGGCTAAAGAGGAAAACGCCCTTGTGGTATATGCATTCATTGGGAGAATTGCCACTATCCATGAGCAGATCCTTTAGATTTTGGCATAGGCTTCTGTTTCTGTTGTAGGAAAGTACATCTTCAGTTTGCCCTCCATAACAACACACCTAGCACCCCTGAGTCCCCTCCCCAACACAGTGGTTCCTCTCTTACTAAGAAAATCTTTCTCATGGGGAGATCACATCAGTTCATGTATTGCTGCAGCTTATTCTAAGTGATAATCAGGAACAAGAGGCTGAAGCACTGTGGCAAAGCCTGGAGACCATGTGAATGGTGGAGGTTTTGGATATACAGAATACAATGCAGCACAGCAGACCTGCCCAAGAGCATTGCAGATATCTCTCCATCTGCAGCAGAATGAACAGTGGTGTTTGCAGAGGGACTGGCATTCACTGGTTGCCTTTTTGTGCATAGATACAAGCCAGCCATGCCTTTGAAGCACAGAACATGTGTCAGCTGAGGGATGCTGAGTGATATGATGATTCTGGGCACTGGGAAATGAAGCTGCAGGACTTGGAGCCCTGCTCTCACCATGGGAACCCAAGCCCACGTACACACCCACACAGACACTTCTGTTTTGGCACAGCCTTCGCTTAGCTGAACTCTGCAGAAAACCTGAAGGAGTGGGTGAAGTGAGGTTTTGGTGAGGCTGCAGGCAAGCTGCAAGGATAATTAATGGGGATCACAGGAAGGAATGGTGACATCTCTGTTAAGCAGGGAGAAGTCAAGTCAGAACACGTGGTGAGCCCTCCGCAGCAGATGGGATCGCGACATCCTGGCTTCATTGCTGGGTCTCTGCTGGAAAAGCACCCCCAAAGAAATACCAGGAGCATGGAATGAAGCCCAGAGCCCTGAGCAATGGTTGGGGAATTTGCAGGGTCTTATCTTGGTTAAGCCGCTGGCTTGAGACAAGGCATGTGGGCTCCTTGGCCACAGATCGGTGCAGCCAGAAATTAAAGAATATTGAGGAAAACACAAAGGGGAGCTTTCTTGGGAAAGCCAAAACAATTAAGATTCAGCCACTGATTGGAATTGTATCAAATCACTTCTTACCACCCCTGCTGTGGGAACTGCTGTAAAAGCCAATAGGGAATCTGGCATGGAACAGCCAGGATCAGTTTCTGTTAACATGGGCAAGGAGCTGGGTCTGCACCCAGCACAGCTCTCAGAGCCACATGCTGCTGTCAGAGCCCCACCATACATCCCAATGTCTGACCCAAGTTTTCCTTATAGGCATCCCAGAGGATTGCCAACCAGCTGCACGGCACCATCGCCCTGGTAAGGCACAGCCTGGAGAAGAGTCCCTCGGGGGCTGCAGTGTCCCCACCTGCCAGGAGGACCCCATTGCCACTGGAGCAGGAACGAAGCCCCAGCCTGGAGTTGTGAGTCCTTTGTTTGTGCCCCTTGCAGGAGCAGGACCCCATTAGGTGGCTCCTAAATTATGATTTCCTATTTGTCCACCTTCTTGTCCACACTTCTCACAATGCCCACAGCCCTGGGAAACAGGGGAGGGTCTCCCAGTTGAGAAAAATGACTGGAATCCAACTCAACCAGTCTGGTCTCGTGTTACTTCACCTTCAGACAGACCCAGGTGCCTGTCCCCAGCCTGCAGAGTAAGGACCTGGCTGAGCAGGAGGCAGCAGTCCGTGCTGCTCCTTATCTATTCTAATGGGCTTTTCTGCAGGGCTCAGCGATTCCCAGGGCTTCTCCTCCCCATTGATTTTGGAAGCACAAGAGGCTGTTTGGCTGCAGACTGCCAGCTGCCCACAGTGGGAGGGATCGGCCATGCGTTCCCAGGAACTGCTCACACACAGGGTGCTTGCCAAGTGATGAGCAACATCAGGGACTCAGTTTGCATGGGCAGGTTCACTCACGGTGCTGTCTCCTTGGCACTGTGAGAGATCCACTGAGGAGTGGGGTTGGGAATTGCTCCTCTGTCATCAGGTCCCCCAAGCCACTGGGAGAGTCTGGGGACAGCCATAGTGGGAGGGAGGGGACCTCTGGATGCACGGCATGGTGGCTTCCAGGACAAGGGGTACTGGCAGTAATTTGCTCCAGGAGAAGTCCAGGTTGGATACTACAAACAATTTTCTTCTCCAAAAGAGTGGTGAAGCACAGACTGCCCAGGAAGTGTTCAGGAACCTTGGAGATGTGGCACTGAGAGATGTGGTCAGAGGGCATGGTGGGGTAGGTTGGGGTTGGACTTGGGGATTTTAGAACCTTTTCCAACCTTAAGGATTCTGTGATTCTATGATTCTCAGAATCAGTAAAAAGTCACCACATCCCCACCACCACCTGCAGGAACTGGAAAATCATGAAGGTTCCCCCCAAAATGTGATTTCTTTCCTATTTTAGTTACTTAACAACAACCAAGCCAATATCCCCCAAGACTGCTCCATCCTACGAAAGTCTAAAGCTGACTGCCCGCAAAGAGCAGCTTTGCCTCCTCAACAAGCACCTTGCCCTGCACCAGCTGGGGCTGGCAAGTGGCTACTCTCCATCTGATGGAGACAGCAGCTTCCACAGCCGCTTACTCAGGGCCACAGATGGTGATGGCAGGACAAGGCCGCGTGATGACTGGGATGACAGAGCTGCCCTGCTGAAGCTCCCTGCAGCCGTGGTGTACGTGAGGGACCAGCACCTGGAGGGGAAGCTGCACCTCCTCAAGCACCGTGAGCGGCTGCAGCATCTGGAGCAGCAGCAAAGCCATCGGATCAGGGTGGATGGGGAGCCCAAAGCTGTGCCCAAGGAGCGGCCACTGTCCCCGTGCCTTGGCATCACGGTGGGATGCAAGGAGGAGAGGATGGAGGATGTTGTGGATGGGAAGGTGGAAAGGGAGATCTGGTTGAGCCAGGATGGCTCTGAGCACCGAGGAAAGGTGGAAGCATTGAGAGACTATGGTGTGGACGTCCCACTGGACCTGTCAGACACTGGGCGTGGGAGGGGAATGGGATGGATCAAGCACCAGGAGGCCAACAGCCCACATCAGAGCCTGGGGGACAGCCCCATGCACGGCCCCTGCAGAAGACACGTGATGGAGCGGGACGGCTCACAGCCCCACAGCCGCTGGCATAATGCTGCCCAGACACAGCTCACAGGGCAGCCAGGTGCCATCAAGGAGGAGGAGGAGGAGGATGAAGAGGAGGCAGCTATGGTGAGTACAGCTCAGGTTGGCATCACACCAACCCCTTCCCTCCTGTTGGGATTCTGGTGCTCAGTGCCAGTGTCATTACAATCCCAATTAATGTCCCATTCTGAAATGGCCTGGAAACAGGTGGTTTTGTCATGTGTTTGGCAATGGGGTTTTCCACCCAGCTCAGAGGAAAGATGGGCAGCAGCACCTGCACCCTATTCCCACTGGTTTGGGTAGAGGTGATGCTCATCCCAGCACTTGTCATGGTCATTGAGATGGGACTGGGGATGGCCCTTTTCTCCCACATTCAAGGCAGTGGTTCTATTTGTGGTACTTATGGGATTTCTGCACTCACTGCCCCTTACAGCTCTCTCTCTCCCGGGTGCATCCTATAAACAAGTCAACACCAAGCAACACAGAGACTTCTCCAGAGCCCAGGGTGAGACTGGTAGCCAGTACACAGAAGGAAGAACCAGGTAAAGAGCCCCACGCAAACCTGACATCTGAGAAGACAAATGCCAAAGGTGCGTTTTGGTGTGTGTGTGAAGGCAACCTGCAGTGGGAAACAACCTTTGCAAACACCTGCAGTGCCTGCTGACCACAACAGGTGCTCCCCATCCTCCCAAATTGCTCCTGAGAACAGGGAGGGGGATGCTCTTACCTGCATTCTTCCTTCTTCCCCACCCCATCCTCTATAAAACCTTTTTCCATCCTGAAGCTGAGCTGTGCCTTCTGGTTGGGGGGTGTTTCCTCTTGCTGATGGCTGTGGGGCAGGGCTGGGTTTACTGGTGGGGGGGAAAGCAACAGCCATGGGGAGCACAGTGGGCAACACGTGTATGTCTATGGGGAGCTGCTCCTTACCAGCCCTACTGGCTTGGCCAGAATGTTGAGTTCACCTGGATTAGTTGGTCTGGGCGTGTCGGAGTGGTTTGGGAACACTGGGAGTGGGATTTTGCACAGTGGAGAGAGGAAAAAAAAAAGGGGGGAGGGAGAAAAGCCCTGTGTGATTTACATCTTAAGGAGATATCATCATAGCAGAAGAATTTCAGCTGATTACATTCTGGGTGTGGGAAAATGCAGAACTTTCTTCACTTCTCACCTGAAGGCTGACACAAAGCCCAGTAAGGAGCAAACAAATACTTCCTGCGCTTTCTAGTGGACCTTAACCCCTGGAAGGGCAGCATGAGGATGGGGTTGGGTTCTGGGACATTAAGTGTGCTGGGCAGGATGAGGACACAGCTTCAACCCTGCTGGTACAAGGGGTGGGCAGATGGGGCAATGCTAGGTCCTGGCCCCATGCAGGGGCTGGGTGTGTATAGATATGTGGCCTTGGGGCTATGTGCAGTAAAACCCCTTTTGCTGAGCAGGGAAGAGGCTCCCCCACATCTCCTGCTGCCAAAGCTACTAGTCGTGATGTGATGCAACTTTATTTTAAGAGAAGTAATGGCTGTAAGTTGCACCAGGGGGAGTCCAAGTTGAATATTAGGAACAGTTTCTTCTTTGAAAGAGTGGGGAGACACTGGCACAGCTGCACAGGGAGGTGGTGGGGTCACCATCCCTGGAGGTGCTCAGGAAATGTGGAGCTGTGGCACTGAGAGATGTGGTCAAGTGGGTATGGTGGGTTGGGATGGGATTGGGCTTGGGGATCTTAGCGGTCTTTTCCAACCTCAATGATTATGTGATTCTATGAATGTAGACACCTTGTAATGAAGGGTCTCTGGGCCCATGGCTCTGTATCGTACTTGTTGTCCCCCATGTCAGCCAAAAACCCTTAATTCCGTGTTTCCTTAGATGATGATGATGACGATGACGAGTCCATAAAGCAGGAATCTGATGAGACAGATACGACAGACAGTGAGGTTGGTTGGCTTTGGTTTCTTGGGTCAAATAGTGCCTTTGGACCAGGGATTCCTGTCCTGGGAGCACCGGGAGGAGCAGGAGCGGTTGTCCCTGCCCAACTCCCTCCAGGAGGTGACAGCTCATCCTGCATCAGGTGCCAAGACCCATTTCTACACTGTTACCTAACTGGTTGCTGAGGGGTAGATATGTCACTCTTTGTAGACAGGTTTCTGAACACCAGCCCTTGTTACAGCTCTGTGGTGATGGTCACACAGGTCCCTGGCAATTCAGCCAGGCTGTCAGTGCACTGGCAATCAGGTATTTTGTAGACTGATGGCTCTTCTCATTGGTGCAGGTGGCTTCTTCCTATGAACATGATGTCCTGCAAGAAGCCCAGTCAGAAGGGAAAATTTCTTGCACCAAAGAAAGAACTCATGCACTGCAGAAGAAGAGGAGAAGAGGACAGGATTCCTGGACAAAAGGTGGGGAAGAGGAATTTCTCATTCTGTTTCCCAAGAGGCTCCTTTAGTGCAGCACCCAAAGGCTCTGGGCACCTTCCTATTCACGGGCAATCCTCTGCAAACAAATCCCACCATGCACACCGATGTTTGCCCAATGTGATACAGTAGAGACTTTTGGTTCTCTGCAATAAGCTGTGCTGGACCATGCTCTTGGCAACAGTATCCCCAGCCAGAGCGGAGATGTTAATGGAACTGAATGATCTTTTAGGTTCCTTCCAACTCAATCCATGCATGTTGGCCAGAGAGTACCCTGAGCACCTAAGCTAGCAGCTCCTCATCCCTCCTGTTTGCTCACCACTTGCAAGGAGCTGGCTGGGGACAGCTAAATTCCCAGCAGTAAGATGTTGACATTCAGATCAAGGTTTCTGCCAGCTCAGTTGATTTTCCACTGTGGCCCCAGAGGTTCTCCCTGGCTGACAAAGGAATGTGTTGGGCCCACACTTCCTACAGGTGAATGAGCAGAGAGCTGATAAAGATGAGAATAAGCAAGGGTAGCCATCAAGCCTTATATATGACCCTGTCACACTCTTTTGCTGAATTTTGCTTTCCCCCTGTGCGGTCCCTGTTTTGGGATTAGGCCACAAAGGCCTTGTAATGCCAAATGATGCAAATCCATCACTCTGCAGTTAACTCATCTTGCTGTTAACAGGCTCCAAGAAGGCAATGAGAGGAAGAAAGAAAGTCAAAGTGGAACAGTGCTCACTGGGGTTGACAGAGGAAGCAGAGAGCTGCTTGGCTTCCCACCGTGACCCCTCTGAAGAGAGTTAACTGGGTGGTGCTGAGACACGTGGACTCTGCAGCTGAAGGAGAAGAGCTCAGATCCAGCAGTCCACCAACACTGAGAGCAACTGCTGTCTATAAGGACCCATAAATATTACTTCAGGAGCAGAGCACCCTTAAGCCCTCCATGGGTGTCCCTGGGAGAGGCTCAGCGTGGACCCCCATCCTGGTTCCAGGAAAAGGGACCATGTTCTTCCTCAGGATTTGGTGCTGGGAGGGACCCTGACCTTGCCCCCTGTGGCCCAGAACCCAGTGTGTGCTTGAGCACTGCAGGTCCTGTTGTCCCCATGCATCAGTTCAGTCCTGACTTGGGTTTCATGCAAGTGTGGATCTCGTTTGAGCTGCGGAGCCCATGGATTTCTTTTAGAACACATGGGCTAGGCAGGTGGGACAGACTCACAGAGAGAAAAGGAACAAGAGCATGAGAAAGGACAATGTGCCTGAGATGTCTGGTGTCCCCAGCAGAGCCAGGTGTGTGTTCCTGGCTGTGCCCCTGCAGCACAGATCCAGCTCAGCAGCTCACGCTGCCCATAGTGGTACTGTAAAGAGCTTGTTTTCATGTGGATAAACTGTTCTCATGCAATTATCCTGAATCATGGCCTTCAGCATTGAGTTATAGAGTGCTGCTGCCTGGGATGGGACACAAAGAGCAGGGATGAGCAGAGCTGCATGGGGGCAGGGCTGCTCCTCATACACATGCAGCAAACAGAGCTGAAACAAAAGTGCCACAGACAGCACCTGCCCTACGTGATTCCTGCCTGCAGCCACTTCCTCTGCCAGGCACTGCTCTTATTTTATTGCGGGTTTCTTGGTCCCATTCACACGAACTGGGGGAGGGGGTTAACATGGCAAGCCAAACCCTCAGCCAGGCACACAGCTGGCATGGGCATCTTCTCCACATCGTGTTTCCACCTCCATAGAGCAAGCCGGGTAAAATAAAAATGAATAATTAAAAAAAAGATAAATATATGTATATAAATAGAGACAATAATGATAAAGCAAAAAGACTCATTGCAGCTGAGAAGGGAAAAAGCAGAACTCAACCCCTGGGCCTGGCTCTTAGAACCCACAGCCGCAGGAGCGCAGTGCCGCCTGCTGGGCTGAACCGCTCCGTGCTGCGCCCTGCAACTCCTCCCCAGGGCTGCTGGGGTAAAGGGAAGGGAAAGGGATGGGTGGTGAGTGGGAAAGGAAAGGCATAAAAGGAGAGGAGGTATAAACCTAGAAAAAGGTCCGTTTGCAATCAGGAGACAAGGAGAACTGAAAGAGGGAGGGAAGTTTTATGCAGCTGTAAAATAATTCTCTCCCTATGACGATCCCTCAATAAGCAGAAGTGCTGCCAAGAGAAACAAATTCACCAGTTTCTTTTCTTTTTTCCCCCACAAAGTTTCCAGGAGGTAACACCTATTTCATAGCTGGGACAATCCCATCTCTGTAAAAACAAACCAACTATGTTATGTGGGTTTTTATCTGAATCAAAGCAAACGTAGCAAGTTACTGAGGGGAAATCATACTTCACACACTGTGTTCCATCCAGCCCCTGAATGTTGGCACCCACCTCTGTGCTGCAGGGCCATGGGTGACTGCTGGAGTCCATCAGTGCCCGTAGTTCTGCTGCCGTTCTCTTGCTTATGGGATTCTTGACAGATAAATGCAAGTATTGATTTGGTGATGTCCAGGCAGGCTGAGGCTTGAGCTTGTTCTGCCGTAAGGAAATGAGCAATGCCTTGTGCAATGACCCAAAATCTACCCATGATGAGTGTGTGAGTTATGTCCCTTGGAGCAAAAAAGCAAAAGAAAGACTGTCCCAAAACCAGCTCAGTCCTTCTGGAGGGCTGGCAGCCCATGTTGGCTGTTTGATCAAATCATAGATCAGCTGCCATCCACATAGATGTGTGTGCAGGTTGGGTGCCTGTGCCCATGAGCTGCTTTCCCAGAGGACCAGACTGGGAACACAACTTGGATGCAGTTCACTCATTGGCTGCGCCTGAAATTGTGCAAATCTGAAAGAGCAACAGGGTAAGTGTTGCTGTTCCCTTTTAGCCCATCAGAAATAAATAGCACGGCTGGCTGCCTCGCAGGCCGTCATGCAAAACATTTCCGATTGCAGACCACTGCAAGCTTTTTGCTTGCTGATCCTTAAGCATTTGTAGGTGCTGAATCATTCTCCCTGCGCTGCTGGCTGCTCTCAGCCCGCAGACCTGGGGGATGCACACCAGCCCCTTGTCCTCAATGCATCAGCCTCCCACTGACTCAGCAGCAAAGTGACGTTTCCAGCTACCGGTTTGTAAAGTGCTGTAAGAAATATGTTTGCGCAAGCCTCAGTGTGAGTATAAATCTCCATCTCAGGGGAAAAAAAAAATGCCACCACACAAAGGTTCCTCTGTTGCACTGAAACTGAGCTGCTGCTGTGCAGGGAGGCAGCAACAGAACTGGGAGTGAACAGGGCTGTGCTGGGACACAGGAACTAAAAGCACCACTAATAGAGAACTGCACACCAGATTTTCCTCCTTCCCTTAAAGCTTTCAGCTTTCAGCAGTGTCATTCCCTCTACAGCAGGAAGTATTTTGAAGATATCCTAAGGCTGTTTCTTTTTCATGAGGCTGACTGCCACCTTCTCTGTAGTGAAATCCCTTTAAATGGGATCTGCTCAGTGATGCCCATTTATAGTGCTGGCTTTGGGAACACAACTTCACCCCTCCGCTCACCACAGGAACACTCATTCCAGGCATTGCTGTGCTCTTGCTTAAGTCCCGTTTGGGGGATATGAGTGGGATGGACATTTGGGTGAGTGCTTCCCAAGGTCAGATGCACCCTGCAGGCATGGTACAGGCAGCCACGACCCCACAGCTTGCTGATGTAGGACAGCTGCGGTGTTGGGACAAAGCTTAAGGGCAGGACTTGAAGCCTTACTTGTTCATGTGGGAATGGTACCCTGTAAAAACTTCTGAGGCTTAATATGTAGGAGAGTCTGGAGGAGCTCACAAGAACGTGTAGTCCCAAATGTGGTAGCTGGAATGATTGTGGTGATTGTGATGGTGGTTGGAGAGGATTTCATGAGGATGAGGGGTTTGTGGCACAAGGACCTTGGGCTGGAGCCTGCTCAGGAGAGGGGATGAGAATCACAGAACCACAGCATCAGTGAGGTTGGAAAAGAGCTCTAATATCCCCCAAAACCAACCCCAGCCCACTCCAACACACCCACTACCCACATCCCTCAGTGCCACATCTCCATGGCTCTGGAACACCTCCAGGGATAGTGAACCCACCACCCCCCTGGGCAGCTGTGCCACTGCATCACCACTCTTTTGGAGAAAAGCAATGTTTTATAACACCCAACCTGACCTTCCCACAGAACAACTTAAGGCCACCAGCTCTTGTCCTATCTGGGAGCACAGTCTGACTCCCCATTCTCGCCCCAACCTCCTTTCAGGGTGTTGTTCTGCCTGACATCTGACATCCCCTGGGCTTGAGCTCTTCACAGAGGAGTGCTGAGGGCTGTTACTGTGCTGGCCAGGCTGCTGCAGGGCCTGAAATTGATGGGCACAGGTTGCGCTGCTGTAACCATGGGTTATGGAGAGTATTTCAGAAGCTGCCTGTGGGATTACGGCTGTTTTCAAACCATGCCCCAGTGTTTGGGCTCTGGGACAAAAGCGGCATTTTTCACTGTTTCTCTTTCATTCCCCAGATGACACAGGCTGGCAGAGAGGAGCACCTGAGCAGTGTGGCACTGCAGAAGGGTTACACTGTGCTCGGGGTGGAAAATGTACAGAGATTCCTTGTGCTTCATCTTCGTAGGAGCAGCTGCTCCAACTGGAAGGCTGCTCCTCTGGCTCCCAGCCTAAATATATTCCTGACCTGCTTATCTTTGCTTGAGCTCAGGCCATGATTTTGCAAAAACATAACACCCAGCCCACATATGTACTTTAAATGCTGTCTCATATCAGATGCTCAGGCCAAATCCTGCAGTCTTGTATGTAGGAAAAAAAAATCTCCCAGTGTCTTTGGTACCTCTATTCCCCACATAATATATATAAATAAGAGCCAGAGCAGGGCCTTATTCCAGCAACTCCTGGCTAACCAGCCATAGATCCAAATTATTCAGGGCATCCTGTAAGGTCCATCTGTTAGTCCAGGAGCAAAATGAAGTGAGTTGTGTATTGGAAATTCAAAACAGTGCTTCACTGTGTGCATATCCATTCAGTGATGCTGCTAGAAATGCAGAACCACCTGCTTTTACCTGAGGTTTGGCAGAAGTTGAGATTCCTATGTGCTCCAGCTTGGAACTCAGAGCTGTGCAGACACACAGAGACAAGCCCAGCCCCTTTCCAAAATAGCATCCCTATGTTTGCAGTGTGCTCAGCCAAAGCAGAGCTTCCTCAGCAGCAGCAATACCCCATTGCAAGGAGTAAAGAAGAGCAGAGATCCCCTGCCCTGCACCCAGCCCCTACCTCGTGAGAGTGATGCACTGAGGCCGCCCATCTCTTTTAGCAGCAGATCTATGAAACACAGCACCGTGCCCACTGCAGCCACACGCTGTGAGCCCATCAGATGCAGATGAAAGCTCTCAGCATTGCAACACTCAGACCTCTGATTTCAGCTTTGAAGGCAGCAGTCCACCAAGCAATGTAGGCCACCTCCACCGTTTCATCCTGTGCTGACTCAGAGGGGCCATTTGCGTCCTACAGATGCTTTTGCAAGGAAAGATGAAGAAAAAGAAATTGCTTTTTTTATTTATTTTTCATGCATTTATTTGAATCCTGAGTTCTAGAGAACTGTTTGCCTAGTGATGTTTCCATGCTCATTTATCCCGTGGCTTATTTGATTAGCCTGCCACCAGGAAGGATTTTAATTCCTCTTTATGCCAAATTCTTTTGTCACAGCTGTGATATGAGATGGTTCTGCCAAATAATTTTGGCTCCAATTCTGACCTATATGGGTCTTAAGGTACTGAGGATGTTCTCAGGACTTTGAGGGGAGACTTTGTGCTGTGCTCTCTTACTTTAACAGTCCTTAAATGAGAGCCTACAAGAAATATATATATATATATCTTCCACTTTATTGCTGATATTATTAAATGCTATAGATGTTATGGTAGAAATGTTAATGTACCATTTGTAAATGTAAGCCAAAATAATCTCATCACACAGCCCTTAGCTCCTGTTTGCATCTTACAGGACAGTTTCAACATCTGTTGGCTATTTAGGGCACACATTTAGTTCATGTCATTGGCCATCATTTGGATTGTTGGTGTTTTGCTCCCAGCCAAACACCCCAGAGCACATCTGGATGCTGCTGTATGATGTCAGCAGCACACACTGCCACCAGCTGGGGTGGCACATGGGGCACAGCCCTTAGAAGTGAATACTGGGAGGTGAGAGTGTGCCACAGGGTGTGCTTATATTACACAGCATGACGACGAGACTGGGAGCAGTGTCCTTGCCCAGCCTTTCACAGAATCACAGAATGAGCCGGGTTGGAAGGGACCTCAAGGATCATGTAGTTCCAACCCCCCTGCCTGGCAGGGCCACCAAACATACACCTTTACTACATCAGGTTGCCCAGGAGACCCCATAGATCCTCATAGAGACCCCATAGATCAGGTTGCCCAGGGCCCCGTCCAACCTGGTCTTGAACACCTCCAAGGACGGGAGCCTTTCTATGGTGATAACAGTTTATGCAGCTGTGCCATCCTCACTTGCAGGAAGGCGATGTGACACTGAGAGCGGAGATGGAGAAGTTTTTAAAAGTGTTTTTGTTTCGTTTTAAAGCGATGCGATGGGTGGTTGTGTGGATGTGGGCGTGGAAGGGACACTGAGCTCCTTATCTCAACCCCGGCGGGGGGGGGAGCAGAGCAGCGCGATGTGCAGCTCTCAGCGGCAGCACTAGGACCCTGCTCAGCTTCTCTTCGCATTTAATTTGCATGCAACCAATAAGCCAACGAGCCGCCGGCGGCTCCGCTGTCCGATCCGCCCCACCCGGGCTGCCGAGCGGCTCATTCGGAGAATGGCTGCGGCCGCTGCGTGCGGTTCCCCGGCCCCGCGGCCGCCCCGCGATCAGCCGGCACCGCCTCCAAGGAAGCGGGGGGACTCCCGACGGCGTCAGGCCGCTCTCTTCTTCCTCAATAACATCTCTCTAGACGGCCGACCCCCTTCCTGCCCGGAGGCTGAGAAAGCGTCGCCTCCCCCTTCGGGCCCGGGAGAAGCGGAGGAAGCTGTAGAACCAGCCGGAGCCCCCCAGCGTCTGCTGTCCCCGCCGCGGTTGCCCAACGGGCCGCCTCCTGCTCTGCTGCTGCCGCCGCCGCCCGCTGCATCCCCCGCGGGGCTCAAAGGGGATGCGGAGCCGCCCCGCGGGGGCATCGCGTTGCTGCTGGGCGGCCCCATCTGCCCCCCGGCCCCTCCGGGACCTCCCGCATTGCTGGGCGCCGTTAAACCGGGTGCTACGGGGCTGCTGAGCCCCACGCAGAGCACCGGGTTAACGCTGGAGGTGCAGCGGCAGAGGTGAGTGAGGAGAGCGGTTCCCTGCTCGGTTCCCTGCTCGGCTCCTCCCAGCCCCGCCGAGCCCGGCCCCGTTGGGGCGTGGGAAGCCGAGGGTAGAGAGGAGCTTTCCCAGGGCCCTCACCCGGCCCGGTGCCCCCGGGGGTGGGGAGCGAGCGTGGGAAAGCGGTGGCCCCGGGGGAGGAGGAGGAGGGGGGCGTGGGATGTCTGCATGGGGAGCACCTGCAGGGGGCGGGCGGGGCAGCCCCGGGGCCGCTCCGGTTGGGAGATGCTGCCTCCATCCCTACGGGAGCGCATCGCTCGGCCCCGGGATGCGGAGTTCCCGTTATGTGGCTCCTAACGCTGGAAGGCAGCGTCCGGTTCGAATCTCTGCGATTTGAGCTGTAAAAGAGCTCCTTTCAGGCCGCTTCTTGCTTTGTAAAGTGAGCTGAGCCCAGAGCCTGACGATAAGGAGGACAAAACCGAAGGCACCGACGGTCTGTGGTCCAGAGAGCGGCTCTCGGGGCTCTGTCAAAGGCTGGAGCTGATGTCGGTGGCCCTGAGCTGGGAGCTGCGGTGCTTTGCCCAGGTGCTGAGCTGTTCTTCTCTTTAGTGCTCTTTGGTTTTAATATTGTGGGTGGTGATTTTGAGTTTAGCATCAGGAGCTTTAGAAGTAGAGAGATTTCTGTGATGTTATTTGTTCCTTTTCTGTGCTAAGTCAATCAGGTGCTAAGAAAATACTCATTACATTCAGAAAATACTCAGTACGTTCCTTGGGTCTGCTCTTGTTCAATGTCCTTCCTGCCTCTCTTGGTATCTCATCTCAAGCTGTCGTGCTCTACCAGTGGCTCCAGTCAACCCAGCTGAAAAGAACAATTAGATTGGGAAACAAAGGTAGAAAGAAGCATAAAGAGGTAACCAGAGAAATGAAAGGGCTTCTGTGTGAGCAGTGACAAATCAGACCAGTATTTCAGCTTGGGAAAGAGATGGCTTCAAGAGGGCATTGCATTCAGCATTTGTCTGCTTGTATCTCCAATCTGTGTTATGTACCATAACCTGCCTATGGGACGTGGTGGGGAGTTCTTGAGCTGCTTTGTGGCTTTCAGGTCCTTTAGGATGGAAACTTCCAGCATGAGCTGGGTGTGTGCTGGCAACACTCCTTGGAGGCATGGTTTGATCTGAATGCTTTGCCTTCATAGTGCTGCTTCAGAAACCGAACGACTTAACCTCCCACTTTTGTTTCCCTTCAGGTATCTTCTGTTAATGGCATCTTAAATTACAATGCTGTGTGTGTACTGCTTCCTTACCTGCCTTGTTCTCTTCCCTTCTCCCTTTCCACCTTACTCTGTTCTTTTGTTCTGTCAAAGAACAAGTGGAACAAGGGGCATCAGAAATGACTGAGTTAATCTAAATCATTTCAAGGTGGGAGTATGAACAGCAGTGGTAACAGCAGTGCTTTGGACCAACTCCGCATGGAAGTGTTGATTGGATGCTGTACTGCTGACATAGGTGTGATCAAATCAGTTCCCTGTGTGCAATAGCAGAAGTGCTCCATCAGGCTTTCCTGCTGGTCATGGCTAATGCAGTGTTTTATCCCGCTGTCAGCTCTGCAGCTGCTTTCATTTTGAGAAACATTTGTTTAAAAGAAAGAAAAGCACAAATCCTGTGCTAATACACTCTTTTTTTTTAGAGTCGAATGGAACATAATGTTTAAAAGCTTTAGCTGTGATTTCTAAGCCTTCTGTACAATAACCTGTGTAGGCATGGTGCTGCTAAGGAAGCAGCAGTACAGATTGGAGCCTGTGAGCTGTGACCTTTGAGCCATGGCTGTGGGCTGCTGTGCTGCTCAGGGCTGAACATGAACGCATCCTGTGCCTGGGCTTTATTTAAAGCTCAGCTGAGATGTTACGGCTGCACTCTGCTCCCCAGCAGCATTGCTCCAGCACACTTCTCCCACACTGCGCCCACAGGTGAATGCATGCGGCCAATAACAAATGCCTGACAACTCATAGCCGCCTCTTTTATTGATTGCCTGTTGTTCCCAGCCAGGTACATCCATCAGTCAGCAGCAACGGGTGTGCCTGGCAGCTGTAACTCTTGACTCTGAAGCCTGCAGGATCTCAGCGTGCTGCCTTGAAGCATAGTTTGTTTGGTTTGCAGTCTGGAGTACTTCCCTCCATTCTCTTCCTTCAGTCCCCCCCAGCTGGTGCCTCCCTTTTGAGCCATAGCACTTGGGTTTTGCAGAGCCCACCCTGAACAGGGCCATACGCTGGATGCTTTGTGCACATGATGGTGAATACAGAGGTCTGAGGTTCTCATGCTTCTTGCATAGCTTTGCTGAGCACAGAAGTCTGCTGCAGTTTAGCCACAGGACAGCGCTTTTACTTTGGATTTGGGTTTGGCTTGCTAGGCCTTTTGTTTCAGGGGGGAAAAAGAGAGAGAAGGAACATTACTCTCACAAATTCTGTATTGTGATGTGCATGCAAGCTGTGAAATCTGGGGTTTTCAATGAGGTACTGTTGATAATGCAGGTGGGTGGTACTTAGCAGGGCTGCAGCTGAGCTCTTTGGATATGGAGCTATTAAACACTTAACCTTTGGTTTATAGATACCGTGTGTACAATCCACTGTTTCAACCTGTGAAGATGATGTTATGTGAGGAGTTCTTTGCTCATCTTGGAAGTGCAAGGAAAGGGAAAGTGTTTCACAAGGCAGTGCCCAGGTTTGTGGGAAGCACTGAGACTGTAACACAAGAAGCTTCTGCAGGAGCTGGAACACCTTGGCTGTGAGCAGCTGCCTTCTGGGAGCGCTGCCCTTGGGTTGTTTGTTGGGTTTTTTCTCTGGAGTTTTATTGTGCTGAAGGCTCTTATTTTAGCAAGGCACATGATGAGATGCATCATCACTCAGGGAAGTACTTGAATATTTCCATGATGCATAATGTCCTATCTCTTGCGTTTCACATGCTTGTTTTGGTCAGCATTTTGGTCATCTTAGCAAACAGCGTGAAGGACAGGGGGACCACACTGGTTCTAGCTAGAGATACCCATAATACATGGTAGAGCCCTGGGGCCAGTGTCCCGACCTGCATCTCCTTCTGGCTTTGGGTGCAGCAGCCCCATAGGGTTCTCCAGAGGTATAAGTGTGCTTTAGGAGAAGTGGGCTCTGGGCACTGCAACCTTACATCTGCCTGCTTGCCATGGGGCTTGATTGCAACAGACTGCTTTCGTAAGGCTTGCTGGAAGGCATTGTTTTCTCCTTGGATTGTCAAAACACCCTTAGCACCAGAGCAATGTGATATATGGACGCCATTTCCGATTAGCATTAGGACTTAATCTTATGTGGTTGTGAACCAGCAATGAGGCAGCAACCACTGTGACAGTCTTACAGGCTGCCTATGTGCTCTGCGTTCACTTCCAGTCTTGCTGCAGTTTCTTGTCTCCTTCTCATTTGCCCCATGTGCTGCATGCTCCATTCCTTGCATGGGGCTTTGCTGCTCTGTAAGGAGTGCAGGATTTGCTCTCAGGTTTGAGACCAGCAGGAAAGCCCTGCAGCCCTTCAGTTTTACAAACAAGCCTCAAGTCACAGCACAAAGGTCAAAGATTTGGGTCTTCCTCTCTAACCCTGAAGTATGACACATAGCCCCGCTCCACACTTTGGAGTGTAGTTTGTGTACTCAAAGTCATGTATTGCACCAAATATATGGTGATGGCAGTGGTTTGAATTTGATTTACTATCAGTGTGGTTTAACTTCTATGTGTGTAGTTGCCACAGAGGTGTTGCTGCCAGTGAGCTGCACTCAATCTGCTTTGGAGGAGCAGCAAATGCTTAAGGCACTGACAGCAGTGAGGCATGGGGTGTGGGAATAGGGATTCTCACATGCTACAATGCTAGCTAGGAAGCAGCAGCGTCTCCCAGGCTGTTTACATAGTAGCAGTTGAGAAAAATTAAGCTTAAAGATGGGATCAGGTTCCCTTAATCCTCTGTGCTGCTGTGACCGGGTAACAGCAATGCTGTCAGTTCATCGCAGGTTGTTGGCTCACCCGCAAGGAAGGGAAAGCCGTGCTATGATTCTGCATGGTGTGTCCTGACAAAGCAGATCTGACAGGTATGTCTCCCTATTGCAAGCAAGGTTTGGGATCTATGGGATCCTCAAGCAGGTCACCTTTGGCTGTTGTCAGTAAGCCCGTGCCTGCACAAACCAGTAACTGATTTTTGTCATCATTACATTAATAACTCAGTCTCTTGACAGCTGTGATTACACTGAGGTATGTGGAACACCTTACAAGGGGGCAGCCATGCAAGTAACTTCGGAGTGAGAAATAAGAAACCAAATTTTATTAGCCCTAATTTTACACTGTAATTAAAATTTCTTTACCTTCTCTGTTCTGTTCATCTATTAGCAGTGTGTGTTGTAAAGGAGCAGCAGAGGCTCTGAGCCCACAGGACACTGAGGGATTACTGGTGCTATACATAGAGTGCTCTTAGCTGTGTCCTGTCCTGCTGGGAACACTTAAGAGCTGGGTTAACCTCTGGCCTGGGATCCAAGTGCTGCTTTGCTTTGTTACCTCCCTGCTGATACAAATGTGAGGCTGGAAGCACTGAGAAGTGGGGTTCTTTCAGTGGGATGTCTGTCAGAAGGGAAATTAGGGCTGGCTGCTGCCTCCCAGGGTGGGAGTGGGAATGAAACCGAGCACACGTGGTTGGGTTTTATCGGTTCAGAAGGTGTCTGGTTGGTGCCTGGTCAGCTCAGAGCAGTGCTGTTGGATTCTGTGTGCACACAGATAACAAGGCCAGGCTAAACTCATCTCGTCCCTTATCTCTGGACACATGCTCTGTGTAATACAGCCCTGGGTGGGTCTTTGTTTACTGGCTCTTAAAACAGTGAGAAAGCACCAAAGAAGGCCTTGACTGGGGCTGGATAGACAGACAGATACAAACCAACCCTCTGTGGTTTGTCCAGGAGCAAGTTGTGTTGGCTCTCAGGTGGTTTGAACTTCCATTAGGGTCCCACTCATATTACAGCCTCCTACACAGAACTCATCAACCTTTTAATATTGGCTGCTTTAGTTTCTAATTGCCAGGTAGAGTGTTAGTGAGGTGTGTAGGGTAGCAGAGTTCTGGTTTTGGCTTTCTGCTGTCATATTGAGGTCACACTTGGCAGCGTGTGCTCTGTGTAAGTGACTTGAAGTCTTTTGAACTCAGCAGATCAGATGCGAACAAGGGGTGTTATCCTGGGTGACTTTGCTTAGCACAGGGTGCGTGGCTCTGCTGTTCCTCATTGGACAGGAGCAGGTTTGCTGCATGACCCTGTGCTTCCTGTACATGTGAACTGACTGAGTGAGAAGAGCACTGAAACTAAAACAGGTTGCAAGCTAAGTGCAGACAGCTCTAAAAAGCCTTAGTTTGCAGCGTGCTGCGCTGTGTAATAAGAAGTGTTGCCAATAGCACTATTCCAGCAAGGCTCTGGTACTGCAAAATGTTTGAGTACACCGTGTGCTTTGGACCAGTGAGACCACTGAGATCGGAGGAGAGCATCCTGCCTTGCCTGGCACGTTGAATTTCTCTGAGGTGACAGCTTCATATTAGGACAGAAAATCAAAGCTGAAGTGCAGCTAAAAATGAAGTTTCCTGTTGGCACAGCAAGGATGAGTCATTGTGGCTCTGAGCAAAGGGGCAGGATCCTTTCACTGCGGCAGCAGCACTTGATGAGATGTGCTCTCACAGCGCCGTGGGGTCAGGTGCTTAGTGCTCTCATCCCTGTTGTCATTGGCTTTGGGTTTGCTTTTCCTGGTTGGAATTTAGGGTGGTGCTGTGTAGAGCTGTGTAGACTCGATGGTCTCTGGGGTCCTTCCAGCTGTAGTTCCATGACAGCAGTGGAGTTCACTGAGGGCTGTATTCATGCCATAACATTTGAGATAGAAAACATTTCCATGAAATGTGTAGGTTTTATTTTAGATTGAAGGATAAATGCCAAAGTAAACTAAAGCACGTGTATGTGAAGGCATTGAACTTTACTGGAAAGCTTCCATGGGCAAGCAGAAATATTTTGAAACTAAAGCCTGGATGAAAGATGTGTGGATGCTTATGTCCATGTATAAGGAGAAACCAGATCATGCTCACATCCAGAATGCCACTGGACCTCCTTTGTAGCAACAAAGCTGTGTGTTTGTGTTTTTTATCCAACTTTGCTGTAAAAACTCATCCATAGCTGCTAGCAATTAAGAAATCCCATGTTATCTGTCCTCCCTGCCCGTTGTTCCATACACCTACTGAGGTGCCATGGTTTTGGTCTAGGGCTGGGTGTTAAATTTTAAGCTTTAGGCCTTGGTTAACCCAGAGTCCTACAGTGTATGCCCATAAGCTTCTTCCAAGTTGGCTTCCATGGTGATGTTTTCTGTCTGTCAGTTGAGTTTTGGTGTCACTTTGGCACTGGAATACACGTGGTTTGTGCTAAAAGCACAGCACAGTGTGTGCTTAAAGTGAAAAACCTGCAGTTTGACAGCTGTGGTGTCAGTATTTTGATAGTGTTGGTTGAATCTGAGGATCTTGTTCCTATAGAAAATGCAGCCAATTTCTTTGTAGAACTGTCAATAAATTTGACTTTCTGCTAACTGTCGTACTAACTCACAAGGTTCCTATTATTACTCCCTTTGTATTTTCCACCTGGGGGTTTCAGATGGGCCTTGAGTATTCTCTGCTTCCTCTAACAGCCCTCCCTGCTGTTCTCCTGAGAGCTCTGTGTTACTGAGCTCACGTCCTGGACTCAAAGTCTGCTACTAGAGCAACACCCTGTGTTCTGGGGCAGGAGTGGAGCTACAGATGTTCTGCCATCATACAGATGTGTGTGTTGATGTGTTTTGGTAGGCTGATACAAAATGCCTTGGTATGTGTAGGGAACTTTCTGTAATATTTCTGATAAGATTTCAAATGAGTATTTGGAAGCTTTTTAGGTGTTGAGCTTAGAGGTAGGTGTTCTTCTGTGTTGAGTGTTCTTGTTAACGAAGCCAGTATAAATATGTACCCAAAGATTTCAAAGTTCCTAGCAGGGAAAGCAAGTTCTTGGCCTTTTTAGGAATGTGGAACTCATAGGTAAGCACTCTTCCAACAAAACGAATCCAAGAAAAGCTGCCATTTGTCCTAAGAGCTCATACATCTGTTGCAGTTCATAAACTCAGAGGCTATGAACTAATATTGTTCACTCTTCGTGGTGTTGTACATTTTACAGAAGGCGTTTTATCTCCCAGCGCTGCTCTCTAGACTTTTTAGAAGACATAGTGGAATATGCCAGTGTACAAAGGTACTTTCTTTCAAAAGCAGCATTAACCTTGACTCGTTGCATGCAGTCCTCTCCTCCCTCCACCCTCTTCCACGCCAGTATCTGAGGTCCTGCATGCTAGTGCTGCCATCTGATCATAAATCTGGCACGGTTTTTCCTTTTTTGTTGTTGTTGTTTTTCAGAGTACGTAAGTGTTTGGGTTTTGTCTTCTAATTGCAGAACCAAGCATATATCTGGGTCTCCGAGGCACAAGAATTTGAAGAAGATGCACTTCATCAAGAACATGAGGCAGTATGACACGAAGAACAGCAGGTAACACCCAGAGACCAGCTGTATCCTCATACTTGTGTGAAGTGAGATGTGCCCATAAACAAACTCTAGTTCCACATGATTAGTTGGTTAGCATCAGTGGGAATAATGCAGCATCTTCCTAATTTTAAACACCTTTTATGTTGAAGGCAGTGGGTATTTGTATCTGCTACATCTGCAGCAATCAGCTGATAGTTCTGCCCATCTGTCCCAGGGAGGTGTTTAAGCCATTCTGCCCTAACACCATCCTCCTTTCTAGTACAAAGAGAAGTCCCATGTTTGTGTTTCATAGAAAGCTGCTTTGTAACTTCTGGATCATAATTCTTATCCTGACCTTTTCCCATCTGCTTACAGGATCGTATTAATCTGCGCTAAACGAACACTGTGTGTGGCTTTTTCTATCCTACCTTATGGGGAGAGTTTACGTATCAGGTGAGTTGCCTTTAACTGTGCTGTTGTTTGCAAGAGGTCTTAAATGAGTACATCTGCTAAAGGTCTGCTGCTTCCTTTATTGGGAAGCCTTCAAGGTTCAACAAAACATGAGAAACAAGTCCTGCTAATCAGATTTCCATGCAGCTTTGCTCAGTCTCATGAACTGTTAAGTTGATTCTGTGAAGGTCTGACCTGCACGTATACTATAGAAAATCATTTTATTTTAATCCACTTCTGCCAAAACAATTGTGTTGTCACTTCTGTCCTGTACGTAACATACGGCAGGAGGAAACGGATGTTTAGTGGTGGGAATTGTATTGTATTCAAATTCACTTGATGTAAAAATAGTTGATGGGAAAACGTTTTCCCATGTAGTGGAAAAGCAGCAGGGTTGCTGGTGTTATTTTAGGGCACTCGTGAGCTCAGTGTTATTGTGCTTGTGTGGAAGCTGGCAGTGCAGTTCTTCAACTGAAGGCTGTCTTTTTGTGCTGGAATATAGGTGACAATGCTGCATGCTGCCATCACTGAAGCAGAGTTGCAGCTCACATTCCCAGTGTGAGCTTGTGTGCTCAGTGGCTGGAAAATGGCAACTGAAAGGCCAGCATCTGGTCCTGGAAAACTAGTCGTATAAATTATGCTTGTGTTAGTTAGTAGTTAGAGCATTTCTGTCTTACCAATGGTTTGTCTTAGGCAGAAGGACCGTACCTAAAAATAACCCCATTTTTTGATGGGTACATTGCTGCAGATTTGACTTTTAGAATGAGGTGAAGTGCAGTTCTTGACTCAATGTACATCTCCATGTTTTGAGAAGAGTAGTGAAAAATTAGCTCTTACTTGGAAATGAGGTTGGTGGACAGTCCAGTTCATGCATAGTGGAGCTCTGACCCTGTGGTGCTGGTAGAGGCACAGGACGGGCCCTGGCATTCACCTTAAAGGCAGCTGAGCTCATGCTATGTTTTCCAACAGTGCATTTTCTTGTCTGCATTTAGTGATCTGAAGATGGATGGACAGAAGCAGCGACATCCTTCTGGGGGTGTTTCGGTCTCCACTGAGATGGTCCTTGGAATGGAAGGAGTAGAGCTGGGGGCAGATGGCAAGGTAAGGAAACACTTTGTCTCCTGATCTGTAATGCTGGTGCCTGGCATGGAGCGATGGGTGGGTCAGCTGGCTGCTTTCACCCTCGTAACTGTTTGATATGGGGGCTAATCACTTGTTTTATGCAGCACTTCCATAAACTGAGAACTGTAATTTAATGGAGTAGTGGAAGTCTGCTTAGATCCTTAAGGTTTTGAATGTTTGACTTGTGATGATGCTCCTGAGGAGGCTGTCAGTTTCTGGTCATTTCTGCCTCTGTTTCTGGAGAATTATCTTCACTGGCATTTCAGACAGTATGTGAATATTTTTTTTTAATATATATATTTTAAAGGATAAAATGTATAGCTTTTGTATATTGCCAGCATTTTATTGATGTGATTCTCCCCTTCTTTCCTACATCCCTCTCTTTCCCTTTCTTTTCCCCTACATCCTCAACTTTTTCACATTGAAGACCACAAAAGCAAAGTATTTCCACTTACAGGCTTTTTTTTTCCATTCCCTCCCAATTTCAAGGTCCTCACTCTCACTGGGGATCTCAGAGCTGTAGAATCCTATATGACTGGAAATAAGCTTCCAGTATTTTTTATTCCCTCCCCCCATAACTACAACTTTCCTTTCTTGAAGGTTGTGTCCTATGCAAAATTCCTGTACCCAACCAATGCCCTGGTTGTTCGCAAGGCTGACAGCCATAGTGCTGTCCCTTCCTGTCGAGCTGGTGCTTCACGGAGTCTTCCTGGGTCGAGATATAAACCTGTGGCTGCAAAAATGATACCAGCAGGAACAGAGATCGGTAAGGATGCGTGCTCACCACTTCTGCACAGAGCAGAAAGGGAGAGGGGTGTTTATCTGAAACAATTGCAAGTGTTGATGTGTTTGGAAGGAGACCGCTTGGAGCCGAGCAGGGAAGGTTTGTTAGTGAAGTATAAAGTATGAGGCTTAGGTCTAAGTCTTGTATGCATTCCTTGCATCCTCTGTATATCTGGTATAGCTCATGCAATTCAAGGATTGCAAAGCATTTCCTTGGAAATATGAAGCTTAATATTGCTCAGCAAGAAACATCTGGTATGCATGGGTACAGATGGCCTTCCTTGCCTTCTAGCACTGTAACAATGCACAAATCAAAGGCTTGTGTTAAACTGTGTGAAAGAGCAAACCTGACAATGCTGTCATCTGTTAGATTTGAGCAGCAAACTAGGTTTGTGCAGTTCTCTGTGTGTACTTGTAGAAGACAAACTGTTAGTTTGTGCTGTCTAAAATGGTGTTGGGCATATGTTGGAGACAGCTTGTTTGTTTTGTAATAACTCTCATACCTGACGCTTGCGGAATGCAAGAGAGTGACCCAAGCTGAAGCTTGCCTGCCCTGTGGGGTCTGCCAAGACTTCTACTGTTTGCTGTTTGAACACTTTAATAAAAAGGAAACAGGAAATTTGAAGTTCTGTGGCTCAATGTTGTGCTTTCTTCATTCCTTCAGGAAGTGAAGCTGGGGAAGTGGCAGAGTATGATCCTAATCTTCTGGATGATCCTCAGTGGCCCTGTGGAAAACATAAACGGGTTCTCATCTTTGCCTCTTACATGGTGAGTGCTTGTGTACCTGAGCAGGGTGAGTGCCTGAGAGATCCTCCTATAAACAACTCCCCTTGGAAAGGAAAAAGTCCTTGAGGAAGCAGTTGTGGCTTCTTAAGAGCTGACTGGGAGATGCACAAGTGGTTGAGTTTGTATGCTGAGCTTGTCAAGGACCAACTTGTCATATCTCCATGTTGGCATTTATTTACGGTAACTGTTTGCTTACTAGTTTGTTAAGATTCTTTTTCTGTGGCTGAGACTCAACCTGGGCTATTACCCAGAAATTACAGAGTTATAAAACTTGGTTTTGCCCTTGTAGTGAAGTCCTTGACAGATCTGTTCTGTTCAGCTGCCAGTGCTGTTCACAGGACAAATAATATATTCTTCCTGTATTTCAGACAACAGTCATAGAATACGTGAAACCCTCGGACCTTAAAAAGGATATGAATGAAACCTTCAGAGAGAAGTTTCCTCATATCAAGTTGACGCTGAGCAAAATCAGGAGGTAAGAAACATGCAGTGAATAATGAGAAGAACATCTACACAGTGCTTTTATCTGCCACTTGTATGGAGCAAATACTAGATCTATTTATAGTACATATGATTAAATGCTAATCTCTTGTTGCTGGTTGAGCTGACTGTAGGATGACAGGAATGCTTAGGTTTCTGGGAAAGAGTAGCAGTTGGTTTTCATCATTCAGCCTAGATGAGTTTTGTTTCGTCAACACTAAAAGCCAATTAACAGTGAAGTAGTATCAGCTTTGAAACAAATACTTGTAACTTGATTGTTTGGCTCTCATGCAGTCCTGCTGTTATCCAGATCATCTCTCTGTCTGTTTTCACCTTTCAATTACAAGACTTGCTGATGAATGTAGACTCAACAAGACTGTAGAATAAAAAAAGTCTGTTCTGGGAACACTTAGTAAAGAAAAGTATTTTTTGAAGGCAGGACTGTGCGCACAATTCCTCACTGTCCAGGAAATGTCTGACTGTTCACCAATTAGACATAATGTTATGCCTTCTGAGTGCTGTAATCTTGCTGGTATTACACCAGAGTTAATGCAATTAGAGCCTTCTGAAATAGCCAGCTTAGAACATGATATTGCTGAATCACTGGCACTGCAGCTCCCAGCTGAGGGCAAGGTTTGCACATTTAGAGTCTGGCAGTGCCCTGCATGCTCTTCTCTGTAGTTGTTTCAGGGTTTTTTGCAGAGAGCTCTGTAGCGTGAGAATAGCAACAAGAGGGAGCATCCAGCATAATGTTCACCTTCATGCAGAAGTGAAGGGCCATCTGCTTTGGGATATGAAGCAGTTTGCCCTCCCTTCTCTGAGGTCTGTGGGAGACAGGCCTCCCTCTGCAGAGCATTGATGTGACAGTGTGTAGGTTAGGGCAGTTGGGTCTAATGATTCATGAACCTGTTTGGGATCTCAGAGGGATCCGTACAGCAAGAGCCTGTGTTTCAATGAAAGAGCTGAACCCATAGTGCTCACAGACGGATAAGGAGCTGTGTTTCCACAGTAGATGCAGTCAGGTTAAATCAGTTCTTGGATCAGCTCCAGCTTGCTGCCAACTGGGCTGCTCCAGTCTGGGATAATACCAGTTCTGGTCTTCCAGATAAGAGTCTTAAATGTGTCCTCTTCTGAGTTTCCACACTGAAGTGTACCTACAGCATTTTCTAAAAGCTCATTCCTGAAAACAGGAATTTTGTGTCTCATAGGATGTTTTTTCTTTTTCCCTCCCTGTTCTTAGTTTGAAGAGAGAGATGCGGAATCTGAGTGAAGAATGCAGTCTGGAGCCAGTTACTGTGTCCATGGCTTATGTGTACTTTGAGAAGCTTGTTCTCCAAGGCAAACTCAACAAACAGAACCGCAAACTGTGTGCTGGTGCTTGCGTTCTGCTTGCAGCCAAGATCAGCAGCGATCTCAGGAAACATGAAGTTAAACATCTTATAGACGTAAGTACTATGAGGCACGTTTTGGGTGTGGTCAAAACCTTCCTTTTTTCATAGAACAAAGTAAAGATTAAAAAAACAAGATTTTCAGTAGTGCACACTGCATTCAAGGCTGTCTCTTTCAGTCAGTTTCAAGCTTCATCCAGGGCTCTTCTTTTTGGATGCTTTTCCTAATTTATGAGAAGCTCCTGGCTGATGCAGTATAACGTCCTACTGATCCTACAGTGAGGTTATTTCTGTGTTTAGTGGTTGCCTGGAAAACAGTAACTGTTGTGTGGGTGTGACAGCTGTGCTGATCTACATATTTGATCTGTGGCACTACTTCTCTCTGGCCTTGCATCACTCATTCCTCTTTTATGCTGACTTAGTCTGAAAGTGCATTGATAAATTCTGGATAACTGATTCTGTTTCTCCCCTTCTGCTTTTTTTTTTATTTATTTACTACCATCATAGAAACTAGAAGAGAGATTCCGATTCAACAGAAGAGATCTTATTGGTTTTGAATTCACTGTCCTTGTAGCTTTGGAACTGGCTCTCTACCTTCCTGAAAACCAGGTGTTACCTCACTACAGACGGCTCACACAACAGTCTTAACCAAAGCTACACTCCAGCTGGAAGCTGGCGGCGCTGGGGAATAGCATCGCTGAGCTCTGCTGCTGACATTGCCATTGGCCTTTGTGCCCTGGGAGCATCCTGCCAGCTCTAGTTCTGAAGTCTGCAGTGTGTTTTCGGACAGTCAAGGTTTGCATTATGGACACGTATGCAAAGTCTGGGAGATGGTACGAGAAGAGTTGTTGAACTTCATTTTGTTTTGGACATTCAAAGCACAAATATTCACCAGTCAGCTGTCGTGGCTGCTGATTATTCCTTATTTATCTTTTCAGTTTAACAAACTGTTCTTCCCTATGAAGAATCCTATGGTATTGTTTCTTTTTTTTTTGTGTTTACTTTACTCCTTGAAACTAAAGGAAGCATCACTTCCATTCCAGTGCACCATAAAGTCCAGATGTTTTTAAAAGTCTTCTTGCATTTTTACATTAATGGAACACATACTTTATTTTTTTTAAAGATGTGCCTATAACTGGCTGGTCTGGTACCAGTTCTTTTTAAGTTAGTTATGTTATTTAGTAGATAATCCTGAGTTTATATAGCCATTTATTCTTTACCTGCATTGGCCTTGTGTATAAGGAAAATGATTCCAGTATATCTGCACTGGTGATACCCAGGGCAGGCATCTATCCTATACTATCTATAACTAGACTGAAATTGCTGTTTCAATTTAGTTAACTATAATATCTTAAGAAAATACACTTTATTTAATGATTGTTTTGAAGTCTGTCATGAAATACCACCTGTTGAACAAGGTATCTGCAGCAAAGTGATTACTGGCCCGGTTTACTCTTAAATGAAAGATGAGTGCTTTTGATAAAGAGCAACTTGGTCTCAAATACATAATTTCTTCTATTGATTTGTGTTCTGTTGTCTGAACTAAGCACCTTTTTCAGTAGGACTGTATTATATATGGTCTTACATGCTCTGAGCAAGTACTTAAGTCAGTAAAGCTATTTCTGCCAAACCAAGCCAATGACACAAAACATGCTTGATATTGAGAAAGCTACTTTACTCTGTTCTTCCAAGCATTTGCATCACTGTGACGGTCCTCATAATACAAGCATTTGTTGCACATCTGAACAGCCACTTACAAGCTGGTGCCAGGCAGCACCCCACTGCTGACACAGAGGTTAATAAGTTCTTTGACCATTGACTATTCCTTCATCTGTTCTTTATAATATCCAGGTTGGGAACGAGCTCTGATTACATGTGAAACCTTCTGTGATGTTGGCTCTTGGTTTTATTTTCTGAAGCAATATTATGATGCAGGTAGCTGTGTCCATTTGCAAGAAGCAAAACTGATACTTGGCCATTATGACTGAGAAATGTGTAATTTGTTTGACATCTAAATGGAAATGCTAAACCTTGTATTGAGGTATGGGTACCTGCTATCTAATATGTAAAGTAATGTAAATTTCTGTTCTTTGTATTAGATGTTGTAGGCATAAACAAAGCTGAATTTCTGTTCTTCAGCCATGTTTTGCCTGGAGCTAATTTTGCTTCGTTAGAGTTGCAGCAAATTGTATTGCAGCCCCTTGCTCTTTATGTAGGGCTCAAATTGTATTTTTCATATGTAATAACCACACTGACTATTGAATCCTTTGTAACTGTGTTCAGCTGTACGTAGCTTCAAGTTATTTGTGTGAACTTAATATTCTTCTGGCTTCTCTTTAACACAGAAGGACTTTCCAGTCTCTGTAAGTGAGATGGTAGGTAATAAGTTAGCCTTGCCAATATTCTAACAGAAGGGTTTTAAAGCTGCCTACTGGTCCAGCTTTCTACTGAATAGAACTGTCATTGCATGCAACTAATAACAAAATGCTAAACATTGTCACGGTTTGAACGAAAAGTTCACCTGCGCCCGTGACAGGGGCCGTGGGCCCCGGAGGGGCCCTAGGCCGAAAGGAAAAAGTTAATTAGGAAAAGAAAACAGCGGCAACGATCTAAGGAGGCACACTTATTTACTAAATACTATATCGAAATACAGGATAACACAATATAATACAATATAATTGAAAATTGAGCTAACGAATCAAGCAAAATAGGAGAGAGAATGAGTCCCGTAACCGAGAGGCCTACTGTAAATCTAGGCGAACGGCTGAAGGCTCCCACACACTCCCCTGAACGCCAGAACTCGAAAGACGTCAGTCTGTTCTGCGACAGAGTTAATATAGAGTCCAGGTCCCGTGACCTATCGTGTTGTTCCCTGGGAGATGTAGTCTTCTTCTGTAAGTTGCAGATTCAGTAAAATTATTCATGCTTAATATGATGTTATGATGTGGAATACTGATAGCAAAAATTACAAAATTATTAAACCATGACAAACATACAGCGAGCATTGGAATTAGTCAACAGCGGTGAGCACAACTGAAGTGTTCCACTGCTCCCTATGGTCATTGGGCAAGGAGGAAGAGCTGAAGTTGAGCAGAGAAATGTTTCAAGTGATATCTCCAGAAATTCATAAACCACTTTGTTTAGTGAGAATGAAATTGGAGGATGTCTCTGGGGATTTCTACTTAGGATGAAGAGTGAGTTATTAACTTTCTCATAATATGGGGGAGGGGGAGAAAAATGCATTTACTTCTGGAGTAGTTCAGTCTGTATTCAGTGGAAGGAAGTCTCTGTAGATCCAGTGGGTGTTTGGGCTGGAGTTCCTCTAGCAAAACATTAACTATTTTTTTTTACCATCATAAACAGGTAGGATTTTGGTTATGTTTTGGTTGTGGTTTGGGGTGTTCTGGGTTTTTTTCTTCAGAAGAACAGATTAGGATCAGGAGAATTACTTTCCAACAGTGTTCTATCATTTCCTGCATGGGGTGCAGGCAGATGTGCTACCCCCTGTGGGCTGGTGATGTTGGAAAGGAGCAGAAGCACCGCTTTGGGCTGATACAATACAGTATCAGTATCGGCAATACAGTAGCAGCGTGTATGTGTTTATTGTTCTGTTTCCAGCTTCCAGCCCTCTTCAGTTCTTCCTTTGTGGCGATATTTATCATTTCACCTAAAAGCTGCCACCGTGTGGCAAAGGACCATAACTGCAAAGCACTATTACTGCAAAGGACTATAACTGCAAAGCACTATTACTGCATTAGGGTTAATACAGCGGGTATCAAACCTTCATCATCAGCTCCATCTGCCCGCAGCTCCTCCTGGGCCAGCTGTGGCTGTGCAGCTCTATACTCAGCACGGGAGGTTCTGGATAAGAGATAAAAAAAGGTTAAAAAACAAAACACAGAAATAAGTGTAAATGTTTTTTGTCTTATTATGTTATTTAAGAATCCAGCTTAGGCTGTTCCATTGTACTTTTATTTTTTTTTTTTTTTTCCCTCTCTCCCCCCGTGAATTTGTGCGTTTCAGATGCTGTGAAATAATAAAAACCTGTTTTGATACGTTGTTTTGTAACCAAAAGTGGCGTTCCTAATTGGTGCTTGTGGGACGGGCGAGCAGTGAACGCTCCTCGGTGCGGCCTGGTCCGCCTCTGAGAGAGCTTAAAGCTACGTCTGATGCCATGACTCCAGCAGTGCGCTCTGCCAGCCCAGAAAGCAAATGGGATCCTGGGCTCCATCAGGAGAGGGGTGGTCAGCAGGGATAGGGAGGTTATTGTCCCTCTCTACTCTGCTCTTGTGAGGCCCCATCTGTTGTACTGTGTCCAGGTGTGGAGCCCTCAGTACAAAAAAGATATGGAGATTTTGTTAAGGGTCCAGAGGAGGGACAGGAAGATGATCAGGGGGCTGGAGCAGCTCCCCTATGAGGACAGGCTGAGGGAGTTGGGTTTGTTCAGCCTGGAGAAGAGAAGGTTGCGGGGTGACCTCATTGCAGCCTTTCAATACCTGAAGGGAACTTACTGCCAGGAGGGGAGGAAACTCTTGTAAGGGCTGACAATAGCAGGACACGGGGAAACGGTTTTAAGTTAAAAGAGGGAAGATTTAGGTTGGATGTTAGGGGGAAGTTCTTCACTAGGAGAGTGGTTAGGCCCTGGAACAGGCTGCACAGGGAGGTTGTGGATGCCCCGTCCTTGGAGGTGTTCAAGGCCAGGTTGGACGGGGCCCTGGGCAACCTGATGTAGTAAAGGTGTATGTTTGGTGGCCCTGCCAGGCAGGGGGTTGGAACTACATGATCCTTGAGGTCCCTTCCAACCCGGGTCATTCAGTGACAGTGTGACGACATGCAGGAAGTACATCCCCCCCCAGCTCTCATTTCCTCTTCCGTCGCTCAGCCCTTCCTTTCCGGCGCGGTGTGTGTGCGGTATGGCGGCGTTGTGCGGTCGCTCCGCGGATATAGAGCGTGGGGCGGGGCGGGGAGCGGAGCGATGGGGTTGTGAGAGCCGGGAAGGCCCCGGGGGTTAAAAGGAGAGAGGGAGGATAACCGGAGCTTTGCTCATGGCGCACATTGAGGCGGGGTGGGGGGAGCTGTAGGGCTGGGCCTCGTGGTAACGGCGCTGAGCTCTGCCTGGCTCTTTCTAGGCCTTAGCGCTCGGTGCTCGGTTCGGTCCATCCACGATGCAGAACGACGCCGGCGAGTTCGTGGATCTCTACGTGCCTCGGAAATGGTGAGCGGAGCTGCGGTATTGCCGGGATGAGAAAGGGGCTGTGGCAGATCGTTTGAACTGCTTCAGAAGGAAACGTGATTGTAATGCAGTAGCATCTCTATATTGCAGACTGATGCAGATAACTGGTGGTGCAGTGGTAGGAATGCAGCTTTGCAACACAGAGTCACAGAATGAGCCGGGTTGGAAGGGACCTCAAGGATCATGTAGTTCCAACCCCCCTGCCTGGCAGGGCCACCAAACATACACCTTTACTACATCAGGTTGCCCAGGGCCCCGTCCAACCTGGTCTTGAACACCTCCAAGGACGGGGCATCCACAACCTCCCTGGGCAGCCTGTTCCAGTTCCTAACCACTCTCCTAGTGAAGAACTTCCCCCTAACATCCAACCTAAATCTTCCCTCTTTTAACTTCAAACCATTTCCCCGTGTCCTGCTATTGTCAGCCCTTTCCAAGAGTTTCCTCCCCTCCTGGGAGTAAGTTCCCTTCAGGTATTGAAAGGCTGCAATGAGGTCACCCCGCAACCTTCTCTTCTCCAGGCTGAACAAACCCAACTCCCTCAGCCTGTCCTCATAGGGGAGTTGCTCCAGCCCCCTGATCATCTTCCTGTCCCTCCTCTGGACCACACCAGAGGCCTGGGGTTCGAATCCCCACTATGGTGCAAGTGGTAGAAGTGCCGCTCTGCTACACAGGAGGCTCGAATCCCAGGGGTTGGACTCGATGTTCTCTAAGGTCCCTTCCAACCCACACAAGACTGTGATACTATGAAATGCTGGCTGTGTCAGGAGCACATTGTGTAGATAAAGCTGAGTCTGTAAAAAAAATGAGCAGTTTGTTGGTTTGGTGTTTTTTAGCTGTTTTTTAAGCTAGTAATTTCTGAGCGGACTGAACAATCTGGTTCAGTCATTTTTTGGTGACTTTAATGGTTCCAAGCGTATAAAGGAATAGAAAATCCATTTGTTAAGAATTACGGTGACCTGATAGTTCTTGCACGTCAGAAAAGTCGTATTTAATGCTCTGTTTTGAAGGTCTGTGCTTGTGGCTGCACTGAATAGGAATAAACTGATCATACCAGACAATAGGGTTCGTTGGCAGCTGAGAATGACTAAAGGGAAAGTCTCCATTAAACATTCTTAAAACTGAATTCTGTGGGGTCTTTTTGTGCACTGAATTGTCTGAGCCTCATGTTGTTACGTGCAGCCATTACTTTCATGTAAGTCTTGTCTATTTGTACTGTTGTCTTACTTCTTTTTGATTAAATATGCTTCATTATTTACTCCCTAGCTCTGCCAGCAACCGAATAATTGGTGCTAAGGACCATGCTTCCATTCAGATTAACATTTCTGAGGTAAGTTTCTTAACAGAAGGGTTTGATAAGGGAGCAGTACCTTTCAGTTTTGGTAGAAGGTAGTAAAGATAAACGCTTGTAGTAAACCTCAGTAACTGTAAAAGTGTAGAACTAGAGGGTATTCATACTTACTATGATACAACTATGCCACTCATGGTTATTTTTCAACCCATTGGTTGAAAATGACCCGTTCCTGACCATTTAACTGCATGACTAAATAAAACATCCAACTTTAGATATGGGAACAAGTGCTTAATTGTGGAAGGTTGGTATCCTGTTCAGTTTTAGCTGTCCAAAAAAGCACGTTTCTTCAGCTTGTTCTGGTGCATTCAGTTCTTCATTTTATGTTCTTATTGAATCAGAAGTTGGAGTATTAAAAGAAATGAGAAGTTTTGTTTATTTCTTCTTCAGCCAGAGATCATGAGGGCTACATTCCGATATAAACCAAGAGATCCTGTTGTTTAAAATCCATCTGATTTAAAGCATTTTTTTGAATTATTTTTGTCACTGGCAAATACATCCCTTGTTCACTCTGACCTTCAGTGATCCCTGTTGCTTGCTTTCTGAAGATGGGAGATTAGCAGAATTTGGGAACTAACCCATGTGATATTACAGCAATCTGTTTTTCAACACTGTTTAATTTCATTATTTATATTGTGCAGTCTTATTTTTCCCATTAAATTTCTCAGTGGTTGGACAAAATGAGACCATTCATGTCCTTCAATTTGGTCATTTTAGAATGGCCCAGGTTGGAAGGGACCTCGAAGATCATGAATCTTCAAACCCTGTCACAGGCAGGGCCACCAACCTCCCCATTTAATACCAGACCAGTCTGTCCAGGGCCCCATCCAACCTGGCCTTGAACAGCTACAGGGATGGATCATCCACAGCCTCTCTGGGCAGCTGGACTTAATAACTTACCTTGAATTAATTAAAAGAAACTGGAAAAAAAATTAAGCAGGCAGTAATATTTACCATTTTTTGTTGCATTTTGTAATGCTGTGTGATCCATTAGGTGTTATAGCTATGTTATGCAGTAAACGATATGTTTGCTTTGAATACATACCTTGTAGATTCTAACAGAAGTGTTTGCCTTGGGGTTTTGCAGAAAAACAATATTTGTTTGTGAGCTTTTGGCAAATATGATGTAAAACCAGAAAATTTGGTAAGAATTCTGTAAGAATCTCTGGGATAATTTGCTTGTAATTACAGGTTGACAAGGTAACGGGCAGAGTCAACGGCCAGTTCAAAACATACGCCATCTGTGGAGCGATCCGTAGGATGGTGGGTATTTACTGAAACAGAATATGATTGTGTTCGTGTTTATATTGATCAGGGATTTTGGAGGTTTGTTTGGCCCTGGAAAATGAAGTGTGCTTTCAGCACATTGTGGAGGAAGAGCTCTTGTTGGACTAATAAAGAGAGAATGAAGACGTGAGCTAATTGACTTTAAGAACCAATTTCTTATGTTTCTTCCTCTATTCTTTGATTTGAGTTCTTTGATTTGGAGAATCGTTTATGTTTGTATTACTTAAAAATCACTAAAAGATGCAAGTGAATTTTTGTCTTCCAATAATACACCAAGCAACTGATAACCTGACTTGTTTTATCATTATCAGGTATAATGCTGTCTTAGATTTGTTGAACAAGCATTTTGTGAAGCTTCCTGGAGTTCATCAGCAGTTCATTTAGTCAGAAATATGTCTTGTTAATGCAAGTGAATGATCAAGTTCTGTCTCTATATTCTGAAGAATTCAAATTGAACAGCTTGTTTTAAAAGCAGTAATCTGTGGCAATAAAATGTACTCATCTGGTTTGAAAGAAAGAAATAACGCCATGCATTTCACTGCCAGCACTAAGTGCTGCTGCATTCTGTTTTCAGTGAGTATCAGCAATCCACCGCTCACCTAAGAATTACTGTTTTTATTACAGGGGGAATCAGATGACTCCATTCTGCGTCTGGCAAAGAATGATGGAATTGTTTCCAAGTACGTGTGTTTATCTTTCTATAATAACATTTGCAGAGGTAACTTTCATGTGTAAATCTAAATTTCAGGATGAAAATGTATACGTTGTATTTATAGGATGCTTGCAGAGTTGAATACTTACTGGAGCTCTTGAGGTGTAAGATTGTAACATCTTTGTTTTATTTTCTTCTAGGAACTTCTAACAACTGAAATTGGAATGGATACATTGGATGTAAAATAAACAGTTCAAACCTGTAGCGTGCTGTGTCTTTTGTGCTAGTAGGGAACACCAGTGGATTCATTGTGGTTTGCTTATGAAGTACTTAATAATGTGTGTCAATGAAGGGTGCATTATACAGATACTACTTCTGAATTCCTAGGACAAATCAGGCTGTAGAACAGCGTCAGAGCTGCAAATCAATTTCCTCTTCACTCTTTGTCCATTATGATCTTTCTAATTATAACAAGCTTTGCAATTATAGCTCATCTCTTTTCATTTCTAGTGGAATAGATTGCAATGGAACAATCCAATCCTGCTTGCTGATTTTTCACTGTCCAAACCAAAGGCTTTGTTTTGGTTATGATATCAAAGTTTATCTTTTTTCCTGCTGATAGAAGACTCACAACATTTGTTCTGCCTTTGATACACGCTCTGTAACTGAATAGCAAATGCTGGAGTTCATGGAAAATTGTGTGTTAGCAGCCTGATTTCAACGTGAGAGAAACTGAGTTTTAACCCCTTAAGTCTGACCTTGATTCTGAGGAGTGAGGAGGTGGTCTATGGAGAAATAACTCTTGCAGTCTGGCAATATTTTGATAGCTGATTTAATAGTCTTTGAGTGGCTAGATAAACTTCCTGCTTGCTGGCGTGTTATTTCTTAGCTATCTTAATAGCAGAATCCAGGGAGTCTGCAAGCGGTGTCAGTGAACATTTACTGACTTTGCATTTCTTATCTGCCCATTCCTTTTCTCTGGCCATTTTCCATCATTTCATGCTTTTGATGTAACATGCAAAGAAATGTTTATGTTTTAATTTGGAAGAGTTGATTCTTGATTTTGCCTGCTGTACTTCAGGTATTTAATTAGAACTGTTTCTGGACTGCTGAATGTACTTATAAAGCAGTCATTGGGAGAAAAAGTACTGTGTTGCAGGAAAGAAATATTGTATCCTGGTTGTACTTTGTTAACTCCTCTAGGACAGTGTTAGCAATTGTTTTTGCTCTGTCAAATTCAAAGTTTTCTGAAGAGATAGATTGTGTTGCTATGTAGCTGTTCATGCTATAAATCGTCTCCACATAGAACTGGTGTGGGAAGCTTCAACCTCAGACTTCTCTTGAGTGTGAAATAGTGGCACTGTCAAACCCAGGAGGATCATTTATCTCAGGTTTTGTATCTTCCCACTTATCTGTGTTTTGCCCTCTTGACACTTCAAGCTGCAACATACATCTTTGGAAGATTGTATCTGTTGAAGTGAGGTGCGGTAGATCAGCTCATGTTAACATGTAGCTGCAGAGTAAAGCAGACCTTTGTTTCACAGGCAAATTCTGCAGAGGGCTAAAATCAACTGTTAGCTCTTGTCAGAATAGCCATAAGGTAAAACACCTTTGCTTGTACATTCTCTATTTGCACTGATGACCCTTGAATTTATGGTCCTCCTCCAGCGTGACAGAACCTTTGAACTCCTGCATTTCAACCAAGCAGGAGCTCGCTTGAAAAGACTGAAAAAAGGGCTTTGTGTTAAATTCACTTTTTGAATGCCACACTTTATTCTGGAGTTATTTTCTGGCATCAGTGTCCAGAGAGCTCAGGGAGGAAAAAAAGAAGCTTGTAATTGTGCTGTGTTTGCAGCAGATAAATCTCTAAAAGCACGTTCTGGAAACACAAATACAGCATCCAAATAGGAGATATTTTGGCTTGGCTGATGTCCAGTCATTACTTTCTTTTGTACGCAGTAGGAGGAGATAAGTTTTAATTGGACTTCATGTTTCTGATGTATCTTAAATTAGCTGCTTCTGCCTCAGCACTAGGGAAGAACACTAAATAAACCAGTATCTGTTTACCGCTGATAAATGCCTGGTTTACCAGAGAGTAAATATTGTCAACTTCCATCTAATCCTCTGGGACTTTGCTCATCCATGTGGATTTCAGTGGAATTCCCCCCATTAAGAGAAAGTGAACTGACAGCTTAAAAGTTCAAGATGAAGTTGAGGTCATTTGAGTGTCTCTTAAACGATAAAAGCCCATTAGAACTTAAATATACCAGATGAAATTTGCACCAAGTATTAATGATATATTTAAGAATTACAATTCAAAACCTTCTGTGCTACTTATACTGTCTGTTGCTTTTTGTTGTTAGTGTTTTTTACATTCTGAGCAGCGAGCATCATTTTCTCATTAATTTCTTGTGAAATAAACTGATGAAATGCTGTGATGCTGTTATCCCAAACGTAGTTCAGCTGGGAGGGGATTAATGCTGTCCTGAGGGCTTTGTGAAGCTCACTGTGCCGTCAGTGGTAGTGCATCCAGCACGAGGTGTTGCAGGGCTCTGCGGAACACTAACAAGGAAAGGTATGTGGCCCTTTAAAATCAAATTTGAGTTGCAATTTCTAGTATTGTGGTGTAAAATGTTCTTTGTTTTCATGTGACAGGAATAGTTCAGATCTTCTAGAGCCAAGAAAGGGAATGAACTGTACTTGCGCTATACAAGATGGACAGAGTTGCCCTTACATGGTTACATTGCACCAAGTCATGAAATTCTTTTCTGTTACTTGCAAGGACTTGGCAGTGGCATCCAAGACATCTGATTTAGCTGGGGCTATTTCAGTGTATTTGGCCAAAATGTTGCTGCTCGTGCAGTCTGTTCCTTGAACACCTTGGTTTTGGGTTGGAGCTTGTAGGTGTCTCATATTGATTTGGTTTCTTCAAAGCCTCTGAATTCTTTTTATGACTTGCATGGTGTTGAAAAGCTGCTTCAGTCTCAGCTGCGTGTTCTGATAGAGGTCTGGGGTTAGGAGGCCACTGTATCTTCTGTTGCTGGGAGCACAGAATTAGATGTTTTGATGGTATCAGCTTTGCTTGCAAGGTGCCAAGCAGGCAAAGCACTGCCAAGGCTGGGGGGAGACGTCAGGCAAAACGTCTCTCTGGCATCCTTTGTGCTTCACTCAAACAAGGAGCAGTGTGACTCGGAGGAGGAGTACAAAGGGTCAAGAGTTACTTTTGCCTTCGTGTATGTCCCTTAGCACTGCTCTGTGCTGCCTGCTTCCATCTGCCCAGGAGCGCAGGCTGCTCACAAGTGCTCCCTGCAGAAAGGAAGCTGGGATAGCTTGGGAGCATTGCAGTTTGTTTTCCTGAAGCAAGCAGAGGCTCAAAGCTGCTTTGATGTGAAGCTGCTGAAAGCCTGGCTATAGCTGAGCTGTACCCCAGTTTTGGCAGCATTTTTGGTTTTCATTCATCTTTTGAGGATGAATGTCTGTTCCCACCCCACGCGTTTTGTCCACTTGCTGTCACTCTTGGTGATGGACAGAGACAAAACACCTCTCTGGTGCGAATACTGAATAGGTTAAGGATACTTTTGTTTTGGATTAATTCACTGAGGATGGTTTGTGTTTAAGCATTCTGGGGCAACAGCTTCCCTACATGTATGTAGGAATGATCAGCCATAGAAGAAACACAGAAAACTAATGAGTTTCTTTTTCCTGCTGGGAAATACACTATTGTCTAATATCAGGCAGGAGGAATTCCCCTTGGCTAAATCCTCACTAGGAGCTGTAGGAACCAGGAGTTTAAGAACTGGGAACTGCTTTCAGACTCTTGAAATCAGCATCCCAGTGTTGGTTCTGCTGCTGGCTGCATCAAACACAGAGAAGTCTTGAGGCAGTCTGACCAAAATCCGCACATCTGGGGATCAGGAGCCTTTGCAGGAGGCAGCATCCCTCCCTGCAGTGACACTGTCCCCAGAGCTCGCTTCTGATCTTAGCTATGTAATGGTTGGTATCAGATCTGCTTTCATTTTAAGGCCACAGATGTGGGGTTTCTTTCCCTAACTGTTATTTGTCACAGACATCTCCACGGGTTTCCATTTCAAGCTTATCTGGTTGGACAGCAGAGTTAATTCTGAGTTCAGCTGCAATTGCTGCTGACTTTCTGTTGTGAGTCTTAATTCCTTCCAAAAGGAATATTTGGGATTTTCATATATAAAAAACCCCATTGTACAGTTCACCCATCTCTGGAATGAATGTAATGAATGAAGCATTTGCAGAATGACCAGGAGATGTGATGTGAAGTGGCAGTGTTGATCAAATAACTGTTGTGTAAGGTGTATGTACTTCAAAGACAATCTGTATTAGATTCAGTAGAGGTGAACCAGACATGTTTTAACCACTGCATAATGTTATCCTCTATTCAGCAGGGCAGTGTCACACAACTTGTGAGTAACCAGATATCTTTTGTTCTCCTCTTGTATCCTGAGCGGTTTACAAGGGTGAGATGGGCTGAGGGTTTTTCTTCCTGTAGGGCATGGGTGGGGAGGGGGAGGGTCATATCAAAGCTGACTGCTGGGAAGGGCCCCTCTGATTTATGGTGCTCTGCAGCTCGAGATAACGCCTCTGGGACTTTGGGATTCCAAAATGCAAGTAGTGCTCCTTGGGAGTCTGCTCCCTGTCACCCATCTCTTGCATCTAGAAGCTGTGAATGATGCCAGGACTGTGCATTGTATAACCCACTGCTTCTCTGCAATGCACAACAGTCTCTGCCTTGACACTACTGCTGCACAGCTTGTAGACCTTTGAAAACAATGGAGTCTTTAATAGTTCACAAGAAGCAATCAGACTTTGATTTCCACCTTCATAAACGTGCACAATGACAAAGCTACACCAGAATCGCTCCAGAGGTGCTCGGAGCTGGGAACAGCAAACTAAGAGATATTCCAGTGAAAGGGCGGTGACTGATGCTGCAGATAGCAGTTATCAGAGGAGCTCATAAATCCACCCAACCTAAACACAGTGTCAAGCAGCAGCCCTTCTGCCTTGAATGTCGCCTCTGGGGATGTACAGCTGCTTGTTCTGATCAACAGTTTCCATTCTGTCTTTCAGGTTCCCAGAAGACGCTGTTTCCTGGGAAATGTCTTTGTGGTGCTGGTTGAGTGCCTGCGTGGCCTCAGGGAGAAGCAGCAGAGCTTGGTGTTGTTCTGATGTACAGCCCCAAACTGCTGTTAGGCTGCCATGGGGTGGCTGGGAAACGTGCAAGTGGGTAAAACAATGTGTATTGGTGAAACCAGCTTGCTGGTGTTACAGAGCTTGTTTAATCACGGAGTCATAGAATGGTTTGGGATGAAAGCGACCTCAAAGATCATCTCATTCCAACCCCCTGAAAAGTCTTCATTAAGAAACAGTACCAGCTTCTCTCCTGGGGCTTGTAATTAGTCACTTAGTAGCCCCATGCTGTTTAACACGATGTCTCTCCAGTGGCATCACTGTGGTTGCAGTCACCCCATTCCTCTGCAGATGGAGATTACTTGAGGTGAGATGGAGGGGATGCAGAGATGGAAAGCAAGGAAGCCACAAGACTAGAGCTGATACCACCACAGAGATGTGCTGAGTGTCAGGAGTTGGCCGGGGCTGCTCTGCAGGTAAGGGGTGAGGTGGGGCAGTGCAGCAGCATTGGGCACAGCGAGGCCAGAGGGGCTGGTGAGCTGATGCTGAGGACGAGAGGTGTGTTGTGGATGAGGCTTGGGAGAACTTCAAAGGTGCATTGAAATCTGCAGGTGTGAACAATGTGGCCGGAGCCCTTTTGATGAAGTCTAAGGCAGCTTCCCATGCTGAGCTTCCTAATGGCTGACAGCAGGACTGTCCCATTCCCATTGCAGTGGGAAGCAGTTGTTCTGGTTGGCTTTATCTGAACACCTGGATTAATGGTAGGGAAAGTCCTGGCGTTGGTATTGGAGCCGGGAAGGAAAATGAGTTTTTCAGGAGTCCTTTAATAGCGGTTTCTTCATTAGTTGTCAGAACTGCTGGCATTATTTAATCGTCTGTTAAATCCCAATCACATGAGCACTTTCCCTGAGTGCAGTGTCCTGTGATAATTGCCTGGTGCTCGTGTCAGAGCCGTGTTCTGCTCTCCAGCCCACGTTAGGCTGAGTGCCCTGTGACTGCTGCTGATGTCTGCACAGGGAGGAGAGGAGTGGAATGTGTTTTCAGTGTAAATTGATTTTAAATGACCAACCCAACCCATCCTCACCACGTCCACCAAACCATGTCCAATGTAAAGCTATGGCATATCATACAAAGAAATCAAACCAGGAATCATTGCATCCAATTGCCATTTCCCTCCTCAGTCCCAAATCATCCAGCATTGCCCATTATCAGTGCCTGAGTGCCACTACCAAAGGAGTGTTTTATATCTCTTTCTCTCCTTTGCTCTCTCTCGGGTCCCTTTAGATCCAAAATGATTTGTACTTCCTTCTGACCCCAAAGGCGGTCAAAAACAAATGTATTGACATGGAAGTGAGTACCTTAATCAGCAAAATTCATGTTCTGTTGTGTTTTTTTGTTTATGTTAATAATTATAAAGGGAGACCGAATGGAGAGAGAGAGAGAGAGAGGCTGAGAAAGGAAGGGCAAATATAGAGAAAGGCGATGTATGTTCTGGCGAGGAGCCAGAGGCCCTCTGGGCCAGGTTTGGATAAATCAGGGCTTAATTCCTGGTGTGAGAAACCACTAGAGTGAGTCTGCAGCAAACAAAGGGCGATTCACAAAGGGACACTGCTGTGGGTGGGTGGGATGGGGCAGCCTGCCAGGCCTGCTGGCTCCTGGGCCCTCAGCGTGTCTTGTAATGCCCAATGAGCTGCTCAAGGTTTCCTTTTCTGCTGGTGTTTTTTAAAGAGTGTTTATTCTCACAAAGGGATGGGCAAGAACCAAATACCTTGAAATATACCCTATGGTCCAGAAAACAAAAGGTAGGTAAGAAACACCAGAGTATGTTAAATTGATGAAAATTAAATTGAGATTCTGAAGTGAGACTTGAGAGGGAGGGGAGATTTCTTCCTTTAGTATTTGGGCTGGGCTCTGTGAAACACTTTCCTGGACCATCAGCAGTTGTTTACATTGGAAAGGCAACTGTGTCAGCAGCCCTGGGCTCAGCACTTAGAGCCAGCCCCATCTCCATGGGGTCCCCCCAGAAGCACCAGTGCTTGGCACTGCCCTCTTCCAGACCCTAAAATGTTCTCCTCCATGGATCAGAGAGATGGCATCCATGCCCCCTGTGCTAACTGGGCAGTACAGATCTGCTAGGGGAATTTGCTCCACAATGGGAATCTTGCCTGATTCTTGGAGCTTCACTCCACTCTTTACCTTGAGACTCTTTCAAAGAGCACAACCCCAGACCCGTGGTATTTCCATCACAACCCACAGAATGGGTGGTACCAACAAATTGCGCCCACATCCCATTGGGTTCTCCGGTTCTTCCCAATAAGGGGAGCAGAGGGAATAGCTGCAAATCTAAAGCTGCTCCATTAGTTGTGCACTGTACTTAATAGCCACCAATTAAGCCCTTGGCTGGTGGAATATCCTCTTTTAATTGCTCAGCTCTGTGTGGTATGTTCAGTTGTTAGCACTTAGGGAGGCATGCACTGCAGTTTCAGAAACTAAAAGCAGAGCTTGCAATATGTGCAATGCACACAGCTTCTGGGTCCCTCTCAAGCAGCTGTTGGGGACACAGCGCTGCTCCCCTGGGGTTCATCCCTCTGTTTTCCCATCATGTTATCTGACTCCTGAGGCTGGCTCTGCAATTCTGCCTACACACATTTCTTGTTGCTGTTGGATGTCCTGGTATGACAGTAGGTCTGCCCACACAGGGCAGCCTGTGGTCATTTACCAGCCCAGACCAACATTGGCTGATTTCTAGTATTTTATTTTGGAAAACGCAATGATGGGAGCACAGGGAATTGATCTTTTGGGTCTCCATATTCACTTTTGGTTCATGGGTTTTCCCATGAGCTCATGGCTGAGCCAAAGAAGGTGTGAGATGTATCTATGGAACAGTTTGGGATTTGTTTTTATCCAGTTTAAACTGCCAGAATCTGCTCCTTGAGTTGCTTCCACTCAAGTAGGCTGAATCTATTGGAGTTTCCAGGAGCAGACATAGAGACACTAAGACGCTGTGATGTAGGTGGTAGAGAAACCCACTTCTATGGTTGGTTCTATGACTCTATGGGTCTGTCTCTCCATGTTTCTATGACCCCACTGTTCTGAGTTTATGTGGTTCTATGAAACATACCAGCAGATGATAATGACTGGGAGAAGGCTACCAGCCATCCTGGCACTTTGCATAGCTGTACCTCTCTGGGAAAGGAGATACAGCCACTGGGTTCTCAGCCATCTTCCACCACTCTCATCCTGCCTGTGTCCAAGCCCAGCCCTGAGACCCCAGCTTGGTGCATGGAGGTGTGCAGGTGAGGGCTAACTGCTGCATTACACAGGGTTGGTGTGACTAATGGAAGGGAAAGAAGTAATGTTTGACCCTCGCTAGTGTCACAAAAGGAAACGATGCCCACCCATTGTCTGAATAGTCCTTTCCACTCGCAGGGCTCTGACAAAGAGGGCTGTGTTCTGTTCGTGTATGATTAACTAAATCCTGTGTTTGATGTAGAGGGCTGAACGGCGGCTAAGGGCGCTGTTTGCAGAGAGAAAGGAGATGCAATGGTAGTGGCAGCAGCTGTGCCTCCGCAGCAGTGAGATTTGGGTGGATAAAGGCTGTGTGCTGCTCCCACCCTGTTCGTGGCCGTGGTACTCACGGTACATACCTGAAATCTGAAAACTCCCTTTGTTTGGCCTCGCCGTGGAAAATGTGTTTGTGCGGACGGGAGCGTGCAGCGCTGAGAACACAGTGTGCTTCGTGCTGCATGAATCGCACACTGGGGTAGAGGGGAGGGAAACGTCGTTTATCTGTGTGTGGAGAACTGCTTGGTTAATGGAGGCTCGGGAAGCCCCTCAGGGATCGCTTATCACTTATCTCCTCCTTCCCTGCCCCCGGCGTTTCCCGCTGTTCAGACATGGACTCGCTCACAGCACGTTTTTCCTCGCTGTTCCTACTTGCCTCCCATGAACCACATCTATCAAAACCACGAGGGTCAGCTCCTTGCAGACAAGGAGATACAGTTAAATCCCCGAGATTTTTCATGCTTATTCGTTTCAGCATCACCTGTCTCTGCTGCTCATCGTCTAACACCGCTTTTATTGCTCTTAATTGCCTTTCTCTGTTAAAAAAGAAAAAGCAAAAGTAAAACCTGGCAACTCAATTTGACTGCAAATGCTTTTGAAGATTGACAAGAACAACACTGACATTGTTGCATTCCAGCACGAGCTTGCCTTCCACGTCAGCAATCGGGACAAAAATGATATATCGTGTTGGTGTCCCAGGTTTAATTTCACCTACAGCATCTGTACATTATACGGTAGCAGCCATTAGCGTGAATGATGCCAAAACTAGACAGAGCCTGTGCTCTTAATTGTAGGGAGCATTTGCTGTGCTGATGACAGACAGTGGCTGCCTGTGTGTGCTGCTTTCACCCCACTCACTTCTTCCTACTTTTTTGCTGCATCGTTTGGAATGGAGGTAGATAATACAACTTTGCACCGTTTGTGGCTGTTTTTGTAGGGTTTTCTGTTTGCTGGTTTGTTTGGTTTTTGTGCAAAGCAAAGCATTGCAGCGTTTGGTTTCCTATGAACACCTTCACTGCTGGATATCCTTTGGGAATCCTAAGAGCCTTCCTGACAGCTCTGACCAATTGTCCCCATTCATGAAAATATGTCTCAGTATCCACTTCTTACACCCAGTGTCAGACAGGCAGCTTCACTGTTAAAAAGATCAATTATTCCATAGTAACACTGTTGTGTTATTCTTGTTAGGCCAGAGCCCCACATCGATGGAAGATGCTGGGATGCAGATGTTGTGCTCTCTGCCATTTTGTGGCCGATCTTAAAGGTCTGTGAAATAACCACTGCCTCATTCTTTACCTCTGTCAATGAGTCGGTGCCCCCTCCCCCAGTCCCAGCTCACTGAGTTGTAAATCAGAAACTAAAGTGGAGCATCTTTTGTTTTGCTGTCACAACTTTTATCTCCTGCTGCAGTCACAAGTTAGAACTGGGAGCTGGTCTGGGGCTATTTACAGCACAAGGGTTTCAATAGCAGGCACTCGCTGCAGACTCCAAGAGGGGTCCCCATACATGGAGAGTTTAAACTCTTTGCTACTGTGTCATGTGCTAAGACCAACTTTTTCCCATGGATTGGTATCAGACAGACATGATCTAACTGAGTTGTGTTTTGAGCCAGATTCCTGGAAGAGCGGGCTGCTTGTTTTTACATCATTAGGAGGTTTTTCATGACCAGCCATTTGGGTTTTCAAGCACCTTTGGGTTTTAGTGAGCCTACGTTAAAAGGCGCGATTACACCCCGACATATGTTTTAAATTACTCCACTTGGGCTGTCGGGAGTCTAATGTAGAACAGATTTAAGTAGCTTGAGTTACAGTCAAAGATCCCCACGAGATTGAGCTTGGCCAGCTGAATGCTTGCTAAGGGATGACTCATTTAATCTTTGTCAGCATGGTAGATGATGCATGTTAAACCACGCGAGCGGACACATCTAACAGTGGAGCTTTGTGCTGTGGGAGCTCACAGGCTCTGTGCAGTCGCCTGGTTTTGTGTGTGAGCGATGGTAACAGCAGCCTGGGCTGTAGGGGAACTGTGTTGGACTGGAGTTTGTTGTGTCCCTTGCTGGAAGCACTGAGTGAGAGGTCTGGAGAGTCAGCGTGGCCTGGGGAAAGTGATTCAACAAAGATATGGGGGCCCAAGGAAATGCCCTGATTAGCTGAGATTTATGAGCCAGGGATAGACATGTCACTTGAAACTGCTAAAACGAGGGAAGGGACCTGGCCCTTCCTGGATGCTGTGGAGAGGTGCAGGCTGTGCTTTCCCATCTTCTTGTGTCCGTATGTTCCTGGTGCCCATGTATTTGTGTCCACATTATTGGTGTCATTGTGTTTTTGTCAATGTCCCTGGTGTCCATATACTTATGTCCATGCTTCAATGCCTCTGATATTTCTGCACTCATTAGCTTCACGTGTTTAGGCTCTTCCTTTGGGTTCCTGGCCTGGCTTACTTTCTTTTACTAAAAGAGCCCTGCAGCCTCAGTCATCTTTACATCTTTGGTTTAGAAGAATCAGATATTTTCTCTACACAGACCTGGAATTTTCTGCAAATCTCGTACTGAGCAGGTGAGCTTGGGGCAGGAAATGTGGGATCCCACATGTGCTGTGCAGGACACATATGACAACAGCAGTGCTCTGCAGAATCCAACTCTGATAGAGCTGCAGTGTGAGCAGCAAGGAAGGGGGGGGGTCTTATGGTACCTTTTATCTTTAAAATAATTAGGGAAAAAAATGAGCCAAGGCAGCTGGAAATGGCAGCCAGGCAGGGGCTGACTTCAGAGGAGAAAAATGCCAAGGAACCTCAGCGCTCCTTGGGGCAGGGGGGAGCTGCCAGCCATGCTGGGGCATGTCATCCATCAGCTGTCAGTGGGGCTGGGAGTGCTGCGGGGGTATGGGCACACCTGTAACCTTTGCCTTGTGGAGCTGCCTGTGCTGTCCCCAGGGTTTGCTCTGCACAGCGGGCTGCAGGGCAGCAGGAAGAGCTGTGGGTTCAGGTGGGAACTTATAGCTGTGGGGGGAGAGAGGGACATGGAGTGTGCATGGCCCACCCCTGCACATGGGGTCCTGCGTTACCCAAATCTGTAGGTGCTTCATTAGATACTTCCCCTGCTTCCCCAGGGGAAGGGGACCCAGGGGCTGGATTTGGTGATGCAGTATCACTGATATCCATGTGGTAAGCACAGCATCCCCAGCACTGATCTGCTGCATGCAGGCTGCTCCTGTGGCTGCAGGTTGGGTGCCAGGTTTTGCTTCCAAGGAAATGTAAAGGGGGTGAGCTTCAAATGAGGGTAAAGGCCTCCCAGTCCCATTCTCCTTGGTTATTGTATAATTTATACAGTACTTCAAAGGTACTCTGCAAACCAGCACTTGAAAACCCTCTCCTCAAGGCCTGTAGTATGACCTCGCAAGTATTAAAATCCCCAACTCTCCCAGCCTGGAACCCTTTCCAGCTCTGAAATATCTCCCGAGGTTTCTTTTCCTTCCCTTCATCAGCTGCTTTGTTCTAACATCCAACTTCCTCCACCAGAGCAGTCTCTGTTCTTCCTGATATTTAAGAAGATGCCGTTACACGCCAATGAATCAATTTCCTTTTTTAGTTGCTAAATATTTACAAGCATTTTAATGCTTTTTTAAGGCCCTAATTTTAATGTCTTTTTTTTTCCTTCTGTCATTCTGTCTCTGAGGGAATTGGAAGTGAGGAAATACCACTTGTAACTTCAAAAACAGAGCTTAGAGTATTCCTGATAGCAAGGCTGTAATGTTTGCTGAGGATCAAAGGAACCTTCCCAAACTTCAATGTTTACCCTTAAGAGCTGGCAGCTGCATCCTAATTAACCAACCAACCCATAACGAACCAGCCAAAAACCAGCCAACCCATAACCTACTAGCCAATAACTAATCAACCCATAACAAACCATTTCATAACCAACCAACCCATAACCAGCTGGCCAATAGCCAACCATTCCATAACCAACCAGCCAATAACCAACCAACCCATAGCAAACTAACATATATAGCCAACCAACCTATAACCAACCAACCCCTCTCCAATAGAGCAGGCAGTGCTGGCTGAGCTGGCCTCACCTCAGCAGTGTGAGTAAGAGCTCGGTTTTCCTCTGGCCCCTTTGGGCAGCCCAGTTCTTGTAGCCAAGCTTTGGCCCCCAGGGGGTGGTTTGAACTTCAGGATGGATTTAGCTCAGCTCTGTGATTTTCCTAAACTCTGCCTGCCAGAGGTCTGCAGGTCACTGGGCTCTTTCGTCAGCAGTGTGGGAGAAGGGATGCAACTCCTGATGCTAGTCACAAAAAAAGCTGGATGTGAAGTGGGTGTAAAAACTACACAGTGCTCTGGGCACATGCTTGCTATTGGAGACCGCTGTGTATTGAAGAAGTGCTACTCCCAGATGTGTGTGTCCCACATGGAGCACTTCTGACACTGTGGAAATGGTTAAAGAAGTGCTGCTCTTCTTGCTTAGATAAACAGAGTCCTGTGTGAAGAGCTTGGTCATAATCCCTTTCTAATCTCTGGTTCTAAAAGTGATATATGGAATGTAAACACCGTAAAGATTAGAAATCACACACACAGAAAAAAGAAGTAATGGGAAGAATTGTGGAGTTGTTCTGCATTCCTGAGGAATGCTGCAGGAATTCCTTTCCTGGTGCTGCTCCCCAGTTCACCTCCTTCAGACACACGAGTGCCTTGCAGAGGGATTTAAAGAAACCTGGTATGGGCTGGGAGTGACCCCAAGTAAACAACGTGGCTGTTTGCCTCCATTTCTGAAGCCGTGAGGCAAAGTAACAGGATGCAGCTACTTGTCAAGGAATTTGGGGATTTACTTATTGCTGGGCACTCAGGAAGGAGCGTGTCAGCTGTGTGTTACTGTCACATGGGGAACAGCCCTCTGTCACTCTGTATTTCAGTATATTCCTGTGGGATCCCTCTCTGACCCTCTGCACGCAGGGCAGCGCCGCTGAGCAAAGCTAATCACACTGGGTGTGCGTGTACCAGGTTTGGTTTTCAGAAGCTTACCTGTTTACCTTGAAACCTAATGATGTTAAGGTGTACAAATTTCTGCTGCGAGTGGGGTGGGTTCAGAGGGCATGGTGAGGAAGGATTGGGTCTGGATTTAGTGATCTTAAGGGTTCTTTTCAAATCTCAGCCATCCTGTGATGTATCTCCCAATAAACCCTTGGTCCTGGAGTTCACCTTGTGAAATAGCTGAAGTTAAAAAGCATGAAGGCAACTCTCCCCCCCAAAAAAACCCTGAATACATGGGGCTGAGCTGTGGCAGCTGCAGCCTTTGAAGAGCCCAGCTCTTTGCACATGGGGGATTTCCAGTATTTGAGATAGACTCCTACCAACTGGTGAAGGTGATGTGGATTGGAGGAGGGGGGATGTATTCACATTGTGCTGGGTCTTCCAGTCTGTGAGTTATGGTATTTTGAGTCTTGAGCTCAGTCTGTACCAGGATACTTGGGGATCCATGGCAGACGGGAGGAGGTCTGAGATGGATTGTTTGTGCTCAGCAGCACTGAAACAGAGGAACTGAACCTGTGGGCAGCTCTTGCTTGCTGGGTGCAACACATGGAACTGGGAAGCAATTTACAGAGCTGGAGGGGACCTGTAGGAATTCTGGCCCCGGTGCAGAGCCTTGCCTGAGTGAGGGCTTGAGGGGAAACACGAGGTGGTTTCACTGCAGTTTCTGCAGGGTGTTGCTATGTACCTTCCAGAGCCCTTGGGCTGCGTGCGGAGCAGCTGTCAGGCTGAGCAGGATGCTCCGGGGATAAAGGTGGGCTCTCATTGAGTAGGAGGTGTTTGCAATACATTGCCAAGGCTTTTTGGCTTCTATTATATTTTCTTTGTCAGAGACCACCCAGAGCTCTCCCTGAGAACATGGCTGTGCTCCCAAATTGCTGCCAGGAGATCCCATTCTCATCCCGTACCTGCAGAAGTTCAAACTGCCTGTCCCCTGCCTGTGCCATGTGCCATTCTGTGGGTCTAGGGACCCTCAGTATCCTACTTACACACCCTGTTCTATCAGCCCTGTACAGAAATAGCTGTGCTCCTGATGACTGACCTGCGTAGCCTCATGGGGAGAGTATTTCTTAAATGGCTTAAGATAGCTTAAGAAAAAAAAAAGTAAATAAGCTGTAACAAAATGTATTTACATTCTTTTTATACCTGGGTCAGCTCTCTATGCTGGTTCATAGCCCGGTCCCACAAATGGTGGTGTTGGCATGGCCAGAGGGGGAAGGAGAGCAGCAGAGATTAGGGGATGTTGGTGCCAAGGATAACATGAGTGTGGGGAGCAGCTCTGCTCTGCTTTCCCTTGACTCCAAATGCGACCAACGCTACAAAAGAGAATCTTCCTCTCCAACATGCAGCGAGCACCTGCAGTAATGAGGATCTGATAAACACCCCAAAGCACTTAATCAGGGCTCATACAGAGGAAGCGTAGGTACCCTTGTTAGCATGCAAATCACATTCTCCCTCTATCACTGTCTCTGTGTCCTTCCAGAGCAGCTCAATGGCAGCAGGCATGAACTAATTAAATTCCTTTATTCATACCTCATGCAGAAGTGTGGAGCTTGAGGCAGGAATGCCAGTGGGCACACACCCATCCCTCTGTTTCCAGCTCTTGGGATGCCTCATTAGGGAAGGGATAAATCCCTCGCATCAAGCCGGGGGCATCAGCTTCCATCAGCATGAATCTCATCAGGGGTTCCAAGGGCTTTCATCCTGGGAGTCCTTAATGTTCAGAGCTGTGGTTCAGCCCACAGTGGGTACCTTTCATCAGCGATTCCTCACCCGGAGCTCTCTAATAATGTGGCTCCTTTAAATGAAATCCTGAACGCCCGGCCTGGCTGCAACAGCAGCATACCCTCAAGTTAATGACTTTAATTGCTGTAAAATTACCAGATAGCACATCTGTAACTTTAATCTCCTGATCCACAAAGCACTTTTTCCCTTTGGTGTTTTTAAAGCAGCCTTTGGTTGCCGTGCCAGTTCTTTTGGGATCTTTGGAGAGAATGCTCCCATAAAAGCCCTGCTGTGGTGCTGAGGTTCCTTTTATCCTTACAAAAATATCATCCTTTGTATTCATTCAAAGTATTTGGAAGCAGGAAAAGGTTCCTTCATGATCCATCCCAGCAAACCAACCAAGTTAGAAAGGTTTCTTTGCTTACCTGGATGACTGTACAAAGGTTCTGCACAATGCAAACCTTAAAGTGCTGAGGAAATTGCAGATTATTGCAAGCCTCGATTTACCCATTTGCTCTTTGTTTCCTACTGGGGGGAATTATTTTTAAGTGCAAAACAGCAAGGTGTTCCTATCGAGCTACCGGAGGAATAATCTGCATGGAAAAAGCTGAGAGGCTTTCCCAAATAGGAAGCAATTTAGATTTCAGATTAATGCCTGTGACAATGGAAATATGAGCAGTCTCTTCCTGAGATGGAGCCCCAAGCACGGCTTGCTCTTATCTGCAGTGCACAGGGGTGTGAAAACTCATGCTGCTCAACCAAAAGGCAGAAATCCTACACGTGGCATTGCACACCCAGACATGCTGTTCTGAAGGTGATGATTGCTGGTGCTGATGGCAGCTGGAGAGAAGGTAGCACTGTGTTTTCATGATTCTCCTCCAGACTGACTCTTAGAAGCTGGTTCACATGAGGCAGATCTCATGAGGAGATGGCTCATTCAGGGCAGGTGGGCTCTCTGCAATGCATTTCCTATGTCCCAGTTTTCTCTCACACCAGTGGTTTTAGCTGCTGAAAACTATGTTGCTGAGGACCCTGCAATGCTCCTCACTTTGCATTGCATGAGGGCTCTCTGCATTCCTCACCTGTTCTGCTCACTGATAAGGTTAACAGGGGAAGGAACGCGCTGCCAAACTCATTTTAACAGATGAGGGCCGTTTTCACCCAGCTGTTGGGCTGATGGCTTTTCTGACCTAGGAAATGCAGAGTGGGAAACATTAGTGCAAAGGGGAAGATGAAAGAGAAGAGACTGTAAAGTGCAGCCCTGTGAATTTCTCCTCCACTCAGTCAAGCTACAAAATAATCAGATTAAGCCGTAAGTGTATAAATGGAGCTGGAGTATGTTTGCTCTGCTGACTCGGTGGTGCATGCAGGGCTCTCTGAGAGTGCTGTAACTGTAGCCCTGGAGGTATTAGTCACGCTGGGAGGGCTTCAGTGAATGTAAGAGGGCTTCATCTGGGCAGTTACCAAGGCAACTCTCACTAATATTTCATCACAATGCTTTCACCCTCTCCAAATCCCACGGAGTAGGAGTGGGAATCTCGGAGAGAAGAGTTTATTGTCAATATTGTGCTTGGACTGAGTGTATCCCTCCCCCTTATCCCCCTCCCTCAAAAAACGCAAGCATTCTCCATGGGCAGAACTCACAATGAGCAGCTGGAGCTGAGCTCTGCCATTCAGCACTGCCTTATGCCCTATGGAAGGTCTTGTGTAGTAACCAATCTTCTTTCCAGCTCTGAAATAAGTGGAGATGCACCATGAGCCCATCTCCATCTTACTGAGATGACACTCAGACCCCACAGTGCTATACCAAACTCATCACACCAGTGCCACTCACTGGGATGGGCCATTCCAACTCTTGGGGTCAGGGAATGATGTTATTTCCCACGTTCAAAAACTGCTTTGTAAGGAATGAGGGCAGAAATCCTTAATTTGTATTTATTTATTTATTTATTTATTTATTTATTTTCCCCAGACTTTGCATCTAACTTCTTTAGCAGCTGGCACTGTTTGTAAGACCCACTGCTCTCATTTCATCTGGGAAAACACGTGCAGAACAATTAGAAAAGCTGCTGGGGAGGAGCAAATAGCAGAGCCTTATAGCCAGAATGTGGCTTATCTGCTCCCTTTAGTTCCTTCTCCTTAGTGCTTGTAATGCTGCTGGGATCTGTTGCTTGTCACCTGCAGCTTTAAGGTTGGATGGATGCACAGCTCAGGGCACAGACAATGTAGCAATCACTGCTGTCTTGCTTTGCCAGATCCATGTTAGTTCTTCCTTCTGCAGTGTTAGCTGCAGACTTTGGGACCTGTTGTTTTCAGTTATTTGTGACACCAGCAGCTCTCTAGAAGGGAAATGCAGTGGATTACACTCAAGCAATCCTTATTGCTGTAAATCACTCCTCCTGCAGATCCTCACCCCTAGGAATCACCACCTTCAGTTTGCAGAATGGGATGTGATGCAGTGTTTCTGAGGGGCAGCAAAGCACAGCAGTGACCTCATGCCTGCAGAATATGTACACACAGCCACAGGGTACAGGAACAAACCCAGGAGCATGAACCTCCGGGTATTCCAAGAAGCTGGAGCTACATAGTAGGAACAGTCCCTGAGTCAGGCTGGAGCCAGGCTCCAGTTAGCAGTGCTGGATGTGTCCCACCTCTGGGCGTGCTCTCTGCCTGCACCCTGCTGGCCTCTCACACATGAGTGCACACATCAGCACTGCCCTCGTTTCCATCCTGAGTGCATTCAGTCCTCCCCCACTCCCTCCATGGCTGCAGTGTGACATAACTCCATGTCCTCCTGGAAGGATTTGCCCATGCTGAGCTGATGGCTGCTGACACCATGGAGTCCTCTGCAGCCCTTGGGCTGCAGGGAGAGCTATGGTGTGCATCTGAGCTTGATGTGGCTATTAACATAAAAGCAGCTGATTCCTCGTTTGATCTATGCAAAGAAAAACATGTTGCTGATGGTGACCAAGCCTAGAGCAAGCTCAGGGGACAGTGCATATGTGTGTGTGTGTGTTCAGTGCTCTCCAGAGCAACACAGAGCTCGGGCAGTCAAACAGAAAGTGTTTGGGTTCCTGCCAGCCAGGCAGGCAGCATGAATGGAACACCTGTTCTGGCTTTGGAGAGTTTGGAACCATCCGATGGCAGGGGAGGTACAAACTGACCTGAATTGGATTGAATTCTCTGGTGTAGAGTAACACGTCCTGCTGGGCCGTGGGACTGTGTGATGTGCAGATGTGTTGTTGGTATGTAAAAAGTGCTACCCAGGAACAGCAAACCCAGCAGCCATGGGCCAGAATAGGCTTTTCCAAGTCTGAATCAGTGTGAAATGGGGGACACTGTAAAGGAAGTACGGGTGAGATACAGAAGTGATTCTACAAAGAGAAAGAAATAGCAATTAATTCCAGATGTGTCCTGATTCTGTTCTTGCTAATGATTACTTGGAGCATCCTTCCCCTCTGTGCACTCCAAGGAACAAAGCTGAACAAGTGAAGCCCCTGAGCAAACCCCTTGTGCCTTCCAGAGAGCGTTTCCCACTGCAGATGCAAACAAAGCCCTGTCCCCATATGCAGGAGGGTTCACAGCTGTGATTGAGCCGTCAATGTGAAGCACAGACAGGAAGATGTACTCTGAGTCTCCGTGCTGTTTGCAGAGCTGTCTGTGTGTGCACGGGGTCTGTGCAAGCACACACACTACTGTCCAAGAGACAGGAGACATGAAACCCAATGGTGGTTTTGTTTTGCTTTGTATTATTTTGCAGTCCTCTCAGGTAGTACAGCCTGTAAAGCGTGTACAATGATAAAGCTGGAGATGAAGGCTGCTGCTTGTTCCTGCAGCTTGTGTTGGTTCCATTCCAGCTCAGGTGGGATCAATTCTGAGCACCCAGGAGCTGCTCTCGTGTCTTGCCCCGTGTCAGGAAGTGTTCATGGAAATGGCGATCTCAGCTCAGTGCTCTTAGGTCAGCACAGAGGAAACACATTCCTTCACACTGCTTGCGGCAGAGCAGCAGAAAAGTAATTAAATCTTCCTTAAGATAACGAGTCCCTGACCCCACATAATGCATGGTACAGAAACCATATGCTCTGCTGTTTCTCTTGGCTCAGACACTGACAGCTCTGAATGTAGAAGTACCTTGCTGGGGAACACCACAAGTACGGCACAGCTCCTCTTCCATTGGACATATGTTGGTTTTTTTCCCAGAGCAAATAGCACCTTATTTAATTTCTCTATGTAATAAACACCACAAAGCCGGGTAATTTCTTGGTATTACTTCTGAATTACTCAGCAGGTTTCCACTTTGTGGCCACTTCTCTGCATTTCTACCACAGGGTAAGAATGGATGTGGGGATGGGAAATGTGTTGGCTGTAATTTGCTGAATCTTTGTTCAGGTTTAAGCACTGGGTTCCCTAATTCAGGTAAGGTTAAGGGAGAAAGAGCCTGCTGTGTTTCCAATGGAGGCTTCTGGCAAGATCCTCGTGGTCTGTAAGGAGGCAAAATTAGACTTCATCAGAGTTTGGATGCTGCAGTGGTTGTGGCAACATGCTCAGTATCTGAACAGCATCACCAGAGGCCAGATAGTTCCCATTCTTTCTATATTCAGCGGTAATGGGCTGCATTGGAATGGAAAAGTCTTTTCTGCTCCAGCACCTCCAGTCTGATTGTGTGACTGTGGGCAGCAGCTCTGTGGAGCCCAGCACAGGAGCATCAGTGCCATCCCTGCAGCCCCAGTGCTGCTCCCAGTGGCTGGTGGTGCCCAGGGCTGTGGGGCGGCCTTTGGTTCTGCTCCTGTGCCTGAATCCATGCCACAGAACCCACGTGCTCACAGTGATCTCACTCTGGATGGACGGTTCACTTTCCTTAATTGCATTTTGGAAGGGTGATTAATTACATGCCACAGCGTTGCCACTAGAGGGATTACGGATATTAGAGCGGTCCCAGTGTTTTGCTTTGAATCTCTCGTGGGGGTGGGAGAAAGTGATTTCCCTAATCTGTGCGCTGCTTTCCTGGTTAACTCTTCTGGTGTTTTCACAGACGCCATGGGCTACAAGCAGCTAATTAATATGGCATTTGATAAACTTGGAGGAAGTTTAACTCCAGCTCAGTGAAGTGCTGGTTTCCTGTTCATAACCATGTTGGTTAACGATTACTGCGCTCAGAGGCGGCTGTTCCACTCTCCTCAGAGCAAGCTGCCCATTGGAATGTGCACTTTAAAGGGCAGAGACTGCCCATGCTTTCTAAAAGACTTTGTTTTCAAGGGTTCCTTTTAGCCTTTTAATTGCGTGTTCATCTGCTGCGTAATAAGACCTTGCATGAAGGTGGGTAAAGGGGAAAAATCTCCCAAGAGACAGACAGCAGGAAGGGGTTAAAGGCACTTGGATGCTGGTGGGGATCCTTCCTGCCCCAATGGCTTTGGCAGCTGTGCTCAGTGCCTTGCACCATGCTGCGTGCACGGGTATGATACTGGGGCCACCATGTGCCATGGTGGCACAGCTGGATGCGGGCTGCAGCCCTGCACCTCCTGTGATGCTGCTGATGCTGTTGGGTTCCTGCAATCTGACATTATATGGCTGCATGTTCATCCAATAGCTGCCTTCCCCCGGCAGTACAGGAGGTGCTGGCAGCGCTCCCGTTCTTATGAGCCATGGGGACACGAAGGACATCGGGAGCAGAGTGATGGGGAAGGGCGGCTCAGTGGTGCTCCTTTCCCCCCTTAGCTAAGAAGGCAGAGCCAGTCCCCAGGGGGCCTGGCTGCCTTTGGGGCAAAGAAGGACGATTTTTCACTGTCCAAATTAAACAAACAACAAACCTTGAGGAGAGTGAATGGGACTCGGGGACCTTTTAACGTTCTGTTAATTAGTAATAGAGCTTTTCCCGGAGATAAACCATTCCATTGGTTAATGGAGTTTATTAATGCACTACAACACTAGACACTACAACAGGAGGAGGGCAGCGCAGCCCCGCGGCCACAATAGACACATTGTTTCCGCGAAGATCCCGTCCCTTTCATTCTTCTTTTTCTCTTCTTAGGAGGAAAAGAAACAAAAATAGGTTGTGGTGGGGGGGAATCCTTTCACCCCATTTAGCCTCTCCTCCTCACAGCTCGGGGCGGTTCGCAGGGCGAGGCCGGCTCTGGGTTTGGGGAGGGGGGGACGGACGGGACCGGGGGCGGTGCGGGGCGGGAGCGGGCGGCCCCTCCCCGCTGCTGGGGCTGAAGTAGAGCGGGTGCGGCGGAGCGGAGCGCAGTGCGGGACGGGAGAGGGGAGAGAAGCCGCTGCCCCCTCCGTGCTGCGAGGGCGGCTCGGGGAAGATGGCGAGGGCTGCGGAGCGGGGGCTGCGGCTCGTGGTGCTGCTGTTGGGACTCGGAGCGGGGCTGCCCGACGCCGCTCGCCCTCCCGCCTCCTTCCCCGGCGACGTGAACGGGCACAGCCTCCATCCGCCCTACTTCAACCTGGCCGAAGGGACCCGCATCTCCGCCTCCGCCACCTGCGGCGAGGAAGCGGCGGGGGCTGCCGGCAGCCGCCGAGCCGTGGAGGATCTGTACTGCAAGCTGGTGGGGGGGCCGCTGGCGGGGGGGGATCCCAACCAGACCATTCAGGTAGGGGCCGAAGCTGGGGATGGTCGGGGGTGCTGAGGGCGGGGGTCCTTTCTGGGTCCCCCCGGAGCCGCCCACGTGCTCTCCGCTGCCGGGCTCGCTGCGGGCTGCGCACGTGAAGCGCTGCTCGCCCAGTTCCCATGGCGTTATTTATAAAGGACTCGGAGCTTCGCGTTGGTGCGATGCCGGGCGAGGCTCCCCGGCCTCCTGCACGCACGGGAATCGCTGGGGAGCGGTTGGCCTCGTGGGTCCGAGCTCTGTTCCTTGGGGTCAGTGTGAGATTGCGATGAGCGGAAGGCAAAGAAGGAGCGTTTATCAGGTGACTGATCTCAGGGGGCTCGTTTTAAGCAGAGCAGAGGGAGCTCGCAGCTACCAACAGGGAGGGCAAAAGGTGCTGTGCAGCTCTTGAAAAGAAAGTAGAACTGTAAACCAGGTGTAGAGCACGAGAGGAAGCTGCAGGAGCTCCAGACCTGCTGCTGCTGCTGTCTCTCCCCTTAGAGAAGCTGCTGAGCCCCCACGTGCAGCCCGCACCGTAACCACCAGCCCTGCAGCGTGTCGCTGTGAGGCTCCCGATGCCCGGCACCTGTTGCAAAGCAGCAGCACAATGTGATGGTCATGAAAAGCAAAGATCTGTCGGCTCCTTATGCAGAGCCTTTCTTGGCCCTTTTGTTAGGGCTGCCTTTGTTGTGGGATGAGCTTTTGAAGCATTTTTCTCATTCTGGCCGCATTCTCCTGAGTCAGTGCTCTGCTCTGCGAGGAATTTTCCTGCTGTAGTGTTTACAACGTGACATTTCGTCCCCTTTGTCATAGAAATTGTTGAAGATGTTACTGGAAGGCAAACGCTGGCGTGGGCTCCTCTGAGCTTTGCTGCTTTTTAAAGCGATCTGTTTCATTCTGCTGCACTGTAAAATAGAGCAGCTCGAACACTATTGGGAGACAATAGGGACCTAAGCGAAGTAATCCTGCTTGTGCATCGTGCACGTGAGTTTTCATAGCAGAAGGCAGTAAAGAAAGGTAAAGAATAACTGCTTGCTATGTGTGGTTTGAAAAAAAAAGTAAGTGAATAATGTGCCAAGCAAAACTAGGAGGGTAAGATAAAGCTGGTAGATGTGAGCCTGCATTTATCGCTTTGCTGCTGTCCACCCGTGCTGCAGCCACATTAGCTGATGGATGTTGATGCTGGGGTACAACACATGAGCTGCAGCTCTTCCTGAGTCCACTCCTGGTACCATGGGGGTCACATCCTCCTGCTTTCCCCAACTCAGTGGGGGTCCTTGGCCATAAATCTATGCCACCCACCTCTCCTGTCCCCAGTGAAGCTTTGCAAAAGTCCCTTTGATCCAATGCTGCTCCCCAGGCTGGAGCTTTGGTTGGGCTGAGGGCTTTAGAAAAATCCTTTTGTGGCAGCTTTCCGTGACCGCAGGCAGCACCTAGCAGGGAGGGGAGGAAGCAGGCAGCTGGAGCAGAGGTCAGAGCTCTTCATTCATCCCCCTTAGGGAACTCAGCACCCTTTTGGTGACCAAAGCAATGGGGAAGTGGAAGGGCAGTGTGTTCTATTTAGGCAGGCTGAGGTGACAGTAATGAGCTCTGCATGCTCGTCCTTGGTGCTTGTTTGTCCCACCAGTCCCTTCCCTCACCCATCTACCTGCTCTGCTGTCTGGGCATGATGTTGTTGTGGTGAAAATGGACTCTCCATCAGGAAGAATGCCTCTTGGGGACACCCCAAGGGTCTGCCTGTTACTGTGGAGAAGAGATGTTTGCTTGACTGAGGACCCAGTGTAGCATTAATGCAACCATCAGCTCAGTCCATCCTGTGTTCTGCTTGTTGTCACCTGGCACTGTAGTAGACTTCCAGGAAAGAATTTTCATTGACTTAAAAGCCTAATATTCTAAAAATGTCGATAATCATTAAACTCTCTAAAGTAGTGCTGCCCTAAAGACACTTGCAGTGTTTTTGGCACAGCTTGTGGGAAGGCTCTGGACCTTTACAAGGAGTTTCCTTTGCTTTATTCAGGGCTCTTTGGCAGAAGACAGCAGCTCTAGCTGCAGGAGGCTTTTCAGGCTGTGAGGATGTGATGCAGAACGCTGCTGAGGTGTGCTCAGAGGAACTCATGGAGCTTTGTTCCTTCATCCCACTCACTGATCAGCATGGGCAGTCCCACCTTAATGCAGAGTGCCTTTCACTGATCTATTGAAGATGAGACAAAGGGAAGATATTATAGGTTTGTTATCCCCACGGAACTTTGCTGAGGGTGCCTGTAAGCTGTCTGTTTCGGGGCAGACACAGTTCTGCAGAGGCTCTGCTCCCAGCAAATCATGTTTATGGATGGTGGCCTGGCTTCAGATTAGTAGCACAACAATAATGGAAGTTACTAGCGCAGCAGAGAAGGATGGCTCAGCCTTGGTGTCTCTGCAGGTTGGAGGCTGGCTGCCGTGGAACCTCTGAGAATCTCTTCTGTGCTTGTGTTGAAGGGACTAGAGCTCTTTGGTCTAACTGCATCTGGGTAATTGCCAGTGAAAGAGATATCAGATGAGACAGCACCTGCCTGGCTTTGTGAGCTGTTGCTTGGCTGTGGGGATAGCCCTGGGAGCAGCTTGTGAACACACACTTTTATCTGGAATAGCACCTCCTGCTTCCCATTTCCTGCCCTATGTCTCTGCCCCAGCAGCCCTGTGATCACATCCCTGTGGTTTTGGGATGAGGCTGAAGCAGGGCTGTACCCCAGCACAAAGCTCTCCTGGGGGCAAGCATGGCTGCAGGGCAGCAGGCAGCCTTTGTGTGTAGGGGAAATGGCTCCTACTGATGTGAGGGGAATGGGATCAGGGTTTGCAGAGCTCTGGAAGCTGTCCTTTATTCAGATGTCCCTCCTTATCTCCCTCCAGTTACAGTTTGCTTTGATAGTGGACTGTTTATACCCTCTGAGCTGCCTTTGCAGCCTCTCTTTTCCTCACATACCTTGGTGATGTCTGTGCCCCTCCTGCTCCAGGAGCCTGCTGTCTCCCCTGAGCCTGCAGCTCACAATTGCTTTTTAATTAAAATCCTCTGCTGATGTCAGACCCTCTCATCTCCCTGTAGAGACCTGGCATGCTGTGCAGGAGCATGAGCTGCTTTAAAGTACAAATAGCTAGGAATGATTCACATGAGGATTAGGTCTGGTTCTAACAAAATAACTAATGAGCAAATGGTGCAGCAGAGGGGCCAGTGATGCTTTTATCAGCAAACCTGGCTCAGCTGCTGACACGTTACCCAGGGGCAGCTAACCCTGCAGGCTGCCCAGCGTGGGGAGGGATAACATCAGCATTACAAATGTGTAGCAGCTGATCCTAATTTTCACTCCCTTCTTGCTAAACTTGAGTTGGCTGTCACCTGTCCATGTGAACTTTGGGTTCAAGATGGCTGTCACATCTGTGGCAAGAATTTAAAGTATGAAAACGCTTCATTTTTCTGTTATTTATCCTGGTTTTGTAACCTTGCCTTGCTTCTCCCCCCCCACCTCACTGTGCAGTAGAAATTTCCACACAACCTGTTGCACCGGTTCCCCTTAAAGGTTTGTGCTTCACAGTGGGTCAGTTTTATCTGGTCTGCGTTCCCTCCTCCTTCCCTGCATGTTGCCCTCTTCAGCAGAGCTCCCCTCTGTATATCATGGCCACCTGGATGCTTCCATCTGCCCCATTCGTCACCCTGGCACTTCCCCATTAGCTGTTTTCATGTTTCCAGAGGAATTAATTGAAAGGCATGTTTATTTGACACAATTTGCATTGCATAATTGCCTGCAAATAACATGGCTGTGGGGAGGAATGCGGGGAATTCTTCATTTCTTTTGCAGTGTAATTCCTGCAGAGGTTGAGGCAGCTGGAGGATCATGGCCCCATGGCTCTGCCTTGCCTCAGCCCTCGCAGGGGTGTGGATAGAGCAGGCAGGAAGGAGCCTGCCTGCCTTGAGAACGTGCACTGGGTGTAATATTAAAGCAGGCAGTAGCTGGGAGAGGCAGCCTGGGAATAGCTGCACCTTTTAAAGGGAGACTGCCTGCAACAGTTCCCTTAAGGGCTGTCTGTAGTAGCAATTCAAGTGACAGAAGTGATGCTCCATGAACCAAATAACTCCCTGATTTACAGGGCTTCTTGCAGGCTTCCTTAAGGGCAAGTCAGATTCAGTTGCCCATTCAAGGGGAAAGAAAGAGTTGCCCTGAGCAGCTCAGGGCTTTTTCTGATGCTGCTCAGGTTGTGGAGCTGATTTTCTGGCTGTGTGGCTGACAGCCACTACACCACCAAAGCAAGACAAGAGGCTCTGTGAGTGCAATGACAGCCAGGTCCCTGGCCAGATGACAGCAGGGGCCATCCCTTTCTGGCCTTGTATTGCAGCATCACCAGCGTGAGAGTCTTGGCTGCCACACTATTAAACTTGAAAATGGAGCTGAAAGGACTATACTTGTGAAATGAATAGGTTGACGAGCAGCAGATTGCAGGGAGCTGGGCAGAACTGGAAGCCTGGGTTCATAGCAGTTGCTGAATGGTGTGGGTTGGGATCTCTGGGTATTGCCAAGGCTGTGAGTGGCAGTTCAGCAGATCAGCCCCTGTGGCACTGGAGCTTAGAATGGCAATGTATAGTGCGAATGTCAGATACAGAAGGGGCAGTCAGAACTTTACATCAGGTTATTGTGGGTTTTCAGAGCTTTCTTATGTCCATTTTTCAGTCCCTGCTTTAAACTGGTGCATACTAGAAGCTTATATATAGTTTCATGCTGTATTCTGAGCTGTTCTGGTACCTGCCTGCTTTGGGTCATGTTTTCCTGGACACAGCTAAATGCTTTTTTTTTTGTGCTTTCCCTCAGGGTCAGTACTGTGACATCTGCTCCTCAGCAAACAGCAACAAGGCACATCCCATAACGAACGCCATCGATGGGACGGAGCGCTGGTGGCAGAGCCCCCCGCTGTCCCGTGGGCTGGAGTTCAACCAAGTCAATGTCACTCTGGACCTTGGACAGGTAAACCAAGTCCTTCTCATGTTGTAGGCTGTGCTTTGCTGGCATGGACCTGTCCTTCTGTTCTTCTCAGGTTTATCAGTGGATGGGTGAGGTGAAACCTCATCTAATCCAGGGCAGGAGGCTCTGTTAAAACTATAAAGTTATTTGAAAAAATTAAGTCTATGCTGAAAATCTTTCCCTAAAAGACAAAGAATGACAGTGAATGCTTGGTGATTGGAATTCTGGCAAGTCAGAAGGAATTAACATTGTAATGGCAATGGCTGGCAGCCCACAGCCCTCCTCTGCTGCTCCCATTCAGTCACAGAAGCATTCCTCTGGAAATGAGTTGTTCTCTCAGACCTTCCTTGGCTTAGGAAAGATGTCCCCATCTGATGCTGCAGGAACAGGAGGGGTTACAGACTAGGAGTGAGAAGGGCTGAGGGGTGGGGGCTGCTTGCTGCAATGTGACATTACTCCAGATGGGATGTGGGTGCACGGGACATCCCATTCTCTTCCCCAAGCACTTCACCAGGGACTGTCCTGTTTGGAGGAAGACAGGAGTAGGGAAGGGGTTGTGTGTCATGTACAGATCCATGCTTTGAATAATGAGCTTGGTTCCTATGGGTGATCCTGCATGAATCCAAGAGCTGAACTTAGTGATCTTTGTGTCCTTTCCATCTTGGGGCATTCTGTGATTCTGTATTAAATGGGCCTTGCAGTTGTGCTGCTGGGGATGGTTCAGTTCTGGGATGAGTAATGTGGCTGCTATGACTGCACAGTGGCTGAGTGCCCCTTAATATAGGAACTTGCACTGATTGTGGTATTTTCAAGCCTTGTCAGGCACTGAAGCTCTGCACTGACCTTGGAGGCTGCTTTCATCCACTTGAATGGAGTGAAAGCTGGTTTGTCATCATTCTCTGTCAGAGGTCTGACTCCAGCTCTGCAGCTGTCTGGAGCCGTGCTATACACAGCACCACCAAATGTCCCCTGGTGCCTGGGGCATTGTGTGTCACACGAGCTGGGTGGGCACATCCTTCCCGGACAGCACATAGTGTGCCAATCCTCTTCGGCAATATAGGTGGCTCCGGCAGCATCTCTGGTGGCTCCCAGCAGGCAGGGTGTGCTGGGGCTGTGCTTGCAGTCTCTGTGTGCTGTACCCTGGGGTGGGGTTGCACTTTTGCTGCTGTGAGGTTGGTAGCATGGCTTGCATCTGATAGTGAGATCCTCTGGGGCTACAGCTCACTCAGTGATCCTCCTGCAGGAATATGAACCTAATGGACCCATGCTCAGTAGCTTTCTCTCAATGCATGCCCATTCTGCACATAATTGCTGTAATAACCTGTTTGTACTCCTGGGGAGAGTCGGTTCTTTGCTTTTCCCCCCCTTTGTTTTGGTGGGTCAGGCAACAGAAACAAAATGCTACAGAATCACCAATTTCCTCTTCTTGAAGTTGAGACTGATGAAAAGAGAGGGGAAAAGAAAAAGGGATTCTTGGGACCCAGCAAGGTCTGCAGGGTGAGCACTGGAGCAGACTGCATGGCAGCCAGGTCTGCAAATTCCTCAGATACCTGTGAAACAGTGCAGGTAACACCCACACAGGCATGTCTGAGTGCAGGGCTTTTTTTCTTTTAGGGCTGGCAAACAAGCCCTCTCCTTGCTCCATGTAACCCTCTGGGGAGCTTTTGGACCAATTAAGGTTTAATTTAAGGAACTGACTGTTATGGAAACTCTTTTCTTTTTGTCCCTTTGGGGGAAATGCTGGTGCCCAGAGTGGCCATGGCATAAAACTTCAATGGAGCGCAGTGGGATGGGATGGTGTCAGCCCCCTCCCTTCTCTGTGTCCCTGCCCTTTGTCCCTCCTTTGCCATAACTGCTTAATTAGTGGCTGGAATCGAGTTCCTGCAGCATTTGGCAAGGCTGTGGCAAGTGGGAGAGGGGCTGTTAATTAAGCAGCCTGTTGGGCTCTGCTTTTGCTGGCTGGGAGCTTGCTCTCCTCACAGGGATGTTAAAATCGGATCAAAGCTCCTGCCACAGCAAGGGGAGGTTGTGCCTGGTTATCTGCTGAGGGCTTGGGGTCTGATTTGCTCCTGCTGCTGCCATGTCTGTGTGCTGTTGTAGGGAGGGGCAGTTTATCTTTGTAGGGTGAAAAGCTGGAAGATGCTGAGGGATCAGATCTGACCCTGGGAACCAGAAATAATGCAAACTGCTCCAAGGAGCAAAGCGAAGTGAGTTTTTGAAGCTACTGGGGGTAGAAGCTTGAGTAGGGAATGCTTGTTTTATTTTCTCACTTTTAATCATTACTTCGTGCTTAATGCTTTAATATGGTTTGGATGAATGGTTGGGTGACTGCATGGGTTTGTCTGCTGCCAGATTCAGCACTTGCAGCACCATGGTGGAGCACAGTTCTGGTTTCACAGGCTGGAACAATTGGAGGATGCCATGCTCGGGGAGAACACCATTGTACATTGTGGTACTGCTGTGCTCACAGAGGGACAAGAGACCATGACTCATGGTCACAGTGGAGATCGTCCCCTGTGATCCTGCAGTGGGTGGAGGGGAGGAAAGGGTGTGATGGAAACTTCAACCCCCCCCCCCCCAAGTAGGTCGCTTGAGTCAGAGCTGACAGAAATCAGGAGGCTCACAGAGCCATGAATGGCTGGCGTCCCGCCAGGGCTGACATCTTCCTTGCATGAAGGTGAACCCAGGCCAGCCCTTCCCTGAGATGTTTATGGATAACTGGTGCTTTATGGTAAACTCTGGGGGAGAAGGAATTCTTGTGGTCGTGCAAGAGCTGGAGCTTCGTGCCAGTGCTTGCTGGAGGTTAATTACTGCTGTGAGATGGTGATGGGATCGCATCCCCCCACCCCCAGAGCCCGGTGACACTGGAGAACAGCAGAGGCTCAGACTGAAGCTTTGCAGGGAGTTTTGATTTACACGCCTCAAGCTATTTAACGCTTGTTGTAGTCAGGAACGAGATTTATGTCTGAAAGCCTCTATGTAAGGGGTAAGCTTCTGGCAGGGCCCTGCTCGCCAGCAAGGAGTGCCTGAAATCAAGGAAGGAAATGGCCCAGTGTCTCATTAATGAATGTTAAGTTCTGGACTGGGTGAAATGGCCTAATGCTGGAGGGACACTGCTGAATGAGAGCACAGCACTGGGCACATCACAGCACTATGAAATCCTTCTCTTCAGTTTCTGTCTCCCTGTTGCTGTTCCATTCAGATGAAAATAAAGGGGGGCTGCTCCAGGCTGCCTATGGGATGGTAGCTGGAGGAAAGCCCTGCAGGACAAAGGGCTGAGCTCTCCTACCTGTCCTCAGCAAAAGCCTTCAGCACAGAGATGAATCTGATGTTTATTACCTGGCTTAGTTAATTCAGACCTTCTTGATGAGGAAACTGGTTAAATCTCAGGCGAGAGCTCGTGGTTATTCTAGCATGGAGCCTTCCCCAAGCCTGGGGTGGGATGGGATGATGACCATTGGAGAAGGATTTTCAGCTTAAAAACTGGATAAACCTCTCTGCTCTCTCACCTTCTCCCATTTACACCCTTGTTTCAGTTGCTGTGAGGTTTCTTATTGCTGCTGGGAGATTTCTCTGATGCCTGTTTCCCTCCAGGGTGTCCTGTCCCTTCTTGCTACATGCAGAGGGAAACTTAATGAATCTCTCCTTCCCCCTTGGTGGGGATGTCTTCAGCATTCCTGTTGTCTGCACACACCCAGCAAATGCAAAGCTTCCTTTTGTCCCAGGACCATGCGCTGCTGTATCCGCCTGGCACATGTTTCAGAAGGTGTTGCAAAAATGGGGCAATATCTGAGGGTTTTTGTATGTAGTTCTCATTAAAAAATAAAAAAAAATCATCAACACTTGACTGTAAGGACTCCCAGTTCATCATCGTGTTGGGGCATTGCTGTGGGAAAGGGGTAGGAGGGCTTAGCAGCGTTTATGGTGGGGTTTTGCACCTTAAGTAAGGGGCTGGGGCAACAAAGGGGCTGGATTTGCAACAAAGGCCTTTTTTTCTCCAAATAATTCTTTGCATCTCGGAGCAAAAGCAGTATTAAAAGTAAAGCATATTAAGCAGGCTGAACAGAAATCCTTCTTGCTTTCAACAGCTGAAGCAACAAGCTCTTCTCCTGTTTAGAGTCCTCTGCCGTTGCCTGTTCTCCAAAAGGAGATCAAGATTTCCATTTGCTTATAGGCTTCAAAACTGCAGTTTCCCCACCTGGAACAGCTCGTGGACTCTCTTTACATAGGAGCCTGCTGAGCACTGCTGCTTCCAATTGAGCATCAAGTGGAAGCAGAGCACGGGAAAGCTGGGAAGGTGCGAGTGTGAGAGCAGCGCTGGGGCTGGCACTGAGCCTGCCTGCATTATTCTTTTCCCACTGTATTTCCCCCTTTATTGTTTGAAATAACTTTCCTTGTACAGGCTATTTTTTTCAAAGTTTCAGTTCCCTTGACCCAGACCCAACAGCTTTTTGTTGCTTTTTTTCCCCCCTGGTGAGGGAGATTTTTTGCCTTTTCTCAGCCCTTCCTGTGCTTTCTGCCAGCTCCAGCAGGATTCCTGGCTCCAGAAGCTGTGTGAGAGCTGCTCAGGTGAGCAGGGAGTGCCTGGCTGTTAGCCAAGCAGGGGTCTGTCTGCTCCAGCAGCAAGAACAAACCCATCCTCACCCCATCCATCACCCTTGCCAAGTCAGATGCCAAGTTCCCATTTCCAGGATCCAGAGCAGCCAAGACTGAGATTGTTGTTTTTTTTCCCCCCCTTTTCTTTGTTACCGCTGTTGCTGCAGGGGAACAGATGTGGTGAATATCACTTTGAGGTAAATCATGGGTGGCATGAGTTAGAATTCTGCGTTACATTTACTTCTGTCATGAAGCAGTAGTGCTTAAAATCACTTCTCCTCATCTGAGTAGCTGGTATTTCACTTGGACCATTTGACTTCCCCAAAAGCTGCTGCTGGCACTGAGAACAGGGCTGCTGGTGGGGCAGGAGGCTCTGAGCACATCACTCAGCACTGTTACACCTTTTGTGCTCTTAGAGGAGGCTATTTCTGCCTGTCCTTTACATCTTGCACAAACAACCCTTGTACTTCTTCTGCTTAATCTTCCTGAGGCTCTGCCCAGTCCTGAACCGGCTATGGGGAACTCGCACGTTAAAATCCAGCCTCAGCCTACCCCCATTAGAACAGCTCCAGGTAACAACTGATGAAAACATAATGAGTGTTTCTAAAGAAAAGAAACCTGTGCAAGACTTCCAGTGTAATTTCTCCCTAGGTATTGTTGCTTATTTTTAATTTCTTTGTGCTGAGAAGCAAGGTGGCTCGTGTTCCCCTCCTGGCTGGGCTGCCTGTTCCTGCCCCTATCCCTGGGATTCCTCAAAGATTAGGAGAAAGCCTCCAGGCGAGCTGGGGAGAGGTCAGGCAAGCTGTGAGCTGGCATATGGGAGGCTCTGCTTTGTAATGAATAGCTGGAAGGCAAGCCTTGTAATTTCTTGCTGTTCTCCTGGAAAGTGCCTGCCTGGCTGGGCTGGTAAACAAGCGTGTGCCTTGGGTCAGGTGTGAGTGTGCTCTGGGGTCGGCTTTGTCTGCCTTGTTTGTGATTGCACCCAGCAAGTTAAAACAACCCAGAGCCATCTAGGTCAGCCCCTGATTACTGGAGAGCTGTGTTTTTCTGCTTCAGACAGTGGTGATTTGTAAAGGTCAGGGTACACAGTGGAAGCAGATCTTCGCTGCTTTGACATAGAGCACAGTGATGCCCAAGCATGTGGCTTTGTGTTTTACTGCAGTTTTGCTTGTCCTATCTCCAAAAACAGAAATAATGCATCTAGCTCTGCCACTTTGTGTGCATCCTGTCACCAGCCTGAAGCATACAAAGCCATTTGCTGGACACACTCTTGGGTCTCTGCTGTGGCTGAGGCCTATGGGTGCAGCCCAGACCAGGCTGGGAGATGCAATCATCCTGTGGCACTGCACACTTGATACCACTTGATCCAGACCACAATGAGAAGTCTCTCAAGTGAGCAGTTGCTGCTTCCTAGGAAGGCTTTCTGGGAGCTGTTCCTGCTTTCCACTGCTCCATCTCAGACCCCACTGGGCTGGTGTGCAAGTCACTAAGTGTGCATCTGCCCAGCCACCTCTGCTTTTCCAAACCTATTTTGTTTACCTCACCTCACACCTCTCTCTCCATGCTCCACCACGCCTGGCTCAGCCCTGCTTTCATCTCTGCCTCATCCTTTTATTACAGTCATAAACACGGACCTCCAGGCTATGCCCAGCCTTGATCCTTTGTTTCCTGTTTTCTGGATTCAGTTCTCCTCAAATTCTAAACCTCCCTTCCCCTGTGTGGTGCCAAGCAGTGCAATAAATAGTGTAATGTTGATGGAAGACAAAAGGAAGACCAGCAGGAAGGCACAAGGTGAGATGCAGTGCCTGGTTGATAGGACAGGAACACCTTTCTGAAGGCTTCTGAGTGGCTGGAGGGCAAGCAGTAGCTAATTAGGGAGTTGTGGTCTAATCAAAGAGAGCTGGTAATTAAGTATGTGCTTCTTGAGGAATGCTGAGGGGATGCATAGAGAGAAGATGTAGGAAAAGGGATGTGTGATACGGGGAGACCTAGGAAGGAGGACAGGACCTGGCACATAGGTGAGTGCACAAAGCAAAAGCAGTTTGGTGGCTTGGAGCTCCCTTGGATGAGATCACCAGAGACTTCCAGGAGGAACGACTTTGTTTCGTGTTCCATAGAAGGGCTTGCCAAGTGTGACTATAAAAAGGCTTTTGTTAATATGAGGTCACTGCTAGTGGAAGGTGGGTCTGCATGAAGCCAGCTTCTGTTGTGCAGCACAGGAAGTATGGAAGCTTCCTCTGAAAGCTCTGGTCTTGCTGCGCAAAGCCTGAAAGGCAGCCATCCATAGACATGGAAAGCAGTCAGGGGCTCTCAGTGTCATTTAGGGACTCTGCATCCCCTTCTCTTCTCTGTCTTCTTAGAGACCTCAAAGATGGTAATTTGACTGTCCTGTCCTTCCCTCCATTGAGTAGCAAGGAGTGGAGGAGCTGTTTGGGTGGCAGTTCATGGGAAAGCTGAGTGGCTCCTGGATGCAGCAGGAAGCTTTGTGCCTCTTGTTCCAGCTGTGTCTACTTCAAGAAGCTGTGGCTGTGCTAACAGGGTTAAATTAGACAAGCTCTGGTTGCAGAGATACATTTGTCTGTGTTGAATGGTGTACAGTTAGAATAGTTTGTCAGAATAAGGTGCCTTTATCCTGGAAGAGCTGCATACATTGATGGCTTTTATGTTGTGCCTGTGTATGCTGAGAAGACTATATCTGATGAGCAGATTTATTGGCAGAGCTTTTATGTAGCGCTCAGCTCTATTTGGTGTCCTCTGCATGAGGATAAGTTATAAGTTTTGCATCTTCTGTTTGGCACGCTGAGCCTTTTTAGCAATTGTTTGCCTGACCCATGCAGTGACAAGCAAACAGCCAAACCCTGAGAGCTGCCCATTTTTCACACGTGTTTTTAGCTGCTTTCTCTCGTTTGTTTCTTTTCCTGCTTGCATAAAGAGCACTGCTGAGCTCTCACACACACGAACGCTCAGCCGAGCTCTATTTATGGGTTTCTATGTGTTCTCATGATTGTGGATGACTAAAAAACAGTTACCACGATGCTGCAGGCATCTCTTGGATCCAGTTAAGTGCATGTGATGCCAAGCCAGGGAAGGAAAAAGAATGGCTTTCTGGTATTTGAACACAGTTGTACATCTGTGTTTATGGTTTACGACTGCAAACAAACCTGTACTGCTGTCTTCATCGTGGCTTTGCTGTTGTTGTCCTGACTGTTTGCTAAGGCTGCTGCTTAATCCTTTTTCAGTCTGTTGCTAAGTCTGCATCCACGCAGATACAGTGGGCATGAAGATTGTGGCTGAACTCCAGGAAAGGATTTTCTTTTGTTCTTTATTTAACAGTAATTGCTTTCTGCCTTGACGTTAGCTTACTTCAAGTTTCAGTAAATGACACTGTAGATACAAGGAGGTTATTGGGGCTCATGTGAACACAAAACCCACGTTCTGATGAGCTTTGTGTGTCCAAACAGCAGCAAGAACCGCTGTGCAAATGCTGTAGCTGCAGATCTCTGCTGGTCTTAGTGGCATTGGGAATGTTAATCCCACTGTGGCCCTGGTATGTGCTGCTGTTGGGTCAGCTAACCTGGCTCTGAATGGCAGTGTCATGGTGAGGAAACTTGCTGACAAATGCTAACATAGTGCATGGCTCTAATGCAGATTTTTAGAAGAATAAGCTTGCTTGCACGTGTCAGATTTGACATTGTTGAAATCTGCTAACAACTGAAGCTTTAAACACAGCGTTGCCGGGGCTTGCAGGAACCATGCAAGAGAATTACAAAAAATAAACCAGCTACCAATACTGCTGAAATGTCTGGAAGCTTGATTTAGTTTAGGCTTGGTGCACAGAGCTGATCTGTGGTGCAAGGAGTCAGTTTCTCTAAGGCTTTATTAGCAAATCCCCATGGCCCAGCCTGGGGGCCAGAGCTCTGGGGTGTAATCCATGCCAGGATTCCTCTTCTGGAGGAAGGATAAGGAACTGTTGAGGCAATGTGGTTTGTGTTGGCAAGGCGAGGTCCTCGTTGGTGTGCTCAGGGAGACGCTGTGGAGCCAGGACTTCTATCTTTGCAGGACCTAGAGCTGCTGTGCTGGTGGCACTTGAAAGGGACCTTCCAAAACCACTGCCTGGCCCTGGGAATGGGCAGATAGGAAACTGCATTGGTGTCCTCATAGAACTGGGGTCAGAAAGAGGCAGAAATCAGATGTCAGAGATGGAGCATCTGCATCCTCTTCCAAATCCAGCGGAGAAAAGATTTAGGTGTATTGCTCTTAAGTGCTGGTGAATTGGAACTCTTCTGAAGCTTGTCTGAGCCTTCAGCATTTGTCCATTTCAAACGGAGTCTTTTCAGTGTCTTTGGTGGCATGCTGAGATCTCTCACATGGTGCCAATTTTTAGCTTATCCATCATTTTCCCTTTCCTTCCCCTCCCTACCCTTCCCAAGTGCACAGGTTTGTGACAGGATATCCACTTCATTCAAGAGATTGGGGGAAATATTTGCTTGTAGCGTGGCCAGTTGCCAAGGCTGCTTTGTTCTCCTGGTTGCTGAGAGGACGGCCCAAGGAAACATGCAGAGCTGGAGCTGGCATGCAACTTGGGGTGGATTTCCTGCAGCTCTGGAAGTGAAATGTGTGACACTGGAATTATTATTTTAATCCCATAAATGTAAGGAAAGAGAAAACCTGGGTGGGCTGCAGACAGACTGGGTTTGAAATCCTCTTTGATGTGAAATTGCTGTGTCACAGCTGCACAAGTTGTGTCTTGGCAAGGTTAAATTGGACTCTTTCTTATTTATTGCTGAGCTTGTGGCAGACCTGAGTTTTCAGCTGTGTGGTGAGGAAGATGGTCACTATTGAACCATTTGCAATGCTGCAGCTGGGGGCTCTTCTTGGTGACATCCAAGCCCTGCTGTGAGTGCAGAAAGTCTATTGGTAACAAATTCAGACCTGCAATGGTGATGCCAAGAAAAGCAGTAAACTGCAGGGGCTGAGTTTTGACTCCTTGGTGTGGCTGAAGTGCCAATGTCCAGGGCTGTGGTGTGCAACAATGAGGTGTACGGGGACAGTGAGAGCTCTTGCATGGTGAAACAGGTCCCTGGCTATCGGGGCAGGCTAGAATGTCTAATCATGAGCAGATCACAGAGACAAGCATTCTTTTGTTTGGCTTCTCCATTCTGGTTGTGCTCATAAAAACATTAACGCTGTCTTGAGCAATACATCTGCATTGGTATTACTTACTGTAACTTAAACAGTGTGTAAAAGATACAGTCAGGAACACTTTTGCTCTGGATGGAGGGAATGTCCTGTGCTTTGGTAAGTGTTAGTAGAGGGTTTTTCTACCCCCTCACCCCTCCTTTCCAGGTTTCTGAAGGCCAAAGTCTTGAAACAACTTAGAAAGGCTGCTAAAACTGTGCTGATAAGATAGGCAGCAAATGTGCTTGAGAGACCAACGTAGGAACTGAAACACTTAAACTGTTTGCTTTTCCCTTAACAGTGTGAGAAATGAGTGTGTCTCATTGGGGAACCGGGGGAATCGTGTACTTGGGGTAAGGGCTGCACCAATGTGTTGTCTCTTGTTTATGTTATCACTGGGACTGGCAGTTGGTGTGCTTAGTTTGGGTGTACTGGGTAGGAGGCTGGAGCTGGTTTGGGCTCTGTGACCCCAGTTGTCAGGGGTCCATTTACAGCAGGCTCTGTCCAGCCTTTTGAAGCATGGCACAGACAGGGATGCCTGGACATTATGAGCATCTGCACAGCGCCTTTCTATTGAATGTGCTGGCTGGATGTGTGCCGTCAGTCTGAGGTACCAAGAGAATAGCAATGCCACTGCTTAAAGATCTGTTTTTAAACTGCCAGGAGAAAGATGTAGTTGTGTGATGTTCCCACCCTGGATATGTGCTGCTCACGTGCCCATTTGCAGCCTTCATTTGCTGGTGGTCTTTATTTCAGCACTGTGTGCTTACACACCCAGGCCTTTTATCTCTGCTAAATCGTAGCTTTCTTAAACCCTTGGTGGTTTCTCTAGCACTCCCTTATCTCTGTTCCTTTCCAGGGCTGGGCAGTGGGAGCAGGGAAATAGGAGGTGCTGAGCAAGCTGTAAATGTGTGTTTGCACTGCAGTGATGCAACATGACTTACCACAAAAGGCAAGGCTGAGTGTGGTAGAGCACCCATAGGGCTTTTGGGTTTTTCTGGCCATTTCTCTGACTGTATGGCTTTACCCCTACTGCCATGTCCTTCTGGCCAACCATCACAATAAGGATGCTGTGAAGTTTGGGAAAGGTATTCACAGGCAGCCTGAGACTGGTAAGCATCTGCACTTGTGGTCCCTTTGATGGGATGGGACTCTGTTGGCCAATCAGTTGGTGGTTCCAGGCACTGTCTCTCATGAAGTCATGGTTTCTGATTAGAAGAGTTTTGGCTGTTGCTTTTGTTATCTTTCCCTTTTTTACTGTAGGCATTCAGCAGAAGCTTTATAGTGTGTAGTCATCTGGCATCCCCCCCACTCTGGATCTGCTCTGTGCCTATGGGTGTGCATATAGCATTGCCCTCTGGTGGCTGAACCTGTGGGGGGAGGGAGGGGGGAGAAACATCAGATTTTGTTGCTTCTCCTTGCAAGGCTCTATTTCCTGACTGTTGAAGTGAGAGAGCACAGAGGCTGAGCTCTGCATCCCAAGGGGGCACATCTGCTGTAGGGAAATGTCACCATCCACAGTGAGAGGCAGCAGCTTCACAGCTCACTACAACTTTGCCTTATTCTACAGCCGGAATGGAAGGTTTGGGGCATGATGCATCTTTGCACACTGTTTGGGGGGAAACCTGTACAACGGCCTGTGGTTGTGTTTGGATGCAATATGACACCTGCTGTGATGCAGGCAGCAGTGAGGACCTGTATGTCCTTTGAATAGCACGCAGATAGTTGTCTAGCAGTGTTGGTTTTGCACAGTTTATAAGGCATCTGACCTTTCTTTTGCTGAGCCTTTCAACAAGCCAATTTACAGCCTTGGAAGAGACCACCCAGTGTCTGCTTTCATGGGCAGTTGAGGGGGAAGGGAGTGAGCTCTTCAAAGAGCAGAGGAGGTGAAATCTCTACCACGGCCCATATATTGATTTCATGAACTGTCAGGCTCGGAGTCAGATGCCGGCATGCTTTGCTCTGATCTTAGCAGAATGTCAGCCCGTCCCTCAGCAGCAGAGGCTCGTAATGATTGTGTTTCCATGGGCAGATCTGATTTCTGGAGGCTGCCAGGCAGTGCTCCATGGGAGCAATGCAGGGGCTGTACTTGGTGGCCACACTATTAGGTACCACTGCCCACTGCACGGCTTTGGAGACAAGTGCCAAGCAGCACAGATAGCTTGTAGCTACCCTGCTTGCATGGATGGTTTGCCTCCCTGCTTTGAAGATGATGACTCCTTGAAAGCAGATCAAGACTCGTGTCTGGGATAAGCTGAAAGATGCTGTTTACAAATGTTTATCCTGGAAAATATTTATAAATCTCCCCCTGGGAGCAGAGCTGTGCAGCACGGCCCCTTGGCCTGTCAATACAGCTATGTAATGCCTGTGAGCCAAACTCTCTTGGGGCAGCGTACATCCTGCTGAGTGCTGCCACTCGTCCCCATGGCCACTTATTGTCCCCACAGTGCTTATATTGCTGTTACACGCAGTGAATGCGAAATTACATCCCCTGCTTTTAGGAGAACTGCAAGCATTCAGCAGAGAATGGAAGTTAAATGGCTGCTGTCTGCAGCTGCTGTAGAAATGTTTTGGGATATTCACACCAGGTCATTAAAAGCTTCTTGTTAATCTCATAGAAGCATGACATGTTACAACAGTGCTACTCCTGCTTCCAAAATAACAGCCTGACTCCTTCGCTCCAGCTGTGTGGCTCAGAGGAGCGGTGTGGATGTGGTTGGTTTCTGTAGCAGTGCTGGGTATTCCCATCCCCACCTGCATCTGAGTGTTGCCCATTCCCATCCTGACAGCAGAGGCCACGTGGCTGGTTATTGGAGGCATGCTGAGTGTGTAACCTGTGTTTATGCTGTGCCGATGAGTGCTGCTTAAATTGCCAGTTTTCTTGTGCTGGGAGTATGGTAAATCCCCTACTCCAGTGATTCTGTTCTCCAGGCAGAGAGAGGGGTTAGAGGCTTGGTTTTCTGTAATGGTGGGTCAGATCTGCTTCCACATACAACACCACCAGGAAGGAAGAAATGTGAGATTGCTGTTGGGATGCTGCCTGTGATACCAGCTTTGGGGCTTATTTTACCCACATCCTAACGTCTGCATCTCACGTCAGCAGTGAAACCTGGTGCTCAGCGTTCCCATCCCATGTGGTTCGGCGTCCTCAGGGCTGGGACAGGACGTGGGCACATTCACAGCGTAGCTGCCCCTGGGGTCATGTTGCTGAAAGGGAGAGGGAGGGGAACAGGTGCATTGCTGGGCACACGGCCGGCATGGCACAGTGAATAGAAACTGCCTGGATCCTAAACAGGGTCATAAGCAGGTCCCTAAGCTGCTCTGAGTATAGGGGCTGGGAGAGGTTGGACTGTGCTTCTTCCTCTGATGCTGGGCTCTGTCTGAGCAGAACAAGAGTAATGTTCCTTCTAGTTGGCCTCTTTCCATGCTGAGACATTTCTGAGCAGGATAGTTGGAGATGCATTGAAAGCATCAGTCCTCAGCTAAGCAAAACTGTTACATTTGTACTGAGCTTGTCAGCAGCTGGAAGAACTGAAGTGAAGGTACCTGCAGGGCAGCCCTGGGGTGGGGTGGAGGAAAGCAAAGCTCTGCATTGAGCGAGGTGAAGTGTCAGCAGGTGGCTGAGCAGCAGGAGTGGAGTGACTGCACGTGTCCACAGCGTGCTTCATCTTAATGCTTTGTTTATTTGATGTCCTGTTTGTTCTGGCACAGCCTGGTTGCCTGCTGAGATAGATAACTGAATGCTGGAAAACAGCACCAGTGAATTCTGCTTCCAAAGAAACAACAACAACAGAAACCCTTCCATTTGCTTTCCGCTGAGTGGCTGGTAAGTTGCAGGTGGGGATCCAGTAAGGGAAGGGAGGCTCATCACCCATCCCCAAGGCAGGGGAGATGGCACAGTTCATTTTGGAAGTGCCTTTGGGGTCCTGGATAAATAGGAGTCCAGAACGAAGGCTTTAAACTCGTTGCCTTGCAGCTATAGGAGATGGGGAGCTGTAGGATGTGGCACGGGGGAAGGCTTTGCCCTGATTGTGCCCTCCCTTCTCCCTTTAGGGTTGGGCCCTTAGATGGGTGCCTGTTGTGCTGGGGGCTGCTGAAAGCACAGCATGTAGCTGTGCTGGGGACAGTCAGCAGCCTGCCCCGGAGGGACTGCTGCTATCCCACCACATAGCGAGCCACCGATTTCCTGTTATTAGTTAAAATAACACAGCACATATTTTACAAAAACAACCCCGCGTTAGTCCTCCCTCTGAAAGAATTCGAACCTGTCATGAAATTTAGAGGAGGAACATTTTCCCAGGCAGCCTGGACGAAGCAGAACAGTTCTGCCCTGGTCAGCTGCTTCTGGGAAAAGCAGGCAATGCATCCAAGAGCAAAGCTGCCTTGGGAGCACAAGGAGCAGGACCTGCTGCAGCCTCTGGGCAGGCCTACCTCCAGCAGAGCCCATTTTGGGCTGCCTGGCAGCAGCTTCAAGGCCTTGTGGTTTGGAAATGAAAGGCTTTCAGGCCTTGGGGTGCACTTAAGGAGTAGCAATAGGGGGACAACGTGTTTGGGATTTGGTGTTTGCATGAGGCAGTTGGTGAGAGAAGTGGGGCAGGAATTAAAGAATTCTGTGATACTTCAGTGGCTGATGGAAACCACGTTGCAAATGTCTGCCTGGGGGAGTTACTGGATTTTATTAAATGCAGGCAGCCTCTTTTTACCCTACTGGAGCTGAGCTGCTGGGGGCACTCAGAAAACATGCGGTTGGTATCATGCTGATCTTATCAATTCCTGCCTCTGAATTGTGCCCAGCTTTAATTGATGCTTTCCTTGGACTTGGGAGGGTTCCTCTTCCCCGGCAAACAAGTTTTCCAGATGCTTACTTTAAAGGGGGAAAAAAAATAATAATAATAAAACAGGGATTTTCTTTGGCTACCTCTCCAGCTTCCAGATGTTAAGTACTGGAAATGTGTTCTTCATTATGTCCAAGAGAGAAATGCTTTTTTCTTCCGATTGGGGTGGCAGTAAATAATTCAAAACATAATGTGCTGCAGACAAGTGAGTTAGCAGCGTTTGTTTTCCGCTCAGCGGTGTGCAGCGGGTCGGGAGCAGACACAGCGTGATGAACGGGGCTGGGAGTTGCTGAGCTCTTGTCGCAGTGCATCAGCTGTCCTTGGTCTGCACGCTGCCTGTGTGTGGCTATAGGTTTGATAACTGTCTGGTTCTTTGCATTAATTAAAATATAAATACCCAAGGCAGTAGTAACAGGCGATCCTTGGTGGGATTCCCTTTGCCTTAACCTCTGAGTGTTGCTGCTTTTGGGACATGCCTTATGTTGCTGCCTGTGTGGCACATCCAGCCCATGGCACTGCTCTCCTTATCTGACCCTGCATTGAGCTCCATGCAGCAGAGCTATTTTAGATGAGGAGGAGGGGTAAATTCCAGCTTTATTGGAGTATTGCCTCCTCTGTTAGCCTTGGTTTTGCTTGTAGTATGGGTGCTCCAGCTTGTGTGCTTCCAGTGATGTTGGCCAGGCCAGTGCAGCCAGAGCACTCCTACTTATAGGGGGATCCTATGATGCAGTCATGAAAGTTTTTCTCCTAACCCTTAGGTAGCTGAGTCCCCAGAGTTCAGTGCATTGCTTCCCTCTATGGTCAAGGCATCAGTTGCTGTCCACGGACTGTGATGATGATCCCTAAGAGCATCAGCTTGGAAGGGCAAAAGATGCAGAGATGTCATCAGTGCTGAAAGTGATGTTGTAACTGGGATGTGGATGAGCCCTCGGAGTAGAGCAGGGCAACACCTGATGTGTTGCTGTGGATGATGCTTTGATGTAAGAGGAAAAAATACTGAAAGTTTTGCTCCAAACTAACTAGAATTCAAAGGAATGTGAGTCAGGATAAGTCCCAACTGGGAAATGAGGTCATTGAAACAGTAGGGCAGAGCTGGAAAGTGTCACTGGAATATTTTTCAGTCAGGAAAGGATGAAATAGCCTATAGGGTGGGAAGGTGGCCCCTGAGCTGAGGTCTCTCTCAGCTCTCTTTTAAGGCATCTGTCCTCCTTGTCTCCTGTTTTCCCTCACCATAGCCCAAAGCTAATGGCTGTGAGAGGACTTCTCAGACATCCAGGATCTTCATTCCCAATATGGGAAATACTTTAAAATATCTGTTTTGTCCACAAGGACTGTAGCATATGGTTCCCTTTAAAATAATACTTAATAAGAATATTTTTAAAAGCTGAAGTAGCAATAAAAGCAGGAGGGCATAAGCCAAACATTAGGAAAAAACCCTTGAGGATAGAATGAGTTGGTGAGCAATTGAGTCTTGAACTCTGTGGGAATTGGATTAAATCTGCGAAGCCTTCCCAGATATCTCTACATCATTTGAAGCCCTGAAAATAACGCAAGACTTGAATAGCCCCAGTGACCCCAAAGCTGTTTTGTTGGAGGCTTGAACGCTTTGCTCTCAGACTCTTTGCTTCAGAAACCCCTGAGGACGGGATTGCTAATTGGTGGTTGCTCTTCATTAACATCAGGCTTTGAGGGATAGGGCTCTTGAGTTTGCTTCTGTGAGCAGTGGTGGAGGACAGCTGCCTCCTTTCCAAGGGCTCTGTGGAGGAGATGCAACGCATGCACAAAGGTCCTGACAGCGGAGGTCCGGCTTGAAACAAAGCAGCCAATTTCCTTTCACCACAGACAAGCCTTATCTGAGGTGATTACGTTTGTCTCGAATGGAGCCTCTGGTGTCATAACTGCGCTCTTCCTGGGCGGATGGAGGCTTGGGCAAAAATCCCATGCGGGAGCCTGGGCTCTGATTGCGGCTGTGACTCACGAGCCTGGGCTGATGTGGGGTGTGCTGGGAGAGGGAGCCGTGGGCTTATTTTATTATACGTGTTATCCGGTTTTATTTCTTTATTATTCTTATAGATATAGATTGAGGACTGGAGCTGTGGGCTTGTTCTCCCACTGCAGTGCTCAATGGGGCAGCACAGTCCTCTGGAGGGCTCCAGCCTCATTCAGAGCTACCACTCTGTCATGAATGGGATGATGTCCTTAGGAAATGGCCTCCTTGACCAGAGGCAGGAGGTTGTTTTCTTTAGCTCCTGGGGAAGAAGCATTTTTGTAGTGTATCTTCAAAAATGTAACTCAAGCAATGCTTTGCAGTTGTTGTCCAAAAAGGGTTGCAACACCAGCTGCGGATAGGCTGCTTAATTAGTTCACCGTATCCAAGAGCAGACTGCTTATCATCCTGATGCAATGTAGTGGAGATACTGACCTTTCTTTTCCTGTGAATCATTCTGTGTTGCCTTGCGTGAGGTCAGAAGGGACCTACAGGTGGTCGGTCCTCTGTTCTGGTTCAGGCTGAGTTCTCACTTTGTCGAGATGCACTGAAGGTGCTGGAGGAATTCTGCAGTTATCCTGTCCCTGCTGGTCAGGGGAGATTGCTGCTCCTTTTCTGTGTATCCAAAATCACATCTCTGAAAGTGTTCTGCTGAATAGCAAGATTGCCAAAGAGTTTGGACTGGAGTCTGTGTGTGTATAAATACAAGTATGTATATTTAGCTCATTTGTTCTCCTCTGTGATGCGAAATGTTCTTCTTGAGGCTGGGGCAGGAAAGGAGCTGGTGATAAGGGAATAATAAGGCTGTGAAGTAAATCCCGCAGGCAGAGATAATGCAGTGAGCAACACAAGAAGTTCAAGGAAACTCAGATTGCCCTGCACAGGCTTGGCCTGTGGCATACCTGAACCAGCTTTTAGGTTAATTTACACCATGTTCTTAGAGATGAGTTTGTGTGATATCATTTGTGTCATTTCACTTCAGTGGTCTGTACCATTTCCATACAGAAGTTGTGCAAAAATAGAAGGCAGTGGTGTACAGCGCTGCTCTTTGGTTATGGAGCAGAAGAACTGAAGCAGTATGAAAGGTCAAACCAGATTTCTGAGCAAGGAGCTATTTGCTCTTTGGAGAAAGTTGAGGAATTTTGGCCCAGCGCAAGCTGAAATTCCTGCTTGGTTGTGTGGGAGCCTTTGGCTCAGGGGAAGGCAGCTTCACTTTGAATTTACTAGCAAGGACACACTTTGCATCATAGAGGCCATGTCGTAGATGCCCTGAACTGGCTGCAGCTTGCAAGAGCAGAAATAGAAGGAATCATGCAGAAGCACCCCAATGCTGCCCCTCAGCTTCAGCAAGGTTGCATAGGGAACCAGGGGGAACCTTGCTGGATGGAGGCTCGAGGCTCTGCCCTGCTGGGCTGGAGACCTGGGCTTCCACACAGCTGTGCCTGCGCTTTTGGAGCTGGAATGTGCCATGTTTAATGACTTTTAGCACGGTTGCTGCCAAAGTAATGGATTCCTTCTATATGTTTTAAGAGCAGAACAATCTGTGACTGTGGATGCTTTATTCTCAGCATCCTGGCACGCATGCAGCTGGTTGAACAGTTAACTGAATTAACCAAGAGCTGTTAAATTAAAATCAGAGGAGATGAGAGGCTGGGAGCAGTACTGAGCACTGACTGACAAATTTAGCATCCCTGTGAGAAGGCTTCACTGTCTTTAGCTGGTAGAGGGACGAACACAGTTTTTAATGGGATACTTCTTGTTCTCGAGGTTGTAGTTTCTATCCTGTTATCCTGTATGCTGATAAACAGGAGGTACCAGGCAGAGCCATGGTTGTTAAAGGAAAACAGCTCTTGTCTTAAAGCCCTTTTTTTCCTCTGTGTTAGGACTGGATACTCTGGGAGGTCTTTGCATGTTGTGTGTACAGCCCCTGGGACAGTATGGCAGTAGATGGGGCCCAGGCTGGGCTCTTCTCCAAGCAATGCAGAGAAGTCAGTCACTGGAGGAGAAAAGAGGGACATGGTTTTTGTTAAAATTAGACCTTCTCCCTCCCCCACAACCCTTTGAAAAATGCAAGAAAAATGCCTGTTTTGTCTCAGTATATATCCCACAACTGCTTATGCCGAGACTGCTTCTGTCGGTTGTGTTGGGGATGATTGAATTGTCCCACAGCTCAGGAAGGCTGTTGTAGGATTGCTCTCAGCATCTCATCTTGAACAAGCCATTAGATTGTCTTCTAATGCAAAAAGTAATGGGTTGGGTGTTACAGACATGTAGGAAGAGGTTGAGGCAATGTACTGTGCCATTCACCCCTTAATACGTGTGTCATTTGAGAACTCATCCATGGGGATGGGGGCACTGCAGAACAAACAGATGAAGTGGGTTTACTGGGTTCATTTTCAGGGCTGGGGTTGCTGAGAGGCACTGAGACCTTCATGATGGACATGGAGACCCACCATGTCCTTCCAGGTTAGGGAGATGCTCAGCATCAGAATTTGCTGCAGAGAGGTGGGACATTGAAGCAGATTTTGTTCCTGAAGTCCACCTGGCATTAAAAGCTGAGATGTACGGGGCACAAACAAAACTGCATCTGCCCATAGGGTTCGGCAACGTCTTTCCTTACTTTGATTATAAATTGGTTTTGGCTTCATGCTGTTGCCATCAGACAGACAACCAGCCGTCTCTTTTTCTTCTATTAATAACCGTTTTGAAGTAATAACTCTAAAAAAAACCCTTTCCTGTGGAGATCTCATCTTCTAGTCGGTGGTTTTCATTCATTTAATGCTTTGTGTTATGCAAAATAAATTCACTGAATGGACGAGGTAACTTTACGTGCACAATGCTCTTTTGGAAGCATGCTGAAATTCATAAAGAAAACTTCAAAGAATAACATCCTAAAGAGAGAAAATAAGTCTGCAGCATTAGCAAAGAAATAATGCTCTCTCTGTGTGAGCTGACAGCTCCCTGAAGGTGCAGCTCTCAAGTAACTGCTATCATATCTCATCCCTCAACCCATGCTGCTGCTTAGCAGTTTCAGATTCAGGATGTGAGCACTCCGGTTAGTGCTAGCAAGCAGGAACCACCTGAGTTTTCTGGTCATGGAAAAGCACTTCTTTTTCATGTTTTTTGATGAGTTTGCTAGCATAGTTTTCTTTTTGCTGAAACCAGTGGCAAATTTGTGTTATTCCAGGGGACAGAATGAAGGCAATGCACAAAGAGTCTTTGAAAAATCAGCCCTGGGAACAATGTGGTGTTTTTTCTCAAAGCCATCCCTGTGTAGGTGGCTGGCTTGGTTCAGCTGTCTGCATTTGGGTCACTTCCAGTTACATTCCTTTGCAGCACTGGGGCACCTGCTTCATGCCCACCTCTATGCACTGAGCTGCTTGCACATCAGGCAGTGCTGCGTGTGCATGCACTGTTTTGCAGCTGGGGCCCTTGATATCTGCTCATCTGCTGGTGTGCTGCTAAAGCCCAGAAACCAGTGTTTTCCTATTTTCCAATCAATCATTTCATCTCAAATAATGCCATACTTTACTGGGAAGAACACAACCCTTTGGAAGACCCCAGTGCAAATTGCCACTAATCCTGTCAGCAGTTAATTACAATGCAGATAGTTTCCCAGAACATCTGATTCTAAGAAGCAGCCCATTCCCAGAAGATCCCTAGAAGCGTTTAGCAAAGACAATTAACACCTCAAGGTAAGCAGCCTGAGAACCTGAAATGCTGCATATAGTTACTGTGTCTTATCTCTGAATGATTAGGAAGGTTTAAGAGCATCTTTGCTGCTGTGCTGGGCTTGGAGTGGTGTTTGCAAAGGGATTAAAGCAGGAGGGAGGGTTTCAGCCCCTGTGCTTGGGGGGCCTGCTCCTTTCCTCGCCCCTTAGGCTGGCAGCTCTCCCCTTGTGCAAGGTGCTCAAGGACATCTGCTCACTTAGCCCTTCCCCAGTGTTTGAGAGTTCAAGTTTGGGCTAAAAGGCAAATATTTGTCTTGTCTCTAAGGAGTTACTTTACACTTTTCCCCCCCAGTGTAAAGGCCATTTCAGCTGAGTGCTGCTATCTCCTAATGCACAGTGAAAACCAAGTGTAGGCAAAGCTCTTATCTGTGTGAGCGAAGCCTCCTCTCAAGGAATTCCAGCCATCCCCTTCTGCCCTGAGTGTACTGTGCTCCACTGTGATGCCTCTGGCTCCCCACACTCACCCTGAGCACATCTGGCTTCACTAAGGGATGCTCAGGTGGTCTCTGGGCAAGCTCAGATGAGACACTTGTGAGCAGATGCATCAGCATTCCCAAAACACTGCGGGTGTAACTGCACTGCATGTGCCGTTTGCAGCTCTTGGATTATCCCCTAATCCCTGCATCCCACCTGAGCTCCTCCAAGCCCCATCCTTCGCAACAGGCAGCTGAAACACTGCACATCAGTCTCCCATTCCTGTCCTGCTAGAAGTTATTTCCAAACTCAGCCATACAACCTTCAGTTCAGCACGGTGCAGGCTGCCAAGCCGTGGCACTGCTTTGTCCTGGCTCATGCCAGGTGCTGCCAATTGAGTCCCCAGAGGGCTTTTGGCAGGAGGCTGCATGGTGCTGGCCAGGGAAGGGACAGTGTGCATGGGAGGATGCTGTGGAGAGAAAGCAGTGCTGTGTGTGAAATTAGCCGACAAGCCAAATCCTTCTCAGAAGCGGCGTTTGAAGAAAAAATCCTTTGTGAAAAGTGCTCTATCAGCTGTTCACCTAAGCCAAGCTGCTTAGAAAGGGAACAGGCACTGTTTAGAAAACAGCGTCGTAAAACATAGGGTTGCTGTTAGCAGTGACAGCGAGCAAGTTTCGTGCTGGCTGGTGTTTGCTGGTCTGCAGTTCCCAGGAGATAATGTTTTCTTTGGTCTCTCAATAAAACTCAGAGGTCTCAAGTGAGAAACTTGTAAGCAGGTTGGTGCAGAGCTCCATCCCTTTCTTCTCCCTGGCAGTGTTCAGATATCCAGAACTCTATAACAGGGCTTCTGCATGTTATTAAATATGAGTGAGATAAAAATCAGTGCCTGCTTGGAGGGGAAGCATCTTTTTGCTGTTTGGAAGGGCTGAAATTGCTCTTGAATGATTAGAAGGTAGGTAGCTGCACCAGCAGCTTGATGGGAGATAGTTTAATGAAGAGGTCTGAAGTCAGAGCGAGGAAGAAATAATGCTGATGCATCTCTGAATTGTTTTGGTTTCTCTCTCATTCAGTTTGTGTTCTGGGAATGTCTGGAGCTGCAGCTCAGTGCTCTGTGGGGCCCTGTGTGCCCTAGTAGAGAGGAACTCGGTGGCATGCAGTGCGCACACCTGCTCGTCTGCTCCATCCGATACTTCCAGGAAATCCCAGGCAGAGACACGGCAGTAATGCTGTCCACACACGTGCTCTGCAGGGATACTTTGCAGCAGTTAGGAAGAGCCGGATTGTTTTGCTTTTACGTGGTGCTATTTTAATAAGTCAGCGCCAGCGGTAGTAAATCTGTCCTGCGGAAAAGGAGAGAGCTGTTCACGGTATAAATGCAGCAGCCAGCACAGCTTGCTCCTTCCTTCTTGTCACAGCACCAAAAATGGGTCTCTTTTGCTGTTTGTCAGCGTGTAGCTGCCAGGATTGCAGCAATGGGAAGACTTGCTTTACTTATTAAATGTTGCTGCATGGTGTTGTGGCACCTTGGAGGGAAATTAGTGAGACCTTGCCAAACAAACTTAGATTGTGTCTGCTTCTGGTTTGCTGCCTTGGATCAGCATCATATTTCCATGGCATTTTGGTGCTCAGTAAAGCTGCCCAATGTCCAAACTTGCAAAGAGACAGGATGGGAGGGATATGGAGGAAAAGCTCTCACCTCCATCCTCCCCTGCTGCCTCCATCCCTCCTGGCAGAGGGGCAGCTTCATGTGATTGTTAGTAAGGAAATATGCTTCAGAACCACTGACACCATGGAGGTGGTATTCGCTGAAAGTTGTTTGCTAATTAAAACACTCATTTGAATTTCCTGGCTGAAGTCTGGCTTCATGTAGTGAAGGGAGTTAAGCTGTACCTGGTGTTCTTTGAGAGAGGGTGAGAGTGAGGGACCTGCTTGCCTGCAGACAGGTGTGCATCAGCGATGGGTGTCCCACCTCCCTCCTCCATGGAAAGGCAAAAAGAAATTGCCCAAGAGTCTGGGAGCATAGAGGTTGTTATTCATCTGACCAATCATAGGAGCTAAATAAAGATTTTGGAAGAAAACCAACCATTTTTTCTTGTAATATTGGTTGGGCAGAACTGTACTGGAACTAAACATGGAATGAAAAGTCTGGCTTTTTTGCCAGCTCTATTTTTAGAGCCGCTGCTCCATCTTTGTGAGTTTTCTCAGCATATGCACTTGAAGCAGGCAATCTGCCTTTATTTTTTCCGCCAGGCTGTCATACTCTGCAAGATAAGGACGTGGGATGGGGAGGCTGGGGACTTACCAGATTTGACTGGAAATCCCTCTGAATACCAGGATGAGTGTCCCGTTCCAGGATGAGGTTCAGTGCGGTCACGGGCTCCTGAATGCTTTCTGTGCTCCAGTCAGGAATGGTCCTAACCCTTCAGTGCTGGAAAGAAACGTGTGTGCAATTTTAGCTGGCTTTTTGTGTCCTCAAACCGTGGCCTCAGCTGGAATGAAATCCAGCCTAACACTGTAGCACTAACAGCAGTTTGGGCTGTGGGATGGAGGAGCAGCATCTGACTTAGTGAGTGTGAGCAGGGTAGGCATTCCTGACCTGAGATCTGCTGGCTGTGCCAGCCAGGAGCCAGACGTTCCTGCTGTTGGTGTTACTCCTCTCACACCAAGCTGTGAGCAGTTCGTTGGCTCTCCCAGTGCCTGAGACCACAGCACCTGCAGGCACACTGGAGCTGCAGCCAAGTCTGTCCAGCAAAAGGCTCTGCCAGAACCCAGCAGGAGCCATCGTTTATTCCCTGTTGGATAAAGCTAGAGGAGGATTTTAGTGGAGGGAAGGTGTAACTGTGCTGGTTGGTGCTCAGCCCTGTTCCTGTGCCAAGAGGCAGATGTGCAGCTGTGAGAACTGATCCTGCAGAGAAAACTGCAGCCTGAGCTGAATCCTTTGGGGCTACTCTAATAAAGAACAGGTCCAATGGGAGGGTACGTGGGGCAGGAAAAGCTGCTCCTCCAGAAAGGCTTAGTCTCATACACCTTGATAATATGTTTTGAATTTAAGGCAGCATTTAGGTTTATCTTAATTTTTCAGCAAGTTGAAAAGAATATCTCATTCCTTTCTTGGGCTCATCAGGCTTTTGGCAGCCAGGAGCTGTACTGGGTGACCACTTTGATTTCTTTGTTCTGGGTCACACCAGTCTTTACCAGCCCCTGAAAGTAGCAAGAAATCAGTGGATTTAAATGCCTCCTCCTCACCTCTTTTCTTTTTTCTCCTTGAAAAATCATATATGTGCAGTCAGGGCTATTTTGGAGGCTTATTGTTAATAGTACTGGCCCTCTGTCACACTGATGTGTGCAGGCTCCTACACCTGGTCATAGGGATGGGCACAGAGCCGGCCTTTTCTGTCCCTTGCAGAGGTGTCCCTTTGGGTACCTGCTAATCTGGTGGTGGTGGTGGGGGTTCATGCTCATACACTACCAGCTTTGTGTGAGGAGGGACTACTGAGCTGTAAATCTCTGCTTTTCAGGCACTTAAACTCCCTTTTGGGTTGGTTTTGATGTCAGGAATTTTCTCTGATAAGAGAACTTTATTTGCCTTTAAATATCGCTTTGTGACAGGATGATGGAGTGGGGATTCTTGGAGGGAGCCTGTGTCAGCCGGGGAAGGGGGAAATTCTGCTGGGGCTTTTGTTTTTCTCTAGCACTGACATTTTAGCTCTTTAAAGAGTACATTTATTTTATACTTGGCAAGGGTGTGTGTGCACACATCGGCATCCAGACAGATGGGCGCAGCCCGGGGTTAGAGCTGTGCTGAAGCCAAGTGGGTCTCTGGCTCTCCTGTGGCTGTGGCACCTGGGGAAGAGGAGCTGTGCTGGGTCTTTTTCATAGTCAGCTTCAAAATGTGGGTTGCATGCATGAAGCAGGGCTGCAAATAAAGAGATCTGTGGCATGATGTGCGTGGTGCACAGAATGATGCTGGGCTTCTGGCACGTGTTAACAGTTCAGTGTCAGCTGTTACCCCAAGAACAGCCTGAAAGCCTTCAGAGCAGCTCTGCAGCATTTAGCATCTTTTGGTGACCACGATGCAAAGGTTGGTGGGGACCAGATTTTTGCCTCGCCAAGCCAGGATGTGTTCCCCTCTCAGGGCATTGAGTTTGTAGAGCTGAGGCTAAGCCTGAGGAGCTGCCCAGCCTCTGAGCAGCGCCTGTAGCCACAGAGTCTGTGCTTTGTTTGCATTCAGACCTGTGGGAGCTGAGCTTTGCAATCTGCCTCTCTCCAGCAGCCAGCCCATATCTCAGCCCATTTAGATAGGGAGGATTTTGCTCCACGGGCTGCTTGCATGCAGCAGGCCCTGCAGAGCAGCAGCTCCTTCCCTCGGCTCAAACACCTATCAGCAATCCCTGGTGTCTTCCCTGAGCTTCCCAAAAGCAGCGTTTCACTTAACTCTGTGTTCTTCTCTTTCAGCTCTTCCATGTGGCATATGTCCTGATCAAATTTGCAAATTCCCCTCGTCCTGACCTCTGGGTGCTGGAACGATCTACTGACTTTGGTCTCACCTATGAGCCCTGGCAGTACTTTGCCTGTGAGTATGGCCATGAGCTGAAGCTCAGCTAGGGGAAGTCATTGTACTCCTCAGGGCAGGAGAACTGTTTTGCTTTTTGTGGGGCTATGTGTATTTATTAAAGCATTGTTATCACTGCCCACCCAAATCCCTGTGGATGCCAAAGCTGGCAGCAGCAGCAGTGGTTGGGCATTATTGGTCTCTCTTCTTTGCTGTTCCCTCACAAAACCCAGTCTGTGCATTAGAAGTTCCTTCTTCCCAATTCTCTGACTAAAACCTTCAGAAATATCTGATCCTCTGACTCCTCTGTCCCAGAGGTTCTATAAGGCAGCCAGACTCTGCTACTACTCCCCTCCCCAAACCAGCAGAACTAATTGTGAGAAGTTAAGATCTACAACCAGCATTTAAAACCTGGCACGGAAGGACCTGGGAGCGCTCAGAGGCTGCCCCTCAGGGCTCGTATTTCTGACTTTTCTGTCAGCATGTGCTTCAGTTTTGCTGCAGTTTTCCCATGCAGGAAAGAGCTGCAGGCATTTTATGCACTGTGCTGCCCTATGGTAGCTCCTTTCCAGCATGGAAGTCTTCTCCTCTGCAGTGTGCTAGTGGGGACTGCTGTCAAGTTGCCTGCTTTGCTTTTTTCTTCTGTACTGTGAATTCTCTTCCCATTTGCTCCTCCCCTGGGGCTTGCTGTAGTTATGTTACTGCATGATCTGGAGCAGAGCAGGGAGCTCTTGCCCTGCATGCTCATTCCTGCTTGTAGAGGCATCACTGCAGCATCTGAAGCTCTTCCCTCCTGCAGCACTGAGCCCTGCCTAAGCCAACCCCCCCCTTGGGAAATGACATGCAGTGACTGCCCAGTGGAAAATTCCTGTGGAAATAAAGAGGTGACTGGTCCAATCCACACCGGGTTCACTAGCACAGCAAGTCCTTTGCAGGGGTCTATTTTTGGTTTGGAGAATTCTGTAGGTAGTCTAAGAAAAAACACTGTTCTGTTCACTAGGATGGTTATGAGGGGTTCAGTTCCCTGGCCATCCTGCCCCTGTCAGCTGGGAGCTCTGCCTGCAGAGGGACGGAATGACTGTCGTGGGAATCATCTGCCGGAGCAGCTGATGGGACCATGGCAATGCAAATCCTCCATGGCAGGATGCCTTCCATGGCCACCAAAGGAGAAATGGGGAGAGATTTATGGGAGTGTTTGTCTACTTGAAGGGTTCCCTATGGAGCATTACAAATGGGGACAAGTCAAGAAATGTGCTCATTCTGGCACAGCCCTCCCTGCCCTGCCCACAGCTCAGCATGCTGTGTGGGATCAGTGTTTCATGGTGCAGAGCTGCGATGCTGGGGATGAGGTCAAGGTGGAAAAGCCTTTGTTCCAGTCTTTTTTGGGGATGCCTGTTACACTTAAGAGTTCCTCCCTGCTTTCTTAGCAGTGAAGCATGTGAGTTAGCAATGAGAGAGTTGATGCAAAGCAATCTTAACCTAGCAAATGTTTAATAAGGAGTATATACCCATCTTGTTGGCCAGCATGGAGAAATCAATTCTGAATTGTTCGTTTTGTCTTACTGCTTTCATCTCTTGTTGATAAACAGCTTCAAAGAGGGACTGCATTGAGAAGTTTGGACTGCAGACCGTGGATCGCATCACCAAGGATGACCATGCTATCTGCACTACTGAGTACTCCCGAATTGTGCCCTTAGAAAATGGGGAGGTGAGCCATCATGTTTTGCATCCCTTGGGGCTCCCAGGGTTTCTGTGACTGGAAATAGAAATTAATAATAATAATTTAAAACACGTAGTTAGAAGAGTGGGCATTCAAACAGACAGAAGAGCAGCAGGCAATGTATGAGCAGTGGCATAAGGGACAGAATCATGTTATGTTCCGTGCTGGAAGTTTGCTTAGGGAACAGACTTCTGAGGCTGATTTTTTGGCCATTGTTTTGTTGTTTCAAAGGGCAGCAGACTTCTAGCTGTGTTATTTTTTCACTGACTGAAGGTGCTCTCATTAAATGGTTCCCTCTTGACTACTTACACATGCTGCTTAAGCTGTTCATTTTTAAGACAAATAAGGATGGCAGAGAATTGATTCAGTTGTCTTGAAAGAGAGTAAAGGTTGGGTTCAGCTGAGGGAGACATGCTTTTCCTCCCTGTCAGAGGATGATGCTGATTTGTCTCCCCTCCTCTCATTCACAGATAGTTGTCTCTCTGGTAAACGGGCGCCCAGGAGCCATGAACTTCTCCTACTCTCCTCTCCTACGGAATTTCACAAAGGCCACCAACATCAGACTGCGCTTCCTGCAGACAAACACTCTGCTGGGGCACCTGATGGGCAAAGCTTTAAGGGACCCTACAGTGACCAGGAGGGTAAGGCAGGCCTTGATAGCTCCTAATGAGCTGAAAGTGTTGGAGCACTAACACACTACTGTAGTGAATAAAGTCCTGCTGAATCTTGAGTAGGACAATCCTGGAGCTCATTTGTAATGATACTAATGGACAACTTCTCTTGTGCTCACCAGTATTACTACAGCATCAAAGATATCAGCATTGGAGGGCGCTGTGTCTGCCATGGCCATGCAGATGTCTGCGATGCTAAAGACCCCAGTGACCCTTACAGGTATGTTTTTCAAAATACCAGCTCTGTATAAAAGCATTTGAATTGTTGTACTAAGAATGGAACATACCGGTGTGAGTTGAGTCCTGTCCTGAGCTCCTAATTGTGCCAGTACTGTTGCTCTTGGCTCTGCCCTAGGAACAAACTAGAAAATAGTTCAGCCAAAATAGCAAAACTGAAACCTGTTTTGTCAGGCTATCTTTCAGGCAGATCAGCTCCCTGGTGTGGTTTCCATGTACACAACTCTGCCTTCCTCATGGGGAAAGAGTGCTGCAATGGGAAGGTGGGCACACAAGTCAGCACTGTTGTTGAACCCATGTTCTTCAAAGCCCAGGGTTGGTTTCTGAGCATGTTCTAAGTAATTTCTTGCTTTTCATGTGACTTCCTAAGAAGTGGAGCAGTGCTCCATAAGTGGATGGTCTCCCAAGAAAACAGAGACTGCTGTCCAGTTCTTCTCATAAGACCCATAGATGACTTATATATGTAACTAAACAAATATTCTTTGCAAAAGAACAAGAGCATGCAAAACAGCTTTATATTTTGGCTCATGGGATCCTTCCCATCCGCCTCAGCAATTTGAAATACCAGAGAGCTGCTTCGAACCATGAAAGTGTTGCTTCTTAGCCATCTGTTTGCATCCTGAATGTTGCCTTTATGAAAGGGATGGGTAGTTTCAGCTGGACGAGAGAAGCTTGTATTACTTTCTCATAAGGATCATGTAGAGCATTTGGATCTTCTAAAATAAAGTTCTAGTGAGTCCCAGCCAAGATTAAAAGCTACTAAGTGTTAAAACAAAGATGCATTGAAAAGCAAATCTGTGTCAGTGTGCTTAACTCCTTGACAAAGGAAACTTCATAAATATCTGAGCGCACAGTTCTTGTTTTTCTTTTAGATTCTGGTGTAGGCAGCTGCACTGTGTGCTCATGTACCAGCAAAAGGACTCTGTGGTGCAAAGTGATTTGGTTTTTTAGCCTAGAAATGCCCTGATGTTGATGCCTTCCAGGAAAGGAGGAGAAAATTGTTGGGAGCCTTTTCAGCGCCACTTGTGCTGATGACTCCCTGTGCCTCCCAGAATCCATCTCCTCCACTCGCATTTGGATGCATTTGGCATCTTTACTTTTGAGCCCAAACTGTGCTGTGAGGTTGCAGCACATGTTTGTAAGCAGCTGTCACATTTCACCCAGAGCAGATTGCTTTTGCCTAGAGGAGAAAACTTTGTATGGTCAGCATATAACATCTGTAAGGTCTTTTGGGAGACATGGGGACAAAGATGCTGGTTAAGCAGAAAAACTTCTAATGGTGTTATTGCACCCTATTAGCAAGACCAGAAGCACAGAGCCGTCAGTAGAAATGTGTGACACCTGCCATAACCCGGCATGACAAGAGGCATTGCAGAGGCAGCTGGGGCTCAGGACACACCGTCTCTTTGTGTTACTGACTTCAGCTGTCAGGACTGAGTCACTCCTCCAGAACTCAGTGCAACCCGTCTGAGGAGGAGGTGTCCTCTGGCAGGCATCCTGCCCCTTCAGACACTGACATGGCAGGAAGAGGGCAAGGAAATGCAGAGGGAGACAAGGAATTTGATTTGGCCCAACACTATTAAAAACCCCAGTTATGTCCCAGTCTGTCTGGGAGGTCTCTGCCTCTCATTGTAATTTCACTCTTGAGCACATGCCTGGTTTTTGTGTTGCCCAGAGAAGCAGGTTGAGCACTTCCATGGATGTGAGGTGAGCTAGAAATCTTGGCAAAGATTGGGGGACATGATGGAGCACGTTCGTGAGCTGACTTCCTGGCCATAAATGATAATGTTTATCCAGCTTTTCTGAAGTGCCAAGTTACGGAGGCTGTGCTTCCAGACGCGTTGTGTTGGCAGCATGTCTGGTCCCAGTATGTATGTGTGCATGTATGTGCAAGGACTCACGCTGTAGGGGCAGCTACAGACTCCTCTTAAGTCCTTTGAGCTATTCACAGTCATCTCTGTTTGCACTGATCTCAAATGGGCTGAATTTAGCAGAGGGAAGTCAAGTTTTCTTGGGTTGAAGGTGAACACCCGCAGGATTGAGTACAAACCTTTTTGCTGACAGACTCTGTGAGCAGTGAGATAAACATCAGCAAGGACTCAGCATATTGCAAATGGAGAGCCAGGCAGGAGCTGTGCATTGGCATGCAGCTGCTTTGGGGATGCTCTCCCCCTTTGGATCCTGAAGCTACAAAAATGCTGGGAAGAGCAATTTCCCATTTGGAAAGGGAAGCACTGGGTGTGTTGGCACCTTTGTGCAGCCTGAGGGTCCCAACGTAGGTGTCAGGTACAATCAGAAGCTGTTAGAGCAAGGGGCCCCTGGCCAGGTCCAGATCCTGCAGCACTCTTGTGCCACTCTCAGCTGTGACACAGTTACTAGAAAACTGTTTATACTGACGGCTATTGAGCATCAATCCCAATGGAAGGCTGTGGTTTTATATTTATGGCAGGATGGCCAGGAAATACGTGTGCTATGTGAATGCAGCTGCTCCCTCTTCTTCCTTGTATATATTCCATCAATGAAACATGTAAATATTGTAGCTTATGAACATTTGTCCATAATTCATTAGCAGCGTGGACTCAGCACAAGGTGCAGTAAAGCTGCTGTGATAGATGAGCTCTCTGAGAGGTCACTGCTAACTCTGAACAGCAGAGACTAAATAAATGGTTCCTTCTGCCTCTGAAGTGTGAGTAGTCATTGAGGGCCATCTTTGTGCATTCTGGGAACTGAACCAACGCTTTTCAAACATCTCAGATGGGGTGCGTGGCTGGAGCCGTGTCTTCTAGCCAGGGAGATTAGGGCTGTTTAGCAGGTTTATAAGTTCCCTGACTCAGTGACTGTCTTTTTTAACACGTATGTATTGTGGGGTTAGTTGTCATCTCCAGCTGCTGCCATGGGATGGAAAAAAGCACAAAACAATAAAAGATAAGAAAATGTTTCACTGGAGGTGTTGGGCAGTGGTCAGCCCGGTGAGGGGCGTGCAAGGGGTTTGTTACAGAGGTATGGCCAAGGTTGGTCTTCCAGTGGGGCTCCTTGTGAAACAAGGGAAGAAGAAAGTGAATGCTTCAGAGCTCGTTTCTACCACGTGGGCTCCAGCCAGCCCCTCAGGGTCTTGGTTTGTAGCCTGGACTCTCCTGGCTGCAGCCCAGCGTGTGGATGTGGGTAAGGACAGGGCATCGTGAGATTGCAGCTGCACGTTTCATGGCATCTGCATGGGGAGGGCTGCCCGTGGGGCTGGGAGCAGAGCCAGGACCTCCTGCCTCAGCTTCTTAGGCTGAAGCAAATGTGCTGGAGCATGGGGTACTGCCCGTGTTTCCCAAACTTTCTTGTCATTCCATATCTCATTAAAATGAATTCATCTGTCCATATCTCTGTCTGGCAGTTCAGTGTATGCACGCTTGCAGGTCTCAGTTGTTAAAAATACACTTAGGTGGAAAACAACTGACTGCAGCCATTGTGAAGCATGTCTGCACCTCCGTGTTTCACCCAGAATGACTGCTCCATTTGTGTCTAATGTTTAAAAAAAAATGCTTTTATTTTTAAACACTGCTTTTGAATTGGAGAAGGGAGAGATGGGAGTGGCAGGCAAGCCTGGAGGGGAAATGAGTAATTGCACAGATAAAAGCTGGAACATGCTGTATTATCCATAAGTCTAATACAACAGAAAGCATTTGTCTTGGATGGGGATTGCCTTCTGCTAAGTGGAAGTTTTGTGGGTGATGTCACTGATATTAATGAATCACTGCTGTGGTCAAGCAGGATGAAATCCATTGCTGTGCTGCCGAGCCCCAATTCACATTTCATGGGGGCCTTTCTTGCAAGCACAGGTACACCTGGAGGAGCAGATGGGCTGCACATGGCCCTGTGTTCCTCTGCAGCTCAGGGCTGTCGTTTATCCCTTTTCCACCAGCCCTGCACAGTAGCACAGACATCTCTCTGACCCTGCACCATGCAGCTCCATTAAGTGCTGGTTTGCTTCAGCTCAGGTTCCTCCTGCTCCCCCCCTCCAGCTGCCTCATGTTTGTACAGCACATCCAGCAGTGCATGCTGATTTGTGCTGTGCCTCTTCTACTACACAAAAGCAAAGCGATGAGGGAGGAGGAGAAGAAGGGGAAGGTGGTGAGTGACATTGGAAGAGGTGTTTGGCTCAGGTGAAAATAAATAAATAAATAAAACTGAAAATTAGGTACAGTGCTTTAGAAGCCTTTATTTCCAGGATGTTTGGAGAACAAACCCCCATGCTTTGTTCTTCTCCCCTGCAGGCTGCAGTGTGACTGCCAGCACAACACCTGCGGTGGCTCCTGTGACCGCTGCTGCCCTGGCTTCAACCAGTTCCCGTGGAAACCTGCCACTGCTGACAGTGCCAACGAATGCCAACGTAAGTCAGGTTTGGGTTTGGCCTCCTTCTTGCCAGCTGTATCACAGAGCAGAGGCTGACCACAATTGAAATTGCAGAGCGATGAAGTCCTTCACCCAAGCGGCGCGCTGGGAGGTGTGCAGTGCTGGGTGACGTGCAGCTCACTGGCACAGCTGCAGCACAGCTTACACGGTGGTTAATTTTGTTTAGTCGAGGCTCGCCCTGAGATCTGTGCAGGGCTATGATTATAATCACGTTTCGGTTCCTCTTGCGTGTCCAAGGGTTCACACAGGCGAGTCCCATTGCTCAATTCTGTCTCTAAGATGAATTGCACTTGGGTCTGTTTACATACACGACATCTTTATTTGTCTGGAGAAACCTTTGGTAAACGCCGACGCTGGAATTTGTGCTGCTGTGGGAGTGCAGAGCACAGAGTGTAGCTGCACCACCATATGAACTCATAGAAAGGCAGGGCAGCATGGCAGGGCTGGGTCCTACTGCCCTATGGGCAGCACCCCCACCTGGTGCTGGATCTCATAGGTGGGATGAAAGAAGCAAGAATACTGCCCTCTAAGCCAGACTACTGGAGGCCCCAGAGGTGGTAATTTCTCGTCTCTACATGCCTGCACATATTTTTGTCCTGGTTTTGTGCCTGCTGTGTTTTTTACAGTTTTAAACACAGCCTTATGGCAGAGCTGTTTCTTCTGTGCTTTTGGGCTCCAAAGTTTGGGTGATCCCCCAGATTCATTCAGGTGTACTTCCTCATTGAAACATAACCCATTCAATAGCAAACCCATCAGGAGGGGTTAATATCTTGAGATCCAGGACCCCCATGGGCTGGTGACTTAGCTAAAACCTCTCTGTGTTTTCAGCTTGCAATTGCAATGGCCATGCTTACGACTGCTACTACGACCCAGAGGTGGATCGTCACAAAGCCAGCAAAAGTCGTGAGGACAAGTATGAAGGAGGAGGTGTTTGCATTGACTGTCAGGTAGGACAGTGCTGGAAAAGGCTGCTCCAGATCCCTGTGCTTGTTTCTGCAGTCACACCTGGAGTTCAGCTCTGTGCCCCCACCCTCTGTTATCATAATTAGGTTCTCCCCCTGGAAATCTGGTCTGTTTGCCATAGGTGAAAGGAATATGCTCCAGTAATAAGAACAGCACACCTGGGCAGTAACATTTTAGCTGTACCATCTTGCTGGAGAAAGCAGATTAGTCCCATCCTCTTAGCCCTGAGCAGTCAGGGTGTTTTACCAACTGAAGCAAGCAGAATGAGCTTGAGGTCAGATAGGAACCTGGAACTCAAGCTGGAGTTATGGGAGGACGCGGAGTTTACACAGGAAATGCTTTGCTTTCAAATCAGTGTATGGAATTTTGATCAGATTTAGGCCTTCTGTGTGCTCCCAAGTCACTCCCTCTGGACCCTGTTAGGAAATCTGACAGATGAGCATGAAGCCATTTCTGCAGGCAGAGGAAATGATGCCCCTCTCACCCTCTGTGTCTTTCAGCATCACACCACTGGTGTTAACTGTGAGAGATGTATCCCAGGATATTACCGCTCCCCCGACCACCCGATCGACTCTCCATACATTTGCTATCGTGAGTGTGATCTCTGCAGTTTATAGACACCCTCCTTTACTTGGTGACCCTGGAACAGGTATCTGTGATCTCCAGGCAGCAGTGGGTTGTCTGTCCTGATGGGGATCCCAGCGTGGTCTAGTGGCTGTGACTGGTGGTGTTCTATCCTGAGACTTCCAGTGCCACTTCTGCCTTTCCAGGGGACCTGGGAGTTGTACTGTGTTGTAGCAGTGCCCCTGTTGTGCTTGTGATGACCACTGCTGTCCCCTCTGTAGGCTGCAACTGCAAGTCCGACTTCACCGATGGCACTTGTGAGGACCTCACTGGTCGCTGCTACTGTAAACCCAATTACACTGGGGAGCACTGCGATGCCTGCGCTGAGGGATACCTGGACTTTCCCCACTGCTATCGTAAGTACAGCGAGAGAGGTCATGCGGTGGCCAAGTCCAGAACCTCTTAGATTCAGCAGGTGCAGGAGCGGTCAGGGCCCTGTTTGGGGCTGTTCTCTCTCTTTATCCCATGCCCCATAAGCACTCCTGTCCTAGGAGTGGTTCCCATAGATGTGAATGAGTCTGGGCTTGGTGTGAGTTGGGACGGAACCAGAGGGTCATTGGGAACTTCCCATTTGTCTGATGTTTGATCTCCCACTTGTGCAGGAGGGAAAAAAACATCATTCAGGAGCCCAGGTTAAGAGTGGCTGTAATTGATTTTTGGTGTGGTGACCTGTGCAATGTCTCTCTCCATGCAGCTGTTCCAGCCTTTGCTTATAATGATACTGGAGAACAAGTGCTCCCTGCAGGACAGATAATAAGTAAGCACTGCAATTTTCCTTGCTGCTTTGGCAATTACTCTGCTATTATCGTGCCCTCTAAAGCAAGATCAGGTCTTCAGCTTAAAGGGATTGTAGGTTGTAAGAGACAAGCCTGACACTCAGCGGTTCTGAGAAAGGAGGCTGCTGAGCGGTTGGGGAAGGTGAGCTTTATGATCCCCTTGTTGTAGATAGGGAAACTTAGAGCATGACTGTGTTTTCTTCTGAGGTTCAAACCGTGAGGGAATGTCCCTTCTGACCTCCATATAAGCAATACCCTAAGATTGTAGAGGGGCTGTGGCTGAGCTGGAATTCAAGCTGTGTTCTCCCCGATCTCAGCCTTTGGGTTTTGATATAGACCTGTCCTGCTATGCATGCTGTGCACTCTGTGGGCTGGAAGATGCAGTGGGTCTTTGCTGACAGCCCCTCTGCACAAAGCCATGAGCAGCACTGCTGCAAGTGTCTGGGAAGTGTGTGCATTCAGCTGCTTGCTCCACGTTGCTTTCTCTGTTGTTTGGAATTCTTAGCCATGCCCCCCTCCACCTCCCTCCTCTCTGACAATCACTGCTCTCAGCTGATCTCTTCCTTTGTCCTTTTCCTTCTCTTTTCCCACGGTGTCCCCCTTCATCCCCCCCCTGTCTCATGCTCCCCAGTGTGCTGCAGATAACCTTTTCCTTCCTTCTGATATTCTAAACTCTCTATCTTCCAGGAAGGTTTTTCTTTCCTGAACTGGAATTTCTCACTTCCCTTCTTATTTCCCTGCCTCCCCCTCCCTCTGCTTGCTGGACAAGTTTTGCTCTTCCCTCCCCCAGCCCATCACCCATGCTGTTGCTGAGCTGGATGAGGGACCTGACAGGGAGAAGGGCTCGGATTCAGCAGGAAAAGAGCCAAAGCCTCACCGTTGGTAGCTGAAATCTGTGGTAATTTGTGCACAGCACGTGGGCAGTGCTGCGCCAAATCAGCCCTGAGAGAGCTGTGCAGACAGCGTTTATCTGCTCTGTGCATTGCCCTGCTGCCACACCAGCACCTTGTACACTGTTTGATGCTGAGGTTTCCCAGCCATCCTGTGACCCCATGAGCCAGCCGTGCTGCTCACCTAAGCAGGCTTTGGTTAAAACATTTGCATCTGATACGGAGGTTATTAGGGGACAACCCTGTGAGCTGTTTTCTTGCATTGCATCCTCTTTGCTGTCCTTATGGACCTCTGCCAAGCAACAGAGATCAACTGACAGCCGATCTCATCTTTTGTCCTCTTCATGTCGTTGCCTGTTGCGTGTCTCCTCTGCAGACTGTGACTGCTACGCTGGTGGGACAGAAGGCAATGCCTGCCGCAAGGACCCTCGGGTGGGGATGTGCGTGTGCAAACCCAACTTCCAGGGCACACACTGTGACCAGTGCACTCCAGGCCACTATGGACCCCTCTGCCAGCGTGAGTGACTCAGGGTTAGCGGTCCCATGCCTCCCCCTGCTCACCTCCCTGCTTCTCCCCACCCTCCATTCACTCTGCAGGGAGGAATTCTCCAGCCTCACTTCCAAGTGACAAATTCCCAGGACTTCTGCTGGTATTTTCCACCCGGCTGTGACTCTCAAGTATCCTCCCAGCCCTGGGGGGCTGTTGAGAAATTCCATATGGATATGAGCTCTGGGCTGGGCATACTTGCTGTCAGCTCTGTCCCCTGTGGTTTCTCCAGTTTCCAGCCCAGAGGAAGCAGCAGTTTGGTTCCTTTCTTAGGATGGGAAGACACTAAGAAGCTGTTTATTAACTAATGCCCTTCTTGCTTTCCAGCCTGCCAGTGCTCTGGCCCTGGTCAGTACGATGGCACCTGTGACAGTGAGACAGGACAGTGCCTGTGTCGAACAGGATTTGAAGGGCACTTGTGTGATCAATGTGCTCCCGGCTACTTCAACTATCCCTTGTGCCAGTGTGAGTATCTGTCCTCCCCAGGGTTGGGTGGGTTCCATGGGTAGACCAGTGTGCAGCAGGTCCTCTTGTGCTGGCAGAAACGGTCTAAAATGATCTCTGCCTTGCTTCCAGATCCTTTGCTAGAGAAGAGATGCACAGAGACAAGGGTGGCACAATGGCTGTTAGTGTGAGAACAGCAGTGTGCCTTTGCCAGCTGTAGAGTAGATATAGCAAAGACAGTATCTTATGGTAGGATTTTGGAGGAAGACTAGAAAGTGGCAGTGTGGGCATTTTGAAAGACATGCAAAAATGGGCAGAGATCAACAGCTTGAAAGCTTATGTGGCTGTTCAAGAGCCTCAGAAAAAGCCCCGTTGTGCCACAAGCTTTGCTCCTGGAACTCAGGTGTTTTCCCTCTGTTGCAGTGTGTGGCTGCAGTGCTGTTGGGACTCTACCAGGAGGCTGCGACTCCTCCGGGAGGTGTTTCTGCAGGGCTGAATTTGCAGGGCCACGGTGTGAGCAGTGCAGCCCTGGGCACCACTCCTACCCCCACTGCTATGGTAAGGAGCAAAGGGATGGGAATGGCCTCGTGTCAGGGTGCTCTGTCTCCCCAATACATCTGTCAGGGGAGCTGTTTGCTCCATACAGTATAATTAATGTCTACTATTTTTTAAAATACTTTTTTTAATTAAAGCATTTAAAAAGAGGGCAACAAAAGCATTAAACTGATGGGTTGGACACATGTTTTAGTACAATAACTTGCTGAAGGAGCATTGAATAGAAAAGAAATTCCCCACCTCTCAGGGGCATTTTCCTGATGGCTGTGACTCTAAATGAAACTATTCCCCATCTCTCTGTGGAATGAAGAAATGAATTTATTTTTGATATAAATAACCAAACCCTGTGGGACTTACTGATAATTCAGACCAGTAGTGCTTGGCCGTGGTTCAGGTGTTTCATTGGAGTCCTGCTCTTCCAGCTTGTTCCTGTGATTCCCGGGGTGCTGTGGACAACAACTGCAGCCCAGCTGGACAGTGCCGATGCCATGTGAATTTTGCAGGGCACATCTGCAACCAGTGCACCCTGGGCTTCTATGGGTACCCCAGCTGCACACGTGAGTAAACAAGGATCTCAGGGGTGGAAGGGGAATAGCTGCTGTTACTGGCTTAGTAATGGTTTCCCTTTCTGTAATGCAGCTCCAGGGGTTATATATGAATATAACTGGCTCTTGCAGCAGGAATCAGTTCTCTTGTGCACAGTTCACCTGGCTATCTCACCAGATAGGCATGCTTTGTAATGAGGAGACATCTCTAAGGAATGCTTCCCCAGAGGCTGTGCAGTTTTGTCTCTCCAAGCTCGTTGTCACTAACAGCAGCAGCTCAGGTCTGCTGGTTGGAAATAAAATTCAGAGTGGTTATATGGCCTCTGAAACAGACCTGTGGATAATGAATAGGTTCAGACTCCCTCTCTGAACAGGATTTGGGGTTTCATGTCAAATTCAAGGAGAGAGCTTTCCAATGATTTCCCTGGGCACCGCCTCACTCCTGCTGGTGCCAGGGCTGAGCTCTGGTTACTCTAAATGGCCCCCTCCAGCTCTGGGCAGTGTCCCCATCTCCCTCCTGTCGGCAGCCTGACTGGAAGCCAGATGTATTCTTATGTCTCCTAGCAAGAATTTACCGCTCATTAAAAAATAATCTGCGATACCGTTTCCCTGAAGCAACAAAAGAGCATCATCACCCTCTTGCACCATACTAAATGTAGATGCCTGAGCTGAAGCCAGCTGGCAGAGCACTCCTTGCAACTGCTGATGCCGGCAATATGCCTTTGAAGAGGCTGGAGGAATGGCTGAAATGGTCTCGTAGGAGTTCAGTAGTCGTTTTTTTTTCCCCTCTCCTTAAGCAGTATCCAGATTGCAGAGGTGTAGAGGAATCGAGGCAGGAAAAGAAGAGGAAAACCTGGCTTTTAAAAAATCAGTTGTTTCATTAGCAGTGCTTTGCTGTATCCATGTCCCCCTTGGCATCAGAGCAGGGAACTGAGGAGTGCTAGCTGTGCCAGGAGGGCAGGGGCAGCTCCCCAGCAGCTTGCTGACCTTTCATGTGATAGGGCAGCAGGATCACTGTGTGGTTTGCAGGAGGCAGGTTGTGCAGGAATCACAGTGCTATGGCTGTGCATGGTGCTGTGCTGCAGAGCGGCTGCCTGCATGCATCATGGCTGAGTATTGCTCCTTGGTATCTGGGTGCAAATGAGCTTTTGCGGATCAGTTGTTGGTTGCTGGTCTGTTTGGAATGAGATCACACATTCCCCTTTTCTTTAACCAAAACTTCTCCCCCTGCCACTGAAAAACACATAGATGTGCATGAATGGCTCTGATAAAAAATGTGAGAACATTGTTTTCTTAAAAGATTTTTATAAACTAGATCAAAGAATGAGTGCATTTGTTATTTATAACCTGTTTTTGACTACTTCAGTGATGGTGAAGGTCAGGCAGACAAAAGAGGTTGCGCTGGAAGGAGGCCTTGAATGCAGGAGTCTCTGTGCCCTGCAAGCCCAGCAGTTTCTCTCCCCTCTTTTGCAGCCTGCCAGTGCTCCAGGGAGGGCTCTTTGCACAGCACGTGTGACCAGGAGACGGGGCAGTGCAGCTGCCGACCCAAAGTGACAGGGCTGCGCTGTGACAGCTGTGTACCAGGCGCCTATGGATTTCCACACTGTGAAGGTAGTGGCTCCCTTCTCCTCCTGGGGCAGGGATTATGGGGTCCTGGACATGGTGTGATGCTGGTAAATGGGATGTCGTTCCCTAACAGCTATGTTGGGAAAGAAATAACTGCTTTGAGGAGCAGTCAGGATGTGAGTTGTCTCTATAAATCCCTCCTTGTGCCTCTCTTTTCTAGTGGGCTCCTGTAACCCAGCTGGGTTAGTGACTGCGGATCCCTCGCTGGCCTCAGTGAGTATCACCAGATGAACCTGCCCAACCTCTAAAGGCCATCTTATTTAGTTAGTTAGTTTGCATGATCCCTCTTTTTCTCACTTGGGCCTAAAGAACAGTTCTGGAAGCAGCCATTGCTCACCTTAGGGTAGCAGACACTATGTTCAGCCGCTGTTATGGAAATTCTCACCTGCTCTTTTCTCCTCCATTTCTCCAGGGCTCCTGTGCATGTCGGGCATACGTTGAAGGCCCAGCTTGTGACAGATGCAAGCCCTTGTACTGGAACCTGACTCCAGATAACCCTTATGGCTGCACAAGTAAGGAAATGGCAAATGCACAACCCCAAAAAGTCCTTTCCATGCTATAATTGTACAAGATTCAAACCCAAGCCAGTGGGACCACCACTGTTGGATTGAAGTGATACCTTTCCTTCCTTCTTACCATGGGATATGTCAGTGCTGGAGGCATCTGGGACACTTTGTGGAGAGGGGAAAGGCTAGAGTATGGAGCTTTTCACATGGGCTGGAACACAGATCTTGTGCAATGAGTTGTGCCATTCTCAGCCCTTGCTGAAGACCGTGCACATTTAGACTTTCATGGCACAGTGTGAAGAGAAGTCAAATGTCTTTGGCAGTTGTATCTGCAATGGTAACTGTCCAAAATGAAAAGCGAGCCCTTATGCAATCCTACCCTCTACATGACCAGCTCCCAGGTCCTGTTATCTCAGTCAGTGTCCTCTGGTGTGGTGGGTAATGTTCACCCATCAGGCTTCTTCTCAGGTGCTGAATGCTCTTCTGACTTTCTTGTTCAACTCCTTCTCTCCAGGCTGCAAGTGTGAGACCAAGGGCACCATCAGTGGAATTGCAGAGTGTCAGCAGGTGGGTTTGCTCCTCTCTCTCTCCAGGCACCTCTGGATCTGTGCTGTATTGGGTGTGTTTCAGCTCTCTCTCCAAGCATCTGCTGGAGACTCCCATCCTGACACTGAACTCTCAAAGGTCACACCACTGTCTGCTTGCATTACAATGTAGGATTAAGACCTGTCATAAATTAGGCACCTAAATATTTCTTGGTCTGGCCCAGGATGCCTGGATTTTTGTTTGCCTGCATTTTTGGGCAGTTGCACTTATCTGGCCCTTATCTGGCCCACCCACACACAGGAAGCATGAAATTCACAATGTTCCTCCAGCACCTCTGACTGGAACCCACATAGCTGAGTAATGGTTCAGCCACGAGGAGCAATGAGAGAGAATTAGCTCCCATCCCTCCTCTCTCCTAGGGCAATGGGCAGTGTTTCTGCAAACCGAACACCTGTGGCCAGTTCTGCTCAGCGTGCAAAGATGGCTACTTCAGTATGGAGAACGCAAATTACTTTGGCTGCCAAGGTGAGTCCCCTTCTGATGTTTCAGGTGATGGAAGGGAGCGTGTGGGCTGGTACTGCAGCAAGCGTGTGTGTACCTCAACTGACTGTTGGCCTTGGAGAGAAGCAGCAGATGTCCCACCTCTTTCTCTTCAGCATACTATGACCTAGAACATGTACAGGATCTTACTGGGTATCTGGAGACCCAAATTCACACTTTTACCACTGGTGAACAAAGGTCCGTAAAGCTGAGTGATGGGAACCCAGTGGTCTTGTCCTCGAAGCTGTACCCGTTCTGCCTGTTGGGAGCAGGTGGACATGGATACGTGGGGTTGGCTGCTCTCCATCATGACCATGGGAATAGGGGAAGGAGGAGATCCGGCTGCCGTCGGCCGGCCCACACGGTCCCGGAAGGGTTGGGAAAAGGGAACAAGGCCACTGCGTTGCAGTGCCTGGCTGTGAGGGCTTGCAGGCCTTGTTCCTCCCGCAGCCGTCAACCGTTTGCAAATATCTCAGCGCTGAGGTGGAAGAGGAGCTGATCCAAGTGGGGCTGGAGCCAATATGAAAACGGATACAATGGAATAAAAATAGTGGCCCCAGCCTCCCCACCCGCTGGGGTGCGCCTTTGATTAGGGACCAGGAGCTCGTTAGCGTGTAGGGAATGTAAACAGGCACTTCCTGCCCACAGGCTGCCGCTGCGACGTCGGCGGGTCACTGGGGCCGTCCTGCGAGGAGCGGAGTGGAGCCTGCCGCTGCCGGCAGAACACACGTGGGCCCACCTGCACTCAGTAAGCTGCACCTTGGGACCCTGCCTTGGGGCTGGTGTGTCCTGCATAGGGACCTGGTTGTTGGGATGGCAGCCATGTGTTGGCTGAGGTGTCCTCCTGCCCACAGTGAAGTGTCTGAAAGTAGCACCTCAAAGGGCTAAAGGGGTTGGGGGGATGAGCTGGGTGAGTCCAGAGCCTTTCCCTCTATATAAAACTAACAGTGCTCCTTTCTCTTCCCCAGACCCGTGCGGGACCATTATTTCCCTGACCTCCACCACCTGAAATATGAACTGGAGGAAGGGACCACACCAGCTGGCCGGGCTGTGCGCTTTGGCTACAACCCGCTGGAGTTCGAGGGTTTCAGCTGGCGAGGATACGCACAGATGTCCTCCATCCAGGTATACTGGGTGGCTCCATTCCAGCCCAGCTCCCCCTAGGGAGGATGCAGCCAGCAGAAAGCTGTCGTGCTTTTGGCACACATCTGTTATCCCAAGCGCTTCTCAGAGCCACATGACAGCCAGCATAAACAGCACTGTGTATATCTATAGCCTGTTTGTGGAGATATTTCCTGTAGTTCTGGGGACAGCATAGACTGATGAGGGGAAAGATCCTAAACTGGGAGTCCCCTGACATCCTAATCCGGTTAGACAAAAGTAGTCGCTTGGTGATTGCTTACAGGGATGTCTATAAACACTGTCTCAGGGTTTCCTTGTGGCTGTTTCCTCTGACTCTGCTCTTTCTTGCAACTTTCCGCATAACCTTCTCACCCTTTTCCAAAAATAAAGCAGATTCTTTGCTTCCCTATTCAGCTTAGACCTCAGCCTCGGCTCTTGCTGATAGATGGTTTGCCATAACTATGATTTTCACTAACCTGGAATTGTCTAAGCCCCAGAGATGAAGCTGTTTCATCTGTTGACTCTTACTTCTCATTGGACTCCTCTTCTGCATGGCACCTGCTGAAGTGTCACCTGTATGTGTGTTTGGGGATGGAATGTAGAGCAGTCATTCTCTGACAGTCTTGTCCCATTTAAGGTTCGTTATTCTGGTGTGTGTACTTTCAGTTTTCTTTCCTTCTTTTCAAACTTAAGTGAAATAACAGAGAGGCCAGAAGTGTTGACTCTTTTCCATTTAATTTGTACTTAGGAGCTAGGCAGCAAACTACTGTAGGTTCCCTTGAGAAAACTCTAGCCTTAAAGTTTGAGGATGATGCTCATGCTCAAGCTCTTGGCTTTGTTTTGCATCCAGTGCTGACACCGAGGTAGAAATAGACCTTGATAGAAGGGAAAGCTCATGTCTTTCTGCTGGCAGTTCTCTCCTGTAGTTTGCATTCTACAAGGTCTTTCCCATTTGCTCTCCTGTGGGTGTACAGCTGCAGCTCCCAGGACCACAACCCTCCTGAGGAGTCTCCCCAGGCAAGCCTCCTGCTTTCCACCATAAGCAGAGGGGTATTCAGGCAGGTGTTTAGATCTCTTTAAAATGAGTAGGACCTACAGAATCTGTTTAACTCAGTATCAAGATAGGCGGAGGACTGATGCACACTCAGTGGCACATTCCCTCGGCACCAGTGGTTCTTAGCTTTGCAGTTTCCTGAGGATGAGGAATGATCTCCATTTTCAGCCTTGTCTGTAGGCATCTTGTCAGAGATGTGGAAGTGCAAGGGCAATAGCTTCAGCATTTGCTACCTGCTAGCTGGTTATGTCACAAAGCCCGAGAGCATATCTAGATAAGAAAAGCAAGTATTTCTTAAAACCTCTCCTCTGACTTGGCATGTGTACCAGGCTAGCTGAACAATCCCTCTGTACCAGAGAACCTTCCAGACATGATCAGAGGCTTTCCACCCCTTCCCACAAGCAGCTTACATGCTCTGCAGGCAGCTCTGGAGGAGATGATGTTGTGAGGTGCCCATGCTGGGGCTGTAGGGCCAGGGTGCTTGTCTTCTCCTTGCGCTGTGGCATGTCGCTTTGGGAGCAGTGAGCCAAGCGGCTGCGCTTGGGCTGGTGGCTGTCAGCGGTGGAGGTAATTGAAGGTGTGCTCTGCTTCTCTCCCCTTTCTCTCTCCCACCAGCCCAAGGTAGTGGTGACTCTCAATGTGACCTCCCCCGACCTCTTCCGCCTCGTCTTCCGCTACGTCAGCCGGGGGTCCGCCAGTGTTGAAGGGAGGGTCTCGGTCGTTGAGGAAGGAAAGTTTAATATTTGTGGCAACTGTAAGTGCATTTTTCACTTCTAGACTAACTCAGAGCATCCCACGCTACAGCACTGCTCCTCTACCCCTTCTCCTGTTTGAGGTGTGACCGTCCCAGGTGTGTCCATCCTGAGTGTGCCCATCCCAGGTGGCTGGCCAGTGCCGTGCCCTGGGATGGTGGGGAGGGGAAAGAGAGACAGGCAGGCAGGCAGGTAGGCAGGTGGGTGAGGCTCCCCTGCAGAGCAGGTGAGTGGCCAGGAGCTGGCCTCCCAGTGACGTGCGCCCCATGTGCTTTTTTGCTTTTTGCAGAATAAAATCAGAGTCACTGTAAACGTGAAGGAGGCAGAGCTCTATCTGTTCCATGTCATCCTGAGGTATATTAATTCAGGAGGGGCCACTGTATATGGCAAAATTACAGCTTATCAGCCACGAAGGAGAGGTAAGGATCCCAGACTGCTCTGCTCCCCTGCACCATCGCCACCTCCTCCCCATTCCAGGCAACCTTCTACATCATCCTTTTCAGAAGACACTTCCATATGGCTTTACCTTTTAGACCTGCCCTTCCAACTCAAAGGCTGATTTGAGCCTATAGCTTTTTTTATTCAACACAGCAGTAGAAAGCTGATCTCCAGTTCTGGGGCTACACATTGAGGACTGTTATCAGTCAGACTGTTGTTGGATAAGGCTGCTATACAACTAGTTACAGTCTCTCCAGCAAGGGGCAGAGTCACCCCAGTGCTACAGACAGAACTGAGCTGAGTATCCACAAAACCAGAACCTGCCAAGTGCTGGCAATGGGATCCAAACTTTGGCAGCTGGACATAGTCTTGGCAGCCACTCTAATGTGTGCAAGCTTATCCTTGCTTTGTGCATCTCCTAAACCAGGCATCACAGGCTTTGGATGTGACTTGAAATTGCATGTTATACAGGCAGTGCACTCCAGTGATTAGCTTCTTACCAAGGCACAAGTTGCTGAAGAGGAAGAAGAGCCACTAAAAGGTGGCTGAACAATCCTAGAGACCTAGGCATCAATTATTTTGGGAATCTGTGTGAGCAGAATTGAGTGGGTACAGACCTGAAGCCATGCAAGTACCCCAGGGCACAGCTGGCTGATTGATTTTGCCTCTGTCAACTGTACAGCCATGTTATCCTTCTGTACTTGCACAGTATGAGGTTGTTGACATCAGCAGATTAATTTATCTATATGTGAAGTTCTGTTCTCTCTCTTGAGTTGACATGAAAGGTGTTTTGCCTTTGATTTGATACACAACATTTGAAATGCCAAGATTTTTTAAATATTTTTTTAATTTTTAATTTTTTGAGGGGAAAAATAGCTGGTAATTTTAAGGCCAGCCATATTACACAGCAGAAAGCCAAGTGAAGCATGAATGAAGCTCATGCTTGAGGATCCCACTGAAGGTCAGGAAGTATTTGAACTTTCCTGTCCAGCAGCAGAGCTTATTTACCCCATGATGTGCTTCTCTCTTTGCTCAGAAGCAGCATTTGATTTTTTTAGTGCTGAAAGGCAAACTGCCGGACTGCTACACCAGCAAAGGGATCCAGGACAGCAGCTTCCTTCATAGACCAAATTGCCCTGAGAAATGCTAGACCACCTTCTGCCTGGGTGGAATGGGCGAGTGGTAAAGGACAAGCAGCCTGGAAAGAAGATAAAAGGTCATATTTGACCATTTAGTCTCTCTCTGCTTGAAGAAGACAAGCAAGATGTGGCTTGTGAAAAGGGAAGCCTTTTCCAAGCATATGGTTTACTGGCCAGTTCTTCCCACTCCACCTCCACAACTTGTCTGAGTTTGAGTTGTGTAATCTCTCAAAGGAGTCCTCTCAAACTTCAGCTTGTCAAGAAATCTGCCCTGTGACCTATTCAGGGAAGTCTCTTCATTCCTCACATCCTCACCTCTGCTTCCCATCTGTGAAAGTGAGAGCTTGGCCCCAGCTGAAGCCAGGCTGTTGCAGATCTAGCACACATGAGAAGGGGCTGACTCTTCCCAACAGCAGCAAAAGCCCTTGCTTTAGCTTCTGACCTTCTGCAATTTGCCATGATGTCCATGTACCATACCAAGACAGTCAGCGTGTGGCATTCTCCGCTTCTTCATGTCATCTGCTCCCCATGCAGCCATACTCAGTGAATCCCTCTTAACCATGTGCTTAAAAACCCTCCTGAGACTGCTGGGCAGGCACAGTCTGCTTCTAGATGCTCTGCTGTTTTTTCATCCAAAGTTAATGAATAGAATGGTTACAGAAATGTATCAGCTGAGCCAAGGAGCCATTTAGCTGCACTCCTGTGGGTTAAAGTCATTATCATTAGCTCAGTCTATGGCTGACAAGAAGAACAGGAGCTCAGACTGGGAGTCTGAGAGTTTGTGAGAAAACAGTTAATTTGCCTGTGGACTTGGGATCAGAATATCCCTAAGGAAAAATGTATCTGGGCAATTCTTAGGATAAATTCTTCACAAATGAGTGAACGCTCTTTGGCATATAATACTCTGAGCTTTGCAGTCCAGGTATGCAGAGCACACTGTGAGAGCTGTGGATTAATGTTAAGGTTTACATTGATTTTAATATTTTTCTCCAGTTAAGCTACTTAGAAGATTCAGAGCAGATGACTCTGTTACGGGTCAGTGTGGGATTGTGGTGCCTCTTACAGCAGCACCAAGACAGCAGCAGCCCAGGGCTCCTTGCTGTGCTAGAGCTGCTCTCCTGAGAGCAGCCTCTGATTTGCAGCCCCAGATTTTCCATCCCCTCCCCAGTGCCTTCACAGCCTCTTGTCCCTCCCGCTCCAGGTACAGAGCAGAGCAAGCAGATTGTCTTTGCTCCCAGCACGGAGCCAGCCTTTGTCACCGTCCCCCAGAACAGCTTTGGGGAGCCCTTCGTACTCAACCCCAACACCTGGTCTCTGATTGTTGAAGCAGAGGGTGTGCTGCTGGTAAGGACCAGCCCCTATATTCCATCCGCCACAAGGAGCTTCAGCAGCTCTGCGGGGGCAAGTGTCCTACATGGAACTAACTCTCCTTTTTCTCTGCCTAGGACTATCTGGTTTTGTTACCCAGCTCATACTATGAAGCTCCAATACTGCAGCTAAAGGTCGCGGATCCATGTACATACCAGCCAGCCCCAGAGCAAGCCACCCAGAAGTAAGAATCTCTGTATCTTTATGCCATGTGCCATTCCAAGTGTTGTATATGTCAGTCAGTAGTGCTGGAAAAAGGCTACAAGTTCATGCTTGCTGGACTATTAAAAATGAATGGGCAGAGTCTGGTCAGTTCTTAGAGCATCTCACTGCATCTGCTTTGCTGCCCAGGGCCCCTCTGTCCAAGCTGGTAGGGAGGTTGGGTGGGTTCTGGACATTCTGCTATAGCAGCGCTCCCCAGTGTAAAGCACACTGCAAGGGGAGAAGTTTTTTGTTCTGACTGTCCTTGCTGGTCCTGTAACACATGGTCTTGTACCACAGTAGCCAGAGATGATTCTTTGGGCAGCACAGTCCTCATGGGTGCCCTTGGCTCTTACAATTGTTATGTAACAACAGCTCTTTTCAAATTCTTAATGCTTTTAGCTGCCTCTTGTATAAGTACCTGTCTCTGGATGGCTTCCCTGCTGTGGCAGGGGTCGGTGCAGTGTGCAGGCTGGACAACCGGTTACCCAGAGGCTGTCCCATGGAGCAGCTCACCCCTTCCCATCCCTGGATGGCGATGTGCAGCGGCAACGATGTGAGTAGCGCTTCTGTTTCATCCCTTGCATGGTGGCAGTCATCTCTGCACTGTCTGGTGCTTTGCACAAACCTGGGCAGGTTAACAGAAGATGTTGCACCCAAGTTAGTTAGTCCATCAGTGTTGGAGCTGTGTGCTTGCATGCCCTGTTGCTCAAGACCAAAAGCAGTGTCTTGTATGCAAACAGCTTGCAAAGACATGCATGGTATGTGCTAAGAGTTGTTGCATCATCCCTAAGTCCCCTGCAGCCTTGGCTTGTATCCTTAGAGTGTTCCCTGAGAGCTTACAGCATGCAGGTAACAGAAGTGAAGACACTCTACAAACACCTGAACACAGGGACACAAACCTCAGGGTGTGAAGCTGGAACAAATCACCCCATGCAAACAAGTAGCACATTCTTCTGAGTATGGCTTGTTTTGCTCTGTTTCATTCAGAAGCAACTGCTGCACAGGGACAAGGAGAGGTTGATTTGAGGACCAGAGCTGTGAACACCTTTTAATTCATGATCACTTGAAATGCCACAAATGGGAGCCATTGTGTATCTTTTCCCATGAGGGGTGCAAACTGCAGTGCTTGCTGCAGAGGATTTGTAACATGGGCATCACGTGTACTTGCTATGGGGGGTGGGACAGGAGCCCCCCCTCCAGCTGTGTCTCTGTTCTCCAGGTGGAAGTCCAGCTGTCGCTGCCTATTGCCCGACCTGGAAAATATGTGTTGGTGGTGGAGTATGCCAACCCCAATGCTTTGCATCTGGTGGGTGTTGCCGTCAGCTCGCCGCACTTAGCCATGCAGCAGGGCACATTCACCTTCTACCCGTGTGTCTACAGGTACGGTGAGCTCTGAGAGAGTAAGTTCAGTCCCCCTGTGACCTGGCTAAGGCAGACTTCCTTGGTTGAGCTTTTTCTGCCTTATCGCATAAACAAAGCAATGCTGCAGTGTTGTATATCTAAGCTGCACGTGTCCAAACTCATTCTAACTGGGCATGGATTTTACTGACTGACTGTCCCTGGGAGCTGCATGGCATCCTGGCACATTAGCGTGCCAATGTAGTTTTGTAATACCTCTGCCAAGTGGCCTATTGCTCCCATTTACAACTGGGTACGTTGGTAGGGGCCCTGGTTTGGGGAATGACCTACAAGCAGGTTTATTGGAGCCACTGGTGAAGGTCAAACCGTGCCCCTAACTATAGAAGTGTCTGACTTCAGGCTGCAAACTTTGCAGTGGGAAACAAATGTCTGAGTTGTCCTTGGGAAACCTGCCAGAAAAGGCATCAAAAGATTTACAGGGACTTTGTCTAAATGCCTCCAGGACATATAGCTGGCGAGACAAGAAATGTGTCACAACCCTGCTCAAGGCTGGCCTCAAAATCTATATTTGTCTCACAGTTTCCTTTGTCGAGGGGTTGCTGTGGATTCCCAGAGCAGACTGGCAACTTTTGAACTTACCTCGGAGGCCACGATTCGGTTCATTGCTGACCTGGCTGACTTCTTCCTGGTGAGGCTCCCAGTGGGGGTTGCTGTTTGCAGGTTATGAGATGGAGAGGTGGGAGTAGTACTGGCAGAAGGGCTTTCTGGCTCTGGTTGGGTTCAATGCTGCATCTCCATCCATGTCATGTGCAGTCCAAGGTGGAGAGGGTGCTCAGCAGCGTGTTTTAAAATAGATCACAGGACTTGGGTTTCTCGTGCATGGGTGGTGGACTCAGAAGCCACTGTAGGCTCCCAGAGGCTGTTGTTTAACTGGGTGTCTCCTTTCCATGCATGGCAGCACAAAGTGTACCTTGTTCCTGCTGAGCAGTTCACCATGGAGTTTGTTGAGCCGAAAGTGCATTGCATCAGTGTCCATGGCATGTTCTCATCCAATAGGTAAGAGAGTCTCGAGACCATCAGGATTTTAGCATGAACGTGGCTGTAACTCCAAAGAGTTGCTTGCCCACTTCCCTCAGCTTTGCAGCCTTTTAAGTTTTTGACCCAGCTAAAAGAAATCAGTGGCATAGGAGACTGAGGTGAAGCACCTTGTCCACATCCACCAAGCAGGTGATGCTGGAACAAGGGCTGGAAGCCAGGCTGCTGGCCCCATCCCTGGGCTCCATGCTGCTTCCTGTGGCAGGTACTGAGCTGTCACCATGAATAAGCTTTCTTGTCCTTGCTTGCATACAGCAAGAGGTACTTGCTGTACTCTTGATATGTATAATAATGTATTAGCCTCTGCAAGATTTTGTTCTTACTGTCACAGAGCTGCCGGTCCCAGTAAGAAGCTCTCCCTCATCAGTTATGCTTTGTCATCTGCCATGTATTACAGGGTGTGCTTTTCCTGCCAGGATCCCCAAAGTCTCTCTCTTTGCATCCCATTGTCTCCTCTTGCAGCAGCTCCTGCATTCCCTCAAGGTTCCTAAAGCTTTCCCAGTCAGTCGTTTTGGAGGGGGGCCAGGCTCTGCCTCTTGCCCCTGAAGTCCCTCTGGCTCAGGCTGTCCATGTGGCTCCAGCTGGGGTCCCACTGGAGCCTGCACCTCGACCTCCCACAGCAATGGACTCCACCATAGAGCTCATCCTCCTACAGCCACCGCAGGTAGCAGCATTGGTGCGGGGTGGGCTGGATTTTTTTCTTCTTTCTTCTGTAGCTCTTGGAATTTAACCAAGACTTGAACCTTGTATCTGAAGCTGTAATTCCCATGGGCTCCTCTGTCTTACCTCCATTCGACCCTGCTTTGCTTGGTTCTCTGGGCTCCCAGGGGCAGCTTTGCAGGTGATACCATTAAGGGGGAAGAGTGGGGAGCTCGGGATGTGGATTCACCAAAAGTCTGACTGATACAGGACAATTGGGAAACTGGGGCAAAAATCACAGATGTGGGGGTTTTTTTTGACTCTGTTCTTATGTCTGGGACCAGGCTGCTGTTGTGTTTAACAGCCGGATTCAGAACTTGGGGCGCTATGCTTTTGTTCTGCACTACTACCAACCCAACCATCCCACCTTCCCTGTGGAACTGTTGATCAACGGTGGGCGCATCTGGCAAGGTGAGATGGGCAGGGTTCCAGGGAAGGCTGCTGGTGGGCAGAAGCCCTCAAGGAGGGATCCCAGAAAGCTTTTCATGTCAGAGGCTAATGGTGGGTTCCCCAAGGATTGCAAATGTGAAGAAAGACTGATTTATCTCTTTGAAACCAGTAGGGTTTCACCAGCTTCTGAAGGGGTGATGGGTACTCCAAGGGAACTCTGGGACCAATAGATTTGCTTTTTCAGGTCAGACCAATGCTACTTTCTGCCCACATGCCTACGGGTGCCGGAGCCTGGTAGTTGCTGAGGACCAGATTGTCCTGGATGTTACTGACAATGATCTGATGGTGGTTGTTCGAGTGCCGGAGGGCAAGCAGCTGTGGTTGGTGAGTGTTTCCTTGGGCAACTCCTGGGGCATGTTGGACCAGGCTCCAGCCACATGGCTCCAGCAGTGCTGGACTTCATCCTTGGGGATTTCTGTGGCTGTGTCACCATAAGAATGTTTCCCATCATCTGTCAGTTCCTGAGCCAGCTTAGAAAGGTGCAGTCTTCAGCATTAGTGTTGTAGAACTGAGGGCAGGATCCACAGGATCAGGACCTGTATATGATGGTGGCATTAAAGATGTAACTGGACTTTTGAGTGAGCTCCTTTTGGATTGCATTCATCAGCTCAGATAAAGAGCCTGGCTCACCCATCTTGTCCTCTGCAGGATTACATCCTCGTGGTGCCGGAGGACAGCTACAGCTCTCAGTACCTGCAGGAGGAACCCCTGGACAAATCCTATGACTTCATTAGCAGCTGCGGCATTAACAGCTTCTACATCAAGTGAGGCACTTGGCTTTGGGTGGCTGCTGGGTGTCTGGGGATGCTCTCCATCCCACCAGTTTAACACATGTTGATATAAGAGATCCTGCTGGGTTTTGGGGTGGTGGGGAGGCTGTGTGACATTTCCTCCTGCCTTCCTCTGCAGTCCCAGCACATCATCGAGGTTTTGCCGTGACTCCGCCATCTCGCTGTCCCTCTTCTACAACAATGGGGCACAGCCCTGTCAGTGCCATGAGGCAGGAGCACGGGGCAGCCAATGTGAGCCCTTTGGTGGGCAGTGTCCCTGCAAGTCCAATGTCATCGGGCGAGAATGCTCCCGCTGCGCCACTGGATATTGGGGCTTCCCCAACTGCAGGCGTAAGTTGTCCTGTCTCCTGCCCTGCTTTCTGCAGCACTGTGCCTTCCTTGGGTTGCATGGCTCTTGCTTTTCCAAACACAACTCCTTTTTGTTTCTTGCAGCCTGTGACTGTGGGACACGTCTCTGTGACGAGGTGACGGGGCAGTGCATCTGTCCTCCTCATACCCTGAAGCCGGAATGTGTTGTCTGTGAGCCCCAGACCTTCGGTTGCCATCCCCTCATTGGCTGTGAGGACTGCAATTGCTCTCAGCCTGGAGTGCAGGAGCTGACAGAGCTTGGCTGCGATGTGGACAGCGGGCAGTGCAAGTGAGGAAGCCCTGTCCCTGTGCAGGGCACAGCTGGCAGTATCTGTTTGCTGCTGGGGTGACTGGGAACACTGGAAGGGTGTAGGGAGGAAACTGTGCGCCTCCCAGCATGAATGAAGCTTTGTAAATGCAGCAGCATAAAGCATAGGTTTCTAATGCTGTATCTTTTGCATCCTGCTCAGGTGCAAGCCCAATGTAATTGGGCGACGGTGTGACCTCTGTGCCCCTGGCTACTACCGCTACCCCAGCTGTCGGCGGTGTGACTGCCATCCTGATGGCACTGAAGCGAGCGTGTGTGACCCGGTGACAGGGCAGTGTCACTGCAAGGTCAGTCCTCCAGTGCCTTCATGTCATACATTTGTGCTTGGCTCGAGTCTCCTTGCTCTGGCTGTACAATTGGTTTAACCTTGAGGCTGTGGGTGTTTGATGCCTGCTGGACTGTGGGGTGTCAGGACACCCTGACAGGCTTCTCCCCATCTTTCCTGGCTTCCAGGGCTCACTCACCAGGTGTCTTGTTGGGCTTGATAATTCCTAGAGCCATCTCTGCCCTCTGCTAATGCCCAGCAAGGAGCCTCTGATGCTACTGAGCTTTGCATATCTTCCAGGAAAATGTGGAGGGCCCGAGGTGTGACCAGTGCCGCCTGGGGACGTTTTCTTTGGATGCCAGCAACCCCAAGGGATGCACCAAGTGTTTCTGCTTTGGTGCCACCAATCGCTGCCGCAGTGCTGTGAAGTACCGAGCTGAGGTGAGGGACCAGCAGAGTGGCTGTGCTCCTGTCTTGGGTCTTCATTGTGCACTAGTCTTACCCTGCTGGAAGTTAAGGTGTGAGGAGTGTTATCCTTGTCCTGCTATGCCCATCTCCCATTTTCAGCCCCTTTTCCTGGTCTCTGGAGTCTCATGGGGTTGAAAGTCATGGATGGCATTTGGGGATTATGCCAGTAAAGGGTGGTGCTCAGTTTTCTAGTAGCCTCATCAGGATGTGTGTGAGGTTGTGACCCTGTTGGCATCTTTTCAGCCACAATGAGAATTGTTCTTCTAAGCATCATCAAACTCCTTCTGTAGACCCTCCAGGGCACAAAAGAAGAAATGTGTATGCTTGATCTTCCCTTACAGTTCATCGACATGAATGGCTGGCTCTTGATGAGCAGCGACCGCCAGGAGGTGCCAACAGCCCTGAGCCTGCAGGAGCAGCTGCTCCGTGCTGATCTCAAGAACCTCCTGGATGCCTATCAGGAGCTCTACTGGGTTGCACCCAGCTCCTACCTTGGGGACCGGGTAAGAGCATGGTGGCAGCTAGACCAGCAGTCCTGCACATCCCTGACTCCACTCTCTGGCTGATCATGGACAGCTCTGAGTCAGGTCACAGGTAGCAGCTGTTGCAACTTGGCTCTTCCTTAGGTTTCCTCCTATGGCGGCCACCTGCGCTACGAGCTTCACTCTGACCCACGGAGGGGTGATGTCTTCATTCCCATGGAGTCCCGTCCAGATGTGATCCTGAAGGTACAGCCTGAGCAATTCACCAGTATTTCCTGCTAACGTGAGCAGGGCGAGGTGGTGACCAATGCCTTCCTTGCTTTTCTCAGGGAAATCAGATGAGCATCATGTTTCTGGAAGGCTCCTACCCTTCCCCAGGGGAGGTACATGAAGGCCGGCTGCAGCTGGTGGAGGTGAGTGAGCACACTGAAATGTACCACGTGCTCAGATGCTCCTGAAAGGAAATGACTGGCTTGTAGGCAGAAGAGAGCATTGCTTTGAGCTCAGTAGTTTTTGGATGGTCCTTTGTGGAGCCAGGAGTTGGATTTGATGCTCATTATGGGTTCCTTCCAACTTGGGAAATTCTATGGTTTTTGATGGTGTTTTTTTGCAGCAGAACTGGCTGTTGAAAATCCAAGAACTGCTTTTCCTGCACAAAGGGAGCTGAAGGTTGAACTGGATGACAAAATAAGGGTTTGTTCTTCTTGCCAGTAATGTCGGATCTTTCCCCTCTAGAGTAACTTCAGACACACGGAGACACACAACCCTGTATCAAGAGAGGAGCTCATGATGGTGCTGGCAAACCTGGAGCAGCTGCAGATCCGGGCGCTCTTCTCCCAGCTCTCCTCCTCCGTGTCCCTGCGTCGTGTTGCCCTGGAGATTGCAACAGATACAGCTACAGGTGTCCCCGCAAGCAACGTGGAGTTGTGCTTTTGCCCAGCTAACTACCTGGGTGACTCCTGCCAGGTAGGAGCAAGAGGAGCTCGCACTAAGAGGGCAGTTGACCAGCTGCTGATAGTCACCCCTCATGCTTGGTGCACGTGGTAGTTTGAGGGGTCTGGATCACTGTGCAGAGCAGTGGTGCCACACAGTCTGTACCAGCTACATCTGGCCTCTTGGAAGGGGCATAATGGGGGTATTTGTTGAAGACCTGAATCAAGTTTGTGCCTTGAGACCTTGGATGAAGTCCTCTGCCTGGCCAATTATCTCTTACTGATGAGGAATAGAAAATATTTGTTGCTTTTAATCTCTTCTCCATCAGTACAACCCAGTGGGAATTCTGTCATGGAAATTAAATGGGTCTGTTTGCTTTGCCTGAATGTTTCAGGCTGTTTTTCACATCTCCTTCTGCTCTCTCCTCAGGAATGTGCTCCAGGTTACTACAGGGACACCAAGGGGCTATTTTTGGGGAAATGCATCCCATGTCATTGCAACGGCCATTCAGACCAGTGCCTGCCAGGGTCTGGGATATGCCTTGTAAGTAAACAGTGAGACAGCATGGCAGTTTGGAGCTGGAAAGCTGGAGTTTGGAGTCTGTAGCTTGGGATTTAAAAAGCTCTTCAGATGCAAAATGGGCCAGTGGGACCATGGTTGAATTAGACCTTTAGCTGCATGTGCCATCTTGGGGATGTTCTTCACTCAGGGTCAGGTAGAAAATAGTTCTGGGAAAGAAGAGGGACTGCAGTATCCAGATACCTGGTGGGGGTATTTCCTGCTGGTGGTGTGGAGCCTGCAGCATGCCTTGTCCTTGCAGAACTGCCAGCACAACACAGAGGGAGATCACTGTGAGCAGTGCAAGGATGGCTATGTGGGCAGCCGCAACACTGACGGGAGCCTGCAGTGTGTCGGATGTCCGTGTCCTCTTTCTGTTGCCTCCAACAAGTGAGCACCCTTGAATGGGATTGTCCCCATGTCTTAGAACTGGTTTGGCCCTGGGGATGTCCCAGTGCCAGCCTTGTCCTTGGACCCACACCTGCTCCCTAGCAGCCCACACCATGGTGTCAGTGCCTTGGCACCACCTCAGGTGATAGCAGCACTTTCCCATTAACCCCTTGTTGTTTCAGTTTTGCCATTGGTTGTGTGCACAAGGGCTCCAACACACAGTGCCTCTGCAAGCCTGGCTACGCTGGACCCAACTGTGAGCGGTAAGGATGGCACCTCTGTTTCTTGGGCCATGGCCCCATGCTAGTCCCATGCAGCCACTGCTGTGGCAGAGGAGATGTCCTGGTAGAGAGTGCATAGGAAATAGCTGGCTTTACCTTGAGTGTGCTGTGCTCGAGCAGGATCTCTTTCAGTCCATTTCAGATGCACATACCCCATTGCTGTCTCCGATGCTGATATATTTTGATACTGTGGTTGCATTGCTTTGCTGTGCTTTGCCTTGACTTGCAGACTGTGATAAAGGCACCTTTCTGGGGTATCATAGTGCCAAACACAAAGTGCTTTGAAATCCCAGAATGTTGCATCAATTACAATCCTCTTGGATGCACTCACTGCTATAATTGCTTAAGACTCAGGGGTGGTGCAGGCTCTGGGATCCCCCAGTGCCCTGGCTGTGTTTTAACTCGCTGTGTTTCTCCAGGTGTGCCCCAGGATACTACGGCAATCCCCTGGTGATTGGCAGCTCGTGCCAGCCCTGTGACTGCAGTGGGAACACGGATCCCAACATGCTGTTTAGCAGCTGTGACTCCCTAACAGGCACCTGCACGGGCTGCATGCATCACACAGCCGGTGCGCGGTGCGAGGTCTGCGCCCCTGGCTTCTATGGGGACGCAGTGGCAGCCAAGAACTGCACACGTGAGTGGCACCAGAAACTGGGGGAAGAAGGACAGACTGATCAGGGACATGTCAAGAGTTTTAGTGAGGTTGTACAGCATTCATTGGGCTGTGCATCGCATGGATGAGTCACGCGCTCAGTTGCGCACATGCCAGGATAGGCAGCTTCTAAAGATGGTAATAAGAAAGAAAACAGCTCCAAAAACCTGCCCTCCAGCATCACAACTCCAGAGCTTCTGATCCAGCCCTGTCTGCAAGCTGCCAAGCCACACCTGGGTTGGAACAGCCTTGCTCCAAGCAGCTCCTGCAGCAGCGGTGCTGGCACTCCCTGCGAGCGTGGGTGTGCACAGCCCACTGCCAGCACTGCTCCTGTCTGTCTGAGGAACAGCCAAACTGCAGCTCACCAAAGGGGAACTGGGCAACCATAATGGAAATAAGCTGTCAGCAGGAGCAAATCTGAGCAGAGAAAAGCTGTGTATTTAACTGTGATTGTGATAAGATAGGGGAGAAATGGGATTCCTTGTAAGGAGGTCTGGGGTGGCTGATGGGTCTTTTCATTTCAGCCTATAACTGTGTGTTTTCCCTGGCAGAGTGCAACTGTTCTCCTTGTGGGACTGACTCGTGCCATCCACAAACCGGGCAGTGCTTCTGCAAGGCTGGAGTGACAGGACAGCACTGCGACCGCTGCGAGGTGAGGCTGCCTGTGTACCACGATGGTACCTTTGCTTGTCATGGGTGCTGAGCTGCAGCCTCAGCAGTGGGAAGCTGCAACAAAACTCATTTGCCTGCATGTATCCAGCATGAGCTGTGCAGGACAAAGGTGGGTTTGCCCTGGACAGGGCCCACACTGACCTGCTTTTCCCTAGGATGGGTACTATGGCTTCGAGGGATGCTCTGGCTGCCGGAGGTGTGACTGCGATGTCGGTGCCATCGGGAGCAGCTGCCACGCACAGATGGGCCAATGCCACTGCCTGCCCGGTGTCAGTGGCTTGCATTGCCAGCAGTGTGCCCCGGGCTACTGGGGCTTCAGCGAGAGGGGCTGCAGAAGTGAGTCCTGCTTCCCAGCTGTCAGGTCCCTCTCATGGAGGAGCAGGACATGGTTTTGGTGGCATGTGTGCTTGTCAAATTGCTTGGGAAGGAAAACAACCAACTGTTGTTTGGGGTTCTGTGTGTGTTGCCAGTTTGCATATAGAAACCCCAGCAGTGCGTGCGTGTAAATGGGCAGAGATGCAATTGCACAGCTGGAGTAAAGCCACCTGTTCCCCTCCCTTCGATGTAGTAAGAGCACAAAATGATGACACTGGTGTTTCCTTGTTATTGAACTTGGCAGAGTGTGAGTGCAGAGGGGGCTCTTGTGACCCACGCACCGGGGAGTGCACCTGCTCCAACGGGCTGACGGGGAAGCAATGCGACGTCTGCATGCACAACTATGAGATCCCGGTGGCAAATGGCCCAGACAGCATGAGGTGTGAAGGTGTGTATCCTGGGGAAGGAGGTGAAGGAAGCTGGCAAAGGGCTCTGCTGACTGTTCCATTCTCTGGGCAGTGTGTGACAGCTGCGTCCTGCTCCTGCTGGAGGATCTGCAGAACATTGAGATGACCTTCCCCTCCATCCGGAGCCTCCTGGTCAATCTCAGCGCCAGCTCCATCGCCTGGGCTCGCCTCCATAGTCTCAACAGCACTATGGCGACTGTTGCTGTACGTGGCAGGTCTGGTTCTGCTTTTTGCCTATTTGTCCTGGCCTCCTGGCTTGATTTCAGCTCTCTTCTTTTCCAGAACCAACTGCGTGAGTACCACAGAGCCATGGACCAGGTCAGGCGAAGGACTGATGAGCTGGAGGATGAGAACACAGACCTCACACAGGACTTGAATGCGCTGCAGCACAGAGTAGGATATTTCTCCATCTTCCTCCCATCGACAGAGCAAGAGTTCCCCTTTTAACCTAAATTGAGGGCTTTGAAGGCCGTGAGAAACACAGCTCAGTCAGGCTGGGTCTCCTGCTCAGCCCAGCACTGGGTTGTGGCTGCAGCGATGTCTGACATGGCCAGGCTCCATTGGAGGGCTGTTAAACATCTCATGACATCAAGATGCCTGGAAAAATGTCTTTGTGTACATACATACATGCTTTGAACAGCCCAGTAGCAGAAAGGTCGTGTTAAACATGAACTTATACTTCTACTAATAGTGCTTTGTGTTTCAGATGATGATGACTCACAGAAAAGCAAACCATTTAGAGCAGCATACAAGGGAGACTTACCACAGAGGAGAGCAGCTTCTGCTAACTATTCAAAGTATTCAGAAAAGCATTGGAGGTGGGTGAAGTGTCTCTGCTTTGTGGGTTTCTCCTTTTGGGAATGCCGCATTTTTACTTTGCAAACAGCACAGAGTACTGCATTGCTTAGAAAGGGGCTGTGGAGAAAAGAAGGGGAAACCAAATCGTGATGGAGATCCACACAGACTTATGACTGTATAGGTAGACCAGGGGATGCTGAACCTTAGAAGAGGTTCCGGTTGGATGTTAGGAATCATTTCTTCTCAGGAAGAGCAGTGATGCAGTGGCACAGCTGCCCAGGGAGGTGGTGGGGTCACCATCCTTTAGGTGTTCCAGAACCATGGAGATGTGGCACTGAGGGATGTGGGCAGTGGGCATGGTGGGGTGGGTTGGAATTGGAATTGGGGATCTCCGAGGTGTTTTCCAATCTGAGCGATGCTGTGATTGTGAGTTTGAGATTGCACAGAGGCTGCCTGTGTTTTGGTGAGAGTAAGAGATGGAAGGTCTCAGCTGCAAAGGGACTGGGGTGAGGATGCTAATGAGATCTGCATTTCCCTACAGACCTGGTGCGGCAGATGGCCACGTTTGGGGCAGCAAATGCCAGCATCACCTCTACCGAGGAGTTTCGGCAGAAGATGGCAGAGGTGGAGAGGATGCTGAGGGAGATGAAGGAGCGGAGCCTGGCTGGCCAGGAGGAGCTGGCAAGGCGTGAGCACGAGGAGGCTCAGAAGTGTAAGTGTGGGTTAGCAGCATGGGGCAAAGCTGTGCTGCCCCTGCTTGGTCTGGTTATTGGCAGCCTGAATAAGTCACCCTGTGTTTCTACATATTCATTGCATTCAGGGTACTGTTACTCAGAATAATAGGGCTTCAAGGTAGGGGTTCTCCTTCATATTGAGCCTTTCAGATGCAGCTGGGTATCTTTCTGAAAGAGATCCTATCCTTCTTGCTAGTTGGGTTTGTAGACAATATTGTATGAGAACCTGTGTTATCTAGACTGATAGAGGAAGGGATACCTGAAAAGTGGGACCAGAATTAGGCATTGGCCAAGCACAGGAAGATGAACACCAGTTCTCATCTCCTCCACCCTCAGTGTTGCACCGGGTGAAGAGCGAGCTTCATACCCACTGGGAGTCCAACCAGGCACTGGTGAGCAGCATCCAGGACATGTTGGCACAGCACAGCTCCCAGCTGATGGATCTCCGCGATGCCCTCAATGAGGCTGTCAACAAAACCAGGCAGACAGAAGACCTGAACAGTTTGAACCGCAACAACCTGGAGGAGAGTCAGGTAACCTGCACCAGATGATCTGCCATGCAGTGAGGGGGAACCTCCCCTGACCCTGCTGGCTCCTAACTCCATGCCTTTGTGTCTAGCAAAAGAGCCGTGAACTCCAAAAGCAGTATGGGCTGGTGCAAGAGACCCTGAGGATGGCTGAGAATGCCCTGGCTAAGGTCTCCAACTTCCTACAGAAGATGGAGAGTGCGAAGGAGGTGAGTGATGGAGTTGCTTTGATGTGGGCAGAGCACAATGGGGCAACCATTGGGGGTGACACATGTCTTTGCAGGCATATGAGAAGCTGGCAGCCCTTCTGGATGGGGCAAAGCTGCCTCTGACAGAGCGAGTCAAGAAGTTCTCCCCAGCCAGCAGTAAGATCCCCATTGTGGAGCAAGCTGAGGAGCACGCCCGGCTCCTGGATGAGCTGGCAAGGAACCTGTCCAGGTGAGGCTTCTGCCCAGCTATATGGCTGTGTCATGCTGCTGGGGTTAGGGATGGGACACCACAGCCCCAGCACTGCAGCAGATTTGCAGCAGGGTGTTTTCTCCAAGGCTTGAAGAACATTCCTGCACACTTTAGTGTACCCTGAGGAGCCCAAGATTGTTTGTCCTTGGGGACAGGAACCCAGCATGAATGATCTCTGTGGCTCTGACAGCTTTGTCTTCCCACGCAGCATTATCCAAGGCACGAACCAAGATGGCTTTATCCAGAGGGCGATCGATGCTTCCAACGTCTATGCCAGCATCATTGAAGCAGTGAGAAAAGCTGAGCGAGCAGCCCACGACGCTGATGAAGCTGCTGGCGAGGCTTTGATGGTATGTGCTGTGCAAATGAGAGAAAGCAAAATCCCATTGGCAGCCGTGCAGCTTTTCATACCTGCACACAATGGTCTGCTGCCCCTTCCTTCTGGGACTGCAGCACTTGGTGCTGGAGAACAGAGCAAGTGGTGAGGTCAGGGCTGGGTTGGGAGCTTTAAGTCACCCCATCGCAGCCCTGCAGCTTATCCCACTGCAGTTGTCCAAATGAGTATCTGTATGTGTGCTCTCTGGGCCAGGGACTTGAATTCCTTTTGCAGACTCTGTGGCAGCACAGCAAAGGTTTGTTTTACAGAATGTCATGTCAGAAAATCTCGGGGCCATCTCTAAAGAGCTGAAGAGGAACAGCAGCAACCTGGAGGAGGCTGTGAGGGGAGAGCAGACAAAACTCAATGGAGGTGAGGGGGGCTCCGTCACAGAGCAGTGGCTTTAGGCTGGATGGAGACCCAACACTCAGAATACATGTGGTTTTGGTTTTTTTTAATGGCAGCTATTAAAGGCACTCTGCAGACAGCAAAGGACAAGCTGGCTGACCTCCGCAGGAGGAAGGAGCAGCTCTTGAGCCAGCTGCAGTCTGTGCAGGATACACTGGGCAGGGACCAAGGTTTGTCCTGGGTGTCCTCTGCCCCGATCCTCACATCCAGCTTGTGACTGAAGGCTGCTTCCTCCCCTCTCCTGACCACCTCAGGGATTTTCCTGTTTTTCCAGAGGACACCAGGGAGACAATCCAGAATGCCAAAGCAGCTGCCACAGAGGCCAATGAGACAGCTGCAAGAGTGGAAGATACCCTGAGCAGCATGAAGAAGAATCTGGATGAGTGGAAAGACAAGTATGGAGGCCTTCGAAATGAAGACCTGAACCAAGCAGTCCAAGATGCCAGGAAATCTGGTAAGTGCTGATCCTGCTCAGCCTCTGGGGCTGAGAACACACCATTCAGAAGCCATGGTTTGCAGCTCCAAGTCAGGAGTGCAGGGAAGCAAGGATGCCAACACTGGGTGCTCCAAATCCTGCCCCTTCATTTTAAATCTCAGTCTCTAGAATGTACATCACCTATGGCTTTGTTGCAGGAGGTTGCACATGCTGGAGCATTTTCAAAACCCCATATCAAACCTGCTGTGTGTGGGGAAATGTTGTGTGATTCAGCCTCCACTGCTTTTGGTTTGCATGTCTCAGACCTGCCTGAGCTTCATGTCTCCCTCACTAGCATTCAGAACTACCGTTTATCTCTCATTCTAGTGTCCAGCCTGGAAAGCACCATCCCGCTGCTGCTGGGGAAGCTGAGCAGCCTGGAGAACAGAAGGAATAAGAATGCCACTGTGTCAGAGAACATTGTGCGCATCCGACAGCTCATCACGCAGGCGAGGAACGCTGCCAGCAAGGTGGGTGAATGGGGGCATCCCTGGGGTTGCTGTGTGAATGGGAGAGGTATCTAGGATAGCTATGGGGCTACCAAGCAAGGTTGCTTTCTCATGGGAGCACTCCTAGAAGTGCACTTGGAAGAGCTGTCAGGCACATGAGGTGGCAGCAGTGCGTGTCAGCACTTCAGAGCTGGATTTCTTTCCCTCCAGGTGAAAGTCCCCATGAAGTTCAATGGCAGCTCGGGCGTGCAGGTCCGGATGCCGAGCAACCTGCAGGATTTGGCAGCCTACACATCCCTCAAATTCTACATCCAAAACCCTGAGCCCAAGAGCCAGCAGGATGGGGCAGAGGAGGGGCGGTTTGTTCTGTACCTGGGCAGCCGGGAGGTGAGTTGGGACAGGAGGGCAGCTGTAGGAAGCTGCTCCCCAGCTCTGGTGCACCAGGGAGAGCATTGCTGGGTGCTCTTGTCCATCTTGATATCAGCATCTGGCCCTGTCTCTCCCTACATTCAGGCCACTGGAGACTACCTGGGTATTGTGCTGAAGGACCGCAAAGTGCAGTGGGTCTACAAACTGGGCAATGAGGAGCCAGCTTCTCTGACCATCGATGAGGAGATTGGAGAGCAGTTCGCTGCCATCAACATCAACAGGTTGGGGATGGGTGTGGTACATTGCGAGGCAGCTCACTGGGAGCCTGTCCCTGCAGTGCATGTGGGTAGTGCTGTGCCCAAAAGATCAGCACCAAAACACCTCAAAAAACATCATGGAGGGTCTGGGGGTTGCTCTCAGATTGAAAGATGATGCTCTTCAGCAGAGCTGTGTGGGGATGCCCTTTACTCAAGGAGAGCAGGGCTGGCTCCTCTTTGGGCATCTCCACTTGCCTTGACCATCCCTCCTTGCTACAGGATCCTGCAGTACGGGCAGATGTCAGTGATAGTGGAAAGGCAGACGGTGCATGAGACCAAGGGAGACAGCGTGGCCAAGGGGGAGCAGGGGCTGCTCAACCTCGACCCACACAACGTGGTCTTCTACGTGGGCGGCTACCCACCCAGCTTCATGGTGAGACAGGTTTCCTAGGAGGTATCAGCAATATCTTTGGAGCTTCTTGGCAGGAGAGCCCATGATGTTTTTATGACAAAACCAAAATCAAAATGTTTGGTTACCTTCCCAGCCCCCTCCCACTCTTCGTTATCCCAACTACCGTGGATGCCTGGAGCTGGACACGCTGAACGAGGAGGTGGTGAGTCTGTACAACTTCCAGCACACCTTCCAGTTGGATACCAACACTGAGAAGCCCTGTGCAAGGTAAGGCCCTGCAGCCAAGTGGGGCAAAGCCTGTCCCAGGGGCTCACCCTAACCCTTGGCTGCCCCATTTAGGAGCAGCTGGCTTTGGAGTGATGCTTCATGTCTTGTGTGTTTCAGGTCCAAGTCCACAGGAGATCCCTGGCTGACTGACGGCTCCTACTTTGATGGCACCGGTTATGCGGAGATCAAGTTTGAGAGTCAGTTTGGCACAACCAAGCGCTTTGAGCAGGAGATCCGGATCGTCTCCTACAATGGCATCCTCTTCTTCCTGGAGAATCAGGCAGGTGCCACTCTTCTGGGGAGCCTTCACTCCTCAGTCAGTGTGATTTGGGCAATCCCAGCCCTGCCTGCAGGTGTTCCCCATTCAGGGTTGTGAGGAGAAGATGGTTTTGGAGTTTATAGTGCTGTTTAAAGCAGTACTTTTGCACTATTGTTAAAAGCCACCAGAGGGCTGGACACAGCCCTCACAGCCAGGGTAATCCCTTGTCTGGTACCAGAAAGACTGTCCTGAGCTCCACACCCATGCACAGAGCTTTGAGCTGGACCAGAGTTCACTGTGGCAGTCAGTGCTGCCAGGACTGTTTCCATTGCCCCCAACACAGGGTTGCTGCTGACACAGTCACTTGTTGCTGTCACAGTGACAGGTCAAGGTGTCAGCAGCAGGATCTGCTTCTGCCAGTGCTGAGCCCTGATGCTGAGCATCCAACCTGCCTCCCACAGGGACAGTTCCTGTGCCTGGCCATCCGGGATGGGAAGCTGGTGCTTTACTATGACTTCAACACAGGCCTGGAGATGGCAAAGCCCAGCAGCAATTCTTCTTCCATCAGTAGTGCCACAAACAAAGCGGTAAGGGGGAAGTGGGTGCCCAGCTGGGGGCTGGCTCTTCATTCAGAGTGCCAGCTGGGACTCTGGAGCCTTATTTTGGGTCTATGTTTAAAGCCTGCAGGCTCTGAGCCTCCTTTTTGAGTGTTCTTCACCTGGAAATATGAATTGGACATCTCATGCTCTGCTCTCTAATGGATCCAGTTGCTCACTGTTCTTTTCTGTCTGCAGATCCAGATCTTCCTCCTCAAAATGAATAACAAGAAGCGCATCCTGGTGCGTCTGGAGCGCCTCACCATCTTCATGGTGGAGCAGGAGAACTCCTTGGAGAATGCTGTCTCCTACTACCTGGGCGGCGTGCCCCCAGCAGTGCTGCCCTCCAGGTGGGTCTGGCCCACCAGATGGTGTGGGCAGTCTGCATCTTCATCTGCAGTCTTTGAAGGTTGGCCTGGCCCTTCCTCAACCTTATCCAGGGCTGCTTGAACTCCAGAGGGAGTCGTCTTCTTGCTGCCCATCATCATGGGCTTGAGGATGGGACATCTCCAGGGAGGGATGGGGTTCTGGTGGGCATTGCTGAGACTCCTTAGCTAAGCTGGATGCTGTAAAGCAGCCTTCTGCATGAAGCGTGCAGCCATACCTGGTTATCCTGTGTCCTTCCCAAGTGCTCTGTCTGGGGGCTGCAATGCCAGATCCTCATTGAGGTCGTCCTGTTAACACTGTGTGTTTCTCCTGCAGCCTGAAGGCACTCTTCCCCACGGGTGGTTCCATCCGGGGCTGCATGAAGGGCTTGAAGGCTCTTGGCAAATACGTTGACCTGAAGCGCATGAACACTGTTGGCGTGAGCTATGGATGCACCTCAGACCTTCTGGTAAGTGCAGTGCTCCAGCAGCTGGGGGTGGGTCCATCAGGGAAAGCAGCGTGGGACCCTGGGACAAATTCAATCTCCTCTTCGTGCAGAAGTATAAACTCCACAGTTCCTCAGTGCTGGGGCCCATGGCGAGGTGCCCCCTATGCTTGGCCATGGCATTGGCCAGCCCAAGTGAGATTCTGGATGCCTTCACACCGGGGCTGGTTCTCACCTTGCTTCCATGGTGTTTCTCACAGGTGGCTCGCTCCATCAGCGTCCATGGCTATGGTTATCTGACCCTGGCCCTGAAGGATGTGCCTGGGCTGCGGGACTTCTACAGCGGCTTCAGCTTCCAGACAAACCAGCGTGAGGGGCTGCTGTACCAACACAGGACACAGGTGGGCACCCACAGTCCCCCCCAGTTGTCTTGGTAGGGAACAACCATCAGTTTGTGCAGGAGCATCAAGTGAGGCTTCTGCTGGGGAAAGAGAGGGATTCTGTTGAAATGTGAGTGGGGATAAAAGGGTAAATCGGGTGAAAATGTGGGTAGATGGGCCCTACCTTGGGGCTTGGCTGCCCAGCAATGGCACGATGCTTTCTGCAGGAGGGGACGTGCCAGGTGTCCCTCCAGAGGGGCCAGCTGGCCTTGGACCTGCTGGAAACCAAAGTCACCACTGAAAATACCTATGCAGATGACAGGACCCACTACGTTGCCTTCTACAGCGATGCCCAGGGGTATGTGCCTTGGTGGTGACTCACAGTTGCTGAGGGGCCAGCAGCCCTGGGGCCCTGCTCATCCTGCATCACTCATGCCCTATAGGGTGCGGCTCTATGTGGATGATGAGCTGCAGGACACTGCAGCTGGGGCCAGGACCAGTCGGAGGCAGCGTCGGCAGCAGGATGGCCGGGCACTCTTCCAGCTTGGAGGCTCACCAGAGCCTGGTGCCCTCAGCAACCTCACTGGCTGCATTGGGAACGTCTTCGTCAAGCGGTGAGCATCACTGTGCTGCTTCCCGGAGAGCAGGACTCGGCCCCATCCTGCCTTTCACCTGTCCTAGTTATGGGAACTTCTTCTCCCTGTACGTAGGAGGTCGGAGCCACAGATGGTGGTGGACCTGCAGCAGAACGTGGAGAGCATCAACGTCACCATGAGCTGCCCCTGGGGAGAGCGGCCGCAGCAGCTCAGAGTTGCTCAGAAGAAGGACAGGAGGAAACCCAAGGTATCCCCACTGACAGAACTCCCATCTTCTCCAGCCACCACCAATACCCCTCAGTGGGGGACCCTCCCTTCACTCTCTTCCTCAATGCACCCCATGTAGGTGCCCAGCAGGCCCAGCTCCAAGGACCGCCGCCACAACCAGGCTGGGCTCTGCCGGCCACAGCCCCGCACAGCCAGTGGCACCTTCCGCTTCGGGGGGTCCCCGAGCAGCCGCTGGGAGTTTGAGGAGATCCCAGCCTCCTTCAGCCAGAGGTGAGACTCACTCTGTGCCCAACCCATGTGGGCTCAGCCCTAGGAACCATTGCTTGCCCATTGCAGTGATGGGAGGGCAGGGTGCTCCTGTCATCCCCTGTCCCTGCAGGTCCCATTTCTCCCTGGAGGTGAAGCTGAACTCTTCCAACGGGCTGCTCTTCTACGTGGCGGGCAAGCGAGGCACCTTCATGGCGCTCTTTGTCTCCAATGGGCGCTTCATCTTCCTGGTGGTCATCGGTGGGCGCCGGTTGCGCATCCGCAGCAAGGAAAAGTACCACGACCAGCGGTGGCACACGGTGAGCAGAGCACTGGGGCCTCGCAGAACCACTTTGCTCTCCCCTCTGGCTTCTCCCACTACACAAAGCCCCCGGCCCTGGTAACCATCTTTGGTCCTTGCAGGTCTTCTTCAGCAGAGACCGGAGCCGAGCCCAGCTGGTCATTGATGGGCTGCGAGCCCAGAGTGCTGCAGTGGCCACCGCAGAGCTTTTTGTAGCCCAGACCCCCTTGTTTGTAGGGGGGGTCCCAGATGGAAGAGCCAAGGCTCACATGCTGGTAAGGGTTTTTGGGGGTCCCCTGGCATCACCCCATCTCTACCGGCTGTTGGTCCTACAGCACTGCCCCATTTCCCTCTATGCTCACTGCCAGGGTCTGTCTATCTCTGCAGGGCACATCAGTCTCCAGCTTTGATGGCTGCCTGAGGAACCCACAGCTGGACGGGAAGCCCCTGGGTACCCCCTCACACACCTTTGGGGTGACACCGTGCTATGAGGGTGCTCTGGAGAGTGGGATTTTCTTCTCTGCAGACGGCGGGTCCGTCACTCTAGGTACCCCACAGCAGCCCGGGCTGGTTCCCATGGTCCTGGGACTGGAAAGGATGTGTCTGGTGGGAGGTCCCTTGTTGCCTTCTCACCAGTGCCACTGCATTTCCAGCTGATGCACTGACAACTGAGCAGGACTTGGAGGTGACACTGGAAGTCCGTCCCCACAGTGCCTCTGGGCTCATCTTCCACATCGGGACAAGGAGAAGCCACCATCTCATGCTGTACATGGAGGAGACAAAGGTAACCGGAGGGATGGCTTTCCCATAGCCCCAGTGGAGGCCACCTCCTACCCACTATGCTCAGCTTAGTGAGCTCTGATGGGTTTGTCTCTGTGTCAGGTCACCATGAGAGCCAGCACTGGGTCTGATGAGTTGTCCACGTCGGTGACATGCCCATCTCTGTGTGACGGGCAGTGGCACACCATTACAGGTGAGGGGACAGTGCTTTGACCCTGGGGATACTGCTCAGCCCACATCCCATCCAGTGCCCTTCCTGGGGTATTTGAACCCCAGCTCCCACCTGTATGTACTTAACCTGAGAGATTGCAGCTGCCATTAAGTCATTTACTCATTAGAGTCCTCACCTGATCTTGTTAGTGCTGTCAGACCTGGCAAGCCGGGTGGATGGGGTGATTACCAGGTCATGGAGCCACTTGCAAGGCCAGGGCTGCCTTGTGTACTGCTGGGCTCCAGCAAGCAGCACTGACTGACTCTTTGATTTCTTTCTAAGCTACCAAAAGGAAAAACATAATCCAGATCGAAGTGGACGCAGAAAGAAACTATGCAGTGGGACCTAGACGGCCTCCTGCACCCAGTGCAAGGGCAACGCTCTACCTAGGAGGGCTGCTAGGTGAGTTGAGAAAGATGCACTCCAGATCAAAACACCCCAGTGCAAGAACTATTATTGCTGTAGCAAATAAGATGTGCTTAATCCCTTACTCTGTTACTAGTCTAATGCTTGCTTTTATTTGTTCTTTTTGCAGAAGCAGACGAGGCCAATAAAGTGTCAGCACTACCTCCCATCCCTCATTACGTGGGCTGCATAAGGAATCTGCTGGTTAACCAGAGCCGTGTGAACCTGCTGCAAACAAGGACTGTCAGGGGCTCTGTCGGCCTGAAGGGTTGTCCCGTGCTGTAAGTGCACCTCGGGGTACGGCCTGACATCAGGAATCTGCACTGCTCCCTGGGTCCCAGCCATCAGCTGCGAGCTCTGGTCAGCCAGTCCATCTCCAGCGCCTGCAGCACAAGACTGTAGCACAAGTCTGGGGCCAACATCAGGGAGAGGCCACAAATCCATGGGGAAGGAGAGCAGGGGAGGAAGGTGGAGAGAAGGGAGCGCGTCAGGGGCACGTTTCACATATAAATAGAACCAAAAAGTTGGAGCAGGGTATGGAAACAGGTCTGCCTCCTTCCCCAGTGGTTGCAGCAGGCCTCATGCTGGCACACAGCTTGTGTTATGGGCTGGAGCACACAGCAGCCAGCTGTGCATCACATCCCAGATCCCATTCCCTTTACCCCACACTGACAAAGCATGTAGGTTTAGGCTCTAAATGACAGTCACAGGCCGCCTTCTGCTAAAGGCTGTAGGCAGTTTGTTTTGTAACGCAAGTAGGACAAACTGGATTAATTCCATCACTTTTGGGTTTTTATAAGCAAGGATGCATTTAACCCTTCCCCCTAAGGACAGTCTCTGTTCACCTGCTACTGCTGTGCAAATACAGAGCTCTGCAAGGGGGACCTCGGACAAAATTCTGCTTGCAGAATTAGCATCTGCCAATCAGATTAATTTATAAGACTTTTATAAAGGAACAAAGTAGGCTGGAAGAACTGCTGAGGGAAAGCAGGTCATCAAAGATGCCACCCTGAACTCCCTGCAGTTGCATTCAGCACAGATAGATACACTGATTGATACGAGTCCTGTTGCACGAAGCAAGAAACTGTTGCTTGAAAGGGAAGAAATAAAGGTTACCTCTGTCCAGATTTGCAATGTCACTGCAGTCACCTGCCCTGCCACCAGCTGCCCAGCCTGGCTCACTCCTGCTAACAGTGCAACCTGCACTTGGAAAAGAAACCAACACATTTTACTCCCAAAACACCCAGCTCACTTGTGCACTTACACATCATATATATATTTGTGTGTGTATATATATATCTCTAGCCACGTGGGGACAAAATCTTGCTTCCAAAATGGACTTATAACTTATATATTGTTTTGTTTTTTATGAGGGGTAAATATTGTAAAATGGGTTTTTAACATGTCCATTTTAAATGTAATTTTAACCTGTTTTTAGTATTAAAGGTGGTCTTCCTTTGTAAATCACTGGTACATACTTTGGAGTCAAATAAAGTTTTATGTTATTCTCTTCCACTTCACTAGCAAGGAGCAAATCTGAGGCAGTTTTCAACCCTCTGGTCTTCTGTTATGAGGAAAACTGAAGACTGGAATTAGCCTGATACCAATGACACCAAAACCCAACTGCACCGAACATAAAGAACAAGTTAAATAGACTGAGAAAAAACAATATGGCAGATAAAGAAAATTCCTTTATTTGTAGATTTATATAAGCATAATATGAAGTTAGTAATCCTACTGCAGCTGCTTAAGTTAGTATCTAGGATATCTGTAAGGAAGAGCAAATAATTTAATCTAAACTCATATCTTCCTCTTCGTCTTTCTTGTCCTTAGAGTCTCCTTCCTTTTGGTCCGACTTCACACTGTTCTGCATTGCTTTGGCAAATGCTTCTACATCTAAAAGTCAAAGAAATTTGTTATTTGCAATAGAAATTAAGCAATTTCTGGGACAGAATTCATTGTCTGCACGAGGCTGTGCCATCAGTTGGAAAGCAACCAGTTGTTTCAGTAAGAAGCAAAGAAGAAATCCTTAATACTCATTCACTAGAGAGCATTTGGATCTGTGCAATTTCAGCTCATGCACAGGCAGCCTCAGCACTGAACTGCTTTAATAATGGAACAGACTCTAAATGTCCATCAGGGATAACTGCCACCTCCCTGACTCAGCTGGGATAAAGCCCAAGCTGTGCACTCCATTCAGCTGAATGGCTGATGACTCACAGAGAACAAACATTCCTAAGTAAGGTGTCTGACAGCTCCAGTCATTTGTAGCTCCTCCAAGAAATGAACCACAAGTCTGCAGAGCCTCCAATACTCTGAATGCAACCCTGACACCAACACAGTGTCTGCAGGGCGGCTCCTGAGCCACTCACCTTTTCGTTTTAAAAACAGCAGCACAAGAGGCACCTTTTGGCAGGTGTTCCCAAACTAATCATTGCCTTCTATGGTTCAATGGCTGCGTGCAGTGCCAAAAAAAACCCAACCACCAACAAAAGAATAAACAAACAAAATGACAGAGCAAAAGAACAACCGCAGCAACAACTCAAAATAGCAAATCCCACCAGTTCACCGTGTTCCCAACAGCACTGGTACATACCTCCTTTATTTGCTGCATCTATGGCCTCTGCAGGTAAGCCAAACTGACTCATGAGTGGGCCCAGCTGTCCTGAAGCTAAGGCAGCACTGAACATGCTCAATGCCTGTGAATTGGAGTCAAGAGTGTCAAAAAAACACACTGGTGTGCATTGGGTTTCTCCAGCACCTCGAGGCTACTGCATAAAGACAGCAGTTTGGGGATGCCTCCACACCCTGTTATAGCACACTGACCACATGGCCTACCTGGAAGCAGCCTTTATCCCTCAGAGAGCACAGATAGTGCTGCACTTTGTCCAGGCTCAGACATAGCTCTACACCACAGACACTGTGTTTTGTAATGAGGAAGGGTTTGCTCTTAATCAGCTAAATGCCAGTAATCACAAGGCAATAAGCTGTGCTAGACTATGCAACACTAACATCACCTCCTGCCAACTAACAACTTTCTTCTTAGCCAGTGGGATTTTGTATATTGGGAAATTTCAGTCAATATTAATTAAAGTAGACCCAACAGATTTAATCTGACAAAGTTTGTCTGAATGGACAGGCCTGGAATGAAGTACTGGGTTTTACAGAATTAAAAAGGAATGTAGTGCTACAAACAAGAGCATCTCCTCCATTCTGTGCGTTCACTTTAGTAGCTGAACTTTAAAGTGACTGCTTACAGTCCATTCTTTGACGGGCAGTAATGAATTTGCTGCTGCTCTGCTGCCAGAATGTTTTAAATAATGAGAAAGGTAAAGTCCAAATCTAAAATTGGAAGTAAAACAACCTTTCTGGTCTGCCCTTGGCAGGAAGGAAGAACCAGTGCTCAATCATTAAATCCTTCCCACTTCTAAGGAGTAACCTCCTACTCTGCACAGGGGCAGGAATCTGAGAAAACAGGGTAATGTGAATGATGACACGTTGGGAAGAGGGAAGGAGAGCAGCACTCTATGGCAGTGGGTAACTACCTGCTGGAACTGAGGAGACGTCAGGGTGTTCTGAATCTCTTCTGCAGTTTGTGGCAGAGACTCCCCAGAAGGAAGGTAAGGCATCAACCGCTCCTGAACTTCAGCATTGGCCAGAATGGGAGCCATTATCTCGGGAGTCAGAACTGTTGCCAGGTCAACTACAAGAAGAAATGGTTGGCTGTTAGATTAGGCACAATAACCCACATTCTGTCTCATAAATGAAAGATTCTAGTTAGTGGAGTACTGAACCATATTTAGCCCACTGCTGCCATCCTTTCTCCCCTTCTCAGTTTTAGAGTAAGATTCTCGAGGCAGCAAAGGAAAACAGGACTCAAGTGGAAATACATAAATAAATAGAATTTTAAGACACCTTTCAAATCAATTTGGAGCTGGACAGGACAGTAAAACAGCTCCAAAGGACTCCTAGATCCAACGGCTGTCTGGTCAGAATACTGTTACCTTGCTGTCCTGCTGCTCCAGATGGCACGTTCATAGTAGCTAAAATGTTCTGGAGGTCACTCAGTTGGATGGGCTGGGTTGGGCTCGTGGCTGAGCTGGTTCCGTTACCCGAACTCGGCACAGGGCTCGGGCTGGTCACAGATGCAGCTGCAGGAACGGCCGGGGCAGGAGTTACACGGGTAGAAGAGGTTGTGGAAGATGGTGTCACAGCAGCTGACTGGCTGCGAGAGCTGGAAAGACAATGAGGGAATTAATTCCCTATAAAAAGCTTTGCCTCTTCTTTCTGAGAAGCTTCTTTACAAGCCCTTAAAAAAAAAAGGCTAATAACCTCCTCTTAGAGAAGTACCAAGCAGCCTCAATCCCCATTATATTTTCTGTACAGTAGGCTATCATTCCTCCCATCTACGCGGCAATGTTATACTAGAAAAATAAAGCAGACCTGGACCAAATGAGTGCCATACCTGGATGATGAACTGCTGGTCGGGGGTCCCCCGCTTCCAAGCAGGCTGGCCAAGCCAGGACCCGTCAGTGCACCCAGCCCACCTTCCATAAACGAAAGAAGAACAGGTTTAGAAATGTATTCTTTTTCAGGTTTCCTGCACCTCCCTGGTCGAGAGAGGTCACTCTTGTACCTGAAAGGTTTTATTTGCTAAAATAAAGGAGGAGGGGGTCAAAAGAGCCCAGACCAGCCCTCCCCACCCCTCCCTGTAAATACACAGCTCTCATTTTCTGATTTCACATCCCTATTACAGAACTGTCTCAGAAGATAGTTGCACATTTTGGGAATACTCAATTTCCAGACATACACAAGGATTAAATTACTTCGGTTCATGCTGTACACACATGATCAGTGTAACAGAACCCCTTCCCTTTATCTGCTAGTTTCCAAAACTCCAACTGTTCTCTAAACCCTAAAGTCAAGGCCCTCTGAATCACACCCATATATCTGCATTTATTGTAGCTTCACACCTAATGCAGAGATGTAGCAGAAGGAGATGAGTCCTTAAGCAAGTCACAGACAGAACAAAGACCAAGCAAAGTGTGATGCAGGGAGAGCAGTGACCAAGGAACACAGCAGGAAACCAACACTTGGTCTTCCAGCAAACTGACATAAACAAAAGAAATCAGATCAGAGCCTCCTTCATCCCCACTGCTATTCCTGGCCACCAAAGAATTACTGCAGCATCAAGAACACCAGCTAAAAAAGAACTGGGAAAAGACTGGGCTCCCAAGTCTGTTGGAGCTGGCAGTGACTGATTGTCCCCCTACAATTCTTCTAAGCCACATTTGCCAGCTGCTCCATTTACCACACGCTTCCTACTCAGTAGTTTCTTCACTACATCTGATTAGATACACTTTCCAACCCAAGCATCTGTATTTGTCATCCACCTTTTGGGAACTCATCTGCAAAGAGGACAAAGTGCACCATTAACAAACACAATTAACAAACTGTGGAACACTGGAGCCAGAGCAAGCACCAGCCATCTGCCCAGTACTCTCCTTTCTATAGGACCCAGCCGTGCAGTATGGAATCATGCCTGTAATACTGTTCATCCACCACAGACCTTTCACAGCAGCAGGATGAGGCTAACCAGGCTGCATCATGTGCTGTTCTATTCAGTTTATCATGGCTAGGAAAAGTGTACCTGAGAGCTGCAATAAAAGCCATGACCTGAGAGAGATGCAAACCAGATGTAAAAGAATCAGATGCTACTTGAGGAAGAGATCCACAAGGATTCATCACAACCCATTTGCTGAGGCAAGCAGATGAGTTTTTTGGCACTACATGTCAAGCCATCTTATAGCTAAATGTAAAGGCAAGGAAAGAAGAGCTGTTGAAAAACGTGTTCTGAACAGGAGGAAGCAAGTTTCAGGTGTCCTGAGAAGCTTCAAGAAGGAAGCAAGAAGGTCTTTTCCAAACACAGCCTAAGAAGCTGGAATCTTCCATCTGCACATCTCAACAACATCAGATTTACACATGAAGCTTACAAAGACGCTACTGCTACATCCACAAAAATGGACTTCAGAGTCTAAGCACAGAACCCGAGTCACTGCCACCTGCTGAGCATTCCTTTGCCTACTTCCAATTCCAGGAGCTGATTTCTTACTAAATGCTTTGCTGGCCTTGGAGCACAGACAGCATTAAGAACAGACTGCTGCAGTAACTCCAACTCAGCTCACATTTAGAAATTAGCAGGGCAGTACTCAAACTCTCCCCAGTGTCACCCAGAAGAGGAAGCCCTCACCTGAGCCTTCCTCTACTGACTACAGGTTTCTGCAGGGCAGCTACACTCCAACCTTCCTCTCAATCTCCATTCTGCACACAAATAGTCACTGGCTCAGAAACAGCATGAAAGAATCCACAGCTTGACAGCTGGGACACCCATCTGGGAATCCCTGGTTTCCTGCTCCAGTGAATATTTAGGAGGAAGAAGAGGGGACTTAATAGGGAAAAAAAAAAGGCAGAAGATTCAAGAGAGCAATGAGCAGAGCAGCCGTTCCTTGCAGCCCGCGCTGTCAATGTACAACTTGCTACCCATTTCCTGCCTTTTTGTTTGTCTGTTTGCTTTTGAGCCCCATAAGTCACCTTTGAGGCACAGCTTTGCTTTCTCACATGAAAGAAGTGCTACTCAAATCAATAGCACTACTTGGAAATATTGTCAGGTAAGATTTAACCTGGCAGGAGAAAATACCATTTTGGCATAAAGATATTAAAGCTTTTTACCAAGTCCTCCTAAGCCCGTTGGTCCGATCAGCTGCATGAGCTGGTTATGGCTCATGTTTCCAAGAAGGCTTTGCAAGCCACCCTCACCTAAAAACAAAAACATTCTGAAACACAACATATTCACATAGGTTTTCTTTTTCACAGCACTCCAGCTCAAACAGCAGGAGATTAATTGGCATCACATTCTGTACGGAAAAAAACAGTTTCAAGTGTTTACTGATTCATGATGCTCATAAAAGATAAATGCAACTTGGCTTCATAAAAGGTAAGACTCCAGAGAATCCACTGAACACATCCTTCATCTGGCAGTCTTAGCTTTCAGCCTGCACCTATTAGTACAGCACAGTTTATCTTGCTAAAGGCACGTTTACACTTTTCTGGTATTAACGCTGTCCCCAGCTCACCCTCCAAAGCCATCAGGAATTTCTCCCTAAGGAACTAAATGCTTATTCTAATAAAAGGCCTCTCACATGAAGGAGCAGAGAACGGACTGTACCTCCTAATGCTGAGAGCTCGTGGCCTCCGCTCGCATTTCCACCCAAAGCCCCGGGCATTGGGGGGTTGTTGAGATACTCATTCACTTTACGGCAATGTTCTTCATCTTTGTCTGTCTTTGGCTCCTGCAAGAAAACTCTTCTTGGTACACAGAGAACTGCAAGTCATTGATTCCAATGCTTTTCTTATTTACTGCCCACAAACCTGCATCCAGAAGAAGAGTCGTTTTGATCCTGCCTTGAACTTCAATACATACACACGGCCAGTAGTACATTGAGGTACCCTTTTGAATTCACAATCATCGGGAAAAATAATCAAATCCTGCAAAACAGCAGCAGGAAAATACTCAGGAAACACATGAATGTTACTGTCAGCCTCCCAGAGACCTCTGGCCCCCTCCCAACCATCTGTTCCTGAGGGGGTACTGAATAGTAGTTTTGATCTAGTAAAGGTGTATGTTTGGTGGCCCTGCTAGGCAGGGGGTTGGAACTACATGATCCTTGAGGTCCCTTCCAACTCGGGTCATTCTGTGATTCTGTGAGTAGGTCTGTCGAGTCATTGTAGCATTCTAAGCCATCTCAGAGCTCATTTAGCAGAGCAGAAAACAAGGCCAAGGTGACACAGCACTGACACACAAAGCCATACTTACATCTTCAACGTTGCCCGAGGTCCTGTCCTTCCAGCAGAAATGGATGAGGGAATCATCGGTCTGCTGGATGTAAACGAGGCCTTTCCTCTTGTCTGGGGTCACAGTGCTGCCCTTCAGGGACATCTTTCCTGCCCGGAATTCCACCAGGTATTTACTGGAAGAGCCACGGGAACCGGGCACCAGGCTTGGAAACAGAGCACCTGAAGACATCCTGGGGACAGACAGGTCAGCTAACACCATGAGAAATGTCAGCTAACACCATAAAAACGATCCCATACACGCTATTCTCAACGGGTCACTACACAAAGAGACCCCCAATGCTAATTTACCCCACTGCCTCCAGAACTGCGTTAAAGCCGAACACACAGAGCAGGCTGAAAGCAGGATGAAGCGCTGCTCAATACACGGAGCTGATAAACGACGTGAAATGAGCTCAATGATCTCAATGAGCTCACACCTCCCTTAGTTCCCCACAGCTCCCTTAGGCTCCACACATAGTGAAGGCCTCACCCCCCCCTCCCGGCCGGCCCTGTCCAGCTCCCTAAGCCCGGGCCGGCCGCCTTCCCAACGGCAGCCAACGGCTGCCGGCTCCTCTCTGTGCCCACAGACACCCAGGTGCCCCACAACACACAGCAGCACCGAGTGCCGGTACCGGTACCGAACCCCCCCCACAGCCGGTACCTGCCGCCTCCGCCACCCTCAGGCCCAGCGCCGCTCCCGCTTCCTGCCCAGCAACCCGGAAATCCGCCCTCTGCGATTGGACGACGCGGCTGTCAACCAAAGGAAAATCCCGCCCCCTCGCCCTGCTGTGTCATCACGGCGCAAAGATGGCGGCGCCCCCATCCCCCCCCCAATGCGCCAAGCAAGAGGTCGCGACCCCCCCCTTGTCTTCTTCAAAACGAGCTTTATTCGGATTTACAGCTTTACAGTGTAACATTAACGTCCGCAGACCTGTACAGACTTGTCTAAAAAGCTCAAAGACGGTTGTTAATAAGAGACGGGCATCTGCAATTATTAAATATTACAAAAATAAAAGCATTTCACTCAGGGTTCCACAGGGCCGGGATTCCCTTTTCCTTCCCCTTCTCCGTGTGTGACAGCACAGACACAGCGCAGGGCAGAGCTTCAGCCCCACAGATCCCACTGCTGGGTCTCCATCCACTGAGAAACCATTTGCAGTCATTACACAGCTGCAAACGCAGCCATTTCGTTATGGGGTTCTTTGTTTTTATGTCTATAATTCAGGGCATATTCCTGCCTATTGTCAATGTGGTATCAGCCATTCCCACAAGCAATTCTGAAGCAGCTGCTCCCACCCCTCATACACTGCTACACAAAGCACACAGCGCCCACACAACACACTGCCAGAGCTCTCAGCAGCCCCTCCATCCCTCCATCACCTTGAGGTCCCCCCTGGCACCCAGAGCTCAGATTTTAATCACTTTTTGCACCATAAACATCGTGGTGACCATAAGGGACCCGGCTGTGTAACTGCCATCTCAACCCCAGTCCTCTCCCTCTCCCTGCACACAAACCTCTCTCCCCACCTATAGGGAGTTCTACACAAACCTCTTTCCCCACCTAGAGGCCCAAAGGGAATGAAGCATTTATTATAATTTTCTTTCTAGATGGTTACTCTACAGTATTAACATATACTAACACAGTTATCTTATATACAGTGCTTAATCAAGTTATAAAAGTGACATTCTTTTAAAAGGTGCAAAGTTAATGTTTTGACATGTAAACTACGGAGGCGAGATCTGCATTTAAAATACATTTTGTTTCCACGTTCAGAGCCATCACAGCGTGCTGTTGGGTATCCTGTGGCTCACCAGGCAGAGATTTTCAGCAGCAATGAGAAAATAATTTGTCAATGTTTTCAGTGAAGAATAATACATTAAAAGAACAGAGTTGGAACCCATTGGAGATTTCCCTCAGAACATTACACTAAAGAAAGGGGAGGATGGGCTAAAGACAATTTGTTTTTAAATTACGTGAAAATCCTAAACTGAAGTTTCAAATAAACATGGTGTAATTCTGTTTTTGCATCATGAAAAGGGTCTTTCAATTAAAACTCTAATTCAAGAGGAGAGGGATGCGAACCTGTCCATTCCTTCTTAAAAGCAGAGCATTTCTCTACCAATTGCTCTGCTCTGCATTTTTTTTTTCCATTCTATTCATATGTTTTTAAAGAGCACTCGACTCCAACTTTAAACGTGTAATTTAGCTTCAGCAAGTTTTAATCTCCTGTGAGATGTTAAACTGGCTTAGCCTATGAATCTTTTCAATCCTCATCCAATAAGAATGGTTCCACAGTCGGCAAGCAGAAAACCTGCAAGGAGCATTTCCAGTGCCTGGAACAGTAATTAAAGTTAATTTTTACAGAGAGACTCCCAAGTGTTGTTATGCTCTCCCACAGTGATCAGCAAGGTCTTTTTAAAAGTCTAAGCATTTATTAGAAACCAATATAAATCTGCTCTCTGAGCCGTATTACCACGTTTCGTTTGTGTGTAAAGGAAATCAGCAATGTATGATTTCTGGCAACAAATAACGTTGCCATGAGCACGTTTCAGGTTAGGCCTGTTTATTGCCTGGAATTTTTACCATTTGTCTCAGTTTTCCAATGCAGAAGACAACTCAAATCCCCCAAATTAACATTAGTCCAATCGCGTGATACACAATCTGATACAAAAATGTTTCTCTGTGAGTATGTAAACTTTCTTTTGCTTTTTTATCCTATCACTGTCTGCTCTTCAGATGAAACCACGAATGCATTTAGGCATCAGTTGGATCAGTTCTTCCACAAACTCCTCAATGTGCTGGTGGTTTAGCACCAGCCATCTCTGAATCACTGTAAGCCTAAATGCAGCGTAGCCACTTTCCTTTTTTGCCTAGTTACTCAAAAGTTGTCATTAAAACTAAAAAACAAGCAGCCTTAGGATTAGTTTTAATTACTAGACCTAATTTTTCAAGATTCCCTTCCCTCTCTCCCCATCAGAAGTGCATCACTTTGACAGGAAATTATCAGTTCAGTAATTGATCTGCAGTTCAATTATCTTCACTATATGGCTTAGACGTTTCAATATGGAACAAAAAGAAATTCCACTTTTATGACATCACATGCTCACAGAAAACATGTAATAGGTAACTATGCCACAGCTTGGAATTAATTCTGCTCTTTCACAACATACAAAGCAGACATGACCTAATGATGAAAAACATGCAAACAAAACCATCCCAGAAACATGAGCTCTGTGTGGATATAACATACCAAGTGCTTCCAAATAAAAGTTTAGTCTAGAAGCGTATTTAGTGCCAAAGCTGCCAAAAGTAGTGCAGAAGATCTAAGCCTCCAAGTGGTAGCAAGCAATATATTTTACATTGTAACCACCTCTGCATTCCTGCAATTGCTTCTGAAGTTTTTCATACTTCAAGAACAGCATCTGACTTCAGAAAAAGCGCACGTCATTTAATGCACCTTAACATATGTTTTATGTACTTTTATCACAGGTATATAGTTGAATGCTCACAGTGACCAGAAATTGTGAAGACTTTGTAACAGACGACTACAGCTTGAGAAGCTAAAGTTGTTTTTTTGTTGTTGTTGTTTCTCAACGTCTTTGAATTATTGAGTCATATTGAGAGAGAGGAGCCAGGAGCTCCAATCCCCACATAGTGCTACATACTGTATGAGAGTTTCACATGCATCTCTTCATGGGAAATATCCACAGTACTAGATTTTATCATGTTCGTACCATATGAACTTTTCATCCTTGCTCCAAGTTCCAAAAACTTAGATTCCTCACTACTCTAAAGATGATATTATCTCTATTTTCTTATAGTTACATAGTTCTCAAGGATGTTATGAGCTCTACCAGATACAGCATACCTTCCTGACAAAAACTAGGGAAAAAAAAAGTAATGGAGATCCAAAGGTCCCTTTAAAAATTAGTGAAAATATGATCATTTCAGATGTAGCTTTATGAAAAGAATGCAACAGTGTTTAAATATTTGGCAATCCAACATTAGTGATCATTAAATCCTTGATTGTTGAACGATTGATGTTTTGTTATGATTTACTTAGAAAAGCTGAGTTTTGTTATTCACAAAACCAGACTAACTGGCGTACAATGTAATCTAATAACTAAATGTCCAGATGAGATGAGCTATTGGTTCTGTTATTTCAATATATGTCCGGACAGTCTGAGAAATTTCTATCAAAATAGCCACCTGAGTACAGCCAATCTGAAGTCCCAGTGTATGGGTTTGTGCCTTGATGAAACCACCTGGAGGAAAAAAAGAAGAGAAAGGAAAAAATCAAACAGTTGGGAGGGTGAACAAAAAACCCACAACTTTGCTTCTTCCCAAAGAACACTGCTGAAAGATACTGATATTTCTTACTGGAGGGGGAGAAGGGGAGCCCTGCCAGTATTCTGAGCATGAAGAACAAGGCATGAAACTTCCTGCACAGGGGTCACTGTTTTACCATTCGTTCTTTTTTGCATGAAGTCAGGAAGGAGTACGAAATGCATTTTGAAATAGCTGCCTTATTCCAATTAAAAACAGCACTAATAGTTTTGATCACGTATTGATTACAGATCATTATTTTTTTACTTAATGAGAATTTTTTAAAGCAGTTTCTGAAGTAACCATCCAAGAAGCTCTAGAAGATGGAAAGTAAAAGGGCCTTAAGGGGCCACCGCATGCTACTCAACTGCCAAAAGCTAGACAGGAATTGGTTATGGGGGGAGATGGGATTTAACGTTCTATTCAGTCTATGAAAAAAGATATGGGTTCTGAGGGCTTAAAACAAAATCAGAACAACAGCATTACCGGTTATTTATGACAGGTTTCAGCATTTACTATAAAATTTCTCTAGCACAAAATTATCAGCAATTTGGTTTTCCAGCTGCATTATTTAAGAGCTGACCCAGCAAATTACTACAAAATACTACAAATTGTGCTGTATGCAGGAAATCAAACACATGTTGTCTTCAGTAAATGCATTTCAGGCAGTAAACAGCACCATTCAAAGCATTACATAAATGCCCAGCTTCCTGCTGCTCACCGTGTCTGCCACTCCACTTCATCCTTTGCACGCTCCTTGCGAGCAGCTCTTTGTTTCTCTTCTAGTCTCTCTTTTTCTTTACTAGCCACATCTAGCAAACATTTCAACAAGAACAGTTATTTAGCAAAATGGAAATAAAAATGCAGATAACAGGGAAAAGAAATCAAAGCAATAAAACAGTTCAATCAAATGAGAGAAAGCATTTGCTGGACACAATCTAACTCAACAATGATAGCTACAGGTGACGGGACTAAAATTGTCGTATCAGAAAGGCAATGACTACAAATAGAGTACATGGTAAAATTACAGAGTTTTATCCACCCAGACAGTGGGAAAAAATTTAGATTGAGAATAACAGTGTGATTTTTTCCCCCACTATCTGATAAACACCAGAGCAAGAGAACATGTCTGCCAGCATCCCCAAGTTAACAAACATGCAGATGTCCTCTAACAGAGGATAGCAGCCTTGGGATCCACCTGGGACAAACTTGCTCTCCCAGGCTATTCAAGGAGAAAACAGGCACTATAATGTACGACAGCATGATCATGATGAAAAGATGTTAACATTGCTTTGAGAATGAGAAACTGAAGATAGCATTCTGATAGCAAACAACCCCATTCAGTTATTCCTCTCGTATTTTACTAATGTGAAAACATTTTCCACAGACACATACCCATGTTTCCATTTTCCATGTTTCTGATATCTGGACGTAGCCGACAGTCAGTGGGAGCTAATATTGCCTCCATGCCCTTCTCCAGCTCATTGAGACTCACAGCAAAACTGGTGAAATTGTACATCTTAAAGGCAAATCATAGATAATACATACGTTACTTTGGCAAAGTGGCAATAGGTTCCCTATACTAAATGGATATAACAAAGCTTCGAAGAGAAATTACTGAGTCAAACCCTCTTCCATTGGCAGGCTCAGTCCAAACAGACCTTTTTTTTCCCCTCTTTTAAAGGGGAGCAAGGAACAGCTTGGAAATCACACCAGTCTTTGCTTCAGAAGATAAAAACTTATTTCCTCTATATCTGATACTTACCATCATGATTTTTCTTTATAAAGAAAAAAGTAAATACACCTAAAACTAAGAAGACAAGTCATTTATCCCAGGAAAGCATGCATGTTTTCATCATTAATTTCAGAGAACATTAACTTAGGTTAATATCCAGGTGCCCAGTTACTGCATTTTTGGAAGCCTGCCTTCTAACTGCAGGGTTTGCAGTGGGGAACACACATCCGTATTTCAGCCACTCCTAGTGCAATGATCTGAGACCACACAATGAAACAGCTACCAACTCTGACACAGGACTGCTCCTTTCAGCACAGGAATGAAGCAGACAGTTTGCTGCAGTTTGATTTTGCTGCTGCAGCAAGAATCTGTCAAGAAGCTCACTAGGGACAGACACTTTCAATAGGGCTTCCCTTGAACATTACTCATGTTCTCTGGGATGAGTCACTAGCGACAGGAACAAACACATTGATTGAAACAGTTACCTGAGATGAGTTGGGTGGCCTACAATTTATTCTCCAAAGCAATTTACTGCCTGGTATAAACTGCACGGTGTCTTGAACTTCTGGCATATCGTCAGCCTCATCGTTTTCTGATTTTATAACATCTTCACTCTGAAACAGAGATAACACCATTACTTCCTCAGGTTCAGATGAGACAAGTCTGCAGTTCAAACTAGTTTCTGTAATGGCATAAGAAAGATAAACAGCACATGCTTTCCTTTTGGGTACTGACTCCTTTGTCACTTGCAAAAGCACCTAGTTTATTTAATTAATGAGGAATTAATTAGTGTACAAGTTCATCAGTTTTATTTCAACTAAAACATGCCACCTTTTCACATCAAGAGTCAAGCTCTATATCTGTTTATATACATTAATGCATGTGCTGTCTAAGTTGCAATAAGAATTCAACAGCTACTCTTAAAAGAAACTAATACTTCCCAAGGCTTTGGCCAGCATTCCCATTGTCAGTGCCACTGCATGTATGTTAGCAGTGGCAATCTCATAGAACTGGACTGTAATTCCTGAATTCTACTCGAGGGTAGAAAACAGGATAAAGATTTTTATTTCATCACCTCACTATTTTTTCTTCCACTGCTCACAGTCCTCAATCACTTTTGTTCTGGCTTTATCTACTTTAGGAAGAAAATACAATCTGGTTCTGCAAGCAGTCAGAGGAAAGAAAGAGGCTGCACACAGCCCAAACACAGCAGAAAACAACATCTTCCTCATACAGCTGAAAGGCAAGCAGAGCACATACATGTCAAGCACTATCTCTACAGAGGATTAGGCCAAACAACAACTTTAGTGCCAGATACTGTTTAATCTACTTGAACAGACCACTGATCTCTTGACAGCTTCCCTTGACTACCTGGAAAACCTGCTTTCTGCATGCTTGGTTCATATCATCAGCCTAAACCACAGGAGAATCTGTCTCAGGACACAGCTGCGCTGTAAAAGTTCAGAGGATTTCAACATGAGAAATCACCTGAAAGCACAACTACCAGAATGGAAGAGAAAATATCATTCTATTGTTCGAATGTCAGTTCTCTCCTATTTTCCTTCTGCCTCCTCTGATGTGCCCCGTTTGTTCTCTTCAAAACAGCTCCCCCTCTAAATATAAATTCCACAGGAAGGAAGGAAGGAAGGTGTTGACTTTCTTAAGATGAACAAAATCTTATTATTTAAAAAAAAAAAAAAAAGTCAAAATACAAGCCTGCACCATGACAGAATCCAGAGGCAAAAACCAAGGCCTGTTGTTGCTCTGGATTCCTATCATGTAAGTATTTAAAAGAAAGACTAAGTCTCCTAAGCAGAAGCTCAACTTTAGCTCATTATTTTCATTTTGTACAAGCAACCAGAGCCCACAAGACTTCTGTTGATACTGGAAAACACAACAGTCCTCTGCATCATACAACATCCTGCATTTTCCATATAAGCCTGAGGCTTTGGCAGTAACTTATCTGATCCAGACTACATGTGACAAAAAAAAAAATCCCCAAGTTTCCAGACCCCTCTGCTTTAAAGGCTGTTTGCATCAGAAATTCAAAAAGGCTGCATCACCCAAAAAGGCATAAATGACTTAAACATGGTCCTTAGAGAATTTTCTTTTCAAATGCCTACACTCAAGATACTTTCACATCCAGAAGCAGCAGCACAGCCACTTTCTTTGCTGAAGAAGCAGCTTGGGAGCTGATACATAACGACACCTCTGACAAGTCTCTAGCAAACACTATTTCTCTAAGTTCTCAAATACCAGCAGCTCTCATTAAAGCCAATATAATTTTGAAGTACAACACATTCTCATGAAGCTGCACACCTCAGATCCCTACCAAAAGATGAACCATTATAACCCTCCATGCACCACGACCTGACCATTTCTGAAAAGAAGACTATCTCCTCTCACTTTATGTATTTCAGCATTTATATTCCCTAGAGGACTCTTAATCTTACCGACTTCAGTTTCTTTTGTTCACCACCTCTCTTCTCATTCTTTTTGTAAGTCTCATACGTAGTGGGATCAGTGCACCACAAGCATTCTGTCCACTTGCCATAGATGACACACAGCTTCTTTCTGCTGCAGAGAGAGTAAAGGAGAGTCAGCTTTTGCTTCCCATAAGGCCTTCTAAGCCAAGTCATACAGATCCTGGTCTGCATTAAATAAAATACACAGCTTTCTACCCTGTTGCCTTTTGTTTCTTTGCAGATTCCTTAGAACTGAGATACTAGATTCATGCAAAGAAAATGATTCACCTTCAACTAGTCTGTTTGGTACTCAGTCTTACAGAACACATTCTCATGACTTAGTCACACACCTTTTGCTATTGTTGAAATGAGTGTGGGCACAGCAAAGCCAGCAGCTTCCAGTACAGACCCCAAGAGTCACATAACTGCCTTGAGCTTGATTAAATACTTTCAATAACTGCGTTCTCATGATTTTAAGCTGAAGACTTGAATTGCAACTGTGCAACTGTGAGATCAGATTCAACTACTCTCTGATTTCCCTGGATACCTTTTTATATCAAGTGACTGGACTGGAGAGTTTTTCCCTAATACTGCTTAAAACCCTCATCCCAACTAAGGAATTTAATACTGACACAGAGAATGCAAATGGTTATAAACTGCATCACTAGCAACTTTGTGCTCATATCAGTCATGGTCACATCAGCACTAAAGCAATACCACAGTGCTCAGAAACAGAGAGACCAACAGACACAGCACTTACTTTTTATCCTGGATGTATCCCTCTACTCTGTGAAGCTCTTTTCCAAACAGTCCACACGGTTTAAAATTAAGGACACATTTATCTCCAGTACTGTAGAGAAAATTTCAAGTACACACATCAGGAATTGAGCCCCTAAACACATTAATATTATCCCTTCCTCCCACCTCCCCAGATTACCTTCACCTTATTTTAGCTTTTTTTTTTTCATGTAAGTAATGAGAGGTAATTACTGATATCATAATTTTTCTTTAGCTATGGTTTATTATCTGAGTGAGTTATCACAGTGAGGTATTTGGCCATGTTTCTATTGTAAGCATACAGAGACCATCCTGGGTTGCAGGTGTGAATTTAAGAGACAAATGTAGTTTTGACGAGATGGAAGTGCCAGCACAGCAGCCTGCTGGAATAAAGCTTCAATCTATTCCCCAAAAGTCAGGTGCTGCATTACAGGTGCTGCATTCCTCCATAATAAAAAACATTCAAAAAAAAAATCTCCTATTTTACAGGAGATTATTCTTTACTTTATATGAAGTAAAAAGCTTTTTTATAGGCAGTTTGCAGAGCAATTGATATGCTCTATGTTCATGTTACATGACTATTCTACAGTCATTTATCTGTGCTGCACTTTTAATTTAATACATTTTCTATTATCGAAATTAAAAGAGAGCCAAATGAAAATCAAGCTGATGGAAGTCTACAGCAAGCCTCCAGCAATTATTCCATTTAATGTCCTGGAGTTATGTTTAATTTCTGTTCTCTGTCAATAAAGCTGAATTTGAACAGGTAACTCACAAATGTAAAAGCTTCATAGCCTCTTCATTTACATTATTATGATACTAAGCTCAGCCCAATGAATAGCTCGCATTTGTCAGAAGATGAGATAAAACCACTCTGGGCCTACAAGTACTAAAGGTGTATATCCCAGGAAAGGATCTGCTTTGTAACACAAGTGAAAAGGACCACGCACCAGCCCCCATGATTATCATTACCTGTGATTCACAATTTCTACTGTTCCATATTGCTCTAGCCACAGTTTACCGATAATTACATTATGTACACAACAGGTTGGATTTGTCCATGTGTAAGCTTCGTTATGTCTGTAAAGAAAGTAGAAAAATAAATCTGTTTCTTGAGCTTGCAATGGAATGTAAGCCTGTTGTAACTCTATTTGCAGCAGGGCAAAATATTTACCGCTCCCATGCACAGCCAGCAGCTAACTTCAAAACAGAAAAGAAACAGACTTTTCTTTGTAAGCCAACCATGCTGCATGTAAACATGAGTGCAAGTTAATAACACAATAGGCCCTTTCCTTTTCTTCCTTATTAAAGAGTTGAATTAGCAAGTTTTACTGTTGCTGTGCTTTTGATTCCTAAGTCCAGCTCAATAACATGAGCTGTTAAAGTTGTCTGTGATAGAAAACAACACTCAGATGAGAACTGGTCTGACAAAGCCTAACGTTGCCTTCTACTCAGCTCCCACAGCAGCACTGCAGACTTCTTTCTAAAGCACTTTCTTGTAAACCTGTATGATAACCTAAACAGTTTGGTTAGGTTTTCTTATAACTCAAAGCGTTCTGAGTTTTCCAGCAAATTTAGTCCCCATCAGATTAGCAATAAATCCACATTAGAAAAGCATGCAAACTCCATTTTAGTACCAAAAAAAAAAAAAAATATGCAGAAATAAGCAGCATCCTCTGTAACAAATGCCTTGTGCTTCTACTTCCATTAAGTATAGAACAAACAAACATACTTCATATTTCCAACTGTCAGTTTCCAGCACAGAGAAAAAACAGATTAACAAAGTCTGACCATTTTCCAAAGCAAACTATATTCAAGTGTCCTTCAGAATAATGACTACTCTTCAAGTGGAAAAAAAACCACCACCACCCCCAGCCTTCGTATATGTTTTTATTCATGAACTTATTGACAGCAAAATCTGTGGAGCGTAAAATATAACAGAAGACACTCATGCCCTGTGAAGATGAATTGAGACATTTATTTGTGCTGGAAAAGTGGGAACGAATCATGCTTTCTAAGACAGAAAACACAGTCAGAGTCAACATAAACGCAGCACTTAATGCTGATTGATGATGTTGTTCCCTAAACTTAAATCTGGCCCAGAATAACTCTCAGACTTCTCAAATCAACAGACTGGTATGAATCACAACATTAAGGAGCTCAAAATCTGAGCTCAGCTTCTGCTGCTAACTTGATGCAAATATTTAAACCAGATGCTTTAGTCATTTACACTGCAATTTAAATCTGTGCTGTGATTTGATTAGGCAGAGCAAGAATCCTAATTTGACATGAATGCTCTCTCTCCACTAACACACATTTCTGCCAAGTCTGCATTCTACACTTGTGTTCATAGTCATTTCTATATCCAGAGATTTCCTCTATTTACATCACCATGTACATCCAAGACCAAGCTTTGGAAGATCAGATATCAGCAGCATGACAAACAAACTGTACTTGCAAAAGAAACTACAGGAAGAGTCGATGCTTGATATGGCATTAAAGTTGCCTTGTTATTAAGATCAAGTGTCTACTTTTTTCCTACATGAATGCCCATCTTCAAAAGATATTTTAAAGCAACCTCAAAGTGAGGCCTGAGGAAAGCTTTTGGAAAAGAACCTTTAAGTGTTCACCTGCAGAATGCCTGGTGCAAACCGACTTGTGGACAGCCACATAATTTGAGACTGATTAGGAGTAATATGGAAAGGCACTGATGGAGGTGAGAGAAATCCTGACAAGCTTCTCACGTTCTGCCATCGCATAAGGAGGTTATTCTGAAGCAGCAGCTCTTTTCATTCAAACATACAAGCATAAAAAGTGTTTGCTTCTCATACTCACTTTAGAAGCTCCAAAGTAATTGTTCCCCGTGGCTCCGCTTCTATACTCTTTCCCCAGAATTTTAATTTGGGGTAGATTGATCCGTGAAAAATAAAGTCGTTATTGAGGCCTTCAGAATAAAATGCACTAATAGGTGGGTGGTGGCTGACTTGCTCAGATATAAACCTAAATCCTAAATCCTCCCTGTCAACACAAGAAAGAACATTAAACATTTAATCAACTTTTAACATTACAGGAAAAAAACAGAACTTGATACTTCAGTTTTTTTGGAAGGATTTTTAATTACTCTGAAGGTGATACTTTCCCTTTTGTAGGCTCATGACGCATTTGAAATTAATAAAATGAAAGCAATAACCTGAATACTTTTAAAACATCCATTTATACCCAGAAACAATCTCAATTCAAATACCCAAGTGACTTTCTACTTACAAGAGCATCTGAAGAAGTTTGACTGGAATAACTCTTGAAAACACTTCAATTCCCCAGGCAGCAGTGGAAAGATTGGCTGGAAAATGTAACTTATGTATCTCCCACTTCAGCAAGCTGGAAACCTCTCAAACTAACTTATCTATCTGATGCTATAGGCACAGCACTCTTACAAATTAGTTAACATTCTCTGAGTGTCTTCAGGAGAACTTACACCATTTTTTCCCTGAGCAATTCTAAGAATACCCTGCATGAGTACAGAAATAAGACTGCTTCTATAAAAATCTCTCAAACATTTGTGTTAGTTTGGAGAAAATAATTTTAGCTAAACTCAGAAAAAATACTAAACATATTTTAGTAGCTTTCTATTTGCTTTGGTGAATGAACAACTAAGCTAGCGTGACAGTCTGCTCACACAAAACAGCCTCAGATCCCAATTTAATTATTACCTTGTTAATTCATAGGTTTCTCCTAACAGTGGGTTAAATGGTTTGCCAGTTCTCTCCCACTGAGAAGCTACAGCAGAAACTGCAAACGCAGCTACAGCCTGTAAGGAAATAAGAACACACTGTTATATTACTCTTACAAAAAGAAAGATCTATATATTGCTTAAGGCCAAAATACTGGCAACCCATGATTATAATACAGAAGTAGGGCAATAAAAGCAGTTAATAAACATACCATTCCAAAAGGAGTCATTTCTGTAGTAAATTTTGCTAGGTTATATTCTGTTCCATACTTCTCTCTTACCTCTAGAAAGCATGGAGCTACTCAATAGATCAAATTAATGCTTATGACCTATTTTGGAAAGTTCAGGAGCCTTTGTGTCAACCAGAGCACGAAACAACTTTATTTTAAGGTGATTTAAAGCCACGTTCTCATCTTCACAACACATAAATATCAAAGAGTCACAGCTAAAACAGTCCTGAACAGGCTGAGTGCCTTGGGAAGGGTCAGTAGTTGCACTTCCCCGCTGAAGTATCAAGTAGAAAAGCATCACATGTAACTCATGTCAACCACTATTTAACAAGAAATTGCTCTAGACAGACAATCATATGTATTCTTACAATAGCACCAGAGAAAGAAACACATTCAAAAGGAAGGTTACACTAATATGAAAGACCCTTGAGAGAGAAAAACCAATTCTGAACTAACAAGAAGCTGGTAGCTGGGACTTGCCTGCATTCTTTCCAAGGGGTCTGAATGACTACAAGCCTTATTAATGAGGTATATGTGTTCCATATATTCAGTTATCCGTTGAAGGAAACTCAATGGCTCGTTGAAGACAATGGGCATTGTAATCTTAGACAACTCCTGGGTAACAAAAGGACAAGTTAATTTCTTAGGCAGAACATCATTATCAACTGAGAAAACTAAGAGTTCTGGAAGTAAGCTGTGAGTTAGTTGAGTTGTAGAATGTCTTTTGAAGAATGCTACAAGTCTGTAGTTACCTTCTACTGTGTGTTCTACATGAAAGAACAGAGGTTAAAATTACTGCAAAGTAATTTTATACAAAGAATACCATTTGAATTGCTCTAACATATATTAGTGGCTTTATTAAAACAATCTGTTATTTGCATCAGTATATTTCTCATTTCCCATGTGGATACAAGACAGACACAAAGCTTATACAGATTTCCAGCTCCCCACATCTTTCACTATGTGCCATCAAATCTGGCTGTTTATTAAAACAGCTGCACTAATGACTGAGTACTTCCATCTTTTATGTGCTTGCAGTTTAGTGGAGCAGAGAATGCCATCACATAGTTAACAGTTTCTTCACACTGTCACAGGCAGTAAGGAAAAGTCACTCCTAGCTAACCCAATTTGGTCAGGCAAATCATTCTAGTAGATATGACATTCATCCTAACCAAAGGAGTTTTGATGGTACATTTCTCTCTTTTAGATGGCATAAACTAAGTTGGCAAAGTAACTCACTGACCTGCCTGCTGCATTCACTAAGTACTGTGCTGGCAGATCTACAGTAGATATGAATGTCTAAAACCAACAACAAAAAAACAGCAACAAAGGAGAGAACGTTGTGTTAATCAAAGCATAATTAACCATATTGTTAATGACTTTAGCACAGCTCTTATAGGACAGTGTTAGAAACTCACATGCTCCAACAGCTAAAGTGAGCGAGGCAACAGAGGTGCAGTGTAAGATTATGTTCCTTGTAGGAAGAATGTAAAACGCAGCAGGAATATTCTGTATGCAATATTCTGTTTTAAGCAATACAATTAATGAGTCAAAGTAATATCAGCATATTTAATCTAGGCTAACTTACCAGTCCAATGCATTTTTTTAATATGCTCCACACACTAAAATCACTTCTAGAAAACATTGGGGCAGGTAATGATGTCCTGTAATAGGAAAGAAAAACAACAACAAATCTGTCACGATATGCTCCTTAAACAAAAACACAATTTAATTTAAAGGTACCAAAGTATTTAATAAAGGAAATGAAGCATTAATTTCCACTTCATGTTGGAAGCAGACAAGTGAAATGTGTGCTCAGTTTCAGAGAAATAGCCTCTTCCTTGGTGAGAACAGTAATGCTCCAAACGATCATGAGCCAGCACAGTCATTTCTCATTTCCTACGTAGTACTGTGCAATTACCTGTGTCTCTTAATTCCATTTTCTTGAATTTCTGTCTCTCCATTGTGCTTTCTGGTCCTACTGCTTTGGTGAGGATCTAGATCAAGCATTTCTTTAACTTTATGATTTGCTTCTGAAAACTCTCCTGAAGAATTGTCGGAATCAAAGCCTGTATGGAAAAAAACACACAAAGCAACAACTTCCTTAGGAACCTTATTATGCCACAGAGTGCCACTCACATTTTACAGCTCTCACAGCACAAGCACACTTACACAAGGCTATTTTATTCTAAAAAGCATCAGAGTGAAGAACTTCTATCAAGTGACCAAATTCCCAAGAGTATTTAGAGCTAAGTGTTGCATTAGAATCAGGCATTCTCATCTGTTTTTTCATGCTGCTGAATATATAATCAATTTAGAATCTTGCAAGCTCTTCAACAGCTCCTAATCATATTAGCTCCATTGCCTCTTCATTAGAGCTGTGCTGTGATTGCAATAATTTTGTTTAGCTACATAGTTCTTCTTAAAGACCTTAAAAAAATTAATTTAGCCTATTCACACCATCAGATACAGAGCAGTTAAGGAGGAAAAAATGCCCATTTCACAACCTAGTGGCAAACATCCATATTACAGCAGCAACAACAATATAGGGTATCTAACTTTTTTGCCATCCGTGTGTGCAAACTTCACACATAAGAACTCAAACACATCAGAACAAAAGTCTTCAACTGCTGACCCTGCAGTGCTGAAGCACACAAAACAAACAGGCTTCACTCCAGACAAAAACAGTGTGATATGATGATAGCATAAGGTCACAGCTACTGATGTCCCTGAAAAACTACCAAAAGCCTACACTGTAAGAAAGGCTGCATGCAATTCAACCTCATCCTTTAAGAGATTAACATGAGATCATCACCAAAAACGGAGCAGAATAGACTTGCTTTTTGGTTCTGCAGCCAGCAGAGCTCCTTGGAGGAAAGTTTTGAGAAGAAGATTTCAATACGTGTAAGGACAAACAGAAGCCTAGAAGTAGTTTGAACATTCCATAGAAGTGTTAGAAAAGCAAAGTACTGGAGGGATAAGCCTAGAAAGGAACAAAATGACAATATTTTGAGGGAGATTTTTTTTAAATGTGGAGATTAATGATGGATTTTTATTATTATTTTTCTATTTATGTTCGTGTTCCTTTCATTCCTGTTATTACAATCTAGGCAAGCACTTTTCCATGCTGACAGTTACTATCACAAGTAGGTGCAGCCAATTCTGAAGTTCAGCTGTGGATGCAGAAAGAATCCCAGATGTTACAAAGCATGTAAATGCCTTAACAGAGTAAAGAAATCAGTTTTGACAAAGATTATTTCAGTTTTAGAGCAAGTAAAACAACGATCTTCTGGCACTAATTTTGTTAAAAATGCAGATGTTAATTGTAACGTTGCATATTAAACCCTCTCCTACATTTTGATGTTACAAGCGTGTAATTACAGAGCGATAATGACACCTTAGCAGGTCTTAGTACTTAACTGGAAAATATGATAGTTATGTATAACCAGGTAATGGAAATGAAGATTCATCCGAAACACCTGCCTTTAAAAGAAAAGCAACACCTGTCTATCTCCAGTCAACCCACAACAGAAGAATAGCTGTCATTTTTAAATGGTATTTTTAAACATATATCAGCTTTTTTAGGAACCTATTATGGTACAAGGAGATGGAGAAAGCAAATGCTGTAGAGTATAAGGAAATAACTTTGACTTGAAGTGGGGGAAAAACATTTGGGCTTTCAGGCAAACCTGCCCTCAGCCAGAAAGCTGATCAGCCACACACAGCATATGGAACATCATCACATTTAATGGGCATTTTGATGAATTAAAACACAAGGCTTTCCACTGTGCTTTCAATCTTCAGTAACAGCTGGCTCATCTGCTACAAGCCCAAACAGAAGTTTTAAAAGCTGCTTCTGAATGTAACTCTAAATATTATAGTTCTGAGAAGAACTATCCAGATGATGTTCTTCACAGAGGAAATACTGACTTGGAATATTTACTGACGTGCTCAGTTATGGTTTTATTAAGTTCCAGGTCTTTCAAGCTACCATTAAAGCCTTGAATTTGCAAAACTGAGTATCTGATCTTCAATACAGGCCATTTTTTGTACTGAAATAAAGCTTCAAAAACTAACTGAATCCAAAAATTAACTTAATCAAAAGTCCAAGCTTCTACATGTCAAGTGTAAAACCAAGCTTTTAAAGTCTTCAGTTATCAAAGTCAGATAAACTGGTTACCAGTGCTAATCTATTTCAAGAACTTAAAGAAAAATGACTTGCCAGCAGCTCTAGTTTTCAAAGTCCTCTTCTTCCCCATCCTGCAGATGAAACAAGTCCACTAAGCCATGTTACACATCCAGCTATAAGGGAGCAGAGTGGCACAGTACTGAGTACACCGTACACATGAAGACACAAGACTGCCCTTTCATACAGTCAGCAGCTTCCTCAGATACTCATTAAGATTTGTCACTCAAGACAAAATAGCAAAGTGGTGAGAACCTTCATCCCTAAAATGGTTCCATCAGAACTGGGATAAGAAATGCTGGTGTGTGCATAGTGAGTGAAATAAGAGGTCACTTTTCCTCAGTCAGAAATTATTATTTCTCCACCACTTCCCAAACAAGTCAGTCTTCACACTACATGGCCGCATCACGCTGCTTCCAACAGGAGGCACGATGAGCTTTCACAACATCTGCAGCACTTCAATACTGGGGCACAATCTGCTGATTCAATCCAAACATGATGTCAATATATTCATATGGCAGCAGGATCCTCACTTGCTCCTCCCCAGGAGGAAGCAGCAGTTTACAATGAACAAGAACCAAGCAGTAAGAACAGAAAGGCAACCTGCTCTCAAATAGACTGCACCAGATTAACCTCACAGACACTGAACAGGCTTCCCCTGAATAGCAGGTTAATGTGCAAAAAAGTAAAACAAAAGCTACTCAAGCTTGTCTAAAATAAATGATTACTCTGTAACTAACTTACTGTAGCAAGCATTGTGCCAATCCTTCTGCAAACCGCTTTGGCAAAAAGACATCTGACAGAATTAATGAAAGATAAGGTCTGACGCAACAAAAGTCAACAGCCTTTAACAAATTCAAAGTAGAATTAATAATCCCAAGGTGATGCAGGGCAGAGCTATGTGATCAAAGCCATGTGCTGACATAACATTTGGAAGAATTTGAATGAATTTGCCAGGTTTCCTGATCCAGTATCAGAGAAATCTTCCTCCTTTGAGAAAAATCAAATGCTGAGCTACTGAGAAATGACAGACATCACACACAGCATCTCTGAGATGCCCACAGTAAGTACTCAGTCATGTGTCCAACTAATCAGCGATGACAGTCACCTCTGAACACAGAGCAACTTCACTCTGGAAGCTCTTCACCAGCCAAACTGACTCACCAGCTACACAGTGTACTGTGTCCATCCTGGACATTTACAGGTGTACTCATCACCAAACATTGTTGGGTCAAGCCACCTGCCAGGAGGATGACTCCCAACCACACAGCACGCAATGCCATCACATGAGGATGACTTCTGGATTTGATAGGGACAGTGTCAGAAGCAGGAAACTTCTTAACCTAAGAGATTAAATCCATCACACCAAAACCCAAAGGTCCAAAGGGCAGATCTCTACTTGAGATGTGGATGTTATCAATCTTGAGGCCTTCTGAAGGAGCGAACTCACATTTTAAAAGGGAGAACACATTACCTAGGCTAAGACTGCTGCAGAATTCTAAAGCACAACTTCCCATGGAGTTTCACTGCCCTGCTAAGCCTGGTTTGCTATTTGTAAGGCAGAAACAAGAGTATCCAAATTACTAAAATCAGGGAAGGTATAGGAAAACACTGCAACTTCCACCAAGGAATGCAGAGAGCCCAGGACAACTGGGGAAACAAGTGGAGAAGAGCATGGAGTGCACACTGTTTTCATTTCAGTATGGAAATGAGACACAGCTGGAGAATGAGCTTGTTCCTGGTAACCATATCCCAATCATGGATTTAATGGAAAACCAGCACATGTCTCAAGTTGGCTTCTGCCCATCTACTGCTCTGACTTATGGAATGGAGAGTATGCTCAGAAAGAACAAGCTGAGGAGTCTCCCAACAAGGGCATGTTGCTTTCTTAATCAAAATTTGGAACTCAAAATCCTGAAGTTCTTACTGTGCAATGCAAAAGCTCACTGTGACTCAGAGAGGACCTCAATTCTGAGCTTAAACTCCTGGGGTATTGAACGTACACCAAGCTGCTACAGGCACCAGCAGAAGAATGCAAAAAGGCATTAACAGTAGTTGTCCTTAGCATCACATTTAGGTACGACCTGAAGAAGTCAAAGATACAAAGAAAAAGGTCTAGACTTTACTAGGTGCGTGCAAGTAATGCAACAAATGGACAATAAGATCTAAAGCATCGACCTGGAAGAAGAGATGGAATATTTGTCTTAATAGGTAGTCTCAAGAGAGAAAGACTTTGAAACATATCCAAACCTAGCGCCCCAGTTTAGGCAAATACGTATGTGGCATGCTGCAGGGCAACATATATACGGGATAAAAAGTTCAACCATGTTTAGTTTCTGGAACATCTGCAGCAGACAAAAAACTGTCCATCAGAAGAGGGCTGGGCTATGAGCACATCGAGACATCTGATCTTTTGCTTGGAAGCTTCTCTCCTCCCATCACACACTCATGGAAGAGTAAGCTTAGGAAAGGACAAGGAGTGCTCTCAGGTGGACATACAGCATCCCACCTGTGAGCAGAGCCAGCAAAGAGTACAAGGCAAAAGCATACCTGATGCACAATAACTTTGAAGCCATTACTTCCTTGAGCATTTGTAGGGCAAATTTTTGGGGTTCAAGAAAGGAAAACCTCACTACTCAAACAAAGACTCAAACTCTGAGCTATGTATTTCTCCAGACAGAAATAAAGTAACACACCAACACTGAAGCTGTCAGACAGACCTCATACTTAGATGTGCATTTCTGTTCAGCTTTTCAAATTGGAGCATTCCTGGCACATTCACAACACTAGTCCTAAGCACCTGAAACTATGAGATTACCAAGGATGAACCCAAACAATTCACTGCATTCTCAAGATTTTTATTCATTTTTTACAGTAAAGACTTTGATTTACAGAGGAATTTGGAGCACCGTGTAAGGATCTCACATCATTCATCCTTGTTACTTCAGAGGAAAGCACTATTCGATGCACTGCTCCAGAGTGATGCAATTCCTGTTTGCTCTTCTAGAACCAGCACTGGATTGCAAAGCCTTTCAGCTCCCTATCCTGAAAGCATGCTTTTATAGCAATCTGTACAGATGTAGAGAAATACTTCTCTATTTCAATTCTTTGAAAGAAGTTTTCCATTAAAATAAATAGAATAACAGGAAAAATAAGCTCTAGAAGATATTTTCACCTTTTAAAGGGCCTTAAAAGCATTACTTCTCAAGCTGCTATAAAATTACCTGCATTTCATGGAGAAATGAAAGCAAGACTCTGGCCCAAAAGAACTACTGTAGTGGTAAAATAATAGCCAGCACTGAGCTTTAAAAAATAAATCTAATATTAAATAAACACATATTTCCAAGGTCGAGCCCAAGCCTTTCTTCTTTTCAGAACACAGTACTACAAGTTTCACAAGAAGCACATTTTCTTCTTTATTCCTTTATCCATCACTGGTACCTTAACGCACACAATGCAGTTCAGAGCTTCTTTTGTCCCCTCCTCCTTTTTAGCACTGTGCCCCCACTCACCCGTAACGGCATCATAGAACTCTTCTTCACTATTCATCCTTCAGCGTGAAATCTCTGTACAGCCAGCTCAGCTTCCTCTAATGCATCGTTCAACTTGATGTAGAGCTTAAGTGTCTGTACGCTTCTGAAGTCTTCTTTTGCAAATACCCAGCCACTTTAGATGATCTATTTGACAAGACAGGGAAGAAGAATTAGCAGCTGCCATACTTCTTGCAAGCACAAACACACACACTTGACAAATACTCATTTTCCTACTTCTTCCCATGACAAAAGAAAGCATTGGATTCTTGCATTCATAAAACAGTCACTATGATTCTGAAGTCCTTCTGAAGATCAGTTCTACCTACTACAAGAACAGCCAACATACTACGACATACTTGTTCTCTCTATATAAAATCATTATGTACACTGTTGTAAAATATACTCTACTTATTGGAAGTTACATTTCAGATAAGTACAGCGAGAAGGAAGAAAAAGACAGCTGGCAAAACAGAAATCCCTTCTGAGCCAAAAGATAAACCTCACTGCATTCAATACTCAAACCTCATTTCATTCAATACAAGAAAGCTGGGAATAAGAACTTCACCTCATTGTTGCATAAAAGTGTAGGGCCTCGCTTCACATCACGCATTCAGTGGCTACTAGGTAAGTTCTGTCAGGTTATTGCTGTGAACATTTGAACACACAACAGGAGGTTGTGCTCTCTAGATAGAAAGTGTCAAGAAACAAAACTTTTTCTCACTAAAGCCAAGCACGCTACAAATCACTTATAGATTTATGTAGCATTCCAGCTCTGCATTATGGACAGACTACATTAAAATTATTCCAGATGGTTGGCAATGGTGTAACATAAACATTTTATTTCGCCCATCTTTAGTCAAAGCAGAACAATCAGAACATTTCAGTTCCACTCTTGTCAATGCTCACCAGGTACCAGCGCTGAGCCAGGCACACAGCAATGCCACCAGCTCCCCCAAAACAACCTCAATGTGTCAGCCTTAATTTTTTTCTGATCCTTGAAGATCCCACTGCTTTTGTGAGAGTGGCTTTTCCAGAGTAATTATAACTCGCACAGTTCCATTCCAATTAAGGGAAACAAAGCCAGAAGCACACTCTATTCCTAGTAGAGGAGCATGCCATGTTTAGAGCCAGTTCCCTCTCTCCTCTCTGCAAGACACCGAATTGCACGATGATGCCCCCTGAACTTCAACTCTTTTCTCCTCACTGCTCAGCACAAAGCTATGCGAATGCATCACACACTGTCCTTTCAACTCACTGTTTCAGGAGGAGGAGCTGAAATAGGCTATTTCACAGCTTCTCCCAGTTAATGAACACAATGTTTATCTTGAAGCATCACACCTCTCAGTGCCAGGTACCTGACTGTCACCTTTTCCTTAGGAACAGCCTACTTTGCTCACCACCAGAAGATTTTACATCAATCCGTGCTTCATTAACATCTCAGCTTACACATCACCTTCAGCAGCTTTTCCTTTACAAGTCCTCACCTCCATAAGGACTGAACTTCACACAACTGCTTCTTCTGCCTGTTGCTACACTGCTGTTGCAACTGCTTTCAGCTGAACACAGTTTCCTTCCCTTTTCCTTGTGCTCCGGTCACAGACCTTTAAGCAAGAAAGCTGAAGAAGGCTTATCAGCTACAGATTTCTGACTCGGGTTAGTCAAACTGTCTCACTCTCCCAGGGAAGGATGCAAGAGCTCAAAACACTGACACACTACAGACAGGGATGAATGAAGACTTCCAGTGCAAGGCTACCAGCAAGTGCTCTGCTTGCAGAAGGAGTAACAGCTTTGCATTAAGAAGATGCAGTGCAGGCTGCTGGCAGAGAACCAGAGAAAGGCAGAAACCCTTTAGTAACTGGTTCAAAAGCAGCAGCTAGCCCAGATTTCTGGGTGAACTAAACAGGATGCTATGCTTCTTCTCCAAACAGCAGCAGAATTAATTACACTGCTCTAAGTGCCTACCTCTAACACAAAACATACTGCCACAGCTCACAGCAGACAGGCAGGGGAGATGTGCATGTGTCCAGCACGCAGCTGTCTCACGATGAGCACTAAAATTCCTGAATTTTCTCCATGTGTTCCCTCATCTCCCATCTTTATATCCAGCCCTTGCTTTTTATCCAAGCTCTGGCAGCAGGGCCGCCCTACCACTGCATACAGCTCATGCAGTAGGATTCTGTTCCCAAGCAGTTCTACCCACCTGCAACATACGCCAACCAGCTGCCAACCCACCCCTGTTTAATTACACCAAGAGCACACTCTCCCTATCCAAACACATCCTGGTAGGAATGCCAGCACGCCCCAGCCCTCCAGAGGAGGCACTAAGGAATAAGAAGTCTGACTTACTGATAATAAGGGCACTGACTACAAAGCCAATGAAGCTTTTCTATGAAAATAACCACCAAATATAAGTGTGGTGACTGAAGGGAAAGACCTGAGTGAAGCAGAAGCCCAGGCTGCACTCTGTCCTTGTGATACGCACCTTGCACCACACCCTGAGCTAATCCCTATTTGAGAATGAGGGTTTGGTCATACACTGTAAGTTACAGGCAAGTACTGCAGCTATCACCTGAAGAATATTCATGGCAGGCACTTTAAGCAATAGTCACAAGTTGTTTTAAGGTGTTAGGGGAATTTTAAAAGGATAAAGCAATGTATTTTGCACCTTAGTGCTCATATTACTCCTTTTAAATTCAGCTCTTTATCTTAGCAGAGATTAACATGGATTTGCACACATGAACACAGGATGGTTATCAGCATCCAGCTCTCAGGAGCCAAAAAGCAAGGACTGCTAAAAGCAACATTGAAAAGTTTCTCTCAACCAGGCTGAAGTGCCAGCAGACAAAAACATCCCGTTTGCTTCATGTTCAGCATTTGTAATCTGTATTTCCTCCACACTGCTCACTTCCACACAAGCAACTGCAGGGAGCAGCTTCCATCCAAACAGAGCTGTCCAAGGAAAGGTGCACGAGGAGACCCACTGGGGCTTAAGTCTAATCCAACCCCAGAAAACCTTTCATAAAGTATAAACATAATTTTCACCCTGTTAGTACTGAAGTGTAGATGAAATCCAAAGTGTGTATGTATGAGACCCGCGGCCAGGTGAGATGTGCTGCCTGCAGTTGCCACTTGCACACTGCAAACCTGCACTCCAGGGAAAGAAAAACAACAGCCACCAACCAAAAACCAGCAGACCCACCAACGACTGCCCCACTAAGATCTAAGATTCTGGATCCTCACCACTCATACACAGATTAAGAACAACAACAACAACAAAAAAGCACAACAAAATACCAGGACTTGTCCGAAAATAAACCTGCAAGATCTAAACACGCCATCCCCGTGATTTTGCCAATGTCACACAACTAGCTACTCCATACTAACTCGTTCTTCTAGGTTAGTCTTCCACGAGCCCCTGCTGGTTGACCAGAAGTTACTCCTCCTTAAAGAAACATTTCCATTGCTGTAGGAAGGTGAGCTTCCACTGCTGGGGCAGCTCATGGTGCTGGAATGCTGCTCAGCAAGCACGAGGTTGGCTGCTGCAGGGCTGCACCTGCGCTGTGCTGCTCCTCCAGGCCTGACACTGAAGCTTCACATCGTGCAGCACTCCTGGAAAGCAAATGTGTTCCATTCTGCTTCCTTTACAAATCCTGCTCTTTCTCTCCAATAACACACTTTTAACCCTGTGAGAAGCACAGACTGCAGGAGGCAGCCATCACCCAGCCACCCCATCCACCACCAGAGCCAGGAGCGCTTAAGCAAAACCACATATGGAAACAGCGAGCAGATGTGCAAACAAACCAAGGTTGGCCAGCATGAGCAGGCTGGGCGTTAAGAGCTCAGCCCAGTGGCATTTAGTGCCACCAAAGAATTAATGAAGCAGCACATTCATGAGTTTTTTCCACATGTCTAGCAAGGTTATGCTGGATATGCGCTTCCATAGGGAGTTTTAAAACAAATTAAGTTTATTAACTTGAGAGGAGAATACTTGTATAGGGGAAAAAAAAAGTTAAAAAGAGTGAAAAAGAAATAATGACAATTTGCTGTCAAGTCTCACAATAAAAATACCACACAGATACTGCCAGAGGGGTGGAATAGAAGGGGCAAAAACCTGCGAGCTCTGAAAGGACCCTCTGTTTTCAGATGTTTGCATGTCTTTAATAGGTCAGAGGGACACAAACTCAAATTAATAGAAACCAGCTTGGTCAGAATGTAAAGTCAGCCTGGTACAAAGGAAAATTAATTCTATGGCCTGTTTAATCCACCTAAACATATGGAAATAAAAAGCAGATTTTCCATTAGCACATCTCCTGGGCTCAGGATGCAGCTTCTGTCCAGCAATGGGCTCCTAAGGAGCAACCTGCAGATCAAATACATGCAGCCGACATACCAACACTACAAACAAGCTCACAACCCTCTTAAAACACGACTGGTGAAGTAAGAGTCGAGCCCACCTCTTCTCAAGTTGCCAGCTGAAATAAAACATAGCTGCTGTACTTCAAGGGACAAAATAAATAGCTTGAACCAGAAGATAAATATTCATGCGCTTTTGCTCCGTATGTATCTCCTGAAAGCATCAGACTGCAGTGTTTCATCTCTGAATGAAAGCTTCAGCGAGGATGAATCTTAATTGACTCATGAAATTAGGTTACCGACAACAGTGGATCTAAAACATCTATAAAAAAAAATTGCCAAGAAGTCGTTTTAATTGGCAATTTAGATGCCTGCTGTAATTATGATGCACTTGAAATCTCTTCAACCAGCAAACAGCTACACAGATGGCGGAATCCAGAAGTGGATTTTATTTACCAAGCTAGAATTGTTTTTTACTTCAATGTAATGCAGCAGCACCTTCCACAAAGGGGTCTAGGCCTAATGAGACTCGCTCAGCATCCCTGCTCAAGGAGGGCAGCTTCCATCTCAGCTCTGTGCAGCACTGAGCACAGGGGCTCGGGGTGAGGGAAAGCCTGGCCTGCTGCACTGCACAGCTCCTTTGCAGACTGCATCTATCCCTGCTGTGGGCCTTAGTGCAGCTGGGAGCTGTTAAATGTCCTGAGAACAGAGACGTACCTGCACCGGCTCTGAAGGGATGGAGCTCAGTTTGTTCCTAGCTGTCTTTATTGCACTATGGTTTGGATCTGCTACCAGAATCTCCCTCCTGGTGAGCACCTGCGGTTAGAGAAGAGGTTGGGAAGGAACGCTGCTAACCCAAATTAATTCTGTGCTCAGTGTTAATACAGAATCCACCTCACTATCTGCTTGGAGACATTAACCCTTCTAGATAACAAGGTTGTACAGCTCTCAGATCTACATTCAAGACAAAATAAAGCAGTGTGGATGCATGGATGGACACATCCAGCACTTCGGGACCGTAAGAGGGCTGAGATTCAAAGGTTCATATTTCAGTTCTGCAGCTGCAGGAATAATTTGTCTCCTGTGCAAACTCCTGTCAGATTTATGGATAATCACAGGAAGAAAACACTATCCAGCCCCCTGCATTTTCTGAATGGAGGGCAGCTGTAATTCACTGGAAATCTGTCCGATTCAATTATGTGCATAATAAGATGTACTGACAGAATCTGAAGGATCTGTCTAGACAAGCAAATGAATATCCAGTTGTAACTGTATATATTAAAAAAAGCAAATCCAAGTAAGCTTAGTCTATTCTTATATCTTATTGATCCTGAAAATTAAGACATTATCTTTGTGCACTGAGTCAACAATACGTTTGTGAGGAGTATAACCGAAAGCAACCTAAGTCACATTTGACACATCCTAATTGCTTACTCCGTCCATGCTCTGAGGCTTTCAGACATAATTACACCATCATTCACTCTTTCACACAGTACACTGTTAGGAAATAGAGGTCTGAGATCAAGCGTTTTTAATTCCAGATTACATAGTGGTCTATTCCTTAAACTAAAGAAACAATTGAATCCGTATCACATGTAACCTCTATTTTTTGCAACAGGAAGCATATGAACATCCCTTATCTTTCAAAGCAGCAGATAAACAGTGCCCAGCTTTCTCATGGGTCTCACTTTCCCATTTATTCAGCTTGATGATGCCCCTTGTGAGCAGCTGCATTCAAAGTCAGCTATAACATTTACACTGAGCGCTCTGTATTTAACACACGCTCTCTGTGGGCTTGATTTTCTTCCCCCAAAAAAATCCATCTTAGATATTTCACAGAAAAAAAGACAAAGCAGGAAGCATTTAAGAACATCGTGTTCATGGCAAGGACAGACGGTTCTTTTCAGGTGTCTTTGTGACTCAAGCGACAGTATTTGATGACGAGTGAAGGACCACAAGAAAGCCAACTTGTAATTGGGAGCCCTGGTTACCAAGCAGTCTGATGCAACATCACACTGTCCAAGAATATGTTATTTCAGATATCAAAGATAATGTATGATCCGCTTTAAATAATAATAATACACATGCATGTGAATCTCACTCTTAAACAGAAAGAACTGCCTGGTTGGCACTACAAACAGTACTTTAAAAATACAGCCTTATCAAAGCAGAAAAGCCTGCTGGTCTGTTTTCCAGCCAACATGAAAATAACAGAAAGCTGAGCTTTCCACCTTTGTTCTAGGTCAGCATGTGTGAAGTTCACACAGTAGAATTCACAGGAAGAAAGGCTCAAAGCATTAACAGTTTCAATCATAAGATCTGTCAGCTTAAGCGTATCATAGAAATCCCTAACAGTTTGAAAGCTGATTTAAAGAAAACACCCAGCAGTGAAAATTACCCTCCATGAGCAGTTATCAAATCACAACACTTACACAGATGTTAGCAAACAACTACTTCTACCACACTCAATTTCCTTGCTTGTCAGTATCACTGAAGCCTTTAACCCATGTAAGTCTTCAGCTACTTCCAGGCATAGTTAAGTTATTTAATCATCATTTTCTCTCCTGAACTTTTGTCTCCCGTTTGCGATGTTACACTGACACAGCCAAAGAGTTTGTTTTGGAAAGAACAGCGTATGTATTCCTGGACAGCAGATGTTTCAGTGCTTCCTTCGGAGCACTCCCTGATGTTACGAGTTCACTAAGAGGTCCAGTCAGTTCAGCAAAGCAACATCAAGAACTGCTCCCAATCCCATCCCAAACTGCCTTCAACTTTCTGTCACGTGGCCATCTGCACGACTTGACAAGTATTTTAAGCATAGCTTTGTTTACAGTAACTGAAACCCAGGGGATTACTGAGGGAGAAATCTCTGCTCGGAACGTCTTGCTTCTGTGCTAGTTTAGCCAGTTCTCCTGCTTCCAACCCACAGTGCAGGGCTGGAGCTTTGGAAGTTACGCAAGTGACTGCTTCCAGAACTTGCCCTGAGGTTTTAGGAGTTCTAAAGCACATTGATATGGAGTTTGTACGACCGTATGTACCCGCGGTTGTACACTAGTAGCAACGTGAGCGCAGAGTTATTGCATTCTTGAAGAATAAGTTGGAATTGAATGGAATCAACTCTTTAAAAAGACCATGAGAGACTCATGTCTCTTTCATTTTGAAAGTTTAAGTGAAGGTCACACACTTTAATTGAGAAAATTCACGGTAAATGAACGTTTCTGCTTGCATTGAACACGCTTTGGTGGTGGGAAACAGATCACACACAGAATCACAGAATGACCCGGGTTGGAAGGGACCTCAAGGATCGTGTAGTTCCAACCCCCTGCCTGGCAGGGCCACCAAACATACACCTTTACTAGATCAGGTTGCCCAGGGCCCCGTCCAACCTGGCCTTGAACACCTCCAAGGACGGGGCATCCACAACCTCCCTGTGCAGCCTGTTCCAGGCCCTAACCACTCTCCTAGTGAAGAACTTCCCCCTAACATCCAACCTAAATCTTCCCTCTTTTAACTTCAAACCATTTCCCCGTGTCCTGTTATTGTCAGCCCTTTCCAAGAGTTTCCTCCCCTCCTGGCAGTAAGTTCCCTTCAGGTATTGAAAGGCTGCAATGAGGTCACCCCGCAACCTTCTCTTCTCCAGGCTGAACAAACCCAACTCCCTCAGCCTGTCCTCATAGTGGAGGTGCTCCAGCCCCCTGATCATCTTCCTGCCCCTCCTCTGGACCCAGACTATGGCTGACAAAAGCCTGAAGGTGATTTCAAACCCAGGTTCTGTCCTGCAAGCAGAGCAGAGCTGCTTCATTAAGCAGCCCTGAGTCCACACACACACAGACAACACATCACCACCCAAAACCAAATCAATACAACACACCATCTACCTTTCTCACCACGCAGCACTCCTGGTGGCATGTTATTTAAACAGGAGCCTCTTCTCCGTCTATCCTCCTCATGTCGCTCACTGTCCCCCTCAGTAGCTCTGTAAGAGAAGCACACAGCTGTGATCAGCAGCACACAACTCCAAAGCTCCCATTGAGGAGGAGCTGGGGCCACAGGCCCGCGGCCTCCTCTCCTCACAGACAGCACAGCCCCTGCCGAGCTGACAGCACCAACACGGCCCCAGGATGGGCCCACACAGCGCCGGGACCGCGGGGTGGAGGTTCGGGATGGAGGTTCGGGATGGAGGTTCGGGATGGAGGTTCGGGATGGGGCCGGGCCCGAGGCGTTACCTGACCCCGCGTCCAACGACGGCCCCGACACGGCACAACCCGCACCGCTGACACCAAGGCGGAAGTGCGGCCCTCGCAGCGGTTGAGTGACGAAGCTCTCAGCCAATCGCGACGCGAGGCAGCGCACCGATGGAGGAGGATGGACGAATCGGCGGCCTCGCCCTCCATGCAGGAGGCGGGGAATATGCTAATCAGGAGCAGAGCGCCGCGGCCGCACCACGAAGCTAGGGAGACAGCTGGCCAATGGGAGGTGAGATGGGGCGGGGATATGTAAATTAGGAAGGCTCCCATGGTACCACTGTTATCACTGCTATCACTGCTATCTATCACTGCTATCTATCACTGCTATCACTGCTATCAATCACTACTGTCACTGCTATCACTGCTATCACTGCTGTCACTATCACTGCTATCACCACTGCTATCATCACTGCTATCATCACTGCTATCACTGCTATCATCACTGCTATCACTGCTATCACCACTGCTATCATCACTGCTATCATCACTGCTATCACTGCTATCACCACTGCTATCATCACTGCTATCATCACTGCTATCACTGCTATCATCACTGCTATCACTGCTATCATCACTGCTATCATCACTGCTATCACTGCTATCACTGCTATCATCACTGCTATCATCACTGCTATCACTGCTATCACCACTGCTATCATCACTGCTATCATCACTGCTATCATCACTGCTATCACCACTGCTATCATCACTGCTATCACTGCTATCATCACTGCTATCATCACTGCTATCATCACTGCTATCATCACTGCTATCACTGCTATCATCACTGCTATCATCACTGCTATCACCACTGCTATCATCACTGCTATCACTGCTATCACCACTGCTATCATCACTGCTATCACTGCTATCATCACTGCTATCATCACTGCTATCATCACTGCTATCACCACTGCTATCACCGCTGCTATCATCACTGCTATCATCACTGCTATCACTGCTATCACCACTGCTATCATCACTGCTATCACTGCTATCACTGGTACCACTGCTATCACTGCTATCACTGCTATCACTCCAAATTCCATCTTGTCCCACCTGCGAAGGCAGCTATCACAAATCCCATTCACTGCAATACTGCTTTTCATGCTGCTGGCACTGAAAAAAGGAAGGTATTATGACAAACGTAGCATGGCATTAATCTGTTTCATACAGAAAAGCCTCCTCTTTACAACAGCCCATGTTCCATCGTGCTGCCTCCAGCTTATCCGCCAGCAATCAGTGGTGCCTTATGTCCTATTAGGGGTTTATTTGTTGAACTGGTCCATGAGAGCGTCTTACTTTGATATAATGACAACGTCTGGTTTGAGCTCCGTGCTCAGCAGCCAGTCATTGCTGTGCTCCCCACACCACGTTTCTATTGACGGATGGCAGCGCTTACATCAGAGATTAATTCAACAGTAGGATGCTTTCTTTCTGGAAGTTTAAGTCAATGGGAGCTAATTATACCTATTGATGCAATACCAGAATTGATGGGTGAGTAAGATCCAACCTGATTGAGTGCTGCCGTGGTAACTTCTCTCTGTCCCCAGGATCTCGTCCATCACAGCACGCAGTGAAGGGATGCATCCCACAGCTATAGGGGGGCTTTCCTGGGGACACCCGTAAACAGAAAAGAAAGGAAAGGTGGATATTGGAGACAGCAATACTATTGACAAAGCCATAGGCTGTTCCAAATCGGTTCAGTGTGTAATTTTCTATATTTTTGAAGGATTAGCACTGTTGGTCCAGCAGATAACCTGGATGTGTTCAACATGGGGAAAAGAAGGTGGAGGGGGAGGTTTGATTCATGTTTATAAATATCTAAAGAGAGGTGGGAGGCAAATGGATGAGGCCAGGCTCTTCTTGGTGGTGTGTAGCATTAGGGCAAGGAGTAATGGCCTGAACTGGAACATAGGAAGTCCCATATACCAACATGCAGAACTTCTTTACAGTAACGGTGATGGAGCACTGGAACAGGTTGCCCGGGGAGGTAGTGGAGACTCCTTCTATGGAGATATTCATGACCCATATGGACACCGACCTGTCTGACCTGTTGTAGGGCTCCTGCTTTAGCAGGGGGTTGGACTCAAGGACTTCTTGAGATCCTTCCAACCCCTGCAATTCTGACTCTGTGATTACTTGCTGGGACAGTTTTTGTACTGGATGGAATAAAGTCCTGCTCACTGGTCCCTAGGCAACTACCAGAACAAATTACTTACCACTAATTCACACGCATCCATCAAAATAAGACCCACATTCATGTTATCCTTCAGTATCTTTTGTGCTTGAAAATCAGCCCCTTAACTTTCCAGAAACAAATGATACTAATCTGCAGATTTGTTTTAAAAATACAAGTGTTAAAAGGGTTTCGCTGTGAAATTCCACAAAAGCAAACAGTAAAAGAGATGGAACTTGAGCATAAGCAACAAAGCAAAACAGCTGCTGTCCCCGATGGAGTTGGGAAGCTGGGCTGCAGATTGAGCTGTGGGGTAGCAGCGATCACTACCGTGCCTCCCCCATCAGCTCCCATGTCAGCCTCTGCTGGCTGCCTGCTTGTAGCCCAGAGCAGGAACCGGGAGCAAAAGGAAAAGAAAAACCTTCATTGATATTCACAATGATGTCTTACGTGTTCAGCATTGTTTTTGTCTAAGGGAGCTCTTTCAGAAAATGTGAGAAGACGAGTTATTAGGTGGAAGAATGGTCATCCGAAGTGAAGAAAGGTCTCTGTTGGGAAGGAAGGGACTGTACTGCTCTGTGTATTAAAGTACCACGAATCCTTTTGATTATCATTTTGATTACTGTGTGCGTATATTTGATAAGATGGATTCAGATTGGGAACTGTGGAAAAAAACAAATTAATGACCTTAACTAAGCTAAACAGCAAATTAAAAGCCTCTAATGATCAAGGTACATGAGTTGAATTTGCAGCTGACGATTGTTCCCTTGCTCTGCCGGTAGCTGAATGGTAGCATCCCTCCTTGTCCCCATTGGCATGCAGCATCATCCTGAACCCAGCACCAGACCCAGCCCAGCCCCAGAGCTGTGCTGCCAGTGGGGACCTTCAGAGGGGACCCAGCATCTGCTGGGCTCTGCAGGAGCACCGCCAAGTGCCTGCCTGCTTGTTCCCAAGCACAGAGCACAAACCCCATTTTCCAGCCATCCGGCCCCAGTGCGGAGCAAGCAGGAAGGAGCCTCGCCAGCTGGCTGCTAGCTGAGGGCTCCAGCAGGGAGAAGCCTGAACAAGGAGTCCTGCACAGTGCCAGCATTGCTGCCCAAGTCCCATTTCACATTTGGAATGGTTCCCAGCCACCAGCTCCACTCAGGGCAGGAGCCGGCTGCCCAACTCTGCCAGCTCTCCTCATCCCGGACACTCTGTTTGCAGAACACACTGACAGTTTTCAGTCCGTGCCATTTGGAAGCAGACCTTGCAGGTACTGTCGCCTCACATGCACAAAGGGAAGGTTTGGCTCAAAGCACAGCATTAATACTGGTGTGAGTTGTGTCCAGAAAGTTTCACAGGAAACTTCTCATTGACTAAGATGTGATTTGTTACCAGGCTTACACAGTGCATTCAAATAGCATTACAAGAAAGAACCCCAACCACTGAACAAGTGCCCCAGTAACTCTGCCTTGATGGTGGGGGCTCCTGGTGCTCCCATACCTGCGTGCAGAGTTGGGCCTTCAAGCAGGTCTTCACATGGACCAGAAACAGCCCTGCTTCATGAGACCAGGAGCTGAAGTAATGCAGGGACAGAGGGAGAAGGAATGAAATGGATCCATTAGCCTCTCATTTCCTCAATGTTTCAGCTGTCACGAACACAGACCATCCATTCCAGAAGTGCAGAGCAGAGATCAGGGAGGTCTTCAAGCAGCAAACGGACCTCAAAGGAAACCCCAACTCCTACCTGCAAACTAAAGGCTGCAGCAAGGCTTGCCATCACCTACTGCCATCTCTGCCTTCTCCAGCTGGTCCTCAACCAGCTGCAACATGCACTGCTTACACAAAGCAGGGGAGAGCACTGTTTCACTCATCAGCTCAGCACAGCAGCCTTAGTGAAGTCCCCATAGTGAAACCTTTGCTGCTTCACTCTAGTTGGCTCCATAAGCATGAAAACCATTCTGAAGAACACGAGCAAGTGCTTGGCTGTGCCATACATGGACCACCTGATGAAGCTCAACCCTCTGTCCATTGTAAAGGATAAAGGAAGGGACACTCCCAGGCAGAGGGATGCTGTCACATTGAGTTTCTGAGATGATAAAATGCAATAGGTGGAAATGAGACAAATAGCAGCACCCTGTTTTTTTCAGTGAGAAAAACAGATCGTGTGCTCACAACTGCAGCCTTGGAGGGCAGCACATGTTCTCATTGCTTCAGGTGAACTGAACTAGAAAAGCTTTTTCCTACCTTTTGTATGTGCAGCTGCTATTTAATGTAAATGAACTTACCAGAAATTGAATAACACCCACACGAGTAATTTTACACCCATCCAGCATTTAAATTCTGAATGCAATAATTTGCAGCACCACAGCAAGGCTAGAATTCCCAAAGCAAGTGGTCTATTTTTAAACCTTTCAAGCTCTATTTTTCTTTATGAGGTGTAGAAATTTGCTTCCTTCTGCTGCTTCAGAACTTAATTCACAACAAAAGTTTCGGGGATGTGCCAGTAAGTACCTTCTACACCAATCGTGGTTCAGAATTACAGTGGTGTGAGAAATCTGAAGCTTGGCTCAGACTGAACACTGCCATGGCAAGAGCTGAGCATCGCTCCTGAGCACCCAAATATCACATATGGAGAGTGCACTGGAGCAGAATTGAGGTCTATGAGGGAGTTCAGACTGCCCCATATGCCCCATAAGACTCTGGTGGAAGAGATAGACCCAACCTTCTTTCCCTCTGCAGTGAGATGTGCTGCCTTCCCTGATGCTGTTGGGCTTTTCCTCCACTTGGGAAAGAAAGAAAATGTTTGTGGCAAATGGAGACGCAATTATTTTAAAACGTTGCCTTTTCTGAGATGTAGCAGCAACAAAAATTACACGCAGATCAAAGAGAAAAGAGGCTGTGCTCAGGGACAGCTCAAAATAACACAGGGCAGTTGCTGAGCAACTTTCCAGTGCAAAGTCTTGCTTTTCTCTGGTTCCTCCCCCATCTGTACAAGAGGGACGGTGTCTAGTATTAGTCAAAGGGAAGTCTGTGTGATTGCCTGAGTACAATTAGATCTGAGGTCTTTGCAAACAGCTCCCATCAATCAACCCCGAGCCATTGATCTTACATCTCAAGCACTTATTGAAAAATAAATTATGCTTTTTTGATCTAATCAACTATTAAGGATCCTTCTCTTCCTTTTAGAAGCTGGGTAAATAAAATTCTTCTATCAGAACTTGCTTAATAATTATTCTGGACACACGGTAGACTGAATCCTGAGTGCAAAGCAAAGCTATGATGCAGAAACCAAAGGCTGATTTCTTTTTCCTCTGCTCCTTTATTTTGTTGGAGCATCTATTCTTCCAACAGGCACTCACACAATTTGGTGCACAATGCTAAATGCAGTCCCATAATCAGGGCATTGTTTGTTATCTGCACATGTGCTGTGGGGATCTGCGTGCTCCAAAGTGGTACCCAGGGATTCCACCTTCCTCTCCTGTTGTGGTTTGTCCCTCTCCTGCTTTTGAGCCACATCTGTTAGAGGCAAAAATGCTTTTGTGCTCTGAGGAGGGATGGTGAGTTTCCATCCATGGGGATCCTTTGGCATCAGGAGTGAAGTAAAGCTGGCTGCTGTCAGCACTCAGGGGGCAGCAGCCACGACAGGGCTGGGATGAGCCAGTGTGGGCAGGGGCACTGGTCAGGTGGTTGCCATCCATCTGGGGACCCCTAGTAGGAGATCCCTGATGGCCATAAAAATAAGATGCTTCCTTCGTTTTGTCATGGAAATGAGAAATCTGACACTTCAAAAAGAGGAGTTAGCAGGTCTGCCTTAGGGCTGGTGCAGGTGAGATGGGCAGGGAAGATGGTCTGTGTGTTCAGCTCTCTGCCAAAGCACATCTGGAGCACATCTGGGATGGAGAAGCAGTGCTGGGAAAGGGTAACAATGTCACCCATCGGGTCGGAGACCACCCAGCACCTCAACCCAGGAGCCAAACCCGAGGCAGAACTGATTCCTGACCCACACGGGCACTGACATAGCACGGCGTGCCCTGATATTTTCCAGCTTTTTAAAAGCAACGCCCCTTTGCACGCAGCGGAGCAGCACAGCTCTGCCTCTTGGATGCTGCTGGCGCGTCGCCACCCTTTAATTAAGTCTGACGCTGGCGGCAGCGCCTCGGGTCGGCGGCGTGGAGGCTGCGGGAATCGCACAGAGATCGGGATGCTGCGGGGCCGTGGGATGGATGGGGCGTTCAAACTAACAAGGCACAGTAATCGTGTCAGTATTACCGCACTCATTGATCAGATCGATGGAGAGCACAGACCCAGACAGTGCGTGGAAAAACTCCTTTGCCTGCAGGGAAGAGGTTGGCTGGGAGCAGAGAGCAATCGTTTGGAACCCAAATCCTTGCTGCATGGCACAAGCCACGGGGAAGTTGCTGCTACGAGGCTCCCTGACATCCCTTGGCACCAAAGTGCACGATGAACCATTTCTAGTACAGGTTTCCAGCAAGCACTGGCAGCACCTGCGGTCAGCTGAGTCCTGCAGATGGGCTAAAACTTCAATTGGGTACTTTGGAAAATCAGTCTCTCCTCACAAAGTGCTTTGGGATCTTAACAGGAAAGTGAGGCTGCCTCCATCAGCAGAAAGAAGAGAACAACACCTGCTCGAGGCTGCTCTTCTGTCAATGCAGGCTGTGGTGGGCAGCAGTGATTTGAATTCTGCCTCTCGATTATCATCAGCTGTACCCTGCTGACCCAGAGAAGCTTATCTCTGCCTCGCCCACACAGGGCAGCCTGATTTGGTCTGCTCTGCTTGCACATAGTGCCATATACAGAACAGCATTGCAATTAAACATTTTCTCTGCTCTATGCTAATGAGAAACAGGAAGAGCTAACAGGATGAACAATGGCAGATAATTACAGCCAAGCAATTACTGACACAATCCTCCGTCCTTGTCTTCACATTGCTTTTTCCACTGCTCAGTGCTTGCCATGAGCCTGACACGGTGAGCAGGGCCATAGAGAGGCCCTTGGAGGCACAACCCTAAAGCAGCCCCACATAAGCACATTTGTAGCTTTGTATCCAAACTTTGTTGTTCCTCTCTGTTTGCCAAGCAAACTGCCAAGGAATCCTTCACTTGCCAAGCAGCAGGACAGCCTGCATTAGCTAACAGTACCTGCAAAAATGGCACATCACAGACTTTGGTCTGTTTGACTGTAGTTTTCAAGCTTTCCAGTGTCTCTCGTGCCCGGTGAAAGAAGGGAAAGAAGAATAAGAGATCCAGGTAGGGAATTATCTCTCTCTTCTTGTTTCCTGCAGGTAGGCAATGTGTCACAACCACAGCTCACTGAGGCTTGGGGAAGTGGCAGAGCCAGCTGGGTTCCTGTGGCTGTTGGCCTTGGGATAACCAAGTACAGGGTTCTCAGGCAATCATAAAGGAGGGCTGACTCCCAGTATCCCTAAATTCTGGCTTATATAACATGCAGGAAAGTAACTGACTGATTGCTGTCCCCTGGAGGCACAGGCACCAGCTCAGTGACCTGCGCGTCACTGGCCAGGCTGAGATGGAGAACAACAAGAACAAAAGTGCTCCTGATGGAAGACCTGGCTCCCACGCAAGGTGGCTTCATATCTCTTGTGTGATTCACTCCCTTAGTTTACACTGGATGTACATAACCTTGTTTCTAGTTCTTGGCTTCTCCCAGTTCACGACATCCTACCTGCAGAGCAGCTGCACCCCACCCAGGGGATCAGCACTGCAGGACCTGATTTCTTATCAAGGACAGGAAGACGTTCAGTCTTTCTGTTTTCCTGTTATTCCCCCATGGCTCATTCCAGCACGTTCTGAACTCAGTGAGACCTCAGTGACTGTTGTGTTCAGCGGCAGCTCTGTCACACCGGAGCCCCCTGAGATGGCTGAGCTGAGTGGTTTCACAAGAAGAAGGGTCTCATAACTGCAGTAAGGAAAACAAGAATCCTGTTATGGACTGCAGCAGCAAACTCCCTGTCTTTGCAGAGACACAGATGTAGCACAACAGGACAGAAGCCTTGGCATGCACGACGCTGGCTGGTGTAACAGCTCTTGTTGCTGAAATGTCATTCATTGCAAACTAACCCAATAAATGGAGCTGCTTTAGGTTCCAGCTCTTCTCAGGACCCAGGGGAGCTCTAAGTTTCTTTGTCCTCTACTATATCTCTGTATCACTCTAACTTCAAATTACTGGCTTGTCTGGAGGTCAAAGCAGCCAGGAATGTTTGTTTGGTCCTGGTAGAAGGAAGACAGGTAAAAACATCCTGAGCACTGTTGTTATTTCTCCTGCAGAGAGCTGATGCTTCCTAAATGCTTTGCCTTCCTCCTATCACTGTAACCCTTTTAATCCCTCCTCACTGTGATTTTATATTCAGATGCCTGACGTATTCCCTATTAGTCTCTGCTGACTTATAGCAAACATCAAAAGGAAGCCTGAAAAAATAAGGAATCAGAGACTAGCAAGGCATAGTTCAGGGCCTGTGAGGAAACAGAAAGGCAGAGGAGGCAGCTTCTGGCAATCTTCTGGCTTGTTCAAGCACAGAAAAGGAGGGCAGAGGAGCCGGGGTGACCATGACTCACAGGGGTGGGTCAAGGAATCCAGCAGAGCTGATGAGGGCTGAACAGACAGATGGCCATATTTTCCTCTAGCCTGAAAGACATCTTCCTTTGGGGGAAAAGTGCTTTGATAACTGACTACAATGCTGCTGGACTTTACAGTGCAATGCCTTTCACAGATTGCCCTTGAAGAGATGCTTAAAGTTCCTGCAGACTTGCTAGGAACAATATTAGCAGCATCTCCGGTGACTTCTGCCTGCTCTTCATCCACAAGAGATGGGTGTGTGGGTTGAGCTCTTCTGATGAAGGTGTCAGTCACCACCCAGACTGTATGCTGACATTTCAGACAGTGGGTATCAAGGCAGCCTCAGACCAGCCGAGCTGATTCTGTCTGCATCTCCACTTGCATCTTGCTGGCATCTCCTTCCCATCCTCCTGGGCAGCAGAGTGGAGGTTTTGATGTGATAGAATCACAGAATGACTTAGGTTGAAGGAGACCTTAAAGTTCATCCAGTTCCAGACCCCTGCGATGGGCTGGCTGCCCCCCCCCAGCTCGTGCTGCCCACAGCCCCATCCCAACAAGCCTTGAACACCTCATCCTGTTCTCTTCTCATAAGAAATCCACACACTTCAGATAAAGTCTCCATCCACCATGGAGGTCTATAGTGACAAGCCAGCTTTATATTTCTGCTTGGAAAGCATCTGGAGGAAAGGGAGCTACACTTTCCTTCCTATTGCACACAATGAACCAATATGGTAATATCTTTGTAAGAGAGAATTGGGCCTACATTGAGTGGCAGTAATGAATTAAACAGAATTAAACTTTGATACATATGAGAGATATGATAGTTAGTACATAAAGTATTATAATTAATCGGTCCAGGAAACCTCTTAAATATTACATGAGGTTACCAATGAGTTTCCTGCCCGTGGGCCCCCACAGACCAGCAGGGAGCTGACATTTGCAGATCTTCTCCCACAAGAACCTCATGGCAGCTCTGAAGAAAGCCATGGGCGCCATAAGTGGGCTTAAACTCTACTCCTCTAATTGCTTGGCACCATTAAGTTTTATAAAATTTGATTAAGAATTAAGGAGCACACAGCTCTGCAGCTTGCAGCAAAGCCCAGAGAAGCCCAGCTTGTTTCTCTACAGCTGCTCTGTTTTTATGCCCACCCGAGAACAATATCAGCATCAACTTGGAACTGCTGGTACATCCTTGCTAAGCTCCACACCTGCACTACTTACTGCCATCAGAAGTGCTAGGAGTGAAATCCAGCCCAGCTTCTTTAAAGCCATCCCCTAGCAGAGAACCAAATTTAACTGATATTTTGTCAACAGAACTGTAATGTTTACTCTTCCACATGGCAAAATACTTCCAGTGCTGATTACAGCTGCTTATGGATATTATGTCTCGTTATTCAGACCCTGCTGTCTCTCTCTGAAAACATCTATGGGCCTTAACAGCTGCTGCCAATTGAGTCCAAGCTGACAGATGCAGGATGACTTTTGGTTTTATTCCCCTTGTGCTCTGAAATTTTCATTTCAAAACACAATATTGAATTGGCCTTGACAAGAACCAGGTGCTAATTCTGATCAGACACACTGCATTACTCATTGTGCTGTACCTGTTTTCCTCCCTCAGAGCAGAAAAGCTCAGCACTTTGATGCTCACAGCAGTGCTGTTGGTTCCATAAAGCTAGAAATGGGGCTCATATCCAACACAAAGCTTGCTCCATTCAGTCTCTTGCAGTGTGACCCCGCCACCAGTAGAAGTCATTTTGCCACCTGGCTCAGCAGCCCAGCTGCTCATTTCATGATGTTCCATGCAGGTTCAGCTTGCCTCGCTATTTATCAGTCCTAATAGCTCCCCAGGCTTGACAGACAAGTTGTTGCTGGTGTCTAAGAGCAGCATTTTGCTGGAGAAGTATCACTACTGTGGGAAATGGCATTTTCTGTATCTCATCCTCTGATGCTACCTATACAAAGCTCCTGTTAGGGTTTGGCTTCCCTGTTTGTGCAGCAGCTGGGCTCTGGCAAAGCAGGAGCTCAGAGTCTCCTCTGGAGATTTCATCCTCAGCCTCTCTGGTCTCTCTTCTCTCCACTGAGCTGCCCTTACCAGGCACTGCCAACTCATGAAGGGATCTCAGAAAAAGAACTTTTCCAAACTGAATAAACATTTCCTACGATGAAAGGCAGAAGAAAAAGAAGTAAAACAAAGGGATGGGCTTCATAGCACAGATACTTGTGTGAACGCCAGAGCACTTTCAACCCTCATCAGTAAAGGCATGAATAGAAAGAGGTTATTAAATCATTTCTTTCTTTAAAGTTTGTTCCACAGACAAGCTGGCTCCACAGGGCAGAAATAAGCAGAGGGGAAAAAAAAAAGGCAATAATGCAGAGCCGTAACAGCATCTGGTGGAGGTTTGGGGCTTGCTGTGCCCCAGTCTGTTCTCCCTTCTCTGGGGAAGGGCAGAGACCTCTCTTGTAAAGCTCTCACTTGTGAGAGTGCAAAGACAGACACGCATCAAAGTGAAGGTGTCTTGAAAGATCTCATTTCCCCTTTAAGCAGTCCTGGTACTGTGTCTTCTGATTTTCTTATCTCTCCCGTTTCAGGACACAGCTGTCCTTTTACTTTGTAATTGCATTGATACATATCTGAACCTGCACTGAAGTTCAAGTTCTTCTGCAGAGGGATGCTGAGAGAAGGCTGATCAGCATCCAGAGGACACATGTCTATATGAATTACAAATAACCCCTTCATCATTAGCACCTGATACACTGGCTTTGTTGGGTCTATTCCAGCTTCCATCTCTCCCCTTGAGCAAGCAGCCAACAGGAGCTGCACATGGGCTGCATGTGCCTGTGCTTCTGCACAGCTGAGCTCAGACAGTGGTGGGGTATTTTGACCCACAATAGAGGAACTTGTACTGATGTAAAAGCACTGTATGACTCTGGAGCTGCAGCCAAGATCATCAGAGCAAGCACCAAATGATAGCTGTGTGTGGAACAGAGGCACAGTGAATTTGTGAACCCCTCCAGCCTTCTGCTGCTGCATGGAGGTGGTGGTTATTCGTATGTAGAATGGGGCTGTCACCACCTCTACTGGTTCTGACTGAGAAACGTGTGGAAGATTTCAGGTCATGAATACTCCAAGGCAAACTGAGAGACAGCGTGGTTTTGTTTTAATGATTCAGTCCTGATTAGCACTTCATTATTTGTGAAAGATCACAGTCCCTGAAGGTGGGAGCTGTTGTCAATCATGTAATTAATAAGCCAGCTGCAAAGGAATATCCTCCCAGCTCTGGGTTTGTTATGCTGGGAAGTTGTCAATGGGTGCTGTTTTTAACACATGCTTCAATATACACCTCAGAGCTACAAACCTAAGTGATAAAAGATACAAATACCAAAGTAAGCCAACCAAGTTGTCCCTTCACAGTCACACTGACATGCATCCCAGGGAAGGGAGCAATCCAATCCTCACATCTGGATTTTGTGGCTCATTAGATGCTGAGCATCCAAGAAAATCTAAGACGAGAGCAAGCATTTAACTGAACAGCACCATCTCTACAACTCTTCTAAAGCAACTGAGAACTGGTTTTGTAGCATGGATGATCATGGAGAGGAAGGTGCTACTCTAAGAACAGATCCCAGCACTGCATCTTCAGCAGCCAGAACAGTCCCACATGGAAGCTCCTGTTGTTTGTACAGGAGTTCTTGGGAAGGCAAAACTTCTCCATCGCTCTCTGTTTGGCTCGTAAAACTCTGTGCAATTCTGCAAGTCACGAGAGACAACGTAAATGAGATGCTGAACTGAGGAAATAGAGCTGAGCAAAAGAAACTCCAAATTGGTCCCTGTAGGACCGTCAAACTAAAATAGTAAACAAGGGAAAGAGAAGCCAGTGTCACCAAGCCAGATGCCACAAAGCACATCCACAACAGTCCCTGTGTGCTTCCCATTGTAAGCAGCAGAGCAGGCTGCCCCAGCCAGGCTCAGCCCAAGGTCCTGGGGCAATTGGATAGATCCCACTCTAGAGTAACACACACAGATTCCTGAACACCAGAAAGCTGCAGAAGTTATTTGCCTCTTAGCCTGAAGGTTTCACATCACAGAGAAACCACCTAGAACAGCCATTTTTACAAGGTTATTTACTTCTTATCCACTCAGTGCTTGAGTCTAAAAGAAAGTTCAAGTGCAGATATCACTTTCAGTATAAAGCCGCTCCAAAATAGACACGCATTGCCCTTGTCTGCTTTGAAAGACATAGAGCACCTGTGGAATTCACATCCAAACTCAGTGTTCCTCAAAAGCAAAGCTGCCCCCAAACTCCTCACTCCTGCCCTTACCTGAGAGCTTCTGGTATAGAGCAGAGCTGCCAGCACAGCTGTACCGTGAGATCAGGAAGCATTACTTGAGAGCATTGGCTGCTCTCCGAGGCTCCTCAGTTGCCTCATCACACTCAGCTGAGACATTCCAGAAGCCTTTAAGAATTGGGTTGAATAGGGAGCTTTGGGTTGGGATCTTTATACTGGTTCTTTGCTCTTGTATCTGCCTGAGGACCAGGTGATACACAGCTCTGAGGGCAAGAAGAAAACCCTGACAGGTGACAACAGACTAATCAGTGCACCCTAATGAACAAGCACTTATGAACATGACATCTACATGTGACTTATGTAGTGCATAAGCCAGGTCAAAACATGAGCCACTGTACTAACTGCTTGCATATCAGTATGTAATCTGCTAATTAACCCTTCTAGGCTGGGTGATTTCCTTTGTTTCTTTACCAACACAGCATGACTACAGAAATACATTGGATTGATAGTTGTCCTGCTGGAGCAAGAGAGAAACAGAGCAGGAAAACTCTGTTCTGCCCAGCTCTGCTGTCCCTTACTGACCCAAGGTGCCAGGCAGGTCATTCTGGTTAAACAGTAATTGAAAAGTCCAGGTAACATGTTGGAATCCCTTTGTAAATTACCTTCGGTCCAAAGCATGATTTCTGCTTTCTGTTCTGATGGAACAAACTGAATAATGACTGACAGCTAAGGAGCAGCTCGCAGAGTCAGTGCCGCCCTATGCACGCAGTCATTTGGAATGCATAGATGTCTTAATGAATACTAACAACTGGCTGAATAGCTGGTGATTACAAACAGCGCGAGCTCTCAAACAGCCCCGGAATGAAAGAGTCGGCTGTTAAACATCATCCCACCATAAACCCGACTCAAAGCCCCGCTCTCTGTCCCCGGCAGCGCTCCGCGGGCTCACAGTGACCTCCTCTGTTGGGACGCGGTGGTGGAGCCGGGGCGGACACAGCGATTCCTGCCAGCCCGGACCGAAAGTGAAGGGATGGGAAGAGGTGCCAGCAAATGCCAGCCCTGCCGCGATGCTGGAGCTCCTTCAGCCTCTGCTCGAGCTTTGGAAAAATAGATATATATATAAATTCAAGCAAAAGTAACTCCCTTAACTATGAAAAGCCAAACGAGCTGAGGAAGGAGGAATCGACTCCCTGCAGCCAGAAGCAAAGGGCAACAAGCCCCCGGTTTGCAGATCGTGGGCTGGGCAGGGCGAGATCTGTACCTTTCCCTTGCTGCCCGTGAGGACCATGGGCAAGAGCATCGCTGCTTTCCTCCACCTGCACGGGGGCATTCGGGGCTGACTGTAATCAGGCGTTTACATCCACATCGCGACATCGGGGCAGAAATCGTCAGCACTCCCCACGGCCTCTCTCTCTGGGGGGATGCTTAGCGGGACTCGCGTGGATATTACGGAGGGATCGAGGGAACCGAAGGGACAAAGGAACGAGGGGCCGGCAGCGTTCCGTGCGAGCGGTGCATCGGGGGCCGCGGGGATGCTCGGGGCGGCGGCGGGGAGCGGGGGATGCGCCCCGGCTGCGGGAGGCGGGGCCGGGCCGGGGAGGGGCGGCAGCTCCGGCGGTGCGGAGCGGTGCGGGCCATGGAGAGCGGCGGGGCGTTGAACGGATCCGCCGCCGCCTCCGGGCGCTTCGCAGCCGCCGGCACCGCGGCGCTGGGCGCGCTCATGGCTCTGCTGATCGCCGTCACCGTGGCCGGCAACGCGCTGGTGATGCTGGCTTTCGTGGCGGACTCCAGCTTGCGCACCCAGAACAACTTCTTCCTCCTCAACCTGGCCATCTCGGATTTCCTAGTAGGTAAAGTGCCGCCCGCCGCGAAGCAACGCGTCCGAAACTTCGCGGCGAGGGCGGCGCGGGGTCCAGCCGCTCTCCCGGCCGCAGCTCCGGGCTTCCGTCCCGCAGCGCCGCTTCTCCCCGACCCCTCTGCCCCGCAGCGCCCGCTCGCATCCCACATCCCACATCCCGCATCCCACATCCCACATCCCACATCCCGCATCCCACATCCCGCATCCCACATCCCACATCCCGCATCCCACATCCCACATCCCGCATCCCACATCCCACATCCCACATCCTACATCCCACATCCCACATCCCACATCCTACATCCCACATCCTGCACCCGGCGGAGCAGAGCCCAGCTGAGCGCACGGGCGGCGGTGCTGCTGCAGGTCACGGCCCCGCGTGTCCGAACAAACGGAGCCCTCTGGTTGCAGGTGCCTTCTGCATTCCCTTGTACGTGCCCTATGTGCTGACAGGGAGATGGATCTTTGGGAGAAGCCTCTGCAAACTCTGGCTGGTAGTTGATTACCTTCTCTGCACCTCTTCGGTCTTCAACATCGTGCTGATCAGCTATGACAGATTCCTCTCGGTGACAAGAGCGGTGAGTCCCAGCACAGCAGCAGAGAGGGAAATGATTCTCTTCCTGCTTTATTCTCCAGATAAGCCTCAATAATTAAAAGCTTTCTGAATCATCCACAGAACTGTTAATCTTTCAGCCTGGAGATGGAAAGGAATGGTTATCCACAAATACCTAATTGAGCTCTGGTTTCTGATGAGTGTTTTTGGCGTATTTAAAACATATCCCGGACCCCACTGTGCTGGTGTTCCTTTGCAGATGACAGGAAGGCAGCTATGAATTGCAGAGATCTGTGATCTCCGGGGCAGACAAGCAGATTGCAGACCCAAAGCTGGGGAGATTTCAGTACCAACTTCAGCAGGGCACTGTGCTCAGTCTGTGGGTACTGCGAGGTGTGGTGCAGCCTTGCCCAGGCTGATCACAGCCACAGGTGCCTGGTTTCTCCTTGACTCTGAGAACAACCTGGGTCAGCTGCACGGTGCTCATGTTCAGATCAAGGCAGAGCTGAATGCCCGGTGTGTGATGCATGCCTGTCCCCAGGACGTGCAGCATAGCTGGGGGCAGCTCAGGTATGAGGCTGGGAGCAGCAAACTGCTGGGTTTGAAGCAAAGCAATGCATTTCCACTGAGCAGAACTCATGTCTCTTTCTGGTGCTGCAAGATGAGGGTTCTAAGTCTTCCTGGCAGGTGTGTGATATATCCAGCAATTGCTCCTGCTGCCTGTAGCATGGGGATTTGTTAGAGCGCTGTGATATTGCCTTGCAGCTGTACCAGAAATGCCAACAGCGCGTTTGTGAAATGCCTCAACCAGTTGGTGTGCGTGGCCGTGCTTACAGAAAGGTTTCCTCATTGCAGGTCTCCTACAGAGCCCAGCAAGGCAACACCAGGCGAGCAGTGCTGAAGATGGTGATGGTGTGGGTCTTAGCATTCCTGCTTTATGGACCTGCCATTATCAGCTGGGAGTATATCTCGGGTGAGAGCATCATACCCACCGGGGAATGCTATGCTGAGTTTTTCTACAACTGGTACTTTCTCATGACAGCCTCCACGCTGGAATTTTTCACCCCTTTTATCAGCGTCATGTTTTTCAACCTGAGCATTTACCTGAACATACAAAAGCGGACCAAACTACGCCTGGATGTTTTCCACGAAGTGCACAACCAGTCCTTCGCTGAAGAGATGGAAATGAGCCCAGAAGCAAAGCTTCCTTCAAAGTGCTACAAGTGGGAGCAGAAGGAGACGGCTGCAACCCTCAGCCTCTCTAAGAGCGAAGCACAAGCAGCAGCTTCCACTGGAGCAAAAGACCTGCTGACAGCCAGCTCAGGGAGATCCCAGTGCTGCAACAAAAAGGGCTGTAAGGATTCAGCACTGTCCTTAGAGAAAAGGATGAAGATAGTCTCCCAGGGCATGACCCACCGCTTCAGGCTCTCCAGAGACAAGAAAGTAGCCAAATCGCTGGCAGTCATTGTGGGTATTTTTGGGATTTGCTGGGCTCCGTACACCCTCCTTATGATTATTCGTGCCGGCTGCCACGGCCACTGCATCTCTGACTACTGGTACGAGACTTCCTTTTGGCTGCTGTGGATCAACTCAGCTGTCAACCCCGTCCTGTATCCCCTCTGTCACTACAGCTTCAGAAGAGCTTTTATTAAACTCCTATGTCCAAAGAAGCTGAAGATTCAACCTCACGATCCCCTGCAGAACTGCTGGAAATGAAGCTAGCCTTGTGTGCAGGAGAGCCTTTGTAACACAGGCGTAATATTGCTTCTCCAGAAGCTGGGATCACTGCTCTGCAGCACGTGAGGAAGGCAGCTGGGAGATCACTATTAACTTATGCCAGTTCATCACCAACAAAACCAAGCAGAAGAGCAGTGAGGAGGTTGGTTTTTTTCCATGTTAAACGTTCACCACAGGCAGTGATGTGTCCTCCACCAGCACAGCAGAGCTCTGCTGCCACCTAGTCAGCCTGAGCAGCACCAACGTTTTGTTGAAATGAGAAACCCAGAAAATAAAGATCTACCCCAAACCCACCGGGCTACACTCATGTTTGAATCATTAAACTAAAGTTTATGTCATTGCAAACCTCATTTGTTCTGCGAAGGGGTTTTGTTTCGTTCTCCTTACATTTAAGTTATTATGAGAAGATACAGCAAGAATGAATCCCAGAAAGAAAAAATGCCTCATTTATCATTACTACTACAGCAGCTACAGCCATAATGTTGATCCTCATTGCATACGGTGCAAGGTATGTCCTCTCCAGTCTCCAAGAAGGGGCACTTCTCTGCCCCAACCAGTCTACAGCCAGGCTTCCTTTTAGAGCAGGAGACTTTGGTTAAGCTGATCCGAGCGACACAATTATCATTTTTTTTAATTGTTTTTTTAAGCAATCAGCCAGCTTTTTCCACAGGCAGAACACCAGATTCAAGAGATCAGGGCTGTAACCTAACATGAGATACTGGGCATTTTATTTCTACTTCCCATCTCATTCTTTGTCATGCTTGCCCACGTCGACTCGATAAGCTCTTTGGGAACAGGCAGTATGATCGCAAAGCAAAAGACTAACTCCCATCTCTGCTGGCACTGCTCACTGCTGTAGTAATACAAGTACATCATCAGTTGCCATGGCAAGCACTTGTGTTTAGCAGTATTGCAAAGGAAGCTTGAGATCATACATCTGAAAACTACATTTATAAATGGAATCCCAAATGCTGTGAAGTTGTACCCACAAGCTTATGATGCTGTGATTGCCAACTACACTTAGCTGCTGTATACAGTTCCTTGGATGTTGCTAGGAATAAACAAAAGATGCCATCCTACTTTATTCCAGCGATGTTTGTTGAGCTGTCACCTGAAGCCAGGTTTAAATGATCTCTTGTTCTGTGTACATGATATTACAGTCTTGTGACTAGTTCCGTCAGACCATGAAATATGAACTAAAATACGTGTTTCGAAGTAAGTGTACTAAGAAGTGCCAGTATGCACTGCTGAGCCTCGTGTACTTCCCTGTGTTCACTACCTTCTGAGAATGGCAGTAAAGCACTTATATATGAAGTTTGCCAAATATTTCATGGTAAACAGGATGTTGTTAGAAATGATGGAATCCAACTGAAAGCAAAACGTGAATGTATTTGTCTAAAGAGACGATTAAAGCCAATAAAGAAAAGGCTCCTGAAATGGCTGCGTTTCTTGTACTGCTGATTAAGTGGGGTCTGGATGTCACCCAAAGTTGGTGGTGACAGCGTGGCACTTAATTCTTTCTGCCTATAGTTCTTTTCCAGAGCACGTTACGCGCAGCCTCCATCTGAAAAGCTTACGTTAAATCTTTGTGACTCATGAAATCCACTCAACTGCCTAAAAAAGACTAAATCATAATCACAGAATCATTGGGGCTGGAAGAGACCTCTGGAGACCGGGTAGTCCAATGCCGTGCTAAAGCAAGTTCCCTGCAGTGGGTGATGTGAATGAGGGCCCAGTTTCCAGCTGTGTTTCTTTTCATTCACTCATAAAGAGAGAGAAGGCTACAGGATCCAGACTGATAAAAGGAAAGTTGTGTTACACCTACAGGAAAGGGTGGAGGAATTGTTGGTTCTGACTGTCATACCTGATATTAAATAGCAGCTTTCATGTTTTCATCCTCCAGAAAAAGTACTTATCTATCGTTTTACCAGGAAGGAAATTTAACAGAATATATTAAGAACTCTTCCTGTTCTGTGGCTAACAGGTAGATCTCCGACAAATCAGATGTGAGAATACCTCCCATGCTGTGGTTTGTTACTTACTGACCAAATGAATTCACAAAGGATTTATCAGTCTTTCCTGTGTGAGGCATTTGCCTGAGTAAGGACTGACTGGTAATTGAGCTTCATAGTAGAGTAAAGCAGGGAGATGTCACAGGTGGGTGGTGGTGTTTTTCCTTCTTCCCCCACACTGCAATACACATCATACACATTAACATGTTATTATGTAAGACCAGAACTAAGAAGCAGGGAACAAATGGTTCTTTCTTTCTTTATGGTTATCAGGTTTGTTCTCCACTTTCTATATAACTGTTCCTTCCTGGAGTCTGTATTCATTGAATCAGATAGAAAAAGAAAGAAGAGTTGCCACTCCTGGCTGGTTTTGCTGCACGGGATGAGCTGATTTCAGTGGTTTCCATCACACCAATAATACTTTGACTGCATGAAAGTGATATCGAGATAAGCAAAAAACAGCCCCCAAATTAACAGAAATTATTCAATAAGATGGGAGCAGTGCATCATTTTGCTATAAACTGGGAAAATATAATTTGGGAATCTTCTAGAATTCTTCGTGGTGATTATCTCTTCTTGTATGAGAGATTGCACATGCCCATGCTTGTACCAACATGTGCACAGATGATTGGAAATAAACCTGTGCCTCAGTGATTAAACACATTCATGCTTCTTTAATTCCCGTGAAAGAGGATGATTTGTGCTTGCGGGTTTGCAAAGAGCAGGGTTTGGGGATTTGACATTATGAAGCATTTGAAATGTAAAGCAGGGGTTCAAGACATGCTGCAGTCATTACTGAAGAGGAAGAGAACTGCTGTAAAGGTCGGCTGTGAATGTACAGCTTCAGCTCGACAGCACAGAAGACATCACATTCAAATGCCTCTGCAGCCCTGGAAGGGCTTCCACACAGCCCTGCTCAGTACACAGGTACTGTATGGACCTGCCACCCAAACCTGCTGCTCCAACTGAAGACTTCTGAGCTGGTTTAAACTTTCAGAGCAGCTGATGATTAAGTACAACACGGCTAAAGGAATATGTGAATCCCACCGATTATTAGCGTTCACATTATAAATGTCTCTGTGCACTTGGCCAAAGGAGCCTCCAGGCATAATTAAAAATGAACTGTGAAAACAACAGTGCCATTAGACAACACAGGGCTTCTCATCAACTGTCCTAGCAAAGCACTTGGATAAAACCTGCCAAACAGTTGCCCTGTTGCTATTCTCTAGACAGAAACCAGCAGGTAGGATCTGTTTTCAATAAAAAACAAGAGGGATGACTAATTGTAATTATAATATGCGTCAAATATAAGTGGAAGAACATAGGCATAGAGGGGGAAAAAATTAAATACAGCTATTTCCAGAGAGAAATACACAATTTATGCTATTAAATTAGTGATGTTAGTAAACAATATTCACACAGTTGTAAATTGTCCCCAGAAGTTTTTTAAAGAAACAGGCTAGGTGACCTGCTGTAAGATCTGCTGGGAGGTGATGCCAGCTCTCATCTCTTAATACAAACCTACACTTCATTAACAACAGGATGTAAAGGCCAAAACAATGAGGCCTGAGGTCCCCTCCCAGAGCACTGCACATCAACAAGCGACCAAAGAGTATTTTTCAGCACAGCTACGTTCTGTGTAGCTCTGTATTGCTTCCACCCCAGTCACCAACAATGAAATATTTCTTAATGCAGATAGAAGGCCCTGCTCCCACAGTCTCTCTTCAGAGCCCTTCCTTAGTTATGGTTCCTTATTTGTTCTTGCCAACCTGTCGTTCTATAAATGGCCTCATTGTTCCAGAGGCTGAAGCTTCATTAGCTGGCGTAGGAGGCTACAGGAGAAGAGATAAGGCAAGGAGCCTTTGTCGAAAAACACCTGCCTGGGATAATTAATGAGATTTGCCAAGAGGGAAACTGGGAAGATGTAATTAGTACTTGCTCAGATCGGAACGCAACGGTTTCCCTTCTAAGTGAAAAGGCATTCTTATGGCAAAACGAGGATGGAAAGACACTAGGCTAGCAGCCTTGCTAGAGAAAAGTTTAACAACTTGGCTTCTAAAAGTGAGGATTCATCTTTCACAACCCAGCCCTGGCGCAGTGATAGCACCCTGACTTTTAAGTACAAACTCAGCCTTGAAAGAGGCCGTCTCCACTCTAAATGACTTACCCTACAAATAGATGGAGCTGAACAGGGAGTGTTGTTACCTTCATTTCTGACGTAGGAATTGCAGGCAAGAAAAAAAGCAGGTTGCTAGCCAGCCTGGATGAGTGCCAGAAAGGGAAAAGCTTTTATATTTATTGCTGTAGCCCAGGCCACATGACTATTGCTTATTACTGGGTATGTGCAAACCACAGTTTTACTCCCTAATTTACAAGCCGCTCGCACAGTCTGGGTATAAAAGCCAGCCAATATTTAATCCAATTACCAAACATTATGGGCAGTGCTAAACATGCACATTTGAGAGGGAAAAACGGGACTATTATTTTTCCATTTGTAAAATTCTACAACCCGGTACAATGTAAAAAGTGACTCAAATGCACCAAGCAGGACTTCTTGGTGTGTTATAAAGGCTTTTCTTATAGAACAGAACCTGCCAATAACACCAAGCCCCCCTCACCATAACATGCAATGATTGTGCATCAGGGATAGCAAGGATAGAAAGGAGGAGTGATGGTGCATAGGTGTACAAACACAAGTATCCATCCTGTGCACGTCAGTGTGAAGTTCATGACAAAAGTGGAAGTTGTACAGGCAGGTTGGGCCCACAGCATGACATCTGCCCTTTTAGGCATACAAATGCACCTGTGATGTGGTTTGGACTAGTGAATTATTTTATCCCCACGTGCTAGGGATTCAGCAGCACAATTAATGCACAATTAACCTGCTTGGCGTAGCTAATCATCTCATTTAAGATATCTCAGCACTCAAAAACAACGAGCTCTCTGCTAGAAGAGCAACGACAGCTCTGGCCAACACTTGAGCTGTTAAGTAACAGCTCACACACAGCTTCAGTCATTAGAAGCCATTTATTGAGCAACAAACAATGATGGGAGTTGCACAGAGAATTTCTTGAACATTAAGTTGCACACAGACCCTGCAGTGATCCTGAATTGATGATGGATTGACAAAACAGAGCTATTACCCTCCATTATGAAAATAATACACTCCCTAAAAAGCACAAATTCAATAGACCATTGCAGCTAAAACACTGTTTAATATTTGATACAGCTTGTATTCAAAAATATATATGGATGCAATGATATGTGTAATACTGGCATGCAGCCTACGTCAAGCACTCTCATGACTTGGAATTAAGCTGTTATTCAAAAGCTTTTGTGAAAGTCACAAGTGGGAAGGGTTCTTTGTTGTTGCTGCTAATACTTCTAATCTACGCTGTGATTGCAAACTACCCTGCAGGACTATGTGCACAGAAGAATACTGATGCCTATTCCAGAGTAAGGCAAAGACTGAGGTCAAACATGCACGGATGGTGAGCACTGCAAGGACAGAACAGAAAGGCAAAGCAGAACCTCAGCAGAGGATCAAAATGCCCACAGTACCCATCCTGAGATTCTCACTGGGAAGAACTCACGTGGACAGAAGCGTGCAGAACAATTCATAAACAGCTGAAATCCCTTAGAGTCTCCCATTGGAAATCCCACATACTCCCAGGTCGTTTCAAAATGACCATCTCAAAAATGCTTTCTGAAAACACGGTTCTTTGGGTAATTTGCCTGGAACAAACAAGAAAACCATCCCCCTTTCATTCATCTCTTGAGAGCTGGCCCCAGTTCATGCAGTGATCAAAAGACTAAGAACATTCAAGGTCTTCATATCAAGTCATTCGAATAACTGTTTGCATTAATATTAATCACTCACAAGTGTGGTGTGAGAAGACATCAAGACAGCAAGTAATGCAACAGAACTGCCTCCTCCATACCAAAGCGGGCTGAAACATGAGCATCAGTGAGCTGAAATGCAAGCTATGCAATGGCCAAGTTGGTATTTGTACTGACAGGATCCACCAAACTGCAACAAAAGAATGGGTATATTAATTATCATGAAGAGGAGCAAGCACCAAACACAGGAGGAGTTTATTCTTTGTTCCATTACATCTGTGACGCTCGTCAATTATTTTTTCCATTAGCATATAAATATTGGGGCTTTATTAAAATGAAAGCAGGCAGAGCTCTATTTTCAGCTTGAATATTCACTAAAAGCAAATCCAACTTTTGTACTCATTCACCAATAACGAGTGAAGTAACTCAGTTAGTTCCAGGTTATATTGGTTTTCTTCCAGACTAAACACATTAACAAATTAACTTCTGTAGCACTGACTTTATTTAGCCTTAATATAGGATTCTAGAACTGTTTGATGCTGATCAGTTTCATGAGCCATCTGAGTATATTTAGTGAGCATTAAGAAGTCACTATCTTTAGAACGCTTGATGATAATTTCCATGAATGAACGGTAGCAGTTAATGAGCTGCACGTGCTGATGTGGCAAATCCTGTTCTGTCTAATGTGGGGAAAAACCTGAATGCCTGCAGATGTGCAGCGGGGCACAGACAGATGTTCTCTAAAAGAATCCAGTGCAAACATCAACTTCATGCAGTGACCTTCCACAAGGTTATGGTTTGCATGGGATAAATGTGGACGAAGCAAACTCATCTTCCTCATTCCTAACAGCGGAAAACAGCAGGAAATGAATGGCCGCCCAGCAGTATGATTGCATGAATAAGATAATCAAAATACGGATAGTCCATCTGTACCATCACAGATATCTTCCTGACAACCAGCATATAAAGCAATTACACTGCCTCACAGAAATGTTTTTCTTCATAAGCATTTTCCATTCGTAGTGGAAGATTAATGTATCTAGATTTGGACAGTGAATAGCCAGCTTCTGTCCCTGGCTGATTAGCGCGTACACAAAGGATGTACTGGGGGGGGAATTCACACGTCCTTGGAAAACAGCTACGTTCCTTTCTCAATGAACATTCAGCAAGTGTCAAGATCCAAATGAAAAGCATATTATTAAGACTGAGTTCCTCCAGGTGGTGGTAAAATCCAAAAAAAACCCACCCCTTTGTAAGATACCGATTACCTGCACATCCATGGAGCGTGGATTTCTCTGCTTCCAAAGATAAAGAGGCACCTGCTGGGGATTGGAAGAACAGAAGATAATTTGTTCTGCAATTGGTGTTTAGTCTCACTTTGTAATCAGCATTAATGTGTCTGGATCTAAATGCATTACTAATGCATGCGTTTTAAAAGGTGATTCAGCCTTTATAAAACATTTTCAGCATATGTGAATAAGCACAAAGCTTTTCATGTTTTGTGTCTTATTTTACCCAATACCCAGGACATGAAATAACAGCATCTGAACGTGCTGCATTGCTCCATTTCAACAGTCTGGACCAAGGTCAGCAATGCATTATGGCAGAGTGACTCCAATTAAAATTAATGGCATGTTAGCGGAATAAAATGAATTGTAATAAAGTTACCCATTACCTCTTACTGAAAATGAGCATGCAGACATGAACAAGTTTTTAAACCATAATTATACGGTCCAGTAGTACAGCTGGCCTGCTGTTTTGGCTCCAAGGAAATAGGGATGTAACACATGAACACTTCCATCCTGGTGATGTAACAGGACAGCAAAAAGCAGCCCAGCCAAGGAATGCTCACTCCAAAGATTCAAAGCAATGCTTCACGTCAGCAAGGACAGAAGAAAAACAACCAAACAGAAAAAAAACACAAAACCAAACCCTGTAAGAAATCAGACGCTGCTAAGGCTGCCTTGGACAATTCTACTGCAGCGAAGAAAGAGGAGATGAAAAATTACTCTCAGTGGGAAAACGAAGGACAAACACAAGCTCAATATTAAAAGCTTGATAAAAACCTCTCTGCCTTTTTCCTACCAGGTGTACGTCAGAAAAAAAATGGGCACATCCCACATAATAACCCTCAAAACCACCTAGAAGAAAAACCAGGAGTGCAGCCTGAAGGTGTCTTTGTTCTGTTATCAAGGGTTGTCAAATCATTCCTTATTATTACCGGCACACATACAAAACCTGTCCCCCAAAAATATGAGTAACTTCATTCTTTCCAGACCTTTGTAGCACAGGAACAACTAATTCCCATTTTAAAAGATGGGGAAACTTAACAGAGAGCATCACTGGAAACTGCACTACGGAAGACAGAAGACGACAAAGCTGTGTTTTAAAGGCCAGGCAGACTGCAACATTAGGATTAGCAAATGATAGGGCTGTAGGTGGATAGAAGAGATACTAAGCAGAACACTTACCCACTCTCCCTACACACATTGTACAGTGGGTCCAGTAAAAGATACTATGAGGGCTGCTTAGATATTGTTTTTCTCATAGAATGGCCTGGGCTGGAAAGTACCTCAAAGATCATCTGGTTTCAACCCCCTGCTGTGTGCAGGGTCACCAACCAGCAGCCCAGGCTGCCCAGAGCCACATCCAGCCTGGCCTTGAATGCCTGCAGGGATGGGGCATCCACAGCCTCCTTGGGCAACCTGTTCCAGTGCGTCAACACCCCCTGGGTGAAAAACTTCCTCCTAATATCCAACCTAAATCTCCCATCTCAGTTTAAAACCATTCCCCCCTGTCCTACCACTATCCACTTCTACCCCTTTCTCATCTGTTCCTACCAGTGGAACAAGTTTCCTGTGTAAATACCTTATTTTCAGAAGATTCAGAGGTTACTCCTCAGCGCTATACCTTGTAAGAAGCAGCGTGTACAGGAGACCTTCTCACTAATACTTTAGGAGCACTACAGAAAAACATGACCCAAACTATCAGCTCTGCATTGGACACAGTCACACCTGTTCTGCAGTACCTTAGAGACCTTTCTCATGAGGTTACTTCACTCAATATAGATTTATATGGACTACAGAGAGGTCAAGCTCCAACAAACACTTGTTCCAACAGTAAAATTGAAGCTATTTGGCACTTTTTATCAACAGATGAAGGGATACGTGCTCCTGTAAAACCTCCACAAACACTGTAAGCCTGTGGTTAAGAACCTGGTCTGTCACCTTAGAACAGGTGGCTAAATGTTAAGAACAAACCAATTACACGATCCATAGGACATTGTTGATCCATCCAGCAACCTGCTGTGCTGTTTGTACATCAGTACACAGAATGTTCTGCAGTGAAAGCACCGAGACTGTACGAGCACTAAAAGTTGAGAGTGAGATCTCCAGGTAAAGGGTGCTGAAAATGGTCTTTGTCATTCTCAAAATACTCAAATACATTCAGACATGTTGAGTATCTATAAGCACCAAACAGCCTGCAAAGTCACGCGTTGCTGAAGAACACAAGAAGTAATAGATGGGAAATCCAGTGAGGCCAAACAGTGCTGTACAGAACTGATAAATGACAGAACTGAATATTAACTTCCACCTAATTCAGTCTGCTAAATCCTAGGGGAAGAAGCAAGTATGAAACAAAACATGAGAGCTCCTATGGGATCTAATCCTTATGGTCTTATTTTTCCCTGATCGTACCTGGAACAATTACTCAGAAAGTGAACTTAAAAGAGGTAATTACCCATTTTACTTTTCTTACTTAATAATTCAAGCACTTAAGTCACACTTGCAATTTTTCAGAACAAAAACCTGCTGCTGTTAAGAAAGGGCACACCCTCGCTTTCTCACATATATAAAGTTCTAATTCATAATCATAATCACAGATCTCACCCAACAGCAAAAGGATATGAGGGTACACAGACCGAACCAGACTGCTCCTCTGCAGCCACAGGCAGCCGAAGGGGGAACAAAAGGACATCACTCATGAAAGGCAAGAAAGCCTGTTTGTTAAGGATGGGCTACCCAGAAGAATTAAGTATTTGGAACAAAACCAAACCAAATGTTCGAAGGGACAGAAGTAGAATTATCAGCTTTGCTGTAGAAAAAGCCACAGTTCTAAATCAAAATTTCCCAATTCCTCAAGAAGAAAACTTAACACATTTTGTAAATGTTCCCACCATAAAATCAAAGCATTGCATTTATTTTACGACACCTACAACACCTCAAAGGTGAATTCAAGTCTTTCCACTTAAGCAGCCCAGAACAAATCCACAAACTGTGTACAATACAATCAAAATAAAGAAACTACAAAGAAAACAACACGTGCAGATGTTATCTAATCAAATTATGATCGTTTCTTCCTTCCAGCAGTTTGTAGCAGCTCTGCTTCCTACCACTTCACCGGGCTCTGCCCTTGTGACTGTTCCACCTTCACGTAAGTGTCATACAGCTCTTTCAAATGCAGTATCAGTTCCTCCAGGTTGTCGCCTGTCAGTGCAGACAAGGCAATGACTCTGTCACTTATCTGTTCTTTAAGGAGTGGTAGATTAATCCTGGACTCAGCGAGGTCGATTTTATTCCCAATGACAACACAAGGCCTTGTAGACAATCCTTTTTTATATTGTTCAAGTTCATACTTTAAGTCTTGCAGCTGAATCCATGGCTGAGACACAGAGAGATCCACCACATATAAAAGAAAGCAGCATCGTTCAATATGCCTTAGGAAGGCCAACCCAAGGCCCCTGTTCTGATGAGCACCTCTTATTAGGCCAGGAATGTCAGCAACTGCAGGGAGAAAATTTCACAGTGAACCCAAGACACTAAACAACAAGGACAAAGTCTTTCCCAATCCACTGCAAGTGTTACAGAATTACATCACAGCACATAAATACTATGGACAACTCATGTTAAAACCTGGCTGCTATTATCTTACACCCCTCAGATTTAAGTTATTCCAGTGAAGACAGAATTCAGATGGCTATTCTGATATTAAGGCTATGCATAAGTGAATGTGAAATGGGGTGAAATGGGCTTCCTGTACTTTTGTTACATCAAGTTTTAAGTTCCATAGAATTAATTCAACAGCACTGCTAACTTCTACAGCATTCAAAGATGAAGCTGTGTGACACAAACTGCTATGAAGGCACACTCAGTACTATAATTTTATATACATAGGAGTACTGTAATTTTTACCTGCTACTTGTTCATAGTCTTCATAGCGGACAATGCCAACATGGGGGTTTAGAGTTGTGAAGGGGTAGGCAGCCACTGCTGGCTTTGCATTGGACAGTGCTCTCAAAAGCGACGATTTCCCAGCATTTGGTAAGCCCACCTGGAAGACAAGCACCCATTAAACCCATTAAAGCCACAGTTGAAGGCTAATTCCAATAATAACTAAAAAAAAAAACCAACAAATGAAAGCTCCTACAGATGTAGAAACGTTCTCCCAGTGGGGATTAACATTAACTTTGCATGCTCCCTGGTTTCCCTCCTTTATGTATAGGTGACATTTCTCACAAAATACATCAAACACAGAAAGATCTCCATGATTTATTTTTTAGTGCGATACAGAAGGACTTATTTTAACCTGGAAAAACACAATGTCACTTTGTTCTGCATCTCTCATTTCATCTGCATTCTAATTTTTATCTCCACGCTGTACTGTTCATCTGTAGACTCTGCAGACAATACCTGCCGTACGTATTAGTGAGCATTAATCATTCATGAATTTTGGACGTTGCTTTTCTATAGATGCAATTAATTTTAGCGAAAGTAGGATGAAGCAGCAAGAGCCTGACAGCTCTGCAGATCATTTTGGATAGTCTCCTACCAAATAACAGCAAGAAAGCATCAAGTTGCAAGCAAGCCAAACGGCCAACAAAAATGTTACCAGACATTATTCCTTCAGCCAGTTAAACGTCATCCTACAATAGGGAAGGTGAAGAACCACAGCAACACTCACCAATCCTGCATGAGCTGTTGTCTTGAGTTCCAAATGGAGGATCCTCTCCTGACCTGGCTCTCCTGGAGTAAATAATGTTGGAGCTCGTTTTTCATTGGAAAGAAAGAAGCGGTTACCTTTCCCTCCAGCTCCTCCATAAGCTGCAACATACTCTTCACCATGTTGAGTGAGGTCAGCCACAACTACCCCGTCCTCCTTTACCAATGTACCTACAGGGACCTTACAACAAAGAGAGGTTAACTTCAGTGTAGCACCTCCAACAAAGCCTGTTGTGCTTGATTTCTCTAGGCATATTACACCACGAAGACTAAAGCAAGTCAGGACTGTATTTTGGTCAGACTGACCTTCCAAATAAGTTTAATTTTGATGAATAATGAATTTTTTGTTCCCTGTAGAAATGTACGAGATACATTCCCTTCATGAGTTCATGGACCTTGAAAACGAGCAATGTAAACATAAAGCTAATATAGCAACTAGAACCTTAACTTACTTTAACATAAACACATGCTCCATTGGCTCCGTAACAGTTTTTGCTTCCTCCTCTCTCTCCATGAAAACCCTGATAGAAAGGGAGGACTGAAGAAAGTGATTTCACTTGCTGGTCAGCTGTAAAGCAAAACGAGTATTTTAAAGACATTGTTTTAGCAGAACATGCAAAGTAGAACTCTATCCTGACTGTTCTTTCTGTTTCTGAATGCTACACTAATACATATCTGATTCACCGTCTCAATATAATCTACTAATATCAGTGTAAGTTGTGAAGTTTAACTGCCTTTACTTATCTGCTTAGCTTTGTTAACCATGTATTTCATGAAGTGGCTCATTCCAAAATGCAGGCAGCCATTACAAAATCACCTGGATTTGGCAGATTAGCAGCAGAGTGGTAGCAGAAGCACCTTAACCAGCTTAAGGGTAAAATGTGTTGGGTTATCTTTATACAGCCAGGTAGCAGCTGCTAAAACGTTTGCAGAACACCATGATTTTTAAAACACTTCCTAGGAGACTCTTCTAAGGCTCTTATAGGACATAAGTGTCTCTTATATCCTCCTCACTGTAGCTCAGAACAAAATATAGAAGCAAAGACAGCTTTGAGAGAAATAACTTGTGGAAATGAGAAACCAAACCAAGCAACAGGTGGAAGTCAATAAGAGGGGGCAAAGTGCTGAGTTTTACCTTTCAAAATGACATGACCTCCATCGCCTCCATTTCCACCGTCAGGACCTCCAAAGATTTTTCTAGGTTCACTATGAAAGGACTGACTTCCTCCTCCTCCTTGTCCCCCAACCACACGCACCCTCCGGTGATCCACAAAATAGCGTGACTGCAAAGATGATATTTATCACAGACACCATTCAATGAGCTAACTGGCCTGCAGAACTTAATAATGTGCAGGTCTGCTCTTTTTGACACAGTGAGACCCTCTAAACTGTTGTAATTCCCAAATTAAATACGTCTGTGTGATGTTCTCACACTGATTCATCGCTTTCTGTACCTGGTGATGAAAGCAATACGTATTCCAAGCTATTAACAAATAAGAAAATTAAGAAAGGAGAATGAAAAAAAGTAGAATAAGTGGGGTTGTTTTCAGTATCTGTCACAAGCAATGACTCAGGGGGTAGAGGGGGGGAGAATTGCAGATTTTGGCCCTATTTCTGACATAACCTCAGCATCTCACTTCTGGCTGCGCTGTGCTTTGGCTTTCCAGCTAGTAACAGCAAGCTGAAGGGCCCTATCTATGGGAAATGCCTGAAATCCCCAGTGTAAGACTGGGAGGAATCAGAGTTGCAGCCATGCAGGTGGATGGAACTGTTCAGTGTGAGCTCAGTGTGTACCCGGGCTGTGCTAACACATCAATTCTGTGACGGGAGCTCCATGAGGAGCATGGAACTCTGACAAACCCTCATAGTACAGGCTCTGGCACCACCACACGGCGACGGGCTGACAATAGCAGGACACGGGGAAATGGTTTGAAGTTAAAAGAGGGAAGATTTAGGTTGGATGTTAGGGGGAAGTTCTTCACTAGGAGAGTGGTTAGGCCCTGGAACAGGCTGCCCAGGGAGGTTGTGGATGCCCCGTCCTTGGAGGTGTTCAAGGCCAGGTTGGATGGGGCCATGGGCAACCTGATCTATGGGGTCTCTATGGGAATCTATGGGGTCTCTATGGGGATCTATGGGGTCTCTATGGGGTCTCTATTGGGATCTATGGGGTCTCTATGGGGATATATGGGGTCTATGGGGTCTCCTGGGCAACCTGATGTAGTAAAGGTGTATGTTTGGTGGCCCTGCCAGGCAGGGGGGTTGGAACTACATGATCCTTGAGGTCCCTTCCAACCCGGGTCATTCTGTGATTCTGTGACACGGGAAACCAGCTTTAAACCGAACTAAGAGATAAGAAACTCCCTCCAGTCACGAAAAGAAGGTCCTCTGATGTTTCCCCAACACCAAAACCAGGCGGTGTGGCAGCTGCCCCCTCCACAAACCTATAACACCCTATATAACACCGACGGCCTTGCGGAGGGCAGGGCTTGGAAGCGAGCAGCGCGGCGTACAACGCAAGCACTCACCAATTTCTTCTCCGAAATGAGTCTTTTTTGCCTCAACCTCCTATTCTTTGAGCAAGCAGCACAACTAGTGGAGAAAGCCGGCCGGGATACGGGTCTCCACACTAACAACCCCCGTATCCCCAATGCACAGCGCAGCAGCTCCATGGCACCGCCGCTACGCAAACAGCGTAACCTCCCGCCCCGCCCTACGCTCTACGCATGCGTAGCGCTACGCTGCCGGCCGTTGAGAAAGAGCGGGAAGAGCGTCGCCGTGCGTTACCACAGTGAGGGGGGAAGGAAGGTGGTGTGAGGGGGATCCCTTCAGTCTGAGCAGTAAGAAAAGCACCACCAGGTTGTCTTTCAGATAACGTTTAACCTAAACAATTTCCAAGCATTCTGTATTACAAAACAGGTAACGGTTACAGTTAGAATGAAAGAAAAGTCAAAATGCTGGCGTCACGTCGGTGTTCCACATCGATACATAAAAATGGACAAGACATTAAATAAACGTTGGTTTTTTTTTTTTGTTTTTTTGTTATTAACAGTTAGAAATATTAACACCAAAATCATGTATAAATTAGGAAATAAATGTACAAACTATTTCCAAAGTGCTCTTTCAAATACATTATATACACAACATTCAAGAAGTTCTTAATGTAAGACATTTCGGGTTGGTGGGATGTTGCTGCTTCCTTCCAAGTGTTGTTCATATTATCTCCAAAGTATTTCAGCTCTTTTAAAAGCCACGGGAAAGGTGTACATCCGAGCTGGCCAAGAGCAATATTGCATTCTGGCTACCTGTGATATTGATATGTCATAAAGAAAAAACCTCCTTCCTTTCCATTCCTTGATATTTGAGTACTTATTTGTATGAAAACACCAGCAGGAAAGATGAATGAAATGAGGACGGGCTGAAAACACCTCGTGTTTCATCAGTAATGGAAAGCATTAACATTGCAAGGGCAGTGCTTGGACAACATCCCATAGCAAACTGTCCACTTAAAGACTCTTCTCTACAGGAATAGACGTAGTGAAGTGAGATATCTCTTGTCTTACTGGGTTCCTGGTTGTTCAAAACACAAAGTGCTAGATCTCAAAACGCTGTAAATTACACCGGTTTGAACAAACGACAGTCCTACAGCACAAGGTAGATTTACAGCATACATTTCCAGTTAACCTCCTATTCAAAACTGATTACAACCATCCTACTCTTTCACCAGGGAAATCTGGGCATGTTATTTCATCTGTCAGTTGCAGAAGCACTTCATAAGTGCTTTATTCAACAGCCTATAGGGACATATAAAACTGAGTAGAAATAACTCATAGTGGCTCTTTCATATCCCCAGTTCATATTTCTAGACTCTCCCTCTGTAGGTATTCTCTCACCGGTTGATCCCATTAACAATTCCCCCTCTATATGCATGATATTGTTGCACACTTAAAGCCGAATTTGGTTGCTTTTCTGCCACCACTAAATAAATAAATAAATAAATAAATATTCAGACATCTGATAGGAAAACACTGCAGATCTCTGTTTTTCTTTCCATGACAGAAATACCTTCTTTTACGTGGATACATAAAAGGTGCCACCAGTGATTAACGTTTCCTTGATCATAGCTTTCGATCATCTTTCTGTACCTTTTACAGCAGAAATAATGGAATTATGCAGATTCCTGAATGATAAACGCTGGGTAGTTTGCCCAGTAGGTACTTCAGAAACTGCAGTTGATTTTATAGCGTGGAACTGTCTTCACATAAGGAATATAATCTTTCCTTTATTCTTAAGAAGTGAAGAGCCATGGATTTCAGAGGCTGGCAGGTAACCTGCAATGCATTTAGTTTAACAAAGGCTGATAACCTACCATAGGACACTTTCCTGGACTGAGATATGACTGATGGCTTCGTATTTACTTAGAATGCAGAGTAACCTGGCATTTTGTCAGAACGGGACACAACCGTGATCAAATGATCCTAAAACTATTTAGAAACATCAAGAATGGGGTGGGAGGGGGGGGGGGGAATTAAAAACTTCTGCGTCGTATCAACATACAGTACTATACACAGCACCAAATATCAAACCATTAAAGCATTGCCTTGTTACCAGTAGTGCACTGCTTCATATCCAGCATGAAATGAACACTGTTCACATACAGACGCTGCTTTGTGCTAAGGGGTAACCAACATATTACAATTAATCAAAACTGCCGGTACATCCAGTTCAAAAGATGGAAATACTATTGAAATGAATCTGACACAGGATCATATTATTTTATTGCTGGTAGTTTCCATATTGTCCCTAGGGGGGAAAAAAAAGAGAGAGAGAGAAATAAATATTGGAGAATAATATATCAGAGATGAATAAACAGAGTTAGTTTTCTGCTGGTTTATAAATTCTGATATGCCTGCACCAAAATACCAGATAGATTTATGTGCAGAGCTAACAGCTAAATCTGCTTTTTTATAGCAGGGATTTAGACAGTTTACCTGCTCATAGCCATAAGGCCTCTGCTGCTGAGCGGATGGCCCTGTCTGAGAAGCTCTGTAACTCCCATATTGCTGCCCCTGTCCCTGTTGGTAGCTGGAATACTGTGAAGATGCTCCTTGTGCAGGACCTGAGGAGACAGAGACATTTATTAATAGGAGTCCATTTGCTACAGGGAGTTCCTATGGTTAGCAGAATGTAAAGCATGAGGGTAATAAGATAAGGTTAGCGAGTATGTACTGCAAGGCAGTCCCTTGCCTTGAAACTAGTATTTAGAGTATCCTCATTTTCTCCAGCCCCTGTTTTTGTACTGATTAACCTGAAATGGTTTCTTTCTTCCAGAGACCAAAGATGCCTGCAATGGACCAATGAACAGCTCAAACCTGATTTGATGGCAGTGAGGAGCCCTGCCCCGGCAACCAGAAAGGTTCCAAAGCCCCATGACAGCATTAGCTCGATGTTCAAATCACTTCCACTTTTCTCTTTCACCTTCTTTCCTCACCAAGGAATTAAAACCTTTGCACGATATTGCAAAGGAATAACGGTTCTCTGGATTGTTGATGTCAGTTTGGATCGTCTGAAGTGTTTTTTTATGTCAGTTGCAAAACTATTGGATGTGTAGGAGGCATGAGAATCCATGCAGTGACCTTCTACCGACACCTACCAGTCAACACGAGTCCTTTATAACTTTCTCAGGTTATCAAGAGAGAAGGCAATGGGATGCTAACATAACAGTTTGGAATGCAGTGCTACATTAATGGATGCCACTGCCCAGAATCTCTTTTCATGCTATGCTGTCTGATTGTTTATAGTACATGGATGGCCAAGGTTAATCAATAAGATAGTTTACAGCATAGTTTAGGTGAGGAATGGAGGCATCAAGATGAAGTACTGCAAATACTTGACCGGTGGCAGTTTTACCATATCCTTGCTGTTGTCCTGGGTAACTTTGTTGATTCGGGTATTGCTGCTGGGAATACGTTTGCTGTTGTGCAGCTCCCTGTTGGTATCCTGCCTGCTGCTGGCTGTACTGAGAGTTTCCTAAAGGGGGAAAAATGGACACAGTGTGGTTATGCTTGTAGCAGATCTTCCTCTGTACCTCTGCAGTACGGAGCCTTGGGCTGGAGCTCATGGACAGGCTCTTTTCAGAAACACATGTTTGCATTTCGCCAGTCATGATGAGTTTATTTCTCTAGTGACTTCTAGTTCTTCTGAATGGGAGGGAGTTGCTTATTTCTACACATCATTAAACCAGCGAACAAGCAACCTGCTCCCCAAAGGGGGTTTTACTGCTGAAGTGGTTCAGAAGAAAAAGGCAGAGCCACAAAGATAAGGGTGCCAGGGTAAACAGCTGGCTTCTCAAAAAGCCCTCCCAGTATATTGTGTTCCAGATAACGATGTTTATTCATACATCCCAGAAGGACAACACATTTAGTTGTCACTGACTTTTAGAAACAACTACAGTGGAAATTCCATTTGCAGTATCCTAACAAAACAAAATGGAATTCTATCTGGTTCAGCTACACCTGAGGATAATTTGTTAATGAACATGAGGCTATGCATAAGCTCATAGTGATCCCATAAGGCTGCACAAGCATAACTACCTCACCATACGGTTACTGACATGCTGCATGCACAATCTGATCATGGTGTTGGTATAAAAGTGCTATAATAGCTAAATTTTGTCTTCCGGACACTTAAATAATAGCTGAGTAGCAGATTAGTAATGTAGGCAATGCAAGTCATATTTTACATCTCCATAAGCATGCTGTTTCCTTATTGTTTTAGGGGGTTAGAGCTTTGGGTTTCAAAGATAACTGATATTTTCCTACCTCCTTCATAATAGTGTTGTGTAGAGTCATCAAATGACCTGTCATAGCTCTGCTCAGTATAGGATGACTGCTGATAGGCATAATCACCATGTCCTGTAAGAAACAGCAAAGATTCATCAGATACACTGTGAATATAACTATAGATACATGCTGTTGAATACATATAGTATGAAGTTGCTAATGCACAAATATGGGGCTAAGAGAAAATAACCCAATCTAAGACAAGAGGTTGAGTATGTAGCAAAGAAGTTCACACCTACAGATAAATCACTAGTATATATTATAAGATATCACTAGTATATATTATAAGATAAATCACTAGTACATATTAATGCAAACTTGGCTGCATCCACCCTCTGAAGCAGTTTGATAGCAGTGTGCACTGACATGTATGTGTCTGTACACTGCTTCCACACGGGGATTAGAACATTCCAGCACTTAAAGTGGAAACAAATCTTAATGTGTTTGCCATGACAACAGTACACAGGAATTACCATCTGGATAATACTGCTGATTCATGGGTTCTGATGAGCCTTGGCCATGACTGTACTGTTCACTGTAATATTCCTCCTGACCCATGTACTGCTGCGAGGAACCTGCAAGGCAAAGATGAGACAGAGCACACTGAGCCCATGGGCAACTGAGAGACGTTCGTGCTGATTGGTTTTGTTTTAGGAGGACAGCATTTACATCTTGATAAGTAAACAGGCTGTGTATGCTATAAGGAAACAGGCTGTGTATGCTCAGAGCAGTTTCTAAGAAGTTTTGCTCACTGGCAAAAGGAAACAATTTTGTATTTTTAGAACACAAGGCGAGTTGAAATGGAAATTACGCTACTGTCAGTAATGGAAGTCCGAAAACCGCTCTTTTGTACGGCAATACCAAAAGGAATGGCAACGTTTCATCTACTGATCTGAGCTATTAGAAAGCACGGGAATGGATTCCATGCTCATGAACACAGTTAGAATTAAATATATTTTAATTAGTGTATTAATTTGTTTCTTAGCAAAGTTCAGTTTATATTAGAGTCAGTCTAACAGCTTTGTTACCTCTTAGAACTGTTTCCATAGAGGTGTTAGAGCATGGTGGTTTTCTTCTGCTGTTTTCCTTGCTTTGGCCTAATTTTCCCTATTAATTGCTGGCACATTTTATCTTGTTTGCAGAAATGTGTTCCTTGTTAATTGTGCCATTTTACGGCTGATCCATTCAATACCATTCAAAAGAAATGAGAAGGTTTCCAGTTACTTCAGTGAGCTGTACATCGAACTGTTCGTCTTTTCTTTAGAGCTGCACGGTCTCTTTTACACAGAATTGTTTCTAAACACCCGAAATAATTAAATAAACTTGAAAAGAGATTCAAGTTCTTCTGACTGTCATGGCACATCCGGCATTTCACATTTCCTTTCTTTCCATATGGGATTCCTCATGCATAAAAGTGACTTCTTGCCCTGCCTACCCCACAGGGTGGATGGAATATCACCAAGCAATGTACTACCACCAGCAATAAGCTAATCAGAGATCTCACCTTGCTGTGAAGCTCTGTAGGGGCCCATTGGTCGCTGACCCATCATGCTGTTGCCCTGGTTGCTCTGACTCATCATGGCAATGGAGGACTGCCCCTGGTAATGCTGGCTCCCTCCTTGTGCCGAGTTGTAATGTGACGTCGCTGCTTGCTGGTGCATCATCGAGACTACAACGTACATGGAGAATCTGTTTTATAAAGGGATGTGGCAGTTCTCTCTCTAGTCTCTTTGGAAGCAAGTTAAAGCGTTCAACTAAATCACATCCTGACCATTCTGTGAGTTTTCCACAGGGGGAGATGTTTTCCTACTACACACATTGAACTCTTCACCGTAATCCACCATAGATGTTATTGCACAGCCAGCTCTTGCCATTTGTTTCGGTCGCAAATTCGACATCACAACTAACTCTGATTACTGCTAGTTGATCTACAAAGAATGTAATCGTTACTGGAGTACGGTTAAAGAAATAAGAACTGATACTTGTTCCCAGTTCTATCCTGACTCATTCATCGCTGTATTTGTCCACTAATCAATTATCTTTTTTCTAATTCCATCTCATTATATATCCAATGATTACGCAATTTAAATAAACCAACATCCTAGGATTGATTTGCCCCCTATATTTCATTGAGAACTAACATTGGACAGCCCATTCAATACTCATTTTTACAGGTCAAGAGACAAATTCAGAGCTGCCTGCTAATCTCTCTCTATGCCCTTCAAGCAGTGTTAAGTATCGCTATAAAATCATAAAAACATGGCAGTAATGTATCAATGATAAATGATCGATCTCTGGCTGGCAGGCTCCTTCAGACAGCATAAAGATGCCTTTCCATTCCCTCCCACAGCCGGGAGATTTGCTGCCAGGGCCCATCAGGGAGCTCTCTTTTCCACCACCTGTTAACCACGGCAAGTCAACGTCAGTTCAAACAAGTCCTAAACTGTTCTGCAGCCGGACACCTTTCATTCAGAGCCAGCCTAAAGCTTTTCTTCTTGCGTCTTTGTTTGCCCCTGTCTACAGAAAACATCTACAGAACACATTCATGTGCGGTAAACCTCTGAGGTCACTGAAATGTCAAGTTGGCCCAGAAGGAGGAAGAGGTATTTACCTGGATTCGACTGCATGTTGATGTTTGTTCGAGAGACATAATTGCCTATTGACCCCTGGCCTTGCATTGGCACGTTCTGAGATGCAGGCACTGTATGGCTGTAACCAGGCCCGGTTCCATGACTGCTGACAGTCATACTCAGAGATGTTGTGGGCATGGTGTTCTGGCCTGACTGCTGCATAGGCACGTGATTGGGACCTAGAAAAATTAAAGAGAGCAACAAGAGAATCCATGCTATTATCAGCAATGTACAGTGAGCATTAAAGCCCCCATGGCCTTTCTAAAATACAATAAGGCAAAACAAAACCAAAAAATCCTCATCATTAGAATTCTCAGTTATTGACAGACAAAACTGCTTCCTGCAAAGTTAGAGCGGTGCTTCTATTCCTGCCTGCCAAATGGAGCTGTACAGAACTGCAGACAAGGAAAGACTCAGCAGCTGTGCCCTATAAGCAGCTCATCCTGGGCTTCCACAGATCTTGCAGGCAGCAAAACACACAACTGCCAGCAGTGCCAGATACTGCAGAAAATGCACAGACTGGAAACAGCCCAGCCTTCTGAAATGCCTTCCTTCCTCCGTCCTGCTGTTAACCCCATTCACACAGATGGTGACAATGGGAAGGCACAATAGTGGCTGATAAACTCTGCACGTCTGCATTCATTCATTCATTCATTTCCCCTCCAACCAACTGCACTTCTCACTCAGGCTTAAGAAGCATCAGGGCCCCCCTCATCGGACCGGGAGGACAAGCTTATCTTTCCATCTCTGGAAGTCTGATTGAAACCACCTCAGCCTTTCTGAAGGCATATTTTCCAAGTCTCCATCATAACCACTGCTGTTACAGCACCTTGTAACCAGTATCACTGTCCATAACCACTGGGCTGCTCCAGTTGTACCCCAGTGAGCACCATTCTGCTTCCCCTGCACTGCGCTGCTTCCTTTTTCCTTTCTTAAATTCTCTTGTTGTTGGATAACAAAAATTAGGTAAAATTTGCTCCTGATGTTTGTTGTTAGTTGTTTTAAGTACTTTTACGGGTGAGTTTTGGGAAGCTGGCTATCTAAGTTCAGCTGTGTGTTGTTGTCTACCAAATTAATTTAGATAGAATGGAAGACAAGCAGGATCCCTAGAAGAGACAGAATTATATTCCAATGGTGATATTTCAATTTGGTTATTAAGCCTATCTACAGCCTCTGAAAAAAATGTTTAATTCTCTTACTGCAAACCTCATTAACTGCTCCTAATGATATTTATAGTCATCAGAAACAGAAAATTTGCTGTTGGTTATTATATTTTCCTCTCATGGAGAGAAGCAGCATTTCTAATAGCAAAGAAACTGAGCTATTCCTACTGAAATCTGCAGAACCAGAGGGACACGCTGCGACAGAGCTCTGTGCTCCCTGAGTTCTCTGTATCTTCTAAAGCTGATGCTTGTTTTCGTGCAGCACAAAACCATGTGCTGTTTGAATGGCATCTGCAGGCACTGAGTGAAAGAGCCTGGGCTCACAGTAAAGCATCTGTTGGTAAATCTTGCCCTATTAGCATGGGAAAATGTGAGAATCCGGGCTTTCTTTAAAGTACTCCCCCAAAGAAACCAACATCAACAAAAAACTTTGGCCAATTCATGATTGCAAAGGAAAATACAAAAGCGTGACCAAAAGTGTTTAAATAAAAATACTGGAACAATAAGGCAAATACAAAGCACTGAACCTCTTTCAGACTCCTGTGGATCTAAGAGAGCTGAGTTTTGTCCTTGAAAGGCCTCATTCATGACTTCTGAACAGCGAGGATTCCCCAGTTGGTTGGGAGCTGAGCTTCCCTACCTGATGTCTGAATGTACAGGCTCTGCCTGCAGGGCTGTGGCATGAAGAATCACCGACTGGCTGTTGGATTACTTGAAACAAGTATGTCAGTCAGTTTTAACCTGTCCCCACAGGCAGAATTACCATTAGTTATCATTAGTTTTTGACCTAATGTCCACTGCTGGTAATTATCATGCATTTAAGGTATTACCTAGCGACTGCTGCACAGGTGATTCCTCTAAAGGCCAGTGTGAGGACAATAAGGGATAACACGTACTAGTCTTAGGTCTTTCCCTGCCCTTCCCCCTTTAACAATGCTGTACCTGCTGAGGGTTGGATGTCGTATAGCTTAAGGTGCCATCACTGCTGCTGTTCCCTGGGCTACTCACAGCACGCCAAGAGAGGCAGGCTAGTGCATTCACAGTCACACCTTCCTTTTGGAGAGCAGCTCTGCCTTCAGACCAGCCTCCAGTGGACCAGTACTTTCATAACAAGCTGGCACTATGCAGGTGCAGAGCCTTGGTCAAAACATCTGGACAAAGAGTAAGCTGTCCACTTAGCACTGGGTTAGGGACTGATGTACTGTAATACTACTTAATAAATCTTTCGGAAAGGCGGCACAGATGAATTCCTCTCTACAGCTGGAAGTGTATCAAAGTAGGCACCTCCTCCATTTGTTCCAGAGGTCCCACCAGCTTGGCCACAAATAGATCTCTAAAAACTCAGAAGTCATTTCATTGCTTGCATCTGCTCCTGAGCTCCCCTGCCAAGGTCTGTGATTTTACAGTCACTTCCTTCTATTTATAGACATTGTTTTTGTCTCTCTCACTTTGGGACAGACCCACATAAACAAGAGCTGACAAAATAACCTTGAAGTACAAAATAAGTAAATGGATGATTCATACTATGGACTATTAATACAACGTAAACAACAACAACAACAAAAATCTCAGCTTCTTTTTAGTTGCGAGAACCAAAGAAACCAATAGATAAATGTGTGTGTATTTATCTTAGCCATATAAAATGTCTGTGCAAACTCTTTGGCTGCGTAGTACAATCCCTGAAAGCTTCTGTAGAAGACAAAGGCTGATGTAACACCATTTTGTCTTCCAAAAAGCCATCTAGCCTAGAAGAGCTCTGCAATCTAAAGGCTTGGTTGTACAGTTAGTCATGCAACCGATCCCATTTTACCCCAGCCAGCCCCACCATCTTCAAGAGCAAAGTGCTGCAATAGATCATTTTGTAACTAGAGACTTGGAGGCGTCTTTACTTGGTGATTCTCATTAGACATTTTATAACTGTTTTTAATTTCTCCCATCGAATTACTAAGCAGGCTGGAGGCCTGGCAGAACCCAACAGCGTTACAGACTGGAGCCATTTTGTGATGATTCCAGCACGTCCCAGAAATCCCCATCTGCCTGAAAGGTGAGTGAGATCTTTTACAGCTCCGTAAGTATTTTCTGCATTAATGATTTTGTTGCCAAGCAACAGCAAAGCAGCACAAAGGGGACCAAGGCTCACCATTGCTAATCTGACTCTGCATGAGGGAGGAAGGAGGAAGGCCCGTCCCGATTGCATCACTGAGATTGCTCTGTGAATGAAGAGATTGGTTGGATGCGCTCTGAGTCATTCCTCCCGGGCCCAAGTTTATGTTTTGCGTTGGTGGCTGCAAACAACAAGGAGGAGAAGCAAATTTTGTGTTAGGTTTTATTTAGAAAAATAATCACCCTCAAATTAGCCCGAGCGTGACTAAAAACTGCCTCAAGTGCGTGTGCTTCCCTTGCTTTCTGAGCAAACCTGCTCCCATTTGACTAGCGTGTGTGAATGACACTCAGCGTGACACGGGGAAGCCAGCAGGCAGCACAGCAGAGGTCTCCAAGCTGTGCTTCTAACAGAGATCGGCTTCTGTGCCCGTTCTGCTGTACTTAGATGAATTTCATTTGGACCAGACTGAAAGTAACTGCTGTGGGGAAATGCCTTTGCAAACACCATACAGCAGAGTGTTGACAAATTGGCCTTTCCCAAGCATAAAGCTATTGTGCATTTCGTGTTATGTTGGATACTTCTAAAATCAACCCGTTCAGCAATAACTCGGTTTTTAAAAGCAAGCCAATGCCCAAATACTGAAGGAAAATTCTGATACAAAAGAGTGACTTTTACAGTAAGAACAGGCAAAGAAGAATGAATCTGGACCAAATGGATCCTGCTCAGATACGTAACACTGCAGCATTTCCAGTATTTAGAAATTAGGCCACAGAGACAGATATTAACACAAATATCCCAAAGAATGCATTTGAAACACAGGAAAAGTAGCTTTTCATGTGGTTGCTGGTCTGCACAACCACCAACCAAAAAGAAAGGTTTACTGACACTGATCAGTGTCTGCATCAAAGCACGTTTCCCTCTGGCACAGTAAATATACGTGGTGGTAGCATCGGTACTTACAGCAGGAAGCAAGGACTGCATATTCTGGTTAGAATCTGCTATTGTTGCCAAGTAAACGAGGTTTCTGTGCAAGATTTGTTGGTATCTACAGAATAAGGAGTAAAGCTTATTTGGAAAGGTTTAACAACACAGAACATTCCAACTCCTTTTTTTTTTTGCTATGCTCAAACAGTTCATTACATTACATGATCCCACTTTATGTCTGTCAAAGAAAACAGTGACCATCCTGACCTATATCTGTGCTGTAAACAGTGACCATCCCGACCTCTATCTGTGCTGCTGTGCTTTTCAACAGCGTGTTCAACACCCCTTTGACCAACAGGTAAACACGTGAGAAGCAGGAGGTAAAACACACACTGCTTTGCAAGCACATGGAGCGCGCTGTGCAGTGGGAGCTCAGGCTTGAGAACTGACATGGGGTCAGCAGCCTGAACAACCAGCCACAGATTGTTCCTCTGTCTAACCAGGGTCCTATCTGCAATGCCATTCCAAACCCCAAAAGCTGTTTGCCCTGCCAACAAGCTAAGAAGAACAAGATTTGTTCAAGAGTGCTTTAACTGGAGTGTTTACTCAAGTCAGCAGCACCTGAAGCATCTCTGCTTCTTCACAGTTCTCCATGAACTGGAAAAGTTCATACAGAAGAACAGGGGGGCATCCAAAAGCAAACTACAGATGTACCACTGTGCAAAGTGAAGAGTCAGACCTGGGGAGTGTGAGAAGAAGGTAAGAGAAAATCTATTTTAACATGATTTTTTTCCTTCTGATCAGGGGAAGACGTGTGGGAAGTAGTAAAATGGCAAATATGAAGCCAAGGTTGTGAAATGAATGCAAAATCATGGGATGTGGTGTCTCCTCCCAAAGGCACACAGACACACAGCACTGCCTGCCTTGCAGATACGTTCTGTGACCCTCATTGCTCGAAATCTTCAGTGGCTTTAAGTTCCAAGCAGGAGGTGAAGACATTGTCATGACTCTCCAAACTTAATAAATAATCTGTTAAATATATTCTAAATACTAAATTCTCAAACACTTGGGGGGAAAAACCCAACCCTCTATCCCAAGAACAAGATACATTTTGTAATAGAGGCCAATCTAACCAATCAGTCCAAGCATTTCCTCACTGACAGCACTGCTCATAGCACAGCCCTAGAGAAAAAGCACACCAAAAAACACAGCCCGAAACTCATCATACTCACTGAGTGCATTCTGCAGTTTTCCCCTTGCTCTGATAATCCATAATACATTGTATTAGGTGGTGATTTTCATCTAACATCTGCATAAAAGAAACACGATCAGAACACGTGAGAATCACATTACAGACCCGTATTTGTGTCATACTCCACATCTGCTCCCTGTAGCCAATGATGGAGTTCTGGGCACTTTGCTTTGGGATACGACCAAGTCCCTGCATAGCACAGCACAGGTCCTTGACCTGCTGGGATGCAGGCGGCCCCGACTTCTGATCTCCACCACCCACAAGAAACAGCAGCTCACTGCCCTACAATTACTATTTGATGAGCATTTCAAAGCAGCGCCATCACTGCTGTGCGGCCAAAGCTCTGACTTCCAACACGTCAGTGATCTCCCGATGGTCGGCAGTGCTGGAATAATTAAAGCTTGCAGAGATTATTGAGTTAATGAATAAAAACGAGCTGCTTTTCTATTACAAACACGAATAACAACGCACTTGTTTTCCAATGGCATCACAACAGTCTAAATAACTCGCTTTAGATAACGAGCCCAGCATCAGTGCCTGATCTGACCGCTCCATTACACCGAACCAGAACATCCATTCAGTCTGTGCCTGCAGGTCCCCAGCTCAGCACCACCAGCTCTGCAAACAGAACCACTGCCAGCAGCCACAGACACCGACTGCCAGCCCCGAAGTCCCACAGCAACAAACGCAGTCACACTCCCCGTGCTCACACGCAGCTCCATCCCTGCTCTGTACCATCCTCCAGCTGTTCTCCCTTGAAGTCATTTATTGGCACATGAGAATGAGCGGTTTGGCTGTAACACCTCTTGCCGATCCGCTCGTTGCTGGGTTAAACATCAACCCCGCCTCGCTGCCCATCATCACCCGCACCTCGCTGCCACCGCACGGACAAAACGGCTCCGTGGTGGGGAAGGAGCTGACAGGCAGCACAAACGACAGATAGCGCTCAGAGTGAAACATGCACGGACTTTATTGAGTCTCCAGCCGCTTCGTGATACAGTTCCCTTCTGGGAGGGACGGGATGGGGTGAAGGTTCGGCAGGTGCACGCAGCGCCTGTGCCAGCCAACGGGATGGGAAACCAGCACTTCCCAACCGGGAGCCCTGCGGTACCGGAGCTCAGCGCAGAGCAGATCTTCACCACCTTTGTCATTATACACCAATACACACGTCACCAGCAGCGGTAACAGCAGGCGAAAAACACCGCTGAGCGCTGCTCCCTCCGGCATCCAAACACAAAACCCTTCCCAATGCCATATCGGATTTTATTTCACCGTCCCCAAACACCGTCAGTAATCACACATTCAACACGCTATTGCGATTTTCCAACGCGTTATTGTGGCTCTTTTTTCCCACCGGCAGCACCCGGCTCATTCCATCCCGTTCCCTCCGGCTCCGCAGCTCCGCTCATCTCCGCTTTGTTCCACCTCCTCCTTCCCCCACCTCTCTCTGTCTCTCTCTCGCCGTCCATCTCCGCATTCCCGGCCATGCACGACTTTCCCTCTCTGCCTCAATCCGCCTCGTTCCATCATCGGCTGCGGGATCGCGGACGGAATCACGTCCAGCATCGCGTCCACCCCGCGGTACAAAGCATGCCGATATGCCGATATGCCGTTACCTTCTGGATAGTTTGCTGGGTCACCTCCCCTTTGCCTCTCGGCCGAGCAGAAGCAAAGGCAACCGACATGGTGGGCTTTATTTTTTTTACGTGTCTTTAATGTACGGGTCCCGTGCTCTAATAATATTGTTATTATCTCCTGCTATTGCCGGCCCACGATTCTCCGCAGTGCTGGGGCAGGGGAGGTGCCGCACATGGTACGATCTGAGCCCGGCGCGAGGCAACGGGCAGCGCAACACGGACCCGAACACAACCCCCCGCACACGGGGCCGGTCCCGGCGGGTCGGAGCGGGTGGAACCGAGGGAGGATTATCGGGATATGAACAGAACCGGCCGCCCTGCGGCCCGCAGCTCTCCCCGCTGCCCGCACATGGTCCGGCCCTGCCGCCCGGTTTCCTGTCGCAGCCGAGCGCCGTCTCCCTCCCTCCGCCGGCCGCCTCCAGCTGCGCCAACTGCGTAACAACCGCCGCCATCTACTCCTAGCGCAGCTTACGCTCTTTGCGCAACGCCCGCTCCTGGCGTAAGGAGCGGCGGATGGAGCTCGGCGGCTGCAGCGTACGGAATTGGCGTAAGGTGCGCAATCGGCGTAGTGCGGAAGCGGGCGGGGGATGAGTGTGCTGTTTTGAGGGAGGCGGCGCGGCCGGCAGCCATGAGCTACGACCGGGCCATCACCGTGTTCTCTCCGGACGGGCACCTGTTCCAGGTGGAGTACGCACAGGAGGCGGTGAAGAAGGGATCGACGGCGGTGAGTGAAGGGGAGAACGGAGGCGAGGGGATCCCGAGGGGCTGGGGCGGGAGGGAGAGGACGTGAGGGGAAGGAAGGGCCTGAGCACGGAGCGGTGTGGGGAGAGGAGCTGCTGCTGGTCGGTGGGGCTGAGTGTATGGAGTGAGCACCGAGAGATCGGGGCGGAGGGATGGATAGAGATGGATAGAGATGGATAGAGATGGAGGGATCCCCGTGTCCATGTGGCGGCTGCCCGGGCCCGAGCCTTGAGGCCAATGCAGCAGCTCTCGCTCCGGCTGTACAGGCTGCGGGAAGAGCTGCTGAGAGGAACCTGGGCGTCCTGGTGGATGATAGATTGACCATGAGCAGCAGTGTGCCCTTGTAGCCAAAAAAGCCAATGGCATAATGGGGTGCATTAAAAAGAGCGTGTCCAGCAGGTCAAAGGAGGTGATCCCCCCCCCTCTACTCTGCCCTGGTGAGGCCTCATCTGGAATATTGTGTCCAGTTCTGGGCTTCCCAGTACAAAGAAGACAGGGATCTCTTGGAAAGAGTCCAGCGGAGGGACACAGAGATGGTGAAGGGCCTGGAGCATCTCCCCTATGAGGAGAGACTTAGGGAACTGGGTCTGTTTAGCCTTGAGAAAAGAAGGCTGAGAGGGGATTGGATCCAGGTTTATAAATACCTGAGGTGTGAGGCCATAGTGGCGAGGCTGGTCTCTTTTCAGTAGTGCGTGGGGATAGGACTAGGGGTAATGGGATGAAAGTACAGCATAGGAAGTTCCACACGAATGTGCGCAAGAACTTTCCAGTGAGGGTGACGGAGCACTGGAACAGGCTGCCCAGGGAGGTGGTGGAGTCTCCTTCTCTGGAGGTATTTAAGATCCACCTGGACGCCGACCTGTGTGACATGGTGTAGGGAGCCTGCTTTGGCAGGGGGGTTGGACTCGATGATCTCTAGAGCTCCCTTCCAACCCCTACAATTCTGTGACTCTGTGACTCTGTTCGGGCCCATATCGCTGTGAGCCGCTGGGCTGAGCCGGCCTGGTACCGCCGGGTGTTGTGGTACCGATGAGCCCACACGGCACAGCAGCCCCGGCACTGCAGTATCACATACAGTAAGGAAACAACCCTGTGTTCGGTGTGGCAGCTTTAAAGTGGCTGCAGAGAAGTGCTGGTGTTGGAGAACACGGTTGGGAGGAGGGGTGGGAATGTCTGCGAGGAATCACACAGATTTCAGCTGGTGAAAACAGGTGATGAAACTGAACTTGGGATCTGAATGTATTTGTTACATCAGTCCTCACCCGGGTTGTGGCAATAGGAAACAAAGTACTTCAGGTTGAGGTTGATGATGTTTGGGGTTTCTTTCCTTTCCTTTGAACGTGCTGCAGGTTGGGGTCAGAGGGAAGGACATCGTTGTGCTCGGCGTGGAGAAGAAATCTGTGGCAAAGCTTCAGGATGAGAGAACTGTGCGGAAGATCTGCGCCCTGGATGACAACGTGTGCATGGCTTTTGCAGGTACGGGATCCCTTCAGAGCTTGGGGGTTGGTACGGTTGTTAGTTTGCCTTTGGGTGAGGGGATGGATTCAGAGGGTGTGTGTAACTGAGCGAGGACTGTGGGGAAGGAGCATGTTTCCAGTTACTTCCACTTTTACAGATAGGTGTCGATATGTCCATAAGGGAGAAGCAGTGATTGAATGAGGATGAAGTATTGGTTGGAGTTCAGAAGGTCCACTGAGTTTAATGTGAAGACTGGGAAGGAACGTGATTGATGCAGATATAGAAATGTAGCATTTAAAAATAGATGTGAGCTCATATACTAGATATATACAGCAGATATCTCCTGTCTGTAAGCACTGCAGGCTTTGTATCAGAATTAATAATGCTTTAAGTGGAGATGTGATTTGAGCAGGTAGAAATGCTGATGTTGGGGATGTAGTTTGCCCTGCTTCCCCAGCTCAGGGTTGTGGTGTGTGCAGGTGGATTCACAAGCTTGAGGAAGAGCTCTGTAATGGAAATGGGGCTCCCAGCTGGAAATGGCATTGATGGCCAAGGCGTACAGCAAGAAACGTACACAGATTTTAGCCAGCTGGTGTCATGCTGCTGTGGTTCCATCAGCTGGGTGTGATTTACTGTGCAGATAAACTGATTTATAGAGAGAGGTGTTGTAAAAAGGAATACAACCACTGTATGTGAGAACTGGAGTTGCTTATGTGCAGTTGGATGGAATGCTTTCAATCACACTGGGGTCTCATTGGGCCTGGCTCAAAATTGCATGTTATTTAATAGACAATCATAACATCCGTAAACAAAATGTATGTAATTCTGATGCTTTAGCTTATTTCTGTTGCCTTTTAAATGATGTCCTCACTCAGCAAACCTAAGAGTGACCTCTGCTGTGCTTTCCTTCCCTCACCTTTGGCACTGACCTCGTGAGCCTTTGGGAGCTGCCTGTGCTCATGGTGTGAAGCACGAGTGTGAGCACAGTGAATCCGCTGTCATTGCAGGGCTCACAGCTGATGCCAGAATAGTTATAAACAGAGCTCGTGTGGAATGTCAGAGCCACAGACTCACCGTGGAGGATCCGGTCACCGTGGAGTACATCACGCGTTACATCGCCAGCCTGAAGCAGGTGTGTTGTGTGGGGGAACCTCTGTCTGTGTGTCCTGCTGTGCAGTGCACGCACCCAGTCACTGCCAGCAGCTCCTGGCAGCCAAGGGAGTCTCTTCTGACAGTCACAGCGGTGCAGAAAACTTGTGTGGATGGTAGGAAAAGAGGATGAAAAGTAGAGTTAACACTACTTGCTTATGGCCTTTGGTAGGATATCCTGCCTTTAATAGGTAGGTGGGTAAGAAAGCCTCCTCAAAGTATTTCTGCTGCCTTTCCTGGTTGTAATGTATAGAACTTCTGCCTTCTGCTCTAACAGTAGAACTGCTTGTGAGATGAATGTCTGTTCCTCCTGCACAGAGATACACTCAGAGCAATGGTCGCAGACCTTTTGGTATCTCTGCTCTGATCGTGGGATTTGACTTTGATGGAACCCCCCGGCTGTACCAGACTGATCCCTCTGGCACGTACCATGCCTGGAAGGTGAGCTGCTTCTGTCTCTTCTGGAGGTGTCATGAGATATTGAAGAGTTACCATCTCCTTTACAGAGGGATTGATGTAGAAAGAGATGAAAAAAATCCATCTACTTGCAATGGCCATCTGTAGTTACACTCTACTTGGGAAACATTACCTTGTTTTCCAAGTACATGCAGGTACCTGACAGCTGACTGCTTGTGCAGTGGGGGAAGTGATGTGTTCAGTCTTTCTGAACAGCACATGGTGACCACAGGAGACTTTCAGATCATCAAAGTGAGATCATCTCACTGTACAGCTCATGTTTCATGCTAATTCCAAGCTTCTTCCCACCCCCATCCATTCCAGGCTAACGCCATTGGCAGAGGAGCTAAATCTGTACGTGAATTCCTGGAGAAAAACTACACTGATGAAGCTATTGAAACAGATGATCTGACTATTAAGCTTGTCATCAAGGCTCTTCTGGAGGTGAGTCTCCCTCAGGAGCTTCGTGTCGCTCTTCACCTTGTGTTGGGATCAGCTTCTTAATTGTGGGTACGTTAAATCTTCATCCACGCAGCAGGACAGCGGTACAAAGGGATCTATGGAAAGGTTCAGTTACTGCCTGTAACTTACATGGCAGAACTTGGACCGCAGTCCTCGAGGGAAGGGAAAAAACTTCAGCTCTTGCAGTTAATATACATAAACTAAACTCCATATGCAGGATGTGTTGTCTTTGTGTTGAAATTTAAGATGAGGAAATCAAAACTCAAATGGTGGAAATACGGTGGCTTTAAGCCTCAATAGGATGCATTGATGCCAAAAGCTCCTTTTGGGGGGTTACCCTACTGCTGGGACAGAGCTTAGAGCTAAGGAGGAAATACTCTTCTACAGCAGTTTTTCTTGATGGATCTGAAAGAGGCATTAACGCTGTTTAATGGATCCGCTCCTAATTGCTGTTAATTTCTGCTCAGGTTGTGCAGTCTGGGGGGAAGAACATCGAGCTGGCTGTTATGAGAAGAGATCAGCCCCTGAAGGTAAAGGCTGCTTTGGCTTTTATCCCTTGGTTGCCCATTTCTCTGATAGAGCTGTTGTGCGTCACCCCCAACTTCACTCCTTCATCTCACATTCTGCACCAGCAAATACTTGTTTAATAGTAGCGGCCAAGGAATGTTGTGTCTGCACACTGTATCTGTGTCTCTGCTCTGCCTTCCTTCCATGGCAGAGCTACTTAAGTGTGATAAAAGTCCCTTAAGTGACATCTTAAAGGTCCCTGTTTCCCTTCCTTTAGATTCTGAGCCCTGAAGAAATTGAGAAATATGTGGCTGAGATTGAGAAAGAAAAGGAAGAAAACGAAAAGAAAAAACAGAAGAAAACATCATGATGAACCAAATCCAGCACCTGCTTCTTTTTAACTGAAGCAATGGGTTGTTCTGTATAGACAGGATGTAGGCATTCCGTTCATTCATACTGTGCCCTTCTGGAGACCTACAATAAAACCTATTGATTTTTTTTTAAGCTCTTATTTTAGAGCTTGTGTGTTCCTGATCTTTTAATCACTAAAGATTACTTGGTCAGCTACAGCAGAGCAGCAGTGACCCATTAAAGGATGAGGATTGGTGGCGTTTTTCTTCCTGGCTCTTTTCTTAGTGAACGAATCTCAGTTGTCACTTATTTGCTTGTTGTTGAAGTGGTGATGAGCAATAATAACTGCTTCTAATGCATTGTGCTTTCTCTGTCCCTTAGCACTGTTTTCCAATGTAAATGAGGCCAGCTGTAAAACACTGTCCCAGGTTGTGGTGAGTCTTATAGCACAGGGGTTGGGGGCTGTAATGGTTGGGGAAACGAGCATGAGAACGTTTGGAAGTCAGGTCATAAGTGACAGGAGGTGCGTGGATGGTGCCTGCAGGTCATTGCACAGTTCATCTGATTGAGAATAAAGCAGTGCTGTGATTGCCCTCCAGGGGGGTTTATAGACCAGCAACTCCCTCATATGAACTGCAGGTGTGCTAACGCAGTGACAGAGCTCTACTTGTCTCCTCCATCCACCCTGCCCCAGGTTTGGAGCCTAATTCAGGTTCTGGTCAGGCCCATGTCCTGGCACAGCTCTTTCTTTGCTCATTTCTCTTCTCTTAGTAGGGGTAGATCACATTCTATCAGTGATAGAGACCTACCACTGCACACCCAAGTCACCGCCAGTGGCTGTGTATCTAAATGCAAGTTTTATTTCCCATCACCAGCTGCAGTGTGAGGCAGCTCCAGCAGCCTCCATCCTGACCCTCTGCTCACACCCAGCACTGGGTTAAAGCTCCTGGGGAGGGAGAGCTGTACCTTCCTGCTGTTGTTACCTGTGGTTGAGCTATTCCAGTGCTGGCTGTGAGCTCTGGGTGCTGGAGACAACAGCAACATCCCTTCAGTTGGATACTCAGATATGCCTAAGAGAGCACAGGGCTGCAGCAGAACCTTCAGCCCCTTCAACACCGTGCACCACTTCCCAGGCCAGCTCAGTTTCCTCTTAGATTTCAGCCTCCAATAAGTTGCATGGACAGATGCTGCCGAGCTGCACGCGGAATAAACCAGCAGGAAAAACATCAAACATTTACATGTTTATTATAATTACAATTTACATTACTCCGAGGAGCGGCCCCCACTGCTATGTTCTAATTCTTAGCAATAAAGTCCTACAAAAATAAATCCAAGCTTTTACAGTAACCTAAGTCAACGCGTAACTAAAAAGTTGTAGCTATGAACGGGGTTCGGTCATCAAGGTGCTTTTTTCAACAGAATTCCCTACCAACAGAAAAGGGACACATGCCTACAGCGATTTAACCCACTTATTCATGCAAACAAAGGTAACCCCCCATTCCCTCCCAGCCCCTCTCCCCACATACAGGTTTTAAAAACAAAAGAAAAAACTAAACTATGTACAGTATGGGGGGTACAGAGGAAAAAACAAAAAGAAATGAAACATGCCCATCTGTTAAGCTTCATCGTATGGACTCCCCATTCCTAGTTTAAATGAAAACATTCCATAGCGTTCCACCACAGTCTACTAGCGTACAGAGAACTGTTTGCGTTTAGTACTGTATGAATAAGGTACAAAGCAAGGCAAGAAGCCGGCGCTCCGGGCTCCTTGTCAGGCAGCCAATTGCTGCCGGGGGTTCTTCATGCTGAGCACACAAGCAGCAGCACCTGCTGCCCGTCCTGCTGGGCACAGCACCGTGCCCTCATCACCCCTCACTCACCCTGCAGGATTCCGAGCACCCTTCAACTCGAGGGAGGCACAGCTCGACAGGAGCCTGCAGTACCTCCATGTTAGTACTGATAACAAACAGCCGTACAGTCATTTTACACTACTACATGATCCACAATCCAGTATTCCCAAGTGACAATACACATAACTCCTCAGCACCAGGAGTCCATTCTTTTAGGTACCAAGTGCTACTCCACACACACTGCTGAGTACAGTAAGACCAGCAGCACCAAAAGAATCCATTTGGTTACTCAGAACAAACAAGTTAGCTGGTTTATTTCAAGTGAGCTTTGGTTCCGTGTTAAAATACCATGATTTAACTTCTTCAGGGTTCAGAAAAGGAGTCTGACTTCAAGCTTAAACTATAGCAGCCTTTGAGAGACCCGAAAGAAGAACCATGTAAGTTAATCTGCACTTAAAAAAAAACAACAAACAACAGAAACAAACAAAAAGACACCCTGAAGAAGGTACCCCTGAACACATTCCCTCTTCCAAAGAACATTCCAGCTGACAGTTGCTGGTCCAAAGTAAGTCCAGAATATAAGCAGTAGTACATGAAGTTCTGTCATTTGAGCTGAGACGGCAAACAAGATGAACCATTTTCCCACGTTAGTGCAGCAGTTGGTTGTTTTCTATGTACATTTTCATCCTCTCAGGAGAGATGTTAGAACCTACATGGGAAAAGGGTACAATTAGATTTGATAATGCAGAGAAAAAGCAATAAGTTCACACCTACATATTAATTAATAGGTCTCTATAGAAAGTCTCAGCTGAAACAAACAGCTCTTGGTTTCAATACAGGTGAACCCCAGGAACCAACAGATCAACCAACATGTCAGAACTGCCTGTATTTCCTTCCATCGCTTAGAAAGATGGAATAACAGGTAAGAGACAACACAAAACAACTTCCCATTTATCTGCAGAATTGAAGAGCAAGAGGAGGCTGCAGACAGCTCAGGAAAGGGGTAAGAATCACGCTTTGCTTAGTAGTTACTAATGGCTCAATAGAGGAAGTGAGGTTTACCTGTGAAGTTACACTCTGCCGGTACCAGCTCTGTGGGTGGTTTGGTTCCTCCTCGCTGCTCCGCTCCCCCTCCCACCTCGAAACCCCCCACGAAAGCTGCGGCCACGAAGGAACCGTCCCGACACTCCGAATGTCTCAGTGTTGAGTTTCCTTTCTTCAGCCCACGTGGTACGTCTAGAACTGAATGGGACTGTGTCAGATTTAATAGCAACATTAAATAACACACAACTCACTCAGCGAGGAAGCCCCAGCCACCCTATTTTATTGACTAGAACTACAAGAAGAACAGCTGCAGTATGAAGACACTAAGTCAATTCCTCTGCTAAACATGGGTCCTTTGGAAGTGACAGCTGGTGGCTTTTACACGCTACTTCCAGACTGGAGAACTATGGAAAGACTTGAAATACAAGTGAACGAGGACTTGGTAGCATTTCACACCCAGTCTTGTTTTTCTGGCAAACACAAACTTGAATCCCATGAAGCCTCTCTGGACACGGCTGAGGTTCAGCTACAGGACCAGCTCCACAGCACCAGTTATAACTCCTTACCAGAACCTGCTTACCCCCAGATACTGCCTCATAGCAAACACTTGGAATGAAGCTTTGCTAAAAGGAAACAAACACCACCAAGGGAATTTTACATGCTGACACTGAAGAAATGCCCTTCAACTTCATTGAGCTGCTCATAACAACAAAAGACAGCAGCAGCAAATGAAACCTTCCATTAATATTTGCAGCACTTCATCTGGTGTTTCTACAGACAGAGCTGCCCAGACTCCAGGCTTAGCTTGCTCCTGGCTGCAAGTTGCAACATCAGCACAGAGTGATTCTGTTGCCTCCTCCCACAAATGTGATTTTAAACACTTTATTCTATAGGCTCAAAGTCAGAACTATGAAACAGAATGGGATGTATTAAATACAGCACAGCCAGCAAGAAGAGCACTATATTTAGCATTGGTAACCTGCTTTGATTTCCTCACGTTCTCTTGCATTTTGAGACTTCCAGAAAGTTACATCATGTTACACATCTCAAATTATGCCTAAAGGCAGCCAAAAGAAATCAAAGCATGCTTAAAGAAATACTCACCTGGACTTCAGTTCTGAGGAGATGTTGTCAAAGAAAGACTTGGATTTATCATAATAGCAGTTGGGTCCCAGAAGATCCTCCTCTGCATTACCATCATTGTTTTGAGTTGCCACTCCAGGGTCCCCTTTCTCTTCTTCTGTCTCTGCCTTGTCATCTGTGGATAATAAAACGCATTACACCTCCTTGAATTATACTGAAGGCCCATCTGTTCTCATGCTCCTTCAAACAAAATCCGAGATGCTGCCACACGTAACGATGCAGTTTCGCACAATGAGTCTGTCTGTGCAAGGTTTACTACTGGCTCAGCAACTCAGATTTAAAGAAGCTACAAACCTTTGAAGTTTAGTTTCTTCTTGAATTCCTTATCAAGTTCCTCTCTGTTGAACTGTGCATTTGCACTTTCAAAGTCGAAGTCACCTTCAAACTTTATTGTATTTTCCTTCACAGCAGTTGGTCTGTTTTGCCCTCTAGAACGATTTCTGGTTCTCCTGTTTCCCCTGTTTCCTGAAAGCAGGAGAGTTTAAACACTTGGTAACACGCAGAAGTTAAATGACTTGCTGAAGACCAGAGGAAACCTGGACTAGAACTCAGAATCTCGGCTTCCAGTCCTATGGTTAGGGCACACCTCTTTGAAAGGAACTTCTGAACTTGGCTGTAGGAAACATAACAGCAACCTCTCAACTTCCTGAACAGCATTCCCACTATCAGCCTCACCACTGAGACGGAACACATCCAGCTTTTCTTTCAGTATGAATTGAGAAGAATAAGAGCACCACATCATGTAAAGCTGAGGGAAAGGTTCAGAATTATCAACTCTATTTGCTACTCATCTACTACCATGTTACTATGATTGGTTTACAAACCTGTCGTGATAGGGACAAACAGGCCACTGGTTACAGAAAACCTACCCAAAAACGTACAACCTCCCTTCCACAGCACTGCCTTCAAACTAGTTTGAAAGCCAATATCAACTTCCACTCCCTGCCTTTTCTCACTTTGGGCAATGATGTCTAGTTGAATTTACCTTCGCTTTCCTTTCACCTATGCTTAAACAGTCTCAAGATAAGAGCTTCATTCTAGAGAATCAATCTAGATAGATCAATTTCTCTTTCTTAAAAACACAGTACACCTCTAGAGCCCCGAGGACTCCAGAATGTTAATCCTGGAAGGTTCTCTATTTCTGTAGCTCCAGAACCTATTCTGTTATGGAACCATCTCCACACGTCCAAGGACTTATTTATGAAGCCTTACTTTGGTCTTAGTCTTCTGCCTAATAACCCTTCACTGATTCAGCAATATTTGCCTTCATAAACTAGAACAAGTGTTCAGTGCCGGAGTAACCTACCTGATCTTCTCCTTTGAGGCCTTCTGTTTTCATCATTCACCTGCCCTTGGGTTTGTACAGGAGTTGCTGGAACTGTATCTACTGAACAAGAAAGAAACTTAAAGGCACATAAGAACAAGACAGAAATAGCCTGGCCTTGCTCTGAACCTTTGAAGGATGCTTGGAAACAGCACTTTGAAGCAGTACATACATACCAGCTGCCTTGGTGCTGCTCTGTGGGACCTGCCGTCCATTGCGCTGAACCGCTGGAGTTACTTTCACTGGGAGTGGCTTCTGTGAATTGATGTTGTCAACGGGGCCGGTCTGGACAGCCTGCTCTACCATGGGGCTCTTACGGACAGGGTGGACTGAAGGGAAGCCAGCACCTGGAAAGAATTGCAGTGACTAAGTGCTCCTCAGAAAGAGCGCCAGCGTTAGTCAAACCCTACCCACTTCTATGGAGAAAACATGGACCACAGTTATTCAAAACCTTGGATGTTTATCGTTATAGGCTACATTTAAGCGGCATATAGGGAAAGCACTACTGCCATAGTTCTGGGCTCACAAATCCAGAGCCTTAGAACAGAAAAACTACACGTTTATTTCTTAAATCAGATTAGACACTTCAGATAAACAAGCCAGGTCAGTCACCTATAGAGAGTTGATAAGAAAAACAAGATTTCTAGGTGCAACTTTGGTTACGCAGGATTGTACTTTACATGATATCTGAAGCAAAACACGACCAGTTTGAAGCTGAACACTTCCCCATCTGTCTAAAGAAGTTCGCTGCTAAAGCTTCGCCACCTCAGCTATCCCATTCTTTAAGCCACTTTTTAGAAGCCCTTTGACTACATGAAGTACTGTCATTGCTTACTGTTAGCTTTCAGACAAAGAAAACCTGAAACCAGACCAGGATCTCAAAGTTACCCTTTTAAATTCCTTCTTGGTCAAGGCCAAAGTGTTACCCAAGACTTCTGTTGCTCTTCCATCCAGGCTTATTTATTCACACTACAAAACACGTAAATACTTTTCATGGTTTGGTATACCTTACACCAATGATATTAGAAAGTGACAGTCTTCAGTACTCAGAAGAAATACCGCATTCTAGGTTTAATTAGAAGTTCTGGAGCACTACAGGCTTTTGTAGTTATGCATAAGAACCGCTTGGAAGCAAACTTTAACTCAATACACTTTAAGAGCAAGAAAAGTGAAAAAGCTGGAGTACACACAAACCAAGCCACTGACACTTCTGGGTCACCCAAGTCCACATGAGATATACCCAGTAGGTAACATCATGCAGGTTCCCAGTTATGTACACCTGGAAAACTCGCAAGGAAGACAGACAGAGCCTAAGGATTATTCAGTATGACAAAGCTGCAATGCTTAGTAAGAAAACTGAGAAAGCAGATACAGACAGATGGCCAAACAGAAAGCAGAAAGTTTCATGCCAACACAACCATACATGCTAATTTAAGAACAGATTAAACTAATTACCATGTTTAAATGCAGGCTGCACCTGGTCTCTCTGCTCTGAAGATGGGTCAGTCTAGTTATCTCTACTCAAACTCCTTCAAAAGTTCTTAAGCACAGAAGCAAGCACCCGGAACTATGTTACCTCTGCTTATCACAACTGAAATTGTTCACTGTTAGTTGTGCTTTACTAGCTGGCAATCTTTGCAAGGTACGCTGCCCCATCATGCACGAAACATATCCTGAAGTTTCCTAAACTACAGTAATATTCTTGAATTTTCCTCTAATCTGGTTATTTTTGAGCTGTAAATTCACCCATTATTTAAACAGTGTGCTTGGCTTTCTAGGAAAGGCCAATTAATTCTCTGCTTAATGACTAAGCTAACACATATTACTAGGGAGGATGCGACACAACATCCCCCTAAACCTCAGCCCTCTCCTGATACTTACACGAGAGGATCCACAGTTCTTTACTTTTAACATTCTCCTGTCTCTCTAATAGATACTTCTAGAGCAGGAGGAAGTAATAATTCACATGTGATGACAAACAACAGCCAAGAACAAACTCATTTCACTAGCATTACCCGTGTAAGTACTATCATTCTAGGAGGGGGTTAACAAGAACAGATTATTTTCAAGTGCCATGCAGTTCTTCCAAATATTTGGAGTCCTCAAACTGCTGTTACCCTTGGAAGAGAGCTGATGGGGCTCTGAAGACATGTCAGGCTCTGAAACAGGTTGTGGAGACGGAGAAGAACTAGGACTGGAAGCAGCTGCTGATGCTGGAGGGCTTACCAATTTCTCTAAAGAGATAGAGGGAAGAAGAGAAAGCAAAAAGATATATGGATAAGACACAAGGTTGTGTAACATCTGGAGGACTTGGAAAGAGATACAAGAATCTCTAGAACAGCTTTAGAGCAGCTTATTTAGTTCTCTTTTGGAACACAGGCTCTTTTCACACATGGGTTGTGCATGTGAGGTATGTCAGACCAGAAATGAACTGACCTCAACTGTTTGTTATTCGTATTTCTTTCAGAGAGAAGCTTCAGCTCTTTAGTTTCTTTCTTGGGTACATGTGTATAAGTGAAAGATGGGCCTCCTTGCAATAAGATCATCACAAGCTTAACTATTTATTCACTGCTTCTTGCAGCCTGATATTCAGCATGGAATTCATTATTAGATACTGCTACATGTCTCCAGTGTAGCTGCATACAAAGACTGAACCTTAATTCTAGCAAAGAAAGCTTTTACTTACCTAAACCTAATGAAGCTGCGTACTGCTGGCTAAGTAAAGAGCTGGCAGCAAGTTGGCTGTAAGGTGGCATACCTCTAAATGGGCTGTAAGGCACATGTGGCTGAAAGGATGATGTAGAGGCAGAGCCCAGTGAAGACTGTAACAAGACAAAGCACATTTCCATTTACAGTGTCCAGAAGTCAACTTGCTTTGGCAGTGATTCTTCAAGTACAGCACTAATACCACTCAAATAAACACTGAAGTCTCTACCTGCATTCTCAGCCTGTACACTAGCTACAGTTTTGTCAACACAAGCCTTAATACCATTATTCTAAACACTGAAACAACTCAAAACTCATCCAAAAAACCTGAAGATTCCTGGAGACAATAACTTCATGTTTATAATTTTATGCCAAAACACAGTCTTTTATCAATGTTTCACCACATCTGTCTACACTGCAGGCTGACCTACCTGAACAATGGCAGGATCCTGTGGCAGGGTATGCTGAGCTTTCGGAGGTTCGCAGACAGTGATGTCTTTGATGTCACTTCCTCGAAAAATAATGTATTCATAGATTTCTTCCCTTGGAGGAGCTGGTCGATCTGTGGGCCGGTCTTCGGTACCAAAGGATCGCACTTTAGCATTAAAGAGACTGCTATTAGTTTGGCTTTATCTTTGCAACATTGTACAAGTTAAGACTTAGAAAATTAGGGAGCACTCCTACAATACCTGCATAAAGTAATGAAAAAGTAGGTTACCTCTAGAATCCCAGCTCCCCATATCCCACACATCTGATCCCAAAGACCAAATCTTCCAGCAGCCTGCATAGATTTGTTCACCATCCTGAAGGCCAAGATCATAAACCAGTCGGAATGAAGAAGTCTACTCCAAAACTGAGGACCTCCCCACAGTGCTCTACTGCCATAGACACCCCTGCTCTACAGATCCTGAGCCACATACACAGCAGACCATGAGGGAGACCTGAAGCAGCAGGGAAAAGTTCCTCAGTGACTTTAGAGCATAAATCCATATCTTCGTTTTACCAGGTAGTTATTATTAATAACAAATTGACTATCTGCATAAGAGCTTCCTATTTACATTCTCCCTATGCCATTGATTTCACATTGATATTCACATCAGCCTTAAGTGACTAATCTAAAGCTTAGTGCCTACTGAAGCTTTACTGAGCCTCACCTATCAGAGCACTCGAGTACTAACCAGAAGGATGTTCCACTGTAAGTGGGAAAGAAGGCTGTAATTGACTGTGTGCCTACCAGGGAGGAGCATACATTAACTCAACCCATTAAACAGGAGGAGGTCAGATTAAGACTTACTTTGTTAGTGCAGGAAAACAAGGGGCAGTCACATTAAACACCGGAGTACAAAACAGACTAGAGAATGAGCATCATCTACATGTATAGAGACTTCCTAATACACCTTACAGAAGTCTCTCAAGTCTGCTAGCATAGTGTTCTGCCTCTATGAAGCTTTGCCAGTTCAGATAAGCAGCAGCACATATTAGCTTGACACATCCTTTTTGGCTGTGGAAGAACTCTAGATGGGAGCTGCACCAGCCAGTTCTAACAGGTTGACAGAGAAGCATTCAAACTTTGAGTCAGGATGCACCGAGTTTGACAGTGCCTTCCCAAGCTCCATCCTGAACTGACCCTTTGCCAAGACCTGCTGTAGCACAGCCTGCAGCTCCCACTTCAAAGCAGGGAAGATAAGTGCAGATGGCTCTGTCACGTGGATGATAGTGGACAGGGAAGCACCGCAGCTCCCCCAGATAAAGGATAGCAAGAATTGGATCAACTCAACCCCACTCTTAGCATTCCCAGCGCCCTGCAGACATACTAACAGGTAGGAATACTCATCAGAAGCCATTCTCGGATGAGGAGCTGCCTTCAGGTGCTTTCCCTCAAAACAGCAGCTGATGCTCCAAGCAACCTTCAGCTTTCATCTATTCCACATAAAGATGAGCTCACAGGGAACATTAGCCCAGTGTACAGCAGGTCAATGCCAAACTCTGTCCCATTTTGCTGTTGCTCTTTGGCACCTCTGCTCATACCTAACTGGTGCAAGTGCAAACTGTCAGTCGCTCCCCTTGAGCGCAGCCTTCCATTAGTAACCAGGGTATAAAAACTCTTCAGTTATTTTAGCTCTCCAGCTGCTGTTTGATCATATTACAGCTGCAACCCAGTCAACTAGAAGCAGATTATCAACTGAAAGTGATACTCGCAGCCTTTTAGACACAAACCATAGCACTGATATCCCTGTTCAAGATTAGCTTATTACAGCATACAGCTCATGGCAGCATATGCTGAAGCTGCCCTGGAGCTACTGCAGGATCCCACAGGCAGCTCAAAGCACAACTGCCCCCAGCACCAGAACCAGGTAAAGAAACACAAGAGCTGTGAAGTCCAGAGCTGTTCAGGCAGCTTGATCCCAGGGTCTGCAACTAGAAGGGTAGAGAGACGATGTCCTTACTGCAGGCAGAACAGCAGCAATGGCATTTGTGAGGCCTCCAGGAGTGGAGCACACCCACTCCTTGTATCTGAAGTGTTTAATGATTCCTGGCACAGCACAAAGCTCAGCTTGGTGTTTCTGTGGAGGTCTGAAGGGCTGTCTCTCCCATGAAGAGTCACAGTGACTATTGTTTACAGATGAACAGGAAATCAATCCCACGCTGTGCCACAGTCAGTGCTTTACAACACTTGGTATTCACAGGCAGGACTGCAGGGCTCAACCACTAAAGGGTCAGGAGGCATAAGAGGAGCGAGCAGAGTCTGGAAAGCAACACTTACACAGATATTCCCTGCCTAAAGTCTAGAGTTCCTTCCGACCAAGCATGCATTGCCCCACAGCATCAAGCATTTTAATCACACATGCCTTTGGAACACAGCACTTTAGCTCTGCAGAGCGTTACGTGGAAGCCAGAACTATGTGTGAAGCCATCCCTGCTTTCTGCTGAGCAAAGGTTGGAGGCCTTTCTGTGCATACAGTGAAGGAATCACACCCTGCACACAAGCTGGTACTTAAAGCAGCTTTATCTGGACATTCAGAGACTGGGAAATTCGAGATAACCCCCATTTTAGGCTTTAGAATGAACATCAATAGGTGTCAATGCTCATGTGCAGCATCACACAAATATCACTGCACTGAAGTTTCAGATCGTGGCACAAGCTGCTTAAAGTAGAGCTGAGAAGCAGGTATGAATTCCAGCAGACAGACTTGAGAGACAAAAGATACTCGGCTTCTGAACAGCCCATCAGGTGTCCAAGGTTTGAACTCATAGAGCAGAGAAGGACAAAGCTCGAGGGGAAAGGAACAACCGATACACACTACTTGGAACAGCCAATTCGAGCAGTATAACAACAAGACCTTGTCCGAGAGACTAAACAAGATAGGGCAGGCTTCTCTGAGAGCAAACACAGGAGCTGGCGGCACAGGTGGCGATGGATCCCAAATGACACCAGCGGAGCAGCACATACACATCGCTGCTCATACAGGGGTGCGAAGCAACGTGCCCACATGTGGTCAAATCACGGATATCAATCCGGATAGGAACAAAGGGCGGCCAACAAGGCTCTGCCCTCCCTGGCACCGAACCGAGCTGGGCCCAGCACTGCCTGACAGCAGCCAGAGTGACACACAGAATCACAGAATAAGCCGGGTTGGAAGGGACCTCAAGAATCATGTAGTTCCAACCCCCTGCCTGGCAGGGCCACCAAACATACACCTTTACTACATCAGGTTGCCCAGGGCCCCGTCCAACCTGGCCTTGAACACCTCCAAGGACGGGGCATCCACAACCTCCCTGTGCAGCCTGTTCCAGGCCCTAACCACTCTCCTAGTGAAGAACTTCCCCCTAACATCCAACCTAAATCTTCCCTCTTTTAACTTCAAACCATTTCCCCGCGTCCTGCTATTGTCAGCCCTTTCCAAGAGTTGACTCCCCTCCTGGGAGTAAGTTCCCTTCAGGTATTGAAAGGCTGCAATGAGGTCACCCCACAACCTTCTCTTCTCCAGGCTGAACAAACCCAACTCCCTCAGCCTGTCCCCATAGTGGAGGTGCTCCAGCCCCCTGATCATCTTCCTGTCCCTCCTCTGGACCCTTAACAAAATCTCCATGTCTTTTTTGTACTGAGGGCTCCACACCTGGACACGGTACAACAGATGGGGCCTCACAAGAGCAGAGTAGAGAGGGACGATCACCTCCCTATCCCTGCTGACCACCCCTCTCCTGATGGAGCCCAGGATCCCATTTGCTTTCCGGGCTGCCAGATGCTGTGAGCGATGTGAGCGCTGAGAGACGGAGCAGCCGCATCACGGCCCTGCTGCAGCCAAGGGAACCTCACACACACACGGCTCTCAACGCGGGGATCCCCCTCCCGCACAGAGGCGGCCTCCTGTGCTGACTCACCCGCAGCCCTGGAGGCGAGCGGCTCCCACCCCCAGCACAACACAACACAACATCACACAACACAACGTAACACAACAACACAACACCCGGCCGCATTGTTCAGCCCCACACCCCCCGGCCCCGCTCCGCCCCCCCCCCCCTCACAGGCCCAGGCCTCGCTCACCCTTGGCCAAGGCCACGGTGGAGTTCTCGGTATCGATGGTGTACAGGATGCCCTCATAGCGGATCTGAGCCTTGGAGATGAGGCTGATCTTGCTGCCGATGTAAGGGGTCCCCGAGCTCATGGCGGCGCTCCGAGGGGCAGCGCGGGTGGCTGCAGCGCCCGCCCACACACACACACTGCGGTGACGGCGGCCCCGCCGTGCGCGCCTTATATAGGGCGGGAGGAGACGGGATGAGGGGGGCGACGAGAGGGGGCGGGATGTGGGATCGATGCGCATGCGCAATGACAGCCCGCTATTGACCAGACGGGAGACGGGGTCAGACGGGGAGGGGGAGGGGAGGAGGGGGGGGAAACCCGGGGAATGAGTCACGTGATGGGGGGTGCCACGTGCGAGCGGGTGGGGCGGGAGGGGCGGGGAGAGAGCGGGAGGGATTAACGGTATGGGGATAGGGGGATGGGGTATTATGGGATATTATTATGGGATATTATTATGGGATATTATTATGGGATATTATGGGATGGGGTGGGATGGGATGGGATGTGACAGGAATGGAATGGAGTGGGATGGGATGGGGTGAGATATTATGGGATAGGATGGGGGGGCAGGGATGGGATGGGATGGGAAGGGGTGGGATGGATGGGATGGATGGGGTGGGATGGGGTGGGGTGGGGTGGGATGGGATGGGATGGGATGGGATGGGATGGATGGGGTGGGATGGGATATTATGGGATGGGATGGGGTGGGATGGATGGGATGGATGGGGTGGGATGGGATGGGATGGATGGGAAGGGGTGGGATGGGATGGGATGGGATGGGATGGGATGGGATGGGATGGGATGGGATGGATGGGGTGGGATGGGGTGAGGTGGGGTGGGATGGATGGGGTGGGATGGGATATTATGGGATGGGATGGGATGGATGGGGTGGGATGGGGTGGGGTGGGATGAGATGGGATGGATGGGGTGGGATGGGATATTATGGAATGGGATGGGATGGGATGGGATGGGATGGGATGGGATGGGATGGGATGGGATGGGATGGGAAGGGATGGGATGGGATGGGACGGGATGGGATGGATGGGGTGGGGTGGGATGGGATGGGGTGAGGTGGGGTGGGATGGATGGGATGGGATATTATGGGATGGGTTGGAGAATGGATGGGATGGGGTGGGATGGGCCATGACAGGGATGGAATGGGGTCGGGTGGGATGGGGGGGCATGGATAGGATGGGATGGGGTGGGGTGGGATGAGATGGGATGGATGGGGTGGGATGGGATGGGATGGGATGGGGTGGGATGGGGTGGGATGGATGGGATGGAATGGGGTGGGATGGGATGGGGTAGGGTGGGGTGGGATGTGACAGGGATGGGATGGGATGAGACAGGGATGGAATGGGGTGGGGTGGGATGGGGTGGGATGAGATGGGATGGGATGGGATGGGGTGGGATATTATGGGATGGGGTGGGGTTGGATGGGGTGGGATGGATGGGGTGGGGTGGGATGGGGTGGGGTGGGATGGGATGAGTTGGAGAATGGATAGGATGGGATGGGATGGGATATTATGGGATGAGTTGGAGAATGGATAGGATGGGATGGGATGGGATATTATGGGATGGGTTGGAGAATGGATGGGATGGGGTGGGATGGGATGGCTGCTAAAATATACAAAAATATTAATGATTCCACAAGTATAAGGTGTATTTTGGAGTATCGCAGCCTGTGACTGTGTTAACAGCACACAATCGTGGCATAAGCTGTTGACAGGTAAGGAGCAATGTGTAACCGTATGGAATTTTAGCTGTAATCATCCTGGCTGTAAATTGGCCTGTCTCTGGAATGATACTCATGTAATTAGTTACCTCAGTAGCTGAGGTAGCTTAGATGAGTATCTGAAAGAGGTGATCATTTCTTTTATGCTGTTGTCTATATTTTAGGAGGTGGCAGGGGGAAAAATAACCAGAGATGGCTACAGTGTGAAAAGGGAGCGAAGAGGAGGAAAAATAGGTTTGGCTGTATGTGTACTTCTGTATTGAAGTGAATACAAATGGCAGTGTATCTTGGCTAACCAGATGGCAATTTATACATGGACTGTGGAAGATGGAGGTATTTTTAACAGATCCTTCCATAGAAATGGGTAAGTGGACATGGTGTGTGATACAACAAAGAAAGGTTGGTACAGCTGGAGTTGTCAGTTTGGTCACAAGAACTGAAGGATGGAGCCTCATAAGCCAGACCTAGATTCTAACATAAGGTGTGTTTAGGCATCTATCTTCCATTCAGATGAGTAAGAGAATTCAGAACTAAGTTTAGAAATAATTAGGACAAAAAGAGAGAGAACTGCCTATCTAGGACAGTGGGGAGCACTGAACGTAGCCTGAGATACAGAGTTCCGCTAGGAAAAAGCTCTTGGCTGTTTGTTTTGCTGCACAGGCTGCTCTGTCTGGGGTAGTGATATGGTGAAGCTGCAGAATCACAGGCTGATTGAGGTTGGAAGGGACTCTGGACATCTGGTCCAGCCCTCTGCACAAGGAAGGTCCCCAGAGCACAGTAGCCAGGAGCTTGTCCAGATGCTTTTGTTTATCTCCAGTTTTTCCTCGTGTTCAGATAGAACTCCTTGTGTTTCAGTTTGTGCCCATTGCCTCTTATCCTTGCGCTGAACCACAACCCTCTGTATATCCTCACAGATACCCCGATAGGAGGGGATGGGATCATTGAGTTCTCTCTGGCATGAGATCAGAGACCTTCTTGGTTCACTTTACAGTAGTCTCAGTGGAGACATGAAGGAGCAGCCAGGAGAACAGCCCGATGCACTGCTTTGTGGGCAACAAAACTAGATAATATGTTTTGGATAGCACGAGTTGTTGCATTTGGTGCACGCTTCAGACCTGTAGATGTTTTAGGGTGTCAGATTTTACCATTCCCCATGTAGAGGTCTATCTTTAATAGTTGGGTTTACCTAAAATTTCCAGAACTCTCCATAGCAGTGTTCCTTTAAGAGCTCCTCCTGTTTTAATACTTCTTTCTCTCTCCACAAAATATGGAGTACATTCAGGCTATCAGAACTGAACACTACTTACCTCATTGGGACTGAGGCCTGAATAGGGCTGAACCGAGATCCTGCTGCACAGTTCTTGCTAGTGCAAATCGAATCACAGGACAACATACATCATCACTAGGCTGAGAACACAGGGGAAGAAGGTCCATTATTAGATGTGAAACGGGGGCCACATTTGCATTCATTGTCTATAGTGGACTCTGTTTCAAGCCAAAGGAATGAACCTCCCTCTCCTTGTGTGTGTTACAAACAAGCAGGAGATTCTACTGCTTTCTGTTGAGTTCGGTAATGTATCATTTTACCTACACTCGGCAGTATGCTGTGCTTTTCCTGCCTAACATCTGCTGCAGTTTTCATAGCTTGAATTGCTCTTTAACCAGTTGTGAAAGGCACGTTTCAGAATTGTCTTTAAAGATGTGAGTTATTATTCACCCTTTTCTTCATCCTCTATGTTTCTTATTTGACTTCTTAAAGAAAGAAGAAAAAAGAAGTTCAAAGTTTTAATTCATGTTTATGTTAAAAATAGCAGGATTAGTAAGGCTAACTCATGGCAGTAGGATTTTAGTGCCGTTTCAGAAAGTAATTTCTTTTCGTGTAACAATAAACTGGCATTTAATCTCCTTCAGTTCTTAGAAGCTGAGCTATAAATCAGTCTTCACTTAAGACAGCAGTGGCTCTGGCAGGTTGCTTCTAACTGGCACTTCTTAGTGCTGTGCTATTGGTGTGCGTTCTTTCCACATCCACCTGAAAACTCTGGCATTTACTGTTCCGAAGCTTTTGCGTCATTTGTATTTCATACATTGTTTTTCTATTACTCAATGTATGCCAAAGATTTTCTGAATACACTTTTAAACCACATTTTGTTTGGTTTTTAATAAAATAACCTTAATAATAACATCTGAGGTCCAGCATTTCAATTTTCACGCTTGTTTCATGTAAATGTGTTTAGTTGTTTTTTCTTCCATTGAGCCTCACAGCTTTGCCTTGGACTCTCCATTGCACAGGGCGGCATTTACTCAGCTCATGACATCAGATGTGACAAACCCCTACTCTTATAAAGGCTACCTGGGAAATAAAGTTGTTACGAAGATGTTTTGAATGAAAGAGTTTGTGCAAATATAACTCAGAGCAGAAATTGGTCTAAAGCAATTCAATCATTGATGATGCATAAAGAACCAGAGGTGGGGTTGAGAGCGATGTTGTGAGTGGGTGAAAAACATATTTTAATATAAACTGCAGGAAATCTGGTATTTGCATCCCCAAGAGAATGAACCAGAACCCAAAAATGACAGTACTGAATGATTTCCAGTAAGTATCTGAGACTATTTGAGCAGTAATAAGATAACAATGCTGTCTAGTCTGTGCAGGACAAGAGTTAGTGATTCAGTCCCTTTGTGATGCAGGTGGCCTCTTGCTCCACCCAGACATAAAAGAGGACAGTTTACCTCCTGGAGGAGAGGTGGTCCTTATGAATTATAAAGTTTGGAACTTGGAACACCTAAAATCAGAGAAATGTCAGGTTTAAGGGCTCTGTTTTTCTGTGACTCGTTCTGACTGGGTAAGAGCCAACACATTGTACGATCACGCCAAAACAAAACGTGTTCCAGTTTGTAACTTGACGTAACTTTTAGGGTCACAAGGATGTTAAGTTTGAAGAGTTCTTGGTGAGGATGCTGCCAAGTCGTACAATTCGATGTCGATTGCTGCGTGTCAAGGAACAGTAATGAATGAGTGAATGTATTGGCCCACTAAGCTGTGCAGAGCAGCAAAACTCACTCCCTCTTTTGCTCTGCTGAAAATAATTAAGAGAAACAAGGTTTGAAGTTTCACAGAAACAACTGGACTTTCTTGCAGAAGAACATACAAACTGTGACTTCCCTCATTAATCATCTTCTCTAAACGAGATGTGGCATTTCTTGCTCGCCATTTTGTCCAGTTGCTACTAAATGATTAGTTTACACAGATGGATGGGTTTACTGCCCTAGCTAGAAAATAAAGTAACAGTGACTCGCTCTAAAGAACTCTGCAGTAATGAAAGGCTATTACAAGTAACCTCATGCAGGAGAAAAAAAAATTGACAATAAGGAATAAGTTAACATAGAAAACTTGGCCCTCCATCTGGAGTATCATTTCCTTTGGGTTGGCAGTTTTCCCCTTCTTGCGTTATGAGAGATAAAATATTTGTCTGACTGCTGCAGAAGTTGCACTGGTTTCTTCTGTCAACTGTGGGAACTCGTCCCATATTTAATTGAGTTATTGGATTAGTTTGGAGTTTCAAAAATGAGCAAAAGCTCGTTAAAGGAATAGGGGCATGGCCTTCAACTCTGCGTCTGATAGGGGGGATATATTTTAGGTAGAGTAAGAAAGTAACATCCAGTCTGGAGTAATATCCCTGACTGTCTTGTACTGCTGGAGAATTCAGAAGAAACCAACAGTGTGTAAGAGCCTTTCTTGCTGTGCTTTCATTAAGTCCGAGGCAGCTCAATAAAGAAGCTACAGCATGATTTATTTTAATCAATCAATACGGAGAATTCATTAAATTAAACTTGGCAAAATGTCACTTACATACTTCTTACATTCCAAATCCACAGAATGTTAAGATACCATCTCATTTCACTATAATCACCAGAACAAACCCCCTTTACCACATTTCTTTCATTTTCTTTGCACTGTGCTGTTCCTGCACTTCTATCTACACCAACTTTCCAGCTCAGCGTCGTTTGTGTCTGTTTTCCCTGTGATGTCACCAGGATTAGTCAGGTTGCTTCTACCATCCCATTCAGTTCAGTAAGAGCACTTGGCAGACTGATGAGGGTTGGAGTAAGGAGAACAATTCAGCCATTGCTGTCACCTGAAGGAGACTTTCAGTACCTGAAGGGAACTTACTCCCAGGAGGGGAGTAAACTCTTTGAAAGGGCTGATAATAGCAGGACTAGGGGAAATGGTTTTAAGTTGAAAGAGGGAAGATTTAGGTTGGATGTTAGGGGAAAGTTCTTTACTAGAAGAGTGGTTAGGTCCTGGAACAGGCTGCCCAGTGAGGTTGTGGATGCCCCGTCCTTGGAGGTGTTCAAGACCAGGTTAGACGGGGCCCTGGGCAACCTGATCTAGTAAAGGCATATGTTTGGTGGCCCTGCCAGGCAGGGGGGTTGGAGCTACATGATCCTTGAGGTCCCTTCCAACCCGGGTAATTCTGTGATTCTGTGATTCTGTAAATGCACATGTGATTATTCTTGCATTTATAATCTACAGAAACATGGATCTTGATCAATTTGTTTTATGTACACTGAAAGTTTTACCAACTGTGCCCTGTTAATTCTATTTGGTGTTTCTTATTGCTGCACTACAATGTGTATATTGGAGCACAAACACCATCCTCTTTTTAAATAACAACTCTGTTTAAAGAGAGGAGCACTGCAGGGCTTTTAAATGATTTAGATAAGGGTGTAGGAACAAAGAATGCTCCCAGCTCTGTTCCTATAACTTACCATCACTACGCTTTGTGACAAAACAAATGCCAATCACATGCCAAATATTTTCATCTACAGCAACTGCTGTTTCAGAGCTGACATGGCTCTAACCTGTTCTTGGTACTGACCAAAAAACCAAGCAAGATGAAGATTTCTCTTTTATGGTTCATTTCAGGTTAGATTGTTTGTTTGATGAAGATGAGGGATTGGGGGGCAGCTCACGAAGAAAGAGGATAAAGCTGATTGCCATTACTGGCCAGCTGTTAGGCAGGTGTCCAGTAAAAACTACTTCTGAGGGTGCAAAAAGACAACAGGCAGGAAATGTCTTATAATTGTGCTGACTGGAAAAGTTCAAGCAGCCTCCAGGTCTCCAGGGAGCTCCAGTTGTAAGTGCATGCTGCCCTGCTTTTGATGCACAGAACGGAGAGTGTAGTAACATCACACCTTCTGGGTTCCTATCTGCTCTGGCTTTATCTGATACACAAAGGAGCATTAAAGGGAGCATAAAACAGGAGGGGGAATGGCTGTATATGAGGGTGGATAGGTGATAAGACAAGGGGGAATGGTTTTAACCTGAGACAGGGGAGGTTTAGGTTGGATATTACGAGGAAGCTTTTCACACAGAGGGTGGTGATGCACTGAAACACGTTGCCCAAGGAGGCTGTGGATGCCCCATCCCTGCAGGCATTCAAGGCCAGTCTGGATGTGGCTCTGGGCAGCCTGGGCTGCTGGTTGGTGACTCTGCACACAGCAGGGGGTTGGAACTAGATGATCTTTGAGGTACTTTTCAACCCAGGCCATTCTATAATTCTGTGATTAGAAGGACAAGTAGGCAATGCACAGCAACACCTTGGTGTCAAGAAAGCAATCTGTATGTTGGCATAGACAGGGAAATCTTGTGGACTTTGAATCTCAGTTTCAGTCAGACCTACTGTACCTTTCATAATGAGCTGCTGACAGCTAATTTAAACTGTAGCTCGCTGTTTACCTCAAGCTGGTCACTTTAGTAAACACTGTGTTCTTTTTTTACCAAGGTATTGATTGGCATCTCCCATATTTTCCTGAATATACTTCGTAGGGAGTAGAGAGGAATTAATATTCTTTTATCAGGTAACTATATTTGCAATTGTTCCAGCTGATAGTGGCAACATGTAGGAAAGCTGAACTTGGAAGAGGAACAGTGAACAGATTTAAACAGCATGAAGCCAAGGAAACTGCATAGAGCCTATGAGTGCATATAGTGCAAAACTGGTAGGAATATGTTGCATCTCAAGAGATCTCACAGAGTCCAGGGAATAGGGAAAATCTACAAGGAAGACAGTTTTTTATTTTATTTATTTGTATTTTAAAATCTTTTCTTTCTTTTTCTGCAGGGTTCTAGTGATGATCCTTGAAAGGTGAGGCTGTGCCTATGTTCCCCTTTGGAAATACAAGGCAGTTTGTCCAGTGGCTGGCACAGCAGAAGCTGGGGAGGTAAGGAAGATATTAGACCTTTACCTATCCTTTTTTTTAAAGAGCCATTGGGGTCCTGTTGATTTACCTGTTGGTTTTCCAGTGCAGGGAAACATCAATGAGGAAAAGGAGCAGTGATCCGTACTGCTTAAACAGTAAACAGTGAGTAACAGTGAATAGAATCTGAGATACTGAATGATGCTGGTAAGTCAGGGAAGAACTAGAACGGCTCTGAGTTCAGATGGCCTAACAGAGGCCAGAACTGAAAGTTCCATTGTATCAGTATGCCACGGCTCGGACCTCTGACGATATATTGTTGACAAAACAGCCCTGTCAGGGTAACAGTTCACTCACAAAGAATCCCAGAATTGAAGCCAAAACTGAGAAGACCACCTCTCAGTAAAAAGGAATATTTCAAACCTATTCTAACAAGTCCAGACTGTAAAATGTGCAAATTGGATTTGCAATAATGAGACCCATCAGTGGGCACATTTTCTTGACATTCTCTGTCAGAGAATCATTTGGAAACAGGGACTCGAGTTTCCAAAAGTTACTTTAATTTGCTTAGAGAAAAAAGCATTTTCATTTTGTTCAGTCAGTTCTAATCATTTGCTAAATTCATAATATGTGAAATGACCAAATCTAGCTGTAAGTGTCCAGAAGGACCATTCATCTTTTAGTAACATTATGTTGTTTTCCACGAATCATGTAGACTCGCACAAGACTTCTTTTTCATAACAAATAGAACACAAGCCTTCATTGACATGTCTGCTTCTTGTCTCTTCAATAAACATTATTCTGGACATTTGCTAGTAATCTCCATTCAGAATATTTGCTTTAAAAAACACTAGCTGCTGGGATGTGTCATTGGAAACTTCCATTGTCTTGTATGAGTTCTTTATCTTAGTAAAGTTCCCCAGTTCTTCCCTAACAGATGAGTCTGGATATTGATACATCCAATCTTGGCAAGCAGTAGCAAGCATGACAACTTAGATTAAGAACAGTTGGGAATGGAAAACACTATTCCACAAGTCTTTTATACTGTGAAGCCTCGGAGGCTTTTAAACAATGATCCTCTATCCTACTGTACATTCCCTATTGGGCACAAGACATTGAACTGCATGGACTTTGGGAGGTCTCAGTACTGCCATACTTCAGTAACTCCCATATGAATTGCATACAGCATTTATTAGGGATGCAGTCTTCAAACCATCCCATAAAAACTAGAGAAGATTCCCAAGGCATTTGAGTGTTCAGCTGACTTTCCTTTGTGAAACCTTGCTCATGAGTGGCTTCTCTTAAAGGATCATTTCTATGTATTTCCCAACAAATAGGTATCTTTAAAAGGAGGAAATCCCTTGCCATATATTTATACAAGCATATCTCACTATACATCTAATTGGTATCATTGATGAAAAAGATATTTCCACTTCTCTTACAAAGTTCCAATGGCTGTTATGCACAAACACTTCAGTGGGTGGTTTTAGCATCCCTCTCCTATAGCAGCCTGATGTTACATGTCTCTGACACCACACTGCAGTTGAAGGGTTGGTACATCTGTCTGCAGGGCAGACACCATCCTTAGGTGGAAATGGGAACGTAGGTGGGTAGGGTCACAGTAAAAGAAACCGTAGAGTTTCTTCTGTCCAAATCTACTGTTTATCTCTTTTTCTTTTACACTGTGAGGATTAAGGCATTTTCCAGGAACATACCATGCTTAATATTGAATATAATCCCTGGATAGCTGGAGCCTTAGGCCTATTCAGAGATTCACCAGCGGATGGCTGATGTACACGGCAGGATTTTAACACCAAGACTTTAACAATATCTCACGTTTCCAAGGAGAAGATGGTAGAGTGCAGAGAATGCAAAGAGGTGCTGAAGTTGTTTTATTTATCTCCATACGCTTGTCTGTCCGAAGGCAGCATTTACCACCAATTCCAAGTAACTTCCACCATTTCAAATTATGGGCAGGGAACAGAAAAAAGAGCAGAGAAAGAGAGCAAAAGAAATTATCAATCAAAACTATCGTTATCGGGTTTTCATCCTTTTATTGATGGAGTTCAGAGTTGTGACTGGGCAGCTGAGACTCCTAAGAGCTGCATACGGACACCCAAAAGCAACGACCCTTCTTCCCCCAAGCCATCTCCAGACTGCAGGCTCTTCTGATACATCCCTTATTACAGTAATCCATATTGCTGCCATCTCTGCTGGATGGTCTTGGAAGGAGTTCTCAGCTAACTACAGGTATTAGAAAATAAGAGAATTGCATTAGCACTTGTATCTCAAAACAGTCCCTGTGCCATGGTCTACACAGCCTATTTCTAGGGGAAAAAGAATAAGTATTTCCAATGATAAAATACAAAACAGAGCATGTTAAGAGAGCTGGCAGCCCTCTGTGTTTCCTGTATAGCTCCTGCTGATTTGTACTTTGACACTAGGGAGAATCCATACTTGCCTCTAACGTTCAAGACTTTATGATGTAATTGCTGATGGGTGAAATACGTATTATTTCCTATACAAAGTCTGACTCTTTCAGCACCAGTACCAGTAAGTACCAGCAATCCATTGCTGGGATACTTACGCTAGTTGCTCTTTTTACACAGTTTAACTTACACTTTACCACTTAACAGAAGGTGAGCAGTACAAATCAGGGGAGCTGGAGTCCCAGACCTGAAGAACTCAGACTAAAAAGTGACTTCCAATAGCAAATGAGAGGCAGAGTATGAAAAGATGCATTATTCAGTAATAAATGCTACACACGACGCACAAGTTGCAATGCATCTCAGTTGCTCTTGTAATTTGGTACATTTACCTAATATGGTAAATATGCCATATGGGATACTAATAAAGAAAAGCGTTAGAACAAAGACACGATGATTTCTAGGTTTTTATTTCTAATTTTGTATGCAACTGTCAGCTGTATTTCAGCTGTCCTAAAATACAGGCAGTAGAAGAACACAGGCTGCTCTGCTCCTTTGTGCTGACTACCACTGCCATGCAATAACTCAATCCATCTCTCATGTTCCTCCTACCAACACTGTCTCCCAGCTCCAGGCCTTGCTCCTATTTGGATGCTGGGCAAGGAAGATGTGCAGCCACTGCACCTCCAGGTTGCTGTAGCTTAAGCCCAGCACCCCCCAACCCCGATAAATCGCTTGAACAGCTGAGTAGATTAATTCTTGCACTGTTTCAGGAACGCAGAGGGACTTTCTATTCTAGATAGTTCTTTGGTATGTTGCTTATAGAATTTCAGCATAGCTAAAACTAGCAATGTACTTGACTGTGGCAGCAAAAACGCAATAGAGATGACCCTGCTTGAAGCAGCTTTCTTGCCTTTTAAGCAAAGGGCAACTACTCCACGTTATCATAACCTGGAAAAGGCTGGATTTAAAGATGCTCACTATTTGTTGAGGCCTATCCATTAAGGTAAGTAGCTCTCAGTTTTTGCCATCCCCACTGTGAGCTCTTGGCAGACACCTCCCATAGATGCACTCACATATCTGTGGGCAGGACACAGCACTGCACTCCAGTATTGTTCCTATCACTCACGGGGCAAGCCAGTTCTTTTTGATTTTCACAGAATCACAGAATGAGCTGGGTTGGAAGGGACCTCAAGGATCATGTAGTCCCAACCCCCCTGCCTGGCAGGGCCACCAAACATACACCTTTACTAGATCAGGTTGCCCAGGGCCCTGATTTTATTTTATGCCATAGCACTGCTAATAAATTAAAGCATTGCCACAGATGTGTACTGCAGGAAGCTCTGACACCCATCTTTGGGCAGCCCTAAGTACAGAATCCTCTCATCCCTGACCTATTTAAAGCAGCCCAGTCCCTGAGCTGCAGGTCCCCACTGCAGCACTATGGCAGCCATAGGTTGGTCAGTGCTGGGCACTGGCAGGTGCAAAGCTGCCCTCACTGTCACACAGCTCCAGCCTTTGCGCAGGGGAATAGACAGAATTGTTTCAGTGTTATGAAATAAGAGGTACTATTTTAAACTCGACACTCCTTAACACACGCTATGCTTTATCTTCCAGTTATCACAGAATGACCCGGGTTGGAAGGGACCTCAAGGATCACGTAGTTCCAACCCCCCTGCCTGGCAGGGCCACCAAACATACACCTTTACTACATCAGGTTGCCCAGGGCCCTGTCAACACCGCTCGTTACCTTTACAAAGAGCAGCCAGCGAAAGGCAGCGGGTTGGAGCTGAGCTTTATTTACTTCCTTCCCGGTTGCACAACGGGTCAAAGTGCATTACATTACATTACATTACACCGCAGTACAGCCCTGGGCCCGGCCGTTCCCCGAAGGGTTAAGCGGAGGCGGGGGTGTAACGCGGGGCTGACACACACACCCGGGGATGGTCCCCGGAGCTGCAGCTCCCCCTCCTCGCGGTGCCGGCTGGGCGCTGGGAGTGGACTGTTTAAAATTACCATCTCCCTCTCTTTTTTTTTTCCCTCTCCTCCTCTTTCTCCCCTTCCCATCGCTCACATCGCACCGCCCTCCTCGGGCCGAGCTTCCCGGGGCTCCCCTCAGCCTTACAGCCGTGCTGAGTCAGCCGGATGAAGCTCTCCCGGCCCTGCAGGCTCCTCGGCGGGCACAGCTCCGTGCTTCAGCGCGGACAGGCCGCTCCTCCTCGGCCTGGGCCGCCCTCTGCCCCCCTCGGCCGGCGGTGGATCAGTTACACGCAGCTGGCACAGGTGTGGGCCGCCGCTGAGGGAGACCCGGACGCAGGGAGAACACGCAGCCATTTTGGGCTGACACAGACAAAGAGCCGCTGTCTCCCCGCCGTCCTTCAGGCCGCCCGGCTACAGCCCCATCCGCTCCCACAAACCGCCTGCTCCGCCCGCTGTCCCCGCACCACCCCAGCTCCCCTCATCCACTCCCCACCGCCACCAAAGCGCCTCCACCACCCGACTCCCAACTGAGCCCTCACAGCCATTTGCGCTGCCTTTTATAGTGGGCAGCCGACCAATGAGAGGCCGGCGGAATCCCTCTCCGACCGGTGATGTGAGGCCGGGCCGGCGCGCATGCGCATTCAGGGGGGTAGGCCGAGCGTGTGTGTGTGTGTGAGTGTGTATGTGTGGGGTGGGGGGAGGGAGGGAGGAGTGGAAGGGGAGGGGGGGGAGGAGGGAGCAGCTCACAGGAACCCTCCAAAAAAAAGATGGCGGCGGGCTCGGATCTGCTGGATGAGGTTTTCCTGAACACGGAGGTGGATGAGAAGGTGGTGAGCGATCTGGTGGGTTCTTTAGAGTCTCAGCTGGCGGCCTCCGGTCACCACCACCAACACCATAAAGCGCAGGAGCCCCTACGGGCCGCTGGGGGGCTGTTGGGGAACCATGTTGTGAGCGGCGGCAGCGGCAGCAGCAGCCCCAGCCCTGGAGGAGTTGTAGTAGGAGGCAGCGCGAATGCCCAAACCGAGAGCGGCGGCGGCGGCGGCAAGATGGGACTGAGCGCCCCGGAGCTCACAAAAGCAGGTAAAGGAAAGGAGCCGAGCCGTGGGCAGGGCTGGGGGGCTCGGGGCCTCCCCTCCCCCTCCTCTCTCCCCCTCGGCTCTGTCCCTTCTCCCCCCTTGGCGTTGTGACACCCCCCGGGGTTCCGAGGTGTGTATCGACCCGCCGGGGCCTCCCCTGGCCGTGTCCCCCCGCTGCCCGTCCCCTCGCGCTGCTCCTCGCTCCCTCCCCTTTATTTTCCCTCCCGCTCACCGGAGGATGTTCAGTCTCGTGTGTGGGGGGTCGGTTCGGTTCCCCCAGCCCGGCCGTGTCACTCTGCCGTTCCCTCTTCTTTATTTTTTTTTCCTTTATCTATTTTTTTTCCCCCCTCTCAGCTCCGTCTGTCCGCGGGTTCAGGACGCAGAGCCCACCCCTGAGGTGACGGCGGTACCGCGCGGCCCGGGGCTGACCCCCCCCAACCCCCCATCGCCCCCTCAACCTTCTCCTCATTACCGGGGTGGGGGCTGCGAGGGGAATCCCTCTCCATATTGCCCCCCTCCCCCTTTCCCCGAAGCGCTGGGGGTGTTATTAATCATGACACCTATTTCCTGCAGAGGAGGAAGCCGGGGGGGATTTGAAGGGGAGGAAGTCCCTCGGAACGCTGCCCCCCACCCGCTGTTCCTCTCCAGCCGCCCACTCCTCATATCGGGGGGTTCTTAGGGGGCGATCCGCTCCTCCCGTTCCCCCGCTGCCCTCAAGGGGGTGTTGTGACAGCGCGGGGAAGGGGGGGGGGTCGGGGCTCAGGGATCCCTCCTGGGGTTATGCCCCCTCCGTGTGCTGTGATGTGTAGGGCTGGTGGCAGCGCTGGGACTGAGGGCTCACCCGTTGGGAATGGAGGTAAGCTGGTTTGCAGGGGAATAGTAACAACCACAACGATTAAGAAGTCTCCCAAGAATCTCACTGCGGTTCCTCCCGTCACCTCGTTTTTATACTTTGTTTTGCTTTTTCTCTTCTCGCTAAGGCCTCAGAAGATACAGCAGCCCTTCTGGCACAGTTAATGAAGCTCTTCCAGGAGGACCTCCTTCACCTTTACAACCTACATCTCAATATTTGCCTGTCACTACTGCCTTCCCGTTTCCATCTCCTTAGGGCCAGGACCCAGGCTGCCTGTGATGTTACTGGTGATAACACCAGGCCTCATCTGAGGGCAGGGGGGGGCCACAAGGATTATTCAGGACAAGAAGCTACATCATCTCGTGCCTTCTTAAAATCAGCTTTGCTTTTTTATTTATTTATTTATTCAATAACTGTCTTTAGCTGTGGGAACTTCAGATGCAGCAGAACAAATTCGGTAATAAGCTGGCATGCTCTTCTTGTAGACCTCTCCAGGTCTTGCAGTACTTCTTACCTCGTCAGGCTGATGATTTTTCCTTCCCTTCAAGTTTCTTATTTTGCTGTCGTTGAGCCTCCTGCTCTAACTCTGCAGGAGATGAAAGGATTAGTGGATAACATGTGCTGGACGTAGGGAATGCGTCTTGTTAATGTGTCTTCTATTGCCATTTTCCCCTCTTGCAGTTGCAGCCCTGCTGATAAGCGTGTTTTCAGGCTCTAGAATGAAGAAGAGGTCTAAGATGATCTTCTTTCTTCTCTGTTCATTTCATGTCTTTTTTTCCCTATTTTCTTTTACTGTAGTGATGAGAGTGAGGATGTTATAATTTGTATTGAACCTGTCGGTGTTTGGTGGGAAACTGGAAGCTGCGGGATAATGTCTTTAAATCCATCTTCAGTTTGTACGCTGTCCCATTTTCTTGGCTCCATGGAGAAGGCTTGGTGATGAGGGAGAATGTTCCGTCTTTGGCGGTTCTCCTCCCGCTCATTCTCTCTGTTTAACCTTGTTGTTGTTTTGCAGGAGCAGGAGGAGTGCAAGGAGGTGTTATTAATCATAACACCAGGTCCCAGACTTCAGCTCTGGATGGAGCCACCACGACGAGCACCAGCACCACCACTGCAGCGGCAGGAGGATCCGAAGTCACTGCTGCTCCAGGGACCCTCAGTCAGGGCAAATCGGTGGTTATCAGCACCATGGCGACCGCCTTGTCCACCAGGAATGGCAAGATTGGGACCACGACAGTGCAAACTTTGAATGGTAGTAATGTGGTGATGAACTCTCACCACACAGGAAGTGCTGCTTTCTCTGGGACTCCTGTGACCGCCAACCCCGCTTCTGCACCTGCTGTTGCCCCTCTTGTTAACAATGGACCTGGATCTGTGGGAAAAGGAAATACTGTTAACGCCGTTTTGCCATCAGCTTCCAACACTGTCATCCAGACTTCTTTCCTTAATACTGCTGTGTCCTCTGCATCTTCCTCCTCGCCCACGGTTATCTCTTCACAGCCTCCACCGAGCGTTGGAAGTGGGGGCCCTACAGTCACGCTCGTGAGGCCCCCGATTCACACAGCAGGACCCACAGTAGCCGCAGCTGGCGCGGCCACTCAGAATGGGAGCAATACTGTGATCAATTCAACCATCAGTGTGGGGAGTTTTCCTGCTGTTGCTACAGCCACTGTGGGATCTGGAGTTTCCCTCCAAACAACACTTGTGAATAGTCAGTCTGGTTCCAGTGTGCCAGCAGCTCCTACCACACAGGTCATCAAATCTGAGTCTCCTAAAACTATAGTACAGGCAGTATCCCAACAGCAGACGCTGGCTACTGCTGGCCAGCCCAGTACTACAGGGGGTAACATGATTATTGGGCAAACTATGCAAGCTGGGCTCACCAATGTTGCCCCCAATCCTGGTGGGATACCTCCTGCAGCGCCTGGCACCCCTACGGGAATGGCTAAGGGCACTGCCAACACGGTGGCACAAACTCTACCGAGGACTCCAACAGCAACTACGAGTGGAATCAGAGCAACTTTGACTCCTACAGTTTTAGCACCTCGTTTGCCTCAGCCACCCCAGAATCCCACTAACATTCAGAATTTTCAGTTACCGCCAGGTAAGCAGAAGCTCCAAGGGCTTCTTGTTTTGGGAATGTGATTGTTGCAGGGAGGAAGATCTCTTGCTGTTTAATTGTGAATTGTGGAAAAAAGGCACCAATGGGAACTGTCTGGTGTGGTGTAGTAGTATAGTAGCATTCCACTACTTAGCGTGTTTTTTCAGGTGACCAAAAAAGTCTCGTGCGCAGTAATCATTTGGAAATAACTCTTATCCGGTGTCATCTTTACAATGTTGAGTGCAGATGAAGCTGCAAACTGCCAAATATGACAGTGAAACATTATCAAATGGAAGTGTTGCTATTTCATTTTCACAGAAGGCGTTTTAAGGCAGTTTTGTTGGTAGTTTGTATAACCTTTGCATGCTGTTCTGTTCCCTCTCTGTCCCTGCATGCCCCCGGTACCATAGAGCTCTCTTGAATAGAGAAACTGCAGATACAACACAAGAAAACTACCTTCTTTTCCTTTAAACACCTTCAAAGTGTGACTTAAAAACTCACACATTTGAAGCTTATGATGATCTTTTCAGTCCCTGTAGCTCTGATACAAAAGCCAGTCTTCCTCTGTCCTTACCTCACCCTGTTGTGTCTAGGGTTGCAGCTTCTGTAGTAGCTAGTATCGTGCTTAGTGCAGAGCATCTCTGGGCAAGCAACGTAGTCCTGACCTCAGTTGTTGAGTAAAAAGCAGGTTGAGAGGCATGTCTGGCTTGAGAACTGTTCTGTTCTTCTTTAGATATTCTAGATTTGTACATTTAAAATTACATGTTTACTCTTATATCGAAGCTGGCCTGGATGTGTATCCAGCTTCATTTTTAACTGAAAATACTCACATGAACCTACACGTAGTCTTCTATCTTTTTAGTAGCGTGTAGTAATAGGTATATTCTCAGTATTCACAGTATTCAGGGTAGCATTCAGTGAGCACTTATCTGTGTTTTATCATGAAGGCAGCAGCATTTGTGTATCATCTGTTTCATTCCATCTTTGTAAAAGTCCACCTGTTGGGACACCTAAGTGGACCTCAAAGCAGTGCACCTGCTGTGTAGGGCGGACCAGAAGCTGGGCTGCATTACTATGCACTATCTGTTAGCGTAACATGCTATTTGTGATATGTGATGCTGTGTAGTTTGATGAAGTCTGCGGAGCATTCTGCACGTGGCATAAATATTCCTCATGTTTTGTGTGTGGAGGGAATTATTCCCTGTATGAGTAGTTTGAATGAGACGTGAATGATCACTAAAACTCAAACCTTGAAATCTTTGTGTTTAATTTGGGCGTTGTAGGTTGATTGGCTGGAAAAGCCTTATTTATTGCCACGGTGTATCAAAAGATTCTTCAGGCTTGCAGTCTATTGCCTTGTATACCTATGTCCTTACTAATGCTGCATTATAAATCTGATTATGGGAAAAATGCTACTGTTGAGTCCAGTGGGACCTTTTTTTCCAGGTAGCTGCTGTTTTCAAACCACCACAGCATACTGAAATGTGTTACACTTAGAAGCAGCATTGCCAGTCTTTAAGCATAATTGGGCCATAAATTGCTCCTTTGGAGGTCTCGATAGATCAAAGTAAAGCAATATAGTCTCTAAACACTTGGGCTTTTTTTATTAAGCACTTTTCTTGTCTGTCCTACACTTTTAAGAATATTTATAACTTCAGAAGAATAGCATGACTTGTAAAATAAGCATACCTACATGAGTGGGTACATAGGAATTAGATTCTTGCATGGTAACACTGACTTAATACTGGAAGTGATTTTCTTCTTTATTCTAACAATTCTTGCTTTTTGTTCTAATTCCTTTGGTTAATTTTCTGTACTTTGCCCATACAGCCAACTTTGCAAACGCTTTGAAGCACATCTTGCGGAACAGAACGCTTAGCAATTGGTGGATGCTGAGCTCTTAGAAGCATCTCACAGGTGCGAGGGCTGAGCACTGCTGAAAAATCTGTGCAAGTGCTTTAATCTTTAGTAGCGTTCATATGCATTCATAGTGAAAGCAGAACAGGTGACTGTTTGTGAGATGTAATTTCAAGTTACACTGTGACAGGCCAGATTTTTAAGGGCAGCTTGGTAGTATGAAAGTGCAGCTGTAGTGCTTGTGTGTTGTACATCTACTGCATGCACCAAATCTGCAGCTACATGTGTGTGCTTAAAGTTAGCACTGTGCTAATGGTTTTATAATACAGTGCATGAAACAGCTTGAGATTAGAGATGGAATATGTAACTTTTTATACCACTGTTTACAAATACTCACAGAATTCTTGTGGAGGTTTGACCAATGAGCAGCACGTGCTTTATTGATATTTTCATGTATTGATATACTGTTTCTGGCTCTCCAAAGTACTGTTACAGTTTCACGGAGCTGAAAAGCAGAATATAAGATGTTGTTAAGCTGGAACTTGGCTGAAGGTTTCTTGTTCTCTTAAGAAGAGCACATGGAAAATGTTTGATCAACACTCTTTAAAATACATTACTTTTAGAATAATGCTTTATATCATATTGAAGTGACTGCATAACAAACATTAGAGGTGTTTGAACTGCTAATGGGATGTAGTTGTGACCTTACTGCGTTCCGCTCTATCGTTTCCCAAAGAAACTGGGCTACTCCAAGCATCTGTGCATTGATAAGTTCCCCACTATTGTCATCCTTGAGGAAGAGGACTGTTGTGCTTCATGGTCCGGTGGGGCAGATCAGGGCCTTATTTATAGCATTTTTTGCAGAGACAGAAATGTTGACAAATAATTTGCTAGGGGACAGGGAGGGAGGAACCCAAGTCTGTTTCTCTTTATACATGCTACTTTGAAGATGCAGCATCTTTTGAAACTGTGACTGGAAATAAATCATACTGGGTTCTTTGTTTTGGAGTACTTCAAGCAGTAATACAAAATGTGTCCTGTACAGTCATCTGGTAAGAGATAGGGAAATGTATGAGTTCATTAGAACATTGTCAGTGCTTTGCTGTTACAGATGTGCTTTTCTGCTGCATTTCCTAAGATTAAACTTTTGCAATGTAGGAGTTCACAAAGTGACTCGAGGCCATCGCTGGTGCGTGGTACAATCACCTTGTAAAATGACTAACTCGTGTGCTTTCAGAGCTCTCTTCAAAATACCATCTTCTCCTGCAATGCTGTAATAGATTTAGAACCAAAGTCCAAGAGGTTATGCTCACCTGAACAGTATTGTCAACTCGAGGGTTCAAAGATTTGGTTTCTGTTCTTGGAGGTGCTTTATGTTGTTAATTTCTTCCGTTTCATTTTCTACGCACAAGCATCTCCTGATAAATGCCTGCTTAGGACAGGGAGCAGACTGGGAAGTGCTGCATGTGTGCAGTAAGAACTAAATGTGGCTGGGAGCTCTTCTGGGCCGTTTTCTAGCTTAGGTGACAGTGAAATCTGGAAACCTTCGCTTCCTTCAGTTTCTTCTTCCCTTTATTTTCTGATAATATCAATACTTACAAAGAATTGCTTGCTTGATCCTGAAGACTATTTTTTTTCCCAAATAATCAAGGTTGTGACACTTCATTCTGTCTGAAAATAGGATAGTTGGTTTTACAGGCTTTTTTTTGAGCTCCTGACCAGCATTTGTGTTACCAGTAGTGCAGCCGTAGTAGAACAGCTATCACATTTTATCTTATGATAAAACACCTGTATTGCTTTTACAGAATTCCACTGTGTCCCCCAGCAGCTGGTGATGGGGGTGCGACTTGGCTTCCTTCATCATATTCTGTTTTGAGGGACTTTTCTTGTGCTGTTTCTGTGGTGGCTGCAGGATGGGACATTTCTCAGCTGCAAAACTGACTGCCTCTTTAAGAAGTTGGGTTCTAGAACTCTTAACAGCTCCTAACAGCTGTGCAGGTGAGCCCAGCAGTTGGGCTCAGCTTAACTGCTGATCTGTCCAGGAGTGAAGGGTGCTGTTCAGTGTCGGACCTCGGAGGATGGCCTACTACTATTCACCCTTTGGAGGTGGGATACTTACCTTGGTTTCTCCAGGAATTAACTTTCCCTTTCAAACCAACGGTTTTCAGCTTGTGTCCGTTGTACAGTGCAGTCTGATGTCCCAGTCCTTGAATTTTCTGACCTTAGGATGGGAAAACTACTGATGCATATGTTTAATTTCAAATGTGTTCAGGTCCTGTCTGCTGGAGCAGTGGTACTTTCTGGACTTGGTATCACTGAAAAGTAATTTCTACTGTGGTAGTACAGTTTCCTTTGGTAATGAGTTGGACTCTAGGCTGTGGGGAAAGGCCAAGTGGGTATGAGAAGGAGAAAAGGTGATAGAACGAGAGGAATCAGACTGCTCTTAAGCTGTAAAACACTTTGTGTTACTTTTTCAGACTGAAGTTGGCATCCTGCAGGTTTCTTTGTGCTTAAAACGTGTACCCCAGAGCTGCCTAAAACAACTAGGAATAATACAAATATAATACAAATACCTACTTCCATGATCTTAAGCAGCACTGAGAGAAACAGAAGAAATAATACAAAGTAGTGGAATGTAGTTCTTGCTATTTCTCACCGACTGGGAAGCGAGTTCAAACATATCCTGATGATAGCTTCCCTGTGTAATGCACGTGCTGCTGATGTTTTGCCTATGAACTGTGCTGGCATGGCAGTATTTTGTTAGAAAAAAGAAAAGAGGAAAAAGTGTAATGCACAGTGATAATACGAGCTTATAGGATGTTTAACTTTCGTGGCGTTTTACAGAACGTAACCCTCGCAGCGTGCTCGTGTGGTTGATAAAATAGTACGAGTGCTGCTTTAGTGCTGGAGGAAAGAGCACGTTGGAGAAGTTCTGACTTGCTGAAGGCCATGAAGGAATCGATATTGAGCCAAGATTTGAGCTTAGTCCTGTAGCTGGCGTGCAGAGTGCTCGCTCCTTCTGAAAGATAAGCATGGATCGCTTCTGCGGAGCTCTTCTGGGTGAGGGGTGGTTTTCATGTTCAAATCATGCATCAGCAAAAGGAACATTCTGCTTTATTTGAAATCTGTTACATCAGATCTGCCATATGTCACCAGACTGAAAGTTGTGTTTGTTCTCACTGCGACTTTTTAATTAAGGAATCCTGCGTGCTTAGCTTTGTACCCCAGAGAACTTAAAAACGAGGGAGCTGTGTGATCGAATTTGCTGCTGCTGTTCAAATGAGTGTCACGAAGCCAACAAACAAACACTTTGTTTTTGTACAATTGATAAAGGTATCTCTAACTGTTGAGATTTAACGGGAAATGGCAGAAGTTGTGCTTCTAAGCTATGAACACCACTAACTTTGACTACTTACTGCTTAGTTCTGTAATGAAATGTATTCTTGTTCCCAGCAATCTTTGGAAGAGCACGTTGTGGATTTGTTTTATAGGTCTGTCTACACTTTTAACTGTGGTCTTTGGGGGTCTCGGTTTGAGGACCACACGTTTGGCTGCTGCCAGGGCTTGAGCCACTCACACAGGGTGCTGCAGTGTAGGTAGCAGCTGTAGGTGAAAACGTGACTGCTATGGGTGCTGGTGCTCTGAAGACACAAATGAGTAGGTATCACAAACTCTCTTCAAACAAAACCTTTTAGTGCATGAAAATACTTAACTATTGTTTGTCTTCAGTGCTTTGGGAAATGGTATGTAAATAGAATCTGAAGAAATGTGCAAAGTAGTTGAGGAACGCAGTTGAAAATGCAGGTATTGGTTTAAGTGGGGTTTTAACATGGAGAAGAGGGGTCTGCAGAGAGCCTGCTCTTGTGAAAGCTGTGTGGTGGGATACAGGTGGTGTCTTCGCTTTGAACCAGAGAGAGAAGCTGCTAACAAACATTTTAAACATTTCTGGGTTGTTATTTGCAGTTTTTTTCCGTGAGAAGTGTCTGAAATGAACATTCATACCTGCAAATACCCACTCTTGCCAGGGGTTTGGTGGACTGAAACTTTGTGAAAGTTTGGCAACACACTTCAACTGTCTGAATCCACTCCTGGGGTGTGATGTCATGCCTTGATGGGAGCAGGAATTATTCAGCCAGCTGGGAGGGGGTGGAACCACCTCAAACTTCATTGTTGACTGTGTTATCTCTTGTGAGAAATGCCTAAAGAAATGAGATGCATGAAAGAAAAAGTTGAAAATTGTGTTTCCCACAGCTCAGCACAGAGGCAGGAAGGAGCACAGAGTGGTGTTTAGCTCACAGCTCTTTCATTTGCTCATCACTGAGTGTGGCAGAGGTTTCCTTGGTGCTGCTGGGGCTGCAAGCTCACAGTGCTGGGGATGGCTGCTCCTCTGGGCAGGTTGTGTGCAGCTGTTCCACTGAATCCTCTGGGGGTATTCCAGCTTTGTCTTTTGTGTTGTTACAAGTTGGTAATGCCTTAACTTGAATTTGCTTCTGAACTAATTAGGATCTCGGCTGAATTCAAGAAGTTGCTGTTTGTTTATATTGATATTGGCTCCTTAAAAGCTGCGTAACCTTTCTCATCTGGGTTCAGGTTGTGCTGTGCCAACCTTCTGTCAAACCTCTTCCTGCTAAGGGCAGTAGATGATGCACTAACTGTGCTGTACAGTGACATGGTTACATCCACGCTGCAGGTCGTAACTGAATTATTGTGGCAAAATGGTCCCATTCCCACCTGAAATGTTGGGAGAAGTACAAAACCTGAGTGCAGAGGCTGTAATTAAACAGGTGTAAAGGCTGTCATCACTCATGCTTCAAATTAAACGGGGCTTTTTTCATTGAGGCCAAAGACACATGAATAGATCACCCTGAAAAACACACTGCTGCCTCAAGAGGAATTGACATTTTTTCCTTCTTTTGCCTCAGCTTAATCTTGCCTTTTTACCCCAGTTCTATTCTGTAGTCGTTTCCTTCCAGAAATGCTGGTGTCTTCCTGGAGGCTCAGCACTCTCAAGGAACTGAAGGCCAAGTTTTTACCACAGGGCCCTTCAGCCTTGGAGTCATTCTCTTCATGTGTCCTCGGAGTAGAATCAAGGTAAACTGAAATAATTCTTGAGGCCTTCTGTATACCTAGAAGGTTTTGTATAGATTCCTTTTGATGAGGACATCGTTTTTTTTTATTATTGTCTCTGTGTAATGATATAGGTTATCAATATATAATCAAGAACTAAGTGATACCTGTAAGGAGCCCATACAGCTGAGTGCTGCTCCTGCTGGGAGCTCTGCATAGACAGACTTTGGCAGCTCTGCTCTTAAAGCACTGTACGAATACAGATAATCTTTGGCCCTGTAGCTGTTGTCAGGTTAGAAATAACATTTAAAAAATATGGCTTTCTGTACTTGTATTACCAGTAATGAGAAGGTTATGCTTTGAATATGAAAGGCTGACTCTCAGCAAAGTGCATAAATAGATTATAAATCCTTTTACCTTGGGACGGTGCTTTTACTCTGTATTTATACAGGAGTTAGTGCAAGATTTGACTGTTGCCTTGTTCTTTTTGGGGTATTTAGAAAAATATACAGATAAAAATTGAGTAACTTCTTGTCCGTGTAGAACTATTTCTATGTTAGAACTGCAGTTTGTGAACAAGTTAGCTTTGATTCATGCTTTTCTCCTTATAATGCATTGCTGAAATACATTTTCTTTTCCCCATAATGTGTTGTAGCCAATACCTGGACAACTAGTAAGATAGGATTAATAATCCTATAAGGTAATATTGTTCTACATGGCTAGTGGGACTGTTCCATGATGTTTTAGTGAATCAAGCCACTTTAGTTAAAGTGGTCTAGATTATCATTATAACTCAATTAACACATGATTTCTAGAGTAGCCGAGCTGTTAAAAGCCACCCCTGTCCTTATGCATATGGAAAGAAGGATGTGCTGGATGCTGTAATCACCCGGTGTAGGTTTGGCTGCAAAATATGTTCCAGGTGTCAGAGAATAACCAACACTGAGCTGTGAGGTTCAGTGCCATGCTCCTGTCCTTCCTAAATGGCTTGGGGTGCAGCAAGGCCGTACTGAGCTGTCCTTGTACCTTCCTTCAGCCAATTAGTTGGGTATTTCTGCAAGGGAGGGTTCCACTGAATGCATCTCCCAGGAGTTACAGCATCAGGTGCATTTAGCATAAGCAGCGGTGTGGCGAGTGGGACCAGTTGCACCTATGAGTCAGAGGTAGCAGCTCCAAGGAGCAGCAGGGAGCAATTGCACACCTGTAGTCACAGAATGTGACCAGAAGTGTTGGAGGGGTTGGTGCAGGAGACGGGACGGGGTCCGAAGCAGGAAGGCTGAGAGTGGTTCAGTTGTGCAGAAGTTTATGGGAAAGCTTGAGCAGCTGTTAGTTCATAATAAACACACATGCGGTCATGTTTGCAGTAGTATTAAGGCTGGATTGGAAAAAGAGGCAAGTGTTCACGCCATGAGCCTCAAGCTCGTGTTTCCTACCATTCTTCCTTTTTTCCAACATATCCTTTGGGTTTCTTTCCTCTCTCTATGGGGGAGGGGAGGGAAGGCACTAATTATTTATAAGCGTTAGTCATACCCAGTCATTAAGCTTAGTCATTACTCAGGACTGTGCATTTGATGGTTAGGAGAATCAAAACTAGGCTTCGCTTTGTTTAAAAGCTTAGAGTGCAAGCTTACAGGTGTGAAAATACTTCTCTTTCAGTGTTCAGCTCTAACTGAAAAGCAGTGCTACTTAATAAGCGTTTCTGTCAGCCAAGTGACGTGTAATATCGTGGCCCCATTACTGGTTTGTGTTTGAACTCACAGGCGCTGTGCATGGCGTATTCTCAAAGCGATGTGATTTCTACATTGGTGATGAGAGCCTTAAAATCACAGGGTGTTTCTGCAGGGATTGGGAGGTGAAGGATCCTGTGAGGCTGCCCTGTAGCTGTTGGCCTCAGGCATTTGCCCAGCGTGTGCTCTGCAACTCCAATTTTAGAGGCAGCACCAGCAGGGGATCCATCCTATCACTGCAACCATCGCCCAGGGTGCAGCTAGAGTACGGCAGTCATGGTGTGCTTGGTTTGGGGCATCACTGTTTGAAGGAAGGTGATGGGGATTTGCTACTTTATTCCTCACTCTGTTTACTTGCAGACTGCTTAGTTCAAAGCTTGAACATTACCATTTCATCCCGTGTTTGAACCACTGCAGTGTGCTGATGCACCTTGCTCCAGACAACCTGTTCACCAGAAATGAAGACTAGTTGAGTTTAGAATAGCATCAAAAGAATTAACTACCTCTCTTTTTGCATCTTCCTTTCTCAAAGGCAAATCAGATTTTGGTATAGCTGCATTGTTGGTTGGTGCGTGTGTATTAAAATCAGTGGCGGAGCTACGTTGGGGTCCCTCTGAGATCAATAACTGTAGTTGTTAGTTTAGAGCCTGGTAGTGTTTTCCTTTCTTAGTTCTTTCTGCACCAGACTAAGGACTGATCTGTGTGATGATTGCATTGCAGTCTGACAGCTCTCTGCTGTTTTGGCTTTACGTGCTCGACTAGAAAGGATTGTTAACACACTCTCAAAGAATATACCTTTCCAGAGAAGTCAAAATAGTTTCGGATCACATTGTTGTTGAAGCATTTGCTAAATGTTGCTGTACAAGAAGAGATGTTTGGCAGAACATTTCTTACACATTTTTCCAGCTAAGAAGATAAGATTTCTCCTTATGGGGATCGCTGTTAAAGACAGTGGCTTTTTGGCATGTTAATGTGATGTGATTCCTTTAGCTATATTCCTGAAGGGCTTTGGAATTGATACTGTATGAATTGTTCACTTCATAAGAGTATGGTGAAGTTCTGTAGTTCGAAGCTGAGCTCTTGCATAATGGGAGCAAGGAAAAGCCTTCACTTGGAGATTGTCTTTTGTCTTCTGACTCTTACTAGGAAAAAAACCAACTTATCAGAACGTGGATTTGCTGAGTTGCCTTTACAGAACGTTTCTGTCAGGATCTGTGATGGTTTTTGAGGCAGTTCTTTCACTTCTGTAAGCGATGATCACAGATCAACTGTTCAGGAAATAGTCATCTCTGTTATGGTCTGTGCTGTGTGTGTTCAGATTGTGTGTGAGTGGAGAGCTGCAGTAGGTGAGTGGAGTGCTGTAGTAAAGTAACGCTGTTCCAAAACTTGTGGGTTATGTAGCCGGGTAAAATACAGCTTTGTTCTGCCTGAAACACAGCAGGTGCTGAGCATTTAGCAGCCGCTCTTAAGATGGACAGTGCAGTGCAGCTGTGTGCTTGGTACGGGATGGCAGGTTTCTCCCGTGTGCTGGACAGCTCTAACTGCCAGCAGCCGCCTGCTCTGAGACCTGTGACTCAGCAGATGTGCTGGGAAGCTGGAATTGTGCGTGCTGCTTGTCACAGGTATGTGTGCTGTTTGTCACAGGTAGCAGCGGGTTCTGTTGTAGCTGGGAGCTTTGTAGGAGCTTGTACCTGCACAGCACATTTAAACAACGCAGTGTCACAAACCAGCCAAGTTGGTGTGTGAAACTCAAGAGCCTGGATTGCTGACCACAACAGAGGGTTTAATGGGAGTGTTCCAGTGAAGGCTTTCCTTTTCTTTCCTGGATTTGCTGTACAGCACGGAGCACCTGAGGTTCTGAGCACCTAAACAGTGTTTTCCCCCAACAGTGAGCAAGGAAATCCATGACAGGAGGAAAGGTCTGGGCGGGAGAGTGACTGGCTGTGGATGGAAACTGCTGAACAACAGTCTGGGCTTCCCTCATTCCTAGTGTGGTCTCATCTTGATGACATACTGTCCAAGTCTATATGTGACAGGAAAACTGATGCAAATTCATTAATGCAATTAATGGAAGCTCAGCTGAAGTCCTGACCCATTTATACAGACCTAGCAATATGTCATGTTAAGTCCAAGGGACTTTCTCTTTCCCTTTGAGTTTGTGGATATTACTTGGCACCCCTTTTTTTGGAGTTATGCAGTAATTCAGACTGGGAGGTACCTTTGAAGATAACTTGAACTAAGCCTCTGCTCTAAGTGCAGAGAGCTTCAAAGTGAGGTCAGACTGCCTGGGGCCAACTCCAGCACCCTAACCCTTCTAGTACTTCCATTTGTCAGTGTTTCTCCAGTACAGGAGAGCCCAGAACTGAACATGGTATTCCATATGTGACCTTGCAAGTGCCAATTAGTGAGACTCATCACTTCCCTGAACAAGCTGGCTATGTTCGTGCTGTTACAGTCCAGTATGTGGTTTGCTTTCTTCCCTGCAAAGACTTGCTGCTGACTCACATGCAACTCCTGTCCACTGGGACCCCTCTGCTTTTTTCTGTAGAGCCACTACTTCAGTTTTTGCCAGCACTATTGCATGGGGTTTTTGTCTCCCAGCTTCAGGACTTTACAGCTTTCCTTTCTAGCACATCAGCAGCTCCCCATATTTGTTGTCCTATTCAAACTAGATGACTGTTTTCCATTCCATCATCCAAGTCCCTGATGATATTGAGAGGTATTGGTGTGCCAGCATCGTGCCCTGAGGGTTGCCAGAACCGACAGTGCATCTAATGTGTTGGTGCATGTCTCCCAACAGGTATAAAAGAACGCATCTTCAGTAACAACTAATCCAAAGCTTTGTTGCCAACTTCAGTTCTGTGCTATTCATCTTGTTTGTAATCAATACTCCTTGTGAGCTGGTGTATAGATTGTCTTTCGTGAGTGCTCTGTGTCTGACAGTTCATTACAGAAGCTCTCCTTTGACATATATAAGTAACTCTAAATCTTCCTTCACTTGTCTTGTGTTAAGGGAAGCTTTCTTTAGTTACTTAGATTGTCATGAGCTGCAGTGAACTTGCAGACGAGTAACCTATGCCAGTAGACTTTGATGGGTTCTTCCCTCTTTTTCTCTCTTTTCGCTCCTGTAGAGTGAGAACTTTCACAGGCAGTTCACATATCATAAGAGGAGGAATGGGGGATTCCTTGATAACATTGACATCTGTGCTGGGTTATCATTTCCTTTTCTGCAAGAAGGGATGCTATCATATCATTTCTACTGAACATTCTTCCTGTAGTTTCAATAGGCGGCTCTCCTTTGCTCCAGTTTTCTCTCCAGTATTCTTCCAGCTTTTTTGTATTGGGGAAATCTTAAAGCTTCATTCTTTCATCAAGGTTTTCTCATTCGGGGGTGTCTATACAACCTGATCAGATCACCTAAATAGCATTGACCCTTTTGCTTCTTATGGTTTCTGTTGTGTACGATAGCAACTCACTTAACCTTACAGACATTTCCTTTCCTTTTCATCTGAAAAGAATCTCTCGTAACAATAGAGAACATACACTATTGCAAAGCCTTTTTTCTACTAATGTGGCACAGTCTGCTTATGATTACTGTCAGATTTTTTTCTGCCAGGTCAGACGTTTACAGCATCTTGTCACAAATGAGTGTGTGCTTGAGAGCTTTGGGCACTGCTGCTCTGATGGTAAAATATCCTCGTACGAGAACTTTCCTGGCAAATCTAAATAGGATTTGAAGTTTTGTTGGATGTCAGTGGACTCTGTGATCAGTTACCCTGTTTTCTAGAGATACTTATGAGAACTTTGCCTGAAGTATCAATCCTTTAGTTATTCTTTTCTGGGTTGGACATTCTTTCTGAACATTGGCACGTGTTTGTTTGGAAGGTGATTCTTTGCTGCCTAGCAGTTCTCCCTGAGCCTGGTTGTGTTTTGTCGCTGGAAGCAAAGTTCAGTTATTCTTTGAGAAGAGGGTTTCTTCAGAAGACTGGAAAAGTCTGTTTTCCATGTGATTTCAAGAGCATACATTCTCTAACTCCTCCATATGTTACTGCTAAAAAAAAAAGACACAAAACCCCAAACAACATTTATTAAAGGGCTGCATTCCTTAGTTGTGGATCTGAATTGATCTGTGAGCAAGATCTGATTTTCAACCTGTCTGTTCTTCTGGTCATCATCAGAAAGGGATGCTGTCACTTCACATCTGGTGGGTGCTGTCTTGATTTTATATTTCACAGGTACCAAGGAGTTTCATTCTTGCATGCTGCTATGTGTAGTGAGGAGCACGGGCACACCTCATAGCGGCCTTGATGTTAGGTGTGTGCTGAGCGCAGGTGAACTCCTGCAGTGTGCCTCCAGCTGGGTCTGAGGGTCCTTGAGAAGAGCATCCCTCATTCTGAGCATGGCTGGCATCTGTGTGTATTGCTGTGCGAGTGCCTGCCTGCTCAGCAGGCGGTGACCTGGAGATGCCTGCTCAGTCTGCAGCAGGTTTTATAGTGGTCATTCTGAACTCCAGCGATTCTGAAATCCAGAAATTCTTTCTCTTTAGTCTGTGCTGAGGTATGTCATCTTTCAAATGAGGAGGGAGGGAGAAGGCAGTAGAAGAAAGCCTGGTTTATTTATCTGACATATCATATGGGCAGAGGTCTTTTTATTCCACTGCATGATTTTACAAGTTTTATTAATTAAAAAGAAAAAAGAAACACACTCAAATAGAACAAAACCCTCGGAAAATAGAGTTGCATTTAGCAACTAGAATACAAATAGAGTCAAAGGCGACACAACAGCTATCTTGTAAGTGGGAGATCCAGGAAGATCTCCAGCCTAAGAACACACAAGGTGACTGTGGCACAAGGCAGGAGGGCAAGTCGTGTCAGCATAAGGAGCAATCCAACTCAGTTTTGCTACTCCTTTATTTGGAGCTGTGATGAACTGCAGATGAATTTGATGAATTCAAAGTTTGATGAATTCAAACTAAAAAGCTAAAATTCGAGCCTCCTTTGCGATTCTGTTGAGCCTCAAACAAAAATGGTAATTAAATTTTATTTAGATCAGTTTTTTTATGAGGGACTTGGAAAGAATGCTTGAATGTTCACATTTGTAATAGAGAATATGCTTTTGTAGTGTACAGGATCAAGCTTTTTAGGAGAAAAAAAAGGCAGAGGTACTTAACATGGAACACAGCAATGTATTGGTCGGTGGCAGACCCTCACTTATGGGATGCTAGAGACTCAATCCACTTTGGTGCATGTAACATCTTTAAGCAGAGAGGCATTTGTAGTTGTATTTGACTTTCTCATTTGCTGGAAACGAAATGATAATGATCTATACAACATCTTTTTCAGACAATATTAAATAGCTCTCTAATCAGACTTGCACTGCACTTGTGTATTCAGTTATAATAATATTGAGGATTCCCGCTGATTGAGTGTTTAGGTTCTTCAGCTGATTATTGTGAAAGATGACAAAGATGGGCAACAAGAGTTCAGCACCGAAGATCTCACGTTTGTGTGTAGTTTATGGTGGCCGTGCTCTGGGATTGCATAGAAGAGATCTCCATGTGTTTTTTGTGGAGTGTATGGCTTTTTATTCATGGAATTTATCACCTAGAAACTCAAATTCCAGTAGTGCCAGTTGATTTTCATGGTGAAGTTTCCTCCTGTAGTTTTGTTGCTCCAATTTTGGGTGCTGAGATTGTTTCCTTAGGTGCCTTTTTGCAGAGCTTGTGAGGCTGAACTGGTGGGGACTGACCGAGACGTGGAAGGAATGAGCCTGGAGAAACCATTCGTGTTGTCCCAATCCTATCTGTGCTTCAAGAAGAAGGGGCTGGCATCTGAAAATCTGCCTGTTGAAATCTGGTTCCCTACAGCTATCCAGTGGGGTTAAGTGTACTGATCTGAGTGACTGAGCAGGGAACGACTGCTTCCTTTCCTTCTTTGTTTTATTTTCCTTTTGGGGTGTAATGTGGCACAGCGCGCTCTGTTGCAGATGCACATGAGAGAAACGATTTTATAATCACGTTCGTTACTAAATTTGTTATGGGGAAATTAATTTAGAACTTAGATGATTGTGTTCTTGTTGCTGCTGAAGCCTAGTTTATTTATTTTTCTTAAAGTAATAGGAGTTTTGCTGAGCAGTAAGATTGTTTTAGTTGCGGTGCTCATAGAACATTTTTCTTAGCAGAAAAGAGGTACATTTTTTAAGCTATTGCCAACTTTGACCTCTCCTTATGGTACATTAGATTGGGAGGGATGTGACTCGTGTTCTGACACACCATACTGAGCATTTTGATGATATAAATAAAGACTATTTCTGTAATTAAGACATTCTATACAAAATATAGGGATGCATCAGACTCTTCTGCTTTTATTTAAAACTACTTTTACCAGCTGTGTAGAAGCAGTGCATTAATTCCACATGTACCTAACTTGGACAAAAATCTGAGGAAAATACACTCCTTCATGTTTGAAAAGGGCAGCGTGTTTGTTGACCAGTTTCTTTTTTAACAGGCATGGTCCTCGTGCGTAGTGAGAATGGGCAGTTGCTGATGATCCCTCAACAAGCCTTGGCGCAGATGCAAGCACAGGCACATGCCCAGTCTCAGCCTCAAAATACTATGACTCCTCGTCCTGCTACACCTACCAGTGCTCCTCCAGTGCAGATATCAACAGTGCAGGTTAGTTCAGTGATTTGCAGCATTTCAAAAAGCAACAACTGAGATTCAGCCTGAGAAGAATATGCCAGAAAGTTCAGCCTGAAGAAGAGAAGGCTCTGGGGAGACCTTGTTGAGCCCTTTTGGTACTTAAATGGAGCTCATACACAGGACAGAGAGCAGCTTTTTAAATGGTGTCATAGTGACAGGATAAGGGGGAATGATTTTAAACTAAAGGAGGGCAGAATTAGTCTAGATGTCAGAAGTTTGGGGTGGTGAGACACTGGTGTAGATTGCCTAGAGGAGCTAGGCATGGATGCCCCATCCCTGGGGATGTTAAAGGCCAGGTTGGATGGAGCCCTGGGTAGCCTCATCTGATAGGTAGCATCCCTACCCGTGACAAGGGAGTTGGAACTAGATGATTTGTAAGGTCACTTTAAACCCAAGGCATTACAGTGAATTTTTTTTTTTTTCTATTACTCTCTCCTAAGGCTCCAGGAACGTCTATTATTGCACGGCAGGTGACACCAACTACTATTATCAAGCAAGTGTCTCAGGCTCAAACGACAGTGCAACCCACAACAACGTTACAGCGTCCTCCTGTTGTGCAGGTAAGTTTGTAGACACAAAATATATGCTTGATTTTAAGACATGGTGCAAAAGTATGAAGTTGATCCATGTGACTTCCAGGCAGCAATTATATAATGTGAGTGCTATCACCTAAACATTGAATTGTGCTTTCTTCATCCTCTGAGTGTACAGGGTTAGATAGTTATCATTGAGAAAAATGCAGCTTTTGCTATACACCCAGTGAACCTTTTTTCCCTCGGAGCCTTTGCCTCTGTCAGTGATCTTTCCAGGTCTATTTGTGAATATACCTGCATCCCACTTGTTTACACTGCTGTTATACTAGAGGAAAATATCGTTCAATCTGTGTATTTTTTCCTGTAATGTGTATCTCATTGTTCTCATTTACTCTGATTATGAAAAATGAGACAAGTTAAATCCTTGTCTCCCTTTCTGTTTCCCAAATATCAGCAAAGTAGCTTTGTCACCACTGGAGCCTCATTTCTTTTGGATCTTTATATAAAGAATAAGTTTACAAAGGAATTGCCAAAGTTTGGAGAGCTGGCTTTGGCTTGATAAGTACTGATTGCCAGTAGTAAGTAGGATATGTTGGAAGTCAGTGGGACTGTATGTGTGAAAAGTTCCTATTTACAGTGCTGCTTCTTTAAAGATGATAATCCTACTCTGATTTATCGACTTGTCTATGAAAGCAGAAAAATGCTGTATCCTGTTGATCGTTAAAAGACCTGGAGAAAGACCACAGCTTTTGGGTCACTTCTTTTTGTGAAAGTGGCATTTGAAGAAACAAGTCAAAAGGGTTACGCGTTGACAGAAGTGTACTTACTTCATGTTGGGAAACAATAGTGTATGAGAGTATGCTTCTGTATTTTGCTGTTTAATTCAGTAACCAGAAATCGTGCAATACTTAAATCAACTTTTGCAGTTCCAGTCTCGAATGTGTAGCATATTGTGCCATCTGGTGGCTCTTTCTTTCCACTGCAACAGAAAGTGGATTATCCTTTATGCAGTAGCTGGGATAGATGGGCTACTGTCCTGTGGCTTGGTTTGTTTGACAGATCAGGGAGCAATCATGTTTTGATAATATATTCCAAGTGCAATAATCTTATGTTTGTGTTCTCTGCAGCCTCAGATTGTTCTGGGTGGTACTGCACAAACAACTACATTGGGGACAGCAACAGCTGTACAAACTGGAACTCCTCAGAGAACAGTGCAAGGAACAACAGCAACCTCCACGACTGCCACAGTAAGATACTGAGTGCTTTTAGAATCAATTCTGTTGCCCAGAATTTATAGATAGTATTATTCAGTGATGAGCTGAGAGAAGGACTTTACTTCTCTGAGTTTGTAGTCTTAAGTAGTTGTTATAAAGAGTTTATCTTCTCTTTTGTTTCCTTTCTTTACCCTCATCCCCCACTAACAGGAAACTATGGAAAATGTGAAGAAATGTAAAAACTTTCTATCGACGTTAATAAAACTGGCATCATCTGGAAAACAGTCCTCAGAGACAGCAGCTAACGTGAAAGAATTAGTACAGAACCTACTGGTAAGAAAAGTTTAGAAGGATTGTAGGAAAGCATTATGTGGGCCAGTTCAGCCTCAAAATTGACTTGTTTTTATGATGAGGAGAAAGATTTTTTTAAAAGATGAGAAAAAATGAAATTGAAAAAACTTTCTGAATTAAAATATATGCATGGACTTTTCTTTGAAGCTTGGAAAGCAGACATTCTTGCTTATGTTCTCATGAGAACTTAACCATGACGCTCATTAATCTACTGTAGTTGACTTAGGTGAGTTAAATTTAAGTGCCAGTAGCGTAGGTGTTAACTCTTTAAATTCAACAATTTTTATTGATATAACAGGGAACAACAGATGAACTGTGTGCTCCAGGGAAGGCAGCATGCCTGGCGCGATGGCTGAGTGCAGGAAACCACAAACTTACAATAAAGTAGTAGCTGAAGCTAGTGCTAAAGCTTGACATGATCAATATTTATAGAATGAGGTTTTATTTCTATATTACTACTGCTTGGTGTAATTGTTAGTGGCCTTTAAGATGAAGTTGTGCGTTTCAGATGTTATCGCAAGATATCCAGAGGTAGTCACAAAATCAGATCTTGAATGTATTTTCTCATGAGGAACAGCTGCATTCAAAGCTTGTTACTGTGACGAAACTACTGATAACTAAAATAGTGGAGAATGATAAAAACGACTAATTTTCAATAGATAGGCCTTTTGGTGTTGAAAAAGTTAATTTCTACAATTTCATTCATTTTTCTTTTTGTAGGATGGAAAAATTGAAGCAGAAGACTTCACCAGTAGGCTCTACAGAGAACTTAATTCTTCACCTCAACCTTACCTTGTGCCTTTTCTGAAGGTAACATGTGTTCACTACGCTTCATGGTTATCTGCTTGCAGCAGTGAGTGCAAGCACATCTTTTGCCACTACAGGTGGAATTCTGAGACATTGTAGATGGAATTTGAAGTAGTGCCTGGTTAGGCTCTTAAAATAGTATTCTTTGTCTCCTGGTTCTAGAACTTTGTTAGTATAATTCATTGGCATAGTCAGTAGTTGGCTGTTTTAAATCTGAAATATGAGGGTTTTCTATGACTTATGAGCTGTTTCTTTCCATAGTGCCAAACCTTCGAGCTGATTTATTATTGGTTTTAGAAAAATAGGGATTGAGAGAGAAAACCAGACCTTCTGGGCAAACTCATAGTCTTACATTTCTGTGCATATTTGTGTGGACAAACAGGAAATTTGTCATCTCTAAATAATAAATGCCATTTGCCATAAGTTTTATAGTAATTGGGCACATCTCAAAATAATGTTTATTTTGAAATATTTTCTACCTGAAAAATCAGAGAAGGTACAACAGCTCTTTATGGTAAGAGTATAACTTTGCTTGACTAATGTATGATTAAGGGGTGCACGTACAGTTGTAGGTGTGTGTTGACATTTCTGGTGTCTTAAATACTTGTTCATACTTGAGCTATTCACAAGGACAGAAATTGTTACCATACAGAAATAACTAATGTAAGTAAAACACTGCAGTCATCTAATATATTTCATCTTATAGCTTGCTATGTACAGTTAGGAATGCAATCAAGGAAGGCAGCGTGAGCTTAGACTGTTACATGTGTGGAAGGTTTCTAGGTGGGCTCAATCCTGTTAAAATGAACTGAAATTAAATAGCTTTTTATGATTAATGTTTTCTTTTGTGATGTAGGATTAAAATACTCAAGTAAATTCTTTCCTTTCCTCTTTTTAGAGGAGTTTACCTGCCTTGAGACAGTTAACACCAGACTCTGCAGCTTTTATTCAGCAAAGTCAACAGCAGCAGCCAACAACGCAAGCAACAACTGCACTTACAGCAGTGATGCTAAGCCCTTCAGTTCAGCGCGCAGCAGGGAAGGCAACTGCAACTGTAACAAGTACTCTACAACAACCTGTAATCAGCCTAACTCAGCCCACACAAGTTGGTGTTAGTAAACAAGGACAGTCAACACCACTGGTACGTAAGTTGAAGCGTGTCATCTGTTGCTAAACAGGTATTTTTTCAGAATGCAGTGACTTCACTGATTGATTGTTTAATTCAGTTGGAGATCTCTGACCATTTTTTGAGAAGGGCAGTTAACTAAGGAAGGGAGCAATGTAAATAATTTAAAATCCATTCTCAATTAAAGCACTATATTTCCTCTTTTAACAAGAAATACTAGCACATTTTCTCAGTTACTCCATATCCATGAGATCAGTGTTATGGAGAATTTTTCATTTCCCATTCCCTAAGTCTAATGACAAATTCTCTCTCCTCTTCTGGAATAATAATTTAGATCTGTAGGTAACTTCCATTGAAACCAGGTAAGAGTAGGATCATGTGCACACCACCTCCTGTCCTCTTCTCATAGAGAAACAGTGCCTGCACATAAGCTTTTTTTAGGGTAGCTGTTGACTAATGTGCGTAATTGAATTACTAGGATTTCTTGATACTTAGTATATGAACACTTGCCATTTGTCTGAGCTTCTCTATCCATACACTTTTGTATGAAATGGAAAGTAGAGATCATTGTGGTCAGTTTGTAAATATTCAGTGTAACCAAAAAGAAGGGGAGGAAAAAAATGCAACATAGTACAGAGCTACACAGCTGTGGCTTATACTGATTCTGGATGAAAACAGTATAGGTAAAACCAGCTGAATTATCTGTACCAAGTTGCTGTTATTTCTAGTTCTTAAATTTATTCAGGCAGATGCAATTTGCCTCTGACTGTTTTTCTAATGTAGAAAATGCATCTTCGTGATTATAGATTGAGTTCTTAAAGAGAAATAGGACATTTTCTGCTGTGGTTTTTTTTTTTTTTTTTTGTCACAGAAAGTGAGATATTCATTTTTCAGTGAAGAATGACTTTAACCTAAAGAAACTTTAATACCTGAACGTGTGCTGAACTTAGATCGATGAACAGATGTGTTGGTTGTTAGGATTTGTTTTTTTCCACCTGATTCTTAGCCCTACTTGTTTCAGATTTGTTTACAGTTCTTTTCTTTCTACAGGTTATTCAACAGCCTCAGAAAGCAGGGACATTGATAAGGCCCCCACAGGTAACGTTGACACAGACACCAATGGTAGCACTGCGGCAACCACACAGTCGTATTATGCTCACTACTCCTCAGCAAATTCAACTGAATCAACTTCAGACAGGTAGGAGGTCATCTGATATGTGCTGTCCTAATAGTGTTAAGATGGCTTGGTTAGCATCAGTTTTGAGGTGCTGATGGTGATTATTGCAGCACCGCTAAAATCTGCAGTGCACAGTGTAGTGGCTGGGGGTGCACACACTACAGGGCAGCATTTACAGTCAGAGAAAATGTGTGGGTGCTGGAACTGTATGGGAGGGCGCTGTATGAGAGGGCAGTGTTCTAGGTGGGTGAGATACTGACAGAAACTGTTGAGACAAAATCTTTGTGCCAGGCGTATTGTCATTACTACCTGTGACTGGCTTGTAAATCTAGGCTCTGCCACAAATTTGATGTACAAATCTTGTCTGTTTTCCTGCAGTACCTGTGGTAAAACCAACAGTATTACCTGGAAACAAAGCTATAGCCACTGTTTCAACACAAGTAGCTGCTGCTCAGAAGAATAAACTGAAAGAACCTGGGGGAGGTTCTTTTAGGTGAGGAACCATGTGCTTATTTGTACTCATACATACTGCCTGGGCAGCCTGCTGAACTTAGTGGGAACCTGTCCATATACTCTAGTGGTGCTAAATCAGGCTAGGTAAATGCACAAGAACTGGAAATTGATTTTCTGTAGCTAGATTTGCTACTTAAAGACTTGTACAAACAGCTGTGGACATGCTTGTGCCAGATTGGTTTTAGCATTTAGCTGGCACTAAGGGTAAATATTTAAACTCTCAAACAATTCTTGTCTGGACAAGCAAATAGAATTAATTCTTCTGCTCCTTCTAGCTCTGCTCAGGTTGTTTGGATGTACAGCCTGTTTTACAGTGATGAGTGCAGTTTATTACTGTTTGTGGTAGCGATGCGTCTAGTCTCTTGTTTCTTACGGTACTAAAATGTTGCATAAGAAAAGATCTCGAGAAAAACAGTTAGGAAATGCAAAATGATGAAAATGCTCCTTGAGCTCTTTGGAATCAAATTCTGTTAGTTTTATGTTAGCACATAATAAAAGCAAAAATGAAATGGAATACTCAGGTTTATTGTGGAACTCATTATGTGCAGCCATGGTTTTGTAGCAGTGTGTGTAGATATAAGTGCTAAATTTAATGGTTGTAATGAATTTTTCCGTCTTAAGGGATGATGATGACATTAATGATGTTGCATCAATGGCTGGAGTCAACCTGTCAGAGGAAAGTGCTCGGATATTGGCAACAAACTCGGAGCTGGTGGGCACGTTAACAAGGTCTTGTAAAGATGAAACCTTCCTCTTCTCAGCACCTTTACAAAGAAGGATATTAGAAATAGGTATGCTGATGTTTCTAGAGATTTAGTAAGCACGTTTCACTAGTGCTGAGTTCAATTAAAGCCATTCACCTTATAAATTAATTTGAATAGTTTGAAAGTTGTTAGAGTAGTGTAATTTGTGTAATTGGATGCTTGTAGGTGATCATTCAGCTTATGAAAACAGAATGGTGTGAGGAATAACAAAGCTTTACGAGTATGGCAGTTCAACACCAAAATTACTGTACGTGGTTAAAACTGACTGTATAAAATCGTACAGCAACATAAATTATGAAATTTGTTTGGAAAAAGAGATAAATCCAGGAATAACTTTGTCAAATTTACTTACGAATTTACAAATGGTAGCATAACAAAAAAGCCTTCTTCAGTTACTTGTTTTGCTGTAACATGCAGCATTTCTTAACAGTCATAAGCTTTGCTAGGATAAACTTGTGTGTTTACAATTTCCTCTCTAATGCTTATTCTCTTAAATACATGAAAGCCTTGCTTTGCCAAGTGTTTACATTTCTGTGATAGACACTGGCCATGATGTTTAGCTGAATTGTATGATTATTGTTGTGATTTATTATTTTTTCTATAACTTTTTGTCCTGATCATAGGTAAAAAGCATGGAATAACAGAAATCCATCCTGACGTAGTTAGCTATGTATCACACGCTACACAACAAAGACTACAAAACCTCGTGGAAAAATTATCAGAGACTGCTCAGCAGAGGAATATTTCTTATAAGGTAACTGTTTAATTGCACAAATAACACTGCACAAATTCAGTGGGCTGTTACATGCATGTGTTCGGATGTTCTTCATTCTCTGAAGTTAGGCTGTTTATTGTCTCTGATTCATTTTACACTAAGATATTAATATATGTGGATGACTAGTAGGCTTTGGATTGCCTATGTGAATTTCTTAAAAAAACTAATGTAGATGAACTATCCATACCCTTTAATTATGTCAAATGTTTAAAATCTGAGTGATTGTACAATGGGATAGGCAGGTAAAAGATGTGGTTTATTTTTGTTCACCATACCCCAGCATTATGTGCCATCTGTGAAAGGTCAGCATAAAGTCTCCCAGCGTAAAGCTGAATGATGTGATAGATGAATACTTCATCTCTCATTTCCTTTGAATGTACAGCAACATTGCCAGCTAGCTTTTTGATCTCCAACTGAAGCTACCTGTAGGAGCTGCTCTCCAGAAGCCTTTTTTGTGTGCTTGGTGATGATACAATTGTAGAACCCTTGTGTTTCTTTGTTTCTGTAATTCTGTCTATGTAGGCCCACTGGGTACCAGGAGGAAAGTGAATCATTGAACATGCAGTTAATATTTCCTTTCAAGGAAATATTCTTTGTCTGCTCTGACCCTCTAAAAAGGTATACTGTGAATCATAGAAGTCCAACTCTACAAGTGCCCTAGCAAGAAGATGCAGCAAAATCTAGTATTGAGGCTTACACCAGTTTATTTCCTTCCTTCCTCCCAGTGCCAGTGTACAGGAAGCATATTTTTCTACTCCTTTTTGATGGTAACTAATGCTAAATGAGGCACTTTGTTGGGAAACAAGTGAGCTACTGAGTTTCACCTGCTTTCACTCACCTGGTTGCGTTGTATTAGAATGGGTAGCCTGCATCTGTTAATGCTGCTGGGATCAACGTGGGACTAGGGAGCACTGCTCTGAATTCTCAAGTCTGCTGTATGATAGATGCATATACTTAATAGATGCAAATACCTAAACAACATTTGAAGAAAAAAAGACTCTAAAACATGTTTGTGAGGTTAAATGATGATGGCATTAGCGTGGAAGTCAAAATCTGATGAATTCATGAAATAGAACAAAATGCTTTTAAGAGCTGGTTTGACTGGTGTAAATACACACTTGCTATTTGCTTGAAAAGGACAAAGTGAACAGTTGAGATTTAAATGTATATGTTCTTCTCTAGTACAGTACAAGCTAACAGCTTTGTTTTTAAGATATATAATGAGAAACATATTTGCCATGTTTTCAGGATGATGAAAGATACGAACAAGCAAGTGACGTTCGGGCACAGCTCAAGTTCTTTGAACAACTTGATCAAATAGAAAAGCAGCGTAAAGATGAACAAGAAAGGGAAATCTTAATGCGTGCAGCAAAGGCAAGTGCTTGGGTTTCACACACATTTGCAAATTGTCTTTTTTGTTTTTTATGTCAAAAGTGCAGAATTTCTTCTCTTTGTAAAGGACATCCAGTGAAGGGAAAGAGTAATTTTTAGAGGTGGAACTTGATGAGGGTGTTCTTTAGATACAGCTCTGTTCTGCTTTTCACAGTATGGGCAGCTGCTTTGCTTTTCTCATTGCATTTTCCCAAATTTAGTGGGCCCTCAAAGCCAGTCTTTGTGCTTTTCACTGAGGAAAAAGGTTAATTTTATAGCTTGGTTGTATTCCTAAATTAAATGCAATAGAGAAGTTACAAGTATCTTGGGGAATAGAAATAGAGTTCAGAAATAGTTTGATGAACTGAAGACATGTAATTAATAGGAAGCAGTTGACATAAACCCTGTGTTTTTTGGTTGTACTTGATGGCCCAAGTGTAGGATGAATGTGACTACTTAAAAAGGAGCACAACTCACAAAACAACCCAGGATTTCTGTTGGGCTTATGGTATGGTAGGAGTTGATGACATCAAAATTGATCAGCAAAATACTTACGCATAAGATGTCAGCAAACACTTTAACTTTGGTTGGTTCCTGTTACGCTGAGCTGGGATACACTGTGCAGTTCTGGAGCCCTGTGGCAGGTAGATTTCTGAAGGAAAGCAATTTATAAGTCTAGAAAATGTGACCTATAAGAAAATACATTTTTTTCAGAAGAGGAAAGACTGGGGTGTGAGATATATGTAAATAATTGTGACTTACTCTTTGAAAGAGTAATTTGCGTGTTCTTATAATTTCCTGTGTTTGCTGCACCTGGAGTGCAGCAGGAAAGACCTTGGTTAATCATAAGGGAAAGCTTAACGTCTGAAGGATGCTTGAGCGTTGAATTAGAATGATTTATTTTGTTGCTGGTCTAGAGGGTGTACGGGATTGTAAGGACCATTTGGGTACACATGATTTTGCTATGTGAAGAGTGTGAATGAAAGATTGTATTGAAGTTCTTCCCATTTTCTGTTTGTTTGACTTGGGAAAAAAAAAAACCACAACAGAAAACAAGAAAGTAAGAGAGCTGATACATGTATCCCCAAAGAACACAACCAAAACCAATGTCTTAATATCTTAGACAATAAAGTTCACTGAAGTAATGCATTCTGTTACTTCTAAGAATATGAAATAAAATGGGCAGGTGGTAATGCCTGAGGTCTGTTGGCCACCTAAATGGCCTTCTGTTCAAATAGCAGTTTGAGTTTTCCTTCTGTGTCTCGCACTGAAAGTGGTATTTACTTTCTGCTTCCCGTGAAAGTTTAAGAAAAGCCTTCATATGCAGTGTAAGATGTATCATCCTTAACTACTTTTGTAAATTAATCGATTTTTCTTCTTTTTTCCTTATCCCATCCATGTTCGTCATCTATCAACAGTCTCGATCTAGGCAAGAAGATCCAGAACAGCTTAGGCTGAAACAGAAGGCCAAGGAGGTAACTGTTTCATTTTAACATTAACATTTATTTGGAAAATTTAAAAGAAAGATAATTAACAGTATTCATTCTGACAAATGCAGATGCAGCAACAAGAGCTAGCACAGATGAGACAGAGGGATGCCAACCTGACTGCATTAGCTGCAATTGGTCCAAGAAAGAAAAGGAAAGTGGATTCACCAGGATCTGGATCAGGGACAGAGGTATGGTCCAATCGCAGTTCTTGGTTTTGCTGCGTCACCACTCCCTGTTAAAAAGACTCTTTTTCAGAGCTCTCTTCCCTCATGTGTTGAAGTTTCTGAGTAGCAGAAAAGTATTTTGAATGTGTTAAGATTTTTCTTTCTCCAGGGTCAGAATCAATTTTTAGCATCAGTGTAATGACATGGGGAATAAAACTGAGCAATGTCCCCTGCTTTGTGGGCCTTGGGGAATGTTAGAAAGCAGTTGCTGTTTGCTCACATCTCTGCCTTTTTGGACCTCCATGGTTTTGGAAGAGATTGTTATAATTGTAGCCAAACTGATTAAATAATAGCACAGACTAATTAGTGCCTTTAGTGAGGTGGGTGAAGTTGTAGAATTGAGTTTCCAATTATAGGAAGTTGCCTAATTTATTTCACCAGCTTTTGATTGGCCTTAGTTTTAGCAGCTCTGCAGCAGATCAGCTGGACAAGTTCTATATGATTGTGATGCTCACCCATATCCTTTGGATATCTCACAACTTAATCCAGGCTTTTGAGAATTAAAAATCTCTACTGACAAAGTTATCAGTCTGTTCAACATTTGATGGGTTTAATGTTCATTTGCCTTCAGGTAGATTGATTAAACTATCTGCAGTATTTGTAAACAAGTTAATGAACATGAAATGGTATAGAATTGCTTTGTGCATGGAAGACACTGAGTATAGGGTTTCCCTAATGCTTAAATACTTGTTATTTATTATAGGACCAAAAGCTCTGTTTTTGTAATCTGAGGTGTATTCCCTGCAGAATGTTGTGTCTGATAGCAAGTGACAGGATAGTAATAATCAGATAATTCTGCTTGTGAATGAGCATCCCACATTTTTGCTGCTAAGGCAGTTCATGTTGTAGGAAAGCTCTGTTTCAGGATAGTTCACCTTGTTTTATACTGAGTTGTTAGCAGCAGTCATTTACAAGTCCTTGATATAAAATATTACAGAACAATCTGAATACTAATAGATGGTATTTTTATATTAAAGTCAAACCTGTTGAGCATCTTCATAAATAATTCTGAGTTTTGAAAGCTAGTGAAATGCCTGTTATCGATAGGGTTGTTTTTATACAAGATAACAAATCACCAAATTAAAGTTTTATAAACGTAATTTAAAATTAGAAAGTTTGCAGAACGTGGCACTGAGATCAATATTGATATAAATGATGTGGTCTCTGAGGAGTATACTGAAATATCTCATACATGTTCCTGTTGGCATTGCCTACTTAGTGTGCTCAGCTGTGCAGCAGTGTGAATAGTCTGTTCGTGTCACTGAGGTTATGAAATGTGTTTTATATCTTCACTGAACACTTGTTTGTATTTCATCGAAATCCGGCTAATTTAGTTATCCTAGATTAATCGCTCACTGGTTAACCAATTAACCACAGGTTTCCAGGAAATCTAATTTTTTGTCGTTTAATTAAGAACCAGCTGCTTTTGATCTGATAAACTCACAGCTGTGCTTTTGCTGCTCCGTCACTTGACATTTTTAAATTGAGCTCCACTTGTCGCCATTTGTATGCAGTTTGTAGTTAAGGCATATTACAAGAAGTGTGGAAAATAAGGTTTGTCATTACTTAGACACAGATTTGTAAATGTAAGCTTTTGATGTCTAGGAATGCTGAATCTTAACTACATGTAAAATCACCTCTAAGTAATAACTGTACTGTTTCAAAATCCAACAGAACAGGCTGCTGTCATTTTTACAATCTGAAGTCCACATGATTTTATTGACAGTTATAAGAAAGCTGCTTAACTCGTGCTGTGCCTACAGGAGCATTAAAATAACTCTCTTTAAAATAACTACTAGAATTTCTGTTGCTTTGAAATATAATGAAATCAGGCTTGAGCCTCTCCCACTTTAGCAGAGGGTTGTTAGGGTAGTATGGTCAGGTTGTGGTTGGATCTGATGATCTTTAAGGTCTTTTCCAACCTGAGCAATTCTATGATTCTAAGGAATGTTTGAAAGACAAAAAATAAATAAATAAATAAATAAATAAATAGAACCTTACCCAGCCATTCTTTCTAGACCTTTTATTCTTAACTTGTATGTATCTGATATTCAGCATCTAATGCTGTCCTGCATCCAATGTCCCTTGAAGTAGATAGAAAAGAAGCACATGTATTGTGTAAGTGCTTTAAAATGTGCCTTTGGAAATCCGGCCTTTAAGCTGTGCTGAGTACAGTGGACTTGGGACTCAACAAATAACGTGCTTGAGAAGCAGAAGTGTGACTCATCTTCATTAGAGCACTTGTTTTGGTGCTCCAGAATGGCAGGTGATGGAGTCAGGACCTTCTGATTTTAAAATTAATTTAAAGAAGAGTCGTAGACCATTCTAGTAAATGAAATCGAGGTGAAAAAAGTATCTGGAAGCAAGCCATGGGAATGTGGTTTGTTTCCAGTTGTTCTCAATGTATGTTTTCTTTCCGTGCACAAAGTGCAACTGCCAGAAGTATCCCCGGCTTCAAAAGCTGGAGCTGAAAGTTGCTTTTTGGTCTCTTTGTGCCATCTGCTGGTGGATGAACTCACTGCTGCCGCTCTGTTCTGCCGGGCTGTGCCTCGGGATGGGGAGCTGGTACATGTGTTGGAAACTCCAGCATGTGATACAGCCATATCTTTCCTGAAAGAGACAGGCTGTTACTCCTGATAGCTTCCTTGCTGGATCTCATGGCCTTTAAAGCACTGTGGGATTTCCTTGCTTATATAAAGTAAAGCATAGAAAACACAGGAGTTGTATTAATCAGCTGTGCCCTATCGCAGCTGTGATTTCTCTTCTGTGAGTGAGAATTAGACTCAGCTGTAGCAGAGTTGCTCTATCAACTTGTTTAGGAGCCCCATCTGCATGTAAACAGCTGCTGTGACACAGCTAAACATCTCTAAAGAAACCTTATGGTCTTTCTCCTGTTTTTCTTGTTCTTTTATTTTTCTGAAGTGACAAACAATGCACTACTTGTGGCAAATGACCAGTGTGTATCAGAGGGATAAGCATTGCCATACGATAGACAGGAATTCAGGGATTGATAGAGAATGTCTGCTGGTGTCCAGAATAGCTGCTGCTGCTGCTTAATATAATCCTGAGCTTGGTTACAGCTGTCGTCAGCAACAGGCAGAGCTGGTGGCATTGTGCTATGAAGATCAGGGGAGATCAAGGGCATGACTGGAGAGCTCCCAGCCAGGTGGTTAGATGTGCTTCCCAGTTCAGTAAGAGCTGCAGGGCGAGGGTTCTGTACAAACACTGAGACTTCTTGTTTGCTTTAGTTGGTGGGATTGCCGAACTGCAGATAGAAGCAGTGCTTTTTGTTAGGGCTTTTTGTCTTTTAATTGCGTTAAACATCACTGATAGCTTTTGCTGATTGAGCCTAAGTTGATAGCACACACGTCTGCAAGCTTCCTGGACATCACCTGTTGGTTCTCACCTCATGTGCTGTCTCAGAGAAGCTCTGCAATATGTGTGGGCTCAGACCTGATCTGATGCTTCTGCTCTTCTCCCCCACAGGGATCTGGTTCAAGCGCAGCAGTCCCAGGCAGCTCTGGAGTTGGAACAACCAGACAGTTTACGCGACAAAGGATAACGCGGGTGAACCTCAGGGACCTCATATTTTGTTTAGAAAATGAGCGAGAGACAAGCCATTCACTATTGCTATACAAAGCATTCCTTAAGTAAAAGTGGAAAAGATCAAGGTATTTTTGACGGAGAGCCGCCTGAGGACTTTTTTTTATATATTTGCAAATTTCGCCTTTTTGTAACAAGCAAATGGGATATTGTTTGAAAAACAGCCACCTCTTTACATGGAACAGTTTTATATTCCTGTTTATAAATAAACTCTTCAGTGCGAGAGAAATACATTTCTGTAACAGTGAGGATGCTTACAAGGCCTGTGGATACTATAAAAGGACAATTAAACTTTAACTCATCTCTTGATTGAGTGGCCTTCTTGCCAAACAAGCCATATATAAAGACTGATGGAATCGTTTAGCAAATAACTAGCTACCCTGTCAGCCCTGTAGCAGTTTTGACATTAATTGTGCGTTTTAGTTCAGTTTTATTCAACTAAAATCAATTATATAGGCGTATGTCTACAGCAGATGACCTCATTTCATTTAGCTTTTTATTTGTTGGTTGAACAGTCAGTTAGCAAAGCAAACTGATTTTTTTTTTTTTTAAAGAATATTTATCTTTCCCCCCCCCCCCCCAAAAAAAAGTTCCAAATCTAGAGGGATATACAGTTAATTTTAAACATAACCTCAATTTTAATCACATTATTGCTTATTAGAGGCCCTGGAATCCCGTAAAGGAGGGTTTACTTCTGAATGTTTTAGCAGCATCTGTACAAATGCATTTTATTTGCTATAGTTTGTAAAGCTGTAAAGTTAAAAACAAAAACAAAAAAAAAAAAAAGGAAAAAAAAAAGGAAAAAAAAAAAAGAGAAACCTTTTCAGCATAAATATATTTTACTTGCACTGTGTTTTTTAGCTAAAGTGAGAGCTTAGATTAAATAAAATCAAAGTTGAGAGGAATCATCAGTGTGAATCAAGTGTTGAAAAATGGTTGGTGTATTTTGTCAGTAATTGTACATAATTTTTGGCACATAACATAAAAAATGGCTATGTAAACTATAATTATTTTGCTAAAAGACTGTATGCAAGCTGTGGGCCGACTTTAAAGATGTCCAGAGCAAAGTCCCTTCTTTGTACCTATTTTTTTATTACAAATATACTAATTGGTTCTTTATATTTTCAGAGGTTATTGTATTAAATTGTCTATTGATAGTACTTTTATGACTGTAAATACTTTGGCTTTCTTTGTGTGAACTCTCATGGTAGAATTTAACTCTCTTGCGTGTAAACTGAATGCTGATCAGTATTTTTATCAACACCTGACAACTGTTACACCCCTTTCATTTTGTCTATTAGGAAATCCTGTCTTTCCATTTATTTTTTTTTTTTCCATGTAAATTTTGCACAGTTACTTGTTCATATGTAAATATTTTACTTTCAAAAATGAAGTTTTTAATTGCTATTGTTTTATATAGGATTGAAAGAAAATTAACTCCTTTATTAAAAACAAATTTATCTGTATTTGCTTAATGTATTTTTCTCTCTAAATCATTCTCTCAAGTTTATTTTCCTTGGTACATCAAAAGGTGGGTCAGCCCCAGGGGATGCTGTTTGCTGCAGATGCACTTTGGTTTTCATACTGTTTGTCAGCCTTCTGGAGGTGTGGAACATAATCCAGCTGGGGGCATCGTTATTGTCTTGGGGATCTCAGGTGGAGGCCAGTGGCTCATGGGGTGTTTCGTGTTTGGCTTTTAAGCAGGGAAACTGTTTTGAAGAGATCTTAACAAGTATTTGGTTTTCATCAGGTGAAGGTGTAATAAAATCACCTCTGAGGGCAAACCTGCTTCATCAGACACAGGTAGTGCAGCGGGAGGTGTGATAGGATTATGTAATTCAATGGGCCATAATCAGGGACTCATTTTTGTTTACTAAGGTGCGAACCACAAGGTGCATTTCTGATGTTCTGTACTGAATGCTTCACTTCTGATTCCTTTTAAATAACTATCCCCGTGTGAGTGGTTAACAAACAATAAATGAACTCACAGTTGTGAGGGCCTGCTTTGCTTCCCCATTAGGTGCACAGAAAAATCAGTGCCTTGGATCGTTGTTTCTTGTGTACAGACAAACCTGCCCATGGGCTCCTGCTCTGGGTGTGCTGTGTGTGCTCATGTAGCACAGAGACCACTCACCCACTGCAAAGCAGAGCAGCAGTGATGTGCTCCCACCATCATTAATAGTAGGACAAGGGGAAATGGTTTGAAGTTAAAAGAGGGAAGATTTAGGTTGGATGTTAGGGGGAAGTTCTTTACTAGGAGAGTGATTAGGCCCTGGAACAGGCTGCCCAGGGAGGTTGTGGATGCCCCGTCCTTGGAGGTGTTCAAGGCCAGGTTGGACGGGGCCCTGGGCAACCTGATCTATGGGGTCTCTATGGGGATCTATGGGGTCTCCTGGGCAACCTGATCTAGTAAAGGTGTATGTTTGGTGGCCCTGCCAGGCAGGGGGGTTGGAACTACATGATCCTTGAGGTCCCTTCCAACCCTGGTCATTCTGTGATCACATACAGCACTTACTGGAAGGTTTTACTTGTCTGTCAACTCTAAACTGTCTTTGGGATTATGTAATGATGTTCTTAAGTGCTTTTGCTCCATGCGGTTCTTCCCACCCTGCATTCAAGGCAGGACTGTTGTTGAGCCCCCCTGTAGCTCTTCTATCTATGGGCTGGGATTGTGGCTGTGCCTGGTGCTGTGTTGAGTGCTGCCTCCTGCAGCTGTCAGTGTACTGCTGAGATGTGCTGCTGCCAGGTCAGCTGTGCCTGTTATTAATATATATTTAAAGACGGTGACTATTTTAAAGCCTCCCTGAAGCTTTATGACCCAGAGCAGGAGTCAGAGCAGAACACAGATGGCACTTGGAGGGCAGTGTCAGTGCAGTGTCAATGCCCTGCAGGGAGGGGAGCTCTGAGCCCTGGTGCAGCTCCAGCCCTTTGCTATAAGTTTACAGCCAATCCAATGGGACCACTGGGATACAACGCACTGATGTGAGCCTGGTTTTCATATTTCACAGCTTTACACTTAAACCGATCAGCTTTCAAGGCATTGAAGCACTCAGGGAAAGCTGCATGCATGGACACTGATTAACACCACCAAGTTCCCAGCTGCTCAGATTTCAATGGAGACCTCGGGTCTGATCCAAGACGTTTCCTCACGCACCCAGATACATACCGGGAATCGCTGTTTGATGCCGTCCGTTCATTAATAAAGAGCCGCATCCTCTCCCGGCCCCGCGGCTGGCGGCAGGGGGAGCTCCGAGCTCGCTCTGCTTCCATCCCCAGCCCCTCTCCGCACCTTTCTGCCTCGTGCTGGGAGTCATGGATAGATAAATATCTGTTTGCTGGGAGGTAAAGAGCAGAAAACGCGGAGGGGTGGCAGCGTGCACAGAGGCTGAGTGATAGAGCAAGAAAAACAAAGCTCCTATTAAAAAAAAACAATCATTAAATGCGGGCAGCTCCGTGCGATCGGCCGCTTTGAGCCGCCTTGCACTGCTGAGATGGGATGGGCTGCCAGGGATCGCTGCCTTTCCAGGTCGTTAAGTCCTTTGCTCTTTTAGCTTTTCGCCTCCCGAACGCCCCCGAGGTGCGTTATAATCACCCCAAAAATGCGGCCTCTAATTGCTCCGTGTCCCCGCGGGGTGAAGGAGAGAAGAGCTGCGCTAAATTGCGATAATCAGCGCTCGGGCAGCAAACGAACCCCGACCTCCATGGGGGGAGTGAGGGGATGGGCACACAGCAGCGCCCGGCTCTTTGCAAAGGGCCGCGTTCAGCGGTAATTTTGTTTGTAATCTAATCAATATGTTTCCTGAAGGAGAGGATATCATCAAGTTTTACTTTAAGGCACTTAGGAAGTATGACAGCGTTCAGGACGGGCACGTTAAGGCGTTAGGTTTAGCGTTTGCTAATGGCAACACACAGCAGGGTGCTGGAGTGGGTTGAGAGATGGGGGGTAGGGGGTGTCTTTAGGCTCCATCTGTAGGGCGATGTCAGTGCCCGCCGCCCTGCCCCATTCACACACCTCTCATGAACGCATTGTTCTTTCCAGAGGGGGTCAATGTAGGACTATAAAACATCACTCAGGTGGCGCTTTCTGCCGGGAGATGTCTCACTTCTCGCCTTCAGCTCAGCTCCCACTGCTGGGACAGCACAGGGACACCTGCAGGACGGCAGGGCTTGGCCTTGTGCTGCCAGAGCAGCTCCTTAGTGCCATTGCTGTGCAGAACCTCCCCCAGAAATAAGTGCCATAGTGGTCAGGGAGGTCCCAGGCCCCCGCAGCCCATCCCAGCACAACACCAACATCAAACTACAGAATCACTGAGGTTGGAAAAGAGCTCTGAGATCTGCAAGTCCAACTCCAGCCCCCAAACTGTGCCCACATCCCTCAGGGCCACAACCCCAAAGTCCCTTAACACCCCCAGGGACAGTGACCCCCCCCCCCAACACCCCACTGGGCAGCTGTGCCACTGCATCACTGCTCTTTGAAAGGAGAACATCCAACCTGACCCTCAGTGGTTTCAGCTGTAAGATGCTGCTAGAAAGTGGCAGCTGTTGTCAGAGCCACAGCCCTACAGAGGTGGGAAGGCAGAGGGTGGGCAATTGGGCTTTTATTTGTTGTTCTGCTCAGTAAAGATCAGAGGCTTTAGTGAAAACATATTGGGCAGCACATAGCATCCATGACAGACAATTAGGCTGTGAAGGGCCCCTGGAGGAGCGCCCTGCTCACCCCAGCAGTTAGAACCCTGAAACACGAGCATTACACGTCTTTAAGTGTATATAACATTTCCCTTATAAAATCTGTATCCTACCTAATGTATCCCAAAGCTCTTTAAGAACTGAAAATACAAATTCCAGAGGACGGGCTGCAGAATGGACAGAGGCCCAACTCACTGCAGCCATTGGGGCCTGGCAGCTGAAGGGATGCTGAGCACCTATAGAGGCACCAATGCTATAAGCGGGTGGGATGGGACCACCACTATGGGTCCAGACCAGAGCACTGAGTTCCACTTGCAGCTCCCTCTTTGCACCCAGCCCACCACCTTAAATCTGAGCTCAACTGACAAGGAAGCTGGTAGGAAAATAAAGCCAACAAGAAAAATAAATGCTGCCCGTTTAATTATTTAAATTAAGACTTATTTGAAAGCTGTGTTTGCAACAAACACCCTCCTCCCCTTTATTTTTTAATGAGCTCCAGTGCATTGAAAAAGAGAAGAAAAAAAAAATCCAATAAACTCCCCCTTGCAGTTTGTGAACATGTTTAATTAAACAGGTCAGGAAAAAAAAAGCCCTCCTGTACTGCCTGCAGAACTGTGCTGTCAGCATTCATCCCCAGCAGCAATCCCAGCCTGTGGCCCTGAAGGCTGCGAGTTGGGGCCCAACACAGCCCAGGAGAGGTTTGAGGTGCAGGGCAGGGTGCTGTGGGGCTGCTCCCAAGGGCTGATCCTGCTCATGTAAAGGCATTCCCACATCCCTCACCTGGGCTGAAGGGATTCATAGTGGAGTCTCAGGTTATTGAGCACAAAATCAATTTGTCCATCAGTAGCACTGGGGAATGGGAAGGAATGGAACAGGCCAGGAATTGCTGCTCAAAGCCCATTGGCACCAATCAACACATGCTTGGAGGTGGGCTTTGCTTTGGTTTTACTAACATGGAGGCACTGAGAGAAGAAACACTGATACTGCAGTCAGTGCATGCCTTAAAAAAAGATGTTTTGGGATGCTAATGTTGCTGGTTGTCACCACATTCTGAGAAATAGAAATAGAGAAAACATAATAGATTCCCCAGATTTGCAGCCTTAATAGCTGTATGGCACATCCTAATTATTATATATCTCTCACATCAGTCTATTCCAGCAAGCGTGGTGTTTTTATTTGGTTCCATCTGGCATATGATCACATCCCTCTGACACTGGAATGAGCGTGAACCAGGGAGCAAATCTAACACAGACCTCTGCAGAGTTACCTTACAAGGCACACAGCCCATCTAGTCCAGCCATCAATCCACCCCCACTATGCCCCCTGACCATGTCACTCCCAGCCTCTACCCAGCTGTATTACAGCCTCCTTACAAAATGGGCCCATCCCAGTGTGCTGCTGGTCCTACCCAGACTCAGGCTTGCGCAGGCAGATGAATGAGGGGCTGCTCTGTATTTACCGCTGCACCACTCCTAATCATATGTTTTCCCAACAAAGAGTTGCCAGCTTGGTACTTAGAGATCAATACATTTTATTTATCACCTCCAGGCAGGCACCATTTCCTATTAATGTCCTTCCCCGCTTTATAGGCTAATTAAGGTCAGCTGACCAGCAGAACGCTGCTGTGTTTGCTTTAAGCCACTCTCACTAATTACTGTTTGAACCTGACATGGTGCCCTGCATCAGATGGGTCCCTGCTGGGGGCTCCGTGTGTGCTGCTCCTGCAGCAGCAGCCAGCGAGCACTGGGGATGTGGGGATGGTGCACGTGGTCTCTTGTGATGCTTTTCTGTATCTTTTGATGTGGGAGCTCCAAAGAGGCGCTGGAGGCTCAGCACTAAACCAGCCTGGTGTTCCATGTGGGAATAGGGCACCTTGCTGGAGAACAGCAGTGAGGGGGGAAGATGGAAATGCCTGATCTGAGCTCTAACCTGATCTGATGCCCCTCAGTACAGCATCTCCTGGGATGAGAGGTAATGTCAGGATACTTAGGTTGGGTATTGGGAGAAATTCCTTCTCCAAAATAGCAGCAATGCAGTGGCACAGCTGCTGTTGGGGTGGTGGGGTCACCATCCCTGGAGGTGTTCCAGAACCATGGAGATGTGGCACTGAGGGATGTGGGCAGTGGGCACAACCTGGGGGGCAGATTTGGGATCTTAGAGCTCTTCTCCAACCTCAGTAACCCTATGACCTTGCACCAGTGTTTGTATAATACTATAATAGGGTGGAAAGTACCATAACAACAGTAGGATAGCAAAGCTGTGGATACAGAAATAGAGAAAAAGAGCTGCTTACCTTTAGAAGATGTCCAGTAGGCAGGGATCTCCAGCAAGATACTCTCCCTTCCACTGCCAACCTTTAAATGAGGTCTGGGAAGGGGTGGATCCTGGCTCCAGCCATTCCAGTTACTCAGGTACATTGGATGCAGCTGAGCTGCCCTGGGTTGGCCCCACCTTCCCACCAGGTGCTCCATCACTGCTTCAGGCCATGACTCCACATTCCTGCTACAGTTTATCAGCCCCATGCTTTTAGAACTGGTGTCTCTGATGTCAGCATAGTATCACAGCTGGTTTAGTCCCAGATAAACCCCAAACCTCCACCTGCTTCTCCTCTGTGCTTAAACCAAACTTCTCAGAATATCTCACACTGCAGAGCCATTTGTTCAGTGCCACTTCCCTCATTGTCACCAGTGATAGGTCCCTGAATGTAGGACATTGCCCAGAAGGGAGCCGTGCTCCTCCTGCTGCAGTGAGGATGTGGTCCCAGAGCTCTCATGGGAATCTGGGCTGGGAGTGGGGTAAGATGCTCAATGGACGGCTGATGGGAGGTGGGTTTCCCCTCATATTTTGCTCCATGGACCCCATCCTATGAATGCTTCATCTCCATTAACATTAGCAGTCTCTCCATAGGATAACAGCTGCCCCATGGCTGCCACCCTGGGACCACTCCCTCTGCACTTCTGCTCCAGTCCTCCTTCATTCCCTCCCAGTTCAGCCCCCCAGTCCCTGCACCCCTCAGCCATGGCCCGATGCCTAGGAACGGCTCCAGCGCGGCTGAACGGTGCCACCGAGTGCAATTATGGGGCTGAAATGCACTGTTCTGTGAATGCGTTCCAGCGCTGGCTAACACAGCCTCTGATATTGGCACTGCTTTCACTAATATTCCTGCCAGCAAATTCTGCTTGAATATTCATGGGAAGTGGATGCAAAGGAGAGGCAGAAGCCAAAACGAGGTGAGTTCAGTTAAGAATTCAGGCTCGCAAGGCAGAGGCCATTTCTTGCAGCGCTCACCCAGGCGTTTGCTCCCGCTCTCCATTAATTTGAATCTGTGTTTTGGACTTCTGAGCAAATTTTCTGTTTCTCCCTGACTGCGTCTGCAGACCTTCCCCCCCCCCCCTCGAGATCAGCAGCTTTGTATAAAAACAGCAATGCTCCACACTGAACTCTGCAGTCAAAGGATTTGCTTTCCCTGACTCCTATTTAAATGGTTCTGCCTTCGCTTCCCTGTGCAGGGATCAGCACGTGCTGTGCTCTGTGCTGGGACTGGAATGATTCGTGCTCAGGCAAGTTCTCATCTGAACTCGCCAAAGGAGTTCGGTGTAATTAAATGCTGATCACACCTTCTTTAGCTTCGCCTTAACGAAGTCACAGCACTAGAACAGCCTGCAAGTGGCAGGAAGGGCTCACGTGCACCCACTGCCATGTTGCATCCACCACCACTGCCTTCCCTTGCTGTTCTGTGTAACGTGTTTTTAATTCATGACAGACACAGTCCCTGTAGGTACAATGGAGCAGCAGCAGAAACCTGGATCCTGCCATAGTGCTCATTAAACCCAGAGGAGTTTGGCTTGGACCAAAGCATGGCTGGGGGTGGCGGAAGGAGTGAGCCCACATCACCCTGTCCCAGGTTCTCCTCCTGCCATGGGTCTCCTTCAGGTGGTGGGTTTGGATGTGCTCCTTTGGCTGGTGATGCCCCTGGGGACAACAAGAGGCTGCACAGGCTGATGGTAGAGCTCTAGGCATCGTGATGAAGTGTGGCTCCCCATGGTCTGATGCTCTTGTATGATCCCCATGGAATTGGGGATGCTCAGACATCTCCCTTGAGGGACAGGGTTAGAGTTGGGGTGTGTTTGGGGTTGTGTGTCCCCCAGCACCAGGGAAAGCAGCTTGATGTGCCCAGCATTGCTCCAGATGTGCCTCCCGAATGTCACCATTTGTGGCAAATGAGGGCTGGATGAGCTATGAAAGGCAGAACAAATGGTGATCCTCCAGATGGGTACCAGGTCCCTCCTTGGTGGCATCTCGACTCTGTTGTGTTTTGATACAAGCCAAGGGATGATGAAGGGATGCCATCTTCTGTATCTCAGTAATCCCCCAAAGATGCAAGGAACCCCATAGCCTTGATTTCTGTTCTTCAAATATACATTGACATGGGGTCTAAATGGGAAGCAGTGACTGGTGGGGGAAGAGCTGCCCAAAACCCTGTTCCCAGGGCAGGGGAGTCTAGGAATAACCATGGGTGGTACCCAACACATGGAAGGATCCAGCTCATGTTGGAGCCGTTCACCTTGAGCTTCTGTTGAATCCTTCCCAGATTAAGCATCCTTGAGACACCACTGGGATTTTTTTTGTTGCAGAGATTTCTAAAAAGGGGGAATTTCTTGCATTAATTACAGTTATAAAGATTGGGTTTGACACATTTATGGCCGGGGTAGTAAATAACTTCAGGCAAATCAATTTACTGCATTTGGCTGCAGAGGTGTGATGGAGAGCGGACAGGAGGGCTGCAGGGGTGTGGGGATGGGACTGGGGAACTGTGACCCACCTCCGTGCTGGGGGCTCAGCCCTGGCCCCTCTCTGCCCCATGGCCGCTGCCCAGATTCCATCTCTCACCTCCTGCTGTTGGCATTTCTTTGGCTTTGCCAAACTTTCCCATTTATTTCCCATCCCTCCCCCTTTCCTTAGAGCCCGTTTGGATATCTGATAAACAGCGATGCCGAAATCCGACTTGATGCTTCAGACGGATACAGGGGGTGGCGGTGGTGGTGGGGGGAGCTAGAAAGGCAGCCTCACTTTTTATTATTTTTTTGCTGATGGCAAGTGGTAAGCATGTTTTATTTATGTATTCAGAGATCCGCCAACGTTATGTTTTCCTCCTGACTGATGCATGGGCTGCACTGACAGCTTACACCACACCGGCTGTGCACGAGGCTTATTTACCCTCTGCAGAAGGCAGCCCGAGATTGACAGCGAATTATTCTGCACCTTGAACCTCTCCTCACTTAATGCAATGCAAATTTTACCTCTTTATTAAAAAGTGATTTTTTAAAGAGATGCAGCTTTTTTATTCTTTCAATGAAAGGGGTTTTCTTAGATGGGGGAAAAAAAACAACGAAACGTCTCTACAAAGTTGAGTGAATTCTGCCTTCTACCTGTCCTGCCCTCTCTGTAGGTGCTGGGAGAGATGGGAGACGTGGCTGTGAGCTTCTTCACTCCTCCTATTACTGTTGGATTCTGGAGGACTGAGCTGTGCTGTGCACTTCCAGTCTCCCATCTTGTTTTCCAGTTCCACTGGTGAAAAGCAATTCTTCCAGGCTTTTATTGGAAACCCTTTTATGGGTCCCAGTGGTGGAAAGCTGAAATGGGCAAAAACCAGTGCACAGAATGAGCCCCATCACAGCTCAGCTTGTGTAAGGGGCACACGGAGGTCTCTAATTATCCCCTTCAGGAAGGACTCATGTGGGTTAGACTGGAAGGTCTTGGAGGTGTTACCCAACCTCACTGATGCTGTGATTCTGTGGAAATGGCAGCAAAAAGCACGTGTGTTCTGGGGCTGCCACTGGGAGCAGCTGCTCAGGCAAATGTGAGTGTGGTGCATATATGTGCACACGCGTGTGCTCTTGGCCCCTTTGCTCTGTGCTGTGGCAGGGCATCACTCCCATATTCAACCCAGACTGGCAACTACTTTGGCATATTCATCCTAGAGGAGGCTGTTAGCAGCGTGCAGCATGGAACGCATCCAGCACTGTGGTTTTCCAAGGTAACAGCCAAAGGAAAGGGGAAAAAAAAAAAAGGTAAGAGTGAGCTTTTGTTGAGTAATTAAAGAATTGAGGCTTGCTGGAAAGCCCCAGGGCTGTGCTTCCGTGGCTGATCGGGAGCCTTTGTTTGCACGGTGCTGGTAAACAATTTGCAGTTCTTGGCAATAACCTGAGTTATGCTGAACAAAAGGGAAGTTATAAACGCTGTTCTTGTGTATTTATTTCAGGCTGGAGGAAGGGATGAGGCAGTGGGTCTCCGACAGCGAATGGCGATCACTGAGATCGGTGTGAGGATGCCCTCACTTCTCCAGCCCTCACTTCACCAGCTCTGCCCATGGGATGCTTTTCAGTAGATAAATAAATAAAGCTGGGGATGAATCTGAGCCGGTGCTCCTTCCTTTGGAGCAGGTCTGCCCGGTGCTGTGTGAGCAGCGGGGCTCGACGCACACAGCATTAATATGCTCTGTGTGCATCCTGGCTGCACGCGCACGGCACGGAGATTTGCATGCTGAATCTGTGCTCCTGGAGCCTGCACACCCACGTCTTTAATTAAGCAATGCCCCGTGTTTCTGCTCTATAGGATAACTGAATAAATATATATGCAACTCTAATGCACAGGAGATAATTTTGTAATGATTTTTTCTGTTTGTTTAGCTGAGCAGGAAGTTAACTTGGCGGGTTAGCCTTACTGCGAGCTACACTTAGTTGGGAAAATAAATAAGGCTGTGATTCCCCAGCTGGCACCAGCAAGGGATGGTGGTTCAGCACGGCTGGGGTTGCCTGAATCTAATGGCTTTGGGATGGGGCATGGCTGGGGAACATGAAAACTGGAATAAAGGAGAGGGGTCTCCAGCCTCTGGAGATGGGTGCAATGGGTGTCCTGCCTCTGGGATGGACTGAGCCCCTTCAGTGCTGCAGCCAGGCTGAGAAGACCCTGGCATGTCTCTGAGGAGAAGATCCAGGTGGTTCTTTGACTGACTGACTGTCCAGCTGGGCCAGGTGGCACTTCCCAGTGACCACTGACTGTCCGGTCTTTGCAAACACACTGGAGGTGGTTTCTTTTTTCTCTTTTTCTTTCTCTCTTTCTTTCCCCCTTTTTTTTATTAGACACAACTGCCAAGACTCATAAAAAGCCTCAGGAAAAGAGACCCCTTTCCTCCTGGCTCTGTGGAAAGTATCATCTGAATTAACATGAGCTTCTTGGTTATTAAATGGAAACTTTGAATGGGAAGAAAATTCTGCACTGGCTGCTAAGTTGTGTGTCAGCAGAAAGGGAGAAAAAGCAACGTGTGTCTTTCTTATTATCATCTTGAAATCCATCGTCCCTCTACATGCCATGACAGTGGATAATCCCCAATACGATGCCTGAATCGCTAATATTTGCAGAGGCAGAGTTTTAGTTCTGCATGCCTTCCCTCCTCCTCACCCCTTACAAATACAGCTGCAGGTTATCTTGAAAGCTGCCTGTTCCTGGGAGTGAACTTTGCAATGTGTAGCAGCAAGATGGTCTCTGGAGCCTGAGGTGTCACCAGGTGAATGGAATGCCAAGTCACCACTGGCAGGCAAGGCCAAGCAACCTGTGCTTCTTTGTCTTCTTCACCATCATCATCTTCTTTGTCTTCATCTTCTTCATCATCATCTTCTTCCCCTTTGTCTTCTTCATCTTCTTCATCATCTTTTTCATCAGCATTATGTTCTTCATCTTCTTTGCTGCCTTCTTCTGTGCCATGTGCCAGCTGTGGTGGGTTCAGCCTTCTGCTGAGGACATGGGACATTTTCCTTGTAGGAAAGCCAGGCTGTAATGAGGGTTAACCAGGAGGTGAACATCCAGCATATCTCCCCCCAGAATAAAGTCCATGCTCCTTGTCTGTGGCCAACCACAGAACTGGGGATGCTGGGGGAGCACAACTTGTGTAGCATCTGCATTTCCCTAATGCCCTGCTGCAATACTCTTGCATTACACCAGCTCATGCTGCTGATTTCCTTGTGTATTGTGTGCAGCACTGAGAAACCCTGGGACAAAGTTTTGCTCAGTCCACTGAGCTCCCCATCCCCGCTCCACCTGCCAGACAGAATCACAATGATGGCCAGGGTAAGAAATGCATGTAAGGGAGGATGATAGAGGGGGGAAAACCAAAGCTGATGATGCTGACATTTGTGCGGAGGTTAAAAATGAAGCAATAAAACCTTTACACAAACTTCTGCTGCACATACACTCCGCAGCTCAAAGCAGGGAATAAATAAGAAAAGCACAGCCCTTCCAGGGCCGAGGGAAGTTGACAGAGCAATTACTTGCTCCTGAGCTCAGCCGGCCGAGATGTGGCTTCAGTAGAGAAATGTGTCCCCATGGTGTACCCATAACGTCCCCACAGTGTCTCTGCAGCCCCAGAAACCTGTGGTTATCACTTCCCGATGCCCATCAAAGCCATTTGGTTTTGAGCTTCTCTGCAGCACCCCATGGGGCAGCACACAGGGCAAGCAGGGGAGAAAGGGGCAGGGCTGGATCCTCGTCAGCTTCCAAAGAGGGGCAACCCTTGCGCTGAAATCTCACTGTGCACGGGATGCAATGAGGCCATGGAAAGGTTCCATAAAGGCAGGAGGGAATTCCACCCACGTGGCTGCCTCTGAAGGGCAGGAAGTGCCCAAATGGCTTGAAGAGGCTCTGTGTGGTGGGATGGGTTTTATCCTTTTATTCTTTGCCTGGGGGAGCTTTGAGCTTTATCTTGCTTTGTGAGCCTGAGCAATTCATGCTGCTAACTTGCTGTTCTCTGGACAGACTTCATCCGCTCCGCTTGCCTCCAGGAGATGCTGCCTTCATCTTTTCCTTATGACACCATTCCACCCCACTCTCCTCCCCCATAGAGTTTCGGTCACTGTTGCAATGGAGGAGAGCAATGTTAAGAAGCAGTGTTTTCTGAGCAAAGTGCCTGTTCCTGAGGCTGCTGATCTGGGGATCCTTCAGCTCTGTGTTCACTTCAGCTGCTCAGAAATGGGGATGCTCAAGCAACAAGCTACGGCCCAGTGGTTTTTCTTATGAGTCTCTTCTGTACAGAGATAGAAGGGAAATCAGAGCAGAGTGCAGCTTCCAAGTGCTGCTGTGTGGCCCTGCAGTTGAACTCCCCATCTCCTTAACTTCAGACCTTTGTAAAGAACTAAATATTTGGACCTGAGCTTAAATCTGTTTCCACCAGGAACTGCTTTCTCCAACCTGGAGGAAAAAAGAAATCTCTGGAGAGAGCTTTCCTTATCTGAAGGGGGGGGGGGGGGGGGTGTAAGAAAGAAGGAGCTGGACTCTTGAGTAGGGTCTGTTCTGTTAGGACAAGGGAAAATGGTTTCAAACTCAAAGAGGAAATTTAGGCTGGATATAAGGACAATGGCTTTTATGCTGAGGGCACTGGAGACACCCAAGGTCAGGCTGGAGGGGCTCTGAGCAATGATGGAGCTGTGGGTGTCCCTGCTCATTGCAGGGGGTTTGGCTCAGATGAGCTTTAAAGATCCCTTCCAACTCAAACCATTCTAAGATTCTATGGTTTCTGATTGGGTTGGTCCCAGTGCTGTGTGTCTGCAGGCTGCCTCTGTGCCACCCGGTGCCATGTGCAGATGCAGACAAGGAGGAACAAATGGGGGAAACAAGCAGTGAACAGGAGCAGGACAAATGGGAAACCGAGAGGCTCAGTGAAATATTTAGCATGCCATTTTGAGCAGAAGAGAAAGATTGTACCTCTTCTATTTATTATAAGGTTCTGAAGTGGGGAGTCACCTGCTGGCAGAGGGCTGGATCTCAGCAGCAAAGCCTTGCTTTCTATTTGCTTATTTCCTTGGGTTAGAACATTAAAATGCTTTTGATATCAGGCATTTCAATAGCAGAAGTCTCCCATGGAGGTGTGCTTTACTGCTCTGATGCATTCAGAGCATGGCCATGGTGGCTGTGCAGGCAGCGTGGTGGCACTTCATGCCCATGGGTGTGGGGCCATCCTCTCCTTGGGAGCAGGAGGTAATGCAGATTTCATGTTAGCATTGCTTTGGGTCCCCTGAGCCAACGTGGCTGCTATGCTGGAGCGATGTTTGCTTGTTCTGGGGCTGATACTTGCTCTTGGCTGCATGTCTTTTACAAGGGCACAAATGTAACCTCAAAAGAAACCACTTTGATAATGCACTCACAAGTTAAATATTTTATCCAGTATTGCAGCAATGTGATGGATTGCATCCCTGACACACTTTGCTTTCCATCTGAGGGCTGGGGCTGGGTTCCCATGCCCGGTTCTTACCCCCATGTGCTTCAGCCCATCCTGCCCATCAGGATCCTTGAGAATTTCCTTCTGTCTCTGCAAAATGGAGCAACTCAATCTCAGTTCCTGCTAAACACTGCATTCTGATCATACACTTGTTGTTGTTTTAAGCTCTTGGGATCAATAGTACTCTATTAAGCAAGGTACTACTGGAGGTGCAGTGTGAAAGGAGGGTGCTAATGATAAATGCATCACCATGCAGCAGCCTGCATGCTTGGTACCAGGGATCTCAGCTAGGGGCAGCTGAGGACATGGTCAGTATCCCCTGAGTGCACACAGTTACACATCAAATTGCCCTCTCTGCTACCTGAGCTGATCAGTTGGCTTAGCAACTCCACTGTAGGCACAGAGTCACAGAATCATTAAGGTTAGAAAACCCCAGCCCAACCCACTACGCCCAATGCCCACATCCCTCAGTGCCACATCTCCATGATTCTGGAACACCTCCATGGACAGTGACTCCACCACTCCCTGTGCAGCTGTGCCACTGCATCACTGCTCTTTCTGAGAAGAAATGTTCCTTAATACCCAACCTGACCCTCCCGCAGTGCAATATGAGGCCATCCCCCCTCATCCAATCCATTACCTGTGAGCACCTCCTCGCAGGAGCTGTAGAGAGGGATGAGGTCTCCCTTGAGCCTCCTCTGCTCCAGACTGAACCATCCCAGTTCCCTCAGCCTCTCCCCATCACACCTATGCTCCAGACCCCTCTCAGCTCCCTTGTCCTTCTCTGGACACACACCTCAGCCTCAATATCTTTCTTGTACAGGACAAGACATGATGGAATGAAAATGGTGAGGTGCTGGAATGGGCTGTCCAAAGATGCTGTGGATGCTCCATCCCTGGATGAACCCAAGGGCAGGTCAAACAGCCTGACCTAGTGGTCAGAAACCTGCCCACTGTAGGGGTTGGAACTGGGTGATCTCCTCCAACCTAAATCATTCTGTGTTCCTATGTCAAATTCCTAATGCAAAAGCTCAGCTAAGCAATGCTGGTCTGTGCTGGGAGCACCATTTTTGGGTACACATTGGTTAAATTGGGTCCTGGATAACACAATATGTCTGTTCCACCTCTGCCCTGAGTGCAATTGCTATCCATCATCAGGGATGGAGTTTGCTGGCACTTGTTTGCACACTGCAACCTTGGTTTACACCAGCAAGTCTGGGTATTGTGCGTGAGCACTAAAGCTGCATTTCTGCAGAGGGTTTTACAAGCTCTTTGCATTACCTGGTGGTTAAATTCCAATCAATATGTTTTTCACAGAAACGGATTAGTTATGTCACCTTTTGTACTCCGAGGTAACTCAAAGCACTTCATAAAGTAATGAGTTGGCTATAGATAGCACAGGTTAATGGTGCAGCCATTATGTGCTCAGTGATAAAGCTTCCATGTGGCCTCGGATATTATAAATCTGGTTTATTAAGAATGGAAATATTGACAGAGATCGGATCCTTCCTTATTCCTCCTGCAGCCTCACAGGGATTTTTGACAATCCACTTCTGGCAGCTTCCAGCATAGACAGAAACAGACTTTAATCTCCCAGAGGAAAAGCTCTATTTGGAACAACACAGCAGTTTGGGCACGCAGGGGGAGTGTTAACCCATTGATTTATATTTGCAAACATTTGCAAGTGATTGAGAGCCAAAGCTGAGCTGGGGGAAGCACAGGGCAGAGGGGAGAATGTTTGAAGCTCAGTATCCTGCCTGCTCATCCCAGCCTGGCCCAAGATCGCTGCTGCAGCTGTTGGGCATTACATGATGATCCCTTCACTTTTTTTTTTGTCCTTTCCCCAGGTTTTTAACAGAGCACATGGCAGGCGGGTGCCCAGTGATTTAATGCTCACAAATGCTCCTCACGGCAGCTGCTGCTTTAAGTAAAATTCCAGCACAAGCTGCGGCTTCTGCTGCCTGAGCCTCTTTCCCTTCTCTTCCTCCATGCAGGAAAAACTGGCACCCACTGACATTCATTGACACTCACTGAACATTTATGGAGGCCCAACAGTGGATGTGAGCACAGAGCTGTGGTGGGTGGTGCATTTCAGCAGTGTCAGAGTTAACCAAACGTGGCATGCAGGCTGCAGGTCATGGCTGGCAAAAAAAAGCACAGCCAGTGGTGGTGACTGTGTTGAAAAATAATGCTTTGTTGGCTGAGTATTTGCTTGGTCCAATAGTGTTGTTGTGCTCTTTGTATCTGTTGTGTTTTCTGTGGAAATAAACAGGAGGCATTACTTTTGGAGCAACCAACGTATTTTCTCATTGAGGAAGGAGGTGTGAAGGTGGGGAGAGGCAAGGAGCAGGTGAAGTGGATCACACCGTGCTGCTGAGATGAGTGCAGGGAGCAGCGCGATAATCGCTGTTGGGGTGCAAGGAAGGCTCCTACAGCTCTATCAGAGGGAAACGTTTGCTGCTTGGAACAGTGCTGCTCCCCACGTGGAAAAGTGGCTCTAAGGTGGGGTAGTGACTGTCCCTGCGTGGGCTCTGCACTGGGAGTGCTGGCGGGGCGATGCAAGGCCTGGCCTGTGGGCAGCCCCCCTTCCCATTTCCTTCCAGTTTGTGCTGGGCTGGGAGCAGTGCTGATGCTGCTGTTTGCTTGCAGTGCCATTGGCTGCAGTGTAGTGCAGTGCAGTGCAGTGACTTTTGTCTAAAAAACCCAAACTTTGCTTGTTTGACATAAGAGGGTCAGCACAGAGCATGGAGCTCGGTCATTCTTAGAGCAAGGCTTCCTTGCAGTGAAGGTGGTGGGAGTGCAGGCTGCTAGTGATAGCAGAGCTAATATTTGTGGTGAAGCGGCGTTACATTATTCAGTAGCTAAAGATCATTCTAAGAAACAGAGCAGCTTGAGAATTAGCAAAACTAGCAATACAATATTCCTAGTTGACTCCAAGGGGAAGTAAATAGCGAACTGCTGGATTTGCATTCATCTCAATGGTTATTACAGCTGAGATGGCTGCTATGTTGGGGCTGCACATCCCGGCCCCATTCCCTGTGGCCATGGAATAGCGGGGCAATGAAAGGTTGAGGTCAGACCCCACTTGATCCATCTACATGTACTGGGATACAAAACCCCAGTGACACCCAAGTACAGGAACATGAACCAACAGGCTGCCCCTACTGCAGGAGAGAACCCATCACCAGCAGCGGGGGAGAGTGGAGTTTTTGTCTTACAGAAGCAAATGAGACTGTTCAAAAGGGGGACTTTATTTTTATTACACTGGAGCCAGGCGTCGGTGCGCCAGTTCAGCTTTGATACACATTAAATCAGCAAAGCTGTTGTCAGTTTGGAGACCAAGATTGCAGCGGCACTGAAAACACATTGAAAACATTTACTTTCTTCCCTCCCTTTTTTTCTTTTTTTCTTTTTTCTTTTTTTTTTTTTATTTTTTCCCTCTTTTGATTTTCGGTACAAAAATGGTACAAACAACAATACAAAAGATTTGTGCTGTTGGCGGTTACAAAAAAAGGGGTTTTGAGCTCGGACACAAACTGCTATTTGCATGACTGCAGCGGCACAGCAGAAGCCTTCCCACCACAGCCACGCTGGCTGCCACGCCGCTCCTGCACTGGGAACATGCAAACTCAGAACAGAAAAGTGCTCCAGTGATACATCGATACGTCGCCGTGGCTCTTTGCTGCCTTTCTGATGCGCTGCTTCAAGCACTGACTACATTATGTACACGTGGTGGTGAGTGGCTGTAGGTGGGTCTGTGTGGCCCCGAGATGCCTTGGATTCTTTCCCCCTTATCACTGGGTGAGGGCAGCTCTCTGCCCAGCTGCTGCCATCACACACAGCACCTCCCCCAACCTCACCCCCAACCCCACCCCCAACCCCATTCATTTCACCATGAAGAGCGCCAAAAGACAGCACAACTAAAACCCTGTGCTTGACCTTAATGTGTTTTCTTTGAGACTACACGAAGTTGCAATCTTGGTGTGTTGTGTTGCACAGACCCTGCATGGAGCGTTATGACCCTCCAACGCTTGCAGCCCAAGTTGGTGGATTCAAACACTGCAAGCACATTGGAGTGCCCACCTCCACCCTGCAGCCAGCAGTGGCATCAAAGGTCTAGCAAAAACAAGAAAACACAAAAACAGAATCCAAACTATAACAGCGCAGAGGACACCCAGAACAGACTTTATAGGTCACCGCTAATACCCCTCCCTGTCGTTGTCCTCATCCCATGGACACTGCTGGGAGCTCTTGGCAGTCATATGAGGTGTGGGGGAATTGGATGTGAAAAGGGTGTTTTGGATGGGCTCTCTGCTGCCTGTCCGAAAGCAATACTTCTCCCCCCTTGGCATGGAAAAAACAGGGGCTCCAATGTGTCAGCACCACTCACTTAGTTGTTCCTAAAATTTAATGCTTGCATTTATTTAATGGCAGAGTAAGCCTGTGTGACCTTTAAGAGTACAGTGGGGAATGTTGGTGCTTTCCCACCTTGGCTCCTGGTAAGCTGCAGTCACCTCCTGTGTGAATGACACTGCCACTTCTATGAGATCCTTCATCATGGAAACATTAAGTTTGGAAAAGAGCTCTAAGATCCCCACCCCACCCCACTGTGCCCACTGCCCACGTCCCTCAGTGCCACAGCTCCACAGCTCCTGAACACTTCTAGGGATGGTGACTCCCTGGGCATCTGTGTCACTGCATCGCTGCTCCTTCTTGAGAGGGAAGTTTCCCTACCACACAACCTGAAAGGTATGGGATGTTATCTTAGCTGGGTTATAGAGGAGAAGCCAAATGAACACACAGAAAAGATTTGCAAAAAGGGATCTGCATGGGGCCCTGGGCAGCCTGATCTGGTGAGGGGCAACCAGCCCATGGCAGGGGATTGGAACTGGATGGGCTTTAAGGTCCCTTCCAACCCAACCCATCCTGTGATTCTCTGATTTTCATTGCTCCAGGTGCTGCTTTGCTTACCTTCTGCCTGTTCCACTGGAGGGAAAGGGCCACGTGTGTGGCACTGCAGGGTGGTGGTGGAGCAGGAGGTGGTCCTATGGAGGGAGGCTGAGCAGAACTGGGTTGAAAGATAATCAACTAGTTTGATTTATAGGCTTATGGGGTTGGAGTGGCTGGATTGCTAACGCTGCAGAAAAATATCCGCTGATTTCTTAAAAGAAAAGTTTCCAATGGTTTATTTTTAATCACTCAAACAGTTTCGTTTGAATTAGGTTGCATAAATGTTCTTAAAAACCTGAACTGCTCAGACGAGCTGAAGGCTGATGGCATCTCCTGCCTGGCCAAGGAGGAAGAAGCTCACTGCTGTATGGCCCTACAGCTCTGGATGGGGATCCCAGTGGCCAGAGCCATGTGCTGAGGTTACAGTGCAGGGCACAGAACACTGCACCGACTGCATTTTCATTACTCACTGTTGTGGGCGGGCAATTTCTGCAAGGGTGCAAAGTCTGGTTGGTGAAATAAGGGTGACAAGATGCTCCTACCCCTGGGTAAGAGCAGCGGGTGATGGGGAATGCTGGAACACAGCTGTGCAGGCTGCTGGGGGGAGGGTGGCCAGGAGGCTCTTGTGTGGCCATGCAGGGTGTGTGTGAGCTCTGGGACACAAACAGGAAAGATGTTGGGTGCCAGCACTGCTCCCGGGGATGGGTGCGAGCTGCTCACTGTGCGTCCTCCAGCGTTCATGTCAGCTCTGCAGGCAGGGGAGGGACAAACGGACTGAGCGACCAAGGGGAAAGGAAAGGTCACATCCTGGGGGTCAATAACAGACCAGTGACGTGCAAGTCCCCTCGGGCAGACTTTTACCACCTTCCACTTCATACAAGACACATTTCAAATGCTCGTTAATTTACAGAAATTGCATTTTATAGAAAATATGATACAGTGAAATATAAAATGCACTAGGAGCATTTCAAAAACCGATAAGAGACGATCTTGCAGCCCAGTCTGCACCCTCTGAAACAAGGCCCACCCGCTGGCACAAGCTCTCTGCTTCTCACTCTCGCGCTCTCTCGGTGCATGCGCTCGCTCCCCCCGCCCCCCCCTTGGTTAACTCTTCGCATTCAACTTGAGAATGAATCAATATATCAAAAAAGCGCGATTATCCCCTGGATAATCACCTTCTGGTACTGTGCACATTCTTGGATTTAAATGAAAATAGATCTAAGCACTTGTACAATTTGTAGCGAACCCACTGCAAAATCGTCTGCAGAATATAAAACACAGGTAATCCAAGATTTCATAGCACGTTAATTAAGTGGCTCATAATCCATTAAATGTGGTTTATATTACACATCCATGCAGTCTAAATCATTTTACAAACATTAGACAGAAACCCACTAGTCCAAATCAGTAAAGGAAAAATGTAATAAAAAAAGCTAATAACTATTTGTTATTGGTTAAACTGATCCTACATATAAACTAGGTAGTATGCTACCATTTATAATACTGATGTGGAGTTATGCCTGGATGCTGCAAAAACCTCTCGCTTGCTTGGCAATGCTCGAGCATATTAACCACAAGATACTGAACAGGCCCTCGTTGCACTTCTCCAAAAAGAAAAACAAACCCCAAACCAAAACATTTACTACAGATAGCAGTGCCTACCCATCGAATAGAACGGACACACGTTAGCTGAGTTACGTGACGGTGTTGAGCTTTGGCTACGGATGCTCCAAGGCATTCATGTTGGACTGGCTGAGCTCCATCCTTGTGGATGGCAGCGGTGCCCCCACACTTCTTGAGGTGGGGGAGCGGCCGGGGCCGTGGGACAGCACCACACAACCCCACTGGTATTTACATTGCTCTTGTGAGCCAAAACACGCCGATAGCATAAAAACAAACAAATGGGCCTTTGGTCAATTCACGATTTACTTGTAGGGTGTAGGCAAGGGCTGTTGGAGAGTTCTGTCGCGATAACCAAAGGCTTTATCAATGCTATAGTTCTATGCAGCTACATTGAGTGTGACCAGGTTACAGCAGAGCCCCTAGTCAGTATTTTGCATCTGATAACACTGAATTATATACAACATGATGACTGGTTCACCACCTGCTGAGGTTTAAAGATGGCTGTTAAGATTTCCACTCAAAATATAAGCCCAACCACCCCCCCCCCCCCCAGCCTCTCCACCCCAGAGTGAGTCACCCCCTAAAAACAAACAAACAAACAAATAACAACAACAACAAAAAAAGGCAAAAAAGAAAAGAAACAATAAATCTCCACAGTTCCTTTTTGTTAACTCCTTCCCAGCTAGAACTGGCTTAGGGTCACAGGGAGTGCTGCCCAGGATGGTTGTGTGTTTGTTTTCATCACTCCTGAGATTGAAGGGAATCTGATACATGCACCAAAAGGCACTTTCAAATATATATATATATTTTAAAAACAGTGCTTCTGTTCTAAGAAATTCAAGTTAAGACAGAGTGCCTTTCACTCTCTTTAGTCATAAAGCAGATAAACGAGCAATATCCCAGCTGACATTAAAAACAAAAACCAGAACCAAAACCAAAAACCTGCAGCAGAGACAAGTGTTCATGCGAGACAGCTCAATATCCTAACGAAAAAGAGAAACTGAAAAGGAAAGAAAAGGGAAAAAAATAATAAAAGAAACCTCCTAAATCACCACTAAAAATAACAATACAGTCAGCAGGGGATATTAATTAAAAAAGCTGCCACATCTGTACAGTTCTTGCTTCTGCATCGGCTCTTCCCGTTAATGTTGTCTGTGGGTTTGTTTTTAATTGTTTGTTTTTGTTTTTGTTTTCTTCTTCTCCTTCTTCTATTTGTTTTGTTGTTTTTTTTCTTCTTTTTAAATAAGTGAGGTCAGTTCAATCCTCCTCTCCTCCTCCATACATGTCTGCCAGCTTCTTGAAGCGCGGCCCCCAGTCGTTCAGATAGTCGTAGTCCTGGTCCCCGGAACTGGAGGAGTTGAGGGAACTGACAGAGCCAGCGGTGGAGCCGCTGCCCTCGTAGTCAAAGACCAGCAGTGAGTCGTATGGGGGGGCTGTGGGGTCGTTGTCTGCTGCACGCAGGCCCTGGAGAGGTACAGGGATGTGTCAGTGTCTGCCATGGCAATGGGGAAGGGTGGAAGGAGGTGTGGGTGCAAAGCTAAGGGCTTGCGGTCATAACACAGCGGATTGCTTTCCTGCTGCCCAGCACCAAGAAATGTAGAGTGGAATAGAGTTCTCTGGGCTCAGAGTGGGGAGATGCAGTGTGTCCCACTGCACAAACAACCAGGGCATAAGGTCACAGAATCATGAAGGTAGGAAAGACCACTGAGATTATCTGGTCCAATAATCAACCCATGCCTGTGACTGCTCCAGACCACGTCCCTCACTGCCAAATCCCCTTTTCTTGAACACCTCCAAGGACAGTGACCCCACCACTCCCTGGGCAGCCAGTGCCAGTCCCTGACTACTCTTTTAGAGAAGAAATGTTTCCTAACATCCAACCTGACCGTCCCATGGCACAACTTAAGGCCGTCACCTCTTGTCCTATCACTGTAACCTGCCAGCAGAGGCTGAGCCCCACCTCATCCCAACCTCCTTGCAGGAGCTGTAGAGAGGGATGAAGTCTCCTCTGAGCCTCCTCTTCTTCAACTCAGTTCCCTCGTATACAAGAGAGAACCTTCCTGTGCACAAATGTGTGTGAATGTGAGTGTGAAGGACAGGAAGGAGCAAAAAAAGAGAGAATTTTAAAGATGAGAAGGAGACAAAACACAGCAGGAAATTGATATAATAACAGAACTAAATCGCTCTAACATTTATTTCTTTTGATTCATGGAAAGAATGGTGTTTTTTTTTTGTCTCAGGGGAAATAATGCATTGATTGGCTTGTAACCAGTCAATCGCTCATTTTAAAACTAAAAAATGAGATGAGAAATGCTAAATGAATAGATGTTTGTACCAGTAGGTAAAGGAGCAATAATCTAACATAAAATAAAGGAAGATCTGGTCAGAGATGAATGTGCTCTGCAAACTCTTTGAGGCCTGAGCAATATGAAGCTCATTAGAAGATACAAACTGGTCCAACTGGTTAATTGCAAGTTCAGGAGCCACAAATGGTGCTCTGATGTTAGGCAAAGCATTTGTCTCCCTGGCCACATTGTGAGAGAACATCCAGCCAATGTTTATACTGACAGCAACTACATCACTCAGAGCAATGAAACAGGGCAGGATCAGGTCACAGAATCATTAAGGTTAGAACCATCAAGTTCAGCCCCACCCCATCCCACCGTGCCCACTAAACCAAATCCCTCAGTGCCACATCTCCAAATTTCTTGACCACCACCAGGGATGGTGACACTTCCCTGCTGCAATGCCTTCCTGAGTGCTGAGAAGCAAGGCATTTTTGATATCCACAGACAAGAAATCCTGGGCTTTTTGTTTGTACTTTGGCTTTCTGTAGCCACGGCACCTTTCTTAGGCCAACTCCTGCTTCCTTTGCTCATGGGAATCCTTCCCCTGGTTCTAATTAGGCACTTCATGTGAGGAATAGCATCACTTGCTCATTAATAGAGCCAGGATAGCAATGCACAGCTGGTGCAGGCTGCTTAAGCTTTTAATATGTGATACAGGACACCCTGAAGAAGATACCTCATTTATGAAGTCACCAATATCCCCAGGATGGGGGATTACTGGTCTTATAGGATACTGTGGTTCAGCACCAATCGGTCTCTCATCCACCCTTCGGACTCCAGGTGCCTTGTTCAGCACGTGATCCATGGTCTCTGGCTGCTGGAGCTGGCTTAAGTCGTAATCCTGTGACAAATGGAAAGGCACGAAGTGAAACCAAGGGCTTTTCCTTCAGATCAGTTACTCTCCTGACATCGCAGGAACATACAATGAAGCTGAAGGGTTTAATCCTTTCTCAGCTGACGTTCAATGCCAGATCTCATCCCTGGGTATGTGGCATCTCTCTCTCTCTAAATTACAGGCAAACCTAACTTCTGAGTAGCTCATTAAATTGACTGCCTAAGAGTGTATCTTAAAACATAAGTTAAATCAAATATTTAAATACTTTTTGAATATTTAACACAGTCTCAAAATCTTTGGGATAAAAAATCAGCTTTGGTTTGCATATGGATAGATGCGTGCATTACTTTTGGGTGAAATTCAGAATATAATGGGAAGACAGAGCCTTGGTTGACATGTTATTCCAATTACATTTGTACAGAAGTAAAAACATTAAAATATGCGCTGCATTTATGCATGTAGGTCTTTTAAAGTAATTATGTTCTTTCTGCTTGTGAAAAATCCCAGCAGAGTAGGTTTCTTTCAAGGAATGAGAACCAGGTAATATTTCATTAAAAATGTATTCATGGAGGTAATGGTGTTTTGCTGCTCTTCCTCTGCTGTTATTTTTAACGATTCCTTTCTGAAATATTTAAGCCCACAGTGCAGTTGCCTGAAACCAGATACTCAGCTAGTTTGGATGTTTATAACAGTACTTTGTTCTGCTGGTAAAACTATTCTTGTGCTCAGATGGGGATGACTGAGTCTCCAGGAGCAATATTTATAAATAACTTGTCAGTGATGAGAGAAAAGAAACGTTACTTGTGAGGGGTGTTTTTTTTGCTGAGTAAGAACTTTGCAAGTTTTGGGCAAAGTCCCTGACCCGATCCCTGTTAAGTGGTGCAGTCATATTGTTTGCTTGAGCAACGTATCACATGCCCTTCGCTTCCATTAGGTGAGGATCAAACAGTGTCCCAAACAAGGAAGCCAATAAAGCTGCCTGGGTATAAACGAGCAGGAACACAACCCACAACAAGGAGTACAGGACTGCAAGGGATGGAGATTCTGCTGTTTTTGATAGAGATTGCTGCTCTTGGCTCCTCTCACCTGATCTTCTTCTCCACCGCCCTCCTCGTCGTACTTGAGGATGTTGTCCCTCACGTCATCCTCGGGGTCAATGAGAAGCTGCTTGGTGTGCCGCTCCTTCTCCCGGCGCTTCATCCACACCACAAACAGCAGCACCATGGCTGTAAGAGCAGAGGGGCCGGGTGAGCAGTGCTGCATGGCAGGGTATTGGCACCTCCTCGCCCCTCACCTGCACCCAGAGCCTGTCCTGCTTCATGCAACCACATGGAGAGGAACTCAATGCCTACTACTACTAGAGCAGTAGTTCCATTTTACAAAGACAAAGCTTACACTGATGGTAGAGGCTAATGTTTCAAATCATCTCCAGTGCAAGAATCCTCTGCACATATCAGCATGTGCTGAGCAAATGTTGAATGAATTGCATATGGTGTGACTTACAATGTAGACTTCAGACCACAGTGAGTTTGTGGGAGAAACTTCACTGGCTGTTAGTAAGAGGAATAAAATATAATAGGTCATGTAATCCAATTTGGGCTCATTCATATTCTTCTTTGCTAAGCGATTTAAGTTTTCTAACCTTCTGAAATCACATCAGATGGGATGTTAGCTTGTGCATTCAGCACATGCCAAAGGCAGGGATGAATGGACAGTGGAGGTGGGAACATGTGGCACAGATCCACCTCACCTGGGCTGACCTCAGCCATGCAGACAACAGAAAGCAAACCCAAGTAGGATGGACGATCCCAAGCTTTCGTTGTGAAGGAGAACAAACAGCCAGTGCTTCCCACCAACTCGTGTTCTGCATGGCTTTCCTTCCCTTTGCAGTGCAGACCACAGGGGTTGGGGTGGGCAGCCCAGCTGGCAGCTCCACTGCAGAGAGAGATGGGTCAAGAGGATGTGTGCTTTCCCTCTCAGCACGGTGGTGTTTATACCCAACAGGAATTCAGTGAAGTGAGCAAAAGAGGATGGACAGCTAATTACTGCCATTGTGTGCCAATTGGCTGCCATCCTTTCCTGCTAGCTAACAGAATTGTTTTCAGATAGTGCTTATCCTGCATCTATTCAAGAGAGAAAAATGAAAAGGGAAGAAAATGTAACTCTTATCTGCAATATAAAACCTCAGCTGTTTAGCAGACTATTGAAGTCCTTTTCTCGTCTTTCCTTTTCAAGTCTCTCACAACAAGATACCTGCCTAGTCCACAAAGACAATATTATAATGGTTACCAGTGTTTTGGTTTCTTTTTTTCCTTTTTTTTTTAATGCTACTTTTTCATGCACTTGTGGAAAAAAAACTGCACCATTAACACCTTTACAGAAAGCTTGGAAAAAAACCCAAGACCTTCAAAGTGTCAATAGCGGATGTAGTGCACTCTCCTTCCTTTTATTCACTCTGTAGAAATGGGAAGCGCTATTACTGCTGTTAGACCCATTTTCACTCTGCATGTAGTTTTTCTTGAAATCTATTGTCTTCACTCTTCACGATTTTTTATTGCCTTGCTCTTCTCCTAACTGTGTTATTTGTGCAGCTAATACATCAGGTATTAGGAAGAAGAAAAACCCTTTGAGCAAAGGTAAAGACAGAAACTTCCTTCACCTGAGCACCCTCCGACCCATTCCCTTGCTGCTTCTTTCTTTTCAAGCCATCAAACTTTGACCCTCTGACTCTAAAATGGACAAACAGAGCACACACAAAAACATCCATCTGCCTTTTTGTGGGCTCTTGTTCAGAGGTCACGATATAAAATAGATACAAAGGAGGCAAAACACCAGAAGGAGGTAGCCGAAAAACTCCGCTCGTTGCAAATTACATTTCTCATCACTGATGCAGTGCTTTGCAGCTCTCAATGATTAAAAAAAAGTCAATTAGAATTACAATGAATGGAAAAATAAGCTTTTGTAATAAAACCCGTAATTTAAAAAGGGATAATGTATCTGAAAACGAAAAGAAGAATCTCTCGAATCAAATGTCCTTCAGCTGATGTTAATTTCAGTCAATAAGATTTTCAACTCTTTGAATTGCATTTTAGCACTGGTTTTAAATGAGAGCAGCAGAAGGAAGTTGTGTGTTTTATCACCTTGGGGACCTGTGTCCCCATCCTCTATGAACTCAGCATCAGGAACCAGTCTGTCATGGGGTGGTGAAGCCCACAGGTGCTTGCAATCACAGCCGATGTGTGTAGTGAAGGGGACAGCATCAAACATTTCACTGCTGGGACCACACACCCAAAGAAGGTCAGAATGGGCACATCGTAGCTGTGCGTGGAGATGTTTGTACCTGCTTGGATGCTCTGCATGAGGAATGGGGATGGCACAGCCAATGGCTTTGCTGCTCCCTCTCCAAACTGACAGGGCAAATCAATTACATTGCTGCATATTCCACTGCTGGCCCAGGAGGGTGGATATTTGCCCAGAGATGACCCACTCTCTTAATGTACCATGTCATAACTGCATTAGGTGACATTTGTAGCATACGTTGCTCTGTCTGTTCTCTGTTTAAACACATTGGGGGTAAAAATTAAATGTGATTTAGCACCGCAATTCCCATTAGCTTTAATGGGAGCCCCATGGTTTCATCCTGTGTTTCTTGATGAATATTTACCTCATTGTTCATTTCGGCACTCATTTTTATCTATCCCTACTGTGCCAACTCCTGCTTGAAGTTATAATGATATCATTTTTATTTTAAAATGTGTGCACACATGGTTATTGGCAATGCTCATGAAAATCTGGGACTAATGGCATTGCCGGGCAATTGAGATGGATGTGGCTCTGTGTTATCTTACATCACCCCCAGCCCAAGTGCCCCCCGCAAAGTAGAGATTCTTCCTTTGCAAACACTCAAAACTGACCTTGCTTCTCCTCTCCATTGCAATTTTACAAGCAATGAGATTAACTACCACTGCTTTTTTCTCTTTCGATTAAAGAACTGGAAGATCACAGCTGTGTACTGGCTCTGGCAGGGGCCAGACATAACCAGTGTATCTGGAACTGGGAACCAGTACATCCTCAGCCAGACAGAGACAGGCAGTGACCCCAGAGCTGTGGAGCACTCTGCTATAGGATTTGAGACAAGCTATCCAACTCCTTTTTTGCCAAACATGGAGAATCAGATCATATCATATACCCGACCTACAGGATGTTGTCAGATGTAATGAGTATTTGTAAAGCTACTGGAAGCCTTAAAAAGGAATGTCTGAAGTGTGCAGCCCATGCTTGCCCTGCTGACATTTCAGTAAAGGAGATTTGAATGCACACATGCCAGTCACCACCCACAGCCCAAAGCTCACGGCTCAGTCCTTTGCACAGAGCTTGTATGGCTCATTAGGAAATAAAGCATTTAATGGGACAAACGAGAGCTTGGTGGGAAATGTGATATCCCTCGGTGGTGTCACCCCTGCAGTACTCACTTAGTAAGATAATGATGCAGATCAGGATGGCGATGATGGCTCCCGTGCCCAGTCCTGCAGCAGCCACCGCCCCAATGGTGGTGCAGTCACCGTTCTCGTCACACGGGCACACCTTCACTTTGATGATGGACGTGTTGTACAAGGGGGGGTTTCCTGAGTCCGTCACAATGATTGGCACATCGTACACACCGGCTTCCAGGTACATGATCCGTAAACTAAGCTGGGCATAATCACCTGGAGCAACCAAGGCAGACAGATGTGCGGCAGACATGGACAGCCATGGCTCACAAAGCCATGCCCACCCTCCTCGGGGGATTTGGGAAGCCTAAACCCCATCCACGACTTGCTCAGTTGTGTCAATCCTTCTCAAGTTCCCTCCCATTGGGTACCATGGTGGTGGGGTCGAGCCTCAAATCACACGGGCACAGGCCACTCAGTGTTAGGGACCAGCTCTGAAGGCAAAACCAGCTTTTGGGCTCCATGTTTTCAATCCTCTGCTGAAACTACTACTAATCAGAGGAGCAATTAGGGCCAATTGTGGTTGTATGCTGCAATATAAAAACCTTTCACATACTGGTAATCTTCACACTTACCTAGCCCTCCTGGTTCTATGGTAAATTAAAAGGCTGCCTTTATGCAATTATGGTCAGAGAAATGAACATTGATCCTGATTGTGGCTTATGACAATTACACTGGAACATAAGGAAGACTGATAATAGCTCTTTTCCCCTTGGCCATTATGGATGATTTATACTCTGTTCAGTACTGATAACCGTTCATAATTATGAACTGCATCAAAAAAAGCCAAGTGCCAAGGCTCTTAGAGTTATGCTGCAGGTCTGATACAAATCATTTCTGATTAACTATCTTGTCTATAATATCAGCCATAATGTGCTTTAAAAAATAAAAATCAGATAAAAAAGTCAGAAAGTTTGGAAGTTCGAAACTGCATGTGGCCTCATTAGTGAATCAGAGTCCAAATGTCCTTAGGATTGCCTGCCCCATTTACCATTCAGTCGTGTTATGGTCCAGTTCTTCCTCACCGCAGATGGCACACTTGGCAGCTCGAAGACAAAGGGCCCAACGTTTGGATCGATGTCAGCATCTGCGGCTGTTATATTGATGACATTCAGGTTCGGCTTTTCACAGATCTGTGCTTCCTTTGGCAGCAGCTCAGGAGCATTATCGTTGATGTCGATTAGGTAGATCTGCAGAGTGCCAGTGCCGCTGGCTGGGGGTATACCTGAGCAGAACAAGAACTGATGCCCATCACTTGGGAAGCAGAAGATATGATACAGTGGACCATCCTCACTCTGCCTCCCAATTTCAATAAACCAGGATTTTCTCCCTCCCTCCTTGGACCTTACCAGGGACATACTGCACATTCACGGTCCCTTGCTTTAAGAGGCATTATTAAAACTTCCCCAAGCCTCATAATGGTGCTGTTTTTCACTCCTGCAGAACGTGGAGGTTCAGCTCTGCAAATTTGTAGCCTACAGCAATGTCTTTAGTCAAATGGTAAAAATACAAGGAGGTGATGCCAGGCTGTTAGTGCAAATTCTGGTAACTGCTGTTTTGAAGAGGAAAAACCATCTGAAAAGACAGCTAAAAGGAGGAAGAAAAGGGCATGGAAGGAAAACATAAACAAATAGAGTAATCCTTCGGCTAGCATTTGCAGTAGCACCTTCTAGCCAGTTTGTAGATTTGCAGACTATTACAGTGCTCCAAAGAAAGCCCAACTCTATAACGCATTCCACAGCCAGTCCAAGCTTTAGCGAAAGGTCCCTGTTCAAAGCCTACAGTGAGAGCCAGTCATCACCAAATGTGAGGGGCTGCTCCTAATCCATGGCAGCAACAGTATGTCCCACTGTACAGTTCTTCAGCCTCTCCCCACTTGTCCCAGCCACCAGGGGTGGCACAGCACAGCAGCAGCCTTGGTCCTCCAGCCTCTTGCTGATGATGAGCCAGGTATGCCTGACTGTGACCCAGCTACACAAAGCGATACCCTGCCTAGCAGTGACCAGCTTCTCCAGAAATAGTGTGGTATTTCTAATTTCTACCCCCATGCACACATCCAACAGCCCTGCTCAGGCTTCCCTTCTCAGGTAGCTTTGCTTCAGCAATTCTTTACATTCTGGATACAAAGCTACACAAACCTTCCCTTCACTAGCCTTTCAGGTGTTGTTTCTGCATCGATGGGCTTTCCTGTCTACATTCTTTCCCATTTCTGCTTCTTTTTCTCGTAAGGGAACCTTAAACTCTGGAGGAGCCTTGGAAATCCTTCTTTCATGACTCCCACGTAAGTTCTTCAATGACTGATCTCACCCTTTCATCTTGAAGGCACTGGGTAGGCCTCCCTTTAAAACAATGTCTTTGATCGGCCTTTAAAGCTTCTGGAGAGACAGACAGCTCATCAGGATACCAGCACTGAACGTGAAAATAGAATTCTGGGACCAAGCAAAGTGATTGCACTGTTTTCATGTTACCTATTTGCTGGGATGAATGCGGGGTCTAAGCTCCTCCACAACTTCTGAGATAGGCTGAATGCAAACCAGCTGTCCTGAGGGACACTGCCTTGCATGCAGCTGAAATACTCTGCAATCACTTCACATGCAAATGCAGTTTTGCATGGGTATGGGGGTGTTACTGTGCCCAGGTTCCTGTTATTTTTGGTTCTTTGTGCACGTGAGTTCAGTTTAGTGGTAAACTCAGGAGAAATGGAAATTGAAATTTTCATATCCGAGTATTGCAAACCATGCAACATTTCATATAATTTCAGCTGTCCTATGTGGAGAGAGAAGGTTCTGATGCACTACAAAGGCTCCTCACACTTTGTGCCCAGGAGATGTAAACTAGAACAGAACACACTTCAGTGGAGAAATGGATCCATTGCCTGAAGTTAAGACTGGAACAGCAATAAGAGTATTAAAAAAAAAGAGGGGAATGTGCAACTCTTGCATCTACATTAAACTGCTGTATTCCAAGGAGTATTTGGCTAAACTACTTCTTTATAATATATTGAAAATAGCAAAAAGAAATTAAGGAAACAAGATGCTGTTGCTTCAAGAAAGAAAGAAAGAGAAATCCCCACCAAAAAACCCCAACACAGAGCCTTTCTTTGATGAGCACATGAAACCAGAGAAGCTGGGGGAAATATGAAGAGTCTATTAGTCTAGATGAAACTTTTGATGTTATCCTAAGCACTCTAGACAGAATTTTAAATAAGGTGTTGCTTTATGTGTATTTTAACATCTGCAATATACCAGTGATAGATTAATTTTTCAGAATACAGAGATTTATCTAGGTCCTCACTTTCTGAGTTTCTGAATGATGGATGTGGAGGTTCTGATGCATCAGTGCCAAAGCCAAGGAAAGGGGTTAACTTCAGATCATGTTGTACTAAGTGCCCTGGATTTGCAAGGTCAGATGGAGAGGATTAGTTTGATGGGTTCAAGCTGTACCACTGCTTTTGCGCATAGCCTTAGACAGCTCGTTTGATCCATTTTGCCCTGGGAATTTTGCAGATAAATGCTCCCAGAGGTCCTTGGGCTGTTCTGGATTTCTCTGCCCTGGATGCTTCATAGAGGGGAAGCTTCGGATGTATCAGGTGGCCCTACCACTGATGGCACAAAGCAGGGGCAAAATTGGCTGTGTGGTACTTCTGCTTAGCATTCAAACTCTTCAAGTCTGCCTTGTTCCTGTGACCCAAGATGCAATGACTGAAGTGAAATTGGAAAACCCACAGTAAGCAAGTTTTATATAGCCCTTCAAGCATCACCATATCTACTTAAGACAGACGTGGCACCGTTCAGCCTAAGGGACAACAAGAGCTAACACAGAAACCATCCTGAGAGCACCCACCGTGTCTAAACAATACACCAAGTCCGAACTGAATTCTGTTACTTAAGAGTAGCTCAGGTTTGGTGTGAACACCCAGCACCCCGCAGGGGGAAACTGAAGGTGGGAGAGGGGAAGAGGCAGCAGTGGAGCTGACCTAGAGTGAGTCTGGCACTGAGGTTCACAGTTAATTTGGCTGAAAGCACTGTGTGATCTTTAATGAGTAGAGGAGGGCAAGCCACGATTTCTCTGTGAGAAGATCTGTGCTGGCTTCAGTAACTTTGATAATAAAGTACACCAGGATCCAGATGCTCTGATGGTGGCTGGACATCTCAGAAATCATAACAGACAGAGATTAGCTCTGATGACAGACAGACACCTTTCATGAAGGCCATCGCAATTCAATGGAGTTTTAATACCCTCTTGCCATCCCCTGCAATTATTTCTGGCTTCCTGATGGAAGGCTTCCTGGATGCTCTGATCAGTGCCTTTGGGACAATTACCAGGACCGGTGTGTTCAGCAGCCCTTGGAGATCACATCCCTTTGATATTTTTTTAAGTTCAGGCTACACCGCTACAGTGAACTCCCCAAATCGATTTTCCATTTGCCCTCCCTTTCCCTTAATAACACTCTCCGTATACTGTGCACATTTAATTTACTCCAGCAATTTCCCATCCCACTTTCACATTTTTGACCATAAAAACCTGGGAAAAAGATAACTTATACTGACAACTCTGTCAGGGCATCATTTCTCTTAATGCATCACATTAGAGTCTTATTGAAGCATGAACAATGTGAAGCCTGGGCTCACCATTGTCAGCCGCCAAGAATGTGGCCTCGTAGACATTATTCTTAATGTAGTCTGACTCTCGATCAAGGACAGCAGCAGTAGTGATCTGACCATTTGTGGCATTAATGTTCAGCCAGTTTGCAGGATCTGACAGCTTAGAGTATCTACAGAGAAAGGAAATAAATACATGGCAGTCTTTTCACTGACATACCCTTAATATTGCTTGAAATAAGGTTTTTCTGGACTCCTGACCCATGATTCAAAGGACCTTTGGATAAGCGGTTTTGTTTACAAACAAAACACTAATTGAGTAGCTGGTTTTTGACCTCTACAATTATTCAATTTGTCTATTTCTTTCCTTTTTAAGTTTTTTTTTTCTCCCCCCCCCCCCCGCCCCATTAAAGTGCCATTTACACGTCAGCTTCCTGTTATTGGGAGCTCTTTAGTCCAAGGATTCTGCAGCCAAGAGTAAATGGGGTATGCAATGATCACTGTATACATATGCCTGATCTAGGGGCAGATTTCTGCCCTCTTCTGTATTAGGTCAACTCAGCCCCAGTCTGTTTAGGTCTTATATGGCCAGCTATTAACATGCTCTAGGCAAAGATTTTCCACGTTCTCCAGACTTTTTCACCTGCTTGTTTTCTTGCTTCTCTTCTCTTCCTGGCTATGGATTTCTGCCTCTGTTTTATAGAGCTTGAGTTGTGGTTAAACTCGAAGCTAATAAATGGCCATGCTATAAAGCACTGAAATGAGCAAACAAAAGCTGAGCTTATTTCACGGGGAGCTCAGACCTGCTGACAGTTTGATATCAATTTTTTGTCTTGAGATACACAAGCAGGAGAACAACTGGCTGCTGGTGAATATCCCTTTCCAGAAATGGGCTGCCTGAAGCTGAAACTCAAAGCAAAACTTGAGCTGCGTGAATCCATGTGAGCAGGAAAGCAACGGCACAGTTGCACAAGTCCCTGCCAAAGGAAAGAATTACATTTTATGGAGCTAGACCCTTTGGGATGCTTTCATTTCTTTTTAATATCATTGCTGTGAGTCTCTTGCCCTTACACAGCTAAATGACCAGAGATCCAGCCTGGCCATGTGAATGTGTCTGTGGCTAATGAGGATAACCTGAGGTGTGACACTGGCCATGCCAAGCTGTGCCTGCATGGAGATGCTCCCGCTTTCTTATCTTGTATTTGTAAAACCTCACTTTATTAAAGACTATTTGGAGACAGGCTTTGAAAACAGTGTGCAAGGCAACAGCAGCTGGATCAGCTCTCTGGGAACTGCTCACCATAGGTTCATAAGCTTAGATTTTAGGGTATCTTTTTTCCCTAATTTACCATTGTCAGTGGTGAAGGAAGAAAAGATACCTTTGCATGGCTACAGGACTGTAACAACACCTCACTGCTTCCTTGGCATCAGGCTACCCTGAAGAAAAGGCAGTAAAAGAGATTGTACCTGTGCTGGGAAGCAAAGTGCTCTGCGATTCACAGAATGTGTGACCTGGGAGCCCCAGGGAAAAGTACTTTTGCTGTTCTTATTTACAGCAAGCCGTACAAACCCTGCACAGGCACTGTGCGACCACATGAAGGGCTCAGCAGAGACAGTCCTCCCCCCAGAATGGCAGATGTTGTTTCTGGGGATGAGAGCATTCAGCCACAAACAAACTGCTCTCTCCTCTGAAGAACCAGCCTTGCCATGCATGTCAGTGAAACAAAGGCCCTTCCAAGACCAGTATTTCAAAATGAATAGAAGAAAAACTGGCTTGTTAGTTTGGAGGGTCTCTCTCCTTAGCAGCTGCAATACCTGTCTAAAGACAACAAGAACAAGGCAGTGAATAAACAATCATTCTCTAGACCAGACAGCGCTGTGCCAGGTGAAATACTGCACACTCTTCCTGACATAAAATATCAACACTGATGGAGGTTTATGCGGCCTCTGCTGTGGTCACACAAAGTGCTCGTGCTTTGCCAAAAACACCACAGTCCTTACAGCCTGGGATCAAAAAAGAAACTTCTGTGTGTGGGATTTAGCAGCTCATGGGGTGTTCTGCAAGCACCCAACGGAGGCTGCAAGCACCTGCCAGGTCTTGCACTGCTACCACATCCGTTAGCTCATGAATTAGACTTCAGCTGCTGCTGAAATTCCCCATGCAGACCCGAGCTCCAACCTTACTGCCTGCTCTCCCACCTCACTGCCTGCTGCATGAAGCGATCGGGATCTACGGCTGAAAAGGTGGTGAGGACCGTCCCCGTGGGCACTCCTTCCTCCAGCCTGATTAGCTTGTGGTTTGTTGGGAAGTACGGCGCCTCGTTGACATCCGTAACTGAAATGGTGACTCCTGCTGTCGACTGGAAGGACATCTGGATTCCGCTGGCCAGGGGAGCTTGGTTGGACACCATCACTGTCAGCATGAACGCTCTGTTCATCTCATAGTCGACTGCCTGAAACAAACAAGCAAGCAAGAATAGAGCCAAGCAGGGAATAACTCCTACCTTCTGGCTGAAAGCTGCAAGATTTAGAAGGCAGATGATATCAAAGTCATTGCATCATCTCATTTCCTTCTGAGCACAGTTCTTCTGAAGGGGTAAATCCAGACCAGCTTCGGTCCAGCAAGGATTTGGTCTTCCAGTATTTCAAGGGCCAAATAGTTAAAAAAACCCAAAACAACCACAAAGTAAAAATTGCAGCCACCAGGGAGGATTTGCCCTGTGCTTGGTTCCAACACAAAGTAGTTTCCAAACCAAAAGCTACCGGTGTTAGTTTAGCATTGAAGAATGAACAAACCCACCGAGGGTTTGATATAAATGCAACAGGCAGAGCCTGCTCAGAACCGTTCTATTTGCACTCACAGCTGCTGACTGAGTAGCCAGGGCAGCCTGTGTGGATCCATGAGCCTGAAGTGCTCTCACTTTTCCTATTTAGTAACATCATAAGCAAAGGTTCAGCCTCAAGGAACAGCACCTGGTCAGCTCTGGAGGTTGAGTGTGTGCTTGCACAGATGTTCTTTGGGTGCTCCTAGATCCCTGTGTACATGCATGTGAAGATGCTGTGTCTAAGCAGCCAGAAGAAGTGAAGGGCTTTGCTGGCATAACTGACCAAGCAGAAGCAATATAATAGTTTCCTATCCATCCCACTAATTACTGTGAGGGAAGTTGCTAATCATCTACCAGGGAGTTGAGCTATGCAACATCACACCTCTGCAGTGTATGCATGTAACCATTCTTGCTCACAGCTCAGTGCTGAGTCGGCATGGCACAACCTCGCTGGTGTAAAACGCCACAGCTCCATTGACTTTGGTACAGCCACACAGATTTACATCAGCCAGAGCTGGCTTCTGTGGTCTGTTTAAAATACAGCATTGTCAGGAGAGAAATCCAACCAGAGGAGACTACAACAGAGAAACAAATTTCAGGGGCAAAAGGTAAAAGAGTGGAATCTCTATTCGATTGAAGTGCAAATGCTCCTACTGCTAAATGGTTTCCTGACAGGCAGGGCCAACATTTAATAAATAAAAGGAAGCACAAAGATTCCCAGTACACCCACCAGCATTGACTCACGGACTTCTGCTGCATTCAAATTAGATGGATGGTAAAAGTTCTCATTCAAACACTATTTGAGGTCTCAAAACAATTTGACTAATACAGTTCCTCAATTCCTTACACGCACCTATAATTCATGTTCCTCCATTCTGTACTTTTTCACCTGCTGCCTGTTTGCTAACCTTGTCCTGAACAGGAGCACCCTATCACTGCAGGAGCTCCCAGTGCTGGGGGTGGCTCTGAACAGCACTGGGGGTAGATGCAGGAATGGGTTCCTTGTTTAATGGTGCATCGGACACACACTGATGGCACACAGATCTACTGAATCAGGGTCTTTTAAATCTTCTTTTTTATTTTTCTTTTTTTTTCCTTTAAATCTGTGGAGCTGCTCACTCACCTGCTGTGTTTCTTTCCTGGGAGCTCCAAAACCAGGGATGCAGAAATGCAGCACAGGTACAGGATTCACCCTGTAACACCCACCTCACAGGCTGTCCCAGAATCATGCTTTAGTCTCTAAAACACCAGCCTGCAGTTCCTTCACCTTCACTTCCTTCACAAACACCTCCTGCCCAGACGCAGCAGAGTGAAGCCGAGGGCTTGCCACGTGTCCCCCTTTACTCAAGGTACTTTTAACTAAAGAGAACAAATCTGCCTTATGTTATTGTTGAGGCAAATAATAACTGCAGCTTCAGAAGCATCTCCATTATAAATTCACAGCTCTGATCCATGCAGAGTTTATAATAACATTTCACTCAGCCAGCTGCCACAGGGCAGCCACTGCTGCTCCTGGAGATTGTCTCCAGATTCTGCGATGTCTCAGCTGTGTAAGAAGTTGCTCTCTCCCCTTGATCAAGGCTTCCTTTGAAGATTAGGGTCTGGTTATGGAAATGGTTTGGAAAAGGCATGAACAGAAAAAGGAAATGTTATGCTTCTGGTGATTGGACCGGAGTGGCAGATGCAGCTTTACCGAGAGCAGCTGCAGAATGGCCATCCTGAGCTCCATCTGAACTCCAAAGGGCTTCTGGTTTGGATTCTCTACAACATCCCCTTCTCTGCACTGTCTGTAATTGCTATAGCCCAGATGCAAACCCCTTTCCTTACAGTGATGAGGAGTTATGTATAACCAGCCTAAAGAGCCACATGAAAAATCCAGCCATGTAGGATCTGTACATAAAAGGTTCATTACTTGAATTAATTTGTTACCTGTGTTTTCAACCTCTACCAGGCATCAAACCAGCAAGAGCCTGCTGCTGTGCTACGAAGAACAAGTGCTAACTGGCCACCCAGTTCGGTGCTCACACACTCCCCTAGCCTTTAAGCATATTCACTTATTAACCAAGAACAAAATCTTTCAAAGAAGTTGGAATCCTAAGAGCCTTCCCTTCTTCACCATGAAAATTTAATCACAAGCAATTTCACTCATTCTCCTTGCTGAAAATACACCAAAAAGCCTCACAGGCTTGATAAGGGTAAGAAACTCTGGGCGCCCAAGAGGATAAGGTAAGGTTATATATGGAAGACATTCAATGCAATTTCAAGCTTTGAGCTCAGCTTGACAAGATAGGATTTTCATGTGGTTCTTTGCATTGTGATCACTGTGGGTTACGCAGCAGTGCAAAGTCAACACCAGCATCTATGGTGTCTTGACAAATCTGCCCTGCTTTTTGCTTGCATGTTCTGAATAAAGGATGGTTCATTATGCAAAAATCCTTGCGTAGCAGAGATGATCTTGTAAATCCCTGCTCTTCACTCTGACGTGGCCTTAAACTACAGCCATGACACTGCACTAGATTAAGAGCTCCTCTCTTGCTTTCAGTCAGAGTGTTGGCATTTGAATTTCAGACTGGCTGTCGATATCAACACAGGTTAAATAGTCCCATTTTACTTTGTGGAATGTTCCTTGTTTAGGCAGAAAATACAGACATACGCATACTGGTATACTTAAATGCATAAATGTGTCCGTACACATGTGCATCTAGAACTACTGCTAAGCTTCTAGAGGTTGAGCAGCATTGCACCAGATAAGCTGTCAAATGTCATTACAGAGCAATAAAGGGCGATAAATACGAGGACCCTGCTGAAATATCATCTAGCAGGTAAGATGATGTCTTCATTAAAGTTTCAGCAAAGTGGCATCTGCAGACACACATGCATAGCCCAGGGCCACAGAACATGACAAGCTCGCAAGCTCACATGCTTCCACCAGCATTAACTCACTGCCATTCAAAGAATCACAGAATGGCCTGTGTTGAAAAGGACCATAATGATCATCTAGTTTCAACCCCCTGCCATATGCAGGGCTGCCAACCAACAGACCAGGCTGCCCAGAGCCACATCCAGCCTGGCCCTGAATGCCTCCAGGGATGGGGCATCCACAGCCTCCCTGGGCATCATTTTTTTCTAATATCCAAACTGTAAATACTAAGGATGACTGCATCTTGTTAGCTACAAGGGAGTGGGGCTTTATTTTTTCAACACAGAGGTATTCCTTAATCAGCTTGCTCTTTAAACACAGGTGCTCCATCCTAAGTAGCTGATTAAAACTTTCTGTCTGAGCAGGCCAGACTTCTCAGAAGTCTTTGTTCATGCCAGCACATATTATCCATTTCAGATGCAGCACACAGTGCGTGCAGTGCAAGCTCCCACAGATCACAGCAGCCTATTCATGATGCCTTCATTTTCATGGCAGTCAGTGGCAGCATCCATAGGCATCTTTTCTGGGAAGAGATTCAGTGAACGCTGAATGAATGAACCCAGTAGTTTCTGACTGTGTGTAATTACTGCAGGAGCACTCATTGCCTGGGCTGATGGTCTCAGGGAGTGGGGAGTGAACTCTCAAGCAATGATAGAGGCATGTTCTCTGGAGGCAAGAAGGGAAACAGATTTTGACACTTGTCAAGGATTTGGGCTCTCCTAATGTTGATGGCAATGTATATAGGAAAGAGGTAGTGAAAATTTACAGTCTTATTTCTCAGAGTCATTGGATAAGATCCACTGATGATCTAACATGTGGAAGCAGCCTTCACTTAGGATGTGGTTCACACTCCTTGTTTATTGCCTGACTTCAGGAAAATTTCTGCAACCATTTTTTGCTAAGCAACTCATAGGAAAATCTCACTACTTTTCTTCTGTTACCAGGAAATTCATACCTCCTGAAATCTCTCCTGCACTCCTTGCAGATCAGTTGGCTGATCCCCTGCAGTGAAATATCACCCCCTATTCACAGGCTCAAAAAGAAGAAGGTGCAGCCTTTGCCCAAGGTGACAGACAGAGCAAGACTGGGCTGTCCTGACACCAGCCCCACAGCCAGAGCTCAAAAGGATCGGGTCAGGCTCTGATGTGGACAGCTGACCTCAGCATGTGAGAGTTTATGAGAGCTTACGGTGGGAGAAACCCAGAATCACTGTCATAGCTTGAAGTATTCAGGATGCTCACACAGCAAGTGGGAAAACAACATATTGAAGCACTCACACTCCCAGGTAGAGAGGGCATGAAATAACTGCAGTCTTTGGGCAATCCTTTTGGCCTTAGTGAGTTTAAAGGGTGAGAAATATGGCATTACTTTGGCTTCCCACTTACCTTGACCACAGTTACCATTCCCTCATTGGTGACGGGGTCTGTCCGGATGGTGAAGTGGCCAGAGGGGTCCCCGCTGATGATGCGGTAGATGGCATTCCAGTTGGGGGAGTGAGGCTGGTCCCTGTCCATCACTGTCAAATTTGCAACCACAACCTCCACTCTGTTCTCAGGAACTTCCCCCGAATACTGCAAATAAAAGACAGAAGAGGTCACAGATGTGACTATTAGTTGGCTCTCATGGCTACGTCCTCACTCCCTTTAAACAGCACACAGACACATCCCTCAGTCCCATGGAGAGGACCACGGGGTTGCTTGTTGTGAGTGACTCTTCTTACTTCTGCTGTTCATATTTCTCCAAACCCTTTGAAATCCAGATTCACTTTTTGGCCCAAACGAGAGGAAAGTCACTCTCACCCACCCACTGCCCACATATCAGCAAGTGCCCGAGGAAAACCAGAAATGTTCCTGATACTCTCATTCTATGGAGCAATCAGACAGTTAATGTCAACAGAAGGTAAAAACGCCAGGTTAAAATGTGCCATTTTTATGAAGACTATGTCCCTTTAAAATAAGGTATTTTGCCTCCCTCAAATTTCAGTGATAGCATTTTATTCCATCTTCAGAGGATTTCTTTTCTTTCATTCTTGCACTTGATTTGATTTTGTCTCATTATTTAAAGCGTTTCTTGTGATTTTGCCACTGCCCTTCCTGGTGCTTAATGCTCTCATTTAGAGCTGATTTTCATGGAGCACGTCCAGTTCAGGCATATCCTGATGCATTAGCTGCATTCCCTCTGCTTTCCAGGCCTTGATTTATCATATGGCTGATCAGGGATCCTGGCCTCTGAAAACTTCCAGTATATGGAGCTCAGAAGCTGCCAGTAAGACACATTCCCAAATTTTCACATGTGCTCATCTCTTAACATTGCCTATTATCAGCACTTGCAAATCAACACTCTGATTGACATATGGCAAATTAAACACTGGAGAAATGATAGGAGCTGGCTCTGAGTTTGCAAGTCAAAGCCTGGCCCCGAACTGCAGGAGCAGAGCACTCTGAAAATCTGGCCTTTGGTGTGCACAAATGCCAGGTTATGTAAATGATAATAAATCATTCCTTTGTTAGCACAAGAGTCCCTTCTCAGTACTAACTCATACACATCCATCGGCGCCCTTGAGTGTGCTTATGTTTACTGTATATTATTCCACTACTGCCATCAAAAATATTCAATCTGCCCTATGTTAATGTAAATCTAAATTTGCTCTTTAGTGGTATCCTGAATGGCATTTTTCCCTCTTTACTGGTACACACCTGTCCTAAACAAGTTTTCATTAGTGAATGCAGATGGTATTTCTTTCCAGACATGATGAGTGGTGGGGAAGAACAGTGGGATGCTGAGAGTAGATTCTAGTTCCAGCACACGCTATAGATCTTTTCTCTTTATTTCCCACAGTTTCACTCATTCTTTACGCATTCTCTTGCTCAATTTGAAATCTCTGTGGCACACAGCTTAAACAGGGGAAATATCATATGGAAATTTATCAAAAGCCTTTTGAAAAATCCATTAGATTATGTCATATGTACACTCCTATTACCAATTTTGTCTGAAACCTACTCAAAAGAACTCAAGATTACTTTAGCAGGACTGTCTCCTACTAAATCTATGGTACTTATTGCCTGTTACATTACTCTAATGTTGTATGGCATGCCGGCAATGACAAGCTGATGAGCTCCCACTCTCTTTGAGGAGATGACAGCACTGCTAACATCATGGGATCGTATCTGTTGCAGTTTCAAAGGATTTAAGCATGTTATGCATCTATTGCCAATCTCTGACCTTGGATCACAGTTTTGCCCACTACTGCCAAGCTTATGCCACACAAAACCAAACAGGATTAAGAGAAAGCTATCAACTGTACTTAAGACATCGACAAGGACTGGTTTTGCAGGCTGCTTAACACCTTCAGCAGATAATCCAGGTGTTGCCGATGAGTTTGGATGCGCGGGCAAATACCATACAATAACCAACAGATTTTACAGCCATGACAACATCTGCTTTTGGCCTGCAGTGATATAGTTTACAATAAGGCATGTTTTTAAAATAGGAGGTATATCAAAAATCTTGAGTACACAAACATATCTCAATGTAAAGCCTGAAGGAGGATCATAATCCTCCACAATGCTTTCTATTAGGGTAAAACTCAAAGCGTTCTGCATATGCTGAGCAATCCAGGAGCAGACTCAGTTGTCGACACCTACTAGGCATATCTGGGAAATGATTTAGTCCTGTGCAGCTCTAAGGGTAAATACTGTCCACACGTTTATATAGGCACGTATTCTTCTGATGAGAACAATAACTACACTAGGATCAAAGGACCCATTTGAAGCTATGCAGGTGAAGAGGCAAATATTAGAGGGCTGCACCACAAAGATGAGAACAACTTTTACAAGCTTTGGATCAGCAGCCACTGGGAATCAAAAATGTAGCTCATGTTTCCTCCTTACACTCTCCCACTATCATTAGTGTAAGTAAATGCTGTAACATGTATTGCCTACAAATGTCTTTACTTTTAGTAAAATGAAGTAATGACATTATATGGCATCTGCAAAAGGAATGATGGCAACTCAGAGCTACACACACTTGTTTAACATCATTCCCTCCTTACTTGGGAGTAATTCCAGATAGTGAACAATGCTATCTTTCACTGTGCTGCTTTACAGCATTCCCACTGCTGTACATTTTCTTTCATAAGATTACAATTGATTTTCAAATAAGGAGAAGCATATCACCTCAAACAAGGTAAAACAATGGGCAACACGAGAGCTGCTAGAGTAAACATAAGATTGATAAAACACTGCTTGACCTATACTTGTAGCATTTACTCGTATTCCCCTGTAATTCATTTAGCTTCACTTTCAATTGTTGCATTTGAAGTCCTTAATTTCCAGAGTGCTTTTCTGAGACCATTCAGAAAGACTTCTATAGCTGATTGTTGTACATTCCGCTTCCCTTCTGAGATAAGAATTTGTTCTGAACTCGGCATGTTTTTAAGTTCTTCAGTTCTGTACGGTTTCTTTTTCCCCTCCTTCTCTCCATAAATGCACATGCTGGCAAAAGCCCTTTTCTCATTCCTCTAGAGCTGGCCTGTCTGAAGTCATGTCTTACTGGAAAGGTAATAATTCATTCTGATTTTCCGGTTGCATCAGATTCTACCAAAATTGTTTAATCCCAGAGTTTGTCTTTTGTCTCATCCAGCGCTTGACAGCATATAAACACGCAGACAAATATCACTCAGGAGGAGTCAAGGATTGATGTGGGGGACAAATGATGAATTCACACACCGTCTTGACTGTGTGCTATAAATCTGGAGTCTGGACTGTGAAGCCATGCATAGCAGAGTAAAACCAATTAGCTCATTGCAGCCACTCCTAGGGAGGTGTTCAATTGAAACAGATGGATATGGAGATAATTATTCAGGCTTTCTTCTAAATGGAATCCCTTTTTTCTAGTGTGCTTGCCTTTTCCTAGCTGTTTTCAATAAAAAGCTGTGAAAACTTTTTATGTGAGAGTGAAGCCAGGGAACCCAACACCCAGAGTTGCATGCCAGGCTGAGTTTGCCACCATACACTATGCAACATAATCCCACTGCAAGCCAAATGTTTACCTTTTCCACATGCTATTTAACAAAGATGCTTGAATGCACACAAATTAATAAACAACTACAGTCTTGCTGCAGCCATCTATGTACAATGGAAAAAAAAAATAAGCAAAAATCTCCTAATAAATCATTAATTGTGATGTGCCTGCCCAATTGCAGTGTGGAAAGAAGCAAATGCCATCCTAATTGATCGCTTCTTATTCCATCGTTACAGGCCTGCATTTTTTACTGTGGGGGCTGAGAAAGCCCAGAGGTGTAAAAAACCTCTACACTGTACTCTGTGTATCCGTCAATGTGATATTTAGATCAATAATCTTCTTTTCTTCCCTTTACTCCTACTACCGGTGATTTAGCTTTTCTTTCTAGAAGCCTAATTGCTGTTTTCCTAAGCCTCACTATCAGTTCTCCGACCTTTAATTTCCACTATTGTTCGCTGTATGGATGACTGTATGAGGTCTGCAGGTTGTCCCACCACATGGTCGCACCCGACCATCAGTTTCTATGACAGCAATACACAGAACTCCAGGTTCTTGCTCCACCTCTGCTGCTGTACATCAGAGACCATGAATGTGCTTGAATCTCTGTGCTGTGAATGAAGTGACCTGACACGCGGTTGTCCATATTCTGCATGCAGATCAGATTTTGAAATGTGAATTTCTTAATTCCATTTCATTAACGAACTAGTCTTGTGTGCTCCTGAATGATGATCATCCTCCAAGCCCTGATGTCTGTGAGCTGTTTGGAAGCAGCTCACTGTGCCCAGCTCTGCATTACCCAGGCAGCAGCTCCTGTGCCACACCATCCCTGTGTTCACTTGGGTCTGCTCCACAACCAATCCATGCACACACTGACTGCTTCAGATTCTTATATGCCATGTGGCAAATGCTTCCCCAAACATCACCTATGAAGCCTGACACACTCCTGCCAGCTCACAGCTCTGCTCCGCTGCTGTGAGGCCCAGCTGTCACAGAGCTTGTTCTAAAACCAAGTTGCTTGGGCTGCAGGCATGGCTCGCTGTGGGCCATCCAGCTTCATCCAGCCAAGTGCATGCACTTGGCTCAACAACTTGGGAAGGATCTGCCTCCATGGTTGGCAGTTTGTGACACTGAAATACCCCCACACCTGTAGAGGAGCTCTCAGAGCTGCAGGTAAGGCTTTGGGCTATATCCCCTTCTTCCACAAGCAGCAGATGAAAACCCTCTCATTTCAGCATCACTGCCTTGAGGAAGGAATGTAGAGGTCTGGCTTTCAGCTCAGTTCGAAGACTCTTAGAGTACTCACCAGGAGTTCAGATACATGTAACAGTAAAAGGGTATTAAAAACCCAAGAAGTTTACATGCGTGACAATGAGCACTAATTTTTGTCGTGATCAGATGCTACATTCCTGTGCTGGTCTGAAAAGATGCCATAGAAATGATGCCACAAGATACTGCTCTGCTGCAGGTAGCCTTTCCCAGATAAATATGTCTTATGAAACGAGGCTCAGAGTTGGCATAGAAATTCAGATATTTTATAAAAATACATTACAACACAAAGGAGCTTTTTACAACGTTCTTATGAAAGGTTTAAAAAGAGATTAAAATTAAGTCCTTGGAACGGTATATAGCCTTGTCAAGGAAAAAAAAAAATCTACATTAACCCCGTGTAGGAAAGTTGTACTTTATCTCTATTTCAAAGGCTATAAAGAACCACTTTAATCAACCTACTTGACTTTGGGGACTTGCACGTCTCACTGAAACTCATGAAATCTGGCATAGTGTGGTTTCCAGAACACAAAAGCCTTTAATCTGTAACCCAGCACTCTTGTACATTCAAATCCTGATACTATCTCCTTGTTAGGAAGAAAAATTGTGAATTTATCCAAAACGGGATCTTATCTCATCTAAATGGTGAGGCCTTTGCAACAGTGACCTTTAACAACTGTTACACTCAACAATACAAGATTTTATCATCTCAGGAGCCAATGGAAACAGTATATGTTAAAAGTCCCATCTGATACATGGCCTTTTATTTTCAAGTTTTAGACACGAACAATTTGAACATTTCATTTGCTCTCTTGTCTAACACACCTTGGTTTCTTACCTGCAGAATGAGCAGCAGGGAAAGGTAGCTCATACCTTTCAGCAGACTGCTTGATTGTCAGGTGCAATTAGTAACGCTATCTTTAAGAAAGAAGGCATAGGTTTTAAAACTGCTGGAGGTGCCTACAAAAGCTTCATTCTTAAAAAAAAAACTCCAAAAAAAACCCCAAACCCCTTTATATATATATATATATATATGCATTTATATAATGGAACATTTTTGCACAGATACATCAGTGCTTTATAGCAGCTGACAGCTCTGTGCTTCCCTTTAGCTGTAGCAATACAGGTATCCCAGCCCTTGGGTTGGGGCAGATCCTGAGAGCATCACAAATTGCTGTGACCCATTAGGTCAGCCCAGATCAGTGTTTCAGCCCCAGCAGCATGCTGCAGTGTAGCCCTGTGATACTCATTGGAGAGGGAAAAGCTTGAGGAGGGGATGCTGGCAGTGATCCCTGTGCGTGGTGGGCACCATGCAGGGATGAGCTGCACCACCTGCACCTCTGTTTGCTGAGCTCTGCACTGTGTTGGCCTCAGCTGAAGGAGCTGCTCATATTTCTCCAACTGCAGGCCAACAAGAGCAGCCAGAGCTCAGTCCTTGGTGCTCACAGGGAGGCAGACAGAGATGTGCGCTTCTGAAGAGACATTATGGTCATTTGTATCTGCATTTTCTGCCTGTGTAAACACTATAAATAATGCACTTCTTTAAAAGCAGGTGGCATTAATTCATCTGTTGGAATGTCAGACCTCATACTTCTTTCTCTTTCTTCAAAGTCCAAAGTAGAAAATAACTGCAGTGTTTCAAACACAACCTCGAAAATGTATTTTTCCCAATTTACACGTAAGCCAAGCTGACAAAAATGATGCGACAGCACCCAGCTCCTAAGTGAGCAAAATGGACTTCAAGGGTCTGACTCTGTATTTCTTGGTGAAGTGTGTATAGAAGAGAATGTTTCCACTCAGGCCCCTGTAATAAAGTTTCATACTAAAGGGCCTTAAGCTGATAAATCTGGTTTAGGGTTTCCTTAATAACCGCCCATTTCACATAATGAGATTTTAATTATTATTATTTCATGTTTTAAGGCATATAAAAGCTGCTCGTGTGCTTCTGGGAACCAAAGATGGTTACTTGGGGAAGTGAGAACTTTAAGAGTATTTCAGAAACTGAATTTTTATGCAGGCCATAATCCTAGTATTGAGATTTGACCTGAGTTTCCCATGTAGCCCCTGTCTGCATGCTGACTTCTGCCCAAACCTGCTCTGCATTGCAATTGAAATCTCTGTTGTTTCTAGATGAGACTCAGAATTAACACACTGAGGGATTTCCTTACTTTTTAATGACTACCATTGAGCTCTGCTATCAGGTGCTGGAAAACCCACGAGGTCTGGTCAGAAAACAAGCAAGCAGAGGAAACCTGTGTTCCCAAGCTTGGGACCTGGTGGAGTCACTGCAACCTGGCAGGAGCAATAGAAATATGCACGTCTTCCTGCTTAGAGCAATTCAGAGCACAGAGTGATGACTAAATTAAGTGCTGTGTGATTCATCAGACTTACCATGAGGAAGAGAAGGGAGCTGGATTTTGTTCAGTATGGAAAAGACAAAGCGCACATAGCAGAGAAAAGGAATGCAGTGAGAGAGGGGAGGATATCAGGCTGAAGAAAAGAGGGGGCCTGAATATACTTGGACACCTAGGAAGGAAAACATTACTTCTTCCCTGTTATTTTACTGGCAATTCAAGCAAGCTCCTGCACAAAGCTGAAGGCTTTGAAAAACTCTCCGATGCACAGAAATTATGTGAAAGATCTCAAACTTCCTCCCTGTTGTTAATTCTGTCTGCAGTCTGTGTTCTGACCCTTCCCTCTGCAGCTGGGAGGTGTTAAGGCATCCTGGGCACTTAGAAATGTCTGATAAGAGAAAACTCACAGCACTGCCAAATCCTTTGCTAAATCTCTCTCTCTCCTCCTCTTTTTTTCCCCAGTATGTCACTAAAGATTTCATAACCAAAATGTGCTTAACGAAATTCCAGATATATATCCTCTTAAAATGACAACGCTTGGAAGCAACTGTTTTTAAGGCAACAGAATATTGATGAATTAAAAACCTGCAGACCTGAAGGAGGTGGCCAACTTCAGAAGGGGATTTAACTCAGTTCCTCGCAATAACAGAGTCACAAAATGTATTTAAATTTCTCAGGCTTGCATCAGTTCCTGAGACGCTGTGTACTTTCAAGGTAATGACATAATCCACTGCAAAGGGGTATGTGCTGGGACACCTGGCAGAGAGGTGAGATGTGCCTGCAGGGCTGTGCCCCAATACCAGCTCTGTGCTGGGAGAAGAACTGGGACACTGGGATCAAACCTTCAAATACAGTATTAAGCACTGCCACAGTGCTGATGACGGGCACACACACGTGTCACTCATCCCATATCGGTATCAATGCAATGAGACAGGAGAGTGCAGCGCACCACAGGTGAGCAGAGGTTGGGTTATGTGATATGTGCTGTGATTCCTGGAGTTGCTCACTGCTGTGCACGGTGCTGGGGGAGCAGCCTCCAGGTGCTACAGGAGCACTAATTGGCTGCGATTGTGCTCTCATACAGAGAGCAGAGGTGGCATTATTCTTGATTTTACACCAAGCAATACACGTGTCCAATCTGAGAGAGACCAATAGAGCATCATTTTTTTCTTTTTTAATATTTTTTTGGTTTTTTTTGTGTGTGTGACAGAAAATTGAAATCTGTAATGAAACTATCGCTCCCATTTTTTTAACTCACTGATCTTTGGCAATTTAAACTCCAAGGCCTGAAAAATTCATTACTACTAACTTCCATCAAGGGTGTTCCTGAAACCAAAATTACTTAATCAACTCAATTTAGCTTCTTGTGTAGACCTAATTCAGAAAAACTTTATCTTCTTGAATTGTTATTGCAATTAATTTCCACCCCCCACCCTTCTTCTTCTACAGCAGACGACATTTCAGTAATTAGATATTTTATAAAAATGAGTTATTCATTCAGGGTAGCTTCACTTTTATATTTGATTAATCATATTACCACCGAGGTCTGGAGTTTGTCTCGAAGGAAAGTTTAATGACCTCATTTTAATCCTTCTTTTAACCACCAGGCAGGTATCAATGAAGAGAAATAAAATTATCTTCTTTTTTTCCTTTCCTTTCTCATTTTTTTTCCCCTCCCAATCTTAAGATTATGTTTGATGGCTTTTTTTTTTTTTTCCTTGTGTGACTGACCCATTTACAAGGAAGACTCTATCAGATTCCAATTAGATTTAGGACAGAATCAGGCTAAACAGAGCCTTGAACTACGCCTTAAGAACTAAATGCTCAGTGTAATGGAGAGGAACTGGAACAGCTTCTCCAAATGGCAGTTGGTTTAAAGTACAGTAGATGATTAATTTGGTGATAATTTGAAAATGAATGCACTGAAAGGATATAAACAAAACAAAAGCCACTGTAAGTTGAGGTTTTGATTAATGGAGGCTATTAGTAAGATAATTCTATCAAGGAAACCACATTCCTTTAATAAATGCATATATACACACATACAGTGTAATGGAGTAATTCACATAACCTCAATTTATCTGGGAGTAGGATTTGGGTTTTATTGATGTCTGTATTATATCAGTATCTATCTGTGCTTCATCTCCACCTACATGTGTATTTATTTTTGTGTATCTGTATAAACACATCTTTGCATCTCCCTTTCCATCTCATAGAATACTCTAAGCAGTCTTGGAGGTATTTCATCCCTCCTGCCTTATACTACCCTGATGAAACCACAGAAGAGGCTGATGCTCTAGTCAAGAAGCATGGTGAATTACTGTTTCATTTAACTCATTTTAGATGAAAGAGGTAGTAATAAAGAGTAGAAGCTGAGTATCTACAAGGGAGTACCACGCATGGCTTGTTTTCCACGGTATGACATTCGATGGGCCACTGGGCACCTCCAGATGTTGTACTGAGAAGAACACAGGCACCACCAGCACCCTGCCCTCAGCTCCTGGCATCCCTAGACACAGTACAGGCTCTCATCCCCAGGTTCCATGTGTGCAGAAATCTGACCATGGATGAGGGATTGAAGTCCCACCAGAACAAACTACCCAGTTTCCTCAAACCACCCAAAGAATATGCACCAAGCTGTAAAACCTGCAACCTGGAGGGAGGCTCCCCCTCAACACATTTCCTGGGCACCGTGGGGACCCCAGGTCACTGCATTTCAGAGGGCAGCTCATGACAGCAATGATCTCCATCACAGCGTAATTACCTCCCTGACCAAGGCCAGCCTGCATGTCCACAGCAGAAAAACATCTCAGCGTTTGCATGGTGAGCTGTGGGCAAAGCTGAGATGAGATGGGAAGAAAGAACAATTCTTGTGCTGCTGCTGTCCTCGTTTTCTACTGTTAGCTCTTGTCCCTACATCCATATTCTAATTCATTGCTTATGACAATAAACAGTGGCTTTCATCAGGACTTGCAATGTAATAAGAAGCAGAAAGCCCATTCCAAAGTATTAGCACTGAATTTTTACTTAGGAAAACTGAACTCATTTGTAGTTTTTAGACTTCACCGAGTACACATTTAATTGAAACGCACACAGAATTAGGTAGATGCTCATGTACCCAAATGCTGCTGGGCATATTGGATTCACTTGAATATAATAACTTATTTCAGTTAGAAGATGACAGTTCTATAACAGCCCGAGCTTTACTGTGTAGTTCGGCTGAGCTTTGTTTTGATTGGAAAATAGCAAGCAAACGCAGTCACTGGGGATTTTCCATGAAAGCACAATTGATTTTTAACAATAAATCCTGTCTGCAGGACTGCACTGAACTCCTGGGTTTGTTTTTAAGCTGTAAAACAACATGGCCCTGTAAAATTTCCTTACCACACTATTAGGTCTTTCCCCTTGCCAGCTCTGACCTGCACTGTTCACCTTGATTTCTGGCTCCCGAGACAACTGCCTCTAAATTATGCCATGGGCATTTTGATGATTTTAAAGTACTGTGGCATGCAGGCTCACCTACATTCAAATGTCGCTGTAGACTTTCTGAATGGCACAGGTGTAAAGCTGGGCACCGTGCAAGCCAAAAGGGCAGAGGCACCAAGTTCCTAAGCAAGGACATAGAGTGTGTGGTGCTTGTGGTTGAAGTCTAGGTCTCTTCCACATCCAAACATGTGCCCAAACCATGGGAGGCAATTGGCTACCCGTGCCTGCTGGTTTTCCCAGCATCATCTGTAAGGTGTCTGTTTAGGACAGTGCTGCATAAGTATCGCAATCTATTTTTCTGTCTGTGGGAAAGTGCAGGAATCCCTTTCCTGCTGGATTCTCCCTTCAATGCAGAAGATTAATTAGCAAGAGACCAGCATGCACGTAGAAGTGATTTTGCACACTGCTCATGTCCTGAACACTTCCTGGTGCATCCGCCTATAAATGTACTTAGGAAACCCCAAACCACTTACAGACTTACTTGGCTTCCTGTTTTGGTTTCCTGTGGCCATTAAAGATAATTTCTCCAAATTAGGCCTATTTACATTTTTTGCATCATAGTCATTTGAAAAATCAGTATTTTTCAGCTGGAATGAAAAGCTGAGGGTTTTCTCTGGCACTTGTTATATTTCTGAAATCCCTGCCAAAGGCAGAGCTCAGAGCAGGGAGCTGAACCTCAGGGAAAACATTTGTGCAAGTCTTTGCCACTCACAAACAAGTCACCACTATTTCACAGCTCAAGTTAGCAACGTCTGCTGGACACTGGACAGTGTTGCTCTTTCACTGATTGATGCACAGCTGTATTTTCAGTGTTAACATGAGCACCAATGCACATGAAGGAATAGAATATTGACTTGCACTTGTTTGCTTTTCAGGAGTTTTGGAAAGTTTGCAGAGTGGGGGGACTCTTGTTCGAGACATCAGGATGACAACATACAGCTCTGGTAAAAGAATGGAATCTGAGCAGAGCCTGAATGCAGCAGTCATTGAGATAACCACTGGAATGGAAGGCTGTAGTTCAAAAAGGGGCTTGAGATTGGCTGGTTTAGCTTCACAAAATGGTACATCAGGGTGGAGATGAGTGAAAATGGAGTGGAAACATCAAGATGGGAGAAGGAAGAACTATTCATGGTAAAGCACACCTGCAAAGCACTGAGAACCTGCTTCAAATTTCAAATCACTTTCTGGAGTGGGTTCATGAGCATTTTCCACAGGGCTCCAAGGAGCCAAAACACCTGCAGAGACAAAGGTCAGCAATTCTTGGCAGTGCAGTGCCAAAACCACAACTCCTTTAGCCTGGGATTCTGCCTGTGTCATTTTGCCCACAATGTACCAAGCTTATTGCTGACAGATCTCACCCAGGCTGAGCCAGGCTCTGAGATCTGTGCTAGTAATTAAACAGCCCACTTAAAAACTACCAACTACTGCTGCTTCTCCTGATGCACTCACAAGTGCTTGTTCCTCCACTGATTAGCCAAATCCACTTTGCAAACAGATTAACCTCAGCCAGCAACACATCCCCTTCTGCTAGCAGACAAGCCTTCTTGGCTCTTCTGCTTTCACAGCCAGCTCTGGCCCTTCCCAGCCCACAGGGCTCAGCACTGCTGGACACTCTGCTCCTAAACCTTCAGAGCTGTTCCCAACAGGAGATGAGCCTGAGAGGTGGAGGGGAAGCAGAGGCAGTTCTGGAGTCAACACTTTAAAATATGCTCCACTGGGTTCAGCCTCGGAACAGGAGATTCTCAAAGCTGTGCCAAAGGGCAAATTTTAAAGTAGCTTTAAATAAGACCTCCTAAGGCTCAGGAGCTTAAAGAACTTGAATAGCCCAGTTTCTTTTTCTTTTTTTATTCCCCTCCTTTTTTTTTTCCTTTTATTTTTTCCCCCTCTTTTTAAAAAGGAGGGGTTGATTGCCAGCCAGGTTTTCCCCCAAATCCACAAGCTCAACTAATTACAAGCACTTCAAGCCCTGTGAAATAATATTTCCCTTACACGGGCCACTATAAAAACAAGTTTTGCACAGTAGGCAAATTTAAAATAACTTTTAATTAACATTTAAGACACAGAAGTCTGATCATGCAAATTCATCTGCGTCTCCTCTCTGTGCCTGATTGTTCTTGATTGAATATGATAAAAATAGACTTTGTAAGAGTCAAGTGTAGGCATGGGTTTCTTTTACTTCTCCTCCCCTCTGATTATGCATTTCCTTAGATTAAGTGGAAACCCTTGGATGGAGATTATCAGTACAGTGGGTCAGGCTGGAAAGGGCATCCAGCTTGACAGAAGCATTAAAGGCATTCCTTCCGTGAGCCAAAAAATGCCTCCAACTTGTGTAAAATCTCACCTGAGAGTATCCAGCACTGTTCTGTCTCAGCTGACGCTTAATCTTTGGAACACCAGCACTAATTTCAGTGTGCCTTCTCTGTATCTGAGGTGAACATCTGCCCAGGGGCTCCGTCACAGATCTATACTAATGTGGAAAAAACACAACTTGCCTGCACACAGGAGATAAATATTCGAAGGGTGGCAGAGGAACTTCCACACCATTATGAAGTGTCAGAGAACACAACCCTGCTATGAGCAGCAGGACACTGCATAATGGATGGCACACTGTTACTGTTAGTAGCAGGCATCTTGTAGCAGGTGGAGCAAGTTCCCCAGTGAAACTTCCTACAAGGTCTTGATGCAATGCAAAGTCCAGCTAAAACATCACTGTGTCATGCCAGCTGATGATTAGGCAGGTGCAAACCCACCAAGAATGCCACAAGAATGAATTAGCACATCTAATCACTCCAAATGGAAAACCTGAGCATGGTAGACAAAGCTTTTCCAGAAGCATTCCAGAACTCATAGGGGCAGGCTGGTCTGTCATATTGCAGAGAACTCCTACTGCTGCTTTGTGGCAGAGGGAAGAATCAAATCCCTCCAGTTATTCTTGCAAACAGCAATGTCACATGAAGAACACAACACAAAGAGCCGGCTGCTGAAGTCCCTTAGCTAGCCAGAAGAGCATTCCCTGGGTCACAGACATGCACTAAATCATTAAAATTGTCCAAAATAGCTGTCTATGATGTTTACAGCATCATAGGATACTCCACTCTTCTGGAATAGAACTGACTGCTTACCACTCTGAGGCAGTATCTCTTGAGATCCCTTCCCAGCTAGCTACTCTCTGATGCTTCTCAGCATGGCCAAATAGCATTGCAGATTGAGGATTCATTCAGCCTCATAAAAACCAGGGCTGGAAAGGACTTGGGGAGGTCACTTCATCCTTGCTATGTCCCAGAAAGGGGCCGCAGTTTGATGCTGGTAGTCCTAGCCATGCTGACCAGAGCTGGCCATGACTCTGCTGATGGAGCAGCTGGGCTCAGCATTAGTAGCACATTTCAGTTCAGAAGTATTTCCCTAAGAGATTCTGATTTTTTCCTCACCTTCTGACTTCAAAATCCTTCATATGAGAATGCAGAGATTCTTCTTCACCTTTTACTGTGTGGGATCTTCCCCTAGCCATTCAGCTGACGTAGTAAAGGATGTGAAAAACACATTGATCCGCTTTCACATAATCAAACATCCATTTTGGAGTTTTAACCATGTATCTTCAATATGTACTTTTAAGGATCTTCTGTGTGATCCTTCTGCTTCTTCATTTCTCCTCCAGCACTGCACTGTGACCACAGCCCACCTGGCTTTCAGATGGCCCTAAACCAAAACATCTGGGTAGCCCATGCCCTCCTTGTGCCTGGACTTCCACCACAGCCCCAACCCACACTGTGCCCAATTACTGCCATGATCCCAGTTTCCTGACCATCACAGGGGCTGTATTTTCCTCTCCTGTCCCGTTGTTGAGTTTTACACAGCAACATTAATTCCTGCTGCTGAATACATGAGCTGTGACACCAGCATGTTGCAGTCCTCCTTATCCAGAAATGATTAAGACCAACCTCCCCCCCCACCAGCTGAATAACAGGTAATTAAGGATCTCTACAGGGCTGGCCTTTCTGTGCTTCAGGACTGAGCACAGTCACTCCAGTTCCTTTCAGCTGGCAACTTCCCAAGGGCAAACCACTATTTCAGCTATTCCATCATTTCAGTACAGGAGTATTCTAAATAAAATACACCATATATTTCCAAACAGTCTCCAGTCTTAAAGGAGACCATGGGTTTTCTTACCCTCTGAGAGCTGTAGATTTCCTGGAGAGAGATTTTTGCCCCTTTTTTAAGAGATGTTAAAAAGCAGACCAGACTATCTGAAGACTGAGAGGAGATTCAGCTTCATTTTAAGGAGACTGATTAGCCCAGTGCCGCTCTCTGTTGCAGTCAGGGAAAAAACCATATTGTGCTTCCATACTCCTGTGAAATTCATCCTGGCCTGAAATTCAACCACAGCCTGATGGGGTGAAGCCCTGCAGAAGGCACTACAAGAGACTTCACCCCCTATCTTTCTTCTGGAGCCAAGACCAGGCAACTTGGGTCATCTGGAACAACCTGTGCTTAAACGATGCGGCCACTAGATGTCATTCCTTTTTCACTCAAATGAAGGTTAAAGAGCTGTTCATTTGGTAGAATAACCTTGCCAAACATTAGAAAGCTGGGGCACATGTATGGTTATACTGAAAGTTCCATTGCCCGGGAGCTGCCAAACTCTGTAAGACAACCCCAAAAGCCTTCCCAGGGAAAACAATTCCATGCTGGCAGGAGAAAGGAACACGTGGCCCAGGCTTTGCAGCACATTTTTGTGGCTCTCCACAACCATATGTATCATATGTAAGGAGATATTTAATGACAGCTTTACACTACAAAGCTCAGTATGTTCACTATGATGGATAGGAAGCACATGTGCTGTTGTAAAACCAAAGCTCTACCGGCTGGAACAGCAACACAAGCTGTAGGCTGATGGCCCATTTCTGACTCAGGAGAAACCTCGTGCTGCCCTTTTACTGAGAATCCACCACACAGTCACTTCCACTGCCTGGGAGATGAGCACACTGTGCCCAAGAGCTCAGGGCACAGAATGACAGGACTGTAGGGGCTGGATGGGACTGCTGGGGTCCCTATGGTGAGATGAAGGCAGGATCCCACCTGGGCCCATGGTGCCACTGATTGGGCTTTGCACAACTCCCTGTGGTTCTGCTGCATATTCACAGCCTATAAGTGTGTAACTAAAGGGAAACTCTGGCACCACATGAATAAACACTTGAACGTCCTTAAGGCGGAATGAAAATTCAGAGTATAAATAATAAACACATTCCTGAAAGAACATTCAGTGACATGAGCACAATGCAGTTTTGACTCACTGTATTCTCAGTGATCTGGTATCAGTTCTAGACAAATCATTTGCTCCTCCTGGTTTACAATGATATGAATACAGACAGTGGCTACACAGTGTTTTCTCCTTTATTACCGTGTAGATCTCTACACTATCTCTATAGTCCTTAGTGGTTATTATGCATGTTTTGAATGTTCTACCTCCACGGATTATGAAGGCTGGAAAGAACAAGACTGCATTATGTCTCCCGTCTTTTCACTTTTATCTTAATCAGCTCTAATTTGTCATTTGCAATCTCTTTATTTTTCCTCTTTCTCCTGAGTAATAAAGACTTGGAGCACATGAGAATGGAATAGAGAAATACTGTACTAATAGAAGTAACATCTTAAACTGATTAAAAGCAGACATAGTGAAATATGTCTACACGCTTAACTGCCGGCACACACAAATACATCTGCTAAAGCTATCAGTATAATACAAATTTCCTGGATAACTGTTACCATTTAGAGTATTTACTACTACTTTGAAATTGTATCCAGGCTACTAAACCCCAAATATCTCACTGCTCCAGATTTCACTCATAAGTAATAACAACTCTGAGATGTCTACAGCCAATTGCTGTGAAACAACTGTATCCTCTTTGGGGCAATCAGACATCGTCTGTTTGCTACATTATTTTAGCTCCTCTACTACCTCACTGAAATAGTTTTGCTACCTCACAGATCATTTGCTATTTCCATTTTCCCCACTTTTTGCCTTCCCAGCCCCCTTTAGAAGTCTTTGTTCTACAGACTGATCAAGTTTGTCCTATCTACCAAACCAGCAAAGACAGCTGACTGGCACAAACATCCCTGAACCATAGCCAGGCTGTGTCTGGGTGCTGCTGCATTGCTACTTACAGTGCTGGTCGTGAATTCAGGGGGGTTGTCATTCACATCTGTCACTGAAATGATTGCAGTTGCCGTGTTTGAGAGACCATAGTTAAGATTTCCTTCCATATCTGTGGCTTGAACGATGACTATATACTGCTGGACTTTCTGGAGAGAAGAAAAAAACAACAGATAAGAATTAAGAAAGGCATCTTGTAAAACGCCTTGGTTTATTTTCCATACATAAGTTCAATCCTAAGGCTGACTACTAAGTTCAGTCGGACTTCAAATGCTAGTCAGAAAACGTAACATTTTCCATTGCACTTTAGAAACGGGTGCAGCATAGATTGGTGGTTATTATCTGTTTTATAGGAAAATAAAAGACCATATAGACAGAAATCCTTGACTGAGACAGACATTTTGGTTGATTTTTAAACATTTTAAGCAACGTTAATTGGTGTCTTCTGGAAAAAAGCAGAAACTTGGCTGATGTTTTTTTTTTCCCCATTGAAAACATCACCAAACACATTAATAATCCCCAAACTGACAGCAGCATTGCCTCGTGGCACTCCAACTGGTGCTGCTCACACAGTTCAATGCCTTTTGACACTTAGAATATCTTCCTTGCTCCAATTTGTAACAAAAATCTTTGTTAAAAATTCTCAATTACTCTGAAGAACAAAAAAAATATCACAGAACAAACCATCTTGCCAAGCTACCCACATGATGCTCACGGCAGATAGAGCACTTAATCACAGAATCATTGGGGTTGGAACAGACCGTCAAGATCACCCAGCCCAAGCATTAGCCTGACCGACTGTAATACTATAATGGGATGATGATAGCAGGGTGGCAAGGTCTTTGGCTACAGCAAATGAGAATGAGACCAAATGCAGCAGACACAAGAGCAAAAACGAAGGAAAAGAGCTGCTAACCTTTGGAAGGCCTCAGGTATGCAGGGATCACCAGCAAGAGAAGCCCTCACCTCCACTGCCAACCCTTAAATGAGGTCTGGGAGGGGGTGAATTCTGGCTCCAGCCCTTCCAGTCATTTGGGTGCATTGCATGCACCTGAGCTCCCCTGGGTTGGCCCTGCCTTCCCATCAGGTGCTCCATCACTGCTTCAAGCTGTGTCTTAGCATTTTCACTACAGTGGTTGAGTCCCACCACTAACCACGATCCTCAATGCCACATCTCTTAAATACCCCCAAAGATGGGGGAATAACCTCCTGCTCCCATGTGAGCTGGGACATGGGGACCAAGTGGTTCTGGTAGAGCAATGGAGAGCCTGGAGGGTGTGGATGTGGAATCACAGTGTTACACTAGAAAAGCTTTGTGCAAAGCCAAGTGGAGGGACTCTAATGGGGGGAGAGAGCCGCCCAGAGTGGCTGCGTGCTGGATGGCTGCCTGCTGCTGGAGTCCAGCTCTGCTACTCGAGGGCTGCCCTTTTCCTTCGCTGATGTTACTGCTTGTGCAAAATGTCAGATGCTTTTTGAAATTTCACATGGTAAAAATTAGGTCAGTAAGGTCTGCTTACTCCAGTATCAACATTCACGAGCTGCTGTAACTGCTTTAATTCTGTAATTCTTCTGAGTTGCTAAAATAACAGGAATCTGAATTGTAGCTTTATCATGATTCCAGCACTTTTAATTGACAGATGTTAATCTGCTAAACTGACAAGACATCACACATGGGAATTCATCAGCACCTTACAGATGGAATATTTTATGGAAATGCACCTTCATTATTTCATGCTACCCATAATAAAACATGAAGGAGAAACTCCAGCCCTTGTATTTTCCTCATGCAAACGTTGCCATTCATTACTCCATTTGCAAAGCACTGGTAACTGTAAGGCTGAAATGTCCTACAAATGAATCTGTCTTAATCTCAGATTTACAATCAAGCTTTTTTTTTTATTTAAATGAATGCTGTTCACTAGCATTGCAGCACAGTGTTAATAAAACATCCAGAACAAATTCAGAATGCCACATTAAAGAAACCTATAAGAGATACTGCATCCATCAAGAGAATGCAAAGCCAAAAATGAAGACGCCCAGAACTGAGTAAGGTACAAATGCAGCAGCCCCCAGAAGGTGACTTATATGGATGGGGAGAGGGAAGGACAGCACTGGATGGATGCAGTGGGGACCCAGCCAGAGGCCGACTGCTGCAAGCTTCACCAGAGCTGCACTCATTTCTGTCAGCTGAAGACACGACTGTTGTGTTTGGAGCAGAAAAGTGATCGGACCTGGAGAAAGATGTTGGCTGGCGTGTGAGGTTGTGTCAAACATGAAAACATGTAACTGAAAGTAGGCTGAGATTTGTCAGCCCTTGAGGCACTCAGTTGCCATCCATACCCATTTGCATCTGGTGTGGGCAGGTAAGGGTGGCACACTCGAGCACCTAGTTTAAATTTATAACTAATTCAATCTTCAGTGAGATTGGTCCCTGCAGATAAGAAATCTCTGATTTTTTTGCTTTGTTTTGTTTTTCTGTAGCTAACCTTTTTGCTTTTGTGCATTAAGCTGATTTTATTGAACTATTCAATCAATTTCAATTCCAACATGTCTTTCCAATTTGTCACCACATCTCCAGGGGCATCTCAGTTTGTTGCTCTACTGTTAGTATTATTGTTGTGACTATTAAAAAAATAGGCAGTCTCATGCCCCCTAGCATACGAGACATTTTCTTGATGGGGTTTTGATCACACAGAATAATTCTGATCTTCTCTTCCTTCACAGAAGTGACATTTTAAATAAAACAGGATAAAAAAATACAGCATGGGAGTTTCACCAAATGGCCTTAACCCAGAGAAGTGAAACAGTTTCTTTATGCTTGCTCTGATGGTGATGCTGTGGAACCAAAGATATGAGGATCTGCCCTCTAGGGGTAGACTAAAAACCCAGCCCACTGAAGTCACTGGAAGGCCCAGTGGCTGGTATTTTTAATAAATCTAGCAAATCTTCATGCTAGAGGAAAGTAAATGTGCTACTTCTACATAAATCAAGGGGAAAAAAAATAGCTGATCTTGATAAGTGTGGAGCTTTTAGTCTGACCTAAAAACTAAGAAGAGCTTCTGAAGGAAAAATTATGAAGGAAAGAATAATTTAAGCAATTGCAGCAGATCTAATCTGTCTGCTCTCTTGTCAATCATCTGATACAGTTCTACAAAGAAATACATCAGCTAAATTTCAGAGGTTGGGAATCAGCTGTATGATTTGTTAAGGTGGTTAAAGGGCTTGGTTCAAAAGTTAGGAGTGCCTTGTACATGGAGAGGGAACAGTGAAACAAGAAGAGATTTAACAGTGCTAAACAGAGCAGCAAGGGACCAAAAATCTGCGGGTGGCTGGTTGAAGGGACATGAGCAAGGAGGATGGGCCCATGTTCTGAACCCTCGTTGTGGAGCAGGACAAATGCCATCGGCACATGCACTGTGTGCAGTGTAGACCATGCAGATACAGCAATATTCACTCCTTGGTCCAAGCTCTGAGGGCTCATCTGGATGCTGTGCATAATTGAGGTCACTTGTATGAGCAGCCTGGACTTGACCAGGTGCCGGGAGTGAAGAGCCCATCACCGGAGAAGAGCCCAGAAAATCCTGGTTTGTTTGGTCTAGCAAATGAAGGCTGCTAGCAGATATGATTGCTGTCTATAAATACCTCAGGAGGATAAACACCGCGAAGGCAAAAGAGCAATTTAAACTAAAGGACAATGTTGACACAAGAACAAATGGGTGTAAGCTGGCTATGAATAAATTTAGGCTGGAAATTAGTAGGTCCTTCACCGCTAAAGCTGTGGGATGCTGGAGCAACCCATCTAACACAAGGTCTGGGGAGAAAAAAATGTTCAAAAGAGTATATTAAATCAGGAGTAAAGCCTTTTGGGTCTGGGTAGAAATTACGACAAATTGAGCTAAAGCAGAAACTGATTCTCTCTGTATTCTCTATGTTCAAACGACTTTTGAAGATAAAAAGTCCACCAAACTCCACCCCTTTCACAAGGTTTTCGTACGATGATGGTGTCAGACTTCACGCTGATCTGTATTACCAGACCAGCACTTACACAGGCACGGTGTAAGAGATGCCCCCTCCAAGTGCAGCTTTGCTCTGGCTCTGCCCATTGGGGTGTCAGACGGCCCCACAGATGCTGCCTCACACCCAGGGTGCACACACAGCACTTCTGAGACAGGCTTTGAACAAATCATATTCAAAGAAGGACGTTTAAAGAGCAAAATAGCTTTAAAATGAAATGGTAGCAACAAAGTGCAATCTGTGAACCCAACTTTCACATGTGTGTGCCCAATAATTTTAGGAATACGGCTGCTCCTGGATTACTCATGTAATTAATATAAATCATACACGTGCTGGGTAACAGTGGATGCCAAAGTCCAGAAATGTGGTAATTATGTGATTAAATTAATCTTCATTATGGACAAAGGGTTTGCAAAATTAGGACCTGCATTTTCAAAGCTCTGTACAAATATTGTCCAATTAATTACCACTTCCTGCTAAATGTATGACTCATTAAATTTAGCATCCTGTCTAAAGCAAAGAAGGTTACCAGTATGTTACAGTGGGATTTATTGAGAAGGAATCTATTGGTGAAAGAGATAGAAAATCTGAAGTTGGAAAAAAAGTCCTATTTCCTCTCATGGCTGTCCTTACCTCTTCCTTATACACTTTTCCATCTCCCCTGCCTGTTGCAATGCCAATGAGAGGAACATGTGATATTCCTCTGGCTTCCTTTCTAAATCATTTCTTCATGTGCCGGTGAAATTTTGATGTTCACTTCTTTGGTATACGACAGTAGCTCGTGAACACAGTAATAAATACTGCAGCACAACTGGGAAAGTCGATTTGAAAAGAAATACCCCAGACAGCCACATGACTACAGCAGAAGTGCTTTATCCAAAAAGATCGAATGAGCCATCATTTAAACAGAGCTCACAGGCAGAACCTTGAAAGCATCTGCAATGCTCCCTCTGGTTAAATATAAAGGCAGACATCCAGAAGCAGCTCCTACGCTGGGGGCTCAGGTGAGGCAGCTCTGCTGACAATGTCTGCAGCTCCATCTTGGTGTACGGCTCAAGCCAAGCCTTTGATGGAGCTTGACCTTTTCTTTTCCCACATACAGCATAGCACTGTGACAGGTATGCAGCACCCTCAGCAGATTTCAGAACCCACAAGTCTTAATACACACTCTGAGCTAAAAGGATGCACTTTGCTTCATCCCAACATCTCTACATAGGTACAGCCATCCTCAAAGGTGTTCCATGCTACCAGGACAGGGACAGAGGATCCCACTTCTAAAATGAGCCACTTGTTGCACAACCACAAACAGACAGGTTTATCTTCTCCGTTTGGCTGAAGCTGTGTTTGATTTTCTTCCCAGCATGGCACAGCACTCCCTGGCCATGAGCATCTGGGTGTTTTGGGCTCATGAACTGACAACAAGCTGGGATGGTCCTTGGTCTAACTGCAGCGATGCCAAAGCTTAGTCTCCTGGAAATGGTGGTGTGCTAATTCAGCTAAGTTTACTCCCTAAAAAAGGTGCCAGTGAGAAATATCCTGCCTTCTGACATGCAGGTCAAGACAAAGGACAAAAGTCTAGAGCCCATAAACTAACCACTGGATTTTCACTTGGCACGGTACATACAGTGACAACCAACCTTTAACAAGCAGCTTTCAGCCACCAGCGTGATTAGCAGCTGAGAGTTTAAGTCTTCTTTCAGGTATTTCCTCTCAGCACCTGGGCCCCATAACCTGTGGGATCTTACACCTTCGCTACCCCCTGCTTCCTCTCTACTGCACTTTAATACAGTATTTTAATATCACAGAATCGTGGACTCATTAAAGTTGGAAAAGACCTCTAAGATCCTCAAGTCCAACCCCAACCAATCCTGCTGTGTACACATCCTTCAGTGCCACATCTCCACAGTCCTGGAACACCACCAGAGATGGTAACCCCACCACCCCCTGGGCAGCTTTGCCACTGCATTACTGCTCTTTCTGAGAAGTCTACAGTTTGCAGATTTGCTTAACCTGCTCAAAGCCAGCAGTCACACAACCAGTCCCTTCAGCTTGGCCCAGGGTGAACATTGAGTTTTAAGTGCAAATGTGCCCTGTTCCAGCTCAGCTGCTATTTTCTTTTCCATGTGGCTGCTTCAGAAACAAAACAACACCTGGTGGTGCATACAGCAGCCAGCAATAGCTATCCCTTGGCTTTCATACAAAAGCAGAAGGAAGCATTTAGGTTACCTGAGAGCTGTACGATCACAGTGAGGTTATAAAATCACAGAGAGCTGGAAGACCCTATGGGAAGTTGCTCTGCTTGGCCTCCCAGCAGTGTTAGACCAAACACTGCAGCTCCTGCTGCCTCTGGCTGCTCTTTTTGCACTCCTCAAGCAATGGGAAGTGAGAACGGAACCCCTCCCTACGCACACCTCAGGTACAGCACTGCCCTGATGGTCACCACCTGCCCCCTGCATCCGCAGCTCCGGGCCAAGGAAGATGTGAGTCAGATGGAATTGCTCACCTCCCCTGTGTTAATGTGGGAGCTCTGATGCTGCTGAAGAGCCAGCTCCAGGAGTGCTGTTATCGAGTGAGAATCTCATCTCCAAAAGTGACCTGCTAGTTGTCAGGGATACCAAGAAAAGCTTGGAAATATCAACTCCAAACACTAAAAAGCACCAAAACAACAAGGAACTGCAGCAGGTGACATCCACATAACTGAAAATGGTAACAGAGTGGTGGTCCCAGTGGATCATTTTCCTTGTTTTCTTAATGTTTTGTGCGAGCAATACCTTGCATGGGAAGGACTCCACTAAACAAGAACAGAGTTATTTTTGAATGTGATTCATCTGTGTTATACTTTACTTCTTTTAATTTTTATTTTTGAGTGATGTTTCTTTCCGGTGGACCAGACCAGACAGAAAACACCCAGGCTGAAACCCCAGGGTGGTGGAACACATTGAGAACAGCAACACTCCTGAGAACACTCCTGGCCAACAAGCAGGACCTACTGGAAACTGCATCAACCAAAAGGCCAACAGACTTGGATGCATGGTACAGAGGGTTTGCCATGCTCTGAGTCCAGCTGGTCCACCCATAAGGCAATGGCGCATCCTCAGGTATGGTGTATCCCATGTTAGTACCAACACAGGTTCTGTTTAACCCCACACTAATTCTAGATTTGGAGTTGCAAAAGGCGAGGATGACAAGAGGTCACAGGCTTTTTATCTGACATCCAACCACTGCACAATGTCAGAACCTGAATGCAGGAAAACTAAAACCCACCCATTTTTTTAATCCTATTTGAAATACCGCTTTAAAATCAATCTAATTCTTTGGAGTTCACTAAAATCTAAATTGTAGCACTATTCTGATGATTGTGACATTATTTTCCAGTTTTGGAAGGTTTTATAATATGGACATAACATCTGTTGGGATTCTTTTTTTTCATTCAGCCTTGGAAAATTAGACACCAAGCCTGAAGCAAATAGAAAATAGGGGCTGGGCTGTTTTCAGAAGATAAGTATGAAAACAACAATAACAGCAGAAGAAGTACCCACTGTTCTGTAACATTTCTTTTTTTTCAGTTTTAAAATGTTTTATTTACTGATGTTGCCACTGATGGACCCAATCCGTTTCCGTGCCTCAAGCAATTCCATAAAGGCACCTGGGCTGAGTCTATTGAAGCTATTCAGGCACTACAGACTTACCTGAAAATTGCTATCAGAATTATTACCAAAATTGTTATCAGAAAAGCCACTGTAAGAATATCTGTAGTCCTTGGATAGTATTGAATTTCCTGAATAGGAAGACTGTGAGTAAATGAGCTTCTCATATGGTTCTTATTTAATGCGTAAATTAGAATCACACAATCATTAGAGATGGGTTATATCTCATTCTTCAGTGATCAAAACTACAGATCAGACACAAGACCACAAGGAAGCAGGAGAAGAATAAGGAAAGTAAATTACATGCTGCTTGATTGTCGGTGCTGATAGCCATGCGAGGGGGTGACAGTGAGCTGGTACGAGCTACAAATAAATTTCAACTAAAAAAAAAAAAAAAAGGAGAGATTACGAATATCTTGGATAATGCATTTTGATTATGACTACCGCCACTGAGTTGGTGCCAAAAAAAGAGGTGGGCTGTGATTAAGGCTGCGGGCTGCAGCATGGGTTCCTTTTGCATTTTCCCAAACACTCCCCCAGCGACCCTTAGTGGGTCATTTAATTTTTCTGTGCCGCCAAGAAATTGAAAATAAAACTTCAAAACGAAATGAAAACACTTTCTTATCTCGCAGCGATATTGTGAGAATAAAATCCTTCCGTTTGCAGGAGCAGTCGGGCTTTGCAAGGAGGAGAGATGCAGAAGGACCCATCTCAGAGCCCTTCTGCTGGAGGGAAGCACCTGTGCTCCACTGTGGGAGCGCTCCTTTGGACCTCAACGCCAACTAGAAGCAACTCAAACACCGCTTTCAATTCATGTCAATGTTTTGCAGGCTTTGTGCACCACAGATGTCAGGTCATCTTGCAAAGCACTTAAGAGGAGACCTGAGGAATAAACCTTCCATCTTTTGGCTGAGGCAATTTTTGTAAAACCATGAAATTACGTCCAGCCTCTCTTGGACAGGAAGAGATGAGGAGCAGTTCAATGTCCAGGTGGTCACTGAGCGACTGTCACTGCTGAGAGGTGCCCTTTGGAAAATCTACCAGTGTTAAATTGGTGCTGCTTGTGGTCCGTGTCTGCCACTTTTTGACAAAAGGAGTGAGAGTTGAGAGGGGAAAAAAAAACAACCCCAAACCCCAGGCAGACCACAAGAATAGGAAAGCAACAGCCAAGGAAATAAACAAATGACCTTCTTTGGACTTGCACAAAACCAAATCCTTCATATAGTGTGTATCGTCTTGGTGGTTACCCAAAGGCCAGGCTTTCGGAACAAAAAAATCCTCGTTATGTCCATTGCACTTTTATAAACCACAAAACCTTTACTGTCAAACGCGGCCAGAGCAATTTAATAAACAGGGAGAATGCCTTAATGTATTCTGAAACCTGAAAACCACCCATCATTAGCCCCACATGCTGTTTTCCTGCTTTCTCTGCTTTAAGCCATTTAGCTGTTACAGCTGCTTTCCCTGTAAGCCTGACTTCTGTTCGTATCAGCCTGATTTGTTTTCTGGTCTTTCTGGCTTGATTAAAAAGAGGAAGAAAAGCCTCTCACAATCCAGGTAAAACTGCTTTCTTTAAGCTCTCTTGGGCTGGAAGCATGAAAAAGATTATCAAGAAGATCAGCGTAGGTCAATAAATATTAATAATACTGCTCATAATTTATACTTGGTCTCATTTTTTTGTGTTCAGACAGGCTCAAAATTCCATTATCGTGGCACTGCTGCTATAGCCAAACCCCTTAATTCTGAGGTTTTTCCAAATCCTATCAACTTGTCAATTAAAAAAAATCAAACACAACAAAACCAATGTGCTATATATTCAGTATAATACATTCAAACCATTTTCTCCACTCCTATCTATTTAGACATGGCAGAAGGGTGGCAGTCAGGAGAAAAACCTTGTGATTCAGTATGGTGTTGACTCTGCACGGTCTGGATAAAATAAACACATTTGGTGCTATTCATTATTCACTGCTGAGAATGATTCCATCACTTTTAAGAGAACAGCTCAGCTAAGTTCTTGCTAGCTGCGTATCATATATGCCTTCACCCCTATGAATTGAAAGGAACATCCAAATAGTGGAGGAACAGGTTATAGTTGGAAAAGCAGCTGATGTAATTAAATTTGGCAGAATGAAAGGTTAGTGGAAAACAGTCAAATAACTGCGAAGAGATTAATGCGAGATGTTCCCTATTGTATTTCCCTTAAGAGCTGTTTCACACAATACAGGTGGGGTCACGTTGTGTTGATTTGCTCAGAGAGAATGCGATAGAATTACTGGAAAAGAAACTTGGTTTGGTTGCGAAGCTGGAAATACTAACGGGGGTTCTGTCAAAGAAAGCTCTGGCTTTGCTTCCCTGGCTTTTAAGAGGGCTATGCTCTCCCAGGTACTGTGACAAATACCCAGATGAGATCAGCTGGGCTGAGTAAGTTTGTGGGGGCACAACTGGAAGACCATCATTGAGAACTATGCCTAGGAGAAGCATGGGTCACTATGTTCTGCCTATGGGATTGGCCCTGGTGACAGAGTGCCACAGGACACACAGCAGAGTCCCACCTGCCCCCACCAGTCCTCTCCTCCACAAACTGACCCCCAAACCCACAGAAATAAGGCAACCACTCTATTAAAGCAGCAGTCCTAGGGTTGCTTTGTACAGCAGCACAGCTGGTCCTTGAACCAACCTGCAGGCCCTACTTGGGAGGAAAATGTCAGCTTCTATGTGAAACCAGGTGCAAAGGAGGAGATCTGCAGTGCCATAGGAAAAACAAACCAAAGCTTTTCCCGTGAATGGGAGAATGCTCCATGACATGAAACAATGATGTCCGAACGCGAACATGATTTGATCTTGTTCTGTATATATATATTAATAACATCAAAGACATAACGCATGAGGAATGAAGATCGGCATCGATTGAAGTCTTCGTGGTTGCACTCTGTCTTGGAGGAGAAAAAGGGATACAACCCACAGTGAACCTGATGGACGAAATCATGTGAGAATAGAGCAAAATATGGTAATAAACTCCGGGATAACTTAACATAGGCAACATAGCTACTATCACTTGAATGTTACAAATCACTCACTGAACAAGATCTCGGATTAATGGAGGATAAAATGTTATACTTTGGAAGCAAGGCACTGCGGCAGTTTTCTAGAAGCTAATGATCCAAATGTTTATCTTTAGATGTACGAGATAAATACAAAAGAAAGATTTTTTTCTTAATTAAACATCGCAGTAATGGATCTGAGTGAAGCCATGTGTAGTCTTACATAAGGAAGGGCACCAATAAAGGCCTCTTTTGCAGAGAGCAGTCAGCAGCGCAGCGCTCACCATGGAGCCTGCTGATGTTTGCAGCACCCTGGGGTGCAACACAGGGGGGATAGAAGGAGATAGATCCCAGAAAAATACTGATGGCTACATTGACAGCCATAGGTTTGCAATGGAAAGTGTCTGTGGAGAATCTGAGCTTTTGATGACGATGTCTGCAACTTTTGTGGTTTGGCTTCAATTGCGTGCAGAGCTTGCTGCTCTGGGGAGTAACGACCTGTACAACTCAATGCACTGCCTGCTCGGAAGGCTTCAGACAAGATAAAAAAATAACCTGGGGAAGTGAGGAACAAACAGCTTCATGATGAACTAAGAAACTGCTGATAAGCGAAATGGCAGAAAAGCCGGGCTGGCAGAGTGCCACTACGAGTGTTCTCTGCAATGTGCAGGAGCTTTCCTTTCCGTATTGTGGCTGTCAGCCTTAATCGGATCTCCCAGAGCAGCGTCACCGTCTGTCCAGGTGAAACTACAAAAAAGCAATCATTATCATCATGGAAACAAACACTCCATGTCAGCCACGGGAGGAGAAGGCGTTTTGTTAAGATACAACTCCAGAAGTGTTTTGATATACACAAAGTATGAAAGGTAAAACCTGTATTTACTAATTTGATATGGAAATGAGCAGACCAAGAAGGATTTTCCACAACCCTCGAAGGTCCCAGCTCTAAAAGAGACCTTTGCCAGGGTAACGTGGGCCCTTTCCATGACCAAACGTACACGGATGGTGCAGTGGCCACGAGCCTTTTCTATAACTGAAGGCAGAATTTAATTTTCTCAGATCACAACCTTAATCAAACAGCATTTAATTTCTATGCTTTTTGTCATCTAAGGGATGTATGGGATTTCTGCAAGTGTCAAAGGCTTTTAAGTGACCAGAAGCACGTTCCATCTCAGCAAGCGAACATTTAAAATGGAGTCAGCTCCAGAGAGACCCCATTGCCAACCGACCAGATTTGTGCAATGTGGAATTAACTTCACCTTGCCACAAGGTATGAAAGAGGAACTTGCCAACCATCTTCATGTGATGAAATGTAATTTTTGCAGTTACATAATTGGAGAACTGTAGCAGATTTTTGGCTATTTGCTGCAAGAGGGAGTTTCAGCATTTCAGTTCTCTCCAGTTCTGGCTCCATTTCCTCTTAAAAAATGTATGGAAGAGCTGAATTTCATGCAAGAAGCAAAATGACCCTGAATTTAGTAGCATACATTATAAGATATTCAAAAATAACAGACTGAAATGAAAAATCGCACTGTACAATTCTGCCAAGATAATTAACCCATGACCTGACCATCTATGACGCTGCACTGACGAGCTTACTACTATGCTGTAAATAATGCTGGCATATTTTATTTTCTTTGCAGGCACAAATATTGACAAATTCATCCTCATTAAACTTCTGTGAACTGGGAATTATCCCCACTTCTCAAATGAGGAACAGACAGCAGAATTAAGGCTATCTTTTCAGAGGCATTAGTCAGTTTGGGGGAGCCCAGGCTGAGATACTGAATACAGTTTTAAGCCTTATTCACACACAGAAGTAGAGCTGTCTTGATCAAATCCACACTGGCAATGTTACTTCCTCTCTCCTCGCCCTCAGCTGAGACTTGCTGCTATGTTCAAGAAACGCCCTTTTGCTGAGATGCACCAATTTCCCGAGCAGAATTACTTATGGCAGAAAGAGATCCTTTGCCATTGTAACTACATCTACTGTTAAGTTTTGGCAGCAATTCATCCCTTTACACTCCTAACTAGAACTAGCACAGCAAAAAGAAAGTGCAGACTAAGGATATATATAAATTCTATTCTGAGACAAGGTGGGGTATGGATCTATAGTGCTTTAGCCACATCTCAGGGCCTGCTCCCACCTCCACCCACAGCCCATCTCAGGCTACCATGCGTTAGCTGCTATGGGTCCAGGCTACATTAGTTGCAAATGATAGTCCCTATTCTAGTGCTGATACTTCCTGAAAATCAGAATGGAAATGGTATGATACAGGATGAAGAACTCCTGAAAGCAAAGTGTTTTCGCTTTGGTTGCAATGCACTCCACCACTGGGGCTTCACATGGAACTGGTGAGACCATCCCCTCCAGGCAGGATGTGAAAGGAGGACCTGGCCCTTGGTCTCTTCTAAGAAGCAGCTTGAGGCTGTGATAAGTGTGTGTCAAGAGCTTTGTGAGACGGATTAACTGCCTATGGAGAATAAGGTGAAACTGTGAAATACATGCAATTTTATCGCATTTGTGTCCCAGAGGTGAAGAGGTTTTATCTCATCCCACCAATTGCATTGTTTACCTTACTCTCAGTTAATGGAAGCTGTATGGATTTTTTATTTCTTTTATTCTCGTGGCAAATGTCAGAACAGTCCAGGTTTAGAAACATTATTATCTGACAGCAGAAACAAAGTGCTAACTCAAACCAGCTGCAACAGGTCCTTACTTTAGAGTCCTCGGGGTCTCTGACTAAACTATCAGCCCACAGAGCCATTGATTGAGATAATAGATCCTGCCCTAAATGAAATCAGTCCTATCACTGGGAAGGGGCAGACGTGAAGCCACAAAACCCATCACAGGGATGCTATTCTCACCAGTTTGAACAGAGCAGAGCAGCCCAGGCTGGGCACACTGCTGGCAGTGGTGAGGGAAGGATCTGGCCTTGGTGATTTTATAGAAGAGAAAGGAGAAAACAAACAAAATCAACAAATGGAAATCCTCAGCCGGAAGGGGACATACTGGTTATTTATTTAAAGTGCTGCTGGAGTCTAACGCAAATTTTCAAGAAGCATTCCATTTAGAACTAGCAGAGGTTTATTTAGCACATGTTTTCTGTTTGTTTTCAATAATTTTTCATAGCAAAGCACATTTGCTACCAGTGCTCATTCCAAGCATCTTCAATTGTATATTCCCCAGCACTACCCTGGTTACTACGGAGACAACAAAGATGCCACAAACAGCAAAGCTCTTCAGGTGTGGAAGAAATGCACAAAGAAGGAAACCATCCCATGGAAATGAGATCTTACTGCCCTTGTACGCAAGTGTGGAAGATGGGTGAGGGCTGTAGGATGTACGATGGGCTGGGCCCTGCTTCTCCCCTTGCCTCCACAGCACTGAGCTGCTTTTCAGACTGCACAAAAAGCCGTGTACCGTATCATTCTACACTCAATGCCAAAGAACATTTTCTACCTGGATTTGAATAACGTGAATATATTAATTAAAGTTGATAATGGCTGATAATGATTTCCATCAGCAGTAGAATGATGCTATATTTATCATTATCTCTGAGATTCTCATACCTAGCTAATTTATACAGAGAAGACTTGAAGTAACGTGACTTGCCATCTTAACAACTTCTCTGATATCACCTTTAAAGTAACAGAACATCGTTTCATTAGACAACTGAGTCTTTTGCTTGTTATGTGATGGAAAGCAAAGAGAGGAGATCAAAACCCTGAGGTTTTGCTTTGAGCTGGCTACCCTTCAAAAGCTGATTTTGAGATGCCACAGCATTGGCAAAAAACTATTTGAGAACCATTTAGCATTTGTGTTTATTACAAACATAGACAGCAGACACAAGTAGGGCTAAAAGGAAAATGATATGGAGAGATGGAGGGCTGGAACTGCCTCTTGGTACCACCTCAGATCCAACAGGAGATACTTCAGAACCTGGGAGACCTGCACGTGTCTTCCCTGGCCTCAGCAACAGTGCCTGGGCACAGCTCTGTGCACACTTGTGGTTTGGGGTTGATGTTATGCACGGCTTCTCATGGCCTTCGGGAAAGCAGCATCTTCCCTCAGGCTGTGCCCAGGGCTCTGTCAGAAGGGGAGCTTTAGCAGCAAGAAGTAAGAAACTTGCAAAAGCAAGAAAAGGAGAAGTAGGAACAGAGCTGGAAGATGTCTTTTGCAGCTCAGCCTTTGGGCTGGGATGGTGAGGAATGCCTGGGATCTTCCCTTGAGGAGAAAAAGAGAACCCAGAGTCTCATGCTTCTCCAGTGGTGGATCACCAAGGCCTAAAACCCAGAGGGATAGAATTCATGGCACAACCCATCTAGAAGGGAATGTACAGAAACACAGTCAGACACTGCACATCAGCCAGGAACTGTGCTCCCATGGTCCTGGAACATAAGAAACAGAGGCCAAAAGAGCTGGTGACAGAACATAGAACAAAAACATCCTGAAACCTCAGAGTTCCTCTAAGCTGATGACATCACTGCTCATCATTTCATCCAACCCAGACTCAGAGAACGACAACAGGAATCTTCTTAAATATTTGTTGTTAAGGTAAATCTAAAATGATTGTCTAGCACAATGTTAATTACATTGTACAGCAATCAAAACAGAGACGCCGAGTCTAATGAATCCCTACTCTCACCTTTGGAACAGAACTGGAGTGTCTTGTTCACCTCCTTATTAGCGCATAAATATTCTAATTAGGAAGCAACTCCAGATGAATAGGATTAGCAATAAGGACATTTTAGACTAGGTACACAAGAGATACTCAAAACTCTCATGTCTTATCTAAGGCTCTCCTGACATTTATAATCATGTAGAAACGTTAAATTTACATAGCTCTGCCTAATTAGACATGGTTGCAATTATGTTGTGGGCTTTCTTTTTTTTCCTGCCCAAGTATGACTTACACTGTCAAAACAGGAAGCAGGAATTGAATAGAAGCTTGGCAAGAAATAAAGGTATTTTCTGTTTTAATTTTTTTTCCCCCCGATTTGAAATTCATGTGACAAACTCACTTCTTAGATTCTGGGCAAGAACTGGCTATTATGGATCTAAGTTCAGATCACTGCTGCTTTAAATGTAAAAATGAGCTTTAATCAGCAGTGCTTCAAGAGCAGGCACTAAAGCAGGCCAAATTCTGCAAAAGGTCACATGTGCCCTGCATGGGGTCAGTGGGCTGCTCCTGTTCTTGATGAGAGGGGGAAGCAAAGCTCCTTGAAACTCTCCCCCGCTGCCTATGTGTTTTGCTGACCACTTGGTGCTTTTCAGACTGAGTCACCCTTTCCAGCCAGAAAAAGCTGCAGTCTGACAGTGCTGAAGGAATTCTGCCGTTATTGGTCTTCAGTAAGATGGTGAGAAACAGGTAATCCATCAGACTGTATTTTCTGAGCAGCAACTGCTGGCATTATTGGGCAGGAAGCTGATAAATGATGTGTACATTACAGTAACTGAATTTCAATATATTGTCTTTGGTGTCTATAATCACAGATAGAGCTCTTTTACCTTAGCTAAGACATAATTCAAAGTAAGTGCTATGCACACAGTTCAATGCTGAGCTGAACTGTGGACATTCAAACTCAATATCAGCAGACTTCTGCATGGAGGAGATGGCCATATACACATAAGGACTGCTAGAATGGGGCTGTTAGGAAGTTTCTAGGGCAAACAGCTACAAATCCATTTCATTGACTGTTGAAAGTCTAATTCTCTCTGCTCCTAGGGTCGTTGTTTATCAGAAAATCAGCACCTTATTTGACTCCTGTCACGTTTCAAGCTCCACACAAATGATGCCGGCAGTGACAGAGCCCCAGGAAGCCAGGCATCCTGGTGGCAAAGGTCAGTGGCCCTAAGCACAGCACCACGAAAGAATGCTGTTCTTAATAAAGACTCAAGAGGAATAAGAATACATCCAAAGAATGCATTGAGAATCTCCTGTTTACAGCTTAGTTTCTGGGAATGTGGGAGAGGTGGGGAAAAGCTGGTTCCTCTTGTGCAGGTATGCAAAAGCAAAAAATCAGTCAATTAAGAAACTGAATTACCTCCTTGTACAAAACTGAAGAGTATCATACAATAAATCCATCCATGCAAACACACCCAAACCGTTCAATGGATTAACAGGTCAGTAGCATCCACCAAGTCCAGGGTCAGCTCAAAACCTGCTGAAGCCCAACTGCAGTCTTCCAATGAATTTCAAATTCATGCTCCATTGAAATGAACAAGTCTGCACATTTCTGAATATCTGCATGAAATAATGGCAACTTTCTGCTTCTAGAAGGATGTAACTGAATATTCTCTTTGGGTAGGACATCAGCCCGATGCCCGCTTTCTTATCAAGCTTTCTAATCAGGATTTGCATCAGTCACAATGGTTGGATCTGAAAGCTCACGATGACAGCCCAAGGAATTGAAACAAAATCAATAACCATACAAACACCACTCCATCCCCTGCTCTGCTATATTTAAGATCAATCAATATGCATAAGTGACTAGCGCCAGGCACATCTGCACTAGTCTAGCACATAATCAACTTTGTCTTGTCTCAGCTTAATATAATTTTCCACCATATTAACAGTCTTTATGATATCCTGTCTTTTCAAATAGACATAATTCAGAATCACTACATAGCTCAGTTGGACTATTTTAGTTGCAGGCAGACCCACACACACAAGTCCACACTTTGGTGACGGCTTCTCCTCACTGCTGCGGTTGGGATTACAGCCGCAGTTAAAGGGTTTGCAAGGAGGTGACACCCGAGTCCCCAGGCAGCTCCCATCCACACCTCTGGCAGAACAACACCCGTGTGGGTGTATAAACATATCCTTAACAGACTGGGAAAAGAAATGAACAAACATCAAATAACACGCTGAAGCACCCGTTAAAAATCGCACACACTTTTAATGACTTGGGTGAGGGCTGCTGTTGCATAAATTTGTTTAACGTTAATGTCCCTTGTTTGCTGTAAATTTCACACTGCGAAATTACCAGGGCAATTCTAATGGAGCTGAAGCCTACAGCTGCTCTCTATGATAAAGGAGGAAGTAATTATGAATTCCTCTGGGAAGGCACAGAAAGTCAAAGATCTCCCTCGGAAGCGTTCCCTGAGGAGCTGCTCGGCAGCGGGCTGCGAGGCACACAGCCGCTTTGCAGAGCCGGGCTGGGAGCGAAGCAGGACGCCCATGCTGGCAGCCAGAGCAACATCAGCTGCCATTCAGTCTGTAAGCTGGAGCCTGCAGCAGCCCCTGCCAAGAAGCATTCCAACAGTCAAGGCAGAGCTTGGAAGTGGTAACTGTATTCCAAGTTCAGATGACACCACTTAATTTTACATCTAAATGACAGTGCAAGATGTAAACACCAAACACTGAGCTCAAGGAGCTCATGGCTGAAGTTTTGACTGATGTCTGTGTCATAAGGGGATGCTGAAGTACATGAGGTGTTCCACCTAGAATGGCATTCTTTATGTAGGTTGCTCCAAAAGCAATGCCTTCTTTTTATTTCCACAGAAACCTAAACATGTACAATGTGCACAATAACACTATTGGACAGACTGAATTCTCAGCCATGAAACATTATTTTTCAACATGGCCACCACCATTAGCTGTGCATTTTCACCAGTGATGAACTAAAGAGTCTGCATGCTGCACTTGCACAAGTGAGCACCAGCAAAAGTGCTGTCACTGCTGCCACTGCTGAAATGCACGACCCACTGCTTCACTGTGCTCTCATCCACTGTTTGGTCTCCACACATGTTCAGCAAGTGTCAATGAATGTCAGTGGATGCCATGTTTTCCACACGGAGGAATTCTGTTCCACACCTTTTCTTCATAAGTACTTCCATGTCAGACACCATTGTGTCAGACTGCCCCTCTGCTGCCATCTGTCACATCACGACAACATGTAATGGAATACTGGTGGGAAGGTTCAGTCTCCACTGCCATCTCACCAACATCAGCTTCAGATGTCATGGGCCAATGTAAATAAATAGGAGGCGTTATTTTCGGAGCAGCCAACATACATCCCTCTGGATCCAGAGCTTACAGCCTTTGCCAGACTTGACATGAGAAGTAGAAAAAGGGCAAGAACGCTGCCTGCAGAAACCCCTGTCACTGTGCACAAAAGACAGAGCACTACAGCCCCTTTGCTCAGCTGCAGCACCCCAACGTTCTGGGGGCACAGAAGGAGTGCACAGCCCCAGCCCAGACCTGACCTCCCTGTGCTGCCCTGCACACAGTCAGATCACACTTCTGAGATGGTAAAGCATCTCATTCCCAGTACGGAAAGAGAAGAAACATAAGAAACAAAATCACTTAATGGAACAGACAGGCAGAATTTATTCTGTTGCTGCCCGTGCGTCACTCACAGTAATGTGGTGCAGTGTACTTCAGGCTTGTTTGCCGAGAACAAATATAATTCTTATTTATAATGCAACAAAGGATAAAGCAGGTTGCAGGTTTTCTGGTTCTGATAAGTGACTCTCTGATTATTTCTTCAATAAAAGCCATCGTGTCTTTCAGATTATGCTTTCATGTTTCATTCTTGTTTGGAACAGAGAAGTTGCAGAGGAGCCTCTCCGTGCCCTGAGTCACTTTGTTTATTTTCTCATTTACAAAACCCAGGGGCCCACTGGAGAACACTTCAGGGGTACTTAAGAACTTATGAGCTGGATTGAACTGCATGGACGGGGCTTGTAGTGGAGCGTAAGCAACGCACAGCTCTGGGATGCGTCCCCAGTTATCAGGTAATTGCCTCCTGCGAGATGACGGTGTGCCAGCAGCAGGCGGGGGGTGTTATCACCGCAGATCATGACACGGCACTCTGCTCAAATAGCAATAATCTGGCTTTCCAAACAAACAGCAAAGCACGATGCTGCTGGGAAGGCTGTCAGTGGCCCCCCAGCACATCAGCATGCTCCAGGCTTGGCTGGCTGGGCTGAGAGGGGGCTGAGAGATGTTAAATGCAACGTAACCATCTGCTCGGACTTCCTACTTTTAAATCTCTCTTGCAAAAAAATCTATCATGTTATTTACTGCGCCTTCTTTTAAGGTATCTCTCACCCTATCATTTAGAAACAGAAAACACACTAAGGCTGGGATTTTCTGTGTCAAAGTGTCCCATTGAAATTCAGACACCTCCTTCTCACAGTCTGTGCAACGCTGTGAAGTAAACAGGGCCTGGACCTCATTGCACAAAATCCCCCAACAAACTGTGTGTTTATGTAATGGTGTACGTATTTAGGGCCACTCCGGAGAGATACAGCTGGTTAGACTTGAAAATAACTGCCTGTGTGAAAACACAAACAATAATTTATGGAACTTTAAATGAGTTTTCACAAGACGTTTTGATGCATTTTCCCCGGGTGCTTCTCTGCACATCTAGCTACTAACCATGCCGTTTACCTTGCCTTACTTCCTATGGATGCTGTAAGAAAGCACCAGGCCTGTCCTATTCTCTCAGCATGCCCCAGTGCAGCATCTGGGGTCAGCGCAATAATGCAAAATCCATTTCTCAAACCTGTCAGTCAGCCTTTGAAGATGCTGTACTGCAGGCGATGGTCACTCCGAGTTACATTAATAGGTTCTTATAGTGAACAGCGGAATTAGCTCTCAGCAGAACATCCCTAAGTAGCCTTTTTGATACGGTAGGATGACAGCAGTGGCAGAGACCATACAGAGAGCTGAAGGGGCCCAAGGATGAAAGCGGGTGGGGAACATCACAAGGTTTTTTCATTGGAAGTCACTAATGGTAAAACTGCTCCCAAGGAAGGGCATTCCAAACCTCTTACTTGGAATTTATTCCCACATTGCAATACAGTCTCTTTTTTAATGGTTTGAGACAACTTTTTAAAAGATTGATCTTTTCAAATGCCAAGCATCATTTTAGAAGGCCAATATCAATGTGACATTTTTGTTGCTATTAAAATAAAGATCTGAGATTTTTTTTGTTTTTGTTTTCTTTTTCTCTCCAGTTTTTCTTCTGATTGGTAATTATGATTTTTTTTTATTTTTTTATTTTTTATTTTATTTTATTTTATTTTTTTTTTAAGATTCATTATTTTGAACTAATCTGGGGATGGGGAACTCTTGTGGGGCATTTTATGCCCAATCGGGATAGCATAGATTGCTGCTGCTGCTGCTGCAACCTGTGCTGACAAGGACGTAGCTGAGGTTTTCTCAAGCTCTGCCTTTCAGGTCTGATATCAGAACTTCTTCACAGAGAGATCAGTGATGCAGTGGCACAGCTGCCCATGGAGATGGTGGGGTCACTGTCCCTGGAGGTGTTCAGGAACTGTGGAGATGTGGCACTGAGGGATATGGGCACAGTGGGGTGGGCTGGGGTTGGACTTGGGGATCTTGGAGATCTTTTCCACACTTAGGGATTTCAGGATTCTCTGATTCTCTCCAGCTTGAAGCGCTGCTGTGACAAAAGCAGCTCTGGCCGCATCAACCAAAGATCCATTCAATGGCCTGAGATTTCCCTGGTCTGCAGGCTATTTTAGCAGCAATGGTAATGCCAGCTTAGATATGTTGGTGTGAGCCACAGCCAGAGCAGGGACTGCTTTGTAAATAGATGATACATTGAAGCCATGTGTTCATTCAGCACTTCTCCAGCCCATGCTGAAGGAAGCTGCCTTTCTTCTCATCCATAGGGCAGATCTTTGGATAGTGAGGAATCCCGGTAATCCTTTACATTTTTCTCTTTATGCTTTAAGATGTATTCATTCAAGGCACATCTAAGTGCTGATTTGCAAGCAAATGCTGTTCATTACCTTTTCTGCCAAATATCGTGCCTTCTAGTATTAAACATCTAGGGGGGAAAAATGCACATAATTGACAAATCTAATAACGCATTTCCTATCACACTCCTCTGCACTGCCATGGCCACAAAAAGATGGAATCAGCCAAGATGAAAGCATTTGCAGGGCTGAAGTTTAATGGCTAAAATAATTGCAGAAACGTACACATCTCCAAAACAAACCACTTCCAGAATGAATAACATGTTGAGTAGCCTCTCATCTGCTACTTCAGTTCACCTCAGTACAGGCTCTCCTGTGAGCAAAACACAGCCAACATACTGTAGGATGTTTCAGACCCTGAGAATCTGTACAGCTGGGACAACTCCTCCCTGCTGCAGACACTGCATGGTTTGTAGACCTAAACAAAGAAGGATGCATTTCTGCTCCTCTTATCTCTTTGAAATTCACCTTGAGAAGGTGAAGACAGTGCTTTGTAAGTGGGCATTTTATTTTGCGAGTGTTTGCTTGGGTGGTATCAAATCCCCTCCTTAGAAAAGCAAGGATCTACCAGAAAAATGATACCAATTCTGCAAGAGTTGACCTACAAACTTTGCCTCCTGTGCTCAGACAACCAGCCTGGCTGGTCTACCCCTGGATGAGCATCTGCCCAAACTTTTAACCATTAAAACAAGATTCTTCCTTTTAAACCAAATTCTGTATTGGAATGGATGTGAAACTGCAATCTATTTATTTTTCATAAAGCTTTATAATTAAGACTGTAAAGGCCAACTTATTGAATGCCTGGATAATATGAGTCACCAGGTTTTATCCAATTAGTTCCCCTTCTAAATTTTAGCCATTAGATGTAAGGTCACTCAGTATGTGACCTGTTTACTTTAACTGAAAACTACATTTATTTTTCTAGAGAGCCATTCAAAACAGAAAGCATTTTAAGCATAAGAAATGAACTGCTTGAATAAAACATAATTGTACTGACACATACTCTACTTAATGAGGATTTCTTACATTAAATCCCCACTGATTTTAAAAATTGGAAGAAAAGAACAACAAGGAAAAAGAAAATATTTAGCCTAAAAAAGAGGGGGAGGGAGGGAAAAAAGTAAGATTACTATGATGAGAGAAGAGCATCTCACTGCTCTGCTACTACCAGCTCTTGGGTGCTTTAACACACAGTTCTGTGGAAAGCAACACACAGCTCCTGCATGTGACACCAGGCTGGCGTTATCTAAGAGAGCCGCTCTCAGACTGCAGTCAATGGAGAATATTCCAAAGTGTGGTACCTGAAGTTGTGTGCAATGACTTGTAGCCAGGCTGGGGATGATTTGGAAGCCTTGAACAAGAACAGTTGTTCTCCCCTTCAAAGAGCTATCTACGCCCTTCTGGGATACTAATTAGTACAGAACTCAATGAATTATACAGTATTAATGCAGAATAGCAAACTCCCACATTTGTATCCCCTTTCACACGTTTTGGTCTTTTTGGAAATATTACAACCCCAAAAACTACACGCTCTGTGATCCTGATGCTATTCCAAAGCTCTGATGAGATGCACTACAGACACCAGATACATTACTGCTGTAACTCTGCATTACAAAGCATACAATGGTCTCTCCTTTGTTTATACTGATAACTTTCCATTTAAAGAATACTATCAGAATGCAGGACTCATCTTCTGACAGTGATGTGTCTTTGCACTTAAGCTGTCTTTTTCTTATGCTTTGTTAGGAAAAGTCACTGCTGCAGATTGAAGCACCTTGTAAACTCAGTCATCCTCTAGAAAACCTGTCAGTGCTAATATTTTAATAGTCAAAGATGCTCAAAGGAATGGACTATGTTACTAAACAAATACCACTGTAACTAGAAAGAAAGAGTTAACAAAGCCTCTCTTTAAAATGCTAATAACAGACAATGGTCTGTGGATAAGTTAATTAGCGGAGCCAGCTTGTGTTTAATTATTTCACTTGACCTGGTGCAGATTTAGACAATAATCCCTTTAGAGAGGGGAATGGGCTGCTGGAAAGTATGTGATGTATCAGAGAAAAAACTTTAAATCTGCCTGAGCTGAGCAGGTAGGCTTCTATCTAAAATTGGAAAGATACACTAGTCTCTACTGTATGACAAGCTCAAATGGAAAACGAAATGCAGGTCTGAACCAGAGAGATTATGCTAAGGACCTGGTGAGCTTTCCACTCCAATACTTAATTTTTTTTCTCTTCCCATTCAGCGGGGATTTTACTATTGAATAATGTATAAACCAACCCACTGTAGAAAGAGGTGGGATTTTATGAGCAACTTGAAACAAGTGCAACCAGTCTGTACCAGAGCTCTCAGAACATACTAAAATGTGTGTGAAGAAAGAAAAGGGTCTGTAGGCCGATTAGTATATGAGAAATTTCATACAGGAGAGGCTCTGAAGATTTCAGCATATAAAAAGAAAAGAAACCAAACCTGATTAAGTTCGGTATCAGTCCTATTCTTCCTTAAACTCCATAATCAAATCCAATTAAACTCAAAGATTTGTTTTATTTGAGTAGGTCAAACCCAAATCATGTCGGTTTTCAATTTGATAACAGCTCTTCAGCAGTGCGCCTAAATATGAATAAGAAGTCACTATAGTCTAGAAAGTGAATCAGCACAGTCTCCTGCAGGAGCTGTAGCATCCTCATAGCAGCAACACCTGAAGGAAGCCAGATGGATACAAGAGTATAAGCCAAATGAAAGAAAGAAAAAATGAAATCAAAACCAACACTGAACTGGGAGCTACTTTGGCAGTAAACAGCTTCATAAACAATGTGTGAGTGTCAGTCAAAGGCCAAGACTCATTCTTGGTGGAATTCACTCTATGGGAGACATAAACTTGTTGTGAGTTACCTTCATGCACTCGTTCTGTCTGTTCTGTGGCTGGAGCATCCTCCTGCATGTACAGACAGAACACAGTGCACAGGGACCCGAAAAACTTCACAGAACAACTACACTGATGAAAGCAGCATTGCTGTTCCATTTGATTTTCTTTATTAAAAATGTAATGTGATGGGGAATTAAATGCTTGGAAAAGAGCAAGACAACTGCAAGCCACCTGTCAGATACTCACTGCAAAGAAAAGTGCTGTGGGGATGAGGGGGCATCCCCATCAGCACCTCTCACAGCCATGGACCATAAAGCTTCTCATCATAGAATCATGACAGATGAAGTCCCTTCAGCTACTGCAAGCATGAAATCAATCTCTGAAACTGATGGCATGGCCAAGAAATGATGAGTCCTTCCTCATCCCTCAGAAACCACTGTGATGTTCTCCTTCCTTGAAGTGCAGAAGCTGGCTAAGGAAGCCTGGGCATCCTAGTCATGAATAGGGCACTTCAGCAAAGCCAACAACAACATTAAGAACTGCTGGAGGTGTGTTCAAAATCAGTGTTAATAAAATGTTAGAGCAGAGAGGATTTGTAGGACTGCTGACTTGGCAACATGTTGCTTGTGACTGAATCCCAAAGAATTCATGGTGCACAGCTGAAATAACAAGAGCATGATAAAGTTTCATGGAAACCATCAGCTTGAGCAGCTCCTTTAACCAGACAGTCACTGCTTGGCCACACTACTGCAGGATGTGCAAACTGCTCCTTCCCCAAAAGCAGAGGTGTGAGGGATGGAATATCAGACAGCTATTGGTCAGGGACCAGCAATGCAGGCTACCATGAAGTGTGCTCTGCCTTTCTAGGCATCATGATTAACTTGTGTTCTCTGCTCTGTCCTACTTCCTTCATTAGTGTTTTTCTTTGTTTGTCAATGTTATTAACTTCCTAAAACCCCAGTGACAACAGGGGTGTTAAAGTACAGGGAGGAGTGCGGTGTGGAGAGGAAACCAGAGCTAGGCTGAGCTCCTTCTTACACTGACCCACATCCACACCATGCCAGCAGGTTAGCACCATTTGCCCAGCCCATTGCATCTGTGTCCTGATCAATCTGCAGCTGAATTGTTTTACAGCAGCTATTTCCTCTCTGGTCATTGGGCTTCCATGGTTTCCAGCCTACTTACAACCATTTTTTTGCCCTGTGCAGAGCAGACCCCAGCCCTTCCTATCTGTTAACTTCCACCAAGTAAAATTACTATGAGTGGCCTTCCACTGGGCACACTAAATGGTGTTAACAAAATGAACCTTCTTTACTGATGAATGGGAGTGCTCCTTTCCATAATTTGCTGAAAAAGGTCATTCTTGCCTATAATGAGAAAATGAAATGCATGCTGGAGTGATGGAGCAAGCTCAAATCAGTCCTACATATGATGCAGAAACATAAACCAGAATCAAGCATAAATCTACTGGCTAAATTCAGCTTATGGCTAATCAGCTCTTCTTTGACAGGATATGCTGCTGCAGAAATGGGATAATTTTATAACTGAATAATTTAACTAGTTTTATCTTTAAGTGATAATTCCAGGCATATTAATACATAAAGCCCTATTATTTATATTTTTTTTACTACATGGACTTCAAAATCTACAGTGTATCAAGAATAGCACAGCATTCAGTGATAAGGGACATTTATCACTGACTTTCATCCCCCAGAATGTCTTTGTGCTTTACCCATCCCTGCAATGAAATGTGGCCCATGTGTGGCTTCTCAGGAGCAAACACAGGCAAAACACCTTGGAAGCCTGCAAGTCTGGAAGCTAACTATGGGGCTTTGTGGTCCAAGCTCACAGAAATGGGTTGTCTGGGCAGAGGAAAGCCCCCAGGCTGCAGCAAGTAAGGCTCTGTCTTACCCGCTTGCTCCAGTTGGTGTATTGGGTGGTTGGAAGGGACAAACCCAACTTAGAAATGCTGCATTTGGTCAATCTCAAACCAGTGGGATGCTGACTATGGGATATTCAACAAAGGGCAAATTATAGCAATCAAAATGCTATTAAACAAATTTCCATCACTTTGTTTACTCACAGTCAGCATCTGAAATAAAGTCAACATGGAGATTTTGAAGAGATACTGCAATGACCTGGAGATATCCTAGAATCATTCAGGTTGGAATGACTGCTAGGATCACCTACTCCATCCATCAGCCCATCCCACCTACTCCATCCATCAGCCCATCCCACCATGCCACTAAGCCATGTCACTCTGTGTGACATCTACTCTTTTCTTGAACACGTCCAAGGACCCCCCCCCCCCCATGCTGATCCCTGACTGCTGTTTCCTAGAAGAAATAGTTCCTACAGGTGGTAAAACCATTCATGCTCAGGCTTTGCAGGGGCAGGGCACCACATTTTCTTTTCTCTTTAACATAATGTTTCAGAATTCTGCTCTAACACAAATGTGTATTTGCTCCAAAGACCACAGTGCTGGAAAAGAAATCAACAGTCTCTACCAATAAAAAGAACTTTCCCTTTTCCCCATCCAAATCCTGCCGCTTCATCCATAAATAAAATAAGGCACTAACTCAGTTCCTGGCAAGCTCTCCCTTTTATCTTCCTCTCACTTAAGGAAGGCTAGCAACATCACATTTTTGGAAAGCCAAGTGTAGTAATCATAGAATTGGATTTCATGTATTTTTAAAAACATTTGCAGCAGCAGAGCTCCAATCACTTTTAAAAGAAATATAAACATTCAGAAATTCTGAGGAAGCAGCTCAGAGCTCCTGACTGCCTTCATTCCTTTAGCACCAGATGAACATGCTGGGAAGGGTCTCCTTTCAAAGGATGGCTCAGAAAGTTAGCAACATTACGCTACAAACACTGCAGAGCCGAAACACTTATTATCTCAAATAAACATGGATGACATCTGAGATATCTCGATGTTTATTGGCCTGCCAGCAGAGCATGGAATCAACCCTTTTCTCTCATATCTTTTTCTTTCTTTTTCCCTTGCTTGCTCAAAGTCCATGTTCATAAAATATTTAATGGAAGCTCTTTAGAGATGATACTGCGTGTACTATAGCCCCAATGCAGCTTTGAGGTGGTACTGAGACAGATATTCTGCCCCCAGAGAAATCAGAAGAGCTGACAGAGCTGCATCACTGGACTGGGAGCTCACAGGTGGCTGCCAGACCCCATCATGAGCAAGGATTGGCAAACAGAGCAAACACTCAGAACAGCTCTGGTCCCTTTGACATTCTTACAAGGAGAAAAGCTCCTTTTCAGAACCACAAAGAGCAATACGGATGTTCTGACTGTTTCTGAGCCCCAGCTGGGGACAGCCGACCCTTTTTTACCTCTTGTTGTTCTCTTCTGAGTAGAGAAAAAAAGAGCTATGACGTCTGGAATTCAGATAGCTCAATTGAGCTATCACTAGGTTAGCAGTTCCTTGTAGCACCACCCATTTCTGCAGCAGCCTACCATAAATTAAATAGCATGGTTCCCTCCACCACTGAACTCTGTTACAACCTGTCCATCTCCCATGTTCACAGCCGTCCCCATTAATTTTGTACTCCAATCATGATTTCATCTTTCCCCCCTACATCTCCTAAATCAGCTACAAATGTGCTACATTTTCTTGACATTTTCCTGTATTCAAGTAAGTATCTGCTTTTAACATTCTCATCTCAGCCTGGCTGCTTGAATGTACATTTGAACCTCTGGCATACACTAAATCCCTATCATTTTCCCTATTAGTTCAGAGGTAGACATTTCTTTGTTCCACCTTTGGCATTTTTCACCCTCAGGTATCCAGGAGCTTAAATGAGACTATTGCCAACCTGTCCTCCTTTAATAATTTTTATGAAGTGCAGTCCAATTATCTTTATCTTCCTTGGGGATCCATTCAGCAGTAATGAGCGGATGGACACAGAGCATTGTAACCATATTTACATCCAGATGAATGGGAACCAGGTAGGATAAATTTAAAGCCATCAATATTTTAATACCTCAGCTTTTCATTTTGCTATACTGCACGTCAGACACATTTAGAGGGATCAGCACAATTTTAGAGGCTGAGTTTTTAATTTCCTCCCTTGGTTTGTGGAAATGAGGGTTTAGAAACAGCAGTAAACGACATGAATTTGTCTTTAAGTAGGATTCTTGCAGGTTAACAGAAACACGTCTCAAAACACAAAGCAAGATAGAAAGCTTAGTCCAGCCTCTTAGACATCTCTTGAATTGAACATAATGGAAGAAACCAATAAATAACAAATCCCTAAATGGAGATGCTGAGAGCACTGGGTTAGAGAGCACACAGAAGAGATGCTGAGCTAGAAAATCTGGCTTCGAAGCAACTTTTCTCCCTCTTGAAAAACAAAGGATGGATCTGGGATATGGAGCTGTGCCTCCCATACCACACGGCTCTAACAGTTACTTTCATACCTGCATCAAGGCACCTCTCCACCGCAGTAGTAAGGTGGAAGGATCGGACTGAGACTGCAAACTTGATTTTCTTTCAACACAGCTTAAAATAACAGTGTTATAGGAACTGATAAACGTGTCAATAAGCATTTGGAGAAGTAACTGGTATCCAGGGAATTTATCTTGGCTGTAGTAGTTTCAGCTGAATAGGTCAGATTTGTTAACATTTTAATTTACACAAAGCTGCATTCCAAATACCACTCTTCGGCTCCTTTTCCTAATAACAGGAAAATGTCAGTAGCTAAACCAAATTTACTCCTAATAGCTTTCTCAAGATTTGAGGAAAAACAAACAAAAACAAAAAAACAATCTGTGATACAGTCATGGGAGAGCTTAAACACATTTTTCAATTTAGACCTAATGTAATTTTATGTTAATAAAATAGAAACCTTCCGTCGATTCCAGATGTAAGGCTGAAAGGCAGCTGAGAGCACTGGGAACGAGCATGCCCCATAGCTGCAGGGCAGCCCCAGGACAGTGCCCACAGCAGCTTGTTCTGCTCATTCCCACTGTCCCTTGCTCACCCTGCTATCAGCTGTGGGATGCTCAGCACCAGATTCCCATAAACAAAGCGCCACCTCACTGTCATTTCCCAGACCTGGTGCAACAGGGGGACAAACATGAAGCACATGGTTATCTTGTAAGTTTTAATATCTTTCAGATGGAAGGAGATAAATCTGAAAAAAATAGCATCGTTGTGGCTTACCCTTTCCCGTATTTATCACCTGCTCCTTTTTTTTTTTAAGCTGATTTCCTGGGATTAAAACCTCTCAACCTGTTATCACAATCCATGCCTCTAAAATTAATATAAACCTACGACCTTTCTTTATCTGTGAAGCCCTACATTAAAGTGATGTCAGGGGGACAATAAATGTTCTGTCATTCCCATAAAGCTCCTGTTTTTCTGCCAGAACTCAGATCCTTCCTCTGGGTCTCCTGCTGCTGTCCCCTCAAGGGCCAACCCCATTGCTCTGTTCTCTTTGTGCAGCCCTGAAGCAACAAAGCCACCCCAAGTAGGCAAGGAAAGGGGCACGAGTCATTGAGTTCTCTGTGCTGATCTAAGTGAAGTTTGTGAAGACTGTGCAATGAATGTTGATGAACACTTATTTACACAACATTAATGATGCGCACAGCAATGCACACCAGCCATCGCCTGTCACAGCACTGCAGTAGGGTTGATGGGGTTGATCTGGCAGGAAAGAAATGCTCAATGTGCTGGAGGGTGTCAGCAGAAGGGCACCCAGGTACACCCACTTTGTCCCTGCCATCAGTTGTGAGAGGAGAGAATGGAAGAACTAACCCAATTTTTGATCCCTTCTCTCAGAAATGCACCCCTGGCACTCTCAAAAATGGATTTTGACAGACTTCTTGTCTATGGGGACTGCCTGAACTCAAACATCTGAGCTGAAGGCTGCACAAGGCCTTACTTCTGTATTGGCTGCATCAACGCACTATCAGTGGTGATCCCTTCAATGAACAAACAACACTTCCTACCACTTACAAGTTGATTAAAATAATATTCTCCCAACTGTAGCGGACAGGTGACCCTCCAGAAATCATACAATCCAAGTGGGAAAAAAGGCAGAATTTAAGTTCTCTCTTCACTTCACACCCGCAGACTGCTGCCTCCTCCTTCATGGTCACTCCACCCACCACTGATGCTATGCTGACTTTTTGTCTCACGTTTAATTTTCAATGCTTTCTCCTTGAGTTATGCTCAGAATCAAAGAAGGCAAAGCTAAAGGAATCATACTACATAGCACACACTAACAGAGCATGTTTCTGTCCTTTGAAATGATATTTCTTCTATATTTGGAGATGCTGTACCTTGTAAAATGCCAAGACGATGAGGTATTAAAAACAGAGTTGCACACAAAACCAAAATCACAAGGTTGATAACATACACCAGAAGACATTTTCCTAATCTGGAAATGATACAAGAACGCCATCATGAAACATGCCAAGTGTGTGGAATACAGGCTGTGCAACTGCTTCCAAAGATAATATAAAGAAAGTTAAGCAAGATAGGTCTAGAAAGGGCTATAGACAGATACCACTTTATCTTTTCCATGACAGAAAAAGGATAAATGCCAATTTATTCATCTCCCTGTTCCTTCTGGATTTTCTGTATCCTTGAATTGTGCACTGTTACACAAGGTAAATACCAGCATCCTGAATTGGAAGATTCAGGAAGATTCCAGAGTTTCATCGACCACTAAGGATTAAGACAACCACAGCCACCATGTCCCACAGTCACTGTAGAAGCAAATACCACAAACTTCACACTGCAACTCCAACTTCTGTAGAGTTTGGATATAAGATACGATTGGGAACTTGGTGTGGCGGTGTTCAGACTCACCTCCCTGTCAAGGCCAGCAGCCACAGTGACGATATCTCCTGTCTCACTGTTAATGGTGAACATGTTCTGCGATGGGCTCTGGGGGGTCTGAGTCACGATTCGATATCTCACCATCCCGTTCGCTGTGGTGCCGTCATCAGCGTCATTCGCTGTTACTGTCATCACGTAGGTACCTTGGAACAAAAGAAGACAAAGGGTCAGCATTATCTCGTTGTACAGCAGACTGCAGTCCCATTGACTCAGGGGTGTTTCACTCAGAAATGCAGGGAGACCACGTCCCGCTTCAGTCTAGACAATGTGAGGGATCTTAAAATAGCAACAGTGCTGAGACTAAATGATCCGCAAGGAGACTGATTACATGTAGCTGATATACAGAAAGAAGGTACATGGGGATATCAATGATTAACTTCTAATTCTTTCAGTGATTGTGAGGTGGTTTTTTTTTTTTTTTTTTTTTTTTTTTGTCCTACAATTGCATATAGATTCTCCTAGGAGATTTTTTTCCATCTACCAATCACTGCATTCACAGACACTCAAAAGTATTTCCAGACTTTAACAGCAGAATGCCTGTTGGAGTTCCCAGTAGCTTCAGAAGGACCCCATCAAAATGCCCAGGACCCCATCAATAGGCCCAGTGTAGCAAGCAATCTTCTGCTGCCTCCTGTTAGGGGGAAACATCCATCCTTCCAGCTCCTTCCAGAGAAAAAAACAAAACGTTTCTGCTGAGCAAATGGAACAGCTGCTGCCCAGCAGGATGGAAAATCAATGATTTGGTATGTGTGGCCAGTGATGTATTGAATCATTGGTTTGTTTCTCGCTAATCATCAGTGTCTTCATTTGCCTTGCAAAAAAAAAACCAACCCATCCCTACTTTCTAGATACAGTTGGGAGTGTGCTGATGCACTGACAGACTCATTATCACTGGAGTTTGGCAGCAGGGTGTTTTGTTAAAGTGGGAAATTGTAATTATGAGGCTAAAAGATGTTACTTGATTGGATGGACTCCTGCAGCTGCATGGTCCTATGACCCCCCAGAGCTCATAGGGCCCAGCTTTCCACTTGTTATGTTGGTTGGAGAGAAAGACTGAAAGGGCAGACGCATGCTGCTTGCAAAAAGCAATCTGCAACAGTGTATGAGTCTACAGCATAAGACCTGAAGAGAAGGAGTGGGAGGCAAAGAGAGAGAAACCAGACATAGCCTCGTTTAATGACCATCAGAAACCAACAGCATCAATAGAGAGATGGAATTTACCACCTGTACACAGCTCATTTGAGAGCCCTAAACAGGATGAGACACCTTATGAGCGTGCCAAACTTGAGGAGATGCAGAGTTGTCCCAGCAAGAACCTGGGCTCAAGACACTGCTATGTGTTTGGCAACAAAAAGCCGAGCTCATTCAGCCTGCTTTGTTAGATGTGAGCTAATGGCAAACTGGAGGCCGTACAGCTACATCAGCATTGCATTGTGTCTGATCTAACAAGCCCAGTTTGGTCACAAAATTAACCAGTCTCCAGCTCAGGGAGAGCCCTAAGAGCTGGGGAGCTTGTATCTGTTTGCAAGAGAATTAAAAGAGCTACCCCATGCTGTAAATCAGCAGCTCTAATCAATGGCTGCAGCACACTCGAATCTGTAGCCTAGTCAAGTGTCCTGAAGACATTCAGTATGTGAGCAACCCCCCAGCATCTTCCCCAAATCTGGGAAAACAACACTTCTCAGCATTAGCAAGAAGTGGCTCCCTCAGTTTGTGTTTGAGCAATGTGGAACATTCTTCGCTGAACTTTTTCCTTCTGGCTCCATCAGGGCTCTTTTTGTTCTCTGTGGTGATACATATCCCTGAGAGTTTTTTTTTTAGTTCAATAAGAATTATAGATTAAAAAATAAATGAATGTGTAAGGCAAATTCTAATGATGAATACATTCCTATCTTCCTCCACTAATCCCGATTCACATTCATGAAATGAAAACAAACTATTCAACCTCTTTAACATTTTGCCAACCAATAAACTTTGGGAGACGGAAGGAACAACTGAATTGAAACAAGGCTGCACAAACAAAGGGTTTTCTCCTTTCTACTTTCTCTTCAAGCTTTCTTTTTTTTAGCTCTTTTGCAAAACCAGTTATCATGAGCCACCTGATACAAATAAGGAAGCCATTCCTCAGATAGGTACAGGCGAAATGTACAGGAGAAATTTAAATAGGGAATATGCTGAATGAAGAGATGTTTGATTTGAGATCTATGTTATCTTAATGCATTCTATACAGAAAATATCTCAGAACAGAATGTCAAAACCTGGGGCTAATGAAAGCAGAAGTGGAAGAGGAAAACAGAATCTATTTTAGGACATGTGCAGTCTTGGAACATACTCCAGACAACAGGAAGCATTTTGTGACTCTGTTTTAGTGCAGCTCAGAAAGAAAAGTCATTGGGTTTTTTGGGGTTCAGTTAAATAGACCCCACTGTGGTGGATGTGGGGTGACCTGATGGTAGCTTTGCTATGAATGAGGCACACATATACACATATTGGGAACCCTTCACTCTTTCCCTGACCTTTTCTGCCATGCTGTATTTTGACCACTGGACCGAGCACATCTGCTCCAAAACAAATGAGTCTTTCAGCAGCATTTGACCTAAATCTCCATAAAGGGAGAAGAGACTGGACAAATGTCTCTAAAGTCATGAATGGAGCACCAGGGAGCTGTATTTCAAGTAGCAATCTGCTCCCTCTCTATCTCATATCTTTAATTTCCCTTATGAAACTCAACCACAGAGAAAATAAAGACAGGAACTTGGCATTAATTACTATCTTGTAACTTAATAAAGCATCCTATGCAAGGTCCCTGCATATTTGCAGCACTCTGCAGCACATGATGGAAATCCAGCAGATCTTCCTTCCCCGGCTCTCTGCTGCTCCCTGGGGCAGGTTGTCTGACCACAGTCTGCTGGAAACCAGTTACAATTGACTCCTTTCTTTCTGCAGACTGCGTGGCGGCTGGGAAGAGCTGATCCGTCCATTCTGGTTCCTGCACGCAGGCATTTCCCACCTGGCTGTGCTGACCCAAGGGCAGCAGCTTGATGGCATCTCCTCATGCCTTTGTCGAGAGTCATTTCCCCAGGGGGCCCTCTGCTCTGACCTGCGCTCACCACCATCATCTTGCTCAGATTTCTGCACGTTTGTACTGTCTTTAGGCAAGATGTATCCTCTACGTACTGCTGTGCCGCAGTGAGCAGCACAAACATATATCTATATGCAAGAATATTCAGCAGAATGCTGCTGATATATACAGCTACAGTGCTGAACATCTTCTGGGTGCCATAAAAAGTCTCCCACTACAGTAAGGTGGTTGGTGATGATTTATCCACTCTGTAGTAAATAATGACATGTTTCTATATCCTATGCATGAGATGTATCTTCATATACTTTATATTAAAATAAAGGAAATACACTCTCATAGCCAGCCTCTATTACTGCACAAATGAGGCAAACGAACAGTGGCAGACTGCACATTTCCTACACACTGGTGAACTGAAGCTCAGATTGTCAGGATTTAAATGAAAAAAATTCTAAGCAACGTTCAGACTGCTTGATCCAGCTGTAGAGTGTGAGTGTGCATTTGTAGGAATCAAAGCATTAACCATACAACCTTTAAATACCTGCACCCTGCCCAAGTAGAGACTGGCAGCACAAACCTGGGACACTGCACCAGCCCTTCCAGGTCCCAGTGAACATTGACCCCTGGTGATGGAGCCAAAAGAGGGCTGTACAAATGGGGAGAGTCTTCGTGCTTCCAGTGTGTGGAAGAAATATCAGCTTTACTTTTGGCTCTGAAGGAGCAGACATGCTTATGTCCTCCTTACAAGCAAGCTGACAACATTAAATGAATGCATGAAGTGCCAAAACTCAGGAATACACCCAAGTCTGTGCTGTGCATCTAATAACAAACACCCAGTCCAGACGGTGTTTGATGTAACTGCATTAACCCCCACACCTGGCCTGCTAACTCAGGTAGATAACCTGTTGAAAGGGAAGCATTTCTCATCAAATCAGGCGCATGGTATGTTAAATGAAATACCTAACCTAGTACATCATGTCACTATTAAATCAAATTTGTTGCATGTTGAACAGCTCTTCTGAGGAGCAGATTGAATTATCATGCACAGCTAGTGATGACAAGATTACTGTGCATTAGCTTTTCATTAACTAATGTGCCAAGTTCATATATCACCTGAGTTAAAATTAATGTATGGCACGATGAAGGAGATCTATCAATAAAATGCAAGACCCCAAGAATCTGAACTGCACAACGCATTTGCTTTTATTTCCCAGAGAATGCCATCTCCAGATATCATTTTGTCAAATGAGATACTTTTGTTTCAGTCTAACAACAGACAAGAAACAAGAGTGATGCTTGGAAGCACCCCTAATGGAAAATATTCCCATTAGATTAATCAAGCTTTCCACGGGGTAGGCAAAATAATACCTTGCAGAATGCAGGGTGATGGAAGCAAACAGATCGTTTTTACCAGTATCTTCAGTTTTATCGATCTTAAAATTAATTGCATCTGCTTGTAAAAGACTGAAAAAGGATTTTACGTTCACTGTATCTCATTTGATCTGCGTATTTCTGTAAGTCAAAAAAGGAGGAAAACAAGGAAGATAGTTGCCCTCTATCTATATGAGCAATGCAGCTGTAAACAAATCTCTCCCCAAAATCCCTCTGGAATCTGGGAATCAGGGTGATTGTTTCTGCTCCCAAGGCATGCCAAAGTCTGCTGGTGCCCATCACTGTGCCTGCAATCTCAGCTCTCCCATCTACACAACTGCGTTTCTCCACAAAGTCGGGGCTTTCATGGCTTTAAGGCATTCAGACAATGTCTCAGTGCAGTTGTGCTTCCAAAGTCTTTGTTACAACTGCTTTGTAATTACCATTTTTCTAAGCTGGTTTGATATCCATTAGTTAGATTTAATGCATGTTAAAAGAAAGAGCTAATGGGCACTTACCAGGAATCCAAATAGAAAAAAGACAAAAAAACTCTTTCACTTCACCCTTTTATACTACACGCTACTATAAAAATACATAATCCTCTCTGTCTGCTCCTGTGATATAAACAGAAAAGCTAAAAATTCATCCATTTGTTTTACTGATAACACTGATTCTCTGTTAAGCTTTATCTTACGATTTATGTTTTTAATGGCTGGTAAATGGTTGCAGAATCATTAAAGGTTGGTTAACCTTCTCAGTCTAATTTTGACCTACAAGATACTTAATTTAATCATTCCCCCATAGAAAAGGATTGAATCATTACGTGCAGACATGTGGTGATGGCCATATTACATTAGATCTTCATTAACCCAAGTTAATAATGGCTTTGTACTAATGGAAACCTCCCCTTCCTCCTAATTTTTTTTCCTATATCAGAAAGCTCACTTAGTGAATACTCTGCATCCGATGCCAGATAGCAAGAAGATGGTAACTGTTGATAGGAAAATTAAATACCAAACAGTAGTGTAAAATTTACAGCACTTCCTAAAAATAAAAGATATATATATATATATATATATACAATTTTAAGAATTTTCTTACACTGCTTCCTCCCCAATTGAGGATGGGATCTCACAACACTGCCCACAATGGGAGCACTTCACCCACTGTGTGACTCCATGCATGTCATGACAGCACAGTACCAAAGCAATGGGATCCCCAGCAAGCCCTCTAAGCAGTGTACACACGGCTTCCCAACATGAGGTGTTATTTTCTTACTGATAAGCAGGCCAAAGTGTCCTTGTGCAATCTGTATTATTAATTGATAAAAAAACAGCCAACCAAATGAGGTTCTTCCCTTCTTAATGAAGGACAGACACTGCCTCCAGGCTTGCATCTTGGGGACCAGCAGTACTCTATCCGGTACAGCACAGAGCTCCTCAGGGCAGAATTTTCCTTGTCATAAGAATGGATTTTAGAGCAGTATTTGGAGAACTGCTGCAGTGTCAAAGAATAAAATGTCTCAGCAAACAAACCTGCATCCTCAAGTGAGAACAAATGTGTTCAATAGGTGATTTGAAGCACTTTCACATATTTATTGTTAAAGGCTTCGAGTGAAAAATGAGGAGCTGACTCATCAAAGGTGCTCAGTGGAGTCATATATAGGTAAATAGGAATGTGCGCGATGTATGCAAGACATCAAAATGACATATGCCTGAAACTTTACTGCAGGTATAATAAATTGCAAATGTACTTAAATTAAACGGCATCCCACACACCCTGGATGGAAAACTAAATAGAAACAGCGCTTTCCTTTTAAATGATATTCCTTCAGTCACAACGGATGCTGCTGTCATTCTCTTTCACCATTATTTTTGTAATCACTGGCAATTTTTGACCTTTCAAGCAGCTAACCTAATTCATAAAGGATGCCACTTCCTAATTAGTGGAGACATCAGATCCTCAGCCTCAAACAATTCAAGAGTTGGCCTAATGAGAATAAAGAGAGCAAGAGGGGCTGCAGAGATGGCTGAGTGAGCGGAAGCATCTGCTGTCACACAGCACTGGAGTAAAACCTTCTTAGTGTTAAAAAGAAAGCAAATATCTTAGGAGAGACAATGGAGAGATACACCAAATGCCTCTGAGCAAACAGCTCTGACTGCACAAATGGACCAACCAAATGCCTGCAGAACCCTCTCCATTCCTGCAGGCATATTCAAAAAATGGAGCAAGCACGACTTCATATTCCAATCATTCTATGATTCTATATTATAATATCATATAAAATAAATACAGAGTATATATATGATACTTTATTATTTGTAACTGCTGGTTAGATAGTAATGGAGATTGGACTCCTACAGTGTTGTAAGTCTATTCAAGAGTGGTCTCAGAACACGATTTTCACCTTTTCTCCTTATTATCAATGCGGCCATCTTTTCTGGAGGGTAAAACCACAGGCACTTTATTCTCACTTACATCCCTATAATTCACTTCCTTGCTACTGGGACTAGGTGCTTCTGAAAAGGAAATTAAGAAGAGCACAGACTTCATAACCACTCACCTCGAAACAAAATGGGAAGCACCACGGCGTGTGTGCAGAAAAACAATTCCTTAAGATTGTGCTTGGCTGAGTGAAAGAACTTAGAAAAAGAATACTGAGTATCCCAAGTCTGTGTGCAACCTGTTGGAGAACTGAGCTAGGATGGACTAAGGTGTGTTTTTAATTGCACAAGGACCGGACTAGCATGGCGCAAGGCAGCACAGCACTGATACATATGCTTGGGTGATGAGCCCAGATGTGATGTGCCCGAACTGTGAGGAGCTCTGGGAAGACATGAAGAAACTCTGGCACTTAAAGGTTTTTCTGCACGTGGTCTCTCTAACATATGGCATTTGCATTATTTCTAGCTTTTAGTGCTATCAGCAGGAAAATGCACCTGGCCCCATGCGATGCCCACTACTGACAGCACTCTGCAAATCTGCCCAGGTGCTTTGCTCAGGCTGAGCTGTCCTCAGCACAGCGTACCAACACCTACCTCTGTGCTGGTGAAAGAATATAAACTGTTATAGCGACGGTCAGCACAAGGAAGTTGCTGTAATGATGCATAGTAGAAGAAAGGGATCTTCAATTGTTGTCCCATTCATTTCTAAAACCAAAGCTGCCTCTGTGATCTCATCCCCCCTCCAATGCTTTCCTTTCCTCCTGCGCCACCCAGCAGCACCTGCCCTGGTTTTTCACTGGAAACAACCCACAGGACACCCCCCACCTCTGTGCTAATTATTAGGATGGGAAAGAGGAGGGAGCTACAGATGTAGAATCCAGATTCTTTCCACAAATATATATATATATATATATATATACACACACACACGTGCAACTTTATGCTTTAAAAGATTAATTTCACAAGCTTTAAATTGCAGTTTAATTTGAAAACTAATTCAGCCTCATAATTGGCTTTCTGTTCAAATCACTGAGGCTAAAGATTTAAATTCTTAATATTCAGATGACTTTCAAGTTTCTGGCCCCATCTGTGCAATAGCCCATGGTGTTAATCTCTAAGGGAATCTCTGCTAGCATAGATAGAAAATAAACAAACTGGGACACTAATAGAATAATCGACTTTTAAAATCCTTTTTTTTTTTCTTTAAAAAAATAATATATATTTACTGCTTATTTTTATGAGATTCCTTTAATGCAATTTGCCACATATAGATTTGGCTCCCAGCAATTTCATTTGTCACATGGCATGCTATCAACAATTATGGTGTCAGAGCTCCATGAAGTCAGGAGCAGACGGGGAAATTTCAAATGACGACATTTTTCACTTAGGAAATACTGATTTCCTTTTATTTTCGGAGACTGTCAGTTTTTAACATACCTTCACAGCACCAGCACAAACCACCCTGCCCGCACAATACCATGAGATAGAGTTGGCCAAAACTGAAGCTTGGACTTTTGCTATTGACTTGGAAGGGACTGAGATGCATCTATGGAGTCAGTGAACTGGAAAGGATGAATGGGAATGGAAAAGGCCAATCTGACAGGAACAAATGGTTTTGGAGAGATGTGTTAATTTTTGACAATTTCTCTGTTAAAACAAAATAGATACAACCCAGAGCAAAGCACTTGAGTCACTGTGGACCATTACACATTGACCTTATCAGAACCGAATGCTTCGCTAAAGTCAGACATCCCCACCCCACCGTAAGGTACATCTTGTGTTGGCTGCATCAAAGCTGAGCTTTTGCAGCGGCCATAGTAATTTTTCTCCATCACTTTTTTGTTTTGTGATTAAATCTCCTTTTTTACCCCCCTTCCCCCCCCCCCCCACTCTCAAAAAAGTTAAACACTCCCATCCTAAATCACTCTGAATCCAGACGAACTGTTGTAAAGCATCGCCCCCATCCCCTGGGACACCCCTGGGAGGCTGCAGGCCGGGTGTATGGCTGCAGCACAGGGCTCCTGTCAGGCAGTAATTGGGGTCGAACACAGGGAGAAACCCACCCCAAACCTGCACAGAGCCATGGACTTTGAAAGGGCAGCAGGAACCCGAGCTGTGAGAGCCGTCTCGCTTTATCAGTGCTTGAAAGGCAGCTTGGGTAGCTCCGGGAGAACTTTGCTGATTAAGGCTGCCAGAGGGACCAGGGGGATTTCAGTTCTAGCTTGCAGCTGCATTTTTAAAACTTGGCTGTGTTCTTCATATGGAGGCAAAGTTCAAAGAGGCAGAACATTATTCAATATGAGTAAAACACGGCCTTTTAAGATACACTTTCAAACAGTGGCTCGTTAAATCAAAACAACTTGTGGGGGAAAGAGAGAAAGAAAGATGGTCGTGTGAAAAAGCGAATCCTGCATTGCTATTCCTGCTCTGCATTTCTGGAAGAGCCCACATTTACACATTTAAGCTGTCCAGCTGCATGACCTTAGGCTAGATAAACCAGAAATACATTAACATGTCTCACAGAGTATCAAAAAAGGAAAAAGAAATGCAATGCAGTGTAAGAGCCAGCACACACTGAAGGATTTACATAGGGCAGGCTGCGACGCACGCGTTCACACTACAGAGAATTCTTTTTTCTGAGAACACTGCGCTCTGGTGTCAGACACTACTTCAATTAAGTTATTATAATCTTAACCAGCACCAACAACCTATTATAATTAATAATCCTTGATGATTTCTTTTCTATTCCTGTCAAGGGTTGCTTCAAGGTGACTCTCATGCTGCAGAGCTCCTGGGAGCTTGGGAGGCTGAGAGCTGAGCAGCATTGGGTCACAAGCCCTGCTGCTGCCCTAGTACTGCACGTTGCTGCCAGTACTCCAGCTCTTGGGCAGTCCAATGTGAAGGCTTTATCTCTTAGGCTAAAGCAAACCTGCTCCTTCCACCCAGCAGCACCATGCCACAGGCTGGAGTGCACTGTCCTTCCTGCATTCCTGTTTTCCTGGTTCATGCCATCTCCTTTTGCCTTATTCAATGCAGAGAGAAGAGGTTACATCTTACACCTTACTTGGCTGCCTTCCCAGTCCTGCAATGGCCAGGCATGCTTTGCAGCCAGCCCGCAGACAGGATGGTCTCCTCCAGCTCTTCACATCCCAACTGCACGAGGGGACCAGGCTGCAGCATCCTCTGGAGGCACTGTCCTGCCCACAGGACCCTGTGCTAGATGCCATTGCTTTGCCCTGTGACACTACTGTAGGGCCTCTCTTCCCCTTCAGTGCGATGGGCTCCACTGACCATGCCAAGCAGCCTTGCAGGGGCTTTTCCTCCAGCTCAAGGTCACCACGCTCTGCTCGGTCTGTGCTCAGTGGTGTATCTAAGATGGTCTTGCTCTGGGAAATGTTCATGGGTAGGGTTCAAGCTCCATATGTCCCTTTTCCTTTTATAAAAATCTGGGCAAAATTCCTACAGACTTCAAGCAGACATTGGCTGCTCACAGTAGCTGCCCACAGAGTCAGTGTTTATTTGGGATACTAACACTCCAGTTACTTTTCTCATAAAAGGTGCTCAGATTTATTAAGAACACTGCAGATACTATGGCAATCAAGGAACACTGCATTTTTAATCACAGCCATTATAAATGGGTGTATGGAGGATGTGAGAAGTAACAGTCGCACAGGATGTCCAGGGAAGCATTTTCAGTCCTCAGGCACAGTTCAATACCAATGAATAGTGGAAAATGAATGCTGAACTCCTCTATCATATAATAAGATTTTTTTTGTTTGCTTGAAGCAGATCTCCACTTTATACATGGATATACTCACATATGCATATATATAGAGGCACGAGTAACTTACTATTGAATCAATATTGAACAAGTTTTGCTGTTAGCTCTCGGAGTATCCAGTGTCTTTCATTTGTCAGCCATGGCCACAGACAATCACAAATTCTGGCTGCCTGTTTTTCCTTTCCAAAGGCTGCTCTTGTACCTCCTTAGTTGTTATAATATTCTGAATCAACTTGAACTATAAAGTAGCTTCCAAATCTCTGCAAGATCTATGTTTAGCTAAATATATTGCTTAGACTTGTCTCTGCACAGAACAGGGATACATATCTTTGAGGTAAATGAGGAGCACGCAGACTTCCACAGACAGTATCTGACCTCTCTATCATTTTCTCAAAGACATAACATCATGTTTATTGCCAGGTACATGGAATGAAGGCTTCGGATACCCAGATTCCCAGGTGGATTTATAAAAGCAAGGAACAGAAATTCAATACTAATATAAACCTTTAAAAGAATACCGATTAAATGGGAAAGGGGAGGAAAAAACAAATACATCAAAGACAAATGTAATTGCCTTTGAATAAAAACAGATTGCTTTCTACCTACCTGCCTTAAAGGCAAACACTCCAGACTGAGATACAGAACACCACAATCACTGCTGGAAGCAGAGGCACAACCATTTTGTAGGCAAAGGTATCCTATTCTGATTTAATAGCTCAAAGGCTTATCTGGATTTCAAACAAGAAGAGGATGCAATTTGCTGCTTCTTTCACACAAATGAGCACAGCTAGTTAAAACATCTGGGAACACTTTGAATATTGATTTGTCCTAGAGTAAGATGTAAGGAATTTGACTCGCTGCGGAAATGTTATTAATCTTCCAACATTGATATGCTGCAAAGTGGCCTTCAAAGGAAAGAAGTCCTCCTGGAAGACAGCATCAGAACGAGCTGCCTGGGGACTGCTTGCTCACCTCGCAAGAGCAGGGTTTGCATCAATGCCCTCACTGTGCCCTAAAGCACATGGGGAAGGAGGCTGCACCCCTCCATTCCTCAGAAGTACTGTCAAACACAGTCCTCAGCACGTGTCACCATCACAGCCCATTCCTCACAACGTGGTAAGACGATCAATCACGGCTGCGATTCACCTTGTTAGAAGCAGCAGCCGCCAGAGGGTTCTCAGTGACACCTCCGGCAGTGGAGGAGCCATTGACAGATGTTCGCTGACACCAAACAGAGGCACGTGGTGCCTAACCTCCAGCTCAGCATCCATTTACCTTGCAAAAAGCCTCAGCCTGATTTCAGGTGACTTACAAAAGTACCAGTGACAGTACCCATACCAGTTACGTTCCACAACGAGCTAAAGCAACCTTGGTTAACCAAATCAGGAACCACAGAGTTCTGCTGCACTTAACAGCTTGACAGCACCATGGAAAATAAGTCATTAACGACCCTTACAAACGCACTGTTCCAAAGATATAAACATGTTTGTATAAAAATCATCACTTGCACACTGTGTACAGCTCACACTCTTGCTAACTTTAAACTCATCGTTTTTCAGAACATCTACTTCTGTTCTGATTCAAACAATCATGATTCTACAGTTCCCACCAACAGGGATGCATCAGGTCCCAGCTAAGACAGCAGTTCCATGATACTGAGTTTGCAAATGACTAGATTAAAGAGCTAGGAGTTGGATATTTGGCACTTTGGGTCAGGGAAAGGCTGAATTTGCTTTCTATACTTGTAGCTGGAATAATGGCACTGCATACCTGCAATGAGCATATGAGAAAGGCAATACAAAGCATTACTTCACAAAGCTGATGTTTTAGCAAAATCCACATCTAGGAAGGGACTGCCAGGATCTAACTCTAACCCGAGTTTGCACTTTCTCTCTGCATCAAGAGAAACAGATACCAGCTGTATTGTTCTCATCTCCATCAGTCTTCAACAAAAGAGACAGCAAAAGAAAAGCTCTCCTCCGTTCCCCATATTTCAAGAGGAGGCAAAGCCACCAAGGCAAGATTAACGTTTGAAAGCTTGTGATAACTTTAAGACATTTTTTTTTTTTTTTTTACCTGGTTTAGAGCCTTCATCAACAGATCCATTATAGACTTGGTTTATAAACTCCGGTCTGTTGTCATTCATATCAATCACATAGATGTAAAGGTCAATAGGATTCTCCACCTTGTTTCCATTCATATCCACTGCATGAGCCCGGAGCTGGGAATAAGCACAATGAAAGCATAATATCAGCAATTGGATTTGTTGCAGAATGAGAAACCACACTTTGCAAGAATTGACTTTGCCTCATAAATACTTTCTGACAATTGAACTGAGCGGGTATGTAATTCCAGGAGAAAGCAGCGACGTGGTTCCCATCTGAACTCCAGACATGCATGGGTTTTTCAATGCTTAACATAATATTGAAATAATATTTTAAAATACTGTCAGTAAAACACTCAGACTGTGGTGCAGCAGTGCCATGCCCTGCACTGCCAACACACCGCTCTGTTCTAATTGCTAAGATGTGCTGAACCTTGTCTGACAATCTGAAGAGCAAATTTTGCTTAGTTCCAAACACAGCGAGGAAACGAGATTGACTTGAGAGGCTTCTTATGGGAACCTGCGGCCTTTCATACCCATAATAACAGGGATTAGTAAGTGGAGAGATTCCAGAAGGGCATTAGTATTGTTTATTCTTTCTTTAATCACAGTCTCTAGGAGCAGCAACATCTACCAACCCCATCGCTCTAAGCACCAAAAGACGTAAGAACAGTCCCATTCCTTCAAATGCTAGGAGCCCCCGTGGCACTTAAGGATGAAATATTTTCTCAGGCTTAACTAAAATACCAGTGATGAAGCATTACAATAACCGGAGCCACAGTGTTAAGTCCTCAGCTAAAGTGGAACTGCAGCTTTATCTTATTAGCAATAACCATCAGTAATAATGCTGGAAAATAAGAGCATCTGTTTTCTGAACAAAAGGGACAGCTACAGCATGTCAAAATGAGTAATTAATAAAACAAAGCAATCAACATTAGACTGGAACAATCAGTAACCAGGTGAAGAAAATGGATAGCTTGCTCATTCAAGGGAACAGATGGCTACTCTAAATGGTGCACACGCTGAACATCGCCGTCAGCCTCTGGAAAAAGGAGACAAGCAGAGAAAGAGCTCCACAGTGCCGGTCTATGGGTGGGCACTGGAGGTACCGTGGCTGCAGTCCTTGCCACCCCTTCTTGCTTAGATACCAGATATGGACAGGGGACCCTAAAACCTGCCTGCATTGAGCACGTTCTGTTCTCTGCCCCAACACCTTGTGCTGGGCAAGCAGTGGGGGTTGTGCTCCCCACCCTGGGCACTGGGTGATGCAGGCATGGGAGCTCCCATGCATGGAGGTCTCCATCTCCTCTGATGCGAGACAAATACACGCACTAATTGTATTAGCGCTGGCTGCCGGCTCTCGCTCTCGCTGTGCTCGTGATTGGTACCACTTTCCCCTTCATGTTTGGTGTTCAGAAGTCCAGAGCTTAACAAAAGAAACTGCACGCTGTTATGATAGACTGGATTAACATTTAATCAAGCAAAGAGAACAAACTGCCACGTGAAATAGGCTGAACGAAGAACATTCTTTAAAGGAAGTTAAGAAGCACTTTTTCTTTAGTGACTGAAGAAGTCTGGCTTTGCTTTCAATGCGGGATGTGCCATTTGTATTTCTTGATTTGTAATGGTCTTAATATCTGCATTCCTTGCCTGAATATAAACTGCTTTGACTCCCACCTGTTGAGCTATCCTTCATCGTGTCAGATGTAGCAATTCAATAACTTTACAAGTCAGAGGTCAGATTGCCTTTGAAAAAAAGTAATTCGAAGCTAAAATTAAAGTTATTATCTTCAAACTGAGGCAGCACTGGGCTGCCTCTTGCTGTATTTCCAGGATCGGAAATGGCTCCATTCAGAGATAAAGCACAGAGCAAAGCTGATATCTTCCCCCTCAGATCTGACTTTCCCCCTGCAAATTTTTAATTACATTTGAGAGCTTTTGTTTGAAATCTCCAGGAGTTAGGAACTTCTCAGCAATGCACATCCATCTGCTCGTTGCACTCATTGAGTGCAGGTATCTATGACCGGGGTGCTGCTGCCTGCACTCAATGGGAAGAACACTTGGTGAGACAGAGGATCCTCACCTGCCTGCAGTGAGCCAGCACAGCAACAGGACAGGGCTGAGCTATGGGAGGAGGGCAGTGCCTGGGGACATGGGCATTCTCCTGTACTACTACGAGTCTCTCTGCACAGCTTTATAACAGTTCTTTGTGGTCACACCTCTGTATCCTTTCACAAAACACTGCTCTTCTTCTGTGCTCTGTGTCTGCTGCAGCAGAGGGACAAGAGATGCCTGAGGCAGAGCGTGGTATCTAAGCTCAACTCAGTGGGAGCCCTTCCTCATTTGAGACCACTCCCAGAAGAGGAAGTTAAAGGAAATGGACTCAATGGGGCAATCTGGGAAACTAGCTGTACCTCCAAGGCAGAGCAGATACTGCTTTCCTTAACTCCTCTCCCCATCCCTCTAGCCCTACTCCTTGCTCTCACCCCACATCCTCAAGCCAGAGAACCATGCTTTGTTCTGGACTCATTCTTCAGATGCCAAAACAGGGCTCCTTTGTGCAAGGCACAGTGTGAGTGTACTGCAGTGCTCAGCAGATCAGGTGTGCCCAGTGGGTGCTTTGGGTGCAGAAGGAAGGATGGGATGGAAAGCAGATGCACGCAAGTGCTCCTCCATTGTGAGAGGCAGTGGGTGAGGCACAAAAGATGATGACTGCCCTCCCTGTCAGGCACAGACATCACATAGAGCTGGATAAAACAGTACTGGAAAGGGCTGGGACTTCCACCATGCACCAACTGAAGAGTGGGCTCCATATTCCTGAACAAATTCTGTTTGCAAGTCTGACAATTGTTGCTATCATATTCAGCAGCAGCCATCACAGGTCTCTGAGGTTTTTCCACTGACAGTCTACCATGTAAACGTGGCTGTTGGCATACAAATGATTCGGTATCATGATTATTGATTACACTGGAGGCTGGTGGTATCTGAAGGTAGTTAGTCAAAGTCAACACAGTGAATTGTATTAAATATGAGTATTACTTATGCACTAATACTACTAATACAAATATACATTATCAATCAGTGACAGAGACTCTAAGCAATAAGCATACAATGTCATGCCTAATTTGTATGCTCTCAATTGTGATTAAAAGTGCAAATTAGGGCATTGTGACACAAATGGTTGGCATTACTCACTAGAACTCAGTTAAAAATATTGGAATTAGCTCTCACATCCCTGAATTTTGACTCATCTATTTTATCTCCTTGCACTGCACATAACTCCTTCTCAGACTGCAACTAACCTGTCCTGCTCCAGCCATTCCAGACATTATGTCACGGGTCTCATTCTGAAGGCACACACATGTGTCTGGGACTGGCTGAGGACTCAGTTCTGAGTTCCTCCACAATGCACATTACTTGTGTACTAGAAGCAGTGATGACTTATTGATGTGAGGATGTTGTCGATGGCTTTTACACACAAAATGCCTTGGAAAACAAACTGCCAATTTCCTATCCCTAGGACTGGCCAAACGCAGCTTGATACAAAACTGCAGTCTGGATCAGGAAAGCCATTTGGGGTCACTGGTCTGTCACCAGTGAAAAAAGGGATTTGGGAATGTAGTTATGTAAGGTGGCTGCATGCTGATACTCATTGGGCAGCAATAACCACAAAGGGCTGCCTGCAGGAGATGCAGCGACAACTGGAAATCAGCACAGAGGGTAGCAGAAGGGGGTGGGCGTGGGCTCACAGCAGCAGTGTGCTCTGAAGCTGTGCTCCCTCACATGCAGCTCCAGCACAACTCCCTGACCATGTTTGCAGCTGGCACTGCATCTGGGATGTCTGCAAGGTCCCTGGAGAGCTTGTGCATTGCTTTGTAGTGCAGAGGATAAAACAGCTGAGGCCCACATAGGGCTGAATTCGTGGCCACCAGCACTGCAGACGTGCTGTGGAGTCACCTGGCAGACACAGTGAGCCCCAGAGGCACAGCCATCCCTGCACACATCACATGGAGCATGTCCTCCTGAAAAGCTCATGTAAAACTACGTGGAAGTTTTGCTACAGAACTAATGAGAAAGCATCCATTTCACCTTAGGGAAAAGGTAGGTTCCATCAGATGAATGGCTTGATAAATGCGGGGAGAATTAAAATAGTATTTTAAAAATGGTCAAAAACAGATAGTAAGAAAATACGTGTTACAAACTATGTAGGAGTAGCAGGTGTCAAACTGACTCAAAGATGATCAGCCCTGAATCATTGCTCTCCAGTGCTCAGTATGAGCTCCAGGTCTGCTTTTGCCTTTCACTGAGCGGCTGGGCTGTGTGAAGTGGTGAACATACACTGACTGCTCCAAAACCTGGTACAGCCACAGCTCATTGCTGGATCTTCATTCTGGAGGCTGACCCAATGCTTACAGTATCCAGGATGGTCCATTCGTACTGTATGTTTCTGTACCAGTGTTTGGGGCACTGCTTTGGAGACGATGTATTTATAAATGCTGTGTAAAGGATTATTAAATGAACAATTGATGATTCAATAAATCATCGATCAATTTCTACGGAGGCTAAAGGATCTAAACATTACTTACAGATGTGATTGAAACGAGCTCTATCATCTTCCACTGCTCTGCTAACAAAGATTTTCTATCACTCACTATTCTTGTCTGTAAGCTCTCAAAACATATTTATCAGCTATCCACTCTCCATAAACTGTATGTTCCTGTAACCTTCAGAGAGTGAATCTGTTTTCTTGTGCCTGGAGCTTCTAGGTCAAGGTTTCTATAAGGAACAGGAGGACTGGAATTCCTGTGGTGTGCACCATTCACAGAGGTGACAATTCAGTCTGCTGAGTTCCCTGAAACCCTCAGGTTAAGTTTGTTATTAGGGCACTGCACAATTTTTTACTGCAAGGAAATCTTTTCCAGCACATTTTTTGACTGAGAGTGCCCATTACTATAACATCATACAGACTCCATCAAAAGCATTAATGTGTGCATAGTATTACCGACTACATCATTTTATAATAACCTGGCACTGCTGAAACAATATCAACAATGATAAGATGACACACACAGTATCACCTTTTCCAAAATGATTTCCCTTCGTATTTTCACAGGCACAACAAACAAAATAATCGTTCATGTTCACAGAGGATAAAATAACTTCCCTTCGGACCCCCATTCACCCAGGGGAAATCTCCTTTTCCACCCAACTGAAGAGGCAATCTATTTCTTTGTCCTCCCACCCCAGTCCCAAGGCTGTGTCAACATGGTTAACTGGACACCTGATAAAGCAGATAGGATGTGCGTCTCCAGCTGAGCTTTTGGGGACAGTGTCAGTGCAAGTGACCCAGACAACACCACTGACATCACAGCATCCCTGGGAAGGGCTGCTATGATGCCCACAGATGTGGCTACTGCTGATACAAAGCAATCCGTGGAACAACCTATTACAGCCTCTCTGGGAGACAACTGAAGTGTAGATGCAGAAAGCATCTGAAATTTTGCAGAGCCATCATGTGAGGTGCAATGCTTTTTTAAAGCAATTTGTGGGGCTGCATCCTCTGAGCAATTACACCATGTAATACACAGGCTGTGATTTATATCACAACATAACGACCAATTACACTCAAAGCATACTGCAGGTAGAGCATTTTATGAACTAGGGTAGTGAAAGGCAGCACTTCTGAGAGTAATTAATCTTAATTAATTCCCTCGTATTTAATATTAGCCTATCTGCATATTTAAAAACCTATCTGACACACCCCCATCATACTGCCTGAACATCTCCTAGTAATTTAAATGAAAAATGACGGTGCCAATTATTGCATGTTTAGTTGCAGTAATGATTCCTAAATTAGCAGTTTCCCAAGACATGCTAATGCTGCGGATGGTTTTGCGTGGTTTGGAGGGGTTCAGTCCACAGATAAATTTGCATGGATTTAATAAGCAGTGTGCAGTTGCACCACTTTAGAGAAATGGGTGACTCTGTGCTGGAAAAGGATGTTGCTTTAATGTTGTTTTGCACTGGTGTGGCTGACAGAGCCTGCAAACCCAGATAAACCCCAATTGTCTTTTTTTCCCCTTGGCATATCATGCTTACATGGTAGGAAGCTCTTTCCTCTCTGTCCATCGGCCGGGTCACATACATCCTCCCAGACACAGGGTCAATGTTGAAGACTTCCATTGGCGGCTGGTCGGCTCCCACTCCTGTGATACTGTACCTGATATGGATCTCTTTGTCCTTATCGGAACGAATCTGGAATGGAATAACAAAGGCAGCGATCAATAAGCTTTGGACAAAAGCCATATGGACGTTTAAACAACTTTAAAGATCTGAGCCTGGAAGCTGCATAAATGTAAAACCGCTGTCAATTTTGACAAGGAGCTCGAGCTGTATGCCAGAGATTTGGGAAAAAGCCATGAAAAGTTTCTTCCACACCTTTTCTGTTATTTTTTCTCCTCTTTTATTCATGATGATTCTCTAGGAATCATTGAAATTCTGACTTTTTGCTTTAGATGTGGGAGAATCTATATGCACAAAAAAATGCTGTTTACTTGCTATTGAAACCATAAGCTTCTGAAAGTGCCCAGATTGTTCAGTTACAGCCAACATCTCACAGCCATTCACCACTTCCAGAAATGCTCCCTGCTGTCCCCTCCATCCTGTTCTTAGTCCATGTAATCACGCACATGAATGCTCCCATGACATTTGGAGAGCTGAACTGCTTGCTCCTGCCTTGTCCAGCCCTTTAGGATGGAGGAAGGAGGCTGGGAATACCTGTTGGGAGGGATATTACCATTTACCTATTTGCCCATTTGTCGAGGAAAGGCCTGTTTGACAAACTGCTTTTGAAACTCCTTCCCTCCTGTACCTTGAGAAACACATAACAAATCAAATACAGCACGACGAATTATACGTACCTTGGATACAGAGACAAGAAAATATAAAAGGGAGGTTAATATGTTGTCCTAGCAACCCTGACTATCTCTTTAAACCCAAATTTAATTTTCTGATCAAATGCTGAAAGAAGTTCTTGCAACACCATGACTATTCCTGAAACAAAGTGCAAGGTACAAATAAATTACCACCCCCTGTACTATCACCAACCATCCTGGCAGCATAAAGCAGTGCATTTTATTCCTCAAACAGGTCTATGAATACAACAAAGTAGTGAGAAGACAATGGAAGTCTTGTGAGTGAGCTCATGTCAGCATCTCCACTCTGTCAGCTGCCTTGGGGGGGCTCAGTAGGGGGCAGGAGGCCCCTGAGTAGGGAGTAGGGGTGCCTTCCCAGCAGCAAGGGGGTTGAGATGGGCCATGGGATGCTCACACACTCCTCCCGCTCATCACCCATCATTATTTCCTCCTCTCCTGACACAGTGTACTGAACAGTGGTGCAGAATGACACCAGATCCCCAACAAGCATCTCCAAGCATCTCCTTTGATGCCTTTGTCCCGATCGTTATCAAGTTTGTATGCTGGATTCTTTGCACTGCCTGCACTGAGCAGACTGCTGCTGCCAACAGCTAATGATGTCAGTTATTGCTCGGCACCACGAGGATTGATTCGTGCTGCACCCACACTGCTGGAGCTGAAGGTCAGGGAATACAGACAGTTTCATCTGTCTTTCTCTACAGGATTCGCTGCTTCTTTAGGCTATTAGCACCAAGAAAAACTGATAGGGCTTGCACTGGTGTCATCACTTAGAACAGGTACTGGGGACACAGAGAAAGTGCCCTCGTGCCGCACACTGCAGTTTATGCAGGTCTGTGTGTGCCCAGTGGGTATTTGTAATAGGGACCCAAGCAGTCAGGCAGGAATCCAATTTTCATTAGCAAATCTATGGGTGAAAAAGAGCATATTAAACCCAAGCTTTGCTTGCACAACTGTGGTTTTAATGACGGCAAATGGCCCCTCAGCTCAGTAACCAAAGTCTGGAGTGCCCATTTTTAGAAACTCAGCTCTCAGCCCGTCAGGTAGGCAGGGCTGGAAATGGGATTTATGTGAATGTCTGTGCAAATGAATAACTCAAGTCAGGAGTTCAGGCTCTAACTCACTATGCGCGTGTTTGTAGCTAAGCTCAAGTTAAGCGAAAATGTAGGAAGCCATGTTTGGGGCCTTGAGTCAGTGTGGGGTTTCCAACTCTGAAATTAAGAAGAAAGAACAGAAGAAGGTAACTCAGGCCACGTAGCTGTGTGACCATCAGCATCAGTGTACCTGCATCAGGGTGTCTGCACATTTGCTGCCTTTTTGCTTACTGAAGCACAGCAGCCAGCAGCAGCTCCTCAGGCACAGCCCCAACCCCAGCCCCAATTCAGCTCAACTACAGCCAGGTCTAGAGCATGAGCACCAAACAGCAAACCAGCCTCCCTCCAAAAACTGAAATGGAAGCAATTTTAACCTGAATCACGGAAGAGGGGAGTCTGCCAGTTCTTCCTGGACATTTTTATGCTCTATTTCCTGTTGCATACAGTATCCCGATCCCATTGTGATAGAAGCATTAGAAATGCATAGAGAGAGACAGAAACATGGAAAAGGAGGCTGGATTTAAATATTCAGTGCTATAGGCACTATATTTTATTTTCAGGAAACACAGATAAACAGAAGCTCTCTAAGAAAGCTATGTACAGTTTAATAAAGTGCACGCTATAGGATGTCCTTGCAGCACTTTATTAGCATTAATAGGGTCTAAGCTGTCTGTATGTAAATCACTGCAGATCTGAGAGATGAAATATATCATAAGACCCACACAACTCACCCAATTATGCTATGAAAAAATCCACGAGATGATTATACTGTACTGAGCAAAACAAAGATAGGGAAATACATTGCAAATACTCAGCAATGACTCATTATTCGTTTCTAATTGCCCACATACTACAATGGTTTGCCTTTTACCTGCACTTAGCTCCATTCCCATTCAGAATACAAGGATGTGAAGTGTTCAGAGAATAAGTACAAGCAGCACTTGCCATAGAAAGTTGCAAAGACCACTGACAATGAAGCATGGCACATATTACTACCAGGGAGATATTCATCGCAAAGGCACACACTTATATTGGAACATGTAATTTTAGTCCTTTTAATGAGATTTAAGAAAAAAAAATAAATAAAAGATTTTTTTTTTTTTTTTTTAACATTAATCCTGTAACATTTTGACCAAAAGTTTCATTTGCATAATTCCCAGGGTGCAATTTAGTAAATCTTGTTGAGAAGTTAAGAACATTATCTGAGTACAATGTAAGGTTTACTTCTTTTGTTGGAGCCGTTACTGAAGCAGTTTACCATAATAATAATAATAATAATAATAAATCTCCATTCCCAAGGAATTCACTAGGCCAGGAGAAAAAAATTACTGGTTGGGGGAATATACAAAGCTCAGGAGAGAGTTGCTTTTTCATTCATTTATGCTTGGGAAGTGAGAAGATGGTAACATATCCATATTATAGCACCCTGACTGCAGAACACACACATGAATTTTATTCATTTATCTTTCATTTCGTAATGCAGTCAGTAGCTATGCGGGTTTCTGGGTTATAAAGCAGATGGCAGAAGGATGGTTTTCCTTAGCTGTACTTAGATGTTTTTTGCTCAGGGAACCCTCAGTGCTTCGAGGTCCGGTGCCAGGCATGGCACAACACTGCATCTCCCGGTGGGAGCAGGATGAATGATGATGCTTGGTGAACATCATCAGAGAAATCTGCTTGTAAAGCAGCTTTTACTCTCTAAAAGAGCCCTTTGGGATGGAGCTCAGATTAAATTGCTACACTGGTGAGTGAAAATGCCCCAGACAGAAAGGCATTTTATGGTGGATGATGCAATCTCCTGATCTTATTGCATCTCAGGAACACAGGTGAGACTTTTCATGCAAGAACCTTGGGATGCAGACTGTGCACCTACACTGATGGATACGGACAGACCATTTGCCACTGGTGGATGGCAATGCAGGGCTGTGGGGTCTGATTACCCAGCCAAAACTGAGCCCAGGGGCAGCGGTCAACGTTTGCAACTCAGAAACAGAATGCCAGGAGTCTGACACAGCTCTCACTTCTACAGAGCAATCCCAGAATCAGGAGAAATCAACATGATTTCACAGATGGGTATTTTCCACTGGAGGTTCAGATATAATAACTAATGCGTGTGAAAATGAGCATTGTAGATCCTGAGATAAGACAGAGCTAAGCCTTTCAGAACTGGCTTTCTGCTTTGTAGCAATGTCACATTTAGATGGGCTTGAAAAGCTGCCAGCTTGTGACACAGGATTGCATCCCCTCCTTTGCAGATAAAATCTTAGGGTTTGTGCATCTCTGCCAGGATTTAACGTGGAGCTAAACTGTTCTCGCAAGTTTTACTGGCAAGCACAATTTCCACTGATGAGCTCCTCGGAGGTACCAGATTTTATCCCTTTGTTTGGCTCCTGCTGATCTGCAGATGCCCTGTACTCCAGCACAGCCACCCCTCGCTGCAGGGTGCAGAATGCACAAGCCCTGTGAGTGACAGGGAGGACTGCAAAGAATGTGGGGCACTGAGAGCTGCATGGTCAGCATGTTGGAGGGCTTCAGTGAGACCGTAAATTGCCCAGGTTTTGGAGCGTGACATTGACAGAGAAAAGCAGAACAGCAGAGGTTGCTTAGAGTAGGAATGGGGATATCAGGTTGGCTATTGGGAAAAATTTCTTCTCAGGGAGGTGGTGGGGTCACCGTCCCTGGAGGTGTTCAGGAACCATGGAGATGTGGCACTGAGAGATGTGGGCAGTGGCACGGTGGGCTGGATGGGGCTTGGGGATCTTAGAGGTCTTTTTCAGCCTTGCTATATCACCCATTCATTTCCACATAAGAGCAGGGATCCGGGACATTGCTGCTTGCTTCTCTTCTCAGTTTATATGAATTAACACTTGGCCTCCTGAATATTTATTCATCAAACAATTAAGCCCCACACCGAAGTACCTTGGTGACCTGCAATGCCTTCTGGTATGTACAGGCACTCAGATTACACAGTGTACTTACTAGGTCCCTTCTTAAATCACCAGTGGGTTTCACTGAGCTGTGCACAGTCTGGGTTCTGCCTGTCACCCAGTGATGGTATATGTCTGCAGCTGGGCATGTGTCTAGAGAGCTACAGCAGGCAATTTATGGAATCTGTGGCATTTTCACCTACAGATCAAGCAAAAAAAGTAAATTTCCTTTAAAGTTCTTAAAGTCGCTCTATAAAGATACCGTGTTCAGAATATCATTCAAAAAGACTTCATGTCCCCCAATTTCCCATAAAATACTATGCAACATTTGTACTAACATGACCCAGGGAGACTCGTGCCTGATTTTTTTGTTTTATAAAATCCATTATAATTATTAATGACCACATAAAATAATGTAAATGATAAGCAGTGAGTGTCTTTTACTATTAAGCTCTCAGCTATTTTCCCCATTAAGAAAACCAAATTAAAATAATTGAAAACTATAATCTGTCATGCATTCAAAATGCTCCATAGAAATTCAGACAGGCAAACATATTCAGCGTCTTTAAATGAGCACACTTAAGAGTCAGTCTAAGCATTCCAGGATTGGCTCATTAATTTTAGGGGAAATATTGTAATTCAGCTCCTCTTACTGCTCATTGAGATCTCTGCTAAGGACTGACTTATTTATTTTTAACCGAATCTGCAATATGTTTAAGAGTCATTTATATAAAATTTCTTAACTCTTATTTCACAGTTGTTTTAAAAGCCAATAAACAGACACATCTCTACCCCTGCATATTGCTCACTGAGTCACATACGGTTTCAATGAATAGGTCCAAAAGTAAAATGGACAGGGAAAATTAAGATAGATTTGGTGACCCAACCAGGTTGAAGTAATATTTATTAACCCCTGTCTCCTTTTGTCAGACCTGCCAATGATCCCAGCCTTTTCCCAGAAAGATAAAACAGACAAACAAAAGGTTCTCTGAAGCACTTCAGCTGTCTTCAGAGAAAACCACCCATTCTGCACCTTGCAAAGAGGATGATGCGGCAAGAGCAGTTACATGTTTGGCTACAAAGAAAACTTCCATTTACTGCAGCACTGGGCTCAGTAGCAGCCTGCAAGTCTGTATCCACTGCCAGACAGAACTACTCTCAATCGAGCTAAATTTCTCCTGCTGGCACTATTTGCAAACAAGATCAGGTAGGAAGAGGAGTCTATTGGCAAAGAAAGAAAGGATGGAAACACTGTACACATTTACAATTGTGGGTTTCTCCCTTCCCTCAGCTGGAGCTGGTGCCATCTTACATGTAGCTTTCTAACATGACTGCATCTGATCTAACATAGCCAAAGAAGCACCACAGCAAAACAACTGCAGAAGAAAATGCTTCCTCTTTGTACTTTAGCATACATCAAATTTCCTGGAATAAGTAGTTTTCTGTTTCCTTATGCCACAGGGACAGAACCAAAGACTACATTTAGACTCAATGCCCACTTCTTCTGTGGTTGAAATGCACTGTGATAAGTGCTGCTCTTCAGGAGCTTCAATCAGCAGTTAGCTACTATCATTACTGTTATCCAAGAGATTAAGTTTCTTCCTTTGCTTATACAAAATATGAATCCAAAGCCAGACTATAAAAATGCTTGCTTTGTCCTGAATGACTGGATGTCTTTCATGCTAGATTGTATTTTCCTCCAGTGGAAACTTATGCAAAACGACTTAAAATGTATTCATTTTGATGATCAAACAGGGTAAAACTAGTGTGTCAAACATATTAAAGCTTCCATAGAACTGCAGAATTATAGGATGGCTTAGGTTGGAAGGGACCTTGAAGATAATCCAGTTCCAACTCCCTGCCATGGGCAGGATTGCCACCCATCAGATTAGGCTGCCTGACCTTGTCTTCAACACCTCCAGGGATAGGGCATTCAGAAGTCCTCTGGGCAGCTTGTTCAGCCTTTCCCTTCAATCACTGATGTACCTGATGACACAGCTTGCATTGGAGAAAGAAATGAAGCTACAGAACGAAGGCTGTACTCTCCCTGCATGACCCTATGAGTGCCTGGTGATGGCAAGGCACCAACTGCTCAGCTTCAGAAAGCTTCCAGCCACTCGCAGGTTGGCTGGCAGGAAGCTGCCTTCATCTAAGGGCTGCTGGCCAGGGCAGGAGCCCCCCTCAAGCTGGCTATGTTCATGTGGATGTGTTCCTCCAGGGCTCTCCCTATGCCCATCACAGCTTTGATAATCTTTGCTCTCTCTCTCTCCTCCTTCAAGGTTTTTGAATTGTTTATCAGTGTTTTTCTCCTGGATGTGGAGGAAGATGTAAGACCAAGCAGATGGAGAACAGGAGAATATGTCTGGCTTGATAAGGAGATTGGAATGCAGAAAAGAAAAATTTCTGCCTATGTTGCTGACCAGTAACCATGTGTGATCCCAAGTGTAAGCATGGGATAAAAATGAACTTGTCTGACTCCCATCCAATTGAAAAATACAATTACTCTGCTTGGGATAAAAGCAAAACAGCAATCCTTTTGCCTAGGAAGCCATACTTCACGTGTGATCAGATGAGACACCACAAGCAGAGAATATCTGATATGCAGCACTGCAACTCTGGATCTGCAGCATCAAAGCTTTGCTTTCACACGCTGCAAGTGCAAAGAATTCATTCTAGTGTGAGTTGCCTGGATGCAGTGGGACTGAGGTCTGCAGGATTTCTGTAACCCTGCAGCTGGGCCAAGGCTTCAGAGCAGTGACTTGGGACTGGCAGCAGCTACAAGAGTGCCAACACTGCCAGCTCTCCATCTTCATGAGTCAAAACTCGGTAAATTGCAATTTGTTGCATGGTCTTCATGATTAAATAATTAAGCAATTTTCATTACTCGCTATTATGAAGGTCAAGAAGCTAACGTCCATATCAGAGGCTCGCCAATGCTAATGGATCATCCATATCTAACGATAACTGACAGGGCAGGGTAATTTCCAAAGCAACAAGTGCTTTCCTTCAGGCTCTTTGCAACCAGCTCTGTTTTTAAGCACTTCTCTATGGCGATGCTTCAGTGCAGAGAGGTGAGTGAGAGGCAGAGAGCGGCAGCGATGGGAAGAGGAGATTGCTACAGATTAACAGAATGCCGCCACGTGACCGAGGGCTTATCACTGCCAGAATGTTGATAGCAGGAGCAACAAAACCCGTTTTTACTAGTCCTTCTCTTATCTCTCCTACAAGAGAGCAGATTCTCCAGTGTTGTGACTGAAGGCATCCCAGCGGAGCTGCGCATGCTGCTATCTGTCAAGTTCTGGCCCCGAAGAACTGAAGCCAGTTCATACTGTGTGAGATGCAAGTGGCTGATACCAAATATCTGGGATTGGAAGCAGATGTACAAGCCCTCCTCTGCTGTCGAGGATGCTCCATGACAAAGGTCAAAGAAAATACCTCTGAGAATTCTGCTTATCCCTATAATGGAGGATTTGTGTCAGAAAAGAGAAGATCATCCTATGGAACCCTAATGAAGGGCACAGTTATCCTAACACACTGAGTACCACTGTGTGGCTGGCCCTGCTGCTGCCTGCTGTGGCTGCACCTAAATGGTCAAGAGAAACAAATCACAGCAGCAGGACTTTGTTCCAGTTTCTCTGTAAAGTATGTCTATCCTTACGCCTTACACAGCATCGCCACAAAGGCAGCGTGGCCAAGAGAATTCAGCACCCTTCAGGGTAAAGCTGAGCAGTAGGCAGAGCTCAGCACAGAAGACAAACAAGAGTAGCAAATACTGACCTTCCCAGGAGTAACCTGATCACTGCGACTAATGATCGAAGCCCTCAGCTAGTATAAATCAGTGCAGACTCACTGGCTTCAAGCAGAAGCATGCTAATTTATTTCAGCTGCAAACCTGGTCCGTGACATTTAAAAATTAAGCTGCACAGCAGAAGAACAAGGGAAAAATGGTCTTTGCACAATCTCACACAGCAATTTAACACAAGCAGCGTTCCTCTTGCTAGAGCAGTAAGCTTGGGCACAGGCAAAATCATTGATTGAGGAACAAACACACTTGTGTCCTCATGAAAAGAGTTTTTCTCAGACTCAAGGGATATAATTGGTCTTAGTATGACCTTTGCTTCTATAATGAGCGCTGGCTTTCCCCCTCTGATTAGTTTTTCTGACCTTATATAAGCATGCACTGAATTTACATTCTGCACAGCACCTACAGATATCACTGATCACAGAGAAGCGGTGCTGTGGCATGATTGTGAATGCTGCTCTCAGCATAAAATTAAGCTTTTAGACCTGTCTGCAAATAGCTAACAATAGGAAACCACAATAAAACCCTCTAGTGTGTATATTTTGGTGAACAAAATCTGCTGAGGCTCATTCTGTGACACTACTTTGGGATGCTCACAGAGCAGGATTTAAATCTCTGCAGTTTTCGGAGTCTTCCTAATAAGTTTAATTATAGGAACAGCAAACCCATTGGTTTCTTCTGCGGAGCAGATTACTCCACACAGTGTATATAGAAGGTATTTCTATGGTCAGTAAATGGACCCATCAAAGCTGAGGAGGCTGAAAATAGATTTCTTCCTATGCATTACTGCAGGTTTAGTCTGTCATTTATTCTGCACCAAATGAAGCCAGTGTGAGGTGATTGTGGTCCTAAGACTCTTACTCTCGTATGTTATGTGATGCTCAGATGAAATGCCAGATCTTCCAGACCTTTTCCCTCATTGCTAACTTCTGTCCAAAGGTGGATGTGCTTTGCATCCTGGCATGGGTGTCCTTAGGCTCAAACAGCCACTTCCACAAAGCTGCTTCATTTGACAGGGATGTGAGCTCGCCATTGAGGAAACTTCAGGCCAAGCTGAACTCTGCACAATCGGAACATTTTCACAGCACTAAATTTTTGGCAAACATTCTTCTTTCATTAACTGCACTTCTGTGAGGGTCAGAGCTGAGTCCCCTGCTTACTTTGACTTGAATTCACGTTAGCCTTCTCCATGTAACCTATTGATGCACTCTCCATCCGCATGCTCTTAATGCACAGGGCAGACAGAGCTGCTCGAGGACATGGCGCCGCGTGGAGCTTTTATGAGAAGCCCTGCCGCCAGCTCTGACATGGCACAGAGCCTTCCTCCATCTCCTTACCTTCTATGGCACACTGAGCTCCTGAAATTAACCCCCAAAACCAGCAACAGTTCTTTTTAACTGCAGATATTCCGGCAGATGAACTGAATTTTTGTCATTTTTTTCCTTCTTTTTCTGCAGCGTTATTAATTGATAATTTAATTTCCGATCTGGCGAATTACATGCAATTCCTTCGCCATCAGTTAAATGACAAGTTTAGAGCAGAAAAGTTTAGGTAAGCAGATTGTCAGTGCTTATGGCTGTAAGACATAATTATGTACAGCCAACTGTGTAACGCGCTTGAAAAAATTATAAGCCTAGGCACAGAAATTAAAATTATTTCAAGATGAAGTTGTACAAATACAGCTGCAAAAAGCTGCAAAATCCTATTAATATATTCCAACTGTACTGGTTAATGCAGTGGGGTTCCAATCCCCAGTGCCATGACAAAGTAAGTTTAACTACAACACACAGCGAATCAAAGGATGGGTGCTTACATCCAAACATGGCTCCAGAAAACTATTTCAGCTATTATTTATGTACTCATAAACTTCTGGGCATCAGCTGGTAGCTTGGCATGATGACTCCCCAGCACGACAGGGCAAACATTAAACGCTAAATTACCATATGTCAGCTTAGGGTAGTTAATAATTCTACCACATCTTGGACAACTTGAAGGCTTTTCTGAAACTGCTGTCAAATCGAATCTTTCCTTCGATCAATAAAGCAGCACAATGAAATATGCTATTTGTGGTGTCTGAAAGAATAGATTAGCAAACTACAGTAAATGCAGATGGCAGGGACTAACTCCATTTCTTAACCAGAGACCCCAAGTGTGAGCATGAGTGCTCCCAGTGGTTCCAACAATGTGCCCCACATGAAGAATCCACGTGTGGCTGCACATCATGTCTGTATTTCTCTGCTCTGTGCACTGCCAGTGTGGCAGCAGCTCCCCCTGAATGGCCCCACAGCTGCACGTTACCTACGGATCTCACAGGCTGCCGTTAATTACGGGAGCAATGTTTGTTCCGCGCTGCTGGCTCTATCAATCTCAGCCTGAGGAATAAAACAAGATGACTGCAAGCATAGAGAACGGGTCCGACCTTCCGTTTGTTTTCCAAGGTGTATAATAGAGATATCTCTGGCAACACAGAGAAGGCCCAGCAGTAATCTCTGGCAACAGCCAGATAAAGTAGAAATTCACTTGAAGGGGTACCACGAACCCCAAATCACATTTCTGTTACTGCCTTTAGTCAAGTGTAGATACAACTAATACAGCGCTATGGTAAAACTGGTTGGAAGAACATGTTGCTTTGTGCATCGGGCAGCACCAATGGCACATCTCAAGAAATGCAGCAATGACAAGTTGGAGCCCAACATTCAGCACAGTTGTCCACCTGACAAAGCACCTTTAACAAAAGTCAAAGTATTCTGAGGGGTCACTATGTATCTTACTATGAACCCTCAGAAAATCTCTCCCTGGCTTCCCACAGGGTGGCCACAGGTCTCTTGTAGCCTCTGAATCTGATAAATGAGCTCTGAAAGGAGATTTTACTTGACACAAGCTGAAAGCAAAGGCACTGTGTTGTAAACATTTTCCCTGCGCAGCACCCAGCCTGGTCCTCCCTCATGAGACTGTTCCAGTTTCTTATTTTGAAGGAAAAACAAAATCTGAGCCCCTACAGCATTTCTGCATTTCCTTGTGCTCTTTGGTCAGTTTGCTACACCCACTACTGTGTCTGATGTTACAGTTCAATTGTAAGCCATGATTATGACCTGCAGACCTTATCGAGCTGTCCCATACTGTACATGACTCTTCTTCAAGCCTTATGGGGGGCTGATAAGAGTACGAGTGGTCCTGAAACCTGACGGTCCCCAGCAGACATTGACCAAGCACATGTTTACAATTCCTTGGCACTCTTCCTTGACAAAAATGGCTTTTGAAACCAACAGCAGAAAGTAAAGGAAACCATTTCTTGTAGAACACTGTGTGAGTATTATGACTTTTTAAATCCGAGTCATTCCATCCAGATCTCCTTTGCAGCTGGGCACGGACATAGGAGTTGTTCTCAGGCTGCAGGGCTCTGAGGAAGGGAGGTGAACATCACTGGTGGCAGGAAATTGCCTTCATAACACTTCCAATTTAAAGAAGTCGCTAATAGCGCAGGGAATAGGCCCTGTGGGAAATGGGAGGGCTGGAAGCAATCCACCAGTGCAAAAACCGAACTGCTGACTTCCAGCATTTAATTGGGATAGAATTACAGGTGGTCATCATCTATCAGTGCTATACATACTCAAAAGGTGGTAGTGAAAAGGAGCAGATTATTACTACTTCATGCCGTATCTTTTTTTTTTTCTTTCAGAGGAAATTAAAAGAAAACAGTCCATCACATCCCAAAATCACGCAGCTGCTCTGTAAGCCGTGCCTTGCTCTTCTATCCAGCGTAAATCAGCACAAGCTTCAGCGGCTTTGCACCGACTCGCAAGCTGACCCAATATTTTGGTGGTGATTAGAGTGAGACATCTCTTCATGTTTATTTCTAGGAGAGCTCAAAGTTGGCTCTTGTGCTTTTCAAAAGCTGGATGTATGTGGGGAAAGATGTTTTTTCAAACTCTAAATCTTCAGGGCTTTTTTTTTTTTTTTTCCCCACTATTTTTTTTCCCCTTCTTTTTAATAAGAAGCAGGAGGAAGATTGCCTGACCCTCTGAACTATCCTTGGGTTTGAATACGCGATATGGTAAACAGAAGAAGAAAGCCCTAATGTGAAACTTCTTAAACTGCCGAGAATGAAGGACAGCAAATGGGATGCAAGCCAAGGAACATGACAATTAGCACAGAGAAAGTTTTCAGGGTTTATTCCATCAGTCAGCACTTAAGGAGGCTTTGAAGGGGAAAAAGCATCCTTTTATACATTAATCCACCACTTCTGCACTTTCCCCCTATTCCATGGATTTAGTGCTTAGCTGCTAAATATCTCTATGCAGAGCTTTATTAAGAGGAGTTGGTTTATTTTTTTGAAAGATCCACATCCATTAGTTTGCACAGAGAGAAAAAGGTAAAACCATTTTGACCACTGCAACATCCTGAGTTTAAATGACAACTTACTCTTCCCCCGGCTAATAGCACTTAATGACAGGGGTGAAAAAACTAGCATTCCTTGCCATGCATTACTATTCACCATCTTACTGAAGAGTCAGACTGTGCTACCACGACAAAGGAACTCAGCAAAAGGAAAGAGAGAATCGCCCACACTTCACCCCCTTCCCGTCCTGTCTTGGCAGACTTCGTGTCTGAAGAGGCACCTCACTGTTCCAAGATAAAATATTTTTTTCTTTCTTGAAAAAAGAAAAAGTTCTCTCAAGCAAGAAGTTGGGCAACAGCAGGGGACAATGCCATGCCAGTATTAATTAGCAAATTCCAAATGAATCATAGTTTGTGCTTAGCGGGGTATGCTTGAAAAGCATGTGAACTTTTCAAATGCTGTGTTGCGCATAATGCTTGTAGCTTTTATTTTATCTTTTATTTTTAATAAGACTAACAAATAAAGAGGAGCTTTAGAAGGGCATCTTATTCATTCTCCCCGTGGCCCCATTCCAAGGCATTTGTGTTCCTGCATATTTCTTTATTCGGAGGATGCCGCCCTCTTAGCTCATCCCTTCTGGTTCAAGGCCACTACTGGGGAGGCTGCATTTCCCTCTAATTAAGCAGTGCCATGTGTGGTTGTCCACACTGTGCCCCAAACCTCCTGGCAGGGGACATGCTGTGACAGGCAATGCTTGTCATTTCTACAGCTCTTTGATTCTGGGTCCCTGGGATTCCAGCATTAGCCTTCCCCACAGAGAAGCGGTGCTCTCACTGCCTGCTGCTCCTGAGCCAGGGCTCCCACTGCTTAGCAGGATGGGGCTTTCATGCACCCCAATCACCACTGCTGCATGGGAGACAGAGCTGGGTGCCGGCTACATATGGCAGCAACCACAGTGACAGGCTCTGATCTTAATTTCAGGATTATTTAGGTTGTGATTGAGCTGGGGCACCTGCCTGCGCAAAGCTCATCAATTCTCTTTGATTTGGAAGACTCTGTGCATCTGTGTCAGACTGTGAACTTCAATTTCAATGCAGAGCCTCATTGCTGTTTTTCCTCTCTTTCACTTCTATATTGAGTTTAAAAGACACAGGAGCTGAGAAAAGAAATTTATACAACCTACGAATTGCGAGCATTTCAGCTCCTACCTTCAGAGTTATGGTAGATGAACTGAGGAATCATGGGTTGATGGTCTGAGCTGAACTGCCTACTGGCCAGCTGAGTGGGCAGTACATATCCAGACCAAGCCACAGCTAAGCAGGACCCGCTGGTGGCTCAGCTTCATGGGAAGGATGCCAGAGATCCTGGCATCCCATCTGATCCTCCCTGCAGGGTATTAGGGTGGTTGAGCATTGGGATTGGCTGCTCAAAGGTGGTGGTGGAGCCCCCAACTCTGCGGGTATTTAAAGCTAAGCATGGACATGGCACATGTTTTAATGATGGGACTTGGTAGATCAGATTGATGGTTGGACTGGATGTGCTTGATGGTCTTTTCCAACCCATGCCACTGCCACTGGAGACCAATGCCCCCTTTCATAGGTGAAGTGCTTTCGAGGCGGGTAGAGGAAAGGAAAGAGATGGTAACATTTAATGGATCATAGTCTAGCTCCCTGAAATATCCTACAACAAAGCGTGATATTTTTTTTTCTTCTAGGTGTTTATATTTCTTAAACTGCCTAAAGAAGGAGTGCTTTTACAAACTGCTACCAACCTTGCATGCCTGTCGGCTGGGAGGACGAAGTAAAAAGGGAAAACAAAGAGAATAGAGTCCCCTCCCCATTCCTGCATCCAGGATAACCCTGCTGCTTGCAGATAACAGGCTACGGAAGGATTCAGCCACTCACACTGAGGTCTCACAGCACAGGTTTCATTTAACCTAAACCTGTCCACCATGATTTTAGCAAGAACAGTGAGAACTGAGAGATTCATATCTCCTTCTGCATTACCCTGGCAAACAGAAATGACTGCGTGCAGAAAAGCTGGGGGCTATTGCTACCTAAAGAACAACTACAAGGTCCACTGGGATCCAAAATGCTCAGAGCTATTTTAATCAAATTACTATAGATTAGGAACAAACTAGAGTCTATTGAAGTTAATGGACAGATTTCTATCGACTTCAAAGGGCTCAGGAAGAGCCTGTAATACGAAAAACAAGCAAGTATCAAAATGAAGGAAATGCATTTTTTGTCTAACCCGTAATGGCATGAGATGAAAGAACTGTTTCAGCTGAAACTATTCAAAAAATATTCCATCTGAGACAAACATCAAACATTTCCAACAGTCAAAATCCAGCAAAGCAACCAGCAAATGAGGAAACAGCCTGATAACAAGTGTGGTCAGCTATGGGTACCAGAGCCCTACAAACAGAAACCGTAGCTCTACCAACAGCCACAGAAGACTTTCACTAACTTAAATAGAAAAAATAAACAACCAACAAAAACAGTTCCCAATTTTGTGCATGTACAGATTTATACATGAACTTTGTTTTACTTTCCACTCAAGATTGTTTTCCTTGAGAAGGAAATTTTATTCTTATTCCTTAACCCCCCACCCCCACAAAAATGCTAGTATAGTATTTCATTCCTGGTCACAAATACATCATTTGTCCTTGTGGCTTCAAAAGACCTCGTCATCTTCTCTGATGGATGAAGGTGAAATTATGACACAAGCAATTTCTTTAAACTAGCTTCTCTCTTATTACTTAGCACGTTTTGTTGTCTTTAAAGCTATATATTTAAGTGACAGCTAGATATCTATTAAACCCCACAAATCTGAAGGCCTAAGAGGCATAAAAGAAATTTCTTCTTTTTGAGTTTTATAAGGAAAAAAAAAATCAGGCCTGAAGATTGGGGATTGTGATTTTACTGACCTTCACAATATTAGGTTCTTCTCAGTGCTGGTGTAATTGGGTACTGAGTCTGTGGTAGACAGAAGTTTTTTTTCCTATCAAAGAAGTTAGATTGAGAAAGCACTTTAAAGAGTTTGTAGGGACCAGAAGCATCAAATTGTCCTCAGCTCCAGAATTATACTTTCCCAGCTTTCATTCATTCAAGAGGTTTAGCAGGTAAACAGATAAATCCCACTTCAAGTCTCCCATGCTGTACTCAAATGGCAGCAGAGGCTGAACTGGCTTTTTTGATCACACAAGTGTTGAACAAAAATGAGGCAGTAGTCAAGGGAAAAGAGATCCTCGGTTAAAATGCTCCATCCTATCCATTAAACTTTTTCTATCAGTGCTCAATGGGACCTTTTGTTCAAAGTGTATCAGCATAAGTTCCAGAATCTGCCTATATGTGTACATTGTTAATGTCTGGATGAAGATACCAGCACCACTATCACCATCAGAAGCACGCTCACATCTAGCAAACACCTAGCATCCACAGCCCCTGCTGCCAGGTCTTCAGTAGGCAGGGCTGTCCTTCATATAAAGCCTCTGAGGATCACAAATGGAAAGCACAGCAGTAAATGCTGGCAGCTCTCATGCCAGCTATGCACAAGTAGGGGAGATGCTCCAGCTGAGCGGCCACCTCAGCGGTCACCTCCGAGCGTGCAGCAGCAGCGTTGACCAAACCACAGTGCTTCAGATAATCATGACTGGGATTGAAAGGTATGGTTCAAATATCTCTTAATGTCCTATTATCTGTGGATCACTGACAGGGTTGATTATAACGGTTTGACACGACTCCAAAGGAGCTGTTACGGTCTATTGTATCAATAGGTACCCAGGGAGTCTTTAATCCAGATACACGTGTAATAACAGCATACTAAAAACATTCTTTTTTTTATTTTCTTCTTTTTTTTTTTTTTTTCCTTAAAAGATGCTATTGCTGAAGCAGTAGAAAGAAGTCAAAGTAATGTACACTGAAAAAGGAACAGCCCTGTCATTTGTTCACATGACAAGAACATAGAAAAATCTAAAACCCAAGATTGTTTCCCCTTTCAGTCGTAATATAAAAACCATCCAAAATGTTTATGCCAGGAGACAATTTCAAATGACTTATTTTCCTGCTGAGCTATAATCTTGGTCAGCAGGAACGCGACTGATGTGACTCAAACTGTACTGCTGCTGTTCTGTGAAGGCAAGAAGGGGTGAGCTGTCATAATTCTTAAATTAACAGAAACGTTTTCTGTGTGCACGATGTATGAGAGTATGAAAATAAGTGTGTGGAAAAACTGTTTGTTTCCCTTGGAAACTGGTAGATGGTTTTGATTAAGAAAAGTCTACCTCTATGTAGGGTTCTTCTGAGGTTCCCGGATACCGCATGAGCAGGGTGGTGTGCAGAGGCCCATACAGAGATGCTGTTTTAGGAACAGAATGGAAAGAAGACCTAGAATAGGCAATTACCACTTTTCAAGTCATAACCTCTCATCTTAGTTTATTTTTTTTCCAAAGCAGATGCCTTCAAAACACTTATTTGTTCAGGGAGGTCTGTGAGTTGCCATACAACCAGTACACAGAGGCATTCAAATTTGAATTCCTGGAAAATGCTGTTGAAATGATTTGCTTAAAAAGAACTGTGTTTACAAGGAGTTGGAAGACCTTTTGGAAACATTTGATTGCTTATTCTTCAAGAAATATCTTGTTGCAGGTAACGAGGTATCTTTCAAAAAAGGGTATAAAATACACAAACAACCACTCTCTCTGATGAGAATGATGACTGTTCAACCCTATTCTTATTTAGCCCTGTCAGAAACACATTCACAAGGAGTTTTTCAAGAAAATAAACATATTCATTATGCTAGCTATTAAATCCTCACTTGTGCAAAGGTCTTAATGCTTCCACTGGCAGTCGTGACAGAAGAGCATCAATACCTCCTGAGAATTTTAATGAAAAACTCCTGACTGCAGAACTGTACATGCGTGATTTGTTGCTGTACTTTGGTCCCTGGGTCTTCAAGGAAAGAAGGTTGGGTCAAAGCCACCCAAGGAGAAACCAACACTTCTCAGTGTGTTTCCAAATATTATTTAAATAACGACTTCTGCTCGAGTTATTAATGCTTTTAATATGAATTCTCATCTCCTCTTTTTATTGCTTTGTGTGTCTTTCTGGTTATTTAGAGAGTTCTGAGAAGAGCTGGTCAGCACTTCAGGGCTCCCACTGCTCAGCAGCGACAGATGCTGACCATAAAGTTAAAGCCAACACACACAAATCCCAAAAACCCAGAATCCTTTCTTCTTCTTTCAGGGAAGGGGCAGGGGGGAAGCCAAACACATCAATACCTCCCTGTCCTTCTCCCCCAGCTTCCTATCAGAGAGCAGCACCAATTCCAGCACTGAATTAATTCAGAACATGGGAGCACCAGGTGTCCAGAACTGTTAAGTGCTACATTGCCTGGATCTAATGTGCTGTGCCATCAGTGCCCAGAGGGCTGTGGGAGAAGCCTAGGAGAATATTGCACATCTTCAAAAGATGAAGCTGGGGGAGGCCGGGCAGTGTGTGCCTCTTTCCCCTCACGCAGCACTGCCCTTTCCTCAGGGCAACAGCTGGCTTTGACAGCCCATGCGTTTGATGGTGCGGATGTCACACACATGGGAAAAGGGTCACGGTTTCCAAATCATCTGGTGGAGTAATGGGAGGAGACAGCTCCCCAGCAGCGAGAGCCAGAGCATCTCAGCGCTCTGACATTGCGTCCGGGCACCGGCACAAGAAAACCAGACAGCTCCCATACCCCTCAACATCTGGTCATCTCCATCAGGCGGCAGTGGTGGCAGATTGTGCCAAATGCAGCTGGGCTGCTTGCTTGTTCAATTCATCTTCCACGTCTCCGTTTTGAAATAATTCAAAGCACAGATCACTTGGTGAATTTTTAGTGATCGTGGAAGCTGGGACCATTAAGCACAGGACAGATACAGTATGAAGGTAAAAATCTTCAGTCCTGCCTTCCGATACACATACTATTCTAGTCCCAGGCTCCCTCAGTAATGACTTCTTATCCTGATGTGCCAAATGTTTATGTAATGTTTTTCACATTAATAACACAGCAAGAAAATAAAGAGCCAGATAGTTCATGCTCATCAGCAAATTATCTGCTAGGCACACAAGGGTAGCAAGAGACCTAACCAACTGGAGTCTGAAATCAGATCCCAGGGGATGATTTAGATTATTGCCCTACAGGATGCCCAAGTTTTTATCTCATGTAGTGGCTTTCCTAATATTAAAAATGCTACTAATGAATTTTATGGTTGGATGAAAGAACTTTTATACAGTCACTTGCAACTAGATTAAGTGTATCAAGATGTTTTCTTTGATATTGTCATGTCAGTTCATATCAAGTGACTCTTCCATGCTTTCATGTCTGGTAATTCCCAAGAAATTCATGGCTACAATCTAAAATAAACGTGTGACTTTCAATTCAGTAAGAGCTGAATGATAGGAATTTTAAATTGCTGGGATAAAACTGCTAGCTACTTCATAACACTCATGCTGCTTCCAGATTTAATACCTGCCTTTTCAAACACTATCAATTCACTTAATATGTCAGTAGGGAATAACATTATTTTATTTTCCTTTCCAAGGATCATGAACCATTTTCTCTCACAGAAATGTACCAATTACCCACATGCCAATTGTCCCAGCCATGCTCTGATCTTGCAGCGTGGACGTTCAGTTCAGAAGCACACAAAGCTTTCTGATGCTACAAAAGAAACACTGTGGGCTAAATTCAGGACTGATGTAAGCAGGCAAATTTCTGCTGACATCAAGGGATCTGCGCTGCCGAACGCTGGTTCTGAATTTCGCCCTCTGCCCTAAGAATGTGACAAATGCAGATGGAAGTCAGAACAAAACCTTTCATGCGACAAATACCTAATTTAAGGAATTAGCAGAGCAAAGCCATAAAAAAGGAGGTTAGAAATAAGAGGCTATAGTGTTGCACTTACACTGCCACAGACAAGCTGTGTCGTACCTCTGCCAGGAGGGGCACTCGAGGATGAGGAATTGCCTGTGAGGCCAGGGGAGCGGTGTGGATGCTTCTCCATGCCCTCCTGAGACTGCTTGGCTGGATGAGTGCAGTGGGAAAAAGGGAGCCAGCCTTAATGGAAGGCCTTGGTCAGGGAAACATCAGGGGCCAGGTGTGCATGGTGACACAGCATGGCTGCTCCGCATGGAGCACTTGATGCAATGCCTACAGGGCACATGAGCCAGCGCCAGAATGGGAAGCTGTGGATCTCAGCCTGCCCTCACTAATTGGTCCTACTGAGAATTTGGGCATATTAGCCAGGGCATGATGCCATACTAATGAAGCTGTACTGCTCCTGGGCAGCTTGGAAAGGCACTGCCCTGTGCTCGCAGACCTCCAGGCTGCCCTCAGCCATCTCCTCCTGGTGCCATCCTGCTGACATACAGGCGGCTGTGCCATACATGCTGCTGGTGGAACAAGCACTGACCAGGTAAATGAACTTGATAGATCTGGAGCTGCACTCCCTGACTTTGTCCCAGAGCTACTGAGGTGCTGAACCTTTTGCAGCCTCCCTTGGAGGACACAGCACCGTGCTTCAACTCTGAGCACTGGCAAAGCTGTGAACTGTACATCAGGTCACTGCCAATTTCTTTCTAAAAATGAACTGTTTTAGCACTGGGTGCAGTGATTTATTTTGAGTATATCTGCATGTACATTATCTATTCAGTTCTCAGCAATGCTTGGTAGCTCTTACTCTGCATTGATTGGGACGTGCTGGGAGACATGCCAAACATAGTTAGCAGAGAATATCACACTCTACTTGGAAGCATTTAACGTGTATTCTCAGTGCCTTTCAGCAACAAATACTCACCTGTCCTGCCCTTTTGAGAACTATCAATGAAGTTCCAAATTAGGAATTCACTGTTCTATCACTGATGCAGATTATGAACACACACACCATTTCCATCAGGGACTGATGATTTGACTGTGGTTTGTTAAGCACTGGGGGAAAGAATCTCAGCCCAAACAAACAAACAGGGTTTTGATTTCAAACCTATTTAAGTTTTTGAGATTTTCAAACAAAGAAGGTTTTGATTCTGAGAACTGAGCACTGAGTGATATTCCCCAAGGCCAAGAAATGATGGGGTCCGCAAACTGAGGCATACTTTGAACTCTTGCTTTAAGAAGGTGTCCTTTATCTGGCTTCTAATTCCTATAATCTCTGTAAGGATAGGTACTGCTCCTCCAAAACAGTTGGTTCAACCAACAGAACGGTTCAGACAGAATACAGCAGGCTTGTTTGAGAAACAGGGAAAAACCATATCACAGTAGAATTATTCCTCTGTTTTCCAAATACTCAGCAACATGACTGAGCTGATGGTGGGTTTATGAACATCTCTCCAAAACAACACGTTACTGACTGCTGGAATAGCTCTCGCTGAGAGTATATCTGACACCATTTGTAAGGCTGCTACAACATTAAGCTTATGGAGCAAAGCCATAATGCAGACCTAACTCTTAACCAGACCATACATTTGTGTGATACCGTGGCAGGAAAAAATAAAGCAGAAGAGTTGGGAAAGCAAACCCTCACACCAGCATGATAAAGGAGAAGGATCTCGCTGTATCTGCAAACTGTACTGTAAAACCTGTGAGCTGGTAGGAAAGACATTAATGAGCATCAGACAAATCTAATAGGAAGTATCAAAAGCAGACACCAAATGGGATGCAAATGATGAAAGAGAACGTGCAGTAAGAGAATAAGGATGCTAAAAATGGTGTTTTATATCTCTCAGACCACAAGAAACAATTTAATTTGCACTGACCTGCAGGAAGCGGTCATAAATTTGATTTTAAATAAGCAGGCTGCAGCATCAGTGCTCTTGTGCATGAACTGCTCATATTCCCCGCATGGTGGTAGAGACAAGGGACTGAGCAGCAGCTGCTCCTGGAATCCTGCAGGTGCTGCTGGTTGAGCCAGGCCAGGCCACCAAAGCCCCAGTGCTGCAGGAGCCAGGGCTGTGTCACAGCCAGTTTGTTCTCCAACATTCCCCTACACTCAGGTTGCTTGTGGCATAGTCCAGGTTGCTTCCATATTGATTCAAATCAGTGAGAACTGGACTGCTCCCCCAAAGGGCTTGAGCGTTAAATAGAAAGAAATGTTCAAAAGACCTGATCCTCATTTTTCATTCTGATTCCGAAAGACCCAACAGGAGAGAGCTCGAGGCTTCCTCCGCATTCCTCCCTTATACTGCTATACCTCAGAAATATTTAGAGAAAGGGAAGCTATCCTTGCTTGGCTTTGACATGTTGAGCAGCCAGCCGTGTCTATGCAAGCCGGGCTGGTGACCTGGCCATGTGGCTCCCTTGGAGCTGCGCCGAGCCTGCGGCTGGTGGCCAGCCTTGGACAGGGCCAGGTTTGTTTTATTGGTCTTCATTTTGCTTTCATTTTAATGCGACGGTAAAAATTTTATCTGATAATCTAAACAAGGTAATAATTTTGCTCCATAAAAGTGCCTGTCTTCTGTTGTTACTGCCACCGTCGTATATTGGAGAGTAATATTTGCAACATTATACAAAATTGTTATTCTATTAAAATGATAAAATGGCAGCGGTTTTATTACATGAGTGATTTTCCAGGCACTGAGATGCCCTTTACTGCAGACAAGAATAATAAACACATTATTCACCAACACATTAGGGAACAATCCTGTGATTTCAGAAAACAGTTGTAACAAACAAGTAAGTTATTGCAGTGACACTCAGGAAACACAGCCCCCAAACCTTACCTGCTGTAACTAAATGCTGCTAATGGCCAGGGACTGTCCCTGCTTTGCATGTCAGCAATTTGTTCCCTAGAAATTGGCAAACCATAAGAGAGATGGTGAGAACTGTTTGTTCACTTTTTGCAATACCATCTAATCCAGGCCTTGGGATTTTAACCCTTTCCTCCTGACTGAAGTCTTAAGGATTTGCCATCTGTGTGTTCTGCATCCGAGAGGATGAAGAAGGGGAAAGGATTAAATTAATTAACAAATTCTAATCCTAAAACAGCACTGGCACTGTTATGGCGCTTTGAATTCTGATGAGGATTTAAAGCAACACTGACTGCTCCCCCATCAAAGAGAAGGAACACAACTCTGTGCTGTGGCTGCCCTGTATGGCGCTCACAGAGGGAAGGGATCCTTACAGGGAGCTCTGGGTTACCCAAGGAGCCCTCCAAGCCCTTCCTGCAGCTCACAGCTATGTCACGCTGTCACTTGAGAACGTTATCAAAGTTATAGACACAGTTGTACATCCTCTAAGCTACAAGGTAATCCTAAATCAGGTAACACAGCCTGATATATCTGATCAGCAAACAGACCTGTGTTTTGATTCTGTACCCTTCACTATACCAAAAGCACTTGTGCCATTGCCACCCAGGGGATGTTGGCCCTTTGTGCTGGGAAGCAACTTCAAGTTTCCTGACATTGCAGTGAATTTGGAAAAGAAACATATGGAAACCAGGTGATGTATTTAACATACTGCCAAAGAGATTTTGTGTGGTTTTAGAGCACACAGACTCCGGGGAGTATCCACAGCAATCTGATGGGTCTTGATGGCTAACTTTTGTTCTTAATTCTCATGCAGAAGAACTGAGACACATTCATCTGTCTCATGTTTCTATTCAGGTGCACACATTCCAGCCACACAGGAAAGACAGATGCTGCTACTTTTTAAAGGAAGGAGAAATAAAGGGAGGGAGGGAAACTACTCAAGCGGATCAGAGGTTTGGAAGCTCACTCCCCAGGAGCCCCTGTGGGTAATGCAGATGTGCTGGCTGCAGCAATCGCTCCTTGGAGCACAGGGTGTTTATGGAAGCCATACACTGCAGTACAAATGAAATCCGTTTTCTTAGTAGTCCCCATAGTGGAATAACAAATGGCAGAATTCATAGTACCCAGAGACCAGTGCCTGGGTTTTGATTCTCTTGCAAGATCCATGTGCAAACTCTTCAAAACAAATGCACATTTGGCAGTTTGTGCAACAATGAAAACCACTTGGGGGGGATTAAGGGCTGAGGTGCTATCAGCTGAAAAACTGAGTAGCCCTGAAACAGAGCCGGAGCTCTAACATTTGTATATTGATCCTCAATAAACTTGTGCTGCAAGTAGATTCTGAAGGACACCATTCCTTCTTTTTAAGCCTTTTAAGTAGGTGGAGGCTGAAGAGATTTGGCTGTTTATCTGTTGCGAATCCTGTTTTTAAAATCAGACCCTGCGTTTCCAGCAGCAGAATTTGTAGCATACAGGATACTCAATTCCATTGCTAAAACCAATATCAAATCTAGCAAAGCCAATGCAAGGCTTTGAGGTCTTCTAAAAAACAAAGCCTGCAGTATTTCACTGGTATTTCAGTGCCTGCTTTGGAGGAAAGATTGACCGCAAACGTGATGCATTTATAGATATTCCTTCATTTCTGCACCCCGAAAGATATAAGGGGCTATGAAGCTTCCTGAATCTTAACCTGATTTTAATCTAAAATCTTAAACCAAAAGAGCATTGGTCTTTTGTTTTTTTTAAGAGGGCTCACCTGCACATCAGGATGGGAATGCGGAGCTGCCAGCGCACTTAAAAACATCATTTCAGAAACTAAAGAAAAACCTCAGTGACAGAAATCCAAACCCCATTCAAATCAGCTTGTTTCCTTTGAGACATACTGCTAGCCTAGCAGGAATAAAAAAAACAACAACTTTTCCTTCTGTACGCCGTGCCTTAGAATACTGTTATCTTTAAGACATTTTGTTCACTTCTTGAGAAAGCCTTATCAGGGAGGCACAGTATGTTACAAAGCCTAAGTCGCCATGCACCCAAAATGTGTGTATGTGTGTGGGTGTACATCCACTGGCAGAACTAAAATAGATTTTAAAATACTTTCACATAGCTAAACAAAGCTGGAAGATGGGCTGGTAATTATATGTGCATTCCAAGTAGACTACACACAGTGGGGGTTCTAAAACATTCATATAAATTATACCAATCAGCACAGAAAGGAGGAAAAAAAAACACATCTAGGACATAAAAAATGACACTTCCCTATAGCTGATACACACACGTACTTAACTGTGGCAAAACAGTGCCTTAGAAAACAGGATCTAAAATACCATCTTAAAATGAGTTCCATCTACAGCTTTGCTGCCTCTGTAAATGCATGTGATTGTCTTAAGGATGTATTATGAGGAGATCTGATAAATCAAATGATTAAAACACTCTGTGGAATGTGAACATACATGGAGATTTTCTTCCAGAGGGAAAAAAAAAATGCATTACACATGATCTGAACTGCCACATATTGAGTGGATTTGTTTGTTTGTTTTGGAGTGCATTTGGTTAAATGCTGAGGTTTAACAGCTTCTGGAGTGTGGTAAGAAAACTGGTTTGTTCAACCTCATGCAACCAGTGCATGAATGACAGGGGAAATGGAGGCTCTGGAGTGTCTGACTTACATGCCAGGCGAGCCAGCATGACAATGCTTTGTCAAGGGATCTCCAGTCATGGTGCCTTGGGACAGGGGAATTAGAGAAAGAATTAGGATAATCTTTCCAGGCAGAAGATTTAAAGTCTGCTATAGTTATATTCGATCGATCCCCAAAAGATTGCCAAGAAGTGTGTATCTTAAAACTGCTGCTAATTAGGAGGTTTTAAGACACTGTTATAAAATACCTTCTGCTTGGTTTGTAAGGAAAACCATTTAGACTAGTAGTATAGAGAACAAAACAATCGTAAAACGTTATTTGTAGCTTCTATTATATTACCATTACACTATATTATCACCAGCATGGTTACATACCTAACATAAAACCATTTAATGAAACATTTGAACTTTCAGGAGACCTACTGGTAACCTGTTTATTTTTAGCCCTGGGATGACATTTGTTGTTTGCTGCAATGCAAACAATAATAATTACGTACAGAGATGCTAATGAGGAAGAAAAGTAATATTTAGCGCTGCTGTCTGTTCATGACAATGCACACACACAGAATATGGGATGGGTAACTTAAAAGGTGTTTTAATTTTTTATTTTCCTTAAAAATAAGCTTAATCTAGACTGTTTGGAAAGCATTTAAAATTTACATTTGAAGCAGTGACAGACGAGCAAGAATGTTGCTTAAATCTTGCACGCGGAAGACTGCATCCAGCAAACTGGAGAACTCAGTGCTCTTTTCATTCCTGTAAGAGTGGAACAACCTTTGGAAAGTTTTCCTGATCAGTTTGCACTCCGTGTCTTATAGCTGCTTTAAAACATTTATTTGGAATACCTCACATCTAAACCCATGTTGTAACGTTTACCAAATATTGCTGGGGCCTTTTTTTTAGCCAGTAAAGATGGCTAATCTTGCCTGGCCAAATTGCATGACCTTCAGCTATTCTTTTAAGAGAAGCTAATGGAAGCTCATCCCAGGCAATTACTGGAGATGTCAACATGAAAGGTTAAAATAAATAAAGTTGTCCCTCGTCTTTTCATGCTTTTGCTCCCCTTTGCCATTATTTGCACTTTTCTCCTTGCTGCTTGTTCATCTCAATTCCATCAGCAAGCCATAGGCTTCTGCTGTCCTACTTTGCCATCAAAATTCAAGTTTGGTAGGATGCTTATAGTTTTTGTTATTCATCTTACGTAAAATACTATTTACAACAACCAGATGTGAGAAAACATTCAGAAATAATATAGGTTGCCCCAAGAATTGATTTGTGTGGGGGTTTTGTAGATGATTTATTCTATTGTCTGTTTGTTTTCTTGCAGTGGCTCACAGAAATTGCTTTCTTAAGACTTCTGCAAATGGAAAGAAATTGCAGGTTTAGGTAAACAGAATTATTCTTGATCATAATTCAATTATAATGCTCCATCTCTAGCAAGCAAAGAGGGTGCACGCAGCAGGTCTGACTTGACTTTCCAATTGAAAGCTCAGCTACTCTGATGTCTTTATGTCTCTTTTTTACATGTTTTCTCATGATAATTTAGGATTAGCAGCTCTGAGAATCAAAACCTAAAACAAAGTTTCTTGAGCTTATATTTAATTCTGGCTTGATTCTCATCCAATTCCTTTGTACATTTGCCAACTGTGCCAAAAAAAACAACCCACCAGACATCACTGGGTGATCTTTTAGGCCTCACAGTTTTGTTTGTTTTGTTTTTCTGGTTGAAAGATGATAAAGGTTAAGAATTGTGTGTCCTCAGCACATCACAAAATATTTGACTAGGAGTTTAACACTGCAGGACTTATGCCTTTTCTGATCCACTAAAACAACTGTGTTTTAATACTGAACCATAAAATCACCAGGTATACGAGAAGGGTTGGGACACCTCTTGGCCATGAAGTCCCAGTATGACAGGGTTTTTACACACCTGTGCTCTCCTTGGCTTTAGAGACCACAAGAAAAGAGGAAGCTACTCAAATAGTAAAAAGCAGCGTGCAGACATTATGAGATGCTGGTCAGCTCGAATGCAATGATTTACCCATTGCTGGGCCATCACCATAAATACTGGACAAATCTCTGCCTTCATTCCCAATGTTGGAGCATCCTGCCTCCCTCTTGGCTGCTGCTGTTTCCCACTATCTCTCCCAGGGGTGACATTAGCATTAGAAATGTCACTGTGGGCGACAGCTTATTCCACTTTCACAGTGAAATACTCCTTATAGAGTGTCTGTGTGCAAATAATGAGGGCGCAGTAAATTCCCACTCTTACTACACACTCCCATTTGATCTCTGAAGCTTTTAGCTTCAACATGGGAAATAAATACTGAGAATAGCCATCCCATCCCCTCTGAGAAATGACTGAACTGCTGCAAAGCATGCACTAGGCTGCCCCTCTGGGTGTTTTGCTGTATTAATGCCTCCATAGTTCCCCAAGGGCAACACATTCTGCAGCATGAGTCAGGGGGGATGGGTGATAACAAAGATTGGGCAAGTTGATCCATGTACAGCTGGGAAAGGGATTTGGGCAGCAGCTACTGGGATTCTCTCTGGGAGAACCTATTTCAAGCTGGATCAAGGCTGACCCCGCTCCCAATGGCCACGCACTTTAGCTCATAGCATAGTGCAAAAGAAGGTAAAAAAGCAGAGGCTGCTGGGTTTGCTAACAGGAGACATTGCTAGGTACTAGGGGGAGGCCTCAGGAGAGAAATGGTGGAATTCAGAGGGAGCAGTAGCTTTCTATGAAAAGGATTAATGCAAGAAAGCCATAGGTTTAAAATAGCCTAATTGACCCAAGCATAATGTAGTTCACAGTCACATGGTGAAAGTCAGGCAGTATTTGAATGTCTCCTCATCATTTAATATAACATTTCTGGTAATAGAATATTTAAATCCTGTTTTATCAAAATCTCATCACTCAAATGTAGGAGTCTTTTCCATTGCTGGAACATACAGTGTTATAAATTCATGAAGGTCGTAATTATGAGCAGCTTCAACACTGTAAATGTGTTTGGCAAAGATATTATGCCCTTTCTAAGCAAGATTTGAGCAGTTCTCGCACACATTCAGTTACAAGGGTTTTACTTCTCGCATGCCCTACAAGCAGCAAACTGCCTCCTTGAACCTGGGGTTCTCATTAGGATGGAAAAGGCTGATAGCGAGAGGCCACCCCAAAAGCACTGCCATCACTTTCCCAGTGAACACAGCACAGAGCAATACTGCTCCTTTCTCAAGAAATCAGAAAAGTAGCACATTCAAATCCACACTGCTAAATAAATGAGGTACAGCGGATTAGATTGATTTTCTCACTAAAGAAGGTAGTAAGCTTGGAATGGTACCAAGTCAGAGGTGACCTCCCTTTCCATTCAGATCTTAACTTTTGCACGCAAGTATCAGGTATATAACTTTTCTACTGCTACAGTCAATGGTAAAATCTGTCATGAAACACAATGGGAAATCGCATTTAAGATCTGCAGAAGTAAAAGGCAGCGCACATAAAAGCTCCCATACTAGGTTTTTTTTCTTCTTTTCTTCATGGTCATGACTCCTAGGTTGCTTTCCAGCAGGATACAGCCTTAAAAGCCTTTTGTTCACATTCTTTATTCTATTCCTACTTGCAAACATTTAGCATGAATCAAAGCCAACCTGCTACACAAAGAACATAACTAAAACGCTCAGATGCAAATAAAGGTCTGGGGTAGATACTTTCTAAAATAATCAAAGCAAGATTCTCAATTCTGAAATACAAAATTCTAGAAGGAAAAACAAAGCCTTTGGTATCTTAGCTATAGATGCTGGGCAAGGGGACGAAGGCTGACGAGTAAATACTAAATCATACAGAGCCCTTGGTTAGTATTTATGTTCATGCTCTAGATAGTCCAACATAATTGATCACATCTGCACTTTGGAGGCAGAAATCTGAACAAGCTCTCCACAACTTGTATTTGAGTTAAAAGTTTTGTTGGAATGAAGAACATCCTGGAGTTGGATCATCTTGTTTATAGAAAAGCAGTTCACAAGACTGAACTCTTTGGTCACTTCTCGTGTGAGAGACAGAAGAAAATTCAATCTAACAACAAAACCCTCAAATAACATCACTTCTTTGATAAGGAAAAAGAACAAACACTCATTCACACAACTCAGATTCTCAAAAGTAAAGACATCTAAAGCATTCTATGGTTGAGCACAAGGGTGGCTGTGCACACAGTCCACAGCACATCCTTCAGTGCTTCTGAGCCACTGAAATGGGCCTGAGCATGAAGCTCAGGCAAACACGGTTGAGAGGAGAACAGCCGGGGAGATGAAGTGAGTTGGGAGGGACCAGGAAAGGTGGATGTGTTCTCAATTTAACCTGCTCTTTGCAAGCCACTGCGCTCAGCCAGCCCTAAAAATAAGCAACGCCATTTTATTACATAATCAGATTGGCTTTTGGATGGCTTTTATATTGATAAACTTAGTAGAACAAAATTCCAAGGGAAGAAGTGCAAGTTGTTGAACTAACAAGACAAAAACCAACATGACCCCCTGAGTTTCAGAAGCTGAAATCAATCGAAATCTTTCTATTGACTTCAGTGAGAGCTGCATCAGGATTTAAAGAGCTTACAGCTCTGAAGTTCGTCTCTGTTGCAGCTCAGAATTTTTCTTTTGTTTCACATCACATTAAAGATTCAGCATCTCTTTTCCTAATGCTCTGAAATATAGTATGATCTATAAGAGAACAGAAAACAGAACTAAAAGGGAAAAAAAGAAAAACCCTCCTACACCTCATTAAGATCTAAAGTTTGTCCTTAATGTGCCTATGAACTCAAAATGAGTGTCTAAATGGAGACATTTTTTTCTGCTACAGGGTAAAGTGATTATAAATGTCTCTTTGTGCAAAAGCTTAGTGGTATTTTATGCAGCTGGCACTGCAGAGTTTGAAACAAATCCAAGAAAACAGATTGTATCTTTAAGGTTAGAAATCAAACTTTCCATTGCTAAAGTGCACATTTCCTGGTAACGGGCTAAGCTCTGACACCAGAAGCTATGCAAACGGCATCTCTGCTGCTACGCTAAGTGAAGTGCATGGCTGTCTTTATTCCCTATTGCCTTTTTATCTATTCATTCCACTTCTGAACTGTCATTAAATGGACATTACAAAGTAATTTTTTTTTGCAGTTTTCTATTGTTTGCATTTCTGACGATTTTTCGCCCCAAATATTCATGTCTGCTATATATCTCTTCCCTTAAGCCTTTTAGCCTACATTTTCCTATACACCAGCAGATCTCATAGGTGCCTTTGTCAGTCAGCAAAAGCAGTAAGCTTCAGTTTACAGGTAGAAATATCCTACGCTGCTAAACCTTCACAGCAATAAACCTCACACAAGAATAGAGAAAGCCTACATCCACATACTGCCATTCTTCCCAGTCTTTAAAAGGCATTTCAATACCAAGCCCATATTTTGTGCATACCCTTTCTAGCTGACTGAATCAATGCTCCTAAAAGCTTAAGAAACCCTACATAGCCACATCATGAAGTCCCACTTTGCTTTCACTTCCAGATCACGCTCAAGAGGAGCGATGCTCTGCAGGGCTCCAGGGTTGGAGCTCCCTCGTCACTCCGATGCAACCCACTCTTACTGCTTGGGGACATGCAGGTTAAAAACAGCCACGAGGCTGGTTCGCCTCCCACACAATCCTCCAAGCCATGGAGGGGGCTGCTTCCCACATGATGAACTACCCAACGACTGGCAGCTGTGTTCTAATTTGAGCTCCCAACTAGTCCTAATGAATAACCTCATGTACAGCACGAGGAAGGATTGGTCTCCTATTCCTATCCAGAGGCAGATGAGAAAAATCCTATTTTTGGCTACAATTGCTGTTTGATCTTCCACAAGCAGCCCAGCTTCTAATAAAACTCCATACTCAATTGCGCTCAGCAGGGACACCGCAGTGAGGAGCAAAGGCCATGGAAGATGCAGGCATGGAGAATGGCAAACGAATCTGTGAACCAGCAGGACTGATGACCCATGCTTTGAATTGAAGTGGTTTGTGGCCAGTAATTCCTGTCGGTAGCGTTCAGTACTGGCTTTTAGCTACCTCCATGCTACTTCTGCAGATGGGGCGAATCTATTCTTTCCAAAATCTGTGATTGCTGCTGAGGAACTTTGCCTAAGCTTTCATCACCCATCTAGAACTTGCTCGTGTACCCAGTGCGGGTACAAAGCACATCCTTGTTGTAGGAGCATAGAGAGATTCCACTTTTTCAGCAATTCCCATTAGAATTCATTAATACCTGTACAAGTGTGGGTTCAGGTAATATGTCACATCAGTGTGCAGCTCCGTGATTCACATCAGCATGGTGGGTGCATTCTTACTCAGCTGCACAGACTGGACCTGCTTGATGCAGAGCATCTCTGCACAGTGCCGACCTCAGCTCCATAAAATCAAGCTTCCCTTTGAACCACTAGTGGAAAACCCAAACAGCTTACGTTTATAGTTTACTCACTTGGCCTATGGCATGGGAAAGGTGAGTGCAAACACAGTGTATCTCCCTGTTGGCATAATTCAGAACTGCGGTTTCTTGTCACAGATACCTGCTCAAACACGACCTTGGCTCAGTCTCTGGCAGCCGGGTGCCACTAATAGCAGGTAGACAAACAGGCATATTTACTTGATGTTTACCTTTCTCCTTACCTCTGTCACACACGCTAATGCCGCAGAACCAGGCTCCCCGATTAGTTCTGCTGACTGCAGTAACCCTGCGGCCTTCATTAAAGAAAAGCATTTTAAGGGAACTGTATCCATTCCATTTTCTGTCCTCAGCCCTTTGTGGAAGCTGGACTGAAAGCACCTCCAAGGTAAATCTACCTCTCCCACAGGTAAAATGCAAAGAGCATTGAATGATGCTCACCAGCAAAGAGAGGAAGCGATTAAAGGACAGAGAAAGATCAGAAGACGGAGGGCTGCCTTTCAGAAGGGATGCTGGGGAAAAACACTGAAATTCTTCATTTTCAAAGTGGTGCCTTTGTATTGTTTTCAAGGAAATCAACAGTGCTATTCCCAGAAACCAAGGCATGAATTAGACTGTTAGTATGGGGCAATCAGAGACTGCTCTCTGCTTACTGAGAGTGGGGATTTCACTGTTACCATTAATACACTGCAAACATGTGGATCCTTCCTGTCACAGTCACTATTTGCATAAGCTGATACTTTCCTTAGGAAAAAAAAGAAGGGAAGGAGTTCTGGGGGGTAGCAAAGATTAAAGGAAGACTGTCAGTCTGGCACTGCTCGTTTGTATTTTCACTCAGATGAGTGGAGTGTGTATAAATAATGCCTTTGATTGCTTCAAAGATGGGGCTGTGTCACCACCGCGTTTGAATCGTGGCACTTTTTCTTTGTATTGCTTCTGTCAGTCAGGAACAATATAGAACTTTTTTGTTAAAGAAGCCTTTAATTTCATGTAGTAATTACCTATTTGATCAGACAAAAGGTGCTGTGAATGAAAGTCATTTGCTTGTTTGATGTGACTGAGACTGAGTGTCACTACAGCTGCGAGACTGTCAGAGAAAACACTGGTGGCTGATTAGATAAGCAGCCCTGTGCAGAAAAAAGAGGTGAAAATGGAACGAGGGGGAAAATCAAGTTCTACCTATTCTAAATACATGGAAAATGAGAACTCTGAGAACATAATTAATATAATTACCTAGAGATGCAACTCCCATATAGCTTCATTGAGGTCAACTTTTCATCCACTGAGCTGAATGTCCTCCTTTCTACCCCCACTTCATCAGACAAGGCTGATTTACAAATCCACTAATGATTTGGTTGGAACTTGCTGAACACCTGCTGCTGTGTCACACGTGCATTCACACAGCCACAGAAATCACATTACAAGGACATGAAGGAGCATCGTCTGCCTAAGCCAATCTACTACTATTCAGATATTTCTTCCTGTTTGAAATCAGAGATGTCATCTGTTCTGCCAAGATTTGGTACTTTCTGGGTCACAGCAGTAGTTCCAGGATATGGTGGAGATGATGGGGGTTTGAGAAAACTGAATCTGCTGGTCTTCCCTGGATGAACTTTACCTAAAATGCAGAAATCCACGAGGCTGAGCTGGGCTTTCAGCTCACCCAGATCTAAGCCAGGAGAACCTCCCTGGTTTTGGCTCTGGAAAGGACCCAGCTGCAGGTGGGAAAGGGGCTTGGATATGTGTGTTCAGATCAGTGCCATGCATAGCCATCTACCTCTGAGCACGTATCTAACCTCCCTGTGCAGCTATCAGGATTTTAGGGTGAAAAGTATCATCTTCTGGATGGGAAACTGATGAACCGGAGCCAGCAAGCTGAACTGACTCCCCTTATATCTCTGCTACATGCAACAAAACCTCCATCCCCAGTGCAGCAGCAGCTCTATCCCTCTGTGTTACATGCAGGAGCAGGCACAGGGCTGGCAGCTTCAGCTCCCAAAAATCTATTTTCCTCCCTCTTGATTCCCTGTGAGAGCAGTGAATGAAGGAGCTGCAATTTCCAGTGGTTCTCTAGTGGTAAGTGCAAAGGCTGGTAAGTTGCAGGCTGCCTCATCACACTAGCTGCTGGCCTCTGCGCTAGCTGGCTAGAACTGAACATGTTTAAAACATCGACTGGAAATATTTTATTCTCTTGGATAACATATCAAACACCACAGCAATGAAACTTTCAAGGGTTTCGAGTCTGTGCCTGCAGCTACTTGAGAGGTCTGGTGGACTCCTTCAGCAGCACAGCCCCAGAAACCCCAGGATGGTTTTTTTTCCTGTGTCTTTTAAGTGACTCTACATGAGTGACTCATGTAGCATGGAGGCTGAACACCTTGATTTCTCTTTCAGCACACTCCCAAGTGCGGCAGAAGGTAGAAATTCAAAAGGAAAGCCCTCAGCTAGCTGACCTCAATTTACTGCTGTTCGGTGCATCCCCAATGTTGAAGGCTACTGGTGCGAGGCACGCAGTGCTGAGGAAGGCTGGAGACCCAGAAAAGGATTCCCACAACCTCAGGTAACAGAAGGAGGCTGTGTTCTCATCTCCACACCTGTGAGGAAGGCTGGAAATGGGAACTGCCGCCCACTCCTGCCTCACCTCCACATGGCAACACACAATGCACTTCTTGGTCCTACACGATTGGAGGTGCCCTCACTGCCTTGCCCATTCCCTCTTCTCAGGCAGCAGCTGCTGGACCTTCCACTCTGATGGCTCTGCCTGTATGTTCTTTGTCCCCAGCCTCAGCTGGAATTGCTTTTGAGGAGCTGCTACACCACCTCCCCAGGAATTGCTCCAGTGCCAGAGACATTCACACACAGGCAAGGCCAATACTACAGAGGAAAGTTCTCTAAAAAAAAAGCAAATGGACGCTTTATTTCTCTTTAAAGCTTGCTCTCAAAACCTAATTTCACAGTGTGATCAGTTACCGCGGTGGAATTACTTGCCTTCTTATTTGAATAGCATAAAAATGAACATATTAACAAATCATACTCGTAAAATTCACTGGACAACACAATGGAAAAAATTACACTGCACAAAGAACTAGGTTACAGGAGTTACATCAGCATTTGAATCAGATGTAATATGCATCAACCCAGAGAGCCTGTATATAGAATTAAAGAAATCATTTAATTTTAAAGTAATATTTTATTCAATGTATCCCTCGGTGCATGTAACCGCTAAATGAAATGCACCGCATGCTCTACAAACACATCATCACCTTGTAAATGAAATACCCACGATATTAAAACTGATATAACATTTATTAAAGCCATTATACAAAGAACAAGGTTGGATACTTGAATGGCTGAATGCAAGCACTAGTTCTGGCCTCTCAAATGTTCACGCACAAAGTGCTCTGAAACAATTAATGGAGAAGGCTTTATGAAGAGAAAGAAAGAAATCAGACTTGCTCTCCCCGAGCAACAAAATGAGCTGCAGCAACAGCAGAGAGCTGAGCAGGACCAGAGGGGCTCCAGGAGCAGTATTCCTGCCCCAGCAAAGGCACTGCCTGGTTCCACAGGAGGTCACTGTAAGAGCATGTACGTTACATCCTCTGGAAAGTCAAGCTTGCTGGTTTGGTGTTGCTTCTTCCCTCTAGACTAATAGCCAAGTTTAATAGTAACATGTTTCAGGATCAGAATGTGACCTGTTTTCTCAAGAATGCAGAGGCTGGAGCGCAGAGAGGATTTGGTCTCTGCCTTACAGATGTCCTGCGATGGTCAAGGGATATAATGATAATCCCTGGAGTGAAAGTAAAGGAATTATTTATCTGAGAGTCCCAGGGTGGGCAGGGGAGGGCCGAGCTGGGCTGTGTGCAGGGGGAGCAGCATGCTGAACCCCACCAGGTGACGCCAGCTTCTCAGGAGCTGTGTGTCCCCAGGCATCAACCCATGTCCCTGCAGAGAACTCTTGCTGGCTATTCTCTCCATATATTTTCAAGACTTCTGGCAAGTTTTTAAATCCAGGCACCTTTACCATCTTCTCCTTTTCAAAATGAAGTGTTGTAATACTAATTAATCTGTAGGGGATAGGTCTGGCTGCTTTAAAAGCAGAGCTCTATTGTGTATGTTTGAAGCATACTTTTAAAGGAAAATCTTAGAATTTTACTTTATACTATCACTTCATTGTAGCCTATGACATTTTCAGCTCTGCACAAAGGAAGTCTCCCTGCAGAATGCTAGCGGTTCAGCTGAGTTACGCATTATAAAATCCTTCTATTTGTCACTGCCTTCGAGCCTCTTTAAAACCAATTCTGGTTGGGATACATGAACGTAAGATGCTCTTGTTTCCTAACGAAGCACTTTGAAACCCACTGTAGGAGAAGCTTGATTTTACCCTTCCACAGACACAAAGAGGAGTTCTTGCCTTTCAGTGTTCTATCCTGAAAGATGAATTCCCATGAACCACACAGAGCTCAGGCTGCAAGAAAGAGAAATACAAAGTCTCTTCCCCATCCCTTTCAACAAGCCTCAGTCTAGAACACAAAGAAATGAAGCATACGTTCAACAAAAAGTGATTAAAAGGGGAAAATCCTTTTAAATACTAATATCCACTGAAATCAATCTCCAGTCATATCACAGTAGAGGTAGACCCCAAAGAAAAAACCCTCGCATCTACAATATCTAAATATACTTCATACTGTCAGCCTTACATCTTCTCCCAACCAAAGTCACAGAAATCCACACATACTGTACAAAAGTTATTAGAGCAACTGCAGTTCAAGCTGTGACTTCCATACATAGGTATGATACACTGTGCTCCACTTATGAGGATGCCAGAATCCAGTTATCAGAAAAAAAAAATGAAATGAATGCAAACTCCATCATGGTCACTGGTAAAACTAAGGTAAACCCAGCATCTCTGCATCTAAAACAAACTGGCTGGGGGACAGAGTGAGACTAAACAGTTTGGAGGGACTTCACACTTGGACTTGCACCAGTCTACAACCTCCAACAGCTTTGTACAGCCCTGTGTGGGACCAGACATGGGTGGTACGGCCAATTCCCTGCCATCCCTGCTTCTGCACTTCTAAGTGAAACCAAGCAACTGAACTGAAACATTTGGGATGAGAAGTTTAAACACCGCATGCAAAAAAGCAGTACACGTTTTGACTTTGAAATATCTGAGCACTGGGAAATTACACTGGAGCAAAAGTGTGTGGACTGACTTTGCTTACAGCACCGCTGTGAACTGCTCGCTGCTGAGTCACACACCGTGTCCTGGAGTGCTGCAGACCTTCAGGTCAGGCATTTCTAACCTGATCAAGAGAACACCACGACACTTCATACCGTGATGTGCTGATAAAAGCTCTCCCATGCTTCATTATGTAAACAGGTATAGCTGCTAATTAATGGAATTCAAGTGGAGTAAGAAAAGTATTGACAAGAGTGGAAACCTAGCCCCATAGCTCTTCTGAATCAAGCTCAGTTGAGTGAATGAAGCTGTATTGCCCCCACTGGCACACAGGGTTGTGGCAGCCACCAAAGACAACTGATGTTTTCCCAGTATTCACTTTTTCTCAGCACTGAGAGTTTTTAAGACACTTCTGCTTTACAGCCACGCAGCTGATACCATTACATATGCACAACAGCATTGAACATCAGGCACAAAACAAGGAGGGGAGGTCAGGCAGCACCTCTCTGCTGACGGCACGTGCCCAAGCGCTGCCATTTTCTCCTCACCTCCTGCCATCCAAACACAGCAACATGTTCAAAACACAGCGAAGCCGTGAATGCAGCAAGCTGTTCAAACATGCCTTGGCTGCAGATAAACCTTACAGAAATTAAGGAGTATGTTCAGATTCAAGCGGAGCATTCAGCATTCACATGCAGGAGGGAGTGAAGGGATGGAGTGGAACTCTCTGTGGTGGCAGGGAATACTTGCATTTAGGTGAGTGGGAAAGTATTCAGAGCTAAGTATGAGAACTGTAACCATGTTGGGTAGAATAAGGAAGAATTACTCTCTCAAACATATTCCAGATTGATGATGTTCCTGTTTAGTTTAGAGCTACTATTCTACCTACCATTAGGATTTCAGAAGCGCAATTAAAGCTTTATCACTGACATCAAAAACAGCACAGTTGGTTCAGTCCTGGACTTCTGCACATTCCTAAGTACTGTACACTCACCAAGAAGAAAGCAGTTATGTTTCATCCAGATATGGTTTGCAAACCTTGGGTTGAATGCATTTGAGAATTACCAACTTAGATCTCAGGAGAACAACCAGACTCAATTGTAAAGAACTCAGAAAGCGACTCTTTGCTTTCTCTGCAGAGAAGTAATAAGAAAAAGAAGAAGAAAACCTATGGAAAAAATCAGAATCTTCATAACTTCAGCCAGAACAACATCACATTCTGAACAGAGACCTCGGTTCATTATGAAAGATATAATGGTCATGATGTGGAATGTGAACACTCAAAATGAGTTTCAGTTTGGCTTAATTTTATTTTTAAAACTAGATTTGATGGTAGTTTTCTATCAGGTCTTCTATCACAGCAACACCTTAACACCACCAGAGCGAGCGCAAAGCAGGTGAGTCTGAGGGGGACTGCACTGTGGGACTTGGGAGGCTCAGCTCTTTTCTCAGGCACACCCTGGATTTCCTTCCTGACTTCTGCCAAGTCATTTAGCCTCTCTCAGCATCAGCAGTGTTTGAGCCTGCCATTCAGCCATGAATTGTAGTCTGAGACCACACAGTACTAAATATCTGAGAAAAAAAGCCAGGTAGCTAAAGCTGTAGATTCATCCATAGTAGAATCTGCAAGTGAGAACCGGAGTCATAGGAAGAGAGGCTGGACCTCAGCTTTGTCAGAAAATGTACTGCTTAATTCCTATCTATTCCTCATGTTATGTTTTGCCAGGTGTCAGCCATAATTCAGCTGCAATTGGTTTTGTATACTTGTGTTACGAATATGCTATGCACTGGTTGCTACTCAAGAGCAGTAACCGCTATTTGGATTTATACAACGTTTTAGCATTTCTAGTGCTTCAAAGGGCTTAAGAAAAGGAGATAACTCACCAGGACAGCAAGCCAACCTATCCATTACAAAATAAATAAATCAGTTTTAAGGTTCAGACTTCAAAAGGGAAACAGGAGATGCCCCACGACAATCTCTGTGGGCAGGGGCTTCTGCAGAGCACAGGCTGAGCAGCTGCTGCTGCAGCGTCCCTGGGTGACACATCACAGTCTTTGCCCAGTGTAGATTAATGAACAGCGGGGATGGAAATGCTAATAATTAAGAAAAGGTTAAAATGTTCACACTGTGTGAGAACGATGCATAAAAGGATACAACTGCTCAAAATCACTGCAGCAATGCAGATTCTTTATTTATTTATTTATTTTTAAAACCAGATACCCGATTCCAACTGGGAATATATTAAGAATAAGAAGAAAGGAAGCCTTAAAGAAGAAAACCAATGCAAAACAGTCAGTGAAAGCCAGGCAGCAATGTGGTGTGGAAGCACTATATTCATTATAAACTAAAGCTCCATTCTGAACCAAAAAGCCATTTGAAAAACAAATTCAGGGAAACATCCAGACATGACAAATCCAAAAATTACTGTCTGAAAATTACTTCTCAGAAAAATCAGGCACTTCTCTGCATGAACAGTTTGTGCTCAGAGCAGCACTTGTCCCTTGAAATGCTCCTACTACAGTTCTAACACAGACTAGGAAACACAGGGCTGAATTTCCAAGGCGTGCATTTAGTATCCCTGGCTCTCCCAGCATCACATTAAACACCCAAGTGATCAGCTCTGCATCCATCTAACCAGTCACTTACGCATTCGCTGGCCGTGTTTCCCTGCCCATCACGCTGCCTCCGTGCAAAGTTTCACACCCAAGTTTCCACAAGAGCTTGCATGCAGAGTTTGAAAATTTGCCCTCAGTTCTTCATTTATTTAATTATTTAAGATTAAGAACTTACAGCTTGCGTAGGTTAAGGGTGGCCCAGCTCCATAATTTAACAGTGATGCACATGCCAAAGCCTCTCCTGCCAAGGATGAGCATCAGTCCTGCTGCCACATACCAGACTTTCCTCTTCCCTTCGCAGCTTTCACAGAGATCAAGGTCTCAGAAAATGTGTGATAAATGCTTCTTTACACCCCACAGGTCAGGAGATCTTTCTGTTGCTTCAGAGCAAACAAAGAGCAACAGCAATAGCCCCGGGCTCAGCTGCCTTTAGCAGTATGTGACCAGGACTGACACACAGCCTCTCCTCAAGGGTCTCAGCTGTGGACAGGCTGGGAAATCACCGTGGATTTGTTGTTGCTTTTTATTTTATTTTTTTAAATGTGGTGGGTGTTTTTTTTTCTGGTCAATTTCAGAGTACATTTGAAAACAGAGAAAAGAGAAAGTTTCCCAATACAGATAACCTGCAAGTCACCAGGTCAAGGCTCCAGCTTCAATCTCTCTCAGCAGGTCAAGACCTTTCAGCTGCAGGAAAGAGAATGAGTCACAGATCCTCAGACAGTTCCTGTGAAGCCCTTCACCTCGCAGTGATTCCTCCCAGCAACCTGCTCTTGCAGCCCAGACCCCATCCCCTGCGCTCACCGACACCCCAAGGCACAGCCATGTCCTGACACAGTCCTCTCCATGCCTTTATCTGTGCTTTCAGATACATAATTTACACAGATGATTGTACCAAATCCATTCTAGTTAGTAACAAACTCATTTTTCTTACATGTCCATAATTCACTGCAAACTGACTGGTAAAACATGAGCAGAGATCACTAACTGCCAACCATACCAGATTTCCAATCTTCTATGATGGCCACCAGCACCTTGGATCTTGGTAAAGGATATGAATTCAGATGAACCTCAGTTTACCCACAGTTTGAATTGGTATATTCATCTGCTGCACAGTCTTCAGAACTTTTTTGTGAAAGAGTTATTACACAAGGGAAAGCAAGTATAAATTGCATAGGAAACAAGGTAGTTCCATCTATTAACAGCACCTCTGGCAGGTGGTAGAAACCTGAGGGTCTGATTTTTCTTTTTCTTTTTTTTACTCCTTCCCTTACTCTGAACTGAATTCATTTTTAATGTCTACTGCAGAAGGCCAATGTGATACAAAAACCCCAAACATTTCACTACTCATGCACTCTTATTCATAATATCACATCAAATTGCTGAAGTAGTACCATATGGCGCTTGAGCACCAAGCCAGAACAAGTTGTTCAGCTTGTCATAATCTCAAAAGCTGCATGAAACTTAAATAATTTCTCTATGAAGTGGAAGATCTTTGGGTTTAATAAAACTCATCAGAATTGGCTTCTGCATTTTCCCCCTATTATTTTCCATGTTTTCTCTGATTCACGTTCCATTTCCCTGTGCAAGCTATCAGTTTAAGTGGCTACAACTACAGGGCTGAAAGGCTCTAAAAGCATCCCGTCCGTACTTTCTTCTTAATCATTCATCAAGAAATTGAATGGATAAACATCTTTCTCAATCAGATAGAAATGGAATTATAAATAAAGCACAACCAAAAGGACTGAATGAAAAAGACTAATGAAATCCCCCTCACTTTGATTAAATCCTTAAAGCAATACACTCAGTGTCCACACTTCCTCCCACACTGTCCCATAAGAAATCACTGCAACCTTTCCAAAATGCTGTAGCTGTGACATTTACCTGGTATGTGAGTCCAAGGAGAGACAACAGTGGGAATTTCTCAAGGTTTCATCACAGATTGCACTGTGTTTACATTCTCAATTCCCAGAGTCATCCCAAGTCCACTTGATTTTTTATTATTTGTTTCTATACTTATTGCTCTCATACCTGAAAACATAGGTTTGGAATGAAGTAGGAATGGAGACTGAAAGTGCATGAAGTAAAGACCTGGGGTGAGCTTACAGCTTCCTGTCACTGTGCTTGGCTCCTGAGCTGAGCAGTGGGATCGATCTGCTCTGAGATGGAGAACACACATGGGGACATGTTCCCAGGACTGCACAGCAGAACTGCTCAAAGGAAAGGCTTATTTTAGCAGCTGCTTGATCAATCGGAGAATAAAAAGGACAGCACCAGTGAAGCAGAATTTCCTAGCATGCTTCACATATGGGATTGGGACAGCAAGGAGCTACTGCTGGGAACCATGAACTAGCACACGCAGTACAGAGACTGCTACCACACAACCTTTTGCTTAAAAGTAAAATATAATTGGGACAAGTCTTCTGGAGCGAGCATGTATTGGGAGTTTCCATGAAAACATTTCTATAATGGTTACATATGTGATTGTTCTTTTCTTTTTTTTCCCCTAGCTATACAGAGAAAAAACAACTTGTCACCAGCCCAAAGGGAAAAGCACTTGGCTGCATGGGGAAAGACGGGACTTGTTACATCTGTGGCTTCACAGAAGGAAAGGAACAGCTCTTTAAAAAAGCAAGGCATGCAGAGAATATCTAAGCTAAACAAGTGTAAGGAATCGATCCTCCTCTTCTGATGGAAATCTGCGAAAAATAACAAACCCCTCAATTTCGACGCATATGAGAATATCTAGCAGCAGCCTGCCATCCTGGCCCTGACAGCAGGCGGGGACACTCTGCAACCTGGCGGCCTGCTCCTGCACAACCCCACATCAAGGTTCACTCCTGGACACTTCCATGTTGCTACGCTTTGTATCAGCAGCTTCTATCTTTAAGGATCTAAAACAGTGTAAAAAGTCAAGAAAAACCATTCCCACATTGTTTATCTTAAGGCTGCACCTCCTGGTGGAGCAGAGAAGGGAAAAATGGTCCTGAGAGTTGGAGATCCACACATGAAGGGGATTTGGGCATGAGGCAGGATCTGCTTAGGCACTCAGGTTCTGGATTCCCATCAGCCCTAAGGGGAGCTACATCACCACTGACTGAGTGCGCTTTGCCCAGTCCTCCCTTGCAGACTGCCCAAGGTGTAGATGCAGCTCCCACCACTGCAGTGCACCTGACACAAAGAAATACAGGAATGTATTTGTCTTTGTATCCTCTGCAAGGCACTACAGCGTTTCTGTGTTTAACTTAGAGATGGTAACTTGGGCACTGACTAAAGTCCACTAAGCCACCTCCACGTTAGCACTGCAGGTTGGATGCTTGGGAACGAGCCCCGCACAGGGCAAGGGATTGGGGGAAGCTATGGAAAAGGGAAAGCATATTTTGTATGAAGAACTACAGGGAGGCTGCAGTAAAAGAAGTCTGGAATGCAGATCCACCTATGGCCTCTCAATAGCCAACCTTCACAACAGCCTGGTCCCAGCTTCTCTAAGTACAGCATCTCCAGGATTCAAGCTTTATTTATAAACACAAAAACATAAAAGAAACACACAAAAACCTCAGTAATAAATTAAAAAAATATATCAGGATAGGGTATAAAGCAGGAAGTAGAATTAAATGTTGGATGTGAGCTGCTTTGCCATGCCTCAGCATAGGGCTTCTATCAGCACAGCTGAAGGCAATGCTCAAGCGCTCCATAGAAACGCAGATCTTGCCGGGCTTGCAGCAGGTGTACTGGCTTCAAGAGCCCTGACTACACAACATTTCAGGTTATTTTAAATGATGTGTTGAAAGCACCTTATCCCAGTGAAGAAAAAGGGAAATGAAAAAGCTGTTGTGTGTAATTAGCAGCTCCCTTTGATGAATCCTTTCCAACACTACCACCTTTGTGAGAATACTTTGCTTCTTGAGGAACAGTTTTGATGTAGCCAACATGGGCAGAACTTCAGAACAGGATTATGAGAGGGAAGATGAACCGTCAATTACAGCATCCATTAAAATGGGCCAGAAAACTCTCCCCAGTCTGGGTTAACTCCTCAGATGCCAGATGCATAATTATAGTGAAGACTGATGCAAAAGGAAACTCAGGCTTTGCCTGCTCCAGGACCATACCATTCAGCAGTTATTCTGCTCTTTCAGTGCAATGTACTTATGAATACCCTCTATCCAATTAATACCCCATTAAGCTGCACGCCTGCAGTGACTTTATCCTCAGCCCACTGTATGGTAGCTTTTAACTCCATAATACCCTAGCATTATTACAATATTAGACTACAAGGGACTGATCCAAAGCTTACTGAGGTTAATGAGGGCTCATTAAATTTTGAATTAGGCCCTCACTGCTCAGCAAATACAAAGTGAAGTGAAACAGAACGTGTCAGTAGAGATGACAGAGGGCGTAGCAAAGTTTAAGCCATAATACTGAATGCTGATCATGGCAAAGCTGGGCAATAACAGGGAATGTGTGTGGAAAGCAGCTGTGGGGGAGCATTATGCGTATTTCACCCCGTATTAAACAGCTTAGATTTGTGCCTATATAAATAGATATCGTCTGGTCTGACTATGATGTGATTTTGCCATCATAAGCTCAGACACAGCACAATATTGACATTGCAGCTTCCCTTTAGATTTTAGTCTTGAATTTCACTTGACGAGTATGATACTAGAGACTTGAAATCAGTATGACTCCTTCCCTAATTACTGATTAATCAAGAGCTAAGGTTGCTTACATAAAGAGTCGTGGGGAGAAAGAGGAAGTCTCATTAGGAACAAGAGGGTGGGAAAAACAAAAGCAAAAAGAACAGAAGGAGACACTTTAACAACTGGATGGATACAGAGAGAAGAGCTGATTTCCTTATAGCACATTATACCTGAATGGTAAATTTTATACTCATGTATAATTAGAAAATATAAGAAAACACTTTTAATATTTGCAGGTACTGTGGGTTATGGTTCAAAAATAATAATAGAAAGTTTCTCTTTGGTCTTCTAATGACTTCCAACATCCATACATGCTGTCTCACTCCGTCCCTTAGGTGCTCAAAAGAACAGCAGCTGTTTCATAAATTTTGAATTGCCTTTTCCTTTAGCAAACACAAATCTGCACCAGGAACATAAAACTGTCTGAAAAGGATTCGGCAAACCCAGACAGTTGCTGGAAATGCTTCCTCCGATATTTAAACTCCTCTCTTAACAGGAGTTTCCCTGCAAAAACAGATGCTAACGAATAGTGTTTTTGCCATCAAGCTGAATGCGAATGCTTTGGTGCAGTATATATTTTTTTTTCCATGGATACATTAGATGGTGCATTTTCCATCTCTGAAAGAAAACTGCCACCTTGCTGCTTCTCAATTCTGTGCTTTCAAATAATAAATAACTGCTATAATCTTCTGCTAAAGATCTATGTGCTGATGATGTCTGCTGCTTTTACTCTAATTTCTTTTCTGTTAGATGCAGCTGAACGTTATTTACTGGTAAGTAAAATGTGTCATCATTTCACTGCAAACCACGCCACTGAAAGCATTAAGATGGCCAAACATTTGAAATCCCTCCAAAGAGAGCTGCAAATTAAGCAACATCACTTTTTAGTGCGGATCCTCCGTGTTAATTTCTTCCACCCTCCCTCTCCTAATACATCCCCTTCCAGTGCTGTTATGTCTGAAATACCTCCAGGAACCTTACAGTGCTTTCAGGAACACTGCCTTTTAGCTGCTACAATTCCAGCAGCAGCTCTGAGTCCAGCAGATTCCTCCAAGAGGCCACAGCAGCAAGCGGCAGCTGTATCAATTCCCCTGATTGCAACCAGTTACTGTAAGGGGAAAGCACTGGTCCTGCCACCAACCTTCCCACAATGTGACATGTGTCTCTCCGTTCTCAGACAGAAACAACAACCTTGCCCAGCACTTCTTCTTCCTTAAACCACTGCACTTCTTTATGACAATAAAATCAGCTACTTTGCTTAAGTAAATGTTACAGCTCACGAAGCCTTGAAGCACAAATCAAACAAGTCAACTGCAAAACAGCCTAAAAGGGCTGTAAAACCAAGGACAGGTGCAAACTCCTCCTCAGGACATTTAGTAGTTTGATTAAAATCAACAGAGATTGCCAGCGAAGAAAGGAGTCCGGAAGGTGAACCATCACTGTAATGCCTGCCAGCACTATGGCATTTAAAGCTCTCTTAATATTTCCAGCATAAACTTTCAGTTTTGGGAGCTTATAACTCAAGTCATAGAAGCTTAGTCCTGATTTCCAAAACCTGACGCCCAAAGTAGAATTGCTTGGGAGAAGTTTCGCATAGGACAGCCCTACATGTTTGGTTTGCTGTGATGCAATTGAACACTCCATATGACTTTATTTCTTGCTATACAGAATCATAGAATCATTAAGGCTGGAAAAGACCACTGAGTTCATGGAATCCCTAGAGTTGGAAGCGGCCTTTAAAGGTCATCTAGTCCAACACCTATGCAACAAACACAGAAAAAGATCCCCAAGTCCAGTGCACCCCACCATGCCCACTGGCCATATCCCTCAGTGCCACATCTCCAAGGTTCCTGAAACACTTCAGGGACAGTGACCCCACCACTTCCACATGTATATATTTGCAGCACACATGCTTTCAGAGGATGCACAAATTCCTGGAGGTTCACAGGACTAAGAGAAATTCATCTCTCTTTAACCACTACAAACAATGTGAAATCAAGGTCTACTGGCTGGCTTTTCAGGATGGGCTCCTGGCTCGGTGTCTGTTAGACAAAAAGCAATATGCTTGAAGGGAATATGCAAAGGCTTGGATGTGTGTACAGCTGGAAGCACGATCTGTGCACTTGCAGAGAAATGTAAATAACAACAGAGTTGTGAGGAAAACCATAAACATGGCCAGAAAGGTTGGTACTGCAAGATGCTAAACGCTTGGTCCTAATCCAGTGAGGCACTGCTCACGTCCTTGGCTTTCTGTCACTAAATAGATTCAGAAGAGCCAGTGGAACTATGCGAAAGCTCAAATTTAGGCACGTACTTAAAATCTCCGCTGAACATTGGCCAAAATGTTCAGTACCATCTGCAGATACCCAAACTGCCTTGGGCAAAATGTTTGCCTTAATATAATCCAAGGGTTTGTTTGTTTGTTTTAAGTTGTCTGAGTGTTTGGATAGGAGGAAAATGTCCTTTAAATTAAGGAAATTGGCAACAAATATGAATCTTATTAAAATATGGTGATTATTAAAAATATGGTAAGAGCTATGGAAAATAAAAATAGCAAAGAGATGAGGCTTTAAACAAATTTATGGTAAGCTGCTGCACATCCACTCTTTGCTGCCCCCCCATGTAACCATGGCTGATGCCTCTCAGCAGTCTGCATTAGACACGGGCGAGAAAGGATTGAGACGGTGACACCTTTCTGTCTGACAATCTCAGCAGTTATAAATAAAACAATTAACTGCAGCAGTGAGAGCTTAAAATTAGCTCCAGAGTAAATTCTCTAAAATCCTCAAAGCTGCCATCCGAAATTCCAGGGTGCTGAATTTAATTCTTTGGAGGTGCAGACTAGCAGGAACATATGCAATGGTAGGGGAAGAAATAGTGTGCATGTCTTTTTTGCTTCCTATCATATTCCAGCTTAATAGAGTGAATTTCAGCTACAGCCTAGCTGTCAAGGTTATATCTGCACCCCTACTCTGCAAATCCAAACTCACACCCACACAGCCCTGCTATGTCTTTGGGACTCCATTTCAATTCATCAAGGAAGCCAAGTCCCACAGTAACCAATCACTAATGTGGGTGATGAGTGTTCAGTAATAAACTGCTGCAGAAAAGAGGCAGATTGCAAGTTCTTTGTTCATATCTTTGCTTTTTCTTCATTATTATTATTTTTTCTTAAAAAGGCATGAGGTAAAAAACAAACCTTCTTCTTAGAAAATTAACTCACTGTTTTTACAGCGTACCCCATCTTTACAGACTTTGAATAGCTTTACTGAGCTGTGTTCATTGGCTCTGGATACGCCTTCCTAGCTTTGCCTCTACACTGATGACAGCCAAACCGAGTGGCTATTACTGTTATCTCACTTTCTGTAGAGGATGGGGGTGTAACTACATGCTGCAGTGTGTGTGCAGTGGGCTATTATAACTAAATACTCTTTGGAGTATTGATGAACTATTTTGCAGTATGCCTGGGACGACAGTTCGAGGCAAGGGGTGTTTATCTTTCTGTGCCTCCTGTGCTTCCTATGTTTTCTGTTCCCTAGATGAACTCAAAGCAGGAGCTAAGAGGAAAGGGGGGTGGTAAAGATCTGCCCCTATATGGAAAAATACCTAAGTGAAGATTGTATGGATCTAATTTACAATTTTCATTATTTATTATAAGTGACTCTTGGCATTGTGGCCATAAATAGCTATTAGGATATCCCTCTCTGCTGCACCCTGGAGGTTTGAAATGACTGCCTAACTGTTAACACTTCACAGGTGTGGTCAGACCAGCGGTCTGTTCCCAAGATACCCACTCTGTTTAATCGCCTGTGCCCAAACTGTAACTGTTGTTTACCCTCTGTAACATCCCAGATTTTTATGCATTCAGATATAGTGGCTGAACGTTGCCTTTGCTTTCAAGGAACACATGTAGGCACCAAGCAGAACAGAATCTGTACCAACATTAGGTAATCATCTATACACGTGTCCAAGCTTAAGGACACAAATTGCCAAGCGCAAGCACTAATCCTACAATGATGGTACCTGGATCCTGACTTGATTTTAATCCACACTATAAACAATCAAACAAAAATACCATCCCAGGGCTTAAAGCTGGAATCTTATCAATGAATTTTGACACTTCTGAAATTTTATGCTGACACTTCTGGATCTGAATGGGAGCAAACAGGAGTCTCATTGCTGCCAACGGCTTCGAAGAATGTCAGGTTTTATGTCATGTGGAAATTAAAAATCTGTTGGTTTTGTTTTTCTTTTCCATGCCATTGGGACTGTATTTCATGGTCATTTCCAAATAACTCCCAAAACACGTGGCGTATTTAGTGGGTTTCTTGTTTTTTTTTGATGATATACTGGGGCATTCTCCCATTCATGTTACTATTCCCAAAGACTTTTGGAAAATGGCAAAATCTCAGAGCAATATTTTTAGCTCAGTTGGCCAATGGGACTTCCTTGATATTTGTCTGCAAAGTGTCAATCACCTTAAAATCCCCAACTCACTTTTGACAGTTCTCCTTGAGTAAGTAACAAGGCTGAGCTGGCAAAATGAAATTCTTCAGTCAAACACCGACAAATTCAGAACCACAAGGCACCAAACTCCCCCTCAGCCTGGATTTGAATGCATAAATAAATAAGGTTCTTGCATTTACTCCTGCTAGAAGATTGTATTATTCCATTCTGCAATTATGGAAAAATGCAGAGTAGAGGCAAGATTTACGGTCTGAGTTTTGTGCTGCAAGACTTATGTCAGTAGAAAGGCATTTGTGCTCTTGGGAATCAAAGTTAGATTCACCCATTTGTGGCAGGTGTTTTAAGCACTCAGCCTAACAATCTACCCACGCATGGCACTACAGCAATTCAACGACTAAATTAAATCTCTGAATATTAAATTAATGATGGAAATCTAAAATATTAATATATTCTAATTGAATATTCTCCGATAAATTATCTAGGCATTCTCAGCAATTTGATTTTACTTTCATTTCTTAAGGAACTTTCAGCTGCATAAATACAGCTATTAAAGCAATTCAAAAAGGGAACATTTTCTGCTCAGACAAGAGAACTCTAAACACAAAGAATCTAAAAATTTCTTTCATATGATTGATTAAATCATAGAGCCCAAGACAGCTGAATCATTAAATGACTGCTTTCCTTCAGTCCCTCTGGCTTTAGCAAGGACAATATAAATTCCCCATGGGTCTGAATACAAGGAAATACAATATGTATAATTACAGTATAGGCTTGAATGCTGTTGTAAGAGATTTTCAAATGGAGCATTTATGCTGTAGCTGCACTTTTCAGTCCACAATGCTGTATGTGTGTGTGTGTGTGCATGTAAAGCCCATAAAGCACCGGGCATCTGCTTTATCCGGCCTAGATTCCCAAATAGAACACTCTGGTGTAGCCCCACCAGCTCTGGCAGAGATGCATGAATTTACATCAGGATCTGGCTTGATATTTCTGTGAAATGATGGGAGAGTTAAGAATGACATCCAGCCTTTACACACCAGGGAGAATGCAAACAAAGGAATGTAGTCTGAAGAAAATATACAGCCTGGTTTGTATTTAGAACCTGCTCTAAGATGCCTACTTATAGGAAATTTCAAAGGAAGAGTTGAGAGAGCATTTCTCCTTCTCCCTTCATCTGAAGTGCACTGATCCTGTCCTGGTGATGCACACAGAGAACAGATCCATACCAGAGCTGAGACTACAGCAACACCTGCTTATGCTTCATGAAACATTTTCCTGCTAATATTTGTTTGCTTTCAGGCTGGTTTGTGCCATGCAATCTACCATCCTGCAACCACCTTTCAAAGAAAGACGGCGGCTCCGCTGAGCAGCACCATTTGCGTGATGCCCCACATCTCCACCCTTGGTTTGCTGCTTCTCATTGCTACTACAATGCAGACAAAAGCATCTAATTTCCAAATTCCAGCTGGTGACACTTGCAGGGATACCAAAGACAAGATGTACAGAGTGCCAGAACCATGGTGAGTTTTTCTCTTTGTTTGTGGTTAGAGAGGCAAAAGAAACACCTGTTCCCACGAAGAAGGAAGATCTAGGCCTATTTGTAATCAAAACTGTCCATGCATCTCTCAGGAAAAGTGAGGTTTGATCTCCTTTGGGAAGCATTTGCGAGGCCTTTTCTCAACAAACCTTCTCTCACCACAGACAGATGCCATCTGTCTTGCAGCTGGGAGTTAATGGATTCTGAACTGCCAATTTCACAGCAGTAAGCAACGTGGTTGATAGAGGAGGCATGAGGGATTTCCTACAATAAAACTATTTAAAACAGTGCAAAGGTGCATGCTGAAATATCTGCGATGAGCAAAAGAAACAGCAATATTCAGGTATGACAGGCTGTGCCAGCTGGGATTCCTCAGCTCAGAGTACTCCTTGTGTGCACCTCTAGCACCAGGATTTGAGACTTCTGGAGAACTGTCTCATTCCATATATTCCCAATGCCCGGACAAGCTATGGCCCCCAAACATGCTGTCCAGCTCCTGGCTGTGCTATGAATTCTTTTCATATGGAATATCCAATTTTGCCATATAGTTTAACATGTGCTAAATCCATTCATGAGTCCATTTTGGGGTTTTCTGGCACTTCTGAAAGAACTCTCTGCTGCATTAACATGCACTGTGCTGTATGGAACCCAACCAATCAATGGCATTGCTGTCAAGAAACAAGAGTCCTCAGGTATATTACATTCTGACTTTCCAAAGCACTTCAGGACTTTCTGATTAAATTTACATAAGACACATCCTTCCTTCTTGTTCCCTGTTACACACATTAGATTGTTTCTAGTATTCTTGTGTCTGAGATTACCAGCTCTGGATAGGAGCGAGCATGCTGTGCTTGTAGCATGCAATCAAGGCAGTTCCTAAGAGCACCAAGATCCTGTCTCAGTCTTCTGCAATGGATTTTCATGCTGATGTAATGAGAAAGAACAAATTGTTTATAGTATGAGATCTCAGGGGGAAAATTTAATTTTTTAATTGTTTAATGTATGCAAGCTGGGAAAATTAGGGCCAGTGCAAATCAAGCTGGAGACAGGCAGCTCCCAAGAGGTAAAGATGGAAGTCTGGAGCACTCATAAGGTGAATGCTATTGCAGTAGTTGATGGAGAAGTCCATCATCTAAGCTTGCCATGACCAAAGGCTGTTCCTCCACAGCACTCTCTGTCCTGTAAATGAATGGCTTTCATACAATCCTGTCTGATAAGCAAAGACTTCAGCCTCTAAAACTACCTCCATATTTCAATCAGAAGAAGCTGCAGACTTGTATGTGGACCCCAAACTGAGATACTTCTCGAGATTAAAGAAAAGAGAATGAAAAACAGGATTAGCTAATAGATAATTAGATAATAGACAATTAAGAATTAGCTACACATGTGGCTAAAAGGAACACGAGTCAGTGAGAAAATAAAGGGTACTCAGCAAAGAAGCGACTATTAAGTATTTTATCTCAGTTGATCAGTGTGCTGTATGAGTCATTTTCTCAGGGAAGGAGGTGGATTTCATATTGTTTTTGTATTTTTAATAGGCATTCTTATGGACCTCATGGTTATAATAATGAGAGTACCTGACAATTAGTAATGAAATTATCCTCACTACAGTAAAATATTTCACAGCATGTAAAATGTTATTCCTAATACAAAGGTGAGAGCCAGGCACAAGGAAATTAAGCCCATGATTTTCAAAAATGGTTGCAAAATAAATATGTGTGTATCAATAAAATTCGATCACTTTTTTTTTTTTCAGCTTGAAACAAAATCAAAATTTGCAAAGCACTGATACCATCTCTAAAACATGGTTTTATCCTTACATACGTACGTAATTGTTTATACTCTGATTAATCAATTCGTTATTTGGATCTAAAACTAGAAATTCTTCAGCATCTGAAACTCAGAAATTCCTTTTTTCATGTCTACTATTTTTCTTACACTCATTTCCTAGTTAGTGTGGTTGATGCATATGAGTAGACATGGATGTTCCTTTGAAAGAAAAGAAAAATACCCTGTAATTAACAGAGGATTTTTTGGCAGAGATAATGTTTTGACTTTCCTTTTTTTCCCCCATTTAAAAAGATTTTCATTTAATGTATCTTATCAGAATGAAATGCTTTAATGAGCACAGAATTACGTCTGATCCCAGCTGAACCAGACAGAGCTGCACTCCAAGGTGCGGAGCTCCCATCAAGCTGCATTCACCTTTGCTATGATTTAAACTTCATTCAGGCACAGCCTTGCTAAAAATACTGACAAGTAACTAATCAACTTCCACAAAATGGAATTTTTCCCTTCACAATAGGAAGCAGGAGTAGGAGGGAACCCGAAAGATTTGCCTATGCATTTCAAATTAGTGTGACCTATAAAAATGCAACCACCGAGTTGTACAATGAAAATGTACTTCTGGCAGGGCTTTTTTTGTTTACTTTTCATGCCATCCTCTTTCCCTTCCACGTAACCACAACCACAGGTATGATAACGGAAAGATGGGTTTCCATTAGTTATTCCTATCGAGTGTAAATTCAAGCAGGGCCCTCCAGACCACACAAAGCCCAGTGGCCAGGAACTAGCATTAGGTTTGAACACATCACATAAAGTAGCAGAGAAAACTGTGGCAGACTTCTTTCCATACAAATCTGTGCTGTAACTTCACTTGAGCATTTTGAGCTGCAGTTTGTGAGCAGATGGACAAAAAAATATTCAGTGCCCAGTGAGCAAAAGCATGGGAAATCAGATCAAAACTGTTACCTAGATCTAGGAGACAGCACAATGCTCCAGGGCAATCTGAAGATTATGTGGATGGAAATAACCAGATAGTGCTGGTCTTTGAAATGTCGATTTGTCCTATTCTGGATAATTAAGGAGTAAAGCTTAGCAGGGAAAGCTGTAACTCCTGCTAGGAATCACCCAACCTTCATGTTCAGGGGCCAGCAAATGGGCCAGTTGCTACAGATGAGCAGAAACTTGAACCAAGCCTGAAACATCAGGGGTTCTCACGCTTAATCAAGTTGCACCATTTGTACAAAGCTATGATCTGCCCTGTCATTACAATACTTTCTGCATGTCAGAAGCAAAGGGAAGCAGCACTATGTAAATCATTTCTCTTTCCTACCCCATTTTTTAATTTATTTTTCAGTGTATTCACTAGCATCTATATTTAAAAACGACATTGGAATGTATTTCTGTGACAATCTGGGAGCCCTGCATTTCCAACAGCTAGGTTATCTTTCCAAGGTTACTGGTAGTTTAAGTGATGAATACCAATGCTCTCATACCTATATAAAATCTAACATTTGTCACTCTCGCTGATACTGGAGTATTGCATTCCTGAGGTCTACTGTTTCATCCCCAGTGCCACAGAGATTTCAGTCCTTATAAATCAATACATTTGCCATGGTACAGGGTACCAAGTTGTCCTCTGGCTGTCTAGGCAAAGCCCCAAAGAAATCAGTAGGGAGTGTGGTGGGGTTTAAGTTCATATTCCAAGTAGCCTTCTTATTTTCCATAGGAATGCAGGAATTAATCTGAATAATTAATACCTTATTAAAGGTATTTTTGACACATTCAGTAATTCTCTTCAGACATTTCTTCAACATATTAGGACAAAACTTCAATGGGTCACTCCCTACCCAGCACGGCTGAACATAGAGATTCACTGGCAGATTCCTTTCTATAGGACACAGAACGATTTGCCACCTAACGCTTTTTCATTCCTTGTCATACTTCCCTAATCACACAAGGAAATGTCACCAAGAACTCAAGTATATCCATTACTCAGTGAATGGAGCACATGGAGCTACAGGGGTCCTTGCAAAGTTCGCCCAAACTTCTGAAGGACTCAGCCAGCTCATTGTGCCCTCCCAGACATTGGCTGTGCAGGAAACTATGAGCTAATCCATGGGAAGCAGATAACGACAACAACTCATTTGAATCCAGGCACTGTTTCAAGATGATGAGGTGAACTTCCCGAGAAGAGGTGCCAATTGCATACCACTGTTCCTCAAAATGAGGTCTGAAATTTTACATTTGTCACAATTTTCTTCCAAGGGAAGAGCTGAAAAACTGCCAGGAATTTTTTTTTACACCCAATCTTTCTACCACTCCCAAAACTGCAACTAGAGGAATATCAGCGTGTAACTGTATGTGGTGAACACGTATCAACAGCAATAACGTACATTCAAATACACCTGTCAAAGCCCCTTTCTCTTTCTTTTTCTTTCCCTGTCATCCAATAACCATCACAGAAAGCCACACAAGCAAACCTGATCTTGGTGATCGTCTTTGTAAAGAAAGAAGCCAGCAGCATGCAGAGGATGAGGGATCCATCTGCGGCGGCACACAGCCAGCTTCTACCAGCCCTGCCATGCATCTGTGCTGGGCTCAGGGTGGGAGGGGAAGGACGTGGCACCCTGCGGCACTGGGTGTCACCAATCCCAGCTTTACACCTGCAGCCGTTTGCAGGATGACAGCGTGGGCAAAGTGCCATCTTGGCTGCAACGCCGGCGTCTCCCGGGGGACTGGCTGGAAGGAGGTGATTAGGCTGCTGTTCAGTCAGGGGAGGGAAAATTTGCTTCAGAAAACCAACGCTTCAGCAGCATGTAAAAGGAAACTTCTCCTGCCCAAGAAAGAGCAGAGAACTTGCACATCAAGCCAGCTTTCCTCTGCCATGAACTTGGCCTGCACCTATGACTTCCCTTGACCCACTGCAAGATTACCGCGATTGCTTTCTCAACTTATTTCAACTTACCCGAACCAGTTGCTGAGGAAAGGGACCCCTTGAATTTTCTGGCACGTTGATAGGGGGGATGACCCAGTCTCGCTTCTGCCTCCGGAGGCCTTTCACACTCTGGTGTTGGCGCCAGGGGAGCAGGGTGTCACTTTGCTGCTGCACAATGTCCACGGGTCCACTCTTCCTTCCCTTCTGCTGTTTTGGAAGCAAAAAAGCAAACCCAGTTAGCTTCTGCCTCATTTCTTAGGACCTCTCCCAACAGCAGTGCTTCCCTGCTTGCAAATGGTCACATGGAACTGTGAAAATTATTGTTATTAACATGATATATTCCTGCATCACAAAGACACAATATGCTTTACTGTCAACTCAGCTGCCACTTCATTTTCACAGATATATGGAGCTGTCAGTCTCAAATCAAGATGCCTCCCAGAATATATCGTCTTCATTACACCAGCTGCAGGGAGCTCTAGCGGCACATTGGGGTAAAGAAGTTCCTGTAAATTTCTAATAAATGCAACCTACCAGAACACAGGAAAAAAAAAAAAAGAAAAAAAGAAAAATAATTCCTTTTCTGTATCATGAGTTCAGGTTTATAGCATGAAGTTACCCTGCTCCTTGGTGTCAGAAGGGCTACAGCAACCTGTGGCCTGTGGTTCTGCAGGTGCATCTGGCCAAACCAAACACATCAGGACCAGAGGGAGAGCAGCTGCTCAGCTGCAAAGGTGAACGAGTTCAACTTACTACTGCACAAGGAGTGACCTTTTCATAAGAGCTGAATTTTGAATACAAATCTCCAATACGTATCTCTCCACATAGCCTGGAAAGTATCTCAGTCAAACAGTTCTCATGATTTGAGGTCCCTGTGAGACATCCTCTATTATTTGTTTTCGAACAACTGACTCTGCCTATGGTCAACTTTGGTGCTGGTCACCCTGACCGGAGGGAGGTTTGTTTCTTGTCATTGTCTCCCAGCTTAGAAGGCCTTCACCCCATAACCCTGCTGGAATAAACATTCCCACTTTCTCACATGCCCATAAATTAGTGTGACTGGCCCAAGTTGGCTTCCATCCTTGTTTCCTTCTCTCCTTATCCCCTATGCCTTGGAAAGGTTCTTGACTGTACAGTCTTAAAGAAGCAGACACCCTCCTACATATCTTTGCATCCCAAACCCAAGAACAAAATAGAGCACTAAGAAAAAAACAGTAAAGTTCTGTTGTTGAAGTCCTTGCAATTTTAATCTATGCTAAGTTTTAATTTTACTCCAAACATACAAACCAAAACAGCCCACACATATTTGCAAGCCGTTATTTGTAGGCACTGACTTCAGCAAGAACCCCTGCTTTGAAATTTGTAGCTTGATGTAAGTCCATCTAGTAGCACATTTCAGTAGTTCTCGGCCTGCAAGTGCAATGAAGCAGGCAGCCACCTGAAAACTAACAATATCTGCAGCTCAGTAGTGGCTGCGAAGCTGTGTGGCCTTTCTGGATGCCAAGAGCTGGACATGGCAGTGAGGAGGCCATTCTCACAGCTGGGCTGTGGCCCTGATTGCTGGTACCTGTGGAGCACAAACAGCTGCTGGCTGCAGCTATTAGAGGCATTTGTGCACAAATGCAGCTATCTTTACTGCATACTTTAAAAATGAGCCACTTTGAACAGAGCTGAGTTTTTAGAGAGCAGACAAATGCAGTCCTTTTCAGTCACATTCAGTAGCCATGTTTCTCAGACTCTCTGTCATGCTAATTCATACCACCAAGGTGACTGGTGTTTTGCGTTTGCTCCAGCACTGTTCTTTACACCTTCACTAAGCTGCTACAAGATGACTATGCTACTCAATATTATAATAAATATATTAAATATACTCAGTATTTAGATGCAGTTCTACAAATACACACTTAAGTGTGTAATGAACAAAGAAAGAGCATTGCACTACGGCGGTGGGAGACTTCTTCAGGCTATTCAGGATGTGGTAGAGACTGTTGAACTCTTCCTTCCTATGGGATGCCGTATGCTACATCCAATAGATTTCATCTAAAAAGGGCTTTATCACCAGAAAGGTATCTTTTTGGAATACTGGTGTAAATCATATTATCTCAAGAAGACACCCAGAAATGAACATCAGCATGAAACAGGACTACCATAAACGAGCTATAGAAAAGTGGATATCCTCCTTCTTTTAAATTGACTTGTGATTTCCAAATGGGGTTCCTTGGAGAGCAGGTATTTGGATCAGTTTATATAATTGGCAAGTGAGCATGGGGACAGATTATGAAAGGATGGTCAAATAATTTGTGCACTGCTGAGTTTACACAGTGGAATGAGTCTGAACTAAAGACAGACTTGAGAATTAACATGAATCCCAAAGCTCCATGTATACTGAAATAATTAGTGTCAGCTCAGCAAAGCAGTACCAGCCTTTTTAGTCTTTATGAAATATTTGCTGGCAGGTGACTAGACAGTGACTAGCTTGCTTGTCACTCTTGATGATGTTTTCCTACATTAGAATAAATCATCAACATGACTCTGAATTTGGTATGTAGAATTTCAAAAGCGCCTTGCAACAACAGTTTTTGTTTAAAGAGAAAAAAACAACAACAGCTCTTTTTTATCTTCATTTGTTGACGATGCATTCTCATGACCTTAATTTCTCTGGTGTTGTTTAAATACGTTGTACATGTTTTCTGCTGTTTAAAAGCTGTGAGACAAATGTAGTAACAAAGTCTGGTGAGTACAAATGCCAGAACTATTTAGATCTCCGACTAAAACATCCAAGAGCATCTCTGGAATAACAGCAACAACTAACCACGTGCCCCACAGAACTCCCCTGTACTTCTCAGTTGGCGAGTACCTAAAGTTCAACTCAAAAGCAGAATGTGACACTGAGTTAAATTAATTATAAAGAACAGCTTCAAATTCTGTTTCTGCTGAATAACAGTTTTCACTGAAATAACAACTGCTGCCTCTCTCATGGCCTCACTGGCCATATGCTTTCCAGATTCTCAGGCAGAGATCTTCAAAAGATAAAATGTTCCTCTACCTTTTCTAGTGTCATCAGAACACAATCTGTCCACAGCCCTTATCACAATCAATCGAGCACCTCTAGTGCTACAGCTTTATGGTAGCTTCCTCCCTCTGCCTTTGTGAGTTGCTTTCACTCTGTTACACGTGGAGAAATGACAACAGGCATTCCAGCAAAATAGAAGTCCATCAATTTCCAGCTCTCCACCCTGTGCCCTAATTACTGGGTTTTCTGAAATATGAGATCCTTCAACATGCTCTGCACTCAGAAGGGACGTGCTCTGTGCTGGGATCTGCTCCCCCTGTGCTGTGCTCAGCAGCAGGGCAGCAGTGACACCGAAGCAATGTTCTGTTTGTCTCTGGCTGCAGGTCCTGCTGCAGCTCAGTGCAGTCCACCCTCAGAGCAGGAAAAGGAGCTGAAGCTGTGCACTGACACAGTATTTAGAGGATGTGCTTGCACAAGTGGATTTTTCTAAGCATGAAACCATCTTCTCTGCACCAGCAATCACTGACAGTATTCACAAAATGCCTCCAGCATAACCTGCTGTGCAGTACCTCCCACACCTCAGGTCCACGCATGAGCACAGGGAAGGCAACATCTGCAGCTCCTGATTTTCCAGGTGAGCTGTAGCCCATGCTATCTCGACATCAAATTCACTAGACTTGAGATTAGAAGTAGTGTCCTCGCATGTCAGGAAATCATCCATCCAAACAGCACTGCATGATTTGTCTGCTGTCCAGCATTTACCTTTGGTTTTAGGTAGGAAAAAAAAACACAGAAGACAGGAAAGCAGATCTTCAATACAAAAGTTATATGCTCTGATCAGCTGAAGAGTTGCGCTGTCTCCTCAGACACAGGCCAGGAAGACTATGCTGCTGACCACAACTGCTGGGCCCTAGCCCAAATATTTTCAAGTGCTGTCGAGAAACCAACACAGTTAGGCCTACCTAATATGTTTAGAACAACAGATTTTGTTTTACATCACCTTAGAGATATCTCGTTATCAGAGCTACACAGAGCTGCAGCACCACAGCCCATTCTACAGCAGCAGAAGAAACAGGTGCCAAATGGAAAATTGCATCTACTTTCTGTTCTGAAAATGACATGGTGACATCTAGAGTTTGTTACAACATGATCAAACACCAAACATGGAAGCTGCGAGGATGGTTTTTGGCAATACAAAGACATGATTCTATAGTATAAAATAGATAATTTAGTAATTATGTCTGTGTTAGTTCAGGCTAGAGGAATACAGCTCAGCCATTTGAATATCTTCAAATTCTGGGAGAAAAAGTGATTACAAAGCGTGGGATGAAGAAAAATAACAGACCATGCTGAGATATAAACTTCTTATGGATTTGGATTCAGTATGATTTAATGCCTTAGTATTCATGGTAAGGCACAATATTTTAAAGCTTGCTAACGAAGCAATACAAAACATGCACTGCTAGCCGTTTTACTCAAAGCCTGTATTCTGCAAACCTGAGATCATCTCTTTGCTTGGCTTCTGATGGGCTTCTTGTCCACATACACAAATACACAGCAGAGATGCAGGCAAATCTTGATAAAGCCACTGCATTTTTCTGCTAATGAAATGCTTCATTCTATTAAAAGTATTTACAATATTAATTATGTGCAGTTGTTGGACAGGGAAGGAGCCCCTCAGAGCCCATATTCCTTGTGTTTGATCAAGAAGCCATTAATGTGCTAAGGACTAACCGCAGGGCAGGTGGGCAGTACTATCTTTGCCATTCACCAATTTTGTAGGAAGGCTATCAGCTAAAACCAACTCAAGACATACAGAGGTAAACTCAAAAACCTTTTACTGAAATGGCAGGTCAAGCTCTCAGAAAAAATAAAGTGAGGTTGCAGGCAGTGCAGTCTTATCTGCAAGGGCTGTGCAAAGATCTTTCCTCTCAAAGGCTGCTCCACAGAAGGCGTAGTGCTTCCCTGAAGTCTATGCCAGTGATTTCAATGGCATCTTACAGGAGTAACTCCAATCCCTTCTCAGTGTAGTGTTGTATTTAACGATGGTAAATACAATTGGCTGCATTTAGAAGAGGATGTGTATCTAAACCTCTAGGGGCTGCTGGACTTGAAAGCTGAATAGATTTAGCAAAGTTTTCTCAGAACAGCTGAGGCTGTACAGTGCCCCAGCTGACTCCAATTGTGTCACAGCACTGAGAGCTCATGGAGACTCACAGTCTGCATTCAGCAGTGGCAATAAATAGTAAGACAGAACAGCCATCTAGCTGCTGGCTGGTGATAAGCCTCTACCCCTTCAGTCAGCTTAAGACATATGATTTTGAGGAGACTCAAGATCAACCCCTCCTCACATAAGACACACAAAGAATTCACTGAAGGAGGACATGTGGGTTCCCTACAGAGCCCAAACCCTACTACCCCCTGCGGTGGAAAGAAGGCTGCAAGACACTGAATTTCCACTAGCCCACAAATAAAACCAGTGAGTGTGAAGAAGTACCAGCTTTCACCTTCCGCTACACTTAGCAGTAGCCAGTCCCGCCAGCTGGCACGTCTCCCCTCCCAGCCAACCTGCCTCTGATATCCGTCAGCCTCTGGCTACAGAGACATCTGGAAGTTATTATCCAGCAGAGCGTATCACAAACCCATTTACATAATATAATATCATATTTTGTGTTCCTGCTTAGCTGAACATTTTGGATCACTCTAATGTTTGGGTAAATAAGCCACCATTCTCTGCATATAAATAACAGTGTGTTTTTGGGTATGTTTGTTAGAGATTATTAATTTTATAGGGCTCAACCTGCAAAATGGATGAATGCTCCAGATTCAGAACTAACATATATTATTCTTGCATCTGAAATAAAAGCTAACTGCAATAGAAGGTGAGGTTATATAGCCATTCTTTCCCAAACATCTATGTTACTTATGATTTAACTTGTTTTTTTTATACACCAATATTACTTATTAGAGAAAGTTTAGCACATTGCACTAAGCATTTTTCAGGAAAGAAATAATACTTGGTTTGCTTTGTTTCAAGCATCATTTCTAGTCTTTAACCAAGGCAACTTGGTTTTAATTCACTTTTATCAATCCAAGTGGATATAAAGACATCTTTAGCCCATTGTTCAAACGTATCCACCTTCATCTCCCTTATCAATACATATTTTGAAAACTTCTCCTATTTTCTACCACAAAAAATCAATTTAAAATGTATAATCTGAAGCATTTTTACTTGTTTCCATGGTAGCTGGGAAAAGGACAGGAGAGAACGGTATTTACCAAACAGAAAATAAGACAATGAAAATACAGCTCAGTTCTTTAACAAAGGGAACACAAGAGCACTGCTAAATAAACATTTGCATGAATTCTGTTCTAAAGAGACAACATTTTGCTGACATTAGGGATGGCAGTGGAGGACGAATGAGTCCTTTTTTTCTCCCCCAAAATACACCATTTTCCCAGTTTTTGATCATCTAGCAGAAAAGAGATACTTCATTTTGCGCTTTCACGCAGTATAATGAAAGGGCTGCAGAACAAAAGGCAAATTTATTTATTTTAGGGTAATTGATTCTTTTGTATTTAGGTCATTGCTGAATGTGCCAAAGTTGAGGGCAGGAAAATACAGTTTTAAGAAGAGGAGACATCTTATTTTAGCCTTTCTTTCATTGCAGTTTGTCTCTGTTAAGGTATTCCTCCAGAACTATGCAGGTAGGGGTCCATAATCTAGTTTTCTTCTCATTCCGCCTCCTGAAATTCTGTTATGACTGTCTCGATTAGCTCTATTTACTAATAGTTGTAAACACTGTGGTAAATGTAATCACAGAGAGCTTCATATCAAGTCCCACTGCCATCAAGGCATAAATTGCTGTTCATGACTGATTTGTGTCAAAGTGTTCAGAAAACTAGTGTTTTAGCAGCAAGATGCTCCAACGCGTGCAATACTTCAGCAGGGGCATTAAATTAATGTGTTCGCAGAGAAGCCACTAATTGACAATGAGACGTGATTTTGGCAGTAGACTTCCACTTTAAAGATAATGAACAGTGTTCTGATACAGAGGAGAACCCCCTCTGCTCCTAAAACTATACTAATAATTTCCGGTATAAACAGAGATAGAGGGAACCAATCCTGATAGGATATTTCAAGTGCCAGATCAAGCTGTTTGATCATCATGACTTACAAAAGCAAACAGTGGAATCTCAGCATTTGTGACCTTTCTCAAATCTGGTTGCATACAGTCAGGAATGTTATGTTTGGTTAGGAACTCATTAAACAAAATTACCTCTCCATTTATAGAAACCATACAATTACAGTATAAAACATTTTAATTAAATCAGCTAGTTAAGCAAGAATTCATTACTTTTTTTTTTTTTTGTTTAATCAGTTAGCAGTGGGGCTGCATAGAGCAGTTCACATTAGAGTCAATTAGTAAGAAAAATTGTCAGATTTGGCAAGTGCATGAGCTTCCAGAATACATCAACTGACAGGGAAGGAAAAGTTTGACTAAAACCTAACAGAGTTATGGCCCCCAGAGGAAAAGAGCCATGTAAAATGCACACCCAGGCATTGGGTATGGCAGATGCTGTGCCCGCCCAAGGAGTTCGTATCAGAGCTGAGCACCTGCTCATATGTGCACTGCTCCTTCATTTCTGAAGGATGATGTGTGCATGCAAATTGAGGGCTGTGAGGTTCATGGCCGGATTTGCAGGTTCTGGAAAATTTTATCCAACATAAGTAATAAAGTGTGATTGAAGTATCTGAGGAATCAAACCGTACTTCAGCACTGTAGGGCTACAAAGGATGAAAAAAGAAAAGGAAGGGCATCAGGTGAAACCAGGACATTTTTAGGCACACAGAACACAACACTCACACTTGTAAGTCAGGCAGGAAAATATCTCTTTCCTTCAGGGTCTTTACTGGGCAACTAATGAAATGGTAAGTCTGGACCCTAGGGAAACAAGACATTCATTCACCAGCTTATGGCAGAACCCACCAAGCTGTCACAGAATACTCCTATTCAGCATGACAAATACTGTTTAATCTCTTTGATCAGAAAACCTGATGAGGTTGGTGGTGCAGACAAGGGCTTCACAGACACAGCCTCCATCAAGCTTATGTGATGGTCTTCCTTTTCCATTCTTAGTGAGAATCACATACCAAAGCAGGTACATAAGAAATCCTTCTGTCTTTGGTGGAGTCTTTTACAGTTTCAAACATCTGTGACACCTTCCTTGACATTGCCAGGCTCTGAATATTATAAGAGCCTTCGATGAACAGAGGATGACATCATTCACTAAGCACAGCTCTTGATGTGCTTTTCTTTTTCATTTTAAGGCTTGAACATCTTATCTGAACACGAAAATTTCTGAGGAGGCTGTTTCCTTGCAAAGCTCCCCACATCAACTTGACCTTTTCACATTCCCTTTGTAAGATCTAATTTTGCAATGCTTCTTAGGTAGGATTGTTTAAGAAACAACTAAATTACTGTTGTCCCCTACCTTCTAGTGTTTACAGAAAGACACTTCTGTCTTCAACTTAACGTCATTCTCATAATTGGAAGAAGCCATGCATAATGCCTTCAGAACTACAAGTACTTCTTAGGAGTATAGTTATTAAATTACAGAATATTATGTACTGTTCTGCTTCTTTTCTGTTCAGATACCTATAGAACAGGAATAAAGGCAGTGGAACTTAGAATCATAGAACTGGCATATACTATTAACATAAAGAACAAAACCATATTGGAGCTTGATATTAGCTTTCTCTTTCCAGACGTATCTCACTAAGAAAAAAAGCCATGAAATATCTGGGCTGGAAAACCTCCTACACCCTGACAGAACTTCTAATGAATAATTTTATGGGCAACATTTTAAAGTTTGCTCCAAAACCCATTTCTGCTCCTTCCAGAACAGCCTGTTATAACTGTACTTCATCACAGAAAGAAGCAGGAGCAAATCTACACCTTAACAAGCCTGTGAAACATTTTAATCTCATTTTATTTTTCTAAAGCCACAGAAGTTCAAAAGATACATGAATTAAAATAATCATAATGAATTAAATGTAACAATATTCCTTCTCTTCATAATGTTTGCAAGTAAAAAGATCACAAGAGATTTAAGAGATCACAAGCACCACCGCTACTTCACACAAAGTGAAGTAATTCATTCTGGTACTTCTCCTCAGCACTAGCAGGAGAGTTCGTTCTTTCAAGTTATCCTTTGGTTATTTCAAGAGCCTCTTGAGAAAAGGCAGTTCTTCTCTCATTCCTCAGTATCGGAGTGCACCTAAGCATATACTTTACTATGAACACATTCAGTTTACCCCTATTTCCATCATGAAATTGAGGTGGGTGCTTAAAAGCATTGCTAGACGGAGGAAGTATTTGAAACCCCACTGCTGACCCATCAGCAATGGCTGCTGGCTCAGCCCACTGCCATGTTGGACACTCAGGTCTGCTGGCTCTCCTTGCTGGCAATGCCAAGAAGAACAGAAAGCAGCTGTGCTACCAGCTGACAAAGGCCGTCTTAAAATGATGCTCCCACACAAAGGCAGCTTTGTCTTTTACTCAAACTTCTGTTTACACACAGCTGTCAATGAATTACCACAGCAATGAAGAGTTTTTTTTAGGAGACTGAGCCCAAAACATTTCTTGTAGCAGCAGTCAGACTTGAGCCCTTTGCAACAAAGAACATGAAACCAGAGGTCAGGAGCTTTGATCTCATGAGGGCAGAGCAGACATCACAGGCAGGCAGTGCGTTGCAGTCCGAGGGCTTTGTTTTATCAGAAAAGACTTGTTTCTGTGAAGGTAGTTCAATCCTCGCGACTACTTTTTGTTTGAAGGAAGGCAGATCTGGAGTGAATTTCACTTCAGGATGATCTTTCTAGTGTGGCTTTGAGCCTGACCCTGGGTAAGATGCTGACTATTTAAGAACTAAATGCAGTGAGTGCAGTGCTTGGAAACTTCACGTAGTGGGCTGATTTTCCAAGGCAATGAGCACCTGTATGTCATATCTTATCTTGGTTTCAGTGCAAGACAATGTGATTGAGTGCACCTGAAAATCAGGTCAGGAAAGTTCACATGTTGTCACAAACAGCACTTCCAGCTCACGCGATGATTAAATGCTAGATGTTCAAATTCACTTAAGCATGAAGTCAGACAAGTTCACCTGACGTGTCTTCATTAGACTTCCACAATTACGTGATCAGTCTCACTGGTAACAGTTATATGATATTAACTTATTAATTTACCCACAGAAGTTCTGGAACAGGGCAGCCCCAAGGCACCTGCTGGACAGCATAATGAGCTGGTTCTGAAATCATATCTGCATATGACCACAAAAAAGGTAGGATGACAAATACAATCCTTTTCCTTCAGCCCCTCTGTGAGGATAGCACAGCTTGAAGGCAAACTCCATCACCTTGATGCTATGCATTGTATTGTGTCCCAGTAAAAGGAAAGGAGGGAAAGCAAACAACTGAGGCAGCTTTCCCCCTTCCCGCCCCTCCCCAACCTCCATCTCTTCCATTGGCACCCACTTGAAAGAGTCAGAGTAAATAGGAGCAACAGAAGTACAACTCCTGCTTAAGCAGTCATTTTCTTCCATCAAGGGAAGGATATGTCTTCATCGCTTCCAACCCTGTGCAGGGCATCCTGGCTAGCGCAATAACTGAGGTCATAAACATGATCGGTGCTGAATAAGCCTTTCCTTGCCTGGAGACCTTTGTATTTGTGATCAGCAATAAAAAGCTGTATTGGAATTTAAAATCTCAGCTAGGTAAAATGCCAGAGATGATTATTTAAAGGCTTTAAATAAAAAACAAAAAACTGGCTGTAAGAATCACATTCATATTGTATGGCTGTGGATTCCTACCTGAGTAATGAAAAAAGCCCCAAATAAGACAAGACAATAAAACACAAACTGGGCTTAAGCAAGCATTGTTGTTTGGCAGTATTTCTCAGCATTTTAAACACTAGCTGTGTGCCCATGTATTTATCAGACTTTAACTGCACAATTTCTAGTGATTTAACATTACAAAAATATACATACTTACATGGTCCAAACATGAGAAGCTAGAACAATGAGAAATCTAAGTGCACGCAAACATGATCCAAGCAAAACAATATTTAGTCACTGTCAGAAAAGAAAACCAGCATCCTACATGTACTGAATATACCCTGCATCTCCAAGCTCTTCCCCTGTGTTTTTATGATCCCGATTTGAAATCATGGATTGAGAAAAACAGGAAAACTAATAAAGAAGAGAAATTTGCCAGAAATACCAACCACACAAATGGTCAGATGGAAGCACTCACTGAAAAATAAAGTCCAGAAAGAGAAGGCCAGAACTTCAGATGGGGCACGTTAATACTGGGAGCAGAGGATGCTGATTAGCAAGGAGTGATGAGCAGAGCTTGGACTGCACAGACATGGGGATAGTAAGGAAAGTGAAGCACAAAGAACTGTGTGTGCATTTGTGCACTTCAGACAACTTGAGCTTCTACAAATAAGAAGCAGAGGACACTCTCAAGACTGAGGTCTTAGCAATGTCACCGTTCACAAGCAATCTTCGGACCTGTGGTTAAATCAATATCCAATTGTTATACATAATAGTCTGCACTCTTAGGAAAGAAGACATCACACTGCTAATTCCAGATAAGTCAAGTCTGGCTTTACTTCCTTTTCTTCTGGAGCATTATCCAACTCAAGTTTATCTTTCATAAATGCTGACACAATCCACAACAACTTAATATTGTTTCATAAACAACCTTCTTTTCTTTCTCTTCTTTATTTCAAATTATGCCCACAGGTCTGATTGATACTTTAAATTGCAACAACAGACAGCTAGACAAGAACACTGTAAGAAACTTTATCTTAAGTATTTATTGTTATGCTAGAATATCACTCTGTTTTCTCTGGGGTAATTCGTCACTCCTTGTGGGAAATATGTGACCTCATTTGCATTTTCTAATTGAATTGCTATCATGTTTCCTGCAAGACTGAACAAAAAAAGTTCCTAGAGTTACCAACACCACTTGTGTTAACCAGAAATAAGTTTACCTGAGTGTTGTCTGGGGAGGAGGGGGAAGAAGTATGCTTCACGTATCATAAAATATGCATTTTAAATATTTGCCTTCTTTGCCATCATTTCATCCTCCTAGCAGTAATCTTTACTGTAGTCATTCTTTATTTTTAATTATTTTTATTATTTTTTAATACAGCAGTCCAGAGTGAAATTTTGCAAATTGACCCAGGTAATTCAGTTATCAAATGCAATTAGCGCATTTATAAGGCCAACATTCAGAAGGAGGGGAAGCTGTTATTGTGTTGGACCGCTCACCATCACAATGTCAGCTCACACCGAGAGACATTGCACAGCTGTGGGATCTGAGGCACAAGTGTAGACACCAAAAACACTGATTTTGCAACAAAGGCACACAAGGGGATGCCTATCCTGACATCAGCCATCCTGAACCGATTCACCACCCACCCTAAGGACATGTTGGCCATCCGCAAACCTTTCCAAATCTGCCATGGGAATTTCCATTCCTATATACTGTGATAATAAAGGACCACAAACACAAAGAAAGATGTTTTTGAGGGTTGTATCCTCTGTACCCCCAGGGAAGCAGACCATCGCCTCCATTCTGCAGGCAGGCTGTAGGTTTACTCCCTGTGCCAACTTCTATAACATTCATTCTGTACTAATTTCTGCCAAATGTCTGATAACAGCCATTCCAGACAGGATAATATTGCTTTCATGGAGCTTTAATTCTTGGGTAATTGTGAACTAAATTCAGATCTTCCCTTTCAGTGATGATTCAGGAAGGAAAGAGGGGCTCCATCTCTTATGTCACCTCACTCCTCTCTTAGACTTTTCCATCTCCACAGTGTGAATATACCACAGCAGTCAGAGAAGCCTTTAAAACAATCATGTAGTTTTGCTTGAGTCATATTGTACCTTAGAGAAACAAATGTGAAATCTGTTTCCAGTAAAAGCCACGAAATGTAGTATATTAAGGTCATGGCCTGAAACACATTGTATTGGATATTGTTGTGGGTTTTTTTTTAACATAAACACAATTATTTTGAACTGAACTCATAACTATATTTCTTCCTTTAGTAAACAAAGGATTATTTTGCTTGCAAAAAGCACAAGCATTTAAATAAAATAGAACTCAGATGCCTACTGTAGGGACTCGCAATAAAACTCTCCTTGTGACCTTGTCATTAGTCAGGTTTTTTTTTGTATTTTCCCAGCCTCAAACTGTACACTAATAAGGCTTTTAGAAAGGAGGGATATGAATTTTAAAAAGCTTAACTCTCTTTATTTTTGAACCAGAGTTCAGCTTATATTAACATCAGATGAATTTCCAATCAAATATTTTACTAAAGCACCAATGTGTACTTAGTTTTCTTTCTGCTACACCAAGAAGGAATTTAAAGCTGTATATAAGACACCTTACTTTGTTCCTTCAATATTTAATTACTTTTAGAAGGAAGCAGTATTTCTTTAGTTAGAAAATGGCAAATGCAGCTGACATAACATATAGGGCTTAATCATATCTCGCACAAGCCAGAATCTTACTGAAGAGCAGCAGAAATGTATTTATGTGACTCTAAGCCATGCAAAACCTCAGGGGTCAGCCCACTGGGTGACTACTAGATTTAAGACTCTCCAAGTCTTTTCCATCATGTCTCACACATGATGCAAGTCTTCCCAAATGCTCCAGCTTTCTTACACCAAGGCACAGAAAAAGCTTCTCTCCCTCTTCCCCCTCCTCCTCCTCTGCCCTCTATGCCCACGCTCTGCAGAGAGAGAGGAGAGGCCAGGCTTGCTGTGACAGCCACTGCAGTGCATTAATCCAGTCTGTAGCCACGGCCAATTGGCCCTGCCTGTCCATTCCCAGCTGACACCCACCTTCATCCTTGCTCTACAAGGTCTTCAAGACTCAGCAATAAATTAGGTCCACAGCCAATTTCCTGCCAATTTTACCCTAAACATAACCTCAAATCTAGCAATGTGCTTTAATATTATACCCAGCCAATGAATAATTGTTTTTGTGTTTGTTTGTTTGTTTGTTTTATTTCTGTTTTTTCCCCCCAAATGCAAAGAGTGTAACCACACTTAATCAGTGTTGCAAGGGATCAGTCCAGACTTACACTGACAGGGAAGAACTGCTGCTGAAGATGATATGGAAGAGGTGGGCCAGAGATAGCTACACAATGAGAAGACCAGAGGAATTTGTGTGTGTTAACAGCCCCTGATTTCATTGGCACCACACAGCACAGCCCATGGCTGTGTTTAACTGAGGCAATATTTTTTTGCATTGTTGGACAAGGAAATATTCCTGCTTTTGGGCTATATGCATGAGAATAACAAAGAAAGCAAGCATCTGTAAACCATTTGCAAGGAATTTGCTACTGCTTGTGGTGGTTTCCAACTGGACAAATCCTCTGGAAGCACAGACATGATAACACAATCATGTGTTCCATCATGACGTTTAAAGGCTTGGGTACAGAGTCAAAGGAAAAATGAAGTAAGAGCTCTGAAAAGATCCCTACCTTGTGTCCATTGTGCTGCAGCTTTTCTCCCACCAGAAATCTGACAATGGCCTCCCACCTGCCCAGGGTCTGCGGATCCCAGGCGGTCACCATCAGGATCAGCTGCTTCGAGGCCATTTGCACCTGGCGGACAGCATACATGGTCCCATCTGCTCTCACCTTGAAGTCTGGGCTGTTGGTTTCATACCGAACTCCCTTGTTACCGGCACAGTTATTAAATTTTACTAGAACAGAGAGCAAGAGATAGAGAAAAAAAAAAGTGTGAGATTGGCGTGATAAGAAAAGCAATCAAATACAAGTTTCAGACGTTTAATTTTCACTGATGTCTTCTATATCTCTAATAACTATCAAGGAAATGATTTAACTGTTTCTTCGACCTTTCAGGAGCGCTCTTGTGCTTAATCTCCATTCCCTGGAGAAGTTGTAAGCCATTTTTAAAGTATTTGATACAGTTTCATTAGATCTCAAACACAGCTGTTCCCCATTTCTACAAGTGGATTTCTCCCTTGTCGCCATTATCTTTTAAATTCAACTGGAGTCTATTACCCACACTGTGGGTAGGTTTTGGTTTTTTTTTTGCATGAAATGTTCTCCATTTCCCTAACCCTTCAATAACCTACTTACCAGATAGCCTATCTGCACATTCTTAACTGAAATTTAAAAGCCCATAACAATTCCATTATCAGAAATAAAGAAACAAAAAAATTAAAGAAGGAAAACTTAAACCATTCTGAGGAGCACATCTGCTGCTAGAAGTGGGTCCTCACAACCAGAGCTGCAATCCCACACTGGATAACCACTCATGGTACAGTAAGAGGAACTGTAAAGCTTTGCTTCACAAATTACAACTTGTCATTTAAAAGCTTGCACCATCAGATCCAAGCTCCCCAGTAGACTGTATTTTTACTCTTGGCATTTTTTCGGTCAAATACATTTACAGTCTAGTTTGAAAACTGTTTTTATTGGCATTATGAAGCATGTCACATACATTAGGCTGGAAAAAAAAGCAACCCAAACTATTAGATGACAAAATTGACAAACCTGATAGAAATTGAACCTGCAGCTAATCACATAGGAAACAAAACACTTTCTGCCATTCAAGCAATCCACAGGGTGGAACACACGTGGTGAAAGAAAACATATTGTACCTGTAAAAATATCTCAAGCGAGTGTGAATGGATACAGAGCTTTCTAGCTGGGACCATTACTTGGCTTCTCAAATGCTGTGGCTTCTGAGTGCTTCACAATGCTCCTTGCCTGCTCTGAGCAGAGCAAAATCTGCTGGCCCAGGTGCTGGAGCTTCAGCAGACACTTTGCACAGGGCAAACTAGTAAGGTGGTTGCAGTGGGAGAAGGAGCTTAGAGGCAGTCCAGGCCAGAGGAGCTCCTGGAGCCAATTGGACACCAACCATCTCAGTAAAGGTTTCTTGACCACAGAACTCCCTTTCTCCTCCTTCAAAGTGCGCTGCTCCCTCATCAGGATGCTCTACCCATTCCACAACCACACATTTACAGAGGCTTTTCCAGGCTGCACATTTAGTTAGACCACATCATCAGTACAGTACTATGTGCATGCAGAGGGAACTGTTAGCTAATGCTGCAGTAAATTATTAAGCACAAACAGTAACCGTCAGACATTGATTTACAAAAAAGAAGACAGATAAAGTTACCTAGTATATTTAAAAAGCGTGTGTAATGCTTTAAAGCAATTTCATTGTTACAGTCTACAGCACTAGGTTCTCCTTAAAACTGGAGGCCAGGAAAAAAAGTCCCCCATGTTTGCTTTGGAAAGCAGGGGTTTGCTGTCTTTGCCTTCACTGTAGTTCAGCCTGCAATAAATAACCTCCATGCCTATCTCATCTGAAATGCTTTAGTCCAGACATTTGACCAGTTATCTCTGCTTTCTATCTCCAGAACCATAACAAATGCTTTTCAGTGTAATAGGAAGCAACATCTCCTGCATCACTCACAGTCTGAATGAAACATTGGCCACCATTTCTCTAAGGGACAGGATATTACTTAATTGCTACTTTGACCACAGATTGAAGCTCTTGGCATCCCTACTTTTTAGCCACTGTCTGTCACAGCAAGTTGTTGATATTCAGCAGTCTGGAGTGGGGGATTTCTATCTTATGATGGTGAAACATTCATCAGGCTCAACAAGTAAATAAGAAAGCAAGTCAGTGCTCAGGATTGGGGTCATCTGGCACAAAACAGAAGGCCAAAATTTCTTATCTCCCAAAACAAAGTGTTCTGAATGGTGTACTGAGGATAGTGCCTAACACCAATCTGACTGCAGGGACAATTCCAGGCCAGTGCTCAGATCCACACCAGACTTTGCTCACTGACAGTAAAGACACAGCCAACAAGCCCACACACTGACTTCATTTAGTTTTAGGCTAGTCTGAAAAATAACCATTCATGAAAGCACCAAAGGAGGTTGAACACAGGCAGTTTGCTGGCACCTGAAAGAACTGGGGTGGCTTCAGGGGGACTGGTGACACCAGGGGGACTGGTGACACCAAGGAGACATTCCGTGCCCTGTAGCATTCCTCTATCACCCAGCAACTTCTGCAAAGCTCCCATGCATTCACAGCTATAACAAGCAAACATGTTGAGTACTTTGCTGCTAATATGTTATTTATTCTCATCTCTGCGCCATCAGCGTTGTTAGAAACAGGGCACATCAGCTGGTGTGTTACTGCAATCTTCTGCTATATAACGGCAGTGCAAAAAGCAACTTCCATCCACACCTCTTCAAGTTCCAACCTATTACATACAAAAAGACATTTGAAGAAGAGAGAGAAAGGAGTGATAATGACTGCACGTTAATAAGAATTCAGAGCCTTCTTTGATTTTATTGAGAAGGAAAGCAGCCCTACAGAGTAATAAGAGCCAGAGAGAAAAGAAATCTCTTCCTATGTGTTTGCAGTGATTTCGGGACTCAAAGTACTTAAACATCTGCTTAAGACACAGCGCGTTGCACCAATATGCTGCTCTGTGTCATATGTCACTGTGTCGACTTTTATGCTCCATTATCTAAATATGGCTACCTCTTAGACAAAGTCCCTCTGTGCCTTGCTAATTACTTCCATTAGTTTAAAACAAACTTGACTAGAGACAGAGAAAATCCTGAGAGAAATTATGTCTAATTTTTTAAACAAGCAACGTCTCCACTCCACACTGTGCTCTCAGGTAGCACAGGTAGGGGGATGCAGCAATGAATCACACAGCCAGCTTTGCTGAAGAGTCCTATGGAGCTGCAAGCAGAGAAAACTTTCAAGGACATCCGAATTCCATCATGCTTTGTCATGGCCAGCGGCTGCACAGTGTACAACAGCCTGAGCAGCAGCAGGCAGGCTGCAGCCCACCTGAGTTGTACCCCAGGAGCTGGCTGCTCACTGCTGCATGTTTTTAAGGCCTCGTGCACCTATGGCCATGTCTACACTAGCAGATGACAGCGTGCCCCAGCAGCAGACACTGAGGCCCCAGTGTCTTCTTGCTCTGGAGGCTCAGCCTAGCAGTCAGTGCAACCCCAGCCTCAGCCTTACAATGGCAGCACTGGGCCCTACAAGTCACAGCGCATGAATGTGAATTAAATTGATTTCACCTGAGATCTGTTCACCCCTGTGACTGCCTGGTGATGTTCAAAACTCAGTGCCACCAGTAAAGCCTGTGCCTTGGTACCGTGCAGAACACACAATCACTCTCTGTCTTATGGAAAGCAGTACAACAAACACAACAATTGCTAACTGTCCTCCCTGCTAAGTCCTCTGCTTTCCCTCAGCTTGTGGCGAGGAAGCTGTGAGAGATGCCCACAAGCAGATCTCAAAGCAAACATTCTCCTACAACCAGTACTAATAAAGAAGCAAGTCTGGCTTTGCAGATGATTTCTGCCTCACAGGGAAGGCAATTGAGAAGCTCATCAAGGTCCAAATACCGGGGACCGCAGCGTTTAGCTGCTGCTAGGTATAGCTGCTGCTATTGCTCTAGGCACCATTTGTACAAAGCATAGAAGACACATCTGCAGCACAGCATGGATGAACTGCTCACATTTTCACCACACGGCTGCAATGGCTGACATTAGTAATCCTGTGGTTGTGCTCCTTGTTTCCCTGTGAAATGATTCTTTGGAATGCTAAGTGACTACAGAGAATCATTTCACATGCATATATATACACACATACATACACTTACATATTTTTTTGATGTGCATACATATATATTTGCATATCTCCATATTTAATATTTTACCAGATACATATGTATGTATCGGAGAAAAACCAAATTGTTTCTTTCTGTAACAAATGCTGTATCTCAAGGAAAGGACATCTCTGTATTTTCAAGTCCCGCCTCTTCTTTCTCCTCTTTGCTCTCATGGAGACAGAAACTGAAATTTCACCCACTGGCAGAAAATTTTCTCTTTCATTCCTTTGGAAAGATGTAAATCTATGCAATTTGCAGTTGATGCAACTCTTGACTCTAAAATAATTTAATAAATAAACAAATCTCAGCTCTGTTTACCAGACTTAGATCTCTCTGTGGACACAAATCCATCTTTCTCCGACCAGTTTGAAGTCGAAAGAACACTGCATGAATTTAACATTCAAAAGCGGGAGCATCAGTAATTAGGGTTTCAGATAAACAGCAGAGCCACACATCTATCATTTTTACAGGATGGTGAAAAAGAAAACTTTTTTTTTTAATATACTCTGGAAAAAATGTTCAGTGATGCTTATCGAAAGCTTATGCTGAAAACAGCATCAAATGCCTGATGAAAAGAAAACCAAGAAGGCACCCTCATTAGCAGGCTTTTAGGTTTAACCCTTTACCCTCATCATTTTTAATTGCTTCCCTATGAAAGGAAGAAATACAACAATTTGATATATGCTGAAATAGGTATTGAGGGATGGGGGAAAAAAGCCACAGGAGTCTGCAGCAAACTGCTGGGCACCTGAGAAAAAAACTGGGATCTTTCTTCAAAAAAGACACAAGGTAAAAAAAAATTCAACAAGTTTTGCATTGTTCCCTTTTATTATTTAGCTTGTTAAGCTAGCTGGACAGAGTCAAATGATCAAGTGAGGATCTTGAAAGACATACGAATACACTGAACTTCCTTGCCCTCCAAATGCCTGAGAAATGCATTGAATTTAATAGGACTATAAATGGTATAAACCAAAGAAGAGACTTTAAGCCTTATCCTTCTGGATTCTCTGTTAGCTTCTCCTAGTCCATTAAAAAGTGCCCCCTCTGGCAAGCTGCACAGGGCTGGAGGAGCAAGAGGGATAATACTTATTTATTAGGATTTACTACTTCCTGGCACACCATCATCCCACAGCTCAGGACATGAGCCCCTTCAGGTCTCCGTTTTTAACCATGGTTTTGATTATTAGCCCTGCAAAGTTGCTTCGTTCCTGATAAACTTCAAAGCAGCAAATGCACCCCCCTATTTACTGCAGTATCTCCTCTCCTCCTCAGGTTGTGTCGATGTCCACCCAGAGTGACTGTGACAAACCTGAACCGTAAGTCCACCCCTGTCAATGTCACTAATAGGAGGATGGCTTAACTGTCACCTCCAGGAATATTACTTGTCAGGGCAAACTGCAGAGTCCTGGGCCCTGTGCAAAAATGTTCCTTTCATGCAATCTTCTGCTGTGTTGGTACTTCTGTCCCAGTGCTCCCAACACCAGTGCCCAGCCACATTAGCAGGCTGGTGACAGCATTTGCCTATGCCTATCACAACAAATACAGTAATGAAAAGACTGAGCACCAAACTGCTCAGTTCACTAAAATATGCACACATCACCCCATAAGCAAAGCTGAGAACTCAACCCCAAATTTCAGGCTTCTGGTTTCTCATTCAAACAGTTGGAGCACACACCCCTCAACCCTCCATTAACCAAATAGATAAAATGTTTTAAATAGGAAAATGGACTTTCACAGGCACTTCACAGAAGTAAGTTTCCAAAATTGGCACAATGGTAAAAAAAATAAATAAATTAAGGAACATTGCACAGCTTATTGCTGAAATTGCTTCATAAAACAGAGTGCTGTGGAGAAATGGAAATGCTTTGGTGGAATTCCAGGAATAAATATTTTATTTACAAAGTCTAATGCTGAGAGGAAGAAAAGAGGATCCTCTTTCTCTTGTACTAAAAGGACAAATGTACAGAGGTACAGCAGGCTTTGACTACTAGAAAATACCTGGAGATGTTGCTGTTTCAGTGTTTTGTGGAAATAAAACTTCATTTGAGCCAATCTATTCACAAGCAATACAACACATCAGTCCTGAGTGCTCTTTCCATCTCACTCCTGCTTGCAGTGAATCCAGTGCTCTCATATGATGCACAACTATATTTGCTGCTCAGTTAATAAAATACTCTGAGCCCTTCTCCTTCTGTACCAGAAAAAACAATGCATAAACACACACAAAAACAATAGCTGTAAAACCTGATAAAAACGATGTATAATTTTCAACCTGCCATTGCTAATTTTATGGGTTACATTTTCCAACCACATTTCCCATAAAAAATATTACTCTAATAAAGGCTTAGTGTCTTTATTTAATATTTATAGTACTGTGGGAGAACCAAACTCTCCTGGTAAAATGGTAAGAGCAGCAATTCAAACAGCTCTAATACACATATCCCCAGTGATCAAGTTTAAGAGTACACAGTTTAAGAAAACGCTTCGATACAGAAAAACATTAGAAATAAAGGGATGTGCTGGTTGGTATTGGGCTGCATACAAAAAACGTGCATGCCCACACCCTTTGTAAAGCATTGATTAAGTGTTCACAAAATACAACAACAAATGAATGAGTTATCAGAATTAACAAACTGACCAACATCTATCAGCTGCTGAAAATATTCAGCATGATTTCCCATTTTCTTTATACTACTTCCCAGAAATTAATAATAAAGACAAGGACTGCAATTCTATCTGCTTTCCATACCTCAGGTCAATGTCAAACATCACAACCAATTTTCCAGAGGATTATTTACAATCTCTGAGCTATGACTGCTGATATTTGTCTTACTGGAATAAGTTAATGTAACAAGTTAGCAAGTGTAATTATGTTCACCAAAATCTTTCTTTGTCTTGTAATCTACAGTTACAGTGAATTGTCCTGTACAGAACATGCAACAATACAAAATTCATGACATTCTCAACCCATTGTATACTTGTTAGAAGCAACTCCATGTGCTAGTCAACTGGTGACACTTTGAAACAGCCAACAAGCAGCGCTAGGGTCCATTTCTAGCAATGAGACAGATTTGAAAGTGTACATAAAATAGGTTCTTACATTTAGAAGTATATTTTGAATTTCACCACTTCAGATTCCAGATCCCAACCCCTCCATGACCAAATAATCCATGCAGGATTTGGACCTGTGCTATTAAGCTTCTAATTACCTCGCATTCATTTGCAGGTTGTTGTGTTTGCTGCAACCAGCACTGCCTCCAACAGGTTTTATGGGCAAAAACAAAAGCCTCTTCATATACTATAAGTTAATGAGAAAAAAATATATAAAAAATAATATATATATATATATATGTATGTATGTGTATATATATATATGTATGTGTATATATATATATGTATATATATATGTATATATGTATATATGTATATATCTGTGGGTTTGGTACAGCTACACAGAAAATTCATCATTTCATTTCTAGAGCCACAAAAACGCTTTTAACACCATTTCCAATTTTACATTCATTTCTAACAGCTCTTGCTTACATGGCTCTGCTTCCGTGGCCAGATAAAATGAAAAGGAACAATAACTTCCAGCACATTGAAGTCAGGATCCTTAGAAAGTCATTCTGTCACCTGTATAGTCAGCCAGTAGCGATGAGGAGTTGAGAGTACATTAAAAAAAGATCTAAATCCCATTCAAACAAAACAAAACCAGCCCTACAGTAAACAAACTGCCATTCCCAGACACTGCCTGCCTCCTTCATACTCCCACCAGTGCTATTTTTCATTTACTTGAAGCCAATTCAACTAAAATATATGTTTTTAAAGGGGGAAAAAAAAATATGTGTATTTCACTTTTGGTATTGGAATTGGAGGGGAGTAGAGACCCCCTGGAGAGAAGGACTGTAGAACATGATAGAAAAGATGAATCACTGTGGCAACAGCCAGCCAGCCATTAATTTTCAGCAAGCCAGGAGTTGGTCCAATTAAAGCAGGCTCCTTTCTCTACATTAACATGCTTTATTCAGGATTTTTTTTTTTTTTTTTCTGAAGCTAAAACATCAGCTAGAGACCCCAAAGGCTTTTCTATTTAGGATCAATCAATCTACCTTGCTGCACTGTAAAACACACACTGTCAGCTCTGAGGCTAGCTCAAAAAAGAGCAACAGTGGAAAAATTTGATAAATCGACATGTTCTGGCAGTTAGTAGAGGGATTCATCCTACACTGTCACTTATTTTTATCTGATTAGAAACCAGTGTTAGTAAATGGAATATTGCCTTCTATCCTCTTCTTTGTATTTAGAATCAGGTTGGGGGAGTCATCTGAAACCCAGTTTCCTAAATCCAAGCCAGAAGCTTGCCACAAAGGGAGACACCACTCAGATTTTAAGAGGCAGTCAGCTCACAGTGGATTCTCCCCAGTACAGGAGCCTGAACCTGCTTCCATTAGCACCCCACATTAAGGATGCAGTTCACCACTTTCTATGCGTGACACTTTACCCTGAAGGCACAACCCCACCTCTAGGTTTCCAGCACCTATTTTGACAGCGATTACTTTACCTGAGATTTGCTTACTAATCAGAGAGCTTGTTACTTTCTCTCTGCACTCAAGACATCTAAAATATGAACCACAAACTGATGCCAGATGCCAGCCAGAAGGACACTTATATGGCCTGAAATCCTTAACATGGAAAGGGAAAGGCAGCCCCTGAGCTGGGATAACACAATGGATTACCCCTTTCTGCAGTGAATATCACAGTATGTATCCTGTTGACTTCCATTATAGTTTTCAATGGAAACTTCTATCTTCCACTATGAACTCATAGCAGTTTCATTACAACAGTCCTCCCCTGTTCTTAAACATAAGGTAGAACAAAAGCCACTGGGATGAGCAGCTGCAGCTTTTGTTTGGGATGTAGAGGCAAATAAAGAGAAGCCTGATTCAGTTAATCTTGAAAATACCTACAGCACAACACTTCCTGGCAAACGCTAACTTCTTGCTGGCAACCACTTCTGATCCTTGCTCTTCTTTAAATTCCATATCTAATGCAATAGAAAGTGCAGCAGCAACGGCAGAGCAGCAAGATCCCTGCAACGAGCGAGGATTTGCTCAAATACAACAACCACAGAAATAAAGGAAATAAACTGCTTACTTTTGGAAGGCCTGAAGTACACATGGATACTCAGCAAAACACCCTTACCTCCACTGCAACTCTTAAATAGGGTCTGGGAAGGGGTGGATTCTGGCTCCAGCCCTTCTGGTCACTCAGGTACATTGCATGCTCAGGTTGGCCCTGCCTTCCCACTAGGTGCTCCATCACTGCTTCAAGCTGTGACTCAGCATTTCTGCTAACCCATGCTTCTATAGGATAGTACTGAGATTCACTGTGGCACTAATGAGATCATTTTGCAATTAAAGGCTAAATAGAAACAAACCTCTCACCACTCTACAGGAGAGTCTGGGTTCTCTGATTAAGCATCAGTAAACAAACCTGTTGAAGGGCTGGTCATGTCACAGCTTCTCTATGATTAACTCTCCAAACAAGATGGACTGATTGACCCCATGGACTAATCAATGAGTTTCTCAGCTTCAGAGCAAAGTGCAAGTTGTGGGAGTTACCTGCAGTAGTATGCATTTTAATTATTATTACTACAGCACTGAGTACATAAATCCCAGGGCACTTTACTTGGAGGATTTACCTTTAGCACTAATGATTATCATAGCTCTCCCATGTTTGTCCAAATGCTTACACGGGAACAGATTTTAAACATCGCTACAAATTTCTTGAGAGAAAAAAACCCTACAGATTTTACAGCAACTTAGTGATAAAGGGAAGATCTTAATGTCATCATAGAACAGCTTCAAGGTTCATAGAGCTTCCTGGTGCAGAAGCATCCTGGGGTGAAGCTATGGGGTGGCTGGGGCTGGGAAGTGCTGCCCTGAGCAGAAACATCCAACATCTGGAGCAGAGGTGGGAGGTGGGCAATGCACAACAACTGCATAACTGCAGGCAGCCCTGCCTGCTTCCACCAGCCCCACCTGCAGCCTCAAGGATTCATCCCTTCTCCCACATCCTTCCTTTTCAACTGGTCAGAACTGCATTTGACACTCACAGGGAACTGCCAGAAGATTTCAGGGAGGAAAAAAAAAAAGCGAGCATAGACCATTTTTACAACCTAAGAAGAGAATCTGAAAGAGATGCTCTGACTGCAGCCGTGTCAGATAGCCTCCAGCCCTTCTCTTTTCCTGCCCTTCAAGACAAACCCTCAGCACCTAGATACAGAAGCTGCACTTGTCAGGAAAAAAAAATAGTAAATCAGAGACACCAGTGAAGGCACCGAACTCTTCACTACTGACTTGTGAGACATCTTTGGGCTTGGCTATTCTTGTCTTCCTGAACCCAGCCAACAGAGCAAATGTGCATTGACTGGGAGCTCAGTCACAATATACTAAATTAATAGATGGTTCAGGCAAGAGTATTAAAATTGGATGGTTTTATTCTATATTTTTATCTGTGAGAATATACAGAGTCTACAGATGTCTATAGGTTTCAAGAGAAATGAATATTATTTGAACTTAAATAGTGTGGGCTCCACTGCTCTGACATTTGGACAAATCCAGGCAGCTTTATCTACAGATGCAGAGGCTCTAGGTTATGTTTCTGGCACTTGGTCAGAGGGAGTTGGAGAAGTGCCCTCCATATCAGAGCTGCACTTCAGAGGCTAATAAATAGAGGGCAAGTATGGAGTGGCTGCATGGCTGGAGAGAGCCATGGCACTCCTGCCCCAGGGCCAGGCTGCAGTGCCCACTGAAACTGTAGGAAATTCACCCACAGGTGCTTCAGATGAAATCTATCATTTTACCTTTCCCTTTTTTCATTTACCTCTTTTGCCCCTTTACTGCAGCAGTCCTCACCCCAAGAAAGGCAGTGCTGCTCTCCCCTGAAGAACAACTGCAGGAGTCAAACCATCCTAAAGTTAACAGAGAGCTTTTGGCAGGGCTTGGTATTGTCAATTAAAACAAAGAGAGAATAAAGCCAGTAAATTAGAGGATGTGACGAATGCAGCACAAAGCACAGCCGATCCCAGAAGGTATCAAATTTAGTGTTAAAGTAAAGAAACAATAGGGAAGTCCAAGACATTTCAGAGTGTAGTGAATCAAATTAAATTGCCTGAAATTCCACATGGAATACATTTGACAAATTTCTTTCCCCCTCTTCAGCTTTCTGTTTGAGATGAACTGTCGTCTGGCAGCTTCAAACGTCTGGCACAGCTTCAGCTTCAGTTTGCTGGGGCTGAATCCAAACACGAACCTGAACTTTACCAGTTCTGCTCTTTTTGTAAACATACTTGCTGTGGCTGCCAAATGCTTTCCAAAAGCACACAAAACCCAGAATCCAAGAGGAAAACATTGTCTTGCTGCAATAAAATTTGCATTTTGCCCCCCATTGGTAGCACCCACATTGCAGAGCAGGGGGCTGGGAGGTGAGAGCCCACATCACCCTGTGTTTCCCAGGGATTCTGAATGGGACTGCAGGGAGCAGGGACATCCCATGGGGTGGATGTGCATCCTGTGCAGCGGGTAGGAGCCCATCCCATGGCTCCACACCCCAAGTGCTACTTTGTCCCCAGGGCTGTGGGCAGCTCCTAATGCACCAATTAGTGACAGGATTCCTCAGGCAGGCTGGCTAAGACAAGCCATAAAATGTCATTATACACGTGTCATTGACAGCGAGGACCAGTTTAGATTACCTCTGCGAGCAGTCTCAGGAACAAATTCATTTTAAGGCAGAGAACTTCAGGCAGGGGAAGAGACAGATATAAAGAGGGTTATGATCAAATTACTCCTGAGTGCAGATAGCATCAGCCTTGATATATCTTATTATTATTATTTTTTTTTTCCATTTTGCTTTAAAACAAAACTGTTTTTTGCAAAACACTTACAGCAGCAGCACAGCATTTTGAGGTAGGATGCAGTCCCACACCAGCAGCATCCCACCACCTCTTAAAAGAAATAAACTCTTTCCTCCTCCATTCTTCTAAACCTACCAGGCTGCATAAACAGCACCGTTGCAGAAGGCTGAAAGGAGGTGCTGTTAGGATGAAGAGCAGCAAACCCCAGAGGTGGGCTCATTCTGGCACAAGGCAGTCAGGCAGATGCTGTTAGAAAAGCGTATTTCACTGTCCACAAAACATCAGCTTCATCTCTGAGGGCTGCATGGAGCTTCCACCACTGCCCTAAACAGACAACGTCTGGTTCCTATGCACTCTGATTTATTGAGTGTCTTCTCTCTTTCTGGATTTTAACTATGGCTAGATCTTGTAACTATTACATCTTCATTTGGTTTGTTCGTCTAGATGTTTTTCTAAGCTATTAACTCCAAACTGAAATCTGTGTGCTGTTCTTTCCAAAAATAGTAAAAAATCCCACAATATGCATATGGCCTTTGTTAAGGAAAACCCTCTACTGAATACTCAGAAGCCAATGCTTTCCAAGCAAGTGCTACTTGATTTCTTGAATAGGAAGAGACCAGAGAAATTGCTTTTTCTTTCAGTAAAAACATGTTAAAAATGTACAAAACTGGCCGCTGCTCCTAGTGTTAAGTAGCATGTTAATGAACAAAACTCACTTCTTTCTACATTGCTCTGCTCACAGGAGATGTTTGGGGGATGCTGAGTCACTTCCAATGGTCAGGTGTGAACGTTTTAACGAACCTATAGAAAGCGGCACTTTCTTAGCAGAAGAGAGAGATACCAACCGTGCCCGAAGAATAAAACATCCTTTTACCCCCAGGAAACAGTCATGCAGTAATGGATGTGGTAGTTAGAAGCGTTCATATGGAGAGGTTTTTGTTTAAGGTTGTTGTTCTTTTTTTTTTTCCTGATGATACTCTTGATCTTTCTGGCTGTAAGTTGATTTACAAGTGACTTTTTAATTTGTATGGCTGAGTAACTGCTACCATAAAAGAACATGCACTGCAATACATAAATATCACTTGTGAACTTCACATCTCTCCGCCACTGCTTCATCCATCAAAACTAATTCTATAAAAACAAAGGATGTGACAAACCCAACCAACTTTTCCTCTTATCTTACAAAAAAAAAAAGCCTGAATTCTATTTCTGGAAATGTCATAATGTTCCTATTAAATGATCGAGTCTGTTGCAAACACTCAGCGGTCCTGCAGGAAAGCCATGAGGAGCAACAGCCCTCCTCCCTGAACCTACACAGCAGCTGGGCAGCTCAGCTCCCCGCAGCTTATTGTTCCAAGGTGATTACTACAGGAGATGCTCTCAAACAAATGGTCTTTCAGGGTAGTTTTCTTAGCGCTGCTCATCACTGTGCTGTCCGGTCCCGTTTCATTTCAACTCTGATGTGAGAGCTCTATGCTAACATCAAAAAGTCAGGCCATTTGAGGGCAGAGAAGTCAGCCACGAGGTATGGCGTTTTCTTTCTTTCTTATTGATTGGTTGAAAAAGACGCATTGACCGGCTGATTTATTTTAAAGGTTAAGTGGGTATGATGAATGGGATCAAAGAAAACCCCTCTAAACCTTAATTTCCCCCCCCCCCTCCTGTTTTTTTTTTTTTTTTTTTCTTTTTTCTTTTCTTTTTTTTTTTTTTTTTCTTGAACTACACAGACATCAGTAGCCTAAAGATATAATTAACCTAATTTACTGATAGGTACCAGAGTGTGATGATGAAATCTGAGCTGGAGACCCACCTTCTTCTTACCGCTGTGAAGGGATCAGCTGGCACCAAACCCAAGAGGACACTGTGCTGGCTCTTACGTCCTGTTACCAACACTGGGAGTAACACTTCAACACTTCAGAGTCACACATTTGCAGTTTTTTCAGAACCAGGCCTCTGTAAGGACTGCCAGCTACTGCTGTCAGTAACGTCTAGCTCAATGTAAACACTTCATTAGTGATGTGATGAAATTACGTCTCAAGGTTTATTCTAACTACTAAAATAAATCTTTTCGCAGTAACGCATACACGTTCATTTATACTGCAATTATATGACCGCAAGTTTAATTTTTACTATTTAATTATTCATTGTGGGTTAGGTCTCAATTGGAGCTAATATGCAAAGATGAGGAAGAATGGGAACTTGTTTATCTCATTTTTTTCTCCCAATTAACTCAAGTTGTTTATTAATCATGTTACTTTTCTACTGTGTGATAAGAAAGACGAGAAAAAAAAAACAACCAACAGCAAACATCCAAACAAGGAAAAAAACAACAAAATGACTCTCTTGATAGACAAGCAAAATACTCCACAAAATCTACTCACACAAATAGACACCATTAAAACACTTAATAGTACTCATGTACAGGGGTGGCTCATACTATTGACTTATCCCACAGGTGAAATTTTTCTTCTTTTTTTTTGCTTTTAATGTCTTCAATACCATGAATGAATTGACCTAATAACATATTATACTATGGAAATTGGCAGAGGTTTCATACAGAATGTTGCCTTCTGTTCCACACTTGCCATGGCAATAAATGCTGCATCAACTAGCAATTTCATCTTTATTGCCAGGTGCTCTATCTGAATTAATTAAAAATAAAACCCCTAATTACCGAAAAGGTTTACTATAGGTAATGTTTTTTTTTTACATTTGTATAATGAAAGACATAGGAAAGGTTGGAATAAGAAACAAGAAATATATTATTCAGTCCATAAAATCATGCTGTTTTAATGACATTTCTGACCTTTAAATCAAACAGCATGAACAATGCACACAGACCACAGGGCAAATATATATATAACAAAAACAAAGTAACTAACAACAACAAAAACTAAGAAGATAAGCCAGCGGAGAAAAGGGGAGATACACAGGAGCAATGCTCTCATGCTATGATAGGACCAGATTTCCACTTGGTCAAAAAACCAAAACCCATCAAACAGAATCAGCCACTTCCATGGCATTCCCCGAGGAAGGTTCCAATCACTCACCCAGGTGTTCATTCAATAATTCTAATATCTAATTTCTGGTAAGAACTAGAGATAGATTACTGTTTGAAATGTGGTTGACAAAATGGAATAGTATTTTTCTCCTGCTGCTGACTTTCCCTGATGGCTGGCATTTCTATCTCATCCCTTTCTTCAAGCCAACCTACTTGACTTTTCATTTCATAGCACTTAGGCTCACATACAAAATGTGGGACTCTCCAGGTTGAGCCTGGCTGCCAAGAGCAAGTTTTCTGCTTTACATGCTGCTTGCTGGCAGAAGCACTCCTCAGAATATGGTGATCTGTGTACCCTTGTGGTGGAAATGAGGTCATGGAGCTGCACCAAGATGAGAAGGTGGGACATGCAGCAGGGCATGCCTTTCTTGCTGCTCTCCTCTGTGTGCCCTTGGCAGGGACACCTGGCAGACCCCTACCCACTGCAGGTTGACTTGTTATCCTTGAGTTGCAAAGATACCAAAGCTTTTAAATGAAAAGGCAGTGGGTAGGAATGTAACCACTGGGGAACATCTTGCCAAATAGTAGTTTCAGAAAGAAAAATACAGGCTGTCTTGTTTCAAATCTTTGTCATATGTTTACACAACTCTCCTCCTTGGGTATTTGCACTACACGACGCCCCCATGGAGCTCTGATATTATATGCTAGCTCCTTACCCTGTTATTTCTGGCTGCTTAAGCAGCAAAGGACCAATATCCCATTCAGCTATGCTCCGTTAGTGCACCAGAAATCAGTGAGCTATCGCTCTGCAGCTCACTTCCCACACCTCCTGTCCTTGTGCAGCACCGCTGGCTTTTGACAATGATTGACGACTCGTACCCATAGCTTTTACTAGTAATGGAATGGATAAATTTCTTCATGAGCAAACCCTTATCTTGCTAACTCTGTGAGCTTTAAGGGTAGAAAGCTTATCCTTCGGAACAGTGTTTCTCTTTTAAAACACCTCCTCATTTCTCCTCTGATTTATTGTTCATTTATCTTTACTGGAAAGCTGATATTTCTGAGTTACAAACTAGAGACGTCTCAGGCTCTAGTTATGGAAAAGCCAGCCATGGAAACCCAAGTAATGAAACACCAACACTCCCACCAGCACATCAGCTGCTTTTAGCCCATAGTTGATGAGCTGTCAATTATACACAATTTCACATTAAATTTCATTTACAGTTAAGTCACAGTGGACTGAGCAGTGGTGTAGATATCCATCCACCAGTTTCCAGTGACCATCAATAATTAATAGCCCCTGCTCACCCTATAACCTTGTTTACAAAGTTGACATTGACATCCTCCAGGCAGACCTGCTCGCGAGAGAGTACTTCCCCCCAAAGTAATTCACACCTGAAATGTAGAGCACATACACGATCATACTTTTAATGATGGCTTACTTCCGTTCCATACATCAACTCTCTGTTCCCATGCACAGGAAAAGCACTTGGGTCACTTTGATTTAAAGGGGACCTCTAGCTGCACAGAGCCGAATGTCTCAGACGTGGAAGGAATTAAACTAAGGGACTATTAAATTGTATTCAGCTATCACTCCACATTCTGCTGAAGAGCCAGCAAGAGTACTCACACCCTCTCCAAACTCACACCACAGCATTTGGTGGTGACAGTCCTGAAAACCTTGCTTCTCTGGGGCAACATACGCCATTCTCTGGCTTTTAAGATGATGTATAAAGGGAAGAGTGAAGAGTGAACACGTTCAGCTGGGCCAGAGTACTCATTTGGACAAGTCATGGACCATCACTTCATCTTTTGAAACTCTACCCTGTCTACCAGGGAACATAAGTGCCAATTGAGCCCTAGCAGACTTACGGCATCCAAAGCTGGTAGACAACTACATAGCAATCTCTTGACCAGGGCTTTTCTACAGTAGTTGTCAACAAAGGCAGATTTCTGACAGTGTTTTTGCTGAGCTGCAAATGGGTGCCAAAGGATGATCAAAAGCCTGCAAAGAGCACACCAAGATAAGTAAAGAGAAAAAACACTCTTAACCTTTTCTTGCGTTCTGCTAGCTCCAAGCCCTGAAAGTTAGGCTAAAGAGTATTCAGTGATTTATTCTGCTTAGCTTTAGATAGATAGAATACTAAAAGATTCTCTTGCATCTTAGCAGCAAGGCAGGGTGTGGGGAAGAGAGGTGAAATCATGTCTGTTTACATCACCTTTTAATTTAGCTGATTTCAGCTGAAAGGATTACATTAGAGATTATTCCTTAAGAGGTTTCTTTAAAGCAAGGATTTTTTTTCTTTCAAATAAGTTGAAAATTGCGGGGCCTCCTAATACATGTGAATATGTTGCTGAGCTTCTGCTGAAGAAAAAAAAATAATAATTCTTGAAGCAACAAAACTCCGTTTCTTCCAGTAATGAACAGAAAAAGCTTGTCTGGGGAGGGGAGGGGGGAATAGTGATTAGATTGCAACTGTGAGTTCCTTACAAATGTAAAGCCATTTTGCTTGAGACAGTATTAAGATGCTAGTATGCAAGGTTTGATCATTAATTTTGGCTAAAGTTACACATTAATGTTGCTACAGTCTTACATGTTTTTTTTCTTCCCTGGTTTTAGACAGCCTTAATCATGCTTGCAGCTGGTTATAATTGCTGAATTGTATCACTCTCCACCTTCTCTAAAATGCTTGGGGGAAAAGAAATAGTGAAGATTAATGACAGACATGTAATTAGAAGAAAATGTAAAGATCTTGTGTTAATCATTCAGAAATAATTTGATAAATATGAAATTCTGAAGAGCTCTCAGAATAAAAGATGATAAAATGAGTACTGTATCACAAAGCTAAGCAAATTTATATGTACCACACTCCTTGCAACTGGAAAGAGGGAGCTCACACAAGCACACGCAAGCTTGTGGGTATGCTACGGAGGTTTTATTAACATAATGGAATTCAGCATGGAAGACCATCTGTTTTAATTGAGCAAGCTTATTCGTACAATGCTTTGCTCCACTAATCTTGTTTAGATTAATGTTAATGTTCTATTAAAAGGTAGTTTATCATCTCACAATACTGAGTTAAATTGTTCACACCCTTCGTAATATTCTCATCTCTTATGGAGGCAGAGAGTTCACTCATTACCAGTCTATTGATCATCTTACAGCACAACTATTAAGGCTGGTACTTTGGTTAAAAGTAACCAGAGGTCTTTTTATTTATTTATTTATTTTTTTCAGTAGGATAAAGGCACAGATAAAAACCTTTTATATAATTAATTTAAAATATGAAAGAACACAGTCTGCAATATGATACTCAATTATGATTTCAGATAAATACAGAATAATGCTTTAGCTAATAATACCTTACAGGATGTAACAAAGAATAAGTATCAGACTGGGATGGGTTTCTCCAGATAGCTATTTTTTTCTTTCCTTCCTGTGAAAAGTCTTCTCACTGTAACACTTCACCTATCCCTTGCCTTTGCTTTTAATGAGAAAGTAGGAAGTTGTTAGTTGGAAACATGCCTGTCATTAAAAAAGCAGATGCGGGGCAAGTCAAAGAAAGTGAAGCAAATGAAGCAAAGCACATTTCATATACAGATTCTGAATCCCAAAACTGTGGGAAGCATCAGTAACCCTAAAGCTTTAACTTTTTTTGTTTCTTTTTTTTCCTTTTTCTTTTTTAAATATGGCAGAATCTGAATATGAGCTCTCATATCCTCCTTGTCTGGTGAATTTTGTACCTAAATGCTTTGGTAATTCTTTTAAGAAGGTCCAGCCTTAGACTCTCAGGAAGGACTTTGCCTCTTGGCTGTCCTTTCCACCTCGCTGTCATCTGTCCTTGAGCACCCCTGGGCCTCTCTTTATTGCACCAAGCAGCAGCTCAGTTCCCCTCCTCAGACTGCCACGCTCCTGCCACCAGTGCCTTGGCATTGCCATCTTCCACCAAGGAGCCCTGCTCCTGTTCCCTTGCTGCTCCATCATTTTGGAACCACAGCAGTGCTGCCTTCACATTTCTCTTCAGACTCCTCCTTCAAACTAGTGATAGCACAAGATGGAGTGAATTTCATCTCCAAAAGAGTGGTCAGGCACTGGAATGGGCTGCCCAGGGAGGTGGTGGGGTCCCCAGCCCTGGAGGTGCTCAAGAAATGCTTAGGTGTTTAGAGGGGAAATATTGGTCATAGGTCACCAGCTGGGCTGGGTAACCTTGGAGGTCTTTTCCAACCTTGATGATTCTATGACTTTATGATTCCAAACCATCCTTTGCTAAAAACCTCCACAGCAGTCAGGCAGCTGCTGTTCTGGATGGCTGCCTCCTCATGCAGAAGTTGTCTGTGTTTCTGAGGACATGCCCCATCTGCACATCTCAATTTATCAAACATGCTTTGTCCTACATCAAAATGGCAAACCCACAGGGGCCAGGTTCTGTTTCTTCTGTACAATGGTGTTTACAACTGCAGTTTCTAAAAACCACTGTGGCACAAATAAAATGATGAAAGTGACAAAAGTAACTCTGCTTCTCCCGAAATTTCAAGCATGGCTTCAAGGAGTCACTTAGAATTTTTATTTCCTAAGGGAACATTCTGTAATTACGTTTTGGACATATGAACAAGGAAGATGAGGGTTACCAAAAGAAGATGAAATATATGTGAAGAAATTCTTCACGTGCCATTCTTGAAACAATAATCTCACAAAGCAATAATTCAAGGGAGATTTCTTCCCTGAATACCCAAACATGCCAGCTGTTAATTAAAATTCAGAATAGCTTCTATATGGTACAGAAGGATCACCATTCCCCCTCTGCAAAATCAGGAACCTGAGGAGAAGGTAAATGGTTCATCCAAGAAAACTGAGATGGCAGTGTCCAAACTGTGAAATACTCCAAGCAACACTGGACACTTTGCTCATACACTGGGTTGTTGAAATCTCCCCATTTTAACCAGGCTTAAGTTTTAAGTTTCTCAATAACTAAACCTGAGTGTAGTCTCTGCACTGAGCTTTTGAAAATCCCATATGGGCTGACTCCAACTTGCACTAATTATGTGGATTATGTAGGACACAAAAAGCATTTTCTCATTAAAGAACCACACTCTGAGATGAAATCCTCTCCCAAATTGGTGTATTCTGGTGAAAACGAGACCAGCTGAGGACATCTGTGTAGGAGCCACAATTTTTCACAAGAATGTTGGAAGAGACTTAAACAAACTCCTTAATTTGCAAGTGGAATTGTTAATGCCTCCGTCGACAAGACAAGATGCATTTCTATCCCTAATGAGTGACATACATCTCCTGCTAACAAGCCATACAACCTCTGAGCAAATGCTGACGACTTCACAAGGGAGACACACAAACCAGAGATTACTCTGGAAAAGCTGACAACCCTAACAATTAGGGTTAGAAATCACGGATTTCATGAATATTTGTCATGTGCTCATTCAACGCTCCAGGCTGTGTCTAACATGCTAAAATTACAAGGGACAGAACAAAATCTAAACAAACCAATCTATATCTCTGCTCCCATCTGTTTTCACAGTTTGTTGTCCTTTCTGAAGAACTGTCCTGTGCTCCCATGACCCAATCCTTCTGCAGAACAGGTTGGGGCTGTGGGCATGAGAGGTCTGTGTCATGGCTACTCATCTTGTGGGACATTTTCTACACTTTGGGTACAAGTATCCTAGCACAAGTTGGAGAGCAGCACGGCTCTGGATGGCACAGCATCACCTGGCTCCATACACTTTGCTTCTCTGAACATAGGAAGAGTGGGAGAGGCAGCCTGGGAGCATGAAAATGCTGGGGCAGATTGAGATTGCATGGGAAGTGTGAAAGGACAGACAACCCTAAAAGAATCACAGCTACTAGATAATTAACTTTCAGGCTTCCTGGAGGCGGTCTCCGCATAGGCTTTTTAAAATTCCCTCTCCAGCTGTATTCAGTCATAACAGCTTTGCAGACAGACTTTTTCTTTAGGTTGAAGTCACTCTATGCAGTGCTTTTCCATCACAGTGTGCAAGGACCTGCCTGTCCTTCTGACGGACTTGTTACATGAGAGAAGTCTCACCGCTGATGATGTGAGTAAGCTCCTCGCCTCCCCTTACCAGGCTGGCTCCTTCCATTTCCTCACAGAGTGCAGAGAAAGCTGCTGCTTCTCTGCAGCCAGCATCCCCAGGGGCTATTCCTCTCTCCCTGGAGGAGTGTACATACATAGAAGGCACAAACCTGAATACTGCCTTGAGTCAGGGCCTATCTACGCTGAATGTGACTTGCATTTTTTCCCCTTAAAAGAGACAAGAAATGCATTCAGAGACTCATGACTAAGTTGTATGGGCTACTAGCCAATGCACTGTACCTACACATGACAAATTATGCATTCACCCATTGTTTGAAAGTTTTGAATTCACTGTTGGTGGTAAACTTTTTACTAGAACACACAGATGGTCCTGCCTGATCTTGTTAATGAAAAACTCTCACACAGCTACAAAAACAGACGTGATCATCTGTTTTTCAACATTCTGAAAAAAATCTACAGAGGTGTAAGGTGCTGTACAAATGAGAATAATTAGCTTCTGCCATCTGTGGACATTAAAAAAAAAGAGGATCTGTATTCCTGTTTTATAATGATAAGTATTATATCTCCAGCAAAGTATGCACTTAATAACTTTTCAATTTATTGTGACCTTGTGCTCCAATTTACTTAAGGAACTATAATACTAGCTGTGCCTCACACCTTTTCCACCTTATAATTAGCAAGTAATAAAAAATGCTATTAAAAAGTAATAAGTCTGAAGCTCTCTGACAATTCACTGATTAATTCTGAAGATTTTAAAGCACTTTGGAACATTCTTGGCTGAAACATCAATTTTATCCAGTTCTCAGTACCACAGCGCTGGTGTGTGTTGAAGTCTTGCAGCTCACCTACACAACAGCAGCAGGAATGGAACCCTGGTACATGGCTCAGACAGAACAGCATTTACAGACATTTCCCCTCTGAGATTAGAGCTGTATTCTGCTGTTGCATATACAGTGCTACATGTCTGGGGTCTTCAGGGAGGAAGGCACAGCACTGCAGCAGTTTGGGAGTGAATTGCTGTCATCCTCTGTGAAGTGGGTACTGGAGCACTGCAATATTAATGGTTTTCATGTGGCAATGGGTTGATGGTTGGACTAGATGATCTTAGAGGTCTTTTCCAATCTTAATGATTCTATGATTCAATATGAAACGGAAACAAATACTGTGCAGTGGGCAAATGTCAACTCTGTGCAATGCCAAGCTGGAATACTGTTGCTTTAAAATGAAGCAGAGCATGCACTGATGCCTTTTCCAGTCCTGGTGCTTTCCCACTCAAAAACATATACTATTCACATGCAGGAAAAAAGCAAATCACTTTAAGCCTCCAAACAATACAGTACCTTTCTCAAGGGCATCTCCTCCAGAGAGATTCACACATTGCAAAGGGTTAAGTTTAACAAGGAGAATCAGGGGCTGCTGAAATAGTAACATCAACTCGTCTGCATTCAGCCATGGCCACTTCTCAGACTTCTCATGGGTACAGCTGGGGTCAGTCAGCCTCTGCCTGGTCAGACCAAGGGCTTGGGATTGTCTGACCTTATCAAAAGTTTCCTCTGCTGTCCCATTTTTATTCTTGTTCCTAAAATACTCCCTCCCTTCTCTCCTCTGACTGCTTTTGTTTGTGAGATATGCAAGTATAGCCATGTTTGTTGATGTTTTTAGAGTACCTGTCTTCATTATCATCACTGTACTTGTTTAAGTTGCAGCACCTCCTAATTAATTTATCTTAAAATGTCTTTTCCCAGACTCCCGCTGGATAGAAAGTGGCACAGCTTTACTTTGAGATGACTTCGAAGAGCCTGCATGCTCTGCTATCTCGTAAGTGCATTCTGAAGTCAAATCAATTCACAAAGTCATCTTCATAAAATGGGAAATGATAAGAAAAGAGTGAGTTCTGTTACACAAATTACTACCAATTCACTATGGTGCTTTAATGTCATTCCTGTTCTTCAAAGATGTCACTGAGTGCACCCAACAAGTAAAATGCCCATATGAAATTAAGACACTAAAAGTAAATGCTTGTTCCTATATTGTAAAGGCCCTCATAAACGTCAGAAGTTCTCATTTCATGCATACCACAGCTTGTAAAGACACCAGGAAACATTTGGTTCTAATGGCAAACCGATGTTCACTTCAGCACTGTGCTGCCCATTAGTATCCAGTGATGTTCTCCTGGAGGTCTAACAGCCAGACATGAGCCTACGAGGACAGAACAGGAACAGAGTTTTGTTTCAGTGCTGTTCCAAGTGCCAAGGAGGCGAACGATTCATGTACTGCTCGAAGAACACACATTTTCCCCTAATATCCAACCTAATATCCCGCTAATTCACAGCATTTCAGAGTGTATGAGAATTCCTTTGTGTACCAACTGCACTGAGACTAGTTTAGCTGAATATCGTTACTCTGCATGAGTTTGTAACATGGATACCCCTATTGTAACAAGGTATCCACGCATACCATGTATCATGCAATGCTGCGAAGGCCCACTGCAAACAGACAAGGTCAGACTTTGGGAGAGCAGCACTCCACTAGTTCCCACTGAAAAACAGGTAACAATCAACCAAGGGCATCACAGTAGAGATGCTCTATCCCCATTATAACACATGCAGATGGTTCAGCCCCCAGCGCTTCAAACCTTGCCACAAACCTGATAACTTCATTAGGTGTTTTCATCCCTAACCACCTGGTTTTGGCTGTGAGGAGGGAACACCTGAGAGCGTGACCCCATTTTCCCCTGGCAATGGAGGCTGAGCCCTCCACAGCACCCAGGTATTATCCCAGGAGCGGAGGGTGGAGATGCTAATATGGGACTTCAGCCTGCTCCAAAGCAGGATCCCCTTCCGAGGAGGAGAAGCCAATATGCGTTCAATTAGCATATTTTGCAGCCTTGGAAATGTTAACAAGATTTTGTTTTTTTCCTTTAAATGAGTCAGATCAAAATTAAGGGATTTCCGTGTGCAATATGGAACACACACACACTTTTGCATGAGGGATTTGTGTTTTGTAAATTATACCCTTTAGCCATATCACTAGTCATTAACCTAATTTAAATTTCAATAAGAAGATTCTCAGCTTTTATCATTAAAATTAACTAGCTCCTCACTGCGAAGATACAATCAGGAGGCTGAGGTGAAGGGATATCGCCAAGTACCTCTGATTAAATCCACTTTTATTCAGCAGCTCCTTGTACTCCCCTGCAGTGCTACAAAAGCAACTCCCAAGTGACTTCCCCTCGCTGACGGATAAGGTGTCAAAGTACCCCTTTTGCAGTGTCTCAAAGGCCACTCACTGCCTGCTGTTCCTGCTAACCGCTGTCTGTCATGTATTGCTAAGATTTATAAAGACACTGCTGGGATCATCTCGCAAGTGCCTTTCTACCCTGTGTTCAAATGCAGAAGGTCATTCCGGGAATTACCTTTGCAAGCAGCAAAGGTAATGCTCAGGAAGAGATCTCTCTTTCTGTGCAAGCTGTTCATGTCTGTGCTGTGAAGCTCTCTCTGATCACAGCGGTGGGATCAGAGCGTGCAGTGACCCATGGCTGCACATGGCTCCCCAGGTGATGGAACACAACTGCAGTCAGAAGATGGTGGGACTGGTGTCCTGCACCAAAACCAGCTGCAGAAACAATCCTGGAGAGGAAACCCCAGTAATGCTGTGGGTTTGGATGCAGACTTTGGATGGGTTGTCCCCAGGGCTTGGTGGCACCTGGCCCAACCAAACTTGTGCAACTCCAAGCAGGAACTCGTGGGGGACTTTATTTAGCTGAATTCTTGAAAGTTCAAGAAGTGTCTGGACAACACTTTCAAATGTAGGGCTTGATTTCCTGGTGATTCCGTGGGTAGCCAGGAGTTGGACTCTATTATCCATATGGGTCCCTTCCAACTGAAAACATCACAGAATCATAGAATGGGGTTTGGGTTGGAAAGGACCCCAAGGATCACCAGGTCCCAACACCCTTGCCACAGGCAAGGCCACCAACCTCCAGATCTGACACTAAACCAGGTTGTCCAGGGCCCCATCCAGCCTGGTCCTGATCACCCCTAGCGATGGAGTATCCTCAGCGTCTCTGGGCAGCCTGTTCCATCACTTCACTACTCTCTTTGTAAAGAACTTCCCTGACATCCAATCTAAACCTTCCCTCCTTGAGCTTAAAACCATTCCCTGTTGTCCTATCACTGTTTACCCTTGTAAAGAGCTGATTCTCTCCTGTTTATAATTCTCTTTTAAAAACTGGATGGCTGCAGTGAGATCTCCTCGCAGCCTTCTCTTCTCCAGCATGATATTCTACAGTTCTATGAAATTACACATTTTAACTGTAACAAGCCAAGACACGGGGAAGCCCAGCTCCTGCACAGAGCTCTGCCTCTGGGCAAGCTCCCCATCCTGCATCTCGGAACTGGAAGGTGAGCACCTTCAAAGCTGATTCACCACAGAGCACATTCTCAATTCTTCCTCCCAGAAGTGGCTTTAGAAACAGGGGCCACCAACAGCCAACAAAAAGACAAAAGAGTGCGGAATTGCAAATACCATCATTGGAAAAATCTAGGAAGTCTTCTCTGGGGCTTCATCTCAATAAATAAATAAATAAATCTTCTCTACAAAAGGACATTTCAGAAGTAACTGAAGCAGCTCAGATTTTTATGGACCCTGGTGATGTCGTAGAAAATTAACAGGATCGTGTATTTCACAGAAAACAGCAAGAAAAGACGTTGAAAAGAGACGTTGTTTTAATTGGATTTCTTTGTTCCCTGTTATCTTCAGCACCTCGACAATGCCTGTAATACTCAGAGTCTTCCAGGACTTAAGAAAGCTCCATTTCTTTGATTGTGTTCTCATTTGAAACTTAGATGAGAAGTATTTCTATGTAAGAAAAACTGTATGTACAAGAGCATACAAAGGAAACCCCATATCAACTGCCGTAGGACAAACCTACTCTATGCCACTGGCGACAGATGTAACCCAAGAATTCTAAATTCCAATCAAATGGAACCAAAGATTAATTGCCAAATCCATCAAAGTACTTTGGGGAAAAGTGGTAAACTGTACATAAACATTCAGGGACTTTTGCAAACTCCCATAGCCTGTAATTAGATTTACTGAACGCTATCAAATCCGAAGCAACAGTGCAAACATAGACAGTTTTTGTTGTTTTAAGATGCGTACGCAGATACATGAAATGTGTCTAATTACCAACAGTTGTTTTGCTTCCCTGTTTAATTTCAACAGCACAAATCCATTTGCTGCGAGAGTTTCATGTGCACTGAAATAATTAACTGCAAAATCTGAATGTCTACGAAGTTGAAAAGTAAAATACAGAAATGGAAATAGTCGTAAGCACTCGATAAAGCTATTTAGCTAGAAAACTCAAGGTAGGGATTGCGGTGCCTACACCTCTATTACCATTTACATTCAGCTTCATTAAATTCTCATCTTTACTCTTCTCCTTACGGAGAAGCAAACAAAATCCCTTAATCCTGCACTTTTATCCAGGTGAAAAGGACCACGTTTTGCGTGAAGCCCTTATGGGTTTGGATATGCTCTGTGCCTGCAGCACTCTCTGACACCACAGAACCAAATCAGGTCATTTCTATCCACAAGAACTTTGGGAAGTGTCCTCATTTTCTCCCAAATCCCTTAACCTTTTTTCCCCCCTATTATTATTATTTTTTTTAATGGACAGCTTTTAAGATTTTACAAGGAAAGTCACTTGGTCATGTGCACCCACATTATGCATATATACTACCCAAATAACAGAGACCACAGGGTTGCTTCACTACAGACGATAACCTCTGCTCTGCTATTTATCTGCTTTTCTATCAGAGAGGAATTGAACCCGCCGGTGTTCTCCTTTGCAAAACAGATGCACAGTAAAATTTCATGAATACTGAGCATACACCCAAGGCTAAAATGAGGCAAGACTTTCTGTTTCTCAAGCACAGTCCATGTCTGCACTCATGTGCTCGAATAAATACATCAGTATTTTCAGCAAATGCAAAATTACACATATTTTAAGACTGAAGGCACAGTCTTCACAGTTTAAACGCAAACATACAGTAGCCATTTTAGGAATGGAACTATAGATGATATCCTTTAGTGTTTACTATCCTGTGCAAAATATCTCCCAGAGGTCAGTAATGAGTACAGTAATCTATTTGCTAGTTGAAGTAATTGTAGAATTAACAAGAACTCTTTGTTGTTATTATTTTTTGTATTTCTGTGTTGAATTTTAGAAGCATAAATCATCTAATTAAAGCTTTGACGTAAGAAGAGATTGTGTTGAAATGCAGCTCTCCATGCCGTGAGAAAATACGTGATGTTTTCAGATTTCTGCTTTTAACAGTAATTCCCTGCACTTCAGAAACACAGAAAAGAATATGGTAGCAAAGCTTCCATGCAAGTGGGCTATGTAAATTCAAGGGCCTTTCCTTCATAGAATTGGCTAAGGAAGCTTCCTTATCGGCTTTCAGGGAAGCTTTCTTTGGGGCACACAGAAGTTTGCTACTGCACTGTATCAAGCATAAACTGATAGTTATAGAAGATAAACTTTTATAAAACACAATTTCACATTGCATGAATAAGCTTAACATAATCTCCTAGAATTCATTGTATATTCAACCCTAAGGGAATTAGAAGCCTAACTCACCTTGACTTTCCATTGTATTTTGAGTCTAATTGGCTTAGCATTCTCTGAAATTTCTAGCTTTAATTATTCGTTACATTAGTCCTTAAAGTTACAGCTGAGTAAGTAAAGTGAATAAAAAGCTGCTTATCTCATTTCCTATGCAGGGTAACAACCTTGCAAGTGCATCAGTTATCCTCTTTTAGACAAGCACTTTGGCCTCTTCAGTTTCAGAATCCAGCAAGCCAAATATGTTGAGCATCCCAAAATCCAACAAGCCAAGCTGCTGAAGTTAACCTGTGCTCCATGAGTTCTGTTTGGAAAATCGGAGTATCCACCAATCTCTGCAACATGGAGATGGTCCAATGAGCAACCTGCTTAATTAGCAAAATTAATTCTCTAATCAGACAACAATTTGCCCTTCTCCTTCCCAACAATAGCTCTGCTTTCAACCTCATCCATACTATGATTCTGTGGTACTTCTATAGAACAATAACATTATGCACAGCCTGTCCAGATACATCACAAAGGATGCGTCTATACTACAGACACTAACTTAACGCTGTGGTCTAGGTACTATTTCATTTTCCTAGACTATTAAGTGTCCTTCTAAGAAATCTTCACATTAAAAACATGCTTTGGGAAGAACCTGGAGCCAGCTACCAGCACCACTTGTTTCCAAAGCACATTGTGTGTGTAGGAAGGCCATGACTCAGTACCTCAAAGGAAAACAAACAGCCCAGCACCAACAGCTGGCATCTGATGTGAATCAATGGGATGTAATTTCTGAGTTACATATATTAAGGCCTACAGTATAATGAACACTATGGACAAGAGTAATGACTTCCTCAGCTTTCTTATCTCGCTTACTAACCTCCTTTGTGGGTTTTTTTTTTGGCTGTTCATGTAGTTGACGCTGAAAAGGTCCATTTTTTAGAAAGAACGAAAACAGTGTGTGCCACTAACTTCTTGCTGCTGTACACTGGCAAATGCTCAAACTGCAAAAATCAATGAGCTGCATGATTCTCTTTGCTTACTGTCCTTTTACATCTTGCACAGCTTCCGCCACAACTCAGCATCCAGCCTGCCTAGAGGTCAGAATATAAAAGTACTTGGAGGAAGCGAGGGGAAGAGGGCAGTCTGTAATCACTGCATGTGTCCCCTCCAGTGCCAGTGGGAAGGATTTTCAGGCAGGTCTCTCCTTTGCTGTCAGTAAAACTCTTTCATTAAATCTGCACCAGTTTTATACTTGCATCTAGGTTTAAAAGGGAGTGTCCCATGACCAGGAGAATGAGGATAAGCAGGTGCTACTCCATGGACATTTGGACAAGCTAAACAGTTCCCATCCTCCTACCATCTACAGACTTCACCATAAGTGTGTGACTTTATATTTGCTTGCATCATAAAAAGCTTTGTAAGAAACATTATGACACTGTCTCTATCTCACTTTTTTTCCCCACCAAAAAAGGCCAAGCTACGCATCATATCATTTCTTATTGGATGGGATGTAGGGTGAAGGGCAGGAAGGGCTCACGTTGTAAATGAGAACTGGTCGCAGGAGTGTTGTAGTGTTCCCTACACTTTCTTATTAAACATTAGGTTGGGTTGCAAAAAATGATACTGGGAGAAAGTATTTTCCTACATCATCCATCTGTGAGAGACAGCCTGGATCAGCCGGGATGGAAGCTGGTGCTGTGTCACTTCCTACTGGTAGGGGTGGCCAATGTGGAATCTCAGCTGGCTCTGGTGGGAACATTTCCAGCTCAGCTGGAGCTGACTGGCAACTTTGAGGGCTGTTTCATTTGTTCATAGAGTGCTAAGCAGAGAAATAATATGAATAAGCTATGCATAAATGAGGTGCTCTCTAATCAGAAAGGGGAAATAAAAAGAAGAATACACTCAAAGGTGTTTGCTCCATTGGTTACGATAGCAAATAGCCAGGGCATGTATCCATAAATGCAGCTGGAACCTAATTTCAGCTTTGTTTTAAATAGTAACACATTCAGTGCTTTGACTGGCATTATTTTCAATTCACATTCCAGTAAACTAAACCATCCCCTTTCCTATTTCCCTCCAGAAGCAGAGTTCCCGTAGACCTAGGTCTCCAGACATCCCTAATGGGATCTGTAAGAGGCACAGACCCAGGGCAGAGTGTCTGCTATGGAGGAGAGGAAAGCAAGGAACATATTTGTCCATAAAGCTGGCAATTCAGACAGTCTATCTTTTTGTACAAGCAGTTCTACAGGACCAAGGTGAAATGCGATTGTGCAGAGCTTTAGAATTATGAGTTAGAAAGCATCTCTGCATATAAATGATCGCCCTTATTATTAGTCTCTAAGGTAAGTTTCATCCTGCAGAGATGCTAGCGTAATAAATCTGAAGACCATTTTACAATATAAACAGTTTGTGGGAATATGCAGCATTCAGATTCTCATTTTGACTGCCAGAATGGTAAAAGTCTGGGAGAAAAGGAGAATAAAGCTGAAGTTCTAATGAATGCAAGTTAACTTCACACCTCCTCCCAGTCTCACTGCTCCCCATGCAGTGGCTTGCTTTGGAGGCTGGGTTTGTTTCCACTGCAATATGTGCTATGAAGCTGGGATGTTGAATTTTGTCACTCTTACAACAGAGAACACTGTTCCTGAGACAGAAGTATAAATATAATCATTTTCATTGTGAAATTTGCAATCTTATAGCCCCGATTTCATAATGTGCATTTCTTACTTACAGAGGCGTATGATTTCCACACTCACCCAAATGAGACCTTCTACATTTGCATTTCCTTTCTGACCTGGTGCTTATTTCACCAAATTGCATGTGAAAAGGTAATGTTACATATTAAACTTGTTCTGGGTAACGCTACAGGGAATTAAAGTAAACACCTGGAAATGTAAGTCAGAGAATTTTCCTTAATGGGCAAGACAGGGAAAAGCAGTGCTGTTGGTATCCCCAGCACAGCCCACACATCCAGGTTAGAAGGACTTCTACCCCGGGGAATGGTGATGGTCCAGCAAAATGTCAGTCCAGCCCTATGTAACATAGAAATGAGAGCAGAGACTGCATATAGGTAGGGTGAGATGGATAAAAGGGGAGATTTACACCAAAACGTGACGTATTTGATGGATATCGTTTTTTTCTTAATTCTTATACAAAATAAATATAGATGTCTTTTCATTCTTAAATTCAATGTTCTCTGTGTATCACAGATCTCTGTGTGGATTTCCATGTCTGCCTGGATACTTCTGCAAACCCACAAGAGCTCAGATCTCCCATGAGAATACACTTCACTGATCCTAATATATACAGTTAAAAATACAGGTTCCAGTAATATTGGCATCAGAGAGCGTCTGTTTACTTTGAGTTAATCAAGACTAACATTTTATTTTCTGTCTGGCTAAAACACCCACCTGTACGAGGCTCTTCACTTCAGCTGTAAAGATGAAATCTTTAAGTGACAAAATAAGAGGCAGATGCCAATTTGTTGACAGGGTTGTATCAGGCCAATACACGATTGGGTCTGACTGCCTTCCCAGCCAGGCCCATTGCAGCACCCTGCCATAATCCAGGAGCATTTGCTACACGCACACAGAGCCGTACAGCTGTACCATGTCCTTATGCAGACAGATCAGTGCAGGCAACTTTGGGTAATGTAAAGAAGCACTGAGTCATTGCTGGAACCTCCCTCCAACTATTGCAACAACAGACATGGCATGAGGCAAAGGGAACTCGTGAGCCCCATTGATCCATTTTCCCTCAAGTGGTCATTGCTAGGCTTACAGAAAGCCACTAATTATCCTGGTAGGTGCCCACTGTACATCATTAATAAGGGCAATCTGGTTGTAGGATTTCAAAGCCTTCAATTCCTGCTCTCAGAAAACATGTCTGTTTTGATCTTCCTATGCAGCCAACCAGTATAAATGTTGCACATATTTTCTGCACCTATCCAAAGAAATTTATCTTTCACACCCTACTTCATGCCATATGTTGGGAGCTGAAGGAATGAAGGATTTAGCTGTCAGTCTCTGAAGGCAGCACAGGCCCTCTTCCAACAGCACACAGCGTCAGATCTGAAAGTATGACATTTCACTTTAGCTTCTGTCAGCACTATCTGCGGTGTATCACTGGTGCACTGTTGAAAATATTCTTGATAGGCAGCTCATATGCGCTGGATAAAGTGCTCATTAATCTTTCCTTTAAAGTACTGAGGAGTTGGGTGGTGAATTTCTTAAGTGAATGCGCTCTGCTTGGCGCAGGATGGATATTCCCACTGCATTCCCCCGCCAACACAGGCAGCCCTCAAGAAGCTGTCTGCAAAGCTATTTCAGCTCTCTTTAGGTTCCTCTTATGGAAACCCTCCTTCCCCATCTGGCTCTGTGGTGCCAGCATGGCACAGCCACTGCTGCAAGGTGATGGGTGCCCATTGGGTGACCATGGGAAGGGCTTTCCTCCTTGCGCAGCCCATGGTACCAGCTCACAGCACACACAGAACTCCTCCTCCCATCAGCTCATCACTGTTAAATTCTAACAGAACACTTTCAAATAGCCTCAAACAGCCTAAAGACATCAGTGCAGTGGGGTGTTTGTGCCCACCGCTCCTCATCCTAATGCCAGAACAAAACTCGGTGTTCAGTAGGGATATCACAGCCTGCAGGAACCCACTTCTTTGTCAAACACTTTAAAAATGGCTCCACAAAACAAGAACACTTCATGAAACATTTAATGAATATATGGATTTTTGCTTGTTTTTAATCCCCCTCCTATTAATAAAAGATTGTTTTTTTAAAAGATTTGCTATTTATTTTTCTCTCTCTGCAATCGACTACAGCAGAAACAGGCAGGAGGTTTAGGCGTTTGCAACAGCAACAAGGAAACAATAAAATGAAACAGAATAATATATTTTTAGCCTGCCCTCCACCTAAAAATCCCTCAGCAGAAAAGGAATGATATGAAATTCATACTGACAAAGGACTATCCATCACTTTCTGAGAATGGCTCTCCAATTTGTTTTTATTGTGATACCATTTAACGCTTGCATTAGCATTCATACGAGAGGACTTGGCTACATAAAAGAACACAGTAAATACTTTGCTAATAGCTGAAATGCTGCATTTTATCATAAAGTCAAACCCGTCTTTTGGAAGGAGTTTTCCAGTATAGTTCCGTTAGGAACAAAAAGACAAAGAAAACAAAATAGCAAAGAGACTGACCACTTTCTTTATGAGTGATACTCATAAAGATACTCAAGATACTCAAATGCCATTATTTCAACCTTATTAACCTTTGTAGTCTGCAGTGAGTTCTCCAACAGGCAGGTGTGCAGATTAAACACTGACGTAGCCCCTGACCAGGCACCTCACCTGAAGCAGACATCAATGTGCCGTGATCAGCTGCAGCACTGCCTGATGAAGCCCCAGACCTCATCAGACCGAGATGGTAGGAAAGCGGCTGCAGCAACCCATGGCTGCCCAGGGTCCTGCAGGGCAGATGTAGGAAGTTGTTTTCTGATTCATTCATGTTTTCATCAGAATGAATCCACAAACTTACCCAGAAATGTTCCTCAGTCGCCATTTATGGGTATGAAACAAGCCAGGGCTCACCATACCACTCTCATTAATGCCCATGGGTTTATTTTCCCATGGTAAAGTGAGTGTTGGTTTATAATCCGTTCATATTTATTAGCCTTTAAAAATGTGCACCCTGTGATTTCAGATGCATGTAAAATCCTAAACCAAGTATATCTCTCAATAACACCATCCAGCCCCAGACTCCAACAGCTTTGCATTAAGCACTCTCTGCCAATATCTTAACATATATATCCTTCAGAGCCCATCTGCTTCAGCAGAACCTGGTGGAGAAGAACTTCTGGCAGTGCCTATGTGCCATGCCCTCCGGCACACAGAGGATTTGGGGAACAAGCTGCAGGTTCTCTGACAAGAACAATTTCCAAGTCTTTGCTGTATGGCTGTGCTTGTTCCTACCTCCTCTTAAAAATTTCTGTGTCCTAAAGCCATACAGCAAAAATAATCACTGGGCTACTAGTGTGGAAATATGCATGTGAGATACAGGCCTCCTGCAGGGAACTTGAAAATGATCCGGAGATGCTCCCAGATCCATTGCTCACCACTGGCTTCAGAAGGATGGATACAAGATCTGAAGCCCAGTGTCTGCTCAGTGACACTGTTCAAGAAGGAGATTCTCAGTTCTCAGCACCTGACTGGAGCCATAGAGAAGGAAGCAGCTGGAATGCAAACTGAGCAGGAGCACACCAGTTAGAAAGAATGCTTGCTTTAAATGACAGAAAACAACTGCTAAGTCAATGTCTAATTATCACCCATGTGACAATATTTTTACTTTCTGCAGTGCCCCAGCAGGCAAGAAGCCCAGACCGACGATGGGTGCACATGGGAAGCAAAGAGCAAGAGTCTGCAGTTCATCTGCCTCTGATTCATTAATTCTACAAGATGTCTGGAATTGGAGTTTTTGACAAATAAGGCTTGACATAGCCTGAGAGAAAGTAATAAGGAAATGTATAAAATGCCTTTTAAGTAAAGACTATTGAAGGCTTAGACCTCCATATTACGTCTTCAAACACTCCATCTTATAAAGGTCAAGCATCCAAACAAGACCTTGACTGATGAACACGTTCAGTGACAGATGCTCTCTCACACACAGAGTGTGCCAGAACGACTGCTCTGTGCATCAGGTGCCCATCACACAAAGAGATTCCCAAAGTGATTGCAGCCTACTGATGCACAGCTGGGCAGGGATTTCTACCTGCAGATTTGCACACATGCCTTAACAAAAAAGTTTAGCTGGAGTAAATAAGCTCAGCAGATAATGCTTTGCCCATGACATCTAGTTCTGGTTCTACCCAAACAGCAGGCTACAGTGGCAGGGAGGTAGTGAGATGGATCTCATCCCTAAAGGACAAACCATGGGGTATTCCTTAAGGGAGGCACCCATACGGCGTGTGTGTGTCTGGTGGGTCTAACATGCTTGAGACAATTTAACTGTTTCACACAGAACACACAACTCTGCCATGTCAGTGCACACCACTTCACTTATCAGCACCAAAGCCATTTTCGGCAGAGCAGAACTGAAGTGTTTACGGGAAAGCTGCTTATGTGGCTGTCCACTTGAGACTTCTCCCTTTAAAGCACCATGAAACAGGCACACTATTATAGAAATTAAGGCCATTCCTCAACAAGTCCAGCTGGAAATCACAAGGGGATGCGACTTCATCTCGGATGAGACTTCAAACATCTCTCCCTGACCCGCTGCACATCTGGATAAACCCGGAGTGAAGGCTCACCTCGGGAGGAACACCAGTCTTCCTGGAGCTATGGATTGGTGACAGCACGACGACAGGAGGAGAAACACTCCAGAAAGCTGTGACAGGCTCCTGGCAGCGCCTACCAAAGGGAGAGCCCTGGAGGCAGGGACGTCGGCGCGATTCGGGGATGCTGGGGAATGTTTCATGAAGCTGTGCTAGATACTGGCTTCTGTTGTTGATTCACTACGACTTGACTTAGTAGACACATTTGGAAGTGTTAGAGTTTCCTCTGTGAAATTTAACTCACAGAGAAGGCTCTCTTCTGACACATTACAAATTTCAATCAAAAAGTTATAGCTCGATGGAAGTGCCACGTGCAGTTTCTTATTAATCTCCCAATGGCAGGCATCCCGACATGCTATATAGGACAGTTGGCTACGTTTATTTCCCCAGGGAAGTATCTACACTATTGCAACAGGTAAAGATGGCTTGAAAAATCCTGAAATAGACTGAAATATGGCAGTTCGGTGATGAAGTTTGCCATAAAGTCTTTTGATTTTAGGAACAAAACATTTTAGAAGGATTATTAAGTAACTTTTAGTTGAAAGATTTCAGATGTGCCGTCTAAGCAGCAATTTCCGCCCCCCCCCTTTTTTCTTCCTGGTGTGAAATTCCAAAATCTCCCCCACAATGAATATATCCAATTCAGCTCCTGCCTAAGGCTCAGTCTGTTCTTTGTTCAGTGGGAATATTGAATTTCAGCACATTCACACTAAGAAACAAGTGCAGATATATTGTAAAATGTATATTGGTTATGCTAATTTCCAACTCAGTAAACACCTACTGATAAAGGACAGCATCCTTCCACACCTTACTCAGTTAAGTGAGGAAATATACAAAAATCTCACCATTTATTATTCAGTATTTGCATCCTGCCCATGGGGAAGTCAGCACAAACACAGGCAACAGGATTGGGCCCACTGGGCATCAAGGCCCATCCTGAGTCTGCCAGCAAACTGCCCCATGGCATTAGGAAACCATTTATCTCCCACCCTAATGACGTTGACCCAACTCCTCAGCATGGCAAGGTGTCTCCTAATCCATCCCAGCAACTCTAAGTTCAGACAGAAGGCAGTGTGGACACATGGAAGGCAAAATGCAGATAAATCCATAGTATCGGTGTATTTGAAGTGTCCCTCTTCAAATTCCAAGTGCTGTGCTATTTTGGATACTCCCCTACCTTGCTTTTCATTATGACTAACCACCAATGAAGCAGTGAATACAGCACACATCTGCTGTTTTAAAATGTGTGGTATTATTTGTCATTTCCATCAAGTTTCATATGAATTTCTTCCCACAGTGTTGTGTATATATTAATGATGATGAAAGTTGCTGCCTTAACAGCAATACAGTATCCCAATAATGCTTTTGTTTTCAAGCACTTTCATCTCAAGACTACAGTTTCATGCAATTAAGCATTTCAACATCCCTGTGTAACAAGTAATTATTATCAGCCCCATCTAACAGACCAAGGATCTGGCAAACAGCCATTGCTGACTACACCAGAAATGGAATGCTGGGAATTATGGCCCAGGATCCAATTCCCGAGTTGCCTCTTTCAACACACTGCAGAAAACCGGGGCTGGATGATGATGATGAGGAAGGTAGTGGGGAAACAGGAATGCATCCTAACTCCAAGCACTGCATACCAGCTCAGTCCCAAGCTGTCTTCTGTTTATCAAGGATGGTACTTCAAAGCTGAGTGCTTCTCAGTCATTTCAATGCCCTATTTCCCTCTGAAGTTCCTCAGTAAATTCTTAGTGTCAGTGACATCTTGTGGCAATGAAGTCTTTGCTACAGCATATGGTAAACACCAGCTTGAGAGGGACAGGCAGAAAGCTTTGTACAAAGGTCTATCCAAGTTAAAAAATAGAGGCTTATTCCAAAAACCTACATGCATTTTTTCCAATTTCTTGTCCTTTGCACCCCTTGAACGCTTGGGCTTGTGAAGTCCTATGAAGTCCTTCCCAGATCAGTATGTAAATTTGGCAGAAAATACATCTAAGCAAATTGTTTTGAGTTCATAAGGACTCAAACAATTTTGTTTTCTTTTTTTTTTTAATTTCCATTCTGTCTTTTGTAGAATAAAAGAGGGATTAGTGCATGTCCAGCTATCTAAACTGAATCCTTTTAGGAAAAAAAATGTTGACAAAGGAGAATGTGTATTTTTACAGCTCTGAAATCCATGCAGAAAATGTTTCTAAGATAAGTACCACAACTTCATAACTTCAAAAAGTATTTGATGAAACAAAATCAATCTTCCTTTGCTGCATTTCACTCCCTTCTGTTCTAAGACTTCCTTTCTACACTTTCTTTTGTCCCTTTGTGCTGTTTGCCTAGTTAGTGCAAAAAGCACCAACAAGTCTGCAGCTTGGTACACAGTCAGCTCAAGGAAGTGGGAATCTTCCTTAATCTCAGCAAATCTGAGGTCACGTCCTTTGACAGCCTTCAACAGATGGGTATTTCTGCATCATAGTTGTTTCTAAACCATGTTCAGCTTATTTCCACATCTTTGCATATATCAGCACTTGCTACCAGTGGGAATTCTGATCTCAGTGCTGTTATTAAGCTAATTTCTATACAGGTTACTTGCATGGGGTTGTAAGAGTTGGACTCGGGAAGCACACCAGCCTAGAGAGAGTATATTCTAACGGCTCCAAAGGGCACAATGAATGACACAAAAATATTCCATTTTCATTTTTTTCTGAATGCAGAGACTTGATCTGGAAGTAGAAAAGGCAGACACCAATCTGCCTTCTATGGCTTGAGAAGAAAACATTCAGCAAAGGCAGGAATTCCAACAGGCAACCTGTAAGGCACTGAATAATGCCAAGTGTGTCTCTGTCTCTCCAGCTTGGAAAGCTGAACGGCCCGCTCATCGCACAGAGAGATCTCAGGCACTGGAAATCCCACTGCAATATGTTACAGCAAAGACTCCACAGATCTCCATTTCTCGCTGCAGTTGTGTGTCTCAAAGCAAACAGGAGCGTTCTGGGAAAAACACTGTCAGAACACAACATTTTTGTGACTTCTCAAAGTGTTTGTTCAGGCTCCTGTTTATTCTCGTGATAATTGTTTCCCATTTATACAAGTAATTAAAAAGCAATTGTGATATTTTACATGTGTTACCATTCATTTACTTTTCCACTGCAAATACGACAATATGCAAAATGAAAGCACTTGAGCCTGGATTTAGATGGTCTACACTCCACTTGAGTTCCTGCACCTAATGTTTCCAATTAGCAGGGTTGTCTGCAGCCACAGCATCTGGAGATAGGGAGGCAGAAAACCCAAAGCCATCCGAACACAAACCTCTGTGTAAGCACCTTCTGGCACAAAGACACCCTTATCTCCAAGGGCTTAAAGCAGCAGAAGGGTTTGTGAGCCAGGTTATTGATGATATATGTCATAAACAGGAATCTTCTTGGAGAAAGCCTGAAGAATGAGATTTTTCTTCTGATAACTGAATAACTGAAGTGATTTTTCCTCTGATAACTGAAGTGGATAAGGAAGGGTTTGTGAGCGCTGGAGGAGGTGACTAATTTGTGTTTACCAGCAGACACAAAGGAGTGTGAGCTTTTCCCTGAAGTGGTTCCTAGCTCACAATGGGCTGAAGATGAAATGCAGATGACAGAAATCTGGAAATCCCACACCTTCAGAAAGCCAAAACTCAGCAGACATTTGTCACTTAGTACTGGGTTTGCTTCTGTGCCAGACGATGTCTATACTGGATGTTTCTGTGCTCAAACAATATGGATATGGCAGCAATTGTAAAAGCCACAAACCCCAACAGCTGGATGACAGGCCTCTGCATTTATGTGATCCAGAGTTACTAGAAGAAGACGGGCTTTTGGCATCTGTGGCCTTTGGAAATATGCTCTTTAACATCAGCATGGAAAGAACACAAGAATGGCACACTAACCAGAGCAGCTCTGGAAATGGGCAAGACCGGCTGCAGACAGAACACCGTGTGCACATTAACTGCTCTTTTCTACCCATTTTGATCAAAATAGACACAGCAAGGATGGCATTTCAGTTTCTCCTAGAAAATAATCAAGATTTATCCAGCCTATCTATGCCAAGGCTGAACGCAGAGCACATATGAGAGAAAAGCAGTGTCATCTCCTGAAGGCTGTTGATCCTGTGAAGTCATCCGTGAAGCCTTCCAGGAACAATTCAAGCTCCACAGCTGATGCAAACAAGGATGCAAGTCAATTGGCCCAGTCGTCTTCAAAAAGGCAAATCACTGTAATTCCCTCTCAAGGCAAAACAGTTTCAAACTCATCCTGAAAGTTAGGCACCTAAGCACAAGTGGCCTTATTTCAAACAGGAGCAAGCACTGAAGCTCTCAAGCAGATGAATGGAAGTTGTGATTGCTCACCATAGCTGACAATCAGGTGGCTTGTAGTTAAGTGTCTGCATCTGCAAAAGAAAGAAGCTGGCTCAAAGGCTTCATTTTTCACTGCAAGCGCAAGCTGGGGTATTTGAGTGCAGCCAACAGTCTGAATGCCTTCCTCGCAAAATCTTGCAACCTCCAGCAAAAATGCTAAAAGCATGGCATAGGTAATGCTCCTATTTGCAATTTGCAGTTGTACCTTCCTAAATATTTTAAATGTTTAACATCAGTTGTAGGCATAGGTACCCAAGGAGCGTGTGCCTTCCGCACTGCGGGTTCCCAAGGGATCCCAGCGTCAGGCAGCTCTGTACTTACACTGATGGGAATACTGCTGACTGAAGCCCATTTATTGTGAAGGATGGCTGAGAATTAATATTTCTTTATATAAATTCTCCTTTGTTGGATCCATTAGGATAAAGCTCAGGCTGTGTATTGCTATATTTGGGGTGGGGCTGTGACTTGTCAAAAAAATGCTTAAGAAATCTTTCCTCCATACAGACCACTTATTTTAAGCAACAGCTCCTCAGTAAAATTCAGAGAAGGAACCCTTCTCACCAAGAAAACAGAATCAGCACTTCGTATGCTGAGATCCTGCCCTTCACGCAGGGAAACAAATGCCCATAAATCTACAGTGGTGGATCTGCGGAGCTGAAATAGGATTTATTTGGATGCCTTCCACACGCTGCAGCTATATTTCATAACCAGTTACAGAACTTACTAAATTTTGACTCAGCTGCTCTTGAAACTGCACACTTTTCATCAGGGGCATAATTAACTGTGCACCTTCTATCCACTTACAAAGTATCAGAATGACTACACTACTACAAGCAGATATGAAATCTGTTGCTACTGTACCTTACTTGTTGAAAAGGTGTTTAGTATTATAAGAAAGACGACGATTCAGAAGTATTAGAAAGCAACCCAGGCCCCTTATTTGCATTCTTGCCCGTATCTCAGTTATCATCTTATCTCTCTGTTCACTGTCAATTTTTCTGCTTCTACACAATTAAAATGAGGAAGCATTATTCGGAGAGAAGGAAATGTCCCGACATCTGAATCAAGTAAAAGAAGATGGAAACAAAAATTTCTCTCTTAGAAATCTTTTTGAGGGAAGTAAAAAAGATCTTTTCATCACCTACAGCACAATGCACTGGTTCAAAGCCTGACCTCAAGGAAAGCGAGAAAGAAGAAAGTGAATATTGAGAAGGGTGTCAGCTACTATACCTAAGAGAGAAGGAATGAAATTAATGAAGAGAAATTAAGGCTGCATATTAAGACAGGAGGTGGAATTCCTTGTAGAGAACTTTCTTTCTCTTAATGTAGCCCAACACTTCAATGCATGCTTTTGCCCTAAGGAAAGATCTTCTATTTCTAATGCTTGTTGTAGGTGCTTGAGTTCCTATGGCTTTCAAAAGAATCAGATGCCTGTACTGTCCTTTAGTCCTTTGGAAACTTTCTCCTTAGACCCTAACTAATCCTTACTCATTTCCTTTGGTCCATTTCCAGACTGAAAATTAAGAAGTTAAGTGCTTTGCATAAGATTATGGGATGACGCTGCAGAAGCAAGGCTGAAGTCCCACCATGCAGAACATTTCAAAGCACCAGTGCCCTGGTAATGCACAAGAGGGGCCAAACAATCTTGCTGTGCAGGCTGGCAGGAGCCATTCCACAGCTCTTTTCCATTTGTTGTTTATTATCAGAAATTCAGCTACGTAATGACAAGCCAATAGTTTCAAAACAGAGTTGCTCCCTCTATACAAACCCAAGTTTTTCCTAAAGGGAGCCACAGTTAATCACATAACTATCAGCCACCATTTTAATTTTCCTTTTTGCCTCATCAGGTACTTACTGAGCAGAAGGTACTACCTGTGATAAATGCTACCTGTCAAGACTTTACTTTGATCAAGCTTTGGGAAAGAAGGATTTCCAAATCATTTGCTTGGAAATTTTTAATTCTTAAGTAAGTGGGTTGTTTGTTTGCCTCAAAGGAAGCACTAACCTATTTTATATTGTCAAAATTCTATTTTTAAACAAAGTTTTCCTTTGTACTTTTAAACATCCTCTAAAAATACTTCTTAGGTTCATTTTGTAAAATTAAAACGAAGCCGATGCTTAAACTATTGTCTGACTCAGCAGATCTGTCACCGTGCTTACCCACTGCCTACGGAAGGATTGAATCTGGCCAATGGCTCTGTTCACCTGAATTAGAGAGCTGAGTTAATGCTGTCATTTGCCATGGCACCGATGTCCCTCTAACTATGTCAAATCACCAACAGGAGAGTTTCCTCATTTTGCTTAAAATTCTTTCAAAAACCCACAAGTGGAGCACAAGCATTACAGCCCTCTCATTTGCCCTTCCTATGGTTGATATTTGGAGTCAAAAACAAAAGGAGGAGGCTAGGTGTGGGAGGTGGTTGAAAAGGTCACCTCTATAGCTTACAGGAAGGATTTGCCTTGCTTCACTAAGCCCCAGACACTGCACTTCAATTTTGCCGGTTAAATTTGACTTTGCAGGATGGGGCGGGAGGGGGCAATTTATGGGATGTGGTCAGCAGAAGCCACAGCGCCGTGCATCACTGCAAGCAGCCGTAGCTCTCTGTTGGTGCTGCATGGGGTCACTGTGCAGGTGATGAGCACCAGCAGCCTTTATTTCTGGTTAAAGAAAAGATCTGGAAATATATCGATACTCTGAGCTGCCACACTGCAGGACTGGTAGCTTTGCTATGGAAAGAAAGCAGACAGCGTTCTATCAGCATCCAAGCATCACCTGTTAACAGAGGGATCTCAGCACTAATACTACTTTTTTTAATCAACAGCAAATGTAATTGCAGCCGAATGATCCTCCTGGCAATGGAGACTTGCTTTCAGCATTTTGAGTATGCTCTCCTCCATTCCTTCATGTCACGTCAAAGGGAATTATTCAGAGAAGTACAGGAGCCAGACCTCTTTGTTTTGCACTCGCTGTTTTTAGACTTTAGAATTTCATTAAAATTCTTTCATGTTAAAGAAAGAAAAATCTTGGAGGAAAGGAAAAATAAACCTCTTCCCCCTATTTTATTTACAGACACTGCTAAGCCTCCTTAAGCTACTTTTGACTCGCTGTCTCATAGCCTAGCAAAGCAGATGTGAAGAAGGCAGATATCGGAGAGTACAGCACGCACAGCAGGGCTGCCAACTGTCCATACATTTAGGAACAGTTTGTAGAACTACAGGAGCTTTGTGAAAATTCTGATTTTTTCTGTAAAAACTGGTAAGCCGTCCTGCATCCTGGCAAAAAAAACCCACCAAAACCAACCCAGAAAGTTACTATCGAAGAACATAGAGTCATAGAATTATACTGGTCATAGAAACATACCAGTCTGCTTTGATCTGGTAAAACACCCACCCCAAAACACAACCCCCTTGTTGCTTGATCATAGGATTCCTCTATGGAGCTCTCCTCCAAATTCCTCTGCTGTGGGAATGGATCACAGGGTCGCTGATGTTTAAAAGCAATTGGCAAATGAATTCTGTGGGATACGGAATATTGTGTGACAGAACAGGAATGCAGTTCAGTTAACCATAAAAATAGAAATACTTTGTTTCAAAAATAACTTACTGACACTGGGGTTTTAAAAATAACCACCTAAAATTACTTTCACAATTAATCACATGGGATATTTCCCTTTCTGCCCCCCAAACCGGCTGGGTGGCTATTCAAATGCAAATATGCGCTAACAGCTATCAGCTTTATTTCCACAGATCAACTGGAATGAGCAAAACGTCTGCTTCCAAATGCAAAGGCCGTGCTGATGCTATTTGCATAACTCACTTAACATGCATGGGATCGCAGGGGCATCCCTGCGGTCAGTCCCTGCATGCCCTGTGCTCCCACCTGCTCCAGCACCCATAACCTGCTGCTGCCAGCGCTGGTCCAGCAGGTGAAACCCACACCTGGATGCACGATGTATAGGAACCACAACGTGCAGCCTGGTGCAGGTACAGCTATAGGGTCAGCTTGCTGCCCTGGTACGTTTAAGATATCAAACCCCAAGCTCCATTGCTCTACAGTTACATCTTGAACTCATTTTTTTAGCCTCTCTCCAACTTTATAGATTGCCAAGGTTTGATTTAGAAGAGTGCAGCAAGAACATTACTGGAGAGAAGCCTTGCCGGTGGATTTTTATTGTAACAGAGCTGAATTTGCTCCAGCTGGCTTTCTGCGAAGGCAAAGAGGACAGCCAAAGATTTTATATTCAAGATTAAGCAGAATTCTGAAGGCAGGAGGCATGTCTGCCTACAGCACCATCTCAGGAGGTTCCACATCTCCCAGTGTGCTTAAAAAAAGTCATGTAGAAGCTACACAACAAACACCACTTCTTCTCAGTGGTTTTCCTGCTCCTAAAGCTGGAATTAAAAGGTTTTTAGGGTTTATACTATTTGTTAGGCTTCAAAATAATTGTGAATGCTTATTCCAGGGATTCACCACTTCAAATGTACCAAAGTGAGACAGTACATTTGAACATTAGTATGAGTGAATTCAGTGGTAATATTCCATAGCACCCGGGATGTCAGAAATGGTGTGTGTGCATACAGACACCCACCCGAGGAAGAGGGAGTGAGAGCACACACATCTACCCAGAAAATCATTCTGGTGGGAAGAAGAAGAAAAAAAAATTGCCTTCTATCAAGCTGAGATTAAGTGAATTTCTGCCACTGCTGAATGACTTGGGAACTCTATTCACTTTAATGTACTATGAGCTGTCATTCCCATCTCTACACAAAGACACCGAGTTTCTCAAGAGCAGCTTGAAAAAAAGTATTCAACATTTTCTGTACTTTCACATATTTTTCTATGTGTATTTTTTCTTTCCCCCCATTAAAACGATACTGTTGCAAGTTAGCAGGAATAACGCAGGCCTCTCATCTCCCCGTAGTTTTCTGTTTGTATATATTATTTATAGGGAGAGCCCGCTCCAACCCTTGCACTTAGACTACCTAACACTTGCTATTATAAAATATTATTGTGACCTTTTTTTTGAGTTCTTAACGCTGTCATTATTTGCAGCTAGCCTCAGAAATTCAGAAAAAGCCCTGAAGGCTTTTCCTTGGTCCATGAAACTCGTTTCAGATTTGACGGGTAATGATTTGAAAATCTCCATTTTGTTCTCTGCCTTTGTCAGAGCCGTTTTGGCAGCTCCCAAAAGAGCCCTGGACACACTGGAGCACTGCACCCAAGGCAGTGGCATAAAGTGCAAGGGCAGCAGCATGCTTCCCAGCCTGAAGGGGTAAATGCAGAGTGTTCCTGTGCTGGTTGGGGACATGGTTCCTGCAATGCAGCATAGCCGTGTGTAGCATGGGCTTCAGTCCATTGGAAGTGAGATATCCAGCATGGCTGCAAGATGCTTCATGGCTGCTAACCTCTGTCTTTATATCCTTTTGGACTCTCAACCAGTCTGCCCAATCTGCGCCTTTTATACGACTTCACATAAGATGTTTACACAGAGCCTGGCACACTGGCATTGACCTTGTTCCTGTTAGTGCAATGGACAGAGCAGGTAGAGCACCAGCCCAATTTGGCTGTGTATGCTCACAACCCACATACCCATATCCCATTAGCAGGACAGCAGCTCCAGCTCCTGCTGCAACCCCAGACCATGCAGGATGCACCAGGCAGCTGGTTCTACCTACAGCTGGAGCACTTTCTGCTCCAGTAATCCCTTCACATTGCAGGAGGGACAAGATGACAAATGTGATTATATTAAAGGCCATTTTTTTCACCCCGCTTTCCAAAATTTACAAGTTTACCATATGCTTTTTATAGGAGACTAGCTTGTCTCTTTTAAGGGAACCATTGTTTCAGTTTTAATGGATTCGATGCTTTCATGCATGCATTCATGTCTGCTGAGAAGTCAGCTCCTGTATATTCATGGGCAAACAGCTGTTTTGCCAAGAACTCAGTGCTGTGTGCCTGACATCCGACGGACTGCAGAAGGTCACCTTTCCAAAAGGGCATTTCCAATTAACACTCAAATTTTAAGAGGTAATCAAGTGACCACTGATTGTGTCGAATTAGCATAGAAACACACACACACACACATATATATATACACAAAGGGAGGAAGACAGACAGCTATAGACAGATGGATAAACTGTGCAGTGCATTTTGCCATTCCTCCATTTAACTTTATTCTACTGAGTCAGAATTATATTATTTTTTTAATTTCAGAGGAGACACATTGAGCACTTTGTCAGTAAGAGAGAATTCATACGAGGTACTGCAAAGAGCTACTTACTGACACTGGATGCAATCTGTAGGTAATTCACATTAAATTATATCTCCTGTTCCACTGTGTATTGCAGAACAGAAGATATGCCCATTAGAATGACAATGATGTATCTGCATAGAGTCTGTGATTTTTATACAATAAGGCCCTGTTCTTCCCACATACAATCAGAGGAGAAACAGATGTCCTAAATGAAGGGTCGCATTTTGATACCATCGGTGGGACCCTGCCACATAGTAGGACACAAGAGAAATTAATTCGTAAATCTCATTGAAAACAAAACCACCACGTACAATGGGAGGAAGAATGATGTTATCCCCTTTGTAATTTTGTAAAGATGGTAAACTTACAGATCTAATGTTTTTTTTTAATGTTTTCCTCCTGCTGTGTGGGTGTCAGGATATCACAGGTTTTTCTTCACCCTAGGAAGCACGATTCTGCTGACACTTCCCTCATACTATAACAAAAAATGAAGTAGGTGGTGTGTGCTGCCTTCCAGAAGTGCAAAGTCCTGCTCTTCTTTGTAATAAATGCAAATGTGGGCTGCAGGAGTTTATCCTGGAGAAGGGATGGGTTTGTGCTCTTCAGCATCTGGTTGCACACATTTACATCCATGTTATCACACACAGTGAGACCAATGAATGACCACGCGGGAATCAAAAACTAAGCACAAACAGCAGCAGAATCCATGTGTTGTACTAATTCAGGGGGGAATTCTGGGACGTGGAGGTGTGAGGCTATTTAAAGGATTTCCAAAAATGTCAAAATGTTAGCAGAGATTTTTTTTTTCTTTCTTTTTTTTTTCTTATTTTTTGAACCTGCAAAGTGAAGGTTTGCAAATATATTCAGCACTCGGGGAGGCTGTGCTGAAACACAGGTAAACATTCTGAGTCTGGGTCAACACCAACTTATTCACCTCCTTATATAAAGAAGGAGGAAGCAGAATGGCAGCTTATCAGAAAGCTTTTATAGAAACCCCAAGCATGGAAAGCACAAGTAAAAACCTAGAGGAGCCTTGCATTTAATGGAACAGCCCTTCCTGGTGCTAACAGCAAAACCATTAAGTCATTTTAACAGTCCTCTCCAAGGAATACTCCCTATTGGAAAGCAGACGGGAGCTGCTTACTGCAGGTGGGTGGCAGCATGCCCACAGGTAGGTGTTGCATAGGGGACTGCTGAGCCTGCCCTGCTCCCTGGGGGGAAAGGAGGCAAGCAGGATCACAGTGGGAACGTGGGGAGGAACTCTGCTCACAGCCCCACTGTATGTGCCTGCAGAAGCTGCTCAACATGCCTCCAAATCCCACCTATGGCTGTCACAGCAGCAAAACATCTTCGAGATGATTCTTTTCCTCAAATATATAAAAGATCAAATATAAATCCTAATTACGGTATGTGTATACAGGCTTGCCCGCAGCCAGCCAATCCCTCTGCTAATGACTGCAGCATTCTACCATTTGAACTCAAAGGAATTGAGCCTTTGGAGAGCTTCTTAGAAACATTGAGCACTTGGGGTGCCTGAAGTTCTTCCTCCTGAGACTTGGCACTTAGAAGATATACATAAAATGCTCATTTCCAAAGCAAGGCCCCATATGAAATTTTTGCCCTGAACACTCTCCTTCATAATTTGCATGTGCTTGAACACTTTCAATTTTCTGTTGATTTCAACATTATTTACAGTACAATGATGTCGAGTTTTAATTGAATGTTTAAATAAATGCTTTCCAGCATACGAATGCTTGGTGTTGGCAATTTAGGAAGAGGCAACTTTGCTAAAGATAATTATGCCCTACTTTGGTTTGGTGTTTATTTCAATCACAACACGACCAAAGGAATAGGAACACAATTTCAGCTAGAACTGTATGTTTACTCATATATAATTAATTTGGCCCATACCTAATTTGCATTCCAAACTCCTGGAAAGAATCTGTTTAAGCAGGAAATAACCGAAGTAATTGGCCTAAAAGGACAGACTGTATCCTGACCACCATTCCATCCTTGTCTGAAAGAGCCCTCCTCCTCTGCTGTAATGGATGTTTAAATTCTGGCAGCACTTGTGGAAAAGGGGCATTTTGGATGGAAAAAAAAACACAGTTCCTAAAAGGCAATCAAGTAATAGGAATAAATTCCCCTTTGCTCGAATGCTAATCACTTATATGTGAATAATAAGCATGCCCCATGAGTCTAAATGATCCACTCATGTTTGTAAATGAGCTATCCACAGAGATTATTCCCACATAAACTCCGAAAGACCCAATCTTGGTGCTTCTGAAGTCAACAGTAACAACTCTATAAGCCCCTTTATGCTTCCAGTTTGCCAGACCCATGATAAAACATTACACTCCTACCACTACGGGTTACCACTTCTCCATCTTCACACTTCTTGTAGGTTTCTCTACACTGTAGATGTCCAAATCCACACCTCTGGAATCAATAATTTCAGGAATTCCTTTCAATTTGCACACACATACACACAAATGTTGCTCACACCAACCATTGTAGAAGCTGCTGTAGCCAAGCCAACACCCACTGTACAACACTAATACATACAGATACATGCTATACTACAGCGCATAAGAGAATTTCCAAATAAATTACATGTAGTAAAATTCACAAAGGTGCTTTCTTACTTAAGAAGCTACTGCTGCCACATGTGTGATGCTTAAAACCGACGTAGTGCCACGTGGTGCACCATCACCCCGCCTGCTGGAGCTTGGCAGATAATTAGAAGCTACTCTAAGTTACATAAGAAGATTATTTCTTTTTAAGAAGCAGTGCTTTAAAGGTTTCAGCTTCCTTCCACAGCACTTGGTGATCTGTTTTGCTTCTTAGAAATGTTTTATTTTAATAAGTGTGGTTTTATATGGGTTCTACTGCTTTAATGTAAAACACATGAATATGAATGTGCAGTATTTACAGGAGATATCCCCCCTGCATTCTGCTCTATTTTGTCATATTATCTGCAGTAGATATGTAATTTTTATTTTCCCTTTAGCAGTGAGGTAATTTGCCCATGTTATTTGCTCTGTGGGCATCCTCATAACACGTTCTGAATTTATTTCATGATGTCTCTTGAAAGCACTGTGAATCCAAGACATGCCAAATCAAACTAATGAAGTAACCCCTGTGCTAACAACCCTCCCTGTCTCAACTCTGTTTGAAGCAGAAAGGATGGAAGACTGATAGACAAAGATTAAACATATAATTCTTTTGGACTTGGTCCACATGCTCATGAGATAATGAGACCTTAACAAAGATGTAGATACTCACATGAAATATTAGATCTGACGTTTCATTTGAGGTGAAAATCGCCAGTCCTCCTAATGACGTCTTTCCTTGCCAGGTATAAGGAAAAAGGGACTGAACTGTACAGACTTGCTTTTTTATCCTCAGTGCTGATTTTGATCTTACCATGCCAATTTTCAGTGAAGAATTTTAAAATGAATACAATGAAAAGACTAGGGGGGGAAAAAAGATAGAAAGCTGCTGGTTATTTTAATTTAAAGAAATCAGCATCACAAAGCTACCTTGCTGATATCACCATTAGTCCCTAATTTGTGGCTGGCTCAGGTGCCTAGAACCCAAAATAGGAAGTAGAGTGGCTGTACGTACAGTGAGAATGTGCCTCTTCCAAGTTAATGCTGTTTATTTTGAAATAACCAGGGAATTAAAACCAGTTTACATCAACCTGGACATTTTCATTCCTCAAGTTGCATCTTCAGCTCAGTTTGTGACCTTACAATGCAATGTGTCAAAAGGAAGAGGCATCTGAATCTTTTATCCCAGCTGTAGTATTGCGTCCTGAATACATATTTACATTTTGTTCGTGCTCCAATGTCAGATTCCATTCCACATTGGTCACTCAAACAGAGCTGCCAAAAGTTATTTTCATTAAAGCCTTTCAGTGTGTTGGTAGGAGAAGGAGGTCAGGGCTGAGATACCTTCTTTTTTGTTTGCTGGCTTTTCCTGGATTATTATTATTTTTTCTTTAGAAGAGAGGAAAAAATATCAAGAATACATAAGAAAGGAAAAGCTTCCCAGACAATACTGCAGAACAAGGGAACTCTGTGGCAGATATTCACACCGTGAAGTTAAAAGTGATGCTCAACCATAAAGCTCTACTTTATGTATTTACTCTTCAAGACATGACAAGACTTGTAAAGCAATAATTGTAGCTTCACACAACCCTGTGGCTTTAACCCAGCAAACATGAGGTTCCCTACTGTAAATGTTGTAGAAGCAGGTGGTGGTGAGACACCTCCACGACTGGAGCATTTTAAATCTGTAGCCAGAAGGCAGTTACCCCTTTGGGTCTCTCCGATATCATTCCTGAGGCTTGATCTCCAAATAAGTGTGCTGCATTCTGGTGCAGTTCAGATGGGATGCTAACAGTGTGCCTGATTTTAGCTAATATAACTGTGATTATTGGCAATTAGATCCTCCTTGTTTCTCTTTCTCACATATTCCAGGAAAATTCTGAAACATGGATGGACTCACACTAATACAAGACAAGAGCTGTGGCAGACCTTAACTCCAGGAATAGGCTGTCAGGAGAAACTGATCATATCATAAAGACACAATCAACTTTCCTGAATGAAAATACCCATCAGGAGTCATGCACAATGTCCTGGAGATCCCTGCATTTTCCAAAGACGTGTCATTGAGCAAAAAGGACAACATGACATGGACTGAAGTCCCTAGCTGAAACTGCAGCAGCACAGCTCAAGAAAGCAATTTTCCAGGTTTCAACTCTATTACTCCTATTTTAGGGGTTGAAGTCACTTCTACGTAATGACCACAACCTTAACATTATTTTTTTAGAATAATCATTCTCAGTGAGTTGCCCCTCTGTCAATGTTGGCTTTTTCATTCAAGAAGGGATCTCATTGTAAACCAGGATAATCTTGAAGGATTCAGGGAAAAAAAGAGGAAAAAAAAAAGAGATGGGAAAGGGGAAAAAGGGAAGAATGACACATGCCAGTTAAAAATGTAATCTTTGCACAGGAAAACAGCACAGCCTTAACTTTATACAGTGAAAGGTCATGGACATATGTGATGCTAAACGACCCCAGTGAATCACAAAGCAACCTTGCTCTCCTAGCTACACATGCTTCATGAAAGATGAATAAACATAAGCTGGTCTGCTATCTTGTATGTGTGCTCAGAGTAATCTTGAGGTATTATTGTGAATCCTTCCAGACTGTCTAAGCCCCTACAAAGGACATGTTGTAAAAGGCATTCATCATCTGCTAAGAAGCTACAGCTGGGACATTCCGGCTTCTAGGTAGTCCCTAAAACCATTTAGCAGGGAGAAATGGCAATCAGCAAGATAATCAACTTGTACCACCCAGGAGAGAAATCACCCAATCCCTCTCTTGGACATTCCTGTCTTCTTAAGGAGATTAAAATCCGGAGTTGATTTTTAAGCAAAGCTACAGGCTAAAGAGGGATAAAACCAGTTTTTTAATTCTTCCAGAATATTAAAACGCAATCCGGAATGATCGATATCAAAAGTGATTGCATTTGTTATGAAAAACTGGACTGGTTATGATAAAATGAAGAGGTTAAAAAAACACAAGTCAATGCTTTTTATAGTATCATTCCCTTGATAGACACAAATGGTACCATTTTCAAAGCTACAAAATGCACTGGCATGTGCCCTGACTCACCCAGCACAGGTCACTGCTTAGGCCCAGAACAGCAGTTAGGCATGTGCTTAAAACAAGGCTGTAAGTAGGTCCCAAAGGGTGGCTGCTATGAGCAGCAACACTGCCACTTCCACTGCCTCAACACATAAACAGAAATTTCCACTTGAGAAAAGAATTTCTTCTGCGCAGATATAACAATAAATATGCAGTTCTCAATAACTGCTGCTGTTTCTTAATTATTTTTGTTGCTGTTACCACGCTGGAAAAATTCTACCGTATCTCATGGCCTCCTGTGGAAGAATTGTTTACCTTAAGTTATAAATTTCAGTTGCGAAGAGCAGTATTGATCTATGAGCAAATAGCAATTTTATTTACTCAATAACCACCAGAACGGGCTTGCAGAAGTAATTTTAATTATTAAGTCTATGTTCAGCAATTACTTGTTACGTGCAAATTTCATTTCTTTTGTTAATTTTAATAAAAAGTCCATTCCAGGCCTGCTGTGTTCCTCTTCTACAAAGGCATTTAAAAGATTAGTCTTAATTATGGGTTTCAATATACAATGTGATGAGAAAAAAACCACAACAAAAACACCAACAATGATGGATGGACTGCTTGGCTCTCGGCTAATTTCTCAGCAGGCACAAGCCCTGTGGCATTAAAAATACAGAATGAAGATGACTTCTACAGTCACTGAGGGAAAAAAATACCATCTAAAAGCACACTCATGCAATATCTGTTTCATGCAGTGCAAGTAGTATAGACAAGATCTGCCAAATTTCCTGTCTGCAATCAAGCACAATTTAGATGACTTTTCCTGGTCAGACTTTCAGAGAGCTTTTTGCTGGCCCAGAGATTCAACCCAGTGCCTTATGATGAGTGAATTATGTCCTTGATCAAACTCATTTCAACAGGTGTTAGGAGCCACCTGGTTCTGGCATTCTCTAAATCCCACTGGGCACTCTCATGACTCCTCAGGGAACTGAATCCCTTCAGCTAGTCAGATGAATGTCACACGTCTGCATGTCCAGGCTGCAGGGACACAATGAAACACAGCACACTTTTGGGTTTTTCACACACAAATATGTCAGAAATCAGCATTAATAGATCCTTGCACTGATAGGAGGAGAGGTAATGGCCCCATGTTGCACCAGGGGAGAGTCAAGTTGGGCATTAGAATAATGTTGTCTCAGAAAGAGTGGTGATGCAGTGGCACAGCTGCTCAGGGTGGTGGTGGGTTCACCGTCCCTGGAGGTGTTCCAGAGCTTCAGGGATGTGGCACTGAGGGACGTGGGCAGTGGGTACGGTGGGGTGAGCTGGGGTTGTAATTGACATATTAGAGCGCTTTTTCAACCTCAGTGATGCTGTGATTCCTCTGTATTCTTGAGGGAGAACTAGCTACCAGCAAAGATTAATGAAGGAGATATGATGAAGACGGAGATACAAGAACATGATCTGGTCTGAAAGTCTTTGTTGCTGCTGATGCGTCCTCATGGCAGAGAAGCACTGGAAGCACTGAGTGTGTGAACCTTTAGGACAGCTCAGGACAGAAGCTCTCAGTTTTCCTTTTCAGATGTTCCCGTGTCCCCAGCCCAGTTCATTCATGGGGCCTCAAGCGACTCTGCTAACTGGGAGATGCTGCATTAGTCCCTTCTCATTCCAGATCTCTCTGAGCTCAGCAGCCACACTGCCTGCTTGGATTAACCACCTGTCTCTATTTGTGCTCATCCTTTTCTTCCCCTCTCCACCCCTCTCCTCCAGTTCACTTCAGTCTGAATCACATTACAGCCTTCCTTCCCAGTGTTCCAGTACACCCGTATTCATCCGCATTGACTCCGAGTCTCAGTCTCTGTTGGGAATGCTGACAAGAGATTGTTTCATAATTAATTAAAAGGCAAAACCTGGACATTGTCGATCACTGCTGATGGGAATTACTTTGTCCAACTTCAGTATATCTGCACAGGGAAACCAATGTTCAAGTTAAATACAAGTTACTTCACTGCGAGCTAAACATACAGTTTAGAATTTGTGCTTATTTTAAGAAACCTTCTAAAAGCACTGCTTCAATGGTGAGTAGTGTAGACATTTGGGAGTAGATTATATCTGGTTAAATTAGCTAATATTTGCCTTCAAGACAAGGTTACATAATATTATAGCTTCCACTTTCACAGTCACTGTGGATGTGCAACAGGGATCAGACATTTGTGGTATACAGCTGCCCTAACAGAAACCAGGGGGAAAGGGCTCTCTTTTTTACAGCACCCATAAAAATCCAAAGATCGATTCAGTGCACATTTAATTACTTCAGTGCCCACTGGCCCTCATGCATCTGTGGCACAGGGGATGCAACACACAGTACATTGCACATATGCTCCTATTTCACTCAGCGTGAGCTAAATTCTGTTTTTGGTAAAGCTGATGTATCTGTATATGAAGTTACTCTATATTAATGTTAACACCATTATATTGAGTCCACCCTGAGAACTGCACAATGAAAACTGCTGCATGAGATGAGGCCAGTGGCCCACGGCCCCCAATCAGTCGCAACAGAGCACGGTGCAAGGATGTCACTCATTACTCTCTTAATTACAGATTGCTCCAAAGAATGAAGGCTTATAGGCTTCACTAATCCAGCACTGGTCATCCATCTTCCCTGCATCACCCAGTCTCCCATTAGCCAGGTGCACAACGTGCTCTTTCTACCCCATTTGCTGCATTTTCAATGGCCGCGCTCAGTTCACACTTGCTGAGTTGCAGCGAGAGAAAGACTGTCGGGGTTTTAAATAGACACGTGTAAGGCCATGCCCTATTTTTTCTTTCTTATTTTTTTTTGGTGGAAGAAACTGGGGAGAAGTGATACATTCCACAAAGAACTTCAGCACGTTTTTGTTATTCTGAAAAGCTGACAGAGGAGCAATGTTTTCAAAAGGAATCAACTTTTGAAAGGAACAGAGTACTGAAATATTTAACCTTCTGAAAGGCGAAAGCCTTTTCCTATATCACAGCTTTCTTGCACACTCTCGCTTGGCTGAATCACTGAAACAAATAAAGGTTTATTCACCCAGTGTTGGGTTTAACCAAACTAACAGAACTTTGGGCTAATAGTTTTTAAATGCTCCTTTTATTTCATTCAAGATACTTTATTAAAATAGGAATTAATCTTATGCTATATATTAGAGCATTGTACCTAGTGACAGTATAGCAAAGGATCTGTCAGGCTATTCATTACAAAACCCTATTCTAAGCCAGAAAAAAAAAATCCCTCTGGGCTGAACCTCAGTATACAAGTAACTTGAAAGAAATCCATTTTGTGTTTTTTTGAATTCTAAGAGCACAAAGAAAATTGATCTAAAATATTTAAGAGACCATTTTGTGCTTATATACCTCAAAGAAACCAAAATTCACGTTTTTAAACAAAATTCTGCTGGCTTATTAATTTCTATCACAAGACATGCCATCTTGCTTTAGAAACGTACATTTGCCTCCACAAAAATTAGTGATCTCCCCATGCTCCCAAATGTATTTTCTGTATATCACAACGTGCATGAAAGCTATGTGCTAGCCCCCAAAACTGAGATGGACATCTGGCCTTTCCTGGATACATCCAGAATGTGCTCAAGTGGGTAGAAAGAAAGAATTCAGAGACCACAACCTCAAAAATCCAAACAATGTGAAGGAAGATAATAGAAAAGGAAGAGTAAAAATGACAGCAAGTCTGGAAGCCATATGCAACGAGTCAGATTTCTGCCTTTGAAGGATGGAGGGATATTTACAGCATGAGCTGAATGTGAGCGGCTGCCTCCTTGCTGCTCCCCCAGTTTGGAGAGAGCTGACCCAGGCTTTTCCAAGGGCTCTATCTCACTGCAGGGTGTACAACAACCAGCTGCCCTGTGTGCAACTCCCAGCCACCAGGGACTCTACTCAGGTCATTTCGGGTGGACTCATCAGTACACAAGAAGCAGTTGGGCTCCTGACCCCATCTGAATCTGCAATACTTCACTTGGGTTACAGAGAAATGAACAGACCAACTCTTGCTGTCAGTGGTGCAAAACAAGTGCTGGGGCTCATACGATCTCCTCCTTTAGGGACCAAACACTTCCCCATCCCTCCTCTTTGCCTGGGCTCTTTTTAACTTCTTTCTGCCCTGAGCTTCCTGACCTCTGCCCTGCACTGTACCCAGCCCAGACATAGCAGTTACTTCTTCCCTGAAGCTGGGAAGTGCTCGTTCAATGGGCAGACTCTGGACAGCTGACACTGCTGCTGGGCAGCATCCCAGCTCTGGCCCTGCACTGACATGCTGCCTCTGAACTCCATGGGAGCTAATCCGTAAAATGACTGGCTAGCAATTGAACCAGGATGTCAAAAGTCAGTTCTTTATCTTCGCAATCCAAAATCTTTATTAAGTTCTCACTCAACCAAAACCTGGCGGAATCAATGGGGCAAATCTCAAAGTGCTTACTTGGTTTTTATCGTGTTAGGACTAAAGCAAATTTCTATTGACTCAAACAGGAGCTTATTTGAGACAGGTCTCAAAAAGTAGAGCGAAAACCCTGTGAGAGACTCAGAAGCCATTGGAGTTTTTTTCCAGTACCTTCTCCTCTGCACACTGAGGAAATCAGGATGTGTTCACAACAGGAAATCTTTACCAATGTGGTCTTGCCAAAAAGCTTTTGCAAACCCCTTAATTCTTCCTTCAGCACCCTGCTTCCATCAGCACTGTCATTCACCCATGTAACACTTTCTTTTCACCCCTTCCTACAGCACGAACAAATATTCTTCACATTCTCTGTCAGGTTTTGGGGTAGGAGCAGAAAGGCTGAGACACTCCTTGTGAGGTAGTTCTGCAGCCATGATAGTGCTTCTTGTTTCTTCTTTCTGTGCCAGATTTCGAGAGCTGCTCTCCCTCAATTACCCTTTCTGCCTTGGAGTTTTACTGTGCAGCACGACAGCTGGAGGTTTTGTTTAGTTTAATTCCCTCTTCTCCTGCCTTATCCTCTCCTTCACAGCCAATAAGGTTTCCTGTCTGTGACTGTGATTTGGGACCTTTTAACTTTCCCTTTTTTCCAAGTTATTCAGTATAGTTAAAGACCAATGATGCCAAACTAAATTTACTGGTACAAAAAACACACTGATATTGATTGCAGGGCAGCTCCATGAGGGAGCAGATGATGCAGAGTCATGATGGAGACGGGAAACAAATGCACCCCTTGACCTTGGAAGCTGTGACCTGGCTCCCATATTTTGAAGCACAACCCCTGACCGCTACAGAACAGCCCAGGCCAGCATTTGTGCATGCCACTTTGTGCAACTGGTTATCTCCTGTTACACAGCTTTGCTACTACATTTGCAAAGTGCTAAAAGAAGTTCAATTACAATCCTCCAACTTGTTTCAGTTCATTCAAAGGACGAAAGTGTCTCTCATCATCTTACAGCTTTATTTTACTGTTCTGAACGGGCTTGCGAGGTTTGGAGCTGCTGAAATGGAATCTACCCTCATAATCACAAAATGTGCCCATCTCAATTTAATAATCTGATACAATGGGAGTATTTGCGTACACCCACTGAAATAAAATGGGAGCACAATCATCCCCTGATATCATTATAGGGCTGATGGAAGTCAGTCTTGAATATAGAGGATATTTTATGCAGATAACTCTACTAAGTACATAAGGAATTTAGGCATATAATATCAACAGTTTTCTGGGAAGAGAGTTCATTTTGAAATGAAGCAGCTCATGTATCTCAGTAGTGCTCTTTATACTCTCCACTTTAATTTTCCAACAGAAAGGTGAATAATAGAATTATTCAGACAACCTTCCCCAGCCCCTCCCTGGATCCTAAAATCAATACAGATTTTGATTTGCCTTGAATTCTCCCTCTCACGTACAAAGAAGACATAATTTGGACTCTCAGAGGTACGCGCGCTCCGTACAATAAGCAGCATTAGCACCTCATGCTGCCTTTGATTTGTCATTCTTTAGGTATTGCAGGAGCTGCCCGGACTCTCTCTCCAGCACAGCTCAGACACCAGGAGCTCACACACCACCAGCCTTCATCGACATGCTGATATTAAGAAACACTGAAAAGATGATCATTATTCTTTGTCTGTTTACTAATGTATTCTCTGGCTGCAAAACTCATTCCAGAGCAAAGTTCTCCATCCTGTATGGACGCAAAGAACAACTTACAGGTTACGCAAAAAGAAAATGCTTTAATCTGTGGATTGCTTAGCATTTATGCATCTATGCTTTGAGAGATAATTGCTTTCTTTGATTAAAACAGAAAGGAAAAAATGAGCTGCGCTATGGCCCTGTTCAGTTTATGAACAACCAGCACCAGGAGAGGCAGTAAATTTCTCGGTGTCCCGGTCCCAGGATCCTGTATCAGGATATAGAACTATTCTCCTGGCTCACACTGTCAGCAAGACCAGATGGGTCTGATTAGTTCCAACCCAGAAATACAAATGGTTGACAGTCTGTACGAGACAACAGGGAACAGAGAATTCAGTGAAGTGAAATGCTAGAAACCTCCAACCGCACACTGCTATTCGCTGCTGCTCTGCTTACAATAAAGGAAACGCCAGGAAACAAGCATGCTTGGCCCTTATTCAATGAGCATGCTGAGCTAAAAGTAGAATGGCAATCCAGTTACTGCATGATTTCCTTTGTCTAATACCTCAGTTACTTAAATATAGTTTAAATGCGAAATCCTGATGCTATGCAGACTGTAGAGATGGGAGGAGTCCCTGATCAATGATATGGGCATAATGACATTCTCTGCTGTAGATGGAGCTGAAAGACCTTTCGGTATAAAGCAGGGCTTTTTTGTTGGTTTGCTTATCTTAGCAATGAACTAAATCCGTAAAAATGAGCACTTCCCATTTACAGCATCAGAGAACTGAAAGATTAAATCTGCTCAAGCTGACATTGGTAGCATGGCATTCTTCAGATTGCTGCAGTTCTCTAGGGCTGCTGAGATTTTTTTTTTTGCTATCGCAGGGGAATTTTAAAAAGTAAATGATAAACTCTTAATAATTGCAGAATACTTATTTTGTTTCATAAGCCTAAATTACTTTTAGAGAGTTGCACAGGAAGGAGGGCCCATCTGTCTATGAATATAGCCACATGAATATTATGAGACAGCAGAGACTGCACTGGGCTGGTTACTTGCTTGGGATTCAGGATATCAGAGTAGGTCTCAATTCCCCACTCTTCCAATCAGTCATTTCCTCTCTGAGCCATCTATATTCCTGGAGATGTACTGAAGATCTGTGCTCAGTATTGGAGATAACGTAAATCCCTTGGAGAGAGAAATATAATCATCTATTTCACACACACTCACAAAGTAAAAAAAGGAAAGGAAAAAAAAAGAAAAGAAAAAAGCTGCCTCAAGGACAGCCTGGTAAGCTCTGTCTAGTTAATTTGGAAAACACTTTAAAGACTCTGATAAGCTCATTAGTACCAATGACTGTATATATGCATTCATAACCCTATGAATACAGGAAGGCAACATCGCGGATAAGTATCTTTCTTTCTAATAACGCTTTCCTATGCACCATGGATTACAGGATGTCGGGTCTCCTTTTGCTGTCACTCACTTCCTGACAGTGGTGCACAAATGACCTGGTTGTTGTTTCATTTATCCTTCCCTGGTAGAAATGGGAATCCAGTCAGAGGAATGCAAGGCTTCCACTGTCAAACTGCCCATCGTTTGCTCAGTATCTGAATAATTTCTACAGTGCAGTTATTGTTCCTTTGATAAAAGTGAGGAAATCTGGCGGAGAGCATGAGTTTTTCTTATTTTTTCCCCAGAAGCTTTCCTCTTCAGTAATTACACGTTGTACTAGTGGGACTCTTCTATTAATCTCTGGCAAATCATGAAATGCCAATAATGGTTGTGCTTAGTGGCAATGATGGTGTTGGGCTGCTGGGCTTTATGTTTTTAGAGGTCATTTCCAACATTCATGATGTTGTGATTCTAAGAAATCTGGCATTTTTTACCACAATCACCCCATGAAATTCTTCAGCCATCCAGGAGACATGAGGTTTTGCACAAATCCTACTGAATTCCATCATAATATCTCTATTAGCTTCATGAGCACAGGACATCAGTCTTGTGAAATACTGTTAGCGTTTTGAGGGGCTCCAGCCTCAGGAAACATGCAACATCATTTCATTGCTCATTAAAAGCAAAGAGTTCTTCAGCATTCCTTGCCGTCAAGAAAACTTGAAAAAGTCATCTTTCTGATAGATCAGAAAAGAGGATACAAATATAAGCGACGCTAACAGTGTTGGGTCCCTTCACATCACTCTCTGTTTGGGAGGTCTGACGTTTGTTTTTGAAAAGGCTGCATCTGGCAATACTGCAATATGTTATCTCCCATGCAAAACCACATCAAAGTAATAATTACAGTATCTTCCCACTTCACAAGGGTGTTGTGAGAATGACTGCAAATGTTTCCACAGTGTTTTGAATACGTAAAGTACTATAAGTATTAAATATTATTCTTTCTTATATAACACAATGGAAACAAGCTGGATCCTGGATCTCAATTAAAGGCCCTACAAATAACCCCTACAAAACCCCAAAGGTAACTACCACAAGTGCACATTAAGGAAGCCCACATTGGTATTAGTTATGGTTATGTGAATGGTGCATAAAGCTTCAAATGGTCACAGAAGGTCTTCAGGAGGAATGCTTATGTCCAGCTGCATATTCTGTGTAATTATTTAAAGAATCACATTTCTGTGTTCCTCAAGAGCAAGGAATCTGTCACTCCACCAGCATCATTTCCCAAATACTTGTGCTTACACAAAAACGTAGCAGAACTTGGTCATTTATCTCTGAGAAGACAACAATGATTTCAAGATCAAGGACTCACATCCAGTGCATCACTCAGGGAAAAATTTTGTTGGAAATCTTTTAAAATGCAGAAATGGTCCTTCTGGGTGACATTCTTCCTTTTTAAATAATTAGGAGTGATTTTAAGTGGGCTGCGCTTTATTGGCTGGCACTGTTATTATTCTATCGAATGGCATCAGAAGCTGTTTAACCCTGCCACCCTGCAGGAAGGCACGTCTAATTCAGTTCTCAGCACAAATGAAAGTCAATCACACATCAGCAGTTAGATGACTGATTTATACACCTTCCTCCTGCCCTGTGTGCTTCTTTAGAAACCACGTGAAGGCAACTGATGACAAAAAGTGTCCCAGATTCTTCTATGCGAATATGTGTATACTGCAAAACAATTCTTGTTTCCAATTAAATCATAATTAGTTTTCAAGCAGATTGAAGGCCAGAGGAAAAAAAAAAGTAAAATAAAATGAGAGCTATGGCTGCAAACTTTTACACCTCCCAGTTTGCCCAGAATCACCTGGGCTAGCAGGCAGGGAAGCAGTTTGGCACCTGCCTCCGCAACAGTCTCATGGTGCTTAAAACCATTCATCACACGCTGCTCCTCCCGGCTGCTGGGATTTCCCAGAACACGCTCAGCCCGTGTTTCTGCCCCAGGCATGGCCTCCAACAGCCGCTCACTGAGCAGTGTGGGCTGTGGATGCTACCTCCAGGCTGTACGTGGGTCTCTGCACACCAGACCCAGTGGCATATTTTGCAGAGCGAGAGAAAAATAGAAGAGAAAAAGGAAACAGTTGTTCCAAGAAGCTACTTGTAACATAAATATGGCACTGTGTTCTGGAGAGAAAATCTGCCACCTGCACCTAAACTCGATTACATGGGAAACAACAACAGCCTAGCAGTCATTTCTCATTATTTTCTGGAGAGAACAAATATAACAGTCTCTACCTAGACAAGTACAGGTGCTATGTCCCCACGTGCAGAAACAGACTGTGTATAAAACACATTTAGCTTTAACCCTGGAGCTGACCATGAATTACTTTTGGTTGGGCTACATATTCAACCCTGCACCTGAAAATAAGCGAGGACAGATTTTGTGGTTGACCTCTACAGAGTCACCCACAATTTAATACTTATACTATGCAAACCTCACTACACTTAGCCTGCAAAGAGAAAGATTGAATAATTAAATTTAATTCAGGAATCTGGAATGAGGAACAGAGGGATAAATCTTAATGGGAACATGGGATTAATATCTTAGCATAAATAATAGTCTCTGGAATCGTATTTTGATGATTCAACAGTTCTGCTATAAATAATTCACATCAATAAAAGAGAGATAACATCAAATTCAGTTGGAACATTGGTTAATTTGAGCATGAAGTGAAGGACTTCACTCAAACTAAAGGACACCTATAAGTAACTGTTCTACTTTACAGGAATCAGCATCACGTATTTGCTACACATTCACATGCATTACAAATTGCTCTGCAAGGTTACAAAGGAATAGATAAGGCATCTTGCATGAGGAAGCACAAAAAAGCTGACAGCGGATGGAGCTTCAATGCCTCCACTGCGCAACAGAACATCAATGCAGAACAAAAGTCTTCTGGAGGATCCCTGCATGCAACAGTGAAAGAGAAACAATACTTCATTGCTTAGAATAATACACACACACACACACACACACACACACACACATATATATATATATGTATATATATATATATCCAACTGTGGAGGGTAGGGACAGAAAGGCCGTGTATACCTGAGCACATCTGTCAGAACCTCCTGACTGCCCACTCCAGCCCTTCCTCATGGCTCTCACCTCAATAGCACAGAGAATGGTGCACCCACACAAAAAAGCACTACGCTGAAGAGCACAACGATCAACATGAAATTAACAACCGAGCAAGGAAGTTCAGGTGAGGCACAAGGCAACATGTGCCTTATCCCATCTCCAAGAGTCAGAATTCACACCCAGGTTTCCAACTCCTGAGGTGTATCGCTTGCTGCGAGATGAACCTTCAGCCTCTCACTGGTTTTGAATGTGATCAGCAATGGGATCGATATTAATAATGTATTTGTAAGACTTATTAATTTTCAATGGTGCTCCTCACCCCAGGGAGGTTTCCAAAGCACTTTCAAAATTATTTATATATGAAAGTCATTTTTCCCAAAGAAATGCAGCCATCCCTGTGATAGAATGTGGCAGCTGTGCAGCAGAGCAGAGCTACAGTAAAAATAGTTGAGGCCAGCCACGAAGGAGACAGCACTGAGTAGAAACTGTGGGAAGTATTTAGGTAACAGGCTGCGAGATTTAATTACACCAGTTGGAATCTGGCCAGTAGGCATGAACAAATGTTTTCAGTGTGTTGTTTAAATATTTTATTTTATTTTTTAATAAATGTCATCGCGAAAATCATGAAAAATGGAAGATGATACTTCTGCTAGACAGTGCATTTCCAGAAAGCAAAATAAGTTCCTATTTTGATCCCCAAGAAAGCTATGAAAAAAAAGAAAAAAAAAAAAAGGAGTTCTTCTGCTATTGAGATTTCCTTGAAAAAAGGCACGTATGTTTTTCTGTAAGACACAAAGGACACCATCATCAGAAATCCTGGCACCACTATCGCTGCCTGCACTGATTAGTAATGATCTAATTTTCCTCTCTTTAAGCATAATAAGAACCACCAGATTCCTTCGTCTTCAACAGACCAAGGGTTAGACCCTACGCCCTTAGTTCACCCAGTAACTTAACTTACAAATCCTTCTTTCTGCAAGTCCTTCCAATGCCATTTCGTGTTAATGAACTGCTATTTAGTATGTCAGAGTACAACCTGTCTGTCCTGACCCCACCTGACTGCGTCCACTCACACGTGTGCAAGCAGAGAAACAGTTGGTCAGCCTTGTTTGAGGTCTTAATGAGCACTGCAGTGTCCTCCAAGCTGAGCAGCCTCACTCAGCTATCAGGTTTATGAAGATTTCAAAGACTGAATGAACCATGGCATGGTTTGAGTTGGAAGAGACCTATAACTCATTTTAACACTATGAGAATGGGCTTGTAAAAATGTGGATGTGTGCATATACTACTAACTATACATTCCACAGGGTAACTTGGTTTTGCTTGTTCTTGTACTGTTAATGGACTTTTTCCTGTGAAAACACAAAGATCAAACTTTCACAAACATGGTACAGTGCTAAGGCTGCACAGAACGCTGATAACATATACACATCAGATATAATTATTTCTGTAAGAAGCAATATGAAACACTTCATTGGTGACTCCTTGGCAACAGTTCGTCACATTTTCGATGGATACGATGCCCTATTAGTATGTGTCCACACTACCTCAAATTTAGGTGTCCTTCATAAAAAAAATACCTATTGTTTAAAGTAGAGATGGAGGAGATTTCTTTCCAGGATCCATCATGCCTGAATGTCCTCATCTAATATTTTGCAGCTCTCCTGCTGTATGTGTGTGAAAGACCCCTAAGCCAGAGGCCTGCCCAGGCACTTTAATCAGCTTGGTTTCTTGCTTGTATTTTCACCTAAGCTTTCAGTCAGAAGGACAAGCCTGGATTTAGGGGGTGTCGGCAGCACATAAAAAGAAGTTTCAGTCAACAGGAGTTGCGGGAAGAACAGACTGTGAGCAGCAGGTGACACAGCTGTATTAGTATTCATCACCTCTCCTCCACAGCATCTCTCATTCCTGCTGCCTATCGTACCACCTTTTGCCCATCTCAATTCTGCTCCAAAAGACCTAGCAGAAGATGTGATGCAACTGATCCAAGATCTGCTTTAGACTAAGTGCTACCTAGGTATTCCTGCTGAGCTGAGGAGAGCTGCCCTGTAGTCATCTGGGTGATGCTCTGCCTAAACACAGCCCTATTACAACAATGTATTGCTGCTATCACCTCTCACTTCTCCTAAAATGGCTGGTTATTTCTTCTCATTCAGACCCAAACTATGAAACATTAAGAACATATTAGTTAAAATGCAGAAAAGTCTCTGAAAATAGACCAATTCTGTAGCCACAGCTTCTACTGTTCTTCATGCATTAATCAATGGTTCATATTTAATTAATTAGCACCAAGTTCACTTGGTGATGAAAGTAGAATTTCCATGAATAGGGAAATAAATTAATGTAAAAGCCCAGCTACCAGACTGCTCTGAAGACTCTCCCACTGACTTACATGTGAAAATGGATGTTTCTGCCTCACATTATTAGTCTTTCAGAGCTTTTTTTAAATTTTATTTACTCAGAGGGAAATAGAAGACAGCTTTTCTCCAGCTGGGTAAGAAATAACAAACTCTTCCTGCAGAAAAGCCACCTGCCTGTGATGGCAGCCTCGCAGGCTGCTTGAGTTGGATGAACCAATGGTATCAGCAGTCTGCACATCACCACGCTACCCATCAACACTGACTTAAGAGCATGCTCAGGATGTATGAATCCTAACTTCTCAAGACAGCACTTGAGTCTGAAAGTACAGAACATTTACCAATTAAAAAGCCAACCCAAAACATTTATTTACAGCCAGAAATTTAATAAACTGCTTATATACTACAGAGTAAACACCTCTTCTACTTCTGAGAAAAGTATGTTTAATATTCAGGATCTATCTGCAATGTTATCATGTCCTCTTCATTAGAGCATCAGTTTTGTTAATTAGCATTTACTCATGTGAGCGGTCCCCTTGACTTTAATTGATCCATTTTCATGAATAAGTAGTACATAATTTTATAGTTAAAGAATTCAGTTCCTAGTGAATGCAACCAGCCGCTGTTCGCAAAGTTTAATTCTTAGCATAATATGGAAATAAAAATGACTACAACGTTTTTCATCAGATAGAAGAGAAACATGTGTAAGGCAACAGTAGGAACAAGTGGGAGTCCAAGACAAGATACACAGCTAGCAAATCCATTTTGCTTGCTCCCTTAGCACAGCAAAAAAAAGGAAAAAAAAAAAAAATGATGCTAAGAAATACAAAATACATGTCAGTAGATAAAGCAGTATCTGTTAAAATGGCAGCTCACTACTAGTGCAGCGTATTCTAGAGGGCCAAGTAGCATCTGCCCTTCAAATCTGGGGAGTTAGCAGAGCATAAGAAGATCTGCTGAGAACTGAAGTTTTAGAAGAGAAACAGTACGAGCTCCATCTGCTTCCCAGGAACTTGTTCTCAAGCTCTCACTTCTTGTATCAGTTTCGTGCCTCTCACTGAACCTCCTTGTTTACTTTTCATGCTAAAGGCTCCAAGGTGGCTTACAGTAATTTTTGTAATGATGGAGCTCAAAACAGTTTTAACAAAAGCCTGAAGAAGCTGAAATGGGAGGTTTCCTTAGTGTCAGTAATTAAAGGTGGAACCCAGAAAAGATGTTCTTTCAACAATCCTTATCCCACTTCAAAAGTATCAGATTATGGATTTAAATAGAAATCTGGGTATGGGTCACTATCATTGCTCAGGGCTGACAGGCGGGGGTGGGCACTGCATTACCTCCATCTGTACAAACACAGCTGGAGATGGCAGCTGTCCACATACCATCACAAGCTTTATGTCTTGAATTTTACCCTTAGTTCAGAGTCTGAAGACACAGAGCATAAGATCACCAATAAATCTTTAACTTTATAAACCAAAAGGAAGTCTCTTTAAATAATTCAGACAGAATTAATACGTTTTGGGAAGCGAGCCAATTTACTAAGCTAATTGCTGTGTGCATTTTTTTTAGAGGCTATCTTTGGGAAGGTGGCTTTAATCACCAGGTGCCTTTGGAGTTTTCTCATGTGACTGATTAGAGCTGTACATCTAATGGGCTGTAGAGACCGAACTGGAAGCGTGGGTCTTTCAGATGCACCGCTCCCTCTGATTACTTTGCAATCTTGCTGTTCTCTTATTTTCAGACATGGGGTAATGTTCTTCTAACAGCATTCAGTAAATGTCTGAAGGGACAGAAATGAGTTTATATGAAATTTAAAAATACAGGCATCTTTAGCCAGAGCTTCCACCAAGTGATCTGATTAACTCAATAAAATATCACCCTATTTTATTTATTTATTTTTTTCTGGGAAGGCATCTGGTTCCAAAGAGACTGATCACTTTGGCAAAATAGCTGACATGACAGCTGAAACACTATAAAGATTATGGTCAGCATGTGAAGCCTTTCCCAAACACAACGGGATTCCTGATGTTTTAGAACCATTCCAAATCCCTATGAGGAGAGGGATAAGGGGAAAGCAATCTAACATCTCTTTGAAGACTCACTACAAAGTTATACCCTTTAGTTTGGGTTAGCAAACAGGCAACAGCAGACCAGACCAGGAAACCTGCTCCTGGTGACACAGACAGATAACCTCCCAGTTCTGTTTCAGACCAAAACATTATGCTTTGATATATTAACTGCAACATGTTATTTATCAGCATGTGTTATTAATTGCTTTGAAGATAAAAAGAGACCAAAATCCTCAACTGAAATTATTGCAAAAATCTTCCAGCATGGCACTGTGGAGGCTTTGGGAGCAGTAGGTTATGGGAACAAGGTAGAGATAGAGAACCACAGTCAGCAAAAGCAGCTCTTTACCAGGGAAGGCTGGTGACAGTCTGCTATCAAATTGACAACAATCAGCAAATATAGCCTGATGCACGTGCTCCTTTAGCTGGCAAAGCCCTGTGACATTCTTCCTGGAGAAGGATGCTGTCTATGGCCAGTTCCCCCCTGCATGGGAGGCACCGCATTCCTTGGCCATGCTGACATTTTGCAGTTTCTCAACTTACAGTATAGGTAGAGTAGGAGGCAAAGCACCTGAGTTTCTTCTGTGACCTCAAGTAACTGCTTCATGTGTGAGACACAACAAAGATTATTATTTATTATTATTTAATTATATAAAGATAAACTGACTACCCTCTTCCCCGTCCATTAAGTCTTGAACGTATCAATTAACATATTTTTATTTTAGTACACTACACTGGAAACCACAAGGAACAGAAGTATTCACTGAGAGAGAAAAAAAATAGTGAACCACAGCTAATTATATATGCAGCCAATGAGAGATTAATCAATGAGACACAAGATATTAAATTACCACATGAGTTAATGTAGCCAGTGGTTATTTGGCTTACTACCAGAGTGGGATATCACAGAATGCATGTTATGTAATTTAGACACTTTAAAGTCTGGATCATAACTATATTGATTATGTCAGCTAGGGGTAAGGTAGGTAGATAATAAATCAGTGTTGATCTAACATATTTAATTCATTGGTTTTGATGAACTCCATGAATCATTTCCAAATCTTATAGACTGCAGTATTTTACCTGGATATGTGCTGATCTGCCTACTTTTTTTTCTTTTGATAGCTATAGCCATTCTTGCTCACTATCACTGGAGCCAGACTTGATAGTGTCATCCATGGGGAGAGGGAGGATGGGGGGACTGCAGATGTTGCAATCAACTTTAAGCTGATGCTGATTTACTTATCAGAATGTCTGAGAAACTGCTTCAGTAGGAAGTAAAGTGGATGACCAATGACAGCATGAAATTTGGATTACAACTGAGTATACAAAAGGAAGTGGCAGCTGCAGTAGTGAAAGTAGAAATTCCAGTTCACTGAAGCATGGGAGAGGGAAAAATTGAGCTTGCAAAAGTGGTTCTTCTACTGGGATGCTAAAGACAGATCTCATGGCATGTGAAAACTTCCTGAAACATTCAACCCTTACAGAGTGAAACTTTTAGTTGCAGTGTTTTTCCATATCTCAGGAAGGGATATATTGTCTTAATGAAAAGTAGATGGCATGATCCCTATCTGTAATGTCCAGGAACGAAAACCATTCAGAAAAAGAAAAGCCATCAGTGATTACTTGTGATACCTTGGCAAAATTTTCAGTTCAACTCACATTCCGCTTTAGTTTCTCCAGGAATCATTTTATTAGTTAGAGAACTCACTGTTTGATGTAGGAAATAATCAGTTTAAAACAAGGGAAGCAGACAGATGCCAAATTCTGCATGGAGAATTTAAAATATCTATTAGGCCAGGTAACTGAAAAATGAAATGCTGAAATACCCTATTTATATTGGAGTCAAGCTATCATAGGAATGGGGAAAAAGTGAGAGTGTCAATTATTCCAACTCCTGCTGTATTAGAGAGACCAAGATGAATCAGTTACAAGAAGGAACAATGGGGTTTTAAATACCTACTGCTATTTCTCTAATGTTAGTTAATATATAAAATATACAGCAGGGTGATTTGTTTCTACTCTTCTCCTTTACCATTTTCTACCTTAACCATTATAAGAAACATTTGCATGTGTTTTGCCCCTGTGTAAGATAGTTATAGCAGGACTTTACGACATGATTCTAAGAAGAGCTGGCAATTGGTATTAATTGAATTTTTTTTTTTCTTTTCCCAGAATAATACTGTAATGGGCAGAATACATTAGTGAATAAAAACAGTCATTTACTAATTTGGCAAGATGTAATACAGGAAGCAGAATGTATCAGAAAAAGCCTTAACTAATCAAAATAGTCATGAAAGCCAAACCAAAAAGCTGCTCACAAAGACTATAGTCATATCAGAAGCCAAATGCTGCACGGCTTCTTCCTCCTTGCAAAATGCCCCAGCACTGTGGCAGTTATCTGTGGCCCTACTCACAACATTGTCACAGGAAAGTCACAAGAAGGGTCAACAGAATGCAGTGAGGAAGATGCAATTCCAACAGCTGAGCATCTGGAGAAGGCAATCATGGCAGTTTTCATCAAAAACACACATAGAAACTAAATACAAAGTTAAGTTGATTCTAGGGGCAGACTTGCACAAACCTTTCTGCCTCAGTTCCAAATAACTGCAATGACAGAGACTTCCCGAAATGCCTAATTGCCTCAGTATTGACTCATGAGAAACATTATTAGAAGAGCTTAGCATAATTATTATTAATTTCGGAGATGCCTGCTTTAGGTTGGTGAGGTGACTCAGCAATGAAAAGTCAGTTTTCCTCCTCAAAATGTTACACAAAATTGTTATCAGAAAGACTTAGGTCTTGACCTTCAAAAGAATAAACCTCCCGGGAGCTCCAATTTCTGGTACATTTTTTGACATTTGGAAACAACTGCATTTTATAGGTGAGTTTCTCCCACAGTGGATCCCAAGACTTGGGGAATGGTTATTGTAAAGCTCCAGCACCACCATGGAGGTGCTGAGAACAGGGATCAGTTCCTGAGAATCCATCCAGCCCTCACTGACAGCAGCTAAACTTGTGTATTTCCACATGGAAAAAGGATAACGTGCCAAATTTCACAGGATCACAGAATCACCAAGGTTGGAAAAGACCTATGAGATCATCCAGTCCAGCCATCCACCTTTTTCTCCGCTCTTACTCTAGAAAAGAGCCTGACCATGCAACACGCAAGAATAGAGTTTTATTCTGGCCTCCATCTGTTTTCATCACCCATGCAACTCCAACTAGGGAAAGCAATAATGACAAAAACTAAACCTCTCAAAAAGACTCAGTGGAGATCCTCGGGCAAAATAGCTTCTTCACCCACAGTGTCTGGCAGGGTCTTATTTCAATAAGACATTGTTTTTATCTTGAAAGGGGAATGAGGTCTGAGGAAGGAAACCAGCATTTAGTCACTCTTTGGGTGTACAGGACATGCACAGCCATGCAAATGTGTAAATCTGATGCTGTCAGCAAAATCTTGCTGCCTTCTGACAGCCACCTTGTGAGGCCTTCAAACCTGCTCCAGTTGCTCCTCACACCTGTCAGCCTGAAAGATAATGTGGACAAGTCTTCCCTTTTTCTACCATAGAAATATAGAAGAGGCACAGTTCTGTCATTTGGAAATGAGATTCTGGGATTCTCTGGCACAGTCTCTCTCTGAGGGCTTATTTTAAACATTTTTTGGCTCCCGGCTCACTTAAAACCATAACAAATAAAACTAAATGATGGTGTTAATTTTGTCTACTGCTCCCTGTATTGCTGCAGTCTTCAGTCTTGCGCTGCTGTCCACCCTCCAGCTGCAAGCACAGCAGAGTTGGTGCACTACGCCAGAGCTGACTTTACACGGTGCCTTAGCTAATAACAATCTGTCAATTTATTTTCCTCCACTGTTCACTCCAGCTTTCCACGGGGGGTAACAAAAAATGTTCCCAGAGCATTTATTTCTTTTTCTTATTTTTTTTTTCTTTCCCTTTTCTGCATATGTATGTCTGTATAATTATCAAAGTATCACTTAGTGTTCGCTAAGACAGATCGCGTCGCTGAACAATTCATTTTTTAACACTGCAGCTGGGTATGACTGGGCCTTTTGGCAGTAATTGAATCCAGTCTACTGCTGTCAAAACAGAGAATTTATGAATAATAAATTGATTGTAGCCAGCAAAGCTAAGTCTGAGAGATAGCAGGTTATGTCACGGAATAAGAAGAAATTTAAAAACACAGTAAAGATTAATTTAGAATCAAACCTGCAATGCTTCCACAGTGGACAATAAAAGCAAATAAAACTGTCATTCTTATATGACATAATCTATAGTGCTACAAAGTGCATGAGCTCAGAGACAGAAAAAAGGGAAGTAAAATGCAAGTGTACCTAAAATGATAGTGCAGATATAAGATGCAATGTATGAACAGAACACGGTGTTGTGCTGTCAGCCCTGCTGGTTTATAGGTTAGGCTACCAGGGCTTATAGGAAGACATGATCTGCTTTATTAGACTAACCAGTATGCAGAATGAAAGCCAGCAAGCGTGCTGACATGTATTTGTGAGACCTCTGGGCTTCTGGCAGTCAGATTTCAAGGTTTCTATAAAACCAAAAGGTAAGCACACAGATACAAAGGAGCTCCACCCAGCAAAGAAATAACAAGAATTAATGGCTACAGACTGAAGGCAGAAAATAAGCTGTAGGGTGAGACTTTCTTTACTGTGAAGGCACTTAGGAGATGGAACAAAAGGTCACAAGGAGGAGCACACTCCACATCTTGCTGCTTTCAAATCATGACTAGCTGGCTTTCTGGAAAGAGCATTTTAGCTGCACAGACATTATAGACACAACGGAATTACAGGGTAAAATCCTACAGCCTGTGATCTACAGAAAGCCACTGGGTGCCCAGCCATTTCCTTCTAGCATCAGTCCGCACTAACCTCTGTGTGTCCACGTGCCACCCAGTGCCTGGTGAGCCCATGCTCCAGCCACAATTCATCCAGTAAGAGGAGCTGATTAAGACAGTGTGGTTGGTTGAAAGAGGATACTCTAGCAATTTCTAATCTCTCCTGTTATTCCTGTTGTCTGGGAAATGATTTAGTCTTAGGCTTTCTCTTGTTTCTGGCTATGATTATAGACTTAATCCCACTAAGCCTCAGTAAATGGTTACAATATATGTTTTGGGATTCCTCACAAACACAGAATAGGTCTGACTTGATGATGTTTAGCATTTCATCAGAAGTGGCTGAGAGTCTACTAGGCCAACACTACAAGCCCACATCTTCCCAAACCTCCAGCTTTTGACACTTGCATTTCACACACTGGCCATCACCTGCAGGTCAGACCACAGGAATTGCATGCATAGTCTGATGGCAGCACATGGTCTTCTAACTTAGTGGTTCCCATGAAGCCAATGGGCTCTAAAGTAATCATTAGCAACACATTATGCTGGTTTCATGAGAAATTGTCCTCCAGGAATGAAAAGTTAATGCGGGATCAAGACCTTACTTTAAAAGTTGGCCATTAACAGCTGGTCAATTATTCTACTTTTAAATAAAGTGAGCAATCACAAGTGAACTCAGTTTATACAAGCCACACAGAAAATTCCATAGCTGCTTTCAATTCATCCTTCCAAAGCAGAATTCAAATAATCCAAATAAGAAAAGAATTAGTATTATTCGAAGACACCCTCTCTGATGCAGTAACTCAGAAGTGACCATTTCCAACTCAAAGTACAAAGATGGCCACTAGAATAAGGGGAAAACAAGGCAGGGGTGAGGTGTTCAGAAGGCCCTGATAGTACAGAGATGAACACATCTGCAGATACCGAGATACTTGGGTCAGTTCCAAGGGCAAAAGTCACAATTTCAGGACAAGAAAAACAGTAGAGGCCTTTTGCAAACCTCTGCTGACTTTGCAAAGAACAAAACTCTAAAAAACAGGAGAGAAGGAAAGCTGTCTAGACAGCTGTATGGACATTTCTGACCTCTTCCCATAGCTGATCTTTTAAAATTCTTTTGGTTTAGCATGGAGTAGTTATGTCATTATCAATAAGACTTATTTATATGACATTAATAAAAAAGCTACCTGCTCCACAGCCTCACAGAATTCTGAGTAGCTGCCAGGCTTATGTTTGTTCCAGAACTGGTCCCCAAATCTCTCTGCCAACCATTCTCCCATCTCACCTACAAGATGAGGATGGAGGATGGAATCAAACATTCCATCAGTTCCTGTTTAAACTTCCCCATCACTCTCTTCCTCTCCTCACATCTCCCAACATTAGGACAAGGTGGTAACAAAGGACTCCATACCCCATGGAAGACCTCTGTAACTTCAGTAGATACTCATACCCAGATGTTTGTCTAGGCAGGGCAGTGCATCTTTTTTTGGCCTCGCAGGGAGCAAGACGAGCAGGAGAGCAATTGGAAATGCTAATGCTTACTTTCACAAATAAATAAATAAGTAAATAAATAAATAAATAAATAAGGAGAGCAGTCTTGCCTTCTCCTTCAAACTCCATCTGCCTCAACGAATCCACAGCATTTCATTTGTGTTTAACTGGTCTCCATCCCGTCCTTGATTTCATGTCCTCTAAACGCACATGCACTTTTTAGTTGGTATAAAACGTACGAGATCTGCCATGTTCCTTCTGCAGAGAATCTGGCATGTTCTTACTGAAAATGCAGAAGTACCTACATGTGTGTAGCACAAACCAGTGTGCTGCACCAACATAGGCGAAGATATAAATGCAGTTAAAACTCTTAACAAAGTCAAATCGTCACTATTTAAGTATTTTGTTACTTTACAGCCATAATTCTGTTTTCAAAGATTCTACATTTTGCGACAGAAAGCGGGCATGCCCATAAAGAAAACCCTCATATACAGAGCTGTCTTCCATGTAGCAGCTCCCCAGCTACGGGGTGTTTTTACAGTCATCAACTACAAAACCAGACATTTTCAAGGGAACATTTTAAAGGAAGTTTCATCTTTCTTAGAACTAGTGAAAAAGCACAGTCAAACGTATTTTAGGATAGTGTAATTTTCATCACATCTCACCCCCTTCAGGTTCTACAACTCCGGATACTACCAATCAAATTTTACCCTCTCGCACTATAGCAAATCTAGGCTAAATCCACTGATTTAGCTGGTATTATGTGAGCTTTGTGCTCGCTTCCCAGAGCATGAAAAACATTATTTGTAGGAAAATGAAGTTATTGTATTTCTCCCTCTCCATTAACATTGATGTGTTTCCTATAACAAATACTGGATGAAGTCACTCTATGCACTACCAATGATGAGAGAAATACAGCAGAAGATTGGATCCTAATTGTTAAATGATCTTTCTGATTGTCAGAAAATTAATGGCACACTGCGGGCCATGTAGTGCATGCCTTGGAAATCTCAGTGCAGGTTCTCAACCCATTTAAATAATTCCAGTTTATATATTTAATTTGCTTTTAATGCAGACATTTAATTTGTTTTGCCTTTTTTTTTTTTTTTTTTAAAGACAAGCACCACATATTAGGAATCTTTATGCATGCACATGTACACACAATTTCAAAGAAAATGCTATTTTGAAGCAAATTATATGAAATGTAAAATTAACAAAATGCAAATAATATAAACAATCCAAATTAAATATTAAAACAATGCTATGTCTGAATGACTGAATTTTATTTTCATAAGAAGCTAAACTATAAACCATTCTTACCAATGCAACACCCAGCTGTTTGGTGTTTAGCATCGGAATAACATTATTCTAGTGCAGCTGCTGTTATTGTTTGCTGTATTTCTGCCAACTTGTGGGAGCCAGAGATGTTCATCTCACAAAGAGGGACAGCTCTGATGAAAGCTCCAGTTTGACAGATGCTCCCATCAACAACTTTGTTACTCTGATTGACTACATGGTATTTTAGGCAAATTAACCTGTCCAAAAAAATTCTTTATTGCTATGCTTGTGGCACAGATGGAAATATGAACTTGACAATTCCGGGTACTAGCTTAGCAATTAACTGAGATGTTTCAATAGACTAATGAACTTTCATTCAAAGCATGCTCTCTGTCAGGAGAAGAGACAGGCTGTTGTTTGAGAAAGTGTTATAGAATGTCAAATAGATCTCGACAGCGATGTTACTGTGAAATCTGAAATATTAGAAAGGCACAGAAAGAAAGTCATTTAACACCTTTATAATCCTAGGAGACCTGAGATGAATCTTTATTACCAAAGTCTGAAATTCTACTGCATTTTACAGTCATCTTGCAGTAATTCACACTCTGTATAATAACAGTTCTCCAGTCACTAAGGCTGTTCAGTTTCGAATGGTCACAATTTATTAGAAGAATAAAAGGAAGAATCAAGCCATTGTTCTTCTAATTCATGAAGATATTAACGTACAATAAAAAATTATCTGAGGCTAAGAAACTAATACAGGGAAACTAATGTATCTGAAATAGTAAGTAAAGAGAGAACTATGCATAATTAATAAATACAGATAAATATTAAAGGGACAATTTTGTTTTGGGGGAAATTAATGCAAGGTCCTAAGGCAGCCTGGAGGAAACATAAACGACTTCAAAATACGCATGTGACAAACCAAATGGGGATTTCTGGGACCCAGATGGATTTGCTTATCTGTCACCCTCATAGATATGATAGTGGGAAAAAAAAACATCCTTGTTGGCCTATTCCAGCACTGGCACTAAATCTGTTCTGCAGTCAGTCATTCGGCCACCCTCAAACTGCATGAAAAGGCCATGATGTCCCAACCAACAACTGAAAGGACCCTCTAGTCATCAGAGAGCTTCTCACCAGTGCAGGGCTTCAAGCTAAGCACCATATTTTGCCCACTCCAGATCAATGAATGCTACTAGGAATGGGAACAAGTAAAGCAGGACAGAAATGAGCATTTTCCTGAATCAGGACTGTTCTCTTGGCAGGGCATCTATACTACTGCATGACGTACACATACATATTTGTATACATTAAGTATGTCCCAGATGTCAATAATTTGAAAGCTCTATTAGTATCATCTTTGTCAGTAACATAGGAACTACTTTTACTCTGCCCTTTAAAGACAATATGATTGCGTTAAATAAATTTCAAAGTATGTATTTAACGTACACAGTATATCCCTAATTTTTGTTAGTCACGTTATACACCTTCTACTGGGGAGGAGGTAAATTTGCTCCATTACATAGAAGTCATGTACCTAACCTTGAGTGAAAACATGTGCTGTGAAAAAATATAACCAACTTTTCCTACATACCTTGTAAACAGCTTGACTCTCATCATAAAATATTAAAGCCTAATATTGCAGTCAGTTCCTTCTGAGTATCAAGACTTGGAGTAGCCCCAAGCATGTCAAACATGCATTGGAAACACTACATTTTTAAAGAAAGGCAATGTGTTAACTGATATGCTGTAGTATTTACTCTGAAAACCTTTAAACATTCCTCAGAAGTCTTTAAACCATTAACTACTTGATCAGTTAATAGCTTTAAAATGACCACTAACATTTAAAGTTGGCTTTTTAGGAAGTTAACAATTTTAAAATATATATGAAAATACAACACTGCTTCTATATTTAACCCTACAATGAGCAAATTACTTCTCCTACTTAAACCAACAGCAATATTCCCACTGGTTTCAAAGTAATTCCTCACATTACCTCGCAACTTGGACAACTGCCATACCACAGTGGTTCTTTGAGCTGACAAATTAATAAACCAGGTAAGATGGGCAAGCAGCCCTGACCTTTGTCTCCACTTCACTTTGCAGGCATACTGCAGGCAGGGTTTCACCTCCTGCTGCCATGCTCTCAGTGCTCCAGCCCTGTGAGGCCAAAGCACAGCCTAACCCCTTGTCCGTAGAAACCACTGGATAAAATATTTATCCTAATTTCTTTCTCAGACTGTTAAATGCTGCTTACCTCTATTTCTCTTGAGTTTATGCTCCTAGCCACAGGTAGCATAATTAATTATGCAGACTATTATTGCCCACAGCACACCTATTTCTTACATTTAATGAACAGAGCAAGTTGCTCAGCAATGACAAGTGAGTATACATGTTTCCAGCGTTCCAGTTCTTGTTAAGGGCAGAATCACAACAACCAAGCTAATTTTGTTGAGCACAACAAACTGCGAATGCATTCTATCCACCATCTCACAGCACATACCTCTCAACACTCAACAGTTTCACCCCATTTCCATACACCAATCTACAAACATTTCTTAATATCTGGAGACATTGCCCAAATCCCAGGGAGGCAAGGCCACTGTTCCCTTAAGCACCTGTATGTGGTGCACATCAACACATCCTTCACCCAAAATGCTTGTCCTGGTGCAGCTGGATTGAACGACGAGGGCTACGGTTTGGTGTTAAGAAGGAAAGCAATTTGGGAAACACAGCAGGAGGAATTACTATGGCCACAACAGCTGCGGCAGGTTGTCTCCCTTGAGAGAAACAGCAGTCTTGTTAGTAACAAGTTGGAAACCAAGTGATAGCCTTGTAAGAAGAGGAAAATAATGGGGATCTCTTTGTGTAAAGGTGATATTATAGCAAAAAGCTCTGAGAAGTACTGAAACAGGACCTCTGGCATACCAACGCATCATGCTGAGATCAGTGCGGAGTTTCTGCCTCAACATATTTTGTTATATTCTCTGGCCTGAGAGCACAATGCTGTGCTGCTCCTCACCAGAACCGCTTTGCCCACAAAGGCTTGGTTGTCGAATGGGGAGAAATGGGCAGACAACCTATTGACTACATAGATCAATCCCTTTTCTTATCCTGGCCCATGAAACTCTGCCAAATTTTAGTACTAGTAAAATTGTGTGAAATTCCCTTTTAACTTAAGGATAAGGTTTCCAGCTCTTTAAAAGAGACTGCTGATAGATGGTAATGGACAGACACTGCTGAAAGAAACACTGCAGTGAAAGGCCAAGAAAAGTCCTGTTTGCAGGGAAGTGGAGTTAAAAGACTTGCCTTGGTAACTGTAATCAAACAGCCAGATTAAAGGCAGGACTGGATTTCCTGAAGGCCACAGAAATTCTCAGGAAGGCCCCACTCATGCCCCGAGAATACAATGAACAGTGGCTGCTTTTTCTTCTTAAAAGGCTTTCCTATTTCTCCCTGTTTTACTCGTATCATTTGGAAGATGAAAGACGTGACCGTCAGGCACCTGGCATTTCCTGCAGCACTGGGTGCATCAGTGTGGAGAGAAACGTCCGTAAAGTGGAAGGAAAAGCAAGCGGAGGGGGCTGGAGAGGTACCACTAACACAGCAGGGAATAGTAGTGAAACAGCAGTAAATAATGGGACTGATCTTGTGTGAGGACAGGTCCTGCACATGCTTTGTGATGCTTTATGTTGACAGGAAAAGAAGAATGCATTACCTGAATGAGGAATGTGTCTACATAAATGTAATACAAATGCATAGAAACCAATATGCTTTCTTTCTTCGCCTTCCATGTTCTTTATTCACTGTAAAAGTGACCACTGTAACTCCTGTAACATTTTGGTCCAATTGAAGAGATGGGAAGTTCACCACCAGTATCTCAATAGCAAGATCAAGAAACACCCTACCAGCCTGTTCATCACAAAATCACAGAATGGCCTTGGTTGAAAAGGATCGCAATGATCATCTAGTTTTAACCCCCTGCTGTGTGCAGGGTCACCAGCCACCAGACCAGGCTGCCCAGAGCCACATCCAGTCTGGCCTTGAATGCCTGCAGGGATGGGGCATCCACAGCCTCCCTGGGCAACCCATTCCAGTGCATTACCACCCTGTGTGGAAAACTTCTTTCTAATATCTAACTTAAGTTCTCAAGGTACTGTTTATGGTTCAGAAATAACTTGTGTTTATTTCCAGATACAGACATTAGACGTGTTGTTTGGGTGAAATGATGAGCTGCAGCCTGACTTGCATAGTCAGTTTATCATTTATGATAAACAAGCAAATACATGTTACACAGTTTTTATTAATGTTTTGCAAGATATCTCACCAAGTTCACCTTTGCATTTGCTAACTCTTTGTATTTATCACATTCTTTTTTTTTTTTGGTAGGAACAATGTACTGTGCAGACTACCATGAGCCTTCCTTTGCAGACAAATCTGACAGATACGGTCATCTTGTAAAAGGAAAGAAAGCAGCTCCTACTTTAAACCAGGCCTTAAACAAACCTCCTGTTTTTCATATGCTATTTTATTTTTATTTTTTTGTTAATTTCCTCAAAATGTTAAATTGAGGACCATGCTTTTATTTTGGGTGAAATAGTAAATGATGCTGCAGTGTTTGCTGCTGTCCATGTACTCTTGTTAAAGGTGTAAATGTTTGTTCTTGCTTCAGAGCTGGGAGTTGGAGGCTGCATCGTGCCCATCAAATGCGATCATCACTGAAACACCACATGCTCCACCTTCCTAATAAAATGATGTCCCGTGCCTCACACTACATTTGTAAATTTTTCATGTAGGCACCATTTTCTCATTATTATTATGCTCTGCTTTGTGCTTAGCACCATAGGACTCTATCCCTATGTGGTAGCATAAAACAGTAAGCATAAAATACTAACAGTAATTATCAGCAGAAAATAATTAGATGAACAAGACTGTGACCTCCCAGTGATAAAGCACAATAAAAGACTGGCACATAAAGCATTCAGGGTACTTAAAAGTACCAAGAGAAGCAGTACTGCTGATTGAGACGAGGCAAGAGAGCACAAACAGAAATACTGTTACGCACTCCAGGAGGATTTTCACTCATTTCAGACATCTGTCTGAGCTTCTCTACAAAGCAGAAAGATGGGCTCACCTGGAAGTTGGTGAATCATCTACAGACGGAGCATCTCTTTGCACTGACTGGAGGACACCTGGGGAGAACTGCCTTCTGACTGAGCCACCTCATTTGGAGACCTACATGAAGGTATTTAAGCACTCCCCTCTGATAGATGGTAAATGGGGCATGGACTTCACGACAGGTGCTTCGTTAAGGAAGGTGTGTTTTATGACACTGAACCTGTAACGTTTGGCTCTGAGCATACTTCTGTTAGGCAGTGAGTTAACTCAGCATTATTTGAGGGCTTTCTTGGAGATTCAGATGACACACCAGAAAACAATGTGCACCTTACAGAGCACTTAATGCTAAAAATCAGAGGCATTCAAAAACAGAGGCTTTTCAGAGTCGATGGTAAGGCACAGCAGCCACCTGAGTCCTGCCCAGATCTGCTGCCTATGTCAATCAACACAGTTCCACTGATTACAATCACAGTTAAATATCAGACTTGAGCTGAGAATCTGTCTCGCGGTTTCTTTTGTTCAAAGGTCTCTGTATACTTATTTTTCCTTTATTTTTTTTTCTTTTCTGTGAGGCAACATGAAAACACTAATAGAAAAGAAGCATCCCCACGAAGGTGATAATGAGATGGTAAATCTAGTGATTCTCCCAGTGTTCCTGTAAGCAACAAAGAAGGAGCTGTTTGAAGTAGAGGCTTCCATCGGAAACACAGAGGGTGATCTCTTAAATACTGCATTTATTCAATAAAAATATTTTTAGAGAAGTTGCATAGTCTACATTCTTGCAACGGCTCCCCTCAGATCCTCAGGGTAATGAGTCGGCGGTCACAGCACATCATCTGTGCTATGGACAGAAGGTCCGGGAGGTTTGGCTCCAGCAGTTCATTCACATCTCTGGGGCAGACGACAGATGTGTCTGTGCTGCTGAAAAACAGCTACCTCCATCTCCACTGACCCAGCTATCTATTTACTACTTTCTCTTTTCCCCTTGTACAATTAGAGTTTTTACACGCAGCTCAGTGCCTTAACAGCTTTCCCTTGCCATTATTGATGGTATTTGTGTCCGTACTAATGCTTGTAATGGGGAACTATCAAAAATGTCATTAAAAAATAGAATGATTCTGTCACAAAATGACACAATTTTAATGGCACTCACTGTATTAAACCAAGTATGCTCTGAGCAAAAGCTTTATATTTATTGAAAAGTTTGTTTACTTTGGAAGCGTTGGGTTTTGTCCAGCATTACTGGCTGCATGCATCAAGCAAATCCCTGTACATAGATTACAACACAATTTCCCCTCATTAGTGTAAAGTGAGTGACATTTTGAACTTTTGTGGGAAGACACATTTCAGGAAATAAGATGCTGGTGTCTGGAAGCTAACTGTCGGGTCATTACTGCAGCAGTACTGCGCGATAACTCAATAGTGGCTATGAAAATTGACCTATGAGAGCATCCAGGGCAATGGTTCCTTCCTGCTACTATCACCACAGCTTAAAAAAATATGCTAGATAACTTAGTAGCCAGAGGATGGAAATCATTAACCTGACATGCTCTCACAAGGAGACGCTTGTCTCTCCCATTGGAACCCAGAGAAGGCAGTAATGAACCTCTCCGCAGAGGCAGAAAAAACATCTCCCTTTTTCTCCTCCTGAAGATGGGCAAGAGACTGACTGAGTCTGCCTAGGTCTGCAGGCTCTGCTTTGGTAGCAGCAGCTGGCTCGCCTGCTTCCAGCCCCTCGGAGGCATCGTTCCATTCATGAGCTGGAAGGAAAGAAGCTTCTCTCCTTACTCCCTTTTCAAGAAGCTCATAGATACAGCAATGTGTGGGAAGGACTGCTGGTACTCCACTGCTTCCCCTGAGCCCCTTAGCTGCTATAACTCAGCTGAGCACCATCTACTGAAACAATCATTTGTTTACATTAAATCTTACTTCAAACATGATAATAGTATCATTTCATATTTATACAGTGCTATTCATCCCAGAGGATCCCAAAATGTTTCAGCTACTTATGGGCAGCAGCTGTTTAATAGTGGATACTATGACTGCACAGCAGTGCAGGGCAGAAGCAGAGAAGAGCTCTGCATCCAACAGAAGCTAATGGGGAATTCAGGCAGGTGAAACAGAATTACCCAAATTGCAATTTAGCCAAGACGCCTGGGGCTAACATCTCTCTGCTCACAAAATGATGCCCTTAACAATTCAGAGGGCATTCATCTGTTGACAAATAGAGAGAAATGTCTTTGGATATTCATGCAGCTTGCTTAACTCAAAAGAAAATTGAAAATTATAATAAAACCTGTTCTACATTCTTCATTCATTAAAACTGTGTCTGTGCCATGTTATTTCTGGGCATATTAGCATCTGCTGGGAAGAGCTCATTAAATGACCATTAGGCTGGTCTCCATCCCTTTCAAGACAGAGCAGAAGTTGAAAGTCTGTCCTTCTTTTGTGGCATCACATGTGTAAATGGCAACAAGGCAGAATTTCATTTTGGCAAGAAAGATGATACAAGGACAGAATCTTTTGTTGAAAACAACCGTAAAATGGAAGAAAGTGCAAGAGAAAAGGCTGTGGAATAGTAAGCTTAGGAAGAAGGACTGCCACGGTCACTGAGGGATGACTGCTGTCAACCACAAAAAATAACAGGGACAACCTTGGCCACTGATCTATAGACTTGCCACACGTTCAAGGAGATCTGGCCTGTCGATAAGTCAACAGAACATACAGAGTCAAGATGGCCCTTAGAGCAAGGGTGTTGGATGAAGCATTGCCTAGCCTCAGAGCTTCCACAGACGCTTCTAGAACTAAAACTGCATCCACAGCAAACTGGACAAGACTGTGTAACAGCAGGGCAATGCCTGTGCAGCACACTGGGAGAAGAGGAAGTTGTGGGAACAGTAAGCTGAAGGAAGAATGAGAAAGAATCAAATTTGACATGGGAAGCACCAAAACCCAAAGCAATTATCATGTTCTCATGGTTTCCACAGTCCAGATCAGCCCTGAGACAACCCCGAGTTGACACATTTACATTGCTTTTCTTCTCTAAAAAAAAAAAACAAAACAACAAAACAACAAAAAAGACTTCTCTCTTCTACCAGCAAATCACAAAACATGAGAGATAGAGTTTTAAGCCACAAACATAATGTTGTGATTGGATAAATGAACAGAACAGTTGGAAAGCACCTCACACTCCTAAGAAGTAAATAAAAGCTGAAGGCTAAAGATAGTGTTTGGGCATTTTTATCTTATGGAAGGCTCTTCCGGTGCATCAGGGCACTGTTTTTATGGCTCTGAGTAAACACCACTACCTCTTCTCTCCTCCCACTTGCTTTCTTACCATTTTACCTTTTAGATTTACCAGATGTATTTATTAATAAGGAACAACAGAAACTGCCATACAGAATTGGGGCACTATAATCATCTTCCTTGTTATCAGATTTGTGACATTCTTTCAAAACATTTAATTTGGACCAAAGTTCAACCTTGTCTGTTGCTGGCAGGCGTGCAATAATCTAGCAACTGTCCCCATGACCATTAATTCAAATTGGCAGGTTTACCAGAATAGGAGATTGCATCTTTCCCGATGATATGACTCTTTGGGGCTTCTGCCTACTTCCTTGGGGAACCACTGGAGCATCTCTTTGCCTGTATGTGTCTTTGTGCCATCCCTCACCCCCTCCCAGGTACGTTCAGAAGCCTTTAATTCATTTCAGCTGAATTTGTCAGAAAGACAGATCTCAAGAACTTCTTATCCCAAAACAAGAAGGCATCTGGGGAGAGGAAAGCTATGGCATGAGCTCCACTCCTGCTGCATTGCCACCAGCCCCAAGACAGGGCCACAAGAAGGCTCAGCCACAGAATATGCTCCCAGAGGCAGGGAACCAGGCATCAGCAATGCACCTGCTTAGAACTATTTGCTAATCTTCCCTGTCACAACTCCTCTGGCCAAATAGGTTTGGAAACTTCCCAACGATATTGTGTGTCAGTGAGCTCTGCAGACTAATTAGAGGCTGCAGAAAAGCTTTTCCTTCGGGGTGCCTTCAGTTCCACTGATGATCCCCCCCTTCTTTGCGACCCAGAAGGAATTATATACAGTACATCTCAGACAGTAATTACTATCACCTTCTCCTCTTAATTGATCTGGCTCCAGTGAGCAATACGAAATTAAAATAATTAGCAGATATGCCCAGTGCTTCTGAAGTCCCACCTACACTTTGTAGTCTATTTACACTAGAATCACCTGGGCCCATTGCCTCAATGGCAGTGCTGCACTGCTCTGGCTCACCGAGCCATTTCACCAGCCAAGCCTGAAGACATTTCCCAACCCATACGTAAAGCCCAGCCGTAGCAGTTGCAGGCAATCACCTGAGCCCTGGTAAAACAGCCCTTTCTCAAACTCATTTGGAAAAATCCTGAAGCTCATTGCTTTCCTGTCCCCTGGAGAGACAGAGGATTATGAGCAGGTCTTCATGCTGCCAACATTTATACATTTGCTCCACTTTCACTGGAGATAGAGAAACACATGCATGCAAGTTGGGAAGAGAGGCTAAGGTCTTGGAATAAAAATAGCATATTTAAGGGATTAATTTCATTTTTGTTCCTAGTGATTTCTGTATTGCATTAATTAATGTTCCATCTTGACTGCTGAGCATGGACAGATTTATTTTTTTTCCTAATAGGAAGACAGAGCTTTGAGCACCATGTGGTTTTTCCCAAGCACTTGTTCCTCCAGTAGCTAAATGCAGAGATACCACTTAAAGCAAATCGTGCCCTCTCTCTGCCCCTAGCAAATAGACACTGATTTTTTATTATCTTTTTCCCCTGTGCACAAATACTCTCTATCCATCGCCCTCCTTTCAAGAAACAGGGAAAATCCAGACCCCAGCAAAGTTCAATCTTTGTCCCCTCGCACTCTATAAATTTAGTCAACAATATTAATCCACACTGAACAATTCTGCACAGTACAACAACAAGCTGGTTACACAGACAGGGATGCATTTGGAATTTAAATTAGTTCCTGTTATTCTTGTTCTCTTGAAGCCTGCACAGTGCTGAAGAAGCCTGTCTAATATCTCTTAAAAAGTTAGGGAAAAAAATCAATTTAAAATGTATTTTAACTGCTCTGCTAGTACTATTGTCTGCACTCTTGAAGGAGAGACTGTTTCTTGATTCCCCCCCCTTCCACAATTAAAGGCAGTCAAAGACACATGTTACCCTGGTTGTCTTGACAATGCCTTGTGATTAAGACTCAAATACCTTCAGCTTACGGTGCATTTAGAAATATAATGAAAACAAAGAATAATTCAGCATTCTGCAAATTTTTCATCCCTTCATTCCTTCTACTTCAGAATTCTTTTATTAATATAGTTTATTATTTCTATGCAATACTTCTAATGAGGTCAATTCATACACTCATTGTGCTAGGAGCTGTACAAACACAACAAAAATAATGACAGAGTGTGCTAGTTATTTAAGATGCATTCACACAAATGTACACTCTCATTCTGAACTTGAAATAGAGTCTAATGGTTGTGCTAATGTCTACCAGGAAAAGCATGAATTACTTGTGCACATTTCTTTAAGTTGGATAAGGTCATATGTAATTCCTCCTGCAGAACATTCATTGAATTAAAATACATTATTTCCTCAATTCCTTTCCAGCAGCACATCAAGGGATTATTCAAAAGTAACCCCCCTGGCAACCATTCAAGGTAGGCTCAGCTTCCATTTGTGTCTGCTTAAGCAGCACCAGCTTGAGTAAGTTAATGTGGACCTTAACCATCACTACTTCTGCCTTCAAAGCACACCTACTAAAGTGCTTATTAGGGAACTTTATTATCCATCTCCAATAATCTCTACTCCTTGCTCTATTCTGTTACCTTGTATAACTCAAAGTACTAGGAAAGCCTTTTCATTGACCCAGGTGAGCTGGACACATGAACAAATACGTCACTGGACAAGCAAAGGCGCCAGCAGATCCCTCCTTTGACTGGACAGAAATGAAAGCGAATGCTGAAATAAATGTTTTGAATCTGGATTACATGAAATAATACAAAGAGATCTCCAGAAAAAGATAAACTCAGTTGTTACAGTCCCTCACCTTAGACAAAACTTCAATCTAACTCTGGCCATACAAAAGACCTAATCTAAGTAGAGTGAACAGTTTCTTGGTAAAAGCTGAATCTTATTTGTGCGCTGTATTGACCACGACAAAGGAGTGCCTTTGTTTTCCAAGTTCTAAATATTAAATGATATTTTCTCTGAAATCTCAGCTTGGGGAAAAATCCCCTGCTCTCATTTGAGCTAAAAATTTTCTTGGTCTTTTCTCCTGGGCTCTCAGAGCTTCTTTACACATTTTATTGTGAAGAAGGATGGAAGAATTATGGTAATTTAATGTTCTTCTTTGTGAACTACTCTCAGCTCTCCCGTATAAATAACTAAATGCTCTTATTAGTTCTAACATACAGAGAAATACATTCTATTCGAGACTGTCTCAGTATGAGATCTGCAGAGAAAGAAATAAAAACAACAAAAAAGAAACCCCACAACCTCTGCCTCTTGCCATCATTTTTCCAAACAGTTTGATATTTGTCTCTAGCTTTTTCTTACCTTCTGTTGTCACAGTAGCAACTCTCCAGGTATCCAGAACAGAGAAGGACCACGGTCTTACTGGGGCAGCAATTTTCTGTTTTGTGACTAGCCTACTCAGTTAGGTTTATTTCAAGAGCGCATGCCTATCAGCAGATGGGATCTGTGTAGCAGGCTCCACTGGGCTGGGGCTGATGCCAAGAGAACAAAGAGCAGTGCCAGGAGCACTACTGCCACTGTTCCCATCAAATACTGCTGGGGACGTGCCTGGGACAAACATCACCAAGTGCAGGGACCTTGACACTGGGATGCTGACTCCACTCAGACGGACATCCTGTGGCCATACCTGTACCAGCAGCAAGAGTGCTGCATACTGCATTTGTATTGTACATCACTCTTTTTAAGTTGAACTGAAAACTTCAGGAAAGACTGTGTTTTCTGGAGGAATCTTCCTACCACCAAAGTACCTGTTAAAGGAACTCAAACTACATTTTTTTCCCCCAAGCCTGAAATTTCCACACACTTCAGGCCAAACACTTCTATAGAAGCATAAGTCACACAAATTCCTCATAGAGTAAAGGAAGAGAAAAATGAACTTTCAAATTGTAGTCAGATTGGACTTCCCAGTGGAAATAACTCTCATGTCTCACTAATGAGACAGAGAGCTGAGAAACAACTATGTTCCTCACTCGAGTGAAAGAGAATGTAAATGTGAATTCATTTGGCTTGGCACTAGCTCTAGAGAACCTAGCAAAGAGCAGCAGAGATCAAGTTAAACTGAATCCCAGCACTGGCTCTACATCATAGAATCATAGAATGGTTTTTGTTGGAAGGGACCTGTAAGATCATATAGTTCCAATGCTCCTACTGTACGCAGGGATACTTCCCTCTAGACCATGTTGCTCAAAGCCTTTTGCCTCAAAGGGAACCACATCTGTGCTGCCATTTTGCTGTGGGTAAAATCATGGCAGTATTAATTAACTACCTGAGAACACTATGCTAAGGTATACATTTTTATCTCCTCAGACTGGCATATCTCTCTAGAACTACAGAAGCAGAAATGTTTGAGCTTCTACAGTCTTTCCACAGTGCAGCTGTATTTATCAGTACTCTGAGCACAAACTGGCAAGCTTGGTTCTTTATTCTCCTATTGATTTCAATAGGACTTCTGAGCACAGAGTGTCTTCAGGAGCAGTTTACATGCATAGGTCTCAGAGTAGCACATCACCAGTGAACAGAAATAAAAACAGAGTGAAAAATAAAAATAGCTGCAATTGCACATGTAGGATATTCTTTATCAGAACTGAAAATTCAGTCTCAAAAGACGAAAACAGGAAAAAAAGTGTATTTTTTTCTTCTGTGAAGTATGTAGATTAGCAGGATTAAACATAAATACATAATATTATACATGTATCTTTATAAACACATAATTTTCTGTCTTTTTAAAACCATTTTAGATGGTAAAGAAGACTACACAAATGACTTGTTGATTGCACTGTGAGTCTAAGAACTCTCTAATTATTGCTGCCATCCACTCCTAATTTCAGAAGCTGAGTTACTGCAAAAAAAATAAAGTCAAAACCTGACACTAATAATTGGATCTTTTGAATTATTTTTTCCCTCCCAACACAACAACTGTTTGTATGCATTAATACTCCTATTTGCTTCTCAGTAGTTCAAGAAACTAATGTCAACATTGACAGTGCGAACTCTAAGAACAGAAGTAATTTTTCAACAAAGAATGTGAACACGAAGTAAAGGAATCAGAATGCCAAAACCTTGCTGTATTTTAAGCACTGGAGGTGAGGAGGCTGGGGAAGGACCCCGTGCCTGCTCTACTGCAGATGAACAAGGGATCTGCTTGCTCACAGCTAACAGTTAAGCAGCAGAAGAAAGCAGGAGACTCCAAAGCTCTGCAATACACTCTCTGGTCGGCACACCTATTTGTGATACACCCCTCCTCGCCCAATGGCTGTGACCAACAGATTGAGTCATGGCAGCTGTGGGCTGTGGGGCTGGAAAAACCCATAAATAATAAGGAGCAATCTCCTCATATGGACTTCAGCCTTTTGGGACATTAGAGCACGTGGGCGTATTTGAAGGTCAAGGCTCTATTTGTTGTTAGTGGAGATGCAGAGATAATGATGAATACTTACTGTTCATCAGCCAAAGGGTTATTTAATATATGCCAGATGAGAGCAGTAAGGAATATGCACCTCACTTCATTAATCAATGAAATGATCCTTTTATTCCTTATAAGTCACTTCTCAGTGGAAATATTGCACAAAGAAATGTAGCAACATTTTTCCCACTCACGTTAAAGAGAACAAGCTCGAAATTCTCCTTTCGTGTGGTAAGCTCTTTTGGAGACACACGACTATGCAATAAAATCTTTTTGAAGGGACATCATTCCACAGAGTGGTGAATCTGTATTGATGCTCAGAAGGTGCTAGAGAAAACTCCCACAGCGGGGCTTCTGCCTGCTGAAGTTAAATGCTCAATCCCTTTAACAACAGCAGTTCCTCAAGCATTTGACTGAGGCTGGATCATTGCAAGGGTGAATGCCACGAACTCCAAGTCTTCATGCTGATCAAAATATAACCCGTGCAGAATGGGCTGGATGAACCTCAAGCGCACAGCTGTTCATTTTACAGTTTTATTTTTTACATTCTGAAAGTTTATGTGATCTAATTAGCCATTTTATTTCACAGAAATACATTTTGGCACTGTTGGAGTTGGAGCAGCTCTAATGCAGGGGGTTTGTCTTCAAGGGAGGCAGACGAGCGCATGGAAAATAAGCATTATGTTTCTGATTGGGGACATTATGACAGGGAAGCAGCGCTTCACTTGAATAGAAACTGCTTCACTGATTTTAAGCTTTTAAATACTATGCATTTGCTCAAATATGGCTAAAGAAAAAACCATGATGCCCACCAGAACCATCTAAATATTATTCAGTCTTAATGAAAAGGCTGAGAGTGCCAGAGGCAGGCCAAGGCCTGTGTGCTTGCCTTGGGTTATCAGCAGGGCTGACCCCAGCTCCATCACAAGCACATGGGAAGGTACTGCAGAGCTGCCCACAGCCCTACAGCAGCTCCTCGGCCTCTGATTTTATCTGGTTATTGGAGAATGTGGATTATGTGACTTCTCATTTCCGAGCCCCAGCTCTGTTACAGGGGTTATCTGACGTGTGGATTTTACCAGGGAAAACGCAGCAATTAAGTTCCTGTATCTGTAGCTGTGGCAGCATAAGCACCCCAGGGAAGACATCCTGGCCGTGAATATATCCAAGCTATCTGGATAAACAAAAACATACAGTCTCCAGAGCCAAATGTCAACCAGCCACTTTCAGAAAAAGCCAAGATAAAATATCTACCTGTGCTTGGAGAGCTGACATAGCCTACATACTACTTGACCCAGCCCAGACTTCAGCAGGACCCCAAAGGCACACTTGTTTTAGAAAATAAACTTTCTTCCTGGCCAGCGGATAAAAACCTGTACTTCCTCACACAGTTATGTCTTGGAGGAATGCCATCCAAATTAAAATGCCTTAGCTGAGACATTGGAATGAGATGCAGAAAACAGGACAGAGTTGTGTTAACATTGTACTTGCTGTTTTCATATCACCATTTGTGACAGAATCAAAGTATTAAAGCATAACTTTATCACAGAGCAGCCACACGCTTGAAACACACAGTCCAGTTTAAATCCTTACCTATAATCTGAAGCCCTAGATTTATCATGAACAGGGAAGGAGTGAATCTTCCCAATTCTCCTCTTTTAATGCCACACCTGGATGACAACAGGCATCCCCTGGCTATGGAGTACCAACATGAACAGAGAATGAGCAGTGCTCACTGCTGTAACTTCATGGCACTGAAATCATAATTAGAGTGACCAGAAGCAAATCATTGCACTACAGAACATCTTGTGAATGTTACAGCAATCAGCACTTTGTTTAAAGCACTTGTGAATGCAAACATGTCTCACCCACATGCTCAGGAAGAAACCTCATCCTTGCTCTTATCCAACTCACAGGAAATGTCATCTAGCTCTGATTGACTGTGATTCATATAAAAACAAAATATGTATTTTGCTGTTAGCTGCAATGTTGTGATATCCCAAGTTGGTTCAAACCTATAGTGTTCTACAGTTACCCATATATAATGAAAAAGAGTCCTTAGAATGCAATTGGCTAATTATCATGCCATTTTACAGGAAAAAAAAAAAAAAAAAAAAGAAAAGAAAAAAGAAAAAGGAAAAGAAAAAAAAGAAAAAAACTAAAAAACAGATAAAAAAAGTGGCACAGATGATAAATGTTGGAGCTGTCAGAAAAATAAAACTTATCCACTTGAGAAAAGGAAAGGGATCTGATCTTTTGCTATCATTTGACTTGCTTTCAAAAGATGCTTGCCAAAGTTGTGTCACTGTGCTGGCCCCTAAGAGTCAGCTTCCTTGGGGAGCACATTAAATGCACATTTATTAAATGCATTCTCTGCTATGACCAAAACATTAAACACATTTCTCATCACTAATTTACATATTAACCATTTATTCAAGAGTTCCTTAGAAGAGCACATGAATGCTGGCGTATAGAAGTGTATTTGCAGTATGTGTGGTGTCTCTGCATTTATTATGGGACTCAGTGGTGTGTTAAAATGCTTTTGACACTACAAAAACTTCTCTGGGCCAAGGAGGTCATAACTCACAGCACCCTGAAACCCCATGTGTTGCTCATGCTTTACGAGGTTAACCATCAATTCATATTTTCTTGGCCCTTTTCAAGCTAAGTTTTCCGATAAGACAATGCAAATGAGCATTTTTTTGAGGTCAAAAATACTTGAAATATTGAAGAAGCAAAAAAATCTTGAGTTAAATTTATGCTGGGGCAGTGAAATTTTTATTGAAATCTCTATGTTATTTGATGTACATTGTAAGTGGTGATGGGTTACCTCATACTCTTCTCATGACTGACTGTTGGGAAATGGTTGCAGAACAGGGCCAGTTTCCCAGCAGAGATGGGACATTAAACACAATTAATTGCATGGGATGCTATGCCAGAAGCTCAAATGTCAGTTCCTGCCCATACTGATCCTCTCTACTAATTGGACTCTTCACCTGGTAAGGACAATTTTCAGCAGTAAGTCTCATACAAATTCCTTATGCACCAGTTCATATTTAAATGGAAAGATGCAGCAATGCACACCCAATCCAATAGAAACAACACCAGTGACACTGCATGAAGATCTGTTGTGCTATAATTTAGGATAGGTGCTTAATCATGTGCTTTGATTTACCAAGCTTTACTGCTCTCTAAACGTGTACTGATATGTAACACAACTTTCAGTCCAATTTTAGAAACCTTGATCATTTACCCCATTAAATCAGAAGTAGAAACCCAGGCTGCTAGCAGTAGCATGCTCTGCTTCTTATATGCAATTCTGTGACAGCAAAACACACCATAAAAATGCATTTGCTGTTTCAGCTGACATATAACACAATATTCCAAAAGAAAATATTAGCCTTGCCACTGCTACAGCTAGTGATATGTCCTCTCGAATTTAGTACACACGATAGGCTGGAGGATAGAAACATCCCAAAGATAGCAGAGGAATTTATAAGTCAATGATCTGCGTATGAGGAATGCAGACTGCTGATGCAAGCTGCACTCTTACTGATAAAAAAAAATGGATTTCCCATAGCATTGCCGATAGCACTGGGAACTAATTGGCCTGAGTTTACTCCTGCTGACTGTCCTGTGTTCATCTGGGCTTGCTCTGGAGGACCCAATCAATCACAAGCTCAAGCTGCAGCTGACCTGTAGGCAGCCACAATTAAAACACAGTTCCTACTTACTGAAAGGTAGAAAGTGAATTTAACCCAGTCTAAGCCAAGGAGAGAGGGCTTGAAACCACCTTCAATCTCTAAGACATACCATTTCAGACAAGCCTTTCACTCTTAAGGAAAGCTTTCATTGCCCAGGACCCTTAGAAAAGCATACAAAGCACATTAGTGGACAGTTGCTCTCCTGGATGCAGGTGAATCAGGCAGGATCCTTCCAGCTCCACTCCCTGAGGATCAGGCCCACAGTTCTCAAGGAAACTGCTGACTCGCTTTAATGAATGTTCTGTCTAAAACTAATTGTGTGCTTGCACATTTTTGGAAACCTGACTATTTTGACTACATGCTACGTAAAGGCAACCTACAAGAAAAATGCTCTTGAAATAAGCCATGGGCTGTGATCTTAGAATCAGGTCCTGCACATCCTTAGAAATATAGGCACAGGAGCACATGGACTGTGAATCTGTTGCTATGCAGGTGTTTCTTGGAGAGACAATTTTTACAGAGGTTTGTAAAGATGAAGAAGCAATCCCAACAATATGCACAGCTCCTCATTTAGGACATAAGCTTCCAGCTACGGCAGAGTTTTCACATCTCTGCTTCCAAGAGCTTCTTCTGGGATAGGATGACTACGGCAATACAATCATACCATGCCTTGCTACAGGGTGAGCCTGATGTGGTCTTGCATCTCATTCTTTTCCTGGCAAGAAATGAGCATTTGCTTATCTCACTAAGGCACAATTTAAAACTTGCCCTTTTCATACGGTGCAATTTCATTTTTAGGAATTTACCATGGAATTAAATTTGGCTCAGTGGTTTCTGAATGTACAGAAGGCATAGATGAGGCAGAAACTGAACTGCTTTAGCATCACTGCTGCCTCTAGACAAAAGCTGTGCTGGAAAATGCAGGTCATAGGGAAGTCAGAAGCAGTTACATGGAAAAGAATGCCATTAACAAATAAATTCTCATAGTGGCTTATGATTGGTAGTTCTGTATTTTTGGAGGCCTCATTTTGATAATACACACATATGTATGATTTCAAATGGGTGCTGAATTACAAAACTCTGACTGCTATTTACTCAGCCAAGGACCCCCAAAATTTCCTAGTCTCTAACATGCTTTTCAGACCGTGCAGTTTTATCACTCACAGAGTAGCACTGCTTTCTCAAAATCAATGAGTTACAGGATGGGCAGTTTGTATTTCAAGCTGATTACATTACCAGCTAACTTTAAATCTCTGCATATTCTTGTCTGAACCCTTTGCTCGACATATATGAAAGCAACACACATCTGGTCAGCATAAAGGAAACAGCCCTGGGATCAGGAACAAATTGAAAAGTCCTCTTGGAAGCAGGAGGAATTAGCTTTGGGTGACTGCGCTTAACACATTTCTGTTAAATAAACAACTGATCATGGAAAGCATTCAAACCAGATTTAGAAAAATGGAAATGGGTATTTCATGGTTAAAGCTGAAAGATGCTAAGAGGTACAGATACACAGCCTCATCTACAGCTAAGGTCACGCATTTTCTCAGCACTGAAGTCCCTTTTCCTTTGGAACTGTCAGAATAAGATTGTTTATAGTAAACTGTGAAAATGGTGGTTTTTCTTTGTTTTGTTTTGCTTTGTTTTTTCATTTTTTAACATCCTGGGCATGTCCACTTTGTAGATCACTTTTAGAAGTACCCAGCATTTCCCACATACAAGGTTACAAGAAGGAAGTAATTAGTGTTTAGATAAAACAGAACAAGATGACAGCAATTCAATTGTTGCCCAAATCATAAGTTTTTCAATTCAATTAAACATTCATTCTCTGGTTTTGGTGACAGTTTCTGCTGGGGAGAGAGCTGTGGGTAATTGGGAAATGACTACAAAGAAAACACTAAAAGCAGAACTCTTTTGCAGTCAAGTTTCTGGGATCTGCTACTTTGTCTGCAAAGTTAACATCTTAACTGGAAAAAATGTGGAGCAACAAACACTGAAAAAGATGAATCATTTCCATTTTTCAGTGTTGCATTTCAATCACGATCCAGAACACAGGGAGTAAACTTCATTTAGAGTCTAGCTCCTTTGAGAAAAAGTGGCATTGTCCTGGTCCCTACTTTCAACCCTTTCCAACCACAGCATTTTAAGCAGTACTTGCCCAGAGAAAGATGCCTTTTTTCTTCTTTTACATTTATTGATACTGTCACATCAAATCTCAGAGCAAAGTGATGCAAAATGTCTCACACTAAAAATAATGTGTTGGAAATGGGTCTGACTGAAATATTTGCACTACCTACAATCCATAGTTCATTACTTCCTCAAATTTCTAGCTCTTTAAGCCTGATTCTTGACAATACCCAATACAATGAACAGTTAAATTCTGATGAATTTTTGGAGAAATCCAGACAGAATCGAGTATTTATGTCACTGGTAACGAGGTTATTTAGAGTAGTTTTTATCATTTTAGTGTAAAACAGCTAAAATGCTTGCTTTTGACTTTAACACTCCAGTGTTTATGGTTTCATACAAGATGTGATGATGCTTACAGAGTGCTCATAATGGGAAGAGGAGGGAAGAACATGAGTGAAAGATGTATGCTGATCAACTTTGGTTAGAGGGACCTTGGGAGGTCACCTGGCCTAACACTATGGATAAATATGGGAGACATGACACTGCAATGAGCTAAGCCACACCAATGGGAAAGCACCTCCCCTCTAAGAGACGTGTGCAGTTCACCAAAATAAATACAGCCAGAGCTAATCTCATCCAAGTAGCTGTCATCTTTTCAGTAAATAATTAATGTGAGCTGGAGCATCTCAGAGTATCACTCTGGGAAGAAGCTGGTGTCTGGGTTGTGCTTGGAGGTAAGCAATGGCACCCTCATACCATCACAGCAAGGACACAGTGCCCATTCCATGTTACTTTCTTGTCCACATTGCACATGCACATCCTTCAAGGAAAGGCCCTGATCCACCTGGCACCCAGGAACGTAGGAAACTGTGTCATAACATTTTTGAGTTTAAAGTGCAGGCACAATGTGCCAAACTGAGGTAACAGATGGGGATCCAAACATTGCTAAGTGCTACCTAGCAATGCAACATATGCAGTGCCTGGAAATCACAACAGCATCTAATCGCTGACAAACATTTGCACCAATATTCAGATTTCATGTTTAATCGTGACAAAACTGTGCATCAGCAAGGAACAACAGCAAGAAGGATAAGAAAGAAAACAGTGCTGGGAGGAGAATAGTGAGCCACCCAGGTGTCTCTCAGTGACAGAAGACTCTTTGCAGCCCTCGTCTTTTCCCCTTTCTGCTCCAACAGTTTTGGCAGGCAGATAGAGACAACCTGTGAGCTAGCGCTGTGCAGAGAGAATTTTGGAAGAGTAAGCTTCTATCCAGGAATATAAGATAAAAAGTAAAGTAGACTTGCAGAATATATCCATCTCCTTGCAAGTTAAATATATACTGTAAAATATATGGTTAATGAGTTGGATATATCCTTTACTTGTTAAGTACTTACTGACTATATGCAATCTTTTATTTATGTTATTTGGGGGCGTCATTATTATTATTATTAAGAGAAAAATCACTGCAGAATGCTGAACACCAGGACTGAGAATTCTTGTCTTCAGTAAGAAGGCGAAAACACTTTTTACTGATGCAACTTTCCTTCTAAAGTCATGTAATTTAATCAGAGATGTTCACAGCTAGAATTGCTGCATGCTGGAAATCCTTCTTAGCAATATAGAAGCTACCACTTTACCACTCCACAGATAATTTTCTCATTAAATTATATACTATGGTTAGAAAAAAAGCTCTGTTATATTTACAAGTATACAGCGCAACCAGTGATTGTAAAAATATGCATAATGCATAGCAAGCTTCCCCAAGTAATTAATATGATTATGCATGCAAAGCAGGTAACTGCAATAATTGGGTTGCTGTGCAAGCTGTGCAAGTGCATGCACAATTCTGCACACCTCATATTTTGGGAGGTTTGCCCACTTGGGGAGATTCTGAAGTTCTGTTCTGTGATCATAGCCTAGCAAATAAAAATAAGATTATTTCCTTTCCCATAAACTGACCTAAGCACCAATGCTATTTCCCCAGTACAGTTAAATGTTAAAAGCCTTTAATTAAAGACTATAAATCAGAGTGAATCACAGCCTTACAATACAGGATGCATCTCTTGCAGAAAACCTGCATGAGAACAAAGCCATTACAATGCCATTCACAACTATTATTGGAGCATTCCTCTTATTTCTTTGTCAAACCAGCAATGGTACCACTTTCCTTCTGAAAACACATCCAGACTCTCCAGTCTTCAATTCAATTGTTGAAGACAACAAATGATGGCCTCTGCTTCCCCGCAGTCCCACCCAGAAGCAAACAATTCTTTCTCCTGAAATGCCTGAAGCATACCTGGGCTCTGAAATTAAATCTTGTCTGTATTATATTTCCTTCCATCTCAAGCTGTTAGATGGGGATTTTTATTTGTCTGTGCAATTACATCAGGGATAGAAATTCCTATGGTTTCTCTTGACAGAGCTGTGCTATTACAAAGTAAAGGAGCTCTTGTGGACCAAAGCTGGGATACAGTGCTGCAGGTATGTCTGCTACAGGGCACTGTGATACACATCACACAGTTCTTCCTTTCCCCTCTATGCTCTGCCTGTTGTCATGCATCCCCTTAGCAGTGATGGGTATCCACATACATTGCTGGCATAATAACGTATTTACAGATTATGCACAGAGAAAGCTAGAGGAGGGTAAATGCAATCAGATTTACCAATAAACTCAAGTACTCTGCATAAATCTTAACTACAATAGAAATTAGAACCAGACATTGGATTTGAAAGACAAGATTCAGATTCAATTCAACCATGTTTCCAAAGCTTTTGTTACCGCCTTCTACAAACATTCAAGCATTCAGGTTTTGTAGCAAACATCAAGGAATAAAACAGCAACAGATTTTCAGCTTGTAAATAATTTTCAACTGCACATTCAATTCTAAATTTCAGTTTATACTGTGCTGAGTGATTATATAAGAGTCAGATACAGAAAAGGGAACTAAAGCATGGGATAATGCAGAAATCCAGTAACACAAAATTGGCAATAACTGCAATCCAAAAAGAAAGCAAGAACTCTGAACGATGCTTCAAAGACCTTTACAAATTAATACAAATATGGAATCACTCGAAGGATTTCTTGCTCAAACCTTTAATAAAGAATTCCTCAAAGGAAAATATTTGAATTATTTACTCAGCACTGATCAAGTGAATTGATGATGAAGTAAGGAAAGTGAGTATTCAGAAATACTTCTCTAAAACCTGAACTGCAATAGTGACATATTGGAAAATAATAATAATTAATATCTTCGTAACTGAAAGTATGCATAAACAAGCGTGCCAGTTCTGTCCATTCTTGCAAGCACAATATGGGTTTACATCTGGTCTCAAGAAGCAATGGGCAGATCCCAAGCAGTTTGGCTGCTCAGTGCAGATAAGCGCCCAGAAGTGTGGGTTCTCATCCAAAGCTTACTCAACCTACCTGAACCTTTTGGACCGGCAAAACAGAGCTGGCAGTCTCATCACAACAGGCGTTTGCCTAACATTTCTGGCACTTCCTGCTTCTAGTTGGGCTAGAGATACTGCAGGAATCATGCCTCCCTTTTGGCATTTCATGTTGTTATAGTGGCAGGAGGCTGGAAGTGTGGGGATGCACAACATGGAAAATGAAAGAGAGAAACATTTGAAGACTTTGAGGCTGATTCTGGAGCAGATGACTGGCAGCCAGGAGCTGCCTTCTGCACTTTGTCAGCCAGTCATGGCATTGCAGTCACATAACCACGTATTTATTTATTTTAGCCCATCTAATCCTTAGAAGATTATCACACAAACAAGCTGCTCCATAATGTGAATTCTGAGGGCCAAACTGTGTGCCTCTCAGTCCAGGTTTCAGCATGCACACTACTGTGTTCAAACTGGAGTAAGCCAGGAATTGAACTGGTGAGAATTGCTTCTGACTGTAACAGGGAGAGGTGACCTTTTTAGCAAAGCAACTCTGAAAAACAACGGCTCCTTATGTAAGACCAGTGTTCATCTCAATATTGCCTATGATGATGCCAACGCATCAGCAAGCATTTGCAAAGCACCGTTTACTGACCATAGAGTATATAAAGAGAACTGCTCCTTGGCGAGGCTGTGATTTGACATTAGTGGCATGATGCAGTGAAGGCTTTCAAATAGCATGAGAACAACAAGAGCCATTTCACAGTCATGGATTTTTCAAGTCATGCCTGAATGAGAAAGTATTCCTGTATGACCAGGGAGGTGATCCTGGGAGGATTGGGGGAGAAGCCTGAGAAGCCGAAGTAACAGTTAAAACTAAATCAATATAACAAAAAATATATATAAAATAAGTCAATGATTTGATGGTGCTGTGAGGATGACAGATTTTCCCCTGGAGATGGAAGAGAAGATTTTCTGGCTGGGAGAGCCCTAACGCAAGCAGCATGCATGACCAAAGCCATCGGCAGGGCATGACGGCCAGGAGCTCACAAGCTCTGATCGGAGATCTGTCACCATCCACTGCACAGCCTTGGGCAAGTTACTTAACCTCCTTGTGTCTCAGTTTCACCATCTGTAGGACTGGGCTAGCACTCATTTGGCCAGCAGATCAGGGCATTCAGATGCTTAATTAAGGATAGCTGGAGTGATTAAGTGCCAGCTGCTCAGGCTGTGGCTGTGAGACTCGCTGCCCAGCGTGAAGGCCCCGCACCAGGAGCTCCAGCCAGGCATGGTGCCCATGGAGGAGGCCATGCAGGATACCACAAAACGTAGGTTGACATCTCTCAGCTCCTGCATGCTGGCCTGGCAGCAGCCTCTCACCACTGGCAGATCCCAGCCCACTGGGGCTGAGAGCAGAGCCACGCTATGTCTCTGGACACTGCCACAATAGAAACGAGTGGATGACCCTGACATGGGAAGCCGGAGCCAGTCACATCTTGCTACACATGGTGATGGAGAGGAAAGACCATGGCAGCTACAAGTCCAGGAGAGGTCTGACTGCAGCCTTGTTCCATCTAACACTGACTGTGGGAGCTCCTTGGTCAGCTCCACATGGGAGATAAACCATGGGCCAAGACTGATAAACATGCATAAGAGCCAAATGGGCACAAAAACCTTTGCCAGCTCTGCTTATCACACTGCTGAACCCTTCCTTTCTCAGGAGTCTCCTCTCTTCTGCTCACTGCATCTATCTTCAACACTTTGATTCTTTCATCCCATCTTTAAACCTCTCCCTTCCCTCTCTTTCCATGAGATTCCTAGTCAGCTTTTAGAGATCATCACAATATTCAGAAAAACACTTCTAGCCTTTCTCCTGAGACAGTCCATATGGAAGAGGTGTTCAGGCCCTTTTCAGTATTTCCAGGAATATGCTTTGCAATCATGGCAATTCAAGGAGCTGGACAACTTAAATAAAAGCCTCTCCTCCTTATGTAGTGATTTCCAATGACTGGGCATCTTTGCATGTTTGCACCACAGCTGAGTGATCACCACATCTTTCAGTCTGGAAAAGTAGCTCAAGACCTGCAGTGATTTACCTCAGCTACCAACTGGTTTTAAAACACCACATCACATAGCAACACTTTCTTATGGAGTGATGCATACCACTGGATTACAGGAGGCAGTTCGCATTAGGAAGCATAATTCAACACAACAAAAGGTGGCAAAATTGAGCCCAGATTGATGAGGAAGATTTACCTTCAAACTGACAACATCCCTGAGCAGAGAGGCAGGGAGGGCAGGCATCATTTGGTTTCCTGCAGCACCACAATAAGTGACAGTGATCAGGATTCCAGTCAGGGTTGGAAGCTTTATTTCCCCTCGAGTTTCTCCAGGTCGACCCTGACTGTTCAAGAACTGCTTGGCCACTTGGGCTGTGTGGAGCAGATGGCCCCTGTGCAGAGGTAAGTGCTGGTGCCCACAGTCAGTAGGCTGCAGACAAACAGCCAAGGCTGGCTGGGACCAACACTGCCGCTTGCTGACCACTATGGGCAGGTGATGCACTGGGAAGTGCGACCAAACGTGCCCAGACCTCTCTGCAGTACAGCCACGGCTTGTACGATATATAATTTATACCCCTGTGATTTTGCTGCCTGGTGCTACAATATCACTTCTGCCTTTGGGTCACTCAGTATAGACTTCTGAGGGAAATGGAGGGCACCCAGAGGTGGCAGAAAAGAAAGATTAAAAAGCAGACTGTCCTGGCTGTGCAAAAGCAGAGCTCCCATAGCTGTGGGTAAGACAGCTTCTATTTTTCAAACTGCAGATCAAAGTGGCAAGATTTAAAGACTCAAACACCAGTGTTCTCGGACAACAGAAGCTTGTAGTTTAGAGCAGGGTATGGTGGTTGTTCATAGGCTTGTTACTAGATTCTTTCTGCTAATACTGTACAAAGGTAAGTTTTTGCATAGACGTAGCAGAGTTTGCATGAACATAAATCTGTAATGAAACAAACTTTACAGAGCTGGACTTTCTGGATGATGCTCATTTTGACTAAAACAAGAGAACCAAGTCTTTCTCAGCAATGTGCCGGCACTGTTTTCAATCTGAGGTATTCTATCTTCATTTTGGTGGGGTTTTCTTTTTATGGGAGGACAAAAATTAAAAAGCTATGTTATCAGAAGTGCCAAAATCAGTTTTTGCTGGTAAAGGCAATGAAGAAAATGAAGCTGAGCTTTACTATATCTAGTATAAGAGGCATTTCAAACATTTCTTATACTACCATGGTGTTAGAAAATCTGTTCTAAACATGAAAGCCCAGAGTACAGTACAATCCATATATACATATCCCCCAGGAAGATGTGCCCACCAATTTTCATCTACATAGAACAGAGGAAAAGAAGGAAAAGCAAGAAGATAGAAACAAGTAGCTGAAGAAAACCAGTAAAGTTGCTAGCAGAGCCCAAACTGCATTCTCTTGACTCCAGCCTTGGTGTCTTCAAACTCATCTGCATAGGAACAACAAGCAGCTGTTTGTCATCCATTTCAGGGAGTGGAAAAAATAGAGGAAAGTTTATCAAGTTATTTTGCATATTCTAGGAGGGAAATATTATTTCTTTTGATTATAATATTCTGTAAAGAATGGGTACATGTTGCTTAAATATGGTACTACATATGCAGACACCCCAATGGATTTCAATTAAGAATTATGTGACAGTAATAAGTTTGGGGACACTTTAAAGTCCTGTTTACTCAATTCCATTTTAAGCCACTTTCATATGTGCTTTAATTTGTACGTGCATTTCATTACACACTTCTGTGACATAGTTTTAAGTCAGACTTCAGTCCTGCAAACAATAACATGCACAGTTACATTAATGCACACAGAGCCTCGCTGCGGATTGATGCATGTCAGATTGGAAAGGATGTGGGTTTCACAGCTTCCCATCTTTTAGTGATGTTTGCCTCATTTATTCCTGTATTCTTTGATATTCTCTTATTGATTTATTTCTGCATTCACGCTTTTGTTTCCAAACATAAATTGAATTCAGAAGAAAAAAACTCTTCAGGAATTTAACTCAATGAAAAATAAGAGAGTGAGACTTCCAAAAGAAGCAAATCAGGAAGTTATTTATCCTCGTGCCAGAGAAGTAAAATATAAAACCCAAAACACACCTAACCTGTCTTCGGGCACTTTTGATTATATGGTCACAGCTTAAGATCTGTTTGGAATTACTGTGACAGTAATTTTGCTGCTTGGATATTCTTCATCATCTCAGCTAAGAAAAAAATAGTCAGGAACATTCAGCCAAGAGAAAAGGAAAAACTAAGGCCATACAATGTAGAAGGACTATAATATTCTTTATAATATTAATATGATAACCAACATCATTCCCACAGAACTGCTTGGTTTACATTTCAAGTCTGAGATAAAAGTTGCTCTTTTTGCGGCTGGAACCAACAGAAGAGAGCACCAGCTGATAAATTGTTTCCCCAACAACTCACAACCACCACACAAAATCCTTGTCTCCTGCAAACACCCTCCTCTAAACAACATTTAAGGCTCTAAATGCTTTCTAAAATTCAGCACTGTGCCTTCAAGCAGTTGTATGGTGCAATCCACAGCAACCAGTCAGCAGAATTTCTTGGGAGAAATACAGGCTTTAATAGAAAACATACTGCAGTAGCAGGGGAAGGACACACCTGGCTTGAAGTTTTAAGAACAAGAACAATTTGCTGGGATATTCTCAATTTAGGCTCTGTCTGTACAAGTTTCATCTTCCTTGTAATCTTGGTGATATTGAAAACCTTCCACATTCACTTTTTGTGTCAGTTATGAAATAACCCTCATCCTCCTCAACACGTGGGCAATGCCTCCTGCACAGCGCTTCCTTCTCATAGCCCAGATGGCTCATTACACGGCAGCAGCTCACGGTATGTTTTATCCCAGTGATCAACCAGAAACTTGCACTACCTCAGCACCAAATAACTGAAAACCCATCTCAGGCCGGAGGGCTGCAGTAGAGTGAAGTTGTTATATTTCATGCAGTGGGCAGCCCTAAACAGTGATTTAATACGTACAAGAAGCCTCAGATAGCACCTTCCGTTGTACTCAAAAAACTCATTGAAATAACCAGCACCAGTAACTACAGACCAGGTGGTCCAAAGCACTGCCCTGCTGCACTTTGCACAGCACTGACACAAGAGATGCGCTGATGGTTCAGTCTCATCACTGGGCTCTTCAGCCCAGGAAATAGCAAGAAACAAATTACTCCTTTCCCAGAACGCCTACCTCTAGCTGGCTGCAGGAATGAAAAACGAATCATTACATATTTCTCTTCCACGTGCTGAAGGTAAGTTTGTCAAGCAGAAGCACTGCATTATTTGCATGTCAGAGGAGAGGCCTTTTAGTGCACTACCAAATAGCAGCCAGAGCTGCTGATGTATACTACTTGCCTGAACTCCCACTTCAGCTATTTAGTGTTTAAACCTTGAACTGCGTGTAGGTAACTCATTGAAGTCGCATTTGCTTTTGTTTCCTGATCTCAAAAAGAGATTTCAAAGTGATCACATTCTCCTGATGCAAATGCTTTTGCATACAGTGTGTTTTCCTTGAGTATTTACAAATGTTTTTCTTATTCATGAGCCACCTTGTAAGCAGGAACTTGTTTGAACAAGTATTCCTGGAAAATGAAAAGTTACAAACATGATGGTTGATTAATCTCTTTTCATATGCAATATTCAAAGAGTTCCTCCTTCAAAGCTGTTTGGAGAGCTAATTCAATCCTGTTTGCATCGTGCTGCAAAGGTGCAAGCCCCCATCTAAGCACTCGGTGTTATTACACTGCCAGGGTCTGAGCAGCACATGGCCCCGCTTAGAAACATCTGTGCTTGCATTTCTGAGAGAAGGGAAGAGCAGCAGCTGGAGAAAAGCCAGCCAAAAATCTATACCGTGTACTTTTTCACCCAAATATTGCTTTTAATGTATAATCAATCATTATGGTCTGTTGCTGCAGGGAAGGTGTAAATAGAATCAAGTTTTCATACAATTGTAAGTTGCATGAATCTTTTAAAAACACGATTACAGTGTTCTTCATTCCAAACCAATATCGATTATTCCTTAAGTTACATATAAATTGCTTTTAGACTCAGACATTTCATGTCATATGAATATATTTATTAATGGGAAACATTCCTTCTACCACAAGCACAATGTTTTCCCACTTGCCGGGCTCATTTTGTAAAAAATGGTTATTCCCTTCCTATTCTCATATATTATTTTAAATACATTTTAGCCCATCTGCCTGTCCTATTTTACTCATTACCAAGTGCAGAACTTTATAAGAGAAAAATATTTGGTGATGTCCGTGTCTGCATCTTGACCAAAAGAAGGCCATTGTTTTCAGTGCTGCGGCTTCCCCTCTTTAAAGACACCAAGAGCAAACGTGATCAGCAAGAGGCAGAATTGAAGTATTTATACAGAGTGAAGAAGTCATTCCTGGATGCACTAAATCATGCAGGACCCAAATCAGAGGGGCTGCCCAGCATAGTCAACTCCATGCGGGGTCTTGGCTAGTAGAGCTCTGCTGGCAGCCCTGGAAATCCGTTCACCCTCTGAGCTGAAGAAGGAAGGTAAGCAAAGCATTTCCTCTTCATCTTTATGCTGTTTGCTTTCCACTTCTTAAATATATTTAAAATAAAAAGAAATCCACAACACAGTGAAATTTGTGTTCTGAATAGACTGCAGACAAACACAGGGCAAAGAGCATGAAAAGCAGCAATTCACTTGGGTGGAAATTAGAAAGTCAGCAGTTTCCTCCTCAGTTGGATACTCGGCCAGAGAGGTGCAGCTTGCTTCTCATCTGGCATTCTGCTGCTGTAGCTTTATAGGATGCCAAAGCAAGAGAGTGCTTGATCATTGGTTATTAGAGTATATTTTTGCAAAAGGAAATACAAAGTTCCCTTTGCAGTAAACTGCTTTGTATTATCTTTCATGGTTTTATGCCACAAAATGCTCCTTACGTTTTCAGCATTTAATGCTTTTTAAGTTTACATTTCAGTTGTGATGATTAACTTTAAGATACAAAGTAAACTATATGTGCTTTTTGTGCCCCTAAGGACAATTATTCCTTAGAAGATAACTGCAAAGATATTTTTACATTGCAAGAAAGCGAGCATAATGTATATTACAGCTCATTTTCCACCACTGGATTGCATCATAAATACGCTTTAAGCTGCCAGTTTTAAAATGATAGTGGAAAATTAAAACAAGCATAACCCGCATTATTTAAGCAGAATTTCATAGCCAAGTAAGAATCAGAATGAAGAGTGCAGTATTTGCCTTAGAAAATTCGGTAGGAATAATACAAAAAAACAAAAACAAAAACCCTGTTTTGTTTTTTTAAGGATAAAATCTACTTAGGAAAAAAGAAAAAAAAAGTAGATGAAAACATTTGCCATCTGTTGGGAACATGGAACTGGTTTCCTATTACAAGCGGTAATCTTCAAGCCAAGGATTAATATCTGTAGCAGCATCACCTCCTGCAAGTCCATGCACGACGGCTCACAGTTCTGTTTGCCTGCAGCCATCGTGGGCTCTGGCGCGCTGCCTTTGCCCCAGGACCACCAATTGCTGAGGAATTAGGTCTGGCCACAGATCCCATATTTCCGTGGGTTGAGGCCAGAGAGTGTGGAAACACAGATGTCAACCAGTGTCTTTCGCCCAGAGAAATATAGAATATCCTGATTGATAAAAGGCAGGAATTGGCTGGAAAGGTCTGGGGTGAGCAGTTTGATCTGGTTTGCTTTGCTTCTTTTCTCTTAAAAAGCATCAGTGTTAATTCACCCAAAGACCAAATTAGCTGTGGCTAACACTACTATCAGACAACACATTGGTTTTAATGTACACACTGATGTTGGTATCAGAGAACACAGAGGAAATGAGGACTTTGAGTCTGGAGACTGAGCTTAGGAACACATAGGGCTGTGTCCAGGAGCATGATTTAACACTGGTAAAGTTGATTGTCATAGCAACAAAACAGAAAAATGAGGCAAGATTTTATTTCCTTCTTTCTTTCCTTCCTTCTTTCTTTCTTTCTTTTTGCAATATTTTCAACTGCATGTCCTTAATAACCTATTACACATTTTACTTTTTTTCCCCCCAGATCAGTTCACTACCTTCAAAACATCTGTGTCAAAACACCTGAATTATTTTCACCCTCAGGTACAAATGGAATCAAACACCAGCCTTTGTAGCGGTGTGCAGGATTGGAAAAGATCACCACTAATACAAAATATTAGAAGAAAAGTGCACAGGATCCCCCGTTGACCACTGAAAGCAGTTATCAGGGAAGGATCAAACTGGTAACACTTACTAAGCGTGAGTTAGAGACCAGCACCAAAGACAAGCTTTTGGGCCAGCTCAACTGCTTAACTGACCAAAGACAGAAGTTTTCATTCACTACACAGTCTGGTCACAACACAAATACTACTTTTTATAGTAGATGCTTTCAAAAAAATGGTCTGCATGGATTTTTATTTCTGTTTTGCAATCATTTTCTTTCTTCTTTCCACAGAAATAATACCCGCACTTCTGACTCCACATCACTGACAATGATTAACATTGTACATTTATCGTGTACGTCATCATAACAACAGCTAATTTTTAAAACGATCCTATTTGTTGTTTCATGAGGCATGGATTTTCCTTCCTTATTCAGAATATGTTGTTCTAACAATTAAAATTAATACCATATCGCTCATAATTAAAATCATCATATTTAAGTTAGCTCACTGATGCTGAGCCTGATTTGGTATTCCTCAAGACTCAGTCTGACATAATGTTCTGGAATAAAAACATATCTCTGAGTCTGTACCTTGCTTGTTATCAAACCAGTGCAGTCTGAACCTTCACCTCACCTTAGAAAACCAACTCTATTTGTAAACTGAACACAAATCTGAACCACTGCTGATCTCTTGAGCATCTCAACTCTATGTTTTTTCATTATTATAAAGATCAGCTTGCTTGGTAAATGTGGGCCCCAAAATATTTTTGTGAATATGGTATTGTTCTTTCTGGTCTTTAAAGTATCTCTTAACTTGATGTATAATTGAGTGAATGCTCAGTGCAGTTTCCACTTTAAAGGTTCTCTCTCAATCTGGGTCATTTCGATGGAAGTCATTACAGTTGTTAAGTTTCCTCTCACATTTCTGCATTTATCTCAAAGTCCCTAAGCAAAAAGCACATAAGGAAAAAACGGAGTGGAAAACAACTTTATGTTAAAATACAAAATCTTTCATTAGTGTATCTCTGGATCGGGTAAATAGAGTGGAGAGAAGGGAGAACTCAGCTTGAATGAAGAAAACATTTCAAGGAGGGGAAGAAGGGTAAAGTAACTTTTTGCATGCAGATTGCCACCATGTGATATATGGAAAATAGATGCACGTCTCAGAGGAAACCAGAAAAACCTTGAATATTTCAGTTGCATAACTATCATTTCTTGTCTCCATCCTAATATTATGGGTACCACCTTCAGATGCTGTCACCAAGGTGGGTCCAGTCCACCAAGCCATTAGATTTTGAGTAACTGTTTCCTTCACAGAGGATGATGCTAGATCCTATTTAAGCAGATCCTCAGCTAGAAGTCATTATGATCTCAGTGCAGGTACTTGCAGAAGTGGTGTGGACAATAGAGGCAGTTACTTGACAGAGGTGTGAATGACCTGAACAGAGACATTAAAATAAGCAGTGATACATCAATAATTAATTCAGAATTCACCACAACAATACTAATTATGGTGCATAATGTGGCTTTATGGAGAATATAATGCATGCTCCTATAGGAAATCAATTGAAATTCACTAATTAATGAGAAGTTGTGAAAAGTGTTTCTGCCACTACCAGTACAATTTAAAAGCCTGATTTAAATCCTCACCTTGGTGACACGTTTTCTGAAAGAAGGAGTTGAGACATCCTGAAGTCAGTTTTATCTGCACAAGATACAGGGCTGAGTTTCTCAGCTAAGTAGCCTACAGGGAGAGGGACCAGAGTTTTGTTTGGTATTTCAGAGACCATACACCATTCTTCCACAAAGCTTATCTCTCATCTCTCAGCTAGACTGAAGGATCTAAGAAATCCCTTGCATTCAAATCAAATATCAGCCCACCTGTCATTGTTCCTTTGCTTATCGGAGATGCAATCCACTTGATAAAGAAGGATACATGATGCTTCTCTATCAATATGTGTGCAGCAGACAGCAGCCTTGTTTGAGGCCATCCATGAGCAGCAGAGCAATACAGGCTGGAAACCCCTCATTTATGAATCACATGAAGAACAAAACACTACTGCAAAGCCATAGGTGATTTTTAGTCACACTTTCAATCCACAAAGTCAAATTCAGAGGCTTATCTGAGCAGGGAGACTTATATCCCTGCCACATGAACCCGTAAGAACAGCAAATATCCCCTAACAGGGCAGGAGATCTGATGAGGCTGCAGGCAAGGAAGAAGTATTTCTCAGTGGACAGAAGCCAAACGTTTCCACATTCACCTACAGCCCTCAGTACCATTGCTGTTCACCTCAGTGCTCCCAGACTGATGCTCTTACATCCCTCATGGATGGCACCCTCGGACTGCTGCTGCTCCAAGCAGTGCCCTGCTCTCAGTGCAGGCAGAAGTTCTGCTGTCCAGTATCAGCACCAGACATGCACATCCCTTTACTTTTTCACTTTAGGAGATGCAGACTCAAGTTTATTTGTGCAATCACATATTACATTAAAGCACTGATGCCCAGAGGGCTGTGTAGAGCAGAGGTGGGAAAGAAGCTCTCTATGAAGGATCTGATGCCCAGGTGCCTTCACCTCGCCCTTAATGGGAAGAAGTGAAGAAACCAAGGGTGCAAACAGTGCAGCACGTGAACCCAGACTGACCTGTGTCATCCTACAGCAGACAATCACAGTTTGCGAATATACACCCATAAAGGACAAGCTCGGCAGCACAGCTTACCAATCTTGTGCCTTTATTAAGTAGGCCCTTTCCTTCTAAACTCCCATCCCTAATTCTCTTTTCAACTGCTTATATGTCTGGATCAAAGAGAAGATGGATTTTAGTGTATTTCAAAAAATGCTGAGGTTGGAAACTCTCTCAAAATTACTAATTGTGTCTAGTTAAAACAGCTGAATCACATTTTCATGTAAGTGGGGAAGCAGCTCTTTTTCCCACCCCTACAAGCTGCAGGAACAAGACAACATTCCCACCTCCAAACCTGAACCAGAGCAATGTGTACACAGTGAACAATGAAGAAGCTGCTTTGGTTAATCATTTCTTCATGTCCATAGAGAGATTTGCTAAAATAAAATCCCAGCATATTGCTGTGCCTGCTGAACTGTGCTAGGCTCCCCTGCTTAAAGTCTGGAAGAGAAGGCAAGGGGCAAAACTGACCTCAGCCCTCTCCTGATGATGGAAGATGGAAGCTCACTGCCAGGAGCTGCCTGGATGCTGACACCTGAGAAAGAATTCCCAAAACCCATTTTTCTCCTCAGTGATGCACCAGCCCCATGGTCAGAACTGTGACTAAGCAGCACTATTTTAGACTTTCCTTGCTGACTCCTTAACAGGCCTCTGTTTCCACTGCAACATCCTTTCCCACTGCACAGTGCTGCTATAGGAATAAAGACATTACCTGCCCTATGGCCACCAGAAAGGACATCCAGCCCCACTTACTGGCACCAACAAAGGAGAGCATAGAGTGGCTTTGGTTGGAAAGGACCTTAAGATCATACAGTTCCAACTTCCCTGCTGTGAGCTGGCTGCCCCTACCAGCTCAGGCTGCCCAGGGCCCATCCAACCTAGCTTTGAACACTTCCAGGGGTGGGGAATGCACAACTTCTCAGGGCATCCTGTGTCAGGGCTTACTCTGAGTAAAGATTTCTTCCCAACACACAACATAAATTTCTTCTCTTTTATTTTAAAGCCTCCTTTGTCCAGTGCATGACTCTGTGGTAAGGGCATCTCCAGCTGCTTCACTGAGGGAAGACATGGAGCTGACAGAGCTCTACAGCCTGTGGGCCCTCCAGCCAAACTCAGCACCTAGTCCTACTGCAGGTTTTATCATCTTGTTGCTAAAAGGAAAGTTGCCTCACAACCATTTTTTGGGGTAGTTTTCTTTTTAGGACCATCTTCATGATAGGCTCACTTGTCATACTCAAAGCTTGGAATACAAACAGAATGTAAATCACTTAACCAAATCAGCTGCCATATATTTACTGAAGTATTCACAGTTGCAGGAGGGAAAAAAAAAGTTTAGATTATGTGTGGAAGACAAAGAATGAACACAGTTTTTCAGGACAGAGCAGTGATGCAGTGGCACAACTGCCCAGGAAGTGGTGGGGTCACCAACCCTGGAGGTGTTCAGAAAACATGGAGATGTGGCACTGAGGGACGTGGGCAGTGGGCACAGTGGGGTGGGCTGGGGTTGGACTTGGGGATCTTAGAGCTCTTTTCCAATCTTAAGGATCCCATGGCCTTCTGTAAATACCTTAAGTGGAAAGAAACCTTTTTGTCATATTGCAAATGCTAAAGTTGACGTTAAAACCATGGAGTGCTGGCTGATACCCTTGAGCGTGGGAATAACTGCTGTAAGCAGTCTGGGGGGAAAAAATGCTTTGTTTATTGGACAGAGTGATACTGTTGTCTGCAAATGCCAAGGAAGGCAAAACTTACTGCAAGCACCTGAGCCAGCTGTCAGTTCTCAGCCACTCAAAATGAAGGCTGACATGGAATGAGCACAGAGCTCCCCATGTCTTACTGCTGGAAGCATGGGGCTGGAGGCTACACTCTGCAGATTTTGCTATTAGTGTGATTGATCTAATATTGGATGACTCCGTACCCAAGTGCTTGTGTGAAATAATAAGCCCGGCTACTGAGCAATTATTAAATACAAGGAATTGTTAAATCCTTGCATTGTACATATTCTAAAAGGAAATTAATCATTTTGAACTCTGGAGAATACAATTTTATAAGAAGAGAAGAAATAGCAAATACATAATAGGGTATTTAAATGCTAATACAGTCAGTTTAAAGCATAGCATACATTTTAATATTGGTTTACTGAATACTAATTATGGTCTGCTAAGTAGTGGTAAGTAGCATTTATTATGATTTGTTCAAAGTATTGATCCAGACAGTGACAAGCACAATTTCCCTCACTGTATATATCCTTGAAAACAAATATCAGATCACCACGTCTTCTTAAACTATGTTTTCTTTTGAGTTTTCTGTTGTATCTCTCAGTGGCAGCTAAATCTGCTACAGCTCAGTACTATTTCAGCTCAATGGTGTGAGGCAAAGACAGACTGTTATCTATGATCTGAAATTTATTCTCCTTTGCTACTCAAGGCTGACAACTTTGCATGTGTTCGCATCTGGTCACACAGCAGACTATACAGGGTGGAGGGCCTTAAACGAATAGCTGTGCCCATGTTTTGTAAGCAGAAGTAACATTTCCAAATCAAATGGCTCATCCCACATCTGGATGGGCTCAAGCTCCCAAGCAGGCTGCACCAGGTGCTGGGCAATGCACAGCAGTGATGACTTGACATGTGTAGTTAAATCAGGCAGGCAGGTACTCAGCCCAACTTTTAAGAGAAGAATGACCCTGCACTTCAGTTTCCTCCATAATGAGTGCAGATAAGCTGCACTTCCACAGCCTGAAAGAACAGCTCTTGCCATTTGTCTACACCAGCACTGAACTAGTGGGCACGGTGGGGATGGGTTGATGACTGGACTGCATGACCTTTGTGATCTTTTCCAACCTTAATTCCATGACACTACAAAGGTAGTTGGAACAGGAACCAGCACAGAATTTGTCCCTGTACCACAAGGCCATCTGGACACACCGAGCAACAACTGGCACAAACACAAAGCCTTAATAAATATTTTTATAGCAATCTTCAATTTGATTAACATACAATACCTGCTGCATTAAATAAGCACATAAGAAATTCAATTTAAAGCTTTTCTATTTGCTTTTATCTGTTACATCAAAGATATCAAAAAAAGTAGTGGTTTTATTTTTTCATGTGTTTCAGAAATGCAGCGCGAGTAGAACTGACTTAACGGGAGCATGAATCCAAAAGTAGATTCAACTCTATTAACTTCTACAGTTTTGCTGCGGAAATTGTTTCTCTTGATATTTTAATTCTTTCTGCTGATGGCAGAGAGAAGCAAGGTCAGAACCTCTGCTGACTCTCCCCAGCCTGCACACCATCACTTAGCATAATTCAAGTAGTTGTAAAAAACATTAGTCCTGCGACCAGTGATAAATGGGTTTTGTTTGTCTTCCCAATGTAACAGGATTAGGGTAAGAGAAAGCACCGCTTCTGAGTTCAGTTGAAATAAACACGACAAAAGGCCAATTTACGCTTCCAAGATTACTTATAATCACACAGTGTTTAAGAAATTATTTCAGTGCAGTGTGGTGCTGCCATGTCTCTGTAAGTAGGCCATTCACTAAAATATCTTCGCTGCTTTTTTTTTGCAGCTACAAACCACTGATGTTTTACAATTTATTTTTATCACTAAAATTAAAGAGAATAAAGCTGTGTTTTACACTGTCATAAGGGCAGTGTATTATGGCTGCGAAAGTAACAAAAGAATCTGACACTGATGAAAATGTCAAAACTTTCTGCTACAAACTGTATAACCAGGAAAAAAGCCACTTTTGTCTCAGCCACCTCGACAATAAAGAAGCGGATTATAAATAGGTCTCTATCAATGTACTAAGACTGATTAGCAGCTGAAAAATCACCCTGCTGTTTCTCTCTGACAAGCTTTCAGTTTGACACCACACCTTATAAACTCTAAGGATCTCAGGGTATGGCACAAGTGACAAGTTCCTCGGTGGGATCCCCTTCCCACACTCAAACTTCTTTTTCAGAAGAGAAGTTATCCATGGTGGATGATGCACAGAGACTAAACAGCTTTCAAGAGCCTGGTGGAAAGCTTTCCCTGAGCATCCAGCCTGGTTCTGACTGCACACAACTGGAAGGCGATGTGATAATGCTGAGCCATTCAGTGTCCGTGCTACTGGAACACTGCCAAAGCAATTAAAGGTTGCTGACTTGGCCGCGACACAGAGGAGATATAAAACAATTTTACACCCCATCATATGTGGTAATGGGTACATGCACCCATAGATGAGGGAGCACCGGCTATACAACGTGGATTAAATTAACTGATAGAACATTAACTGAGAGCAAACAGCTTTCAGATGAGAAGCAGAGCCCTGCCACCAGCCTGCTCTGGAGCTGGGGTGCACAGTATGGATGTCCCAGCCCAGCTCCAGATTACTCAGATCCCTGTTTGGACTCCAGGTTCTGTCCCTGCACTCACTACATAACCAGACTGGGCAACAGTGACCACCAGCAGCTAAATGGATGTGCCTGCAAAAAAGGCACAGAGTTCTCTGCAGCTGTGGGACAGCAATACAGCGCTGCACCGGCAGGCATCCCCTACATTCTGCGTAATGCAATTATCAATATATAGGGGGAAAAAGAAAAAAAAAGAAGGAAGTAAATGAAGAGTTGCCACAGCAACTGCTGTCTCAAGGGAATAAGAAATATATAGGATCACCCTCACAGAGCGCTATTGTTTTGTATTCTGAATGGTCAGCAAAGTCACACCGCTGGGCACTGAAGGATGCTGGTAAGTTCCATGCTGCCTGGATCAAATGTTGCTTCCCCCTACCGTTTGTTTCAGTCCTGAAGAAAAATAGAGGGAGCAAAAACTCTTTTAAAGTCCACGAATCCAGAGACTGACCTCTAGAAAATCAATTTAGCAGATCAACTAGTCATGCAGCTACAGTTGTAAGCAGGATCCCCACTCTGGGCACCATCAAGGATAACTTTCACACTTTTCAGCCAAGTACTCTTTTTCCATCTTGCCATCTGTGCAGATGAACACAAGAACCTGAAGGATGCACACCTCCATGGAGCTGACTGTAAAGGGCCACAGGACACGGCACTGGGAAATGGCTCAGGAAGGGAATGAGGGCACATCTGCATTTCCTTCAGTGGGGCAGAGCTCGCAGTGACCGCAAACAGAACATCCCTAAAGAGAATCTTTTTGGTGCTTACACAGCCACGAGGTCTTTTTGATGTTAAACACACACGGTGTCTGATGCTGGCAAAAGCAGGTGCAGGGAGAAGTTGTCAGGATTTTATCACTCGAGTGAAAGGCACTTCAAGGGAAAAGGAAATGTTCAAGTTATAAAAAAGCCTATTTCGCTCATGTGCTTTAAAATTACAATAATCCATTTGATGCCAAAGAGAAGAAAGAAAAAAGGAATCAAAGAACAATAAGGATGCTATTGCGTATAATTTTATTCTATTCTCCACAAGTTCTGTAGCCCTCTTTCTTCCTGTTCTGTCATGAATCCTCTACATCTGCTCAAGCCCTCCAGGCACAGACTGGTTCCAGCCAGCAAGGATGTCTGGAGCTTTTCACAGCTGAAGACCCATGAAGAAGGACCGAAACATCCTCAAGTTTTGCACACTTGAACAACACTAGAGATAAGAACAAACTTTAAAATCCTGGATAATCCTCACTTTACTAATAAGCAATTTTATCTAAATCCTTCTTTAAAAAACCGTGCTTCCCTGAGTGATGCTAGGGGAAGGAAGGTGCCACATCCAATTTCCAGCTCTATTCAGCACATATTAACCCCAACCCCTGCCAAGTTGCAGGGGCTCTTTGTTCCTCCTCATCTCTGCAGCCAGGAACTTCGTCCTCATCCTCTCCTCTAAGAATCACAGGTTTTGCTCTCTGCAGGCTCAAGACTCTTGGATGGTGAAGTGCAATTATGATTTTCTGACTGTGAGGCTGCAACAAAGGATGGTGAAGCACTGGATTTGCAAAGAGACTTGCATTTTGGAACCCTAAGCAGTGACTCAGCATCTCTCAGCTTCAGGCTGAGAGGAACGAGATCCAGAGAAGAACCCAAAGCCAAAAGCCCTTAACTCCATGCAACTCCTTCAAAGAGAAACATTTCCTCTTCATGTGGGTCTTTGGGGCTAACCACAGAACCACTGAGGTTGGAAAAGAGCTCCAAAATCCCTGAGTCCAACCCCTGCCCACTCCACTGTGCCCACTGACTGTGTCCCTCAATGTCACAACCCCATGGCCCTGGAGCATCTTTGGGGATGATGACCCCACCACCTCCTTGGGCAGCGGTGCCACTGCATCACTGCTCTCCTGGAAAAGAAACTTTTCTTAATATCCAACCTGAATGCATTCACTCCAGGTCAGAGTTGATCAGAACTTGTGGAGGAAGCAAAACTTCATCCAAAATCTGACAATTCTTTAACTGATGTTCCAAACCTTTTACTGAATGTAGAACACTTCCTGAGGGATCTCCATGGCTTCCCAGCCAGCATCACCCCACAGCTGGACACACACCAAAGAAAGGTGTTTCCTTCTTCCTCTTCAACCAAATGAAGTTATAAGGGAGTTTTCCTTCACTACTTCTCAGGAAAGCAGTGACCTGCAAATTCGCCATCCTGTAACAACTCATAATCACACTCTAAGTCCTATTTTTCTAATAGGAGGAATTCAAATAATGTACTCACAAGTTATAAGTCAAGAAAGTAGCACAAGAAGGATCTAAGTAGAGATGTACATCTCAATGCTCCTAATTTGTACATTCAGTTGCAATGACAGATACAGTGACACTACAATGCAGGCACACATATCTAACTTATTAAATCTTAATGGCACCCATAGGGAACTACCCTTAGGAACACTTAAAAAAACCAAAAGGAACCACACAAGTTGTCCTCTACAGAAAAGCAAGCAAAGGCCTTTTCAAAGGTGAGTCGGGAGAGCTATGAAATAGTTATAGTGGGTTTACTTATGCTGCAGAACTATGCATTGACCTGCAACATCCTGCCTGGTGTAGCTGCAGTAGTAATGCACTTGTTCGGGTGCTAGTTGAAGTACAATCACAGCTTTAAAACGTTTTCATTGGAAAAACTCTGCCTAGCTTCAGTTTTTATTTTGTGCCCTGTTTAGAAGATTAACTGTGAACCACAAAATTGCATTCCAGCTGGCTCTGCTTTAAGAAGCCAATCCAGCAGCAGTGTGGGACTCCTGACCTACCCAGCTTTTCCTGCAATGTGCTGTACTTCCTCTGAAAGAGGAAGAAAGAAACGGTGTGTCATGAGGAATGAGGGAAAAAAGTCCAGAAGTGGACTTCATAAGCAATGAATTGAGATCCACTCCTGAACAAATTCAACCACAGATCAGAAACATTTGAAGCTTTTTCTATTAGAACATATTTGTCTCTCAGCTTACGAATCAAACGAAGCAAACTGCACTTACGTTTGAAGTTCTGCATTAAAAATGTGTACAAACTTTTCCAATCGTAGATGACTGAAATTTGTGTGCCAGGCATTTCAGTGATTCTGCTCTGTTTGAAGATGGTTTGGATCCATCACACAGCATTGGTTCCAGGCCCAGTTTTTCATCCCAAACTACTCAGGCACCCTGAGTCAGCTCCCTTCAAAATCATCTCAATGACTTAAAATGAGACACAATCCATACATGACTCTTGGGATTTTTCTAAATGGCTTTTTATCTTACATGCACATCTCACCTACTTTCAGGCTGCATTTTTTTCTTCTAACACAAGCTAAGAAATGTACTAATAAAAACACATTAAAGATGAAAACAGAGATTTCATTCACACTCAACTGGTTCCAGTCCACCATCTCCCTGGGCGACCTGTGCCAGTGTTTTTACATAGCCAAAAAGAAAAAGAAACAAGAAAAATACACTCAAACCCAGCCCCAAACAGCAGCAAAACCTCCAGCACTCCTCAAAAACTAAAAAGTACCTGCCACCAGTTCTTCAAATCAAACAAAACAGAAAATGCCAAGATCTCATTATGCACATGGAGTAAGTGGATGCACAATAGTTATGCAGGGACTTCAACTTGTTTTTAAAGTCAGATTCTCTCCATCTCTTTGACAAACGGAACCTGTGTCTCTATCCTTCCAAATATCAGCATAAACAATGTGAAAAGCTACTCTTTTTCTCTCTTTTTTTTTTCCCTGTTATTTTTTGCTCAATCTGAGCCTTAAGATGGCCTCACATCAGCATGGTTTGCTTAAAGCCTGAAAAGCTCTGCCTCAAAACATTTCAATGAAGTAACCACATCACAATCTGCTGGACGGAAATATATGAAAGAGGGGGGAAAAAAGGAGAAGATCCCACTTTTCCACTCACCAGTGTTCACTGAAGAAGGCTGCATGGAATTGTCACAATAAGTTAATATGACAGCATAAAAGCCAATACTCACCCTGGGATTATACAATAAATAGACTCCATTAAACTACTCCGTAAACTCTCCTGTGAGAAATTTCTCTTTGATCCAGAACTTAATAGGAATTATTTAATCATAATGAGATGGTAATAAAACAGCATCACCTGAATAAGCTATTTTATTACCTGTTTTATAATTAGCTCTTATTCATTATAATTCTTTCAGATATTTCAAGCTCATAATGCAAAGGGCACATATAGAAATATCTGGAACAGATGTGCATTTGTACATGTGTTAAGGACTCCTTTGTATGGCAGCCAGCACAGATTGATTCTATACATCATTCATATATACCCCCTCATGGGGGAATCCCTAAAGCAATCTCATCACAAAGGCAATGGGACAGCTCAGCACAATCTCCATGCACACCAAGAAGTGACGAGCAGTATGGGTTTCATGTTGAGTTCTCTCTCCTTTTATCTAAATTTTGCCTCTTAAATTTTGCCTTTTTGTCTTCTCCAACCTTGTGCCCAAAGCTCAAGCTGCTACAACATGTGAGACCCTAAAACTGCAAATACATCATGCAAGCTTGCAAAAAACAACAATTCATCATCAAAGCCCATGGCAGAGTGCAACTGGACAACTCTACACTGAAGCTTTCCAAAGCCTCCTGGGACAGGCAGTGACACATCAGGCAAAGCATTCACCAGAGGGTCTTGTTTCCTTTGGTCAAAGTTGCAAGCAACTGTAAAACATCTTACAGTGGAAAGCCCTAGAATCCTTAAATAAAACTAAGGGGATAGCATGTGCATACAGCGAGCTATTTAAAAAGTAATGTGACATAATCAGATTCTGCATTTCTGAAAGAGGTTTTCAATCACACAGATGTATAACCAAAAGCCCTTGTGGAGCATCCTACAATGTTTAGTGTTTGCATGCCCTGTGCAGCTGCATGTCTCTCAAACAAGGCTGTAAAGCCAGTGTTCCGCTGTTGTTTTCCTGCACTTTAAAACTTTATTTAAGGATACCAAATCTTGCCATCACTATGAATTTCCTGTCCCTCCTAAGTCTTTTCACACATATCTCATGTAAGTTACGATGAAGGGAATCATTTTGGCAAATACACTCTGGTATTACTATTAACTTCCTTTAATGGAATGTTAACCCCACCAGACTTGCTCTTATTGCTCTCACTGAGACCTCAAAAATGTACCTTGGTGGCTTGATAAGCCTCGAAACACTGCCCTGCTTTTAACAGGAAAGTTATGCCAGAAACCAAAGCCCTGACTTTATGCATGAAAAGTGCTCAGTAAGTTTCACCCTCATAAGAATGTAATTGGATTAAAGCACATCATTTGGTAGTTTTGCAGTTAACCAACGAAATAAGCACGTAAGTAGTTTCAATTTTGCAGAAAACTCGTCATCTTAATGCAGCTGTACAATGTGGTATCTAATTAATTTTAGGAAATACTGAAATATTGCACTATTTAAAACCATGTCAAGTATGGAATTAAAAAAAAAAAAAAGAAGAAAAAAGCTGCATAAAATTCTGTCAATGTCTCGATTTGTGACTTATTGAGCTCTTGATATTCAGCTCTCCTAGAGTGGTTATGGGCTGGGGCCAAGAAGGGGCACGTGTGATAAATATCTCTCTTTTGTGCCTACACAAAATGCTCTTAGAACATGAATAAAGAAATAGATAAACAATCTGTGGTGACAAATTAGCAATTAAAATTTCTAGGCTATCTAACCTCCTCTGCACGTACTCCGAACAAACACTAATAAAGCGTTCAGCACTGAAGTGTAGCTGTTTTGGTAGCTAAGCGGTAACGGAGCAGATGCTTAATATCAGCCTTTAAGCCTCAAAATGTACAAATACAATTAACTGCCAGCCCAAATTTGGAGGCTGGGTTCTTCTTAAAAAAAAGTCTCTTTGAAATTTAGACCGTAGGCAGGATTCTTCTTTGGGGGGAGAGTTGTGTGTTATTTTAACGTAATTGCAGCCTTCTTCTCGGTGTAAGCACCACCTCTACTGATGTTCCTCCCACCTCTATCCACAGTTACTGAATTCTTATTTATATTCTTCTTGTTACATGAAAAAAAGTCAAATCTCAGCAACCCCTGACAGTCTTTTTTAAATGGACAACTGCACTATTCAGCTCTTAACAATGCAAGCAATTTGAGGTTATCACTCTGTTTGCATGTGTTTTCACTGTGCTGAGCACAATGAAATCCTGATCTTAATTACCGGCTATCATAAAAATACCGCTATTCCTACTGGCGGCACTGACTCAAAAGCATTGTTTTATACATCACTACAAGAAGGTGAACCTCACCCGTCTCACTTCCCCGATCAAGCTGAGCAAAGTAATGCTGAAAATAAAATAGCCTGTTAAAATAAAATCAGTTTTCATAGTCTAAAGTGCTGCCGGAAATAGGACAATATGAGCTATTCATTTCTGACACTGTTTCTGCAAGTACAGTCTATGGTTTATAATTAACAGATCTACAATACTTTTCCCTTGCTACTTCTTTTCTGAGCTCTCCTCTGTTTATGACTGTGCTGATTCCTGGTAGAAGTGCCTGTGCTGCTGCACTGCTGGAAGCCCCCTCTGACACAGGCAGTGATCCTGCAGCAGGGTAAGAGGAGCTACACCAACAACCTCCTTTACACCCCCAGCACCCCATGGGGCAGAGGAAACAGGCTCTCCCCACGCCCCAAAGCCAGAGCTGCAGGATTCTCCCTGCACACAGAACTTGGCATTCAGCCTGTGCACACCAGAGAGTTCAGGGAGATGTTCCACATCCCTGTCCGGTCACACCTCTCTAGGGAAGAGGAAAAATAACATAATGATCAGGAAGGGATGAACTGTCCTATCTTATACATCATGCTGAAGTCTATCAACTTCTCTTTCTTCTGCATAATGCAGGGAGCAAAGCACACACCTCAGTTTTGCTGACACTACTCCTGCTCAGTAAATAAGCATTCTGTATCAATATTTACTTTCCTCTCCAGCAGGCAAAGGACCATTGTTGGAATTCAAATCTTCCTTGCTCCCTTTCAGAAGTCTCAGCTCCCCTGGAAAATCAATCAGCTGGAGCAGTCACTGCTGAGTGCTTTGTAATAGCTTCGCCCAAGCACTGGGCGAGCAGTGAGGTTATCATCCCAAAGCTGGGGACTGAATGCAGCCCAACACTGCAGATACTTCTTACACTTATCGCCCACTATTTAGTGTGGCTATCAGCTCATGTTTGGGATATTTAGCCAGGCTCAGGTGAGCATCAGACAAAGGCTCCTGCACACAAAGCAATGAAGAATCCATCCCTCAGCTGTCAGTAGCAGGAGTTGTCTGTGAGCACACACAAAGCCACACAGAATTACAAAGGTTGGAAAAGACATCAAATATCATCTGGGCCAACCATCAGCCCATCAGTGTATACCCACGCTGGGTTTGGAGAGAAAGGTGGAAGATACAGACAGCTCCTGGCATCCAGGTGTCCCACTGTTGTGGTTTTTCTTCATGGTTTCCCCTTATATACAATCTCTGAGAGAAGCTTTGCCCCTGATTGAAGGTGAAGGGAGAGTGATTCAATTAATAAAAATAAATTACTTTCCAGAGAGTTAAATAAAAGCTAATAAAAATGGCATAGCAATGCACATGGCAGATTTGCGCTAACCACTTCACTCCAGGATAGAAACACCTGGGCATGATATTAAAAAGATCAAATTAAACTTTAATGACCGCAACAGTAGGTGACAGAGCAGCGCTTTGCCTTATAACATCCTCCGATGATAAAGCACATCCTTAATTTCCACCTGATTATACTTCTCAACAAGCCCATATTGGAAACCAAATGCTATTTTCTGCACTTCACGTGTACCTTGGGGAAGAAGGCTGACACCAAAAATTCTCTTTTGGAAGCACTGCTGACTGGATTCCAAAGCTGCTGTTTCTAAATAATGGAAATACTTTATTTCTTGCAAAGTAACACGCTGCCACAGCTGAAGTTGTGCTGTAGTAATGTAATATAATGGGAACACAACGCCATGTAAGGAGCCTATTGTTTAAACACCATGAACAGTTTGACATCTTTCATCATTGCCAGCACAAGGCAAGAATTCTTTTATTAGAAAAAAAAGTCACAAAAGAAGTAGAAAACAGTAAGTTTCCTTATTATGTAAATGACAACTTGGGACAAATGGCTTAATGCTGAACGACAACAGCAGGCACGGTAAATTTAGCTGCTGGGGTGAAGGGTGTTTTGCTTATTTCTGCAACATCATTATTACTTTAACCTTATTTACACATACACACAACATACACAGAGGAATCACGTTATTCTTAATGCTGTGCAGTAAGTACTGTTCCTCATTCCCTGGAAATGGGATTTTCCCCTCCTGCCGTACCAACACTGTCCCCAAGGACGGCATGCAGGTGGCTCTGGGACAAACTGCAGTGTTGGCAGCCAGCAAATGGAAACTGCTGGATTTTAGGACTGCTCTGTTTCAGGACACAAATCACAAGCTTTCATTCCCTAAGTGCAAGCATCACCTTCACACTTTGAAATGCCACATATCCCAGCATAACTACTTACTAGGGACAAAAGAAGAAAGGGAGGGAGAAAAAAAGCCAAATATCTTCCTTTGTAGGAAAAAAAAAGAAATAAAATGTAATTACGGGCCCTTTGTTTGTAATTGCAAACAGTGATTTTACCTTTTTCTTTTTTTCTTTTTTCCAAAAATTGGTGACAGAGAAAAGCAATTCAGTGACCTGGAGCAGCCAGGCAGTCTCGCCTTACTCAGCTGAACCAATGCAGCTGCGGTGTCCATGAAATTTCAGTGCCAGTGACATCTCTACCAAAAGCACACTGCTCAATTATATCAGCATGACAAATACCTAAACCTCCAGAAAATACTACAACAACTGGCATTTGCAGACAAACGAGCTGGGAAGACAGAAATTACCACAATTGCAATTCATTGATACATGGAACAATGCCTCAGGTTTGGGGTTTTGGGCTGACAGAGACGGCAACCTGAGCTAACTGATCAGGACTTCAATTTCAAACAACACCTTGCAGCTGAGACAGAACTGGAATATAAAGGTATTATTTACTGCATATTGAGATAATGATGTACCATTGTTATGAATCATCATGTAGTTACCACTGCTTCCAACGCTATGCTTTGTTTCTGCAATACAGATACTGATGGCAAGGCTTCAAATTTATCTGCAAAACCACACTGTCTGCAATAGAAGTTTTTTATCAGTAAGAAGTTTTTTTGTGAAATGATGTGTGTGGGTTGAGCAGTGGCAGGAAGAGAGGAGTGAACAGAGGGAGCGTTTGGTGGCACAGAAAGAAGAAATCGGTCATCTCACTTCTTGCTCCTTCCCCACTTTCACGGCACATTGCACTGAAACTGCTACACAGTGTTCATGTGTGACCAGTGCTGCAACCTGTGACATGAGCCAGTGGCCAGAATCTTGCTTGGTTAATGCTATAAAAGCAAACGGATTTTTAAAGTAAAGGGTGAAGTATGCTCACAAGTCTTTCCTCAGTAAAACAAGGAATGGGTTTGTGCAATTAGTAAAAAGCTATGCAAAATGGTACAGCCCCATCCTGAGCGCATGGAGAATGTTGTAAAATCTCTGCACTAACAGGTTGTTTGCAAGGAAACAGAACTGCAACCAAACAAGCCCTGGGGCTTTTCCCACAGGCCAGCAGCCATCCTGCCCTCCAGGAGAGGAGCATGGAAATGGGAGTTTGTGGCCAAAATGCAAGCAGAGCCAAGAGTGCAGAGCTCAGTGCTGCCTTTTGAGACCATCTTGTATTCATGTACGCAAATGCAAACAGGTAATTTGAGGTCATACTTGTAGAGGAAGTATCATGATATATTTCTCCATTAATGTTAATATCTAAAATTTGGACAATGTAGAGTCAATTGAAGTGACTGAACCTCATTTGTACAGTCCTAATCCCAACATTTTGTGCACCAAAAGCAACCAAAAGCAACCCCACCCACCAATGAATCCTCACACAGATCCTTCCCATTAAGTGGCACACCATCTTAACAGCCACAGTTGCCCCAGAGGCAGAGTTCTGCTTCACGAAAACAGTTTGGGATCACCCAGTTTTGCACTGCATGAAGCACAGGAAAGTCAGCAGCTGTGAAGGGCATTACTTGGTTTTCCCAGTCCCAGAAGTCAAGTGTTGCAGCCTGAAATCAAGATAAAACACACTGTATCTACTTTGCTGCAGGCTGCTTATCAGCAGCATGGAGACATTCCAGAGACTCATTATATACAATATACATGAGAGATGTGAAAATACTTCCTTCCATTTATTGTAGTATCAATGTCCTTAGGTGATAGATTCTGTCTCTGTGAATACTATGAAGAAAATCGGCATATGGCTCCTTGGAAGATTTTTTTTTTTCAGGTGAGATCCACCTCAATTAACCCAGTGAGTACAAGGGAATGAAGAACATCCGTGTTACTCAGATATTGCTTGGACTTCATTTCAAATGGAAATTCATCACCATGGGTGAATTCACTCACTTCAGAGGGCCTGTCATAAGCACACACAGCACCTGGGCATCCTTGTACATCAGAGTCTTTCACTGAAGTTAAACTTCCCACCCAACTTGATGAATCATTAGGAGACCATTCCACAGGACCTTTCAGTGCATATTTTTTCTTTGCCTAAATATTACTGAACACATTTATTAGAAAGTATTCAAAGGGCAATATTTGAATGTTAACTATAGAATGAATATACCCTCCCAGATTACATGAGTTAAACGTTCAGCTGCTGCACCAGTGCTTTTAATTTTATGCAGTGATGGTAATGGGTAATCATGACACTGAACATAGGATTCCTTTTTGTTCTTTAAACTTTCCAGTTATGCCCAACTTGCCCTAAGCCAAGCACAGCATCTTCCTTTCACTGCTTTTTGGGTCTTGCAGTACTACAGACAGAAAGGGACAAGTACTCTTCCCTACTTGATTAAAATTAATGTTATTTCTGAACATGACACGGAGGTATTATTACTTAAGGTAGTCTTCAAGGAAAGGGAAAATCCCATCAGCTTTATTTTGTCAATCTTTGCAAAAGTCTGTAATTCTTATTAATACCTCCTGCCCATGGTACTTCTGGAAACAGAGTTGAAACTGGAGCAGGTCCCCAAGTAGCATGGAATAGCCCCAGTCACAGATCATCTGAGCACATGGAAATACTGCATGTCCTCATTTTCTCTCTCATTTATAAAACAGCTTCAAGAGGCCCTGTCCAGAACTCAACCAACAGATGAGGGGAAAAAGACTTCCACTCACAAAGCAGAGATATGAATCAGGACTTAAAACGTACGGGTAGAGACACCATGGGAGGTTGCAGTGGGATTCTTTTTTGGAGTTTTTTTTAAATTTTGCATTTAAATATATATATATTCTTAACATGTGTAGGCATATATGTTATAAACATACACATAAAGAGCATAAGATACAAATAATAGCATATTTTGTATAAATATATTGTAGGCAGGCAAGAAGAATTCCAGCACACAACGTCAGCAGTGCACCTCACACCTGTACTAGAGCATTTACTGGATAAAAATGTGTTTCCTCTGATGTTCTCAATCTGTTTTCATCACGCCAATCACTGATGAGCAAAATAAGAATCACAGAACCATCTAATGTCCCATGCTAGAAAAGACTTAGCAGGACCATCAGAAACTAACTCCTGGCTCTACTCAAAATCCAAAGCCAATGTCTGAGAGCAGCATCCAAACACTCCTTAAGCTCCACCATGCTGGGGCTGTGCTCACTGCCCTGGGCAGTCTGTCCCAACCACCCTCTTGGGAAAGAATCTTCTTTTTTTTACAATGATTTGCTGCCTTATTCATCTTTTGAATTCTTAGTAGTGCTGTATTGTCAGGAATGTAAGAAAAATGAATGCTACAGGTGTTTCTTAAAAACCAGTAATAATGAATCACAGAGAATGTAGAGTTCATGAAATAATGATGCCACAAGGGTTCACAGCAGCACATGAATCGAGTACGATCAATTCTAATCTACTGCAGGTGTGACTGTCTCACTTATTTAATAAAAGCAAGATAGGTATGAGAAAGCAAACATGTTTTTCATTAAATGGGAAATAGAAACTGGCGTCTTGCATTGGGCTGTGCTTCCAGGTAGAGACGTGGCTTTCCATCAGCTGGAAGCCTCATGAAAACCAACTGACATTGTCATCCTGACAGCAAGCACAACAACTTTTTTTCCAAAGACTTACGAAAGAACAGACAATTATATTTAATTTTCATACAAGCTAATGTATGCTGAACATCTGCTCTCACAGTTCACCAAAGTGATGTTATCAGAGTGCTTTTTTTGTGCAACATAAATCATTAAAGGAAAGAAACGATGTTACAAAGCAAAACTTTGTATCATGTACTGTATGTGGTACATTTCAGATACACTACAACTCAACCGGTGTAAAGGCTCTTTCTACTCTATTATCCTATTCCTCAGCTGTTTTCAGCCATAGCACCACTTGGTTGGCCAGGATGAGCTTTTGCCAACTGGCTGCCCCAGGCTGAAAGCTGGAGCTGGAACAGGTCAGCTGGCTTCAAGGTCAGGGTGAACTCAATGTGTGCATGCCTTAAAACAATCTGGCAATCTTGTATTTGAAAACAAGCTCTGCCTGCATGGTTGTGATTAGTGACTAGCAATTGAACAGAGTGGGCTTTGATCATGAGATAAGCCCTTTTCTAGCCCTCTGAAAACTGCAATCTCTGTTCCCACACAAACAGCACAAAAACATATTTGTATTTAACTGTTCAATACTTCATGAGTACCAGGTCGTGGCTCCTGGGGAAAAAAGGTGACTGACATGAAAGACAAAATGGGTGAGGGCAAGGTAAGAAGTCACACAGAGGAGAGCAGAAGATGACCCTGAGGTGGGAAGGACATGGCTTATTGAGGAATAGGGTCCACATGTCCAGAAGGGAGCGCAAGAAAGAGTAAATGTACAGGATAGCACCTGACCAAAAGGTCTGCAGCACGTATCTGTGAAGTCCCCATTAGTGCAGCCTTAACTCACCTACACCAGTGCCTGCCTGCATGGAGCAGCTCAGCCCCTCCACCGCCGTCTGCAATTTCATTACCTTAAGTGAGGGAACTAAATACTCACAGCTGCAAATGGACTCAGTGGGAGCCGCAATTTGCTTGTGCAAAGTGCTGTACATTGCTAAGTAGCCTGAAAAAAAGCAAACCAGGTCCAAGGTATCTCAGATTAGAGGCCTAAAATTAATGGGTAATTTTGGCTTTAATCTCTCATTGGTCAATTCAACCCTACATTGCAAGGAAGAACTGGAACTCCCTTACCACGCAAGGAGTTTTAATTCAAGAAAAGAAATTCCCAAATGCTCATGAACCAGTCAAACACTAAAATGATGAGCATTATGGAGGAGCCCAAAAGGAAATTAATAATTCTGCCTTCAGAACATGGTTTGAATTACGAGTAGAAATAAGGCATAGGGGAGGCATTGATTAATGAAAAGAAACAATACGATGAAAAGCTTCTCATTATCTGAACATCCTACTTTCTGTGCACTGAATCAGGCCAGGTCCTATGCAAAAATAGCAGGAGAACAAGTAAAGAAGTTATTGTGATGCAGACACACACAGGTGCAAGTAAAGGCTAGAAAAATTCTTATTTTGAGGATTTCTTAAGGTTTGCGTGATCAGCCCAGCTGCCTACATGGGATTCTTCACTGTAGGTGTATATGTGTGTAACAATTCACTCAGAATGTATTCTGTGAATACTGAAAGGGCTGAATATTTCCAACAGATGAATCAATCTGCTAACCTCATGAGTGCTGACGTCACTGAAAAGTGTATTTGGCGCAATTTATACATATGCAATGCTTTACAAATCCAAGCGTGCTCCTGGTGCTTTCTGATCAGCCAAGTCAAATAGCTCCCTGTACAGCTCCTTTAAATGGACACTAGCGTCAGGGCAATGTTCTTACATGATATGGAAAACAACAGGGTCTACCCAACTCAGGAGATGCCCATTTAATGCATATTTTGCAAAACGTGACTGCACAGTGTTACATGTGCTGTTAAAGATATTCAGCATTACTGACTTTTGAACTTGGTAATTTTCCTCTTAGTATGGTCATAGCATTATACTTTTAAAATGGAAATACATTTCAAAGAATAGCCCAAAGGTTATGGAATATATCACCAAGCTAATCACAGCAAAGTAATACAGAAGGCAGTATTAAACCCCCGGTGATAATTGCCTCAGGTATTTAAAGGGAGAGCAGCATTTTCCTATACTGCAGTCAGAAGACAAGTCAGTGCTATAAAAAAAGAAATAATACATCAAAATATTCATTTCCCCTCACAGTTCAAGAACGTTTTGCTAAAAGAGGCTGACCCCTCTTCATTTAATGCGGCTTAACAACTATATATACGTGCACCTATTAGTTTCCAAATGTGTTTACATTCAATGGTATTTCAAATGAGTGCTCAGCAGCACACACTGAGCTCAAACAGATGTCATTCTTCCTTATGTCAAGCTGAGGGACCAGGTGAGCTCTGTTGTGTTATCTAAGGTCCTGCCAGAGCATTGGGTTGTGGCTGATTCATGCTATACTGAAATCCTGACTGTAGTTATGAGATATTAGGTACTACGTGGGCATCACTCTGATGCCAGCCCTTACAGTCCACTGAAATGGGCATCTGAACACTGAAAATGGGCTTCTTGAGCTAAAGAGACTCACTTCTGCTTCTAGGGTCTATAACGCATCATATGTGGATCAGTGCAGACAGATCCATGCATGTTCCCAGTGCAGGGGATCCCTCCAGTCAAATCACACCGAGCTGAGTCCTGGTGGAGCCCAACAACCACAGGCACACTTTCCCAAATTTCCAAGAAAGGAACAATCACAGCCTGAAATTGTTCTGCAAGTACACTCAGAAAATGACTGAAATCCCAAAATGATCTTGAAGAGTTTACAAGAGACAAATAAATAAATAAATTGCAAAAATAGTAAACAGTGGGATGTGGGTAAACAACAATAAAAGATTTCAGGGAACATCTGTACCTGGAGAACACACAGTTCTCATCTGCACTAAGTCATCTCCAAAAGAGGAGCTCACATTTCCACACACATCCAGGTCTCTGAAGACAAAGAATTCCAACTTTCTGGAGAGGAAAAGTTCCTTGACAACATCAGTTACCAACAACAGATGCCCAAAAAACAAGCTAATGCTTTCTAAAAGTAGTGGCTGACTCTAAAATAAAGGAGATTGGGTGAAATTCCTTCAATACGGTCAAGAGTGTAAGCCACTTTCATCTGGATTCTAGTGGGAAGTGCAAATAAAGCAAATCTCCTTACAAAACAGAAGTGCAAAGTGCTAATGCAATGCCGCATTATCTGAAAGATGGTTATTATAATCAAGGCAGCTCTGCTTTACTGTGCAGTCTCCTAATGAGAGAGGTGCTGTCAACCACTATTCCAGATCTTATAGTGAGAAAAACCCCACAACCATTTATTATTTGTACCTGTTTTATGCATGTACGGATGACACTGGAATATCACATAAGCATCAGCTTTATTGGCTCTGCTTCTGAAAAGCCAAATGGGAAGCTCTTGCAAAGAGGAAATTTTTAAAGTAATTGCTTTTGCTGACATTACCTGGTGTTGTTCCTGTTGTGATTGGGAACTGCCTTGGACTTACTGCTTCTTTAGGAGCTGTATGTGAAGCCGTTCTGTGTTTAAGCAGTCAGAGACATTTGTCTCCTTAAACAAGGCATTATAATCATTCCTTTTGTAGCCTACTAAAATGAGATTCCAGAAAAGCTTCTCTCCGAATAAGGATAAACAACACCGTGGTTCGATCACAGCATTCTGCCAGAACAATCACACTTATAATCTTAGCACTGACAGTATATTTAGCAATCACAGTTACAATTACTTTGGTCTCATTTCACAATATCCTCGGGATGATGATTCTGACAACGTTACAAAGAAACCAGGAACAGTTCCCAGAAACAGAGCCACAAACCGGCAGTGCCGACCAAGGAATGAGAAAAGCAAACAGAGACCTTTCTGAAGAAAAAATATCCTTGAACAGAACCTGTAGTTTTAATACACTTCTTTGGGAGTACTTTTTTGCTGACATTTAACTGAAAGAACTGAAAGAAGGAATTGGAAGGCTTTCTGCAGGACTTCTTTCCTCAGACACACTCACTGGTATAGGCAAGGCCATAAGGTCATACACAGCTAATATGGATCTATTTTACCATTAAGCTAATATTTCTGTAATTTGGCTGTTTCATAGACTTCCCATTTTTTGTTATACAAGGTTTTCACACACGAGAAAAAGGCATTCTCATGATTGAGGTGTTGCACAGAAACGTCAAGGATGTGTTAAAGGCCTGTTATACTATGAGGTGCAGAAGCATGGCCCATTTTGCTATCTTTCTTATATTGCTGAAATGAACCAAGTATCCTTGTAGTCTGTTTTCTCATCTCACTGTAAAAGTAATACCTATTATTTAAAAACAGAAAGGAAGTTTCTGGAAAAACTGGAGAAATAAAGACCTTGCACCCACAGACACCTACCCAGCATTGCACTCTGCTAAACGAAGCTCTGAGGCTAATTTAGAAGCAGTAATTCCAACAGATTCTGCTAGTGTTTAGTGCTTATTTTTATGACATATATATTTGCCACCAGTAAAAACTGCAGTGTCCAAGGGATCCCATGTCTAATTTCTGCCCTTCCACATAAAAGCTCTTTCCAGCCTGGTAGCCTGATAAGAACTTTAGAGCATGACTCATTAAATCAGATCAGTGCAATGACTCTTACTGATGCAAGAGTCTTCCAGAGATGATATGAAAGCAGATATACATTTAAAGTAATTTCAAAAATGAAAATAGCCTGGCATCAAATATTTCTTAAGCAAAAGGTAAAACATAAATAAGGAATTCTGAGGAACAGAACCAAAAGGAAGCACCTTCTTTTACATTAGAAACACTCTGAACTGCTGTCTGTGTTGTTTCATCATTTTTTCCATTAAATCAGACACTTCTTCTAAATCAAGCCCTTGGGGAGTAAGAGACAAAAGTGATGAGAATGCAGTGTGTGAATATAAAAGTGGAGCATGTGTTTTATAACCAACTCCGTTCAGAGATCAAGGGAAATGTCACTGTTTATAGCCATCAGTAAAGAATCAATGTAATTATATTTGTAGTATCAATTCAGGTCATTATTCCAATACCTACACAGTAAAGCCACAATTACAATTTACATCTGCACAGAACAAGTGCATTTCCCTGGTAACCTGACACTAAAACAAAAACAAACCCTCTTCTTTCCCCTTCCCTCATACAATCCCTCATTATTTTCATCTTGAAGGAAGATGTAGTTCAGCCCTTTAACTTCATCAGAAAATACTTTAAAAATGCATCTGGATTTCTGCACACAACTAACAATGTGACTTTGTACTCATCTTGCCAACAGTGCCTCTATTTAAGAAAGAAAACAACAAGAAAAGTAACACGCTGTGTTCCTGTACCTGGAGGGAACAGCGCCCAGAGAAAACCATCTCACAGCTACTGCTTTTAACCAGACCTCTCAACAGAAGGAAGAAAAGGATTCCATCTCTGAGACATGGCCATGGAGACCTTTGCTCCTCAGCAGTGGGACAGCTTTGCAGAGTGCATAGAATTGGAAAACAACCTGAATCTAAAGTAAAAAATCTATTTTGCAAAGAAGTCCTTCAAGAACCCACCGACACCCAGCAGTGATGCAGAATATTTAGAAGCAAGTAAAAGCGTTCTTGAAACTCAGAAAACATTCTCAATCTATAACCGACTTTACCAAAACAGAAGGGCATAGGAGCTCTACTCGTTCCACAGGCATCCAAGTTGTCAATACTCAGAGATACTCCCAGCTGGGTAAGAATGTAGACACTTACCTACAGAGAAAAAACAACAACAATGAAAAAAGCCATTAGAGCTAAAACTTCTGGAAGAGCTTTGATTTTTAAATGTTGACATTTCACAGAACATATGTTATACATTGTAATTATATAGCACAAAAAACCAAACCTTCTTATATTAAGGTTTGGCCATTGATCAGATATCAAGCATTAATATACCATTAATGGATGTTTTTGAGAAAAGGAAACTGATTTCTAGAAGTTCAACAAAATAACCGTCACAGCTTTCAGCAATGCTTTGTTAACAATCCCAAATTGAGTTTTATTAACTCCCTGTTCAGCTGGCACAGTGAGCCCAAAGTCCAGACCTGAAGAAATCCACGTATATCTGTCAAGTTTAACTTTAATAGATGAGGTTCCAATTCAGAGGGAAATTTAAGTCACTCATTTTAAAACAGCAATTCTACCTCATTTGAAGTCCTGTCCTAAGAGTGCAGTTCAACAATCAGTTCAACAATCTGAATTATTTGACCAAACTGTTTGCTTCTTCTCTTGCTTGGAAGAGCTCCCTCATAATGGGGGCCTGGATAGAAGGGCTCAGTAGATGTGGTTTCCAGCCACTAATCTTCCTATTCAGGACAGAATTTAAGCACAGACGTAAGTCCCAATGACATCAGCTGGGCTTCAGCTATGTGAAGTTAAATGTCTGTGTAAGTGCTGCCCAGCAGGGCAGCCAAACAGTTGTAGAGCTCTCATGTATTTCTCCACCAAACAAGCTAATATTTCTATATTTCTAAGTTTTTTGTTTTGTTTTGTTTTTAAATCCAATACTATTTTTATCCTCCTAAGCCTTCGGGACGAATGCTTTACAGACTTTCTAGTCTTGCAGAGTGCAATTTATAAAGATTAAAGATTAACATTTATACAAAAACGCCTTTCCCTAATACTGTAGAGATGCCGTAAAAAGTAATACTTTTCATTATAATACCACTTTATGGTACACGAGAGCTTTAGTACCCCACAGGTCTTTTCCTTCTCAGTATCTAGAGGGGAAAGAATGGATTGCAAAAAGTAGACGCTTCTTTCTTTTTCCAGATCAGCAAATATTATATTCGGTCCCTTCAAGGTGAGCTTTGTTGTGTAGAGAGATAAGGCCCAAAGCAGAGCCAAGGTTTGAAGAAAATTAGTCATTGTATATGCATTTTTATCTGTTTTGACAATGTAGAATTTTAATGAAGGAATGCTACAAGGATTCTGCACCGAAACAAGCAGTTTAATTCTTTCTGTAATTCAGAAAGCAAGTTTAAGTAATGACTTTATAATTTTTAATTATCATGGAAGAATCCTTTTTCTGTTCTTCTTCTTTACTGCTCCAGTGTATCTCTGAAATTTAATTTTCATTTTCAACTCAGGCAATAATATTTTTCATTATTTTGCAAATAAAAAAGCCACATTACAATGAGCAAATTAGAGACGGGCACATGCACGGAACAGCATCGTCTAGAAAATACTTGTTTCTGATTTGAATTGAAGCAACTTTGAAAGTCTTGCGATACTCCCAACAAGTGCGTCTCAGCCTTTACTCTGATGTCAGTGCCTTCAGCTGCAGATCCACCTCTGTGCTCATCCTTTGTGCTACACTACAGGGGATCTATGACCACTGTACCTGCTCTGCACCTCAGTGAAAACACAAAAAGCTGGGAATTCCAGCTGCCCTGGGGATGGCTGACCAGGCATAGGAAGAACATCAAGAGATTCTCTGGGTTTATGGCATAATCAATGGGAAAAATATTTGTTCCCATTTAGGCTACAACATTGCTGAGTGGCCAATGCAGTCTAGCCTGATGTTGAAGTCAGTGGGAGTTGTGTGGATTTGCTTTCAGAGCTGGGCTCAGACCACCTGTTTGATGCATATCTACACAATGAATCCTGTTAGCTTTAGCAGTTTGTTTGTATCTGTTTGAGTGTATCTCCAGAAGAAAATCTACAACACACATCTCTTCAGCTCTGCCCATACAGAAGTTAGACTTTAGTAGAAACATCAGAAAATCTCCCATCTAATTACCTGCAATGTGCACCCTTACTTTTATAAACATGTGGCACTTGCCATCAAAATGCCACTGCCATAGAAAATAGATTTGTCTCCAATGCATACGATCTATCACCACCACAGCTCAGGTTATTTCCTCAGAAGAAAATGAAAAGCACCATTTGAAACTCACTTAACAGCCTGATCGTACAGAAAGCAACTCCATAAAGGGGAACAAGAATAATGACACGTTTGTGAAGAAGTTGCAAAAATTCAAATGCAAGATTTATCCACAGCTTTGCAACTCCAATCCTCTTAGAGAGTTTATAAAATAATGCCCTGTGCTAACTGGAGAAACAAACAAACAAAAAAATCCATCCACTATTCTGTGCAATACCAAATGAAATCCACCTTACAAAAGAAAAGCAAATTAAACAGAAACTAGCAGGCCTAGAGGGTCTCTAACTCACTAAGAAACAGCCTGGTGATATACTACACAGAGCTATGAAATGTTCAGACAGAGGAAGCAGAGACTGGAATAGCTGAATACTTTCCAATCCAAAAAATGTTTTCTTTTTTTTCCCTCTCCATTTTGTTTGTACACTTTGATTGGCTTCCATAGTTGTCTCTTCTTAGCAGCCTGCCCCACTGGCACTTCTGTGTCAGATCAAAACTTCGATCTTTGCTGCTTATGAAAACAACCCCAGTACCACATTTGAGCTTTTTCTTCTTCAGTGGAGCTCGACCATAAACTCAGATGAGAAAAAACAAACACATCCTGGTCCAGCAGAGAAGCTGCTGTGCATGATGCGTTATTGAGACAAACCCCAGCAGGATGAGCAGCTGTGTGGAACACAGTGGGCTCAGCCTGAAGCAGAGGTGATAAACATTGGAGTGGAGTTTACAGTCCAACAGCAGCACCAGTGGTGCTGAACACCTCCTCCCAAACGTGCCCAGCCTGACTCACTTGTCAGCCTGCAAACTTGCATAAGGATTGGTGTGCAGCATCCAGGATTACCCCTGAGATGAATGGAACGCTCAGCCATTTGGGGTGGATTGCTAAAGCGGTAAGGCAAAGTTAGGCGGGTAGGGATGGGGAAGCTTTTGCAGTCAGAGCACACACAGCAAATCAGCTCTACGTGAAAGACAATCCCCTCACAAAGGCTTATATTACTGCTTAACATATGTACAATATGGAAAATACTAGATGCATTTTCAATTTTTAGTGCATCCTATGTTTACAGGGTACCTTATTTTTGCTAAAGGGGAGTTTCTAGGCAATACTGCTATCTGTACACCTTAAAATATACAATCGTTTTTAACAACTGCAATGAATTGGATAATGGATTTTAAGTCAGACTGCTTCTAGCTGCTGGGATAAAATAGGTCAAGAGAGCAGAATACCCAGAGAATAACTCCCACTGACTGGAGTAATGACTAAAGCCACAGTTTGCACCCCGTGTTTTTCAAGCTGTCCTTCCATTAAATCACACAGCCCAGACAAGTGCAAAAACAGCATGTGATGCAGCCATAAAGGTATTCTGGCATCTGAAATCAGAGATAAAAGCACAGGGAAAAGCAAACTCTCCGGCATCACATTCTCAGCCAAAAAAAAAGACGGAATCACGTTTAAAATGAAATGAATTGACGGAGACAAAGACATGGTTGGGGTCAAGAAGAACAATCCATATTAACTGCTCCTGTTTCTGAATGACTGTGGAGCACAATTCAAATGATAAGGACATACAGACATATATGGATTACAAAGGAAAACATGACCCTACATAGGAAAATACAATCCTGATAGGAAACAAAGCACAAATTGACCCACACTCTGAAGCCACACTAACAAAGGTAAAACAGATAGGAAAGCATCAGTTTAAAATCCAGCTCCTTTAATTCGTATTTTTTTAACAATAAGGACTTAAGACCCATCAAGAAATGAGCACTTGGGAGTTGCGTCCATCTTGGAAGACCTTCAGTCCCAAAAGGACAATTGTTTGCATGTGCCATCTGACAAATAATAAATAAATAAGTGAGCTCAGCTATATTTCATTAATTCAAGGGAATGGGTATTTTATATATGATGCTTGCTTCATTTATCCTCACATCTGATAAAGGCATATGGTCAGAAGTGGTTCAGGTTGGTCAAAGTTTAACAGGTAGGAAGATAAACGGGGCTTGGAGCGGTGAGTAAAAAGCTGAGTATCAGTTGGGCATTGGTGTCATGTGCTGTCCAAGTATTTTACAGTTACAAGACCACAATTTTCTACCTCGACAACATCAGATATTTTTTTGCCTCAAGAAATATTAATTTTTCAACGTCCCATTTAAAAAGAAGGCAACAAGGGGGCGAAAACCCATCTGTCAGTCACAAAAATCACAGCATTTTTTAGCACTAGACTTTGGAAGATGTCCTCACGACAAACTCGCACACAGTGCAGATCACTTTTCTAATAGCACATTGACATTCTCTAAGAGCAGCTCCAACAGATCCCTGAGAGATAAGACTATAGAAACGAGCCAAATTATAATGGGACTTTGTATAGCAGGCAAACATAGCATACAATTGCTTTAACCTTGCCCTGAGGCATTTCACAGGGAGATATTAAAAAAAAAAAGAAAAAGAGCCTGAATTCAAGTATTTCACAGTTTTCCTTAAGAGAAAAGAGAAGCAGCTCATTTGTCTGGTTCTTCCCAAACCAGCAGCATCAGGCAGTATTAATTAGAGTGAGGCAAACTTAACCATGGATCTCCTTCATGAAGGACAGGCTGGTTGGGCTGCCAGACATGGTACATGACAGCCATACTCAAGATGAAGGTGCTGGCTCACCCTGAGCCTAAGTGACTCAGTGAGGGATGTACAGGGATAAACCCAGCCACTCGTTAGCTTATTCATCACACACTGGTTTTTCTCTTATCTGAGTAGAAAGAAATGAGTGCAGTATTGAAGAGCTTTGTTAGTAAATGACAAAGGCAGATATGGAGTGGAGAGAAAGCAGGAGCTCCTGTAGGTCAGCCAGTGACCACACATAGTTTTGGGTCTAGAAAGAATTAGTCCCCACTGTGATGGAAAATCTGGTCGGACACCTGTATTGACATAGCTCAATCTCTTCATAAAAAAGTAAACTGGTTGTTTCTCCTAAAAGAACTGTGAATACCTGTTCCCTTCCAAATGTGAAATGCCCATTTACTATGATCAGTTGGCTAATTCTCATTTGGTACTTAGATCTTGTTCTATGCTATCCCCCCCAAATCCCATTGACAGCTGAGTAATCAACCATGAGAATGGCACGAACTCCTTGGTACTTAATAAGTAAAGCACAGTGTTTATCCTTCTTTTTTTAACTGGTAGAAGGGAACTCATCTCTATGGATAAAGATCATCCTGTCTAGACAGTCCTCATAAAGTCTCTGCTATATGCCATTTTATTATATGCACAGATGCATAAAGCCTATGAGAATATTACTCAGGTACAATGTTACAACACTCAGTTCACATCCATCAGAGATTAATGCCAAGCGAGGTTCTGCAGCACATGGGCAAAACCACATGGCTTTGTACTCAGAGAAATAAATGCTGGTGTTGTCTGGGCTTAAGGCATCTTCATCTAGTTTTACAAGTGCCCCACTGGTTTTGTGCTCCTTGGTTCCTGGAGCACAAATACTTTTAATACAAGGCATATGCACAGTGACGTGCACAGGGCTCCTCTTAAATGGGTCACAAATAGAAATGTGGCATCCTGAAAAGCAAGTCATGCAATAATATGTTTGTATTAATGATCAAACCATAGGGCATCCAACAGTGCTGGGAGCAGGCAGGACACTGGCTGTTGCTGCATTTGCCAAGACTAAGAAATGCAGATCAGACTGTGCATCCAAAACTTCGAGCTATCAACAGATGCCAAGTAAAGAGGCTTGGAAAGGATATGCCAAATTCATTTTCACACTATACCACTATTTAGAGAAGTCAGAATAACATTTGGTAACCACTGTATATAAATTCACCTGCAGGAACTTGTGACTGTCAACACTAAAATTCAAAAATGGGTCCAAATGCACGTCAGCAAGGGTGAAAAAGGAAAATGTAAAGTGCAAAAATCTTTAAACGTGAACCCTTCCACTCCCCCAAGTCTAACCCTTAGAATCGAACCAATCCTTCCTATACAGCATGGAGGAGGAGAATGAAACTAAAACTGCACAGCTGAGACATGCATTCCCTGAGACCACAGGAGCTCACCTCACTGCTAAAGAATAAAACTCTTGCCAAAGTCATCACATGAAAAATGAATCTTGACAGTTTATCCTCTCTAGATGAACTGTTCTTTGAGAAACAGTTATGACTTCAAAGAACCGGTCTGTGAAAAAAAACATTTGCAAATATAATAGTACTAGCATAGACACATGTGATTAGTTCTTAAGTACTGGGCTTACTACTGCAGGGATTGCCACCACAGAAGTTCAGAGAAATATTTACCCCTTCAAAACACGAAGATGAACTGCAGTGCCTCATAATGTAGCATGATCCTCCTCAAGAGTTATTTTACGTATAGACAGGCTTAGACACAATAGGATTTAAAAAGTTAATGCTAACAAGAAAAATGAGGTACTGTTTAATCTCATTGTTTCATAAGGTGCTGTTAGTGACGCTTAAAATAATGATAATTCAAGATTATTTTTGTTATGTTTTGTGCTATTTCAGGGCACGCTAACTAAGGGAAGAGAGAGAGGTAAAGGTTGAGAGATGGTGGGCACAGCCAGTTCTGCTTGACACCCCACAGCTGAAACGCAGACCCAAACTCCACACTTTGCTGTTAAATCTCCAGTGACACCTCTAACTCAAGGGCTGTCAGCTCCTGCTGTCTTGGCCAAATCCCAACTGGATAATTAGATTGTGCAAAATTGCTTATTTATTTCTGGTGCTTTAATTGGATGAACATATACATTCTCTTTTTTGGGTAATCATGAATATTGCTGAGCGCTTTTCTGTAAGTCCAGCCAGTTTACTGCAAAGTTGGCTCATGCTGCTCTGGGTCAAACCAATTCCATTATGTTGTAGCTCTGTGATGGCTAACTGTAGACAGATTTCTATCAACAGCAACAGAACAACTTAGAGGAACAAAGGATTCCATCCTACTTCAAAATTAGATCATAAAGCACTTACAAATCAAATTTTCTCCCTCAGTGCTTATTAATGATTTTGAAACTGTTCTATCCTCAAACCTAGCAGCAAATTAATTTATAGTGTACCACTTGCAAATTTCCTGCAAAATCCCATTATAGCATAGCCTTCCATTTAGTAAAAGAGAATGTAGTATCTCAAACAATGTTGTTTTTTTCAGATATATCTAACATGCTCAAGAACCATGTTTATTTCATCTCTAACGATCAACTCGACACTGTTACTAAGCATTCCCATATGGACAAAAAGTCTGAAGAAATGCCTTTAGACACACAGACGAATACTCACACTGTTTTACTGGGTGTGAAGCTTAGAGGCACAGACAGGAACCCAAATTTCCACTCAGCTGCTGCAGTGTCTGAAAGATGAGTCAGAATCCTCTGGAAACTCTGTGGACTATGTAAAGAACTTCAGCTCCCAACAGACTCCTAAATTAGATGCCTGTTTTGAGATGCTGTCAGTATCTCATGTTTTCTATTGGATTAATTGGAAAATGTGTCTAAAGCTACTAGATCTTGTAGGAAAAAAACCTCATTCTCTACTGCTAAATTCTACAGATTCACTTTTTTTATATATGTATGTAATCAGACAACTAAAGGAGCAGTTTCTGCATAAATATTTTTGAAACTTTGACAATTACTTGTAAGTAGGAAATGAAATGCTCATGCTGTAGCCTTATTTTCCTATTCATAACACATTCTTTCATTAAATATCTTCAGAAATCAAAAACTGATCCTTTGTGCAATCACGGTTTCATACAATTAAACAGTAGATTCTAACGTGCACTGCAAACACATCCGACAGACAGTTAATTGCCTTTATACAGCACAGAGTACTCTGTTATAAATGTCTGTACTGAGAAGACTGAACTTATCATTTCCTCTGAGCATTACTAAACCTATTAGAAATACAACAGAGCAGAGAATTTTCACTGTCTCTCCTTACCCCCAAATATCCCACTGAGCATATATTTAGCCTGCAATGGTTAAAAAACATAAATGTTGAATCATCATCACGTTCTGCATGATCTTTTAACCTAATCAGCCTAAACTGGGAACAGTGCAGCTGAAAAGCATGTATTAACGTAGAGGAGGCATCATCATGCATATCAGGTCCCATGGATAAAAAAGCTCAGAGGCATATCGCTCTACAGGAAATGAAGCGTCGGTGATGAACATCAGTTTCTCATTTTAAATATTAAAACAGGCCATGGGACTTTGCCCTTTCAAAGTGGTACTAAAGAGACAATTTGAAAGGTTAATTAAATGACTGAGGCATAAGGGGGACGCTGCTCAGGATCCGTATGAGAAGGTCTGCCCACAGAAAGCCAGCGCTTCCAGTTTGAAGGAAGTTTGAGGGCAGGATTAAAGGCCACATCAACTAAGGGACAGCAAGGAAAACTGAGGCAAATCAACTAATGGTATGAATTCAAGGCAAAGAAGTCACAGTACATTAAACCCCAATATAAGAACACTCTCACCAGAAAGCAGTTTCCCCTCCTGTGTTTCAGCTTTAATGCTACTTTTCTCCTGAATGTCAACTTTCACACACCATTTAATGTGCTTTAACTTATGCTTCATATCCACCATGAAGATACTTCAACTGTTTGAAACTTCCTAAAGCAAACAAGTGTTGATTTAACCAACATCTCACAACCACTGTTTTTGTTCACACTTCTGATATCTGTATGTGCATTATTTGTCTGTAAATGGTACAGCTTGAATCAAACTTTTCAGCTGCTCAAACTTTACAAGCACTTGTGTAAGAAATTAAGTAAAAAATAGCAGGGCTTTTTTTTTTTTTTTTTTAACCTGACTTGGATACCAGATCAACAGACAGCAGGATATTTGAATCACAAACTTTTAATAGAGTCCTTTGTATTTGCACCACTGTCATCACAAAGTCCCAAAGGAGCCCTACCATTGACTTAAAAGGTACCAATGCATCACCTTCATAGCACCTGGGAAACCATGCCCAGCAGGTTTCCTGCTTCCATTAGAATTTGTAGAAGAGTAAGTGAACTGAGGAAAAGAACTTGATATTTAGAAATCAAATTTTGCATAGAATATCTCAGTGTATCAGAATTACTGATGCTTAAATAGTCAAAGGAACTTTTGCTAGATTTTGGCCCCACATTCTTTTATATCCTCTATTAGAACAATGACCAAGTTGTACAAGTAGAAGTCTAGCTTGTCTCAGAAGCCAATTCATTTTTCCTTTCTCTCTAATGTTTCCCCTCATTTTTAAAGCAGGCTGGTCAAGAAACAGAAACCCACAAGGGGAATACTTAACTCTCTCATCTTATCCATTCAGGAGGGAGAAAAAAGGCAACAAATTTATTGCAAGCTTGAGTTCCAACCATGACATTTTTAAATGCTCAATAATTCCTCAAAAGCTTTACAGGTAAGAAATATAATGTGCTACACAGACACTAAGATTTTTCTCTACAGTATCATAGGCCATAGGAGAAGTTCTTTGAAGCAGTAAACAAAAAAATGCTCAAGGCATAAAAAAATAATATTTTGAAAAAGAAGAAAAGGAATTAAGTGTTGGAAACAATCATAATTACATTTTAAAGAGAGGTTTTGATTGCTTAACCTGAGTCACCTAGGGCATAATGATTACTAAATTCATAACTCTTCCCATCAGAGAAGAAATGGAGAAGTCTTAATAATCTAAAAAATATTGCAGTATATTTCTCGGTTTGGAGTGAATCAATGATATTTATAGCCCCGAAGGTATTGAATCTATTTGTATCAAAGAACACCAATAATAATGTACAATTCCATTATGGAAGCACATCTCAGGAAAGTGAACACTGTCTAAGATTACAGAAAAAAGAAAAAAGAAGTAGGCATTTGTGATCCCATGGAAACATGCCAATCTTCCTTCAACAGATGGAATGATCAAATAAGCTCAGGTGTTCGTAGCTCAACATAAAACATGGGATGAAAAATAGGATGTAGTAACCATCATGACATTTTATATAGTTTGACAGCAAAACTTATGGCAAACTCCACCAAGAAGTGTATCCTGATCAAATTGGTCCTGCTTAAAAACAATGAAAATAAGACTAATGAAGAGAAAGACAGCAGAGAGTTGGCAATGGTTTTGAAACCTAAAGTAATTCAGAGATCCAAGCATTCCCTTGAAGCAGAATGAAGACTGCAGGGTTGTCCAAAGAGAGAAAGTATCTGCCGTAATAACTCCACAGGCTTTCTGTAAAACTACTCTATTTTTTCTGCCTGTGAGAAGGATATTTCTTTCTCTTCTTGCTCCCTGGCTTTTTTCTCTCACCTCTGAAGAGTCTCCTTAGGCATCATCCAGCAGTTTCAGAAGGGACCTATGGGAGCCATTAAAGTAATTAGAACTGCTTGAATGTCAGCAGCAGATGATGCCATGGAGGACAACACAGCCCTACCCTACTGTTAATGTGAGATGTTAATTTTGAGAAATCTTTTCTTTTGTGCTCAGGTTTGTTCATTAACTATATAAAGCAGAGCTCAGGAGAACAGATCTACAAAAATCTCAGCAAGCAGGATGTCACAACAGGCTTGGTTACCATGACATTGGCATCCGAGTGTTTGTAACTCAGCACCTTATTTTCAGAGACTTCAAAATGTGTTGGTTTTTGTTTGAAAGGCAGCCACATCACCCACTCAAATAAGGGATTGTTTTTCTTTCCTAACCAGTTTCAGCAGGTGAAAAGTGAGACCACTTTTGTTTCTTTTGAAAAATCAGCACCATTCTTGGTTCCTGTTTTATAAGGGTGAAAATATTGAATCACCTGAAGGCTATCAGAGGCAGAATGCAAATTTCAGACAGTTCTGGAATCAAGTTCAGCCCTGAGGCTGATGCCAGTCTGGGACAGGGATTTCTCCTTCTTTATAAAGAGAAAATTTCATGTTTACATCAGTAACACGTAGCTTGGCACGTCCAAGCAGAAGGTGCTGCTTATACGATCACTAATAATAATTGAAAAATCCTCACTACAGATACAGTTAGTTTCCTTGCCCCAAATTTTCTGAGTCAAAGGGTCAAGTTAGCATATGATTGGGAAACAAGCATAAGAAATCAGTACTTCTTGAGTTATAAATAACACTGCTGGGTCTTCTATAACAACTGATTATTGTGAGATTGTGAAACATTATTACTCCCAAAAGGAAAAAAGATCCTGGATATAAGAAAGAGCTAACACTTAAAATCTGTATCCAATATGAATCCATTTTGTTTCTCTTTATATTTTTTCTATTCTTAGACAGATATCAGCTTCGTGAGACCCAATTTATTGTCCAAATGTGTCAAAATAGGAATGTGCTCTTACATTTCAAGGCATTAAATAAGATTTACTCCACAGTAACTTCATTCTGACTTACCGAAGCAGGATTTTCCATGCCCTGCATTTCTTGCACAATAGAAAATCTTCTCCAAGAAATGCAGAGCTTAGTGAAAAAGTTACTAACATCTTGATACTTAATATTGGCAGCCCCAGACATCAAATGTAACTAGACTGACTAGCACTGTCTGGAGAAAATAACAGATTTATAAATGGAAAGAGGAGAATACAACTGAAAAGATACCAGTGTTACATCCAGGACTGATGAGGACTCTCAGGAACCTGAGCTGCATTGTCACGATCCCTGCAGTCAAGGTTGCTACCTGCCCAGAGCCGGGACAGAAGGCCATGAGAATCTTGGGCTTTCTTCCCTATGAGGGCAGTCAATCACACCACCCAGACAGGCTGTGGAGTCTCCAGCACCACATATATTGAAAACCCAGATGAACACTTTCCTGAGTCCTGCACTGGGGTTGGATAATTGGTCTCCAAGAGTGACCTCCTGCCTCAGCTACCCAATGGCTGTGACTTTCAACAAGTGCCCTGTTCAACTCTATGAGTTTCATCAGGCCAGTTTTTAATTACTATATCCTTAGTTGTGTATAGATTATGAATTCAGTTTAATAGAATGATCAACCATCTTAGATTTTAATAGGTCATCACAGTGACGGCATGATCAATACAATCACTGATTCATTACATCACATTCTTCTGCTTTCAGAATATAAGTTATGTCAAAATAAGATTGAAGGTGGTTTGTGTTCGTGTTTTGTTGTTTTTTTTTTAACCTTTTTAACTGCTTTATTAGAAAAGTTATTTCATAACATTTATTTTGGGGGAAAAAAAAGAAAAAAAAAAAGCTTTTCTTATATCACAAGGAAGAAGGAATTCAGAAACAACCATTATTCCAACACCATATAAAGGTAGGATTAACTGACATCCCATTTATAAAAGGAAACCTAAAACCACAATAATACAACATCTTTTACACAGCACAAACTTGTAAAGAACTTCACTGTGGCCACTCCTGGGCAAGATGCTGACAGCTGAATGGAAAATTCAGGTTCCTATTTTTAAATGCCCATACAAATTCCTTGTCTGCACTGCATGTTGGATGCTGTTCAGTACCTTTTTGGTATTTGTTTCACAGCTCCATAAAGTTCTACAAGATTAAATTCTATGTAAATGGCTGTAAAATTATGCAGCTGGAAGTAGAAGCAAGCTGTGTCCATCACTTCAGATATGTTCAGTTATAGAGAGATGCTGCTCAGCGCAAGCAGCATTTCTGTTCTGATTTTGCTCTCTTCTTAGGGACTCAAGAATGGACCAGAACCTAATGCAAGATACTATCAATGACACGTGAACATCTTGATCTTGTACTAGTTCCATTTAAAGCTGCCTTTTCTCCAAATCCTGCTCCTATTACAATGGGCTCCAACATGTTTGACTTCATCCAACTATTTTCTTACCAGCATTATCTAAAAGTGCTTATATAATAATAAATGGACTGTCCAATATGTGGTCAGTAATGGCTCATGTAACCTCTGACAGCGGGGTTATCAAAGGGACTTGATAAGTTTTGCAGGAATATATAACTTTTACCTGAACTGTCACCAAAGAACAGCATGCAAGGGAATGAGGTCTTTCTGTGAAGGATATTACGAGGGCAGCCTTTATGATATACATTAATGGAGGTCAGAAGAAAGGCTACTGTTCTCATTTATGAAGAGAAAGCACCAGATCATTATGATGGCATGTGAATAGTGAAAATAAAGTCATTCTCTGGTTCAGGTAAGATTAGTACATTTTGTCCTATTAAGTCAAGTTCTTTTCACTGTAAAAAGGCACCCTTAGGCAGCACTTCAGTGAAGATTTGCAGGCAGTGAAGAACAAGGTGCACATAGCACACTGGTTGCAGCAGGTGACTTTGCCTAAAAGTCCCTGAGAATAGATACCCCATTCAAAGTGGAAAACTGATGCAACCTGTATGGCACTTCCTGAACAAGATGACATGGTTTTTTAGATTAGAGCAAACAAACAACTCTAATAGTAACCCAAATCTCAAAGGACAGTTTTAATTCCTGACTTGTATTGGGAAACTTTATATGGCATTCACATGCACAGTGACTGTTCATCTTTCTTTTGAACTTGTAGAGAAAAGCACTGACACCTGCCTTTGAGGTTGCGTTAACCACTGTCAAGTGCATGCTTGTTATATATATAATTCTGTCCTAAATTACTTTAAGATAAAAGTAGCAATGAAATAGCCACATGAAATCAAACTTGCTGCTTTTGATTGAGTGGTTGTCAGTTCCACCAGATCAACACCAACCTTGGATCAAAGGCAGTCACACTTGGACACTTTTCCTTTAATAGCATCATTCATGCCTGGGCAGAGCTGGAAATCTTCCTTTGTTCTGATGCTGTCTTGGTACTTGAATGAGTACTGCATGTTATACACAGTGTCTCCAGCCTCCTACCTTCATTCACTTCTGAATGAACACTTTCACTGGTAGAAGAGTACAAGCATCTCTGCAAGGAACAGCTATTCCCTTGCAGTGTATGGCAAATGCAATCTTGTTAGTGTTAATGTTTGGGATGAAACAATTCAAAGGCATGCAATATTTACAAAGCATCTTGTAAAAAATCACTACTCTCAGTGAATTGCCAGCAGTACGATTTCCAGTCCTATCCTTGCTCAGAGATCAAATTTGAAATTGCTCAGCCATTAGAAGAATCGGGTTTTAAATTCAGAGTGAGTCAACCACCTGTTGCAGTAGCTTAAGGTTGCATTACACTGTTAGATTTAAGCATCATGGTGAAAGTAAACAGGTCAGACTTACTGCCTTAAGCTAAAGTAGTGCAGCTAGCAATGAGAAGCTGAGGACTTACTTTGAAGAAAAAGAAGAATTACTGCCCTAATTTAGTAGAGTCCGGAATCCAACAGAGTGCCAACACTCTCATCTCAGATGTATCAGGAAGTGAATAGGAAAGTACACCAGTGTATTCCATACATATACATTATAAACTTTTAAATAAAAGCATGTAAATTTGGAGGGTAGTAAGATGAGTCTTCCTGGAAAAGAAAAAGAAAAAAAGGAAGGAACAACCAACCAACCATTTCAGCAAAGCCCATCTCCTGAATGTTCTCCTCAGGCATTCTCTTCTGTGCCCCACAAGAGAACATCTACTTTTCTCCCTCAGTCAGTGCTCATACCAACATTTAGTGTCTATGATCAAAGTTTCTCTTGGTGTTCACTCGGGGATTTAAAGTAGTGTTAAAGAAAAAAAACGCAAACGGTCATATTTTTAAGACCTGCAGCAACTCCAAAGACTTGCCTAAAATAAGCACCAAATTCTGCATCTCCAGGCTTTAGCTTATTAAATAGGGAAAATGTAAAATGTATGACCTGGATGAAAGAATCATTCTTTTCACTTGTGTTCCCAAGCTTTTGAAGTTGGGGACTTTGTTCTTAGCAGAACTACTTTGGTAACAACTTTGTCCCCAGTGGATGAGGAGCTATATCATGCAACTCTCCGACCTAGTTTGGTTCCACCGTTCAGCTCTGTTCTAGAGAGACTCCCGATTAAACTCAGAGTTATTGGAGTTATCCCTTACTTCTTTCAATAGATGAGATATTCAAGTTAGCTATTAGATCCTAAGCAAAATTGGTAGAAACATCTTTTAACTCTTGTGCTCAGACTAGTAGATGTATCAAGCACTGTATTTTCTAACATTACCCAAACCAATTAACCTTTGACAGCATTATGCACTACAGAGAACTAAATATAATAAAACATTTTAAAAGTATTGTTTAATTCATACTAAGAGTCGTTTCTCAGAGGTAATTACTAACTGATAGGCACTGAGTCGCAGCACATTACTGTGTTGTTCTCTGCTTATTCCTAAGGTTCACATTTGGCTTCCTCAGCTGCAAAAAGCACTACCCATATCCTGGCAATTGTTTCTCTTAGGTTGGCTAATTCTGCTGATAGAAAGCCAGGAAAGTTCACATGGAGATTCAAAAAACAAGAACATCCCAAACTAATAAAGTGATGTCTTATAGAATTGTTGATTCCTACAGAATCACACATTTGGTATTAAAGGATCACACACAACCTACAGAAGTTCATTTGCATACAGAAAGCTCAGCAGAGCCCAATTTCAGACAAGATTTCATTAAATAAATCTATACCATTCTCAAATTTCACCAGTAGCACCAGCACACAAACTGAAACAGATCTGACAAGAAGATTAACTTATTTCCTCCTGTTAGAAAGTGTACTGGCTAGATCATAGTACTATCTTAGTGTCTTACTGAAGCTCTATTAACCGTGTCATTATTCTTTAACAAAGAAGGTTACTGTCATGCTTCAGCTCTAAGAGTGAAATACCAAAATATGCATGTGTGAATTCAATATTATATTGTAGATGGTTGATCTGAATTTTAAGATTTGTTCCAAAATATGTCCTACATGCACACAGCTACACACAGCACTGCTATGAATTATATAGACACAGTGTCACATGGAGAAATACCCAGCACATAAATAGCAGTTTGGGGTGTGTATGTCTTTTCAAATCAGTCTTTTTAATTATCAGAGAGACAGATCATCCAGTTATAACTGTGTTGTTTGTAGCTGATGCTCATGAAGGAAATAAAGTCAAAGCTTTAATAAGCAACAGCCTATTCACCTTCCTATTCCCCTTTAAAGGAAAGAAAAAAAAAAAGCTTCCAGCTGACCACCCAGCAGTATCTAATCTAATGGGAAAAGGTGAATCCTATATGACATGCATTTTTTGTTCAAGTAGATAGGAAGCCTGAGGGTGCCAGAAAGGCAGACCAAAATCCTTAACAAACCTATAAACTGAAAAAAGCAACATCTGCCCATGGAAAGATAGGAAGAGCAGGGTCTAATACAGACTGACACATCATAACAAGTGTTTATGTATATTGCCAAAACCATTGCCCTCTGAAATTTCTAAGTAAATTTCAGTTTTTTTGGATTCTTTTTCCTTTTAATCACTTCTGCATTCTGTCCTTGTCGAAACGTCTTGTCAAACAGCATTAACGTGACTTCAAAACTTGAAGTTCAGTAGAATGATGGAAAAACTTAAACAACGTGGATGAAACATGGCATTTCTCATTTTAATTTTAAAACAGATTCCACTTTCATGATACAAGGCAGTATGTTCTGTGCCCTCAGAATTTACACCAACTCCCAGGGCCAGAATAAGAAAGCATGTTGAATAATTCCTCTTATCACTTACTACTGAAGTGTAAAGTAAATCTGCTGCTGTTCAATAAAATTCCTCCTTGAAATCACAAGTCTCTCAGTTACTCTTTCTGTCTCAGTGGCATTGAGTATTCCAGGTCACTGCACAGGTTAAGTGAACAACCTCACAAATGCAGAAATAACACAAACTGAGATTGTTCCAATTTCCCCACAGTAGCACTTTAAAAAAGAAAATAATCCGATCTACCCTCTCCTTCCAGATCCACACCCCCTTCCTTTTGCTGATTTTAGGCTTTGGTACCTACGGTCTCCTTAATATTACTGACTTTCCCTCAAGCATTCATTTTATAGTCGACTTTTCATACACAGAATCCCCACTCCTGAGTTTCTTTTGGAGAATGCTTTTTCTCAGAGCTAGACTGACCTTACCAGCCTTTGCTTAAATCCGCTCTACTAATGGATTTGCTAAGTTCTGACACTCAAGATGTATTCGGTTTTGTGAGGTTTTGGGGTTTTGGTTTCTTCATTAACAAGGCATAACTGCCAATTAAGAGATTTTTTTTTTCCTCAGGAAGGAACATTCTCTCTGTGAAACCCATTTAATTATAGAAAAATGCATGGCTTAAACATAACAACCTTCTTTCCTGTTAATTCAGCTGTGGCAAATTTTTCATGCTGCATTTTATACTCTGGTTATGACGGAAAGAAAAGCTGGGAAATACTTTTCCTAGTAGATATTTTTTTTAAATTTACTTAGAAGTTGCTGTAGGTTGGCTCCCTCCCTCATGGCAGCCCCACAGCTGCATCATGGTGGCTTGTACCTCCTTACAGGGAGCAGAAGGGCAGTGCTGAGCTCTGCTCTAGAGAAACAAGCAGCAGGGCCAAAGGGAATGGCATAGAGCTGCATCAGAGGAGGCTTAGGAAAAGGCTCTGCCCCAGAGGGTGGTGGGCATGGAGCAGCCCCCCAGGGCAGGAGGCATGGCCCCAAACTGCCGGAGCTCAGGGATCACTGGGACACCGCTCTCAGACTTTGGCGTTGGGTGTTCTTGTGTGAAGCCAGGGAAAGAACTCCATGATCTTTGTGGGTCCACTCCAACTCAGAGTATTCCATGGTTTTACTTCTTTGGGGATTGTGCCCACAGAGATCAGATAGCACAGCTTTGGGTACCACCACTTCATTCTAAGAGCATCCATAGGTCCTATAACTGTACTGATTCCCTACAAATAGTTCGTACTTTTCCTCCAGAAATATTCTTGTTATCCTCCCTTTACAGGAAGGTCAGACCATGTTTTCTGTACAGGATGTATGTGAATAAGCACAGAACCCAAACTTAACACATCCAAAGGCAAACAGGTTGGCACCATATTCCCAGAGAGACATGGTCTCATGGCCCTAAACATTTTGTACTGAGAAGAAAAGAAGCAGAAAAAAGGTTCACTCTTAAAAAGGATGGAAAAATATCACTAGTATGCTTTGTACAACTGTGCACATCTGGTATAATATGAACAGATGCAATGGCAAGAAGGCTTTAAAGGTTAGGTTTCTGAGCCTGATTCTGAGCTGCTACAAACTGACCAGGTTGTTCTGATGTAGTTCTTTTTATCTCAGCTCCTCTCCCTGTAGCGTGGTGGCAGCTAATGGCATAGCATAGCATTCTAAGGTTTCACTCCATGAACAGTGAGCACGGAACTGATAACGTAAGATAAGCACAGTAATTAAAACTCATATCCAGAGCTATGAACTCTGGAAAGGAATGTATGCACATCAACAGTTATCGAAATACTGCCTCTAATGAAAAAAGGATGATACAATTTGAATGCATTTATTCATAGGCAGCAGTGTTCATTACTTCTCCCTTTCACTGTATGAGGAAATACAAGAGGTTGAAAACAGACACCATACAGCAGTTTAATAAACAATATTAGATGCAATAACCTTCCTGCTAGGTAATGCATGGAAAATCTACATCCTGCTATTGCAGAGGCTGTTCATTTCCATAATTTTCCAACATCCAGCTACTCTGAGCTGCTCCCTGTGTAACAGCTCCTCACTGCTGCACCTGCCAGCAGGTAAGGGAAATTCAAAGCGTGCCTTGGTCAGCATAACCTCATCTGAAACGAAGCAATCGAGCTGAGCATGCATGCCCCGTGTGTTCCCTGTCAGCCTGAGCCCTCCTGTAGCTCCTGAGCTCAAGATTCCTACAGAGCAATGCAACACACAAATCACCAGGTGGCCCTATTATGTAGCAGTCATTACCAAAGAAATCTCAGCCTTACATAAGCCCTGGCTTTCATGTAGTGTAACACAGAGCGATTATTTGAATAAAAATGCCCCGTTTCCCATGGAGACAGCTCCCTGCGGCTCACACCTTGTTGGGGACAAAAGAAACGATCTGGAGATGCTGTTAACCTCTGGAAAGAAGGGAGAAACGCTCAGCTGAAGGCAGAAAAGAGCTCGGTGCTGGTGACTAATTGTTTAGGGAAGTGTTCGTTGTGGATAGCAGCACACAGACACGGACTTTGGGAAATGCATTCAGGGCATTCTACTCAAGGCATGTATATGGAAGACTCGGGCTCAGGGGAGACTTCAGGGTTTGCAGTGGGATAACTGAGATTGCAACTGAAGAAGGGTAACTGAGGAATGGCATCCTGCATTAAGAATAGCACTCATACGTCTTCCCAGTCATTTTGTTGATTGTAGAAGCTTAATTCTTGTTGAAGAATTGATCTTAGATTCTGGGAATCCAATTTTGGCTCCGTACAGGTGCATAAAGACAACAGTTCTCACCGTACATTACAAGTTGCTGTGCTCAGAACACAGCTTCCACAAGTTTTTAGACACGTACAAAAAGAAGCTTCTACTCTTACATCCCAATTAAAAAGGAACATATTTTCAAGTACATTATCACTCTCCTGTGGACACTAAAATTTACAGCAAAAACAAATGGATTTACAGGCACAACCTATTTTTCAGGAGGAGTAGTGATGTACAAATAAAAGCAGGCACCAAATGACTTCAAAACTGGCACCAGTTCACTGGAATTGCAGACTTTAACTTTTTATTTTGTTTTTTTACCCACTGAAGTTACCGCACTCACCTTCAGTCCCTAAAGCTGAACATCTGCATACGTACGTACTTGGTCAGGACTTAGTCAACGTTTGCAACAGAAACTGCATTAATTAACGTCAAGGAATTTTGAAAAGACAACATTATGCATAGCTAAGTAATTTTTTCAGGCTGCAAAAACCAACTTTACACGTAAGAAAAAAGCACCCCTGGGTATTTTCAGATGTACTACATCCAAGTCACTTGGCACACATTAATAAGGTAAGCCAATTTTCCAACAATCAGTAGGCACGCTGATGCAATGCGAAAGCCACTCTAACTATAAAGGAAACCTCCAAGGGCCAGAGATTAAATTCCATTTGCCTTAGGTCAAAAGATCTACCTTAGTCCCTAGCGAGTGCTTGTGTACATCACAAAGCCATTGCACAATTCAGCAAAATTGGCAGCCAGAGGAGAAGTCTTCAACACTAGAACACCAGAGGGATTATAATTCAGAAGTGAGATGCTTTAGCTCAGCTACATCAAGGCAGCTCCTTCCTCATTTGCATCTGCCTGTAGCCAGATTGTACAAACCTGCTGCATTCTCAGGCACCTGGCAATTACCCCAATACATAAGAAGAGAACACCAAAACAGCAATCTATCATTCCAGCCTCCAGTCAAAGGGTTCTTATCTCTACAAAACAAGAGATGCGTTCCCCTGGAAGGCCAGGGGAGCTGAGCAAGCTTTTCAGGTCATGACTCACATCAGAGTTGTGCCCTGGATGTATAACTTACAAGTCACTATGATTCTTTCCCATTAAACTGACATCTTAATTGTATCAAATATTTTAATACAGTCAGATTGGTTTTTAGGTAAAATATCTGTATTTTTTAATTCGTCAGTGGTATTTAATTGTTTACTACAAATTGACACTGTTAATTCTCCAACAGCTTCATCTGAATTATCTTCAGTTTCTTCCTTAATATAGACTCAGAACTTGACAAACATTTGCAGGTATACACCATTCCCACATACAGAACCTGAAAATCCAACACAGATGTCAGTGTACTAACATTAGAACTAGCATCACATCAGCATAAGGAAAAACAAAACAACTGTCAGGAGAAAAATCACCACATTAAAAATTGCAATGCCCAGGCAAGACTGAATACTCACAAGTTTATCAGCATTAGACAACACAGACCATGCATTGTGATGGATGTTTTTATTTTTACGTGTAAACGTTTCTCACCAGAAAAATGCATGTGTATGTAAGAAGTGGATGCCAATTTTGATACACGTACTTTGTAAGTACATGATGTGAAAATACACTGTGCTTGCTCTGCCCTCAACTCTGGTTAACTCTTCCACTTCAGCAGTTATGAAAATGAAGCCTTCACTTGAACAGAAGGCTCTGGTTCTTTAATTTTATTTTGCAATTTCTTTGATTTCTTTTTTTTCTTGACTGATGATCCAACAATTTAGAGAGCTTTTGATAACTGACTTACACAGTCAGAAAGCACCACAAGTTCACATTGACATTTAATCATCAGATGATGATGTTCACAGCCACCTCTTTCATTCTTCTAAGAGCACAGTTACCAAAGTAGATGTATTTACATGCAAGGATGGAAAAAGAAAACAACCTACCAGAATTCTGTGATTCTCTGATTCTGTGAGAATCAGCACCAGTACCCAGAGTGCATGAATCTCCGGCATGCGGTGGTATCTAATCATTTATTAATCACCCCTCCATCACTCCAGGCACTGCTCATATTAAATCATGCCCTTGATTGTTAATGTTGAATAAGGGCCAGAGTCTACTGGAGGGATTTGGTTCTTCACTTCTGTTAGCCACTTACGTTACACCTTCACTTCAAACACTCAGCTGAAAATGTTTAAACACAGGCAAAGCTCCATATGCCCTTTCTGGTTCACTTTGACTTTATGTCTACAACCCACTTGATGTTAGTTTTTAAGAAAATGATCCCTAAAATTTGTTCACATTTTGCGTTCTGTGGCACAACACAAAAGGCATCTCCATACCCATTACTTAGTTTGTTAATATCACCACCATAAATGTTGCTCATTCTCCCCTGCAAGCTCCACAGGACATAGTCCCATTGCACTGCTGCATGGAGACCTTTAATGACCTGCAGTATGGCCAGTCCAACCCATATGGGTGAGCTAATCACATTGCTGCCCAGGAGAGTGCAGCAGTATGCCCTGAATTCAGCACGAAGCTTTGCCAGCTAAAAGATGGAGCCAACACCTGTTTGTAATGAGAAAAACGTGCCTCGTCCTGCACACAGCCTCTCTTTTCATCTAGGTAGTACACGTATCATGCCCCCCGTGATATCACCACAGATATTGGTTTAACGAGCATGGGCTGATCGTTGGTCTTGATGATCTTAGAGGTCTTTTCCAACCTCAGTATTTTTACAGTTCTAAATTTAGGTATCTCACTTACAGGGAGAGGCAACATTTACGCATTTGAAAAAGAAGAGAAAAAAGCTAGAATAAGTTAGTATTTAACAGATACAATTCAAATTGCCTGAGTCTGTGAAAACAAAGCTTAGGCCAAGCAATCTGAAAGCAAACAAAATGGGAGATAATAGTCTTTATGTAAAGAGCTGTTCATGTTCTCCACCTCTGTTAATGTAATAGGGGAAAAGAAAGGAAGCATTAAAAAGTCCTTGTCAAAGAGCAGCTTGTCCTATATAATGAGGCTAAAGCAGAAACTGGCATAATAGGATATTAAAAGCTTTAATTGTTTCCTTTTTTTTCCAGTCTGATAGCATCTACCTGCAGCAAATCGAACGAGACCTTTGTTAAAAACCATCCTTTCCTCTCTGCATGCATCTGGTCCTGTGCCAGAGCTCCCAGAAGAATGGGCTGTTCAACAGGACCCACATCACTGCTGACACCAGGGCTGCTCGCTCCTGCTGTTCTGTGTGCCATGAACACTGGTACTGGCACACTGCAATAGAGCAACCAAGCAGGGCACACAGCTCCCTGCCCTACATTTCTCCAGTCTTAATAAGCCATTAATAACAAGGACTCCGCCTTGCTCTGCCTTTGCTACGTGTGTAGCAAAAAGCAATCAGGGATCAGGATATTTCCATTTGAACTCAGTGGCTTCTAGGCAAGTCATCACCTCATTTTCCCTGCTCTGAATTCAACTCATAATAGTAGTCTGAAAGCTTGTGTTTCCCAATGGTTTTATTTGCCGTTGACAATATCTGTGATTAAATCAATTGGTTTTGCCCTTTTAAAAATACTTCTGGACGTCTCTGAAAACATATTGCATGTATTTATTTCCAAACCTACATGACAAATACAAATGAAAACAAAATAGCATTAGACATTGCAGGAGATTATACATGAAAAAAAGCATGTGTAATTAACTGTATCTAGGTGGACAGTAAATGGCAAATAACTCCATCCTGGCTTCGTGCTTTCAACTTCTGACTTTCTCTTCTGTGCATTCTCCCATAAGAAACTAAGGCTATCCATAAAAAATGAGGAACATTTCTGTTCTGCCAGAACCCGGACTGCCCACTGCAATCTCTTCTAAGGAGAGGATTAAAAGAACATCTATTCAGTTCACCCAGGAAAGACAAGATATTTTGAACTGCTGTTAACTGTAGGAACAGGTTGAGTTTTAAGTCTTAGAAAGAAACTCTTCAGCTGTGTCTAAAAAGCCAGTGAATGAGTGAACAAAAAGCCAAAACCATTCTACCAGATTTTTTTGCAAAGCAATATATTTTATCAACAATTATTTGAACTTAGACCACAAAACCCACACACTGACCCATGGGACTGAGTCATGTAGGCACTGACAGAAGATTATAAAGCCACTTATAGCAGCTCTGGCTGCACGAGCAGGGCTCTATTCTGCGTGCTCAGGATGTCACAAGGGCAAGGAGCAGCCACTATCCTCCCAATGGAGGAGTGGGGAAAGCAAAGATGGAAAGTAAATGGCAGAACACGAGGTGAGCAGACAGTCCAATTAAGAAAAGCAAAGTGAAAAGGCTTGAGTACTTTATAAATGGGTTAAAATTCTCCACACCCCATATATACCCACTTTCCCCCCTCCCGCCATAAAACTACATGTTTATGAAAACACAATGTTAGCAAGATTTGGACTCACTTCAGGTTTTTGATGAGTATCTGTGACCTTGGAAGGGAGAAGAGCAGCACCATTTGTCTTTTTAACAAAGCAGTGTCATGGAACTTTGCTCTTTTCCTATCCCTCTGATAATTACTCCTCAGACATGAGCCCACTGCTGGCAATGCAAAGTGCTTCAAGTGATATATACGTGCTGGGATCCACTAATATGCATCAATGGAAACGTCACCTAAAAGTCTCAATACTACCTATATATTTTTAACCAAAGTTTGTTCCATTTCTCAGGATTCCTTTACAGTTTCAGAATTATTGGTGAGTTGATAAGCAGTACCAGCAGAAAAATGAAAATTGGAAGGTAAAGAGAATAGAGATATCAGAGCTTTCACAAGTATTTAAGATTATTTCTGCTTGACTCCATGTAGTACATTTATCTTGCTAACAAAAAAGACTTAGGAAGGAGGAATGACTAACACATCACTGCCTACTCTGAATATTGCTCCTCAGCCTGACGGAGTGGGATCAGACAGACAGGACTGTAGGCATCTCAGTCAGACAGCCAAAAAATTCAGTCACCTCAACTGCCAAGAGACATTACAGAAGATCTTTGCTATAAATCAAATGAATGCAAGTCTTCAGATATTTTTTATTTTAATAACTTTGCCAGCAGTGCCTTCTTTTGAAATTAATATATCTGCTCTAGTGGTTTTCAGTTTTCCTTGTAAAATAATGACAGCTAATAGGAAAGCACTGTCATGTACTCTGACTAAAGGTAATGTATATGTGACAGCTGTGTGATCATCAGTAGGAAACTATTTCCAAAAGACAAAAGGAATAATTAAAATGAGCCTGCAGTCCTAGCTCTGGATTTAAATGTTTAAATGTTTTAATTTGAAAGAACAATGGTTCCTTGAAGCTCCTTCACAACCCGTGCTGACAGCTTGTCATTTCTTAACTGGTGTTAAATAACAGTTGTGCACATCTGAACGCTAGATTATGGCTGATGATCCTTAAAAGAGTACTGATACTTCCAAGAAAGCCCAAGAAACCAGAGCTTTGCAGTTTCTCAGTGTACTTGGAAATTAAGCTAACAAGAAATGCAGTGAGCCTGTCCAAGAGGTACAGTAGCAAGCAGGGAAGGGCATATTCTTTAAATGAAATGATGCCTCAAAGTCCCAACACTGAGGATCTCAATTGCCCATCAAAAAGCTAATCCAAGTCTGCTGTCTCCTATTTTCCTTTAATGGAGCAATCATTCTCCCATCAAAACCAGTGGCTTCAGATCCACAGGCACCAGCACACTTCAAACAGAGCTGTGTTACTGCTGTCTTTTCTGTCTGTTGAGAGAGACATTTAACTATGGCTTTATCTCAGTAAAACAGAGGTCACATAGTCCCAGTCACAAAACAAAGGTCTGTGCGTGGCTGCTTTTCCACCTCCCTACAAGACAAAAGTCAACACGTGGGGGATCAGAACCCGCACACAACCATAAGCTGATAGACTGCACTGCCCCATGAGAAAACACTGAATAAATAACAGGGAAGATAGATAGTGTGATTGCATTTCAGTGACATTAGTGTCACTGGAAGAGTTGTGACTCCAAATGTTTCTGGATCCTGCTTCCACTTTTCTTGCATCCTTTTATGATAATGAAAAAGGAAAAAAAAGAACAACACAGGTTTTTAATATAGCAGATGCTTATTAGAAAAAGGTCAGACATTCAAATAGAGACTGAATTTTGAAGCGGAAAGTCAATGCATCACCCAGCTAAAACAACATGAGATTTTCTATCACTGCTCAATTGTCTTTTAACCACACTCTGCTAAAAGGGTTTTTGGCTTTTTTTTTTTTCTTCCTCATTTTAGATGATACGACCCTTAAAAGAAAATACTGCTGTAAATATTTTCTTTAAAGATATGCTTTTTTAGATTTGACAGATTTAATGATGACTAAAATAAATCCATCACAGCAAAGTAAGAGGGGAAAATACCAATCAAAGTATTTTCCTGTGATTTGGGATTTTGGCTTCATTTAGCTGTTTTAATTTTTCTAGTGTGCTTGAATTATTTATTTCCTTTCCCCTTTGGGGCATGCATATCATCTTCAAAACCAGTAAGAACTGGAAAACCAAACTTTTTCATTTCTCATTCATCTAAATGGGTTGGTCACAAGAATACAGAAATCAAGGTCCAGCAGCAAACGGTTTCTCTACACAATGATCCTTGTGCGTCCTTTCCAACTTACGATATGCTATGATCTAACACATTAAGTTTATGGTGTTTCAATGTTTTCTTTTTTTTTTGAAGGACGGGGGGGTTGTTGTTGTTTTTTTTAAATATGGAACTTACGATATTATATAAATTCCCTAAATACATGAGCAAAAAACCAATTCTGGAGCTCGGTGGCATACAGCCTCCTAACACATAGGGGAGTTAAGAAAGGCTGAATGCCATCATGGTGTAACGCTTTGGCCTCGACCTCCTCAGCCAAACTAGAGCCATGCAGATTTGCAGCATATACCTGCAGGGTCACATTTGTCATGACCCTTCCTTAGGGAAAACCTTAAGCTGGCTGACTCCAACACAGCCCTGCATCAGTGCATGAGATGCGAGAGCTCCGTGTTCTCTTCTCAAGTGTCAGGATTGAGATTTTAACACACCCAGCATAGGGTGACAATACTGGATTGCAGCAGTCAAGTTTCACTCAATAGATCCTTTAAACCATACTGCTGTCAGACTCACTGGCATGCTTATCACGTTTGCATGTTTATCCTTGATAAAATCTTTGAGTCGCAGACTGTCTGCTCAGTTATATTTTAATTTTTAATTTTAAGGTCATCAAGATTCAGCAATAACAGGCATCAATACACTCTTCCCTGAAGTGTTTGCTATTTTTTCTCTTACTTTCCAGTTCCAAGAAGGGGAGCAGCCCTCCCTGGTAGTTTGCTGCAGCACCGAAATTTCTTTCAAAAGACCTGGTCATGCTGCAGTCTTGGAATGGGCCTTAGACTAATATACTACTGCTACAGGAGCATCTGAGGAATGTTGTGTTCATAAGCAAGAAAAATACCATCAACTCTCTGGAACTCTACAGAAGATTCCCACTTCACTGGCTTAAGATTTAACCCAGAATATTTTTGCAGTAACTCATTTTATTTCTATGGTTTTCCACACGTATTGATCAACTCCCAGGCAAGTATTTGCCCTAGCTTACAGTGGAGGATAACTCCCTCTAATAAACATTCTTGAGATGTTATTGAAATACAGATACTCAGATCTGCAATAAATTTTGCGAAGGAGGTGAAATACAGTTATCAGAATGCCGCAGCAATGGAAAGCCAAACTATTCTTCCACCAAGGGTGCCGCTTTGCAACTTTTCAAGTGTTCAATAAACTATAAAAGTCTTCTAAGGAGTACTCTACATATATAACAATTTCTTTTACAGTAAAATGCATCTTATCGATTTATAATGTACTTTCAAGGAGAACAAAACACAGTCTATAAAGCTAAAATTTAGGAGAAAGCATAACTGTCTGCTATAAAGGAAAAATCCAGACCAATAGTGGGAAGGATACAGATTTCCATAGTTTCTGAGAGATGGATCATGTTCCACCATTGTTTACTTCACATAAATATGAAAATAAATGGGGGGGGGGGGGGGGGAAGGGCAACTATAAACTACAAAAGTAAACAGTACTTCAAATGTAATGCATAATTTAAACAAAGTTTAACATTTAGGACATAGAAAGCTGCTGAAGTGCTACTTGCTTTTTTCCTCCCTAAAAATACTACATAATAGAATCTGAGCCTGAAATAGGAATATGAGGAAACCAAGTTGTTTGCTTTTCAGTTTAAACTGAAGTTCTTTAACAATTTAGGACTGCAACCAAGACTCAAGTATGTTCAGAATGGCTTTTTATCGACATTAAACTCCTATTTCAGTAAATTTTTTATCTTGATAAAACATTTTGCAAGTGAAGGGCTGGATAAGGTCAGGGGAAGGCAAGTTTACTTACATTTACAGTCATGATGTGAAGAGCTATCAAAGAACATTATGGCTCAAAAGACATTAAACACAGTCTCTATAAGTCTTGTCCTGTTACTGATGTACAAAAACACCTCAGAACAAAGGCTTCTTGTTGGGAGTTTCTAGTTGGTACATATTAGGAAGGCTCAGCTCCTGAATTTAGAATCACAGAACATGAAGACTGGAAAAGACCATTTAGATCCTCAAAAATCCAACCCCAGCCCTCCTCATCAAGCCCACTGACCATGTCTCGCAGTGGCACTGTTCTTAAACAACCCCAGGGACCCCACCACCTCTCTGGGCAGCCTCTGCCAATGCATCACCACTCTTTGTGAGAAGAATTTTTTTTTTAATATCCAATCTGAAATTTGCTGACATCTTAGTATGTGCAGACCTGATTGGGTGAGCTTTTAATATTTATATGCTCTACATTACCATTCCATTTATTCTCGACATATTTATGATGCTATATATCCTAGAAGATGTAGGAGAGCTCTGCAAAAGCTGTTGTTCAGTTTACCTCTGTTATCCTTCAGAAATGGCACCACGTCTGCTATGCATGACAATGCACTCTCATGTGGACTTTTTAATCTTTAAAACTTACAAGTCATTAGTACATCAACCCACCAGCATGACTTAATACATCAGATTAAGAACACGTTATCTTGTACTTGCTGGAGCAGTTCTTTTTCTTAAATAGAGCTGGAAAATGTCACCAAAATTGGATGTCTTTGAGTCTATGAGAAAAGGAAAGTGGGGTCATCTGGTTCCTTCTGACAGACAAAAAAAATTAAGTGAATGCTGCACTAGGACATCTCTAACTAAGGTTACACAGTTTCTAGGATACACAACAATTTTCTCTCCCCCTTGCCTCCACTTAAGGTTCCTACCTCACATCCATAGGATTCTCTTCACTGAAAGTTGCAGTTTTCTAAAGGAGAATAGACTTGGCAGGGACTAGAAAGGTACAGCATGCAAAGGAAGAAATAAGTCTCTGAAATTCAAGTAAGATGGAAGAAGACCGGGCCAATCTCAAAGCAGAGCCCACCAGAAACTGGCCCTGAAGTCAACTCTGCCCTTGAAATGACCAGAACAGTTAACCTTGCATTAATACGTAAAGAAGGAGGAGTCTGAATGAGTTGCACTCCCTATTTGCAGGTTATTTTCATTTAAAACATACATTTATTTATACAGTCAGATACTCTATAAACAACAGCATGAATTTCATGGTTGATAACATCTGCAATTAGACTTTGAAACTCACACTGTTGTTAGTTGTCCTACGTGGCACAAATTTTGTCCAAAAAGAACAATGTGACGATGTTGCTGCTTTGGGCTCAAAAGGGAAGCAGTGCTATTATTTTCTATCCACTGTTTGCCTTCGTGCCACTCACAAGTTTTGCTAATCCTCCAGCACAGTTTGCCATCCATTTTTCTATTCCTCGTGACATATTTTGTCAATTGACCAGCTCTCCTGTGGATCCTGATATTCAATTAACTTTCTGTTCACTGAGTAAACTTCCCAGTATCTTTTAAAGCACATTGCATTGTGCTTAAAGGTGGAAGAGAAATAAACTTTTAGCTATAAATATTTATTTTGCATTCCAAATGAAATTTCACTGCCAGTTCTTCCATATGTAAGTAGCTTGTTGATATAGGGATGCTGTGTTGTGAGTGTCATGTGTTTCAGACTGCATGGCTGTACAACCTGTGCTGGTCCAACAGCTGATTCCAATAGTAGGTCCTACATGCAAATCAATACAAGCAGCAAATAATTTACAGTAATTTTTCCATATAGTGAAATGCTCGGTGAAGGAAGCTCTCTTTTTGAATAATTAAACTACCTCTTTCCTCCCCTCTCTGCAAAGCTTGCTCCGAGGTTCTCAGCCTGGACCCCTGTTTCTGCTTCATCTGTTATGTTCAATTTCCATTTATTTATTTTTTAGTGCTAACAGCGGCCCATAACTCTAAATATTGCTATTCAGAGTAAGGGTATTTTCCCTGATTAATTACTAGGGAGAGATGATACCTCTGGGAATCAAATACATCGTGTGCTTAACTCCAGAATAGACAGTTCTTGTCAATAATGTATCCAAGCAGCTTAAAACTTCAATAGCCTGGTTCTTATATACTGTAAGTGGTGCTGAATATTCAGTTTTATTTCTGTTTCACTGCCAGTAGGAAATAAAGAACACACTTTTAGCTAAATGAGAACTGAAGTGCATTGGAAGAGTGCTATAAATTATATGCAGGCCTCCAAATAAAATTCAATTTTCAGGTAATGTGAAGGTGTAATGCGTCTGGAGAAGCTGTTTTGCATATCACACAAGACAGCAGGCAATAAGGAGCAGGGAATGACTAAAACCTGATCTGTCACATGCAACTCTTTGATTGTTCCCCCTACTTTACCTACTCTAATCGCACTGTTGCAGTGTTGATTCAGAACACGGCGGCCCATGAAAAATGTCACCGTTCTGTCGATGTTGCGGATCCGCTGGCAATTTCAGCAAGCACTGGATGCACATAAAGGGTGATAAGGCACTACATCCTGCCATGCTCAGCAGGTTTTCCATTTCCTCCTGCAATTACACATCAAACTGTTTTAGCTTCACAAGCTTCGGCACTATAAATGGCCTTAAGGCAGAAGTCTGCTTCGCACACTGATGAGTCTATCTTCAAAGCAGAGTGCAAACTCAGGTTTTGGGGAGAGGTTTTTTTTTTCTTTTCTTTTTTTTTTTTTCTTTTTAAATGCTCTTTTTCCAGAGCTTTTAAGAGTTTACTTAGAGATTATTCCTATCATTATCTCCATGTACTCCAATTAACAGGCAGTTTTATATCAACATTAACTGGAGCTGCCTCTAAAAGGAGATGAAAGCTACTCACATGCTAAGTGCAAGCCACTGCCTGTGCAGGATAACTGTTTATAGCTCATCTCTACATAGCGGTCTTTTTGTTTTGTTTCTTTGCTACGAGGCTACCTGGAACTCGGGCTGATAATGGGCAGGACAGCATGGTTTTCAGATGCTCAAAGCCTTACTGTACACAATGGCAACACTGCCAAAAAGCATATCTTTCTCCTGTTGCTCCATTTAAAGTAGCTCAGGCATTTTGGTAAAGCTATTTCAAACAGTTCAATTTCACAGCTGTAACACACCTTCCCCTCCTTCTGCATTTTTAAGAGGGAATGGAGCTCCTTATCTACCCAGGGAAAGCTGCATGCAGCCAGCACAGCTGCACCTGCAGGGTGCTGCACACCTGGCAGCAGCCGCCAGGCAGCCACTTCTGTTCTCTTCTCAACAATTTTGTCTCTTTAGCATACAGACCCAAGGAAATATGTGGGTAGTACCAACAAGATTGCTCTAAGTGACGCTGCCAGAACACCATCCTCTGATTTCACACTAGCTCACACGTGGAGACTATAAATGCTCGTGCCTTCCTCACATAGGCTGAGATCTTTGCAGCTGGCAAAATACATCTTAATTTCTAAAATGAAAGCCAAAGGTTGGGATTAATGTTAAGAGAAAGAAACAAAGAAATACTAAAGAAAATTACTACACTCCACATTTGAGTAGATTGGTGCAGTGATTTGCTCACGCTCAGATACCTGAATTTTTTTCACATTCTACATAACGATGGTGAACCTCAGGGTGAGCCAAACCACTGCAGGGACATCTCTGTACCCACGTGCATGCAAGGAGGACTATGAGGACTGATGTCTTTTCCTTAACCTGTAAACAAATCCCACTCAGAAATTCCAGCTCTGACCGGCTCCAACCTTCCACAGCAGCCCTTAGAAATGAGACAAGGTGAAGCAGAAGCCACATCCTTGTACCTGGACACAACCAACACACTGAGCTTCAGAGCCCTGTGGAGGACTCCACCAAACTCAGCATCACAGCAGCTGCTGCAACATCTGCAACACCCACCATGCCATACAGTCACTCACACAGGTTGCTCAGTAGCAATGGGAGATGCACAGAACTAGTGCAGGTGTTGCCAACTGTTTGTTCTGCTGCACATTCCTGAGATACCACAAATGAAGACCTGAGGTTAAGAGAAGTCACAGCACCTGCAGTCCTCTCCCTCTGCCCATCCCCATCAGGCAGCCATACAGCAGGGATTGGAGCTGCCTGAACTACACCCTTTGCCAACTGTAAGACAAGCCACCGTAGTACTCTGACACAATAAATGGTTTACGTCCCCTCCACCCCTGCAAGACAGAATGACATAAAGGCTGTTGGGGGAACCAGAGAAAAAGGGAAGCAGCAGCATTTAGCCACTGAAAATGAACAGGAACAAACAGTTCCTTGCATGCTGTAACTGACAGCTTGTTCTGTGCCTCTCCAATGACCCTATCCATGAACAACACGGACCTTTTTATACATGCCTCGGGCTGTGTTAGCATTCATCTCAACCTCCAAAAAGCTCAGCTGTCACTGCTGCCTAAAACGGGCATTGGGATCTTTATTAAAAAAAAAAAAAAGTAATACAAAATATTCTGAACTAATGATGTTTAACGTGGAATTAAATTTTCAAATTAAATAAATTATCAGAGCATTTTCACGTATGCCAGTCCTCCCAATCTAGGGAATCTAGGAAGATGCTACATATCTGTTACTATTCATCTACCTCCCCAGTTGTGACGTATGCCAGGGCAAGTACAGCATCTGCCCCAAACATTTACTGACACTGCAACCTGCATCTTTGACTCTCTTGTTTCCACCCCATACAAAGACATTTTTCCATCCTTATGTTTCTTCTAAATTCAGACAACTTTGACATTGTTCTCTGCTCTAACTTAACCACCTGCTGCTTGTAATAAAATGCCTATTTCTCTCTTGGCATCTTCTCATAAGTGGCATTGTTACAACACTTGCTGTAATTCTAAGTGCTGATCTACGTAAGAAAACTGCTCCAGAATTCCAGAAAGAGACAAATGTTGAAGCATATTTGGGGTTTGCTGGTGGGTGTTTTGAGAGGTGTGGAGTGGTGGAAGGCACAGAGGTGTGGGGTTATTTACTTTGTTATTTTTTATCTAGAGATATTAGATGGTCCTTGCACTCAGGGGTACAAAGAACAAATAAAGAAAAATGGGTTAAATTGTGTGAGAAAAAGAGTACAGATAGATGATGGACACCAGCCTGAAACAAAGAGCATGCTGTTACTGATAAAAGGAGAAAGTTCAATAAATGTAATACCTAATGGACATTCCCATCTGAAGTCTCCTTGCAAAGAACAGTGTGGGACGCATGGGCATGAAATGCTTCTTTCAAAAAGCCTCATGGCATTTTACTATGAACTCCCCAAACCAGCACCAAAATGAAGCCAGGTCCACACAACCCTGAATCTTTGCTGATGGTGAACTAGAGCTGTCCTTGCATGGAGATTCTAGCACCAGCTCACACCTGAGCTCTTGCAGGTCAGGTTTGCTGATCAAAGGAAACGATTAAGCCTGGAAGTCTCCTTGTGAACAGAAGTATGAACAGGCTGCGGTCTGATCATTAAGTGGCTTCTATCAGACTTATAATTTTTTCATCTGCAAATAACCTTTTCCCCCTCGTGGTTAGCAGTGTGGTTGAGAGGCAGGGATCTTGCCTCCTGCGTAAGTTGCTTTAGGTGGGTATGTTGTCAAGGTGGTATCCAACAGTGCTGAGAGCAGGAGCATCCTTTCCAGATGCAGCCTCTCAGGAAAGCCCCATTTCAAAGAGTCTTTAATGGACTATTAAATACTGCTGAGGAAAACCTAACCACGCTCACTCACTTAACCAAAAAATGATGAGCATTTTCAAGAAAAACACTTTCCACATCCACATCAGTAAGTGACTTTAGTGAGTATTTTGTTCAATTTATTCAAATGTAAGCTTTCTACAATCCATCTGCAGTGTATTTTGCCGGAACAATTATGTCAAACACAGAAAAAAATCTGGGGAGAGGGAAGAAGAAAGACAGCATGCCACAGAGTCTGAGCAGGATGCAGAGTAATGGAAATTGCACCCCTGTGAAAACACAGGGACAACTACCATGGGTTCTGCACAAGAAAATTATTTTCCTCCTATATACTAGAATTATCTGAAATTCAAATATGTTTATGGAATGGTTTCTTTAAAGCGTAAATTGCAAGAGATGATGTTCAAGCCATTTCTGTTATCCTGACAGAGTTGACAAATGCACCATTGAATGATTTTATCACTATATAAACTCATCATAACCATCAGTACACCACTAGTCGTATATGAAAAGCACTTTATAAAACACCCTGTGTGAAATTTAGAATTGGACACACTTTCTATCTGACAGCTATCCTGCACTAAGCTCACCTTTTAGCTATGGCAAAAACTGGATGAACATCCAAGCAGTATTCTTGGACGCCTGCATCACCAGCAGCTAAGCAGATGGACTTCAGAGAAGCTAAATAACACTATTAGCAGCATCTCAGTTCATGCAGTGTATTTTCTCCAAGTACAGCATGTGATTCCTGGATGCCACATCAGCCGTTTATATAAATCCTGACAGGCAGTGAGGACTGGTGTGAAGTGACAGGTGAAAATGAAAATTAACACAGGTGGTTTTCCTCTTTGAATGTATGTTTTGCAGGGAAGTTACACAGTACTTAATTCTGCTTAAGTGTTTTGCTCAGTAAACCTAGCAAAAATATGAGTACACAAACATCTTTATGTTTTGCCTACTTGGCAATCCATATATTCTGTACACAGATTTATTTGTAAATGATCCATATGCACACCATTCCCAGAGTTTGCATAAAGGCAAACTTCAACAGCAAAGCATAAAATAAAGTCACTCGGAGTGGTGAAGGGCAAGAAAAGGAAAGCTGGAATATGGCATAATTCAGACGAAGAGCTCACAGCAAATCCAAACCTGAAGGAAACAAGGGAACTGGGTGCACAAGCAGACAGACCCCTGATGCTCAAAAGGAGATCAGGGTTTGCAACAAACATGAGAAATCGATGACATGGGGAAGGTTTGGATGTCTGCAGATACAAGCAGCTGCACTACCCAGCAGAGCCAGTCCGTGCTTCTCCCCTGCAGAACTACACCACCTTCCTGGGAAACAAGTGCTTTGTACACAAAAACATCCAACCCACCTGAAGGCTATAAATGATGAAACAAGGAATCAAGATTCAGGTTTTGCTGCATGAGTCAGGCTGTAGATCCAATTTGCATCATGTGAGCAAACAAAACTTCAGCAAACTGAAGCCTGGAGAAACAATGATGCCTTTAACACGCACATTTCTTGCTGTTTAATCAAAATTGTTTTCTTTTATGTTTTTGTGTACGTTTGATGCAATTACTGGAAAAGTTTTTAGCTTGTTATGCAGGTTGTCAGAATAGATGATCTAACAGTGCCTTCTGGCTTTAAAATCTATGAACCTTTGATATATTTCTCAGGAGCTGATGGAACATCACCATCACTTTTAAAATGCCTAGGCATACATTTCTCCATCAAGTTATTGCTCCTGTTTCATTTACTTAATGCTCCACCTTCCCAACAATGCAAGTTAAACTTTCTCTTCTCTTGGATTACTCTGCAATTACATTCTAATTGTGGTGTGTTATCTGCATTGAACTGAACATTTCAGACTGGAATATTAACAAAGCTAAACAGTCTCACTTAGAATCATCCACCTGAAGTGTCACTGGTCCCTGCCTCAATAAGCCTCAGACTGACTATTGCACAGAAATACACTTGAGATTGGCTGAATGTCCCCAGGGCAACCAGCTGGGGCTGAAAGGAGAGGCTGCAGAGACCTGTGTTTTTCACCCAGATACTGCACTGATGCTGAGGCAGGCTGGGATTGGCAGTTCAGCAAAATGTTTAAAAAAATAAAAATAAAAAAAATTAAAAAATAATCAATCTATTCAATGAGCTCCATAGGCTCATTCATAATGCAGAGTACAGTCCCCTTCTCAGCTAGTAACAGTACTGAACTTGGAAATTCACAAGTTAAAATACATTTCTGCTGCATCAAAAAATACACACAAAACCACATTTTAAGCCACTTCTCTTCTTGTTTCCTCTGTATGCCAACTGACTGCTGCACTTAGAATATTTCATCTTGCGGCTGCACAACAAGAATTGCTATAACCAGCATCCAAACTGAAGCTACACAGGAGGGGGCCACTTTGTCACACTACCAATGAACAGCACTTGTAGAAGAACTAGGGATGTCCTGAGTGGTTTCCTGCCTTGATATTGATATTGTTCTAGAACTGACCAGTAAAATTGAGTATTTAAACCTATTCTGCAACAAATGGAGCTATGCTCAGACAGAACAATTTTTTGAACATTAGAGATAATGGAAAAATTTCCTCAACATTCAGAATTATACCGTCCTCTTGAAGCTAAGCTGCTTTCTGTGATCAGCAGCTGCTATGTGGTGCAATGAGGAGCAGCTGAGGGAACTGGGATTGTTCAGTCTGGAGCAGAGGAGGCTCAGGGAAGACCTTATTGCCTCTTGTCCTGCAAAGCTAGCAATAAGACAAGGGGTGATGACCTCAAATTGTGCCAGAGGAGGTTCAGGTTTGATATTAGGAAATTTTTTGTTCACTGAAAGAATGGTCAGGCATTGGAATGGACTGACTAGTAGGTGGCTGTGTCACCATCCTTGGAGGTGCTCAAGAAACGTTAGATGTTGTACTAAGGGATGTGGTTTAGCAGATAAATATCGGTGGCAGGTGAACAGTTGGACTGGATGATCTTGGAGGTCTTTCCCAACCTTGGTGATTCTATGAATTTTTTTATACTGCACAAAACCACACTATACAGCTTCCTCATGCCTTATATTAACAGAAATATGCTATAAAGGTCAAACACTGAAAACATGCAAGTCCAAGTCTGAGATTCATTTCCAATGTAGCCAATGGCCAACAGGAACTCTGAGAGACATTTCCAGCTTACCCTTAGGATTTGTCATTTCAGGTCTGTTGTTCTCATCTTTCCCATGTTTGCCTCATATCCATATTCCACAAAGAGCACCAGCCAGTGTCAGAAGCAGTGTGACAGCACTCTGAAACTTCTGACTGTGTTGCAGTGTCTCTGCCTGCATGAACCAGACTATGAAACTTTTCTTCCTCACTTAGAAGTCCACAATTTCATAAAGGTCCAAACCTCCAGTCTTTCTTCTGCTTGGAGTTTCTTCCACTGGAGTTTACCAGTTCAGTAATTGATAAATTGTAATTTATTACTACTATATTTTGCATGCAACAACTCCTGTGAAGATTCTTCCTCTTTTTTATTCTCAGTTTTAGGAGATGGATTTTCAAATTGAATGACTGTGATCAAAAGACATTGCAAAGTAGCCTAGAAAAAAATCACCCCTGAGTGAAACTGAGAAAAACGAAAAGGATGCACTGAAGCAAGAGACAGAAAGAAGCTGCCTTCACAATGGCAAGCGAAAAAAGATCAGCCATAGGTGTGGGCACAAACTGGGTACAAAGATGAGCTCTTCCCTTCTTAGCATGAACATCTACAGCGTTGCTTTTAATGCAAAGGCCCAAAGTGTGGTAAATTCAGCACATCACACTACTCTTCCCTCCTCATAAAAGAATATCCATCCTAAAAAGATGATCCAGATTGTGGGAAAAGCTACACATATTTTCAATAGATCTTTCTCTTTTCATGATAAAAGCGAGCTGCAGCAGCTCTCCCATGGAATTCACAGTAAAATAAAATTTGCAACCTGGCACCAGAGTCTGATGAGCATATACAATCCTTCCTGAGAGGCCCAGGAGGAATCTATTGTTTTGAGGCTTAATTTTCAATTTGCATCTTTAAAAAGGTATGATTTCATCCAAATTCACTGGTCTACTCATTTATATTTATCTGTAAGAGACCACATTTTAGTTCCTTTGTAAAGAAACACAGTAAAAAAATTTATGTTCAAAATTATTCTGAGAGCATTTCTCATATTTCTTGTTTTATTACAATCTGCTTGGTCTGAGATGTGACTAATTTGTTTTGGAGGGCCAGATTCTGCAGGCACTCGATAGTCAGTAATCCCTCTGAGTTCTGTATGTAAAGCAGCAAAGAGAAGAGGAGGTCAAGTGGCATAAATCAGCAGTTTCATTGCAGTCAATAGCTTTAGGCTGATTTACACCAAAAGAGGATAAAGTCCTATATGTCAGAATGAAAAACACTGAGATATTTTGCCCCGTACTAAACAAGCCTCTCCTTAATGATGAGCTGAACACTAACTGCAACTGGAATCAATTAAAATTCATCGCAAAGCACTTAGTACCTTGCTTCAAACCAAACAAAAAGTTGTGCCTTGCAGCTTACAATATCTTGGGAATGTTCAAGCCAGCTCCCTTTAGACAAGACTCTTGACTGCATCCATATAATGAACAACATAAGAACTGTAAATGCACTGATAGCTAGTGGTAAAGCCTTCAGGATACACAATGATTTTGAAAAAGAGCAATTAAATGGCTAGTTATTTTGAAGCCATGTCCCCATTTAAACTATTTTCCTCATAGTCCATCTGCCAGAGAGCCTTTAAGGCAGACGAGAAGATGCAATACCAATCACAGAAAGCTTCTATTATACTAATATTTTCAAAAGACCTGCACTGTTGACTATCATGAGTCTCATTAAGAAAATGCAAGTTGCTCCACTACCCTTAAATATATTAATTTCATGGCTTTGTGTACATAAATGAAACCAAGCTCTAAAAACAAATGCAACTAAGAAAACATAGTAGGATGGGTGGGGGGAGCCTTTACATTTATCTCAGCAGAAATGAATTTTCTCTCAGACTCAAGACTACCAGACGGCAAGACCAGTTCCTTCAGGAAGATGAATTTTAGGGTTGATATTTCTACCATAGAAGTTCAATGAATAAAGACTGCTAAGATAGTAGTGCAACTCAAAAGAAATCCTCAGCATAAAACAATAAATTACATATGCAGTCTACTGTATGTCAAGAAAGAGGAGATGTTACCAAGGAAAATATGTTATCCCACACTTTTTTTAACCATAACGTGAATATTTGTCTGTACCAACTATTTGCACCAAAGCTCAAAACACTCCTAAAGTGTTCTGGGACAGAACACCTACTGGAAGCACTGGGAAATTTGCTAAATTGGGTCAAGGCAGGATTATAGCATATTGATTTAATGTTCTTAGTAAGATTCATGAACGTGATTTCAGACTGATTTCCATTTGGAAACCTTCCCACCACACCTTTCTAATTTCCTCAGCAACACTCTTTCCAATACATTCACTGGCAATTCCACTCCAAAGGCAGAGAAAATCAAAAGGTCAGAGCTTTAATTTGTACAAATCATAACGTGCACAACTAAAAATTTACTGCTGACCTCCAGACTCCAATAATTGATTCTCTCTCCTCACTTTAAAGCAGTAAAATCAAACAAACAAACGAAAACAGCAGAGAATTCACATAGTGGTTATGCTGTCACTAGGAACAGCACAAGTCCTGCAACATTTATTTTTTATCTTGTAAATCCTGGCAATGAGGTTACGTGGAAAGTTTGCCTTTAAAACAAATACACAGAAACCTTTGCAAAGTGTGGTACAAAAAGCTTGGAAACATGAAATTCCTATAGCCCTGGAGTCCTTGAAAACAAGGAATAAACAATGAACTTCAAAAACACAAGTGAGAACTCCCCTTCAGCCCACTGCACAAACACCTGGAGATTGACCCATGGTTGGGTTTTTGTTTTCTTCCATCCTGAGGTTGACAAAACACTGAGATAGTACGTTATGCTTTGGCCAAATTAATCCTCTGACTAAAAGATACCGAAGAGAATACAACAGGTTAGATTAATACTAGTCTTTTATATATATGACTTCTGAAGTCAATGTTATCTTTGTGAGACACTCCACACTGCGACCTTCAAGTAGATCTCTAATATAAGAGCATTAAGTAAGTGAGAATTGAACTAACAGTGCTGAAATGTTCAGCAAAACCTATCACTGAGGCTGCTCCATCTGCTTTTACTTATTTAGGAAACAGCAGGTTTCACATATTTGAGATGAAACAAATGAGAAAACATTACAGCAACATAACTTCCTTCAACTGAAAATAACCACTTAACAGATTTTAAAACAGATTTCTAATACATGTAGGAAGGGTTCCCTGATCTTTTTTCTTTTTTTTTTTAATTGGCTCAGTAAAGTACAAAGATGTTTTATTTCTCACAGGTTTACTTCTGTAACACTTATTTGTTTAACGGTTTTGCAGTGGAAACAGTGCTGCCAGCTCATGCTGCTTCTTCCTACATAATGTTGCTAGAATCTGTCCTTCCCAAAAAAATGCCTTGATGGTGTAGAGCAAATACAGATACTAAATGTTATCTATATGCATTGCTCTTGAGTAAGTCTCCAAGCTCATACCTTCTGCTGCCCTCTGATCTTTTTCTTCTCTCACCATCCCAGAAGCTTCTTTCTCACACCCCTGACTGGGCAAACTTCACTTCTCCACCACGGCACTCCATGTGTTGCAGATCCCCATTCCACCCACAGCACCAACCTCCTCTCCCACTTGCCTCCTGCACATGGCAGATCTGGCATGTCTTGGTCCCCCCATACCTTCTGTGAGCCACCAGCTACAGAGCAGTCAGTTTTGCTGGGGAAACCATTCTGGATTCTGGGGACTCTGTAAACTCATTTCTGACCACTGAATCTCAAACAGAAGTCCTTTCTTTCAGTTTTCCAAAGACAGTAGCTACTCTGTTGCTTCATTCAGCCTCTGCCAGCATTGTTTCATTAGCAAAACTACTTCAGACATGAAGTCCATATATTTGGGACTTGGAAGGCTTTACTCCAATAGGATGAGTCAATAAAAACCAAGACACTGTCATTCCTGTGTTATCTAAAGGAATTCTTACTTCCCCAGGTTCACTCAAGCCTCATCTTCTCATTCTTGCTGCCAGCTCCTCAAGCTATCCTAAGTATCCAATTACTAAATATTTACTATTTTATTTTCAAAGAAGAGAAGATGACTACTGTCACTCCTGCCAACAGAATCATGGAATTGCAGGGGTTGCAAGGGACCTTTAGAGATCATCAAGCCTAACCCCAAAGAAGAACACACTTTTATACTAATTGTGGTACCACCCAGTAACCTCTGATCCAGGACCCAGCCAGGCTAGGTGCTCCACAACCATGGCCAACAACCCAAATACAGCCCTATGGTGCTGAGCTGCGCCGTGCACAATTGAGCTCTTAGCTGAAGTGGGTCTTCTCTTACCCCAACTGAATACATGAGCTGCCCCGCTCAAAGAAAGATGTATTGCACCCCACAGACTTTCTGGAGGATTGCAATCTCTGACTACACCTGCCATTTCTCTCCCAAATGTGCTATATATACTTAAAGTACTGGAGAGATAATAAATTCACAGTGAAACTAAAAAAAAAAACACCAAAAAACTGGAGGAAAAACATAAAGCAGAAAATTCTCCTTGAAGTCATCCCACACCTGACAGCATTTCCATTTCACCGCGCAATCATCATCAAGAATCATCATGTAGCTTTTTGCAACCATCATAATTACAATTAAGTTTCAAAGAATTACCTCCAAGCCAGGTGCTACATTCCGTTTTAATGTCACTGGTCATTTCTGAAATGCAAATGAGCCTCAAAATTTCTCTGATGTTCAATGTGACAGCAGCCCTCCATTGTGACAGTGTGCTAACTGTGAAATTAAATAAATTAGCTCCATCTTCAAAAGATGGCATTGTTAAGGATTTTCTTTATCTGAGGTGTTATTAAGTTGTTATTACATATATGGGTGGGGGGGAACCTCACTTCTGAAAGTGAAATAGTATTCTCTTATTCTTCCTTTTACACAGAATAGAGTCAGTAAGACTGAATCAGGATGAAGAGTAAAACCACATTCTCTCATTTTCAAGCTGCCAGTTTAAAACAAGCTGGTATTTGTCCCAACTCCAGAAGCATTACATCAATAATAAATGAAATTACTATATCCCCATCATATACGTTTACTGCGGTTGTCAGTTATTTAAATATTTGAATTTTAAAATAGTAAAAAAAAAACAAACATTTTTACTTGTTCTAAAAGGTTACATGCTGAAATTTTTAGATTTTATACAATTAAAGAACAAAACTAGTAGCTGTAATTGCTGAAGTGAAAAGCATCATTGTATATATGGGGGAAAGAAACCCAAAAGTTTACCCGTACACTCAAACATAAAACAAAATATTGCCTGATAGATATTTTATTGGCATTTATTAATGTATTAAATAAATTCATGCCTGTCCACTTTATCGTGCTTGCAGCAAAAAGATATTACAGGAAAACCAAATCAGAGCTGGAAAAAATGAAGTGAGAGACATTTGAACCTGTAGCCTTGCATTCAATTTTAATCCAGCCTTTCCGCTTCAAATCCTGGGGTCCTGTCCATCTGAACCCAGAAGTGCCAGGAGTGAAATCACACTTTATTAATGCTACAGTTGACATGATCTAAATTAATTTTAAAAAAGCAAGCAGAAATAATTTGCTGATTTCAATGCATCAAAACCAACTGAAAAGTTGAATATTTAACCCGTATGGAGAGTGCTATTTCAGAACCCACCCTACATTACATGGAGTTATTTATGAAAATAAATTAACACCTGAAACATTTGGTTGTACAGTTTTCACTTCATGTTAAGTTGAATAATAAGCAAAGAAGGCTTTTTCCAGAAGGGTTCAGATCTTTTGTTTTGATCAAGAAGAAACAAACATCTCAGCATTTTGTGATGAGCGCGCAGTGAAGCCATAACTGCCATTAAACACTTTGTTTAAATTCTGCACTAAATGTGAACGTGGTAGAATCAATCCTTTGACCATTTTTATGCAGCTATCTGGTTGTAATACAAGCTCTTAATATAAAAGCCAGCAGCAAAATCACGCATCTCTCCTCCTCTGGAAAAGCTTCGGTTCTCTAAACTCTCCTCAGCAAATTAGAAGAGAATAACAGCAGACAGCTGCACAATACTTAATTTCCCACAAATTATCATCTATTTCCATGCCTCCCAGATTTCCTGTGAGCTGTTTCAGGTCTTTGAGGAGCATAGGAGTTCAAAAACCAAACGGTCAAACAGCAGCTTTTATTAGCTGGCCACAAAAGAGCTCCATCTCCCACCTTCCCTGCATATATAATGGCAATACAACATCATCCAATTCTGTTTTGTCATTTTTCCACATAACTTAGTAAATTAAACATATATTTATTTCCTCTTCCCTTGAAATCTATTGCTGAAGGCTAAAGCTCATGTTTATTTGTGCAGACAGGAGATACATCTCCCTACATCTGACAAACATGTTTGAGGTTCAGAAAATGCATTAGTAACGAGAAAAGGGCAATCGGTTGATAAATGAAATATTTTGTGTAACTCCCTTAATTGCTGAACAAATTTTGCTCAGAGAACACGGCATTAAGTGGATATAGTGAAAGATGAACTGGACATTATTTTTCCAGTCTCAAACTATGGCAAAGTTCACAGTTCTAGAGAAAAAAAATATTCTAATCACTCTTTTGGCAAACAAAGAGGGCTGTGACTCAAATACCATGCGACTTCTTAGGCAGTATGGATCACTACACTGAAGAGGCACAGTGTTAATCAGCACTTTTCATTACTGGACAAACTGGGTTTTCACCAAATTTACTTCAAAATCACAGTGTTTGCAAACTAGCACATGGATAAAGGTCCATAGCCTGCCTGCAGATGAGAACAATAATATTGTTAAACAATAATATTGTTAAACAATAACATTTGATGAGAAACACAGGAAAGCAAAATCTTCCCTTCATCCTCCCATATCCATTCCCATCTATCACAGCCTTCATATTTCCAATATGTAACCAGATTTCACCTGGCTTTACAGTTCTTAATTCCACACTGAAATGTGGGTACATATGTTTATCAGCCCAAGACAGTCACATACAGAGAGAGAAATTCTCACAGATTAAAACAATATTATTACAGAGATGCACCAGCTCTGGTCCATGGGTTTGGCTATGCAACTCTAACAGTAAATCTTCACTCTTGCATCCTTTCAGAGGCTTCCCATTAAAAAAAATACCCAATGCCACATTTCTCTGAGCTATGCAACTGCATAATGGGTATTTTTCAGGACTTTATCTGATGCAGCCAGACTGCTCAGATCTGTGTGTTACCAGAAAGATCAGTAATAGCTTACATTTAATAATGATGCCTAGAATAAACAGACTTTTACAAATGTAACAGCAGTGGCTGCTACTGATGTTAATGAAAAAAAAACCAACTATTTGATTTGGTAACAGAAAAGGGAAAATACAGGCAAAGAAAAGCCACAGTTAAACAGTCCAAAGGCAAGTATTTCTGTAAGACAAGCGATAGTTTAATTTACTGGCCATGGTAAGTTTTATAGTGAAACAAACTGCAATCTAATTACTTGCTGCAAAACAAGAGCTTGATTTGATTTTAGGAGAGGCTCTCTCTAATTCCCTGTTATTGTTTTGTCACTGTAAACTTAGAAATTGCTACAGGGCCAGTAAGTTTAATTTTCAAATCAATCCTTGATTTACACACACATCCTGGCTGGTGTGCATCTGTAATGTGTAAACAGTACATCCCCAAGCAAAATTGTTATACAAACATAATTGGAAAGCTATCTATCTACCTCAATTCCAAGCACATGGATCTTGGGGTTTTAAAATAATAACTGAAGAAAGCCCTCAACCACCTGCATAAAGAGAAATTAGTACTGAAAACTTGAGTCTGGAAAATACAAAGCAGCTGGCACAGAAAATATGCACCAGAAAATAAGCAATTCTGAGATGGAAGCTAGGTTTCTAGACTGTCTATAAAGGCAGGTATCCAAAGCCATACTGGAAAGAACCACCATTCTACATACATGACAGGAAGATTCCTGCTAACAGCAAACTTTTGTAAGTGATGTTAGATCATTTAGAAATGCTTCAGTTTATGACTCCTCTAATATTTATTTGAAAGTCATCAAAGAGGAGTACATCAATTTTGCTGTACGAAGATGTTCTTGGGAAGCTGTTCTTTGAGCACACCTCACAAGAATCACATGCAGCATCAGCTACGTTGTTTCACACTGTTTTATACAGTTGCCCCCACATGTGCAGTTTGAGAATCTGAAACATGATGCAATTTGAGATTACTTGGAGAGAAACTGTAAGGGCAGCAGCAAAGCCTGTGGAATTTATCTCAGAAGTGCCCAGAGGAAAGCCAGGCTTATGTTGGTGCTTGTAACGAAATCCCCTGGCTCAGACAGCACCCACGTGCATCAGGTGAGTGCAGAATGGGAAGCACCGCACCATCTGCAGACATCACAGCCTCGTATCCAACTTGTCCACACCAAGCAAAGGGAGCCCTGCGAATGGGCACCACAGCAGAGATCTCAGAACAGTTTGTTTTACTTCAGTATAGCAGTGGAGTCAGACAAACGGAGCATTTCTAAAGGGCAAGGAAAGGCCAAGCACATATCATCACCTTCAGATTCCCAGATGTCTCAAAACACATCATTTCTCTGACCACTTACAGCATTTCCAGTAACGTTCCACATGAATTCCGAATCACACATAATGACATCTCCACAAGAGAGAAAACGTTCTGCCTCCATCCAACACCAAACGCTTAAGAAGATGGGTTACAAAGCACAGTGACGCAATCAAACCATGATTTGGACATGAGATCCCCTCTCTGGGTTTGAAATACCATTTTATTCCTGGAAATCTTTTCTAATCCCTAAACACCAGCAATGATATGACATAAAAGCAAGAACAGTTTTAGAAAGCCCAAAGTGAACAGGTACACAACAGCAAAAGGATCAGAAGGCACAGGAGCTCAGAAGCAAGCAAGATACAGCAAAGTGCTGCTAAGAAAAATCACAATAGCACAACAAAATTTCATTTAAGTTGACTTGAAAGAATGAGAGCACAGCTCAAAAATGTGAACAGTTCAGGTTTTATGCTGGGTAACCAGTGAGACTTGACATTTCTTCTTAGAAGGATTCTTCTATTACCCCCATACAAGTAATCCTTTGTTTGAAGATAAAAGGTCTATATTAACTATGTATAAAAGGTATCCAGCCCTGCTACTGGGGTCATAAACAGTGATAAATGTAAATTAAAGCACCCCAGCATATTTAATAACCTAATAAAAGTAATTTTCCAATGGAGATTCATTGGGAAACTGCTCTGCTGAGAACAACAAGAAAACAAACAGCAGAAATAGTTACCTAACAATACCAGCAAGTGGGGAGAATTTTTTCCTTATAACATTGCTTTACTAATGCTTTCAGTAGCTCAAAAACAGCAGCTAGATTTGAACAACAACAAAAAAAAAAAAAAAAAAAAAAAAAAAAAGAAGGTCAAATTCTGATAGAACTGATGGCATTAACTTCTATGATTACTCTCTGCCCCTAGAAGCCTGGGAATGTGCTTCCGTTGAACAACCAGATCATGGCAAACAAAGAGACAAAGCAAAATGGGAATGGGATAAATGGGTGAGTGGTACACCTGACGCGTTGGAAGGACAGATTATTGAAGTCATTCACTGCCTTCTGCCTTCCTGAAATGAATGGGGAACGGGGAGTTTCTGGTGAACGATGAGGCAGTCTGAGATTCTTTGAAAATGTCAAATCTAACAGCACGAGGAAATGTCTTTTGAATCTGAAGATGAGAACTCAGGGGAGTTAAATTAACAACATAGCACAACATTTTACCAAGTAATAGCACTATATTTTTTCTTTTATGGAGCACTGCTCGGGGCAATATTTAATCTCTTGAGTTTAATGAACTTTTAAAACTACTCAATAAATACTCAAGGCCATGACAAGTACAATCATAAGATAAATTTAGCCCCACTCCATTGGACTATATCACTTTTTGTTATTAAAAAATGTTAATTTTAATATACTAGGGGACTTCATTTCTATAAAATAAGGTGTCAGAGTTTCTGAATTCATATCACAATGGTTAGTTTTCATTAAGAATGTTAAGTATAGTGTTATTTTTAATAAAAATACATGGTGAGCCCTTCTTTCAAGGCTAATAATAGGACTTTGGATAAATAGTGCTATCTATAAAACGTTTCGGCTCTCAGCACAGCTTCCTTTAGTCACTGCAGAGGTTAAGATTTTGGGAAATTATGTAATGAATTGAATTCACATATCTGAAGAATTTTTAATGATGTATATTAATTTATTTTGCAGATGAAATAACCAGAACAAGCACACTAATGCTCACTAGAATAAAATGCCATTCAAAAAAAATACGGAGGATTCACATTTCAACTGTCATGAAGAAATCAAGAAAATCACATGAATGCCTGAAGCACTAAATTACTTCACAGCTTTGGATGGACTGAGGACTGCAGCCCAATGGGAAAAAACACTGGCTTGGTGAAGTCAACACAAAGTCATCTCCATCTTCAGTGGATCAAAGAATCCACCCCATTTAACTTCTTTGTCACCATGTATGCAAACAAAGCCTCTCTCCCAGCAGTATCTCTCATAAATAGCACCTCTCAGTTCCGTTTTTCCTGTTAGCTTACAGACAGAAGAAACATATTAAAAGAATGCAGAACTTTTACTGTCAAGCAGTCAGAAAATAGAAGGCATTCAAGCTGAGGTTATAAATGTAGGCCATCAATTATCTAATTTCAAAACGTTTATAGTTATCACTATAAATAAATCTATCTGCAGTCATTCCACAGCAACTAACAACTCCTTGCCTACACCGTCTCTAAGTATCAAGATGAGGTATCACCAAAAATAAAACAAAATAAAAATTGGGATTTTTTGATCAATGACACAAGACTCTCAAAATAATCTGATGCACACAGGCCATTACACTGGCATACAAACCATTTAAGACAGAACCTCCAAGGACCACCTTCCATGTTGCCTTCATTCATAAATACACAAATCCTTAAATGTGTTCAGAATTTACTACCGTTTTGTATGTATGCTCTCTGAGTTATCAGACATGAAGTACTAAGTAGTCTTCCCATTTATTTTTCATCACCTCCCTGAAAAATGGAAGAAAATCAACAGCTGCAAATCTTTTTGAAATATATTTCTGAAAATCTGTATATTGATTTAACCTCTTTCACGCCACATTTTTTATTTTCCCAACTCCCAGAAGCACTCTTTAGTAAAATACCCCCATTAGCTTCAAAAAGCAGGCAGGATGTACTACTTGAGTAATACAAGGATTCCTCTCATGAGAAGTATCGAACTCTGTAGGCACCAAATAATTTGCTGCATGCATTAGCTTTGCAGGTATAAAAAAACAAAAACAAAAACAAAAACAACGAATGTTTTTTCATATAAAATATCTGCATGAGCATCTAACTATATGGACATTCTTGGGCTCAGGAAAAGGAGTGGTGCCTCAGTTACGTACACTGTCTCTCCAGCCATACAGATGATTTGTACCGAAGGCATCTCTATAGAAAACATTCAGGGTTACAGAGAACCCATTTCACTGCTTCCTAAATTTCTTCTCAGCCTGATAAAAAAGCTTTAGCTGTTTTCATGGGACACAGGAGGTTATCATTCTGGTCCACTATAGAGAGTGACAGAAGTGTCATGCCTAATCAGTCACCACCAAAAACTGTTGTTATTTCCAACAGTGCTCCGACAACAAGCCAGTGGGGCCACATGCCTGCACCCGGGCCTTCTTCATCAGCTGCTCTTGTCAGATTTAATGTGTTCTTCAGGTACCAAAGCAAAGCATTTATAGCTTCCATTTTCTCTTTAATAAACCTTCTCTGAACCTTCTCCCATTTTAAAAGACGCAGGTACTTGTCTATTTGTATGAACTGCTCTGACAGAAGCACTTCCCTTCACAAAGTGCCGAGATCAGCCGAGGTAATGCCTATTCCACATCTCTTTTGGGAAGTTCATCTTCCTCTTGGACAAAATGTACTTACAACTGGATGTTAAGATATGAAAATGCATAGCTTAAAAGTGACAGTGCACTGACCTGAATCTAGGTGAATATTCAATCCACGTCCTGGATGGTCTCGTAAATCAGAAGGGTTCTATTTATTTAACTCTGCCCCGATCTATACTTGTTTCAATAAAAGGAAGATAAAAAACAACACCATAAGCATAAGAGCTTCTGCAGGAGCATTCCTTAAGCATTCTTAAACAGGTGTTTTTTGTTTTGTTTTTTTTTTCCACCAACAGCTTCTTAAATTATGCCAATTAAAGCTGCAAGGGAAGGTGAGAAGTTGCAAGGTTTCTTTGGCTATTGTGCTTCCTGAGCCGTACCATGGGCACCCCAACAGCCCATCTTCTAGCAAGCCATGAGCTCCATGACTCCTGCTCACTCTGGTGGGGGGACCAAAGGTCCTGACATACTTCAGCAATACTCCTTCAGCACCCTGGTTTTCGGGGGTTGAAGCCTAAGGGAGTATTTAAATTAGAGCCCTCATGCTCAAATTCCTCCTGAGCTGCTCTACAGGCTAAGCTAGCCCTGCTCAGGGGAGGAGAGGCACCACAAATTAAAACGCTTAATGAATTCAGTATAATCATAGAGACAGCTTAGTTTTGCCTTTCTTCTGCACCCACAATTTTCAATTAAATCACTAGTGTCAAAGAAGTTTGGATCAGTCCTTGGGCCATAAGAATTGGACAAAACCAGATAATTAATATTATAGAAAAAACCCTAGGTTTTCCTTTCAGTAAGGAGAGTAAAGAGTTCTCAAAGGCTCTGATTGCACACTTTGGCAGTTAGCAGTAAGTTCTTAGAAAGGGAAAAATTAAGAGAAGTCAAGATTTTTTCATCTATCCATAATTCTTGGGTCTCGGGATTTATCACAAGACCTGCTCTTCTAATTAACCTCTCTGCTTTCTGTTATTTTCAGTGGACAACTCCAACATTTATATGGGGTTATTCAAGAAGAGAAAAAATTGTATACTTTCATAATGTTTATGAATTATGTTAATGAATTTCTCTTATGAGTACCTTTGAAGAATGAGTTCACTATTGGCTCAGTTACTCAAGACAATCGCAGTACATATTATTAGCACCAAACAGCTGGATAACTCTCACGTTCAGCATTCTTAAGCCTAGATTCTCCCACCCACGCTATCTTATCTGGTTTTCTCCTTATTTGCTTGTCACAACCGTATGTGGATCCCTCCTTATTTGGGTTCCATGACCATTTTTGGTCATCCTGTTTTTATTTGGTTTCCTTCTTCTTTGGGAATCTTGTCCTTATTTGATCATCACAACCATATTTGGTCACCCTGTCCTTATTTGGTTTCCACCATATTTGGGCATACTCATCCTTATTTGAGCATTATGACTATAATTGATTGGGATGTCCTTATTTGGTTTTCTCCTTACTTGGGCATCCCATTCTTATTTCAGCATCAAAACTGTATTTGGCCATCTCATTTTTATCCGGTTTCTTCCTCATTTGGGTGTCTCATTCTCACTTGGTCTTCACAACCATTTTCAGAAAATTTCAACAAGGAAGATATATTTATGATTTCCTTTCAAACACAGGACTCAATCCAAGGAGAAATACATTCAACATTTTGCATTTCCTGAGATTAACTAAACAAATCCCTTAGCTGTGGGCTGCAATGTTTACTATTCAACAGTTTCATCATTGGGAAATAAACATTCATGTTTCTTCCACACAATATGCTGGACTAATTTAGATTTCACCACTCAGGTTGAACTGGATTACATTTTAACTACCTTCAAGACTGCTTAAAAACAAAAATTGCTGTTTTCTCTGCATTAAATCCACTTCTTCCCACTTCAAGCAGAAGTTACCAGTCTCATAGGAGTAATGGGACACAGACACTGACATCATAAATCAATAAAGGGAAATCATATCTGTCATTCCATCTTTAGATCACGGGGCTTCTTTCTTGTTCCTCCTAGCTGACCTCTGCAACAAAGCTGTCAACTTGGAAGAGCTTAATATCTTGAGAAGACAACCCCTTTAAATTTCTCTCCTGAGTCACTGACATCCTGTCAGCTAAGAAAATAATAATAATTAAAAAAAAACAACAAAAAAAAAAAACCACCCAGGTCTAAATTTGGAATTGTTGGGAATTCTTTTGGCTTGCTCAGTACTTTGCTAATGCTGCATGCATCTGCCCATGGTAAAGTCCCAAAGAGCATGATTCTGAAGCTGTCAGGAGTCCAAGAACTTTCTTAATGCCTCTTTGACCAGGCTGCTTATATATTAGGATAAATTTGTGAGCAAAAAAGTTTTAACTGAATTTGGTCTTTTAAATGCATGGGTAACAATCATACTAGAAAACATAGCCTTCGGTTCATCTACACTTCTCTGCCCCCAAGGTTTAATAATAAAAAATATGTCCACAAGTTCCACAGTCCTTTCCTAATGAGAAAGAAGTGTAGTATGAAATGGGAGACTCTACCATAATGATGGGTATTGCTTCATCACGAGTGTGCCCAAGGCTTAGGTTGCACTTGTCACTCCTTTTTACTGGAACATGAAGATAAGCCATGCAGCATTTCTTTGCATGTACAATTAAAAATTGTGCAAAATATTAATACACAGATGGTAGTAACCATTGGAGATTAAAGAGGATAACTGAAGATCGGTAAACAATCATTAATTTCTTGGAATGCCATTGAATATGATGTCAAACATTCAATGCATTCATTCTTTGCCATCAAGAGCATTCAGACTCAAATCAGTTTTTCCTTATCTGAGGCTCATTCAAGCAATTTTTTTCCACAACCATTCCTCAGCAAAATACAGCTTCTATCTCCTCTCTCAGCTGAACTATTTCCAGTCACCTTTTACATGGCTGCAGTTTCAATCAACAAGTGAAAAAGAACCCGGAATGAAAAAATTCCAGGGAAGAAAGCAACTATCAATTGAAAAGACATTATTTATTAAACTATATTAAGTGAATATATATAATTTGCAAGTTCACAAGCTGACATCTGCCCTTTGCTTTATTGACAGTGAAGTACAGAACCCCCATCTGCCACCCTAATATTGGCATTTGGCAATTGGTATGTTTTTAGAAAGGCATACAATGTGCAAATCTGATTAGACCTCTCAGAAGACTGGCAGAATTGTACTTGAATTGCCAGCCACTGTGCAAGGGATGTTATAGCCTGTTTTTGCTGTGCAAGGAAAGCAATATGAAGGACTCGAGAGGGGAAATCAGTGGGGGCTGTAGGGCGTGTACATCTTTTGCTTTAAAATTCAATGCATTTCTGACAAAGTGCTGGGAAACGTCACCTGTTTTGTGCATCTAAGAACAGCTGAATAACATGACTGCCAGCCTCTGATGTTTGGCTTTGCATATGAAGACAGGGATGGCCAGATTATTATATCCTTATCAAGGAATATAGCAACATACACTTAAGCACAGGAGAGGAATTAAGCAGAGATAATAATTATTAATATGTGAGCATAATCTGCTCAACCATTGAGGCAGTAATAAAGGTATTAATTTGATGGTAAACATTAAAATGTGTACAGTAAGATGAATTTTTGAGCGGTGCAGTGTGGCATAACCTTAATACAGTACAATAAAATCATTCATTACAATGAATAAATACCTTAATGAGATTTGAAACATTCAGCACTCTCTGTGTAAGCAAGTGATGAAGTGAAGCCTGATATCAGCACCACAGAGCATAAATTATGCAGAAGTAATATTTTTAATGTCATCTATTCACTGGCATTGTTGCTTCTGTTAAACATTCAAGTGTACATCTTTCTTGGACAATACGAAATTAATCTGTAAGGAAGTCTACAACAGTCACCTACTACAGAACCTGATTTGCATAAAAGTAAGCAAAACTTAAATATGCAGAGATAGTATGATTTCCTTTAATTGATTTACATCCGTAATGACATGACCAGAGAATTAATGCCTCTTTTCCTTATTCGAGGGGGGAGGAGTGTGGCAGGGAGGGGTGGTTCATGTTATTGGTATTTTACTTCCAAAAGTTCGGCTGTCACATTAAACATGGTATTCTACGCCAAGCAGCAGGAGTATGTATTATACAGTGTCGAACTGCAGGGGTATAAGACAAACTGCTGGAGCACACTTTTCTCCCCTATTAATTTAAACAACTTATTAACAAATCAAGCCATTTCATTTAAATTATGCGCCTCGCCATGTAATTAGTTAAGTAAAACTACTTAAAGCACATTTTTCTTCCCATTTTAAACCGTGGTGTTAGAGCAACTACATAGTAAAGCAGAAAGGAAACCAATTATTCTAACAATGATTTTCTTAAAGGCTACACACAAGTTCCAGGAGGCATAGAAAAGGCAGTGGATTTTGTTTAATGATCGTTTATTTCTTTGCTGTGTACAGACTGAATTTTGGATTAATTTCAATAAATATAAAAATCTTCATTCTAACTGTTCCAAAGCACTTGTTATTTACATTTGGAAGTGCAGGATTACTCATGCATGGCTGCCTGTCAATTAATCCAGTATCACCCTGTGGATTTTCCCATTTGTAATTGGAAAATAGAGCTTTTCTGCTTCTCTGCAGAAACAGCAGCCATTTAACTACAGGTGGTTGCAGTGGCAACACACACATTTATCCAATGTTTATATATAAAATAAAATCCCCATTTCCTCCAGAGATAGCTAAAGCATTTTGGAGGTTATTTTCCTGCCTCTGCTATCAAACTAAGTTTTACAGATGACAGAACAGCAGAAATCAGAGTAGCAGCAATGGGGGAAAAAAATTAACAGTCTTAACAGAATCGTTGTAATTTCTTGCAATAGGACAAAACACGCTGGAGAATATTAAAAGAGGATTTCAGGATTACTATGAAGTTTCATCAGGGATGCCATATTTTGCAATTTACATGCTGCCGTATATATAATTCTAGAAGCCCCTAATTCCTTCTTTCAGCTTGGAAAAGTTATGTGGGAGAGTGCTTATGAGACAGACAGCAGAGAGGTGCTGGGTGTTGATTGTCCCCAACCCAAGCCAGGTATTTGTTGTGATGCTGCCATCATGAAGAGGCCACCGACCTCATGGGGTCCTGAGCCACATCTAGGGCAGCAGTGCTGAGTGTGTTTGCACTGTGGCCTGAAACACCAGGTAAACTTCATACTGGTGCACAGGAAAACACACAGAGAAAATGATGCATTGATTGGATCAAGCAGGAGTACTGGGAGACGGTGTCCGATGCAAAAAGCAAGTTTCTATTGCCTACAGTGTCCCAGAAAACTCAGCGTTTTACCAGGTTCAAAGCCAGGCAAGTTTTACAGCAGCTCGTCATCACTCTGAAGTGATCAGGAAAAAAACAGATAGATGAATATGCCTGATGACATGATTCAGCAGCCAACCATTCTCAAAATCTAATAGAAACTAATTATTCAACAGTAAGGGCAATGGAAAGGTCTGCATCCTATAAAGTAAGGACCCTGATTGAAACAGAAAGATACTTTTCACAACAAGGCCAACAAAGGAGAGGGGAAAAAGGATCTATTAAAAGGATAAGAGCAAACTTTCATGCTCTGATCCTGAAATAGTTAATTTGGTTAATGAATCAGTGACTAGGCCAACAGAATAATAACTCTAGCACAATCTGTTGTACAGTAAGTTATCCATAGTAGCTAAATAAATCACTTAGAGGACAAAAATGCGAAGTCAAAGAGAAAGCTGTCATTGTATTTGTGGCAAAACACGGTTGTTAAAATGTAATACTGAATTACGTTCAAAACAATCAATGCAATCAGTGCTTCTGGAGCTTATTTGTCATCCTGTTTTCATCACTCAATAGTTGTTGTTTTAACCTCAGACTGCTCCGAAAATCTGAGCACAAAAAATAATGACACGCTGAAATCTGCTGCTGACTCGGTGCACCAAAACCTGCTACATGTGAAGCAACAATTTTATTGCGAGCTAAATTGGGTATCTGGGGATGTGAATTGGGTATTTGAGGTTCTAAGGAATACTGCAGCACGCCATGCTGGATTACTACCCTCTGTGCAACGTAACTGGAAGAACCACATCTGGCTTTGTGCTCTATGCCATATATACAAAAGAGCATCACCACACAATACCAGTACCTGCAGGAGATAGGGAGGAGTATTTATTTGCCTTCTGTATGAGAACTAGAGAAAGTTAAATACAAAATAAAAAGACAGGCATGAAAAAAATAATTAGACATGGCCTGTGCAAATCCAGGAGGCAAGTCCCTGAGGAAAGCCATGGAAAATGCTTTTTCCCTGGCTGAAACAGGGCAGAAGACATGAGGAGCACACAGGGAAAGGGGACTTTGCCATCCCTGGCACAGGAGGCCCTTGCTCCCCCTCCATACAGATAGGGATGGACAACCTGTAGGAACAGAACAACACAAGATTTCCCTTAAGCTTTGTCAGAAGTTATACAGTTACATCTTAGGTCAAAACAGCACAATAAACACAGAGAGCCAGAGAAAGAAAGGGATTGTTGGGTTGGTTTATCCACTCATGTGGCACAGCTCTTTAGTGACGGCCAAAGCAGATCTTTGCAACACTGACCAATGCAAGTAGCTTCAATGGGGCCTTTGGTTTCATGACAAATCCCGTGAGCACTAATCACATACTTAACCAGAAATTCTACTTCAGATCAGCAGCACTTGTCGCACTATAATAATTCCATCAAACATCCAGGCAATTAAACAGCTGTATTTCAATACAAAACACACACTGTTCTCCAGAAAGGAGATATATTTGTCCTTGAGTGTTCATACTCATGAGCTTTTCATTCCGACCCACTGATTAAGACCCCTGAAGAAAGCTCCCACTCTAAGATGACAAAAATAAAAGCAGTATGACGAAATACCTTTCCTTATCCCAACAGCTGGCTTTAACTAATTTTTAGTCACTGAACAAGGTAGTGCAGGTGTGGAACATTTGTGGGAAACTTGGTGGCGTGCAGATAAATGGAAATACCAGCTTCCTGCCGCTAACAATCACGCAGAGCAGCGTCTGCACTGGCTGCCACAACGACCGTCAAAACAGACTCGGCAGGATGCACTCAGAATGCAGGTGGGGTACATGTGGAGGCTTTTCCTTTTCATAAGTGTTTTATTAAGCAGTTTTCAAGATACCTCATCTGCTGCCTTAGGAGACCAAATACTGTCTATCTTCAGTCACACATTCCAGCATCCAATAAAAAAGTTCATTTCAGATGCAAGGTACCTAAATTTTATTTCTCTCCAAATGATGCTTCTTTAAGAACGGAATAAGCAAATAATTCCAAAAGTTGTGTAGAAAACTAGCCCTCCAGCACTGTCATTTCACCTTCTTGTTGTAAAATGTCCTGAACTTTGAACATGTGGAGACAAATTGCAATTGAGCTAGGACAAAACGCCAGTCATGCAACACAAAGCAGAGTATAGCAATTGCAATGTAGGATTTGGAAAACTCTTTGGGATTTCACTTCATTTTCGCATTCAGAAGTGAAAGGATCTATCCGAAACTAGGTTACAGAAGCAAACACAGATTTTCCTTGCCAAAAATGGGTACAATTAAAGAGGCAATCTTTTCTCAGAAGCCAACTTCAAATTTACACTCTCTTTAATTTGGTTAAGTTCAAAATAAAAGCAGATTTTCCCACTCACCAGCACCAACACATGCTTCAAAATGCCCAATCAAGAAAAGTTCTGTATCAAAGACAGATGCTAGTGGCACTCACCAACTGACCCATGTGTGCTAGTCATCCGGCCCCCAGATCTGCTAAGTCCTCCCTCCCCAGCATCACTGTAAAGGTACTCCCTGAGATGCATGATCCTGTCTTCACTAGGTCATATTCTACAAACACATGTACAACAAATAATTAAGCTAAAAAGTCCTTCTGCTCAAACTTGTAGCTTTTCTCAGTTTGGCGAAATGAGGGTTTTTTAAAACTCTTCCTGGAACTAACTCCAGTATTTCAGGAAACACCAGAGATCTCAGTAAATAGGATGGTCATCTTGTCAGCAAAATCTGTTATGGGCTTCTAAAGCTGGCCAGTTGGTTGGAAACTTATTGGAAAGACAACAGGGGATCAGAGGTCTCAGGCTCTGCTTCTTTGAAAAGCTCTTGATGCCTCAGAACTTCAGATAAATCCTACCACAGCCTGATGAAAATAAAACCTAAAACAAGTATTTGTAGAATACCTTTAGAGCAGACAATACGGTGGGTTCGAATGCAAGCTTTATTTATACAGTCAGTATTTACACATCCCAACTGTGTATGAATTTTACAGAAGTTCTCTCCCCAGCACACATCTTTCATTAAGAAAGACGATTTAGCCCTAAGGAAAAAGGCAGTAGAGAAGAAGAGCTCAATCCATTTGATCTTTTATTTTTAATTAAATTTCCCTTATTTCTACTACTCTTTGTTCTCAATGGGATATAGATGAACACATTTTTCTCTACTTTTTATTTTCTAAATCCAAATGAATATCCAATAGAAAAACCATAAAAGCTGCTTTGGTTCTTAGGGCAGGAGTAGGACAGCAGCAAGCTGTTTATTTGGAATTTCTAATGTAAAAAAAGACAATAAAAAAAACAACAACTAACCTGAAGAATAGATGTGCCCACTTCATTTACAAGCACAAACGCTTAAATTGCACACACAGCCCAGCCATACATATCCGGACATTTTTCACAAACTCAATTAAATGCTCCAGTGCTTTTCAATATTTTTCTACTTGTCAATATAACGAGATGCATGCATACCGAAAGCTCGGCCTTTAAATCAGCCTTTTTATCTAGTCCCATTACTCTAGTGAGTGTTGTGTTTTGTGACATAATAACGCAGTACTACAGAAATGGCCATGATGAGCCTCATCGTGCATTTCAGTCTTTCAAGTTATTAAGCTTCATTTCAGACTGGAATCTCACAGATTCTTTCCCCAGCTCCTAAACTTGAAAAGCCAACAATACATTGTGACTACTCCAAGAAGCAAATAATGTATATGAATTATAGAGTTTCAAATAAAAAATTTACATTGAGCAGCATCATTGTTTTTTTCCTTGCTCAACAGTGCTAGTTCACTAATTTGAAGTGCAATCAAGCTTCAGACTTTGACATTCTGCTCTCCATTTGTACTCATGAAAAAAAATAAATTTCAGAGAGGTATTTTTTCCCCCGCCTTTATAGTTTCTGAATTATCAAGTAAGTTTCTGCTTCGGGCCCCATTTTATTCTTCATCCAAGCTAAAGCTATTGGCACGTTGCACAAAAGCTCCTTTTTTTCAGAAATAGGAAATCTAAAATGGAAAGGAACTAGGTCTATACTATGAGATTATTAAGGAAACATTTATCTTTAAACCACCTCAATTCCCAGTTCACTGCTGTACTGTAACACTAGGCTCATTGCTTTCTCTCTGCCTACAGCGCAATAGGTTGTGAGAGTACCAAGGGGACTAAAGTAAATTCTTTGTTATGTCTACACAAAGTAGTAAATGAAGCATGCAGCTCAAACCTCTCCTGCAGTGGCCAGATCCTCAGTGCCTTTCCTTTCAGAGTGGGGGATTTAATGCTATTTTCTTTCCCATATGCTTCATCTTTCAGCTTTAGCATAAAAAGGAAAAAAGAAAAATAATCTAAAGGCTTCGTTTTGCACTAACTGCTCCCTTCAGATTCCAAGGCATGTCCTGATGAAAGCTAGGTTGTGATGGAGTGAAATCAAAAGAGGAAGAAATTTCACCCTGTGAGACGATACTTAAAAGAAGGGAAAAAAGGCCTCAGAAAAGAAAGTTCTTTACTGAGTAATTAGCCATAATCTTAGATAAGACAACAGATCAAACACGTACTCTTAAAAGAGTTGCAGTGGGAAAGAAAGAATTTCTGCAAAGGTTTACGAAGCATGCTAAAAAATAAAAATTAAAAATAAAACTGAAAAGCAGAAACATTAGCAAACTTTCCCACTGAAATTAAAAGGAAATTATACAGTTGTCTCTCTGCTCCAGTTCAGGTTTCAAAATGGATCTGGGAGAGCTCCAGAGAAAAAAGCTTAGTGAACAAACGTTCCCCTTCCTCCCCAAGCACTGAGCTCAGGAGCAGTTTGTTTCAGGGGGGTTTCCAACACTGCTCTGGGGCTGCCTGCTCAGGCTGCACACCAGCAGCTCTGACTGTGCATCCTGAGGTGCTGCTCTTCAGGCTGAGTCCACAGCCCATTTCTTTGCCCTCTCACCAATGCATTACAACACACAATACTAAAAACCATAAATGATGATGAATACTACATCCTCTCTCTGTAACAGCACTGCAAGCATGTCATTTTCAAGACAACTTCCGCAGTTTCCATTGTACCTGTAACATTCATCGCCTTAAGACCTGGGTGTGCCTTACATAGTTGATTTCCACAAGTGTCTGCTATAAACTAACAGGGAAGGGCTCCCTGGATGTGCTCCTCTAGCAGCTCCAAAACAGTCTGAAAAACTAACTCAGTTGGTACTTCAACTTGTTGGCCTGAATAAGTCCTTAAAAACTACAGCCCAAACTCACGATCCTTAAAACTCCCACATTAGCTGCACCCATCCTCAGATACCCCATGTGAGTAATTTCCCAGTCCCAAAGTAGCCACACGACTCACAAGCTAACACTTACCAACTCACCAGATGCTTCACCTCAGATGATATATCTGGTTTTATGGATCTGAGGGCTCATAAAAAAAACAGGTATAAATATTTTAATGAGAGACTTTTTGTCACATTGTGAAAATTTTAATTAAGGGCTCGTTACATATGAGTAAGCACAGTCTAAATAAAGCTGATGTCTTCTTGCCCCGTGCTTGTTACAAGCCCAAGATGGGGAACCCAGCCCCACTGCAAACCCACACATTGCTCATTCTCCTCTCACAAAACATGGACTGAGCGTGTCTAACGAATCTGCAATGGCTCTTATCCCACAGTGAGTTTATTTAGACTGCTGGATTTGGGACATACATTCTGAAACAAAGTCATTGTGGCAGAGAGCCTTTGGCTCGGCTGAAGCCATTGTACAGAAGGGATCCAGAGCTCTCCATAGTCAGACGCAAACCAAAGTGCTCCATGTGCAGCAGAAGGGCTGGCACTGTTGCAAGATGGTTGGAGGTTTTCATTTCCCCTCTCAAAGTACAATTTTCATAAGTCAAAATATTTTACACAAATACATTTCAGCCAGTACTTTATTAAGAAAAAATTGTAGAGAAGGTATGTTTGTCTATTTGCCTTTAATTTTAATAACTTCATTTTTACCTGGACATTTATTTTCTGACCATTTTCTGCAGACGGAGAAGGTTAAGAAAAGACAAAAAAACCCCACAACCCGTTCCACTCAAATATTCATAGGAATGAACACTTTAGTGATAGACACAGGCATTCTTGTAACTCATTTACGCATTAGCTAAATACAGTTATTAGTCTTTATACAAGAATGAATGGGTGACATTCGATGGAAAAGAAGTTTGGAAGAAAAAAGAAAAATAAAAGAAATCCAGTTAGCACTTTCAACCCTATTATCTATGAATCCATCAACTTTATTTTGCATCCAGCAGAACCGGCTCTGTGCTGCCTCTTCCACCTCAACTACACTATCTGTGCTTTTCAGCCAGATTAATTGCCGGTTGTTCTGCCTCTTCAGTCTTTTGCACCATCCTTTTACTTGCACTACCCTCAGACATCTAAAACAGTCTCCTGGGAACAGGCACACATTTATTCAGAGGGCAATCTTTTCCTTCTTAATGTATTTCCCCAAAAGTATTTTCACAGATAAAAACAAAATGAACAACCGTTACCGTGATTATTTCTCCATTTGATGTTTCATATATTTTAACTCTTGACTTCAAAAGGACTACAAGCCAAACTATTACATTTGAGTTTAATTACATGCCTGACCTCCTTTCTAAATGTTCTGCCCTTTCAAGCAGGGTACTATTAAGTTTCCAGAGGTGATTCAGAGTTCAAGGCCAGAAGCCACAGCCCTACCCTTTGTGCATCAGTTCAGATTCACTTACCAGCCCTTACTTCTCGACATGCCCTTCTCTATCACATGGAAAAGAGGTGATACAGTGACACAGGCCATGAACCAAACCACGATTTCAAAAATCAAACCAAAAGAGGAAGATTTTGGACCTTTTTTTTCCCCCTCTCTCCGTAGGTCTTATCACATTATCTGTGCCATAGATTTATTACTACTACTTCCAGCTGTTGCTCAAATGCTTCTAGAATCACTCATCAACACTTTGGTGCATTATTGTAACCCATTTATGCATTAGTTAAATACAGTTATTAGACTTTATACAGGAATGCATGGGTGCATTCCATGATGAGGTGCAAAGGAAGCACTTTCAACACTAATATCTATGAATCCAACTTTATTTTGCATCCACTTGACTTCCTTGCTTCATCCATGTTTCTGGGAAGCCAACTATTTGTATCAAGGTCCCCGTTGTTTCAAGGTTAGTCACCTTCAAATCAATCAATGTACCTCCAACTGGTTGCAGTTCAGCCAGAATAGCTGATGCTAGCGCCTATCATGCTCATTATTGACAACAGAAATTAAGAACTTAACTCACAATTCCCTATCCACTTTTCTATGAACTGAGCTTAAATCTCTTATGTAAAAGATGTCTCACTGACTCAGAACCTCAGAAATTCATTATTACCCCCACATACCATGAGAGCCAGAGCCAAATAGCCCCTAGTCTGCCTCAGTGATATATGGGGAGAAAAAACAAACAAACACAACTTTCACTACAATGCACTGAGACAGGATTATTTTTAAATTAAATAAGATGCACTTAAATAGTAGAAAAGCCATTTACCTTCAAAATCCAGAGTTTTAAAAGAGCTCAGACCTTGGAGCTGGATCCCATTTTACAGAGCTGTAATTGAATAACCACCTTTTCTAGATGAAAAGACTGGGCAAACTCTTTTCAAGGCTATTTGAAGGTAAGAATTATTTTGCATGAAAGCAACAATTAATTAGCACTCAGCAAGGTTCCCTCTACTTTATGCTGTGAAGTAAAAGCAGGTCACTTCTGTGGCCCCTCACACCTGTTACAGGTCACAGACCCTTACCTGAACACTGTATCTTATTTGCAGTTTCAGCACCTCAAGGTTAAAACTTGTTTTCCTTCCAAGTAGAAAAGATGTAAACTTTGCTTGTTGGATATGACTGCACCCAAAGATAGAAGTGGAGATGTTTTGTTTGAGAATTACAAAATTAGAAATCACTGCTACTAAATTTGCACATTTTTAAGAGCTAATATTTTGCTGTAAGTTACACAAGTAAGCTCCAGGCCCCCCACAGTTGGAGTGGGTCAGCTCAGCTTTTTTTAGGCTACATACAAAGCCTACTTGTTCCTCTTCATATTCTTTACCTCTTACAAGGGCGTACTTAACAGACTTTAAAGACATATTTTTTTTGCTGTTATTTTTTAATTCCGAGTTTGGTCATAGGTCCATTTGGTTTACACATAAATTCTTGTGACTTACTGTTCTTTGTATAGGATGTTCCAGAAATTTAAATTAACTGTATAGTACCTACATAACAACAGCTTACTGCCAGTCGAGTAGGGAAACACTGTGCCTTGAATCAGTGTGTACAAGGGGAAAAACAAAAATAAACCAAAATTAGCTCTCCGATGCTCAAAATAGCCCTTGGACAAACACAAGGCCATGCAAGCCTGATCATCTAGCCAGCCAGTTTCACTGTCACACTGCTGTTACTGGCTACAAGGGCCACCACACTGACACTGCTTGTTGCTTTTGCTTAAAGATGATGAATTCTTCCCTTTCTTCACCGACTGAGACAGGCAGTAATCTCCATTTGATTAGTTAAGACTGCTGGCTGGCAGATGTAAATTATTTGTATATCAGTATTGATGCTGCTCCACATTTAGTGTAAATGTAATTATCATTAGGGCACTCAGAGCCATCAGATGAGAGTACTCTGAGGAATGTCAACCCTTCAGGAGAAATAAACGCACACAGACAGGTGGACTTGAAACAACCTCTTGGGCTGTTTTTCCTCTCTCTCCCATCAAACTTGTGCCCACTCACACTTGCAAGAGGAAGAGGAAAAGGAAGAGGAAAAGGAAACGCATACACAAAAAAACCACCACCAACAAGAACAAAACAACACCACCAGCAGCTGAGAAAAAGAAACCCCTGTGAGGAGCTGCAGACCGCCATGAGACCTTCCCCTTGGCCTCCTCTACTCAGAGCAGAGCAAGCAGAGGACCTCAGCTGCTCCAACACACCTTGCCCTGCAAACCCTTCACCACCCTGGATGCCCTGGAGTCTTTAGTGAGATCCACCTCACAGACAGTCCCAATCAGCCTCAATTACTGGAGAAATAAATGTTCCAAAGGCAATTAGGCCTACCCACTGGGAAAGGACAGGACGTTCAGTACAAACAGAACTAGCAGTGTCTTCACACCTAACTTCTCGTGGCTACTGCCAGGGGAGACAAACTGCTCTACCAGGAAGGCAGGGCAGAAGCAGCGCACTGCATTACAGAGCTGCAACTAAACTAAGATGGATAATCTAATGGGCACACAGAGGGAAGGGCTGTGTTCTCAAAAACCCATCTCTTCAGAAGGAAACAGACCTGCCATGATGGAAAGGAAGCAATGATTCCACAGGTACAGCCATGTTAGTCAAGTAGAGGGAGAAAGAGAAATCACAGCCAAACCAACACAAAATAAAGGCCCTACACTTCCTCACCATCACTTAGGGAAATAACTGCAAACAGATGATTTCCAGCTACAAAGAGAAAAGAATTACTCTGAAAAGCAAAAATTTAATAAAGCCACTAGAGCTTTTTCCATTGCACCATTAGTTAAGATTTTTGAATACAAAAATGAGAATTATTTGACTGACAAGCTCTTTATCAATCGTATAATCAGCTTACTATTGTTGGAATAAGTCATTTATTTCAACAGCAGAAACATTTATTTAAGCTGTAGAAATATAACCCTATTTATTTCCAATATGCAAGAGTAACCTTTGGTAGAATAACCGAATTTAAAGAGAAAGGCAATTTCTTATCTGCAGAGAGCAGCGACAACACCAGCAAAGGACAATGGTCTGCATTTTCAGTAATACAAACACTGGCCTCCCATTTCCAAATTTGAATTTCTACCCTCAGAACAATATTAATGTCTGCAACAAAACTAAGTTTCTGGTAATCTAATTTTACCATATATTATTTAAGCAGCAGTACATTTATTATTTATCTATTAATCCTTTTTTTTTTTATATAGTGTTAATAATCTCAGTGTGCTTACACCTTACAAGGGCAAGGCTACTTCATCACCAGCTATCATCATTTACAATTATTTCTCCTAGTAGCTGTGTCACAAGAGCTAGACAGAGAACATACTTTTGCATACAGACACGTGCTGGCTTCTATTTGACAGAACATGATCATATTTTTGGGTACTGTAATTAATAGATAACAGCTTTAAAAGTCTCACTAAATATTCATTATTAGAGAGAAAATTTAAAAGGTCTAATCCATTTTAAATGTCTCTGACAACTGCCGTTAAAGCATTCTTGGTTGACTTGTCATAGATATTTACATTTAGCCAGCACAGAGACCGATCGTAGGAGTTTCTTTCTCTTTGAGTGGAAGAAGTGTCAAATATGTTACAAAACCACATCACACTCTTAACCTTTCTCCAAATACAGGTATGTGTTATGAGTGTTGAACAACAGAGGTGAACATTCTGCAAGTAAAGCATTCTGGTGTCAATCTTTAAGGTTGTAACTGTTATATATTTATATACATATATTTGCTGTTCACAAGGGCAGTAGGCTACTGATGGGTCACTATGAGTGAGCTCTTCCCAGCTCAGGCAAAGAGACATTGAGGTGAGTGAAATGCAGCCATTCCTCCCTGACAAAAATGAATTTCCTGAAGGGCTGAGAAATGTCAATCCTATCCCTAAACAATATGAATTGTGTGTGCTTTTTCATAAAAAGCAATACTTTTTCCCTGTTGCTTAATATAGGTTTCAAAAGCCTGGGGATTAAGAGTTATTTAGAATTAAGACACTGTTTGTTTCCAGTAACGGTCTTCACTTAGCCTTGCAATTGCCTGCTTTCAAGTCCGAGAAAGCAACAAACAGGAAATCCACTGTACGATAAGCAACACATACAGCTTTTTTGGATATATATTTTTCAAGTGTTACGTTTTCATTTTTATTCCTTTCCTTATGAAATCACTTGAAAGTTATGCTGCAAATCTCAAGTGAAGCATATAGCTACTGTGGATTCAGGAGGCCCAGGGTGCCTGGTTTAAGTAGTTTAAGTAGCATGGACTGCTCTTACAATCAGTGTGTTCTCAGAAAGCTAAAACTCACAATTTTTCAGACTGAAATGCACGACTGGCAGTAATCCATAATCCTGACACAGTACCACGGGTGCCAAAGGGCCTCCAGTGAGTGCTGCCTTTGCATTTTTAAAAGTGTTTTATGAGCTTGAGACCCTAGAATTAAGTATCTTTACTTTAAAAGCAACCTGCCATCTACTAATGCTATAGGAAAACCAAGCCAAACAAACAAAACAAAACAAAAAAGCCAAGCACAGAACAAAGGCTCTCTAACCTATAAGCAAAGTCTCCTTATCCTCAAATCCCCCACTCCAAGGGCTCGAGTGTTAAAAGCAAAGAGATTTCAGCTTCAAACCCATTACCATTTGCTCTTTTTAATCTGTCACTAAGTTGGTTTTGCTGCAAATGAACATTTTAAAGATAGCAAGACAAACAGATGAGCTTACCACATGTACTGTTGATTTCTTACAAGTGTGCAGGTTTCCTTTTAATGCTGTTGCAGAATTAAGCAATAAGGAGATATTTACAGTCACGGCGAGAGATGGACTGTGCTATAGTGAACTACATCCCCAATCAATTTCCTAATTGCTAGACTGCAGCGTTTACTAACCCGATTTGATAATTACTTCTTTCCCTGCTCTAAATTAAAGCATAAAACAGCCCATTGGTTATTTAACTAAGAAAGCTGCCGATGCACTTCCAGTTATTGTGAGGGCAGGATATTTTGTTTATTTCCACAGAATACGGAGGCAGGGAGCTCTTTCTGCACAACTATCATCTCCACTGCATTTCACTCAATAAAGGAAAGAGGAAAGCAAAGGGGCAAGCCTGGAGCAGCCTAAGCAGGATTCTTCCTCTCCAAATGCTGCCATAAAAGAAAGAAAAATCAAACATTAGTTTTTAAGGAAAGTTACTGCTGTGATCTTGAATGGAGAAAAACAGGGCTGGTCACAGCTGGTATTTCATTAACATTTCATAAGGAACTGTGCTCTGGAAGGATTTCTCCAGGTAAGTTCTGCAGATATTCTTTTTCTTAAATAAGGTTGGAAAAAAAATAATAAGTAGAAAAAGAAGGAAAAAAGAAGGCAGTTGAGCTGCATGAAGTATTTCTCTTAGACAGAAAAATTTCAAAGTAGCACACTGACACCTTACACATGTTTTTCCGAGCTTTATAACCTTAATATAAAGAAAACCCAACATCCAAACAAAACAACAACAACCAAAAAACATCAAACGAACAAGAGCAAACAGTGTCTCAACTGGCATAGCACAACTGCATTAAAGACGAGCTGCCCCACATTGCACACCTATACCACACAATGCAGACTGGTGTCCCACCAGGGAGCCCACTTTTTAATATTTTTTAAACTGGATGAAGTGTTTTCTGACCTTACTTTTCTCACCCAGGTTTTACTCTTTGAGACAAGGCAGATATCTTGCTTTCTTCATCCATGTCATTGTTAGAACACAAAGCATACATACAACCTGTGTCTGCGATCCACATTCTTATTGTGTGCATTAACAATGGATGTGAACCTTGGAGGCAACCTACAAACACTGCAGAAAAGACCAGGAGAGCAGAAGCTTCTTGTTCTATCAGTTTAGGAAGCTTTATGATCCAGACGTGCCGAACCTGTGGAACAGCTTCCATGTGTAACGCTGAGCAGGGGTGCTACCACATGAATCTTGAGGTCCTAGCAAACTTTAACTACCTTGCAACACCAAGATCCTTGTAAATGGAGCGCACCTGCTCAATACACTTCTGGCATATTTTTCCCCCTCTCTACTTTGCTTTTTGTGTGTGAGACTAAATAAATAAATAAATAAATAAATAAAAGACCATATCAATTATCTGGTAACACACTTGTAAATGGAAGCATAGCAGCACAAACTCATTTATTCCAGCTTTGTCTCCTTTTCTCATGTCTTCCATCTGTTGGCTTCCACATATCAAATCTTACAGCTGGATTACTGCTTCTTTAATCCATAGGCTGGGTGTTTTTTGGTAGGAGAGGAGTGCTCCATGCTCAGCAATGAGGCTCTGAGGCACTATTTTCAACACAACATTACCCGAATTCTTGTTACTTAAGACAGTATCAACATACCAAACCTAGAGAAAACTTATTAAGATTCTGTATGCGTTACTGATATTAACAGGCATCATCCATCCATCCCACTGAGGTTAAATGTCCATCCTTCTCTACTTTAGAATTCTTCTAATACCCCCCTTAATGATTCAGACTGAAAAAATCACACAGCATGTTAACATGGAAAAGAAGAAATGAGAAACACCCAAAGACAAGAAGAATGAAAAATAATTGCAAAAAAACCCACGACTGAATAAAATCTAAGATGAGTAAGAAAGGATCAGTCCCAAAGTAGAATTTGTGGGTAGTCTAGCAGCTGGCATGTAATGATTCTACCCATTATGATTTTTAATGCCCTAGTTACAATAAAACTAGAGAAATTAAAGGTAGGCTTGAACAATTAAGACAAAGATTCCTTCCCTTGCCAACAGGCAGACACGAGCTGTTTAAGAAGCATTCCAACACAGAATGGAGATACCTTCCAGCCTGACCTGCAAGACCATTTCCATGAAAATTTAACTTCCTAGTATTGTAAGCCACAATTGATTTTTACATGAGAAATGCCTACAGAAAGGCACACAATGAGAAATTTCAACTGTTATCTCCATTCAGGGATGCATATTCAGAGGAACTTTAAAGTGGAAAGCTCAAGGTTTTCTGAAACGATTGGCAATTGTGCCAGCCAGAAAGAGCTGTTTTGTATATAGCAAAACTAGGTTTTTAACAACTAAACTTATACACGGAATATCACACACTTATAAAGAGCAGTAACTCTAAATAAAGGTGACTACCTGGATGTGTTGGTCTGCCCCAGCCTTCAGCGCAGTTTTAGGAGCTATTCATCAAGAAGGAGCACAGCCCTATCCATAAGAAGTGACAATTACACTGCAGGTGATACAAATACTCCAAGACCTGATGATCTAGCAAACTCCCGCAGGTGACAAGTTACAGATGTTACACAACCCCTGCTAATCACTAGTCCCAAGTGTCTGACAGCCTTTTCACAATACTTTTGAGAAACCAATGGGCTGACCCCAAATGAGTTACGTGTTTAAATTGCCATGCACATCATACACTTGAGTATCCTCCTCTGAGGAGCAGAAATAATTTGCCAAGCTTTATGGTGTCATTTTAAGAATGACATGGCTGTTTGCAGACATTTCAGATGAGAGAAAGCAGCATTTAGATACAGAGCTATTCTGCCCAATGCCGATGGCTGCCTAAGAGCTCATCCTGGAGTGAAAAGGAAAAAAAAAAGACACGTAAAAGCCACAGATTTCTAATATTCATCTCTTAATCATTATCACCTGTTAAGTGAAAAGTTTCAGGTGTAAATTACATCATTAATCCAACAGCTGGCTCTGAAGTTTCAGGGGCACCTCTAGTTGCAGAGATAATGGAACATCCTCCTGGACAATCTCACAAAGTCAGATTTTAACAAGTTCAAAAACTTTTCCTCCAGGCGCCTCTCCACTGGTTCCCCCCCCCAGATCCAGACCAGAGCCAGCACTGCAGCCAACACTGGAATTCTGGAAGATACATCCAGAAAAATGAACACGCTGAAAAAGCTGACAGCCACAAACATAAAACGCAGGCAACTCTAGCAGGTATCCGAATACATGACAATCCCTCTCTGACACACTTGTGGAGTCAGCAGCATGCAACGTGATATTAGGGCTTTCAAGTCAATAGGGAGCAGGATGCCTGACTGAAAACAGTAATTTTTGTTTCATTGCACTGTCTCGCCTCGCTAGGAGCTCGATATTCTGCAATTAGCACCAAGAGAAACACTCCTGCAACATAAGCAATGCAGTGGTGCATAGCTGCAGCATTGGGTATTGCTCAGGGCACTGGGCTTTACATAGGCTTCATTATTTGCCTATCAAAACTGTATTCCAGATGTGGTCTGGTTATTCCACCTTAATAATATAAAACAGGAGGAGGATGGTTGAGGTGAAATTTTAAGACTGGTCTAACTTCATTTTTTAAAGTACGCCTTGTGCTTTGTCATATAAGTGAATGCGCAGAGCAAAGCCTATAGGAGAGCTGCACAGAGCGCAGCATTGGAAGCACTAATGCGCAGCAGTAATGGGCAGGGCACAACCATGGGGTCGATGGGCAGACAGGGACATTCCTCAAGAGGCTTACACTTGGAAACGGAAAAATACAGCCGCTCCATCTTCAGTGAAGTCGCCCTTCTTTTTTCTAAGCTTATCTAATTAAATCAATGCAAATACCCACAAAGCCAGACTTATTTCAGTTGAAGATGCAGTTACATTTCATTTAAATTAAATTGGAAAAGAAGCTACTGTCAAATTGATTACATATATGTATTCCTTCATTTAAATTAAACCCGATAAACTGATGGAACGATCAATCTTCAGTATGAAAAAAAGAAAAAGGAAATGTCTCATATCTACACACAAAACCAAGTTCTGCTCAGCTCTAAACTGAGGGATTCCTGCTGAACATCTGGCTTTGTGCACTGTTACCAGCAGTTCTGATTTCAGAATTTTCAAGCACCCTGGGGTAGACACGGTGATCCACAGACAATCACACTTCTAGATTATTGGTTCCAGCTGTTTGCCCTGCCTGGTAATCTCCCTGAGGTGCTGTTTTCTCATGATACCAGTAATCACTTTTCATGGGTTTACATAAAAGGTGCAATATATCATCAAATCAAAAGAAGGTTATTGCTCCTTTATTATGCAGAATACGTGGCGTAATCCTAAAACAGGAAGCCAGATGAAAATGCTCATTTTCACATCACATTTGACTTATCATTTTTTTTATTCAGTATATAAAACCAATTTGTTAATGGGCAACTGTTACACTTCAACATTATCAAATCATGGAAATATATTTACATGTCTGGAAGCCACACTTGTCCATTATTGCTGACTTCTCAAGTTACAGTCAGGCTGAACAATACCAACAATATTTGTTAAGGTGTTTTACCTTACTAGTTTCACTCAGCTATGGTATCACTCATCCCGTTCACTAAGAAACAGATTGTTCTTACAGTCTGCTAAAAGCTATGAGAGATTTGCCACTGCAAAAATTTCTGCCTGCCTCCAGTTAGCCCTATCAAACACAACCAAGGCACGTGAGATGGCTCACCCCTCTGCCCTGCTGTCAGCAACAGCTTTGGCTACAGCAGCTGCCAGCTCACAAAAACCTCAGTGACTGCCCTACAACACGGACCAAGGGATTCCCAGCACCTCCCTGAGCCAAAAATCAACCACTGTGAGCAATTTCCAGCTTGTTACAACCTGAAAGCTGAATTTTGATGAAGTTACATTGATTTACTATATAAAAGAAGCAGAATACTAGGAAACATCAAGCAAGATCTATGTTAAATATACTAATGTCATGTAGGCAGACAGTGCTCTACAAAAGGCAAAACCCACTGCAAACAACACCTGACTCCAAGCAGGAAGCAGAACAGGCAGTGTTGGGGCATCGGTCTCTAACACTGGGCTACAGCTGTTGCTTTGAGACAAGAGCTGCACCAGTTGTGCCACAAAGTTGGGCTGTTGAGCTGACTTTCAACCCTCTGCCAGCGGATCATCCTCACACAAGTACATGAAACAGGGGTGCTAAGAAGACAGCTTCTGTCTTGGGGAGGACAACATGGGGTGCAGCCAAAGCTGCTACATGTGAGAATGAAGAGCTGGGAGCCAGCAGAAATAATCTCAGACCCTGAGCTGCTGAAATACAGAAAGGAGTTGGTACCATACACACACACTCTCCCTTCTACAGTAGCATAAATAAGGACAGTTCAGTATTATGCACCATAGTTTCACACCATATTTCCCTCAATAGCCTATACTAGAAATTTTCATCATGTTCATGCAGGTCTATAAACATTTTATTTTTACACACTTCCCCAAACACCAACCTGGGAGCCATGCAGAACATGCAGTAGCAGTCGATGTGCTGCCCAGGCACAGTATGCAGCAGCTGCTCCCATTTTTCCTGCTCAGCAGTTCAGCCCTTTTACCTCACCAACCCACACATGCTGTGGGGATGGGCTGCCCACTGAGCAGGTCTCCACATCAAATTATTGTCTCAATGATTACCCTGCAGCAACATCTATCACTTCATTTTAACTGACCTATCCAGCATCTTGACACTGCACAAGGCATCACCTAATTAATACAGTGCCCTTTCTTGTAGAGTAGTTTACTGCTGTCATACCATTAAACTATGGTTTATGGGAAATAATTTATTGCTCATACTATTAGAATCTCAATTTCATCCAGGACATGTTATGACTGCAACTTTGCTTCTTGTGTATCATACCAATGAGAAAAGCAGAAAGTTGGTATATAAAACTTGCAGAGTCCCATGGTATAAATAGATTTATATTGACAAGACTAGCACCAAATATATGGCTCAACAATGTGAAGAACATTACGTTTCCAAAGACATCACAGAGCCACTTCATGAAAACGTTGTTCTTTACAAGTTTTTATTAACACCTACAGTTTAATAATTCCAAGTACAGCATTGTTTTCCAATAAAGAGCATTTTTGAAGCAATCCTTGCAAAAACATCCCTGCAGTGTGTGTAGGTCTTCTCTGCTATCAGGATAATCTATTAAGCCTTTGATTATGACAAAGTTCATCATTAATGCCTCTAAACATCGATAATATTTATGCAGATACTGGAAGCTGTGAATACTTGGTATGCGTGAGCTTTGTGTTAAGAGGCAGCTCTCCACTGCAGTTCCTTAGATGAGCGTTCATCTCTGGACATCTTAATAAAGATACACATCCCATAGGGGAAGTGTCAGAAAAGCCAGTAAACTACTATCAGACACAAAAGAAACAATTTACCTGATGGGGACAAGCACAATGGGAAGAACTCCACATGGAGTACATGCTGCGGGCTAAGGAAATTTGCTGAGCAATTTGAACAAAGAAGATCAAATAATGTGGATTTTATAATTCCATGTTTTCTAATGATCCAGCCACAATCAATAAGGAGTTCTGCTGCTGACTGTGGCAAAGCTGAGGTTTTCTTCACGATACACAGACAGAATAATAATACAGATTTTAACTGTTCTAGGGTTTCCTCAGCTACAAATATTTATTAAGAACATGCTGTAGTCTTCTTTGACAAAGACAGCACATAATTCCTGAGTAGCATGAAAATTTGTATCATTCAGATAGCTCCTTTGATTGACAGAGTGCAGCAATTGTGTCATAGGAATGTCTTCTGTGACTTCCCCATGTCACACAGGTTGTATCGATCAGTGGTTCCCATAAGGGCAGCCAGAATGCACGGATCTCTCAGACCTCTGCCTAAAGACAGCTATGGGAGTTCCAGAGGATAAAGCAGATACCACAAGCATCAATCCTAAATCCTAGACAGCTCTGCCTCCTCCAAGCCCATCATCCTTCCCTTCCTTTCCCCTGCTGAAAGGAGCACACGAAGTTTTGTGGCCATCAGGCACGTTACAGGATCTTTTTTAAGACACTTTTGAAAGCAGCAGGGAAAAAAAAACAAACCACACAAATAAAACCACTCACCATATTTGGTGTCAGTCTTTACTGTCAGCACAGCTAAAACTCTTCAAAATACCAAAAGCTCCACAAATGTTATTAGCAAAAATTTCACACTTTTTAATGGATATTTACAGTTTGAAGCAATCTTTAATTACTTTTGCTATTTGCATCTGATAGCTTCAGGAAATGTTGAATTCAGATATTAGACTACCAAGGACCACTGGATGTAGTCCAATAAGAAACTGAGATCAGACAAGTTAAATTAGCCATCTGTCCTAAATAAACACAAATCAGAACTACTTTTTAACACTGTTTCAACCCAATCTTTGCTGAAAGAATAACTTTATAAAAGGAGGCAATTGTGACAAGGCAGACTCTACAGGGAGTTTACATCCATCCATTTCATTCTATATCTCAGTACTTCAACTCTGACTGCTCTAACTGTCCTAGTTATGGCACAAGAAGGCCACATGATAACAGCCAGATTTTAGTGTTTAAATTGTCATAAGAATGAAATAATGAATTACATTTGTACCAGTTACCGTTCTAGTTAAAATTATTACCAGGAGAGTGGATTCATAATGTGCTGGATTTTGTTCTCATTACAATCCATTCTCACGAGAACTTATCAGAATTTTAATGCCTCATCCACTCCATGAAAGATAGCTGTAAAAAAAAATGTATATTAATTTGACCTTTTCAAAGTTTTGTTATCTGATTTGGTGCCTATTCTTATTTGCTCATATCTACAGTTCCTATATTTGCTCATATCAGTAAGTTACTAGAAAATTGGAGTATGTCAGTAAGTCAGAGGACTTTCTCATTCATTTTTTCCTCCCAGGACATGGAGTACAATCTTACAACACTCTTTTAATACCATGTGCAGGCCAAACAGAGTCCCAGCCTTAAGCAATCATTACAATTTGAGAAACATTTCATCAGCATTAAAGAACCAGGGATATTCTGAAAGTAATTATCTTCAGATAATAAAACAAAACACATCCATATTGGACAGCGCACACAGCAAGCAAGCCCTCCCAGTAAACAGCCCCTAGGGATGATGTAAATCCAATGCCATTTTAAAATGAAATTAATTTCTCTGTAGGTTTCTTTCTCTCTCTATCAACTACACGAGAAATCTTGAAGACCAACTTAAATTACAATGTAAGGATGGCTATTGTCCTCCTGTCCTTGTTCGCAGAAATACAAAAAGAAGCCAAGCTATATAAAAACTGCCAAGGACCTGGTGTTAACCTGGTGCACCTCTATGAAGAGACAGCTCTAACAATCTGCATCTGAGGAGCAGATGGGAAGCAAACAGAAAACACACAAATAAGATAATGCAGCACTAAGAGCAGCCCCTGGGGACGTCAGGAGCGATTACACCAGTCCTCTGCCCACCAAAATATTCTTTGATGACTTAATCTGAAATCATCTTAATTTCAAAGCATACAAGAAGGTTGGCAGAAAGCATATTTATCAGATGACAGGACCATCTTCATTCCACAACCCATACTGTACAGTTACTGTCACTGTACTGTCTACAAATCCAACGTTATGCTACACAGCTTTGTTTTTACTAATGACAGGCATGAGGACCACTGGTCCAGAGAGACAACATTCAGGCATTCTTTCAGGCAAGCTGTTGATGTGCTTTAACAAATTTTGGGTGCCTTATCTAACATCAGACCCTAGCAGTCATTTTTTCATTGGGGATACAACACTGAACCAAACACTGAACAAAATGCTAAATCACCTTTCAATCACTCATTTTGCTAAGCACTCCTTGGGGTTCCACTTGGTCAATGTGCTATTAAAAGTACACACAGTTCATTATGTGCATGCTACTCTCTCTAATTTTATAAATTCAGTTGCTGTTCCATAGCATATGCTGCCAACTAACAAGACACGAGATTCTTTTCAGCATCATGTCAAACCACGTCAGGACAACTGATCCATTAAGGATTCCCAAATAAACCTCATACAAGATCAGTGCTTTTCTCCTCAAGGGAAGAAACCGAAAACAGAAAACATCAGGTTGTTCAAATTCTTCTCATCCTGCACAATTCAATCCTTCTGTTCTCACAGGCACTTCAGTGCCTTTGAAACAAAGGCTTCTCCTGTACAGCTTTGTACAATTACAAATGCACATAAGAGGTACCAGGACAGAAATACACATGAATCTGTACACCTACACTCACATACAGACATATACATATTCCTCCATAACTTGGCACAATTTCAGGTGTAATCATTGTGACAGAGTAACACTTGAACAAGTCAGTGATATAAGAACCTGATCTTCAGCAGTTAAACCACCGATGGACTTTGGTTCCTGAGTTGCTCAGGTACTTCTGAAAACAAAACCCCTAACACCTACATTATGAAATGGCAGAGCTGCTTGCACCAAGCCTGGCTGCATCTCTGCCCACATCAGTCACACAGCTGACAAGAGTTGCTCAGCCCCAAGCAAGAGCAGACAGCAAGATGTGCCTTCCTACCTCCAGTGATTTGCTGTACATTTTGAGCCATAAGCCTTGCCTTACATACAGTATTATTCAGCAGCATGGCTCTTCTGGATACAAGGTGTTTGAGTGCATACATACTTCGGATAAGTGGATCTGTGTTCCTCCTTCTCCTCTCTATGTGGCAGTGTGACAGCTAAGAATTATTTTTTTTTTTTTTTTTTTGGCCTTGTCCCAGTGACTTATACAAAGCTTTAACCTGAACTCAACTTCCTCAACTCAGATGAAATTCACCCTACTTCTAAGGACACATCAAGATGGTTTGATGTCTCTCATGCAGGTAATGAAAAAACCTGGAAGTCTTTTGAAGTTGTATTGAAGAGTGATTATGATAGTGTTATTGTATTGCTGAACCAGAGGTAGCAGCACACAGTGTTGTTACAGTGAAATTGTTGTGACCTTGAAGCATTAATTTCCAGGGCCATCGGGGACCTGGGATGCTGAGGTGGCACATTTCTGGCTTCCAAGGGAAGGAGCATGTTTGCAGCCCTGCTCTTACAGCAGCCCCTACAGTTCAGTGTGTGGAGTGGAACTGATGACTGTCTCCATAGAGACCTTGTGTCCTGCTTCTGAAATCTGAAAGAAAATGGGAGCTATGACAACAGACAAACCTGTGGGATGAGAAGGCGTAAACAAGTCAGCAGGAAGCCCACAGCAGTGCGATGGGGCCAAGCCTCATGTTTTCGTTGTTATCTGCTATTAACATAAACAGATAACTTTGGAACTCAGGAAGTACGCTGCGTTTAAGAAGTACCAGCAGTACCAAAATCTCCCCCACTACGTAGTTGTGACTCACAGCTGTCCAGGATCTGCACAGCCAAGCTGACAGGGAAATACCTTGATTCCTCATTGGTAAAACCACAGTCCTGGTCCCATAGTGCCAACACTGTCATCTTGAAACCACAAAGAGGCTGAGACAAACATAAGAAACTACTACTCTCACTAAAAGAATTAAGGCTATGCCATAAGCTGATGAAGATGAGAACTGGGATTTACTAAGCCCGCCTTCTTTGAGGCAACTTGAATGAATCTGATGGCACTATTCTTCTTAGATCCAGATAGAAAATCCTCCTGCCTCCCATGCACTAACTATTCCTATACAGCTTGCTGGACTGAGAAAACTTTTCCACCTAAGGGCAGAAAAACATTTAAGGTTTTTTTAATAGAAAATGTTCCTGACTAAAGAGCACCCTTGGTATTTGTAAAACATTTTTCAGAAGTAATTTGCTGTAAGGATGAGAAAGTCAGCTCTTCACTGTTTCATTAGAAAGCACCCAGAAGGTCGTTACCTGCAGCACACTGGGATACATCTCCCAGGCAGCAGGAGACGTGACAACAGGCAGCTGCTCTGCAAGTCCTTGGAGAACTAGAGCTTGTAATCCACTTCCAGGCCATCTTTAGCAGACATCACCTAGATGCAAGGGCTCTGAAGTATGGCACTGTATCTGTATCAGCCTCATTTTTGTAGTAGAATTACTGTATATAAATTTATATGTACAGTATTTTTAACTGTGAGTCCTTTTCCTCCAAAGGAAGAGCAGCAGCACCATGACTTAGGCATGTACTCCCACAGTAATGCAGCCACCTACAGTAAAGCTCTCTGTACGTAAAATGCTTCCTTGGAAATACACAGCCTCTCTAAGCTGAGCAGTATTCCATTCTTGATACTATTTTTACACAAATATCAGGGCTATGATATTTGCTCTGTAAGTGTTTCACTATTTTATTGGCTTCACTCAAAAAAAAGCATTAGCATTCCACTACCTTTTCAGTAAATTACTCATTGTCAGTTTAGTGGATTACCATCCACTGACTCTTCCCAGTTTAATGATGTAAAAATAAAGTTGTATGGATTTTGAAGCAATGCATTGTCCAGAACACTGCATGCAGAAACATTTTGTACTCATTCCATTGTCATAATTAAATTTGCTGTTCTCATCCAGGACACATTCTTCCCCCTTCATTTCTAACCAAATCTTTGTCTGATTGCACAGACAGATTGGGATGGTTATCTTCACTATTATACACTGCAGACTACAATCGAAACCACCACTAATGAAGTCAAGTTTGCATACAATAAACAATGCAACACCAAAATACAAATTTACCCAATTAGATCTTAATATGTCCTTTTGTAGGCATGCACTACAGTGCAAGACAGTGTTCTACCAAGTTTTGGAATGGGAACCAAATCAACTGGTAAAATGAATAATTATCTTTTCCATTTCACCTGTAAGATGAATAAGTCTGGACACCACACAAGACACACACACACCCCCTTTTTTTTTTAACCCAGACATTCAAGTGAATATTTACAAGAATTGCTTACTGAATGCTTTCAGCAGAAGGCTTTCATACAGAGAAACATGAGAGAGTTGAACCATAAATGGGCATTTCCAGATTTCTTTAATGACAGTAGGATTGGATGGTAGCCCCACACAGCCATATACAAGTTTATCTACAAAATACCACAATGAGATAAGGAAGCTTTATCATCTCTGTCTCACATGGTAGAATTGCATGTAGAACATTCTGAAGTCATACATGTAACTTATAGATGTATGAAAAGGGGGAGCTCAAGGCAAATCTAGGATTCCCATACAGTAGAAGTAAATAAAGAGGTAATAGTGTGTAACCAGGGACAGCCATCGCAATAAGGGAGGAATCCATTTCATCAGATTTAAGCCATATTCTAGAATGCAAATCAAAATGCAAATGGTAGATGATCCATGACACAGACTCATTTTTCATGGGTTCACCGATAAGAAGCTGTTGAAGCAGACAAAGCACAGCATAGAAATTTTTATTTTCAAAAAGAGTGTTTCCGCTCTTTCAAATATTGCCAGCAGAGGTAGGTCTTTCAGAGCAAGCAGCTCCCTCCCTTCCCACGCTTTGTTATTAAGTCATGTTTATAGGTGTTATCCTCAGTCAGCTGTCCAAAGGGGTTGAAAACCATACAATTAGCTATAAGCATGACCAAAAAGCTGTAAATAGTTTCAAGCCTGTTCTAAAGTCCATCAGAACTGGCAGAAGATTCCCATTGACTGCAGTAAGCAGTTGATCAATCCCTTTTCGCACTGGTGAACAAACAGGAAAGATATTTAATTTATATCTTCATGTTTAACTGTATATGTTAACAAGATAAACTACTATCAAATATTGGAATTACTGACATGGCTACCATAGTAAACCATGACAGTCAGGCAGTTTGGTCTACCTTTAACAAGCACAGTTACTTATTTTCTCCAAACATGAAGCATTTTTCTATAATTTTCAATATTTTACCACCAATAATAAGTAGTAAAAAGATCTATAAGTAGTAAAAAAAAAAATCTAACAGCTGAGAAGCTGAATTTATCTTCCCTCTTCCTGCTTTTCTCCTCATCACATAGCATACAAGTTTGTTTTGTTACTTGAGAATTGATTACGGAGAATAAAATACCTTCCCTTGCAGTACACAGCAATCATGTTGAGTCTTGTAATTTCTTAATTATCAGTTCCCATAATGAAGCTTACCTGCCCACTCAATAAATAAGATTCCTTCCGCATTTTCCTTCAACAGATTTTCAGGAATAAATTTAGCAACAGCAGCAGCAATAAATTCTATGGATTTCTTTCAGAAAGTGAAGTACAACCACTCATTTAATACATACGCTTATGCTAGAACATCACTCAGAAACTGCCAAATAGCGTGGGATGTATTCTGTAAACTAAAGTTTACTCAAATGAGTGATTTACTCTGGATACAGACTACAGATGTTTACCCAGACTGCTACAGAAGCTCACAGGTCTCCCACGTTTCTGGGGTGTTGGTTCCATTTCAACTTCCCAATGGCTGTGCAGAACCATGGACAACCCTCAGCACCCGAGGTGCACCATTGGTACAACACCTGCTTCCTGTTGTACCAATCCTACTGAAAGCATCCTGCACACCTTGCAAAGAGCCCTGGGGTTAACCCACCCAACACACAGGTACAGATGAACTGATCTCCAAAATTAACCCAACAACTACAAAAACCACAGGAACTGAAGTGCTTCATCAGCTCAAAATGACCTGAATTCAAGTTCTGCTAAGGCATTTGTAGGAGTAAGATACTGCCTCTTCGGCTCAGTTCAGTGACTAATTGGGGCAGAGGGATCCCACAGACCCACACCCCAGGAAAGGGTGAGGAGGGGAAGGGAAAAGGTAGAGAGATGAGTCTAAGAACAAAATGAGCTAAGGGAGAAAACAAGTTTACTAAATATGATAGTAGAATGTGAGATAACAATGTGATACAGCATAATCTGAATTGAAACTAATAATGCAAATAAAATGAGAGAGACAGGGTGTCCAAAAGCAAAGGCCTTATTCTAATGCTAAAGGCAAGACAACTATGGAGCACGCACAGCAGAGATAAGCAGTAAAACGGGACAATCTTGTGGTTCATGAGCAGTTTCATCTTTCCCTCTAAACAGAAAACGGACACAGAGCAGTAAAAGTCTTCTGGGAGATGTAGCTCTTCTCTTCTGAGAACTGAGTAACTGGAAATATTGACAAACCTGAACTGGAGTGTTAACTCCTTAACTCCCAGTGCACTACATGATGTTATAATGTGGAATACCAATAACAAAAATCATAAAATCATGACAGATACCATCACCGTGAAAAAAAAGAAATTCTCTTAACTTAAGCTTCTCATCTTTCAACCTTTAAACATAATAACACTCAAAATATTTCTAAAGCCAGATCAAGTATTTCAGTCCAGTTTTGCAGACGAGCAGATATAGAGAAATAAATCTACCCCAGATGTAGGTCTAAACATTTTGTAAGATGCATATTGAAGAGTTTTGGGGCACAACTGCAGCTGAGAAACTTCCAGCTACTTCTGCAGTTCATGTAAGCAAGGTAATGTGCTCCACGGCATGTCAAATGATACTGAAAGGTATTACAAATCCTGCAACCACTTGGAACATCTTCAGGGAACTGAGACCTAACTGTGCCACTGAGGAGGCCAGAATAGTGTGATTTCTTTGGTTAATGAATGGCTCACATTTTAACAGCAAAGACTCATCTCTTAAGATTTATGCCTGCTGATTGGCAATAACTGCCACTACAACAGCAAGATTTACTGCAGTTTGTATTATAACTGGAAGTGAATTGACTTCCTATAATAAGAAAAACAAACAACACTAGATGTCAGAAAATAATCTGCATCAACAAGTACACGGGATTTCACCAGAGCTTTTGTAAAACAAACAAACAAAAAAATAAAATAAAACTTTTGTCTTACCAATCCTATAACTGCATTTTCATCTCAACAAATCACCACATTGCTGGGCTATTCCATTTTCCACTGTGAAACATATATTTACTTATCACAGACAGCTATGGAAAGAGGAGTCAGCATTTACTTCTAAGGGTTGCTCTGCCTTGAAGAGCTGAGAAAGTCAGTATTGAAGTAATGAAGGGCAGGAACTCTGAAGCGAATTTTCCCTTTGGTAAGAGAACAAGGCTTGATGGTATGGCTCATTCTGCCACATCCCTCATGCACAAGTGCTTCAGTTCAAGAGCACTAGTAAACAAACAAAGCGTGTCCACAAGCTGGTGCAAAGCAAAACAATCATCTCCATCTACTCAAATAGGAGAATCTTGTGTTCTCATTTTTTGTACCATTTATCTTCAAAACCAGCTTTGCTTCTGGTAGTAGATTCTCGCTGTTAGGTCTCTCAGTACAGCTCTTAGCTGCTGTGTTGAAAACATGCCTAGTACTTACATACCAAAGTACAGAACAGGTTTGTAGGAACAAACAGTGGAAAACCTATCTGCCCTAAAATATCAAGAACACTATTTATAATCAAAGAACAAATACAGCCATTGGCATGACAATTGAAAACACTTAATTCAACAGAAAGCAGAGTAATGTCAACAACTGAATATCTAGAATAAACACCTATATTTTATGAGGTTCATAAGGAATAACCTTAGGAGAATTACTGCTTAAATCCATAATGTTTTGTTTTGTTTTCTAAATTATTATTTTATACACTTTCCTCTGCAGACCGTACCTCTTACATAGAAGAAAAGCAACAGAAACTAAGGGGGTAAAAACTCAGACAATATGACTGTTAATATACAAATGTAGCAAATCCCAACATAAAATAATAGAAGATAGAAAATAAACAATGGTAACATGTGTATGAAGGCAGCCCTAGGGCAGCTTTAGTTAATGCCTCAGCAAGTTACACAGGTTTTACTTGACTATTTACTTTACAGCTCAATAAAGCTTAGATAGCCACAATACAGCAGCAGCTCCTCCGCCACATGCCAGCCAGGATTTACCCTTGAGATAGAGACCACTTTCTCCAGTGAAGCTATCTTTTTTTTCCTTTGTATGCTTCATAATGGTGGGAAAAAGCGGCAGTATGTTCACACTTAGAATATCATCTGCTTGGTATAAGTGCTGCTCCAGGAGAAAATAAACCAATCATAACATTCTCCACACAGATGCAAATACACTATTTTCACCAAAAGAACAGCATAGGCCCTTGCAAATTCTGTCCCTGTTCACTGCATGGAAATTGGGCTGGATGGCCTTTAGGGGTCCCTTCCAACCCAAACAATTCTATGATTCTATGATGCTGAGATATATGAGGATCTAGAAGCCCAAGGAACGTTAGAATTAACCAAAAATTGGTTTGAGGAGTGAATCTCCCCTAATTTTGGAATTTCCATTATTAAACTGTAACCCCAACCAATTTATTGGGCCACCAAACCACTACATGCCAGGAAGCCAGAATCAGTAAAACCGTTCTGTTTCTTCAAGCATTTGAAACTTAAGTAGTGTGCCCTTCTCTTCTTACAGAAATATGAAACATGGCTTAATTTGGAAGAATAGAAAGTTCATTCACATGCCAGCATTTTGTTCTAATGGGCTTTTAATTAACCACACATTGGATTGTACTTGGCGTGATAAAGTACGTGCTGTTAACATTTCCCTAACTACTGCCCTCATCCTATGAAATAAAAAGCAATTGCAAAATCAGCCAAGAAAGTAACTTCATTGTAATTTCAGATTTATGAACAATAACAGACCCCAAAATTCCAGACCCCCAAAGCTATGATATGCCAGTAGATGGCAATCTTTAGGTACAGTAAAAATAAGTTATTAATAAAAGTCAAAGTTGAAATTAAAACTGTTTTAAAACATAACATTTTTTATTAAAACATTAAAAAAAAGTACTTCATTTGAGGACAGAAACTATCCACAACTTTTACATAATTACGTTCCAAAAATAATAATTGGATAAAAGTTTTATTAGTTTGTAATTTTCAAAATATTTTTATTATCAAGTTAAAAAATAAAAATAAAAATAAAAATAAAAATAAAAATAAAAATAAAAATAAAAATAAAAATAAAAATAAAAATAAAAATAAAAATAAAAATAAAAATAAAAGTAGGAGACAGACATTCAACTGCCCTTATTTTCCCAGACAAGTACAATATGTCAGGTTTTCACTAAAATTCATTGTCCTCGTTCTCTCATGAATTCCTCACACGGCCATAAGGACTGTCAGGTAAAACCTAATGGCAGCTCCCATCCCACAGATACAGGTGACAGGAATGTGAACGCACATCTGCGTCCACCTTGTACCAGAGTGCCCATGAGTTGTTCATATGCTTGGGCTACACAAAGAGAAAAATGCTGCACAACCTCTGGGAAAGAGAACCACAGTGCAGCAGCTCAGGAGCACAAAAACTGATTGGTTTGAGCAGGTGTGGCTTACCACCTACACACCTTATGGAAGAGGAGATGGAGGATTACACTAACATGGATAAGTTGCACTATTTTATCATTCAGAAAGTAAAGCAAACTTAATACTCAGATTTTAAACCAGTAAATTGATCGGCATCTCCACATCAAAATATGTGGGCAACACATTAACAGATATGCAAAAGAGTACATTGGTCTGTATATTTAATTTCCGTTCCTCAAAAGAGCTGCACTTGAAATGTTGCTGTTGATTATTGATTACTTAAGACCCCAGGACATCACAGAATGTGATCACAATTCTAACAGAAGAAACCCAGTAGCACTTACAATATCAGTGCTGATCCCAGCTCAACGTGCAGCCACAAAGTGCTGGTAGCAAATCCGCTGCTACTACCTCCACTGATAAAAAGAACACTTTGTAATACCTTCAATAAGACTATTTTTCCTATTCGACAACAATTTTTGTTATAAATATTTTTAAGATGCAAATTTCAATACTGGTTACATTACAGAATTTGAACATAAGTTCAGTATTTGTATGAGATTAATGCCAAGGCAGCTCCCGCATCTACACAAATGTACTTCTTCAACTTCCTCAAACCCCATTTTTTTTCTACTCTTGTACTTGAACACACCCAGACAAAATCTCTCTCCGTTTCAGAAGCATAATTTCCATTTTATTTCATGTTGGTGCCTTGTGGGAGAAGACTGGTGCTCCACAGATGAAACTCTCAGAAGGGACTGCAGTAAAAGCTGTGCAAGGTTCAAACACTGCAGAGTCCCCTAAACATGGTATATACCTGAATGAAGACCCAATGATTACAGTCTCATTGAGTTCCCACTAAAGGTTAATACCCTATAGTGGAATTACGTTCAAAACTGCATTTGTAAAATAAGTTTCAAATTCATAGTCTGCAGTCCTCTAAAGTATAAGAAAAAAAAAAACAACCCAAAAACAAACAAAAAACCAAACAAACAAAAAAACACCTACAAAATATAACAAAAAACAAACCAAAAAAAAAAGACATTTAGGCATAGCTCAGATACAGAAACCCTTCCAAGCTGCTACCAGAAATCTCCAAAGGAAACTCAGCCTCAAGAGAATAGAAGTGGGACGGTTTATCAGCTTTCAAGAGAATGGCAGAAATGAAAGATAAAACAAAATCCATAACAGCTGGAGCAATTTTCCTCAAAATTAAAATTAAAAAGCTTGACAATGTCATAACAATAATAGATCTCAGGGAAAAAAAAGTGATGCAAAGAATATTACTAAAAGTGAGGTTTATGAAGTTTGAGAATAATTACAGATAATGTGTATTTATTACTCCTCTAGGATCAATCTGTGGCACAGATTTTCATATCTGAAGCCAAATGCACAGATACTTATCATATCTGTAGTTATCTTTGCTCTCAACTCCCACTCATCTCCCTAGCGACACATTTACTGTTTCCATTTGTGATATATCAATATTCTTCATTTTGTTTATTTCAGCATTCTCTTTCTAAACAGAGAAGCGAAGGAAGCTTATCTCCATCTTTGGTAGAAACCCCCACATTTTGAAAAGCACCTAAATCTTGAGAGTGAAAGCTTGCATCCTGATGGCCATGTGATGGTGGCTACTTAGTGCCTGAGCCATTTTGAAATCTGAAAATTAAAGACATAACTCTAAATACATTCAACAGTCAGAGGAATGAACAGTTTTTCTGCTCTTCTGAGGATGCATTGCCCAGCACACTGTAGAGTAAATTAAGAACCGTGAAGCTGAAGTATCATATAGCATGCTGGGCTCCATACAGGAGAAAGGCTATAGCTGGATGTTGAATTTGTTCAAGTCACAAGATCAGCTCCAGAGAGAAATGACCCAGCTCTGCTCCATGCACAGATCCAGGATCCAGCAGCGGGCACGCTTTAACCTGTTCTGCACCCACACAGCACCTACCTTGCAGGGATGCTCAAGAGAACAGTGAATTGTGTTAGAGGACTGCCATAAGGCTGCAAGACAGAGGTGAAAGATGTTTTTTCTGGCTCTCCTTCCACTCACAATGTGCTCATCGTACTGTTAACACACTGCTCTGTGGAGATATGGATGGGCAGCTGTACCACCAGAGAGCGGGATCAATGAGCTAGGCAGACAAAACCTCACTGTTTTCTCCTCTCTAATAGCATCATAATTTTTTATGACAATAGTTCACAAAACCTCCCCAAATCTGTTAAGTAACTTCACTGCTAAACAAATTCTTTGTATCACTATAGCTATTTAAAAGTTAACTTGATCAAAACACACCATTTAAACACATCTAGGCTGTCTAAATCATGTACCAATTATCCTGCAGTACCGACACACCTTTTCAACATTTTAAAGAGAAACATCACCGCCACCTTCACTACCCTCATTCTTTCTGAAAATGTTCTTATCTCCGCATCCCAGAACGGCACTTAGGATCGTTGGAACTGAATAATTAAAGACAAAGAAATCCAATCCTGTTTGAAACTTAGAAAAAGTCAGAGCAGCTGAGAATTTGACCCTGAGCTCAGGCAGCAGATCCCTCCACATCGTCCCTGACCCGGGGCGACCCTCCCAGCTCCCCCCTCTGCTCTCCAGGGAAACATCCAGTGCAGAACCCGCTCCATCATGCGGAGAAGAGAAGTCAGACAGGATTCCTGTGCACCGTCAAATAACCAAACCTGTTTTTCTAACGCCTGCTTCAAAACGCAGGGCTGTTCGCCAATATCTCATTTCACTTACTGAAAACAACAGGTGCGATAAAGATGGCAAAATCTCTCAGGAAAAACAATAAAAAATAAAAAATAAAATAATTTAAAAAAACAGAAAAAAAAAAAGAATTATTCTTCAGGAATTAATAGAAATAAACTATTTTTTTATACACAGTGTTAAGTGATTAAAAGCTTGTTCATCCCTTTGCTTAGTTTAATTTTAGAAAGGCCTACTTGCAGATTCTTTGAAATGCATAATTAACTGAAGTCGGTGTGGTTACATTGGTGCAGAAGTGAATGACAGAAGTGAAGAGTTTCCTTCCCTGCACGAAATACATTAAGTATGGGCCACAACCACAGCACCCAGCTCCCTCTGCCCCCCAACGGAGCTCGTTGACCTGCTCACCTGATTGCACAATCAGCCACTGATATCACCTGCAGTACAATTCTTACTGGTCTGCAATCATTTTGTCTTGTGCAAGATTTTATTTTTTTTATTATTTATTTTTTTTTTGACAATTGGATCTGACAGAAAAATTAAAATAATCCTCTTTTACCTCCGCATTATCCTTTAAGTACTTAAGTTTTAATTATATCTCAGTCTACCTGAAGACATTCTGGGCAACTTCCAATAACGTGCGTAAGCAGTTGAATACAGTGTAAAAGTGCATGTAATTTCCAAGTCCCCAGTTGTTAATGAAATCCCAAACATTCAGATTTTAATTGAACTAGATAAAGATTAAGAAGCTTAGCAGCAGCTGGCATTGCGAATTAGTTCTCAGCAGATTTTTATGTTGTACTCTAAATCATTGCTTTTGTAATCTTCCTAAATTGTCCTTTATCTTGCTAATGCAGATATGATTCTCAGAAAGCATTAGGCTTCCACTGTTCCCACTGCCTGTAAAATCTTGAACTGTAAAATCTTAATAGTCTTTTTTAATAAGTATTATGATCTATATGTATAATGTGCATTCAATAAAACCTTACTGTAATTAGAAGAAAAGTTTTTAGTTTTTCTACGTGACCTGTTTCACAGATTAGATTTATTAAATAGCATAAACTGTTGGAGCTGCATTAAGACCTATTTAGAGCCGGCTGGCATCACATGAGAAAACAGTTCTAGACCTAATGCTCAGGGCTTGACTCTCCAGGAGGTCATTAGGAAGTTTCCTCCTCCTTCTGATTCAGAGTACTCGGCATAAACACAGCTCTGTGCTAAAACGCCTGACAATATATAATCAGTGGTGATCAAACAATATCTCACTTGCAAAGATTTTTCAGGACTGAAAGTATTCCATTAATGCGGAGTTAATCACTTGCTCCCATGCTGTGCCCTCCCTCCTCCTTCTCTGCCGGGCACAGGACTCCGGCCCCATAGCCACCTTTAGCAGCACTACAGGTGCAGTAAGAGGGGTTATACAGTGCATCTTAGTGGAGGGTGTTTGCTTATTCACGCTAACGTAAATCAAACAGGAGTTCCTGTCTTTATGTGAAACAGGCTGTGGGAGGGAGGGAAGGAGGGAAAAAAAGAAACAACACAAAATCATCCAAAAAGTAAGGGCCTTATAAGTCCATTTTTTCCCTGTCATGAGAAAAACAAAATCTAGTTATTTTCCTGGCTAAATTATATTTGTCCTTTTAGTCTGTTGACAAATACACTTACATAAAAAGTATAAATGCGTAATACAGTCAAGTGTGCAGTCATCACAGTGTAAGAAACATAACAGTTCCACTAAAGTATTTTAATATCAAGAACTGAATTTTATCCTAATAAGGGACAAGCTGGGCAGAATAGCAAATGTGAATGTCAGAATAGATTAAGTATCTTCACTTGCAGTCTTTTTCTTCTCCTTACATTAAGAGCAGCGTGTCCAGACTTTACTGAAGAAATGTCAGCGCATTCTGTTGCCCCAGCTTCTTCCCAGCTGCATTCTCATTTTTAACCTCACATATTGAGCGACGAGATCACATTGATGCCTGCTGCCAAATAGCCACTGTGCTCCAGCACAGAGACGGCTGCAATTCAGTGATGAGTGAAGTGATCATTAGTCTATACCTCTCTTCAAATAATTATGTTTGGTTCAGCAAGCTTTGAGATCTTTGAATGAAAGCTGCTATAAGTAGTGCTAAGCAATTTTCTCTCCCTCAAAGTAAAATGAAGCTGCTAGCTTTTCGTGTCTCTTTAGGCCCCTTATTACTCGCCATTTCCCCTTAGCAATCTTCTCATTCCAAATAGTGACATTCTGGCAGCCCAGCTATTTTCAGAAACTATTATCTAAGTCTGAGATTGCGAACTTTTTGGTAGTATTTTTTTAAGCAGCCCATCTCACTACCTAAACTTCAGCAAACTTGGAACTAGATTCAGAGTAACAACTCCACCTACCATCTTTTGGCCAAAAACAAAGAGTTAATTTCTAATGTTGTCTTCTCATTCAAGCCATTTCCTGAAGTACAGCTCTAGATCTAAGAGTGACTTTGGTAGTTCAGCCTCAATTTTCTGAGCTTTTTAGAAAAGCTTGACAATTTTTTCCTAACATTAAATAACCCATTCTCTGGGTGCTCAAGTTCATGAGGGTTTTTAGATGCCTGCTGCTGATTCCAAGATGCTCTAAATTGAGCATTCACAGGAAAGTCTTAAGAATTTCACCCTTCGATTTATTCCCATGAGAGCCCTGGGACCCAAATTGCTTTCAAGGCTGGAACTGTCTGTAAGGTTTATTCCTCCTTCAAGATACCCAGTAACTAAGAGCATTAAGGAACTTCTATCCATATGGGTTTTATATTGCAAAATGCATTATACAAATGTAGCTGAAAGCAAAAGGAATTTTGTTATGGACTTTACTAGTTTATGCTCAGTTACAGTCCGGAGTCTCAATCATTCCCCTCTTCTGGCCTTATCCTTCAGTTTACCAACACGCTGCCAGAATAAAAGCAACAATATTGGAAATATTAAACATAGAACATAACCGAAACATTGAATTTTCATAAACACACCAAGAGGCATCCAAGAGGCCAATCATTCAACAACTAACTGTCATACTACATGGAAATAGGCAGGGTGAGAACTGCAAACAAATTATAATTGTCTGGACTCCTGTTTAACAGACTAGTGAGCCTTATAATTAGTAACACAATCACTTTAAGACAAACATACTATATAAAATAATGGCTCTTCAGCATTGCACAGCATATTCACATTAACGATACTTTTTATGCTTTATTAATTAGCTTAGTGCTTTATCAACGTTTGGAATTCTCAACCTCAGTAATCTGTGCTCTCCATTGACTGGAGAATTTCATTCTTGATTCAAACTACATGTGAGAGTAGAAAAGAACTTCCATCTAGTTCTCACATAGCTTTAAGACCAACCTGTAGCGATGCTGATTGCACAGGACAATTGATCAATAAAATTCATGTATTTCAGTCCTTGCCTTCTAACATTCCCCCAGTATCCCTAATTGATCTCTGCTGGCTAATCCTCAACCCAGTTGCTCACTGACATGAAAGTGACTGGCCAGCACTGAAAGGTGTTATGGCCACGTCTACTTAAAAATGATTCAGAACGCTGGAGAAGTTTTTTTCTGATATTTAACCACAAGTGCTAAACTGTATTTCTATTACTCAAACCATAAGGCAAAGGATGTTTCACTGACCACCTGCCAGAGTTAATAAGATCACCCATTCAAGTGTTACTTGCACATTTTAAGAGTGCTTCCTGAAATTCCACATTTAGACACATTATGCAGGGAGAAAAACCAAGAAAGAAATGGACCACCACCTGAGATGCAGAAAAGAATGCTTGGATGGGAAGGCAGAAGTGGGGCAAATCAGCGCCAGGACAGGTACTTCCCAATAGAGCTCCCAGAACAGGAATAGGAGAAGCAGAGATGCCCTGTTAATCACTGACAAGCAGAATAGGAAAGAAATAAAAACTCACCATGTGCTACAGACACTTCAGAGAACAGAAACAAAGTCCAGTGACCACATCACATTAAAGATCCACAACTGCATCAGAAGAATTTACTAATGGAAGTAATTTTACTCGAAGAGCTCTCATAAGATTAAGTAGAAATCATAAGTTTCAGTGAATCTCCACAGAGAAGCAGAAAATTACATTTTAAAACACTGCATAAATGTAAAGGATTTATGTGTGATACTGAGGCCCTTAACACAGGGTCTCCTATGCACAGAGGCCATAGCACACAGCTGCAGGACTCACAGCACTGGGCTCTGGAAGACAACCTCTCCTGGAAGAAGGGGTTATTACAATCATTGATTTCAGATAATTAAACTGATTGAAACAAATATATATTTTTACATATGGACTAGCCAGTAAATTCATCTGTGGCATTAATACAGCTAAAAACAATCTTCAACTCACAGTTTTTGTTACTAGAATGATGTCAGAAACGAACAGCAAGCTTTTCTTAAAGCTAGAGACCAATGCTTAGCTGACTATTAGGATGACATTCATTAAAGAAATACTCTTCACAAGAGGCTCATCGCTAGCAGGTGCTTCTGCCCTATTTATCTAAGCAAAGACAAACACTTTATCCACCACCCAGACTATAAAATGCAGGTGCTCACAAAGAATTTTTTTTTTAAATATATGAAAAAAATACATGTTTTCTACCTCTATTTTGCTCTCCCATCTAAAATGCGAAAACAATTTACCTGCTTCCAGTCTCTGGCTATGACGACTGTGTTTTCACTTCATCTAAATGCAAGTGAATAATCTCGGTCACGGCTACTGAGATAAAAGCTAAAAGAATTCATCTGTTGTTCCGCACAGCCACAAGATGTTGGTGACACCGGTAATGCCAGGAATGCGACTGCATGCTGCAAATACAATCAGCTTCATTTGCAGACCCTACACAACAGCCTCCCAAAACCACTTTATTCATTTTTGTAATAATCAGACCAGTTTTCTGGACAAATATATAATGTCATAAGAACAGATCTATACTGACAACCAAGGCCAACTGCATAATGCTTGTCTAAGTGGCAATGAGATTCATTAATTAGGTTGCTGCTTTAGAGTGTTGTTCCCCTGCAGCTATAATCTACTCAAGGGTCTTTTCAATAGTATTGAATAGATGAAGCAATTACTAAGCAAAAATCCACTAACCAGTGGCCAGTGTCAGACTCCTCAGGCCATACTTTCAAAGCCTATATATTTACTTGCATGACTGATTGAATTTGGAGGAAAAAAAGTAAAGCAAACAAAAATCCCCCAGTGAGACAGTCTGTGTGTTCGTCATGTTTAGGGGCGTGATCTTCAAGAGAAAGCTTCCAACTCGCAGACACAGTACTGCAGACTCAATTAAGATCAGAAGAGCTACCTATAGGATACCTGGCTGCCCAACTGCACACGAAAATCAGGTGCTTTGGAATCTAAAGGCACATAATTACTCCTCACAATTAATGGCAAGCAGAGTATTATCTACAGTTATTTGCCTTCTTTATTGACATCAGTATAAGCAACCTGTAAAAACCATAAGATCTTGAGTCCAGCTGAGCATGCCCTGTTCCACCACTTCACTTCACTTGCACACTACTTACTGCTTCAGCCCAGTAGTATTTCTGTCAAGTGACATATCCCTGAGCACTGGAGTTAAATAAACACAGCCCAAATATTTTGGCTTTACTGTAAACACGTGCAAAGATTTTCTTCCTGTGAATTTTGTTTGTTTGTTTGTTTTTCCTCCTTGTTGCTGCTTGGGTTAGCACTGTTTGTAGCACACATCATTGAAGCTGGGAACAACTGTAGAAGTGCTTCTAGAACGTTGTGAAAGTTGAGGGTGTCTGAACTCGAACTGATCTTCCATCCAGCATGAAACCTTCCATAAATGTCAAGAAATATCTTAAAGACTGGAAATACTTGACTGGATGCAGGTGAGGAACAGATGGACCTCTGTAATTTACCCATCAACGAGTAAAGATGAAGCCATCTGCTATTCACAGACTATGCTTTGCTATTCTTTGCAAGCAAAGAGGGGAACACTGGGTTTTTTTTCCATGGTTTTATTTCATCATTGCTGTTACTGTTCTGGGTTGATTTTCTTTGTTTGTTTGTTGTTTCTTTTTTGAAGTCCTCTGAACCAGACACAGTGCTGCTATAAAGCTCTATGCACCAATTCATTTGTTATTAGGAATTCACAATGCGGAAGTGCCATGCCATAACTCTTATCCTTAAATAAAACTTTTAGCTTCTGCTCTTGACCTCCAAATTTAGAGAGGTCCATATATGGCAGAAAAACATGCATGCATAAACTACATCATTTCTTGTCCCAGAAATAGAGAAAGCTCAGCCTGCAAGAGTTTCCCTTAAGGTCATGGCAACACAACTGCTAAAATGAAGTTAACGTCATGATGTAAACTATCACTGAAACCCAGTGGACACTCAACTAAGTCCTCCTGAATTATTTTTCCTTTGTTTGGTCTGTTTTCAGGCATGCCTTGGAGCAGAACTACACATGCTTCACTACCAAACATTCATCTAGCTAGGCAAAAATGGAAGAAAGGAAAAAAAATGAAGTTGCTAAATCCTTTAAATGGAGACAAATTTCAAAGATCAGCCCTAACAGCCAAGCTCTGGCCAGTTCAACGATACTAAAGTGGGGCCCGCTGTTAAATATTCTCTTCATTCTTGGCAGATGTTTGTATCTGATAGTACACCCACTCCTTCCAGATGCCTTCATCATACCTAAAAACCTTATGTGACCACAGACACTGCAACAGAAATGGACTCAAAGACACAAATGAAAAACTACTTCAAAGTAATCCTCACAGAAACAGCACACCCAACTCATGAACTGTAATTCAGAATAAATTAGCTACTGACAAACGCAGGTGAGGGACACACATAGTAGGAAATGATTCATGCTAATGGGACTTCCACGTTCGATAAAAGTATGTCTAGGCAGGTGATCAGATAGGCTATCATTCTGACGCTTTGTTCTTTTAAGTAGGCAGCGCTGCTTTCTGTAATGAGCCAGAACATTCACATTCGAATTCCACGTCTATGAAGCAATCCTTTCATTCCCTCATGTAGAAGAAGAATGAAAAGAAACAAAGAAATCAGCTGGTTCCTGACTAAAGATTCTCAGATCAAGTTATTAAGCTGAGAACAGAATAAAATTACACCAATGGCTGACAGTACATAAGAGCCCACATTGGCTTTCTGGTTATCTTGCATCATGATTAAAGCAGGTTTCTTTATGTCTCCTTGGAGTAGTATGGCCCACTTTTTCAGGACCACAAAGAGTGACCCCAAGCCCCTTCCATGCATCTGCCTCAGTGCTGTGGGTCAGCTCCAGTCAACTGCCCCTGCCTCTATCCAGTGTGGGCCACTGCTGCTTCCCACCTGGCTACACACAAACATACACTGGGCATCTCTCTGCTACTATTTATTTTCCATTTACCTACCTACAACACTAAATAATCCTCTCAATTAATCAAAGTTTGCCTTCCTTTTTCTTCCCCACAAACCTTTCCTGAAAAAGTCCTTTAAAAAAATCACAGCAAAAGTTTCTGGACTGATGTTCTTATCAACCTGCTCTAGCACAATTCTGATCAAGAGATAGGCCAGTTACCCAACTACATCTCCTATTTTATTAATCACCTGGTTCAAGACACAAGTTTGAAGCTTCCATATCTGGCCAGCATTCCATTCCTGATGCTTTATAAACTCAGTGAACCTAATTTTCCCATCCTATCTCAAAGATTGTTTGCATTTTAATTAAAGATACGGTAGCAGATATAGAGGAAGACAAAGACATTGCAAGCCAATGTAAGCCAGTATGTGTAGGCACATCAAATAGATGTATTCTTAACACTTAAGACATCTTTCTATTTTACCTAACTGTCATCACTTGTGCATCTGAAAGCAATCAGGATCGTTAATATCTGAAAGACTTTTGTCAGCACTTCACCACCACCTATGCAAAAACCCTCGTTCTATGACAGAGAATATAAATCTGTATTTGAGGAAATGGTTACAAGCAGGATTCATAGCTGCTCGTCTATCAACTTCAATCATGGAGACTTAAGAAATACATTCTACCACATTTTGATTTCACTTGGTTATTTTATATTTTTTTAAAAAAAGGAAGTGAATAAAGATACAGGCAGATAATCTAACTAGCACCAACACCTTGTTTCCTAAAGCTTCCAACAAACTTCAGAAGTCTGTTACCCAGTATTATGATTACCAGCCCCAAACTACTAATTTTCCTCTTCCATTCATACAAGAAAGTGAGCCTTTAACACCCATATCATCCTTCCCCTCCCACATGGAAGGGGCAAGTGCTCCTGAAGCCGATGTGCAGCAGCACCCCTGCTTCTTTCACCAGCCCCTCAGGTTCAACAAGGTCAGTGAGTTATATTTGGCCAACGCACATCTGTTAGCAGGAAGCTCAAGGGTTAAAGTGTATTTGGTTTCACCTGATAGTTTCTTCCAATGGTAGGTTCCCCAGCTGTTAGAAAATTACCCCAGGATTCTCACTCAACTTTGAGTACTTAGCTTTTTACCCAACTCCTGTTATTCCCTTCTCTGGTACAGAGTGAAAGGACAATAATCACCAAGACGAGCAGCAACAACCCCAGCAGATCAGCAGGATTTCACGACAAAAAGTTTCTTACATGTGACTAAGCACGTCAAAAGGAATAATGACAAACTTTACCAGGGAACAAAAGACATCATCATCGCAATGCCTTCAGCCTGGAGCACGGGGTGACAGAGCCTTCACAGTACTGAGCACGTGTGATAACTGAAGTCTAAAAACATCTCACAGGCAGCTGAAATACCAATTTCTATTGAAGCAACATATTGAATTACTACCGATCACACATAAAGAGTGATTAGAGTAACACTTATGTGTTTTGTTGTTGGACTTTTAGCTTTGTTTTTGATTAAGAGCCATAGAATTTTGGTTTTGTATTTGATTAAAGGCCACACAATTGTAACCTACAGAAGCCAGAAAGATTATTCATCTAATGTCTTCTCAGGAAGACTGCTTCTCCAGTGCTAATAAGGGAATTTAATCAGATAGACAGAACTTGACAGCAATCCTTTTCCAATACATTTAGTATTGAAACAGGTCTGGGCCATCCAAGATGTACAAAGGAAATCCATTATTCAAGTTAATGGAGAAAAAGGTCTGAAATTTTTACTATCCAAGATGTAAGCTCTTGCTTTTCCAATATCACTTGTGATATAAATCACGGCCACAAACAATTACATCAGTAGCTCTGATGAAACCTCTGTTACAAACGCATCATGTGCCGTAAAATGTTAGTAGACCTGACTTTGCCCTTAGCAAAGGAAGCCTCAGAGATCTCCTGGAGAGTGGCCCAGGGCTGCCTCCATTGGGTACATCAGGACCTGAGCATCAAGGGGCACCCAGAGCCCTGAGATGGAGTGACCACGCCTGAGGTCGCAGCACTAACATGGAGCAATACAACCACTTTCAGGGTATTCAAAATAGAAAAGGATGTGTGTATGCATGAAGTATGTAGCAAATAAATACACGAAGGTTTGTACTTCCCAAAATTGTGCAGGGAACAAGCCTGCCATCAGGCTGATGAAACACTTGAGATAAAATAGTGTAATCAATAGCACCACTGTACATTTAAAAACAGCAAGCCCAACACGATCAATTTGTATCGCAGTGAACTACAGTAACAGAAATCTGCAACTACAATGAACTAACTTAATGATAATTTATCAAGTGCTCACATTTCAACTACTGTTGCTCATGACAAAATGAAGACTGTGTAAAAAATAATGTCATGAGTCAACATGGCATTTGACTGAAGAGAAAAGACCCATATCATTAAAATTTTAAGTAAGCCTTCATTAAATAAAATACATGGAATTAGCTCCTACAGAAGAATTTAATTAGTTAACACATGCAGGTTAAATTCACAACCTGCCATTGTGGATTTTTAAGTCAGTCATTTTCTTAAGGCTCTGTCATAAGAAGGATTTTTTCCGTTGTTATTATTTCTGTAATACTGATTGAAACCACCGTTCCTTTATGAAAAGGACAAAGTATCCCTTGCAAACAGTGAGAAACATTTCCATTGCCTCGTTAAGGCAATTTCAATCATTTTATGCACCTTAATCAAGTCAGAGATATGCTTCAGCATTTCAGAGAGAAAAACCTCAGCAGCTGCAGAGACGGGGAGGGACAACAGATCCTTAAGCAGAAAAGAGGAATTACCAGTTATCTGGCTGGAAATGAAACCTCTGGGAAGCCCCATCTGCAGCCTCAGTCATTACAAATCACAACAATTATGTGAGCTCTCAGCCCATAAATAAAATTTCAGTACCTACGAAGAGCTGCAATACTGTAATGTCCACAATACAAAAACATTGCCAGCTCATTCTGCGAAGCTTCAGGCTACTTGTAGCACCAGGAGAAGATGAATCAATAAAATGTTATCAGTAAAACAGTTTGATTCCTGCGCCGTTAAGCGCATGGCCACTTCTATACTTCAATCCCCTCGGGTCAATATAATTTTGCACAGTTAGCCAGTTCTCAGCAGGGAAATGATACTGGTGGATATTTCAGATATTCTAGACCACTTATTTCTACATGGGGGATTAAGAAAAAGAAAATCACATTTTTTTCTATCTGCTTCAAAAACTTGGATCTTTAGCACAGCCTCACATGCGAGGGCTTTCTTACCTCAGCTCCAGTAACGTCAGCTGCCCTGAACAGCTCACCAGTACAATCCTATGTGTCCTATCCACCCAGCACTGAAAAAAGAAGCTTGGAAAGTAAAGCAAGTAAAACCTGGATTTGGGCTTTCACCTAAAGTAAATCTGAGGCATAAAATGTCATTTTTCCCTACTTCAGAAAAATAGGCACACTTAAACAAATTCAAAAATAAATTCTGATAGGTTTCTCTCATGAAAGAAGAGCAAGTGCCACCAAGACAGACTGCGAGCCTACCTCCAAAGTTGAGGAAGCAGTAATTGCCATCACCAACCGACTCCTGTATTCTGGAGAGGGAACATTCACAAAGAAGCTTTCTCAGACAAGTCCACTTTCCTTGATTTAATTTGACAACATCCTAATGAAACAGTATAATCCTATTATGGGACCAGTCATGGGCACCACAAAGTGACAGACAACCAACTTCAGCAAGGCAGGATCGTTTCCACAAAATGGAAGACGACCTCATTTTGCTACCAATTACATCTTATCCATTTCCTCCTTTTTTCCCCATAATAACTTGCCCAACACAAAAGAGGCTAAGAAATACCGGTCCAGTCAAAGGCAAAAAGACTGCTTACTCCTGTAGTCAGATTTTAAAAAGAAATGTTTAATTAACTAAAATGTCCAAATAATCCATTGTCCTGCTGGTGCTCTTTTAAAGCACTGATTTCCTTAAATACATAAATAATATCAGAAATAAGAGGGGCAGCACATATGAAGTACAATTCCCTTACCACGCATCTCTTATTAGGAAAGAACACAAATGGATTTCTATTATTAGATTTCAGTAGTTAAAAAGTTAGCAGGAAGGGTCTAATTGTTAAGAAACAAAGCACACATTTACAAGAAGGCAAAGCTGTGCTAACTCAGAATTTCTTCTGTTTTGTTGCATCACCACAACTTTAACTTTCTTTGGCAAAAATTCCATCATTGCAAATTCTCAGATAGTAAAACTTCAGTGATCTCCGTACTCTGCTTTGCACCTAAATAATGAACTAAACTGTCAAGGATATGTACAGGAGGAAGCCTTTCTATTTTACTAGAAGACTATGCTCAGAAAAATCCAGTGGCATCAATACTTCTTTTATTATTATTCTTTCAAACTTTCAAAAATCAAATAACTTTCCTGAGCTCGACTAGAGACTCCTGAATAGAAATTCCACTGAGGAAAGAAGTTTTAGATTAACAGCACAATACATTCAGAAATCAATAGATAAACCCTTTGCTCAGCCACACTCCCGATAATGAGACTGGAGCTTGGTCTTAGAAAACAGGGCAAACTGCTCTGAAACAACTTTCCTTATCTGTCATTTTTTTTTGCTTTGGAACTGAAACCAGTAATACAAACCTTGTTTCTGCACTGCACTCAGGGAATTATTGTAATGAAAGAATATTCTGACTGGATAATGCTTTTTAATTGTAAAAATCCATCTTTTAAGTTATAACCAGGAGGGGGAATTCTGTTTGCTGAAGCTATGTGGACAATTCTGAAACACCATTAGATAACCACAAGTATGGCCTGCCCCTTACAGCCTGAAAACAATGTGAATAGATACTCAAATTTGGGAGAGGAGATGATGTGAAACTCTTAAACCTATTGAGAAAATTCTGTAAGCCTGGTCCCAGCTTCACTTGAAAGTCTGGATTAAACCACATACACTTAAAATACTCTTCATGCTGGAAGCATGATGGCTTTTACTTTGATTCATTTGATCTCTTCTCCCCTCATTCACTGTTACTTCCTCCATTCAGCAATACAGAAAGCTGCTTGGGTTGATTATTAAAGAACTCACAGTATTTATTATCCTGTAATTCTGTAACACAAAACTAAAGAAACGTTGCCATGACAAACAAATACAGTGGAGTTTTTATACCAACCTGATCCCCATGATATCCTTTTATTCAATTAACTGAACCTTATTTTATTATGTATCAACTAGAAAATCAAAATATTTTCAGTACTGCAGGCGTTAGCCTCATAAAGAGACAGATGAATCTAAAAATCCTCTGCAGTGAAGCAGAAGAGCTTTGCATGCAGCCAGATCTCTCAGATGCCATGGACTGGGATACCATGTTATAAGACTGTAAAACCATGGCCTGTGGCTGCAGTCCAGCCTGCAGAGTAATTTAATCTAGCTCACAAAGAAATGAGGAAAATGGCCTCTGCTGTGCTGAATCAGCAGTGCTGGAAGCCGTGCCACCCTCTATCATTTAGTAAGAGAAAGCTTTGTTCATAGTGCCAACTCTGTGTAGAGCATCTATTGGGTAAAAGAAAAGACCAGCAGGAATATTATGTGCCAGATTTTCAGTAGATGTAAGTCAGAATAGTTCCAATGACTTGGAGTTGCACTGATTTACATCATTTCAGGATTATAAGGATTTACATCCTCTGAAAGTTTCTCTTCTGTTTTTGTCTTTTAATTAAAAGAACAGTGTAGGCTTGGCAGTATTATGAGTCTTCAGCAGACCAAGATTTGGAAAGGAAAGTTTTGTAAAGCTCAAGAAAAGGAAATAAACCTTTTCGTAGTTTAAAAAGACTAAATTAAAATTCACAAGACTTACATAAGTTGAGCTATCCATGAGTAATATACATAAATACAGACTTCTTCCCTTCAGAGCAACCTAAACAATGGCAAAAAAATAAAACAGCAGTAGAATGAAAGCTTTGTCCATTCAACCTGATTATAGATCATGAAAATCTATCAGCACAGATGTTATCGCTATTTATGAGTCACAACTCAGGGCCAAAACAAATGCCTTGTATTACTTCATTTTACTTTTTCCTTCTAACCGTAAGTGCCAAAAAAGTGACTGCCATGGGAATTAGGAAAAAGCACATGACTGCAAAGAAGCAGGGGGTATTGCTTGTCAGGAAGCAAGCCAACTGGGGCAGAGTTTGGACTGCTGTGATTTCTAAATAAACTCATAACTACTACATCAGGTCTCAGTGATCTCAGAGCAGCTTCTGTTGCTTATTTGCTCACCTGTCAAGTAAAGCTCGGTAATAAAATAAAAAAGCTCTCTGCCCAAGACTGACTGTGCCTTACAAATGTGCACATATATCATTTATTTTCCTCAGCAGAACTGCAGGTGACCACGATAAGGAAATAACAGAAAAAAAAGTGAGAATCATTCTGGTACATGAGCTCCTGAGATGGGCAACAGATGTATGTTTGAGGCTGAAAGCAAACAGATCCTTTAGGCATAGCCATGTGAAAAATGACATACAGTTGCTCCTCAGGCTATTTCTGTGGCACAATGACCCACTCCAAAGCCAGCTGAGCCTTCAGAAATGCTTCAGATCAGGCTTAAAAAAAAAACCACACAAACATCCAGAATGCTACTCAGTAGTGCAACTTGGCCAGCATGTTACACAATAACAAAAAATAAATAAATAAAACACAGAAAAACCTCAAACTGTTTCAAAAGCCCCATAACTAGAAAAGAGCTTAAAACAAAACAAGCCTACACTCAAGAAAAGCTGCCCCACACAACCAGCTCTTTTTCAGCATTCAGATCCCAGCAGGTGAATATTGAGCCTCCTGTTTCCAACGAGTCCTATTTAAGTGTTCTGCAAAGGCTCCTGCAACTTTAGAAGCATTAAATTTTATAACTCCTGAGATATTTATTAGCTGGGGAGGTACTTAAATGACATTCATCAGATATTAACTCTCTTGGAGCACACATTACTGATTTGGGTAGATAACCTTGAGCTTGGTTTTATTTATTTCTATGATAAGTCACCCTAGAACAGTAGGTTCTTGGAACGAGCATCACCTATGCATTCCTCTTGGAGGTGTGGTTACATATATCTTAGTCAGAAACCATTCACAAAGGATCCCAGTGCAGAAATCTTGTCTTCTCCTCATATCTCAGCAACATTTGTCACTTCGAGTTGTCCAGGCACACCAGGAACCAGAGAGGAGGCCGCCCATCACTCAGCATTTCACATCTATCAGTGCCCCCTCTTCACTTATTAGCTTTTATTTTAGGAAGCAATGCCAGTTCAGGGATGTTAAATCCTCCAGTTGCATTGTGAAAAGATGATCCTGCTGCATTAACAGAACTTAGCTTTGTCATCATGTCTCCCAAGGCAATGAAACTTATATTATGAAGGTAAAACCAGCTGTGCTACTACTGCTCAATTCTGCTGCTATTTAGTGGGATACAACCAACTTCATACCACAATTCACAGTAGAAAAAGAAAAAAAAAAGAAAAAAAACAACTTTGCTTGATTGAAAACATGAAAAAAAATTATTCCAGTCAAATGCATTGTCTGCACTGAGCTTTGATAAAACATCACAGTTAATTCACCACTCACAGAAATCCCTGGACAGACTCAGGCAATGGGAATTCACATATCAGCTCAGCATTAAACCTATTAAACCTCTACTTGATGTCAAACACAGACCCAATGTTTCTGACTGCCCCATACAGTCCCCCTGTTGGGGTCTGTAGTAAGGAGGAATCAAACCTATGTGTACAACGAGAACATCTTGCTCATCATCGGCTATAGCAACCAATCCTTGAACTTTCAATTACATTTCCAATGACTCCAGGCAAACAAAACAAAAATCTTTTAGTAAACTTTGCACAGAGATCATCAATCCACTACCCAGTTATTTGAACAAGCATCTACAGTGATCTCTAGGTCACTAAACTTCTCCTGATGAGCATTTGAACACAGTATCAAGAAATCCTTGGGTGAAATCCAAACGTTTTCAATTGTCATCAACCTTGAAGAATTCATCACATGAAACCTTACCATGACCTATGCTTTCTCTTTTTTCCAAACAACTGAATACATCTTTCTTCATCCCCAACGACCAAAAAACAAAAGGACGTGAAATCAACTGACAAAAATCTTCATAAAAAGAAAGAATGCATTAAGAAAAAGAAAGCAAGCAAGCTTTCTGGAGATGAGCGAAACAGTTGTGTAATTTTGTAAACCTTCTGTTTTCAAGGAAGCTGTGCAACCAGCCAGCAATAATCAGTCTCTTGCATGACAAGCATACAAGACATGAAATGATGACTTTTTTTGATTCCTCAAGGAACATCTTTTACTGGGGGGCAATACTCTCTAAATGTTTTTCCATCTGGAGATCCACTGGCCCTACTCTCTTTCAGCCCATTAAGCAAAATGGTCCAGATCCAGATCTTGCCAGCAGAGAAAGTTTCCACCCCCAGCACAAAGATTAACGAGAAGTTACTTTAAAAATAAAAATCAGAGTTATGGCAGCAGAAATTCAATGATATCACTAAATAGTAGAATATTAAAATACGGGCTGTGCCTTCTAACAAACTTTATGAATAGTATTGTTTAGATTTAGCTGTGTTCCTACAGACCCCAAACAAACAACTTCAAGATATAAAAGACTAAATAGAAAGCTCTACTGTCACCTTAGATATTTCAGTGACTATAACCAGAGCGTAAGTTTTGATGGTTCATGGCCAAAGCAGAAGGATCTATCATGAACTCTCCAACAGTCTGTTCTGAACTAGTTTTGCTCAATGCTCTTATTAACAGCACAGATAAAGGAATGCGGCATATGTTTGTTACATCCGTGAACATCATGGAAATGGCACAACTGCAGCACTGTTGAAGGTCAAAACAACCCTAAGTCAGAGATCAGAATTAATAAAAAGAAGAAAAAAAAATAGAATTCAAGCGAAGAAGAGCAAGGTAACCCAATTCAGAAGGATTAATCAACAGTACACATAGAAAATAACTGGGTAGGCAGGAGTTCTCCAAAAAATTGATGTGGGAGGTTATAACAGATCACAAGCTGAATGTGAGTCAACAGTGTAACACTGTAAAAAAAAAAAAAAAAAAAAAAAATTAAAAAAATAAAATCAATCCTCATATAGTTGAAGTAAATTGGAGTATTGGCCAGGTGAATAACCCTCCTGCCTAGTCAGCACAGCCAGACTTGGCACAGCCACACCACCCTGGGGCACCATGCTGAGCACGATGCTATGAGCTCAGAGGAGGGCACAATGCATGGAAAGGCACAAGTGAGTGGCTCAGCCAACAGAAGCCGAGAAAACATTTTAAATGTGTTGGAAAGAAAACCAACACTAAAGCAGCAACTGTTCTCTGGTGAATAAGACAAATAGCAACAGGTTTTAACTGCAAGAGACCTTCAGTTTGAAAATAAAGAAAAAGAGGAAAGCCAGACATTGCTTGGCTGTGGTCCCCAGGACTGGACCTGCAAAAGCAGCATGCATTCCTCCAGCCATCCTGCTGTTTGTCCACAAAGCTCCATCAAACTGATAGCGATGAGCATGAGGGGTTCGCTAACACCACAGACAGCTCTCTGAAATCAGTGAGACTTCCTGAAAGAGTCCTGCTGCCAGAAGGAACTGCAGGGCAGGGCTGATTTATAGTGAGTCACCTGTTAACGACTACCTTGACCATACCAGAAAGAAACAGGTTATTAAATTTTATGCTTTAGATTAGCTCCTATTTGCAGTTATTCAAGTGCAACATTTCTGTATTTTCTGACATCTTCTCAAGCTCACTTGTTGATGTTTTCTCTTCAAAAACCAAGAATCCAAATATCATGCAGCTTCTCCTGACTCACACTGAGTAAAGCACATTTGTTTCGCCAACCTGCCTTTTATCATTCCCCAGATTGACTGAGGGATACATAGTTTTCTGTGGAACAATTTTTGTAATCTTGACTATTTATCTTCGGATAATTGCTACATTCATAATCATTTTCAAGACAATTTTGCTTCATAAGGATTGGAATTGCTACTAGACAAAGTCAGTCTAACAAAATTTTAGACTGGAAGCACTTTTTGTGACTAATCTACAAACTGCTACAAAACTGTGATTTATAATAGGCATAGTAATAGCCTTAATGATTGCAGTGCTGCCGGGTATCCATGAAACACACAGATTGGCTCATTTCAAAGCAGAAAGGGCATTTTTTTCTGCATCATGGGTGGCCCATACATATCTTCAGGGTCCTTGGAGGAGCATCCAACATTCCCACTGCGCGTTCCACATACCGGCTGCTATTACCATGCTAATGTTAATAGGCTGTAGTATATGTGACCCTCTGAGCAGCAGCATAACTAGCAGACTACTGAATTACTGCCACTGGCTCTCTATTACAAAATGCTGGCAAGCAGGCAAAGCAAAAATAATTAAAATTTCGCATTGGAAGGGAGCAGAAAGCAGGAATCTAAACAGGCTGGTGGAGAGAGTCTGAAGCCTGGGGTCATAAGGCACAGGGCAGCAAAAGCAACTGCAAATCTCCATTTCCAATGACAGGGCAGCCCATATGCCAGAACATTTGCTGCTCCTCTCTCCCTCTGTGCAATTACAATTCGAAATTAATAAATAAATTAGCGACAATGAATGTAAGCAAGAAGAATCACAAAGCCTGTGGCAAAATGAAATCTTGTTCTACCCAACTATTTTTTATGTTGCAGGAAAACTCACTTGGGGAAGATTCTGCTGAAAGAAGTGAGGCAGCCAGTACTAATGACAAATATTTTGGGAAAACAGAAACTCCATATGTTCCACATTTATTCTACTAAAAATAAAGAGGAAATCAAGAGCTTTTTGAATTTAAGTGTAACATTTCCTTATGCCGGGAGACAAACCGTGCCTGAGTTAAGTCTGGACATTAATGGAAGCAAACAGCAGAATAGTGGTCCCTGGTGTTTCAATTATAGTCTCTTTAGAAGTTATGCTTCCAAGAAGTTACAGAAATACCATTTCCCTATAAGGATTTTTTTTTTTTTCCTGGCAGACTGTTGCCATGTTTTTATTTAAAGTTATTTGATCTCCACTTGCAGAAAATCTCTATTCATCACTAATTTTTCATACATTCACCACTCACACAATCCTGAGAGCAACCCACCACAGGGCAGCAAGGCATGGCCACAGACTGCAGGGCTCAGAGCATCTTCAGGCACAGACACTGCAACCCCCCGAGCTGCTGGCTCCATGTTTGACAGCCCTGACACCAAAGAAGCTATTTCTCACTGATAAATAGAATTTCTTGCATTTCTGTTTGTGCCTATTTCCTTCTGCCCTTTCTCCATGCACAGCTGACTGCTGCCTAGTCCCGTCATCCCATGAAGCATTTACACCTAATGCTAACATCTCCCTGAGACTTCTCCAGGATAAACAGCCCTAGCTCTCTTAGCCTCTCTTTTCAGAAATGCTAATAAAAATATTTTTAAATGAAATACCAAAATATCACTGTATTCTGGGCAGTAACATCTGATGACACCAAAAGCCAATGGCATTTCTTAACATAGCCCCAAAAAGACAAACCTTAGAGGGGGGTCATTTAAGCACCAGAAGGAAAATTGAACATGAAATAAGATTCTATTCAAATCCTTCAACTAATGCACAGAAAGTCTGCATACACTAAAAATAGGTATGGATTGAGTCCATCCGTCCAGCATGAATTCCCACTGCAGTGTTCAGGCGTATTCAGGAACAGGCTTTAGGAGAAACTGAGACCAGAGTCCCTGCTAAAGGCTCCTCTTAATTTCCTCGTCAAACTATTCCAAACCTGGAGTCCCAAAACACAAATAGTGACCATTATTCTTCAATCATTGCCTTCTCATCTTTGTTCTTACTACTACATTTACATAGATGTACAAAGTAGGGCATTTTGTTCAGTTCACTTCTGCAGGAACGGAATTAATTCTGAATATACCTCTACCCTCAAATGGAAGAGAAACAACCTTCATTTCCAAACTCAAATTCATTCTATTATACAGAAAAAAAAAAATAAATTAAAAAGTAGATTTCTAATTAAATCCTATCTTCTGTACTTTGAATCTCTTCTTACCCTTTAAATGAGACTTTTAAGTACAATCTAAATCATGCCAGCATTCTACGGGCTGTGCATAGTCCAAGGTGCTGCAGAACTAAGCACTTCACAATCCTCAGTCTGCAGTGAAATAAGGTATCTCCAGAAAAATATTATACTCGTTTTCCAAGAGAAAATTAAGGAGGCTTGCATATGAATATCAATGGAATTAGGCGATGAGAACTGGCATTAGGGCAAAGAAAATAAAGCAATATTTCGCTGCTGGAATAAATAAAAATTACTTACCAAATATGAAAAACAAAACTTCCATAATGCTTTCAGCATCTGCTCAGTGAGATCAGAGCTCACGAGCCCTGTCAGCAGCAGGCGGTTTTCAAACACAGAAGTGACTCTCAAATTAACATTTTCTAACCTTAACAGACCTTGCTTTATTGGTTTGGACTACAAAACAACAGGTATTTCTCAATAAACAACACATTTACACTGATCCAGGCATGGCTTACTTCCTAATACCCTAAGAAAAAAAAGGATTATTTACTAGAAATGGTTTCATTTTCTTCCTTAATATATAGATAGTTATTTGTTCAGGGTGCCCAATTTGAAGCAACTCCATTTTTCAAGAGACAAAATTCTTCCTCTACCTAATAAAGAAAAAAAGAAGAGAAGCTCTGAGTCTGTTTTTGGAGAGACAGATTTATTCAGATAAAAATCAGTTGCTTTCCCAGAATGCAGAAAGAAGTAATTTTACTTGGGTTTGAGGAATTTGGTTCAAAGCTCTGAACTAGAAAGCAATATATCCAGTTATTAAACAGTGTAAGGGGATTAACTCTACAGAGTGCTATTGACTACTCTGGTCTCATTAACTGGCATTTTATTTAGATAAAAACGTCAACTTCAACATCAAATTTCTGTGCCAGCAGTTAGATATGAAGAAGAATGTTGAAAAATGAATATGCATCAGCAGTTACCTGAATCTATGGGGGTTTTTCCTATGGCCTCCCCTGCAGCTTGTGACTGAAACTGAGTTTGATTTGCATTGAGAGGAACTGCATTTGGGTGAAGTTGTCCTGTGGAATGGGAGAAGAGTTTGCTTGCACAAACCTAACACAGAGAGCTGTGTTATTAACTCTGTTAACTCCAAGGAATGAAAAAGGGTTATGGGTAGAGATCTGGATTCCCTACTTTCCGATTTGATTATGGAACTGTAAAGCTAATTATGTGTATGATAACTCTTGTGGCTGCTTTTCATGCAGAACCACAGACCAGAAAATAATGAAAACAGGAAGGGAAAGGCTCCTTTTGAGCCCTGAACAACTTGCAGAAGGCACTGGGTATGTCAGCAGGCTGCAGCAAGGTGTCCATGCTGTAACACACCAAGCAACCAAGAAGCCCAGCAGAACTCCAGAACAAACCCAGCATCCCTCATGATTCTTGCTTCCTAAGAACACCCAGACAGCCCCAGAGGGTGCTCAGAATATGGAATAAATGGCAGGCAAGCACCTATGGATTCTTTAGACTCTACTCACAAAAGAAGTGGGAAACCATGCACATAAAAGGGCAGATGTCCCCATTAGCCAATTCACATACTGCAGATACACATTATCTGTCAATAGCTCCAGTAGATCCCAGGGAACTTACTAGGATATCTATTACTGTAGGTGCTTAGCAAACCATCTGCATTTCTCCTAGACCTGAATCAGTCTTTCTGTAGGGGTCAAACACCACGTATGCAGCAGTATTTTGTGGCTGGCTGGCTACTTTCAAGCAGAGCTGTCAGTACACTGCCCTAACACAATCCATGGGGTACATTCAGTTTCCTGCATTGTCTTAACCACATATGCAGTGCAAAAGCAGGTACAGTACATATCCCTATGTGAATATTCCCTACGTGAATTACTAGCAACCAGCCTCAAAAGCAGCTTGCAAAGGTTTGTTCAGGTTGCACCAGCTCCCCTTATTTGTATTTCAATTGAATGTTTGTTTGCACACTGCCATAGGAATACCAGGGTGTTTGCTCTATCCCTTATGTGTTTTCTAAACATTCACAGCCTAAATCCAACTGTTGGAGGTGGCAGTGACTGAACAGTGGAGGTTCTGAAGCTTCTGAGGGGAGAACAAAAAGCTTCAGCCACAAAGAACATCCTTCTTTAAAGACCCAGCTGAGAGGTGGCTCCATGTAGAATTCATTTGGAAAATAAAAGAGACAGTTATTTCAGTAAAGTCTCCATGTTTTACTTGTTTGTAAACAAGAAGTGTGACAGTGTTGCATTTGCCTGGAGTTTGGCTACCTTTGTTTTCACACACAGGCTGAAAGCAGCACAAGCTGGTGCAGCTCATTCGGACTGCAGCATGGAAACAAACTGTGCTTCCACACGCTCCTACCCAAATGCAGCTGCCCACACAAGAAGAGTTATCCTGCTACATTGGTACAGGCACTATTTCAGATGGGCAACAGAGCCATGAATCACTACAGATGAAGAAACGCAAAGGAAAAACAACAAAAAAAAGAGGGCTGTATGACTCCACTGCATACAATATCTCTTGGCTGTATAGAAGGCTATGAGATACACACATCAGTAAATGGGGGTTACCTGCGTCTCTGGAAGGTGACCAAGAATAACTGCAATGGCACTAGGCTGGACAAACAATGCCATTAACACCCACTGACAGTTGGCAGCCTCACCAATTAAAATCGAACTTCTCATTGTTGAAGTTGTCATTTTTGGAGTCTTTAATCTTAGAAAGACAATCCGGATCAGGAGTGTCAGCCCGCTTTGTACAACCACTCCATGGACCACCTTCAGCACCCTGCTCTTCGTGGCTCTTTCCCTATAAGGCCACCTGCCCATCACTCCCATTCACCTGAGACTCAGCTCTGGGACACAACCCAGAGTCAGTCCTGAGCTGCTCTCAGTGCAGCACATCGTGTCAGTGCTCCCCACCTCTAGGAGCAATATTCTCACAGCTTCAAATCCATGTTAATAATTAACAAAGAGGAAAAATCTACCTGAGCTGTAATTGTCCTCTGTCATAGAGCAGCTCTGAGATTTTTTTTTCCTAAGGCTAAGGAAGAAAACAACCAACCATCCTATTTTAAACATTATCATGCATCAGTGATAAACACCCAGTTTATTATCCTCTAAACAAAAACAAAGAAAAATAAATGGGTTTTACTCTGCTAGCTAACATTACGAGCTGCAAGGATGGCACTTCTGAGGAAGGTACAGGCTCCATGAATTAACTCAGCTAATACCCCATCATCAGGATACAATGTTTGGCAGTGATGTGTAGTATGTGGTATTTGTGGTCCTATTGGGGAAAACTATTTTAAGTCTAATTAACATGAATTTTTTAGAATGCAAATGCTTTTCATTTATACATAAAACAAAATGCCATGACATTTCTCCCATTCATTTATCATAAACAAGTTAATTACTGTGTAACAAATAGCTCCTGCTAGAAACTGTATGTTTTGAGGATGTTAAAGAGCTGACTCAGGCAAATAAGATGCACCACAACGTAGTAGTTAATAGCTTATGGCATACTTATAATAAAACAATGACTCTGTAAAAGCTCTTGTTGTCAAATTAAGACTAAGCTGTTTCCATTGGAATAAGTCAATTATAAGCAGCCATGATCTGTTTAACTCAATTCAAACCTAGAGTACTTTAGGCACTTACTCACCACCCTGCTACAATTAGAGCTGGTTAATACCAAGCTCAAAAAGGAAAGCCGTTGTAGGACAAGAGTGTATCCTCCAACCACCCAGCAGCTGTGATCTCAGCACCTGGAGCTGACCACCTGCATCAGGTCTGCCCAAACAATGATTTGGCCAAGGATGAACCCATACTCAAGCACTGCAAACTGTCCCCCCTTCTTCTTTCCCAGGGTCAAAATGGCTTCTACACAGCACACAGATATGGGATTTACCCAAGGGAATCCCCTGAGAGCAATTTAAACTACGTATACTCCCTTCTCCCCAAACCCATGAAATGCCCATCAGGTGAATCCCTACCTGCTGTTTTGTATTTTTCAGTGCAAACAGCCCCACTTGGCCTGAAGATGAATTACTGAATGCTGATGAATAAGATGGTGGTAGCTGGCAGCAAAGCTTTGCGTGGTAAGATGGTGTGAAACAGTACATATGTCAATCTATCAAACATGTTAATGTAAGCAATCTGAACCCGTTTTTGGTCTGATCTATTGTACAATACTTCACCCAGATGGAAGAATGAGATAAACATTTTATGCCTCAGACATATCAAGTGTTAGGAAGTAAAATTAAACCAAAACTGGAAAACTACCAATTTTACATGCTAGAATATATATAAAGAACAACACAAGCACCAAGAAGGATTTTATGCAGCAGATTTTTCTCACCCATTATCCCACAAGTTAATTAGATATATTTGTTTCCTCTGATAAACAGCAGCATGTATTTGGCTGCTGATTTGAAGGTGTAAAGATGATGGCTCACTTATTAGCAAACACAGCATTTGCACTTTTTTCCCCCCTCCCTTTCTCCTTCAGTGGACAAAATTCCTACAAATCACATCACCGGGGACAGTGCAACCAGGACACAATTCTTACAGCAGCTCAATATCTGGGGGGCGGTTCATCCCCAAATGAGCAGCAGTTTCACCATGATGAGTGTAAAATTACAACTGGACCCTAAGGATAAAAATTAACGTTCATTAAATATATTTTTTTCATTCAAATCAACTTGACAGCCTAAATATAACGCCACATTTAAAGGCGGTCACTTGCAACCAAAACGAAGTGACAGCCACTCTGCTGCCTTCAGTCAGTGCTGAACAGACCCGCTTCCATCCCTACCACCCACCTACACAAACATGCACTGCAACATATAAAGCACTAAACACAAAAAAATAGTTCTCCAAGCAAGTGGATTAAAGACATGATCTTCTAGACTTTGGAGGACACTGTGTATCAGATGACTTTCAAAGCTAAGAAGTGTGAAAGTACTCAGTTCACAGAGTGGCCTGGAAGGCCTTGCAACTTATAGTATGGGAAAAATTGCTATTAAACATGTAAACGTTTGGTTCCACGCCTCTAATATTTACTGTTCTGTTTTACTCCCGGGTTTGTCTGCATCCAGCCCTCTAGCTGGCTATCTTTCAAACAACAAATAAATTCCCCAACATCTCCCAGCTGATGCCAGGCCAGTCAAGAGAATTCCTGAACAGCAAAACAAAAGACAGTCAGGCTTAGAAACAAAACTGATTGCCAACTCATGTAGAGAGAAAACATCCAGCCCTGGATTCCACTGAAGCCAGAAAGAATACAGCTCTCCATCTCCCTAGAAATCAAAGTAACAGAGCAGGTGGTGGCTGTGCAGGAAACCAGCTTTCTGGCAGAGGAGTGTGCATGAGAGTAAATGTGCTCAGGAGAAAATAGCAAAGGGTTTGCAATCCTTCGTGCAGGGTATCAGAACCTGTTGTGCTCTCCATTCCTACAGCATACTGTGTTTTTAGAACTGCTGTAGCATCCACTAGTGGCTGGCGATTAAACTTAAGGAGGGGGCTGGGAGGGGGATGGGATTTTGATCTTCAAGAAAAACAATGATTTTCTGCATCATGCAAATACAAAGTTTAATTATTTTTTAACTTGAAAGGGAGACAGATCAATACACGGGAAAATCTATTGTTATTTGGATTACGAAGATGTCTCAGAGTTTACAGTCACAAAAGCGGTTATAATCCTCCAATTACTATAAAGCTAATTGGTAGTTTCTTCCTGCCCATGTTTTCATGTTGTCAGTGGGGCAGTAACGAAAATGAATGCCACATTTGTGAACAGAATGTCTGTAGGCTTGTTTACCACATTTCCAACAACAACGTCTGCTTTATCATGCATTTCAAAGCACAGATAATTTAAGGATCTCCGAATTCCACACGTAAAAATACATTCTAAAATATCAAATGTAGAGTCCCTTCAGACAGGGTGGGAGTGGGAGACTTAAAAGCAAAGTGCTGACCTCGCATAGCACAGGCGAGCGATACACCTGAAGCAGACAACACGTGAACTTGGAGTGATTCATCTGTATTCAAAACTGTGCTCACGTAAACCACTTAGTGTTTCATCCTCCTACAAACATAATTCTGCAGACAATTTCACCATCACAACCAGCATCTGTAAGTCTCCTTTCACCTCCCCAAGTACAGTTATTGCAGCGTCTATTAAAGCATTTTATTCCACTTACCTTTGAGTAGCTTCTGCCCTTCCATGATGTTCTGGGAGACGAACGCTGTGTAGTCTTCTTCTGAAAAGCCAGGCTTGCATGTGGGTCTAACTGTAAGATCCCCATTGAGTGCCTGCAAAATCAAAGAAGAAAAACACACACCATGACTTTTGAGGTTTGGTACAACGCTCTGTGCACAGTGATGAAGTGCTTAGCACAGGCAAACCCGGACAGTAAAGCAGCGTGCAAGTAGAAACCATCTATGCTAAAGTGCCTGTCTGTTGGCATGGATCCATACTGTAGCTGCAAAAATAAAACGGGCCAGAAACTAGTTGCCTGACTACAACAGAAAGCATTGTTCGTAGGAAGGCTGGATACTGGGCACTGTCAGAAGAGGGGAGGAAACAAAGAGCAGCAATTCATCAAGCGAGCAGTGCTCACCCCGGAGCCACGCAAAGGCCCGATGTTGCAACATCCAGATCACCGAGTCTTGCTATTAAGAACAAGGGTGCAACCCAGGGTGGGAGGAGGATCCCCAAAGCTCGCGCTGCCCCAGGAGACTGCAGCCCACCACAGCCCCCTCCTTCCCTGCAGCAGCCACGCGGCCGCTGCCTTCACACCACCAGGCTCAGCTCGTGCCCCAGCTGCAGGGGAGGCGGAGGGACGCCAACCTAAATGTAACAGTGCCATCTAATAGTGCAGCTCCGCGCACGACCTGCCAGCATCCAGGGGCAGCACCCGGCTGAGCGCTCAGCTGCTCCGTCCCAACTTTGTGCAATGCTGCAAGAAGCGCCGTTTGCTTATGGGAGCAAATCAGCGCAGCCGTTGGGACGGAGCAAGCGGTCCTAGAGCAGAGGGTCTCGCTGAAAGCATGTGAACGGGCTATTTGCACGCGGCAAGTGCACGGTGATCGATGCATATGCAAGTGCTGGTGACAAGAGATTTTGTTTCTGGTTGTGTTGAGCTTGCCGTGGCGCGGTTGAGCCCCGGTCCAGCAGCGGTGCAGCCTAAAAACTGGAGCATCACTGCTCCGGGAAGCAGCGACTCCGGGCACACACCTGGCTCTGCGCTTCCCTCAACACCCGCGGGCAATGCCGCATTACAGACACACAGAGGGAAGGGTCCTTTCGGTGCGGCTTAGCAAGCAGAACGCAAGGCAGCGGACTCCGCCAGAAGCCCCTTCTCGGGAGGCGGATGGCAGCGGCCGCACGGGAAGAGCCAGAAAGCCGCGGCTCCGCGAGCTTTGCCCGGCGCTGGCAAGATGTTGCAATTAAGAAACATTTCCGCGGGGCTGGCTGAAGATAAAAGGCTCCCAGTCCGAAATCGCCCCATTACTACAGCCGCTCTCCCTACACGCGAGCACAGCGGCTCAGACGTGGGACAGCAGCAGCAGCAGCAGCAGCAGCGGGAGCTCCGCGCAGCACCGAGCGCTGCGGCCACGCGCGGGCACTGGCGGTGGAGCTGCGGGAAGCGCTTTGGCGATAGGGGGAATATATAGAGATCTATAAAAGAAAAAGCAGACAACTTTTGCAGCCCGTCAGCCCCTCAGCACGGCTCGGCCCCTCGGGATGGTTTTGCGGGCGGGCGGACGGAATAAAAGTTGGAGCCGGCGAAGCAGGGCGGCGGTGCAGCCGGGACGAGCCGCGACCCCGAAGTTTGCCCGGCGGTTTTTAAGGGGAACGGGGGGGACGAGTTTGAACGGCACCATCGAGACACCGGATTTCAAGCGAATAATAATTAACAGTAACCGTAATAAAAGGAGAAAAGGGAAAAGCCGCAGAGAGCTGCGGGAACGCGGCTCCGCTCCCACACCCGAAGTTACCGAGGCTGTCGGGGAGCGGGTGCAGCATCGTGGGGCTCCGGGCTACTGCCCCCTCCCTCCCACCCGCCGGTGCCGCCCCACTTACCGCCGCTGAGCCCCAGATGAGCAGCACCAGCAGCAGCCGCGAGCCGGTCCTCATCGCCCCGGCGGCGCCCGCCCGCCGGGCCGTGGCGGTGCACTCGGCCGCCCCGTGCCGCGCTACGTGGGGACAACGACGACAGCCACGCACTCTCTCTCGTCCCACTCCCACCGCTGCCGCTGCTGCTGCTGCTGCTCAGTGCCGGCTCCGGGCTGCAGGTGAAGCGCCCGCCGCGCGCCGCCGATAACAAGCTCCGCCCCATCGCCCCGCGGCGCGCGGGCACGAGCCGCCTTAAAGGGACAGAACCGCCCCACTGCCACGAGGGGCTGAGGGAAGGGGGGGGATGGTGATGGTGATGGTGATGGTGATGGTGATGGTGATGGTGATGGTGATGGTGATGGTGATGGTGATGGTGATGGTGATGGTGATGGTGATGGTGATGGTGATGGTGATGGTGATGGTGATGGTGATGATGATGGGGATGGGGATGGGGATGGTGATGGGGGGGGGGGGGGGAGTTGGCAGAAAAACCAGCATAGTGAGGTGAAAAAAAAAACAAACCAGCACGTTTAAAGGATGGATGTACTTAGTGAGGGGGAAAGTTGGCGAAAAATGAATCCACTTTCGGAGAAAGTGGTGTAAGCCAGTAGAAAATGTCATATATTTAGTGGGAATGTGCAGTTCTCAGGGGGATGACGCAGCCTGTGGGGCAAAAGGTGACATGTCTGGGTGAAAGTCTTACAGATCCCTAAGAAAAAAGTGTGGCTGGGAAAGGTTGGGATGTTCTGTGAGGAAAACCTGAGCTGGGAGGGAGGGGTGCATGATGGAGCAGCATGTCTGCAGGAGAACCTGTCTATCAGTAAAGGTTCATCCAGGTTAGGGTAAAAAAAAGGTGAAAGGCAGAAAAATGAATGGGCTCCTCAGCAGCATGAATGGGCGGTGTGTGCAGAGCCCCTGTGTCAGGCCTGGTCCAGTGCACATCAGCAGAAGGCACAGCTGACACTGCTGAATGGGAGGTTTCCCATTGTAAGAATCAAAAAGGCCCAGAACATGCCAGCCCGTCCTTGGTGCTGCACGGTGCTCTGAGAGCAGAAAGCAGCGATTTCCAGTGCTAAGTTTGGCTCCGGTTCTTCCCATCCATCCTGAACCTGGCATCCAAATGCGATCTTTTCCCTTTCTGAATGCGGCTTGACTCCACAAATAAGCGTTCTCAGGCATGTATATTTTGTGCATATAAATCCAACATCAATTTGCATAAAGAGATGCATACTATCTGATGTACGTGCAAAATCAGACATTGCAGCAGAAAAATCTACCCATTAAACTATTCTGTTGGATTCGCACGTTTTCTAAGGAATGAGACACATAAATCCACTGACTGCATCTTTTGCTATTGAGTAGATTTAATGGCATTGTGTTAACACCTAGAGATGTTAGCGACGAACTGAGACCTCATTGTATTGAGCTCTGTAGGCACATATAATGAAAAGATTGTTCCTGCCCCACCAATTTACAGCCTTGGTGGATTATAGGGTTTATTTTGTTCTTAAACAAGTATTTCTGAGCGTGTTATGTAACACTGAATAAATCCCATCGTTGCCTTGAATTTAGTGTATACCCCCCTTTTTATTGGAACACTTGAACAAAAGCAAAAAATCAGGTGTCACTATGATAGCAAAAATAAATCCTTACACACACACAAACATATATAAATATACACATAATCTAAATTTGTTCCTTTTATTTTTATCCTAAATGCCAAAGTTTGCAGCAGATCATTCCAGCCTGAAGGGCAGCTGCTGTTGCTACGTGAATAGAGCTACTCCAGAGACTTCTGAGGGATGTTTTGGATCGGAGCAACCAAAGTGTGAATGTTTCCTTCTGTAAACCTGTGGCCAGCAATTTTGACTCTTGCTGGACTGCAGCCGTTGCTATGCATGTGTTCGCTCTCTTTGATAACTTTGTTAATATGACAAGTTCTACAAGTATTGTCAAAATAAGTCTGACACCACAACAGATTGTGAAGAAAAGGCAGAGCAGTAGTGAAAAAAAGATAGAATTCTTCGACATGTTTACAGTGGATTTCTAATCTGATGGCAAAGGGATTTTTTCTTCCAAACTAGTTTGCCATCCCTCTTTTCTAAGCTATGGTTACCGATTCTGTGCTTATGGAATGATTGCAAATGCAGTGAGTTATTCTCTCTCAGAATGTTTCCCAGCTACATTTCCATTAACACTAAGCTTTGTGAGACACCAGGTAGCTCCCCAGAGTAAGGGGTTTGCAGAAGGATCAGATAATCTGAGAAGGAGAACACAGATCTCCCCTGCAGTCAGTGGAAATGACTGGTTTAGAGGTGTGGTGGTTTCCACTCCACTATCTTCCCTCAACCATTGACAGTAACCACGGTTTGGAAAGACTTAAAACTCCGCTGATAGATTAGCTACTACTTCAGCCGTCTCCTTGTTTAGAAGCAATTAACATAAAGGGTTTGTAAAACACCGTCCTTCAGAACTGTAAGGAAAACTAAAATCTGGCATTTACACTTACGCAGCTACTGAACTTTCATGAGTTATTGTATTTAAGTGTACAGGTCTGAGCTGGGACCGAACATGTGTTAGCTGGGAAGGTTAGCTTCAGAGTCGTACTTCACTTTGTGTCTGTTGGGAGACTGGTTATGAATTGATATTCATGCATAAAATGGAAAACTCTACCATCTAACATATGAACACTACGATAGGTGGATTTGGCTGCGTGTAGACATTTAAGAGACTCTACATGCACATTAAATCAACTTGCTAAACACCTCTATAGCAGAACTGCTGATCCTAAGAGCCAACTTGCTACACTGCACAACGCTCAAGAGAATAAAAGGCTCATAGATGAGACATCTACAGAACCAACTGTGCCAAGATAATGAGGTGAACTGAGTACACGAGGGATTTTGCTCTCCTTGATGCATGTATGTAATTCCTATTGACAGCACTGGGAGTTACACGTACATATCAAGGGGACAATAGAACTGTAACTAGAGGAGATGAGTATCAGATGTGAGCTGTGTTTTCATGGGGAGAGAAAGAGAGAGGGAGGTGTGATCACTGAGGGACAGTACAACACACAATAAAATTGTCAAGCAGCCATCAAGTACATGAAAGCATGGGAATAACAAATTAAATGGACAGGAAGTGAGAAAACAAAGTCTCAGGAGACTTTTCCCTTCCTAGCTTAGGGCTGATGTCTGAATTTCTTATCTGGGAAATATTCCTGCTGGTTTAACCTAATCCGTTCTTTGATATGTGCACGTTAAAATGGATTCAATTAAATAGTTATGGCAAATACAGAAAATAAATGTTTTAATTTAAAAATCTTAAAAACGAGGAAAAATGAAACTAATGTGAAATGTGAAATCCAAAATTTAAGTTTTGCCTGTATTGCATAATGAGTTTTGTTTACAAAGTAGGAGATGATACGTTTTGAACTGATGAATCAGAGAGTCATTATTACTAATTTTGGTTTTATGTCAGAAGGAATAACAAAGGAACACATGTCTACAGACACTGAGAAACAGGGATGATTCTGGCTTGAAAGACAATGCCAAATTATGAATTTGCATAACCAGATCAAAACCCGAGTGAATGAGAAATGTCTTCAGATTTTCTCTGCATTTGGAATCTTTTTAGGCTGTACAGGGCAGATGGGACAGGAGGAAACTGAAGAGTAACATTAAAGAAAAGACAAAGCTATGGAGAAATTATTTGTCAGAGAAGGACGGACCCACCAGATCTAGACAGAAGCTAACAGAAGAAAAAAAGAAGCTCCCGAGTAGGAAGAGCATAAGCACAGACAGAAAATAAGTAACAGTAAAAGCCAGACTCTGGTACACTTACATAATTCTTTAAAGAAACAGCACATCAGTGGAGCTACACGAATGGTTGGGCACAGTTCAAGATTCTGGATTTCCCATGATCTGGCTCCAGTTCAAAATTTAAAGACAAAATCATGAGTCACCAAGGAGAAAGCGATTTGAAGAAAGAATCCACAGGGAAAAGCACAAAACGAGGACAGAATATTCATCAAACTAAGCTGATTCTTTACTCCCCTGCATGTGCAGAGGGGTATGGAAAGTGAGAAAGATGCAGCTATCTTTCTGATTAGAGAGATCCTCTGAAGTCACAATTTCAGTCCTGCTAGACATGGTGCGATGCCAAGGAATTTGAACTTTCTCTTTTACACTACCTACTCAACAGGACATTGCAGCTCCTATTGCTTCTCCTTCTGAGTTGGTAATGTGAATGGAAATGAGGAAAATATAACTTCAGAGGCCCTACACCAAACCTTCCCGCTCAGTTAATTACAGTGATCAGGGGATGTCAACTTTAGTGTATTCTGACCTCCAGTTATGAGGCACACTGTGTGGTCTCCCCAGTGTGGGGAGTTGCAGGAGTTGATGGCAGCATGCCAGCAATGACTATATTAAAATCAATTTTAAAATCCCATTTCAATGTCTGTTTCACCATAGGTGAGGTAATACACCATAAACTAGTGTAATTCTCAGTATAGTATTGTAAAACACAATCGACCGATGTAGAACAGTATAATTTCTACTACTTCTTTCCTTTAATTTGTTTATGGTATCACTGCAAAAACTAGAGAGTAAGGAAAAAGTAGGCTGAGAAGTTTAATAGATTTGCATCATTGCAGTGAATTGCAACTTAAAGCAGTGGTGTTAAAAAACAAAGATGAAAAGCAAGCAGAATTTGTGTTATTCTCAGCCACATTCACACTTACACCCTGAGCAAGACAGCAGAGGAAGCAGTCAGGATCCAACATCCTATAAAGCCCCACAGTTCTGTAATTTCTACTCATCACACACAAAAATTCCAAGTGTTTATCATTGTAATTAAGTTTGGTGTCCCCAGGTCCTCACAGGGACTGCAGGAGGAGTTTATCAGACTTGCAGCTTTTTCTGTTTTTGTTGTTTATAGCAGTAATTCCCATCATTTCACCATCTCCTTTCCCCCTCCAGCCCCTACCCATTTTTTGGTGGGCATAACTTTATCGACATTAAAAAGTTCATATGCATAGAATGTGTTCCAGTCCAGATCTCAAAGTAAGTCACTCTGGTCTCTGGTACAATCAGCAATATTTGTAAATAAACATTCTCTCATCTAGTAAAAGCACACAATTCAGATTCACCTTCCTTCTCTTATTTGGTAACACATGCTTTTCTTCTTAAACAGAAAAAAACCCTCTTCTGCACAGATTGGTAAAGATAAAGAGAAGTTACATTCTGAGCACTCTCTGCCTTTCGTGGCGCTCAGCTTGTTTGTATGCCTCCCAAACATTTCCTCCTCCTGAATACATCCAACAGTTTTAGCACACCAGCAGATACTCTAAGTGGTGTGTGAGCATGCTAAATGCTGAGGCAGAACTCCTCAGAGAAAACCAGTTACTTTTTTAAAAATAAGCCATTTTCTGGAGCTGTCAGCATTTTGGGTCAAAAACCACCTGGGAGACAAAGCACCTCACAGGACACAGCCTTGACAGCCTATGGACTTTGGTAGTAGAACAGCAAAAATGAGAAAAGTTAGAAAGAGAGGAGAGAGAGGGAGGGATGTGTAGGAGATTGCTTTGTGACAAAATATCACACACTCAAAGAGATTCAGCACATTTCCAATTTAAAAAGGTGGTGATAAATTTATAGTTTGTCTTTATATAACTTCAGTCAAGTTCAAGATGTGTATGAAATTTATCCGAACATCTGAATCACAAATGTATCTATAAACGAGGGTAGTATCAAGTGGAAGATTTCTGCCGGCCATGGAATCACAGAATATCTGGCATTGGAAGGGACCTTAAAATTATCTAATTCCAACCCCAATAATACTACATGCCTAAATTGAATAAAGCCTAGCAATAAAAGAAAGGGAACTATTTAGGAATTACACATGCATAACCAACTGAATAATATGGACTGACTGTGAGCAAATAATAATAATTTTACAAGTTCCCCATATGCATACACATAAAGGAAGAATAGGCTCACATGGGTTAAAACTTTGATAAGTACCACTGGTAGGTGAGCTCAGCTGTTCATCTGATACATGCTATTTCTGGATGTTGGTGGGGTTCTCGCATGAGCAGTTCTGAGTTCTGATTGCAGAGTAACTGCTGCCTTTGCCACCATCTGGAAATATCTGAACTCTAAAGATTAATTATTTGAGCTCATTTATTCATTAAATGAGGTAGTGTGTGCTTTTCTTATTAGCACTGGCCAATGGATCCTGAGGTTTCACAACACCAGATCTGCTCCCAGTTGTATAAGAGGGACCGTAACTTTGTTTAGGACACATGTGTAGGCACTAAAAATACCCATACATCCAAGACCAAGTAAAATTAATACAAAGATTGACTTCGATAAACAGTGGATGAATGTGTGGTTGGGACGTCTTCGAGAGAGAAATGCTGCAGGTGGTATTTTTGCACCACTCTGCTATGAGCTGCAGGCAGCTTGTGGCTACACAAAGTGACATTGTTTCAGTGCTTCTGATTGTGAGAATCTATCAGGAGGAAATGGCACCATCATGTAACAGATTTTATGGTAGCCTAGCAAGGAGCACAGGATTTAGATAGGACATTTATGTTGCAACATTTTAACAACCAGTACAAATTCCACCTGCTGCAAGTTACGGGCTGAGCTGGGGAGCCTGTACATCAGCTATCCAGAGAGTTCAACAGTGTGGTCATTTACACAGCTGATCCTTAAGTCTTTAAAAAGATAGAAATGCAATAACCTCGCTGTGAAAACCTCAGCAGGATGCAGACATTATGTTAATCCATATGAAAGATATCACATTCTATTGTATACTGTCAGACAAGTCAATTATTTTAGTCCAGACCTAACATAAGCTTCTGTTTAGTAAACATGATGAGAGTCAAACTTTTACATATATATATATAAAGTGCTTAATTTGCATGCAAAATTGCCATAAGTATGTATGCAAATAGGAAAACTCAGGCACAGATGACTAATTAAGTGCATTTATGTGAGAAATTACCCAATGCACGCATGGGTTCTCAGTAATTGTACACACAACTCAGATGTGCGATTGCATATGCATTTTGGACACATAACTGATTGAAAAAATTGTTTCGCAATACTGTATTGGAATAACTGGTGCACATGATCAGACATGGGACAACCAATAGGGCTTCTGACAGAAACAGCAAAAGCTTGCGATGAATTTTATGAAATGAATGTAATTTGCCATCTCCACCACTACAGTTTTCTGATTTGCTTATAGTCATAACATACAAGTTTATGGTTTGAAAAGAGCCATTTCTAAAAGTACTGTCAAGAAACACTCAACAAAATATAATCTGTGTTACGGAACAAGATGTGGTACCATCAGACTTCAGTCTGATGCTGGGATACTCCTGCTGCCTGTCCAGTGTGTTTTGGGGGGAGGGGAAAGTAAATTTTACTTTATGCATCTCAATCACATCCCTTTTCTTCTCACCACAGGAAGGTTTGCAATATGACCACATGGCTCAGTACATTTTGTTAAAAATCTTGGGGTCTGTTTGTTTTAATGTTCCAGGCACTGATTTTACTACAGGTTTCTTTATCCCGAAACACTGACTTTTCTTCACATCCCAAAAGTTAGAAAGCTCAGGCAAATGTTGTTAACATTCAATATAGTAGATAAATTCTTGCAAGTACCACAGATAAACATCCCTGACCTCAACCTCCTGAATGGAAAAATAGTTACCTGTATTGTCTTGATACTCTCTGGTTACTGAATGCAGGAATGTATCCTCTGTGATATTTTCCTATTTTCTATTCTGTGCACTGTAATCATAACCAAGCAAATCAGCATTCAGAATAGCACCTTTTTTTTTTGTTTCTATGAGACATATGACAGCTAAAATTTATGGCAGTCGTGGACACATGCAAAAGACACCTGTCCAGCTTTGTGTGCACGGTCAGACCAGGAACACACACGGGGAACAGAGGGAAAGGGACAGAATGGAGCACGTGATTGTTTTTCTCAAAGTGCAGCTGTTCTGAAGGGACACTCGGCAGCAGTTTGGAATCTGAGGCTCTGAATGTAAGAAGTCAGAGAGGGGGAAAAAGGGACACACTGTTTTCTTTTGGTTTCTTTTCTTACTCGCAACGAAGTTCCTTGGATTAGATTTCAGGAGTGTTTAAAGTAGCCTTTCTGCCACTAAGTGGTGCTATACGCAGTACAGCATCTTCATGATCCCACATTTAAACGGAGGAATAAACCAGAGCACTGTCAAGCTGATTAGAAAGATGTCGACACTTAAAAAGTGCCCATTATGCTGGTTTAATCCTTCTGTGGCACTGGATAAACCAGGAGGAAGAACGGACCAATCCAGATGATTAAAGACTGAGCCCAGGCATGCAGTGTCTGAAATGGAGGATTACAGAAAACAATTCTAATTTTTAAAAGCTTTATCTGGCTTATTTTAGTTCCTTTTTAATTATTAGTATTGTCTTCTCCACGCTCATGGGTGTTTAAACCTAAAACACTCAGCCAGTAACACTGGAGAGACAAACTGGTTTTAATTAATATTTGTAATTACTCCCAAACTAGTAATCTTATTTTTAAAGCAGATGCCCTACTTTATATCAACGTACAAAAAAAGTAGACTATGCACCTTCTGGTGCATATATCTGCATGTATACTTAACCCCTCCCAGCCGCCAGAAAAGGTGCAATTTAAAAATAGGATGTAAATGTGGAAGGAGAACGCAAGCTTGCATATTTGGCTATCCTCAGTCCCAAGAGAAGTGTAAATACAGCAGACAGAGGAGCTATTTTGACATTTTGACACCCGTGCAATCTTTTGCCCCAAGCAACAATACACGCTGCCTCTCAGACATGGCTGCTGCAGTACATTGTGAGAACTGATCAGTGGGAAAAAAAATGATGCTAGCCTCAGAATGGAGAGAGTGAGTTTGGGAATCGAAGGGCTTTCCGCCTACCTTATAGAAGGAGCAATTTATTCAATCTCAGTGTGTCAAGCAGCTTTGTCCTTTGTTCTGCTATTGGTCTTCTCTGGAATACAACAAAATGATGTGAACAAAGGACAGAGCACTGAACAACCACTCAGGATGCAGGACCCCACCTGCTCCCAGGCACAGTCCCACATCTGCAGCCAGGTCTACCTGGTCAGACTAATGGACTCTGAAATGATGCCTCTCACTGTAGACTGATGAATATCTGACTGTATGAGCTGCTCTGCTGAGCCAAATGCCTTTAAAAAGGAGAGAGAACTTTTGGGGAGAGGATCTGCTCCTTTTGTGGACTGTATTTGTGTGTGAGGTTACAGTTTATACACTATCTTCTCAGATAAATGATTGAAATCACTAGATTTAAGCATGAAGGATATCAAAGCTGTACAGGAACTGATTACTGCTATATATTTTGTTAAAACAAACCAAGGCTTTGCTCATTCTTTGGCCCTCTAAAGGTAAAACTATGCAGAAGATGACAGTGTTAACTCACAACATTGACTCCTCTGTATTTTTCATTTTTGCTCCATGAGATTATTTTTAGCCACTGTGCATTAGCTCTGCTTCTGAAAAATATTGATAGGTAGAGGTTTCGGGTTCTTCTTGGAAATAACAAATGATTTATCGATGGAAATGCACTGATTCAAATATATCCATAAAATTAATGTTCCTCCTCCACTGTTTTTAAATGAAGTTAGAGACAGATGCCAGAGACAGATGTGAATTTCTCAGGAGAAAAAGAAATATCACAGGTAAATCAGTTCTATACCAGAAAATACGGGAAAAAAGAGTAGGAGAGCTGAAGAATAAGTAATGTTTGAATAAAAGAATTAACTCTTTTAAATTAAGAGGAAATGACAACACCCAAATTAACCTTAATGAGTTATTTAAATTATGAAATAATTGCTGAGCCCCAAAAAGTAGTTAGAATGAAATTTATCATGAGAAACAGAAGCTGGCCAAAATATCCTCTGGAAAGAGCATGAGAAACTCAAAACTCAGGTGTCACAAACAGAGTCAGCTGCAGATCCAGAAGCAACGTGAGTCTTCTGACATTTACTTCCTTCCTATGCACCTCTAAAAATATTAAATACATCAGGAATTTGCATAGAACAACAATAGGTAAATGTTAGATGATCCTAGAAATGATTTTCCATCCACACTATATTTTTCACATATTAAAGCAATAAGCCATCCCAAACAAGGAAAAACTTGACATCTCATAGAAAAAAAAACAAAACACAAACACACCTAAATCTAATAACAGAACCAGTCAAAATACTGTTTCAACAATTTCATTTACATGTCTTAAATATCCATTTGCCTACTTTCAGACAAAACTATTTTTACAGTGGTCTAAAATTTTTCTGGAAGGTTTTTGACTGTGAGTGGGTTGATCATTACAGAGTGGATCCTCAGCATTTCTGCATTTATCCTGAGGCCTCCCAAGATATTATTGGTGTATGTGAATATGAATGTCTTTCTTATGATGCGGACTATTAAAATATTTTGTAAGTGTAAGAATTCATTTTCCTAAGGCTAGCGCTGTGTTGTGACATTCATGCACACACCTCACTTCTGCTTGTTGTTTTCTTACTGTTCATGTGTATCCTTTTCAGGTGTTTTGATTAGAATGAATCGCACAATCAGCAAATGTTATAGCATTAAGCAGGTACTACAAATTCATTAGCACTCACCTCAGTTCCTCAGCTGAGTTTGAAGTTGTTATTCACTTTCTCATATTAATTTTCTTTATATTCTGTTGCCTGTACATTTGGTCCTGGATCTTGCTACATGCAGTTAGCAGTCGGAATATGTTAAGATCAAGGAGTGACAAAGCTCAGTTTGGGGTTTCTGGAGCTTTCTCCTGGTGACTCAGCAGTCTCTGACCCAGAGGAAACACACTCAGATGAAACCAGATGTTCCAAAATAATGGTCCCATCTATCTAGCTCACTTTTACTGGAAAATTAATCTAGAATCCTTTCCCATGCACACCATCACCTTGTTCCCGGTTGGACCTGTGAGGAGTTTCAAAGTTACATTAGGAATCTCTTCATTTAAGAGATGCAAGTTGCACCTGAGGACACCAGACAGTGAGCACAGTCCTACAGTCTTTAGCAGTAGTTGCCCAGCTGCTAATCCCAAATGCAGTCCTGGAGTCTCTTAACTATAAGGAACTACATAGTTCCTTAACTATTAAGGAGGTGATGTATTTCAGATTAACTTCATGCTGTTGAAACTTATACTTGAAATCACTCCTGTAGCCAACATTAATGTCCAATGTATGTATGCTATACCCCACACAACTGCCATTTTTATGTATGCTATCTGAAAACCACTTCAAAATAATGGTTCAGGAGGTAGAAGAATGTGTTCTTGTATGAATGTCTAGTTTAATGCTACTCTGGCTGAAGGCTGGCCGTCTTGCTACCTAAATCTATTACATTTTATTCATTTTTTCACCTTATTGCAGTTGATATTAATAAGTCCTGAAAATGCTAAATAGACATCAGTCCATTATTTTTATAATTTGTACATCTTTTGACATTACATTTATTGTTCTGATATTATAAATACATGCTTTCAGGGTCCCTTCTGTCTTCAGTAATTAGTTGGACAAAGGCAAATATAACTACATGTGTTCAAAAAATAACCAAGGGAAAATTCTGGAACTATAGCTTTATACTACTAAGAGATCAAGATTCTACTTCTCAGTAGACTCAGTTTCACTCACTAAAAATTTGTTTAAAAATTAAATGTAATTCCTACTGAGGTAGAAATGGATAAGGAACTTGAAAGCTAGAGCTTGAATTTGCCAGAACCTTTCTGATACATAAAAATAGAGATAAAAGATTTGGAATATAATTGAAGCACCAGGCGGGTTTTCCCACTTCAGGATGTGTACATCTTAGATGTATATTAATCTGCACAGTACAGACCACAGTAATGCACAAATACTGATTAAAATTTGCAATAAAGTATGAAATGTCATTTACGCCAAATATTATCAACAACCCAATATGATTTCATCTATCTGATTTTACGGAGAATGGAGACAATTGCACTCCCTCACAGAACCCATAAGGAAGTTAAAAAGTAAAATCAATATCATAAGAGGAACATATAACTGAAATTACTTAGCTGAATCCCTAGGATATGAAAGGGAAATGTTTCTGTTGAGCCTACTGCCAAGGGCCTGAAATTGCAGTATACTATCATGCAGTATGGACTATATTAATTATCTAATTTAGACATTTATATGGTCATAAGACAAGTGGGGATCTGGAGAGAAATCCCTAATTAAGACTTTGGAGTTTCATAAGGGGCTGTTACAGCACGGTGATAAAATATTATTTTTGTCTTATCTTACGAATATGTCACGGTAGATTATGTTAAATGCTACCTACATGCATAATCAGATGACATATCTCTGGCGAGGCCCACAGATAACTTCCTGCAAATGCATAGTTTTTTCATTTTACATTACAGTGTTAAAAGGAGAACAAAAGTTTAATATTCAGAACTACGGAAAATCCATCTCAGCTGTGTCTGGTGTGTCACACCACCCGTATTTTCCTTGGGACTTGGGGACAGAGTATTTGCTCTGCAATGACAGTTGCAACAGCTGGAAGCCTGCTCCTGCTCACAGCATCTGGAACCATTCTGTTGGCTCTGTATTGCTGAACTCTCCAGACATTTCCTTTCTGGTCCCTGACATGCTTCTTAAGCAATAAACCATTGGTAGGTGGATTAAAGCCATCAGAAATTCAATTATACAAAATAAATCCCTATTGGATTGCTCAGTTTAACCTTCGCTGCCTTTACAAAGAGAGGAGAACAGGGCAGGGAACTGGCCATTCAAAGTGCTGCATTTCATTCTGTTCAGATAAAAACCTCATTTATTGGCATTACGAGTTTGTTGTGAATGCAGCAATACCATCTTGGAACGTCTTCTTGTCTTGACAAACTTCCACAAAGAAGTCAGACCTGCTATGTTTTTTGCATTCAGACTTCCAATCCTTATTCTCAACTGCAGGGTTGACTTGAAAAATAGCATGCATTTAAGGATCTCTTTCCTCATTATTCTGACTTCTCACAGAAGTCGAACTGGGCAGCTCAACTGCCAACATGAAGGAAAGTAAAAGGGAGAAAAATGTATGGGACAGTTTTATTTTTTATTTTGTACTCTCAACCTGTTGGTACCAACACTGTTGATACAGCAAAACTCCTGCTCTGTCTTCAGGGTTGGAACTTCATATTATTGGAAAAGTATGTGTTCAGAGAGTTTAATATATGTGTGTATGTGTATGTACCTATGTATGTATAAATATAAATATGCATTTGCATAACATATCTATATATACACACACAAATATATAGTTAACACTGCAATTCTATTTTGGGATTATCCAAAGCTCACACTGTAAAAAACTCCACAATCTCCCACCTGGATATTATCTTTTTCATTTTCTGTTATTTACAGTTTTGCATAATACAAGCTGACAAGTGCTATAGCTGAGGAGAAGAGGCGAGAAACAAGGACCAAAGGTCTTTGCTAAGTAGCAGGATGAAAGGTGGCTTGGTATAATTCTATAGGAAGGATTCAATTTCACAGATCTCCACACAAGAAATGGGGATGTTAATGGGGGTTGGCAACCAGCAAACTCAATAACAGTCCTATTCAATTAAAAGTGCATGAAGTATGAATGAATTTTACCCCAGTTTATGTTTAATAGGCTGTGTGGTCTGAAGTCCCTATTACACGAAAAGAGTACACATGCTCCTGTGCTCAAACCCCACGTTTGCTGGAGTACATCCATTACCAAAGCACTTCACTCTACACATTCACAGGAACACCGACTTAGGCTGAAGCAAGAGATTAAAGAGACTTTGGGTTCAAGCACTCTGTCTGCTCCAGCAACCCTGAGATCTTTGCTTGCAGCTCAGCTTCTCCATGATCAAATGATTGCAGCTATGAGGTAGTGCCAGGATTCAAGAGTCATGCCCGGAGCATGAGGAAAACTACACCATCAACACTGGCAATAAACAGAGCAGTATTTATTTCTAATTCCCATGTTTTAATAGGGAAGTAAGACTTGTTTAACCTGATCACTACCTGCCTGTGTAAATAGGGGATGGAATGAGCGTGACCCAACAAGTGCCCCAAAATAAAGCAGCCTGGCTGAAAATCTAAAGAGAAATGCAAACCTGTAACAGCATTTTCAGATTTTTTAATCATAAAATCACTCCTGAACTTATTCAGTATGTAACTTCATTACAGCCTGTGATGTTAATACAGAGTTCCAACTGCATCATAAATTACTGGTTCCTTCAATGATGCATGGGCCTGTCCTACTGTGGCTGACTGCAATTTTAATATTTTCTTAACAAATGAGGAAATGAAGAATTAGCAAATAATGACACAATCCTGAAACTGCTGCTCTAGGGATCACAGGTTATTAATTGGCTAAAAAGAGTAAAGACGTTACTCAATTCACACAGAAAATGATGCAGCTTGTCTTTTTTGTGCAGAAACAAATCCCAAATGCCTATTTTTGAATAGATCCATTAATAGCCAATTCAACCGACCTTTCTTTCTGCAACATGACAGGTCTGGCAGTCAATGAAGGAATTACTACACATAACTGGCAATTTTACCATCAGAAATGTTCTTTTGTAAACTACTAGCACCTCATAACAACTTAAAAATGGTATTTTCTGTTTGAAAGAATAAACACTTGTAATATTTGCTGACAGATAATCTTATTTGGAGCTTACTATTTAACAACAAAAGCAGAAAGATCAGTGGTCTATGTACATGGCCAGAGAAATTGGGGAGAATGAGGGCACAATAGTTTCTGCTTAACAATAAATACTATAAACAGTCAGTATTAGCCACTCATTGTTTGGAATTCAAATAAGAGCACTGCTAGAAGTTTGGTGGTCTTCGGGAATAATCATCCAGCTCAGCAGTCCAATTTAACGGTTCTTGTAGACTTCAATGTGATTGGACTGAGGTATAATTTTCTTCGCTTCATTGCTAATCAAAGCATCACAAACAACTGCAGAGCAACTCTGCCACAGATGAATCAACACCAGCTTAGGAAACATTTCACTTCACATGTTGATGTATCTTTTCCTGTGATCTGAAGGTCCATGTTGTGCACTGCTTGCCAGAGAATAACTATTTGCTATCAGCACCAAGTAACAACAGGATAGTCCTGGAAGTGAGCTAATAAAACATCCTGCAGCAATTTAAAATGTAGTTTGCATTTCTTTGAAATCTGGGTACGTTTCTGTTCCTAAAGAAACACAATCACTTGCACTGAAGTTGGCAACATTTTTTTGAGAAAGAAAGAAAGAATTGCTTTTATACTAAAACATATTTTTCTCATATAGTGAAAGGTGTGACAATCTGAGGACTAGAGGAGTTTGAAGGCACAATTAATAAACATTTCCAAATAACTTTATCATTTTCACCAGAACAATGAGCTTCACAGCCCCTTTTGTTTTCTGGATTTCTTTGTAACCCCTTATGAAGCCTTTTGAATCAGAAGAATCTGAGTCTAAAAAACATTTAATACAAATAAAATGCACACGAGACCATTCTGCTTTCTCTAGGACAGCCATCCAAATCTTTACTTGCCAAGAGGCAACAGTTCTGAGAGCATTGTGCAGAAGTCTATAATTTTCTCTATAATAACCTCAGTTTGCTTTATTTTTTTTTTATTTCTTCTGGCCATGAGACATGTCAGAAGTTTTCACAGGCAATCTATTGCCCAAAACTAATTGGCTGAAAATCCCAATAATGGAAGAATTTCATTGTTTTTGGCAACATTACACAAATATTTTGTAATGGGAAAGAGATACAAAATAATTATTAATTGAAGAAAACATTCAGAACACATGAAACATGGTGAAACAGACTATTAGGTCCAATTATGCCATTACTGTTAACATTGTTATGTGATCTTTAATGAACGTGCATTTGAAAGCTCAATTTTGCATTGGGCCATGGTTCAAAAAACAGAGACACATCGATCCCAAGCAGTAACAGAAAAGTGCTAGACTTCAACTGACTGGCAGTACCTCCTACAGCAGTCTGGGTTTACCTTAAAGAGCTTCTATTCAGCTCTGCTTCAAGTCAAACTTCAATTAACTATGGTAATGTAGCAAGGACACAAAGCAAGACACGAGGCACCCTTAAATCTATTATACATTCACATATATGAGAGTTTAAAAGAAAATACCAGACACCTTCTGTCACAACAACTATACCAGCCAGAATCACTATAAAATGCAAATGTTGAATCTGCAGCTAAGTATTACGCCATGACATAGCCTGCCTGTGAATACTACTACTACTTTTCCTAACTAGGGACAGGATGAGAGCTAATGGCTAGAAATTGCAGCAGAGGAAGTTCAGCTTGGATATTAAGAAAAAAATCTTCCCCATAAGAGCAGTGATGCAGTGGCACAACTGCCCAGGGCGTGGTGGGATCACCATATCCAATGGTGTTCCAGAACCACGGTGATGTGGCACTGAGGAACATGGGCAGTGGGCACAGTGAGGTAGGCTGGGGTTGAACATGAGGGTTCTCAGAGGTCTTGACCAAGCTGGATGACTCTGTGAATTGGTGACTATAAACTTGCACACAGTACAAAAATACAATTAGAAGAACTAAGATAATATAACCAAAAGCAGAGCTGGAGAATGCCCTCTGTCAATTACAGAGATCAGAGTTTAAACTGCAGAGAAAGAAAAAAGTAAAATTTGCTTTTGCAGGAAAGTCTTCTCCAGGGTTAAAATTAGGATGAAATTTCTTGTCTCTGCTTAATATCTCCTTTATACTGATGTATTCTGGCAAAAAAATTATATTCTGGATTCAAAGTTTCAGCTTCTTAATTTGCAGAATAAATGTTAATTCAATATTTGATATAAACTTTTAAAAACCCACTAAAATTTTTCAGTTTACTTATAACTGGACCCTGCTGAACACAAAGGGAGGTATCAGATTCCATAAGGAAGTCTTTCATCCCCTGAACTGTTTGCATTTCATGTGAAATACAAAGGACTAACCTTTATATTTGTTTCTCTCTGGTATAAACAGAATGTATAATGAGCTGCTGTGTGATACGAACTGAATGTCACTCAGACAGCAACATGCTCACAGCTCACTGGTGGCTTTACCCCTCTTAATCATCATCTTATATCTGAGATGTTCTTTCCCTTCCTCATGGATGCTCATTATGTATCTGTTACTCGTTCACTTTGCTGGGTTCGAATAAGGATGGACTTCCAGATACAACATAATCCACCAAACATTACCGCAGAAGTGAAAAGCCTCATGCTCCCGAACAGCTTGTCAGTCTGCTGGCTCCTCAGAGATCTGTTTCCTTATTAGTGCACATTTCCCCAGTTGAAGGTTTAAAGATTTATTTATTTTTTTTTTCCCAGTGTCACAATAAAAAAAGAGGAAAATGAAGCAGGTGGTGTCATTTTGAAAGTCCAAGTGTTTTTAGTGACTATTCTGCATTTCTTCAAGTGCAGAAATAACAAACCACTTACAGCCTTTGCTCTCCAAACATCCCACTCTGAGCACACAGTATGTTTTTCTATATAATGCAAGAACCACATTTCAATATTAATTATATACAGGGCTCTTGTGGGTCACATGCTAATTATATCTATTTAGAATTTATCATGCTACTTCCAATAATGTGCTGTCATTGTGTCCTGTTGTTTTTCCTTGCCTGAGGCATAAGGAAGCTACAATAAACCTGAAAATATTGGCAAGAAGCATTCATTTTAAAATATACGGGGAAAAGCTGCACTAAGGGCCCAGTCCAATGCTCACAGAAGTCAGCAGGTATCACTATATTAATCTCCAGGGAAAATGTTTTGAACCTGTTAAATGTCTACACTTCTATATGATTGCCATGTGCATCTCCCACAGTGTAATGAAATGGTTATGCTATAACCATCTGTAAATCAACCGGGAAGCATTCAGCTTTACATCAGGAAGGATATTCAAAGAAGAATTTTAGCTTTGCTGATTCAGGAGATGATTAGACTTGTACTAAGTAACCATATGAGAAAGGAGAGTCAAACGCTCTGTTTCCAGCCATCTAAAATGTGATTCTTTCACATGTAAATACACAGCATTTTCTGATCACTGTATCTGTGCATCAGACAATAACAGTAGTTATGACTGAATACTGTACTAATTCAGATATGTCACATTAAAAGATAATAATAATAATAATAAAAGTGACAAGGTTTAATGTTATCAGCTTCTTTGCCAGACTTACAGACTATTTACCATTTCCTTGTACAACATCTGGAATAAGTCAGCCTGCATTTACCATAACCCAGTATCTTTTCTGTAAAAGTAAACTGAGATTCCTCTGCATGAGCCAGAACCAAAATGAAGTGGTGCTCCCTTCATGCCAGCTGATGGACACAGAGCCTACTTTCAGCAGGGAACCTCACTGCATATGTACAATCATTAACGCTGAAGATTTGCATCTGCTTTCAAGAAATAGGTGCCTGTGGGATTAAGCACAGACAGTGCACAGAAGAAGTACAAACACTGAAGATTGCCAGCTTGGGCAAAAATATGCCCCTCAAGCTTCCCGTCCTTGTAAATTGTTACTGCTACATTACTAGCCAATAATGACACAAATTAGGTACAGTGACAAAGTCCAAAATGTAACAATACCTCATCCAAATTTCCTTTTCACACATCTACTGCTGCTGTCAGTCATTTAACATTCTGTGCCTTTTGGCACATAGACCCATTGCGACTATTCTGAGAATACCACTCTCCTCATTACTTTGGAGGTGCCTGTCAGCAGCCCAACTCCTAGAAACAAAACTAGTAAGGTACAAACACGAAATGGCATTTACATGTCTGTGTCTTCCAGTGTTTCTTTTAACTATAATGAGATGTTTTCAGAAGGAGAAGAAAAATGTTAACATTTAGTCTGATAACTGTTTTTCACTTATAGGTTTTAGCAGAGAGAAAGCAGTCAATCAGGTACAAAAAATGAATTATCTGAAACTAAATGTAACTTTATTTTGGTGGGCCAAAGCACAGTCATTTCAGTAACTGTCCTAGCTCCATGACAAACTCTTGAAGCTCATTGCTATATGATATCTTTCATCATCCCACAGCAGAGGTGCTCAGGACAAAAAGCAGTATGTATGCTTTATTCAGTGTTAGCTCAACAGTTCAGAGTTATATACAAATGAAGTAAGCATGAATTCAGGTTGTTTTTTTTTAATATTTAACACTATAGCTCAGATTGCTCCGCTTTGCGTGAAGTCCTAACAGTGGAAAAACAAGCAGAAGTCTGAGTCTTTATCTTTACTTCCCTACATAAGAGGTAGCAGGAACCATTAAATCAGTAAATAAACACATCTGAGAATCTGAAGATGCTATTCCTGAGATCTAAAGGCACAAGACCACCTACTCCTATAAGGCATTTTGCCTGCATTCCTGCAAGATATCATCTCTGTAGGATCCCTATTGCAATTAGGTCTGCCACATGAAACTGCAGTAGCAGCACTAAATTCTGCTTTGGTAACTATTGAGCAAGGAAGGGTTCCCCTCCGGGTCTGTCTGCTTCTGTTCTACTTTGTGGTTTCTTGCTTAACCCAGAAGATTTTGTTCAGTGGGAGAGCAGATGTAGCATTCCCACCTGCAAACAAAGGAAGGAATGCTGTTATTGCAATAATGACCTAGAATCAGGCTGCCAGATACCTCAGTCTGTAACTGATAATACAAAGATTGCAAGGCCTGGGCTGTATTCTGCAGGAGTAACTCTGTGATCAAAGGTCTGGTGCGTAGATTTCCATATTCTGATGAAATTAAGAAGAATTCAGACTCAAAAATTAGAAAGGAGAAGCAAAATGCCAGCAAGATACTTCATAATGCTGATGACTATAAGCTGCATCCCTACTATGAAAAATGAGGTTATTTTAATATAAGCTGAGCACGAGTATTAACTACTATTTAAGGCAGAGAGGTATAATGGAGTATCCGTATAGCATAGCAGAATACCCAAAGTCTGGTATAACTAAAGGCCAATCCCTATGTTAGTAAGGTTAGAATTAGCTCAGAGGTAAGGCATTTGTTTTTCCTTAGTGGAAGGTTTGCTCCATTAAGTTGGTTCCTTTGGAGCCTTTTGGAATACAGAGCACTGTCCTGCCTGGGGAGATTCATGGTGGTTTTGGGGCCTCGTGAAGCTCACATAAGATGTAATATCAGTCTGTTTTAAAAATACCTCCTAGGAAAAAAAGACAGGTGCAGTCATCAGCTGTAAGGAGATTAGGGAGGGAAAAAATAAAAAGAAAAAACACATTTTTCAAATGGGTGGTTAAGGAATACTGCTCTAATTTGCCACAACAGATGAAGTACTGTTCTGCTTAGATACTTCTGGATTTTTACCAATGTGCATTTGTTTCAGAGTTTTCAGTTATGAAGATCAGACACCAGGGAAGCAGAGAATGTCTTAATTTCTACCTTTTTTTTTTTTTTTTTTCCCCTGAAACAATAAATATTCCTTATATTATCTCAGGGAACCTTCAAAGTCTGAGAGAGATTTTAGATATCATTTTTCCTTCAAAGGAAAGCTACTGCTTTATATAAAGACAAAAACAAATAAAGAACAAAACCCCAACATCTGAAGAGAGTTCAAGCACAACAAACTTAGCTTTAAGTGTTATTGGGAGAACAGAAATTTCCTCTGCTAGAAATCTTTCCTAAAGATAATGCCAACTCTAAGAATCCTGTTTCAGAAGAAAATGAACAACAACAAAAAAGCCTTTATTTGTAGCATAATTAACAATGCTTGTCAGAAAAAGGGAATAAATTGCTACACACATTTTTTACAGGGTAGGAAATGGTAGGAAAAAAAAGGCAACCACCCAGCCCAGTCTTCCCTGTTCACTGTAGAAACATTGTCCTGTACCTGTCAATATAGGACACCAAGTTCATTAATTTGAAATGAGAGGGAGAAAAACATACCTTCAAAGGGTGAGTAACAAATAGACAGGACTGCTGTCAGCCTTTGGAAATTGTTTTCAAACCTCCCGCTGTGAAAATATAAATTCAAAGTTACAGACAATTCCTAACATCTAAAACTGGAGTATTGTTAGTCTGGTTCAAAGTGTCAAGACTTGAATGCAGCCAAGATGCCCGTGGTTTTTTCTTTGCTCAAAACTGTGTCAATCTGGAGCAAAGTTATTTTAGTTATCAGAGACTAGACTGATGGAAAAACCTTCCTTTAGACCAAGGGTGTCCAACCTTATGGTTTGCCTGGGCTACAATGAGTTTAGAGGAATTGTCTTAGGCTGCATATAAAATATATATTATAATTAATGGATATAAATAACAAAACTTGTATTTTTAATGTATTTTTTTAAAACACAAAACTGGTGGGATATTTGATCTTGTTTTTGTGAATCACTAATCAAACACATACAGAAAAACTAGTTAAAGACATACTACAAATTATTTTATATCTTTTCTGAGCTTTTTAGATACTGAAAGTGAGAAAACTGGTCAACACTGCATGAGTATTCTGAATATTTCTTCTGCAGTGAACATGTTAACTTACTGAAATATTTTACAAACCAACACAAGCCTGAGATTTAGAATTAAATAAGAAAACTAACATGTCTGCTTGATAACAAAAAATGCATGTCTTCACAGGCACTCATGTGTAGGTAGGTTGAAATAATGTTGGCAATCACTGTGCTGTACCCACCAAGAGGCAAATGCACACATAACATGTAAAGCACGTGGGCTGCACTTTGACTGAGTGTGTGTGGCAGGTGTGAGAGGTGGAGTTAGCACTGCTCTGCACCCTCCTCTACACAGCATTCCATCATCACCTGCACACTCCATGCTTAAGGTATGTGCGACTGACTCATGAAAAATATTGCTAAAAATCACATCACAACGTTAAAAGTCAGCAACCTCATAGGGCTGCATTAGTAGCTGTTGAGGGCTGCATTTGGCTTAAGGGCCATCATTTGGACATTCCTCCTTTAGATCAATATTACAGCATGGGAACTTCAATAGACCGGATTCTATTCTGTATCCGTGCTGCACTCAGCAACAAGGAAGAATCCTTGAAATTTTGGTACAAATATGGTCCTGGTATCACCCGCGGCTGTGATAACGTTGGGCACAACTGAAATACAGCTCTGTTCTGTATAGTGCTGGCTTTAAACAGCCCTTCCCTCACCCATTCTTAAATGAAATTCATCATTCTACATAAATACACACTACTATATTTGTTCTCATTAATAAAATAGTTCTGTTTGGCCGCAAGTAGCCACACTAACTTCAAAATGGAACGATGATTGATTAGTACTTTAATTTTCCAATTTTCTTACATTTTTCTACTTTTGAATAGCTCCCATGCTACTAAATTTGAACTACTTCCCTACAAGCCAGCACAGAGTTAGGTGTGAGTAAACATTTTCAGAATACATCTTCCACCCTGAGGATCAACACTTGATTTTGATATAAAATGTTATTAACTTCAGCTCCTAGTACAAAAGGTCTTGATCAATAATTGTTTCTACCTGTCTATCTTGGTTTCTGTATATCTTCTAAGACACTCTTGGGCTGCTGCCAACACATTTTTGTTTGTAAGCACATAACACTGTATCATACACCTCAAATCTGTGTGGGCTTATCTTATCTTTTCATTAGCTAGAAGATGGGCTTTTTTATCTACATAGATTAAATTAGCTTAAGGTCACCTTGAGAAGGGAAAAGAAAAAAACGGTGTTAAAAAGAGAGAGAGAGAGAAAGAGAAAGAGAAAGAGAAAGAGAAAGAAAAGCAAAGAGAAAGAGAAGGGAAAAAAAAGTAATAATAAAAAGGAGAGCATGGAAAGTAAAAGAGAAAAATGATGAGAAAAGAGAACGGAATGGACAAAGAAAGAGAAAAAAATAAAATAAAACAATAGAAAATGAAAATCTGTATGTTCTAACATAACACAAAAGTTAACACTGCAACTTGCCATCTCTTAAAATCTTAGTTACTGATTTTAGAAGTTCAGGAACAGAAGAAATAAAAGCAGACAATTTAAACGGGCTGCTTTGAACACCTGCCCATATACTATCTCCTGCCTATTCTTTATAAGTACATTGTCACCAGTTGGCCGTGTCATTTGAAAGATCAAATAGTATGGTCAGATGACTTGAAATACCTCTCTTTGGTGTTTAATTCTTGAAGAGGCAAAATCACTGCATATTTTTCCCTTTTACTAACCACAATGGAAATACCAACAGGTGTGAAAACAACACATAAGATTCTGTTTTGAAATGGGCTATTAGTAAGACTTCGTAGGGTTTGTAAATGTACTGAAGTAGCTAAACAGAGAAATATCACTTTAAAAAAATCATTATCAACCTAAGTTACCTAGTCAACACAAAGCAAAGTAACATTCCCTTAAAGGTGACAAATAACCGTCGGAATCCCTTAATAACTGCATGCTGCCTATGAGAATATTTAGCATACAATTTCTTGTGCAGTCTTGAAAGAAGTCATGGGGCTCTGAACAAGGAACAGAATTGGGGTGAATTAAGAGAGAAATGGCTACCAGCAGATGGGGAACATGAAGACAGGGCTGAGTGATAGTCCACAAGGATTGTAAAATCAACATAAGCTTAGCTTCAGAAATGAATAAACATTCAGATGTTTTGGCAGATATCATCACCAGCTCAGTATTTCATTCATTCAAGTCCAACTTACAAAGTAAAGCTTCTTGCTGAATTCCTTTACTTGTTAAGAGCTCCAAGTGAAACGTATTTTCATTACTGACTGTGGATTATCTTAGTGACAACACACCAGAGGTTGTGTATTTTCTGACAGCTATGATTAAAAAAATATATACAACTTTCAGTGACTTGTGAATGTATTTTAAAACAACCATCCTTTGGTAGTGGAAAGCTGTCAGCATGCTGTCCACAGGCAGGGAGAACTCGAGACACTCTGCCATCTACACACCTTTAAGCTTACAGCTTGAAAGGCCTGAGCTGGATCTCCAAAACAGAAGGAATAGCATGCAACAGATCAAACATTTTCCAATTCATAACATTCCTGGCACAGGATATTTTTGCCATAATTACGTTTTAGCTGATTTCTGAGTGAATTATACCCTGCTAGGGATCTGCATTCAGAAAATTTGTAAAATATTGAAAATTCTTCAGGGTGGAACAAAAATCAAAGGAGTTTTTTGAAGATTTGGAAAATAGTGCAAAAGAAAAGGAGTGGTGAATAAGAAAAAGCAGAAAAAGCAGCATGCCTGGAGGTAGTGGGAGAAGCAACTCTTCCCTCTGTTCCGGTTGATAAGCAAACGTTCTCAGCTACAGCATTCATTCTACTCACTTAATGTTTGAGGCAACTTTCTGAGACAAAACATAACACAAAGCTTTGCACCCTTCATTGCTGAGAGTCAGCCTCTACTACACCAGAAAGGGCAAAGAGGTTCTTCATAAAACGTTGCTATCAAGCCACAAATATCAGCAGCTGATTAATTGGGTGGGAGAGGTTAAGGGAGCAGGGCTCACACAGGCATTCTACTGCATAGTGAGAATGGGTGTTTCTTGTGTATGGTGTCTTACCCACAGAGTAGACCACATTTGTTCAAAGAAATGAAATCCACTTCTGTAGCTAGATTCTTTCATGTCCTGGATGAAACTTCAACCTATTCCCTCTAACTCAAGCTACAATGTACTTAATTGGCACACAACCCTGAAGAAATCATCTAGCACTGATATGTTTTCAAGAGCATACATTTCAGACCATTTTGCTTCACACATTACATTTAAAAGAAGATCTTCAAAGTACATGATTTATATTAGTTTCGCTCTTTCTCATCATCGATGTTGTTCCACAAAATCTGTGCTAAAGATGGAATTTTGGAGGCAGAGAGAGTGGGAGGTTGTGAGAATTTTATTCAAAAAAGAAAAAAAAATAATTAGAATTGAATTTTTTCAGCATTGTGCGTCAGATTTGACTAATATCTTGATCTGCATTAGAAAACAAATTGGGGCTTAGGTGACCATTCACGAAACTTGCAAGTTACAAAAGGCTGCGTGCAAACCATGTCTCAGTAATGAAGACTTTCATTTCTAATGTGGGTATTTCCCCTGCTTAGTTCATAGCAAGGTTTCAGGAAGTGCAGTTTCCCACATTTCAGGCAAATGCCTGACCACCAGTCTACCAGATACATTAATCAGATCAGCAGTATTAAAGGTATAAAAGTTTATGTGAAAAGAAAGAAAAAGAAATGATGTCATTTTGAGCTGAAGTATTCAACTGATCTGAAGCAAATTAGATTCATTTTTTTCTGGTTCTATTTGTTTCTGTTCAAGTAAGGAATTTTCATTGCCTCTTTTCCCTTAAATTCATACCTTATAAGGTATTTAACTGTCTTTGCGAGGTAAGCTTACTAATTTCAACAAATTAATTTCTCATTTATGGTCTTAAGTGGGAGTCATCTCACCTAACTTTGGATGCCTATAATTGAGAAAATACCTCTGAATTAAATTCTCATGAGATCACTTTCATGGAGTCATTAATCTAAGATTTTCTGCTGTCCAAACAGATGAATCACATGTAGGTGGCCTATTGTCCTCCACAGACTATCAAGGGTGATGAGCAGGGAGTGCATTTACATGGTAGACATTAGTATTTGTTGACATATATCCTGTCCTCAATTGGATACCTTTTATCCACCTAAAACTGGTGTTAAAAGCAAATACAAAACCGTTCCTTAATCCTGTAGTTTTGCTTTGATACCAAGGTACTCTAGAAAACAGACAAATGAGTAACTAGTTATTCTAGCCAGCCTTTTGATTTCATAAATACAAATTAAAAATACTTATCTACTGTATAAAGAGTTGGCATGTTTAAATAACTATTATCATTTAAATATATTCCAGTGATGTAGGAATCATTATTCTAACAGATAGAATAGGCATTAAACCCACAGGGGAGTCATTAAAAGATGACTATTTCTCTCTGTTTGACCGAAGCAGCAGTTGTAATGTATTTATTCAGGATTTAGCAAATGGAATTCAATTAGAACTGAAATGGTGTTAAATTGAGTAATTCCTATTGTATTTGTCTGATAGACAGGAGTGGCATGACCTGAAAAGTTAAAAGGAACAGTATTCAGCCAGGATCTCTGTGTTCAATAGCACTTGTTGACAGAACATCACTAAATAGACATGTATCCCACTTCTTAATCACTTGATTTACAGTTGCAGTAAAAATAGGGATCAAACAACATATATTAACATTATGTGGCTATGTCACACCTTAATAGGAATAATCTGTTTGATTCATAGTGGATAAAATAGGGTTTAAATTCATTGCATTATGATCATGTTTGAATCAAATTCTGATTTAATTCCATTCTAGGCAATGAGGAAGATTTAAGTGTTATTTAGTATTTTGTTTCTCTGGAGCAGTTTTAATTCAGAGATTAGATCTTAAGCTATGCAGCAAATACTGTTTTTTGTTTTTAATATGGTATGTGGGCATACTTCTTTCTACAGAAGTGTGTACATCTACATGCATAAAATGTAGAATGCCACAAGGGCATGTGCAATGCATATGGCATGAAGAGAGTGAAATGTGGAAGATACTGTACATAAAGCAAGATGTTATGACATTAGGAGACATAATAAATATATTATGAGGTATAAGTAAGTGCCATAAAGCAGGGCAGGTATGCAACTTCCTGTTTTTGTAAACTCCCTATTTTTGTAAATGTGAACAGATGGGGCTGAGGTGGCATTTCCTGTGATTATCCATGGGGAATCCAGCCTGATGCCACTGAACACCAGACACAGCTACTCATCAATATAGCTACATCCATTAATACATTTGCTTGGCTGTCCCTCATGTTGCGCATCTTTCACACACACACAATCAGTCTAGAAAGACATGTGTCACACCTCGAGCATACAAGAAACAAGGAAATAATACGTGAGAATAGCATAGTGAATTTAGGAGCCTCGTTAAGGAAACAGCCATGATAACAGTCCACTCAGATGCTTTAGCCACTGCCTCAGATCAACAGTGCATTACACTGCATTAAATCAGTAATTTAAAAATCACAGAAAAGGACTTCACAAAACTTTGCCATATATATATTTGAAGTGGCAAGTACAACATTCTTCATATTTCAGTACTGAAACAGAGAATGACTTCATACTGGGAAAGTAATTACATTTCATTTTTCTATTGTTTCTGTGGTTCAGATAATTCTAGTTTTAAGCATCTGCACATTTTCATTCAGATTAGTACTCCATGTAGTTGCCAAACTATTTAACAAGATAGTAAAGCGCAAGCATCACCCAAGAATTTGCTTTAATGCTGGTGACTGAAAAGGATTGGGAAGTTGGTTTGATGTAAAGGAAGCAAAACTTCAGTAGAATCCTTACCCATATCCTGTTGAGATCCCAATTAAAGGTTTTTTGTTGTAATTAGTGTGCAAGTAATGAATTTACAGAGGAACAGAAGTTGCTCAATCAGGTCAATGGAATTAACAGTTGAATAAAGCTAGATTTTGTTTGTTCTTTATAAATGTGAATGTGAATAGTGATATTTAGAGGAGTTTTTTAGAGTATTTCTCTGAGCGATTTTTAGAGATCCAGATGCAAAGCTGCCATGTCAGAAAATGTGCCCATTGTTTGCCTAATTTATTTGCATGACTATTACTGAAAATTGCTTTTAATGAGGATACACTAAATGTTCATTATTAAATATTGAAAAAATGAGATTTATATTAACTTTAACCTCAAGAATTTCCAAATTATTTTAATTAATAAAGCAATGCACCTTTTAGGAAGAAAAATTATGCCTTTATCTGCTGTTTAAAATACTCAGATGTGCAGAAAAGGAGGCAAACATATGATAGAAATCCCACTGGACACCACAGTCCTCTTTGGAGCACGGGAAAGCAGATGGTGTCTTTAAAAAACAAGACAGGATCAGTCTTACCAAAACAGAAATGCCATTAATTTTCCAGGAAAGATCACTGGCAACCAATAAATAAGTTCACACAATAAACTTCTGCTGACTCAATAAACATATTAAAGAGTTCAGAATAAAAAAAGAGTTAAAATAAAAAAGAAATAAATAAAAAAATCAAACGATATTACCAGGAAGAACTTCAATAAGAGTATTTTTTCATACCTGTTATAACCTTCACATCAATTCAGAGCTATTTCCAAGACACAAAATGAAACAATATAAGCTCCAGGAGGTGAAATTATCATCTAGAAATTTAAGAACGTGAAACAATAGTGTTCTAAAGTTCTTAAATTAAAAGTAAATCTGGAAGTAAGAAAAAAATGAGAATCATTAAGAAATTTTGTATGCACAAAATGAGCATTACTTATTCTTAAGTCCCTAAGGTTAAGAGCACAGAGCAGTTCTCAAAATAGTTGGTGAACACTATGTGTAGCAATCATGCACCTTTTCTGTAGAATCATTCAACCCAGAGCGCAAGAGAACTACTATTATATTGCATGTATAGAGTCAGCATGACGTTTCCTTTTGTTCCAACATACAGTGAAAAATTATAACCATATTTTCATATTTTTTTTTGAGAATATATGAGAATGTGGACCTCGCTAAAGCAGGATGAAGCTCATGAAGTCGGGATTTGTGGTTGAATTTTGTAAGTGAGAGCAAAGAAGGAGAAACTTTATATTATAAATTTTAAAGGTGATAAATACATTTCTGCATACACATTCAGAAGAAAAGAAGCTATAAGTGCTTCCACGTGAAGATCATCTGATCACAGTGGGAATTTTCATTCCTTTTCTTCTATGTGCAGCAGAAGATAATTGACCACTGCAGAAAATGACTGTTCCTCCAGAATGTGAGATAAGGATCAATATGGAAAATCTCTCAAGTAAAACACTCCACTGATGCACTCTGTTGCAGTTCCATTAGTTCTGATGCAACTATTATTGTTTGTATAACTAAGAAAAGAATCTGCATTCTTAATTCAAAACAAAATATTATTCACATCACTGAGTTGTACATCTCTCTGTGTCAGTCACTGAAATATACCCAATATCTGAAATCAACTTAACAAGGGTTAGAAGAAGATGCAACACCTTTAAGAAGTATTTACCATGTTTACAGATGTGTTAGAGAAGAGAAATTTTTAGCTTGTGTGAATTGCTCAGTTACTCCAAGAGCAGTTCCAAGAGATGGAACACTAAAAACAAGTATTTATCAGCCTGGACCACAGGCAATTCATGTAAATGCAAACCAACAAAGGCAAAAAAGGAAGAAGAAAAAAGAATGGACTTTACACTGAAACTTCCTGACTGCCACACTCCAATTCTGCAAAAGTAATTTAAACTGAAAAATCATTTCCATTCTGAACCTTTCAGAGGCCTTTCATAGGGCTTGTTTTAGCTTCCTTCAGAACAATTCTGCGTTCAGTTCATTTACCTCTTCCTTCTTCCTTTTATATCACAGTCAAACTTAGATAATAAAAGTTGAAAATAGAGAGATAAAGAGTTCCTGCAACATTTTTCTTATTTGAGTTAGAAGATAATTCTGTTTACTTAGTTCAGGTAATATTCTAGTTGCATCGCAAGCTGCCACAGAGGAATGAAAAATTGATTTTCTTCTTGTAAAGTGCAGTGTACATGAACACCTATAATCTTTATACATTTACAGAGTTTTTGTGTTGTTTTTTAAGTCCCCCAAGTACATACCTGTGTTATAACCATAAAATATTCTACAGGCTAGACTGATGTTAGGCCCCCTTAAGCTGAGTCCATAGTATCTGCAGATGCAGAACACCCCTATATGCACTGGTTGGTGCTGCTCTGCTCAACTGTATGCACTGCAGCTGCTTACACATGCACACTGGAAGCAGACTTTACAGTTATTTTCTTGGACACTCAATGAAAATCACAGGACAATTTCTCTAGCAGGTTAAGAACACCCAGAAACACTTAAAAAGTCTAACTATTGATGCTATTTTGGTGTAAGCTTTGTTAGTGCTTTTTTTTCATGCACTACGTCTGAATTTTCCCACTTAAAGAGTTACTCTATGTTCATGAGAATGTGGTTTTACAGATTCATAGCCAAGCAAGTGAGGCACTCATGGAAGAATTGCTAGATCTTTCCTTTACTTCACTGCTCCCCATTTAATTGGGTTTCAAGTTTAGCTTATCAAAAATTGAGTCATGAAAATTACTGACTTTGAGTACATTGTTAAACTCTACATTTGAATGCCATCAAGGCTTTATTTATCAACTTATGGCATAGAGAACAACAGATCCTTATTTTCTTTCCTAGCAAGTAGGTTAGAAAATGTTAAAAAATTATATTACTACAACTGAAAAACATGGCAGTAGGGGATTTGTTTTATGTATTGTGAAACTGAATACATTTAAGTGGTATGTACTGTACTAGCCTACCACCTTACCACATGATGCATTAGAGCACAAACAACAATATGGTTCATCATTGGTTTTGCATCAGTCATATTCCAGCCTGGTTTTGCCAGGCAGAAGTAAGCTGGGAACACCACCCAAGCCTGCTCAAACGTGCTCCAAAAGGCTACAGCCCAATGCTCAGAGCACAGGGCCTGGTACATGATATACTTCCCAAACAGATCTAGGGCTTGTCTTCAAGGGCAGGTTAACCATTGTAACCACAACAGTAGTTAGAGTTGCATAACACCCCATACGGAGAATCCTACTCTGCAATCAGTGCCTTCTCTTTCTGCAATTTATGTTGCTTTGAAAGGCATAATTATACCAATATATTTACACTGATGAATTTTTCTTTGTAGACAAGTTCTTACATAATGCCAAGCTCATTTATTTCCAAATAAAGAATTATAACTTTAAAAGCTCTCATTGTTTCATTTACTTGTTTGCCATTTACCTTCCTTTTGACGTTGATATCACTTGGCACGTTGTTCAATTAATCGTTAGATACAACAATTATTCCTCTTAACTGCTATTAGAAATGCAATCTATTTTCTTTTGTTAACTTCTGAGTGTCAAAGTTATTAACTATCCAATCAACTTGTAACTACTATACATTTCACTTCTGAATGATATATACTTGCACCAAATGTAAAAGACAAAGCGGAATCTTTCCCAGAGACCAACTGTTCTACTCAACTGTTAGTACTCTTTGTAGCTCTTCGCTATTCTATATCCACAACTAAATTCATTTAAATTATTTGCGGAAGGTAAATATATTATGATTGGGTTCTGTCTTTTTTTTTCATATACTATCAAGCATGGATTCAAATGCATAACAGAAAACTCTCCAAGTATATACAGAAAAAAAACTTTGAATAATTTGTTTATAAACTATCTGTGAAGACGTGTGCTGCAACTGGTGACACACATTGCCTCTGGCAGTAGTTTTCTTTTGTTCCCATTTGTTTCAGGAAATAAAGATCGTAATATAAAAATCAGAACTAGAATCTGAGCTTTCCAAGCCTTTGTAAGCCCTTTTATCTTCAGGTCACTACAGCAGGTTGAATGTTGTAAAAGGCTGATTGTTGAAAAAGATGTGAGGGGGATCAAACAATTTATTAAAGGTCTTCAGTTTCTAAATACAAGGTAAATATCTTGCAAACTAAGACAAAGATGAAGCAAAAATCCAAGCTTTTGAAATAAACTAGAAGTGAATGCAATCTGACCCAGCCAGGGCACACTTAAAATTTTTTTCCTACTTAACCGAAGTGTTGATAAGATGGATGTGTACTAACCAGAAATTAGTTCACCTATACTAATTTGATTTTACCAATCTTAAATATTCTCTGTTAAGCCCTGTAACTATCTTAAGGCTAATATTATATGACTGATCTACCACAATTAAAATACATTCTTACCTATCTTCAACATTAGGACACATTGGTCAAGTGAAGGGTCAATGAAAGAAGAGCAGCACCACTCTTCCAGTAGGAGAGTCTAATTTATTATATTCATGGGTCAAATATCTGAAGTCTTTTTTTGCGGGTAGTGAAAGTAAGGTGCAAAGAGTGATTACTCTGCCAGCAGCATTCATAGAAAAGGCAACCCAATAGGTCCAAGGTCTCCTATATCTCCTAGCTGATTCTGTAATATTAAACATCCACAATATATGTGGAAAAATAGCAGGAAGATGGGGAAGAAAGAAGGGAAGATGACAAAGACAGAAAAAAAATGCGATCAGTAATAATAATGGAACAAAATGGTGTAAATAATTGTTTTTCCTGTTCCAGCTCACCTTCTGATCTATGATTTATTTATCAAATTTAGCAACAAAAGTAAAAATGAAAGTCTTTGGCTAGAAGGATGGTCAGCCCTGTCCAAGAACCCATCTCTGAATGAAAAACACCAATTCCATTGCTTCTTTTTCAAGCGTGGCGGTTTCTTCAGCTAATGCAAGCATATTTGTCCCTAATATTTTTTCCCTCACACTTTGTCCCTCTCTTCTTCTTGGCCTTTACACTTAAGCCCACCTGTTTCTCCAGCTGTAATACATACAGCTTTGCTATTTACCAGTTCTCAGGAATTCACAGAGTGCTAAGTTCCCCAGGAGTAAAGCAGTTTCATTTAGAAGCAACCAAGAACAAAGTCTGCTCTTTTCTACACCAGGAGACAAAGAGGTCAGGTCACACTGTGCTGGAATATTCCCTGCCACAGGGACTAAATTGTGCTGGCCAGCTTTGTTAAAAGTAGCTGTGGCTTAAGATTAGCCTGTCTTCTCTTACAGCAAATTAAGGGTAAGGGAGAAGAGCATAGGAAAGGAAAATGATATACACCTCCAAACCCCAAGTATGATTTCATGGGATTTCCCCAACTGCCCAGACAATTCTGCACTGCAGGCTTGACCTGCAATAAGAGCAGGATAAGAACTTTTATTAGCAGAAGTAGTAATGCAATTGCTTCTTTATAATCAGATGTCAAGATACGTTCATTATGACAACACAAAGAGCCAGTGATGGACAACAAAGTATTTACTGATTTTTATTGCAAAAACTGTTTGCTCTCCATCTCAAAAGGTACCTCAAGTACCCTGGAGGAGTAATTCTAGTTTTTGGGAATCCCATTTATGTGTGACCTGGCCTTCCCCACCACTAATTGGATCATTCAATAAAAGGAAATGTCATATCCATATTACAACTTCAGCAAGGTGAGAAGTAACAGCTTATGATTTACTGTCTTCCACAGCAGTGTCACATAACACAAGTGCCGTTCACCTCTGGCATATACACTGTAACATTCACCCCAGAGTGAATATGAATTCATGACCTTTTCTATACATTAGATATTAGGACTTCTCTAGTGTTACTGCACTCTGTCAAAATAAAATCATCTCCCCAAGGAAAGGGGACATTGTAAAGTAATATGGAAATAAAGTTGCTCAGCAGCTCTCACAAGTAAGGATATGATGACCAAAACGCTGCTTCATGAGGAGACAGCAAGGCAAAGTAATAGGCCCTTTACACTTAAAGCACCAGTGTAATGAAACAATAACAGCTTCTATTAACCTGACTTGTCAGGTGTTCTTCCAAAGCTCAGAAAACCTGCAACAGATTTTGTTACGAATTTATTTAACACCCTGGTCAGTCTGTCCTGATTTGCCTCTTGTTTGTTACTCTATATGTTCCAGCCTCAAACAGTTGAATATTTCACAAACTTTGTAAGGGATGTGTTGGATTTGCCAAACAATCCTAAACTAGCTAAGCTTCAGACCATAAATTAAGCCTACTTTTCCTCCCTCCAAGCAAAAACCAATCAAACAACATAAAACCAAACACAAAGCTAGTCCCATGTCTGAAGTCCTACTGGCGAATTCTGGGCAGCTTATCCTTAAATGCTGTTCACTGAGGTTCGCCTGCTCTGGGATGGATGCACTGCATGCTCAGCACTTCCCATCAACACTCAATTTAAACGTTATTGGACAAAAGCCAAATGGGGAGTTGCTCACATTGCACACTGAAATCTCAAATGAAGTCCTTCCATATTTTCAATCTAATAAATTTTTTACTTATATAGACAAGTTGCTAACCAGTTAGATAATTTGATTTAATAACATTCTTGACTCTGATGAGACCTGATCTGGTGATAATGAATTTAATCACTTTGAACTGCTGGTGGATTTGACCACAGCTTCCTTCCAGTCCTATGTTGGAGGGAGAAAATGGCAATTGCCCAAAGCCAACAGATCTAGGAATGTGATCTAAAGGTCACAGAGTTATATGGAAAACACCAAATGACCTTAAAGTCTGGATCCAGCAGTAGGTCCCCCTCTTCACAGAGCAGCTCACTACTGAACCACTGTTCTTCTGGTGTAGATTTTTTTTCTGTTTACTCTGCTTTAACTTGCACTTGCCCTTTGAAATCCACATTGAGTGCTGGATGTCAAAGCAAACAGCTCACACAGCTGACTGACTGGTAGAATGATTTACACAGCTTCTTATGGTGATATACAGTGATGATATTTATAGCCAGCCAGGGTCAAAAAAGATACAGGTATGTAGCTAAGCTTAACAGCCCTGATTAATGGCACATGTCATTAAGGAAGACCAGATGGTGGCATTAATATAAGTTAATAACAACAGAGAATATTTTTAGGAAAAAGGTGAGGTTATGAATCATTTGAAAGAGATCTGTCTTTTATTCCTATCTCCACAACTTTCAGTGGATCATTTTGCAAACCTTTGTCAACCGGACAGCCTAAATTTAAGTCAGGTGAATGCAGCTACAGTAGCTCAGTGCTGGTGAACCTACCAGGTGAAAGGTGACCATGCCGTGCCTGCGGGGTATGCAGGCATTGCAGCAATCTAATATACATCTGTGGGAATGTATAGAAAATGCTCAGCATTCCAGGGTTCGGATAATTTCTATTATCTGTGATTGACAAAAATTTTTTGAAAGAACTCCTGTTCCAGACAGACACCTGCAGAAGGGCTGCGTTTCTGAAAAGATGCGCTTATCCAAATTTGGTGCAGTTGAAAAAAATTACCATGTATTCAAAGTCCTTGAAAATTCAAGCCCTCATTTTGGTGCCTAAGCAGAATTACAGAGTCCATCTTTGATAAATATATCTCCACTATTTTCCAACATACTTGAATGTATTTAAGTGAATAATCTCCCACAGTAGCCCTCAGCCACCAAGAGTGCATAATGTCTGACAATAATCAGGTATAAACTGAGGGGTACAAATGTCCTAGAGTACACTCAAGTTGTGTTAGTGTCAGCATTTTTTAAGTCTCATGAACTGGCCCATATTTTGGGAAGATCAAGGTAGACTGGAACTGTTCAAACTACCATCTCTTGCTTTTCAAATATAATGAAGAAATAATAAAGTAGCAAAACTCACTCGTCATCTCTTCTCATCTGGAGGGCACTTGGTCTAGGACTAATTGTACATTAATGAAATCAATTTCTCTTCTTTATCGGTGAATGATATAGAAATGTGCACTTTGCCTCCCACAGTTTCGTCAAGTAATTTCCAGACAACGTTGCATATTTTCTATGCAGTTTTTTTCTTTCAGGTGCTTCAGTACTGAAGTGCTGCAACGCTGTGTAAATTACAGCTTGCAAATTAACAACAAGGATTTGCACAGTGATTCATAAAACAATGATTTTTCTTATCCTGTGGAGAGAAGGAAGATGGAACAGAGAAGGAAGGCTGAAGGCCATATGAGAATGTAACCACAGAGGCTGAATGCTACACTGAAGTTATCAGTTTTGTGTACTACAGCACATGGAGGTTAAATATCACTGAAGCAAGGTGGTATAAAAGCTGCCCAATATGAGGAGCTCCAGGCAAAACCTGTCTCCTGCTTTGTTCATGCTGTTCAAATGTATTTTATAAATAAAAGGAAATATGTCAACAATTTATGACTCCGTATACAATCAGAAATTTGAAAGAAAATCCAAAACCTGGCTCGTGCCACTGACTTAAAGAAAGACATGTTGAAAGAAAGGCAATGACTCTTGTTTATGAAGATTTATGTGACAGTAGAACTGAGAATAGGAGGCAGGAGAAAGCATTGCATTAAGCTTAGAAGAACTGGCAGGCTAAGAAAATCTTAATGAGCAATTTGGGGCCAATTAATGACTGGAAACAGACAGAAGTGATAAGCAAAAGAAATTTTCAGTGGCGCTCATGAACGCTGAATGTTCTCTATGAAAAACAGGACTGTATTAATATAGCCTACATTAATCTATTTTTCTTGCTAAGTGAAATGATCTGTAGGATTCTGAATCCTGATTAATCATTTAGGTCAAGCAAAGAGCAGTGTCTGTGTAGCTCACCACTACTTTGACATATGACCTCTGTGTCACAACAGAATGGTTGTTTAAGGCATGAATTATGTATAAATGTGAATACACATACATATATATGCATACATACATGTATTCAGGGCTATGATTTATTCATTATTATTAGGCAATCTGGATGAAACAAGTGGAAACCAGTACTGGAGGATATACTTACACTGTCAGAGTCAAAGCTGATGCACATTATTTATGAAGCCTGTTCTGACAAAGAATGTTGGTTTTGATAATCCTATTTGAGTGAATTCCTCCCTTATCTGTCAAGTATGACACACACCAACCCATTACTTCTCTGAAGGAGCAAAAAACTCTCGTGAAAAACACACACACATCCTTATTATAAATATATATTGAGGCACAGTCAGATGAAAACATAAGCCTTGATATGCACATGCCTTTAATTGGTACCACACCAAAAAAAATGGCATAGCACGTGTGCACAATCACACACACACACAGAAAAGTATCTGCAATTTTTAAATCAAGAGAGTTTGTATTTTTGTTGGGGCTAAAGAAAACAAAGAAGCAACTGTCAGAAAACTGGAAAGCAGCAAAGGAAAAAATCAAAGATACTCTTCTTATTCATCAGAAAGCAGAAATTCAGATGCATCTTGTCACTGAAACAGCTTTATGCCTAATGCTTCATTTTTCTTCCTCATAGTTAAAGACTGTTATAGAAACTAATAGGGGTGGGCAGCAGTCTGATTTTCTGTTGTAGGTGTCATTCTGAGCTTTTGACAGGCTTTAGTTTTTTGTAATGAAACAAAACAAAACTAGAAAAGAATTTTATTGGGAAAGAATATGTGATTTGTGGGTAGTTGAAATGTATCATTCAGGTTTCAGGGATTTACATTTTAGAACAGCGTGATCCATTTTCTATTTTTCACAAACAGAATGATCAGAGCTTGTTTTCCTGTGAAACATGTTATTTTGATTAACAAGAAGAAAAAAGAAAAACAGTTCACTGAAATATTTCTTGTTGTTTAGAACTTCAGTTCCATGTTATGCAGGGACTCTGGCTCAAAGCACTGATATAAAGCATTACAAAAATGAAGGAAGCTACATGACAGCATTCATTCTGGATTTACTCCAGAATAGCTGAAAGGTACAAAATACCCTCAGAGTCACTAATAAAAAGGAAGAACAAATAGCAGAATAAGACTCAAAAATGCTGCAGAAAGGCAGTACAAATAAACACAATAAAACTCCTCCTAGATTGTTATTCTTTGTAACAATAACAATCTTTCCCACAGCCTCCCAAAGAGCTCCTGACAGTGTGCATGTGGAAATCCAAATATTGTCTGTATTCAGTTACTTTTTTCTAATGACAAAATCAAAGTGGGCCATACAGACTTAAGATGAGAATACACGACATTGTTCAGAATTATAGAATCTGAAAGAATTAAGCAACTCCAAACTCTCACCCCATTATTCCCACCAGCAAGAAATCGCAAACAATTTGTAGGTCACCCAGACTTCATGCAGCAGACTGTGAAAGCTCTACAGCAACCATGACACAAAAGTTCAGTAATGATGAGATGACATTTTTCAGCTAGGGTTGAAAATAAGTGCTATGTGGGTGTTGGAAACAACACATTCAGCTATGACTTCCTCAATTACTCATTGTATCGAAAGCCATTTGCGAACAAACAGAAATGCATAAATTATATCTCTATGGTTTGTAATGTCCTGTTTTAAGTCCATTCAGTAGTAGCAAAAAGCAGTTTTCCTAGTGATTCATGTCGCAGATGTGTTGTAAATGAAGCCAGATCTTATTAACACAACCATTTTCCTTTTTATCTTATAGACTTTGAACTCAATAGGTCCTTTTGCACTACAGCTAGTATTTATTCTGCCTAAATTCCATTCAATTTAATAAATAAATGTTTCAATAAACATAAAGAAACTGAAAAGTTGTTTTTAAAAACAAAACTGAAAGCAAAGATTACAGAGAATGGAGGCATTTAGAATTTCCAGTCTTTTAAAGTTATGATTGCTTAGAAAAGCTTCAAGAAAACCCCAACCAACCATAGTGTAAAGACAGCATCTATTTCTTTTTGTCATAGACATTTATTACCTCCTGACACAAAGATTTTTGCAAATGGGGAGCTTCAGTGACAGATGGATCAGATCACTTCTGTCCCCACTGATCTTGAATTCTGCAATTTGATTCACTTGTTCTTTCATTATTGAAGGCAGTGGGCAAACACCTAACTCTCAAAACACTTTGTTATACCCAGAGAAAGCGTTATCAGTGGGTTTCGACTGCAATAATATTTAATTTGCATGCTGGGACAAAATGTAACTTTCATTTGGAAGATATGAAAATCAGCTCAAATCATATGTGATGAAACTGGAGAAATGGAGCAAATACTTCAGTGGACTACATGTCCAAATTATAAAAGCTTACCATTCAGTGCCAGCTGTGAATATGAACAGCAATTGTCACCTCTGTACTGAATGTGCAGATAGAGAAAGGAAATTAAAGTAACCCAACAGAACTTGCTTTTCCTGCCATTTTGTCAGCAAAAACATAATTCCAATGAAGTAGTTTCCACATACGTAGGAAACATTTTTAGCCTTCACTCTAATGTCTGCAATAATATGTATGTACACATTTTACATTCAGCACAAACAACATGTTAAATTCCTCAAACAGAATGATTCAAGAGCATCCTTTCTATTTATAGCATTTTTCACACAGAATGTAAACAGAAAGCCAGTAATATTTTTAAAACTTCAATATATGAGAAAAAAAAAATGATAGGGAGCAAGAATAAAGTATGAAAAGGACAGATGTGAATTTCTTATAAAAATATATGAAAATGTTGAAAACAAATATTTTTAGGAACGAATTCAGGGCTGGTGTCTGTTTGATTACGTACACTAATGGAAACAACTGCCAATCACCCTTGTTTGCAAGCAGATATATTGTAGGGGCTGCAAGAGAGCTAAAATGTTGAAAGGCAGTTCAGTGCTTGGTGCTACAGGTTATGAGAATATGCTGCATTCATCAAGGAAAGCCAATAAAATGCACCTGAACTGAAGTAAGTTATGCTTCACAAAATGTCACTGAATTGTCCCGAAGTCAATACCATCACCTCACACACACATTAACACACAGCAAAGATCAGAAGCCGTTCTCATGTTCTGGTATCTCTGTCAATAACATGTTCATTTCTATGTCACGTTCCTAGTTTTAGATCAGACGAGCTTCAAAACAAACGGAAGTAGTGACATTACTGGCTATGAACTGCATACCATATATTACTGTGAATGCTATTATCATGTGACACTACTGAAAGTGCTGTTACAGTGAATAGCAGAGGAAATAAAAACAGCCAATAGATGAAAAAACGGAATGGGACTGTGGAGGATTCACTGGAAATCTTTCATACAGCATCAGACAATGAAGGGAACACTTTATTGAAAGACAGGTTGCCTTCCTTTCTGCACTACTTGTAGAGCATTTAACCAGTTATATCTGCATTTAAACTTTATAAAAATATACCTGTAAAGATCTGTTTGTAATTGGGTTACCCAAAGATGCCATCATGTTATTATACTTGGTGGGGTCTTGCTGATAATCTCATTTTGAAGTGGTGATCCTACTTGGTGAGTTCTGAATATATCTGATGTATTGCAAATAAGAATTGTGATTTCTAATTCTAATGTGATTTGAATTTCCTCCAGCTACCCCCTCGCCAATCAGTCTCTTGGAAGTAATCTAAGCACTGATCACTAATGATAAAGAAGTTATTTAAGAACTAGCAGCACTTCCTATACTTTCAAACAATTTGATTGGACTACTTTCATAGATGTCATGTCAGAACCCCAAATTATGTTTTCAAGTAAAATCATCATAAAAGTTTACGGGTCAGATCACCATCTTTTTCTTTCTTTCTTTTTTGCATAGGAAACTGGGAGGAACAGAGAGAATCCACACTGCTTTCACTAGGCCGATAGCAGAGCTAGGTATGCATGGAGAATTCAGAATGAGAGCCTCTATTTTGTATACACCTCAGTGCCTTGGAAAGCAATACTTTTCCCCTTAACTTTGTCCTTTTCTATTTGGAGGATATTGATCTTTACCCACTCTCCGTTTTTCATGGAGTTCAGCAAACACCGTAACATTTTATTTATCTCCCAGCTTCTAAGTTCCGTTTTTCTCCCCGAGTGGTCAATAAAGGACTTGGCTGTCTTTCTCTGTACCTCATCCAATCCTCTAATTGACCTCACTGGGTTACCCAGTCCCATATCCTTGCAGGCTATCTTCATTCTTAATAGCCATTGTTTTGGTACTGTATCCTCGTAAGCATATATACAGGACTATGGTGCCTTTCCCAGGAAGATATTTCTCTTCTTTAAAGAAAAAGTATTAAATAAATAAAATAGAAAATCCTCCGAGAAGAACAGGCTCTGAATTAAGTCCGTGTGAGATACTCCTGAGTGAAAGAAGCATCAGTTTAAAAAAGGAATCGCTGTAAGGATGTATGGAGGGATTTTCTTATTTTTGGATTGCATGTGATGTAGAAAAATTCACAAGGGACCACACACTGATACGCAAATGCACACTGCAGTCCCTTGAGACAGAATTGCTTATCTTTCTGAAATTGAAGAATCTGATGGAGTTGATGAAATTTCTGATGTCTCCTCTAGCAAGCCTGCAGACAGAGTGATTCCACCTACTGCTTGTAATGTTAAATGCAGATCACGGCAATGGCAGCGTAGGTTGCCATAATGTGATACAAATTCTGTAGATTTCTTTAAAAAAGAAATTAGAAAAAAGAAAATAAAATCTGACAAAAGCTTAGCATGGAGATTTAAAAGTCACACATAGCAAATATATGCATGTTTAAAACCACCGTGGGCACTCTAGAGCAGTTTACACTGAGTTGGCAGCTCTTTTGAGTAATGATCAGTATGAGTAAGTTCATATTTTTGGATGTGCTCCTCTATACCTCCATACTACTTCACACTTATTTGATACCAGGTAAGCAAAAATACCAACTTCCAATCACTGAAGAATTAAGCCCTGAGGCTTCCAACTATAGCCAGGACAGGGACAACTTTCTCATCTGGCCCACCAGGTGCACTGTAGCAGGAACCAAAGTCAGAATAAGAGCTCAATGTAATGCTGAATTTCATCCTCTAGTAGCATATTTTCATACCACATAACATTTTAGCAATTCTACTCATCTTTTCTACTATTGGATTTTTTTCTTTTTTTTTTTCTTTTTTTTTTTTTTTTCCTTATCCCAGCATGATAATTTTGCGGTAATCTTTCATAAATCTCAGCATGTTCTCAGAAAGTAAAAGATGGCATAATTTATCTCACTATTGAAAATGCATTTTGTGCCATGACAGTATAATTAGACATTCTTTTTCAGGAGACATATTAAGTATATACCAATGTATTAAAGCGACTGTAGGGCAGATCCATTTAGTTGATTTATTCCTTGTCTCTGGCTACCCTGCCTTATCATGATACCCATACAATCATGCATTCTCACTGCAGAAGGAAAAAAAAAAAAAAAAAAGAAACACAGAAAAAAACTCAGGCAGAGAAGAAACACATTATAAGGAACAGTATCTCTAGGTTAAAAGTAATTCAAATGGGAACGGGATGCAATTTGGCTGCATTTTTGTACCAATTCAGTACACATTAATTATGCAGTGATCAAAATAATTTCACATGCATAATGCTGACCTCATTCACTAGAGGGCAACAAAACCCCAGCTTAAAAAGCCTCCACCTTCTACTTTCAATGACAGAGCACTTTTAATAAGATGCTGCATGGATTTCATAATGAATACCTTATTAATTTTACATAAGTGCAAAGTTACTTCTGAAAAGCCAGTTAGGCTGCTGAATATACATGACCTTGCATCTCAACAGGTGCCAGGAAGACACTGCTCATGTCTTAGCCTCCCTCTTCCTTTCCAGCACCGTATCTGTGAGTGTGTTCATTTGTTTGAGTATCATTGTTTGACTCAGGTTGCCCTACTGAGCTTCATTTAATAAAGCCCTCTTGAACATTCTACAGCTTTTGTAGATCAAAGCATGTGGGCTTATCAAGAGATCATAAAGCTACCAATGTTCAAGCTACTTAAACTGTAGTAAAGAAAAGCTCTTATCCATCTGACTGAGCTTTGCTTTTGATCAGCATGTTTTGGGGGGTTATTTTCTGTCTTCTTAGCTTCTTCTTATGACATTAATTTTTCATTTGACTAAAGAGGATGCATTCCTTCATATGGGTGTCTGCTTAAACAAAATGCAACTGAAAAACTTTACTTGCAGTATTTAAGAATATTTGTTAGTAAGTCTGAAAGAGCTGATACTATCTCTGCCACCAGTCTAACAGCTAATTAGTTTACTATGGGCCACCATGTAAGATAATTTAATTTTGAAAAGTTCACTCTGCATAATAAAATCCAGTTACTGGATCTACCCCTTGAGTTGTAAATAAGAAACAGCTATTACTGTTACGGTCTACTGAGAAAAGGTATCATACATTGTGAAAAAAATGATTACACAGACACAGATGCAACCAATTGAAAAATAATTATGTGAATTTGTCTTTTGTCTTTAATGGCTATTGCAAATAACCATCAGAGAAGTACTTTTATATGCTTGTTATAGCATGAGTAAGAAAATACTTATCATAGAACCATAGACTACCTTGAGTTGGCAGCGACCCCCATGGATCATTGAGTCCAACTCCTGGCTATGCACAGGGCAACCCAAAGTCCAAACCAGTGCAAGTGGTGTCCAAAAGCTCCCGCATCTTGGGGCATGGAGCAGGATTCCCATCACCTTCTGGGGCAGAACCATTCCCTCTCTTCCACTTGTCCCTCCTCTGATGCAGCTCCATGCCCTTCCCTCAGGCTCTGCCCCTGTCACCAAAGAGCAAAGCCCAGCAGAGGGATCTCTGCTGCCTGGGTGGAGTTGCAGGTCATCAGGAATCCACCCCTCAGCCTGATATGCTGTGGACCAAACAAACCAAGGGACCTCAGCTGCTCCTTGTATGTCTTACCCTCCAGACTCTTCACCATTCCCATAGCCCTCCTTTGGACATTCTCTAATAGTTTATGCCCTTCTAATATTGTTGCACCCAGTGCTTGAGTTGAGGTCCTACCAGCACAGAGCACAATGGGACAGTCTCTCCCTCTGCCTGGCAGCAGTGTTGGGCCTGGTGCACCCAGAGGTACAGTTTCTCTGGGGCTGCTTTCCAGCACACATACAGAGTTTTGATTAAAATCTGATTTATTATTATTATTTCTCACTGGTTTTGATATAGATGATTATTACCAGGACCAGACGCAAACATCCGTGTTCTGAAGCAATTGTTCCCAGACAAACACCCTTTCCCTCTCCCTTTAAATAGGTTCATTGCAAGAGGTGACCAGATAGACATTTTTGTATTTCAGAAGCATTGCAAAGATTACGAAGGAGGAGGGGGGTCTCAAAAAAAAAGATGTACAAATACATTTTTCTATTACACAGTTGACAGCCCCTTGGGAAAACAAGTCTAAGAAATGTGCAACCTTGAAATGTGTGCATGCTGCAAGGGATATTTTCAATGTGAACCCTGTGTTCTTATTTTCAAAGTCCTTAATCATTTGGCTATGCTGTAGAAAGGAGGATAACTGAATCTTCTAAAACAAACTGAAAGGTTTGATTTTATTTCCATCTCCTTGCAGAATAGCAGAGTATTCTATTGCTGCCACACTGCCACACCAACATGGTAGTGCACTACTGCCTACACGCTGCACGCCTAGTTAGCAATATTCTTCTCTCCAAACAGTACATCATGACATATCCCCCTTCCCACCAAAGTATTTAACAATTTCCTTTGAAATGCAACTCATTATACAAAAGCAGAACTAAATAAAAAATACTCCAGAGAGAGAACAGATTGCTAGATATAGATTAGATGTGCAGTCTAATCCTTCACAAACATTAAATATTTAACATAATCACACCACAGGTGACAGGAAGATGTCTGCATTGTTTAATTAGACTTAATTAAACATAAGGAAAATCTAATACTAATTCAGAACTAGCTTTTAAATTGATTACAAAACTCCCTTTTTAAAGTACTTTCATATCCAGAGAAATGCATTCTTTCTTTCATTAACTGGGGAATCCTTGCCATGAAATGCTCAAAACCCATGAAGAGACGATCTGTTGTGCTCAAAAGCCTGTGGATGATACTAACTTTACTCTATGGTGTTAAGGACAAAGCCAAAGAACTTGGTGCTTCTAGCAGGCTGCAATGCTGTGATCTTTTGGCCATATTTTGTATAAACCATTACACTCAGGACATAATTTTTTTCTATTACCTCTTTTATAGTCTTATTGTTTACAAGAAAACAGATAGACCATTTAATTATGAGATGGACTTAATGTTCTATAACAACTCCTGCATGCAATACATTGCCCCTGGAACTCACATTAATACGTCAAAAAAAAAAAAAAAAAAAAAAAAAAAAAAAAAAGAAAGAAAAAACAACACCCACAAAAACATGTAACAGAGAAGATGCTTTGCAACAGGAAAGCAATATCTAATACTATGAATCATTCCCTGATAACATTCTAACACACCTCCCAGTACAAGTTATGGTTCAGAACTGCTTTTAAGGATAGACAAATAGGACATGTATTGTCAAACAACAAGAGACAAATTACTTTCTTTCCCAATCATCTGAATTAATGACATTAAGTGGAATAATCTGATATGTCTCTAACCTAAAAGGAGGATATACATAGACTGGATTAGAGACCAAAATATTATTCCTTCTGCAAACTGGAAATTAGAAAGGATTAAAGCAGTCAAGCCATAATCTTCCTCATAATAAATTAGTCAATTCAATGAACCCCAGTTTTTCAGGACAACCAGTTACTCTGTTGTCAGAATCAGTTGCAAGGGTTACCAGATACACTGCAGTATGATGGTACTATGACATTATATATTACTGCCATATCTTAGATGAAATTATCTATTGATGCGATGTTGAAGCAGCTACAGCCCTAAATATATTTCAAAACCATTTTTCATTACCTGATGCTGTATCCCTCTTCCATCTCCTTCCTGTTCCCTGGGTCAATATAAATATTTTTAGGGGATGAAGTGAGGAAGGGATGCAAGTTTTGGAAATGCTGTATGCAGAATTGTATTTTCCAGCTGTGAATTGTCTAAACACAAGAGCTGTAGCCACTAGAGCTACTTAGTCATTCAGTTGCACTGTGCTCATCTCACGTACACAAAGGAGTGTTTTGTACTTTGCATATGCACTTGCAAGACTTTTGTATTTGCATCCATAGAGCAGAACTTTAAGCATCGCCTGAAATAAATAAAAATGATTGCTATTGAAGTGTTACTATAACTTTGGTAGACAGAGGACATCTCTCTTATGAAACAGCAAAACACCAATAAAAGGATTGCTAATATAAATACCTTCAATTCGGGTAAGTAACACACAAATTCTCTCTCTGGTCACACACAAGAAAGGGACTATTTTTTTTATCTCTGGCAGGAGGAATTTAAGACTTTTTGCTAGTGTAGACTTTGTCATCACGCTCTACTTATCTTCTTGAGTCCTTAGTACACATGCTTGTCTGACATGTTTCTGTCTGCTTTGTTAGATAACGCAGCTGATGAAAGCAATAACCACATTCATGATGTGGTATCTTATTCACTATTGTCCCAGTCAAATTAGGATTTATCTACAGAGAATAATTGGGTATGGCTCTGGAAACTGCCACACTTATAATAGAGAACAGATTGTAGGCTTACATGAAAAAGATTTTAAACAATGAGCACAAATACAGGGCTGTTTCTTTTTAGTCATTTTTCTCCAGGTACAGGAAAAAATGATAGAAATAAAATTATGCAAGCAGGTAAAAAAAAGGAGTGTCAGGGAAAGGTAAATAATTAGAGGAGCATATGGCAATGAGACTGAAAATGAATGACCGGCATGATTGTTCCATACAGAAAACAATCTAATTTATTATAAACACAGAAGATGCAATTTTGTGAGTTGAGAGCTATTTACTCTGTGAACTGTATAGAAATTTGGAACATTGCATCTAACAGAAGATATTTAGCACCTGAAGGAAGTGAATGAGACCGTGGAGGTGATTAATTCCCAGTTAGACAAACTCAGCTCAAGGTTGACACAGTATATATATTTTAGGGCTCTCCTCTGCAGAAGATACATTGATAAACTAGATACACCACTGAGGAGAGCAATAAAAATGATAGAGTGTACATATTGCTTGTACTAGGTAGGCAGGTTGAATGAAATGGATATGTGTCTTATGGAGAAACAGTGACAAGAAGGGGAGAGGTTACTAGCACAGGAAGAACTGAAGGTTAGTAGTTGATACTCCAGGAAGACATTAGTGCATTTAAGGAGTCAAAATAAAAAATCCAGAACACTGTGATTCAGTAATTGTAGTCCTTAAGGGTGCTCAGACCATCTACAGAAATCCACAAAGTAAGATAATTCATAAACACATCACTAAATTCATACAACACACCCTCACTCCCTGGAGTGGCAGTAATTCTCCCCAAGAGGAAATTTTGATTAATTCTCCCCTTCCCCAAGTTCAACATTCAAGGTATGAAGAGGCAGTCGACTTGTCCACCACACCCAGGCACATGCAAACAGGCTCTGAGCAACTCCAGTCCAGTTGCTACAAGTGCAAAATGCCAAATGATGTCCACAGGTGGATACAGGTAGTAATGTTCCTGTCAGGCAGCCTAGAAAATGATAGACATACTTTGGGTTGAGTTTTAAACTGGAAAAAAAAATAATGTCAGCATAGTAATAGGAAAGTTCCCTGTTACTGGTCTGGCAACTGAAGAGAACAGAGTTTGTCCAAGCAAAACTCATGCACAATTAAAGTGAGTGGGCCATCACCTGGACACAGCATGTGCTGTATAAATGTCTGCTGACAACATACACTTGTACTGAAAACAGGATGAACTGTGCCTATGCTTAGTTCCAGCAGCACATAACCAAATTAACATTTATGACAAAAGCCTATAACCTTTTTGCTTTTGAGTTGTCAGTAAAGATATTTTAAGACAAAAACCTCAGTGCGCTAGAATTTATCACAAAGATATTTCATCTGTTGATGAACTTTAAACTATTGAACTTTGTGTTGGCAGCAAAACCAGGTATAGATTCCTGTTCTAATTACTAAATCACAGACATCTAAACACTTGAAAAAGACCCTTTAGCTTTTGGCTGCTCTTCTGAGACAGATGTGAAGCTCTGATGCCTTCCAGTAGAAGGCAGCGATGTGCAAACGTATCAGACAGTCAAGTGCAGAGAAGCTGCTTCTTGCCGGCATCCCATGCCAACTTTAGCAGCTGGTATTTTAACTGCTGCTATGTGATCCATAGTCCTGAGCAGAACAAGAGAAAGTGAGCAGCATTTTACTTCTTCAGGTGCAACTCAGCGACTCATTGAGTATATAATTTCTAAATGGATGATTAAATTTATCAACATCATTGCTGCAAATAAAATGTAATCTAAAATCTTCCACAGTATGACATATTTCAGTGGATCTTAAACTACCTCCAGTTATTCTGAAGCTCCTACTCCTTCAGCATTTCGCAGCACAAGGCTTCTGGATCACGGGGAGAAATATTTGTGCATATTCCACAGCATTCCATTCTTCAAGAAAAAACAGCACAGAAATATTTAGATACAGAAAGCTGAAGTAGAGTGACTTTTCATGGTTAGTTTTCTCCATGGAACTAAGTGAACTTGAGTAAAGTGACAGAAGGAGCATAGCTTCCTGAAAACATTTAGCTTGAAAGCTGTACAGATAATGGGCTCAGTGAACAGACATCCAGATAACACATTTACATGAAAACTGGACTGAATATAGTGCAGCAAAATAGAGAGATAGAGCATTGTTACCAATAGAAAGGTTGGCTCCTGAGTATCTCCACACTTCTTCATATTAAATCTGCAAAAATGATTTGCTGTGATACCACCAAGAAAGTAAAGCCTCACCTCACATATCCAAAACCCTCCAAAGCAACCAGATGTAAAGGGATTGTAAAGCACTCTCCCATAAGCATACTGACTCCAACAAGGATAGGAGAGAACATAGTGGTGAGAAGTTTTGTGCAGCCCTATTTTCCAGCAGTTCTCTGTGACCAGTCAGGGTCTTTCTCAAAGCAGTGTTTTTTATCAGGGTCTTATACAAAGCAATTTTCTATTGTGACCTCATTTAATTCAATAGGGCACAAAGGAGCAAAGTAAAGCAAATACACAGGAGCCGTATTTTTAGCAAGTTGAACTCAGGCCTCCTTTAGCCAAGACAGCTTTGGAATTCAAGTTCAGCCCCATGAGATCCTACCTAAGTAAGGACATTCTTTTAAGGAAAGAAAAGAATCCCGTACCATGTCCTGTGCTTACTGCAGTGGCAAAAGGCATCCTGCTGCAGATGGCAATTGTAGTCAGAAGTAATTATGAAACAGGTGAAAACACAGAAAGCTTCATGGACCATTGACAAAATGGGCAATTCATCCCCTTCATACGATAAACATTTGATTAAATTTAGTACTAGTCTTATTCCTGACTGACTTTGGCAAACACCAGACTACATTTTCGAAAAGCAAAGGCTTTTTTTCTGCACTGACATGTACTGCCATGAGCAGCACTTCAGCATTATCAATACCACAGTGCACCACATCATGAACGCAGCACTGAAAGTCAGCGTACATGAACACATTTTACTTTGCATAGAACAAACTAAAATGGAACACCAGGCTGTTTTCACTGACTAAATCAACCAACTTGACTAAACCAGAGCAGAGACTTTTTCACTGCCTGCAGAGAAATGATTCTGGCCACGTCAGATTCCAGGGCTGTTGTTTCTGCAGAGAAATGATGCAAGCTAGTGATGCTTAGCAAACCTCAGAGACTAATCCAAGGTCATAGAATGTGTTGTTCCTCTTGCCCACTGAAAATGACACCCACTTACATTGAGTTCTATTGACAAGAAAGAAACGCTGAGATGGCTCCTTGTGCTTCAGGACCGTGGCCTGCTCAGGAACAATGCCCCAAGGAGCTCGCTCTCATTAGACCTGTTTATAACAACTGTATTTCTCAGATCTCCCAGATTTCCCATGTAAGATACTTAAACAGCCCAAAATTATCCACATTCTATATGTTTGCAGTGGCATTTGTGTGCAGAAAAATGGCTTTCACACAGTCAACTGACACACATGGAAATCCACAAAGAATAATTGAAAAAAGTATCTGGAAAAGATAATACAAAATTGCTACCTGCAAATAAATTTTAGAAATTAAAAAAATGGAGCATGATACTCTATTTATTTATAGACACCAGCTTACTGATATTAGTGTGTATGGAATATCATTAATATAAATCAGTTCATAATATTTTGGTAGTGATATTAGTCTAATTTGAATTTTATATTATGCAGTAGCATTGAATGTTAGACTTGATTTTTTAAAAGTAATTAATGAGCTAAGTTACCTGAGAGAAAAACAAAATGATGACTATAATTAGAAGTGTTCCATGTCTGCTGCTGACTGTTTAGATGTACTTACAGGCAGCATTTCTAATTAAAACCCTCCTGATGCTTAGACATTTCTCTGTTCATTCCTCATTAAAAAAAGTGGGATTTGTGCATTAAGGAATTCCTTAATAGAAAAATAATAGAAAAAGTTACAAGTAATTACATTCTTTGTGCTATTTGCGGTGATCAGTCCCTAAGAGAAAATGAGCTGCAGGTGTATAAGTGTAAAATATGCTGGCACTGATTTCATTTCCATCTGGAATGGACTTGGAATTTAGGTTGGGGTTCTTAAAGGACAAGAAAGGAATTTGGGAATTTAAGGGAAACCCAGGAATCTAAGCTCCCCGAGGGCTGGACGAAGACTGCATTACTTGGGGAGGAGGGGGAAAAATAATTCTGTTCTGCTCAGAAATACAAAAAATCCCAGTAAGTTCCAAGTAAAGGCCAGGATTTCTCAAGATGAACCAAGGTCACAGAAATGTCTGACAAAGACTTTAGCTAAAATACAGGCTTATCACCTATGAGGTTGGTCAGTGTTTTCCCAATCAAAATACATTTCAAGCTTCTGCTTTCAAACAAGAATTTCAGTCCTTTGCAAACATGGAATCTGTAATGTTGCAGCAATGTTTAGTTACCTCGGCTATCAGCCAAAACCCTCTGCTATTCAGATTTATTATATAAACCAAAATATTCTGTATACAGGGGGAAAGCAACACTCAAACGTTTGTAATCAGATTTGCCAAATTTCAGAGTTGGCAGCAGAAGTTTCAGCTATAACAAGGAGACTTCTTTCTAGTAATGCCCTGAGTGAGTCTGAATGTCTTTCCTTCTCCTATCCTGTCTGCAACACTTAGATATGGATGGCTGTCATTGATGCTCACATTACCAGAGCAGTTATATTTATGGTCCTGAAACTCATTAACTTGCACCCATAAAACGGACTAATGGAATAGCCCTGCTGCAGATGCAAACTGTCATACCTTTACTTACTTCACTAAACTGATGCTGTTTTATATCACATGAGAGTCCCATAACATAATTTGCATTATTATCCTTTGTGAGCAGTAGCAGTAATGGTAATAAGCTCTAGCAGTAGTAAATTCAGCCTACTACTTTACATCAATGCCAAAAGGTGAAGAGGAAGCTGAAATAAGGTACAATTAAGTCTAAAACTGCATGCTTGAAATAGGAAGAGTAACTTCAGATGATCTGAGGAGTTGGGAGATAATCCTTTTCTTCACCAAAATCTCTTTTCGAGCCCAGAACTTGGCTCCAAATACAAAGGATACAAAACCAACATTCCCTCATTCTCCCGATCGTACTTTTAAGACAGAGTTCGTACATATTTGCTGCATTCAATCACTTTGTGATCATTAGGTAAGAAGTTCTAAGAATATACACATTCTGAAGAAAAATCTTGAAAGGTTCTTGGAACAACAGACATGGCTTTAAAGATGATTCACCAAGTGCAGGATGCATGTTCCCAGCTCCCAAACCACTGGGAACTCTGTAGACAGAAAAAAATGTTATTGCAGCAAGAAGTGAGGGAACCTGCTTGATTTGATAGTAGATGCCTTGCTGTCCACAGCTTGCACACTGGAGAGCTTTGGGATGGGATTCACATGTACTAGAGTGCCATTTAGAGAGAAGGGTAGGAAAAAAGAGAAAAAAAATGAGGGAGAGAAAGAAGAAATATTACTCACTTTGAAAGCTTCTAGAAAAGAGCAATGAATGAATAAAGTCACCCTTGTTAAGTTTAAAATGCTCTTTTGATATTAAGTATGCTACTCTTTCTCGTGGGAAGAAGGACGAAAGACTCAGCTCTGATGACTTTTTTACTAATTTACAGAGGTGGGTTTTGCAGTTTAATTATCATCAGTTTTTCTTCATAAATTACAGTATGTTAAAACTGTTCTCAGCTGTGATCAAGAATTCTGCAGTTTTACTGCTTTGATCCAGATCAGAACTATCTAGATACACTTTATCATAGTTTCTCTAAAGTACTATGGTAGGTTTTTTTGCTACAGTATATGTCAAATCCTGTAGGCAGGTGTTTAAATTTATGCTCTTATTGACCAAGTTTGACCTTGATTTAGCTAGTGAAAACCCAATATTCATACTATGAAGTCCTTGGCCTCATTTGTGAGATTATCTCTCTTTTCAGTCACATGCAATATGCTTCCTTATTAATCTCGATCACAATGACACTTGGTTTGCAAACAAAGCAGGAAGTTGCTGACCTTTCAAGTGCTGCTATGCTTGGGCACATCCAGGTACTCACCCTCTTTTACACATGCAGCCCATGATACATGACTCTGTTCTTTGACAAAAAAATGCTGGAGTTAAAAAACAAGACAAGAAATCAAATGTTTATTCTGTTGGTTTTAAATCAAAAATCAACCAAATCTGATGTGAAAAAAGTTTAAGATGTTCCATTTCAAATATACTGTTGAGCAAAATGCAAAATGGTCTCCCTGTCATTTACACACTGTGCCATACATGCCCTTTAGAGAAATTAATTACCTGTGTATGACATTTATCTACTGATGTGTATATTATAACATCACGATGCAGATAAGATAACTTTGTACCAAACAAAACTAAACTCTCATACACAGCTGGTGCGTTAGTGCAACAGACCCATGATTTACTGCTCTTTGATACCCATCAGCTTCCTGCTAGGAATTAGCTATGCAGCCTAAGCAGTCTACGCAGTCTTATTAAAGCATCACACTATGTGTAACAACAGAACTGATATTTAATCTTTACATGATTCTTCAACCAGTGCTCCATATCAAGTTGGTGGCTTAGAAAACAGGAGGGATACAGGCAAATTAACATGTTAGAAAAAGAGAGAAACCTTTTTATGCTTTAACTGCATAAGTAAATCTTTCACATCCTAAGGTCATGTAATACATCCATAAGGAAGTGACTACATTTTTAAGAATTAGATGGGAGACTTAAAGGAAGGGAATGCCTATTTCTGTGTCTGATTATGAGAGAGAGAGAGAGAGAGAGGGAGAGAGATGTAGGGTTTTTCACACATGAAAACTTCACAGACTCCAACATGTAACAAAATTAGATGTGGGGCAAACATCTACTCTGTCTTTTAGCATGTTTTTCCTTCCCCATTTATTGATTAAATTTAAAAAGAAAAAAAAATAAAAATAAAAATAAAAAAGAGAGAGTAGGAGAAGAAGATCTGAGCCACCAAGCAAGACTTCAGATGCAATGCATCTTCAAGCACAAGGATTTGTCCTGGTTTATTGTATAGGCTAAAAGTCATGAAATTTGAATAGACTTTCTACAGTCAAAAGATGTTAGGGTTCAGGCCAATCTTTAGTAAAAATGTTTCAAAGACATGGAGAGAGATTATGGAATAATGGGTAGCAAGTGAAGGAGAAGCTACCGTTTTCTCTGCTACTCTATTGACAATCCCTCTCCATCTAACTCCAGTTTTTCTCTTGAAGCCCCTTAACATCCAAGGGCTAAACATGAGCAGTGCCAAAGTGCACAATGGCAGCTGTAACTGGGAGTGCCAAGAACTACCAGAATTTCACTCATCACTTCACAGAGTGCACTGGACTAGTCATGTGTAGAAGTCTCTGTGAAATTGAATTCTCTTCTAAAACTCACTACATAAAAAGGAGATTTGTTCCCCAGTCCTCAACACCACGACCTTATCTCCAGTGTGCAGTACACAGGGAAATACATTGCTATATTCAGACCAAAACTACAGCACACTATGCTTACGTTATCATTGGGATAGTCATACAGAATCTCACAATAAATAGTCAAAGATTCCTTATTTTAGATAACATGCTCTTTTAGCTCACAGCTCAGTTTAAATCCAGATCCGTAACATGAAAGCAAGGCCAGATGTAAAACATATTCTGCCTCCTTTGAATATTTTGGCATTGGCAATGTATGTACCCTGTCCTGAATTTCAGATCTAAATTTGTGAGTGTCTTTGAGTACAGAGAACCAAAAACACAGTAGACGTTCCAGATTTATTAAAAATATAACTTAGAAATACAATTTTCTAGGGTATGCCATTAATTTTAACAATGAATAATTTAAATTCTGGATAAATTATACCCATAATCAAAACTAGTTAATCAATGTTATTTCTCTGATAAACTGGGTGCAAGGCTAAGGTTAAAGGTAGTTCATTAGTCTCGTGTTCTTCTGAGCAAGCTGAAATTCAGAGTCCTGATTTTCACAAACAGACCCAAAGAAGTGTCTGGAACTGACATTGGAACAAGTTGCCCAATGAGGTTGTGGATACCCTGGAAGCATTCAGAGCCAGGATGGACAGGGCTGAGAGCAGCCTGGTCAAATGGGAGGTGTCCCTGCCCACAACAGGGGGTTGGAACAAGATGATCTTAAAGGTCCCTTCCAACCCAAACCATTTTATGACTCTGAGATTCTAAGTCAGCAAGAGAAACTTCTCTTTGAAAATATCTTTTATCTGAGGCAGTGCTGAATTATATCTTCCATAACACCACACAGCTGCGCTAATAACAATTCAGCGTAAGCTCCCTACACTGCTCATTTACTAGAGAGCTGCTTTTAGTGAGCATCAAGGTCTGAGCAGCAACAAAAAGGAAGCATAAGCTTCTTTTGTATTTCAGCTAATAAAACCTAGAAACTATGCACTGTGAATTTAAGTGGATTTCTAAGATATACTGAAAAATTCTTGGAGAATAAATGAGGCATGTAGCAAGCTAGTCATGATGGTGATAGCCACCAGAACAGATACCACAGCCAGACATCAGATATTTATAAAGATAGAATTTGAAAGACAAGGCATTCATATGACATTCTTGTAGGGAAGGTTGAGTGAGATATAAAATAGTTAATTATGCAGTAATGAAGCAAAGTTTTGGTCATTTCCATGACAGCTGATGCCAATGTCATTGGTGAACTTGCCCGCAATTTTCCAGAGTCATTACTCTTATTGTGGAAGAACTTTGCAGTGAAATAAAGCATTGCTTGGCTTGTTACTATTTGTCCACAAGATGAACAATAGGCAAAAAAATCAGTACGTGTATGAGCACTGTCAGACTTGTGCACTCAGTCAAGCACATACAGGCTCCAGGCTTCTTCCCATGCAGAAATAAAAGTGTGAATAACTCCCCAAAAGAACATCACAGCTACTACTGTAGCCAGACCTTACTGCCTAAAGTACTGATCTTTTATTACACTAAATGTGAGAAAAGGAGAGTGGAAGGGAAGATGTTCCTGGTACGTAGAAGTCCTTTATCATGTTAGATCTAATAGGCCCTAACACTTCCCTGTTTTTTCTTCCCTAACTACTGGTTGAACTAACAAAAGATACTACCACTTCCAGAAATAAATTATCCAAATCCCATATTCTTGGCATATATTCTGCCAAGTGTCACCCCCTAAAATCTCAGTTCATGTATGACCAATAAAAACTTGTTAGAGTTTGGCATCTAGAATCTCTTTTCATTCTTTCTGCACTGGTTTTGATCAGTGCAGCAAGATTCTAAGGACGTTCCTTCTCCTGTCTGCCAGGGACTACCGCACTATGTAACTTGAAATCTGAGTAAAAAATCCCTCTGGCAGAGCCCAAACAGCACAGGCAAAAGAAGGAAACAGCCGCAGTGAAATGCTCAGGGATGGGGAAGGGAGAGAGATTAGGACCTTAGGGGAAAAGGATAGGCTCAGATGTTGATTTCACTGAATAATTGTTCAGTAAACCTTTGCAAGCCATTGGGAAACAAGACCTTAATATAAAATAATATGGCACGCTGGAACCAAAGATTACGGTTTCAAATAACATTTATAACCATGCTGGAGGAGGTATTTTTCATACTAGAGTGCAGTATGGATCTGCTATATTATGGGTGCTCTGGGTGAGATAAGCAACATTTCCAGAGGATCCACTAAGACTTCCATGAATGCCATTTTATCACTACCATCATCTGTATTAGTTCCCAAAAGCTACAGCCATAGATCACATACCCAAAGTGCAAAGAGTTGCACAAAATGCACATGACAAACCTGTGCCTCACACAGCTTACAACCTCCATTTCAGATAAACTCCTTTTCTTAGCTTTAATCTGTTTTGTAGACATTTTTACAGGACTATGACAAAGGATAGGGAAAAGATACAAGGAACTTTCTGCAACAACACCAGGAGCTATGCTCCTGTGGTCCAGAGCCACTGTGAAAGGGCTCAGATTACGAGCTGATTGTACAATACAGCATACATAAAAATCACAGAAGCTATAGAGGGGGACATTATACCTAGCGCATCCATCAGTGACAGAGACCAGAACAAGAAGATTACTGGCAACAGCGGGATATATTGAAACATATCTCTCCTCTTTGTCACTAAGCCATATGAAGCATTTGCTGTAGAATTATTCTTACATCTCTTCTGTTGATAAGCTACTTAGCAAGGTAGAGTTGAAGCTAATCTGAGCGCTGTATGAGAAACGTGATGTGCTGTTTCACTGTGCCACTGTTTGATATTTGATCACCCCTTTCCAGGCACTTTTAGTAAATTGCAGCTGCTATCTTAAAGCAAAATCCTTTGGCCCATAGAAAGGTCATAAAAAGGCCCTGAATACTGAAGAGTCTCCTGAAAGAGGGAAGAAAGCGCATTTTCTCTTAGTTTGCATCTGAGAGCCAGGGAAGGAATTTTGATAAATTTAAACAAATTCCTTCTTAACTGCACAATGAAGCAATAAGATTCTGCCTTGCTCAAGTTTGATAAATGACTTATTAATACCCCTGAATCCCCTACATTAAATCCATTTCTGAATAAGAATTTCATGTAAATACACCAGGCACTATTCCAATGGCCATATGACAGATATTTCACTGTGCAGCCAGTATCTTGCAATTATTTTCTTCTGTAAATCTTTTGACAGTTTAAAATAACTCAATCAGAGGTTTTCAACCACTGAGTTTATAATTTCAAGGTTTCCCCCCCCTCCTCTAATCAGCAGTTTTATAACCTACTGATCTTCCTTCAAAAAGAGCTGGTGATGTTCTGTGTTTATTCCAAACCATTTAAGAAGGCAGCTGTTTATTAAAGTGCCAACAGCAATGATTGATTTCTGATGCTCATGAGTGCATCTGTTTTCTAGTTAATGACATCATTGCAAGCAAACACATATTGCAAGCTGGGGCTTTGATATAGAACTAAAACAGCCAGGCCTTCTCTCTTAAAAAAAAATAAAAATAAAAAAAAAATAGAACAACAACAAGAAAAAATCCACTATTCCACTCAGAAAGAAATCTAGTAATACATCAACTGTTCAAGTTACATTCCTGCCAATTGGCATTCTTATATGCAACTGGCATTTCGTCAGAAAGAATCTGTGGGTTAGCAGTGTTTATATTAAAATCTCTAAAGAGGACATCTGTTAGCTGAAATTCCAAATCTAGTGACTGATTTATGATCTAGTAAATCACATCTGTACAGGAAAATATAGGACTGAAAGGCAGTGAAACTAACATCTGTCAACTGCCAAACACAGACCACAACAGTGAATGAAAAATCGAGGTATTTCAGTTTGGATTCTCCTCTTTTTTAAGGTATTTGAGATAAGGAATAAAAATGAATACACTCCAAGCTCCACTGAAATATGTTAAAGTAATGGCAGTTTAAATCTCATTTCTTGGGACCAAATTCCCATCAGGTATAAACGAGTGTGATCTCCCCAGCTCAACCTTCTCCCACCTTCTAAGGAATGCACTGTAGCCCATAGCAGCACCCAGAAGGCACTTTTGTTATCTCCTTTTAAAGTCTTTTTAAAATATAAATACCATATAAATATAAAATATATATTAAAAAATATATAAAACCCACAAAGAACGGAAATAAGCAATTCCCTTGCAATTCCTTGTATGCATCAAACAGGGATATGGAGCTGAGAGCACTGCTGCACACCCTTGGAAATCCATAGGAAATGCTTTATATTTTACAACAAATGTTGCTTGCTGTGCTCAGAGAGCAAGGCCATGACTCAAAAACGCAAGACTGTGAATAGCACTAGCTGTCCCTCTGTAACGATGTGTCAAGAGCCAGAGAAGTGGATTAGCCCATGAGAGAAGTTCCACCTCCCACTGCCATATCCTTGGCATTGCCCATTTCAGCATTCTGTTATTACAAGTAGAAGACCCTTAGGTGTCAGTTCCTTAAGTATGTACTTCTTTTGTTATGAACGTGGTTTGCCTTGCTCTGCAATACTGTCAAGAGAGAACTGAACAAAAGGCACAGAATCTTAAAAAAAAAAACACCCAGACATTCAAAATTCTGCAAAAATCAGAAAAAAATGCAATCACAGTTTGAGGTCTGAAATTAAGCTTAAACATTTCTTGGCATTGCTCCTCTTCCTTGGCTCTTGACCCAAGTAACAAAAAATTCTGAGTTAGAAATACTATTCTATAGCTATGCCTGCTTTCTCACTGTTATTTCATTGTCTATGATTTTCTTTCCACTTGCATTCTTTGACAGGAGCACCAGGAACAAACCTGCTCTCTTTACAGAAAGCAGGAGGTGACCTATTCAAAGCCTAATGAGTTCCCTCTTTCAGTTTTGTATCTTTAGCTTTAAGACTAACCTTAACCCTTCCCAGCCATTTTCATCCTTTTTCAAATTTATTTTCTAACTTTTCTCTCATATAATAACTCTATATCTCATATCTTCTTTGAATTTCACTCACAAATTCAATCCAAATACAGAGTGTGTCATTCCCTGTTTCCTCTTATCTCCCCGCATCTTGAAACAATTAGCAAAACAGCAGAGACAGTTGAAGGCATTGGAGAGGCACTTGGCTGCAATAACCTTTACCCTGCAGCATGTCAGTGTTAGCTTTTGCAGTTTACATTGTAAACCTCTACATCTTAACCAGCAGAGACATCCTATGGCACAGTTTGATTCAAAGCTGGCAGAAGCACCAGGTGCTCATGGGCATCAGAGACCTTGTAATCAGCTCTCAATATTGCTCTGCATAATGGTTTGAGTTCTGTGGGCACCTTTGATGGCTCCACAATGTCATTCACAAGTAAGACTGGGATAGTGAAACTAAACTCTATTTGTTCCATAGAGAGATTTTGTGTAGTATTATTAATACTAAATGTAACCCACCAATGCGTAAAAACCATCGTACCTCTTAGAATGAAATGCTTCCCCATGGACCACATGCATGACATTTATAAGTCTGACTGCTTATTTTAACTTTCAAATAGGCCACCAAGACAAGGGAATTGCTTGAGGAATCTAGCTCTGTGCCTGCAGGGAATGTCAAGACTTGAAATATCCCTTCCTATGATTACAGAAGAAATATTTCAAATGGAGGGGAAATAAGTATTTTACAGTAGATTTTGATAATTCATATTATCAAATCAGTACACTGACTTTGCAGTGTTCAATACCATTTCATTAACTAAACAAACTTAAAGAAAACAAGCTTCTTACAGCTCTGAATGCACAAAAGAAACACAAATTTTATGTGTAATTTTTTTGGTTGTTGCTAATTTGCCCTTACTAAAAGACATTGGAGAAATTCTAAATACTGACATTTTCTGCAACATCTTAGTGCATTACATTGCCCTTATTCCTTGGGTAAGTACTTTTCCAGGTATTCCTGATGCTGAATTTGATATCCCAAACATTTTCATTAAAATCATTCTTTTGGGCATGCATTATCACTTCAGGTAGCAAAGCAGCAAGTGAACTTCCCACTGCGACTGCACACAGTAAGCCACCCAACTACAGTCATGATACATGCAGCAATTATGCAAACTGAGCCACACCGAGGCAGGCCCCTCTTACAGGTGGTTTGAGGCAATTCACTGAATGATTCACAACTGGGGAATCATCTACCAGCAGAAATGGGACTAGCACTAACACTGTTTAAGGTGTTTGAAAAATAGTTACAGTTTTTAAATCTTTAAATTTAACTCCCATCATTTACCATCAAAACTAAGATAAAAGAGCACAGGTCCATGAGCAATTCACGCATGTACAGGTTGCCGTGAAGCAGGAAGTTGCTATAGACGAGTGCATCTGCAAAGAATGCTTCTGCAGAGAGGATAACAGATATTACGCTTATACATGAGTTTATTCAATGGAATGCAAAAGACTTAAAATACCAGAGGAGCTAAAATGACTTCAGGAGACCGCAGGTACTAAGCTATAGGAAATCATGTCCCATTCCTTCTGCTGCTCAGAGAACAACTGAGATCTTTCATTAATTTTTTGTCTCATTCTCAGATGACATATGGTTATGCTTCCTAAATATAGCTTGCATCTAAATACTGACTATATGAAAACACTTCCATTATTTCAAAGCTTAAGGGAGGTTAATTTTGCTGCCCAGTTTCCCCCGATTTTGAGGTGGATAACTGCCAACTGTCCTCAAGCAGCTGACCAGGGTATCCAAACAGATGCATCCAGCATTAGCACATTACGTGCTTTCAGGACTGTGACTTGAATAAGAGAATGAAAAAGAATATATAATTTCAGCAGCTGAGCAATTATTAGTAGGTTGCTGTAGCTTTTTCTTTATTTATTTTTAATTCCTAGTAAGGAGAACATGCAAGTTCAAGATGAGAAGAAAAATGTACAACAAGGTAAACGTATTAGCTTGATCCCTAAAGCGCCCAGCACCATATGCACATGTTTGTGAGGGATTCTGCTTCAGTGAACAACTCGAACAGCACATAATTTCTCTGATCCTGTTTGATCCCTGGAGAAACACTTGCAGGTCGCTGTTTAAATGAGGAGAAAATTGGTGATAAATCAACTTAATTTCAAATGTATTAATCCAAACAAAACCTATTTTGTGTGAGACGGCAGCATTTGGAAAAGAGTGAAAGAAAAGCTCAGGATGACAAACACTTATCTTTGATTTTAGCCAGCATCCAAATTTTAAGCTAGGATGATACGACATCTTTTATTTGTTGGTCTCCAAAATTCTGCACTGATACAGAACATGGAAGCATAATGAGTTATAAACAAATTATCTGCAATTTTTGTACAGGTAAGTATGATGAAATGCTGGATCTCCTTTTCTTGTGTAACTTTGGGATACAGTATAGCCTAAGGAGTAATTGTTACTCCTGTTATTTCTGAGTTCCTGTATTTCTTCTGAAAAGAAATGGTCTAAAGTCAGAGCAAAGTGAGATGCCTGCTTTAATACTGTAATTTTTAACCTGCAAAAATAAAGATTTTAATATAATGACACATTGCTTTTTTTTTTCTCTCTGTTCTCCCACATTCTTCCCTTTTTTTCTCTGTTCTTTCCAAATGAAAAACAAACTTGCAATTGTGTCCTATACTTGTACCCAAGAAGGAATGACACCCCCTCCTCCAACCCTTCTCTCCAAGCAGCTTGATAACAGTTGTGTCTCTAAGTGGCTTTTGCTGACATCACAAAACTACTACACAATTCATCACAATCCAGCTGTGTTCAAGAGAAAATTCACTGCTTTGATATGCCTTCAGAGCTACTCCTTTCCCTATCTTTCTTTGATTTAAGTGGAGAAGAAGCAGAATATTTTTTTTCCAGCTGAAATCCAGTATTTGTGCATTTTGTTATTGGTAGAATATTTTCACAAGAAAATGCACCGAAGGGGCTAATCCTGCAAAAGTCTAACTCCAGTCAAGTAGAGGGAGCTTGCCAGAGATGCTCAGCATCTCACAGACTATACTCCAACTGACAGCACAAAAACAAAATGACTTCAAGGTCAGAGAAATGCAGAGAACTTAAATCTCTGCATGTTCCAGACATCAGCTGTGCAGTGTCTATATCTCATGTTAGAAGGTGCCACATCATTTTTATAGCAACTTTTGGAAAATAAAGAAGAAAATCTCAGCAAAAATATGAAGTAAATAAGTTTCAAAGGCAAGAAACTCAGGATTCCAGTAAATATACAGTACAACATAAAATACTTACTAAAACATAGACTGTTTAGACTACATGGCTTTCTCATTAGCTGGAGGATAAATTCTCTTCTCTTATGCTGATGCAGCTGTTACCAAGTTAATGAGCAAGGTCTGGTCCAACTGGCATACTGAAGCCAGATTATTTTAATGCCAATATGTGACATGCTGGTACTTAGTGATGTTTTTAATCTCTAAATACAGTAACATCTTAAAAATATTTGTAAACCAACAAACCAACCAACCCAAAAGAAAAATCCAAACATTACTGCATGATGCATTACCCGAAACCATCCGCCATCTTGTCTTCCTCAAATCAGACATGCGTTCTTTAGATTGACAACCTCTCCTCTCTCTGCCCCTTATTTTAAGCAACAGATATAGTGCTTGATTTTTTGTTTTTTCCCACATTTTTTTCTTTTTCTTTTAACACTATGGTAAGGGAAATGCTATTCTTAAATCTTTCTAGCTTATACACATTGTGAGAACCAATTATCATTTGTGAGATGCTTTGAATGTGCATTATCTGAGTAGAACTAAGGAGAAGAATGGTAATTATTCATAGCTTTCATTTTCTGGCACATTTAAAACAATTTTCTGTGCCTGAACTGAAGCGAACACACCCAAACCTGATCTCATTCAAATCCCCTCTTCTCAACATGCAAACATTACCATGCAAATGTGTAAAACACACCAGACAAATCTGAGAGTCTTTAGTAAATATGTTGCCTGTTAGATAAGATGAATTACAAAGTTATTTTCTTGAACATTTGCATTCACAACACTTTCATTGAACTCAAGCCATTCAAATTCAGATTCTCTAACATCCTCCTGATAACAATGTCTACCAAAGCATGCTAAATACTTAAAAAGGCAAGATCTTTCTTTAAGGAATGAAGGATGTACCTACATATACATTCATATATGTTTCTATGTACACATTCATACACATTTATACTCCCTCATATATACATCATATATACACAGGGATATGTACATATATAAAAACCTGAGTAAAGAAATCAGGTATCTATAGTAACAACATGCTGTTATTCTAATGGTGCTGCACTTCTTCATAATGGAACCATTAGTGAAACAGTTGTTTTGATGTTCCATTGCATATAAAGATAACTTTCTGCACCTTAAGCAGACAGCCATATGGATGCATGCAGATACAGTGTTTCTGCTAAAAAAAATAATTAAAGCTAAAAAAATCCTTAACCAAATCCATTAGAAAAAAAATCCATCGTTCTATTCTTGCTTACCCTGTTGTAGAGATAAAATATTTCCAATACATATTCAATTATGGCTTTCTTTATGCTGCAATATAAAAAATAATAATAATTTTTAAAAAGGAATCAGTATTGTTGGATGAGGGCAGTAACACGTTATCACATTCCAGAATTCTTTGTGTGCAAACTCGCTGATCCTGGAATTCTCTTTTTCTCCTCAAGAAACCTTGTTATCAGTGGAATAAAATTATTTATATAGGTTTTATCTGACAAGGAGATTTGGGATTATCCACAACCATGTTGTTTGGTTTTTTTCCTACTTCTTCAGTTGTTAATATTTTTCTTGCTACTTCTTCCTCATCTACTGCTTCTTTATTCTTCAGTAAATAACACAAAATCAGTGCACATTTGGACAAATATTCTTGGTTGGCCAGACTGTCAAGTCCATCACCGACAGGAACTTGTAAGTTGCAGCTCTAAAATTTTCCTTGCTTTTAGGAGTAAAGTAGAAAAACAAGATTTAAAAAAGTTTCAAAGTTCCAGATGTGAAGGAGAAATAAGGCTCTCTGCGGTTCATTTGTACCAACATACATTAACAAAGTGTTTAAGGCTGTGCTCATTTTCACTTTTCTACACTCCAAGGGCTAATACTATCATTTTTCACAGGGCAGGAGCTTCCTGCTGTTCTCAAGCCCTACTGCTGAGGAACAGATCAGCTCATTAAGCATTACGACAGCTATTCTGACATGCAAAGTGTGTCAGCATCCCTTACTCTCGTGTAGGCTTCGAACTTATGTGACAAGCAACAACTTGTTTGGAAATATTACTACAACTATATCAAATGTTTTATGTTTTACAGAAATTAAAGTTTGGAAATGATGTTTACTGCAGATGGTGAAACATAAAGGGTCATGCACACGATACAGTGTACCACTTTTAACAAATAACAGATTTGTATTCTGTTTTCCACTAAAATTTGTTATAAGCATTTCACTCTGGTTCTGAAATTTCTCTTTGACTTTTAAAGTAATAATTCTTGCCAAGACTAAAACGTCCAAAAACATAACAGCACTTTGAAAACAAATGCCCATGTATTCAGATACCAGAGTAAAGATGTAAACACCTTAGAGAGTAAACACGATCAGACTAAGTGCATACAATTAATACAATCTCACTCCAAGAAAACTGGTATTTAAACAAATTGTGATGTGTATGCTATCCCTTTCAGTCTCAAGCTAATACTTCCCTGGAAACGTCACACTTCTCCCTATAATTTCTAAGTATTGCTCTTCCTAACCCACACCATAAGTGCCAGCAGATTTTTCAGTAGTATGGCTCTTAAATTTACTGCACTGAATACACTGATCAGCTCTTCTAGAAATGAAGGGCACTAAAACATCTCCAGTTTACACATAATAAAATAAAGAGAGATCCATTCCATGTATGAGCAGATGATGCAACCCAGCCCAAAACAAGGGAGTTTCATTTTGCCATATCCCCAGGAGACAGCAATCATTGATTGTGCCAATTGACATTACAGTGCTTTCTGGTTACTTTCTAGGAGACCATCTTCTGCTACTGGTATGAAATAAGTTCATTTCTAATTTGCACTTTGTTTTCAAGGCTGGAATAAGAGTTAAATGGCACAATAGAGAGGCAAACATACTAATCACTGATAACCAATGAGCTATCCTCATGGCTATCAGCGTAAAGGATTCTAACTGTGCAGATTTTGCATATTCTTTTGTAGTTTTCCTAATTAATTATCTAGCTAATAAAGAGAAGTAAATGCTTTATTAAAAAAAAGACCTAGTGCACACGTTTAATTATTTCAGTGGGAAAACATAGGAAGTGACCATGTTGCCAAAGCAAAAATATACACAGAGCTCTTCTAACAAAACAAAAAATGAACACCTTACTGCATAAGCTTCCTCCTTACAAAGGACATTTTCACCTTAAGTCCCATCAGCCATCACATTCAGTTGGATTCTGTTATTGTTTGCATACACTCAAACAGTAAAGGATGTGTTACACAGCTACAGTTTTCAAACTGTTTGCCCTTGGCCTAGGTCCACTGGAATGAGCAGAACTAGTAAACAACCTACGCAAATACTGCACTCCTTTTGTTATCTGAATTGAACATGTAACGAGTTTGGTTTTTTTTTCTTGAGTAATTATAAAACATTCTATGTTTTTAAACCTTTATGACATATAGCAAAATATGACTTACAGCACAGAAATAATAATAAAAAGCTCTCTAAAAATTTATAGCCTCCTGCACGCTGTAAAAATGCCTCGCACATTCATTATATCACCCACTAGAAAGTTATTTCCACAGTATGCTTTTAATGAATCTGGCAATGGTTTTAACGCCTAGCTTGTTGGGATGCAAAAGTACTGTTTTCTCTGTTGATAGACTGAGGCAACTTTTAAGCTTTCATCCATTCAGTAGTCAGAACATTTTCAAACACAAAACTAAATACAACAATTCCCTTATAAAGAAAAAAGGAAAATTAAATATATTGTTTGCACATGGTGCTAAATCTGAATGTCTTGAAAGCGGGAAAAGAAAAGGTGGAGAAGTAGGGAAGGAGGAGTAAAGAAAAGCAAATTCAGAGTGCTGACTTTGGGACACAGGCTCATAGGGAACACAAATAACCACAACTGATTTTAGCCCAACTTAAAACTTCTTTATGACTGGGATAGACAGCATTAAATAGTATTCGGTCTGTAACCTGAAAAATCATGGTGTAGATCTGGCTCAGTCGATAACAAGTCAAATTTAATACTCTGAAAAGTATCTAATACAAGCACAGAAATTTTCCTATCTGTATGTATGAGGAGACGTACCTCTGTCAAATGCAGTCTCTGGGTGTCCTTGTGGAGTGAAGAATAGCACAGAACAGAAGTGGGTCATCTCCAAGTTGTTCTGGGCTCAGTGCACTTGCAAGTGCCTGAGTAAGTGAATAGCCAGCTGCCAGCCTTGCTGAACTGAACTGGAAGAAAAGGAAAGTCAGAAGTCAGAGTGACCTCTTACAGTATTAGTCTAACTCTGATCACAGGTGACTGTAACAGAGTTCCCCGAGCAGCAGCCCAGGTTATCAGATTTTGCCTTTCACACTCCCAGCATTGTGAGTCTACTCTTAGGTGAGGGTCCATGCTGCTCTATAGAGATTACCAGCATTGCAGTTACAGTCAGTGTCATACCCAAGGGATAGGGGGTTCTACTGCCTAGAATAACAGTAATAGTAGATGCAAAGCAGCAAAATAACACTGAAATATTGTGCTGATTTTTTAGCTACATTTGCAAAAGTTTTCAATTATTCTTATGTGTCAAGAGGAAAAAAATATTAAGATGCCCAAAGGGTAACTCCTCTGCTATGCTTTTACTGCATAATGACGGATTCCAGATTAATAACTTTTCATCAGCACTAAGATCAGTTTATTTCCTTATACGTTTTCCTAAAAGTCTAAACGCAGAAAATTGGTACTGTAAGTATCTCTGTGGAGATTAATTGTTATTATGACTTTATTCAGCTCTGTCGTGAAATGCAAAGATATTCTTTGAGCTAGTATAAAAATAGATCACAAGCATTACATTTGATGTAATTTCAGCCAGGATTTTGTGATATCTCTGAATTGCATGCGGGATATGAAAGTGAGATGCTGTCTGTGAGTAATTTATTGTTGTAAAGATCCTTTTGTGCATCATTGTTTTGTGTTTCTACACATTTCTTTCTTCTTCTTTTATTTATTCCCAGACCGTAAAATAATGTGGTATCAAGAACACTGCAGTCGAGCTTTCCAAACACTGCTACTCCTTTTCTTTTGGAAAACTGGTTTAAGATGGAAAACACTTCTTGCCTTTTTCCCAAGCAAAGTGACACAGTTCAGATCCTATGTCCAGATCAAGGGATTTTTTTTTTGCAGGTCCATTGCAGATATGCTCAAATGTATGCAAGTCTATGCTGAGTATATGTAGCTCACAGTAAGCAATGAAGAACTGAGCTCCTGCAAGGGAGCCAGCAGTAGCCTGCTTTCCTAAGGCTATCATCTCAAACAAATGATATTTCTCCCCATCAACATTATTAAAGCCATTGTGTCTTGTGATCAATTTATCACTGTCTTTCTTCTTTTCTTTATATCACACATCTTGGTCTAACCAAATTCCAAACATCAAGCATCTCTCATGAGGCAGCGGTTACTGCCTTCCTGTCTTTTCCAGCAATACACACATAATTAATAATAATAATAATAAAAAATAACTGTGTGCAGCAGGATGAATTATTCATAAGTGAATATACCAGACTGCTTGACGTTATCTTCATCTTCATATATATCCAAGAAGGATGACTATGTTTCTTTCAAAGTAATTTTTCTGTTAGATATAAAAGTGAGGTCTTTGATGTGTGCACAGTTGGGTACAGTTAAGTGTGCATAATGCAAAATGTTACCCAAAGCCCACAGAGTTTTGGCCAAAGTTGTCAGTTTCCTGTGCAAAAAGAATCCTTTGCACATACTACCAAAGGAATTATGCATGTGCATTGCACACAAACATAGATTAATTGGTAAAGCTGTGCGAATTTGTACATTTTCATTTCATTCCTTCCACAGATGCTATTTTGTCTAAAAATCTACCAGTGCTTTCATATAAAAACTACTCCTATCCTTCCCTTCTGTAGAACTGCAATTTAGGAAACTGCCTGATTTTTATTTTTTTTTCCTGTTGCCATCGCTATACTGGGATCCTTTTAATGGGATAGAAGAAAATATCATATAATGTATCCTTCCTCATATTTTAAAATACAATTATGGTCCAAAAGTGACTCTAGAATGGACTCATGGGAGCACAGCCTCAGAGACTGTAAAGTGGTACAGATTCATTCACTTCAGAACCAGAGTCTTCAGCTAAGAATCTTGCATGGAAACTTTTCATGAATTAATTTGTTTAAAGCTGCTATCATTTCCACTGAAAAAGTCTTCCCACTTACCATCCTGAAAAACAAATTTCTATATATGGTATCAATGCATTTGATATTGTGTCAGCAGCTATAAACAATTCCACAAACAAAACACATTTAACAATTCTATTACTGATAAATGAGCAAGACTCAAAGCAGACTACCCTCCCAAGATCTGCCTCCTGTGTTTGCAAAACCCTGTTTGGTAAAGTCATGCATATACAGTGCTAGAGGGATATAAATACAATGGTACAGATATAATGTAAATATAAAATGCTAAGGCAATTTATTACTTTAATTCTGGAAGTTTATTTTATCATTACTGTTATAGACTTGACTCCAGAGCATGACTGTACTTCCTGAGCATCTATCTATCCCCCAGTTCTCTGAACTTAAAGGCACATTTACTCCTGTCCTGAAAACCTCCTGCAAAATTTATGGTTGTCTTCCAGGAAAGACTGCAAGGGAAACATATCTCTAATAGGCAGCATTGCTAAAGTTGGTGGTAAAGCAAACAAAGATGGAGAATACACCGTGGGATATAGGCCTCTAAAAAGTTAATGAAGTCCTTGTTTAGATCTGCTGGCCCAGTGGCTAAAGCAGACTGGAAAGCAGGACGAGTAACCTCATGGCAAGAGACAGCCCAGGATTACTGTGGGGCCTGTGGCTCTGATAACAATTTTGAGTTAAGCTCTTTAGTCATTGTATTTAAGAAACATGTATACCAATACCTGGTAAGTTACAGAGTCATTTGCATTTACTAAATGTTTCAGACTTTCACACACACTCAAATAGTGAGTTTCTATTTCCTCTCTAGAAGGGGTATTCACAGCAATTTATGTTAAGCAAAGCAAAGCTTGAACAGTCAACATGTCTCTTTGCCACAAAATTTGATCTACCTAGAACTCTAATATCTCTAGACATCTAACAATAGACCTCTATTACCAATAGACAGTAAAAGCAGGCATAAGTATCTAGGTCAAAATACATTCTAGGATACTTAAAACATGATATCCATAAGCAATAGAAGCCAGTACATCCCTATTGACGGCAGCAGTTCCAAGTGAAGATGAGGGCTGTATAACACTGCCTGCTAACAGACAGGAGGATGCGTTATCATTTAGAAATGGAACTCAGTAACTTCCTTGGAGACCTACTTATAGTAATTATTTTTGTTTCAAAGGCTCTGCTAACATGACTTACCAGAACAAAGTGTTCTGTTTATTAATAATTACTATTGTTACTATAGAAACAAGCAAAACAAACAGAAATTACCTATAATTTTCCTTTGCTGAAGTTCACATGCATGATTCTGCTGCTGAAGCAAATTCCTAGGAATATTTGAAAAATATGCAATTATCTCTAAAATGCGCTATTAACCCTAAAGCAAATGGCTTTTTATTGCATTTGTTTCTTGTGACCTCTTAGCTTAATAATTCAGGAGAAGGTGACTGCAACCACTTTCATACTAATGGACGGGGTAAATGCTGTTTGATTTGTGGTTATTTCTGGCAATCTCATGTAATTAACTACCTAAACCAGACAACGCGATACAGAATAGAAAGATGCCCATGTGTTGTGCAGCCACAGGAAAATACGATATTTTGCTTTGCTAAAGCCAGTCACTAGCAAAGTAACGACGCAGTATGAGAAAGAATTTTGCATATTTCTCTCAAAGGAAAAAGACTTCAGCAAAGCAATATCTGACTCACTAAGAATTGATAATCAATACATGGTACATCAGTGTCATCACCAGTTTGATACAAAAAAATTTAGCCACCAATTCTACTTAGTTTTACTTGACCATCACCAAACCCAAGTGCAGCATTTTGTACAGCTCCCAACACAGACATAAACCAGCATCATTGCCAAACAGGCTCAGATCTCCTCATGCTGAAACATGTAATTGTAGGACATACAAATTCTAGAAATAAGAAACACAAACTATGCTGTAAAAGCAAAAATTAATAGAAATGAGAATTTGTGCTCAGGCAGTATGATTTTATGTATGTAAAACCACATACTGCCGTACACCGTGCCAACAGAAAGTCCAACAGATATCTTCCTTTGCATTGTGTTTTATCTGACCTCAGACATTTTTATTACAAACTTCATTGTCTGGTGGGGTCTGAACATGGAAGAAATTCAGTTTCAAATTCATCCCTAAGTGCTCTTTTTATCTTTATTCCACCCCCCCACCCACCCCCCCCGATCTCTTTTTTTCTTCTAATGAGAGCATAGGATTGTCTGAGGACAGAACGAGTGAACTTCAGAGTCAAGTCATATCATAGGAGAGTTGCCTGTATGTTCTAACACTTGGAAGTTTATTAAATAAAGCATTTGATGGAAACTTTTCTTGGATACATATTTTTTAGTGCAAAAATCATATCCACACAAACATGCACATTAAAAAAAGGGGGGGAAGGGGATTTGCATTTAAGAATTCTTGTAGGTCATGGGCTGCGATGGCCTTTACACTTCCACTGACTAGCAGGTCAAATGCTATACAGTAGCAGTACTGTGGACTCTAAAAGCTTTTTCAGCCCTATGAACAAATTGATATAAAACATGTTAAGTCTGACCCTGCAATTATGTTTCATTGAATAGGATTAGCACAGTTATTGTCTCTTTCAATCTTGGTTGGTTCAAGCACAAATAGCACTGATAAAAATTAATGGTAACCAAGTCACAGACAAGCTTCAGTGTTCATTTTTAACCTTGCTATTTCAGTAAATAAGTCCAGAGACCACCATATAAAGATAACGAGGCAGTTGTCAATGGCACGGATGTGTTATAATGGTGCAAAACTACAAGGAAGACAGAGAAATCAGCAGAATGCTTAAGCTAATTTTATAAAGGACCCAGCACCCTCAATTATGTTTAAAAAGTCACGTGTGAAGCATGCTTTTATTTTTTTTTTTTTCCCTCCCCCTCATACAGTATAAATAAAGAGATACAAAATGTAGGTCTTTCCATCATAAAGATCAACTTGGGTTTTCATGTTCAGATAGAGTTTAGTAAGTGTATGCAAATGTTTGTGAAAGGAAGTTTTCCATCACAGCAGAACATTCAACCAGAGAATCATCACCAGACCTTTGTCTGAAGCAGCTTTTCTGTGCTGCAGGGAAAAAAAGCCTGACATAGCCCACTCGACATCACCTCCGCTCCTGCTGAAGTAAATGGAAACAGAGAGAACTCAGCAGTGCTGTCCCAAGCAACTGAATGGTAATTTCACAGTGACATCTAGAACATCGCATACAAACCATAGTAAAGACACAGCTTTAGAGCCACCAGTGCTGGTATCTGTTCTGCAGAGAACGTGCAGCAATTAGTGGGAGCCTGTCAAACTATGCACGACAAATTACATGCACCATGAATTTTGGAATGTTTTGCTTTAAGAAAGAAATAAAATCATTAAGGACTTGTTCCAGTCTCCAAGAATGTCTTTTTAAATTGAAACGCTAGAATAAAATTTCTAGTTTGTTTATTAGCCAAACACTTTGGATAATCACAGCTATAAATTGTATGATATATATTACAATTTTATTCAAATTAACACTTCCAGAATGAAAGAATTATATTCTCTGCCTGATGCATTGTGTCTTATCCATGTCAGTGAAAATGCACAAGGAATCAACAACTTCTGCTATAACTGGTGGGAATTATAGGTACAAATACAAACCACATTTACTCTTTAGTACATATGGGTAGGTCAGGAAAATTACTTGTCACTGTTCTGTGGGTAGATTTCAGATAGCAGTTTCGTTCTTCAGTGTTGCAAGCTTTGAAAATGTTACGGCATTATTGTTTCTTTGTCAATTGCCTTGATTAAGATCAAAGTTCGAGGGTTGTATTGTTACCCAAAGATTGCTTTGCTACTGTTATTTTCAAAGAATTGCATGGATCTGTACTGAAATGCTTAAGAAATGGTAAGCCTTGACTTCATTCTTTCTAGTACTAATAAAAATCAGTCATAGAACAGTGAAACACAATTAAGCTTGTATAAAAGAGAAAAAACTCCAACCCACGCAATTTTTTCCCCCCATTGCTTTGTTATTTCAAAAGATATTGCTGGAAAGATGCAACTTGTTTCAAACTGTTTTCATTGTTATACGGTCTTTCAGTACTCTTGCTTTTTAGGCCAAAGACTTTCAGAGTAGTTCTGTCTTCAGTGCCCTTTTTACTTATCATATAGCTGCATAAGGGAGTTATTAAATGCAGTGGATAATTAAGCATCTTTGCTGATGGTAGCCTGACTATGGTAAGATTCTTACAGCACTAGTCTTATTTTCTGAACAACTTTGTCATTCTCTAATTAGGATCTGGCCTTAAGGTCTCTTAGAAATATTCCCCTGAACTCATCTTATTATGCAAAACTTTTCTGTGTGTTTTCTGCCATCACAGCAGCTAATTGCTAATATATATATAAATACATATCAAAAGAAGCTTTCCCTTAAGTGAGCAGTTCTCTTTTCCTAAAAAGAAAAGTTGAAATCTATTGCACTGAATAGAATAGAGAGGGGTTTCTCTGTATGTTTTGTTGTTGTTGTTTTGGTGGGTTTTTGGTTTGGTTTGCTGTTTTTTGGTGAAATGGAGCAATATTCTGTTGCTATTGTAGGGGATATAAACTTAATTCTGAGAACGCTGTATGTGAGCATCCCAAAATCTCCTAGGAAGGAGCCACTGGAAATTGAAGTTTCTGTAGTCAAGTTGATGTGTGCTATGAAATGCAAGGTCAGTCCAGGGTGGAATCATCACCTGGGAGATATGGAACAAAATTCACTGAAATGGGGCAAGTTTAAGAGCCTGATAACATGACAATTGTGTTCAGTTGTACTTCATATGCACAAATTTTCCCTGTAAAGCTAAATCACAATTTAACTATTTGAAATTAAGCACACAATAAAAGGCTTTTCTAGATTCTAGTCAGACTGCTCAGCAACTTGCTGCATTATTGCTCTGCAGAGTAATTAGTTTTTCTTTTGAAAGCCAATTTGTCCACCCTGAGTGAATCACTTCTTTCCTATGTCTTGTGTTTTCTTTCATTAGTTTTTACTCACGCTTCTTTTTGAGATAAAATGACCATCCTGCCATTTTTCAAACACTTTGGACAATTTAAATATTCAGCCCAGGGCAGCACTGAATCCAAATTCACAGCAGAGTTAAGATCCATAAAATTACCTCAGGATTACAAAGTATGAAGTGCATAATCAAACTGCCTTTGCCAAACTTGAACAGAAAACATAAAACACAACATTACAGCTCAGGAAGATGAAAAAGGAAGCAAGTCATCTACCATCTCAACTCCACTACAATGCAATGTTTCTGTTCTGTTCTACAAAACACAAAACTCTAGAGAATATGAAGAAAAATCATCATTAACATGTTTATATACTTCATAAACAGATACTTTGAGAACTGCAGCTCTGCAAACAGTCTGCCTGCGATTGAGAAAACATTTATTAAATCAAACAAGATGCTCTTGGTAGATCCAAAACTACTGAAATGGGAGAAGAAAAGAAGAAGTGAGGCACTTGGACCTCCTAAAACTATCTGGGGCTTGAAAAAACAAGGCAAAGTGTCCTCTAAATGCTATTTTTCCTTACTGTCTAACAAACAATTTTGCTTTAAGACAGGCATAAAAATTTATGACAACCCTACTCTCTCACCCACTAATTATGTCTTAGGATAAAAAAAACACACTGTACATTTCTTGGTTCACCCCTTCCCATCCTCACTTTTGTAAAACTACAGTGTTTGACAGTTACAAGTTATATCAATGCATTCACAGGAAGAATAAGAAAAGTTTAGGCAAACTGAAAAAAGCCTTTACAGCTAGTAACCACTTACAAATTCTAACTATCAAGAGCTCAGGCAGGGCCCTCAAATGCCATAGAACAATGGAAAAGCACTCAAAATCCTGTCGAAGTGAAGTGCACTCTGTCCAACTAGAGCAATGGCAGAGACCTAAGCAGCCAAAAGATACTGATGGAAATTGCAGGAAAAAGGAGTTATGATGTGGGTGGGATATTTTAGAGCTAAAATAGTTCCCCTATCTGATTTTAAAGGAGGACTGTAATCCTCAACAGTTGTTGGTTTTACACCTCTAGTTCCCCTATCTGATTTTATCAGAATGATAAAACAGATGAGAAGCGCTCATCTGGCTTTCACCCACAGATTAACAGCTGCACAGCCAAGGCAGACTAGTAAGTGGATGATGTCACAGTTCCATATCTTTTAGCTTATTAAAAAATGTCATGTAAGGACCATGAGACCACATGCCACATGCACTGAAGTACTGAAGAAAAAGATGAAGATCAACTAGAGTATATTTCTCTGTTTAAGGCAACAACTGGATAAATTTGGTCACTTAGAAGAGCTTTACTCTGACAACCTTTGGGATTAGCAGCACTAGGAATGCTGCTGTAGGAGTATTCATAGCTGAAATGGATACTCTAATGCTGAATGACATTTTATATTTGAGGCACAAAACTGGCACTCAGTTATTTTAAGCTGTCACATTGCTCCATGCAATGGAAGAAGGAGCCAAAATGATACAATACCACCTACAGATTTCTAAGGCTTATTCTCTCCACCTATTTATAGGTATTCAAGTTGCTACCAGCTCATACCATTGCTAGGAGAAACAGCATGACATACCAATAACACATTGGAGGGACTTAGAGCTGCCTGTCAGGTTCTGCCTGTCAGAAAGACCCAGTTCATGGGTACTCAAATCACCGGAAAGCTAGATGACCTGGGTGCAGTTCAAAAAGGCAAAAAGGTAGTCCTCTACCTTGATAACCAAAGGAAAATCACCAGAGAGATGGGTAGCAAAATACCATTGAACTACTCCCTACTAGTTTCAGTAACCAAATAAAAAATTGAAGTAATAATCTGGTTATTGAATAAAAGAAGATATATATCCATATAGACTTCCCTCAGATGGAGAGTCAATTGGTGGAAATGACTCCGGAATTTATGTCAGTAATTGTAATCAATAATCAGTGTCATTACTGGCACTCTGATACTGATGATCACTTGCAGCAAATTCTGAAAACACAAACATTTTTGAGGACACCTGAAGAAAAATTTTTCAGACATTAGTAGCAAAATAAAGAGAGGAAACGGCTCTCAATCTACATTAAAAAGGCATCTATTTAAAAGTTCTATCTATACCTCAGAACAAGTACATGTAATCTTTAATACTTTCATCATTAAGACTTGCCAGTTAGTAAAGTGCTATTATGTACTTTTTATAGATATGGAAGAGTATACAGGGAGCCTAACTAACATGTTCGGTGTCATAAACAGATCACACAGTAGAGCTGAGATTTAAACTTTATTCTGGTAAGTCTCCAATAAATGGCACAGTTCGTGAGTTCTTTAAATAAGACTCATTTAACAGGGAAGACGAGGAGGCAAGAGAAAAGGAATGTTTTATCACTGGAGATAAAGAATTGGAAGTGCTAGCAGAAACAAAACTCTATGCTACTTAATATAGGAAAGTGCTAACAGAGACTTGTAATAAAGAAATTAATCTGGCCACAATGATACTAAGAGGGAGGAATATTTTTAATTCTATATTTAAATGGGAAATCAGATTACATTCTTTGTATGATACAAAAAAGCAAACATTACTCATTCTCAGCTATAGAAAAGGAAACTTAAACAGCATGCATTCTTTACAATCATTCCCATTAGCATGACCTGCTTAAACAGTTAATTCCAGTACTTTAATATGTCTGTGGCACAGTTGGTGTATGGCTGAAGAAAAACTTACTACAGAAACCTTCAATCTGGTCTGTTTCCAGTTTTCCGCTCCAGCAAATATTTTCTGTTTGATTCCTTACAATTTTTCATCTATATTCTCTGCTGTAAAATAATTCACACTGAACAGTTTATGTTCATTTTTGTCTAGGGTGACTATAATTAAAGTCTTTTGCTGCCACTAAACCTAGCCTTTGTGGAGTGTCCACTAAACAAGCATTATGAATGAGCAATGAAAAAGGGAGCACACATACTATTGCAGCAGAGAAAATAACACAGTAGAAATCCTATGCAATTTCCTCCTTCAGTCAATGAAACATCATAAACCACCTCCCTGACTGCCCCCCACCCCACCCCACCCCCTCCTCCCAGTAAGAAGGAATGATTCTAGAATAGTTAGAAGCTCACACTATTAAATATTCTTCCTGGTGCTCCCAGTTTGCTGTAAACCGGCTTGGAATACATTCTCCTAATACACATTTAAATGGGTACAACACAGGAAAAAAATAATCTGTTAAGAAATAGTCTGAGTGTAAGTCTGCATTGTTCAAAGAATTTTTCCGAGCTGTATTTTAACTGCATATCCCCACGTGAGAAACTGTTCGCCATCCAAATGACTGTAATTAATTGGGGAAAAAATAACTGAAGGCGATTACTGGGAAACACATGGGAGGTGAGATAGACTATTAAATTTATTTCCAAGAGGAGATTTGGAAAGCGTTACATTTCCCTGTCCAAATAACCATAGTTAATATACATTGATCAACTACTACTTCAAATATATGCACGGCTTTTCAGTTTATCAACATCTCAAGCCTTTGTGCCAATTGTTCTGACATTTCTCAATAAATATAATAATAGCAAAAGGACAAAAAATAAATGGGGAGATCCATCTTTCACTGACTACTAGCACCTCAGTAGATCAATACATGTCATAATGTTCTTATCACTGGGGAAAGGGAAATCTTTTTATGGCAATAAAGCTTTAGCATTTTACTTATTAATTTAGATTAACTGTGACAGAGCCAGGAAATTTCACATTGGTACATGAAAAATACAACATTTATCCACAATAATTGTGAAAAACTTTTGTGATCTCAAGAGAAAACTTCTGCCTGTTATATGGGCTTGACTGGTTAAAGTGGGAGATTCGATTTTTACAGCATGATGGGATTCTGTAAAATAAAGCTGCTTCATATTAACGTTGGGAGAATAATCAAATGCTGTTTTCTGTAACTGGAACACAAGAATAGTCATACCAAATAATACAGTCCTGCCAAATGTAGGCTGGAACGTAGTTTCTGTAAGTAACGGGCATTAGTAGGTGCTGCGACAGAAGGTGCTGAAGGTTTTGTCAGGTGCTGTGTTCTCATCTGGCATGTCTGGGATTTGATTTAGGGATCTCAAATTCCACTTTCTCAAAGACAAATATTATTCTTTGTTTTAAGTAGGGGAGTTTGTAGCGCTTGTTGTTTTAAGTAGGTCTACAGAAACTGGATATTATTTTAATTATTATTATGCATATATCACTTTTTTAAGAACCACCAATTGCAATTATGGGTATATCTAATGGTACTTATTATTTCCAGAAGTTACCAATTGTTAATTTCTACAATCTAGTTGAGAAGGAAGTCAATAATCCCTTTTGGAATCTGTACGAATTAAGAAACATAAGGGTTAAATAAGATTCCCATAACACATCAGTAGCAAATAAAATCCACAACATCTCAACTTTTAACACTGTAGTTCAGTCCATATTTTTATTATTTTTATAGAGGATAAGTGTAACATTCTTGCAAAGGCAAATTCAGCCCACTTTCCTGATCAGAGTAAATACTATCTGTAAATAATATCTGTGCCAAATAACAATGCAGACATCCTTGTTATTAGTTGTCAATTAACAAGATTATCCACTTGGACTTAAAAACTAAACGTACATTTTGCTTTGAGCCTATGAGCTATTGCTTAGACTGTGAAGTTTTGAAGGCAGCTCAGATATAAAAAGTATATATAGATTATGTACGTTCATGAAAAAAAGATGATATCAGATATAGTCAACTTTTTGCTCAGCCAAGGACAGGAATTTATATAGGGCATATTTCAGGAAAAGACTATGGCTGTATTTTACATTTGGCTGTGCTGCCACAGTAGCAATACTAATATTCGGCACAAGGGAACACTATCATGTCAGACAAACTCCAGCTGTCCACTCTGCCTGTCACTGCCTTCAACATCAAGTTTGTAGCAGAAGAGTGGGCAGAGGAATGCCAGAGTGGGTGGAGGAATTCCTCATTGAGGAATGTTTGCGAGCACATTAGTGAGGATTTGAGAGCATGGGCCCAGGGGAGAAAATGAGGACAGGAAAGGGAAAAGGGGGCAAACAAATTAGAAAGAAGGTAAGAATAATAGGGCTGTAGGATGGGAAGAAAATGTGATCCTATAGAGGGAAAAGGAAGGAAACAATATAATAAAGAATTAAAAGCCATTGGGCTCCCAAAGGTATATTTGCTTTTTGGAAAGAAAAGAAATGCATATTTACTTTAAAAATGTCCTCAGTGGGAAGGTTCTTTTAAGGTAAATCTAGAAGTCACTCGGCTGGCTGCCATGTCAGTCTGTAATGATTCTTTCTCCCCCTGCTCCCCTCTCCTCCCACAGAGTAATGACATCAAGGCATGCATGATGGACTCCACCTGATGTCATCATCTGTGGCTCAGCCATGTGGCTCTCAAAAACAAAGCTATAAGGCTATTCAGAGTGAAGAGCAGAGGGAGATTCAGCAAGAGATATTTACCTTTTGAGTGAGAGACATTATCTCCTTTGAACTTTGTAATGCAAATCTCAAGGTGAATAAAACCTTAAAGATCAACATACAGAGGCTGATTTAAAAACAAACAAACAATAAACTGGATTCTAGTTGTTTCTCCAGCTAGATGCCATTATTGTGAAGAAAAAGGAAAGGGTCTGAAAATGGAGATGAAAGTGCAGGTGAAAAAAGAATCCTCACGCTACATTATCATGATCTTGCTTTCACATGCAATGAACACCAGAAGGGAACAACATAACTAAGTTGACACGTAGTACACTGACATGGTAAGGGCCAGTGTAACAGACTACGCTAGCTACTGGATAAGGTCTCTTACAGCAGTCAGCATTGGGCCTCTGTGCTTTCCTGAGGTAATCACCTTGCTCAATTTAGCAAGGAAATCTGATGCCCTTGGTGGAGGCACAGTCATGATGAACAGCAAATATACATATATATATATTTATATACAATATACAGTCAGTAGAGAATGACATGGAGTATTTTCATGATCATAGATAAGCATCTGTAGTTGAGAAAGTCAGGAAACATCAATATCAGTACTACCTCAAAGACATTACTTCTGTGTTATATGAGAAAAAAGAACGCACATTCACTCAGCCTAAAATCTTCTAAAACATATTTTCTTCATCTTCAGATAGCGGTCAATATGACATCTATCCACAACTGAGAGCATCTTCATCCAGAGGCAATGGAAGAAGTAGCCCAAAGAATGTATTTTCCCTGCACTTCTCATCTCTGACCCAGAGCTGGTCTTGAGAGAAACAAACCAACAAAACAAAATACTGCAGCAACTTCTCTCTGTTTCAAGTATTGAAACTCTGAACATTTTTGCAGCTTTATAGTTAGTCTAGTACATTCTATTTCTTTTAGTTTAATAAAACCTTGGTCTACAGATAAGCACCTCCCAGCCTCATCCCAGTTTTCTGAGGTTTGGAATATGCTCCCGCATGCCCTTTTGGGAAATTTTAAATTGCTTTCCAATCTTTTGTCATAAGCAGTATGTCCTACACCTCTGAAGAAATTTTCTTTTCAGTGTAAAAGATGATTTTTTAGAACATAATAGTGTCTATAGCGCTGTTTAATTTTCTTTCAAGAAGACTCATCCCCTTCAGTTTAGCTTTTATTTAGCTTCTGGAAACTGTGCTTTAAGCTTTTCAGATGTTCAGACACACAATTTTGAAAAGCTGGATCATTTAATTTTTTCCAGTTATTTCAACTGATCATACAGTACATGATGAGATTGAAATTCCAAGAAACAGTTGATATAAACCTACAAAAACATGAGAATGCCAATCAAAAGCCAAATGAATCTTAATTACAGAATTACAGAATTACAGAATTACCCGGGTTGGAAGGGACCTGAAGGATCATGTAGTTCCAACCCCCCTGCCTGGCAGGGCCACCAAACATACACCTTTACTAGATCAGGTTGCCCAGGGCCCCGTCCAACCTGGTCTTGAACACCTCCAAGGACGGGGCACCCACAACCTCACTGGGCAGCCTGTTCCAGGACCTAACCACTCTTCTAGTAAAGAACTTTCCCCTAACATCCAACTTAATCTTCCCTCCTTCAACTTAAAACCATTTCCCCGTGTCCTGCTATTATCAGCCCTTTCGAAGAGTTTACTCCCCTCCTGGCAGTAAGTTCCCTTCAGGTACTGAAAGGCTGCAATGAGGTCACCCCGCAACCTTCTCTTCTCCAGGCTGAACAAACCCAACTCCCTCCGCCTGTCCTCATAGGGGAGGTGCTCCAGCCCCCTGATCATCTTTGTGGCCCTCCTCTGGACCCTTTCCAAAATCTCCATATCTTTTTTGTACTGAGGGCTCCACACCTGGACACAGTACTCCAGATGGGGCCTCACAAGAGCAGAGTAGAGAGGGACGATCACCTCCCTATCCCTGCTGACCACCCCTCTCCTGATGGAGCCCAGGATCCCATTTGCTTTCCTTTCATGCTTTTCCTTTTAAAGGATAGCTGTATGGTGCACTTTTATATTCCTGTTTTTCTGTTTTCTCTGCTAACAGACAGGATATTAATCTTAAAAGATCTAATGACCAGCCTCTATAGCCTGTTATGTGAAATGGCACAACTGAGTAATATTTGGAAAAAGACCAAAAATGCAAAGCAGAACTGAATCCACCTCATTCCAAATAGTGACGGCAGACTACAGGAATGTGTGACAATCACACACTTTTTCAGAGATAATGACAAGTAACTCTCTCAATTCTTTTTCATTCCTCTAGGAATTTGTCGCTGCAGTTGCTTGTCAGTAATTCCATAAAATCCAAAGCTAACTGACTCCTTTAACTGCTGTTTTAATTAAAATATCAGGATCACATGCAGAATATTTTAGCTAATTTTAGGACATGTTCACGGTGCTTTTATAGAATGTCATTAAAACTCACTGCAGGTGCATTAAAATTTGCAATTTTGTTTTTGACTATTTGTCTTCTGTGAGTGATGTTTCAAGGGCACATCAGAAACATGCCAAATCATGAAAGACTCTACTCAGCAAAACTAAGCTTTTCCAGTGCTGAGTAATTAAAGCTCTGCAGGCTTCTTCAGCTCTGCACAGAGCGTAATCCTCACTGAAATGAAAAAAAAAAAAAATAAAAATTAAAAAGATATCTGTTTAGCACTATTACAGAAATTTTTTAGTAGTTTTGCATTCTTGACCCTTTCCCCAACAGGCCATGAGAAATCTGCATGCTGCTACATAATGGGGGAAGAGGGTCTCATAGCCAGAGTGCTGCACTGATGTTCATATGATAATGGTCCCATTTCAAGGGGCTGCCACATACTTTGAGTATGACCTTTCCTCTCTCTAAATCCTGGCTGTCAAAATGAGAATAATAACATATCATTAAGGCACAAGAGATATAGAATGCCAGAAGACCTGCACCCCCTGGTAAAACAAAACAAAACAAAACCCGTAGCTTTAATATCCTTTTATCTAAAAATGTCTGTAAATTTGCAAAAAGGATTTAGCACCTCTAGAATCTGAGTTTTAGTACAAAAAAAGAGAAACGCTGAAAAAATATGAACAGTTAATCATTATCTTGGGAAGCTGGATATAGTAAGGTGACTGCACCACTGATGACTTTCTGTAGCTATTTCCTATGTAGGTTCAGTGTTGCCAGTTCCACAAAATGAATCCATAGGTTGTGCAAAAGTCATTGCATAAAGCTAATATAGTTTACAGTCTTGCAATAGATGAAAAAAACCCACAAGTTTTATTTTGCGGTATTTCATTTCTCCCAGTCTAAATTAAACTTCAAACATCATACACTGCATAGAGCCTGGAGCTTCCCTTAATATACCTGTTTCCACAGGAAGAAGCAATTGTTTCTCAAGACACAATGGTGAAAACAATAGAGAGGGAGCAGTGATGAATTTGGTAAAGATCGTAAATGTAGCACCCTGCCATTCTTGAATGCTGCGTCTTGCTTTGCATTCATGTGTCGTATACAATGCCCATAATCCACAGACATTGACAAAAATGTAGAGCTATGCCAAAGATAAAGAAAACCTTGCTTCTTGCATGTGCATTAGGTCTCAGCAAAAGCCATATCAAGTGACGAAATAAACTCCAATCTACCTTTGGATATTTTGCTACCTACAGTCATTTCTACCACAGAAGTAACACCTGTACCTTCTTGGGATGTTGGCAAACCAAACTACAAATGCTTCACTGGTAATTTCCAAAGTTACCAGAAGCTACCGCATAGAGGACAAATTAGCAGCACACATCGTTGCTTCTAATTGCCTGCAGGTGGGGCTCAGACAGCCATTTTGGACCCACTCATGAAGACTGGATGCAGTCTGACATCAGCAAGCTCAGAAGTAATACTGTAAGAAGTAATTCTTGCAGAGGCAAGAACCCAAATGACAGAGTAGAACTGATGATGTGCAGATTGGCTGGTAAAGTAGCAAAGTCATGCAGCCATGCGACCACAGCACCCAAACACTTTGCTTGCACTCACATGAGGGTGGACAAGAAATCACTGAACCAGCAACCTTTCCTCACTCAGAGCACCAGCAGCAACTGCTGTTAGAATAGCATGCTGAGTAGAAGCACAACTGAGGAACAGAATTCACCAAGCACACAATGAAGCACAAGCACACGATGATAGAAATAAACATTCTCAGTCCTGCTGCATTTTGGTATGCCGCTGACATCCTGCTAATTCAATGGTGACAAATGTTGGCTGTAGGAACGGCTGGGTAAACAAAACGTTAAAAGATGTTTGAATTTGATCCAGCAGAGAAAGGAAGATTGTGTCCAGACAATAAAGGAATATATGGATTAGTCACAGACTTTGTTCATACGATGCCTCTGTTCAGCTAAACTTGCCCTTCCTGACCTGCCTTCAAGATGTGTTATCATATTTTCGCCGAGTATTATTTTGGAAAAAAACAAGACAAGCAATTCTTTTTTATTGATTTCTTCTGTCAGGTTTCTTGATGTAGAAGTACATTTTATGATCAAACTTCAGCCTTTACTTTTTATGGTGGTAAACAATATAGCATGTATCTTTTTTATTTTTATTTTTTAGAGGAGTACATGCACTTGTGATGAAGGAGATAGAATAAATGGGTTACTTCAAATCATTTGAAGTTCATTCTACATATATTTCCTGATCTTCTATTTCAACCTACTTGAAAATAATCCTCTGACGGAGTTAACAGTATAGCATTGCCCAAAAGGTAAAATAAAAAAGCAGAAATGATCTTAAAACTTTCTTTCCTAATTGCCAATTAAATATGAATTAAATCTTACTTAATTCGTATCTCTGCATTGCAGTTAAATACTACCAAAGCATGAGTTGCAGCTCTGTGATAACTGGCTAATGAAGTCACCACTAGACAGGCAAGCATACGCATTTATGTAGAAATGTAACTACTGAATTTAATCCATGGTGCATTTTTTGCTTCTTAAGAAAAGGCTTCCTATCCTGCTCTCTAAAATAACTGCACATGTTATTATATCACTTATACAAAACCAATGTTATGTCACTGCACAAAGGCATTAAGGAGGCCATGTGGTTTCTTGCATAACTTTAAAGGAAAAGGACAGGCTAGAAAACAAAAGGAAGCAGCAGGTGTGTACGCTGTCACCTCTAACTAGAAATTGTTTCAATGTCTCCAAAAAAACCCACCCATTCTGGAAAGTTCTGTAAAGAAACAAAATAAAGACATCTGCACTTCCTTAAAGAGAAGATCATATGTAAAGGTGTTGACAATAGTTAGCATCTACTAAGCATATTTATATAATAAGCTCAAAAGAGAGTGGTTATACTGAAACTCAGTATTTTATTTCGTAAGAGAATAGGTAAGGATGGAAGAAAGGAACACATGCAGCACCTGACGGCTACAGAATGTGGAATTACAGCATTCATCTATAATTTACGAGTTACTGCGCTGGTTTGTATACAGTTGGATCATATAGTTTTCACCCCAGTAGTTAGGGTAACTCTGACAGAAGGTTCCACGTTCATCACAAGATGATGTGGATCATTATTTACATATCTCAAAATTCTTAATAGAAAGAGAGATACGCAACCCTACAGTTCTTTGTAAGCAGCACTGCCTGGCAGAATTATTTCAAGACCACTGAATTCCTGTGGAATTCTATGTGATCGTGGTAGGGGGAACAAAGGAAGCATTCCAATTGAAAAGAGCAGTTGTAAAGCTAGAAATAAAAAGAGATTTTTTTTAAATTTATTTTACACAAGCTTAATATAAATGCATTAAACGATTACCTAAGCTAGAATTGCATTTTAAAGAAAATTCTGAGTATCATTTTAGGAAAAATGTGAATGAAATGACCAGTTATTCATATGCTGGGTTCTTTTCTTGACCTCAGCTGAATGTTGAGAAATAACAGACTGCACAATCACACAGAGCTGGGTACACTCCATCTCATTAGGAAGACATACATGGAGTGAAGCATGTGTTAATGCTTTTCACTGTGGATGAAAACGCATATGTTCCCTATCACAAATATTATGGGAGAAGAAGCTTCTTGTTGTCAATTACTGATTACTTAATCAATAGGCAGCAGCAAAGAAGGTACTCAAAAATACCATACCTCAGCAGGTCTGAAAAACAAGAGTTCAGCCCTCAGGATTTTCAGTAAGGGAGTACAGCCTTCTTTTTTCTTTTCAGAAAAAGGCAGTCACAATAATAACCAATCTCAGCAGAAGCCCTTATGCACATAACATTTAGAAACAACATTCCCAGTTGTTTTAATATTTTCAGCAAATTTCAGAGAGTTCACAACAGTATTTTTCTTGGCTAGACTTCTCAGGTTTGCATTCTTGGCTCTTCTGTTATTATGATAACGCATCTGTAGGTTATTACTTTGTTAGGAACAAGAAAGCATCTTTCCTGACCCTTGGTCCTGCTGATAAAAGGCAGAACTCAGCTTAAGTTTGATTTTGACTTTGTCACTTCTTCATGCATTTACAATATAACAAGATTCCCCAAAGTACTTGCTCTGCATCCTTTCTGGATGAACAAGCAGATATGTGCTTTGTGCCATTGTTAAGGTGTAAGCTCTATTCCTTCCCACTGCATCAGTGGACAAGCAGCAAGATCACATTCAGCACACGTGATTTCACAGAACTTTATTTTTGTAGGACACTATCTCTAGACAGAATTAACAACAAAAACCTGAAGAAGAAGCAAATTATTCAACAACAGAGTGACTACAGAGACAAGAAGGTACACTGACGCCCCCAGATGTCTTGCAGAATCAGCTGCTTTCCAAACAACTGCTGAGGCACCTACTTGCAAATAAGCGCAGTGTCTCAGCCAAACACAACACAGTTCTGAGTTCAGTATTTGTTTCTAAAAGACCTATTTGGTGCTCCACAGGCTAATAGAACATGGCAAAACACAGCACGTGGGGCTACAGCTCAAGATTATTTTACCAGCTGCCACAGGTGCCACCCTGATACCTGGAGGAGACTGCTACAGACTTCCTGTCCTTTAGTCAGGGTACAGACAGGCTCTTTTGTCAACAGATGCATATGGTACATTTTCAAAATCAATTTTAAGTTAGCTTGGAGGCCAGTTGACCTACCCTCCAACCAAATTATTTGTTGGTGAAAATTAAGATCCAGATCACTAGAGACTGCCAAATGGAAGGTACAACTACCTACACATCATTTTTTCAAGGCAGAAAACAAGCCAAATGCAAACTGAGGTTAATGCAATATATACAAGAAAGAGAAATAAGATTAGATGTGATGTGTGTGCCAAGAGGCCTTCTGCAGGCAAGGGAAAAAAGAGAATAAGGTTAACATCTTTGATTTTTTCCCCTCCCCCTCCACTAGAGCTGAGGAGTCCTCATAGCAGCAAGGTCAATTCTAATCTTATTTCCTTATTTCTCACAGTTATTTCATTACCTTCATTCCCATTTTTTAAACTTCACAGCAGAAATATTTTTTCTAGACATCTTTGCGATAAGGGGTCATTTTAAATAATTAACGTGAGAGATGCAAAGAAATAAACTCCATTGAAACAATAGCCACCTGCAATAAATATTCTAAGGAAATGCACCCTTTTCTTCATCTGAATGGTTGCTGCCTCTCTCATGAAAACATTAACATTTTGAACACAAAAAATGATGTAATTAGCAAGAATTTTCTCTATTTCTGTTCTCATTATTGCTGATTACCAGAAATTATCAGTCAAATAATAGCTTTCTCTTTTCATGATCAATTTATTCACCCTCCATCTGATTGCTCTGGTGATGAACTGAAATTTAGGTTCTTGTGTCTATGGCACTTCGAGAGAAAGAGAGAGAGAAAAAAAAGAAGAAATGGGGACAGAGAGAAATTAAACAGAGAGCGCACATGTAAAATGTCAGAAAGCATCTAAATTATTTCTGCTAACTTCTATTTTTTTTCTTTAGTTTTACAGTTTTCTTATCACAGCTTCTAGAATCATCTGATTCGTCCATACTTCATTTAACTATAACAATAAATTAAAATGGCATCACAAAAGAGAAAAGGTTGATTGTACGGTTTCCAAATAAGCTTGAAATGCCTGAAATCCTTTGAACTGCAGAAAAATAAAATAATTTCCCAAAAAGACTTAAAAAAAAAGACCCCAAATCTCATCGCATTTCAAAGCCACATTCATCATTTTGTGGTGAGAACTCTGATTTTCCAATAGTAGGGCAAGACTCTGTTACCATAGCAGCTGGCAAGAGGTGGGGATTGTGGGGATTGCTTCCACTTCTGTGCCAAAGCACAGCCAAGGTTGAGCAGTTGCAGCATAAGCTATCTGGGAACACTGCTATAAAAAAAAAAGGAAAAGAAAAAAGAAAAAAAAGCACCCAAAAATCTGTGCTGAGTTCTGCATTGCCAGAGCTACACTGCTACTACTATCCAGCCACCTCATTTACATCTGTGTGGGTACATCTTTGCAAGCTGCGTTCAGTCTTTGGGTTATTTCATAGATACCCCTGTTGTTCCTAGGAAGGTCAGGCAGGCACAGAGCACATAACTGTTTGGTATTAAGGATACAGTCAAGCAGCTTTACCTACTGCCTGGGAGAACACCCCCACCCCTCCAGGGAGCTCTTCCCTGCAGGCATGACTGCAGCTCCCATACTTAAGACCAGGCAAAATGATTTGCTTTTCAAAATGGAGAAGAAGAAAAAAAAAATACTATTCTCAGCCTGAGACTTTGCATTTCAAGCTTTAGCCTGAAGCAAATTATTAAGGCAAAGTTACTGTCTAAATCCCTGGAAATAGGGGTTTATAGTGAAAATACTGACAGATCCATAACTATAGCCATGCAAATAAAGCAGATAAAAATATGTATAAATGATAATGTAATTTAATGGCTTAAAGAATTTTTACTGGGGAGGAGGGTAATGTCTGTTTTATTTTGACAGTGTAAAATGTCAGAGCAGAATCCAAGGATGTAGCAGAGTCATACTCTATACTTCTTGGAGATTATTTGACAAGAACAATTTCAGTGCTCTATTTAATGCACTTACGACAAATTTAAGTGATGAATTGATGCCTGAGAGACAGTGTGGCTAGAATTAGGAGAACAAATTCTCTTGTTATGGGAGCAGCTACAGACCAGTTCAGTGCTGATAGGCATACTAAAAGTTAGGTAAAGGAAATCTGAAAAGAGTGTTTCTGTCAGTGGCAGTGAAAGTGGAAAGCTATATATTTATTAAGCCATAATGTCACCAGGTTATACTTTCAAGTACCTCAGAGGCAGTGACTCCTCAAAGACTGTGGGTACAAGGAAACTATCAGAGTCTTTCTGGAAAAGCTGGTTTACAGATAAAACCAAACATTACAATACAACTCCAGATGTCACTTTCAGTCAAATAACACATTATTTCATTGACTTGCCCTAATATGGAGCAAAACTGAACAAATAATTTAGCAAAAATGAACTTTCACTTAATAACAGTGGAATGAAGTCAGGAATTATTCTAGAAATCTGACTTCTATATCATCTTCCATGCTCGGTAAATAGCTACAGCCATGTTGAATGGGGCAGTTCCTGTAAATCTAATCTCACCAATGTTCCACACACAGGATTTTAGGAGAAGATGTACATCCATAAAGTATACTGCTCCGGATATTGTTAAAACACAATGGCACAGGAAAACCATATGCAACAAATGTCTCATAGAACAACTTTAAAGTGAATCACTGCAGCTCTTAAAGATTTTCTGGGCAGAAATCTAGCGCAGGCTTCCTGTTCATCAACATCATGAAAAGCATAAAGACATTTCTCATTGGTTTTCAGCAGAGGTGAACAGGTGATGTGCTCACAAGCTGAGAGAATGAATTTGTTTTATAGGATATAAAAAAATCATAGAGTTCTCAGTAAGTCAGACAGAAGGGAAAGACCTGCACTGGAGTTTGTAGGCTTTCCAAAATGATCTGAATTTGAAGGACAGTGAGTTTTAAATTATTTTCCACTGGAAATGAAACATTCTTACTCATAGCACTGAAAGAGACATACAGATAAATGATTAGTGTACACACACACACACACGCACACACACACACAAAAGCTGTAGCAGGTTCCATCATTAATGACTTGGAATTCAGCAACATATTTAAGCTGCTCAACTGAAAAACTTCAAAGAACAGCAAAGTTATTTCTTGGAACTGAAGATATAGGACTGAAATATAGATATAACTCTTCCCTCTAACTTGAGGTTTGATAAATGGGATCCATGAAATCTGGGTAGAAAACTCGATCCGGTTCATTCGGAAGACTGATCCTCACCTAGCAGATAGGAAGCATCAGTACTTTATTACACACTGATTACAGCTATTGCCTGTTGTCCTGATACATCTTGGTATCATAATTTGTGCAATTACCACCTCAGGCGGATCACGTAGCACACTCTTGGGAAGGGTGATTTAGGGAGATGAGACATGGCTGATAAATACTAAGGGTAGAGCAATCTAAAATGCAGGAGTTGTAAAGTTCTGCCTGATAAATATGCTCAAAATAGTCCACATAATATATTACACTTTTTTTTTTTCTTTTTTTTTCTTTTTGGTCCATTTGCAAAACAGAGATTATTTTTCCTCACAGAATTTGGAGAAATATGCAAATACAAGTGCAAGAGACCATTTACTCTGCACAGGCATACCTAAATTAAATGCTTATGACTGCAAATCTTAAGAGGTGATACCCCTAAGAATATTGAATGTGTAAACTAGAGGCAAAACTATGAGTACATATTCAGCCTGAGGATCATACTAAAGGGGAATGCAACAGAACATACTGCTGTTACTGCTTCTTCTAAGCTCTATGCATTAATGAAGTTAGAAGATGAGGTGAAAAAGGTCATAGATACTCGTAACTGGAGACGATATACTTTTTTTTTTTTTTTGTCTCAAACTCTTCAGATTTAAAGTTCAGTAGAGTTACACCAGAAAGAAAGAATTAACTAAACACAAATATAAAAATTATCATAATAAAAAATAAAAATAGAAGAAATGTGATCAATAAGTCAGGTGGCAGAGTCATAAAATCATGCTGTTGAGGCTATGGAATCATGTGCCTATGCCTGTGGACATCGTGAAACCTTCAGACCAAAGATCCCAGGCAACTTACTCAACTTAGATGAATCTAAGGCAAAGAGTGGAAACTACTCCTTGATTCCTTCCCTATTCCACCTCTTCAATTTATAAAGGTTGTTAGCACTGATATTTAACATTACCTTTTATTACTTTTTATGGTTTTAGTCTATATTTTGTTTATCGAAAAGAATCCAGAAAATTTCTAACCCTTTACATAGAAGTAAAAACAGAAATTACCCCAAGTCATATTAATTCTTAGGGATCTGAAGTCAATAATTAAAGCAAGAAAAAATTACCATTACTACCTGATTTAATCCCATTATTTTTCTATTTCATCAAAAACCTCAATGAAATCCTCTCTTGCTTTGGTAACAAAATTAACCTGGAGCATTTAGAGTAGGAATCCAGTGGTAGCTTGCAAGACATTGATCATTCAACAATTAGGGTTTGTGGGTAACCAAAGGACTGCTCGCAAACATATGGTTATTTATTTCCACTAACCAGGCACTAATAAAGGCTGATTGTTACTTTATAAATGCATCAAGCTTCTAAAAGAAAAGGAACCACAAGTACATGGAAGGAAGGGTGGGAAGAAGGAAGGAAAAACGAATATCCCAATACAGCACATAGAATCACCAGCATACTGAAAACCAAAGCGGTTTGCTAGATTTTTTTCCCTTTCACTCAGCAAATCCCCAAAGACTCTCAAGCTCCAAGATGCTCCTCTCTCAAAAGAAGGGAACACTTTTGATAGGTAGTCGAAAAAAATTGAATGGATTTTAGGGCATATGTTCTTCTGCAAAACAACTGTGTAATCAAAGCTGTGAGGGCAGAAACCTGACCCGTAGTTGAGGAACATCACACTTCTGGACCAACAGAGAACACTGAGAACACTTTCAGGGCTTTTTATTTTCATTTATTTATTTGGGTTTTTTTGAGCAGGCAAATCTTAAGTGAAAGGAGAGGGTGTTGAATTACAGCATTAAATAAGAGTAATTCCTTCTGATGGGATCTCACTAGGGATCCTCAATAGCTCATTTGAAACTGGTGCAGTACAAATCATAGTCATCACAAGATCTCTTGTATGCTAATAACGCTGACTTCACTACTCGGTTATTCAGGAGAAAATGAAGTGATTTATAATCAGTGAATGCAGCCAGGGGTCTCAGATGCTGGGCCAGCCAGTGAGGCAACAGCAACAGAATAATGTCTGGGTTTGATACTCGTAGTGGATAAATGCTTAAGAAAAATAAGAGAATAGCTTTTCTCTCTCTCTATATATATATAGTAACTGTATGACCTGCTCTGTCACAGCCATTTATTTCCTCAGTTTTTTGTTTTTGTTTTGTTTTGTTTTGTTTTTGCAATGTGTGTGTTTGTTTTCTTTATATAAAGGGAAAAGTGCTTATTTTTATAAGTTTTGGTGTTTTTCTTTTTGTTGTTGTTGGTTTTTTTTGGTTTTTTTTTTTTTTGAGATAAGACCACAATAAGTTCATAAGCAAAATAATATTTTACCTTCTTCAAATAAAAAATAACTAAATGCTTTTAAATCAAATGTTATGAAGCATTCAGTCCTTGCTTGGGCACATAGAGACAGAGCTTCAACATAATGTTATCTGCTTCCTGGGGTTTAAGCTCCTCAAAAATAAATAAATAAAAAATTACTGGAGAAGAAGAAAGCTGACACAACCTTATCTATAGTAGTGCAAATGGTAACATTTAATTACATAGAGGGTAGGCTGTCATTTCCGTATTTGCATATACAGTAGGCTCACTGCTAGTGATCACTAATTTTCATTTACCAGGCATTCCCTTAACAAATTCAATGGAAACAAGGAAACGAAGTCAAAGCAGGAAAGGAGGCAGAAGATATAACCTTTCCAACCCTGATCTGAGAACAGTGAAGCAACTGAAACTCCAAAAACGGGCAGGTTCTCACACTGAGGGATATTTCCACAGCAGTGGATATACCTGGTTAAAAACTGTGATTGTTGTACAATAGCCAAACTTTGACAAAAGGAATAGACATCCTGGATAGGGAGAGGAAGGAAAGAGAGAAATGTATGTTGCCAAAGTGTCAATAATGTTTGTAAACTCAAGTTGCTGTAGCAGACAGCAGAACTGCAGAAGGAATTCAAGGTAACAATCAGAACAGCCACTGACCTTCCTACATTATTCAGGAAGTGTCATTTATTTGTTACTGAAAAATTACTCTAAACTTACAGCAAAGATTTGAATCCAGCTTATACCTTTGGATAGATAAAAACACTTTCCCCATGATACGCTGAGCCTAATTTAATCCTGCTATGGAACTTTCCTAATCAATCCACTGGGTGTTTCCTTCCACTCACTTTAAACCACTATTGACGTGTTTCACTGCATCCACACATGGGAGGAAAGTTCTTTGCAACCAAATGAATTCTGATAACAGCAGAACTTTTATTTTTTTCCTCCCATCTTGGGAAGGATGTATCTCAGGTTGTCCTGCTAAAAATCCTAGCAACTCAATTTACAATGCTAAAGTTATAGGAGGTAGCCTGGAGACGTTAAAGATCAGGATAAATGAGAAGGTGCAAAAGTTAAGATTGTTGGATCCAAGTTAAATGCCACAGGATATAAAGATCTATACAACAAATACAAAAAAGTAAGGTCAGTTGTAGGATGTGCTTAAAACTGCTCTTCTAACAGACCCTAGCAAAGGTGTTAAAACCATATATGGAAACAATTCTGATATTCTTCCTTTCTTAAATCCAGGTGGTTCAAATATCTTTGTTGACCCTTGGAAGGCAACATTGCTTATAGCAATACTAACTGATAGTAGATTGTTCTCCACTTCAACTGAAGAGGTTTTGGTTTAAGATTCTGAAGCTCTTTCTAGCAGAACTACTGGAAAACAAAAAGAATTTGCCTAAGAAAAGCCTTTGTATCTGATTTTGATGACAAACTACCCTAGCCTTAAGATACACTATTTCCAGTAAGACAGTGTGTAGTATTTTCCTCCCTTTCCTTTCATTAATGGGCTTGAAATATTTCCCCATATTAGAATGTCCCCATACCTTCAGCTATTCAAGAATAATGATACTACTATGTCATCAGGAAGTCATTGCACTTCCTATTCAGTATTACTAGACTTTGCAACTGGAAAATACTGTAAATAGCTCAGACTTCAGAGGCTTGTCAATTTATACATGTGTCTTTTTTTTCCCCGCTACTAATTATGAACTACTAGCTTCTCCATAAACATATTTTACAGAGGTACTCATCTAAGTTTAAAAGCATGAATGCGACATCAAACGTGTACAGCACTTTATCACATGTCAAGTTATAAGACAATTTGTTGCTATTTCATTCTTTTATACTAAACCTTAAATTGAGTCCAAGGTTTCTCCACCTTAAAAGGCATGATTACTTTACATTTCTGGAAGTGGGCTTTTTTCCATTATTCATATTTAAACTAAGTTCCCTTGAGATGAAAGAAAAGCAAGGAATTTTTATCAAGAGACTAATAATACGACCAGTGAAAAATCTGAGCATTTCTATATTGAATTTATAAATCATGCTAGCAGTAACCAAACTGTTTAAATAATATATAGAGATTAAATATAACATACTTATTGGCATAAGTAATTTTAGTGCTTTTTAATGTAACAAATCACTCAGAAAATATTCTCAGTTAATCATTAGCATACTCAAGTCTAGAGAGAGACATTGTTCACTCCATAATTTGGTAGCAATGGCTGACTCATAAAACTTCATACTATGTGTCTATTGATTTATTATTTCCTGAAGATATTTAGGAACCCTGATAGATTATCAATTTATCTCTGCATTTTAAGTCATTTTTAGAAGATAGAAGAGCAAGTAATTAAACACAGGATCAGGAATTAATTAATACATATGTGAGTATGAGAGCATACACATATTTTCCTATATGCATGCACTTGTGTTTATTATTGAAACATAAATAAATACCAACTGATATAAAATAGCCTTTTCCATATTTGCCACTGTATTTGTCACAAAAGTCAGAACATAAATTCTTCATAATAATGGCTACATTCAGTTCCGGGGGCAGGAGAGTATAATTCTGGGCTGTGATTAAGTCAAATAACAATGCTGAACAGATTTTATGGTCTCTTCCTGTACACGGTGGTTCACTCGAAATGTCTAAAGGCATCTGCCTCCACCCACCCCAAACTGCAGGATCTGTGGGTCTCTATGAAGTAGTGTTTCTGCAGTATTTAGAAGGCTTGGAACTTGCATTTGTAGCTTCCCTTGTTCCTCCCAACAAAGGAGCCACAAGAGAGGTTACACAGTGTTTAGGTCAGAGACATTTTCCAAACAATTAGGTAGAATCCACTTAGAGTGTTCAATGCTAGAATGGACCAGAGCTCAGAGTTCAAACCAGACACACTCTGTTGTCAGCCTCAGTTACGTGACATGACATTTTAATTAGAATGGGTCAAAACTGAGGAAATTGTGTCAAGACCCAGATCTGAACTGTCACAGACTGTGCTAGTAGTAGAAGGTTGAATTGGGTGTTGTTTCTCAGTTCTGTCCCTCGTTTTCATGATGGAAATACTTCTCTATTTGCATTATTAGCAACACTCACTATAACATTCAAGACTTTTGCTTAAAATTTTAGGTATTATCTCTACTTGTCCTTCCAGTGACCAATTCCCGTTCAGCTGATGTAGTTATTTTATGAGAAAAATATCATTACTAGAAGCAAAACAGTTTTGATATAATTACATTTTAAGCTGGTTTTTGTGTGTGTGTGTGTGTGTGTGTATGTATTTCTTTTGTGTGTTTGTGTTTACTGAGTGATTTACTTATAGAATTTTAAGGTAGAAGAAGTAACTCAGAAGACAGTGGAAATACTTGAGGCCTAAGGTTTAGAATGACAAGTCCCCAATTCAAGTGCGAGCTTTTAGCAGCAGCAAATACTCTAATTCAGCATTTTGTGTAGTTTTTATGCTACTGTATAAAATTTGCTGACTGTTCTACTAAGAGTATTCTATTATGAGACTGTCTGTATTGAAGAGATTCGAGATGAAACAGAAGATATGAAAAGCCTGAAAATTATCCTGTATATTCAGTATAAACCAAACTTCTTAGATTATTGAACAGATTGAAAAGACTAATTCTTCTTCACATATTGAAATACTGAAAAGGGCAAAGTCTGCCAAAAAAAAAAAAAAGAAGTCAGATTAAAGCCAAACCAAATGTTTTCTATATAAATAAAAAAGAGATTAGCACAGCCATTAAAAAAATAAAATAAAATAGCATAACAAAACAGTTTTCATAGATATATGATATTGTGTAACCATTGTACAATTATCTTTGGATGTTATCCACAAAACTTTATGTAGTTCAGGAGAAACCAACCGTAGTTCCATTAAGGTATATCCTTAGGGCAGCATTTCTAAAACTACAGTCTCGCACCCCAAAGTAAAGATATCAACTGATAAGCATGGCAGGATTATAAGACATACTTGCAGACTGCATCTCATACAGGAGTATGCTAAGGCTCCAAAAATATTTCAAGAAGCACTATTTCTCGAATAATTTTTCTAACATATATATATATATATAATGTGAAATGTATATCTTTCGTGTGTATGGGTGCATTGTTCTTGGTTCTGTGTTATGAATTCAGGGGAAAAAAATACAATGTCTCTTCACCATTTCCTCAAAGGTGCTCTTCAGAACATACCACCTGTAAGAAAAGACTCATTCAAACACACAGATGTGTCACAGGAAATACTGTCTGATTGATTTCAGACTGGTAAGATCCTGATCCGGTCACTCTTTTCTCCCTAACATCTAGCATGTCTGCCAGAATATCTAACAACAATTTCTCTATGCTATGCTAACCTTTCCACTATGATTCCCTTCATCTCTTTGTGAAATATGAGTAATTTGCATCTAAGTTCTAGTGGACAGGGATGCTTGTCTTGATTTTGTTTTAATGCATCAGGGACACGTGATAACTTACAGATAAATAATATTATAACCTTAAGTTCACAGGGTCAATAGCACTATGGTAACTGGAAGGGAAAAAAAAAAAAAAAAAAAGGATTAGTTGAATAATGCTCATCCCTTTCATCCTGCCCAACCAGGAGACTAACATTTTTATTGAAATGATATGTCACTCTTACAAAGACAAATCTTTCAACTGTCATATTTTCTCCTTGACTGGAAAAGCTTATTCAGACCAACTGTGAATTTTCCCATCCTTCACATCATATCTATGGCTAGAGCAGGTCCAGTCACTTTATCCAAGTTGTTCAACAGTCATCTATTAATTTCAGTGTGATTGGAGGGTACACTCAGAATCTCTCAGGGGACCATCATGACCTTTGTTATATCAGCCCTTAAAAATGATATAAATTTTATTCCTTGGTCCAGCGGAAATGGGTTTCTATTCCTGGTTCTGTGTTATGAATTCAGTGGGAAAAAAAATACTCTGAAGGCCAAAATATTCCAAAATAGAAGCTTTAAGGAATGCTTTAAATCTCTGTGTACGCTTGTGAGAAACAGACCTTATATACTACTGTCAGTCAGAACTGAGTGAGAACAGGGTCCAGGAGACACATCTTATTGAACCATTTACACCACTGGGTAAAATACACTCAGAACAGCCCCCTGGAAAAATGACCATGCTGATGTATCCACTGTTTCTTGAACTGGGCTATGAGTTGCATGTGGAAAAATCCCTGCTGCATCCTAGAGTGGACTGTCCTGCATGTGAATGACTCAAGCCATTCGAAGTGCCTTTCTCAAACAGGTCTGCAGGAACAGCAACTAAAGGTGGACAAAAACACTACAATACTCATTTTTAAAGATAACTACATCATTGCTTTTAATATATTTTTTTAATCTTGTATTTAGACTGTGAGTTACTTTGAAACACATTCTGGGGAGGCTAACCCTCCACAATACAGCTTTCTGAGGCCAATAGTCCAGCTAAATCCACTTCATGAAATGATATTCTAAATCAGATTTTCAAAAGATTGGCTTCAGTTTCACTGAATACTCACTGAATCCAACAATAGAAATCACATTCTTAGAGGGAGTGGTTTCAGGTCAACACCATGCAGCTTCTTTCTTTCTGCACACTTTTCATAAACAAACACTAATATATACCTCACAGCACATTTACAGGTTCATCTCCAGGGCTGCATCTTAAAACTGGGGAAAATTTCAATTTAAAGGTGAGTGGAAAGGGTATGGTAGATATTCTACAGGCTTTGCTCTGCTGCTGCTTTGTCTGCAAACACAAGCATCCTGAGGAGAAACTATTTATTACAAGCTAAAGAGGAACATTTTTGTGAGTGCCCTTTGACAAAAACTGTTAACACAACACTGCACAGGGACAAGATAATACAATTTCACTGATTGTGTTTTTGCAAAGTAAAAGGTTAATATGGAGGTTTAGTTTTTAAGGCTCAGCTTAGGAGGAAGAATTAGCTAGGAAAGGTTGATGCACACTGAACAATACCTACAGCTGCCTTTTGTGTTGTATTAATTAAGTGACAGAACAGCAGCCAGCAGCATTAAAAAAAGAACAGCTGGACTCCTAAGTGGTTGACATCTCAGTAAAAACCAGGTGACTGCCTACCAGGGATCACAGATGTGCTTAATATAAAATAAAATCCCTGCTGAAGTGCCATTTTGCCCGGTCTAGCACTATCAAGCAATCTCAGATAGGAAAAAAAACTGTTTAAGAGCCCATGGTTTTGTGATCTAAGGATGAATTCCAAAATCCCATGGGGCTTCTGTCAGCTTCTTATAGTCTTGAAAGGCAGATACGCTTCAAGCTATGTGAGAACCAGAGGTCTTAGCAGACCACTGTAGATGGAAATCACTAATTTGTCATTAATAGCATTCCTCCCAGCTAATCAAGGTTTTTCAGATTTACTCAATTCAGAAATGCAACTGTAACATAAAATCTTATGTCCTAGCCTGGATAATTCAGGGCATTAAGAGGAACAAAAAGAAAACAAAGGCAGTAATGAGCAATCTATTACATCAGTGAGGAAATGTTCATGCCAAATTCTCTCCTTGACCTGTTTTCAAAACATGTATTAGAAAGGCAAGAAAACTTGCACTGAACTCTATATGCTCAGCTTTATTTTTCGTTCTCCTATCTCAGGCCTGTGAATTGTACTGTAATTTACCACTCTGAAGGCCTGGTTTGGGACGTGAGTCCCAAAGTCTGAGTTTGAGGGTATTTTGGAGAAACTAAGACAGAAAACCCAATAAAATTGGAAGAATGAGGAACACAATGAGAAAGGGTCAATGAAAGTGCTCTTGTAGACATGATCAGACAATAAACTTCTAAAGAGATGTGGTGGCTGGCTCAGGAAAGCATTCTGAATAATTTCTGTAAAAGCAGAAGGTAGAAAAAAAGAAAGTAGCTGAGAATCAAATAATCAGCCACAGTCATTCATAGAGGGTCAAATCTTATTTTCTTTTTTAAATCAGTTTCTTGAGACATTTCAGCTAGAAAATGTGTCATTACTAATGATACTCAAAAAAACATAGCCCAAGAAAAACAGCAGGAAAATGCAGTAAGATGTTTAATAAACCTTATTGTTTATGCATGCATTTTGTTTCAGGATTTTTTTTATTATTATTATTATTATTTAATATCTGCTATTGGCCATATAATATCTTGCCTTCTCTATTTCAGAAATCTCAGTCCCATTCTAAAATGTTCACCAGACATCACCATTTATTTCTTAATCTACTATGAAAGAAACTAAGAAAACATGTTTATTATTTTTGTACAGAAGGGAAGGAACCACAGCATTGTCACTAATGTACTTTCATGCTTTCCTTACAGGCATTATTAGATTCAACCAATAGCTCTCAAATTATGGCAGCAATGATAACCCAAAGATGTTTTCAATTATACATTTCCAATATTATGCACATCATAATTATGACTTAACAAATGGAAGAAGTATGCAGTGAGTCTTCACTGAGGAAGTTCTCATGGCAATATTGAATGCATTTTCAGAAAGAGCAATGAAAAGCAGAAACCTGTCTACCAACATTTGTCTATCAACATGCATTCTTACCCTTTTGCTATTTTCCTTTTGCTATCATGACCTTGCAAAGAAAATAATATTAAAGATTTCTGAAGTACACAGGTAGTATCAAGCAGATTATGGGCCACGTGTTTTTCAAGCACCATGAGGTTCCAGCCTTCATGCCTTTGTCTTAGCAAAATAACTTTCAGAACACTCTGCAGCTGTTTTTCTCGCTGCTTGCAAATTCTTTGCTGTGTTAAATTAACTGAATGGGTTCTGTGAACAAAATCAGTATAACAAGATGTATTTTTTTCCCTGCCAGAATGCTGGCCTTTTTGCTTATGGAGTCTAAGAAAGCTTGTGCTCAGCCTTTTCTCTTTCTTTTTTTTTTCTTTTCTTATCTTCTATCAGGCACAGACCGATACCATGGTTGTTACTCTGTCTATTCCCACCTTTCTCCTTGAAAGGCTTCAGCTCTGTGTTAGTAAGCAGCTCTGCCTGATGGATTCTCATTAAGCTGCAGCTTTTGTGAAGGTTTCACTGCAACTGCCATTTATCTCACACCTGAAAGGATATGCTGCCTATAAGACAGGTGGATTGTAAGCATCCTTTTTCTGTCTCTAGTGCTTTCACTCACTTGCTAAAAACTTGTAGCAGATACTGTAAGTTATTAGGAGCCGTCATAAAACAGAGGGATATACCGGGGTCGGCAAAGAGTCTTAAAAATCTATGGTTGGATACAGAACGGTATTCAAAGATATAAACTCTCTTTGGTGTCAACAGGATTTGAGTGCACTTGGTGAATCACAGAATCTGGTTCTTAATGCAGCTTAGACCGAAAACACATTATTGTTGATCCTGGAACAGGTGGAAACAAATCCCTTGCCTGGCTTGTACAGCTTGAGTCTACATTTTAGGCAAAAAGTAGTGGCTAATGGTTTTCAGTATTGTAAAACAACCCAAAAAAGCAAGTCAAGCCAATGTTCCTTGTCTGGAGCCAATTACATCCTTAAAAAAAGGAATCAAGCAATCAAGGACACAACGCAAGAATATTCAAGCAATAAATGGACATTTGAACTGTAGCCATTTTTGTTTGGCAGTAAGAATGTCAAGTAAAGTGCCAACATTTTCAGTATCTTGTACAGGTCTGAAATTTGCAATATACTTTAAGAAGTGTAGCTGACCTCTGACTTTAAATGGCTGAGAAACACGGACTTAAAAAGGTATTTGCAGAAATATACTGGTCCAGTTAAATGCAACCATCACAGAAGAAACTTAAGCAATCAACCATCTTCCTATTCTCAGGTACCTTAACATGATGCATGTCTGTGAAGCTTTACACAATTCCAAATTCAAAACCAGAGCACCCACAGATGTATGTATGCCTCTGTGTGACTTCATGTGCTTTACAGTCTGTGTTAGTGTCAGTGTGATGTCAAACCAGATGCTGAGAGCTTCCGTGAGTGCAGTGTATGCGAAAGATCCAAATGTGGGACAGTGCAACTCAGTAGCCATTATCTGCAGCAGGGTTAAGATGACAGTGCAAAACCCCTGACAGTCTGACATCTCTGATGAGATGGCACATGATTCCTGATGTTTACAAGGAGCCTTGAAATAACTGCTGTTTTACTACAATCACAATGATACAGAGCAGCCAGGGTATTTGCTTATAACACAAATAACAAACCTAATATATTCCTGGCAAATATTTGGGGAAATATGGGAGGGAGTACACCAGATTGAGATCAACGATCCAGTTGAAGCTGGAAATATCAACCCAGGGATCAAGGCCACAAACTTGCAGACATTTATGCATGTGCCTTATTTTATGAAATGCTAGTACTGCTCTTTGGCTTCAATGGAAACATTCAGTGTACAAAATTACACAGATGTCTAAATCTCTGCTGGATATATTCCCAAAAGCTGAACAAAGAAGCCAAGAAGAAGGGCTAATTCTATATGATAGAATAGACCATTCTGAAAGTCAGAAATCTATTTTTGTAAGAAAATACTCTAAATTTCAACCATAATTTGGCATAACAGCACCTAACAACATTATAACTGTGCAGAATTACACATCCATCCCCTTGTTCACTCAGACTTACTTGGCTACAGTGTGTTGAACTGATCTAAAAAATTGCAGTGGCCTTCCCCTTTTTCCCCTTTTTTTTCTCTGTATATGACCAATGATAAATGGGATGTGGTAAAGAATAATTGCTTGCATTTAAAATGCACATTTTCAAAAGCCTGGCTTTATTTTTGGGGTACAATTTATACCTCCATCTGCACATGAATTGCTGGTGCAAATATTAACATTTGAATGGAAAATGACCTGATTTATGAGTATATGCCAGGTTGCTGGCTATGCAAGTGCTAAATCCATATTTCCAGTTCCAAGGACAGACAAATTCAGCCAAGCTGCATCTCAGCCAGGACAGAAACACGTTTCTTAAATATCTGTAACCACTGGTGGTGAGAGGTGATTCTGAAAGGCCAGATATAGCTTATTCTGAAATACAAATAGCAGAGGTTTGGTGCACAGGTATATCAGTAACGAACAGTAATTTGGCACAGGTTATACTGCTTTATTCCTAGGAAGAAAGGGAATCACACTGTATTTACATTAAATAATCAAAGTTTCAGGCATTACATGAGACAAGAATAAAAGTCTTTCTGCCATGTGTCTGAACTACACACAGCTGGAAGTGCTGGGTAACCCTATGGCACAATGTGAGTAATAAGTTCTCTGTAGGGCTTCTACCATCTTTCTGCACTTCTATTTTCACTTCCCATTCTGCTCCCTTAATTAATATCACAAAATATGTCTTTCTACCATTGAAAAAACAAAACAAAACACCTCTGTTAGGAGTAGAAACATTTTTCAGAGACCAAGGAGGCTGAGGTAGGGATATCTAAGTTCCACCCATTTCTAAGACAGAAAACCTCCACTAAATCTACTGGGAAAGCATTGAGTGAGACCAAGAGCCTACTGAAAAGCAAAAGACAGAAATGAGACATTAAGCCTATACAAAATTAAACCAATAGCAAAGTAGCTGTAAGAGGCTGTTATGCAAATACCCTGGGAAGAGGCAAAAATGGATCTCCTGACAAAATTCTACTGGCTGACACCCAACAAGACTCATCAGCTCAGATAATGCAAAGGAACTCTGTTTATAGCTTTCATTTCAGGGGACATAGGAAAGTGCTATTTCCAGCATCTCAACAGACAGACTAGCAGCTTCCACAAAGGAATGGGCTGAGGGAAAGAAATTGTTCATCAGAATACCAGGGAGTTCTTGTGGACATTCAAAATTGTCAAGGGAAAAACACATCTCTTATTGAGACTCTTTCTATCACAGAAAGATAGTCATTTCTCTATGTACTAAGTAATTTCTCTATGCACTCCTTTCTAATTAAACTTTCAAGCAAATAAATAAATAAATAAATACTAAACCATTTATCTGAACTTATTAAGATTATGTATATACATCCGTTTTAATTATTGCATTAACATTCTGTTGAGTCTTCCAATTAAGAAATTAGAAGGCTGCCAACAAAAGCAAGAAAAAAGAAATGAAAAACAAGAGAAATAATTTCCATAGCTCCTGAACAGCTTCCGAGAATAAAGACTATTACTGAGCAGTCAATCTGTGCTGACTTACAGCAACAAAGCGGGGATGCTAGTCTCATTTTTTACAGTTTTGATATTCCCAGAGTGATTTTGGAGCTCCACTTCTTTTTTGACAAACTATTTAACTTTGGCAGAGCACATAAAGAGCACAAAGGCTGAAGGGCATCACTACTTTACTGCACTTAAGTTTAGTAAGGAATGATGACTGTTTCCAGTTCTCATCAGTTCACTTAAAAAACAACAAAAAACCATATAATGCACATTATTAGTCCTTTGGAGGAATCCATTCACTTGAGCTCAGTGTAACCCCTAATTGAGCAACACCATCCTGCTTATCAACAGCCAGAAATACAAAATTCCACAAATGACAATAGTTCTGAAATACATTCATGAAATCACTCAGGGACACTAGAGAATCTTCCCTCTTGTTGAAGCAGGAAATGGTTACTTATGCAGACAAACATAAGAGATAATGCTGTGATCTAACACAATATCATATGCCCACATATAAAAGTGAATGTTTTTCACCTGGGCAGGGGAAGGGAAAGTTACGTCCTGATCACAGGAGGGATGTGGCTCTGAATTGGACTTGACCCTCAAAAATTTTCCAAGAAGAGACAGCAACAAAAGCTGTGAGGAAAGGGTTAGCTCTAATGAATGCAACCCAGTGCTTACAGGAATGCAGGAAGACAGAACCTCAAAGGAGGTGCATGTCAGCAGCTGGGTACAGGGAGAGACACCTTTCAGACTGAATCTTGGTAACAGCAGATAAAATGTGCTTTACTCTTCCTTTCCTCACCTGTGTCTTTTAGCTGTACTCTCTTCTAAGAATGCTGCATGTTATTTTTTTGCATTTTTACGTAGATTTTAGAAATAAAGTCTCTTTGAAAAGAGTCTCAGTAATTATAATTATTCATCTGTGAGCATAGAATGCCTGTAAAGCAGAATGCTGGGACACCTAAATTCCTATTCCCCTTTGTTTGTCTGGGAGAGACCCACATGGTCAAAGATGCTCTCCTTAAATTGCTACATTTAATATTGTTTGCTTAATCGGCAGCCATGGATATACATGAAATGTGAGGATACGGGAACGTTTAATTCATTTGCACCATATATATTAGAATCAGAGATGCAGAAAGACTGAGTGATTTGCTGAGATAATAAAATAGTTTTGCACTAAGTGAACCCAAACTAGAGAATTCAGGTGCTGCACTTCTACAACAAGCTTCATATTTCTGTCTGTGACATACATCATTTTAAAGCATAAAACGTCTCAAAAGATTTTCTATTTTCAGTCAGTGAGCACTGCAGAATAAAAAGTATTATTTATACGTTCATAAGATTCTGAATTCATCTTTTTTCATGCCTGAAGAGGTCTGACACCTGATTAGACAGAATCAGACGATGCTGTCAGACAGACTTCACTCCAAGTGCTGCAAAAGTGCCTCAGCTAAAAGTTCTAAGATCTCAGGGGTGCTGCACTTTTGAGATGAGCTGTGTTGTTAATGAAAGGTTAATTGTATGTACTGCACTTCAATTAATGTGTTCTCTATAGTGCATCCGTGAACATGGAGTATTGGCTGTTTCCACAGCCAGAAACCTAGAGACACAGAAGCTAACTGCAAGAACCTAATAGATATTATACTCCTACATTTCAAAGTCTTGAACTGTGCAAGTTTTGGAAAATGCATGCCTAATTCTATCTTGTTTATTTTTGTGTCCATAGAGTATAAATCAACTTATGTCAGAAAATAGATTTTTGTTTTATGATTATATTTTATATATTATTAATATATCAAAAATGAAATAAATATTAAATAAATTTATATTTTTATGAATTTATATAATATATACTTATTTTAATTGAATTTAAGCCCATCTGTATTTATTTCCCTATAAAATTAAAAGAATAATAACCTTTCATTAAATGAACTACAATGCTAATAAAAAAGTACTACCTAGAGAATTCACCAATCAGATGAAATAGGCATAGCTCCAGCAATGCCAAGGTCAGCTTTCCACCACCTAACTGCTGATTTAGGACCCCACTGACCTCAGTTCACCCTGCCATGAAATATAGTTCAAAATATGTAAAGCACAATCTGGAAATATTCTCATGCATTTCTTCTGCATGTCTGACCTGCATCTTATCAAACGTATTTGGACACAGCCATGTAGTATCTGGAATAACATACGCTCTGTTATCCCAGGGAACTGATACCAGTTATATCCATATGAAAACAAAACAGATCTATGCATCCTTTTTGAAAACTCACCACAAATATAACTAAATACAAAGTGGTACAGAGTTTTCATTGCTTCTTGTTACTTTTGATGGAAGCTCTATTCCTCTCCGGTGCCCTACTTGAAAGCTAGCTCTTTACACTGATATACTTGACTGGTCTGAATACTTGACTCCAGAAATCACAACACATTTTATTCCAGATTTTTTTGTGGGAGTAACATCTCATCTCTGGACAAACACGCATGTATCCAGTTGATGCAAAAGAAGTAAATAGAAACTGAGAACTAAGAGCTATGCTCCCCTTTAACAGGTAAGCCATTGCTTTCAGTGCATTCTTAACTTTTGGATGCATGGACTGAGATGAAGCTGAGTTTCTCAAACTTTAGTCTCAGACTAAAAAAAACTAGGGGAAATACAGCTTTGTTTTTTCTCCCATAGCCATACCAATTTTTAAGGAATATAATTCACTCAAAGCTGTTTCCTTCTTCACAGGAAACCTGAGTTTTAGGAAGAAAAAAATTAGCTGAAGAATTTAGTGGAAAAATCATGCTGTTGGCATGTGATGTCAGGTTGCATCAGCCCTGCTTTATTTGATATCACAATTCCCCAGGAGTGACACAATCCAAAGTGACTTTGCACAATACAACATGTCAGCTAAAAAACCTGAAATTAATTATTTTTCCAACGCTACAGTTTAGACAAATGCACATTTAAGGGCACAAAATCCCTACCTCGGGATGAAAAATAGAGGAAAAATACATAGCTAAAATGTTTACAATCTAATGGTCTGATAGTGATTTTATTACACCTGTGTGATGCACACATACTTTGTAGGGCAATACTCATACATACCTGTTATCTGTAATTGCCCTTGCACACACAAAGCCAAGGAAAACCTAATGCTATAAGAGCAGAGATGATTACTGATAATATACATGTGCATTCTTGCCTTCTTAAATTGACCAAACGATGCTTCTTCAGGTAGGGCAGAAAAAATATAAACTTAAATAATTCCTGTATCAGTGGAGTACCTACATACTTGCTATGCAAAGGCTATTTGGAATTTCCTCAGTGCTGGCTTCATGTTCACTGATTTTAGAAACAGAAAGCTTATTTTCCTCTTATCTCTTTGTGATACTGACTGTGCTTTTATAAATGTAACAGACATAACACAGAGCCAAGAATATGGTTCACAGGAGAGCTATTCAGGCAAAACAGCAAGTCACGCGCACCTGGTTTTAAAGTTAATTGATGTATAATAACACTACCCAAATATTTCTATCCTATCATTTTTCCTCATGCAAACCATCAGTATTGAAGTTCTTTGTGTCCTCAACCCATAAGTTCTCCAATTATAAAAAAAACTTAACAGAAAAAATTCAAAGTTAATATATTAACATAGACTGTGGTTCCATTGCAGAGAGGTGTAATGGGCTTCAGGTCAAATGTTGAGATGAATTGTGCTTGACATATTTCAGGGACATTCTTCCACATCTGAATTGCAGAATGTGCTCTGTGCCTGTTTAATTCAGTTGATAATAGAGGCGTCATACTGACCATGGCACACTTCACATGTACAAGCATTTAAGCACAATGGGATTTTCTCAGTAGAGCAGATTTCTGGTTACAATGATTGGCTGATTATGCTGAGAGTATGGCACTATGAAAGCCTGAAATCTTAAGTGTTATCTTTAGTTTCTTGGTGGGTGAGGGGAGGTGGAGACGCAAATTTTATGCATTTTAACAGATCTTGTGGAAGCATTTTTTAAACGCTAAAATTTTCTCCATGCTCCTGAGATACAAAATATATTCGGATTTGCCAGATTTTTGCAGATACACTCTATACATGGATATACATGAAACGATTGTATTTTCTGTAGTCTATCTGGACTCTACAGAAAATGCCCTACTATCATTTCATCTAGAAACACTACCTGCTTTAACACCTTAAGTGCCAGTCATAATCTACACATCTGTAATTAGCCCTCAATACTTTCTCTTCATGAGAAAACAAGAAAGCATTGTCTAGATATCATCTAAAAAAGAAAGCATTTAATTCTGCAGAATCATATGCCTTTTAAATTGCTATCCCTAACTTTACTCCCACCTATAAATCAAAAACCAGAAAATGTACCAATATTTTATGCATTGCACCGTAAAAATTTAAAATCAGATTAGAAAACATGGTTGCCATGGCACCTGAGAACATGCAAAGCAATTTAACAGACGTGAAAGAATTGAACCTTACAGTATGCATGGTTTAATTTTTAGATAAACTTAAGAAGAACCTGTAATGAGATCTCCAGCTCTATCTGATGGCTAGACAGCTTCTTGCTCCGTATTTCAGGGAGCTGCCTCTCTATGTCCGTAAATGCTTCAATCTCTCTCTAAGGGTTGAAATGTTTCGAGAGGGAAATCTTGACATTATTCAAGTCAATGGAGGCTTTGCCACTGACTTCAAACAAGACAAGGTTTCCCCTTGGCTCTTTGAAGATGGATGACAAAAAGAAACATTTAGGGAGAGCAGCCGTCTCAAGCCAGGCAGGTCAGGCTGAACTGCAACATGGCACTGCATCCTGGCTCACAGAAAATGCTCTTATGCCTGTTTTTACAAAAGCTGCTTCTCTGGATCTCCTGAATGAAATATAAGGGAGAAAAGTTCACTGATAAATGAGGTTAACTTCTATTTCACACTATGGCTGTGGGTGTTGTACGCCGTATTGTCTTCTCCATGGGTCATCACTAAAGAGAATGAAGAACAGAGAAGTAAACACCAAGAATACTCAGGAAAATAGGAGCTAAAAGTCATAGGGACTGAAAAACATCAGTTTTTTATAAAGTTTTGTGACCAATAAATAAATAAATGAATTAAAAGCAGCAGCAACTTTTTGACTTGTTCTTACAGAAACACTACAGTAGAGAGCTTCTGACATCACTGAAAGGTGATTTCACAGTGACATATGAGTTGCTCAGGAAAAATCTGCTCAACTGACAACTAGGAACCATTTCAAGAGACTATTAAATCAGTCTTTACAGGTCTGGGCTACGCTCTGAAATTGCTTAACACCTACTATTTTACATTCTGGCAACTGAATTAGAGGTCAGGAGAGCAAGCCAGTCATTTCTCCCATTTTTATTTTTTAACCAGTCAAAAGACCATCATTCCAATGCTTTTAAAAACTTGGTCACTTCAGGTTGATTAAATATTAGTGTTTGGTTGTTCTTCTAACTCATCTTGCCAGCAGCTCATCCTGTACAATTTATACATCTCAGGCTGTGAGCATATTAATAGCAATAACTGAAAATGGACACAAGGTCTGTGTGCTCACCCAGGAGGAGGAGATGTGGGCAGTGTACAGTTAGGAAGAAAGTGAAATGGCAACTGCTTCCTTCGGAGCTTCAGTGAGGTTATTTACGTGGAAAGAAACACTCTTAAACAGACTTTTGATCATGTCAGTACCACAGAGGGTTTCATACGCTAAAAGAATTTCAGGAGTAAGCAAGCCAACAAATAGGGCATCAGCCCCACTCAGGCAGCTTGATTGCTGCTATTCTGCAGCCCAACAGGGATGCTGAGCAGGAGAAAAGATGAAGGAGCCCTTTGTAGATGCTTGCACTGACACAGCACACATGCACACGTATCATGTAACACCTTCCACTTCTGATCCTTTGCTGCTGGGGTTTAGTTTTGAAGAAATTATCTCACTTTATAACAGAGAGGAATGCCAGTGGTTTAAGCAAGGCTTTTATGTAGCTGCAGCTCCTTTAAAAATAGCATTGGAACAGGTGGGAGAGGGGAAAAAAAACATCACAAAAGTCCCACTCCCTCAGTGAATCACTGAATTTTGCTAAGGAGATTCACATACTGCACTTGGTGCAACATACTATGCTACTGTCCAAGTCTGTCCACACGTGAACTGCTGAGACAGCACCCTGCCACAAAGCCAGAAGAGCTGCATTCTGCACTGCAGCTCCAGATACAGCCACGTCCCACCAAAACACCTTCTGTTCATTGTTTCCCTTCCTCTCAGGGAGGAAGAAGGGGGGGAAGAAGAATAAGCACTCACAGCACCCAGCAGCTGGAGTGTGCTGGGGTTCTTTAGAGCAGCACTGCACAGAAAATCTCCCTAATTATAACACTGTCTGCTACAACCAGAATATGTGTTCAAGGAAAATAAGCACACAAAGATGGCGATGCCTTGCATGCTGTGTCTGTCAGACAGAAGGAGCGAAGACATACTCCTGATTAAGAAGACACAAAAACTTTGCATTTTTAGTTTGTTTCCAGGTTGCAAAGAAAGCAGAGTGGCCATCGCCATCTGGTGTCTGTCCCTGCAAATTCAGGGGAAAGATGTGGGAGGAGAACTTAGAGCTGAGGGGGAACCTTTCCCTTCCCGGTTCTTTCCTAGCACTTTTGCCCCACTCCCACTTCAACCTGTTGCTGTGCCTGCAGTTAAAAGAACCCATAGATTCTGCTTGCTAGGAGCTGAGGTCCTGGGACTCTTCCTGGCAATGCAACACTGGAGGGCTGCTCCAGTTTCTGTGCACAACCAGTGCTGATGGGATGTGGAAGAGGAGATGCGCTTGTTGCAGGTGCCTACTGCAGTGCTTTGTTTGCAGGCAGGACAGGAGGTTATCTGAGGTGTGAGAGCTTTCCATCTCCCATAGGAGAGGAGAAAGAACCAGAAAGTGTTATTAAAGTCTTATTTAAGAATTGAACCGGAGATGAAACAAAGAGTTTCTTCAATTCCTCAGAGCAGCTGAGATGCTATTTACACTGCACTTGAAGGGACACCCATTTTGACTTTTTTTTTTAAACAGGTTTGCAATAACTCTTATAGAAAATGAAACATTTGGGGACAATGGAACTGCAATTACATCAAATTTTTCTTTTTCTTTTCTTTTTCTTCAAAGTGCAGATTTTGGCAGTACATAAGTTATGTTTGTAGCAGACAGGAGAGTAAATGTGACAAAGCACCAACAACTAAACAATGCGTCTTTGCAATCTGTTTCATACAAGTCTTTGTTGCTCATGTAGAAGATAACAGGGCTCAATCTAGCATTTCTGACTCTAATTAGTAAGGCTACAAGAGTAAAATACTTAATTTTTAGGCAGAAGACAACAAACATTTCAAATTCTACTCTTCCTTGTTGCCACTCAGCCCACTCAGAGAAGTTACATGTGGTTCAGTCTGTTTAATTTTATTTTGAAGAATACATTCCATAGCACTTAAAAAGTGATACCATTAGCTATTCATTTTATCCGATACATTTCTTATTAATAACAATCTATCATAGAACGTAATGATTATTAAAATCTAAGCAATAAGAGCTTTAGAATAAATGAACTGGCACACTTGACTAACCTTGAAACCTGCTTTATAGATTAAAAATGCTTTTTCACCATGAACACTTCAGTCACATCACTTTCCTTATATTCTTCCTATCTGAATTGTCTCTCCTATTCTCTTCTTAGACGCTTGAATCTATTCAGACAAACTAAATCACTTTGAAAGTACTGAATGCACACCTGAACACTGAGTTTCCCTACTTTTAGGTCATTGGCAGTGGGCTCACACTTACACTGGGGGTTCTCAAAGCTTCAGCACCAACTACACTAAAATTGAGCCCCATGTGGACATTTAGAAGTTACATATTTATGTAGAAACGTTAACTTTTTTTTTCCCCTAGAGAAATTTTCTACTGATTTACTTAATCCAACTTTTAATATTGACTTCTATGTTTAAAACTGAATAATTTAGATTATTTAAGTTATGTTGTCATAGACCAGTGCCCTTAGCAATATACAGGATGAACTGTGATAAGAGTATAGTAGAATGAAAAGATTTGGTTACTACAAGAACTGTTTTACTTCTAGAAAAAGGAAAGAGAAAAAAGTAGGGGGGGAAATAAAACAAGAAACAATTTTTCCACAAGATATTGCCAGCAGCTTATAATTGACAAGGCACAGGAAAGAAATCATAAAGTGAGGATGAATAGAACAAGATATAACAACACACAACACAGGCATAAGAGGAAACAAATGGAGAATAAAGATGACAAAGTGGAAAATAAATTATTTACACCTAAACGAACAGTAAGCAGCCAAAATTACACGACAACTCAACATATAAAATAGCATTTGAAATAACAAACAACATGCGTAAAACTATTTAAAGTCTAAACAAACGGAAAACGAACAAAACAAAATTCAATTGCATTAGAAAGATTAAAATTAATAGGCTATGTATGCAACAACTTCTTTTTATTGACTCAAACACCTCAAGTAAACAGTACAGCTTGTGGTGTTGCAGGTGCTGCGCAGTAGTTTTCTTCTGTAAGGAAGGCCTTCAAATTTGTTAATTTACCTCATTAGAAAAGCAAACAGTTTTGTCAGAGATGAGGACAAAAACCTTTGATGTTGGAAACCTGGGCAGAAAGCGCTGGTGTTCAGCGGCCAGCATGCAGATTTGAAGTAGGGCTTTAATGTTTTCTTAAGGTAACTGCTATATTACTCACAGGCAAAGGACCAGATTTCGTTCCTACGTGAAGTGGAAGCATGGGAAAGAAGCCTTTTCTACACAACCCACTGATGAGTGCATTTCTTCAATTAGCATTATTTTCCTTGCCCAGGCTGGGGGAAATAACTAAAAGCAATTGATCCAGGCAGCCTTCAATCTGACATCTTTGCCTCACTGCTGGTCTCCTAGCTATTCCCACTCCTACATCCAAGCTCTGATGTATACCAGGATGTAGTAGAAAAGCATAATGTGTTTCTGTGTATAAAGACAAGTAAACCCTGTCCTGCTTCTCTCCTCCATGTAACAGGCACATCTAGGTCCAGAAGAAGATGGCTTTGGCCATTGCAAGAGGTTATAAGAAAGTTCTGAAAATGCTTCCTTTGATATGAAAGGGAGAAAATAAATCATAGGAGCCAGACTTCATGTTTAAAACCTGCAGTTCTTCACATATTCTTTTTTGAGAAAGTTCTCCTGTTCAGAGACCTACATTCTGTCCTGGAAATAAAGAAATAAATAAATAAACAAACAAACAAACAAATAAATAAATAAATAAATAGAAAGTCTTCTATATTACACTAAGCCCCAGCTTATTTGCAAGTCCATGTAGACAGCTGATTCCTGGCACTATCTGGCCAAACAATGACTAATTGTTACTGACTTCCCAGATGGTCATTCTAATAACTGGAGAAGGGCAACCAACGTAGCAATCAGGTTTCATTTAGTTGAAGACAGCACAACAGCTGTCTTTCCTTGCCTACACACTCATGCAGAGCTTTCTGTTGTTCCAGTACTCTCTTGAGCATGCGGCAAATAGAGCTCCAATGAGGCGGAAAGTCCTGCTTAGATGACATTTTACTGAGTTCTCATTCCCTTCTCCATCGACACTGCTCTGCATTTTTGTTCAATACAATTACAGTGCAGGAAGCGGCTTCAATGCACGTTGCCTCCTGCTTACACAAAGCATCAAATTCAAAGGCAGACATCTCATGAGACAGCGCCCAGAAAAGTCACATAGAAAGGAGAAACAGAATCTCTGCAAACAAATGACAGTTCAGCTCAGTGAGTTCGCACCCAACTGGGGATGCTTGGGTCAGTTCCCTAATCTGAAGGGCAGGACAGCAGCCAGAACAGCAAGCTAGCATAAGACCTTGGTGCAAGGAGCATCTTAGATGCATAATGAGTAACAAAGTCAAGATTCAAACGTCAGCCCCACAAAAGTTATTACATGAAATTCAAAATTACTTACTCAAACAAACCTTACTTTTCTTTCTCCTCTGTCCTCCTACAAAACAGCCTTTCAAAATCTACTCCCAGGTTGCTATTTATCTTAAAGGAGATAAAGTAATTCCATTGTGACTCACTGCAGTTATTTTGGTTCCATCATCAGCCAAGCCCACATGTGAAGGTGAGGTCCTTCCTCCATGCTGGCATTTCCTGGATACTCACACTTCTCTGCTGCCACTCGCTGCTAACTTCATGTTCCTATTCCCTCCTCAATGTGTAGATATGCTAAACAATCCATGAAATTGCTGCCCACTTAAGATATCAACTTAAAACATAAGAGCATTTTTAACTAAGCATGATATTCAGTCAATTCTTCTAAGCGATATCCATCAGGCCAGAAAAACTCAACAGCTAATCCAATTAGCTGGCATCTATCACAATGCATTGACAGCAACAAAAAAGGTATTCAGTTTGTCTGCTGCTGCAGTTCCTCTGGCTATCCTCTGTCACCACATCATAACTTGATCAGAGGATATGTGAGACAGCAGCTCACCGCAGTCTTCCAGTTTTCATGTTAGTGCACACTTGCGCCCTGTGTTGCATTTTGTGCTGCCTTAAAAAACTTAGGAAAGCAAGTCTCTGTAGGCTGCATTTATTTATTTATAATTTTTAGAAGTATTTCTTTGCTTATATATATTTTAGGTTGTGACCCATCAAAACAATTAAGTATTGCTAAAAAAACCACAAATCTAACAGAGGACAATAGCATCAGGGACATTACTGCTGTGTTGAAAGGAGATAAAATACATATATATATATATATATATATATATATATATATATATATATATCTTGATTCCATTGAAACAGAGGCTGTGCCAAAAAGGGGACAACTGAGAACCAGGGGCTGCTTCAAGGTGGAGACTGATGAAAGACCAAATGGGAGGAATGTAAAAGGTTGCAGGAAAGGAAAGCTCTGATGCTCATTGATATCATTGTGCCAGAAAGGCACAGATAGCTCAAATGGGTATGCTTTTCTTGAAGAATATTAAAGCAATGAAAAAAGAAAAAAACAGTGTTCATACCTTTAAAGGCACAAATAGTTCTGCCTCAAAGGCCAAAGAAGTCAGAGGAACCATAGAGGCAGAGAGTGTCTGGCACATGCTCTGGTACAAACCCTGAAAACTGCAATGACATTCCCCTGAACTGCTTTGTCCACAGTAGAATTAGCACAGTCATCTCTGTCTTTACACTTGGGCAGATAATTATATATATCCTAAATACATCCTTCAGGGTGTTAGGGTCCTTCAGATCCTGACTGAATACAGCCCAGCCAAGTCCTTATCTCAAAGTTATCAGCTACTGATTCTAACATGATCGTGGGTGAGGAATCTGCTCTCCACCATGGAGTTCTAGCGTGTGCCACCTCTTTCCTTAGCCTGTTAGACAACATAGTTTGGTCTCATAGCAGCCGAGGAGCAGCAGGCTGAATAGGCCACGTGCATAGCAAGAGACAAAAGCTATACATTTCTGAGAGCTGAGGATCTTGCTTGCAGTTGTAAAACTGCATGCAGTCAGCACAGTCTTGCACTGCAGCTGGAGAGACAGGCCCAGGACCAGCAGTACTGCCAAACAATCCAACACTGACTGCCCTCCTCCTCGGATTACCTTGCAAGTCCAGCAACAGGAGAGTTCCCCAACTAATCACATAATGCAGCTCCACCACTGGAAACTATCCCCTGTAACAAGTCTCCAGTGACTTACCCTACATTAGCCATTTGCAGAACAATTACAGCAGTAAATGCTACAAATGGCTAATCCCAGCACAGCTTCATCTTTGCTTCTTTCCCTCCTGAAAAATGTCAGAGCAGTGAAGTCAAGACCCGCAATGTACAATGTTCCAGAGAACTTCCTTCCCTGTAGCTTTTAATTGCAATCATACTGCAAATAAGCAAATAGTGTTATGATTTGTTTCTGAAATCCTTTCACTGTAAAATATTATTATCCCCAAATACAAGGAGATGAATTTACAAAGAAGCTGCTTGTATATCTGAAGGGCAATTGATTACTCTGAATTTTCAAAGTAAGCCATAATCATTTTTCTGACTGGTAAATCCCTTTCCAGCTAGATACAATTTCTTCAGATGTGTCATATCAGATGACCTGAATGATTAGTTTTTAACTGTTTTGTAGAAGCTGGATGGCTTTTACGCACATCTTTTATGTGAAGTATTTCCTATGGAACTACACAGGTAAATAACACTCACAAGAATGGTGGTATCCTAAAGTTTTTGAAACCTGAAATTATTTCACACCTTTCCTGTGTTGATCCTGAAGTACAAATAGCCTCAGTGAGCTTTTAGCCCAGTTCTGCTAAAAAAAGATCATGCTAATCAGTACATTACTTTCTGTTTAGCAACTCTGTGTAAATGTAATTGGTGCTAAATTGCTGAAGTTGGGATTGAAGAGTGTTTCAGCTGGAGCTGCATTGCCACATGTACCTCAGGTTGGGAGAGCACAATCCAGGGATTGCATCATGACTGAACTGAATCTACTGATAGTGCAGGAGCTTGAACAATTACCATGGGAACGCAAAAATCCAGCATCTCTATAGACAAGGCGTAGAAAGGGCACTTAGCACACTATAGTAAATAGCTGCACTTAGGGAGACAATGCCCAATAAATATTTATTTCTTTAAAAAACATCTCCAAGTAGGAGCCTAAATCAAGCCAAACATCTCGGGATCTGAATATGAACATAACCTAATAAAGTGTTTTTATTTTTAAATTATACATTGCTTTCAGGATTTTAGAATACATCAAAAATTCTCTTTGTTAGCTTGGATTAATATTTTAAAGCTGGGAAGTATGACAAGAAGACAAAAGGAGTATTGTAGCAGATTAAACTAAAAACACCCTTGCCACATTAAAATAGCTTTTAGAAATAAAGGGACAGCTGCTCACAGGATGAAAAGAAGCTGGAATAAATGAAACAGCTACATGATGTCTTGATAGCTTGATGTATACACTCCAATGCCGCAGATCTCTCTTTGTACAATATTTATGTTTGTTTCTTTAACATTAACTGTGTTCTTATTATTCATTTGCATTTATGAATCGGTTTCAAAACTGCTCTCAAACCCCCTCCACATCTGAGTTTTGCCTCTAGCTGTGATAGAAAAACAACACCTGTGCCCTGCAAAAGAACAGAGTGTTCTTGCAGAATATACACTAATGAGAGGTCAGACCACTTTTTAAAAATATATACTTTTTTGTTTTTTTGAAGGAGAGAGAGAGATCTGAGCTCTGGTATGTTTTCCAATTTTTCTTCCACAATAAAAGAAAACTTTAGATATTCTGCAAGCTCCTTTATGAAAGTAAAATTGTATTTTACCCTGAGTCTGCATCTGATTGCCCAAGGGTATCCTACAACTCCCAGCACTCAAGCTGAGGACAGCTCATGGTACAAAGGCCACAACTCCATTAAAATCTTGCACGCAGGCAGTACCGCTGCAAGCCATTGAATAAAATTAACATTTTCCAAGACATAGGTGGAACACAAATCACATTTTTTTTCCCACCTAGCTACACAACTGGGTTGGTTTTAAGCCTAAAGTCCATCACAACTTTCCCAAAACAGGTACCATTCTTGCTCTACATCCTATGCTCGCCATTTTTGTGACCATTATAAAAGTCTTAATGGGACAAAGAGAAAACCCGAGAAGACATTGGCTGCTACCGCCAGCTCAGTCCAAATGACAGACAGGGAAGGTACTTTCTCAAAGGCCCACAACCCATTAGAACGCACAAATGGCTCCTCACTACAGTTCAGACAGAACATTTGGAAGATAAGTATGACAATGCATTAATAATTTTAACATTTGAAAATATTTCAGGATCTCAGCTTCATGTCTTTCTGTACAATAAGACAAGACATTTTAAAAAATATGTCTGGCTTTTATCTATTCCCAGTGATCCATATTTTATTCAGGCAGTACAGGTGTATTGGCCCATATCCTTTAATTCATAGTAAATGGAATTCTATTCTGTCTCTGCAAACTAGCATTTCATCAGTTTACCCTTCAGAAATGTAGCATTTTGTCTGCTTGCAAAATTGCTACTTAGAATATTGATCCATGCAGTCAGTATTTTGTTCTGAACCTATTCATTAGGAAAGGATTAAAGTGGGCAGCAGAAAAAAAACAAGGAACAACACACCCCTTTGGAGTGTATAAGCCGTGTGTGAGAAATTAAGCACCACAAAAGTGAGTCATAGGGTAGAACAGATCGATGGTAAAACTCAAATGAATGCACTTGCAGCTTACAACTGATCCAGAGATGCTGATTCTCACTGCAGGGCAAGTGCAGTGCTATAAAGAAAACAGAACAAAAATGAATTTATCATACTGCTCTTCACTGTAAGCAAACTCTGAATGCTCGATAAGAAAAATGTATAAAGATAATATTTAGAGATCTTAGATAATCTTATAATTATAAGGCTAATAAAAATATTTCTTCTTTGCTTTTTGTGTTCCTGCTCATATTGAAGTGATGCTCTACAAATTATTTGTCCAATATGAAACAAGAAAAGTTTCAGGAGAAATCTCTAGAGGAGCCCTGGAGACAGAGTGGAAAACAAAAAATAGAAAACAACTAAATTCTTGCTTTGTACCTTGCTGGTACAGCAGCTAGTAGGACCTACACTTCATTATTGAGATAATGAGTAATACGTCTATACATCTATATGCTATTAGTTGGTCCATCCATCAAATCCACATCTCCCCAATTTGGAGACAAGGATATTGTATCAAACACATTTCATTTAAAAATAAAATCGACCAAACCCTCACATACTCCAATCATGTGGAACAACAGGTGAGGATTACAAAAACAGGCCAAGCAGCTCAGGCTGATGGGTACCCTGGAGATCTTCTCATCCCAGCCCTGCTCAAGCAGGGGCAGCTAGCAAGGCTCTGTGCTTCTCCAAGCACGGGGATTCAATGGCCTCTCTGGGCATCTGTTCCAGTGTTTGATCAGGAAATCTGAGCGGCTGACAGTCAGCCACATCAGCTCTGTGCCAATCCTGCTTTGGTCTACAGCTTGTAAGGACCATTTGGGGAATCTTCTGGCATCCTGCTATGCTCCAGTCACCCTCGATTTAGCTGCTGCAAATGACAGCAACCATAAGGCTGTTTTAATTTATACCATAGGCTAAACAGGCTACCAGCTGTCCCATGGCCTGGGAGTCATAAAGGCAGTTTAGAGTCAGGTTTTCCTTTTAAATTTTTTTTTTTTTTACTCCCTCAGCTGGAGATGAGGACTGATTCCAAAGCTGGCTACTCCGTGTAATCACCCAGTTGTCTTTTTGGACACATATTAATACTTTGAACTGGTTTCACTCAAGATCTGTCAGCAAATGTACGCCAAAACAGGAACTACTAAACAGCTGGCTGAAATGTCCTCTTTGCCTAAAAAAATTAATTCAGGCCAGACACAAACTCTAAAAGCCAGGCATTGCTCCGAAAATGTAGGCAATAGTTACACAGGCCTGTGAGTTAGAAGAACTGTATAACATTAGTGCAGTACGGGGCTTATCCCCACCATTTCAGCGTCACCATCCTGCCATGTAGTTTTGGGAGCAATTCCTTACTGGCTGACAGCCTAACACACATACAGCAGTCACATCATGCCATGACTGGCACACAGATCTCACCCCTTCATGCCTGTCTAAGGAACACATGATAAACACATCAGGCCTCTGGACGTATCTTCTAATCAGTATTGACAGAGTTTTTCTTTTCAGCTTCAGCTCCTTTTCTTTGATTGTGGAAGAAACAAATAGCAGAGATAAAAATGAATCCCATGCTGTATCTGCATTCTTCCACAGAGTGATGATAATGCATTGATTCTTTTAGGATCTTACTCTAACATGATAGTTTCCAAACTAATCCCTTTTGTAACACCGTGAGCTGTCTGACAGCGTTTCAAAGGGATTTGCATCAAAACAAGGTAAGGAACTTTGATTGTTATTTGGTGAAAACGTAACAAAAATGGGATCTGACAATGTTCTGGGCAATGACACAAAGTGGCTCTAATATGCAAATACCACTGCACAAGTTATTTGCAAGTTCTGTCCTATAAAATGAAGTAAAAATAGAAGACACTAGATGAAGACTTAAAGCCAAAAGGGACCATTACATCCACATGTCCACAAAGGCAGAAGTTATTACTGTGCGATGTCCACAACTTAATTTATTAGAGCTTACTAACTCAGTGTAGTGGAGAACCTAGGGCACTTTAGGTACTTCAGAATCTATATCATCAAGTCATCAGCTAATTCTGTATCATCATCCGAGTTAGTGGCCATGTTACATCATCCCTTTCAGATCTTCACCGTGTTAAGAAAAATACTTAAATTCTAACCAGAACTTCTTAGGAATATCTTTACTATCAGAAATTATTTCCTCCATAATTTTTCCAAGACACATTCCTATTTAAAGATATGGGTACGATGTATATTGGAGATTATTTGTACTACTGTGCATAACACAATAAACAGTTTATATATGAATGAAAACAATTGGTGCAAGCATCTCTAAAATTTACATGAGTCAGAACTCTGGACACACACTAAAGATGCTCCATAGACAGTTATGTCACTGCAAATTAATTTCAGCAGAATACCTTAATTATAGTCATTGAGCAATAGACAGGAAGGAGTATAAACTGAATGAAGGGGCTTGATTAGTGCATGTACCATAACATGCAGAAGCGATAAGTCTAAATAAAGCTAAAAGGAATCCCTAACAATGCTGTTACACGGTATTGTATCCTGCAGCTTTCTGCATGACTGGGATCATCTGGGAATACTGCACTCTGACAAGCCCACAGTCTTCAGATGGTTTCTTTAATTATGAAGGGACATTAAAAAAACCTCAGTGCAAATCAATGTTTTTAAATAAGACCGCAGCTTGTCCATATTAACAATCTGTATGCCCACATGTATTTTAAATTTGAAAATAATATAATAAATACACTGAAGAAAAACATCTCCCCAATGTTTAAATATCCTGTGGGCATCATGATGTAAACACACTTGCACTGCATCACAAATAATACATTTGATCAGTGTTGAGTCTTTGAAAACACCTTGAACAAAGTTTCTTTCAGAAGGATCAGAGGAAATTGCACTGTGGGTTGCTGCTTGAAAGCATTTACAGGTGTGTTCATGCTCAGTTCTATGCAGGTTGGACGCTTCTTACAGTTATCTTAGAAACTGAGCAACGTTTTTGGATGTGTCCCACTGGGAACAGATCAGCTTCCTGGCCTAATGCTAGAATGTGACTGAGCAGGAAGATTTGTATAGGAATTAAATAGCAGAACTGGGACAGGCAATCATGAAGAATATATATATATAATGAAAATGTATTTAGTAGAATAAACCTGAAGGACTAGATTTCTGGATTTCAAGAATATATATTCTAGTATTATGCTGACAGTACAATAAAATCTCCAAATGATCATTCCTCTGATTACAGCAATCAGATATGCATATATGCACACATGCAGGGATACATATACATATAAAGTGCATAGACGTTTATAGAGACAATTTACTGGGCCCCCAGAAGGGAAGGTCAGAGCTCTTCTGTCAAACATGTTTGATTTCTTTTGACAGACATTGATTCTGATGCCCTGGTTCTTTCCATGTGGCACAGTGATTATAAATTCAGATACAAACAGTAACATAGTGTTTCTCCTGCTAGCCTTGAATCTAATCCTAAAATTGCTTCTGGTTCATCTAGAGTTGCAAGATAGTAATATAAAAATCCAGAAGCTAAACACACAGTTTTTTCCAGAATTCATTACTGAAGCCTAACTTTGTCAGAAGATCCAGCCACTTCTGCTGCCTGCCACCAAGATTTGGCCAACTAAGTTGACAAACAAACCTGGTCAGCACTCATCCACTTTACGCTGACAAGAAAGCACAACTTAGCCCTGTGATATTGTGGCAGTTGGCTCCGACTACAGTGCATAAAGATTATTGATCAGTTTGCAGAATACTTGGAGAGGTTGAATAATAGAGCATGAAATATCTAATATTTTAGGGGTGCACAGAAAGATTAACCATAGTTATGCAATATTAAGGAACAGTTTAAATAATAGATTTTAATAATAAAAGGTAGAACTCTGTGGTACATAGAAGCTTTTTTGTAAAAGCAAAGATAGATGACCTCAGAGAGAACTGTGCTCAAATTGGTTATCAATTGAGCTACAAAAATCTTTTCACTTTTAAGGGCAATCACTGCAGCAATTCCAGTCTGTTTTCTACTCAAACTGTTAAAATAATAATAATTTAAGAAATAGAATTTTCATAAACTTAAAAGGTGATACTAAAATCTTGATTGTAAATAATAGCAAAGCTGCATCCCCCCAGATGTTAGCTTGGCCTTGCAATTGTTGCTCATGAAAAACAAATTCTACAGGGACAATTACAGAGTCTGAATCTCAAAGATGTGTCGTTGTAGAGGGAGGTGCTGCATCCCATTCATTATGGCTAACTTTATCAAGCATCACTTATCCTAGGAATTCATGCAGTCACCTCCACTGCAAACAAAAGCTTCCACGTTATAAAACAATAAATATCCCACCCAGGGAAACTTTTGCTGAAAGTAATTGACTCAAAATCTGTAAACTAGGCAGCACAGTGCTTCTGTAACAAAAAAAGGCTTCAGTTAGAACTGCAGTGACCAGAGGTGGCCAGGGCTTTGCTGTGATGCTGCGCATCCTAAAGTTAGCACTGCTGCCACTGCCACCTTCTCGAGTGCCACTCAGAAGTACCGGCAGAAGGCTGAACTCTGTGACTTATTCACAGACATACAACTGAGGTTACAGTCACAGAAGCTCAAGCCTTGTTAAAACATGAGCCACTAGCTTCCCAAGGGTATTCTTACACACCTGAGTGCCCTGTGTTGGCACTCATTTTAGATATAACTCAGAAGGCAGCATTTCCTTTTAAAGAATCAGAACTCTAATTAGATATCACAGAGTCAAATGATGAGAAAGAGCAGACAGAAGTTTCTTTGGCAAGAAACTGCAGTCAGTACAGAAAACTTTTGCTCTGCTACATTGCCCAATACAAAGAAAAGGCAACTGCAGTTGCCTGTGACCCAACCTACTGGATGGTTTCTGGCTGTGCCAGTCTTGAGACCCTCAAAAAGCCCAGACTCCTTTAGTCTCTTGCTCATTTTCTTCCACCTCTCTTCCTTGTACTATGAGGCATCAGCTACCGTACAGTTCCTCTGTTGCCCACTTCTTTTTGGCAGTTTCAACAGAGAACAGAGAACACACTGTGAAGGAGCATGGTGTCAAATTAAGCATAAGTACTTAATTCTCCCCTATCCTAAGAAAAATGGACAACAGTAAGGAACAATTCCTGTCCTGTCTTAACAGAATTTAAAATGAGCAAGTACAATAACAGCTCAAAGTGAAGGTTTACAGAAGAAACTGGCTCATGCATCATCTCTGCATGGCTGCTCTCTGCGTGCCCAGGATGCACTCTCTGCCATCTATGTCAAACAGCCCAAAGCCAGCCTTTCCCAGGAGCTGGCTACAGCAGCACCCCCAAAGACCACACTGAGGAAATGCTGCTTGCTTCATTTCCCCTGCCAACTACTGCCTGTCATTTTTGGAACAAGACTATTACTCTACTCTACACAAGCCATCCCAACTGATAAGTAATTTTACGTAATGTGATGAGAAGAGCCGCAATGATTACAAAGCAGCAAGGACCTTGGCCACAAGCGAGGACTTGCTTAAATGCAACAGCGTTAACTGCTTCTGTTTTTACTCACTGGAAGGACCTCTTAACCTGAAGATACATTTCAGTAGGCAAACCAGATATTCTGTCAGCACAGTAACCAGCAGGCAAGTGTAACACAATAGAAAGCACAGCAACAACAGCAGAGCAACAAGATCCTAGGTCATAGCAGTCAAAGACTTGCTCAAGTGTAACAGCCATGGACACAGAAACAAAGGAAAGAAGCCACTTACCTTCAGATGGCCACAGGAACACAGGGATCTCCAACTGGAAGCCCTCACCTCCACTGCCAACCATTAAATGAGGTCTAGGAAGGAGTGGATCCTGGCTCCAGCCCTTTCAGTAACTCGAATGCACTACATGCAGCTGAGAACCCCTGGGTGGGCTTCGCCTTCCCACCAGGTGCTCAATCTGTGACACAGAATTTCTGCTACATTGTACTACAAAACAGAGAAGAGAATGAACCTCTCATAGACCACTCCATGATTCTAACAGGTCATCCAGCAAGTTCTTATATGCATAAAACAGGCTTGTCATTTTTGCAGATACTAACAAGAAAGATAAAATTTAAAATTAAAAACAAACAACAAAAGCCAGTTATAATTTAGGTTGGATTTTCATAAGTGTTTTGTCCTTTCCACCCATTACAGAGTTTTCTGTGAATTATATTCTGTCCTTGCTTTAAGGTGAGAAGCTGGTGCTTTCAGTGACTCTATCAGTTTTGTTCAGTAAAGGAGATTGTTAAACATAACGATTCCAAATCAACACCAAGCAAATCTACTACAGAGGCAAGGCACAAAGCCTTGATACTATGAGCAGATTGCATCCCAAACACAAGCTCTACACACAAATGCCTGAAGTACAGAGTAAAGGTTTGTAGATACTCATTTGCTTATATGAGAGTTTATCAGAATAGTCAGTATTCAATATTTAACAACTTCCCCACCATCTCCAAATTTACATTTAGGTTGAAGGAGTTCTTTAAATAAAATATTTATGTATGTAATGTCAAAACCACCTGCTCAGTGCAAAGGAATAAAAAATACTGAGATGTTGATCCTTAAACACATCATTATTTCTTGTTGGCTTCTTTTATGTCTCAAGTTTTGTTCTCTAGGATACCCAGAGGCTCTACCCTCTCTGTATAATGTACCACTTCTTTCTTTTACTTTCAGAATTTGTTTCAATTGATTTTGAAGAAAAGCAAGTTTTAATGACTTCTCTTGCCCTAAAAACAGCCATTTCTTTCTGTCTTCAATAAGACATTCTCAAGATCAAAACCCTCTCTTTAATGGGCTTTTCTCCCTTATATTTGTGTCCCTGCTCATATCATATGAGAATTAAAGTTATTTAAATAATTTCTAATTTCTTTGTCATTCATCAACACATTGGAATCAAATTTTATTTAAATATTGAATATAGAATTTTCACTCTCTGTAGCACAGGCTTTGGATTCCACCCAAAGAAAGAAAAAAAAGTTCTTGTGAGTAATGACGGATGAAATCTTGCAGTCTAAACATTGAAAAAAAAACCTCACTTATCACACACAGTACGAAATAAACATCAGCATTCTGCATGTGTGCTGAAATAATACAAAGAGAGTGTCAGCTTGAGGAAGCAATTAAACCTACTACACACTACTTGCACGAGATCTATTTCTTTATGGTGAATGGGGCTGGGGAGAGGAGCAGGGGGGAAAGGGAAGGGGAAAGACAGAAAGAACAAGACAGCCTAGTATATAAAACCATCCCATCCACGTCTGAGTACACTTCTAAGAATTGTACCAGCATTATCAGATGAGAAAATGTTGCTTCAAATACTTGTTTCCTCTACGTTTGTTTTTTTTTTTTCCCTTTGGCTCCCTTTGTTTCCTTCCCCTTCTCTTTCCTACTCACACTTTCTCTAGCAGACCCTTCTTTCAGTTGTGAGACAAAAGCACATTTATAGAAAAAGCATGTCACGTGCACATCATGGAGAGCACCTCCCAGAGAAAAGAGCCTTTGCTGATCATATTTTACTGGCCATAGCTATCACTTCCAATTTTTAAATTAGATTAGCATATTTAACTTTTAAACTGAGGTAAAGTAACCTCCCTAGGTGCAAATGCTTAATGCCAAACATAAAAGACCTGGATAAGTATTGAGAAGATGAGGACTTAATATTCTCAGTTGATTGAATAAGCAGAACACAGAATAGAGCAACACTAGGATTACAGTCACCGATTAGGGATGAACATCTCTAAACTACTGAACCTATGGTTTTGCTTTGTCATTTAGTCATGCTAAGGTTATTTCTATTATGCTCAGAAAGAAATGTTAACAAAGAACTTAAAATGCTTGAATACCCATAATTTTCTGTATAGAACGTATAGCATTATGAAAGAATTAAATGTGCGGGCTGAATAAGTAAGAGAGAAAAAATAAAATAAATTGCACTAGAAATATTTAAATGATGGCAAATGTAAGTTTAATATAAAACCATATTAGAACAATTGAGAATCATGAGTGCCTGATTTATTATTTATATAGCATACTAAAAGTTATCTGTAAAGGAAATTGTGTAATATGCAGTAAATTAGACAAAGCTGCACTATAAATTGGGATTAAATCTTAAACTGGTTTTAATATTTAATATGCTATCATGACTCACATTTTCAATAACGGTTGTTCAAAGTTCAGGAAAAGGTTTGAAAGCAGCCAGATGACAATGAGTTGCAAAACCTCACCTCCTTATGATACAACTTAAATCAGGTAATTACTTAATTGACAAAACCAGACAGAACCAGCACATCATCTGCTGAGGACCCAGTCCAAAGAGTGGAAAAAACTCTCATTGCATTCACCAGAGCGAGGATCACAGTTACTGCAAGTTACATAACTGTGAGGACCAGATAAAGTATCTTATACAGAAGTAAAATAATTGCAAATTAATTCAGTTTATTTTTAATGATTATCCCAGTGGAGTGCTGTTAAAATCCATCCTTTGAAGGATGCAAAATCTGCACTATCCCAGAAGAACTATCCAAGAAGACTATTTGAAGTTAGGCTGTTTAGCTCTGACTTTGTTCAAGTCAAAGTTCAAGTGCCCGGCTGGATTTCAGGCTACACATTTAAATAAGAGATGTCTGAGCACGAAGTAAAATAGTTACATTTTTCTGTAAGTATGCAGGTTGCAAGAAGCTGTGTTTCTGTATATACTAGAATACATTTCACAAGTTAAAACTTGTTTATTTATGGAGCTTTGCTTATGGCCATGTGGAACACTGATTCAAAAGGTTTTGATCTGCCTGGCTTAGTCCAGCCTCAGACATTTATTACTGACACTACTGTGAAAAAAGAATTGCCTCGCTTATGGTCTATGGTCCTAATGCACCATGAAAAGAAAATAAATCACAGTCCTTGACCAGAAAGGTTTACAACTGAAGACATCAAACAGAAGGAAGACAGGGACAGTTCAAGGAAACTATGGCACAGCCTTGCTCAGCAGTTTAGTCCATGGTCTCAGCACATCGATAGCCTAAGTCCTGCCAGGAGAGCTTCAAAGAAGAAAACAATTTGGAGATGGTTATAGAGACCATGAAGACAGCATGGGAAAGGCACCAAAGTACTACAAACAGCTGAAGGGGACGATTGTGAGTATGGAAGGACAAGTCAAAATACCCCTGCTTCCTTGAAGATGATAGGAGAGGTGGGATATGGCTTTTCTCTAAGTGGAATGGTTTCACACAACTATTTTAACTTGCAGTTTAGACTACATTAATCATTTTAAGTTTTAGGTGTTCTGCACAGGAAATCATACTGAGATGTCTGGAGTGCTTTGAGCTGCTTAAAATTCTTAATTGTCATTTTGATGAATGTAAAATAAGCATTCAGCAGATAAATTTGGTCCATAGTGAATTTGCATTATGAATGATAGCACTTTCTAGCACTGCCACTGCAAGAAATGTCGATTTTAATTAACACTCTATTTTAAAAGACATTGTTTTGTACATGACACACTAGGAAAGGTCTCCTCATCTGCATGAACTTTAGACTGCTGTGCTAAGCAGTGTGGCTGGAGTTCCTTGTATGTTTAAAAGAAGCCTCCGTTAACAACTCTCACGGGGACATTGTCATTTTTTCTGCAGTCACCTGTTTCTAGGACAGAGTTGCTATATTAAAAGATGTTTCCATCACAGAAGACAGCTGCCTCCTTGAGTCACCTCTGCTCTTGTAGCTTTTTTATTCATTACCTTTACAACTACGGTTTGTTCACGTCTAGTTAGGATTCCAGTCCAAAATGTGATATAAATCAGAAATTACAGCGTATTAATGTAATATTTTGTTACTTATCTGTCTTCTGTCAAGATCAATCAGTTTAGTAGACTGTATACTATTAGCACAATACCTAGGCCAAAATAAACTATTTGTTAGAGGATGTTATCAAAGCAGACAAATATATGTAAGAAGAAAAACTGACTCTCATATTTTGGAAGCCAGTAGGGTATTTTTTCCTCTGACTTCAGAAAGAAGTTTAGACATTAATATACTTCACAGTAGATACATTCTTTTCTCATTTATGAGAGCCACTCTCAATAAAACTCTGCAATACAGTCACATCTAAATTACATTTTGTCTTGGAATAACTCACCTCAGTGCTTTTATTTATTTTCAACCTTTTTACGAATATCTGAAAGACAGCAAAATGTATTTGGGAGAGGGCCTCATGGAAACACATCCTGTCTCAAATGCTTTTTATTATCTAGCAAAACTGGTAATGGATATGAGCATATCTTTAATTCCCAAGGATGGCTACTCACTTTATCTGTGTAAAGAAATGTGACAAAGTCACAATTCTTAAGAAAATTCAAATTGGAAAGCAAAGTTTTCTACAAAAAGTATGCTGTTTATTTTCTCATTAGAGCCCAAGCTTATTGGGTATTATTTATCTGTTTTCCAAGACAATATTGTAACTCAAGGGTTATTGGTTTTGTTAAGATACTGGCTATACTGCAGACTGTGAATAAAGGGAAACAAAACAAGACAAAACAAAACCCCTTTTATATTTCCTTTATCTATAGACATTTGATGTTTAAAAAGGGAAAGATTTTAAAATACAAATACAAAACCCAGAGTTTTTCTGCACCTGCTTACTCTAGCCTCAATCCCAGAATAACAACAAACTGAAAGCTCCTAACAGCATGTGTTTGATGGCAATGGGAATGTGTTTGATGGTAATGGCAATGAGGTACATTTTTCACTCACACAATAATACCAAACATAGTTGGCCATTTTACAGGATATCCCTACATAGCAGGAATCCCATGAAGTACATCATCAGGTGGACAAGGCACCTTGGCTGGGCATGGCAGAGCTCCACCAGCTTTGACATTTGGCAGTACGGATCACACAGGCTGGAAATGGGGATATAGCTCCACTCTCCCAGGTTTAGCACACACAATCCCACAGCCACTCCTACAGGAGAAGAAACTCAAGGAATGCTTGTGTGTGTGTGTTTGTTCCCCAGGCCATCATCCATAAATACCTCGACTACGGATCAAAGGTAATAAGAGAGACAAGTAGTCCATTGAGGTATTTTCAAGAGCATATCTCTATGTATTATTATTCCTTTATTGCCAAAATATAGCTCAGATAAATATGAGCCTAACTTCCGGCAGGGCACTCTGAAATGCATTTCTGATGTTGATTATAAATGGTAAAGATGATTTATATAAGAAGTTCTTATCAAAAACATACCCAATCTTTATCATGATAAAGAAAAACACATTATGACTTCCAGCCTGGTATTACTTTCATGATTCAGTTCCATTTTTCTTAATAAAAACTTGAACAAAAATGATTCTAGCCAGAGCTTGCTATTTTATTTCTTTTATTGTAACCATTAAATCAGTTTTCATTTCATTACTCTAATTGTGCCAGGGAGCAGCAACTGCCACCTTAAGGCCCATAACCTGACTTAAAATGCTCCCAGCTCATTCCACCTTAACACATACTGCAGCACTTAGAATCAGCACAGCAGGTCAAGCTATACAACAGCACTGTTGTGATCAGAGGATTTTTGGCAGTTAAATGAGGAAAAAGACTGAGGCAATAAGAAAAAAGTAACGTTTCTCTTGCTTAGAAGATTCACAGCAGTTGACATAACCATTTTTCATTTGTACCTTAAGTGTCTCCAGAGCATTCTTACTTAGGTGGAGATTCCACACATGAGGAGCATTTCTCCACACAGCACACAATTGTCTAATTCACTAGGATGATTTTTACCTTAGGGATTACACATGTAAAGAGCCACCTTGCTGGGCCGTGAGGGAAAAATCCATAATGATGATATATGTATATGTCTGTCTGTGCTATTTGTGTGGGTCCCTTCTCCTGTTGTTTCAATCCTGCAGTCTATCTATTCTAAATCTCCCTGTAAATGGTGTATTACCTCCATTTTACTAGTGTGGAATTGAAAGCAACAAAAAATAAGCAACTGCATATGTTACATACAGGTAGAAAGACAGAGCTAGGATTTAAATTCAGGTCTCCTAATTCCCAGGTGGATACTGTTGTATCTGCCTTTTCCTTTGTCACTGTATATTAACAGGCTTACTTATATGTCTACATCACCTACAGCATTGATTTTAGAAGGCTTTTCTCAGCCTAAATGAACCAAGCTCTTGTAAACAAGATAAAAGGGAAATATTCTAAATTGACAAGTTTGGAACAGATCTTTATTAAGAAAAAGCACAATTATATCCTTAAGTCTTCACGTAACATTCAATAAAGTGGCAAAACAATAATAATAATAACAACAACAACAACAATAACAATAATAATAATAATAACAACAACAACAAAACAACAGTATTTAATTGCTATGGAATGACCAGAATCACATTCTACCTGCCTCACATGTGCTACTTTGCTGTCCCTGCCTACACTGCTTTTGGAGCCTAGAGCATAATCCCATTCAGACCAAAGGTAAAGAAGATGAGGAAGACAGGAGGGGGACAAATCTTGGAAGGAAATCAGGATGCGTGTGATCTACATGTATAATGAGTAGATCCATTCCATTTATAATTGAGTTTGAGGTGTCATTGATGAAATACTCCATGCTCGGGAACTTCATTATATGACTAGAATGACTTAAATGTTAGCTTAGTCATTCCAAAATGACAGTTTTCAGAAAACTCTGATGTTGTTTTCATCATGTAAGTCAATTGATTGAACGGCATATGGTTATCCTGTTGTTATGACATTGCATGTGTATCTTTCTTAGTATCAATAAAATTAGAACTTTAAAAAAGCAGTAATTTAATTTGGAACTTGAAAAAAACAACACATCACACTAATTTAAACAAGTCATGCATAGAATGTATGGGTGTTGATGTATAAGCCTGATACATCTTACAAATGACAAAACTTTAACCTGTTTCAGTTAAAGAGGCAATTGTTCAGTGGGGACCCAGGGTTAGTGCAGCAGCCAACCTGCTAAATGCTTCCAGCATCAGGTCAGGGCCTTCTCTTTCTATTCAGCAAATTAAGAGGCTGCCTTCTAGAACACAGAGGATATTTATGTGAATTCCTGATTATTAATGGCCTTGTTCTCAATTCTTCTTTTTTGTTTGTTTGTTTGTTTTATTGGCAGCAAATGTTTATCCATGGCAGTGAGTAACATGGTAATAATGCATTGCCTCAAATTTTAACACCTTCCCTCAAATATTATTGATCCTAATTTCACATCTCTTGATAAATATTTATTTAATCTTATAGAGTACAACAGCTCGAACAGTGGAGATACAGTTGCCTGAAGTTAGGATACTCCACAGGTGTTTCAGAAGCAGAGGTTCAAAATGCCACTACAGCTCTACTACATAACTGCTGCGATCTTGCTACCCAGCAGTGGGATATGGGCATTTTCTCCCTTCTGTTTAACATGACTTCTGTGTGCTCACTACATGCAATTTAAACAGGGATTCTCCAGAAATAAAGACTGCAGATCGTTAATTTTGAACATCTTCCTTCAATTTTTTTTCTCTGAGGAGATCTGTATCTGAACATAGATATCTAATTCACGAGAATTCTTTTATTATAATATGGATTACGCATGGTAAAATGTGTAATGTAAAAGGCATTTTGTGATGCTCTGGAAGAATCCCAGCACAGGGAAGAGTGGTCATTCTGAGAGTGGTTTTGGAACCTAAAGAGAAACATGTAGTTACTGAGAAGTCAGATGAGCATCCTGAGCATCAAAGCTTTTAGCCTATGTTCCGACAGAAACGGCAACCATCTCAGTAACTGGCTTGTGTTTTCTGGGAGGCAGTCACTTTTTGTACATACTGGGAGATTGCTTCTAAACTCAACTTTGTAAACCAAGTCTCTAGCATGTTTAGAATTGCAGATGTGTGTTCTGAGAATTTGCAGTGTTTGCCAAAAAGACACTATATGATATTAGCACAGTTGGTTCTGAATTTTAAACCCAAATCTGATGTGCTATGACTCACAGCCTCAGGAAAGAATTAGATGAATAGCTCATAAGGGGAGAAACACTGCCTGAATATCTTTATAGAGGAGATATGCTGAATAATAACCATCATTTCCATACCACCAGCTACCATTCTATTTAGGATACAATGTGCTGCTATGGAGGCAGAGTGCCATACAGATAGATGCATCTGAATTATCTTCAACATACTTAAAATACTAGAAATCATGAAACTGCAACAGCACAGTCCTAACTGATGACTTGTTCTCTAAGTTCACACTCAGAACGTCTCCCCAAAATCCTTAGGTAGAAATCCATTCTGAAATCCATACTGTCACAGCAACTCCAGAACTCAGAGAGAAAAGCTAGAAGAGGTATCCCTACTCACAGTGTTATCACACCTCTCACTGAAGTATAGGCATAATCTCCAATTAGTTATGATACAACAAAGCTGTATTTGTAATATCGAGAGGGTCTGACATATTGTCACAAGCTAATAGTACTTTCATCTTGGGAACTCTTAATTTATGTGTAGGTTTTGAATTTAAATTTGCATTTTTCTTGCAATGAATGCCCCACACATTCTTTTAAAATGATACATACAAAGTGAATCTGGACCCATGTATTTCTGGAAGGAATTTCTGCAAACGAAAACATTCAATATGTGTAGTTCTGCAGAGCCTGTGTCATCTCATGGGTTATGGCTATTATGAAACAACCTCATTTTCAGGACTGACAGATTTCATCATGTAAGACTTGCATTTAATGTTGCCCTAAATCCTAGGGCTCAAAAGCACAATACTTGGCTTCAAGGAATTTAAGTAAACTGTACTCAGAGAATTATAACACGAAGCCAACAACAGCTTTAGGCATTGAATGCCTAGCACTCCTATTCTACTCAGTCTACTCCAAGCATCTGTTATAATTCTTTTTGAAAGACACAATAAATGCTTGTATAAGCTGATTATTAATCACAAGCCTTTGAATGATTTACAAGAGGACACTGCATGCATGGTGTGGAAGATCATGTTTATTTGGCTAACTTTACTAGCTAAATAGCCTCACATCTGGAACACCGTGATTTATAGCACATCCATAGCCATAGTCCCAAAAATGTTTTAAGAAAGTAATATGGAAAAACTTCAATTCATAATTTCTAGGAGAAGCCCATATAAGACACTTGAGCATTAGCTGTGTCGCTCCTCTCTGATTTCTCTTGCATTTTGCATTTCATTTTACAGTGAGAGATATTGTGATATTATTCTCAAATGTCCTGAAATTCAGCAGTAAGAAGTAGCAGAGACTGTCAATATCCAAATAACAACATACTTGCTAAATTTAATACAACAGAATTTCACCTACTTGCCTTTTAATTTCCCATCACAATTTTTATGAAAAGACAGGAAGCCATAGCAGAAATAGATGTATTTCAACAAATATTTGGTACTCTTTCAAGCACTGCGCTTTTGCATCCCTTGTAACATTTCAAGGCAATGCCCAGGATAAGATTGTGTGCTAATACTTGCAGATCTGGCTTGTGAGAATGGCTCCATAAATAGAATTTATCCTTTAAACATCAGTCATTCTCCCTCCCTGCTGTGTTGCATGTTTCATTTTTCACAAGGTGAAAAGAGAACCTACTGATGATAATGGCCTTTTGCTCCTCCAGAAAAGGAAAATCGTAGGTCCCTCCAGCAAAATATGTCCCTGCTTAACAAGCAACTGAATAAGCACAAACTCCATAGGGCTTTGCTTAATGGGCCAAGCAAGTACACACTTTTGCTCTACCAAAGCTGAATGAAAGCATGAATGCTAACTTAGGAATATTCCTCCTTTTTCCTGAAAAACAGCCCTATAAATATTCAAGGAAATCAATTCAGCTGAAAAAAAATACAGTTACACAGGAAAAAATATCTCCAAGTTTCAGCTAGTTTTCTCTCCCATGTTCTAATGCTTTTAAAAATACTGCTTGCATACACTACAGCAATCAGTGTTCAGATTTATTTTCTATATCCTCTTTTTCTCCACTTCTTTTGATGCTGGAATTTTCAGTCTTTCATATATTCTTACAAAGCCATAGAATGGATGATGGAAAAACAAAAATATGGAAGCTGGAAGGAAGAAAGCACCAGGAAAGAAATCCCTGCATCTAAAGATCAAAGGGTGAATAAAATACACAGTGTGAGTAATTTCTAGTTAAGCTCTTAGTAACTAAATAAGCTAAAAATAATTTGGTACACAAATTATTTTTCACCTAATGTGAAATATATGTAATTTTATTTTTAATTCCAGAAAGTACATAGGACTGAAAAGACTTTACTATGCCAATAAAACACACCTTTCAGCCTTTGCCAGACATATATAAACTGCAGCAAAGCCTTCATGACTCAAATACCAAATATTCACAGAACTTTTTTCCTTCTCTGCAGTTCATCTAAACAAAATGATTAGTAACATCTGCAAAGACACTTGTTGTTTGTCTTTACAGCCATCCTTAAGATCTCCAGTGCTGTAATGGACATACAAAAACAATGACAGCTTGAATGGGACAGCTGAACATTGACAGTGCTGTATTGCGTCTTAAGAAATATTGCCTCTTGGGTTATTCCATCTCATTCATAAGCATCTGTGGTCTTTTCCTTCTCCTGAGAATGGAAGACTTGTGAGAGAAGAAACTGAAATATTTGACTACAGCTTTTAGGTAAGATGACAAAAGTACAGAACAGCAGCAGCAACACCATGTGTCTCTCGTCTCTTACTGTCTGAGAAGTTAGTCGGTTTCTCTCCTCCATGTGGATGTCAAACCCGAGATCACATGCAACACCCATGCTTACAGGGGAAAAAAAAATAAAGGCAATAAAGTGGTAACAAGAATAATTTGGGTAAGAAATAATTACCTATATTAGGGGATATAAACAAGGGCTTGCTTTGGCAGTGAATACACTTCCTGAAGTTAAAGAAGAGTAATAAACCCAAGTGTGTTCTTGGTTAGGGGGAAGATTTTCAAAATTCAACATAGGAAAATAATAGTACTTCAGATGAAATCAGAAATCAGAAATGACTCTTTGAGTCATTATAAAAATACAGATTCTGTTTTACCCATAACATACATAATTAACTAAGCCTCCTATCTTCTGATCAGTCTCTCTTGATCACAAAGACACTTATTTTCTAGACATAACTGACTGGATTCAATTAAAATATATGCTCATCTATCAATAAAATTCAAATAGAAACTCCCTTGACATTCAAAACCAAACAATGAAAGTGATCAATGACTGTTAGAGACTCCTGTATGGAAAACTATTCATACACACAAAAAATACACTGGGATTAAAGTAAAAGTGTGCAGTATCTATTACTCTGCTGGGGTTTAATTTAATTTAATTTAAAGTAAAAAACAAAACAAACAAACAAACAAACAAACAAAAAGCAGCAACACTTCAACACTTAAAACAGCACAAAATGGATCTATACCCACCAAGTTACAATCATGGCATCATCATGACATAAGGTAATGGGACTTCACATCTACACACAAAAGTTGTAAAGGATTTAGTGAATTCATTTGCTTTAACTACCACTTCATTCAGCTCAGCAAAGCTCTGCTGACATCTCGGTCTAATTTAGTTTATTTAAGTCAAAATGGTACAATTGTATATATGTTACTAGTTTACCCTAGCTTATTCTGTATTGCTGAAAATAAACTTATCTGTTGATATGTGTATGCTCAGTAAAATATTTCTTTATGAATTTGATCTTGGAGTCGTACTGAAACAATTTTTAATATTAACATCTTACCTCTTACAATTCTAAGATCCACAAAAATAGTGTATTTATATAATAGATTCCCACGGGGACACTCCCTTGTAATAGAATTTACTCACTCCAAATTCAATCATAGAATCATTAAAGTTCGAAAAGACCTCTGAGATTGTCAAGTCCAACCATCCAACTGCTGCCCATGAACTGACACTTACTCAGTCACCTGTACTGTCCTTCAGCTGTAAAGGACCAAAGCCCATCATGCATTGACACTTTTTTGGAGGCATGATCTATTCATTATACTTTTGCAAAGAGCAAGAGATGCTCTTACTCTTCATATTTGCTTCAAGAGCACTGGGGTTAGTGAGGGACATGCCAATGGACTGTGGCTTCCTCCTCAAATAGCATGAGGTTATTGAAGCTTGATAAGGATTTCTCAGTTCTTGGAAGGCAGAGTAACCATTCCCCTGTTAATAAGAAGTGCTTACCAGTATACAACATTCTTCTAAAAGAGCATGTTGGTAAACTACATGGAGTTTGTTGTTGCCAGATGTTCTATTTTAAAATATTTTTTAGCCTATTCCCTATTCTCTGTCCCTTACCAAAAAATGCAAAAAAAAATAAAAAATAAAAAATAAAAAAAATCAGTCAACAAAAAGGGTCACATTACTCTGTTTTTCTTTAGTTTTTCATTTAATAAGATTGTTCTTTATCATCTTCATTTTTCTACTGATCGGCGGGGAGGGAAGGCACGGGGGAAAATGACAAATAGGCTGCATTTGTCCCATCCCTTCTGTCATTTGTTTCATGGGTAAGTGAGTAGAAATGAAGACAGCATGTTCCACACTGAATATTGAGAGCACAGAATATGGCCTCTAGCTAAAGCACAAATAATTTCTATGCATGATGAATCCTTTCAATAACAAGAGCCCTGCTAATGTGGGATCAAATCACAGCCATTAGCTCTTGGCTCTTAAAGAAATGATATAGAAATCTGAACATCAAGCCGTAGTCAAATATCACACAAACTGGCCAGTATTTACACTGGCAATTTACTCTTCTCACCAATATGCTAGTATAATTAGAAAACAAAACAAAGCAAAACAAAACAAAACAAAAAATACACCAACATTCGACAATAAAATCCTTTAAATGCAATAGCCTGCTTAAGAAAACGATGGATCATTCTGAAACAAGGGGCTAAGGAATAATTCTACTTATGCATGAATTAATCCTGGGACTATATCAAGACTGGTAGCTCTGTGCAATAAGTGATTTTCTATGGCAAGTAGCATGATTTTGAAATAACCCATGTCTTCATTTCCTTTTCTCTTCTTTTAGATTTAATCCTAGTTCCATAATACATCAATAAGTATCATACACACTACTGAAAGGGGTCATCGTCCAAGTTAAAGAAATAGATTCAAATTTGTTTGAGTCTTCTTGCAAATTCTTCTTGTAGTGTCCTTACTTATAAAGCAGAAAAACAGGTGCACATGGAAAAAGTTTCTTTCAGTGTTGTAATTGCATGACTTCTACTATAATATTCATTAAGTGACAGAACCAAGAAAACAGAAAAAATCACTTTTCAGTGATGGGGACCAAGAACTTTTTAATCTACTGTTTTATCTTGTCTTTATAGTATGTCTTACACAAAACTGTTACAGCTAACTACAGAAAGGTGTATTATTTAGAAGTCCATCAGAGTAGACTGGGTAACCTCAAAGAAAGAAGAAAGGACACCTTCTAGGAGAAACCCTGCTGTGAACCGAGTTCCAAATGTACAAACTTGTCTCATCACCAAAGCTTCTTTGAAGTCACTGCAGAACTGACACTATACGCTAGCTATTCCAGTGCTTCTTATTTTCAGTCAACAGTGCTTTTTGAAACCATGGTAGTCACGGAAGAAGTCACACTAACTGCAGCAAAAACACTTCCAAACTGAGTTCAGGCTCTTTGACTGTGATCCAGAAGCTTCATGTGGTCATTTAGAAGGGCTTCTCTTCTGTTGTTCTTCATTTTTTTTAATTTTTATTTTTCATAAAAGTGGTAGCAATTTTCCTATTTTAGTTCATTACTCAATATATTATGCATTGAAAAATGAAGTTGTTAATAACCTGCAAAGCAAGAATTATATATAGAATATATTCTCTTATCAAGTAACTTTCTTCATGCATGGTATTTTATTTTTAATGAGGATTTTGTTTCTGGACATTTTTTAAATTTTACCTGCACCTCCATAGAGCCACTTTATATTTTATTCTTAAAGGCCTTCTAGACCCTGAGAAGAAGTCTGCTGATCAAAGAACTCCTAAAAGATGCGACAAATAGCCAACTCCAAAAGACTCAATAACATGGAAAATTCAAATTCTTGGAGAAAGCAAAGCAAATGACTTGCAGCAATGTAGTGTTTTATTTCAACAGAGTACACCTTGCACTACTTTTTCCATCTACAGGACAACCTAAAATGCTCAAATTCACTAGTCTAGGCTGTGACAAAGCCTCCCAATCAAGACACTGTTCATTAACATAATAGCAGAAAAGGATGGCATGATTGTCAGCTGACAACATGCCCTGCTCCCTGAAACACATATAAATGGAGTCCAGACTATAGTAAACTAAACTAAAACATTAATAATGTTTTACATTTGAACCAGTATACGTTCATTTTTAAAACACACGATCTTTTGCAGCTCAGAAGATATACTCTGTTCCTACTTTTTTTTTTTTTGTTTCAGACAGTTGATTGTTGTTTTGCATCAACGAGATGAATTAGAAAAATGCAGCTGCTTCTTTATTTAGGAACACAGGATATTTTTTTGGAAAACACCTTGATGATCACCAAATCTAGTTCTCTTCTATTGCAAGCAATCATACCATGCATATTTCCTCCTAAAAACTAGTACTAACATGCAATTATGTCATATGAAGATCAAAATCAGAATAATAGTTCCCTCTTCTAGTTCACTCAATTTGTCTCATCCAGAAGAAAAATTACAGCAAAAGATAAATCTCAATTTATGTACCACAATTTCCTATTAAGCCATTTGGTTGAATTAAGCTCAAATTTCCTTTTTTGTGACAACACATGTCATGACATTAAGATCATGTTCCCTCATTTCTGTTGCTTTAAACTATGCCATCAACATCACGAAGAGATTCAACAGAGAATTTGATGAATGCTACAGAATTCTTAAAATAAAGTTAGTCGGCTGCTTTTCATATATTCATTCATTTCCATTTATGATTTCATCTAATATTTTACATTCTTAACAGGAAAAAACAGGTGGCTTGAATATAATAGGAAATAAGTGGAGGATGCAAGTCGTGGGAAGAGTAGTAACTTAAATTCTAGTCATACCATACCTATAATCATAGCAATAGTACCACACTTGCATTCATTAAGAAACATTCAGTTACCCTCTTAGCAATCAAGTTTGAAATGATTTAGCTCAACAGTCTATCCCCAAAAGCATACATCTGTACTAAAGTAAGAAATAAATAATTTAACATTATAAATCTTTATTGAAAACATTTGCATCTGGCTGAATCAACTGCTCACTTGTATACTTTTGAGTATATTGTACTGTTTTACTCTTTCCTTCGATGATGTTATGTAGTTGTTAAATGAGAAACTTAGGTTTCATTTTTCAAACGAAGCACCTTTCCGCTTCCCTACCTTCTGGCACAAAGTCTCAAGCTAGTTGCTAGAAGATGACTTGGAGATCCCCACTGGAAACACAAACTGAAAGTGTAATGAAACTGTAAGCACACCATTTATGTTAATAGTTGTGAGAAAACCAATGTGGTGAATTAACTGCCACACAACAGTATTACATGTGCTACCCTTGGCTGAGAAAGCAGCAAGTACTGAAGGAGAAGAATATAAAATACAATGCTCTGTGTGTTTTCAGGCTACAGATGTGACTTTTTCACACAGGTTTAGTAAGTGTGGTTTCGGTGATTCCCATTTCGTATCTTCTCTTCCTTAACAGATTCATATTTCTATTTTTTCATTAAAATTCTGTATCTAACTAAATCCATTGCATGTTAAAAGCAGCAGATGCAGTAATTCAAAGAACAACTGACCAGTTGGATATTTGTTATGACTGGTTAGCAGCAAAGCATGCATAGGATTGCATGGATCTTTTATTAAAATCCAAGAATCAAAGAGCACAACTAAAGCTCATGTGACACTGGAAACCTCTATCTGCAACAGCCATTTCAAAGCAAGCCCAACTCATCCTGCAGAGATAGTACATACTTCAATCAGACCTGCTGTGTATTTGCATTTAGTCTTGGTGATCAAATGACTTCCCACATCATTATGAAAGTGCAATATTAGTTTCCATGCCTTTTATGAATATGATATCTCAAAATTTAACATATTTTGATAGAAAATGTGGAAATAGTAAATTTAGTCTTGACGCTATTGAGCATATGACAATCACACAGGGGTTTGAGTCAGAATGGGCCCAAAAATACTACCTAGTTCCATACCATCTATCATGGGCAGGAGCACCTCCCATTAGAATCAGCTTGCTCAAAGCCCCACTCAGCCTGGCCTTGAGTGCTTCCAGAGATGGATGATTAATTCTTTTTTTTTTCACCTGAACCATTATACACATCATGAACACACTGTATGTATATGTACTATTTCCATTCAACATATGGATAGGTAAAACAGGAAAAGAATATAGTAAATAGGGAAAGATCAGTCTAATTCTGTTTTCTGAATATGGAAACACAGAAGGTTAAATGACTTCGTTTAAGGACACACATGCAAAATAAGTCTCAAGGCTAAGAAAATGAACTTAATTTCCTGAATATGATCCTAGTACCTTGACTACAAAACCAGCCATCCTTTCAGCCCACCTGCTTTTATTTAGACTAATCTGTTGAACATCTAATCAAAGAAAAGCTGTAATAAATGTGTTTAATGAAAGCTATTGAGTAAGAAAAAGGGGAAGAAAAAGGGCCTCCAAGATGAGTTACAGAGTTAACCATGTGTAAAATTAAATGTTTTAAATCTTTTAGTTGCTTAAATAATATTAAATATACATGCAAGGTTGCAGGGAATAGAAATATCAAGGGAGAAATAATGCTGTAGTTAGAAAGGAAACGAAAAAATAACTGACTGTAGATCATGGCAGTGAAAAGAGGGATGCAAGAAGAGGAAGGGGAAAGGGAATGCTGGGGAAGCAGCCTTCTCCTCCATCCCCCCACCCTCCATCTCTCACCCATCCCAGTGAGTGGGATGAGCAAATGAAAGGCCGTATGGTGTTGAGCTGCATGGTGGCTTAAACCACAACATATTTAAACCCTAAGGTGAATCTTAACTTCCTCCCTTTGCAGCTAAGTAGCCCAGTATCTATGGGGAAAAAGGGTTTTCCTCAAACAATTTTGAACCTAAGGCAGTGGAAGACAAGCAAGTCAGACATCAGGGACTACACCTTCAGAAAATCAAAAGCCTATGTTCAGCACTGCACAAGCAGGAATTCCAACCCTGTAACCCCTTGAGCTGAAGTTGCAAAGTGTGTTGTTACTTAATGTATCAGCGGCAGTTCTTGCAAGAATTACAATTGATGGTCCGAATCTTTATACTCATTTTTTGTTTTCCTGGTTCTCACAGTCAAGGTTTCATTGTTGAATTTATTAGATGTTGAATAATTTCCTGTTACTGCAGGGGAAGAACAAACCACTGTACATAAACCAGATTTTCAGAATCACTGTCAGTCTTCATTTTTTTTCAATCCTTATGTATTAAAAGTGTTATAGAGGAAAAAATGTCTTGTTCTGACCCCACATCCAGGAGCCTGGCATACAGATGTTTGATTCAGTAATAATATACCCCCCCCCAAAAAAAAAGAAAATTCACAACTATAAATTTTGCTGCATTCATTCTAAATTGCATTCTTGACTACCTCTGAGCAATCAAATTCAAACTTAACCTTCTGAAAAACAGACTGGTAGAACTTCATAGGATAATTCATTAATCTTTTCTAAGTGAAATATTATTATAGAAGGGATGCCTTAATTTTTGGCCTCATTAAAAAGGTAGCCATATTTTTAAATGTAAAATATTTTATTTATTTATTTATTTTTTGTACCCAGAACATGTCAAAGTCCTCCATTTTTGAGTAGTATCTCCTATACCTTTTTGTTCATTGCATGAGAAGGTAAGAAAACAGATAGTATTCTTCCTGGGAAGAAATGACAATTAAAACAGAGAATCTATTATCTGTCTACTCAGTAATTTCAGGTATTGCCACTATAGAAAACTGTGTATAAGCAAAGCAGAAGGCCTTTCCTCATTTCCTAGTGAAGTCACACCTCCAGAAAGTTAAATCCTACAAATGCTTTTGTGTACGAGTAAGATTTATTCCTGCAAATCTTGTTAATAAAGTCAGTATTTCAATTACAAAGCCAGTGTCTATTCACACATAAAGCTTAACTGTACTTAACCCACCCCCCAAAAAATTAGAAAGAGGTAGAACAGTCAAGTTGTATGAATTATAGGCTTATGTCATAAAATCTTTTGAATTAATTAGCTTAGCAGTAAGGCTTCCACTGAATGCTAATCACTCATCCTATGCACTTTTTATTCTTACAGAAAGAAAACAATGCAAATGTACCTTTTTACTTTGTTGTTAAAGGTAAATATATTTTGTAAGTCAGTGTGCTACATATTGTTTGAGAATTCAAGAAACAAACAGAAGCAGTTCATCCGACCATCATATTCTGCAGAGAATTCTTACTCAATGAAAAGAAAAAAACCTCTGAATAATTTATACTAAAACCTGCTTGATTTACAGCGTTCTGTTCTCCCCTTTCACTAACGGAGACCGTGTATGGGAATGAACCCTAACAGTAAAATCTACTTTTAACAAAAGAGAAGTTACTAAGCTTTGAAGACTGGCCAGGTCTAATTGAGTAACTCTGATAACTAGGTACCTTATCAAAGTGCCTTCAAAAAGACAACAAAGACAGAGGTCTTACAGTAGCCATTTTTACTCTACAGACTCACTATTCCTATCTGAATTGTCACTACAGCTGTAATAGATCTGGGTCCTGTTGTGTTGGCTGCCACATGGATACATAACAAAGAGAACCCCAAGCCAAGGAGCTTCCAATCAATGTACAAAACAGGAAGGAAAAAAAAAAGAAAAAAAGAAAAAAAACACTGAAAAAGATGGATTCAAATCAACAATACAAAGAACAGTAAGGGGAAACAAAACCATGGCATTTGCGAGGGCAGAAGACTCAGCACTGCTGCAGCCCTGCTATTGTATTTCTTGTTACAAAGGAGAGTTTGAAAGTGAGGAAAGGAGAAGAGGAATGTATCTTTCTAGACGTTTACAGGGAGCCTTTGTCAAACGTAAGAGCAGCACTGAAGAAAGGCCAGAGAAAATCCTGCTTTGGTACCTCGCACTAATCTGTTAATGCTGGCATCACTGGCCACTGTTCAAAATTCCTTATTTGAAAATTTCCTCTCGTTAAGAAGGGAAACACTTAGACACTTACACAGACAAAAACACTAATACACAAACAAAGTTTGGCAGAAGACGAAACAAAAGGCTGAGCAGGACTCTTGGGTAATGTAGCCTAGCTTTTAGCACAACCTTTTCATGGAATCTGAGGATATTTGTTGTAAATTTGGCTCCACTAGAGCAAAACAAAACAACAGGAAAAAAGAAACCAAACCTAAACACCTAAAACCCTAGGTAGGCTCCCCAGACCCTACAGTTTAGCAGAAGATATCCTTGAATACTCATTCTGCTCCTGAATTAAAATGAGAGCATTTGGAATGAAAAATCAGATGTTGGAAACAGGGAAAATAGCCAGACTTCCCCGGCATGAAACATATGTGCTGAATTTGTTGAAAAATGAGAAGAAAACTTTTCTTAGTTTACAGCACACAGGTAACCTATTTACAAATACAAAGCTCACACCGAGATCTTTGCTTTTCTTGCTACCCATTCTCTTAGATCAAGTCAGGCATTAATTATATAAATGACTGCTGCTAAAAGCCATGTGTGGTACACAGGGTGCAAGAGATCATCCTTTATTTGGCAAGTCAGGAATTTGGCCTTCGGGAAGCTTCTGGCTGCAGTTTGCTATTGATATCTGTTACTGTTGGATGTATAGAGCAGCTATTTATACTGAGAAAGTGTTAACTGAAGATATCTGCTCTTCATGGGTGTGAACAATACAGGCAATAGCCATGAATACATGGAAATTTTTTGTTCTACTTGAAGAGGCAGCTTTCTGAAGGCATTTTATAGCCTGAAAGACTGGAAGGTCACCTCTCTTTAACAGAAATCTCAAGGTACCAGTGTGAGTGGGTTTTTTGTCTCTTTGTTTGTTTGTTTGTTTTTTAACTCTATCCTATAAATGAAATTCTTCACCTCTTCAAACACAAAGGTATAAAGGACAAAACTAACCTGCTGAATGGAAGATACGCAGTATGTAGTGCTGAAAAGGAGGCTGAGACATGAGACAACTAGGAACGACTTTCCTCTGTGCATTCAGCTTGCACTCATTTTGGTGTCCAGGTGTGGCTTCTTTTAAATCATTTACCACAAGTATCTTTGTTTGATAGTGATGTTTTACTGAGTTCTTCCTCAGTAATTGTGGAAAGACTCAAGGCAAGGCAAAGAAAGCCAAACAAGCTTTGGAAATATTTGTTGCAGAGTAAAGACAAAGCAGACCTGAAATGGCCTCATCCACAGAACAGGAGGAAATTTCTTATTAGTAGGACATGACCTGAATGATCCAAATAATTTTTCAAAGGCATATAATTAAAAGAGGGAGGAAAAATACAAGTCCTCCAAGAACTCAAGTGGCACAGAACATTTTTGAGGTCCTTTACCCTCATACATAGTGTTCTCCTCATACCAGCATGGCTCATACAAGGATTCTCTCTGCAGCCCATTAAATTTCCCTTATGCAGTAACAAGTAGCTGTGTCAGTACCTCTCTGCATCTGGATGCTTGTAAGCATATGTTCATCCCTCTCAATTCCTTTGCTTCTTTTACATGGTGGAAAGAGGAATCGAGCATAGCAATATTCAACTAAATTTCAATACATTCTTTTTCATCTTCAAATCTTCTAACATTTTGTGTATTAGTATGAACAAATGCATGTTGCTCCCTTATGTTTGACTTCCACCAAATACCACAGTTCAAGTTTAGACTCACATGGAAAGAAGGTCACAGAAGATGGAAAAAGAGTTCATTTAAGTAGAAATTATGTAAGCTGTACATAAGTCAAAATTAGGTTTGCCTATCTTCAACTGCTGCACAGAAGGACAGAATGGCTCATGGCAGAGAGCCCAAAAGTCAAGAAGCATAACCAGTGCAGGGAAATTGGGCATATATAACTGCTGCTTCTTTTACTGAAAAAAAGAAAACCAAACAAAAAATGCCCCCACACACAAGGTAAAGATTTTTGTTCATTTTTCCAGTGCTTTGAGATCTGTTAATAATATGCTGCATGAAGACAGTAGATAATATATTTCACGGACACAGCAGGAGGATTGTGTTCATTGTTAAGCTGATTTTTCAGATGAAGATGCAGTTCCCAAATTTAAAATGATTGTTGATATCTTTGATACATACTACCACTTGTGGTAATATGTTTTTGAGTGCTAATGAATGAAACAAGAATTTCTCATGATCTATTCTGCACAAAGCACATAGTTTTTGTAAAGAAAGAGAGGAACTAAAAAGAACCAGACCTTCTTTATTTGAATTTCAGGTACACAGGACCATAGGCATTCAGATCCAGACTTCACATCTGTACACTGTTTAAGCTGTTCCACAATTTTATAAGTACTGTAACTTTAAATGAAGGTACTTATGAGAGAGAAAAGACTGCATTTTGTATTTATGAAATTAATTATGTTGTGCATTACACTTATTCCTAGTGGAAGGCTGAGTTCTGGAATTGCCTATCTTCCTTCCTTGGGCATTATGATTATCTGTAGGAAAATGGACCTGGGTGTTTTCAAAGAGATATATTTAGGTTTTGCTAAAATACCATGACAACCTTCAGAATTATTCACTTTCAAATTTTGTCCAGAATAATCTGTAAAGAAACATCAAATATTTCATTCTCTTTCTGCAGAAAATAAGAAGTGTTCCATTTCATGCTTAATTTATTTTGTAATTATAAATGTGTTGGTAAACAGTACCATAATAGGCTTTGCTTTATGCTTGTTTATGCTTTTGAACTATTTAAGTTTTAATACGTTTTTAATGCAAACAACATGATAATAATTGTTCTTGGAAATGACTTGCTAGAGAGGTTCATTCAAACACAGAATTTTAGCATTCATCACATATACCTGCTTGTAAGAGACATTAAAGAAACAGAAAACTGAATCTGGCAAGCTTTGAACCGCAGAATAGAAGAATAATTTTTAACAATGTAATATTCATTCTAGATGAAAATAGTAAATTATTATTCTAGGTGATATCACAAATGTATGGTCTGATATTTTATTAGATGCTCTCTGATGTACTCCCCAAAAAGCACTGTGTCTTTCTCCTGACGTATAAATACACTCTTGAGCTTTCTGTTGCTCTTTTTGTTATCTTCACATAGCAAGGCCTGGTATTTAAACACTGGGATCAACAAACTTAAAGAGCGTGAATTCATTATAGACAGTCCAAACAGTATTTTAGAAAATCATCTTTCATTCCCCTTGATGGTAGCAGTATATTTTTCTCCTTAATACAGAAATATATATTGGGTATACATTTATATTCCAGGTAATCACTGAAAAAGCAGTCCTACTTATTTATGCAAAATATATGTTTAAACGGAAACACGTTTTGAAAAAATAATCTCTCCATCTTGAATCTTTGTTTCTGACTACATTTGGTTTTTATTGATCAAGGTATCATCATGTCCTCTAATACTTCTGACATAGAGTGGCAACCAAGAAGCTAAATAAACTAGTAGTGGTTAACAGGTTTGTCCCCAACCAGCATAGAAAGTACTGATTTGGAGAACTGTCAGATATTAGAACTTCTTTACTAGCAGAAACAATACTTGCAAGAGATCGGGGAGCCCTTAGATCAGGGACAAGCATTAGGAAAACCAATGTTTGTGTGTGATGCAATTCAGTTTGCATGGCCTGAGATAAAAAAAAATTCTGCCAATTTGGTAATACAACTTGGATCAATAAGAAATTTCAAGTAGCCAACTCCTTTCTGCCATTAAATAATTTATTAACATCACTGCACAACAGATCCCAGTGCTCTATCATTGCTGTATCTGTGTTATCATTACTGTTTTTTCTCCCAGAGCCAAAACATAGCATCATACCAGAAACTCTGAAGAAAACCTTTCAATCCCTTAGCTGAAGCTAAGACTACTATAAAGTTCTACTGTTGATTACAATAATAATCTACTTATAATAATAAACAAAATCAAAGTTCCATGACTGAGAAAATGATTCATGAGCCCATTTTTGTACCAAATAATTTTACTATTTCACCTGAGCCCCAAATTTTGCCTTTTCCTCTACTTTCCAAAAAATTTTCATCACTAACTCCATAAATTTTCCTGATTACCCATTAGTCATTATTGGTTTTTCACCAGAGGATGAGGAGAGTTATAATGCAGTCAGAAGCTTCAAGTGACTATGAAAGAAATAGAATGACAAGGAAGAGGTTTCTGAAAGCACAAGAGGAAACAAGTCAGAGCTGAAATTCAGTGACAGTTGGAGCTCCTCTTTTCTTTGCTGTATAATCTCAGCCTTCCATGAACTGCAGACGGAGCACTTCTAAAACAGCTGACAACATGAACTGCCTACAGGAATAACAAACACATAACAGTTATGCCTGTATGTATTTGTTTGCATGCATATATACAAACAAAAGCAATTAAAGTAAAAAGGCTGCTTGCTGTATAATTTTCAACAAATCATTTCACTAACTCCTTAAATGTTATTAAAAGGATACTGAATTATGCATTAATAAAATGTGCCACGAACACATGCATTTACTCAGAAGTATTTTACTAAGCACAAAGGGATCCTAATGCAGAACTAACAGCTTTTACTTTTATAATGTTTTCTACTACACTTTTCATAAAAATAGATTTATTTTTTAAATCTGAATGAAATTGTCATTTTCCTGCTGAATTTGCATTGAAAAGAACTTGCAGAAATGTTGGGTTTAGTCACCAAAAGCACATTGTGACTTTAAAAAATTCTGAGATTTCTAAAATACATTTCCAAAACCCTCAGTCTTGTTCTCTGAGACAAAACACGGAACTGAAGCCCATATTCACAGGAACCCTGATGGTTAATTTATCAGTAAACACAAAGTGAGAATTATAGATCTTCACACATCTTTGGGAAACAAATTCCACAGATTTACTACTGGACTGTACTATAAACATTTCTACAATAACTGAACTGGATTGTTTGAGAAAGGTTCTAGGATGATTTTTCCTGTATTGCCCAAGTAGGAGGTCATTTAAAAAACAATTTTTGCCATAAGAAATTAATTCACATGTTTATGGATTTTTCAGAAATGACAGACACCTAAAGACTTTTCTTTTTGAGTAGTTAATAATGAACCTTGCCAACCCCCTCAATAGTGAGTGATTTAGTCTCATGGATAAGTGAGGCAAGGGCAGGTCTTACCCCCATGCTAAGGTCAAATATTCAACTTATGATTGGATGAAGAAAAAATCTAAGACAAAAACCTCCACTTCCAACACATAATGACACAGTTATGAGACCACATTACTGTTTCCTTCACAGGAACATAATTTGATTGTGTCTTGAGAATCAGAAAACCAAAGGCCTTTCCTAATGGAAAACAAGAAGCTTGTTTACCCACAAAACTTAAGAAAAATTATGCTCAGATCTAAAGCATTCTAATTTTCTTCATACTTCAAGGCAATACTAGAGTCAAATTTTCTTTTCTTTTTTTTTAAAATATAATCTCATCTTCAGTACTGTAGAATTTACATCTAAATATTGCCAAGACTGACATGTGGGGGTAGGGGTTTTTTTTGTTTTTTTGTTTTGTTTTTTTTTAATTGCACTAAATCCACTGCATTAATGCAATTCAAATAAAAGATAATTTATGTGTCTCTGTCATGAAGGAATGCTTTAGGGAATTCATTGCTCGTGAGAACTAAATCCATGGCATTGGATTAGGTTCTGCTATAGACAAAAACCTGAACAGCTTTGCTTGTCCAGAGGTGTTATCCTAAATCAAGATCACCAGACAGCATGACTGAGGCTAACATCTGTCTCTATGTATTTATACCTTTATAAAAATTTTGCTTTTCCCATTTCCCATTCTACAACATTAAAGGTCACCTGCTGAGTATGTTACACTCTATCCATGTTGCCCCAGTACCATCATGCATTATAAATTCCATGATTCTTTAGAATACATTAATTTATAGATTCACTTTCGTGCCAGAACCAGGTACATTTTGATGAATGAGATCTCAGACTAGATAGGTAAATAGAAAAAGGGTGAAGAATGTAAGCTTGCAATGTATAATTTATTACAAGTGCCACAAAATACCAGTGATGAGAGAAAACAAATTATTGGCCTCTCATGCAGTGACCATGAGAAGGTGATAAATATTTCATTATATAGTACTCATCAGACATTTGAATAGCTCATCTGTCCTATTTATGCCAGCTAAAATGAATTCAACCTATCAGTGGCAAATGTATTTTTAATGTTTCTCTTTACCTTCTGTGGAATAGGCATCTAGAAAGTCCATTTTCCACAAGAATTACATTAGTCATTTCATTAGATACTGTAAACTGTTTTTGTTCTTGAACAGGCTTTTCCCGTTTGAAACAGCCCTTCACATCTTACAGAAATTGCACCTTCAATGCTTGCTTTAGTTAATAGGAAGCAGAAATTACCGCAGTTGATTTATGAGACATGAAAGCATGGCATTTTTGAGGAGGAAATTGTCCATCTCACACAACGCTTTGAAAATATTGGGAGATATTCAAAGGAATTCTCCACTCTGAAAAAGAAAAGGCAATCCATATACTACTATTAAAACTTCCTAAGTGCCTTGTTAAATGGAAAATTTACATCATGTTTCCAAGCAACCATGCACCAGTGATGCTTCCTAACCATTTCAAGTTTTCACATCTACATTAGATCACAATTTTTAAACTGCACCGATTAAAGAAATAGGTAAGAACCATCTGCAGTTTAGGGGTATGTCTGCATCTTTAGACTCAAATGGCATTACAATAAAAGGATTGTCTTTATTCTCACTCTTACTACAACAAAATTCTGTGATGTTCTACAAAAACCCTTCAAGAGTGTTTTATTAAGTGGCAGCATAATCAAGTCAGCTGATCTGAATTTTACACCAATTACTACTTCCCAGAAATTCTGCCTTGAAAATGTGTCCTGCATAGAAGCTATGCCTTTGAGAAAGGTGATGAAAGCAGAATTCCGCTTCCAGAATGGGGAATTCCTTTCATTTCTGTACATCTCCGATATCCCTTGACTTGCATTACTTATAATCATCCTTCTGTTGCCATGGAGCATTATCAGACTTGCAGTAGTGAACAGGCTCACTGTTCCTACACTAGCAATAACACAGATGGTCTCTGCTATTATTTTCACATCCTTGTGCACTTGATGGGGTCTGTAAGATACCTTTGCTACCCCACCCATGTAATATTGACTACCAAAAAGCTGTTGGAGTAGCAATAGTAGTTTCAAAATTTTCTGCTTCCCTGCAATGAAAATTGTAAGAGCTCTTACACCAGAGATAGAAAGTCCTATTGAGGATGTTGCAGTGATAAAGTAGGAACAATGTACTGTGATAACAAACACATTCTGATGAATCAAACTGGAAGCCAGGAGTAACCTGGGGCTGTTGATAGGTGTTCAGTGCTCTAGTCCTTGTTTGAATAAAACAACCATTGAGACCAAGCGTAGGTTAGCATGGGAGGAAAATAAGGAGGAAAAAAAAAAGAAAAAAAAGAAAAAAAGAGCATTGTGCCAAGAATCATCAGCTGCTAAATGAGCTGATTCATCGAAATACAGCAGAGAATATTTCATTCTTCTCATGCACCCAAGTTCCTATCTTTCTGAAACCTTACAAAGGCATTTTGTCTTGCCTATGCCTGGAAATAGGTTTCTGCAGTAGGGGCAGAATATTTTGGCTGCTATAAAGCGAAGTGTGTCAAGTCTGAAGGACAGAGAATAATTACCATCAACAAAGCAACACTGAGGTTACAAAATATTCTTCTGGATAACCAAATATTTAGTTTTGAAAACTGATTTCGATATTACGTGAAATACTTGCTTTAGTATTTTGTTGTGGACATTTTGGTTCTGCCTCTCTGCATTTCCCAAGGAACCCACACATTAGCAGTCTTTTCCCTTTTCTGATTTATTTTGCAGATGAAAGCACAATTATGCTTCCAATTCCAATGAAGCTTATACTAAGTGCTTATTTCAGAAAAAGTTCCCTTCAAGCAGTGCAGAATGAATCCCTGTTTCTTCTGCATAATTACTACCATTTTCAGGACAAGCTGAACTCTTAAGATTACTTTAAAACAGAACTGAGTCAGGCCAATTACACATAGGCCTGTAATTTCATAGGATTCTGGTGGACTTATGAAATCTCTCATTTTTGGAGAGTGATACTACCTTGATTTGGTCACATACTAAGAGAGTTCACATACTTGGAGAATCTTTGTTCCACTTTATCTTTATGGCAGTTAATCTGTTAGCAGTCTGTACTTTGGGTCCTTTACACCTAAAGAATCTAGGGACGATTTTACTATCAAGGGAAGCAACATAAAGTTTTTGCGAATAGCCTCTCTTCACTCTATACAGATCTGTTGATTCTCATTTCTGATTGATGGCAGAAAGAAAAAGAGATCAAGAGCTTGAGGTTTTCTTTAACACACAAAAGAGAGACGTTACATCCACTGTTTGCATTAGAATTTATGGTAGGTGTGTTTTTGAAAGTTACTTTCCTTTAATAATCAATTTTGCTTCTGAGGTGTTGTCCCATTGTTTTGTATCTATTAGCAAGTGATCTATGAAGGAAAGCAGTTAAATATTAGAAGTTGTCTTTCTGTTGTTCAGTTTTTCCTCAACTCCTTATATGCTTCTTCACTATTATGAATTCTGAGTTTCATATTTAGTAATCATTCTTTATGACAACCTAAATATGTACTGCATTACTTGTGAATTAGGGAGCAATTTATTTAGAAACCTCAGAAAAATACTTTCATTCTAAGTGTTATTTTACAGTCCATCCATTTTCCCTTTATCTATAATCATCTATGTCACACGAGTCTTCTATATTTCATACCAGTGTGAATTGCAGGACTACAAAAAAAAAAGTTTCAAGGAAAAGAAGCAGATCTGACTGTAGCCAGAGGGAAAATAAAAGCTCTGTGAGTCCTAGGAAATAGCTAAGGAACAAAACAGGTTGCTGTACAGAGCCACTGTTAGAGTTTCCATGAAAAAAATCTCTGTGTATGATGAGATGCCTGAACTTGCACAAATCTTGACATGGAAATAAATCTGAAGATCATGCTTCAAAATGAAGCACAGTTTCCCAACCATTCTCTTAAAATTCCGCCAGGAATTTCCACACTGAGATACACTTCCTATGAATTAGGAGGTTTCAATTCATACTAAAGATTTCTTGTTTGTTTGTTTGTCTTTTTTCTGGATTTTTTGAATGCTTTTCTTCACATACTGAAGTTAAGTAAACATTAAAAACTCAGATCAAGACTCACATTCCCACTAGAGACACCTAATGCATAATTTTGAATATAATACAAACATTACCTAATAAGAAAAGCCTGGAAAGTGATGAAGATATTTCTATCCATTATTCTTAGAAGCTAAACAACATTAAAATGAGATATTTCTGGCTGCTGACCATGCAAATACTCTGCCTGAAGCTCTTCTCTTCCCCCTTGCCATGTCCCATCCACTGACCAAAAGCTGACTCTGTGCAGCTCCTCAACTCTTTCCCAACACAGAGTAGCTCCCCACCTGGCCCCTTACTGCTCCCAGCTTATTCTGAGCTCTTTCAAAAGAATAAAGACCAAGACAGTTCTTTTGTCTCTTACCTAAGAAGTAGTGTAAATGATAGGCAGAACTAAATGATGTCCCAAAGCAAGAAAATGAGTACATCTATTTAACACCCGTCAGGAAAACAAAATGAAGGCAAGTAGTACATGGGGGTACATGGGGCTGGCAGACAGATCAATTAACAGGAGAATTCAAAACTAAGATACATCAAATGAGGTTTTCTCTAAATTAGGAAGACCAATGGTATGACAATTGCATGACAAATATGGCTCTCAAGAAGCTCATTACGGTTTTCTCCCACAAAGGTGGGAGATAGGGTATGTGTTCTTCACAACAGGGTTCAATAGGGTATGCGTGCTTGCTCCTATACAGATAGTGAAGTGGCCATATCCTTATTAAACACTGATATCTATGAGCTAAACCAGCAACCTTGCTTAGCACATTAGGAATCCCATTTTGAAAGTTTATGACATAGCTACAACCACATTTAACAGAAAACCTGGCCCACGATTCCTTTTTTTGTTGTTGTTGTTGTTGTTTGGTTTGTTTTGTTTTGTTTTGGAGTCAATCCTTTTAACAAGCTCCTTGGTGACATTTAATTGAAAGTCTGGAATGGTGCATTCAGCCTCTTATCAGCAAAATGCTCTGGGTAAACAGAGGCAAGCAAACTTCAATGGGTTTATTTACCCCACAGTTAATAACTTGGGTGAGATATTTATAGTGGGCCTAATATTTATTTTGGCAGAAAACTTAGTATATGTGCTTCATTCTTTTTCACTTTTATATGTACGTAAAGTACAGAAATATCCAACGACAAATAGCAAAGTTCAGAACCTTTCCCTGAAAACAAACACTGTTCTATTGCTTTTGTATCAAAATGTTACTAAGCACTGAATTCACTCAACAGAAAACAGAAGGTTCTCTTACTGTCTCATACTTGCATCCTTCACTTCTTTTAAACAAACAGTAAGAGTCTCTCGAGAGAGTATGTACAAAACTGAATTGCTTTGTTTTCAATAAAATCCAGCAGTGGTGCTATAGTAACCGTCTTCATCATGATTAGTGTAGGAAACATTTGGAAAGCGTGTTATTATTATTCCAAATTACACTTTGCTTGAATTAATTTTTATGCATGGTTACTAAGATATAAAGAGTTCTTGAATTGCAAATTGTAACATTCATTCTTGTGAGATAAGATGAAATTCAAAAGAACAAGTATACTTGGCAAAAAGATTTCTAGTCTGAGAACTTGGAAACTGGAGGGGAAAAAAAAAAAAAATAGGTGCAACATATTGTAAAAGTCAGTTTAGAGGCTACCAAAACAATAGATTATAATGTCAGTGACATCTTTAATTAAAGATTTCTGTTAGACTCCAAGACCGTACTTAATTCTTGCTTAGCGGTATAATAGAAAACAATTTTATTCTGTACTTACACATTTTTTCCTCTTTATCACTATTGTTAAGTCTTCTTTTTTTCTAGCTACTTTATTATCTATTCCATAGGCAAGACAATGAATTTATTCATGTAATTGTGATAGATTATAACATCAAGGGAGTATCAATCAGATTATAAAGAAGGAGCTGAGCAGTAGCTCTCTCTAAAGATTTTGCATGACACTTTTGGAAATACTCATCTGATCATGCTTTGCCCTATAAATGATTTATTTTTGTTTGGGTAGGTTTTTTCCCCTTATATCCAGAGCAGTGTACAGACACGATTGGAAAAGAGCGTGGAAGACAGCTTTAGACTTCCTGTATTGTCTTTTTCACAGCTGTAAACAATTGACCCTACAGAATGAAGATCTGGGTATGAAAGCAAACAAAACTACAGGCATATCAGGAACTTGCCAATGCTTGATTCTTCTAAGACAACTGAGATTACATTCGAATACAATATTGATGAACTCAATTTCCTGTCAATAGAATTCAATACATTTTCTGACTATTTGGTCCATGGTCATCCTAAATATCAATGCCAGAAACCTGAAGTGTATCAGAATCGAATAGCATTAATTTTGCATAAGTAGCATTAGTCCAGATTTCAAATGTACCAACAACAAAAAAAATCAATAATTCATTCTTATATCCTCATACATTTGTGTGGAAAAATCAGTGCGTTTTGGAAAAGAAGAAAAAGAGTTAACTCTAAAATTAATCACTTGTTGCAAATAGTCTCTGTAGTTCAAACTCTCTCTCAAACTTGTGCTCTAATTATTCCATGCTTCAAGGCCCCAAAGGCGATTATGCATTTTTCAAAAGTCATAGGATAGTAATCAGTACTTTCAACAAGACTTCCAGACAAAGCCTATCCAATGCCTTATTTATTAATAATGGCACATGCTTTGATTTATATTGTATGCATTCAGCAAGGCAACACAGTTTCTCATGTGGAAAGAAAGTTCTCTCATTTAGCAGATAAAGATGTTCTACCTTCAGCCTAGACAAAGCTACCAAGAGGTCATCATCAGTCAAAGCAGAAACTGTGGTAGTAGTCCTGCAGAGAAAGTATAAGCAAAGAATGGAAAGAGTAAGCTGAGAACAAGGAGAATATATGCATTGCATAGAAAGTTACCAAGTGCCTAACAGCACGGTATGGTTAGTACATGCATAATGGTAAGAGCAGAGCTATCATTCATGGAACAGCTAGTTCTATTTGCACCTCACTTTTCTCCCCCTTCACCAATTCAAATTCAGGATTTACCATTCTCTACCCTTCCCTACCATGGTTCAACACTGTAGCTGGGTAAACAAGGCAAATCATGATAACCTCCTCAGTCTGCTAATAACTTTGCTAGCTAAGAGCTTTCTAGACTGTGCTTTTTATAGCCTGGAGTTAATTTTTCTTTCTTGCTACTTCAGGCTTCAGCATACCCTAGGAGAAGATTCCTACATAAACCACAGTGTGACTTTAGCCTTAGGAGAAAGAAAAAAAAAAAAAAGAGAGAGAGAGAGAGAGATTAAAGACAACAAGGAAATTGAAATTCATGCTTGTATTTATGAAAAGTGGATTGGTCATTTTGCCTGCTTCAGAAACCATTCAAATATAGTGAATCAATTTGTGACGTTATAAGAGAAGCAATAAAATAATTTAAAAGCGAAGTGTACAGTTGTAAGGGGGAAAAAGAAAACAAAACTAATTTAAAAATATATTATCGGCATCCACTTGATGGTACTAAAATTTCTGGATATCTTTTTATGCTTAAAACCTACCACTTAGTTCTTTATAGGCTAAAAATACCCTGTGTCCCCTTGTAATTAACACTCGTATGTTTGGCTCAGCGTGTTATATGGTTTACTCTGCTGGAGTATCTGAAGGAAGTACCTGGAAAGCCATTGGTCCAGCTTTTATCCTTAAAATAACACAAAAACATTTAACAAGTAAGCTTATTCAGACTGAGAAAAAAATTAAAGTACTTCATTGTTCTGTGAGATGTGAGACAAGGCTCTAGAATACAACATACAAAGCAACTAATTTTAGAACACATTAGGTATTATCTAGAAGCCAACTGAATGTCTATGACTGAGAAAACTAAAATACATATAGTGACAAATTGGAAAGAGAATATATTCTCTTTACATAAGCACAGGCTGAGATGGAGCATGATTGTTTCATAAATGGAATTAGAGCACCAGCACTGGAAAACAAGAAAACACTGGAAACATGTTCATTTGTAAAGATACATAAAACTTGATGGATAAGGTCCTAAACAGCCTGACCTAAGCTGGCCTTGCTCCTAGCTCGGGCCTCAACAAAATGACCCCCAGAGGTCCCTTCTTGTCAACTAGTTCTAGCCCTCTAATGAAACAGAGAACTTCACTGCTTGTAAAGATTATGGCAAAGGCAGGCAGGAAAGAGACTGCAGATAGCAGCGCCATCAAAAGCAGAGAACAAGACTCAATACCTAAGTGCTCTTCCATTCTTGTGTTCCTAAAAAATATAAATAAATATTAAAATACAGTTTCAGAGCTGCTGGTGTATTAATATCCAATATACCCATTAATTTTGCCGTCATCTGGCCTAAAATTTTTCCGTTCCATTACTTACATAAGTAACTGGTATTTTGAAGGTAGACCTTCCACACAAATGCTCTGTGCCACTGATTACTTTTGCTTTCACACTGTAGCAAGTATGTTTTCTGTCTGGAAAGAAAGCAAATGCTAACTTAACAGCTAATACCTGTAAGGTAAGGAAAAATAGTAAATGGTAAGATAGTCATGTCTGGACAGGTGCTGCTGAGAAGTTCATTTTAAATCACTGCAAGGCCAGTATATTTTATGCCTATAATTGCTGCTCAAAGTTCACAGTGGCATTTTGCTAATGTGCCTAAAATAGTCTTCACAGATGCCATTAGACCTGATTTGACAGTAGTTAAGGTATAAGGGGCAATGATCCAGCTGAATGCCTGTCCAAGTCATTTTGATATGTACAGCCTGTGCAGGAACTTCTTAATTGCTCCAATATTTTTCAGTTGTTTCTGTTCATAGAGTCTGTGAGAAAGGTCATCAATCATAGTGCATGGGAAGGTTTTGGTTTTGCTTGCTTAACAAAATACATTTTAAAGAAAGTAAAATCTGTTAATAAGAGCTTAAGAAGGTTAAGATGTTCTCCTTCGTAACAGTGAATTTAAAACACAAATCATATGACACTGTATTAAAGAGGAGGGACGTGGTGAACAGTACATCTCATTCTTGTCTAATTCTTATTTTGCAACATAAAATGTCTTTTTCATTTAAACATAATAACAACAAGTACATCCACAGTAATTAAAACATTGCGATATATTAAATGAACTGATTACCTCATAATGTATGAGACCAGATGCCTGGAAATCCCATATGCTGGTACAGGGCTCTCCTCTGACTCAAGAGGATTTAGACAAGGCATTTAGTAGTTGCACATTTTTGACTGTCCATGGAAGAGCATGGACTACATATATCCATAGATGGATATGTGATATCTGTAAAGATGCCTGAAAACCCAGAACTATAGTTTAAAGGATGCTGTCATTGCTACTACATGACAAAAACACTTCTGATTCTTAATCTGAGGGCATAAAAGAAAGACAATTCTAGGTTCACTTTTTTTTCTTCCTACAATCCAGCCATAGCTGTGAAGAGAGTGACATTGAAGGCAGTAGGTTGACTTCATCTCACTGAACAATCCTTTCTCTTTGGAATAAACTTGATGCACAAGATGCTTTCATCCATAGAGACGTATCAGGTCTGAATTTTACTCTTGTATCTAATACTGTATACCAGATTCTATCAAGGTTGCCATAGTAAGTTTTTTATTTTTTTTAATTATTGAATTCGAGAAAAATTTAAAAATATAAAATAAAATACCACCAAAAAATAAAATTATGCAGTGTGAATCCTGCATAATTTGTTGACACTCAATATTCATTGCTCAAAGTCTGTATCACTTTGAATTTTCTCATTTTTCTAAAATGAGATAAAACACTTAAATTTTTTACAGAATATTGGATTTATTTTTTTTCCCCACTCACAGCTTTGGGATATATATATTTTTTTCCTTTGGTACCATCTCCAGCTAGGTGAGCTGCCTGTGTTTTGCCAGTGGGGATTTAAGATAGAAAGAAATCCATCACTTTTTAAGAGAAAAAATAAAACAAAAACTAACGTCTAGATTTCATTTTCCCTTTATATTTGCCCTTATAGTACAGTCATCATTTAAAGAATTTGAGATGTCATTTAAATAGTCTCTCAGTTTTTAATAATTTTCTCTAAACCTTGATACTTAGTAGTCCAAAATCTAAATTGTTCTGTTCCTTTTGTTAGAAATGTTTTTACCTCTGCAACTACAGCATTTCAACTGCAACGCTTTTTCTTAGAAAAAAAGAAAAATAGCAATAGTCTGTCCCCAGATCATCATTTGAGATAGCAACAGATGGATCCCATACTGTAGAAAGACACCTACTGACTTCAAATCTGCAAAGTTTTAAAGAGCATCTGTAATGTGCCAATCCACATCGATTTCACATTCTCATGGAAAGTTGAAAAGCACTGGATTTTAGGCTCCTGATGAGAAGCAACCTGAGAAAATCCTTTCAGCTGCAGCATTTCTTCTTTAAACATTAGAGAAATAGTACCTGCATTTTACCAACTTTCCAGCTGCAAAGTGCAATTATGAAAATACAGATGATGTGAGTAGGTGCAACCCTGTTGATTATCTGACAGTACTGCACCTCCCACTGTTTTATTCCACACTGACAAGAGAATATGAACCATTAAAGATCATGCCATTTTCTTACTTGCAGCTGTTATTATATAGCACTGAGGGTAGTAGCACCTCTATTACTTACTGCAATTCAGGTTCATCATTACTAAGACATGTAAACAGTTTTTCAGTTTCTGTCACAGTTCTTTGCTTAGTTTGGCAAAACTGGGTTTGCCCATATATTTATATATCAATAACCTACTGTTGGCCTCTGTTTGATATTACATTTAGTATTACACTAGCAAGATAAATCACATTGAGATAAACATCCTGACCTTTGCCATGCAAGTGTAACTATTAAATATAAAAATAACAGATATCAAGATCATCTCAACTATTCTCATACCTCCCTCCTGAGTTAACTTTAAGGACTTAAGGCGATTTGCAATTTTTTGATGATTGGTTGCATTTTGGCTGCATTCAAACTGGCCAACATTCTCTTATGCAAGTTATTTTTATTTTATTCAGTCACTAAAGAGTTCTCCTAATACTTTTTTTTCCCTAAAGTGTTAAAGAAAATGTTCACACAACCACCAAGATTAAGGACCACAAATACAAGTAGTTTGATTGTTGCTTCAATAGTAGGCTGAAATATTATCTTGTAAGATAATATCTACATTTTCTTAAGTCTGAACACTTGCCTCTCTCAGCTATGTAAGACAATAAATAAGCTAATCTGGTATTTTATTAAACCTGAGGATATTTTCATTAGCAAACATTTCTGTTTAAGAATATTTGTGTTGGGCAGTGCTATTTACAGGATGCACTTTTTATTTTTACCATTTTTTAAAAGGTTCTTTAAGTTATTAGAATAGAAATAAATGGGTTGAACTTCACCTCTTGGTGAATTAAGAATGTTACCTAATCAAACAGTTTTGTGTTACTGCCATAGGCTTAGCAAAGATTGCAATAAACACTAAGCAATTGTATTTCCATGAACTTCATGACACTGTTGACTTCCCTGCATTTTAAGAAAGAAGTCATAATTCACAGCTGAGATGAAAAATATTCTCTTTAAGTGAATGAAAGTTTTGCATTCTACACCGAAAAAGCAATGTCAAGCACAACTAGTAGAAAGCAATCTCTCTATAGAGCTGAATGAAACAATGAGGGAGACAAAAAATTCCAGTCAATTAATAAATTTTTTTTTGTGTGTGTAGACAGCAGTTTAACCCAGGGATCAATGCAAAGATAGGAAAGAAAGCGTAGCAGGGGGGAAGAATATTACTTTTCTGCACCTATGCCCAACAAGCTGACAGTTTATTTTGAGAGGCATTTAGAGAAGAAGCATGCAGTAAACTTAGGTGATAATTTCAGCTATAAAACAAGGGATGTCTATGGGCAAGTCTGAATCTCCAGTTAATTCTAACTTTTTTTAATGCTTTTTTCCTATAGGAACTTGCCCAAGCTCACCCAGCTTTGAGAGTCTAAAGTTATCTTATGTTGCCCTTTTTTTATATGTATATTACATCTACATATGTAGCATATGGTGTATCTAATTTAGTTTTTCAATGTTCAAAACATCAGGCTTACTCCCTGAAGAATGATCCAAATGCGTCTCCTCTGGTGCTCTTAATTTTTATGACAGAAAGCAGAAAGACATGACACAATGCATACTTCTAATGCATGTCCCATCTTGACATTAAAATAACATCCGCTCCCTAAATTTTTCTTTCAATAATCATTGTAATGTTTTGAAGTTCAAATAACGTTATGCTTACTTTTACCACAGGGCTTAGAAAGAAAATTCAGGTTCACGTCATGCTAGAAATGGTATCTTGTATTCAAAAGTGCCTTTCTTGTATCCTTCCCCCAGTGCATTTGCTCCATTACACTGTCCTCCTAGAGCAAGAATTATACATAACATTAATAAGAAAATTTACCTGTTCACCGCAAATAAACTCTCATCAAAGATGCATGTCCGCATTACACTCCAGAAGCAACAAGAAGAACTCAAGATGCAGTAAAGAAAACACCAGACAATAAATTGAGCTGCATCATTTCCTGAGACTTAACATTTCACATATCACGTATTCTAGCAAACACAAAGGAAAGCATACAGTCTACAGAAACCTTGCCCTATAACATTACAATCTGTAAGAAACAACCAAGTAATTTCTTTGTCCAAGTTCTGTATTAAGAACACTAACATCTGAATTGCTTGTTCTGTTGAAGAGGAGATGCATGCATTTGTAGCATGCCTGGAGATTAAAACAAAATATGGTTTAACTCTTTCAACTCTGCAGACATTCGCTGACAAGAAAGTTCCTACATTAGCAAGATGGCCCTACCTATTGAACACATTCAAGATGAGAATTTGTAACATTAGCTTGACATACCAAAGTAATCCTGACAACTTTGCAGCAGCGCTGGACAATAAAATGCCAACGGACTTGAAATATCAGATGCTACCATGCTCACACAGTCCCTCTCTCCCTGTTATGGAGAAACTCCCATGAAAATGCATTTCCTTATTTCCTGCAAGGATATTCTGCAGCTGCAGAACTCAGCCAACCCTGTCTTTGTCTTATCTCTCATTCCAGCTCTCTCCTTCACACTGGTATTGCGTACTCTTTAGAGGAACATTGGGTTACTGCATTCAAGCAACACAGAAATGGATGCAACCATAACCAGAATTGTTAGCAAGAATAGCATGGTATTTTCTCAACACTAAGTGCTTTAAGTTCATTATCTCACTTAAGTTTTAAATAATATTACATATGGAATTACTTCTCCAGTTAAGTCATGCTTCAGTCAAGTTACTTCATAATTAGAGCCTTCCATTCTGCCTATTAACCTTCTAACATTTTTTGAAAGTAGTTAACTACAAATTCTTTCTTCAATATCAGTAAGAATTTTACTTTCAGGATTTCTCCTTTACTGAAAAATATCTAGGCTACGAACATCCTGCACTTTGGAAGGAAAGTTATTGTAGATTTCTACAGCAATTATATGCCTGGAAGGGATGGAAAGCCAGTAATGCAATTTTAAAATAAAACTTCACGAAATTTCTTAATCAAACTTCTAGCATTAAATTTACCGGCTCTGATTGCTATGAGGATAAAAGTATCTTAGCTTTCCATTAGTAGTCCATTGATTTTAAGATCAGTCCTTTATTATTTTCTTCTCTTCCTACAGGTAAGTTCTGAGCATATATATGCTGTTACGAGAGTATGCACGTATACAGATGGGTATTGTGTTAATATTGGGAGTGCCATTTTAGTGGCAGAAGATGTACCATAACATATACCACTGTATGTTCAAATAAACTGTAATTTGTGTCTAGGATCCAATGTATGCAAGCAAAGGGGCTCCATAGACATTTAAATGTTTTTTGGCAGTGAATTTCCATCTCACTTAGAGAGTAAAACCTAACAATAGGTCATAAAAACACCAGCAAGTCACTTGGTATTTACCAACACTTTCAAAAACATGTTTTTCACATGATGTAGTCACCTAATAAAGTTGTTTTTCACTATTTACTCTGAAGATCATAGAAAATTGCAGAGCTTCAGAGTCAATGCCTTAAAGAAATTTTATACAGATTGAGCTTGAGTTATGCTGGCTGCTAAGAGAAGCAGTTCCCGATATCTTGCTATCTGAGAGCTTCACTGAGAAACACATCAGCTAAGAAACACTCCTCTCCCTTGTAGCACACAAGTTAATGTAGAGAAGTAACACTGCATGATTTATCGTTACCAACCAATATTTACAGCACTGATTTTGCAGCAGAACTCTTCCACAATCAACAAAATTACAGTAAAATAGATGGCAAACTTTGTTGAACAAATTATACTACCAAATGAAATTACACAGATCTCTTTGTGGACATTCTAGAAATGGAAAATAATTTATTCCCTAATGTTCTTCAATGATGAATATTTGGACTCGTTTCAGAAAGAATCAAAAGAGCCAGAGAGTGCCTGAATGTAATGAATTCTGTAGCTGATAGTGGGTAGCAGTGCAAATGGATCCATCTTCTTGTTCTCGCCGATTAATGCTAATGGATGTACATTGAAAATAAAATATAATTCATAATATATGCACAAAAATCTGCATTATTGTTGATACAAGAGTTACGTTTGTCCTTGGGCTTCACTAACATTCACTGCTGGTGCTCTTTTGTTTAATAAAAGCTTTATTATTTTTCCTTTTAATTGAATATTTATACTTCAGAGCAGCATAAGTAAGACCATTTTCTACTGATTTTTTTTTGCTGTAAGTCGGTCATTCTTATGTTTATATCTCTTTAGGGATGAGTGAATCTGCCTCCAAAACTTTATAAGAGACAAATATGATTGCTTTTGAAGGTTCAAAAAAGTTGAATAAGTTTTCTTATGAAACCATTTTTTAATTTCTACCCTTCTTCAGCCCTGCATAAAAGCTGGAAATATGCTCTCCAAGGAAGTTATTTCCAAGAATGTTCCTTTCCAGCTGAGCAAAATTTCATGGGTGGCTGAGGGATGAGGAATAGCGCAGAACATAAAATTGCACATCAATTTGATCCTGTGTCTGATCACATGTCACCAGAGTGACTAAAGCTTCCTCTATTCCTTAAGACAGATAATATTTATTTTTTTTTAAGTAAACAAGAAGAAGTTTCCAGATCACATTTCAAGATTGAGAGCAGAGATACATTTCAGATATTTCTTTAAACATCCAGCTGTGTTCCTTTACATTTTTACAGTGGAGGAGGATTCTTCTCAGTAGAATTAGGCTGAATTTCCTAAAGATGAATCTTCCATGAAAAAGATTGTATATACATCTGTCTGTCATTATTGGCATGGTGGATTTACACTGATTAAGTGGGGAAGCAATATTTCTGGAAGTACTCAGCTGTTCATGGAAATGAGATTAATTACAATATGTCTAAAAATTGCAGCAATAACACTGTATCCGAAGACCTTGCCTCATTATTATAAAAATGAGGGGCACGCTCATTCACCAAGTGCACATTTTTCATCATATTCCTCATGCAGCCCCTGGATTTGCTATTGCAATATTCTGTCACAGATCCAGGAAGTACTTATACAGGAGTCAAATTTGTTCTTCAAGGAACATTTATCCAGGATATCAAAACTGAAAATGAGTATTGTTTTAATGGCAAAAATGAACAATACAAAACACTCAACACAGATAAAGAGGAAAAGATTATTCTGAGGATTTTGAAACATGGGGTGTTGCACACTTCATTCTTGTCTGCCACCAATATACTGGTTAGTAATTTCTGCTATATTTCTTGCACAATTCCATGACTTCACGATCTAGAGAGGATCTGACATGACAAGTCTTCACTGACCCTGTAAACATTCCCTTTTTCTCCCTTGATGTGCTCTCATCTGCTGACAGATGCAATATTTAGACATTCTACAGCATACCCTTGCCCTTCTCAGAGCTAGCCCAGTGCAATCTATATAGCATTAACCCTGGCCTTTGCTGCTCTTGTTTTACAGACAGTGAATAGCTATTTTAGCACCTAAATGCAGAATGTGCGCTAAATTGAGAACAACATAAAAATGAATTAGCCTCCTTAAATAAAGACAAAAACCAACCAAGCAACACAAAATCCCCACAGTTATTGCCAACATCTATAGAGAGAAAATTCATTTGGGCTAGTCCTTCCTGTTTTGTCAGATTTAATTATAAATGGCATAATGATATGTTCACAATTAACTTTTAATTCCACTCTGGATTCCAAGCTAAAGTGAGAATGCTCTTTAGCTTCTTCTAATCTCCTTCTCTGTTCCTTGTTCCTTCACAAAACAAGGTTGTTTCTTCCCCAACAATGACAAAAATGACAAAAAGTGTTTCTGATGTATGGGGGGGAAAAAAGCCCTGACTGATCAGAACAATTCATGGACAGAGAAAATCTGCCTGGGAAAACTGTTTCTAAAAGCAACTGTGGTTGACACATTCAGGTAAATTACTATGTGTCTTTCACAAACAATTTTATGTTTCCTTTTCTCCAGTTGAGGTACCCAAGTGGGAAACATCTGCACTTCATAACAAATAGGTAGAGAAGGTAGAGAACAAATCTACACAGATTTCTATTACAAATACTCTGTGGAAGTCATTATTTAACCATTCCATTGATGACAAGTAGTTTTCTGAGCCAAATGCCTCCTCTTTGCTGAGCTCTTCCACCTTCCAGCATGTAAATCTTTCATGAGAACAGTTCATTTGAATGCTTTTATAACAGACCTACACGACAAAACTGACTTGGTTAAATTTGGAAACATAGGAACAAACCCACCTACCCCAGCACTGATATACACATCCTGATGTTGCTACTGAAAGAGGATTTACTAAAAAGGGAATGTGTTAAAAACTACTTTTTTTTCCAAATCACTTGTGTATTCCTTCCTAATCAGAAAAGACACTAAAACCTAAAGCATATTGTGACACAAAACTTTCATTTCAGGTTCCATGATGGAAATGACCTTAATTCACATTCTCTAAATTTGTTTTCTCCTTGTTACCAACTTACATTTAATTTAGGAGAAAATATAAGGAGAAAAAGTATAAATCACATCTCTGTGTTTGCTGTACTAATATGATCAGTCTGAGAAAATAGTGGAGAAATAGAAAGAGAACACCTGAATATGTGTGTGTGTGTGTATATAAACAGAAAAACCTCACAAAAAAAAAAAAAAATAAAAAAAAAAAAAATAAATGTTTCTTTCTTCCAACACAGGATGCCAGTAATTCCATTTCTCATTTCTTAGAAATGAGACTTAATGACTGAATGACTACTGTATACATCAATGGGGCTGTTAGATCCTTGACATTTATTGGTTAATGCTAATAGATAAGACTCCCAAAACCTAATTCCCTATTTTCCCGTGGCAAGGAACTTTGGCTTTGATTTTAGTGAATGGTGAATCAGATCAGAAGCAAATCAGGATTTTCTTGTAGACTTCAGGTGAATTAAATAAAAGAATTCATTCTTTATTTCTGACTCTTTCAGAAATAGCATTTCACCCCCATTCCACATGATTTTTATGACTCCATGCATGATTTACAAATAACGTTCATAGAAGATTTAACTTCTGTTCCTAATATGAAATGAAATCTCTCTACACATGCTCACAGGCTTGGCTACTAATACTTTCCTTTTAAAATACAGAAAAAAAGAGAAAATTTACGGATGCCATTCACATAGATAAGTTCCCATAGGCTGCTGTCCCAAAACACAAGGAAAACCAAATATAAATGAACACATGTATCTGTACCTGAATAGTGTAGAGCAAAATAATAAGCTACTGTCCCTTTCTATTTTGGTAGTTGTAGGCAGATCCAATGTTAGAGAATGTTTCTCTTTCACAGCTCCCCCTTAGGTGTCACATAAATTAGCCAGAAAAAAAAATATTTAACTTTTCTCAGGAACAGACTGTCTTTGTCACTTTGTCTTGAGTTTACCCCTGAGTTACACTCTGCCTGAAGAGCTCTTGAAGGCTCTTTAACATCAGAAACAGAAGCCTCTCATTTTAAATCTTAGTAACAGCAGAGCCCATCTAAGTTGGCAGAACAGAAGGAAAACCGTCCCTACTGCAACATTCCTGAGGTCTACACTAAGAAATTCTGGGTACATGAAAAAAATAGGACCATCAAGAACAGATTTTTTTTGTTCTTTTTTGTTTTCTTCTCCTTTTCTCCCCATTCTTCCCTCCAGTTGTTTTTTTCAAGTATGAAATGTCCATTTTTCAAAACTACGGGATTTACAGACATACGATGACAACTATAAACTACAAAAAAAAAAACAACACAAGCCAGGCTTTTAAATACTAAGGTGAACATATATATATAACAATTGTGAGATAACTGTGAATCAAGACCATTCAAGTCATTGAAAATATCATTGACTTTGAATGATAAGGACTTGAATCTATGATGAAAGGTTGAATCAGGTATGAATGTCAAGTATGTTTAAAATGATTCCTTGAAATCACTTGTTTCACACAAAAATATTTTTAGCACCCACAAAATACAGATAATTCTCACTTTTCAAGGTAACTTCAGTTATATTGGCCTTACAGACCAATAAGGCCATCAAGAAAAGCAAAGCTTTTTGGAAATGGGTTTGGAGAGCAATAAAAAAAAAAACCAAAAGCAACCAAATCCCAAACAGCCAATAAACAAACCCTATTATCCAGAAGTTAGGAGACAACTTCTTTGATATTCGAGGCATTTTGTATGAGTGACATCATTAGAAATGGGATGCTTTGGTAAAATTTTAAACTAGTTCATCCAGACCAGCACTCAATTGCCAAGAATGAGGTAATACAGGTTTTTTCCATAGCTGAAAAGATGAGAGTAGTTATAAAAGGGCTTCCTGATTTAAATGGAAAAAGCTGAGAAAACCTGGAAGGTAATGATTGTTACTTGAGCAGATGCTTTTTCTTTATTATATATATATTATATATTATATATATATTATATATTATATATATATATATATATATTATATATATATATATTATATATAATAACTTCTTTATTACTGCCCTCTCTTAGAAGCTCCATTTTCGTTAATTAGGCATTCACTGTTGAGATATCTTTCAGAATCTGAAAGTCTACTAACCCCCATTTCAGATGCAGAGGATTTCAAGCCTTTGCTGTGTATATTACAGAATAACTGTAGTCAGTCCTCACTGCTGGTCACTGCTCCACACCTCCACACCTCAACACCTCTTCTCTTCTGCCTCCTAGAAAACTAGAAGAGCCAGAGTCACACCAGAACAGAGCATTAAAACTCAGAGAAAAAGCTTCAGATTCTCCACAAAAATGCTTATGTAACTCCATCTGCTGTGGCAGATGCACCATCATCCTGGCCGTTAGCGAAAGGCAGCAGCTACAAAGAAGTTCAGAAAGACATTGACATGAGCTGTGCAACCCTCCTCTGGCCCACATGTCAGGACACAGACGAGCGTCCCCCATGTCTCAGCAAACTGCACCACTTCTTCATGCCTTCTAACTTCTTGAATTTATTTTTTAAGTGTTGATACAGGATACATTCAAAGGACATACTGAGGACTGCATGACATGCTGATATTATCACATCAGGCACCAAATTTAACAGTTACCCACATACTGCTTGAATGCCACCTGCTAACTTGTCAGACTTTACTGTATGCTGTACTGAAAGCAATAACAACCAAACTAGCAGTGTTTGATTTATCGCATTGGGTATTTTAATTTCATTGATCTGGACAGCAAAACACTCCTAACATGTAAAGTCTTTGGTGAACAGTGCATGCATACAAGTAACATGCTTGGAAAGACTGTTCCCAGTACCTCACCTTGCCACACTACCACTTAATGTGGCTTGTTCTGTGACAGTGTTATGTTCAGGCATAGCAGCCGCTAAAACATGACCCTGCTTGTATGGACAGCATTAGCTCCTTTTGTGATTGAATTCCAGAACCTTTTCATTACTGGATTTTCATGAGGGACTTAATCTGTGCAGAGTATTCATTAGGAAAGATGCAGAGTTCAGTAAAGCTGTATATGGTAACTGGGCTGTATACTAGGCTTGTTTCAGAGAAACTGTTCTAAAGAAGTAATTTTTTCCTGATTTTGCTCTCCTTCTGCAGTCTATACATAATTTAAAACAATATATTTTCAATTATTTTGAGCTCTCTAAACAAGAGAATTTTCATGGATGTTAAATATAACCAGGTAATCATTAAAATCTTGCTTATGTATCTTTTTTTTTTTTTTTTTTTTTTTTTTTTGCAGTTGAAAAAGCACTGCTAAAATTTCTTAGGAGTAAATGAGACCTCTAGGGAGAAACTGTTAGAAAGAAACTTAATCTGGTTTTCCAGAAAGATGATAAGGGGGAAAAAATAGCAAAATAGCCCTCAACTTTCCTATCCTTTTGAAAACTCAAGTGAAATAATCCACTATACTGAAGTTATTCCAACAGCAACATGTTCCTGCTTTCACGAAGGAACACTGTCCAATGGAAATTAACTGCATGAACAACATGGGAATGGCTGAATTATTTAAACTGTTTAGGTTTGTAGTTTGACATGATCTTGTTATTGTTAAGACCCTTGAAGGATGCTGGACGAGCCTGCCAAACATTAAGAACTGCCAGCCTTGCAATTTATATTTCACTAACACCTTAAAAAGAAATCAAAAGACATCAGCTTGATTATCTTCTTCCTAGATGAACATCTGAATGTTCAAACTACTTGCGGGACCCAAATAATGTACATGCAAAAAATGTGTCATTCATCAAAACAGTTTTCTTATAGATATAATTGATTCCTCATTAAAATTCCATAGTATTTCCTGAAAGTTGATCATTTTTAACTACAAGGGAGGAACTTGTGCATCATACATTCAGATCACCAGCTGCTCAATTCTGAACCTCAAGATAAAAATGCTGTTTCCTTTTTTATTTCTTAGGGTAATATTTTCCAAAAGCACTGAAGCAGTCCAAATTCCTTGGTTTTTCAAGTACTTTTGAAAAATCTTTCCTTTTTCATTCAAAAGAGATTGATACGCTATAAAAAGCCTGATATAAGCTTTGACTTTCCATAGCTCATTTTGAGACTGGTAGATCTCCAACCTTGCGAAACACTCATTTGCTCATAGGAGTCCACTGAGACTACACAGCATTATTTAAATAGATGCAGTATCTCCCAAAGTTTGGAAGTTAAACAAGTATTCTCATCTCCACTTTATGTGTTGGTATATTAAAATTCAGATAGATTGGACAGGATGTCTTCAAAAGCCTGACTTGGAGAACCGCTATCTCTCAGCAGTATTCACAGAAAAACACATCTATTTCATTCTATTCTACTTCTTTACTTCTCACCCACAATAAGAATGGTGAACTCTATGCCCTTATTTTGAAATATCTTGCTATAATTACCAATAACTGAAATCACAAAGTATTTGTTTTTGTTTTTGTTTTTTTTAAAGTAAAAAATGAAGAATTATATTAATGTTTGGTTAAGCAATATATTCGCACCAATTATCCACACAGAAGCTGACAAACAAAGAAAAGGGGCTTACATGAAGATTCTGTATTTATGTACCTTTTCAAATGCTAAGAATTTTCTCTCCTAGTGAAAATGAATGACACTGTATGAAGACATTAATCTGTTAATAAATGGTCAAACTTGTCCAAGTTTGTTACACATATCAGAACCAAACTGGAAGTTAGAATTCTTCCCATATTTTAGATTACCTATCTGTACTTTTCCTTATTGAATATAGCAGTCATAGAAATGTTCAACATCACAATATGTTACATTACATGACATTTAGTCTTCTGCATTAGCTGTTGCTTTCCTCTCTGAAAAGAGGACTGATAACTTCAGTAAGCATAAAAAGTTCTGGCAGAGATTCCCAGGAACATCTTGAGAAAGAGGATTAAGAAAAAAATTAGGTAGTCAGAACAGAAAAAGGAGAATTTAGGAAGCAGGCAAAGGGAGAATGGTAAATCAAACTGGTTAAAATCCCAAGGCGAAGATACTGGAAAGAATTACAACTCTGGACAAAGGTATAACTTATGAACAGATGAACAGAGAGAATGAAAGAAACAAAGGACCACACGTAACGCATTCTACAAACGCAGAGATATGCACCACTTCTGTATATCAATATATATACATATATATATATCACAGAAGAAGCAGGCAGTCTGCAAAGACAAACAGCCCATAAGAAGAGCCCATAAATTATTTTGTAGGATAATATTTGATAGGAAGCTTAGTGTTTGTATGTTATAAAAAAATAATAAAATGAACATCAACGTATGTAGGATGGGCAAGCTGGGCCTGGAACATGAAGTTCCTGGAGAACTACACTATGGTAGGGCTGGTGTTGTATTGAGATGTGCACCTATGGACTGTAGCTAAAACAAATCTGATTTGGGATGAGTTATCACTCACTAACAACAAAACATGTTGAAGAACATTGTTCTTATCAGAAGAAAATATGTATACACATGCATAGAAATCCATCTGCTCTATGATATAAGCCCTAAGATGCATAATTAACATCTTGTGATATTTATAATTTTTCTGCTATTTTTGTAACCCATTTTCTAATAATTGAGGAAGAAAAAGGGCAGATGCAGATAAGGAACAATGAACCTGGAATAATTTACCTCGAGTCTTTGCTCAAAGAAAACAATTCAGAACTCATTTTGAGAAACACAGAAGTGTTGCTCAAGTTATACTTTGTATGTCAAGCTGATTTGATATTTAACATTCAAAGTAAACCAAACAGTGCAAACAAGCTTTCTTTAGAACTGGAAATGAAAAGTAGATAGAAGCTTATTGATTCAGTGAAACTACCATTTCAGTACAAAGTTCAGCTTTAAACTTTGACCAGAATAAGTGCAATGGAAAAACAGGTATTTAAGCACAGATGGGGGACAAGGAGGTGGGGGTGCTTAATTCTACTGGTTTGTTGTGGGTTTTTTTTTGTTGTTGTTGTTTGTTTGTTTTTTAAGGGAGAATAAACACTGAACAACAAGTACAAGAAAGCGCCTTCTTTACATGAGACTTTCCTTATCTTTCCTTGACCCACCTCAACCAAATTTGTTTGGATCAGTGCTGTGTAAGAAGCAAGTCCTCAAATGTTTATTTGTTCACCTTGAACTACACTTCCTCCAAAATACTTGAGTAGATTTGTGTCTGGAAGGGAAGCAAATGCTATGAATTTGATAAATTTTAAGTCTCCAAGAGAAGAACTCGGGCAAGAAAATGAAGTTTTTTTCTAATAATCTGATTATAATAAGATCTTAAACTTCACTGCCATCAACTTTGCATCCAATAGCCTGAAAATTCTAAAAATAAGGTCTAGTTATCAGCATTCAAAATTACAATAGTGAAAAGTACAAGCCATAAACCGCCCTACTGAATTTAAGAATAAAAAGTAATTTAGTGTTATGAATTAGTAAGTGCTATTCACACAGGCAATATTTTTTAAATACTATTTCCTAAGCTAATAGCATAGATACCAGACTACAGAACTACCTGAACAGGGCAGAGACAGGAACAGACAATTTGTTAATCATTTTCAGAGGGAAGTTTTTTTTTCTCAGTACTGATTATACACATCCACAATTGTGCTCTCTCACACAAACACTTTGCAGATGGAAACACTGAGGAACACAGACAGAAAACTCACAAGTCTCTCACAAGATTATTTCAGATTAGCCTGTGTATACCAAGTACTGACTTCTATTTTTTCTATTTTAGAGCAATAAGTCAGTATGAGCACGTATATATACTTTGTCTAAAAAAATCTTGCCTATTCTGCATAAAAGTAACAGAATTGGAAGTCACTGAGTACATACGCATTTGAGCAAGTTGGCAGATGTGCACTCTAGGCTAACTGTCTGACACAGGAATCTCACAGCCTTCTCTCAGATTTTTATTTATTTTTTAAACTTGAGACAAATGTCTGTGACAACAGAGTTCAACAAAACAACTCTAATAACAAGGACTGAAATGGTCCCTTCTGACATAGGTCATTGTTTTACAGCATTCACACAGCCCACACTCAGCTAGAAATTTATTTCATTTCACATTTAGATAGCAAGTTCTTCTAGCTTTTTGCTTTATTTTACTCTTCATATCCTATCGCCATCTCTTTATGGTTCTGTATGTGATATAACACAAAGCACAGTTGTGGGGGTACTTTATTGTTTTGGTTTTTTTAACTAATGAGATACTGGCTGCAAGAGCTTCCAGCTTATTCCCTAGGACTAATCTGAGTACGCCAATTTAAACATGGACAACTTTACCACACTTATGCCACATTCGTTCCTTGTATTTTCATGCCAAGGCAATGACAAATGCACAACTAGTTTTGCTTTTTCCAGTGATCACCCGCTCCAACAAAGAAGGCTACCAACCAAAGGCAGGTGGAGAAAAAGGATTCCCTGGTAAAATAAGTACCTGTAGTTAACAGTAGGTAGGCAAACTACATGAAAATAAATTATAGCTAGCATCTTAGAAATTCCTAGGCCAAATCTCATTAAGAACTTTTGGTTCTAGGAATAAAAGCCCATCTGCTAGGTAATAACTATTATTCATGAAAATATATGCATATTTTGTCACATTAAACATGACTGGTTTTTTGATAAATATGAGAAAAATCACAAATGAGTCACAGAAGACATCCTGAAACATGAGAAATAAAACAGTTGCAGACAATAACAGGATTGGGCTGTAACTAGTTTTATAACATTACTGCTGAACTTTCCTAAGAGACTACAGAACTTACACTGCTTACCATTAATAACAGTAGAAGAAAGTATTATGTTTAAACTCAGGGAATTATAAAGAAATCACACGCAAGGAGTAAATGTGCTACTTTTAATTTTACATGCTAATTAGAAAACAAGAAAGATTCTCCCCAACACATATGCCTGAATTACTTGCACAAATTTTCTGCATAGCTAAAACAGATTTTTGACCCCATTATTAATCTTGCACTATTCAGTGCACAGTGTAGCTTGTGATGCCTGAGGACACAAAGACATTATGTTAGGATTCCATCTTAATCAAGTACCTCTATCTACTTTTAAGGACAGAATGTTTTCCATGAAAGTTTCTGCAGATGCTAGAAGCCCTTGTCAGGTTATAGGAAAACTTAAGTCCTAATTTGTAGGGGTGTCAGGAGGGAAAAAAAAAATAGCATGTGGCAAAGACACTGCACGTTTTGATATGAAGATTAATGTTTTTCCTGCGGGTTATTCAGCATTTGCTCTTATTTTTGAATAAACTGGTTTTCTAATTAAGCCCCCCCCACCAGAAGAGTCAAACTGATACAAGTCAACAAGCAAAATCCCACGTTGTTCTGCTTCCTTTTTGTTCAAGCACTTCACTTTAATGATTAGCTGTAAATGAACAGCCACATTTAATGAAGAGAAATTAAAAAATGAGAACTGTTTCTACTGTCTTTAGCAATTTAACTGCAATATGCTCAGTAAGATTTCTTTCAGATCCCAATTTATGAAGTTTGTACACAATTCCAATTGTGAATCTGTATCTTTGACCCAAAAACTAGTTTGAAATTTTTGTTCAGATTTCCTTGAAGTCATCTAAAAGCTAAGATACTAAACTTCATTAGAAGCTTTGATAGTTTCACATCACAAGAACATCCAGAAAACAGCGAGCTGTTACATTTCCTCTGGATACTTAAATATCTCCTGGTGCTCATCTACACAGATAGAACATAGATGAATGAATTTGTTCCTCAAGGTTCTTAATAATAGCTCCATTAATAGGAAAATGAATGTTTGCTTAGGTGCCAGGCCCCATCCATGCTCTTAGTGGCCCGAAGATATATTTCATATAAGATTTAAGAGTTTCCATGCCACCGTACCTCTTAGAAATTTCCAGCTGCTGTAGAACAAAGTGGCTTTGATGGTGGTTTCCCCATCACCACCCCAGTTACTGATATTTATACAAAGTTCAGGTGGTAAAACTCTGTCACAAGAAGCATTCATGACATATGAAAGAGGATCAATAGTCAGAATCTGCTCACCTCCACCCAGGCCATTTGCTATTTGTATTGAAAGGAGATGGAAAAAAAGATATTGTGGTTTAATTATTCAAGTCTTGCAGTTTTGCTGCCACAATTCATTTTCTTAATTATACCGCGAATCATTTGCCATAAGTGCTAACAATTTTTTTTCCTCAAATGTTAATATATGTAAAAAGCCTTTGGGGCACAATGAATTATGCATTGTATGTTTTCCTTCACTAGGACTGGAGATCACTTGTGGAAATTTCATAAATATAAGGTATTATGATGAGGACTAGGGGTAGTCAGGTTGGCAAGCTACTGCTCTGTTTCTGGGGGTTTGGGATTGGTGTTGATTTTAAGTTCCTCACTCTTTTTTAATAAACCTATTCCGAAGGTGTAACACAAAACAGCAAGGTAAGTATTACTTTTGAATCTTAGTATCTTCACACTGTGAAGTGAAAATAAATCTGAATAAATAAGCTAAACACGTCAGTGATGCTCATCTTGAAAACTGAGAAAATATTTCCGTCACTATGGATCTCCAAGAAGATTAAGAGTTTCTTCACAAACTGAGATGAAAATTCCCCTTGCTGAAAGGAAGCCTTATGGCCCTGTGGTTGCATTAACTAAAATACAGAGATGTAGAACATTCCGAAGACTACCAGAAATAAGAAATAAGAAGCTAGTGGTTCCAGTAGTGCTCTCTCCCTTGGGTTTTAGGGACAATAACTACAGAAAGTCAAGGAATGATGAAATGTAGAAACAAATTTGTATTTAAAAAAGCGAGCTATTTCAAAAGGAGCACCTTCATCAAGATCTTTACATCATTCATGAGAAATTGTCATGGATGCAAACCAAGTTCAGTTTGAAAATACTGCAGTAATTAAAGTTTTAAAAACCTTCCTGTTACCGCTGTCCTGAAGGTACTTAATTTTACTATTCTTCACACGTGTTCATTCTACTGCACTAATTATATCAACAACACCCAAAAGTAGCTGTGCAAATGAAACTGCATATTAGAGCAAAGAAAAACAGCAAAATACCAGGAAAAACCATGGAACAAATACTCTGCTTTTGTGCTCCAATCCATCTTTTCAAAATCTCCACATAGTCTGACTTTACAGCTCTATGAAGTCTCTTTCCAGAAATCCTCTCTTTTCCTCCCTCACTCAGAAGAGCAGTGGCCATTTAACTGGATTATCATAAATTCAGCTATCGAATTTCCTCGTATCTCCAGAGCCACATAAACTAAGTACTGTAACTTCATTTCCTTCGTGGTTCTTCATCAACATCTTCCTCCGCTGATAGTAGAAGTCAATCAAATCCTATTAGCACTAAGATCTTGTATTAAATTTGACAGTTTACAAATTGCAGGAGTTTTCATTTCAACTATGAGCAGCTTGAGATACTCTGGAGTTTCACTGTATAAAATTGTTGATGTTTGAATAAATCTGATTAAATAATTTGAATATATTTTCCCCCTTCTTTTAACAAAGACAGCAGAAGCTAATAAGAGAAAGAAAAGCCCTACCATCCTATATAAGAGATTTACATTAGCCTGAATTAGATTAGATCAGAAGAATCATAATGTTTAGAGCAAAACATTGACCTGAAATTTGGGACTGACCAACTACCATATGAAAATATAGGAATTCTTCCTATGGACTCTGTGGAGTTTGTATCAGGCTCTATTGCCCTCTGTAAGTAACTGCTCTAGCAAAATGTGTAGCACATCCTAAGGGAAGGCTGCTTAAAGCAGCTGAACATTTTAATAGGTAAATAAAGATGCCAGCAGCACCTGCAGAAACTGCAATCAAGAGTATTGCTGACCAGCTGGTAAATGAATTAGGAATTATTCCAGAACAAACTCGAGGACAAACCTAAACAGATTCCAGCAATTGGGCAAATTGCCACAATTTCTGTATTTATTCACTTGATGATTAAACTCCTGTTAAATATCACTTGAAGAAAACTAGTTTCCTCATTGAAAAACAGTTTTCATGGTCCTTTGAGAGGAACTTGGCAACAGAAGACATTTAAGCAAGACACAGAAAGCAGGTGACTAGAAATACAAAAGAGAGGAGATGTGAAGCAGGACCAAATTTGCCCAAAGTAAGAAAGCCTCCAAGAATGAGCAATATACACATCTCTGTGATTTCCTGAACAAACACTGAAGGTAAAACAACTGGAAAGGGAGAAAGCAAACAGATATAGAAGTGTAAAAGAATGTGCAAAGAGAGAAGAAAATCAGGGAGCAGGATATGGCTAGGAGTCAGCAAAGAACAAGACAGAGCAGAAGGGAAATAAGTAAAGCAGCAGCTGAGCAGGCAGCTGCCCCATACGTTATTGCTTTAACTTCTTTCCATAGAAACATTCTTGGCCTTGTTTTAAATGGTCTGTGAACTGTTAGAAAGTCACTAACAGAATGAATAGGAAATAAGACTTTAACACAGGTTTAGGTCAGATTCTGATATTCTTAAAAATATTCCCCAAACCTACAGTCCTATTTCTGAACAAATATGAAATATCCTTTACTCTTAGCAAAAGACAGTGAAGAACTTTTCTTTTTGTTGGCCTGTTTAATAAATAAGGTCTTTAAAAATATTTTTATCCCCTCTACCTCAGCATTCAGCATTGATTCAGGGAGAAGCCTTATTCTTAAATTTCACTTCTAATTCTACTTTCCTCTTGCTGTTTTGCTGTTCTCCATTTAACAAAGCAGAGCTTTTTTGAATTAAAAACAAAAACCTCACCAATACATCACTCCTTTTCCATTTAAATATACACTCAAATACTATCAAAAATGCCATAGTTACTGGACGTATGAAAGATGACTTCTGCCTATAAGTTAACTTATTGAATCAGGATTACACTGCTCAACTACACAATTCAGTAAGAATTACAAGTCTAGTCAACACCCTTTTCAGTACAAATAATTAAAATATCACATAGAATCTGTGGCTATATAGTTTCCTCAGATCACTATTCTTACCGCATAAGCTGACAAGACAGTGGGAGGCTTTATTTTGAAAAAAGCATTGCCTCAAGTAAGGATGTTTGCACACAGCAGAACTTGCCAGTATTTAAGGCCAGAAGCATTCCTAACACCCACTTATAAACATTCTAATATTATTTCTTTGCCTAAAAATTGTACTTTGCATGCAAGAAAACTTTCCTTGCTAATCGTGTCTGTATTTAGATCTCTGTCCATCATACTGTTTATGTACATATTTACACATGCTAAGAGTGCATCTGGCACCCACAAACACTGGAAAGTTGCTGCCTTGACATCTGATGCTGTCTGCTCTTCTTGTACTGCCCTTGAGCTTTGGGTACAAGGACAGAGTGGCAGAATTCTGTGAATTCAGCACCACAGTTAATTTGTTGGCACTATGACTTCTCTGTGTTAAGTGGTTAGCAGGACAATCTTGCAGGCTTAAATTCCCTTCTAGGAGTATAATAAAGACATGCTTTTCTATGGCACTCTTTAATAATCTGTTGTACAGATAGAATTGCAGGGTTGATAACTGGAAAATATAAGCTTTCTTCAATGGGTGGCCAATCTAAATTGCAAATTAAAAATTGCAGTAGGTCAAAATATTTTCTACTATAAATACACACTACTACCAACCAGTGAAATACAGTGCACAGGAATAAATTCTCTCTGCCTTCTCATAATATCATCACAACTAATTAGTTTTTAGCTTTATATCAGGAGACATCTCCTCAACATCATTTTCTATTTTATTGCTGTGCTGACTATCACAATACAGCATGTGACCCATTTTAGTCTCCAGATCATCAGTTTTATGTTCTTATTTAATTGCTATAAGTTTTTAACTCTGATGGTATCCAACACAGGCAGATCAGAATATACCAGAAAAATGAGTCAACAGTCTTTCATTCCATAAAAACAACTTTAAAAAATTAGCTGTGTGCATAAGTTTTTTGTTTGTCTGTTTGTTTTTTAAATACACTGCACAGCAGTCAAACAGATCTCTCTACATTTTCCAGCCTGGGGAAACACCCTGTTGTGCCCATGTAGAAGTTTGCTTTGTGCACTCTGCTGGACTTTTGCTTCCTTGCTTCAAAGCCTGACAATGCAACGGCCTCATGTGGAGGGCCAGATGCTCAGCTAGCACAAAATGACAGAAGCCCACTGATCTTCACAACCTGCTGCATGTGCATCTAATTGCACACCTACATTCTACCAATGTTTCCAGCATGTTTCACTCCTCTAAACCCTTTGCTTCCACTTATCCTGCAATTTCAAATGGTGCTGGGAAGCCCTAACTGCATTAGTGCTTTTAAATGACAAATAAGATCCCTTTCACAGTTTGCCACTACCATAACTGGAATGATTTTGCTTCACCTACCAGAGTAATCGATTTTGTATGATAATCAAGAACTGTCATATCAACTGCTGAAGTTAGTGCTGCTTAGCATTGCCCTTCTGCAAGTGGCTGTCAGCATGCTATTAAGCTTAACAGGTAAGAAAAGTCAGTGTTATCAAATGGCATAAACCAGCATAAACCAGTAGCTGTTTTGTGTTCCTCCTACAGAAGTAATTACCTTGTTGATACCCTGAAATAATGCCACAGGACAAAGGGAAACACAAATAATCAAAATTAAATCAGTTAAGTAGAATAAAAGCAAATCTTGTTTTCCATAAACTTAATGTCTCATTGGAAAATATTACCCCCTAGTTGTAGTAATAAGATGACAAAAGAAAACCAGTAATTATGTGGAAGAACGTTATTACAGACACAATACTGTGAATATTATGAGCTTCATTCTCCTGCTAGCTTCTGTGGAGCTTCCACTACTTCCAGTCCCATCAGCCCAGCTGGGAACAGGAGGGGAAAAAAGAGTCAGCAAACAAACAAAAAGAAAAACCAACAAAAAAAGCCAACAACATGTTTGCCAGTTGGGGCTACTAGTAGAAGTTTTAGTCAAAAATTTCAAAGCTTTTTTTGTGACAAATGTCCATTTAGGAGTGTACTTCAAGAGTATTTAACATATTTTGACATAAAACGTGCAGCAAACTGCCTGAAGCTACCAACTACAGAAAGTTTTGTTTATCCAAAGCTGTTTTATAACACTGACCAAAGATTTAAAAGGCAGCTTTTGTTACAGAAGAGCATCTTTACTTTCAACCTCTATTCCCATATGTTTACACTATCTGTTCAAAGGCTTATTAGATCTAAACTCTTTGATATATGACCAGCTACTTCTGCACAGCTTTTTGTTAACTGATATCTAAACTCAGCAGGGAAAAGGACAAATCAGTTCTTTAATCAAGTACTTGCAGTATCAATTTACTATGAACAGGAATGTTCATTGCTTTGTTTTTCATTGCTTCACTGTATCATGAACTCAGAAGATGGACGAATGAAATAGAGAACTCCAAAAAAATTTATTCCTCCAGTAACAAAGATAGGAACAGTTCTGCTTCTGAATCAGAATTCCCGATAAATGTTCTGAACATACAAATTGGAGATGGGTATTTATTTGTACTGATGAACACTTCTTCTGAAGTAAAGGGAAAACTGATGGATACCTGTTGGAAACAGGGGTATCTTCTACAATCACACCCTTTTTATGACTAATTTCTAATTAAAAAAATAATAATAATAAAAATTGAGAAACAAGCCTCAGATTTAGTTCTGACATCCAGCATTTATTCAGGGAACAGTGAGTACATTTGTTTGGGAATTAATGAGTAAGAGATGTGTATAAAAATCTTAATTCATTCCTTGCACTGTTTCGAAAAAGATTTCTCATAAAGAATCCATGAATTTTGGTGTGAAACGGCATTATTGTGTTTAATCCCAGCTAGCATCTCCACACCAACAAAGTGAAATAGCTCAGGACTGTATCCAACAATACTGGTCTAAATTTAGTGTGCCAATGTTTCATCCATCTAGTCCCAGAGAAGAAACTCCTGCCAACTTTGTTGTCTTGGATAAGCATGAAATAAAACAACTATCCTTAATTTGTGGTCTGTAGAAATAGCTTGTGAGTTATATTTGCTTGGAAAATACTTTGGTAAAAGAAAATAAAGTACACTGGCACCGCTTCAGGTGGTGAAGAGACAAATGCACCTTTACAATAAGTGATATGGACTCTCCTGACAGTGCAAGTTTAAGAGACTTCATAGGAAAAATTAATGCAACTGCAGAGACTTTGTTTCTTACAGCTTCTCTTTCCACGGTTACCCAAGAGCACTGCTAATAATAAATAAGAATAACTAAGTAATTAGACAAATTATGATAAACTATGCTTTGGATGTAACAGCAAAAGTTCAGACAATCTAAAACTGTGTGGTACTGCATTTTCAAAACAAAAAAGCTACACGTGAAACTTTCATTCTAATACCTTATTACAAAGTAGAACATGTAACCTTCCAAATGAGAAAGACACTATGCAGAGTGAGACATGTATACATACTTGTTCAGTTTTAAATGGAATCACTATATGATAGAATCAAAGCCAAGACGGATTAAAAGAATCCTGTAGTGCATCAAGTATTAAATTCATATTTTATTTATTTTTAAAGTAAACTGTTCATCTTACCAGTAGTCCTAAACCCCATCCACAAAATAGCATTTAAAACCAGTATTATTTCTTCAGGAAAGGGTCCTCACACAGATCTCTCCCCCTCTCAGCTCTGAATTTTAATTGTGCCCAGTGTTGCAAGCTCACTAAATGATGCATTAATGTGTATAGATTCTAAGTTCAGTTTCTTCAATCAAAAATCCAGAAGGCATTGCTAAAGTAGGCCTGGAAAAAGGAAAAAAAAAAAAAAAAAAAAAAAAAAAAAAAAAAAAAAAAAAAAAAAAGAAAGAAAAAAAAGAAAAGGAAAGGAAAACAGCATCTGCTAATATTAAACTCAGACTTTGCTACTCCAAAAAGGATTTAAACCTCTTCTAATGACAGAATAATTAGGCATACATAAGGCAATCATTGGCACATTGTCAGAAATAGGGTATTTAAAAAAAAATAAAAGGATACAAATATCAGCAGTTTCCCTAGTAAGTCTCTAGCATTTGCTTCCCCTGACTAACTCCAATCAATGAGTCAACTGCAGCAGGTCGAAAACAACTGTGATAAAATGTCACCTTATGAAGTAACTGCCTTCATAGATCTTACCAAATGAGTCATAAAACTATTCATCAATATCACTCCTTGTGCAGTGCAGCACAGTTATGAGGTAAGCTCAGGGAGTTCTCTGATCAGAAAAGCTTACTCAGTTATTCCATTTGGAGGCTATAAATCATGATTTCTTACATTCGGTACCACCATTAAGTAAGGCATAAAAACCTCCACTATCATTAGTCAACAGCTAACAAGGCATTAACATTTTCATTAACAGTGCTGACAAATTCAAATTGATTTTAAAAGCTCATTTGCATCATATCCTGAAAATGTGAACCAAAGGGGAGCAGCCTGACAATTTGATTATATGCTATAGGTTAAATTTTTGTTTTTCTATTTGTGGGATTACATGAAAGTACAAAGTATAGATTAAGTCTAGTTATATTCTAGTCCCCTTTGAATTTTTAGTTTCCAACTGCTGTATTAACTTATAAACTTTGGGTCAGCAGCTATGTGACGTGCCAACTTCAGCCTACAGAAGAAACCACCAGTCTTAATATATGGTGCCTACACACAAAGGAGCTACCAAAAACCATTGTCTTCCCTGTACCGTCCCCAAGGAACAGAGAAACACGTGGAGAAGATGGAGAAAAAAACATGTGTACAGTGTTCAGAATAATCTCAGGTATGCAACATCCACAAGCAATTTCTTTATTTGCATTGTTTCCAGTAAACACTGGTGGAGTTCAGGTAGAACTCCAGAAATTACAGTTAGGGAAAATGCAGACCTGTTACAATTGCAGATGTACAGCAAATGGAGACAAACAACATTATTTGACAAATAAACTGTGATTCAAAAACAAACAAGCAAACAAAAAACACTGTAGAAAAGCTGGTGGTGATGATGCCTGTGCCATGGGTAGGAAATAGCCCGAAGCACAAAGAACCTCTGCACATGCTCCATGGTCAGATTTAGTTTAGCTCTAATCAATATGTTCCATGCATCTTGTCTATATTGGAGCTCTTATTACATGCTCAATTGATTCACTGAACAACACCAAGCTGTAGAAGGTTGTACTCCTGTGGATAAAGCAGATGTTGTTCTGACCTCCACCCACTGGCTCAGAGAGTGTTTTCTGTCTGCCTTTGCTAATAAAAAAATATCCCAACTGCACATTTTACACTCGAACAATGGACGTTACATTCTGTATACAGAAGTTCATTCTAACTTCCCCTTATTTTATTAAAAACAAAACTCTAGAAGGCAGTGCCAAAACTGTTACACTTCTACACTTCTGAAATTGACATAAGCTACAGATTAATAAATGCTCGCATATTATTAATACTATATAAGCATAATAATATAAGAATGCTTCCCTTATTTGAATTGATTGTTACTCTTAAAATTCAGGCAGCATAAATCTAGAAAACAATCCCACTTGATAATTAGATTAAACAGAAAAGTTTTAGCCCCTCTGTGTTTGGAGAACAAGTGAATGTGATTTAAAAGAAAAAAAACATCAAGCAGGAGGTACAGAAAAGATCTTCAAGATTGCACTGATAAACAAAAGAGAGATATAAAGGCCAAATTGTGACATTAAAGGATGGGATATTGCTTTTGAGAATATCTGATGTAAGAACAACCTAAAACAATTGGAGATAACAGATATACCAAGCATTTGTTATGTTTAGACTGTTTAATAGGTTAACCTGAATGCTGAGAAAGCTTGGAGGCGAACATGAGACCCTAAATTCATGCTAAAAATAAGATTTTAACTGAGCACATAAAAGGAAAAAATGATACACAACTATCACCAGCACTGTGACATACAGCCTCCTCTCCATCAAAACACAAAATGCAAAACAACAACCTACAACAATCCTACACCAATTCAACCAAAGTCCTTGAATAAAAAAGACTGAACTTTTACAGGACACCTGTGAAATTAAGGACTTCACACGAAGCTCATCTGTTACCAAAAGCCTTTGCCAGATCAGGGTTTAATTCTTGGCAGATTTGTTACCATGTTTAAAGGACTTAAAACTGTGTTAATGCCAAACTGCAGCTTTTGGTAGCAGGCAATGAATGCAACCCAGATTCTCTAAATCTATTTATTTAGGATTAAGGCTTAAGCTTGTTTCCAGTGATGCCAACAGGGCCATATCTGTAAATATGCATTTCAGAACCTGTGATCTCATTAAGCAGTAATTTGATATAGATAAAACTTTAAAATCTTGCTCCTTAATCCTAATATATATCGTCTGTATGTGCCTTTCTCTTGTGTTTTGATCTGTCTTCTATCAGATCCCACTGTGTTTCACCCTTCTAGCTTCTGGAGTACAGAGTATCTAACAGAAAGAATCAGAGCACTTTCTCATGGAGTCTCTGCAAGGGATGAGTGCACCTGTGAAGGTTTTGACCCTTGTTACTCATACCCTGGGGGCATAAAGAGATGAATAGCAGCTATATACTTCAAAGTTCAGTTCTTGGAGAGTTCTTTTATTTTTTTACTTTTCTTTTTCATACTTGCTTATCCAGAGAGCTTCCACAACATTTCTCTCAGCAAATAGAACAAGGAAAATCTCATAGACAATATGATTTGTAGTAAAATTCTGGGGTTTACATGGCAAACTCCCTAAGGTACATGTAGTTGGAGCGGGGTGGAAAATACTTGGTTTGAACCCCATAGGAAGAGAGGAGGAGAAACAGCATCTACTGTTATATCTTCTATGCCAACCCCAGTAGATCAAAATCCACACACCACTTCAGCTTTATAAAGACTGAAAATCAGTTCAAAAATTATGTTCTACCAGGATTTTAAGAAATACTGCGCAATCAAAATATACTTAATAATATTTTAAAGTAAAACTTTTATTTTCTTTTTGGTTAGTGAAAAGAGCTTTTCCCACTATCCTCCTAGAATTAGCAAATATGATATTTTCTTGTATAATATCTCACAATATATATTCCTATTTGAACTCTGTTACACCTGTTATAATACTACTAAAAATTCTGGAATAAATTACATTACAATGAAAGTTAAAGAAAATACAGCTTAAAAGGAAAAAGAGCATCAAACAACCAATTGTGTGTTCTGAGGATGAAGAATTATATGGCACCGTTGAGTCATACTTCTAGAAAAGAAAACTGAGAAATCCTAAAGGAGCTGGGACATGTTGAAGCCAGCCTCTTTAGAACCAGAAACTATGACATCCTCTGAACATTCATATCCATCTCGTGAGGCTGCACTGGTGGAACAGACTCAGTTCCTACTACCAGACAGTGCAGGCATGCATGACGAGAGTATCCTCTCACTCATCTTGGCAATTCTGACCCAAAGCATAGGCCTAGTAGGAAGCTGGATGTTACTACAGTACTTGGTCTAATTGGACTCCCAGACAGAAAAAGCTACTTTCCTCGAAAAAGTAACATAATTACTCAAGGAGGGCATTTTACATTTTCTTCCTGTTTTTGTTTTCTGTTTATCCATTAGGATGATTGCTGGTATGCCTGTAGATGGTCAGAACACCAGCTCATCTGCACAGTCATCCACAATGCACACAAGATGCTCATCAGTAGAAGTGATAGTTATATAAAAGATTAATATTGATTTTTGCTTTTAAATTAAGACAGCTGATAGTGGCTATGCAGAACTAATTCCATTTGTAAACTTGCAATTTTCTTTGCTAATTTGAATTTAGTTTTTCCTCTCCTGCTCATACAACCATTTAAGCACTACAAAGTCAACAGAACAGGGAATGTTACTTCATGAAAAGCCCATCTCACCAGATATTAAAGTAAGTGGTAAAGTATAACTGCCCAAGATTTTCTGAAACTCCATGCTTAGGTTTCTTTTTCTTCCCCCTGGATGGCTGCAAGAGTTTCATTTAGTCCTTAGCTATTGCATTATCAGTGAAAGAAAATGAAAGGAACTGCCACAGTTACTTGTCAATCCTGCAGTTTCTCTCTGTTCAGTAAGTAGTTTTGTGATTCATTCCAAACAGGCTTCAGCTTGGGTCAGGACATAAAAAATATTCTTGTCTTAAGCTTAAGAAAATACTTGTGTTTACAGGTAACCAAACCTAGTTTTCAGCTCTAGAAAACGTGTTACCCCATATTAAATTTGAAAAAGCAGGTCTGTAGTTTCATTATGTTCCCTCAGTGGGTGGAAGTGTAGATAATCTTATTCACTCAGGTGGAAGACTGGAGAAAAAAGTACAAAAGAAAAATGTACAGTTGACAATAATGTAAAAGTGATAAGTATTAATTATTCTTCCTGATGGGATGTTTGTCACTTTTTTTTTTTTTATTCATTTAGTGTTGTCACAAAGATAAATGCAATTTTTTCCTTTCTACAAAACATTCAGAACATTCGTGTTCACTGGAGGCCAAACCCATTTTGGTTTAATAAAAACCAGGACAACAGAAAAGCATGTGAAAATGAAAATCTTCATACTTGAGAAATTCTCCAGTACTTAACTCAAGCGGGAGGAAAAAAGGAGAAAGACGGATGTAGAAGCCAAAGGGACCATTCCTCAATAAAACATCTCTCTCTATAATGACCTCTAAAATGACCTCATGTTAGATAATGCTTTTCAACCCCGTTTCCTAAGCTTTGCTAGAATCGGCTCCAAATGGAGTATGAGAACTGTTAGCAATTCGGGAGCTTGGCAGATCAATTAACATGGCCAACTCACTACAGCTTTCTTGACTCACTTCATTTCCTGTACTTTCCCTGATTGTTTCATTGTTTTCTACTGTTTACTTACTTACTGTTTGCTTATACTATAACTTCTTTGTTACAAGTCCTCCACCTTAAAAGCAAACACTAAGTCTGGTGAGATGAATTTATGATACCTGGCTGAAGTGTCTGCTATCCCAAATTAAACAACTGTGATAATAAGCAAGGTGAGCTATTCTGGAGACAAACCCAATATTATAACAGTTTATACGTTGTTTTCACTCATCTGCAATTTTGTGTTAGATATATTTTTATCCATTCTCTGGGTTGTTCTTTTCCCAGAAGGACAAATACTGTGTATCAGCAGGGGGCAGGAAGGAGAAATGTTCCTTTACAGAGCAAAAAATTACTTATTATTCTCTTCCCAAGTGCAATCATTGTCCTGCCTACAAATGGAAATGAGAAGCAACACCGAAGTGCAATTTTTACAATAAAATAATAATTAAACGAATAATTGATAAAGAGTGGGATGTATTCTTGAGCTTTGTTAAGAGATCTAGAGACTCCAAACCTTTAATGCCTTTTGAAAAAGAAGTCAGTATATGCTTAATTATCAGAAAATTAGTAATGAAAAACAGTTCTTTTCTATTTAAACTTTCTTATTTAAAGCATGCACTAAGGAGAAGGGTGATCATACATAATTTAATGAGGAAGGGAATTAAGATGTAATTTTCACTTTTCCATCTAATAACACAGCTCTCTCAGACTCTGGGAACATTCCTGAAGCCAAAGGTGCTGGCTTCCTTGACAACTGTAGGTAAGAATAGATACACTTAAAAGAAATGAATAGAATAAAAGGGCATGAATAAGCAGCATTTACTAAAATGAGGGTTAAGGAAATTATAAGAGAGATCCCTGAAGAAGATTTAACATTGAAGATATAATATTAGAATGAAGAATAAAATGAAGGTTAATCTTGATAACGAAGGACTTAACCCAGAGAAAATGTCATTATTGATATGTTAACACGTGCAGAGTTGGAGTGAGAATTGAAGAGCTCAAGGCAGCCAGCGAGGCATCTTCCCAGATGCTGCATGTTAGGATTAACATAATGCTGTAGAGACTGGTTGACTGAAAGCAAGTGTGCGTTTGTGAGGACAGAAATCCCAAGCAAAACGGTGGATCAAGGGTTTAACAGACTATCCAGTGGCTTGTTCATAGTGTCCTGGAGGATATGTTTACCTCTATTGAAAGCTGCTATTTCCAGTTATTAAAAATCCTGATCACAACTGTGGTCTAATATGAATATTTGCCAATTACCTTTGAAATGCAGACCAAACTTGAGGAGGAAAAACAAAAAGATCAGTACAGGAGGTTACAGCCCCCTCCCCCAGCTAACCCCGCACAGTGAGGGAAGAGTCTGTTCCTCAAGAAGCAATAGGTAATTTGTTATGGGTTTTGTTCTTATTTATTCATTTTTAATGATTTCTTCAGTACTTCCAAAGCCCAAATTACAGCCCTTGTTCTTGAAGCATCAATTTATTGATTTCCACTCTGCTGCATTTTGCCTATATCATCACAACTAATTTGTTTTACAGTCATTTAAGGTACAGATATTCTTTAAAATTACGTAGCTTTCACCATCTTCCTGCAACATACTATTCACCCCTCCTTCAGACAAATGCAGAGCATAGTTGAGATAACTGCAGTCATCTCAGCAATGCTGATGACTTATGATAGATAATATTTGAGCTTAGGGAAAGAGAGGTGAGAACTTTCCTAATGTTAAGTCCTCTAGAGCTCAAAGATAAGGAAATCTGCCCCAAATTGCAGTGAAAATAATTTCTCATGTAAGTGTGTGAGAAAAGCAATACAGAATGAGTTACTATTTAAATTAATCATGGAAATAACTTTTCACAGTGAGCTTATTGTAGTCAGTATCTATACTGGTGTTACTGAGCTTCATAACACATCCAAGCAGTTTCTACCACCACAAATAGAACCACCAAGCCATTAAAAAAATAAAATAAAATAAAAAAATCAATGCTTCCAGAAACTAAAAACTATTGATTTATAGTTCCCTTCTGCTTAAAAAAAAAAGGAAAAATAATTTCATAAGAACAGTGCAAAAGTGCAGTACACTGGAAACTGAGCAAAAGCAATGATTTCCACTCTTCAACCATTGCACTACGGAAATCTTCACAGGTGTCAGATAAAGGTTTCCTTGTACTGTAACACTTGTTTAAAGCAGTACTAAAAAAAAAAGAAATCCACGTTATAAGATGTAGCAACCATCCCTTCTTCATTCCATTTAGGTTAAATAAATAAATAAATAAATAAATAAAGCTTGGGTTGGAAGTTCATGCCAGTTCATACCCCTAATCAGATGCAAGTCCTTTCAGGGTCTCATCTGAAACTGACTTTAAACCAGTCGTCTTCGTCCTTTCTACTTTCCTACCATAGTCAGAACTGTCCAGCTCACCATCACACATGATAAAAATGTAGATTTGCGCATACAAAGTCTTTCCTGCACACAGAGATGGAAATGAGCAGAACAAGAAGAATTTAAAAACTGACAAAGAACACACTTGACTCTGCTAATTATATCTGTTAGCACTTGATCCACAGGTTTCAGTATTTAACAAAGCAACAGTACTTAATCAACTCACTCACCTAGTAAAGAATTATTTATAGGGTTGTCTATTTTGATTCATAATTCAATGTATGTGTTTATTACAGTTATCCAGCCTAAGATAATCACATTCTTAACATATAGACTGACGCCTTTGTAAAAACAGAAATTTAATTGTAACTATTCATTGAATTGGCCAAAATATTCTTGCTGAATCTCCTATTCAATTAACTCTCTGCTAAGTTTGGCACAGCCTTCACATTCTCCAAACAAAACTAAGGATTCTAACCATCAAGAGAAAAGGCTAATAAAATTCTCTGAAGGCAGCTCATTGATTCAAACGGCTTTCTTTACAATTGAGAGTTCAGAGAAGTGGTATATTTATTTCGAACTAAAAACAGTTCAAAGTGTTCCAGCACTTGTAAACAGTGCTAGAATTCAAGAAAGAGAACAAAAAAAATCTGTATTTCAAAGATGTCTCAGCTCTCTACATCGCCACAGGCATTAAGGAAAAAAAGTTAAAAACTTTTTCATGTCCGGAAAAGTTTCTGCTGAAAAGCTTTGCATGGGTCTCTAACCTCCTTCTGAAAAGAACACTCAGCATGATGCTGTTGCATGAGAACATTTAGAATACCACCATTCTGAAATCCTTCAGATGCTGCACTGAAATTCTTCAGATGTTTGACTCAACAGTATATCTAGGAACAAAAAATGGCTGCTGAATAAGCAGAAGTATAATATTCAGTAATCAAGAGATAACACTGGATAGATAATTTCATCAAAAATTTGGAGTTCCCCTTTCTATTCAGCACTGCAAAGTTCCTGAAAGGCAATTCTCAGTTCTGGAAATTGGGATTTGTTTCATTTTATTATAACAGTGCTTAAAGGCAAACTTCCCCTCACCTCAAATAAAAATACGCCAGTTTTATGATAAGAATAGACTGTTCCTGAGCCAAAATTGACCAAACTAATAATTTTCCAATAAGAGTGTCTTATGACTATGGTGGAAATAGCTGTTTCACTATATTTATGGCTAGAACAAACCTGACGTATAGAAAATGTATGACAAAGATATAAAGTCACTCATTTTACAATGTTCTGTTAAATCCCATCACAAAATGTTCATTGGCATAACCTGCAGATCTTCATACTTCTGTTCAGTGCCCTTACCAATTCTTCAGCAATGTTACAAATAAGCTGTCAGCTGTCCTAAGCCTTTGTACATTAAGCCTTTCTCCTACAGGATATTTAAGACGTACAATAAAACTATTTAGTGAAAGTGTTGGAGTGTCTTTTCCCTATTTTTAGTGGTCTATGGAATATCATTCTGGACTATGCTCAGAGCATATTTCTCACGAATGAATTTGTTGAATTCAGTATAAGTATGTGACATTTTCAGAACAAAGATCATTTAAACTAGATTTAAGAGCTTTTATTATTATTATCTACATTTTTAAAAACAACAGGTATATACTGATAACAGTCCTTTGAGCTCCATCAGGAAAAATATGAGCAAACCAAGGAATATTCTCACTTTATAACGCACTCTTCTAGATAAGCAGAAAGATACATGTTCCTCAGCTCCAGGAAACCATATTTTCTATCAATATAAGTGTGAGGAATGAAGATGAAATCTCCTGTTGACACTTAAATATCTGGTGACGCTTGTGGTCTAACCAAAGCCTGTTTACTGAAACCTGCATAATCACAAAGCATCAAAATACTCAGCAACCACAAGCCCCTTTCTAACATGTTATTTAAAGCAAGAGCAATATTATACAGTCATAATCCGCAGGATTAAGTCTTTGTGCTGGAATGATATATGAATCAATAAAACCTAACAGATAATGAATTGAGGGGGTGATTCTGAAAAAAAAAAAAAAAAAAAAAAAAAATTCACAATAAAAAAAAGAAAAAGAGTAAAACTAATTATCCTAGCACTGTATCTCACTTAGGAGTCAATTAGTAAGCAGTCTAATTGTACAGTTAATGAACATAAACTAATTTCATAGTTTATTTCCAGTACTAGATTTATTTACTTATTTAAGTCACGATTAAAAAACTGCAAACAAATACCCAAACATGCTAATCAGTTCACATCAAGTTACATTACTCATTCCCATTTTGTGAATTCCTTAACTGTTAAACAATTACTTTCATACCATAACATGTTGCTGATGTTACTGGAAATGAATGCATTTAGCCTTTTCCACCCAACAGAAAATAAACAGGTATTAGCTTTACATGCATACATGTTCCTACACAAATTGAAACCACTCCATCAAAAAAAATCCTAAACTCATCAGCTTTGATGAACACCAATCAAACCTTATCCCCTTTGTAACACAATATGGAATTCTAATGTGGCTCTTTGAAATGCATTGGTAAGCCTACTGTAGCAGAAGTACTGCTTTAATGATTATTATTTAGGATCACATTAGCTTCACAACAGTTCTGTCATTTATCCGCTTCCTTTTCCATTACTTAACATTTCTCTACGTCTTACTGCTCTGATCAGGGATCTGAAAATAGCTGGCTTTTATGCAGTAAATCATTGGGCGTTCAGACTTCATTTCTGCACATATAGATCTAAAGATCAGATTTTTTTTTCCTCCTCTATATACTCTGTACTGATCCAGCTATGTAGAAGTCTCAGAGTAGAATTTGGATGTACATATATCAGCTATAAAGACTTTTTCTTAATAAAGCCACTTAATGTAAAAATAAATCTCTTGATTTGCACAAAATAATTATTGTGGATATTTATTCAGCTCAGGGCACTTTCGTTATCAGAGTACAGATAAACAGTTGCTATCAAAAGATATATATTCTCAGCAATAATTTCAATTCTTCAGTTTATTTAGGGAGACACCTGACCTAGGAATCTACTTGTGTTATCTGGCCCACATCAGCCCTCACACATTCTGCAGAGCAGCTGCATCCACACCACAGAGCTTTCAGTTAAGTTCTCTCTCAGTCCCAGATAATAACAGTTTCACATAGGTTTCAGATTGATTGTTGCATGCTTAGAGGCCACTAAGAATTAATTTACCAGGAAGTCTAGGAATAAATTACTAAGAACTGGGAAAAGAATGAGAGCCCAATTGACAGCATGGATACATTTATATAGTACAGTTTCAAAAATCCCAGGGAGCAGATAATCAAAGAACAGCAGCAGCATGGGATCCTTGTCCTGAAAAACAGTCTTCAAAAAGCAATACTACTCTCCATGTTCTTCCTGAATTCCCCAAATTAGACACTGACTATTTACAAAGCCTTTCAAAATATAAAAATCCACTAAGGTAATCTGAAGAATGGTCCCTGCTCCCTGAAGTACATTGTTCTCTCAGATATTCCAACAAAACATTTCCTTTTGTCCTGTCAATGACTTTAAGATCACAACATACAAACCAAAATAAATGGTACAGTTTCTCATAGAACACTAACAGTTAATATCTCAATTTAGATGACAAGTTGGGGGCTGGGGAAATACTGTTTATTTCAGTCATCGCTTCAGCCTTTTTTCTCTGTGTTCAGTGCTATGTAAGAACAGGGCTCTTTTGATATTTATCATGTTGCTCTGTACTGTGTTAGTCCCAGGGTAATATTTCTATATAAATACTCTCAAAGATTATGCATCCCGAAACTAAACGTTTATCCACAGAAAGCAGAGGAAGTGATGATGAAAAGGTAAAGGGAAATCAGGAAGACGTGAAGGTATGAAAATAACAGTCCTTAAGGAACAGGTAAGCCACAGTTTGAGGTTCACAGGAATTTTAAACACAGTAAGAAAGGCAAAAATACAAAATTTCAAAGGTTGGGGTTTAAAGATACTTTTCAACTGCATAAAGGACAACATGTTGACAAAAGGGAGAATAAGGCTCTGAAAGACAGCAAGAGATATTTACTGCTGAATGTAACAGCTGTTTTAAAATTGATTTTTAGAAAGGAAATGTGCAACATATGCAGAGTTATATTCATTCTGATTTAGAGATTGTGCACATCTTATTTAAGAATTCCAAGCCCTTTGATCCTTTCTGTGCCCAAAATGGAATTTCTCCGATACAAAACCCTTGGCTAATAAACCCAGCAGCATCCCTGAGGAAGTCAGGTGAGTTTTTAAAGAGTTAAAATCTGCTATGATCATCAGCATACAAATCCAAGCAGTATTATTAAAACATTTGCTCAGAAAACAAGAATCTGACTCGTTAGATGTTTAAAACTGTGGAAATTCATTTTTTCTTTTATCTCTCTCCTTCACCTGTTTCTAAGGGTTTTGTTGTTTATTTCTTTAACTTCAGGATATGCTTATGTTCATGCTTCATGCTTTTCTGCTGTCATGACAGCAAGGTATCTACCTGCAAAGGAAACTATGATTCAGTCATTTAATGACTTCTTAAGGCGGACCTTTAGGAAAATCACCAATTATTGCCAGACCAAAGAGTTGGTGGCCTGTAGAAATTTGTGGAAACGTGTTTCCACAGTTCCTAGCTGGTAGGACAGATCGCACACACAAATTTCTTTGTTTCCTTTCCCTTTTTGAGAAATGCAGTTTGCTTTGTAGTATACAAGTCATTGAGAAGGTGGAGCAGAACAAGTCCTCTACATACTCAACAGACTTTGACTGTTAACTTCATGTGTCCTTGTGTTTTCTATTGGCTTCCTGCAAAAAACCTAGTGAACAATAGTGAACAAAACTGGGAGGAAGAATACTGGAACACTAGATATGTTCAAATTGTAAACAAGGTTCTCATTTTTGTTAGTAATTTTACACCAGCATCCATTTTCTAATAGGACTAAAAATGTACTATGACAAAGCACCAATCTAGTCAAATATTCCCAACTCATTTTTTGAAAATGCATTATAAGCCAAAAAACATTCATTGTGAAATGAAAAATAATGCAAGCTATTTCTGAGTAAAGAAATGGAACTCATAAAGACAGTTATTTATCAGGAATTACTTTCCTGCACATACTAAGAATCGTGTATTTAAAAATCCCTTACCTGTCATACAGCAGCTGGAGAATGAAAGCAGAAAGAGGTTAAAGATGGCCTTGGAGCATATTTTGTAAAAGACCTATGACTGATGGTTAAGAAAGCCTAAAGCAAAATAGAGATTTTCCTCAGGGTGTAAGGATTCAGCTAAAAAGAGTGTTCTGAGATTAGAGCTGGGCCTTTATAATCTTCAACATAAGCTCAAGATAAATTTGAAGTGATTTGTAGTAGAAGGATAATTTCTTGCTGAAGTTAAAAGTTGTCATGCAATCAAACTAGGGAAAAAGTTTTTATGATACAGGCAAATCTCAGTGTTGAAACAGATGTGGTACAAGGCATATAAATACTGGTAGTACTGTAAGAGCAGGTGTTTTGCTTAAGTCTGCTTGGAAACTTGGACATTTTTAGACTGAACCTTTAATATGCTTGATCTTGAGTTTTCTCATTAATTTTGTTAAAATAAACCTTTCAGAATACATTTTGAGCGACTCCTGAAAGAAAACATCGTTCTATCAAAGAACATTTAGAGAATTAGAGATAGTAAATAAATATTTGAACCATGCACATTTTTCCCTATGAAAAATCTCCAAAATGCTCCAGCATCACTTGAAACATAGAACAAGGCTGTCAACAGCTGTACATTAACACAGCTTTCACAGTTTTAATGCAGTTCTGCATGATCACGCTTTTAAATAGAGATAAAATGTCAAAAGAAAATTAAGTATCTGTCATACTAATTTGAAATTAAGAGAAGGATAAGTCTTACTTTGGCCATAGTAATGCATCAACATTTTAAAGAGCTTAAGAACTTCCGTAAAAAGCAATAAGTTATGATATGGAGAAATTAGATATTTAAATGTAAATATTTTGCTTTCTTTTTAGCTGTCTTGTTATGTAGGAGCAACATCTTGCAACTTGCAAATGTTAAGATATTTCTATACTTTTATATTTTATCTCAGTATCAGATGAAAATGAATCAGAAATAAACTTGGGTCTAAATGAATGCTTTCTCAAGAGCAATTTACCCATTATGTTAAAGACATATTGCAAGCAGAAATAAACAAATTACACTTAATTTCCTCTGTTTTGTTTCTTATTGAAAGCTTGTAAGCATAAACTTGTAAAATATGGTGTGTGTGTGTGTGTGTGTATATATATATATATATACACATATACATATATATATATGAGGGATATATATATGTGAAGTATATATATATATGAAGTATATATATATGAAGTATATATATATATATGAAGTATATATATATATGAAGTACATTTAATCTCAGATTAGATTTATATGATTTAGATTTATATGTATCTGCATACACAAAAGAAATAGTCTAATTTTCAGTGTTACATTTATGGACACAAGCATGCCTTGTATCTCCAGATAGTGTCTGTTACCTGTGTAAAAAGATAGGAGGTCATTCAGGTATAATCTCTTTCTCTTGGTTTTATTGTTATTAAATTATATGCCAACAATTTTGCCAGCTACTCCATGTCAAATGCATATGGGAATCGCTACTTCTAATCACTCAGCCATTAGAAAGATTAGTCTTCCTAGACATATGCAGCAAGACATTTTCTCTTAATAGTGTTATCTGCATGTTGTTACAGATTTTCCCTATCGTCCCCTTCCCAGGATGAAGCTTGTCCACACTGTGTCCTATAATGGATAACATACGTACGAAAGGGTCAGCCACAAATCTTTTTTTATAGTGAATGCTTGGATCATTAGATGTCCACTCCACAGAGGGAGTACATCCATCTGTGCATAATAACAAATAATGCATATAAAAATGTTCCCCTTTCTTCTGATTTTAGGAGATCATTTCATTTGTTTCTACTATTCTCAGATAATCCTGAGAAAAGACACTAGTTATTTGAGAGTCTTTAATTCCACACTTTAAAATCTAGAGGAGGAAGAGAGAAAGATTGGGGTGTTTTTAGTTATAATTATATACTTATAAAACTATATTCAGCATTGATATTCCTTCTTAGTAGTTATCAATTTGACCTCTAATGAATAGAACAGATTTATGGGAAGCTCATTAAGGAGTCAGGTTGCGACTTCAGTGAATCATAGTGGCTGATAATTAGCAGCATATACTGAGCAATTTATGAGAGCTCAAAAATTGAACTTCTGCATTGTAAACTATAGTAAAGTACAGAGACAAGAGAGTTAATTTACAATTCTCTGCTCACAGGAACAGAGGAAAGCCATGGTCAGTCCTGATTCCCCAAAGGAATGTTTTTTTCAGCCCAAATGTTCCTTTTCACTCAAGACAAAGTGGGGAGGAATATGAAATGAAAACAGATGCTGCTGGAGCATTTTAAGAACAAACAGAGGTGGCAACAAAAAGGAAGGGCATTGGTTGTGTTTATGTGATCTATGACCATACTTGCCATAGACATAAGGCATTTCATTTAATCTCACTATTTCCTTGTTCTTTATATGTTAAAATAGGGTCAGTCATACTATTTCCACAGATGAGAAAGGGTAGTCATGACATCTGAGTTGGATAAACAGGTAAAGCTTGAATAGTAAAAAATCTTTCTTGCCATATAAATTCAAAAACAAACAAACAACAACAACAACGACAAACAAACCCCAAACACTAAAACAGTCCATAGACGTGGCCAAGCATTTCAACAATTTGTGTTATTTTGGTGTTGGTTTGTTGTTTCTTTCATTTTTTGCTTCATAGTGAAAGATAATCGAAAGACTTTAAAGATTACTGATGGTCTGTGTATTTGTCTTCCAAAAAATCTACTTCAAGTGCTGACTTGCATTCGTGTACTCTTGAGACAAGCTACAGATCTAATGAAAAGCTCTACTTGTATTTCTTTTCCTTGAGAATGCTCTTTGACATGAAGAGCTTCTTTAAGAAAACCATAGATAGGATTGTTATCCATTTTCACTGTGAAAATGCGACAACTACACTACATAGACAACTACAGCAAGATTCCATTCCAAGCGAAGTTATTTAAAATATCCTTTATATTCTGAAACATTTACTCCATTATATACTAAAAATGTTGTGGGAAGACTACTCTGGCTGGATCCAAATTCCAATTTGAAAACTATTGTAAAGCACGTCCTTCCAAGAATGCATAATTAGGCAGCATTTGTTAGAGTCAATTTCTGTGCATAAATTATTGAACATGGGTTAATTTCAGTTGGTTTAAAAGCACCACCTGTTCGCTCCTATTAAAAAGTGCCATAATTTCTGTTTCAGTGAAGTATTTAATCCTTACATATTTGGTTTCATCCTTTCAGTATGCAATTGGTTTATGAATACCCTTCTCAAAGAGTCAACATGTGCCCCATTTATTGAAAACATGAGCAGTATATTGCCTTTGCTCTTCACATGCATGACAGTATTACAATTCAAAATGTGTTTTCCAGCTGAAAAAAGCAGTACAGATCAGGGATGCTTGGGCACATGTACCAGTGCAGCACGTGAAGGCTTAAATGGCTGTGAGGCAAACTGCTGCTCATCAGTGAAGTTTGGTGCTCTTGAGATGCAAGTCTTAATGATGGTTAGAAAACTTCTTAAGCAACAGCTTTCACAGCATTTGTAGTATTTTGTTCCTCTTTATAGCTGCTATATACCAGACTTTTGTAGAAATTTTTTTCATTATCTCCAAACGACAAGCTTAGAAATGGTTTGATAACTGAAGTTTTAAGAGCAACTCTATACACTGCACTGAGCAAAAACAAATCACTATGGATTTCATTGAAGATTTTTCTCCAGTGAAATCTTTCATCCCTCATGCTATGATGAACCCTTGACTTGCTGAACAATTGATGAGGAGATGGGAGAAGTAGTTAACAATTCACCTAAAATCTGTGAGGATCCACAGGACATTGACCCTGCAGTGCTTTTGCAAATAAGGAGGTTCACAGACTCAGAAAAGCCCATCTCAGTTCTTAATCATGTAAACCAGGAAGAAGCTATTTCAACATTTTTTCAGTAAGTTTCAGTACTGTACTGTGATATCTTAAACAGCCTAACAAAAAAAACCCCTTATTTCTCAAATATAGTTCAGAAAAAACACTGGGACATTTTACCCAAGTTCTTCCTTAAAAAGTGTACTCCTGGGACACTGTCAGTTCTTAGAACACAACAAAGTGAGCTGTAGACACTACAAAAGCGTAACTGTCAGTACTATGAGATGTTCAAAGCAGTGAAACACTTAAGGTCTTTCAGCATAAGGGACAGTGGGAATTTTGTGGATGCGGGGCTCACAGACACCCTCTTTTTTACCCCTTCTGACTGTTGAATTTAAAGCCCTAAGCATTCAGTTTCAGCAGATGTTATGAAATTCATGAAAACAAGCCCAGCACAAAAGTAACACATGGCTGCAAAACATGAACATAGCAACAAGGCAGAGATAGGATTAAGATGTTCCTCAGAAAAGGAAAACAATCTTTCTAAGATTATCATTCCAATAAAAAAGAGTATAAAGCACAAGAACACACACATGTAAGATCCCTGCGAGTACTTGGAAGGCATTCCATCTTCCGCCTGCTTCTGTTTATTCCTCTGCCTTTATATCACAGTGTTTAATTCTACATCTTGTAGAGAAGTGCAAAGAAAGTAAAAGCTTCAGGAATCGTATACATGACAAAAGTAACAGGAACACAAATGCAATGAGTGCCAAATTCTGAATGACAGCAAGTCCTTCTTTGCAGGAGCTTGGCTCTTCTGTTTACAAATGTTACTTTAAGTAGCATTATTACCACAAGCTTAAACTGACTATTACAGCTCTGGGGCTCGGTCTGAACTCAATAAAGCTATATGGAATGTACTGGTCCTTTCTTGCTACAATGTATTCTTATTCATAAAAACCGTTACCCCTCTTCAAGGCATGAAATATTACAAACTCACTCACATAGACAAAGGGTTTAGACCTTTCCCCCAGCATACAGCAGAGACTGGCACTGAGCACTAAAGATACGCAACTCTTTATGATCCCATCCTCTAGCTGCTCACGCAAAAAATTATTTTTCTCTTTCACTTCCCACAGATCCAGGCCCTTTGATTCTGGTTTGATGCAAGGATACAAAAACATAACTGTGAAATCAATTTTGTTTCACCTGGCTTGAAGTCAAAAACAGTCCATTTTACACACTTCCCATCACACTTAGAAGCATGTTTAGTCCAACCAATCTTTTCCTCATGAACCTCTTGCAGATTTACAAGAGTGATAGAAAGCAAGCTCATTGATGTAGGAAGGGCTTATATAGTTATTCCAGATCCAGCTTACCAAATTATCATTACAGCTTACAAAAGCTCCAGCATTTTTAAAGAAGCCATCACAAAATTATAAACATAGTACTAAGCTGATTAAAGATATTTTTATTCTAATAAGGAAGCAGAAAATATTCTAGCTTTTCTTTTTTTCCTTTTGATGTGAAATGTTATCTACCAGAAAAACTCAGGTTTTGTGGTTTGTTTTTTTTTTCCCCATTTAGGAGTATGCAAAGTAAGTGGAGAGATGCATGTGGATGTCTTTTTAATTAAAAAGTAGCTGCTTATATAAATCCTCAGGTATGTAAGATTGTTTCTTTTCTAATCTCTGTTCAAAAGAATGCACCTGCTTTTATGATCAAATCAGATTTTGCATCTCTTTTAAAGCATTTGACAAATTAAAAAATGCATATATCTGTATACTTAGAAAGATCCTTGTAATGCTATTGATAATCATCTGCATATTACATCTTTGCAAGATCTGTGATGAGCTGTCACACATTACACATTTGCTACAATATTTGCCTTAGCATTAAGGATATTTCCTATAAAGGTTGACAATCATACATATTTTACAAGGGAGAAGCTGGCATTTCAGGGACTAAGACAAGTACTAGAAATCAGGCTAAAAAAATATCAGTATTAAATGGGAAAATAAATCTATGAGAATACACTTCAGGCTCATAGAATGACCAAACAAGCAAGTCTACAAAAGCACATGGAACTGAAAATATCTTTGACAAGCACATGCAAAGGGGCCTTGCACCCACATCAACCACCAAACCATATACAACTACTTCCAGCCTCACTGGAAGCTCAGAGAGGTATTGTTGAGTTTTTCTAAAAGGGACACTGTTTGTGCATACATCAAGGAATCTAACTATTCCCTGACAAAAATTGTTTTATCAGTTAGCTTAGATCTGAATAAAAAGTTTGGATCTATAAAGAAGTACTCTGCAAACATTTTCATGTTAATTATAGAATCTTCTAAATCATCATGTGTTTTAAAAGCCTGTTTCCCTGCCTTGGATTTGGATGAGACAAAGGCAGAGCTCACCTCTTCATCAATGGAATTGTTGAGCAGAAAGTGAGCCACCCACTGTAGAAGGTAATTTTCCATTGTTTGCAATCAAACTGCAAGCTAAGACCAAGTAGGACCAGAAAAGTGCAGTGAAAGAGCTCCTAATGAAGGAGTCATTTTATTAGATGAATTATTATTCAGAGGACATCTCTCACTTTCCCATTCCTCTTGCCAGATGTTTATATTAACACTATCACAGAAATGTAAAAAGAGAAACAAAAACAAACACATTGATGAATGCCTGAAAACATCATCTACCTCATATCCCAAAGCAGAATCAACTATTACAAAGTTAAGCTTATACGTGTGAAACACTGCTTGTATTAATATACCTCCTAGCTTCTGCCTAAATTGGATGAATTTGCATTGGACATGTGGAGTTGACTACTAAGACTAAGGCTACAATACCTGTTTAATTATCTGAAATACAACACTTGTCAAATCAGTAAGACTCTTAATGGCATATGCAATACAAAGGCTTGTTACATCAAGCACACTGCCAGCAGTAACTGTTTCCCATCCAATTATAGAACACGCTGATTTTCCTGCTGAATCACCTCAAATTCAGTTTCTCGTTGAGAGCTCACCTAAATTACTTGCTCATAAATTAACAGTGCTGAATGCTAAAACAGACATTGGGTTGTATCATCTTAAAGGGATATGGTCTAACTACAGCTGACAAGATTTGCTTTATTTTTCCTTTCCCATTTTTGAAATAACTCATAGTGCCTCTTAAAGGCCAAAAGAAATACACTTTAACTATTTTGCAGGATTTTGCATGGCTTATTGTGATGCATCTTGTGATGATGAAGCTTCTGCTTCATCTTGGGCCTACATTTCAGATATCTCCGGAGCAGTCCATTGGACTGCAGACAAAGCAGAGTTAACTGTTTCTGTTATTCTCACCAGAATAACAACGCAACCTGAAGATACATTTCAGTACACAAACCAGATATTCTACCAGCAAGGTAACCAGCAGACAAGCATAACAAGATAGGAAGTGCAGCAACGGCAGTGCAAGAAAATCCTAGGCCGCAATAATGGAAGACCTGCTTAAATGCAACTACCAGAGGCACAGAAACAAAGAAAAGCAACTACTTACCTTCAGAAGGCCTCAGGTACACAAGGATCTACAGCAAGAAGCTGTCCCATCCACTGCCAGCCCTTAAATGAGGTCTGGAAAGGGACAGATCCTGACTCCAGATCTTCCAGTTGACCACTCAGCTGCATTGCACACAGCTGAGCTCCACTGTGTGGGCCCTGCCTTCCCACCAGGTGCACGGTGCCTGTTTCAGCCTGTGACTCAGCATTTCTGCCACAGCAAGAGCATTGAATTTACATGAATATGAGCCATGTACGATCAAATATGTCTCTTTGTAATTCCTATGAGACTGGGTACGTTATTTACCATATCCTTTTTCCTTTCCAATTGAGTAATTTTGATTATGCTATAAAAATCCAAATAAAATTTAAAAATTGATTCCAAATTTTACTTTATTTTCCAAACACCACGTGGCTGACCTGAGATAGTTATCCAGAACCCTGGTTATTACCCGTATTTCAATTCATCTGATAACCAATAAAAAGTTTCCTCAGTGATTCACTAGAAAAGTGTTTTCAGGAGATCTTCCTAGGAAGCCAGGAGAAGTGATCTGGAATCTTTATTGAGTTGAAAAATTCTGACAGAAAACTTAGCTGTGTCATTAAAGTTCAGACATTCCGTTTCAAACAGAACACAATAAAAGCCATCACCCATTCTCCTGACTGTCTGCCCAACCCAATACAGCCACCTAGAAAGTATGGACTCAAATACATGCAAAAAGTTTCATGTTTCTGTTGTCCCAAGTATCAAAGAAAACTTCAGCATACTGAAAAGTTCAGCTGCAATACACACTGGATGCAAAGCTAGGTGAATTATTCAAACAGGAATTCTCAGCTACAACCAACAGTCAGGTAGTCACACATGTATCAGTTTGTAGCTACATTCTGTTGTCCTGTATATGAGAAGCAAGCTTCTAAAGAGAAAATAGCATACTGAGGAAGTTATCCTTCCATATATATTACAAATGCAGAGATTTAATTCTGAAAGAAAATGGCATACATTAAGAAAGCATGTGCTGTTCCACTTTATGTTAATACTGCCCCATATTTTAGCATATTCAGCCTCTAAATAAGTTAGTACATTCAGTGTTTGGTCTGCTGCATTCTTAAATCAACATGTTAGTAAAAACAGCAGTTTTTAATAATACTTCACAATAAATGATAAGACATAACTGCTGACTGTGTCACTTTGTTCTTTTGGTGCATATTCAGGCTTTGTTTTCTGCGTGGCATAATAGTCATCTCACTTGCTTTTTACTCCTTGAGGATAATTTAGTAATCAGAGTGGAAATTCCAATGAATTTTTATTGTTTATACTATTGACTTTTTACAGAGGCTGCAGTCAAAATCAGCTTTTTCACCTTGAAGCAAAATCGTAGTTGATTGTTCTTCTCCATGGAGGGACTTCATGAATTACTGCCCTTCACGAAACAGCAACAATCAGAGTAGAATTATCACTGCTAAGTAGCCAGTCCAACAGAAGCACAGGTGTTCTAACCTTGCTGCTGAAATGCATGTTAGGAGGTATGGATATTCACATATATAAACAGTCTGTGAATGGAACACTTGACACACATGTGACTAGAAGTCTTTGCTATCTTTTGGTTTACTGCTGCATCACAAAAAGTAAACACGTGAAACAAATCAAAGCTTATTTCTTTACTTTCTAGAAACAATATGCTCTTTAATATTAATGCCTTTCATAATTGTATCATAGAAAATTCATAAAGTGCACATAGACATATAACCTAAATGCAAGGAGCTGGCAGTCTTAATTGTCAGCAGACTAAACCTGCAATTTCAGGATAATTAGAGAAGTTTATCCTTTCATTCCTACCACTGGTTATATTAGCTTTCCTTCTAAGTGAAGGAATACAGAGAAATCAGTGATGCAGTTCTCTAGATGAAGTTGAACTAGGATTGAAAGCAAGGTTAGAGCGAGATACTCCAGGACATATTCAGTTTACATGATAAGAAGCATCCTGCAGCCTTCTGTTGCTTCCAGAATCCAATTTGAATCCTGTCCGCATGGGTAGCTGCTGCTAATGGGCAAAACTGGCAATCATCATTGCTTCTGTTCTGCTGCAGAAGTGTTGGCAGAGGTTCCCAAAGCAATTGATTTTAGAGATCTCCAAGAATTTGGAAAAATAATAGTTAAAAATGTTCATGAGCAAAATACTGTTAACACTATCGTCCATGCATGCACGTGTACCTATCAGAATATCAGAATACACTGTATAGATCTTAAGTCACAAGTCAGAAAAGTAAATTTCTGTCGGGATGCATCTTCTTGTGGTCTTTCTGTATTCAAGAATTATGAGTTTGTGAATTATTATTATAAATGCTGACACTTGAGGACTGGCTAAGCTTGAGGGAACTAGATGTACTTCTATAGATGATTACCAACCATTCATCTGGCTAATGTGAGGCCGAATCTGGCCTGAGTGCCTAGCTCGAGGGAATATAATTAACTCCGCAGTTAGGTTGCATTTGAAAAGTAGGATGAGCCCCAGAAGGGGCACATGCACGTGAGAGAGCTAATGCTGCCACCCAGCGGGCAAAAATGGACTTGCAGTGGAAATCAAAAATACCTGCATACCAAAAACGTCTTTCTGAGGATCCATTCAAAAGAAGAAAGAAGTAGGAAGATACATAAATAGATATGTTTAATTCTGCCTGCATCCTTGACCAATTGGGAAACAATTAGTTATATCCTCCAACTGAAATATCCTCGCCCGTAAAGGGTGACCTTAGGAAACTATGTTTGGAAACAGCCAGGTACATTTAAGTATTATTGATTGCACAGGTAATAGCACCAAAAGTGATTACACAGTGTGGTACTTACAAAGATAATTACACTTCAGAAAATCAAAATTAATTTGTACACTTCTGCTACAATTTTAAAGTTGTTGACATTTCATTGTAGTGCTCCTAATGAACTGAAAATTATTTATAATTGTTTCTACTTCAGTGTGACAAATGTCATATAGGTTAGGATGTGAATTTGTCAGTGCCTCATCAGATGACTAAGTTGACTTTTGGCTCTTATTAATATTTGAAATGTAGGTTATTTGTATTTATCTGATGCAAGCTTATACAGGGTAAATGTATTATGATGCTGATCCCTAAGAGTGAAGCACCTTGTATTGTGAAGTCCTCTTTCTTTAAGAGATTTCTCTGAAAACCCTAATATGTAATAAACAATTCACCAGGGGAGAAGATCAAGAACTTTGCTTCTTCAATCCACTCAAATAGTGAAAGAGTATAAAATAAACCTGCATAAGTAGTATAACACCAGGGCCATTTCTTGAAGCTTCATTTCCTTTTTATTCCTCTCCCTAATTTAATCTTGTTTTGATAGATGGTGAATTACATTATTTATGGACAATTATAAAGTGAATAACAAAAATGTAGAATACAGATAGATCTACTGTGTAAAGACACCATTGAAATACATGCTTCAGTTTTTATGTCAAGCATCATATTCCTATAAGAGCCTTCATATAAGAGGCATAAATAAAATAATTATGTTTTAAATTACCTCAGTGAATGTGTTTTGTCAAGGGATCTTATTGTGAATTTTAATTATTTAATGCTTTTATTTAACTCTATTTTGGAAGAGCCTTACTACTTAAATTTCTTAGTCAGGTTAACTTAGAGTCAGACAATTTGCCCAGGCAATTAAGAGCAAACTGATCAAAACCTACAAACTATTTTAGAAAGCCTGTCTCCAAACACAGTTATCTGCTGCCTGCAACCTTCTGCTTAAGAGGACACCCCCATCAAGTCTCTTTCCAATAGCTGATCTACAAGAACTGAGCAAAACATCTGATTTTCAGTGGTCTAAGAAAAACAAACCATGACACTGAGAATGTAGAACCTTCACTATTTGGAAAACATGTTTTGAACCATTACTGCTAATTCACAGTTAGACAAAAATGGATAATTCATATCCAAAGATCAAGACGTTTGTTCTATCTTTCTGCTCTTAGAGCAGCACTTTCAGTCATATAAGAATAATGACATTAACCTAAGATAACTTGGGTATGTAGTGGTTTCCTAAGAAAGAAGTAGTATCAAGAGCCTTGCACAAAGATATATTTAATATTATTGTAAAAGTTTTCTCATTTATCCAGAACTTATTTCTCTTGATTGATGATAAAAACTTGGTTGCAAATGCTACACAGATAGCTTTCTGCCACAGATCTTCTTTGCCCATACTTGGGGAATGAATATGCCTATTTTCCCAGCTGTTACCATAAATCCAAATGGCACACTGACAGGTCTGAATGAACAGCTTGCATGAAGTCAGCCATCCTGTAAACACATCTTTGTCTAAAACAAACAAACTCAAAAAGCAACATCAGATGTTTCTGACATCTTTCCTCTGGATCTAGGTAGAATATTTATTCCTTTGTTAATACTGCAGGCATGTCATCAACATGTTATGCTTCAATCTGGTTTCTAATAAATGGTATTTCCTATTACAGACAGCAAAGAAAAGGCAATTTAAGGAAATTTTTTCCTCAGATAAACAAGTAGATATCCTGCGTGATAGCAAACATGGTGTAAGTTGCTAAATTACAGCCACAAGTAAGCAGTGACACCTGGCATAGCCTGATAATTAGCATTAGTTTCCTGAATTCAAATGCTTGATTTAGTTCTCCCTTTACTTTCTTTTTGCTTCCTACTTTGAATTTTGCCTAATCAATAAATTATAGACAAAGATTTAAGACTGCATTTTTATTTTCAACTTATGCTTTTCTATTTTATCTTGTTTACCTCTAAGTTTGCAGTTTATCCTGTTCAGTGTTATCACAGTGATGACACTTAGATTGGTGATGTTTATTTCCCCCACAGTCCCAGTTCTCAGGCACTTAAGATTGTTTGAGAATCCCAGCTTCAATTTAAAAATCCTTATATTGCCAGCTCTCAGGTTCTGGAGAACAGTATGAAAGCACGACTCAAGTGTACTCTAAAAGCACTATGTGAAAGGCAAAGAAAAGCTTTATTCTGAACCAAACAGAAACACAGAAACGTGATTCTTAGTATATTCTCAGAACTGCTGGGTTTACCTCTTCGTGAGATACCTCTAACTGGCAGTGCTCTGCATGTGGATGAGGCTGGTTTTGAAGCTGACTGGCTGTAAGTACTCCAAGTCTGAGCCTTTGTACCATATTGTGTCATCATCTGGATTTTTGTGAGCACAGAGCTGTTTTGTGAATACCTGGTTGTGGGTTCCTGAATGCAGAGAAAGTAAGGAGTGAGTTTTTTACTTTTAAGTTCTGCTTTAACAATCCAATAGAGAAATAACATAGACCTGGTTGTATGTCTAATACCATGTGTGGTCTGTAATGCTTTCACATGAACCTGTCTCTCACATCCTCTTTTGTAGAAGCTGCAGGACCTTCTTTATGTCCCACTCTAAAGCAGGTAAGCTGGTTCTCTCTGAAGCTGTGTTTAACAGGGAGGTATATCTGGGAGTGGTGAGTCACTGGAGTAAGCTGCCCAGATGTAGATGCCTCATTTCTGGAAGTATTGAAAGCCAGCACATGGAAATTGCTAAGTCATGGCATGAACCAGTGATTGAGCACCTGGCAAAGAGATACAGCTGGCCCTGGGAGCACAGGTGAAAGCAATTCACTGCATCACCCCCCACAGTGTGTAGTGTTTCTCTGATACAAAATTGATTCACTTTCGTGTTCTGAGTGTTCCAGAGTTTGCAACAAAGCTTTGAGTTCTGCAGAAACGTCCATGTCTGGAGAACTTATGAACAGGTTTGCTAATTACAGAGCAGGGTGAAAAGGTTCTAGTTAGAAAGCTACAATATAGGCAGATCTGTAAACCTTAATTGTACTTATTCCTGTTCCACTCCTAGCTGGGGTATCATTTAGAGGTTAGCATATTGCTTAGAGCTATGAATAAAAATTCTTAATTAACACAATAGCAAAGAATCTCTGATTCCTATTTGTCCAGGAAAAAATAAAATAAAAGCTGGTTAGCTAAGTAATGATATGTTCCCCTGAAGTGAGAAATTAACACCTTGCTAATATTCTTTTCAAACCCTCTTGATTTTTAATTAAGATTAATATTCTTGTAATTGAAGCCCTGGGTAGAAATTCAGTAGATCTGAGTTCCTTTCTCAGATCTGAGCTGGACTCATTGCTTGACCCAGGGTTATGTGTTGGTTACCAGGGCTAGCTTTTCAGCACCTATCTGCTTCTAATTATGGGCAAGGTTTGCTTGAGAAATTAGTGATGTAACTAGTAGGACTTTTTCCATTAGCTTCAGAAGGCATTGGATCAGACCCTTTTATCTGTCTGTTTCCTAAAGGGAGCTTGTGTGGAGAACCAGGCTGTCTATTTAACAGATATGTCAGAAGGGTGTATTGATTAACACTGTGCACTGCCTAGATATTATAGAGAATGGGTTAGTAGGTATTTACATAGAGAAAGGCATCTATTACAATAAATTATCATAATGTAATTTCACTGTCCTGTTAATTGAATTTGTCAAAGTAACAATTTTGCAACTTTCTAGTCAGTTTTTTTTTTTAACTTAGTGATGGTAATTCAATCTCTAACATTTTACTATTACTATTTTAATAAAAATTTTTAAATTGCAGTGGCTGCAATTCTTAGTGAGTTCTCAAGGTGCTCATAAGAGATTTTTAAATGGAATTTTATTCTTCCTGTGCTTCATCCTTGGCAATAGTTGTTCACAACTGTGAGTTCTGCCAAAAGCAGTAACATGAATGAGGTGTGACTGAAGCGAGTGACATCTTCCTCTTATAAAAGTCTGGTAAAGAGACATAATCAGATCTTTGGGTTGAATATCTCATGGCATATCTATACATTCCATTTGAAAAATGTGTTTGTGTGGAATGAAAGTGGAGTTGCAAACATTGCCAAAAAAATCATCTTTTTTTTTCTATCTTGAAACCTACACTAAAAATCCTATATCAAAATGCAAAGCAAGGCTGCATATTTTTTGCTGCTCATGGGATTCTGTTTAGCCATTGTATCAAACACAAAATTATTTACTGTATTTTGGCACTGTGCTTCGCCTTCCCAGTGCCCTGATTTCAGCTCAGTGAGCATGAATAGCACACTGATGGTTTTGTTGCTGAGTGATGGGTGCATGTCTGAGTGTGAATCATTCAGTAGACAAAGCTGCTGCAGTGGTGTTGTGGGCCAGGGGGTGGTTGCAGTGCCAGCTGGGCTGCATGCAGTGTGCAGGCTGTGTTGGATGTGCCTTCTAGTTTTCCTTTCCAAATTAGGACACCTGTGCACAGATCACTATGTTTCCTACTGAAAAAGGAGGGGAGCTGACAACAGGTTGTGTCTGTTCCCAGCTGATGAAGGTTTCAAGAAATTCCAGGAGTGAAATTCTTACTACTCTCAGCAAGGTAAAATTCACTTCATTACTACTGACAAGTTTTTCTTGCTGCTAACTTGCATATGCATACATTTCTGTTTTTTGGGTAAACCAAATAGATGAAAAATCCTGAAGCTTTAAAGTCATGAACTGCCATTGTCATTTTGTCATTTGACTATATGGAATATGGTAAGATACCTCTGAAACTTATGCTGCTATGATGCTCCTAACAAATGGAAATGCATAGGTATGCAGCAAGCCAACCTTCTGAAATGTGTATAGCTCTCTGAATGTTCTTAGTGTTATCTTGAGAAAGAGGCAACAGCAGTGAGCCTTCTAAATGGAATTACTGGTTGAAGCCTAAAACAGGCCTTAGTCACACACGTGGTTCTTGAAGAGGGAATGATGCCAAGATCAGGTCAGCGCTTTCAAAGTTGTCTGTTTTCTCCTAAGCTCTGAAATGGGTGAAACACTCAGACAAAGCACTAGATTAAGACTTTTGTTTCAGGCTGAGTTTAGAAACATCACTTAATGAACAAAACTCGAATTATTGCCTTATGGGATTTTAATTGTCCTTCATATTTAATTTCGTACTATCTAATTTGTTGCAAGAAACTATTTATTGTGCATTCTTTTGTTAGGTGATAAGTATTACATTTACTAGCACTATTATACAACCATGCTAGAAAAGCTAAGTATGAATTTAATTGTGACAAGTGACTTGTAGGATGTATTCCAGTTCCTTCCTCCCTTGCTCAAGGGGCATAAAATCCCATCAGTTTGATGGGTTGGATGAAGAGAAAGTATATTAGGAAGTAATGACTGAAAGAAAAATGTATGAAGCTACTTTCCCATTCAGATCAGGGTCACTATAATCAGAACCTCAGGAACCATTATTTTAAGTATTAATGTATAATGTGGTACACCACGTTAAGTTTTATGTACAGCAGTTAGAACTTCAAGATGATTACTGTAAACTTTCCGTGACTGTTAGTTTTTGCAATGACCTTTTATCTTAAGTGGTAGTCTGGAAATGTTCTAGGTGTATCCATATGGATTCTTTGCTAGTATAGCAATACTAGTATAAACAAGAATATGTATAGATGTTAATGGAGCCTTTCTCGTTTCATTTTTATAAGTTGGTTGTAGTATTTTCTCATGTCATAAATCATAGTGGGCATCAGGAAAGTCATTTGGCAACACTGGGGTAGAAACAGTGAAAATAAAAACCCAATTGATTCAGGGTTTAGGTAGAGAAATACATGTGTGAATTGTATGTGCATTTGTATTTCCCAAGCTCTGTCTTTACATGGTATGGATATTTGAAAATACAAGATGATAGGGACAGGAGATAAGTGATTTTTTTTTTCTCACAAGAACGGGGAAGTGAATAACATGATCTGCCAATTGTGTTCGTTTTCTCTATAGAGTGTACTGATAGCTCAGTTAAATGACTTTTACTGATTGAGAAATTACAATGGACAGTGTAACAAAGTCACTTCTAGCTGTCAAGTCGTGACACCACTCGGAACACTAAGATATTTGGGATTATTTAGCTTATGAGGAAATATTCATTATTCTAGCAAAGTCATTGAATAGAATAGGCCATTGTAAGTCAAATCTCGAATGCTTATTGGTACTGAAATCTACATTAAATACTCTTTTTATTGATATTCTAAAGCAAATGCTTAATACCAGTAATTCATAGGTAAATGACTGCTATTCTGACAAGTCTGAACACCTGTTTTGTAATGAACCAACACTAAAAACTTAGTTTCTAGTGCTCTATTTTCACATGTGGGAAAAATGTATGCCAACTCATTCTTCTGTTATATGGAATATTTAGTCAAAACATGGGTATCATGAGTACCTGTTGTTTCCTTATATTAAAGGAAGCTTCGTGTTTGTCCAGAGAATTTGTATGGAAGTATTCTATAGAATACAGAAGCTTTAGGCAGCAGAAGGTGTTTAATCATTGCAGTGTTTTTTTACAGGTGATTTTTTTCTTTGGGGCAATACAAATATATATTGTATTATTTGCAGATCAGTATATCTAATGCCAGCACACATTTCTGCTTATTGTCTCATTTTATCATGCTGAACTGTCAGAAGCTTCTTATTTATCTGTCTTTAGAGGATAAAAAGTATTTTAATAAATGTTAGTTCCTTTAGATCTTAGATTGAAATGAAACTTAGTTAAATTTAAGTGAAGAGGTTTAAAACGAGAGCACGTTATATAAATCTAATACTGAAATAGGTGAATAACTTTCCCTCTATGACTAATTGGGACAGAAGTTTGTAAAACAAGTAAAAGTTTTCTATATGAGATATGGGATTTTTTTGCTATTCCTTTATCAAAAGGATACTAAATTGGGATTCCACTGTGGAACTCATAGCTTGTGTGAACTATTCACTGTTGTGAGCAGATTCATGTATGACGTAAGGGCTGAGGGAAATGACTGCATGAGAATTAGGAGTCTGAACCAATGATTGATCACCAGGTGAAGGGACATGGCTGGCCCTGGAAGCACAGGTGAAAGCAATTCACCAGTTCTCACCCCTCCCTAGACCTCATTTAAGGGCTGACTGCCATAAGGGAAGGATTTCTATCTGGAGATTCCTCCTTTTGGAGTATTTGGCAAGCGGTGATCCTTGGGACAGGTAAGCAAACCTTTCTTCAACTGGATTGTGGCCTTCGTTCTTTAGGTAAGTCAGTACTAGTTATCTGCCATTGCCTTTGCCTACAGATATTGCTTTATTTCAAGGATGTGAAAATGCATGCTACTTCATTCTTCTGGTTGGGACAGAAAGAATAAGGCTTGGAGGAAAAGTAGACTCTAAATGGGCTGTAGGAATTTAGGTACTTCTCCAGGGGAAAGTGAGTGTACTTAATGAACAAAGGGAAAGCTGGTACTTAATGAACAAAGGGAAAGCTGGTTAATTTTGCATACTGACAATGAGTGTATCCTGAGTAAATGCTTAGCTTCTATTGATGGATCAAAACGTCATGTGAGATGCAAGAATAGTTGGTTCATGCTGCTTTTCAGGTGTCTCCACTTTGGAATGGCAGAAAATTGATATTTAAAATTTAAAATTTTAATTCGTACATGTGAATTAAAGTTATTCATGTGATATTTTCAATTAATGGTTTAATAAGGTAGCTTTGGTTCCTTGGTAGTTCTCCTTAAGTGCACCTCTGGTCCTCCTGTTATGAACCCATTCCTGAGTATACACTGAATATACTGAAGTGTTTATATGTCTGGAGTGTAATGGAAATACTTTGTAGTAAGTAATGCTGCTGGTTAATGGAGTCTGCCTCTGGAACTGCTCCACGAATATCAGAAAATTGTCTTTGAAATAAACTGGTCTTTAATAATTATACTCACGCTTGAAATATTGGTGGTGGACAGTTAAATCAGAGTAACATCTGAATGTGAAAGTGTTGGGGGTTTTTTTACTAATGTGTCTATTTGGAGAATGTGCTGCAGCTGTGCCAACATCTATGTCTGTAAAACCTCTTGGGGTCAGTCTTAGAAAGCAAGCACAAGAAGGGCTGAAATTGTTTTCAAATGCAAGTGTTTGTGTTTATATGTTACAGAAGAATGCTTGTTGTATTCACTAGGGCTTAGTTTGCACAGACCACTAAACCATTGGTTTGATTTGTTAAAAAGGTAACAGTTTAGCAATGCTTTCCTTCTCTTAAATGTGAGTATCAGGATGTGATATTGTTACAGTACATTACATGGCTTTTCCTTTGTGTTACTGTATATTACCATTGGGAAATGAAGCATAAAAGGACTGCCATTAAAGCACATCATTAAGTTTGGCTTTACACAAATTTCAACTGTTGAACAATTGATCGGTTCTAATTTTGAGTCATAGACTGGTTTTATCCCTACTTGGTTCCTTTTATTATGAAAGAAATGGTTAAACAGTGTCTTTAATTTTCTTTATTTTTTTCTCAAGAAATTGTGTGGTATTGCCTTTCCCCCACCCCCCCTTTTTTTTTTCTTATGAAGGGAAAGATCAAAGCCTGCAGAATTTATGTGCATGTACTAAATATGAGAGTTAGAAATTTAACTCCCAAGTGCTGTGAGTTTTCTGAACTGCCTAAAAGTAATTCATACTTGGGGGTTGTTTTAAGTTGCTTTTCTTTTTTAGTAGGACGCAGCAGTCACAGCTGTTCAATCAAATGCAGGAAGACTGTTAGGTCTAACTTCCACAGCTTTTTGTGATTGCGTAAGAGCTTTTTAGTTCTTGCATCTACTTTGCTAGTTTGCTTATTTTGAAGTGTTGGGGTTCAGCAATAGTGTATTTATGAAGTACTTCATCCAATTTGTTTTCTAGTCTACTCTACAGAGACAGTTTTCCACTGACACACACATTATGAGACAAAAGTAGATAAAAAATATTATGTACAATGGTTCATGCATTGAGCTTAAGCAGTGTCTTCTGTATGTTTACTGCATGTTTGAATGTGACCTCAGCTGTCTACATCCTCTGGATTTCACATGGGTGCCACTGTCACCTCGTATTCAAGGGTAATGAAGTCATTTTTACTGCATTGTGGCTGCAATGTGAAAAATTAACAGTTTGTTTCTCCAATTGTATTTTTATACGTAGATGTATTTATCACAGCTACAATGGTCAGTTAGTTCTTGAGCTTTACTCAGTATGATCAGGAGTTGTTAAGATTTGATGTTGTAACAGTTCACACTATTCCTTATATGGCTTAAAGTCTTCTCATGGTATTCCTAATTACAGCTAACAAGCAATGAATTTTGTTTCTGCTGTTAACCAAAACTGAATTCAGAACCTGGTATTACAATGAATTCTAAAGCAGCCTCTTCTGTAGGTAAGCATTTTTTAACCTTACAGAATGATGAACCTTTTAGAAAACAAAGATAGCATGTCCATAAGGGATTATATAAAATGGCTCAGACCTCAGACTTCCACCAAGTGAACACTTAAAACATTTAAATAATTCACCAAAGGATTAAGTTTCAATCATTTTGCCTCTCAGACAAAATGGATTTTTCAAGTGCTTAAACAGTTCAGTAGCACAAAGGGTGACAAATGAGGCAGGTTTCATACTATAAATGATCATTTAGATTACTGTGTACTGTTAGCTGCTCTGTTGTGAAGTGTATTGTGATATTGATTGTAAGGGCTAGGTGAATCAAACTTGTTGTCAGGAAGCATGTTTTGGTGCCCTAAATCTATCTCTTTGTGCCACATGGCAATTTTTTTTTTTTTTTTGGTTTTAGGTCCCATCAAGTGGGCGTCAGTTCACAGTGGTTAAAAAATGGGTACTGAAGAGCCCTAAAAGGCATATTGAGTAATAAGTGAGTTGAAGTAGGGTGTTCTGCATATATATTTATTTTCCAGACTGGTCAACACTCAATTAGTCCACTTTTAACAAGAGAGGGTTTTTTTGTTTGAAAGCTGCAATCTCCCTCTATTTGCAGTTAGAATTGCATTCTGAAATCAGTTTTCCAGCTGATTTGTAAATTCTTCCTTTACTCTCGTATATTTTGGCATTGTTGAAAACAGACATTTTATAATAGCCAGAATCTTTCCTGGTTCTTTACTATAAAATTATGAATTCAATAAAATTATTAATGTTCTTTCTAAAAGCAGTATCATAAATGGGTTTAAGTGTCTGAATATTTGTTTTTTTATTATCTTCTACCATATGAATGGCTTTTGAACAGTACCTTGTTCTTTCTGTAACTTCTTGTAAATCAGTCAACTCAAATCAATGAAGACACTAGAATCAGGTATTTCCTTGTCCTTAGCTTGTTGTGAAGTTATGGCATTTATGACCCTATTTATGCCTATGGATTTCTAGAGGACATGCCACCCTGTAACACAAGATATTGACAGTGTAAGAGAAGCTTTGGGTTTTAGCTTTGTTTTGACAGTAATTTGTCAGAACACTCTGAAGTTGGTGTAATACTACCCAAATAATGTTATTCTTTCTGTGGAATGCTACTTTTCTAACATTTGTCCTATAGGCGATAGAAGTTACTGAGGCATGAGGTTTTTGGTTTTTTTTTTTTATATGAAAGTGCTCACTGCTGAGTAAGTAAATATTCTGGATTCGAAGTGGTGTCATGCTATTATGAAAACTGCCGTTATTAGAACAAATACTGGTGAAAGTGAAGGGGAGAATAACGTGCAATTCAACTACATCTACATAAAATGCATGTAAGGTGTTTAAATTGTATCTTCATGTTCTCTGAACGTTTTGGTCTTTTGACATATGAGAAGTAACTGCTATATTTTTGACTACAGAAACTTTAAAGGTTTAGAAGGAAACCGTAGGAGTAAAAAAAATAATAAATAAATCTATTGTTAAATCTTCAAAGGAAAAGATTCAGGGATGAAAGCAAAACTGAGATACCAAGTGCATTTTAAGTTATTTAATATTTCCAAGTGTGTTTCTGGCCTTTGCCTACTGGCAAGTTCCAAATTCACTGTTTAAGAATTGAAATTTCAAAGGTGATTTGGAAATGCTTTTTTCCTGCATTAACAAATGTGAGGGTATATGGCCTTTTTGTCAGAACGCATGGCACTAAAAATATACATGTGTGGAGTCTTTTGTTTCACAGTCACATTTTCTTTCGTTTGTTTCTAAAATCAAAGTTTTTTGTGTTCTTTAAAAGACTCAGCCTGTGTAATGTCATTCTTTGAAATACTTTGCTCTTGACATAATAAGAGTAGGAACTTCTACTAGCTATGATATTCTTTCACCTTGAAGAGACACTGTCAAATGTGCCAGGCTTTAAATGTGACCTGTCTAGTTTTGTTTCCTTTACATCTTATTTCATTGCAATTTTTTTTTCCCCCATAAATACTTCAAAGCTTGCTTTTCTGAAATTAAGCAAATAAAAATCCATAAATGTATTTAAGTGATTTCTGTTTATTTCAGCTCAAAGTTGACTGGTGACTCCAATGTGCAAGCTTCATTTCAGCTGGCTAGTACTTATCAAACAATGAGTAATAGTGATATAGAAAGTTGTCTTTTGATGTGTGGGTACAGTGCTGATCAAAGTCCTGAAATCCCAGGGCAGGCTTTGTCCCCATTAAAAATATATTCCGTCTCGGTAACTGTCAGACAACTCCCCTCCTTTCTAAGTGGAAAATGTTTTAAGTTTATCCTTTTTATTTTATTTGCATTTGTGTTAAAATGCATGCTTTTGTTCCTGAACAGAGTACTTCTATTCAACAGAACTAAATCCCTCATGTTTTAATTACCTGTAATGATCTACTTCTAAAATATTCTGTTTAGTGTGGCCCAGAAAATGATCTTATTGAAAACCACATACAACCTTTATGCAGAGTGACATATACCAACACTGTTCATATATGTATGTTCTGCAGCTGCAAAAAGTTTATTTTTAACAAATCTCTTTGTTATGTTTATCTGAATATCCAACTGTAAGCATAACTCAGTCTTGGTTCTTACCTGAGTTCACTTAAGTATACAATAACAGATCAATTTTAACTGCCTGAAGTTTTAATGGTTCACTGTTCTTGTTATTTTTCTGAAGATGAATTTTGGAAACTTAATCATTAAAACTAAGTTCTTACCTAAATAATAAGATCTGCCTAGTAGAAACAGGAGTGTCCCAGGGCTTTGCTTTGAAGTTCCCTGAAGAAAGAACTAAATGAGTTTAAAGGTGTCCCATGTAACTAAATTTATATACCTCACTGCCTGTGGTAGGCTTTGGTTTTTAGCTGAATATGTATTAGCTCAATGGCTAGAGGACATAATGCATTCCAAAACAGGTGCAAAATGTCCAATGCATGGAATATTCCTTACCACTTGTGTTCTTGAACAGGTCACCAGTAGAAGACTCCTGTTAATTGCCTCAGTGTTTTGTGGATGTGTGCATGAATGTGTGTGTTTGATAAGGCAGCTCTGACTGGCCAGATATTTAAAACATTAAAAAAAAAACCACCACAGGGATATGGATTAGGGATGTGTAGTGGATGGGCTGACATTTGAGAAATTAATCTCATTTCATAAATTACAGATTAACTCCAAGATTGGAGTCAGCCTTAACCAAAAGCTTGGTGATGAATGAGAAAGTAGAAACAATCTTTTCTGGTTTTACTACCTAAAATAAAATTGAAGCGACACTTTTAAAATGAGAGTATGTTGTCTGCTGCTTTGTCTGGCTCTTTCATTACAGCTTTGTTAGATCTTTTGTTTCTTTGATGCTCTGAATATTGCACCATTTGGCTCTAAAACCTACATTAGAAGAGCATTAATTAAAGCCAGACACAGTGCAATGGAGACAGTGTTAAAATTATGCTTGAAGGTACAATGTAATTAATTTTGTACAAGCAAAACATAAAAGAGAAAATGAAACTAGAGGAAATAGCAGCATATCCTCACAAAATGATAATGAGAAATACAGTTGCAAATAAGACAAAATATGAAAGGACATATGGAATAATTAGACTTCAAGAAGGAAATCAAAACTAGAAGTAACCTGGTAAGTGTTCAAAAAAAAAAAAAGAAAAGAAAAGTAAATATACAGTAAATGTTGAAGTTTATTGGGAGTTTATTGGGTTTTGTTTCTGGGTACTTTTTTTCTGGAGTGACTGATTAGTATTAAGGACCTGCCAGATACAAGAGGAAGTAAAATTAACATTATAATTCTCTGTCATGAAGAGAATTGAGACCCTGTATATGCATGTATAGAGCTGGCAGTAACATGTTCACTGAAGAACAAGTTCTCTTCTATAAAAGAAGATAGTGGCCTGGGATCTGGATTATATTTCACAAGTTAAAATCCACACCGAACAGACCTAAAGCTAATTATTTCTGTATAGTAGAAAAAAGGGCTTCCTTGCCTTAGTTGGTCCATGTAAGTAACAAACTTTTCCAGTTGTTTTTAAAGTCACAGTGGTTAGCCTTCAGTTCTGAGTCTTCTTCAGTTTAGCAATTTAAGTCACAAAGAAGTGGGTTGCGTGTTCATTCAGCACCTAAATCACGTATTTAAAAGTTGTGTGGATTTGTAATGTGTTATTGTGAAGATACAGTAGGCAACGTACTTCAAAATTCTCTGAAAGACGCTGCCTATTTGACTAGGCTTTTTAGCATTGTTTTCTTTTTAAACTGGGGTTTCACCTTATTACTGTCAAGGCAAGTCATGTTGCGTCCTTCAATTGTTCAGTACCAAAATTAAAACTGATGCTTGTGAACCAGTGAGTAGGATTTCTGTTGAGCTAATCTTCATCCATTGTGCTGTCCTCCAGCTGTGAGTTGAAGGAGTGCACTCATTACACCAAAAGAGCTGTTAAGTAGCAGCATTCCCAGGTGGTCTGAAAGGCTTCTGGGAGAATGAGGCTTTCTTTCCCCACAATTAGAAGTGGTGCCCAAAGAAGACTACTTGATCCACTTATATCCTGTGCTTTGTTAATGGCCTTTGTAGGGTGTTTCCAAAGCTTTTTGTCAGAAATTCCTTGAAAGCAATGGAACTTATTGTAATGCCCTCTCTATTTCTCTCTAAGGAAAATACACATTTCACTTTTTTGACTTCTTCACTAAAAAACTTGATCACTGTGATACAGCAACATCTAAGAAGAGAGATTTATGTACTGCAGTATGTAGTACAGAATCAAGAATCTTGAGACTTTAAGTTGTCTATTTTGTCAAGATTTGCACAAAATTGTAGCAAGATATGTACTTCAAAAGGTTAAAGAATGTCCACCCATTAATTTTAATAACAGAACTTAAGAGACAGCTCATTTAAGTGAAAAGATGTTTAATCTTTACTCCAGTGTCAAGGTTTTCTGCTACAGTAATTATCAGTGCATTGCTGGGTTGCTATGTTTTTGCTAGAAGATATCTTTTTGAAGTTGCTTATTAATCCTCTGAACACCTAAGTACTATAAGCATCAAAATATATTCTTTGCTGCTTGTTTCTGGGAGTATGCTGTTGTTTGTATAAAACATCTGTAGGAAATTGATTCTTTTGGTTCACTGTAGTTTACGGGATTTTTATTAAGAGCAAATCTTGTCTTTGTCAATTAATCTTTGCAAATTTTCTCTGCTTCATGAATGCTCATGGAATTTTGATAACAAGTAGATCTAATTCATTGCTTCTTGAAAGAGCCTTTTAATGTTGATTTTACACTCCTTCCCTGAAGAAACTATTTAATTTCAAACCAGTTGTTTTAGTATCATAGAGATAATATTCAGAAGTGTAAATATATTTTGCTACCAGTAATGACGGGGGAGAGTATCTCTTTGTAACAAAAATGCTGTTCCTAGTTAGCATAGCACTGAGGCTTTCAGTCAGGCTTGAGAGAGTCATGAGGTTCTGATCTTGTGTGAGCATAATCAGACGAGCTGGGCTGCAAGGGAATGTATTCACCCAGCTCTCCATTCCATTCAGACTTGCAATACTTCAATGCAACAGGCTATGCAAAGTTCATTTATTATTCAAGCCAGTTAGCTTAAATAACCCCTTAACATTGCACCTTTCTTCACTGCTTTTACTTCTGAATGTGCCAAAATTTCTGTGACTGCTGTCACTGTAGAATGTGGAAAGTTTCTCTGTATTACAAAGCTGAGCCAGAGAAATGTGAAATGCATTTCATGACTTTTAACTGCTACAGGAAAAGAAAAAATTAATGTTGACCCTATGAAAACTGAAGTAACTGCCTTAGTATTGAACGATGCTTTGACTCCATTGTGATCAAGCTTAGCAACTATACTATTACTGAAAATAAAATTAAAAAAAAACAAAAAACCCACATTTCCTTACATGAATATCCTTACATAACAAACCCGTAATATTTTGATAGCCTCATCTACTCTGAAATTGTAGCTCATATAAGTAATTTTTGTTGCACATCATGATTTTAACTTCTTGTCTTCTTAACTGCATGTAATGTTTTCCTGGATTGGGAATCTTATGGTTATAGTACTAGATTCTGCTGAAGGAATTCTGAAGTGGACTTCCTACAGAAATAACTGTAAGGGAAAGATATCCTAGAAATGTGGATGCTATGATTTCTTTCTCTTTTCTGTTTTGGCCTTACCTAGGAAGGGAAGATCAATGATGAAGAGCATGACAAAGCCATGCAGGTGTCTGATGCTATTGTGTTTATCCTGATTCTGTTTCTCAAGAGACTTTGCCAGTTGCTAATACAGTTTTGTGGTATCTTGTAGAATTCTTACAACAGCAGTTTTCATTCATGCTCTTATATTAAAACAAAATGACTTCTATACAAACAGCAATGTTACTGCTGCTGTTGAATAATATACTTGCCAAAGCAGCTGCTAAAGGCAGCTTTTATGGGGAATGTATATCATGTACAGTAATATAGTCTGATCACAACTTGTATTTCTCTATTCATTCAAAGAAATACGCTTCAAAGAGTTCTACATCTTTAACTAAGATTTCAGCTTGTTTCAAATTAGGTTGTGGTTGTGGCCATCTGTCATTACACTGCCAGCTACTATTAAACTATCAAAGCAGTATTTTACTTGCTTTGATGTAGACTAGAATTGTATCTTCCACTGAATGACAACTAGATTAACTGTTACAAATGTATCCAAAGGGAATAAAAGCACTGTTCTATCTTGATCTACAGCAACTTAATTGTGTTTCCTTATTAAGTTTCTATTATTGCTGATGCATCCTTTTGTATATATATCCTAGTGTGCAGTAAAAACAGATTCTTGGAATAGTGTTTGAGAAGTTGCTATAACAAAAGTCTGTTGGAATATCACAATGTCCGGAGTAGACCAATGTTTTATATTAAATGTGGGTTTTTTACTCCTAAAAAGACTAGCTAAATCAGAAGCCTCTAGAAGCGAGCAGAAAATCAGTTTTATATATATGTATGAAAGAAATATAAGAGTAAAATGAAGTTGTTCAGAAGCTCAGCTTTTACCTGAGAGTTATGGCTGCACTGCTGTCATGCTTCACAGTGAGCATTCAAGTATGGTCTTTGTATTTGGTTCCAGACAGCCGTTCCATTTCTTGACAGCCTAAAGGTACCCTCTTGTCCACAAGTCAGCTAAAGCCAAGATAAGTGTTATCTTCTCCCTGTAAGAGGAAGATGGAGTAGCTAGCGGCTGAGAGACTCTTTCCTACTGTGCATGTGGGGAGGGGGGAGAAAGGGACCAATCACAGGATGTACATCCTCTTCAGTATATCTGGCATAGCCCTGGAATTATCCTTCAATGGTTCAGTGTCTGGATAATGGAGTGGTGTTCTGTCTATGAGCCATCATTGCAAGAGAGCACTCCATAGCATACAATGGCTGGATCTAATCTTTCCCTAGTGTACTTCATCCAAACTTGTTCCATTAGGTTAATGACTTTGGAGTTATTGAATTAACTAGAAAAGTTCTTACTAAGTTTTTCAGGTAAGGCACCTAAGAGCAGACACAGATAAATTCTGTCCGAGAACACTGGAAAAGGTGGACTAATGCCAAACATAAAAGATGAAACAGAAGCCTAACAACAAAGCAAGACACAACACAGTTCTGATTCACGTGTTAGGCTTTGTTCAGGCCAATTATATGCTTATATATAAGACTAATATTTTTAGGCAGCTATCACTATTTGATATTCAGATGCTTACAAAAATTTCAGCTTCGCATAGATTCAAGTATATAGATTGCTGAAGTATTCCCATGTATTACTGTATCTAAATCCTTTGTTTTAATCAGATTTTCAGGTTTCGATAACAATTCAGTTGGGAATTCCCAAGATCAGTAAACTAAAGTTGGCTGCAACGCTTTGCCAACTCTGGGCAGAGGGAAATAAGACATAAGAACTAGAAACAAATATGAAATGAGACTGAAAAAGATTCTTCAAAGCAGAAGGCAGCAATATTGCTGGTAAGATAAGATTTCTCAGGAAACAGTGAAGAGAAGCAAAATAAATAGGCCTTCCATTTTCCCCTGAAGTGATGGAAGATCATAGTTTGCACTGGATTTGTGTCCATTTTAATTCTTTATGCAAACACAGAATAGTGCCACCATCTGATAGATGAGTGCTATATTCTGAGACTGTCAGCATGTATCTAGTCCAAAAGTTGGTTGTTTATTTCCTCTTCATTTCATTTTACAAGAGAAAGCTTTAAATTTCTTACAGTTTTGATGGGATCATCTTTACTGGTTATTATGTCCTTCATTTTAACAGTCAAATTCAGCCTTGAACAGTTTGCTTGTAACCCACTGGTAGAGCTTTTTATAAGCGTTGAACTTGTCTGAAGTGGATCTGCTTTCTCTCACTAAGGCAGTCTCCTGATGTACTCATTATAGATAAACAAGGACAGCAGAAAAATAAGCACACCTTTAGCCAAGGTCTTAGCACACTAAATAACTTTTCTATTGTAAGCAGTGAATACATGGTATATGCAAAGTAATGATATTTAAAGGCTGAAATATTACTGCCGTGAAGGCAAACAATGGTGGAAGAATACAGTACTTAACTGAGTTTTCAGCATAAGGAAGTTGACTCAGTGATGAAAATGTTAGAAGACTTACAGTACTCAACACAATTGATGTAATGCCTCCTTTGACATCACCAGAACTAGTTCTGATAGTCAAAAGAAATTGTCTTGCATATTAACCACAGAGAAATTGTTTGTGAGTGATGTATTATAAAATACATCACTCTAACCTTTTCTGGAGTAACTTAAAAAATAATAAAAACCCCTGCTACAAAATGTGCATGTTTCTTCTTGCTGCAACAGACTTCCTAGTGACGTGGTTGATGCCTTATGCTTGTTGGTGTTCCAAGAACCATTAGGATAATACCCTTAACAGTGCACTTTAACTTTTTGCTCAGCTCTAAAGTGGTCAAGCAGTTGAACATCATGATTATATGACCTATTTCATTCTCTACTTTGGTTGTCCAAGTAACAGAAATTTTAAGTAGGTCTGTCATATTGAGTTGATCATACTTCACTCTAGCAAAGCTACAAATGTGAGAATAGCATACTAAAACTGGAGCTTTCAAATGACCAATTGAGTTATCAGAGCAAGAATGGTCATATAATCCTCCCAAATAGAAATGTGCTTAGTCAGGGCATTAAAAAAGCAAACTTTCAAGAATCGTGATAAACAGGAAAGTAGCTGTTAAAATGACAGGTAGTATCCTTTATCCTTTACTCATTCCCTGTCAGTGACCTTGTATTGGATTCACTGCATTTCTTGTGACAGTTGTACAAAGTAAGGCGTAAATATATATATATTCTTTTAAAGTGTATGCTTCCTTTTTTGGCTTGATGGGACAAAAGGAGAGGGTGACCTTTATGCCAATTTTGCATTTCCAGTTTTCTGTGCTAGTGAAGGCTGATTGCTATTTCTTTTTTCTAACAAGTGACAAACCTAGAAAGTTCTTTTGTAATCACTAAAGCCTAGAGAATATAAAGTTTAAGAACCAGCTGGAAGAGACAAGAACGTGTATTTTAATTGCGTTGAAGGAATGAAGTGTGGCTAATACTGTCTACCTGTCTGATTAAATCTTCTAAGGATCTCACTTTTGTTTTGGGGGACTTCTTTAAAATTAAGGAAAAAAAAAAAAGTCAAATGAGAATTTGTGGAACTACGCAGAGGCTGGAGAATTAGAGAACTGAAATCTCAGGTCCTGAGAATATTGACCTCTGATACTTCAGGAAGTCTGAAGGCTTAATTGTCTTCAGCTACTTTGTGATCATCTTTAAAACAGTTATGTTATTTTTTCCTCTTGTTTCTTTCCAAACATTTTTGTCACCTCACATAAATTGCTCACTTCTGTACACATAAAGCTTAGATTCTAAATCACAATACAATCACAAGACGACATCTGACAATAAACTGTAGTATAGCAGTTGAATAGAATCAGATTTGGGATCCACTTGAAGTCATTGATGGATGTTTCAGTCTCATAAGTGCAAATAAAATCATTACTTGCTCTTGTATGCCGAGACTTGACAATGTTAGAACGAGTAGAATTACATATGCAAGAAGTTTGGTTTTTTTTCTTTACTTTTGCTTGAAAATACCTCTAGACTATAGGAGAGTAAGTGAATAGACAGATGTTGCTATAGCCAGAGGCACTTTTTATAGGACAGCAAGATAACAGCATACATGTAAAAGTGCTTGAGGAGACTGACTTTTTAAATATAAACTTAGTGATCTTATTTCACTATACATTAGGTGTATGGATAAGGATTTAATTATTTAGTGATGGTTGACAACCAGTTTTACTGTGAGAATTTTCAGTGTGCTGTATGCTTTCATACTGCGTGTTAACTTACACAATATAATCTACAGATGACAATCTTCACATCATCTAATTAAGGATACAGAATTTTCATGGGAGGATAATTGTAGCCTTTTCTTTCCTTCTTACTACCTCCTTCTGGTGACCCTTTGCTTACCTCAGCAAATCCTTTAGTGCTTGTCTTTATTTTGTTACTACACAGCACTGCTTTCAGTGAATGCACCAGGTTGTGATGTCATAAATGCATCGTTTCTTGGAAGCTTTCTTTTCTAAATAATTATACATATGAATAACTGCCTATTTCTCCCATATTGTCTCCTTCCCCCAATCTAATTTTATTTTGATGTACTAGAATATCAACTATGCCACTCTCCTTCATGAAGTTAATACATTCATTAGTTATAATTGCTTCCAATATGTCCCCACCAGTCTCAGTCTTTGGGTCATTTAATGATTGTGATTGGATGTTCAACACTTATCTAGGTTAATTTACTATTCAGAGTACAATGATGGATTATTCATTTTGTTACCCAGATTACAACTGTAAATGGAGTGATACATCATCAATGAGAGCACCACAGAATGAACTAGCTAAAAAAAAAAATAATGTTTTAGTTTAGAGGCAACAAGGATAGTCATATAAAAACTTTGTGGCTAGTAATGTTCCTAACCAAAGATGGCTGAATTCATTAGCCTGCTATGAATCACCCTAACATTTTGTAAATAGTAGTTTAAGGCAGTTTTATGTGCAAAAGTGTATGTGTGTATAAATTATGTCAAAACAGACTTGATATATTGTAAAAATTGAAGTGTGTATAACTAATGAATTTAGTGAATTCATGAAGTGTAGCAGATTGGCACTGACTATTCTCAAATTCTGTTCAGTTCTTTGGTGGGTTTAAGGAAGTGAAAATACCAAGTCTTTGTATTCTTAAATTTTTAGACTCTTTATAAGTCAGTGAACTCTCCAGTAGACCTGTTTCAGTTTGCTTGATGGAGGAAATATCACCTAAATTAAATTTGGGTGAAGCAGTCCAATCAAAATTGTTTTCTCTATAAACCATATAGATGAGCTAATTTCCCTTTGGGGAGTAATTATTATCACAGAATGAATTTCTATAAATTTTAACAAAAATAAATGTTCTAATCTGTATTTCCTCAGATTTAATTGAACAAAAATAACCAATTATATTCAGGAAAGAATTATCATCCAGAATAGACGGCCAGGTTTATTTCTCAGCTAATAACCCACAGGAAATTCAGGGCACAGTCATTATGATGTCTACGCATTATGGCACATAGAGTGCAAGCTGAGTAAACATTTCATTGCCAACAGGTTTTTCTTTCTGTCATGCATTTTAAAACTACTGTTAGCAAAAATTAATTTCTAGTATGGATTGAATTGTAAGTTTATTTCAATATAGTTTTAACTCCTTCAAGCTTTTATGGTAAGTTATTTTGTAATTATTTTGAAATAAAACAAATGCTTTCTGATGATAGGGTATTTAAATAGATCACAAACCTATCTTTCAGAACATAGGGTGCAGGAGTTTTATCAGAAACTTCCAGCTGGGATGGTGCAACCTGCAGAAGAAAAGGCTCTGGGGAGAGCTGAAAGTAGCCATTCAGTATCTAGACAGAGCAACAGGAAAGACAGGGACAGACCTTAGCAGGATCTGTTCTGATAGAACAGGGGGAGATGATTTCAAAATAAGAGAGGAGATTTAGATTGAATGTATGGAAGAAGTTTTTTATTGTAAAAGTAGTGAAGCACAAGAACAAGTTGCCCAGAATGCTGGTAGATGCCCTGTTTTCCTTCTGTAAGGCAGGAGATTAAATCAAATGAGCTTTTCTCCATCCTGGTGACAGGATGAGCTGGATGTGCTCTAAGGATTCAAAAGGACATCACTAAAAAATTGAGAGTTTTTAGAAGCCTTTCCAGAGAAGAACAAATTGAGCATTTAACAGATGTTCTGAAAACTCACAAATACTTTCATTAATCCCTACTTATTAATGTCTTCTTTTACGCTTGCAAGAATGTGTGCATTTAATTTATTCTCTACTGTCATCCATTTTCTTCAAAGATTTTTTTTTTTTTTTAAATTAAAATAGTTATTATTGCTGTCACTGATGCAACATCATTGTTAAGTTCCTCTTGGGTAGCATTTACAGCCAAGCATTCACTGTGAGTATGACTGTTGTCAGTTTGATATTTGAGTTCTTGTAGTATTTTGGGACCATTCTGGTGTCTTTGTAAGTGAGTCTAGGGGGAGAAATGCATAAAGGAAGACTTTTGTTGCTCTGTTTCCTGTGAAGTGCCTTAGTTTTACTTGACAATTCATGGGGGGAAACAACAATTTGTTAAATGTGTGGAGACATGGTAGGAGGCAATAGGGGAAAGTAGCAAAAGAAAGAAAGTTCCTGTATTTATAAAATGACCTGACACAAGTTCTAGCTATTTAAGAACAAAATAAGCCTATTTTTTTAACCCTCTTCCCCACAAAATGAGGATTGGGGAAAGGGAGGGAAAGATTATCTCATTCTCTTGCTTGTGATTTAAATTAAGAATAAATCTGGATAAACACCATAGCAGCCATGAGTCAGTTAATGGCCAGATTTTTGTGTCATGCTGGTATTTTGTTCTCTGACTACAGTGACCAAATGGGTTTCTTACAAAGGACTCAATCAGTGTCTGAGTCAGCATAACCAGTAAGCCTAAAAAGCACAAGAATAAAAACAGTCAATTCAAGAGTAACTTATAAAATATTTTCCCACCTGTGGAGAATATACTGGGGGGCTAAAAAAAAACCTGTAAAATTGTCATGAAAGCCTCCAGCTAACAAGAACTCAATAAAATACAAAACAATGAATAGAAATGCAAGGAATAAACAGAAACAAAATGAAAAAGAACAGTGCAAAATTCTGAACTAAGCCCTGTAAAACTAGAGGGGTTAGGCAGTAGTCATTAGTCTGAAAGCCTGCTCTTCAAAATGAAGAGAACATCGTGCAAGTAAAAAGCAGAGTAGAATGAGTTTTTTTCAGTTAAAAATGGGTTTATGGTAAATAATGGACACAGTTCAGTTGCTTTCTTTTAGTTCTCTGAATGCTCTTTTAGACTATCAGATTCTGAAGTACCATTTTGGACAGTGCTTCGGGAAATCTGACATAATTAGTTAAGGACCAGAATTCTTATTCTCCATAGAAAGCAACAGAGGAGCTACCTTTCTAATTGAGAGTGTTTTAATTGCAGCGCTCACAGGGAAAGCACTTGTTTTGTTTGCAGATGCTCCCTGCTCAGAAAATCATTGGTTTGATAGAATGAAGTAGGTTGAGAAATGAAGAGAAAGCATGTGCACTTTTCAACGAAAAACTCCATTGTCCTTTGCATTTGACCTGCTGTGTGTTTGACAAAGCCCACGGGATAGGCTCTGATCACTTAGAGGCTCTGCCTGAGGCATGACTGCCTACAGAGGAGGATTTACTTGTTTGCTGTATTACATGCCAACAGCAAGCATAGCACATATATTTAGAAGTTTTTTTCTTCACTTCCAACTCGAAGACTGGTGAATTTGTTACAGAAAACAACTGTGTGGACTAATCAGTGACATAGAATGGAGCTCAAAACTGACTTCCAGGCACCTCCCATGACAGTCCTTATTACATTGGTTTGTGTTCTTAAGAATCTGGATACTTTTCATCAAGGTAATATGTAATTCATATTTGAATTTTCTATTTATGGATTTGAAGAATGAGAGTCCTGATGTGTAGAGCTGTTATTACAGGAGCTACTATTTAGTCTGTTATCTGATAAACTCTCGAATTCTGCTTTGGAAAACACTTTAAAATGTATATAGCACATTTAAATTAATCTAAAGTTCATATATTAGGATTTGGATATTCATTAGCTCGTTCTTCTCGCTTTGCTACTATACTCATCACACATCCTTTGCTCTGCTCCTGAACTGCTGACTATCAGCAGTATGCTGGAAGTCAATACTTCCCCATCAGAAGGCAAGAAATGCCGAAAATGTCAGCAATAATTTAAAGGCATCCAAAGGTACAGCCACCTATGTTCCTTTTCCTTTGCTTGGTTCACACAGCAATGGTTGACTCTATGAAGAACGTGACCAAGATTTGAAATGTGGGTGATTCTTTCTTTGAATTGTGCATCTTGATATCAAATATTTGTAAATGGAATTTAATTCATTACACAGTTAAATCTGGAAAAGGTGTCCATTCTCAAGTTAAGTTCAATTGTTTTTTCATACTGGAAAATGATTCAAGAGTTCCTTATCTTCCTGGATGTTGCTTTCTTCTCCCAAAGAGTGGGAGAACCCTTATGTGGCCTGTACAAAGAGAATTGTTTATGCTGTTCAGAGTGAATGCCAAGGAAGAAAAAAAAAACAACCAACATAAAACAGACAAAATCTTTCTTGAGTTTACTGCTTTAGTTTTTTGACAGGCTGTTAGACAGAAGTGTAAGAATTCTCAAAATTCAGTTCATATGTTTCGTCTAAAACTGTTTTGAAAAGGAAGTATGCATTAGCCTTTGAAGAGACTATAATGTGGGTTGAAAGTGTGAGAGAGGCTTAGAGGGGCTTTTAAAGAAACTTTTTCTTTTGTTTTCTCTCATAAATTGAATGGGACAAATCTATACAATAGCTTTCATAAATGCCATTGTACATCTGCCATGGGACAAAGACTGTCAAGATTTTTTTGTTGTGCTTACAGAGCTTTCATGTAGTCTCTGTTACTTTAACATCTTTACTATTCATAAGATGTTACCTCAGGCTCCCCTTTTTTTCCTTTGGCCATCTCTTATCATCCAGCTCACCTAGCTTCTTTCCTGTATCTGCTTGTTTTAGATTTAATTTCTCAAGTACTTCTGTTTTAATCTTTTTGATAATTAAAGTGGGTTTCTGCTGGAAATATTGTCTTTTTTCCAACACAACCTGAATCTTTTGTTTTTTTTTCCTTTTGATTTTGTAAGGAAAGTAGGCTCTTGCTGTCAGCTATAACTATCCAGTTACCAATCATAAACTATCAGGTTTCCTTCATCAAAATGGAACCACTGGTCAAACAAAGGTGAACAAGTAGGTAAACATGAGCCTGTGCTTTTATTTTGTCCAAGTAACATGGATGTACTAGTCAGCCCATCAACATGCCTATAGTTCAGTTTTATGTTAGTATTATTTAAGTATGTGAGCACTTTGCTTTATAGTTTAATTATATATCTAGTCGTGACATCATATGTTGTTAATATAATCAGATCACAGAATCAGAGAATTATAGAGGGCTAGAATGGACCTCTGGAGATCAAGTCCAACCCCTTGCCAAAGCAGGCTCCCTAGAACTGGTTGCTCAGGTAGACGTCCAGGAAGGTCTTGAATGTCTCCAGAGGAGACTCCACAACCTCTCTGGACAACCTGTCCCAGTGCTCTGTCACCCTTACTGTGAAGTTCTTACCCACATTTGCGAGGAACTTTCTACGCTTAAGTTTGTGGCAATTTCCCCTTGTCCTTTTACCATACACTGCTGAAGAGTCTGGCTTTGTCCCTTTGCTTCTTGCACCTTAGATATTTATATACATTGATCAGATCCCCTCTAGTAGTTTTTTCTCAGTAATTCATAGCAAAATTTATGCAGTGTAGATAGTTTAAGTATAGTGAGTGCAGTTTGGCCAGACAGTCATATCTTAATTGCAGTCTCAACAGAGCAAGGTATGTTGGCCAAAAAGGCTTTGCAACAAAAAGAACTGAAAAGCAAATATGGAGCATCTGTTGCAATGTTCTCTGAAAAAATTACTGCTGGATGTGCTATCTCCTTGAGGAGAATTTCAATAAGGCAGGTGATTTAGAGATCTAGAACAAGTCTGCCAGATATAAGGAACAAATATTAAAGTGCTCTGAGTCTTCTGTGTTTAATCAAAACACATTAGTTTAAAATATGCATTTCAATCCCAGTCAATTCACATTGTATATACATGTATTGGCAAAATAAATATAGGTCTAGTATTGTTTAATAAAAGAATAACAAAATGATTCCTGACATAATTACCTTTAAGCTTACCCCTGACCTCATATATTTTAATTATGTATAAGAGCTAGCAGATCTCCTGTGCAACACAGAGTCCTTCATTACCTGTAATTCCTATTTTATAACTTTTTTGTTTGATCTGCTCCAGGGTTCATTCTGAAGAAATTCAACAGAATAAATTATCATTCTCCCCAACCATTTGACTGTGGCGTTGAATATATAATGTATCCACCTATGTATATTATTTATGAAAGATTGATTATTCTTTCATCTCAATATCCCTTTTATGCCAAGAGAATTTCAGATTTAACACTTTCCTTCCTAGACATAAAGATTAGCTGTCCAAATGTGTGACCGCATCCCCCGTGGATGTTTCAAAGGCAGCTGAAAGCTATTCTGGGTCTATCAATGTAAGTTGCCACTATATGTCTGACTCATTGTAAGCTTCTAAAGATAACATAATGCACAGCGAGTTGAACAGTTGACTGGACTTATTCTAATCTATACTCTGATGAAACGGTGACTTTTAAAGTTGTATTAACACAGGGTTCTGATTTAAAAACCTGATTCTTCTTTGCTGCACTATTTTTAAACCAGTAAGTGGGATAACACTGAGATGAAACTAATGAATCAAGGAGATTGTGAGGAAATATGAACTGAAGGCAAATAGAAGCAATTTGGATTTCATCGGGTTTGCTGTGCTTCAGTAGAATGAGGCTGAATAGAGTGAAAGTAAATAAAGTCTGAATGCTTCTGAGGAAAATTGTGCATTTGTTTTTACCTCTGAGTTTTGGTAAACCTGAGAGATCTGTTTTTTTTCAAGGACAACAGATGGCTTCATTACCACTTATACTGCACTTCTGTCATCAGACAAGTTTCATACCAGACATAGTAGGATGGTGTCTCTTTATCAAATGATGGTGAGAACTTATGCTTTGTGAATGCATTACACTTCTATAAGCTCATCTCAGGATGGTCTCATAGGAAAGAGTAAATTAAATATGCTTTCTACTGATACAGCTTTTCAAATGTGCCTGCATGCATATGCACAGTTCTCTGCAGCACAGATCAGGTGAGAATTCTGTTACTTCCTTAGAAAGTACTACACCAATTACTGATTATCCATGGCTATAAGAAATGAAAATGTAGTGGCTGAGAAATCCAGGATTATATTGCTTCCTTCAATAAGGAGAAACTTCTGTGTGTGATGGCAAACTTTGAGAAGCGCCTTAGTCTGCCTCTGTTCAAGTATTTGCCTAGTCACTCTCTTTTCATTTCTGTAATTTTATTCCTATTTTTAGCAGAAAGTCTACTTCAAGTTACTGGCCCAAACTTTTTCCTGTTCTAAACTCAGTGGAGGTTTGGGAAACGGGGAAAAAAAAGTCATCAGATAAAACAAAAGTCTTCCTAAATGTAGACTCTATAAATAAATACACTATAAATATCAATGTCCTAAGGAGATACTCTGAAATTTGTGGTTTAAAACTATGATTTAAAGATCTGGGGGAAAGTAATTTTATTTTTCATGGCTTATTTTTATTAATATTTATTATTTGAGAGAGGGTTTCTTCTAGTTCGAAATTACTTCTGATGGAAAGAGGAGAGGCTGCTGCAATTTTTGGTTAAAAATAATCAAAGTTTCACCTGACTTTCATTCTGCATTTTATGATCAAAGCACATTGTCAAGTTGTCCAATAAGCTTATCATTTGAAATGTGTTGCCTAAGTAGTAAGTAGAGTAGAAATTATCCAATCATCACCCTGTCAGAGACTGCATGATTCCCACTGGCATTTTGGAACACGACACATGTAAACCAAGACCCTATTTCTGTAGAGATAACACATTCTCAAGTTTATATACACAACAGCCACAGCAACTTCCATGGGACTCCACAGAAAATAAACTGTTTATCCTGCAAAGGCTTTGCAAAGTTGTAGTAAAATCCTCTTCTGTAACAGTAATCTGCTCAAAACCAGAGAGAACCATCAAGTATAGAAGTGGAAGATAGACAGGTTTTCCATTGGTTTGAAATAGTTAAATAGTTTGCGAGCATATGTAGTTTTAATCAATACTGTCATAGAGAATAGAACAGCATTACGTTGCAAGGCTTTGCATTTACACATACCAGAATATGCATACACCCAGTGTATACGTTTATTCACTGGTAAGATGAGTCTGTGTGGCTTTTGTAGCAAGAAGCTTTTATTTTCGATGATTTGAGTGCTTCAGTTTTTATCATTCTAGAAGGTTTTCTCTCATTTATGTGTCCAGCTTTCTCTTTTTTTTTATTATTTATTCTGGTTGTTTTTGTGGGGGTTTTTTTGTATCACAGTCTTGTGCGAGTTGGAAGGGACCTTAGAGATCATCGAGTCCAACCCCCGGGATTCGAGCCTCCTGTGTAGCAGAGCGGCACTTCTACCACTTACACCACAGGGGGAATTCGAACCCGGGCCTCCAGTGTTGCAAAGTGGCGTCCTTAACCACTGTGCCACCGGAGGCACACACTTGTGTGTGTGTTGTTTGTTTTTTGTTTGTTTGTTTGTTTGCTCATTTACTTATGGGAGTGGGCTCAGGGAGTCTGTAGAAAGGAAGGAGTACATGTTTTTATCATATCTACCCCACTGAAATTTTTTCATCTTTTCCAAGAACACGAAAATTGCTTTTTGCTCTTTGAAATGCAATTTTTCACTCTTATGAGGTAGTTTTCTAAATGGGATTTCCAGTGTAATCCAAAGGAAGGCAATCCCTTCGTTAGCAATACCTCTGCATGGCTTACTCTTCACCAGAGCTAAACTTAGCTGTAGTGGCTTGAGGCTGTATTCCTTCATCACAGAGATTCTGAGTGCTGGCTGGGGAATCTTGTCCTTTACAAGCACAGTTGAGGCTCTGACATAGGCTTTTGGCTGGTCACACTGTTTTCCATCTGCTCCCATGGCACTGTTCCTACTCACAGGGTAGTACACTATTTCTAGTAAGATGTAGTTTCCAAATAAGGTTTAGGATCGATGGGCTTATTTATGATGTAAAAGTGCTGTATTGTGCAAGAACTGTTGTATCCAGTACTGTGATGTCATACTGTTTCTCCATTTTTATCTAGCTGTTTTCTCTATGCACAGTATCTGTTCCATCCTAGAGGCTGCTCTCAAACACTCTGAAGTCAAGGGTCCCCCCCCCAGTATTTTTCTTGCCTTCATCAGCACGGCCCCACTGAGCTGGAGGCTATGTCTAAATGAGATCTAGTGAACTATTCAATTTCTTTTAAGGATTTGCTAAGAGTGCTGTGAATTATTATGATGCTGCATCCTCTTACTTTTTAGATCTTAGTGAATTGTATGATCTGTTTTACTATGTGATCGTTGTCCTACTTCTTAAATATTGCACTATTGTGCTTAATTATTCAAGGAATAAATTTTGGGCTTTCTTTTCATCCTTTTCTGAAAACTGATGTTGTCGTTCTAAGGTCCTGAAGTCATTCCAATTGATCATGAAGCTCTTAAGGTTAAAAGTTTCCGCCTTGCAGAAGATATTCACTTAAATAATTTATCTACTATTCTTCTAATATATGTTTCTTTTTGAACTTGTAGTTATCATCCAGGGGAGAAAAAACAACAAACAATCAGGAATACATATTTGTAATCTCAGGCTCATTTTACTTTTTTTCTTTTCTATTGTTTGCTTTTCTGATGTATTTTGTTCTATCTGCGTACTTGGCAAATCCTGAAGAATTTATTTGAGGTTCACTTTCACAAAAGTTTGTTAGTGTGATATTAGTTACCTTTGACAAAAACTTGTTGCTCAGATTTCCATGTGAAAATCTGTGCTCTGTATCTAAGTACGTTCTGAAGCTGCTAGGAAGGTCTCCTGCCTTTATCATAACACTGGTGCAGTTTCTGTAAAGCTTAGATTGTCAAAATCAGAACCATATACCAGCAAATCAAGAAGGCAGATACTCGGGGTATTAGTTTGCAGTAGCTCAATATCTTTGCTTCCCAATCAGTCTGTCTCTGTTTTTTCTTCCACGTATTTTCAACTACCTTTTATTTATCCTTTCTATCCAAAATTAATGAGGGAATAATTATCAATTGTAAATTAGTGTGCCTAAAGATAAAGACATCTGTGCTAAAACTTCTCAGGACCAAAGCAAACCTAAAGCTTTGTGTCCCCACAACATCCCTGAAAGTTTCTAGTTCTGCACTACAGTTTTCCATAGAAAGAAAAGCAGTCTCTCTGATAGACTCCTGTGTGCAGAGGGGGGAAAAAAAGTGCATTCTTCTAGATACCATATCAGCAGAGCTGCTGAGAAAGAGCCAGGAGCAGATGCTCCTCAGCTTTTTACTCTAAGGAAAACTAGACCATCAAACTGTTAATCTCAAGAATTCAGTTTTGGCTAGTCCTTACGCCCTCTGGGATTAGCTATACCTTTAGCAAAGCAACTCTCCTGATTAACATACAATATTGCAGAATGTGGTTCTGTTCTGAACATTGAAGCAAAAGGCATTAGCTATCCATCCATGATAGATAACTGTAGGAAGCTGAAAACAGTTTTCAGCCCTGAGTTTGGTGGCAAATGTTGGGTTTTATAGTCTTTACCTGGAGCACTCAGAAGGGACTTGATTAAATGAATGGGTGGAATTAATTTGCTGCTTTTCTCAATCACATAGGCAATGGCAGATCCCTTCTATGGCTCTACTGGCATTTATTCCTTGACAGAATGTTATCAGTGTGCTGTGTACAGTAGTCTGAACCAATATTTGATCAGCCACAAAGACAGATGCAGACCAGAAAAAGCCTACTTAGCTTCAAAATCTGAACATCTGAATCTAGGTGTCAACTAATAGTATGTAGAAAGAAGTAACAAAGTGAGAGAGGAAATTTGGAGAAGCTCTGCTGCACATAGGTTTCTTCTGAGAGGTCTGTTGTGCATAAGCTGGGTGAGAGGTGTCTTCTTTGCTAAGTATTTCATCAGATGTCACGCAGCAATTTATTGACGTCATATACGCAGTTATAACTAACGTGCTCACTGGGAGGAGACGTGGATGATCAACAGAATGCAGGATGTCAAGTACTACATTTCTTTAATGAAACTTCTGATATGCCTTATAGCAAAGCATTGAGTGTTTGAACAAGTCCTATTACTCTCTCAGCAGCACAAGATATTGCTTATGTCATTTCTTGTTAATTTTAATACCAACCGTGACATTCCAACTTCTTTTGTTACTAAGTTCTTTTTTCCTTGAACAATTTGTAGAAAGCATTAAGTTATGGTATTCCATTAGACATTCCTTATGAATATTATGTGCACATTCAAGTGTCCTCAAATTTCTGGTTTCTGTACAAGATGTGCAATTCACATCAGCTTGCATTTGAATATTCTCCTTAATACCAAATTAAGAAGTTGTACAGAATAGTTTTGCAATATCTATTTTAAACGCTTTCTGTTGAGGTTATCATCAGTTCAAATGCTTGGCAAACAAAGACAGAAATGAAGAAAGAGTTGACAATAGTGGACATTATACTACAGTGTTCCATCCTGCATTTAAAACTACCAAAATTTGGGTGAGATTCAGAGGAAAAAAAAAAGTGATCTGTTGCTGTGGATAGAGAAATTATAAATACCAAACAAGTTTGGTTTTGCTCCACCCATCAAAACCAGCTTAATGTAGTGATTAATGTCAATGTCAATTTGTATAAGCCATGATAGGTTGCCTTATTAAGTATTAATAAGTGAAAAGCAGAATAAGTAACAGAAAATCTTCTGAATCAAGGTGATAATCATAATAAATATTTTTTTTTTATATACTCCTCTATGGATAAAAGAACGTTAGAAATCTAACAGCACAGTAGTGCAATGTTTAAAGCACTGAATATCTGAAATTTGAATTCAAAGAATGAATGGACCCCAAATCTCCAGACATTCCAACAGACGAGTATGGAATTGTCCACACTTCATTCCTTCTGCATCTCGTGTGATCTTTCTTAAATGATGTCCATTCAAGCATAGATTTAATAGCACATTCCATCAATTCTAAAACATTTGGAGCTCTTTAGAGAGAATAATTCTATTATTATGTATTTGATTATATGTTATCAACATTTACAGCCCTAAGCACTACTTCTGAAATTGGTATATGCACTGAATTCTAGATTCCAAATGACTAACTGTGCATTAAATCTAGAATATTGCTACCTTCTAATCACATTTTTGCTGTATATGTGAATCAAAATTGAAAGAAGTATTTCATTTTCATCACAACATGATTCTGCTGTCTGACATTAATATGAGGTCAAATAAACATTGTGTGGGAGGGAAATAAATCCAAATTTTATGTGTCTGAAAGGGCAGTCATATTTCTCGAATGTTCTGAATGTCAGCTTTTTGATAGAAAACTAATACAATAGCAAGGAGTGTGTACATATGCCAGCTCGAGTTGTCTTTTGTATTCATGACAAAGTTTAATTTCTTTGAATCCTTTGTGTTTCCCATTCAGCAGTATCTTCTGGCATTTATAATGTTTCTCTTAAACTACAGTAAATGAAAGGCTCTGAAAGGTCAGTCATTCTTTACCATTTAAAATAAAATAAAGCTCAGATAATACATATTATTTAATAAAATGGAAATTTATGTTTCATGCATGTTTTTGAAGATGAACTTCTCTTGAAGTTTTGGTATAATATGGTATCTGGTAGAGATATTTTTGTGAGTTCTACTTAAAAAAATATTATGCTTAGTGTCCTAATAATACAGAAGACTTAAAAATACCTGAGCTCCATTACAGCTTGTGACAATAGCAAGGTTCCCATTCAGAGGTAACTAGATTAATGCAGTCATCCTGTGACACATATGTGGTAGCAGATGAAATCAAATGTTTAAAAGCATGTGAGTAAATTAATATTTAATTCAGTAGCTGAGAATAGGCAGTATTCTCTTCACAATGTTAAACTGATTTTATTTAGTATGTATGGTAATAAGAAATAAACATGAACTTCAGTCTAAGACTTTCCCCAAAAGGTTTTGTTTTATTTCCTTCAATGTCCACAGTTATTTTTGATGAAAAGCTCAGTCTGCCGCTCTTCCTTGCTAAAATGGGTCATAGTACTCAGCAGATTTATCTGGCACTCTTTGTAGGGTTACCTTGGAATGACCTGAATTTTCTATACTTTAGTGATGAATGTGTAACATAACTATTTTATTTTTACTTTGTTGCCTTGTTTCTCTAAAGAGCTCCAGTCATATTTTTCTGCGCACTGAGTAAAAATTTTCTTTGGGATAATGTTTCTAAACTGAACTATTGTGATTATAAATATTTGCTTTTAACTTAAGTAAAACAAGGGAAAAGTTGACAAGTAAAAGTATTTGCAGCTTTAAGTAGTTTACAAGACAGCACACTAACCCTAGATGTCCTAGAACATCTGTCTCCAATTCTCTTATGGCTTAAAGATTTAACGTTGCATGAGACTGCCAATTTCACTTCCACAATTCAGAGTTCACCATAGCTTAGTACACATCTGTTTACTTTAAGGTTGCCCAATTCCTAAATTACTTATGTCCTAGATCTTCAAACAAGATGTTATTTGATAGAAAAGTGAGTTTGGTTCTACAGTGCTGATCCTCAACTGCTACTGTAACCTTCCAGGTATTTGAAGACAAAAATACATCAAGTGCTTTCTCTACATACTCTTCAAAAGCACAGCAAGATTTTTTACTTTGCCTACTGAAGAATTAACTTTAAAAAAAAAAAAAAAAAAAAATTAAAAAAAAATTAGTTTCTGTCATAGATAACCCAGTAGGCAAAAATATCCCCAAACCCAGGAAAATGTTAGTCTGTATTCTCAGATGAGCCAGATAAGCTCTGGGAGCACAAAGGAGCTATTGAAGTTGCCCCCAGCCACAGAGCAACCTCACAGTGTGTTAGCCAGGGGCATAAACTGCTGCTTTTCAAAGGAATAGCGATGTGAATCCCTTTGCACAGTGCTGATGCTCACCTTTCCTTGCACTTGTAGTTTGGACTGTATGGCAAGAGGGAATGGAGGGGGGCTGACAAATGCCAGCTTTAAGGTTTTGGCACAGAGTAACTTTTTCCTTAATATATATTTTTTAGATGTTTCCTACTTTCTGAAGGTAGATGATTGGACGTCAGACCATCTTGCTAACTTCAACTGATGTGTTTTTTAAAAAAAGCAAAGCTGAAATTCATATAGGATGAAATTGGCTTTCAGCTTTTTTTCTTAATTAGGCTTTCAATACTTCTAATTGTTTTCATTGTTCTTAAAGCAGAGAAACAATCATGAGTGGGAAGAAAAATCTTAGCAATCCCTAGTCATTTCTTTAAATAAAGACCTAGATAGAAGGGATTTAATCTCATCCTCTCTCATTATTGCTTGTGAAATGAGGTGAGAATGTGTAATCCTCATACTTACAGCAGTGGCTCAGTCAGGACACTGCAAGAACCAGTTGTTACAGTAATTGAATTTCATCAAAATTTATGAATGTTCTTCAATAATGTCAAGTTTATTGAAACTTAAATAAAGAAACAGAGCAATATTTTGAATTATGACTTAAAGAATTATAATATATACAACTCGGAGCACCATTATTAATAAGAAAACATACTATAGCTCACAGGAAATTAGTTTTCAAGCTATTTGTGCTGTTGTGAAATGCTAATACATGTAGTCATTTGTAAGGAGTATTTTTCAAAGTTTATCTTCAGTGCATTATCCAACACACTAAAGGAAGATCAGTGGAGGTTTCCGTAATGGCAATGAACAAGGGTAGCTGAACATAAAGCACTAAAGCCTTTCTGTTACAAAGTTCTGCTGACAGGCACGGCAGTTCATTGTGTTGCTATACAACAAGAAATCTGGAAAACCTAGAAAAATATACTGTGATTTCCATACAGCTTGTTGTTGTTATTATTAGTAGCTGTTGTGGGTGATTTACAACGTTGGAAAAAATAAGACAAAAGAAGAAATACTATGATAACCTGTAGGATCAGCTGGTGGGATGGATGGCTTTGAAGAGAGGAAGGAAGCCACCATACAGACATAAAATAGGATGAAGGTGTAGAAGCATGGTGCAGCAGGTATGCACAAGCTGGCATATGCTAATACTCAACCAACACATTATGAAGATCATACAGAAGAAATTTGCATTGGCAAGCAACTAGCAAGTGGCACTGATTAGAACAGATAAGTACTATCCCTGCACTGACTTTTTTGTCCTACCCTTTTTTGGACAAAAAAAAAAGTGAATTCGCAAACGTGTGTCTAACAGAAAATCTGTCAGAATATTTTAGCAATGGGCCATGACCAGAAGGGAGACAAAGCCAAACCATAATGGCTGATGGCTTTTCTTAAGATCTTTTAAGTCCATATCAGATTAAAATCCTTACCAAAACAAAACTCATTTGTAAGTAGTTTAGATTCAGGTTGCTAAGAGAATTGTCTTCCATGCATACTTTGCCTGGAGGACAAAATATATTCTCACTAATACAGCAGTGTCATTTGTGATGGGATTGATGGAAGTGATTTACAGAGGATTAGGAAATTTTATTCTGTTTTACCAATAAACAGTGTTATATTATTTCATTTCAATACCTAATTCTATTGCTGTACCTTTTTCCTTGAAAATTAACATGATTTTCAGAGCGGAAATAATTACATGTCACTCATAATCCATTAACTAGATTAAAAAAATTCATTGGGTGCTTATTTTCTGAGGGAAAAGTCTAGAGCATCTACACTTCCCTCGTGGTATCTTAGTGTAAAGAATTCTAGTGCTACTGTTAATCAGATGCAGTCTGGTAGTCTGCATTCCTCTTACTTGAATAGAATTACATAGGAGCATCAAAAGCAGACTTAAAGTATATGAGCATTAGCTAAAGTAAACTTTTTGTAGCATTAATGCTGGTGAGTATGGAATGATAAGGATTAGGTATAGATGAAGATTATTATAATTTTGTTAGAATGCCAGGTTGGAACACATAAATGTAAGTGCTATTTTTTTTTGTGTGTGTGTGCATACAAAGAAACAAACAGAATACATCAACGTTCCCTGAAATAGAAAATTTCCTTTCTTTCCTTCCTCCTACACCCCCCATCCCACCCTCAACCCCCCCATAAAATACTTCTTATGTATACAAGGATGCTTGCAACACTGTTCTAAGATCTTCAATCCAATATGTTATCTGTATAGTCATAGAGTGGTGTGGTTAGAAAAGAGATAACTGGAAACAAATGGAAAATGCTCACCCATGTAGGTTCGCAAGGAAAAGTCCGAGAGAGCAAACTCCAAGTAGACATCCTTCCCCAGTGGCAGTCAACCCTCAAATGAGGGTCTAGGAGAGGTGCAGCAGGGCTCCACCCTTTCTGATCACACATCTGAATAGTCTTCATCTACACATCCATGGCTGACTCATTGCTCGTCTCTGGTGGTCAGTCAGATGTTCAGGCCATGATTCAACAACTCCCATACAGTTACCTAATTAGACAACTTTATTGTCACTGTAGTAATACACATTACTTTTTCAGAATTCACAGGAATTGATGGGTATCTTTCATAGTGGTCTGTTTTTTATTAACATTCTGTTCTGTCTTTTGCCCAGTTTGTCTTCTTTAGCTCCCAAATTCTTTATAGAACACCAGCTTTTTTTACTCTTTTTTTCCCCCCTTAACTCTATAATGTGCAGGCAGGTTGTGTTGTGTTTTTTTTTTTCCATTGTATTTGCTGTTTGTAAATGGCGCTTGCCAAAGAACCATTAGAGTTATGATTAATTCCTTCTGTCATTGGGAAAAAAAGAAAAGAAAATATGCCATGAAAAAGCTGCAGGGCTTTTAAGTATGAATAATTTGCTGATGGCCCAGGAAAGGGATTACAGTGCTGAATGCACATCTCTATAAATATTAAAACTGATTTAAAAAAGAAAGCAAGAAAGAAAACTATACTTCAGGACATGCTTACAACAGCTAAAATAGCTATTGAATGTGTTTTATTCTTATCCTCAGACAACTGTCAAGAAAATGATGTTTCAGAGGAGTCATCATGTTCTTAAATCAATCTAGCCTAGTTTAATTCTAATCTTCAAAAATTAGCAATACTTCATTAAGTTTCTAACTTAGTGTTCAAAAGTTAACGTAATTCTAGGTTGTTATTGCTCCACTGCAACTGAAGTAGTGATTTTTTGGAGATCTGACTAATGCTCTGCATGTATCTCTGCATCTCCCGTGGTAATAGAGGATTAGTCTTCCAATTTGAGTGTATCACTGAATCCTTTATTTTTCTTCTGTGAGAGAGAACTCATCAAATTCAATATAAGATTTTCCATTGTTAGCAGTGGACTCTGACCCTTCGAGGTTTGTGCTATGTATCAGTGATTACAGTAGTGTTGTACACGGAATAGTCTAAAAGGAGTGACAGGAATTTTGCAGAATTTTCTTGTGAAGAGATCAGATGTGAGACAGCAGACATAGAAGAGTTAGAAAGTTGTAACAAACAGTCATTATTGGTGCTTAGGTGATTGTGTCATAATGCAGAATAAATGTCTGGCTAAGTGTCATGAGCAGGTGTTAATTTCCATCACAAAATACCAATTTGCAAAACGAGTTTTGACTTTGAGCAGTTGGTTGTTGTGGGGCTATTTTTTGCTAATACTTAAAATGTTTTGTCTCCATAGCTTAAGTTGTTGATACTTTACTTCTTTGTCCTTCTAAACTGTGACTTATGCCTTTTTAACAATGGTAAGACTTAATGCATGAATAGCTCTTGCTTTAGAGTTAGGCTGTGTAAGGTCTGAAAAAGAAAGACAGAAGAGATATCTTTATTGCTGAATTTTGCCGCTCTTCCAATTTCTGAACACTGAAATAGGTTGCTGTCTCTTGCAAATAGCTCTGAGGTCTGTTATGTACATAGACAGATTTTAACTATGGCCACGTGTTCCAGAGATGGTTTTGTGATAGCTATTGTTTCAGGCAATATGGCAAATATTTTTTTACATCATTCATCTGTTCTCTTCACCTCACTCCCTTGGAAAACTTTTCAAGTAACACTGTTGGTGAAAATAGGGTATTTTTTTCCTACTTTATAGCACTACATGTATCATTAGGTCCCACAAATGCTAAAAGTAGGGCTCATGAGGAACGTACAGATTGACTTCAAGATTCTCTGCGTAGACATTTCTCCTGGAATATTATCATACTGGGGATTAGTTTATGAAGATCAGAACTATACAAGGAAAGAACTATCAAATGGCCTATTGTACTGCAAGCCAACTCAGATGTGCTGACTTGATGAGCATAGGTTTACTTGAGAGATATTATAATAGGTCATGATACAGGGAGAGCACTATTAACATGACAGTAACTGATGCAGTGCTCCTTGTCACTGCAAGTCACAAACTGAATAAATCAACGTGGTCGTAAACTTCATCTTCTTGTGACATGCACACTGTGGCACTCTGGGGTGTGTTTTGCTGTAAGGGTGGCAAGTGGGATTTGCTGAGAAATTTGTGTTTTTAATGCAGTTGTTGGCAAGAGGCTGCTATGCAGATTCCCAGTATCTAGCATCTGTTCAATATCTTGGCTATTTTCACCTTTGTGGTGGCCTTCCCCATTGCTCTGATGCTGATGTTTTCTGTGCATTTCCTAATAGAGGATGTACATTTGCTGTCTAATGAGCTCAGGTTGTTTTTATTTTTGTGCTACTTGCATCTCTGTACTTCAGGTTTCCCAGCTTCTGTTTCATGCACTGTCTTAGCTAATACTAGGTTCAGAAGCTCACATAAAGTAAGTACTTGTGTGATAAAGGCAAAACAATTCATTTTCCTGCTAACCATGGCCATACTCTTTAATCTTCAGCTGCATGAATAAAGCTTTTTGAGTTTTGCAAGTGCCTACTGTACCTCTTGAGGAACACATGTTCTGTGTACAGTATTGTAAATTAAGTATAGTTTTAGTTTCTGTCCTTCTGGGGTATTGGACTTGTTAATCACATTGTTTCCATGATGTCCAAAAGAACTGGACCATGGATAGTTAAGGTGAAGCACACAGAATAATTTCTTATTTTGGTCTAGTTAATAAAAATGATTCATCATCTGCAAGAAAGAGAGATCATAATTACTAGCATACTGCTAAAAGCAGCCATTAAGATGAAGTCATTGGAAGCATGTCAATTATTTTTTTTAAAGAAATGTAAAATCTTAGCTGTGGCCATATGTTTTTCATGGTTTTTCAAAATGCAGAAAACTAGTCTGATCTTAAACACCCTGAAGTTAATAGAGTGGTGCCATGAATTTTGATGGCACTTCTATTGAGTTCTACCTGTGTATATTGTATAGTCAGTAAGCAACTATTTGGAGCTACGTTTTTCACAGTATACTGAAAGTTACCCACATAAAGGCAAGCGTACCTCTTGCCACTCAGTGTGTCACTGAGCATGTTTAGGTAACTGCTTCCAGATAATAGAAAAGCTTTGGAGAATCTTTCCTAGACTATTGGCTGAAATTATGGGCATGAAAGACTGTGGTAAAATTCCATGCATACACAATTTGTGCTCAAAATACAGCCTCTTCATTACATCTCCACCTTCTGGTTTCAATCTCAGTATATAATATACAGTGCCTTTTAAAAATTGACTTGATAAACAGGTGTACCACAGATGAAGTCTCAATTTTGTGTTAAATGTCTTAATCATGATTCGTAATACTTGATAACATATAGTTAGGTATTATCATAATCAGGTACAATTTTATCACAGATCTCTACAAATTATGTTAAATAATTGTTTTGAAATCACATCTAATCATGAGAAACAGCATCCTGGATGGTACTTCAAACACAATTCAGTCCTTGCAGGGAAGTATTTGATGCGTAGCTTTTTTTGTCAGATATTCCAGGTTCCATACAAGTAATGTGGCTGTCTTACCTCTGGTACCACCGGATCAGCCTGCCTCACAGAATCACAGTGATGACTTTTAATCTTTATCTTTTGTCCTTGCAGTTCATCACAACACCAGGTCACTACCTGTAATGTATTTACCATCACAAATCCCTATTGAGCTAGGACAGCGAGGTTAAACCTGGTGCAGGAGAGGTAACTGAGGTATAAGGCATCTGCAAGGGAACAAAGGTTGAGTACTGGTGTCTGAAAGTTGTTTGTCCAACCCCTGAATCAGCTATAATGTGCGCAGTGTGAGGCTCTGGAAAGGCTGTGTAGCTGCTGTGAAAGATTTTATGATTAAAACAATTTTAGTTAATAGGAAACTCAGATTCTCTCTCAGGTTTTAGAATGTAGGAATGGTGAAAAGGTATTTGACTGTGAGCAGTAATCTCTTGCAAGTTTTCTTCTCTACCATTTGTTTTTCATTACTACTTATTAGATGTATTAGGCATCATAATCCCATTATGGAAATGAGTTCAAGAGCTGGGAAATATCCTCCCCAAACAGCATTCTCTAGAGTTAAAGAAGACAGGAAGACGCCATCTTGAAACTATTTCCAGCCAACCAGAATAAGAATGTGAGCAATTGGTGACCAAAGCCATATTATAATAAGGGAATTAGAACTGAAACCGTGGTTTTCAGAAAATCAATTTTCAGGCTTCAAGAATAATTCTTCCCTGATTAATCCCAGTTCTCAAGGCTTGTTTGTCTGATAACAATGAGAAAATTCACTCTGTGCTGTATAATGAAGTGCCAAAGTATACAGCGCATCCAAAAAGATTACTTCAGTACCAAAATCATCTGTCAAATGACATAGTATCTATCTTACACAGCTGAACAAATTTGCCCATCTTTTAGCAAAATATGATAATGGTGATGAATGCATTGACAAGATGACATGTGTTCCAGCAGCAAGCAATATTTCAGAGAGGGATTTTCTTTCTAAAACAAAGTAAGAGATCACAATCAAACCTGTGGATAAATTGCTGAGTAGAAATTCAGGGAGATTTGTGATGATCCTCTGTCAAACATCCTTCATCTTGTAATGGTTAATCTTGTGGCAAACATCCTGACTGAAGGACTGTGTATTTGCCTGCTATGGGCCACAACTGCCCTAGTGAAACTTCTATTATAGGCAAGATTGTATTCTGATCCTTGAAATCATGGACAGATTTCCTATTCCTACTGGACTTGCCAATTGGAAGCGCTAACATTTCAGTTTTTGAGCAAAATAAAATGCTTCAATCTCACCCACTTTCTAAAGGAAAACAATCCCATAGTGATTTGCCTTACATAGGCTTCATGTGTTCCTGTCATGCACATTACAAGGCACAAGGTCCTGATCAATGTGAATGAGGAATGGGTAGAGCTTTTTTCCCCACTGCACAGCTTAATGACCTTTTGAGACTAGCTAATTGGTAGCCAGTGTAAGAAAACAGAAAGTTCCGTACTATTAAAACAAAGAGATTGAACAGCAGATGTGACCTGGCTGTGTCCATCTTTGGGCTGTTCTAGGGTCCTGCTCGGAATCTGGCCTGGCCTCCAAACAAAGTCAACCTTCAACCATTAAAGTAGATTTCTTTCTAGAAGAAACCTTAAGGACTTTATAGCTTAACTATCTGTGCCTTCTCAAAGTAGGGCATGTGCTTTCAATGCAGAAATAAACTGGGATGGGATTTTGAAGTGTATAGACAGAATTGACTGCTCAGCTGCATTTGACTTGGAATAACTGAACAGATAAGTTTGATTACAACCAGGAGGGTGTGGAATCTGCTTAATGCAAGGCTCTATACCTGTTTAGTTCAGTGTTACCATTTTGTCATCATGGAATCTTTACTAATGGGGAAAATCAATGCAGCAGTTGTATCACAAATGACACTACCTAGACATCTTAATATTGTTTTATTAAGTTTTTCTGTGAATCCATAATTTTGTATGGTGGGATCTATTCATTTGTGCATCATTCTAATAAATGACTATTAGATGAGAGACAACTTGAGACTCACTTTCATTTGCATTGCACAAGTCAAGCTGTTGTTTTTCATGTAATTTCTTAAATGAGTTTTAGGAAGATACATGCATCTTGATATCCCAGGAAAATGCTTGAAGACGGTGCCTGTTTCTTCTGCTTAATTCAGAGTTAGCAATTACTGCTTGTTTGCAGTGAACAGTGGCCAGAGACCAGTGCTTCAGTAGATACAGCACTGCTAGAAGTAATGGAACAGAACACTAGTTTGTTCAACCTACTTAGGAGCTCCTTGCGGACCCTGGACAGTAAATCGTGCAGTGAGTACACAAGGGAGCAGTGAGGTAATCATGGTGTTAAGCAGCAGCTACAGGTAAGCTACATACAAGGACTGAGCAAAAGTCACAAGCAACTTCCATGGGCTCACAACATTTACTTCCCTTGAAGTAAAAGAGATTTCTATTCCAGTTCTGCAGTGGCTGCCTCTCAATTGCTGCTTTACACAATTACTCAGATTTATCCACAGTTTCACAGAATGAGGGAGACTGTTTAAAACAGCCAAGCTGCAAACTGACGTGTTCAGAGAGTATATTTAACATCACATTTATAATTACTGATATTTATAGAATAAGTATCATGAGGAAGTTATTAATAGTAGTAGGAAAGAAGCTGTTTCTCCAGAATAAGTGTTATGATGATGACTGCTAGCAAACCAAGGATATGGATAAACGTATTATGTGAGGTAAAACTCCTAACACTTGAAGCACTAATGATTCCTGTTGCATTTATTCAGGATCAGAAGCAGTATGCATAGGAGTGAATAGAAGAAAAGTTGATAAACAAAGCTGTTTTGGTAAATATGATATTGAAATACGACAAACTTAATGACAAACCTTTTCAGCACTCTAATTCTTCAAACTCCTTCTAAGGTTTATTCCTTTTAGCTTAAACAGTTCATTCACATCCATCAAAAGCTTTTCATAAGATAGACCTAACCTCTGAGCTCCGTATCTTGTTTCATTACACTGCATTGTTTTTTGTTCTGTGGTGGTGGTGGTATTGTGTTTATAACTTTTTAAGTTTATAATTAATTAAATCTAGAGGGTGGGTTTTTTCCTTTGTTCTAGTAATATACTTTCAGGGAACACAGCAAGTCAAACACTTATACAGTGTACAACAGCTGGTTCTCTCTGTGTCTCTGCACACTGTCATTTCTTGGTTTGTGATAGCTGCTATGAAACACTGAGTTTTGGTATATGCTTCAGGCAAGCTTCTCACAGTGTTGCATGTTTAAGCGCTTAGGAGGGAATAAGATCCTGCTGTGCCTGAAGGAACTCAGCAAACCTGATTTTGTGCATGTGTACCCCTGCCCTCCCCTAGATGGAATTAGAATTGTTATTTACCTCTTTTTGTTAAGCAGCTGTACGAAGTTTTGTTTCTGAAGTAAGGGTGTTGAGATTTTTGCTTCAGTCTTTTTCTAAGGCTAAATGCTGCAGCTGCTTCTTAAATGGCCCTCAATCCCATGGAAAATGTACAGAACTCCTGAGTAAACTGCTTTTAAACAGCTTGTGTAACTCAGAACATAGGAAGTGTTGATTGTTGCTACTATGAAAGCAAAGTAGTGATGGCCAGGTAGTAATTAACTTGATATTGATTTCTTAATAGAATTGTCTCTCTGTTAAAAATAGGGCTGGTTTAAGGAAGAAAGCTTATCCCTCCTGATAAAGTGCTGGAGAGGTGCACTCAGCCTGTTCATCCTCAGGCACCTTTCCACGCTCTCTTGCAGGAGAATTATTTCCAACTTTGACCTATTTCTATAGACCTCTCCAGGAACAGTCTGGCTTCCTAAAAAGGCCTTTCACCTACGAGCTGCTGCCCTCAGAAGTTTATATCTATGCAAAGCAAGACTATACTTAGAATTACTGAGACTTCTGTATTTGTAATACATGAAGAACTAGGTGCACTGAGGCAGTAAGAAATATATCCTCAGTGCATATCACATTTTTATAATGAGTATTTTTGAGTCAGTTGCTAATTCTTCTAGTTAACTGAAGGTGACTTTCGTGGTCTTTCTCCTACAAAGAGTAAAAGTGTCTAACTACTGGCTGAAGATATTGTGGATAGTAGGGAGAGAGGGAAGTGCTTGGAGTTCTGCTCTTTTGCCTCTGTTTGTTAGAACCCAGAGGTAGGATGATATAACCCTGAAGGAAACTGCTTCTCTTCACAGTCATTGTGATTGTGGCTGTTGGAGCATGTAATTATGTGGAGGGGGAAAAGAGCATGCAATGAAATGTTGTCAAAAGCCTCAGGGCTTTTAATCTCTATCTTGTTGGGAAGTAAAACACTCTGTGGAAGAACTTCTTTGGATGATTATGAATTAGCCACAAACCATCTTTGTTAGCCTTAGTGTAATAATGCACATCTCAAAATGATGTATTTTTCATATGCAGTAAGTACTGACACAGCATCTGAAACATTCAACTCTTTAAACAAACAAAATAAACCACAGAAGTTCATGAGTTATGTTCTTACATGTTTCATCAGCCTTAAAAGATTTTTAGTTGAATTTCCCACAAGCATCTTCTTGCTTCCTTGTATGCCTGTAATGTGATTCCTGTGAAACCATGTGAAGTTTCGACAGTAGCCTTCTCTAACATTTCCTGATAGCTTGCATTTACAATTTATCATGGTTCCTTGGAAAAGGTTTGATGAGACTGTAGTTCCTGTTGCTCTTACTAAAATCGTCACTATTCTACTTTGTACTAATAATTCTAGTAGATTTTACAGTTGTTTCATTATACAGATGTACAGTAGTTGAGGGACTGTGTGGTTCCTATCTGGAAAGAGCCATTACTTATTACTAAAATTTTGTCTGATTCTGATTTTGGTAATCAAACTAATATCACACCATAGTTCATTGGATTAGACATCAATGCATCAATTCCTTGTAACAGTTATTTATATATTATGCTTATACACATTTATAATTAAGAATGAGTTTTTATGTGTATTTTTTCAGCTATCACTAAAAGTTTCATTGTGAATAACTTTGGAGTCAGCTTATGAGCCATTTGATGCAGCTGTGAAATTAAGAGTAATAGAAATGTTTCCTTTTTGTTACTGCCTCTAAGACCTGTAAGGAGCATCTAGAGGAGAAAATATATCGGAAGGAAATCGATATTACAGTTTCAGGAAGGCCTACACGAAGAAACTTGTATGATCATGTTATCTCTGAGAATGAGAGGCAGGTCACATTTTCACCCTCATTAACTGTGGGAAAGCTACTGTGTGCAGCTCTGTTAATTGGCAAAATAATCCAAGACCATGAGTTCCATTGTTGTTTTTATAAACAGCACAGTTTGGGGACAGCAAGGGCACTTGCTCAGGCTTTTTCTGTCACTGAAGGCTCAGCCCCAGTGAAAATGGTAGTCCTTTATTGATTAACCCGTAGGTCATTGTTCAGAAAAAAAAGTGCTGTAAAATGCCTTTCTTATCCAGTTGCTACAAGTAAAGGCCATGATTTGTCTGAGCCTCATGTCCCACTGACAAAAGGGAAACGTATCACAAACACCTGTGAAGTTAAGAAACCCTCATCTGATTTTTATTTGACCTTTTCCTAAACATTATCACACACATTTTTCCCAGCCAGACCTTGGTTCTAAATAGATGAAAGGAACAGAGAGAAAAGCAGATGTTTTGTGTTGTTGTTTGCTTGGATTGTTATATATAAAAACCTCCAGTGAATACAGATCTCTTTTACAGATCTGTTTGTTTTTTTTTTTTCTTGGTTTTTTTCTTTTGGGTTTTTGTTTTTTTTTTTTTCTTTTTAACCTTTCTCCCCTTATCAGAAATGCACTGAGCCTTATCTCACTGAATGTATTCATAGATCTCAGCTGTTCATTAAAAGTAATAGAACAGCTAAATAACTTTGGTGCACTGCAGCTCCAACATCTTTTGTTTAGTTTCTCCAATAAATCATATTGTCAGAGGTTACTTTATTTTACTATTGTGTCACTGTAAAGGAATGAACTATATTTTGAAAATTTCTATCTGTGTTGCTTAAGCTCTGCTAAGTTTAATACCCTGACAATCCAGCCATAATTTACTCCCTGGAACAGGTCATTAAGTACGCATTCCTGCTTCAGATTTCTTTGATCCATTGCTTTTTATGAAATATATGAACAAACTAAACAGTCTCCATAGAAATAATTTTCTTTAAGGTTGGTGTTTAACAATAAATCATAATATATATTTCACTCACCCATCCAGAAAAATGTCTTGCACCATGTATACATGTTGCTTTCATTCTCAGATAGCCATATGGTGCTTCATAGTTTGCCACAGTGGACTGGTACAGAAATAATATGGTTAATTGTATTTCCGTAGCTAGGTGAGCAATTTGCTGGTAAAGCAGGTAGCATCTTCTGCGTTACCTGAAAAGAATACAATTGCTCTGTGGCAGTCCACCAGGGATTGTCAGAATCACTCACAGAGATCTGATGTGATTTGGTGTGTAAAACTATCAGGGTAGCTTGACTGCATATAACATGATAGTGTTATAAACTTCTCCCATGGGCAGACCAAAGCAGTTAATAACACATCAGGGAAAGGTCACTGTGATGACACAGCTGATCTCTAGGGAGGAAATTCTATCTTTTTCCTCCAGATAATTGTACTCAATCACTATGAAGTAGAAATATTTATGAATACAGTAATATTTCTATGAGATCATTTCTATCATTCTGAAAAGCTTTGGCCTTCAGAACACTCCATTTGGGCCTATTACTTTAGTTTCAATATTTGCAGTTCCCTACACACAGAAAGCATCTGTTTTTACAGCATTAATGGGTTCTTCTTATATTGGTACCATCACTTTCTAGGACAGGTCTCTTTCAAATAGTGTTGGACCTTGAAGTATAAAGTCAGTTGTTTCAGTCAAGAGCCATTTTTTTTAGAAATACCAATACTGTCTATAAATACGTATGGGTAAACTGCACAAGTGAATTCACCCTCCTAGTGTATGTATAAATTTTGCTATCTATCATCCAAATAGACCATGAATCTTCTTCCAATACTTCTGGTTTATCCATTTTTCATGTTTATTTTTGCATGGGTATTAATCATTTCAATCTATTTATAAATGTAAAGTATTTACATGTCTAGACATCTGAATATTCAAGCTCCATTTCTCATTTCAAGCAGCAAAAATTGATTAGCCGTACCTAGAGAAAATTTGTCAGAGAGTAGCTGCCAATATTAACATCTGCCAGCCAATCTTCTTCATAATCAGCTGCAAAAAGAAGTGATTTTGTCTCTTGGGAGATCTTTCAAAGTTTCCTGTCTCAGTTTACTGTTTGTATGTCTCAGGGGTGTGAATATGAATAATATTACAATTTTCCATAGCTTTGTCTGTCAATTTTGTAAACTGATGACAGGAGCTAAAGTAACAAAACACTGGGACAGTATCAACCCAGGCTGCTCTATTAAGAGAAAAAACAGTGTCAGCTTAAATGTCTTCTGGTCTGAAGTGAACTCTTGGGGTAGAATTGACCCAAGATGAGCAGGAGGTTAAAAAAGAAAAGTGCAAAAACAGAAGCAGTTATGTCTCAGTGAAAATAATGTTAGATCTTAGCAGCAATATGCAGCTCAGGCTGTGCATACTTCAAAGAAGCCAACAAACAAACAAACAGAATGTTAAAGCTGAGACATCAAAACCACAGAGACTTGGTGGATGCCAATTCCTATTAATTTTAATGGAAATCTTGCATTCAGATTCTTTGGGATCATTTGGAATTCAGCACAAAGCATTAGTAAATGCTTGTATTCCCCTTGTCCTCTCTGTACACATCAGCAATGATTCTTAATATGGAAAGGTCTGAGTGTAATAAGTCACCCACCTTTACTGAGCTAATAGGTTGCCAAAACAGGTGTAGCTGTGCCCAAGGGGCTCGGGTGCTTGGGATGTCTGCCGGTATGCCATCTGAATATTATGAATACTGGGCTTTTTCATCAGAGACTATGAAATGTAAACTAAGAGATTATTTCTGCAATCATATATATTGATGTCCCAAATGGCAGTTAACAGAAATGGTGAAATATTCTTTTTCTGATGACCTATTTAAAGACTGCATCTGTTGTGCATAAAGCAACTATCCTCAGTGCTTTTTTATGAAAGCGATATTTGCTCTCTAAGAGCAAAAAGCTTTGGACAGACAAGTAGTTATTGGTCATATACAGTGTTCATTAAGAAAATACTTTGGGAGAAGAATTTATCAGTTGTCTGAAAAGAATTTTTCATCATGTTTGTGTTCAGATTATAAGAAGTAATCAGTGAATCATGTTAGATAGTTTTTTATACCACTGCTATACGTACTAATAGGAATGGTAGAAAACAAGTGAAGTGACTGAATCCACTATAAAAGATAATTGCTTGTGAACTAGCCACTGCAATCAGAAAGCAACTGAACAAAACATATCCTCACAGATACATATAAATCAACATAGCCTCATTGACCTCAGTGCAGACAGACTGATTTACTGCAGCATCTGTCCCATTGTACTTCTAGGCTAAGCAACTCTTTTATTCATAAGTGTATTTCTCTCAGAGATTAAAAAAAAAAAAAGAAAAAAAAAAAGCTGTCTCTCTCCTTGTCCCTCCCTACTTTTTTAAAGAGGCTGTTGGCATATAATTAGAAAAGCTAACTGACTGAGCTCTACTCCATATAATGTCATCATTTATGCTTTGACTTGGAAACATGTGCACCAAGATTGAAGTTGTTTTACTCCCACCGGAGTAACACTCTATTTTAAGTGCCCATTAACTAATCCTAAACTGCGGTGGAAAATCAGTGGAAATATATGTGGCATCTACATGAATACCAGATGAATTCATGAAGATTACTGCTGAATACAAAATTATTTCACTCACTATAGAAGGGACACTTGAAAGAAAAAGTTGCTGAAATATGGAGCTTGTCATGAAAAATAAGTGTCCTTCAGTAATAGTTCTTCTATATCATATGGCTCTTTTCATGGCAGTTAGTCTGCATTTCTGGTAAAAATGCCAGCTTTCAGGAGCTCAAAACTTGCCTCTTCAAATATAGTCCCTGACTCAGCAGTAACATATATGTCTGAGATAAAATTCTGTTATAACAAAAAAATAAACAAGCCACTTATCAAAGTTGAGTAAAATTCCAAGGAACTTTTGTGCTGTGTAGCGTTGTTAATATCTTACTTTTCAAATAAAGCAGTGTAGATCATAATGTTACTGGCTTATCCTACTGAAATGGTTCTCAGCAGGAAGCTCTGTCCCCATGTCAATGACTGCTTTGGTTTCTGGTCACACCAACAGAAGGCTGTGATCTATTGAGTTGTAGTAGCAATGTGAGAGCAAAAACCTAGGTACTTACCTACGTAGTTTAGGCATTGCTAGTAGTCCCCTGTTCCTAATGGGTTGGGACTACTTTGTTAGCAAGATTTAGAAACTTGCTTAATCAGTGTGTGTGGAAAGCTTGATTTGGTTTTCAAAGTGCTGAGTTCTCCCAGCTCCCATTGAGTTTAAACTGGGCCTTCAAAGCCAATTTGTGTGGCCATCTAAACATGCAGATATCAGTATAGAGGCCTAATTTTATGTTTTTTATGCTAATGGGAATAGCAGCAACTATATATTAAATATATTAGTTTATATTAAATCTGTCTTGATTTAAGTTGAATGTGATTAAATAAGAGATAAGAGACTTGCACTCCTTTGGACAGAGTTCACAAAGAAATTCAATTCTCACTGCAGGAGCCAGAGTACAGTACAGGGTGCAACATGGAACAATGTAGATTTATAATTACAGTGAAACCAGAGTTGCTGTAATCTTGTCATGTTCTGAATGATGAAATGTATTTAAAATGTGCATTGTTATTATCTGCTAACCCAATTTACTACACAAGTTGATTTTCCAGTCAATTTGTCTGAGTAAAATGACTAGTACAGAGCACAGAAGATATTCACTCACATTTATTCCAGTGTTTGTATACGAAGACAAACAACTGTCATCTCTAAAATGTAGACATCACTCCCTTACACTTATTATTTTATGTTTTTGTATCTTAATTCTTCCACCCTCATGTAGCCTTATTATACAAACATTCCCCCAAAGCTTTAGCAGCAGTGAAAGCTGGTGTTTTTCTTACACGTGAAATTACAAATAATTGGGCCATTTTCACAACCGATTTTCAAATTATTTTATGTTGAATTTACTGTTTTTGGATTAAACCTTTGTGCTTTTTTTTTGTTTGTTTGTTTTTTATAATTCTGTCAGTACTAACTGGACAATTAAAATTTTGTTGTGGTTTATTCAGTGCAATGATTCCGTTATCCTCTCTATATTGTCTGTACATGAATTGCATGCAGTGCATTTTCTATAATTAAATAATCAAATTACTGTCAAACAACTTGCTTTATTCGGTTGTGAAATAGAAGTCATTTTAGTGCTTTTACTCATCTTTAATTAAGGTGGAAATAGTTATATATTTTCCTGATTGTACAATTGTAAGATTCAATAATCAGTTGACCAAAACTATGTCAAATCACTTTGAATTTTAGGTAAGGTTTAGACTGAAGGGAATACTATTGCCAGACTATTTGTTTTTTAATGTAGTTTGGCAGCACATGTTCTGAGAGCTAAGGTAGGTTACCCAGTTAAGGACAGCCCTTTGCAGAATAGAGCTCTTTCAGAAGAAGTCAGGCAGATGATTGGGTGGGAAGGAGTTGTCCCCTCAGGAAGATATCTTGCATTACCATTGTAATTCCCATACCTGCTGCTTCTCAATCTGACAGAATGCTTAGCTGGTGTAACCACAAATGTCTTGCGCTTCTGCCTGCCTGTCCTCTAGAGTCCTTTCCACCCTGGCAGAAGTAGTTATTCTGTGGATTGATCATTGAAACGAAAAAAAAAGGCATCTCATGGCTTTTGCTTTCGTATTAGTTTAATCTATTACTGAGACATTCAAGCTTGCATTCCTGCTTAACAGGTAGAATGAATAATTTGTGAAGAACTGTGCCTCCATCTCTAAACAGCTGTGCTTTGTGTGGTTTATGTGACTGTATTTGGTGTGGGACTATCATTTGCTGGATGAGATGCTTTAGTCACTAGTTTTCATAACAATAGCTTTTGCTCAGTACTGCCAGAACCCCTTCATTACCTTTGTAATCTGTGTAGATCCCTGCATGGAGTTGGTGCCTACTCTGCTATGGAAATAAGAAAGGTCTGTGTTTCTCATTATTGCTGTGTTTCAGCATAGAGCACAAATAAAACCCTGATCATATGTAATTATTTGCTTCTCAAATATCTGAACTGCAGTCCTGCTATCCTAGATAAAAGCTAGATCTAATGTGTTTCATCAGTAATCTACACGTTGATCTGAGCCCAGCTGTAACCTTGGCAGTTCTGGGACAAGGTTAAGCCCGAGGAAGCAGTGTCACATTATGCACAGAATGTTGAATCCAGTTTTTGAACATCCAGATCCTGTTCAGCAAAATTTAGAATGTATTGTGGCTTTCCTTTCCCTATTGTCTCTATTCCTACACATGAACAAAAAGCAAAATGTGTTTCATGCTGCATATTTTAAGGGGTAAGATGTCATTATAGGTGTCATTATGAGGAAGTACCTATCATTCTAAACAGCGTCTAGAAGTGTATTTAAGCTCTACATCCTTCTTAACATATAGGCATTCTCCTATTATGTACCTACCAACTATTTTCTTTGGCATTTCTTTTTAAATCCTATGAGTGCAGAGTGGTTTTTTTTTGTTGCTGTTTGCTTTTCAGGTTTTGTGTGTGTCTGTGTGTGTGTGATTTTTGTTTGATTTTGAAAAGACTACATGGTGTGTTTTTCCTAGGATGGATTTCAACTCTTGCTCAACTTCCAATGCAAGAGCATCTGTGAGCATAAAGCCCTGGGGCTCTGCTTTTCTGTGATATCTCTTCACTGAATACAGTAACAAGGTTACTGCAGGGGCACCTGGAGTTTTCTATGGCATAGACTCAATGTAGATGAAAATCTGTACCTCCTGTTGCAACACTAAGCTCCTTGGTTAGAATCAAGATAGTATACCCCTAGAAGCGATTGCTGTGGTGTTTGTTTGTTTGTGTTTTTTAAGCAGTCTTCTTATAGAACATCAGGCAACTGAAGCACATCCACGTACTACAGTAATTTGGTTTGATATACTTGATATAACCCTAACAAACACACTAAGCAAAATGACATCCAAGTTTAGTGAACAAATCACATTAATTAGTAAGGCTGGCAGGTCAGAATTTCACCAGTAGATTTTTCAAAATGAGAACAGACTTCAAAACAAAGAAAAAACAACTTCGAAAGAAAAGGACTGTCAGGTTAATATGTTTGTATATGTACTCCCACATTTAATATGAACTGTAATACCATAATAGATATTGAGTAGTCTACTCTCTGAATACTTGATGGGTTTCAGTGTAAGTCTAATAAGCATAAAAGTCAAGGTGGTAAAATTACAAGAAAGATTCCAGATTTTAGTGATCAGACAGAAATGAAGCTTGGGACATATTTCTGTGTGCCACCTACTGGCATTTCTTTCATTAAGTACTACAACCATTTGTACATAGACAAATATTCTAATTGTCCTACCATCCAAGCCATAATCTGTATCACCAAACATTTTAGCGTTCCCATCATTAGCTTAACTGTGGCATTTTTTGCCCAGTCAGTATCTTGAAGAATGACATTTACAGCAAATTATTTTTACTTTTTATTTAGTTAATCATCCAAAAAGTAGTAGCCAAAGAAATAAGTAGTGTAAATCAAAATTCAAAACAAATCACCAGGGTTCTATCATTGCTTTGTAATGTTACTAAGTGTACATATATTACACTCAACAAACTTCTAATTTGATCTCTAGTTTCATCATTGTTCTCTATTAATAGGAAACAAAAACAGTCAATAATTCAAAGAAAAATAAGCCAGGGTTGGAAAATGCAGTTTTCAGAAACAATTTTCATTTGCAGAAGTGCAATAGTTTTTTCAGTTTATATACTCAGCACTTTGTATTTATGTTTCGGTATGTTACTGGAAATCATGTGTTAATACAGTGTTTTCTGGCTAGATTGGATTATCTCCAGTATTATTTTTCCTGCAATGATGAAATCTGCTTTAAAAATTCTGTCCTCAAAATGCATTTCCTAGTAGGAGTGTGGAATAACGTAATGCAAGGGGTGCATGTGGGCTCTGATACAGAGATAAAAATAAGGAACTGAAGGCTCAACTGTGCCTGCTTCTGGAAAAAAAGTGTTTAAATTTCTAACTTGCTGGGTGTCTGCCTGCATTCTTCATCTTATTTACAAACCATTAGGCTTGGGTACAGCTGCTGTGGCAGAAGAGAGGTCTGCCATGATGCCCTCTCAGACCATATAAGCCCTGAGAATGAGCTTGATGCTGAGCAATATTAACAAGCATCTGTTTTAGTTTCTTCCATTAGTCTGTGTATGAGAACACTTTTGCTGCTTTATTCTCGTCTAATTTGTAAACATCTTTGTCTATGACAATACACATATCAATAAATGTAGGCTTATTCAATGAGAAATAACACAAAAATAGAAAAAGTGTGGACACAAGCAGATTCTGGCAGACTTCCTCACTATAATATCTTATGCATAGTAAGTTCCATAGTCATGTTCTGACAGGGACTGATTTCTGATGTGTCCTGGCATAGCACTGCCTTTTTCATAGCTACAGACCTATTGATAGTTCATAGTCATTCTATGATTAGATAATACAGCCAGGAATTTCTTCAGCTCTGTTTTTTCAATCTAATGAGCTCCCTTGGTTACACCAGAAATTCTTGTTATTCATCTCAAAGTGAATAACTGTCCTGTAACATTTCATCCTACTTCCATTACTCCCATTCTCAATTGACCTGTAAGGCACTCTGATTTTCTCAACTGTATTTCAGCACTGAATATCATAAGAATTTACCCAAGCTTTTGTCTCAGTTTAGCAATGAAAATATATAAAATTAACCTGAACACTGATCCATGAAAAAGACCTACCAGCAGTCATTCTCACTAACTATGCATCCAATCTGAGAAGATGAAAAAGAACTGGAGAAAGAAAAACATTCCCTTATGGTTAGTTTTTATTCTGTTCTAATCAAGGTAAATGACCGCTTCTGTGAGGAGGGAGAGCTGAAATCACTGGCAACTACTTTGACGCTTAAAGTTCAGTGTATGCTCAGATCTTTGGCTATAGATATCGGAGGTAAAATTTCCCTCCTTAACATTTTGCCTTGAGTGGAATCCTGTTCCTGTGTGTCCTGTTGCCAGAGCAACCTATACAGACACTGCTCCTGTGGCAAAGATCAGCTGATGCTCTCAGAACATACAGAACAACAGAAAAGTGTACATTAGGTCTAAGGTTGTTTTTTTTGTTTTTATTTAAACAGTCATACCAACATTTTGAAATTCTGTTTTCTATATCTATATTTCATCCCAGTTTGTTTGGTTTTTTTTTACATCTGAAATCAGTAGAGAACAGAATTCCTTGGTAACATCTGATATTACAGCTCTTCCTAATTGTTTAATAATGAGGGCTAAAATCTGAAAATTACAAGGAGAGGCAATGTACTGGTATCAATCTAATGTCCACACTGACAGAAGCTGCAAAACTGTAAGACAGACCTTGTGATGATGGAAAACTTGAAGGAAAATTTACACAAAGCTTTTTTGATTCAGTCTTTGATCCGCAGCTATGCTCAGATCACAGGTCCTACATGCCTAAAACTTCCTAGATTTAACTACCCCTGAAAAGATAAAGGAAGCTTAAAGCATACAAGATAGGTAATTCCCATCTGAACAGAATTCAAGCAGCACATTTTTATCTTTTGCTGCTGAATCTCCTCACACATGCACACTCCAACGCCTCATCAATTAGATGCTTGGTTAGAATTTTGCTTTTCATAGATCGATCTGCTGTACAAAAGAATTAATGGAGGTACTCCTAACTGGATGCACACCTCTGTGGTGTTTTGTTCAGCACAATAAAAATGTCAAGTACTACCAATTGTCAGTCTTAAACAATTGCAGTACTACCAAGAACAACAACAACAACAACAAAAAACCTGACACCTAAATATTGAAGGCTTATCTCCTTATAATACAATGCAGATTATAATGAGATATACCAAATTCTTATGTTCAATGCAATTAAGTCTTCTGCTGTGCTGTAAACCTTACCAAATATACTGGTGGAAAATAACACAAAAACAAGTCAGCTACTGCCAGGAGATTTTGAATCTTTTTCTGGGTGTAGCTCGTGAATTAGAACAATCTTTGCTTCATTACAGGCAGTAAAAAGAATTACTGTGAAAATCATTTTCAGTTCACGTTTCTACCAAGAATATAGAGAGCACAGCACAATGTTTCCCAGATCATCTGGAGAACATCTTGGCTTTGGTTCTCCTTTTAGAATCTCTTGCACAATTTTTCTATAGTACTTACAGTATTTTCCAAACATTCTTCTACTTGATCCAAAATAGTCATTGAAGATAATGATCATCTTTATTTTGTAATGCTGGAGATGCAAATTAACTTTGTTCTCCTTTTTTTGCAAGTGAAGTATCCTTACTCAAGGCCATATTGATAAGTGTAGCTTTTCTGTCTGGAAATGTCTGTTTCTTCTTCTTAGAGTTAATCCTGTTTAATAGCATACAGTGAGTCAAGATCTGTCCCTTACATAAACAGTCCAGAACTGATGGTCTTTGAAGTTTGGCTTGTGTTTTAGTTGGCTTGTTACAGTAACGTGTTTTGACCAGGTGTTCTAACTATCCACAAAATTGCTCTGCAAACACACGAGCTGCTTGTTCAAATTCAGTAGCGTTTAAATGAATTTTGGTGCCTTAGCCTTAAGTTACACTCACATGCAGTGTCATTAGTTTTGATTTATAAGTGTATGTAATCTCAAACAGGTGTCAGGTATGTAGAAACAAGAATGAACGCTTCTTACTAGTGTTATCCCTTTCCTTGGTGTAAAAAACATTTATCCACTTTGCACAGTTTGCCACTTGTATATTTTCAGGCAGCAGTAACCACAAGCCACTGTTTATTCTGGTCAGTAAAAAACATAGACTTGTATGTGAACAATTATGATGGAAACAGCGAAACAGTGTATTTTTCTACTGCACATTCTGCAGTGCAAGAGAATCTAGAACTAATCCAAATAGGTCACAATGTTCATGAAGATGAAACATAAAATTTATTTCATACATAGCCTAAATAAGATCAAGTTTTTCTTAATTATTTCCTTCCGGTCTTCTGTAGTTTATTACTCCATCTTTCTTCATTCATTCATTAAATGCTTAAAACAGCAAATATCTGACAGCTCTGAGCTGTATCACACTCTTTGCACTTAGCAGGGCTTACAGCACCAGCCCACACTTTTAACTGAATTATTCCTGCAAATAAGCACAATTCAAACTAAGGCCTGCAGTGTAAAGACCTAAAAGTGTTTGCTAAGAGCTAAAATTATTACTAGCCTAGTTTCTGTATTCTCAGCTTCTTCCATGGATGTTTGGAAAATAACATTAAAGGTCAACTGAAAACCAGTTGCAAATGTATGGTTCTGTAGATTCCTGTAAGAACTTGCCTAATATTTCTCATCATTTTAAGCACAGTTGTGGAGGTTAATTAGATTTTTGACCCTTAAAAATTTTAAGTGTCCCTGATGACTTACTTTCCAACTGATCATTTTGTGTGAGAAACAGAAAAAGAATAACAAATAGTCTACGAATAAATAAATTCATTCATATGAAGACAGAGGGATATGTTTCTGACATTTAATTAAGTACCAAAACGTCCACAAGATCTATAATAAACCACTTTGCAAGGCATCTAAATGTCAGAGAAAAAACACATTTTACATGAAATGTGTTTGTAAGACTGAAGCTGTGAAGAAGATATGGCTTTTTTTTCTAACAAGACAGAGAAACACCAGTCACATGTTTTACCTTGAAATTACTTTTTCAAAGCCTTCACAGCAGCAAGTTGTTTGCAGTCTGATGAGTGGAATTATTGTAATTTATTTCGCAGGAGTTTGAAATGTTACTTTTACTGAGTGCTGGGCTGTTCTAATATAATGCAAGTCCAGTGCTATTCAGCACATAGTGGAACACTGAAAACATTAAATAGGTTCTTTTACCTAAACCAGCTGGCACATTTCGCTGGGGTTTTAAGATATTTTTCTTGTATTTAAATACAGCAGGAAAACTGTTTTAATCTCTTTCCTGCATTCACCTTATTTCTTCCTTTTTTTTTTCTTTTTTTTTTTTCAGAATCTTGTTCATAAATCTCTATTTCATATTGTGAATGACCTTTTCCCACCTTTCTAGAGGTTTCACTGCTATATCTGCAATTTACGAGTGGTCCTCAAGCCAACTGTTAATGGAAACAAAAATCTATCATCGTTAAGAAGTGCAAGTCTCACAAAAATGAGAATATCCAAAATAAGGTCTTAACCAGGGTTTGCTTTAAGTGTGTGCGCACACGTGTATGTTGTGATCAGAAAATTTAGGGACTCGTTTGAATTGAAGTCAGATGCATGTTAATGATTCCATAGCTTTGGTTTACATACGCACCGTTACAGCTGTCAGCTCAGCAATTAACTTGGAATGGCTCCCACTCACTCTTCTTGCTCAGCACTGTGGTAGGTAGACATAATACCAGCTTTGCTAACATGATGCTGTTTATCTGTTGCTCTGGAACCCAGGCAACACATGAACAGAAAACTGACTCGCCAGGATGAAAAGTGTTGCCAGATTCACTTTGATTTCTCTCTCTGCTTTTTAGAGATAAAACATAGGTGCACTTTGTATAAAAGGTGCTGGAAAGATGTCAGTGTGGTATTCATATGCATGTCTTCTGTGTGTGTGTGGTGATGTAGCATTGCTTTTGAAAAGGTGGGGGGAGAAGGAGGTTCTTCTTGCATATGGAAGATCTTAAGTGAATCTGTCTTAAGTCTTAAGTGAAGTAAAAGTTTGTAATGTGGCCAGAATAGCAACTACAGAAGAGAAAATAGGTGTTCTCATCATTTTAAAAGGGAGCTGCAAGGGAAAGGGCCATGAAGGAAATCATATGTACATCAGATGCAAGAAGACTTGGGTTGTTGTTTTGTTTCTCTGGTATAGTTTTGATATTCCACTCAAACATACACTGCATTTTCTTGTACAAGGCATTAACTATAGAATGAAGCTACTCAGAAGCTCAGAAATGATGTTCTGACCACCTACTTGGAGGCACTTTCTGTTGCAGTTCACCTGTCAATAAATACATCCCAACAAATAATACAGTCTCCTTCCAAGTGGCAGATACAACGTGACAGCACTGTATGGAGTTAGTTCATCTCCAGCATGTCATCCCACCTTGACCTGTCATAACATCATGCATATTGACATACTGCAGTACCTTTGTCACTTTATATCACCAGCCTGGAGGGTTAGATGCTTCTTCTTTCCAAGGACAACTACTGTAAATGTCATTGCATTTGCACACCACGTCAAAGCAAATACAATTGTTTTCAGATGTCAGTCATTGCTGTGTGACTGCTGTTACCTGCAGTGTAAATGGATAGCTAATTAAATTGCCTTCATGGAGCTTTGTAAAAAATCTATTAAACAAAGAATCAGTGGTATAAACAAACAAGCCTGTGTCACAGTTTCAGCACTTTGACCTCTTTAGTGGATTTTCTATTTTTATCAGAAGAGTGTCTGTACTATATTTCCTAATTTGCCACCAATATTTTATAGGAGATTTGTGGGGTTTTTTTTAAGAGGAAAAGAAGGATAAGATTTGGCACTGATTATTGTTGGTCTGTTCAGAATACAGGAGGAAGGTTAATTAGCTTTTCTGACCTGAAGAGTCTAGAAAGGTGTCCCTGGTGACTCACTAATTGCTGCTCAATGCATAATTGTGTCTGTGAAGCAAAGTGCATGAAGCTAGACACTGATAATAATGTTACTTTCATTTAAAATTCTATACCTGCAAGGACATAATGCTGTTTCTGTACAGCATGCACTTCACTGATAGATCTAAATATTCCCCAGCTATTCATTTATTTTATTGGCAATGCTGGTCACTAATTTGAATTTATACTAAGAACAACTGTGTTTCTCGGAGTGAAGGTAAGTGCTGTTCTGAGTAAAACTGAAGTATATTCTGAAAGTAACTTTTCATGTATAATATACAAGTTTTCCATTAATAATACTGTATGTACTAGAGCTGACTTCTTCATTTATCTATATGTGTCACGCAAATAATATTTCTAATAAATAAAAATAAAGAATTAATACGTTAGGAAAAGTGTCTCTAAATCATGAGTGATAGAGCTATTATATTGTCCTTAACAGTGGTGAGAGACCAATACAGCATGAGGAATATGCAGTTTTCCAAAGCAGAAATGGAGTTAAGGTCACAGAATACCGGAACATTGTTCATGGTGTACATCCCTTATTTAGATACCTATCAAATGATATTTAATGTTGAGGATCTTAATGGGTAGTATAGGTGAGTATTATTATTAGTTCAGTCAGTCAATAGCTGTCAAGTCTGTTTTTGAAAGTCCACGGGAGAACAAAACACAAGTTCATTCTTAGTTTTCTTGACTGGCCTTTTGTTCATAGAACATTCTTTCTCCAGCAACAACACATTCTTTTGCATAAGATTTCTGTCTGATGCAAGGCATACAGCTTCATTTAAATGCAAACTCTTTGGACTAGTTATAAAACCTCTCCTAGTCTGCCCTTCTGTAATAGATTGCTACGGGAACATCCAAGTCCTGTTTGCTTGAAATACATTACTTTGAATTTCTTGGTCAGTTGTGGAAGGTTAAGTGAATCATTCACAATTTTGCTTAATCAAAAAGCTGTGTTAATTCGGTGACAAACCATAAGCTTAAATTACAAATTTCTAGTTTGCAATCCTGGATTTCTTAGTTTATGATATATTTTCCCTCTTACAGTACAGTTTAAAGGTTGGAGGATTTATTGTGGTTATTCTCATCCATATGCCAGTTTTTTCTCCCTATTCCTTGCTTGTATCTCTTCTGCCCTTAGCCAGACAATAAAACGGAGCCAGACTCTTATGTTAAGAGGATGCTGCTCCAAAAGGAAAACCTCATGTTTCCTTGCTAAGACCTCACACACACGCAGTTGGCAGTAGTGACATAGCCTGGAGATGGAGCAGCAGAGAGAGATTCCAAATGTTAAGATTTTCCTTCAGTTGAGCCTGACACATTGTTTAGCATGGTTCTACTTCTGAGTTACAAATGAAAATAAATAGCTTCAATGATAAATCCGGCCTGCCCGCTCTTTCTTTGTTAAGATAGCTTGCAGGCAGATAAAAGAGTTGGACTGTGTATGATAAGTTTCCCTGGTCACAGATCAGAATACGAGTTCTGGAAGTTTCCTGCTTTCTCTGGATAGTCCACAAGCCTTCTGCTGCATAGGCATACAAAGATATCCCATCTCCAACTTTTCTGTTCTTCAGGTATTACTGTTTGATGCTGTGCTATGGAGTGAGATACCTAAGTAGTAGAACTTTTTTCCTTCTGCACCGTTGCTCACAGCAATGTAGCAGATATCACAATCTAACATCCTACGTATGTTTAAATCTTGGTTCCAGACACAGTTAAAATGTCCTTGATGCTGCCTATCTGTTGTCTATAGACACCAACAGGAGCGATTCTGGCTTTCTTCAGTGTTTTGGCAGACTTGGTCTGCAACTTCTGAGGACATGAATGGCATTACCTGAACAATCTGCTGGATAGTATTTACTAAATCAGCAGTACGAAAGCCAAATCTTCAGCCAACACTCATATTTTCCCTGTCATTTCTATATCAGCTTAAATATCCAATAGCCTGACAGACATTGGGAAATCACAAAAGACCTTACCTATATCTTGAATTTCCTGACATACCTTATTAAGCTACAATCAGTTGCATAGAATCACACAATGGATGTGTTACAATGTAACCTGACATAAGATACTCCCATAATAGAAGCCTTAAGACATGCAAAAAGTGACTGCTTTTCCTATCAAGCCGCTCTCAAAGCAAACAGATCATGTCAGTTGAATCTAGGATTGATTTCATTTAACAAAATGTCTCTTAATGTACGGGATATTATTTGTAGTCTTTTCCTGAAAAGCAATGGTTATTCAATGTGTAATATAAGCCTTTGTTCATTATATTATCTTACTGCATATTGAAGTGGAATTATTTTCATTTCCTCACATGAAATCTTCAGTTTTGGTTCAGAACTATGGGTGTGTCTTTATTTTTTTCTTTTTTCTCCCCTTATTTAATTGATAATTCATTGTGCATGAATTGGCCCCAGCACGCCTGTCCTGCCTGTCAGTGTAGGAGCTGTATGCACCTGCATTATGTCTCTGATTTGGGTATTCTGTAGTAGGGAGACAGAAACCTAGCACTGTGGGCTTCTCAGGCAAGAAGCATTCTGCTGCTGAGCCTTCCTTTGCCGCTGCCAATTTGGTCATTGTCTTTACATTAGAAGTGTACCTCTTCTAAGATAACACTGTCCCAAGAGAGCTGGCATTCTCCATCTTAGGAGGATTTATTCTCCAGTCCCACCATGCCAAAATGCCATCTAAATTCCTTCAAATATAAAAAAAGACTTGAAGGATGAGGAGGAAATATTTTGCATAGAGGTAAACTGAGCTTCAGTATAGTTAAGGCAAATGATTCATCAGTGTGTTGCCATGTGATACTTAATATGTTTACTTAATAATATATTATTTTTTGATATGGTTTATTGATTTTATTTATATGGTATTTACATTTCATAATATTTAATACAACTATTTATGTATCAAGCAGTGAAATGTGTAGCTGATAGCAAAAAAAGATGAAGTAGTTTCCTCTCTCACAGACAGCCCATGCCTCAAGCATGATGCCTGGGCGCACCTGTGTTTCCAGCCAGACTTACAGGCAACAGGCAACATAAACTTCATCAGTGTTGGTGACTTCCAAACTCGGATATGTTTGTTCATTGTGTATGAATAAGCTTCTGATGAATTCAGGCAGAACTGGAAGACAAAGAGCATAAGAAGGTGGGGCAAGAAAGCAACTCCTGTAGTAAGCTTTACCTCGTTAAATACTTCAGAATGAGAGGAGAATGGGGGAGAAATAAAAAATGTTGGCAAGATATGCAGGGCAAGTAGAGCCTTACTTAGGAGAAGTGTTTAATTTTTATCTGTAGTTTTCTGGAATGTCTTTTGTTCTCAGTATCACATGCTTTGTTTTAAATTAGTAAAGCCAGAGCTTTCAGAATTATTACTTGTCAAGGGCACCTAGGGGAGGTAATTTAGTTCTCTCGGGTTTCTGGGTGGGGGATCACGACAGAGTTGTTTAAGTTTTCCAGCTGGATCCTCCAGGTAATTGAACCTGACAACACCTGGCAGAAGGGTTCCACCGAGTATCTCATTCATTGCATAGAGGCATTTTTATGTCACCTCTCGACACAGTGCCTGAGTAATGAGGACACACATCTTCTTTGGGTTTCTTTTTTGTCTCCTATCTTCTCAAAACAGTACCATAATCTTTGGTAACAACACAGCAGAGGCAAAAGATATGCACCGAAATGGGGTTCTTATCTGTAGTTTTATTATCCCATGCAATATTCTTGCAGAAAATTACTTTCTGAAATGTGCTAAGCTGCTCTTTGGTTCTCCAGGGCTCTGTTCAGAGTTTTCTGTAAGTGATTTTTGTTTAATTTATGGCAATACAGGGATAGATATCTATCGCCCTGACTCCAATCAACTTAATCGTAGCTATAGGAATTGTAAAGGCTATCAGACTGTTTTTATTCCTGTGAGTAAAATGATGCGGTGTTGTTTGCTTTTTTGTTTCTATATGGCCCAGTGGCCACACTGGTTCCCCAGCTTAAATAATTTTGTCCCAAATAAAAGCTTCATTTTGGTGTGAATAAATATTTAGGTACAGGAAGACTATGTTGCCTGAAGCCCTTGTTCCTAATTGCTAACTTGCAAACTTGCATCATTAGTAACCATTAGCATTAAGTCAGTCACAGGTGCATGTATGTGAAGGCTGAATTTTGCTGTTTTGCTTCTTATATATATATATTTCTACTGGTGGATTTCTATAGGTGAAGAGTGTAAAGGCTCTCAGTGTTAGCCTGTCTCTGCAGAATAAGGGCTTCATAGCAGTTAAGTCAAGGGAGAGAGGGTGTTTGGGTGCACCTGTAGGTGTAGGTGTGGGGTTAGGTCTGAAGCGTGGTTGTACCCAGGGAAGAAAGAAGTAGAGAGAACTGAATACAGTCTGTATGATGGAAGTAAATCTGGAGCAGCAGAGGCTTGTAGTTTCCATGGGACACATCTTATCTTTGTGTTTCCGATGTGCAAGGCTCCCATGACTCTGCATAGAAATGCAGCTTTTACTCCCATCTGCTCTACCCTCTGTTTTCAGAAAGGGGAAAAATAAGTGTATATGCTCCTATGGGCATTTCCAGTGAAAGCCTAACTGTTATTTATTATATTGATACTCATGGTACTTCAACAGGAATTACTTTAAAAAGGCCTCAGCAGGTGTAATATTTATAAGCTGGCCACATTACTTCAAAAGGCACACAAGCTAGAGAGAAGCAAGAATCACCAGAAGTGTACAGGAAATTGAGATTTTTAGTTTAGAATGTAAAGTTTTCACCTTTTCTATGCTGCAAAAAGGAGAGAAGTAAGCCGGTTGCCACAGGAAATGGTAAGAAATAATGAGCTTAAACTGTAGCAGGGAACAGACATTATGAGAAAACTTATTAATGATGGAGAATAGATAAGCAGTGGCCTCAGTAGAGGGGTTATGAATTCTCCGTGCAAATGTCTCTTGGAAATATTGTATGTGCTTTCTCTCATCTGTAAGAAAGTACAATGTCTGTTAATGTTTTGTTGTTACTTCATCCCATTCCTCTGTCACTTCACTTCTACTGATGTGGAAAGAGGTACAGGGAAGCTAGATCACTGGCTGTCGAGCAGTCTCCCTTCCTAAGAAACCACCTATTTAGGGTCTGTTCTAACAGAAGGACTTTCTAGTTTGGGACTCAGTTAAGGAATACCCTCAAATAAAACCTACTAAAGCACAGTCTGCCTGATGAGATTCTCTATTTCTTCTTTTAGAGAATTTTATTTTAGCAATCTGTGTAGGATCTCTGAAATTCATGAAAATGTGTACTGTGAAATTTGATGGGTGGTTCTGCAGAAGAAAGGGAAGATGCCTCACCTTTGCCATCTGTCTTATGTCTGCAATATTTTTAGGTAGCATCTAGTGACGTGCTTTAATCTCATCTACACTATATGAAGTAGTATTTTTCCTTCTTTATTGTGTATTCCTGAATAGATTCTCTGTGATGAATTATACAGAAGTATAATCTTTCTGGCATATGAGAAATTCTATGCAATGTTTCAGACTGAAATGCTTTCATGCAAAGATGTTGGCATGGTGAAATAATCACCACCCCTCCCCCCATCCCCCCAAAAATGCAACATGAAGATACTTTCTGGTTGGATTTTTAAAAAGCCTTGTTTGTAGCTTTGAAAACATCCCCCTAAATCCAATGTAAAGCTAAAAATGTCTATGAATAAGTTAACACCTGAAAATGTAGGTTTCTGTACATGGCTTACATCAACCATAAAAGGAAAAATTTCACCATGTTTGAATTTCATGCATAAATCTCTTTGGGAAGGAGTTCCATCCCAGTGACAGCGAGTCTTAGGCTAAAGTAAACATTTTTCTCTGCACATGGCATATAAAAACCCTCATTCAAAATTACTAGACCAGTGTCTGCAGCTCTTTTTTCGTTTTTACCCAGTTAATCCCTCAATTCTCAGATAGTCCACTACTGCAAACTTTTCCAGCAAACAAATTATGATTTTGTTGTTGTTTGCTTTCGCTGTGATTACCAACTCTATTGCTCCGAACAAGCAATTGTTGTCATGGGTGATTTTTTTTTTTTTTCCTCGGGTGTCTCATTTAATTTCTGATTGATGTTATCCAAAGTTAAATAAAAATAAAAATAAAAAAAATAAAGGGGGGGGGGGGGGGGGGGGGAGGGGAAAGAAAATAAAAGATGGGAAAAAAAAAAAAGAAAAAAAAAAAAAAAAAAGAAAAAATCAAGATTCAATCCACTGCAAGCAAATAGGTGGTTTCATTAATGCTTTTAGAAGTCTTTTACCAAAGTGTAACATAAACCAAACCGTGTTTAGATATTCTCTGCTTTTCCTCTATGGTAATTCATCACAATGTATTAATATATATCACCTTTTCCTACTATTAGGACTCCATACTGTGACTAATCTTATTCATTTTTACACTCCCTGAAGGAGTCATTACATTGTACTCTGCAAAAGAGCCTTTTATAAATGTCTCCACGGGGCAGATTGACACAATATACCCTAATGGATACTTGGAAGGTTTCATATTGTGTCCTGGGGATGATCTATTTAATAGCTTATTTATGCTATGGACTGAACTCACAAAATGTATTGTGGCAAGAATTCGTGAAGTGGCATTTCAAGGGTCTATCTGAGTTAAGTTTCTGTCTTGGCAATTGACAAAACTGTGCTTGGAGATAAAGGTGAAAAGATGAACTTTTGCATTCTTCATTTATCTTCCTTGGACAACAATAAGCGTAAGAGATGAATCACCATGTGTGCTACTCAGAATCCCTTGAGATCTGCTGTTATAGCCCATCCAGGCTCTCTTAGTTCTCTGCATAAGAACAGCATGAGTGGGGAGTCTGCTGAGGGAGATGGTGGAGTATCTCCCTCCTATAGACCTTCTGGGAGGGTTCTGTAAATGTGCATGTTTTAGCATAGCTACGAGGCTACATTAATTTGTACCAACCTACATGCTGGCAGAAAAGTTATGTGAAATTAATAAAAGCTATCAAGCACTGGAAAATCATAGCTGTTTCCAAGTGTTATATTTCTTGAAGATTACTCTAGCTAACTCAGCTCATTGCACTTTTTTTCAAAGATCTAGCCTTGGTCCAGAAAAGTTGTAGTATTAGCACTTTCTATCTTTAGGTATGGTATATGGGATGACCATTCTATTTACACAAGCTTTTAGTGTGCTCTTCTCCAGCCTGAATCATATAAAAAAGAAATACTCAGGACTCACAGAGTGAAAGAAATTGTAAAAGCACTTACAGACTTCCATGGTGTGATAATTGTACTTCATTAGTATGAGCTCCCTCTATTAATTTCTCAGCTTGTTTTTATAAGTTTATCCAAAAATCCAGGACTCATCTAAGTAAATTTGAGTAGGTATCTAAGCCACTTCAAAATTGCATCTTATTTTGAGTCTGTTCATATAGCATCTGACCTCATTAAAGCTGTTGCTGGTGGAGCACATCTACTTCTGATATTTTTTAAATATAATTATTTCTATTTGAAAATGTTAGCCAAGACAGTACATCAAATCATGAGGTTTTAGAAAAGAAAAGATCAGAAATGAAACATTCACACAGCATCACAAATTTTTTCATCTAATGACTTCCTATGGAGTAATGACATGAAAACTAGAAGATGAGTTTCAAAATGATGGATGAAAGAATGGAGCAGCATATTCTCCGAATGGCATGACCAGAAAATTGTATTTCTGTTGAAGTTTGAAATGTTGGGTTCTTTTGTGGGTTTTAAAGCTTTGCTGGACAGGTTAATTTTTTGTTGTTTGGTTGTTGTTTGATGCATACTTATAAACTCTTCCCATAGGAAGTTAGTTGAGGAATAGAACAAAAAATTATGAACCCTTCAGATCTAAATCTCAAAGAAGGACAACCTACTAGAAGTCTTATCAGTATCTAAATCACCTGTTTCTGGAGCTTAGCTTTAAATGCAAGCTTTAAATGCACTGACCTTTTATTGATGTCAGTGGCACTACAATGTATTAAGCATTCCAAGCATGTGAATCTTATCCATAAAAGTTTTACTGAGTATTTCTTTATCTCAACAATATCTATGGAAAATCTGAAATAAGGAGGATTTATATATTATGGAAAAAATGTCTCCTGACCAAACAAAGCATACATTTTATATAAACTTATTTGCCAAGGGAAAAATAATAATAATAATAATAATTGAATAGAAAGTGGTTGATGCTCAGATTACTTCAAGAAAAGCACTGGACCACAATTCACTTCTAAAAATATTGTTTTAGTTTAGTTTAATTGAGTTTTCAAGTGTGGATTTGCATCTCTCAGACGCAGTTACCCATCAGTGTAACAGTAGAATTTTATAAAGACTGTTTACAGCTTAGATTCATCGTGTCATCTTTAGCAGGATTTTTTGGCTTGAGTAAATGATCTCCTTTTATTTCTGTTTTCTAAGTGCCTGGAACAGCAGTTTAACCTGAGTGAGGAGTGAAGAAATTGCTCTGTTTTAGAGAACAATTTTTTTAATAGTTCTGTTATTTTTGCCCCATTTAAAGTTCAATATAGCTGTTGAAGTAATTCGATTTTTCTGCCGTAGGCGAGCAGAAGGTTTGTATTTGGACAACAATTTATTCCTCAGTAATTGTTATCTGAAAATGCTGATTGTATGGAACTATCTTACATGCTAAAATCAGAGAGGGAAAGCGTTTTCTTAAAAATTCTGAAGTCTTTAATGGAGCTAATAAATAAGTAAATGTAATAGCTATAAAATATGTCACATTTCAAACCTCTTAGAGAGCAAAGAGTCCAACCAGTCTGCTCAAAGCGGGCTCATCCACAGCAGGTTGCTTGGCACTCTCAGTCTGAGAGCTGAATATCTTCATGGATGGAGATTACATAAGCTCTCTAGGCAGTCTGTTTTGGTGTAAGGTAATCTGTTTTACCGTTTGCACAGTTTAAAAGTTGTTCTGGTTTTTTTTTTTCTGTTTTATTTCCTGGTGTTTTTTTGTTTTGTTTTTTTGTTTTTTTAAATGAAATTCCCTGCATTTCATGTCAAGCCCACTGCCTTTTACATCTGTTGAAGTGTTACTGACAGTTTCATACTGTTTAGGTCAGAGGTGATTAAATCAATGGGCTGATCTTCATATGATGATTTTTCTTATATATTTCTTTAACTGGTGTTCAACCTGTAGGTTACTAGAATTTTTCTTCCAGAAAAGCACGTAGCCCAAGTTTCATCTCATGTAGTTGTCTTCCTCATAGAGTTGTGGTCCTCATAATGTATTACATATCACCAGTGAAGACAATGCCTTCTCTAGAAGCACTAATCGCACCTGAGATCTAAACAACTACATGGAGATGATGGTCTCTCTCCATGACTTTATAAAAGCTGAGTGCAAATAAGATCATAACATTTGGCAGATGTTTAGAAGCCAGAAAATAAATGAAATTAATCTAATCAATTTAGTTTGAAACAAAGAAAATGGAGAATCCTTCTCTTCTGTTGAAAATTTGTTTCAATGGTTTATCAGCATTACAGCAGAAAATGAGCACCTGCATTTTCTCTTTAGAATCTGAAGCCAACTTCTGTTTGAGATAATTTCTCCTGATAGATTGAAAGCCCTTCTTGTATTCTGAGTTTCCTCCTTATGAAGATATTCATCCACTGTAATCATGCTGGCTCTTGATCTTCACTTTGAAATCATGTTTTTTAATTGCATGAAAATTCATGTCTTTAGGGGCAAAAAAGGGATGTGGGAATCAATACCAGAATGTTGCTCTTCTTGTCTTATACTGCCAAGTCAGGAAAATCTCCCACTGACATCAGTGAAAATGTTATCATTATTCCCTGAACAAGTTCATCTTGAATAAAAAACGATTTCTTCTCTGTTCCTTTTCAGTGATATTATTCTGAATCTAGAACTTTTCAAAATTTAAGGCCAGTAACAGTAAGCCAAGCACTGTCATTGTAAATCAAATCCTAATTTCTCATCCCCTAGAAACCTCTAATATTAACATCTGTCTGTTAATGAATTGTTTGGCTGAATCACAAACTTAACAGACAAGATGTGAATCCTTTTGTTGTCTGGATGCTTAATTAAAGATCCTAATTAAAGATAATTACGCAAAATGAAAGCAGAAAATATATTGTTAGTAGAATAAATCAGTTGACCAGTACATGCCTGGTTCAGAGCACGTGCAGCAGAAGGAAACATCTGTTCTTTTTTTCAGTATTTAAGACATCAAGACCAGACTTGGCCACTTCAAAGTTATCACATCCTTTTCTTTGTAAATATAATGTTTAGTATAATTTCTTTGATCAACATAAGGACTGGTATGGTGGGTTTGTGTTATTGTTACTATCTTTTTGGTAACAACCAGAGTAGAATACTCTTCCTTGGTTTTAGCAGGACTCCTGGAGATGGACTTCACAAAATACCAACACCATAATGTGAACAATGAAATCAGTAGAATGAGCAGCTTTGGAAACTAGTAAAAACAGTTTCACTGTCTGAAAATGAACTCACGATGTAGGAGCTGACTGGCTGAAACCATAATTTAGTCCCTAGGTATGTGCTTGAGAAGCTGGGAGGACAAGCTTTAAAGCCACATTGGGCTGAATTACTATCACAGTAACAGATACTTTACTTCTGTTGGCGTAATTCACACAAGAGCAGTGTTTAATTTACATGATGCTGTCTGCTTGTACATTCAACTGAGTTGTTGCGTGGCCGTGTTTGTTGTTTACATATGTGCCATTGTAATGAATCACCTTTCAGAAAATCTCTCTGCATACCAGCACTGTGTGACATATGTAATTGTAATCTCACTTAACTGACATCTATATTGATTTAGGTCTGTTGGATAAGCTGATATCAAATAGAATTTACTTAAATACATGAAGTAAGTTATTTGAAACAAATATACCTTACTTACCTGCTTACCATATAATTTCATGGGAGAATGCAGTGGACCTCATAGAAACAGTAGTAAATTAGGGCAATTCCATTAAAATCTTTAGAACAAATAAATTTAGTATCAGTGACGTTCATGATCAGAAAAATACCTCTGAATCCATTCATTTCTTTTCTTGTTTAAAATAAAATTAAGGAAATGTTTGAATGACTTCCTAAGACAGGACAGGAGTTTGAAGCCTGACCCATTTAAGTTAATTGAGTAATACAGTGTACAAGTGGAATACCAAACTCCTTTTCCAAGATTTTACATCTTCTATGAATAAAGAAGAAAATATTTTGCCAGTTTCTGCTTGAATCACTGTGGCCATTTCTGTTCAAAAAGAGATGAAGCAGGTGAATGTTTGTATCAGTGTTATCCCACATAGCATATAACAGTGAGGTGTTCTTCAGGGATTCTGACATGTTTTAGGAAACCTAACTGGGAAAGGTACTAAGTGGTAATAAAACAGAAGGAATCTTTGTAATCTTAAGATTAATGGATAAAGATGTTTGTGCTGAGGGTTCTTCTTATCAGCAAACTGCAGTTTCCACCTATTTGCATTTTAATGGTTACCCTAGTTCTGAAGTTAAAATTACAGACTTTTCCCAGCTGCTCTTTAAATGCTACATTATAATTTTGAGGAAGCATCATACGTAATTATATTTAATAGACAGAGAATTGATTGAAACACTTAACAAAAACAAAAAGCCCAGACCTAATTTTGTAAACATGTTATTGTACAGTAACCCCCAATGAGTTTGTTCTTAAATCTCCTAATTAATTTTTAATTAAAAAGCTCAAAGATGCTATTATACTTCTTGTTGTAAATAGCTGCCTTATGTAAGCATAAATGACTGAGCTGCTCAAATATCTTCCATTTAAATCCCTGTTAATTAGAACTCCTGAACATAATATTTTAGATTTTCAGCACTAAAATAGTGTAAATATCACATGGGGATTTGTTCTTTTTTGTTCTTCCTTTTTCTTCCAGTCCCAGAGAGAGGTTTGTGCAGAACATGATAGGTTTGCACATGACAAGCTGTCCAAGCTTCCACTTAAGCACATCAGTTCTCTCCCCATTGCTATTACCCAATTGCACATAGCATTAACAAGCAAATGATAGAGTGATTAAACTTACCCCTATTTATGTGAGGGCAACTGGGCACATTATCAGGAGCTTTTTAAACTGATTTTCTTTATTAAATTGATGACCACTCCTCTTATTAAGAAAGTGCTAAGCCATTGAAGAACACAGACCAGCCCAATTGCCAACTTCATGGATAGAAAGGATCCGGCTTTCCATGGCTTTTGTCCACCTTATTTCTAAAACCAGTGTGAGAATCTGAGGCAGTAGTTGAAACAGTGTGTTGCTGTGGGGATGGGCTGATGTCACAAACAGAGGATTATTAATAGAGTAAAAAAAAGCAAGTGCTGAGAGAAACATCTTTAATAGCAGGGGAAAAAACACTTGAGACAAAATCTCATTTGCTATGTTTTTCTTACATTTTTACCAAGAAGGGAAGGGGGTGTAACTGCAGTGATTTCCATGGTTTAATTATCTGTCTTGTATATGATTATTAGCACTCCACACAGAAGCAGCAGAATTTAGAAGGCTGGAAGTTGTACGCTCAGTTTTGCAAAACTGCAGTTTTCATTTTAAAACATGCAAAGTTTTGTTGTTAGGAAAAAGGATTAAAAATAATGATTTCCTCTTTGATTGAATTCCCAACAACTTCTCCTTGATAAGATTTTTTCTTATCAAGTTCTTGGTATTTCAGAAATAGAATCTTCCATGGCATCATTCATCTTAATTTGAACTTTTTTTTAACCAGTAAAGGAATAAATCACAGTACGTATCTTCTAAAACAGCCACAGCTCTCTAGTTATTGTAATTGACAAGTGCCAGATGTGGGTTTTCAATTAGCCGTGGGATAATATTTATTGTAATGAATCTAAACTTATGAAAGTGCTATGGCTAAAAGTTTAATTCTTATTTATTTATTTGAAAGTCTTTTGGGAGTGTCGAGTTTGGGGTGAAAGGACTCTCAGACAAGCATTCGTAAAGTGCAGTATCCCATGCAGTCTATTTTCCTGCAGGATTTGCCACTACAGTTTTTCATACTGCATGGGAATAGTTGGACCATCATATGGAGGCAGCGGAAGGAGGTCAAAAAAGAAAGGAGTGTGTTCTATCTGCAAGACAAATGGTATTTGGAGGCTCCGGTCAGCAAAATCACTTTATAGAGGTTTACAGTGTGAACACGCGACAGATTTTTTACTTTCTTGTCATATCTAGAGAGAGAGATTCCTTTTATCTGAGCAGAGTACTATTACTGATGCAATAATCAATATATAGAGTGAAACTGGTCTGAGACATCGGAAATACCTGATAAAACTTTCTTGCCTGACTACTTTATGGGTGCTGGGGCTTTTCAGTCATCCTTGTTTCTCTAATAAAATTGCAAGTCCACTTTTGTAATGAGTTTCTATGTGCCATATATTGTGCTTGTCTGAAATAATGCTGTATTGCTTGCTAGTTTCCAAAAAAGTCACGTTCAGAACATTTTTCTGCTGAAATTAACATTCCTTTGGTGTTGAATGTAGCAGTTCCAAAAACAGCCAAATCTTTTTCAGTTCCTGGAATGCCCCAGCCACCCTAGTGTAGCTCAGTCTTTAAGACATGAAACCATAAATCAAAGTGTTACAGTAAATATTTCTAGCTGCTAATGGCATGCTTTTACAACCATGTGTGCTTTTCTCATTTCTTTTTTCTTGTTCAAATCTGTAATAGTTGCAGACTTACAGAGCAGATGAGTCTGCACTGTAAATGCTATTCAAATTACCTGTATTTCGATTGCCCACAGGAGATGATTGTCACGAAGAGAACTCGATTATGAGGTCACATAGCTCATCGCACACCAAAATAAATGTTGTTCATTCTCTTTCAGATTTTGCCACAGTTGATGCAAGTAAATCAGAACTAGCAAACTGTGTGCCATAGCTTAGCTGTATTGCACGCCTTTCTCGTAAAGAAAATCAAATGCTTTTGTCCTTAGCTTCTATGGTTCCAAAGAGTTGTACAAGGTCTGCTCCATAAGTAAAGCCTTCTATTTTATGATGTCAGTCACCAATGTCAGAGGCAGATGTGAATGGTATTGCAGTAGAAGTTGAAACTTCATATCAATATTCTTTTCCATTTTGTTGTTTTGTGGTAGACGGCAGCAGGAGGGCAGTTTAACAGAGTGGTGCCTGGCATGGAAGTGTGTATGAAGCAACGGTGTGTAAACAAACTCCTCCCTGCAGAAAAAAAGTTGTGCACACTGGCATTTGTTGATGCTTACTGTGCATTTATAGAGACCAAACAGTGGGTGTGAGCACAGGGAGTGGGTGGTGCATTTCAGTGATGGTGACAGCTACATGGAAGACAAGCCATGTTCCAGATAGCCATGCATAGTTGTCATAACAGGAAATAGAGTGTCCTGATCAACTCATTCACATGAATCAAATAGTGGTGTTGACTATGTTGAAATATAATGCTTTGTAGCTGAGAATTTGGTCTATAAAACAGTGTTATTGTGCTCTTTATATCTGTTGTAGTTTCCATGGAAATAAATAGGAGGCATTGCTTTCTGAGAGACATATGTGATTCATTTTTTCAACAGACCTCAGACAAAATGATTTTTGATCTGCAAAGGCAGAGAGGTGGAACACGGAGGGCTCTCATAGGTGTTATGCTTTGACATCATGCTTTTCAATGGCTATGAAAGCACTGCTTCCCTCAAGGTCAGGACTTTAAGCTCTTCCTGGGCCCATTTCTTTCAGTTAGAGATACAACTGAAAAAAGATTTGCATGGTGGTTTTTGCACATGTATGCTTTATATGTTCATTTCTTTTAGCAGATAAGACATTTAAGTGTCTAAAGCAAGGCTGGTTTCAGCTGCACAGCTTGTGACAATGTCTTTTGCTGTTCTGTGTAAGAAAAGTCCACCTCCCCTCTTTCCATCACAGAGGCCAGAAGATTCAGTGAAAAACATAGAACAGCAGCCAAAATACTTGAAGTACTCTATATTCACTCTTCTTTGCCAATGCTTAGACACTCCCACAAGAACACCAGCTGTGCAACTTGTCCACCCAGCTGATAGTACTTCAAATCTGCTTAGCTTCAGAAATTACTTGCCTGTGTAATCTAATTTTACCCAGTGTTCTATTTAGAAATAAGCCCATTTACCACTCACAGATTGTTAGTTTCCTGACTTAATAGTGAAATGTTGAAGGAAAAAAAACAGTGTTTCTCCCTTATAACTCATGCTTTCATCCCACTTGTTCATACTCCAGTAATTGAAATTACAGTCTTATAATTGTGCAGACATTCATGATTTTGCAAATGAAGGATTATTAATAGCAGAAAAACAAGAAGGACCTCTTCTCAAAAAGTTATTCCAGCAAAAAGAAAAAAAAAAAAATTAAAAAAATGACCAGAAATGTATCCTTGATTATTTCTTCTTTATTATTTATTTATTGATTGATTGATTTTTGGTGCTTTCTTCTCATTTTAATTAGGAAAAAAAAAGAAAAAGAAGGAATAGTAGACAAGATTTTCTTTTACTGAATCATAGCGGAAAAGGATCTTATTTTCTGAGTCATAAACTTAGATTTAACAAATTCTATTGACTTCTAGATTAATGAAAAAAAAATTTTTGAGTAAAGAAATACAATCAAGACCTGAGCCTTTATTGATTTATTTGAACAGATAAGTAAAATACATTTACTTTGTTTAATTTTATAGGAAATTTTTGTTATTTAAATGTAGGTATTTCTGTATAGGAATGCTTTTACTGTTAATTTGCCAGGCCTAGCATTCCCGTGTACTCTGTGGCTGACAGCATCTTTTGGTCTTTTTAGCAGTTCTACTTGTGGCATCTGTGTCCAGGGCCTGAACATATTCGCTTTAAGAAAAAGTGAATATAGAACAATGAAAGAGCGAGGAGGCAGTGGAATCGCCAGTCTGGGGGTTTAATGCAAAAAATGGAAAAGAAAAAAAAAAAGAAAAAAAAAAAAAGAAGTATTTTTAACACATTGTGTGACTGCACAGTGGAATTCATTGTGCTCAAATGTCAAAGAAGCCAAAGTGTAAGTGGGTTAAAAAAAGGGTTGTAATGAATTAATGGGGGGAACATGAATTGTATGGATGCACCTTGTGGCTCATCAGGTCCCGAAAATGTCGAGTGCTACAATTAAAAGATCATACAAGGAGACACCACATTCCGTATTTCTTACATTTCTTATATCCTTCTCCCAATTTAATCTGTTGAGTACAGCGAGAAATGGATTTTGCACCTAAGCAAGTTATTCTGTCCTCGTGAATGCAATTTTACTTTTCCATTGTACTTGAGGTGGTTTTATCTGTGTTTTTCTAAGTGTATATTTAGCAAAAACTTTTAAAAATCAGTTATGCTGTAGGCATCTCATTGCTAAGCAACAATGTATTCTTCTCTCCCACATGCCTTCTTGCTATTCTGTGAAAATTAAGTCTAACAAATTGGTAAAGAGTAGGGTGCTGTCCTCTTGATAGAGTAATCATGGAGTGGCTTAGCACTAAGCAGTTCTGGTCACTTATTTCTGAGACATACTAGAGTTGCCATCCATCCAGTTAGTAACTAAAGCAGCAGTGGCCTGCAGCCTACGACTGCATTCCTGCAAACGTTACTTGAGATCTCTGCTTAAACATAAAATTTTCCTCACATTTAAAATCATTACTTGAATTTAGGAAAGCTGTAATAGTTGTTTGCAAGACTCCCATGGCAAACAACTAATAAATAAAGCAAAATAATTACTAGCTGGTGACTACCTCTTTCTGAGTACTTGGAGTGCAAATTGCTTTTTCTCACATTCTGTCCCTTAGACTAAGACATATGTAGCTACTTAAATTTGCAGTGGTATCATGTTAAAGGCATCCTTAATTTCCACTTTACCATAAAGATGAGTAAACATTGTTCATTTCTGTACATGTATCTTAATTACATTACAGGCTTGCCTCCATTCCTTTGTGAATACTACTTCCATGTATGAGAAAGCAGCTGTGAAATGAGCTCAACTGAGAACTTGAATGGAATCCTTCATATTAAGCTTTCATATGCATGTTCTTATTCCCTCTCATAGGAGGAGATCTCTTTGGATTGATCAGCATTGTGTGGAATGGTGGTCCCAAATATATCCCTATTTTTTTGGCCTCAGTATGCAATGCAACAAAGCACTTAAAAGATACTGGTACTGCAAAAGGTGGAAGCAGAACTGTTCTGTAATAGAAACTATGTTTTGTGCACCTACATACTTTGCTAGCTAGGAGTTTCAGTATTAATAATGTTAGTACTGTAATAATAATCTTCAAAAAAGCAGTGTAGAAATCTGTGGCAAAACACAGCAATCTTTCTAAACAGTGGCTTTAAGATCAGACCCATAAACTACCAAGCACTTGCTTAAGGGAAAAAAAAAGATTACAGATGTCATGCTGGACTCCCATGTACTTTTTTCATGGATGAGCAGGCAAGAGCAGCGAGCAGTTCAACAGTAGAGAGTCACAGCTCCACCTGAAGTGCCAGGTAACAACTGAGCACAGAATGGAAGTGGGCTGCAGAACAAAAGGTACATAATTCCTTACTCCCCGAAGCAAATGAGAAGCAGCAGCCACAATATTGATATGTTATTCAGAATGTATGCCTCTTTTAATTCCAGTGCAACAACATAAGGTGCCTTAATCAGTGCAAATAGTTAATAATCTATTTAATGTACTGCAAAGGAAAAATAATGTGCCAGTGAGGATACAGTCCATTTACCCATAATTCTTCTGTTCACACTCTTCTCATTTATTTTTAATGATCATTTTATGCTTTTCCCTTATTTCTTCTTCCTGTGTTATTATATACACAAGGGGGAAGAATGAACAAAGTTAAATTGTTTCTTGGGTTTTGCTGAGCTGCCTGGTGGGTAGATAAAAATAGCAAGTGCCAGTGGCAAAGTCTCCCGAAAAGTGCTAGCACATTGTGAAAGTGCTAACACATCGTGCTATTGAATCAGCACTGAGAAATCATTTTCCTCACAACACTTTCTTTAAACTTAAGGTGACCTTTAGGAATGCATTTGCATTGATGTAGAGAACCATATTATTTTGTCGTATCAAAGCATATGTGCTGTCATCCTGAAAAGAGTTCAGCTATGTGTCCTGGAAGTTCTATTCTTTTTGTCCCAAGCTTCATGGGACATTATTGATTCTGGTACCAGAACAGATCAGCCACCAACACACGGAAATGAGAGAGATTGTCTTTGGGAAGATATCATTATGCAGTAATTCATAGTTCAGTATTGCAGAAAGTTCCTATTTATGAAAAGCTCCATTGTATGGTTTCTGAAAAACACTTCTATACACTCAATAATTCTCCCTGCTTTTCTGAAATTCCACGGAGCCTGAGGTTATCAGCAGCACAGACACTGATACAATTTTTAAACAGTGTTTGGGGAAGCAGAGCTATCTTGGAAATGGCTGCTGTCTTGCATATTGATTATGTAGAAGTTTTACCTTACAGTGTCAAATTCTTAAACTCTTACTTGTGGATCAAATTAAAAGAGATTGAGTGCTGCTGTGCCATCTATTGATTTGGAAGGAAGCAAGAATTGAAGGAATTGCTCAGAACTTCTTACAGTCAGGCTTGAATTGATCAAAGTTCTTATGAGTTAAAACTTATGAATTGTAACATGACTTAGTATTTTCTTACACAAAAGCATTAACCCAAGGCTACAGAACTCAATGAAAACATTATCACACTCTGCCATGGACTTTGAATTACGATTGCTATTATAAACTAAACTCAGAACAAGTTATTACCTGTCTGGACAAACTAAACAAATATTTAGAATTTCGGACACTAAAAATCAGTCTCTTGAGCCAAATACAAGATTAAGTAATGAAACATTCGCAGCAAGACAGGGAAGGCTATGGATAGTCAGTGACTTTGAAAACAGTAATACTTAAGTAACTGCTTACATGTGGAGTTTAAAGAAGGCAGAAGAAACCTGAAAAAGTGAATTTTTGAATGCACTGTGACCTGCTAGGATGTCTTTGTAGGATGAGGGCAGAAGGAATATGGTTTTCAGAAGGCAAAGATGCGTTTTCAGCACAGCAGGTAGTGCTTCTGTCCCTGTTACCCAAGATCTCCATTGTGATGTGCTTGTGCTTACAGTGTGAAGTAAGGGGCACAATAACATCAAAGCTTAGCACAGAAACAGCTGTGGTGATCCAGATGAAGAAATACTGTGCAATACCCCTTTACACAGATACATATATATGTATATATTTTTTGGTTCAATATGCATAGCAAAACTGGCCCTGAAAATTCACAGTGGGAACATTAAATGTAGCAGTTACTGTTACTATCTCAGACATTGGTTTAAATAACAAAATAACTGTACCAGAAGTCTAAAGCAGATGGCATCAAACTTTCATCTAATTTATGACCAAGAGCCACAAGATTTTGTATTTATATTTGGAATATAATAATAGCAATACTGCCTGAGAAGAAATATTGATGTCAGCATAGGAGAAATTCTTTTTGTCTGAGTTACTTTTACAGTGATGAAGGCATCTTGGCTTCCTGTTTAATGGCATTTTCTCCTTTCTCTTTCTTGTTTGTATTTTAATTCAAGCATTAGAAAAAGAATATATTGCAAATGTTCAGTAACTTCAGTTTATTTGGAAAACTACAGAGATATTTAACAATCACTTAGCATTTATGTTTACAAAGCAAAGAAATGATTATAAATAACTGTGAAAATGATTACTGAAGGTGGAAGATATGTGAGTTCTGAATTATACGATGATCAGGGCATTCAATGAATAATTCATTATCCCTGCCTTTACCAGGAGCTAAGCATATGAGCAGTGGCCACTGTTATTGTGGACACCAGGTGTCATGTCATTAAGCTCTTAATTTGCTTATGCAATGTCATGCCACATTATTTCACATCAGCGCTCTGTGAGGCCTGGCATAATAGGGAATTTTAAGTGTTGTAATGTGACACAGCGCAGCAGGGACACAAATCAGAACCAGCAGCATTTCAGATAGATCAGATGTTTTGCAAAGTGTATACAGGCTATCACTGTGGATGTCCACTTGCAATGAAACTGTTAAAATAGAAATAGAATAGAGAGAGGACTGTCTGCTAGTCATGCCCATTAAACTCAGGTACTTTGACACATACCTAATTAAATACACTGTGACTTGAGTTCCAGTTGACAAAGCACTAGATCTACACAACGTACTCTCAAGGGTGCTTGAGGAAGTAACACAGAGATGTGAGGCACTAGTTGGATAATTTTGTGGATGATTTCTAATTAGCTTATATTTAAGAGGTTAAATCACAGGTCTGATGGGAAACTAGCCAAAGAATAATGGAATCCCCAACACTGCAAGTGCTGCTTGTATGACCTTATTATCCTTATCTGGATATTATGTTCTTGAAGAAGCACGGTCTGATGAAAGAATATGTGTGCCTGCTCCCCTGGACTGATCAGAAGCTGCAACTAGATGCTGTTCAAGAATAGGAATAAGTTAAAACAAAGATCTATTTTGTTTATTAGTAGGAGAGGTAAAGAAGATCTCAGGATGTTATTTTGTTTTATTCTATCACAATCTTAACAAAGCCATTATCATAAATATTAGACATGATGACAAGGGTTCTGCAATAAGCATACATACCAAGGCATAACTAAGGAGCTGACTTTTGCCTGTGTGGGTATATATAATCAGTGAGAGCTGGAATGACATTGTCACCAATGTAGTTGCCTCTAATTTAGTTCAGGCATTCCAGTAACAGACCAGACATCATGTGTAAATCCTAGAACACACTGAAGACAGAAACTCATGATTCTTCTTCTGGTTTAGCTTTTTTATTTCTCTGTATACTGGAGAAACAATGCATCTTATGTAGAAATCTTTCAGATTAAGGTGTGAAAATAGCAGGCTTGGAAAATTGCAAAAGTTGTGAGAAAAGTTTATTCATGTTAAGTTTATTGTCCTGGGGGAAAGGAGATTTTATTAAAGATTTAAATTTAATAAAGTAATAACACAAGGAAGAAATAAAAATCTTGATAAAGTTGATCCAAAAGAGCTTGACAATAAGAGGACTTAATCTGAAGGCTTATGAAATGAAGAGTCAAATGCAAACCATACAGAGCAGGTTCATGTAGCAAGTAATGAGCATGCACCCTTGCGTAACAATATGAGAATATATTCAAGAAGCATCAAGATACAGATGAAAGAATTAGATGAGATTCTTGACACCAGGGATTAAGGGTTGTGGCAGAAAAATAAGAAAAGGATGTGAATCAGTGAATATATAATGCCTCTTGAGCTGATGGCTTTCTTATTCTTAAGATTTTATTTGTTTTATAGTACTTTCTTTCTTGGAGGTAGAATACTGATGTGGTTATTGACCAGGCTTGGACTACAGTCTCTTTGGCTGTATGTCAGTCTATTTCCTTGTCTGCTCTGGGTGTGAGCTCACTATTCTGCATGACAGCAGACTTGCAAGATTCCTTCTTTACCATGTAGGTAATGACGTACTTTAAGGTATAGCACACTAGACCTAATTTTCAGAGGTGCTAACTGCCCCCAGATCTTGCAGGAGTTGAGCAGAAAAGAAAGGGACCTACAGTCAGAGATCAGACTTAAAGAGCTCACCCTGAAAATGGCCATTATGCCACATATTGACTGAGCATCCCAGATCCCATAGTCCTTCCATTTCCTTCCTTGCATTTCTCATTACATTTTTTACACATGCCATGAGAGAGCTAAGATGACTCTGTGGCAAGGATAAGCCTGCATCATTTTCTCTGCATGTGTGTTGAAAAGTTTACAGAAAATGCTTGACCTTGAAGTATAAAAATATAGAGGGAGTGGATGAACATGGTTTCCTTTGATTTAGATTATATTAAAATTTTCAAAGCTTCCTGACCCTTCTGATTTCTTCCTGACGCTCTCCCAGCTGGAAAGCACTGGTCTGCATGAGCCACCTGAGACATGCACACTGCTAAATCAAACCACTTTGCAGGTGGAAGAAAGCACATTTGGAGCAGTTTGAATCGGGCATGGTTTTATTTATGAGCGTTGAGCAAGGGCAAGAGTTAATTAAAGCTAGTCTTTCAGTGGAAATTCTTTTAGTGCATTTCTGGTATCTGTGGAGATAGAGATTGATGAGGACACAAATAGACTGATTTTTCTGTAAGTTATTAGCATTCCAGTCCTTGCTACATCACCACTGATCCTGCTCAGCAGAGACCACTTTTGAGTGATGTCATCAAATATTTCTCTGCACAGTCAAATCAATAGGTGAATAGTACAATCTTTGCAGTTACTGCTCTGGTTAACACACAACACTATTTGAGGCAGTAAAAAATAGATGTATCTTTCCTTTAGTGGTGAATCCTTACTGCCAGCCTGTCAGTAGCTGTGAAGCAATATTTATAGCTGTCTTGAGGGAGCTCTATTCCATCGTGCAGTTAATTATGATAAACAGTTATATTTGTTTAAAGAGCTTAAAACTGCTTTGTAGTGGCACAGTGCTGGGCTGTAAAAGAGATTCTTACTTAAAGCGGTCAAACCGGCAAATATCTGCTGCAATATGACAGGAGAAACATCAAGACACAGTTCCACTCTGAATGACTAAGGTGTGATTATGGCATATTCTAAAATACGCTTAAGGTAAATATGGTAAAGGTTTCATTACACCAGCATCATTGCAAACTGTGCAGAGTGGCCTCTGGTTGTCTCAGTAATGCAGGCAAACTTGGATTATGACTACCCATAGAAGTGAAGTCCCTGGCATGGCCCCCACATGGCAAATTGAGACACAGGCTTTCACCTGATGGGAATGATGTGACAGTCAAAGCAAGGACCCACGGAAGGCTGTGCTGGTTGGCTGTATGGGAATGGGAAGTTTGCTTGATTGTTCACTGGAGATGCTCAGCCCCTTCCTGGTGACAGCTGTTTCCCCAGTAGCTTACTCCCTTTCTCAAATGCCATTTTAGTTTGCATTACTTCCTGGAAATACAAAGCAGATCAAGCAAGTAGCAGGGCGAGGGGACTTGTGCTGCTTCTTAGTATCTGACTCTTGACCTAGGGCTAGGAATAGAGTTTGCACAGTGCAATGGATGTGCCATGGATGTGCTGTCATTGCTTGAGATCTGCACAAGTACTGAACTCATGTGCAGGCCATGGACACTAACGCAGAACCAGAGTTAACAAACATGGATTCATGTCAGAATCCAGCCATTAAAAGCTTCCACATCACCCTCTGAAATCAGTGTGAATCATTCTGTTGACTTCAGCAGATCTCAAAGTGTTCTGAGATTCAGCACAAGCAAACAAACAGATAATTTATGGATGGTCTAGATTAGAGAACTTGCTGAGCCCTTTCAGTGGAGGAGACTCATTAGCATTTATACAGTAAGAGTTGAAAAGCCCCAGTACTGCCTCTGTTGGCCCACATCAGTGTCTTTCTTCGTGACACTGCAGAGAGGAGGATTTGACAGGCCATCTAAATTAAGGCTGCGTGAGCAAAAATATTCTTTATCTTGGGGAAAGGAAGAAATTATATTAATATATAATGCCCTACATTTAACATTCCCTCAGTACCCTCCCACTTCCCAGCTACTGCACTTGGAGATGTGATCATATATTAAACACTGTGAATTCAAAATCTTTCTATTTCTGACAGTTAGTCTAGAGCGATTCTATAGAATGTGTTCAGCTTTTTTATTCGTCTCAAAGCTGAAATTTATTGGAATGATATATTGGTTGGTATGTCTGAGAATATCTGAAAACATTGTACTTCTACTCTTCTTTTTTGGTGTTTCATGTACCCGTCAGCAGAGCACACACACGGACATAAGCGCTTTCTTTTGTGGTCAATAATGAACTAATTAGAGCATAATTAGAGCAGCTATTGCTTTTCACTGCAAAAAATCATAACATCTCAAACATGCGTCTCAGGCTCTCATAAAAGGTGCATAGGTAGTTTGGCCTGTGCTTACTGGTTTTCCCTAAGCTTTAATTAGGGCTTCCAGTCTTGGGATGTGATCATTCTCACTAGCTCACAGGTTCAGAAATGAGAAAGCTGAGCAGTGGACAAAAGAAATTATTTTCCTGGTCAGCTGCTAAATCAGCATCAGAGCCACACACAAGGCTCTGAACCTTACACCCAATTTCTTGGCTTTTCTTTTACAGTTAATCAAATACTAAGAAAATACAAGGCTGCAAAGGAATAATTTTTATCATGAATATCTTAATTGTATTTTCCCAATTCTGTTTACTTTTAAAATACTGGTACAAGACAGCATGGACAAAAAATGATTTTGTAAAGTAGTGTAATTATAGATTAAAAAGTCCTTTTTATGAAGACAGATGAGGGAGAGTAAATGATGAAAATAAAGGTCATTTTCATAAAGCTGTCAAAGTTTATGAGGATGTCTGAGGCGGTTTGGACTGAAGAGTATATTACCAAGGTCTGTTCAGAGAAGTATTTTTAATAAAATCAACAGCAACAGCAAGAACACATTTAGAAGTCATGTATTTTCAGATTAAAGTGCTGGAATAGTTCATGATATGAAACAAGTTAGTGCATATTGGTGACTCTATGATTCTGTGATTCAGTGCTCAGGTGTGGACTAATCAAGAGTGTTTTTTTTTCACAAGGCAACAGTTTTTGTGACAGAAGTGATACAGAAGATCTCATTTAAAACTGAGGGGGTTTTGATATTGTTCTTTTGTTTTAAGTATAAATCCAAGTCAAAAGAGATAGGATAAAGAAAGATTTTATTTATTTTTAGCTGCATGGAGCTTGAAAGAGCTTTTTAGGGTTCTGTGCACATGGGTAAAGAAAAGTAATCTTACATAACAATAAAGATTTAGAGTATTGGAAATTCCATGTAGAGTCCACATTTTATTTCCTGTTGAGACAGAAACATAGGTAGCTATAACAAAATAAATACTGTGCTGTGGATGCAGTTTGTTTCCATTCAAATAAAAAACTGTATCAGTGATGGCAGAAAGGTGTAATTTGGGGTGAGTACAGAAAGCCCCAGTTCAGCAATCCAGCACTGTGAACAATCTCCTATCAAAGTGACTTTATGTGCAAAAATGCTCCAGCCCTGTAAATGTTAAGGATAGATGGAAGAATTTGCTTAAATAACTACCTGTATACCTGGGGGTCTGGCAACTTGGAATCATCCTTCATGCTGAAAAAGGTGTTTGTAAATGCTCAGCTAACAGTGGCTTGGCTAAAAAATATAAGTTTGTTCAGTAATACTTCTGTTTTAAATATTAATCTTTGGAATTGGGTATAACAAAAGGTTAAGATTGTTCTCTTTTATTAAACAGTGCACTAATGCACTTTTCTAAAGACTATAAGATATGCTTATGTAATATTGAAGTATTTCTTTGAGTTGGATTTTATTATAACTGATTTACAAAGATAACTTGACATGGACAGGAAAATGACAGGTAAGGGAAAGGCTAGAAAGAATTTTCTTTTGCAATAAATGGCACTATTTTCCTCAAATCAAAAATTATTTCCTTCACTACCCTTTGAGCTTCAAAATACCGTTTCATACCAACTGTATGTCCTCTGATCTCATGCAGAATCTGTTTAGGAATTAACACTGAATCAGCATATTGAACATTTTCATAGGGGAAAAAAAGTGCTCCTATTTCTGAATACATCAAAAATCCCAATGAAGCTGAGAGATGCATTTTTAATACAATTTTCAGATTTATACCTGAGACTTCACTATCAGGAATGCAATTGCACTTACACGTTAGTATGTAGATCCTTTAGAAACACCTATGGGACATAAATTACAGAATCACTTAATTAAAATCATTGTCACACTGCTGCAGTTAAGAGCAAGACATTGAGCAAAGGTTAATACTCAATAAAGTTGCCAGCTGGAAAAAATGATTTATGGAACTACAAGCACACAAAGCTTTGCAAAGGTCTTTTTTTTAAATGTAGGGCTATGAGCTCTTTTGTTGCTATTCTGTATATGAGCAGCTATGTGCTTCATGGAATCTTCGGTTTCTTTCCTCTTAAGAGCTATGGAAAGTTCTGTTAAAGCCATATAAACCTATGGGTTGCCATGATGAGGCTTCAAAGAAATTAGCATTATTGTAATTCTTTCAGACTGCTGAGAATAAGAAATAATGCAAAGAACTCAGCTGTCTGCATCAGATGGGATTTTCTCTGTCCTGTTTTTAATTCATTTTCTTGTATTTGTTGAAGATGCTTTTAAACTAGCATGAGTTATACTCAGCTCAGCTTCTACTGGGAAAGTAGCTGGAGCAAAGGGCAAGCCTATGGAGATTTATATCATGCTGAAGCCTCCTTTGTAGATCCCTAATTCCCTTTGCTCCTATGCAGTAGTGAAAGTTGCAGATTATAATATTTAAATATGAATGTCCTTTTCCTTTCCACCTTCTTCTAGAGGGATGGAACACATGCTGGGAGCCTCTACAAAGAAAAATAAGTGGTTCAAGGATGTTTTATGGTAGCTGTCAGTTGGTGCCTCATTCTCTCCTCACTGAAAACAATGTACATTTTCCTCTCATGGCACTTTCTCCTTAAGCTTGTTGCAAGTCATTTATCTGAGTCTTACAAAAAGACAGTTCAGAAGTTTAAATAGTCAGAAACCAAAAGCTGACACAAGCCAAAGTTAAAAACAACATGCATTCAGTTGCACACTTACTCATATTTTGCCAAGACACCACAGATTTACAGGTAGAGTTGTGACCATCAGTAGTTACATTCAGGAAGCACATGAAAGCCCATTTATGAAAATTCTGAAACATCAGTGTTCTAATTACATGCAGGAACGTGAAATGAATTTGACAAACTAAATTGTGCACAAGAATGCACCTTAACTGACATCCTAAGATGGACTTTGACTGGAATGATAAAAACTGAATATATGCTTTGTGCTTCACAGCACTTGAAGATATACATAAATATATAAAGGTACTCATATATGTATGTGTGTGTGTGTGTGTGTATGTATAAATATATATAAACATTTTATATGTATGTATGTATGTATATATTTAATTGCCTTTGAGAATAAGTGCGTTTTTTAATAAACATCTGTATTTCTAAACATGATATCTATGAACAGGCAGGGCATGTATACATGTGTGTAACTCTTCACAATCAAGAGACCTTTCCTTTTCTTTAAAATCAATTAGACACATCTTTCTTAAAATAATATCATTATTCATATTCAGTGTAATTCTGGAGCTCTTTCATCTGTCTGAATGGACGCGAGTGTGCGTGCAAGCACAGATCTGTACATATAACAAAATTACATTTTTAGACATTAGGGAAATAAGCACTAACTTGGACCACATATTAATCTCTTCTTTTGGTATGTATTGGCTACTTCTGCCCTAATAATCCTCAACTTAAAGCGTAAGTAAGATTTGTTCTATCTCTTGCAGTAAATGAGCACAAAAGGAGTCAGAAAATAATAACAAAGATAAATAGCTTTGCAATAAAGTTTCAACTCCAGTAATTTCCCATTTATATTTTCTCACTGAATCACACAGTCCCAAGCAGTGCATTTTTTCACATTTGGGCTGCATCATACTGAGTAATTTTATATCTGATACTTCCTAGTGTACCTAAAATATAACATCACATGCTCAGTGCATGACAAGGTAGTCAGTGAATTATACAGAGCCCTCAAATAATAGCATTGTGAATATAATTTCATAGGATTTCTAAGGCAGTCGATCTTACCTTCATAATTATGTTACCTTCCATATTATGTGGAATGAATCGTCACTCTATTTTTTTTTATTCTCCAGGAAAGTTTCAGAAGCTGTTACTCAATGCTACTTACGTTTGAAGGCTGCCTGCTGAGTATGTTTTTCCTGTGTGAAACCATAGATATATTCCGTGTGTTTTAAAGTCTTAGATCTTGGTTAGCATAACATTTTGCCAGAGTGAGTTAACTCAGGCTGTAGGAAACATTAATGTGAAGGGAAGTGGAAACTTTAGACAAAAGGAGGTGGAACCAGTAAGAAGAGCACAGGAGTAAGTTTTATACATAAAAAGCTTGTCATTGTTTTATTTAAGTTCAAGTTATCTTCCCTCCATCTCACACATCCTCCCACCCACATTTAAATATGATTTGAAATGACAACCGAACCATGTCTTCTGGGAGCAAACAGATGAAGCTGAACATCCCTCTTTTGTTTTTCCATATGAGTATCTGGGGTGTATCTCCATGCTGTTCTTAAAACAGCCTGAAAGAGAAATACCATACTGGCTGAGGAGACAGCTTAGTCTTAGGTTTCTCACACCTCTTACTTAAAGTGGGGTCAAGTCTACTGAATAACAAGTACAGGGTACTTGCATATTTTTGGCACAACCATGAAACCCTCTGGGGAAACAGCAGCCCCATACGTTCTTGGCCGTAACTTATAAATGTCCTAAGCAATATTTTATCTTTGTTAACTACTGCCTATGTCTAGCTGGAAGCCTGACACAGTGAACAAAGCCCTGGTTTCATATAAAGCACTGATACAACAGAACACAAGGGGTGCACAGCTCAAAGCTTACACTTCCATCATAACTTAGGAGTTTGGCCCTTCGCAGAGGAATATACTGTCTTAAAACCTCTGAAGAAAGTACATTTAAAGACTTGTCTGTTTCTATCATCACTTCCCTTCTCAGTAGTTTCTTGTTCTTGTGAAGTAACGAAATATTTCTCTTTCATCACTTAAGCACACAACTTGTTCTTGAAGTCAGTGATTCAGTTTTCTTCTCAGAGGGCCATTAAGCTTAGGATAACAGCAACATTTGGTGAACCCAGACTTTTCACATCTCTTATTAACACCTTGGGCAGAAAAACAAATCACTTCATAATTTGTAGACTGTGAGAGGTGTTGAGCTGAGAGCATTTGCAACTGAAGTCTAATACCCTTTGCCAGTAATACTTCAACATGAACTTGAAGGGCTCTTCGTTAGTGCTAATGGCTTTTGATACTTCCCCAGATCTTGGCTATTTCACTGGGGACCATGGAGGACCTGCAGCTGAGGTACATCTTTTCACATACAGACACCAATTTTTTGTGTCCTGGATTATTTTGGCTTGGAAATTGTAGATGCAGGGATGAAGTTGGATCGTTAAATGTTGATACCAAACTCATTAGGAGTTATATGTTCAGGTATTATTGCAGCTATTTCCTTCCAGCAGCAAGCCCTTGTGTGCATATTTTATATGTTCTAAAAATGTCCTTCAACTTTTTAGATAATGTGGGAAAGAAAATGGCTGGGGAAGGAGCTCTTAACTTGGGGAAGAATGAGAACATTTTCCAGCCCTTTCATTTTCCTGTGGGTGGGGTAGGACAAGTCCATAAGGTTTTGAATTACAGAGGTAGGGCTGTTTAATTGCATTTTTTTGTAGACATTCTAAATGGTAATACCTAGGCTCCAGACAACAGATTTGATTCCTATAGATAACTGAATAGGTTGCTCTGTGTTTTAATTATTAATCTTGTTAAGAGAGCTAACTGTATTGCATGAACATAAGACAAATATCAATCCAAATTTGGCTTTTACCTGCTGTCATATTATTCTTTCTTTAGAGATAAACGCAGATGTGTGCCACAGGTTCTAGTATACAATTAATTACTGAGCACTGCCTACAGCCATTGAATCCCACAAATTCTCTTCACTGTAAAGGATGCAGGGAAAGCATGCAAGTATTTTTCTGTTTGCAACTTACTGTCACTTCTGGAATCAACTTGGCATGTTCATTCTTTGTTCTGAAGAAAGCCTCAGTACTATTACACAGCAAAGTTAGCAACAGTTGTCATAGCTCAGTGCAATCTCAGCATTTCCAGAGACCTTTGTCTTCCTTCTCTAATTTATGTGGGAAATTTGGTCTTGTAAATTGAAAATGTATTGAATCATCACAAAAGGCACAAAGCAATCTCTGACACTGGCAGCTAAGTGGAATGAGTAAGGAATCCAACAGACAGAAATAAATCTCCATATATACATACATACATATAATATCATTAACTGATTTCATGCGTTAGATAAAATCAGGACATGCTTCAGTTGTGTCATGGTTTTGCGGTGTTGCACTGCAATACTTACACGTGGTTGTGTCTTTCAGAAATGTTTCTCCAGTGATGTTTTTTAATTTCATTTAGAGTTCCTTTTCACCTCCTTCCAAATGTTATGTCTCAAACTCACAGCGTAACACTGTTCAATCAACAAATATTTCCTATTCACTGGCAGAAGAGTGAACATTTCAACATGAAGACATTACTTTCATCTCTGATATTCTTTCTTGTCACTTTCCAAAATTGGAACATAGCCCAGTGGTTTCAAATATTCCAATATATATGTTACTTCATTGAACTGGCCACTCTTGACATGTAATTTCAGATATATGCTGCTGTTTCCCAGCCTCCCAAGAAATGATCTGTTTCTCAGTAATGGGCCACATCTCCATTAGCCTCTGTGTTCAGAAGAGTAGCATAGTTTTTAAATGAATTCTTCCACTGTCCCCACTTTCCACATGTTGGCTCAGATCAGAATGGTTTTGTTAAGTCCAAACTGGCTTCTTTACTGAGGAAAATAAATTGTAAGCTCTGCTACCGAAGCATACTGCATGTCGCTCAACCATTAACGGGGACGCTAACTCCAAACCAGCACTTACTCCTTCAGACAGCTTCAGTCTACATGCATGATAAGTTTCAGTTCAAGGGATCAAACTAAATCCAGTCTGTAGTAAAACTCCAAACTACAGACAGCTTCAGCAAATGAACCTCAGCACTGACAGCTTCATCCTGCTGGTACTTTAGTTTGCATCCAATTACTTGCTGTGTAGGCAAAGGTCTCATAAGTAAATAATTTTTAGTGGTAGTAGAGGGGAAAGAATGGGGAATTAGTGCATGAAACTCAGATAAACGACTTGGACTTCACAGTTCAGCAAATGAAGAAATGTGATCCTGCCTTGTATGCAATGCACTCCAGTGATTCCAGAAGGGTGAATGGGAGGCTAGTGACTATGTCATTTTCAGCAGAGGTGCAAATCTTAGTCACTACAGTCCATTTTTATTTACATATTGTAATATAAAAAGTTTAAAATTCAACTGCACTATACCATTCTTTCTATATTTTCAATAATCTTACTTATGCAGTTTACTGATAAAAGTAATTTTTCTTAGGAAAAAAATGACACAAAGTAGCTTAATAGGCTTATATTTAAGACAGCTTGTCAAATAGCATATATTTGTAACTAACGCTTTGCCTCTCAAATCAGCATATTATTTTCCAATACTCAAATTCTATGGGAACTGTTGAGTCACAGCCTGAACCACTGATTGACCTGAGGCAAGAACTGGGTGAAGGCAATTCAGCTATGAGACCAGAAGGGATGGAACCTGGCTCCCCCTCTCCTAGACCCCATCTAAGGGCTGGCTGCCCCTGGGGAAGATCCCTCCTTTGTGGAGCTTTTCATCTTGAGCCTAAGCCTCCAGATGCAGGTGAACATTCCTTCTGTTTGTTCCTTTGTTATCCCACTACAATACTCCTTTCAACTGTACTTTGTTGACTGTATATAAACATACCACATTTTGCTTTTTGAGTGCATTGTGTGCAAGAGGCTTCTATTTGTGACATGTATGTAGACCACATTATTGTGTATCTGGAATTAAATTCAGACTAGAAATCTGAGCCTGCATTATGCCTAAAATCAGAAATATATCTTCATTTTATGCACACACTCCTGCTAAACACACTGATTCACAACATGTGATCATTTGAATTATTTTTATGCCCCTTCTTGTTAAATTTTGCAGGTGCGCGTATTGAATTAATATCTGACTGTTAGAACACAATGAGAAAATATGTAAATGATGATATAGTTTAAATTAGAGATACTCAAAACTTCTAATCTTATTTTGTGAAATTATATTGGCTTTATAGACTGTCTTTTTTCATGCTTAATTATTTATGAGAGTACCTATGTTTCCAGGCTTTTTGTGAGTGGTTCAGACGTTTGAATTTCCTTGATGTTTCTTTAAACTTTTTGTATTGATCTTACATGTAATTAAATAGCTTACAGTAATCACAGGAAAAAATGCAGATAATTACATTGTAAGAAGTGTTGTACAACACACATTACATTCCAATAACCTATCTCATACCTTTACTGTGGATGCAAAATTTTCTTCATGTAGATGAACGTGTGCAACTTTTTTCTTTTTTATAGCATATTTTAAGACATTTTAATGTACTCTTTCCTTGATGTTGTCACCCTTAACAGAAAGGGATAGCATGGAAGTATATCCTTCCTGGCTAGCTGTAATCAAAAGTACTGGAAATGTCACAGGGAAGCATGGTTTCACAGAGTATTACCTTGCTGGGTTTGTGAACAAGCTTAGCTCAAACAGCAGTGAGGATTTCTGCACTGCAGTTCAATGCTTTGCTAGTGGTGAGCAAGGCACTCACTTCAAAGGCTCTTGTGCCTGCAACATATGGAATGATAGCAAGACAGCAATTATAATACTAAGTCTAAAAGGCATCTCTAATACTACACTTTAAAGATGATATGCTATCCTTAATTTTGATAGGTGTTTGTACTAATAATTTAAATATAACTGAGGATTTTTGAAGTGTACAAGAAAGTTATTTCAGAAGAAGGCAAGATGTGATTTTTTCAGTATTTACTTTAAACTGATGGAACGCTTCCAGGTAGATACACCCAATCCAGCTCAGGAATATCATCTTCAGTTTCCTATATTTTGTTAAAGAAACTAATCAATCAATAGTCTTTTCCCCTTTTCCATTAAGAAAGGAAAAAGACAACTCTCTTCTGTGTACATCAATGTAATTGTTTTTAAACTTTCCCTCTCAGATAGTTATCATTTTAATAAATATTTTAAAGCACATTTTCAAACCATTATTCGTGTGAAGTTATTGCAAAGGAAATACTCAGTATCACTTTGCTTACTGATGTGGGGGCAGGTATCTGTATCTACAAAGCATTCACTAAAACTAAGTTCAGGGTACACAAACTAACACCCAGATTTGTCAGATTTGCTCTTAGACTTTACACCTCAGTATTATTAGGATTCAATGATCATACCATTTTACTCGGAAGATAAAAGTGTACTAAATACATGGGGTGTTTAAAGTAGTTGTACCTTGGCACTGACTGCACCAACTCTCATTGTTTTTCAAAAATTTTTCATTCATTCATTTTCACCATAAAAGACCACAGCTTACTGAGCAAGCCAACACTCTATCACATGCAATCCATTCTGCAGTAGCTGTTTGGTTGTCAGATTTATTTGTAGCAGTTTCTCATCCCAGACAACTCGTACAACTGCAGTTTCTTACAGCGACATTTCAGGAGAGCATGATGAATCTTCATGGCAATTTATATGGACCAGATGTTGAGCATTTGCACAGTGCTATAGACAAAGTAGTTCTTCAAGGAAACACCTTTTAAGAGCACAACTTATGAACTGCTTTGCTTGTTTATGGTTGGTTTTTTTCCTGTTTATTTGTAATATGTTTTCTTATCGTAAAGTTAGGGAGTTCTGAACTTGTTCTTAGTTAAATTTGATTTCAGTGATCTAAAATAATTTATCAGAGATGGGAATATCACATGCTAAAATCAGTGCAACTATCATATCAATGTTAAACTCTGTGTCACTGGGTTTGCACTGTGTTGCACACAGCTCAAAATCTAGGCTGAAGTATTTGCTTCTGTAATGCTGTCAGACTGCATTTGAAAAATAGCAGCTTATAAACAATTTTCACTGTAATGTCCAACATTTCATCCTTGGCCTTAGCTAACTGAGAATTCTGTCTTTATCATCAGTTTTTAGGTATGAATAGAGCTGCTGGGTGGGCTGAGAACATCAAGTACCTGGGATTTGGATTCCTGTTTTACAGTTACTTGCCCTAGAAATGACAGACTTTGCTTTTTCCTTTCAACACCACACCTGCACTCATCTGAGAGTCTGGCATGATTGCAAAGACATTATGTCACTGCACTGTTGCGTCTGAACACTATTCAGGTTGGTGAACAAATTAATGGCAGTGCTTAACATGAAAACTGAAGCAAATACTCATGTTTCTCTGCATTCCTAGTTTCAAAAGTAGCATTTGTTTAAGCTGCCCAAAGTTTAATCTTACAGTTATGTGTATGTTCCTACTGAAATCAGTTAAGACATCTTATTGCCTTGCACAAGGTAGTGTTTTTAACTGCATACTGCATGTGATAACAAACCATCATTATCTCAGTTAAGAATTTACTTACAATACAAATATGGAGCACCAGTGGCCTCTGCCTTCTTATTCCATGATCACTAGGAAGAGTAGCAAGATAATTCAATAGCATGAACTGGCAGGACTTACACTTTGTGTTCTGTGTGCATAGCAGTTTCTTCCTGAATGCAGATGACACCAAAGATATTGAGTTAACTGTTGTTGCATTGTGATTTTTTTGACTGGATTGGCTTTGATTCTGAGCTCAAGTTTAAGACCTTCTGAGAGTTTTCCCTGTTATTTTTCATTTGCACTGCTTCTACAAAGCACCCCTAGTATTCTCCAAAGGCTTGAGTATGCATCATATTAAATTCCATGGAAACAGTATTGATAACATTTGAAGTGCTGGGGCCCACAGTTAATATTGCATGCCACCAAGCTAGAATGGTTTATACTGTGCCGAAATGATCAGGGTTTTGGCCATGAGAAGTTCTCAAAAGAGTTATTTTCCAAACCTGTATATGCACAGACTACCTTATCTCATTTTAATGAATGTTCTGCTTTTAACACAGTTGAGAATCTGAGACATTAAAGGAGAGTGGGGGGAGGGGGAGATGTGATCATTATAGTTTATTGGATTTAATTCAAATATCCTTCTTTATAAGATTGAAAAGACATTGTTCTCCAAGTAACAGCCTTTGGGTAGTATCAGAAAAAAGAAAAAAAGCATTCTGAGCACTTCAGTGGGTTGCTGGAATGCCCCAAGGTATGTTTATCCAGTGCTGAGAACCCAGGAGTAATTTTGACCTTTTTATCTGGAATTGGGTATTTTTACAGTAATGGACTGCTCTGTTTATATATGTATGCATGTGTATATATAATAAAGGGAATTCTTTGACTGCACTAGCAAGCACTGTTGCTATAGAAATGCATAACTGTTTACAGGTACAATATTGAATTTTGCTTCCTGGAACTAACGAGTTATTTGTATTTTTACTTTTGGACAATATACCCTCCAGCATTAAGGGAAATAGGGGACAGAATGCCTTGAAGTGATTCATCTGTCTTAGTCTTTACAGATAATGTCTTTTCCTCTGCAGCATCTTATGCTATTAATTATGAAACTTCAGCTATGAACTCTCACAAAATGCAAGCTTTGTACTCTTTGATAAAGATCACAAATCTTCCTAATGTAGATGCTTCAATGTTTTTCCCTGTTCAACTCATAACGACAGTATGAAAGCATAGTTTTTCATAAAATAGAATTACTGTTTACATAGGACCGGGTTCCTCTAAGAGGACACTGTTTTGGAAAGGTCTTGCAAGTAGCTTAGTCCTGGTTTTATTATAATGGAAGCATATTCTCCTTGCTGTTCAAAATGCATTTAATATCATGCTAGAGTTACTTTTTAGATCCCAGCAGTGTGTTTCAGAGACTTCAGAAGCCTATATCTGATGCTGCAATGCAGCTGCTTTCCAACATGAGCACAAGAGAAGAGGCACAAAATAATCAGCTGTTACTTTTGGAAGCCAAAGGAAAAAACAAAACAAAACAACAAAAAAAAACACAACAGATTGCTTTCCTAAATGTGATTACAATGCATTTCATCTTAATGACATTAGGCTCTGTCCTGTATTTGTATATCCTTACACAATCATATTTATCCTAGTTCTTTCATATTAAGGTGTTTGAAGAAATTCATTTTTTGAAGAAAAATACCTTAATTTACCATGGAATCACACATTACTGTTTAAGTTTAGGTAGACCAACAAAGATATCTGAGCTTGATGTGAAGGAAGGTGAGGAGATTTTGATCTTCAGGAGCAAATTCAATATTACAAATACTATAAAATGACAGTTGATGCATAGTTTAATTTTTTTCCCCCTCTCCAATTAGGACTTCCCCATTACCAAACTAATGGCAATCAGAGAAATGCAACAGTGCCATCTCTAGGACAGATGCACCATCCCCTTCATTGTAGGATATATCATGGAAGTTCAGTTAAAAGACGATAGATGTGTGACTTCACCCTTAGACATTTACAGACAAGTAAGATGTCTGAAAAAAAGGGGGTGAAAAGCTCATCTGATTTCTTTTCTTTTAGATTGGAAGTCTGAAAGTCTGAAAGTGTTCAAAGTTTCATCTGAGTGAGGCTTCCCAGATCCCTTAGTCTTTGTGAGCCCTTTGCATTCCCCAGGTGTATTCAATCAGTAAGAACAGACCTGCCATTTTCACAGCAAATCCTTCCGAGTGTTTCAAAACGCAGCCATGGATGACAATGAAAGGGAAGCTGAGGCTTATTTTTCACATTCATATACAGCTGAACTGAAAATATTGTTGGGCAGACATGATTTTACATCCTTGCCATCCCTGGCATCTCTGTTTAATGGTTGCTGTAGATTTTCCACACCAGCGTTTTTGACTGTTCAAATATAAAAGCAAAATGCTTGAATTAAAGCCCTAAAGTTCTTCCATTGAGTTGACCAATTATGTTCTAATTTTTTTTTCAGTTATTTACATCTAATATATATTTTAATTGCCCTTCCTATTTGATAAACTGTGTCATCAAACATAAATCACATTTTTAAAAACAAAGTTCAGGCTTCCATGATATTAATATTGTAAGTATATATTTCAAAATAAATCTAATTTGGGAAGGAATACAAGAAGAAAAACTATCATCAGAAAAAGAAACCATAACTTTTTAAATATCATTCAGTGTATGAAGGTACTTACATTAATTCTCTTGTAGGTTCCAGAAAAAAATAAAAATAAAAATAAAAATAAAAATAAAAATAAAAATAAAAATAAAAATAAAAATAAAAATAAAAATAAAAATAAAAATAAAAATAAAAATAAAAAATAAAAATAAAAAATCTGTTTTCCATAGCATGTATATTATTTCAGAACTTCTGACACAGATTCTTGAAAATTCTGATGTTAGTTATTATGTCAGGAGCAAACTTGTGGACATACACATGTCCCGCCATATGTTTCATTTAGGAAATGGTGTAGATTTCTGATCCTAGACAGCCACTCCTTCTAAATTCAATCACTGTGGTGCTAAAGAGTGCACTCGCTAGGGAAGCTGCAAGAATTACTGTTACAACATCACCTGCACTGCACATTAAAAAGGCTGGCTTGCTTGAAAACAAAGATGTTGGGTGCTAGCCAAAAAAGAGGAGAAGAATCTGTATATAAAAGATGTTACCCCCAGAGGGGGCAATGGATACAATTAACCTCCCATTTAATCTACTTGGAGAAACAAACTTTGAAAGAAAACTGCATAATTTCTTACTTGCCTCAGTCCCTGAAGAAGTTCTTCCTGACAGGTTTGCAGGCAGAATATTGCTTCAAGTGAACTCTTCTGGAATACATCTTTTTTCAGGTGCTCTAATAGATAATGAATAACATGACAAACTTCCAAGAAAGATCCCAAAATAATATGCATTTGTATCATATTTTTTAAACTTTTTTTTTTTTTTATTAACACAAGAAAAGGCATGACAAAATTAGTAAAAGGAGTGCTGTCTTAGTGGCCACTCAGAGAGTGGATAGTAACACTATAGGGTAAGAGTCAAGAAGTGAGGCCAAGCAACTATTTCATCAGCTCTCCTAGGGTGCAAAACAGCTAAAAAAAACAGTAAACCATGAGTGTTGTATGAGACATCTAGCTTTAGTCTTTATATATAACATAAAGATGCTTCTGGACCAGTTTCCTCTTAAATCTTGCCAAAGCAACATTTGCATTCTCGTCCTGTTTACAGAAATCTCTGCTAATTTGTTGGAGTAGTAAATATTTCCAAAATTTAAATATATTTCCTATATATGGCATTTGGAGCTTTTCTATAAAGCCTGGAAGATTTGAAAACCAAAAGGTCTCCTTTAAAAAGTGAATAATTTCATAATCTATCTGCCTCCATCCATTTAAATGCTTTTTCATAGAATCAGTGAACATCCCAAGTTAATAGGGACTCACAAGAACCACTGAGTCCAACTCTTGGCTCCACTCAGAACCACACAAACCCTACCTGTGAGGGCACTGTCCAAGAACTCCTTGAACTCTGGCAGCTCAGGGCCATACCCGCTGCTCTGTGCAGTCTGTGCCAATGCCTCTGTTCCAGTCCTCTTTGATTTTACTATTAAGAAGAAAACATCAATGAACATTTCAGCCCAGCAGTCCATCAAGATCCTCAGTATACAGGCCTATAAAGATTAGGAAACATTCTCATAGTCCCTCTTTCCCTGGAAATAAAACAGGAGGGGCTTGTTTCTGCTTCATCTAACCTCCTCTTATCCTAAGAAAAATAAAGCATATTGTTTTCTCCTCAAAATCCTCAATTTCTCCTGCTTCCTTTCATTATCCTTCCCTTCAATGAAAGGGTTGTTGGTTTTCCTCCCATCAGGTGAATAGAAGTCTTCACTTAGTATCTTTTATGTTGAGCCTTGGGGTCACAATCTCTTCCCTGCTCTTTGCTTTACAATACTAAGAGAATACAATTTGTTCTTGGTCAATACCAATAACAGGTTATTGGATCAGAGATTTAATTCATCTCTATGAAGCCAATCATGTTCCATCTACCTCTGTCCATATCTCACCAGCAAAAGATGCCCCTCATTGACTGTTTAGAAATACCATAAATGAAAGAAGTTGAAAAATGTAGCACTTACTCTTTTCTCTTCTGCCTTATTTTAAGTAGGTGGGAAAAGTGCTGCTCACTTTGCTTTCTGAATAACACTAGAGAATTGCAATCAGTGTCCTCATCTCTTCTTCTACCCCCTTTTATTTAGTATTATTTTGTTGCACAGATTCCTTGTACATGCAGACTTAAGACCACAACTTTATGTGTCAGCTTGAGACATCCCAGACACATTTTCTTTTAGGCCTTTAGCCAGACCTTAACACAAGACCTGTAGTTTATTGTGGGTATAGAGAGCTTGGAGGACTTAAGGGCATTAGGAAAGGACAGTGCTGATTTTCTGTCTGAAGGATTGCATTAATATTTTCTGCCAGTAATAGATTAAAGTGTTGGGAATGCAGAAGTGCAGTAATGAGCTCAATAAAACAGAATTCGATGCTGCCTTAATATATTAGAATCACTGCTAACTACCATTTTAATGTTACTCAGACAATGTGCTGACAAGACCTGGCCACAAAATGAATGAGTTAATTGTTCCTTCTAATTGTTTTATTTTGGAACTGGAATTCATTCTAGACTTGCTCCCTCCTTTATGACATTCTTTGTGGTTCCAGCTAGGAGATGCTTACTAGTGTGTGTCTTTAGCAGTCTCACAGTTGATCTCCACCTATAACCTAGTATCTTTCTAGGTGGACAGCTCTGTTTCTACTGTGACAATCTGCAAATTTAATTAAAACATTTCTGCACAAATGTCCTCTTATTTTTCTCCAAACTATCTGTGCTCATTAGTCATAAATATGGCAACATACCATACTTTCAAATGCATCACAATTATTAGTGGCACATACAGGGTAGTGAGCAGTCAAGTCATATTCGTATAAAACATTTGTATGTGCTCTTGACAAAAAGAATTTTATTTGGGCAGCTTTCCAGATACTTACATGTGCTTAATTGCCAAGCAATGTTTTTTTCTGTCTGTTAAGTCAGAGTAGCTGTTCAGAATAACAAAAGCATACGAGATTACAGTTTAGAGGCTAAAAACGTTGTAGGGTCAGAGCCATGTGGAGGGAGTAAGGCAGTGAGCTCTGCCTGGATCACCTCTTCTTGCTGAGAGCCCTACTGAAGTATCAAGTTTGCCCATGTGGCAATTTGAAGCAGTTTTGCTGACATGATACTGATACTCTTACATAAAATTCTCAGATTATATTAGTAATTTGAAAGTATAAAAGAAATTCACCCAAAGTTTTGTCAAGAAAAGTGTAACAGTACATCCCGCTGACATGCGTAGAATACAAAACTTAGCTCTTTATTCTCCTCTTTTGTCTTGCATGCAGCACATGCTATGTTGATTTCCACTACAATATTTCATGTTGTCATGTTCTCCTTAAGCCTCATAGACCCTTCATGCAGGAGAGGGAAAAGTCGTGTACTTGCATTTATGTTTTATATGTTGAATATGCCTTCAAAACCTTCACAGTTTAATTTTACAATTTAAATACATATAGAAGATGTCATCCATGAATGGTGAGTATTATGTTTCTTTCAAAAGTGTGAAGGACCCATAACTCACAAGATCCTCAGGTATGAATGAATTATGAAGGTCTTTCTCATGAGTGAAAGCACCATAATCACTCTTCAAGGGTGAGCTATTCTATTTACTGCACAGGTATTCATTTTAGTCTATTTTAAAACAAACTGAAAGAAATCTATTTAAATCACAGTGTCTGCATTTAATGGGAAAAAGTGTCATAAATGTTAGATACATCAAAACACCTATTTCTCCATTTGTTTCCTTTACCCTTTCTTTATCTCAATGGAAGCAGCAGATTAACAAGGATTGTACAGGTTTGTGTACTGGATTTCCATAGCCTGATGACATGGGTCATTTAGTAGTATGTAAAAGAGGAACTGTGTTTTAAAAGTAGTTTTCTGTACCTTGTACCACTCAACAAATAAATAAATAGACAAAAGATAGTGATATTGTATTTTAAAAAACATAAGATAGAGAGAAATACAGGAGGAAAAAAAAAAGTTGTGCATGTGCAAACAAGTGATTTATGAACGCCTTTAATTTCAGAATCAAAGTCTCAGTAGCATTCTTATGATTTGTGAGAGTTCTGCTATTCCTCAGCACATCATGCATCAAAGCATTCTTCAGTTTTGAGTCAAGACCTTAAATGTACTTGAGGAGGTCCCTTCCCAAGAGCGACCCCAATTCCTTAAAAAAAAAAAAAATCTCATCTAATTCCCTGTTGTCCAATGCCTTCTACATCAATACAAAATTAATCCAGAGTAAGTGAATAGCATTGATTTGCATAGGATTTGTGAATATGAATAAAAAGAAGCAGAACAATAAAGAAAACACTCCTCAGGTTTTGAGGCATGCTGTACTCACCCATCTTAAGTCATATGGAATGCATACACCATGCAGTTCTCAGTTGTGTGTGTATTCTGCTTGTACGCCAACAGATTCATGAATGACGGATCATAAAACTCCCAGATAAGGCAGCAAGTGTATCTAAATCATCTGCCTATTCTTAGTCTAGCTAAAACCATGTAATAGATATGATTTACATCATTTTGTACAATTTGTGTGGATTAGGAAGAGGAATCTTCATAATTACATAGGCTTGCTGTTATTTAAATATTTACCAACATTAAACACCAAAGGGGCTGTGCAAATGATCCAGGGGATTCATATTGTTCTAAGCTAATATCCGTTGTACAATATTATGCAAATTGCATAAACTTTATTTTGTTCCTTCTGCTCTGAGCAGTGTATCCCAAGGCAGCTATTCACTAAGTTGAAGCAGATAAAGTTTTAATAATAAATAGTGATGATGAATAAGTCAGAAAGTTTGTGCAATGCTAATGTACTTGTTGGCCTCAGGGTAGTTTATTAGATAAACAAGTTACATTTTATAAGTTGCCTGCACATAAGCGCCTTTTGTTTTCCAGGAATTGTTTTGATGATAAATTATTTCAAAACATTACTTGTTAACAAACAACTTGTATTCACTTTCAATTTGCCACAACTTTCCTCAAACTTAGGATTTAATCAGTACAATTCCATATTTGTTTTTCTTTAGCAATAGCATGAGAAATTAAACTTTTCTGTGGGATGAGGGATAGATCCTTTTACAGAATCATAGAAACATAGAATGGCCTGGGTTGGAAAGGACGCCAGGGATCATCAAGTTCCAACCCCCTGCCACAGGCAGGGCCACCAGCCTGCAGATCTGGTACTGCAGGACTCCATCCAACCTGGCCTTAGACACCTACAGAGATGAGGCATCCACAGCCATTCTCACAGCCTGTTCCATTACCTCACCATATCCTTTCTGCTCTTTAAAGCAGAATTCTTAAGCCTGGAAATAGCATCATTTCAAGACTTTAGATCACAGGATCTTAAGAGTAGAAATCAAATAAAACAGACAAATAAATACAGGAGTCCCAATATGCCCATGTTATACAATTGGCCTCTTCACAATATTGATACTGAGCCATGGCAGACAAGTTGAAAAGTGTCTATTTGGGCAAGAAATTCCACTAAATTTTGAGAAGGATGAAGTATAAACAAGCTTATTTAACCACCGCGCTGTAAGGAAAAATATTGAAAATGTTTTAATGACCCTTTCTACTCTATGCAGCCTGTTCCCATATAGGCCTCTCTGCCTCTGAAGTACATTTTCAGCATCTGCATTCTGGTTATGTTAAAAATCTCCCTGATGATACATTAGATCTTAATAAACACAAAACGCCGTCATTTGGACCTTTGCTGGATTTTTTTTAATGTAAATAACAAACAAATTTTATATCCTTGCACAGAAAGAACAGCTGGTGCTTTGGTGAGAAGGGTCTCTCACCTCTACAATTTCTTGAATTTAGTAGCAGCGGTCTGTAGTCTTTCCAGTTACCACTGGGCTGCTGTGAATCGGTGATGGAAACATTTATGACATGAGACACGATTGCAAGTTTTTTGCAAAGACTATGTCTCTCTGTACTTGCTGTCTTAGCTGTCATAAATTTCCTCGGTTTCTACCATTCTTACAGCTGGATGGATGCTAAATTGCTCCAAAATCATCAGGAAAATAATGTCTGGAAATTGAGTCAGAAAAAAAAAAAATAAAAATGATAGACATCAGGTTTAATGTTTAGAATTTTGCACTACAGGAGACAAGATACCCATTTCCAGTTCTGCCAGTTTCTCACAACTAGTTAGGATAAGCAATTGGAGAGCTAGTTCAAATAGTTTTGAAATATTTTTAGCAAAATGCTGGCATAAGTAGACCTCAGCTTCCTTATCTTCAGGCTCTTACACATTCTGTAAACAAAATATTTATGTATTTATGTTTACAAAAAAATTCATGTAGAAGGACTCGCATTTTAAAGAAAGTTCACTGACCCTCAGAAATGAGAATTTACACAGAAAAGCGTTTCTCTTGGCTGTTTTTCTCCACACCTTTGTACAAACTTATTTCAGAATGAGTTGGAAATGAGATATAAGCAAAAAAAAAAAAAAAAAAAAAAGAGAGAAAAATGTCAATTGTTTTTAAAACTCAAAAGCTGGTTGAACTTGATTGTGTTTGGGCATGGTCTTCAGAACTGTGAAAAAGACAGAGAAAATTTTAACTTGCTCTCTGCTCCATATTTCCCAAAACTGATCCTCTCATGATCATATGGGATCCAACATACAGCATTTCCACAGCTATGGGGAGCCTCTTTTGTTCACGTTTGTATTGCATATTGGAGCAAAGTTCAGGTTCTTATCACAGAATGAGTGCTGTTCTGCTTAAAATTTAAGCATAGTATTTCTATGGAAGCAAAAGATGAATATGTTTTTTAAATCCTCTCTTTTTATCTTTTTAATTCAGTAGTTAAGGAGCTTCCTAAAAGGTCTTCTAGAGTAACACTTCAGAGCTTGTCAAGTGTCTTTCTTCTGTTTGAATTTTCCACATTAGTGGTCGTTGCTATGATACATCATGCCTACTGGTAGCAGCATACAACATGATTCATTTCATGGGCAGGAAATTCCATGACAAGGACTTATCAGAGCAGGAAATTAGAAAGATGCTATTCCTTTAAGTAATTCATCCAAGAATGCCCGTAAATATAATTTCAAATAATTTAACCTTATAAGAAAATAGTAACATTAAAAAAAGACTGGCAAAAATGCGTCCAACTTATTATACTTCCAGTATGCGTTGTGCAAATCATCTTTCACAATGCTTACACTTATAGAGCACTAAAAATTTCTTTTGAAAACTTTACATATCCAAATTATATTAGTTCAGACCTTCTGGAAGCTACATGTCTTCTAAGAGAACTAAAACTAATTATGCACTTCACCCTACATTCTCTCAACATTATTCTTTGTTGGTAAAAGATGCATCACTCTCATTCATTCATCTTCCACATCCTCCTAACTACATTAAAATAGTCAATTACAGTCCTTTATTTCTAGAGTGAAAGGTCCATTAGTTTGCAAATTTCTGCAGAACAGCTGAGCATACTAACGTTTGTTTTGACATTTGAGAAAAAGATGTTCTAAAGGAGATAACAAACCAGATCCTCAACAGATATATGTCAAAATAATTGTTTGGCATTAACGGAAATGAAGTGGAGGGAATGACAAGACTGAGGTGATAAACTGAGCAAAAAATATTCTTACTGAAATTGAAGTGGAATTTAAAAGGTTAAACAGATGCTTAGTTATGAGTTTGCACTGGAACCAGTAAAAAATCCCTTGAGGATTTCAGGGGTGAAAGACAGCCAGTCATACCACCTGGCTGATCACAGATTAACACAAAACTTCACCTCAGGATCATAATCTTCTCCAAAAATGATTGCAGACATTATTATATACTCTGCTTCAGATTTATGATCTTGATCTTTTTGTTGAGCCTCCAGTAACACAGTTGGTGTGGAATTCATCCAGCATTGCCTCTACAGGGAGAAAGTGAGTTGGTTATGTCCAGTGAGGAGTTGTCTCATTCCAGAGTGAAACCATAGAAATAATGGTTTATTTCTGAATAATTTATAATTAATGTTATAATTTCATCAAGATTTTAAATAACTATGTAAAGTTATTTTGTGTGCCTGCTGATATAGGCTTATACATCCATGACCAGTGTTTATGGAAACAAGAAGATAACAAAGAACTGCAAAAAAAGTTATTATTTATAGTATTCCTGTAACAAGATTTGGGATTAGAAGTAACATTGTTTTCATTGGTGAGGCACACTCATGAAATACCTGGTAAAATGCCAGTTATGTTGTTTTGTGTGTAGGATATAAATTGGATCAATCCTATACATAATTTCCCCCTTCCTTCAAACCAAAGGAAACATGTACAACCTTCAACACCCTGATGCATGCCTTCAGGCTCTGTTTTAACAGTTTGCATGTAATTTGCATTTAGCAAGCATCAGCTATGACAATTTTTGCACTTGGAAATACCACAAGACAAGTACACTAGAAAAAAGATTCAAGATAAATTAGCACATCTTACCAATGATACAGCAATAAAACCCACATTATGTCACCAACCTGCATACAGTTAAAAAAATTAAAGCCACTTTTTCAGCTACTCTTTAGATAGCATCTAAACTTACTGGCCAAATTCTTGTTTCCTAAACTTTATTCTTATATAACCCACAAAAGCAGAGTCAGACTGGGTAGCTGATTGACTCCTAGATTTGAATGCATGAAATTCGAATGGATCTACTTTGCAATCTGTATACATTTTATCACTACTACCTTTACAGATTCATTCCTGCTGAGAAAGAGATTTTGAACACTTGACTGGAATCTTTCCTAAAATACACTAGCCTCTCCTAAATGAGCCTGTAAACTCATGGAAAGAGAAGGTCAGAAGAGAACATACTGAACCTGCACGTGGAAGGAAAGGAGAAGAAATTCAAGAAAGAAAAATGATCTGATAGCTGTCAATGTAACATAATCTGAGTTTGCCTTTTGCTGCAAATTCCCTTCTTCCCCTCCTGGAAGACTGGAGGGGCAGAAAATGGGGTGTATACTCAGGGATACTCATCATCCAGTTCTTGCCCTCCCACCCAGAACAATCCACAAAAAAAATAATGTTTAGAACTCAGATTTGTATTGCTTGCCTGATAACCCTTCCCTCTGCTCTTGCACTTGAACTATGACCACTAGTGAAACTCACCTGGGCTGAGTGGTAGCTTTTGAGTTCAATTCTGTGCATGAAGTTAATCAAGACAGCTCCTTTGGTTTAAGCATTTACTGGATAAAATATTTGTCATATAATTTTTGAGAGCATTTCTTTACAGCTTTGTATTTTCAAACAATTTTTCTTTCTGAACATGAAGTTTTGCTGTTGTTTTTTTTCTTTGGGAAGTAATGTGGATTATTTCTCTTCCAGTATTTACTCCTTTACTGCCATGGTTTGTACAAAACCAATCTCAGGAGTTGTAAAGTGCTGAATGCTCCTGCAGTAGCTCTGGAAAAGCCCATGAGGGCCTAGCAGTTATATTCATTACCAGTATATCATCCGTGAGTGGGATAAGATGAAAATTAGTTCATTACAGAATTATAATGTCATGGTGAAAACAACATCCTTGTGTGCGCAATAAACTTAAAGCATATGTCTAATGTGGACAGTACAGCCCACAGACAAGAACTCACGGAAAGCTGTACTGCATATTAAACAACCAGATCTGCCTCCTTCTGGGCTATGTGTAAATAAATGATCACAGTATTAGGCTTCAAACAATCTGACTTTAGAGAAGAGAAAATAAAGGCAGTGTAATGCTGACACACAGAACTTACAAAAGGCTCTTGGCTTAACTCAGATGCAGCCTTTTTAACTATTAAACCAAAATAACTCCAAAAAATCATTAGTGGAACACTGTTCCCTGGTGGCTAAAGCAAGGCTATCAGAACCCTGTGAATAATTGATCAATTTTTTTTCTTTTTTTCAGTACAACTGCCAAAGGAGGAGAAAATAAATTCTGCTTAGATTGACCCTAAATAAAACTTTTTTTTCTTGGCATGGAATGCTATGGGGAAAGAAGTTTTATTTTCATGCATGAGCATTTGCTCAGTACTACTCAGTGCCAGATTTTGGATGCTTTAGTTTTTACTGCCTCCAGAGCTGACCATGTAACATGTGGACAAGGCTGGGGATAAATAATGTGTCAAAAGGGTATTGAGATGGTAAGAAATGGGTCTAAGTGGGTAAGTGGGAAGAAGTAACCTGCATGGCTATGTGAAGATTTAGAATAAGCTACAGAGGAGCAGCACTGCAGGTTAAAATTCTACTATTCATTTGTGATTATTAGTAGCAGTAATTTATTTGTTAATATTAGTTACTATTCATCTATTTTTTTGTTTTTACTATCTGAAAAGTATGAGTTATGTGAAAATGGGGTTTCTTTATATTTGATTATGGTTGCACTTTGTTACTTGCATTAACTTACCAATGCTGCTGCACTTGTCTGGAGCTGAGCTGTGACATGCCCAGCCACTGTGCTATAGCAGTTGCAAAAAATGCAGTGCTTTGCGTATTGTGAGCTGCACAGTCTGCAGTGTAACCTGGAGATGTCAATGCAATGTTGCTGTGGAAAAGAGCGTTGCAATCACATTATTGAATTATCTGCTATATGATTCTGAAGCCAATTCTGAATAGAGTTTAGTCAGTTCATTTCAGGTAGAAAATACGACAGTATGAAATAGGTTGTTAAACATGATTGATTTCTCAAAACTCCTCTATAATCATACTGGGTAACCCATTACAATGGCAAACTATTTTCTAGAAGATAGGATAGCATTAATAGGATGTGTCCATTTACTATATTTGCTTCATGATATAAAGTTTGCTCCTAGATATTGCTGCTTCAGATGAACAGAATTTGTGAAAGCTGTGAAAATGGCAATAACCATAATCATTTGTATCAGAGGATTAATATGTCCATAGAGCTGTATTCTGATTTTGATGATACTGAAACAAAGTATTCATGACAAAATGTCCACCATAGGGAGGCTGAAGCACCATTGGTTTGGGGGCCAGCATGGGGATGCTTTGATTGATCACATACATGTGGCAGCTTTTACCTACCAGGCTCTTCTGTCCCAGCAGTGAGAAAACCTCTTTATCCTTCAAAGCGTTACCCTCTCTGAAAAAGAGTCTCTGTAGGGAAAGATCTGCCTTATTGTTTGAAGAGTTCTGAATCTAGCTAAAAGGCAAAACATATATGTCCTTCCTTTTTAATATAAGGTTTAAGAAAATGCTAAATGGAAAAGGGCACATTTCTGAGTCAGCAAATAGAGAAAAATAGACTGTCAAGCTGGCCTAGTTCATTATACATCATAAAAATGACAGTTGAAAGTGTTGTTCATTGCCTTACAATATTTACCAAGTACTATTCGCACATTTTTGGAACTACAAATTAGCATCAACTCTATTACACAACTTTGTAGTATGGTCCTTCTCTCTCTGCCTTCCTCCCCCCCTCTCTTCTTCCCTCCCACTGCTGGCTCTCTTGCAATCCTGATAATTTCCAATATTCTTCTCCCTTCAGACCAAAAGAGGATCCCCAGCATCATTCCCATATCTCACTGGGAACATCCTATTGTGTGCATAGGTGATTCACATCAGAGGTTTACATACATCATCTGCACATTCCTGTGTATGTTCATGTACTACTTGCTGGAAAACACACAGTTTTTCACCTTTTAACAGCGTATCAGAAACACACAAGGCCACAGTGCTCTCACCAGCACTGAAAGCAGTGCTGTGACATCCATTCTCACTCCCCTTCTGTGCAGTGCATCCCATGGAGCTTGTCACTGCTCCACCTGCAGTGGTTTGCCTACATTGTGTCTTCTGTGTGATTCCAAATCCCTTACACAGAAGAAAAGAAACTTCCTGGGAGAAGTTATATAAAACCATCACTTGTTCTTCTTTTGCAAGACTTCACTTGAGCAAAACTAGAACAAAATGTTACATAGAAAAGCAAATAAACTGGGGGAATCTGAGAATGGAAATACAGGCTGAAAATTTAGAATGGAATCTGAGTGTAAACTGCCATCCTTTTTTTCCAGCTGGCTCAAAGTAAATGCTACACTATTCCCATGGCTGCCAACAAAAAGCAAATGTCAGGAGAGTGAGAGGAGGAGGGAAGGAAGAGCCAAAGGCAAAAAGAGGCTTCTGCCATGAGGATCCTGTCCCAGGGTACGTTCCTGCTACCAAAGAGTATCTATTCCCCTTCTTTGTTTTGGAACCATTATTTTTTAATCTTCTTCCATTTCCCCTGTAAAATTTGTTCAGTAAAACTGATAGACATTGAATTTTAAAGCAACAATCTTTTAGTAAAAAAAAATTTTAAAAATTTAAAATATATTAAAAACTGGTCTGAATGATCCTTCAGGACTTTCTGAACATTTGCCTTCTCTCCAAAGTTCATGGGTTTCCTTACAAGACATCTTCAAACTCCAGTTCACAAGTGCTGTTTTCCTAGTGACACTGCATTTGAGGTCTGTGCTCAAGGCCCATGTATGATCTCCTGGAAATGACAATATGTCAACCCAAGATGAGAGTCTGCTTTGCTTGGAACTCAGTACCATTATGCTGGCAAACTTTAAATCATGTTTGTGTATAATAAGAATTTAAAATATGAGATAACAAGTAGACAGCCAGTAAGTAGACTCTTTGAAAATAGGTAGTTGTTGTTTTTCTAAATTAGTACAGCTGTTTGTATGATAATGTGGTTCCCAAGCACAGCACAAATTGTTAAACAATATTTTCTTCAGAATTTTTACCCCAATTTCCTTCCCTTAAATTTTGTTTTTCTCTTCCTGTGCTGTAACATCCACAGCAGGAACCGAGCATCAGCAAGCCTTAATTTCTAAATTTTCTCTTCATTCAGCTGGTATAAAGTTTTGCATGGTGGCCTTTCCATGTCATAAATATTAAATGCTAATGTGTACGCTCCATCTGGAAGACGCTTCATTCTCAAATTCTCAGCTCTGTTTCCTCACATAACAACCAATAACAGAGATCATTAAATGAGAAAAATTTTATTTAGGAACACTGAGAATGTAACCTATAGTAGGCAGCATATGCAAAATATTAAGAAGTGATGTTTTATTGGCCAATTTTTCTTTATTGCTGCTTATCTATGAAGAAATGAGAAGATAAAATCATTAGAGTCATAAAACAAGTACCATACCAAGTATACTGCTTGCATCTGAATTTGCTTTACTTTTTTCATGTTGTTAAAGTACAATAAGGAAAATATGCCTATAAAACATTTCACACTAACTTCGCCAGTGCTGCTCACTGTAATATGGAGCTTTCAATTTCTTGTGTTCCCATTTGACACTAATTATTCTCCCTGGAATGCTTCATTATGCTCAGTTTTCTTTGCATGTATATGTGCTCTCGTGTGTGAAAGAGATGTAAAGTCTGTTGTTCACAGTAAATTTTACTCAGATTCAACAGCACCAATTTATAATCATTTACATTTACAGAATGCTTTTCACTCTGGATGATCCAAATGCGCTTTTCAGACTTTTATATTCAGAGATGTAGAATGCAGCCAACTTCATGTGAATTGTTGTGCTGTCTGATCGCATTCAGTGGTACAATAAAAATGGTCTGTAAATCCAACTCCAAGAAGTGCTAGTGCAGAATATCAGCACGAAGGTGGTTAAGTAGTGATGCGTGAAAAACAAAACTTTCTGTGACCTTATGAAAAAAAAAAAGTATTTTGGCTTATCTGATAAAATTAAATTTTTTAAGGGAGTAAATTGTCACTCTGATGTAGATGTATCATTATTTCTTACTAACAATTGAGTTTAATTGAAGCTCTTATCGGGAATACATGACTTTTCATTAGCCATAACGTGCTTAGAAGTTTTGCATTCTTCCTAAAACAAGATCTGTTATTCACATTGATAAGTATAGCTACAGAAATCAAAGGAAGTAAGAACAGGGATGAAAAGGAACTGTCCTCAACCCTGTGAGTTCATGAAGTACTGATAGTGTTATCAATATCAACATTTTTTTTCTTTTGAGAAGGAGCAAATTCTCCTTGAGAAGGAGGAGAAATTAAAACTGTACAGCAATTCTCCAAGACATCTTTCCAAGTATTTGAATATATGTTCTATGTAATAGGTAGGTTCTTTTGAAGACAGTTGGTCTGAATACAAGCACGTGTTACATATGGTAACTTCTTCGTTGGTAGAACACATTGCTATCATTGATTCTCTTTTTTATTTCCATTTTTTTTAAAATTATTGTTTATTTATTTATTAATTGCAATTAAAAGAATTATTGTTGGTTTTTTTTTCCTGATGTTTCATGTTCCTTTCTTTTCTTACACAAACATAAAAGCAAATGGAAGCCAACTCTTGCTGATTTTCTAGTAGATAGATTACAAGCAGTTCACATTGTTTTTCCTGAATAGTTTTTGTAATTCCCTTGGACCATCTGTAAGTTTTAACATACATCACAATTCCATTAAGCATGACACATAACTGTTGCAAACCACAGTGCACCCATCAAACTGATGTTTACCTGAAGGCCTTTGAATAGATTTTGTCAAGATCAAAAGTAATTACTTTGTAAAGTTCATTTCCCACCCTGCATCTCTTTTCTGCTGAATAAACATTACAAAAGATGAAATATGGAAGGGTCATTTACATCCATCACTTTTAAATATTAGCAATAGGTGTATGTGGCTCACTGTTGTGTAAAAATCGTTTGGATACATCATTCCAAGTTGGATAACACATTATTTTAGATAAAGAACTAAGCACAGTTTCTCCTTGTCAACCTGTACTGAATAAAATGAAGGGAAGGGGCTGTCTATTAACTTTATGGCTAATTTATCTTCCCTCAAAATGGTCATACTTTGTAAACATTTTTGTTAACCAATATTAAAGTGTGTATATGATTCAAACAGCTTTTACATCTTATTGGAGTATACCTACTAAGTTATGTACAGAAACATGCAGTAATACAGCATTTAATTCAAGCAATGGATATTTTAAAAATGCATCTACTTTCCAAGTAAAGACCTTCTTGGGAATTTAATGTTTCAAATGATGTTTTACTGATTTCCTTTGGAAGACACTTGAAGGCATCAGTGAGCATTCTCCAGTGAAGCTTTCCCTATGTCAGGCAATGGAAATATAGAGAGTTAGAAATGTTTAATATCACCAATCTTCATCCATAGATGAGTCTATAGATCCAGTAGTAACCCTAGCCAAAATGATCTGCTGTAAATCCTTTCTAACAGAGTACTGTGAGGTGCTTTGGCTTTATTATGCTGTAGCTTTATTCAGTTGTCAACACAGTGACACAACTTGAAGATTTGTGTTCATATTAGCACGCTGATTTTTTTCTTGTGGACTTTCAATACAATGTTGATTTTTCTTTCACTTTAACTGAGACAGAAATGGACTAATCCTTATCTGATTTCACTATTTTGTCTTAAGTTTTCTTCTTCCCTCTGAGACAGGCTTCCTCTGGACATTGTTGTCTAAAGTAAAAACAAAGATGCCATTGGCTGAGGGCTCAGATATTTTGTATATGAACTTGTTTTGTAAGCACTTTCAGAGAGTCTTAAATACCCATATCATGGAGGATTTTGCGCATGTTCTTTCATGTAACAGAAGACTTGTCCATAACATCTGTTAATCTTGGATGGTGTGACAAATTCAAAGTGTTTGAAAGTCTCTCAGGACAGTTCTTTAAAGTGTGTTTTGCTCTCTTTTTCATTAAAAATCCAGGCTCCTGTTTGAAGATGAATCCTCAACTGGAAAGTTGCTTTTAGTTTTAAATGGAGAATTGAAGGATTTTCTTCAATCAGGTTTTGGCTGCAATCCATCCTTGTCTGTCAGCCTTTCCAGAACTCTAGTTTCCTTCTTCTTTTTCCTTTACTTTTTGAAGGCGAGGGAACTGAATCAAATAAATAACATGTGGCATCCCGGAAAAGGCAGATAATGTAACTGCTTGAGCAAAGAGAATGTTTTTCAATTGGAGAGAAACAACGCAAAGTAATGTTACAGCAGTCTGTGCTACCAGCCCAATTTTTGTTAGGGAAATCAGGCTTCTTGCCATATTTCATATCCAGAAATACAATTTTGTCTGCACCCAAAAACTAGATTCTGAATGACAACAAACTTCAAAATGTAGGAATTCATACTGAGCTCTAATTTAAGTGGTTTAATCTGTCATTTCTTGTAAATAAAGATGGGGACACAACAGTCATTAAATTGCTGGTAGAATTAGTGTCTTTATTCAGGAAATTCATTGTCCTTTGTAGTCTTTAAATAGATTAGGTGCAACAGAAAGCTGTAACTGCTAACTCTGTGTATCTCTTTTCCATATTGCAAACAATTCTGGGACTTCTTTGTGCAGTTTTGACTGAAACCCATTCAGAGACTTCCTTGTCTCCTTTGCTTCGCTGACTCTATGTTCATCTATTACCTGCTTTATTTTTATGCTGACATATTCATCTGTCCAGCCTGAAGTAAAATGGTTTATCTTTAGTCATTACATGAATTCTTATGGCAATAACATTCAGAGGAGCCTTTTACTGAGACATAAACTGTGGGCTAAAATGTCACAGAATTTTATTAGACAATCTAAACTTAATTGCAGATAAATTGATGCTCTCATAAAAGATGATGCGAGATTTCTATTAACTCCAACATATGGTAACTATTCATGGGAGGACAGCAAATAAAGATATCACTAAATGTTACTTTTAAACAATCACATTAGGAAAGTGCTTTATTTATTTTGAATGAAAACTTGTAATATATCAATTACTAGCAAGACACTACTGAGGATTCAAAGTATTCAAAGAACATCACCTGTATAAAACTGCAGTAGAAATTTGTTTATTCTTACTGAGATATTGGGATATTTAAAATATTTTCTCATCATATCAAAAAATTCCTTGTTTTTTTCACTGTCATATCACACTGTTACTGCAGTTACTCTCTGCTTTCATTTCACTAAAAGCAACATCAGAAATGAACATACAGAGTAGAAAGGTAAAATTTTGGGTGAAATACATGCACAAATTCCTTAGGAGATAAGAACAGAAATAAAGAAGCCTTGCTTTATCTTATTAGTTGAATTGGAGATAAACCTTAAATACCAACATAAAAAAGAAGCAACTTCCAGTTCTAGGAGGAATATGCAGCCATCAAAAAGTGAGTTTATTTTTAATATTCTGTAAGATCTGAAAAATACACCCATGTTGCCAAACTGTTCAGAATTTTTACATATACCAAATCTGAGAAATACCAAAGGCTAAAACAGACAGCTGAAAGGTTTACTTAACAAGTAATCTTTCAACCTCAGTAACAAACGACGACACAAACAGATGTCACTGCTTTGGCATTTCAGCTCATGGCTGATATTCAGCACTGTCACACTTGTGATTGTTGAAATTTGAATTTTCTATACAGAATTAAATGGTCTTTGCTCATCAGAGCAAAAGTTGGACCAGGAGCCATGGCTTTTGGCTTCTCTTCACAGTTTTGTCACCAAGCTGTCAGATAATCATGTCAACCATGTAAGTCTTAAACACCTTTCCCTTATTTCACTGAGGTTCACCTGGGGTTTAACTAATTAATTAATTCTACAGTGAATGATACTTGTAGGTAAAAGATATTGCAGATAGCAAAGTTTAATTATTTGTGTCATTACTGTCCCAGTCTTTAGAAATGTTAGTGATAAGCCCTAACGGTTAAATGAACTGTATTCATTACAGTGCAAACTTTATTCCATCTTGTTCTCGTACTGACAAGTTCTGTACCATCCCACTTTGCCTTGATACAGTTTAAATGTTCCATGGTGACAGGTTAACTTTAAAGCTGTTCCAAGTTAATCACATGCTGCTAGAGACCATTGCACACAGACAAGTCCTGTACTAGCAATTCTGACAGTTCATAGACAATTATATTTTGTGTTTGCCTCAGCTAAGATATCGACTGAACAAAGAGTGAGAACCAAAACCAGCTCCAAATGCTGCAATTGGTAGTTAGTTAAGTATTTTCTTTCTTTTTTCACTTCATTGCCAAAAACCAAGATGGTTTCTGCAGACATTTTAAGTCTGTATAGACACTCGGCTAAATTACAGTTGTTCTACTGCAACGGCAAAGTGTAAGGGAGGACTGGAAAAGATCCAGAGAGCTTGTTTTCATTCCAAAGATCCTTTATAGATTTGAAATCATACTAGAAGAGCAGCGCCCTGGAGAGTCAAACACCATGGTGTGAGTTCCCATTTGACACTGTGAGTAATTTGATGCTGAATAATATTTACATAGCCACCTCTTTAGGAGTTGAGAGTAAAGCATTCTAATTATGTCATATATGTATGCAACGGAGCTGAACATCCCCAGTTACTCTGACACACTTGTTTTCTCTTTGCTTGCCCAAGTAGCCAAAGGACACTTTTAAAGGCTTAATAGAGTCCACCAGTAATGTCACTATGGAAACATAATCTTTTGGAGGCTGCTACTTTAGCAGAGTGCCATCTTTGCTCACCCAGCGAGGGCTTAACAAGTCTTAGCTAGAAATACCCTGCAGTGCCAATGATATGTATAGTATTCAGGGCTGTCTAATCATACAGAACAGGACAAGCTCCTGAAATAGGATATCAATGAAAAAGGGTACTAAAAACTGCTGTTACTGACTGACTTACTAAATTGTAAACCAAAGCATGTGGATGGCTAGTGCAGTGGGTTTTTGTTAGAAAACAATAAGTGTGAAAGGCAAAAGCAAACTAATTTACAACTTAATGGAGGATGTTGGATTTGTATCTTCAGTACTTATCCTGGGGAAGAGGATTGTACTCCCTCAGGCAGATGGTCAGCACAGATAGACCACTGCAGTTGCCACCTAAGAGGTTTATTCCGTTCACTCCACTGGGAGTTGGGCTCTGGCTGCTAGAGGCCAAAAATCCACTAATCCTCTATCCACTTCAATATATTCCTGTGGTGTGCCATGTTTGTACTATTATCAATACTTATCATACTCAGTATATATGTTTCTGTCATACCTGTCAAGGAATACTCCTGAGTTTCTTGAGGAAAGTTTTTGTAGTTCTTAAGAAGCATTTCACCGACTTCATTTATTGTTCTAATTAGTACAAATTAAGAACCTAGATATTATATGTCATTGTGGAGAATGCTAAAAGAATGTTATAATGATTTTTTAAAACTTTTGCTTTGATTTTCTTAAACAATGCCTTCCATGTAATGTATGATAAAATATTATCTATTCTGGAATGTAAAGCTTGGAGATATTACTTCTACTCAAACTTGGTGGGGGTGGTCAAGACTGTTTCTTGCACTGTGTTCTTTTATTTTCCCATTTTTTGCTTCATAGATAACATAAAAAAAGTCTTCACAGAAGTAATTCTATTTCAGCAGCCTAATCCTCTAGGTTTAGTAGAAAGCAACAGGAAAGTGAAGCATTTGCATTGCAGTTTCCATGTCGGGGTTGTACTCAGTTGTGAATAGTAGCCAGAATTCTGGTGGCACGTGCCGTACCTCCCAGTGCCTCACAGCAGGTCTTCTGCATTTCACTTCTGTTATCCTTTCTGGTATTTTAAAGGCAGAACATTAGAGCTCTGCTACCCAAATAACTGAGCTTTGAAAGGTCCTGCATTAGTTATTGATACTGAAAAGTGAATTAGAGTGTAGTTTGACTCTTCTGTCTTGATAAGTTTGCTGTGATAAGTGAGCTAATAGAAAATAAATAGAGCAGATGTAGTAATAAATTTCTATCCTGACAGATTTGATATCTCTCCACCCATGTACTGAAGACAAGTTGAGAGATGTGTGTATGATTAACATCACTTAAATGGGTGGTGTCTGAATTAGCATACTGTGCTATAGGCACTTGAAAGCCTCTATATTCTGTAGTAATAGTTAACAATTAAATCACACTTTATATTTTGAAAGTACTCTGGTGATGAGAGATTATGTTCCATTAAAAATAGTAACAGATAGTCCATAGATGGGAGAGAAAAAAAAACACACAATGCTGACTGTAAGCATCAAAGCACTGGTGACACAGAGACACCAGGAAGATGCTGCAGTTCAGCATTTCATAGTAGGGTAGTTTTGCTTATAAAGGCTGTTTTATGAAAGTTGTCTGCTGAGAGTGGTAACATACTGTGGAAAGAATGGCTTATTCTTTTTAGTTTGAGGTCCAGTTTCTCCAAATGTTCAGGCATAGTCATAGATTACCTTCATGTAGAGGTAATTTGCTATTTGATTTCCATAAATGTGAAAATTGATCAAGGAGAGAATGAAATATTTTCTTCTCCCCCCATGTGTACAGAGTGGAACATATTAAGTTGCCAGTATAGCCTAAGAGAGACATACAGTAGACCAGTACTTTCACCTTTCCTGTTAATTTTCTTTGTATTCCTTTTGTGCAAAATGTAATTTTTTGATTGCTTCCCTGTGTGGCCACACTCAGTTTCTGATGTGTGTTGCTACACTGTGGTCCAACACAAGCAAGGAGAATCCAGCTGACCTTACATTAAACATTAGACATAAGGCAAAAAGGCAAAAAGTGAAGTCAAAGGCATAAAGTTATCTGAGAGACACAATAGACACAATAAATCTTATTTTGGGTAGATATTGCTCCTAACCAAAACAGAAATATCTCTTGAAAAATAAAAATAAAAAAATAAAAAAAATTAAAAAAAGGTTCTATTTTAATCATTCCTATTTCTGTGGTTGTTTCAGGCTGGCAAACACCATTTCAACGTATATTATGTGATATTAACCCTGAAAATAATGAACCAGTGGCCAAATCTTGAGTGATTTTAAATATTTGCTGAGAATCAGCAGCTCTCTGCACACAGTAACGCTGCAGGAGCTCAGCAGTTCATTATGCTTGAGATCAACAGTCTCTAATCCAGACCTATTTCTGACACAGTTTTAATAGAATCGGTTTCTCTAATAGATGAATGTATTGCATTCTTTTTCCTTTAACATTGTTTCCTATTTTTTTTCTTCAAAGAAACTTTTCATAAACTTACAAGCGAGGCAATGAAGCCCTTTGATCTCTACAATGCATGTACTATTTATACCTGAGATGGTAAAGCTGCTTTTGTCTAATTATTTTTGACATCTTGCAAATATTTGCAAAATTCTTCATGGGGATTAAAAAGAATCACAGCGTTCTATCTCTCTACGACAAAGAAACAGTGTTCTCAAAAGGCAGAACAATTGTTTGTCTGTTTTTTCTAAGATCCCAGACGTTTATCTTCCAACATGGCACATTTTCTCTCAGGTAGCAAATGAATGCATCCCATTTTTAGAGGATCGCTAAGTTTCCGTAAATAGAACTGTTCCTTACCAGATCAAAATAAAATAGTGCTTAAAATGGAATGCATTTGAAAAGCATCAATTCCACCTTTTCAGAACGTGTGATTCCAACGTTGGGGAAGCTGTTCTCTGCAGAAGCTGCCATTTTAGGGTGCACTATATTTGAGCTTCTGCTAATCCAGTTACTAGAACAGAACTGCTGAGGTAGTCACCAATTTGCTCATCTCTGTTGGCTTACACAGGTTTGGAGAGTACAGTGAAGCTATGAGGTGCACGGCCTCCACCAGGACACCTTACCAGAGGCAGATTGTAATAGAATAATAACAAAAAGTTTCATGTTAGTTGCCAAAATCTTACTATTTAAACTATTGTGCTGAGTGTGGAAAATCTGTCTCACAAGTGATTTTGCACTGCAAACTATTTTGCTGCCTTCTCTAAAACTTCTGTGTTGTTCATGGAAGTGCAAGGAGCACCATCAAATTAAGATATATAACTTCTTTCATAGTCATGTCTTATAGACATCGGTTTCTTGGTAAATTGTTTCAGTTTCTTAGAAAGGTTGTATTGTGGACATGACAGGACTCATACAGCACAAGCACTGCAATAAATTTCTATTAAGAATGTCACACTGTGTTCTTCATTTCATGTCCTTTCCAAGGTGAACAGAAGTGTCATCAGCAAGTGGTTTGTGGAAGCGTCTGTGAGTGTTGGCAGGTAAATAATTTTTTTAAACCAAAGTTAACAGTCCATGTAATCACGTGCATCAATCTGATTTCTGTAGAGGCAGCTGTACTGCTTAGTCTGCTTGGATAAGAAGCCCAAAACACACAAGACAAATGGGAGCACAAGGCTGGCAAAGGAACACACTGAGAGCGCTGCATGAAGATGGAGTACATGTGATAATCCCTGAAAGTATGAGGTACGGAGGGGCTATGCTAGGTCTGTGCAAAAGGAATGACAGATACAAGGGGCCTGCTGGTTTGTAGGTGGCTGTTTAGATCAATCTCCTGTTATTATTGGAAGAGATATACTGTTCCTTTCTGGGGGGAAAAAACAGCAAAGTATATATGTATGTTGAAAAAATACTATTTCAAGTCTCCTCCTAAACCCTAATGATTGTACTGTAAGACATCCATATTTTAGTTAAGGTACCTTGTGTTCATCCATTGTGTGCCACCTTGAGTTCGTATAGCCTTATTCAGCCTGTTGGCCAAAGACCACTAGTATCTTTTGTCCTTTAGGTGCATTTAGACATCTCCCACACCTTCTACTGACAATCAATATGAAGTCTTGAAACTCTTAATACTACTCTGAGAATCTATTCCTCTGTACTTCAGATGACATTTTGCTGCATTGCCTTCAGCAGAACTGCAGTGCTGTTCATTCTTGCAGCCAATCAAAGCTACAGTTTGTGTGGCTTTCACCAGTGAGTGATGGCCTAGTGCTGTCACTCTAAGGATGTATTGCTCTCTCTGAGTATTTACATCTTGAGCTGGACTGACAGGAAGATGAAAAGAAGGCTTGGGTGCTTGGCCAGCTTTTGTTTTATAATTTAAAAGAAGCTTTGTATTCATACATCGCATCCCTATTTCAGTGTGTCTCTATTTCATCCAGGAGCTGAAAAAATTTATAGCTCCCAGATCTTACATAATTTTTAAAGTAATGTTTAATAATCACCATAAAGACACTGATAAAGAGCTATTAGAGCTCTATTTCTTATTAACCATTCATAGTTTTAGATTCTATACTTCAGTAGGAGGGTAAACAAGGCAGAAGGACAAATTTGTTTTGCAACTTTGATTGCAAGCCATCCAGGTAAAATATTTCACACGATGCCAGAAGTCAGTAAAAATTTCTACAGGTGCTCCTGTTTTCTGTTTGGAAGACAGGTAGTAAAACTACTCTAGATTCAGGCTTTGTGAACATACATGTCAGTGTAGCAACATTTTGAGCATTTCCCGCTGGTAAACTACCAAAAACCTAAAGATTGAGGAGGCCATTTTGAAAAGTTTTAGTTTCATTTTATGTATCAATGAAGTCTGTAATCAATCATTAATTACTTGTACTGCAGCAGTACTCCAAGATACAAGCAGCTGCTCAGATTCCAGTATAGCAGATGTGCTGTGAATGCATTGGAAGGTGTAGTCCATACAAAGAAAAGGTTGGTGTAAATAAAATAACTAAACTTTTTACTTTGTGTTATATCAGCAACCTGCACATATTGGAAGATGTTCCCCAAAAGTCTCCCTTGCACAGACCATACAAATGCAGTGAGCAGCAGACGGCACCCAGCAGGTGGCTGCACGAAAAGCTGCTCCTGGAGAGATTTCCAAAAGCAATTGCTCTGCCTTTACCTTTGATCTTTTCCCCAACCAAAAGCATGTTGTGTTTTTTGTTTTATTCTATTCCCTTTCTTACTATTTCAACCTCAGCCACAAATGCATTCTGCAGCATTTCTGCCCTTCAGTGAGATCTTTGGAATTTGACTGGCAAGGCTAAGTACCTATTTAGATGTCTAAACACCGATTACTTACAAGAATCTTCCATTCTTCAAGTAGTTCCGAATGTCTCACATAACTCTGAATAGGAACACAAGAGCACAGACACCCACTGACCTCTTGTTACTGAGCAGCTAATTTTATTGTAAGCCTTATCAAATAAGGTAGCATTTTGGAATTGAGATATTTGGCCTTATGAAATATTATAGATGCTGTGCCAGATCATCAGATGATTATCATAAAGATATTCCTTACTAATAAAAATAAATATGTGTTTATAAAATTATTTACATAAAAACATATGTCTGATGGTATGCTTTAGGTGTGCCATCTGTCATGCTACCTAGTTAGCAAACACAAAGATGTACTATCTGCTGCCAAAAAAGTTTATTATCTGAAATGGAAACAGAAATTATGGCGGTAATGTGGAAGTAAAGCTTGGACAAACTGAAGGAAAATCAGGTTGCAAGTATTGGAGAACGGCCATGTTTCATCCACCTTTATTCCCACCACAAAGCTCAGCTACCTGCCAACATTTCTATAATGAAGGCTGAGAGAGAATAGCACATACTTAAAGCTAGCTCAGGGATCAAATGTAATGTTTAAGTTTATTTTAATAATAAGGTGTGTAGTAGAAATACTGAATCACAGCTTGAACCAGTGATAGAGCACCTGATAAGAAGGCAGGGCCAAACTAGGGGAACTCAGCTGCATGCAATGTACCTGAGTGACAGGAAGGGCTGCAGCAAGGATCTACCCCTTCCCAGACCTCATTTAATGGTTGGCAGTGGAGGAGAGAATGTTTTGCTGGAGGCCTCCTGAAGGTAAGCAGCTTTTTTTCTTCTTTTTACTGTCTGTGGCTGCTGCTACTGGGCTTGTCCTTATTTGCTGTAGCCAAAGACTTTGCCACCCTACTATTGCCACTGCATGTTCTATTGCATTATAGCATTACAAGGTGGCATGGAGGTTCTTAATGCCTCATTCTTGATTATGGTGTTATTTCACTTTGTTTTTGTGTTTTCATGCTTGTCAGGGTAATGAATAGTTGCACATTTTTATTGAACATCTGAATTAAGAGGCATCACCTCAGTTGGCTTTAAGTAGCTAGTGTAATTGCCAGAGGGATCTGAATAGTAGTTTTCTAAGAGAAAGAGAATGTGTAGTCCATACAGGAAGGGATAAATGAAGAAGCGGTCCATGAGATTTCCTAGGAAGAACTGAGACATGATATGATAAATGTGACAAGGATAGAATGGAAGGTAGCATGTTCCAGGTGATATAGCGTGCAAAGCACTCTCTCATGCTTTTACTAATTCTCATTTTTTAATCCTGAAGGAATAGTCAGTCACATCATTTTCTTCTACAGCCAAGAGCTGACTTGATAACATAAACTTACATTACTGCTTCGGGTTACAAATTCTGGAAGCATTTCCTTCCTTTCTTGTTCAGTCTGAGTGTGTGGCCCTTCCCTTATCAGTAGAGACTCCAAAGCAATCTGTAAGTCCCCTCACCTTTGCTGGAGACTGCCCAGTATGCTGTGGTTGGCTGCTCCTGTTTCGCCCAATTAGTGCCTCTCCATGCTGTATCTCCTGTCAATCATTGTCATGCTAGTGGTGTTGCTTCCAGCAATGCCAGTTCAACAAAGAGGAGACAAACAGTCTAATGGTTGCCAGTAGCTGAAGCAAAGCTGAGGTAGAATAATTGTTTCAAGTGTTTTAGGCATTTCTGATATACTCGTGTACACAAGAACAAATTGCTAGACAGGAATACGAATGGCACAGTGACATGTGAGTTCAGGAGCAGTTAGCTCCTGTTGCCAGCAGCAGGGAGGTTCACTAATTGAATGGAAAGCTTTAGGATTTGCCTCTCTATCCTCTCATTCCTGTAAGCCAGAGTCAGTCATGCACAACACTTCCATAGCCATGCCTGTCATGGTTCTCTGTTCAGAAGGAACAGGCATGGATGTGTAAGAGTCAGAGCCACAAACTGGCCTGCAGAGACTGCAGACCCTGATCTCTACCATCATGTGACTCTCAAAGAGAAGCAACAGCTGCTTTACATTTAAAAGTCTGAAATGAGTCATTTTTGTGGGAAAGAAAAATAAATGAGTCTCTGAACAAACCCACCTGCAAGCACTACTGGGTGCTTCATGCAGGGTCTTGTTCCAAACTGCTTCTGGGCTTCATGCTATGCCATGAGAGAGATGTTACCTCTCCATCACTGTATTCACAGCTGATAACATTTCTGCAGCTTCACTGCACTATTTAACTTGTCAATTTGCAGCTGCAGCACAAACTTTCAATTTCATTTTCTTAAATGTGCCCAATGAGAAGAGTGTCTCCTACCTTACAGAGACTGTCTTTGACTCGCTAACGTGGTATTTACTGGCTGATTTGTTTCTTCCTGCATTAAAATTTCCTGATTGCAGACTCTCTAACTGGAAACATAAATTCTGCAGACAGTACAGTGGTGTCATACTTCACATGTAGCTTAAAACCAACATGAAATCCATCATCTCTAGGCATGCAAATTTCCTGCATATATATGATCTGTTTTATGTGTGTGTACACAAGAAACAGTAGTAGTTTGCATCACTGCTTACAAAAATCTATTCGAAAGGCAAAAACAATCTCCATTTTGTTTCCTGTCTTCTGGATTTCTCAGTAATTCATGTTATAATAATATTAATGAAAAAAATACATGAAATACTAGTAAATATGTTGTGAGTAATTAGGTGGAATGTGGCTCATTGGCCTGGTTCGTTTTACATCAGTGTCAATGTATGTGGGATTTTTAGGTCTCATTATATATTGAATTGCTGTTGGTGGTTCTCCACTGATTTCTGTAATACATTTGACACAGGAGACATACATAATACTAACATTTTTATGATATACCTACCCAATAAAAGCTTTTTCAATTTCGTTATTTTGACAGGCAGATTCTATTAATATATCCACAACAACCATGTTCCTTTTCTTCAGAAAGTAAGAAAAGAGAATTATTAAAAATTACAGTCAATACTCCTATACGCTTAATCTCTCCAAATTCACTTTACAATTGCTGTCAATATCAATAATGGCAGAGAATATAATCAGGTTTGCACAAAGCATCTGAATTTTGGGTATTCTCAAGAATTGACTTTTTTATTTTTCCCTCCCAACCATGCAATTCTTTTGTAGGGGACGTCTTTTCCGTCACTAAAATATAATCACAATTGCACATGGAAAAGCCAGGTGCTGTATGGTAGCCCTCTTGCAGCTCCTTCATCTGAATCCATTCTCCTTACTGCACTTTGCATTTCAGAGATCACTTGATAAGTAATGAGAGGACTAGGTCTTCCAGTGCCACAGATCTTCTTTAGGAGAGGGAACTTAGGGTTCAGTTGGCAGCATTGCTATACAAAGTTAAAGCTGGGAACTTGGCCTTTACTAGTTATGATAGTTGGAGCAAGGATGAATTGAAGCCTATTGGAAATCTACATTTCCATTAAGGTATTATGGGGGAATAAAGCACATTATCCTCATGTATATCGATCTTAAATCAAACTTATGCCTACTGATTTCATCTTTAATTTTACTGATACTAGCTTTTAAATGTCACTATCAACTCTTCTTCTGAACAGTTCTGTACAAAAACATTTGGGCACATCTGCTTTCATACCAGAGTTATCAGTCCATCAAAATGCAATGTAGAATTTCTGTTAGATTCCTTTAAAGTCAAACTAAACACCCGAGGTTTGTTGCCAGTCTCCTATGTGTTATTCTAGCAATTCCAAGTTGTCACACAAAGATAACAGATACAAGGGTATTTGTATCTAAAATCAAAAGTGGTTGGAACTGGGAAGTGACTTTTATGCTACAAATGTTGTCTGTACAGGTTTCCAGCAGCATGTTGTTAAGTAATGATTGCTTAATGACACCAACTTTATACTGAACAGGGTACTTTCATCCTTTTATATTCTGGCATTGTCTAAACTCATTGCAAGTATCTGATGGAAGGGGCACCTAGCAGAAAATGAATCCAATGTTTGAGCAATAATACAACATCAATTGGATTTATGCTCCATATTCTTAATGTGAGTGATGACCCCTCATCCCAACCCAGGCAGAGCCTCAAGCAGATAATCCAATTCCTCTTTTCTTAATGCCCAGTTTGTAAACCACATGATAGATACTTCACAAATATGCATATGGATATAGATCAAAAGGGTGACTGCACACGTTGACAGGACACTAATTAAATTGATCCACAGTTAATGATTTATCTATTCAGAGCTGTTAATTTTGCAAGTGATAAGACAGGCAGCCTTCTTTTTTTTTTTCCCTAATTAAAGAGGCGCTGGTACTGTCTGTCTCCTCAAGACACTGAGTGCCACCTACTGTGCACTCACTTCCCACAAGCCGACAAGAACTCATAACACTGTATGTGCAAACAAAGAATATTCTGCAGTATTCTCTGTCAGAGACAGTCTCTTAATTCTGAACTATGATGATGGAGAATAGATTTATGGGGATCTCTTTCCAAGAGTGAGGGGGCAAGAAAAGAGAAAGCATAAAAATGCTTCTGTGAAATGTTGATGACTACGCGTTTTGTTATGAATTATCTGAAAAGGAAGTAGGTATGAAGAGGTTTAAAAACAAATGTAGGTTCTTTATTTTTGTGGAAACTGGAGTTGGGTGCATAAAAATCTGTGACATGATTTTTTTTCATGGACATCAAGTCAGTTTACCTCTTACTAAAGTAATGGAAATGTCTCCTTTTAGGCTGATGAAAGCAAAACTATTCTGAAAGCTTGGGGAGGAATGGGACCAGAGGAGTCCACAACAGGAACTGCACAGTTCCTATTTTTCAACTGTCTCTGGGTTAACTGCCTTAAAAAAAGAAAGATTTGTTTAGATTTCCTAGAACCATACTCTGAGTAATAAGAATGTAATTTCTTTACTTGAACTGGAATACTATCAAAGTCCTCAGAAAGTGCTCCTCCAGACTTTAATTTCTCTTCTTTAGGAAAGCTTCTACAAGGCCAAAAGCAACAGCATCTTTCCTTCCTCTATGACTACCTACATACTGCTTCGAGTATTATGTACATTCTATCATTATGTGCCTGTAAAAACAAAAAAATAGGTCAAGAAATTGCCAGGTAAATGAGTTAATATGTAAAACATTACTAAAATCAAGTGCTATAAAGCTGAGTATTTTCTATTTAATTTTGAGACAGTAGAGTCAGTACAATGTGGTGACATTAATCATTACAGTTCTGAAATTTTGTTACCATGGTGTGTTTTTAAAAAGAAATTCTTTTCAGATGTAAATTAACTTTGTCTTGGAATTTTCCTCATCACACACTCAGTCAAGCAGTAATGATTATTTATAGGCATTTTGTCAAAAAGATATGCTGAGCTGCTAGCACAACTCAGAGACCTTATTAAGTATTCCCATAACAGCTACCATCATCTTTATTTTGACCCTAATGTATTCCATTTCCTCTGTGTCTCCTTCCACCTTCTAGTAGATATTTTAGTATTCAAAAAATTTTTTGCAGTAGTACATAACGTGAAGGCTGGTAATATTGGATTTGTCCATGCCTTTGGCCAGCCCAGTTCCCAGGACATTGTAAAGTGCCTGCAAGCCCTGCTTGCTCTTTTCTTCAGATCCCAAACCAAGTATAGCTCAGCTCAGTCACTTCTGTACACAAACGTTCATTAGAATTTGTTTCTGCAATAGCTACCAATGAAGACTGCAAGATAAACTGGAATTTCTAATTCTCTGGATCCATCTTCTGTGTTTGTACATCAAACCTGGGTTCTTGGAGGCTGCCAGCAGCAGCAGACTGGGCTATTTCCTGAAATCAGATAACTTTCTTGGGAAAAGGCACAGGGAATAAAGTCTGCAAAGCCTTGGGGCAGGACTAGAATAGAGATGCTGGGCAAGCATTTCTGGGCTGAGTGAAGAAATGTTGAATAGGTGTGATCAGGGAGCTGACAAGAAGGAAAAAGAACAGGTGATAATATCTTTGAAATAGGCACTTGGGTTTGTAAATCTACAGTGAAGTCAGTATTCCCAAATACACGAAGTTGAATTTTCCATTGGGGAATAGTGTGTAAAGTACCCATAAAATAGTTCCTGGAAGGCAGACAACATATGGTTATGGCTACTGAACAAAGATGCTATTACTGTAAAGAGTAACCATTTTGTGCTTTCTGAAGTGGAAGACTATTGTCAATAAGTTAAAGTTAGAATTCATAGCAGAGTACGTGGAAGTCAGACACTCAAATGCCATTGAACTTAATATAAACAGCTGAGTGCATACATCCTTTAGGCTCCTCTTGTAAACCCTTCCCTGAAATTACAAATATGTCCTATAAATAGAAAAATCTAGCAGATTGAAAGAAGGGTTTGCAATAAAGTATGGATCCATCCTAAATCCTTTGTTCATGAGTTGATGATCAATATGTATTAAATATACAAAGCTCTAATGTGTTAGTGCATCACTTTGACATTGAACTGTTTTTACTTCTTAATTTAACTTTTTCATGTTGCCAACTATTTAGATCAGCTCTTCTCTGAAGTAAGAAAAATAACTTTGTTAATTCTATGGTTGTTGGCTCAGTCTGTAGGCAAAGTTTGTAAACCCATATGTTTTTGCTTACAGGCAAATTCCTCCTGTAGAAGAGTTGCAGTTTTCTGCTTAGATATTTGAAGTACATCTTGAGCTTCTAACCCCTCACTGTAGTGAAATTTAGGAAATGAACTGACTGGAGTTCTTTTTGATTTTAGTTAAACTTCAGCTTTTCAGCCTTCAGATCAGAGTCACACCCAAATTCTTTATTTTTGTTCATTCCTGTTTAGATTTCAAGAGATACTGCTTGGTACTGCCATGTGCAGGAATAAACCACTGAGGTTCTTCATTCTGTCTTGATTTTATAGTTCAAGCCATTTCAACTTCTGACATCATTGTGGAAGTCTAGTTTCTCTTTCCAAATTCTGTGAGGTTGTCTCCTTTTAAATATATGCTTTCCAAAATATCTTCAGCAAGACCTACAGTTCCTGCTGTGTGGTGACAGCTGCTGTAAACAGCATGTCCTGGTCACAGCCATGGATGTTCTGATCAAGAAATGTATGGAGCCCCATTCTATCCATTTGATTCGTCTGAGCACTCTGGCTTTACTAGAATCAGTCCTGATTTACCCTAAAATAACAGAAAGATCAGGCACTGGAATGAGAAATCCTCTCCACTGTAGATGGAAATAAGAACTCACTTGTCACTACTGCTTTCAAATGAATTTCTAAATGAAAATACCTTTTATACTGTCAGTAACGTAACGCAGAGATGACAGGTTCTGTTGGCTTTCCATCAGTTACAGTCTGTGTCAGCAGCTTTTCAGGATCTGAAATACTCTCTGATTTCCACACTAAAAGCCTTTTTTTTTTTAATTTTTTTTTTTTTAAATGTTGGCTTTTTTCTAGGAGCAATGGTGAGTGCTTGTGCCTTGTAATACATTTACTGTTCTTTTTCTCATATAGAAATATGTGATGTGTTCATAGAAAAATGTGTTGGTAAGGCTTCCACAATCAGTTTCTACTCTTTTCTATGTTGCTCCTAATTGCAGTTCAGTTAGACAGGTTGATGGTGTTTTTATTGATCTAAACCAAATTCCTGGCAAGATGTCAGGCTGACCTGGGTAGAGTTTGTGTTTTGTGGTAGCCTTGGCTACAGCTGATGTTTCCTAAACTACATGTTTTAAAATAAAAATGCATTATTTTCAAATGTAAGGCCCTGTCCTTGGGTAGATAGAGGCTATTTTGTGCAGGAGGCAAATATTACAGGATAAAAGAAATCCTTCCACAGAAAACTTGCAAAATATGTTGGAATCTTTTTCAGAAGTTCAGGGAGTTGTTCTGTGTCTGATTGTTACTGCTTTCATTGTGGGAACATCTTAGAACCATAATTTAAAGACTAATATATTTTCTTTCAGGTACTATAATGAAATATAAGATAATGGTGGCCATACAATATTTGTTCTGCAGTTCATTGACGTTTAACAGAGATCAGGAAGGAAGGTCCAGTCACTGCGCAGTTCTGAAAGAGATAAATATGCTTAATATTTTTTCTCTTTCAAATAATATGCTCATTTCTTATAATCCTGGACATTTTACCTTTATCTCTTCCTTGGAGCTGTTTCAGAACTTAGAAATGTGCTGCTTGCCTTGCCAGCTGTGTACAGATCTTCCTGCAGAGCTGAGCTATTGCAGCTCATAGCTGATGTGCATCAGCATTACCAACCCAGTTCCCTATAAGGAGGGGTTTTGACTCTGATATTATGTTGGACTTGGTAAATGGGTAGGGGAAAAAAACAGATGAATTTGGAGATCATTAAGATCATTTTCAGCAGGATTTGACCCAATGTCTGTGGAGAGTTACTTGTTTAATTGCATTTCTCCAGTTTCATTTTTGGATGATACCCCAAGAGCAACAGCCATCATATTCCAAGTTAATACATTTCATACTAATCCCAAGGACACTCTTATTGCAAAGCACTGCAGTTTGACACTGTCAAATGTCTCCTTGAACCACAATGTGGGCATTTAAAAATGTTGAAGGAAGAGAAAGAAACTATTCTCTCCCTGATTTTTGTTCTTCTCTGAAGTATCAATTACTGCTGTGTGCAAAACACCTTCATTTTTAATGGACTTTATAGGTTTGCATACTGAAAACACATCTTAGAGCATGTAAATTGCTTATGAGGGAAGTTATGTATTCAAAGCCAGCTGCAAGGATAAGTCCCTTTTTGTGATTATATGCAATCATTTGTGTTGTGAATGGATTCTCCCATATGCACTAGAGTTTTAGAAACTATCGGGATAAAACAAACTTGGATTTGCAAACTAAATAGAATGAAATGAGTTACACAGAGTAGAAAAGAATACAGAGAGGAAAAAAAGAATTGTAGACGTATTTCTCATCAGACATTGATACTCTCTCATCTCTGAAACAAACAGAAATAGAGCAGTAATGTACATAAACTAATCCAAAAGAAAGATCCACAAATATCTGTTCAAGATTTTTGTGTTAGTCTCCTCAACTTCCTTTTTCTGAGTACTTCTGCATGGCCATTAAATGGTACTTTCCTTGCAAGATACTGATGAGGAAATCTTAAGGAAAGAAAAACCCTCCTTACCGTTGAACACATCAAAATATAAACTTTAATAAGGGGTTTTGTTTTGAAATAGTGCACTCCTAAGGGCCTACTTTGTTTACTCTTTTTGCTACTGGAAGGTCCATAACTGGCTTAGGTGTGCCATCTTCAGGATAACTGCGGAACTACCCTTCTGCAGGAAAGAAATTGAGAAACACTAGTAATTATCAATGCTCTGGAATAATTTGCTAATTGCTTCCCAGAAGTGATTTTCCTTCTTATTTTATAGAATTTAGAACAAAGCAAAAAAGTTCTGAATTATTAATAACGTATCATATTTAGCATTTATGAATAATCAGTAGATTGCACCAAAAGGTCTTTGTAAGTGTGGTCCCAACAGGCGAAGAAGAAATGTAGAAACATATCCTTCAGAGTAACACATGCTTTGTGATCCTGAGACTTAGTTCACTGCCCATAAGGCAACTGGAAAGTCAGGATGCTACCCCAAGATCAGTGCTAGATACTGGAGTTTTTCCAAGTACCTTCTCTTTCTTCAGAAATACACCATGCACATCTTCAGGCTAGAGCTAAGTAATTACAGCAAACATGCATTATCTTATTCTAAACCTCAAGAATTTGCCTGGTCAGCAGGCTGTGTTTTGCTGGCAGAGCAGGAACACTGAGGTTTCCATTTTTAACTCTTCTCATCACTTTTGAAAAGCATTTAAATAATGGGAATGTGAAGGGCAGAAATGGCACAAAGATGTGGTGGTGCTGCAGCCATGTCCCTGTGCTCTGTGTTCTCTGGCTTTTCCCCAGGCAGCAGTTTTCCAAATGTAATTACAGGATAAGATGGGAAACTACCTTAGAATGGCATCATTCTCTCTCCATTCTCAGATTTCAGCAGCATAGTCTGACAGTTAACAAAGAAAATGCTCATCTTCTTGTTCTGTAAAGGTAAATCATGACTTCTGAACTGAGTTCAGAAACTTTTCCAGTACCATAGGTGCTCCTTCAGTTCCCCTCCTTCTTCTCAGGAAACAGGTACAGGACCCCTGGCTAGGCCCACACTTTATATAACATCAATCCAACATTCTATTTCTAAGCACACATGTGAAATGCAACAACTCCTAAGACTTTACTGGAAGTGACTAATTGTAGCCCACTCAGCATGTGGTTTACTCTTCGCTGGTGAAAACTCTTCTTGCTGACTTGTCTTTTAAATTACTTCTTTTAATAGCTTAACTGGGATAAATGTGTCCTTCAGAAGGGAGAGACGACCCTAAAATGGTTCAGAAAAGACTCAATTACAATTCATACTCTTCAGCGGAGCAGGGGAAATGGCAGGCAGGGAATATGTTTTATTTTTTGAGACAAAAAGATTTCATAGATTTCATTACTAATGTGCTGACACGCACTCTCTGTAGGGTCTTCCTGTGATCAGTCTCTCTTGTTTCCTTTTAAACTCGGAGGCAGAAGCTTAGCTCCGGTGTGATTAATTTCCCCTTTCCTGATTATGTGTCATTTACTTTTAAGCAAGGTTTTTTATAAATGAGGCAAAACAAAGACAAAGATGAAGATTGTGCGGAGATAAACATTTGTGCTTCTGGGACTCCCACTGACTTGGGCACAGCGGGGGCCAAAAGTAATGGGGATTCACAGGCATCGTGATTAGACCTCTCACTGCGAACAGGTAATTGAAACACTATAGGCCATCACCAGCATTTAGGAGGTACCGTGAAGATACTTGCTTTAAAGCACACTCAAACTAGAGGCTACTTACACTCCCTCTGCCATTATGCATTAACAAAGCTCAAGCCATCGATACTAGATGGCTTTTAGATTTTGTTTGCATGCACAGTGCTCACAGGATGCCACCCTGGCACCCTCCCCTGAGGGAGGGCAATTTTGTGCAGTGATTTCTATAGGCAATGCATGAGATTTCTGCTTGGCAATGGGGTGGGAACCGGGGGGGGGTAGGGATGTGAGCAGAGGGGCCTTGAGGTGATCTCATTGAATGTTTTGGTGCTTGTAAGTGTGACGTGATGTGGACTCAGCAGAACTTGTAAGGAAGATGTGTTGTGGCCTTATAGCACACTATTATATGAACACTACACACACACATGCAATACTTCCATTATTGTTTTAAATCTTGCGTATTTTTCAGCAGAAATAGCAGAAGAGAATTCTAATCTTACTGATGTGGTTACAGTTTGCAGCCATCTTGCTGTTGGTGCTGCTGTGGATTTAAAGTCTTCCATTCAGAATGATGCGTTCAGGGAAGTTTCTCAAATTAGTGATTTACTGTGTAAAGAGATCCTGCTGCTGGCTTTCAGGGTAACTTAGCTGCCTTCTATTCAACTCCATTCTTCAGTCACAATTGACTGAAGTTTCTTTGGATTATTAGTGAATAACTTAACGTAGTGTATTGTTTAAGTAAACTTTTGAGCAGAAGAACAGCACCTTTGATAGCAGGCTTAGTGCATGCCTCAGGTGGAACGTTTTTCTTTTAGCACAGAAGTGGAACAGAGAAATAGTAACAGTGATTAATTCCACCTCTTACTGCATGCATAATGGCATGGCAGAACACTTCAAGTCTTCTTTCCTCGTTTGTTTTGTAACACAAATAGCCCCCGTGCTGGCCATTGGCCACTGTGTGCTGTCAAATACTTACAAACCACTCTATTTAAAAGTAACACATCTGTGGGGAACCATATAGTGAAATTTCATCCCGTCCCTTCTTTACAATGCTGCCCGTTTTATCAGTGATGCCATACCTTCATCTCCACCACCACCTTTAGCATTTGTGATGTAATAACGCCAACAGCCAGTAGATGCCAGCATGAGCATACCAGTGCTAAACGTGTGCCTGTTTCCCAGTCTGGTAAAGGTAAAACACCTTTATCATTTACTGTGGTTCCTTCTCTCTTACTTAGCCACCTCTTAAATGATTTCTGCTTCACTAAATCCATAGCAGTGTAACTTCTCTAAAACCAGCGTCTTTTGGTACAGGAAAAAAAAGCTGTTATTGAGGGATGTTCTCAGAGCAGCTGTTGTTTCTTCCAGAAGCTATCTGAAATTCAGGGATGAGAAAGTAGTGAAAGAACTAAGAGCTCCAGTTCTGCCCAGCTGAAAGGGAGAACTTTTCAGGCAATCTGTTCTCCCACATGGCAGACTGAAGGGCAGAAACCAGGACTGGCAGGCTGTTCTGAGGGGTTTATGAAAATGACTTATTACAGGAAGAACATTTAAATCAATAGCTGTAGTTTCACTGCATTGCAGCTATTCCAGAAGAAAACCAAATATTTCTCCATTGCCAGATGGAACAGAAAAATGGAAATGAATGGATTATTCTGTATAACTTAGATGGCTCAAAGCAAAGCTCAGTCCTTTGGTGTTTTGGTGTTCATCTATGAGGATTTGTGGATGTAGATGGGGCTGTCTCATCTGTTTTTGTTTCTGATTGTCATTTTCTTGCATGATTGCCCACAGAGGGGCTTTGAAATGCTTAAAGATTACAGAAATAGTAAAGCAAAGGGACTTTCAGAAGTAGGAAAAGCCATTTTTTTCCTCTTTGAATTCCTCTCCCTACAATTCCTCCTTGATTAGTCTGAGCTGAATATATGAGTGTGAAAATATTTAAAATGCATCTATGCACCTATACCATCAATACAGGAATGTGGCTAAAATGTACCTCTGCAGGCATCTACATGTATGCCTTTGCTGTCCAATGGATCATGATCTAGTTGAGACTCTAACAGAATATGAAATGTATTGATCAGTACATTAAAAATATGATAACTAAGTATGATATTTCCATCCATTTGGTGCCTTAACAGCATCATTACAGAAGTGACTGCCATGTGGAGCAGAAGCAATTATTCACTTTTTAACCAGCTAGTTTGGACACCAGCAGGAATATGGCTGAGGTCTGTGAGTGAAAAGCTCACTGCGTAATAAAGACATTTTCTACCGATAACAAATTCATTAGTGCCATCTTGTGGGTAAAGAAAAAACTACAGCTAAGTAACAGGCAGCATCTCCTTTTTATTAAATAGGCAGTAACTTAAATTAAAAAAATCACTTTCCAATGAAATTTCCAGCAAAAATAACCACAGAAGCTTTAAATAAGTAAAAGCAAATTATTACCAACATCAAAACCTGGGCTTCAAACAAACTGACCTGTTCTAATTATTTGTCTTGAGAAAACTCACTAATAATTCCAGTGGGAGCAGTAAAGAAAAGACTGAACATGTTTCAAAACACGGCCAAAAAAGAGTACATTACAGGCAGTTAACATAGTATAGAATTGTTAACTATAACAGTTCCAAAAAAGATCAGCCAAAATATTCAGAACCTTCTAACAAGTTCATTTAAACAGGAAATACAAAAGTTTCCTCAGTCAACAATAAATGACACAAAAGAAAGGACAAAAGAATGATGAGATTGCAGCATAATGAAGAAGGCTGAAGTCAAACAAGACGTTTTAGTCCAGGGATATAAGCATAGTTATCCGGAGCAGCATTATTCCCCTCTTCTTCACACTGCACAGGTCAGCAGCAGATGACAGAAGGGTGCTGGTAGCACATGGGCAGTAGAACTGCAGCCACAGCATCCTGGAGAGGTGCTTGCAGGAGGTGTGAGCTCCTTGTTCTGGCCACCTGTTTGTGCTAAACTCAACTTAGGAAAAAACACTGCTGAATCTTTCGGCCTCTTTCTGAAGTACTTTAACTCCATTATGCTGAATTAGTACCAGCAAAGGTAAAATCCCATTTGCAAAGGAAAATGCAATCCACTTAACCAGTTAGTGGCCATCCTGTGATTCAGTATGCTGAACCAGCAGCAGGGACTGATACAAGAGTTCCTTCCTGGGCTCTTTCACTTGCTATGCCCTTCTTCCCAGGACTGAGCGCCTTGTTCATGCAGTAACAATCCCTATTCGAAGCATAATTTCTAAGTAACTGCCAAAGATTGATGTCTGTACAGATAACAAAATGAAGATCTAGAGGCATGGTGCAGAAACATCAGAACCAGTGCTTTCAACTGAAAGCTAGCACAGGCTGTGTAAGAGTGCAAAGGGGTGAAACCATAGCTGACCACAGCATTAGACTGCAGAGACAGAAGTAATGGAGGAAAAAAGTGTCTCGAGATCAAAATGCATTTGTTTTAAATTTCTTTCCATTATATGTTAAAAATACTATACAGCAGTGCTATGGAAAACCATTTATATGTGCTGGAGCAAAACTGTTTGGTTACATCTTTGTAAATAAGTAATTTCATTGAGAACAAGAGCCGTTCATAGCTTATACTTGTATAACTGAAGTAGAATCTGAGTATTTATTTAAAATGCAACCTGAGGCTGTTAGTTTGGTAATAAATCTTTAAGATATCTGGGGGAAAAAAACCCACTCAGTTTAAATATCTCAAATCACTTGTTCAAGAAGCATCTTCAGAGCAAGATTGAAAGACACGTGAACATAGGAGCACATTGCTAAATGCAGTGAAAATACAGAAATGGCCACACAAACATTGTGCTATGGAAATATTTTAATTCCAAATGGAATGTATTTAGTGGAATAAATATGTCTGCTATATTCTGTTTCTAAAGACAGTGCCCATCAATACAAAATCAAAGAAAGGTAAACCACAGTTTTCTTTACTGAGGGAGCTCTTTTCAGCTATAGGCCCAAAACACAGACAAGTTAAAGTGGAAGCAAAACCGGTGCTGGATCAATTCCAACACTTGCAGGTCTCTTGTGTAAATAATTATTTTTGAGGTAAAATCAGAATTTCTATTTCTGTATGCAAACAAAGTAGACGTTACTGTGTAAGTATAAAATCAGTGAACAAAAACTATCATGCAAGATGAACTTTGTTTGTCCAGACCACAGCCAGGGCTTAGTGATGAACAAGCACAGAGATTTATTTTCAATGTCAGTACTACTTCTGCCTATTTAATTATTAATTTTTTTTTTTTAATTTTTAAAGTCTCCAGCAACAGATTTGCATTAGATGTGCATGAGACCACAAACAATACGTTAAAACAGAGTTTTCTAATTCCTAGGTGTGCAAGAAAAGAAATTCTCTGCCAGATGAGTTTGCTCTGGCCAGAGCTGACTGAAACACTATTTGCACTTTAAAAAGTTATCATGCAAAACGTGCGTGTATCTTCATGCTTTCATTGTAACCTGAGGAAGCACCAATATAAAGCAACATGTCAGAGGAATGTTTTGTATATGCTAATTAATATTCAGTGTTATAATAATACGCTAAATTAATTACTGCATCTAAGAAAATGTGCTTAAAAAACCTGCCGTTCTGATTCTGCTCACCTTGCTTTTGGAGTTTACAATAGTGTTCTAAATTAGGGTACTAAAATCGTGCTTATCAGCAAGAGCAGTCCTAGTGTTATTAATCTTAATGTAAATCAGTAAAACTTTACTAGTGAAGGCTTGTAGAATTTGGAAGAAGCTTGAAATCCCAACACTGGATGCAAAACCCTTTCCATTTAAAGAAGCTGAAATACAGGAAGAGTCTGCACCAAAACAAAAGGATAAAGCTGTAACACAAGTATGTGCTAATGCTCTGCAGCTGCTGGTATTTGAATGCCATCCTGTAAGTTTCTCCACACCTCTGACACAGCCAATGTATTTGATCTTTGAGGACATCAGATTAAGTTTTACTTTAATTGCATAGAGCAGAATGTAGAAGCAACTACAATTTATTTTAACTGTATCCTAACAAATACTGCATATGGATATATAATACTGTATATTATTTTTTTTTCCTTCATCAATTCAAAATTTCATATTTGGTCTCCACTAACTAGGAAAAAGCCACTAAAAATATTTCTTAAGTCTATTCCTGAGCATTGTTTTTGTGTAAAATACTTATTACTACATTTATTAATATTCTCACATTTTAAACTACATATAAATCCATGCTTGGAGATTTTACAAAGCTGAAGACCTACTAGGCACAATGAAAGAACAGCTAAGCATCTTAAAACCAAGAGAGATGAGACAAGTGCAGTTAAACTATGTACATAATATATTCTTTAGTAACTGATGTTTTTTAATTTGCTATCTGAATGGGAAGGATGCACTTGTAAAACCCGGTCTGTCAGACCTCAGCTTACTTCTCATCAACAGTTCACTGTGGCTGAGGATGAAGTAATGGTGCTCAGTATTTCATTTAAAATTCAGACTTCAAAACGTTTTCTAGCTTTTCAAACAGAATAGTGTCCCCAGCTAAGGGCCTTCAAACTCATCCCCTAAAAGTCTATTTTCTGGGTTTTGAGAGCTTACCAGTTCTGAACGTTAGGCAACAGATTGTGCAGTAATATTCCCATTTTGCATTAGTCATCGATATCCATGTGCAATTTGAAGTTTGGTCATTTGCTTGAAATGACAAAAAGCATCAAGGTTTACAAAATGAACACAAAGGAATGCTGTCTGTAAACAGACAGTGAAGTTTTCTGGGTATAAAAATACACATTTGATTTTATTAATCTGCCACTATTGAAGCTGTCTGCTCTCTAACAATTGTTTGTCTTTAAAAGAATCCTTTTAGTATTAAAATATTCCAGTACATTATCTCCATTCTTCTTCCTAGCAAAAAAAAAAAAAAAACCCACATCCAATTCATCCAAAAATTCATCATCTTCTATGAAGAATTAGTTCGACTTTGCATAGATAAGCTGCTCCATTGTTTTATAAAAACAACTGAGCCCTTTCCCATCAGAATAAAACACTATGAAGCCTATCACAAAATAACATCTCTTCTAAAGAGCTCAGATCCTATTCTCTAAAATACACAAGGAGTCCAGAAGAAACATTACAGACTTCAGCAAACTTCAATTGGTGCAAATAGGAGGACATTTTATAACTATGTATATCTCTAAACTTTCATACTCTTGAGCTATTGTCAATGTGCTTGAAGAAAGACCAATGGAAGACACTTGCCTTCAGGGAAAAGATTTCCTGCTGGCCTTGCTGGCTTAAGATCAAATGTATTGAAATGAACAGCACTGACTTAGAACCATGAATCAAAAACATATTTTCTCAGGATCTTCCTATGAAGATAACTTGACCCTTCTACATTGGCCAAACGCTTTCTAGCAGTCAAGAAACATCAACATTTACTAATAAACTCTTCACTTAAGTTTCCGTGATGTCTGTTTTGTGCTATTTGTTTTTATTTTTCTGTCCCCTGCTGGCTTTTTAGAAGGAACATAATTGTTAGCATTGCCATTTTTCTTTGTGTTTGTACATGCATACGTTTTTAAGCCTTTGATGGGAGCAGCTGAACCATGAAATGCTGGCGCTTGCTTAGGGGGTCTGATATTACCAACAGTTTGAATTTTAGAATTGTTTTCAGATGGCTGCATATTGAGCTGTTGCTTTGCAGTTGTTTTTTTCAGCTCATTTCTTATTTCACCACACTGTCTCTGAGAAGACATTGCATGTCCCGTTCTCTCAGACAGTTTCAAGTGACCTGGTTGTGAATAAAACTGTCGGCTTTCTTCACAGTATGGATCTACCCTGTGACCTGAATAGCACGTGGGGAGTTTTGTAGTACTTTCCTGGGGAACCATTTGTTTGTTAGGCAAAGGGCTAAGCAATGCTTTGCATTTGCCAGGGCTTTTTAGGGTACGTATGGAACTGGGAGCAGTCTGTGGTCTGGCTTTGGCTGCCTTTGCTTTCTCATTCTGTACAGTCTGCATTTGCAGCCACTCCAGCTGCAAAAGGCGATCAATGTATTTCTCAAGAAATCCAGTTGGCTTTGGTCGAAGTTCAGATCTACCTTCTACATTAAGAAAAATGGCCAGTTGCTTCAAGTCCCATGAATTAAAAGGAGGTGGCAGGAAGTCCGGGTAGTAATATTCTGACTCTTTAAAACCCGTATCAGGCACACGTTCAAAAGAAACTGGATCAATTTCTTCAGCTCTGAGTATGAGTTCTGGTGGTGTGCAGGGAGATGGAGGAATGGGAATCCTTTCTGAATCAGAGAGATCACTGGCACTATCATCTTCAGCATCTTCTTTAATAATTTGTACAGATTCAAAATCTAGAAACATTTCATTCACAGATGCTTCTTGCCATTTAGAAGAACACGGACCAGCTTCGGCAACATATTCTTCATGATTCTTTTCCAGCTGTTCTTTTTTACTGCAATAAAAACGTTGCACTGGAACATCTTTAGCCCTGTAGAAGCTACCTTGTGTGCTGCCTTTTGGGGCAGGAGGAATCCTGTGCAGTAAAGATTCTTTTTGCCTTGTTTCTGGGAGACTCCTCTTTGACCCTTGTATTCTGGGCTGTGATGTGCAAACACTCGTGATCCTAAATAAAAAGAAACACATCCTGTGAGAATAAAGTCTTTGGAACACCGGTGTACAAACTTCTTGATTCCTCCCTTAAGGATTCGGATATACGTGAATTGAGCTAAAATTTGCAGGAAAACTTAGTAAATTAATACAAAATACTACCTAGCCTTGAACTTTTGCTTTACTTTAATCCAATTTTGTCTGAGATCCAGTATAGCAAGTTTCCTGTTATTAAACCTCAAAAATGCTGAATTCTGAGTGCAGTGAACTCAAAGGCAACAATGTGAAGCCAAGACTTCATTGCAAGCATTTAAATGTTAGCTTGAACCGTGTACAAATTAAACAGACAATCTTAACATAGAATTACTGTTTTGACTGAGTACTGTCATCTGGTTGGCTTCTTCCTTTCCTAATAACACTGGGTTGGTTGTCATCTTGAGTATCACAGGAAGCCTGAAAAGATAAGAAAGAATATGATGTTATTACAAAAGCTGACATAAACTTTGTACCCCTCTTCTATGAAGGAACTGCCATGATTTACCTTTTCATTGGTACTTGGGACATTTTTGCATAATCTTCCAGGTGATTTCACATGAGAAACTGATTTCTTTTCTCCTTTGGTGCTTGGGTGGCTTTTTCCAATACTGTAATGATCAAGGATTAAACACAGTGTCACACATTAATAGAAATGTTTGTGATCATCAGAATAGAAATGCAATAAAAGTTTCAAGAAGAAAGAGTTGGTTGCAAATAGTCTTAACATTCATAGTAACTATGCTTTTGCTTTTTATACAGCTACTATGATACTACATTTTTAATACCACTACTGCAAAATACATAAATAAATTAGACAATATATTAAGAGAGCTTAGCCTTCATATAGAAACATCCATCAGAGGATCCCAAAGATCCTTTTGGATATAATAAATAGTAAATATTAATTATTAATTGAGCTAGCATGGAATACTCTTGGTCCCAGTGCACTTTAACAAAAGTAATTATACAGTACAATAGGAATGCCACAACAAATCTTGCTTGCCTTTTTCATTTGCATAGTCTCAACAAAATTTAAACCATTATTCTTTATTATTTAAAAAAATGTATTTTTTAATCAAATCAAGAGTTTAGAAGAGAGTGAAGTTTTGTGCCTCAAGCAGTGCCGCAGTCACCTCTGTCCCTTTGTGACCTGCACAGTCAGAGCACACACTCATTTGTGTTGCTGCAGATTGGAGAGGAGGATGAGAATTTGAACTGTGCTGTCCTGCACTTATCACCTCTCCTACAGTACTTTCGATAACTAGAAGGAAAGAAAATAATGTCCTTACTTTACCATTCCTTTGTGGTTTTCATTGATTTGGCTTTCCTTTCTCTGTGCCTTTTGGTGCAGTAATAAAGGATGTTCTTGAATGCCTGGTCCCATTATTATACTTTTAAAGCGGTATCTACATCTTTATCTTTACATAATCCTCCAATGGCTCCATTCTTTCTGGTCCACACAGCACAGCGTGCCAAACTCAAACATCACCACGTCCTGAACATTCAGTGAACAAAAACCATGCAACATGATTATTAAAGCAGAACAACAAACATGAATTAGCTAGCAGATGGCACCGGGATGCGCCGTCCCATCCCTCAGCAGTCACATATTCATCTCACACCAAGGCCGCACACAGTGCTCAGCACCAGGTTGGCCAGGAGTGCTGCACAGTGCAGTGCTCACCACCAGCTGCAGAGATGCAGCCGCTCTGCAGGCAGCACACAGCCCTGCAGCGACATAAGCTGGGCCAGCACCGCTCAGCCCACCCAGCACCCACCGTGTTGTTAAAGATACAGAAAAATATATGATGTGCAGCAGCAATAGGGGAGCTGCTTTTCACTGCGCACTGAGCCCTGCATGTTGCTCTGCCTGCAGTGCATTGAGCGGAGCCAAGGGGTGTTTCTGCATTCACATATGTACACGTATCAGATGCTTTGCTGTTCTCCCAAACCAAACCTCTCGCTGCTCATCCATCCCCACTAAAAATAGCCTCAGCAGAGCATGCAGCATTCCTTCATCTTCCAGAAACCTCACTCCCCTCCCGGGGCTGCACAATACAGTTCCCAGGAGGTGACAGATGTTCTGCACCTCTCTACACCCACCCTCAGTTTTGTTGCAGTTCTATAGATAGATTTAATCTTTAGATGCGTTCCTGTCTATTATTCACGCTTATTTTGACACAGTCACTGTTTCTGCTCTCCCCAGCACAAAGCCCAGCAGGACACACTGCCTGTTTCCCCATCGATTCGGACCTTGGGGGTCCAGAGCCGCACGGTCCCACCAACCCCTCAGCACCACCGCCCCCATCCCGCCCGTACCTGCCTTTCTGCCAGCAGCCACCGGCATTAAGGGCACCCCAAGGCAAGAGACGTCAGTCGGCTGCTGCGCATGAGCCTGGGGCGGAGCGTATTGGCCGTTCATTTTGATGGGCAGGGGGGCGCGGTGTGGGCGGGGATGGTCGAGGTTCCGGGCAGGCGCTGTTAAGCGGGTTGGGCGTGAGGGGTCTGTGTACGGCCGGGCTGGTGTTCGTGCAGCTGGGCACTGATGTGGGCTGTGCAGACCCCGGCTGCCGATCCCTCCCCTTCCAGTCACGGTACCGAGTCCGCTACCCCGGCCCCGCCCGACAGCCTCCTCACTCCCTCCAGCCTGTGCAGCAGCCTCAGCTCCGGCTCGCTCCCACCCGACAGCCTCCAAGCCTTCCCCGGCCTCTGCAGCGGCCGCGAGTCGCCCAGCATCCAGTGCGACAGCCTCGAGTGTCCCGGGTGCCGCTGCAGGAGCCTGGGCTCGGTCAGCCCCTGCGAGGACAGCCTGCAGGTCCGGCTCGCGGCGTGTAATGGTCCGGGCTGCTTCGGGGTGCACCGCTGCAGCCCTCACGCACCCCGCGATATCAGTGACAGCCTGGAGTCCTTCGGCAGCCAACACGACAGCCTCCAGTCCGTCCCCAGCCTGTGTGACAGTCTGCGGTCCTCCAGCATTGCGGGTGACAGTCTTGAATCTCTTTCCAGCCTGAGCAACGGGTCCACCAGCCTGGAGTTCACCAGCCAGTGAGTCTGTATTCAGCTTCACCACACAACACTCCAGGCTCTGCTTTGCTCTCAGCTGCTGTGAGAGCTGCCTGTTTTCTGTCTTTCTTTGCAGAAGGCCAAGTTGTTCCAGCTTACTCTTCTCGAGCCAGGGCAGTATCCTCAAATCCTCACTGTGTGTGGCTTTTTCCCAAGTTCCTTCAAAGAGGCAGCGCTTGGCACCAGCAGTGTTAGCATCAGCACTGCCATCAGTGGAGAATGGAGGTGCACGGTCCTCGGAGGAATCGCAGCTACCTGTCTGATCTCTATGAGAACATGCTGCGGGCACAAGGGGCACCAGGACAAGGACAGCAGCAGCCCTCGGTGGTACGTCCAAGCAGCAGCCCACATCTTGTGAGCCATACCCCAGTCAAGGCGGCGACCCAGCCACATCAGCCTCAGAGCAGCACTTCCAGCAGCTGTGATCCAGCACTGCGGCCTATCATCCGCCGCCGAGCAAGGTCTTTGCCTACGACACCTGAAAGAAAGAAGCGAGTGCCGTGTCAAGCTCCTGTGTGCCAGAGCCGCATGAACAAGGTGAGATTTGCTGATGCTCTGGGCTTGGAGCTGACTGAAGTGAAGGTCTTCCAGAAAGGGGAGGATCCTTCCATCCCCCTACACGTCCTTTCCAGGCTCTCCATAAACTCAGACCTCTGGTACAGCAACTTGGAGTTTACCATGCAGTGCTTAGTCCCTGATTTCCAGCAGCCTGCAGACAGCGTGGATTTCTCTGCTCGACTTCAGGAGCAGCAGGTGTGTCTTGAACGAGTGACCAGTTCGGATCTGGGGGTCAGTGGCACCATCCAAGTTTGCAATCTTGCTTTTGAGAAACAAGTGTCTGTGCGTTACACCTTCAACCAGTGGAAAAGCCTCCATGAAGTGTGTGCTCATTGGCACAGTAGTATCCCTGAGAAAAACGGGCAGGATCAAGTTGATGTTTTCACTTTTTTTCTCCCTGTGCCTTCTTTCCTCCTTCAGCTGTGCTCTGTAGTCCAGTTTGCAGCAAGGTATCAAGTCAATGGGCAGGAGTACTGGGATAACAACAAAGGCAAAAACTACAGCCTCAGTTGTCGGACTCACCCCCTCAAGATGCCTAGAGAATGCGAGGAGAGCTGGATCCACTTCATCTGAATGAAGGAAAGTGGATGCAGAACAGCTTTGCAGTAGTCTCAGCGGCCCTCTCTTCATGGCATGGCTCTGTGCTCCTTATTGAAGCCTACCAAACCTGGCAGTGTTTCACGACAGGCAGGTAGCCAGCAACCCGGATGGACTGTTCTAAACCTCTCAAAGCATAAAGGGCCAAAATGTGTAGAGCTACATCTGTTGAAAGCCTGGGTGGTTTCTTGCAGTGTATGAATCAAGGCAGAATGGTTTAAAGGGATCCTTTCAGGCTATTTAGCAGAGATCAAGAGAAGACACTTTATGTTGCTAGCAATATTCTAGATTGCATAGATTATTTCTAACAGATCTATTTTACTATTTTGTACTGTCTGTTTTTTAAATGGGCAGTGTAGCTTTACTGTTTTCATTTCTAATTTTGTTTGTATAATCACACCTAGTCTGGGCACTGCTCCAGTTACACACCATTTGCATGGCAGACACTGTAGGGAAGCACTTGCATATATAATTTTTTAAAGTCTGTTACTGCGTTAAGTATTTCCATTAGTTTTGGAGTTGGAAAGTAAGAAATGTTATTATGAGCAAAACCTGCATGAAAATTTCCCACCAGCCCCTGTTTCCCTTTTTATTATTGTTATTATTAATTTCAAGTGCCTTATCTCCACTGTTTGCTGTAGGCAGGGGGAGTGATTGTTACCAGGGTGTATAAAGGTACTCTGGTGCTTTGCAGGGAAGCTCTCATCTTGTTCACCTGATTTACCATTAAGCTTTTCCTCCAGGTGGTGGTGCAGGAGTTGTCCTTCTGCGGCTGCATTTACTAAGGAAAACTAAAGAAATTTTGCACTTGAATTACACTTACACTCTTACACTCATACTTGAAATAGGTAAATTTGTAAATCAAGCAGATGTGAGAAAGGAAAGACAATACACTGAGCTTGTTACAGATCCTTGCAGTAGGATTCTAGAACTCTGAATCCTGGCTCCCTGTTTCCCAGCATCTCACTGCCATTGCAGTAGTAATTTTTGAATGCTCTTATCAGCTGCTTTTGATTATAAAACAGCTGATCTCTAAGGCCGTGTCCTTCGCAGCATGAAACAGGAACTTCAAAGCAAAACAATGTCTTTAATGGTAAATTAGTATTAAATGGGTGCTCAGATTATCTTCTACAGCAGTGAAAGCATAGCAGCACATGTACTGCACACCTAATACTTCTTGCTCTGTGACTTTTGTTCTAGGGAATTAGTGTGGTTTGAGATTGGCCACAGGCTGGTGACAGGCTTCAATTTAGTAAGTAAAAGACTGGCCGTTTGTTTGTTTTTTTCCTACATACTCAACACTTGCATGCAAAATTTATGGCATAAATTTTCCAGGCTGTCTGGGTGGAATTGTTGGAGCTGCTTTTTGGAAGAACTGTATGATGAAAATTAGGCCTTGTATTCAGACATCTAATTTGAGATTGCTGCCTATTCGTCAAAATCACAAGTGATTTTTACAAACCGCAGTTGTAATTAATTCATGGTTGATTATGTGCTAATGCAAAAAGTCCAAAAAGTAATTCAGGAAGGAGAAAATTCAAATGTTTGGCAACTTAATGTTACTAGTTGGGCTAAATATCAAAGCCAGGATTTGAAGTGAACAGGCTTCCCAGTTCTTTAGCCTTTGGCTTCAAAGGAACAACTGATGAATAACATCTCTTTGAGCTGCTTAGCACCTCTTTCAAAGTACAGTGAAAACTCAGTTGTATTGGAAAACGACAAATTGTTTATTTTCATTCTATAATTTGGCCATTTCTGTTAGTGACTGCTGCTTAAGTGGAATTCTGATTTCTTTCCTAAGTAAATGAAACATCCGCAGATGATGGATTTCCTTTATATAGCTTACATAGCTGTCCAGTGTAGCAGCAGATATGCAAGGTGTACTTTGAATGGCTTGTTTTCAGCAGGATAATTATCAGTTGTTGAATTCAGCTGGGGCACACAGGGTTTTCCTCTGAAAGCCAACTTCTAAGTATTACTTACTCTTCCTATAAGCCTCCCTACCTTTGGTAATTAATTTTGGTTTTTAACTTGTCTGTATACTGATGGATTACCAGTGGTTATCTGTGGGTAGGGAACAGTAAAAATAATCATTTCTTTATTTGCTTTTTGCATAAAAGAACTTTCATTTTCTACTTAACAGAAAGTGAATGCCAGTGGTAACATTGGTAACATTAATTTCATTTTGGAGCTCATTGAGGTCAAAAATTCAAGCTATAATTGTTTTGAACGTAACACAACTGCTCCATTGGGATATTTCATATCTGTTAAGCCTTCATAGCCATTAAGACAGGCAGAACACTTCTGGGATTGGGGTGAGGCTGGAGAGTGATTTATAGCTTTCAGTCCACCTGCATTATTTTCTGTACCTCAGTTAAAGGGGGAACTGTTGAACAATTGAGCAGCAGCTCTTTTGTCATAAGGGAAGGGGAACTGAAACTGCTCTTCCTCATAGGCCAAAAAAAAAGACAAACAGAAGAGATGGAGCAGTGAAGAAAGGGCACTTCTTGTTGTGCCCTATGGTGGGTTCTGTGTGGCTAAATGACATATGATGGTGTATGACATAACACATCTGAAGTTGTCAACCCAGATGTTCTCTACAGTCAGGAGCAATGTTGCTGGAGTTTGCAGACTGCCTTTATTGTGACAAACTGTGTCAGCTGCTGCAGGGTGAGTTCTGCTGCAAAGGAATTCTCAGTGCTGTTGCAGATTAAGTCAAATGTCAGGTAGTGTGAAACACACCTTCAGTAACTGCAGCAGAACCATTCTTGTCATGAGCTGAACCTTATTTTGGTGAAACTTGCTCACTTGAGTAATTCCATTAATGTTTATTGCTTGTTGTTGAACTCCATAGAAGTAGAGTTTTACGTATTTGTTAGCAAAGCAGAAAGAAAACACAGGCACATGCAAACACACTTATGCACAGAAGAACTTGTGCTGAATAAAAGGCACTATTTTGAAGTATTACTCCTCCTTCTCCTCCCACCTCCCCATTTACTGTATTTCTTTCCTGAACAAAAACACTGAACTATCTCTCAGCACACTGTTATCCTCCTGCTCTTCTGAGACTGTTCTTTAATACTGTTTTACAATGGATGTTGCTGGTTACTTGGTTTACTGATGTTCAGATGCTGTTGCCGTCTTCTGGGAGAGAATCATTCATGCTAGTAAACGTCAAAATTTCCTTGTTATTACAAGGAACAAGAGATTATAGAGATACCATCAGTTTAAAGTCATGTACATCAGAGTGTCAGAGAGGTGAGAACTGAATATCTCAGCAAATGAGTTTGGCTTGTATTGTCTTCCTTCTGTAACCTCTCAGGGTATTTGCACGTACAAAATCTTGAATATTCAAGTGTTATTCCAAGTTTGCCTTTTATGTCTGCATGTCTTGCACTGCTGTAGAAGAGCAGACAGCAGCTGGTACTAAACCAGTTGCTTGGCCTTGCTGAGTTGAGCATGCCTACATTAGGAAGGAACTGGCAGGGATCTCTAGATTCCTTCAGTATATGAAAAGCATTTTTCTTTAGGGTGCTCCTGAGCTCTTAGGTATTCACACAGGTACCAAGTCCTGTCACATGGCAAATTAAATCTGTTCTTTTTTTTTCCTGTCACATTCAGCAGTGAGCATCAGGATTTTAGTTGACAACAACAACAAAAGGCTTAAGCCATTAAGTAGTGGTAACATGCACCTATCATGAAGGCAGACTAATGGCCACTTCACTACGTTCTCAGGACAACTTGACTGCCTGCACTGTGTTCAAACTGAGCACTTCCCTTCTAATGAGGATATTGTAAAAGGTGAATTCTTCACTAGAGTTATTGTCATATGATGCACTTTCAAAACTTGTATTTATTATAGTCATACAGTAAATTAATGTCCAGTAATCCACAGTTTCAAGGTCCTTTTTGTAAACGAATATGGAATCCATGTAAATGAAAAGGTTGTCTTTCCTGATTGTCATGTCAAGAAAAAAGTATATTACAGAGGATGCCAATGAAGTACATCTGCTTAACAAAATGTCATTTTGTTTTAGTGAGGAGTTGTAAACTGTTCAGTTCATTTAAGAACAACAAGGAAACTATGACTATTTTAATACAAGAGGTTGCAATAAAGCATTTCACGGTTTTGTGTTGTCTTTGTGAATGGTAACTCCTCTGATCAGTTAAGAAGGCTCTTTAGCCAACATAGTACTGAGTTGTTACTTACAGAGCAACATCCTCAGTTTAGGGAAGTAAACCTGGGTTCAATAGATGCTGAAAATGACCAAACAGCACTTGAAAAGATTACACCTTATAGCTTCAAAAATGACTGTGCTGCTATTTGTTGCATGGAATTTGCTGCCATTTCACCTTAGTTCTGTGCATACGGCGCCTGCAGGATTAAGATCTAATGTTGGAAAAAGGCATGTTATTGGTTACTCTGATATTGTTATAAGGGAAAGCAAACAGGGTTCTCTTCTGAGCCCTTCCCAGAATTGCACTAGGTGGTCTTAACCAAGTTTAAGCTTCACAGTTACACTGTTTTTCCCTCCATGTCCTTTTTTTTCCCATTTTTATTGCTACATTTTCTCCTCACAGTTTCCTCAAAATATGTGTGCAGAGGGTAAGAGAGTGTCCATCCTTACAGTAACTATTTATCCCTCAGTGCCAAGCATTTAACCCATACAGTTCAAGATGGGAATTACCAGTTGCCAGGTTTCTTCTAAAGCAAATTAGAGGCGTTTAATAAGAAGGTGTAACTGGTGATATGCCTTTATTAATTACTTTTTAATCAGGACTAATACCTTTAATATTGCAGTGCCAAAGTTGCCTACAGGGAAAGATGGCTATTGCGAATCACATTAAATACATGGAAACGTCCATATCATGCTAAGTTGTTTAAGAATTTCAGTGTCACTTTATATTTTGAAGCATAGAGATTGTGTTGTATATAATGCATATAGATGCACAAAGGAGGATACATGCTATTATAATGCCTTTGTGACACTTCTTTTCCTGCGCTACAGACATCAGTCAGAACTTATAATATCGCCTTCATCCTTGTTACTGGACTCACTAGAAAAGAGTATTAAGCACCACCTGAAGATGCTATCAGAGTGCAGACTGACCTGAGGGCAGTAAAGGAGAGTGGTCTTTGTCTTTAACACATCACTGGAAAACAATGTTAAGTTACTTTAGCTTGTGTTTGTGTGTGCATGCACATGCACCAATGCCACAATTTAATTGTATTCAAGGTGTAGCTATTACAGTCCCTTTATTTCATCAGAGATCTTGACGTATCCAGTAATATAAATATCAATAATATTTCTTCAACTGATTTTTCAACACTTTGACTGGACTTTTGCTGTGAACACCCAGTGAAAAGATTTGTCTTACAGACAGTGTTATTTTTAATATAGATGTTATTTTTGTATTTGGTCACAAATTAATAGTGAATCTGAATTTATCCTATTATATATCCAGCTTCTAGTGATAGCAATATACTAATGGTCCATTGTAAGAGTAGCACTTTACTGAGCTCAATGCTCATCAACGCTCTGTGCATTCAGTTGTGTGCACTTCTCAGCACTGTCTCATAAAGACACAGAATGGCAACTTTAAACGTTTATTCATTTGCCAGCATGGGTCTAATGTTAGTACTGACCTCTTTCCTGATTTGGCCTTCTATTTATGATCTCAGATCTGCAACTATTTCAGCTGACACTTGATATTAAAACTGTTTGGCATAAGTGCTCTGACCCGTCTCGGCTCTATACACAACAGTACCTGTGCCAAACACTCATTTTATTGACTGCAGTGTTTTCCAGGACCTCTGATTTCCCAACATCCTGTTCTGAACACACTTCTGCTTCCATTTTCTCCATTCTTTTTAAAGCATAGGTGCCATATACCATGTAATATAGGTGGCCCAGCTGCTCTCTTTGAAGCGAACTATGCAGGAGGGTCATTGAACTCACTGAACTTTTACATACATATTTTAGCCACAGGAACTGAAAAACAAAAACGCCCTTGAAATCCTCACAGCTGTTTGTGCTGAGGAGAACCGAAGGCTTTCATTACTCGTTCCGTGTCACACAAAACTCCCTGCAAATTCTACTGCTGACCTTTCGGGTGCCAAACAAAACTGTTAAGTATCCCGAGGGAGAACGTGATAGCAGTGAATGCCCAGCTCCCATTAACGCTGGCTGAGCTCCGATCTCAAACCGCTCGTCATTGGCTTGAATCGCAGTGACATCTGGCGGAACGCTCGGTACTTTCTGTACAGCTGTTCTGCCATTTATAGCTCCCGTTTGCTTTCTTTCCCGTTTTAGATGAGGATTTGCTTTACGCTGGGTGCAGCTCTGCCTGCTGTTTTCCCACCATGGGGGTCAGCACAGCCCCGTGTCAGTCACAGCTCTGTGTATTTCAGCGCCTGCACTGCGCTCTGACGGTAATAAAAACGATTTAGCATTAAGCTCTCGAGTGAATTACTTCAGTTTATCGACCTCTAGCCTGCTGGCTCGTTTGTATTACACCCTGACATCACCGTTCTAAACGCGGAAGGGAGGAATGTTAGCGGTGCTGGCACAGTGCGCTTTGTAAGGAGGGACGTGACCGCTCTTTACTCAGGGTTTCCCCGTCAGCTGCTGTGGCAGCCGGCAGCCAACGAGCGGCTCCAGGCGGGAGGAGCCGCAGGAACCGAGGCAGGAGGAAGAGCCTTAACCCGCCTCCTTCTTCCACCTTTGATTGGCTCAGAGTCAGTGGGTCTGGGTGGGATTGGCTGGAGGGAAATGGCGGTTTTTTCCTCTCCCCGGCCGTGAGGTGAGGGCCGCCATGTTGGAGGTTTTGCTGGTGCTCGCTGGTTCTGCGTGGTGTTGTTCTCTCTGTAACGAGGCCTCGTGAACGTGCCAGTAACTGCAGGTGTTTGTGTGTTGCATGGTCCTTGTTCATCGAGAAAGAAGCAGCTGGAGTGGTGGTTATATTGAATTCTCTGGTTAGACAGGAGATGAGAGAATTGTGAGGTGATAGTAAAGACCTCAGTGTAGGTGGTTCAGTTTGTGTATTGGAAAACTTAAAAATAAAACACGCTGTGTTTGTTGATCTGTGTTACTCAGGAGTGCAAAAGTGGCCTCTGTTTTTAATTGCTGCTTTCCCCTATCTAGTTCCATGTGCTTTCTGGGCTCGGGAGGCCCAAATGCAGTGTGGTGCATCAGTAGAGATATGTTAACATTCACAACATGAGAGTGTTTTGCTGTGGGTTAACTAATGCAATTACTTTTGTCTGCGCTTGAGTTTTAAGCTAAAGTTTTCATAAATCTGTAATTTCAGGATCTTGGTACTAAAAGGCATCTCAGCACTCACCATTTTCTGTATAATTAGAACTCTTTCCCCACGTGCATTACCACATCTTTCTTAAATAATCACATGTACTGTTTTATAATGAGGCCTTTCTGTAGTCCTGCTGTTGACTTGCATATGCTGAACAACCTGTGCTGGCAGTACAGTCTGCCATCTTCTACTCTTCTTAGTTCAGGTGTATTGAGAGTCCACTGCAGAGCTCCTATTCTAATTTTGTCAAAGCTAATTATTGGAACTGGTATAACTAATTAATTACACCATGTATTCAAAACCTATTGGAAGTTTGTCAGTGAAATGTGTTTCACTCAAATGATGATTGTTCCCTTCTCACGTAGATCATCAATTGCCAAAATGGCAGCCAGGAGAGAGGTGCAGGTATGTGCCTATGGACTTCGATATGGGTGTTGAACATTTAATTACTAGCTTTAAGTGCCCCTTCTGATATTTAACTAGAAGTACAATTTGTAGTATAGCAAAGAATGTCTTTGGAAGAAATTTTCCATTGCTGTATGTTACTTCTAAGCAACAGGTTAGAAAGTGAGAGGAACTGAAAGTTGCTATTGATACAAATAATGAACGTGCATTTGATGTATTTAATGTGGTTGGGATGATACTTAAGATTGAAATGTTTAAACCTGCCTTTATTCTTAGAAAGAACAGAGAGGCAAAATAATAAAGGAAGTTATTAGAGATGTTGACAGCTTTTAAAATCACTAGTATGTAACTTGGAAATGCAATATTAAGTGCAGAGGAGAGGGCAAGAACACAATAAGTACTTGTATTTGCTGAGAATCTAACAGATGACAGCATAAAAATAATTATTAAACCTTATTAAATCAGTATCAGTCTTAAGACAGAAGTGTATTACTGTGTGCTTCTTTTTTTTTTCTAGCAGTTTGAAAAGCTTATTGATGAAGTTACAAGGAAAAAAGACTTTGAATTGTTAGAACAATATCTGGAAAGAGAAGACTGTGACAATATCTCTTACAAATGCAGCAAACAGTTTGTCAACAAGTTCGACAAGCTTCTGTGTCAGGTGGTATCATTGTTACATAAGAACAATTTGTGCTTATCTGAATGATAGTTTTTTCATTTGACTTGGTTTGTACCAGCATTTGATTTGGAAAAGTAAAACAAATTTTAAGAATGAGATCTCTCAGTTCTTGAGAGTATAAAGACATGATTAATTAAATGTAAGATTTTCTGCAAGTATAGACTGAAACTGGTGTTACAATGTTGATTTCAGGAACTTGACAAACAAGAAATCAAAAGCGTTTCAACTATACTCAGTTCTCTTTGGAAATGTGGGGAAAAAATCAGCATAGCAGGAGAAAATGGACTCCCAGCAATGATAAAATGTGGTCTTATTGGAAAGATAAGTATAACCATAAAGCATATGGGAAAAATATTAATGAAGTATATGTGAGTAATGCTTCTGCACTGAACAACTTAGTATTCAGTTTAGTCTTTAATTATCTTTTGAGTTAAGAATTTCTTACAATTTCACAACAAGCATAACTCTGATTAAAGTGTTTAAGCTTAGACAACCAGGTCCTTATAGCACAAGTTCATTTGCACTGAAATGTGCTCAGGAAGCTGGTAACATTTTTGCTGTTATTTTAAATTTTGTATAGTTTTTCTTAATTGTAATACAGTCTTGTTCTTCTTCATGCTTTTAACATAGGTTTGCTTTTATTTTTCCCTTACATGGTTAATTGGTATGAAAAGTTAAAAGAAATTTTGATTCTCAGAGGAAATGAAAAGAACAAAATCATTACAAGTCTGGCTGAAGATTTCTTCAACATATTGCTGGTAAAAATATGTTGCTGATTAAATATATTGTTTGTGAAAACAGTTGTTAGTAGTTTGGCAACAAAAAGGCTTTCAAGCACTCTTCTATTTAGTGTCCCTCTAATGTTAATGTTACAGTGATTTCTGAGACAGATTACAAATCTCTTCGGATAAATAGTTTGCCTGCATTCGTGCTTGTTAGTATCATTTAAAAAATAGTTTTCAGTGAACAAAAACATTATGTTTCTGGTTTGATTGTTATTCCCTAAATATTAGTGGTACACTAGTCTCTAATCCAAGGACCCGCGGTTTATAAGATCTGAGTGTTTTTAATACAAATGTCTGCATAGAAAGAGTTGTAATAGAGGAAGTAATTTCAGTACATTTACTAAAATATTTGAGGATACTAGACTTAACATTAGAAAATGTCTCCTGTGTTCCTTATTAAGGAATTAGGGGTGAAATAATTGTAAAATATTAAATGTTTTTGTTTGCCTGCTGTAGGTACATAATCTGAGTTATTTGCTGTAATACTTACAGAGCCTTCTATTTTTTTTAATTGTAGATTGCATATGACAGCAGACCTGAAGGTGAGCTTAAAGGAATCCCATTCTAGATGTCATAATTAAAATATCTCTTTCAGAGTGCTACAGAAGTTATCAGCGTTAAAATAACTACTTGTGGAACCATTAGTACACGAGGTAGTTCTGTGCCAGTAAACAACAAGAACTTTAAGAGGGCTGTGCTGTGCACTTTTCTTGTGCTTGTGAGACAGAGCTTGATTGTGAATTGCACTTTTATATGGAAAAAAGCCTGAATGACAGCTGTAATCTTTTACTGTTTAAGCTTTCTTTATTGACAGGTTTTCTTTGTAACTTGATGATTTTAGCAGGAAAAGCGGGAAAGTTTCTTCTCAGTGATGGCAATTAAGCAGAGGTTTTCATTAAAAAGGCAGTGTTGCAAATAACTGCTACCGCTCCACACAGCTCAGTTGTCCTCCTCTTTGGATGGCTATCATGAATATCACACTGTTCTTTCCTTTTACTAAAGTAGCATGAATGGGAGAAAGTAATTACAGAGTATTTTGCTGTCACAGTCAAATGCCAAAGGGCCCATTTCCCTTGGATTTGGGAAGACACAATCCCAGAGCAATCAGAAGTGACGTGTGCGATTGATCAGAATATGTTTTAAAAATTAGTGATCTTCTTGCACAGGGGATTTCTACAGTTAGAATGTGGTACACAGGAACAGAAACATCGTACAGATTTTTATGGTATTCACTATAAATAGAAGTACTGCTCTGTACTGCATCTTGACTATGAGGTTTAAGATGCTTATTTTTAAATACCAGTAATCCTGTATAGAAAAGAAGACATATACTATATTTTATTTCTAAATTAATGCTATGTTTACACCTGCAAATAAAAATATTCTCCTAAATACTTGAGTTTTTACTAATTTTTAATCTATTTTTTTTTCTTCTGCTTACTAGGTAAAATGGAAATGCTAGAAAACTTTGTTCTGAGAACGTGTACCATTATTACTGATGTAAGAATTAGTATTTATGTCCAGCAAGAGGTAAACATTTATTTCTAAGCAGCATTTTTCTAATTAGTATTTAAACAGGCTTTGCAAAGATAACTGTACAAGTGCCACAAAGTCATGCTGTGGTGTAGTGGTATCAGAAGGATGATTTAATATCACACTGGGGATGCTTGTTGGCATTTGTGCTACTAACTGTTAATTTTTGCTTTGGGCAGTAAATTGCAAAACAGTGGTAGGACAGTTCTGTTGAGAAAGCTGTCTAAAGGCATAGGAGATAAAATGCTCTATTACAGTTGCTAGAAGCTCTTTAGATTCTTGTATGAAATGTCTTTAGCTTCTAGTATAGTCCAAATTTCCAGAATACAAATACAGAATGCCTTAAACTTTAGTAACTTACTTTATATTTAATCCTAATCCTTTTTTTTTTTTTTTTTTTTCCCCCACTTAGGTCATAAGAAAACTTAATTTAATGCTTGACAGCATGCCTCGAGATGCCAGGAAAAAGATATTTTCTACAAAAGAAATGTTGCTTGTCATGTAAATAATCCTCAGTATTTTTGTTTGTTTATATTGTTAAGACAGTTGCATATCCATAAAGATATTTTCTTACTAAGACATTTTATAAGGCATAAAGATTCGTTCATTTTTAACTCATTTATGCATTTTGCATTTGCTGTTACGTTGCATGTTTCAGTGGGAAGATATTCTCAGGGTATTCTACGTTACGAGCATCAATCTGCCTCTGATTTACCTGAGTTAGGCTTTGTTTAATCCTTGTTGTGCTTAAACAGTTACGTTCATAGAAAATTATAGGAATGTGTGAATCACTGACTGGAAGGACAGACTATTTGCATGTTTGGGAAACTTTTAATGGCATTTAAAAAACCAAAAGACACGTACCTGGTGATTCAATTTCCCAGTATTGCTTTCAGATGTATGCTCTTTGCAGATGAAAGATCTGCCCCTCTGAGTCTTAATAGTTTGATTGAATCAGATTTTCATCTCGTATGTTGAAAAGTTATAATTAAGTAAACTTTTCTCCTGCGCTTTGTTTTGCTGTCATAATTTGATGAAACACTGCTTGCTTTTTCAGGAGTGACATGGGTAGGAGAATTTTGGATGCTGGAGGTGAGCATGGCTAATAAACATTTTAGTATTGACATTAAAAGTTACATGTAGTCCCATTTAAAAATCCAGAGAATACCTTAGTAGCTGCAGAATGTTGCAGTTACAGTCCTCTAAGAATAAAACATTGCAAGAATATTCTACCTACAAACTGGAATGTTTCAGATATATGCCTTATATATCATTTATGGATTACATACTTGGATATAATGTGATATGCAATATGAAAAGTTTGACACTGCTAGTATTAGTTTCTTATAAAATTATTTCTTAAAAATCAGTAGTATTCTTAAAAGTACTGTTCCTGTGAAATGTATTGTGCTGTAGATTATGACCTGCAAGTAGCCATCACAGAAGCTTTATGTAGAATGATACCAGAGAAACAAAGAAGAGAACTGGCATGCCAATGGTTTTCCATGGAGTTTGTGTCCAATGCATTTAAAGGAATAAAAGATTCTGAGTTTGAAACAGTAAGTCATGTTTTGAATATTTCCATCATGATAGATTTTTATTTTTTACTTATATGAGAAATCTTTCTGTTTTAATAGGATTGCAGAAAATTTCTTAACCAGGTGAATGGCATGCTTGGAGATAAAAGAAGGTAGAAGTTTGTTTTTTTTTAAAGTCAGTATGTTTTTGGCATAGAAACTGCTTTTGGTGAACTGAACAAAACAATATGAGCAAATAAGACTTATTTACTCTTAAAGTGATGTAAAGGCAAGGGACTGTGCAGAATTCAGCTTTTTAAAACGTGTTTTGGCACGTTACCATAGACTATATCTTCTCTACCAAATGTTAATTTTATGTAATCCCTATATTTGGGAAAAAAACATATATATAATGTAATAAATTGAATGAACTTGTTCTATAAGTACAGGGTGTTCATTTGAAAAGATTCTTAAACAATAAAAACCCTATTATCCACTTCCTTTAATAAATGTTTTTTAAGAAGTTATTTGTTAATTCATTAAACGTATCATCTAATAATAGTTAGCAAACTGTTGATGTATAAACTCCTTTGATTTCGGATGTTTATGCTGAGCTAGTGATCGATGAAGATACCTGTTAGAGAAATAGAATATTTAAACAAGGAGAAAATACAAACTATTTTTCCTATCTATATGATCACGTCTTCTATATATTTTATATGTCATGATGACGCAGAAGATATTGTCCAGTATGTCCCTGTAGCAGCTCCATATTCCCATATAATATGTTTGAATACCTATTATAAGACCATTTCTAAAATATCAGTAAATATGATATTTCCATGAACATGGAAAGGAGATCTGAGACCACTCTTTGCTTGTGAGGATTCACATTATCTCCTTTGGGGTGGAAGTGCTGGAAAGCAACTGTTCTTTTCAGTCCTGCATTCCCATAGTCTCTAAAGCTGAAAGCAATGCAGCTGATGTCCTCAGATATGCCAGATTTACAGTGTTTCAGTCTTTGACAAAATATCCTTTTCTTACAGGGTTTTTACATATCCGTGTTTATCAGCAGCTCTTGATAAATATGAGGTAAATTGCAGGCTTAATCATATATCCACAGATTTTAATTTGTGCAGGTGAGGTATTTCTTTGCCTTTTAGTTCAGAAAATAGATAAATAAAATTATTTGTCAGGCATATACAGAAGTATTCGAAGTTTGTCAACCTGTGACACAAAGCCTAATAGCTGGTATAAGCTGTCATTCTCAGCTCTCACTCTTCTGTCTTAATTTTTTGTTTCAGCTACAGCTCCCATTGGATGAAAATCTTGAAGAATTTTGGATTGATTTCAATGTTGGTAGTAGAAGTGTATCTTTCTATGTGGCAGCAGATACTGCAGTAAGTGAGGTTTTGTTTGTCATACTGATTCTTCTGAAAAAGTAGATGCCTGCTTTCTCAAGTATATCAAGTATGCTGTATATACATATATGGTGTGGAGACTAAAATAAATAGAGATTTGGTGCAGAAATTGGTAAATGTTGCTATTAGGAATTGGTGTTGTTCTTATTTTCATGCATGTAGATGAAAGAATTTCAGAGTAATGACTTTCTAATGCTGTTTGTAAACAATTCAACATATATTTTCGCACGTGAACCATTTACAAAATTGGAATCATAGAATCACCTGGATGTTGTACTATTTGTAGATAACTCAACTTTTTAGATGAGTATTTCTACCAAAGCTTTTCAGAGATGTTTTCAGTTATAAGTTAAGATTATATTCTTATATTATAATATATCTATTTTATATACATATATATAATCTTTTCAAAATTGTGTATTTTTCATGTGAGGATCAGCAATGGGAAACAGTCATTATACCAGAGGAAGAGGTAGACCTATACAACCTTGAAGGTATTGGCAGTCACAAATCTGATGTTTTGTTATGCCCTAGTGGGGATTTTCAAACTGAACAAAGCAAAGTTCCCATCTAAAACAGTAAAGGAGGTGCTTTCTTTTTTTTTTTTCTTTTTTTTTTTTTTGTTTTAATATATATATAAAATTGCACTGCAATCATGTTAATAAGTTAGGCATTTTAAAGTAATATCTATCAGCTATGACAGGTAACCTTCAGAGAAAATGCTACAGGTTAATATATAAATATTTTTACATGATAAAAGTAGAATAAGTAGAACTAATTAAATACAAGGTGCATTTCAATAGCTGAGCTGATGCACACAATGATCGAGTATTTAAAAATACTACTTAAAAGAGGCTACTTAAACCTAATTAAAAAAATTCTGCAATTTTGCTTTTGTCCAGAGAAAGATTCAAAGAAATTATTAACAATAGATCTAAAAAGCCCAATGAATGTGGGTAACCAAGAAGGAGAGAAATTTTTTTTATACTTTGATTCTATCTTGGAAATCGAAGATGTAGCCAGAAAGATTTATGGATTAAATAAATGTAAGGTAAGATGCAAACACCCTCCCTATGTTTTTGATTCAATCCAGAATGAATGTCTTATTGCCATGTTGCTATAACCGATTGTTTATGTCTTTATATTGAGTTTCTTAATAATATTGTGACTAAAGAATGTTGATAACATGTTCTCTAACATGTTATCTTCAGTGAAGTTCTGTAATAAATTTAAAAGTAATTGTTACTAAAGTGGACAAGCTGCAATGGGATCTTTTTTTTTTTTCTTATATGCAAAATCTTGTTAATGATATGTATGATTTTACAGTAACCTGGGATACAGCTGTTTAGAAATGCAGCAGTCTATCAGAATGCCTTATTCAGTTCAGTTTGTAGTATGATTACCCCCTTAAGAACTCAGTCAAAAATTGTTTGCCAGGTATATCTTTTTCACTGCTTAGTGTAAACTACTTTGCACTCTTCCTAATTGAGAAACTCAGTAGGAATGGTACAGCTGTGGACCTGAAGACAGTATTTTCCTGTCTAGCCTATGTAATTTCAGGCACTTCTGATCTGTGACTTAAATATTTTCTTTTTTCTTTCTTGTTTAAAAAGAAGTGAGCAAAATGTTTTCTTTACTTAGACAGTTACTCCCTTTGTAGGAATTTAGTAAGAAGAAGTCTATGTCAGTTGCTAAGACGACAGTGCATATCGTCTTTGATGAAAGTGGATCACAGGTATGCTGAAATCATTGTTTTCTTGCTTTTTTTAATGGTTAGTCTCATTATCTAACTAATGATGACTGACTGTAAAAACAAGGATGTTTTAAATGCCAGTGTACAAAGGTAGCTCTAAAACTTATATACTTATGGTTTATGTACTAATTGGTTACTCAGTGTAAAGAAATTGATCTGAATGCATGTGTGTACAAATATAACATATTTTAGTGTGTTGAATTTATGTGTATATATATGCATATGTATATATAGAATTTTATTAATTTCTGTATGTGTGTGTTTTATCGCACGTATAGGTTATGGTACCAGAAAGTCAGTTGTCACCACGTTTGGAAGAAAAACATGAAGATGACAAATTCAGTAAGAGCAAAACACCGCAAATTCCAGGGAGCCAGAGGTCTTTGAATAAAAGCAACCAAGAGAAATGCAAAAATGGCTCCCCCAAGGTAAGGTGGAATATTAGAGCAGACGAGATTACATCAAAAGTACAACTAAATGTAAATGTTTATTGAACTAAAATTGGAGTATAATCCAGATTTTGATATTTTTATGACTTTGCAGTAAGCCATGTAGATCCTTCTTTGAAAAACCTTGTCAAAATTTATTGATACTGTTTCAAACTACATAACATAAAAAGAATGTTTGCATACTTTAATAGACCTAATTGCTTATTCTCTGCTTAAACTGGGAGCAGAATTTTGAAGCAGTTTTGCTACTCTACAGTTGTGAAATGACAAATGCATTGTGGTTCTACTAGAGCTAACTGCAGATATCACAGGAATAGGAAAAGATGAAGTAATATTGGCATTTCTTCATCATGCAGTGCCTGTGTTACTGGGAGTTGTTTTCAGTAAACCTGTTCCTGTGGAAAGTCCTGAAAGTAATCTTGGTTCTTTTGATTGTTAACGAAGAATTGAATTTGGCCTTGCATTGTTGAGTGAAACTAGAAAATTAGTAATGCTGCTCTCAGCTGAAATCCAGAGTTAAATAATCCAAGTGTTACGCTCAACATTCTCATGATGAGAACTGCAAAAAAATGAGTTGTTACATTGATGAGTATAGCAAGAGCAGCTGGTGTTTCAATAATGAAGTGTTAAAAGTCTCTTGGAAATAGGTTTCTAGAATCTTATGTTGTCATCCTTAAGTCTGTGTTTAATGGTCAAGTGTTTTTCTGTGCCTCAAGATTACCACATCTTGTAAAAGGAAAGTGTCTGAAGCATCTGTGCTTATTCCTGCAACTGCAAGATTTTCTACACGGAGTCCACTGGTGTTTCTTAACACATGTAAGTTTACAAGTACTTACAGGGTAGAAGTAAGCTATAGTCTTTGAAGTGGCTAATTGAGAATAATATAGTACAGGAATGAACTGTGATCCATTGCAGGGCTGGAAAGGAATCATGTAGACTACATAAAACCTCTCCTGCAGGTGCTTTAAGCTTGAAATTTTTAAAGTAGGCCACCTGCTATACTGTTCTGTAGACAAAATGTAGGCAGAATAGCATTCTAAACAGCTGAATACCACCCAATCCTTGTATTACACAGAGAAGTAAGTTGTGCTGGGAACGAGCTGAGTCATCTTGTGAGGTGAGGGAGTAAACAATAAAATAGAACTACATTTAGAACATATGTTTATAGGTTTTAATGTTTCTTTCCTTGTAACTGCTAATTACACTCAGTTTAAAGAGTTCTTGACAGTAAATGCTTTTATAGAAGTCGCTGTGGGTAATCAGGTTTCTCTTGTATGTCTATCCACCACCTGCATTTTACTGGAATGTTTTAGACAAAATAATTTGCAAGCATGTGGTGTTCATTGTGGTGGTTTTGTAAAAAATGTTTCTTTGGGAGTTGATTATGTTTCTAGTGAGTAAGGTGGAATCAACTGCAGATTTGAATTGCAGGTCTAGTGCTACAGATGCTTACTTCAAAAGCTGTTTCTTATTAAAAAACGTATAAGGAGGAGACTTTTCTTCATAACAAGGAGTCATTGTTTCTTCCTAACAGTGCTACTGTAATACACTTAGCACTTTCTAGAAGGAAGTGACTTATAAGTCCGGTAGAAGCTGGTGATGAAGCTAGTGGCCAAGTGCGTGACTAATTTTCTGTTTTAATGGTCTCAAATGCCTCAACATCCTCACCTGTGTATATCTCTTTATCATGCAAATAAAGAGTAACAGGCTAGAAATTGAAGCATTTTCAAATTAGGGTGGAAAAAGGAAGAGAGAAATTCTGTGTATTTTTTATTTGAAACTTACTACACTATTCCATTAAAGTGTGTTTTACTGTAAAATATTTACGTACATGACCAAATATTTTATTCCAGAGCATGGATGTAAAACATTGCTTCCTTCCGGACATCCACTGTATACTGGCTCATTAACCTGTGTGTAACTTAATTGAAGATGCATACTGAGTTTATGGAATACAGGAGATCCTGGGCAATGCTATTCATATTGATCTAGAGTTATGATACATCTCTCATTTTGCTTTCAGCCACTCCTTCTAGAGGACGATTTAAATTACCTTTGAAAATGATGAGCTCCATTGAAAGGTCTACGAGTAATGCAGTAAATGGGAGCAGAACTAAAAATTTAGATCAGGAGCATACTGAAGTACGTATGTCATCTTTAGCTAAGACTTTTACTCTGAATAACATTAATTTGTGTTCTACTTTGTTCCTAATCTGTGCTTGGGAGAGCTAGAGTTCTGCAGTCAGTAAATAACTTACAGAAAATAGTTGTTCTTGGGTGAGATTCAGGTCAAATCCCTGATTACAGGATTCTGAAGCATCTTATATAGCCATGCTTCAGAAAAAGACTTCATTCTATTGAATGTATCATTTAGAATACTTTGAGTGTTACTTAGTAGTAAAATTTGTTTTGTTTTCATGGATTTTAATGGTCACTTATTTGTTGTACTATTTAGAATGGGCAAAGATGTACATCCGATAATGAACTTTGTGAAGCAGAGAATACCAGGAAGTCAAAAATCAGAGAAGAGGCAAAACTACCAGGAAAGGTACTGGAATCATTACTTCAATGAAAAGTAGAAAAGATTTCATATTCTATTTAAGAGGCAACAAATTTGGAGTGCCTTTTTGTCTGTAATTTTATGTAACTGTTTTATTTTACATGTTGTTCTACTGTAGAGAATGAGTTCTGAAGGAGTTTTAAAATTTTTACCAGAGGCAGAAAATGAAGCCACTGAAAAGCAAACTTTAGGCAAGTAAATTTACAAGTGTTAATTGTCCTTATTTTATTTTTTTTTTAATCTTGTACATTTCTTTCGTAATAATGATTGATAACAAATTATCTCATTTAGATGATGCATTAGATATCATTCCTGATTCCCAGCGAGCAGGGAGAAGCAACAAACATCTGTAAGTCCTGAAAAAGAATACCAGGTCGCTGCTGGTTTGTGACTCAGCGACTAGTTCACAAAAAGCTCCATCTGTTGTCTTTATAAATGAACTCTGATTATTTTGAAAATAGTGGTCATTAGCAAGATCAGAGTGGTCGTTTAATGTTCAGTATCAATAAGGAGAATCATTCTTTTGGATTACAACAGAAAGTAAATTAAAAATGACATGGGTTTGCGTATAGTGAACTGTGCCATAAAAAGTAGTAAGGACGTTCTAATTGTAACTCCTATAAATGCACAACAGTGTTATCTGGTTTGGGTCTAGCGCTGGCCACAGGATACTGAAACTACCTCTTTGAAACTGCCTTTTTGTATATATTATTTATAAAGTTTTGTCATTTTACAAAGCACTGATTAATTGAACAATAGTAACAGGCTTACATACCAGTGAAAAATGCATTGATAATCTATAAGCTATCTCTGTTTCTCTATGTTGTGATGCATGTTTATTGTACCGCAGCCTTACTTCCTGCCATTCACTGATAACTCAATGGTATCATTTTTATTAGACCGCCTGGTCATCTGGGAAGTGCTTCTGAAAAAAAAACATGGAAAAAAAGAGCATGCTCTGTCCCTGAGAAGAATATAACAACTGGTGACAGACAAAAGCTAAATCTGTCATGGGGACAAGCATCTCCTACAGGTTGTGTTTGTATTTTCTTAAGTGTTAGTTTAAAAGTGGTGTTTCAGGTGAGATTTTAACCTTTTGTTGTGCTTTCTTTCTATATTAGCTCCTATTCTTAGTGAAAGAGCTAAGAAGCATAAGGCTTTTAGTTCAATTTTTGGAGGCGCTTCTCCAGATAAACAAATAAATAAAAGAAAACAAGAAAAAAATGAAACTGAAATCACAAGGGAAAGAAGCTGCAAAGGAGTGAGTGGTGAGTCAAAGTGTATTAATAACTTGGAACAGAAGCAGTTAAACACAGAACAGAAAAATATTTCAACTACTACTAAAACATTTAAAACATGTCTTTCCAATAAAGTGTCAGAAACATCTTGGCATTCTGATTTTCCAAAAAACAACAATACTAAAGGGGAAGCTGATGTTCTTTCAAGAAAAGAGGCTACAGATCATGAAAAGTCAAAAACGGTGAGAGATTCTTTCCTTCATTTTTTTTCAACTTGTTATTAAGGGAATTGTGGCACTGCCAGTATTTCAAAATTTATCATATTTGTATTAGATAGATAGATAGATATACCATATACCATTGTATTTACTAGACTTTCTTTTGCTAGCAAACTTATTTTTACATTGATTTTTCAACTAATACAGTGAATATATAATATTCATATAATTTTATTCATAAATAATATCAGGTGAACAGTTTACTTTTTCAGCATGACCAGTTTAAGAACACATTAGTCTGTATTTTTTTAATTGTGCTTTTCATTTATAATTCTTAAATATGGACTGGTTTGTACTGCTCGTACACATCTCATCCATTACTTCTAAATGTTATTGTACGTTAAAACATTCAAAACAAAATAGCTGCCAGACTCAAGTCTTACTCATAATTGTATGGGCAAATGATTTTCAAAGAAATGTGTTTTAGAACATCTAGAAGACTGTTTAATTAGGTTTAGGTAATTGTTAGGAACCAGTAGCTATTTCAGCCTTTTCTTTCTGTTGAATGGGTTCAAAGTTGAATATTAAACTCTATCATTTCAGAAAATAAAATCTAAAGAAATCACAGATGCAACAAAATCACTAATTAGTAAGATCAGTGACAGATATAAAGATGAGAAGAGCAAAACAAGAGACTCTTTGGTTTTCAACAGGTACGAAGTAAACAATTTACTTACATTCTTCTGCACATCACTACAGCTGCAATCTACTCCACTATCTACAGTTTTTTCAAATCCAGCTTTTATATGGCTTGTTCACTTCTGATAAACCATGTAGTACTAAAGAGTAGGGGGAATTAGTTGCAGTAATTGAAATAAGGCTGTTAGAGATTCCATTCAGGGTTCTTTTACTCATTTGTTCCCAGAAGTTTTCTCTGGAGAAAATATAGCTGGTATAGTTGATGAGTGTCAATTCAGGGTTCAGAACTTCAGTGTTATGAAGATCCTAGTTTTCATCTGCTGAAATAACTGCCTGTTAGATGTGCAGAGCCTGTAGTATAGCAACATGATCTGGAATTTTTCTACAGCACAAAAAAAAATTAGTAGGACCTAATTTCTTTTTAGCTACTTGTTTTTTGTATTTAAATGCTTGATTACCTTTAAACTTGTTGTATTATGTGAGGCTTTTATTTACATAAGCACTTCTTTAATGTACATGTTTCAACTAGCATTTAACAAAACATACTGTTGGGTTTTTGGTGGTGTTTGTTTTTCTTTTTTTATAGGCCGTGTTCAAATAAATCCTTTTTCACTGCCAATAAGGTAACTTAAGCTTCTCTTTGATTCTTTCTTTGATTTTTTTCTTATTGGATGTGTGTGCAGATAAGATGACAGCTGGTAGATGTGAACCAAAAGGTCACAAATATTGATGAATGCTGATTATGCATTGACTATTTATAGCTGACATACTTTATGTACAGGTTTTTGTTGTCTGGAATCATATTTTTATGAGAACAGTTAGCCAGAGAAACCCAAATTAATTTCTGTTTACGAATTCTATAATTTAATCTGTTTACTTATGATTAATATGGACTCTTTTGAATGTAATAATAATACATAATTATAATTAAAATAATTATAAATTAAAATATAGTAGCAGTCAAGCTGGACTAAATGAGACTATAGTATACTCAGATGAGATATATCCAGGATACAAAAACTAGTCCTAATGTATGATGGGAAAACAACACAAGGCTTTGTTCGCATCCTTATAGAATAAGTAAAGGATGTAGCTTTTACCAGCTTTTTTTTCCAATTTTGGCATATTCTATTATTGTTAATCAAGTGCAAATCTGAGAAACTTCTGTTTGTTTTTTTTCCATAAATTTTTGCTGAAAAACTTTTTTTTGTGGTGACAGTATGTATGGATGCACAGTCCAAGTTAAATAGATGAGTAACTTGCAATTTATATCTAGGAAAATATTCAGGATAGAAATTTGAAAACTTCTACTTGTCTTGGTATGGCTGCTGATCCTAGTGTGTAAGTAGTTACATTTTCAAACAAAATTTCCAGCTACCCTTGTCCAGCTTTGAAAAATAACCATTTATTCAGTCACAGAACTGATTTCTGTGTCTTTTTGACAGGTATGATGTCTACAACTTCAACGACGATGTGGTTGATGAGCCTACAATAAAAATTGGAGTAAGAATATAACTGAAACTTTTCCATCTCTTTCAAATGTGCAATGGTGTATGTTATGTACAGTTCTGGCCACTTAAAACTATTGCAAGGTTTTCCTGAACTAAGAATGAAACAGTTTGTTGGGAGTGTTATGTATCTGTTATCCTAAAAACATTATTGCTTTCATTTGAATTCCCTAGCTTGTAAAGCTAGCTTTGCCCAGCTGATTGAATGAAAAGAAAATCTAGCTAAGAAAAAGTAAAAGCAAGTGAAAGACAATGTTTTGTCTGTTGTTGTTAAGCAGAGCCTGCTTGAATAGCTGACAGTAGTGGAAAAAAGTGGTTGGAAACTAATGAATTGTTTAAAGACATGAAAGCTTTAATCAGTTCCGGCTGGTTTCAATTATCTGCTTTTAAATAATTGCCAAGATGGAAATTAAGTTGGAAGTTGATTGCTGAGTATAAAAACTGAGCTAAAAAAACCTTTAAGTGCGTTATATGATGGCCTGTTTCATTTTGTTTACACAGAAAAATGAAGAAAAATTTGAATTTGCTTCTCACTTATTTACTTTTTTCTAGATCCAAGACTGCTGTGTTACGGGAGCAAGCACTCTTAAAGATCTGAACAAAAAAGAGTAGGGATGTTATATTGTATTTCTGTGCTTTGATAATAAGCAAGTATGGTACTGTCTACATTCCCTCCATTCCATTATGACAATTCAGGGAATGTGTATATCTGGACTGTTATTTTTTTCATGCAGTAAACATAGTTGCTGTCATCCCGTTGGCTGTTTTATGAAATTCATTTTGAAAACTTCTACATAACTTGTAAAATAAAGACTGTGTTTCATGAAGGAAACACTCTTCAAAATTCTCTTTGTGGAATTCTGAAGGGATTTTAACCTCCTGAAGTGGGGCAGCTTTTTGTTAATGTCTATCTTGCAAAGGGACATATTGCTCGGTGTGCTGTTACTGACCTTTAGCAAATACACCCACCTTTTATGGGTTATGGTAAACAGGTCTTTCTAAAATGAATGTCAAATCAAAACTTAGTACAGCTGTTTGAATCGTTAAGCCGTACATCATATGGATAGCTGAGAGATTTGGTATTCTAAAATGTCGATGTGTTGTTTAAGGGTTTTATTTCTTTTTTTTAATCAAGGAAACCAGGTGAAAGTAAAACTGGCTCTGAAATGAAAGCAGGAGAAAAAGTAAGGTTCAGATTTTTTGTGGATCAGCTTACCTTGTCTTCCTGTATTCAAATACCAGTTATGAAAATGAAAGATATATTAAAAGTAAATTAACAACACAGAAGAACTTTCCTTTTTTTTAACAGACTAGATACAGTCAATACAAAAAGCATCTTTTCAGTGACACAGACACAGAATACAGAGGTGATGACAGCAAGACAGACATCAGCTGGCTACAAAAATCCAAAGCGCCATCTAAGCCACAGATAGTTGATTACAGTAGAAATAAAAACATAGGGAAATCAAAAAGAAAAGGCAAAAGTAAGAATCCTTCTTAATATTTCTTAAATATGCTGCAATAAAATTTGACCATTAGAGTACAGTTTGCGCTGGCTTTTATTTTCACGTATAGTAGGTTTTCATTGTCCTGTTTCCAAGCATAAGGACTTTTTGAATTTGATCTAACCATTTAGGAAGGGTAATTTCCAGGAAGTCTGTGTTTTAAAATGTAAAATTTTGGGGAACAGCACTCAAGGAGGTTGTTTTCAAGAAAAAAAATAGCTATCTTTGTAATTAGTGCACTGAGGATAGTTTGCTGAGCCACCTTTGTAGTGATAAAACTGCATAAAATTGTTTCAATGATTTAACAGCTAAAATCCTCAAAATGTCAATAATGCTGATTTTCTCTTTTTGTGTATTGTAGCATCAGATAAATTCTCTGAACCTCCTTGCCAGATTGATACACCAAAAGGCAAAACAGCAAAAAAGAAAAAGGTAAATGTAAGTTTGCATCCTGACTCGAAATACATATTCACTCCAGAAACTGCTTGTTACATTATTTTCTATAAACACGTGCACTTTCTGCACGCTTACTGCAAGGTCACTTTCTAAATAAATTTAGTTGCTTTCAGGTGCTATAGTTTTTTTAGGTAGTATTTAGGAAGTAAGTCAGGCATAATACAAGCTGTAAGTTAGAATTATTGCACATCAGTACTTTTCTAAGTTTTTTTTACTTAACTATTGATTGTATCTATTTACTGCATAATAATAATCTACTCCACTGAGTACGTCATTAGCTTTTTGATGAGGGCTTTCATGTGGCTAATATGCTTAATTGCATTTCAGTGGCTCTTAGATTATAGATTCTTTAATTGAATATAGGCAATGTACTGAAACTGAAAAGAAAAATGCTTCATATTAATAAAGAGTAATCATTGGAAGTTGTTATGAGCCTATTAAAACTTTGAGTATAATAAATTGAGTGATTTTGAGTGTGTTACTGTAAGTTCTTTGTAGATATTTGTAAACCACAGCTTTGGAAGAAATAAACATAAACAAATGTTACCCTGCCCCCTTTAAACCACTTTTTGATCTCTTAGACAGTACTATAATTATTTAAATCTCCTTAATGGTAGTAGCTTAAGGCTGTTTATGTGCATTCAGTTTAAACTGTGAACATGAAAATACTGCTGTTTGTATGTACCAGTGGTGATGTCTAGTCTACGTAAATGAAAACAGAAGAGACCTTTGAGTATTTAAGTAATGAGCATTGAATAGGTGTACTAACTGTCCTTTTTATAGCAGCAAGGTTCCTCAAAACTTCTTGTTAAAGTTGTTATGAAATAACGGATTTCAAGTAATTAAAGTAACCTACCTCCTGTTTACTCTTCCATATTTATTATTTTGATATGAATTAAAGATGTTCTTATTCTTCCAAAGCTAACTGAATGTAAAAAACAAAGTTCGGTAATTGATGGAATGAAGAAAGAAACCACCAGACCAAAACGACCTCGAAGAGCAGCGCAACCAAAAAATTACAAAGAACCTTCCAGTTCAGAGTCAGAAAATGAATATTCAGCATGTGCCTATAAGGGAGAGAAATCAAAAGTACAGGTATACAATTACACTGTTAAGAATAGAAACTTGGCTACTGAATTATGCTAATTCAATGCATATTGACATTAGAACACCTGATACCCCTCCTGATTATATGCCTTTTCGATCTTCTGTTTGTTCAACTGTGCATAAAAATAATTCCCTCTTTACCGATGTGTATATTTACAAGTAATGCTTATGTTGACTCCTTATTTTAATAGAAATGTGTGAATGAGAAAAACAAAAATGATAGTCATGAGAAGGATCTCCAGAACCTGGTGGAGCCCAAGACAGTAGCAAGCTGTGTAAATAAAGCACTTATTAAATCAAAGAGCTCTACAGAAGAAAAGGAAATTGAAATGTCTTCACCTGAGAGTCCTGCATCTCTAGAGAGAATGAGATGTATGCATTTTGATTTTAATTTGTAGAAATACCATAGCATATGTTGATAGTTAAAAGGAAGATTAACACAATACTGCAATTTTACATCTATTTCATGGCTTCAAAATGAGATTTAAATCAATATGTATACTACTTATTTTAAGAAAATGTGTTTATGTCATTATAGATTTTTCAGTTGTTTGATATCAACATTTTATAGTTGTGTAAGTGAAAGTAGGCTGTTAGAATTAATCTTCTAAACTCCCAAAATAATGTGAAGGATGCAAAAATACAGAGCAGCAAGAATTATACCAATAAGTGGAGTAAAACTTCACCCACCTGAGACTGATAAACACCTACATTAAGTACAGTTAGCAGTATGGAGTTGTAGCATCTTGGGTTTGTTTTGTTTTCTTTTCTTTCATTCACGCTGAAAGTTAAGAAATTGTGCTCTAGGTGCTGAGAGAGTATCAGAGGAATTTGTTACTCAAGACCGTACTTCTAGCGAGAGGTCACCTGGTCTTCAGAAGTTAACACCAGAAATTGAGGAAACATTAAACTTTGAGAAAGATATCTCGCCCAGTAATCTCTGTCTACAGAAGAAGAATACACCAAATATGTATCTAAACCGTTCTCCTGAAATGACTGTTAAAAAGTTAACATTTGCAAATAAAAGTTTCTCACCAGTTCTCACTGCTTCAAATTTGGTAAGAATATTACAGATACTCTATAGTTATTTTAACTGAAGTTATTCCATTCAGCTGCTATATGTCTTAATGCTTTTTTAGATCTCATTTCAATAATGTTTTTTTATTTGTTCATGTGTAGCTCAACTTAACTTCGTTAACCCCACATAAAACATACTCTGGAAAAAACACAGAGGGATCTGTATCTCAAATATGTGATGCTGATGAAAACTTAAGTTTTAGACGTGGCTTTTCAGACAAAATTTCTATTGAAGGAAAACAACAAGACGTTACTAAACCTGTCAAAAAAAATAAAGGAGAGGTATGTTACTTGATTCAGTGCTCCTTAGAAACAAACTGCTGCTTTTCATCTGTTTTATATACTTTACATTTTCCTAAGATCTCATCAAATGTATTTTCCTTACTTAGTGTTAAGGACTAGATACAATGTTTACTTGTGACTTCCTTGAAAAATACTCATCCCACAACAGTACTACTAATTAATTTTTAAATATTTGAAATACCATAAGGAGATGTTTATCATATGGATACAAGGAAAGAATTGTAATGAAAAGGAAAGAATGTTTGTGTACTATTGTAAGTAGCCATTAGTTCTTATTGCTTATTTGTCTTTTCCCATGATTGTTTATTTATTTTAGGAATTATCTTCAGCATCTGTGTCAGTATCTTTGTCCAGTGCAAGTGAAGTACAGTCTTGGAGTCAAGAACCTTATGGCCCTGCACATGAGTCAGGTACAAACAAAAGACTTTGACTATCTGTAACTGTATTGGTTAAGAAAAGCATTTATTCACCACAGAAGATTCAGAGTTGTGCCGTGTTTCTCTTTATGTCTTTTCAATATAATTCAATTTTTTTTTCATATTTTCTCTGCTTTAAGTACCCTCCAAAAACTGAAACTTGGGCTCCAAAATGTTAACAGTTACTGTAAAGAGAACTTGTTATCTTCAAAAAGTAGCAGATCAGGAAGCATTCTCACTGATTCTGGAGGTGATAAAATTATCAGGAATATAGGATTGATATTGAATCTCTTTAATATGAGAGAAATCTTTCAAGGGTCAAATAGAATTCTGTACTCCAATGACATTCTGTTTGTGTACATCAAGTGGTCATTAACATCGAACCATATGATGATGGTCATCATCATAGAACACGCCTTCTATAAATCAGTGTTCTTTTTTAATTTAATGGTTCCTAATGCCAAGATGCGTGCTTCTTTTCATCTTCTGATCTCATTGTTCCAAATAATTCTAAAATGCAACATTTTTTCACATTTATTAAAGGGCCGAGTTCACATGTGTTTCTCAAGCGAAAGTATCAGCGTGATACAGAAAGCCATTCTGATGAAGCAGAAACAAGCAAAGAGGAGGAAAAGAGAAGAAGCAGAAGAACAACGTTACAGCCTAGAAAGTTATTTAAAACAGATGAAGCTGTTACTTACAGAGGTTAATTATGAAGTAAAAGTTGATTATAGTTATGGAGAAGTTTGAGAGTAGTGTAACTTAGTTTCAATCCAAAAAGGTAATATCCATAAAAGCATATTGTTTCCAAAAAATATGCAAAATATTTTAAATCTATCTCATTTTTAATAGATATCAATAGATATATGGAAATATCTATTGATATTTATCTATATTCATATCAATAGAAATTGATATGAAAATAGATCTGGTTCAGCCGTCTACATGGTAGAATTAATCTGTTTTTAACAACAGCCCTGTTGTAACTACATATATAGAATACTTCACTCTGAAGTACGATGTAGGTATGAATTATGATGTTTTTTCATCACTACAGAGTATGAAAACTTGTCTGCTGTATCTGTAAGTGATCCAGCTGCTTTGGATGTGGACATCTGGGAACCTGGTTGTTCAACTATTGATATATGTCAGAAACTCCAAAAAGAATACACTAAGAAAATTGAGGCAAGACATTTTACATGCAGTGTTTGTTGTGCATGTGGTTAAACCTTCTTATGCAAAGTAGTTTTGTCTTATATTACAGAATTGGCTTAAAAAATGAAATAAAAACTCTGAGCACTGTAGAGCTTTTAGAAATGACAGAATTAGAATTGCTTTTTAAGCTTTTTTCAGTTACATTTGTGCACTTAACATTCAAATGATTTTCTTCACCAGATCTGCTCTAAATTTTATCCTGTGCATGATTTCATACAATCCTATGCATTTAATGTAATGAGCATTCTGCATTTTGATTTTTTTTTCTTTTCAAATTATCAGCCCTATGAATGTGATTTATTTGCTAAAGGGAAAACACAAACCAAAATGCTGCATTTGTTCACTTAAGACATCTGCAAGAATGCAACCTTTACTCCATGTGTACTTTCTTCAGGATATCTGTTTTTCAAGTAGTGTATTTCTAATTTTATCTAAAAAAACACCCTTTCCTAAAAGGATAGCAAGATTAAAAAAAAAAGGGGTGGGGGGGGGATTGGGGAAGGGGGGGAGAAAAAATCCTCTTATTGTATTTGGTATTATTGCTTTTTTCTTCAAGTGAAAATAATCTGAAAGTAATGTTAAAATATCTTTCCAGAGCCGCTCACGGAAAATGGAGCATTTTGCAAAGCAATCATTAAGAACTGCCAACCAGCATCTGGTAACGATGAATCAACAGCTTCTTGAATGCAGGTCTGTAAAGAAATAATTATCTTAAAACAACTAAAATGTACTTAATGTCTTCTACATGTAACCCTTTCTCTATTTGATTTTTTTAATAGGATCGAGCAGCTGGACAGATTTCATTTTGTTATTCTTCAGGAAATTGAGAGTTTTGAGAAAGATTCTCAGTCCCTGAAAAACACGGAAAAAGAATTACTGGTTTGTTTTTTAATTACTTTATCACGGAGAAAAACTGGTTCCTGTGAAGTCTATGGATTACTCATAGGATCTTTCACTTTGCATCATTAATTCTGATTTTTAAAAACCCTTTTTTTCTTTCTCACATATGAGTCAGGTTTCAAATAATGAATTTGCAGTGTTAGGATTTGATTATACTATGCTGTTAGAATTTCTGTCACTATTAGGTTTTCTTCCTAGGACAAACTATTCATACTACTTCTAATGGGTTGTTATGTCATTTCATGAGCCTTATTTCAACTGGCCTGCATTTCAGACTGTGTGTTCTGAGACAAGTCAGTTGCCTGCTACATGCTGTAGTGTAAAATCAATACATAAGTATTCATGCTAAAACAAAATCCGTTTCCTCTGAGGCCTTTCTCTTTTTTAATTACGCTTAGATTTTATCAAAAGTCTGTTTAAAATGTTCTGGATGTACTTTTTCATTTATTTGAAACTTAGAATAAATTTGCTGGTGGAAAGTTTTCTGGTGAAATTGGCTCCATGAAAGCAGATTTCCTGAAGTGTCCTATCCTGCCAACCAAACCTTCATGTTTGTTTGTTTTAAAGTCTCTAAGGTGACTGTTTACCTACTTCCCATTCTGCACTGAGCCTATAATTGTAGGGTTATAGTATTCAAATTAGATTGCAGTCAGTTCTAGTTTAGAAAATACTATCATCTACTACTATTTTTATTTCCAGACTGTTTGGAAAAAACATAAGCATACTTTAAGTACGTTCATGAAAAATGAGCAACAAAGGTTAGTAGGCTTTATTTATGTTTTGAAATTTGTTTTATGATGTAAATTCAAGCTGAAAATTAGGCTACCTTGTATTTTTTTTAAATGCAATTGCTCTCTTCCATAATATAAGGATAATAGATCAGATGAGAAAAAGGAATTAAAATGTTATTATTCTCCATTAGGAATAATGATGATAATATCTGTTTGCGCATTTAAGTACCTTTAGACTACAAATAATGAGATGTACTCATGATATTTGTGAAATGGTCACGCTTAGCAAGGCTATTTTAATTGCTTTTTACTTCTTTAGGCTGCATATCCTTAAAACAGCCTTTGAAAAGAACATCCACCATAGTGTTGACTATGAAGAAAATATTTTTACTTCAGAGGTAGTATATGCTTTCAGTTCTTTTTCTGGTTTTAATCATTTTTATTTCTTCCATTTTGCTAACAGTTACCATCATTCATTTTTTTTCCCTAAAGAACTCCCTTACTCCTAGCAGTAAGGCCACATAGGTATTTTTATAGCCTTTCCACTGTCAAGTACTTGTAACAATATTTTGTGCTTAAGGACTAGATTTCACCCATTAGGAGGTATCTACAATTATCTGTAGAATCACTGCAAGATGAATCCTATATTCTGTGAGTTTGTTCAGCATGGTTACTCATCCAAGAAAGACCAACTTAGATGCAAACAGTCTCTCTCCTTATGCAAGTAGATGTGTGCACATCCTTCTGTTTTACAGTTTGAAGCCATTTAGGGATGTAATTGTCATATTAAAAATGTGTTATCAATTGCAAGCAGAGACAATGCATTCAGTATAAGTACCTTTTTATAGGTGCATCTGATGAAAGAAGACATGAAAGGACTCCAAGAGAAATTCCTTAAAGAAATGGTAAATGAAGTTGTCTTGTATTCCTTTATATATTTACTTATGATAATGTAAGTATACTTGTTTGAACATTAGATTTTACAGCTTCTAGAAATTTAGTGTCCTATCAGGGAAAAAAAAAAAAAAAAAAAAAAAAGCTAGAATCTAAGGATCACTGGTATTAAATATTTTAAGCCTTTTATATGAGTGATAAAAGTAGCCAGTTTTGTTATTCTATTTGATATGAGTCTTAGTATTTTGAATGTTAACATGAAAAAGTATCATACTTCAGATACTTTATAAGCAGGATGCTATACACAGGAATTACAATATGGGGGAAAAAAAGAAAAAAAAGGATTTATTTAAAATATGTGATAACTGCAATGTTTTCTGTACAGCAAGAAGAGGAACTGATTAATGTTCGCAGAGGATTGCAGACATTATTTCTAGCAGAAGGTGGAAAATTCTGAAGTACTTCCATATACATTCCTGAAACTCGAGCTCAATATAAACACTCACTTTTTATACAAAATTGGTTTTTTGTTGTTTTCTTTTTTTGTTGTTGTTTTTGTTTGTTTGTTTGTTTTACTTAAAGAAACTACTGTAACGTAAGCATATTTTCATTAATTAAATGTAAGTCTTATAACAAAGACTTCTCCATAAGACTTCTATTACTAGAATAATTTGGGATTTTACTGAATCTACTAAAATACAATACATATATATTTTTTCTATTTTTAGCTAAGTCTGTCTTTGAGGAAGTCTTTATTAACATTTTTCTTAGGTAATTTAACTGAGCTTTTAGAGAAATCACTTCAAATTGATTTCACTTCAAATCTATCTCTTGAGTTGTTGTGTACAGAATACCACTTTTCATCTTATTTCTGATTCAGAATACAGTAAGAAATTATTTAAGGATCCAGTCTCATGTGCCAATCTCAATCCTATCCATCTGTGGCATTATACTTCAGTAAGAGTTTCTAACAGAAAATGACTGTAAAATTTTATGGTTGAACTATATTGCAAATATTTATATTAAATATTTCAAGAAAAATGTAGTGTGTGTCTTGTTTTTACAAAATGAGTTCATCACCATTTTGCCTTAAAGTGGCAATTCATTTTGCATTTCAGTCTGTATTCTGCCAGGAAAGAACTGAAATAGATGGAATGAATAGAGTTAATTATTCTCTGTGTAACTAACTCTGTGCACTTTTCTAATGTTTGACCCTCTAATTTTTGCGGTTTTTTAAGCCTGCAATCATTGTCATCCCCACTAGATGGACCTCGTGAGATGCAGAATTTATTCTGATCCAATCTGTGTTTTAAATATTTTCCTTAACTGTACAAGGTTTTAAAAAGTACAATTTACAGACCAAGTTTTTTTTTTGTTTTTTTTTTTTTACACTGCACACATATTGGGGGGAAAAAAAAAAAAAAAAAGGTATTTTAGTAATAATTTCTATTGAAATATAAGTATGAAATTGTACTGTCCATACTCCAGTCTTTACTGAACCCCAGTAACCCCAGTAAGATGCAATTATTCAGGATTCTTTCTTTTTTTCTTTGGGTAAAGATCAGCTTAGGGAAAATGGCCTCCCTGGGCTAAGCATGCCTTCAGTGAAGAGTATCTTAAGTTCTAACAGAAGCAAGCACGTTAAAAATGCATGCAGTCTCCAACCAACTTGCTAGATTTGCCCATCAGTAAACTGATGGCAGTTAGCTGACAGTGATCATGTGTGGCTCTGTAGTCACGATTTTACGTCTTACCAGAGCAAAGCAGAAAGATTAGGATGCTTGTGATGGAGGGACAGCTGAATATGTGGAGAAAAACCTTAAGCATGTTGCTGCATAACTACCAGATAGCTACATGGCAGTAGTAATACAGCTCGTAGGGGCTGTTTGGAATTAAAACAAAAACCTAAGATACTTTAAAAATACTTACTGCATTTTTTTAGACGTCCTTTTAATGTATGTTACGCATTTTTGTTGTCAGTGAAGGTCTGCACTGGGGCTAAACAGGCATGTTACTTTCATGGATTATTATTTAAGTTTGTAGTTAACAGTTCCTAAGCTAAACAATGTGGTCCTGCTTATGAAATATTTCTTGCCTTTCTTCTTACCCTTTTTTGGTATATTTCACCTGGAATATAACTTTCAATAAATATTGTATTGATAAAGAACTGTTGATACATACAATCAACAGTATGTTAAAAGGCCAGTTACATATTTCTGTGAAAAGCCAAGTTATAAAACTGTAATTAATAGGGAAAAAAAAATCTTTGGATCAAGTAGTTGGGTGATTCAAGTCTTTGATAAGTAAATTGAACATTAAAAATGTACCAAACTACAGCTAGCTACAGAGCAAGCTGAATTATCCACATCAATTTGGTTGGTCCAGGGTGTGACATCTCCCATGATTCATCAGTTTCTTCTAGTGCTGCATATTTTGTGTTACACAGTACATTCTTACCTTCAGTTCATAAATGTTAGGTTACCTGAAGTGCAGTACTATTTATATTCTTGCATTCCCACGCTGAGCAGCTGAAGAGAACTGAACATCCATCCGCTGTTTGCACTGTTTCTGTTCACTAGCTGACAGCAATTTAGTAGTAATCTGTGCAAACAATTTTACCTACCTTTACATTCTTGTTTTCATGCTTCATGGAGATCATCTCAGCAAAGCTGTAGCATAGCATCCTCTTCAGATTCCTGACATTGGGTCACTTCCTGAAAGGACAGCGTTTGAAACACCTGCAGGGAAATTTCTGTCTTGGGAGTCTGCATCGTTTTGTTGCTGTCTCATAAGGCATCCTTTCCAGGTATCTGTATTTTTTTTCTTTATTTCTTTTGTTCATTTCTTTCCTCTTAGTAGTTTCTTGAGAAGAATCCTCGCATGTTTTAGATGTCAAGCATTATTAGAAATGTCTAGCTTTTATATTTTTTTAAACCAATTCTATTTGCTTATTGTCATTTAGTAACTTCTTTCCCTTTACAATCAAGAAATCATTAAACTACATACATACATTTTTACTTTTAAAAGAATTAAAAGAATTTGTTTCTTAAGCATGAAAGTACATTTTTATATCGATTGTTTATCTATGTTTGTGCGAATTAGTAATGTCTAAAGATATTAACTGAACTTATCTGCCATTCTTTAAAGGTCTGAAAGTACTGTGTAATGACAATATGGTATGCAATAGGCCTGGTGCAAAATGCTGGTGCTACATAAGACGGAGGTCTTTATCTAAAATGATCTTTTTGAAGATTCTGTGTTGATAAAGAAGGGATACAATCTTAGTGCATAATAACTGAAATCCCTTCCCAACTGCCCCTGAAAAGAAAACATCTTCAGGAAGCATATTCATTTCCTGCAATAAGTAGTCATTTAATTAAGGAACAAAAGTAACAGGAGTCAAAAATGCTTGCAGCAGTGTTTGTTAAGACATTATATAAAAAAAGAATGAAATTATAATACATTAAATTAGTTTTTAGAACATGAACATAAGCGTTTTACAAACTAATTGTGGTAAGTTCAAAATGTCTCGTCAACGTAATACTGAATGACAGTGTGTCATGTCCATTATGTCAGAGGCCTTGGAATGGTAAAGCCTGTACATGCACATCTCCTTTTCCATGATAGACTGCAAAACAGTTTAAAACAAGAGGTAAAGGAGAGTTGTAGGTTCTTTCAAGTACTTTTACTTCAGTCTTTTTCAGCAGCTAATCCCGTTCAACAGGCCATTGCTCTTCTGGCTTCAAAGTGAAGATCATCTCTGGTGTTTAACTCTTCTTTTAAGTGCTGCAGAGTTTTCATCCGCAGTCCTCTTTTCACATAAACATCAAGGTGTCCAGGACTGAACATAAGGGAAAGATGATTCCCTGACGTGTGTTCAGCAGCAATATCAAAAAGTAAGGGCAGAATTCTTCTCAGAAGAAAATTTCTATGGCCTGTGAAATCTAAGACAATTAAGAGACAATTTTAAATTACTTCAACATTTTAAAAATATACAATTTTTAAAAAAAAATCTGGTTTAGATTATTAACTTTCTTAAAATCAGCATTCATTCTTTTTAAAGGTACAAAACACTATTGTAGAATATTTGGCAAGTTTAATTTTCACGGCCATATTTCCTCATGTATGCCATGACTGTAGAGCAGTTACAGTTCTCAGGGTCCAGCCAAGCCATTTTGCAGTTATTGGGGAGTGCAAATGGAAAATCTATGTGGAGCTTGTTGGTTTATTTTTTCCTTTGGGAGTTAGGCCACAGTTTTCATTGTCAGTAACATTCTTTACTGCACCATGATCTTACTATTTATTCTTAATATTTATTTTAAGAAAATGCATCCATTTTCTTTCAAAACACAGCTTCCTATGCACATTCAGCATGTAAGACCGAAATCTACAGATTCGTGACTCAAAGAGACTTTATTAGCAAGCAATGGCAATAAATTGCAGGAAGACTGACCTTGTCAAATGTTTACTTGATGCATGTACCTCCATTTCATTACTTTTGTATTCATTTAGCTCTTTCCGAATTGCTGCCTAGGAATTGAAAATAGAAGAGAGTTAGCAAATAATTTTGTACTAATAAGTATTGTAAAATACCAGGCTCACAAAGCAGAACATGAGTTTCATTAAGTAGAAATTATAGGTGTTGGGTACAGCAAAGCATACTATGCCAGTAGAGATGCTGAATATTTAGGTTATACAGATTGCTGATGATTTGATGGATTGCTAGAGAAGAGCTAACATAGGAAAAGATCAAATATTGTTCCTTTTCTGTGTAAGTCTTCTAAAGCCAATTATTACATTTCTTACTTGGGAAATAATGGAAACAAGAACAAAGAATTTGATTTCTGCATCTCAGACCAAAGCAGTAAGTAATCCAACCGTGTATTTGCCATCTTATCCAGTAATTATCCCAGCATCTGCACTTGTTCTATTTGCTGCATCCCTGAAACTTCACAACTCCTTATTCAGCAACGGTTCTAGCTGGAATCATGCTGTACTCTTCTGGCTGTACCTCAGGTACTTAAATGTGAAGATTACATTCACATATAAATTAGTTACGTGGCAGGTATATGATGGAACAGAAACAATTGCTTGTTTATGCTCGTGTAAATGTAAGATCAACCAACTCTGTGAGTGCTCACAGGAAACTGGAGAGGAAATACTGCATGTTTCAGAACAGGTTGAAGGGCATTTCCATGCCTAAGAAAAATGCTTCCAGTTTGAGGATGTTTTGTGCTCACTGGAAATGGATTTGAGTTGCAGCCTAAAGCATCAAGAAAGACTGTATCCATATTTCCCTTCCTCCCTGCATCAATGGATAAGCTGACCTCTATTGTACTAAATAAGCATTTTACAAATAGCATTTTTAATGACAGTATACATTGGTCAGTGTGTTTACAGCATACCAAGTAACCATCACATTTAGAGAGGTTTAATGTACTTGCAGAATCCAATGTAACTCTTTACACAAGTCAAGTAGAAAGTGATAATATTTTATGTCAGTACCTTATCGGCTGCTGATAGTCTTGTCCATGGTTTATCCGCTCGTCTGTCATAGTCCTGTGCTTTTGCCACTTCTACATAATCACTGAATCGAATCAGGATCTTTCTGTCTCTTAGTTCATCTACTGTAGGTCTCTGGTTAAGCTGCATTAAATAGTTTTACAAAACAGAGCCAATATTAATAACCAACATTTGAAGAAACCTCGCAACATATTCTGCTTGCCATCTTAGTTTAGTGTGCAGTCTGAATAGAAACACCTTGGAAATTCCATGGAACCATTAAGTCCTTTAGAGTACTGTTACGAGAGTCGTAACTGTTTGAATTGAGGTGTGGGCTACAGCACAGTGGCTTTATAATGGAGAAAAGATAGCTGGGACATGGTAGGTATTTGTTTTACTAGATACCACTATCTCAGGCACTGCAGAGGAGGAAGTATAATGTAATAGTGACCTAGGTGACTGTTCAGTATTTCACCAGCTTACTAAAAGCTAATGGAAGGTATTGCAAGATTTTACCTTTCTTGTCAGTCTTTGTTTGATTTCCCTTCTTTCTTCCTGTTCCGTTTGATCGTTTCGTTCTACAGAGAATATAAAAAGAAAAAGGATGATTTTCATCATGAGGAATAACAGTAGTTTCCAAGGCAATGAGAATCGAATCACATAAAAATTAGTAGCTGGCTCTTTGCTGTCTGTTTTCTTAGTTCTGTACACCTCTGTTTCTCTACTAGAAGGTACAGTCACCCCTGTGTGAGGACAAGGTACTGGTATCAATGACAGCTTTTCCTGAGCTCTGAGCTCCAGTTCTGAGTTTTAATAAGCCAACAGCAGCCAACTCAAATTGTATGAACTTTAGAAATAAAATCAAAGCATTCCATAGTTATCTTTTTTTTTTTTTTTTTTTTTGTATTCTCCATTTTATGTTGCCGAAAAGACTTATTGCAGGAGCTTTAGGGAAAGTAACATTCTGTCCTGGATCACCTTAATTCTCAGGCTACATCTGTAGATGGACACACTGCCACAGCAGTTATCTTTGACTTGCATGCTTTTTATCTGTGCCACTGATATTTGAACCTCTTTATCCTTACAAGTTTTCTTTTGTAGCATTCCATTCTAACCTAAGCCAGCCAGCTTTTGTGTGTGCCTATTAGCATTCAAGCCGTGATAACTCCTACACACTGAGTCTAAAAATAGAGCGGAGTGCTGTAACACTGTGAAATATATCCTTTGCCTTGGGATACGAGGTAATGGCGTTTCTATTTCTAGTACTATCTGTTACTAAATTGAGGCATGAGCCTGTGACCTGAACAAAGCTTCTAGTGAAAAATGTTTAACCACTCTGGGATTCTCTAGTTTTTTATATAATAATTCCAGTATTAAAAATCATGTGTGAGCTTTAGCATGCTTTAAAAAAGACATTTGAATATACAAAACATTACATAGTGACCCATATGTGATACATTCAGACATGCTCAGCGCTTATTCCCAGCTCCAAGAAAATGCCAAATGTGAAAATGTGAGAAACAATGTATTTGGAAAATATAAAGCAGGATTAGATAGGAACTGCTAGCAAAGGCAATACAGAATTCAAGCACTATCACAGAGACAAACCAGAGAGGTTTTCCCTATCAGCATCACTCTGCCTACACATAGCTACACTCATTAGGGAGGGCTGGCTTTATAAATCTCAGTAGAGAGATGCTCCCAGTTGTGAAGTGATGTGTAGTACTGCCATTCATTTTTTCTGCTCTGTGAGTTAGTTGGGGAATTCTTAGCTGTGTATAACACTGAAACAATTCCTCGTGTTAAGAATGAGCTGGGGATTCTGGAGTGGGATTTAAGAGATGCTGCGTTCTTGAATGTCAGGGTCAGCTTTCTGTTGAGTACAAGAACACGTGTGAACACCTGGGTCTTGATTTTAGTTGTGATGGTAAACCAGCAATGTTTCTATCATTAAAGCAAAGGATGCAGAAGTTCAGTAGAATTGCAAGAAAGCGTTGGCTTTATGTTTTCCTTAGAGGGCGTGTTATTAACATCAGAGATGTTAGGAAACTTATGAGTCAACTAACAAACCCTTAAAAGCTGCAGGATGCTGTAGTGATTTCACTGAAGAGTATTTATGTTGCTACATCTTTGTAAGTCAGACCCAGTGCAGGTGCTTAAAAACCATAACAACAGTTTCACTATTCACACTAATAGAAGGAAAGTTTACAAATTTCCACACTCAACTCACAATGGAGCCTAGAGTTGTTGCATCTCTCCAGCTTTTAAGATTACTGCTGTCACAGCTTAGTGATGACTTCAGCTCTTGGCAGATACTTAACTCAATGGGACAGGTAACTGGGATAGAAGTGACTGTGTTCTCAGACAAGTATATACAAATCCTGAGCAACTGAACTGAAGTCAATGGATTTGCTTCATGTCAGGAGCTCCTTTAAATGAGATACAAATCTAGACCAGTATGTTTAGCCAGCATTCAGGAAATATCTTTAATTCTGCTTTATCTTCTTTCTGCTTTATCTCTCTCTAAGCTCATTATATGAATGTATTCAAACTTTTATTATTAAAGCTTGTCAGTTTAACCCAGATTAAGGATGTAACCAGCATTCTTCAAAATGCAAACATAAAGGAACAGATTTTTTTTGGTAAAGATAAGCCTTGCCTTAGGGAACTAAACAAAAACAGGTCTCGGGAGATCTGAGGCACTGACTAAGGAGAATCTGGTTCTACGTTTCAGAATCCTGTGTTAATGTTTTTGTTCTTATCTCTTTTGTAGCTGACAGTTAAATTTAGGCCAAGTTGATCCATTCACACTTTCAAAGAATGCACCCTGTTTCTCATTTAGGTACACACATTTCTCAGATGAGTCCAATTTAAGCATGCACAGCATATGCTTTGGAAGAGTACTGAACAGTTGACTGTGGAATCCCTTTGTGTTAGAAGTGAAATGAAATCCACAGTAACTTCTATAGCAACTGCATAAGTTTTTTCTTTAAACCAGGAAAGTTCTGAGACATTACATTTTAGGTAACAAAATATGAGCAACTTTTTTTTCTAAAGAATTGCAATCACGTTGATAATTAAATACGAATTAAATACCAAAGGCAACATTGTTTCTATGACATATGCCATATAGACACATTATATGTGGCCATATATAGATGTTTTATTCATGTTTAATGAGAAGGAAACCATTGTCACACCATTCCATCATTCTGCTATTGTGGCGTTGTGCTCTTTATTTGTTTTTTACTTTCAACACTAACTAAACCACAACAATAAGAGAAGCAATGTTCTTTTCATTCCAGCAGGTAGCTTCTCTCATTCTCCTATCTCAGATCCCACAGCAGAGAGAATTTCAGAGCTCCCTCTTCTTCTAGCTTAGAGGATTCCCAATGCATCTATCACCTGTTTGATCCCTTGGCCATAACACCAATCTTTAGGAAAAGAGTTTCCAGTTTCTGCCCTGTGTTTATTTGAAAGCTGTTGAGCAATATTCCTCTGTAGCAGTATTTATAATAGGCCTGGAATTCTCCTTCTAATAACTGTTAATATCGCAGGATGATAGTTCTCTGACTTGCCATTGGAAATGTCCTCGCACCTTTGCAAGGATGTTTTGTCCGTTCCCCTTTAGCCAAGACAGTCAGTGTCTCCAAAAATGGTAGTCTGTGTCATTGCACTGCATGACACCTGGATGCTACTCCCCTCTCAGACACCCATAGCAGTGTATTCATAATATAAATCATTTCAAGGTTGAAATTTAAGCAAGTCTCTCTTTTCTGTACTAAACTGCCCGCCTTTATGAAAGTGTAAATTCTCATCTCTGCAATATTTGAAACCCAGGACATATTAAACATGAAAACTTTTAGGTACAGAAAATAACCCCAATAAATTAATATATCTTTTAAAAGAATATGTTTCACTAATGTAATTGCTGTTTTCTGCAAATATATAAGGTATATTAAGAAGAAAGTACTCACGTTTAAGTATATTTCTTCTTTCTAGCTCCTCAACAGCAGGTCTTTGGCTGAGTCGCCTGCGGAAAAACACCAAAATCACATTTTGTACCATGCTTGTTCTTTGGAAAGTCTGCAGGATTCCAAGTTCTAGTTTGTGTTTTCCTCGTGTGTGTTTTTGGGTAGGAGGAGAACACGAAATCCTTGTCCAGGACTGACGGAGAAAAGCAAAAGAAAATCCCAAACACAAGATTCTGGTAGCAGAATGCCTTCTGGGTTAATTTTTGCCCAATATCAGCAATGCAGGTAGAAGTTCTCCCCTAGTTTGCACTGCTGTTGGTGGAATGCTTCTTCAGAACATGCATCCTTTTCACCACACTTCCCAGTCAGATAGAACCAGTGCCCTCCAATGGTTAAATTCACTCTCGAGAGAGAGGGTTAAGGTGGTTTTCAAAGGAGTTTCACAGTCATCTTCTGTAGCAGTCACTGCTTCTACCTTTGAATCTCTGTAGCAGCGGGCTTCCTTTTCTTCTAGTAACACCAGTGATGCATCCTGACAAATGCAGACTTGCCAGAAATAAAGCTTTCCTGTGGTTTCCCGACTACACATCTAACAGACCAATCCAGCAGCTCTCCTTCTGCCTGCTGAATAAATTCATGTGCAGCTCACCGCCTCATGCTGTCTGAACAGAGTGTCTTGTGCAGTTTCACCTCCCCTTTCTGTAGTGCTGCTTCAGGATTGAGTCTTCAAATCATATGATCAGTGCCGTGGCGATTTTATTCTGCATACTAAATGAGATTTCCCCATGAGACACTGCCAATATCTGCAGAGAATCTCAGGTAATTGAAGCCCTCCCCTAGGCAGACAGATGCACACTGCATTTGCATTTGCTCGTGTTCAACCAATAATCCAGCAAACAGATCAGGAGCAGTTTATGATGCTCCCTGCTCTGTGTTCTGGCAGCATCAGGGATTCTCATTGTCTCCTCTGTGGCAGGTGTTACCAAGCCAGAGACCGAAGTTACAGACAAAGCAATACAGCAGGGACCACACTGCAAACCACGGCTGCAGTAATTATCCCTCAAGTGTGCACAGAAAATACAGGAATGATGATAGAAGTGATGCTATACCAAGATCTGTATTTTACCAAATATACAGAGGAAAAAAAGGGGGTGGGGGAGCAGGGGGGAGGTGGAAACTGTTAAAGTGCAGGTGTCTAATTCTAATTTCTCCTTGTTTCCTGGGTCTGACCAAACATACCTTGGAATTCAGCTCTGTGTTCATATGCTATCAGACCAACAGCGGACAGTATGAATGCTGCTCCTTATCATTTTCTAATTTCCCTGCAATCACTGCAGAGACCCATTCTGTCCTCAGCTCTGGCAACAGAAATGCATCACAACTACAGCAAGCTTACACCAGCAGAAAACTTACATGGTGAGCTGTTGTACTTGCAGACACCTGCAACCTAATGCTCATTCTTCCCACCTCACCTCTGATTTTCCTCTAGGTCTCTGGATTTTCTCTTCAGAGTAATGAGCTGGATATTCCAGCACTGGAATCTGCAATAATCCAAACTGAAACAGAAATGATGCTAAGAAATACTCCACTGAAGGATTTAAAAGTGTATTTTTAATCTGCTACCCATTCACTTCTTCCTCATTTTCCTTAATGTCTCAGAAATTATGCAGCTCTGGCTAGGTTTGTTTGAAGGAGATCAGTGTGCATTTTATACTATAACTCAAGGAAGAGTGACGTACTCACATGCTGGTCACACGGCTGCCTATCAAGCTATTCCCAACTACAGCCCTTCCATGCAAGATCTGCAGATTTTCCCAGAATCTTCCATCAGATTTCTGAGACCCCCTTTAAACTGAGGGCTTAAAACCCTAATGGAGAATGAAGTATGAGGATAGATATTGAAGTGAACTCTCTGTATACTTATACGTATATTGCTATTGTATTTACGTTGATTCATTACTTAAAAACCTCCATCCTTCTTGACTTTGGTAAATATACGGCAGGTGGCCAGAGATAACATTATTTCTGTGCACAACTTTAGCTTTACCCCAAGGAAAGGAAAAGATGCAGATATACATAGAGACAGAAATATACACACAGACTGTACAGCACTGCATTTTTGTCTGAATCGTTCAGAGATCCAAACAGCACTTTCAAACTTTTATCACAACCACAAAACCAGGAATGGACTTTTCTATCCAGGAAGGTGGGAACAGGCTGAAAACACAGCTGAAGTCATGATGTAATAACGAGGCAGCAACACTGCTGACATCTGTTTCCACTGAGGTACAAGGGCTTCTTGCATCCACCTGTTGCATCAGTATTTCTGTTCAGAAGATGCCTCCACCTGCTGTAAACCCCCCTTTCCACCTGCTTTGCCTGCCATAAACACTGCAGCCAGCCCAGACAAAAAACAGGGAAGTGATGAAGGCAGGTCATTTCAAAGCACAGTGCTGATTTGTTTCCTGGGGTTTTAGCAAAGCACCTGCACCTGGGGGTGGGTGGATCCAGGGCTCCTGCCCTCCCCCAGCCTACCTCCCTACCCCTCAGTCCTGGGAGTAGTAGTGGTGCAAAAGTCTGAAGGGAACCTCTGCTGTGGATGTAAGACAGGCACAGATGAAGATGGGTGAGTCCTGTGCTTTCTATTTTTGTCATGTTTTCATGTGAGGAACTTTGACCCTGGTGTTGCTTGGCTCACCTCTGTGAGGTAACTGCAGACTGCTGTGAGCTCTGATGTTGCACACTGCCTCTGTCCCTTCACAGTAGTGTTTTCTTTTCAAGTGAACTGAGCTTAAATATGTATTTTCTGGTACTGAGAAGAGCTTCTGGTTAATAGTGCTATACTCTAGGGGACTCTAAGGTCTGTGAAAGCACACAGGGCTGGAAGCACTGATGTTGCTTCCTTGTGAATGGTGTTTGTATGTGGTTCAGAGTTTGCAGTATACTTGCTTCCTCCATGCAGCGTGCACATGGGAATGCTGTGAGACTCATGGAAGCTCTGTGCTGGCTCCTAGAGGGGCAATAAATCTATGCATGTCTGGCTGTTTCCCTTGACGTACATGTGTGGTGCATAGCTGTGGCAAATAGGCTGTCCGGGGAGATAACGAGCCTGGCCTGCTGGTTTGAGGGGTGGGGAGTCTCACTTGGTAGGTCTGCTGCAGCTCTCCTCTGCAGGAGCCTGATTTGAGGTCCCTCTATGTAACATGTCAGACACTTGCATGTGTACAAATGCTGGACTTGGCTTCCAGGGGAAAGCCACTAATTGCTCATCCCCTCCAGAGTAAGGTCACATGTTCCTGAGCCCAGTGACTCTCACACGTGTTTGTAAATGATGATCAATATTTACTTTGTACGGTCAGATTCTCCTTCATGTTCAGAGAAAGTGACGCCTTAGCACCAGCATTACACAAGGTTGATGATATTGGAGTGTTACAGGTGACTGAATCCTCAGCAGTCTGATGATGTGCATATCACTTGGATCCCAGGGTCTGCTATCAGATGGGCAATGCATCAATATGTCTTACAAGCAGGAGAGTGCCAAGTTCTCTGTCCTCATAGTTAACCTTAGCAATATCTTTTGTCTGTTGTGGGAACTGCAGCTCAGCAAAGCTACAGCGAGCTTTGTCACTGGTGCATTTGCAGGTATGGGTGCAGAACAGCTGGGGAGAAACAAATGGGCAACAGGTACAGCCCAAACATGTGCAAATGGGCCTGTGCTCAGACCCGGTCCACTCTTCCCAGCTCCTCTTGCCAGTTTGTGGAGTCTCAACTGTCCACAGACCCTTATAAGTATTAAGCAGAATGAACTTCAGGAAGCTTGTGTTGTTGGGGTTTCTTATCTGTCCCCAAAAGATGCTTCTTTGTTTACCGATGTATTTCTGCATGGTGTATGTTATATTTATGATTTACTCGTCATAAAACTGAATTTATTTCATCTTTATAGCTGAAGCCAAAACATGCACTTTGGAATCCTTTTCCTGCTTGTCCTTAGTTAGGGCCACATGCATCTGATAATCTCCTACAGAGCTGGGGGAAGGGAGGGCAGGCTCACACGTGTGTTTGCCTGTGGACTCCACACTAACAAGCACACGATCAATCCAGCCACCAGTAAGTGAGCTGTTGCCAGCAGCAATCACATTGATTGCCTCTTGCGGCAGGTAGTTCTGCAGAAAGAGTCGTGAGTTTTTGCAAGGGGTGGTGGGGAGGAGCTCCAGCCCAGCTGGGAAATGGGCACAGGGAGGAGAAATGGGAGTGCCCTGTGCCATCTGCTCGTGAAGCTACCTGTGCCTGCTTCCCATCATGTCTCTTAAATTGGCATCTCTATTATCAGAACATCGTGTTCAACTCAACGAGAAATTTATATTCATCCTTCCCATAAGTGGCTGTGAGAAGGATGTGTGCCAGGGCTTTGAATCACCCACGCACTGAGCAGTGGCAGCGCAGTGCGGCCTGCAGAGTACAATTATGGGTAGTAGTAAATCCTTGGTAGGAGGGACTTTGCCTTTTACAGACTTTCTTCTGCACAAAATTAGAAGGCAGGCAGAGAAACACAAACTTGTTTAACCCCAAGGCAATTTTGGAGCACATACAAAGTGGTAGCTGAGTGTCGTGCCAGCATTTCCTGTAATAGCAGTTGCTATTCTCTGATAGTAGAAGGCTGAAAAACAATATGAACGTGGGGACTTGGTATGGTCAATTCAGCAGGTTGAATGCCAAAGCCTTACTGCATTAAAATTGCCCGATATTTGTGTCTATTTTTTCCCCCAAGCTATTTTTTACATTAAAATAATAATAATAATAAAGAAAATTGCTTTTAGCTACCCAGAGGAAAATGGTGGATATATGTAATGGCCATATATTTTGCCTTAATTATGCGTTTTATTCATTTATTTGCCTTTCAGTTTTGTTTGAATTTTCAAGGCTGCAAATCAGCAAAAGTTCAGTTAATTATGTTGGCCCTCATCTCTCAGCCGATTACAGTTGTCTGTCATCATAGTTTCTATGATAAACACACTGTGCTGAGTAATTCAGATTTCAGTGGGAATGAAAACTACATACTTTCCTGGTGTGACCCTTGTGCCTTGATCCTGGTAATGCCTGAAAAGACCTGTGTCCTTGTGACAGCTTCACTATTGCATAGTGCTGCTTAGATGAGCCAGTGCCTAATTATGAGAGGATTCTGATGGAGAAGCCTATACAGTAATCACTGTTTTCACTGCCTGTAAAAGTCCTGCAGCATTTGACCTCTGGTTGCATACTTGTTTTTTTTCTGGAGGTGTGAGGAATAAAGGCCAAACACAGCTGGGGCACAGAGCCAGTCTTATGGCTCAAAGGCCTGCTGCAATGTCAGGTGAAGATGCTGAGCCTCCTTCTGGAATCTTTTGCTTTAGTACCTTTCTCAGTCTTCGCTTGAGGACTCTAGGAGGATGCTGTGCTATGTTCCAGGGCTGATATCAGAGTTTTGATTTTAAGCTCAGCTATTATTTAATAAATAACATGGTTTAGTTTGGTTGTGAATATAATATTTCAGAGCAGAAACTTTGTCCCCTCTCTTCCACCTGCTTTTCCCCACTCTTTGGTCTAAGGGAGTTGCTCTGTCCCGTTTGTAACACAATTAGTCATTACAGTTATGAAATTACAGCTGTTTTTTTAGCTGAAGACACGCTGCTGTAGTTAGAGAATTTCATTTTGTAGCAGTGTCATTGTGAGCCACGCTGCCACTCACTGCTGCATGTCCTTCGCCGTGCAGTTGGACAAGGAAAAGGTTTGGGGAATACATTCAAGCTAAAAATAACCCAGCAAGAAAAACTGCTGAAAGAACATGTTCTTCAAATCACAGCTTGAGTGGTGCAGGCTCCCACAGCAACTCTGTGCTGGAGGCTGATGAGGGCTCAAGGCTGTGTTTACTAAAATATATGTTGAAGGGTCTTTTGACTGCAATCACATACTGGTTATGATCTAGGTCACACTGTGCAGGTCGCTGAGGAAGGTGAATAGCGGTTCATTGCAATGCAATAGATTTCTGATTTTCTTTTTTCTAAAGGAGTAAAACTCTGGAGCCCAGTGTTCCCATTGAGAAAAAAAAAGAAAAAGAAATGAATATTACATATCTCAGACAGGCAAATTGAGAACATTGTGGGTTGGAAACTTGAGGACAAGTAAAGAAAAGGAATTATATAAATCCCAAAGGTTTCTCTCTATCCGATTATGTGTGTATTACTATTTATATTATTTTAAAGAAAGACATCTACCATGGCCAAAGTGATACTAAAATCAACTCTGATAGTAACCACTTGTGCAACAGTGGGGAGCCTGCAAATTGATCACTAGTAGACCAGAAGCAAATCTTAGCCCTGCAGTAGGGCCCACTGTTTTACTAAGACCTTCTCATATTCCTAGTGGCACACAGTTATGAACTCCTGGGTGCTTGCTGGGTAATTATATGTTTTAAACCCTATTTTTTTTTCCTTCCTCTTTCACTTTACTGTGTAAACTGTGCCTAATACAATGCCTGTGCCTGAAATCCTCTAGAGAGAATGAGGCTGGATTGCCAGCCATCCCCAAGCCCTACAAGAAATGAGGTGTCTGTAGGCTCATGAATTCTCATCCAGTACAGTCAGGAATGCAATTTTGGCCACTACTGTCAGAAAGAACAGTGACAGGAGGTCAAAATGTCAGGAGATAGGTCAGTTTGAACTGTAGCACAGGCTGTATTTCAGGATTTATCAAATGGGGATACTGCTTGTGGATGGAAGTGTTCCAAAACATTGTGAATTCATCTGGGATGCTCCCTGTTAAATGAATCCTGCAATGCTGTCCACTTAACATACAAACAGTTTCTCCTATTAACAGATGCCACTGCAATGTACTGCTGGGATTTGGGTCACTGGAAGGAATCACAGCTGGATTTGCAGAGAGCAGATAGAATTGGTGATAGGTGTCACTTGTCAGCCTGCTATATGTAAATTCCTATCCACATCTTCATTTAATGCAAAATAATTTGAGAATAGCCATTCTTGCCATGGATAAAAGCAGCTGAGAATTTCCCCATGTAATATGAGCTTTGCACAATCTACTTCACTGCTCCCAGTAACCTGTGTTTATATATAAACGGACACCTTGGCCAGCTGCAAAGGCAGTGAAGCAACAGATAAAGTTCTGCAGCATACTGGTCTTTGTAAGGTGCTGCTTAAAGCAACAGCAAGAATTTTCTTCAGAGCTGTTCCTTTTGATCTCTGCGAGCCTACTAACCTGGCAGCTTGGAATGGTGAGGGCATGTCAGTGTGCTTTGCTTTGCAAACTGGTTGTAATGTCAGGCTTCATGCCAGGGATAGCTTTCTTAATCACTGAAGTAAATCAAGGAAATCACAGTGCTGTCTTGGCTTTGTATAATCCCTAGAGGAAAAAAAAAAACGAAGTGATTGTGATTCCTAAAACTGCAAATGCTCCTGGGATAGACAGACCCTGCTGGGACCATGTCTATGGCTGCACACCTGCTGTCAAATAGTACAGATCTCTCTAGGAATGCTCTCCCTGGCAATGCAAATCCTTCCAAGTTCTCTCTCGTCACTCACCCACGCAGCATCTCCAAACGGTTGGGATATCCCTGCCTGCAGATAGCATATCACCATCTGTTGTACTGTTTGCTGTTTCTGTCATACATGCTATTGTTAGCACGGCATTTTCCAGCTCAGAGCTAGACCTGCAGCTTGCTGTCCTGAGGACAAACACTGGCCTGAGCCCTGCAGCCTTTGCCCATAGAATGCTTAGAATCTGTTTCTTCACTGCACTGAATCTTGTTTTCTTTTTTTTTTCCCCAAAAAATCTCTGCTAAGGTTATCCACTCATTTTCAGTACTTTAGAAATAGAGGTTCCTACACTGAATAAAATATAAGAATTTAATTACGTAACATTTCACATTGACCCAAGCATTTAGTTTTGACATTTATTTTATGATTCGTTGTGGCACAACATAAACTGTGTTTTACCATCAGTGCAAGGCTACAGCAGAAAGCATTTGGAAGGTCTCTGCTCCTGATAAAGGGCTCATGCATACCACACCTGTGCTGCACTAGAGTTGCTTGGTCTCCTGATTGTTTGCTAGGAGCTGCTGGAGCCAAGCAGAGGAATGCCAGGTGGCAATGACTTTCCAACTAGGAAAGGCCTTCTCTGTGCCCAAATGACCTCCACCACACAGATTTTTTAGGCCTTTTTGGCTTATTTTATTCACTGCAGTTGATGGTAATGTTGTATTTGAGCCCAGAACCTCCAGCGTGCCAGCAAGTCCCTGTTTACCCTGCCCTCATCATCCTCGTGGAGCTAAGGCTGTCATTTCCACACACTGTTATCTTTTTCCTTCAGGTTGTATAAGCTGCAAAGAGATTGCTTTCAGTGTAATAATATGGCATCTATCAATACAACTTTCTGTGCAATGTTAGTATCAGTTTATTGCCTCTTGAAAAGGACAGTCTTTCCTGTTGGGTGATATTTCTCAGTATTGAAACCCCCCCCCCCCCCCCCTTTGATAACTATATAACTATAATCGTAAGGCCACATTGTGCACCATCCAGAAAATGGCTTTTGCAAACACATTCCAATTAGGCGTGTTTCCTCAGAACAGTCCAACTGATGTCTGGAGTGGCTGTCCTTGCTGTTTTTACTGTTATTACTTCTGAAAAACTAAGGAAGTATTAATTCATTCAAAACTTTATTTGCCCGATTAATACAATCATCTCAAGCAAATGGATGCAGGAGCTCATCCGTGAGCCACACTGTCTTCATTTTGAGTGGTCTTTTTTTTGCCAACAGTGAGGCACTCAAGTCTTTATTCCACTGTTTGTGTCTCAGCACAACCACATTTAGTATAATTTTAATTTGAAAAACAACCTGGTGCATCTCGGTGCAACAGTGAACTGATTAGGCTGAAGAAACCTGTTCCTAATGTGATTTAAGACGAGGATTTTACTAACATGCTGGCTCTTCAAGCTGATCCATTTCCTAGCTGTGTGGAGGGTCCTCTGCAAGGTGGATTTTGTGTAGAAGTTCCCCAGCCTCAGAGGGTGCTGTCTGTTCCACTGGATAAATACTTGAGCACAGACTATTGAACTTGAGAGGCCTTTTGTTCTGCAACATGACAGCTACAGAAGAAGACAGAAAATGAGGGCAACTTCTAGGAAAGAATCATTATCCTGAGACTGGAGAGTCAGGGAAGTGTGTTGGCCGCTTCAGTATCTGTTTTTCAAGGTAATTAAATCACTGAAGGGAACTTGAAGTACTCTGTTGTGGACAAGCAGCTCCCAAGTTAGATGAAAAATCCCACAACACCAGGGGAAGCCTGCAAGAGTGGGTGATTCAGCTTCAGCTTGCCAGGTGGGCGCATGGAATGAAATAATAAAGACTTAGCTGAACTACATTTTAATCATTAATCTGACTGTACAGTATTTATTAAGTAGTTTGATTAAAAACAGCCTCTACTCTGACCTGGTTCTTCTCCTTGCTTCCTGTCTATTTTCTAAATGTTCATTTCTTTCACTTTTCACCACCTCGCCGTCCCTGAGATTATTTCAGTAAGGCAGGAACTGTGCTACACTGACCCACTTTTACTGGATGAAAGCGGCAAGCCCAAGCCTCTATTCCTGGGAGGAATTAAGATCTTGAATGAATGAGGCCACAGAAGTTGTGCTCAGAGCTGTGGCAGGAGGAAATGGTAGTAACCCTAACTGTGTTTGGACAGCCAGCAACCACCATGTGTTAACTGCTGTTTCCTTGATCACATGCTGGGAGCCATCAGGTCTGGCCAGTTTTTGGAATGAAGTCTAAAAACATGCTTGAATTTTTCATGCAAAGGTGTGAACCATTCACCGGACAGCAGTGCCCCATAAATCAGCAGTAACCCATTGCTGTGATACTCGCTGCCTTCCCTCCAAGTGCACTCAAATGTGACACCACATGATAAGGAAGTTTCATCTTTTTCCCTTCCTCCATTTAAAAGCCACACTACATATTCTGTGGGAGAAGTAAACTCTAGCTGCTTAGGTATTCTGCAGGCAACTCACAGCAACAGTCATGGTGAAAGTCACTTAAATTCACTTTGCATATGAAGCCGGTTTGATTTAAAGGAGAAGGGGAGCAGTAAAACCCTTTGTTTTTTGTTTGCATGTAATTTAATGCGGAAAGACTGAGGTCAGGTATGTTAAAGCTGAAAGAATATTCAGTCAGCCCCTCTTCGGGCTTAGATTTTTGCTCATACCAATTTAGTGCCTTACAGATATGTACTGTCCTTCCCATCTTGCTTTTGTTTTAAGAACACTGAAGTGCTTCACATGAAGCGCTTAAAATACCGTTCCCGAGTTTCATGAACAAGTGATAAAAGATACCTGAGAGTAATAACAGCAACACAGTGACCCCCATCACAAATGGCAGGGGCTGCCACCGTGTGTTCCTGAACTGCCACCTGAACTACTGGTAGCCCACAACTGCTACAGCACTTTGTTTGGGTCAGGTTTTTGTCATGGAACAGCACGAATGGCTGTGACAACCAGAACAGCCTGTTTTGTTACCTACTGATTAATCTATTTTATCTTTCCTCTGGAGATGTTTAAGAAATGTTTAGATGTTGTGCTGAGGGATGTGGTTCAGTGGGAAATATTGGTGATCAGTGAATGGTTGGACTGGGTGCTCTTAGACATCTTTTCCAACCTTGGTAATTCTATGATTCTAAACTCTGCAAATTAAATTAATTTCTTCTGTAATTACTTGTGCTCCAAATCAGCTTAAGGACCCGAATCATAATCCAGTGTAAACTGAAGCATTACAGAATATTATTGGCTTTCTGCAGATTTCCATTTCGTTCAATGACTGCTCAGTATTTACAGGGCTGTGGCCCCAGACCTTCAGGCACATGCTGGTTCCTAGTTTTTGAGAGAGGATCTGAGCCTGCACACAATGCTGTTTGTAGGCAGTTTAGCAAGGCAAAGCTAATGCACTGTTTTCATCCCCAAAGTCTTTTTTTTCCCTATTAAATTACACTTGCTTAGGCAGTTTTCATGCACTTTTATCTATATTATTAAGTTACATGGAATAGATTGAGGCCTTCTGGACTCTGATATTTTTTTATCTCTTCTCTTACATGTGTCACTTATGCTAGAAGATCAGTTCAAGAAATTGATTGTGTGTCCCAGAAAAGGCCCTCGATATTTCTGAGTTCACACCTGCTGCTCTGTTCTTCCCTTCTCTGCTGTGCACTGACCTGCTGCCCTTGCCTTCACTTTGCTGTGAAAAACATGTTTGATTATGAATTCCCAGCACTGAAGTCAGGGAACTAGAACAGAGCAGCGCAAGGAGCTGGGCTTCCCAGAAAGAAATCTTTAATGGCTGTGACCCTCTGATGTAAAACTTTCTCATCCCTAGGCAGAGCGTTCTGAATCTTTGGAGATGTAAACCTGCACTGAGAATAGCTTTGAGTCATATGTGCAGTGTTCAGATCAAAAATTAACCTACGGAACAAAATCTTCACTGTTGCAGCACGTTATGAATGAAGCAGCGTATTTGAACATCATTGCCAGGCAAGCAGTGGGTTGGTGTGATACAGTAAATTGTTCTTGTTCAGGTGCAGCTTGTGGCTCTTGCCTACAGCTGACAGGGTGTCCTGTTATCAATTGTGCATGTGTTGTGCTTCATTACTGAAGCAAGCAAACAAACACTTCTTGTTGAAGTATTTCTCTCAGGAGGATCTGCTATAATCATGTGCTTGTGGGGACTGGGTTTGTTACTTGCTGATCAGTGATTCACATTAGTGAAGTTCGTTCGGTTTTTGCAGATATATTTAGTGAAAGGAAACAAGCGGTACCTTTCTCAAAAGCTCTTCAGTCCTTAAGAAAATGGGGCAGGGTATGTCAAATACTGATAGCCTTGAATCTCTTGTAACACGTGTATTTGAGCTGTATGGCAGCTTCCTTGAAACTGAAAAGCGCTGTAAACAGGAGGCTAAACTCATTCATTTCTTGAAGACATGAACTAAACATGAGCTTTCTCTCTTTCCTTGTGATTTTTATCCTTGAACACTACCTCAGAGGAATTCTGGCAGGAGATACCAAACCCTCTTTACTGCAAGGCCAGTACTGTCCATCACTGGGTACAGAATGGAGTTTCTACCTGTGTCGATACCTGACTTCAAGGAAGGATACAGGGAATCTTATTGCTTATCGAATTCAGACATCTCAGTTCCAGAGGCAGCTCTGAAAAATCTCAGCCATTGCTTTCACTTCCCTTGTCCTCCACCCTCTCCCCGGTCTTCCTACTTCCTACTGTACTCCCAAATACGCTGGTTGTCTTTTCCTGTAGCCTGAAAAGCTGAGCTTATAATGGAAAAGAGCCAGAACATGGGGGAAAAAAAAAAAAAAAAAAGAAAAAAAAAAAAATCCCAAATCCTTACATAGCACTGGGTCTAAACACACTTCAATGCTGTGCAAGCTGATAACAAAATAGCACAGCATCCCCATGCAAATCCCCACCAGCAACCCTGAGCCCATAGGCTGTCACGATCTCGTGCTGTCTAGTGCAGAGCGGGAGACTCCCCTGGCTTACCCACACGCCCACGGAATTAAATTGTGTCTCTATATATAGCTTGTGTCATATGCAAGGAGCTGCGGGTTGTGCAGACACCCACACTGTGCTCACTAGGGTTATTTTTAGCACTGGTGACAAGGTAACCTGGAGGATTCCTGCCAAATGAGGAGGGCATGCAGTAAATCGGACACAGCTAATTAGCGGTGACAGTCGATCTTTTTCTCTGCGCCTACCGCTGCCTTTCTGTCTCTGACACAAATCTGTGTCACGTCTTCCCAGCCAGTCTGAATTTACAATCTAAATCAGGACAGTTCCCTAATTTCTACTTCAACCAGCAGGAGTTTGAGCACAGTCAGAGCTGCATCAAAAAAGAAAGGCAACCCAAACTCTAAATCATCTCCAGGTAAATTTAGGGCAATCTCTAAACTGGGCTGAATTCAGCATCTGCTAAATACTTCTCTGCATTACGGCTATTAAAGCTTATCTCTCGTTTTGATCAAATCAAGTAAAGAATGCCCCCAAGTCCTGTGAATTGAGCCTGCTTTGCCAGTAGATCCCTCTGGAGGGCTGATGCCATTCCAGCCAGCAGAGCTGCTCTGAGCCATTCCCATGAGGAACCGGTGCTGGATGTGCCGTTCTCAGGAAACAGGGCACAATAAGTAAAATTTTCCTTTATGACTCCTCTGTGCTGAACCGTCACACTTTATGCTTTTCAAGCTGCAAATCTGAAGTGCTGTTTGCTCGGTGTTGTTCTGCCTTCAGCAGCGCTGTGAACTTCACGCTCCGTTACGTGAGGCCGAGCTACAAACCAGAGTCTAATCTGGGTCTGCATTTTGCTACCTCGGCACTTTCTGGGAAGTTAACTTGCAAATGCCTTTCTGAGAACCTCAGGGCAGCACTAGAACTACAGACACCCAGATGTGGTAAATCTGAATGAAGATACTTCCTTTGTCAATTTACATTGACAAGAAACCTTGCCCCAGCATGATCTGCTTCCCCAGGCCAGGATTTCCAATATGGTTTAGATCAGTTTTAGGTTCACAAAAGCTGTCACTCTTCCTGTGTGACTCCTTTTATGCCCACACTTATGCATATGAATTCCCATCTCCATAATCTCGTAAGTGCTGCTTAATGCTTCGTGTCTACTTATGCAAATATCCAAGGAGGTGACACAGAACATGAAATGAAAATTACAAGTATAATCTTTTCCGGGAATTCATGTTTTTGCTGCAACATTAAGTAATAATGGAGTGTCTTTTACTGTGGTTACACAAAGCATGCCTGAGAAGTACCAGCCACCCAGGCAGTTCAAACATTAACTTTCCAAGCAGTCAGATATCAAATTTAATTAAACAACCCTTTCCTACATCACTTTTCAGTTGAGCAACTATTTTACTCCTCCAGGTTTCAGCTAAAACCCCTTCTAGAACAAAGTGGGTCCATAAGACAGAAAGAAGTTCTTGCAAATAATCGTACTTGCAAATGTCTCTTTGCCTCTTGACACAAAGAGCTCTCAATTCATTGAATTCCGTGGAGGGCTTATTATCTGTGCTATGAACCCATAATAATTGGAAACGAGACCTGTTGGGAGCCTGGAGTATCAAAATCTCCGTTGTCTAATGCACAGTAGAACATTGCAAGCACATACTGTGGCCAGGGGCACTGGGATGCATGAATTAATAACAGAAAACATGACTGGAAAGGGAAATGTGAGGAAGATGGAATGCTACCAGTTTGGATGGAGGAAGAGAGAGATGTCTATGTTTCCATGGCAACAAGTGGTAATTTGGCTTGGAAATACAGAAGACAGGAAATACACTTTACAAATGCATCAATGCACATTAAAAAAATACTCAGTTCTGTACTTGGACAACAGTGAATCTGAAGTAAGTCAACTTGCACTGCTGTAAAGCTAGAATCTGACCCAAAAGATGTAACAGAACACTTGTGCTCTTGGTTGTGCAAACGCTCGTGAGCGTGACAGCACAGAGCTGACTTTCTTGCCAGATTCACAACTACCCTTAACATGCATTTCAACTAGAACCATTTAGAAGAAAACACAGTGGATTGGATAAAATGCTTTTCCTTTGTCTCCGTATTCTTTAAGTTACTTAGGTGCCATTATTGATGCATTTTGTACATTGTATACATCAGCACAGCTTTCTTTCTAGACCACAGAGCTAGGTTGTGTTAGCTGTGAAGCAAGCAATTTTCTAGGCAGCGATAAACTTCCAAATCCCTGCAAATGTGCTGTAAAATACTGATCTTGAAAACAACTGCCTGTTTACTTGCTTTTCTGATGCAGACAGCAGTTGAATAACAACTCTCTAATTTGCTTGTACATTACTCTCTCGTGCAGAGGGACAGGTCTATAGCCTGATGGTACATGTAGATTCATAGCTGAGCAGGCAAGTCCCATTGCAATTATCAAAGTGTTACCAGTATGGAAGTAATGTGCTCTAATCTGCACAGGAAATGGCAAAATCGTACAGAAAGCATTCATGTCTGTTGGATCCCAATTGCCTGATAGTATCTCGTACTTGAGTGCTTAGATGCAAGCTGTAAACTTCCAGGCTGTCACACCTACAGAGAGATTAAGCTGCACGAGTACCATTAAATGAATGAACGTGAGGACCTCAAAATCTCACCCAAGATTCTCATTCTTCTTCTCAGTGTGGTTAAGTTTCCATGCTACTGTCAGGTTGTGGCTCTGAGTGGGGATCCTGGGGTAGTCTGTGTTGTAGGGAGTGAGAACTAGTCAGAAACTCAGGGGATCAACTGAGGGCTTTGATTCCTCTGCCTTTGCCAGCACCAACTTCTAGGTTTGGGATTTTATTTTTCATTTTTAACGCATTCCTTGTTTTCTTGCTGTAAATATTTCTTCTGTGTATCCGTCACCTGAGCTTGTTTGCATGGTCACATTCTATTCTGGTGGATGAGTTAAGAGCCGAGCTGAGCTCTGCCAATGCACATATGTGCTGGAAATTGTGTGGGAGGTTGCTTCCAATCTGCTTTGCCATTCCTGGCTATTCCAGCAATCTCTGCACCGTCTGTTTCCCAAGATGCGCTGAACCTGCCACGTTCCAGGAGGAAGCATCTAAATGAAAGACTGTCTTCCAGCACTTGGAACAAAGCTGGCTTTTAGCCATCCTCTAGACATAACCATTGAGACTAATAGCCTGCACCACAGATTGCTTCGTGAGATTGTAAGAGACAATGTGGGGAGCATCTTTACTGACTTTATCTATAGAGAGTACATTTCCTATGAACCAGTCCTTTTCTTCACCAGCAGAGCAGTTTTCTTTTTAAGTCCTTGTACTGATAGTTGACTTGAGTTATGACTCCTTTAAAATAATTCTCCAGGCTCATTATTAAGCAAGTAAAATGGCAAATGAAATGAAAAAGATAAAACCTGTAGTTATGCCACCTCAAGCTGCAATTCCATTAGAGCTGTCACATCAGAAGTCAGGCAGTGTTGGAGAGAGAGGTGACCTTCCAGGCGTCTCAGCAAAATGAGGTGTGGCTGCCGAAGAGATAATCTTCTCCCTCTGTATATTTTGTTGTGGTTCAGCTTGTTTTTAAAGGTGCAGTGGGATGGAAACCTTTTTGTTGGTGTATTTTAGAGCCATAAAATTAGGAACCTGACCTATGAAGACATTTCTTTTTGTCGGACCAAAATACTGGAATTAACAGCATCAAAGTGCAGCTTGAAATATTCCCTGAAATGAATATACAAGGTCTACTTTCTCTCCTGAAATAATGGCTGTTAAGGTGGCACATCTATCTGTACTCTGGCTGTATCTCTTAGAATTTAACATACACTGTAATGTGGGATTATCTTCTTGCACGGGATGTACATATATTTTATGACAGGAGCTGTCATTTGCTGCCTAGCGCAGTCACTTGCACTGCACTGTTCTCCTTTTGGTGTAAGGTGCTGCCATAAAACAAAGAATAAACAGCAGTTCCTGTGAGTCTGGAAGAAGGTGACTGCAGCATCCAGCACTGCAGGGCACCAGGACATTTACCCTAAATCTCATCTATGTTCATTCAGCAGCTCATTTCTTAGCAAGTGCGGTGGCGGCAGTGGTGTTTCCTCCCAAAAGCCCTGGTCTGTTAGGACTTGTGCTTTGATCCATATGTGTCTCTCAGCCACTGTCCCCTGAGGTAGAGTTTAATCAAATGCATACACACGAATGAGCTAGCCTAAATATCATTAAATGTTTCTTTCAGGAAAGGCTTGAGATATTTAATATTTAATAAGCTTTGAAAATGAACTTCTGTTCGTGTTTCTCAGTTTGATTCCAAGCATTTTGGCGGTGAGCACTGCTTGCTGTCCCAGTGTGGGCAGGCACAGCACACATTATTTAGCAGTCCACTTTGTTTCATCTAAAAAATTCATGTTTTTAGATACCCAAATGTAGATTTTAGGGAAAAAATAACCCAAGAACCAAAAAACAAATTGCACACACACACAAAATCAAATGATGCAGTCCCATAGTTACCTTCAATCTCTGTGTTAGGCTACATGCCACAGTAATGCTGTTTCTCACCCAGCTCTATACTGTTGCCCTGGTTACTGATCAAAACCAGACCATTCCTGCCATCCCCGCAGCAGGACTTGCACAAACACATTACCCATGTGTGGGCAATGCTGCTGAATCTGCTCCTCCCTTAAAACAGAAACAGAGCCACCAATGCACACAGCAGCTTTCCCTTATTTGAGTATGCAGTTATAGCAATGGCCCTTAGCCTTAAATTGTGCTGGTGCTGGCCTGGCAAGATCAGATCAGTACAATTAGATTACTGCTTTTACATTGAAGCTCTAGCCTTCTTGGAGGACTTAAAATCTTAATCACACCGGTGGAACCGCAGGTAGATTTGGAATTTTATATCCTCCATTTACTCATGTCTTGTTTTCCATTGAAATCAAGGGAATCCTGACTGAAGAGGCGGTTAAGATTTTCTCATGTGACTGACTGACAGCTGTAAATGTGATGTATTGATCATTGAAAAGGGAGATTCCCCCCTTAACTCAGATAAACTTACTTTGAGAGCTTCATTTCAATTTGCTGCCGGATTTCCTGTCTTTCCTCATCTGTCCTCCTTGGGAAAATATTCCTGTCTTCCAGCTCCTGCTTGCTCGGTCTGTTTCGTAGTTTTACTGCCAGCAGTTCTTTCTTACATTTTCTTGGCAAAGTACCTGGGATACAGATTGTAAAGAAAGACATTAGAAAGTCAGTTCCTGGAGATGAAAAATGAACATGTGAAGAGTGGGAAACTATGCAGAGATATGGCAACTTGTACATTAGTGTGCAATGAGCAGTGATACAGCTGTGCTTGTGATTAGGGCTCTGACACAAAACTGTTTACAAATGCAGAAGGGTTGTAGTCCTCTGTTGTCTTTACTGTCCTTTATAAGCAAGCAGTGCTTTCAGGAGAAAATTATTTGCAGCTGAGATATGACTCACATCTCTAGTTCTGAAATCAAAGGCTGTTCATCTTGTCTCAGACCTCTGAGCATCCCTATAGTTGAGAGTAATCCCTGTTTCCTGAATCACTTAGTGGTTCCTTTGCAGGAAGATGGGACGGCTCAGTGACAGGTGGCCAGAATACGTTGCATCATCCCCTCTGGGTGACCAGTCATAAACAGCAATAGGCAACAGTAACTGAGACAGTCATTGTTGGTCACTCTATTTTTATTCTAAGTATAATTATTGTTTTTTAATGTTATTCTTCTTTTCAGACATAGAAAATCAAAACTGTGAGCAGACACTGATGCTGTGTATAGCACTGTGTGTAAACCATTACACGTATCTGCATCCTGTCCAAGGTGACAGTAGGCATGTTAACTGGGCAACACAGAGCATAGATACTTATTGTGATTTTATGGCCTGTTCTGCTTACTTTAAAATGTGGTAATGCATGTTTTCTATCAAAAAAAGATAATCTAAAACATTGCCATTACAAACAAGCTCTTCAAGGAGGATGTGCAGAACCTGTTTTCATGAGTTTGCTGCTCTTGATGTGCAGAATGTTGGGTCTTTGATGCTGTCCTGTCAGTGACATTTGAAGCATTCTTTCACTGGAGGGAATTGTCTGAGCTTTGCGTCTCCATATCTCTTGTTATAGCTCTTCAGGCTTAAGCAGGCTAAGCAGGTGGAAACTGGACTACTGAGCTTATAAACCCATTTTGCTGTATGTTTGGAAAGGTATACCACAAAATGACTGTAAACTTTAACAGCTTACAAAGAAAGCTGTTACATTCATTCTCAAATGCAGATTAGAAGCCTGAAGTGAAGTCCCTGTCTGCTGAGGAGTGGATTGCTTATGGTGTGCAGAGAGGAAAAGGGAAGTGCTATTAAAGCTCAGTGAGCTGCTGAGTCACCCTGGAAGGACTGCAGTCTTCCAGTAATTAATTACAGGTATATTGCAGCAAGTAAATTTACACCAGAGACCTATACGCCTCTGCTGCGCTGTCCTGGCCATTCTCTGGTCCAGCTGAGGACTTCAGCAGTCAGAAAATTCTCAGTGGAGAGTAGCACCACTCAGATGAATGTTATCAGAATACTCCGGAGCTGCAGTTAAACTTTCACTCTGCTTGACTTTGGGAGTGTGGTGTGCAATAGTAGTTTTTTGGATTAGTTCCTTTTTACTTTAACAGTGGTTGTGTTTTGTGGCCCTTTAAAAAATAAATTAAATGTTTCACCTTTTGTAAGAAAGGTCACCCCACTTACAAAGAAAATGACATTTAATTGGTATTTTTATTTGGCATTTGAGATAGGATTAAAGTCTGCTTTAAAAAGGATGCTCTGGAGGTTGGCAAGATACTAAATCCTAAATAGATTCTCATTTTCAAATATTGGCAGTTTATTTGCTCAAGATCTGGGGGACTACATTATTATTATCACTATTGATCTTGAATTTCTTCATGCAGGGGGGAAAAATCTATAGCACATCCACACATGCATCTTGGGAAGACTGGGGCATGGAGTAGGTATGGAATCCCTGGGTAAGAAGGGGCAAGTCTCTCAATAGTTGCAACAGCCTCGAATTAATGAGCTCAAAACCTTGATTAGAATCTGAAAGCTGTGCCCTTGTTTAGCACCTTCCTCTTAATGCTTTCAAAGTCTGTTGCAAGCATTAATTAAATTAAACCATACAGCCCTCTGTGAAGAATTAGGTATGTGTTTAACAGATGGGTAAAAGAAGTTAAATAATTTGGCTGTTGCACACAGAGCATTCTGCTAAAGGAGAATGTCTCCATCAGAAACACTTGGATCGCTAAACCACAGGCTTGGGACTCTGTCAAGCATTTATAAGCCTTCACCTCAGTGGGACTGTGTGAAAAATGGGTGTTTGCAGTGCTCAGCTCATGCAGCTCATGAAGGAACAGTTTCTCAGTTATCCCTGAACATGCTCTCATATTCACCTGAATGTTGTAAACAGGTGCTAAGGGGAATTTGGTCATGCCAAGAGATTGCTGCAGAGAGACTGCACATGCACACTAAGCCCATTGTCTCCTGAATAAGATAGACGTGCCGCCCATGTGCTGGCCATCTGTGTGGTGGATTTACAGGCAGTTCAGAGCATCTTGGGTGCACTGAAAGCAAGATATGTACACACCATGCAGCACATGTGAATTTCTCTGTCCAGAACTCCTTAGAAAGAAACAAGGGAGCTCTGCATGTGCACACAACACTTCCTCTATATTTTTTTAAATCACAGGTGTGCGCTCTAAATGGTTATTCTCCCATTTATAAATGACAGCTAAGGTATAAGCGTGCAGAACTATTCCTGCTCTCATCAGGATGTTCCAAAACTACCTGCTATGTCATGCTATATCTGACCTTTGGATAATGGGAGAACAAGAGCTAGAATCACAGTGATTATTTACTCAGATGAAGTCAGGGTTGTTTTCTACTGTCCTCATCCCTTTGAAGGTCAGCTGAAACTTTTGCTGTGCAGGTAAAAGACTGCATGCAGCTTTTTGCTAGAAGTCAGATTTTGAAGCTGAAGTGCAGACACTGAACTAAGCTATCTCAGTATATTCCCTAAAAGCTTGTATGTTCAAAGTGGGATGGAACAGTGTAATATTTTGCTGAGACAAAGTAAAATGTAGCTGCTCTTCCGAGCTCTGACTACTCCCAGACTTCTCTGCTGCAGACTTCAAAAGTACTACTTTGTGAAATTAAAAACACAAATCATAACTGAAAACTCTCAACTTTAACCCAAATCCTGCTTCATTATTAAAGGGGTAGAGAGAATACAACTCTCATAGGATAAGCTGTGCTCACTTCATCCAGATGTTAGGATTTCTAAAAGGCTTATGCTATAGCCACTCCCTTGGTCCATATGCACTATGCACTCCTTAATCTTTAGAGTATTTTACTAAATAAAAATGCAAGGGAGATGGATTAAGCTGATCTGATAGTCCAAAGAGCTGCTTCCCATGCCTGACCAATTGGGTTAATTCCTGAAAAATAATACCTGCCACACAAAACAAAAGGAGGGAGATGGTGTTACCCCCTTCAGGTACACCAGCAGGGTCTGTTCTCATCCTGACTGGCCCACTGGTGACCAGTTCTGTTATTTCTCCTCCTGCAGAAATCTATTTCTGATGCTTCAGAATTGAACCAAATAAACCAAATCAAACAAACAAATAATAATTAATAAAGGGGGGAGAGAACAAAGGAAATAAAGCCCCAGATTGGCTTTCCCCATATCCATTGTCAACACCTTGAGACAAAATCCTTCCTGATCACAATCTCAGTGGAAATTGTTCACGCAAATACCTTTATCTAAGTATTTTCTTCCTAAGGATTATTTTTTCCTTGTCAGTGTGTTGTGTTCAATGCCAGTGTGTCCCATGACCAAGGCAGCTCAGGCAGAATCTTACTTGTACCTTGTTTCACAATTTATGGCAGCTCAGATAGGTGCTTTAAGAGCTCATACCTTTTTCATGCTTGGTCTGCAGGTTCCTGACCAAAGTTCCTGTTTTATCTCAATTGAATCCTGACATACATTTTTTCTTGTATGTTTACTGTTCTTTCTGTCAAGCAAAAGGCAAATCTGAATACTGTGTACTAATGCAAAGACTTTGCTTGCATATGTTATCAGTTCAAGGCTACATGCAAGGTTGCAATGGCTATTTTGGTGATGTGAAAACACAGTACAGTAATCTTAGTGTAAGTTTGGATTAATTGATGATTTCTATCCTGATTTTCAAACCAGACCAGATTCTTAAAACTATAAAGAACCTTTATTTTCAGTAAATTATTCTGGTATTATTCCTGTCTTTTCTGCATCTTTAATTCTCTCTAAAATACAAATAGATGCATTTGAATGAATGCTGGCAGAAGCAATTGCATTCGTTGTCAAGACCAGAAATGCCTTGCTTACATTCTAGCTTGTACCATATGAATGGGCAGTATCATATCTCCAAAGCTGCTTTATTCTGGGTCATATAACCACCTCACAGTAGGAATTCACAGTTTAAGCTACTGTGTTGCCTAGCTTGCTAAGTATTCATCCACTGCAGCCACCTCAGACACTTTGCAGCTGAAACCCTGCATGGCTTAGATTTATGTTATAACCTTGGATTTGTGTTGTGCCACCACACAGAATAATTTATACTACTTGGTATTTTCTGTTGCTTTTATAGAACATTATGTTAGGCTTCAATAGTACATCTATGTAATATAATAAGTGACTTTCCTTACCAGAAATAATGGAGTCATTCAAAACTTCCTCATCCTGATAAAAAACAGAGTCTTCCTTAAGCTCTGAGTTCATTATCATGTTTTCTTTGTTCTCATCCGACTCTTTAACTGAGTTCCTCTTATTTTCTGAATCACTGCTGTAATTCAGGGAATTCTCCTTTTCTTTGTTGCGCTCAATGCTAGATGTTCTGGATGGACGGACATCCACTCTTTTTTTTGGAGAGCCTTTGCTTTCTCTTCCATGGAAGCTGTGGGTGGAAAGACAAGTCCAGTTTTTACAAAACACTGTTTTAGTGCCATGGTAGGAATTTATATGAATTATATGAAAATGACTAGAATGACCTGGCTCATAAAAGCCAGGACAGAGAGTTCAGTATGAGAGAACAGGGGATGGCATCCTCAAGACTGTGCTGACAATGATAAGCATAGAGATCTAGGTTTGTGATAAGAAGAAGGTACAAAAAGGTAGCGACTGCTGTATTTGTTTGGTATATAACCACGTTCTGTGCTGTACTGATTAAAAGAAAACACACAATGCATACCCCTAACATAAAACACACATGACATGAAGTATTCTGATATTTTATGATTGTGTGACAAAGGTTTAACAAGGCATAGAAATAATAAAGCATGAATTTCTTCTCCATAACAGTAGCTGTTACAGAGCTGAGAAATGTTACTGAATTCACAGGTTATCTCTGTCTTTCTCTAATACAGAGAGAGGGGTTCAGAATACAAACCGGATAAAGTACCCAATGTACTCCCATACAAGCATTTCTATTAGAAAGTGTATGCCCTATATGCTCATGAGTAAACCAAGAGATGGATACTGAAATAGTAGCATTTCTCCGATGTACTCATGTTACCGGACAATTTGCTTTAGTTAACCTTATATATCTGTATGAGAGTTTATTCTGCACTGGGCCAAAGATAATTAAATGTTTCTATCTGCTTGAAAACCAACTTCAATGCCACAATAGCCTCTTTAAAAAGGAAGAGTATACTTTGAAATCACTGTTCTTTAAGCACTTTTAACCACAAAGTAGTGACCTCAAGAAGGTGAAGGTGAGCTGTAGAAGTGGATAAAACACTAAAAAACAGGATAAGGACGTTTACCAAGAGTAATGATTTAGTGGAATGACTCCTCATGCACCCATGTAGCCAAGAGGCTGCAGGTACCTGTCCTGCCGGTGTTTGGTGGCCAGAGCCCTGTGGAGTTCTTCTATGACTCTGCTGGGAGGTAAAGGCAGGTGGACAGCAGCCAGGTGAGGGGAGCCAGTCGGCGATGTTACCTGTCCTCTGACGTGGGATTCGGAGCTTTTCTGGCCAGAGGAATGGAAGAGGGCAGCTTGTCCTGAGATCTGGGAGGCGCCAACAACTACATAATTCTTCAGGATAGTGGAAGGAGGAGATTTCATGGCTGGGTCATCTGTGTCACTTCCTGCTGTCAAAACACAGGAGGTTAAGAGGTCATGCAATACTTCTTGGACTTTTGTGGATAGAGCCCGCATTGAAATTGATTTGATAGAAGAAAATAGTGATGTTTGGTTCTTACTAAGAGGTGGTTGGCTAAGCTGAATAGCCATCTGGATTCAAAAGGCTCATTCTATGCAGGTCTACATCTTTGATGTAGAAAAATAGATGCTTCCCCCATATCCTTTTTCTCCCTCACAATCATATTCTCCTTTACCCAGCCTATCAGTGCAGTCTTGATGGTCAGTGCTGTTCTTCCTATCTACTGATGTCCTGTACTGTGGTGTCTTTCCATTCTAGCATTTTCTCTGCTGGACTCTGGCAGACTGTATTAAAATTTATGTACTGTGGTTGTCAGTCAGGACAAAATGTACCTTATTGTCTGCTCTTCTGTGATGGCTGCACTGATCAGACCCCTTGTCTTTCATATGCCAGTTGATGAAATGCCAAAACTGTAGTAATATAACATTTGCATAACAAAACTTGCCAAATGAAATCTAAATGAAAGATGCGGTATTGAGCACTAAGAACAGAAAAAGAAGGACAAGCTAACATGGTTTTGTTTGCTTGTTTTACATCTCAATTCAGATTATTCTTTTAATCCTGTCTAAGCATTTTACTGGAAGCTACATTTTGATGCATAAATTCTCTAGTACCTGAGTCCAAAACACAGCAGATGTTTCCCTAGTTGTAAATTTGGTAGTTTTGCATTCTTATGGTAGTTTTGCATTCTTAAGGCACTTGAACCACTTGGGCTGAAAAGTTCCTTATTAGTTTTTCTGTTTTGCAGTTCTCTTTTCCTTTCTCCCTTTTTTTCCCCTACATATCTCATCCTCAAACTTCCGTGCATATGGTGCTGGGTTTTTTTTGCAACAGTTCAGTCTTGTTACAAAAAGGCAACATGACATCTTCATGCAAAAGAATTTTGCTTTTCTCTTGTTGCCACCTAGTGTTGTAGATAGGAATTTAAACTGACACAGCTTGTACATCTATTGTGCTAATTGGTTTTCACAGAAAATCCTTACTGTTTTTAAGGTTGGAGAGCAGAATTAATGAGGGCAACAGTAAAACCGCTGTTGGGAAGGAGAGCTCCTGTAGCCACGACCAAATTCAAATATCAACTTTGAGACTGTAGTAACACTAAGCCCAGTCTCTTTTCACATTTAAGTGGTAGACAGGAGAGCATCCTCAGCAAGGAGATATTATCACTGATGCCAATCTTCTTTCATATTCTAGGAGAGGTCTAACTCATTTTTTAATTTTCAGAAGGTTTTTGTGTGCATTTCTCTCCATTTGACCCAGAACCCTTATCAGTGCCCAGAGTTGTTGAATCTCTCTTTATACCTCTAGGAGGCAGAGGTCGAGCTGGTCTAAAAATTACACTGTCAAAACTCTGAAAATGTCTGAAAGCACAGGAGCATTTCTTCAAGTCTCAAGTTCTCTGCTGTGCAGAGCCTTGGCAATGAGGCACCTTCCCAACCTGGAGCTGGTCAGGACATTCTGCATCCAGGAGACAGCCACCTTCTGCTAAGCAAACATGTTTGCTCAGCATTCAAGCAACAATTTTGATTATGTTCTCCTGTAGAAATGCACAGAAGAGATTTATGATCATATCCCAAGGAGATGGAAAAACACCTCTAAATTCACTTTCCACTTCACAGCGGGAGAGGGTTGCTGTGTTTTCTCAGAGCTAGAACCCTGGGTTCAACTCAACCCCAAAACAGGAAGGGAGTACACTTTGCTTTGTATTTGCTTGTTCCTGAAATGGGCCAGCAGCCAATTTTGTCCTCACTGCAGCATGGGCCAATATTGTGTTTCCTTAAATCACACCTTATTCAATTTAATAACAGCTGTTCAGTGAATAATCTTGCAAAGTGATGTCTTGGCACCTTGCCCTGTTCCCCCTCTCTCTTTGATTAATTGGTGCTTGGCTTATTCCTCATTCCACTGCTAACAACATCTCTAGCATTGTTAAATGGGAAAAACCAAGCACAAAGGAGCTTTTTCTCTTCATTCCTTTTCTTTTTTAATAGTTCTTTGTTTGTCTCTCTCCATACATTTGTATCCCCTTTCACTCCTTGACAGTATTTGTTTAGTTTTAACTTGCCACTGCCTCCACTTCCAAACAAAAATAAACAAATGTATAATCACCACTGAATGAAGGTCTGTAGTTACTGTAGTCATTGAGATAAATAAGAGTTGTTCTTTGTGGAATATTTAGGTGAAAATGAAATGCCAAAACTCAGAATATCCTGGATGTTAAAGGAAATACTTAGGTTAAGCCGAAAAATATCTAAACTCAAAGTGCTGTTAAGCGTATAGTGGATCCATAGTCTTGTTACTCTCTACAAGTTAGGTTTTCCAAATGGCCTAAATCCAACACAGAAGATGTCTCTCATCAGTTGAGCAAAGACAAAGGGGAGTCCAGACCCTGATAGTTTATGTTGCAGGGTGGAAGGAGAGCTAGACTTGACCCATAGCAGAGAATGGTGAGAGAATCCAAACAATAGCTCGGATAATAATAATAAAAGCATTATGATACCATCTTGAATCTAGGTCATAATTAAACTCTTACAGCTTTTAGGTGTGGATGAAATATGGACTTTTTTCATTGGAAACAAATACTTGTGATTTTCCTCAAAAAGACAGAAAATGCCAGTGTTTTCTGTGAGCTCCATTAATCTGATCAGTGTCTCTCTGATATTTTGTTTCCTGGTGACTTTGAAAACCCTGTTCTTTGTGCTGGTGGGGATGCAAATCAGGGCTGAGATAATGGCTGTCATTTAAAAGTCTAAATATCCAACAGGTCTGGCATTTAGATGTCAAGACTTGATTCTAATTTGCAGTAAGGCCCTTTTAACTGCCTTTACCATATGTAGAGGCCCTAAAATTGGAAGAAACTAAAATCATATTCACTTTAACACCCCTTCTGTAGTGCCAGAATGTTGGAAAATGTAGTAACATTGGCAATACATTAGAAAATCAGGCCCAGAGGAACTGCTATTGAAGCATGCACTGAAGTCTGGCATGGAGTATTGCTTTGTGGGAGCCAGGTATATCACTTATGTGCATCCTGTGTAATTAGACCAGATTTCATAGCTCTAGTTTAGAACTACCCCAGAGAGCATAACCTAAAGACAGAAACCTCTTCAAAGCCTACTGACTTGAACTTTCTTTTGGTTGTTTTACTGATATCCAGCAGGATTCTAGGTTAAAAATTAATAAATAAATAAATAAATTAGAATCTTCCTCATGTTTTATGTCATATCAATATGAGCATCTGATTCAGCAGATGTTTGCAGCTGGTTTGATTTGTTTTGCTCGTGCTTAGTGCAGTAGACTCTAAACAAATAATCCCCATATATATGTAAAGTACAAAGATCAGTGTGTTTTTATCAGGCAACCAGATCACACTCAGTTCAAGGAATTCATTAGCATTCCATTCATTCACTGTAACCAGCCTGATTCATAATAGCTTGCAAACACAAGCCATGCAAATGGGTGTAAGAAAAAAACTGTACCATATAAGTGAACAGTGTATACGAGATTGAGAAAGTCTGTACCAACTGGCAGTGGCTGACCTGTTACACTCTTTGTGATTTTGGAGATTGCCTTAGGTGGTGGAGCTGGGAGCAATGGAGGGCTGGGAAGCTGTGCTGGATTTCCTTCTGTCAGTTTCTGGGGAGAATCTGTAGATTCAGGTACAAGTAAGGCTTGTGGACTGTCTTCAGCTGCTGGCAGACTGGCATCTTCCAATTCTTCCTTGGGTGCTGAAGGTTTCTTGGCTAGTAAGAAGATGAGTAAAATTAATAGAAAATGAAGTTAATAATACTGATCAGCCAGGAGACGATGCCAGGAACATTCAGAAGAACAGAACACATGGTACTCAGCTAAAAGCACTTCTTTACTGTACCAAAAATAATTGTTCTGTGAAATAGCCAAACAGCTGAGGCAGGTAAAGAATAAAATGCATGAGGATATTGAAGAAATGTTCATTTTTAAGCTCCTGAGAAAAAGCGGACAGCCTCCCTTACCTCCCATTCCTTCCCTAAAGCCTTTTTTTTCCTTTTCTCTTGTCAATAACAAAGACAGCAAGGAAAAGCAACTTCTTGAGAACTGCAATGGATTTTCTTACAGCAGAGCAGCTACAGTTGTGTGGTATTACTGAGTGACTACTTGTCTGTGCTGGGAATGTGCCAGCAAAGGGCAAAGTGTATTAAACTTATAATATTGAATGAAAGCTTGTTTTGCAGTTGTTCACTGCGTATGTTTATTTTCACAGTTCAATTTTTTCTTAATTAATACATTACACCAGCTTGCATCTTGCCATCTCCTACTGTACGTGACAATAGAACTGATAAGTTTTTCCTGAAGCTAAAGTTGGCAACCAAGAAAAGTCTGTCATAAAAAAAAGATTGGTTACCAGAGTATGTGAGCAACTAGCGTAGAACACAGAATGGGTGAAGTATTCAAAAAATTTAGTCACCCAAGCTGTAATTTGAGATGGTGAAGCAGCCCTCATTTCAGGACTGTCCCCTGAAAAATGGCAAAAGCACAGAGCTTTTCAAGTTAGAACAGGCTGATTGACTGAGCACTTTGTTAAATTGGCCTGTCTGTGATAAGGGCACAGAGAAATATATCCCGAAATGCATGAAACTGAAAGAGGACATAGGTGGAATTTCAGTGATTAAGTCTAAAATTAATATGATTCTGGCAGTGCTTAGACTTGTAAAATGATCATGTACAAGTTCATACGCTCAGCATTCTGATATTGAGTGCATGGGGAAGCACCAGAACAGTTGGAAACAATAGCAATGGCAAGATAATAGCATTTAATTTGTTGACTAACACATGAATAAGTGTGCCTAGAAGAGGAGGAATGAGTATTTGTCATTCAAGAATGACAGGAAATTAGAATAAATATACACAAAGAAACAAATTCTCATGAAATTTGGCTTCATAGGAAAGCTTCCTTATGTGATAGTTACATAAATAACTAAATAATTTCCTTTAAAATATATATAATATATATTTCTAGGGAAATGCTTCATTCTAGGCTGACATCAGTTTGTACTTTTGTGCCTACAATCATAGAAAAGATGTGAAATAGGAAAGAAAAATTAAGGCAGAAAGATGTTAGTGGCTTGCCAAGAAAATCAGTCATATTTGAATGCTTTTCCTTTAGTGAATGGTACTTTCTTCTGGCAGTAATTTCACTCCCTGTGATATGAGATGATGCTCAGTGCAAGTGCAGTGAGCAGCCACAGTGGGACTGTGCCTTTAGGGAAGGTGAATCTAAAAAATGCTCGGCCCCAAACACACTTTCTAGTTCCTGAATTTGATTGTGTTCGGAGTGGTATCGTAGAAATACTGAGTACTGTTGCCTAAAAATCATTTTATGGCCCCATGGCCATATGGTTTGCTTCTGGTTCTTTTTTGTTGCTGTAGTTGTTGTTTTTCCTGTCATTGTTTTTGTTAATAACAGCATGCTTGACTCGGAGTCTGAAGGCAGACCTGAGTCTTAAGCACACAAACTTATTAACAGATTTCAAACTGCAGAGTGAATATTTCCTCCTGAAAATAGTGCAGAGGCTCAGGACTAGACTCTTTGGCAGAGTAGACAATTATGGAGAGCCACTGGTCAAAATGCCACCTTGCTTCTAGGTAGAAATCTTTCCCTTAAGATTGTGCCCACACTGGGCTGGGTTACATGGGCAAAGCTGCCCTGCTTCTGCCTAGGCAGTTCTTTTTCTGTGTATTACACAGACATGAGCTCTACAAATGTTTCCTCATTGTCCTGTCCTTGGCCCCCATTCCATAACCTGAGGATGAAAAGCTGCCTGTCAGGAAGTCAGTGAAAACCCTGCAGCTGTCCCTGGCCACTCTGGTCCCATTTACCAGAACACAGTTGCACGAGAAGGACTTGGTTTTGCTTATTTGTACTTTGAACATTGAACTGCACTTGTGTTTTTAGGGTCATGATACAGATAAAAGTTGTGCATTGAACAACGTTAGTCAAGCCAGGACAGACAACTTCAGCACTGCCAGAAAAGTTTGAGAAATTTTTTTGAGAGAATTTTGTTTCATTCTCACAGCAGTCACTGCTAATTCCAAAAGAGCACCATGCCAAGACTGGGTTGTCTCATAATTCAGCTAATCCTATTATGCCAAGATTTGTGTGGTTCCTCAGTTAGGTAGCAGACTCAAAATCACTGTTATAAAAAATAATGAATGCTAACTCAGTATGTGGATGCTGAACTGAATGAGGTGTTCTGGCTGTCCACCACATTGACATACCTGACTCCTCATGCAGCTGCTGAGCAGAAATATCTTTTAATGTCTTATTATTTTTGAAACATTTTTATGCGGTACCTGCATCTTCTTTCAGCTCATCCAAATGCAGCTCTTCACTAAGTGAGGTTACATTTGTTGTGGCTGCTGTTGTACTCTCTTGCTGCATCTCTTCAGAGTTGAGTGCCTGGCACACAGGCACACAAGCTGGCATGTCACTCTGCATTGCTCTTGTGGCATCGTCACCAGTGCAGGCTTTTCCTTCAGTATCTATGACATCAAATCATATATTCTTAATTAAACCATATGCAGTGAAAGCTGAACCCCTCTGCTATCCTCTCTAGAAGAGTGAGTCTCAAAGCTGTTGTAATTTCAAAGTAGGCAGGGACTGAGGTTTCTCTTAGAGAACCACCTGATTTCTGAAAGTGTTGAGTATCTGTAACGTAAAACTCATGGACACCAGCCCACCTGGGCACTGTGCATGTACAGGGAGACCACTGTGATCTGGAAGCACCTGCTGTGTGGGAGATGAGCATGAGCATGGGAGATCAAAGGGTCTGGGAGGAGGCAATTACTTCTCTGAGCAGATCTCACGGTGTAGCACAGGCACAGGTTGCTGTGACATGTCTGGGTCACACTGGGCTCCATGTTCATCACACTGCCATCCAGCTGCCCACCAGTAATGCTGGCAGGACTGCTAGTATTCTCTACCAAGCTGTAGATTTTGGGCTCAGCATTGGTTACTCAGCTTCTAAAAGCATGTCTTGTATAACTGAGCTGATCAGGAATTCAAATCCCTCCTCATGCAGACCTAGAAACTGCTCTCTTTGCTTACTCTGAAAGATTTCTGTGCCAGTGATCCCTGCAGCTGTATGCATCTTGATGACTGAAGCTTTTCTAGTATTCCCCTATTCAAGCAAGATTCCTCAGAGTACAAACTATCCTTTTACTGCCTGACTCTCTCAGAATTCACAAGATCAACATCACCATTGCAAACCAAAGCAATTACTTCCCACTCTTGCCATCTGTCCATGCTGATGGACACGTCCGCTGTCCACCCCTGACCTCCAACTTGTATTTCTCAGCCCTTAGACACACCTTTTCTGGAAGCCTCCGACAGGGCAATGTTTGCTTGCAATGATATCATGACAAGTTTATTCAACGTTGATTTAAAACCAGCTAGCACTCACAGCTATTCCTTTTTAATAATTTGGACAATCTGCAGAGTAATTTATTGCCCTTTTGGGTATAGGTATCAGGTTTTGGCCCAGAGATGCTGCAGAACGGATGCAGTATTTTTGTATGCTGAGCTCAGTCTGCTTCATAATCACGTTTGGTGAAAAGTTACTGTTCTTAAAATAGTCCCTGCAGTAGCACAGTTGCTATGATACAGGGAAAGGGAGGGGGAAAAAGTTCATTGCCTACGTTTCAGCTCATTGTGAAGGCAGCCTATACATAATCATTGGTGTATTAACAGCTGCCTCTGTTACTTGACAGGCAGCCCTTACCTCTCATTGCTGTAAGCACAGCTACACCTGGTTTGTTTTGTGCTCGCAATGGGGAGAAATACTGAGGGAAGTTCCCTCAGTGTTTTCAAGGTACCTCTGCTTCCCGTGTTTCTCATGTCCTTCAGAAAGGCAAGCTGCTGACAGCTGTGCCACAATACAGCTGCAGACAGAGACATGAGCTCCTTCAGATCCTGGCTGATGGGAGCATAATGACTAACAGAGTATTGACAAGTAGAAGACAGCCTTGCTGAAGAATTTCTGTTGAGGAACATCTGAGACTCAGAGCAGTGACGTTCCTTGTCAGAAGTGAGCAGCTTGTGCATAGAGCAAAGTGGACGTTCTGCTTTGATTGGCAGTGGTTCCCAACACTGTGTTTTAGAGAAAGTCTGAGGATGGGAGAAAGCACTGATCCTGGTATGGAAAGCAGCACAGACTTGGGAATCACAAAGTAACCAGAAGAATCAGGGCTGTGATTTATCTGGGAAAGAATCCCACTGTGTGCCAGACCTACACTCTGTACGCTACGGTGAAGCTGTATGGGAGGTTCAGGAGTTTCAAAGGGCAGCTTGGTATTTGCCATGTATGAGCAGAGCGGACTGGAGAAAAGGACAGAAAGCTCGGGCTGCACAAATTTGGCTGGGCAGCTGTGTTTTGGGGTTGTGCAAGGAGACAGGGTGACATAACCTGTTACGATGACTCATCCCCAAAGCAAGGATGGCACAACTTCACCCTGGGCTGCTCACAGATTGATGCAGCGTCTGTGCTAGTTCAGTGGCTTGCTCTGAGCCAGCAGTATGGTTCAAAATGCTGCCTGACAGACCTTGTGCTGTGAAGCTGGAGTTGTAAATGCATGAAGCAGATCTGCAGATTTCTCAGACTAGGGCTTTATCACGGTTTGGACTATTTATGAAAGTGAGCAGGAACCACGTATCTAGAAGTAGAGTAGAGCCTGATGAAATAGAGCGATTTAAGGATTTACAGCAGTCTTTTTAGCATAGTGTTGCTACTCTGACAGTTGCAACTTACTGCATAAATGAGGACTTAGCCTTGAAACTGCTGCCACTTCAGCTCAATCCAAGTAGGGCACTAATCATTTACTGAGAATTATTTGGGTCAATTTTTGATACCAGTTAATAAGCTGCTTCTGCTGATAATATAATAAAATAACCCTGGAGATTCTCTGTACTTTGTGTAAAGAAAAATAATTTGGAGGCAGCTGCAGTGTCCTCCAGCTGACTGTTAGCTGCTCTTCCCTTCTGGGCACAGGGTGGTACTGTAAGCCAGTTTGGTGCTTACAGGAGCTCTGTGCTTCGCTGTTTTATTTACTGCTGTTTTGCAATGCTCAGATATCCATGATTTCAGATTCATAGGTTATGGGGAAATTCAGTACTCCCAGCAGATACAGGGTGTATTTTTCTCTCAGGTGGTGCTGATATGCTGATAGGAAAAGTAGAGAGACAGAAAGAACTCAGTGGAAAGGCATTAAAAATGAGCCTTCCAAAACTGCCTCTTTTAGAATAAGCTGACGGTTTGATAAGTATTGTAACCTGAACATATTAACCCATACTAACATATATCCAATAAAATAATATGACAGTTTTTTAATGCAATGAAAAAAAAAAAATCCTGTTTAAAATACTCTTTTTTTTGACTCTCCTGTTGCTCGGTTACACGCCAGCATAGCATCGCTCAGTACTGTCCCCCAGGCTATTTATAGTCACAGCATTTGTTTTATACAATGGAACTCAATTATTACTTTCAAAGAACATCATTCCTATCTACCAGATTGGTCAAACTCAAAAGGCCGGTCTTTCCTCAGTACAATGCTTTCTGCTATTAACTTTTCAAAGTAAAGAGGATTTTATTTTTTAATCTGTGTTTACATGGAAAAGGCAATTGGGTTGCTGTCCAAAACACAGGGAGCTCACTTGGTATTGTAGAATAGTCACCCAGGTAGCCACCCAGATGCCTCAACCATCTGCTAGGGCTTGGAAACAGTGATACACAGAACCACAGTCCTTTGTGCATTTCTTTCATTCAGTGACCTCTACTGAATCTGGTTTATATGTGGGATGGCTTTAAAATGACACTACTATCAAATGCTTCACTTTTGCACATGAATGGAATACCAGAAAGGCAGCTGAAAAACATCACATTAGTATCATTTTATGAGATTGGGAGTCATGGACTGTACTTTTAAGCTTCCCTGCTGAATGTATCTGCTATGTTTCAGTTTATATTTGCACCAGTTGTAGCTGACTTTCTTGGCAGTTGGATTTAGCTGGGTTTAGAGCAATTGCATAAAATACATCTACCAGCTCAGACTCACAACATGTATAAATCCAGTCAAGCTGGATCTGCATTCAAGGTGGAAAAGAACATCAAAAAATTAAACTGTATGGGCTGCTTGGAACTTAAGGTTTTCTTTTTATTCACTTGATTGTTAGCTTTCTTCTTTTGCTTGTTTCCTATTGTGCTGACAAAAAGATTTTGATCAAAAAAGATGAAGAATTTTTACTTACCCTGTTCCATCATTTCCAGAAGGCCTTTCTTAATGAGTTCATCCCGACCTTGTCGTGCTGTCATCTTCTTCTCCAGCACTGCAAGAAGTAGTAGCATGACACAGCACCAGTTTACAATGGAGTATTCCATAACTGACTGAGAGCTGCAATGAGGAATTTCTCTCCAGTCTCAAGTTCTGTGTGCTTGGAAAGAAATGCAAGGAATTTGGGGGGAACTTGGACTGGTCAGCTGATTGTGTACTTTTGCTTTTGTTAAAACAGTAAAATCAAGCACACAGAGTTGAGATTTATGATCTAAGATACTGCTGATCACCCTGAGAGCAGAATAGCAGGGGTATTAGAGCCCTTGTGCTGTGTGATGCGGTGTATTGGAGCTGCTGCAGGAGGTGGTGTCCCTCACTGTGATGCTCTAGATGGTATCAGGAAAGTGGAGTGAACTGTGTCATCTTCTCTGGGGAAAAGGCAAACAAGTTTGTCTCCTTACTGATCTGGGACATCCCTGGTGAATAGTGAGAGTGTGCACTGCATGTGCCAGGCTTCTCTAGTGCAGGCAGCTGCTTGAGGGAAGGCATTTTACATGCTGTAGTTTCCTCCTGTCACTTTTCATGATGTTACTGTGACCTATATAATATTCACCCCAAACAAAAGTGTGATGATGCTTGGGGACATAATTGTAGCCTATTTGGAGAAAGGACACTCCATGAAAACAGTCTATGTGGAAGTTCGTGTTTAACTTTTTTTCTAAATGTATGACATTGTACTGTATAGGAAGTCAGCCTATATGAGTGTTTTCTAGCTTTGAATGTTATAAATCTATAACATGCTGAAACCTCTGAATTAGGTTTGCATCACATCATCACTAGTGCTTCAGTGCAAGCACATTTCTCCCAAGCTCAGCTTTGCTTTGTGCAGTCAGACTGTTCTCATCGTACCTGCAGAGGTCTGCTTTAGCTTCTCATTTTTCTTTTTCCTCCACTTCCACGGTTTGAAGATCCTGCCCAGTGTTGCGAGTTTGCTGTTTCTCCTCACTGGTGGAGTTCTAATCCCTGAGACCAAGTAGTCAGAACGCACTGCAGGAGACTGCTCCATCTCATCTGAGAAGGGAAATGAGAGGAAAGTCAGCAGTTAGACAAAGTGCTTCAGCATATACGTAAAAAGGGGAGGTGAATGGAGGCCAAACTTGGTCTTGTCCACTGCTTCCTACCAGTTGCTCTCCAGTCTTTCACAGTACCTCTCTGGATGCCAAACACTTGAGCATCTCCTCTGCAGCCACCTATCAGGGACTTATAAAGGCAATTAAGTGCATGGAGAGAAGGATGTGCTGAATCTCTACACCCTATGCTTTATTCCATCTCTTTCCTGACTTTGATTCACTGAGGGAATTGTGTTACTCTCCCTCCCAAGGGCTGTATAACTGTGCATTAAGTCTTCTGAAATACACAGAGCTGCATACTCCCGAGGGCTTTAGCAGTAGAAATTTAACACATATGCAAATTGGGCCCACACAGACTCCAGTTAATCACACAAATGTAATGTTCATTTAGAAAAATGTAGACCTTTATGAAGAGCTAAAGAGAGTGTGAGAAATCTCAGGTCCCTTCTGAAAACCCAGCTGCCAGTTCTGCTCTCAGGCCACAGGATACTGCTGTCTTTTACATGTATTCTCTCCACAAAAGCTAGCACAGAACACACCAACTTGTGTTCTTGCTTTTATATAAGAATATATAAAACTTGCTTTTATATAAGAATAGTTTGATATATGCTACGTATATGCTATTGTGAGAATTTATTCCTTGAGGAAGATAAAGGGAAATTTCTTTCCTTTTCATCCTGCCAAGCCACAGGAATTTACACATAACATTTTAGCTGGGAAAGCAATTTAAGTAGTTTTAATATTTTGTCTTCAAAATGCACTCAAAATTTTGCTGTGTGAAATGATGAATACTGACTGTTCGGAGTCGAGTGCTGGCCTGTACCATGAAACAAAGTAGCACGGTTCTATAAATGGGGTTATTGATGGCTTCATTAAGATTTGTATTTGAGCACCAATATAGTGGTTGTTGAATGAGAAGCTGCCATCAGTCATCAGATGTGGTACATAAATAAAAGCTGAATGACAGTTTGTTGTTCAGTAATAACTTACAATCTAAATAAGCAACGTGGAGCTATGAACATATGCACGTTTCCAAGTAATTTCTCTCTGGAAAAACATTTATCACAAACTGCTTTATGACTGCAAGATAAAAACCATACAGCATCGTCTAGGTTTTGTTTTTAAGTTAGCAGGGTGAACATGCTTAAATCACAGCATGGAGGTGGGGATTTCCAAGTAAACAGGAAACAATTTGTGGAAGATTATTAAACCCAGCAGGGGAATGAACACATTCCTCCTCTGCCATTTAATTTTGAAAATACTGGTAATAGAGATGAATCATTCAGTGGAGACAAACTGAAAACTTGGTCACGTGAACTATCAGAACAAAGAAGAGTAGAATTTTTTTTGCCCCCCTCACTAAATGTGTCCAGCGGATTCTTCTTTTATGCAGTAAATTTCTTTTGTTTCAGTCTCATTCCATAGAGTTTATCTTGGGGTTTTAATTTAATATAGAGTTAAAAGATACTTATAATTTTGTTTTTGAAAGAATCATGTCTACTCAAGATGACGTTTATGGTTTAGTTTGGAGGTCAATATTAAGAAACTGAAAACAGAAACTGGCTCTGAGCCCAGCACAGAGGGAGGTCAGTAGCCTACAGACCACAGTTAGAGTGCCAGAAGTTATCACACTTATTTCTAATTGCACATTCAAAATTGAGAAGCATCACAAAAAAAGCTTCGAAGAATAGAGCTGCTCTTCATTACAGAGATGGCAGTGAGAATGGAAAATGACAGAGTAGATCTGCTATTAATTTACTATTATGATTACTTTAAAGCTGTAATAGAGGTCTCAGAAAATAACATTTGGCCATTGGTTGTGACATCCCTTGAGTGGGGATGGAAATGTTCACAAAATAATCTCATCTCAGAAGAGCTGTAGATCAGATCTTTGTCTTTGGAACCTTTGGAACTCAGGACAGCCTGAGCTCAGCCATCCCTGTCTGTGTTTGTGAGGCTTCAGTGCTGCTTGAACATCTCCTGTCACCCCACGAATTTCTTGAGCGTGTGAGTGAAGATTAAATGAAGGGCTCATTTAAAGCAGAACTTTGGCAAGTTGCTGCTTCTGCTGCATTTCATTCAGATGTAGATGTCTGCAAAGTGATTTAGGCATTATCCACGTGCTTTATTGAATGCTGGCAGCATGAGATCACTTTACCATTTTGCCAGATAGCAGGGGATTTAATCAGAACCAGGAAGTTACTCAAACCCAAAGCTGTGTGTCTCTAGCAATGTTTGTTACAGCAGATATTTCCCTAAGAAAGAGAATGCGGAGATACTGCAAAGGCACTAAGCATTCCCTTAATGCCCTGCTACTTACAGTGCTTCTGTCATTTTCATCAGTCCTGTAAACGTGTTTTTTTCCATCACCTTCTGCCCTTCTGGGACTGGAAATGTAACAATGGTACGTGGTTTTATCACCTTGTATATTTGCACCATACATAGTTCCTACAGTGTACATTGGTAAAGATGGACACAAATAAAAATAGCTGAAGGCATATTAAGACAGATGTCCTCAAGCCATAAATAACAAGGAAGTGGTCTCACTAGCAATAAGAATTGCAAGAAAGTCCTTTGAGTTCCTCATTCGCAGTCAGTTCATTTCTTTTTGTGTGTAGGTTGGCTTCTTGTGAGATAAGAAGTTGACAGCACAAAAAGCAGTTCCCACGTACAGCAATGAATGCTGAAGGTGCAGGCGCATCTAAATATCAGCCAGCTCCCACAGCCAACAAGCTGCCAAGACTTGCCAACCCTCCAACCACTCTGTGAAGTATTCAGCGCATTTTTTAATCTGCAGTCAATATTTTAATTATGCTAACCGTTCTGTGGAATAATGTGGTTATTCCTTCCAGAGCCTGATAGCCTGGGGCCAGGCCATGAAACTATATGGAGGATGTCTCAGAAATAAGAACAGCCAAGAGACAAATCAGGTCTCTCCAAATCAGTGAATGAGACAGCTTAACTCGATGTGTTATGTAGGATGAGGGGCACTTGTACAAGGCAGAGTGAGCATGAGCTTAATCCACACTCAAACCACATCAGCCCAACTCTACCCAGCACAGGGAGGCCAGGCTCTGCTTGGCCATTTCTGCTGCAACAGACTGGTTGGTCACAACAGTTACCTCTAATCGGAGCTTGTTGGCTTTTTCTATTAAAACTGGTTGTAGTCTCTGCTGTATCCTGTTGAGGGCAAAGGCTTCTGTGCTGGAGATCCACATCCGAAGCTCCTCATATATCACACAGTTTTCATCTGCTTTGTGTATATCAAAGGGATGGAAATGAATGTGGCTGTGCTCCTACTGATGTTGAATCTAACTTATTGTTGGTGGTTTTTTATGATAATCCAAAGATACAGTAGAATTATACCTGATTACAGCAACTTCAGGCTGATGTGTGGTAGTTGGGCACAGCAGGAATGCAGAGCTGAGGTACACTGAAGGTGTGCTGACCTTGCCATGGAGAAGTGCCATAAGACTATTGGGAAATATTCTTGTGAATACACAAATTGCACAGAGAAGTTTATGGGAAGGTGAAGGATGATAAATTTTAATATGCCGGGAATTTGGTAACTTCGGTTTGTGGTAATGGAAGTTGTGCTTTTCTAAATCCTCTGTGTGTACTTTAAGGAGAAGGGCTTCTCAAAAATCTGCAACCTGCAGGCGGTTTAAAAATAACACAGCAGACAAGAGCTGCGGGCAAATTTGTAAGGCAGGCGTGCTATGTTTTCTGATGAATTGGTTTGTAATGCAGCTCTCCATGTTTGTCTCTTTACTGCTACTGCATCTCTACATCCCAGATAGAGTTTTAAAAAGGAAGAAGTGGTTCCCTTTGGTCCTCTCCATAGGGCAGGGACAGTGAGTGGAATCAAAATGACCTCTTAGCTTTGGGGATAGATATTTCTTTACCACTGCTAACTTCAGCGCTGCCTGGAATTACTGTCTGCTTCTAGAAAGGATGATAGGGAGAATGTCACAGGGAGAGCCAAGCTTTTAAAGGGCCCATGTCTACTTCTGGGCAGTCCTGAATTGTGCAACCCAGACAGTGGTGATCTTAGCCAAGAAACAGCAGTTCTCTATGAAGGACACTCTAAACAGAAGGTACTTTATATCTATTGAGCCTGTGAGAAGGCAGAAAGTTTGTCTAGCAGCAGAAATGCTCCCTTCTCCTTAGTTCAGCACCATAAATGCAGGCAGAACTGAGTGTATTGATTGGGTCTACAGTATGGGGGTAAATTGTTTGTGTCTAGAGCTTTTGGACACTTGTTATGTTCCAGAGAAGCAAAACTGAAGAGCTTCTTTATTGCGCTAGTTACATGTTTCCTGTAATGGAGCTCTTCTTTGTTCTAAAAATGTTTTCTGTGTTTCTGCAGACATGCTCTCTTCCTTAATTCTGAAAGACTGCAATAGAATATTCCAATTTGAAAGTTTCTATTTCAATTTTTTGAACATACAATGTTTTGAATTTCCAATTTTGAATGACTGCTAGGAAGGAAAATCAATAACAAGGGGGAAAAAAAAGAAAAAAAGCATTTTATAAACCAGAAGCATATTTAATTCTTGAAACATTTAACTTGTATTTGGAACTGTGAATGTTTTGGTTATTTTGGAAAAAAATTACACTAAATATTTTGTGAAATGAAAAGTTTTGTTCCTGACAGTTTAGTTATTTAGGAAAGACAAGGTACCTGTAGTGCGTTATTGAATGCAATCATAAACTAATTTGGAATACAGAACTGCTGACATGAAATAGGTTGCATCTCCGATGCATCATATTTGTTACACCAGAAATATATTAACAATGAGAAGGAAAATTACAGGACCAAGGTGCAAGTTCAAGAATCAGTCTAGGAAGATGTTTAGTTTTTGTATGGTCAGCATTAGATAGAGATGGCTTCCATTCTCATCTCACTGTCCTCTGAATTATTATTCATTATAGAATTACCGAATCCTGTGTTCATGACCTCACCCCACCATACAGTTTAATCCTGTAAAGATGGATACTGGGCCAGGTTCAGCCACATGATAACTGTCAGTCATCGAGTTACCTTTGGGGAAATCAAACATATTAAATTTGTGCAGACATCAGACCAATGGAGTTCCAAAATGTCAGAGTGAAAATACAAAGAAAACTGGCAGAACACCAAAAGGGGAATGGAATCCTTTATTGAAGCCAAACCCCAAACAGATCTGGGTTCAGCTACCACTAAGCATAGGATTCTATTGGGCTATATCATCTTTCTTTTCACCAGCTGGTGTTGAATTCTGATTGGGTCTTTACACTTCCCTCTATTAAAATGCAAGTTACTGTGCTTTCATTTTTACTTCCATCTTGTCTCCAGAGCTTGAGTTCTGTTTTCACTTTAAACTGAAATGTTTGCCATATATCCTTGTTCTATGATTTCCACCATTCTTCAGTATGTTACATTATGACTTAACATCTTCCTTTAATTGAAGAAGAAAAATTAAAGAAAGAGAATATAATTTGTGGGCAGTGGGAGAGTGCTGTGCTTGCCAAAGAAGTTTATTTCCATTCTATCACGCTGTACTTCCCTTCAATGATTTCAAAACCAAACGAAATTTCAAAACCATGCTGACAGGAATGGGAAAAGAGATTATGCTTATGAAAGGAAAGAGAACAGGGAAGTGGCAACTCCAGCTAAATCTCTTACATAAAAATAGACTTTATATGCTTGACATTTCTGATTTCTTCCCTAAGATATTCTTTCAGGAAGATATTCTTTCACCTATCAGCATGACTGCTGTATGAACCAAGGCATATAGAAATTAATCAGGAATTTTTCACGCTTTCAGATCATTGTGTCAAGTCCCAGTAGCACTTCTCATTATTTACAATGCATGGTGTGACATCACATCAGAGCACTATCTCCAGAGATTTACAACAATCCATTCATACGGAGTCATATGAGCACTGTCTCTACAGAGGGCCAAGAGCCAACCTGTGCACTGAACCTTGTCCCATCCATCCCATATCTACTAAGGGTTTTGTACCACAGACGCTAGAAATTCCCAGGGCTGCATGGTTTCCTCAAGCCTCTGAGAGGTGCTGTTCTGCAGTGCAACAGGAGGTTAAGCCCTGGAAGTGTAGAAATTACTTGAATTAGGTTTTGCTGTGGACTCATCATAGTAAAGATTTTGTCTGGGCTGCAGAATCAGCGTCAAATCATTTGCATATGTTTAATTAGCTGTAGCCTGGCTATAGACCAGTTGAAATGATGTTTTTAATAGCTTCTGAGACTGTAGGCTGAAACACAGCCTTTGCTCTCTCCCAAGAGGCCCCTTCCAATTCACTTCACTGCTGCTTATCTCTGATAGAAGTTGCGTCTAGAGGGAGGTGTAACACTCAGGCAAGTCCTTGGTGTAATAGCACCACACTTGCTAAAATGCAGCAATGTGTTGCTTTTTCTTTTTTTTTTCTGGGATTCATGCCCCAGAGTCCCTTCTGTCTGTGGGAGACCATTCCTAGAGATTTGGAAGCAGAAATACTTAGGCAACTAAAATGTGACATAATACGGAGCAGCTACAGAGGAAAGTAGGAGAGAAAACAGATATAAAATGGAGTTTAAATTTTGTTTAAAGGTTATGCATCCAGTTTGGCTCCCTGTGAAATGCTTATAAACTGCCAACAGTTTCTGCATTTGTTTGGTATGTACGTTGTGATGAAATCCTTCTTAGGATGTCGTATCACCTGAATGAATGGCTAAATACATTCTAGAAATGGCTTGGTCTCCTGCACATAGCATGCTGTAAACATGACACAGATGTGTGGGAAATTCTCTGAGGAGAGCACTGTTTTTATGATCCTGTTGTTCTGTTATCCACTGGTATTTTCCAAAGAGGCAAATAATAGTAAGTAGATGAAAGACAGTGAGGCACCACCAACCTTCTCATCCACAGGGTCATCAAAAAGACACACACTTATACACAGGGAGCAGAGGGTCAGGCATTACAAAGTTCCAACAGACAGCGGATCATTGAATCGCTCATGTGTTAAATCTCGTGTTACATTTAACACCGCCTGCTCCTTCCTGTTGCAATATCCTGTGATTCAGATAAGGAATTGAAAGCGCTAGTAAGACGAAACTGCAACATGCTGAACATAGACATCTTAGTATCTTTGAAAAGTAATGAGTTCCTGGGACATCCACACTCTAAAAATGGGCACATGGCAACAATCCTCACAATAGTAGCAGAACAATATGTCTTCTAAAATTCGTGTGTGGGGGGGGGTGCTCAAAGCCAAGAGAAATAATTTTATATCAAATCTACTCTAGTAATTATCATTGTCTGACTGAAACAGGTCTGCAGTCTATTCCTAAGGTGAACAAGTGTCACTGTGTGGCTAGTGGCCACGTCATCCTGCTCACCCTAGAACAGCCTGCAAATAAAACATGAGATATTTTAGCAACTCTTTTAGGACCAGAGGGAATGGTTTCAAGCTATGGCAGGGGAGATTCAAGCTGGACATTAGGAAGTATTACTTCTCAGAAAGGGTGGTCCGGCACTGGAATGGACTGCCCAGGGAGCTGGTGGAGTCACCGACCCTGGGGATGTTCAAGGAAAGACTGGATGTTGTGTTGAGGGACATGGTTTAGTGGGAGCTATTAGTAATAGGTGAACAGTTGGACTGGATGATCTTTTAGGTCTTTTCCAACCTTGGTGATTCTATGATTCTGAGTCGCACAATATTTTCCTATGGATAGATTTGGCCATGGTGTGATTAAGGCAGCTTAGTGGTAAAGGCTGGTGGATGTGGATTATCTTAATCTGCTTTGGTATATCCAACCTTCTCTACCATGTTTCACATAGATACCAAATTCACTGATCAAAATCTTGTTCTGAACTGACTGAATTTTTATTCCAGCATGACTTTTTTATTTAACAAGCAAATAATGGTTCTGTTCACTTCAATTGTATCCAGGGTCTGCTTTTATAAGTATCACAAAGATTAAGAATCATGGAAGGAAAAACAACATGAAATATTTTTACCCTGTCTGACCTAAATTTATGTATTTTTCAGTTCTTCCAAAAGGAAGAGAAGTGAAATAAGTACTCCCTCTTCTCAGTTTCTTTTCAGCTTTCATATTTCAACTGTGTTCTCAGCTGCTTGCATGAGTCATGGAGAGCTGGAAACAGAGACACCCCCCAGAATATTAAATCTGCTTCCTCCTTAGGAGCCTTTGCAAGTGCTTTAGGGTATGTCACTAAAAAGCTACAGAAATCTCTTGGAAGCTTCTTTGTGCCTGATACCTACATGAGAGCTGATAGAGGAAGTGCTAATATCTTAGCTCCAAAAACTGATTACTTATGAGTGTAATGAAAACTAAGATATTTAAGATTCCCCTGTCACTGTCTAGAAATGTGTTTCATTGCTCTCTGGTATTGGCAGAGGCTTGAGACTGATGTTGACTCTGTAGATTGTTTTGTGTAATGATGGTATTGAATTTCACTTGTCTAAGCACAATTTGGATTTGATCCTGTGATGTTCCAAGAAACTCAAACCCACAGGCTATGAGAACTGGAAGGGAGTTCAGTTCTTTGCTAAGCTGATCCATGCTATTCCAGGATAACATGGATTATTGCCCACTCCTTCCTATATAGTGTAATTTATATCCAAACTAAATCTGCTTGGAGCTATCTACAACATTGCATTTAGAAACAGCAGGGGAGGTTCAGGGTAGAAATCCATCCTGCATTCTGAAATTCCTTACTTCATGTAGAATAAGCCAGATCCCTCATAGTTTGGCTTACGACTAGACTGAGCAGGTCATGTCAAGCCAGGTCAAGGATTTTGTGCTGTAATAAAGAATAAAGAATGAAAGGTCACCTTTAACAAGCAGAAGCCAAATTACATTGGCAGTTCAAAGAGATTCATACAACAAAAAGAACAGAAAAAACAAAAATGTGGTGAAACACATTTACAAAGGAAATTGGTATCAAATGAGATGGTCGGTATTGCTGCATTGATAGGCATGTATTGCTATGCCTTCCTGTTTCAGTCATGTTAGCTTGAGTTTATCTTTCTCTAATACAGAGCTTCAGTCCTAACTGCCTGAACAGACACAGCTCGTCACACTGAAATTACATCTTCCCATCAAAGACTATTCCCTTTCTCCCTGGACTCTCCCTCCTCTTCTTGGTGTCAATTCCACCTTTACACACAGCTCTGGGTTTTTTGCTATCTTTTCCCTATTTGTATAGATCTGACTAGTTATCTTGCATGTGGACTTCTCTTCCTGCCTGGTACAGTTTGCTGATCCTCTGGACAAAAGCAGTCTGACTTTAATCAAGGCTGTGCAGGAAGAACCTTTCTTCTCAGAGAAAGCTTTTAGGCGTTACAACTATTCAGATTGGTTTACCACACTGGGTGATGAAGCAGAGCTAAAAATACCGTATGTTCCTTTGACATTGCCCATTCATTACAATAAATAACTGAAACTTCTGTGACAGCAGAACAAAAGATGTTTTATGTTTTTGCTTTTAAGTGAAGCTGTGTATAAAGCTCTTTGCCTCTTAGAATATCCTCTTAGTGTTTTACATAAGAGGATAACAAAGTTTATTTGGAAAAGGCAAGGGAAGCCTAAGGCTTGTTTTCCTCCCATTTTATTTAATGAATGAGCAGATATCTTAGCATGGAGAACACAGACATGTAACTGATCAGATTTTCTCCTTTATGCCTTATAGTGAGGAAATGTGTTGAGGCTGCCCTTCAGAACATCACTTATTATTAGCAATTCACAGCACTGGATAAGTAGAAGACCTTTCAATCACCTGCAAGTCTCCTATGCAATCTGTGCAAGTCTGTTTCAACAACTGAGATGAGATTATCAAAGCATGAGAAAGAACTGACACAAAAGACCAGACTGTTTGAAGATGCTTATTTTAAGCATGTCACATAGTCTCATTCACTATTTTTGGTTTTCAAACTCAGAGAGAGAGATTTTTTCCCCCCCATAATTAAAACTGAAGGTGGGCAGTCCTGCCTGCACAATGAACAAACTTACATTATCTTAAAAAGTGTTAAAAAAAACAGCACCTCATTTAATTCTTCCTTTCAAGCGCTGAAATGATCTCCAAGTGCTATTAATAGAAAAGCCTTTCTCTGTGGAAAATGTGTTCTTCTATTTAAAGCTACTGGGGAAAAGCTTGAAAGAACAAAAAATTATGGTTCTGACATCTGGCTATCAGTGTAGCCCTCAGATGTAGATTTCACATATAGGCTATACAATAAATAATTTTGTTTGGAAATAAGGCAGAATTATCACCAAGATATCCTTTCCACACACAGTTGCTCTCAGAGGAAACATACTAGAAGCCTGTTTAGCTTGTCCCTCAGTGCTGAGGGAAGCAAACTGGCAGTTATTGGATTGGCAGAACTGGAAAACATAGATCTTTGTTGATGCAGAAAAATAGGCATGGCTGCTAAAGAAGCAGCATAAACTTCCCCACAGTCCAGTGAGCCTGACCTGGATCTCAGTGGCTCACGATTAGCAAAGCAGGTGTTGATCTGCTCTCATGTCTCTGCAGACGTATGATATCGATAGGAGCTATGAGGACATTTTATGTGGGCATAGATCTAAGAATACTTGTCACAGTAGATCAGCAAACAGAATACTTCCTCAGGAGTTTGAAGAGGACATTTTATATCCAATAGCTCATATCCTGCTTCCAGGCACCCGAGTCTTTAGATTCTGCTCCCTTGATATGTGCTGCTGCTCAGTGATTTTGTTCCCATGCTGACATACCAGCTCAGGTGCCATTCTGATGGATTACTTTGAGTTATGAGAACTCCATGCCTCCAACATTCCTGGTAGGACAACTCAGAAAGATTATATTTGCAAAAACACATTGGTTTGTTACCATAACATGTGATTCACAGCAAAACCACCAAAACCAGAACAGAATGCTTAAGCTGAAAACAAAATTTCTTATGATTTCATTCTTTGTTTTGTTTAATAAGGAAATGGAAACAAGAGATATATGTAAAATGTACAGTGGGGAATTGTACCAGACACCTCTGAGTAATCCTAACAAGCCAGGTTGCTGATCGCTACATCACTATAACATTGGTTCAACTACGAGCTCTAAAATGGAGAGCTAAGAAGCACTGCCAAAGAGTGGTGTACTAGATGGAAGGAGCTATGGATTTCCACAGTGTTGAAGTAGACACAACAACTCAGGTTCCCTAAGAGCCTACCTTCCAGAAAGTAGACAGTCCCTTAGGAGATAGATAGGCACAAACCAGTAAGATCTGGTTTATAAAGTCTTGAGCTGGTATCCAATAAGCTGAGCTTCATGGCATTTAGCATTGGATCAAAACTATCATGGTTCCATTAATAAAGTGTGCGGATATAGTAGAATTTCCTTCTGCCATCTCCAACGTGTTCAAAAAATGTTGATCAGTCAATTCTGTTCCATCAAGCTTTTTGCTGGGTTGGGTAGCATTTGTCAGTGCCACTCACATTTTATGCCATTTCAAGTATAGTCTGTCTTCCCACAGTTGGCAGCAAGCTGGCATAAAAACACAGGGCTGGCATCACACTGCATCACAGCTCTGCCTGATTTGACAGAAATATGATCATTTGCCCATGCTTGATCTGCATGAAACCTGTAATGCTGGTCAAAACAATCATGCACAGATCTGGAGCTAACATTACACACAATGAGAGATCCTGCCTGTGCCAAGAGGTGACATGAAAGTAATGGAACGTCTCTGCCTGACATCCTGGTACAGAGGTCTGGGCTGTGAGAAGCAAAATCAGACATCACATGGTGGCTGTGGTCTCTACGGACCATCAACTCAACTTTCAGCAGCAACCACATGCTGCCTGAACAGCAAGGAGATGTTTCCACAGGGAAACTGCCTATGCAGTGCAGCTGCATCCAGCAGGGAAATGCAAAACAGCTCAATTTTCAGAGCTTTCCCTCATGTTTACTTTTCTTTCTTTTGGTTTTGGGCTCTTTGCTTATGGGCTATGCATGCATGTGTGCTCAGTCCTCTTCAAATATGGTAGATATTCTATGTTGTATCTGTATCTCTGTGGCATATCTATACAACATGTATATAAAAGCAGTATTATACATTATATTACACAAATACTGTTGTAACTAAAAAACCTGTAAAAATCAGGGAGCCTGGTTGGGATATGGATTTGGTTATAAAATTACTGCATTTCATCTAGGTCAAAGCGAGTGAGTGTTTGGAAATTGATATTTAAGGTAGAATGCTCATTATCATAGCTCTGAACTCAACTAAGCCTTTTACCAGTGCAAAGTGTACCTAACTCAGCTGTGCTGTTCTAGCCCATTATCAGTAACACACCAAATTCATCCTAGCTGCCATATATGATGAGTTTCAAATAACACAAAGATAAAGCACAAATTAAAACTTAAATTTTTGCATCTATTTCAAAGCTCTCCTGAATATTCGTATTTATAATGTTTGAAAGCATAAATGCATAGTAAAACAATCGTGAACAGAATTGAACTGCAGTTCCCATCAAAGGGTACTTCAGTTCTTCTCACTAATCCTGCAGTTGGCAGAAGGGCAAGGGGAGAAGAGCAGTACTTCATAGTATTTGGTCAACGTTAAAAGTGAAAAGCTTTGACAGCTGAGCATTTCCCAAACCAGCACTGGCCAAGCCAGCTGAAAGAAACCAAATGTTCCTGTTTCAAATTGCAGAGTTTTCTTATTTGGGAAAATGTTCCAGGGTGGCTGCCTAAAGGCAAGTTTAACTTACGTTTTGACTATTTAAAGAGAAAAAAAAAACCAACCTTTTTCACCCACTTTACACTTTGGAATAAAACTTTTGGCAAATAACTTTTACTGTGGCAAATGCAAAGCCACCTGAAACATACAAACTTCAGGAAAATGTTCCTCAGTGTTTTACTCTACAAATGAACCTGGATACTCTTTGGTGATTAAATGACAAAAAAGAAAAAAAAAAATCAAACAAACAAACAAAAAACCCTCAGCATATGACATAGCTTAGTATCACAGGTTAGGATCATGTTTACTACTTGTAACTTTAACAGTGCCATCTTACATAATATATTTTGTAAGTGGCAAGTGCTCTATGAAGGAGAAAAGCCAAAACACAACATATAGCATGACCTGACTCAGGTCAAGCCAGTGCTTGAAAAAGAACCTTTTCTGAGTATTGGCCCAGCACTGCCTCTGAGCTTGTTCAACTTAGTGCTGCAGCCATGGGAATTCTAACCGTGACCACAGGCCCAGTAGGTTCCTGAGCTGCCTTGTGATGTGATGTATTTCATGTTATGATAAACACAAAAAAATTCAGAAGCTGCCAGACCAGCACTGTCTGGAGTGAGTGCAAGCTGATGATGCACAAATGGGTAATGGATCTTACAAACAGACCCGATAGTGCACGCAGAATGACTGCCCTGTCATATTTGTAATGATTGTGGTGTACAGCTGTTTGTGAAGTATGTGCATATTCAGACCTGATTTGATATATAGTTGCCACAGCACTATGTATGAATCATATGCTGGTTGTATTCTTGGCCAGTTTTGACTATATACACGTAACCATGCAGTTACACAAGCAAAACCAAGGACTGCCAAAGTACATCTTTTAGCAGACACACTTAATCATCTCTCTTTGACATTGTGGCCTTAGATTCAGTGCAAACAGAAGGATAACTTCACAGTTCTTGCAATTTGCAGAATGAGACCTTGCTATACAAGCATAATTTCTTGTCATTATTTCTCTCAAAATAGATTAATCTTCGTAGAAAATAAGAGCAGAGGCTAATGAGGGTTAAGGCACAGATGGAATGGCACTGCTAATTACTTCATACAAACATACAGCGAAGGAATACTTTCTAGCGCGATATTTAACGAAATCAATCCCTATTAGCACATGCAGCTACAGGAGAATTTATGGTGAAGTCAAATATGATGCTGCCTGGCTGTCTGCAGTGGAAAGACATGACACATGATCTATCTCATCTTGCCTCCTTCCATTTAATCCCACTTTTAATGAGCAGAAACATAAAAAGTAAACAGCTCCTCTCTCTTCTACAATAATACTAATTTTCTTTCCACACTGTTTACTTTGAATAACCAGAATTCATTTTTAGAACCCTGTTTAATATTTCATTCAAAGAACCTCACAGACATCATCCAAAAGCTATTTTTGAAGCTTCAGCAATGTTCATTTGTGTACTGATAAGGAATGCAAATTTCCTGGGATGATCTCCCTGCTCAGAAAGGGCTCTATCAGCATAGGGGGAAGGGAAGGGCCCTTCTACCCCAGATGAGAGAAAAGCCACAAATACACAACACAGAGTACAGCTGCACTGTGGATAATTTATATACTAGTCCCTCATTTCCAGAAGGTCCCTAAAATCTAATTTTTTTTTCAGGGATTTGTTGTCTTCTATTATGGATTCTATAGAATAAAGAGCAATTTCTGAAGTACTTAGTACTGCCAGCATAGTAAAATACCAGTTTAAATCCACATAGCTCTAAGATTCTCTGAATTTGCAGGCTGCTGTACTTTCTGTCTCATTTTATTCATTATTTGGTTTCACTCTGCTAATCTCTGTGGAAAATAGCATTCACCTCCTTCCAGATGATTGTTAAATGTTATATTGAAAAGCAATTATCACCTATCTTCCATCTTACCCTGAGAGGAATGACAAAAATTGAAAAAAAGTTGCCATTATCTGTGATATAGGAAGGTGTATGAGATCCTGCTGGTTTTCTTTACTTTCTGCAGCTGTTTATTGCTGACTTCCAGTGGCAGAGCAGGTGTAACATTGCACTTGCAATTGATGAAGGGCACCATGTCACACAAATAAACCCAGTCCTATTTCTTCGGCACTTAAAAAAAAGAGAAGACTTATGGCTTGCTGACAAAGGGAGAGAAAGGGTCTGTATTACCATTGCCAGGTGTTTGTATTCTATCAGTGACTTGAAAATTACATTCTACCCCCTTCCCAGCCTTTTTCCTTATTTTCCCAGTAGGAGAAGGGCAAGAGAAAGAAATTCTAGGTTTTGACCTTCTAAAGTGCTCATGGACTGAATTTTCAAGGGTTCCTCTCTGAAAATGGACATCTGAAATTTGTATTCTTAAAGTTTCTGTTGGTTCTAAAGCTCTAAGATGAGTACTGCCAAGGTAGTATCATGCTTGATCACACCCTTATAATCTTGAAATACATTGAGATCTACTTCTAGGGAAAAATTTAATGCTCCAAAAATAACATTATAGTCTGATAGTCATTTTCTGCAAGTGACAGAGCTTATTTCTTCTTGAAGACATTGATATTAATAGATTATTGAAATAGACAATAGAAATTAATTAATTTTCTGGCCCACATGGTTATATTTGGGAGAGCTTGGTAAAGTGAGTCATAAAGGCTCAAGAATCCATGGTTTAATTTAAGTTATGTGACTTCTAAGAAAATCTCAGTATTTTCTAGAGAGGGAGATGAACTTTCTGAAGAAAGAAATAAAGAATAGGGAAGAATGGGGGAGTAAAGCTGGAGGACTTTAGAGCACAGAATCTAGAGAATGCTGGCACAGGCGGTCCCAAGGGAAGATTGGATAACAGTGACCCATAGTTTGTGTTCAAATTTTATATTTAGTTTAAAGTAATACTTGATGACAAAGTTTTAAGTAATTAGATAAACAGATTAACCAGAAGGTGGTTATATTAAATATTACTAGTAGCTGTCGCATTAGGCACTCGTGGCATTTTGCCCTTCAATCACAGAGCAAGAGCTGGAGTTGAATATTTTTTGTACAGCTAACAAGTCATGGGGTACTTCAACAAATTGGTACTTTCATCAGGTCAAGTTTCTACCATTTCATTAGATTATTTTTGGAACTGAGTGATTTTATATTGCAGGCCTATTTCTTCCCTGAAATGTATTCCTTTGTGTATGTGGAGCATGAAAAATTAATTCCATTAACAGGTATTCTTTAACTAGGTCTCCAGAGTTCTGTGGGCCTGTATTATGCTGCATTTTCCTGTATATTTTTAATTTTGCATGTTCTAAATTAAAAAGAAAAAAAAAAAAAAGAAAGAAAAAAAGAAAGAAAAAGCTCTCTAAAAATTTTTGCTTTCTTCTCTGTAATGGCAACAATAGGGAACAAGAGTATTGAAAAGATCCTCATAAGCATAAATAAATTAGCCCCCCCCCCCCTTCACAAAAGTCAAGATGAGGTAGCTAGCAGCAGAGATGACCAAAATGAAGCTTTCCAGTCCAAATATATTAGCCACTCTCTTTACTCTTGTATCTATTAAAATCCATGTGAATTGAAGTGTTTTTGAAAGCATCATAGCTGTGATACAATGTATGTAAATGATGGGGGGGGTCACATTTTCAGTTGTTCAGTATGTGAAGGTTAAGTTAAATTCAGCTTTCCGGTATACTGGCTACTCTTGTATCTTTGTCAAATCTATCTCAGTCTCCTCCTTTTGTCATCTTCTATTTGTATACTTGCCTGATGATGCCTAATATTGCAGAGGTTTGCAAAAATTTTACAGCACTGATCCTGTGTCATCCAACAAGGGAGATCTATGTACACTATATATGAACTCATATAGTTCTACTTACTGCATAATAGCAAGTTCATGTGTAATTAGATTTTTTTTTTCATTATCCAGCTTGCATGCGTAATTGTTATAATTGTGCCCATGGGCTAGTTTCACAACTGTAAGTATATGCTGGACTGAGGCATCTGTTGGCACAGCTTCTCCGTAAATCTGAAGTATAAGAGTGGGTACATTATGAACAGCAAGAGCATTGTGAGCACCTCTGCCACAGTGAGCAGAGAAGGAATTCCTCTGCTCAGGTCCTGTGAGCTGAGCAGGAGAAGCAAGTGAGAGCAAAGAGATGCTCCCAGGAGCTGCTGGGGCAGGAGGTGCCCAGATCTCCTTTCTCACTTACCAGAGGGTAACACTGTGTTGCTCTCAGCTGAAATGCAGAGTTTACCTTGGCTTTCAGTCTGCTAACTTTTACAGTTGTTGCTTTACTAAAGAATTCTTTTTTCTTTTTTTTTTTTTTTGTTTTGTTTTGTTTTGTTTTGTTTTATGAACATTGTTAAAGTATGGGTATACGGTGCTTCATGTTGTTCCTTTTGGTTTTTGATAAGCCATGGCAATGACAAAGTTAATCTTCATAGCAGCGTATTCTGGACTGTCACCATCTGTGACAGTCCCAAGTGATAACTCATAGTGCCCTGCCCAGATTGAGCCACCTGGTGACTCCTCATTCTTCCTTCACACTTCTCTTACCTGTTCCTTAATTGTTTCTGACCTGTCACTTCAAAGACACTCGGCTTATTTGGAATGACATTTGGCAATACATTTCCTAAGCACTTACAAGGAAAAAACAAACAATACTTCAAAGGCTGAAGTAAAATGGTGAATATATCAGGGAAAATGTTGCTAATGGGTGGCTCATAATTTTTTAGCACATCCTTAACAGTAAAGACTTTATTCTTCCAACACATACAGTGCTATCAACTCAGAATTCAACCCTAAGTTTTACAGTATTTGCATGTTCATGTGGGGTGGGGTGTTTTTTTTACAGATAATTAACCACAGATTAGAAACAATTTACATTTTTTTCCCCATTTCTTTTGAAATGAATCCTGAGCACCACTCAAGACAAAAATTCAGACTGGTGTCTCTTCTTTTCTTGCTGGTTCCAAGCTGAGCTGTTTGGTGAAACAGCCATTTACTTTGTCCAAAATATTCTACCCCAATGTCCTGTCCTGAAATGCACTGATTGGGGCTACATGAGAAGAGCTGGAATCTTCTGCTATTGATACTCATCTGCAATATACATTTCCTTAAAATATCAGCTCCTGGCATGTTCAAGAGTTTCTTATAACTCAAAACTGACATTTCCATGGTACCATTTAAATCCATTCTATTCACTTGATGTTTTTTATTTCTCTGAGATGGTTATGCAAATATTAACAGCCTTTGTAAACAAGAACAAGCCACAAAGGAGAAACTCCTCCTTAACTCAGTCCATGAAGAGCCATTCGATTCAAATTACCATGTGCATAGTATACTTTTTTCTAGTTAGGATCTCTTGCAATAAGCCACTTGGGTACATTTGATATGCTTTTATCTTAAGATATTAAATTTGCATGTGCTGCTATATACCTCCAACACCTTCATTCTTATTTTAGATCTTTGTCATAACGTGATTTCTGTCTGATCCCTACTTACAGTGAAACAGCCCCTATTTGTATATGGCTCAGGCTTATCTCAAGTCATGAGCTCTGCAGAGATGCAGCAATAGGTTTGTAACTGACCTTGGCTTATCTCCTTGAAAAGTTAAAACATATACATCAAATGAAAGTGTTTTCATAAGCATTTGAAATAGTAGGAGGATTTCTGGTGCCATGGAAAGATCCATAATTTTCAAAATTGCATGCAATTTCAGTTGTTGGAAACAATGAGCAAATTTTCCCAGCTTACACTAAGAACTGTTGACTGTATCAGATCAGTCATTCACCTAATTCAGTTACAGCATTTGCACTATTCACTTTCTCACCAGCTGCCTCGGTTAAAAGTAAGTGCAAAAAAGGATGGAAAATAATAATATTTTCTAGTATATGCAATAATACCATTACAAAGTTACCTCTCACAAACATTGCTTTCAGAGATAAGAAACAGAAAAAGCAAACTGAAGCAATAAGGCAAACTGACTGCTACAAATCAAACAGCAATCTAATTTTGTTCACTACACAGGCCTTTGGGATTTTCATACCTTATGTGTTTAATCAGATTTCTGATGATTTCTATTCATTAAGGAAGACATTTTTATTTGCTCGGGTTAGTAGATTTCCTCCTCCAAACAGCTTTGCACCACCCTCTTTATACAACATCCTTTTAAGTGTACTAGTCAAAACCACAAAACATGAGATTGAAATATTGTATCTGGGCAAACTTAAATAAGATGTTAGCCCCAGGAACCACTGAAAATCTCCTCGACATTTAAATGTGTGTAATTTCACATCTTTTTTAGGAACTGTTCTTAACCTGTGTTATTTCAGTGCTACTCTTCACAACATTGCCTTAGAAATCATTCAGTGGGCAAAAATGAAGGACAAGGATCTGAGTGCAGGATGATGAACTATAGTGTAGGAATGGGAACAGATGGCTAAAGGCAGAGCAACTGGATTTGCCTTCAAAGCATGTCATAAAATTCTGCCCCAGACTGAAGACTTAAGAGAAAAAAACGTGCTTGGGATGAGTGAAGTGTAGGATTAGAAATGGGAATGAGAAAGACCTGGAGCCAAAATTCAAGACACAGAAGTCAGTTGGAGAGATTTAAAGCAGGAAAGAATAAAGTCTGAACTCAAAGCAGACTCTCTTCCAGAGCCTCAGATGGAATCTGGGATTTTGGATCACTGTCTCTCCAGTGCAAAATAGCTGATGGGTGTTGATAAAGGTTTCATCTTCACTCCTGGCTCCGGTCAGTTACCTTGTTATTCTCTGCAGTAGAACTACTTACTGGCTGAAGTACTACTGATGAACAATGATGTCGATCTGATATTGTGCGGCAGTTCTGGGGCTGTTTTAATTTTTATTCTGAAGCTAGGCAGACCAAACCAGTAGCTTTTCAATTCCTCTCTGATACTCTGCACACTCTGCAGCTATGTGAGATAGGCACACCAGCCCCAAACTACTCAGGGCTATTTTGGAGCAGGTACCATAGTGATAAGCACTACAAAAAAAGCTTCTGAATATATTAAGACTTTTGCATTCATGGATTACTGGAGAAAAACGTGTGTGATCATGCAATTAAAGTCTGTATCTTAATGCATATGTGCAAGGAAGCAAATGATGGTTGCACAGGCAACCATAATTCTGGCATTTCCTAGAACTTTTCATGCTTGTCTTTAAAATCTTAATAATGTGTATTTAATAGAGTGGATTTCCAGTATATAATATGGAATTATCTGAAACTATGTCTGTGATGCTTTCTCAGTATCTGGGCAACATTTTCATTTTGTTTTTACCCTTTAAAAGAATCCAAAGAATAGTCATTATTTAACAAAAATATCTTTGGCTTTCTTTATGCTTTGCTTTCGTGTGGAAGCCATAAACAGATTTTCACATACCAGATGAATAATGCGTAGGAAGAGTGAGAAAGGAAAGGAATTGACTTTTTCATTTTCATTTTTCTTTTCTCTTTTTTTCCTAAAGTGTGTGAATTTAATTTCACTACTTTATTTCAGATGTAATGCACATCCAAATTTATATTTAAAAAGATCTCCTGAATGCCTCACTATGTTGTTTCATACACTATTGAAGCTCATGTTTTACAAAATACATTTTTTCAACTGCATTTTCGATTGTGATATATACTCATTTCCAACCGAGACTGAATTTAAAATGAACATACATCAATGTCTTGGTGGTAGGCAGTGTAAAAACATTCTGCATCTTCCAAAATATCAAGCAAAATGCAATCATAGATATGCTGGACAACCCGACCCAATTTAAATGTTTCACAGAAGTAAAATTTCTTAAGCTGATGGATTTTTCAGAGAAACTCTTTCTCCCAACAGTGCCAAGAGTGCCAAGACTGGTTATCCCACATATCTAAACTAAAAAGCATTATGACACTTGCAGTAAGATTCCCCATCTATTCCTCTGCACCCCACCATCACGTAATACACAGTTATGCAATTAATCTGCCATCAGCATTAATGATTCCTAGCTTGGGGGGAATACATTCATGATTTTGAAATGTGTGATTACTTTTAAGAGAAGAAAGTATGTAAGAACAATTTCACTCTGTCAGCTAAAACCAATGGAATTACTATACTTGTAGTGATCACAGACATAACGTATTCTTGACAATGTATCACAAGAAAATTTCATAGGAATCCGAATTTCTTCATATTAAAGAATAGCTGCATGTCCTCAATCTATAATCTCAATAATACTAAAAAATTTCCCAAAGCTCTAGAGCAGATAACGTCAACCCACCTCAGTTAAAATTCCAAGTAAATATGATAGATCAGTTTAATAAAATCAGACATCAGAAAGCAAGTATTCATCCAGTTTTCTATTCACTTCTTCTATTTTTTGCCACTTACCTCTGAGGGCTGCTGCTTGCTCGGAGCACACAGAATGCAGCAGCTCAGTCCAAGAGAGAAACCAGTTATTTCCTTTCACCCTGTGTTATGCCTTGAAACTCTTTCAATTCTTCTTTTCATGATGCATAGAAATACAAGGATGGACCTTCAGGGCTCTATCCAGGTCTGTTTATATTATGTAAAACAGATGAATACATTTCCTATTTTAACCATGAAAATCATGCCTTCACTGACAGGCGCCTGGATCATTAATAGTATGCTGTATGCAACTGTGAAAACCCACGTAATGCTAGAAATGGGCTCAGTTTTCTAAATGAAGAACCAGATTAAAATCTGCAGACCAACTTGTCTTTGCTGCAGAAGTTTTTCGTTTCTCTCTACTGTAGAAGCTGGAAGTCACTGTTGGCTAGCAGAGGGTTTTCACTGAAAATGCTGGAGGAGACCTCTAGACTCAGGTTAGCACCAGAACTCCCACACCAAACATGTAATCCTTTCCTCCCAAAGCAATTTTGTCATACAGCAATGTCAGCAAACCACTTCAGTAGTTTTTGAAAAGATTCCAACTTAAATTACAGTACCAGAAGCCTGCTCTGGGCTTTACCCATATTATTTTTTCTAGAATATTTACATTTCCTATTATTCCCCACCCAGTCTTAAGCATACTTTCCAGAACACAAGAGAATAGTCTTCTCTTCCTGCAATCCTAAATGCTTTCATTAGGGAGACTTAAGACTTAAGACTGAAATGTTTTGGAAAGACAGATGCTCTAGATTTAAAAGAAGCAAGAAGAGACGACTCTCAGTGAACAGCTGCATTGCTCTCAGCTTCAAGCGAGCTGTATCTCAGAACAGTTTTGTATGTTACTTTGTCACTGGGAACATATTATTACCATCTAAATTTAAAAACAGTGGCTTTCTTACGTGAAAGCAAATGCAGACGTAAAACCACAGTGACTGTTCTGTTCAAGCATTCTATGCCAAAGACACAGAAAATAATACCAAAGTGAAAAACAGTTCTTGTTTTAGGTGGCCCATGCTTGCAATGTGTCTGGCCAAAAACACAAGTATAGAAATTCTTGCACATTTTCAAATTCACAGTTCTCTGTTGAAATCTCATTCTGCAGCTGCTTTAGCTCTTTGTTGACTTTTCAGAAGTATCCTGTCCCTAGCAACAGGCACTACTATATTATGGAGTTGGTGGACATTAAACCCATATTCCAAAGTTATCATTTTTCAGTTCTTAGGGAAAGTACTTCTAAAATAAATGAACAATAACTACTTCAGTAGATTTTATGTCAAGTAATTCCAGCGTTCAGGCAAACAAGCCCAGCTGTGAGCACTGAACATACCGCTACATTTATTGTCCATCATAGTTTAAGCAGTCAGTGAATGAATAGTCCATTTCAACTCATATAAATTACGTGTTTTGGTAAAAATGCACTAATTGTGTGAATAATATAAGATTGATTTATTTTAATTAAATGAATACATGTAAAACAGAGACGTCAATGGACAGCCCTTACTGTCTAAGATATTTTAAGGAAAAAGTTGAATAAAGTGCTGTTATCATTGCAAATCTTTTGATTACTATCAAATGCATAACTTAAGTCAACATTTGTGTATATGTATATGCAATAAATATGCATACATATTCTGTATAAGTATTTCTTTATATTTTCTCAGCGTAATTTTTGCGTTTCAGAGGTATCTGATTCACTCTTCATAGGAACAGGAGATGTTTACTTGTAGATAAGTCTCTGTTTCCTGATTATTTTTATGCAGCTAAATCTGCAAGGTAAGATTAAGTATCTTAGAGAAGGAAATGCAATGACAAGATGAAAAGAAAATCACTTTTTTTCTTCATCCATATTTAGTAGAAGCATGCTAGTGTGCATTATTCTGACTATCAATCAGTATCTGGCCATTAATCTAATTGTTATTCAGTAAGTACTCCCTGTTATAATCTCTCAGGCATGTGTTGCAAGTCTAACAATTTTTCTGTGCTGTATCATAAGGGAAAGAAGGATGCTGAGTTGTCTTCCAAGTCTCTTCAACCTGTTGCTGGTAAGACTAGCCTTTCCCTGTGTGATTCCTGAATATAAAATTGGGTGGATAAATAAGGCTGTGATCAAAATACTGGATAGCTGGGTAGAGAAAACTTACAGTAGAAGAAGAGAAACAGATTTGTATTTTAATTTATTTTATTTTATTTTAAAGACTACTTTACCATTTTGTGTACAGCTTCAACCTTTTCATTTGCTGAAGGTGTGGGAAAAGCTCTGACAACCAAAGACCTAAATTTTCAAATTTAAATAACAAATATTAAGTTAAATTAAAGTATCTGACCCAGCAAAGTTCCTAAACGTATGTTTAAATGCAAGTACATAGTCTTAGCAAAGCTAATAGGATTCAGCTGTCAGTGAGATGCCTCATGTGCAAACATTCTTTGCTTCTTTGAGGTTTAAATCCACATTTGCTAAGTATCCAAGTACCTGAAATTTAAGCACACAAGTTTGAAAATCTAGCAAAAGCTTCTTAAATCTTTTGCTGAAAACTACAACTAAGACAATATCTGTTCTAGAAGTGTATATGAATCATTACTCTTTTGGTCACAAGAACTGGTTTTTAGTCAGTGGAGGAGTTGTGTTACAGTCACATGTGTGGTATTAGAGGGCTTCTGAGGCAAACTGCAGAGATCAATGTGAGCTGAAATTTTTGGTGCAGGACTGTGCTAATGAATCAACATGCTGAAAAATGTCAGTGTTTTGTAGGCTTTTTAATGGGCAAAATTACCAAAAAGCTTAAAATGGCTTAAGATTTAGAACTTCTCCTCTTTAGCAAGATGTAGGCTTTAACTTTGCTGTTTTGTGTGAGACTCATTTTTACACTTCTATATGTGAAGCACATCTAGCAATTTACACTGCAAGAGTAAATAATCTCTAAAGTGAATTTGTGCCTTTTTAAAATAACTCTTTAAGAATCTGAGAATGACCTACGTGCCCTTGTGGACTACAGGTTGACCACAAGCCAGCAGTGTGCTCAAGAAGACCAAAGGCTGGTTTATTTATAATCAGATTGTTGATCTTCTAGATTACAGTTAGAATACAAGGTATTCTTTGCTGGCACCAAATAGTGAACCCTTTCACTGATGTTAGGCAACACCCCATCTTCTGCAGTATTACTTCACCCTTTGTTTGAAAGTCTTTCAATTACAAAGACATCAAATTGCCAAATTTACCAGGTAATGACTGCAGAAGGTTGTAGCACAAACCTGGCATAAACAACTCCACTTAAGATATTGTTTCCCCACTGAGGAAGGAGAAGGTGGGGACAAATCTGCTGGGTTACCTCTTGGAAATCCAAGGTTTGCATCTGATTCCTGCTTTTTAGGAAAAGAAAAAAAAAAAGAGCGAAACTTTCACTGTATATCAGAACACTAAGTGTTAACTTTAGAACTCTTCAGATAGAATCTGTAGGCACTTTGGAAAACACTGGAGAAAAAATTGCATTTGAGGAATCCCTGTTAAGCAGGTTTTAATGAAATTTGAACTATTATTTATTATGTATTTCTGAAATACTTATAAATAGCGTTTGTATTCAGTTTTGAGATGGGAATTTCTTCTGCCCTCCTTTGTAATCGGTGATTTAAAACAATTACTCTTTAAATCAGAAATTTTGATTTTAAAGCTTTTTTCATTTCAATACACTTGATGTGTTCTGGGTACTTTTTATTAGTTCAACTGACATTTGTTACCTTGCCCAATTTGAAAATAACATCGCAGTTCATAAAAAAATAGACCAGATATTCCAATATATTCCTGGAAGCTTTTTAAAAACATCCTAAGCAGTATTTTCAAAAGACATGAAATTTATATACCACTATCCCCATGTCTCTTGATTAGGATATTTTTACTTTTAAAATATGCCAATAACTTCTTTTTGTTTTCTTAAGAAGGCCTTTGGTTTTGTTGTGGTTTTCTTTAATCACGTGTCATAAAAATTTATTGCATGTGTAAGCAATTTAATGGTTCACTGAAGGGTTGTTATGCAAGTGGATTGTGTAAAATCTTGTTCAAACCCAGAAATGACTGCAAAGGGGAAAGAGGGAAATGGTGTAAGACTGAGAAATTACATATTATTTCTGTATATATTTATATATTGAATATGTGGTTGAATGTAGCTACTCTTTTTTTTTTTTTTTTTTTTTTTTACCCCATGAATGTAAGAGGGAGGAGAAGATTAGGTACCCTATGTTGAGAAGACAGGAAGAGGTAGGTGCTCCCTATTCCCAGCAGTCAAGACTCCAGAGTTTATAGCTATAAGAATCTGAGATAGGCACTACATTAATTGTAGTAAGACTGAGATATACTGGCATTTTATCTATCCTCATAAGCATGCATCTATCTCTATCAATTAGTACTGGATTACCAGTGATTTTTTAGAGCGTACCAGAGACTGCTCCATTATTCAGCACCAAGGTCAGCTCAGACTATACACAACCTATAGAAAAATATGACCTGAATTCATTAAAAAGTCAAAATCTCACTAAAAAAATGCAGACTAATATTAACTTAGTAAAATACTATATGGGAATTAAAAAAAAAAATAGAAGAAATTAAAGATAGAAAAGATTTTAAAGAGAACACATAAAACTAAATTGTATTTATCAACTAGATTCTTTACAGAACATTCTATGTGGAGTATAATGCAAATAGTTAAATGTGAGATGGTGTTTGTAACATTCTTTGCTCTAAGTAATGCATAATTCAAATGTGATAGAAGAAAAGACAGAACTGTGCACCACACTTGCATCTATGTTTCTTTGAATTGCCTAGTACAAAATATGGGCTAACTTGTGCCTTCAGGCATAGTCTTGAATAAAGATCATAAATTGCACAATCTCAGAAGACATGATATTCTAGCACAGCTCCCTCTTTGCTTCATGATAGGGCAGCCAACAAATTACTTTTTCAGATGCAGTCCATGGTGCGTCTGCAACATCTCAGATGCACATTGTAACCCAAGCATTACATTGTTACAACAAAAGCCTATTTCTCTTTGCTCTTCTTGTCCACTCCCCAACTTCTATAGAAGGATGTCATAGAGAATAGTGTATATAATCCCTAATATGCAGATGGAGACAGGTACACATTTTCACTCCCTTAAACAGACGTACGTAGTCTTTCACAAACAGGGTTTTATTTATTTACTGATTCGTTTTTGTGTAGGGTTGGGTGATTTACATTTCATTTGAGCGCTGAAATGTATTTGATTTATTGTGGTAAAGTTAAACAGGGTTCCAAAAGCAGGGAGTCTGGAATATGAAGTATCACAAGAGAGAACACAGCAATGATGTATATGGGAAATCTCAAAAGAAAAAGTCAATCACTGTACATTTACTTAAACAATTGCTTTGATATAGTACTGCACACAAAGATATTTCAGCCTAAAAGTTGTCCTTTAAGTGCACCTAATGGTTTGTGTACATGACAGTGCTTACATAAACTAATCCAAATTATCTAATGTTGTGTGCTTGAAGTAGCTTAATTAAACAACACTAAATTTGCATGAATATTCTCAGAATTAAAGCAACCTTAATTCAATTTATACTCATTTACTTCAGAAAAGAACAAAGCTAAATTAAACTGAGCTCAGTTTAATTCTGGACATGAGTGTCCACATAGACTTTATTGAAGTTTAATTAGTCCAGTTTATTTTCCTAAGTGAAACTGTATGGATTTTCATAGTTTACATTTATGTAAACAGGCTCTAAACATGGTATCTTAAGAGTTTTATTTTTAATTACAATTCCATATGGATTAATTTAACAGTTACTAAGAGGATCAAAGTATTCAAGGATTGTTCTTAACTGAAATTTTATTTTCCATCACTGTAAAATTACATACTGTTGAAATTACAGCCCTTAATGTCATTCTTCAGGCCTGAAAGTCTACTGCTGAAAAACAGAAACAGCTAGATATGATTATTTAGAAAGAAAACCAAACAGTATTCATTTGAATTCGAGGCCTAAAAATGATGTGTTTAAACATGTTCCTTTGCAAAATAACTTACCACATAATAATTGGATTTTCTAGATAATGTGCTAAAACCACAATTTGAAACTATTTTTGGACTGTGTCCCAGTGCAAATCAATCTTACAGATTCTGAAACTGCTAACACGTATCTTGAAATGGTAATTAATTTGATATCATGATTTTGTTGTCAGAGATACTCTGATTTATAGCTGCTAAAGGCTCTAATACAAAAATTATCCTTTTATTTTTTTTTTTTTTTTTTAATAAATTTCACTGTTCCTAGACTAGTTGTGTCCCCTCATTAGTTTCAATTTTTTAAATATTCTTCTGTTCAAAGGGTGAGAAGCTCTATCTTTGGCTGCAACTCTGTTCAAATCACTGCTTGTTAGGCATGGCTCGTGTTAACTGTGATTTCAGTTGGCAGGGCACTAGATTAGCTGTTGACATCAAGCCAACATTTAATTTTGTTTTCTTGAGTCATCTGTTGCCAGTTCCCATGACAACTGGTCTTCTAGCCTTCAGACTTACTAGAGAGAACCATTAGGGTGTCCAGGAGTATATACAAGGAATAGATGGAAGTTTAACTTTTCATCAATGGGAACTAAAAAAACCCTTTCAGCTTTGCCTTCAGCAACACATGACTTCTGTTCATGAAAACACAGATGTTCTTATATTACAAAAATAGAGTGAACAGTAGTTTTTAACCAATAAATCTGGTTTAGTACCTTTCTGCTACATCTACAGATAGAAGATCTTTATGTCCAAAATCATGCAATGCAGAGCATAATGAAAATATTTTTACATTATCACTTGCATAGCAGGGATGATCCCAGTTGATGACATCTCAAATATGAATTCATTTTGTTTTCATTAGAGTCTCTGTACATTTCAATTTATTGTTTCACAGATGTGCAACTTAAGATAAAGGAAATATTTCAAGAGGTCATCATTAGTGCTCTAAGTCAATCCACAGCTTATAAAAGATAAGACCAATCAAACTGTTATTTGAGTTTCTTGAAGCAAAAAATACTTTTTGCTAAAAATACTAGTCAGCATTTATAAAATACGTACAACCTGTAAACTCACAGTCTATGAAATCTTAATAAAAAAATCTTAATAAAAGATTGGATCACAAGCAGTCCTTACAGGTGAATAGTAACATGCAGTGGTTATTTCTTAGACCACCTCCTGTTGAGTTTCAGAGGGCTCTGTGCTGGAGTGGTTTCCAAAATCTGAATTCAACATTCCTCTTATATACCAAAGCTTGTGAAGCAGGAGACAACCCCAAATCCCTTTAAAATAAACAGAAGCATAAATATAATAGAAAAAGGTACATATCTGGTTGAAATACTTAAAGACTTCCCTTTACTCCTTTATTAGGAAAGCATTTGCCTCTATGGGAAGAAAATAAGCAGCTAGATAACTTTGTCATTTCCTTTGGATATTGCCCACTGCTCAGGAACTTGTACAATTATTAGATGCAGGAGGACTTCCTATTATCCCATACCTCCACAAAAACTGTAGCAAGAACTGCAATTCATGCAAGCTCAGGTGTGGACAGGATATTCAGGACTGTGATCTAAGAATCAATAACCTTCTATAAAAGCGACAGGCTAATCGTTTTCATGCACTCCATTAAGTTTTGCTTCGTGTACATATTTGTATGACCAAGGATGGATCTTCAACAGCAAACTGAGATTGTTTTCCTATGGTGTTGCATAGTCCTATCTTCTCTTCAAACAGTGTAAAAGACAATTACTCTGGCAAGAAGCTACCTTGCTTCTCTTCTCCTCCCCTGCCCAATATAGGCAGTTAAAACAGATTTTAAAGATAATGGGGGTGTATGTGGGAGAGAGTGAAAGATAAGAAAAGAGAATATGCCAGTTCCTCAGCTTGAGTTAACTGTCTTAACTCCACAGAAGAGAGTTCTTTCCTCTAGCTGAAAACCTAGACCACTAGTAATCACAGGTGGCCAAGTATGTTTGGTACCAGTAATACTGCACATAACAAAGTGGCTTTTTCTTACAACTTTTTTCTCATTTGAGTTTAAAGCTACCCATTACTGTTGTGACTGTTAAAAACTAAGGACAAAATGAAGCACCATGGCTGGGCTGCATGATTGCCATCTCTCAGTACTACAATGGAGATAAGTGTCCACATTAACTCCAGCAGTTTTTACTGTAATGGTTCAGGCTGTGAATTCAGGCTCTGTGTGGCTGTTTTACAATGAAGCTGGATCATGAATATCATTGATGTAGATGCTGGCATACATTCAAAAATGCTGTGTTTCATGTACTGCTTTTATCTTACATATATCTGAGGTGTTGTGTTTTTTTTTCTCCCCTTTAAAACAGCTCATATAATATGTAGAGCTAAAAATGATCTAATAGCTTCAGTGATGTTTCATGCCATGCATGAAATTCAGACTGTGAGTATAAAGAGGAGACCTTTCTCTCTAATTCTCATTTTTAACTAGATTGAGAAAGCCAAAACCTGTTCACATTTCAAGCCAGCATCAGTTAAATAAAATACGATCTGAAAGTCTGCAGAAAGAACATCTGGGGAACTTGAGGCAAAACTAGCTATTTTAGACTGGCTGAGAGAACAATACAAATTAGCAGTTACTAATTAAGATAATAGAGTGACCTTAATTTGTTTGTACATCACTTACTGCTTTAGTTGGATGCAATGAAAGCCAATGGAGCTGAGCAAATAATTTCTGATGAGTAATACATTTGTATCCTCTTACATATACTGTCTGCATATTCTTCTTGACAGAATTACAGTTTTCCTGACACTGTCATCAGTGTGCACTTGCAAAATTATTTCTCTAAAATGTTCAGAATTTATACTAGATCAACAGCCAAAGACAAATGGGTGGCTCATTTCTAACCCAGTTCTTATATCAGTTCCCTCTTCCAGTTCAACTCTTTATTAAATTTATTTGCACATGTGCAAAATGTATGCATGGTTATTCAAACTTTGCTTTGCACAGATGATGCTTAATTCTATTAAATGGAAAAGACCGCTGTATGGGTAATTGGTAATCACAGCCTGAACCTCTGATTAATCAGCTGAGGCAAGTGTCAGGTCAGCTGCGGGAGCACAGGTGAGAGTAATTTAGCTGTGCTCCTGTAAGGGGTGGAGATTGACTCCACCTCCTCTAGACCTCATTTAAGGGCTGACCACCACTAAGGCAGCATCTTTTGGAGATTGCTGCTTGGTGGAGATTGCCTCAGCATTTCCAGCAAAGGCATCCACATTGGTGAGTCTTTCCTTGTAAATAACCTTTTGAATATCTGTTACCATCTTTGTATCATTCCACCTTACAGACCACTGTAACTTTTAGGAGAAATTAGCCAAAACAAGAATAGACTGAACCATTTGAATGTGCTTCTAGACTAATATGACAATTTGGTACCTTGTTTGTGGGAATTTCAATATTTTGTCTTCTTAAAAACACTCTTAAATAAGAAATCGTGATTTGAATAAACATGGTTTGTGATATGCTTCTCTTCAGCACAGTCCAACATTGGGCTTTCTGATATATGTGTATACTGAGATACTCATGAATTTAGATCCTAGGTTGGCCTATAATCAGTATGTGTTTGGACTGGGTCATTTGGGAATACATTCTCTGTTTTGCTGTCTTTCCACTGGAGCTTGCTGTAATTATGTCATCGGTGTCTTGGGTTGTATCATAAAGAAGTTGACCATTTTCTATCCTCTAAACCTGCTCTAACAATTCAGGCATTTAATTCAAGACTGGTATGTTTTTTATCGATAAAAGGAATGGGAGCATACTGAGAATTTCTGCAATGAGGCTTAATTGATAGTACATTGTGTAAAGAATGTCTAATTAATAAAATAAGAACAGAATATAATGGATTTTTTCTTTGTTGGTACACAAAAGGCATCATTAGAACTCTTCAACTGTCACTAGCTCAGTCTCTTCTGCAGTGAGTCATTCTACTCCCTGAAGAAAGTCTAGCTGCGTTATAAAACTGCCAGACCATACAAATGATTACAGATGAAACTTCCTGGATTATCCATTGATTCTATGAACTTAGGGGATACTTTGCTATTTCTTTTTTGCGATTTCACAGTAAATTGGGTTGTGTGGATATTTCAAGGCTAATCTCATCAGAATTTTCCAAAAGCAAAGACATAAAGGGGAAAAAAAAAAAGAAAAAAAAACAAACATCTGTGTTTGACACAATTTCCTCACCCTATAAAACATTCATGTCAGCTATGACCTCTTGGAATACGCTACCTGATTTATCCTGGAAAGGAACTGACACATCTTAAAGGTGGAAAAACCAAAACTGAAAGTAGATATCCCTGATGACAGCTCCTGAGTTTGTTGTTCTTTCAGACAAGCTGAGTGCCACTCAAACTAAATCATAGCCCTTCGTAAATGGGTGTGAGAAAAACTTGTTGTCTTCTGCTCTATGAAGGTGATCACACCCTTACAGCAGCTCCAGGGAAACACTCCCTGCTTGAACCATTGTAGAATAACATTTTTAACCATTCAGATCTAGAGAGCTGGACGTGCTTAGAGTCACTGTGGAAAAAAGTAAATGAAGTGACTGCTGGGAAATTGAAAACAAAATGTAAAGAATAGGGATGTGAGGTAACCGTCCAGTAGCTGGATTTACTGAGGCTTAAAAACAACAACAGCAAAATAGAAGTAACAAAGGAAAACTGAAGTAATTTTAAAAAAAATAAAATAAAAAACCAAACAAACTTGAGGGAGAATATCTTGCCAAATAGTGACCTCTCTATGCTATTGACTGCGTAGGAAGTAGGATCTCAAGGAGGACCACAATGACAGATAATGGGATTTTTCAACATTCACTTTCTAAATTTTCTTTATTTCTAGTAAATATAACAGCCTTAAACTAATCAAATACATTAAGACTCAATCTTTGATTAAATAAGAGACTTATTTCCCCATTCTGTTCAAGCAGTCAAATAGTCAGTTACAAATACAATAACTTGGTTGAAGCATGTGATTGCGTGCTTAAAGGTTGTGAAAATTCAGTATAAAATATTGTGCAAGAAGGATAAGAAGGATATAGGCATGGCAACTATGAGTGAAGGGAGCTTTTATACGTACAGAGAAAAAAATGTGTGAAATCAAATGCTGAAATATACAAATCATTTATATGCACAGAAATCCCATGAGTGCATATGCAAACTACTCAAGTATGCCTGTTAGTTATTGTAATTGCCATTAACCTGTGCAGTTACTTGTTCTGCATTACAATTCTAGGTGAATGGTTAAATCAGCCTCAAAATTATGAATAGCTGAAAAATTCTACTTCTGTTACCCTATCATTTCATCAAATCTCTTGTTGTTTAGTAAATAAAGTGTATATAAAGGACTGACAAACTGCAAACTGTTGAAATAACTTCAGTATTCCCAAAAGGATTGAAATTATGCTGTTAACAGAGTAAGGATTCCATATGCAATAGCAGTGAAATTGTCCACCCCGTGAGGTTTAGTCAAATCATCAGGATGGCATATTTCTGTTGCTTCAGACATTGCCTGCTTTGTTATATACATTTATAGGTATAGATATATATACACATATGTATACAAACGCCACTTTGAATTTGCTGATTTGCATGATAATAAGGCTAAACAAATACACTGTAATATTTGTGATTCCGGAACTGCTGCCACTTTATGAAAATGATTATATGTATATCTTTGGGAAACAACTGCTGTAAATAACCAATCTGTCATGAGAAACAATCCTAAATAACACACTTGCTACCTCAAATATACTTAGATGGCAGTGGAATAGATGAAGCCTTCTTCACATCTCAGATAGCAGAGTGAGCTCTGAACAGAAGAATAGCAAAATGAAGTAGCTACTTAAAACCACTCCACACACTCTGTTTTGAAGTCGTTGCTTTGAAGTTGTACCTCCTGAAAGCCATCCAAATGACAAGATGAGAGCAGGAGCACTGGGTCAGCCATCAGGTTTGCTGCATGGGTGGAATGCCTGTATAGGGATCTCAGTGCTACTTCAGCATGATACAAAACATCCAAGTTATCAATGAAGTGGGGTTTTTTTTGGCACAGGAGAATGTTACATGCAAAATGAGAGGAAAATATATTGTTTTTAAGAAGGTCTAATTAAAAATTTCACAATAAAAATCACAATTTTAAAGTTTGGGTCATCTGTGCTATGATATCAGGCCCTGATGTAGTCCCTCTGAGAACGGGGTTACTGATTTGTGGTATCCTGTTAGTGTAAAATCTGACTGAAAAGCTCTAAGCAGCAAATGCAGTATTCCCATTAGCAACACAAATGTGAAAAAATTTGAAGATTTTAGCATTTGCTATTATTTTCAGGAAAATCTTCTAGTAGCAGCTTTTGACCCCTTCTAAGCAACTTCCTTTAGCCATAAGACTGTGTTTAAACTTCTGCTCTCTAGCACTTCCCTTTGCTCTCAGCTTATCAGGAGCTGTTAGTACCCCGATCTCTGACTCCACAAGAGACAGAAGCCCAGGACCAGCTGTCCAGTGCATTTATGACCAAATGCCAACCCTAATGGAGCTGCTACAGGCTCCTTGGGAAGGTCTTTGAGAGTTGTGTAACAGCACAGTTTGATTTATGCCATAAAGCAGCTTCCAAAAAGTTGTCAACGATAGCAATGTAGAGGGGGGAAAAAAGCAGCTTTACTTACTGTAGCTATATAAACCTTGCCTAGTAGCTAGCTCTTGCAATTACACATCTATTCACCAACATTGCAGGTGCAAGCTGAGCAACAGCATGTGTATAAATGTGTGTGGGTGTGTAAAGACTTCATTATGGTGATTTGTTAGCACAGCGAGTGAAGCTTTGTGTCTAATGAATGTGTAAATTGGGCACTTAGCTGACTTGAGTGAAAAACAATTCTACCACTTTGCGTCTTTAGCCCTCTCAAAAAGAAAAGAACTTGGAAAAGAAAGAAGGTAGTTTCATTTCTTGTCAAAGTAGAAGCTTCCACCTAAAACCTAATCCTGCTTTCTGGTGCTGTCCTCAGGATTCTAACAATGAAGAAAAGTGAAAACAAGGAATTAGTTTTCGTGAATGATATCTTAACTGTATGCATGATATGCTCGTATGTAGTATTAGAATAAGAAGTGTCACATCTTGTGTTGTCATTTCTGGGACAGAAAACTGGGACTGCTAGCTAGCTTTAAATCATTTCTGGCATTAACGAGATTCTGACCAGAGGCTCTCTTTTATGTTCAGGATATGCACTGCATTATTTCTTATTATATCACAATACATTGCAAAGGAACAGCTAAGTCATCAAGACTAATCCTTTAAATCTTTCTTTCTTTACCATGTCAGACAAAATAAGACTATGCCATATTTCCATAATCTCTCTTGTATTATGAGAACATTATGATCTGTAAAACAACAAAATCCCTAAACTGCATGCATTCCCGTTGGCTCTGATATGTTTTGCCTTGTCTCCTTTACTTAGAAGAGATAATTCTACGTCTGTATAATTTCATTTTAACAGGCACTATCAGGCTAAAAATCATATCATTAGTGCAGAGCAGGAAAAAAAAAATACACAGTATTCTGGTGTTTAAAAATCATTGTTTGTGAAAAGGCTTGAAGCAACACCTGATGTTCTCCTTTTTCTTCAGTAAACTATGTGAAATGAAAGTTAACTTTGAAAATCTAGGGTACCTAGTTTGTTGTTTTTTTTCTGCTTGGATACGTGTATTTAGATTAATCTGTTCAAAAGTAGTTCTTGTTGTCTGACAATTTACATCATCTAACAAGATCTGAAAAACATTTCTGCAATGCTTTGATGGCAAATAACAGGGGAATTTCTTGAGTTAAATACTAATTAATTAAACCCACTAGAGGTAGTCTTCCATTACTTTTAATAGGATAAGCAATGTGTATATATAGAAAAGGATAACCTACTCAGCAGAGATATGTCCCTTTGGATAGAGTGAGAACATTATCTTATACGTATGTATTCCAAAATTTAGGATTAATTTCACTTTGCTGATATTTTGATAGCATCTTAGCCGCTAGGAATGTATTCAATAACTTAACTCCTTTAAAATCATTTCATCAGAGCAGCCAGAGAATCTCAAAATGCATAAGCTCTTGGCAGCTTTTTGTGTGTTTCTTTAATGAGTTACTGAGAAATGCTTCTGAAATGCTCAATGGGCAGAGAAATAGAGAAAGATTAAAGTCCAGGATGGGAAGCGGAATGAATTTTCTGCAGGTACAGGACACAAGAGAGCTGATTATATAAAATAGCATCTCCTGAATACGCTAGATTTGTAATGCCCCAGGTCATAGTTTTCTGGAGGTTTTTGAAGAGGTTGGTAGAAGAAATAGAGGCCTTTGATGTATTAGAATAAAACCTAAACACATCCTAGATGTAGTGTTTTTAGAGCAGAAATAAGGAATATATAAATGAAACAGAAGGAGTTGTTTTCAATAACTTATTTTCTACTCCTAGTTTCTTCTCTCAAAAACAAGGTTTGGTTTTTTTTGTTTTTGTTTTTTGTTTGTTTGTTTTGTTTTAATCTCATGTTGTCCACAATAACTTTGGAGATTAATGGCAACTTTCAACTAAGAATATGGCTAATGATGCTAGAGGTCCTGTGTAGCAGAAATGCTAAGTCACAGTGATGGAGCACCTGGCAAGAAGGCAGGGCCAACCCAGAACAGCTCAGGTGGACCTGAGTGAGTGGAATGGCTGTAGCCAGGATCCTCCCCTTCCCAGACCTCATTTAAGGGTTGGCAGTGGAGGCAATGTGGAGGTGTATTTGAGGCTTTCTAAGGTTAAGTGGAATTGTTTGTGTGTCTGAGGTTTGTCGTGGCCTGGAGCTTTGCTACTCTGCTGTCATTGTGGTGCTTTCCACTGTATTACAGCATTACACCCTGCTAAGTATTACCTGGAAGGAGTGGCCTTGGTGTGAGGTCGGTTTGTTGTTTTTTGTTATTTTTTTGTTTGTTTGTTTGTTTTACCACCAAGGCATTCATGCAGGAGAGATGCTATAAGTGCCCCCAAGCAAACTGTTTTCAGTCTGACATTTGTTAGACAGCGGAGGAACTTCAACTCAATGAGATAGGAGGAGCGTCGTTTTTCTGGGTCAGTCTTCAAAGACACTTTCTTGGAATAGAGAAGAGAGTTGAGGATGTGTTTTTATTAAGTGTTCAGGGTCCCTTTTAAAAATGTTTTCACATAATGTTCTAGAATTTGAAGGCCACCTAATACTTGTTGAAATGATCTTTTATTTGTCTGTCATTCAGTTTATTTTTGTGATTGAATTATAGCACAAAATGTACACCACAACAGTAAGAAGTCTATTTGCTATCTATCTTGACAGCTGTTGTTCATATACTCTGTGTTTGCCTTAAGAAAACATGCATCTGGATCATATCAGCTGTTAAGTTAACCACTATTGCAAGGGTTCAAGCCCATAGCCGCAGGCAATGACTGATGTTTGCAGTTACTGCAGATCTAGTGGAGTTGCAGTTTAGGTGAGGGTATGATTTTCTGTATCACACTATTCTGAATTAGTATCGCTAGTTTACAGTAAAAAAAAAAGTTAGTTTTTCAGGACCTTTCATGTTCCAAAATAATAACATAGTCGCAGATGACAGAAAGTTCATTTATGTTCCTCACTTGCAGAAGGCAATGTTACAGACTGACTTCTTCTCTCAAATGAAGTATTTCACATGTGAAATCTGAAGTGACTTGAGTGGTTTATTTCAATTTTTGCATTAATTTTCTTGAGTTAAATGAGAAACTCATTTTAAGCTCATAGTCTACAAGTGGAGAATTTGTGTGGAGTGGAATATTAGGCTCCATTTCATCTGTTCTAGAGCTTTTTCCACATAGATAGTATTCTGAATACTTATTCTGTGCTTCCAGACAGTGTAAAATAGAGCAAAAACAATTGAGCAACTGCGATAGAAGCAAGATTTAGCTGAAGTTGAAATGGACTAATTGAGAATGAGGTACTTTTCTCCTTGAAGTTTCTGCAGTGCCTGAAAGTTGTTACCCAGACTGCATGATGGAAGTTTTATATAAATATATATGTATAAATTTTAGAATATTTTATTCTATCGTTATGAATGCAGAGTGCACACAATTATGAAAGTCCTGTCTGTAACTTCAGAGAAACCCAATTAAGTCAAGCTTACATACATTATCATACATTCTGAGCAACCCAATTAGGCAGAGGATTTCAGTAGCTGAAGATAAGTTTAGCTTGCAGGCCCAAATTTGTGAAACAGTCCCAACAACTTGGATTCCCAAGACCTGCCACTGGAAGTCTGTTCAGCTTTGCTCCCCATTTATGCAAATGTCCCTGAAGTGCCTACCATTCCTGAGCCATTAATAGCAGTGAGCTTAGGTATGCTTAAGTGACTGCTTTTTTTCAGGATTCTACCATTCCTTTCTCTTTGCTGCTGAAACAAATAGGAATGGGCAAGACTCAAAGCTTTCAATTTATCTGCCATCCTCAAAATGGAGGAGGCATGTCATCACAATGCCGACAGTAATTCAGTGGTCCCTGGCTGTTCAGCCATATACCTGACCATGGTGCACTGGTTGAGAAGAAATATTTCTTAATTATTTCCTTTTTCTGTCCCATTCACAATTCTCAGGTCCAATTGAAATAACACTGTCACACTACTTATTGTGATGGAAACTTTCCAGAATTCAGTCCCAAACCTGTAGTCATCAGCTTCTATCCCTTGTCTCTCTCTTCTCTACCTGTCACATGCAGCTGAAAACACTTTACCTTTGCAAGCTAAGGTATTCTCATGTAGTGTGGCCACTTCTTGCAAAGCAATCTCATCATCTCTCTTATGTGACAAGGCAGGGAAATAGGGAGAAGCGTACAATTCCCCTGTAGAACTGGAGTGAACTCTTCCTGTTGGGTGGCTCTGCTTTATGTAAATACTCCACACAGATTCTGATCCAGGAGAGCATTCCTCATATTGTTATAAGAGTTTTTAAAAAGTCTCATCACAGAATTAAGATGCTGACTTTTGTGAGCAACTGAATGAAATGTGACAGATGTTCACCACAGATCAATATAGGAAGGGCAGAGGGAAGATGGCAGAGTCTGAGAGATGTAGCAGCCTGCAGGAAAGGTTGAAGGCGCTTTGCTGGCTTGATGCAGTGCAGTGACCTAAGTCCAGCTGATGGTTATTGCAGTAGAATGGGGTTTGATGGTGTTAAAATATAATAATATAAGGAAGTGAACACAAGCTCTCTCTTCATTATATACACCATGAAGTGTTTTATGAATAAGAACCTCTTTTAAATCAGAGGTTTGCATGCATGAACCATGTGTGATTACAGGATATTACCATGCTACTGAAAGCAAGACACTCTTTGATTAAGATCATCTTACTGAAATATTTATGCCAACTCAATCACGAAGCTATTGACCTGCTTCGAGTAGTTATATGATGGGCTCTCTAGGGCATGTATAAATTGGGTGTACATTATACCGTAAATCAACTTGAATTTGAAACAAAGGCATGGGTTTTGAAGGCACAAAGAATCCATTGTATCAGCATATGAATTCTATCTACGTTTGGAAGCAAAGCAAAAGTATCATATTTAGCTTTACTTGGTCTTTGGTATTTACAGATCTAACCTGCCCAGAAAAGCTAGAGTAATTAATTCTAGCTATTAAATTTTAAAATGCAAAGCCACAAATGTGGTTTTAAAATGCTGTGAAGGGGCGGGAGGAAGGGAATAGTGGACAAGCAGATATTTTATGACTTCAGTTCTCTGTCAAGTTCCCAGCAACCCCTGCTTCCTATCAAAAAAGGGTTTTAGGAGGTAGATTAATTGCAGAGGGGAAGGAAAAGCATTAAAAAATATATTAAAAATCCCTTTCCATCTTTCATTAAAAAGCCCATGATTTCCATTTGTTCTCCTATTAAATGAAACAGCATTCTGCATAAAGACTCAATTAGCAAAGGCTTTTAACAAATAGACATTCTTATGCTAAATCTCAGAGTCAGGGACTAGACTTGCCTGTATCCTGTGCATAAGCCGTTTTCTGTTATTATAACACTGGAAGCTAGAGAACAAGAAACTGCCAACACATTAATTTTAAAGAAATCAATATTACAATAAGAACTGGGCCTTACAAAATCCAGAGTCAACTTCCAGTGGTGTCACCAGCTTGCTATAAAAACTCAGAGGAGGAAATTAATCTCGATTCACCAAATGAAAAAATGAGAACCTCTTGTTTTATTCTGCTGCTTTATGTCTTTCCCAAATTAGAAAAAGCTCGTTAAAGTCAGAACAGTTTCTCTTTATATGCTGCACAGCAACTGGCACAATAGTGCATTATGTCAGTTATGACCTGTAGGTATTACTCAGTCTAGAAATCTGTGCTTGGAGAATCTGAGCCTGAATCTTTTTTTGTTGTCTGTGATAGCTCTTTTATGATACATAAAAACATCTGAAGAGTTAAGGAGAGAAACAGAAATGCCCTTTGTATTGAGTATAGAAGAGACCTGTAATACTTCTGTGTGTGTTGTGTGAGATACTGTAACTCTGAAGAAGCTCTTTTTCAGTTGGGCAGCTTGCTTTGATGGTTGTATCTTTAGGGCCTAAGAATTTCTTCAGTTAGATGCAGATGCATTATTTAATACCATTGTAAAATAGCAATAAGGAAAAGAAAAACAATCTTTGTTTTTGTGTATTGTACATCATCCCTTCTATTTGTAATGCTGGAGTACAGTTGCTGCAACTAAACATAACTGGAACGAAAGAACTTGTATGCATTTAAGTTGGTTCCTACAGGTACGTGGCAGAGGATTCCCAGGAACTAGAGAAGACAGAATATTTAAAACATGCTAGAACTAACAAACTGAATTCTGATTCAACAAGAGAAACAAAGGATATTAGAACCTGCTAGTCGGGTAACTAGTGAAAAAACTTCCCAAGGATATGCAATAGGAATAGTTCTCTAATTCTGATACTCAAGTTAAGATCTAATCATTCATGTGTGCCAAGGAATTTGCTAGCAGCACTGAGAACAGGAGACAGAGCAGACATCTGGAGCAGCAAAGCACAGCAGGGTCTGCAGTGTGGGAGAAGAGTGCACATTTGAGCTGTGCAACAATCTCTTAAGCTTGTACCTTTCAAAGTGAGATCTGGTCCAATCAATCACCAGATGTAAGTGATTGTAATGATGGGAGGAAAACAGGACTGTTATTTTTCAAGGATTCCAGAGCCTCTATAGATGGGGGGGATAGAACTTGTAATAAAAATGCTAGCAAGTATTTTCCATATGTTGACCTGAATCATAAATTCAGTCTATGTTATGGTGTGTAATGAGTACTTCTACTTCTTGGACAAAAGGGTTTAAATATCTTTTTAGCAACATTCAAACTACCTGCCAACCATAGGAGATTTAGGAGAAACGAAACTGGAAAATGCTTTCCTCCCCCCCATTAGAGGTCTATATTTCATTTACAGATGTCTAATATATGTCTAAATACTCCTAGCAGTAGGAATGGTCAGATCTTGGAAAATTCTACAAAGAACTCTCAATGTGAACAGCATATTAATAGGTTTCATTCCACTGCTGCAAAAGTTAGTGTTAAAGCATTATATCCCTATCTCTGTCTCAAATCCCCCAAAAATAAAGTATTTACAGTTTCAGTAAGTAAAATATCCAGACAGCCAGTATGAGGTAGTCTGTATGAAGCATTCATCTTGTTCACTGATCTGCAACGCAATGATATCGTACTATTGTTGTGAATCCACACATGTGCAGCACCAAAATTGCTGGTTTGTGCATTAAGTCCCACATGTGGGACATGCCTAAGCACCCTGTGCCCCTTGTCCTCTCCAGAAATGGGGGATTACTCTTTCCCTCCTGGAAAGCTGGAGAAGAGCTGCCATAGATGAGTCACGCACCAAGAAGGAAAGTCTAAGGCAGGAAAAGATGTTCCACTGCAGGACAGAAGAAGGGAGTTCTGTGCTTCCCTGCGTGACAGGAACTTGGATGCACATAGATCAGATCAGCAAGAAACTGGAGAACTGATGAGAAAGAAACAGAGCTTCCCAAAAGCACAACAACCCCTTTGTTAAAGGCTACCTACCATTGCACTGCTTGGTGATATTGTAGTGATTTTTATGGTGCTATGTCAGGAATTGGACATTCCACAAATAACAAATGCCTTGGGGAGCTGTACAAGGCAGATATTTGAATTTCAATGGAAATAGGATATTAAGTTGGAATGTGAATTAATATCTGCACATTTCTAGTCTCAACCGTGCGGCTACTCAGTAGAGTCCCTCTGGTATCATAGGAGAAACTAAATATATGTGGAACAGCAATCTTCAGCTGGGAGCCCTTAGTCTGAATTAGATCAGATATATGCTGACTTTGAGTAAAAGTACTTAAAATATTGCAAAACTTCATATATGTGGAAAAATATGGTAAAGTTATAAAGTGGGGCAAAACCATTTCCTAGCTTAATTTTGGTCATAAATTAGTACTGCTGGGAAAGGAGACCTGGCACACTTATTTTTTTCATAAGAAATACCATGCAGGACAAACAAATTCTATTAGCAGAACAGACTACGTGATACAGGAAACTGAGAGTCCAAAGTCTTTCCAGCAGAAGAAACTTGTGAATATTTCCATAGGTAGGCTGGCTCGAGCATTAGTATCAAATCAACATAGTACATCATTGATAAATCAGGGACTTCAGTCTCTAGTTGTAGTGATCTGAATGACTGCAAAGCAATGACAGTATCAGCAAGTTGACAGGCAGGACATCAACAGCATCTTTTTTTGTCCTGACATTCACCCCACTATCAATTTTCTTGAGTCTTAAGTACATGTTTTTACTTAAGCACAATTACAGGTTTTTCTGAATTATGGGCATGGAATGAATAGTTTTACAGCAAAAGTCATTGGTGCAGATTTAGAAAGCTCTCACCAGTCTGTCTCTGCAGTCCGATTGTATCCATTTCTCTTTGTCTTTCCTTTGTTTCCTACAAGTATCCAGGGTGCAAACCTACTTTACTTTTAATATGTGTCTAAGTGTTTGAACCATCCCTGCCATCAACTTCTGTCATCAGACAGTTTGCTAGTGTGATGTCCTGATGGCTAAGGAGGGAAAGCATGATATTCCTATTGCTAACAAGTCTCCTAATGCTATGTGCAAGACTCAAACCCACAGAACTTGAAGCAATAAATATGTCGGTAATTATGATATGCCTTATAACTTCCCCCAGGGATTACTTAGGTGGTTTGTGTCCTTATTCTATCTGTGAGGTAGTCCTTCAGCCCAGAGGCAAGAAGAACACAACACATCAAGTCTCTTCCTTTTTTTTTTTCCTTTTTTTTTTTTGTTTGTTTAGTTTTTGTTAAGAAAAACAAATAGATAATAATCTTTATTGTGAAGCCTCCATTATTTGATGCTTGGAGTAACTGCAGCAGTCAGGATTACAAGTGTCCAGAATTTCTCATGTCTTCTAACATCTTAGGCTACTGTTACTTAAGTTATTTCATGTATCACTGGAAGAGGAATACTCCTTAAAAGAAACAGATCAACCAACTTAAGTATTTGTTTCTCGCATGGGAAATTTTGAGATCAAATCTCAACCAACAGTTCATCAGAAAATTGCATATAACAGCAAACCAGTTGACAACAGGAAAGCAGACTTCATATACCACTACTTTATCTACATTGATATCCTTTCCTACAGTAGACTTAGCAAAATGAATTGGTGCAGAATAATCCCACCACATCCTGCGTTCAGGAAAACGTTGCAAAAGAAGACATAACCTCCAGCAGAAATACCTTGTTCAAATGCCATACAAAAGCAGGGATGTTTCTGTAAGGATCCTTCAGCCATACCTTCATTTTGATACTGGCTTATTTGTCCACATAATTTAAACATGCGTTTAAGCCACACATTTATCTTTTTTTAAATGAACAAAGAATCCTACATGTTTGTGCTTCTCTAATAGGCAAGTCTGTGAGCAGGACTGGGATGTAAACACAAACTTGGTACCCTTCAGGTACCTTTCAGCACTCCTAATACTCCTAGTTTTACTTAAGGCTTTTGACTGAAGAGTCCATAGATGATTATTCTGATCATACAATGAGAATGACAATATTTCAGAATAACATTGTAAAATGAAATCCATTAAATGCTAAACCACACATCATTCTTACAGCAGTATAAACTAGATTTCAGGCTTTTATGTGATTACTCAGAATAAGAGTAAAATATTTAATTTGTTTTATTATCAGGTGGGAACATGCAGATGTTCAATATTATTTGATAAACAAATTTAAGCAGTATATAGCAAACCTGAAAAAGCTCATTGAACATGCAACTCTACCACTAATTATTTTTACTCACAAAGACTAAACCCATATGTATTTAGCACCTTTTATTTCTTTCCACATACTGTATATCTATTATAATACCTTAAAAGCCATATTTTCTTGCATGTTACTATAGCTTCTGTCATGCAATGGGACACTGTCCTACCAGATAAAGTCTGTTTTAGAGGAGGAAAAATGCTTTCTTAGTACTGATAGTTCTTTCTCCACACACAAAAGCAACTTGAATATAAATATCTTTGTCTGTGTGTCAGACATGTTGTATACTTTCTTTGTTGTATATTTCACAAAGATACAAGTAATTGCCTAGCAGAAAACAACATAGGGGAATTAAAAGTGAGACTGAATATATAATCCTTTCATTAGTCACTTCTGCTCTCAGAAATCAAATGGTAGAAGCATACATTCCTTTCAGTCAAGATTGCCCCTTTGGGAGTGAGTGGAGCAGTTCATGTTAGAGTCCTTTGTTCCCTTTACTTAAGGAATTGGAACTGTTGGGCATTAGAGACAAATCATCTATTGTTTTGCTTAATTTAATTTGTATTTCATTCTAGACCAAGGTGCTTAGGATTACTTGATAAAACCAATAAGTGAGAAAACTTAAAATAGTTACAAATATGAATGTATTAATATACACGTTGGACCAGAAGGGAACAGTGTGGCAGGTGTACCAAAAAGAGACTGGAATGTTTTATTCATTCAGTAATTTGAAATAAACCAGAACTAGATTTTAGTCCCCAAATGCAGTTTTGGACTACCTCTTTCAGGCTGACACTGCCTGACTCAAACCCCAAACCTATTTCTGGGTTTAGAATTCAGTGTAATGGGCAGGGAGTATCAACAGTCCATTCATTGTCTTGTGCTATTTTCATTACTCCTTTTCTCTTACAGGGCTTGCATTATTGTCTCCTTACATAAACCCAGAGTAAACTGGCTCTTTGCCTTTGCTCCCAGCTTATTGTTGGGCCTTTCTTTGCGATCACATCACATTGAAGTGATGCGGTTATTTGTTTCTTTTTCCTCTAAAGGGGTCGTCATTGCTTAGGTGCTGACATCTGCAATTACTGACTCACCGCCAACAGACATTTAGAATCATTCCTCAAAGTGGAGTTAAGCTAAAAACATCATTAGCCAGTGTTAAAGGGGGAAAAATACATAGATCTAATCAGAATATTCCGTTTATTTGCTGGTATTTCAACCGTGTCCCCCCCAGGCACCACCCTCTGTGGCCACACTTGGTAAGAAGATTACACTTCTCCCCATGAAGTGAAAATTACCTTCTTAAGGGGAGAAAGCGCTTAATTGCGACCCCGCTGCCTCTTGTCTCCATGGCGATGGCACGCAAACAGCCCACTCCCTTCTGCGCTGGGAGCCCCTACTACCCCCCCCCCGCCCCACGCTCTCGGGGCAGCCCAGGTGCGGCGCTCCCCGCAGAGCCCCGGTAACCTCCAGCCGCGCCTCCGGATGGGAGCTGCGAGCGCAGGGCTCTGCCGAGCCCCGACACCGAATCGGAGCCCGTTGCAGCGAGAGTCTGCCCGCTTCTCAGAGGGCTGCAAAGTGGAGGCGGATCGCGACGCGCCCCCCGCCCATCCCGGCACTGCCCGGAGCGCGGGGCCGTTACCTGCGTGTTCCCCGGCCCCGGGGCCAGCGGGCTCGGTGAGGATGCTGGGGTCACTCTGCGATCTGCCTCGCGGGAGAAAGCAGCCGGGCCCTTCTTCCGATGCAGCCATGAGGCGGCGGGAGGGAAGCTCAGAGGCGGGGGCAGGAGGAGGCGCTCATGGAGCCGGCGGCCGCCGGGGGGACAATGGGGACGGGGGCGCGGCGGCGAGGAGTCAGCCGGGCAGCGCCAACAGCGGCAGCATCTTCCCGGCGCCGTCGGTAGGATGCGGCGGGGCCCTCCACCGGCACCGAGGCGCTCAGAGGACGGCTGCGGCCTCTTCAGGGGGTGTGTGCGCCATGCCACCCGCAGGGCTGGGTGAGAGCAGAGCTGTGAGCCAGCCGTCCGTCCGTCCGGAGCCCCGCAGCCCCCGCGTGTCGCTCCCGGAGCCGCCTTAAGCCGCCGCGCCGCTCAGAGCATCCGTCGGAAAACATCGGGATTCTCCCATCGTGCCCAGCGAGCGGCAGCGTGATGTCACGCCAAGGGGGTGTGAGGTGCCGCACCTGCACTGCACAAAGGAGGAGGACACCGCAGGTGTAAGCAGCATCGAAGCTCCGCCCTCTCCCAGAAGCATGTGATTCACGGGGGGCTCCGCCCCGCCCGGTAGAGGGGGCTGCGAAGTCGTGAGTGACCCCCAGGATGAGCTACGTTGAGCCTGTTGTAGTTCGGGATGGGAGCTTGGTCGGAAAGGATGAAGGTGCTTTGGGGTGATCCTTCTGCTGAACGGTCCTCCCTGCTGTGATTACACGTGAGTTTCGACCCGTAACACCAGGTGGGTTTTGAGCGCTGTGCTGGCACCGCCCCTAATTGGGTTATATGGCGTTGTCTCTCCTGTTAAAATAGCCGAGTGTGATAAATCCCCTTTCGGTCCAGCCTCCCACTGCCCCACGGGTCCGTCTGCCAGGTTTTAAGGATGAAACTTTGTACCAGAGCGTTTTCCATTGATGCAGTCATTTGTTCACTCACATTTTTTGGCTCTGTAGAAACATAAATAGCATCTTATGTTTGTTTTTATACAAAGGAAATGTGTTTTGGCCATCTCTGAAAGCAGAGGCCAATGAGGCAGTTTGTGGTTCTTAACAATTAAAGTCCGTCATTTTGTGTGCTGTCCCCTCTGGCTTTGATTAAGACACACCCAAAACAAGTAGGAGAATATGGAGTTTTTAATCAAAGCTGCATCATAATGTGATGGAGTGAATTAAGATAGTAAGGGCAATCTGTACTTTTCTGAGAGCTTACTATTGCCATCTTGACACATTTTCAGTGTCAGTTACTGTAATTTCTTCCAAGCCTTTTGAGTTAAGTGGCTCATCTTAATTCCCAAAGGACGGCTAAATGAGCCATTTATATCACAATCTAAGTTCCCAAGGAGCCAAATAAACAGATAAGACTTGAATGCTTTGTTTAAGGGAGGCTTTAAAGATACTGGAATTCATTTATACCCTTTTGCCCTGATAGCCAAACTTTTGAGTTATCATGATTCAACACTGAAAAGGAGTCAGGAACTCTGAAAATGACTGACAAAAAACAGATATTTCTGTGCATCTGGATAGCACAGTGTGATATACGCCCTGCATCCAGTTTTTCATCTAGAAATATCCCCTTTATAGTGAAATAACAAACCAAACCCTCTTCTATTCCTGAAAATAATAGAAAAAATGGCTGTTTTTCTCTTTTTCCTTATGTAACTCTAAGGTCATGTTAGAAAATGTGGATGGTTCTGTGAAATTCGGTCTGTATTAATCGATACGCCCACCTTCTGCAAAGAAGCATTGCACTCATTTCTTATATAAAATATGTAGTTTAAAAGTCTCATATCAGGTTTTGGCATTAGTGCAGGATGAATATATTAAAGCATTTTCAACCTTTCAAAGTAGCACTGTGCCCTATAGAAAAGCACACAGTGGTGTTTTTAAGCAAGTTCTGATTGCCTCTGTAGAGGGCACTTCATGGGGTCCCTTTGGATCCTAAAATGTAGTCATGTCGAAATGAGCCAAACAAGTCTAGAATCTGCCTTGCTGCTTTAACTTTGTTGAAACCTTTCATTTTCCCTCACTCCATCCAAACCAAGCATCCAGAGGTTCAGTGTGGGAATAAATCCTGGGTACTGTGCATGCCAGCTGACAGAGCTGCCCTTAGACCACCTTGTTTCCAAATGAACCATCATCCTTAGGAGAGGCAGTGTGAGAAAAAATGGGTTGTGTTAAGCCTATGTGTTTAAACCTAAGTTTTCTGGTAAGCAAGTTCGCAACGTTTTCCAAGTAAAAGCACGATGATCTGATCTCTTTATTTCCCTCTCAAAGGATCTCTGGCCTTTGATATTTGTGATGAAAAGTGATGAGTTTTCTAACCTGGTGGATACTTCTGCAACTGGGAGTCTGTTTAGTGGGAGGGAAAAACAAACAAACAAAACAAAAACTTCAAATGAAATATCCATACAAGAAAGACAAGGGATAAAATGTAACCAGCTTGACAGTTGTCTCACAACCAAACTAATGCAAGTGCATTTGGTACTCCTCCCCTCAGTAGTATTAACACACAGTGATGTAGGTGGTATTCGTGGCTAGAGCTTTCTGCCTGGGGACATCTGAACTCCTTTTTCATGGTCCTAATTTGTGTCAGAAAGAAACAGTTCTCTGAGGAAAGGGAAAAAAGGAGGTGAGTCATGGCAGCACTACTTTTCTTGAATTATCAGAATATCAAACAAGCTCAGTTTTGTTAATCTGAAGGCTGTGTATAATCTCTGAACATAGCTTACATCTTTCTATGCTGTTACATTAAAAATCAGTGCAGGGTATGTTTGGATTGACAGTAATTGCCTTCAAGTTAGAATTGTGCTGATGGCCATAGGACAAGTAGCCTCGCTCTGAGCAGTTTTCTTCAGATGCAGCAGAAGAAAGCATTTGTTCTGTTGCTTGTGTGTCTTAACCTAGTTTTTAGGTTTTCTGCCAACTTCTAGTTCTGTGTTCTTACACTAACAAAGAAAAACATTCCAGTGCCTAAAAGGCTCTTGTCTCTCTTTAGTGTTTGTGTGATAAAGAGGGCATAGGGCCTATTTTGAGCCTTTATTTGTCAAGAAGATAAATGCACATCACTGAGAACAGACAGAAGTACCGTCCCACAGTCAAAACTTTGTCAGCACTGAGTCTTGCAAGATGCCTTCCCCAAAGCATGATGATGTAGTTGCTACTATGGAAGGCAAATGAAAAATGAATAAGCATGAGGGACTCATTTATTGGTGGGTTCATGTACATATTTACAGTTAACATCTTGGATACTGAGGAGCTATTCCAGGAATCACCCATCTGATTTTCATGTTTGGTTTCTGTCGCAGCTCTAGTGCTCTGCTTGTCATGTTGTAAGGGAAGGAAGGGAAGAAGCGGGCAAAAATGCCAGGCAATGCAGTTATTCAGCTGCTGGCCTTCCTGACAAACAGCTCTGCTCTTACATCTCCTCACTAGATCTGCAGTGGCAAAGAGGAGGCTGGCATCTACCCTGTATCAGTGACTACAGTGGCACAACTTAAAACAGTAACAGCAGTGTCCCGGTCTGAGGCTGTATCTCAGATGTGCAAAGGCCTCTGGGGAGCCTTAGGGATGTCATTGCTGTGGTGGAGGAGGGTCTTTATGAGGAGGGAGAGGAGGGCTCTGTGCTGTGGGAGGTGTGTGGCTGCAGAGCTGATTGTACCATGCAAAATTCCGCAGGGATGGATATGGTTTTCCTTTCCATTCTTTTCCATTTTCCTCCCCTTCGGACTTCAAAGTGATGAGGAAAAGATGAGTATATACAACTTTCATGGCACGTCCAGATTTTCCTTTCCTCACTGCCATTTGGGAGCAAAAGATTTTTTTATCCAAATTACTTTATATAGGCACAGTGTTCTTAAGGAATGTGGCTGGACATTCCTTATTATTTTCATTTGCACCCTCAGCATTCCATGGTCTCAGACATCCAAAACAAAAAACACCTGCTGGCCCCACAGTGTAGGCTGCGAGCTGGGCTCAGTGCTGTGGTTTGTGGGTGGCATGTGGCCCCAACAGCCTCAGTGACCCTAATGGCTCCTCACAGCACAGCCATCTCTGCTTTTCTTTTGAGCCTTTCATAGAGGATGTCGCACAGCCTGCTCCAGAACCCCAGTCCTGCCTTGTGTTTATCCTTCAGCAGATCTACCCAGGATTTATCTCCACATGCAAGCTATTTTGTCCTGCAATTTAACTTCAACTTGATAGGATGGGAGCTTCCTTTCCTGAAAAGTACCATTTTTATGATAGTTGTGAATATTGTTAGGGCAGCAAGTAATGTTCAGTTGCAGTTCAGTGAATGGCTTCTTAATGGCACAGATGCCACCTTGCTGCAAACATAGGAAGGGCAGGCTTCTGAGCAATTTAAAGACAGCTGAGGTGGTGGACAGAGGGAGTGTTTGCTTTCCTGGGATCACCTTTAACAGTAAATTTTTAACTAGAAAAGACAGAGTTGGTTGGATGTTCTGTTCCATGGCTTCAAAGCTGGAGATTGTTATATTGCCATAAAGAAGGCTGGAAAAAAAAATAATCATTACTGCAGTTTTGTCATAATAATTTAACCACAAGCCTAATCTGAGCAGTTGGGAAAGCTGTAAGTGGGTGCACTTCTTTCAAAATCACTCCAAAGGCATGAATTATTTCAACATTTTTGTCTTCTTTTTCATTGGCTTCGTAGCTGCTGCCAAAAAAAACCAATCTGTTTATTAATGTATTATGAACAGAACCTGTCAAAAAGCATGTTTTCTCCATTTTTAAAGGTGCTTTGTGTTTGAATGATACAGTATGTGCTTCTTAAATTTTCATGCAGGCCTCCTACATGACTTCTTGAATAGAGGACCAGCTGACAGAGCAGGAATGCCTCAGCCTGTGTATTCTGCCCAATGCAAATATCATAGAAACACTGTTATGTAGAGATATTTCTAATTCTATAAAGCACAGTTAGTTGAGACAGGTTTGGGTCCATTTTTTTATTACTCTTGTTTACCACTTGCAGTTTCCTTTCCAGTGCAATGAGAGGCTCTGCTTAAGACCATAGAGAGCTGTAATTATTATTAGCAGTCCGCAGTCCTTTGTGCTGTCAAGGAAATAATGACGCTAATGGATGATACAGCAAACACTTAGTAGTGGTTTTGTGCCTAACAATTTGACTTTACTTGGTTGGATTAAATGTCTGATGGAGCTGAGAGAATACACTGATGAAAGGAAATTACTGGTGAGCTTCCCGGGGAGTCATGGAAAATATGAAATTATTTTAAAGGCTTATTTTGCCATTCAGCATTTATTAATGCATCTCAAACAACAAAAATGAAAGTACACTTTATCCTTTCAAAAGTACTTTACAACAGCAGCGTCAGCATGCCAGTAGTTGCGGAAATGCGCCAGTTCCTATGGGCAGATGATAACAGCCTTGTGGCAGTCTGTCATGCTGCAGCTGCTGGTTTAGAAGGAAGGAGAGGGTACGGGATGCTGCCTCTTGGGAAAAGGGGTCCGGCGCCGGCAGGATCAGGAAATGATTATGGGATCCGTATCTGCCCGGTGATGGGGTGGAGCGGCCGCCGTGAGACACCGCCCCTGGGAGCACTCGGGGTTGCGGGCGGAGCTTACGGGGAACTGGAAAGCGAAACTTTCTGCGGGGACAGTGCGGGTGGGGCTGGGCTGGGCTGTACAGTACAGTAAAGCGGAGCAGGGGGCAGTGAAGCGGCGTCCTCACTCCGCAGAGATGGACGGCGCTGAGCATAAGCCCCTATTCCGGCAACCCCGAGCGGCGGCGAGAGGTGAGGGCCGGCCGCGGAGCAGCGGGCTGCTGGGGAACGGGGTGGCACGGGGGGCCCCCTCCTTCCCTTCTCTGTCGAGTCTGTGCTCCTATATTTCCCTATTCACCTCCAGCACCTTCTCGGAGCCTGTGAGGCTCCACAGCAGTGTCTTTGCCAAAATGCGCATGCTGTTGAGAGGCAGGTTAATTTGGTCCATCATGATTAACAAGTGGTTGGGTTTTGTTTGTTTATTTGTTTTTTACACTTAGATCGTCCAAATATTGGGCTTATATGGAGAAGCAGAAGTGGAATAAATAACGTGTCAGGCCAAACTAATAACGCAGCACATCAGGCAAAGGAAGACCCCCAAGCCAGTAATTATACTCCTCTACTTGGGAAAGCAGAGGACAGTTTTTCTGGCACTGGAAGGCTCCTTAATCAAGGAAGGATAAACCATGATGGACCAGTCACCCGTGGAGCAACGGGACGCTGGAATGAGCAGGAGAATGATGGAAGGGGAAGAAGGCATCAATGGGGACAAGCACATGAGAGAGCCAGAGGGTCCTGGAATGTGCAAGAAAATGAGAGTAGAGGAAGGAGATATCAAGGGGAACAAACACATGAGAGGGCCAGAGGATCCCAGAATGTGCAAGAAAATAAGCATAAAGGAAAGCAGTATGAAGGTGGACAACCACAAGGGAGAGCCGGAGGACTATGGAATGAACAAGATGATGAAGTTAGGGGAAGAAGATACCAAGATGGGCAGGGACATGAGAGGGTCAGAAGGCCCTGGAATGAGCAAGAAAATGAGGGTAGGGGAAAAAGGTATGAAGGTGGACAAGTCCAGGGAGATGCTAGAGGGCCAAGGAACAGACAGGAAGTTGAAAGTAAGGGAAGGAGGGCGTGGCTTGCAGGGAATCCTCGTTTCAACCAGAACTCTGCCCCAGGTGGCTCTCAGCTCAGTGAGCAGCCTCAGCAAGTTAGAAAGATTGGCTACAAATACCTAGAAAGTCTCCTCCAGAAAGACTCTTCTGAAGTTGTCATCACACTTGCTTCGAGTTCAGGTTTGAAAGAACTTCTTTCCCAAACAACTATGAAACCCAATTTCCTTCAGCTCATTTGTCAGGTGCTTCGTAAAGCATGCAGTTCCCGAATGGACAGACAAAGTGTCCAGCAGCTTCTTGGAATGGTAAAGGAGTCCAACTTTCTCAAGATCTGTCTGCCACAGTATGTGTCTGATATGGTCACAGAGGCAGTCCCTGCTGTACGACATCAATATCCTGAACATATTGGCAACATCATCTTGCTTCTTCAAGATCTGATCAGTATCTTCCCATCTAGCTCTGTGCAGAAAATCTCATTGCTCTTGACAATCCTGCCAGCATCTATAAATGCCCTGAGAGCTACTGGTGTGCAGATCACAGAAGAAACAGAGAAGAACCTAAATAAAGTCCAGATGCTTGTGCAGCACCTCCAGGAGAAGAGACGTGAAGGCACACTGAGAGCTGATAACTACACTCTTATGCAGCCTCAGGCTGAAGGTCAAGAAGAAACCTATCGTACAATGACCATTTATCCAACCTACGATGAGTTACACCATGATGTGAAACCTTTTCTACGTCCCAATATTGTTTCTGGAAGATATGAGAGCACCAACATTTATCTTGACACCCATTTCCGACTTTTGAGAGAAGACTTTGTAAAGCCCTTAAGGGAAGGTATCTTGGATCTTTTGCAGAGCTTTGAGGATAAGAGTTTGAGAAAGAGAAGATTTGATGACATCAGGATCTACTTTGATACAAGGGTTATTGCCCCTCTCTGCTCCCCATCTGGTGTTGTTTACAAGGTCCAGTTTGATATAAAACCACTGAAATTTGTGCGATGGCAGAATTCCAAACGGTTGCTATATGGATCCCTGGTCTGCATGTCCAGAGATCACTTTGAAACGTGCCTTTTTGCTACTGTTTCTGAACGAGACAGTGCAGAACTTGCTAAGGGGATTGTGCAGCTCAGTTTTAATGCACAGAGTCGAGCACTGCTAGCAGAGGTTCAGCCTTCAGACTCTTTCCTTATGGTAGAGACAACTGCCTACTTTGAGGCTTATCGGCACGTGTTAGAAGGGCTGCAGGAAATCCAGGAAGAAGATATTCCATTCCAGAAGTACATAGTGGAATGTGATGTAGAGGTGAAGGAGCCAGCATACATAACATTGGACACTAAATACAACTTTGAACCCTTGATGGAAGATACCCTGTCGGACGAAGATACATTTGTCGATGTTTTCAAAAGGCAAAATGTCCGAGTTCTAGATCCCTATCAGTGGCCTTCATTGGAAGCCTTGGGATTAGATGAATCTCAAATGCAGGCATTAAGTCTTGCACTCACCAAGGAGCTGGCTATTATCCAAGGACCTCCTGGAACTGGTGAGAAGCATTTGCTTTAATTCCCTTTTTATAGAGCTCTCTGTGAAGTTTAGGGAAGTTCATTTAAGGAAGCAAAGTCCAGAGAGAGCCAGCAGTGCTACATCCAGTGCTTTAGTCCCATGCCTAATTGGTACTTTAGTAGCACAGTTAGTGTAAGCTATTGGGAAGAATGTTAAAATATTCTGAAGTAGCCATATCTGGCCCTATACATTGCTGATTTGGTTGCCCATAGAAACCAAATGCACTGTTGGCACAGCTGGCACTGCTTGTGTATTGAGATGAAAATGTTTCAACTATTTGATAGCATGGAACCTGTTGCTGTGCAGCAGCTCTATTAACTTTGCCAGCACGTTAGAACATGAAAAGTGTTTAGCCCTGATCCTCTGCATGAATAAAGCATTTCAAGAGTAATTGCAACTGTTTTTAAATGGCACCTAAACTCAACAAGCACCATTGCCTGTATTCTACTAGTATGTGAGTATTTTATGTACAGCAAAGTACTGTGTTAAGCTAGTTTAGTGACTCGAGGGAAGCAGTGGCAGGGAGAAATTGCATGTAAGGAGTGTGCTATTCATTTTCTGATTCTGAGCTTGTTTTGCAGGGAAGACTTATGTGGGCTTGAAGATTGTTCGGGCTCTCTTGACTAATAAGGATGCGTGGCAAAGAACTGATCAGAATTCTCCCATCCTTGTAGTCTGTTACACTAACCATGCACTGGATCAGTTCTTAGAAGGTAAGAGTATCTGATAAGTATGATGGAAGTGAGGGCAGCAATTATAGTATAACTCTTGCTCTGTCCTACTTTCTGCCATGGTGACCTGCTCTGTGGCTTTTTCTAGTGACTAGTTCTTATTGATGCATAATGGGGGGGGGGGGGGGGCGTGAGGGGAGAGAAGAAGAACAAAATATAGTCCAGTGTAGGATGTGCAGACAAGGGTTGCTCTTCCTACCATTTGCCTATTTCTCTCTCATTCCCAGGAATATACACGTTCCAAAAACATGGGATGGTGCGTATTGGGGGGAGAAGTAGCAGTGAGGTCCTGAAGAAGTTCACTTTGAAGGAGCTGAGGAAGAAGAGTGAGTTCCGACACAACCTGCCAATGCATCTCCGCAGAGCTTATCTGAATGTACGTGTGGAGTTCACTGGAAATGATGGTATTGGGCTATCTGTCTGTGGGAGAAACTGACTTTCTCTACAGCTTCATTTTCACCTCGTCTTTAATACCAACGTCAGTCTTTTTATTGTACTTTATGCATGTTATCAGTTTCTTGTCCTCCTGTTTCTGAACTTTGTTCATCTACATATGATGATGCCTCTCTTCTCTCTGAGCAGATAACCTGTGAGATGAAACGTGCTGAGGAGGAGCTCCATAAAGGAGCAAAGCACTTAGAGTGCACAACATATGGAGTGCTGCATGAGCGCCACTTGGAAGCATTCATTGCCCCCCAGCATTGGAACAGTCTGATGAGTGTTCTGGTAAGAGTTGCCTTTTCTGTCAGTCAAGCTTTGAATCACAGCTTTGAGTCAAGCTTTTTTACTTGACTTTATGAGTTAAACATGCTTTATGAGTATATGCTTACTGCCTTTCTTATAAATGAGTCATTTTCCCCAAATATGCTTCCTTTAGCCTCATTCAGCCTCTAGAAGAGTAAGAGAGTGAACAGTGAGCTGTGCTGAAGTGCCAGTAATCACTAGACTTGGCAGAGAAGTGGAGTTCAAATCTGTAACTTTAAACTGCAGAGATTTTCAATGATCCTTGTCAGAATAAAAATACAAGTGCCCAAAAGAATGCTTTAAACTGAAGGGAAGGAGGGATGCTGTTTTTGAAGATCTGAGGCTGCCTAGACTTTCTGGCCCTGGAAGTTACTTGGGGGACTTGTTCCTAGTTGCCGTATGCTGCAAGGTGCTGCTTTATCATCATCCTAAGCCTGAACTGGAACATGCCTGACTGATTTATTTTCTTTATATTAGGATGACGATGAGTTTTACTACAGTACTTCAAAACACTCAATGATTCTGGAGTGGCTGGGCCTTGGTTTTACTGCCTTCACCCAAAGTGCTGCAATGAATATAGAGGCTGAGAATCGAGGTAAATAGAAAAACAAAGCAAACAAAAAACCAAAACCTTTTATTTTCCACAGGCATCTGCCAAGCAGTGCATGTATGCCAGAAAACAGACACTGCTAGTTAACAGAGGCTGGAAGATGCATGACAGTGTAAGGCAATGGAAAGATTAATCTTAATTTTCACATGGCAATCGGTCTACTGTATTGTGATTTTGCTAGAGTGGCTGTGACTTCCTGCATGTAACTGGTGAATCTCACAGGTGGTCAGCAGGAGGAGACTGAGGAGGTGCAGGAAGGTGAAGCAGAAGAAGAGCTATTGGAGATCCTAGAGGAGGCTGACCTGATTCAAGCTGATAGAATGATTGAGGATGAGGACTTAGCAAAGCCTCAGAGGAGGAAGGAGGAAGAGCACAGGGCGGCTAATGAACTAGCTAGTATGCTGTTGGCTATGAAGCTGGAGAATGAGGAAGAAGGAACAGTCCAACAACAAGAGAAGTCTGCACAGTGGGAGGTAAATGTATACATTAGCATATTGTGGCTCTGCTTGTCTGTGTGAGGAATAATTTGAATGAGCTAATATAGAAAAACAAGATAATATTTGTGCTGTAATTGCTTATTATGGAGTGGCATGGGTTTTTTTTCTCCCCCCCAGATATCTTCTTCTCAGAGGAAGAAAATGAAACATAAGATGAAAGTTGAGCTCCATAAATTGAATGCAATGTCTGAGTTGGAGGCCAATGCTATTCAGGATCTGTGGCAACTTGACCTGAACTCACGCTGGAGGCTTTACAGGTGACAAAGACAATTTATAGGGCTTGTCAAGCAAGGGTGTCAGGGACTGTCTGAGTTCAAACACTTTCTTGCAGGCCAAGGTTTTTTTATCCATATACGCTCAGCTTGTTATCTGAACAAACTTTTTCCTGTAAGATATCAGGTTTTACCCTGCCTGCATCGGCAGGGCAGTGTTGTCATCTCCACTGTGTGTGCTGGGGACTGAGTACAGATGCTAGTCATGTCTTTCAGAAAGGGCAAAGAAGTTGAACTGAGTCTACCTTGAACTTCTGGATCACTGTTCTGTTCTCCTTTCTGTGGGTACTAATGGCTCTTTCTTTTCAGGCTCTGGCTGCAGACCTATCAGGGGCTTATTCGACGGAAGATTCTTCAGCACGAACAACAGTACCAGACAGCGGCTGAAAGGCTAGCAGAACTGAGGCTGCAAGAAGACCTCTGCATTCTTAAGGAGGCCAATGTTGTGGGGATGACAACTACAGGTGTGCAGCATTTGGGGAGCAAGCCAGTGCTGCACTGCTTCCAGCAATAGTTAAAGGACCTTGTTGTCAAAGCATTGCTATTTTGTGCTGCTTGACAGACTGAGTCAGGTTCCACATTAATCTGCAGCCTTCTTCATTTCTGACTCCCTTTGCAAACACAGCTATTACAGAAACAAGTTTGCACAAGCAGTTTTTTATTTACTTTTGTTTATTTACTTTGAGCAATATTCTTCTAATATTAATGCTCCATTTCTTGTGCCTGAGTTAAATGCTATTCATTTCTGCACTGCTTTTTCCACATCACCTTTTTGTGAGCAGAGGTAGCATAAGTCTAGTAGTATGAGTATTTGGAGAGGTAGTTTGGGGTTTACTTGTGTGTTGACCAATGTGTTCATTAGGTATCCTGTTTTTCAAGAGTCAAGAACAGGCCAAGGTAAGCACAGGGCTCTAATCCTTCCCTAACAACTTTCTGTGTAAAGGCCATCTTTGGCGCATTGGTGCTGTTTTAAAATCCATATTCTAAGACTCAGCTTTTTGGAATTTTGGAAAGAACCCCAGACTTTTCTGGAACACAGTTTAACCCTTCTCTGAAAACTTTATCATACTGCCTCTGTGTAATTGAACTGTCTTCTGTCCTTGTCCAGGTGCTGCCAAATACCGTCAGATCTTGCAGAAAATAGAGCCACGAATTGTAATTGTGGAAGAGGCAGCAGAGGTGCTTGAGGCTCACACTATTACAACTCTTAGTAAAGCTTGCCAGCATCTCATCCTCATTGGAGATCACCAGCAGGTAATAACCGTGGCAGGTGCCTCTGACTGTTGTGCAAATGAACTAGAACCTTTTTACCAAACACCAAATGTGAAGGGTTGCCAAAATGTACTACTGGATACCACAGGTGCTGTCTCCTTTGGTTACAAAGTAGAGTTCCTGTGGGATTTATCCTTTAGTTTACCTGACACAACTTGACATGTGCTTGAATCCACTTCAGTTATCACAGTACCCAACTTTGCTATTCAGCACTTTTGCAAGAATTGTGTCTCTGGCCTTTTGACTGGAAACCAGTAATAGAAAGAGATTAATAGGAAAAAATATATATCTTAATAATACATAGGATTAGTGCTGTAAAAACACTCCTATCCCTTCTTTTTCAGCTGCAACCTAGTGCCAATGTTTATGACCTGGCTAAGAACTTCAATCTGGAAGTGTCTCTCTTTGAACGACTGGTGAAAGTTGATTTCCCCTTTGTATGCCTAAAATACCAAGTAAGAAGCAGATATAAAACACTCCTTTATTGCATTTGTACTTAGGTAGTTTAATATTTATAGTACATTTAAGGTTTTATATTTCTACTCACAGAGTAGTCTAAAATAAAAGAATGTGCTACTTCATTCCTGAAAAGAGCGGTAAGAGCTGCCAAACTGAAATGGTATATTATGTTCTAGTCTGATTTATTCAGTTATTTGACTCACAGCACTGCAGTTCTCACAATTCTTAGAGCAACAAACATGACTATTGTGGCATCTAAAACTGTTCCAGAACTGTGGAGACTGACAGTACAAATCTTCTTGGGCTGCTTCTTGTTAAATTGCTACAACCAATGTTTCTTGGTGCTTGGAGAAGTTAATTCTACCTCCAGCAGTCCTGTATTGAAATAGCCTAAAAGAGTTGGCTAGAATGAGGTGTGAGCTCTTAATTCTCTAGAATGCTGTTGTTTGTAGATTTGCACTGAAACCAGCATTCTTAATTGCAACTACCTTGTTATATGATACTGGGGTACCACTCACCTGTGATTGCTGGCAGCGGTGGTGGCAACAGGGGGTGGGATGGGAGATGTTGCTTTCTTGAGTCTTACTGAAATGTCACCCTTGTCCTGAATTCAGCAATGATATATACAATAGAAAAACAGATTATTGGCAGGGAAACAGGGTACTCCTTCCTCAAAGCTGATACATCTGCTTTGTGTTCCAGCACCGCATGCGTCCTGAAATTGCCCAGCTTCTCAGTCCTCATATCTACCAGAATTTGGAAAACCATCCTTCAGTCCTGAAATATGAGAACGTAAAAGTGAGTTTTTAGTAGTCCATGCATTTTCTTTTGCCTCGTTACTGGTTAAAATAAGTTTCTTTAAAATGTAGTCAGACGGAAGTCTGTGCCAAGGTTATACTGCTATGCTATGCTAGAGCTAGGCCTCGGATCCCTGAAACAAGTGACTGAATACGGTCAGAGAAAGAATTGGGCATGGTTACAGAGGAATGCAGTAGCTCAGCCTGCTTAAATCTCTGCTGATGAAAAGATAGTACTAGTTAGCTAAAAGCTGTCTAAGTGGACATGAGAAAAATACACCCAAACCAGTAGAATGCTGAAGCTGATAAAGTGAAAATTAGTAATGATGATGAGGTAATGCCAAGGATAAGCTATCTAAAAAAGTTGCGTGTCATCTCTTGGTATCTTGAAATCCATATCAAGTATTCTGTAGAAGAAGCTTTAGTTAAAAATTACCTACTGATGAGACCAGAAAATTTTATTCCATTTCTTCCATGGGATTAGCTACTCTGGAGAATTTTAAACAAGCTTGAGATACTGAAAGCCATCCAAACACAGTCCACTCATCTAGTACAATAATAACATAGGTGAGCACAGGATGAAATTGTACAGCAGTGGGTGCTGCATGCAGCTATGGACAACTTGAAAACCAGAGATCTACATGTGGTCCACAAAATTGTTCTTTCCTGATAAAAGCAGTCTCAGGGGTTTGGTACACAGCTTAGAAAGTCCTTGCAGCTGGAAGAATATCAGTTAATAGATAAAGATTTTAACAGGTGGGCAGACAGCTCTATAACCCTGGAGCTGGTGAGTGACTACTGGAGTCCCTAATGTTTGAAACCTTCTTGGTGGAAAATAAAGCCTTCTTGCCATCTTCCTCTTTCCACTGCAGCAACAGGGGTGGGATTTTTGCTATTCAGTTTTAGGCAAGTGCTTAACTCCATGCACTGTTTCACAACTTGAATGTAAAATAGCATGAAAGTAAAATATTACTGTGGTGATTTGGGAAATGTTAGTAGAGACAAATTTTTGATTTTGCATAACCAGAAAATGTATTGTAAAAATAACTCAGAAAAAGATAGGGAATAAAATCATCTACAGGGGCTGATGTCATGTTAAGACAATGAAATGTCCCTAATAAGCTGAAATACCATTAATAACCTTAGTTACTTCTGATGAATATGCTATGGATATGAAAAGAAATTGCCCCAGTATGCACTAACCACACAGAAGAGTAGTCGTTTTAGTGGATAGTAGGGGACATGGAAACAGGTTGCAGTGACAAGTAGAATTCTGTTTCTAAGATTCTCTTTCTCTTTTTTTTTTTTTTCAGGGGGTCTTATCTAACCTTTTCTTTGTGGAGCATGACTTTCCTGAGCAGGACATCCAGGAAGGGAAAAGCCATCAAAACATACATGAGGCACAGTTTGTGGTGGAACTTTGCAAATACTTCTTGTGTCAGGATTATCAACCTTCTCAGATCACCATTCTCACTACTTACACTGGACAGCTTTTCTGTTTGCGCAAGCTCATGCCAGCCAAGACTTTTGCAGGTGTGAAGGTTTACGTAGTGGATAAGTACCAGGGAGAGGAGAATGATATTATTCTGCTGTCACTCGTGCGGAGTAACAAAGAGGAGAGAATTGGGTTCTTGCAGATCCCTAATCGGATATGTGTAGCCCTATCCAGAGCTAAGAAAGGGCTGTATTGTATTGGAAATATGAGAATGCTGAGCAAGGTGCCTCTCTGGAGCAAGATCATTCACACACTGAGGGAGAAAGGTAACATCGGCCGCTCACTGACGCTTTGCTGTCAAAATCACCCTGAGACCATGACTCTGGTATCCACAGCAGCAGACTTCAGCAAAGTCCCAGAAGGAGGCTGTAGTCATCCCTGTGAATTTAGGTTGGACTGCGGACATGTTTGCACAAGAGCATGCCACCCATACGATTTACAGCACAAAAAGTATCAGTGTCTGAAGCCTTGTCAAAAGGTGCTTTGTACAGAGGGGCATCGCTGTCCACAGTTATGTTATGAGCCATGTGGACCATGCATGGTAATAGTAGAGAAAATGGTTTCTAAATGTGGCCACCTGCAGATGATGCCATGCTCTTGTCCAGAAAGTAAGTTTATTTGCCAAGAACCTTGCCAGAAAAAATTAAGCTGTGGGCATACATGCAACAAAAGCTGTGGGCAGGAATGTAGTACTCGGTGTCCTGAACTGGTTACAGTCTCTCTGCAATGTGGCCACAGCCAGAAAGTTCGATGTTGGATGACTGATGAGATGAAATATCATAAACCTATTGAATGTATGGCTAAGTGCACTGTCAAACTGGAGTGTGGCCATGGATGCTCAGGTTCCTGTCATTCCTGCTTTGGAGGAAGATTTCATGAGCAATGTAAGAGCCCATGCAAGCGCTTCTTAATTTGCTCCCACAAGTGTCAGCAGCCTTGTACTTCAGAATGCCCTCCCTGTCAGCTTGACTGTCAGAACCGCTGTGTCCACAGCAGATGTAAAAAGAAATGTGGAGAGCGCTGTTCTCCATGCGCAGAGCCATGTGAGTGGCGATGCCAGCACTATCAGTGCACCAAACTTTGCCATGAACCATGCAATAGGCCTCGATGCAATGTACCATGTACCAAGCTGCTGCGCTGTGGTCATCCTTGTATTGGATTCTGTGGAGAGCCCTGCCCAAAAAAGTGCCTTGTTTGTGACCGTGAGGAGGTTACCCAGATCTTTTTTGGCTTTGAGGATGATGAGGATGCACGATTTGTACAGCTTGAAGATTGTGGCCATGTCTTTGAGTCTCAGGGCCTTGATCGTTATATGGATGAAGATGATGAAGCCATCAAGCTGAAGGTGTGCCCTACCTGTCAGACACCGGTCAGAAAGAGTTTGAGATATGGCACTATGGTGAAAAAGCATCTGGCTGAGATAGAGAAGGTGAAAGAGAAAATCCAAGGCCCAGCATGGAAAATTGTGTCAAGCAGACAAAGACTAGAGGCTGCGCTCGCAAGTAAGAGTGTTCTGAGGAAGAGCCTACTCGCTAAGTACCTCGTGTTGGAGGATAAGCTGAATTCCTCTGATCTTTCCATAAGGAGCACTGCATTAATTGAGAATCTGATTAACTTCTATGAACGTATAGCTGACCTAACCAGTTCTCTGGGCAAAATTGATTCAAAAGAGCAAAAAGGGCTGAAAAAGCGTCTAGACGAAATCCAGGAGTGGCTGGATAAGCCACGCCTCGGTTTTACACAGCAGGAGCTCATGGATCTGCAGGCTGAGATCCAGAGATTGACCTACCTACAGGACCTGTTGTCAAGGTGTAAAGCCGTAAGTGGGAAGATCACTGTGACCGTTGCAGCAAAGATTGCCAAGGTCCGTGAGATCTTGGAAGGGACAAAAAGGTTTACAGAGAAGGAAGAGGCTGCAGTGAAAGCTGAGCTGAAGCTTCTCAAGGCTGCCCTGCCCCTGTCGGGATTGGGGATCACTGAGGCTGAGAGAGTGCAGATTGTCAGCGCTATGGGCCACCCGCGTGGCCACTGGTTCAAATGCAAAAATGGGCATGTCTATGTGATAGGGGACTGTGGGGGGGCGATGGAGAGGAGCACGTGCCCTGAATGCCACGAGGTCATCGGGGGTATGAACCACACTCTGGACAGCACGAACAGCCTCGCTTCGGAGATGGACGGAGCGACCCACGCGGCCTGGTCCGAAACAGCCAACAACCTGCTCAACTTCCAGGATCTCCAGCGCCTGCTGTAGCTGCTCCAACCCTGCCTCTCTGCCTGAGGGTGCAGCGCTCATTCCTTGGCTGTTCACTGCTGCCTCTGTAATCACAGAACCACAGAATGACCCGGGTTGGAAGGGACCTCAAGGATCATGTAGTTCCAACCCCCCTGCCTGGCAGGACCACCAAAGATACACCTTTACTAGATCAGGTTGCCCATGGCCCCGTCCAACCTGGCCTTGAACACCTCCAAGGACGGGGCATCCACAACCTCCCTGTGCAGCCTGTTCCAGGGCCTAACCACTAGTAAAGAACTTTCCCCTAACATCCAACCTAAATCTTCCCTCTTTTAACTTCAAACCATTTCCCCGTGTCCTGCTATTGTCAGCCCTTTCCAAGAGTTGACTCCCCTCCTGGCAGTAAGTTCCCTTCAGGTACTGAAAGGCTGCAATGAGGTCACCCCGCAACCTTCTCCAGGCTGAACAAACCCAACTCCCTCAGCCTGTCCTCATAGGGGAGGTGCTCCAGCCCCCTGATCATCTTCCTGTCCCTCCTCTGGACCCTTTCCAAAATCTCCATGTCTTTTTTTGTACTGAGGTCTCCACACCTGGACACAGTATGGATATAATCAATAAAACGCATATACATTGTACCCAACACCGCCCTTCCTTGCCGGGGTAGCGGGCGGGACTGGGAGGGTTTATCTAACGGGGCGGAGCCGCCTGTTTTCTGCCGTCCTCCGGAAGGGGATGTGGCGTACAGCAGCCGACGGGCTGCCGTGCTGTTAGTTGTTGAGCCGGGCCGCAGCTGCCGTCCAGCCGAGCCGGAGCGCGGGGTGCTCCCGCAGCATGGAGACCCGGGAGCTGCTGCAGGAGCTGTGCGGCTCAATGCGCGCCGTGCTGGCACGGGTTAGAGGTGGGAGCCGGGGCCGGGTGGGGACGGAGGCGGACGTTAGGCCGGAGTTCTGGTCCGGGCTTTCCGCAGACTGAGGCCTTTTGTCTGCATTTACAGAGGGAGAACCGGGTGAAGGCCGCGAGCCGTTCGAGCCTCCGCGCTTCTGGGATGCGCTAGGTACGGGCTGGGGAGCGGGTTGGCACCGAGGGGACCGCCGGGTGGGGCGGAGGTTGGACCGGCCCACAGCAGGGCTGGGCGGGTCCCAGGGCAGGCTGGGTCCATAGCGGGGCTGTGAGCTGCAGGGGATATCTCTGGCACTCCCCCTCAGCTCTAGTTCTGCTGCTGTTACATAGCACTATGAAGCGGTTTTTACAACGTTTTCAAAGCCTTATGGATCTTTCTACTTCCTGCCTTGGAGCAGGAGATGAATGTGATTATGGGTAGCAGTTCCAGCTAAGTAAAAAGCTGGCAGTGAACACATACCTGATGCGTGTTTGTGCATCAAAGGCACCATGGAAACTTTCTTTTGCAGTCTAATTTGGCATATATAGCTTTTTCATGCTGAGAAGGAAGAAATAGTAGTGTCAGGGAAGACACTGCTAGTCGACTTACTCTGTTCTAGTTTTACCTGACAGAGTTTCTAATTTCCTTTTTCCTGCTATATCCTCTCTAGGTCAGGCATTCAAGGCAACATCCCAGGAAGCTACAAAGCTTAGTCTGGCGTTCTCGAGACCTCCACTGCCTTCTGCAGAGGTTAGTAAAAATCTCCCACAGAGCAGGAAATTACTGTCTGTGTGACAAGTTTGAGGTATCTCTCAGTTCACTTGACTAATGCAAAGTTATCAAGTTGAGCATAAAAAAGGGACTTTATATGAGCTGTATTTTTATTTATTTTAAATGAATATTAATCAAATTCAAGAATTGCCTTGGAAACTAATTTATGTAGGTTAGGAGATGTCTTCTTAGATCTTTTTTGTTAAGCTTCTACGACTGATTGCTGATAGAGGTGAGATACTGGGCAGTGTAGATCTTTTCTCTTAACAATGAATGATGTTATGTCTTCTGTTAATTAAGAGAATATTAACGCTGTATGCGCCTTAATTTGAGAATAATTAAACTATTTTTTCCTTTCTTTACATCCCTTGAACCAAGGTGTGGTGGTCATACACCGTATATCAACTCTTGACACATGCAGTGTGCATGCAGCTCTAGCAAATTATTCTCTTCTGTGCTTGTTGGCATCACAGAAACATACTGCCTCTTCTTGTGCTGTGTTTGTTTCTCCATTATTGTGATGCTATTCCTTTTTCTTACAAAGTAACATAGATTTAAACGATTTCTTTTGAGGCTTTCTAAATGTAGTGTAGCCCTGTGATATTCCTAGTTAATCCTTCTGCCTACCTATTTTCAGAATTGTCGGAAGCTGAGTGAAGATGTCCAAAATGCTATTCTTGCAGTTGCCACAGTGTACTACTGGCTCCCCAAGGGCCAAGGTGAGAGAGTGATGGAGGACAGAGTCAGTTCCTTCATCACTATGTGAAGAAACCCGATATTTCACAGCATGTTAAATTTGGTCTGTATGGGAAAACAAGTTAATATGAACAAAGTCTTGTCAGCTGTTCTATAGACTTGCAATGTGATTATGAGTGAACTTGACAATTTGCTCTTGGAGATTTCCATCTGTGAACAAATGATAATATAGGAAGTGGTATAGTTTACCAAGCATTCATGTTTGTAAAGAGCTGAAATCTCTGTTTAAAGTCTTGTTAGAACTTTAGAATTTAGGCAATATAAATTGCTTCTGTGACTTTATACTGTGTGTCTGTGTGTGTGACTTTATACTGTGTGCCTGTCTGTGTATTCATCTATATCAGTTTCTTCCTTTTGGCAACATACTTGCTGTTTCTCAACCAGGTACTACACTTCGGAAGATGGTACGAGATGCTACCACTGAAGTATTGGAAGGAATGATCCAGCTCACAGAAACAATTCTCATTTCTCCATTGGGAAGGTAGTACTTTTCCAGCAAGAAGAAAAAGTTCCAAGTACACTCACTAAGGAGCAGCAAGTGTAGACTGCACTCATAAGGGAAGTGGGAAGGCAGGAACCGAGCATTGTTATTAGGCAAGCAAAGGCAGCAGACTCATTGGCAAGGGATTCTGATTGAACAGAACGGTGCTGGTGTTGACATTTGTCAAGCCCATAGCAACAATGTCAAACTGGAAAGCTAGGCCAACAAAGTAACAATTGGCTTTGGAGAGAGTAATTGGCATCACACACCATCCAATGATTGTCCAGCCAAGACCATTGCAATTAATTGGGTCTGAGGTCAAGCCAAGAAATCAGTGGTCTGCATTCAGATCAGAATCAAGGAGAGAATCAAGACCAGGTAGAGATATGGCTGCAACACAGCTGTGATGTAGCACAAGCAGAACCTAGTGAGAGACTCTCAGTGGAAAAGTCTGTCCTATGGTAAGGAAGGGCTGGGTCTCACTTGTAGCATTCTTCAACTGCATTTGCTTTGGTAGAGAATAGATTTTTCATCCTGTCTGTGGCAAGGAAATATGCTGGAAGTAGGATTTCCATGACAGTGCTTGATACTGTTTATACTGTTTGGCAATTCTTGCTTGTGGAGTGAATGGTGACGGTGATTGTGTGACTCTCTGTGGCTAGTTAGCGGACAACAGTCCTTCCAGGGAAATATGCAGTCTCTGTATTTACTGATTAATTCCATTGCCTCTAAGCAAAGATCAGCTGTCTCTTCTGATTTGGGTAAATACTCAAAGTTAAATAATATTTAAGCACCTTTAAAGGTTTTTGTAAGAAACTCCTGCATCTTGTTCCAACTAGTTACTAAACTCAGTAGGATTTATTAAAGCATCCTGTGCTTTGCACAGTTGTGAAATACTGGTGACAAGATAGTTTGCCAGTATTTTTTCAGCTGAGCCTCTTATAGTTTGCACAAAAATAAAACTGCCTAGCAGAGTGGTGTGGTGTTACCCTAACTTTGAGGGCCTCTGTTTTGTTTCAGCTCATCTCAGGAGCAGCTTATATCAACTGGTGGTGTGTGGGAGGCATGTGAGCAAGTGTCCAGCCTGCCACGAGGTGAGTACTATGTATGCAGACCAATGGAACTAGAATGTGTGATCTTGAAATACTGTTAACTCTTGAGAGGGGCATTTTAGGTAGTACACTGTAGGCTTACTCATTCTTCTGAACTTTAGTATTCTCTGAAGTATGGAAGCCTGCTCTGATAATTTGTAGAGCAGTACAGTATGGTTCTGAGCTTTGCAAAAAAATAGGATCCTATGATCTCAAGATCTAATGGTTGCAAACACAGATGAATGTTGGTGCAAGCTGATTTGAATCACTGCAGTTCTACAGTTCTCTTCACTTTTCCTTTTGCAGATAACCAGGCAGCAGTTGTGTCATCTCTGTCTGCATTTCTAGGTGTGGTCAAGGATGCTGTGGAAGAGATGGAAAATGTAAGGAAACCCCTAAGTCACTGGGGAACCTGCAGTGATTTCTCTGAAAGAACACAAGCATTGTTAAATATGCAGGCTTTGATTTAGGTTGGTTCTAGTATGACCAATATTATTATCTTATGCCTGTCTTACTAAGGTTTTTAAACCTGGGTCTGGTTTACCTTACAGAGAGCTTCATGGAAGCTCTGCCATGTTTGTCGTTTTAGGTTTATGTAAGAATGGGACTGTTTGCCAGGTTCTCACAGTTTGCTGTTTTGAACAGGAGTCAGTGATCAGTTTTTCTTAATCCAGTCTTACTGGAGTGAACAGAGCCTGGCAGCAGAGTTGCTGGTTGAAGAGAGGTTCCTCCATAAATGATTTGTGTGATTTTTAGACCATGTTTTACTTATCCTCCTCGATATTGCTACAGTAGATGTTAGGCTATAGGTTTTCTATACATCTGTGTTCTCAGGCTATAGTGGAAGAACGAGACCCCTACAGTGATATCATAGAAGATGAGGAGCTTGGCTTTCGGGGTAACAGAGATACCTATTGGTCAGAAGCTGACCGGAAGCTACTTGGCTCCTGCATGGGATTAATGAAGGCTTCTAAAGCTTGCCTGAAGAAGGTCTTGAATGCAGTGAAGACTTATGGAAAAGCTGACTCTCCAGATCAGATTGCTCAGCTGGATGACCTTGCAGACATTGCCAATGAGATCAGTCCAAGGTAAGCCATGTCCTGAACTGTGTGTATGGTTTTAGGCTGATGTAAGAATGGGACTATCTTCCAGGTTCTTGCAGATTGCTCTATTGAATCAGAGTCATTGATTAGCTTTTCTTACTGGAATTAAGAGAATCTGGCAGCTGAAATGCTTCATTGTTCTCCAGAACAGTTCCTGTTTTACTTGAGGCCTGGAAAATGAAATGGTAAAATCTTACTGATACTTAAGGTGTGGCCAAGTGGTGGAAACAAATAGAAAGACTGTTATATCATAGGCTGTTGAGTTTTGCATGTTAGCAAAGGAACGTGCTGCTGCTGCTTAGAGTGGAGTTGTGGCGATGACTAGAAGTAAGGTGGGAGTTGCACACAGATGCCTGAGAAGGTAATGTATGTAAAGTATCCCATGGGTATAACCAACACTGTCTCCTTGTCGTGCCATACCATACATGACTTGCATTGAGGGTGGATGTAAGATTTGGCAGGGGTCTGTGAACTGTGCAGCTGGGGCCTTCTTCCATTGCACCCCTCTCTTCTATTCTAGCGTTGATGAGCTGGCATTGAGCATGTACCCACCTATGAACCATCTGGCCGTGCGACTCAATGTAAGTTTTTGCAACCTGCATGCAGGTCTACTCACTTGGCTGTAGAGAAAGGGAGGAAAGTGAACTGGAGGAATTACATCTTCAGGAAGAGGTCTTATTACTATCTCAGTAATAAGTTCTTATGAATGAAGTGTCTCTTTTGGTTCACGTAGCTACCTTCAGGTGGAAGAGTATTCTTCTTCATCTTTACTTCAGAGAAGAGGATGTCTTCTGTTGTGTTTGCTCTATACTGTGATCCATAGAGATAACCAATGACAGTACTCAGATAACTGACGTCTAGTGCTGCCAGTATATTGCACATCTGCTTTTTTCTCTGGGTAATTTAGATTTGCTCAAATAAAGTGATCTTAACTAAAGAAGTAAATTAAAAATTCTCACAGTGTGGTTGAGCACATGCTTCACTTGTTAAGTGAAAAAACCTAGATAAATGTATACTTTCCCATACCTGAAATGTTTTATTCTGGTTCCACACATACACTGAGTGGATTGAATTTTCTTGTTGAAGTATTGCCTACTATCAAATTGCATTACATTCAGTCACTTAAAACTTCATGCCTTTTTGTCAGTTAACAAGTTCTAACACTTATGTTTTGCAAGGAAAAAAAAAGTCCTTTAAAAAACATCCTGTCTTATTTATTTTTACCTGTCCCAGACAGTGACAGATTTGGAGATAATCCTACCATGGCAGTGTTAGGTGACTTCCTTTTGCATCAGGGTCTTTGGCAGTTTTACTTATTTTTGGCTAAGTAAAGTATCTCTGCACCTCCCTTTCTTTCCAGTTAATCCTGTGCCCCCTTTTTTTTGCACGTTTGGCTTACTTATTTCCCTTTTCTTTCTTTGTAGGCTGCTAAATTGGCCTCAGTATTAAAGAAAGTCTTAGAGATTACAAAGTGAGTATGAGTTACAATTTATGAGCATGTGTTCGCTGCTGTGAAGGTTAATATCTCTACTTCCTGTCAAAGATGATTCAGTTCTAGACAGTAAATGCTGTCGTGTTGGAGTAATTCTGATGTTACCCAGACACAACGCAATAGGAAGAGGATGGCAGGAATGATTACTGCTGAAGATGGACATATGTGTCAAGGTTTGAAACTAGAGATATGGACATGGGTTCTTCCTTGCTCAAGCACTGTGGGGCTACAGAGGTCGTGTTTGAATATTGTAGTAATTCAGCACTGTACAATACCAATGTGTTGGGGGGATTTTTGGATACATAAATATAAAAAGCCCCAGGAGGCCTTCCTAATGAATTTCCTCCACTTTTACAGGACAAGCCATGTATGTCCACCATCAGAAGAAGGCTGGGTGCAGTTTCTAACAGGTGCAGTAGATCACAACATGGACAAAATCAAGAACTTCACACAGGGTGAACTTTAGCTCTTCTGTGTCCACATGTGTTATTGGCACTGGCTCTGATAAATGCTTTTCCAGTGAATCTGGCCATTCTCCAGCTACAGGGAGAATTATGAGGACAGTGTTTTTGGGCAGGGACTTTATTACCGCCTGGCAGAACTTGCCCAGAAAATCCCTCTTTGCAGTTGCAGAAGATGTCATTTCGCTTGGACTCTTGGGATGATGCAGTGCTTCATTTTCAGCTGTGAATGTGTTCTGTTTCTCAGACATTACAGCTACTGTGGGGTTCAGAGAACAATAAAATATTGCTAGATTTGCGTCGTTAGCTGCATCTGTTTTCATGTGGCAGAGAATATATGCAGAAGAAAAGAATCTATATTCTCTCACAGTCAGGCAAAGGAAGTGTTTGAAAAAAATGCTATATTCTGTCTAACGTTAGAGAAGAGTGAATGCTATTCCTCTCTTCTGTTCCCTACGAAAGTGGTAAAAATATATGCTGTATTACCAGCTTCAAGAATCTGTAGGAGATAAGATTATTTCTCAAAAGGAGCGCTGCATCTGTCACTTTGAAGTTCTACAGTATGGGTTTTTTTTGCTGCAGGAGAGAAAGAATGACTAAGTACTGGTATGTTCAGCAGGAACGCACACAGAAACCTAATATCTGCTTGAGCCCATTGCCAGTCTTTTTCACAATCAAGTTCAGCTTCCAAGACTGGAGAGTGGATATAGTGTTAGATGGGAAAGAAATGAGTATGTGTGAATAGTAAAAGTCAGATGTGATTGTAAATATAATTTTATTTAAAATTTTAATATTGATGCTCATCAAAGGTCAGTGCACAGATCATGACCACTCTTGTAAATAGGATAGCAGAATCTGTTCTGTATTGGAAATCATGCAACTGCAACGTTGATAGTTTTGTAGCTCTTCAGGTTCTGGATTTGAAGGCACGTAAGCTGTGCAGTAAGTCTTCTAGGCCCTGCTTCGGTAGGGGTGAATGAGATCTGCAAATCTTGAGTGCTTTTAGGTTGCACAGAACCCAGCCTGAAAGGCAAGAAGGTGTTATATAGGAAGTACACCTCTTTGTATTTCCAGTTCCTAGGCCCAGGAGATGCATTTGTGAGGCATGAATGTGAGGAAGTTTTTCATTCAGAGGGTGGTAAAGCACTAGAACTGGTTGCCCAAGGAGGCTGTGGGTGCCGCATTCCTGGTTGCATTCAAGGCCAGGTTGGATGTGGCTCTGGGGAGCCTTGTCTAGTAGTTGGCAGCCCTGCCCATGGCCCTTTTAACCCTTTTTAACCCAGGCCATTGTATAATTCCAAGATGTCAAAAAATAAAAATAATGAGAAACTCTGTAGAAAAGGTTAAGTGGTAACTGAAACCACCAGAATGGGACTGTGATAAGAACAGCTGTTTGGGAGGGAGGTATGAGGTTTGAGTTCCCCATGGAAGTATCTAAGTTTAATTTGTCCTGATGCAGTTTCTTAAGAGAAATGTTACGTTTTCATGTGGAAAAGCATACTTGTTTTGGATAACTTGATTAAGTCAGGTTTGCTTGGTTCTTCAGCAGAGAATGGGAAGACCTGTTGGCAGTTGTTAACTGTCTGTTCTCTTTTTCAGTGTGAAAATCTTATGTATTATCCCTAAATAAGGGAATGCCTGGGGCTTTCAGCTATAGTGATGTCTTCATACCACGCTGCTGCCTATTTATTCTGGGGGACAGCATTTCCAGGGCAAGGATTCCTCTGGCTTGTGTTGTGTCAGTTTTTCTATTTAACTGCTCTTAGGTCAGTCATTTTGCACTCACCTGTATTTCCTTTGTCTGTAAATGAGCCCTCGCCCTCCAACCACTATCACACACTTCTCCAGGGGTTCAGTGAGAGGATTGAGGAGGCTGATTTTCACTGTAGATGGCTGGTACAGCAGCACACTTTCTGGAAACTGTTGAAAGAAAGGCAGTGAGCTGAAACTCAGAGGAGGAAAACCAGACTAATGCAATTAAAGAGAGATAACTGATTTTTGTTGCCAGAGGTCTCAGCCTGAACTGCCAATTGTCAGAAGACACAAAGTCCAAATTTCTTCACTGCTGCAGTATTCTGTAGCTTTCCTCTACATCTTCTGACCTGTGGACTTGTGACTGTGTTAGAGGTTACCTGTATTTATTTATTCTTGCATGTATACAAATTAGAAATAGAAAATACTGTATACAACAGTGCAGTACAACTCACTTTTCACAAAGTGGCATTCCAGTGCTTTGAAAGAATACAGTAAGCGGAAAGCCACTCAACATAGCAGAATTTTTCTGCTGCTTGTAACTACAAAAACTGCTTTCTCACCACTGCAGTAACAGAATGACAGACCGATCTAACCTCAATAGTCAAAGGAGGATCACAAATGCTTATCTCTTCTTGTGCAAAGTATGTGTAGGAGTCCTCATCTCTCAGCATAGCAGTCAGCCTAAGCAGACGGTTCTTTCCCAACTCTTTTCCGTATCGTGAGTGAGGCACAAAGACTTGCAGGGTTTTAACTGGAATACAGAGTGGTGAAATACAGATAACAGTGCAAGCAATGTTAAGTTCTTCACCCACGTAGCCCAACAGTGCACTGAAAACTGCACCATTTAAAAGATTGAGTGATTTTGACTGAATCTCCAAATTCAAAAGCCTGTAAGGTGATCCACGTAACATGCTGCAGCTATTTTCCTCTTTTCCCCACCATGGTGATTTGTTTGGATTGCCTACAATTGGCTTTCCAACCAATATTTTGTAAACTTAGAGCTAAGTGAGTTTTTCTGAAGTGAGAAGACTAGATGCGCTCCTCCAGCCTCAGCAGAGTCCTTACCTTCATTGTTTCTGATGGTAAAATTAAACTTTTCCTTCCAAAGTTGCATGATGGGAACACCATTATAATGTAGAGACTGGATTCCAAGTACCAGGTTTATAGCCTTTTCTCTGCCACTGTAGTTAAACATTTCAGTGGAAAGTGGAATATCTTGTCCCAGTATCAGAGAACTCTTGGACTGGAGGTGGATAAAAAGGTTAACCTGCTCTTCAATGGCAGTAGGAATGGAGATAATCTTTCTCCTGCTGCTGATTGTCTGAAGTGTCTTTCTGTAGACTTTGTCAAGTACTTTTTTTTCCTGAAGAGAACCTGTCACCAAAAAGAAAAGCATATTTTAATATTCTTATTTGTTTAGTAGCTGTAAAGCAGTACAAGCAGAAAGAATGAAAGTATCCCAGCTGTACTGGAGTCAAGTGTTTGTTATAGCAGAGAGAAATATCTCATGCTTTGGTTGAAGCAGACCAAGAACTTCAGCTGAGAGGAAACTGGATGTGCCTGAGAGATTTCTAATAGTTTTTGAGCACTTTGGTGCTAAAAAAGTTAGAGTAAGAAAAGATTTTCTCTTTGTAGCTATGGAGTGGTACTTTGTTGTTTTGTGATGGACTGCAACCAAGAAACAGTGTGCCATAGAGTAAGGTGAGACGGTAGTGCTGTGTCGGGTAAACAGAACGCAGTAATAGATTCTGAAGATCTGAAGTGGATGTCCCTGCGGTTCCAGGTATGGCTTTGCTCTATTGTTGATTACTTGCACTTGTAACATGGTCAGAGAATGTGCTTAAACATTTGTACACCTCGTACCTTCAGGATATTTGTAGTTGTGTGTGATATCCTCACAGCGTTCACTGCCCACACTCTTGGTGCTGATGTTGTTGCCAGTATACTTTGTGTAGATGAAAGTTGGCTTGAGGATGTCATCATCTTTGTGTATCCAGACCTTGCACTTGGCATTCATGGCAGCAAAGAAGTAGCAGACATCATAATCCACTTCTGTGTCCCCTTCCTTGATGGCCTGAACAGGAGCTGGCCCACAAAAGGAAGGACCTGAAGAGAAAATATAGCCCAATTAAGAATCAGATGCTTTACCAGCTGGGCCCGTGCTTAGTGTAAACATATACAGGGAGTGGTATGTTAAAGTGTCTAGTTAAAAGGCCAGCAGGGAATAGTGCTGCAATGGATCTTTTAGAACTCTGCAAGCTTCATGAACCAAACAGGTCAATGATGGACCTCCATCCCATTTTGCATCCCCTCAGTAGAAGCTGGGGGAGGGATCCAACTGCTTTTTTTTTTTGCTCCCTTTTTCTCTCTCTCTTTAATATCTTACCTTTGCTTTTCTTCTGGCAGGTGGCATCCAGTGCCTGCCATCCGCTGTACTCTGGTAGCAAGTCTTTACGAGACATCCAGCATTCATTCCAAACATGGAAAGTCCTGTGAGAGGTACAACATGTGTTTATAACAAGGCACTGAGCTCTGTGGTACAGGATACTTTTAGCCAAATCACAGCTAATTAATACTTCAGAGGAGCTCAGAAGACTGGATGTAGACTGGATCTTAGCTGTTCTGTATCTCATAAAGTTGCAGCTGTTTTCCTTTTGCCCTCTATGACATCCTAGACCCAGATATTGTCTCAAACTCTTCCTTGGGCCCTGCCTTGTTTCCTTACCAAACACGGGCACTCTTGTCAGGTGTAAGCAGCGTCCCATCTTCATCGTAATGCTCATTCACATTTGGGTTGCTGTTAGTGTTGTGAGCCCACGTGAAGCCTGTGACAACCCTGGTGGGAATTCCCAGGCATCTCAGAACTGTGAAAGAAAGAGCTGTGAATTAGTAATGCATCTTGCCCTGAGGTGTCCCTGCTGTTGTATGTAGAGCTTTTTTGGCTATGAAGCTTATTGGAGCAGTGGCGGGCCTGGTCTTGGGAAATGGCAAGGCATTGTCCCTTCAGGATGTAAGTTACCATGGGTGTACTCAGTGAACAGTGTGTACTAACACTCTTTTAGCCCACAGGAAACTGTGAGGATCTGCCTCAAACCCAGTGATGAAAGCTTATGTTATTGGAAACTGTTAAGCCAGGAATTCAGGTACATGCTAGGAGATTCCCAAGGGGGTTGATCAACGTGCAGGTCTTTCAATGACAGCTGTACCTGAGCACATGACTGCAGCAAACACCGAGCACTGCCCATAGCGAACAGGTTGGCACTGCAGTGTAGCCCACTGCTGGAGGATGGAGCTGCTACCCAGCCACTTGGAAGGGGGTGTCCCATCATAGCATTCTCTGGTCCCAGATTCTATCAGGATTCTTCTAGCCAGGTTGCAGTTCATCTTGAGGGAAGGAGGAGACAAAGGTGGATTAAGGAATTAAATCTCTGCAATAGGTAAACCATATCCTGTTTGATGAAGCTACTCCTAAGGCTGCTGAAACCATAATTTCTTGTGAGAAGCATGAAAATCATAACTGGGCAGAAGATGATGGGTAAGTCTCCTCTGTGAGTTACCCAGTAAGCATGCTGTTGCTACTAAGAAACTCCTGCAGCACTGGTTGTCTATTGCAGGAATGCCAGGAAATGCTGGAAATAGGTAGGAGATGTTGCTTAGAACAGCACTGGGCAAGCTTACTCTTTGGTGAGTGGTTTTCCAAAATCTGTGAGATTATACAAGTTTCTTGTCTGTATTCAATTCTAACCTGCTGGGGTCTGGGCTTCTGGTTTCTCTCCTTACCATGGCAGCAACTGTGCGGCAGATGTAAATGGGGTTCTTGCGCTGGGTGTGATCCTTGTCTCGTTGGTAGCGTTCACCTATGTCCAGCAGCCTGAAGCAGATGTCCACAATATCCACATCAAACTACAACAAGAACAGCAGCTCAGGAACTGTGGCCTGAACATTTTATTTTCTAAAATCCCTGCAAAGGGTTGTAACTGCAGATGCTTGCTCCCTTTCTTCTAATAGTCTTCTCTAAGTGGGCTGTGGAGGAGAGCTCTGGGTAGAGATTTGAAGGAGGAGCAGTTGTGTGACTTTATTGAAACAAGATGGGAACTGTGTTAGTATCATACTGCATCACCTGACTGAGGGCAATTCAGGGTTTGTTTTTAATAGATAACAAGCCAGGAAATTAGCTAAAATTATGTAAATTGGGTTACGGGACTTCATACAGGCTTCAGACAGGCTGTTCTGTACATTCCTAAGAAAAACAGTGAGAACAGACAGCAAGTACTTTCTTCAAAGCCCCAAAGTACTGGAAATTAGTAGCATTCTGTACATACAGGAAATATCTTCCTCTACTGGTTGTGAAAAAGCACAGACATTTCACCTCTTACCTGTCCGAAGTCCCAGGGCTGTGCCAAGATTTCATTTTCAGTCCCCCAGTAGATGACACCATCTTGGTTTAAAATGTATTCCTGCCGCTGCGCCTCATTAGGCAAATACACTTCATCATCTAGTTCAGAGGAAAAAAAAATCAGGAGGAAAGCATTCAGATGATTATAGACACCCGTACATCAGCAGACTGTAAGTGGTCTGTAGTGTACTGTCCTGGGAAAGCAGGTTGGAGAAGAAATTCATTGCAACTTCTGTTCAAGTGGAGGAACTTGGAAAAGTTGCACTAAGTAGCTCTTTTACTCTGGTGTCTGTTGACTTTCCTATTCCTATGAAAAAGCAGTGTTTCTGACAGCAGAGTGCTCAAGGAATAGGGCAGGAGTGCTGAGGAAAGCCAGGGTCTTGCACAGCTAGCGCTGCTCAAAGTTCAGGGCAGGAGCAGACAGAATTACTGGGTGGGTAGAATACTGGGTACAGAGCTTAAAGCTGTTTTTATGAAGTGAATGATCCCCGTCTGCCTTTTTGTTCTAGACTACTTACCTCGGCACCAAGGGTTAAAGAGAAGGATGAATTTTCCCAGGAGACAGTAAGCCTTGGGGGCATGTAAAAACAGATCATACTGGCCAATGGGAGCGTTGGCAGGTGTGTTCACACAGATGGTCCAGAAATATGGGTCCTGTTCTTCTACTCTTGCACTCCACTGCTTCTGGTCTCCCAGGCTGGAGATGGGAAACTTAACCTTGGTTCTGTCTGCTTTAGAGCGCTGTGGTCCTGCAGCAAGAGATACATTTTCCAGACGTATACTGCAGCCCTGTCCACTGCAGAGTATAGCTACCACGTCTAGGTCTGGAGCCATTGGTCTCTTTCCATGCAGGAGAGTGTTAACCCTTTAAGTGTTAACCTGGCTGCTGGAGAAGAGCTCTAAAAGGTTGGGTAACATTACCTGTCTGTACAGAGAGGAAGGTCCTTTTCAGCTGCTTCAGGTAGTTGTGTATTGGAGATGAGAAGCTCACTGTGATAATGAAAGGCTGCCCCCGCCTCACCGTAAGCCTTTCAGTGCTGATTTCTTCTGTATGGTGGTTACTGTTGTTCATTATGATCCTGAGATCACATTTTTTGATGCTTAGACCTGTTGTGTGAGGGAAGATAAAATGAGCTCAAAAAGCAGCTTTTGCTTATAACTTAGTAATGTTGCTTTACTTCCTGTGACTTTTCACAGATCTTAAGAGTTGCCCAGGACCTTCTCTTTCCTCAAGTGGCTAAAGCACTTAGTCATCTCCCTCCTTCAACTCTGCAGTCTGGTTTATCTCAATCTCTCCCACCCCCACATTAAGGATAACTAACTTCCTCAGACTTCGTAATGCTTTCTTGGCCACTGGCCTGTAAGAAGCTCATCTTGTCTCTTCTTCTAGCCTTGGAGCAGGGACTTTTTTTTTCCCAACAGACAAATGGCAAATGCTTGGGTCTAGCAGTGCTGTTTATCACTTACCTTGGCCCATGGCTCCTTCGCTTGTATGGTGGCAGTCTTCAGCTCCACTCGATCCTGGTGGGTGATGTCTCCTTCCTTCAGCTTTCTTCAAAAATAGTCTATTTGCAAAGTTGTTTGCTCAGTTTCTTTATGAAGGGTGTGTCATGATGTTGTCCCTTTTCCTTCAGCTTATCTTGCTGGCCTGACTTGCAGAAGTTGAGGACTCTTATCTGTCAGGCCATGTGAGAGCTGAGAGGGGGACTTTTCTTTGGTATGGGTAAGGTTAAATTCAACAACCAATGTGAAGCCTTTAGAAACCTCTTCTTCAAAGAACTGTGTGTTACAGACCCTCAGAATAGGAAATGCAAATTTTAGCTTGGCCCTAAACTACAAACATAATGCACCGTTAAGTGTAGAATTTCTGCAGTGTAATGCAGATTATTCAAAAACATCACATTGAAGGCTTGGACTAAATACATTTTGTTAGTTTATCTAAACCACTCTCTTGGTTCAGAGATTCAAGCAGGTCTTTACCTCACCACCTCCACACTGTGGTCAAGCCAGCAACTGCAAGAACTTGCTAGGTAGGATTCACTAGTGAATACTTTATAAACTGAACAGAGGGCTACTTGTGTCCTTTTGTGTCTATCATTACATCAAAGACACACTAGAATGGTAATCTGCTGAAAGGTTCAACATATGGGGGCTTCTCTGAAAGTAATGCCTCCTATTTTGTTGGCCTGTAATGTCAGAGTCAGTTGTATGGCTGTAGAAGTTAAACCTTCCCACCAGCATTCTGTTTCATTTTGTTGCTGTGTGACAGATGGCAGCAGGGGGGCAGTCTGACAGAATGACGTCTGGCATGGAAGTGTGTGTGAAGCCAAGGGGTGTGACTGAATTCCCCCATGTGGAAACACTCAGACCTGTTGACATTCATCAATGCTTGATGAACATTTATGAAGACCAAATGGTGGCAGTGAGCACAGTGAGGTGGTGCATTTCAGCAGTGGCAACGTTGGGTCACATCCACTAGTGCATATTTTTATGATCATAGCATACAGGCTCTTGTTCATCACTGGTGAAAATGCGTAGTTAATTGCAGTGACTGTGTTGAAAAAGTAGCTTTTTGTAGCTGAGGATTTGCTCTATCATATAACATTATCGTGCTCTTTGTATCTGTTGTAGTTTCCATGGGAAAAATAAATAGGAGGCATCACTCTTGGAGACTTCTCATACTAATGAGACTTCCATAGGCAGTGCTGCAGTGCTTTACTGGCACTCTATCTAATGAAAATTTAAAATCTGAAATTAGATGCATGAGATTTTACACTCAAGATCTGAAACAAACATTCAGCAGGAGGAAGTGCTGAGATGTCCTACATGTGAGTTGCCTGTATCTGTAGTGTATCAGATTTTCATGTGTTGGTTTTTCATGAGACTTGTCAGTTTTAGTTTGTTCCTTTAAAGGACAGTTGCCATTCTTGTCTTATTCAGCACTTGAGTTTGGTAAAGGGGAGCCCAGGCGCTGCTGGTGCAAAAATGGTGCTGCCCATTTTGTATATTGTAGTTTTAACTGCATAGACAAGAATCTGAGTTGAGACTGTCTATTTGCTATAAGCAGCCAGCAGTTTGCATGTCTCTATACGAGCACTTTTAAGTATGTTGATAGATATTTCCAAAGTATGCCTACAGGAATTTGTGTTCCTCATATTTTGGTGTTAAATGGTGGTAACATCAATGTTTTGAAGGGCTGTTTTCTTCCATGCACTCAGTGTAACTGAACTTAGAGCTGCATATGCAAGTTCTCTGCTCTTATTGCCTGCTCCCACTGCAGCACTTCCTGTTGTTAGCAATATCTTCCGTGTCAGGAAATGGAGAAGTGTGCAGTTCTTCAGATGCAATGACAGGTGGCTCTATGATATAGGTCTTCCAGAGGTGTTGCCCCAGGATTCCTCAGAAAAGATCAGACCCTTCAGAAAAACAGGTTTTGCTTTATTTTTTAATCTGAACTGTGAGGCATAAATTCAGTAATGTTTTGACTTATTTTGTCTTGAGAGTTTGCATTAATGGTGGTTCTTTCATATGCTTTTTGAATAGATATTACTTATATGTTTCTGGCTCCAAAAAGATAAAGTTCCAGTTCATTGTACTGAGCAGTTGCTAGTTGTCAATGTAACTCACAGGTTTAACACAAGTTATTCTTCTGATATGTACCATTGTTTCTAAAACTGCAATTGCAACTAGACTAGCAGCACCCTGCTTTAAGCCTCTGAGACTGCAATACCAGCATTAGTATGTTCAACAGCACGTGCAGAAGATCCATGAAACAACTGGGTGAATTGCCTCCTTCCTTGTAAGGACTCAGTAAGAATCATCATTTGTTCACTTGGTATTAACCAAGTCCAAACCTGTACTTGTCTCTAAAATGCAACAGAAGCATAAGCATGTACAACTTGCCAAACTGGATCAGAATGGAGGTTCATCCAATCTAATCTTGTCTCTGCCAGTACATACGTAACACCAGATGCCTGAGAAGGACGTGCATGAGCCCCACCTCTGCAAGCAAAGCATTATCTTGTACTAATTTCACTTGGAGCTCTTGTTAACAATATTCTTTGTAGTAGTACTCCCCTCCTGTCTGCTTTGCAATCTAACATGTCATTAGTGGAAATCAGAGAAACATGGGATGCTGTAATCTCGGTTGAGTCGCCTGTTTATGCTGGGATCTCTTTTTGCACTTGATACAGTTGATGTAACACTCTACATGATGAGTGACTAAAAATCACTTACCAGCTGTGCTGAATTTCAGTGACTTTTATAGTGTCTGTTCTTTCTCTTGTTTATGACCCTATGAAGTTCCTCATAGCTTTTTGGTACTGAGTGATTTAAATGGCTTTGTGTCATGAGTAGATTTTTGTACAGCAAAAAAACTGCTTCTTCTGAAGGACTTCACTCAGGCATGTGTTCTGGCAGCTGTGTGTCCATTACATCCCTGACAGGCTCACAGAAATCTGAAAGGGAAATGATTCATAGGGTCCTTGGAAATGTGGATCCTTGGAAGTATCCATCCTGCCTGGTTGTTACTGTGTTATCTTTATAGAGTTGGGGATTTGGGGTGTGTATAGGTCCAAATATGAATCCATAAAGTTCTTTATTGACATTATTACCTTTACCTTGGAGTATTATGTTAGCATCATTAATGTTTAGATCATTCTGAATGTAGTGCTTAAAAAATACATAGAGCTTGGTCTACCTCTGACATGGCTCATCCAGGTATTAGAGGTGAATTTTAGTCATGGGTGTGATTTCTTGTATTTCAAGAGCTTACACTGTGTCTTTTATTGCCTTCTATAGTGACTAGTGTTGTCCACATTGAGTAGGTGTGTGATAGATGCATTAAAGCAGTACAGCTTTGGTGACAGCCAAAGCAATGGAGTGCTTTTAAACAACTAACTTGGGCTATCTCAGATTAAAAAGATAAAGAAATCTGTAGAAGGGTAGTTGTTTAATTGACAGTTTGAATCAAGGCCTGAGAAACTTGTATCAAGAAAACAATTTTGGGGAGAAGCATTTACTGTCTTTGAGACCTTTTTTGCCAAATTCATAGTGTGAATGTTTGATTTCAGCTAGTGCTTACATTGTTATTATTATTACTTATTGGATTGATCAAAGTGGAATGAGGGCTGGACCAGCCTCTTGTGCATATTCAGGTTTAAATGGTATATTTATAAAGCAAAATGCTGATAATTAACTGTGTGTTACTCTGCTAACTCCTATTGATTTCTGACTAAGGGCTGTATCGATTGGAGGTTTGGTCAAAGTATTTGAATCTTTCTTCAGGCATTTAAACATTTTTCTCTGTGATAATTATTAGTTTAATTAACCATCTGTCTAACACAGGAGGAATGTGTATTTTTTGTACATCACTGGACAGATAAATCTGCACTTTAGCACTGCAGTTGAGCTGGGTGTGGTTGCTGAGGGCAGTTAATGCTGACACCCCAAAAACCCAATATCCCCACGTGTTGCAAAGCAGAGGACTTTGCACAAGTGTTCTTGCTGATTTCCCTTTGAACAGTAGGCTTCCTTTATAAATAGTTAATTAGGACGAGGTGATGCCAAGCTCTTGTGACAAACACTGTGTTAGATCATTTCCTGGGTTGTATTTAAGGACAAATAGTGAAGGAATTTAAATGGCTTAGCTGTACTGTGTGTTGAGTGTAATGTCAGACTGCAGTGTCAGCCTGTGTTCTTGCAAGACTGAATGAGATGTTGTGAATTTAATCACCACCTCGAGGCCCCTTCTGAGGTGAATAGAGGATCGTATACCCTGACTTTCCAAGATTCTGTAAGAGTTAATTGGTAGGTGCAAAGCTACTCATTCCCCCTCTGCTTTGCCTGGAGAAATCCAAATTCCTGCATTCATATATGTGTAACCTTTTCAGTTTTCATTCCAGTCTCACTGGACTGACTGGTTTTGACTAGCTTTGGGGACCCTTGTAAGTATATATGTGGGTGTCAGAGTAGTGTAATGGATGTAATAAAACAGCAATGTACGTGTTTTGGAGATTGCGTTGGCTTCAAAACAAAGAAATTTGAATGAGACCTCAGTTTAATCTGTCACAGAATCAGTTTGCATCTGTGAAACATTCCTTTAGGGGAAGCTGAGGCTCCATTCCTAGGCATCCCTCATGGTAGGTGTTGGTAGGAGGAAATGGACAAACTGTGTCTTAGGAAAATTCATATCTTTGTTAATTTTGTTTTCTTCACTACAAGGAATATATTGATACGTTGTTGCTGGGATTGAGATATGGGTGTCACAATACCTTTCTCACAGAGGATGGTGACCTACTTTTAGCAGCTTTGTGGAAAGAGGATACACGACTCCTTCACACATCCTTCTGGCAGGCTGTGCTGAGCCTTTTCTACCAGCCTGCTTCCTCAGCACTTCTGGAAGCGCTGCACAACATCTGCCTTTGCAAACTGAAAAATCAGTTTTGCTTTCCTCCTGTCTGCTTGGCATAAAGCAACAGGCGGCAGTTCCTCTGTCATGAATAGGGAGGGCGGATACGGTGGTTTTGTAAGATACAGATGGCTGAGGGAGTCATGTAGCAGCAGGTCTGGGCGCTTCACAGCCCTGACAGTCAAGTCAGAGCAAAACAGCAATACTTGTAGTGGGCTCCCTTTTCTCAAGTGGTCTCATTGAAAAGTTCAGCCAGTTCTTCAGGGCAGAGCAGGGAGAAGTTGATGAACTGGAGTAAACTGAAAATACCCAACGTTTCCCCAGACCAATCGAATTTAATCACAGTGCATCATTCCAAAATGATGAGGACCAATACACTGTTTGCCTTTGCTGCAGCCTAGAATAGATTCAGACTAGAAGCAGGCAATGTTGTGAAGCCAGAGAGCATCTAAGGTGGATCTCTACGCACATTAAGTTTTATTTTCAGGAAATTGCTCGTGTTTAGGCTCAGCAAAGCCTAAAATAGTAAATACTCAAAGGGAACTACTGCCATTTCTTATGAGGAGGATACAGTTTAGGGTTATTCCCTCTGGGCCAGTAGAATAGCTTGGTTAGTATTTTCTGCAGGAAATCTTCCTTGATTGTCACTTTTTTCTTGCTGTCATTTGTACTTGAAAAACAGTGAAACACAGCAGTCAGGCCAAAGTTATATAAATCCTGAAAGCTTTTGGCAGCACTTAAATTAGGAAGGTGCAGACAGAAAGTATGTCATTTCTATCAACAAAGCAGGATAGGTATCAGGTTTGGCTTTGTCTGAAACTTCACTGAGCTGCTTTGCAAAACTCAGAACAGTACAGTGTATGGTGCCTTTTTGTTGATGTTTCATCACTTGTTTTGGCTGAGTAATCTGCATTTCTACATTTCTAGTCCTAATAACGGTTGAGCACTGTGAGTCTCATAAACCAAGACAAAACAGAACTGGTGTAAAGCTGTTGTATCACTGGGCAGGAGCCACATCAAGCATCACAAATCCTTTGATGTTTGAAAAACGGATGCAAGCCAAGTCCACTTGAAGCTGCCTGATGCCACTCTTGTAGGGAATGATCTCAAACTCAGCCGTTGAGGTCTCCATGGGGGCCATTCTTGCCACACTAAAAGACAGGATATGTTGGTAAGTTCAAGCAGCAGATAAATTCTTACTATATTTTCTTCAGATTTCCCAAATGTCAGTCAATATGAAAAGGAAGTTTTGGGGTAGTGTGACTGGTGTGTTTGTGTGCTTCACAGGTGGATGTAAACTGCCATGTCCACAGCTACCTCAACACTGGATGGAGTGTTGTGTTCAGTATAAATGAAGCCCCAGTGATGCACGTAATTATCCAGCTTCCTCATTTTTTTCTTTTCCCCTCTCAGAGTTTCCTGGTATTAACTCTTCCAATCTAAATACTTTGGAGATTTTTCAAACGTGCTTTTAAACTAACAACTGTAGAGGCAATGGGAGAATAATGCTTCTTATCCTTCAAGGATTATTTGTTTTTCCTTTTGTAAACCACAGAAAAAGGAAAGTTTTGAATTTTTTGCCATTTACGTAACCCCATCACTAACTACAGCACTCCAAGTTGCACACTGTCATTAAAAGCATGTTCTCTCTTCATTCCCTGAGCATTCTGTAATTCAAAGTTTGGCAATAGAGGGGCAGAATATTCCAGAATAGATATGGAGAGTGCTGAAGTGATGTTCTGTCCAGTCTTAGTTCAAACAGAAGTCATGGGGGTTGACAGAATCTTTAAAAAAAGTTCACTTGTATTCTGGATTTCCCACCAAAGTGAATGTGTCTCTCACCAAACACCATTTACATACTTGATGTTGAGTTGCTCTTTGAGCAGGCCGCTACCTTCTGCTTTCAGCACACAGTCTGTCACCACTTCAGACAGGGGGTTGGTAAATGTGACCAGCACGTTAGTGGCTTTGTGTACCACTGTTGGACCAAGGACCTACAGAGAAAAAACATTCTGCTGAGCTTCAGTATTGGCATCACTTCTTTTTCACAATTTTCTCTTTCAAATTCCACTGCAAACCACTTGTCTTCTCAGGATATCCTGAACAGCGAGGAGTAAGGAATCAATCTATGTATGTATTTTTGGGCATGAGAGTTCAAGCTTGAGTCAGCCATCCGCTGTGTCTGAGGAGCAACGAACTACTGTAGAATCAATAATTTCCAACATTTTAACTGGGCAGGAATACAGTGTTATGTACCACATAGTGCACAATACTTAAAAGTGAGAATAGAATAAGAATGCAATTACTATCTTGGCATATATGGCCAACTGCTATACAATATAGCTCAGGAGGCTTCTTACAGAACTTTGTTTTCCTTTGTGGGTGTGCAGATCTAGTCTGAAGGCTGTGAAACACAGAAATTCTATCGCTCCTTGTGGGTTGCTTATGGTACAGAAGGCACAGAGACACAGAAGGGACTGGCTTTTACCTCGATGGTGAGAAGAGGATCCTGAAGTACAATATCTTTCTCCACTAGAAGTGATGCTCCCTGTCTGGCTTCACACACAGCAGTCACTAGGATCTTCCTGTCATCCAGCAGAGCATTTTTGTACTGAGAGTAGGAGATCTTGAATGAGATCTCTTTCACTGGAATGCAAACAGAAGAAGATATTTTCGCTCTTTTATTTTCTAAGTACTATAATCCTAAAGATAACTATTGGGTCTGTTCACTTTTGGATGATGACAGCCCATAGATGGAAATGATGCTCAGAGATGACTTCTGCTTGTATTCACATTAAACACCAAGTGATTGGGTAGCTGGGCAGATCTGAGGATGGATTTCTGTAGCAGCCCCTACTGGTGGTTTTCTCATGAATCTGAAGCTGGGAATTTCACATTCTATTCTCGCAGAGGATGCAGAAGTGAAAAGATGGCCTGATTACGTGCCTGTGCTGATGCAGCTGTTCAGCCTCTATCTTAGAGAGGATGCACATTCTGTCTTATTTGCCAATGAGGAAAGCAGTGCACTTCTCAGTACATTGAGAAATAATTCTCATCCACTCTTGGCGTGACAGGAGTTATTATATTGTGGATTAGTTTGAAGGGGTAGTTGTATTCACTTGTCCTAGGCTTTGTTATTCAGCACTCCTCCTCTAACAGCAAGGCAAAAGGCCTTCATACAAGCAGTGCAGTTCTTTCTTAATGCAATCTGCAGTTGCTTCCTGTTGCTACAAAAGTATCCATCCTGCCAGTGTCCAAAATCAAACATTTTAAACAGGACAAATATGTATGTTTCTCTTCCACTGAATAACTCTAACCTCAGACCATTTACAGGCAGGGCACTTTTGAGACGTTCGTGATGTCTATATGATTTGTCCACAGACTAAAGCTACATCTTGTTTTGAGCTGTAATAAGATTTAAATTACCTTCTTCAGATCCAAGTTGAATAGACCTTGACCACTGCAAGATCTCTGCCTTTGGTCTTCTTGTGTAGAGAACAGCTGAAGCTCTCAGTTTAACCTTTATAGTCTTGAAATCTGCAGTCAAATTTTGCAGTGCCAAGGTGAGGAGGATATCCTGGCCTATTACAGGAGATGCATCCAGCTTCAGCTTCCCTGAGACAGTGGGTTTTTGTCTGGTCACTGGCATATTTTGTCTCCCTGCTACTGGAAATCGTCTCCTGGGTTTTGTAACTTTTTTTCTTCTTCCAGTGCTACTCACACCCAGCAGCTTCAGTGCCTTTTTGTACACCTGCCTTTCTTTGGAGGATCCTGCTTTAAAAGATAAAGTGGTCAGAGATCTCGTATGCACTGCATATAGGGCAATTAAGCCAGAATTGCTCTAAGTACAGTTTGTGAAGGCTGGGAAAGATGCATGAGAGGAGAAATTGAGGCCTAGCCAAAAGCTAATTTTGACCAAAAAAACCCCACTCCTAAATGAATATACATAGTCATGATGGCTGGAAAATAAAAGTTGGCTTTTAGTTTCTAGCTGGTTATTCATGGGCACCTGCTAGAAGCTGTTAGCATTAGCAAGATGACTCCTAGAAGAGCTCAGTTCTCCTACGTAAGATGGGGTAAATGTCATCTCCTCTAAAAATAGAAAGAATTTACCTTCAGGATATTTGTAATTATTAGTGACGTCCACTCGGGTGTTAGTGCCCACTGCTTTGGTGCTAATAAATTTTCCAATCTTCCTGGTATTGGAGTAAATTCTCTCTGTTCTTTTCTTGCTATGCTGAATCCAAGTAACACAGTCAGCATTCACTGCTGCGAAAACAAATGAGCTGTCATAATCCAGGTTCACATCTCCTTCCTTAATGGCTCTGGTGGAAGCTGGGCCACACCGGTAGATGCCTGTGTGAGAGAAAGAGAAGTTAAGTGATTATCTCTTGCAAAAGATCAGGTGCGGGCCACAAATCCTCCTGCTGACAGCTAAAGGGACAGGTAGTCACTCCAAAGACATGTTTTGATGAACTCCATTGTTTCTGGGTCTTTACATTATGGTAACAGCATGTCCAGAAATTCAACATACATTTTTTATCAGAAAGCACAAACAAGGAGGTTGTAAGGCTGAAGTGATGTAAGTAACGCTTTCTGTGCTGTGAGAATTGTTCAAATCCTCCAAAGCCTGTGAGGCTTGTATGCTGACCTGTCAAATGAGAGAAGAGAATGGCAGTTCTCAGCACAGACTGCTCAGATGTGAGTCATCGGTGCTGTATGTGCAGCACTGATGGACCAGGAGCTTTACTTTGGTTAACTGGGGAGTTTATCTGGAGCTTGGTAGATTTGGAATAGTTGAGTAAATGATTCTTTTGGTGGGGCTCATGATATGAGTTTGTGTCTGCATTAATAAGAAGAAGCAAAGCAGAAGTCTGATTCCAAGGGCTGACCAGCGATTGTCAACAGTTTGCTTTCTAGCAAGCTTCTCAATGTTTTGGTTTGGGTGCTGTTGCTGATGATTTTCTCCCCTTGCCAATGCTCTCAGTGGGTTGAGCTTGTTTTGTTTTGTTTCTTTTATTTTGCCTGGGAGGAAGTGTTCAGTGCTGTGAACAAATACTGTTCTCTATCACTTGGTTTCAGAACCAGAGAGCAGATTGTGGCTCCTTTCATATAATTTTGTTTCTATATGCTGTGTTTTTCAAGATACCATATGAAATATCTTTCTACTTGTTCCAAAATGTCCTGTAAAATATAGGCTATAGTCATATATATATATATATATATATATATCATATATATATATATGTGTGTGTTAAGTTTTCTGTTCAACCCTATTACTGTAAGCTCTGAAATCTATGCTTACCAACTTACTGAATGGGGTTTTAATTTGTTTTGTTTCTATATCTGTCTAATGCAAGCCAGCAACAGTGTGTAATGCTAGCAGCATGAATTTCCAACAAGGAAGGCCAACAGCATCCAGAGTCACATTAGAAAAAGCATTGCCAGCAGGTCAAGGAAGATGATCTTGCCCCTCTACTAGAGAGACCAGTTCTGGAGTGCTGTGTCCAGTTCTGAGTTCCCTCTTACAAGACAGACATGGAAATAAGTTGGTTTTTTTTTTAAGTTTACAACAGCATTACCTTTGCTTTTTTCCTGGGGTGTTGCATCCAAAACCTGCCATCCATCATAAAAAGATCCAAGATCTTTTCTTGTAAACCAGCTTTCATTCCAGACATGGAAATTCCTTAGAAGGAAGTAGGGAAAATAAGAAATCTTTGATTAATGCAATCAATTTTATGTAGAGAGAGATGATAAATTCGTGGTGCAGTGCAAGAACAAACCCTGCTGGAGTGTATAACTCCTCTGCATAGAGACAAGTAGTTTGCTCCCTTCTGGAGTGCCTGTATTCAGGCATTTCTGTATTCAGACCTCTCAGAAATACTGGGGTGTTACAAAGGGATGTTAAAAAATGTTTATTTATTGCAGAACCAAGTATTCAGCTCTGGGGAAAAAAAAACTTGTCATATAGTAGAAACAAAATTAGAGGTTGTGTCCTCCAACTGTGTGTTGAGCGGCAAGTGTGCCAAAAGTCTTCTCTGCTGGTTCTTCAGAATGTTGAAACTGACTGTGTCCTGTATTTCTGAACACAGTGTACTGTTGATTCTTTGCTATGGAATGTTATATTTTTGGGAACATTAGGTTGGGATGGGTTTTCAGAAGAGTAATTCTAGATCTTCCGACTAGAGGAGGATATAGTGGAAGAAATATTAGGATAAAAATCACACTTACCATACACTGTCTTCACTCAAGTTCAGGGTCTCCCCAGAAACATCAATGTATTTATCGATACTCAGGTTGATATTACTATCGTGGGCAGAGTTGAAGTTTGTAATAACACGGGTAGGTATTCCCAGCGATCTCAGGACTGCAATACAGATAAAAGTGCTTTAAGCCTATTTTTAAAGACTTTTGGAAATTATTTCCCCATTTTTCTGATGGAGAAAGATGCAAGGATTTCACATAGTCATTGTGTACAGTGTTGCTTAGAAGACAGTTCCATTCACATAGCATTCTTAACTGCCTTATTTTTTTTTAAAAGTTAATTTACTCATTTTAATCTTTTATTCTTCATATACCTTCAATAGCATCACAAGGGTAAAGCTACTTAAATTTTAGTAGGTTTCCTTTCTGATAGTATTCTTTTCCCCTTCCCATATACCTGTGCACATAACTCCTGCAAAGACCCAGCACTGGCCATACCGGACGGGTTTGAATCTCCTTCTGTACCACTTCCGAAGGATGGTCACACTTCCACTCCAGTGCAAGGGGTTGGTTCCTGAGCGGTAGCTTCCACTCCACTTCCCTTCTACTACTCCCTTTTCATCATTGCTGTTAACCTGAAAACAATGCTTCTCATGAGAGAATTACAGTATGTACAGAAGGGAGAGGCAGAAATAAATAGAATCATAGAATGGTTTGAGTTGGAAGGGACCTTAAAGATGATGCAGTTCTAATGCCCCTGCCACAGGCAGGGACAACTCCCACCACAGCAGGTTGCTTGGAGCATTGAGTAGGTTCACAGTAGAAATGGAGGTTTTTGTTAGTAGGTACATTGTACAGCTGTAAGTCGCTGATCACTTTACCATAGCACTAATAACCCTGCACACATAGATGGGATCGTTCCTGTTGGATACATCAGTGTATGGATCTTCACGGTAGTTCAGGCTTCGATCCAGTATAGACAGAGAGATATCAAGGATATCTTCTTCAAACTGAAATCAAAAGAAGCATTATTATTAAATGTTAATTTTATAAATAAAACCAAGAATTAACTCCCTATTTATTTTCCTTCTCCTAGGATGATAGGATGATGGTTATCTAAGATTTTTTTTTTTTTTTTTTTTTTTTTTTTTTGTACTATGAAAGAAAATAGATACAATAAGAAAGAAAAAACACTACACTAGTATTTAATTATACTAGTAGTAATTAGCAACCAGCATGTTTACAAGCACGTTTTGGTACCACAACATTCATGAAGAAATTACCCAGGCATGGCCTGGTGGTCCAGACAAGACCATTCCAGGACTGGCTCAGCAGGCTTCACCTCCTCCCACATCCTGTAGTGTCCCAGCAGGTACTCTCCCCTTCACATTACAAAAACCTTGCTCTGATGGGCTGCCTTCACCATATATCAAATTATATGAACTGGAAAAGAAAGAAAGGGAGAAGAAGAGAGGGAGAAAGACAGAGAAAGAGAGAAACTATTGGTGCAGTTGTTATCCATGAAGTGGCCATAGGTGGTTTTGACTGACCTCACAAATTGCAAGACAACTCTGTAACCACAGATGAGCTGTATGATCAAATTAATAGATGTATTTAGGAGGCCAAACTAGTATTGTAAAATTCCAACTTGAGTTGTTTCAGTTGAGTATCTTTGGCATGCTCTGCCCCATTACTAGATCAATCTTTTAAACATTTAGATGTACCGATCTTTCAATAAATAGAAGTTACAACTGGTAGAGTTTCCAATCCCCCCTACAGGGGACAAGAAAGAAAAAGTAGAATTTCTCCACTTTGTTTAGCTAACAACAACAAAAGACCAATGAAACAACAGCACCTGCAATTGTGTTTTGTTTCTTATTTCCTTTATTAGCATGTGCCAGAAGGGAAAAGTTCCTGATGTTGTGATGTGTAGAAAACTGGTAGTTCGGCAAGAAAAAAATGAATACTGAACTCCTATGCTATGATACTCTATAATGTAGATACTAAGAACTCTCTGTCCTTAAGACCCTCACCCATGTACTCACTCTTGTTTTCCTATTTTCCTTGCTTACCTGTCCGTAATTCCAAGCTTCTTTCTGGATATATTTTTCCTTTCCCTGAAATATGATTCCGCTGTCATTCAGAACATACTCCTGTCGCTCCTCTTCATTAGCCATATAGACATCGTCATCTAGAAGCAGAATGAGAAATGCCAGCTGAAAGGATTGTTGCTTTGCTGCAATTGAAAAGAAAACTTCAAGGGGACTTCTGAGGAACAGGTGAGGCTGTACCCCTGCAATCATTCACACAGTGAATAAAATTAGCATGAAGCTAATTTTATGTGAACTGAGTACGCTCCTGTCCTTTCACTCCTTCCCTGATCTTGTTATATGTTAGTTTTACTAGCATCCTTTATGTTGAGCAAAATATCATACTGTATCATGCTGTTACTGTCAGGTACATGCTTTTACTGTGGCACCCAGATTTCCTGAAGAACATAATACAACAAAACCTACTTGGACACCAGGGATTGAAGAGTAACACAAACTGGCCTAGGAGTGCTGAAGAGGTCTTGTTGCCAGAAGCAATCTGGAGTTTGAGTTTGTATCGTCCAATGATGGCATTGGCCGGGCTGACTATCATGAGACTCATGCGGCCAGGCTCACAGTGCTCTTGAGTTGCACTCCAGCCTTCGGCAGCATCATCAGAAAGGTGAAATATGGCCTTAGTCTGCTGTGATTCTGCTGGAGATGGTCCTGCCAGAGGGAACAGGAGACAGCAATTCTGAGCGATAGCTGTGGGTGGCAAGCCAGGATCGACAATTATTTCATTTACTACATTGAAAGATTATGGTTCATCAGACCAGTGTAAGTTAGCTGCAATCCAATGCATAAAATCACCCTATGTTAGATGCATGACCAAGGCAAGGTAAGTACCCCCACAATCATTCTAAACAAGTGAAGAGGCAAGCTCTTGTCCTGAAAATGGTTGAAAACTCTGTAGGTGGAATCGGGCACAGGTTGTAAGATCCATTTCATTAGAGAGTAGGCAGCTGCCTGGAAATTTTTTTTTTTCAGAGAAGGCCCTTTGGAGAATAGGGATGAAAGCCTTAGTAAATAGGTAGTGTGGGCTGTTCCAGGAATAACAACACCTGGAGTTAATCAAAGCAAAGTTTAAACAGATGGAGTGCTAGAAGGCGAGCACATAATGGTGGTCTGTAAGAGGCAGAGCTGTGGAAAGCTCGGGGTCCACTAAATGAAGACAACATGCAGTATTTCAGGTAGGACTTTAAAAGCATAAATGCAGGTTTGTGGGGTTTTTTTTAATTTTTTTTTACATGAGAATGGTCTGTGCTCTTCCCTTTATTATTACCTTAATTGTCTATTGGCTTAGTATGCCCATTGAGGTTTAGACTGGACGCTCCTCCTAAGCCTGAATTAATTGAATGATGTGGAGCAAAGGTTAATAATCACACAGAAGGCTATAAGGCAGCAGTGGTTTAGATCCTGGCCAGGGTGGGAGGTTATTGCCATGATGAAATTACCTGTGCTTGCAATAAATGTGAAGTTGTCCTCAGGTTGCACTGTTCTTTGGAAGTTTAGGGTAATGGTGAAAGCCTGCCCTCTCCTCAAGATCATTTGTGTGCTGTTGTAATCAGATGTGTGGTGTGCAGCTTTATTTAGCTTAGAGTGCCAGTCAATGTTCATTATCTTCTGGGCTAGAAAAATGTTAAGTAAGTTAGTGGAAAACATTCCTTTAAACTTATACATCCTGTCAGCTTGTCTAATGTTGATGCTTTGTTCTATTTACGTATAACTGGAGTTAAATGTTCCAGGAAAACAGAAAAATTCACCATCATTAAAAAACTAAAGTTGCACAATAAGCTAGCTAAAAGAACTGCTTTATCCTATGGGGATCTTAGCTTCCATTGTACTTTACAGAGATATAAAAAGAAATATTACAACTCATACACTAATGCAACCTGCAATAAGTATGACAGGTGATGAATAGAAGGCTAGTAACTTTATTGTCAAACTCAAAATGTACAAAAGAAGAGAATGTGCATCTCAGTTTAACATAGAGACTCTTTGCTTGTGTTTCATACTCTGTATTATTTCATACTCTGTCAGAAATAGGCAATGACCAGAGGACAGATAATAAGCTCAAGAGCTGAATGTTCTGAGACAGCACAATGGGTTGTTTTGTTGCATCAGATAGGTTGCCCTCTGCATTTATAATGAGATACCGAGACACAGATTACAGAAGCTTTCAAACCTTTCTTGTTCCTTAATTAATAATTATTATAAATAGATCCTTCTATGAACGCATGTGTTGGAAAGGTGCACTTCTGCAGTATAACACTCCAGAGGATTATGACTTGAAAATTTCTTGCTAAGGCAAGAGCACGTTAGCCTTTTGCAAATTAATGGTGCTGAAATACACTCTTCCTTCTTTCATTGAACTGAGATACACAACTTGGTTTAGCATCACCTTGTGTCATTTGAAATGAAATTCAAATTTTGCAGCTTAGAAAGCCAGTTGTATCCTGGACTGTATCAAAAGAAGTATGACCTATGGGTCTAGGTAGGTGATTCTCACCTTCTGCTCTACTCTTGTGAGATCTCACCTGGGGCACTATATTCAGCTTTGGGGAGTCCAGCATAAGAGAGAGACAGACATATTAGAATGGATCCAAAGGAGAGCCACTGAAATGGTCAGAGGGCTGGAGCACTTCTCCCCTGAAGACAGACTGAGAGAGCTGGAATTATTTAGACTAGAAAACGGAAGGCTTTGGGAAAATCTTATTGTGGCCTTCCAAATCTTAAAAATGGCCTACAAGAAAGATGGAGAAACAGTCTTTACTGGGCTGTGTAGTGGCAGGACAAGAGGTGTAGTTTTAAACTAAAAGAGATTTGGATTAGGTATAAGGAAGAAAATCTTTATGGTGAGGGTGTAGATACTGGCATAGTGTGCCTGGATAGGTTGTGGAGATCCCCACCCTGGAAGCATTCAAGGTCAGGTTGGATGGAACTTAGAGCAACCTGCTGTGGTGGGAGATGTCTGGAGATGTCCCCACCTGTGGCAAGGGTGTTGAAGCTAGATGGTCCTTAAGATATCTTTCAACTCAAGCCATTCTGTGATCTGTAGGAACTGATAGGGTTCTACTACAAGAATGGAGGAGGGGAGGGGCTTGAGTTTTCTGCTGTGTTGGCACAACAGTGTACAGTAATGTGTATATGCAGTAATGTTTATGTTACATGATACGAAATGGCTATGAAGCTTCTTACTTGCACCATCAGTTTATTTTCCTAGCTTAAATATGTTTAATTAAAATGAACCTACAGCAAACAATAATCCTACCATCAAGTCCTCTAATTTAAGAGTGAATTAGAACACGTTTCCTGGGCTCAGAGCTTTAAAAGAAGTTAGTTTTGCAACGCTTTAGCTCTATATATCCTACCATTATTTTTCCTGAACTTTACAAGTTAAATAAGCGTATGAGAGAAAAAGAAGTTTCTAAGACTACTAAATTTGGAGCATATGAAAGCTATCATGGTTTCACGTGCAAGGAAAAGAGTTATGCCTTGGAGAGTGTCATTAGTTCTGCAGTGATGCAGATAACAGAGAACATTTTGTGTATCAGCAAACAAAAATGTAGCATATACACAATATCAACTGAGCTGTGCTTTTGAGGATGCTGGTGGGACAGTGATGTTTAATAACCCAGTAAATGCTGGTAGCATTTCCAGTGCAGAACGTCACAGGTGAAGACAAAATGTTCAACAAAGTTGGAGGGATAGGAAAGACTTAGAAAAAGAAAAGGAAAATTAAAAAAAAACAAACTCTAACAAAACCAATAATCCAACAGTGACTAGTATTTGTTGCCTCTAAGAATTTACTGTGTTAATATATTGGCTCGGCTTCCAAAGCTAGTTGTTAGAGATATTTCTAGTGAACATATCACAAGTCACAATAAAAATCTAATGCCAGTCTTTGCCGATGTGTACTGTCAACTTCTTGGTTTGATCTTCTTTACAGTTTTAATTCTAATCTTATGATTTTTTTTTTTTTTAATTTAATTTTATTTTTTCTTTTTAGTATCTTTCTTTTGGGAAACAAACAAACAAAAAGATCTTTCAATAATCCTGACAATGAACCATTGAAAAGAGTCTTAAAGTTGTTTGGGAAAGTGCTTGTCCTCTAATGGATAGATTTTGGGAACGTGTTTATAAGCAACATTCTGCAGAGTTTTCCAGTCAGTGTGGGAGCCGGTGCAATACAATTCATAGATATTAGGGATGTGTTTCCACCAAGGAGCACACAGGCTGACATAACTGCTTCACAGGATGGGGATATGGGGTCTGGAGGCCATCAAATGACCTTTGTGAGGCCATTCATCAGTTTGGTATCAGAAAGGAATCAGAATGCAGCATTTCAGAGTGGCAGTTTGATGCTTGCATCTCTATCCAACAAAGCTGCTGAGGCACTGGGTAGAGCAGTTAACGGACATGGTTAAATTAAAATAAAGAAGTGGTTTCTTATTCTACTTTTCTTTCACGTGGTTTAGAAACAAAACAAAAAACAACCAACAAACCAATCAAGATACATTATATCAAATACATAAATTTTGACTAGAATAATCAATAAATGCATTTAACCTAAAAAGGGCTAATTTTCCTAGAACAATGAGATGTAATTTATCCTATTTCTGCAGCAAATGTCACTTATCTGTATTGGAAGAGTGATGACTGAAGCAATCAAGCTATGGTTTATTTTCTTTATTTTTTAAAAAAAAAAAACTTACCAGCCATAAGGTTTCTTTCTTCTTTTCCACACTTGGGTAGTTGAGGCTATGGCTACAAAAGTGTGCAGTGACTTTCTGAATCCTTTCCCACCAGCATAAGTAATGAAAGGCTTAGGGTACTGACCCCACTAAATAAGCTACAGCTTATATAAAGCAGGGTGTGTCCCGTGGTTGCAAGTTATTGTTGTTTTAGTAATATCCTACATAAGCATCTATTTAGGCCTGATTTAATTGCACAATATTGTATCTAATTATGGCTACTTAAAACTGGTGAATGGCTGAGGATTATAATCAGTATCCTGGTGTCTTCTCTGCTAAGAGAAGAAAACATTCCGGACTGGATTGAACAAAGAAAATGGTCTTCAAGGAGTCAGAGGAAACTTAGAATCATAGAATCATTTGAGTTGGAAGGGATCTTTAAAGGCAGTCTGGACCAGCTCCCTATAATGAATAGGAACACCCACAGCTTCATCAGTGCTCAGAGCCCCTCCAGCCTGACCCTGAATGTCTGTAGGGATGGGGCATCCACCTTATCCCTGTGCAAGTGCCTCCTACCCAACTTCATTTTCGTCAGATGGGTTTGTGTCAGCTTATGTTTCTGGAGACTACATGAACAGAACACCAGATATAGATGAATATCATATGCATATTCTACAGCATGGAATGTACAGTAATCTGCATAAATTTGTAATGTTACTGTAACTCATTAGAATGTCAATTTTGCATACATAATCAATTTATGAAAAAGACAGACCTGTTTGAAGGTCTTATGCGTAACTTTGCATAACAGAGTCTTGAGGAATGATCCCGCATATGCCCAGTGCTGAATAAACGCATACCTGCTTTATAACCTATCTCTGGTTATAGAGTCTGATTTCCACACATCAATTGGAGGCATACTGACCCTTGATTTTCTCATTATCTATTCCTGACTTGATTATCTGTAATATGTGTTTTTTATGTTAGAAGCCTAACATCCCACTGGGAGGGTATGATCACACAGTCATCTATGCATCAGAGGTTTCTGTTAAGAATGGACAATTGATCAGTGTCTGCCTTTACTTTTACTCGTATTTGTTTATAGTTTGGCATTCTTAATACATCTACATAATTTCTCTCTAGCTATCTGGCATGTTGTCTTGAGCTGGACGCAGGAGGAAGCTGCAGAGCAGCACTTTTTCTGCCATAAGCTCTATCCGCTGTAATTACAGACACTTCTCTGCTCTTTAAGCTGTCATGTTCTTTTGTCCCTCATCTCATGCCAGGACTTATCTAGAAACATGCCCTGCCAATTTGCCCCAAGAGGATGTTGTGCACCATTCATTGCACACTTTCAATGGACTATGACAGGTTAGAAGCAAGAAGGATAATGGGAGAAAGGGTGATCCCTTATTTTCCTTGCCTCAGTGCTTCTACTTCGTGCCTTTTAAATGTCTCTTCTTTTTTCTTTTTTTGTTTCCAGATATATATCAACACTGAATGCTACCAAAAAGGCAAATTAATTGTCTGCAGCTTAAATTTATATTGAAAAGATCCAAACTAAGGCCAGGTAGTTATAACAATTGAGTGAGCACCTTATTTTTCTTTTTTAATCCTGGAGAGGCTTGTAGGCTTGTTTGCACTTGGACTGTGTCAATCCCAGATACACATACAGACTGGGAGCAGGGCTTGAGAGCAGCCCTGTGGTGAAGGAGTAGGGGATTCTGATGGACAAAAAGCTGAATGTGATCCACTAGTATGCACTTGCAGCCTGGAAGGCCCATGTATCCTGGGCTGCATCAACAGAGAGCTGGCAGTGAGCAAGGAGGGGATTGTCCCTGTTTATTCTGCCATTGTAAGGCTCTGTCTGCAGTACTGCATCGAGTTTAGGAGGGATGTGGAGCTGTTTTGAGAGGGTCCAGAAGAGGGGCACAAAAATGCTCAGAGGGCTGGTGCACATCTTCTGTGAAAAAAGGCTGAGGGAATTAGGCTTGTTCAGCTTGGAGAAGAGAAGGCTGTGGGAGTGACCTCACTGTGGCCCTCCAGTACATGAAGGGAGCTCTTACAGGCAAGAAGGAGACTGATTTTTTTTTCATTTTTTTTTTTTTCCCCTCATGTGGTGATGGGACAGACAAGGGCCAAGGGCTTCAGTCTAAAAGAGGGAACATTTAGATCGAATGTTAGGAAGAATGTTTTTGCTCAGAGGGTGGTAAGACATGAGAACAGATTGCCCAAAGTGGCGTTGGGCCCCTGGAGCTGTTTAGGGACAAGGCAGCCTGAGCTGATGGGTGGCAACCTTGCCCACAACAGAGGGTTAGAACTGGGTGATCTTTAAGGTCCGCTCCAATCTTAGCCATTCTATGATTCTATTTGCAAGTGTGGTTTGGGTGAGAACTGATACCTGGCATTGATAGGATCAGGAACTCTCAAAAGGGACATCTGTATGCAAACACTATGACAGGAGTGTGGAGCAGGTTCTGCCTGTGAACAGGCTGTGTTTAGAAGGTTTGATGATGAATATTTTCTTTGTCTCTAGTGACCGGCCTAGTAACTTGTGGTGGGAAAAAAATGTTAATATGTGTTGCTGAGCTTCTATATTAATGCAAGGCTCTTCCTGTCCTTCATGCTGCTTGGGACTTGATCATCACATTACTGAGTTGAATATGTATGTGAATTGTCTGCTCTGTTTGTAGGCCTGTGACCATAGGGCATGGGAAGACTGTTTTCATGGTCTTTGATGGATTTTTTTTTTTTTTTTCCCCTCTCACAAAGTCACAGGTGGCATTAGATACTGAAAAATGGAGGAAGTATTCTAATGTAAGAAACTTGTTAAATACAAGAAAAGGAGCTTTCCTCAGTCTTGTGATTTCTCATAATTTTTTCATGCAATGTATGTTCTATTACAAAAAAATACAGTTATTTAATAGCTTTTATTTATTGCTGGTGACTAGAATGAGATTATGAAGAGATTGCATTAATTATTTGATGGAAAAGTCAAAATCTGAAGCTTAATGCAATCAGTAGATTTAATATAATAGTGAAACTATCTATACAAGGAAAGGAGGTTTATTTCTCTAGGTGTCATGACAAAAAGGAAAAAAAAAGGAAGTGCAGTTAGAGACTAAATAATGAAGTGTTGTAAAAGCAGATAACTTGATTCTATTGTACTATGAGAGATGATTTCTGTTCCCTATTTGGAGAAGAAAGTCCTGTTGTGATAATGCTGAGATAGGAGATTGACTCCATTGTGTTATGCAGCTGCTACTGCAATGGTGACGAAGCCCTTAACGTGTGAAAATTTGTCACAAGAGAAGTCTACTTGCAGCTGTAAGGGCCCAGTCCTGCGAGGTGTGAATTCAAAATAAATCCTTGATCTCTCCCTTGGTGCCAGTCGTGCCAGACTGAAAACAAAACAAAAAATAATTTCATTCAGACATAGATTGTCTTTTCTTGAGATTGCCAAGAAGCAGAGATGCACAATAGCTGGGATGCCAATGGGTTACTGAAGACCCAGTGCTGTGTTCTGTGAGTTATTTGGGATTTTGCGCAGAGTGAGAGGACAGTGCTGCAATTGTTTAGTCTAGAACAGAATGATGAAGGTTTGAATCCCTGCTTCAAGCTTCTGTGTTAGAACTGGATACAAGTTTGGGTAGTCAGCACAGAAAGTTGGAATAGGAAGACTGATGTTAAAGGTCTGTTGATGATGCTTGACTCATACCCATTTTGCCACTAATATGGTTATATATTTTTTTTTCCTGATGGCCTGAAATTATGTTCCATATTTTGAGTTATCATGTCCAGATATTTTCAGAGCCACAGCAAGTCAAGCTGTATTATAATAAAACAAGCTTTAGGTAATTAATACTCAACACTGAATGAATTCATTTAAAAAAAAAAAAAGTTTCCAAGAGTTGGGGTTAAAAAAAATCAAAAAAGATAATGGAACATTTTGCTGTTAGTTTTGAAAAGACAGTTTTCTCCTACTTGAAAGGAGAGCAGAGCAATTTCTTTTTGTGCTGGGACAAAGGAAGCTAAGACATTGTCCTATTTATTTACTCTTGCTCAGACTTACTTTAGTACTATGGGGGTATTGTAGATGAAAAGCTGAACAGTGAAAGAAATATCAGATAGACAAAATAATACATGCACATGCTTTCCCAAGAAGGCTGTTAGCAGTTTTTAGTTCTTCAAGAAGTTCTTAGGAAAAAAGATAATATATGATTGAGAAATCATTCATTCTCAGTATGTATTTATTTATAGCATTTTTATGTTAATAAATAGAATATTTATTACACAGTAATGAGAATTTACATGTTTGTTAACTGAGAAACTAACCATGCAATTGATCATGCACTGAGTAAATCCAACAGCTTTCACTTACTGTATCTTGACCTGTTGATTCATCACAGTCACCAGGAGTACACAGCGGTCCACAGGTTCAGGGAGTGGATTTGCATAGGAGATCTCTAGGGTTGCAGCTTTGTTCACTACAACACGACGAGGAATCTAAATGACAAAGACACTTTACTCATCATTCACTTGTACTTTTCTAGAGACTCAGTTGAACTGTAAGGAGAGCATCTCTTATATTTGAAGATGAATGAGATATTGGTAAGAGTATTGGAATTTAACACGCAATAGGTATGCTTTCCTAGTACTTGAAGCTGGATTTGGATTAGCTAAATAGTATTACAGAATCATTAAGGTTGAAAAAGACCTCCAAGGTCATCTAGTCCAACCTTCTGTCTACCACCAATGCTGCCCACTAAACCATCTCCCTAAGTACTACATCTGCCCTTTCCTTAAACACCCCCAGGGACAGTTACTCCATCACCTCTATGGGCAGCCTGTACCACTGCAGCACTATTCCTTCTGAGAAGAAATTCTTCTTATTGAGCTACATGCATTGTTTTGGTTTTTGGTTGCTCTTTTTTTTTTTTAATACCATTTTAGTGAAATAGACCACTGACTACATAGACGTATCATTAAATCTGTCTGATATTTGGGTTGGTGTTTTTTCAGGGCACATAATTAATTAGGATTAAATTGTTAAAACTCCATAAACTGGCCTTGATATAGATTAGAACTCAGGATTTAACTCTGTACTCTGGGAGAAGGCAAAATTATTTGAAGGCAATCTGAACGCTTGCCAACAGCTGGAATAGATATGGAACAAAAACAATTTCTGTAAAGCCAAAGTAGTGAAATGTGACTGGGAAAGAAGAATGGTAACAAAGCAGATTAAAAGTGGTCTCTCTCATACACTGTCATTTTGAGAAAACATGCTTTCTCAGATTAAGCAGGCAAAATTTTAGAGCAACGCCTGGAACTGCAGTCTAATTTCATACATTTATCCTCAAATTCTCATCTTAAGTACTGAGCTTTAGGAAGGATATTTAGTTCTTTCTCTCTTTTTAGGGTATCAGTAAGGGAATTGTTTACCTTAATGATAATGTTTGTGTCCTCTAAAATGATTGTCTTCTCCACCAGCAGCTTAACTCCATGCATGTGCATGACTTCACACAAAGCAGTAACTTGGATCCTTTTGTCGGTGGTCAAGTATTTCCCATAATAAGCATAAGGGATCTTTAACCGGATATGTTTCCCTGCAATTCAAACATGTAGGAACTATTACATTTTGAAAGAATACTGAAGAAAAGAGAGTATTTGAAATTATCAAAGAGAGCAGAAGACAAGGCAGCAGAGGTTGGAGTGGAGGATTTGGTCTGAAGTAGAATCTTCTTATCTGCATTTCCCTGGATTTCTGTCTCTGCGAGTTTTTACTAGTTAGGCATATAACTATTTGTTCTCTCCATGTATCCTATTTGTTTACTTAATTCAAGAAGAGAGCATGGGTCAAGTTCCAGAGATCTTTTTCAAGCATTCTGGTCAGCTACTTATTGTGTTAGTCCTACTACTTTTCTGTTATGTGTGTGTGAGAGAGGGAGGGTGTTTATCTCTGCAGCCCCTGGAGAGGAAAAAGATCTTTATACAACAGGCTTAATTTCTTTATAGGGTAAGATGTGTACCTATACATATCGTAATGATCGTGAGCACACATATATCATAGAACCATTTGTGTTGGGAGTGACCCTAAAAGGTCATTATCTAGTCCAACAGTCCAACTCCCCTCCAATAAACAGGGATGTTGCGTTGTTTCTGGTACTCTACTGTAGATGTAGCTTTCTATGTAACAACTCATGGAACCTTTGCTTCCTGGTTGAACTATTGACATTTTTTAAAGTGAAAAATATCTTGTGCATAAACAGTGCTACTGGGAGATGGAATAAGTCAATGTACTGTAAGGCTGACATAGACATATCAATGTTTCTTCCTTCTCTTTGCCTTCAGGTCATTTTAATGGCTAAAAAAAAGCTGTAGAAATGCTCTTTGGGATTATTAGAAGTTACCTTGCTTAGAACCAAGATCCACAGAGGTGTTTGCTTTCAGGATCTCTGCCACTGCCCTTCTGGTGTACAGGACACTTGATGCACTGATGTCTATTTTCACAGTCTTGTGGTCAGTGGATAGGTTATTGAGAATTAAGATGAGGTTAATGTCTTTGCCAAACACTGGAGGTTCAGCCAGCTTGAACTTCCCAGAGATTCCAGGGTTTCTCATTGCCTCTGCAGGTCTTTCACGTGGGGAAGTGGTGTGTCCTTCTGTGATGTGTGATCCAAATATCTTGGCCAAGGCCTTTTTGTACACTCTTCTTTCCTCAGGGGAGCCTGGTTAAACAAGAGAACCAAGTAAAAATATTTATTTATTGCCTTTGGACCTCCTCTATGGAAAATCTATCAGAATGGCAAAGGTTCTCAGCTCTATATTGCCTAGAAGTCTGAAACAACTGAAAGTTCCTCAAATTTGTATTAGTCTTTTTTCACATGAAAGTAGTTGTAATGAGGTGAATAAGTCCCTGAAATGAAATATCATTCATTTGTTGTGGCTTTCTTTTTTTTGTATGCAAAATATTTTTTTCTTTGATCAGAATGTGCAGTAGTGTTATAGGTGTCACTGCTAATCTAACCAGCCTCTGTATTAAATGTGGTTGTGCTAAAACCTTGCAGAGGAAAGTACTGAAATACAGCCACTGATTCTGAACTCTTATTGAAAGACATATCTCCCCTCAGAAATTAGGCATCTAAAAACATCCCTGCAAACATATGGTTTAGTGGTTTTTAATACTTGCTCCTTTGTTTTCTTAAGTACAGACGAATGACACTTACTACCTTTCCTGTATCCCAACTGTTTTGTTTTCAGAATCCAATACTGTGAAGACTGAGTCTACAGAGGGTGCAAACATATAACAGCGGCTAGTTAGCTGATGGCTGGATGTCAAAGTAGAAGTGTGAGAGGGCATAGTTTGGTGAATAAGTCAGACAGGAAGGCTGAGTCACTGCTCATGGGAGCAGTGTAAAATGGGGTCTTCATAAAGAAAAGATTAAGAGTTGTAATGGACACAGTAGAGTTTCTTTGGGAGAAACTGAGTGTGTGGTCATATGGGGGGATAGATGTCTAGTACTAGAAGACTGCTTTAAGGTATTTGATTAGGGACTTGATGATTGTCCTCACCCAGTCAGTGGATGCTTTAAGACTTACAAAAATTTGGATTTGTCTGCCCCTGATAGTAAAGCACAGAGCTCAGGTGTTTTTTGTTTTGGTTTGGTTTTTTGTATATATTTCCTCTTGTAACTTTGTGTGAGAGAATGAAGTTTATTTAGTGTCTGTCACAGTAAGCTAGCAAGTACACAAAAACAAAAATATAATACTTGCTATATTAGGAAAGCAGTCTGACAACAGAAATATTTTCTGAAGGAATCTGAGAAACACCCAAACTAAACAGGCTACCCGTCCTACCACCACAAGTTCAGAAAGGGATAAATTAGGATAACAAACTCTACCTTCTGCATATTTGTAGTTATAAGTGATATCCACGCGGGAATTGCTGCCAACAGCTTTGGTGCTGATAAACCTGCCAATTATTTCAGTATCACAGTAAACTCTTTTCTTAGTTCCATCATTGTATACAATCCATCTGTTGCAATCAGCATTCACCTCTGTATACACAAATAAGGTGTCGTAATCCAGGTCTACGTCACCTTCTTTGATGGCTACGACAGATGCAGGGCCGCACTGGAATAATCCTAAAGCATGAAAAAAACGTGTCAAACTTGATTAATCATGCTCAGTTTGGAGAAGAAATGTTGAGTCATTACACTGTTACCTTTGCTTTGTTCCTGTGGAGTTGCATCTAAAACTTGCCATCCATTGTATCGTGTTCCCAGATCTGGGCGAATGAACCAGCTTTCGTTCCAGACATGATAATCCCTAGAGGCAGAGCACAATGTCTAGAAAGCATAGCAATATGGAGGCAGATAGGCTCCCAGATTGAAAGGTGAAGGGAATGGTTTTGTTTTTTAAAGATTATTTAAGGTATGACATAAGTTGTCTATTTACAGCAGTTCATTGCTTTTTATGAAGTACAGATTTACATATGGACAATGCTTGGGGATTGGGCTCAGTAACCTTCAAATGTAAGGGCTTCTAGTTAAAAAGAAACCTGAGACAGCTATACTCAAATTATTCATAAAGTTTAATAGTTCGTCTATAGTTGTGTGCAGCAGGAAATTATTAGAAAAAAAAAAAGCTAGGAACAGCATGTGATTAGAGTGATCCTTCCCCTGATGTACCCACCTTGTTTCTAGCAGACAGAAAATTAGGGACTTTCTGAACTAGAAACTGAAGAGGAGAACCTCCCTTGACCTGTTGGCCATTATCTTTTTAATGATAACCTGAGGGATTGCATTGGCCTTCTTGGCCACAAAGGTACACTGCTGGCCTATGGTCAACCTCGTGTCCACCAGGACACTTAAGTCCTTCCCTGAAGAACTCTCTTCCAGCAGGTCAATCCCCAACCTTTAGTGGTGCGTGCAATTATTCTTTTTGTTTGTTTGTTTGAAGTAAGCATATAGAATATGGCTTTATATGACATTCTAACTGGTTGTGAGATGCACAAATTCATATTTACCATGTGGAATCCTTGCTGATATTAAGACTTTTTCCAGAGCTGTCATAGTACTTATCGATGCTCAGGTTTCTATCCACATCATGAGCAGAATTAAAGTTGGAAACCAAACGAGTTGGAATCCCCAGGCACCTCAGAACTGAAATACATTTAAAAAAAAAAAGAAAAAAAAAACAAAAAACTTTTGTAATAGATTATGTCTGAGATTTAAGAAAAAAAAAAAAAAAAGTTATCAGAATATTTGATTCTTCAGGATGCCTTCAAAGCACTGTTCCTCTTATAGATTTAACTGCTCTGTGGTTCTGATAAAACCTGAGGTCACAAAGTGCTGCCTCTATTTCACCACAGTCTTTTACCCTCAGTGCTTACCTGTACACATCACACCTGCAAACACCCAGCACTGGCCGTATTGAACAGGTTTGTAGTTATCCTGACGCCATTTCTGGAGGATTACTACGCTGCCATCCCATCTGGATGGGTTCTCATGTGAATGGAAGCTTCCTTGCCACTTTCCCAGGAGAACTCCATTATCATTATCGTTTCCATTGATCTAAAAATAGGCCAGTGGACAGAACAGAAAAAAGCAGTTGTATGTAATATACCATGTACAGGGTTACTAATGCATTCTGCTTTTGTGTAAATTGTCCAGTTCTTACCATAGAACTGATGACTCGGCCCACATATTTAGGATCTCCTCTTCGAGATACATCAAGAGCTGGATCCTGACGATAGTATAGACTCAGATCAAGCATGGTGAGACAGATGTTTAGGATGTGGTCTTGAAACTGTGATAAGAGAAAATTTTAAGAAAATAGTTACGCTAACATAATTAAAGCAGATTCCATGACAGTTTCTCCTTTCTGAGGTATTCCAGACCAAAGATTATAGGGGGAGTTAGGCATAAAGTCAGTAGTGTGCAATTCACACTACAGTATTGGCTAAAGCCGAGGATGTCTAAGTAAACCCTAAGTCTGGCATAGTGCCTTTGTCCATTAGAAGAAATGACTTCTGAAAACTAAAACTGGAAAGCTTATTCTTTTTGCAGTTACTGGATTCCCTGGAATGGTATCAATGTCATTTCTAGCCAGTTGTATATTCATTGAAAATAGTGGGCATCTTGGAGCCCGGTGGGAATATTTTCATAAGCTCTATAATTGTATTTGGAGCTTATGGTACTTGTAGAAGTCAATCCTAGCTGCAGTGCTATTCTAAGTTCTCAATCCAAAGTCTTGCTAGGCACACAGCACACCACAAGCAGAACCAGCCAGGTTTGTACAGTTTTCATATAAATGTGTATTACTTATCAAACAAGCAAACAATGGTAAGTTGAAATGATACTGGAGACAGATGAACTTTCTGCAGCTTACCTGTCCATAGTACCATCCTCTTGCTTCAATGTATTTTGCATTGCCCACAAAGATAATTCCATTTTCATTTAGAACGTATTCCTGTCTCTCGTTTTCATTAGTTATGTAGACATCATCACCTGAAAAGCAAGTTGTACATGGTTTTACGCTTAAAACTTGCAGTCTTTGAAAAAAGATTTCTATCTTGACTCAAAGTGTGGAATTAACTTCACTATTTGGGAAACCAAATTTTAGTATTAAAACTCCCTGGACATGTGCAATTCAGTGAAAATTCCTTGTTATTGTATATGTCCTGGTGGTAGGGGGAAAAAAAATATATCTATCTATATATACTAATATGTGTGTGTGTGTGTGTGTTTTGCTGTTACTGTTTTCCTCAATTTTAGTACTTGTATTATACAAATGTTGCCTATTTTTATGTTTTATTTTTGTAAGGAAATGGAAAAAATCCCAGCTAGTTCACTGGAGTTTTCTGCTTTGTTGGAATAGTTAGAAAAATCATTCCAAAATTACCATGCAGATAATATTTCCCTTTATTTTTCAGTAATGTTCATCTTGTTTTAAAAGTCTCAAACAAAAATCTCTACTTGCCTGATCCAAACAACTACCAGAATGTTATTAGGAGAGCTGCTGAACTCTGACTGCATTGCTACTCATTGGTTGTCCTACTCTACGGCAGTGTTTAGCTTCTGCAGGAGCGTTGTCTTCGTACAGATTTTTAGGTTGATTTGTTCTCTCGTTATGTAGCACTATCTGCTTAGCTCTGTGCTTAATATCATAATACTGAAAATTATTTTCAGAAACTTCAGTATTTAAGAAAATTTATATAAAAGTTTTCTGTTCTGTCGAGTCAACTTTTTTACCTCCCTAAGGGAACTTCCCTTCCTTTCCTTCCTGCAAGTAAAAAGATTGTGTCAGAATCTCAGAATGGCTGAGGTTGCAAGTATCTTGGAGCAATATCCCTTTATTAAAGTTTCATAAAGACATTTAATTTAAAAACATCATTTCACTCTTCAGTGAATTAATAAGTTTATTGATAATTTTACCATTCTTAGAAGATGGAATTTCCTGTTTCCAAATTCTGTATCTATTTTAGAAATGCCATCTGTGAAATTAATTGCTTTCTATTGGGTAAACTAAAAATTTTAAGCAGCTCTTTTCTTACTCAAGAGGCTTTTTGTGTTTTCAGTCATGGTAGTAACACTGATCTGAACATGTTATACTCTATAATTTCTGTTCAGGAACGATTAACTGAAAGAATAGCCCAAGTGAGGTCACATTAGTGATATTAATATTTATACATCTGAGGAGGTGTTTCCTCTCATGCAGTTCAAGACTGCATTTGTCTTTTCAGGGACATTTGACTGTGGTTTGACCTGTAAGTGCCTCTATATCCCTCATTGTTCCATCTGAAGCCCCAACTGCTTTAAGCATTTACTGATATTACAGCATATGAATTAATTCCTGTCTTTTCCAGCTCAATGACTAAGCTCCTATGTGGAAATGTAATTACATACGGTCATTTGCAGAGAACATAGGTTGTTCTATTTCCCTTTTACTATGGCACTTCCTATAGTGGTAATGTATCCTCAGATTGATTCTGTTCCTGTCTCAGGAGCAGCAGCTTATTTAGACAAATCTTAACTTGAAGGATACTTGCTTTTGTTTAGCAGTGGTTAACGCATGGTCTGATAAATCTGGAGGGCTTTTCTGCAAAATCATTAGTGTTAATTATAAGGACATAGCTTACTTTATCATCTGGCAACAATTTCTCTTCTCTTACAGGCTCTCTTAACTTTGAAGTGATACAGTCTAATGCTAATCTAGGTTTCTGTCGTGTATTTGCAAAATCTGAGTCTAGAAATTTGCATTTCTTCTGCAGTACGCTGAGGCTGTAGAAATTAAAAATGGGAGCATCAAGAGAAGGCTCTTTTCAGCCCATGATGAAGATATAGAAAGTAGCAATATTCTTCACATTAGTCCTCTGTCAGTTTTCATAAGGATAGTTGTGCTGATGTTTTTGTAGATATAATGTACAAGAGCATTAGTGCTTTGATTTTTGTATAAGTAAAAGGCATTACTGTATGCTTGCTTTACTTTCTGAAATGCATATGCTTAAATGAAAGTCTGTTAGCTGTCATCTATAGAATGAGTGATCTGCTCAGTCCTGAAGACAGAGTCTATAATGTCATTCCATAGAGCACATTTTGTTAAAAAGATGAGGAAAGGTGGTGCATTTTTAATGTAGTAAAACCAGATCTGTGAATGCATAGCTGAGATATAGCAACCCAAAGAAAGGCAGCTTGGAGGATCAAGCTAATAGTTCGTTTATGTTCAAGAGAAAAGTCTTCAGTACCTACCTGGGCACCAAGGATTGAAAAGAATCACAAACTGCCCCAGGAATCTGGAGAATATCTTGTTCCCTGAGTTTACCTGGAGGATGAGATTGTATCGTCCAATGATGGCATTAGGTGGGCTAGTTATTATAAAGGTCATGTATCCAGACTCACTGGGTCCCTGGGCAGCTCTCCAGCCACTTGGTCCCACCTCAGAGAGGTTAAACACAGCCCTTGTACGATGAGCTTCTGAGGGGGATGGTCCTGCCAGGAAGAGTAGGCAATTAGTTCATATTCTAAAGGGCTACTTCAGTAATAACCTCACACTTATGTTACAAAGGTTCCACACAAAGGAACATATTGTGGGGTTAAGAGGTGTTAGAAATGCGAAAGAAAAAATGCATCTCTAAACATAATAGTAAGTTGGCAAAATAGAAGGGAGTAATACCATCCAGAGGGACCTGGACATATTAAAAAATTGGGCATATGAGAATCTAATGAGGTTTATCAAGATCTAGTGCAAGTTGCTGCACTTGGGTTGAGGCAAACCTGGATACACATACAGACAGAGTAGAACTCATTGAGAGCAGCCCTCTGGAGAAGGACATGGGAGTCCTGCTGGATGAAAAACTCAAAATGAGCCAGCAGTGTCTGCTGAGAAGAAATTCCAAGAAGGAATGGCTTTAAACTCTCTGGAAGCATTCAAGGCTGAGTTGAATGGGGCTCTAGGCCCTGTCCGGTGGGTGGTGACCAGCCCGTGGCAAGGGGTTGGATCTTTAAAGTCCCCTCCAACCTAAGCCATTCTATGATAATAAGGGGAAGCTATGTGTGAGTGTGGAGTAATCTAAGGGAGCATTACCTATTTCAGTGACAAAGGCTAGGCTCTCCCCAGGGTGCTTTTGTCTGTTGAAGTACAGAGTAATAGTGAAGGCTTGTCCACGCCTCACGGTCAGCTCAGTGTTGGCATATCTGTCAGTATGGTGTGCACTTGCATTTACTGAAGGCTGCCAGCTAATATGTGTTGGTTTCAGCTCTGTAAAATAAGAGAAAATATTAAGAAGCTAACAGCATGAGAAGAACTCATTTCCTGCCAAGAACGATGAGATTAGTAAGAGCAGTTATCTTTTATTGGAAAAAGGACAGATGGTCAACTAAATTGATGAAATCTAGTGGCTAATAACAGAAAGAATGAGCTTGTATTTTGTTACTGGGCAGTCATACAACAAGTTCACAAATACTTTCTATATAGTACAAGGTGCATTTTTATGAATGAAAAATTTATGGAAGCAAATCACTTTGCTTCTGTCTTTTCAAAGTTAGCACCAAATGATGTGGCTACTAGTCACTCTACAGTTCTCAACATATATGTTTTAAGTTTCCAGAAATGTTTGTTAGGATTTCTTACTTTTCCTGCTTACATTTTGGTGACACCTGGCCTTGATTAAGGAAAGACACGTAGTGAGAGATGATCTGTCTTTAATGAATGAATAGGAAATACTTGTGAATGTATTAGCAGTATCTAAAGGAGGGGGGGACTGTTAAAAAAAAAAAAAAAAAAGGGGAGAAACTCACTAGAAGGGTCTGTTGTGATAGGACAAGGGGAAATAGTTTCAAACCAACAGAGGAGGTATTTGGATTGAATATAAGGAATATGTTTTTCTACAATAAGGGCAATAAGGCACTGGCATAGGCTTCCCAGAGATGAGGTGTTGGATGCCCCATCCCTGGAAATGCTCAGAGTTAAGCTGGAGGGCATTTGAGCTCCTGATGAAACTATAGGTGTCTCTCTTCATTGCAGGGAGTCAGACTAGATGGCCTTTAAAGATTCCTTTCAACTCAAGCAGTTCTATGATACAGAGTGGTGAGGTCCTGGAACAGGCTGCCCAGGGAGGTTGTGGATGCCCAGTCCTTGGAGGTGTTCAAGGCCAGGTTGGATGGGGCCCTGGGCAACCTGATCTAGTAAATGTGGAAGTTTGGTGGCCCTGCCAGGCAGGGTGGGTTGGAACTTCATGATCTTTAAGGTCCCTTCCAACCCAGGTCATTCTGTGATATGCTGGATCTTTTGACACAGAAAGTCAACTGGCTAAATTTAGCACTGTCCAAAATTACAAGTGGATGGTTGGGATTGCTGTTGTAGCAGGTTTTGCCTTCATCATATCCTAGAGTAATTCTGATTACTTCTAATGTGCTTGGAGCTCTATGATAACAAGGGTCCCCCTTCATACATACTCTTATTGTAGTCTATTGTATAAAATCCACAAAGTAGTGTTTGCCACCTTAAAAGCTATACTAGCATCAAAACATATGTTTAATGAATATGTGCATTATGTACATAAGCATATATAATTAAGCATATATATATATACACTATACTAGCATAAAAAGCAAGTATGTATATGATACTCCTAGCAGGAATGTTTTCCCTGCTCTTGCTCATGCTTCAATGCAGTGCTCAAAGTGGGAAGGAATGGATTAAGGCCTGTGGCATAATGCTGTATTTTGGTTGAGGTCTTCAGAGAAGATTCCAGTTTTGTCTCATACCATATAGCACAGCAATGAACTACTAGGTCAGACCTGAAACAGTATAGCTGCATCTTAAAATACAATCGACGCACAAACTTTGAAGAAAGATTAAGAACAAAATCTACCTTAATCTGCCAAAAAAGTACTGTAATAACATTCAAGGGAAAAGAGTATTTTCTTTGTAGTCCAAGATTACAGAGAGGTAATATAAGCATTAATAGACTAAAAGAAACAATATTACACTTTTCTACGACATCCACTGCATTAGGCTATTTCCTCAGCAAAGCAACACTTAAAAATGTACTTGAAAACTTGTCTTTCATGAATGAGAAGAAGATAGACCTGCTTTCCCATTGTCCAGATCATCAGTCATTATTTTAAACATTGATCTTGGTCAATATATAGCAAAAATATTGTCATTACTAGAGTTTTAAGACTTCTTTGAATTCCCATCTATAGAGTTCATGCTTGCAGCTTGCTTACATCAGTTTACACAAATTTTCTTAATACAAAATAAAGTATAATGATTTTTAAAAAGCATTTAAAAATAAAGGGTTTAACTAGAGTTAGGTTAACTAGAGTTAGGTGTGATGCCTTTGAAGTGATGGGAATTCCTTTTTTTCCTCCTCAAAAATGACTCCCGCAAGGCTGAAAATAATTTTCAGTCATTGTAATGGCAATAAGACACTGAAAATGAGATGCAAGAACAAATGGTACTATGAGACTTCCTCCAGATAAAAAAAAATCTGTGCAGATTTCTACAGGGCATGTATCATAAGTAACCAGTCCCAAGTAAAGTACCTGCTGAAGGGAAGCTACTGACACACAGAACTCACCTGCCATTCCCTCAGCTTATGTGAATTGCATACGCCTTCTACTTTGTTCTTCAAGGAAGTCCAATTTGCGCTATTCAAAAAACGAAGAAACCCAGCAATCTTTGTGTACCGACAGCTGAAATTCAAGAAAAGGAATGGGCACTTAGCAGTTGTTATTAATACATGTAGGCTTGTCAAATGAATTAATTAGTTGCTATAATATAAGTATGTCTAATGCCAATGTTTCTGTACAATGTGGGTGTAATTATGGGAGGAGATACCAAAATTATTTACTCAGAGGAAATGCATTCTCCCAAATTCCAAGACGAGTAGGACTTCCTACAAAGAATAATGGGTGTGCCATGAATAAGTTATCTTCGGGGATGAGGAAATAGGGAGTGTGGTGGGACATACAAACCATATGAAGGAAAAGAGGCATTTCCTGATGACTTAACTTCCAGGTTGGTTAATGTGATTTCTGGTTTTAAGACCTTGCCCCCTGCCCTAAGTGAAATGACAAATTCCCAGTATAAACCAATATATATCTGTTTTATTAGCAAGCTCCATATTATCTATTCAAACAGAAATCTTCTTAAAAATAAAATAAATAAAAAATTCCCAGAACCCAAATTATTAACCATTAATAATTTCTATCAGCTCAAACTTTAAAATTTACTTAAAAAGCATGCAGGTAATAAGTGACATTTTTCTGGGGACAAATAATTATCATGTTTAAATTCCTCATCTCCACTTATCATATTTTAGTGTTCAGTAAAGACTTTACATTTTTATGTATATATATATATATATATATATATATATATATATATATATATATATAAATCTAAATTTTTAAATTAAGAGAAAAATAGCAAATAGGCAGAAATTAAGATCTATTCCTATTCTAGAAATTTATACATATACATACATATATATATATATGGGCTTTTCACATCTTTTTGTGAAACTTGGCTTTGATAGCATGAACACAAGGAGAGTACTTATATGGCTTTCATGCCTGTCCTGTTCTGAAAGAAAAACAATACAGCTTTTCATACTTGGCAGCACTGTATCAGGTATGACAGTGTATATTTCCACTTACATTATAATTCAGAGGTCCTTCCTCTTCTTGGAAGTTCCTGGGATGCTCAGGCTCTTAGAACTTGTTCCAGGAGTCTCCTTGAATGGATTTGATTGCTTTTCAGAGCTGCTTTAGTTAGTCTTTTTCTCTTCTCCTTAATTCATAGTCCTTGGAAACCAAAAGAGCCACAAGCCTCTGATGTTACCTGATCTTCACACACAGTCCTAGTGATGAACCGCATCAACCAGTTCTTAAGTTCAGGTGTTCAGTACTTACAGTGATTGCTTCAGACGCTTCACACTGCTCCCTCTGGAGCATGACTAGTTCCTTTTTTCTTCCTTGCTACTCGCATAGGCAATTAAAATTCAGACCACTTTTTCTGTCTCGGCTGCATCCACCTCCTTTACCTCTGTATGACGTACCCATTGTGGTGTTCACCAAGCCTTCCTAAACTTTCATAGTGGCCTACATCCTAAACCAGCACCTGACAGTCGACACCTTCACCACACCAAAGCATTAGCAGCCACTTTTGTAATCCCTTTGGAATGCAGCGGTCATGGTTCCTATGTGACTAATGACTTAATAGTGTCACAGGTGTTTTTCCTAGCTCAGTTCCACCCACCTATCATCCAAAATGGTCAAAATATTTTATTCCTTCTTTTCCTTATTTTCGTGGCCTTGGAATTGCTGTCGGTTTTCCAGCTTTCCAGTGTAAACCTAAACTTACATTTTTCTTGCCTTCTCAATAATTTGTTGTTTGAGTATTTTGTTATCCTGACCTCAGATTAGCCTTACTGCACCTTAAACTCATATTGTTGCTAGTCTTTTCTAGAAAGTGTAAGTTCCACAAAAACATTGCAGAATCCTATCTATGAGTCTGTATCCCAGTAGGCATGCATGTAATTAGATGTGTTTACTTTATGCACATTTGAAATCTTGCAAAGGAAGGGTGTTGCCTTTCTATGATTCCCCTAGAGGTCCAGTTGACCAGATTCTGCCATTTCTGCTAGTGCTTTCACTCATTTAATAAGAAGTTGAAATTCTAAGTTAAAGTCTGTCCATGTGCTTGAACTTCCCTCATTTAGTCTATGTGGTGAGAGCTCTTAGTTCTCACAGGTTTTAAGGAACATCAAGAGAAAATCTGTGGGCTGCTTTTACAACTTCTCTGTAGCCATGTAATTAGATAGCCAGTATGATGTACTGATGTCATGTGTCTGGTATGGAAAACTAGAAGGCTGCTGCTGTGTGCCCCTCAAGTACTTTTTCAGTGTATAGGGGCAAGGTGGGTTCTGCAGTCCAAAGTACAATAGAGCAGTAGTGCGACTTCTCATTCACTTCATCTACACAGATCATTTTTCAGTCAGAGATTGACTTACTGTTGCATAATTATCACCCATAAAGCAAATCACTCAATGGGCTACACCTAGCTCTCTTGTTCCTGGAATCTTGCTTTTAGCTTCTGCTTCCCCACAAACTACTTAATCACCTGCCAGTTAGAGTTGCATTGAAGGAACATCTATTCTTACGCATACTGTTTAGCAACAGGAATTCAAGATGTGGAATTCATAAGCTAGGTTAATTATACAATTTTTAAATGAAGGCTAAGTCTATTAAGACACGCCTTTTTACTACCATTTTTGGCCCTCACAACACCCAAACAAATTTGGATGCATTCTTCGTTTACACCAGTTTTTTCCTGCTTGTGATCTGCACCTATCTACCATTAAAAGTTTAACTAAGATATACTGAGCTTGATCTCAATATTAACTGGATTCTGTATTTAATATATTATTTGCTAGTGGAGATGGCTTCCTAACATGCAAACTATCATGAAAAATTCTAATTTTTCCAGAGTTAAAATACCTCCTGACCTAAGATTACTCTCCCTCTGATTTCCAGAGAGTATCAGTGAGAACAAATAGCAGCATGTAAAAAGAACCTCATATGCTGTGAGCTGGGTGATTATCCTAACACGTTTGCCAAGTTGCTCTCATGTTGGACAGCATCCAAATTGCTTCAGAACATTTTCTGTGCCACACTTGGCCACTGTGATTTGGCAGAAAAGACAAATGTCATGATGCTTACTCATTATTGCCAAAAAGACTGGGCAAAATCATGTAAAACATGCACTTAATCCTGGTTACTTTCTAGTGTCGTGATGGCAATGAAGGGAAACACCACTATGCAATTGCACTGTATAAAGCCTTTAATGTGTAAAAATGTGTTTATGTTTCTGTAGAAACAGCCAAAGACAGAAGTAATGATTTCCAAAGAAAAGCAGACTAAAGTCAAACAAGTCATGGAAGGTAAGAAATTCTGTTTAATAACATGACACAGTGGTAAGTGAACTATTCCACACTTTATTAAAAATTACAGTGTAAAATGTTAATGATGTAAGGTTGGTAAACCCATATGACAGGAAGCAAGGATTTTGTTCTGTTAATTTTCTCATGTTTTTTTGTTGTTTTGTTTTTGTTTTTTGCACAATATTTCTTACACCATTTTTTTCAATTGGTAGTGACAAAGATAGTTTATTGTGTATCCTCCTTTTAGTCAATCACCTTTACAGTTTTAAAGGCCTTGATATCTGCAAATTTATCACAGGAGAAATTAACAAGCAGATGTTTGGAGCCCGTCTCAAAAGGGGTAAGTTTAAATTTCATACTGGATATCTCTCTGGCTTTCAGTGGTGGTACTCTAGAAATAGGAAAGAAAAGAAAAAAATATAAGAAAATGTAAGGACCCCCCCAAAAAACCATTATGCAGTAATCCAGATAAGCTTACTTGGGATTAGGGTGAAAACTTGCTCATCTCATTTAAGCTAAAGCTTCATGCAGAACAGGAAGTATAAAACGTATCATTGTGTTGAATGAGCTGGAGCCACAAGGCTGATGCAAACTCCAGAATTGCAGTAGATTATAGCAACATGAGAAAAGTGTTTACACATAAAACTTTTACTGGAACTTGCTGGGTAGGCAAGAAAGTTGTATCAAATTATAAATAATCATTTGCCTTCCCAAAGTACGGAGTCAAAGCTTAGGTGAGATGGAAAGGTGATTTAAAGCTGTGTGCAAGAAGAAAATCCTGTGTTTGGTTCAAAGTCACCCATGGCTGTGTTAGGGATTAGTTATCTTCAGTAGCAGGAAGGAGGCACTTCTTGTACTTACTCTATCTTAAGGATTCCTCTCAGCAGGTCACTGCCTTCTACCTGCAGCACACAGTCCTTCACTTCTATATCAATAGGATTGGTAAATACCACTTCCACATCCACTTCTTTATTCACTTTTGCCTCACCAAGTACCTGAGCAAAGAAAATGTTTAAAATATCAGATTGTCGTGTCAGAAGAGGGATTACTATGAGGCACTGTGATATACCAAGGCAGAATATAAGCAGAATATATCTTTCTGAGGAAATAAGAGCCTAAAGGGCTCATTTTCCCCTTACTCTGCCACTGCAGTTAGAGCAAAGGGACAGTAATTCACCTGTATCTCAATGGCAGGGTTGTCCAGGGCAATATGTCTTTGTACCAGTACTTGAATCCCACCTTCTACATTACATAAAGCTGTTACTTCAATCGCATTATCTGTAGTTAACTGCTGCTGATATTCAGCATAAGATATCTTAATGGGAAAATGTTTCTCTGTAGAGGGGAAAAAAAAAAAAAAGAAAAAAAAAAAGGAAATAATAAACACTTTTATAAGGGAACAGACTTTCCACCAAGTATTAATACAGAGATAGATATGCCCACTTCTCTGGGCAGCAGTGCCAGGGCCTCACTGCCCTCTCAATAAAGGATTTCCTCTTCACATCTGACATCAATCTCCCCTCTTTCAGTTTAAAGCCATTCCACTTTGTCCTATCATTATCTGTTTATGTAAAAAGTCAGTCTCCATCTTTTTTATAAGCTCCTTTTCTTAAGTTCTGAAGGGCCACAGGAAGGTTTCCCCACAGCTTTTTCTTCTCCAAGCTAAACAAGCCCAATTCCCTCAGCTTGTTTTCACAGGAGAGGTGCTCCAGCCCTCTGAGCATCTACATGGCCCTTCTCTAGGCTCACTCCAACAACTCCACATCCCTCCTGTACTGGGGGCCCCAGGCCTGGACACAGATGGGTCCTCATGTGGGCAGAGTAGATAGGGACAACACCCTTTCTGCCCACTGCCACCCTCTGATGATGTAGCCCAGGATGCTCTAGTCCTTCTGGGCTGCAAGTACACACTGCTGGCTCATTTTGAGCTTTTTACCCATCAGGACCCCCCATGCACTTCTCTACAGGGCTGCTCTCAAGGAGTTCTCCCAGTTTGTAGATGTTTTGGATTGCCCCAAACCAGGCTGACCATCCTCTAATGCCTGTTTACTGATAACTTTTAATAAGAATTGTGTGATTATTTTATTTGAAAAATTACCTTCCTCAGGAGACAGAGAGACAGAAAGGGAGTCCTTCCAGATCTCACGAACTGGTTTTCTTGTGTACATGGTGCTCCAAGCAGTCATATTTACATTAACAGATTTAACTTCCGATTGTAAATTTGTAAGAACCAGAATTAAATCGAGGTCTTTGCCAACTTCTAAAGGACCGGCCATTTTAAACCTTCCTGAGATATCAGGCTTTTGTTCAATTTCCTTTGGTGTTGGTGCTGTAGGATCAAACTTATCCTCAAGTCCCAGCTTTTTACGTGCTTTTTTAAAAGTATCTCTTTCTTTTTTAGAGCCTGTTAGAAACAACAATGAAAATTACCCTCAGCAGTTAACGAACATCTTTTCTTTTACATGACAGCTAGAGACTACTCAGCAAAACATAATTCTGTACTGAGGGGGCAATGGTATAATGTGGTCTGTTGACTCTGACAAGCAGCCAAACACACACCCAACATCACACTCACTCCCCATACCTGCAGGATAGGTAGAATATAGAAGAAAGGTGAGAACTATGGATCAGGATAATGACAGTTTAAAAGGGAAAACAAAAGCTGCACATGAATGAAGAAAACATCCCAGTCAGGCCCAGTACACAATGGAAGCTAGTTACTTGGCCTCTACGTTACCATGTTTTCCACTCTTCATATACATATTTACAGTAAGAAGATTCATTCTCCACATTTGCAAATTCAATTCATGGTTATAATATATTTCTCCACTAACAAACCCAAAGATCTGTCAAGTTTATGTGCTGTGTGTTGCTTTTCTTGCACCTAAATATTGATTTAGCTTAGGTTTTTTGTCACAGGTCTTTCATCTTGTTGTCAAGTAACTGGGTTATAGACTAATCAGTACAAAAGAGAAGCAGCCAGTAAACATTAACATATAAAGGTGGAGCAGTGAATACTTCATCAAAGTTATTTGGATTTGTCTTATTTAGGTCACGCAAAGCAACTACATATCAGAAAGTGAATGGCATTATTTTTTACTCTTTACATTCTCTTTTCTGCTAGAACTGAATAAATTTAGTATAAATTTCCATTTCACCATATAGATGTCCCAAACTGCCAACCAAGAGTCTTCTATCATTAAAGTTCTGGAATGAACCAAATATAGAACTATGGAGTTGTGTTTTTTTACCTTCTTCATATTTGTAATCACTGGTGATATCTATACGATCATCTCTACCAACTGCCTTTGTGCTGATGAGTTGGCCGATTACTGTTGACTTGTTGAATAATAATGTTTTCTTTCTAGTTGCAGGATCATAATTCCAGTACATACAGTCTGCATTCACTTCTGCAAATACAAACGGACAGTCGTAGTCCAGATCTACATCTCCTTCTTTGACGGCATTCCTTGAGGCAGGACCACACTGATAAATTCCTATGGCATCAAGAAAATATACCTTAGAACTAATCAATGGTTTTACAGTAAGAAGATTACTAGACAGGTATTTATCAATGACTTTTGAATTACCAAGTGCTGCTGGACCATTCCAGCCCTTTCATCCATATAGACCCTCATATCAGGCCAATAATCAATGTGTCTTGCGTTTATTCTCAACATACACTTGATCTATTTTATATTAATCATTAATCTTCAATAGCTCTAGACACATACACTGAAAATATAGAAAGAGCTGCAGAAGACTGGCCCTGGAAACCTAATTTGTTTCTCGGCAGCCATAGAGGAGCTGATGTTTTTTTAATTAGTCAGAAACTGTCACTTCATTTCTTAGCAGGAAAAGAAATTTCTTTCACAGCAGTTTTACAATTTATTTTTCTCTCTGAAAATGACTGACTTTATGTCTTTTCAGCACTACTCCTGGAATGAAATCTGTGTACCTCCACTCTCTTCTTGGGGAGTTGCATCCAGAATTTGCCATCCACTGTATGAAGGGCCCAAGTCACTGCGGGAAAACCAGCTTTCATTCCAGACGTGGAAATTCCTACATTCAAGAATGAATAAAGTAAACCAGTGGTATGTGTTTCTTAATTTCTATTTGCATTCATTAATTAGTATCCCTTGTCTCAAATGCTTTAACTTTTGAAGGTTCTTATCCGAGACTGATGACTACCACTCTGATCCTGGCAAACTTAATTACATAGGAGCTGAAAATTGTATTATTACATCATAAATTTTCAAGGAGAGATACTGAATTTAAATTATCCAAAATGTCTTGAGCCTCTTTGCCCTCCCCCAAAAAAATTCTGAGTCTGTAGACTTCCTTAGTTTTTGCTGTGCTTCTTACTGCACAAAACTATAGTATTTTTTGTAAGCTTCTCTTAGATTTAGGACATGTCCAGAACAAGCAGGGAGGCAAACAAGGCAAACAGTGAGAGGCTGCACTCTTCTTTGCTGAATGAAAGCTTACTTCAATTGCATTTGTTGCTTAGTGTTGATAACATTTCTTTTCACTGCAGATTATTTCACTACAAGAAAAAAGGAGAAGGAGAGGGGTGCTAGTTCAGTTGAACTTTTACAGTTTAACATGGTTTGGTTTTGAAGAATAACTTCAAATAAAGTTAGGTCCCAATATTTGATATTTACAGTATAACATCCCATTTATTTTTTTTCAGTAATCTGTGGCAGCTATAACTTTGTCTGCCTTGGCTTCCGTTTGCTGTAGTAACCGATGTTAATTCTCTGTTTAATTAAGAAAAGTAAAAAATACCTAATTTTGTGGTAGTATAATTTTGTTTTGTTGATCTTCTGCATGTAGTTGTTTTTAGGACAATTTTTAAGCAGTTAATAGAGCATTTGTCATCAGAATCTACACTCTGCATCTGAAGGCTATAATCACTGATAGGTCCTATTACTAAATACTGCAGAACCTTACCAGACACTGTCAGCTCCCTCATTCAAATGATTTCCAGAAGCATCGTAAAACTCATCCACACGCAGGTTTCCATCTGCATCATGGGCAGAGCTGAAGTTTGTAACTGTGCGAGTGGGAATCCCTAGACATCTAAGCACTAAAGAGAGAATGGAAAACCATAGTCAGAAAGCACTATTTCCAGAATATGATGTTTCATATAATAGATGAATATTCAGAAATATTTTCACGTAGAAAGTGTTATTAGTGCACAGTGTCCATGCAGTATCATTATATACATTACATAAATCATACCTGTGGTTAATACTGCTGCAAAAACCCAACACTGTCCGTATCTAACAGGCTTGAATCCTGATTGCTTCCAGTTTTGCAGGATTTCACCACTTCCAGTCCAGCTGCTTGGACTTTTCCCACCCTCATAATTTCCACTCCAGTTTCCCCGTACCACCCCTTGGTCATCATTGGCATTAACCTGGAAAAATATTCATAAAATTTATGATAACATAAATTAAGAGTTTACAATAGATGAAGTAGTGGTGGAGGAGGGGACAGGAGAAAAGCTTTAAATGACACTTTAATGGACAAAATCATTGCTTCTTGCAGTTGGCCTTCAGGAGGAAACCTCATCTTTTCAGAGAAATTCTAGAAGTGTCCTCATAAGTAATGAAAAGAAATTAACCACTGTTTTCCCCTCCCAAGTGCAGTAGTGCCCACCAAGATGACAAACACAAGTTTATAGTGAACCTTTGTGTTGTGAGGTGGCAACTTTACTACTGTATGATTTAATGGCATCATAAATACTTAAAATGCAGTGAATCTGTCAGAATGTTCCTGCATGATAATGGGATGAACTATTAGCAAGTGCATAGACAATGTTAAATTAGGGGAAGGAGCAGGTGTAAGAACTGCAGAGTCACTTTAAGAATCTTGGATACTGGGTCAAAAAAAATTTAATGAAATGTAGGATGAAAATATGTAGAATTTGGGATTCAGGGCAGGAAAACCCCAAGCGTTAGTACAGGCTGGGAAGTAGTTTGCTGAGTGGCCACTCAGCTGAAATAAACCTGGGAGTTACAGCAAGAGACACAAATTATCAGAATACTGAGGGAAGCTGTTACAGCCCTTTAATTTTCACTGTGCCAGGATTACTGTCCAGCTCCCAGTTCAGGCTTCTCAGTTCAGGGGAATGTTGTGGCACTGAACAAGGTCCAGAAGACAGGGCTACTGAGATGGTCATGAGCCCTAGAGCACACAACTTACAAGAAGCTGAGAGTGCTAGGCTAGTTCAGTCTAGCAAAGATGAAGGAGACTATAGTAAGATCTTACAACTGTTTGTATGGGACATACAAAATCAGGAGTCCAACTTTTCTCTGCCCTGGTATTATTACATGCCAAGAGGCAATGACAGAAAGTTGTAGCTTGGGAAGACCATATTGGACATAAGAGAAAAATTAATCACTAAGAAGACAGTGAAGCTCTGGAATGATCACCCAGAGGGGCAGTGAAACTTCCACCCTTTGAGATTTTCGAGACAACATGACAAATGAATGGATGACCTGCTCTAGTGCTCCTGTAGACCCCCTTCAAATGGGAAGTTGGATTAAAGACCTCTAAAATGCGCAGCATAACAACCCACAACATAACTTTGAGTTTGAATACTGCATATCAAAGCGGTAAGTGTGAGACATACATAAATGAGACAAGTCTGGAAGGCTGAGATCAGACAACAACTTAGGGGTTTCCCTGGCTCACATTTCTGCTTTGTGGTGCATGCAAAACAGTGGCCTAAAATTTTCTGAGAAGTGAACAGTGAGTAGTTTGGACTTTCTGAACACGTTGTTTACCATTGCACTGAGAACACGGCCCAGATACTTGGGATCATGTCGGTGCGATACATCTGTGGCAGGATCCTGACGGTAGTTCAAGCTTCGATCCAGCATGGCAAGGCAAATATTGAGGATATCTGCTTGAAACTATGGTATAGAAATATATTAGTGAATTGGAAATGCAGGTCATTCTACTATACTAAAATATACAGATAAGTAGAACTACATGAGCATTTAATATTTCTTTAACCATAAGATGAAACATTGCAGCTCAGCCAATAAAAATGATCCCTCAACAAACCATGAAGATTGAAACTCTGAGAGGTTTTCAAAGCTCAGAATGTGTGGGATGACAGCCAGGCCTGTGCTATTCAGTGATGCTCCACTATACTTCACAGCAGACTCTTAGATTTCTGATGTCTGCATCGGTATTGTAGCTCTTATCACCAACTAGTCAACTGCAAATTTTCTCATTAATCAATGAAAGAGAACTTGCTGTGAGTTCTAACTGCAATACCAGACTCCTGGTCTTCTGAGGTGTATAGATGTGATAAGCATTAAACAATAAATAAGCTGATCATCCAGCATATGTGAAAAACGGTGCACAAAGCACTGGCTGCTGGTTCAGTGCTGTGTTTACCTGGCCATAGTTCCATCCAAAACTGTTGATATGATAACTGTTGCCTGCAAAAATGATACCAAACTCTTCTAGCACGTATTCCTCACACTCAGCCTTATTAGGCATGAACACATCATCACCTGAAAAGACAAAGTAGAGGTATATACAATCACAGCAGGCAAAATAAATAAAAAACCTCCAGAGTTTTGGTAGAACTTAATCTGCATTTTTTTGGTGGGTGGGGGAGGCAAGGGGATCTCCAGTAAATACATGATACAGAGCTGGTTTTATGTACCAGAGGGTCCTAAGAAACCATTATATGCTTTTCTCACTGCTAAATTATGCGGTGAATGTTCAGTCCCCATACTACAGAAGTGTAGGACAAATGGAGAAGCTGTGGATACTAATCAAACTACAAGTAAATCAGTTCTTTCCAGGAAATGCTGATCTGTTCATACCTGAAGACCAAGGGTTGAAGAGCAAAACAAAAGTGCCAAGGGCTTCTGGAGACGAGCTGCCAGTTGAAGTACTTTGAACACTCAGCTTGTAACGTCCGATGACAGCATTAGGTGGGCTGGAGATGGAGACGCTCACAGAGTTGGAACTGGTGGACTGAAGAACTGCACTCCAGCTCTCCTTGCTTGCTGTGCTGGAGATACCAAACGTGGCTAGGGTCTTGGCCTGCTTGGAGGGTTTTGGGCCTTTTAAGGAAAATAAACAACTTTATTTCTCCAGCTTGCTGAAACTTGTCAACAAACCTATTGGAGATTTAACCCTTCTCTTAGATTAATATGGCAAATGTCTAAAAATGAAAGTAACTACCTCTGCCAGCTGAGATGGAAGTAGTGCAGCAAATACTTCAAATACTTCCAGGGCTACTTAAAGCAGAATTTTGCTTCTGAGCTATTAACTGGCTACCATATAGCACATACCAGGCCAAAAGAATGTGGCTTAGACATTACAATTTCTGTGAAAGAAGTTGGGAGCCATACCTGTTTCTGCGATGAATGTTAAGGTTTGCTCAGGCTGTTCTATTCCATTGAAGGTGATTACAAAGGCCTGACCTCTCCTCACAACCAACTCTTTGCTAGAAAATTTACTTGTGTGGTGCTCTCTCCCATTTTCTTTCACGTGCCAGTCAGTACTTGGCTGCGTCGCAGCTAAGAAAAAGTGAGAAGTACGTTAGGAGGAGGAAGAAGCACATAAACGATTGCAAGAATTGCAGGTTACTTTCTGTAAGTAGCTAATGAAAATGTGAAGTTTCCAACACAAATGGAAATAAGTTATTTCTGAGCATTTTATTCTTTCATTTATATATATCCAGTACTAAATTAAAATCTGAAAAGAATCTAAGAGGAGAGAACTAAGAGATAATGGAACACCTGTGAGTTACTGAATGCAGAGTCCAGCTGAACTCAGCTAATTCTGTCGTGGTTTCATTCATCCCATGATGTGATGTTCTAATCTTCTTCAGATTTGCTACCTCTGAATAAGAAATGAAGAATGATCCAAAGAATGTTTCTGCATTTTCAATTGTGATGAGTTCCCTAGCCCTGCTGATGTTACATGTACCTCTGATGTAAGTACCAGTTCTTATCTCTTGAAAGCACCTAACAAGAACATAAAATCATAGAATTATTTGAGTTAGAAGAGATCCTTAAAGGTCATCTAAACCAAACCCCCTGCAATGAGAAGGGACACCTACAGCTTGCTTGGGCCATTTGACAATGGGAGAGATTACAGAATTAGAGAGAAAAGACCCCAAAAATCATGAATGTTAAATAATATGGTGTAGAATACTCTTGTGTGCAAGCTATAGCTTTATCAGAGGCCAAAGAACAAGTGTCTGAAGTTGGTTTGGCTCTGACATGGACTGACCCTATAGAGAGTTCTTTAGCAGATTAACTTGATGATTGAAATGAAGTGCAGAAGATATTAGTGTATGTTTTCTTTAAAAATTATGTTTTAAATAATCATTTTTAAAATAACACTTTATTTTTAAAATAGTCTTTACTCTCCTCCTTCCTCCCCTTCCACCCCATAAAGAGGAACAATAGGAAAATCTTTAGTGGGACAGAACTATGTCGGGTTGTTACTAAGTAAAAAATCAGCATCCTGTGTTCAGCTTGATTCATCCACAGGGAGGTGATCTTTGCAGCATGATCATCAGCTTATCAAGTCAGGCAAGCCTTGAAATAACTACATTTGTAGCCTTAGAAATGCAGTCATATTTTGAATGGAGGGGAATGTTTTTTTATCTAGGCAAGCAGTATATACTTTGATTTTTTAGGAATGTACCTATTTAAAAAATAGTAATCTTTAGAAACTTGACAATAAATCGCTTCTGTTATGTTACAAGCTGAGGGGTGAGGAAAACTTGTCTTTAGAAAGGCAGAGATTAGCTGCCAGTGTTGGAAATGAAGCAAAGTAGGAAATTTGCATAAGCGTAAATTTTAGCAGCAAATTGAAGACAAACAAACTCCTTACAGTTTTGTATCCTCTCAATTTTAACTTCAGGTTTCAACCATTTCTGTGCACTGTAAACTCCCTCTGCCTTTTCAGTGATACCTTCTCCAAATTGTGCTTCTCCTGTTGTGTCAGATTTGTCGGTCTCCCATCTGCTGACAACTTAAAATGCCTGCAGACTTTCCCTTCACTTTCAGAGCTGAATATACATCGTATTGATGTAAGAGAATAATAGAGAACCAGAGAAGGGCTTGCCCCCTTGCTCACCTTGGCCCATATCTGATCAATAGGTCCTGTAAGAGCAGCTTTGGAGTTTTCCTCTGATTGACCTCCTGTTGACTCAAGTAGTGCTTGGTGCCTTTCACTTCTTTAAAGTCTGCTTGTAAAGCTTTTCCTTTGGGAGGGTGGAGCTTCAATAGCTGTCTCTGCTCCCGAGCCTTTTTCTGACCAAAGGGGTTGAGGATTCTTTTTATTTATTTTTTTCTTTTTTTCCTTCTTAGTCCCAACATTCTGATCTCAGTTCCCTTCAGCCTAACTTAGGAAGCTTGGACAGTATCATAGAATGGCTTAGGGTGGAGAGGACATTATAGATCATTGGGTTCCAACCCCTTGCCATAGGCTGGTTGCCACCTGCCAGATCAGGCTGCCCAGGGCCCATCCAACCTGGCTATATTTATGCTTAGAAATCTAGTCAGCCATTAGAAGTTTCTTACTGTGTTTGAATTTATAAGAATTTCAGTATTTAGTTCTTTTTCTTTCTGTTATAATAACAACATTCTAGTAAAAGCGTAACTGCTTCTTGCACTGCATCATTTTTAATTTGGAATTCTTCATGTACAACATTTACAGTGACTTTCTTCTAAAATTAATTCATTGAATCCATTGTTTCCCTGGAGCTTCTTCCATGAATGCTTCTTGGCACTCATACTCCAGATCAGTAGAATTTTTGGGAAAGATGAGAGAGTAGTTTTATCACATGCAAAATGCAACTGTAATTTTAAAAATATGCAACTATAATTCACATATAATTAATTGTGCATTCGTTTCAGGATGGGAAAACAGTTGTTATCTTCCTCTTTATTCTATTATATTCTTCCATACATATCCCTGAAGCACCATGTTACAAACATCTGGACATGACTTACTGGGGACTGCCTCATTTCCTTGGGAAGCTGGAATGTCCTGTCTCCCCTCTCGCTCCTTTGTTGGATAATTAAGCAAGGAATTTCATCACCAGAATCATTCCTGCTACCCTAGGTACAGGAAGTCAAGTATTTTTCTACAGCTATACTATGTTTGTAAACCACTAGGGAGGGACCTGGGGCCTGGAATATCAATGTGGGCTGACTTGTCAACACTCTCCGGGACCAGAACCTTCTGATGTAGATTGATCAAGTCTATAAGGAAAAGCACTTGGCTAAGGTCTCTTCTAGGTCCTATATATTGCCCAAGATACATTTCCCTTTTTTTTTTTCATCTCTCTTCATCCTCAGTTCTGGAGGAGGTGCTCCTAAGATGTGGAGCTCTCAGTACAGGACAGAAGTGGACCTGCTGGAGTGCATCCAGCAGAGGGCCACAAAAATACTCTGAGGGATGAAACACCTTCCTATGAGCAAAACTGAGAGAGCTGAGGCTGTGCAGCCTGGAGGAGAGAAGGCTGAAGGGAGAGGAGACACAAGAGTGGCCTGTCAGTATCTAAAGGGGCTGTGAGAAAGGGGACAGACTCTTTAGCAGGATCTGTGTGAAAGGACGTGGGCAGATGATCTGAAATTGAAAGAGATTTAGATTTATATTAGGAGGAAGGCTTTAATAATAAGGGCAGCAAGACACTGAGGCAGAGTGCCCAGGGATGAGGTGGTGGCTCCATCCCTGTAGACACTCAGGGTCAGGCTGGAGGGGCTCGGAGCACTGATGGAGCTGTTTGTGTCCCTGCTCTCTGCAGGGGAATTGGCTCAGATGGCTTTTAAAGATCCCTTCTAACATGAACGATTCTATGATTCCATGAGAATACCTTAGTTAGCAGGACACATTTTTTCATGTGTGCCAGGAAATTCCCAGAGGCTCAGATTTTTTCCCTTAGGATCTTGGCAGGAATGCTACGGCTCATTCCAGATGGGAAGTTGATAGTGATATATGCTAATATGGTAACTTCAAAAACTACCAAGGGACCAGCACCTAGAAATGAATCAAACTGACAGTGCACAAACTTCCCAGACAGCTCCCACATAGCCAGACGTGACCTAGTGTTTATAGCCTATTACTTTTAAAGGTAATCCCCTACCTCTCCCACTTATACACACATCACTGGAGTAGAGATGTTATTTGGATGTTGTAACTTACAGTCACAGTTTCACACTCATCAGAAATACCTCTTTGCAAGCTCCATTCACTGTTTGACTGCTTATTTCTTCTAAGAACTTCAACATGTTCCATCCTATGGCCTCCTAATTCTGGTACATAAACAAGATGCTTGCAGGTGTGACTCACACCTTAGTGGTAATGACACAAAACTGACAGACACAAGCAGAGTTAATTGAGTTTGAGGCTGTGAAACAAATTACTGAGTGCTTAGTAGCAGTCATGTGCTGCAGACTGACAAAACTCTTAGGAAAAGTGTTAACAAATTTACAGGACCATTTACAGTGCTTTTCCCATTCTTTAGGCACCACCTTCCTTTCTCTTTCTGGCTTCTCTTAAACCAAGTTCAGTACAGACTGGCCCACAGATTCACTGAAACTTTCTGGAAAAGAAAGTATTTGTATTTTCAGGATGTGTGTTTTTGGAACAAATTAGTGTGCATGTGTGAGAGCAATTATGGGCACACACACCTGAGCGCACGCATACACACACACACACACAAAACTTTTTACTTTAAAATTGCTCGTGGCACTTTGAGGAGAAACCCTGGGTACTTTTGACTTCTCTAACTGAACTTGGGCTTGCAATATAACCTGGGTATTTCACAAGCAGGAGCTGGCCATGATCAGCAAATAACAGTTTGTTCGTTAAGTGCTGCTATTGCTTCTTGCTTTTACTGTGATGAGAAAATTGTGGTTAAGAAGGACACACTGATGTATCACACCTAAAAAGGAAGTTTTTAGGGATTGCCTTGCCAAAATGGCTTGTTTAAGTTATTGGCATATCGTTGCTTAAAAGGAAGTGTTACAATGCAGAAACAATTACTTTGTGGTTGTTTCCCCATCGCTACAGAGGAAAGTTTTTACTGTCTACTTCACTGTCCAAACAGTTCTTCTCTTAAAAGGAAAGATTTTCCTAATCAGTCCAATCTTATATATTGCCTCTCAAATTGTGTTTGGCAATTTATTTGTTCTGCTGAGAGGAGGAGATGGATGAGGGAATCGATAGCTTTATGCCCACTGTGTCCACCTGATTTTGTCTCAGCCCCTGAATAAGTGCACATCTAGATGATATTACACTTAGTAGATGCAGTCTTTAAGTAAGCACCATCAGGCCAGGCAAACATCAGATGCTGCTGATGAACACCAGCACAAGTAGTTCAGTCAATAATGTGAGTTATTTCAATGATTGTAATGGATGAATATTGTATCCTAAGATTTTGTGCAATTGAGTCTTATCAAGATTTTTGACCATGGTGTAGCTGTACCTGTTTTAACCCCCATGAGGGGAAAACAACACTTCTCATTGCTGCACTTCATCCTCTACTCTATGGATGGTTGCTTTTTGAGTAACTTCCTAAACTTTTCTAGTTTATATCACATAAATCCAGCACAGCATGAACTCCTTGCCTAGAAGTAATTCCATGTTTACTGAGTTCCCAAAAAGTTGGACCTTAGCAAGAACAAAGCCAATCTTGCTACAGTGTCTTGATTTAATATCTTTCTTGCAGTGACCTTACTCCTGAACAGCTGTATTGATTTGTCTGTATTACAAAGTACCTTTCACAGTAATTTCAACAAATAGTTAAAATGATATTGCATTTTGCTGGCTCTGAATCTCAAGGAAGGAATCTAGTCTGTATTTGTCCTCATGGCACAAATATTCCCATTAACACAAGATTCATTCATATATGAACAACTCTTGATTCATTAAGTTTCACACTACAAGGTAGTCTGCAGTTTGCCATAATTTCTTCTGCTCTATTTGCAGTTTTATAATACTTAGCACTAGTATGGTAATGGATGGATGATCTTTTTTCCTTGTTGGTGTCTTTTGAAAAATTCATGCAAGAAAATGCTGAAATAACCTATTCAAAATCTCAGTATGTAGAGTACTCCAACAATTCAGAGCCTTTAACAGATAATAACCCTATAGAATAAAACACATATGGTAAATTATTCACTTATCCATTCCCTATTCAGGAAGATATTTATTTATTTGTTTATTTATTTATTTACTTATTTATTTGCACTTACCAGCCATGCTTCCTTGCTCCTCTGTGTCTTGGGCTTTGTATTTCTGTGAGCAACTGTAGAGGTTTATGATAAGACTCCAAGCTTTGGCTGTGTGGCAGCATTTATAGAGAAAACTTTAGGCCTCTCCTTCTGCTCAAACCAATTGTAATTCACATTAGGTGGGTGAGGCAGGTAAGTCATTCCAGTGGGCATGTAAACTTCCTAGTGACCATATATTAGCTCATGGGTTTTAACACACCACACTTATGCAATTCAGGCTATTTATCCCGAGGGTTGACTGAGATGCTCAGAAAAGTAGAACATTTAATTGCATACCTGGAATCCAGAATTTCACATCCAATGATGCGTCACTTGGGAAGAGGAAAGAAGATTTTTTTGAGTCAGAATGAGTGAATATCTTTTCCTACCATGATCCACAGATGAGTGTTGGCAAAATAAAAGTATATATTCATAATGAAATTAATATAGTTCCCTCCCTATGAATACACTCATGAGTCTTAGAAAGAAACAACGTAACTTTTCACTCACTTCAGTAGCCCTTGTTTTGGGATCACTGAATCTTTCTGGGATCAGTGATGCTTTTGTGTCAGTGTCCCCTTAGAGTCACTGTGAATTAATAGTAATAGCATTAATGCTGTACATGTCAAGTAAGCTGCTATTAAACTGATGAACCACTGAATGGTGAATAGCTCTGAGGAGTGGATCTCAAGCAGTGATTCTCCCTGCACAAAGGGGAACTTCATCCTCATAAAATTAAAGAAAACACTCATTTTGTAGCAGGTATAAATTACAACTGTAATTTGTGCTTCTATGATGATTACTCAGCTAGTTTCTGACTACAAAGGCACAATGTTTAAAGTTAAAATACTTTGATCTGCGTGTACATGGAGGGTGTTTTGTAGATACAAAGAAATTAATTCATTGGTGTGACTTCATGATATTTTTCTTTTTTCTTTTTTTTTTTCTATTAGTCTTCTGGCAGTTTGATTGTGGATCTTCCTATCTTTTTATATAGGAACTCACATTTTTTTATGCTTACTCCAGTTTGAATAAGGTATTTTGTCTCATTTCATTATTGCTTAATCTCACTTATCTACAGTGAGGAGCAGAGCCTGAAGCAACCTCAGGAATGTTAGTGCTCACCTTGAAGAACTTGAAGAGTGAAATTTTCATAGGATGAGGAATGGGCAAGCGCAATTCCTGCATCTAATAAAATGGGGTAAGAGCCATGGGAAGGAGCCTAGAAATTGCAGTTTGCATCAACTAATTTGGTCATAGAATCATAGAATGGCGTAGATTGGATGGGACCTTAAAGATTATCTGGTTTCAAACGCCTCTGCCCTGGGCAGGGTTGCCAGTTCCTGGAAAATAATGGAATAGATGAACTTGTTAGCATCACCAAGATGATTTAAATCTACCATGGACTTTTTAAGAAGCCCACCTATTTTATTTTTATTATTATTATTTTGTCTCATATAAACTTTTATTTGTAGCAACAAGAAAAAAACATGGTGTTTTCATACACATACTTTAAAGACATCATTTGCACAAAATTTCTGTGAGCTAATGGCATGATTTGCAGGAATAAAGCAAGTGGGATGTTGTCCCAAAGTCTCACTGTCCAACTGGAAGGGCGTAGCAACGGCAGTGCCATGAAAAGCTGTCTTGGAGCTTTCATGTTTGCTAAATATGCCCTGTCTGTTGTTATTAGGACTTCAGATGAAATACGGCATCCAACCAGATGCACAGAGTTGAATCAGCCTAAAACAGAGGCAGCTGCAGAGATGTGATGAAGTTCTCAAAAATGTGAGAAGTGGTTACAAAAAGAGGAGCCTAAAATCTCGAAAAAGTCTGTCATACAAATGTGAAGATTAAGCATAAATTACAATGCTGACAGTGAGGATAAGTACTGGACTAGACCCTCTATGGAGGTTGTAAAAGTATCTGTAATTGTTTTCCATTGGAGGTTAACAGACTGAATGAATGTTGATTGAGGATAATATAGATGTGTAGTCAACCTTATCCCAGGGACCTTATTTTGATATCACATCCATTACAGTGACACTTTACCCCTGTTGTGTACTCTTGGTGCTTGAAGTTGAGCTGTGTCACAGAGAGGGCCTTAGCACTGACGTCTTACATACCACATTCATCTTAAATGCTCTTTTCAGGGAAGGAATTGAATGTTTTGAACAGAAACAGAGGAACGTAAGCACAGTATTTACCCAATATAGAACCACTGGAGGTCTTTGTTTCTGCCAATACAAATGAGTTTCCAAAACTGGCTGGGAAGCCCAATGGCACTTTATTGCTCTCCTTGTGAAGGGAAAATCTACCCCACTTTCAGTCCCTTAAATACGTGCACCCTGAAAGAAGGAATTTATATATAACCCTAAAATAATCACGTTGTCCTCTTGCACAGAGAAAAGCTGCCTCTTTTATAGAATCCATTAAAGTTCATTGGCTTTCTGTCCCTTAGAGCAATGAATTTCACATGCTAATTATGAGTTGTGTAAATAATTTTCTAAACATTTCCTTTCGCATTTGAGATCCACGAGTTCTTAGCACTGTCAGTGTTGAAAGGTGCCCATGGCTTTGCTTCACTTATGCTTTGTGTTTGTGAGTTTTCTTTGCTCAGTGTCATTATGACAATGATAATTAGCTATTTCCTGATCTATCTTTTGTTAATCCATTTTTTTAATTGGTAGTTTTGATTGGTTGGTTGGTTTTGTATGTTTTATGCAATGCTCAGCTCAGCCCAAAAGACTTTATTTTTGAATCCTGTACAAAAGGAATATGGCATATAGGGATATAAAATGACAAGACCCTGGACAAGTTGTTCGGATGTGTAGATGGATAAAAAGGTGCATATTAGAAATCTTAACAGGATTTCTAATCCAATCTGATGGCTGTAATTCATAATAAGAAATATGAAGATTGGAGTGAATTGAATTAATTTGCAGGGAGCTTGTAAATAGCATGTTCAGGAGCTGATAATTGCAATGAAAACCTCATAATAGATGGGAAGGCAAGTGGAATCAGCTGTTTGAGAGAGAATACTCTTTATTGGAGGTGACAGATCAGCCTATATTTGCATTTTAGAGTCAAGTAATTGAGGAAATTGAGTAATTGAAGTCAAGGAAAGAACAAGTCACAGGTACCAAATATCCCTCAGTTTTAAACAGATGCTGTTGGTATTAACAATAGTGACACTAACAATTGACTATTGTGCCTTTTCTCTTTCCATTCAATTTAAAATACTTGGTAATATTCTCTCAGTATCTAAAGGGGAACTACAGGAAAGAAAGAGTCAGACTCTTTAGCAGGGTCTGTGATGATAAACAAGGGGAAATGATTTCAAGCACAAAGATTTAGTTACAGTGCCAATGGTGAGACATTGCCCAGAGATGTGGTTGATGCCCCGTTGATGGAGACTTTCAAGTTGAGTCTAGATAAGGCCCTAGGCAACCTGATCTATCTGAGGTGTCCCTGTTCAATTCAGGAGCGTTGGACTAGATGTCCCTGAGAGATCCCTTTCAACACTAAGGATTCTGTGCTTTCAAGAAACCATAAAATCCGAAGTGCTTTTTAACCTGCAAACCGCATTTTGTATCCGAACTCTCTTTTCTAAACCTCCCATTATATGAAGGTAAACTGAACAACTCGTTTTATTGCCCTCCTTCTGTCCCAGCTGCTCACGTTAGAACAGTTGTTCACATATTACTGTACAGAAATGTTTAGGACATTTCCTGTAATTTCATACCCAGGACCAGTTTTGAGAAACCAGCTCATCTCAACAGTTATTTCTTCCCTTTGAACCGTAAAATAAGAACTTCTTGGTGTAATAACAGAAACTGTAAATCTGCCAAATCTCCTTTGGTCAAATATATATGTATATATATATTGCCTCAGAAAGACAAGCTATTTCAGGCTTGCTGTGTCCTTGCTGTGCTAAGGAGCTCCCTCCCTTTCTGACACGCTTCTGCAACCACATGATATTCACTTTTATTTTAAATTTTGAATATGGTAAAGTTAATTAGAAGATTGTATAAGAGAGGAACCTGATTTTGTTTTAAACAAAGCCGATTTCAGTCACTCCTGCTTGTTTTCCTATTGATTTCATTATCCAATCGTATTTGTTTTCCATGCCAACATGCTAATGAGGATGAGGATGTGTATGTCTGGCTGGTCCAACCAGCATGACTTGTGGTGAAATGGGGTAAAGGCCTCCAGATCCAAAGTCACCATCATATTTTGTGGGTTCTTCTGGCCAAGGGACTGTGTGGTCACATTGTGTGTCCCTTTTGTACCCTTCAGGCCTGTGGTGTTTGGCTGCAATACATTTTTAGTAATGGGGAAAGCGATGGAGATGACACCAGTGGGAACTGGCCTGTCAGACAGCGACTGTCCTTCCATCCTCCATCTCTTGGAGGCTGATCTTTCTGTCTCTCCTTGCAGTTTAAAGCTGCCTTCACCTCACCTGTTGCCCCCAGCTACTGCACCTACCTTCATGTGGGATTAGTGTTGGAGGTGATTTGAGATGTCCCCTTGCTACGAGATGGTACAGCGCTGAGGGTGAAATACTGCAGGGTGGAATACAGTGAATATGCAAAGAATCTGTTCCCTGATGGTTCCCTAGGCAGCGTGCCCTGCAGCCTTGGATGCTGGCAGGAGCAGGGGAGCTTGATGTGCCTCTCTAACCCCCCCAGAGGAACTCCTGCTGGGTGAGATTTGCACATCTGATTATAGTGAACGCTTCCCCAGGAAACCCCAAATCACTATAGAGTCATTCCTTCATTGAACACATGGTGGCTGCGTTATTCACATTTTTTTGGAACTCGCACGTGCTCTGCAGACGGTGTATTTATACCACGGGCAATCCAACAGAATCCGCAGCCTGTTGCTTCAGTAAACAGCACAACCCGTCAATCCTGCCTTGAGAGTTGCCTTGGAACGTGACCAAACGCCTTGGAGGAAAGGGGGGTGAGGGGGTGTCACTCATTGAGCGCTGCTGTCACCTGCTGGAAGAATGGAGGCAGTGCGAGCGCTGTGTGCGACAGGGGGCTCACTGCTGTCACCTGCTGGGGAATAAAGGGAGATGGAGATGCTGAACTACGCACGAGTAGCAGCGCAGACTCGCCCCATTACCCCAAATGTGTGAGCAGCTGCAATACCGCATTTCATTCAACAGGCAGCAGCAGCAGCACCATGGCACTGATGCGCATGTTCAGCGCTGGGTTGAGGGGGGGAGGGTGACATGGAAATATGCCTTGCGGCACCCCAAAGATGATGGGGTACATCGTTGAGCATCCAGCTCTGTAGCCAGGGGGCTGGGCAGGCTTGCCAGGCACTTGGGAGAGCTCCAAGTTCCTGCACAGCTCCCTGTCAGTGCAGCAAAATCCCTGCCCGTGTCCTCACATGGAGCGTGCACAAGTGTCCCTGCTGGATGACGGACAGCAGTGAAAGCCCCGGGGTGTGCAAGGTGCTGGGGTGTGCAGGAGGCCTCGGGAAGAAGGAAAAGAAGTGGTAGGAAGGCATCATAGGATGGGGTTTTGTCCTTCACTGCAGCAAAGGCAGCCTCAGCTGGTATCTGTGATGTCTGCTGGGGGGGGGGAAGGGATGCAAAGTGGGGGAAATAAAATGACAAGGAACTTGGAGGAGGTTGGCCAGGGGAAAAACCTGCTTCTTGCAGGTGGGATGGGAAATCTCAGTGTTGCAGAAAGACTGAAAAAATGCAGAGTGAAACCAAGTGCACATCACAAAGAGCCTGGAGATGCTGAGCAACTGGTGGGTAAATAACCATTGGCTTTCCTTCCTTGGCTTGAGATGAAGCCTGGCCTTGGAGGTGTCTCCCCTATCCCTGTGGTTTGTTCCCTTCCCTGAAACATTCCTGCTCCTGAAGCTGTTGTTACCAAGAAAAGCTCAGTGTGGCTGTTTATCCCTTGTTTAATTGCTTATGTATGCATAGCACTCAGCAATGGCAGTGCCCAGTGTGGGTCTCCCTCTGGTTTCCCCCTCACTGAGCAGCACTGAGCTGTTGTGAGTTTTCTTGTCCTGTGCCCAAAACCAGAGAAAGTTCTGAGCTGAAGAGAAACACGTGTTCTCAGGCTCAGTCGTGGTGCTCCATGTAATGCTATTTCACACTTCTGCTTAATCCTTTTCTCTATTAATATTTATCCACATAACATTTTTCTTCATTTAAACAAAGTCAAAGCTTTGCTTTAAATATACGTATTCATATAAATTTTCTCCAAGCTGTGGGAAGGCTGAGGAGCACCGTGTCAGCCCAGGTGCAGCTCAAGATGCATCGATGCTGGAAGTTTCTCAAGTGTTGTGCCTTGAGCTGTTGCAGTTCTTGTTTTTCTCAAGCATACACCAGTATCACAGAACCTGACAGTGGTTTATGTTGGCAGACTCCTGCTGACTATGTGTATCCATCTTTCGCCAGTTAGATTTGAATCAGTTCTTTGGGTTTTTCATGTTCTTATTTGGTAAACGTAGGTCAGTGTTTTGAGGAACTCTCACCCTAACACGGTCTGTGGATATAAATCTACTTCAAATTAATCCTAAGCCAACATTTTTCAAGCTGGATCTTGAGTGAGAGAGATTTTTAGTTGATACAAGCCAGATAAGATTTATGACAAAAGATTGCTGGGAGCGTTGGAGGAGACAAACTGCTGAAGTGTTTGTTTCTGGTGACTGAAGTCAACAACTGGAATTCTGTTGGGTTTTTTTTTTCTTTTAATCAGTGGATTCCTGAAGCGCTGCTGCATCAGGAAAACAGCTGTACATGGCTCCCAAAACATGGGGTGTGCTCCTAAAAGTCACCACATAACTACAGAGCACACTCTGTGAGGTTCTCATAGAGAAATCATGTCTGTGGCAGGAAGGAACACAGAGGTGAACCTTCATCCATCCTCCTTCACCAAGCCAGGATCAATATGTCTAGACCATTGCTGACAGATGCTTACACACCTTGATAGTGTTAATGTCTCCATCCTTTGGCCTCCTTGTTCTGTGTTTCATCTCTCTTATGCCTTGCAAGTTTCTCCTAACAGCCATCCTAGTACTCCCTCCCTGCTGTTTTTGTTTGATTCCTAATAGACATGGAGAGTAACTCCTTGCTCCTCTGCAGGACCCTTCTATGAAAACTGTTACTCCCACCTCTGCTTTCCATTTTCATGAGTTAACTGGCCTTTTTCCTCCCATTTCTCCATAGAAGCTCTTTTCTACACCTGCGGTCGCTCCTGTTACTGCCCTTTGGGTTCTCACCAGCTGGATCCCATCTCTCTTGATGAACCCAAAACTGAATGCAGGACTTCAGCTGAAGCTTTACCAGCGGGGAAGGTGAGGTTTATTTTGTGTGTCTGACACACAACTTTTCTATTAATGAATTCCAGCAGACACAATGTCCTTTTGGCCATCAGGACATTGAGGAGATGAAGACCTTACAAGTGCACAGGTGAACACATGACTGAGATGGGTAAGTGATGTTTTCTTGTCTCCTCTTCAGCACAAGTGTGAGGCCAGAGACCAGCAGCTCACACAAAGCTGGGCTCTGTGCAGGAGTTGGTAGAGGTGCTCAGGGGCAATGTCCTGTGGGACCGGAGTGTCTGTTGCTATAGCAACTGGTTGCAGTCTTTAATTATAGATGTAGTTCTGCCCTGTATCCTCTCCATCTTTTCCCCCGTAACAAAGCAACAAATGGAGTGTGCAGCCCTTTGTGTGTGACCTGTTGGAGTCCCAAAAGGCAGGAATGGTGCCAGCTTTGCTGCAGCATAAACCCCCAGCAAGTGCAGCGTGAGAGGTCAGTACCCATTAATAATGGGTTTGGTTCTGCTTCATTCAGGGCTTCAGCACTGGGGTTCCAAATACTGCTCACTGCAAGTATGAGTTGGACTGACGCAAAAAAGCACAAGCAAGGGTGGCAAACACATTAATTCCTGCCCTATTCCTGTGGCAAAGCCCCCCCTAGCCCCCTATTTCAACACTGAAATCACTTAGGTTGGGATAAAGCACTGCGTATACAGCTCCTGAGATGCCTTTGGTATTTGCATGTGGTTACACATCAAAGCCATCTGTTAGATTTGTTTATTCCTCAGTGACCTATCCAGATTCTTTTAGAAATTAACTTTTTAATTAAATACTGTTTTTTTACACCATAGATTAGGAAGAGTCCCAAACTACAGGAATTATTTACTGGTGCAATATAGTGGAAAAGCTCCCAGGTTCCTGACTTCATGTAGCGTTGCCTTCACTCTGTTTGTTAAGTTGGTGTAATTTTGTTCCGCTTGTTTATTGCATTAGAGGGATATTTGGGTTTCAAAACCAAGCAAATGACTGATCTGAATTGCTAAAAGTGAGGCTTTCCCATAAAATCCTAATTACTCTCACACCTTTTTCTTCTTTTCCCCTCAATAACAGCTCCATCTCTGTCAATACTGGATACTTTTCTTTTGACATAATCACCAAAAAAGGCTGATTTTCTTTAAATTGTCTTTGATTCCTATTAGGGGCCAACAACCACCTGGAAAATTCCAATCTGAGCAGTTTTAATGATGGCAAAAGCTGACTACAAAAGACGTCTGTTGCAAAAACAGGAGCCAACGGTTCTGAACCAACAGTTTGCTGGCTGTGGATTTATTTTTCTCCTATAAATGCCTTCAGATTTGGAGCTGAAAGACTTTAAGGGACCAACACTGACAGCAGGGCTGTCTGCTAAGTGACCTCAGGGCAGTGACCCTAACGTTGTGCTCAGTGTCTCACTCTGCTCCCATTGTGGCTGCAGTGGGATGTGTGCCATCCCATGGCTCCCTGGGGGCCTCTTGGTGGCAGCAGAAGAGCTGAACCATCCACAAGAGCTGAACCATCCATTGTTATGGAAGTTTAAAGCCAATTCAGTTTTTGTTACAGGGTACCAGCTTGTTTTTATTACTCAGAAAAGCACTGTATTTGTTTGAAAACTGTGCTTTGAATAGCCCATCTCTATTTGAATCACCTGTCTGCAGTGTTCCTCAGCTGCTGGTAGTGCCAGCATCTCCCCCCAGAGGTGGCACAGCCATAGGAGACACATCTCCACATTCCTTGTTCCATGGCATGGAGCGTGGTACTGAAAATGTGCAAGAGGTGAAGAAGCTTCCAGCAAATGAACAAGGACAACAGCTGCTTGTTCTTTGCATCTGACAGCAGAGAAGTTTGGGAGTGTACTGGGAATTCCTGATGTGCTGGGGTTTAATGGCTGAAGTGAAGCCCTTTTAAACTTTGCATTACAAGGGCTGGGGTTTTAATGTTTAATGTGCTAAGAAAGACAAAGGCAGGTAGCTGACACCTCCCTTGAAATAAGAATCTCTATGATGGTAATTCTGAAGAATCCCTGTTACTGTTATTGCTTTGGCTGGTGGGATGGCATAGCACAAATGCTGAGAATGGGGAGTGCAGCCTTATTTGTCAGGTACTGTATGAATCTGAGAGTTGGAAGATTGCAGTTGGAGAGATGAGAGCATCAGTGCTGAAGTGCCTCTGAACACAGCAACCATCCCCAGCTGGTGGCAGGTACGACCTGTGTCAAATAAGGCATTTTGTAGCTGAAACAGATGATTTCTGGCTGCCACAGGTGCAGCTGGGTCCAGCTGAGTGTCCCTCCAGGCCTGCTAGGGGTGCAGGTGGTGACTCCCAGACAGATCTGCCCTTCTCACAGAGGAGGGCCAATGGGTTTTATGGGAAAGCTGCGTTGTGGTTGCTTGTCACAGATAAAGCATTTACCAAAACTCTTAATTCTGTGTCATCGTGAGGAGTTTAGACAGCAAAAAGCTTTTTAGAGCACTCTATTGCTAGGAGTTCAGAAATGGGAGTAAACCTCCGTTTCTAAGTAGTTGCACTGCTTGGATATTTAACCACAACAGAAGATGGCAGTCTCAAGAGAGCAAGGGTGGTTGGGGCAGGTGTTGCATTAAGGGTTTTGCTGTAAGTCTTTTGGGAACCCGGGTGCCCAAATCTGAAGCAATTTGTGGTAGGGAATGGATTCAGCCATACCAATGAGGGACTTCAGTCAGGGTCCTTATATAGCCCTGCTCTGTTCTCCCTGTGGGTACTGCTCTGCTCTCAGCATCTTCCTCCTCTCCCACAGAGCTCATTTGGGGTGGGTTTCTGCTGTGTTGTTGTGTTGTAGGATTACATCCAGGTTGCTCGTTTTGGTTAGTGAGTGCTGGGAGTTTACAAGGAAAGGGCAGGCTGAGGAGAGTCTTTCAATGAGGAGAGCTCATTGAAATGCATGGGGAGTGGTTCTGTCCCATGTGAAGTTTAATCCGAGAAAGCCTTCAAGAATGGCTTAATGCAGCCTTCTGCATCGCCCACAAACACTTTGGGGAAAAACAGGGAAGGAGAAGAGTGTTAGATAAGCTGCTTTAAAGTGATCTTCATAATCCTGAGAATTAAAGTGTATTCTATTAGATACATGTTACAGATGCAAAATAACCCAGTAAGGCTGGAAGTGACCCTTCCCATGGGCGATTCATGGGATTTCTGCAGCTGTACCCAAGCATCACCAAAATCAGAGCTCCCCCTGCTCCCAGGGGAGGTCAGCCCCCAGTCCTGGCCATGGCATTAAATATCTGCTTGGAAGTAGATCTGAGGGCTGTCCTTGTGTTACTCTGCAGCCATAGGCACAATGCTTTCTGACCCCTTTCCATCTCCAACATTAATTACTGTTGAACAGCCAAAAACAAAGGAAGAAGAAGGGTGTTTCCTCAAAGCTGAAGGCAAATGCGAGCCGGGAGTGGCCAAGTCAGGCTGGCTTCATTCAGGGTTTTCAGCTCGTACTGCAAGATCTTTGAAAAAGGGGAAAAAAAAGAAGAAAAGAGAAACGAGAAGTTCAGTGTGTTGGTGGCACCACCAGCATTGCCCTACCTGGGGTGTTTGAGCCTAGTTACAGTTGTTGCTGGGGGAGACCCTGAGCAGACTGTTCCACTGCACACAATGGTGATGAGGCAGAGTCCTGGCAGGAATCACCAAGGGATATCTCTTAAGATTTAGAATGCATTTTGCTGCTCATTCATCCTCCATCCCACACAGCTTTTGGCAGGTTGCATTAATCCTTCTGTCTCAATTTCCTTCAGTGTGAGAGGGGATGTTGTGGTGTTGCCTCCCAGGATCCATCTGAAATTGCTCTCAGGCTGCAGCATCCTTTCAGACTCTGTGTATGTGGGAACAGAGCAGTTCTCACTCGTAGGAGCCCTGTGTGAATGGCACAGATGGGTGCTTGGTCACCCCTGTGAGAGGTCACTGTACCACCTCACAGCTGACTGATGTGGTTCTGACCTGGTGGATGCTGGGTGATGAATAGGAGCCACCAGCCCTTGGGGGCCTAATAAATCCCCGGCTGCTGAATAATACAGCAAGGCAAATTGCTTTACAGAATCCAGTGCTTAAAGCTAAATGTTAGATAACATATTACAGGAAGCTACTTGTGCCTCTGTGCCAGCTCTGCCCAAACAGCACAACAGGGGAAGTTAAAGAATTCCTACAGCCTCTACGTAGAATCATAGAATCACAGGAGTCAGAAGGGAGCTTTAAAGTTCTTCTGGTCCAACCTCCCTGCAATGAACAGGGACATGTGCATGGGGTTTGGGGAAAGCAGTATCCCCAGAGGAGCAAGCTCTGCTTTGAGATAGGATCCCAAAGATTTGATCTATGATATTGATAGGTAGGAAAAAAAGTTCATTTCTCAAATCATTTTACAAATTCCCTATAAGAGGGGTGATGGGGCAAATCACTCTTTTGGGAGCATTTGTTCATCAGCCAGCAGAAAAGTCTATGTGTTTTTCCTTCATGAAATAACTACCTTTGGCTTTAGACCTGATGTGAATGAGGCAGATGTGGATGGTGGTGGTGTTTTGCACACCCACTCACCTTAGGGAATGGGTTGGCCCCCAGGCTCATCTCCTACAGAAAGGGAGACCAGAGTGGGTCTGGCAGAGCCATCCCCAGGAAGAGGAGCAGTGATGTGTGTGCTTGTGGTCAGTGAGCACAGAGAGGCTACTTAATGGATGCAGGGGTGGAAATGCATATCCTGGGAAGGGCAGAATACTGGAGCCAGAGGGATAGCTCTGAGTGTTCTTTGTGGGAATCTGAACCACACAGTTCCCTGGTAACCCATTTGTATTGGCGTGTTTCCTACCCAAATTTGGATGAGCTGAAACCTTCAGGTCCTCTTAGGATCTGGTGCCCATGTGGCTACTCTGCCCCTAGATACAAGTGTTGCCCTCACCTGTTCTTTTTTCATCCAAATTTGAGCCTGCAGAGACTCTTCCCTTTGCCAAGGATTGTTTGCTCTCTATTCCTGGTCCCCGCTGAGACCTCTCTGCCCTTCTCCCCTTCACCTCTTGCAACCAGCCCAGCAGTTCAGCCCTCCCACATCCTTCAGTGCCTCTCTGAGGACCTCAGAATTCTGGCAGAGGCTCTGTTATTTGCACCAAGTGCTACAGACTTCAAAATTTAAATGAACAACTTGGGAATGGCTTTCTTGTCCCATAGTGCGAGAAAGAGCTGGAGTAGTAAAGGGGGACAAGCCTAGGGCTAGGAGAACAGCAACCAAACCTGCCCAATGCAGCAGAGCCTGCACCCCCTCAGCACCGTGAGCTGCAGCTTCAGCTGAAGCCCTCCCAGGGCAGATTTCACAACAGAATGTAACAATGATGGAGCCCAGCTGTTGCTGACATTGACATCCAGGCTCTGCTTGGCTTTTCTAAGGAGGGCACGACACTTAAGTTTCATTTTTGGACTGTGTTTTGCTAGTTGCTTCCAGCATTTTTCCCTGGTATTCCACTCTTTTCATGCTCATGGGCTCTCAGTAGTTCAACCACTCTGCACCATTCGTCTCGGTTCCTTCTGCACTTTTCAACGCTTGTTACAGGCCTCTGCCAAGAAACCTGATAATTTTCTTTCCCATTTAAGGAAAAGGATTTTGGACTATAAAAGAAATCTCCATTATATCTTAAAGTGTTTCTACACCGGAAAGAAAATCCCTGGAAACTAGGGGAATCCTTAAAGGGACATAATAGGAAGCACTGGAACTGAGACAGCTCATTGCATGACAGTCTTTCCCACTCACAAGAACAAGCACAGGGCCCTGGGGCTGTGAGAACAATATGGGTTATTGTTACAACTTCTAACTCAATTTAGGATATGAAAACCAGCATCCCTCAGCATCAGGAACCAGCCAAAACTCATGAGCCACCAAAGCTGCTGTGCCGCTCTCTGCTGGAAGCCCATTGTTCCAAATGCCATTACTGTGACAGCTGCAGGCTTGTTTATGTGCAAGGAGCCTTTCTTTCTCACAGCCATTAGTTCACTGTGACCAGTCCAGTGATGTGAATCAGACTCGTCTCCTGCTTCAAAGGATGGACAGGAGATGCCTTACTGCTGTGCAGTGTGGGTGTTTGTGAAGATGTGATGCTTTTCTTTATGCAGGCAGAGGAGGCACTGCAGAGGGATACTGTCACATCTAGGCTCAGCCTGCTTTGCTGTCATAAAATCACAGAATCGTCGAGGTTGGAAAAGGCCACTAAGATCATCTAGTCTATCAACCCATCACCACCACCATTTGTTGTATGGCCGTGTTGTGGTTCATGCTGTGGTCTGCGAAACAGTGCCTTCCACACTCTTCTGCATGGCAAGTTAAATTCAAGTCTGTATATAGCACTGCTTATGAGCCCAGGGAAGCATATTTGTGTCATACTCTGTGCATTTCCCCTTAAGTACTTGAGGTTTAAAGTATTTCCTTGTCAATAACAGCTATAATACGCAGAGAGGAAGAGGGTTTGCCATGGGCTGCATTCAGGCATTCGGCTGGCTCCATTGGCCGTGGAAATAACAAACCATAAATAAAGTTTGGAGAAGCTCGTGGTACAAAAATATCAATCAAAAGGAATATCTAAAGCATAAGCGGGTTAGATAACCTTGGAGAAGAGAAAGCAGACAGCACATTTCTGCATCCTCAGGCCTGCGCTGCCCCTTGCTGACAAGCTCGCCAGCCGTGGAACAAGAAGTGCTGCAGAGAATGGACATCCTGGGGCTGGGAATGTTCTCTCCTCTCATCCAGTCCCTTGGATCACCCCAGGCACAGCCATCTGCAGGGCACCCTCCTGCAGTTCTACCTGAGGCTCGAGCATAATCCTTCATACTGGCAAGGAGGATATGGAAGGGTGAACAACGCGGGAGCAGTGCCTTCATGCTGCCCTTTTGTGTCCCCTCTCCATGGCTGGTTCCCCGGCCTCTTGCCAGACCATGTGAGTGACATGGGCAGTGTAGCAAGAGTGATGTGGAAAGATACAAATGCCTTGCAAATAAAAATGAATTGCTTCTCTCCCCGTGATTTAGCTGTATTGAATCTGATGCATGTCCCTGTATTAGGCTACTTGTCATTTTCCCTCCAACCATTCTCTTTGTGCAGAAGAGTGGCCTCCATTTGTCACAACAGGAGATAATATGCCCTGGATGCCAGTGCTAACAAACAAATAACCTGCTCTCATACAGCACTGCCAGCTGGAAGTTTCTAGGCACTTTATAACCATTAACAGATTTAGCTTCACAGCCCTAATCAGGAATTTTCATCTCTATTGTAAGGGAAGTAAAGTAGGATCTAGGGGTGAAATGAAGGGAAAGTAAGAGGAGAACCAAAGTGCTTTGGATACTGATTGCAGGTTTTCTTGGAGTGAGGGAGCTACTTCAGCAGAGGTGGGATTGGGTTCGTCAACAGGATTTATTCCCAAACTTTTCTCACACCTCCACACTAAATGATTTTCTATGCCTTTATTTCCCCAACTGCAGAAGTGACTCACTTCTCCTTATAAGAAAGTCTTGGGGGGTTGGGGGACAAAAAATAAAAATAAATAAATAAAAAATACAAAAACACACCAAAAAAACTCATCTAGATTTCAGAAGGTCATCCATAAAACAGATATGGACATTCAAATACTGAAAATAGTAGCGTAACAGTGATATTGTATACACTAGGCAATGGGAGGCAGGTGGGAGTGAATGGGGAAGCATAGGAAGTAGAGAGAAGCAGCACTGAGAGTCTTTTTCTTAGGTTAATCACATATACACCAGGTTCCTGGTTTGAAAACTTCAGAGTAGTTGTTGTCACTACAGAATCTAAGAGGCATGACCAATGGAGAGAAAGGACTAATAAGCAGAGCTGTGTACCTCTGCTACACCTGCATAAGCAGGTGAGCTGCATTAAGTGGTGCTAATGTACCCATTAAGTAATGCTAATGAAAGTTCAGGCTCCTCCTGAGACCCATTTTCCCCTATTGGAGGGGGAAAGAAAATAGAGTGCTGAAAGGATACTTTGAATTCTGTATTTTCTGGTTAGCAGATGCTCTATTAGAGATCCCTAATCAGAAATCTGTTACTATTACTCCCATCTCTATCCGCAAATACACATAACAATTCTAAGTGCAGGCTTTCCCTTTGATGAGAGGTTGCTGGTGCGAGGGTGATGCCCCAACTCGCTCCTTGCATGAAGATGCGCAGCTTCACAGAGCTCAGCTGCTCCTAGCTCAGCAAGCAGGGCCTAGAAAGCCATAACAGCCCTGCTGGGCTTATCAGCACTCTCTGCTTGTCGTTTTTTTTGTTTTTTTTTTTTTCCTGGCACCAATCCCTGCTCCTGCTTTCACGGATGATACCACCGGGAGCTGGAGGATGGTGGGAATAGTCCTACTGCTATGGAAGGATGCTGCAACTCTCCTCTCGGTGCTAGGTCTGGTCCAGGCGCTTCACCCGCTGTTAATCAGCCCCGGGTCGGCGGGGCCGGGTCAGGAAAGCGTTAACCTTCCTTGCAATGCTGCATCCCAGCTCACGGTGGAGCTGCCTTCCTCTCTTCCACCCCCAACTTCCAATTCACTCCAAACAACTCCGGGACAGAATTGCAGGGAAAAGCTGGAGGTTCAGACTAGACTTGTTGATCTCCGTTTCGAGGCAGCAGAAGGAAGTACCGAAGCTTTCCTTTGTGTCTTCACCAAGAGAAGGGTGGGGGAAGGGGGCAGATGCGGCTTCGGAGTTGACGGCAGGCAGGAGCGAGGAGCCGCAGCTGAGGGAAGGCCTTGGAAAGCTTCCTGCCGAGGGATCCGATTTACCTCGCTTCCCTTCCCCCCGCCCCCCGGACTCCGTGGCCAGACGGGAGCGCGGCCGCCATCCCTCCGCCTCGAGGCTGCCCGCGGGGGGATGCGAGCGGGGCCATCCCGGCTGCCCGCCCCGACGCACGATGTAGCCGCCCTCGGTCCCGCACAGCCCCGCGCCGCCTCGCTGGGAGCCCGCAGGAGGAGGTAGGTTCGGGCCGGGAGAGCGGAGCCTTTTCCCGCGTGGAACTGCGGCCGGGAGAAGCCCCGGAGAAGGGCTGAAGGCAGCGTCGAGGTTTTGCTATTGGAGTGGGGGCACTCAGATAGATAGGGAGAGGGGCCAAGCCCCGGCGCCGTGCCGGATGAGCAGAGAGAAAGCCGTTCCTTTCTGCGCCGGGATTTCTCTTTATGCCATCTTGTGTAAGCAACAGTGCTTGGGGCTGTAATAAGGCACTGGCTTTGCAAGGAAGGTTCGGGGGTGGTTCTTATTCCCATTTTCGTTGATTTTCCTGTTATGCAGAGGGCTGCGTGGGGTATGGGGAGGCGTCCCTGGGTAGCCCGGAGAGGCAGAGTGCGTCGTTGGAGTGACTGGAAATACTCCCTCTTTCTCTTTCACAGAGCTTTCCTCGGGGAAATTTGCAAGGCTGGAGTTATAAAAGCCTCTGCTCCCACCTGCCGCCTCCTCGGCCAGGCAGAGCGGGGGGCACTGTCGGCTCTGAGGAGGGAAGTTGCCTGGGTGGGTCGTGAGGGCACCCGGGGTACTGTGCCTGCTGTCCGGCAGGGCCCCGCTGAGCGAGGGAACAGCAGGTCCGAGCACTCGGGGACTGTCGGTGCGCCCCTGTCCGGTCACTCCGGGATGGGAAACAACGTATCAGCGCAGCCGTGGCTAGCGGCCGGGCGCCTCTTGGGGAGCAGCGCAGAGCGGTGCTCGGGGAAGCTCTGCACCCTCCCTTTAAGTCAGCAGCTCCCAGCCCTTTGCCAGAAGAGGCTCTTGAGCCGTGCCCAGCCTCCTTAGCTCCCCAGACGAGGCGTACAGACAACCCTCCCGGGCAAAGCCTGGGATCCACCGGGAGAGAGGGCAGCACCCACCCGGCCGCCGCCCGGGGGAGCTCGGCGGTAGCCGCCGCTCCGCCACGTGGGAGCGGGCGGCCTTCAGCACCGCGGGCGCGGACAGCGCCTGCCCGAGGCCGCCCGCCCGAGCGGGGCGCGGAGCGCGGTTCAGCACCGCGAGGGCGGACAGCGCCGCCGCCTCCCCTTGAGCAGATTAGCGGGGCCGGGCTGCCCCGGGCGGGGATAAGGCCGGCGGGCAGGCGGCCTGTGGGAGCGGAGGTCAGCGGGCAGGGACCCATGGTTGGCTTCTCTTGCAGCTCTGGGGCATGGAGGGGAAGGAGAGGTGAGGAGAGCCGGCCCCCCGCGCGCCCTGCCCCACACCGCACCTTGGAGCATCCAGCTTGAGGGGGACCAGCGATGCCTCTGGGGATGAATAAACATGGATCTCGCTCTACTACCTCTTTGCCTCCGGACCCCACGGAGATCGTCAGAAGCAAGGCCTGCTCCCGCAGGGTCAAGCTCAATGTGGGGGGGCTGGCCCACGAGGTTCTCTGGCGGACCTTGGACAGGTTGCCACGGACCAGGCTGGGTAAGCTCAGAGACTGCAACACACATGACTCCCTCATGGAGATCTGTGATGACTACAACCTGGAGGAGAATGAGTACTTCTTTGACAGGCATCCCGGGGCATTCACCTCAATCTTGAACTTCTACCGTACTGGCAAGCTGCACATGATGGAGGAGATGTGCGCCTTGTCCTTCAGCCAAGAGCTGGACTACTGGGGGGTGGATGAGATCTACTTGGAGTCCTGCTGCCAGGCCCGCTACCATCAAAAGAAGGAGCAGATGAATGAGGAGCTGAAAAGAGAAGCTGAGACATTGAGGGAAAGGGAAGGGGAGGAATTTGATAACACTTGCTGCGCTGACAAAAGGAAAAAGCTCTGGGACCTCCTGGAGAAGCCCAACTCCTCCGTAGCGGCCAAGGTAAGACTTCCAAATTTCTTCTTAAGTCTTGTATATGCTGGCTCATGACTGTGGCGATTCTTACCTGAGGTGTTAACTTACTACCCTTCCTTTATTGTCTTGGCAATTGTGGCCTAATAGATGCTATGAGTAAAGGGGAGAAAGACCTCCCAAGTGTGAATGAGGCTAAATGCGTATATTTTTGGTGGTTTGGAAGAGATTCAGTTTGCTCTGCCTTGATGGCAGCCTAGCCTGGCTGGTCTGATAACAGCTTCAGTGACCCCTGGGTCAGCATATGCTGGTTGCTGTGGCTTGAGGTTAGTGGACTTGTTGTTTGATGGCCTGTCTTGATGCATTGTGTAACAGTGATTTTGGGGACCTAAAACATCTGTATCCTACTGCTCAGCCAAACTATTTCTGTAAAGTGGAAATCTACTTGAACTCCTAGAACCAGGTCTTATCAGGAAATGTGTTCCCTTCTAGTTTTGTTTTTTTTTAAAATATATTTATTATTATGATTATTATTATTTTAAGATACATCTTATAGGTATTTGTATCACATATTTCTAAGCTGCAGGTCTGCTAAATCTAGCATTTAAATTTCATCACTTACTAGATTCTAGACTATTTTAAGTCTCTCTATACAGTGCTGCTGCAGCTCTGTCAATAGTTGAAGCGCTGCTTACTCTGAAGTTGGTGCCAGTGCAACAGATCTATTTGAAAGCATTTGGATGATAAGATCCTTGTTAGGAAAAACCAGTGTTGGAGTTGGCTCTGATAATTTAGCTGTCTCATGTTAGTCACATTCTTTAGTGAGGAAAATCTCTGTGAACACAGTGATTCAGTAACCATGGGGATAAAAGGGGGAGAGGTTGAAAACTGTGGGATGGATAACTGGAAAGCATGAGTGACTGAGCAGTAGGGACTGAAACTTGTATTGTCTATGTACTGACATCCAAGTAGAAAAAGGCCCCAGCCACCCATGTAATGTAGCTCCATGTTGAACATACATTTCCAAGTGCAAACCCTAACTCTATGTCCTCGGAAGTCTGGATTTGGAGGGCTACTTATGGAAACAGACTTTTTCTTTCCCTGTCTTTTCTCTCACTGCAGTGCTGCACACCATGAATGAAGAACATGTGTGAAGTTTTGGGGAGGGTTCTTATTAAGTCTGGAGCTAAATGGTTTATTCTGGCAGGGGAAGGGAGAGCCATGGTCTGCTGCTGAACTGATTATCACTTTTTTAATGACAAACGGAGCCTCTGAATGTCTTTTTCTCTCCAATGGCACAGATGACACTGTGCTGAATACATTAATCATTTATAAGGCTTCTTTGGCACAGTCCTGGAATCCTGAAACACAGGCCCCGGGCTTTGCTGTATGTGGCACTGACTCAAAATCCATTAGAGACTGTTGATGTTCATGATTTATTGTATATGAGCAGGGGGTCGTTCTTGCCAAATAAGTGTCTTTTGTGATTTATAAATGAAATACACTCTAGCTTCATTTTCTGAGAAAATTCATGGACAAAGTGCATTCAGCATTGCAGGCTCTGGATTAATTGAAAGTGAATCTGTAATGCATTATTTTCCTTCCCATTTAAAGCTACCATTCTGTGACTTAGTTACTGTAATGAAAATGGTTGCTCTATGTTCTCAGACCTCAAATACTTCAGCAGTTCTCAAACACAGCTTTCTACCCATTTCAAGTGTAGCAAGGAAAATAAGCGTGATGAACAATTAGCTAACCAGGCAGGGACAGAAGAGATGGTAAACCTATTCTTTGCCTGTTTTTCTCCCTGCTGGTGGAAAGCTTTCCTCCCCTGACAGAGTACGCCCTTTGCTTTGATCACCTTCATGAGAATTCATTCCACATATTGAATAGGCTGAACACAATCTTCATCTTCTGATGGAAGAGAGCAAAGAGAGACTTGGCAGCCTGACCCACTATCTGACCTAACCAGCTGTGCCCAGGCTGCATTTTCTAAATCTGAGCCTCTGCCTGGTAGCTGAGAGAATCTGGCCAGAAGCTGTCTGTTCAGTGGAGAACTATTGCTGAGGCTATGGGTCTCCAGCAGCTTCTATCTCCTAAAGTCAGATTTGATTTGCTTTGCCAGGCCTGGGAGCTAAAGCCCTTTCTGTAGGAAAGGAACAAAGTAAATTCTTCTGAGGTTTAATGACTGTCACTGAATAACCTAGCACAGATTTTCCCCCAGATTATTTTCTTTTTGCTTATTCTTTTTCTTCAGACTTGTGCCACTCAGTGCAAAAGGTTTTTGTTGGCTGTTTTTTTTTGTTTCCTATTTAAATGTAACACATACAGGCTCCCTTCATGTTCTCCATAAAGAATCTAGAAAATGACTACAAATGCTTATTTTTTGTCTAAACCAAATACAGGGTCCTAGGAAGCCATGAAATGTAGTCCAACCCCTAGGCTGATTTTCTTGCTGGCTGTTAATGTTCTTTGTATTTTAACATTTTCTGCCTAGTATCTGACCAGAATCCTCCATAACAGTGTACTGCAGAACTTCTCATGGTTGTGCTGGGACTATTTAAATACTGGGAGTGTAGGACTTCTTTGCTTGTTTGTTTTTAAAAAGGAATCATACATGATGTACCTTAGAGTGGAAAATGACGTTAACATAAGGAAAGAAGAATCCCCCATCCCTTAATGTGTTATATATACACATTGCTCCATTATCTAGCAGGGGTTTACCCATATCTTTTGACTAATCAATCTGACTTTTAAACTAACCACCTCCTGGCAAGTGATGACTTAGATCCAATGCTACATCCCATATATAACCAAAGAGAATGCTTTGATAGGTTTTATCATGCCCGTTCCTTGAGCGCCTTGAGATGAAGAACCAGACAGCTGTTGAAGCCCTAGGATTACCACCTTGTGACCCACCTTGCACCCATACAACAGACACATGCGCCATCCCACCCTGCAGTCAGCTTGACTTTGAGGCACTGCAGGGCTCACTTTACCCAGTGGGGAAATTCATGCACAAAACTCAGGATTAGGGAGAGACTCCATGTCAAAGGGAAAAACAAACATATTTAAAGGTATTTCATTTAATTTACATTTGTTTAGTACATTTTTTTTTTCGTTTCTCTCTTTCTAACCTTGCAAGATACTTTAAAGGATAAGTTTCTCCTGCTTCCCATATATCCCTGAGAAATATTCACTGAAATCTTTGTGAGTGCTTCCTCCTCCTCCTGTGATCGTTGTCTTTGCATATTCCTTCTTTATTTACTTATTTATTACTATGTTTTCCAATCTGCTTCAACGTTTTTGTTTGTTTGCTTGTTTTTCCCCTCAATAGCATTCCTTCCGTGCCATGGTTTACTCACAAAACACATTTTTAACAATGAAGGACTTCCTGGTGCTCACTTCTGTCTAGATTTCTTCCAGATGAAGATGAGGTACAGATATTTTCTGAGATAGTTATTACATTTTGTTAGATAGATTTTTTTTTTTTTCTTTCATATCTTTCACGGGAAAGAAAAACAGCTCTTCAGAAGCCGAACAACTGCTGCTTTTTCTCAGGACTTAGTGTCTGTGTTAAGGCAGCAGTGACTAGCAGTCCTCCAGCACTCCGGTTTGGGAGTTAATCTTTATTGTGCTTTTTCTCACTAAGGCTAAACCCAGGCTGCTGGTTTCTGCCAGACACAACTTAGATTTCCGGAGTAGAAGTCCCTTGTCATAGCTGCTGTTTGCAGTAATTGCACTAGTTAGGGCCTGTGGGTCTGTCTGCCTGATGGGGCACTCTTGCCCCCAGGACAGCCAGCACAGCTGTAAATCCAGCCAGACTTAAAGGCATTCTGAAAAATCTCAAACTTCAGTTGTTCCATGCTTTCCTGAATGAGCAGAAAAACAAACCAGACCAACTCAACGCCTTAATTAGATTATATAGTATTGGAAATCCTCTGAACTCTTGGATCTTTCCAGCAGCTCTGCACGAGCATTATCCTTTTTGCTTCTGAGGAGGAAAGGAAGTCCTTCCTTCTTTTAGCCCTTTGAAATTATTTTCTTGATCAATATTTGAGCAATTAGTTTTGCAGAGAGGGGGGCAGGGGGAAAAGCCTGCTTGTCTTGTAGACTCCCATGCAATCTATTTTTCTCTTGCTGTCCTGAAGGCTGAGAAAAACATGATGACATCACCCACTTTGCAAAAAGCTGCTCTGCATATCTGCATGTCAAGTAGGATATGCTCTTCCTCTCTGCTCATGGGGAGCTGCACCTCTTCATTATCTCCACTTCTTCCTTGTTCTTGTCCTGTTGGGAACTCAGCTGCAGCAGTCCCACAGCTATGACAGGCTATTTCTCATCTTTCACCTTGTTCTTACTATGTCTTTGCCAGTGCAATAATATCACATTTATCCTTGAAAACATGCAACTCCAATTCAGTAATCTTATTATGCATGCCTCTACATTTGTTGAACAGCTTTTCTCGAGCTGCCCACTGCTCTCTGCTGCTAATCTCTGGATGCATTGCTTAGGGATTGAAAAGGCTGTTCTGTAAGCTCCTTCCTTATTATTGTTGATAGTAGGGACAAAATAAGAATGATAAAACCTCTTGGAGATGTATTCGCTACATCTAGAGCATTCTTCCCCCACATGGGCTTTCTATTCCTGGCCCTCCCTTATGGCATACAGTTTTCATTCATCTCTAGAAGCCTGCCTGAATTAAGCATTCAGCAGAGGAAACCCCTCTCCCTAGTTGTAGGGGTTGCACCTTAGCAATGCCTCCTGCTTCTAGGGCTCCCACCACAGGGCAGGTGTTAACTTTGGCAGTTAAACCTGGATTGTCTGTATTTTGCTTGCAGATCTAAGCTTCATTTTTCTGGTACAGCTACTGCCTTGGCTGTTCTGCTGTATATAGGAGAATATTCCCCTTCATCCAAAGTAAACTTCTGCTTTTGGAGATCTTCAAAAGCAAAACCTCAATCCAAAGCCTTCCCCATGGGCTCAGGGATTTGCCTCTTTGGTCTATAGCTTATCCCTGGGTTTCTAGCACAATCACTGTCCTGTCAATGTACAAACAATTGCTTCTCTATATCAGTTTCATTTTATCCTGCAGCTCCTTTCTGGGCACTTGTCCTTTTAATGAGCTTCTTATGTCTTTTGCCTGGGGAGCCCTAATTCCTACGGTCATCTCCCTGCAGTGTCTCACCAATGACCTTTCCACAAGGTATTGCTGTGCCACCAGGTCCCAGAACTCCACTACAGCCTCTCAGCCCTCAATTCAGGGGAAAATGTAATTCTTGCCAGCTCGGTAATTGTGTCCTTTCGTTCTTGTTGGCTTTATAGTCTCCCACATCCCTAATGTGACACCTCATGCTATTTTCTGGCATACATCTGCCAACAACAAGCTTATTGTAAGCTCTCCAGGTGGGGCCCTCACCTATCAAAGGTGATTCTTTGACCAGACTTATTACTGGAGCACCCTGGATGCAGGCAGACAGCTGCCTGGCACTTGCTGCCTTACTGTTTTGGGTTCAGTAGCTTACAATACAGACCTGTAGGTTTGCAGTCTCTGTAGTGTTTTAAAAAAGGCTAGTTAAAATTGTTCTGCCTAGTAGTCCTTTTAATGCACTTACCATGAAGTATAGTGTGCATAAATAGATATGTAGGCACATCTTTGGGTTTTTAACTTATCCCTGACTATCTGCTAGGGCAGAGCCTGGACCACACCGTGGTTCTTTGAGCCTGGGTATCCACATCTGTATGAGAACGCCTGCTTCAGGAGGGGAGCGACAAGCTGCTGTGCTCAGAATGAATTCCTCAGAGGATGTGTGCTGTAAAGCACAGTCGTTGCTATTTTTAAAGCACCAGCTCTCATTTGTACCTTTCAAAAAATCTGTCTGAGATTCATTCGCCTTGCTGCTCAGCGTTCTCCCATCCTCTCAGTTGCTCAGCCTGTGTGCAGATATGATTGAAGGTGCCAACATCAGTCAAAATTGTAGGAAATCTTGCAAGAATGGCAAATCCTTGATTTGTTCATCCGTAACTGTGGAGTCTTAGGAATAAGGATTCTGAAAGAAAAGTGCTGGGCCTGAGCTGCAGGAAATGCAGTGTTGGGTGCTGCTTAGAGACGCTGCAGGAAATGCAGTGTTGGGTGCTGCTTAGAGACTGAGTGCAGTTCTAGCTGCTACACTGCAAGCCAAGCACTGGAGCTGGCTGTGCAGAGGTGCTCTACAGCTGTGTGAAAAGTTATTTCATTCTATAATTCTATTTTCTTCATTTAACAGTTTTATGGAATGGGATAAGCGTCCTTACCACCAGCTTGAGGGAGGGAAAGTGGGGCGTGCTTTTAGCTCTTTGTTCCTCTTGATCCTTCAGACCACACTTTCCTTCTGATTTCTCTCAATGTGAAGCCCCCACAGAGAGAACCAACCCAATGGTACTTTTACAACAGCAGTGTTGCTATTTTTCACTACCAATGGCAAAATATTTATGTCAAAGAAAGTTCACAGCTGATCGCTTAGTTCTTATAATAAACACAGTCAATATGATTTACTCCATGGAGATATCTGGCAGCAACAGAAAAGACACAGTGTGGCAGTGAATATGAAGCAAGACACTAATATTAGTTTTGGCTGAAGAATCTACGCATTGTCACCTTTCTTGCACTAAGGCAGAAGGAGATTGGAGATGATGTTACCATGAGCTACCCCATTTGTTTTTTGAGTCTGGAGATCTGACTCCAGCAAGGTCTTGTTTGAATGGGAGGCATGGAGCCCTGACCCTGCCTCATGGAGCAAAACTGCTTCAAGGGCTAGGCATGTGAATCACTGCCCTGTAGCACTGTGTCACACACCTATGGGCTGGCAAGAGCTCAGAGATCCCTGTCCCACACCCTATTACTTAGCACTTTCCTACCTGAGCTGCTTTAGCTTTGGCTCCCTTTATCCTTAGGATCACCTTGCCCTGGGGACTGAACCCAATATCCGTACTCTCACCTCCTGTTGCTCAGTTACTTGATACAGCAGAAGCAAATCTTGCAGTAAGCTTCCTCTTAAGTGTGACTGCTTTCTGACTTCTGTCTGCTGCCTGAGGTCTCTACTGTCCCCTGTGCAGCCTGGTGCAAGCCAAGCATGTTTACCAGCAGGAGTTGGTGAGGTCTTGTTCTAATTTTTAATAAAATTCTACTCATTCTATAGTAAGGCTGTAAGACTTTCAAGCAGCTCTACACAAGCACTGTGCCTTTGTATTCACTCTGTGTAATGCCTTCCAAAGTGCTAGCATTCAAGTATTCCAGGCACACTTCAGTCTATGTCCTGCGATGCTAGATGCTACTCTATGGGGTAAAACTGCCATTGAATGTAATGGGAGCAAAGGAGTATTATAATGTCTGTGCTCATCAAGCAAAGCTCTCAAAGAAAAGATGGATTACTTAAGGCCAGGACAAACCTGTGATATATGTATTATCCCCATCTTAAAGTGAAGAGCAGACAAGTGCCCAAGGTCAGAGGGAAGGTGGGGGCAGAACTGAAGGGGGATCCTGGCTTCCCAGCACCCTAAGGCACCATGTGCTCCCATAGCAGAGGGGAATGTCCAGCTGGTCTGCTGTCTCCTAAAGGAGTCCGCTCCACATAGAAAGGTCCTGGAAAGCTTTGATATGTTTAAGGGTTGAGTGGTTACACAAAGAACTGAGTTTTTTCCATAAGATCCAAAAGCACAAAGTCTGTACAAGGATGTTTTCTGATGCCGTTCTGATTGTGGGAAAGGGATTCTTTTAAACTGAACTGTGCAGTAAGAGAGTGCAAATATTAAACTGTGTATATAATTGTATTGTGAAATGTTAGTCAAATCCAGTTCAGTATATATATTTATACATACGTACATATATGTTTGAAATTGCCCTTCCATGTGGTAGTTCCTTTGTACCCTGGACAATGAAAGTGCTAGTTTTCAGTAACCTCTAAGACCAACAAGCAGCTTCTCTTTGACAAACACAGTAAATATAACAAGTCAAACATCTCTCTGTAGCAGTTATATCTCCTCAGACAAAGTAAGTGCTGCCTCTGTTAGCAAGGAAGATGTGCAGGACTGTAGGTGGTCAGAACTCGGGCTTTTCTTTGCTTTGGGAGCTCCTTCATCATCTCCTTGGCAGCAGCCAAGAAGGATTTGGTGCAGCTTATAAGGACTGAGGTCTTCAGGGCAATGACAGACAGTCTTATTCCCCCTAGAATCTCCCAGGTTGCCTCTAGTTCTCTCTTCCCAACCCCGGGCTCCAACATTTCTCCAGTCCCTGGTGGCTTAGTGGATGTTTATGAAGGAGAAATCCTTTGGTCTGCTGCTCTCTGGGAGCAGTTGCATCACTGTCCCCTCCCTGCCCTATGCCACCTCCGGGTTGACATTCAACCTCTGCATGGCCTTAAGGCCTCACAGCACTGTTATGAGCATTTCCCCTTTGCCCATTCACAAGTCTCTCCCTGGCACGACATTTATCTGTGTGTGGTTTTGCTGCTTGCTGAGGCTTGCAGCTATTCTGGTCCAACATGTCCCTGCTGTGACCGCTCTGTGACATGGCCCTGAGGCACTGGCACTGCAGTGATGGAGGGTGGCCTCAGCTCACCACCCCACATCCTGCCTGCTCTCAAACCCATGTGTAAACAAAGAGATCAGCAGCACAGAACGTGAACCCATGCACCTGTTTGTGCCTGGATCTCATGTTGACAAAACGCAACATCCATCAGACACCCCTGTAATAGAATCAGAAAACTGAAAACGTGAACAGAGAGGGATGTTTCAGCCTCACTGCTTAAAATCTTCATGGGGGGATGGGGAGTTTTCACTCCTCATTTGCTAATTTGTGGATTTTTTGGCATATCTGTCTTCTGTAGCATGAAAGTCTTTTTCGAAAGGAATAGGGGGAGAAAAAAGTGTTGTCTCTTCTCCTGTCAATGTGCCAGAAGTTTATTAATAATGCATAATAATTATACTTTGCATTTCTTAGCTCCTTTCATCTGAGGATCTTAGTGCTTCACAAACGTTAATTAGGTAATCCTCTCATCTGCCTGGTGCAGTTGCTCTTATTATCAATCGACACTTAAATATAACAATGCAGAAGAAACGGTAAATAAGCAAATCTCTCAGATAGAGGCAAGAGCGAAGCAGGCCTGGAAAGGTACAGCATCTGGAGCTGTGGGAACCTCTGCCTCTCACTGATCTGTCTGGCGTCATAAGGAATGGGTTTGTTTTCAGAAAGAATAGTTTTTGTTAGGCTAAAGTAGAGATTAAAAATAAATAAATGCCAGTGTTGTGGCACAGTGCTCCCTCCCTTTATAGATGTACCTCTCGCTTGCTGCCAGTGAGCAGAATTAAACTTGGTTAGTCAACCCGTGGTTATTCTTAGCCTCTAATCTTTGTCAGGTAAAAGTCTGATGGATCTCAGCAGGTTTCTCAGCATTTAGCTGAGGAAAGCTAAGGCTTTTAGGTGTGTTACCTGTTAGGAAGGCACATGTAACAGCAGCTTTGTTTTTCAGAGCTCTTGCTCTTTACTCTGGTGTGTTACGAGAGTATTTGTGTAGTAGGTGATGTGGAATCTGTTCCCAGGAATGCTGAAGACCCTCTGGTACCACTAGAGATCTCAGAGGGTTCAACTCCCAGGCTTGCCTTTTGGAGGAGATGCTAAATGTTATGACTGGCATGCACTTTTGGTTTAGTTTGGCAAAGCTGTGGGTTTGGTGTCTGATTCCAAGGATGTTAGTTCCTATTTATTGCTACTTTAACTCTTCAAGCTAATTTAAATAGAGGAGGTATAGAGTGTATGATTAATTTCCTGTGCTCATTTCCAAGCCCTGCCTTGACTAAAGCTGTACTTGTCAAATAGGAATGTTTTAGGAGCAAGACCTTCCCATTCCCCAAAGTGCCAGCAGACCCAGCACTGTCTGTATGCTGACACCAAATGCCTGTGTGGGGTTTAGGAGAACACAACAGAGCTCTTTGTCCTGATAAGTAGATACCTCCACTAGACAAAAGCTGTGCTGCATTCTAGATTGCGTTGGTTATCAGAGCTTGTTCTGCTGACACGTTTGTGTTCTGTCTGTGTTTGCATACAGTGTTATTCTATAGGAGTAACTTTAGACTTCCAGCAACCCCAGGGGATAGTCTCATTCAATACCAGCAGCCTTGGCCAAAGCCAATTTCAACATATAAATTCTGCCTGCTAAAATGAGACATCCATCATGCTAGCAAAATGCACCAGGTCTCACTAAAGTGATGCCTGGCCTCTTGTTTGTCTCTGCTGAATAATGGGGCAGGTGTAATTCCATTATTTTTGAATGTCCATTAAGCTAACAAACAAATTTGCTCAGGTTTCTGATTATGAATGACCATGAATGAAACCCTCTTGACTTAGTAGTTATTTTTAAAGATGCTCTTAAGAGCTTCTTGTAAAGCGGCTGTGAAATACTTCTTAGTTTGTGCTAGCTTTTGAGAAACTTGCTTTGTGGCCCAGATAACTTGGGCATGGAGAATACCACTTCCAGGAGTTATAGAGGTAATTTACTGAATTTATAAACTCTTTGTAGGAAGTTCTATCTTTTGTTCTGTGTTTATATGCCACTAAGTGCAATACTGTCCTGACTCACAGCTTATGTATGCTACCCCAAAACAAGCCATAAATATGTTTTACAGAGAAAACAAAAACTGTTCTTGAAGGGTATGGGCTTTGCTTTCCACAGCTGCTAACCACATAATCAGACTGGCCCTTTTCTTGACAGGTCAGTGCATATCAGTATGATCAAAGGTCGCCCCAAGCTCAGTAACCCATCCCAGGCAGTAGGCAGCAATGGAGGCTTAGGGAAAGAGTGGGGAACAGAACATGTTTCTCTTCCTTTGGCAGTGAAACATCTTCATTGGTATAGCCAATAGGATCTGTACTCTGAGCTTGGTCTGGGCATAAGCTGGGTTGCTGGGTAAAGAAGAGCTAAATGAGCACATCAGTCCCTGTTGACCCCATTGATTTTGCTTTGAGTGCCTGCAGTGTGCAGGTCAGGTACATGTCACTATGGAGGGCACAATGCAGGGCATCCTTCACCACTGATGGCACATTTAAATTGGGATCCCAGCCACTGGGCGGGTTCCAGGCTGGGCGGGTCAGTGGGGACTCAACCTGTTTGCTCATCAGAGGTCGTGATCTTTGTAACAGTGAGCAGTGCAGACAGAGAAAGTTGTTGCTTTGGCTGTCCCTGCTTGATTTACCTAAGCCTGTTGCATCAGAGGTTTTGTTGCTATAAACTAATCCTAAAGCAACTCAGAAGTGACCACCCACGAGCTCTGAGCTGGTTTTGGTAGGTGAATTTGTTGCTGATAATTTCCACACAGGAGTAATCTGTAGTCTTGTTTTGTGTAGACCCAGGCAAGCGTGTGCGTGCACAAAGCAAGATGAACAGTCAGTCTGTACGCACATTTGCTGTGATTTAGCATGCAAATCAGGTGGTTGGCATATGCAAATGTGCCTTGCAGTTTATGCAAGCAATTACTCAATGTGCATGTGGAAAAACAGGATAATTGTGTGCAAATTAGATGTATCATTGCACGAGGTGCAGTTGTGTGTCTAAATGGTCAGCAGATCAGATCCTTTCTATCAGTAATACATTAACTTATATCCTAAGGGAAATGAAGTACTGAGCCTCATCCTACTTTAATTCTCTTTTTCCTTTTCTATCAGGTCCTTAAACAGTTTTTCACCACTTAAACCTATGCTGTCATTTCATCCCTTGTTATTATCTGGAACATTTCCTTTCTTTAGCATTTTTTTCAGAAGAATGAACCATAGTTATGGTAAATGGGATCTCTCTCCCTACCCATAGAATGATCTTTTGTATCAAAAGGTCATTGCAAACCCCTCTTAAAAGCCTGTTTCATCTAATAAGCATCCTTCTCCCTTCATCTCCATGCTGCAGTCTTTCTAAGAGTGGTTCTGGTGAGTCGGATGAGCCACAGCTTAGCTCAGTGCTCTCCAGTTCAACCCTGTAGCATTGTCCCTCCCTGGTGTATGTGCTCTCACCCAGGTAGGTAGGATGAGCAAAAAGAGTCAAGATGAGAGGTGATGGTCTGTTGGGCAGGGACTGGCTGCTATTTGTACATCAGAGCGTTCCTGCACAAACTCACAAAGGGCATTTTTTCTCTTGTGCCTCTGACACACATCTGCAAAGGCAGAAAAGCTTCACTTTTCCCAAGCTGGGCTTGGTAGAACATAAATCCCTTGGGCATCACTTCTCCACTCTGTTCTTTCACATTGCAGCCCTAATTCAAGGGGCAAAACAAACACAATCTGCCTTTCTGCCGCACTGCTGATACAGCATCATTTGTGCTTGTGTTCTTCAGAAGGAATACAGATAAAGCTTAGTTTGGCCAGCTGTCGTCTTTTTGATTTAGTGTCTTAGGTGGTCAACAGCTAATGATTAATCTTAAATGTCACCTCTTTCCCCTTTGTACTGATGCATTAAACTGTTGGGATGTTTCAATACATTTTAAGTAAAATAATGATGTGCTGTGCTAGAGCACAGAGAGCAAATATGGCAGAGCTCCAGCCTTTGCACCTGTTCTGATGGGCTTTTTTTTTCCCCCCTTCTCTGAAGTGCTGTATAATTGTCTTCTTCATTAGCAGCCTGCTGAATTCTGGCATGTGAGGGATTAAAAACTCTAATGAATATGGATTATTTCAAACATTTTCTTTTGGGAATCAAGTAGAGAATGGAGATTTTTGGAGCTATATGTTGGTACATTAACAAGGAATGTGAGATGCCTTCCCTTGCATTTTTATCAGAGCAGAGAGCTGATCCTGCCTTGCTGCCTGGGGCTATGTGATGCTCACACCCAGCCAGACCCTCCACTGGATTTGCCTAAAGACAAAGTGAAGGAAAACTTCAGCACGTGCCAACTTTCAGCACGTGAGTTGTCCCTCTGAAGTCAACAAGGCTTAAGCATCTGCTTAGCATTAAGCTTACAGCAAAGAGGGAGCAAGTTATGGTGCAATTAAAGGCCCCATTTCACTGGGAGACCAGGAGCAAAGTTTCTATGGAAATACGGACATTTTCCTCCTTCCAATTAGAATTCTTCAGTGTTTAAGGTTAATGTGACATCTGCAGCATCTAAGAGGCCCGGAGAAATTGTTTCTGTGGAACAGCTGTTCAACAATCTGCATTTTAGTTTGATGTCAGTTTGGACATTTTCCTGCTTCTGCTTGCAGAAATTGGATCCTTTAGATGGAGGAGAAAGACAATAATCAGGACATTGAGTTGGCTGTGTTGTGTTCCTCCTGTTGGCAGCACCAAGCAAGGTTCTCCTGAAGCCTTCCTTATGAACAGGGAAACTGAGGCATGTACTGAGATACAAGCAGCTACCTTAACCCTCAGATTGGGTCTCTTGGAGGGACAGCTGGGTCCCATACCATGCAGGTAGTGCCCAAGCCCAACACTGCTGGTGTCCATGTCACCATCCTTTGCCCATCCCTCCTGCAGCCCCAGCACTGAAGGCACTGGTGACACACGGGTTCTTCCAGCCTGAGCAAGGCCCACAGAGAACATCGAGGTCTTTTTAACCAGATAATAAATCTCTGTCGTTAGCTGGCTGCACAGCGATACTGTTCCTCTCCAGGTGAAGAATCACATGGCCATAAAATTCTGTAATATAAACACAGCAGACGTAGTCAGAATCCTATTTGGACAGATTTATGACTTGACTATGGAGCAGCGACCTTGCCTGGGCTTTCTGCCACCAGTAATTAATATGCATCCCGGGCTCTGTTTTCCTTCTGGACAGTGTACTTTTGCACGCTCATGTTTAAGGCTGTAAGCATGAAAGTCTGCTGTCCTGGGAAGGCAGTCCTGGAAAGCTATTGCCCTGTAAATTGTATGGAAATGATAACGAACAGCTAAATTTGGGAGCACAGCATTTCTCTAGCACACTTAAAGCCTCCAGGTGTCTGGCAATGAATCTCTGTGCGGTGGTTTCCACAAGGGCAGTCAATGTTTGCCACAGGTTTTGCCTGAGCTGAGATTAAGAGGCTGCTGGAGAAACCACGTGTTGTCTGTTGACACTGGAAAGTGCTCTCCAGTTCCCTGCCCCATTGTGGGCATTTGTGTAGGCATTCAGGCATAGTACTTACATGCACAGGATCTCAGGCATTGTGTGCTCCCTCCCTCTGCTGTAGGTAAAGGTTATGGTATAAAAGATTTATCTAAGTAACGACCAGTGACTTAGTGCCATTTGAAACTATCTGTCATCAAAGGTGGCAAGGCACGGAGCACATTAAAATCTATCACTTGAAGGATTTGAATGTGAAACGAGTATGGTTGCTGAGCTGGGTTATTTGTTACATCATTAATGGGATTTCTCTGCGCTTTACTGTCTCTGTACCATTTAGAAAACACATTTTGGTAGCCCAGCAATCCTAGAAACATAGTTCTTAACAACAAAATCAATATAGTTTCATTAGACTTAGTGCTTGGTGTGCAATTATGCTATTTTCTCAACAGCAAGCAGCTGTATGAGCACGGGCATAGAAAACAGCTTAGCTGTGAGCTCGGTGAGGATTGCCTGGATGTGGACATTGTGTTGCCAGGTTTTGAGTTGAACACACACCAGATTTGCACCAACTCCTCACAGTGGGGTTTCTGTGGGTACTGTGCGTAAGCAAGTTTAGTCCTCAGTTGCGTGTTGGAAGTCATGGAGACTGTGGATGGTGAAGGCTACCTTGTGGTTTTGATTAGAGTTAGTCACTCATGGCTGAATAAAAGGATTCCGTCACAGGCACTCTGTGACCCTCCTGCACAACCTCCCAAAATAACCTGGTTGTGTAGCAGCTTCACAGCATATTTATGGCCCTAATTATTTCTTTTTAAAGAAATAGATGAGGTAACAGGACCTGGCTTTCTGATTAACATCTTCATCTGTATCAGTCAAATGACAATCAGTTGGAAAGGCTGATTGTGGTGGGATTGTCTGATATCTCCAAGAAGGATCTGGGGGGCTGTATGGGTATTCCTAAGTGTGGGTGTAGCAACAGGTTATTTTTTATGTGAGGCGAATAGCACACACTGCACTCAAAATGACCTAACTGGTCTAATTATAGAGCTGACAGCCAAATTATAACTGAAATTTCCCCCCACACACACACTGCTGAGGAAAGCGTATAAAAGTGCAGGTGAATCCATTTGCTCCCTTTTAATTTGATTTAATGACACCAGAAGACTTGTGTGGAGTAACGTTTGCATTTATGTGCATTTATGTGTCTTTGAATGGTGAGGCTTGAGGTCTTATGTACGAGATCCACCCTAAATGTAGACCAGCAGCCTTCTAAATCTCTTCCCACTGCCCCAATGTCCCTTTCCCATTATTTACGCCCAAGGAAGATCCAGGAAGAGGAGCATTCTTAAGATTTCATGTTCATATAGGTACAGATCATTCCTGGTTTCCTTACCATTGAAGAGATACTTGCAGTCATCAAGACGATAACAGCACCTGAGCTTTTCTGAGCAGAGCTAGTAATTGACTGCAAAATAAGAGGGGATGCAGAAGGATTACCACTAGATAAATCTATCACAGCAGTACTGAGATATAATCACCTGAGTTTGGAATACCCTGAAATAGCTCAACACCATAGCAATTTTGCATCATTTATACCATCAGCTCGGAAATATGACTTTTTAGAAAGGGATCAGATAAACCGAACTGTTTCAAGAAGGTCTGTCTCTATTATTCATATTCCTAAGCTTCCCATTCCAGCAGAAATACGCATTTTCCCCAGGGGCACTATTCATTTATACACCCAAAGCACAGCCACAAATGCAAACACCAATAAAACTCAAAGTGGTCTTAATTAACAGCTTCAGGAGCACAGCATCAGGCAGGTAGATATTATCACCACTTTAGAACAAAGTAAACTTAGAAACAGATGCAGCTGTTTACCAAAAGCTTCCTCAAAACCAGCAGTAAAAATGTTTGTTTTTCCAGCATATGCCATGCACTCACCTCTTTAGTGGGAGGGAGTAATCTAGAAGAAGTTAAAAGTACACAACGTAGATGAACAGGCTATAAAACAACGCTAAAAAAGCAGTAGCCCAAGGAAATCTTCCTGCTTTTTATGGCTGTGTCTTGCATGTAAGGCAGAAGAGGTCATAGGGAAGGATTGTGCGTTGGGTAGTGTTGCACAAAATATGAATCTCTGTCTTTGCGGCATGCAAAGCAAGTGAGAGAACACTCAGGCAGCTTCTGGAGGAAATCTGATGCTTTTCCCCCTCATTTTGCTGCTTTTATTTGCTGCCCTTTAGTTCAAGACCTAAAGGGATGGGTGTACCACAGATCCAGCTGCTCATTTTGAGAATCATAGAATCAGGAAGGTTGGAAAAGATCACTAAGACCACCAAATCCAACCCCAAACCACCCCACCACGCCTGCTAATCATGTCCATCAGTGCCACATCTCTGCAGCTCTTGGGCACCCCCAGGGACAGTGACCCCACCATATCCCTGGGCAGCTGTGCCACTGCATCACTGCTCGTTCTGAGAACAGACATCTCCCCTCAGCACATCCCCGGCTCCTAATGCAGCAAACCCAGGTGTCTTGTTCTCTGCAGCACCTGAGCTCCTCTACCCAGCCCTGTGATTTTGTCACAGGATGGGAGCACTGAAATTGGTCCTACAAGAGGAGCTTGGCCTTTGTGGGAAGCAGCAAGATGATTCAGGTTGTATTTTCCCTTCTGCAGTAATGCGCAGTGCAGAAGAGAGAGGTGGTAAGAGCAGGAAATGAGCAGGAGAGACATCTGAGCGCAGGACGAGGTTTTTCACTTCTGAAAGCCTGGGGCTGGCTGCCAGCACGGGGCAGGCAGATGGATCAGGAGGCACCAAGTACATGGGGACAGGCTGGGAGCTGGGAAGGGCTGTGGGCTGCCTGGGGCTGGTCTGGTTTGGATGTCATTAGGTCTGTCATTAGGTATGAAGCTGCAACACCAAAGTGACTTTAAATAAGTGTTATTCATGGTTTCAGACGCAGGGAAAATAGCGGCGGGGGGGGGACAGATCACATTGTCTATGTTTTGACGTGCCTATTATTTTAAACTCTTTGTACTGACCTTTCTGAAACTCCATAAAAACTCCTTTTCAGGAAAGCCAAGCCTTGCCCTGGGCTCAGGAGGGTCGGGCAGTTTGGGGGCAGTGCAGCCGCTGCTGCCACTGAGAGCCCAACACAAGATCCCAGCCCTCAAGTGTGTGCTCCTACATAATTCATTAGTGTGTTTTTTAAAAGACATTTGCTCTGTCTTATGTCAGCCACACGCTTCTGACTGTTGAACTGCTTATTCTTTCACTTAAGCCCTGCCCTTGTTCTGACAAAGGGTTTCTAGTAGTTTATTTTTGATTACTAACAGCCTGGTAGAAAGTTACGCATGCAGATGTTATTTTCCTGGTAACACAGAATTCAGCTGTGGCTTTTTTTTCCTTTCAGCCTGTCCATCAGGTGGATAAAACAGCTCTTTTTTTTCCCTCTGCTGTCAGATTTTTCAAAGGCTTCTTCAAAGCAGGTGCATAAATTATAGCAAAAGTGAAGTCAGAGAGAGGAAAACTCTTAAGTCTGAAACCTTCTGAGAGGGATTATGGGGACTGGAAAGTATGAGTCATGCCATGGCTCCTTCTTTTAGACACAGCTAATGCTCCGGAGCAGGGCAGAGTCCTCTGGAGGGGCAGCGCGTTCTCTGGGCTATGAAACACGTTTCTGTGTTTGTCTGCACAAATCTGATCAGGGTTTGAGAAAACACGAAAAAGAAACAAGTCGGTGAGGTGTGCTTATCCTCTGATCTTTCCCTAAAGTCCAGTTTCTTGGCTCGATTTCCAATATTTCAGCATTAATAGCTTAGCAGAATTTAACTCTGTTTTGGCAGACTTCTGCCTGCTTGCTACGTATGCCACTTGTACATGGAGCCTGAATGGGAGCTTTGCTCCCAGTGCTCCTGGCTCGGGTGTTTATGGGGCAGCTCCTCTGGACCTGGAGCTTCACCGTCTTGCCCTGCACAGTACTGTGTGCAAGTATTGAGCTGTACGGGTATTACAGGGGGCACTAAAGTAGCTGAGATGCTCGATCAGCTCTCGTAAATATCCTAGAGCACAGCAGCATTGATCCTGTAATTGTGAGTGGGGAAGCATAGGGATGCCTGGCAGACAGCACATATGTGTGCTGAACAATGTGCCTGCAGCCAGGAAATCAGAAACACTCCCAGGGGGCTTGACCTCGTTCTGCTCTGCTCCCCTGCCATCCTATTTTTTGGTCTTCTTGAGTGAGCAGACTGTGTTCCCATGGGGAGCTTGTGGGATCCTGGCATGATGAACCATGAGACTGCAACTGCTTTTCAATGGGGTGGGGGTTGCTCATCCAGCATTTGCTTTCCTGCTAATCATTAAGTTCTGGCTTCTCACTGGGGAGCATGTCTAGTGCCTTGTATGCCACGGCCAGAAGAGACCAACAGGCTCGGGATGAATGTTAGAAAACTGCTGATGTGAACGCTTTTTGATGCTTTAGGTAGGAACAAGCATAATTACAGACAGAAGGACGCTATCATGCAGCAACGTCCTTGCAGTGGAGTTTTGGTTTCAGGAGGACTGTACACAGATTTTCACAGCATCACAGTTATGAAATGCTTCATTCTTCAGTTTATTCTCCAAATATAACACATATCCAGAGGGATATAATTTTTCTGTTAAGTTTGTGACACCATCCTTGTTAGCTTCATTCCCGATGACTCACTTGTCACAAGGAGAACCTCAGCAGAGGAACAACCAGCAGCGGCTTCCCCCGGTGCTCCGCACTGCTGGCACAGGCATGGCCCCAGTGGGTGTCCCAGCAGGAGTTTCTGGGATGCTGTGGAGGTGATCCATCTTGGGTCACTTTTTAATACTTCGTTGTGTTAAAAATTCTCAGTGATCAATGGGATACCAGTGCTGTTTTGTACCTTCTCTGCCACCTGGCCTGCTCCAGGGCTGCTGATAGGAGTGCGTGGAGTGATTCCACTTAAAGGAAAAGTGCTGTCTGCCCGGCAGCTGCTTTGTCTGGACACAAACACAAGATCTAAGTGCCAGTTACCCAGAATTCAGGGAGTTTCAAGGTGTCCAAGCATGCAGTGTTGTGTGATGACAGCTCCCTTGTATTTCATGGATAACTCCTGCTCTCTCACATTGTTTTTTCCTCGGCTCTCCTCTCCATCCCCCATGCTGCCATCTTTATCCAAGTGTAGCTGACCCCAAGCCCCTGTCACCTCCCCCTGGTGTGGGGGTTCCCCCTGACAGACAGGCATACGCTCCCATAAGCCTGGTCCCACCTCCACTCAATGCCACCTTCATGGGGCTGTTCAAAATAGTGTTGCTAAATCTGTGCTGTGTTTTCTGTAATTATGTGCTCCTAGAACCACCCTCTTCCTTTCTTATTGATGTATATATTAGTGAAGAATGCATATATGCTTTCTTTCTTGCTGTATAAGATGTAGGCAATGCAAATTCGTGCAGACATTCCCTCCCCTCCCCTCTCCTACTTGTGAGCTGTGTAAGGGAGGGACTTGTGCTGAGCTGACTGGGTTTTGGGGGTGGTAGGGGTATTCTTGCAGCTCTTTTAAGGACAGAAATGCAGCTGGATTGTGTTCAAGGTTGAGGTGGATCAATGTAAGTTGAGAGAAGCCTGAACAAAGCACTTTGCTCCGTGCTGTATGCAAGATGAGAGTTGTTTCTTTTTCGTACCGTCAGTTGAGCTTTCTGTCCTGGTTTTAATTTCTCCCCTCTTTTGTTTCTCTGTCCTCCAGATGCCCATCACGTGGCTCCTCCAGTAGCCACAAACCCCAGCATGTCTCCTGCACTGGGGAGGGTTTCTCTGTGGAGCGCATCCTGCATCAGTGCATCTCCCTTTGGTTTTACAGGAGTGAGGAACCTAGTGAGATTTCTGTATTTTGACTGAGGACATGGATTTTAAGGCATGTATATAGGAGTGAGGTATCAGAGGAGACCTAGACAGAGGCTACTTTATCACTCTGCCTGGCCTTGAGGCATTGGACACCCCCATGTTTGGCTGTGCCTGTTGCCATTCACCTCCATGTAGCTTCCCAGCAGGTGTTGCACTGGCTGAGTTTGTGCTGATTGGTGCCGGGATCGGTATGAGCATTTGGGTAGCTGAAAGCAAATGTTCTTTGGTATCATTTTCAATGAGAAGGTCAAACAGTTCAAGACTATGATGAAAATAATTTTCTGCTAATGCTTAGATCAGCGATACTGAATTCATGTGCCAGAGCAAGTGGAATGATTTCCTTCGTGCTGAGTAATACGGCTGTGCGGACTGAGGCTGCTGCACGTTGTAAGGCTTTACTCACTAGATTCATTCAGGAGATCAGTGTCCAAGCTTGAAGTTAGAGCTCATGAATCATGATTAGTTACATGATAGTGGTGCTTGGGAGGTCTTGCCCTTAGTCAAGAACTGGGTGCACAATGACTAATGTCAAGGGATTTTCTGTTCCTTTGGAGGGAATGGGAAAAGAAGTGGGACAGAGGCACAGTCCATCTCATAACAAGTATCTGGAGAACACAAGTTTCACCAAGTCTTCATAAGAGATGCTGGAAAGGAGAGAAACATTTTGCATTTTCTGCATTGAGGAGTGGGCTGCAGAGGGCTGTAGGCAGTGCTAACCCAGCTGTTAGCATGAGATGGGTACCGCATTCTGTTTCTGTTGGCACAGAGTGAATCTTTAATAGCAAAAACTCTTTGTGAGGAAAAGATAAATGCTCTCAGCATTGGCAAATTAGTGCATTATCCCCTAGATTAATTACTGTAAAGTGAAATAAGGTGCTCATTATTTATTCAAAGCTTCACTAGGAATCCTTGGTGGATACTGAGCTTAGAGGCCTGACTGGGTAGAGGAAAGGACAGAGCCAGCAGCCTGTAAATAAGCATGCTTTGCCTCTGCACCAGTGAGGAGCTCCAGGGGAAGGGAAAGAAGCAGCTTCCCAGTGTGGAGGGAGGGTCAGACATGGGACAGATGGATGCTGTGCAGTGTGGTTCAGGTGCCATGGCGGGGTGGGTTCAGCCCTAGGCACAAGTTCCTGGGCTGGCCCAGCCTTTGCAGTGTCAGGGGGGGAACTGCTGGGTTTGGATGTCTGCTGCCTCCTTGTTTGCCTTTCCCTTCCAAGCCTGAGCATGGCTTTGAAATGCTAATCACAAACTTCACGTGGTCTGTCAAAGGCAGTTTGAGTTATTTTGATGTATTTTTGATGCGCTCTGGAGCTTCACAATGCAAGGCTGAGGCTCGCTCAGGAAGGTAGGAAGTACCATGCTGGGGGCTGACAGCCTGAGGCAGTGCAGGAGGGATGCAGCAGAGCCCAGGGCTGCTCAGGACTGGTCCCAAGCTTCAGGAGTGGTGTGTGGAGGCTGCAGAGCTGTTGCCCATCCTTGGGTGTGTGTTGAATTGCACTGAATGTGGGGAGCAGACAGGGAGCCCTTGGGCTCTGTGGAGTATTTTAGGCATTGGTGTAAGACAAATGAGAAGCGCCGTTCCTTCAGTGGGCTAAGGAAACTGGGTTGTATTGAAAAGAAATGTTATATAAGGGGCTAAAATTAGCAGGGTGGAAAAAGAAGTCTGCTAAATAATCCCGTCTCTCTGTTGACACAAGCAGACTTCCATCAGAAGCGAAGGGCCCCTTAACTATACCTCTGCAATGTGTTCCAGAAATGAGCTCTGAATGCTGCTGGGAGGGCAGCCGGGGCAGCACTGGCTCTGGCACCAGAACATAGGCAAAGGGAGCGGGTCCTGCCCTGTCCCATAGGAAGGAAGCCCTGCCACCACAGTACAGGTGCCCAAAGGCAGACAGAGCCAGTGGTGGCAGGGGCAGAGTTTTGGAGGTTGCAGTGTGAAAACTTAGCCCTGCAAAACCTATGGGTGAGCATCCCTGTGGGAGGGAAGCAGATGTGGCTGGTGTGGCAGCCTCTCCAGATGTAAGGGGGAATTAGAGCAGCAAAAGGACAGTGGATAGCAAATCCTCTCCCAAGGAAAGTGAGTATCAGGAACGTGGCATGGGCAGGAGCTCCGTGCACAACCAGTATGTGGCTATGATGCTGTGTGGAAGCTCCCCTGGCACCGTCATCCCTGACAGCAAAATCCATTCACCAACACCCACGTGCTCAGTATAGCGGAATAGAGCCTTTATATATAGGTGAGAAGCATGTGCTGTGCCACCCCGAGCAGAGGGGATGCCTCACACATGTTCTCCCATCACCTTGACAGGAGCTGAGAGTTTGTCACTCCCAAATTGAGGATAACAAAAAGGTTGGGTGTTACCAGAGAGTGAGAGGGGCAGCTCAGGGTTGTTGGGAGCCCTCCCAAGAGCTCCAAAAAAGAGCAGGGTCCTGGTGCAGGCATCTCCCTGCAGATGGTGCCCTGGGAACGTGGGGGCTGTGGGCAGCAGAGCAGTACAGAGCCCTGCACTTTCCTTCCTGGGGCCCCATGCAGCTGCAGCAAGAGCTGCTGAAAACATTTCCAGTGAAGTTGTTTTCTAACTGAAAGCAGTGTTTCAGCAAAAAGAAGGGTTGGTTTTTTCTTTACTGTCACTGTTTTTTTGTTTTGTTGTTGCTGTTGTTGTTATTTCTTTCTTTCCCTTGAACCATTTGGATTATTTTATTCTGAAATGATTTGGAAATGCATTTGCAGGGATTCATGGGAGCCATAGTCCAGCAGCTCATATCGTGCTTAATTCTTCCCTGGGCTCTCAGGACAGAAAGTAGCCATGTGAAAACCCCATGTGGTTTTATCATGAGACGAAACTATGCAGTTTCTGGAGAAGCTTTGATCCAGAAATGGAGATTACAGCAGGAGGTATCTGTGGCAAAGCTGGCAGTAACTGGGGTTAGATGGGACAGCTTGAGCCAATAATGCTCCTAGAGCTAAAGCTCTCAATGACTGCAATTGGAACAAATTTTTGTTCCAGTCTGACAGAGTCCTACAGTAGCCAGTGTCGTCATGAGGCTGAGCTGGATGCAGTATGAAGGTGCCTATGTCTTTACAAGGATAAGTGCTTGCAGTACCCCTGGGTTACATTATGCTCACCGTGGACTTCAGTTCCTCTGCGTTCTTTCATTTATTGCTTTCCTGGGAATACTGATGAGCAGAAGGGGAGACTCAATGACAAGGGTGGGCTGAGCTATTTTCAGCAGAGCCAATCCTGAAGCACATAAATCACCTATAAGTGACATACTTGTCTTGAACTTTAAATTCAGACAATGGAAAATGGGGTTCTCAGATCAAATAAACATTCTCTTTCCATTGATGGAAAAAATAAACGCGAGCTGCTTAAATATCCGTAGCACATAATTTATTAATCACAGGAGGATGAAAAGCACAAAAGCACTGTGATCTGATGGAAGAATGGCTCTCAGGAGTGCAGAAAAGGCTGGGAGAGGTCAGGACCATAAGAGCTGGATAAAGCAGCAGCTGTTATTTCCAGTTAGGATGCAGAACATACGAGGGGGGAGCGCACTGTGCTCTGGGATGAGTGGGATGCTCTGATTGGCAGTGGTGGGTCTCACTTTTCCATGCCCTTAATGATTCACCTCTTCTTGGTATGACAGCAAACCCTTCTCCACCAGATCCTTCCTTGCTGGGATTCCTGGCCATGGAGCATCATGAATGCAGGAAGGAATGGTTACATGTTCCCCTTTGTGCACTTTGAACCACACTTAAATTTGTATTCCTTTGACTTTGAGTGTCTTCGTCACCTTCTAAGATTCTTACCAAGAGGCTTGTTTTGAAGTGGTTCGTAATGTAGGAACAAAAGATGCGTAGAGTGCATGCATGTGTAATACCCTTATTCATAGGAACCAAGTGCCTGCTCACCAGCCACAGCATGTGGGCTCTCCTCACTCCCTAGATCTACACGGCAGTTAGAAGCTATTCTTACAGTGCATGCATACTGCCACTTTGAGCAGCAAGTGCAGATTTATATGGATGTGAATATTTGACCAGACGTAGGTGAAAGCTGAGTCCAACATTGCAAATGTTTTTTTGGCAAAGGAATGTAGTGTTATTTCCAGTTTGGAATCATTTTACTTTCTTCTGAAAACATATGCAGTACCTCTGAGGGACTTCATTGCTCCAAAACTTTTAATTATCACTCTTGTTCACCCTCTAATGGCTGGGAACCTGAGCTTTTATTTCTGCATCATAGAAAGGCAGGATGGCGAAGGTGTTTTATGCACAGAACAGTCTCTGAGAGTAACTAAACTGTGGTCAGTTGAGCACATGATGACAAGCGTATGAATACACGAAGGAAAGAGCTTAAGAAAAAAAAATTCAAGTTCTTACAAACCAGGCTTTTCCATTTCCCGTGGTACTGACTTCAGTCAATTTCTGTTGTATTGAACCATGGGAAAAATATCACACAATCCCAGAGAAAACAAAAGCAAAATGAAACCCCAAGTGCTGGGCTTTCACTCTGCAGCAAAGTCTCTGCAGATGGAGCTTTCTGCTGGCTTCAGAGAGAAGCAATTTAGATAATAGGTGGGAGGTAGTTTCAAGTGGCCATAAATCTCAGGATCTTTGATGGTTTTGTGTTCTCAGTTACAGTGTAAGGCTTTGGTTTGGTTGTGCTTGCAGTCGAGATCTGAATTGCAAAGCTCTCTCCAGGCACCTCCTTTCTCTGCAGTTCCAGGTGGAGTCTTTTCAAACAAAGCTGCTCAAACGTTTCTGCCACATGACTTCCCCAACTTCTCTCCCTCCTGTCCTGGAGATGCCAGCTTTGTAGATGCATTACTTTTGCATATTTTCAAAAGCCTCTTGCGTCAGATGGGATCAGAGCCCCATTTTGCAGCCAGACACAGATGAGAAGTGGGACAGGCACGAGGCTTTTTGCCCAGCAATGGGGTGCTACCGGGGTCCCCACATCCCTGCATGGGCACAGGGGGAGGATACAGCATGCCAGGATGTGGTGGGTTCCCCAGGATCAGGTGAAATATGGGCTCACACCAACATGTCCCAGGTTCGGATACTTGGCTGCTCAGGAGTCCCTCAGGGCGTCATGGCCGTGCCACAGCCCTTACAGCAATGGTAGTGTCAGCCACTCTGTCACTGGGGAAACCTGGAGAATATGCTTTGGTGCTCAGGAAAATGCAGCTTTTAAATCCTCCCTAATCAAAAGATGGAGACTGAGGGTTTTTTTTCTAAAACCAGGACTGAAATCTTCTGGCTGTTTGCAAGGTTTGTTCTTGCTGGGAAGGAGCACTGACCTTTCCATGCTGCCCAGCTCTGTGTTCCTTCACAGAGGGTTTCTGCTTTTCTTCACACACCAGCATCTTCCCCACTTCTCCTCCTCCTTTGCCCCTTTGCACATGTCCTGCCTCATCTTCTGAGCAACTTCAGATGCAGAATTTCAGAGGGGAAAAAAAACACACACAGACACAAAAAAGGCTTTTTTCCAATCTGGACATCTCTGTGACCTCAACTTAGTTTAAATAAACAATTGGCTTTTAAGGTTTTACCAACAGTGAGAACTTGTCTTTCTCTCAGCCAATGCAATTCTTATTCCCACTGTTTTTTCTTCCAAATGTTGACAGGCAGAAAAAACATTCACCCTGAGCAGACCTGTGTTAGCCGGCCCTGACAAAACATGGGTTATTTCTTTGCAAACTTGGAGATTTCCATCCAAGCTGGGGTAAAATTTTCTTGAAGGCTTTGCCATGCCCTCATTTTAGAGACAGGGAAATGAATGCAATTCAATGAGAACCCCCCTGGTGACAGTGTGAGCCATGAGATCAGCAAGGGTCAACCCCTCTGTTTCCAGTTTCTGAAATGGGCTCTTTTTCTCCCATATTGCTCTTTTATTTGCTGCAGTCTGGGGAAAGGACCCCCAAACCACCATGTGATGAGTTTCCATGCGCGTGAAGAGGGTAAAGGCTGAGAAATGGGGTCAGTGGGCAGGGCTGTGTCCATGAAGGGGCTGTGATGCAAAGCAGAGCAAAGGGGCAGCTGGGGGTTAAATCCTGGCTGTTGCTCTTTGAAGATGATGAAGGAAATTTCTCTCCTGTTTCTTTCCGGGGAACCAGGGCTACTTGTTATGCATGACTAAGTAGAATTTTATCAGAGAAATGCCTAAGTCCTTTGTCAGTTTTTCCCATTAACTGGGTCATGTAGTGGTGCCCCACACTTTGATCTGGATCAAACAAAGAAGAGTTGGGATATCAGAAGAACCTGTGTCAGAGGAGCAAGACATGGGATGGTATTGCTGTTGAGTCCAATGGTGTACATAACCCAGGTGTGCACCCAGCCCAGGAGTTTAGGCCAAAATTAAGACTTAAAGAGGTGGGGATCTCAAAAAAGGAATTAAAGCACATTCAAGGCAGCTGGAGACTTTGAAAAGGAATTAAAATGAGATTAGAACAAATTCTAATGAAGGACCATAGGCTTCAAAACAAAAACAAACAAAACAAAGAAACAAACAAAAGAAGGATTTAGAGGAAATCTGGAAGTTTCCCAGAGAGGTTGGAGGATGTCATATGGGCAGAGGTGAAACTTGTGCTGGGAGCGGGGCACAAAGTAGGCAAACAGAGATCAGTCCCTGGTGACACTGAGCCTGGAAGAGCTCAAGGCAGTGAATTTGTTGTGGTTTTCTTCCTGCCAAGCCACAGAGGCCTTGGGGGCAAGGTCAGGCTGTCTTCTCTTGAGCAGTCACAAGGCTGCAAGGACTGGAAAACAGACACAGAATTTAACATTAGGGTCTGAATGTTAGAAAGCAGTGGAAAGAAAGCTCACCCAAATTCCTGACTTCTGGTGCCCACAGGGTCTTTCCCAGGTGACTCAGTTTTCAGCCTGGAGGATGCTTGCTGGGTTTGGGTTTCAAACTGAGGGCCAGGTGAGGTTGTTGTTGCCAGCACGTCCCTTTGCTGCAACTCTGAGTAGGAATATCTGCACAGAACAGGGATAGAGCTAAGGAAAGGCTGTAATGTGCTCTGCTCTGAGAAAGCATGAAGAGCTTCTGGGCTGTGGGAGGTGGGAGGGATAGTGCTGTTGATTGCTTTTCTCAGGTAAAGGATGGGAAATACCTCCTTGCAGCCAAGCAGGTTTCCGAGACGTGAACCTTGAATCGTAATACAGTAATTTGTGAAATGCCAAGGATCGTTGGGATGAATCTAGGCGTGAAACCTCAGTTATTCTGTATGTCAGGCTGTATTTTGATATAGATATTAGTGATTTATTGGACTTCTTTTTTTGTCTAATAATTAGATGCCAGTCTTACACAAGGTATCACTATAGAGTGAAATTAAGTGCTGTTATCTTCCAACAAGGAACATCTCTGACTGGCAATACTAGGGCTTTGCAGCAACAAAAACTGGTAGGAGCTCAGCAATTAAAGCCTAAAAATAGCATTTCACTTGAATGCTAGATAACGGGAAGTGATTAAAGATGGATTAGCCAAGCACAGCAAGTGAACAAAGCACTGGATGGCAAGGGTGTACCAGGGCTGGTGTGCTCCTGATGCAGTTTAGGGATGAAGATGAGGTAGTGTTTGACACCAGCCTGGAGAGCTCCTGAGGTGGTGGAAGGAAGGGAGATGGAGAGATCTGTGGGCTTTCAGCCCCATAGCTACATGCAGAGTCTTGCAGTCACTCCTTCTCAAACCCTTTGGTTTTCTGTCTGTGCATGTCCCATGCATGGCATGCTGGCATGTGGGAGAGTCCTGCTGCTCTGCAGGCTTTTTTTCCCAGGGGCTGGTGCTGTTGCTTAATCTTTAATCCATCTGATAACTCTCATTGGAAGAATTGCATTTGGTTGTTTATCAGTTTGTGAGAATTTCCCTTGATGGCCGTTTCAGTTAACTTGCACAGATCTTATCCTCTGCTCTTCCTTCATGGCCCTGTGAAACTTATTAAAACAACAAATAGGAGGATGGGAAACTCAGCTTGGGAGTCAGCATGACTGGTGTAAGAGAGAGCTCTGGCCGAAGGGAGCTGGGATGCTTCCAGGAAAAGGGGAGATTTGGGCATTTGTATTTCTGAGTTTCCTGGGTTTCTCATTTCTACACTTGGGGTGTATTTTTGTGCCTCGAGCAGGAGGTGAGGAGCCAGGGTGACCACTCTGCCACCGGCAGCCCCCTGTCACCCCTAAGCACTGATCTCCTGGCCAGAATCGGTGGCCTATGAGTACCAAAAGACATGTGTTTGATGATGCCTTTGCCTCACACGTGGGGTTAAGTAAATGATTTTTCTTAAATAACATTTACAGGCCAATAGATTTTAAGCTCAATTGCTAACACCCAAATTTTTATTGAGGGCAGTGGGGTTTCCATTTCACCCATGTTCCTGGATACTCCCTGCCTCCTTCCAGCCCACGCTGCCCCTGCACCAACGAGCTGCTGCCTCCCACTCCGCTTTGCATTCTGAGCACAGCCGGAGCCACTGCTGGCCGCACCCTGCTGAGCCCCTTGTGCTCCGTTGGCTGTGCAGTGCCATAATGGAAGTGTGACATGGACGGAATGCTCTGAATCATGGTCTACCTGCCAGAGATGGATTTTTATTTTTCTTTTCAAGCCTCACAGCGCCAGGAAATACCCTTTGTGGCAGCTAATGTCATTGAATGAATCTCGTTAGCGCAGTAGGGTGTTTTGCTGGATTCCATTGAATTCTGGCTGGTGATGCATTTGTGCCAAACCTCATTTGCAGCACCTTTTGCCCTGAAACGGGTTCCCAGACTGTTTATCTCAACACTGCAGGAGCACAGAGGATCCCTCAGGGGCTAAGGGGTGATTCCAGCGCTGTGTCTTGGGGAGGGAATGCTCCTCATCTGTGCTTCAGGCAGTCGCTGTTAGCAAAGGGCATCTGCGAGGTTTCCATGGCAGCTTAATCCCGCTGCCGGAGCTGCAGGTGGCGACTGGGGACACTGCAAAAGCACAAGGAAAACCCAGAGAGCGCTCACGTTTGCAGCCTGCAGGGCAGTGAGCAGCCCCTGTGCTGTGCCGGCTTCACCCCAGGAGCTGTGGGCAGCAGAAGAGCAGGAGGGGTTTCATGCAGGCATCTGTATGTGCATAAAGAGTGGGAAAGAGTCATGAGCATCCCTCCCTGAGTTATCCACCACCCGTTGCACATGTCATGTGTGCGCTGCACAGAAAGCAAAGCAGTTTGTCAGTGCCGTTGGCATCTGGTGAGAGCAGAGATGGCGATGAGAAAAGGAAGAACTGAGCATGAAACAGATTCACTGGGGCTGCTGGAACCCTCTGATGCACTCATTAAGCTGGACCCTCCAGCAAATATTTTTCCATCCCTGCTGACTGAAGTTCAGATTTTTTTTCCTCTTTACAGCTGCGTGAGACCTCAGTGCCTGGTTGGGGGAAAGCTCAGTGCAGGCAGGAGCTGGGAAAAGCCCTCTGAGGGCCTTTTGCAGAGGCTGGACCACGTTTTTTCCTTTTAGTACACGGAGTGCAATGTGCTCATGCAGGCCCCGCCACTGCAGTGGCTGTGTTTACACGCTCTGTGAGTAGCAGCACAAGGATGGATTTAGCAGCATTGCATAAGTGTGGTATTTGCAGACACAGGCGAGATCTTGCGCTGATGTCAAGGAGCAGAGCTCAACTGGAGATGGTGCAGATCTCCACCTACTGAGGGTCAGCCCTGGTGCCAAAACTGCGGAGTGTTTTGTTTTCAGAGCACTGGGAGAATATGTCAGGTTGCTTTGTTTTGGTTTTGCAGTTGGAGCACTGAAGTAAACGTTGGCACAAAACAGCTGTCAGGGTGCTGAGGACTCTGTAGACAGGCTTGATGTCAGCTGATGAAACCCTGAGGCACTTCAGGGGCATTTCTCACTGTGAGGCAGTCTGGACCTACAGACTCTGGGCAAGAGACGAGGTTTCACCATGGATTTTGGTACAGAAACATGATGGCAAGTTTTCAGAGCATGAGTTGTTGACCTGGGGTCAGTGAGGCTGTGTAATTCTTGAGACCTACCACAATGAGCTGTTGTCAAAGCAGAGCTCTGTTCTGAAATCCAGCAGCAGCACCTCGCAGCCATGCTGTGCTGGGTTAGGGTGCTCTGAACGAAGAGCCCCAGGAGATGGGGTCTTTGGGTCCTGGCATCTCCTGGTGGACTCTGAGAGGAGCTCAGAGGTCTGCAGATGCTATGCATGCATGGGATCAGCCATCTTGGAATGGAAGAATATCCAGGGAAGTGGTGGAGTCACCATCCCTGGAGGTGTTCAGTAAAAGGGTAGATGTGGGACTGAGTAATGTGGTTTAATAGGCAAGGTGGTGACACGTCAACTGCTGAACTAGATGACTATAGTGTATTTTTCCAGCCTTAATGATTCTATGATTCTCATACGTCTCCTATCAGCTCAGAGCCTGGCAGCTCTCCTGAATATCACTGTGAGACTCAGCCCTGACATAATGCATGTGAGAAATGGTTATTTCCCTAATAAGTGCATTTCCACCTGTGAGCTGTGGCCTGCTGGCAGGCAGCAGCAGTGGAGAAGCCAAGGACCCAGTGGAGGGCAGCACCCAAGTACATATCATATGCTGTAAAGGGAATTGGCTGCCTGAGGGCACTTTTCTCTCTCCATGGTCTGCCCTGGGCTCTGTCATCCTCCATAGAAAACTGCCTGGCAGAGGGGAGGAAGGCACGTTTATCCCAAAACCTGAGCTAGAAGCAATTTGGTGCTTGCATGGCACTTGGATCGATGTTCTTCTGTGCTCCCCCAGCACACACTGCAATTATTAGTGTTAAAAATGTGTCCTGCCTCACACTGTGAGGGCTGCCACCAGAGCTGTTTTCCTTTCCTTCCCTTCCTCCTTGCAAACGGGGAGAACCCTGTATTTGTGGGGGAGAAGCAGGGTGCCGCAGGTGTCCCGCAGTGGGGAGGCGTGCCAGCCCCTTGTCCGTATGTCCCGTCCCGCAGCGTGCTGCTGGCAGGGCTCAGCTCAGTGTCCTCTGGACCAGCTTCTAAAAAGGAATTATTTATGTCTCGTGCATATTTCTGGGCTCGACTGCCAAAAATGGCAAGCGGCATCAGGGCACACTGATAGCGAGGTCGGTGGAGAAGCAGCAGTTGGTGTTGGGCTCACGGGCAGCTCTGGGCAGCTGCTGGCAGCCTTACTGGGCTTGGAAAGGGGCTGGGGGTAGCCAGGGGCTGAGCTGCTGGGAATTGCTGCAAGATTCAGGGCAGGTTTGCTGTTTCCCTGAAGTAGTTCTTAGGGGGGAAAAAAAATCATCTTTTTTTAGATCTCTGTAATGGATAAAAATAGCTAATATGTTATAAGAGAGACAGAGCCATGCCCAAAGATTGGGTGTCCTGGTTTGTATCCTGCGCCGTCTGACTGCAGTGACTGTCAGATGGCTGCTGAGAGAGGAGGGTTCAGCTTTTTTAAAGGAGGGATTCAAAATGTGGAAGCGATTAGTGGCGCTGAAAGAGAACAGGAGGGAATCTGTAGAGAAACTGGAGAGTGCTTGCTTAAAGATGGTGGTTTGTTGAGTTTTCTGCAAGCTCAATGAACATGCAGGAATCAGAGCAGCAGCATGGGCCATGCTCCTGGTCAGGAGCAGCCCTGGGCAATGGGAATGATCTCATCAGAGTTTTGTTAGGGTAGGACTGTGTCCAGGAAAAAGGGTTTTACCATCAAAGCCACTTCACAAATCTGAAAAGTTTGGTTTTGTTCAGAAACCTCCTAGCAAAGCCACAACATTTCAGTCATGTTCAAATTAAAATGCTTTGTGGACATCGTTAGTTTTGTTAATTTTGTCTGTATTCCCCACTGAAATAGCCCAAAGGAACCCATGGTTTTGTTTTGTTTAGCTTATATTTAAATATAATTTCTCTATTATACTTAATATTCATATCATGTGTATCGATCTCGTTAAAGCACAGCATTGCAGTGAGTCAACTTTCTCTTGAATTTTGTTCTGTAGGAAATATCAAGCTTGGAGGCTTTTTTCTTCCAAGGCAGAAGGATTGTGTTGCATAAACCTGTAATAACCAGGATTTCCTGCAGATGGAAATTCTGGTTCCTGCCCACATGGCTCAATGCTTCAATGGAGAAATTATAGTTAAATATAATATCTGTATTTGTTTATTGCTAGACATGGTACGTGCATGGTTCAGTCCTATCACATCCCAGGGGCATACCTTGTGATATAGTGATGCTATTGGATGTCTATGAAACCTAGATTCAAGGACTACATGAAAAATGCATGGAGGAACACTTCCCAGACAAAACCACAGGCTGGATCTGTGATCATAAACGTTACATTTTTGCACAGTTTCCCCTGAAATTCTACTTAACATCAGGATGTCGTGCACGGCACAGCCCTAAAGTGGAAATACTAATAACTTTCTGATGAGGGAAAATGACATTAGAAAGTGTTTGGCTAGTGCTTCCTTTGGATAATATAATCCAACTGTGCAACCTGTCAACCTGCAGCCTGACCCCTCTGCCACAAATGGAGAGATTCCTCTGATAGATCGGCATTTATCTCATAATAAAATGTGTCAACATCCAGAGTTTCTAAGGGCTCATATTGCAGGGCTGAAACCTGCAGCAGCATTGATCTCGCACCTGGCAGACAGCAGAACTGCCAGGGATGCTTGCTGGCCCTATTTTCCTCTGTTCACTCAAAAATAAAAAATCCCATTAATTTTCACAGCCCCAGACGATAGACGAAGGTGAGCACTTCTGAAGTGCCAACATAAGTGTGTTGATAATAGCAACAAATGAAAACATACCCAAAGCAAAGTGAGAGGGAAGGCAAGCAGCCTCTGCTAGGCATCACTCCTCCAGCTCAGGAGAAGGAGGAGAGCTCCATGCCATTCATGACCCAACTGATGTATCTGCAGGAATGCTGCTATTCCAGCTTAGGGCAGTTATGTGCGCCCTGTGCCTGAATGTTCCCATAAGAGAAAGCAGGAGCCAGAGGTTTCCCCTCTGCCTCCTCACTGATGGCGTTTAAATGCCCATCAGAGACTACTCAGAATAGCCCTCAATCTGAAAGCAAAGCTTTGTTGAACTCATCTAGTGAGGCATCAATTAAATTATTTTCTTATGCTTCTCCTGTTGGTAAAGTGATTAAACATTTCCGGAAGGTGGAGTTCTTTGTTTCCAGATGTTAACAGTGTGATGGTGCAGTGTGCTGACACCCTTGGCTGCCTCAGCACAAACTGATTTGGCATTGCACTAACAAAACTTTTCTTTATTTCTGGTCTCTAATACGCTCTAAAAGCATGGTTTTCTCCCCTCAGTTTGGAGCAGAGCTTGCTGCCCAGCCTCACCTTGCTAGTGGCTGTCTGCACACCTGGTGTCAGGGGCCCAGCAGTGTGGTATCTTGGGGCATATCTGTCTTAGGCAATGTTGTGTAGCTTTTGTTACTGTCCTTTCTGATATGAATGACCAGATATAGTTGCAGTGCCCCAGGACTGTTCAAGAACTGTTTGTTTGGGCTCAGCCTTCCACATCTGAAATCGAGTGGTGATTTTGGTCTCTTCTTAGACATCTGTATTCCCTGTGCTTTGTATGTGTGGAACAGGTAGATTTTTGACTTGAAAGGCAAAGGGAACAGTCTATGAGCAGCCTCATGTCATGACAAAAATCTGGTCTGGTTTGATCAGGAGAAGGAAAAGTAATCCTCATCTGATTGCTGGGAAAATCAAGGCTCCTCCTATCAGAGGGCACCATTTATTGACCCTTGTGCTGGGAACATGAAGGGATGCCATCAGCTCCCTCTCCTGGAGGCTCTTTGATGCTAGAAGTGGGTGTACCCCTGGGGTGTTGTTGCTCTGAGGAAAGCAGAAGGTCTCTAATCCATAAACATATTCATGTATCCAGTTTTGTGCACGTCAGAATATATGTACATGCCTATGTATGTGCACCCAGTTTTTCACTTGGCAACTCTTCAGTTAGCTTCGCAAGGGGATTTCTGTGTTTATTTAAGATCTGTTGTGATGGAAGTGATTTATCTGATGATCAATTTTAGCTTGCAGTCTGTTACTTGTATTGTGAATTACTGCCACTTTCATTTATTGGGATTACGTCTCCTGTTAAAGTGGTATTACAGCACATCTTTCATTGTCAGAACTCAGTCCTGTAGTTGTTACCTTTAGCACAAAATTTTGGAGACTTTTTTCTTCTTGCTAGAGTGACTGAAAGCAGCCCCAACTCATTAGGTGATAAGTGGTAGGATTCATTTGGAGCTGGGATGTGTTAATTTGATTCTGTGGAACACATTTAACCATTACTTGAACAGTTCCGTCTGGATTCTCTCCATTTGTGACTATCACTGTGTTCCTGGAGACACATGCAGTGGTGTATCCAGCATTCAGTGGAGCATGCTCGAGTTCCTTCTTTCACCCATAAGCTGTTATGATTTGTTCTGCTTGAAAAATGAGATATGACTCTACTGCACCAATATTTGCTTTTCCATGATGAGGAGTGAAGATGCAGAATGGCTACAAATGTGATCCTGCTCCTGCAGCCATGTCAGGAGCAAGAGACATAGGATGAGGTCTTTTATTCTTTGATGGGGACTTTGATACCATCTCAGCACATGGACTGAAGAACTCGGAAAGAACACAGCAGATGTAAATAGGAAAGACAGAGATCCCATCAAAACATAACCATGACAGACAAGGCAGGAGCAGCAATGAGGCTTTATTTACATGCTAATCAAATCAATCCTGCTTTGTCAGCCACGTTATCTGCATTGAAAGGAGCTATAAATACACAGGAGAAGAAAGAAGCCACAGAGCTAATTCTGGTGCATTATTGCTGTTAATAGAAAGGATGTGCACCCTTTACAAGGCCTGATTAAGAGTTTTTGCCCCTGCAATGCATAAACAGCTATGCCTCTAAACCTCAGTGCAGACATCTGCAAAGTGTCTCTTGTTATTTCCTTTTGCCAGCTTTTTGATATAGCACTCTAGTGACAACCTATGTCATCTTATGTCAGATACAACAGCTTGCTTTGTGTTACTGCTTCTCTTTGTGTGAGTTTATCACTTGGTGTGACATGGCATGATTCTGTTCAGCAGCCCAAGTGAATGGGAAATCTTTACTTTGTTAGAAATGGAAATGCATTTCCCCTTCCCTCCCTCTTTCCCCCTGTATGATTTCTGTCAAGAAACAGAAGAATTCAAAAGTATTGGTGGATACAGGGTTTAATAGAATATTTCCATTATGAAAAAAACTGCAAATAGAACTGGGACAATGTTTGGGTAACATTTTTTTTATGGACAATGGGTAAAATTTTATCTTCTTGGAAATTTTCAGTACTGGAAAAGGAGTATTTCCCATCGCAATATTTCTTGGTTTAAAACGTCTTCCTTTCTCTTGTGCTGCATCCACTCTTTTCATACTGGCAAAGTAAAAATGATGTAATGCCACTCTCTGAAATGGGAATTTAGTCTTGTCTTAATGGGATTAAGACCGGCTTTGATCTTGAGGAAAGCTAAGATATAAGGAAGCAGTGGATGCTGGTGAATAATACAGAAAATTCAAGATATTTTACAAATGTTCATTTAGATTCTATGTTAGTCTGAGCAGCAGGAGTAGGGAGAAAATCACTGCTTTCTTTGAGAACATATATGGTGATGCGTTGTGTAGATGTCCTCCAGGGACAGAACAGAATGTGGTTATTTAAGATCATAAAACTTAGAAACATGCATGGATATCCCTGGCAGATAACTCCAGAATCTATTTCAGCTCTCTTCTCTCTGTATATTAGCAGAAGGTGGATACCTTACAACTAATGAGCAATCAATCAAACTGTAGCAGAACAAACCGGTTACACTACAGTGACCATGTATAGACTAACTGAGGATTTCAGTGCATGTTGTCTGGTGGTTTGATTGTGCTTTTGTTAAAGCCGCCCCTGCCAAAGCTGTGAGTGTGTAGAGGTCTCAGCTTTGTTGACAAGAATGACTTACATCATGTTTTCTACCAAGGGCAAGGGGACAGATCATCTTGGGATACTTCCAAGTGGGACTTGCAGGCAGATCCATGAGACCTCTCTTCTCCTCATGGGCCCATGGACCAAAGCTGCAAACCACTCACTGAAATTTCTGCAAATCAATACCATGGGTAGGAAGGCAAGGGAGTTATTCCTTGCCAATTTCACTCACTTTGACGAGTAAATATTTCCATACCCATGTTTGTGCAGTTGGATCCTTAAGTGCCCATCCTCCTGAGGAGGAAGGCCATCTGCATCCTTTAGACAGTCTGGTCAGTTTTTTCCCTTGCATATCTTCTCTGAAAGTCTGAGATCTCTGTAACTCCAGTAGACATCCTCCGAGCCCCTCCTCCTCCAGCTCATCAGCAGACATTTTTTCTCTGCTTGTTCTAAATAAAAATAGGTCAGTTGTAAGTAATTTATTATGCAGTGATTTTGCTGTATTTTGCCAGACAAAAACCATAGAGTCAAAGCAAATTCTGGTTTTGGGCGAGTAATGGTTCATCTCCAAGAGCTGTTTGAGCTCTTCAGATTAGCTGTTCTTAAATACATTTCAGAGATCTCAAATATCGTTCCTTCTGAAGTGAATAAGCAAGTGAGTGAAGTGGTTCTTCCTTCTGAAGATCAGAAAAGATTGATTATAATGAAAATATTAAGTGATAATGGTAATTCACATCCTAAAACTGTCTTCCACCAAAAAAACAGTCAAACCTGCAATGTCCTGCCCCAATGCACAGGGCCAGAGGGAAGGATAAAGGGTGATGGCCACCTAGACAGCAAGAGGGCTGACTTGGCCTCATTGGGAAGCGCATCAGAAAACTCAGCAGAGCTCTGCTCCCCCTTTATCTTATGTACTAATTATAAGTGCAAACAAAGGTGGTTTCTTTATTTCCTTCTGCTGGCCTCTAGATTTCAAACACTGGTAGATGGAATTTGAAAAACCCCAGAGGCTTCATTTGCAGTGTGTCTCTAAGAATCTGTGCCCAAGTTCCTGCTCCGTTCTCTGATGGCATGACACTGTAGGACAGGTTAGGTGATGTTTCTGCTGTATTCCTTTGTAGGAATTTGAATCAATGTCACTTACAAGCTCCATTCTCTGTTCTGCACACAAGTCGTTCTCCCTGTGAATAGGGTCAGAACTTCGTTTCTACAGTGATTAATGAGCATAGGCAGATGAGACAGCTTCAAATCCAGCCCCAGGAACCAAAATGTGTCCATCTTTTTTTCTCCTCATCTTTTGCTTCACTTGTATGAACCACCTCCGCACCCAGAAACATATTTGCAAAATCTATTTTCAGCCTCACAAGGCAACATGATACATACCAGCTAACATTTGTCAACTGAAAAGACTCTGATTGGATAAGAATTACAGACCAATCACGGAAGTAAACTGTGATAGCTCTACAGTCATTCATTTATACCATCTACAGATCCAACACTATTTTTACCACTAAATATTAAGATGCTATTAGCTATGCTAATGTTCATATGCAATTACCCTGACTGCACAGGCAAAGGCTATTTTGTTCTGCAATTGCAGTAATTAAATGAGCATAAATTAGGTACATTTTTGTGAAACAGGTTTGTTCAAAATGAAAATTTTCCAACTCTTCATTAATAAAAGCTCAGATGCCTCATTAGGGCTGAGCAATTAATATGAGACATTCGTTTTTACTGTGGGCCTTAGGGGGAGAAATGTGGTCGCTTTTGGTTCTGCACATTTCTGTTATCTTTCAGTGCTGCAGGTCAACATTTTAGTGAGGATCCCCTCATGGCTGTTCTCCTGCTGCCCTCAGGCCACTCCATATGCCATGAGAGCTATTCTCACAACATGAGGCTCCCAAAAAGGTTTCGAGTCCTCTTGGTGAAGGAAGGAAAGGGGAGGGCAGGAGTAGTGCAACAGAATCCCTGAGGTGCCAGGGGCTTTCTCTGGGTAAGAACAGTGGCTGCCAATGATTGAAGGTCTGCCATCATATGTGGCAGCCAAAGAAGGCGCATCCCATTTTCCATGGAAAGTGAGTCTTGTGTCCCCTTAGATAGTCAAGCAGCAGATTGTCAGGCACTCATTAAGTATTTATGCCTTGTTTACATTGTTTAGCAAAGATCGTGGGCAATAACAGGTCGTAGGCTTTGTTGATCCAGCAGTAAATTCTATAATCTGCCTTTAACATTTTGTTGCATGTGTCTCTCTCTGGAGGACCTGAGTGCCTTCTGGATAACCAGTCACTTGCTGGAAAACAGAATTGCTCTTTTCATACGTAGGCAATAATGCTTCAGGGTATAAATTATAGTCAATAAAAACATGGCTGTAAAATATGCATCATGCTCATCCAGAGTCTGAGGAGTGCTTCTGTATGCTTTAATGTTACGGATAAGATTGCTAAAATTACAGCTGGGTTTTTATCTCTTGCTTTTATCCTGTAATGTACAATCTTGTAATATCATCTGGTTTTAATGTACATTTTATGGTCGGTTGTTGTAGACAGTCCTACCAATCAGCTTTGTTTTATTTATTGTTTTGCATGTTATTTTCTTCTTATTCTCAGTATAGCAAATAGAGTCCTGGGGACAATATAGCAAATACATCCACTGTCATTGAACAGGCCGTGCAGTACACATCACTGGTCCATCTGCTTGCTCACATAAGGCAGGTTGGCCAGCTGTTTGGGGATATGAGCTGCCCATCTCTATAAGACAGACATATCAGGCACAATTTGGGTTTGATGAGAGGGTAATGGACCAGGAGAATTTAAAGCTGTAGTGTTGGAAAGCCTTTGCTTAATGTGCCTCATGTCTGCTGATGTGCATGTGGCAGGCTGTGCTGTGCTCAGGTGACTGCTGGACAAAGAGTCAAGACTGGGAAATGGCTGATGTGAAACATTATAAAGAAGCAATGATTCTGTAGGAAGAGAAAAGTGAGATTCATCTCCAACAGATTTTAGGCTGCTAAGCAGGTTCTTTCTGGCACTCAGTGAATCATTATAAATAATATAGTAATAATAGCAATAAGCGGTGACCATCACTGGGGGAACATTAACCATTTGTCCACTGCCTTTATTGGTTCATCTACAAATTCATCATTGTGACAAGCAAAGTCAAGAACATTCTGAAGTCATTAATTTCACACCGAGATCATCACTAACTGCTGTATTTTCTTTAAGGCAAGAGTCTTTGGCCCAAAGTGGTTTTGTGTGTGTGTTTTCCCATGGATTTTCAAAGTTGTTAATGCCCAAGGGATGAGGCAGTGATGTGGAAAATAGTCTGCTCCCCCATGTGATTTGTTCTCATGATGATGCCATAGGCTTCCCGGTTCATCAGTGATAAAACTAAGTTCGCATGTGTCCAGTTTCAAAAGAGCTCTAAGGCTCCTAATTCATATGCAAAAGCCCATATTTATTAGTCCAAATGGGAATTATTATACTCAGTGTTTTGTTGTGTCTTGGCCTACCTATTTGATTTTGGCTGCCTGCAGGCTAGAGCAGAGGATGGCAAGGAGGAACCAGGGCACCTCAGTTCTGGTAGAGACGGGAACTCGTGTGTGGCATTTTCATTCTATGGAAAACTTCATAATCCTCAGAAAGACTAAAACGTCAGAGGCAGGACCTGGCTGTCTGACCTCCAGTTATTTCAGCTGCTGTCTCTGAGGACTAGCCCCTGTACTTCACTTTGTGCTGAAGCTGCTATGAAAAGCTGGAGCCTGGCTGGAGTCAGGAGTCATTTGCAAAAAAGGACATGCTGCTGCAGCAGGGCATCCTGAGACCCCCTTGGGCACTGTGATTTCCATCTCTTCTCCTTCTCCCCAGCAAGGAAGAACGAGGTCAGAAGGACCCGGGATGTTTTCAGCTTTTAGCAGGTCAGGAGGCCATTGCCCTTTCTATGCAAAGAAGGTTATGGGAGTTACTGGCACAGAGTTGTTTTGTGAAGCTTTAGACTAGAAATAGAAAACTCACAAAGGTCTGTTCTGACCCTGGTCTTAGCATGCACACAAAACCATCCAGGTTTTCATTGCTAGCCCAGAAGATGATGATAGAACTACTCTTTTCTTTGTAAAACAGCCTCTAACTCTGAGTTTGTCTAGAAACTGTTCAAAACAAAGACACTGTTTGGAGGTCGGGAAGTTTCTCTTTGAGCTCAGTTGGAGGATACAGATCCAGGAATTGCTCATGTCTTCTGGGCAGACATTTCTGAACTCAAGTGCAGGAACATGCAACTCCTTGGAACTAACTGACATTTTCCCTTTGAGTCTGCTGTCACAGTATTATTTTCAGAGTCACTGCTTACACAGTATGTAACAGTTCAGAGAAAACCCTCTGGCAGCTGGAAAGACTTTGGGAGAGAAGCAATAGGGACAAAGTCCTAATCCTGTTCTTTGTGCAGTATTACTGGTGTTAATGAGCAGGTCCCTGTTCCACCGTGGGCACATCCCTTTGCGGCTGTGGTGTGGCTCTGTGTGCAGGGATGCAGCTCTCTCCAGAGCAGCTCCAAGATCCTGAATCTTCCAAAGCAGAAGGAAATGAGGCTTTGTTTAATGCAGGTCAGAAAAGGAAACTTCTAGTACATAATTAATGTTCTATTTGTATTGTTTGCTTTAGACATTTAAAGCTTGCTAGAATCCCAAGAGAGGAATGTGGTCAGTGGCTTTGTCATCTCGTAATATTTTGACTGTTCCAAAGGCCACAGAAGAAATGAAACACAGGCTAACAGTGAGAATCCTTGAGTTTCCAAGGGATCCGATGCTCCCTTCTGCTGTCATTGCAGAGAGTGCACAACCACAGTGCTGGGAACAAGTGGGTGTTTCAGTCATTAGCCAGCCTGTGTTCCTCTGCTGATGTCCTGGGTCTGAGTGCAAGAGCTTTCCTGTCCTATAACTCTAAACCATGTATGGTATAGATCAGCTCTAGTTGCATATTTCTTTGGTAGCTTGTATATACATCTTGTGGCAGATCATGAGCAGAACTGATTGTAAGTCATCATGAAAGTGGCAGAAGGAAGAAGAAATTTATCTTATCACTCCTCAGGGCATGATTTGTTTGAGAGAGAAGAAATACGAGGCAACGGAGAAGGAAAATCTACTACTTTCATTTTCAGAAGAGCAGGTTAGAGAGACCCCGGCTCATAAGCACAGAACAAATGACACACGTTCACTTCAGGGAACCAGGGACACAGACACAGGCAATGAGAGGCCTAGGGAGGAAGCTCTGCTCTACTCAGACATAACTTTAAAATGAGCAGAAATGGCAAGGAGCTTCCAGTTCCAGTTCTGCTAGTGTTGATCCCTACCATTTTCATTTCCCATCTTGGATAACCTCCTGTAAAGCAGGCATGAGATGACAAGTATGACTAGCAGGGTTCCCAGTAGCCCTGTGGATGCTACATGCTTTTTGGTTATTCCTTTTGGCCAACGAGCCAACGGGAGACTTGGTCTCCCAGTGGATATTTTTGCTTGAGTCTTAGAAATGCCTTCCTACCAACTGTCTCCGAGAGCCTCTGTGGTGCATAGGAGATCCTGGAGAATGATGTTCCCAAGCTGCTCCATTTTGACCCCATGAAATAGAGCCCAGAAAAGGGAGCGCTTACACTGACAGCAGTGGGCTCAGGGCTGGGGAGTCATGGGAGGAAAGAGGTGACACCAGTGGGACTGTAAGTTCTCATAGAAAGTTCAGTCTGTCCTTTTGAAAGAAAAGAAAGCTTATGGTCAAGAAGAACTTCAAGATTGATAACCATGAGTCTTCTATTTTAAAACTTGGGAACAATCTGATGCTCTAGGAATGTTGTTTGGGAAATTCCTGACTAAATATTTTAGTTAGAAGATGGCTGTTTAGGCTGAAGCTTCATATGGGAAAGTGTTAGTTTTCTGGACACTCCTCTTTGAAACAAATTTTCTAAAGCCCTTTCCTCACTGAACTTGTAATCTCTCACACACACCCCATAACTCTTGATATTAGGCAGTTTGGCACTGGGAGTTGTGTTTGTTTTGTTCTGGGGTCAGCAGGAATTGCAACAGCTGAAGCTGCAGATAAAACCAGCCTTGCATGTGTGTGTCTGCATGTTTGATGGGTGGACTTCAGAGTCACTAAAAGACTGTCAAGGCCAAAGGCAGAACATTTTCTCCTCCTGAATACGTTGCAGCAAGTATGAGGGTGTCCTCAGGGAAATGATTCACCTCTGCTTGCAAACACTTCATCATCCCAAACGCCAGCCAGGGAAATGCCACTGCTGCCCTCCAAGCACCAAGGAGACAAAGTGTGACTTCATGTCTCTAAATGATCTCTTGGCGGCACATTGTGCGATTGCAGAGTAGAGCCTTTCTGAAGTCTTGGACAGATTTCATCATTTCCATCCCCTGTGAGAAAAGGAAGTAAAATCCCATGTTAGCCCCAAGCTGTGCCCTCTGCCCCAGCATCCTCTAATGGGATTCCCTTCCTCAGGAACTTTGCAGGAGAAAGGGCAAACAAATACCTTGATTAATAATCAACCAAAGCTCTTTGGACCTGTTTCCATGGGGACTGCAGCACAGCTTAGGCTTATCTGCGACATAGTTAGTGCAGATAATAAAAGCAAAGAAGATGTTGCAGAGCAGATTTCCAATGAAAACCCGTCTCTGTGGGTGGGTGCACCGTGTCGGGGCTGTTTCCTTCCCTGCTCCTCTCACTTCTGCAAAGGGTGAGCCTGGAGCTGAAAAAAGGATGGCTGGAAGCATGCTCTGAAGCTATATTTTTGAGACTAGAGCTGGGCCAGTGTGATAAAAAATAATAGAAGGGTGGTCATTAGAAGAATGCTATATGTAGACAGAAAAGGCGAAAGGTCGCAGGGGAGTGAAGTTTTTCAGCTGCTGATGTTGTGCTGTGTTTGCTTGTGGTTGCTTATCTGAACAAAGAGGTTCCAGGCTCTGCCATAACATTTGGGATACTTCTGAGATGCTTTAGCCTATGTGTTTTAGGGCTGTAATGGTTAGCCAGATCACAGTTAAAAAAAAAATAAGAAAACAGGCAGATAGTTACGAAGTGTCACTTACAACCTCTACTAAGCCTCTATATCCTACTTAATGCCTTAAATAGTGCTCTTAGATAAAGGACTCTGGTTCAGCTGAAAATCCATTAAATGAGCTGTAGTATCTTTCAATAGAGTTGCGAAGGAGCACAATCAACAATGATCACTCCAGATGCTCTTGGTTTTAAGGCTGGATCTGTGCATTTCAGGTGTGTTTTTGTATACTGTCCCATGATCTTTTGAATGTCCAGTTGATGTCACAGGAGAACAGTGCTGTCCATGTGCCCATGGACGCAAATACCTTCTGGCATTTTGAAGTGAGGGAAGTAGATTAAAAAGCAAAAATTCACAATATTCAGGCATTTATATGGCAATCTGCATGAAGAACACATGTGAAAAGTGCATTAAGTAGCAGGCTTCCCATGTTCTGCAAAGGAACATCAGTGCAGTAGAGGGAGGCAGGCAGGCAGAAAAGATGCCAACACATTCCTCTCCCTCTTTTGATGAATTTAATTTCTCATCACTTTGTGCAAAAGCTGTTGGAGCCCTGCAACGCTCCCAGACCAAATGCTCTCTGAGTGTATGAGGAGAATGCTGTTGTACGTTGACCCATCAGTCATGAGGCACTCAGGTCTTCCCCTTCATTTCTCCAAGAGTTGTCCCTCCCTCCCACTCCAGCCTGCCTTAATATGAGACTGGGGGCCATTTTTCTGCAACAGTGTAGGAGCTTAGCTCAGCTCATGGCTTCCAGTTCCAAATCCTGTTATCCAGGCTCCTGTTGTTTTGTAAATGGTGGTCATGTGTAAAAAGCAGGCAAAGCTTAGCAGCTGGAAAAAGGTCATAGAAAGGAACATACATTGTAGAGTCACATATCCTCCACTCTCCACATTTTATTTCCATATCACTTGAAAGATGCATGAAATGTTCAGATATTGTATACAACATATACTGTACTGAAGACCTTTGGATAAGAACCAAGCGTTCCTCTAAAGTTGAAAATCTCTTTGTCTCACCTTCTGTCTTTAGGGTGAGTTATCATGCCAGCAGCTAACAAGATAATTAAAAGCATCCTATTTCAGCCAGTGTGGCTCTTCATCATCTTTTCCAAGATCAAATCATTCCTCAAGGTCTGAGGAATGACTTCATTCCATCTATCCATCCCCCTGGCTTTACAGGAGCACCCATGTAATTGGAATAAACAAGTGGAAAAATAAACAAAACAAGCTTGTTTTGAGAATGCTGCAAGGATTACATGTTGTACAGCTTCCAGCACAACTGGAGCTCATATTTGGTTGAGGGGCTAGGGAAGTTATGGAAACAGAGACAACATGACAGCAATAAACTTCGTCACACATGCCCCAAGCTTACATCTTTACAAGCTATTCCTGCTTTCTCCCATGTATGAGGAGACCCAAAGCTGGAAGAAACAAAGTGTTTACTTTGAAAATGGATGCTAACCACCAAGAGCAGCTGGCTTTGGCAGTCAAGATAATAATAAGTTTGAGTGCTAGATTATTTACAGCATTTGGCTCTGAAACAGCGATGAATACAATATGAATACTTAGGGTAGGCTCTGCTGAAGCATTGGCACTGACTGCTACTTGTTAGGAGAAGAGAATAATACAATGTGCAACAAGTAAACAAGGCAGCTCACTATAATGCATAGGATAAAATTTTCTCATTCTGCTCTAAGGGTCCATGCAAATTAAGAGTCTTTTTCTGCTGAGGATTAATAGCATTACTCTAGGCTAATTATTCTGGATATTTCCCTCCTCCTTTTTTTATCTTTCTCAGAGAAAGGAAAGGAATCTTTATCTGTGTGAAATGTTTTCATTTGAATCTTGGCTTTTTCAGGTATTCATTTTCTACTCCCACACTTCCATAGTTCTTGTGTCATTAAATGAAATAACGAAGCCAGCATGGCTTGTTATCTAACGATGATTTAAGGTCTGAATCTAACCTCACTGTTACACCCATTTTGCTCTACCCTTTTCATATTTACTGCATTGGTTTCATGGAAATTATCAGAAAATCACTTCAGATCTTATCCCAAGCTGGTGTTAAGTTGCTTTCAGCTACACTGAATGGCTGAGCCCTTAGTTCCAGCATCCAGATGTTCTTGCGTATCTCTTGTATACTTGTCCAAAATGATCTCTTCAAATTTGGACTACAATTTTTTCCCACAGCACTTCCAGCATTCCTACTTTTCTAACACAGTTCTGAAAAGCTTTGAGAACGTCTATTAAATGTGGTGACTCAAACCAGATCAGTTGGATCTATAGGACAAAGAGATTTAGAATATAACAGCCATCATTGTCTCCCACCCCCTTCCTCCTTGAACATTTTCCCAACATCAGCAAGCTTTTGACTTATTTAAGAGAGACTAAATTATAGCTAGGTTTATTGCTTGATCCATGGACAAGGAGTATAGGACAGTGCCAAAGGCCTTAAGCCTCAAGTTATGGTCATTCTTTATCTATGTCTAGATTACTCTGTAACTCTATACTACAGAAGGATAAAGTTCTCTTTTTGACAAGCTGGGATTTTTCTAGTCCATTTTTTTCTGCGGTGTTTTGGGATCAGAAATGAAAAGTGCTGAATAAGTCATTGGTTGTTGTCTAATTAGGAGCATTTTTACAGCTTGTTCTTCCAACTTTATAAATAAGTTTGGAGGAGAGGACTGAGGATCCTGAAGTGCTAAATCAGCCAGTGCTGTTAGCCCAGTATATACAGCCTGCATGGAGTCCCATCAGGCTCTCAGGCAGGATGACTATTGAAATGTTGTGTAGATGTAAAAAAATATAGGCTTGAAAAAATATGCGTGTGGTAAGTTACTCTGGACCCACAGATTTATTCATGATGCAAGTCATGCTCTGTGGAAAGGAGAAGTCAGAAATAACAGCATTCAGTCAACTTTCTTGGCAGGAGAGGGGCTCTGATGGGAAAAATCACCATATTGCAGAGGCCCTGAGCACACCAAACCCCAACAGCCTCTCACAGCATTTATCTGCAGCCTCACGAATGTCTGCTGCTAAGTGCAGTCAGAAATGTGACAAATTTGTTGGGTTGTTTGGCCAGAGGGATAGAATTGCCTGTTCTGTAACTGGTGGAGAACCCAGAAGAGGACATGGGGAAGGATGAGGCCCTCTTTGGTTCATTCTATGGGCTGTCTGAGAGCCCAAAACCATACTCCAAGGAAATGATTAGCACTAGATGTGCTTTAGATTTGTAGGATCTTTTTCTCTGAGCACTTCTAGTTCTGTAACTCAGCACTTTGCTCTCTGTTTATCCTGCAAAATGTTTGAAGTAAAAGCTCAGTTGAATCTGCCAGATACAAAACGCCCTGCTTTCTTTGAAGCAGTAAAGGTAGATAAAACTGAGTTGCAAACCATCACCATCATGGTGTTTGTAAAATAAGTCAGACCTGAGGACCTGAGGGCAAGATGCATCTTGTTGTAAGTGTTCAGAGAGGATGTGAATATAAAGGGTCAGCATTTGGTGGGAGTAAATAGGAGTAAATTACCCTTGCTAAAAAGAGAGATTTGGGACCTTCTGGCAAGAATTTGGCAGAGAGGCAGCGATCTGACCAAACATGATAAAAACAAACACACAGGAGGTACTGAGCTGGAGGTTGTTCCTTGAAATCTGAATAGATTGGTGTCATAAATATGTGTCGTAAATATTCTGCACTCCTGGATCAGGTCTTCTCACCGCCGTCTATCAAATGGCATTATGTGGAGTCTGCTGATGAATTTTTGTCTCACACTCAACATTTTTAGCAAACTCCGATCTCTGCAGATAAGAACCTGTCTGTCTCTTTCTACTCCTTAACTTAACTCCTGGTTAAGTTCAGTTCAAGATGGGGATTTAGAACAGGTGTTGTTGTCCCTCATGTCCAACTCTTGCTTTGTAAGCAAGCTCTCTGCATGTGGTTTCTCCACAGTTAAGGCCTTGCAGTTTTACCCCATTTAATTGCTGTAAAGTCAGTGAGAATGGGAGTTCTGATAAACATGGAAACTGCCGGCCAAGATTGCAGAGGCTGCGTGCTCAGCTGGGTGACATTTCTGGGTCTGTCTGCTTCTATGTATGGAACAGGATAAATTTTTAATGCTGTATCCTGTCCAAGGAAAGGATGAAGATAGGCAGCCTTGTCATCGGTAAGAAGGAGACTGGTGGCCTCCATTGTTCAGCCTCTGTGAACAGCAGGAATGGAAATTGGGAGGCTATGGGTTAGGGTCAAAGAGAAGAGAGAGTGGTTTCTTCAGGAGCGTCTCCTCACCCTGGAAGGGAAGAATGGAAAGAAAGAAGGAAAAGGAAACCAGGGGAAGCAGGTAGCAGGTGGGGAGGAGGATGTTTGGGAAGCCTGGGTGTGGGAGGAGAAAGATAGTGAGAGAAAAGCCCTAGAGCAAAAGGGAGGTTATCTTGGGTTGCAATAAAGGTAGAGGAGCAGCTTAACTGAGTCACAGATGATGTCTCTGTTTTGATATTTAAATAATTGGCTGGCTCAGAAACCACTCCACAAACAGGTGGTAAACACATGTTCCCTGAAGTCAAAGCACAAAAGAAAGGCTTAACATTTTCTCCTCTTGAGAATATTAAAGACCAAGGACCTAGAAATGCTAAATGTAGTAAAATCACTTACTAAGTGACCTTTATAATTATTTTCATTTTTTATTCCACTTGTACTGGAAAAGCCATTTACTTAAAGGTGTTCAGGATATTCCACTTTGGATTATATTATCTTGCTTTCTAATTCTCTTTATTAAGATATTTCTTAGGTACTGAAAGAAGCAGAATATGGAGTTCTTGTTTCTTTTCTTAACAGTCTCATGTAGGATTTAACAAAAGATAATATTCTTTCTTAAACCAGAATGTGAAATCTAACAGGTGAAGTATAATTCTCCATTGAATCCTCTGAATTTTTGCATAAAATTCTCCACAAACTTTATTAACATGTGCAAGTTCTTAAGATAACACCTGTAGGAAGTGAATTAATTTCTTCTCTTGTCCCTATGAATTTCTATGAGATTTTGTAGGGGGAGGGATGGGGCAGAGTGTCACAGAGATGAATTCAAATGAAATTGTGTAGTCCTGAGGCTCATACATCTCTTAAATGACTGTTAACACCAACAGAAAGCTGAAAAGTACATGGGGACATCCTGCACCTACAGGAGCTTGCAAGCTGCCCAATAGCATGGAGTGGCCTCCCAAACTCCTCACATTTGTAGGACCCTTGCAGGGAACTAACGCACGTTTGGAGGAATGACAGCCAGCCTTACATCAGTCCTGACTGGGAAACCCATTTTTCCTTGGCATAACATTTTCCCAGAGAGCTTGTGCAGCTGCAGAGAGAGTAAGAGGCAGGAGTGCTGGTGCCAGAGGGATGCAATATCACAGGGCCTCCCCAAATCCTCCTCATGTTAGAAATGTTTCACAGAACCTTGTCAGTTCTGATGAGGTGTTTCCTGGGAAATGTCAAATCATTTTGACTTTCTCATTTAGTTTCACTACCATCAAAGGTGTTTCGTTTTGCTAAGGTAAAAATGCTTCCCTTTGATTTGGTCATTTCAATTTGTGTCATTTAGGCTTTTGAGTTAGATGGAAATATGTACTTTAAAACTTGAGTTTATGAGGATGTAAAGTACATACGCTACTCAGTACTTCATAGTGGATTATGGCTTTGCAGCTTTAACGAAGTTTGATCATAATTCATCAAAGTGAAACAATCCCACCTTATCAAAGCATGTTATCTCACATTCACTTTTCTGAAACTCCAAAGAAAACATTAAAACGATGGCTCTAGGTTATCAAAAGTTTCCAGAGAACAATTTTTTTTTCTGATTAGCTTTTCTGATGTATAGAGAAATCTGACATAACTGGTGTGTCTGGAGAACTGCATGAAGTCAGAGATTCAGAAGTATCAGTGGAATAGATCTGAAGGCTGTTGTTGTTTGTTCCAGTTTCCCTATCAGAAGAGCAGGTGTGCCATTTGGGGGACTGGTGGAGCTTACCAGCAAATACCAGTGACTTGACTTTACTGTACATAGAAAAACTGAATGATCTTAGAATCATAAAATAGCTAGGGTTGGAAGGGACACCAAGGATTATCAAGTTCCAACTCCCCTGCTTCATATAGGGCCACCAATCTCCTGATCTAGTGCTAGACTAGGTTTCCCAGGGCTCCATTCAACCTGGTCTTGAACACCTCCAGGAATGAGGCATCCACAGCCCAGGCACAAGTATATTACCATTGGCCAGCTCTTGGTTCAAGTTATGTTCTCCACAGTTTGTTGGTAATAGCTTCGCAAACTACTGCATTCTCCCAGTAGCTCTGCTGCTGTTGCGTAGCTTCACATCTCCCAGTTATGTTGCCTGGGGACAGCATGACTCATGGGACAAAAGGCTCCTCCAAACTGCAATTTGGGAAGCAACAGGAGTATTCAATTCCATATGTCGTGTCTTATTGCATGCAGATTTTGCTCTCACGTCTTCCTCCACTGGCTAGTTATCCCTGCAGACAGTCTTGTCTGTATCATAGGAAGGGAATAGGTTTTATGGCACTGTGCAAATGCAGGACAGGAAAATGGCAACTGCTCGCATGGAGTTCTGCAGCTGTGCCATAAACAGAGCTAGTAGGAGCTTTCAAACAAAATTGCCTAAAATAACAAAAACAATGGGCAGCTTTTATCTTAAGCTAGCAGGGTCTCTAACTGCAGAGTTTTCCTCAGTTTTTACCTCTCTGTGGGATACAGGATTTCTCTGGGGCTTTGCCAATGAAAAACTAGATTTCAGGAGTTTCCCTGGAATTTACAGATTTAACACTGGAACTGGGAGGACTGGAGTGCAAGTGGTGCTGAGGGGCTGTTCATCTCCATCCCTCAGACATACAGAGCATTGTTAAAGAAGGCAGAGTAAATTTACTAGTTCATATGGTTAACAATTAATAATTAAATCCCTCCCAGTTACAGCTGTAATGAAATCATCATGTTTGTTTACTGCTTGGTTTCAGCTCATTGCTAACTGACAATTCTCAGGTTAATTCTCCAGTGTGCCAACCTTATCTCCTGTCTGAAGGAAATTATTAATAAATTCTTATATATCTGAGGGAATTCATTCCAGTTTAGCATATTTTTTTTAAAGAACGTAGGTATTTTCATTCTCCCCTCAAGGCCCTCCAGTCTTATCTAAACAAAACATCCCTGTTGTCATACCAACCATGTAAATTTATGTTCAGATATCTGTCTGGTTTTCTTCTTTTTTTGTTTCTAACTCAACCCGTATCACTTCAGAACATAAATTCCTACAAAACAGGACAATGTTATCCCACCACCTATCAAAATTATTCTTTTCATGAGTTGGTTTTCAAGGAAATGGATAATTCTCTATATCTGCCAGGGCTCAGGTTGTTGGAAGGCTTTAGAAAACTTGTGAACCTTTGGATTCTGGTGACAGCAAGGTCCAGGCAAGAGGTCCCTGAGTTGCTTTCTTCCTGACCCAAAAGGTCAATAGGAGAAATCAGTTGCACAGGTTGATTGTGTACATGGTCCAGGAACATGTAAAGCCACAGGGATGGTATTAGTGGGCTTGACCAGACAGATGAGCATTGAGGACATGAGGACTCTGCTCTCATCCAAAGTGGAAATACAGGTTGTAGAATACCCTGAAAGAAGCAGGCAATCAAGAGTAATGGCTCCTTTATTAATAGGACATTGATAAAGTCACTTAACCCCTGGTGACACAGTGTCATCAATAGAACTGGGGCAATGGCCAATTTATCTCAGCCACAAATGCTGCTTGGTGATGCAAAACGTGAGAAGTAAAAGGTCAGGCTTGGACATAAGGAATCAGCAGGGTGGAAGCTTCCAGGGGAAAACTCACCTCTTCAAAACAGTGTTAACAGAATGGCGTATTCAGTTTGCTTATATGAATGGAATGTATTCAGTATCCACTATTTAGGGCTGTGCTTTCAGACAACATATTTTTAACCTCCACTCCGTGGCTTGTCTGTTTGCACAATGCAGATTCAACAGTGGCACAAATACAAAATAACACACAGCACTGAAAATAGCATTGCAGGTCCCAATCCTACACTGCAATGTGCTTTGCTAGGTCTCCTTAAAGCCAGTAAGAGCTTCTTTTATTCATGATATTAGCTGTACTAGCCAACCTTATGGCAGACTGGGGCTTCAGGAAGTATATATTTGTCTTTTCCTCTGGAAGTCTCTGTTCATTCTACCATATGTAGCAGAGGTTAATTGATCATATTCTTACTATGTATATGTGTATTGCTAGTGGTGTGAGCCTACCTCTGTAGAAAAGGACTTTCGGTGTGGGAGGTAGACAGCATAGTTTTGTTGCTCTGTATGAATTTATGTCTCCTGGCCTGCTTTATTCAGCAAGATGTGTTTTTGCTTCCAAGAAGCCTGTTAAATGGTTCTTGGCAGATGTGCGTAAAGAAAATGCGTCCTTTTGAACATGACTGTCATTGCATGTTTGCAGGGTGCTAATTACAGGCAGTACTTTGCAGATCCTGTTGCTAATTAAAGTGATTTCGGTGTATCTGTTGGTTATTAGCATAACCAAGTCCAGCTGAGGCTGTAGCAGAGAGAACACAGATCAAAAGTAGGATACACTGAAACAGAGAAGGGTGAAACACTGTTCTAAGCCAGGGTTAGCTGTAGAAAACAGTGACCAAGTTTTTCTCAATAGAACATGAGCAACAGCAGAGAGGATCAGAGCTCAAGTAGCATTAAGGGGAGTAAATGGGCACAAGAATTCTGCAGCAGCTGAGGGAAAAGGAGGGTACAGGTGCTCAGTGCACAAGAGGAGCTTCTGCAGCAGGTCTGGATGCTGCAGGTTTCTAGGCCAGCACTTGGTGCAGGAGGGTCCAGCCTTGTCTGTCTGGGCTCATATCACTGCTCTTGGATGGCTTAAGTATGAGGGCTGTGTTTAAGGAAAAGGCTGATCTGGATAGCCACAGCATGGTTTTTTAGGTCATGTTCAATTCACCAAGTATAAAAGCATGAAGCTTTTACTCGGACACATGCATAGACTGCAGGACTTAAGCCTGGATGTCTAATTGGACCAGAATGGTCTTGTCTGAAGGCAGGATCTTGAGTGCCGGTGTAGCCTGGCTCTAACTCTAGCATTGTCCTGTCACTTTTATTGCATCTAGATTATGTCATACATAGCAGTATATGGAAAAAAAAAAAATAGAAATCCTGGTTCTTCCATTGTCCAAGCCTACAGCACAGACAGAGCACACTGTAGCCCCCTCACGGCCTGTGTGGGTAAGTCTCCACTCTTCCAAACTCAGAATATGTGCACATGTGTATATAAATGTCTTTCAACCTTCCTCAAACACAAGCTATGCCAGTTACTGATACAATGCAGTAATGCTGAGCATTGCGGTCATATGGTAGAACCCAGCCCCAAGATTTACATATTAGCAACCAAGCAAGGATCAGCCAGGTTAACCTGTACATTTTGTGTTTCTTCTAGCTATCTAGAGACATTGCTAATCTAGACACTGTTGAAAGCTGACCTGGAGCCATTCCATAGGTTATCTGCCCCAAGTAGTTGTAAATGGGTGTACTGCCTGGTAAATCGCAGGATAACAGTTTATGATATTTCATGTACTATAGATTACAGTTGGGCTCTCTGTGGTACCAGAGGATAATCATCTCCTGCAGAATGAGTGTTAGAAACTGCCTGTAATCAGAGTATCCTAACTCTGAGTGCTTGCAGCCTGTCCAGCCTTCCTGGCCCAGCAGGCTCTGCTACCCTTGCCAGGCTCAGCACGGGGGTTTGTACATAATGTGGACCCTAGCCAGTGCTGAAGCACCTTACAAAACAATGCAAAACTCAACTATTGATTTACAATTAAGGTTGATCCAGCAGAAAATTAGGTTTTGTTCACATTTGTTTTTCAAGGCTGTACTGTCTGCTCCTGGCTGAGGCCAATGCACTGCTGACAACATGGGCTGGCTCACAAACTCTGTGGCTGTTCCAAGACACAACTCTTTTGGCTGGAAATTAGCAGAAGGATTAATATGACAATGGATGCTTCCTTAAATTGTAATTCTCTGAACTGGGTTTTGGTGTATTTTTGGAAATATCCCAGCATCCTGAAGATTCCCCAGGACTAGTCCTCCTGGTGTCTGCTGGGTGGGAGATGAAGTGGCCTCCAGGATGGGCTGGGCAGAATCCAGGCTGACTTGGTTACACACACTGAATGCTGAGGTTTTGGAAACACACACACACACAAAAAAATATTTGCTTTTAATTTTTATAAGAATGAAAAATCTCAGGTTCTCTGAAGCTGAACTGTTTCTCTTCCTGCTTCTCCCTCATCCAATTTTCTTCCTTTCTTTCCTTCTCTTGTTTTTCATCCTTTCATCCCTTTTGACTTTGTTTCCTCCTTGCTGTTGTTTTTTTTGTGTGGAAATGCAAGGGATTTGTTCAGTGAAATTAGAAAACATACCAAGAACTGCGTGTGCTTTATAGATGTTATCATAAAGACACTATCGCTATGACAGTGTGCTGGAGAGATGAAAACATGAGTGCCATTTCAGCATCTTCCATAGCATGACTCAGAGAGATTGATAGTTATCCTCTTGCAATTAGAATTTTTATTAGCACTGCTGGCGGCCCTTGGCATGCTGTGAATGGATGCCATTTTCTTGGAGTGTTTAGCCTTTCATAATGCTTCAGAGAAAATAAAGATGGACTGGATTCACTCACCACATAATGCTGAGGGGAAAATCACATTTTATGCCACCTGAGGCTGAGTGTTCAAGCTCCAGACAGCAGGCACAAAGCATGTTAGGTATCTGCCCAGAGCAAAGCTCGGCAGGAGCTCACATCCCCAATGCTTCCCAGCTCAGCAGCTGGGCCAGGCATTCCAACTCTGCTGCCCTCCCCATGGCTGATCATTCCTCCTCTCTGCTCACTTCAATGCTCATGCCCAGCCATCTGTGTCAAAACCATTTCATTCCCTGAGGGAATTCGACCTTCTCTACTTTTTCTTTTCTTTGAGGCAAACACAGAACCTGGATTGACCTGATGAGGGTTAAACCAGCCATGGCACTCTTCTGCAGTATGCTTTTTATAGTCAATTTCCAGAAAATCCTGCTATCACAAAGAGAAATTCCATTTTTGCCCTTTCCTTAATATTCATATTACTAAATCAGGGAGAGTGTTAAACCTGTGCTGGAGACAAAGGGCAAAATAGAATATATTATCTCTTTTGAGATTTCCAACAAAGCTTTATGGTTTTCGAGATTCAACTGCTCAGTGCAAACTCACATGCATTGCTTGGAGGCAGGTGCTAGTGGTTTGGCAAAAAAATGTCCAGTACTGTAGGGTCTTCTCCATGCCAGGCTGGGGACCAGGCCTTCTTGATGAGGCTTCCTGGTCTCTCCACAAACACCAGCAGCTCTGAAGTTAGAAATAGGGCTCTGAGTGAGCATTTCAGCCACATCCAAATTACCATCAGGCAGACACTGCACCCCTAGTGGGATCTGTGCTGCAGCTTCATCAGCACCCGCAGGGTGGGTTTGTCAGCTCGGCTGCCTGTAGCTGCACGAAGATCTGCCCCACGGTGCCCACGCCAATTCTGAGAGTGGGAGGCAAGCTTCTAAATCCAGCAGGCACTTGTGAGCATTGCAGCCGGCTGCGGGGCAGAGCCCTGCAGGGTCTGTGCCCCCTGAGATATGGGTTCTATGTGGAGATGGCAAATGGACTCCCTGGGCAGTGATGCTCCTGGAAGTCTTGCAGTGTACCCAGCAAACCAGTCAGAATGGAGCATGCAGACAAGCTGCTTGTGATTCAAAATAGGCCCCATTTTTCCTTTGAAAACCCACAATATGCAGGTTTATTTTCTGCAACTCTTCCAGGCAGGTTACCCCAACTGTTGGCAAACGGCTGGGTTGGGGTTGCCATGGATACACTCCGCACTGATTCACATGAAACACATCATTGCATTATCCCAAGAGTGGTGAAAGCCTTTCACAGCTGATAATTTTTAAGAGAATGATTCATCGTTAAATATATCATGGCAGCTCGGCATTGTTTGCTCTTCCTTGGAAGCATCATCTGGAAATAGGCAGCTCTTGGGAAGCTCCTGAAGTCGAGAGTGTAGCTGTGAGAGAGATGTCTGCAGGAGTGCGCCATGGTGCTTAATTTTCTTCTCCTTCTTTTCCTCCCAGGGCAGAAACTGAGTCCCCCAACCTCCCCCTACCCTCACCATGGCTGCTGGTGCCCACCTGGCTGGGAGAGAAAGGGACCACTTCTTTCTTCTTCCAACTGCATTCCAAAAAGTAGCAGTGAGCACAGCCAGGGCTTGGCCAGGCATTGTTCAGTGGTACCAGCTATGCTTTGAGGTTTGGGCAAGTCATAGCTGTGTGGGAAGAGGTTTGGAAAAGACTGTATTTTTTCTCTAGAAAAAGATAGCATGAACTAAGAGATGACTGAAAGCCTCTTTTTGTTCCATTCTGAGTAATGAGGAGGGAAGCACAGAGCTGGGACACACACACACAGCTGGCATGAGTGAGCTGGGGCAGAGAGAGAAGTTCTGAGACCTTTTTGTGTATTAGCTCGGCAATAAGAGATAATGCAATTCAGTTTCGGGGATGTGCATGTCCCCTCCATTCCCACGAGCAGTGGTGGCAGGTCAGACTCCAGACTTGCCAGGCTGACTCAGGCCCTGCTGCCCTCCATGGCAGCATGGGGATGGGTGAGGAGAAAGGGGAGAGACAGCAGCAGGTGGGAGTGGAGAGCACTAAAAGGTGAGGGAGAAATGGAGGATGACTAGAGAATGGAGACATCCAGCGAAGCTGTACTCTCCATATCCAAGGAAGGACTGTAAGCATCTCAGTGCCGTATTGAGTGGCCATTTAAAAACCACTTTGGTTCCTAGGTTGGTGGATTTTCAGGTGTGGGGCAGTGGACCACAGCTCAGGATTGGTTGCATGTCTTCTGGTGTCCCCAGAGAGGCACAAGGCAACAGTGCTGTGGCAAGGGAGAGGCACTACGCCAATTGCTGTGATTTCAAAGTAGGACATGGAGAGAATTTACCGAAAACACAAAAACTTACTTTTCTGTATGAAATGAGCCCTTGTCAAACAGCTGCCTGCACTTAGAAAGTAACCCAAAACCAACTGAAATGAACAAAAAAATGGCTGCATGCTCTTGACTCCATGCCAAAATAATTCTCAGTCATTCCCAAGACAAAACTGTTTCCTCTGTCCCTAAAAGCCAACGACGTACATTTCATGCATAATTAAAGTGAGTTTTTAGCATACATCAGAGCCTGGGATTGTGTGAGGCACAAATGGGGCTTTCCAAACAAGCCTTTTGATTACCAGTCATTTTAAGTGAAGGAAATAATGGCACTGCAGAGCTCTCCAAGCCCTCAGAGAGGAATTTCTGCCATGACTGGTGGCTCCCAGTGCATTAGGGCTTCCACCGATTTAGCCGCCTGCATGGGAGCGTTGGGGGACACTGAAATCCCATCAGACCTTAACCTGGGAATGGGGACCCCCACTAGACCCCACACTGCCCTATGCCAGTCACTCTCACCTACCCTGTGGCAAACCAGCATGCATGACAGGTATTTTTGTAGCTCTAATACTCAGTGAATTTTCAATCCTTTAATCCCTGTTTTCCATGCTTCTTTGAGAGCAGCCAGTAGTGCATGAGGGACATAGATAGAAGTTCCTATTTGTGCCCCACTAGCACTGCTGTTAAACTTGCTATCCTTGGGCCACACAGCACAGCTTTTCCTGGGAGACTTTAAAAGGATGAGCTGCGTTCTAATGAAGGTTCATAACAACCCTTGTGTACAGTGGTGGTAGAAAAAATCTGACTGTGTTATGCTGCATTGTGCTGTCATAAACCTTACTTCAGTGTCTTTCTCCTGGGATGGTTTGGTTCAGGGTCCGTTACACTGCAGGTGGTCTGTAAATATCCCTGCTCCTATCCAGACTGCAAGAGAAACACTTATCTAATGGAGCCCATGTGCTTCCTGGGTTCTCTTGCAGAGCAAAGGATACCAAAGTGTCTTCTGGCTTTTCTTCCTTTAAAGATACTGGAGAGAGATCTGCCTTTGATCGAAAACAAACACTGATTTTTTTGTCTTTTTATTCTGAAACCTCAGAGCCACAAGAACTCAAGGAGAAGAGAATTAACAGGAGTGAGAGCTGAGGGTCCTGACAAGGACAGAACAGAGGTGTCTGACAAGTGCTGCTGCTGCTTGTTTTTCTCTTTGGGTTTCGTTGGAACCCCTTCCCACTGCCCCCAGCCCTACTTGACCATGGGAAGGAATGACTCCTGACAGTATTTGTCACAATTAGCCAGGTGGATTACCTACCCTTTCTGACTATTAATAGCCTGTCTGCCATGCAGCTCATACAAGGTAGCAGGATTGGATGGGCTGTGTCACTGCTGCCCTTTTGAGTTGAGATCTGTGCCCCATGGCAGCCCTTCACTAGCCCCAGTTCTTCATTGTATTGCTGCAGCCCTCCTTCTATCCAGGCTCATCCCAATCCTTATTAAGGTTTGGCTTCAGTTAAGAGCATTGAGAAAACATGATCTCCTTTCCCCTTTCTCACCCCCTCAATGACACAGTCCCCTTTCCCAATGAGAATGCTTGCAAATTCAAATCCATCACAGGATCTGGTGCTGCTCTGACTACATGCTGCCTCTATCCTCCAGCCCCCAGCCCACTCAGGCCCCCTAGAATACATCCAAGCTGGGCCACCTCATGGAGCTGAGCTCATGGTGCCTTCATGGGGCAACATGGAGGGGGTTCCCATCTCATCCCAGTGAGGTGGCAATGTACCTGGCTATTCTAGGCATCACCAGTCCTCAATTACTAACAAGTGATTGATTTATGGGAGAGGTTGTTAATGTGCACAATGCTATGTCTATCCCCATGGCGATGGAGGGGTGGAACAAGATAAGAGATATGTTGCGTTCTCCTGCACAGAGCTATTTAGCACACTGGATTTCAAAGACCTTTCAAAAACTTCCACATGCCTGTAATCAAAAAGTAGGTCACAAATAAGCTCTCTGTTTCAAAATGAATCTGCATGGAATGACCCATGATGTGTGTAATTGTACCAAGGATCACTCAAGCAGTAGAGCTGTTCATTGGCCCTACCTGCAGCACTGCACAGCTACTCACGGTGGGACCAGGACAGCTCACTCAGGATCTCCATCCATCCCACCTTGACCTTCCTGTAGCCTTCAGGTTTGTGGGGAACAAATATCTGTGAACCAGTAGCCATCTGTGCAACCCATGTGTGCTTCAGTTCTACAGCACTGTCATTTGGTTGGAGTCTCTTTGGGGTTCGGTCCCTCTTGTTAGTTCCAGTTGTGACTAAAATGGTGCACCCATCTATCACAGCACATCTGCAAGGCTTCTTGTCAAATTGACATGGATTGGATTTCTAGGACCAGTATGGCTATGTGGTGAGGAGCACAGCCCTTATATTTGTTATAACTAAAACAATTCTGTGGTACTTCTACCTTATTTAAGAGTCCTGGGAGAATCCTTCAATTAGGAGAATTATTGATACATTTATAATACCCCAGGTTCTCTGCTCACAGCCCATACCTTGACATTTGCAAGCCTTCACAAAATTAGACAGCAAGCCAGTTAATGTTCACTTGAGCCCTGAGATGTGTTATCTATTGAATGTCATACTGCCTTTTTGTTGCCATATTCAGTAAATGACATTTTGACCTGTTTGTTAGTGCATCTTACCGCAGAGCAGAAACATTACCAATGATACAAGCATAGCCCAAGTACTCTAAAGCCTACAGTATAACATGCCTCAGAGGTGGAGGTAAAATGCAGTGGTTGTTGGCTCCAATCTCTGTTTCAGGTGAAGGAGTCACAGCACTCTGGAAACTTTTGCTCAGTCACGTTGCATTCATATTAAAAGTGAGGTCTACAGTCTCTCTTCCAAAGCCTTGTGATTCCCCATTTGGAAATCAGTTTGGACTGCTGTAGCTCACAAAGAAGCAGGTAACAAGACTGAGCTGAGCCTGAGTCCGTGGAACAGTGAATTTTCTCTGTCTCTTTCTGTGCTTGGGGTGTAATGCTGCAGGTATACCTTGCAGTGGGATGGCAAGGGGAAAGGTGGGTTTTCTCATACTGATTGCTACCTACCAGGATATCAGTAGTTTGATGCTTAATGACTCACAGTTGCCCAGGTATTTTCCAGTAAAACACTTTGCCTCTGGAAGCTCATGTTTTGTTAGAGTACTTGATTTCCATGTGTCTTGGCTGTGTGCTACCCCAGTTAGGTTCAGTTACTGCTGCTGGCAGATAAGGGCTTGTGAGAGAGGCCAGCTCATACCGGAGTCTGCTCCAGGGCTAAGGTGAGGTGTCTCACTTGCCTGTAGGGATACCAGTGGAGAAACAATTTTCTGGATGAAAATAGGAAAGGAGATACTGTGTTCGGTGAGGTTGAGACTGTGTAACTTCGATTCAATTTTGGAGTGGCTTTCCTTTCCAAGATGCATCTTATTTTCTATCACCCATTTTAGCACAACACCTCTTAAGATCATGGCTGGAACAAAAGTTTTCGATATTCACAAAATGTTTTTATTTATATGAAACATGTATTTTCAGTGATGTCGTTATACAGTAAATGTTAAAAAGTTCTTGCTTTCTATGGGACATGAAAAAAATCTGCCTCTAGTCTTTGCATGCAGTTGCTTGGTTAATGACAAAGACCTGAATTTCCATACTGGAAAACTTTAGCTCACTTTTTTCAGCATACCAGAAAATTATATATACTTACACAGCGCTATTGTATGGAGTGACCCTTAGTCATATTGTCTAAGCTGCTTATTGCAACAGAAATAAGATGTGTTTGGTAATCTTCTTATACTTACTGACAAACCTGAACAAGGCAAGCACTGTGGTGGGGTCACTTATATCTGGCTATAATAAGGTTACTATACAAGGAGATATTAACGTTGTAAAATGCATCCTGAGGATTTCATGTTTAAGTCAGTGTAATTATTTGGTCTTAAATAAGTGAGGATACATTTCTTTAGTGAATATCCACCCTCCACAAAGGCAATGGAATAAGTAGGAGATCCCCATGGGGCACCAGTCTGAGTGCTTTGTACAACTGGGTAATACTATTCTCTCTGTCCTCCTTAAGCAAATCTTCTAAAATCAGTTGTTCCTCATATCATTAAAGATCACGGTGCTCGACATAGCACGTTGTATGTCTCAGCATTGGAGTAATGGCAAACACTGATTTTCAGTAAAATTAAGCTCAAAGCTACAAGGTAGGAATTGCACAATTGACATTACGTCCCAATCTCCTCTCCACAAATGGCTGAAAAGGCCATAGAGGTCTCAGCATGCTCCAGTTCCAAGAGCTCCTCACTTTCCCTAGGTTTGTGCAGTGTGGGTAGACTGAGCATGGCAGCCCCAGCCAGCAATGGCTCTGAGACACACCATGAGAGCAGCTCTGAGCCCAGATGATTTTTAGGCAAGGAATAACTTTCCTACAATGTCTGAACTGTTAAGAGACTGTTGAACAAAAATAAGAAGAGCTGTGGATCAGATAATGGCATGAGAGAAAGATTTATACTTTCTTTTTCAAACATAAGTAGCAGAAGCATTTGTCTATAAGGACTAAAAATGGTTTAGCAAAAAACTGTTTTTTCTCTGGGGAAAATATATCCAGTTACTAGTTACTCCAGTAATTCCCAAAGTGGGATCTATTGAGGGTCTCTGCTCTGTGTCATATTTCTGGAGTTGCTTCTTGGAAGGCAAAATGTTCCACGAGCGAAATTTTCTCTTACAGTACTCTGCATGGAAAAATTGGAGTCATTAGTTCACATAAGTAGGGTCACATTCAGGGCTCTGCTCACATGCATGCTCCCCGCCAGCAAAGGCATTTCACAGACACAGCAGTGCCAGCAAAGTGAGCAAACGAAGGGGCTACGGCTCCTCTGCATCCCAGACTGAAGGCAGGAACAACCCATTGGCCTCTCTCCCCCATCTGGCACAGCAGAGGTTTGTGTTGGCACCAGTGATCATGCAATGCAAAATGGTATTTAAAAATAAATTTGGAACCAGTCACCAGCCAAGTTCACCAGTGCTGGGCACAATAGTCATGGAAACAGTCACAGGAATGGAGAGCAGCATTGCAGAGAAGGAACATCACAGAGATCTCTTAAAGCAGAAATAATTTTCCAGAAGCACAAAACTGAGATTGAGCAATGCTTATTTGGGACAAAACCAAGGCCAGTGAACTTAGTTGCTCTGCATATTTGCGTATCCTATTCAAAAATGTTCTTAAGAAAAAGTCCCTAAAACAATGCATCAGAGATTAGGGGAGTGTCTTACGTATTTTCTTGCTTGCATACTATGTAGGAGAGATACTTCTCCATAGTTTTGATGGATATCAGGGCTATTATTGCAGCTGCTGAATAGCAGATCAGCCCTGAAGTTATCAGGGTTGTTAAGCTTATTAAGCATGTATCTGGAGACAGGGGCTGTATAGGGAAGGCAAGAGAAACCCAACCTGAAAGTATCCATGTTTGATGTTGAATGGGCACCTGAGCTGACAGAGGTCCTCTACCTACTGGAAGGGACTTGTTGAGCTAAATCCAACATTGTTGCTCCTTGGACTTCAAAAACCCAGGATTACCAAAGCAAAGAAAGCATCCTGGCCTCAGGATTCAGCAATGCTGTGCACTGGGCAGAGCAACGTTTCTGGGCCTTCCTGGTCTGATTCATGTTTTGAAGGTGTAGGGTTTGATAAAGCACACATGCAAAAAAATAGCAGCACAACAACCTAGTGTAAGCATCCATTTTGCAACTCTTTTACCTCTTAGAGATGAATAAATAAGAATGCAGAACAGACACTTATCCCACCACAAAGTGTCAGCAGCCCCCTCAACTTCTTGCTGTTCTTCCATGGGATCTTGAAAAGCAAAAGGCAGATAACTGCAAATATGAGTGAGAAATTCAGAACTCTCCCGTGGCCCCATCTTTTCCTGATTGCTCTAGGAGATGATGATGAATGCAACCTCTGGGATCATCCATTGTGTAGCTGATCCATGTTGGCATGGACCAAACCTGGCCCCTGGGAATGGGTAACACTGGTGCCCATGTCCGCACTTACAGTTTGGCTGTCGTTGCAATGGATGAGTCACAGTTCATTGCTCATTCATGAAAGTCAAAAAAAGGCTGTTGGGAAATTGCCAGATCTTGCAGGAAAATGAGGTCCTACTGACCAGTTTTGCAGCAGTTGTGAGGAGAGGAGCACGGTGAGTACTGCAGCAAAGTCTGGTGGTTGAGGAGCTGCGATGAATGGGGAGGTGCTACTTCTGTTCTGCCAATGGTGTTTGTGCCTAGTGTGCTCTCCAGTGGAGCTGATGACTCAGAGGTTGCTTTCAATCCAAAGGCATCATGATGAAATATCCATTGTTCTTAGAGGTTGTTGGGGTTTTTTTGTTTGTTTTTAATGAAAAGGCATCTATCCATCCCTTTGCCCTTTGGCAGATGAGTTGAGCTCTTCTTTACCTCATTTTGTGAGCAGGGTGTTGCTTCTCATTTACCTAAAAGCTCACTATACTCCTAGTGCTTGCAGATACTGCTGCTGTCATGGCAACAAGGTTATTTATGCATAATAGATATGTTCTTCCCCCCCCCACACCCAGTGTTGCTAAGTGGAGACAGGGTCATAAAATCCATTGGGAAACTCTCAGCCCTGTATACATGCAAATAAACCTTTGAGACTTCCCTCTTCTTTGCGACCAGGCTAACTCAGTTCAAGTCCCTGAAACTGCCCTCAGCTCAGCCTTCCATCTGGCAACAGAATGTCAATTTGTAACATATGCTCTATCAGTACCACTGTTTAATTATTTAACAGTGAGGCCAACAAAGAGAAGTCAACACCCCCCCCCCATTGTCACAGCCAGGTGAATGAGCAGGTTCTGACTAAAATCTCAATTTAGTGAAGTTCTCCTTTAAATTCTTCCTGCGTTTCATCCGCTCATTTGCCATGGCAACCAGCAAGGACCACAGGTCAGAGAGAGGAGGCAGAGAATCATTTCAGTCAAATCAGATAGGCTCCTATTAGCCACCAGAGCACTTCACAAGTGAAGGATTTTCCATGAAAAGGGCCTTTACATGAGGGTAGATTGATGTGCCCTGAAAACCTCACTCTGCAATGCTTTGGTGTTCTCCTTGCTGCAAGAGCATCTTCTCAGGAGCTTAATCAATTCTGTTTACATACAGTATTGAGTCCAAAGAATGGAAAAACCCTCCACAGAAAGAGTAGAGTAAGTGGCTGTCTGGAATTCATTGTCAGATAATGATCCAATCTCCCAACAAATAAAAAGCTTCCCTGCAGATCACGCACTCCACTTAACTTGTGCCTGCAGATGCTCACAACAGCCTGCTTTGAATAAAGTCTTCAATTTACCAAAGTTCAAAGTCCCCAGATGCTGCCATGAAATGAGTGTCACTGGGAGTTTCCATGTGCCTAACACCATATGTATGCAGTGCCCTGGGCATCACAGCAAGAAATGGCGAAGGAATAGAGTGGTGACACTGGCACTGTGAAATCAGTTCATCCTTCTCATATCGGTACCTGTGGCTTTTCCTGAAGTGCAAGTCCCTATTCCAAGCCTGGTGAGCAGAAATTGAAATACTGCTTCTGAACCCCAGAGCAAGGAGCATCATCCTGGGGAAAAGCAGGGCACGTGAAGGAATAACAATACTTTGTTCTTATATAACTCTTGCCTAAAATACTTCAAAGTGGGCTTGCAGATAAATAATTAAAGATAAGCCAGAATTAACTATCATTTTGTATGTCAAAAAGTGAGATTCTCTATCACATCAGTGGTGGTTGGCTATCAAAATCCTTCTGTTTATTGGCTGAAATGAGGCCACATGGCTCCTGAAGCTGACCAACAGAGTACCAGTGGATTTTGCCTTGGTTATAGCCAGTTAATTTTTAGGTTAAATATTATTTACTGAGAAAAATTCGCAAGTCGTTTTAAATAATGAATAATTGAGAAATTTCTGATTTGCCCACAGGCAGTTTGCAAGGGGAGGGGGAAGCAACATTTATCATATAAATTATTTGTGAATTGATCACTGGTGCTCTCCAAAGTCAATGGGATACTTGCATAAATAAGAGTATTCATGGAGAAGACCAAGTCTTTAATGGCACTTTGAGAACAGGAAATTCATTAGCCGAAAGCAATGATTATGAATCAAAAGGATTGGGAGGAGAGAAAATCAAGTCATAATTAGTCACTTAAATTGTATCAAGTAGAACACAAGTGATTTTAAACAAGCCCAAACAAAGGGGAAATGATTCGTTCTGATTAAGTCAGTCTCTCTTGCCCTTTTAAAGATTTATGAATTAATGTCAATAAATTATGGCTCTTGGGACTCAACCTATAAAAACTGCATAGAAATGCAATAGAATACAACATCAGAGAAGTGAATTAGACACAGCAGAACAGAAATAAAATGCATGCTTATTAAGGATGTATATAATGAGTCTCATGTCACCCAAATATTGACCAACTGCCTCTACTCTAAACTCTCCCCTTTGCACTTATAGTTACTTATTCTCTCTCTGGTTGCTCTTCTCATGCTGAAGTCAGACCCAATTTGATCACTGATAAGCTTAATTACACTGCTGAAGGACTGCTTGTAAAACTAAGTGATCTGAATTAATTATGGTGCTGGCGAATTATGTAGCTTGCACATACAGACCCATGTGGAGTTTCCCCTCTTTCCTTTTGCAGCATGTGATTGGGATTTCCTCAAATACATTTTCCAGCTATCCTCAAAGGGATGCTGCAGGGTCAGGGAAATGCTGTGTGTGGTTTGGGGGTCTCTTTTCTCAAAGCAATGTGTTGAAAGGCAGGTATAGGAAAAGCAAACAGTATTTGTTATGAAATGGTAAATGCAGGAATGCTTCTTTTGGTGCGTTGTTGTGCTGATGTTCCTCTTCCTGTCATTGTTATAGGGAACATCAGTAGCATGCTCAGGACCCAGGCAATGTGAAACCATATCATGGTGGGCTCCTGAATGGGACAAAAATGAGACTCAGAAAAGGGCTAACTTTGTTTAAACGAAAAAGCTCTCTGCTTTACTGAACTAATCCAAGCACCCAGTCCTGCCCAGGTCTATTTTGGGTACCCATAAATCTCCTGTAGACATCACCTTGGTCACAGCCTGTTCCCCAGCCCCTAACTCCACAGACTTCTTTTTGTTCCAAATGTAATTGCTCTTCATCCTTTTTTTCCCCTTTTTTTCCCACTGTCTAGAACTATATCTCATCATCTTACACTTCTCATTATCTTAATTAAACCAGGGCAAATGAGTGGTCTGTTTTATAATCTGACATTACCCCATACCATTTTTAGCTCAAAAGATGTGAGTTAGTACTTCCCTCTGCTCTCGGTAACTATGGTTGAGGAGGACTGAGTTCCACATGAAGCAGAACACACTGGAGCTATGTGTGAGCTGAGGGGGATCTGGCTCTACCCAGGGTGGGCACTGCATTTATCTACAGCACAGTATGGGTGTGGGGCTACTATTATAACCCAGCTTTATGGATATATCCATCAACACTACAGAAAGAACACAACTCTGTTCTTTCTGGAGAATTATCTGCTGGTTAATCAAGCAGTGTGTGTGTAACATCAGGATAGCTCAGCTGCAAACAGATGGCGAGCCAGCCCCACACTGCAGCGGTGGGGCAGCTGCTGTTTGTGCTACAGAACAGTTACCAAATGCATGCTGTGTTCTGCTTGCACCTGTCTGGAGATGAATTGTGGAAGGGGTAAGGTGGTACCATTAGCAAGTCATAAAAAATGTCAGATTCCCCCAGCCCCAGATTGCCCCTGGAGGAGGTTTGTGTCTCCTCCATCTCAGTCCCTGCTTCTCATACACACACCCTCACATTCTCTTCATTTTCACACCTTCTCCTTTCTTTACCTGAAATAATCTGCTTTGGGAGCAATTTTGAGGCCATCAACAAAGCAGGGTCTGAAGGGGAACTCCAGCCACAGTGAGGGGCCTGGAGCTGTACCTGCAGCCCTGAGGAACATTAATGTGGAATTAGACATGAGTCACAAAACACCTTTTCCTAATGAGCTTCGAAAGTGGAGCACCATCTGGCCTCACCTTCAGCCCGGAGTTACTTGAGCCTCCTGCAGCTGCACGGCAACTCCTTGTGTAAGCAGCTCAGCCCCACAGAGAAAGCCTTGGTGCTGGGGTTCTGTGCTGGGTTCTGTGCTGGGCAAGGACCCCATAGCTCATCTCTGGAGCTGGGGATGAGCAAGGAGCGGCACTGCAGGGAGCAGGAGGGGACAAGGTGAGCTCTCAGTTTTCATGGAGTTGCAGTTTAATCTCAGGTGAAGTGAGATGAACGCCCATTACCAGAGTTGCAGAGTGAAGTGAGACTCAAATGGTATCTGACGTTATTTCTTTTCAAAACACTGCCAGACAATTTCCCATTTTTATTCTGAAGTGAAAATATGTTTTTAAAACACGCCATCCCCCCTGCTGCCTGGTCAACGCAAGACACTCAGTGGTATTACAAAGCTGATGGCTGCTAAATGGCCTTCTTTCCAACAGTAATGAGCTGCATTTAATAATGAGCTAAACATCATTAACCAGGGAAGATTTTGGTGAATGCTTCTTTAATATCATTGTGCAGCAATTACTACTGGAGTGAATGGCTCAGCTCTGTCCAGCTGCACCATTCGTCATTATTTGGAGGAGGAGTAAAATCACTCTGGTCCAGGATGCTAATGGCATTAAGTGACACTGAGTAAAGTTCAACAAGTGTTTCTGTTCATCACGCAACCCAGAATAACAAAGATGGTTCATTCTGCTCCACCTTGCTTTGCAGCCAGCTGACCCAGCTGGCCTGGTGATGCATCTGCAATCAACAAAAGCCCCTCTCAGTGTGATCTAATTCACAGGCACATGAAGTTTCTTTATTAAAAATTGATACGCGCAATTAAACAATGATAGAAGATGATAATGGGCGTAATGAAGCTATTTGGTATTTGCAGTCTTTATTATTCTGTGCCACTCCATAACAATGAGACCTTCTGTACTTATTTGTCATGTCTAATTAGAAGGTCATCTTCATGAAAACACACTTGGTGCTTCTCCAGAAATCCTCCCCCTCAATTTAATGGACTCTGAAACAAAAAAAAATCAAAGCAACAATTCACTGACAGCTCTTTGGTGTTTCCTTACTGCTGTTTCCTTACTTGATGGGGTGATGGCTGGGCTAGATGATCATATAAGTCTTTCTGACCTTAATGATTCCCTGATTCTCTGATTCTGTGCAATAGCATTTTTTAGCAAATCATGTGTCTCCCAGGTTCAGAAGGAGATGGGACACTGCACTGCTGTCAGCTGTGGGGAACTGTTCATGTTGCAGCAGTGAGTTGTGTCCGTCAGGGATGTCTGTGCATTTATTTGGACAGTTGTGAAAAGAAGTGGTCTGTTCTGATATTTCCTAAATGAAATGGTTCCATCTCTTTTTGGAAATAGTGCTTGATTTTGGTAGCTTAGCACTAAGCAAAGTTTTTTCTTTGGTCGGAGCCAAGTATTTTGGTTTTCTCAGCTCATTTGCTGAGCTGAGCAATTCATTACTCAGCAACGCTGCTGAATGCACCCCCACCCCAAATTGCAATCCCACCTCCCAGCTGGAGCAAAGGCTCCACTCCACCTCCACTTCAGGAGATGGACAGGCAGCAGACAAGGCACTGCACTGCCCTGACCTAAAAACAGTAGTGTGTATATATATATACACACATAGATGTAGGGGTGATAAAGCAAGGGACAGTATGCAGTGCTCTTGTGCTTTGTGTGCACCTGTGATTTAAGTCCCCTCTTGGTACAAAAGCTTCCCATACCCATTTGGAAGAGAAGTATATTTGCAGCAGTTACACTTGGCCCAGATAATGCCAAAGGCCTTTCTTCTGCCGAGCTCTGCACTCTCACTGCTCTGTGTCAGTATAAAAACAGTGATAGCACGTTTTAAAGAACAGCAGTTTCTTGGTTTTGTACTTTTGTGTAATATTTAGCAGTGCTGCAACAAACAGACCCAACTGTAAAGTAGCTATAGCAACAGCATTGCATAGTAAACATGGAGGCACCAAAATGTTTACAGACATAAAAAAGAATGTGTGTGATTTAGTTATTGTTCAGATATCCCAGACAACTGCAGCTCCAGGCTGAACACAGACGTGAGCAAATCATACCTGTAGAGGTCAAAGGGGTCAAATTATTGCACGCATTCCTTGCCTAACTGGCGTTCTGCAGGAGGGAAGGTGATGTGATCCCATTCAAGGAACCTGTTTGTATGTGGGGGCTTTGAGGCTGGGAGGGATTCCTGCACCACTCCCCTGAACCTATTTGCATGCTTAGCAGACTACTGGTCTCCATAGGGCTGCAGGAGCATTGCTACCTGCCTTGACTTCACCCACCCAATGGTGCTCCTGCAGTCACTGAGCCCCTGGGGCTCTGTGCATACACTGAATTCCTCCCTATTTATATTGGGTGTGAGCATAGGCTGATCAGCTCCTTCCTTCTTCCTCTTTTTTGATGATCAAAATATTTACAGCTCAGTGAGTGGGGCTGGCAGCAGCCCCAAAACTTTGTTCTTGATAGTAAATGTCACATTTAATATTGATGATGTGGGCTATTCAAGTCATGCTTGGATGAGTTATTAACCATTGGGAATGACATCTATAATAGGAAACTCCTAAAATGTGAGCTGCCTTATATGTGCACATAGCTTCTCTTTTCTGAAGGATAGAGAAATCTAAGCAATTCACTAAAAATATATGGATGCCGTTCATTGTTATATGGCCAGGAGATGTGATCTGCTGTCCAAGCTGGTTTATTGTTCACCTTCACAGTGCATAAAACTACACCCTGCAGGGAGCAGAGCAGTTCTTTTATCATCTCAGCGAACAGAGCAGGGAGCATCACTGTGCTGTGCCACCCAAGCCAAGTCCCATCAGCTCAGCTCCATGTGTGCGATTCCTGTTGCTGTGGTGTGGCAGGGCAGGCACCTAATGGTCGTGGCAGACTTTGAGTTCTTGACTTTTTATTGTGTGCTGAAATTAAAGCAAACTGTTTCACAAGGAGTCAGACCAGCAGTAATACAGAATGAATGAGTCGGGCACCGTGTTTTAAAACCACTAAGAAATAGTAGGGTAAGTAGTACAAGTAATTTGTAGTTGGTGTTCTGCTGGGACTTACCATGAAAGAGACTCTGTACTTTACAAGAGGCAAAATATGAAGTTACACAGACTATGTACTTTTATAGCTTGTCATAAAAGGTTTTCTTGTAATGTGGAGATAAATTCTGTTTTCATGTGTGTTAGTATGAAAGTTGAGAATTCAACAGAAATTTGGTGAGTTGGTCAGACCATATTGTGAGCTTCATGTGATGTTGATCAAGACACTGACATTTATATGAATATTCCACATCTGGCAGTGTGATTTGAACATTACTGAGATGAGCAGATAGTCTTGGTTGGAATGCAGTGCAAATGGTTGTTCTCCTATTGGCGTATGTGGCTCTGAAACACAGACAACAAAGTTCTGTAAGGACACGTGCTGCTCAGGCTGGAGAGGAGTCTTGTACGATAGGATTAGCAACTTCAGTAGAAAAGGCATTGAGGATATGGACAGACCAAGCTGCTGTACTTGCGTTCACATTGCCCCTGGCCAGCTAGTTAGTTTCCAAGGTGAATACGTCTACCATGCACTACATCCGGTTGAATAAACTCAAGAAATACAGTACAGCATTGCTCCTTGTCTTCCAAAAGAGCAGCATGGATTTCAAGATAAAGAGTGGAAACATTGCTAGGCACAGGGGAAGCTGCAGAACAACACAAGAAACATCTACTCCTCTCATGGTGCTCCTGAAGCTGTCAGAGCTCACTTTGCTTCACTTTATATTGCTCATCTGGTAAAGAAAAATGCAAAATACACAGGGGAGCTTGGGCCAGATGCACTGCAGTGACCTGGAGCATCTCCTCCTGCTTTGCTGGGCACAGCCCTCCAGGCCCTGCTGCTCCCACCCAAAAGGAGCAGTCATTCCCTGCACTATTCACTTCTGTAGCATCTCTCAGCACGTCACAGACTGCTGTGTGCCAAAGTCTAACCTGACTCATTCCTTTGCCCAAGTCGAGAAAAACTGTCTCGTTACGGTAGTGGTTATTAACCTTATTTTACAGATGGAGAAACTGTGCACAAAGAGAATAAATTATTTACCCAAGGTCACAGAACAGATCCAAAATGCCATGATTAGGAAGAGGACCCAGACTGCCCAATTCTCATTCCTGTGCTTAAGCAGCAAAAGCTATTTTTCCTCTTCACCATGACTTGCTCTCCCTCAGGCACTCCATCATCCACCTGTGTCCCTCCCTGTTTCCCTTCTCATCTCCTACCTATCCTACTTCTTCCTTTCTGACTCAGCAGTATTCTGGTACACGCTGAACCAGTCAGTCTGAATGTAGCATCGCGTCTGGCAAAGTGAGATTTGCATTTGACTCTTAGTAGTCTAAATGCAAATTACACAGTTGTGTTGAGGCACCAATTTATACTAATTTGCACTCTGTTTTGCTTTGGTAAGAGCTACCTGAGAGACTACAGCTTTTTTTAACCTTTAATAATGACAGGATTTTAAAAGCTTGTCCTTTAAAGTGGTGGAACTGATTGTTTCATCAACTTAAATTGCCACCAAGATAAATTCAGTCTGTGGACACACTCAAGTCTTTCAGTCTTGTGCAATTCCAGCTGCCCATTCAATGCTGGGGATAGCTCTGGTTCTCCATAGGCTTTACCAAGAGTCCTGTTGCTTGTAATCAGGTGCTGAAGTGTCAAGAACAGATAATGCATCAAAATGTTCATCATCAGTATCTTAGCCAATTTTAACTCCTTGGTGCATTAACTGGATGAGGCTTTTCACAGGATAAAATACATGGGATATTGCCAGAGTTTGAAGGTAAATCTGTAATGTTTCTGAGATGCACTATCAATTGAGAAAAAAACCCTACAAAATATAACTATTATCAAATCATAAAGACACTTTGGCACTGTTTTTACAGAAGCAAATCAGAAATGAATTCAGTATACAAGAGAGGAAGCAGCCAAATTGCATCCTGGATGTCACAGAGGTCATAGGAGAACCATAGAGGTCCATCAGATGAAGGAACCACAGTCAGGCTTAGAAATTAATATCCTGCAGAAGAAAACAGAGATTTTAGGTATGGGGTTTAACATGAAGCAGGTGTGCTGTGAGACAGCCCAAAAGAGTCCATGTGCAGGTTCAGCCCAGCGTATTTCCAGCATCATGGTTAAAACCATTTCTTGGAAGTTCAAAAGCTTTCAGTGAGAAAATTTAGAATGACTAAATGTTAAAATAGAAAAGAAAAAAGAAAAACAATATATATATATTGCTCCCCAGCTTTGCAGCTTGCTTTCATTAGGAAGAGCTTCTTGACATGGAGGTCTTTTGTGCTCCAAGGCACTGCAAATGGGGGATATCCCAGCAGTAGATACAATGGAGCGTGTAAGGCGTGCTAAACCCCAAAGGAGGTGCAGACGTGCCTGGCTGCCTTTCCTTGGCCTTCTGAGAGCCATCTCGAGCTACGCTGGGAATGACAACGACATCCTGAGAGCTGCCAAAATATCACAGGGAGCAGCTGGCAAAAATGTTTCAACCTCCCGGTGCCCTTAATACACCGTAAACAAATCTGCTTCAGTTAAACCACATGCAAGGTGACGAGGAGTCTCACTTTCAGATTGATGGGGTTTAGTGGTTATTATCGCCATTACAAAACATAAGAAATGTAAAGCACTTTAGGAACAAAAGTCACTGGGAAGGAAATACTTTAAGCCTTCTCAGGTTGTTGCTAATGTTTCCAAAAGACCCAGAGCTTTTCTGGAATCCTGTGGAAAAAAAGAAAAATAAAGTCAGAAAATGGCTTTCTTTTCCATTTTTGGCCAATCCAACCAATAAGAGACTACATGTGCCACCAGTGCCTTTGTTACTGAGCACGGCTGCTCTACGAGAGGAATGAAATATTCATGCCTTTTGGCTGGGGACTTTATTAAGGTTTCAGGTGCCTATATTCTGCCATCCACTCCATTTAAGTAATAATAGCTGAAGCCCAGCTCTTTTCTCAAAAATTAACAGCTCGCTGTGAATATGAGAATCTGGATGCTCAGCAAAAGGATGATGCTGCTCCCAGCTCCCAGATCAGCCCCTGAGGTCAGCGCTGGTTCTCTCACTCACAGGATTGAAATCCCAGTGTATCCCAGCGTGGAGGTGGCTGAATTCCAGTTGGGAGTAAAGCAATCCAAAGGCAAGGACATATGGCCTTGCCAACACCAGGGAAACTGTCTGGCTCAGAGCTGCTATGAAGTCACCATGAGTTATGATTATGGGACCCTGACATCTTACACTGAATTATTTTGCAGTGTTGCTTTCTGTAAGTTCCTGTTGCACAAGCACTGAAGACATACAAGTCACAGAGGTCTGTGCTGATGTGCATGTGGAAAGCACTTTCATGCACCCCTGCTCATTACCAGGGCACTAAGGTTAGCAGTGCAAACCTCTCTCCTCTGTTCCTCACTCTTTTGACTTTTACATTTCCATTTGCTAGTGCACTCAGCAGACATTTCCAAAACCCAAACATGTGTCAACTCCTCCTCTTTCTCTCTTTTTTCTGCCCTGGTATGTCTATTTCCTGAAAGCTCCCAGATGCGCTGTGTAGAGATATTCAGTTCTGCCCCAGGCCAGGATTTCTTTTGCTCATTTCAGCTGATGCCTTGTCAGTTCCACAATCCCATTTCTTAACTATTTAGCCCTTTGCCCATGTAACACAGGAAACTGGAATGCACAGCCTGGCAAGACTGGGCAGCCAGGTATGACACGACTGGGTCCAGGCTCTCTGGAGCCAGGTCTGAGAGCTGTTGGCTTCACCACGAGGCATGAGCAAGGATGAGTTTTAGATCCTTTGCTGCCCCTGTGGAGCTGGCCCTCGGCCGCTCCGCTGCACCTCTTTAATTCAAGTGGTGACTCATGGCCTGGAACTATTAGGTGGATGGCATATGCAGTTAGTGAGTGGTGGTTTTCAGTGCTCATTTTGCTTATTATATTATATTTTGATTTATAATTATATACACAGAGCATTCCTCTCCTTGGCTCTGTGTGTCCTTGCCAAAATTAAAAAGTACAGTTAGCAAAACTAAAGCCAGCAGATGCACAGAGCTTTCAGTCAGAAACAACCAGCCGGGGCTGACACTTTTTCCCACCAGTTCTTCCTACAATTTCTGTTCTTCTTGCACTTTTCTTCTCAAGGATCTCAGGATGAGGAGAGCCACTCTGAGCCCTCCTAACAGTGATGCAGGGAGCGATGGAGCAGACCAAATTCATTCTCCAAATCAGGAGTCTTGCAGATTCATTTACTTTGCACTCTTGGGAGTTTTAGTGCTGGGAGAATTGTGCTCACCCAAGAACCACTGCTCTCTCCATTACTGGGGCGATGGCTGCCAGGTTCTGCTGGGAGAGACAAAGTCAGTAACTCAGGAGCTGTGTTTGCAGTCATCTGTTAAGGAGCCAGCTCTGAGGGCTTTGCTGGAAAGGGCCGTGCAGCCAACACCAACAAATCATCCGCTAAAAAGTCCTCTGTGGGATTTTTAGACAAGGTGAGGTAATATTTACCGATTTGCCTCTACAATGTATGAGTGACAGCTGGCAGGTTGGCGTCCAAAGAGCCGGTCGCAGGGTTGTTAAAGCTGCCAGCAAAGAAAGCACCATTTCATAATTATTTCAGGCTTCCCTTGGAGATCAAAGAGCAACGCTGACACAGGGCTGGTAGGGAATTGTCTAGATTTAGTGCAAGGCAAGAAGAGGCTAACACTGCAATTACTGCTGGAAATGACTGATGGGGGAACACCTATGGAGCCAGGAGCTGATTAAGGATAAAAATGCTTTGCTTTTTCCTGTGTGTGAAGCAGAAAGGAGACACAGGATGGCTGTGGCTGTGGTAGTGGGCATTCATTGGGACGCTGCAGGAGGGTCCAATGCGGTGTTGTGGAGAACACCAGCAGGTCTGTCCCAGTGCGATGCCACTCTTTGGCACTGGGGCTGATGGGAAGGATGCTAATTCAAGTGGAAACTGGAAATTTCACAGAAATTCCTGCATCTCCTTGAAAAAAAAATAAAAATGCAACTTGCTGCAGGTCTGGGCAGCAGCCACACTCAGTCCTAGGGAGAGTTTGGCTTTTTCTGAGATAAATTACACAGAACTGCAGAACTGTAGTGGTTGGATGGGACCTCTAGTGATCATCAAGTCCTAGTTTTGCTTAATATGTATGTTTACAGTTGTGATCTTTGTGTGCTGATGAAGCTTTCAGAAGGCAACTTGTGTTTCCTGAAGGCAGTGAAGCTGTCGGTACTGAAATCCAAGAAAGAACAGTACTTATGGCTCCAGAACTATCCAATTCCTGGAGATCCATCTTTGCTTGCTTTGAAAACAGATACTGCCTTTGTTATGATAAGATTGCTTAAGTTTTTGACCATATAACAACCAAGAGAAGGACATAAGAGGATTTTAATAATGTTTTCTGGTGCCCAATGTGGAGGATATCATTTCTACTTTGGTTAGTTTCCTGATAATTGAACTCTTCAGCAGGTAAACATTTCTCTGGTGCAAACTGCTGGAACAGAAGGTGATCTCTGTGTGTGTGTGTCATGGTTTTGTAATGTTGCTGTCAATATGAAATGATAGACACATGATGCAGTAGCAACTCCCAAGCTCACTCCATTGTACAGACCCCTCTCCTGACACCAGGACAATACTTCCCAGTCACTTCCTTCAACATCTTCTCAACGTTTTGGATACAGAGATGCCCAGCTCTAGCAGTTGGACCACACTCATCATCCTGTTCCTTGTCCTGAGCCCCAGCCCCATGGACACGGCTATTTTCCTGCTGGTGTCAACATAAATCAATCAGATTCCTTTTAAGCTACCTACAACTTTTGACAGCTACAGTGATGTAAATAAAGCATCTAACGCTGATGCTAATATTAATTCTCATGACCCAGTTGTGCTTCACTAATAGCATCTGGGTTACCAGCCAGGCAAGACAAGAACACAAAATATTTAGTCTGTCTCAGTCTGTTACACCAAAAAAAGCAAGTGTCTGAAGATATTAATTTCTACAGCTAAGCCTCCAAGGTGCCCTGCACTGGGAAAAGGAAGGGGAAAGGTCTCAGGAATCTGTGTTCAGTGAGGGTTATGGGTTCAGCCCTGCTGGACACACAATGGCTGGCACTGGCACTGCAACGTCCTCAGGGTTTTAGAGCACTATTTGTGATATTATTAGCACCAGAAAGACTCCTTTCTGGTCATAGGATAATCATCCCTGGCTGCTGTGTGTATGCTCTTGCACGTCCCGTTGGCTTTGTGCAGGAGTTTGGTTTTCTCTGGAGAGATTCAAAGACTATCAAGCTTGAATTGTGTGAAGAAGTAATAAATGCAGAACATGAATGTGTGCATCTAGGAGCATGCAGCTGAAATGAAGTGGCCAGGGCACCCAAATCTGTCCCCCCACCTGTCACACAGCTGGACAATGCTGGTCAGTTCTTGGATCTGTTTGGGAGTTCAGAAACTTGGTGCTGATGCACAGCACAAAAGTACTGGGGCTGCTGCAACCCAGCTCATTATTACTTGCTTTTGCTTCTTTAAAGCTTTGCACAGGCCCCCCACAATGGCCAGGCTGATCGCTTCCACTTTTATTTATCCTCGCCACAGGGAAGCACAGCTGAGCAATGAAAATACAGAAGTGCGTGAGCGAGTGCTCTTCAGCCTCAGTACAGCTATTTACCAGTGCAGAGTTATTGCCACGTGTATGTGTGCAGGGATTTGGGCTCATGGTGATAAAGAATTAATGGGACAACACTTCCTACAAAGGACTTGCCTTGAATTTCCCAAGAATGAGCTGAGTAGAGGCAGGGATGCAGTGCTGAGTGTGTGTATGGTGCAGGTGTGCTGCCTGTGTTTGCTGCGATAACCGTGTGGTTACAGAGGCAGAACTGTGCTTCTCACAGCAGGTTTGGAGGCTTAATTAAGCTTCTAGTGTTCTGTAAAGTTCATTTCACTGTTCGGTGGAGGACGGTTTAGGATAAGCATAATAGGATTACCACTGCTATATACAGCCACGTAAGCCAGGAAGTCCTCATAATGGGCCTTTACCCTGTAGGAAAATCTTTTCAGAGGATGCTTTTTATAAATGGTGTGCTTACACACGCTATGGCTGTTTGGGGAAGGTAGTACTGGCCCAGGTACTCTGCAATGACAGACTTCAGAACACAGAGTGCATCCAGGTTTGCTGTCACTAATACTGCTGATTGTGTACTCGCTGTCCTGTGGAATGTCCCTTCCTTTTTGCCCTGCTGTTGATCCTGGGGCCATGGTGAATATCTCTGGCTGGGGCTGAGGAAGGTGATGACCGAATCCTGGGGGGATTATGAGATTCACCGCATCTCAAGCAGGGCTGTGTTCACCTGGGAATGGCTGATTCATCAGCAGAATCCCATAGGAGCAGAAGAGGAGGCTCACTGTAGACAGCAGAAATGTGAGATGCCCTGAGCTCCAATTGGGCTCAGCATGATGTTTTAGGACTACGCTGCCCCAGACGAGGGAGGCAGAGCTCAGCAATGAACGGGTCCCATTCAGCTGCTCCTAGGCAGGCCAAGCAGTTTTCCTTATCTTTGCCTTTCCTTCATAGCAGCAGGTAAATCATAGATAAAGCCATCAGTGGTTATACACACATGCAGACACTTAGGAGCTATTCTTAATCTTTCGAAATCCCTCAGTATACCTTATGTATACAGTTTGTAGCTTGTAGATTTAGCATGATAGATTGATCCCGCACACTATCCCAATGCAAAATGACATTAATAACTAAATTCTTACATTTTTAGTGCTGGCTAAGCTACTGCAAAGCACTGAACTGTGTAAATCCATTCAGGGCACAGTGGCAGTGCAGTCAGAGCAAGTTGTCTGGTTGTGGCTGATGTTATTACTTGGATTATATAAAGTCCAAGTTCTACAGCAGCCACGGGAAAGTTTCACCAGTAATTGCTATTTGAGCGTACGCTATATGCAATCAGCTGGAATTACTGGTTTTAATTTTCACAGCTACTCCAAAATGGGGAAAATGCTTTAGAACTGAATGGCTCTTGCAGATTGGCTGCTATGGCAGTTTGAAGCAGGTAGCTCTTTGGGTGCACTGTCAGGAATTTCCAACTGGTTCCTCCAGTAAGAGCAGGCAGGTAGAAACCCAGTTTGCCCTTTGCCCAACCCATGGTGCTGTTGGGCACTGAGCCCTTCAGTCCCCTCTCCTTGTGGGGATGGATGCTGGCTATGCCAGCAAAGTCCTGGCAAACTCATCACACTGGTGCTGGCACAGCATCAGAGATCAGAGTGCTTGTGCACAGACATTCTGCATCTCTCATGGCCATGCTGGGTTTGCACTACCAATAATGGAGCTTTCAATGAGTCTTCTGCGCTTCTCCCTTTTGCCTTCAGAGGAAAAAATGTTTCCACTGCGTAAACCGAGCTGTGGCCAACCACGGCTATTGTTTTGTCTACGTTTTTATGTCCCTTTCAATATACACATCAGCTCTGCCATGTTCTGTCTGTTAAAAAACACTTGGCTTTACACATTACCTCATTAGGCTTACTGTCTATCCAGCATTTTTTCCATCCTTCATGCTCCTCACTCCTTTTACATCACTGCGATTAAACCATTTGTTTGGGCCATTAGCAGCGGAGCTCAGTGGTTTTATACTCTGATGGAGTGAGAAAGGGCCAAGGAGGGGAATGTGCTGCCTTTAAGTCACAAACCAGGGGTGTCAGAGCAGAGCAGCACAAGGAGTGCACATTCTGCAGTGCCGCTGTCACAAAGCAACACAGCAGAGCGTGGCTCTGTGTCAAGAAACACTGAGCAGAACAGTTTCTGTGTTTATTTTCTGGAAGAGCTTGAACCAGGAGAAGGAGCCTCTGAAGCTGTTGGCTCCTCTGAAGCTGATTCCCTCAAAAACACACAGCCCCAGCAGCACAGCTCACAGCAGGATGTGCATCAGCACAAGGGGTTCACCACTGCCCTCCCAGCTGAAATTTTCCAGCTGATTCCTCTGTTGCCACTGGGGCTGCCATAATGAAAGCCCTGTCAACTTCCAGCAGCTGCCTTCACACGCTGTGATTTTCCTGGGGGTATAATTTAACCCAAAGCTCTTGCCCGGCAGCACATTATTTTACAGAGTTACTTAAATCCATGTTTAAATATTTCCAAATTACAGCTTGGCCCCCAAAAAATCTTTTCTCAAACTAGGGTCTCCTTTTTAAATATAGGCCTTGACAGTTGACTCGTAAATTATCTGATACCTGTTGGGTGCAGGGCCTTTAGGGGGCAATTAAAGTACGCTAAGAGGCAGGTGTCTGTAAGACTGCAGTCTGTGCTGTGCCAGCAGGCAGTTAATTGGTGCTGGAATGAGAGACTGCGAGGGAGGGGATATGCACTATGTCAGGCTCTCTTCCCGTGATGCTGTGGGCATGTTGGAGCCAGGTTGGTTCATAGCCTGGACAGTCGCATCTGCTGTGGGGATATTTTGCAGCAAGCAAAGCCAGGTGGTCCTGTGCAGATGGAGGCAAAGGGAAGGCTTGTCAGCTCTGTGCATGTACATAGAGACATCATGCAGTGTAATACAGGGTCTGCTTTGGAGGGAGAGTTATAGGTACAGCCATGATGGCTGGGATGTGCACAGAGGCTCCTGCACACTCTCCCCTCTGCCTGGGGCCACCTCCAGGCTGTGCAAACTCCCAGCCTTGTGGCTGGAGCTCCATGCAGGTGCTTAGCACTGGGATATACCTTGAGAGCCCACAAAGCCCTGCGCTGCAGGAGGGAAATCCCTGTGACATTGCACCTGACTCGGAGCAGAGGGAAGCAGCCCATGCACTGAGCCACTGTGCCACCTGGAGACCGTCCACACGGTGCTCACACAGCCATTTCTCTGCCAAAAAAAGAACACTATAATTGACTACTTTTCTTGAGAATAATAAAAAAGAGAAACAGCAACAAAGCCAAGAACAGTGAGACGGTAACAGCAAGAGTCTGGTTTAAATCCCCCAAAATAACAGCAGCCAGAGCCTGATTTTGAACCAGCAGACAATGTGCTGCAAACACAGAGTAGTGCTGATTATCTTTTTTTTTTTTTTCTTCAACAGATTCTCTTTTAGCAGTAATCTGTGATTTCTCTTTGAGTATTTCACATTTCTTCTGCATTTTGCACCATCTTCGCACAGGGAAATGGGCTGACGGTGTTCTCTGTGAGCAGAGAATTTGGAGAAACACAGAGCCTGACCTGGATTCCTCAGGGCATCCAAACCTGTTCAAGTGATTTTTCAGTGCAGTGGTGCCATGTGGGGGCCCTTCACCATGCCCCCAACTCTAGGCCCAGCAAAACCCTCCTGGTGCAACCCTCCTGCAGGCATGGCACTGTTCTTGTTGATAGTAATGTGGCATTGTTCAAGAGCTGTTTTATTTGAGGGGTTTGAGAGGTAAACTGTCAGCATTTTGGTGCTTCCCCACAAAGCAGTGAAATAACCCACAAGTGTGTGTTTTCATTGCCTTCGTTGCTAACTAGTGCCTGTGTTCACTTAGTGGTTTAACTGGATTTTGGAGCAAAACCTATAAGTGTAGATGGGATGGGATTTGATTAAGGCATGTTTAAATAGGATGTCTCTCCTTCCTACACAGCCCCCAGTATAGCCAGGCTGCTGCTGCTTACCAAGTGTTTGTGATTTTTTATTTGGTTTCCAATAGCATCATGTCTTACATGAAGGTCTAATGCAGTCTGAGTTGCTCTTTGTGTTTTCAAGAGCAGGTTTTCAGACAGAATACTCCAATTCTATCATCTGCTTTGGCAGCCAACTTGTCCCCAAGGCTGAATTGAAAGTTTTTCATGATCTGGTGTTAAGAGCAGGGTGGGATGACACAGGGGTGGCTTCCCAGATGAGCATCTTTTACTGCTTTGATGCTTCAGTGTCTTTTGAGCAGACAGTCATAATCCTGGAAAGGGAGATGGTAAATTCTGGCTGCACAGAGTGTGTGTGGCACCTATGTCTTCTGTGGGAGTAGAGACTGACCTGCCTGGCCTCACTGTAGTAGCTTCCAGCTGGGAGCCTGCCTGGCACATCTGCAGTGGCACAGGATGAGTCCATACAGAGAAAGCATTATGCAAAAGTACAAAGCATAAGAGGAAATTAGCTAACAGTGACAAACCTGAGCCACATCCTCAGCCAAGCATAGCTGCAGCAGTAGTCATTTTGAGTCCATTTTTTCCCTCTTTTATATCTGCCTTGAAACAGTTTGCACGGTCTGGGCATCTGCTCCTTGCCCTGCTGGGCTCATGGTCAGTCCCCCATCCCCCTACCATGAGGTGCTCATTCATAAAATCATAGAACCATGAAGTTTGGAAAAGACCTCTAAGATCATCAAGTCCAACCATCAACCCATACCCACCATGTTCACTCAGCCATGTCACTCAGTGCTACATCCTTTTCATGAACATCTCCAGGGATGCTGACTCCACCACCTCCCTGAGCAGCCCATTCCAATACTCGATGACTCTCTCTGAGAAGAAAATGTTCCTAACATCCAACCTGATATCCATTGATCTGGTTGGATTGCTCCTGCCCAGGAAGTGCTGGCACCTCACCTCGAAGTTTTGAAGTTCATGGGACCTTGCCAGAACAGTTCTGTAGAGAACAAGATAACTCCCTGGAATAGTACAAGGAGAAAGAAACAGGGTATTAAATTAAGAAAGTAATTGGTTTTGTTTGGCACTTTTACCCCTTCAGCTTCTTCTCCATGTTTACACAGCTGTGCAGAGTGGAACTGAACAAGGCACAGATCAGAGTTCACCACTTAATTTTTTTCTGCTGTGCTTTGGATAGATGCTCACTGACAGCTACAGCTTGGGAATTTCTAATCCAAGGGAAGTCCTTCCCACAGTGCCCGTACCAGAATGGTTTTCATGCAAATTACAGAACTGTATCTTGCTCCAGATGCGTTAATCCATAGCAAGAGCTGAGACCAGAATGGAACTGCTGCATTTCTATGGAACCCAAGTTTTCCATGCATGCTGGAACTGAGGTGTGCTGTCAGACTCCACAGCTCTGCCCCAAGCCTAACTGAGTACTGCTCAGAAATGCTCCCAGTCAACTGCGTTCTCAAACCTGACTGGTTTGGTTCCAGCTTATTTCCACTTTCCACTGAAATAATCGCATCATCTCTGGTCATTTGGTGTTATTTTAAAAGTGTGTGTCTGAAATGATCCAATAAGCTTTACAAAGGTGCACTTTGTGAAATGGGGTGAGCTTTAGAAGCTCTCAAGGTCAAACCCAGAACAGCCTAATGACTCCGGGACTCGGATCTGACCTCCAGCAGCAGCAATGAGCCAGGAGAACATGAGCAGTTCAGGAACCAGAAAATGAGGCTTTTGAAGCCAATAATACCTTCTGGCAGTGAGCAATCAATTGACAGAAAAATGAGAGAGAAGGAGAAAAAAAAAATAAATGAAAAGAAAGACCATTCAGCCAGGCTGCAGGAAGGGCAGTGCCATAAAGCAGAACTATCTCATAAATAGAACAGCACCTTTCTTCCTTCCTTCCCTTCCCAGGGGACAGTGGCCATAGGAACAGACACGCTCTGTGCCCTCTGAAGGGGATGCAGGGGAGAGCAGATTGACCCTACCTGCAGCAGGTTAATTGGGACACACAGCTCCAGCACAGCTGCTGTTAAGGTGTTTTTTTTCTCTCTAAGAAGCAAAGGAAAACAATAAGCCAATATTAGCTTCCCTGATGAGCCTGACTGTTCGGGGCTGCCTTGGGGGTTGCCATCTTCACATCATGCAGAGAGACTCAGCTGCAGGGGACTTTCACTCACATCTGTTCTGTGCCCAATTCCATCCATTTAAAGGTTACTCCTAGATCCCGTTGTTATTCCTGTAAACATGTATACCTGGTGTTCTGAGACATTTTTTTTTCTTCCTTTGGTATTTTGTCATTTTTAGATGGCTCTCAGCATAAGGTTTGTCTTTCCCACCCCGCAGTGGGTCTGTCCCTGTACTGGGTTTTGTTCACTTATCATTTCCGAATGCATTCTTAGAAGCATGCTGGGATCTCTTTCAGACCTTTTGCTGTTGGAGATTCTTGGCACTGTGTGCTGTAGCCATCAAGAGGCCAAACAGCAGAACAGAAATACTGCCATTTCTGCAGACGTGCTGAGCACACTCCCAGGAGTGTCTCTTACAGACCACAGCTCATGCTGTCCATGGGGTAATTCCCCCATCAGCAGCTGGCTGCATTGTTCTGTGTGAGCAATATGGGTGCCTTGTTCAGGACCCAAATAGAGTCTGAACTTCCCTGTAGGCAAGCAAGCACATGTGGAAAGAGTTAAGCATTGCCCTTAGAAGGTGGCTCTTACCAGTTTGTCTGGGTGGAAGAGCAGAGTGCTGAAGTGTCTGCCAGAGCTCGTTAGGGATAATGCAACCTGATCAGAAACAGAGCTTTATCCAGCGGCTCAGCGAGCCCACGGGGCAGCTCGTAGCTGACCTTGCACTGGATTGCAGGGCTCCTTTGCAGGCATTGCAGTCCTGCTCCCACCCACCTGCATTCTTCCTAAGGAAAGTTACTGGTGAAGGAAGGGACGGATGCCTCTTCTGCAGGCAGTGCCCAGTCGTGTAATGGGCCATATGTAAAGAGGGCTAAGTTGTTTTCTGCTGGCCAAGCACAGCCTTAATGATAGCATCTGAACCCCACTAGATCTTCGTCACAGCAGTGAGTGGGGAGTTTTAGCCGAGCAGAGCCATGGTCTGAGATGGAAACAGCAGCCCAAGCCCCAGGACTGCTCAACTGAACTGCAGTGACTTCTCAGAACAGGGAAACAAAGCGACCTGGCCTCCATACACACACAGTATGTGTTTTGCAAAACCCAAAGCTGTCGTGCTCACAGCCTGTTTGATGTGCAAGATAAAGGCAATGCATGCTTGACCGAAAGCCCTGTGTTTCCCAGGACATCAAAATGGAGCATTTCCCTGATATGACAAGTTCTATCTTTGGCAAACACAACTCAGGCTCCTTAATGCACCATGTTGGCTGTGTTTGTTGAGCAAACAGTTACTAGGAGGCCTCAGCAGCATTAAAAAAAGAAAAAAAAAAAGTGATGTTGGTATTATTCATGGATGGAGGTGGGGAGAAGAAGGAAAAACAGTGCTGATGTAGCCAACAAGTTCAAGTAAGGTTCAACTTTGCTATTCCAAAATCTGCTGCTATGATAATGAGACAGTCAAATCAGCTCAAATTAAGAGCTCAGGGAGGCTCAGCCTCTCAAAGAAGTACATTCGTGACAAGATTAATTTCTGCCAGCCAGTGTATAGTGTAGTATCATCCTATATTAACATAGAAACCCTGAACAAAAACAGGCAATTGAGATTGTACTAAAACCCTTTGAAGTGCATCATTTCCCTTCATTTTCAGTGCTGGTCTTTGCTGTTCTGCACGTTGATAAAAATCTGGTGCACCACCTGGCACTGCTCATCAGCCACGTACAGCAAATCTTACCTCTCCCTCTCGCCCCTCTTCTCTGTTCGATAAACTTTCACTGAAATACAGCATGTTTTCAGTGCTGCTTTTTTCAGTTTTCAGTGAATTTATTAGTATAAAGGGCTAAATATCAATTAAACAGTCATTAAAACAAACAAACAAACAAAGATCCCCAGGGGATAGTATGAAAACAAACAGTGCTCTCTGACAAAAAGGATAAGGTGGCTTTTTGTTCTTTTTGTTCTTATTTTTCTTTCTTTTCATCTCTACATTTTCTCCAGTTCTGTGAGCACTGGAAAAGGAGTAGTAAAGAAAAAATCTGTTTTTGTTGTGAAGTTGCTTCTTGGGTACCATGGCAGCAAGAATGGGGCTCAGGTGCCTGCCCTGCAGGTTGGGGACAAGACTGGCAGCATGGCAGTGGCAGGATGACCTCGGAGGGTTGTGCTGAGGAGAAGAGAGAAAGAACAGACTGCAGTGTGTGATGTGCCCTGCTCTGCTAGTTTGACTGTGCAGTGTTTATTGATGGTATGCTGTTATGCAGCAGCATAGGAAAAGCTGTCATAAGAGATGCTGAAAATATCAGGAAGCTCAGGGCTGTCCAGACTGGAAGGTGCTTTTTTCTTCTGGCTTTGGAAGAGCTTACTGTGCAGTTACTATCATGCTCATTGCTCCCAGAAGTCAGCAAACATGGAAACAGGGGGAGTTCCCAGGCTGCCAGCAGACACTTCAAAGAGCTTTTTCTGAGCTCAAAAGTGAGTTAAAAAGAAAAAGGAAAAAAGAATATATCTTGACACTTCAGTTTTGTTTCCTGTATTTTTAGCTCAAATGCATCAAAACTGTCGTATTGAGCTGAGATCAAACTCTTGTTGAAACGTCGATGTATAGCTGCTGCCTTTTCTTTTGCATTCAAACAGATTCTGTATCTACTGTCTCTGTTTACTACTTGCTGAGGTCTCATATTGATATGAATGATTAATTGCTGAGGATTCACTTTTAGCTGCTTTGGTTTGTCTACAGTTGTTGCTATTTATTAAATATGTGATATCTAATCAAGTGTTTAGTGCTTGAAAAGGGAAGAACCATCTGTGCTTGAGACTGAGAACACAAAGTGAATGGAGTGTTTTGAAAGGCTGCAGTCAGAGAAAAGCCCTGGGAATGCTGGGAGGGGGATCCACGTGTGCCTGTTGCCCCCACATAGGAACCCTGATGTCTGCAAACAGAGCATGGATGGGAGAAAGTGCAGAGAAATTGACAGGGAAAGCAGGAGTTTTATCAGTATAGAAGGGGCTAAGAACTAGGGAGGTACTGAGAGCTTGGAGGGAACCCTACAATGACATTTCCCATCATCTGCAGCTTTTGTTTGTTTCTATTGCAAAAAAGGGGACACATATTCAACTTCTTTGCAGGAACTTTGCAGAGTTATCATCCGTAATCCTTTGTGTGAGCACAAAGCTTACTCACCAAGGCAATAGATGCAAGCAAAGCTCCTCTTACATCAGGCTGTAAGCGTGTGGGCAGTTGCGTGGGGCTGTGCAGTCCAGGCAAGGGCTGCAGCCTGATGCAGGAGGATTTGTCTCACTAAAGATGTAAATCTTTGCCAGCCCGGAAGGCAGAAGTTCCTCAGCTCGAGTCTTGTGCCCTTGTTCTAAGTTTGAATGGGAAAAGACTCTGAAATGTGATGGAGAAATCTCCCATGCACTGTAGGAGGAGCCTAGTTTTGTGATTTAGCTTCACAAACAGCTGAACAAGTGCAATGAGGGGAAACTGAAAAGTGCATGGACTCATGGGCTGAGATAGGGACAGCTGAAGAGAAGAGAAAGAAGGGGAAGAGAGGAGAGGAGAGGAGAGGAGAGGAGAGGAGAGGAGAGGAGAGGAGAGGAGAGGAGAGGAGAGGAGAGGAGAGGAGAGGAGAGGAGAGGAGAGGAGAGGAGAGGAGAGGAGAGGAGAGGAGAGGAGAGGAGAGGAGAGGAGAGGAGAGAAAAAATAGCAAGAAAAAGATGTACAAAGGAAGTGATGAACAAACCACCTGCTGACTGATGGCAGCAAGCAGAAAGTACCTCCACCCTGTGTTAGTGTCAAACATTCTCAATGGGTTGAGGATATTTCCACTCTCTGTGTAGGGATTTACTGCTCCTGAAGGCTTCCGTGTCCATGTCATTAGCACAGCTGATGCTTGTAACAGATTTATGCTTCTCCTAATGCATTTCTGGAGAAACTGTTGATCAGGTCACGTTTTTTTTATTGCAGACAAAACATGGAGCACTGTTCTAATTTCCTTGCTATGTGACAACCCAGTGTGGTATCTATGACGAGGCGTATCTCCCTGCAGCAAAACTAATTATGCCTTTTGGTGAGAAAGTGGCAGTGGAACTTGTTTAGTCTTCGAAAAGATTCCACACTGTAATATGCAGGACTAATGTGCCTTGGATTCAAAAAGAATTAATATCAATTATTTTCATGCATATTCATGAGAGGAAGGCTGGTTTAGCAATCAAGCTAATAGTTTTTGCTAAATTACATTTAGTTGATTTCATGCTATATCTTGGCACATTCCTGATTCAATTTAACCATTAAAAAAAACCTCCCACATCTACAGCAGTGAACCCCAAAACTTAAAGCTCAGCAGCCCCTGAAGACAGTGTCTGAGGCTGAGCAGATTCTCGGGATGCTGAGAGTTACTCATGAGCGTTTTCCCTTCCTGATGCAGAGCTGAACCACAAAAGGACCTGAATTCCCAGGCATTCAGTGCTGCTGAGTGCTAAGGAATTGGCTTTCTTTGTTTTTTCTGCATTCAAACCATTGGTTACTGAATTCAAGTGAGAAAGCGGGAGTGAGGGAGGTACCTGATAGAGGAGCACAAAGCTTCAAAGATGGTTCTATCTGGATGGAGGTCTAGAATCTGACTGATAGATGTGGCACTGAGTAACATCGTTAGTAGGCATGGTGGTAATGGGTTAGTGGTTGGACTAGATGATCTGAGTGATCTTTTCCAACCTTAATGATTCTATGATAACAGCTAATGCCTTGCCATAATGCCTGCAAAACCCATGGAAATAAAAGGCTGCTGTAACACTGAGTCAGGTGCAGGTCACCTACACAGGACACATGTGTTGCTTCTAGTTGAAATGGAATTGTATTTTGAGGTTTAGTGCTCTGCTATGTCAGTCTTAGGATCACAGAAGGCATTAGGATAAAAAAAAAGCAGAGATAGAAAAGAAAGTGACCTGGATGTTTGAAGCAAAGGTAAATAAAATCAGAAGAAGAGAATTAGAAAATGAAGTACAAGTTATGAGAAAAGAGAATGAAACAAATTACTGTTCTGAATAAATATGCCCTGGAAAAATACAGGGTTTCCAATAGAGGAAACCAATATGGTTTCCCAATATGGTTTCCTGGTTTCCTGTAGAGTGTTTAAGAGCAGTTGGGATTCTCTGTGCATTGTGCATGAAGTTTTCACTACAGCCTGCTCTTTAGTTGCCTTTCACGGACCTAAACCTGGGGGGAAAGGGGGAAATTTGACCTTCTGTGTGTTTGTTTTGTTTTCTGACTTTCCCCAGCAGCAGAAATAGGACAGGTGCTTCCCTCTCCTCCTTTCTCAAGCACTATTACTGTACTGATGTCTGAAGGCAGCAAATGCCTTTGAAGTTTGCCTTTTCAGTATTTTCCTTCATTTATCATTTTCTTCTCCTGTGCACCATTTGCATCTGGGCTTTGCTCAGAAAGAAGACTGACACCATTTATCATTTAATGGGGCTTGATAGCTCTCTGACAACTAAACATGTTCTTAGCAGCATTAAGGAATTTACAGGCAGTCATGCCTGAAGGCTACTTCTCTGCCCACTTCAGCTTAGTCAGCAGCAGTTGCAGCAGCAGCTCTGGATGCCTGCATGTAAGCAAAGCACTGGCATATAATCAGCAGAAGTACTGTATCCCATTTTAGGCCAAGTAGACTAAGTCTCCCAGTAGATACAATTACTGCAGCTATAGCTGAAATGATTTTGGTTTTATAGATTTTAATCTGTGCAGTAATGTTTACAGAGGAGCAAAGGCATTTGAACTCTCCCAAACTCTGCATACAGTGACAGGGAGCACTGCAGGAGTGTGGGCTGATGGTGCAGGGTCCTACCCCTCCCAAGGACAGAGCTTGTGCTGCAAATGAATCTCAAGATGGAGATGTGGCACTTCAAGTACAATTTCTAAGCACAGGTTTCTATTCCCCAGAAATCAGTGGGACTTAGAGATTTGGCTAAGGGCTGTGCAGATTCAAGGTCTTAATTTGCATCTTAACATCCTTCTATGTACACACAAAAGAATAGACTGAAAGATGTGTGTATCTTCCTTGCCGCTTTATCCTCATCTCCTTGTCACAATCCAAGAAGAAAACGTTACCATTCTTAATGGCTTCAGTGCTTTCTAGATAAAAATATCCTGCAAGCCCTATGGTCAGAATCACGGTATCAAAAGTGAGAATTTTCTGCAGAGTTTCAGAATAAATACGCATTTTCTAGTGAAGAGGTGTTTCCCAAAGCAAGTCCCTGTTAATAAACACCTGCTATGAGCAGGTGATGTTCCCCTGTGCTCCACAGAGTGGGCAGGAGATTAAGGAACTCTCCATCTGTTTCTGTGGGGTATGGCTCAAAATACATTGTGCTTTGTGTCTCAGGGCCTGGGGAAACATGGGCTGGCGTTTGAATGGCAGGAGGGAGCTGGGCAGTCTGACTCCAAGTATATTGTTTGCTTGGGGAAATGGGAAAGCTGCAGGAAAAATCCCTTAGTAAATGGAGCATATGAATGAAACCTGGTCCTGATGCCAAGTTTATTCTGCATGTCCTCATGGAGCTAAAAAAGTGCATTAGACTAAACCATTATTGAACTTCTTGATTACATAACAATTTCCTCATCGTATTTCCAAGAATATTGAATCTATCTATATTCAAACACCCTCCTACTCTCTCCCACACACCGCCCCTTCTCCTTTCTATATCAGCTTCATTACTGAGGATGAAGACAGAAAAAGTATAGGGCATGTTGCCATGAGCAGATAGAGCTCAGATGCTTACATTGGGATTTTAGAGCCATCTACGGGATTTGGACAGGCTATTCTCATTAATTTTAATGGCTTTGAGAATCTCCAGTCTTACATTTTGACCTTAGTTAGGGTTCTTAGCAGTGCAAAGACCAGATAATCAAGCAATACATATTACCGAACCTAACACTGCCTGAAACTTACCCCACCTGTGGGATAGCACTCACAGTTTTGATGCCTACCAAATTCTGCTACTTACTCACACAATCAGCTTGCACGTCTCATTTGCATGTGTATGTACAATCATGCTAATCACTTCCAGGAAAGTGCTTTAAATTCATTGAAAAGCTTGTCCTGCCTGCCCTTGGGTTATTCAGCTTCCACAAAGAAATCATACCAGCAATCCACATTCCCTCAGTAAAAGTCTTTGCAGAAGGGTCTATTTGATGGAGAACTATTTTCTGGAATCCTGCCTATATATACTGAGTCGTGCATTGCAAGGCAGTGCTGTCTTTAAGAGCCAGTCCAACACCCTCTGTGAGCCACAGAGTAAAATACCTGATACGGAAATTCACCATTTATGGTGTGCTGCAGTTGGTGAAATGTAAGAGCAAATAGAGAAAGGGAATTTACACAGCTTATTTCATGCAACCTGTTAGAAGAAGTTGTCCTGGGAACATGGCATCAGAAGCATGTGGCTCAAAAGTGAACCTGGAATTGCAAAGGAAGGGGGGAATGGTGGGGACTGCATGGAAGGGCTGCTCACCACGCTGAGCATACCTAGAGTGTGAGGAATTGGAACAGGCTGCCCAACAAGGTGGTGGAGTCACCACCCCTAGAGGTGTTTGAGAAAAGGGTAGATGTTGCACTGAGAGGTATTGTTTAGTGGGCATTGTGGTTATGTGTCTAGAGTGGTCATGAGTTGGTGGTTGAACTAGATGATCTTATTGGTCTTTCCAACCATAATGATTCTATGATTCTATGATGAACACTCTTGGTTGTGTGTCTTTCCTTCCACTTTCTGTGTCTCATTAGAGGCAGTGGAAAATACAAAAGCTGCAGTGCCAGAGAGTCAGTATGGCTCTGATAGGAAGTCCTATGAGACAGACAGTCATTTCTATAATCTGAAATATAGGATTATGAATGTATTGGCATAGAGCATTGTGCCACTGAATGCACTGCTAATGCTCAGCAGCAACAGCAACTGGATCCGGTTTGCTGCAGATAGCTGCTCCTCCGGTGGGTTTTTGGGTGGTGTACACTACAAGACATGCCTTAGAGAAGGATCCTCTAAACGCCTTCTGGAGAAATTTATCTTCTGTTGTTTTGGTATTTTCCAACTGAAAAGTGCTCTGAATTCTCGAGGACAGTCAACCCACATTAGGAAGTTTTTCTTAGCCTGACAGCCTTCTAAAGATGTATGATTGCAGCAGATCAACAAAGGGGAAAATCTGTATCTTTGGCATACAGGTGACATCTCGCTGCAACTTGCTGGAGAGATGATAAATGTCTCTGTCTGTTTATTGCTTCGCTCCTTGGCTAGATCTGCTAGACTAAAAACAAATTTTACCCTCAGATCTCCTGGTTTTCAAATTTATGTTCATCTGGCATTGCCTTGATCTTCAAAGCAGAAAAGTATATCAAAAGAAACGAGGTTTGACACCAATTACTGCTTCTGGATGGCATCTACTGAATAAAGATGGAGTGTTAATATTTACACTGAAAGTGAAGCAGATAAAACACACTAGGCACCTCTAAGTCTACAAATAAGCTCCTCTGTGCACAAAGCCCTATTGAAAACATCCCAAACACCTTCAGAAATCCCAAGTTGTAAACAAAGAAATCACTGCAGAATACTGAAAGAGCCTTCTAGGAAAGCAAATGTGGCTCTCTGCTTCTGGGGAAACTTTCTGGTCTTTAGGACATGATCTTTCAAACTAATCTGCAGAAATAATTGTCTGCATTTCTCCTCACTTCAGCATAAAGTCCCGTATCAAAATATCTCCTCCAGTTTCAGCTCACTTTTCACCTTTTCTTTCAGCCAAATAAAAGCAGAATCCATGACTAAGCTTAAATGGTTTCTTCTTCTGATTGCTCATAAGCCAGATTGTATTTCTGCTGACCTCTTTCTAACACTCAATTAACAGAAATGTAGAGATTTATTTTGAAGTTGTTTCCTATCAGTAGGTTGTCTTCAGTGAATACATTTTTATACTCCTAGCACCAAACTTTCTTATAAACAATTTGTTTTAAAAAGAAAGGGAATCTTCCCAGCATTTCTCCTAATAAGAATTAAGTAACTAAAAGTAATGATATTCTAAAATTCCCAGCATTGCAGAAGGCATTTACACCATTCACTTTTTTTCATTTAATCCAATTTAAGCAATGAAAACAGGCTGTTTAATGGAACTAATATTTGTTTCTAGTCAGATTTCATTCTTCAGATTAAATTATTAGGTCTGCAGTGTCATGGTCAAATCAAAGTTACATTTTCAGTGATTTAAATGCAGGTGTTTTTGTTACATTGATTAGGAAGAGATTTTTAACCTGCAAGTAGATTTTAGAACACTTTTAGAAGTCGAACTGTCAACACTGGAAGTCTTACTTTAAATTTGGATTTTTTGAAGGTGTGTGAGCTGACTTTTCTGCGAAAACAGTAGCTGAATTTAATTCAAGGGGAATTTAATTCAAGTAAAGCTTCCAACCTTTGCAGAACACTTCTGTCTTTCAGCTTTGGAGAAGAGTTGAGGCTCTTCCAGAGACAACCAAGGTGGTTTTAATCCATATTGCATCTGTGTGTTTCTTGTACTGTAGCAAGGCTTGTACCGCTGTAGGGACTATGCATTCAAAAGTCTGATAGCTCCTGACCGTTAGAATATCTGTGCAAGATTTGTCTGAAGAGAAATCCTGCAAGAATTTCTTTCTGCAGAGCCCCAGGTGGTTGTTGTGGATATTCTGGTGTTGTGAAGCTTGCTGAGAGACACTGCTGTGAGGAAAGCTACTATCTAGTTATACGGGCAAGGAGGGACAAGGGCTCAGAGCATGTCAGATTTGCAATTCATGATGCAGAACTCCTGTCATACATCTTATAATTAACTGCTTCATATTGTGTATTTAGTCATCACACACATATTTTGCAATTGATTTTATGCTTCTTTTCTATCTCAAGCGGAAGAAAAGCAAGCATAAGGGACCAGCTTACACTGCCATGAATGCATAAAACATTAGTCACATATACGTGTGTTTTGAAATCATTTCTGTATTTTGGCAGTAACCTAAGAAACTAGATATATTCCTACCCAATTAACAAGCTAGAGAAAGAACCCACTAGTAGAAAAAAAGCATTCCTCAAATTGTCTGTCAGCTCTAAAACCTCCCTCAAATGACTTTAAAAGAAAATGTAATTAGGGAAACTGGAAAGAACGGAATTAAAACAGATATGGAAGGACAGTCTGCCTACAGCATCTGAACGCTGCAAACATGCTAATCTAGCATTTCATGTTTTCCAGTTCTGCATAAAGTCAGTGGCCCAGCAGCTGAGCATGTGTATGTGATTTTTTCAGAGAGGTTTCTCACCACAAACCCTTCTCTTCTCTGCACTCTTGATCTCAATACCTGGTTTCTATTTGGGGCAGAGCTCTCTGCTGGCTGGGTTTGCTCTCTTCCCTTGTGGTGAGGAGTTGTGATGGCCATTTGGTCATGCACAGAAAAGCTCATGTCTCAAAATGTTTTAGAAAGCCTCAGACAAAGTTTTGTGTCTTTCACAACTGCCAAGTTTTAATTTAGAGATGAATCTTTCAAAAAGAGCATGTTACTTGTACACTTACATGTAGTGAAAATGTACGCATATCACTATAATAAGCCATGGGCACTCAAAAAATTATAGACATATCTATGCATTAAATAGAGGACATCACTGTGACCAAATCTTGCATTCACAATTATATTCCCTCTTGCTTAGATTTCAGAGATGGTTGTCCAGATGGGCTTTGTTGGGCACCTAATTAGTAGTTAATCAAGAGGTCCCGCTGTGAACTGCTTCACAGTCCTTCTGGCATCGTAGCTACTTGGAACACATTGAAAATGAATGAGATAAATGCACAGGAGTCAAAGTAGAAATTTTATCTGCTCTATGCATCTGATATAACTCAAAGCAGTTTCCAAAATAGAATCACTTCAAGACGCATTTCCATATACTAAGAATTGAATTAGTCTAGAGGTGCCTAAATGGAAGTACAGCCATGTGTATTAGTGTGATGGTATATGTGAAATGTGATGGTAGATCATGTAATATATTCTGAGCCAAACTCACTGTCTTCTCTTTCCTTTCCAGATTTTGGCAATCATTTCCATCATGTTTATTGTACTATCTACAATTGCCTTGTCCCTAAACACACTTCCAGAACTACAAGGCGTGGATGAATTTGGGCAGACCACAGATAATCCTCAGCTCGCCCATGTGGAAGCAGTGTGCATTGCATGGTTTACAATGGAATACCTCTTACGGTTCCTATCCTCGCCTAAGAAATGGAAGTTTTTCAAAGGCCCACTGAATGCTATTGATTTGCTAGCCATCCTACCATACTATGTCACTATCTTTCTCACAGAATCCAATAAAAGTGTACTTCAGTTCCAAAATGTACGACGAGTGGTCCAAATATTTCGGATCATGAGGATACTCCGGATTCTAAAGCTTGCCCGGCACTCAACAGGTTTACAGTCCTTGGGGTTTACACTGAGGAGAAGTTACAATGAGCTTGGCTTACTCATCTTGTTTTTGGCCATGGGCATTATGATCTTTTCCAGCTTAGTGTTTTTTGCAGAAAAGGATGAGGACGATACAAAATTCAAGAGCATCCCAGCTTCTTTCTGGTGGGCAACAATCACCATGACAACAGTAGGCTATGGAGATATCTACCCCAAAACACTTTTAGGTAAAATAGTAGGAGGACTGTGCTGCATTGCTGGAGTGCTGGTGATTGCTCTTCCTATCCCAATTATTGTCAATAACTTCTCTGAGTTCTACAAAGAGCAGAAGAGGCAAGAGAAAGCCATCAAGCGCAGAGAAGCTCTTGAAAGGGCCAAAAGGAATGGTAGTATCGTCTCCATGAATATGAAGGATGCATTTGCCCGTAGTATAGAACTTATGGACATTGTGGTTGAAAAGAATGGAGAAAGCATAGCCAAAAAGGATAAAGTTCAGGACAATCATTTATCTCCCAACAAATGGAAATGGACCAAGAGAACGCTCTCTGAAACTAGCTCTAGTAAATCTTTTGAAACTAAAGAACAAGGGTCTCCAGAAAAAGCTAGGTCATCTTCAAGCCCTCAACACCTGAATGTCCAACAGCTAGAAGACATGTATAACAAAATGGCAAAGACTCAGTCACAGCCAAACCTTAACACTAAAGAGACGAGTCAATCTGGAAAGCAAATGGAAGAGCTAGAAATGGAGACCCTTCCTGGCCCTATGGTGCCCTTGCTGACAACTCGCACCGATGGGATCATTGACATGAGGAGCATGTCCAGTATTGACAGCTTCATAAGTTGTGCTGCAGAGTTCCCTGACTCTGGGAGGTTTTCTCACAGCCCACTCGCTACCCTTCCCTGCAAAGGTGGCATTAATGTGATTCAGGAGCAGAGCAGAGCGGAAGGGAGCAGTGCCAGATTTGCAGAAATAAACACAAGCTCTGAAGGCAGCCACCGTTCTGCTTTTTTCATAGAAAGTCCAAAAAGCTCCATAAAGGCCAGTAACCCTTTAAAACTAAGATCTCTGAAAGTCAACTTCATGGAGGAGGATGCCAGCACGTTAGTACCAGCATCAAATGTCCTGAGAATATATCCAGACACTCTCAAGAGCAGGGGAGCCACTGCTGCCACCGGCACAGATACTTCCTTACTCTCAGACAGATCTCTCATGAGCCCAGAAACCTCCATCTACACAACCGCAAGTGCGAGAACACCTCCAAAGTCACCAGAGACACAGACAGCCATAGCTTTCAACTTCCACGATGCCGGTATTCACAAATACATAGATGCTGACACTGATGATGAAGGTCAGCTGCTTTATGATTCAAGTCCTCCTGGAAATGTGAGTCCTAAGTACAATATTACAAACATTGGTTATCTAAAGCAAAAAGACAATGTTTATAGAACAGAGAAGAACCATCTAGAAGCTGCTGCTTTACCCACCTCCCCTAAGCTAATAGGGCAAAACTGCATTTATTCTATGGAAGGCATCACTGGAAGAACCCAGGGCAATCAGGAGACTGTCAGACTAGAAAATCATATTTCCCCAGAAGTCCATGTATTACCAGGCAGTGGAGGACATGCTAACACACATGATCAAAGCATCTGAGCAGGCTCCAAGAGAACTTACTAAAAGATTAAAGGAATGTCCTTACAGTCAACTCAAAACAAACAAACAACAAAAAACAAAAAATAAGCAAACAACAACAAAAAAACCATCAAAAAAACAAAAAACAAAAAAAAAGAGCTTCTGCATGGCATGAACTTGGCTGAAACAAGCCATCCGTTTCTAAAAGTCTGAGGGGAGGTCCAGTGTGGGTTTGTGAAAATGTCCTTCTCTGAAACAACTTTAAAGACATTGCCCACATCAGTCAAAAATAAGGATTGCAAATCATGATCACACATTGATCTCCTTTCATGTTGTCCAGTGAAGCCAATGTGACCAAATATCCATCCATTCCCCTTGAACGCTAGAGCTCCTTTTGGAAATATTAACACCTGATGTGCGTTAGTTCCATAAAGGATGCCAAGGCAGCCAGATATGAACTCTGGAATAATTTGCTGGGGTTGGTATAAAGCTATCTAAAACACAATGCTCTCTGCTTCAGGGCAGCTGTTCCTCATCTACAGCTTTCTCTGATGGATATTATGTCTAAAGGTAACAGGGAACACTTGCATTATTAGAAAAATCCAAGTGAAAACCATTTAAAACAAATAGCGGTCTAGAGAAACCAGTTATTAAAATGCTCTGTGTGTGTTTAACAATACTATATCCTGTAGGACCTGACGTTTTCTTTTTGAAACATCAGCAGGGTGAGTTGCACCACTTGTATCTAACTCCAAACACCCTTTAGGACGTAGTGAAACTCGCACTTACCCTCTGCTAAAATTGAAAGCTGCCCTTGGGCCAGCACGTGGCCCTTGGGGCACGCACAGCCCATGCTGGGAAGGTGAGAAGGAGCCATGCAGAAGCAGGGATCTCCGGCGGCATTGCAGCCCTCTTCCCGCAGCTGGGGAGCATGGGGCTGGAAGGGGAGCTCAGCTCCTCTCCAGGCTCCCAGCTGCACCATGGCAGCTCCCGGCCCTACAGGGATGGCCGAGCGCAGTAGCTGGCCCTGAGGTTTGGTCCAGGCCTGGCCGGCTCCTCGGTCCTACCCTTCCCACCCGCGCCCTGACTTCAGGCATCTTCTGAAGTCTAACCCTTGGCGTAGGAGAGGAACCAGTTGGTCTGAAGCTTTTCGCGCCCACATGGCGTGGTGAAAGATATGCAAGCGTTACATAAATATGCAAAAAGAGGGATTCTTTAGCTACCCGCCCCGGGCCTGGTTGTGCTCTCTCTCGTGAGGAGGTTGGGTGGGAGCATCTCCTGCCATGTTGGTGCATCCAGCAGCGCAGGGAGACTGCCAGAGACAGCAGGACCAGGCCTGATGTTTTAATAGCATCCACTCATTTTTAAGTGAAAGAAGAAAAAAATAAATAAAAAAAATAATTAAAAAAAAAAGAGAGAGATTTGACCATTTTAAGTGAACAGAACTAGCAGCCACCAGCCTAGGTTTTTAAAATATTATTGTTTCAATAAAGTTCTGTCAAATTGTGTAGGAAATAATTTGTCTTTGGTTTTTAATACGGGGGGGGGAAAAGCACTTTACGTTGACTTTCTGTTGTTGTTGTTGCAATGCTGGAGTAGGATAGCAGAGTGTAACAATCAAGCACTTTAACCAAGCACTATTTTAATTTGTGCCTCCTGTCGTGACTGTGATTTGTTACACGCCGGTAGCAAGTCACAACCTGTCCTGTGATAACTGTGATGGTAATCTTTTATGTTGTTATCCGTTTCTACTGTAAAACTCAGCTGTAAATAACTCTGTCAATAAGCGTTTCCTGACCTATTTCGGAGCACCTGCCGGGGCGTGTAGCTATCTGTATGCAACAGGTCTTGGGGCGTGCGGAGGCATGGGACTCGGGAGCAGAGGCGCACGCTGGAGGAAGACCATAACCATGCGAGCCTGCTGCATTTTGTCCCTTCCCCTTGTGAAAAAGCCGTTGGTTGGTCCTGAATGTAACTGTCTGTCCGTCCGAGCTGTACAGTACTTCTGTCTGTAATCCATAGTAGTGAATGCAGCATGTACGGACAAAAGCAATAAGCACATATCTGTTTTAGGAACTGTTATGGGTTATGATGATAGCTTTGCTAGGTCTCTCTGTGGCACAAACCCACACGCATGCTGGAGCAGTGGTCCCACTGGGTTCCTGGAGGTGGGATGCAGCCCAAGGCACTGCTCACTCATCCTCCTTGCCTCCTGCAAGGCCAGGCCCTAGGGAATACACAAGTGAGACCTGAGCCACCACCTCATGAATTCGCCCGCTGGCAGTGGAAGAGGCCTCGTGTCATGCAGAGAATTACGTGGGAGGTACTCAAACTCAATGAGTTGCTCAAACTCAGTGCGAGCAAACTGTGCTCTCCAGAGTATTTACACAGGGCCAATTCCTGAGGTTCCTCAGCTTTTGCTCTGTCTTCACTCAGTCAAAACCACCATTCCTCCAAATGGGCTCTTTGCCAGGTGAAGGACTTTAGGATTTGGCCATAGTAAATACAAGTGTACTTAAAGGAACTGATGTATTGCTAGTTAAGATTGAATCGTTACGAAGAAGTAAAGTGACTTTCCAGCAGATAAGCTTTAAATACTGAGTTATTCTGTGGCTTTCAGAGGCCATGGAGTGGCAATGAGAAATTTTAACGAGAACAGTCTTAACATAACCTCTATGTTTCAGTGATCATTCATGTCTGCCATCAGCACAAATGTAAAAAGGAAAAAAAAATAATCAGGGACAATTTTTTTGATAAAGTAAGTAATAGTGATTTCCGAGCTAAATATTTTTAGAGCTGATGCTTTCATGTGGAAAAAAAGTCATATTTTACATATCACAAAAGTGAGCATATTTAAATATAGCCATATAGTGTAGTATTTACCACACTTTCATCCAAATTGATGTATTTGGTTTATAGATGGCACTGACAAAAATGTATAGATCAACGATTCTATCATTTTTAACCGATAATCAACTGGTGCAACTCTCCTTGTAACCAAAGGCCCTCTGTTTGCCTTGTGTGTTCACTTACGACACATATCTTATATCATCTATTTAGTCCTACCTTTAAAGTAGCATTTTATTGAGTCACTTTTGAAAGCCAAATTCAAAAGTATCATTCAAAATCTACCTTTTAAGTCTGAATAGCCAAAGTCCTATAGATTTCTTATAGAAAGCAAATAATTTAAAATTCAGCATATAATATGCTTGAAGAGCATTTCTTTCTTATTTGTGTATGAAGATGTAGCTCTCATTTTGTGCCCAGTTAAAAAGGAAGTATGTTTAATTTATTTTAATGAAATAAAGTCTGATTATGAAGTATGTACCTATATATGTGTGTGTGTGCATAATACACATATATATAATGTAAGCACTGGGAAATCTACTCTAACATAAAGCTATGGTAGACTAAATCTGTACTCATTACAAAAGGAAAGGCAGTGCTTTGAAAACATAATGCTCACTAAATCCTATAGATACTAGAAAGACAATTTCATTTTATAGTGTGTTTGGTACATATCCCCCAGAGCTCATCGAAGTAAGAGCAAATATGCAATATCTCTTGCATCAAGCTAAAGTGTGCAGTTTAATCACTGATATTTGGCATTCAGGTCTGTGAACTTACTGTGTAGCCTGTATCAAGCAAGATGACAGTTTCACCTGCTGCTGCAGAAGATGTCATATCTGAAAGGACTATGTACATGTGATGTCTGCTCTAGCTTGTATCTTACGCCATCAACACCATTTTTAATACATATATATAAATATATATATATATAGAATATATATATTTGCGGGAGGAATGGGTGCAGTTTTCTTAACTAGGAAGCAAAGATCCTTTGAGTTTTAGCCTTGAACAAAGGAAAACAGCAGTCACTTATTGCAGTAGATTTCTCAGTGCCTTTTCTTAGAAACTTCACCTAAGCACACTTAAGGAAAACTAACTAAAACAAAACAGTCTCCTGTGAAATCCACATTTTCTGAAAGGTTTGAGAGTCTATTAAGGTAGGAAAAGAAGAAAAAAATAAATAAAGAGGAAAAGAAAACCCATGGAACGCACATTCCCTTTCTCAACATGCCGAGTGTCACACGCCGGGGAATTTGTCTGTGCAAGGCACGCAGGAAGGAGTCCAAGACGGTTGGTTTCTTTGGCAACTATGGCTGTGATAAACTGTAGCCTTTTCTTCCCTTGCAGCTAATAAGATACACATTTCTAAGGAAAACAGTATTCTCTTCTGTAAAGTTGTAATGTATTGTTAATATTTGTACCTATTGTATATTTATGTCTTGACAGAATTATGACTGGTACAGTTTATAGTAAACAACAAGGGTATTTAAAACTCATTACAAAGACAACGTCTCTAAAGCCAAGTTCTCTCTCTGTTGGTAAGTTCCCCATAACACGATCTCCCATAGTTTTTAATGCCTCATTTCAAAGCAAGCAGTAGAATTATTGAGTAAAGCAGCAGAGCGATGGGGACCGTGTGGCACTGATGCCCTTTGTGCAGCTCAGTCAGGAGCAAGATGGGGAGGTGGGCTTCCCAGCAGCTCCAAATTGGCTCCAAATTCTTCAGCAAAGCGCTTGTGTTTGGTCAATCATTTCTGCTTATGGTAATTGAACAGAACAAGTGTTACCTTAGATTGCTTTAGGATCAGCCACCTGGGGAGAATATGGCTTTAAATAGTTCTTGAATAAAGTACAGATGTTTTAGTTACCTCTGTACCTTCTGTTTGCCATTGTGTTGGCTTTATAAGTATCTGATGTATGGAAAAGTCATGTGACTTTCATGCATTCCAGAGTAGTCTATTTTTCTGTTCAGATTAAAAAAAAATAAAATAAAATTATATATATATATATAAATATAAATATATATATATGTATTTTTAGCAAATTTATAATAGGGCAATCAAGTCAGATCTCTTCTTTTTGTATTACAGAATAATATATTATATGCTTTCTTGTTCATTTACATAGCTGGTCCCCTAACTTTTTTGTTTCATCATTTTCCTTCATTCTGAAAACACCCGCAGCATCCCTCCTGGAAGTGCGTCTGCAAAAGGTCACTAAGTTTGTCTGATGTTGTCATGTTTTTGTATTTTCCTGTTTGTGGTATGTAAAAATAGCCAGAGATTGGCTATGGAAAATAAGTTTTTCTTTCTGAGAAACAAAGAAGAGGCCAAACTAACCCTGGTTATGGCAATACTGGTGCATAACAACCAATACCACTGGCTTCAGCGTTAGCCATAGCCTGGGTTTCAGTGGAGTTTTTTCAGATTTACATCAATTAAGATAAGATCATGAAGACAGGATATGAATCTGATTGTCCTAATTATTATGATAGAATTGGGATAAGTATCTCATTTCTGTTTTAATCAAAACTGAAAAGTCAGACTCTTATTTCAAGGGCAGTGACCTAGCAATGCCCAGGCAAAACTCTATAGCTTCTAAATCCAGGGGAAATTTCCCTGGGTTAAAACAGAAGGATCAAGATTTATTTCTCACTGGGTTTTTGGAATTTCTTCTTTCAGTCCCAGGTAAAATCAAGAAATGGGGAAGAAAAAAAAGTAAGATAGTAAAAAAAAACCAAATGTACACATTCAGGAAGAGACTGGATTTGGCTGAAGTAAAGACCACCCCTGTACCTGCTTACCTAGTGATCTTGCTTGCTCCTTCATAGCTGTACCATCACACAGACTCAATAAGAATGAGATAAACATGCACCCAGGACCTGTTGAAGTCTAGCATGACAAAGAGATTCAAATTGTCTTTTAACTCCACAGAAAAGTTTTGGCTTGAATCAGCCCAACAGTTTGTTCAGTGATAATTTTTTCCATAGTTGGAATTTTGGTCTCTTTTCCTGTCTTAACCCCAAAGCAATCTCTTTTGTGTGACTTTCTTATACGCTCACCACAATACCCAGTAAATCTGAAATAATGTATGTGATTACATATCAGCAATACTTATTTAAACACTAAGTGATTAAAACCAGGTGGGGTTTTTTGGTTGTTTGGTTGTTTTTGAAAACAACTAGTGCAATAACCCATTATATCTATCATAAAAGATCCCATAAATCTCTTCAAAATGCAGTTTCCATATCACTAAGTTCATCTGAACATATTTAACAACACCACAGCAAGCTTTTAGTCTTGCCAATCTGAAATTTACTCCTGCCGGTAGCCCTCCCACTGAAACAGAAATGACCCAGATACCAACCAGCCCATCAAGGAAGTAATGTTTGTTTTTCAGCATGCGTTTTGCACCCCATGCTGAACAGATCCAGGCTCTTGCACTGAAACTTTGTCTTGACCAGACAAAGGAAAATTTAGGAAATCTGAATGTTTGCATTCAGGATGTGTATCCCCTTTGTTGCTGGTGTTACCTAAGCTACAAATAAGTGTCCTTTGACACCAACGGTAGGGTGCCACAAGTGTTCATATCTGTAAATACTACTCAGAATTTTGCTTTGCTTGATTCTGGCTTCATCGCACAAGAAATCTTCATTTTAGAGTCTTAGAAGAGAAACCTTCATTTTTCTTTTTAACCAGACATACTATTATTGATATTCTGTAGGACTAAACAAGGATTAACTTTTGATATTTTTAAAGGGGTCTTTTGAAGACTGCAGGGATGCTACCTTCAAGAAGTAATAATCAGCTTGGGCTCAGTGCAAAGACCCACCCAAACTAGAGCATTGTGAGATGCCAGATAGCTGAATTTGAATGAAATGCCAGATTATTTGCTGCTACAAGTAAAGCCCATTGAGGTCAATGGAGCTGTTCTCAGTTTAGCTCCAGTAAAAAATTAGACCCTTGTCATTAAAAGCTAATTGAAAACTACAGGCTCTGCATGACCTCAGGGATGGAGGTGTCTGTCCATAGCACCTACAAGGAAACCAGTGAGGAGAGGGAATGGGAAGAGACGGGTCAGTGAAAGCCTGGGAAAGAAAGAAATCCTTCACACAAGAGGAAGACAATCATCTTTATCATTCCAGCCTTGACTGAGCAGCCTTCTGTGTAGGCTCACTCTTTGTGGGCTTGATACCACAAGCAGCATCATGAACTCACAAATGACTGGCCCTACAGCAGGACCACGTGGTTCAACCCTGGCAGCACCCTGCCCAGGGACTGGTTGTTGTTGGGAGGACACTACTGGCTTATGGGCCATCAGTTACCTTTGACAGTGTCAGTCTCCAGTCTTACTGGAAATCTGCAGTTAAGGCCATTTTAGGATGCAACAGTTCTGGTCTAAACACCATATTTCATTTAGAATCTCCTCTTCCTTCTGTTTTTCAACTACTCCTGAGTACCATTAGTCACCCTTAGGCTCATGCAACCGCTGGGATTCGTTTGTATCAATTTTGTTGTGACAGACAGACGACATATCTATTTTCTCCAATTATTTCTGGTTCTCTGGTGGTGGGTGCACAGAATTGCTCTCACATTGAAGCATTCCCCACTGATGTGTTTGGGTTGGGGGCAGCATCTCTATATTACTTAGAACTCTGAAGCCATGATACTGCACTCAGAAAGGCCAGCCACAGCTACCAACCAAATTTGCTTTCCAGCTAGATTAGCATTAAGATAATGCCCCCAATAAATGCAGAAAATGCCTGCTTTCTATCAGGCCAGTGAAGCAGTTCTTAAATGGAGAGAAAACACTGACCTAGGCACTGCTGCACGTGCTGCTCAGTGACAACTCCATGCCCAATGTGGCATGCCAGGCGGTCTGTGCTACATGCCAGCTGCTTGGCATCTCATCATGCCAGGGAACAGCCCCAGTTCTTCCTTCTGCCAAAGCATGGGACAACTGCTTGAGCTGTGCTGTTTTGCCAGTCACTGACCCCATGGCCACCCCAGTCAGTGCTCTCCGGGGAAACCTTGGTGGGCACCAACAGTTGCTAAAAATCAAGAAAGCCATGGGGTTTCCCTTAAAAGAAAAATGTGATATTCAACTGCAAATACAAACTGGAAAATGCAAGTTTCCTGTGACTCTCCCAGCACATGTGTATCAAGTTGCTTTTGTAGTTGGAAATTGAAACCAACTGTGACCCAGCTTGGGAAAGAGCAGAATATGACAGCTTTCTCCATGGCCTTGCACTTCAGTTATGTTTTAACCTGAGCAATGTGGGGAAGCAATGGGGAATCCAGCTCAGCTTGTATATAACAAAGGGCAGAGTGTCATGCCTCTGCCTATAGCCCAGCAAATCCTGCACGTCTTGCACAATCCCTTCATTGGGCTACATTGGGCTGACCCAAGGGGCATGCATCAGCAGATGTTTTCTCCCCATTTAAGCAACTTTTCCACACCCTGGCATTTTGGGGTGATAACAGCAACATTAGCCATATAGTAGTGTACTTAGAGTCTTACATTTTTTGTAACTTTGATTTAGTCATTCTTTGTTGAAGTTTATTGACCTCTCCAATTGTTTCCGTAAACAAATTATTTAAGAAAAAAAAAAAAAAATCAATGTCTTTATATGCATGTAGTAGTATGAAACTGTGATCAATGTGTGACATTCAGAACCTGTACTGTCTTGTAAAATATGTCCAAATGTCTAAGGATTTTAAAGCAATGGTCCCTTACTACAGACTACAGAAATAAATAAAAAGGTATGGATAAACCAAAGCCTTTATTTGCTCTGTTTCCTGGTCATATTTGCTGGCCAAAAATATAACCACCATCAGCTGGCACTGAGCATCTGCTTTAGCTCATTGCAGCTGACAGCAGGTTTAGACATATGTTATTTGCTCACGGATAAAGCCGTGATTCAGGAAAGCAGTGCTGAGCTCAACAGCTCCTGTTTTGAGGCTGACAGATTCAGTGCCCAGACCTGCATGATCCAGCCCTTGCCTGGCAGGACACAGCCCACCCTCACCTCTGTGGGCTCAGGGACCGAGCATCTCCCAGCCTCACCAGACACCTTGACCTGGCATCTCGCTCCCAACCATGCTGCTGCAGAGCCAGACACAGATGGGAAAACAGCCAAAGTTTGGAGACAAAGAGCTTTGGGTGTGAAATGGAAGCAAACAGATTGTTTTGCTGCTACCTGGGGCAAAAGGTTGGACTCTCTGATAGAGCCACTGCAGTTTTCTCCATTAGGTCAAGCAGCAGCTTGGTTCAATAATGAAAGTCATCAGAGCAAAGGAAATTTGAACTGCTCAGGAATATTTTCTTTGAATTGATTACAAAACTTTTCTTATGCTGAAATATTCTGCAAAAGTCCCCCAGGCTTTAATCTGACTCCAACAGTGTATGGGAAATTGGTAATCACAGCCTGAACCTTTGATTAATCAGCTGAGGCAAGTGTTGGGTCAGCTGTGGGAGCACAGGTGAGAGTAATTTAGCTGTGCTCCCAGAAGGGGTGGAGCTTGACTCCATCTCCTCTAGACCTCATTTAAGGGCTGACTACCACTAAGGCAGCATCTCTTGGAGATTGCTCCTTGGTGATTGCCTCAGTGGTTTCCAGCAGACTGAAGGCTTCCATACTGGTGAGTTTTTCCTGTAAATAACCTTTTGGGTATTTAGAACTACTATTTTTCCATTATTGTCACCGTACACCCCAGTTTATGGAATCAGAGCTAATTCAAACATTTTAATTTATGGCCATTTTAAAATGTAAAAAGAAGATGCAAGTATGCATTTCTACCCAGCCCTGTGCAGCTCTGCAGTATGTGCAACCTGGCAGAGAAATTGCTCATACCAGTCCAATGGAAAAGACTATGAAATTTTTTTTTATATAGCCACAAGACCTGTATGAAAAAGGGAGAGCAGGAGTTTAAATGCGCAAGTGAGGTATATGCATTGCATTTTAATAGCGTGTTGCTTTATTTACTTGTGTTCATTCTCAGTTCAGTTAGATCTTTTCCAAAAAATCTAAATGATGTGTTGAGTGTCCTATAACAAGCTGTGACAATGATATCTGATAAGATTAAGACACTGAACTTGAAGGGAAGTTTACAAATGAAGAACCAGAAAGTGGAGGCATTCCTACAACATATGTCTTCCTCTTCCACTTTCTGCTAATGATTTTCTGTTTTTGCCTGCCAACCCGAGCATGCAAGCTCCTGAATTATAATCCATTACTGTAATTATACTGTCCAAGGAGGTTTTCTCTATGAATTGATTTACTTTATAAAGTAAATTAAAATAATGCCTATCTCCTCAGGCGTTGTGCTTCATTATTGTGTGCCAAATCTTCAGCTGTTAAATATTCTTTTTTCCTAGTTAAAGTATACTACAGGAATTACTCTCTGCTTTGCATAGCCCTCTGGCCCATGCTGCTCCCAGCTGTTCCTTGCAGCACTTTCTGCCATACCAGTGCATTGGCAATAATCTCACTGCCTCTTCCTTCCAAACAGGATGGATTTTGCTGTGACTTTTGTTTATGCTAAACTAGAGAGGTTTATTTCCCTCTTCACACTACACTCCATCCTGTTAGAAAATCTGACCCTGTTTAAAGAAGGCTGCTTCTCTGAACATCCAGAGCAAGCCTACATCCTCCCTGCACCCAGTCAGTCAGTCATCCCAAATATGAATCAAACAAAACCATCTGGTGAGGGAGCACACACCCCAAGTAGGGGCATAGGAGACCCAGGGAGCCTTCAGCACCAGCAGGGCTCATACAGCTCTTCCCAATACTTCTTAAGGCAGAGGGAGAAGAGGAGCAGCCCAGACCCACACGGTATATAATGGCACTGTGTAGCGCTCTACATCATACAACTGAGTCATAAAACAAATATTAAATGTACACTATAGAAATATACGCTATGGAAAGATCTGTTAAGTGCACACTGAGCGTTGGCCACAGGCACTTTTTTTTTATACTTTTAATTCTTTCCTCAATAAAGCCAGTGGAGTTCTTCCAGAGTTTAACTTGGCGAGTGGTGCTAGAAGCTGAGCTGCTGAAAATAGCGATGATGCAGCACAGACTTTGCTCTTGGAGATGTTGCTGCCTTCTCCAGGGACGTTCTAGTTTCCATGTAACATCACACTGTGTCACCAAGACCAAAGAGGATTTTTAGGCACTTCAGAATTAATGAGTATGAGGAAAAGTTCAGGTTTTGAATATTTTGTTCATTTCTGAAAAGTCGGTAACAATTTAAATAATTTACAAGGTTTTTTTGCAGGAAAATCTTTGCTTATAAAATATGGAGAAATTCTTCCATTCTACCTCTTTTTGCTTACTTACCTTCCTTCCCACTTTCTGTAAAGACAATGAGTTACTAAGAAATGTGACATTATTATTCAGCAGGCAGGAGCATTTAGAGGTAAATTTGCCCCAGAGTATCATCTGCAACCAGCCAAGCAGAAGCTGCGACTAATGTGTCACAGCAATGAAAGTCTGTGGTTTCTGTTTAGGAGCACAAGCACTGAACATCAACCTTATCTTTGGAAAAGGAGAGCAAATTTGTACAACTTTTCATCACGCCTTTTAATCCCTATGTAATTAAATGAAGAAACCACAGGTCTCATATAAAGGTAAGCTTACACTTCACTGTACCCAGTGGCATTCAGTAGTGTTGGCAGATATGTGGTTAATAATAATAGGAGCTAAAATGAATGGGTCTATCTGCTGAACTGAAAAAACATGTAATATAAAATGTTGTTTTCATGCTTTGATGATAATTAGTCTAAAAATGAACTGCACAGTGATTTAGCTTCTAGCATTCTTCCAAATGGTAGAGAGAAGAACACTAGGGGACATTCAGATGAGATTGATCCAGGCATGAGAAAGTGTAAATTTAAATTATTTAATAAAAATGAATTCCCATAGATGTTCATGGTCTAGTTTTACTCCTCTTCACAGGCAGATTTAATAGCCAGATGATTCAATAAATTGAGGACATTACTTTCTGAAACATGAGAGACTGGCGAAGCCAAAAATGCCTTAAGAAATTAAGTCCCTATAGTGCAGGAGACTGAGGCAGAGTTTGTCGAACATCTCCAGCACTACACAAACGTGCACTTACCTTCCAAACATTCAGTAAATCTGAGTGCTTATGTGGCTGTACAGAAACTGTTGCCAATCATTGCAGGGACCCCAGCACAGCCAACACAGCATGGATCACACCATGCAGTCACCTGAGCCCTGGAGGAAGGTGATGGCACCAAGGCTGTGGATTTCCCTCATAGCCAGCTCCACAGGATGCAAAGCCCACGAGAGTTTGTCTCTCTCAAGGCTTATCATGGGAAGATAGCCTCATCTCAAACCTTCCTGGCTGATTTCCAGCACTGTACAATGGTAATGAGGGTCTGCAAAGATGTGCCACTCCTCCTGCAATCAGATCACTCATTTGCATCATTATGCAAATATGCAATCTGCTTGCCGTTAGGATCCACACGCAGCCTTGGGCAGCCCTGGGGCCTGTTCAGTGTATGGGGCGACACTGCTTTCGGTCTCAGACCAGCCATGCGCTGCTAATGGGAAGGTCTGGATGTCCCTGGTGCTCTGAAGATTATATAAGGGCAAATAAATGGAAAAGAAAATCACAGGTAAAAAACAAAGAAATAGAAAGTATATAAGCACTTTTCTAGTGGTGTAAGTAAAAAAAAAGATTAATTCCCCACAGATAGATTTGCCCATAAGTTGTCCAGTGTAGCCTTTCTTATCCATCATCTCCAAAGAGCTGTTGCTCACCAGTTAGGACAGGAAAGAAAGAAAGAGGAATCTTAGGCTGATATGCAACATCCAATCTCTTAAATACAAGCTCATGGGAAATAATGTAACCATAGCTCTAACTCTCTCCTTTTTTTTTTTTTTTTTTCAGGATTAGTCATCAAAAACCATGAGGCTATTTGTTGGAAGGCAGCTATTATGAGCTGACTAATCATATACAAAAGATTAGACCACTTTCCAAAGATCTAATTGACCAGAAGAATCTGTGGTTTCCCCTATTCTCTTGTTTTTCATATCAGCAGTACTGGCATCCACTAAAATTTTCTAGCAAACAAATATTTTTGAGGCATTTCAGTTGGAGTAGAAAGCCAGCATGGAAGAAAGCAGACCATCAGCTGTTCCACTGAGAATCCAGCAAAAAGGAACAGTTGATATCCTATTAATATAAATGAGCTCATTAGTAGCGTTGACTTCAGTCTGAGTTCAGCAGTTCAGAGCCTCTATTCCAGAACATATAGAATTTATATGACAAAAAATAAAGAGAAAATGAAGGAAGGATATTGCAAGTGTCTGTTTCCCACCCTGGTGCCAGGGTAGATGGACGGAAGGTAAGACAGGAGGCTGCACTGACCGGGCTGGATTCAGAGCTGTAAGAAGATTTTTCAGACATACTAAGGCAAATAAAGAGGATTTCCAAGACAGCAAGTATCCCATACTGTGTTGCAGTTTTTTAAATATATGCCTACATTATGAGTAATCTGTGCAGTAGATACATTCATAGAGTTCCATAATAAACTTGCAGAACAGCATTTCTTGGACTTTACATAAAGCAAAAAAGCTTTAAACATGGGCAGTCGTTTCCACTACTGCTATTATGAGCATCAAGGATGACTTGATGGCCTTAGCACAGTGGAGAAGCCTGAGCCCTGGTCCTATATTTAACTCTGATCCTTTGTTCCAGAATACTCTTCAGTAGGGAGGAAACGCATATCTATCTCATAAGAGTATTATGAGGAGTTATTTACTAACATTAGTTATTGATCTGGGAAGGAAAAATGTTTAATGTATTCAGCAAGCTAATTCAGTGCAATAGCAGGAAGGAATAGTTTCATGAGGAGAAAAAAAGGATCACAGTTATAAAGAACAAACAAAAATACAAGACTTTCTCCATATCTCTTGCTCTTCAGTACTTATTTTTATGGCCTGATTCCCTAGCCCTTGGGCAGGGTTTCTCTCTGGTGGCAGGGTGTTGCCATCAGACTCCATCACAACACATGAGCAAGGAGATGAGGAGGCAAGAATTGCACAGAAAAACACAAGTTGGATATTTTCTAGAATTCCAGGCTTGGATTTGCAATTTAGGTAACACTGCTTACTGGCCACTACCCACATCAGGGCTGGGAATGACAGCATGCCTGGTCTCTGTGTACTGCAGGGAGTTACAAATGGCACTAATGAAGTACTTTGCAGAAAGTGAGGCCCAGAGGTGCCAGCTGCCCTCCTTCAGCTCATGTTAATGCTCATTGATGCTTGAAATTAACTGCTGGGTGGCTAAAAGAGGGCTGCAAGTGACCCCTGAGACAAAGTATGTCTATGGCAGAAGGGGCTGGTGGTATCCTCAGGGTTGGATCACAGACTTCCACCTCCCTGACTGCTGTCTCAAACATGAAGCATCCTTCCAGAGGGAGGAAAAAAAAGGAAAACAAAATTTAAAAACTATATTGGAATAATGATCCTGCATTCTGGATTTAAGTCTATCATCTCTCCTATTGTATTATCCACATTCTCTCCCCCTGCAGAGAATAATCTCTCAAAAGCTTCACAAATGCTTTTTTTTCAGTATCAACCTCTGCTTTAAACAAGAATCTTCACCACCATGTGTGAAAAAGCTGGGTGCCACTCTTTTCCTGGCTGTTACTCAAGGTATAAGATCCATATTCCTACCACAAACCATGCTTCTAATTGGGTTTTCCTCCCACTGTAACTCCCTCTACCATCTGTTTCCTTTTTTTCTTGGATGACACATCCCTTCATCACCGAGCACTGCCACCAAGATGCCAACCAAACCCATGAGCACCAGCGCCAGCAGCCCCTTCTCCTTCCCTATGCCCCAGAAAACTACAAACCCAGCTCCAGCTGTGAGGTGGGTTTTCAGGCCACCACGCTCTCATCTGCGGATGGGATCCAATGCCTTGAGGTGCTCCAGGCCACAATCCTGGCTAGGTTTTAACACCCATTTGGCAGTGGAGTTTCACTGAAACAAGGTAGGAACTCCAGTGTACGAAAATGAGAGCAATACTCCCATTACTCTCAGGTGAGCCAGAGTCCCACTCTGGGTTTTCTAATAGTAGCAGAGCTGTTTAATCTATGACACAGCTGATCTTGAAGACATCACTGGGCTTACAGCAACTGTGAACTCCCCCCTTTTCCAGTGCTAACAAAGGGCTTGGGAGCATCTCTGCTGAAATAATTTGTTGCCCCAGGCCTCAGTAGGCTCTGGCCACTGCTTTCCACTGCTGCATCTAAGGAGATTAGTGCTAAACTGTCAGCAACATGACTGCTTCTTCTGGCCTCCCTCCAGACCCCCAGTAATGTTGGAGTTGAGCTACTGCAAATGAAAATACATTAGAATTTTAAATCTGTGCATAAATGAGGCTTGCTCATTGGGATTCTTGAAGTTAATGTTGCCTGTAGCTATTACTAGTGTTTTCAGAAATAATTCATTAGCTGCAAAAATCTTCCTTCGTGTCTCAGGAGATTAAAAAAAATTAGCTTTTCTACTTTTCTTGTTAGTTCCTTCCATTCAGTCTCTGCCGCCTTCAGCACACCATCACCGCCCCTTTTACAGACTACAAAGTCATGACATGATGTCTTAAAAACTGAGCCCATGGAGACACATTGCAGATGAGCTCTGGACAGGTACCACCAGATGGTACCTTCCACCAGTTCCCATAGTAATACTTCACTCATGTGAGGGTTTTTCTGAGCAGCATTTCTGGAAATGTCAGTCCCTCCCTAGCAGAGGAGCAGTGGATGCATTTCAAGGGTGGCCTCTGTCTGCCAGCAGCACTCCCAGATGGGATTGGATCTCCCACTCCATTCTGCTAAACCCAAAGTAGACCCCTGGATGCACAGCCCAGCACAAAGCCACAGAGGATCAGGATAGAGAAACTTCTTTTTTTCTGCATTAATTCTAATAATTCAGCTTTTCATTAAGATCAAGGGAAAACTGTGGGCTTTTTTTTTTTTTTCTCTGTACTTCAGCTTCTCTGCTTTTGATTGGAGAAGAGAATCATAGAATCGTATCATAGCATCACAGGATGGCTTAAGTTGGGGAGGACCTTAAAGACCACCCAGTTCCAGTTGCTTGCTATGGGCTCCTTGCTGTCCATTAGATCAGGGCCTGGAGCTCCAGCCAACCTGGCCTTGAATGGCTCCAGAGGGGGCACCCACAACAGCGCCTCAGCACCCCCTAGATAAAAATAAAGAAGCACGTGAAAACGTGAGATTAAATACGTAAATAAATGATAGAGGGAGGAGTTCTGTAAATTCTTTCAAAGAAAATACACCAGAGGTTGAAATCAAGACCAATTAGTTGTTCCACCAAAAATAATTTGTTCAACTTCATTATGCCTGAGGAATGTTGAAACTACACTTCTCACAGATTAAGGGGTCTCACAGGGCTTTCTGGAAGCCTCAAAGAGCACCAAAGAGCAGTGACTATGGGCTATCAGCAGCTGCCCAGCCTGCCTGCTAAAAGCCCTGATGAACCACTCTTCATGCTCAGAAGGATCACAGCTGGCTGAAGCCATCTCTTCCTAGCAAGAGACAGAAGAGACACTGTGCTGAGACCACCAAAGAGAGCTTGCTTTCACCCAGCTCCTTTCCTGTGCCTATCTCAGCTTTGCTGACAAATTTATGGAGCATCCTTTATCCCGAGGCATGGAGCTGCTTTAATATCTAGGAAAAGCAAGACAAAGACATGAGTAAATTTAGCTCATTGTACTGGAGAACACGTGGTTGAGCCACTCATCCCCAGCAAAAATAACACAATCAATGCCATCTGCAGATGCAGCACACACTGCTTTGTGTGCTCCCCTGATCTCAGTGGGAAGTGGCACTGGGAGTAGGGAGCCAGCAAAGAGCCCCTCCTGTTGGTGGGTACCCATGGGTGCCCATGTCCTGCCCCAGTTCCCTCTCCCCACCCAGCTCCACATTGCCCTGAGCTCCCAGTGCTCCCTGTGGACTCACAGCTGTGTCAGGTGGCATCGAGGAGGGAGCTCATTTTTAATCCTTAGCCATTTGACACTGCAATTAGATTGAGTTCAATTGCTGGGACATTACCACCTGCGCTAATGGCCAAAATTGCTTTCAAAGATAGACTGCGGTGTTTTGAATTTGGAGAAAGATTGCTGTCCCTTCTAATTACATTTTCTGTCCATAATGAGACAATTATAAGCATTTCAATAGCTCCCGGTCATCAGCCTTCCACTGCAGGAGAGTGCAGTAGGAAAAGAGTCCCACCTCCCACTTCTCCTTCCCCTCCCACTCGTTAATTTCCTCCAGCAATTCTCTGGCAGAGATCCTAACAGCACTTGAGTTGCCCAAAGCTTCCTCATGTATCCACTGCACCACTCCAACAGCTGCACTTGAGGACCAAACTTCCCATCACCTTCAGAGGGCAGCCCATGTGCGAAGAGCAGCAGCATCCCACCTGCTCACTCCCCTTTTTCATGTAAATGATACGTATTTACCAACTAGATTTTGAAATCAAAGATTCCATTTGTATGGATAGAGCAAGAGAGGGAGAATACTGTCTCAGAAGCAGAACGCTGCAGGAACATGGATGCTGCCATGCTGCTCCTACACCAGGCTGTGTCCTCATGTCCCACAAAGGTCAATAGCCTCAGAGCCAAGAATTCTACTGAAAAAAACAACTGATAACTAAGTTTGGTGTTCTTGGTATCTGAACAATGCTGGGTGGGTTCCTGCCAGCTAGAAATGCTTTCAGCTCTTGAAACCTGGGCTCCTGAATCTTAAGCAGCACCAAATATTATTGTAAGACAGTCAATAATTACTGCGTTAACATACCATTGTATTGCAGTACACATCTCTGGTCAAGAATGGAAGTTTATTTATGGCAATATAAAAATACTGCCATTAATCTAAGGTTCTGGTAACCTGCATGCTAGAACACTGGAGAGCAGCTTTTATTAGCATGGCAAATTTCAAAGCCTTCCCAAGCACTGGGTGCCTATAAGTGATAGAACTGTGCAGTGTCAGAAGGCGCCCAAGTGGTGGAGCACAGGAAGCTGAGCATAACTTTTAAGAAGACCATGTCCTTAGGGAAGCCTCACTCAGAGCCAGCTAGGTAGAGGACTTCCCATCTACCCAGTTAAACGTGAATCACTGTTGTTTGATTAAAGATGATCTTCCCAGTGCTTTTCTGCCTCAGCCGTGCTGTTTTGACGTACTAGTTCAAGATCTGTCACATTAATTATAATAACAAGCTCTGATGCAGAGCTTCAGCACTAGCAGCAACAACACAAAAATTACAAATCTCCAGATCATAAAAACAGAGCAGTAATGAGGTTAGAGGAGATGGCTGGAGGAGATGGCACTTTGCGTAGGTGGGATGAAACGGGCTTTGCTGCCTGCACCCAGAGCAGCTTGCTCAGGGAATCTGAGCCCTTCATAGAGATGACAAAGTTGGGAACCCACCTTTGTCACTGAAGCAATGAAGTGGGGGAGAGAAAAGCTGCAGCCTCAGAGGTATGCAGGAGCCAGAAGCTTAACTGGGGCTCAGGAAGCAGATCTCAGCCCTGCCACAGCTGGGGAGACTGCGTGACATCAGAGTGCAAGGGCAGATAGCAGATTATTGATACTTCAAGCTAAGGCAGCACATAGCAATTACAAAATCCTGGGGGGCAGGAGTTGCTCTTTTCTATGGAAATGACAAGACAAACTTTAAATCTCCATTTAACCTTCAAACTGTTCATCCTTTTCTTTTTTTTTTTTTCTTTCCAGACACTAAAGCTACTGAATTTGCGTAATACTTTCAGGTCAACCCAAGTTTATGCATCCAGGTTGAAAAAAACAAACAAAAACCATCAGTCAAAAAAAATAAAAAAATAAAAAAAATCCAAAACAACAACAACAAAAAAAACCCAACCCACCAAAGCCTTGGTTTTGAGAATTGCACTTAGCAGGAAATGAAAAACATTCATTCTCACCAACTGTTCTCACTTAGAAAGTGAATGCTTCTAACCAATCCTACTTCCTAAAAAAGAAGTGAGAAGCAGAAATGCTGCTTTCGCCCCAAAACATTGGGTTTTCACAGCCCACCTCTTGCTGGGACCATGACTTGTTTTACAATCACGAGTCCCTGTGACTTCAGACAGGGGGCACACAAAGCAGCTGCCCGAGGGCTCTGCACCTGAGCCATTGCCTTAATGAATGAATGGAAGAGAAAACCAACAGAGGTGACAGAGCCAGCAATGGGTTCGTGATGATGGGGACAGGAGGAAGAAACCCAAATGATAGGGTTTTCAAACCCTTTGTGGCCTTGGGATAGATCCCAATACAATTTATAACCCAGACATCATATTCTCCCAATCCTATTTACTGAAGTAACAAGAAACTGTGTTTCCCATGGCACCCTAGGCATGTTATTATACTATGTAATTTCCTTCTGCAAAAACCCAATTAACTGTACATGTCTGTACCCATTCTGCCAACTATATCATTTTATAATTTTAGAACAGTGCAAACTGCCAGGGAGTTATCAGTAAGAACTGCTTTGCAATAATTAATAGATGCAAAGATTAAAAAAGGAGCAAGATAGTCGAACAGATTAACACAGTCAATTAAAATGTAGCTATCTCCAGGCCCAGGATTTGTTAAAAGTAATTTGCTTATTAACCTTTCCCCCTCCTGCCCCCTGTGACAGAGGGCAAGATGGAGGCTGAACATGAACTGATGTGAGTGCTGGTTTGTATTTCCATCCCCTTGCTCCTAAGGGACTGCGATTCGAGTGCAAGCAGCTGTGATTGTAGCTTGGGAATCTCAAACCATCTCTGACCCCTCTTTCCTTCACCTCTGCACATCAGTTGACAGAGTCATGTTAACAAAAACCATCTGAAATTGACACTTCTCTCCAGGCACATAAAGCTCTGTGTGGATCTGGCTACTTTATGTCCTTCCCTTGTGCATCCAGGGTGGACAGCACTGACCCCATGGTGCTGCTCCCTCTGTCTATGAGTGACAGCCTTTGGAATTCCAGCTTACAGTGCCTGGGAGAGCACTGACTTCCACTGAATCCCTATCTGCTCAGTGTGGGGCTGCTCAAAACACTGAAAACCCAAAAGCTTTAACTTGCCTCAAAGCTTTTGGGCACCTTTGGAAAATGCACACTTGCTCAATTGCTCCAAGCAATTTCGATTCTTCTGAGAATAGTGGGTTTTGGTCTAACATAGGAATACAGTTCAGAACGCAGATCATGAATTAAGAAACTGTTCCATTCTAGAAACATCTGCAATTAACAAGGAATCTGAATGTCATACAAATTTCAGGTAAGACTTTTACCTCTCCGATTTCAAGTGAAAAACTGCTTCTCCTAACCATCTCCCCTCAGGCTTCTCTCAGAGACCCTGATGTGATTTTCCCATTACTTTCCAAGACAAGCCTGAAGTGACAGCTTATCCATCAAATCCTGAAGACAGCAAATGAGAAGACAGCCCAAGAGACAGACAGATGAGGGCCCCTTTCTGTAGCAGCCTCTCCATCGTGCTGTGAGCTGTGGCTGTTTTGCCTTCCAGCACCATAGAAGCTGCCAAGCGCATGCATTGCCTTTCAGTCTGGCCCAAGGCTGTGCCTTTGTGAGGAGGGTTGAAAGATATGGGTGGTTGTAGGGAAATCTAAACCCATCACACATCCTTGCAGGTGAGTAAGGTTACTTTCCAAATGGAAGACAGAGAAAACAGCTTTTGCACATCCATGAGGTTGAAGGAGAGCCTTGTGTTTATGCTGCATATATTCACTTCCTACCAGAGGTACCCAGGAATTAATAAATCCACTGCAGTCATACAGAGTACATAAAAAACTGCAGGATCAGAATCCTGAAAAATGCATTTGCTTAATTGCACGGCTTCTACATTTCCCAAAGAAGGACTTCAATACGCTCATTAAGCCCTTCTTACGGAAATGTGCCACCATAAAGCAAACATATCCGCCATTGCATTTGCACAATTACAGCTGTCTTATAAACCATTCCCAATATGTAAATGTAGCAACCATTCCTGTATTGCTGTTTTGGAAACCATTTCTGTCTGTTTGAAATGCCAAACGGAAGTTCATTTGGAAAAACACAAGATTACATTGCACTTCTCATGGAACCTATTAGCAAAGCAGTGTCTCTGTCTACTCCTGCCCTTTTCAGCCTGCCCATTTCAGCAGCAATCCTCCCACCCAGCCTTCCTTCCTTCCTGCCCACTGGCCCAGAACACTGCACACCTTGTGCTGGGGGCACTGCACTTTGGTGCTCCTCAGGGCTCATATGGTCATCAGGCAGTAAGGAACCCAAACCCTGCCTCTCACCCCATGTGCTTGCTCCCTTCTCCACTGAGGATGCAGGTGACATGGATCTGCTGCAACTGAGCTGCTTTTCTGGCTCAGGGCAACTGCAATGCACTGCGATATGTCAGCATGTCACCAGTTCTACACTGTGAACATCAGTTACTGACTGCAGCTATGGGAAAACACTCTCCTTCCTCTGACACTCACACCCATATACATTTTATTGTACTTTGGTTTTTTAATTGTTAATTCAATACCCTGGAAAACCTCTGTGGTCCACCATTACTGTTGCAATTCTGACTGTCTTAAACAAAATCTGAATGGAGCTGAATGAATTCTCAAACCTAAAGCTCCCATCTGCCGTCAGTCTGTGTTATGACACAGAAATTAAGCCACACAGCTGACACTCTAAAGAATTATCCACAAATGCCCTGTGAGCCTGCATCCAAGGTTTGGTTGTGATTTTAAGGCCCATGAGTAACAGTATCAAACTGTTTGAAGAAGAAAATTCCCACCCAGGATTGCCAGCTGTCCTCATACTGCTGTGCCCACAGAAAGCAGCTGTGAGGGAGAAGTGGGAGCATCAGCTCCTGGGCACACAGTTGTGCCTGAATATCCTTTGTGAAACCACTTACTTGTGTATCCCCTGAATTGAAACAGAGCCCTAAGCCACTCTCCTTGTTAAAACATTTCAGAGATCTGCTTCCACATTGCATCCGCCTGCTAGACTGAGTTATAACTGAGAGAGAAAACAATAACAAAACACAACAGCATCCTGTCGTCATATCAAAGAAACCCAGTATTTCTCCAGCCAGTATCCACACAACCAGCAATTTGTTCCTGGAAATGCACTGCCCCATCAGAGCACCTGGGATGCAGAAATGGTCACAGGCTCTTGTTTAGAGGAGCCGGCAAGAGATGCAGACACATCTGAGCTCAGCAGGAAGAGGCTCAGCTGCACTTTGTGCTCTTCAGTGTGAGCTCGTGCTCAGAGAACACCCCCAGCCTGCAGATGAAGAGGAAACAGAGGGTTATATGAGCCAGAGCATCTGGCAGGATGGGCTGAGCAATTCCCATTTCTCAGAAACCTACTGCCCCATCTGCAAAGGACTAATGGGGGAAGCACAGCACAAGGAATAACCCAGGAGCTGGTTCATTAGTCTGAGGACTGGTGTGGGAGCAAGGAAGGTTAAGGCCCATTAGAGTTGGCATCTCACTACAGCATCCTCCCAGTATCCTAGAAGCACCCAGCTATTGGTACAGAAAGGCAGTGGAATGTATGGAACAGCCTTAGAAGTGAATGCATTGCACCCAACTTGAAATGGGAAAAACACAGTGTTTAAAACAAAGAAACAAAACAAACAAACAAGGAAAAAAATCACCCTCTTGCTGATTTTTGTTCTTGTGGTTTGAAGCTGCAATAGGCATTTACAGAACAGAATAATCATTGCTGGTTCAGAATCCCCTCTCCCTTCTCACCTCTACTCCTACACTTGCAGTATCAACACCATCACCAAGCAACCAGTGTTGTGGCTGGAGAGGACTTAAGAAAATCCTCCTCTAAAATAATATAAACAAATAAATAAATAAGAGTCAGCGATCTTTGCATTTAAATACTCAGAACATTCAGAATGAAGGGTAAAAACGTGCTTTGAAAAGCTAAAGATAACAGAACAGCCCTATTTATGGAGGAATATTGCTAACTCCTCCCAGTAAAGCAAAATGTTCCCCTGGACAAGAAAAAGCAGCTTTGTCTTTAAAGAAAAAAAAAAGAAAAAAAAAAAAAAAAAAGGATATTTAAAGGATATTTAAGGAAGTTAAGGAGTTCTGTAGCTTTCTTTTTTTTACCTCATAAGGGTTTTTTTCCTTACAAAAAGAAAGCAGATTCTCCTACGTTAAGATAACTGCAGAAGCTGGGCCTCGCCAATCAGGGATCTGACAGGTCTACTGAATATCTCACAGTGAAAAACACGCTTTTACCGTCTTCTGTTTCAAACACAGAAGGAAAGTGGTTGAATCAGAACCCAAACACTACAGGTTCAGCATGAAATGTAGCAGAAATCTCCCAAGCTGCCCTTGTCGCTCCATCCCAAGTCAATGAGAGATTTCTCTGCAGCTGAGCAAAACCACTTGGCTTCTTCAGTGTTCCTCTTAAATGGTTTTAAGACGTCCTGAATTTTTGCTTGTTTTTTCATCATTAAAAATGGCAGTTCCTCAGCTAGAAAACAAAGGGAAATCTAGTACCACCAGCAGAGCTTTATTTTCCTTTTACATACAGCCAGCTCTGGAGCTTTAAGTTTATTTGGTCTTCCTTTCATCCACAGGCAGGTGGTGCCTGGAAGGTGAGCTGCACGTGCACAACTGTCAGTGCTCATCAGCACTGTCCATCAGGATGATTTATGAGATGAGGACTAAATGAGCTCCTGGCTTCGTGCACTTGCCATGGGAGATGTTCTCCTGTTGATACCCAATGGTGAAAGGTTTTCGGCGTTGTCATGGGAACAGCTGTCATCCTCAGTGCACAGCCTCTCCTCTGCGTGAGGCTGCCTTTCTTGTTTATTGTACAAAGCCATTTTTCAAGAGCGTTTTGCCTTGGGTTTTCAATAATCTTTATCTTTCCCAAAACCCAGGCTGTAGAGATTGTAATGATGGACAGTGATAAAGTCCCTAGAGGGAAACAGGCAGGGCCAGTATTTGTCTACACCACGAGCTAATTTTCACTTGCAGGAATTTGAAAGCTGCATTATCTTCTCCTACTTAAAAGGCTCACTCTTGCTCTTGCTCACACACACTTGCATCTTTCTTTATTTCCCCCTGGAATTCAGTAGTTTGAAGTTACTCAAAGTGAATAGTCAAAGCCAGAATACTGTGCTGCCCTTCCTAAGATGTGCTGACACATTTGCAATGTCTCCTTTCATTGAGAGTTGTAACCTATGTAGAAATACAACTGCTACAATGCTCGTGCATCTCTAGGCTACAGTTACAGGAACAGAAAACTGGAAGTTCTATCATGTGGCTCTTGATACATCTTCACATTATCATCTCAAGGATGAGGCAATGACATGAAGACATGCCAATCAACAGGTCACACTGTACATAGCAACAGCCTATATTATGCTTACTGCTGTAGTATCACAGCTGTATCGCAAGCAGGACCCCAGAAAAAAAAAAACAACACACAATACTTATGGGCAGGAACAGCTCTCAGATACATCAGACTGAGACACATATGAACCTAGCTGACACAGTAGATCTTTGATTTAAGAATGGAAGTGGGAGAAATATTTTTTGTCAATTAAAAATGACCTTTTTTTTTCCTCCGATATTTTCCATGAAACAGAAACTTGGAAAAAATGAGGGTGGAGGGGTGTAAAAGAAATTCTAAGGCACAGCTTCAACTAGTGATGGAACACCTGGTGGGAAGGCAGGGCCAACCCAGGGGAGCTCAGCTGAATTCAATGTACCTGAGTGACCAGAAGGATCCACCCCTTCCCAGACCTCATTTAAGGGATGGCAATGGATGTGAGGGTATCTCACTGGTGATCTCAGTGTACCTGAGGCCTTCTAAAGGTAAGCAGCTCTTTTCCTTCTCCTTTTGTGTGTGTTTATGGCTGCTGCATTTGGGCTTGTTCTTGTTTGCTGCAGCCAAAGGCTTTGTTGCCCTACTCTTACTACATTTATTGTGGTTCTTTCCATCATGTTATAATGTTACACTTGACAAGTCAGCCAGATACTCAATTATGATCATTTACCTTTTAAAATATATATATTCTATTGGATGGTCACTGGACCCTGAATATACAAAAAGAGGAACTACTGGGGGAAACCCTGGTGTTCCTGGGTTTCTCATGGCTTAGCACTGCTCAGATTATTGAATGAACATCTATAAGGGACTGTGGTCCTATTATTAAATTCTCTTCAAAAATGGCTAAGTCCTTAAATAAATTAGGGTAAAACTTTCTTTCAACTGAGGAAAGAGTAGTAGCAGCATCTGCCATGGCATGGTTGCTGCTACTTACTATTAACACTCCTCGTTCCTCAGAGGAAGAATTAAGAGATAAAAATGAGATTATTTTTTTTTTTTAAAGCATTAAGCAACTGGAAAATAAAACTGCATCTTTGAAAGAGCAAACTGCCCCATCTTCAAATGGAACTTTCCCTTTGGAATTAAGACCTGTATCACTAGAAAGGGAAAAAGGACTTGGGTTTTACAATTCATTTATTTGCAAGACCCTGAAGCATGAAGACTTCCCATGGACGTTGGGGTCAGGGAGGGTATTTCACTACATTTATGCATGGCAGGTGCTGATCAGCATTTCCTGAAAGACTTGCAACAAAATGGATTGATGCCAGGACTAAATATCTGACAGGTACTATAACAATTTAACAAAAGTCTTATGCAAATATATTATTGCTTATGTACTCAATATATGGAAGAGATTGCAGTTTAAGTTCTTTAAGGTACTACATCATTTCATTGATTATAGTAAAAGCTTCTACCACTTGGTGATGTCATGTATAACTATCCAATACAGCCTTTTGCTACCTAATTGGTTCCAATACTGTAGGAGAGGGGCAGCATGGTGAATATTACATTTCTAAGCCTCAATAAAGAGAGATCGCATCTTTTATACTTTCAGTACTCTTTTCTTGGAGCATTTAGAAAAAAAGAGGACAGATTTGCACTGTTAATCATGAGATTATGGAACAATTTGGGTTGGAAGGGACCTCAAGGATCATCAAGCTCCAACCTCCCTGCTGCATGCAGAGTCACTGACCTCTGTATCTAATGTTAGATCAGGCTGAGTATTTGAGTTGATTTTGGAAGCGAAGCATATTTTCAGCAGTGGGTTTGTTCTGCTGTTGACGTGAGCAGTTGCCTCCTCAGGTTCTAGGGGCCCAGCATGGGGCTTCTGCAGGATAAAGAAAACCTTCCAGTGGCTAAATGCTGCTACGATTACATACCTCCACTAAAAAACTGACTTTCAGCATAATAGGCATTCCTTGCTGCTGAAACCAGAGCACTGCACTCTAGCTACTTACTCACAAGCCATTCCTCAGCAGATTGCATCCCTCTGCTCACAAGCCAGAGTTTTCCTGAGCAGGCCACTGAGGTAGATTATGCCAGACAGTGAAGAACAAGTTTTTGCTGTTTTGTTTTTTCAGTCCTGTTACTCTGGGATGAGATCACCCCTCTGTGAGTCATTAATTCACAGAGACAGCTTGTAGCATGTAATAAAAAGCAGAGCCTTGCTCTAAAATCCCTACAGCAATGACCAGGAGGGGTCGAGTGCTGCACTACACATACACCTATCCAAATCAACAAATCACTTCTCCTCAGCCCTTTAACGTTCTCACAAAAGATCTCATCATAGACACTAGATAGAATCTAAACAAGTCATAATTTTGTTTAAGCAGATCCAGAACTAGGGGTATGTTGAATTCACTTTGCATACTGGTAGGTCACAGTGCTTTAATTCCTTATGTAAACCCTAACAAGCTCTGGAACTGGACAGCAGCAACTCTTGGGGTTGGCTTCTTTTACCCAGTAACTGTTGGCAGGACAAGAGATGATGGCCTTAAGCTGCACCAGGGGAGGTTCATGTTGGATATTAGGGAAAATTACTTCCCAGAAAGAGTGGCAATGTTTTGGAATGGGCTGCTCAGAGAGTCACTGGCCCTGGGGGTTTTCAAGAAAAAAAGCAGATGTCTCACTGAGTGACACGGTTTAGAACAGTCTCGGGCATGGGCTGATGGTTGGATTGGATGATCTTAGTGGTCTTTTCAACCTTAAAGATTCAAGGAACTTACCTGTTGGAGCACAGGAGTTGACAGCAAGACTAGCTTGAGCAAATGAGGCAGGCTCAGGCACTACACAGGCTAAGCAACATCATACTGGGAGAACATCTCCAGTCTCTTTTATTTCCATTTTCTTATAGAAAAGCATGACTATAAATCAGCAAAACATAAAACAATTCACATTTTCCAGTTTAAAAAACAAACCTACAAAGCCACAGCTAGCCTCCACAGGTATATCTGGAATGAATTGCTATTTAGAGCTCTAGGACTGAGCTGTATTCGAGGGCAATTCCAAGATGCTCCTTGGAATGTGAAGTCCAACTCCCATTTATCCCTGGTACCTTCAATCCTCACAGATTGGAACAGGCTCATTTCTAAGTTTTGTCATTATCTCAGCAGTGCAAGATCAGCCCTGTGTAAGTCTGTGGATCGATATGGAATGAAGATCAATATGAAATGATGAGATCTGGGGCAGGAGAAGGGGGTGGAGGGAAGGGAAGAGATATATGAGCACAGAATCCATGAAGAAATGCAACTGCCACAAAAAGGACACACTTGAGTTAATTCACTCTGTGCTGTTGGGTTTTTTGTTGCATTTTCAGTGAGACTTTAGGAAACAATAATTAAACATGGATTTGTGAGGACTTTTCCTGTTTTCTTATGTGAGGGAGGGGGTGATCTGAAAGAAGTCACTGGGGTTAGAAAGGTCTCTCTCAGGCAGAAGAGGCTACAGGAATGGATATAAAGAGACCGGCACTTCACAGCCAGCCTGATTTCTTTGGCAACTGAGGAGTACAGCATTCAGCATGACCCGGTGCAGACAGCAAACTCTTGAAAGTAAGCAGCACAGCCTCTGCTGTGGAGAAGTCATTGTTTTGGTTGTGGTTACTACTGCTACTGCATGTTTATGCCAGACAAACCATCACAGCGCTTGCTTGCTGGGACTGTCAGGAGTTAGATGAACAAGAAGCTGTGAACAGAAGGACAGGAGCAAGTGTCCAGCTGGCGAATTCTCTTCCATGTTCCACTGCATCGAGGGTTCCCCACTGCCTGCCAGTGCAACAGCTGATTCCTGGAACACAAGCATAAAAGGGAGAAAGTCAGCATGCTACGCTCCCACAGCAGGAAGGTGTTTGTTCAAGCAGAGCAAATCACCCAGTATGTTCCGTTTAGGTTGCTAACATCAGTTTTCACTTCACGGACCCAGTTCTTCACTTCTGCTGCAGTAAAGAAGTATCTGCAGTGACCATACCCACAGGGTTACAATAACACGAAGCAGAGCACAACCAGTCCTCCCAGGAACGCTGGATTGGAAGAAGCCAGTGCAGCACACTGTGGGTGTTAAACCCAGAAGGGGTTGGAGAAACATTCCACAAGGTAACCAACATTGCATGCAACCATTCAACAAATGATCCCATGTCCCTGTAACTCCTGTACTGAATCCCTTGCCGGGTTGCAGAGTGGGCAAAATTGATGTTTTTCTTTGTAGCGCCATGCCTCCCCTGAGCAGGCAGAGCTCTATTGCCAGCCATGGCCAACAAGATAGGGAGTACTCTCAGCATGCAACCCCACAGCCCGGGTCTGTGTGAGCAGAGGCAGGGATGTGTGCATCTCTGGGTAACCATCTCAGTGGAACACCTGCTGAAGATCTTCTATCTTCCCAAGAGTTGCACTCCAACACAACTTCCTGACAGCAGCTAGCAAGAGGTATCAGAGCTTTGCTTGTTGGAACAAGCTTACTGACAGGTCTCTGAAGGAGCATGTGGGATAAAGAAAATCATTATCTTGCTAATGAGTGAAAAAGCTCAGCAGTAACTTGAGCCAGATATAAACACAAGGCATCTAGTTCCTACATGTGACCAGCTGCTATTGCACAGGTATAAAAGGTTGTGAGCACCTACAATAAAGGTCTTTCGTTCTGTGCTAGCAAGGGAGTTTGCACCTTTCTTGCTGCATGCACAAGGGAGCTCAGAGCCCTCTTGCCACAGGAGATGATGAAAAAAAAAAAAAAAAAAAAAAAAAGGAAAACCCAAAAAACCCAAACCACAACACTTTTCCTTCAGGCAGTCCATCAATATCTCAACAGAACTGAACAGAGAAACATCCTATTAAAACAACCAAGCAGATCCATGGGCTATTTGTCACAATCAGTGGCTGCAGGAGAAATGCTGGCCAAAGAGCCACAGAAACGGAAAGCAGCAGCAGCGCAGGCTTTGTTAGATACTTACTCTGTTATGAGCACATGAACCTGGATTTGAACATGAGACCTGCAAAATTCATCTCTATGAGCAGCTGGAGTACAAGAAATGCACAGTGTGTTCCTTCCTTGAAGTGATGGTGCAGTGATTTAAAGGAATTCCTCACAACTGTGCATCTCAGCCCTGTCCTCTGAAGAAGCACAGATACCACAATCTGATATCACCTCATGCCCTGTGCATAGGGCTGCTAGCAGAACAGCCAAACAGATCCCTAACTTGTTTTATAGTTCTGTGGAAACTGGAATTACTACTGTAGCTCCACATGGCTAACTCTGCCCTTAGTTTAATGAGATGTCATGCTCCAGAGCAGGGTTTTACGCATCACACACGGTTGGAAAAAGGCTCAGTGTACTTTTCTCCTGGCTTAAGGTCATTTCAAAATACCAGAATCCACAGAGGGAGGATTAAGATCCCTGATAAAGCAGGCTGCGTGCAGGGCAGTCCCATACCTTTCAGAACTCTGGGCTACAGCTTTACCTTTAAAAGGCTTTACTGCTTAAACACATCAGCTAAGCTTGCCAACTCCAGTCCAGCTGGTGGGGAAGGCAGATACTGATTTTGCTATAAATCATGTCCATCCACTCTCTTTCTCCCCCTGCCCAACAATCATGGGCATAAACTACTGCATCCTGGATGGACATTTATGTATGTGCTACCACCACCACAGCTTCCTCCAGATGATGAAGAGCAGCTGATCCGCCTCAACACAGGCTGAGTAACAATTTCACAGATGTCAAGTCTGCTGCTCTGAGCTTTATTTGTAGATCTTTCAGAATATGATGCAAAATTAACAGATGTTTCCAGGTTTAATGCTCCACCTTGTTCATCTTACAACCTTCCAGAAGGAAGAAGCCAATCCAAGCTATTGAATATCCCACCTTATCCTCACCTGATGGCCATAATGATCTGACCAAAAATGTTGGAAACTCCTGAGCTCACACTCATTTCACACCAGAGATTAAGATGAACTAACCTCTTCTGCACAGTATAGGACAGGTGGAAGGCACTGACAACAACCAACTCTCTTCATTTTGATGCATTTATAAGCCAGATTCTACTTAGACACCAGAAGATAATTAGGAAATACTCATCAAAATATACCAGCATTGCCGAGTTTATTTTAAACTCTTGACAGATGTTTTCCTTCCTGAGAGTCACTCTTGGAACAATATCTTGGTGAACTAAATGCTGGCAAGAGCTGCTGAACCAACAGCGTGAGCAGACAGGAGCGCAGGCACGACGTGGGTGTGACAGCAGCAGCTGTGTGAGCATCCCTGCACAGCCTGACAGACCCAGGGCAGTGCCATGGCACAGCCCAGCCACACAGACTTACTCTGAGGTCACCAACAAGTCACCCCCTGGCTCCTGGACAAGGTGACCAGTAGAGTTGCACAGGCAAAAATTCTAAATGAGGGTGAACTGAGCAAGCAGCCTGATACTCAGGAGCAGATCTAAGTAAGTGCACTCACACATGCAGCACGCTGCATCCTAGGTGCTGGCTTCAGCTTTGGTCTCCCACCACCTTTTTTCTCAGGGCAGCAGCTGCCTTCCCATCTTCTTCCATTGTTCTTTCCAAGCATTGTGCTTCTGTTCTCCAGCAAATCCCAGCCTATGCCCTCACTGCATGACCTTCAAAGCACCGCTCCATGCCAGCACTGCATGCTCAGGTATGCCCACTTACTCTAATCGAAGGCAGAAACCTTTTCACAGACACTTCCCTCATCCCACTCAATGGCTGTCCCCACCAAGAATCCAGTTTCTTCCAAGAGACCACACAGGACAGTTTTTTCCACCACGTAACCTGGTAAAAAAAGCATATTATTTCTAGAAACTAATGGGTTAGTTCTGTTCATATAAAGAGCACCTATATTAAATACTTAGGATGCTGATATCAAACAAATCAAGTGAGATATCCAGCCCTAGCCAAGAACCAACTTGAGGCACAATTGTAGTAAGGCCACATAGTATTGAAGAACACCAGACTGTGTCATGGATGTTTTCTAGTAGATGCATGTGGAAGGGAAGGGAGGCTTCATATGCACACACAGGAGAAGGAAGCTGCAGAGCAGAAACACTCATATCCCACTTGCCAGCTGCCTACTCACCTCTGACTAAACAGCCCAGCACTGCCAGTCCAAGGAGGCATTAAATGCATCTCCATTATTTTTTGCAGTGCTTTGAGCTTTGTCCACTACCCATGCTAGCCCACACCAGCGCTGCCTGTTATGCAAGCTTACACTGCTACCTCGGTAATGAACTTAAGTGAACGCACACATTACGTCAGCTTGGCACACACAGAGAGCTCATACCTGCCCAGAAAATGCCACAGACATTAGTTCATTTGATATTATAGGCAATAGCACTGGGGAAGTGAAAGCTTACTGTATTGAAAGCTGTTTTCCCTGCTGGTTTTCACATGACTATAAGGAATTCTCTTACAGGCCTACAGCAAGTCTACAGGAACAATTTCTAGGCTTTACTTATTTGGGATGGATTCAAACCAGCTGCACAGCCATGGGATGAGTCTTGGTTCACTGAAGTCAGTAAACCAATCACCATTACCACTGCTTATCTCCAGCCTTCAGCCTACCAACATGGATCAGATCGCTGTGATCCACACCATCACATTTTCTTTGTGCTTCTATTCCACGTACAGTGCAGTTCACCAGATAGCTCAGCAAATGAAAACGCCCTCCTCTTTTTGCAGCCCTGAGAGGAAATGAATTCCTGAATGTATTTTTTATTTCAATTAATCTGATGTTCCTTTCTGGCTCCAGCACTTCAGTAAAATAACATTACTGTAATCGTTTAAAATAACCTTCAGATTGAATGCAAGTAAGAAACTTTCCCAGCCACACCAATAAGTCTTTGTTTCTTCTTTGTCTAAAGAGCTTTAGGAATCTTTGTACACAACAAGCTGAGGCAAGGAAGGAAAAGAGTCCAGCATGACTTCCTCTTACTAAAAGCATGAAACAAACCCTGATAAAAGGGCCATTACTGAGTCCTGCTAGTGCAATACTTTTTGTGCTTAAAGCCTAACAAACTCAGTTTAGAGTTCCTAATTCAAATGAACATGCTTATTTCAACTTTCATATATGTTTTAAAACCATTCCTCAACACAGTGACAGGTAACGTCAGCTCAGGCTGTTTTGTAGTTTAACAAACTGACAAGGGGGTTAAATTCTAAGAGGATTTTATCTAAGAGTATTGTATCTATCAGGATAAAAGCAATGCAGAAGCTGTGCATCCAGTGACCACAGCAGAGTCCTGAGAGCCAGGATTCCTCTGCTGCTGGCTCTGCCACAGACGTGTCACAGCTTCAAGCCATTCCCTTCACCTTCAATGAACTCCACCTAATCTGTACACCTTGGGTGCTCCCCATTAATCACCCCAAAGCTGCTTCAGCTTTCCAGGGAAAGGATGCTGAAACAGTGGAGATTTAACAGCGCTACCATCCAAGTGCAGGTGCCAGCACTTAGCCCAAGCCCCTAAGCCAGCTACCACTTGCCAGAAGTGCTCATTAAGAGTCACTTGTAGAAACGAAATCCCCAGTTCTTAAAAAATCATTAACTAAGTTTGTTTTATTAGACTGACCTGATAGGACTGTTAACCTTAGAGGTACGGCTGAAGTAACTTTAAGACACCACCACTAAGAAAAAACACCAACCCACAACTATTCCACTCAAATTTCTGTGAGATTTAGCAGACTAAGTGAAGAACTTTCCAGTCCTGGCTCCGCCACTTGTTTAATACTTGACTTTTCTGCAAGAAAGCGATTAGAAGATTTCTGGCCTAACAGAGTATGCAGCAAGGATCACCAGTTAATACATGGACAGTGATCCAGAGAGCTGAACAAAGCACATTATGAAACTGGGACATGCAGATTGAGGGAGGAGAATGAAAAATTCAACATGAAAAAAAGAAATCCAAACTCTTACCTTTGGCTTCCACTGCCGTCCCCATAGCAATGCAGACTCTCAGAATCTAAGGCTGGGTGCTGACACTCCACACAGACAGTGTGGCCCTCCCTGAGATACTGCATCCAGTGAGTGTATGAGTGGTGACTGTGCAGGCAGCCCTGCGTGATGGCCACAAGCTGGAACTCCACACAGTACCTGCAGCCAAAATAACCATTGAGGGTTATTCACAACCAGGTCAAAGCCTTCTGCAGCACTGGGAGAGCCAGAGTAAATTCAGCAACCACACATCATTAATGAGTTTCCCATTCAATAAGGTAGCAGATTCTGTTTCCTGAGAATTCAGTCCTTTCACATAGACCCATGCAAAAAGCCCATTTCCACTTCTGATACCAAGGAACAATCCCCCAAGTCAGTAATGCTCACAGCCCCGCTGAGGCTCTGCATGAACTCCAAGTCCAGCAATTTATTAAATGTTAATAAAAATTAACATTTTTAATCCACAAGACACACCAAACCTCAACAACATATCTAAACAGAAAAGAAGCTCTGGATTAGGAACACACACTTCTCACTCATAGTAAAGACCCATAAGGTCCAGTTGGTAAATGACTTTCCTAAGGAGAAGAGACAAGTGCTGGACTTACATTGGTTAAAGAGGTAATAAAGAAGTTTCATCACAGTGAGGGCTGCTGGACAGACACATCACACTCCAGTATCTACATTCTGACAGCACTCTCTTGTAGAGGGGCTGCTGTTCCACGTTTGGCAACTCTTCCCATCAAGTCTACTGCTTCTTAAACTCTGTAGTACATACACCATGTACACTTACAATAAAGATGCATGTATAAACATCAGCTGTGGTCTTTGGTTAAGAATCTTTTCAAGCAGTATCACTAACCACAGGCATGCAACTTTCAAAAGCTCCTTGACAGACATCCTACTGTGTAAAGACAGAGAATATAAGCACTGAGCACTCAAACTAAACATAGACAAGAGCTGAAGTGACTGGTCTTTAGTTTACTGATAATACAACCTTTCTTTAGAGCATGTCTACCAGCCTTACAGCAAGGCAGACTCACAGCTTTCAGGCTCCCTGTGGATATTACTGTTGCTGAGGAGGGGCAGCACCTTGCTCTTGTAAAGTGCCCTGTCCAGGTGGGAGATGCTGGTTCTTATCAGCAGGAAGACAGGCCCAAAGCTGCAGAGAGAAGTTCAAGATGGAGTATGACTGTGTCCCTGTGCTGAGTGACCAACTTACCCCACTCTCTCATGGCCATCAGCTGCAGCTCTTTTTTTCCTTGCTTTTCCAAACCCTCCTGTTGTTATTAATGCGGGGACTGCATATATCAAAGAGAAAGAGTACACAGTGTAAGTGGTTATACCACACCGAGGCCAGCAATGTCTGCAAAAGAGTAGGGATAGATGGACCTTTAGTATCACTTGGTTTTATCTCTGGCAGGAGAGAAAAACAAACACAACTGTGTATTTTTGTACTGTTGGTTCCCACCAACCGTTTCACTGAAAAGAAAATCTGTATTGTTGCCAGATTTTTGCTTGAGTAGCGTGAGTCTCCTTATCAGGCACACCCAAAGACACAGCAGGAAGCAATATTTAGCAGTGGCATCAATGCAACAGGTTTGATAAAGGCAGCTGGAGCTATATTCCAAACTGGACAGATTTTGACCCAAAAATACCATTAAAAAAATAAAATAAATCACAAGCAGTTCTTTAAAAAGAAAAAAATCAGTAAAGGTACATCATGAAAAATCAGCCTGAACAAACTCCAATCAGACCTTTCCTCCAGAAAACAGTAGGAGGTTTCCCCTGCATGTATTCTGCTCCAAGGGAAAAGGCCATACCTTGCCTTTGATGGGTATTGCTCCTTCTTGGCTTTTTGAAGATGACTCATTAATAAAAAAAAAGAAAAAATAGCACTCGACACACACTTCCAGAAGTTTTAAACCATCATTAATCTACCAACTCTATCAAAATTACCAGAGATTTACCCTTGTGAGATCATGGCAGGTCTGTAATATTTCACTTTTGAAACACACCAGACCACAGTAAATGGTAGGAACTATTTTTAAACGTTGTCCCAGGAAGGATATCTCCACACCCTGAGTGAAGAGCTCAGTTTTCATGCCCACCAGACAGACCCAGAGCAAATCCGATGGTGTTTGAAAACAACTCCTTTCAAATAAAGACCAAATCTGCTGGCCCAAACCAGCCCTCCTCTGTTACCAAGGCACTTACATTTTCAGAGGACTTACTCAGGGACTGTTTACACTCTGCTCCTTGCTCAGTCCAGTACTCCACGCAGCCAGCCCTCTCCTCCAGGGCAGGACATGCCTCTCCTCCATTCCGGGGCTCCTGGATGATGTGCCTCCTCCGAACACGGTATGTTGTCTTGCAAGGCTCCGCACAGCCACTCCAGGCACTCCACTGAGATACAATGCAGGGGATAACTAGAAGAGTAAGAAACAAAGAGTGTGGAACATTACAGAAATGAGTTTTCCTGCTTTCCCAGCTGTGTTTTCCCAGAAGCTCCGGCTACCCAAAGTAGTCCAGGCTGCATGGGGACACTCATCTCCTGCTACACTGCTGTGAGCTGCATCAGGGAATACAGAGAATGTTCTGTATTAGACTGAATCAAACTGAGCTCTAAGAGAAGGATCATGAGCAAAAGCAGGGGCGAATGCATCAAGCTCTTCGGCAGCCACAGGAGAATAGGGAGACACTGGGGACCATCCCTCACCTTCACTGTGTTGACAACACTACTGAGAAACAGTTCTGTGGATGCTCAACCACACGTTTATTATTACAGCACAAGATTACCTGAGACAAAATTGCCAAAACATTTCACTGCTTCTCTGTCCGCTCTTCATCAGTGAACTGCACCGTCTGTCCTGACTGAGCAGAAGGCAAAAGGAGAGCAGCATTCCAACCCTGGCCGTGCTGGCATCACTCCTTCTCCTGGCAGGACCCTGGCTGGCTGCCCTAGCAGCAGTGCTTGGCCAGCACAGGAGCTCCTGGCTGCCATCAGTGGCGGTGCAGCCTTGAATGCCTTCTGTAATTAACTGTGTCTCACAACTCAATCTTCCTTGCCTGACTGAGAACAGTAACAGGAGCACACGGGTGCAGAGAAGATGAGACCTCACTACGGTCCCGTTTTCCCTCATATTTGGGTAGCCTATAATCACTTCATCTCGGGCAGCTGTCAGCAGGCACTACTGGGCACAGTGGGTGGAAAGCTGCCTTGTGCCACCTTATCTTCCACTCATGCATCCTACTTATTTTAAATCTCCCACTCTTTTCAGTTCCACTTAGGCTTCAGGCATTAACATAAACACCATCATATTTTGCTTTAAAACCAGTTTGATAAAGGAATTTTGTAAAGAAAGAAAAGTCCCAAAGGAAGGCAGACTCAGGACGAGCGCTGCAGTACCGCCATATCGCCACTGGGCGGCAGCACCGAGCTCAATGCCGGGACACAGTGCAGAGCCGGCAGCCCGTGCTGGTCTTTGGGTTGAACTATTAATTTCCTCATACAAACTCAACTGAACCACAGGAAAAGCTGCCTCCGTGTGAAGGCGAAGCTATTCGGGTTAAAGAACAACGACAGAAAAAATAAAGACCAAAGGAAAAAAATAAATAAATAAAATAAAAGCGTTATGTAAGCAGATAGGGGCTCCGTGAGATGCTGTTCGTGGGAAGGGAATACGGGATGGCTCCGCTCGCTAAAATAAAGCCTTCTCTGCTCAGCTCACCCCCGGGCACCCGCAGACGAGCCGTCAGCACAGCGCACCCTGCTGCCCTCGGTGCCGTCACAGGGGCGCAGCGGCTCCAGCCCACCCGCTTCTAAGAGACACAGCGACGGCTTTCTGCTCACCTGGGCAGGCCTGGTTGTAATCGTGGCAGCAGTCGAGGGTTTGCTCGCACGCCTGGTCGCAATAGCACTCCCCGTAGGAGCCGTCGGGCCGCCAGCCGGTGCTGCGGCAGGACGGGGAGCGGCCCGGGCAGCACAGCCCCACGGCGGCACAACCGGCTGCGGCGGGACGGGGAGCCGGGAGGAGGAGGAGGAGGAAGAGAAGGAGGGGGGGTGGTGGTGGTGGTGGTGGCAGCGCGGTGGTACGGCCGGGGCAGCGCGGCATGGCAGAGCAGGTTCGGCTCCGGCTGTCGGAGCTCAGCGCCCCACGGCTTTCGGGTGCTGGGAGAAAAGGAGCCGGTCCGCCTCCCAGAGCGAAAGGCAACAGGAGGCTGTGAGGGCCCGCCCGTCTGAGCGCTGCCCCGAGCCGGGAGGGCAGGGCTGAAGGCTGGAGGATGCGGCCGGGCACCGGCTGAGCGCTGGGATCATTGAGGTTCTTCTTTTGCTTTTGTTTTCCTGGAGGGATGTTGCTGTGCTTGTGCGGGGTTCTGCGTGTGCGAAGTTGTAAGACTGCAGGGTACGATTTCCTCGCTGAGTGCCAGCACTTCAGAATTCATCGTGAAGGAGATCAGCCAAACCAAATGACAAGAGAGACCGCTTTTCCCCACTCTGGGCTCCAGCACACCTGAGAAGCAGTTAAGGCCTTGAAGCTTTATCCCCTCTCGGCTCAGGGGCTGTAAACAGCACCTCACTGCGGAATTACTCTGAATTTTGGGCTTACTTTCAAATGCAAAGAGCTTAAAGCGATTAGAGCCACTCCTGTGAATTATTCAGCTACTCAGGGGGATGCTAAAGCCTTTATTGTAACTTCTCAAACAGACTTGCTGTAAAATATTGATCACAACAGTTGTTACACCTTGCTGGATAGTGAGCTGGGATTTATAAAACCCACCCACTGACTTTTGGTGACTGATTATGCCCTTGTACTCTTTGAAAGGGTAGACAAGGGGAAATGGTTTTAAGTTGAGGGAAGAAAGATTTAGATTAGATGTCAGGGGGAAGTTCTTTACTATGGGAGTGGTGAGTTGCTGGAACAGCTGCCTAGACAGGCTGTGGATGCCCCCGTCCCTGGAGGTGTTCAAGGCCAGGTTGGATGGGGCCCTGGGCAGGTATTAAATGGGGAGGTTGGTGGCTCTGCCTGTGGCAGGGGGGGGTTGGAGGTTTGTGATCCTTGAGGTCCTTTCCAACCTGGGCCATTCTGTCATTCTGTGGGCATGGGCAGAGCATTCTCACTGTAGGAGACTGCAGCAAAGACAATTCTAGAAGAAGAAGAGAAATAAAGACTACCACAGAGCAATCTGTGGGCAGAGCTTGAGGCATAGGAGCGTTACACCAAACCAGGCATAATGTGGCCAAATATTCCAAAGAGATATGAAATAAAAAGAACTTTAGCTTCTTTATATGCATGCAGATACCTGTGTCTCCTTGGAAATCACACACATAACAAATCCTACAGTGGGCAAGAGACAAAAAGGACAGGGGAGGAAAGGGCAGAGCACTAAAACAAGAAGCTGTAGGGCCTAGGAAGCAGGAACACAGAGATACCAGGTGTGTCAATTCCTGCCTCTGCTAATGAGTCACTCACTGACCGTGGGCAGGGCATTCAATCAATGTATGGCTCATTCTTGATCTAGAACAGGAAGATCAACAGTCAAAATGAGATTGCATTACTCAACTATTAGTCCACACAAACCAAAGGACTGTGCAGCTCTTGCAGTTAACAGAGGGGCAGCAATGGAGATTATTTCCCAGCTGTTGTTTCCAGCACTAATGCTGCTAGTGCTCCAAGTCCACTGTCAACAATATTGTGGTAGGAGGAATAGAAACCCATTATTCCAAGACACAGAAAACCAACTGAATAGAAATTAGTTTTAGAAAACAACATGTCCACATAAACACTGCAATTTTGACTGACCCTCTGCTACTGGGAAAACTGGATCTGTGTCCAGACCTCTCACTGGCATTTACATAGTTTACATTCAATCTACCCCCACCTAAAGCTCCTGGGAGCAAATTTGTTGCTCATCTCACATTCCTGGTCTGAAGACAAAAGTTCTCCCTTATTCTGGTTTGACATTACCCTGGGGGATATTTTTTAGGCCTTTTTCCCCCTCCACTTTCATGCACAAAAGATAATAATGCTGAAGAAGCTAGAGAGAACATGGCCCAGGCCATGCTGGACCTCCCAAGACCAGCAAGAAATTTGTTGCAAGCAGAACTGTTGGCCCTTTGAGAAAAATTAGGGCCAAGCAAGCATTCAGCAGCAGAACAGCTTGCAGGGCTGCCCTTGGCAGTGGGAATTGAGTCTTCTACCCTACAGGGAACATCGAGGCAGCTCACCAGGGCAGGTGGAAAAGCAGCTTTATCTGCTTGTGCAAACACAGCTGCCTTCCCTGCTGGCCTTGCAGGGTTCCTTCCCTCCCATTCATTTCCCCTACCTTAATTAGGCTGCACTGTGCTGGAGCTGCCACTGACCCAGTTCCCAGAGGCCCTCCTGTGCCCTTCATTAACAAGGATGGACAGAGGATGTCAGCAGATGGAACGTCCCTCTCAAGTGACAAAGGGAAGCTTATCCTCCCTTCCACCGGGTAGTGCTCAACTCTGTCCATTACTGTTCCTACCATGAGCTGATCCAACCATCTGAGTAACAGGGAATGCTGTCCAACACCAGTACCTCCATCAACTTTGCAATGCTCAAATTTCCCCCACCTAAAACAAAAAGTCTGGATACTGCATTTTTAAATAGGATTTACCCTATCCCCTATATATCCATCTCTGTATCTACCTGCATCACCAGATGATTTGCACATACAATGCAAAAGCATTAGGAGAGCAGTATTTCCTTTGCTCTGTACAGCCTCTTCCACATTACATCCCCTGTTTAGGACCTGGACTTTTGCATTCTGCAGCAGTGAGGAAGCTCAGAGAGGTATTGGTGTGCAGGACAGAAAAAGCTAGTCCTGGTTTGGAGCATCAGATTTTAACCTCCATTGTGGCAGCCAAGTCTGTAAAAGTATAAAAGGAAAGTAGCCAACCAAGTGATCTGATTTCTTGGAGCTGATTTCTACAGCTCTGTGAGTGCCACAGGAGAGCTGGCTGCCAGCTCATGCAAACCCTTCTCAGAAGGGCTCACAGGGGATGCTCTGCTTGTTTTTTCTGCTTCAGTGAGAAGTACCATCAGTTCACATGAGCCTTCCAGAACATGACACAGATCAACAGAAATGACAATAGTTGTCCAAAATAAAGCAAAGCTCAGTGTTCCCACCTACACTTTTGCTGCCGTGAGCAGGTACCAACTTAGAAATCAATTCCAGTAGAAGATTATATGCCCTGTTGATGGCTGCTCATCTGTGTATCCTAACTTATTGCCAGAGCACGCATTTCTAGGCTTTTTCAGTCAGAGTTTTAGCAATGTGGACATAAACAGGCTATGCCATACTGGATGGACTGGAGCACAGGAAGAATTCCAGTTGCATACAGCAGTTTTGTTCTCAGCTTTTGAATACCATCAGGAAAACAGATAAACTCTCACAAAGTTTGGTGTTTTCAATGAAAAGCTGAGACAAATAATCCAGCATCCTACCACTAACAAACTTAATAGAAGCAACAAAACTCCAGAACCAGGAAACCCGGTGAGAGGATGAAGCCTTTGGGGATGGACGATAATCAGACTCTCTACAGCTGTAAGCACAGGTATTATGTGAACTCAGCAAAGCTGGCGACCAGCTCTTGCCACACCTCCACTTTGTCAGCCAACCTCCTGACCTGCAGCTGTGTTAAAATCTTTCTTCCTATCCCCTCCTCCTGTTTCTGGGGATTCCCTCTGTAATGCTATAAGAGCAGGGTAGCAAAGTCTTTTGCTACAGCAGATGACAACAAGCCCAAATACAGCAGACACAGAAATGAAGAAAAGGGCTGCTTACCTTCAGAAGGCCTCCAGTAGGCAGGGATCTCCAGTGAGATGCTTTCAGCTCCACTGCCAACACTTAAGTGAGGTCTGGGAAGGGGTGAATTCAGGCTCCAGCCGTTCCAGTCACTCAGGTGCACTGCTTGCAGCTGACCTCCCCTGGGTTAGCCCTGCCATCCCACCAGGAGCTCCATCACTGCTTCAGGCCATGACTTAGCATTTCTGCTACACTTCCTCCAACCCCCCCCTTCCCCAAAAGATGTTTCGGCAGCCTTGGAAATAGGCTGTTTCATTTCCAGCAGTATTTATATTCATATGCAAACCCTGAATTTCTTCTCACTCCTTTCATGCTGCTGCTGTGGCTGAGTAGCAGCACTTGTTCTCAAGCCCTTCCTGCCTAAACCAAAGCACGGCAGTAGAGAGGAAGACCAACATGAAACCAAAGAGACCAAACTGCACCCATGCTCTTCTTAATGAACTCTCCCCTTCAGGCTGTCCTTTGTTCTTTGCTTCACTGCCCAAGCAGAGTAGGGACGAGATGGTCACATGCCAAGGCCAAAGCTACTGCTGTGTTTTTGTGCTCAGGGCACTTATCTGATCCTGTAGTTTGCTGAATGTTTTCTCATCTCGTGTCTTTCTCTCTGTGTGGCAAATAGAAAAGAAAAATAAAAGAAGGGTGGGTCGGGTGTGGGAAGGGAGGGAAAGCCTCTTAACGCGGGCAAAGCAGGACACACGAGCAAGAAGCATCTGCCTGCCTTTAATGATTAATTTACCCTACCTGGGTATTCTGCGGAAGCCTCTCACCTGAGAAAAATATATCTCTTTTGTTTTATTCAATTGTTTAACTCCCTTCCCTGGGTCCTGGCAGTGGGAAATCTCTGAAGGTTCTCAGCCCTCCATTGAGTCCCATGCACAAGGATGCTGCTCTTCCGCTCCTGCCTGTCCCAGTTCCTACAAAGGAGCTCATTGCACAGCTCAAAGACATCTTCTGAAGCTGGTCAGCATCCTCTTGCTCTGCCTAAGAGCTGCTCTCACCATTCCAGAGCAGAAGGAAGAAAGGGAATTGAGCTCAGACTGCTGTGACAAAAAGCTGTGCATTTATTTGGCTGCTATTTACCTATCTCCCCCAGTATCTGTGTTCAACAGCAGCTGCCCAGGAGGGAGTATAAGCTGCATAGTGGTATTTCCCCACAGTGCTTTCACACCTTCTGGTAAATTCACCTCTAGAATTCCCTAATAGGTGTTGCCTATGCCTCAGTCATATACAAATTTTCTTCCATCCCACTTCAAACTTGCATACTTTTAGCACCCACAGCCCCTCATGGCAGAACGCCATGCCACGCAGAGCACTATGTTGTTTCGAACCTACCATCAGTTAAATTTAATTGGAATTTCTAGTTCCTGTATTAGACAGCGAACAATCAATTCTCATTTACTTTCTCAAAGCCACTCGGGATTTTATAGATCTCCATTGAATTCTCCCTTAATCATCTCTTTTGCTGGCGGAAGGCCCACCCATCCCAAAGGGGCTGCCGGGGCTGTGGGCTGAGTTGAGACAGCGTGCATTGGCCCAATCACAATGTGAATTCATACTGTTAAGGACAAGACAGAAAATTCATGCAGGCAGATGACAAGGGTTTAGTGCTGGAAAAAACCATCTTATATGTGAAAATATCTAAAGGCAAGAATGAAGAGTTGTTTATTATTATTATTATTTCTTACCAGAAACTCAAAATAATTGTAAACACTGGAGATGCTGAATGATTTGCTTTCACATCTGCTGCTGCTTTCTCCAGATGCCTGCCTGCTTATCCCAGGCATCCTGTACTGAAAGCCATAATTAGGAAAGTGTTGGGGGGTCAGGGAGGGGAGGAGGACTGAGCATGAGGCTTCAAAAGGTCTTATTTGAGAAAAGATTGGCAGATTTTTTCTTTTATGCAAAGAACACATCTGCAGGGATCTTAATGCCACTCTACTTGGAAGGGGTTCAAACTCTGCACTGTGATTCTCTCCTTTGCAGTATCCTATGAGTTCTCAGAATAGGAGTGAAAAGACCTATGAATGGCAATCCCCTTCTGTACGCATTGGCTGGCACATGGAAACATGGGATGAAAGTTCACACCAAGCAACATTCAGAGATATTCCTGACAGATTTGCTATCTGTAGAAATCAGACCAGAACTCCATATGGCCTGAGATGCTAGTCCTTGCTGTAGGAAAGAACACTGAGACAAACAGTCCTAAACAACACCTGCAATCAAAGCCCACCCCACAAAAAGTCCTATACCCTGATAAAGGGATGGGAGCACATTATGGGACTGCAGGGGATTTTGGTCAGCATGCCTAAACTGGGCTATTGACACAGAGATCTAAAAGCATCTCAGTCAGAAAATAAATCCCTTCTTGTTAGACCTGGACTTTTCTCTGGGCTCAGGAGCCCAGCAGACTGCACACCCCTTCAGCCATGCCTCTGCTACACTTGTATAATCCACATTCATCTGGCTGCAAAGAGGAGAATCACAGTGGCTTTCCATACAAAAGCAGTGTTTTCTAGATCTCTACCACATGATCCCTTAGGTCTAAAGTGTATTTTTTTCTGCTCACGAATGTCGTGCCCTCATAGTACTGCTGAGAGAATCCCCACCACAGCACAGCAGTTACGGCTGTGCCTTTATCACAACAACAAACACTTTCTTGGATTTAAACCTCAAGCGCATTTGCCCTTGATAAAGGCTTCATCTCAACACAGCAAAGTCAGTCTCTCAGCTCAACACATGGGAAGTGTGATCTGCTTATTCTGCCTTCTCTCACACACAATGCTGCATGGTAGGACCATGGAGGATGTTGGGAGAGAAGCACCATCACCCGATTCAGATGTGTGGCACGCACAGGGAGCAGGGATGGTAGCCTTCCCCCCCTCTCCTCTGCCCAGAGCCATTCCACAACCCCATCATGTTCATTCCCTCCACACAGAGCAGGGTTGTGACTCACCCTTAGGGCATAAAGGAAACAAACTCGTTGTCATTAAAAAGCTATTATCTTTAATGAGTGCTAGAGAAGATACAAAGTGGCCAAGAGTCTTATTCAGAAAATAGGGAAGATAAATACTTTAATAAAAAGCTTTTAGTGGTTTTCTCCCTGAGTCTTTGCTTCCCCAAAGGAAACCAGCCAGCTTTTCTAAACCCAGTACTTCGTGTTCTTCTTTCTCTTTTCATTAGAGAAAATGAAGGAACAATTTCTGAAAGTCTGAACCATGAGACAGAGCCCTGTGAATGAAGGATGCCATACTCCATCCTCCAAGCAGAAGAAAAGCATCAAACAGGTTTGCATTTAAGTCAAAGCTGGTCTTTTTACCCTGCCTATGAAGAGCCAGAGTAGCACCCGATTCCACCAAGCATTACTGGGAATCTTAAATCCAGCCAAACCCATGGCAAGGCACATTCTCTAGGAAAAGGAGCACAATGCCTAAAATTCTCCATCAATTCCACAAGCTATGCAAGCCTCTCCCAAATTAAATCAAAAGCAAGGCCTTGTTTTTCAGATTCCTCCCAAGCTATCTCCATTCTCCTGCTTTCACCAGCTGTCTCCACTGCCACCATTCCCTCCTCCAGCAATGCTCCTGCAGCAGCCCACACCACACCAGGAGAGTCCTGCAGGCAGAGGCAGCCTTCCCTGACTCAGATTGCAGGTCAGTGCTATAGAACGATCCATGCGATTTTGTTGCTGGCATTTAAGGATGGAACAGATCACCAGGATCCTGTACAGCACAGCCAGGGACCCCTCCCGGCACCTTTCCTTGGTCCAAAGAACCTGTGGCTGAACTACAAGTTGACTTTTTTCTTTTGTCTTCTTCAGCACAGACCATTTGATTCCCTTCCTACAAGAAATCCCCAAGGGCACACAAGACACTATCACTAGAGATGAAACAAGAAATACATGCTACCCCCCTTCCAGAAACAGCAGTTCCATTCTCACCCCACAACATCAGTTCTCCCAGTCAGTACCACATCATCATCCCATCTCACTTGGCAAATGCATTCTCAGTAAAAGAGCCTGGGACCTGAGGCCACCATTTCTGCTTTTTTAGCTGCAGGGAAACAGCTGCAACTTGGCCTAGGTCAGAATACAGGTCTCTTCACTTTCTGTAAGTGGTTATCCATCAGATTAGGCTGAAAACACTGACATCTTAGATTTACTTGTTACAGAACAGGAAGACAAATATGTTCAGTGTGTGGGTTTTTTGGTTGGTTTTTATACAGACCTTTCTTAAGGAAACAATAAAAAGCAGATGTTATCCTTCCATACAGCAGCAGATATAGCTGAGACTCACAGTAGTACCCTTCTATGTCTCAGGTTAAACAAATCCATCCACAGCTTATGTTTATTAATTCTCTGAATTATCAAGTCAGTTGAGCTGGCTTAGGAGGCAGCAAATACAAGCAAGTGGTATGCAAGTTACAGCATCAGGCTCTGGTGTGACATGGCACCATTCATCCCATGGGACCCTGTACAATATAAGGTCAGTTGGGAAGCCCCCCATCATTTCTTCAGCATGGTTATCGACCCCAGCCATGAATATCACTCTCCTCAATCTCTCCCTAGATGTTAGGAAGACAAACAAAGCCAACGGAAAGCAAATTCTAAAGTGATCCAAATGCTGTGCAAACAGAACGTGGAGATGTCTTTCTAAATTCAAAACATGCTTAAATATTATGCTCAAAATATTACACTGCACACAGACGTAACTGTTCTGATTAACCAGGCTCAGTAATGAGGTATAAAAGCTGCAGAAGAAAGCAAATACTAAAACTAGTCTTACTGTTAAGTTTTTGGTTATGTGTGCATCCAAAACCTTGGCTTTCACAATTGGTCTAGCAATTAAGTTTCATAAACTTAAATGCCCAGCTCACAAGAGGGTTGACATTAGTCAAGCTTTTAGCTGACACTTGTTAACCATGTTAGTGAAAAACCCCACTTCATTTCCGATTATATTGTCAGGACTAAAGTTATCTGAGCACAATCTGGCTCTGCACTCCAGGTGCTGCCTGCATTACACACTGCTTTTATCAAGAAGCTGAAGAGGTCAGAGAACAGGACTCAGCTTAATGTCTGCCATGGAGGAAGCCACCAAGGGAAGACAGCTGGTCTGACCCACACCTGTTTGCCTGCCAAAGGTAATCTGAGGGCTTCTCAAGCACACCATGAGTCAAACACATGCCGTGCAATCTGCCAATCAGGTGGCATGGAAATTACCATTTCAGTGTTGTAAACACCTGCCAGATAGACCTCATTTGTGCAGGCAGTTCTGTGTCTTCACTGCATCTTCTACATTGAAGAAGCATTTGTAGAACTAGACCTAGAACAAATGAATCCTAAATTCTAGACCCTCATCAGCCTGGGGGCCATTCTGCCTTTTGAAATCTGTTTCCCCTTGTTCTAGCAGACAAACAAATAAAAACCAACCCAAAACAGTAAGCCGACCCTTGTAAATTAATATTTAGTTAATCTACGAAGCAGCAGATGCTCATTTGCACTTAGGTGACAAAACCAGAGGCCTTAACTACAAGAAATGCATTTGCACAGGAGATTCAAGGACACTTATCTGCACAAATTCAGTCTCTGCAGATGACAGCTAAACACTTTGCAGCACATTAATAAGAGGGAAATAAATATGTTGTGAAGGAGAGCTAAAAAACAAAGCAGTGTCCCCAACTCCCAAAAGTCAACTCTCAACATAAACGGTCCTTTTTGTGACTGGTATTTCTGAGTGCAACAGGGGAAGAGCAGTAACAGCAGGGATGAAGATAAACACAACCTTTAATATTAGCTCACCTATTTAATGGTTTTATTTAATTCATACAATTTGCATGGCAGAAATGGTCACATTTATTTTCTACACTGAGAGCAGAAGCTGTAATGGGCATCGGAAGGCATTAATCCATCAAGTATACGTGTTCATTGGGATTTATTAGCAAAGATAATTGCATGAAAACAGGATTTTCGTGATATTCTTGTATCTGAAAGTGCATTCTTTCAGATTCTTTTGCATTCTTGTTGCCTTCTTTAAAGAAAGCCCTAATTAGCCACTGTGGAAGTTGAACAACCAGTGGACACTAAGATTTAGGAAGAAGGGGTGAACTTGCCCTTTCTTCTTTTTGGTTTCTCTGAACTGTTTTTGCCCTGGGACCTCACAACAAGTTTACACAGGCATGATACCAAGTTAATCTCTCCAGGTTTTCCAGTAGTATCTGCCTGGTAGCTGATTGTCTTAAGCATATGGGCCATAAGACCCTACATGTTTTCCGTGGTGTGGAGACAAATGGCAATTTTGGACAAGTTAATCATTGTACAGATGGTAAAGGGATGCACTTTGCTGAATGAACAGGCTGGAATGAGAAAATTAAATGCAATAATCACCGCAGGGTTTTGCAACTCCATGAGTCTTACAGATAGAAAACAACATTGCAGTTGCATGGGATTTTTAGAGCAAACCTTGCCCCTGCCAAGTTGACCACTATGAAATGACTGAGGGAGTGCTGGGAGCTGGTGAGGACCTGCGTATTATAGTTAGATTTGGGTGACTGGTGGACCATCCAGACAGAGTTCCATCACAGTTTTCTCTACAAAACTAACCCCACCATCTCTCAGGGTTCTTATTTAGGTTTACAGATCAAACAAACCTACAGGAAACCACAGCTCACTGACAAGCCTGTCACCTATGGCTGAAGCCAACAATGCAATCTCAAAGGCCTGGAAGCTCCTGTCTTCCACTAACCCTGCAGGCCTCCCATATGGCTTTACATCTCCCTCCTCAGAGCTCCTGAGTCACAGATGGAGGAACAGTGCTGTGATGGATAGACAGACTCCATCAGACAGTGGGAACGTCTGACAACACCCAGGCATCAGTGAGCTTTCTTTATCACTGTGAGAGAAAATCATTAGGCTCTTCCCTGTATATGCCTTTGTCAGATTGCCTGTCACAATTCAGTCAGGCAAAAGGCAGCCTGCACCGGAGTAAGAGGCATCTACTTGAAAAGAAAAGGCTGTATCACATCTTTCACACAACAGGCTATGACATCCTTTGTGCCTGTCATGTCCAGCATTTGTAGTGCAAGTCTGGCAGTCACAGCCCTGACTCTACCTGTATTTCTACACTGAGAAAATCCATCTATGCTTCCCCTCTGCTCTGCTTTATTCTTACAAGTATCTTCCTCCAGAGGAAGAAAAAAAAAAAAGAGAGCCAGGAAATGAAGAGTAAGGGGCAGATTTGTACCTGCTGTATAAAACTAACAATATAACTCCTCACCACGCCTTCTACTTGCCAAAAGCAGGTCTACCCAGTCCATTCTGCTAGAGGAAAAAAAAGATCAGTGTGTTTGTATACAGAGACATCCACCAGGTCACTAACACACAATGAGACACCAGAGTTGATCATTTTCTCACTCATCCCCACTGATGTTACTGCTTGCATTTACCTCTAGCAACCTGACATTGAAGGGTTTTGACATCACTTCGGTACCTGGCATAGCTCCAGATCAGAGGAAAGACTGCCAGGGAGAGTGTGTCATAGTTCAGAAGAGCGACAGGGTTTGCAGAGGGAAATCATGGCCAAGGGCAATTGAGACCAGCTCATGATACAACACCAGCAGTTGTGGACCATGTTCCCATTGTATAGGTTTAAGTAAACTACAAACCAACAAAAGATGCAAATTGCTGTTAGCACCTTCGACAACCATTTTTTCCAGGCAGTTTTTACAAGCCCCAGTAAGGTGTTTCCACAGCAACATAAATCACTGACTAACAGAACTTCTCAGACAATTCCAGCCCTCCTCTGCAAATTTCCAAGAAAATTGTACCGACAAATATTCTGCTGTAAAACACCGTCAGTGAATTCTCAAAGGAAAAGTCTTCTCTGAACTGTTGTAGTCAAGGGCCTGACCCACATCTATAAGAAAATGGATTTGCTCTCAAGACAGATCTTGTCCCAGGAGAATAAAATGGTTTTCTCTCTTCTTGGCAGATGAAATTGTTATGAACATGAATGAAGACTAAGCCAGTGTAACTGTAAGAGCAACACTCCCATGAGCCTGCTGAGGGTTTGAGACCAGAAGCATGAGACAGCAGCTAGGATAGGGCAATGTCTACAATTGTAGATGGAAGTGCACATACAGTTATTAAACAAAGACAGAAGTAGACTTTAGTGTTTCTTTTGAGAAATGGTATCCAGGTTAGCTGCTTCCTAATGGCAAGGCTCTATCCTGGACTGATGCACAAGCATTCCAGTATATGTGGGAAGATCAAAAGCCTCACCCTTCCTATTACAGATCAGCTCTGAACCAGAAGCAGTAAGCTGCTGAACACATTTGAGGCCACCCACAGTAGGAAATGCAAGCACACGTGGAGCAGAAAGCATGACCTACCCCAGGGCAACCCCTGGGTGCTGACATTCTGTACCACCTTTGGAGAGCAACTTTCAGAAACAGGCTTCAGGGAATTCATCTGGGCAAGCAGCACCATGTGAGACTGCATATGCTCACCTACCACACTCAAGCACTAGATGAGCCTTCTGGTAGGATGCTTACCACCTGGAGATGAACAACATGCCTTGCTTCTTTGTATAGTCAGTGCTGAGATCACATCTGCTGGTCTCTGTTAACCTGGAGTTCCTCACTGAGGAAGGTTACAGGAATCCAAAGGAGTCTGTGCGAAGTGGAGAAACGAGGACAACCTTTGGCTTCAGTATCTGGTTTGAGGAAAGGCTGCAGAAGTCAAGCTTATTCTCAGCACTGGAGTGAAGACTTCAAGGTGACCCTGCCACAGCATGCAAAAACAAACAGCAAGTGACAGGCACCAGAGAAGTGCAGACTCTCCAGTAGAAGCTTTCTAAATATAACACTAAAGAAATCAAGCAGATCTCAGGTAACTCAGAACCAGTCTTGAACTCGCAAACAATCCTAGAGAATGTAATGGGACTGCTCCTAATTTACACCACGTCTAGCACAAAGTACTTTATCAATTATCATCAGTATTGAGCTGGCAACATTGTGCCCAAATAAACCTGAGTTGCACTGAGATGACAGACTTCACCCCACTGCTGCAAGGGAAGTGACAGAAAGGATGGAAGAGGAACAGGAAAGGTTCTAACTGCAGAACATCTAACATCTGCAGAACATTCGTGGCACCACTAAACAGAGCTGCTTTAGAAAAGTAAACCCCTGCTTAAACATATCAGCCTGGTGACTGCAGTTTTCTGTTTTAGAAAGTTACCCAAATATATGCAATACAACATTGTCTGTTTCTGTTATAACTGATGGAGCTGACAAATCCTGTCTTTGTCCTTACTGACCTGTTCAACCACTTCACAGCAACAGAATAAGAGCCCAGGACACACTGTGATTTTCCTTTGCTTGTCTCTGGGAGATGGCAGGGAGCTCTCTGTGAAGAGATACAATCAGAACAAGCTCTCAGTCAGCCTTTGTCCAAAACATTCCTTCTTGCCTTCATTACTTCACTCAGAACACTCAGCCATCACAGTCAGGGTTGACCAGTGTCTGCAGAAGTCAGGCAACACTGGGGCAACAAATACCAGGCGAAAATTGCTTTTAAGTTCAGAGTAAATCTCCCGTCTTTTAGCAAAAGGGCTGCATTGAGAGATTTTCAAATGGGGCGATATTACCTGCATTGGTAGAGCCAACGAAGTTCATTTCACGGTTTCTCTATTACCAGGTTTCTCTATTACTTCATTCAGTGCACAGCTGTAAGCTGTAGTACTACAAAGTCCACTGCAGCTCAAGTTTTTGAATAGCTTATTGTTACACAAGGGGAAATTACCTGAACTCAGAGCACAGCAGAGTGCCCGCAGCTGCCAACAACCACACTCAGCCTCTCCTCATAGGTGCCTGGGGATTTGGAGCACAGGTCTGGAAAGTGCCAGAGAAGCTCCTCTAGAATCAAACCAGTTCCAGAAAGATTATGGCAGTAGATGTATAAGGAAACTGCACCTAAAGCTGTTTGCAGGCACATCAGAAACCACACCAGAAAAAAAAAGCTTTGAAACAAAAGCCTGTCAGTATCAAAGACCACTCCTACCTTCTCAATATAAGAGCCTCTGACAAGCTCAGATTTACTTTCATTTGACCTTCATAGTTTCTCTCCACTGTCTAATTAACTGTTCACACAGACAAATCTCAAAAACTAGTCCACTGTTTCTACAGCAAACTGCTGAAGTGACAAAGTGAAAGCATCCCAACTATAAACACACACAAATGAGCAGTTGATGAGGAAAACCTGTCTGTTAGGACCTTAACTAACCTTTAGAAGCACACACACAGCACTCCCTGCAGCTGCCAGGTCAGATCCCTGAGCCCAGTTCACTGTAAGCAGTTCAGTTCCTCCACCTCACCAGCCTGCATCCACCCCGGAATGCTCCCAACTTGCTTACAGCTGATCAGCCATCTTCAGTGCTGTCATCCATCCCTGCACATATGAGTAGCACCAAAGCTTCGATCCTGACCCGATTTCTCAACAAGATATTAATAACACACAAAGGACATTTTGAAAGACACCCGTACTGTTAGACAACTAGCAGTCTCTACTCCACAGTCCATATAAAGTTTGCTGGTAAATACTTTCATGAGATTAATTTTTTATTAGCAGCTCTGATCCCTCATCAATACGTTGCTTCAAGAGATGATGCTGTTCATAGTAATTGAGGAAAAATCTCTATCTAGTTTAATGGAAGACTCCTTTCCACATGCTGATTAATAATTTTCTATCACCCAATTAGACATACATGCTCAAGGCCACTGTCAATTCAAATATCAAATCCCCTCCTACAATGACTGAAACTGTTATTTACGGTTAAAAGAAATGGAAATGCCCTGCAGAGATTCTAGGGGCTGTAAAACAACTACCGAGCTATTAAGTATTAATTAAGTTGCTGCTTTCAAGCGGTAAAAATAGCATTTAAATACTTAAAATTTAAGGAATTCTTTCCTGCTGCATATTTCCTTAGCCTGTTACTCACTCGCTTCTCATTTTTGTCCTTCAGGTGCTTCAAGCAGAACTGTGGCTGCTGGGCTAGTTAGCTCACTGTAGGGCAGGAGCATCCAGCTGCTTCAGGCAGCAGCCACTTACTTGGTACTCGCATGCTTGACCCATAAGAGCCAGCCCAAAACTAGCAACACACACTGATAGGTGGCCCCGCTCCTCAGGAAACTAATGAGGCTGCAGGATTGGTTTTAAAATGCAATCCTAATGAACCTACTAACTACTGTGCTGCTTCTCAACAGCAGCACATAGGTGACAATTATTAGGCCTGGGGTTCCAATCTCAACTTGTGCTGTTTGAGACCGTGCTGTTATTGAGACCGTGCTGTTAATTTAAGTCCTAGCTTTCCACAACAGCTTGAATTCAAGAGGCTGTTTTCCTTCATTTGCATTGCCAGTGGGATATACAAATGCTACCAGATCAGGACCTGCACAAGTCATCTGCCAAGGCCTGCTTGACTGTGCACCATAGAGACATCATTTGATTGCCAGGCTAATGGTCACAACAGATGGAGAGCACCTTCATGCAGAAAGCAGACTTGCCACTAATTCAGCCCCAAGTGGACAGTGAACAATATAAGTTCACTGATAAAAAATGTTCTGCTCCCACTGAGGCCAGACATGCATATTTTTACAGAGCTCCTACAAGACCAGAGGTACAAGAAGCAACATACTCTAGAGCTCTGACTACTACTCTGGTTTTAGGGAAACCATCTTGTTCAGTGTTTCCCTAACATACATAGAATTCATATTTAATTCTGCCTGCAGAACAGAAGACTGCCAAAAAGCATCCAGGGGAAGGTTGCAAGAGCTGAATCAACATCTGCCACTAGTTTCTCTAGCCAACAGCAGTCATTTTTGTTAGCTGGTCACACCACACAGGGGAGATATATCCAAACCCTTACGGAAGCTGGTATCAGCTTCTCTTCCTTCCTAGATTGCTGTTAACTCTCTCTGAAGGAATCATCTATGAAAGATTTTGCAAAGCTACTGTGACCCACTTACCTGGAACATGCATCTTTTGCCATGAAACCACAACCCTTTCTCCTTAACTGAGGCAGAAAGCAGTTCAATGGAAAGTCACCACATAGATACATTATCACCACCCAGCTCCAAAAATCAACAGTTAGGAGATACATAACTTGACCGTTAAAAGATATGGATATTAAATTAATTAAAAGACAATTTCATTTAACAGTTGAGTTCATACAGTACTCAGATTTTATTAAAGAAAAACCTCTTTGTACACAAGACCATCATATATGACAACAACTTTTTAAGGCTTCTTTTAATGTCAAGTAATGTTAGTTGTCAAGTGGCAAATACAGCCCTTGCTGATGTAAAACATGCAGCAAATTCCAGAATCCATTATGATTAAATGCATCACATGAAGGAAAAAAACACCTTCCATCTGTGAGTTGGCGAGACACCAAGAGAAAAGACTCAAGAGTTGCTTTAGTGATATGGATGCTGTATTGTGGACAAGGGATCACAGGCAGCTGCACGGAGAGAAACATCACTGGCAGAAGACACAGCTTTCACCTAGTACTTTGTAATAACAGCAAATCCAGAGGCCTTCTGAGAGATCCCACTCAACCTGCCGAGAGAACATCCAAAAGCATGTAAGTTCACTCTATATCAAACAGCAAAAATACAGCTTTCGAATCTCACCCCCAAATTCTTTAAGATGCGAAGGACTGTTCTGCAAACAGCCAGTAGAACTGCTGTACAACAAGGAACTCCAGATCCTTTAGAATTCTAGTGCGCAATATAGATAGGTCCCATTTGTGCTCTCCAGTTACAGGCTGCTCAGAAGACTTCAGCCTCCCTCACAGCTATGACAGCTGAACATGGGTTACACAAACAGCAAGATCAACTTGCAACTGAATGGAACTAGCAATAAGTGTTTACTCAATAAAGCAAAATTCTCTTAAGCACATTTTCTAAACCGTTGGTGAAACCCTAAACAAACAGTCAGGTTTTCAGAAGGGATCACATATGATCCCATACAGAAGCAAAGGAAGGGGAAAAAGAAAACCCACAAGCAAACCCTCCTTGCAAAACAGAAATATGCTGAAACCTAACATTTATTTACTTATATAGCATGGAGGATATCTCATTCACATGTAAAATAAATGCACAACAAAGGTTCCTTGACTTTATATGACACACTTCATTTTAACACTACTGAGAAGAGGCAAAATGGGAAAAAAAAAAAAAAAAGCCAAGTTCATGTCCTTTTAAGTTAAATTTAACATTGCCAAAGCTCTGCCATTTCTGTTACTGGAGATCTCCCAAAAGTCAAAATCCTTCCACTTTCAGTTTTTAAGACTTTTATGTATGTCAGATAATGTAATGCAATCAGTATTACTAAGATGCATGCAGACAGCACCCTCCAGTGCTGTTTGCCCTCCAAGCATGCAGCACACACAGATTCCCTGCCCATAGGCAGAAGAAACCTCAATACAGAACCAAGTGACAAACTGAAGAATCTTACATCTGTGGAATCAGACAAATCTGGCTTAAATGTACGTTTGTATCAGCATTGCCGATCTGATGGGGAAAAAAGTAGGAAGTCATCATATACCACAGAATGACAGATGCTCTTCAGCTTAATGTTGAGACAAATTTTAGGTAAACTAGTAAAAAGTGTTTTCTATTCATATGCTGTCGTTCATTTATCACAACAGCTTCCAGGTTACTGCCTACCTGTAGTGTTAGTTCCTGCTCACTGCCTCACTACCTCAAACATTCTGTAAGAGGACAAAGGTAACTCACAAAGGGCTTATGATAGAGTGCTCAAGTCTACCTATTAATCAAGTCTCCTTGGAAACAACTCACCTTTGCTCCTCTATTAAAAGTGGAAACACACAGCAGAGAAAGCCAAGGGCAACTGCAGTCACACAGCTGATCCACTGCTGGCTACAGCCACCTCATCAGGTCCCCAGCAGGCCCAATGTCCCTCTGCCTTCACAGAGGCCTAGGAGTGAAATGCAAGGAACTGTTAGCACTGAACCCCATGGAGCTGTGGGACATCACAGCTTTTTCCTGCTGGTGTGTCAGACAAGATCTGGCTAGAGTGATGAGTAATCAACACTGTCGCTCTGATGGGGAAAAAAGTTCAGTCATCACCTACACCAGCAGGCCCAAAGAATTACAAAGCAACACACCCACATCAGCCATGTCACTACCTGAGACAGGTTCACAGAGAGTGGTGAACTAATGGCAGAAGCAGCAAAGCCACACATACATACAGACCCCACAGAACACTAATAGGATCTAACCCCCCCCCCCTCAACATTTACTCAAGCTGGCTAGCACTCAAACCCCAAACTCAATAGCCTCTCTTCCTAAGGAATCCATGCCAGGATGGTCCCCATAACATATTACGGTAGCTGCTCTGAGCACAGTACCCCCATGTCTCCAGGTAGAATGACCTTACAACGAGTTCTATGAGCACAGACTATCTAAAAACAAATAAATAACGGGACACAGCTATAAATCCACCAGTACCAAGTTAGTAATGCCTTGATATGCTTCTTTTTGTTCACCAGTCACACTTGCCACTGTAGACAAGATGAAACATGAGTGACACAAGGCACAAAGGCTCCTGCTGCAAGGCTTCTGCACAAGTTGACCCTGTGTGCTTTCATCACTGAGCACTAGGCTATGTATTGCACATAATACAGCAGTCTCCAAAGACACTAATTTGACAAAGCATTTCGGAAGCAGATCCCCTGCATAAAGATGTTTTGTTTTACTAAGTTTAAACCATCAATCAACAGAAGCCTTACAGACTTGCTATTCTTACCTGTTAAAGGTGCCATCTTATCAGGTCTCCAACAGGTCCAATGTCCCTCTGATTTCACAGAGGCCTAGGAGTGAAATGCAAGGAACTGTTAACATTGAACCCCATGAAGCTGTGGGACATCACAGCTTTTTCCTGCTGGTGCATCAGACAAGATCTGGCTAGAGTGATGAGTAATCAACACTGTCGCTCTGATGGGGAAAAAAGTTCAGTCATCACCTACACCAGCAGGACCCAAGAGTGACACAGCTACACTCTAATAACTTCCCCAGGCATGTCCTTAAGGCCTGAAAGAAACTTACACAAACCCTTTCCCAGAAATAAATAACTGATCTGACTGCTCAACAGGCTCATGGCAAACACTGGAGAACACCAGGAAAAAAAAGTTTTAATAGGCTTCTGCAGTACAGCATGAGATGGCTAATGCAAACATAGGAGGCAGACAGAGATAACAGATTACACACTTCTGCAGCTACAACCTTTGCCTTTACAGCAATGATATTTCTACCCATGCAATGAAAGGGCAGGAGGCTGCACATGCAGCTTTGAGGGTCGGGCAGTTTCCAAACTCCAGGACACGGGAAAGGGCCATGGACACCACATGCTCCATCCTATGAGCATTACCGCATACCTACCAGCAAGCGGCAGAGTAGAGAAGTGCCGAACCAGCCCTTCCAGCCTGGGGGAGGCACAGCTCCGCCCATGGGCTTCCGGGCTGGGCCTGCAGCTCTGAGCAGCAGCGCCCACGTGTCTGCATGGCCGGGCCGAGCCCCGGCACAGAATCACACACACAGAATCACAGAATGACCCGGCTTGGAAGAGACCTCAAGGATCATGTAGTTCCACCCCCCCCCTGCGTGGCAGGGCCACCAAACATACACCTTTACTACATCAGGTTGCCCAGGGCCCCGTCCAACCTGGCCTTGAAAACCTCCCAAGGACGGGGCATCCACAACCTCCCTGGGCAGCCTGTTCCAGGGCCTAACCTGCAAGGACACAGCTGTAACCCACCATCCCACCCGTGATACTCGTTTCTTGCCATCCTAGACCTGATACTTTGCGTGTAACTGGAGCAACACGAGGCTCCTGTTGCAACGCTTCTGCACGAACAAAATTGCTTCCAGCCCTACAATGCTTAGGATAACGTTCACATCTGCTCATCTTTCAAGTCTCCGGGGATAATAATGTAGCAAAACATCATGAAAACAATTCAGGAACGGCCTTAAAACTCGCACGGTTACCAAAGGGACACAGGAAACTCACCTATCAGAAACTCTGGCATGGCAGAGCTTAGCAGGCAGCTGCAGCCGTCCATCACGCAGACCCAACGTGCTTCAATAGCCTGGGAACAAAACAAAGAGACAGTGAGCACGGAGCACACGAGGCTGAGGGCCACGGCAGCCCCTCTATGCTGGTGTATCAGACAAGATCTGGCTGAATCGATGAGTAATCAACACTATCGATCTGATGGGGAAAAAAGTTCAGTCATCACCGACACCAGCAGGACCCGGGAGGGGCAGAGCTGCAATAACCACGCTCCATGGGGGCAGTAAGGGCACAATAAAGGCACGGCAGGTTCCTCAGCACAGCGATCCGAAGGGACACGGGCAGGGATATGGGATGGAGCTCAAGGGATGGGGCAGAGCCAGGAAGGGGCGGCTGTGCTGCAAGGCCAGGTGCTGCCTCACTAGGGAAGAAAAAAGGCGGCACGACAGGCATCCAGCCGAGAGCTGGAGCTGCTGTGAAGAAATAATATAGTGTAAAACCCAAACCCACACCCACCGAGCCACCCCCAAGGCAGAGGAGCAGCCCCACTCACCTCCCAGCGCCGCAGCAAGAGGCCGCTGGGCTCCTCGCACCGCGCTTTATGCGCCGCCTGGGCCCGCCCCGTCCCGCCCCCTCCGCGCGGAGGGTGGGAGCAGCCGCCATGTCGGGTGGTGCTCTCAGCTCTGGGTTTCCGTGCTTATTTCCCCACTGTTAATAGCTATTCCTCGTGTTGAGCTCGCTGCATGTTAAGCGGTGTGGAAACGATCTCTTCTGCCCCGCCCGGGTGCCCTGAAGACGGGGGAGGAGGTGTTGTGAGACGCCTGGTGTCCGGCCGCCATTTCGCGGTGCAGCTGAGGCAGGTTGAGGCCCCGCCGCCCCATGGAGCTCCTCCAGCAGGGGATGGCTGCTGTGTCCGCTCACCCTCACAGCGATAAGTGAGGTGAGGCTGCCCGTCTTTCCATACCTTATAATGCAGAAAAGGCCCAGAAATGTCCATTAGGTGGGTGTTGTGTGCACCCCGTGCTCCTGGCATCGATACATCTTATATATTATTCTCGTTCGTTTCTTCTTGGAAAGAAATTTTACCACTAAGTAACAGAACGAAGATGTGCTGCAAATAACCGTGTTTTGTAACCCTGCCGCTGCTGTGTCTGGTGATTTTGCAGCTCTAAATTCACCTTAGCAATGGGCCCAGTCACCTCTATGTGGTGAGGATGTGCCCTGGGGCAGCCTTGAGTTCACACAGGAGGTTATTTCTCCATTCCCATTTATTCATCTTGTCTATTATTATCTAGTTACATCCACACTGTGTCTGTAGGACGTATGGCCTAGCAATATATAATTCAACTACCATTAAAATTCCAAATGAAATGCGTTTGTAAGCAACTAATTCCAGAAAGCAGCTTAGCAAATGGGACTCATGGAAAAAAATACAATCCCATTAATCCAGGTTCCAAAACATCAAGAGATGAAAAGGCAGCCTAGAGAAGGACTCTACAGAAGGACATTTTAAGAAGATTACAGGGAAAACTAATCTTGTTACACTGCACACCCATGTCATGTATGTAACTCAGAAAGAACTGTAAATGTGACCCAGCTGAATTTTAGCAAGAGACCTTTTTGCACATTAAAATTCTTGTGTTTGTTTGTTTTTTCATTAATACAGACTAGCACATGTTTTCCGCCAGACACGACATTAAACTGATCACGGCCCCATTGTAACTGAAGCAGGAACCTCAGACCTGATGGCAGTAGCAGATTTAGAGGTCAGTGGCTATTGATCACCAGAGACTGGAAACAAAACTCTCATACAGAGAAATGCCAGTGTTGATTTTCTCATGACCACAAGCCTTCCCAAAGATGCTGCAGTTTTCTTTTAGGTTATAAACATCACAGCCATGCAGGTCTGGGTTTAATGCTGATTTAATGCATCTAGTTCAGGTTCAGCTTTAAAATTGATCAAAACATTTTAGTTTTTCCAAGCTCAGACAATTCATTTAGGAAGTGTAAACAGCTTGTTAGATGAGCAACTGCCTTGTTAACAGCTGTGCACTGAGGATATAATTTCTGTTGATGCACAATACCAGTAACATTTTGCAAAATTTGTGGCTAAATTCTAAAGAAAATAGTTTTTGAGGAAAAAGGTAGCTTTGATGGCTTACAGATTACTCTCTTTTATTATTAGCAAATTAATTTTACATAGGCATTGATAAAAGACACTGCTCTGTCATAACAAGATGGAGCAATGGACCAATACGGTATCAACTTGAAAGTAACTTCAGAGAAGGGCATGAACATTTTTATCATGCAAAAGTAACTGAGTGTTGTTGGTCCATTTACACGGGACAAACTTTTCCACTGCAATGCTGAAAGACTGCAGAAATACATTACAATACTTTTCAACTCACACAGTACGAGAGAAAGCACAACACAACCTTTGCTAAGAATGCTTCGAAGAGACAATTATTTAAACGTATTTAGCTTCTGTGAATTAGATGTAGCACATTGTCTTCAAGTTTCTATCCCCTTTAGTAATTAAAGTAACTCAGTGGCTCAGTATTTTAACATATAAGCACTTCAGTATCAGCAAACTTTAAAGGGGACTAGACAAACATTTTATGCAAATACAGTGGCAGTTTGTAGGAAAATTATACTGAATCTCTTTTACAGCAAACTACTGATGAATTTACTTTTTTCAGTAATACTTTCATTTCCCAATTACTTTTTCTTGGCAAGAGCTAGATAGTCTTCTCTCCATAAAAACCAGTCTGCTGTGTGAAAACTACAATGAAAGAAATACTTAGCAGTCAGAACACAAGATATATCTTTACTGTGATGTACTTTGTAACAATGTTAAAATTTCAAGTACAGCGATTTAAGAGAGATTGTACCCATGTTAACACGGGGAGTGGGAGATTGTGTCTGTAGAGATGCTCAGTTGTACCCAAGTGGCTTTTGCATTTAGATTTAGCTATGAGAAATGTCAGAGGTTTTGTCCCTTTAGCACAGAGCCAGGTTTGCCTCCTTAAGGAGCATAACCTGCTCTAAAAAATAAAAACAGCAACAATAAAAAAGGTAATGAAAGAATGATAGTTTAGGATGACAGTATTAAAAGCATATTCTGTCAAGGGTATTTTTGGCATAACTACATTAAGACATTCAAAATCTGAAGCGCTCTCTCTTAGCAGATTGCTAAAATACTGTGAAATCGGAAATAGGAGAAGAAATACAGTTTAAAAGTGCTATTTTCATTCCTAGCTGAATACAGTTTGTTTCATTAGGATGCTGCTAGCAGTACAAAAAATAATTTATTTTGTCTGAGAATAAAATAAACTCTTGGATACGTAATATTCACCATCTGTATGCTCTTATTCAGTTCTAATCCAGAGAGATTAAATGAACATCCTAGAGATTTTGCTTTAACAATTTATGTTCCCCATCCTCTTTTCACAGGACGTTCAGGTTCTTGTTCAGAAGTTCTTGAGTATTAAGTAAGTGTATAAATCCAAGCAGCATGTAACAGAAAGCAATACAGCATGTTGCAGCCACAGAGATGAAGCTGAATATTTTCAGATTGGTAACCACCTCTGGACCAGTATTTCTTAATCCGAACTTTGAAACATATATTAGACATCCTTAAGGAAGCTTTTACACTGATACACACTTGTTCTGTTCGTTTTTATCTGCAGATAAAAGCACCAAACAATTATGTGGTTGCTTCACAAAACAAGATTGTGTCAAATAGCACGCAAACATCCTATCCCTTCCTGAAGTTGGGTACTTCTGCAGCCTCCACCATTTGTCTTTATACATTATTACATCAGAACAAAAATCCTACTTTAAACTTTGACCAACAAGTTAGGACAGAATTTTGGTAATTGCAATAGAATCCCAAGTACATCTACATTTAACTCCAATGTACATCACTAAAATGAATGTTCTCAATTCTCCAGACAAATAACTGCCATACTATTAGTGGATTCCCTGGCTGAGTTGTTTCAGGCAGGATTTATCCAAAGGAAATACCAGCCTGTCTGTTTGAGACAAGGCGAACTGGTATAGGAGCTTCAGTAACAGCACTGTCACTGCAACTAGAATGAAGTGCAAAACTAAATCCCATTCTAAGCACATCAAATGTATTTTAATATCACGGAACAAACATATATCACAGTGAATCCACACTTCTGCTCATTCTGTAGGCACACTGTGGCTACCTACAAGTCAGCATTCTCCAAAATAAATTTTGCACAGATTCTTTCTTTTTGTAAGATCTGTCACCATTAGTTTCAGGACAAAAACCATGAAAAATTACATTTCTTCCTTTGGGAAGTGAGAATTTCCTAATAACAGACATCATTTTGCTTTAAAAAAATCCCCTGAAATGAATTTCATGATTCTCCTTTATGTGTTGCACTTTTTCAGCTCAAGAATAACGAAGTGACCCACTGAAGAAAGCAAATAATCCTCCCTGAATGAACGTTGACTACCCAACTACCCACTTTATACACGATGTTTAGAATCCAAGTTATTAAAATGGGAAACTTAGACATCAGTCTTTAAGCTCAGTAACACAGCACTGAAAAACACTGGAAAAGGCTTCGCTTTAAGTTTTGTAGGCAGCACATCTACAGAGCCAATTCTCAGGTTCTTATACAGGGCATTGAAGTGGAACATTTGACTGTATTTCTCCAAGAAACAGTGGCATGGCATCACTCTTAAGTGCAGCACTTTACAAAAGCACAGAAACATTTTAAGAAAAGCAATGTAAAAGCTGCTAGACATTTGAGCTGGCTTAAGGCTTTGACATTTTAGAAAGCAGTAGTAAGTGCTTTCCTTCCAATAGCAGAAAATAATAACTTGATGATTAGAGTCCATCCAAGCAAAGGAGCACAGGCAGATAAGACATTTTCTTTGGTGAAGGAAAATGTACTGCCTTCTTTCTCTGTTCTCTGCTGGTATTTATAACCTGAACTAACAGAAAACTAACATAAAAATACTTCCAGAATCTTTCTGAAAATCCCAAGCTGCTACTTCAGAGCTTGTGTGCTCTGTATTTCCTTTTGGGAATTTAAACAAAGTCAAATAAGATAACGGGGAGGAAATCTGATGGAGGGAAAACAACATTAGCCAATTAAGATCTGAATACAAAAGTTATCTTAAAACAGACCTTATATGTTTCTGTTTGTTTTATAATGGAATCATTAATGAAAGGTAAGACTGCAAGTGTGGCACTGAGCCCAAGCTAATATAGACTGATGATCTGAAGCTCCAGCTCATTCTACTGCAAGATTTTATAAAGACCAGAACGTGAAAGTAGAAAGATTTATTATTTCAAAGATTATTATTTTAAAGAAAGAATCCAAAAAGATATGTCTCTGCAGACAGCACTTTGCTTTGTATTCAGAAATATATAGTTTATATCAGCACTAGCCTCCTAGATTACCACAGTCAGGGTTTTTCTTGTTCACCTCAGTTTTTGTTCTTATTTTTTTTTATATTTCTCTTCTTTGTGAAACATTCTATAATATCAGCTGTACTAAAGTGTAATATAAAGCCTTATATATAAAGCTTTATATGTAATATAAAGCACTTGCTGCATTGAGCACAGAGGAGTCAATAGAGAAAAAAAAAGTGACTGTAGTGCTCCAGAAAAAATCCCACGCTTATCTAGAACTCATTTGTGTTATCTAGAATCCACTCGTGGCCATCAAGTCTTCCATCACATGGCTTTTATAAGGTCTTTCACAAAAAGAAGCTTCTCTTACATAGCACCTCTAAGATGAATGATGCACTTACGAGCATTGAAATAGAGAAATATGTGGTAAAATACCTTAAAATTCACATGAAACAACATTACCAACAAATGATTTACTAAAAAGCCAGAAGTTCCATCCAAAGACAAAACTAAATTGCAGCAGATAGATGCAGGGAGACCATTTACACTGCTACCGATACGCTAATTGTTTCCCAGTATTGTTTGGTAAATAGCTTATTAACTGTAAGGATTTGCAATACAAAGCCTCAGCCTAGCAAGTTTCTTTTAATTTTTAAATGTACATCATTTAGTTCTACAAATGTTAAAAAAAACAAACAAACAAAAAACCAACCAAAATGTTTTACAATGTTTTTTTGCTCTTATAATGATCAAAGCCAACTTGATTCCATAAAATTTGGTATGCAGTTAATGTAGCCCAATAGTTTCTGATAATGCAAACAAAGAAGGCTGAGACATTTAGCTCTGGGTCACAGCATGTGCAGTTACTGCTTTCTACGATGAGTTACTACACACACTGCATATAGGAAGTGTTGCTACAGATTACCAGTTAAGTACACATGAACATAGTTCACATCCAAATGACACACTGCCATGGGTCAGTCCACAGTGCCAATTTTTGTTGCTAGAGGGAAAGTTTCGCTTCATTTCTTAAAGTACTACTTCCCCAGAGTCACTAGGTGCAAGGCAAGGTTATGACTCAGATTACAAGCAAACAAGGAAACTTGAAAGTAGAGACTTTAAAATCTTTCCAACCTGTTGCGCCAGGTTTCCTGCCATAATCATAAGGTTAGCTTAAGCTCCCATGAATACAGTTGCACTAATACACTGTGGCACACATTACAAAATGTACCTACTTTACTTTTGAATTTCCTTGACCTTGCCAATATTTCACATTCTCCACATCGCTAAATAGTAATTATTTATATGTTGTTGATAATCATTGTACAGTTACGCCATAGCTTTACAATACCGCCCGTACTATGTCACAAGAATTACAGATCGTATAAAAAAAAGCAGCCCCTGTAGTGGCATACAAGAATAAATTAACCCCAAAAAAATTTAGTATTACCATTTATTGGTGACAAACACTACGTTTTACTTACATTCCATGGGGAGAAAAAATTCCAGCGTAAACAATGAACTGAAGCAGTACTTAACTTGCAAGGCTATCGTGCTTTACCTGGACCATATGCAAATACTTTATTGCACACAGTTCAGTGCGCAATAACACAACATCAAAAGCAACACAGTTTATATATAAACATAGGTAATTTTTTTCAGCCCTACATGGAGATGTAATTAAACAGTATAAAGCACTCAAGGAAAATCAATCTGCGGTTTTATACATTGAGATCATATCCTGTAATGTAGTGAGCTGTGTGTCATCTATACACACAGTCTCTAAAACACAGATCAGAGATCACTTACAGTCACGTTGCATTCAAGTTCCCATACCCCTAACTCAACAAAACTAGAAATTAACCAAATATGATCAAAGTTTAAAATTCCTGAATTGTTATAATTCATTCAACCATTGGGTAATTACACCAGGTTTGAGAAAATACTGGAGTTCTTAAAAATAGTGGGCACACAATTTGTTTGCAGAGAAACTTTCTATTTCAATAAAAGCAAAATAACCACATACATGGATATGATCTTCCCAAGTTAGTTCACAGATAACGTCAGTCTCAGAAGACAAAGTTTCTAAACTGTGCTATTGTCCTAGATACAATTAAGAAACTTTTAAATGAAAAATTTATAGTGTCATTTCAATCAAAACAACATAATGAAACTAAAAAATTTATCACTGTTTGAAGAAAAAGCAACAGTTATGATTTAGACACTACAGTAGGTCGTAAAGACTGTAGCACTCTAAAACAGGTTACATTAATAGGAAGCATTTGATTTTCTCTGGTGCTTTCATGTTTGGGTCCAGTCAAAAGCCTTTTTAGGCAGTGCTGTCCAGTGTTTGTCCCAAAGTGTTTGAGTTAGCCGGTTTGAGAAGAGGGTCACTTTCCATTTCTTGTTTCACACATCTGCGAATGAGGAAACATCTGTTACTTATGGGATAAAGCACCACTTCCTCTAACAAGACACTTCTAAATCTGATACAGAGAACTTGTGGTGCAGATGACAATCTGCTTACATGCAACCGGCCTCAGTTTTTAATCAATCAGCATTCTGCTGATTCCATTTTTTTGGTACCTTGTTTTCTAAATGACAGAACAAAAAGCCACTTTATTTTTTCTGGTAGAAGACAAATTTACAACCCTTTCCTCCCCCCCCTCCCGCTCCCACACAATTTATTATGCGAGCAAGCTGTGAAATCTAAACAGAGATTACAATTTACACACAGGAAATTTCTAGAGGCTGCTCTAATACAGAAAAACATCACAATATTTACAAATACACGTAACTAATTTAAGCAGAGATATCACAGTCAAAATTCCTGTGTATCACAGCCATCACACTTTATCCACTTGCTCTAGCATTAAGCTTAGTAACTTGCATTTGACATTACAAGAAAATTACAAGCTGGATCATAAAACCTACCCTCTCGTCCTTCTCAGGAAGGTAACAGCCCTTGGTATTTTAACTTCTCTGGCAAAGAAAAAAACCCTCATATTTTATTTGTATATCTTGGGGTTACAGGTTTCCAATAATACAAGGGAAAGTCAATGGGTCACACTCACACAGACATTGGTCCATTTCCTGTTCTTGGCATCTCTGTGTTTTGTTGGTCCAGCTCAGACAGCAACTTCAAAATGTTCAATGCAGCCTAAAGAAAAGAAGCAACATCCAACAATCCAACTGGATTTCATTTCATTTGTTTAGTGAAGTGGGGACTGGGACTCAAAGTAAGCATTCTAATTTCAGCAATATATTTTTGAAGAATCAGAATTATGGCAGAAAATATTAAATGGTGTAGAATTTGATTTTACTCCAATAAACAACAGAATGGTACCGTGACTAGAGGATTCCCACAACATTTGTTTTAGCAACAGGGAAACATTAATTCAGCAGTACTATTAATATAATGGAAAAAGACAGAATTATTAACAGCTCCAACTGTACAGTACTTGGGTAAGGACATCAAAATACGCAGAACCAAAAAGTCCTCCATAGAATAAGAAAAAAAAAAAGACTGAGGTATAAGAGTACAAACAGGGCACGCATAACTGCATAAAATAAGTGTATTTTGTTAATGTGGTTAAGGCAAAAGTTACTTCCTTTAAGAATTGAAAAGATTTTTCAGTTTTGTTCAGATCAGTTTCAGGCACACCTCTTCAAAACACTCAGTTTGTTATGGTACATTTATTAGTGAAAGCTGAATATCTGAACATGGGAATGCTCTCACATCAGCCCAGGATTGTCCTCACATCTACCACATTACAATGGTTAAGCTTGAATGCTGCTGTCCTTTTCCCTTCACCTACTACACTGACTTGTGTGCTTAGTCTTCCAGTAGCTCTTTACAGCAGGATATAGAGATGGGCATCAAAACTAAGTGACAAAGATCAAAGGGAACTCTAACAAAATATAGCTATTATAAAATTATTGCAAAAAAAAAAACCCAAAATGTTGAGTCTAAAAATCAGTAAAACCAGTTTTCTTACATGTATTTATTTACATATTACAAACTCTTGCTTTAGCCTGTGGTCTAGTCACCACTAGACACCAAAGGAAATAAACTTCTGCTAAGAAGTACTACCTGTAAACCAAAATTATTGGCATTCATTAAGCATGTTAAAGGTTATTTAAGTTAGATGTTGATATTATTCATCAGTTATTTCAGCTATCTGTAATGTATTTGACAAAAATATTCAGGGAATTGTACAGCATTTAATTATTATCTGACAGTAACAGAATCCTGTTCTACCTGCTGTATCACTGAGCTTATTGAAGACAAAAAGGAAAGCATTTCATTTCAGTAAAAGTCATCATACCATATCGTGACAAGACTCTACATCCTTTCCAATTCCATGGCTGATCAGTGGTGGCTGAGAGGAACAGTTTATAAGAGACACAAACTCGTTCTTGTTATTTTTTGGAAAGTCTTTATATTCAACCTGAAGAAAAGAGAATCATTTAGTTCTTTTCAGTTAGCCAAATATAAGAAATAACACATCACAACTGCTAAAGATTATTTGCCCACATATGAAACCAAACTCTACTTTTACTCATCCCCTGTCAGCCAACAGAACCATTTACTTCTGAGCTTTACTTCAGTTGTAACAATAATTGTGAGTAATCACAGGAGCTGCAAGCCTTCTGGATTACAACTGCTGCATAATGATTACTTATTCAACTCACTGCTACCTGAATTTTTTTCCTGTTACACTTCTAAATTGATGAAGCTCTTATTATTAAGAACAATATCAATAAAGTATCAATATAGGAAATTAAATGCTATTCTAATGAAAGGGACTAAAGTAAATGCACGGTTTATGGCAGTGTGAATGCATCAAGTTTTCAAAAAAACCCTGAGTTCACATTATATTCCCACATCATGACAGAAAACACTACTTTCATTTTTCTTCTTTTCAGACCCTACACACCAGCACTGAACTGAGCCAGAGGATGTAGCATATAGTGCATATTTAGCAACAAAATAATAATTAAAAAAAAAGCTGTAAAATTCAGTATATTTTGTAGATGAAGTGTTTACATGAACATTAGTCACCAGCAGAACTAAAATGCTTTAAAACAAGTTGCATCAGTTTTGATAGCTCTGGAAGAACTCTTGAAAACTGAATGTTTACCTGGATTCCTTGAACATTGGAAAGATAGTCCAGCTGTTCAGAGGGCCTGGTAAGTGGTCCGTGGGGCACATGGCCTGATGAGTTGTTATTTTTTAATATGGTCTCAGCAGTAGGAGAAGTACCACCATATAATAGCTCTCTAGCAATCATTGCTGTTACAGTCGCCTTGGCAGGATTTGGGGCTGCCCTATTGAATTCTTTGGTGTGGTGTCCTTGACTGGCTCCTACAGCTTGTGCAACCTCAGGGACCATGGGAAGAATTCCAGCGGGAAGCTGCTGATGACTGAGATAAGGCATCCTAAACTCGTCTTCTTTATTACCTGAGGAGAAGAAAGGTACCACCAATACAGAGCTTGCTTATTGCAACTATTCCTCCAAGCCTGGAACACTAACCCTAGGAGACACAAACTGCATCACTTTTCCAGGGAATCTGCTCCCATCCTCACCTGGACTGGATACCAGAGAAACTTTCTCCTAAGTCAAAGAGACTAAGCTCTCCTCCTCTCTCTACCTTTTCCTCACAAAGAAATTGGTCCAACTCTTCTGCTTATTACAGCATGTTGAATGATGCTTTTAAGGGACAGGGAAATGCATCAGGGCTGTGCTTCTTTCAGTAAGGTTACTTACTAGTTGAAGTCTCTTCAGAGCCCGGCTCGAAGAAAGTTACTTTTCTTCCATCACCTGTTTTCTTCACTGGTGTCTTAGAAATAAAGAAATGAGGTCAAACAATATGCCTTTAAAAACATTTTTTCCCCTCAAGTGTTAAAGTTTTCAAAACATGGCCATGACTTGTCAAAATTTTACTGAAGAATTACTATTCAAATGTCTCTCTACTCTCATATACCTATAAAGAAAAGACAAATTCAGTGATTCTTATTGAATGAATAAAGCCATCTACAAGTTACTGAAGTTTTATTAGGAATGCAGCTATTGAGGAGTAGATACCATTATTAGCCAGTTAAAATAACTCATACTGAACCATTCCCTGGAAAATACATTTAAACTGAGCCTTCTGATAAGACTTACATTTGCTTGCAAAGTTGAATCCCTGATGTATCCAAAATGGTTTCCTGACCACTGCAGAAGGCATGACTTTACTATACATTTACTGTTGCAAATTGTATTGCAAAGCTGCTACTGTTTAAACTCTGTGGTCAGTATTTAAAGAATATTACCTTCTCTTCTGTCTTTAATGCTGGTTTTGGAGGCTGAGGTTGAGGGATCTTGAAACCTAAAATTTCCAACATATTTTCTGCTGCATTACGTTTAGCAACCTTTTTGTTTGTGCCCATTCCTTCGGCTGTGTGTACACCAACCTTCACCTAGACAGAAGAGGAAGAAAGAGCAAGTAAAATCTTAAGCTTAGGATTGAATCTTCAGATTCGCTCCCTGTTCACCTGCATCTTCAATACAGCACAAGTCACAAGATAGTTCAAACCATTATTTTAAGCAACAATTAATATGTTCCTTATTATCTCCAATCACTGCCTTCCAAGCACAAAATAGCAAACAGAAATAGCATAGTCAGTTGTATTTCATCATAACATGCTGGCACCAATCTAAATGCTCAAAACTGGCATCACAGTGGATTCAGTTTTTCAAGCTGAAGTTACCCGTTTAGCAATTTTTCCTAATGTACTGGAAAGGAACCAATTTTTCTGCTTATTCCAGAATATAAGAAAGGGCTGGAGGACATCATTAGTAGAGGCTGGCAGATAGTCAACACCAGAAAACTACCATACTAATGGAATTCACAATAAAGAATGCAGAAAGCATTGTACTCCAAGGCAACACACAGGAAGGAAAAAATGAAGAATTAAATATCTGGTGGAATTTACTAATATTTCTGTAACAAATTCAATGCAAATTTGGCTGTAATCCTATCCATTCTGAATATCATCATCACACTGTCATCACAACAAGCCAACAACAACGACAAAAAGAAACATCACAGCCAAGCAACTAAATTTCTCAAGTCAACATACAAACCTGCATAACAAATTCCCTGCGTCTTGGAAGACCGCGTTCTGTGATGAGCATGTACTCTGGTTCCTTCTCTTTCTTGGCCTGCTGTATCTGGGCAAGTCTGCTAATGGGATTCATGCCTTGACCATATTCTGGACTCGTCTGCAGCTATACAAGAAAAATGTTCAGGATATAAGCCAAAATTTGTGAATGTTTGAGTCAGGAAAACAAAGCCACTGAACTCCTTATTTTCTGAATTAAAAACAAACTAAAACCAAAATTACTTAACAAAATACCACTGCAGCCATGGAGAAGCACCCAATTTATTTGGCTGTGCTATCATAGTTGACCATATAGAACCTACCTCAGGAAACAGTTTCAGAAATTCTTATCATATGTTGGAAAGGACAGGCATGCAGGAGAATTTGTAGAAGGTAAAAGTCATGCAAAACCCTGTGCTAAGGATTGAAAGTCAAAGCATGTTTTTTAGGTACTGTTCATTCTTTTACATGGTTTCTCTTTCATCCTGAATTTATTACGAACTGTTGTAAAAATATTGACAGAACCCCATTTGCTCCCAGTGGGAGCAAAACATTCTTTTGCAGCATCAAAATGATGATAAATGTTACGCAGTCTAAGAATGTTTATAATTGACTAAGAAACGTCTGTCGTGTGATGACTTACAGCAGTTAGATTGTCTCTTACCTTCACTATTGATTTTGTTTTCTTTTTGATTCGTGGCTTCATTTTCTCAACCGTAGGAAGGGGCGGCAATTTTTTCAGTTCTTCTAGGACTGCTATTGCAGCGTTTTTCTTTGAGATCTTCTTGCTCTTTCCTTCACCTTCACCCATGAATTCTCCAACTGACACCTTGGTTACAAAGCTCTTCATATGGGGGGGACCACTTTCCTTGGTCACCTGTTTCAGAGGGAAAAACTGAGTGAAAGCGTGATAAACACTTATTAAAAATGGCACGGTACATTGTTTATAGCAAAATTCTCTAAAGCACTATGGATAAACAGATATTAAATTCTGATAACATTCATAAACAGACTATTTAAATCATCCTCTAATAACATAATCCCACCCAAATAAATCAATGTTAGAAGACCAGATGCAGCAAGCCATAAACATTATTTACATATTACAGTCATGAACGCATCTTGCTTATTTACTCCTTCAAAATGACTGTTCTATTTCACTGTCAACTTCCATACAGATAACATCACCTCATACATTATGTTACAGTAACAGAACATCACTGAGAAAGCCATTACTTGAGATCCAGCAATTTAACTCAGTAATCAGTAATTCTGGAACCATTTAAGTGCTAGCTGCTTACTACAGATTTAAACTTCACTCCTAACAAATCATACTTCAGAACATTCAGAGTCAAAAGATAAAACTGAATTGAGAGCTTCCACCCACAACTGGCTTTTGTGACAGTATATTTTTACTGGTGATGTTCATGCCAATCTGTAATAACTGGAATACTCACGTAAAATTTCATAAAACAGTTTAAAAAGCAATTTAGTTGCACACAACTATATTTTCTTATTGTAATCATTCATATAATTGATTGAAATGTGATTCTGCCAGCACAGGAAGGCAACACAATAAATTAATATTTTAATGCAATTAAGATGCTCCTATTGAAGCTACTGATTTAAGGTAACTAAATGATCAAGGAGGGGCAAAGAGGCAGCAAGCAGCCAGGCCAAAGGGAAAGGAAAGTAAGATGCACATGAGGTCACCTCATGGCAAGAAAAGAAACCTATCTGTGAGATTCTACGACTTGCGGGTAGTCCACATCAGTGCTCAGTTAAGAAAATACTTCCATAAATAAGCTCCTTCAGAGCAAGTTACTCCCTTCTGCCTTGACTTCGTGCTCCAGTGTTCTAATCTTTCATGTGGGGTTGTGTTTCGTTTTTTTTTCCATTGTAATACTGATTTAATAAAAAACAAAACTTGGAGAAGATTGCACGGACAACCACAGCACAGCTGTTCACTCATGCTATGATTTTAGTGCATGACTTGGTGAACAGGTGGATTTCTTTCATCACTTAACCTTACAAACTCTGAGACAATCGGGGTGACTGTCAAAAATGAACATGTACTCACAACTAACAAGGCATGTTTAAGTCAGTTGTTTGGGTTACCTAGAAAAGACTCTACTTAATGTGTAGCCTTAATTTTCTAATGAAAACAGATCTAGAGCTTGTAAAATAAACATACCTCAAAATTCACAGGCAAGTTCCTTTTAAGTGCAATCTCAAAAACTTGGCTTATTTCAGATTTATTGAGATTTTCATCATCTGGTTCTTTTCCGTTAACCTAAAAGAAGCATACTCTATTTAAAATAAAGATCCTATTAAATTGAATTTGATTAATCCAACCAGTTTATTGAACTCTCAAATTGTTTAAGTAGTTTAACTTTTACTGCCATTTTACATGAATGTGCAAAAATGCAGCACACGTACTACAGACCTGAAATTTAGGAAGCTCTTTTAAGGTGTATGGGTAAAAGCTAGCATACCTCCTTATTTTCATGTGCTCATGATAGGAGAAAAAACTATAAATGGAATATGGGCCAATAGGTTTAAAATCTATCTAAAGAACAAGAAATTGAAGCATTAAATGAACTGCTTTCCAAATGGAAGTACCTTTATGAAATACAGTTTTCATATGCTGATTGGACATTTGTACCGAAAGCACTAAGACAGTATCAGATAAGAGAAAGGCCAGAAAAAATGAAGACTCTGAGAATAGGACCTATTTGAATAAAGAATGACTTATCAGACCCTGGCATACACCTGTTATTCAACTTGCACTCCTGCAAGTTCTTCATCTACGACTGAGGAGCACACTGTCAGAAACTTGCCTTAAAGCAAATACCTTATATCTCTGATATCTTACACCTTGCTAGAAGGACAGAGTGCCAGCTGGAGCTTACCTACAGGCACTTCTATGTATCTCCCGGTAAAATATTGTGATTCCAAAAGCATCTTCACTGATGTTGGTATCAACATGAACTAAGAGGCACGGTAACAGCAACAGAGAAATTTTAAGACTAAGTGTTCAGCAGTGATATAGGAAAGATTATGATAAAGATGAATAGCAACAATTACACCAATTATATTAAACTGCAATACTGGTTGTGCAACCAGCAAACAAAAATTATTTAAATATTTTATTGAAGCAGCAGAAATATGCTAGAGAGCTTTACTGATTAAATCTAGCTTTGATGGTAGCAAGCATCCTCAGTACCTGTTACTAACAAGTTAGATCAGAACATGAAGGACGTTTATGTTTGATTCCCACCATTCAAAGCAGCCTCTTCCAATCTCTGAACAAAATACATACTCTCCTTCCTTGTATCCCATCAGATTTTATGTGGTTCCTATGATAACACCTAACATTTCTGATCTTCCAATACACAGAGCAACCTCCAGGTCTGTGAAAACCAAGACCACATGATGGCACCACTCCCAAAGGAGTAAAGCACACTGCAGCACACAAGAAATGCGCAGGCAGCACCTAAGCTCCAAGAACCACAAACTACATCTCATCAGGAGGCACAGTGAGGGTAAAAGATTGACAACTGGCAGCAAAAATCCCCACCATCATGTTCTAAAATCTATTTCTAATGTATGTGGTAGGTTAGAAATGAATAGCGTCATAATCCCAGAAAAAGTATTTGAACTCTTAAGAGCTTATTTTATTAGTGCGTTACAGCACATTACTGACAGCACAGCTAGGAATGATCTGTCACTGGCTTTACTACAGAAACCTTTGCACAATCACTTTAATTACAAACATCTTTCCCTTCCTTGTAATCCCAGATATATTCCAGCTTGTGAAATTCCTACATTTTTCCTTGCCAAGATGACCAGGGCCTCTCTTCATTGGATTACTTTTCCATTTAAAACACTTCCAAAACAAAACAAAAATATAGTATGAAATTAACTGCTATATTACTTTTGTATATTCTTTGCATACTTCAAGTCTGTTCAAATGGTTGAAAACAGGTATTTTTCTTAGTGTTTTTATTTAAAAAGTGTAAATTAATATCAAAACAGACTATGGCTCATTCACCAATTATTTTGCCTCCACTTCAATTCCGGATCAGTTTACTTTATAAAGCAAAGATAATCACACCCCCACCTTCTTCCTCTTTCCCAACAATGCTGAGGCAGATCATCTATAAAGTCTGCTTTTAAAGTAGCTTGCACATACACGTTCCTCTCCAAGGAATCCAGGCCTCTAAATCAGAATGAGACCACAAACAAACCTCCATTTTGCTTTTATCAAATTATTAGATTCCCCATCTATCAATTGAAAAAGTAATAATGAAACAAAAAAATATTATAGGTTAAGAAGCTCCTAAACAAACTGCAAAAGTAATATACTTCTTTAAAAGAGATTCCGCCTTTTCTAGGAAGTCTTTCAACATGTGCTTCCTCAAGGATTGCTTACAAGCAAATTATGGAAATTGCTGATGAGAACTACTTTGATTTTAACAGAGCTATCGACATTTTCTTCCATGTTAAACTTAAGAAAAACGTTGCTTTCCAAGCTTTAAATCTAGCCTTTATTACTTCTGTCTCTGAATATGCAGTTCTGCCTCCTTGTCAGTGTGTCTGAAATCCAGTCAGACTAATTTAGGTTGGAATGATCCTTTGGAGATTTCCTACTATAGACTCCTGCTCAAAGCACAGACAACTTAAAATTAGATCAGTTGCTCAGGCAGTGCTCTGGCCAGCTGAGAGCAAATTTTATTACAATCCTTCTCCTGCCATAGCTTCCAGATTTGTGCTCTAAGAAGGTATGGTAAATGGTTATTCTTATGCTTTAAATCTACTCATTTAACTCAATGATTTATGCTTCAGTATTGAATATTTTCTGGCTAAAATTAGAGGAGCTCAAGGTTGCACATTTTATATATAGACACACGCTAATGGGATCCATGAAAATTAAGCATGTTTAAAAGAATAATTACTGACAACATCAAGTGACAAGTAGAAGCATCAGGACTATGTCTGCTTATAAAAGAGCTTAAATGCCTTCACTGTATGCACATATAGTGGAATCTCTTAGGATCTTACACTGCTGCATCCTTCAGCAATCTTGCCTCACTGAACAGCATTCACTTAGTGTTAAAATATTCCTTATTTTCTCTTCATCTTGTCTGGTGCAAAAAAGCTGTTTCAAAGATAGTAACTCCCTCAGACATACCCCAAAGCCATAACATTCCAGAATCACAAATATTAATGAGCTTGGTACCAAAGTACCAAATTTAAGATCTAGTTTGAGTGACTTTTGTAAAACAGTGTTCTGTTCAAAGGATTGCTCTCTTTAAGCACAGCTGCATCTCTTAATGTTCACTTAGTAGAAGTCGAGCATAAATAAATGAAAATAAAAAGACAAATCCATGTTTCTTGTGAAAGTGTACTTTAAGTGACCTGCCCAGCATATGTATAGCAGAGTCAAAACACATTACAGGGAGCCTACAGCTGTTCTATTCATAAAATAGTTCTCTGTTCTTGTAATCTCTTGTATAACTCACAATAGCAATTTCCTGGTCATGTCCTTAAAATAAGCAAACAAGAAGAGGAACCCTCTAGGTTTACTTCCCTCATCTCTCAATTCACACTATTTACATTGGAAGAGACAACCTATAGTAAAGAATACGTGATCATGTGGAAGTACAGCATGCGTTGTGAAGACCATGTTACTCAGCTTTAAACAACTTTACAAATACTCAAAAAGTCACTTGCACATAAGTTTTTCTAAAGAAGTGAACAGAAATGAATTCAGTTGTGATCCCATGATTTTCTGCAGAGTTGGACTCCTTGGGTCCAGTACACAAACTTCCACAGACAGCGGGTCATCTTATAGGACGAGTGCGAAAAGCGATTATTATGGATCAGTGACAGAGAATGACTATACTTAGAAATCTGGGGTCCTCCTGTGCTGAAAGAAAATATCTCCCTCAGGCTTGATCTCACCTGCTGAAGACCCCCAGCTTGTCCCTGACCACCCACACTCTGACCAGCTCCATATATTTTTAATTCGATATCTGTTGGCTTCACTACATATTCTCTGAGTTCCCTCACTAATTTCTGGTAATTCCCACTTTTTTTTTTTTTTAAATCTGTCTGAGACTCCTAGTGACAGTCTTGCCTAATTGCCTGTTTTCTTTTTTTCCACTCCCCCAGTCAGACTCTGTAACCAACAAACTCCCTACGCTGAGAGCGGGTAGAGAAGTCACTCGACACATATGGAGAGGTTGCACAAAGTCACCTCAACTCCAGATACTCGTGTGCACACAGTGAGACTTCCCACCTAAAGCACATTAAATAAATGAAAATAAAATAAAAAGCAGGGATCTTGGAATGAGAAATGTCAAACAACCTTAAATATATGAAGGGACACAATTTTGCTTCTTATTATTTCTATTAAAAGTTGTGCACAACTTTACTACTTCCATGAACTTCCTGTAGATTCTTCTTTATGTTCTGTTCTTATGTTCTTTATATTCTGTAATCACACAGAAATTCTGCCCAGGAAGGAAACCTGTGTCTGATCCATGTGTTGTCTGTACTGGAATCTAACTGCCCTGCTTAGATTTCTTCAGAAGTTTGCATATTATCTGTACCTGGTAAGATACTGCTCCCTATATAAGCTCCACTGCTTATTACATCTGACAGAGGCCTACAGCACTGCTGTGAAAAAACACTGCAGCAAAAGAATTAATAAAACTTAATTTGGGAAACTTCTAGTTCTATAGAAAATTATTACTATTTTAATCCAATTGTTTCCAGTGACACAAGTACATAAACATTCCTACATGGAATTCAATTCCATAACTACAATCTTCCTCTCAATTTGGAAAAACATCTACAATAATCTACATCTACAATGTAGATAAAACATCTACAACAATCTTAACAATTTATGCTTAAAACACTTAATCCATTCCCACCTCTGGTTTCTCAGGCAAGGGCTCATTCTGCAGAACTTTCAGTGCTTTAGCAGCTGCATCATGCTTAGCAGCTTGTCTTGTTCTTCCTTTCCCATGAAACTGTTGCCCCCCAATAGAAAGCTCAACTTGATAAAGTAAAGGCCCAACAGGAAATGGGTAAAAGTACCTATAAAGAGATAAACGTAAATAAGTAAATAGTTTGGCCTATAAAGAAAACCTACAGAAACATATATGTGGAAGAATCCCTTGGCTATCAGTAACCACTACTCAGCACATAAGCATGAGTATTAAAAAGCCAAGTCTAAAAGATTCTAGGGAGATATAAGTAAAAGAGACTGTTAACATTTTTTGTTGTACAATATTTTATAATAAACTAAAACAATATAACGATGCTTTGACAAAGCTGTTAATCCTGCAAGCTCTGAACTCTTCATTTCAGTGCTCAGAACATACTTTATGCTGAATCTGCAACTTACACAGTTAATTTTAATAAAAAGACATCTAAATGTTTCTACACAGAAAGGAAATGCAAGAAATATTAGGTATTCCCTTCATGAAGCCAAACATATCTGAGTGTCCTTCAAAACACTTCATCATCTGCTTCAGTTCCTTCACATTCCCCTCCCCCCAAAGACAAAACCATTAAGACAAACTACAGTTTTACATGGAGCGCATTTCTCAAAACCTTTTTGCCTCAGTCTGTCTTTCAAGCTGAATTTGTATTTAAGGGACATTGCATTTTTCGATAGTTTTCAGATGACATCAGATGAATAGAGAAGTTCAAAGACAACAGACTGAAAAACCCCAAAATTAAACAATACATACCGTGGAGGATAAGTACCACCTCTCATTGTATAGTTGTAAGTGGATCTCATCCCCGTATAAGGATCAATAGGTTTATACAGAGGTTTCTTTCCCAGCTTCATGCAAAGTGCATTCAACTCCACTGTGGGGGTTACACTGTCTAAATAAAAAGGAAATAAAGGGTTGTCCAACTAGAGACTGCAGCAATACAAACTCTCATCCTGTCTCCTAACAGAAAAGGAAGACTAGATTTTGCCATTTCGTATTTGGAAAACAAAGAAGATACACATGTGATGCATTAACAGACATGCTATATACATCCTCTGCTTCTGTTGTTTACTAAGAATGACTGAGTATTTCTTCCTGTATTCAACAACTAACAAGGGTTTTTAATGACTCTTCCCTTTCAAACTTCAATCTGCCTTTTGACAAGGAAGGTATATTGCTGCTGATGGCTCTAAACATTTTGCTCCGTGCCGACTTCAATTGGATGAATAACTGACTTAACATTCTCATCTGATAAAGAAAAGCCACATAAACGTAAAGGAAAGTTTTAAGGGATATACCTGGATTCTTGCCTTCACTACGAGATGGACGAGCTGTAGGTTTAGGGAACTTTGTCCCTTCCAAGGCTTTGGCAGCTGCTGCATGTTGCGCTTTTTTAATACTAGTTCCTTCAGCTTCCCAGTGCTGGTCCCCGAGAGTCAGCTGCACTGTAAACACCTGAGAAATAGAAAACATTTCTTACTATGAGTGGGTTCAGAATTTACAACATTTATTAGACTGTCTTCCATGGAACTGTGAGGCTTTTACTGATGCAAAAGTTGAGAAGACTGTATCCAATCCTTAACTACTATGTCAACAACACACTTTAAACATTTGGGACATCTACAGGATATCCCTGATTACTTAACTAAGAATTTCAGAAAACTGCAGCTAGTGCTATCCTGCATGTTGCATGAGATCATACAGGCTATAAAACAAAAGAGGCATTGCATACAGAGGTGACCACAACATGGATAGATGGTACGTCAACATCCATCAGAACAGCTGCCTTGGCAATCAGACCTTATTCCCCAACAACTTGCTGCTTTAACACCTTGGCTTTTTAATAAGCTGTATTTACCAGTAGTTTGAGGAATGATAAGTTCACATTGCACTGAAAAACCTCCTGCATGGCCCCAAGGTGGGTGCAAACCTGTCTGATTATAGAGTAATGGTGTGACACTTCTCTTTACATGAGATAAGGAAGGATATATATTGCTCTAAATTTTCACAAATTAATCAGACAACAGAAAGCCAAAGTCTCTCTGGTAATTAAATGAAATTTAATTTCAATCAGAATGAAAACAAGTGAACAGATGCTCTGAATGCTATTCCATTACTTTTTGCAAAGGCAAACCTTGCCTGCTTTGCACACTGAAGCTGACATTATACATATTTGCGTTGAAAGATTTTAATTCTCAGCATTACCCACATCAAAGGCAATTCCTCTAGCACACAACACTAACACTGTTCCAGACAACACCTTAAGGAGATGGTGTCAGATTAAATAGATGTAGCCCAGGCTGATTTTCCTTGCATACCTTGACCTCAGTAGACCTTCCAATAAAGACCTCCAATGAGAATTAAAAAGCTTAATAGCGTTAAAACTCACATCTTTGTTGTACTTTGAAGTAGCACAAATTGCTTCTATATTTACTGTATCCCTTAGAAATTCTCTCTCTATGGGTAAACAGAACACTAAACAAGCTGCATATTACTGGGCTTTCAACACACGATCTTTGTACAGGATTGCAGTGATATCGGATGAACACCACACACTGGCTTGTCTTCGGCATTTCCATAATCCCCACCATTACGGACAAGATATTCTTTTGCTAATATCACTGTTTTGTACCAGATGTATGTTCAGCACTGTTCAATTGTATTGTACTTCAGGCATCAAAAAATATATACTGAAGTCTTTGTTTTCCAAATACCTGATGATTAGGAAGACAAGCTCATCTGATTTACAACTAAAGGCATATACTTTGTTTTTCCACTAAAAAAGTACAAGAGAGAAATGAGAAACTTATATGAATAGGTACCTTTGAATGAGCTGGACCTTGCTCACTCAGAAGCTTATATTCAGGCTGAATCTTGTTGAAACGGGCTAACTCATTCACAAGACACATTGGGGTTTTCTCTTTGGGGTTTGCCATGTTAGAAGGAGCTGAAAGATTACATATATCATATAAATGATCAGGTATAAATGAAATCTACAATCATTTTAAATAAAAATCCTTAATTTTCTTAGCATTAACACCCCCCAGAAATACATTCACTGGATTGGACAGTTCTGGTCATTAACCAAAACAGCAACAGCACATTCCCTGAACAATTTTGGGACCCCCAAGCAGCACATGAAAATGTTAAGTATTTTTCAGTATTACAAACAGAATTCCATGCAAAATAGTGCTTCTGTCTGCCTCAAGACAGACTCCGTTCAGTGTGTAGCAAACATTACAAGCTGCTGGAGCTGGATAAATATTACTTTTACAATATTCATTGGTCCAAGACATCAAGAATACATACATCTATTTACATATTCTATAATAATATCTATTAATAGATTCTCAATCTCACCTGCAGCTGCACTGGTAGATGTAACAGATGCAGAGGGTAAAGCAGAATTTTGGATAGGTCTACCTGCATTTTCAGAGGGCAAAGAACTAGTAGTAGAAGGAATACTCAGTGGCTGTGAAAGAGACGGATTCTTATTCAACATCTGGCTCCCTGCAAGGGCAGCAGCAGGATTCTGAATTTGAACTTGAGACATGTTCACTTCCAACCAGACCAAGTTACTGTAGGTAAACAGTTTTGAATGCAGGCAAACTCTGTGCAGCGGAACCGAATTGCTGACCTAAAACATAAAGATGGAAGGAGAAAAGTTAATATTGTATGTTTAGCATTCACTAAATAACAACCTGCTGAAATTATTTCTCAATTAGCAAAAAGGGGAGCATTAAATCAAGCAGCCATTGTTCCCAATTGGTATGCAGTAACTCTCAGACATCCAGTTTTAATAGCACATTTAAATCTCTAAACTCTAAAAGCATTATAAGAGTCTTATTTATGCTTGCTTATTTAACTTCCTGACTCTGCTACAACACTGAGTCACCTTACAAAGCAAATCCCGTTACCTAAACTGATAACCACTGCTTATACAGTGAGTGTAGAGCAACTCACATGAACACATTACACTTCAAGTAAAATGAAAAAAAAATTAACTTGGAAGGACAAGCAACAAATGTATCCTCTATGGAGAAATCCTTCAAAATGTGTCCTTTTCTTAATAAAGATGTACTTCTGTTTGTTTTTTTCCAGGATCACTAAACAGGACAGCTGATCGTTTACAAGGGAGCACAACTGATGTGTAGCAGAAAAATGCTGAAGTAGCTACTGGCGGGGAAAAAAAGAAGGTGTAGGAGCTTATAAAGTTTGTAAGTGACATACATTTTGAAGGATACTTCTACTTGTGTCACCAAGTGTCAGTTACAGTTCCAAGCTATCAGTTTAGAGTTACTCAGCCTTACAGTCCTGTAAACAAGGGTTGAGTGTGTTCATAGGCAACATGCTCATGGAAGACAAAAACGCCTCCAAGCAATGTACTTGCAGCATAGTGAAATACTGTGATAGGTCCTTCCTCCACTGACAAATCAGTGTTAGATTTCTATTACACATGGATGCAACATTATCTTCGTGCTCAGACAGTTAAACCTAAATATACACTAGGAGGTTGCCAGTTTGAGGCTATCTTTGCTGCCAGAGCTCAGCTGTCCATATCCACTTACCATCCACATATCAATTTGTTCAAAATAAATTTCACAGCCAAGTAAATCCATTTCACACACAAACGCACACACATGGATGCACACACTCATCTGCCACAGACTTTATTATCAAAGCATCAAACAAAGGGATTGGTTTTTTTTCCCCCCTGACATAATTACAGATGAAGGGTACAAGTGAAATCACTGCTCCAGATACCACTGGGGAGCTCTTAGTAGCAACACAACTCCACAAGTGCTCAGTAAGCCTCAATTTCTGGACCTATGAATGGGCTTTGCCAGTGTAAGAGGAGCAGCTGTGAGTCACACTGAAGCTTTTAGTTTGGTACTGAAAGAACAATTCAGAGGGGAGAACTCAGATAATGACCTCTTACGAAGATTTTATCTGGTCAGAAAAAAGCTACAGAAGGCAACACGTATGAACCAATCTGCCATCTGGAATATTTTAGCTTTGAAGAACTACCACAAACACTGGGCTTACCACACTGCTGGCTGGATAGCTTTGTTTTTCACTAGACAGGAAAATTACTTCAGAGGACCTCGTTAGCTCACAAGATCTATTACATCCCCTATACTCAAAGTAAATGCTATATTTGACTATCAAAGTGAGCATTAGGGTGCCTTGTAACTGTGAAAAAGGCACTGGGGAATCCTATCTGAAAGAGCTCAAAGAAATTGAAAGACAAGGATCAAAAATATGTAGACTAAGACTCTGGGGTAATCATTTTATAATAGCTATGTTCCATTCCCAGGAGCATTACTAGAAACTCTGAGCATACTCCAATATAATACAATTGCAACAAATGAATACATAATCCTGTAGTCCTATGAGAAGTGAATGATTATTTACTGCTGAGGTGCAGCAACTGAAATTCACCAATTTGTGATCCCTGTGCACTGAGAACACCAACATGTTGGGGTTAGAAGTCAGTAACACTGGGATCTTTCCGATTGTGCTGGAAAAGAAGTCTTGAACATTTTTCTCAGAACTCTGCCTAGAAATGCTTCATTTCTAAAGTAGGACATTATTCTTTTCCTTGCAATCGTGTGTTTGTAGGGAATGTGGAATTTCAACTCACACTGCTCATGATGTTATGATGTGGAATATTGACAGCAACATTACAAAACCATGACATGGGTTCATAAATCAACTGTATAAACTGTGGTTGGTGATTAAAAATGGCATTAAAGCACAACTCCTCATTCCAGAAACAGCTTAGTACGGGATACTTTGAACCACCATTCTGCTCCATGTCTCAGGCTCCTGGATGCAAAGAAAACTGCTGCTACTGCAGAACACAAACTGAATTCTATCAGCCTATCCACAGAACAGCACAGACATTCTACAACCACAGATGTCTACTCACAGTGACTGTTTCAAGGATGTCAGTATGTGCTTTAGAGCAAAATCCAACATTATTCTGTGTAAAGAGAGAACACTACGCTCAGCAGTTCAGCTTTAAAAACGTTACTAACTTCTATGACTTATTCTTCCCTTCATCCTATTTCACTCTCATGATACTGGCAAACCTTAATGCTGATCCCTTTCTGTTTTTATTCCAAGAAAGAAAGGTCCCAACAAGAATACTATTAGTTCACTTGCTATATTTACTGCAGAATACTGAAGAGCCTCACACCAAGACAGTCTGGACTATTTTCTATCCAGATCTCACTCTATCACGAGATAAAGTCATCCAGTCCAAAAAAGCTTCTTTTTGAACACCTCTAATTAGAATAACATTCAGGGCAAACAATTCAGGCACTATTCACAAAATCTCCGGAGACTTAAACTCACATCCTAGTGCTTAAAACAACAAAGTTTTGGAAACCAACCCAACTGAGAATAGGCTTCAGCTGTTCACATTCCACAACCAGACAAAAAAAAAAAGGTCACTGCAGACACATCCATCGCTCACAACACGTTTGTTCTCAGCGTGGGAACAACTGCCCAGCTTCTCTGACAGTCCGGCTGCTCGGCCGTGTTTAAATGTGGCTTTGAAGCACATCTCCCAGAGCTCAACACACACCATCCTCCAGCCTGACAAGTCAAAAATGGGAAGAGTTCAGCCTTCCTGTACCTGCTGGGAATCCAAAGACTTCCAGAGGAGTTGGGTACCACAAGTTTCAGCACAGCTTACTTTAAGCATCTGTAAGACACCAATAGTCCCTCCCACTCTTCTTTGCAAAATACTCTACAGTTACATATGTAACCAGGATTCGATGACCAGAACTACTGTGCAAATATTTGGCCTCTGGGACTATTAATATAACAAGAAAGAAAACACTCAATGGGATCACGTGAGTGTTCCTTTCCATGACTCACTCTAAAGGTGGAAGAAGCAGCAGCAGTGATGTCTAACAGAACTGAAACATTAAGGAATCAATCAGTTAAACTTTACTTGGAACAGAAATCTGGGACCTGCAGAACACCCCATAGTACAAGGTTTATCCCCACCACATTCAAGTAGCCGAGAGCTGGGCACGCCAGGCGTTTTCCACAGCTGAACAGAAATTTATTACCAGGGAAACAGCTAAAATGCTGTAACAATAAACCTCTCCCAATTGATGGATCATTTTAACCTGTTGGCACTAAGTACATTTAATGCTTCTTTCTACATCAACTGGTACATCATTGTCACACTCTGATTCTCTGATTTCCTCTTCACTCACCGATCTCATGTTTTTATATTCTAAACAAAAAGTATAATCAACATCCAGCAAGTTATCACCCATTCACAACTATTTCAAGAGTTTTTAGACCCTGCATAGCAATTTACAAGACCACATGCTACAAGTTGGCATATACAAACATATAAGGCCAGGCTGGATGTGGCTCTGGGCAGCCTGGTCTGGTGGTTGGCAACTCTGCACATAGCAGGGAGGTTGAAAATGAATGATCATTGTGGTCCTTTTCAACCCAAGCCATTCTATGATTCCATATCGTTTTCTTTAAAACAGAAAACATTTAGCTCCTTCCTACAAGCCACGTCAAAGCACACTCTGACAAAGCAAATCAAGACTTCACTTCTAATTTCTCAGTTACTCGTGTTGCTTGTGGAACTGATGTCAGTTTGTGTGAAATACTTCACTAGGATAAAAGAACTTACTGCACTTAATCAAACATTCAGTTACAGGGTTTTTTGCATGTGCAGGCGATTTTCCCATGTAATCAGCGGTTAACAACTACTTCACACATAAAGACAAACATTACTACCGATCACCCAACCCCTATGCAGTACTTGTGACACTGCTGGGACCTACAAGCTAAGACTGACAGACAGATGAACAAACTCACATGTTACACATACCATTGTAAATCACATAACTCACTCATTTCCCACCTTTACATACTTATTCCTGCTAAATCAGACATCAGTATTTTAAATTTTATTGCCTGTCTCAATATTGTCCTCATGATAATCCTCAAATTTTCTTGTGTTTTTGTGTTTTTTTTTCCTGTATCATAACTATCAAAGTGCTGCACATAAAAGCCACAGGGTCACATAACAGACACTTCCTGGGGATCATCACACTTTACCACAACATGAGCTTTCTTTAATATAATGCAAGTAAAAAGTAAGAAACTCGAGCGTTTTAAGTAAGTTTCCTGTACCTTTAGAAGATCCAGTCAGGGGAGATTTGGATTTAGTTGTGAATAGGGTATTTATGATGGAGAATCCCTAGAAGAAAAAAAGAGAGAGTTAGCACTTGGCTCCACAAAAGCCTACAGCAAACATCACAGAATGATTTCCCTCAGACAAAAAAACCAACCTTACTAGAAGCTTCCTAATCTTTTTTTGGGGCTAAATATGAAATCCATCATTTGTGTGGACTGTTCTAAATGGAAATCAAAACATTGTTTTATTCTGCTTAAAAATATAGCACAAAGTGTTTAATCTTTTTCCATGACTAAAGCCAACTGCACACAGGTGTCCAGTAGTACAGTAGTGTTACTACCAGCAGCACAGCAGGTAAGGCCCCAACCTTGATTAAGATTAGAAGAGAAATGGGATGCACAAGGTCTTCAATTAACTTGAGTTGTTTTAAAACCCTACAATGAATCCTAGAGCTGTAACCAGTCATCAGCAGACCCTGCGAACAGATGAGGATACAGAAAAAGGCAAATTCCAAGCCTGTTCTGTAAAAAGCAACCATCATCCTGAAGCAGAACAGCCTGACAAGCAGCCCATGACTCCAAATCAGTGTTACTGAGCCCTCAGCTGGAGCACTGCATCCATACTACACGGGTACCACACCTTGAGACAAATATGGACCTGGTTAGCAATAAATAATAAAGCAGGGAAAGCAGGCGGCACTCTGAGCTTTAGAGAAGTATATCCTATAAGAAACATGGATGGATTTGGGCTCACATATGCTGAAGAGGAGGGGTTGACAAACTGGGGCTGACAACAGCAGCCCACAAGCACAACACAGCTCTTGGGGTGGAAAGGAATAATCTTTCTCCATGCCTGAAGTGACAGAGCAAGATGTGGCAGGCTTAAACATACATGGAGACAGAACTTTCTAATAGTAAGGACTGCAACGCACCATATCACTGTGAGTGATGGAGATGAATTGTTGGCAAACTTGAAGTAATTGACAAACACACACTTGGAATGAGGCCTCAGAGCTGCCACTGCAAACAGATGCAACATGCTGCATGCTGTGTCCCAGGGACCACCCAGCCCAGCCCCTACCAGCACCAGTCCTTCCCCATCATTGAGGGGCAGCAACTGCAGCAAAAAGATCAGGTTAGGAAAAAGATCTCACAATGATGTACCACAGACATGCTACAAGCGCCAAGTGGCCAGCTGAGAACACAACAGAGACCAAGTTCCCAAAGAATATATTTTATTCACTGTCAGTAGCAGAAGATGTGAAGGTGTTCTGTTCTCTAGGACATGCACATCTGGAGTGCCACACGTAACCACATGCCATTAAGCCGCCTATCACAGCTTGCAGGCATATCTCATTAAAACCTTCTGTGCACCAATTCATGAGCTGCCAGCAGCAGACAGGGGCCTTCTAGGTACAAGAGCAGAGGGGAATGAGAAACTGATACCAGACAAACCCATCAGGACACAAATTACAGATTGAGATGAACAGCTAAAAATTGTGTCATAGACAATAACCAAGAAAGAGTTTTGTTACAGAAAACAAGGATCTAAACAAAAAAACTCCTTCTGAAATGGGATGTTTCACAACACAAGGCACCTTAACAGCTGCTGCCCCTTCAGTTGCAGAGCAAAGGTGATTCATTTTCCTCATTACTGACAAGTTGTTCACCAAGCAGGACGGTTCCCTGAAATGCATCCATTCATCAGGGACCAAAAAAAGCCCAAGCCTGAACTCTACCAAGAGATGCAAGTACCCAGGTGGGATCCAGACAACCAAAACAACGACCCATGGGATACACAGCACTCACTGCCTGCCCCCTCTGGCACTGCACTCTCTGACTGGGGCAGCCCAGCCCAGCCCACACCTATGGTCACCTACAGCAGACAGAGCAGCTGCTGGTCCAGCCACGCTGCCACCCGTTGCTTCAGACTGTGGAAGGTTGCTGTGCATCCATCACTGCTGGGCAAAATACCCTTCAGAACAACTCCATTCCTCCAGCCTTTTCTAAAGGAACTTTAAATAACTCAGATATGGTGGCAGAACCTCCTTCTTTTGTTGCATACTCATTTGGGGGCACCAAGAACACATCTCCACAAACTCCAACAGGTTTGCTGAGATGGTTCATTTCCTAACATAGATCTCAAAAATGCACATCAGGAGCTCTGTGTATATAGCACGAAATCCTAAAGCACTTGGCTTCTGTAACAGCATCAACAACACTTGGCCATCTACAACTGAACTGTAAATAAATACACTCTACCAATAAAGATAAACAATACTTCAAACTTTATAGACCCGAGGCTATTTACACAGCACGTAAAACACAGCTGAGCAGCGCCTTCATCTTCAACAAATCTTGTTCTATAGCATCTGGGTAGGACCATCTCAAAACCAGCACTCGTTGAAGAGAAAGCTGCTGTTCTTTCTAAGATAAAACTCCATAAGACACGAGAGTTCAGAAGCAATGGAACGGGTCATGAATTAGAGAAAGCTGATGAAGAGCTACGACTTGAAAGTAAAACCTGAAGGAGCAGAAGGGAGCTGACAGATGTGCACATAAACCAGACAGCTCCAAACAGTGCAAGAGAATCAACTAGAAGGTGATGAGGTGATCACCAACAAAGATGAACGCTCACTCACATGGCTGCTTCCAGCTGGGTGCTGCACTTCATATTTGCTTGCTGCTCCCAGAAGTACGACAGGTCAGAGAGCCACAGTTACTAATTACAGCTCACATGGTAACCACACACAGATCTGCTCTGTGGCTCCAGCCACATCTCCAAGAACTCTCACACAATAAGGAACCCCAGCAAGGATTCCAGACAGCACAATGTTAAAACACTTGTGAAAGTTCGTGTTGTCCTCAGAACAAATCACTGCTGAAAGAGTTGACTTAAAGTAATCACAAAGAATTGTTATCTCACCTGCTCTGGTGGCTGGCAACCCTGCACACAGCAGGGGGGATAAAACTAAATGATCATTGTGGTCCTTTTGAACCCAGGCTGTCCTATGATTCTGTGATAAAACACTTCAGAGCAGCTTTGAAATGAAATTCTGAGCCAATATCAGAAAAAGGTACGTGCAGAAACAATTGTAACTATTTAATCCTAAAGCTTTCACCAGGATGTGATGGTCACCTGCTTAAGTTATGACAGCTACCACCTCCAGAGCAGTTTGAGCACACAGATTTGTTGCCTGGTACCACGATATCTCATTGCAAGATGATAAATGGACAAATCAGGGACGCTCTGCTCCATCACAGCCATCGCTGCGTCGTCAAAACTCACTGTGAAAAGGTTTTTAGAAAGTAATGATCTGTCAGCATGGACGGAGCAGCTGCGCACTGAGGTCGTGTGTCATCGGTAGGATTTAAGAACTTCTTTAAATATACTGCCCTAAAAGCAGGCAGGGGCCTTCCATGCAGGTATCTCATTTCACTGCTATTGATACACCTCGCTGCCTATCAATTCCCAATGACGTTCTTCCCAGGTTTACCTTTAACCTGTCAGAAAATGGACAAAAAAAAGCCACCCCAAAATACAGATCGACGAGAAGCGGCTGTCACTGCTCCCAGCGACAGCACCACCCCACACAGCGCACAAACGGAGCAGAGAGCAGTAAGGATGCGACAAGAACTTGTTGCTACCACATCTCCTGAGAAACTACGTGATGAGAGCAAGGAACGGGGAAACATCATCACTGCAACGGACCGGGACCGGGGGGCGGCCATAGGAGAGCACGGGGCCCGCGGGCAGCAAAGCAGCACTGCCCACCGCCTCCAAGGGGTGAGCGCTGCGGGCTGCTGTGCTGACACCAACCGGAGGGGTCGGGCGGCTCCTGAGGAGCAGCACCCCGAGAGCCCCCGGCTCACACAGCCCCGCTCCGAGGGCGGTCACCACCGTCCGCACACGCTGAAACGGGACAGGGCCGGGCCGAGGGCAGGCGCCGTTCCGCCCGCTGTCACCTCCCGGTGGGAGCTACCGGGATCCCCCCGTTGTTATCGGCGGGCAGGGCAGGGGCCGCTCCCGTTGCGGCTCTTTGGGGCGGCCCCCCCCGCCACCTGCCCGTTCCCCCCTCAGCTGGGCAGGGCCCGGAGCGGGGCGGGGGGACAGCGGAGCCGGGCCCCTCCCCAGGGCCTCGCTAGGCCCCGCCGCCACCCCCCGCCCCGCTACCGGGGGGAGCCCGGGCCGCCTCCCCCTCACCTGGCTGCCTGGGCTGCGGCTCCCGGGCCGGCTGCGGGGCGGGCCAGCGGGCGGCTCAGTCCATGGGCCGGGTCCCGGGGGGGGCCGGGGGGCGACGGCGGAGGGAGCGGCGGGTACAGGGCAAACACTAAAGAGAATGAGCGGGGCCAGCTCCGGCCGGGGAGGAAGTGACGCCGCCGAGGCGGGAGGCGGGGGAGGCGGGCAGCCAATCGGAAGCGCTCAAAGCCCCAAAGGAAACGCCCCTTTCCGCGCTTTCGGCCAATGGGAGCGCGGGACGACGGGAGCACCGCCTCCTTTAGGGCGACTACAACTCCCGGCGTGCCTCGCGGCACAGCTGCAGGTCGGCTGTGTGTGTGGGACTACAACTCCCAGCGTGCACCGCGGGCACAGCTCAACCGGGACTGCAACCACCAGAGCAGGGTCAGGCCTATATGGGAGGCAGGGACACTGCGAGCACTGAGTGCTTTAGGAATATATTTTATCGTTCTTCATGGTTAAAAACACAATTTAAATCACAAGTTTCTGGTTAAAAACACAATTTAAATCACAAGGTTAAACCCTGTGGTGTCACTAAGTGACATGATGGTAATTTCTGCCATTTCCAGAGCAATACAAACCTGACAGATGGACCTTCAGTCCACTGTAAGCACAACAGCCTCCATGTTCAGTGCTGAGAATCACAAGTACCCACTGAGCTGAAACAAACCACAACCCAAGAACGTCTAAAGCTCCGTATCCACGGGTGTATTTAATACCGCTATGGATTCCAAAGATACCGTAGAGAAAACCTGTGATACACATAACATCAATTGACAACGTAGCAGTTACAAACCATTCTCCATTTATACAGACACATATATCCCGTATCACACTGAAACACCTGCTTGGATGTTGTTGAGATCTGCTGCATCATCTGTGCTGTTAGATCCCATTCAAGCAACAGTTAAACTTCAGAAGGAAGTGAAGCCTCAGTGTTGCCTAACTGTTACTGTAAAGGCTGAATGTTGTCTGTTACATTAACAGCTTTTTGTGCAGCGAGTTGGGGGAAGAGAGAGAAATACAAAACTATTTTCTCTGCTGCGTCGAGTTTCACTACAAGTTCAGGTTTATTTCCATTCTTAGTGCAGCAGCTTTGGGTCAGGATAGAGGCCTGTTTGCAGCTCACAACTTGTGAGAGTTGAAAGGAAATAAAAGGGACGTGAATTTCTCTTCACAGCTTTTGGAAATGAAAACGCAGTTAAGCTCAATATCCCACGGAGTTGTGCTAAACCCCCTCCATTTTGCTTATCTGGCTCTTCGCTTCCTATTAATTACTTCATAATAACGTATTTACTTCTAATCTCATCTTGAATACAAAACATTAAGTCCAGTATAAGCTTTGACCTCACGTGGCTCATTACTCTGAGAGAAAACTGGGTAAGCAACTCCTGTATTATCTGACTGTGACCTCTACCTTTTGTGGGTGATCCTAAACTGGTTTAAAGCCATTATATCTGCTATTGCCTATCCTTACAGCCACATTTCCTCTAAGTCACAGTAAGGCAGTAATTACTTCATTTAAGTGAATAGGGGGAGGAGGCTAAGGGAAAATAAAGCATTTATTCCATTGCATTTTGTTCTTCTCTGCTTTAATTTTTTTTTCTTTGGCTCCTCTGACAGCTCGAATCTGGATGGTCATTGACAGCTTTACAGGAAGGATGTTCGTATTGAAAGGTCACAGAACAAGTGCAGAAGTACTTCAACAATCAAAGAAGTACGGCTTGGTGGAAGGTACCTTCAAGTAGGGCTGAGAGCCTAAAGAAAACTACTTTCTGAAAGCAGAAGTCAGCTGTGAGAAGGAACGTGCTCTGGACTCATCAGGTAATTCTTAGAATGAAACATCTGGCTGGTTGGAAGGATGACTTTTACTTCAGCACATGTTTAAGTGAAGAAAAAAGGAAATAGAACTTTGTAGGTTCTGCTGCCATTGCTGGATTTGTCCTGGTCCATTCAGAACCCATGCAAAAAGATGATGTAGTAGTCTGGAGGGCTGTGGGATTTTTGTTGTTTTAAAGAATAAGGTGTTTGGTATTAACAGATGACACAGTATTTAGAAACTGAGAACCAGAAGTCAGTAGGATTTAAATAGTCCAGGACAGCAGATTAGTTCTGTGGCATCAAGGGATGCAAAACAATGTCCTTTCACCAATTCTGTATTGAAAAAGAAGTGATAATTTTTCCCTTGAATACATGTAATACCGCTATCAGTTACAAGGGAGAACTGGTGACAGCTCCACAATGTGCAGGACTCATCTGAAATCCAAGTAGATGCTCATAGATCCTCAGAAGATCCACAGACAGCAGTTGTTCCCAGCCAGAGCTTTCTGAGGGAACTCGTATTTGTCCAACTGTGTAATAAAGAACACACTGAAGGGCGGTGCAGAGAAGTTCATCAGTCTTCTGAAAACTGTTATTGCCCTGCTTGTCAGTTTCCATTAAAATCAACAGATAAAGCTCTGTGGAACATTGTGTTGCTTCCTAAATCTTGAGGACAGGAGATGTCAGAAGTAGCAATAATGTTTCCACCTGAATAAAGGTGAGGGTTCTGCTATTAACCTTTCCTTGTATGCTGAAGAAGAGATGATCTTTGTGCCTGCACTACACTTGAAAATGTCATTTCCCTGAAAGGTTAAATGTTGTAAATAAACACTCATATGCCTTCTGGAACCTGCAGAGTAATCAGGACTAAACAACGTATCATTAACAGTGCCATGGCCACAATGCCTAAGGCAGTCAACTCTGAATCTTCTGATGAACAGCTATACACTAGCATTCGTTGATCTGAAGGCACTTAATCATACATGATGTCTGTCCAACAAGTAAAAAACACACCTTGCAGGAAGTGCAATATGGTGAATGTGAAGATAAATTGTTATTCTAACGAGAGTTTCCTTGGCTGCTTCTCAGAAAGGTTCTGACTTGCTGCAGTCCATCTCAACGAGTTCTCATTCTTACCAGTAAAGTAAGAGAAATCTGTTCACTCTGTATGCTCAGTGTGTCCCTCAAAGAAACCACACTATAACTGCAGAACGAGGATGATCCAACACAATCAGCCCCTTACTATTGCACTGCACTGAAGAACCCCATTCTAGCACACATACACAGGCTGTCTACTTGACCAGATGCCAAAATTGCGTGTCAAATTACTGTTACATGACAAGCAGTACCAATTTCGTTTTGATTCTTTGAGATTGACATGAAGAATTGTTCTCCCTATTATCCAAAAGAAAGGCCAAACCATAGAGCAGGCAGCAACCTGAGAGTTTTTGTCAGCTTGCAGGTTATGAACATCCCCAGCTCAATTAACACTGACAGTCGTAGGCATTCGGTTCCTTGTAAACATCACACAGCTCTTCCAACCTACTGAAATTTTTACTCTGCTATAGCACTTCTGCAAACCTGCAACACTCATCACAGTCTCACCAGCCTTAAGGCAAATGCTTCTCATGGCCATCGCTGCCGTACTGCATTCTAGAGACTTGCTTTCACTTTATCCCTACAAAAAAAGACAGTCTGACACTGATTTACAGACTAGATTCAAGAAAACCTGTCGATGCCAATTCATATAATGCATTTTTTAGGCACTTAAGCAGTTTAAATTCACTGTCTGACAAGTAACTCTTTACACAATAAGGGAGATGGCCACCATGCATTCCCACATGGCAGCCAGATATTACAGAAGAACTGGAAAAAAAGATGATTGTGACTGATGTTTTACCTTCTGTAAATTCAGTAACTTTCTTGATACAATGCCCAGCTTCATCTGGCATGGTAACTTTAAAACCCCAGTACTATTCAAGTCAACTACAGGATCTACGTGGTCAGGTAACTTAAAAAAATACATATATCTGTTTGACTTCACTCTTATTCAGGAGTCCTGCAGTCTCTGTACCCATATGTACCCTGCAGTATTAACAGCCTAAAGCATAGCAGTTCAGCACCCAACCACAAGGTAATATGGAGGCACTTAGAACTCAGGGCTACCACATCTAATCAGTATATTCATAAGGAGGCAGGGAGAACACCATGGCTAAACAAGATCAATGTTTCTGCTTTGATACATCACTAAAAATCCACCTTGGAGGCTGATATCTGCTGTGAGAGGGTTGGTACACTGCTCGCTTTTGCTGCATTACACTGTCACATCTGAGGAGGGGTGCACCTGTTGAAGAACATCAAGAGTAATAGCAGCTTTGGATCTTCTGCCAAGGTTTTACATTTGCTCTCTGTGAACATACAATATATTTAAGCTATTATATAGGATAAAGAAAAAAATCCTCAGGTTCCCATTGTTTTATAATCTATTCTATGTTTAAAACGCTATCTTCTTTTTTAAAGCCAGCTACACTCTTCCAAAACAGTAAGTGCACAGTGACAGGCATTTTAAACAAGTACTTCTTATTTATTCACAATTTAGATAAAGTTTAAGGAAAGACAAAAGAATTACAAAGGACAACATCAAAATAAAAAGGAATTTTAGTGACCAAAATGAGTTCCTACAGCCAGTGCCCTCCACTCATGTCAAACTGTTACCCAACTGCTGCAGATGCAGATTGCAGACAAACCCCGTAACAAACCGCTGTGAAAATTCCCTTTGAAATTAAACTGGGAATGGAAGTTAACCACCTTTTATCTATGATTAAGCACACGACCGAATTCTCTCACTTTCTGCTTAAAGCCACGTTTACCTTTTACAAGATGGATTCTGCAATACATTTTCAAAGTAGCATTTTTCATTTTGTCTGAGCGCTGCTATAAAAAAAAGTCACTGTCAACTTCCTGTGTAACAAAACAGCTTTTGATCTTGCTTGTGAAACACACGCAGCTCAGAGCAGCGACACGCTTGCAGCTTGGAGGTATCCTTGGAGATACTGCAACGCTTCTGCATTCAGACTAGTACTCAGCATTGATGGAACCTTGAAACATGATAGAGCAGAAGTGTCAATCTGTGTATAACTTACAGCACTGCTACACCCTGCTAATTGCCATGCCAATATACAGTGCAAAGTCAAATGACATCTTGTCAGCAACAGGTTTTCACTGAAAGCAGTTACTGGAATTACAATTCCTGACGCTGACAATATTTAGTTTTATGTACTGCTTACCTGAATTACATATGAAAGTAGGTTAGCAAACCATCAGTCATTAAGGCAGAGATTTGGATGCAGAAAACATCAAACCTCCCAGGCAGTTACTTATCAAAAATACTGAAAATGAATACACTTTGAAATAGTTGATTGAAAATAATCAACTTTAACTTCACACCTGAAGTTTCCTGAATACATACAACTGAACTGCTGAGAAGTGTTAAGCTGTATACCTACATGTGGAACATTTTTTGTTTGAGAAATGGCATACTAACATTATCATTAAAGTAAGTAACGTGAAAATATTCGCCTTTCTTAGGTTACTAGGGAAAAAAACCAACATACTAAAGTGATATTCAATGACAGAATAATACAAAACAGTACTTAGCATTCTGATTAGGACATACTCCAGTCTGCACATTCTCATACATAGGCAGAAAAATCACTGTCAAATAAGCATTTCTTCTCCATGCAATTTGGAATCAGCATGCCATGTATGAAAGCCACTTACCCTGCCTGGACATGCAGTAGACAGTTTGTGAAGAGACTGTGCCAGATGAATTCTAGGATTGTTCACCATCTGACCTACAGGATCATGTTCCTTCTTTCCAGCAAAGGCCAGCTGAGAGAATGCAGTCTGATATCCTGGAGTATCTTCTATGTCAATGAAGTGTTCCTCATCAGGGATAGTGTCATCCTCAGGCAGCTCAAAGAGGCCGATGAGCGCCTGCAGCAAAGGAGTCCTACATGGAAATATGCAAGGAGAAAGTCAGAATGCTGAGAAACATGCCAGGACAGGACAGATTTTAAAGGAATGTTCAAGTTATTTACAATTCTTCCAACAATCTTCTCTTTGCAGGTACTATCTCAGCTACTGAGAGAGCACAAGCCTAATGTGAGCTGAACTTGAAGAACTATGGATGTGTTTAGAAGCATAACATAGATGCTCATATTAAAAACATGAATTATGCCTTTATTTTTGATTGGGTAACATAACTAAGAATCTGATATCATATCTGATGTAACATACCTAGGAAAAAGCATTTGTTTTGTAGATCACACCTTTTCTCTAATAACATTTTTTCCCCCCTTGTAAATTCAGAAATCAGCCTACCTGACAACATCGACTGGGACAGTCTTCCCAGATAGCTTTCCCCAGAGTTCTCTGTCACATAACGATCTTACTGCATCCGTCTCAGGTTATCTGCTTGGGTCTCCTGACTAACAGAACAGCTAAAAACTAAAACTGTTCCCAGCTTTTCAGAAACAATACAAGCAAGTAATCTATTTTCTTAAAAGCAGGTCTAGCTAGCCCAATCAGTGCTATCTCCATCACAAAAATCTCAAGCCACTTCTGGCATCTGCTCTGACCATTATCGGTTGAGAAGAAGTGGTGTGAAAAGCCTGAAATGGTAGCAGGCCTGAAGAAACCACAATAGAATTGAATAGCTCACATTTTCAAATCCAAGTAGCTTCACTTGGAGAAGTGTTGTACATACCACAGCTTGGTGTACTCAGTGTCCATCATAGGAGGACATTCTGTTAATATTTTTGTGATGCCAACTGCACAGATTTTCTTTTCAACTTGTCCGGACACTTTCTGTATTTCAGGAATTATGATTTTCTCCAGAACCATTCCAAACATCCTGTTATGACATTAAAAGAAGTATTGGAAAGCCTTGTCAGCTTCACAGTGACAACAAAAAAATGACACAATCACAGTCACCAGGAAAAAGAAAAAAGAAGAACTATGAGGGAGGAACTGTGAGCAGCACATCAGAAAAACTGCTCAAGAAAGAGGTGACCTACAGCAGAAGAAAGGTTTGGCAAGTCAGTTTAGTGACAAACATGGTTTGCAACTTTAGCTAACAGAGGCAACCATTTCTGCTTTGATAGATAAAAGCTACAGAGCAGTTTGAAATAAAAACCATACTCACTTTGGCTGTATGCCGTCAAATATTTCTTGAAGAGCTAATGCTCCATATTTTACACAGTACAAGTTAATGAAGACTAGGAAGCCTGTAGTGAGAAAAAGATTAGAGTCAGCAGAAAAACACATAACAAGTTCTTCAAGGGGACAGAAACGTAATAATTGTAAATGTTCACTTTTAGTGAAGTACATTAACCAGCCACCATGAAGCTTGTTGAAAGCTGCTGACCTTTTTTTCATGTTCCCTAACACACTGAAATTTAGGGGTAAGACAACCAGGACAAGGTTCAGCCCCTTTGCCCCCCTACAGCAGCTATGAAGTGTTACAAAAGCTACTCTCAAGCTTATGTCACATTGATGACACAACTGCACAGAATATTTAACAGTAATAACACAACACAACTATATATACCACACAGAGGTGGATAGGAATATGGAAGTTTTTCCCCTTGTTTTAATTTCAGTCTTTTAGTTTCAATGTAATAGATGTGCCCCGAGGGGCATCTGCCCTATATACCACCCCTTGATTGCACAAATAACTCAAAGCAAGTCACTGATGTTATGAGCTCACTGTTCTCTGTCTGCATAATCAAAGGACATGACTGGATATTTATTTGGTACTGCTTCATGTTCTCAACTGTTGGTATCACTGAAACTCTTCATAAAGAACTGAACTTACTTTTAATAAATTTTGTTGTTTTGGAATTTTGGAGTCTTTGGAACAGCAGAATGAAGATCTGTTTCCTGTATTGGTCAACTGATTCACTAGAAATTTAAAACATTTGTTAATCAAGCCATGCTAGCATTTACCAGAAGTCTTACTACAGAAAACATGCACTCAAATTTATTTTACTGACAAACATGACATTTTTCAGTTGTTAATTATTAACTCTGAAGTGTACAAACATACCGAGTATTAAAGACTATACAGATTAATTTTGAATGTAAATAATGTCAGCTCATACTCACGGGGGCATATGTTCTATGATACTGTTTAGAAGATAGAATCCTTGATGGTCATTAGCTTTAGAGGCAATCAACTTCTGGAACACACCTAACAGCCCAGGCTGCAAGCAAAGCAAACATAAAACACTACACAGCAGTTCTTCATATATGACCTACCAGAAGGTTGGATCTTATCTAAAACATACACTGCGGCAAAAGCTTTCACAACCTAAAGCAATATTCTGTTTCTGCAGGAAGACAGATTTCTCTTGGGAACAAATGATACTCCATTAAGTATTAAAAATAGCCTTAATCAAATGAACAAGAAAACTAATTTGAAAATGTACGTTTGCTTCATCACTGGTATTGTGTAATCAGATTTGACTACAGCAGATCACAAGCAGAATTCACTGATCGTGACATCCCCCAACATTTTGACTCCTTCTCTTTCACGCTTCTGGTGACTCTTCCAAACAGAATCCCTGTGCTTTCCTGACCCACTGTGTTCCCATGCGATGCAAAACAAGACAAGAAAACCATAGAAGTTTACTTGCCTGAATAAACTAAGTGCAGTTACATCCTAAATTATAAAAGCAGATTACTGCGGACCCTGCTCCCAACCCCATCCCAAAAGGTTTGTTTTTAATTTAAAAAACAAACATATGCTGCACAAATTCAGCTTTCCACTTGAGGAAAAAACTCTTTGTAACTTCTCATCTTAAATCAACACGCCTGGAGGCACACAGCGCAGCTCCATCAATCCAACTTACAATTTTGTCAGCAGCAGCACTTGCTATTGTGTTGGCACCTCGCTCTAAATAAGCCTGCAGGAGTCGGACCAGAGGAGGAATATTTCCTGTCCTTTCCCACAACACTGGCTGAAGTAGATGAGGAAACAATGCCATATAGGATGATGGGATTTCATTTTTGTGCATTTCCAGAAGTAGGGACATCACTTGGAACACATATGGAATGAACTCTGCAAAAGAAATTATGACACTTAGAAATTCAGCAAAAACAAACACTTGTTCATTCATAAGAACCATGGATCTACTGGCTAAGCCTACAACTGCAGGATATTAATACCAAGATTCTGATAAATAGAACTTGGAATAAATAAAAGTCACTACTGCAAACATTTGCAAGCGCTATATGTATATATCTACATAGACATTTTATTTTCTCTACTGTTTTATTTTTCAGAACATGAAACATAAGCCATTGGCATCAAGGCAAAAGTAAGATTTGGGTGGTAGCAATTAAGATACTTCTAAAATACAATCTGTTTTTTCAAACAAGATGATGATCCAATTTATGTACCCTATGGAACAACACAGTTGCTTTCTAGAAGCGCTGGTGAGGACTGTGAAAACTTTGCCTTCTCACCTGAGTTTCCTGTGCTACAGAAGAAAACTGCCAGGATGCAAACAATGGCAACCATTTAGAGCAGAGGGAGCAAAAGAACTACTGATTTTTACTTACCTTGCACATCATTCTGTAATATCTCAGTGAACACAATGAACAAAGCCTCCTCAAAGCTTCCAACAGCATCAGGGTTTGCTTTGCATGTTATCCTTATCGACAAGCATATTGATTCGAACATGTAATGGTTAAAGTGAGGTTTGCTTGGATTCTATAAAACAAGTTATAAACAAACAACTTGAACTTGAAGCCAAGTGAATCACTTTGCAAAATATATTTATTGTTTCAACTGAAAAGCCTAAAGGAGCAACTGAAAATAAGGACACCAACACCTTATTAATTATGTTGATGAATTTAATTCTGCAGATAAAAGCAAACATCAAAATTTAAAAGCATAAATGAGTTTTTCTAAATATTTCAAAGCAAACAGGTGTTCTTCCAGAAGCTTTACATGAACCAATAGTTCTATGATGTAACAAAAACTGGAAATAAGGAATAGCTTTTGTTTGTGTTAATTATCTTGTCAGTTCTTCACAGAAAAATGTTTGTACTTTGCAGCCAAGTTTACACTGCATGTAGAAGAAGTTTTTGGGATGACTGATAAAGGTATTCTAAAGTGTTCCCTAAGTCGATGTTCAAGAACATGAATTTCACTGGAAGGCTACTTTTACATATTTGAGTCAAAGTATTGAACAACGTGCAGTATGTTAACAGAACACAAAGGATGTTTAGACCAATCTTTATAAAGATTTATATAAGAAGTAAAAAACATGAACATTTTGCTCACATGGCCCATTCTTTACCTTACTGACAGCCAGTAGCTTCTGTGTAAGCTGTGTGATGACAGAAGGGATGTATGGAATTATGGATTCTTGCAGCAGAGAAAAACTCCTCATGATTGCTGGAAATAAAAAGAAAGTTAGCATCTTCTGGAGCCCAATGTATACAAGGGCAATCAATCCATAATCACAACAAAGGGAAGTCTCAATATTCACACTATAGACTGGGCACAGAAGACTGGGCAACCTGTCCAAGATAAAGATAAGCCTTCTGCAAATTCTGACACCGTGGCACACTATTAGCCATACATCACCCAAACCTCATGCTGACACTGCTCAGGTAGCTGTCCTGAGCACCACTACTGCCATCTGATGCCATTATGCTCAGTGTTTCTATTTCTTGTTTCATGCATTTATTCGAAGATGACTTCGCACTGCTGGTACACAACGGCAGGCTGTGCATACTGCTTCAGCAAGTTTGACTAAATTAAGCTGTTGAAGCCCATGGCTATAAGCCTTTACCCTCAAGTTAACAAAGGAGCTCTTACAGCGTGAGACTCATTCAGCATTTACCTTTCATTATGTATTCATTTTCTGATGAGCCAGGAAGCGTTAACGCTTTGAAAAGGTTTGTTAACAGCACTTCTACAAATGGTGCCATTTCTGCAGCTGTGATGCTGTAAGAAGAATGCAGGGCTTTAATTATGAAATACATTCACACAATTCGAGCATTTCACAATAGCATAAAACCACTAAATGAAAGATCCTCTACCAACATTTTATCTGCAATGCTTAAAAGCTACACAGCAATGAATTTACTTCTGTTAGAAAACTTACAGTGTAGTATTGTTCGTCCCTCTCATGGTAAACAGCCTTTCAAGAGCATGTGCTGCATAAGTATGGACCACAATGCTTTCTGCTTGCAGATGATTGATTAAAAGAGGAATAGATAACAACAGTTGCTCTTTAGGTACCTACAAAATCACAGCAATAAATTATATACTTCACGTAGAAATTTATAAATAATACTGAATGTATTTTCTTACAGTATCTCACAAATCCAAAAAAGTAAAAGACGGTCTAACAACTACTGCAACGATATGAGCGATCAAGTGTATGGAGACTAATATTCAATGCCAGAGCATCTGAGTAGGTCACAGCTCTAGCAGCATGTGGACAACATACAGGCTACATGTTCATCTGATAGTTATAGCTGCACTACCACTTACTTTCAAAACTAAAAATTCTAAGCACCTGTTGAGTTCCAGCCAAGTGAGACACACGAGGCTTGGCAAGTATAAACGAAGTAACTATGTTATTTATTTATTTATTCATAACCATAGAAGAAAAACTTACTTGGTTTCTAAAAATCATGATATATTTGATACCATCAGCTTTTAGCACTGGAAATTCATTCACTGCAATAGAGAAAATATGCAATTTTTCATATAAATGCAATTTCAGAGCACATTCTAAATATACATGTGATATTAAGTCATGAATTCCCCACCTCTTGGGGTAAGACAATGTTCTATGTTTGCTTATCCATCTCTGTGTGGGCACTACCCTGTTACATTAAACATACAGTCCAACCCTTTCACATAACCTTTCCCTTTCTTGCTCTGATGATAACAGACATCAACTGCATATTCCAATACAACTCACTACCCTCCAAACATCACAAGATAATCACTCAAGTATAAAATCATGTTGCTTAAACCTAGACATCTGGAGTCACAGCAACATACACTGCAACCTAGACTTCAGTATTTTACCTTCACAAGCATTTTGTATAGCAAAGAAATTTGCGTATGGTCTCAAATACACAGAAATCAAGTTACTTTGATTCACCAAGTTAAAGCACATCAGCTAATAGCAGACACGCATGTACATGCTCTGAATAGCGCGTGGTAATCCACCTCAGTTTAGAAGTTCACTCACTGCTGTCCAAACCAACATGAATCACCTCCCACGTGCGAGGTGTAAATAAGCCCTGAGTCTCAGAGACAGTGCTGATACAGGACCATGTTCTAATTTGTGCTTGAGCCTTAAGAAACAGCAGCCACTGCTAAGGTTCTCCAAACATCCCCAAGATAACGTCTGAAAATAAACAATAAACTTACCACTGGCTGACTTTAAGTCAGGCTGAATGTGATTCACAAAGAATTCCGTCAGATTAACAAGTTCATTGGCTTGTGTTATTCCATGCTAGAAAAAACAAAACAGAGAAAAATAAGAAACACACATGCTCATCTTCCATAATTTGGCCTTACAAACTACTGAGGCACACTCTGCCCCAATACCACAGGAAAGCACAGAGGTTCGAGGCTGAAGGCAATTTTTCAATGACCATTTCATACATATTATTAAGACTTGTCAAATGATCGCACATGGTAGTTGACTTCATCCAACCTATCTGAAGACCAGACACCATCAGATTTCCATAGATTGTGTCCATATATTACGGACAATTTTCCACCCCATCAACATCAAACCACATCAAACAAATCAAATTATTCTCATTTTAAAGCAGAATTTTTTAAAAAGTGCACATATTTTCCAATCCTCACACCCACTATAATAATTGAATGCATATGGATTGAAACAAATACAATGTTTAACTACCTTCTGCGTCTGAGCCTTGGATGCCAACGATGTAACAAGGTATATAGCTGCATCTTTGTGCTTCCAGTTAACAGATGGATTCTTTGCATATTCCTGAAGCATGGAATTAACGTATCCAGAAAAAATTCCTGTCACTGGCCCTTCAAAGAACTTGCACAGGCCTCTGACTAGATCACAAGCTGCTCTGCGCCTTGTGTCAATATCTGCATAAGAACAAAAGGTTCTTTAGTTATGACAAACTGCATAGCTTTACATACTAATAAACATAATAAAAAAATGTATCAGTAATTAGAGCTTCTCAAGTTACAGCCACAGCTCATCTTAATTACTGCAACATTCACATTAGTGCATAAGAACACTTTGAACTATTTTTCACTTGGTGCAGTAGTGAAAATCATTTGTCCAACACAAGGAGGAATGGACATCAACCTATACTGCGTGTGCATTCACAGGTCCCAATGCCCTCTGAATGTTTCAGTAAGCACAAGGGAGGGAGGGGGAGGGATCTTTACTGCCTTGCTAATTATGTGCCCAAATGCATCAGATCTGGTGGTTATGGGTTTTAATTTCTTTACAACAGTCTGTATGGTGCTGTGCTCTGGGTTGGCACCTTGCTAACACACCAGTGTTTTGGTTATTGCTGAGCAGTACTTGCAGTGTCAATGTTTTCTTTATTTCCTGACCTGTCCTCCCAGCAAATCGGCTGAGCAGGCAAAAAGTTTGGGAATGGACCCAATATACACTGCTGATCTGAATGGGTCAAGGGATTTTCCCCATGCCATGTAGCACTGTGCTTGGCAATAAAATCTGTGGGGATGGGGGTCTGGAAGAGGCAGCTGTTGTCTGGGGACACACTGGGCATCTATCACATCCCACTTTCCACAAGCAGACTGACTTTCTCTTCTGCTTTCTACCACCTTCTTTCACTAATTAAACTGTCTCTATTTCAACTCACGAGTCTTCTCCCTCATGCTCCTCCTACACTCCCCCCTATTCCACTTCAGCAGGGTGGGGACTGAGCAAGCTGTTGTGTGGTGCTTAGCTGCTGGCTGCTGGAACAGAACAGTACGTTTCTGCAATACACCTGTAAACATTCCTGTCCCAAAGAAGGGGGGAAAAAAAAAAGCTGGCCTTTAACACAGAACATTAACAGAAGGACACAGGAACACAAAACAAGTAAATGTAAACACAACAGAGTACGTTTCTAAAGGAGTCCTGGAAGAACATAGATGGTTCTTGCCTAAATTCTCTTAAAAACAAAAATAGAAAACAGATAAAAGCTTCACAAACATCACCAGCACAGCCAATCCTGGATTAAGAATCATAATGTGTCTGCTTCAAAGAAAGTTCAAACATAATTTTCCTCTACTTCCAACATACAGAAAGTTCTCAAACCTATTACAAGGCTGCAGTCATCTAAAACTGCCAGTCAGCACCAGGGCAGCAGCTCAGTGGCACAGAACAGCCCAGACAGAATCGTCATACAGAACTAGATTTAGTCCATTTGTGCACTGACCTGCCTGAAGACAGACAAACAGAAAATCAAGCAGCTCTGTCAGCACAGCAACGTGCTTTTAGGGCAGTTATTGTGTTGGTCTGAACAGTGCCAGCACGCAAAGGCTGCTGCCTAGCTGGCTTTATCATGAAGTTGTATGCAAAACTGGTCAGTTTCCAGTTTAAACACAACAGGCTACCAAATATAGACAGCCTCCTGATGTCATTTACACACGTAGGAAATAAATACACAACTATGGCTACTGCTCAATGTTGATTTAGAGGCTATGTTTGCTGAAACAAGAATACATACAGAGCAGAAGATATCAATCTAGTTAAGAAAGAAAGTATAAAACCACTGTTCAAAGCAAAAAGACACTGAAATGGGAACATTATGACAGTAAACTTGATCAAAACCTGGATTAAGTATCCTAGGGAAAAAAAAACACCAACTTACAGAGTTCTAAAATAACTTAAAGAAGCCTCAGTAAAATACTATTTACAGCTATACTTAAAGACCGAGTATTCTTAGTATAAATCTGTGGATTACCAGATCCTTCCAAATCCCTTCTTATATATTCTTCAGAATTATCTTCAAATGCTTCTTCATCAGCAGCTGAAAATATAAAATACATGGGAATTTTAATACTGAGATCTTTTTTTTTTTTTTTTTTTAAAATAATGAACCCCCCTTTTTACTGAGTTGTTGCATTTTTTCCATAACATTCATAGAAATTATTCAGAACCATCCAGACAGACAATCCTGTTTAGCCTGCAGGCCCACAAACTTCAGTCTTATAAAACACATGAGCTGATGTAATTCCTGATTTAAAAACCAAAACCATACTCCATACTAAGTGTATTTAAAAGGGGCTTCCTCAGTCACAGATTTAGAGAGAAGCTTCTTAATATTGTAAGACATCTTCAATGCTTTTTAGGCACTAAGATCAAAGTCTATCAAAGCTTGGAGAAAGACACTACAATTCAGTAGGCCATATTATCCATGCCTGGTACTCACTTCCAGCATGAAAAAGTTATTGATGTCACGTGACTTAGACTTTCTATATTTCTCAGTTTGCGATCACTTTAAGACAGAAATTCATACAACAACTCTACAAAACCCACAAAATAGCAATTTGCTGCAGCAAACTGGTTTTGAATCTAGTACTAAAGTATGAAGGAAATAAATTCTCAATGTTGTAACATCATCACGTTTAGATACATTTTATTGTGTCTGTGAAAACTGAAACCTCACAGTTACCTCTAAATTCCATATTGGGAACGATAACTTTTTCACAGATGCTTGTCAATGTATTCTGGTCTTCAAACAGGTGCTTGTAATGTGGTCTTTCACAAACCGAGGCCAGAAACTGGATTGCATTACTGACCAACTAGAACAACACACATAAAACACATACAGCTTTAGCATGACCGACCATTTATAAATCATTATTAACCTTGATAAGATTAGTTCATAATGACTTACCAAATCATATTTCACTTCCTGACCTGTTGTGACTAACAGATTCCAGATTGCTGTCACAAAACGTGGCAAGTAGGGCTGAAATTCTTCATCGTATTTTTGAGCATATAAAGCAGCATTATCACAAATTTGAGATTTCAAGAGCTCCAGTAAACCAGCTTCTTCTTCATCCTCACATAAAACAAAAGTAGGTACTTAAACACCCAAACTTCAAGGCTTTAAAATTAAAATTATTTGAATGAAATACACCATTATTTTATGATGCCTTAAAGAGGTCTCAGAAATCCCTCCTACTTGCCTGGATCTACTGCATTTGATTATACATTCATGCTATTATATCCACATTTCAAATGGAAGAATTACTCCCCTTAAGTGATTTAGACCTGATAAAGTTTAAAACAGATCTAGCCTACAAATGCGATAGGAAAAACATAACACAAGGCACTGTATTAGTAAAGAAGCTTAGAAGGCTACTTTAAACTGGTAGAGTTGCTAAAAGTATACTTTTTTCTCCTTCTCCGTAGCAGCACAGATGTTCATAGAGACACAAAATGAAGTGAATTGGAAAAATGTGCTGGAAATTAAAAAATAACACCATGATCCATTAACGCTCTTTTTTTTTTTCCCCTCTCCAAATGCCCACCCTTCTGTTTCAATCCATATCACTTTCCTGAGTCAGCTCAGTATGCAGCTGCATGGAGTTTTGTGCTGAGTGACTGCCCACAGGAAAATAAAGGAGCAGAAGAAAAGATGAACAAGGTTTCTTTTTCTTTTTTAGTAGCAGCATTAGCTTGAAACCACCGTGAAAGTATCACACAAAATATGCTTATCATGCTCGCTCCCTCCCTCCCCCCCCCCCCCCCCCCCCCCCCCCGGCATATATTGTAAAGGAATTTATAGTTTCTTTGGTTCCACCACCTGGTAAACTACTGTACTGCACCTAAAAGTGCAGTATGAATGTGAGCTTTGATTACACAGTATGTTTTCGCATGTGAAACTACTAATTCTTACAATTAGGCAGCAGATGGTAAACTAACTACTTAGAGTCATGGCTTATATGTCCCAGTGTTTCAAGTTTTCTAAAATGTTTTCTAAAATACAGTACACAAACCAGCTGAGGTACAGAAAACCTGAGCCCTGTGATTCTAATGATCAATCAGGTTACTTCAGCAGATGGCCTCAAAAGAAGCTCCTCATTGATGCGTACCTGTAAGCTGATCTCTGTACACAACTGTAACCTGTAACTAATACGTGACTTCAAGAACCAAGCTCCACATTTCTTAGACAATGGAGCCAGTTCTCTCAAATCCCACTTCCTTTCAGTCATTCTATTTCTTTGTTTACCCAACAAAGGAAACATTGCACTGCTCAGTTAGAACACAACTCCCTTGTCAGTTGGCTCCACTCTGCAGAGGCAAAGCAGGAGGTTTATGCAGTACTTACATCAGTCTGCAGAAGTTTATTATCTAAAGTTAAGAGACTATGAAAATTTGTCATCCACGTTTCCATGTTATCTTCAAAAAACTCAGGCAAATCCTGTGAAAGAAAAGCATAAATCTACATTTTAATGTCTGTCTGCACATTGTGAGTAACATGCATCCACCTTTTAATCTACAGAAATACAACAGTGGAAAACGAACCTTCCAAACACAAAACCATCCCCTTGTCACATCCCCAGAACAGCCACAGAAAAAGTCCTACAGATGGAGATTTGGGAGCACATTTCCAAATATACCAGTTATGCACTCTAATGATTAATCTCAGTCTCTCAGAGTATGATAAGAATAAGATAGCACAAGCCTCCCCTTTAGCCCAATACAGAATGGGAAGTCGGAGCAATTGAGTCATGACCATCACACCTGACTCATGCTCATGCTGAAACAGTAAATATACACCGCCTCAGCAGCGTCTGGTTTCACTCTTTTTCATACAGTGCGCTCACTTACTGCTAGAAATTAAAATCTCATTCAAAAAACAACAACAAAAAACAACAAATTAGAAAACAACTCTGCACAATACCAGGGTTGCTTGCTACCACAGCGCTACAGTTACTGAGCTGACTGACTTTTATCTACATGACTGAATTCCTATGAGTACAGGCACATTTAATAAACACAATGTGTATAAATGCAGGCAAAGGACTCTGCCTCCCACAGATTGTACTCAACAGTGTTACCCACACAACACCTCCTTGATATCAGGAGAGCTTAAGACTCTTCTCCAGCTTTTGTTTAGACAGGGCCAAGCTAACTGCTCATTAACCCCATCTTTACTGTCAGCCTTGAGTTCGGCCATAAAGCATGGCCCTAAAGGCTGTCTCGAATGATCCTACATAGAACAGCATAACAATGTTGTGCAATCAAAGCAAGAATATGAGAAAAAAACAAAGAGTCACCTGAAAATTTAAACTGTAGAACAGCTTCGCAATTAGAATGAGAGAAGAAAAGAGAACCTTCAAAGCACTGGCATCGTTTGCATGCGTGCTGCAAAGGTCAATAGTTGCCTAGAAAACGAGAGAAAATACAGTCAAGAAATTCACACACAAACTGTATCAACAAGAGACACTGAGAAGTATTATTATTATTATTATTATTATTATTAATTTTTAACCAGAAAATACAGCTCCTTTTCTTCCTCTTACTGAGTCTGCCAGGTCTCGTTTCCTGATTTTAGCTTATGCTTCATAAACAGTTTCAAGAGTTGCTAAGTTCTCATTTTGTAGGCATTCACAACCAGCAATTCAGAACAGCACAGCTGTCTCAGAAATCATTCAACAATACCTTAAAGAGGTTTGTCAAGGGCAATGCAAAGGCATCAAGGACAAGTTTGATCTCTGTCCATAATTCGTTTGACTTAAATTCATGGCGGTACCTGAGGAGTAGGAGAAATACACAAACAGTGGAATACAGCCTTCGCATTTATTCCTACATTAACTTGCATACAATTGATCCATCAAGATAGCATTTGTTTCAAGGTTCATCAAGTAAATATAAGAACTAAACAACGTAGTTCACAGCCATGGAAGGTGCAAAATTTGACAACCACTTCAAGTCTTACTAAGAAGTCAATAAGTCTAAATAGAAGCCACATATGTGAGTATAAACTCAAATTGAAACAAACTTTTCCATTTCAAAACCCACATAACACGTCCCTGATTCCCAATACCTTTTAAACAAAGAGTGAGCAGTACGAAGGACGCCATTAATGACATGGAAGTCTCCACTTTGAAAGCGGTTCACCATTTCTGTCAGCAGGTCTGGCCACTTCTGAGGGAAGTCTTCCCGACCAATAATACTGATGGCATCACTCAACTGGAAAGGAAATGTAACCTTACTTGATACTTAGTACAGAAAACATAGCAGTAATGCCAAATGTTACAAACATCTAAGAATGCTTATTATTCTTGTCAGATTCAAAAGTCACTAGGTTAAATATCTACTCTTTTTCATCACAGTAAAGCTCACTTCAAAACCAATGCATGCCTGCAGTCTGGCTATAACTATATAAAACATATATATAACTGTCTAATGTTAGAATTTGACAATACGTTGGTTTCTTTTTAATTTTAAAGTGGGCAGCAGTAACTTAAACAATTCACTCTGAGTTATTCACATCGGGGTGACATCACTGGAAGGCTAACTCAGCTCTGACAGTAACCAGGGCCTCCAGACACATTACATCATTCTAAACATCTCATGGACACAACCAGAAATTGCCTCATTACCTGCTTTTGAATTTGTTCTGGGCTGCTAAGCATCAAGGGCACTATGTTGGCTTTAATGGCTATCCTGTCTGATTCAAATATTTTGTTCGGTTCATCCTCCACCTACAACAAAAACAGTAATTAAGTCACTGGCACATTAATACACTCTAGGCACTGAGCAAATCCCAGTATTTCAGAAGCCAAGTCTGAAACCATTGTATCAATGAGGAAATTAAAGTACCTGCTATAGCCTACAATGGCTCTCTGACAGCAATAACTGAATAAAGCTGAAAGAAATCACACCTTTCTGCTAATTTTCTAACTAATTTTCTCCTTCTCTAACAGGAGCAGTAAGGGTGGGTGCATATGCCAGTAACAAACATGAGTTTAACCACAAGTCTTATTTCAGCTCTCCAAACCACATCTGTCCTTGTTTCTGCCAACTTCCAAGATTTATTTCATGCAACCAGACCAGAAGGTGAGTGCAGGTGATGCACACAAACTTCACGTTGCCTTTCAGAATCAGCCAATCATCCTGCCAAGTGAACGGTGCTGGGTGGTAGGCAGTAAATTATTGTATTTCTATGGAAGAAGTAAAATACCAAGGCTTGTCACCAACCACTGACAGCAGGGATAGTCACATCATCAGTGATAACTGCAGCCAAGTTTAAAAACAAAGAAGTTACCCAGCAGTCTGGAAAGTAATTCAATGATCTCAACATGGCTGGAGCCAGACAGCACTACTGTCCTCCTTCTCATGTTCTTTTTGATCATCTTTCCACGAATTAGTTAAATGGGCAGTGAATACTGTACTTCTTCAGAGAGATACACACAATATTAGGAAGAATTCTTCCTTCCCCATTTTATCACCTAACTTTATTTCTTCCCAATAGAATGGATAACAAGAGTGGAGGCTTTAGTCCCTTATCAATAATTACATTTTATGTTTGTTTTCTGTATCACCGATCTTCTCTCCCAGAGCACAGACACACATGTATTCTTCAAGGTTATTAAATACTATTGGACCTTAAAAGGATGATTAAATCTTAGCACAATTGCTGCCTGAAATACCTACAATTCTCCAGTTCCTTTTGATGTAATTCTTGAATGTTACGGACGCGCAGACTTTGATGACGTTTTCCTGTGATTTTTCCAGCAGTGTTAAGAGCAGCAATGGGTAATTTTGGCTTCCTTCAACTGTCTCAAGAAACTTCTCCGCTAGAAGAGAACGTGCTAAAGTCAACAAAAAAGCTGAGCTGGTTTTCCTAACCAGAGATCTACGACTCCTCAAATGTCCATTGAAAATAACACAAACACCTCTGCAGATTCACAGGAACAGAAGCGCTGGATGAGGAGCAAAAGGTACTGTAACTTCTTTACTACTAAGCTCTTTAATGCCTCTGCAGTCAGCAAAAGCTCTCAGTTCAAAGCAGGCTGTGGAAATATTGCCTCCCCAACACTTTTAAAAGCCACGACCTAAGAGAACCCAGTCCTGCTTTATTGTAAATAGCACCCTTGTATAAAAAATACAGTACAAACTTCAGGAAGAAAATAAAATATGAAAAGCAAATAGGAAATAAATGTATATAGTAATCTATCCTTCATTACATTTTGGGTTTTTTGTTGGTTTTTTTAGGAGTTTTTGCATAAAATCCTGCTGAAGGTTGTTACACAGACGGAAGAACTGAGAGGAAACCAAACTTTTGTGTCACACGTGACAAGCGCTTACCAGGACGCCTTATTGCAGGATCTGGATCCAGTGTTTTCTTTAGGTACTCAGTTAAGGTCTGTAAATTGGCATCGCTGAGCTCCATTTTGGCAGAAACTACGAGACAGAAGCAGTTTTGTTAATGCAGATCTACCCTATAAGCTCCACATGCACAAAACCTGACTCCAGGAAAGACATGAATCTGCTTTTTTTGGACTGTACTTCTTAAAAAGCGGGGACTCGTACATCTATCCAATGAAACAATAAGCTAAACACAAACCCCTAAACATGCCTCATGTAGCTGTTATTTTCTAGGTTACTGAAAGCAAACCAGATTGTACATCCAATGAGCCATTACTCAGTTAAAGCCAAAAGGTGATTTCTCACCCTTCCATGGCAAGACGAGCTTGCTTTTACAAACTGCTGCCACCCAAAGAAACCTATTCCTTGTTGAACAAGTGGAATAGTTTGGCCTGGATGAATATGAACAGAATGACTTGAAGTGCACTGAAGAGCCAAGGCCCATTTACAAATAAATTTACAAATAAAATGCTCATCTGAAAATAATTTTTAATGAAGTGATGAAAGACTGCACAAAGCCAAAGGGTTTGGTTTGTCCAGCCTGCTAAATGAACCCAGACCAGGGCAGACATTCATTTCACCTGCAGTACTTATTACAGAATAACTTTGTGCAAATAAAGCAGATTACTCCTCTCTAGCTATCCTCCCACACGTATTCTCATACTTACCACAGTGATTCATTAACTTCACAGCTTTAATTGGAATAATTAAAATTACACTAACACATTAAGACACACTTCAGGTGGCGCATGGCTTTAGGTATCACCACCTATAAAAGAACCATGGGATTATTGGGTTTGGAAAGGGCCCATAAGGCCTCCAAGTCTGACCATCACCTGACACTGCTGAGCCCACAGCTCAGCCATGCCCCAAAGCACAGCGTGCTGCCCACTGACCTCACCAACAGCACCGCAACTACAGAAATAATGAGAAGCTGAATGATTTTTGAGCCCCAGTCTCTCCTTATTAAGATAGGCTGAAATTTTCCCAATCCCATCTTAGATTTAATCTATGTTGACAAACAGCTTGTCTCACAGAATCACAGAATGACCCGGGTTGGAAGGGACCTCAAGGATCATGTAGTTCCACCCCCCCTGCCCAGCAGAGCCACCAAACATACACATTTACTAGATCAGGTTGCCCAGAGCCCTGTCCAACCTGGTCTTGAACACCTCCAAGGACGGGGCATCCACAACCTCCCTGGGCAGCCTGTTCCAGGGCCTAACCACTCTCCTAGTGAAGAACTTCCCCCTAACATCCAACCTAAGTCTCTCTTCTGGCCATCCCCAACCATCAGCATCCTTATGGAGGGCAGCAGAAAGGCACAGCAGCAGCACCCAGCTCAGGATGAGCAACTCCTCCCCTGCTGGCTGTTCCTTCTCTCCTATCCCCCACCACCAAAACCCGGGGTAGCAACGCTGTGCTTGTTACTACACGTTGATATTACATTGACTGCAACAACGAGAACGAGGATAAAAGGAAAAGTATCCAAACCCTCTCCATAACCAAACCGACACGGCGTCCTTAACGCTTTAACTGCACTCATTACATTAGACACAGAGCACTGAGGGCAAACCTTAGCTCCAAAGCCGCAGTCCTCAATTGCAGACAGCTCCATGTCGCCGTGCTGCGGCGGCTCTCACTGCTCAGAATCAATGCCCATCAATATGGACCTGCCCTAAGCGGCCCAACTCCCCCCGGAGGCTCCATCCCAAGCACTTCATTACGAGGTACAGGGCTGGGGCTGGGGTCGGGGTTGGGGTCGGTGCCGCCCTCGCTGTGAGTCACAACCGTCCCGGCTCTGACCGCGAGGCAACGGCCGCACACAGCCTAACTTGCTGCCCACCGACTGGCAGCCGCGTGAGCCAATGAGAAGAGCTCCCAGCAGGTGACCAGCCAATCCCGACCCGCGGTAGGCGGGCACTGTCGCCCCAGCATGGTGCGCTGCGCCTCTCGCTGCGCCGCGGGCCCAGCGCCCTGAGCCCGCAATGGAACGGAGCGGTGGCTGCTGCGGACCGTGCGAACGGGTGGGCTGCGGGGCCTCCCTACACCCCCCACCCAGCAACACCGAACGGCTCGGCTCACCCTCACCTTATCGGCCTCCTCCAAGCGGCGGCGGCGGCTCGGAGCGAACCGGCTGCGCTTCACATTCAAACCGCGCTGAGAGGGCGCGGCGGCGGCACCGTGACCGCATCACGCAGGGCGGTGACACCGTCCGGCCGCCCAGCCAATCAGCGGGCTGCTTTGCCTGACGCGCCAAGCGTTGAGCCAATCAGCGCCTCCCGTCTCACATGAAGGAGGCAGCCAATAGCAGAGCTGCTCCCACAAGGCCGCAGTTCACGTCAGGCGGCGCCTCAGGGAGCGGGGAGGGAAAGGAGAAATAAAGTATAATAAAGTATAATAAAATATATTAAAATATAATAAAGTATAATAAATACTGCTGAGTACAGCACCGCCAAGTAAAACTTTATTGAGTCACCACGTCATTAGAGCATGGAGTATTAGAACTGTTATACATCGTATTTTCACGTAGAAAACTTTACATAGGTTGTATTTTTTTTATAATTCTGCTATAATCTTGAAAAAAATGTACATCCAGAGGGTGAGGGTTGATCTATATCGGTATTAATGCACTTCGTATGGAGGACCTCGGAAATATAGGAGTATTAAACAGGTGGAAACATACATGTGACATAAAGAACATTAAAGGAATGAGTTATAGGTTAAAAAGAGCCGAGTGTTGGGCAGGAGAAGCAGAAGGAGCCCAGAGGAGGTTCTGCAGTGAGCAGCATCAATCCCATGCAGTCCATGAAACTATAACCATTAAATCTGGTTAATGAATCTGTTTGCAGTTCAGTTTGTTGCAGGTCGGCACAGCAGCAGCCTCAGAACCGTGGTGTTTTGTTTTAATCACTGTATTGCACTGATATCCACTGACACACAACCCTGTTTCATTCATCATCCTTCCAATGAAGCACAGAACTACCCCAGGCAGGTCAGCTCTTATGTCCGCAGAACCAGAGCCAGCAATGCCTGCAGGTGTTAAGCTCAGCGTTTTATGCTCCATTCAGATGCCTGTGGGCTATGAACTGATTGTATGAGGGAGAACAAAAAGCTGATGTGAATATACAGATGTTTGGGGTATTCTGGTGTACGCTCTGCATACTGCTCTTATTGCTTTAGGATGTACAATCAGATCCAGAAAACCATGACAGGATTAAGGCTTTTACAATCCCATTGCATTCCAGTCCCCCTTCTCTTCCATGCACTACAGTAAGTCTAGAATGTTTCTAACGTCACATGCCTAATTTCAGCAGTTTATAAATGGTGTAAATACAATAAAAGCTTAAGTAAAAGAAGAATCTCTTGGAACCAAAGCTGAAAGAAGGGACTGATTAATTCTATATGCAGAGATAGTACAAATGTTGCACGTTACAGTAAAGAAAGCCCACAATGCAAATCTAGATTTAAGATCTGAAAATTAAGAGATCTCTTCCAAGACTTGAGATGTGAGGCTTTCAAAACTGTAAAGAGGCATGCAACCTTAAAGTCTGTGTTCTGAAAGGAGATACAGGTATACATTCAATGAAGCAGTGTCACATTCAAAACCTGAAAATAATATGTATATATTAAAGAACTATCTAGGACAGGAAGGAAAAATAATGGCTTATTCTTTATTACAAATTTAAATAGAATTAAAATAAATACTTCATTTTATTGTAATTAAGTGACATTACCAGGGAACAAGCAAATAGACTAAATGCAACATAAAGTGACATTTCAAATGCAGCAAGTTCAATATTGGCAACGCTTATTTTTCAGACTTTTTCTTATGCTAAAATATAGCCATATATTTCCTCTTATTAAATATAAGCTTACGGATTTAATCTATAGAGTGTTTAAAACTTAGCCTGGCTGAGGCTTTTCTTTGGTTAAAAATAAAAACTTGAAAGCCTTACCAGTACTACTGACTGCAAAACAGTTGCCAAATGATGCTCACATAGAACAGGCCAACTTACTGAAGAATGCCACATGAGCCCTTTGGAAATAGCTCACAAGAAAAAAAAACAGTATATATACACATTCCTGTAACTCTGAGAGTAGAATATCCCAACACTACATCAACTATGACTGCCCTATTAGGAAACTCAAAAGCCAAACAGGTTGAACACAGTACCATTCTCTTGTTGCTGTTGTTAAATACTGTTATTTCTGAGGTTTGCTGATACAGATAGTACAGTGGGTAATCTAACACTTCTGTTTACATGTTTTAGGAAGTGGAACTTCTCCCATCCTGCCATACTTTTCATTTATGAAAAAAAAAAAGTCTCAAAACTTGCAATTAAAGTTAGTTCAAAGGACATAACTCCATCCTGCAGGACTTCTGTTATTAACTGGTATCATGTGATGGAAACAGCGTCACAAAAAACTTAGGCATGCTGAAGAAAGGAAAATCTCCATGGTAAGCAAAGCTTTAGTGTTAAACTACATTTGCTTCACTTATGTTTGAAACCACATGAAGATATTGGTAATTGTTACAGCACACGACTGATCTCAAGTTCAGTTTTGCTACAGCAATAATGGAATTCACATTTTGCAGTAGCGACTTGTTCTCAACTTGTAGTTATTTGCAAAAAAAAAAAAAAAACCAAAAAAACAAAAAACCCTAAAATTGAAAGTCTGCAGTAAAAAAAGAAAAAAAAATAGAAGAAAATTATATATTAAGAATAAGACTTCCTAAGCAGACCGTTACCGCTACATACACTAAATACATTGTGCTCAAGGATAAAGGGTGGTGGTTTATTTTCTTTAACCCTGTTTTTCATATTAATGTAGATGCTGTGTCCGTGATTTGGACATGTATCAAAGTCAATGGGAAGTTTAAAAAACCCATCTTTTGGGGTTTTTTTAATGCTTTGAACTCAAGACTAAAGAGCTAAATGGAGCTGGATACTACTATGTACTCCTGATATAAAACTGTACATAAAAATAAGGAATCTTGGAAGATGAAGCATTGATAATAAAAAATGTTGTCCTAAAATGACCTCCTGAACAAGAGGAAAACCCCTTCCCCAGATTTTCTCCAAGTTACATCAAACCTATAATGCACTGCCTGGTCTAGACATGTGCACAAAGAAAAACCCAGAATGATCTGAGATGGTCATCAGCCACTGCAGTATAGTTTATTATGAGCACATGCTAACATCACAAGGCTATACAGCTGTATTTATTACTTCCGTGGGGAATAACTTCCACTGAGGAATCCAGTTGATTTATAAGATTTGGTTGGGCTGCAAAAGTGAACAACTGATAAAAGACGAGAAGAGACAAACTTGATCACAAGGATGATGAGCATGGAAACAAATAGATTTTACATACACGGCACTAATTCTGTAAGCAATAATTTAAATAAAAATTGGTGATAGTTTCATTGGATGGTCAGGACATTTTCCCCCCTTCCTTTCTCCCCTTCCCTCCCCATCGTGTTAAGAGAAACTTGCTGTCCTTTTGACATACCAGCATCCCATTTCTTCCCCCATCCACTTCAGTCCATCTCTGGAACAGCTTTATGTAGAAGCAGAAGTAACCAATTCTATTTAGGGCTACCATGAAGGTAAATTTGTCCCAGTTGTCCGTATTTGCTCCTCTGTTATGCAGATTTTGAACACGACACCTATACGCAGGAAAAACTTCCGTAGCACAGCTCGAAGCTCAGGAATCAGGTCAAATTGCATGATTTCACACAAGTATGGATAATATGTTGAAGCATGTGCCTTAAACTATCAGGAAAGACATGAAAAAAGAAAATTATTCTCTATTCCTACAGGAAAGTGCTGAGTTTTTCCACATACATGGCTGCACCAACTTATTCGAATGCAAGGTATTACCAAATCAAAGGCCCTATTGAATGGTCAAAATAGCCACCAAGCCCAGTGTCTATTTTCCACAGCAGCCTTAGTGAATGCCTACAGTTACAGAACATGATAGCTCGTCTTACCCTCCTTTCCTTTCCTAATAATGCTGGGTGTTAGTTTTTGAATTTCTACATGGGCACACAGCAATAGGACAAGGGGAAATGGTTTTAAACTGAAAAAGGGGAGATTTAGATATTTTGGAATTTTTATATTTTCCTCAGAAAGGCTAAGATTCCAAAGATTATTTTTTTTGCCATCACTGTCAAGGAACTATAATTACAGTTATAGAAAGATGAAATTTACCTCTACCGTTCTGTGCTGCTATAACACACCATAAGCACATCCTTTACTGCACACTCACAGGGCTTTATGTGAAAGATCTGCAGTAATATCTCCATACAACTGAACTTCATGGACGTAGTCCCATTTTTACACTGTGAAACGCTTGCCAAAAGAAAGCAAGCATAACTGCTGCATTTCAAGGAGAGTACACACTATGTGAATAAGCAAATTAGGCATCTTGCAATATGCATGACAGAATGAATTCAACAGAAGCAGAGATGAAAAAACATGAATGCAAACAGACATGGCATCCAGCCTGTTCTTACCTTTTCATCACTGATTTTTAGTGTTTTTGTTAGAAGCAGCAGCAGGAGATTGGTCCAAGCTTCTCTGTGGCTTTCTGAGTTCACGGTAATAAAATATGCCAGGGCTTCACTGCATACACTGAAGAGATGCCAAGTTCAGACAAACCATAAGGAAAACCCACAGTAAGTTTCTGCTCCATGCCCTATTAGTGCTCTCAGAGTTTATCCTGTTTGCACAAACGATGCATTTCCATGGAAAAGTTTTCAATCACATGCAGTAATTTTAAACTACACGCATTTGTTTGTATTTGCTGTTCAGTTGTCACAGATAGTTGAACTGAAATAGTTTTTACACTGTTAACAAACAACTACAGAGTGAAAAGTAGAAAACAACTATTTTCCTTGTGAGCATTCTGTAATTAAAGTGCTTTCTGTAATTAAAGTGTTTTCACATTCAACCTGCAAATGGCACCATGAAAAAAACTCTTTCTCTCCTAGCTACACTGCTATACTAAAGCTCTGTAGCGCTTAGGTTAAAGAAATATAGACACATTAGTAGTCCATGTTTGGTCCTTGCAGTAGATTGAATGTTGTAGACAATCTGTACAAATTACAACAGATTTTCTTGGTACTTTCTAAAGAGGGAATGGGACCTCCCCTTTTATGCACTGAAAAGATAAGTGTGTCTACAGACACTGAAAAATTAAAACACCACTGAAATGCACTGAATTAGTATCAATAATAAAAGCTTAAGATTTCTTCACATTTGACAGAGATTAGTACCTTGAACTTCTCTGTACCAACAACTTACTCCTCAGATAAAGGGATGAAGTAGCTTTTTGTATTACTTAGCAATCTTCTTTTTAATGTTTTAAGTTCTGGGTATACAGTAGCCTGTCCTGCATTCTGTTTAGATTTCTTATCACATTGTATCTTTGTAATCTGTACCACCACTTTTGTAAATAAAAGGGGGTCAAGCAAGAAAGCATTTTATTTATTTCACATGGATTGCTTTTTTATTGCTATATTTGCTTTTAGTAAAGAGCAGGCAATTGTATAACTTGGTATGCATTGCATGTTCTGCTGAGCGACTTAAAAATGGAACACTTACACCCAAGGATGCACTGTGCATATATTTCTGCACACATAACAGACCTGAACTAACTTCATTCTCTTACCTAAGCAGCCGTTCCTGTATAGCATCCCAGGAGTCACGGCGGTTTTCATCCACATACATTCGAAAGAGTATTCTCAAGCAACAAGCCAAGCTGCTTGTCTCTTGTTTTAAGAGATTAGGTTTTGATTTACCCTTGAACCCTAGAAATCAGAGGAAGCATTCACAGTTTTAGACACTGGCCAAGAGACAGCCAAGTATCTCTCCATTAACAAACAACAGTAGGTATCTGATTTCTTTCACAGACAGCATTTCTTCCTCCTGGACTTGGACTGACATCCAACTTATTTTTATAAATGCATGTTAAGTGCAGCAGTACTAACTATACTGCTTTACTTCAATGAAAAATACATACAGAAAATAGAAATAACACAATAGCAAGGAGAAAAATAGTAAAAGAATACAGTGTCAGATGAACTGCAGACATTGTTACAATAGTATACTTTTGCAGTTCAATGCTTAAGGCCTGAAACAAAGCTCAGTGCCTTTATTTAGAACCAAACCACACAAAAGCCTCACCTGCTCTCCACAACACAGTTCTTTGTTCATAATTTGAATTAAAGGCTTTTGAAAAAGAATGAGACTCCTGCAAACAATCTAGTAACTTGAAGAGGTGGTGTGAAGACATGTGCTTATACATTCCTTGGTCCTCTGTGTCAATGTGGATGTCTGCATCCAATGCATCTCGCTAAACAAATAGATCAAGGGGGAGAACAGTATCAGTAATATATTCTTTTTTGCAAGAAAGACTCTGATACTTCATATATCATGTACTATTAACTCTAGGTTCCCAGTGCCAAGTACAAGTGAAATACCAGAGCAATACACTACAGCAGAACTGTTCTGTCAAATGCTAAAACTGTAATTCCTCTCACTAAAACATTTTCAGGAGAAGATACGGTAAATCCCAGTTGTAAGAAACACTAAGAACAATAAAATGACTGGGTTTTTTTGTAAGCTATTTCTGCTATGAGTTTAACTACACCATCCCCAAGACACTGCCTGAACGCACTAGCTCCAAACGCCCTGGCCTAGGGCTTCATTAACACAGACAAATAAGAGCCCACCTTATACTAATCCCTAGAATCAGAATTCTGAGGAGTCTGCTGGTACCTGAGCTGCAGCCATGTGCTCAGCATCTTCCTTCTTGCTTGTTGCTGGATAGAATACTATGTTATCAATGGTCTGTATCAACTCCAACTGTACCACACACTTTATAAGGAGGCCAGCAAACAGTTTCTGGTCTAATGAAACAGAGCAAGAGAAGTTACAAGAAGCAACTTGTAACAATTAATGTACAACAGATTAGCAAAGTACTACCTCATCATTTTCATATTTGGTAATGCTGTGAATTATCTTACATAAAGAAAATTTATCTAGAAGGAATAAATACAAGTTGGAAAGACAAGCTAAGTTTTTTCAAATTAATTGTCAAGTGCCCTCAAACTGTCTCTAATTGACTACAGAAGCCAAGTGGCTGTAAAAGTTAATTTAATAAACTCGGATGTTTTCCTTACTTGTATAAGGACCACCTTTCCAGCTTTCATCTGTTGGATTTGAAAGTTGACTTTGTCCTCTTTCTGAAGCATTTTTATCCACACTGCTTAAAGACTGGCGATCTAAGTCAAAATCCTAGAACAGAATTCAGAACCATCCTTAGAATTCAAAGTGCTGTGTACTAACTAGCCAACAGAACTCTGGATTCAAGGAATGCCTGCACCCATTCCTTTGGAGTTACTTGATAGCCATGCCAGATACAAGCTAATGTTAATTCCAGTACTTGTCATCAAGCACATCTATTACTACAAAGTACTTCAGAAGCTGACCCAACACCACCTCTTCAGCTTAGCTTGTTGCCCTGAATTAACGCTTACCAAGTGCTTTTCAGCTGAATCTTCCTCCATTCCTGCTGGCCTCCAAGTAAGCAAGCTTCGCATCAAGATAAAAAAAGTAAAACAAAATGGTAAATATTGTTGCTCCAAAACAGAGCATTAGTGTGAGAAGCATACCTTACTATATATATAGTATAACTTACACATGAGGAATGGTAGTTTTGAAGATTTCTAGCATACAATTGCACGTCTGGCCCCAGACTTCTGGGCTGAATTTCTGTCCATTTAGTATTACCAGATTTTCCAGGCAGTTTGTACCTGATCGAGCCAATTGCTCGTTTTCTGTGGAAGATACGTTTCATATTTATTAGCTTTAACAATATCAATGAAACATTAAGCACCCTCTATTACTACTCCATTAAACACTTTTCTCACCATTTTGAGAGGCATGTTAATTCAGCTCAGAGCCTACCTATGAACTGTATTACAGTATCATCAAGCTGGGGACCATACTGAATAGAAAACAGTGCTCAAAAATACACTTTGAGAGACTGAAATCCAAATAGGGAAGACGAAGGACAGGAAGGAAGCAGAAAAAGAGCATAGAGTGGAACAAATAAAGGAAAGCAGAAATCTTTAGATTAGCAATACATTATTAAAAGCTGTTGCTCTGTCCCAGCAGCACCATAAAGACATTAACAGAAGAACTGATTAAATAGAATGAGAGCCTGGAATACTTAAGATTCTGCAGACATTTATTACATCACACATTCTGATGGTGGTAGTCATTATTCTTCAAAAATTCAACTAGTTTTCCCCTTAAATAATGAGTATCTAAAAATTCATTCATCAAAAATGCAAGTGAACTAGTTACCTTGTTTTACACACCAGTGTAGCTGTGCAAGTATGTCAGGAAGAAGGATTTCATTTAAAGCTTCATAAAATTGTGTAAATACATCACAGATGGCATAAAGTGCATGGTTGCATGTAGTGGTCATCCATTCAGACTTCTGTGAGGGGAAAAAAACACATTTATTTCTACATGGGTTCTACTGGCTCTACTGTTTTGAACAGTATGGGGATATTACAAAGCCTGAATACTTTCCTTGAGAATATTCAGTCAGAGAGAACAGAAAGGATATTATGGCAAGTTTATATGTGGGAGCTATCAAGCATTGGTCATCTCATACATTCAACAATACTACAAATTATCACTACAAATGAAGTTTGTAACAGCATGAGCCGGAATACACTGACAGCAAATAACACAAGCTGCCACCTGGATTGTTCAAGTTCTTGAGGGAAAAAAAGGAGATTAAAGTTTGTTGGATTTTTTCTTTGTTTTACCTCTGTTTGTTGTTCAGGAAGTTTCATATTATCAAAAATCCGAAACACTATTCTGAACAGATCTTGCCACCAGTGCTTTTCAAAGGTATGGCCATAACTCTTCATTATTTCAAACATCACTGTTAAACCTCTATAAACAAACAAAGATTGTGTAAAAACATGTACCTGTGATCTCTTCCCTAACTGAATGCAAACCAAAACCAGAAAAGCCTTATTACCTTGTTCGAACATCTAATTTGCAACGATTTATGATACAAGAAAGCTCAAATAAAATGGGGAACCATCCTCTGACCCACACTCTGTCCCCAGGAGCAACATTCATGTCATCACTCGTGTATTCTCTTAATACCTTGGAGGTGGTATGGAAAAAGAAGATTAAAAAAACATCATTATTCTTCTATACAGATTAGATACCACTAACAGTACACAGCCAGACTTGAAAAATTAGTTTAGTTTCTGCTGTAACAATCAACTCCTGTCAAATATAAATCTGAGACATATCAATCTGTGAAAGTAACTGGAAAATATATAAAGAAAATAAGCATTTAAATGGCAACAGCTTCCATTTTAAACCAAAAGACACCTTGAACATGTTAACTAGTCCTAGTTCATTACTTATGTAACACCAAAACAATTCCTAGTTCTGAATACACTGAACACAAACTCTTGCTGCTGGGAGACTGAAATTAGAGTCTGAAAGTTCTTAGTTGCAAGAAGAACCTCAGTTAAGATAGGAAGAAGACTGTAAGGATACATAAGGGTTAAAAAAAATAAAATACCTGTGGTCTTTCTGAAACATATTTTGCACAATACCGAATAAGTCTAATAGCTTCCATGCTGGTGTCCGGAAATGCAACATTACAAGCAAACTCAGAGAGACATTTTACTGCATCTTGGAATGAATCAATTGCTGCAGGAAAGTGCTGTTGAAAAATATTTGCTGTGAAGAACAAACAAAAAACATTTCTTATAATTTACTGACAGAGAAACACAGATGAACTGACATTGGTCTACTGAAGTCAGACATGGTATATTGCTACTGAAACAACAGACATGAAAGGGCTAGATTTTCTGGATTAAATGTAATTTCTTTCCTTCTGCTCTTCCTTGTGCCATCCTCCCATCCCTAATATATATCTACCAGTATCAGAATCTATAAATGTTCTCAGGTTGGGTAACTACTGATTTATAATCTAGGATTCCCTCACGGCTTCTTCTGTGGCTCACTTTCCTTCCACAGCATATGTCACCAAATCTTATTACAATGCCATAAAAAAATAATAGGAGTAAAGCTTGATGCATATTAACTAAGCTTTAAATTATTCAGATTCTGTAGCAACAGAGGAAAAAGCAGTTAGATTTCAGGTTAAGGGACAGACTAAAGACAAACCCAAGCCAGTACATACAAGCTTTTGAATAGACTACAACTCTCAAGATCTATGCAATTCAAACTGGACTTGATCTTCATAGCTACCTTTCAACTAAACTATTCTAATTCAAATGAGCAAAAGGTTTCTTGCTATTTGCATTCATTAACACTGTCCACAACTCTTTTCCCCCCGCACTATTTAATGGGAATACAGCAGGTTCAGGACACTTACAGCTGCCATTGGTATTGAAATATTTGAGTTGGTGGTCTTCCTGTGAAAGTAGCCACGGTATATTGTTTGAAGATACTTCTAGAGTAGATAGTCTATATGAACTAAACTTCACAAGTAATCACATACCAGTATCATAAACATGATCCCTTCTACGCGATACTGAAACAGCATGAAGTTAACAAAATCTGTCAATGCAGTTTCCTTAATCTGCATCAATTTACTGATGGGCAATAGAGAAATACTGAATTTTCTCCCAATTTGAAGAGTTCTACAGCAGAGGATATATGCATTTTTCCTATTAATAGGAATTAAGAGACTTAACAGATAAGACTTTGCTGCAGAGCTTAAATGGTTTAATTGGACAATCTTGCATTTATGGTGAATGCAAACCTCATATGCAGATCGGCCTTTTATGCTAGAGTTGCAGCAGCTAAACTAAAAGTAAGTGCATCTGTGAAGTATTACTTACTAACTATATGCGCTGTAGTTTGAAAGGCCAGTTCCACAATATTCCCATCATGGTCTGATGCTGCTTGGTGAAAGACTGCAAAGATATTTTTCCAGCCTGAGCGAATATTACCAGCTTGAGAGTTCACCATCTGAGCAATACAGCGTATTACCATGTCCCGAATAGTTGGAGATCTTAAGAAAATAAAACAGAAAATAAAACACTACATCAACAGCCACTTTCAGATGCAAGACAATTAAATCCACACAAAGAAACAACTTTGAAAAGGCTTAATGTAAGCTAACATCAGTCCATCACACCTGTTTTTCTTCATAATATGCTCAAAAGGCCTTAAGAAGTCTTTCTGGAAGCGGAAGTTGGCCAGCTCTCCCTTCTCAAGAAATTTCATGGACAGCTGCCTTAATGAGTCTACTGCAAAGATGGCAACATCTTCATTAGGATTACAGCCAACCTAGAAGAAACACATTTTCAAACACTTACTAGCTGACTTATTACTTATGTAAGTAACATATCCATCATACTAGTTAAAAATCAGTCCACTAAAAAATCTCAAGCACGCTCTAGTTTCCAGACATTCAGAAAACAGGAGGGCTGTCTGTCTCAGTCATGAGAAATCTAAACAGCCCCATAAATTTCATATGCAAAAAGTGCAGAAGAATAACGGGCTAGATACTCAAAAACAAAACAAAACACACGTTAGAAAGGAACGCAGTCCAAGCTTCCAACAAAACTAACTTTGTTGTTTCAGGATCACCTGCATATATTGTAGAAGAAAGCTAATTTGGTATTTGACCAAGAGGACAATACAATAGCACAAAGGAAGAAGTATAAATACATAATCATACAGTGAAGTGATCCTTCATTATAAAAAGATCCTTCCCATAAATATTTCCATATACTGACATACTGACATATGTTATGTAACCTGGTTTTAAAAAATACCTTGTTGAAGTGATCTCCAATCACTTGCCAAATCCTTGACCACTGCAGCCTAATGCGATTCATGTTGTAATAGGATATCTCCACTATCTTCTGCAGACTGAACATGCGTGGATGGTGTGGGGAAGCCAGCTCATCCATAGAGACAGCACACAGCCACCGGACGAAGTCAACTGAACATGACAACACACTACTGTAAATTCAGGATGTTACGTGGCAAGAATTCCTGTAGTGCTTCATATGGTTGGTATACATACCTATTGCGTTTCCATCCAGCCTAGTAGATCCTGTAAATATCCTACAGAAGAAACAAATGCATTGCAGTTTTAGCTGCACATCCCCAAGACCCAATCAAATCTTAGAGCTGTAAGCAATTGTCAGCAATGTCCTGAAAGTACTTTATGATCACACGTTTTGCAGGATGCTAACCACCTGCTCAGTTCATGTAATTTACAAATACTTTGTGGCTATCAGTACAAACAGCAGAAACACCATAAAGACTACAGGTTCACCATGGTCCTTTCCTCCCCTTAGCTGTTCAGAGTCTTAGAAGTTCAGATTGCTAACTATGAGGCATACAGTTCACTGGTAAGTACAAACTTTATACTTATTATATAATCATTATACTTAGTGGCTCCAAAGACAGCATCTAAACATCACCTTTCTCTTGTGAGAAAGAGGTTTTAAGAACAGAAATCCCTGCCAGAGTCTGCAAATAAAGCACGGTCAGTAGCTTCAAGTCACATTTACCACAGAACAAATTTTAAGTACCTGTCCACTGCTACCACTACGCTCTGGGAGCTGGTCTCTCCTACTGACTCTTGAATGCTCGCCATATGCCGTTTATCAGCACCACTTCCAACAAGATTACCTGCAATAAAAGCCATAAAAACAAACAGTGTTTAGCATCACGTCTCTAGAGCAACCCTAACTTTATACAAGTAAACAAAAAAAAGCAACGGTAACGTATATGGATCATATGGTGCCCTTGTGTGATCTGTGCCAGATTATGACAAATTAAACATGCAGTTAGAGGTGTTCTTTTTACTGAGGGCATCGCATTTTGGTCATTATGTTAATTTAGTTAAGATGCAATGCTGTTAATACAATTGGAACAAATCAAACATTTTTAAATATTAACTCTATCAGATACAAGCATCTAAGGTTAGGCAGAGTTCTGCTATATTCAGCATCATCACAGAATTATAGAATCATTAAGGTTGGAAAAGACCTCTAAGATCATCCAGCCCAACCATCCAGCATCCAATCATGGACAGCATTATCTCCCAACTCAAGTGTCACCTTCAGTTTTCCAAAGATTAAGACAGCCTGCTTTCCCTTCTAATTTACAGCTTTCTGTTCCACGTACTACAGGAGCAATAGATTTTTTTATGTTCTGTTAATCTAAATAACTTCCACTAGAAGCAAATGAATAGATACATTTTAGTATCTTACCACTCTGAGCCCTTAGCCATCATACTTTAATTATATATGCATTCTGTGAAGTTTGAGTTTATTAATCTTACCTAATCCGAGGCCCATGAACTCTTCCCCTCCAGATGCATAGCCTTTAATGATTCCTTCCTTTTCACGTCCAGCACCAGATAAATACCGAGTTTTTACCCCAGTTCCTATAAGCTGTGCTAGCTCCAGCTGGCTAATACATTTCAGGATCTAAAAACAAAGATATTTTAAAACATATTTTCTGGATACCACTATCTATTTATTCCTTGCATTCCCCAGGTTATCTAATCTTTAATAGAACTCTGACAACAACAGTAACAGTTCTGAGGTAGCTTAAACAACAACATTACTAAAGCAACTGTAAATCAAACTGTGCTGAGTGATTCATTCAAGATCAACAGCTGCCATAAATCATTCAACACTGGAGGAAAAAAAAATAATATAGTGCCAAGAAATCTAATTTAGATCTCTAACTACCAGAAGTGACCTTTCTCTGTATCTCACAGTATTAGCTTTCAAAACTCGAATTGCATAACTGCATTATAGCAGCTGCCATTTAATAATGACAGTGCAAGTAGTGAAAAATGCCCAAACTGTCTATAAAGCATGAACAGGCCTTTCTGACTCCCCCACACTGCAACAGCCCTTGGATCAGCACAAGCATTTGGGGGTTGTGCTTTAAACCAGGTCCATGCAACTTATCAGCTAGGGCCCCTTTTGATTCATATTATCACACAGTCAGAGTCTAGCACCAGAAAATATAATGCAGCAGGAACATTCCAATTTAGCAGCATCACTGATTTAGAAGTGATTGAAGAGTTCTTGGAAAATATACTTTGGGAAAATAAGCATGATTCCTATAGATTATCCTCCCTTTTTCCCTCACTAAATTACTGTGGAGCTACTTCTTCATGCAACTGTGGTCTAAAGGCTGCTGAACGCTACAGAGAAGTCAAGAGCTGTGAGCTGGAGTATTTTTTATTACATGAACAAAAAAGCAGTAGTTTCTGTGTAGAATTCCATGAACCGCATTGAAATGCAAACTAAGCATAGTTTTAATTCCTTATCAAAAGCACCTACAAACACAACTAACAAAATTATACACTCATATCCATGTTTCAAGCAGAGTTGAAACACATCCCGGGAGCTAGATGTGGTTAATTAAAGACTAGAAATAGTAAGCAAACCAGAAGAACAAAGTCCTGCAGATTTTAAAAGAACAATGCAGCTGCACGAAAATTATTCAAGTTGTTACCTCATGCCAAGAGTTCCCAAGATAGTTGCCATCTGTGTGAGCGACTGTAATAAGTGTCTTAATGGTATCTATGTTCTTCTGTTTCATTTCTGTAATACTGGAACTGGCAGTCAACAAGGAAAACCGAGCAAGGGCCTGAACATAAGCATCTCGTTCAAGCTACAAGACAGAGAAACATGACATTGTAATAAAGTCCTTAAAGAGGCAGAGAAGGCTACTTGGCCAGTATGCCTATGCTACTTAATTGCATAATTGTCAGTTATATTAGAGCATTTTCCAGGGCAAGAAGAGCAGCAGGCAAACTAGCAAGTGCTCTTAATAGGACTCAGCAATAAAAGGCAAGCAGAATTCTTGAGAAAAGTCTCACACAAACCTGCATTCCAAAGATGCAGGCTATTCGAATTGCACAGTGTATGCCTTCCAAACAAAGGGATGCAACTTCTGTGTCATCACAGTTCTGCAAACCAACACTGTAAGCTGCCAACAACGGAGTCCAAACAAGCTAAAGAAAGGAAGAAATTAAGTTCACAAATCCATTAAGATTTTAGCCTAAAACATTATGATATAGGGACTAAATACATTTCCCCCACTTTTTTCCATTCTTGAAACTCTTAATAACGAAGACATATCAAGAATTTCACAGACACTCACTTTGAACATAGGCCTGACGTGATCCAGATGAGTGGCACTAGTAAAAGGAGCCTTTGCATGGCTTACTGCCTCCATGAGAGCTTTAGCAGTTTTAGCCATTTGTTCCATCTCCAAGTTGTACAACAGCCTCCGCTGCTTCTCATTAGCTACACCTAATGGGAACACATCGCAGATTAATTGTTGGTTTGCTTTGTTCTTTCCCGCCCACACACACACAACAGAAGAATTTGTACCTTCATATTGACAGACATTAAATGAAGGTGCTGACAATGAAATCTAATCTTCCAGAACCATTAGAATTCAGGAGGTTGTCATTGGTTGCAAGCTAGGAACTCCATCAGCAAAATCCACACCCCAATCTAAGACTTGATTCTACACAATATACCTAGATTCTGCCTTTTATTACATGCACAAGTCAGGCAGGCATAGTCTATTAATTTACTCTGCTTATAATAATGGATGTCAGTTTTAGTCTGACATCTTCCATACAAAACAAGCCTTTAACCAATTTAAAAATAAAGTACTAACTTAGTGTAAGGATGAAGAAACATAAAAGATTGTTTTGTTTCTGTTCTAAGAAAATTGCAAATACCATGGAAAATACAAAAAACAAAGCACTATGCTGAAGATTCAGAATTAAATGAATGACCACTGTGTATGAGGAGAGCACAGCTGGAGACACTGCTTTCTACTGTAGACTACACACAAATCTTTGTTTGCTGTGGATGAAAGAAAGCAACTGTAGAATATTACATACTCTTCAGCATCTCTTTTCTCAAACACTATCACAAGGACAGTGACATTTATTACCTATGAACTAGGACATGCTGCTGATAAAGAAAATGCACACATCTTATATATATATTATATATAAAAGCAAGAAGCTGATGAAGAAAATAACAGCAAATGTCAGTTGTTTCTTATAATTTCCCCTGCTCTTATTAAAAAAATGAATCTAGTTTCTAGTGCCTTTCTGCAGTGGAGCTGGATGCACTTACACAGCCATGTTTCCATCACAGAAATAGCAACATTAACCAATAACTAAGCCAGTTTCATTCCAGATATATATATTAGTACACTAAACGTAACTTATATATCGCACAAAGATGTTTTCAAAAGCAACCTGAACTCCACCATGCCATCCTGAAAGTTATGCAATAGTTCAGAACATGTGGTCATTCCAGCCTCTAGATCCTTCTTACTTGGTTTACTACTCTTGGTTGTAATTGCATATTCTTTTGTCTCCTTCATGGCGATTTTCTTTCCTTCTATTTCTTCATATATTGTGGATAAATACTCTACTGGCAGGTCTTTACTGTCATTGATTCCTCGATTCATTTTAATGTACTGTTCCTTTGTCATTTTATTCTTTACCTGTAGAAAAGAGTCAAAATATCAGGTTTTGAATGCAAATTTTATGGAAATCTGAGCTTCTGCAAGTCTTTTATTTTTTTTTTTTAATTTCTACCTGTGGACTGTGTAAATCTGTAGTCAGCATTATGATAGAGTATGCCAAAACATAGGCAGTGTCAGCACTAGCAAACAGCGTTTGCCTAAAAAAAGAAAAAATAAACATGTTATTGGAGATCTAATTCCTCTATCTGTTACCTTCCTTTTCACAAGAAAGAAAACAGACACACCTGTGGAAATACCCAACCTGGTAAGAGTAACAGTTGTACCTCATTCTTAAGGACCATGAACAAAACAGGCATTTTTCAGGCACTTATCCAATACAAGGTTTTGATTTACCGTTGGTTGCACTCAATGTATCTAGCAGCAAACTTCTCCATTAATCTATCGATCTTCTGGGCTTCACCAGGCAGCCGGAAGCCTTCCAGAAATATACGCAGAGCAGAGACAAAGTCTTTCCCACAGAAATCAAGCTGGTCCACATAGGCATACATCACTTCCTTGTTAAACTTGCTGCCTTCCCCAAGAAATTCCCCTGCTTGAGTCTAAAAAAAAAACAAGAGACAGTTACTACGATGTAATCCAACTGCCAGCTTCGCAAGAAAACTTAAGAGTTGCACAGCATTGAATTCTGCAAGATGATTCACTAAGTCAGCAAAGGAACCGTTATAAGGATGGCAGGAAACCAGCATCTCTAGAAAACAGACATAGCCTTCTTATTCTTGTTTTCCTTATTCCCCTAAAGGTGAAATGTGCGTTAACACAGATCCAAGTAAAGCTAATTTGCACCCACTTCATATGCAGCAGAGAGTGCTTTGACACTGTGCCACATGAAATTCCTTCACTTGACAAGATACTGCTAATGCAGATATATATAAACCTTATGCCCCTCAGCACTTCATTGAAAACAGCTACTTTACTAAAATGTCTGGGATATTTTATTAAACATAAAGCAGCATTGGGATTAAGTATATTCATTAGAATCCTTATGCTTTTAATTACCTATTAATTAAATATGAACTCAGAGTGCATACAAAAGGATCAGACAGCAACACTGTAAGAGTACTGTTGTTTTAAAACAATATGAATTATCTTATATTGCCTATAGTCTTACAGAACAGAGACGTTCCTCTTGGTGCAGAAATTGTGCAATGTCTTCTGCTGTACTGCCAAGCATTCCCTGCTCCTGTAGATACTGTATTCCTCTCTTTGGTTTTTTGTTAAACCTATTCAGACAAAAACATGGTTGAAGTGATGTATATAAGTGAAAACCTCCCTCTTGAAATACCAGATATCAGAGAATTTCCATTAAAAATGCTGAGAAAGTTCTTCAAATTAATGAAACAGCAATGAACCACTGCTGAGCAAGAACTTCACTGCAACTACTTCAATAAAGACAACAAATGGCTTGAAGAGCTGGAAGACAATGTGCCTGCCTACCCAAATCAGTTTCAATCTAGGTACATGCACACCTATATACCAGCAAAAAATGAAACAAGCTCAACTCCACTAAAGATGTCACTGAATTCCTTTTTAACTACAGTATCCCCTCAGTGTTCCCTTCTGAAAGAAGCAAGAGCCTTCAAGACTAAAATCAACAGACACATGACCCTATACCTGTGACCATATAAGACTAAGAAACAACATGGTTGTACACTTTTTTTTCCCCCATTATTGAACTTACAGCTCTATTCCATGTTCAATTATTTCCTTTTGTTGTTTGATGACTTCAAATTGCTCAGGGTCGTCTGGGACAGCAGTCTGGGTACCAACACTCCCAACTCCTGATGAAACAGTGGAATCCAAGGAACTGACACTACTTCGTCTCCCTCCACTGTCAAGGCATTTTCCTTCAGCTATTTCCTGTTCAGATGGTTTATATGTACCTATTTATAAACATGAAGAGACTTAAGTCATCCTGTTTTGTAAAAAACTGTTAGAAAAACTTCTACTAAAAGTTTATAAGCCAAAATATTAATTTTAGCAGGCTTACTTTTTGCCAGACTATACTACACAAATGTTATACAGATACATTTCTAAAGTAGAATATGCCAGCTTTTATAGTGTCTGCAATGTTTTAAAAACAGACCCTGGTTATTCAAATCAGACATTTGGAGTGTCAGCTACTGTAACAGTATTAATAACCCTTTGTAAAATACATAAATGAATTGTCACGTAAAAACCTAGCATCCATACTAGTGAATAACTTCTGAACCACAAGGAAACACAGGAACAAACTTATTCAACAAATTAGTCTCCCTGTAAGGTAAACAATCTTACCCAAGCTTGTCTGATGGTTGGGGTTCACATAAAGGTCTTTGCTCCATTCTACCATACATTTTAAAATAGAAACCAAACATTCAAGCCCTTTTTTCCTCAGGCTTAATTCCTAGAAATATCCAACAAAAAAAAACACACAACATACTTGTATCCACACATTTTTAGGATGCTTTACATCACACCATCTAAATCTTACTAAGTTTATCAGCTATGATGATACCAAGTACATTTCTGTCCCTTGACAATTTAGGTTGGACACATCTAGGCCTAAAGAAACCGTAACTAGACTGATGCCACATTCCAGCTGCTTTAAGTGCTGGATCTATTCACAGCTGATAAGTACAATCAAAAGGCCATATACACCAATTCTTAAATGCAACTTAAATTTATGAATGATTATGAACATCCAGCAAGTTTCTATGGCATCAGACAAGTATCTCACTACTTTAACTTTATAGTAAACCAGCTCATCCAAACACTGACTCTAAGGTCTCTTGATATTACTTTCATTCTTGGTGAAAGAAACATATGATTAAAGAAGGCTCATTTACTGGCCCACTAAGGGAGGGAGGATCAAAAGAGCACAGAACAAGTTCAGTGTCACAATGCAGACACACTGCAAAACCAAGTAAATCAATCATGCTGCTTCATTATCCAGCTTAAATACTTATCTAATACAGCTAACTAATAAAAAATAAGTAATATCAATAGGTTACAAGCAACATAAACTACAGGAAGTATCGGTAACCTATAGACATAATTGTACCTCATCTTCAAAGCTGTTAGCCTTACCTGCAAAGGTGTCATTCCCAATTCATGCCCACTCCGTCCCTGTGCAATTTTGGACAAATCATTTACAAGGCGTTCAAATATATTAGCAGCGTTTAAATCACAGTCATAGTTCACATAAATATCCACCACACACTGGGCATCTTGAAAAAAAAAATGAAAGCACAAGAATTATAGTTCTATGTGACAGCATTTTTAAAAGCAAATACTCAGAGCAGGCAGTGGGTTTTAATATACACATTTAACTGAAGCTTTAAGGAATCAAATTCATTTTTCCCCAAAGAATTTCTTAAACATGAGATATAGAGAAAATAATTTTCCTTTGCTGCCAGAGGAAGAATCTGCTATTTCGACAATATAAATACCTGCACAAATTCTAGTTAAAGTCTGAATCACCATCCATTTGTGCTCAAACGAGCTTGAAGAAGTCTCTAAAATATTCAAGAAGATCTCTTTGAAGAACACCTGCAAAATACATGAGGAAAAGGACTTGATCTGAAACTTGTTAGAACTATGTCAAGCGTACAAATTCATTTCTACTCACAATTTCTCTTGAAAAATATAATCTCACGTATGGAAGAACTCAAATACAGAATTAATTTATCAGCATATTATGCAAACAAAACCAAGATGTTAAGTTGCCATTGAATTTTTAATCACTGGAGTGTCCTTACACGAGAATTAGAGATCAGAAAAATGGCAAGACTTTCTCACCTCGATCTGCATTTTTAAATGTGTCTTAAAATTCGAGAGAAGTGTGAGAAAGATGGCGAGAGAGAGTTCAAACACATCAGGAACAGATGAGACTCCATTTTTAGACAACGCTACACAAAGGTATTGCTTGATTGCATTGATGAACATTTCATGTGTCCTGAAAACTGGACCAGCATTCTGTAGTACTGAGAGAAGGAGCTGGAGAGACACTATCTTAGAACGTAATTCATGGGATCTAGAAAAAAGAATCAAAGTAGAAAATAAAGATTTACTGTATCTCCAAATACATACTTGTATGCAGAAATCTTTCAGATACTACATTGTAAAGACGTGAATATAGGACTGACATTTGCTTCATCATGCTAACTGAAATAAGGGTCTGAGTGATAAATTTTGAATACCCACTATAGCATACAGCAACTACTTATCCACATCCCTGTCTCCAAAAACTACTAGGAGAGAACAGCGTAATTAATACAGTTTCATTACTTAGGATCTGGTGGTCCATCACCCAGTGGTTTCATGGAGAGCTTGCACAGTGACCTGAACACAAGGAAGGCATCCTTTTGCAGAATATGGGAAAATTTGGCAGCAGCTTGATGTCCAGATACATCTGCATCCTAAGGAGTAAAAAATAAAATACTGGACACTCAGTGAGACAAAGGAATAATGCAATTAAGAAAGATTCTACAGCTCTTCAAAGAATTAGTTAATGATTTGCTAACTCATAAATGAAACCTAAACTGGAATCCAAGTGATCAGGACTGCCTTTCTCTCCTCCCACCAATACTAAACTACAATTAACAATTAATTTTAGAACAGTCATTTTCAACATCTACTTAAGCTGAATTTGCTGCTTCCTTTCTGAACCTAAGCAGGACACGAACTTTAAGCCCTCTGTTCTTTGTCTCCTCAAAATCCCACTGTATTCATTAGCATAATTTTTTTTCTCCTTTCCCATCCATACACAGGCATCCAGTGAAGTTACTTACCAGATTATCAGTAGAGGAAACAGACTGTCCATCATCTGAAAGCCCATTTGTTTGTACATTTTCACTACTGGAGCCAGAAAGAACAGTATCTGCAGTCTCTATTGCAGGTAGAGCTTTAGCCATTTCTGTTACTTGCTTCTCTTCAGCTACTAAAGGGGAGAAAAAAAATACAACTGAAACTTTTTTCAATCCATGACATTTGTGAAGCTCTACAACTGACTGGCACAGAAGCAGCAATAGTAAACTAGACGATTTTTCAGCTACAAGCAAAAGAAGAATCTGTTAAGATGGTAAAAGGCCTTTCCTTATTGCTTTAGTATGTGTTCTCTACAAGGCACTTAGTAACAACATTGAGAAAGAATCTGTGCTTTTATAATTACAGGAATAAGAATTTTACAATAAACATGCATCTGTTTGATTTCTGAAGATTTGCTACCTTTCACAGCTGACTCAACCACATCTTCCAAGATGCCTTTAACCATTTCCTTTCCTCCATCAGTTGTTTCCTCTGATGAAACAGAGAGATAATTTTGAATTTTGTACTTTTGTTTAGGAAGAAGACAAAGGAAAAAGGGGACAGAGGCAGAAAGGTTAGAGGTAGTAAGTTATTCTCAAGTAGTTCTCATTTAAAACCTTTTCAAAGAAGTCATATTCTTTTATGTTATTTCCATAATTTATTTCCAAGCACTCGCATTTTTAATGCAGCATCTTCGTCCTCTGTGTTTATCAAGTGTTATGATTTTTTCCCTTCTGAATACCTTTCTTTTCTATTTTGATACAGTATATGCACATGATAACGTTCTTGTAATACATATTTTTACCACTATCACTTAAGGCATACCATGATTACGTTTCTCCTCTCCTTCCCTTCTGTCAAACTAATCGAGTTAAGTTCCAGTATAATTCTATATTCTGGAACCATATGTAGTTTCATAAGAATTATAAGACAGAAGTAAGCCTTTCTTCGGTGGTTATAATACTGCAGGCAATATCTAATAATAGCCTGGATACACTGAAAAGCTGCCAAGATGTGAATGTTATTCAAGCCAATAGCCCCACTTGTTTCTCCTAGCAGTAGTGTAAGAGAACGTTTTGCAACAGAAATGCAACTGAAAGCAATTCTTGTTCACCTGATGCTGTAGGAACCAAATCCTGCTCTGGCTTCATGTTTCCATATCCTGTCCTCTCAGGCTCACCATTAGTTAATTCCACACTTACAGGAGCAGTGCATTTGGCTTCCTGATAGTGCTGCTTTAACTGACCCATCTTTGGAGACCTGGTCACCGCCTGAATTGCAGGAGACTGGGGTTTTTGCTGATTTGTTTTTCCCAATTCTCTGGATTCTTGTACCTTGAGAAAACATTGTGAAAAAGAATTATCTAAGGCAGAAAACATAAGGGAAAATAAATAAATATGACAACTGATGTTCCCTTGAGAATTCACATACTTATGAGAAACAAAGCAAAACACATTGCTTGGCTGCTCCAATGACAAAGACCCACTTCAGTTCAGGCACTGGAGTTTAAAGCTTATTTGAGAAGCATCACATCATTTGTACAAAACTGTTCATCAGAAAGTGAAATGGTAAAACCTTGTAATGAGCGATAAGCTTCCTATTTTACTCTTAATTAAACTGGTACACTACAGCATGCTTCACTGCAGAATATGACAGCTATTTTAAATTACAAATAAACAGATATTAAACTACAATAAACACACAAAAGCATCCTATTAGTTTGTCAAGTTGAAGATGAGCAAAAGTAATACATACAGATTGATTTTCCATCCGTGTGAAAATGACATTTAGCATCTGTGTAAGGGTAGCTTTGGCAGTTGTCTGATTAATAAGATTTTTACTGGCCAGGTAGATGTTGTAACAAGTTCTAACAGTCTGGAGAACCGTTCCTTCATGAATTTCTATATGTGGAGATGTTACTGCAGTGAGGAGAGCCTGAAAAATTCCATGAAACAATAGATCTGAATTCAGTAACATATTTAACACTCTAAATTCAGTAACATACCTAATGCTGCAAGAAATGGAGAAACTGGATCCTGAGTTTCATGTCTACTTTTTCAGCTACAAAATCAATGATGGAAAAAAGCTGATTAAAATCATATAATCACAAACTGTATCAAACAAAATACCTTAATTATCTGCAGTTGTACTCCTTCATCTGTTTGAGGACCCTGAAAGCAATTGCAAATTGTGTCAACTATCCGGTCAATCAGGCGTTTCCCAGGAGCTCCACTGTCCGGGGCATTGCCAGTGATATGTCCATATGCAATAAGTTTCTAGGCGAAAAGAACACAAGTTAGTTCTGTAATTCTGTGATTTAGATAACCATATGCTGTTTAGTAAAATACAGTTGAGTATGCCATAAAAAGAGGTTTAGGCAGCCTACTTTGCTATAACAGTTTAAAAACAGAAATTCAACATCTTCAATAGCCTGGTCAGCAAATACTTGTGCTGTTCACACACTTAGACAAGATTTAATAGGTAATACTGCAACTAGACAAAATTTATTCAGCCTTTGACTTTGAACCTTCTCACAACAGAAAGGTTTGGTCAAAAATGGCATGATGAAGCTAAGTCACATTTGTTTTTTCTTTAAGTATTGAGAGAGGAACAAGGTAGAACAATTCTGAAGTCTGATTTCCCAGCACATCAGAACTACAATGGACACCGTGGTAAATATTCTTTTTAAAGCAACAGATATTAAATATTTTTAAAGAACAATATAAGAATCTGTGAGCTTCAATGAACGTTTGTTTCACTGTAAAACAACAAAACACATGAATTTCTTGCTTCTGCAAGATGAGCTTTCAGCCAAATCTGATGATAACATACTTTGCAATTTATGCATTTAAACATCCACAGCACAGCTGAATGTTTTCAAGACAATAATACTTTTCTCTTTTTTTATGCCAAGAGCATACAAATTGTAACTGCATGTTATTCCATTCCACTCTCGCTGAGTTTTAACTTACCTGTAAACAATCCAGTGAAGTACTGACAATGCGCGGTGACTTTGACTGGCAGGCCAGCTCAAAGGGAAGGAAGTACTTATCAGCTTCAATGAAGTTTGCTTTTGGTGGAGCAACAGTGCCTTCTCTAGGTCAAAGGAGAAGAGTTGTTTATTTTTCTAAACATATTATCACAGCAAACTACCCATCCTCCTTTTTCACATTTAAAGCTAAATGGTACATAAAAGCATACAAGCAAAATGCAAGAATCTCTTACGCATTCTTTCTTTAAAAAGTTTGATTTTCTTTAAAATCACACATGAAAAATGCAAAGTTGTTTGCGTTTTGCATCTGACCTCTTCCACAACCTGAAATACTGTAGATAGTGTAGATACTGTAGTGATAAAACTAAGCCATTCTGAATTACATAAACAGAGCCAGCATGAAGTACACTAAGAAAAAAAAAATGTATTTTTGGAGCTCATTTCAAAATCATTGCACAGTCCTGGAACAATGTTTTAATATTTTAGGTTAATAATTAAATTACATCAGTATTCTTGATCTATGTAATTAAGATCATATGCTATCAAATTGAAAATTGCAAGCAGCAATAGCAGGTATTGTAGTAGGCTATATTAAGCCCAGTAATAGGAAGTGAAAATCTAACACCTGTTAGAAGTTTTGCAATTATTTCATAGTGAAATTCAGAAGGCAGTTATGGTTTGAGTACCCAGAGCCACAGACATTGTGTAAGAGGGAGATATGGGCCACATCATGTTTTTGGCATAAAGGTGAGCAACCGAGTATTCACAAGTTCACTGCAGTAACTTGGGTGTACTTTCACATTTCCACTACCAAATTATTCAGTTTTGCTGTTTTCTTTCATAGCTTACAGCAGCTAATAATTTACCTTTGTTTTTCCAGTTCTGTCTTTATTTCATCTGGAAGAAAGAAAAAATGCAAAAGTTTTAACACCCAGCATAACTGATTGACAACAACACAAATACCGAAAGTATAATAAAGCAAAGCAATTTCAAATCTAAGTCTTACAACTGAGTACTTGCTACTCCTTTTCTGTAACACCCTCAGCCTGACATCACAGACACCACCTATAGGGAGGTATGGCTCTTAACTTCCACATTTAAAAATTATTCTTCCCCAGATATTCTTCAGAAGGCATCTTAAAAAAAATAAAAAAAAAAAAAGTATATATACATTTAAACATATACCCCTACAAGTTACCACAGCTACATAACTTGTTTCAACTGCAAATTTGTCAGAAATGGATCATTCTATGGGGAGGCACCACTGGACATGCAGAGTTCAAGTGACTTCAGTGCTGCCCATGAACCTTAGTCATTTATTTCATCTGAGAAGCATTAATTCCCAAGACCGTACATTAAGAACTGCAATGGATGGATGTTATCAGGTTAAACTGTGCACAAAGAACACCCCTTACAGAGCACACCTTGCATAGTATACCCATTTTTTTTTTACCATTACTGTCACTCCTCTACAGAGAAAGTGGAAGAAAAGCGCCAAGAAAACTCCAAGCTGTGACACACCACAGCTGGGACTTCCTGGGACTCTCTCCATTAATGAAGGCCACCAAAGACAGAAGGCAGCATGGAGATAGTACTGGTACATCTGTCTCTTGGTTGAACTCTCCAGAGACATTTGGTTTTCTTACCAAATTTTCACTAAGAAAAGCACATCTTAATTACAGTTACAATCCAGCCTAGTGATCTTTCAGCCGAAACCAAAACCTGCTCAGCACCAACTAGTCTGGCCAGCCTATCACCCAAAATTTAGGTCAGCTCATGTAGATGAGCTTTGGCATCCTCCTTTCTGTAGGCACTCAGCTGCCGGCAGAAACAAAGCTGAAGGTCATAGGCGCTGTCTTTGCTGTCATGCGGTTCCGATGGGAGGCCAACAAGGAAAGCTTGTTGGGAGAAATGCTTGGGGTGGGGTTGAGATGATTCTGTTTTTTTCCCTAAATAAAAACTTCTCAACCCAACCTCATTTGTAAAAATAATAATAATAACCAAGTTACAGTAGAAATATTAAGCAATGAGTCCTACCCAAGAAAATACTATATTGTAAAAGGTAATACTCCACAAGAAAACAGGTTTCACTCTTAGGATCTGCAGCTGAGAATAGGGTAAGTGCTCAGTTCCACATTCAGGGAGTAACCAAGTTATGTGTATTGAGATTCTCTGGCAGGGAAGGAACAACAGATGAATTTTTCTTCCTTTCAAACAAGTCACATTCATCATATACCAACCACAAGCAGAGCAGCACAGCTAAAGAAGTTTCAAATGTAAATTTCATGAAGATTTTAGCCTTAAGAAAATATGACCCAGACCCATCTTAATATTTTCTTATATTGTAATACCTTCACTGTCATTTACATTAAATCTTTTCTTAAGAATAAAGAAGAGTTGTGTTCCTTCAAAGCAATGATAATTTCATTTTCCAAAATCCTCCATACATTTAAGAACCAAATCTAGCAAACAAATTAAAAAAAAAAAAAAATCCCCCCACAATTTCTTTTTATATAAAGGATTTTCCAAAGCAGCTTAAAAATGTCTGCATCACAACTATATTTCAATAAAAAGTGCTGGCAGAAAAAGAATAAGTCAGACAAGGAGAACAAGTTACAGGCACGCTCCTGCTGCTGATTACATCAAGGTCATTTGGAAATGTCCACGTTGCCAGGGCTCATTTGTTGGTCTGACCACCAAAAGCGAACGAAACACAAACTGTTGCCTAACTGAATTCTGTTATGCCAACAGCCACCAAGGCAGACCAGGCACAGGCAGCTTCTAGCAAGTGCCACACACTTCCATTCCACATGGGAATAAGGGCACAGCCAAGTCGCTTCCACAGCTCCAGCACAGTCTGAGCACAGGTCAGCTTAAGGCCATTGCAGGACAAGGCTGACCCTCACCTGATGGTTCTGCTCTCAGAGCTGCCTGCTGCTTTCAAAGCCAGAAGGCACCGGCATGAATCCATCTACTCAATCAGAAGCATCTCTGACTCCACACCCTGGATGTGCTGCCCACTCAGCGCAGCCTTCCAGCATTCCTACAGCCAGCACAACAGGAGTAGCAAGCAAAGCTCTGCAGCCTTCTCTTCCAGAGCTTCTTGCCGCAATGAAAGCAATGCCAGGTACAGGCAGAAAGGAACTCCAATACCAGATGAGTGTGAACACTATGTATTAAAACAAAGGACATAGTTTCCTGCCTACCCTACAGTTAGTTGTATCCTATCTTAACAGTCCAGTTCATCACAGTGGAAGCAAACCCATTCGCTGAGCAGCAAATGGCATCACTTGTCTCCCCACAAGGACAAGAGCAATGTCCTTCCATAGCAGCTCAGAACAGCGGAGAGCAATGCCAACGCAAACATGGAACAGTCCAAACTGCTTTCTGTTTCATTCCATTTTGTGTGAAGTCCACTGCATTGCCTAATTCCAGGTCGCGCGAGATGTAAAACAGCTACAGCAACAACCCAACAAATTGACTCTGATCAACTATAGAAAATCCTTTAGAGGAGGCTGCACAATGAAACAAGATCTTCTTGCTTTATCTCTGAGCTAGAGGTTCAGAAATAGCCAAGAGGTTTTACGAAACCAACAAACTTTCTCTAGACATGCATCATTTATATCAAGAGATGACTTAAATGCACGCAGATTCCTAAGTGAAGGCATGGATTAAGAGATTGGTTTTTTTAAGCTTATTAACAAACTAACTGAACACATCCTGTTGTGTACAAAGCTCCAAATACATACAAAGAAGTACCTGAGCAATCAAAGGTCACAGAACCAGGCTGGCTGCATAGCATGCCGTTAAAAACAGTCCTAATGGGGTAATACAAATAGTTTGAGAGACCCAGGGACACAATTAGCATTTCGCCCACATGACCTGCTGCGATGTGATATGTGCCACGTTCCACTACAAACCTGTCAGGATACAGACTGTTTCACTATGCTTACCAAGAATCACGTACACCTATAGCTCCACAGAAGTGCTTATTAGACAACTATTTATATGCTGGCTGGCTGTTGAAAACCAGTTTTCTTTAAAAAATAAAATAAAATAAAAAATTACCATATTCTAGAGCAGAGCAGAACAGTTCCTCTGTTTAGAAGTCCATTTCTCCCCACCCCTTGGGATTTACTGGCACTAAGGATACAGGATACAAGTATTACACCTACTGATGAGGCAAGAGACTGCATGAAGGAATCCATTCAAACTCTGCTTACTCAACATTTGCTCCGTCTGCTTCACCAGGGGGGAAGTGGAGAGAGAAAAAAAAAAAAAAAATCCAACAAAAAAACCACCTGAGAACGGGCTTTGTTACCAATCCCAATTTCAAGGGCACATCTGTCACTGCTCTGGGCCAACAGTGCAAGCTAACAAGCCCTGCACAGTTCAGGAGTAAATAAGCACTCCTTTCACCCTTCTCATGCTTATAACCTATTTGAGCCTACAGTACTTCTCATTGCCATACAGTCACAAAGACATTTTGCAGTCCAAAACTGTAAACTACTGGTTCAGTATGAAAAAAGTTATTATTGGAAATAGAAGAAAAGTACAACAATAGTTTAACGTTAACTACCACCTAGATTTCCCTATATAAGAATGACAGCAACTGTCAGCAGTAATTTCTCAGCAGTGAAGCACTTCTATAATGTAGATGAAAACAGGACCATCATTCCCACAGCTGGAAATGCATTCCTCTGTCTCACCAAACAGAAATTTAAGGCATGTGTAATTAACATAAAGAGTACTTCAGTAACATTACAGCAAACTGTAGAAATAGCTGCAGGTTAATTTAATTCGGTAGCTCCAGAATGCACCAGTTCCTCCCTATTTAGAATAAGAATTTACTTATGAATTATGTCTGTGCTTTACAGTTTATATAAGGTATAATACAACAATGCTCCATTAAAGAGAATACTGTACACATAAGAAAGTACAGTAAACTTAGAGAGAGCTAGAACGGGATTACTTTAAATATGACATGGGGTAGGGTGGAAAGAACAACATCTGACACAGCGAGCAGGTCCCTAAAGTGAATCCAATCTGAGAGAAATGTCAAGTTATTTGTACTCAGATTTAATTATCAGAGGCCAGCTGCATTTTACTATTAGTGGAAGTATTGAAGCTTCTTTCTTGAATAACATGTTGTGTAAATTAAGAAGTCTGGTCTGATTTCTGTAAGTAACATTCTACCTGCACTCCCAACCACATTTACTACAGCACAGGGCTTGATAATTTAAAACTAAGTTTTATTTTATAAGCTTAATTACACTTACATAAACTTAAGCAGATCTGATTTGAGTAAAAAGAAGCTTACTTCACCTAAAAAAGTTTAAGGAATTTAACACAAAGAACTGCAATCATGTTGTCAACTTCAGATGAGGTAACATTTACCAAATATTATAGAAGTCCTTTAGTACAGTAATCAAAGTACTGCTAGGGCGGGCGAGTTGGCCAACAGAAGGTTATCTACTCTTGCTAACCCCTGTGTTAGTCCAGTGAAGTCCATGGACATTTCTTTTTCCTCCAGCAGGATCAGAAAAATGGACATCTATCTTCAGAGAATTAACAGACCCCAAGTGCACCGTACTTCAGACCCAAAGGTCAGCTATAATCCAAAAGGCAAATGCTAATAGGTGACTACTGCATCCTCCCAACATCACAACCTTAGATGTGCTAGTAAACAAAAACCTATGCTAGCAATCTTTAAGGAAAGTTCCCTTTCTTACCCTCTAAATGAGTTTACATTGCAGAAAAACAGGCTCCCAAACAAGTAAAAGGTTTGGGTGGATACTGAAGAAGTCAGAAAGGGAAAGTAACTAGAGAAAGTTGTTTCAATTATTCACAATGTTTGTTTCAAATAATAATAAGCAGCCGCACATTTCTACCTTTCTCTGGATATACCATCATTACAGTTAGAAGCTACAGATTTCTTCAGGGTAAGAACTGCGAATAGGAAAATTAGACAATTTTTCAAGCTTGTTTCTACAGTACATTTGACGAGACTTGCATCCGCTTGGCTTACTTACACACTCTGCTCAACTCTCAGTTTTCTGCAAAAACACACTCAAATTAAAGGAAAAAGCAATCCATACCACGAGAGATGTCACCTCTATAAAATAAGAAAGGCCACCAAGATCTGAACCTGTGAGAGCCGCACTGCTTCACACAGAATCACAGAATGACCCAGGTTGGAAGGGACCTCAAGGATCATGTAGTTCCAACCCCCCTGCCTGGCAGGGCCACCAAACATACACCTTTACTACATCAGGTTGCCCTGGGCCCTGTCCAACCTGGTCTTGAACACCTCCAAGGATGGGGCATCCACCTGGTGTTTCCTCTCTGCAACTGAACACATGCTTTCAGAACTTTAGCAGACACACCTACATAACAAAAGGATGGATTTGTAGCTGCAGATTTCAGAACCAGACTGCCAAGTTCAGAAGACATTTCAGTCCTGCAGGACACCACAGCCCATCTGGGGCTGCACCGCAGTTTCTACCAGCCCAGCCACAAGCTGGAAGAAAAGTATCAGATCCCACGAGATCAGGACGCACGGATCCCCACACAACTCATTTCCTATTTAAGCTTGTCATTAATTTGCTCGAAAGCAATCCTAGGGCGGCACACACTCTGTTCCACACCGAGGCCAGAAGCGAGCAGAGCAGACAGCAGCCGGGGCTCTCCCTGCGCACCAAAGCAGCGCTTCCCCATCTTCCCTCCTCTCCCGGGTCTCGGCCCACAGACCCCGATACCCCCGTTGTGTCACCGCCCCAGCCCCGGGCTCTGTCCCGCTCCGGGCCCGGCGACTCCCAGCCCGGCCGGACTCACCCAGCGCCACCTGGCAGGCTCTCCGCAGCTGCCCGTGCGGGGGCCGCTTCGCTTCCTTCTCCGCCAAGATCTTCTCCAGTGCCCTCGACACGAACATGCTCTTGGTGCGGGTGTCCTGCTCGCGGGCCGGGGGCTGCATGGTGGGACCGGGAGCGCTCAAAACCCATCACCCGGAACAGCCGCGCCTCCTTCAGCAGCCGACACTGCTCCGCTGACACGGCGCCGCCATGTTGGCACCGTCACGTGAGTCTCCGACCCCTGCGCGGCGCTGGCGGGGCGGGGCGGGGCGGTTCTGTTATCGGTTCTGTTATCGGTCCGGTTGTCGTTGGTTCGAAACGTCGCTAACAATTAGAACTTAAGCGCTAGAAATCCGATCTTCGTGGCCAGTTGTTTCTTCTTATATCCAGCTGTTTCTCTTCCTTTTACCCATAGACCCGTGACCAGATGCTGTACACCCAAAAACCAACCCAAAAGTCACTATGTTATCCATGGAAATAATCCGAAATTTCCCGCATTTGACGCCTTCCTTCAGAAACCTGCAGCCCTCATGGGCTGATACGTCATTCCTTAAAGGGCTGGATCAAATTAAGACGGCAGTGTCTAAGATAACAGGCACATTAGGTTGTCTGGACTGTAGATGTATTTCCTTATTTCCCAGTCTCTGGGATTCTCACCCCTTTGAAAGTCATTCATAGACCCTTTGTGCCAAGTTGTCAAGGTGTGCAGTTTTTAACCTAAAAAAAAAAACATTAACAAAGAGTCCAAACACAAGCAACTGTTCAACACATCAGTATTATTTCCTCCCTGTCCCTGGAGGTGTTCAAGGCCAGGTTGGATGGGGCTCTGTGCAGCCTGGTCTGGTGTCAGGTATGGCAGCTGGTGGCCCTGCCTGCACCAGGATGTTGGGCATGAGCTGTGAGATCCCCTCTGCTGTCTTTGGTTTTCATGGCTCATCGTGAATCACAAATAGGATGGAACTGCCTCAGAGACCTGTCGCTTATATCAGTTCTCTTGCCAATAATAGTATGTCCAGCCTCCTCTAGTATCAGTGAATGGACTGTGTAATAAACGTGGCAGTGCTGGAAGGTTAAAGTCCTTGTATCAGCTGAAGCTCTCATTGGGCAACTGACTTGAACTTTACACTGATTAAAATAAGTTTAGAATGGATCACTGTTCTGAGTCAGAATCACTGAAATGCAGGGCTGGGAAGGACTGCTCAGTAGGTCATTTAGTACATCTCCAAGCACTAAGACAGAACATTATGTCTTCTTGAAATGCTCTAATAAAAGAGATTCAGCAGCATTTCACTTTGTAGTCTCCAGTATGTTACTGACTGCCCAGTTGGGAAATTCTTCCTAATATCTGATTAGAAAATGGAAAGCCTCTATACCATGGTGATGGAAATACCAGAAAAGCTGAGAGAAATAACATAGAAATAGGAAAATCAAATTATTTTTTGAAAATGAAGATATTTCCAAATCATGGCTATAATTTGGATTTTGTTTTCTACTGAATGTTTCAGTGTTCCCATATTTTGTTAGCATTCCTGGTCTCTTACACAAAACATATTGACTCCTGTTACTATATGGGTGTGCTGACTTCACTTTTCTTGTAGCCTCAGTAACATCACGGATTTCACAACAAGAGTAGATTATGCTTCTCGCTGATACTTTGTGTACTAATTTGGTTGTACAACACAGTGAAACTACGTACCTTGAGCTTCTTTAGTTGAACTAACTCCATTAATTGGTTAGGAAAAATACAGCTAGTGTCAGAGTTGTGAGATTCCCCCTATTTTTCCTGGTGTTTTCCTAGGAGGATTCACAGTGATATAATTTTCAGTTATTCAATTTCATGAGATATTGCAAAAATACCCTCTAGGCTTGTAAATGTCTTGAAGTTTTAAACAACATTTGTACATCCTTGTATGTCTGTGATTCCTTAAGTGTGCCATTTCCAAGTATATCGCTTTGGGTATCAAGTGACTACAGTTTGCATGCCAGGTAGATAAGTTCATCTGCATTAAAGAATAAAATACAGATAGCATTATGGGGTCCAACTACAGATTTCAAACCTTGCTCCAAAAAGACAAGCCTGAGAAATGTGCTTTTCAGGTAAATGCTGATCCAGTTTGTCTGTGGGGAGGAATTGGGAAGGTGGCTTGCTGTGCATCTCATGACTCAGCTGCCTCCTTTAGTTCCTGCTCTCAGCTCTACTGCAGCTCTGCTATATTACAAGCTCTCAAATCCTCTTCACAGGATATCTCACTGACTATCTTAATGACCAGGCAACATCTAATTTAATTTGTTGTGTTCTGAAGGGTAAAAAAATTCAATAGGAACCTTAAGAGCCCCATTGCTGAACAAAGAAAAGGAAAAAGGAAGAAAAGGAAAAGAGAATAACAGGAAAGACAAAAAGGAACAATTCTGGATTTTTGAATTTCTTCTGTCTCATTTAATTCAGCACATCCAAAATAACAAAAAGTTTAATAATGCTTGTCTATTAGAACAGGAAAGATGGAGTAGTACACAAAAAAGAAAGAACATGAACACCTGTCACAGGATCAAGTACTGACAATGAGAGCTCAGAAGTCAAAAGACAAACTGCTTGTGCTTGGACTGAAGAGTAGCTTCATTTCAGTGCTGAAATGTGCAGTCCCACTATAGAAAACGCCTTGGAGAACATGATGGCCCTGCATTAGGGCCAAGTTAGAAAGAAGTATTTGGATGATGAAAGTAAATCAGTCGTCACACTATGATAAAAAATAGTCATATAAGGAAGGTGACAGAGAATGTTATGGTTTCCATAGCTTGTTATTTTGAGTAGCAATGGTAGGGCAAGTAAGTTCTGCCTCTTGAAGAGCCACCAGCTTTACCATAACAAGACAAAATGTGAGGTTATTAGAATCAGAAAAGGAGCAGAGAGCCCAGGAGGTAAGGGCTAGTTATTCAAAAAGTGGGGGCTCTCATTCTCAATTGTGCTAAATACTGTTACAATTACCTACATTCTTGCAGAATTGGACCTTCTTATACTTCAAACTCCTAGAATTTGGGTGAGTAGACAGCAACAACACCAGTAAATGTGTAAAATTTATGAAGAAAAAGATACTCCACCTGTGGCATTTGGCTTGTTGTATGGGACAGGAGCTGGATAAGAGTCATGTACCTTCTTTCTCATTGGCAAACACACCCAGAAATATTTTAATATCCCTAAACCAAAGGAGTCTTGGAAGATGACATAGAGTGTAACACCAATGAGGAAACAAAATGAAAATATATAGATTTATCTTTCTCAAATAAGTGAATCAAGCTAAAATACAAATGGGCTTTGGGAATGACAAATAAGCCCATAGTCACCCATAGAAACTAACTGAAGGGCTTTCACCCATTTCTTTCAGTTTCAGTTTTTCAGGCTGATCCAGTGGCTTCAGGAATTGTCAGCATGCTCACAACATCTGTGCCTTTAGTCAATGACTTCTACCAGAAGTTCTAAATGTACTTCAGTCACAATATCTTGAGGTGCTGCAGCATGTTTAGTGCTCTCCAAGTGCAGGAATACCAGTACCTGTCCATCAAATGGCAATAAATAGTGCTGACAGCACGATGTCATGCAAGGAGGAAAAGGTTTATATGAGAAGCAGTCAATTGTCAGGATGGCTTATTTCCAGGCCAGCAGCATTAAATTGATACCCCAGAGTTCAAATTACTGCAGTTCTACCATATTCATCTGTTTCCCTTGGCTGAAGCGAGCTGTGTATCTTACTCAGGATTCTGCTTAGTGCTGTATAGAGTTCTAATATTTATTGAACTGTGCTGATATATTACACAATGACATGCTAGTATTCTGATTCTCTTTTTAAATTGATAATTTTAAAATACACTTACAAGCAGAAAAGTGACTGCAAAAAGACTGCCCTAGGAACTGCCCACATTTGCTGTTGCTGGCTGATCCTTCTTTCACTTATGTTAGTTTCAATCAAGGGCAATTCTGCTTTTTTTAGTGATACGGAAGTGACATAACTGAAAGTCCCTGAATTTTTTTGAGGGATGCTGACTTATTTATTGACACACACAAAAAAACATTATTAGTATCAGCAGCATTTGCAGAATTAAATAACTAATTAAGTAGCAGAAGCTCTTTGTGTATTGTCAGCAAAAGTATCAGTTGATTTTAGGGCACATACTGTGGGACAAGATCAGTTTTCATCAGAGAAGCAAAATTGACATGGGCTAGTTTTTAAATAGTGGATTGAAGAGACAGGAGTGAATACTAAGTTTCAGTTGCAATGAGTTCTTTGACTGTGGCATGTGAAGTACATAAAGCTGGGGAATGCTAGATCTGCTATTTAAAGACTGAATTATAGGTAGGCTCAAGTTTGAGGCTCACTGAGATTAAAAACTGTTAGCTGTATGGCACTGCACTGAGAAACACGTGCACATACTGGGAGAGAGTTGGGGTCTATTTAGTTTTCAGATGAATGTGGCACTAAAATCAATGTAGAATGTGGACTCGCCATCAGAGGTAAATTAAATTTGGGCATGAGTCCAAAAGAAGTGGATACATTCAGTTTACAGCAGAATCTAATGGGATAATGCAGACCATGTTTAGAGGGGGCTTAGAGGGGGTTGGAGTTGGATTAGGATGGAGATCATTGTTAGGGGTAGGATTCTGACTCCTGAGCATACAAGTAATTGTTCAGAAAGGTATTCAAAAAACAGACATTTACTGGCCATTTACTCTTGATGCCATGTTAGCTGAGAGCTAACAATGCAATTAGACTTGTAGCTTGGATTAGGGTCTGGTAACAGATTTGCTAGGGAAGATGGCCTAAGATCAGTCTTTCATTTGCTGACGTGAAATAAGAAATGTTTGGAAAAGTAATGTTAGTTTTGGGGAGAAGGAGAACTGCTTTAGATGACATAGCACTTAAAGTATTGTTAGTAGCATGTCTGCATTAATTACTAATCTGATTTTTTTTTTAAAGGTGAGTTAGATGCCCATGCTGAGTAAGAGCAGTTTCCATTCACGCCGTCATTTTCCTTTGACATTGTGTTGATGTTGGGTCAGTTTCTGTTTTCTTCCGATCTTACTCCCCGTTCTAACCAGTTTTTTTTCACTTGAGGGCGCCAAAGGCCCAGTTTCATAACGACAGTGCCCCAGTTTGTGAGCCGTACTGCTCAGAAGGCATGAGCACAAAAACGCAAACGCCAAAAAACAAGGAAACAAAAAAAAAAACCACCAAAACCCAAACCACCAAAAAACAACAACGAAAGAAACCCGACATTTTTGTTTTTGATTGCTAAAAATCAAGTTATTTACAGTTACATAAACTAACATGATATTTTGAGTGCTAGAGGTGGCAAGAGACTATTATCATAGAGAACAGACAGCAATGTGTTGTCTGCCTTGGGTCAGAAGATGCCCAGAAGGCATCACCCAGAGGAAGATCACATCTCTGTACTCAGAGATACGATATCACTTCTCTGTAGGTGTCCTTTCCACACAGGTAAGTAGACACATGAATTAGCCCATCAAGCCAAGCAGAGACCTGAAGATTATATTTTTATTTGCTTCCATCATATGTGTACCTAGTCCTTCTTGATCTACATGTCTGAATTCATAGCTAGCATTTAGCTCACTTTAGTTCCATGAGTTAATATTTAATTCAGCAGCAGATCTGGTGAACTCCTGGAATTAAAGAGTTCACTTCATTTGCATTATCTTTCTCTTCCCTTTAGCATCAAATTTTCAAGGAAGGATTTGTGTGTATGTGTGTGTGTGCTAATCTAAGTAGCCTTTTATTTTTTTAAGATCTATAAGTAGAGTGTCTACTTTCTGTCTCTTCCTCACAATTGAATTGTCATTCAGACTGTAAATTACTTGCTAAACCCAAAGGGTAACAAAAGCAATATTCCATTGATGTCATAAGAAAAGCCACTTTTCATAGCTAAATCACATATGACTAATATATTTGTCATGCTAATGTGCTGGGTTGCATTTTAAATGTTTCTAATGACATTCTGTACTGCTTAAGAATAATCTGGCAGTTCAGTTGAAACAGTTACGTTCTGTTTGAGTTGCAAGCCTACCTCTCACCATGAGTTCAGACATTTTAAACACTTGTCCAAGAATTTTTCAGTTCTTTTTATTGATGTCACTATCAGTGCTACTGAAATGAGAAGGAAGCAAGAGAAGATGTGTTAATTATTACACACGCAAAATCAGAGCCTGAATTAAGGCTTGCTGTAAACCATGGCTCCTCTTGGTGATGATTTCATTGCTATTATTTTTCATTTACTGTAAACTGTTCCATATACTTCCGCACCTACTTCCTGAGTTAGATGCAGGTATATGTCCCAGATAATCTCCATCCTGCTAATTCATGCTATTATGGTTCAGGCTGACGTCTAGTCAAGGACAAACACTGAGGTCAGCGCATGGAAGAGAAGTCTCCCCTTTCCTTGTGAGGCCTATACAGTTGCCCATCCTACAGAAATGCATTCTGGATAAGACAGCTTAGTTTCCCACCCACCAGCTGAGACACTGACGACAGTCACCTGAATTCCCAGTTCTGAGACAACAAAAGCTGGCAGAAGATTATGAGAATAAAACCTGTCAGAACTGAAATGCATGAGGGCCCCATCTAAATGTTCTTATATGCCCTTTAACAGGTGGGAGGGTTGTCTGTGCTTTTGACTAAGTAAGGGATCTCTAGCGTGTCTGTGCTTATGTATGGTGATGAAAAAGTGTGAAAGCAAGTGGCAAGGGAGAGAATGAGCTAAATCGTCAGAAAATCCTGAACTGTCCTGGGTCTCCTGGGTTGAGAAAAGTGAGATACTCAAATAACACACCCTGACATACTGCACACAGGGCAATTAGGACAGCACTGTTAACAGTGGCTGCATCTAGGATATCGATTACAGGGAGAACAAAAGGAGAAGCACAACCTTGCCCCCATTACATGACATGGAAACCACAAAACAACAAATGAGGCCAGAGGGAAAGCTACATTTCCTCAAACCCACATATTCTTTTTCTGCAGAGTGTCAATATAGTCAGCGCTCCCTTTAACTTCAGTATTGATCAATGAGTTGCACCCACTCACTAATTTAAATTGAGTTGTTGTCAGTGACATTTATGTCAGCATGTATGAAAAAAAGACCAGATTTTCAGAAGGTTGTATATCTGATTTGCATACACAGTTATGGAGGCCACACATGCAAATCATCAGCATTTACCGTCACTGGGTACTTGTGACACATTCACTAACCAAATGACATGGGAGACCCAAACCTGAAGCAAACATCTATCAGGTACCTTCCTTGGAGAGCATTAGAAAGACTGTGACTCAGGGAAAATAAAAATAAAAAGGTGAAGCTATGTAAACAAAAGACACTGTCATCCACAACAGGATATAAATAAGTAACAAAAAAGTTTCTGCTTGTAATTATAAATGTAATAAAAGATGAAATCATTTACCAGTATAATATGGCTGCTTCCTTACAGTAAACTGCACAAAATCCTTCACGATAAAGGAATTGCTTCATTCTTAGCATATGAAGTGATATATCTTTTCGTTTCTAGACTTCAGCAATTGATTCCTACATAAACTGTTACTTGATCTGATAATAATAGACACTTAACTTTGAGTGGATTCCTATCCAAGCCTCTTTCAGATCGGTAAGTTTTCATTGTGTTTTATGCATTATCTTTACAGGAAATTCCAAATGCTTACAATGGTTTCATATACTTGTCATACTAAAATATAGCCCTGGAAATTTAGAAATACACAGGCATATGGTTAAGAAGCATTTTACTAAAAATAATAAAAAAAAGCAGAAGAAGAAAGAGGAAAAAAGTATAACAGCTACTTCCTTTCTGCATCAGCTAATTCAAACAACGCCAAAACACAACAAGTCATCTGGATGTAAATAACTTAATTGCACTCTGCCCTTCAGTATTGGTCAACCTGATGGGAAAGCCCCTGAGGTGATTTTCACCTACTCAGAAGGTATGAGTGCACTACCATTGCTCTATGGAGATACCACACACTGGGTCATAGAGCTGCTGAACTGTGAGGACTGAGGAGGAGATCCACAATGGTGGGAAAGCAGTGTGCACACTGGTTTCATAAGCAATGAAATCCCCTGAAATTTTATTGGTTGCATTCAGAAGCTGAGAAAGCAGAAGTCTTTGGGGGATTATATGTGCATTTGCACAAATCTATTTTGTCTCCTTTATGCTGAGAGCCATCCAGCTAGCAGAACAACTAGAAGTACAGCTGCTTTTTGAGGCAATAAGAGGCTGCTGTCATGTAACATGAGTTTGCCTCAGCCTGATAGAACAATTTCTAGGCTTTGCTGAAACAGAACACATTGCAGTGACACCCAACCAAGGATAGGGCTCGGAATGAGGCAGGAAGTGGGAATGGTTTATATAAGAAAAGTTATTTGCTAGGCTGGTTTAGATCAGGCTCATGTTTTATCTACAACCTATAACACATCTTGGATGACTTTGATTATGGCTCATCCCACTATGTCAACTTGCAACAGGCAACATTATCTGTTTTAGCTCTTAAAAGCTTGGATGTGTTCTCCATTTGCTACAAGCTCATACTGATGTGTCAGTCTACAGTTTTTTATTGCAGGTTAAGGAAGGCAACAAAGAACAAATAAGGTCTCTTGTGTGACCTCTCCTCTGACACATACCTGGAATTTATGTGTAAAACAAACTACAACTCATCAGCAGATGGCAAGTTTGTTCATTTAAAGATACAGAAAACAAAACCAGAGTTTATTTTCCATTCTAATAATGTAATATATATCAATGTTTAGTAAGATATACAAATGTTAAATGCATCTTATGCTTTTGTTTCCTGTGTAAACATGATGTTTAATCAACAAGTCCTGGGAAGAAGATTGGGTGAAGAAACCCTGCTAGGATGAGAACAAACCTGGCCACCTTGTTTACTGTGTCTTCAGCACAGTGATAATTCCAAGCATTTAGCAGGAATGTGGCTTCCCAGAACATGAGATTAGGTAAGAAGCACAAGATTTTATGCAATCTAAAGGTGATATAATCTCTACTAGCTTCCTGATCATAAGGATTCATGTTTTGAAGATATTCTCTGCAAACTCAAAAGCCACAACTCCACTTCAAATTGAAAGAAGTGCTCTCACAAATCATAATTACTTTCCTAAAGCAGTAGTGGCATATTTTTAAGAACAGGATAAGTGAAGCTGAGCCTAGACATTACTTTTTTTCCTAACCAGGATGTCACTCAAAATACCTCTGACTAGTGAGACTGAATTAGAATGATCTCATCCAGAGATCCCATAAAAAAGTGATCACGTACACTTTTTCCATCATTCTACCAACAGCTCCGTACTTTAATGAGAAAACAGGAAACACATTTATTTTTTAAATGACCAGAACAGACAGGACAATGTTATGATTCCCACAGTTAACACATATGGAACTTCAGAACCAATAGCCCAGAGAAAACAGCACCTCATCAAAAATAAACATTTATGATCTCCAAAAGGGAAAGCAATAACATGCAGCCTCAAGCTTTAAAATTACCAAGTAGATAACTGCCAGAAACAATTCTATGAATGTGGCAGACACACATATATCCGTACATGCATATGGTATCTCTGTTTTACAGTAAAGTAAAACATAAAATGTCAAAACAGGGCCATGTGAGTCAACCTGGCAATGAAAATTGCCACCAATACGATAATGGTGGTAAAGAGCTCTGCTCTTTACAAGACTAGGGATGGTTTTGGTTAACAGTCTGACCTAGTACTAATGGAGCACCTATGCACTCTGGTAATTCCCAATTACTTAATAAATATTTGGTCTATAGAATAGTGCTTTGCTGAGGGCCACTTTTACCTGAGCACCAAATGAATCTAGGCTTTCCATCACATGCCATGCGATTTAAATATAATGTCATAATCTTCCAAGACATAGTTCTAATGTCAAGTCAGATACATTCCGCAAATGCTACAAAAGCAATACAGATTACTTCAACATTACTTCTAAATATAGCACAGTGCTATGTACATAATTTAATTGCATCATGTGTATTCATGCTTAGAAACATACAAGGAAATAAAGCCTTTCATTGAGAACATAAGACAGAAGAGAGAGGAAGAATACATGTGTCTGCATGCATGTTTTTACAAGTGTAATTGGCACTGAATTCAAGAATTACCATTAAACTGATGTAAAGTGCTAGTTGTAGCAAATATGTCTGTACCACAAGACATAAATCAAGTGCATACAATGCCTAACAGGTGGACACAGTTCACAGTTTGTGTAAGCCACTTCCTTGGCAAGGAGCTACTCTGGATTTTTGCCCAGGGGCCAGGTGCTCCTCACTGATTGACAGGCCTAACCTCAGCACTTTCCCCATCAGCAAACTGCTATATATTTTACATTAGGAAGGAAACTTCAGCCAAGGAAAGATGCAGCACAGACAGGAATACTCTTGGAAAAACAGCACTGGTCTGCTCAGTAAGCTCAATTCCCAGTGCAGCATTAGCAGAAACTCCCTATAGATCTTTCCACTTTTGCTGGCCATTTAAAAACATTTCCATAGGGACTGAGCCTGTTTATTCTGCTTGGCTTCTAGCTTTTGTCTCTGCTGTCTAGTAATGTACCAGTGGATCTCCCAGGGGACTCCACATTTGATTCACAGTCTCAGCTCTTTCAATTTTATTTTTTTCTAGTCTAACATTACACACCCTAAAGTCAATAGACCCAGAGCTTGGTAACATTACATTTGATGTAACTGAAGTATTACTAAAACAAATTATCAAGCAAGTATCTGTACAAGAATTCATGTAGTATTAGCAAGACACCTCATCATGAAGTTTAAAAGAAATTCTCTCCCACTCATTCCCAGTTTCCTTCGAATCCAGATACCAGACATTCTGTATCTTCCTGACTAATATCCTGCCAAGAATCTTGCTCTGAACTTCCATTCCTACCCAGGGAGGATCTGTATTGAGAAGAGGACACTGGCAAAACAGCTGAACAGCAGCATGGGGCAGTGTCATGATATGAAAATAAAATCATTTGACAGAAGAAGCAACATTTACACAGTGTTTACACAGTGCTGTGCCAGACAAATTATATCAGCTAATATATTGCACTTCACCAATGCAGTGATGCTTTCTCTTCCAGCAATAAAGCCTACAGGACAGATCAGATTTTCAGCTGTCTCTCTCATACTTGTAAAAAACCTGCACAGCTATAACATATTGCCCAAACTCCCAAATGTGCATTTCTCATGTTTTCAGAGTTTCAGAAGAACCGCAACACATCCAAAGAAAGCAGATACTTCTCACAGCCATAATTTTGTTAAAATTCCATGTTTCTATCAAAAATATTAGAGAGGATTTTAGTTGTTGTTTTGTTTTTAGCAGTTCTGGCAGTAGGGGCTCCTTTCTGAAATCAGCAGTGATCTGCTACCTATGAGGCAGAATATGAGACTTAGTACTGTAAATTGCATCTTGAGATGTGCTACAGAGAAGCAAGTAAAGGCAGTTCAGTCATGAACTGCTCCATTTACTGACATAATAACAAATAACATTTAATAATAGTAGCATGGTTGGAACCTAATGGGTTTTAGACAACCAAAGACACAATAGAATCTGAAGACCAGATCTTAAATCTAATTGTTCACAAATCCAGATATGACTATATTCAAGAGTGTGACCTATTTTACCTGTACCTAATACTCACTGCTCCAGTCATTTAAAGAAGCTTATTATGCTCAGGATTCAAAATTTGAGACTACATTCCTTTTAAAGTCTTTCAAACCACATCTAAATCAGAAAAGTCTACAATTACTAGAATATTTTTGTCAATCACTGCTCTTGAGTGCAGTGAGAAATGGAACTGAGGGGGAAGACATACATGAAATAGAGTCATTCCCAGATGTTGCTGTGTCTGAGAGGTGGAAGACTCCAGGCTGGATAATCTCACTTGCAAGCTTTCCATTATGAGAGGTGATAATGAGACTTCACCCCCCCGCAAGCATTAGCTTGATTCCCACATATGTAAGCTGACTTGTTACACATTCTGTCTCGAGCACTGAAAAGCTGTTCTACATTGTTACTTTTCATTTCATGTAGAAAACACTGTTACTATTCAAATGTTGTTCACAGAAAGAATGAAACAATACTAAGTAGCAGAAAAACTTGGTTACAATATAACAAAGTTCGGTCAGAATGTCTCAAATTTGAAAGGAGTTCAGTAACAGTCTCAGTCTCTTAGAACTTCGGCAGTTCCTCCTCTTAAAGCCCCGCCTGAGTCTCAGCCCTGATTTTTTTTCACTAGTGGGATGAACTCAGCCATAATTAGAGCTACCAGCAGCGCTGGGAATTAAATTCTTAAATGACGTTCTCTCTGACCTTTCAGCTGACCTTTGTATCCCTTAATTTCACACAAGAAACTTAGAGAATCATCAAAAAATGTCCCTGGCTTTTACCATTACAGTACAGATTTTACTCACATGTGTGGAAATCTTGATTTTCATAAACCCATTTGAAGACATTTCCTTGTCTCTTTATTCATATTTAAGAAGAATTCTTAACTCTCCTCTCAGCAGGAAAGGCTTCCTCTCTTTGCTCATTACTGTATTCATTTATTCTTGATTTCTGTTAGGTATTCTTTAGAAGAATCTTCATTTAGACAAAAGGAGCCTTATTCTGGTTTCACCTCTTCTGTCTTATGCCTACTGGGCCAGAATTAACATGTGTAACACATCAGAAGTTCTAGTGAGCTCTCTCTAGTCACACTTACTTTATTTAACCTTCACTTTCCTTATCCTTCCTGCATTTCCCAAATACTTGATGAGACTAAATGCTACTGGAACAGAAGAAATAGATACTGAGAAAACTGAAGCAAGTATGTGGGAGAAATCAGGACTTTGGGACCATTTATTTGTCTCTTCTTGGTTCAGTTTATGTAGGGCAAAATGACTTTTTCCTTGCTGTTGTCACTGCAAACCTTTCCACTGCTCATCCCTCTTGAATATCACCTCTTCTTTGTGTTAGCTTCTTTGGCTTTTCTTTTAAATAAACTACATATCAGTGCTGTAGCTTTATCCTATACTTCATTACTTAAAATCCCATCTACCAGTTTAAGGAAACAGTCTTTCCAGTAATGTAGCAGAAATACACTGCACTAGCACAGAAAAAGGAAGATATAAACACTTCTGATCTGTTGTTAATAGGAAGCATGCTTAATTTGAAACTGAAATCATTCTGTAATTTGTTCAGCAGTTAGAATAGAAAAATAATTTCTATATCAGAAGTCATTCAAATTAAACAAGGAGACTCAGATTTACAGCCAGCTCCTGCCATCCTTATGCACGCAAGTAAAATCAATGAATAAAGTGTGACTATCTATATAACTACCTTGCAAGCTTAATTTGTTGATGTGGCCTTATGCATATCTAGCAGAAATCTGGCCTAAGCCAGAACATCATCAATGAGGAGAATTCCAAAAGTAATGCCTCCTGCTTTATTACAAAAAAAAAAAAAAAAAAAAAAATTTGTCACAAGACATCTGTGAAGCACCAGCCATTCATAAGAGAAAGATGGTGACAGATATTCAGAAGATTATTTAAAAGAAAAAACTCACCAATATTGATGCCCTCTCTAGGAAATACTGAGGCAGTCTCCACCAGGAAACAGCCTCCAAGAGATGCTGCCTTAGTGGTGGTCAGCCCTTAAATGAGGTCTAGAGTCAAGCTCCACCCCTTCTGGGAGCAATCACAGCCTGAACCTTTGATTAATCAGCTGAGCCAAGTGTTGGGGCAGCTGTGGGAGCACAGGTGAGAGTAATTTAGCTGTGCTTCCAGAAGGGGTGGAGCTTGACTCCATCTCCTCTAGACCTCATTTAAGGGCTGACTACCACTAAGGCAGCATCTCTTGGAGGCTGTTCCCTGGTGGAGATTGCCTCAGTGGTTCCCAATGGACTGAGGGTATCCATACTATTGAGTTTTTCCTGTAAATAACCTTTTGGGTATTTACAACTACCATCTTTTCATTATTTGTCACTGTACAGTAGCTCATTATCTCTATCCAATTCAAAGTGTTTTTTTGTTTTGTTTTTTTTTTAATTTTATTTTTATTTTCCCCAAACCAATTTCAGCATAGGAAGAAATTCTTTACTCACTTTACTGCTGAGGCACTGGGACAGGTTGTCCCTGAGGTTGTGGATGCCCCCTCCCTGGAGGCCTTCGAGGCTGGGCTGAATGGGGCTGTGGACAGCCTGGTCTAGAGGAAGGTGTCCCTGATTATAGCAGAGGGTTTGGAATGAGATGATGTGCTGAGTGTATGTGGCAATATATTCCTTCAGTTTATAAATAAAAGATAATTATTTTCATTACTACTATCTAGACTTCTTACTTTTAGACATATTTGCACAAAATTTTGGTCAAAGTGAAGATTTCTCAAGAATACTGAAATTCTGAAAACAAAGGGGCTGTAACTGACATTTTTGCTATTCTCAATGCAGTTTAGTTGGTAAGAAGAGCTGCAAGAAAAACAGATCTGCCCTTTTCCCTTCCATTTCTGGCCTAAGACATCCTGTGTGCTGTGTTCTGGACCATTAGTGTTTACACCAAGTTTCATCTTCTGTGGTAAAGAATACTGACCTCCTCTTAACTTTAATCTATCATTGGCTTCCTGTTGTGTATGATGTTACAGCATTTGCACTGTAGTTCAAATGGAAGTCTTTTCTTATTGCATGAGTGATACTGTCAGTTTAACAGTGTTTTCATTGCTACAGTTATTTTAAATGGTTTTGTGCAAAATCAGCATGTGGGGGGAAAAGCCCTCTATGATTATATCAATAAGGTAAAAAAAAAACCCTCTGATTTCTTTCCTCTGATGGGACTGCTGTAGTCAGTTACTATTCTATTAGAGCTGAGTGTTGTTTCCTGGAATGTCTTTCTCCTCCAACACTATGAGCTCACTACCCATACACTGATCTTATATAAATGAATATAGTTTCGTGGACTGCATCCAGCATTGATGTATGTAGTGGTGTCAGTCTGTAGTTTCACAAATTGCTTTAAACTGAGTTGCTGTTAGAGGAGGCAGTCCCATCTTTCTTTCAACCTTGTCCTTACCATAAAGCCTTCCATCTCCACTCATGCCAGCAGTAGCTTCTAGGGGTTGTACACTGAGTCAGACAGGGAGCAAATCTGTCTGAAAAAAAAAAAAAAAGGGCCCTTCTGTTCTTTGTCTTCCGGTTAATTTTCTGCTGAATCAGCTGATCTGTTACTGTCACAAAGGAAGTGGTGAAATCATGCAGCAATGGAGAAAGGGGAAAAAGAGGTAGCCTACCCTTAGGCTGGCATAAGTCCAACTATGAAACCACAGCCTGAGCTACATGCAGGAGTAAATTTTCCTAATTACGCAAATTCAGCCCCATGAGTATAAATTACATGAAATTACACGCACTGCAACAACTACAAAGATAGTTTTACTGTTAATACAAGATGTGCAGGGAGACTGAAAATGCAAAGCTATGTGTTATGACAGAGCAATTTATTTTGAGCTAATAAGATATCTAACCCTCAGAGAAATGTCTTTGGTTTATCAAATGCAGACCTCCTTTGCTCTTAATATTTAGTGGTGAAGGTTTCACATATCATTTCACAGATGCATATTAGATTACTGAAGTCAGTCCCTATTAAAGAAAATCACTAGAATTGCAGGTGAAGAAAATAAAAAGCAGAAATTACAGATCAGCTTAAATACACTTTGAAGCACTGAGTATCAAAGCAATAGCTGATGCAGCACCACACTGTATGAGGCCTAATTACTTTCACTTACACCAACACAGAAAGTAGGCCCTGATATATTCAATCACTTAAACATGATCTGAATTTAAACACGTGAATTTGCTCTCATTTGTTCTCAGCATTAACATCTCAGCCTTAAGCACCTGTTGCAGTTGAAAGCCAGTGGACAACAGATTGCTGAGCTATTGCCAGTCTCTAGCAACTAAAATCAGGATCTGTATCTTCAGAGCTACTGAGGCTCATGGGAAAAAGCAAAGAACAGAATGAGGTAATTGGATGAATGGATGGATGCCTGATGCGTAGCATGTATTTAATTTATCTAATAGAATTATATTTATTTAATCTTCAAATTTCTGCCCCATGAGGGAGACTGGTTTTGTTGTTTTTGTTTGTTTTTCTAGCCTTAGCTATGAAACTCATGCAAGTTTATAAGTGGCTGTATAATTCTGGTGTCCATCTCTTCATTTTCTTAGCATACACATTGCTTGTACTGACAAAAAAAAAAGTGGGTGGCTGTTTCTGCAGGAAATCAAGACAGAAATGCAATTAAGAAGTAATTCATAAAGAAATAGCTCAGGGCAAATACTTGTGATACAAGCTGCAAAACCTCCTGTAGCCTCTCAGTACTGCTCCAAACAGCAAATTTCATTACAATAATCATTTTTCAGGGGAAAAAAAAATAATTGTGAGCTCATATATGTTTTCATATGTGAAAAAATCACCTGGAACAATCCTATTTTAATTTACCATTTCATCAAAATCTGACAAACCTCCAATTTGCAAATACAAAAATGTTACGTATCATATAACATTGCATAAGTCAGGAATCATAAAAATGCTGTTTGCATATTACTTAAAAACTAAACTGCTTAAAAATATCCCTAGTTACACAAGATCTTTTGATTAATTAAACCAAAACCTCAGTTCAAGAGCCCAATAAGAACCCTTAATCAAATAATCAAAAATTGTGTCAGGAAAGAGCATCATGAAAATCTAATTATGTACTTTTTAGTTATTAGTTTTAAGTAGGAAGGTATGACTGAGTAAAAGAAGGGAAAATATGATAAAGGAGATGAATGAGACAGCAGAATACTGACAAAAACAACCCCTTTGCAGAATGTCTTCAGAAATGTGGTGTCTTAACTTGATTATAGGATGTTTGAAGTAAAGTTTGCTTCTTCCTCAGTTAAGCATTTAGAATTTGACTTTATAAGCAAGAAGTCATTCTCATTGTGATGTCTCTCCATTAAACGTAACGGTAATAGAACATTTTACAAAATCTTCTGTTTAGCTTCTATGAAATAGTTTAAATGTCTCCTTCCTTCCTCTCAAATACTGAGTCTCTTTCATCATGCAGTTCCGCTAAACTTTGTTTTTAGTTATGAAATAAGTAGGTACATGAGGACTCCAAGGAGCAAAGCAGGTTTCGGGCACTGCTATCTCATTGCACACTAAGACGGTCTGAACAACAGCGTGGTTAAAATGTTAATAGCTGACTGGAAACTTGTGTGACACTGTGGGGCCCCTTTGAGTGTGTTCTACAAGTCAAAGACAGGAACTGTGAACTCCTGAATTCTGTTTTTGCACATGTTGACACAGCGTTCTTGGGCAAGCCACTTCAGCTGTCTATCTCTCAGATGCCCCATTTTCAAATGGACACAATAATACTTATCTTCTTCTGCCACACACTATGCCTCTAATTAAGTGCTTTCAAAGTTTGACTGAATGTGTGTACAATATTATCCTTTAATCAAAGAGAATTCCACCTAGCCCTGCCTAGCAATTCAGTTCCTTTGTTCCCCATGCTCACCCTAAGCCTCTCTATGTTTGTTCTCTGGCATTCTGCAGTTAAGTTACCTGAGCATTTTTCTTCTGAAATCATTTTTACGCTGATGGTAAAAAAAGGAAAAGCAAATGCTCCACTAGCAGTACAGATACCTGCAGAGTGAGAACCTGAGAAATTATTTCTTCAAAGCTCATCACAAACAACCTCTATATATTTTGTCATAAGATAAATCTTCTGTAGAAATCTAAGGGATTAATTATCAGCTCGAATAAATCAGCAGCAGCTTTAGTGAAATCACTGAGCTCCAGTGAATTATATAGGAGTAGGTGAAAGGTGATTCATGTCCACTATACTCAGGCCAGAATCTGATTTCAATTACTCTGGTGGAAATCTCCATTCACCAGGTTATTTTGAGTGAAGTTTCCAGAATTACTCTGCATATCTACAGATACAGTGACAGGTTTTAAATTAGCTGCTGCCATTCAATAAACTGTGCCTGGAGTCAGAGCTTATTCTCTGCTCAGCAGCAGCCGTAAAAGCAAGCAGCACTTTAGAACCTATATGGAAACAATAGACAGAACATCATGGTACCACTGCACAAATCCTTGTCACACATACATCTATAATGCATTGCAGAAAGCCTTTACTACCATCTGTAAGATGATGCAGTAGTACCACTATAAGTACAGAGGGGGGCAGGAAGGATGATCAGCCATAGGAAATGGCTTCAATATGAGGAGAGACTAACAGACATGGGCATTTTAACTTGATGTAGAGACCATTGAAAGGGAATGTATGAAAGGTCTGTAAAATCTTAAATAGACAGTAAAAGGATCATGAACAGTGATTAAGATCCACTTAACACAGTACTAAAGTTAAGGTGCACCCAAGTAAACTGTCAGGTCTGAAATGGAAGAGATTTTATTAATTAATTCATTTATTATCATCCATCTCACTGTGAAATGTGGAACTGATTGCAAAAGAATCCAAGAGTCCAAATAACACCTGTTAACTTAAGCAAATTTCAGAACATATGCTTTGGTGAACAGATACTTCTCTCAGAATGGAGTAAGAAGAAAGGAGAAAGATACCCCCACAAAAACAGTGAGGAAGAGGTAGGTAGGTCGTTATGAGATCTTCCTTGCTAAGGCTAAAAGTTGTAATCTCAGTTTAATTAATAAACTCTACAATCATACTGAATTTAAGTCTTGTGCTATAGTGGCCTTCCTAGAGCCTTCAGCAGGGTCTTCACAGGGCCAGTAGTGCTTTCTCACACAAGAGGGAATACAGCCAGTACAGAGACAAACACAGCTGATCGTTGGGGTTTTTCGGTGTTGTGATTACACAGAGACCTTCACACCTTGGTGATACTGTGGTAGACAGTGTATAAATCTAACAGCCCCAAACAATTTACAAGCACATGTAAATTAATTACATCTTCATGAAAGATTGTGAGTTTCATAGTAATTGATATGTCACTCTCCTGATAATTGACTCCCTGACTCTTTTACAAAGTAGCAGCATTTTTGTTTGGTTTTGAAGTGCTCACTTAAGAAAAAGATTGGCAGCAGATTTTCTCTTCAAGACTGAACAGCAGTTGTAAACTACTTCCTTTATAAATATACAAAAAAAAAAAAAAAATAAATAAAAAGAAATAAAAGAAAAGAAAAAATAAAAAAAAAAGCTATAAGAAACAAATTCAGCTGAAACCTTATTCCTTCATACAATATCCCTTTAAAAATAAAACAGCTTCCTGGTTAATTACAGATCCTTGTCTTAAAAATGAAAAGTTATGCCAGCAACTAATAAAACAGCCTGTTTGACATAAGGCGCTGCTATACATCTGAGATGATTTGGAAGGAAACAAATTTGACAATAGTAAACAAAAAAAAAGCAGCTAACAAAACAAAATGCACCTTATGGTACCAAAATGATCTTTCTACAGCTAAAAAAACCCAGCAAAACAAAAACCAAAAACTATTTCAAAGAAGAGTAAAAAACAACTCTAATTTCAATGAAAACTTTTTTCTTAATATTTTAATCTTTCCAGTCATAAGTAGGATCCTGTTAAAAAAGCTGAACGTAGTAATACCTCTTCAACACAGAAATACTGACAATAAGGCTATAAAATGTGTACGTAGATCACACACAGCATAAACAAAAAGGCACACACTAACATATTCCTAGCATTGTTCAGGCAGCATCCTACTGATTCTATGGTTGTGTTCTGCCTCAGAATTTACTGAAGAAATGAAGTGATTATGAGACTTCTGAAGCAAGCACAGGAGCCACAGTTAAATCATTAACTCTCTCTCCTTCAGCCACAGGGTGGGGGCGCAGCTTTGGCGCTGCAGATTTTCCCCTAACAGAATATTGCTATTTAAACTGCTAGGATCTTTTAGCTGATAGTCTTGTCACTTGTCCCAGGCAGAAAAATCATTTGGTTTTTAAAAATACAGCAACAAGAGACACACTAACTAAATCAATCACAAAACTTTAGAGAATAAAAGGTTAAATGTAAGCAACTTGAAGTTAAAATAGTGAATTTAGTCTAATCTGACCTGTTCTGAAGTCTTTGCTTCTCTGTCCTTGTCTCGGGCCTGTGCTGTGCCTCCATATCCTTTGGTGATCTTCTACACAGCTCATATCTGTGCAAAACCCACAGTTATCTCTTCTTGTTCTCTTCCCCCCATGCTTTTCCCCCTGACTTCCTACAGTTAAGTATAAATGAGCTTTCCAATACTTTTTGTCCTGTTTTAAGCAATCGTGTTTGTGACTCAGAGTGAAGGCAACATTTCTCTCTGTTAAGGCTGCAGACATAAAGTGGTATTACAATATATCAAGCCATGTTTGTGGAGGTGCACATTGTTCTCCTTGACCTGAAGCTACATCCAAAAAAGACCTGGCAAGCTGATAAATCATTATTCCTTGATATAGACAGTGTCCACATCTAGGACTGAAAATATCTCAGATATTGTCTTTATGAAGAAGACTTGAAGCCTGTGCAACTATTCCTTAGCTGCAGAGCTGGGTTTTCGTTGCATGTAATATGATATTCAAGAAGATTAAATCAATATTCAGGATGACAATTGTGTATGTTGGACTCCATCATTTTCTCTTAAATAGAAAACTTCATGCTTTGAAGACAGAGATTAGTCATGACAGAAGAACCTCACTGTCAATTTAAAGTATCCTTAAAATAACCCGGAGAGGTATTTTGCTTTAGCCTGAGGAAAATTATGATTTATCACATTATTTGTGTTTCTGTTTAAGGTAATAGAAAATCATCTCCATCTTTATGCCACTTAAAGGTTCATATCATAAACCTTTTAAAATGTTTTTGTTGAAACATTTCTTCTACTTAATTCAAAAGCCTGGCAGCTTTTCATTGCATAGTGCAGTGAAGACATCTGAGAGAATCTCCATCGATTTGAATCAAGTTAGGTTTCTGAGAGTCAGCAGGAAGAACACTGTCTTACTGGACTCTCTTTACCATCATATGCAATTTATACAGCTCACCTCTGCTTTTGTCCCTTAGTGCCTTGTACTAACTTCACATAAGTAGTTACAACAAACCTAAACATGATATTTATGATTTCTGGTGCTCACACCAGGCCACATCCCAAGAGGGGTCTGTGTGCGTTTGGTAAGGGACTGCACTGTATGTATGGTGTGTGTGATGTGTGTAACAGTGTGCCATTACTGTGGCATGGTGTGTCTGTGTTCAGTGTGTGTGTGTGACCAGTGTGGGGGCTGATGTAAATGTGTGATGTAGTTGTTGTTTGAGTATGTATAAGGTGAGAAGGGTCTGAAGCACAGGTGATTATGAGGAGTGGCTGAAGGACCTGGGATGGTCCAGTATGGAGGAGGTTCAAAGGAGACCTCATCACTGTCTACAGAGCTCTGAAAGGAGACTGAAGTGGGGTGGGGGTCGATTTCTGCTCTCAGGTAACAGCGATAGGAAAAGAGGTGATGGCCTCAAGTTGCACCAGAGGAGGCTCAGGTTCAAACTAGGAAACATTTCTTCACAGCAAGTGTTGATGCAGCGGCACAGACTGTGCAAAGAGGTGGCGGAGTCACTGTCTCTGGAGGTGTTCAAGAGATGTGGCACCGAGGGATGTGCGTGGACTCTATCTGTGTGTGTGTGGGTAGTGCGTGGTTTGTGTTGCGGTGCAGCTCAGCCCGGCTGTAAGACCATCCCGCCCACAGACCGACCCCCACTCACTCTTTCCCCTCAGCCGCCCCCCGCCACCAGCCCGGCCGGGCCTCCAGAGGGGGAGGGCTCCGCTGCCTTCGCCCGCCCCGTCCCGCCCTCCTCGCCCGCCTCCCACTCCCCTTCGCTCCCCCCTCCGCCGGGGCTTCCCTTCCTTTCCTCATTCAGCTCCGCTTCCATCGCTGTGCCGCTACCTCGGCATGTCCCGCAGCCGGGCTCCCTTCGGCGGGCGGCCCCAGTAGCGCCTCCGGCCGCGGGCGGGGCGGGGCCGAGGGGCCGGCGGGGGGTGCCGTCGCTCGGGCACCGCTCGGCCATGGGGGGCTCCTGAGGCGGCCGAGGAGTGAGTGCAGCGGGAAAGCGGAACGCCACCATGGAGGCTCCGCCGCCTCCTGCTACGGCCGGCGCCCCCAGCGCCTCGGAGCCCGCGGGCTGCCCCAAGGACGCGGACCGGCAGCTGCGCCTCCGCCTCTGCGTCCTCAACGAGATCCTCAGCACCGAGCGGGACTACGTGGGGACCCTCCACTTCCTGCAGTCGGTGAGCGGCGGGGCGGGCGGGGGGAGCCCCCTTTGGGGACGGGGGCGGGCGGCGCGGCCTCTCCGAGGGAGGTTCGGGCGCTGAGAGCGGGTCCCGGCGGCGGAGAACAACTTGTGGGAAGTGCCCACGGCCGGGCCCGCTCCGAGCGGGGGGATTCTGTTGTTCTCGAGAGAAGGAGGGCGGGGGATGCCCGCACCGGGGGCAGAGGCACAGCGGTGACAGGGAGCGATCCGAGGATGATGCTTCTTTTCGGAGCGCCGCGTCCCTTTTGTTGTTGTAGTTGCTGCGAAGTTGCTCGACTCTTTGTTAAAAGCTCCAAACCTCGTTGCCTGTTGTTTGTAAATAAACGTTAGATATGTATACTGCTGTAGTGGTAAACGTAAACATGGGATCGGGCAGGGTGTGTCTGTGCATGTGGAGGCAATTACAACGCCTTCCGAACGGGCTGGTTCAGAAGTAAACCTCCATCTGGATGTTTTCTTCTTCCTATATAGATATGAAATTCATCAGCATACCATCACAGTCCTGCAGATAACTCTGAAAGCCTGCAGTAAAAGTTGCTAGATAACAGATACGCCTTGAAAAGAAAAGAACAAACTATTTGATCTCGCAGAGATCGGCAATGAAAGCGAGGGAAGTCTGTGCAGAGATTTCCATAAGATTGGTCAGGGCAGCAATTCGTTGTGGTGTTTTGCTAGATAAGTGCTAAACCCTGATTCCTTTTAACTGGCTGCAACGACTCTTTCTGAGTCGTCTTTCTGGCCGTGTTTTTGTTTGTTTGTTGTTTAAACCCTATTTGTCTTCAGTGTTTTTCAGAATCACCCAAGTGGCAAACTGTCTAGAATAAAAAACAAACGGAAAGGAAGTGGTTGCTTTAAAAACAGCCTCTACTTAAAGCCTCCTTTTCTCTCTCAAGTAGTCGAACACAAAGTCTGTAATTTCAGAAAGCTTCCAATTAAAGTGTCAGTTGGCTTCATGTGAAATGAGGATTCTGTCTCGCTGTAAGGAGACTCTAAAAAAAGCTGTGAGTTGTGAAATGCCCCGTGCTATAGACTAAATAAAATAACAATAATAATAATAAAAACTCAGAAAACTCCTCTGTCCTAAGTACTGAATTTGAGATTTTGTCAACTACAGGCTGGAACGCAGACACAAGCCACGTGTGTTTTCAGCTTCTGTTCCAACAGCTATAAGCAGTCGCAGTATTCATAAATGGGATTTATGTTGATTAAAAATAGAACATCAGAACCAAACAAATCCCTAAATGAAAAAGTATTTATTGATATTTATCAGTGTGGCAGTTTTCATGAGAGCAGTAGTGAGTAATACACCTTAGGTGGTGGCAGGAGATCTGTGCTCTCAGGATGGTGTGCATGCAGCAGGGCTTGGCTGCACTATTATCTCCAGGCGTTGATTCTGATAGTGTTGCTTTACTCCCCCATAGTGTTTCTGTTTCAGTATTTATGTTTGAATAAAGCACTGAGGGATGGGTTCTTTCCTATCTTGAGGCCTTGGTTTAGAGGAGCATTCACACACAGGGTTAACTTTAAGTGTGTGTTGAAAGTTCCTGTGCTCTCCTAAATAACAAGAAGTTTCTTCAATCATTGACCTACTTCTTATAGGCTGAAACTCTATACAGCCGCATTCAGACAACTGAATGGTATCGACACCATGGAAAAGAGAATGAAGACCCACTGCATTTTGTAGAGGTAAAAAGAGCAGTAGTGGGAAGAAATTCTTAAAAATAAAATTTGGAGTGAGAAATATTTCCTGCACAGATGTGTGAAAGGCCTTAACTTAGAGTTTTCTGACAGGGTACCACAACGTGCTCTGCCCTGCCTCCCACAGCTGGCAAAGGACATGGCATGCAATGAATAGCGTCATCTATATAGTCACTGGAGTTACAGGGCTAAAGTTTTGCCATAGCAGAAGTAGTACTGTAGCTCTGGGATTCTGTATTCTCAAATCTACTTTAACCTCACAAATTAAACTCACTTCATTCCCATTAGTTGTTTGTTTGGGTTTTTTTGCCTGAGTGTTCTGATGTTACTGCATAGGATCTGCAGCTCCTGCCCCATAGATCTCTTTCTTACTATCTCATGTTCTGTGTGAGTAGCACATACCCAGTGCAAAATAAGTGTAAACTATTTCACTTTCTGGGGTACGATACCTAGTTAATTCTCTAATGTGGTTATGCAATTTTGTGGGTGTTTTGCTTTGTTTTTTAATAGTATGAACTGTACTGAAATTGATTATTTTTCCAAAAGTTGTGGGAACAATTTTTTTGGCAGCGGTGGAGAAAAGCCTGCAGTTCCTCTGTGTGGGCAGCTGCAGTTCCCAGATCTTACAGAAAGCAGTTCCTGTTGAACCCAGATAAAACCTGAGGGGTACAGGTTCCTTTGCTTGAGAAAACCTGATCATTGTGATAAATAGCAGAAGGCTAAATCTCACATCTTTCAATTGTCAGAGTAAGTTTTCCTTAAGTAGGATGGGACAGTTGTGCCTTAGAATAGGTGAGGGAGTTTGTTCTCCTTGTTAAATATTTGCTATTGAAGCTTCAATTCTCATTAAGTATTCTCAATAAACAATGCTTTAAAAAGCAAACAACTACATTCTATGGGTTTATTCACAGAAGCTTCCATGTGTTCCCTAGTAATGCAAAAGAATCCTCTAAGTATTTGGTGCTATGCATTTGCAAATAAATCAAAACAACTAAGAGTAGTTTTGTCCTTTTTAGAAGACCATGTTAAGAGAAAGGTTTCCTTTTTCTTTTTGCATGCTTACAAGTCTTTCTTCCCTAAGCTACAAAGGAGGTAGGTTCCCTGTGAACACACAGGGACTCAAACTTTCATTTATTTACTTTCTGTAGAAGATAATGGTCTTTATTTTTGCTTCCATGGATTTGTCATGTGGGTATTGGGGAAGTTACAGAATAGGAGGTAGTGCCCTTTTCTCACCATAAAAACACCATGAAAAATATTTTGCTGTTGGCTTTTGAACTTAGAAGTAAAAAGATTAGTAACACCAGTCCAGATGTTTACCTATTTAAATAAAAGCAACAGTTGCTAGGATCTATTACCCCATATGTCTAGTAATTATCACAAGAAGAACTGTACCTGGAACGCTAACTTACATGTCTCACATAACTACAGCTAAATAAGGTTATTCAATCTGTTAGGTTTAATGCATTCAGCTCCTTTTCAATCTGCACATTGCTTGTAAAACTTTTTCACTGACTTTTGGACACAAGAAGGCAGTCCTGGTCAGTTTTGTTCCCATTCAGTTTCTATTACTCCTGTGAGAAGTCGCTTTGCAATATTATGTTTCAGAAATGTGGAGACAATGAAATGCAGTAGCTGTTTGCTGTGTTTTGTTTCAGATATTACAAGATGAGGTGATCAGTTCTGAGGGATTTAGCTATTTTTTAAACAGAGTCTTGGTTTCGTATTAAAGGTTAGCGTGGTACAGGTATGATACTCATCTGCATCATGTGATTTTCATAGTTCCAGTTTTTGTAGTCTAAGCCCCAAGGTGATGCACTGTCATACTGAGAAAAGGCAAATGGTTTTCTACCAACCCACAGCTTGTGATCTGACGTTGCTACAAATATGCACATGCTTTACTGTGTCCTGTCTTATCTGCCACTTTGTTAGGCAGGTATGATGCTGCAGAAGAAATGTGAGTCTTGGTATTAATAGATAATACTGTAGTTATGCAGGTATGTTGCTAACTTGATTTAAAATGTCCTTATAAAGGCCCATCACACAGAGAGGTTTTTTAAAGCAGCAAGAACTACAGGGAATGGATGCAAACATCCTGCTGCCAACGTCATTAGGGACTACTGATCAAATGAGAAACAAAGTAGAAAATTGTCTAAAGCTAAAGGAACTCGACTAAAAGTTCCTGATGGAGTAAGATAAACTTCAAAGAGATAAAGGCAAATAGTTCTGTTGTAAGTCTCTGAGATCATAAACCATAAGGATTTCAGATCTCCAGACTTCAAGATTCAATTAATCCTTTGCCTCCTTGAAGCCTCTTTGAAGTCACTGCGATTCACGCAGATATGTTTACATCTTGTGTATCATCTTGTAAATATTTCTTCTTTTCTGTGGCAAAACTAAAATAAGTGATGATTTTGTTTAACTGACCAGTCTGATAGATGTTAAAGTGTCCGCTGGTGACATCACTTTACTAGCATGAAGAGGTTGATGTGATGGTGGAGTCTTTGGGTGCTGAGGTGTAATGTTGGCACACTGTGGCCTTCAAGCTTACCTTTCATCTGGGAATTTGTTCTTCCCCATGTTGTACAAGGAAAGGAGCTGCAAAATTCCTTGAAGGGGGGAAAAAAAAAAAAGGTTTTGATTGGTTTTGAATGCTGTACAATCATTCTACAGAACTGTGGTCAAATCTCTGATACTGGCATCACAATGATTAGAGACCATTTAGAAATGCTTCACACACACTCATTGTCCATCGCTCTATTAGGACAGATTGGATAGTGGGTACACTATAGCTACGTGTCAGTATTTAAAAGCTTGGTATAGCAGCTTGTAGGTGTAATCATATTAATTGCAAGTGAAAGCATAGTAACTGTAACTATCTATCACACTAGATTGCAGTGTGTTTTGTTGCATGCACTTTGTTTTTTCTTTCTGCAGTCCTTTAATGTCATTGTATTCTTGGTTCTAACTGCATATGCATCTCCCACTGCTTTGCCAGGTAATTGCAAGTATATGAAGCCAAAATGTGCTCTGCCTCATATACAAATATGGCTCTTTCATTTCTCTGAGGACAAACCACCAACTAATATCAGAATGACAGAATGTACTTCGCAATTGAGCAATCGCTGTGTTTGATGGAGGCATGAAAACAGTCTGAAAGTTGAGCTGTCCTTATCAGATGGGTATCAAGTTGGATAACTAATTGCACCAGGATTATTTTTAGTTTGGAATATTTTTGGCGTTTATTTTTATATGAAGATTGGAAGTCTTCTTCCATCTTATCTATTGTGTAAATGTTTCGTTAGGACATGTGCCATCAGATAAATTAACCCACATCCTACAGACTCAAAATATTTGTTATGCTCCCTTTTCTTGCTCGCTTTGTAATTGTAATTGATCTCGTGTCTCTGGATTTTGCACTCCACCCATCTTGAAATATGATAAGCATCACTTTTTCATATTTCACAATCTTGTTTGCATCCGAGATTAGGGTGCTGATGCTCAGAGCAGCAAACACACCATTCGTCTCATCTGTAAGGTGTGGCTTCCTGTTCTGCCCCTGTTCTCTGCACATTTCACCCTCAGGAGACGCAGATACACTCTGGTTCTAAGGTGAACTGTGTGATTGGGTGATGATGTTCCTCTGCTAAGAGACAACTAAAAGAGTAGCTGCGGAGAAGAAGGAGTTGTTTGAAAGAGATCTTAATTAACTTTGCTGCTTGGATGTTTTAATTACTCAGATATGCTTACCTATAGCCAATTGTTATGGTTGCCTATGATCGAGGTTTTCTGCTGTTAGGCCTTAACAGCAAGAGATGTTTCTCTTTAAGGCCTAGTTCCTGAGTCTCGCAAATTGAGGAAGATGACAGCTTTAAATTTAAAGTGCAAGTCTGCATCCCTTGTGATTGTAGAGTGTGAAGAACATCAGCAAACCATAAATGCTCATTAGTTATTCGGTGCTCATGTTATGACTCAAATTGGGCTAGTAACTTTTAGTAGAAGTTTTCTTTTTCAGGTAGTGTGCAAAATTAGCTACTAAAGGCTGAGATGTGAGCAGATGAAAAAGTTCTTCTGCTCCGGGTACAAAGAGAATGTGAAGAAAACAGTCTGTAGGAAGTGAAACAGAAGTGAAAAGCAGAAAAGCAAAACAAAGCAAAGCAAACTCTGAAAATATTTATTCATCCTTAGGCTCAGAGAGAAGGAAGTTTCATCTGGTGAAGCTCCAGGGATACCAGTGATGTTGTCAGTTTTTTGCAGCAGAGGTTGTTGCTCATAATATTCTGCTCTAAATTAAGAGTTTTATTGTGGAGGGAAGGAGTATGTAATGAAGCACTGCACTTTTCCTTTACTGTGATGAAGAGATTTTTTTCCCCCCGTGCATTTTGCAAGTTTCCCTTGTATCCTATGGCAGTCATCTTTCATGCCATTAGTATTCCTATTTCTACATATTTTGAAGATAGGGATCTGTATAGCTTTTACTTTCCTGAAATGCCAGCAAATGATAAGCTCTTCCCCTTTATCACACCTTTTTCAGTGAAGGTTCACAAACCAAGGTGTTAGGTGTGCAGCAGATTTGTTTATATGAAAGATGTTATTTTCACACTTCTGTGTAACATCAACAACAAGAAAATACCTGTAAATTCCCTGAGTAGTTTCACCACTTTGCTGACACACAGGTGAGAACTGAACCTTTCTCTTTGTTTCCTGTAGCTTGGTGTTCATCTGACCCTTGTTATCCTTTATCTCTCTACGCTGGTCTTGTTACATCCTTCAGAATGCAGTGTTTGACCTGACTACATCTTTCTCTCCTCCCAACTGCAGAGATGCCATCAATCAGCCCTTCTGCCATTTGTCCCTCCCTCTCGCATTGGGGTGCCAGTTGTTGTCTGAACATGTGCCGGGATCTCTGGGGGAAGGGAGAGAGTGGCTGCCCTGTGCTTTCAGAACTCACTTGTAAAAGCAGTCTGGGAGCTGAGTTTGTGTATGTGAAGGACAGAGATGCTGGGCTTCAGTAGAAAAGAGCACATGGGTTGAAAAGTGAAACAGGAATCACGGATAGCCAAAAGGATTTGAGTAAATTAGTCTACATGTAGCTGAATGCATGGCTGACTTTCAGTTTTTGGCTGATTTTTGCAGGAGGCAGATGGATACCCATTAAGGGAGCTCGTTTATTTCATTTATCCCTAAGCATAGGGGATGGTTTGTCCTGATTCTTAGGTATGCTTACTTTTAGAAACATTACATTCTGTAACATCTCATCTTTGTGGTTTTTTTTCAGCGAGCACAGAGGTGGTTTCTTTGTCTTTTCATCAATCTCTCAATTATTTCATGGCTATTATCATGTTTGTTTCAGTCTAGATTTAATTGTCAGACTTTCAAAGTCTTTTCCCACAAACTGTTTAATTTTACCTCAGATAATTTCTCTTCTGTTTGGATTCTTTACTAATCCACATATTCCTCAAAATCTAGTGCTCAAAACACAGGTACAAGACACAAATCTGTAGCTGTGCTGAGTTCTTATATTTTCTACTGGAGTATTATTACCACTCAGAAGCATTAAGGAAAGTTTGCCTCAATTTGTACTTGTTATCTGAGAACACCTTGATCATACCAGTGACAGCAGCCAGGTGTCTGCAGGAGCATCTTGATATTTTGATTTAGATACTTCAGGGATGTATTTTGGAAAGACAACGCTGTTACCTTCCTTATGGGGAAGAGAGTGATGATGTCCTGAAGCCTGTTTCCCTCTGCTCAGATCCTGGCCTTCCCAGAGGCTTCCTACTCTGGTATCTGAAGTCTGAAAAAAGAGCAACCCCCGAGTGCTCTGTCTGCCTGCAGGTATCCAGATGAGTCCAGGACAGATGAAGCTGTCAACAAATTACTTGTTTCTGTTGCATGCTTATTGTTTCTTTAAGGCATTTGCAAGAAAATATTAGGGAGTATATGAGCATTTCCTTACTTCCAGATGCAAAATCACTTTTCTCTCTTTTCTGTTTTCTTTCTCTCTCTATTTTTTTTTTTCTTTCTTTCCAGCTTCAAATTGGATCCTCGACCTGCAATGAGAGTTTTCTTGATAAAGGTCTTGCAGTGCTGTAGTGGGTTTTAAGACATAAATTGCTGTGTACACTTTGATTTAGGTGATGCTTGAAATCTCCGTGCAGTGGCAGTCTACACTGGTGGCTGACAGAGAGCACTGCTGACCCACAGCTGCAAAACAGATCCTTCATTACCTGCAAAGACTACCATTATTCTTATTCCGTTATTATTTGCATTAAGATGGGATTTAGTGACAAAGCCTTGCAGAAATCTAGTTTGGATTGGTCCTCTTGGACCTTGTTGGACCAGGTCTCTCCAGTGGCAGAGGCTTTCAAATCTTCTACACTTAATCTTCTTGCTTGAAGCTCTTGAAATTAGGAAATGGAAAGAAATCTTGTGAACTTCTCTACTTTGTGACAATGTTTTATTTGCAAGTAGCAATTGTCATGCTTACAGAAATCTGTCTTCTGCAATGAATCTTTAAAATTGGTCTCAGTGTTTGTCACTCCCAGTTTTTTGATGTGATGGCAAGTTTCCTTTGGAGGAGTCTTTCAGCCAGATTCGTTTGTTTTCTGCTTTAGATGACATTGTGAAAGAATGCATAGTTCATTCACAGTTAATGCTCTTGTTTATTCCTATCCTCTTGGTATTGTGATGGGACTCTTAATTCAAATTTACAGAGCAGTATTTCCATTAAATGCCCTGAATTGACAGATGATTTCTTGATTAATGCAATCAGTAAAGTGGTACTGTTTCAGAGTGCATGAAGGCTGTTTGAATTAAGGACATAAACAGTGGGGGTTGTACTTGTGGCACAGGATGGCTGCTGTTTCTTCCTCTGGGGTGACTTTGATTCATTCCCCCTCCTTTCCTCTTCTTTTCATTTCTGTCTCAATATTTTACATCGTGTTTTCAACTTGTGTCGAAGCAACCAGTCCTGCTTTTCCAAAGGATGGAATGGAAACACCATTATCTTATCTATTTGGAAGAGCTCCCATTTTGCAGTGGGAATGACTGCAGCATTCTCAGCCTTTAACAGCTAAAGGCAAAAAACCAAACCAATGAAACAACAACAACAAACCCCTTCCCCCTCCCCCCCCCAAACTTGTGCAACAATGTCATTTTTCAGTCAGCTACCAAGTCTTCATTGTGGTACAATGAGATTCATGCAGAGCTATCTCATACAGAGCCTGAATGCAACCTTTTTACTTTCACGCTGAATCTAATTGAGTTTTGGGATGGGAATTACACCTAGAGTCTGTGTAAGACTTGAAGAAGATTTTGGACTTAAATGTTGTTGTAGATGAAAACTATTGCTTGATTGTTGAACCTAGCCAAGCCTGATTCTGCACAGATAGTTGAGTCAAGCTGCATTGGACATCCAGATCTTTAGTAAACCTGAGCTGGGACAGACCCTCAGGGTGGATGTCTGAAGTAAAATGTCTAGTTCCCCTCTTTGCCCTTCTATTGAAGCCACTCATCTGAAGAGGCCTCAGCTCCCTTTGAACGGTGTGTCTCAAGACTAGGGTAAAAGAAAACAGTTTTGTGGGGAGAAAACAGTTCCTTCCCTCTTCCTAATGAGCCCTCCTCCTCGGAAGAATAACCGATTGCTTACACAGCTGATAGCCATATGTCAAGCCACAAGATAGTAATTGCCCAAAACTGAATGGATGCTCTGATAGAACCCTGCAAACATAATGACAGAAAGGCAGATATTGGCCATTCCTGGCAAGCTGATGCCGATGTGCTGCTGGCACAAAGACCTGCCACAAACCGGACAGCAGTGCCACTCCCAATGGTTCTGACATCGTAGGCACTTTAATGTGCCTACATTGCTGGGTTGCAGAGAGGGTGATAGATTTCTATGCCTTGATTATCTAAAGATTAGGGGATTACTTGAATGATGGGACAATAGATCTGAGTTCAAAGAAATTTTATGTTCCTTTATGGGTATTGGACCAATTGTGTTGTTATTGCCATTGCCATCACTATTTCATAAAAGAATATCAGCCATACAAACAACACGGGGCTGCAACCCAGCTGACATCTTGTGATTCATTTGAGTAAGTTTTCTGAACGCTTCATTCCAACTCTCATTTTTCACTTCTGGTTTTGTCTGTGGTCAGTTGTGTCAGCAGGTTAATTTGTTGATTTCCAAACACTTTAGCTTTTAGTTTTTTTAGTCATTAAAAACATTCAGATATTGGCTATCATTTAGTTGGCTCAGTAATATTTTAAGTTAAAAATAATATTTTTTATAAAAAGAGCGAGCAGTCTAGTAGGCATGTTACTGATTATATGTTCCCCATGGATTCATTAGTTATATAGTTGCCAGTCCTTAAGAGCTACAGCCAACCTTTTCAGGGCTCCTTTGAGTATGTATTGGGAAGTACTTGTCTGCCTGTTTTGGGTGTGAAACTTGATGTGACTGGTCTGGGACTTGCTCATATCAGGCTGCAGATTTAGTTGTGATGTTGCTGCCAGTGATACCAAGCACATGTCCTTTCTGATGCATGGGCTATCACTGATTGCTGGAAGGTCACACTGCTCACACCTCCCTTGAGAGGGCCACTTGTGAAGAAACAAGCCAGCACAGCCCTTTACAGCTGCTGCCCCGACTGCTGAGATTGCCACCAAGAAGCAGTGCCTGTCTTTGTGGTGTGAACAACTTATTAAGAAGCAGCTTTGAACTTGTGAGATCCATTTTACACCGGAACTGCTGGATGGCTGTCAGATGTTAACCACTTCTGTACTTGATGAAGTGGGCTTAAATTTAATTATAAAATAATTTCTTTTTTAAAGTGTAATGGCATCATCCTCATCTCCTTATACATTTGCTTATCTACAGAAAATCACTTAAGTGATAACACTTCTGCTGTCTTGGAAGTTTCGTCTGCTCCTGTTCCTGTCATCCTGGTGTGACTAACTTGGAACAACCCATCATAGGATTCATGAGGGAAATATGTGTCAAGAAAGAGAAATCGTTAAAGACTTAATTCAGGGAATATTTTGGAGGCTGAGGAAACTGACGATGAGAAGAGTTCCCTGATATTCAAAGTGTGGTGTGTAACTGGCAGAGGGCCTTGGTTTGGGGACAGATGCCTGATAAGAATTTGCATTTTAGTGAGTTCTTATCTCAGATAGGTGGGCGGACTTTAGCTACACAGCAAAGTCTGGTCTCAAGGGACTTTCTGTCTAATCTGACAGCTGCTTTCAATTCATCACCTTGCAGGGAGCCATTTGCTACTAACCTCATCTCTAGATGGCTAAGGAAACCCCTTTCATTTTGTTTGAAGGGGCAGTAACAGAAGGCTGTAAAACTTCTGATCTGGTGAAATGTTTTGGACCCTGAAACCTGATTCTTAGGCAGAATCTGGGTTGTTGTGGGAACAATGGAGAAGCCTGACATGGATATATATCAGTGGGCTGTGGACTATTTCATATGTAGGTCACAGCGGGGGAAGATATGGAGGCACAACTTTATCTTGTTGTTAGAACTGATTGGTGGTTAATGCCTTGCATTGTTAAGCAAGAGACTTAGACTACAGATGTAGTAAACAAAAGTAGTGCCAGGCTTCATCCTGTGGCCCTGAGGCCAGCTGTGTGTGTCTGGTGTGGTCCTGTCTGACTGAGTCCTGTTCTTTTCAAAGTAGGATGGCTGCATTCAGAGTGCCCGCTGAGAGCAGTCCCTGCCCATCCCAATGCTGGCACTGTGCCTGGGAATTGTTTGGGAGAGCATGAGTGGTGGGCCCACAGGGTGCCAGGCACTTCTCTAACATTCTTCTAACAGTACTCCAAGGCTCAGGCTGGGATTCCAGCACTGTTAGCTTTAGGATAGATGTAGCCTGAGCTCCTACCCTAGTCTGTGGCACAGTACTGGGGTAGAACAGTGGTGCCTGTGGCAAGTGCTCTGTTGTTACATGGAAGTTCTAGTTGCTAGGCCAGAAGTGTTGGAAATCCATTCCGCCAGCCTTCCTTAGCTAGTTTCTGTCAGTACTGACTGCTGCTGTCATAGCTTGATGTCTTTTGTTTTCTTGGTCTGTGGAGGAGTGAACAGAAGAAATGTGGCCTGAATGGGCGAGGGCTGCTCAAGGGCAGTGCAAAGGGGAAGCAGACAACAATTAGCTAATTCTGAGTGTCATTACTGACAGTCGTGAGCTGAGACTGAAAGCACATTGGTCCTTCACATAGAGTACTGCTTGCTCATTTCTGTGTTAGTTAGTTCCCTTTTTATTGTGGAAAATGGGAGGATTCAACTGATAGTCACTGGACATTTGCATATTAGTTTTATTGCCTCCTGTCTGTCTGGATGCTGGTGGTTCTGTCTCTGTCCTTCTCTGTCCTCTGGTGGCACTGTGCTCAGAAATCAGCTCAGATAGGAAGCAGTTGTTTGTGAGGAGAGAATGTTGACACGACAGAAAAAAAGGAAGAACAGCAGGGGAAGATTTCCAAAGAGAGCTGTAGAAGCTCCTTAGCTCTAAGCAGTCAGATCTTAGAGGCACCACCCCTCACTGGGAAGAGAAGTAATAAGTATTGGAAAGAAACTTGTTCCCAGAGTTTTGTTACTTTGTCATCTGTTAAAGCATGGTGTGTGCCAGTATCGCTGCTGCAAACCAGTGTCTCCTCTTTGTGTTGTCACAAATGTTTTGTTCACATGTGTGAAGGAAAAGTTCTGATAACTTGTTGGTAAGCAAATAAGATTTGGGGGCTGTTTGAGCCAAAGGTCTATAAAATTTCTTTGATAGAAATAGTTGAAAGGTGAGATTTTCTGGTTATGTTTCTTATAGAAGATGAATGTACCATTAAATGGTGCAAGGTACACAAAATCCAGAGTATTTGGTGTTGTGGTATTTTTTTGTTTGCTGGATTTTTACTGAGCCAGGCTTCCATCTTTACTGTGTCTGAATTTCTAGTATTTTGTATCCAGACTTCTGGCCTTCACATTGCACCCAGATTCTTGGTTTACTATTATCTTGTTTTGCAGTGGATTGCAAAGCCTTTGCCCAAGGACAGGTAATCTTACTATGCAGTTGTTTTTTTGTTCTCTTCTGTGCATTCCTCCTTCTCTGTTCAGCACTTAAAAGCAGTATTTGCCAGAGTAAGTACATTTCTGAATTAGAGAGCAGGAGGAAAAGCATTTAGAAACAAAAATGAACCAATACAATTAGTATGTAGTGAATCCTTTTGAACTAAATGCTACTGAAAGGAGTATTGGTTCTGAATGAATGGAAGAAGTCAAAATGGACAGCAGTACTTCTGGTATTCGAGCAGTTCAACACAGACACATTACATGACTTCATAGTCCTTCAGTATTTGCCAACCATGAAGTTTCAATTAATAAATTAACTCTGGGCAGTTCCAGTTACTATAAATTAAAAACTGTGTACAGTTTTTCTTACTACTTTATTTTCTGGTTTTGGTTGGGTTTGTGTTTTTTTGTATGGTTGCCAAAAGAGGCAAGACATTATTATTTACTCAATCAGCAAAACATTCCCTGAAGAAACATGTTTTTGTCTCTTATTTGACTATTAATCCCCTTTTGCCTTAAATATTTGGTGTACTCTTCTGCATCTCAATTGTAACATGGGGAACAGGTCAAGCTGGTGAAACTCCAGCTAGTAGATGGATTTGTTGAAGTGTGTTGGGAATTTTCTCTAGTTACACTGAGTAGCAGAGGAAAATGAAAGAAGAAAGAATAGTCTAGGACAATATTCTGTGTTATATTATGTCTGGCAGAGCATCTTTTGAGGATTCTGCTGTCTCTGCATGCTTCTTCCTGCAGGATATTGTAGTCAGGAAGAGCTGAGGAAGCCCAGCCTGTTCCAGCAGGTGCACCTTGCAGTATCAGCCTTTTGTGCATAGAATGTAAATGTCACCAACAGCAAGGCACATCTGGAAACTTCACCCTGACCTGTTTCCTTCATTTGAAAACAGCTAAATATGCATCTTGACATAAAACAAAGCTAAAAAGAACAGCCAGGCCTTTGACTGATTTTGTCCATTATACTGTAGATATGGCATATATGTACGTATATAACATAGGAAATCCTTCTGCACAGTAGAGGCGAATGTATCTTTCTTGAGCAGTTGCACAAGAAAAGCCACAATATTTGGAAAGTAAAGCATGAATCAAAGTTTTACAGCACAAAACCAGAGGAACTGAAATTTGCAATCAGCAAGCAAGAATTAAAAGTGCAGAGGCAGCAGTTGCTGTGTCCAGGTGGTGCATGTTTGGAGGCAAGGCTGCATGACATAAGTTCTCTTTTAATGTGGTTCTGGGTGAGCCGCTGGGGCAGCATGGTATCAAAAAACAGCTTAATCCAGTGGAAATCAAAGTTTCAGGCTGTTTTTTCTCTAGCTTTAAAGAAGAAAATTTTGCTTTGAAGTGCATTAAGAATACAAATACTGGTCTGTGTTAATGCAACTCTTCTTCGGCTGTATTCCCTCAAAGTAGAAAACTTGGATTTAGCAGATGGAGAAACTGAGGCACAGAAAGACAAAATGTATGGTCCAAAGGTTGCAGGGGAAGTAAATTAGAGAGCCAGCAGCAGAATATCCTGCCTTCATTCCTTACCTCCATTAGGAAAAGACCCAGAGCAATAGATATCATGGAAGTTCTGCGTCATCCTGGTGGGAAAAGTGCAGCAAGAGTTTTAATTCTTTAATTCCATCTTCTGGCAACAAACTGACATATCCTTGGCAGTTAGAGCTCAATGAATTGGTGGTCTTGGCTTGGTTCCAGGGGGACTGTTAGGTGTAACCAGAAGCAGTATTGACAGTCTCTATTCACAGACCAAAAATCAATGAGTATAGATGGGAACATCAATAATTTTCCAGTTCTGGGAATACCAGTGCTAGATGCAAGAGGCTATGCTAGGAGAGTTTTCCTGGTGTAGCCCTCTAATGCAATCACAAAGTGTTGAACATAAGCCTCAGCTCTTCAGGAACTGCCCGTCAGCAGCTTCCCATCGCTCTCAGTGAGTAATAAAAATGTAAATAAAGAAGCTACTTTTATGTCTTAGAATTACTCAGTGCCAGTTGTCTGAACAGTTGTGCTTATTCTAGAATCTCAACAAGTGCAAGTGCAAACACTCAGACATCTGGTTGTTTCACGCTTGCCTAGTCTGCTTGTGTGTGTTAGCTGCTCATCTCAATGCTATGCAAAACTACTTTATTAAGCAGTTGGTGCAAGTCTGAGCTCTGTAATCAAGCCTATATTGAGCACAAAGGGTGTAAATGACAGAAGTGAAGTGAAAATGTCAGTGGTTTGAATGTACTGCTTATACTGTCCTTATGTTCACTGTGAAAGGGCAGCCTGTTCCGGGGAAGTACAACTGAGGCCAAACTGTATCTGAGGGGAGATTTGGAAAAAGTTGAGTTATGACTGCTGCTATATAGAACACTTCACTCATGTGGCTTCCTTGTTCTTCTTGATTTTGGCAGGGGGCTGGAACTTTGGAGATACCATAGAAAGGAAGCTTCTTCTCATGCAGTTTTTAGCTCCGGGGTTTAGACTTTAAAATAAGAATCAAGTTAGTTGTTGAATCCTGAAACTCACTGCACAAATGCATGTTTGGATGCAGGAGGGTATATTTGGGGCCTCTGCACAGTTCTGTTCTTACAAGGCTTCAGCTGCCTCCTTTTAGTTGGTTTTGAAAATTTATCTTCAGTCAATGCTCTTGTTGGGTGTTGTCCTAATTCTCCTTATTTTTGCAAAGACTTTTGTTCACCAGAGACCACTGCTCCCTGGTTCAAACTAACACAATGCCAAAGGGAAAAGAGTAGTGTTATGCATCTCTGTATATCAAGATACTTTTAAGCCTTTTGAATAATATATCAATGAGTTTTTGAGACTTTTGATTATGAGAAGGAATAGAGATACCCCTTTTCCTTAATGTTGGAGTGCACAAGTGGTGCTGTTGCATGGCCCCAAGGAGATGGATAAACAAAGGGCCACTGGGGCACAGCAGAACATCAAATTAATATTGTGGATGCTTTAGGATGGTAATTTTAGAATTTCCTGGTCATTGCAACCAATTGGAAATGCCAGGATATGCAATATACCATTATCCTGGAATCCCTATTTTACATTATTATTTTACAGTACAGTAGACTGAAGCAGAACAAACTGTTAAACCATCCATTTCACACTCTCTTGCACTGCTTGGGACTTTGACTTACATTTGTGAGCACGTTTGTATGGGGGTGACTGTGACAGTTACCACTGTGGCCTATTCCATGAGTTCCCATGGTATGAATGAATGTCCAAGATTTCTGTCTGCAGTTTTTATAGTCTACAGGTCGATGTATAAATTCAGGCTTAAATGCTTAGTTGTAGGAGATAGTGCTTTAGCAACAGATGCACATTCTGTGCAACCTTGTCTAAGACAGGTGTAACCTTCAAGAGAAATAGGAGCAGAATAGAGGACAAAAATTACGTCAGCCATCTCATTTAAAATGGCTTGTAAATGTGAGTCACAGCCCTTATCCTAAGTGTGTATTAATTAGCATTTTATGGATATCACTAGAGTCATCTTCTGAGGTGCTGAGAATTAAAAATTGTCTATTTTCCAGAAATACTCTGGATATAGTACAACTTAGGAATGGGGTGGAGAAGATATGCAGCGTCTCTGAAACACAACACTTGCCAGCTCTTGTGCTGGAGACCTGGGCTGGTGCTGTGTACCCCTGGCTGGCTCAGTGCCATGTAGACATTGCTTTTGTTTGGACTCTGAGAGTAGTGGCTATGAGGGCAGAAGAGCTCAAGCACGGTGTTGCTTTATGGTTACTTGTGTATAGACTAAGCTGGAGTGCCTCCTCCAGTGCTGTGCTGATGACCTGACTCATCTACAATGAACCTCTGGCCATAAGAATAGAGCTTGCTTTCTGGAAGAAGTACTAAATACGGATGATGTCTGAGTGACAGTTTCAAAGGAGGAAGAGAAATGTGCTGTCTTAATCTGCTTCTGTTTTCTAGGCTTATGGGTTTTTGTTTGCTGTGTAAGCAAGTTCCAGCTAAGCTGGTGTAATTGGTCTTTGTGCTTCTTGGTGGGGTGATTCTGTTTGTAGCAGCAAGAGAGAAGGAAGGGATGATATTTATCAATTCCAGATTAATTTCCAATGTTAAGTTCTGATATGCAATGAAATCCTGCAGCGTTTTCTCTCCCCACAATTCTTTTCAGTCAGCACCGAAGGATGTTCTACATGAGATGTTCAGTGTTGGGCATGCCACTATTTCATGCCCAATGAAGAAGTTCTTATTGGTTTTAGGCATAATGTAGTTCAGGTTCTGTCTGTGATAGAAATATAGGTGATGGTTTTTATGAGACAGAACTATATAAAAGTTTTTCAGCTCAGAGACTATCAAGTAGAAAAGCTTTAATGGGTCCTGAACTTGAGTGATGTAAGGAAGGTACTTACCCAGGAAATTGCCCAGAATGAGTAAAAAATGAGGCTTAGTAAGAGTACGTAAGTGTCTTTTTGGCAGTAAACTGCTTCTAGGTTGAAGCAGTTTCAATTTTAACATCACAAAATAATCATTTGCTTTCTGTTTCTAGAGCTTATGTTAGAATAGTTCCTCCTACACCATATATATTCTTTCTCCAATTATTAACATGGTATACCTTCTAGACCATGATAACATTCTGGGATTTGTGCTTGTTGGTAATGAATTCCTGGCTATTACTGATGCAAATGGAATCTTGATGAGTTTACATAGCAGTCATATCTCCAAGTGCATAACGCACTGATGTGTGGTACCAACTGTTAAAGCATGCATGAGCTGGAAATCTTTATAGAGTCTGCAGCGCATTACGGAGGATATTCATGTGAAAAGAGAGTGATACTAAATATTAGATGATGCTGCTCATCTTCAGTAGCTCATTGGTCCCAATAGAGCCAAGAGTAGGCACAGAAAGGCACAGGCACACCCAGGACAGCAGGAAGAAGAAATTATTGAGGACAGAAGAAAGGCTGTGTAATCCAATCAGCAGACTCCAGGAACTGAGATATACTGTTTTTTATAAAAGCAAAAGAAGTGCTGTTAGCATGGGAAAAAAAAACCTGACATGTAATCTGTCTTGCTTATTTCTTTATATCCTTTCCTGTATGCAAACCAAAGTTGTATACAATAGCATGGCCCGTATGAATTTCCCTGTTTGGATTTGCCACCTAGAATGTACTGCTTGGACACTGTACTTTGGCAGATGCAGTCTTGGCTCTGCTGCTTAAAAAATGAGCATGATGATCATAGCATTTGCAGAATAAACAGCTGAATACCATCATCTGTTTTTTGTTTATCTGCACTTGTGGCAGACACAATCATCATATACAAGGACAGGGAAGGCTGTGGGAGACAGTGCAGATGCAGGAAACATCAGGTAATCAGCTATGAAAACCTGAAAAGTTTTTTTGCTTAACTCAATGCTTCACTTTTAAACGTTTAACATTGCTGTTAAGCATCAGGCACAAGTACTGAATTTTCATACTTGTACAGCTAAAACACAAAGAATTCCCAAATTCTTAATTCAACTATTGAAGTTCTCTGATGAACAGGGTGATGTCTCCTTTTGTGTCCTAGCTTCACAAATTGCTGTGATCCAGCAGAGAAAAACAGGAATGTTCCTAAGCATAAACTTGAATGAATTTGAACTGGTCAGACAGAAAAATGGAAGTTCAACAGGGCATACTGAGTCTTCAAAGTGTATAAAAGAAAAAGTGTTTCTCAGGTGAAGGTAGTATAACCTTTAGTGCATCTGTTTGTTGATAGCAGTGATGAAATACAGGTTAAAGAAATGAGGATGTAGTTTCTAGAAGTCATGCTAGTGACAAAGCAAGTCATGCTAGCAAAATAGATAGAAAGGGAATGTTGTTAAGCATCCAAAACTAATTACTGAGAATGAACTAGGCAGACTGCAGATGGAAGTGTAATAGATACTGTGCTCCTGATTTGGGGTAGGGTTAGGGTGGCATTTTGATCTCTTCCTCCCTTCTTTGATTTTTAAACAGTGTAGAGGAATAGGTCAAATGCAGTTATTACTTTTAGGCAGCTTCACTTTCTGACTATTCTACCTTACTGTGCATATTCATAACCCTTACCATTTGTTTTCATGGGAAGTTGTGGAGGCTCTTTAATCCACCTGCAGGAACATTTGGGGTCTTTAGCCCCACAGGCCTCTTCCGTGCCTTGAGCTAAGCTGCTTGATGAGCACAGGAGTAGCTCTCACATATTTGCTGAGCAGTGGTAACCAATTGGCAGAGGTTCTGTTCTCTCCTGCCTGATTTAGTTTTGTTCCTTGCTTGTTTGTTCCAAACCTACCATTTCAGGCTGCTTCCAGCACAGTTCTTTGAAAGCAGAGGGGGCTTGTGTTACCAGAGATTTGCAAATAGCGTCCAGTTAAGTGGTGTTCCTTCTGTTCAGTAGTTAGATCATTTGAGATCGTGTTTTGTTCTCACAGCACTGAAAGGTTAGCTTAGTGGCTGCTTGCGTTTAGCTACCAAGGCACCTAAGAGAGAAAATTATTTGTGCTTATAGCAGCTTTCATCACACTTAGTCATTCCAAGGTAGACTATGCAAGCACCTTGCAAGCATTCTCATTTAAAACATGCAAAGAGCCCTGAAAATATGTGGAAAGAGGTGTTGAGTCAAGTGCTGACAGCAGAATCTCCATCTCTGGTTGTTTGATTCCTGATATGTTCATGGAAATGGAATGTTTTTGTAAATAAGCAAAATCATTGAATTCCATTAAGGAATTTTCTCTTTAAACTGGCACAATGTGCAAATTTCTGGGTAGTCACTTAGATGAAAAGAGTAACAGCATGTTGTGTTTGCCTGAAATCTCAGAGTTATAAATCACTGGACCACTTTCAATTGAACCTTCAAAACCTTGTTTTAAATCTTTCTAGGGGATCTAGATGTTGTGGCTTTCTCTGCATATTTGTCTCTGTTCTCTGCTCAGAGGAGCACCGTAACAGGATGGAGGTTTGCTGTGTGACCAAGATAATTTTGCCCACTGTTCATAAGTTACAATTTGGCTTCAGAACATGGCTAGCCTCACCTTCTTCCAGTGTTGTTGGCATCCATCTGTCTCATTTCCAGTCATCTTTGTCCTGGCTGGTTCCATTTTGCTGTGAAGTGGCTTCCTTGCACCACTTCCTTAGTGGTACAGCTGTGTTTTTTGTTCCTGTAGACAGCATTTTCCCCTTAGCGCTCTTGCCTCTCAGCCTGATATTCCCACACTTTATAAATACAGTTGCAGTGGTGCCGTAAGTTGTCCCTCCTTATTTATGGATAGAGTTGCAAATTTGATCCAGATGGTGCTGTTTTCTAAAGTCTGCTTCTGAAATCTGTTTGCAGGATAAGATCTGCTTAAGCATATGCCCCATCAGCTGCTTTTAGGAGATCTCCTTTCAGGACTCCCAGTGATTTTTCTGTACCCAAGTTGTGATTCCTCACTTGCCTTGAGTCAGTGGGACTGCATCCTTTTTGTTTGCTACAGCAGCCCAGGCAGACTCTAAAAGCTGCTTAGATTTAATTGTTATTTTGACATTATTTCCAAGAGACTTTGTGCTCTTTGAGCTTAATGAGAACAAAATATTATTTTATGATACATAGTAAAATGACAATTAATTATGCCATTAGTAATAATTACCAGCTTTGTACCAAAAGATGTTTGACAGTAGCTCTGACTAGAATAAGGAATATAATTTCTCAGAATGCATCGCAGGATGACAGCCACATTTACTGGCAGCTGTGTGTTCATGCTGCTCAAGCCCACTCTCAGTTTGCATGTTGTCCTTCTTGTGGACTTTATTTCATATCATTCATGTTTCCTCTTCTCCTTCTTTCTCTCTTTATGTGATTATATTCCTTTGTTGTGAAAGCTGAAAGAATATTGCCTGTGGGTTGGGCCAGAGCAAGTTTTGTTGGGTATGTGAATCATCACAGAAGGCCTTGAGGAGGTTTGTTTTACAAGGTTGAATCTGTGGAGAGCAGAATAAAAAAGCACAGCTGTACAGCAGAGGTCTGTTATGGAGTCAGGTGAAGCCTGAGCTTCAGTCAGACTCACTTCAGCTTGTGGAAAGAATGTATGAGAATCTGTCAGAAGCAAGTTTGCTTCTTTGTGAGCGTAACACCAGTTTTAACAGAGAGCTTACATTGGCTGACCATTCCAAATGCTGTCAGATGATAGTTAGGAATCCTTCCTAATCCTTGAGCCTACAGTGACGTATCCTCTGATGTTTAGCAGAAACAAGAGTCTAGAGTTTCAGATGCAGGAAGCTGGTCTGGCCATTCTGGTCTTACAGAGGTCAAAAGAAATTTTGTTACTTGTGGGCTGTAAGTTTTGCAAGCAGGTTCTCTTCCTGCCTTTGCAGTGGATCCGTAGATGGATTAAAACAGGCAACTTGCAGCAGGCAAGAGTACTTGCTTCTGTCAAACAGGACATTAACTGTTATACAGAGTGGTTATGAAGAGTACTTAATTATTAACTGTAATATACTTTTATATCTTTGGAAGCCCTGCAGGAGGATGAGTTGTAGCATTAGTGTTACGATTTTTATGAGTCTGAGGTGCAGTGAACAAGGATCATCCTATGCAGAATGACAGTGAGAAAGAGCAGTACAATGGTAAAATCCATGTATACCATGAAGTTGCCTTTTTTGTGTGTTCCTAGGTGAATCAATTTCTGCATAAAACCAAGTCTTTGTAGCTGAGGGAAGAGCTTGAAAACGTGACATGGAAGAAAGGTGAAATTATGGCAAACATGTGGCACAATTAACTAATCAGATCAGTAGATTTGTCAGGTTTCACTAGACATTAGTTATTGTTTGACGATGGCATTTACTTTTGGCACCAGATTTTCTCCATTTGATGTAGCAAGTAAAATGTGTCAAGTCCATCATGTGCTCAGGGTCCTGTCACGCTGACACCTGTTGCAGTGTTTAGTTCCTCTCTCTCCTTTTCTTTTTTTCTTTAACACCACAGACTTACGTTAAAGCAGCCTCATGCACTGAGAGTTGCATCACTGCATCCATCGTTCAGATCTCAATGAGGCACCAGGTGTGCATTGTTCATCTTATTTCTTCTTACCCTCTTCAGTGACTCCAATACGTTCAACATATACATGCAGGGAATGTGTTTGTCACCCTTCTATTTGCTTCTCCATAGCTCTCTATTTAAAAAGTTGCAGCTTATATATTTTCCTTTGAAACTTACCATGCAGCGCAAAGCCTGTCTCACCTTTGCAGAGGTTTAGTGATCACCGATGCGCTGTTCAGGTGCACAAACATAAACCACTCTGCACACATGCTCAGCGTGAAGAGCAACAGGGTTTTGATGTACCCTGCCATGGCCTTTGCTGTGGACAGGGAATTCCTAGGGAAGCCTGAGAGCTCTTTTGAGAGCTGATGTGGGTGCCCAGGAGCTCTGCCTTCCCTTCTCTGCACATCATCTGAATGGTGTGAATTTGATTTATAGGGTAAGACAGAAAGAAATGTAGGTTGGGAAAGTGAATGGGAAAAGCAAAACTGGCGAAGAGAGAGGGGGTGGGGAGAAATAGCCAAGTGAAAGGGAAACGGGGAGAGACAGACAAGACAGAGAAAGAACTGTTTCCCCTTTTATGAGGAAAAGAAGCCTTCAAATCAAGATGACTTAGTTCAGCTGTGCAGGCCTCTTAATACCCATGAACTTGCAATTAAATGCGGAAGTGGCAGACAAGAGACAAGCTAAAAGAAGATATTGTTAAATACTCAGCATTGGATACAGGGGGAAACACAGAGAAAGGACAGAGCCCAAGCCATGAATAAGCACTCAGTTTCCTGGGCTTTTGCTACTGGTGGGAGAGGTGCTGGAGGCCTCAGCCATTCAGAAACACTGCAGTGGCAGAGGGCCTTTGTCCTTCTCCCCTGGACACTGCCACAAAGAGAGGTTTTATTCAATTTCATCGTGCTGAGTCCACAGGCCCCTTTCTGCTGAACTGAGGGTGTCTTCCCCAGGCCAGACTCTCAGAGAGCTTTGCACTGAGGCTCTGTGAATCTCGATTGTTGTTTGGTTTGGAAGTGCATTGTTTGCTGCTTGAATTTTTCTTGATGTTTTGCCTAGATTAACCTCAATTGGTTCCTGTTCTGATTTGAAAAATAAAACGTTGTCAGTCAGCTTTTCCTGGATTGTTTTAAAGTACTGAGATACCCAAAAGGAATTGGAGCTGTTGTGTTGTGGACTGAACAGGAAGTTCTCATGTCTTTGTTTTCTTTAGAGTTACAGGGTAAAATCTCACCTTCCCTCCTGATGACAGCTTGCACATAACTCTGAATTTTTCAAGTAGCATCTGCAGGCTGGTAATCTCTACTTATTCCTGCAAAGCTATTTTACCCATTGCTTCTATCCTCAAAACGAACTTTTGCAGTTGAAAGATCAGTAAAAGCTTGTGAAGCATTTTGGGATTCTTTACACTAGAAGATGCTGTGGTTGTGTGAGGGGCCTGGGAGCCAGCCTTAGAGGGGAGCTTTGGGGACACCCCAGAATGCTCTGTGACTATGGAGCAGATAGGGTAAGTACAAGATTTAACACAGTTTTAATGCAAATATGTGCTAAAGGATGTGGTCTGATCCATTCGTCTGACTACAGACAACAAAGGCCTATTTGTAGCTTTGCTGTTATATGGATGTGCAGTTTCCATCATTTCATTTATCAGCAGCTGTAATTTGCAGTACAACTGTAACTGCACCACTGGGAGCCTAATCTTGATGTGCTTCTATCCAGAACTTGTCCACATACACAAGTCAAATTTAAGAAATGATGCCAGTAGGAGGAATATGTGTTGCTTCACTGAGGAAGACAGCGGTCACAGGAATCTGCTGTTCCTCTTTATTTCCTGTAAGTCACTGGGTGGTCGGATGCATTTTGTGCATAGTGCTAAGCCTGTTATGTCTCTAAATTGAACACTCTGAGGTGGACTGAAATCCACGACTCGTGTTTATAAGAATTTTGATTGCATTCAGTAGTCATTAGTGAATGGGAGAACCTAATTTATATTTATTTACTTATTTGAAGTCCGGTGTGGTGAACTGTGACCACCGCGTTCAGGTGTAAGAGGCCACGTTCTAGGATCTTGCAAGTAGAAGCAAGTGATTTGCAACTTCGAAGATTTTCTGTCCTATGAAAGAGAAAGAGACAGGACAAAGCTGCCACATTTGCCCCACTGAAAGTGTACATTTTGGGGAGCATCAAAACTTATTTCTTGAATCTGTGGTAAGCATCTGAGATGCTCATGTATTAAATATGTTTCTGCAAACTAGGTTTTTGGGTTTTTTATTACTCTAAGGACTGAAGCTCTACTCAGATTATACCACATGATTTAATCTGAAGTGTGTCTATTATTAATAGCGACTAAGATGTGCCCCAGCCTGTAGAGAATGAAAGTAGGTCATTCAGACTCCTCCACAGCATTGCGACTCCACACCAGTTTGCTTGAGCACATGAAGAGGTTCTGAGGGAAGCCCTTGAATGGGGTGATTCTTTTGATAGCCTTTATGACTGGTGCTCTTGACAACATTCTGCCACTTTCTTTTTACTCGGTTCTTCTCCAGAGGTTGTGTATGTGTTTTGTTTTTGTTGTTGTTGTTCATTTGAAATTAGTTAGAAGGGTTTTTTTTATATCTTTCACTCGTAGAGGGCTGGATTGAAGAGGCTGACCTATGTTGATGCTGCAGTGGAAGGGACAATGAGCAATTTGTCCTGCTATCATTTTGCAGGGAGGAGATTCAATAAGCTGCTGCAGAGCTAGTAGTTCTTTTTGTTATTGCGGTGCTGTGTGGATTAGGCATTGTTATAAAGGAGACATTTGGCTGCCTGATACCACCTGTCTGCAAATTGTCTCTGTGAGGTAAATGTTAAATAACTCTGTTGCGTTTATAACTTCTCCACTGGGTAAACTTGCTTTGGGTAACATACTGCACTGCCCACAATCAAGTATAGATTCCTATACATTCCAGACATCTGGTAGAACCAGAACTGGATTTGATTCTGTGCCCAGCACACTTTGCCTCCCACATAATGCCTTCTCTCAGTGCCAGAGGTTCACCCAGAGGTTTTAGCGGGCATGACAGAAAATGTACTGAATAAACCATGAAGTAATTGGATGTCTGGGGATGACATGCAGTCTCAAGCATAAATACCCCGAACTGTTAAGTGTTTACTAATGAGAGATCACTACAGTTTGCTGTCCGTCCCTAATTTGATGACTTGCCACCACCACCACCTAACATTGGCAGCTGTTCCCAGTGAGCAGAAGAGAATCCTGGTTTATGATTTTGAAATAGTACTTTTCAAATTCTCTCAGCCGTAAATGAAAGTTTGTTTGTTTATTTTTAAAGCAGAAAGCAATCTGCACTAATGGTAGGGTATATCCCAGAACCACATTTTGTGTAAGTAGAAGAGTGAATTTCTGCTACAGTCTTAGCAGAGCATTACTTTCTGCTTCATCACTTCATTTTTATGGGCTTCTTAAATATGTACACTGAAGTCTTGTCAAAGGTGGAAATGATGTACAGACAAAAGTGGGTAGGCTAGGTTGAAACAGTTCTACTGACCTGAGTCTGCTAGGAAGCTTTGACAAGTGAGACCTGGGGACTTTGGACCATCCCATCTCTGTAACACTTCCAAGTGCTCTTTCACAATGAAGCTGCTGTGTCTGAATATGTGAGAGGGAGTAATCTGAATATGCACAGCAGAAGGGCAAGTCTTGTTGGAACAGCAGCAGAAGGGAATAGTGGAAGTAGAGGAGGAGCCAAGGAGGATGATCTGTGAGCCTGCTAGAATTCCTTTTCTTCAGAGACATATGGTCTGTTGGGTAAGGATGCAGTTTGTGCCAGTCAAGTGTGCAGTGCAGTAGTCAGGAATGCAGGCTGCTCTTTAAAACAGCTTTGTGCATCCTACCATGTATTCTCTCTCTCTCTCATCCTGAGGCGTTCAACCTTGCACAGATTAGCTTCAGTGCCATCCTAGCAGAGCTTCATCGGCTGAGGGCAGGATTCAACCACAAACAGTTCAGGTTTTGCACTGGGCAAGCAACAGAAGACAAACTTTTTTTTTTCTTTCTGTATTCATTTTTGTTTGTTTGTTTTTGACTGGAGAAGCCCAATAAATTCATAATATTTCAGGTCTGCAAAATAATTGGGTTGGTCATCAGAGACAGGATGTGTCTTAAGGACACACTGTCAGTATACAATTACTGCTTGTAACGAACACTGCAAAACTTGGAGGGAATAAGATAAAGCAGCCGCGCAAACTTGAACTGTTCATGTCTCCCAAACTTCTGTTTGTGGTTAGGGAAAGCATCGTTGGGAATTTGACTCAAAGTAGTTCATCTCTCCCATCTTTTAGCTCTCAGTACTCCTGGCTAATACGATGACTTGGCTCTTCTGCAAAGATTACTGTCTAAGCAAAGAAGTGTCTGTTTATAATTTTTATTTCTTTCCTCTCTGTTTTCAAGCATATGGAAAAAATGTGGAATAAACAATCTTGAATAAATTTGCTTTCCACTGTCATCTCCATGATTTAATCACAAACTACAGGGGCTGCATTGTGCTTTGCAGGCATGAACGTTTTGTCTCTTGAGACCTCTCAGGCTGCTGCATGAGTTGTATTTGCTGCCTGAAACAAATCCCTGGAAAGGATTATTGCCCTGTGGCAGGCAGCCATTTGAGTGTTTCTTGAAATGCCCAATTCCAGTTGCTGGTTGTACTTCTGTTACTGTGACTTTGCTGTGTGCATGGGAGGGAATGGCTATTATTTGCTGAAGAGCAGCTTTCAAGCAGTTGCCATGATGAACAGCACAGCTTTTATTAAAGACAGACTGTAGCTGGCTGACATGACAATCCCAGAGGCAGTGAGCAAGAGCACCAAGATCTTCCTAATCTTTGTGCAGGGCCCAGGAAGAGCCCATTCCCCTAAGTACCGGGGACTGACAGTACTATCTCAAAGTACCTGATGGGAATAGCATGAATGAAGCTGCTGGCTCACTGTGGAAAGGAGCTTTTCTTCCTGCAATACTATGGCTAAAGACTGTGTTTCCTCTTACTTTTGTCATACTCTCACATCTTCCAGTGCTGCTTCTGTGATGGCAGGGCTCATCTTTCCTCACTCAGCATGCAAGGTGTTAAATAGTTGGATATCTGAAGCCTTCAGCTTAGCCATAGTCACTTTTTTGTCTGATCTCTTTTTAGCTCATTCTCCTTATTTTGGTTTCTTACTGTATGCAGTTTTTTTGTCCATTAACTTTTTATCTTCTCTGTCCAACCTGAATGGAAAACTTACTTTGGATTCAGGAACTAAAAACTGTGAGAGCCATGGTTTGCTCCTCCCAGAAACAGACTGTCCACAGATTTTCTTAGCTCATGTGCCATGCTTTCAGCATGCCAATTAAAACATGAGTTTAGCAGCAATCTTAGCCTTCTGGAGATCTACTCATGGCCATACTGAGAAAACACAGTATCTCCAAATAACATGAGAGCATTCTCCTGCAGAGTATTAACTTTTCACCTTGGAAGAATGTTTTTGCATGCCAGGCTAAGTTCAGCCATAGTACACCTCTTTTTGAAGATAACACAATTATGCTAGGGATGAAGCTAGCTCCTTTAGATTTGGCATTGACAGGTGCTGGGAGACCTGAGTATCTGCTTTTTTCTTTTTTTTTCTATGATGTTTTTCTTTCTAGCTTTCTGTCTAGTACTTGTTAACTAAGTATCGTGCAAGTGCTCAGTGGAATAGTGATTTGGATGCTCTGGGACAGGCTCCTGTGTGTGTAATCAGCATTCTCACAGAAATGGAAAAGCACTGATCATAAGTTGCTCTTCGCAGGCTGTTGTCACCAAGGGTACTGATGCTTCTCTTAGTTCCTCTGACTCAGGCAACTGAGCCAACTAGGGCATTATTCTGTGAAGCTTTCAGACACATTTCTTGTTTAGCAATGTACTTTCTTCACACCCCAATCCCTACATGGTTCACATTTGGTGGAGCAAAAAGTCTGCGTCCTTGAAAAAAAGTCTTAGGATTTGTCTAGTTTTCTTCACCTGGTGATTAAACTGGAATTTCTGGTGCCCAGCATGTAATCTATAATTCTGCTGGGGTGGAAACAAACTGGTAGAAATGAGCAGTGAAATCCTGAGAGGGCAGGATGAACATTTGGAAAAAGGACAAGGCTTGAGGTTAGGGTGGGAGGTAAAGGCAGGCAGAGGGAATGATCAGTCTTGCTCCTAGCAAGACCAATTACACAGTAGCAGCTGGAATTGACATGTGTTAAAGATGTCTCTTGTTGCAGTCCTGCACCAATAGCCATGGCCATATGGTAGCATCGTGAAGGGGCTGCACTTCAGGCATACTTCAGCTGCCCCTACCTTCACTGGAATTGTCGTGCTCTTTTGCTTTGATACAAACAGATATCCTGCCCATGATTATTGGGATTTCAAAATAAGAACACAGTTCTCTTTAGTAAGGTGTTCCTCTTCAGTGACTACTCATAATGATCCCAACTACCAGTCCTGTTGGCATTGGTACAAGGAGTCCAGGCTATTAGGAAGGCAGAAATCCATTTTTTTTTCTCTGTCTGAAGAATTCAGGGCCTGCTGCATGTTGGCTGCTGAGCCTTGATATCTAAGTGCAAGTGGAACATGTATTGCATTTCCCACTTCATGGATTTAATTTTTTAGAGCATGAATTCAGTTCACGTTTAAATCCTCTCAAAAGATGAATTCAAAAAGGCAAAGAGAAAAAATAAATTAGAGAAAACTGGCAACAGGTATCATAAGTATGAAGGAATGATGAGAAACAGTGGGATATAAGGAATAAAGAAAACAATTATTTAATTTTGTAATGTCTGATATGGGTTCTGGAGTGACTGGGATTTTAGCTGGGAAAACTGAGTCGAATGTGATTTGGTGATCTTATTTCAGTCGTGAGTGAGCTGCCTGGTGTTCTTTGTTCATGTGGCACATGCATTTTTAAGCGATCTGGATCTTACTTCACTAAATCTGCGTTGTCCTGATACCCCCAGACTGTTTTTGAAAGCTGAAGCTCAGCAATGGGCTCACTTAGCTGCTGTCGGGTGGAGCTCCCCTGGCACCCGCTGTCGCTCATCTGTTGTTGTACATTATTCAGAGGCAGCCGAGTGGAGACAGTTTTATACAAGTTCACAGGAAGAAAATGAGGGCAAATCTCTAGGAGCTGGTTCTAGCGGATAGTAAGTTCTCCCAGATGAGACCGCTGCAGAGAGGAGCTGCTCAAAGTAATTGTGTTTCCTTCACTTAAGTTACTTGTTACAGACTCTGAATCAAAGCGAGCTCAGGAATCAAACAGGAGTTTTTAAATCCTCATATACTCCATGCATCTTAAAGGCCTTTTGTAGTTGTTTAATGTGGCAGTTACAAGGTTTAAAGTTGTGTCTGCAGAGATAATAGTCTTTTTTTAAAAAGCCAACAACTTAGCAAGACCCTGGAGTTTGGAACTGAATCTGCTGCTTGCTGAGTTTATCTCTGCTGATTCTAGAAAGAGAAAACTAAAGAAATAACCCTGATTACAGCAAGCAAAAAAAATCCCCAAACCAAAGCAAAACAGCAACAACAAAGGCAAAAAAACTTATGAATGTATAGTCCTTGCTAACAGATATATGTCGGGGGTGAGGTGCCACAGCTTTGCCCTACACCTTTTTTGGTGGGAAAAAAATGGTCATTTGGGCTTAGCAGTCTTCCTGAAGAACTTTGTAGCTTTGTCAACCATTGAACTAAATGTAATTCCATTACTAGCATTGTATATGAAAGGAAACTGGTGACTGAGTCCAGTCAGCCAACTTCAGATCTCATCTCTGAGAAGGATGTTAGCATGTTTGGAATGAAAACAGAGCAGCTCTGACCTCTAGGTGACATTTCACCTCCCAGGTGTGTTGTTTTCTCTTGCACAGTTGCATGAGAGACATAATGTTCTCATACCTGCAGCCTTGTTCTGCATCTAACACTGGGTGCTACATATTCACTGTAATGATTTATAACATTGACCGATGCCAAGAGAGCAATTGTATCATTGTAAAACATAGGAGCTATATAACAAAATGACATTTTCATTGCTTGCGATTGCATTGATTCCAATGGGTCAAACAAAATTAAACAGATAAGATACCACTCACAGAAATTTTGGAGCCATCTACATCTTCCCTCATCCATTTTCTGCATGTATGTATCTTGCTATAATTGTTTGTGTGTCAATTGTGTTTCCAGGGCCAGATTCAAAAAAGGTGTTTTGAATTCTAAATCACGTTTTGTCCTGCAGGCTGCTTTTGTAGTTAGCTTTGATTTCATCTGTGTTGATGTTCAGCACTTGGTTAGACTGCTGTCTGTTGCTGTCAGAATTGAATAAGACACATTCTTTGTAGCCTAGTAGCCAAGAGAAAGAGACAAAGACAGACCTTTCTCATCTTTGATCTTTAGCAGAGAGCTACTGAAAAGAGGGGGTCATCTTGCAGTTACTGAAACAAAAGAAGAAACTGGACTTCATGGGCTCTTCTCCAGCCATGCAAGAGAATCTCTCCGTAGCTTCATTCATTGCACAGAAGGGATTATTATACATCTTTTGAGATTTCATCATTTGTAGTTAAAATCCTATTCCTCTCCATTCCGCCCTCCCCCCCCCCCCCTTTCTTTTTTTCTTTTTCTTTTTTTTTTTCTCCTGTATTTCTTTTTAACTGAACCAAATGGTGTCAGGAGAACTTCATAATTCCTTTAGAAAGAGCTTCATATGGCAATGTTGAAGAAGAAACTACACAGGGGTTTTAAAAGGAGGGTGTAAGTCAGGAATGAAGCAATCAAGGAAGTGAACCAGTGGTGAAATGGACAGGGGATGCTCTCCTGCTTTCATATGTGCCATTAGGAGTAGTGGAAGTGAGAGAAAAGAAATGAACCTGAAGGAAAACTGTGTTCACACACACATGCTCCAATGGATTTTGCTCATGGCCCACCTGTTTTTGCTGGCTTTTTTTCTTTTGCCTGAACTTGCATTCCTTAACATGTAGTGGAGAAAGGTTGCCATCCAGGGCTGCTGAACAGCAGCAGCATAGCCAGTATTTCCCAGGTGAGTCCCTCAGTGTGCTCCAGTTGTGCCTACGAAAGGAAAATGTAAACTTAAAAATCAGAAAGAAAATATTCTTCCTGGTAATCAGGTTGTAAACCTCTGGCTTAAAGCACCTAATGGTTCAAGGTTCTCCTGGGCAATCCCCTCAGGAGCTGCTTGTCCAGCTTTGGCCAGCTGGAAGTTTGTCTTACCACAGAAATCTTGGAATTGGTTTCCCTGCATCCTTCCTTCATATTTTCTGCGACTAAGTGCTGTGGCAGACCTAATTCCTCTCACCCTGAAGGGTTAAATATGATTTCTTAGGAACTGCTTTGTGTAACACCTCAGCTTGGGAAAGTCCTTCTTTGTTATTTCTTGCAACTAGTAACTCAATTCAGATGAAAACAGGCCTGAAATCCTGGGCCTTGTGCCTACCAGGTAAGTGCTACGATCTCCCCTGTGGAGCTCTGTGTTTGACATCGTTCACAGCTTGGCCAGACTGCATTCAGGGAGCAATGCCATCTCTAATGGTGTCAGAACAGTGTCTGGCAGTCTCCTCTCCTGGTGTCACTTCTTGTGATAAATCCCAGTGTCCTTGCAGATATGTGTTGTCTCATTGTTGTTGCAGATTTGCTGCTGAGGGCTCCGCATCAGTTCAGCAGGGGATGGAAAATGAGGAGTTGGGGGCAGTGCATGGGAGCTGCTGGTCAGACAGCTCCGTAACTTCACTTTGTCTCCTTTCTGTTATCCGGTAACAGAGTCCTCAGTGCCCAGCTGCTGAAACAGTGGACTGGGTGGAACTGGCTTCAGAGTGCAAGTACTTCAGACCTACATGCATGCATTTGCCACATCATAGGCTGAAGTATAAATAGAAGAGTTGTGATGCTGGAGTATCCTAGGGAGCTAACCCTAAATTAGAGGTGTGGTTCCAAAACCATTCTCACATGGAAAGAATAGGGAAAGAAGAGAACTCCAAAACACGTAACTTTACTGTTTAACCCCAACAGCACTGGTGAATGCATGACGTTTGTGGAAATGAAACAGAGCAAATTAATGTGTCTGTTTGAAGGAGAAAGGGGGAAAAGGCAGATTCAGATGGCATTGATTAGTGGGCTACAGGTTACAGGGATCTGAGGTCTGTTTTTAAGTGAGCACTAACATAAGGAGCAGCCCCATGTTGACTTGTAGCAAACATCTGGCTGCACAGCCTGGGCATCTTTGAAAGTAATTTTATTTCTGTAGAAGAAACTGAACTGTAAGAGCTCGAATCAGTTCTTCCAGTGCATTATAGAAAAATCCGGAGTACTTACTCTGTCTAGGTAGAAATTATACTCTGGGAATGCAAGAGCTAGCTTGGAGTATTTTATGCAGAGGTTTGATTTGATCTGGGGCAGAAGAGAAGCTGCCATGGCTACTAGGTGTGTCTATGCTCACTGAGGTACACATGGTGGGCAGAACAGACCTTGCTTTTATGCTTGCAACTCTGCTTGAAGGCCCCATGAGCAGATTGGAGTGACATAAAGAACCAGGCCTAATGATTTTCAAAACATAAGGTGAAAGCTGAAATGCTCCCTGTCCTGTTCAGTTCAGAGGTGTGGCTGCAGTGAGGAGAGCTGAGGCACAAGGCAGTGACTGCATGGTGTTACTCACTGGAAGAGTTTTGGGCTCTCTGTTCCCTGCTAATGCACTTAGGGCTGTGACGCATTAAAGGCTGAACATCTGGCTTGGGTTTAACAGGCATCACTAGAGTGTCATCTTCTCCTGAGGTGTTAAATTCCACAAAACACTGTAATTCTAGCCAAGCCTAAAAATTAACCTCTGCAGTGTTGTGAAGCTTGAACTTGTGGCTGTTTGCATCAGACTGGGAAGCAAACACGTAGCGTTAATTGTGGTGCCACTAGGGATTTGTGCGGAACTTAGCAAGTCAGTTAGCTAGTAATTCTCCTCTACTTCCAATCAGTAATGTTCCAGGTGTGTGTGAAAATTATAACCCCAATCAGATGATGTTTTTGTTAGTATTTTGCTTGTTTCACATCCTTGTGGTTCTGTTGAGACTAATGGATACGTTCTGGGACAGAGGCCTTGTGTTGCAGCAGTGCAAACGCAGGCATTGGCAGCCCACTGGAACCATTACTGTCTGCAGCAGTACTGGCTTTGAAAGAGTTTGTTTGTTGTCCACACTACTATTTTCACAAAGGCTCTTAAGCATTTGCCAAGTGAAGGAGAAAAAATGAATATTGCTATGATGAGCAAAACTTTACTTGACAACCAGTGTTAGAGATTTTCTTTAGCATCCGTAGATCCCTGATACACTTATTCATCTCTTCCCATTGTAATTACGATTAACAGCTCTACAGAAGCAGAATGTGTATTGGCTTGTGTTTTCTATTTCTGTACACTTGTCTTGCCTCAGGTGAGAATTACAACTACCTGGCTGCTGAGACTGTAAATAACCACATTACAGAAGAGTTCATATTCCTAGAGGAATGGAGAGATCAAAGTAAGATGTTAGACAAATGATGCTATAAAACATCACAGAACATTTGTGGTACTTCCTTAATGTACCTGTGGTCAGCTGAATGTTATGGTACAAAACAAATTCTCTTGGCTACCACAGCAGTGCGGTGTTGTGCACTTCTCAGATGTGAGTACCAGTAGTTTTATAGGAAAACCATCAGTTTCAGATGTAAAACTATCACTGTGGCACCCAAAGAATTGTAATTCTTACTGAGGCAATGCAGTTAAGTTTCTTTAGGCAACCTTGATTATTTTGAACTCCTATTGTTGTTTGTTTTTTTTTTTCCCTAATTAAACAGAAGCAAAGTCTAATGTTTAATGGGAAGTTGGGTTGAATGGTTCTGTGTGTGCAAATATGTTGTTACATGCAAAATAGGAAGAGTTGATTCATTTTGCGGATCTTTGGGCTTCTCTGATTTCCTCTGGAAGTGATTGCCCATGAGATGGACTTTAGTGAATGCTAAAGAGAAAAATAACAATGGGAGCTTTTGTAAGGCACAGAGTGAACAAAGCAAAATGTTAAATTGACATGAGCATCTTGTTATCCTCAAAGGATGATTTGGTTTATGTACAGATTATGAGGTCAATTCTGTGTTAGTAACAGTAGATTTGTTACTTGGAAGCCACTTATATAACACAAAACTTAACACCTGCAAATGACAACAAAAGAAAATATTCAACGTATGCATATCTATATCGGAGACTTAAGGAACCTACCATAGCTCAATAAAAATATATGGCTCCTGGTAAGCCAGAGAAGCATTCTGGACAGAAAAGACCAGCAAAGTAAGAACTGAAGTGATATTGGGTAAAGTAGTAAGATATCTGCCCTGGGTGGGGGGTCCTGGATCTCACAACAGCCCTCATCATTCTGTCCTGTCCTGTACAACATTCCCTTCCATTTGCTTAAAAGATAAGCCACAACTTAAACTCTGCATGAGCAACAAGGAAAACAAACCAATGAAGAAAAGAACCCCAAACCATGACAGTGTATAGAGACATCTAGATAAGAGTCTGCCTACACTGTGATCGCCAAAGAAATGGTTTGCTGTTTATGAGGCAGGGTGGAATGACTGTGAACCCAGCTCACTAGAAGCACAATCACACAAGGTATTCCATAGAGAAAGGGGAAATGAAAAGGAGAAGAAAAAAAAAAAAGCAGCCCCAAGATTTATGAAAGTAGCTGTACGATTTTCAGAGTAATTTGGTTTTCAGCAGGTAGCACCAGTGTCACTGAACAAATGCATGTTCAGGATGTTAAAAATTAGATGCGTGAAGCTGGCTGGAGCAAATGAAAGTTAGTTTTGTTTTAGAAACCGCTGTCAAAAAGTCCTGTTTCTATGTTGTTGTTTTTCTCTGCTAGTGCTGCTCTAAGAGAATAAAGAATAAAATTTACAGGCTCTTGTAAATACTGACTCTTACTGTCAGTATTTCCTTACTATGGAAATAGAGCTTGTACTGGCTTCATAATATTTTAAAAAAAGTATTTTCTTGTGAAATGTTTGCCTTAATGCCTGACAGTGTTTGTTAATTATGAAAGCATTCTGTAGCACTTCCTGAGATGAGAAAGAGAGTGAATGCGCTTTCATGCGGATCCTCTACAAAACACTGTGTCCTCCACTGCTTGTTTTACAGAATTGAAGTTTCATTCTACACTAACCTCATTAATTTCATTATGCAATCCTCATCTCTTCCCCAGAGACTTGCCCATTGTCAAGGGCAGCTGCATTTGCTTATTACAAGGACCTCAGTCATTAGTAGCATCAATACAAAGCAAAGCTCTTGATAGAGCCCCAGATTACAGTAATAAATCAATAGAAATTTCTTTTTAAGTGCAGTAACAATGTAGAGCTTTGGATGCATTGGTCTTAGGGGTGCTACTTCTGTATGTTTTTGTTTTTCTTAAAAGGGGGTAAAAGGAATAGGGTTATATAGATTGTATTTCTTTTCAGGTTGGGTGGGTGAAATCAAGAATCCCATGTTTGGGTAAATTTTTGTCTCAGTAGTTCTCTGGCACATTGCTATGAAGCAGACTAAGTATCTGATGTGCAGACCGTAATTCATATTATGCAATTCAGACCCCGAAATTCAGATAGATATTCATATATGTTAAGGTGTAATATCTCATGTAATATCTCAGGAAGTTCCCGTAGGCTACCTCTGAAAGGAGTGGGTTCTAACATGAAGATGAACCGATGTTTCTTCTGCTTGCTGTGGAGATGAGTTGCTGTCAGGGAGCCACAGCTCTTAAGGTCAGTTTGGCTTTGCAACATGCTTCTACATCTGTTTAGGCCACTGTTTAATTTTGAATCACAGTATTTGTTTTGCAGAACTGGAGTTATTGCTACAGGTAGCTGATGCACAGTACTAACACGTGGTAATGCTCATGTGGTAACTAGGACAGCAGAATGTGAGAAGGCAGTGCAATGCAAGCTCTTGGTCTCTGTCCAGGATAGTGAATTGTTGTGTTAAGGGGAAACCTAAAGTGTCTGGCTGTTACACCATCCTTCTGGGTCACAGGAACTTTGCTTCCTGCCTGTTGTGGAAGAGAGGGGATAAAATTTCTCTGATTCTTTCCCAGTACCATATACTAATAATATGAGGGAACTGTATATGTACAAGCAAATCTAAAATCTCTAGGGGAAGGAGACCCTGCACATCAGAACTGAATTCAACTTTCCAGGCATGTTTCCAAGATTCAAGTTTTACTGAATGCTTTGGGAAGAACTTGGAGCTGACATTTCTCTGGGAGACATTAATGAAAGGAAGGGGGTGAGAGGTGGCTGGTTTCCTTAGGAACACAAAGACCTTAATCATTCCGTTTTGCATTCTTGTATTAGTTGCATGTAACATTTCATACTGTCTTCAGGGCTCTTTCACACTCATTGTACTGCAATAACTGAGATGCTTGGGAGCATTTGACTAACATTCTGTCATTGGTAGTATATTATGATTAAAATCCCTGGGTTATTTATTATATACCAGTTTTATTATCAGAACAACTTATAAACACAATTCTTGAAAACCAACTTGATTTTTCTAGGGACATCTGTGCTGATCACATGCTTATTTATTTATAACAAAACTTAAATGGTGTGTGCACTTCTTTTAGGTACCGAGCACTATTAATGCTGCTTGCATTTAGGAGTCAGATGTACTGTGGCTTCCTTTTGTGGGTACTGAAGTTGTAAGCACATTGATGATAAGTCTTCAGACAAAGATGAACACAAGCCATCAGCTGTGTACAGAAACACTGCAAGGAGTATCACTTGCAGGGAGACTTAACTCCATCTCTTGGAGTCACAGCAATGTAAAATTGATGCTTCTGGGTCAGTGACAGCTTATGTTGCTATGTGACACTTCGGTAACAGAGCTGAGTTGTCTTTGTGAGAGTGCCTTGCAGCTCTGTTTCCCCTCAGTGGGGACATAAAGAAGGCAGCTCTCACTGCACTATTTGATGTGGCAACAACTGCGTGGGCTCTCAGGAATCCCGGTGTTGCAGTCAGATTGTGTCTTCCTTCCTCTGGGTCAGGGAAGGATGCTGCTCAGTTACCAGGCATGCTGATGGGACCTCAGCTTACACAAGCTCTCAGATAAACAGCCAAGGCCCAGCTAGGCATTGTTATTGCTTTATTTTATTAGATAAACCCCTCAAATCCTGGCAATGCTAGAGATCAGGAGTGCAAGCTTCAAGAACTGCATGAGTCCTTGGGCGTTAGAAAGAGAGCAGTGCTCCTTTTCACCATCTGCGTACATTGTCCTTAGTGAATAACAAAAGAGCTGTAGAACAATGAGGAGACAGCTGAGTTGGTTGTGAGAGTGTTCGCAGGTAGCATCAATTGTAATGGTTGCTATGAGAGAGTGAGGGCTGTGTTGCTATGTGACATTGGTGTCATGCTTGATACCTGAGCATTAGCATTGCATATTGTATTTTGAATGCCTTTCCAGGTTTTATCCCATAAATGGAACCTTTGAGAATCAGACCTCCTGAGGAAACAGCATCACTGTACATGGGAGCTCTGAACCTGGGCCTGAGCTGAATCTTGAAGGAACTCGTAGCAATGCCATAAAAACATCAGCCCAACAAAAGCTCATTCTCTTTGGTGTTCTCGTTGTAACTTAAAGCAGAAATTGAAAGGCTGGATAGAGCTGGACTGTGACTCTCTTTAATTTCATACAGCCCTGTATAAAAAAGCATTCACTTCTCTGATGCATTTCAGCGTCCCAGACTGGCTGCTGACTGCTGCTCTCTCTTTACACACAGTCCTTGTTTACTCAAACAGATGTGCTCCTGTAACCTGAGAAGCAATTTTAACACAAATCACTTCTCTTCTGCAAACCCCTTTGTGGCAGTGGCTGTTTGCAGCTCAGCTTCGATCAGCTGGGAACAGTTTAAAACTGCCCTGACATGAGAGGCTTCTATAAAAATCAAAGCATCTGCATAGAGGCCTGCACCTGCTTAACTAAATGATCTTAAACCAACAAGGTCAAAATACTGTCCTTCTCTCACATATCTAAAAAATCTAATACTTCCTGCACTGTACCTTGCAGTCTAGATATGAGTGATCACTTCTGCTGGGTTATTGTAACCGCCCTGCTTATGGGCTCAGTGCAGCTCTGTTCTTTCCTGCTGGCTGTTCACCATTTGCCAGAGTCAGGTCAGTGCATCAGTAAAATTAAACACTTGCAAAGCATTACTCATAACTTCCTCAGCAACCCAAGCAGCGAAACTGCAATTTTGGCTTGGTGAAAGACTTCTTAATTTAACTAAACCATTTTAGACCCAAGTACAAATAATTCCTTAAATTCACAGCATGAGCCGAAGAGATTGAAGACTTTAATAAACATGGAGTTCAGTGGCTTCTAGATAAAACCTCTGAACTCTTCTCCACTGCAAAATGTGACTAGAAATGGCTTAAACTCTTACTAGGCTTCATTGTGATGTTGCTGTATTTCTGTAGTTACATTAGCAACACTGAAGCTTAGAGATGTGAACTGGAGGAGTAAAGAACGTTACATAATCTGGACAAAATGTTACACAATCAAATCTAACGCTGACTGCAGACTCCATCTTGAGGGTCAAGTCTGGTGGCAGTTTTTGGTCATCAGGACCTAATTCCAGTCTGGTCCTGCTTTTCCTTCCTGAGGAAGTGTCCTATACCTGCTTGTTGAAAGCATGGCTGCTCAGCCTTCTGTCATTACCAGGGCAGAGCTGGGCAGGTTTGTATTATTTAAAAATCTTATGGTATGGTTGTGGTTGGTGGAAATCATGCAGCTTAGGCTGCAAAATTTTGTTTTGTCTTTGAGTTTTTGTTTTGTTTTTTTTTTTTCTTTTAAAAAGAACATCTATTCAGAAATTTTATTGAGAATTTAATCTTTCCATCACTCATTTTCTTCTGAGCAGAACTTTCATCAAATGACTTCAGCTCATTCCACTGCATTCTGGAAATAACATGAAGGAAAATGTTGAAGTGTCTGTTCATTGCCTTCCATTTCTGTTAGAAGGGAAACGTTTCTGATGTTGAATACTATCACTGAGCTTTTCTGCTTTTGTGAAATAATAACATTTACTATGATTAGCTTCAAAGGAAATGTTAGCAACAGGAAGTTGTGAGGCCAGTGATGAGGCTATTCTGTAATGAACTGACTTCATACAGACATCTGCAGTTGACTTTGTAAGAAATGTTAAATCAAGTTCCGGCCAATTTATTAAGGAGCAGAAGACCTTTGTTTTAGAAGAATCTCTTTCTTGGATAGAAGCATAATCCCATGTGTAGCAGAATACTTGTGTTAAGGTGTGTGGCACTGCAGCTAGATTTCCCTGCTGGAGAGTAGGACCATAGTTTTTTCCATCACAGACTTAGTGTGGATTTGCAGCAGGTTGGAAACCACGACTGTTGCGGACAGCCATGAAACAGCAATAGCAGAAGTTGCAGAGTAGATGAGCTGACGACTCTGTGCTGTGTCAATGAATAAAATGTGATGCAATTATTCGGAGTAGAGGTTCTGAGTTCTTAAAATAGAAAATATTTTCCTGTATTTTCTGCACAGGGACAAATATGGAAATAATATGCTAGAAAGAGACCACTTCTAGTAATTGTCAGGCTAAAAGGGTCTGTGTGGATTTCTGTGATGACTTAACTGTTCATTTTAGCAAACTGGTTTAACTTTCTATACCACAGAGCAATGTGTGCTGATTATTATTATCAATATTATTATTTCTGACTTAAAACCCCTTTGTTGCAGAAGTCCAGGATTTGTAAAAGAATGATTGCTGTTTATATAAATTGCCTTGAGTACTGCTGATGGAAGACTCAAAACATGGAACTATTTATTTTTGTTCTTCTTTTTTTAATGGAACTGAAGTAATTCCCCAAGCATCAGTATAATGTGTGGAGTCATTCCAGTAGCTGATATTACCTCAGAGTAAAAATACCTGCTTTTATCTCTTGCGCTCTCCGCCAAGATCCTAGATAAGGTATTTCATGCTTCCTTATGGTGGGACGATGCAAGTGCGGTTCAATGCTATGTCATCCTGCCACTGGTACGCCTCATGGAGAAAAGAATATTTGGTTTGTGCTTTTAGCAGCCAGTATGTTGATGGTATCAATAAGAGCCCAGGGGTAATGTGGAATTAGGGATTTTAAGAGCATCTGCTTTACGCAGAGAAGCTGTAAATCTCAGAGAGGCTTGTCATTCCTGATGTACACTGTGGGTAGAGGCTTGGGTTTCTTGCAGAAAATATTGCTGCTTCTCTATCTATGCAAGCTAGAAGCAATCTAAAAGATGATTTACAAGAGCCAATCGTAAGTGCTTGTCTTACCAAAACTGTCAAAAACACAACTTGGTGGAATACAGGAAGCAGGAAGCATAATTTGTCACAGAACTGTCTCTGGAAGATATTTAAATTACGGAAAGAGATTCTACAGTAATTGAAGTTTAATCCAGTGACTCTGGGCATTTAACTGTATCCTTATGTGACTCTCTGGTGTTACCTGGCACAAACATTGCTATGGTAATTGGTCATTGTAATGAGCTCCTTACAAAAGGGCATCTTCTACCCTTTTATCCTCTGCCTTACACAGTGGATGGCTAAATATTGTGTAATGTGAATAATTCTTTTTTTTTTGTAATCTGTTAACATGAAGTTTCTTTATAGAAAAACCATTAGAAAGTATTGTTCCTCCTTTACTCCTTTACTGCTGAAGTTGGAGAGTATCAGCAAATGGTGTGTCCGTTCAGAAGGAGATGGTGTGGTGGGGATGCGCTGTTCTGGGAGCGCTGTACTTACTTGAGTGCTGATTGAGAGTCAGCAGTGAAAGTTCCCCTTAAGGAAAACAATATTTCCTTTTATGTCAGAAGTAGGTAGCTTCTATTGCCTGGCAGTTCAGCCGTATCATTTTATATTATTTTCTCTCTAAGAGCTTTGCTTTACATCCTGAGGCTATTAAAATAGAAAAAAAAAATTGCAAGTTTGGCTTAAAATTATTCTTGGTGGGCTGGATAGTAAGAAGGAAGAATTTGAGGATGACCCTTTTGCAGATGTAGTCTATTATCGTATTTTTAGATGTTTCTGTGGTGTACTGTAAGATGTTTGCTGATGAATTTAATTCTTTCCTGGTTATGGAATGGTTTTGAAAAGCCTGACTTCCACACTGTGATCAAGCAGCTTTCAGAAAGGCATTGGCTTTGATAAGCTATACCATCAAAGATCCATGGTGACAGTAACAAGTAGAAGATCCATTATTAGCAGATGTATTTTGGTGTTCATTTGTGAGGTTATATAGGTTATATTAGCTCTGGGTTGTCTTTGATTTGGTTCTCTTCTGTTACCCAGGGAGCACGTTTACTGATCCCCGCCCAGCAGCTAAATGCTGATCTTTTATCCATTCCTAAGATGTTTTCTGTTCTTTTTGGGCCTTTGTTTTCATGTTCTCTTACTGGGTTTCTCATGTGCCAGAAAAAATGAAAAGCAGAGGATCTTTTATTTATATCCTCTCCAAAATCTGTGTCTTAAAACAGTTCTTTAAGAACATAAGTAATTGAAAACAAACTGCTACCTGGGGACTGGAAGAGCTCCGTGATTAGAATGGCTGGAGACTAATTCTAGCTGTGCTGCATGTCTGAAGTTTGATTTGTTAATTTTGCATTTTGTGGCAAGTTTCCATTTTCATTTGTTGACCTCATACACCCAGTACCCAATTTCACAGGTGACCACTGTCGTGATTGTGTTCAAGTCAGTATGAGTAGGGATAAGGGCTTGCTCTTGTGTTCTTTTTTGTACTTGTTCTTAGAGCAACTGCTTGGCACTGTAAGAGGCAGGTACAGTTTGTCCAAATCCATATAACATTTATGTTGTCGCATTGAGGATGTATAGATAAATGATGATACTTTCATTTTACAAATGAGGAAACTCAAATGGAGAAGTGACTTGATGCAGGTTATGTCAAAGAATAGGTGGCAACAGTTACTGCTGGGATTTAAATTCAAGCACTGCTAGTTTGTAGTTCTGTGTTTAACAATACTTTAAACAGATTGTGTTTAGAGAACAATAAAAATTAACCCTTGATGCTGAAAGACAATGACGTTCTAATCAATGCCAGGATATTTTTCACTAAACAATCCTGTGTATTCTGGCAGGCAGTGAATAATTCCCTTCTTTTGGGCCACTCATGTTGATTTAAGAAGCTCAAGTCCCTAGAAACAATACAAGGGGCACAAAGGGTAAGAATAAGCAGGACCCTCAGGAGAAGCAAATAAGGGAAAAAATCCCTTGCTGCTTCCTGTGCAATTCTTTACCCCAACAAAAGTCTTGGTCAACTGAAGAGAGGCTTAGAGAAAGTCACAATGCATACACGTTTGTGTACTTGTTAAAACAGAAAATGCGAGACATGATATAAGCTGTGGATTACTTGGTTTCTATAAAATCTAAATAGTTTTTAACCGGTTGCAAATTGTACTGATTGTCTGACATTTAAGCCATGTTCCGTGGTGTCTTAGTGATGAGGAGCTCCCAATGCACATGGCTTCTTGAGAAAGAAGCAAAAGGTGAGCTTTCACCATGAAATGAAGGGGCACAGAAGCAAAGAATGCAGACGCACCAAAGGACAGAGAGAGAGCACGTGGATTCTGCCAGGCTTTAAAGCTCGGAGTGTACCTTGGAGTGATGCAAGTTAAAAGGGGCAGGCAGTAAAGTGTCCCTGCTGTCTCAGAACCACCCTTGGACTGACCACGTGGAGCCAGAGCTGTCTGTCCCCATCTGGCCTGGGAAGAGGCTGGCACAATAGGAGAACAACTTCCTTCTGATAGAGAAGGGAGGCATGTGCTCTTCTCTCATCTCTGAACTGCAGTAAACTACCCTATCATGTGCTGTAACCCACAAGCAAGAACTTCATAGCTGTGTTTATCAAAGAGCAAGATAAAGAAACACCGAAGCATAGAAATCATGGCATAGGATGTGATAACATTCCTGGGCAATGCTCATATTGTCATCATAACTTATTTAGTATGTCAAACAGCATTTAATTTTGGTTTAGGCTGGAATTAATTAATGATTTTTAGGGAAGTATTTAGACATGGACTATGTTTTAATTGAGAGTTCTCTGAAATCATTTCACTTCAGTGTTGGCTGGGTTGTTGGCCAGTGTTGTCTGTGAAACTTTGCAGGGAAAAGCTGCCCTTGGAGTCACCTCCCTCATTTCTTTACAGCTCTACATTTCTCCTTTACCACTATTCTCCATTGTTCTCTCTGCTGTGCCTGGAAAAGGCTGAAGGAAAGGAGTTTGAATTCTGGGAAGGAAATTGTCACCCGTGCTGTGCCTCCTTTTAACAAGACATTTCTGATAATTGTGATTTCCAAGTGAAACACATCTATCATAAAAACCCACTGTTCTCATCAAAATAGCGTAGTATCTATAACTTGCCTTTGTCTGTGCCTGGCTGTACTATTATTTCTTACTTTGTTATCCAGTTTTGATCAAATTTCTTCCTAAAATTACCTGAAAATACTTAATTTCTGATTATTTTAGCATGATCCATTCTCTACTAATTTTACAGAAGGGTATGAAATATCCTATTTTTGTGTAGAGTTTGCTGCATCTGCACCATTCCTTCTTTGCAAATTAAGGGTGATCTTTTGCAGGAAAGATAACAGAACCAGGATGCGCTGAAAACAGATCTCACTGTAATAACCCATGGGTATTTTGTAGCTTCAGTGCTCAGATCTCAAAAGTGAATTCTTTGAATTAAATTGAAACATTTATTGAATAAAGTGCTTACAAAATAATAATAATAAAAAAGTCAGCATCATCCATGATGAAGAAACACATTTCATAGAAATTGCTCTACTTAATTTAGAGAGTGAAGCTTAATAGTATTTGTTGGAGTAGTAAAATTTTCGATGTTATTTAATTGAAAGCAATGCATTTTGAAGGGCATAATGGGAAGTCTTTGTAAGTATGGGGCTGTAATTAATTGTCTAGCTTCTGAGCAGTCATTGCCATTATCTTCCTGCCTAATGCATAAAGTGCCAGGAGCACTACAGTATATAGGAGGACCTTGGACCTGGGATCGTGGGTTACATCTCAGAAGATTTCTGGCATCCCTGTGTGTGTGGGTCATTCTTTTAAGAGTTCTGCCCTAAAAACAAAGTTTGCTTTGTGACAGTTCCTCTGTAATTAGAAGCGTTGCTGGCAGCTCCAGGCAAGTGATAAGATAAAGCTGAGGTATCAGCCTGCTTCTGCATCCAGCAAATTGACAAGGCATCAGGAGTGATGTGATGAAAGCTATGTAAATTAGCACTATGATAATGAGCCAGAAATCCCATCAGTAGGAAAGGAGCTGCCACCTTTAAGGCTGAGGTCAACACTTTATAATCCCTTAGAATTATTCCAATTTAATCAACGTATGCATTTAAAACAGAGATTGATTCTTCATTGCATGGAGCCAAGGAGGGAAGAGCAACAATTTAGAGTCGATGCAGACAGCAAGCACAGTGTAGTTCATGTTGGCTGAAGTGTCTCAGGTTGTGCAACTCAATTGACTCTAAATATCTTTCCATCTGACCAGCATGGCTTTTCAAACTAATAAGTGCTATGTATTTTGGTGACACCTCCACATGAACAAATGGCCTTTCAGACTTGTGTTCTTATGCTGCTGGCATTCAGACACACCAGAGTTAGAAGAAAACATTCACCAGAACAAGGAGAGAAAGGAAACCACTGGGGAGAAGAGAGGAGGGAAGAGCAGGAAAACAGAATGTCTCTAGATCTCTCTAATCTGTATATCACAACTGAGCCTTGTTTTTCTGTTACTGGAGAGAAATTCCCATATAGGAAGTTGTATGCTGCTCTTGTTATTTGTAATGCTGGAGGTCTGCAGCACAATGGCTGGGACGCAGTGCTGGCATGCTGAGTGGTTTGTAGCCTTTCTTTGAAGAAGAGGGGCCTGGTTTTGATCAGTGTGATGGGTCTCCTTGTCTTTCTTAGAGGAAGTTCTCTCTTTGACTTAATTTTGTTAGTATTAAGCAGAAGTAACTGTGTTCTTGTCAACCAGTTTGCTTATCTGTAGCTCACACAGAGTTGAGGGATGGATAGTTGCTGATGATTCCCCAGTTCACCTGCACAGCCCTTTGGCACAGAGCGGTCAAGCACTGCTTTACAGCAGTCTCTTCTGGGTAAAGAGGCTCTGTTCAGTTTCTTTATTTAGCAAGCAGTTATAAAATGCTTTGCTTTTATTATTTTCTGCTCCAATTGCTAGAATCCATAGAACAAGAAGTATACTTTTGTCAGTAATTGCATCCTACCATACAATGCTTTTTAGAGCAAGATGTCAAACTAGCAAGACTTCAGATTCTTATCTGGAGAGATTTAGGCATCCCTGGGTAAGTCTGAGTACAGCAGCAACCCTTTCCCTCTGTGGTGTCCTGCATGGCATTGAGGCCTGCACTGCTGGTGAGGAAAAAAGGTAGAGAGAATAACAGACACCTTGCCAGGTGTATAAACAGGTTTGTAATGCTGACCTCTTACTGGTGCCACTCAAATTTAGAGGCATCTGTGCTGTGATCACATTTTCTCTCACATCTGAGAAAATAATAAGTTTTGGTGTCTTACATGGGTGCCTACCTATGATGGGGCTGTATGGCCAGCTGTGGGGCCTTTTCATAAGACGTAGGGAACATGTCCTCCTGAAGGAGGCTTTGGTTTCTTGGAAGAATAACTAAAATCAATACAAAGATTTTCTGTGACATCACGTGCTTGTTATTTCCTGCCGTTAATTCTCAGTGTTTTGCATGGGTTGCCAGCAGCAAGAGCAAGCCTCTGCTCTTCAGCGTGCCCGTTGTGTTGTCAGGGCTGATCTGCATTTTGATCACCAGAGTTTAATTTTGTTTTTTCAAGGTTCAGTTAAGCGCCCTCAAGGTTTTTCTGTTTTCTCATTTTTCTTCCATTCTTCCTGTCTCGGATATAAGCTGGGAATATTCTCTTTCTGTCTGAGCTCCCCTTTCCAAACATCTAGCAGAAGCTAAGCCTTAAGCCATGCTGAGGATATGGTTTTGCTTTGTTTCAAAGCCATTGCTAAGCAATCTAAAGATGCACCTGTGCAATCCTTTTGCAAAGGTTGGCAAGAGCTTTGGGCTCCCTAACAAAACCACACTAAGGCGCTCAAGCGTGGCAACTGGGGCTTGCAACAGTTTGTCTTGTGTGCACTGGGTTAGAACAGGACGGATGTGCTGGGTCTGGCTGCCCAAGGACCCAACCAAAACCAGTTTGACAGTGTGGGTGAGACCCAAATTAGATCTCCAAGCCTTTCCTATACTTGGTGGAAAGCAGGAAGCATGCACCAGGAGTTATTTGTGCTTCGCCCACTATTTTGTGCTGCAGCTTAACAGGTACAGTGAGATGTTCTCAATTGAGAAGCCCAGTCTACTTGGCGGGGTGGGGGGAAACACATAAGGAAGATGAAACAGGTGGCACTGCATAGAATGAAATGGGGGTGTCTTATGAGATTGAGGGAAGGTCTTTAGGTTGCTGAGAGGCAGCAGCCAGCTTTAATGTAGGGGCTACCATTTTAATGAAGAAAAATCCAACCTACAGCACTGAATTGAAAGCAACTCCATATAGCTGAGATGAAGAAGGCCTGACTCAGGTCACATTTCTTTTCATTTGAAAAGGTTACAAAAAGCTCTATGCCCTTCAGCTCCATGAATGTCAAGCCATGCTTCTTGCTTACATGTACTTGCCACTCAATTAACACTTCTCATGCACATGCCAGCTGGGTGTTAGCCACAGGATGTTACAGTGAACCCCTGATCTCTGTTATTTACTTCACTGTAGAAATGCGTGTGTATTAGTAGATTAGTGTGGCAGGCTCCTCCATCCCACTGGGTTTGGTGTAGGCCGAATGGTCAGCTCTTCTCTACTGGGCTAGGCCAGGCTTCAAAGACAGGATGCAAATCTAAACCCCCATTTAGATGAAGCATTGCAGCCCTGTCTGTATTGTGTATCTCTCCCTAGATGAACTTAACAATCTTAGTATGTTCTGATGCAAGACTGGTGCTATCCAGGGTATGTTTAAGAAAGAACAGAGGGAACTTATGGGTGTAGCAGCTTCAACTGCTTTAATTTTGTATAATGTGCTCACTCACATCAGCACAAGCGCTCAGGTGAGTTTGTGATGATACGTTTCAGGAAGCTGAGGTGACTGCAACAGAATTACTTAATTTTTGCATGCTTATTGTTTGGCTGTTTGAGCAACCACAGCTGCCTGCAATCAGGCTGCAGCTGCCCGGTTGCATGAGCAGCAATGCAGAGCAGTTGAATGTAATTGGTTGGGGAAGTGAGCTTTTATTTCCATCTTGTATTGCTGCTTTAAAAGCTGAGTGGAGAAAACTCCTGAGAGCTTTAAGTGATGAAAATAGATGGAAGGAGGAAGATGGGCTCTTTCTAGGTCAGGGAAGAATGGTTCCCTGAGTATGGAGAGCAGGCAAACCCACCTGGGCAGCAGCAGAGGAGTAGAGGGGCTGCTTTGATTTCCCTCTCTGCTTTATCAGCCATCTGCAGTCCATTAAACACAGTTTCTTAACTTCACGTTTTTAATAAAGAACGCTCTGTTGAGATTACAGTTGATGGAACATCCAGAATTCTATTCTTGGGATCTTCGCTGCTCAAAATGGATAAAAGAAGGTCTCTAGGAAAATGATTGCCTTTTGTTCAACTCTGTAAGCTTTCGGGGTAATTTTTAGGAACGCTTATTCTAAAAGTCTGGTTTTTGTTTTATCTCTATTATATTTTCTATGGGGATAGCTAATACTTCAAAAACCAAGTGTCTAAATGTGATTTTGTAAGCAGAATTTGCCTTGAAGCTCTTTTTTATGCAGTTGTTGTTCATAGATATGTAAATTGGATGTGTTCCCCTCCCTCCCCTTTTGAACAGTCAGCTATTTAGGGAAAGTAACTGTGTGAAAATATACCCACAAATGTAGCCTATTTACAATCCAGGACCTCTCATTCATTTTGTGTAAGTAAAATTGATCACTGTTTTAATACAAAATGGAGTTAAAACAGACATTTATTTAATTGGCAGAACTTGAAAGCCTAGCTTTATTTACACAGGGAATTCCGAGCATCTGAATAGATGCACCACAAGTCACTGGCAATCTGAGACTGTTTCTTTTATTAAATTCTGGGGTGTTTTTCCACTCTAAATATTTTATTACAAATAAAAGCCCTGCTATGTGTGAGCACACAGTAACTGGCAATCAGCTGGCTTCACAGATGCGGTTGGGCCTACTTGCAAAGGCTAAATTCAATTCGGTGTGTAAACGTGGTGGATGAAGTGTTAAGTAAGTTATTTGCTTTGGCCCAACGCAAGATGGAGGCATGATGCAGAGGGGAGCTGGGCTTTGGCAGAATGTTTAGAGGTTTGTTCTCTGGGCTGGTAGAGATGGGCCATTGGGGAAGCAGTGCCAGCAGTGTCTGAGGTGCCTGCCGATGGGCTTGGATGCAGCACTCCTGTCCTGACAGACAGGCTGGGTGGCAAGGGAATGGCTCCAAAGGGAACTCCTTGTGTGAGTTTCTTGGCTAGACATTAGGTGCTACTATTCAGCCTTCAGTGAAAAGGTATCTGAGGGGAAAATATTCAGGAGGAGAAAATGGCAGCTCTAATGAATGGGCCGCTGAATGCCCTGGTAGGTGCACTGGCATGCAGGAGGTATTTCAGTGCATTGGCAGGGATAACACTTCTGCCTGGATGGTCAGTGGGTCAAAGCCGTGCACAATTCCAGCTCCTCTAAATCCACAGGTACAAACTGTCTGCACTGCAAATACTTGCTCTAAAAACTTTTCTGAGGCCTGTGCTCAGTGAGGCCCTAAGCTGTAGGCTTGTTCTTGTAGTGCATGGGCAAAACCTGCGACATTAGTGAGAGAAGTGAAGGTGGCAGAAACAAAGCTGGATTGCTTTTGGAAAGATGTGCTGGGAAGATCTTCTATTTAATAAGCACTGCCTGCTCCATGAATCCAACCAACGTAACTTGGTTGATCTCATGTGAAGGGAACTCAAATTTTAGCTGTTTTTCATTTAAAAACATCAGGGTATTTTGAACAAACTGTTTTGATCGCAGAGCAACTGCTGGTAAAATTAAAATACTATCAACTTGTTTTACATTTTCTCATCTGTTTGTACCTCTGTGAAGAAAGAACAAATAGATACTACAGCTCTGTTTTTAGCTTTGCTCTAGATGCACATAAATTAGCAACACAACTGCCAGCCCATGCTCAGCACAGCACTAAACCTTGGACTGTGAGATCTAAAAGTGCAGAGTTTTGTAAAGTAGCTGTTCCCATGTGTCCCAGGCAATACCAGTTCATCACCATGGACATACAGACCCCAGGCAGAGGCCATAGCAGCACAGGGAGAGCAGTTTGCTGGCTGGAGGAGCCATTCAGCCCAATGTGTGTGCTAGCAAACCTCTCTCTCTCTCTCTCTCAACTTCCCCTTTGTGTTAAAATATAATGGTCTAATTCTCTGCTATGATTCAGAGGAAGCTGGGGTTTGAGTCTGTGTGTGATATGGCTGTGTTCTGCAAAAACGTGTGCAGTGAAGAAATGCTGCAATGAAAAGGAGCTTTCCTTTGGTCTGTCAAAATAAAATCAATGTGCATTAAGGGGAACTCAGCTCTTCGGCTGGCACAGGGCAGTAGAACAGGAGATATTTTTAGACAGTGCTCTTGTCTGGCTCTTTGACCTGGCAAGATGATGCAGTTTGCCTGAGAAGGAATGGGGCAGCTTACTGCTAAGCATTGGATGTGGTGCAGAGTGTAGGGTTCGCTACACACCACGAGCTGCTGCTTTGTTTGTTTTTTTAACAACCCAAATATTTCTAGCTGGTAAAACTGGGCAGGAACCCCACCATGAACTGGTTTTCTTTGGGGGCTTCTGAGGTGTTCTGTGAACAGAGGGCAGTTCCAGACCACTGTGTGGTGTTGTTAGGGTGAGCTTGAGCTTCTCTGTGGAGTTCGGGGATGCAGTTTTAATTGTGGAAGTGGGGGAGGGGGAGAGAAATAAACCAAACAAGCTAGAAACCAAGCACTGTAAACAACGTTGTCTGTCTCCAGAGAGGTTTCTTGTTTGGTTAAAATTTTGGCATTGCATTTCAGGAGGATTTTGCCCTGAATACTCATCCATTTCAGTCTTTGACTGCTTTATTCCAGTATAGGAAAAATGGCTGGGAAATACCACAACAGCTGTGCTCAGATGGTGCATGCTTTAAAAACAGTGCAGACATCATGGGACTGGGCTCAGTTAGGAAAACTAGCTCAGATCAGCTACTGCACTTTAAGCAAGCAGCTCTTCATCAGCTAAACTGTTTGTTTCTGCTCAGTGCCAGTGATGAAAAATGTGCTTGTGAGGTTAATTTCTCTAATTCCTCTTTTAGCCAAAATGTGAGACAGCCTCTTTCTTTTTTCCTCTTTTTTTTTTTTTTTTTTTGGCGTGTAAATAATTGCAAATACATCACGGCACATTTTGCAAGGTGCAGCTGTGTGTGCAACCAGCTTTCTCTATATCTAAGAGTAACTGGAGGTGCTGTGTGAGCAGTGACCAAGGGCAAAGCATATGCAAAGTAGCAGCTCTGAAGCCATGTTCTTTTCTTTGCTGGAAGCTCAGACACACTGTGTTGCTTGATTAAATCAAGTATTTAAATATTTACTGTCAAGTTGCCTTGAGATGGAAATAGTCTCACCTGAGGTGAAGGTATGGTGCAGCTGAAGCCAGTGGTAAAACCCCCTTGTTTGTTGGAAAGTGAATGAAGTCTGAGCACTTGTAGATAAAAGGCAGTTGTTCCCCAAGTGGAAGGTAATTCTTGCAAGCTTCTCGCATGTCAGAAACCAGGGAGCCAAAGCTTCCTTCCTACACTGCTTCCAGGGGCTGCTGTGAATAAGCTGCACTGTTCTGTACTGATTTTTGCTCATCCACAAAGCGAGGATGAGAATTCTTTTCTAATGAAGTAGGCTTAGTAAAGTCTGTATTCGCTGAAGTTCCCAGTGTGCGTTCTTATCCATGGACTTTATGGGCTTTGAGTATCTGTCAGTGGCCTGATTATCAGGTAGACTGATGCATGGTGTGGGCTCTTTACTTGTAAAACACCTCTTACTGGTCCTGTGTCAGAATGAGATCAACTACTAAAAGGTTATAAAGATAAAAATGTAACTGCAGCATGACAAGATGAACAGAGTGAAGTGGCAGGAGGTATTAGATAATGATTTAGTCCAATTCAGTGCTGCAGTCATCAGTGAAACAAGACAGCACTTGAGCTGACCTTAAACAACTCGAATATCAGAAACAGTCTGCATTCAGCATGGAGAGCTCAATTTGGGCTAACTCGTCCTACTGAGAAGTTCCACAGACTGCTTGCAGTACCAAACTGAGCTTAAACTATTAATAGGATCTATATTTCAGCACAAATGTATTCCAAAACTTGTGACAGGCCTTGCTGTGCTTGTAAGAGCAACTGTGTGCTGGGATGGGGAGCCAGGGAGCACGCCATAGGGACCAGCAGCTTGCAGAATAAATACTAAAAAAGCAAATAAACTAGAAATACTTCACTGAACATCAGAAATTTTCTATCTGCTGTTTGACTTGGCCTGAGTTATTCCCCAGAACGATATTGTTAACCCTTTCACTCTTGTTGACAGCATTAGTCCTCAGTGAATTATTGAACTGCAATACAGATGACAATTTACTATGTAGTCAAAATGTAGAAGTGTACATCTCTGTAAATAGCTGCTCTTTTCCCAGAAAACATATAGCGTGGCATAATCAGTAGTTTGTGTAAAGACAAATTAGAGACTTTGCTTTCGCTCATTTCAGAGGGGTGATGTGTGCCAATCTTGCGGCCTTTACTTGGGAAAGACAAAAATCTATACTGGTGTTCTTGAGAGCCGTTTTCCTTTCCATTCACCTGTATGTTAATTGTTTAAGCTTGCACTCTAACAGACAGCTTTGAGGTGAGGAGTTCACAGCAAGGAAGACTTGACAGGCTGCTCACTGCTTGAAGCTTCATGTGCTTGGGCAGCTCTCATCTTAGTGCTCTCGTGAGAGGGGGAGCAAGCTGATGCCTTAAACATCAGCCAGTCTTGTCTTTAGCAGAAAAGGCTTGGGGTAGTGGGAGTTCCCTCTGTGTACTGCCTGGTCACAGTCACACACCTTCACCCGGCTGGGGTTCTGCTCCTTTTCACCAAATCATGTGAAGTTCTTGGAAACCTTTGAAAGGCTGTGGAGAAACAGCCCCTCTAAGGCTCCAGTGCTGAGAATCCGTGAACGGTCACGGTCTTTCTGGAGCCTGTTCTCCTCTGCAGAAAGCTGCTTTCCTCATTGTCACACCACAGGCACTTATGCAAATCTCTCCCAGCAGGAAATCTCAGGCGCTGAAGGCCAGGAATGCTAATGTTGTGTGCTGCAAGGAGCCCCAGTTGCTGGTCATGAAAGAGCAAAAGTTCCCGAAGTATTTACAGCCCCGGCTAGGGAGCCAGCACTGCCACTGCTTCACAGGCAGACACCTGGACAGGCTTCTAAATGAGAAATACAACCTTTGAAACCTTGACGCCTGTGTAGAGATTGTCAAATGCAGCCATTACTGCCCGTACACCTGGTTTTAGGAAATGAAGATTCTTTTGCTAGGATCTCTGGTATTGAAATCTTTTCTAGGAAATGAGCACTGGAACTGACCAATGCTGTAGCCAGTTCCAAAACTGTTTTTTTTTGGTGAAGGCAACTACAGGATTCAATGCTTCCCATTTTACTTCAGTATAAATTCTGGCTAATAGGAGACCTGTGAGCATGTAAACATCCCTGGCAAATACTCCTGAGCACCTCAGTGAGCTGAAATGTGTGGTTTGGAGACTTTGATTCTTTAATAGCTCTGAATGTTGTCAATTAACAAGGTATAACTATGTTTGATCACCTTGTAGTCTTGTTTTTTTTAGAAAATCATTAATCAAGATAGAGAAATGATGCTGTAATTCTTCTGTACAAGGGTGGAAATGCTCCATTGAGAATGTCGAAGTATTTGCATCTGGAGTTTGATTTGACACACAGCCCAATACTAACCCAGCATGTGTAAGTCACAGTGCACAAAGACTGTCATGTTGGTTCAGCTTGTGTACACATGAACTCAGATCAGAATGACATCTCCTTGAGAAGATACCCAGAGAAGGAATCTTAATACTTTCAAAATTCCAAAGGCTAAACTGACTTAGGAGACTATTAGAGTATGTATCAGCCAGATGTAGTCAACACATTCCTTGTTGAAGTAGCCTATATTACAACTAAAAAAATCTACGGGTTTTAATGGCACCAGATCTAATCTGAAAACTTTCAACTTTATCTATTAAGTGTTTAATGTATTAAGACACCGTGACTGAAAAGACAGAGAGGGATAGACTGATCTTTCTGACATCGAAGTTCTTTATCTTAGATCAGAAGCTTGAAATATTAACTGGAATATTAACTCTTTGCTACAACATGCAGTGTCTGAACTTTGTTTGTGGTATGGATGTTTCTGGTCACTCTGGTGATTTTATACACCTCTTGGAATTGGAGTGGCTGTGTAGAGGCTGAAAATTGATTAAACATCACCTCATACTGATCAGGCCTTGGTATTTGGAGACATCAGTAGTTGAGAACTGCCCACAGGCTGCAAGCTTTTTGCAGTCCCAACACAGTGAATCCCAGTTAGTTGGGTCAAATTCTGAAGTCTTTATACAGTGTATGTGGTCCCGAAGCAAACCTCTTTTAAGGTAAAGGCTAAGCAGATGCACACTTGTTAGGATTTGTTCCTCTACATAAAAGAGAAATGAAATAAAACACACTATTCAAACATACTAAAAGCTTTTTGAAGGATTCCACAGTGCAGTCAGATGCTGAAAATCATCTCACAATTGTTTAACAGTGAGAAAGATGTGAAGAGGCCAAGAAAAGGGCGAATATTCCAGAGGCTTAAGAAAGTTAGGCAGATATCTTTCATAAGCTCCATTGAAAATCCAAACAAATAATTTCTAATGACATTAAAAATGGACTGGAGTCAGACAGGGATACCCATAGAAGTGCTTGCTGGGGGGGTGGGGGGGAGAGGGGGATGTGCAGTGAAGAATGTTTGTTGTTGATTTTTTTGTACACTGAGAGTATTTTTAAAGGTTTAGTAGTTGTGTTGGAGAGGGGAGAGAGTGTGAAGATGTGTTGGAAGGAGGCAGGGTATAAGCAATACAAATAATGAGCAAAAATGCATCCTGAAGGATTTCAGATGTGAGAAACGTGGGTTGTGTTGGACCCTGAATGTTCAGGCTGCCTGAGGATGCAAATATTGGTGACCAGCGGGAAGGAGGGGTTGTGGAGGTCAGCGCGATGGTAGAGGAGAGACAATGGGCTCCTTTGCAGCACCAGCCTGCCTTTCACTTCACAAAAAAGGTTTTTGTAATTCAAATGAAAGCAAACCCTCCTTAAGAAAGGAATCCCTCTTTGGAGTGAGAAACACTGCGATATATTTCACTCTCACTTCCCTTTTGGTTTCACCTTCCTTCATCAATTAATGCGTGAATGAATTCAGGCTTTTTTGTGTTGCTGCAGCATTCAGGTGTAAACATCAGTACAGCCAGCAATGCAGATGCAGCTGAGGGGTTTTTTTTTTGGAGCTATGTTTTAGGTTTTTTTTTCCGAGCAGTGCTGTTAGTGTTTTTGTGATGAGTCCCAGAATACTACCATGCTGAGAATGCCCAAGCACATTAATTTTGCATGTATTAATTCTCAGTGCAAACCCAGCGTTCTAATGTTCCATGCTGAGACACACTCACTGCCCTGGAACTTTGTATTTGCAGATACTGTGAGACTGTTATGGGCAAGGAGGGTGGTCTGAGCTCAACTTGTCACCCAGGCTGTCTTGATGGGAAGAGAAGGCATTTCTGGAGTGTAATTCAACCTTTCTTCTCAGACACCACTGCTGGAGTGCAGTGACTCATCCTCTGGAACTGCCTGCCCGTTGTTTCCTGTTGCAGAGACAGCCTGTGGCACTCACTTAGGGTTGGCTACAACTTCCAGGAGGGTGCAGTTGGATGAGGTGAACTCTAGACACAGCAGTGTGATGAATACAACTGTCTTGCAGTCCCTTTTCCAGAAGGTCACAGAATGTCTGACTCACTTGAGTACCACTGAAATTCCTAGTGCTATGCAATGCCAGTATTTTGCCGTGGTTATTCCTTAAAGTGGATGTTATGGACAGTAAAACTCTCGATGGCAAGACAGATATAAATCAGCCATACTGTAACTGTATGGGCCTTAATGCAAGATTGGTTAAGGGCAGATCAGTTGGGAACTATCTCAGGCATAGTTTACGTTAGCAGGGGCCCTTGCTCTTATGTAGTATATAAAGAAATAATCTGGTTTGTTTATTCAAGTGTCTTAGTCATACATACACTTCCATGATTTTAAGCAGCTGAGTTTCTGAATGCTTCTCCATACTTCATTCGGTGTTTATCAGGATTCGCTGTATGTCAGACCAAGGAAGTGAGGAAGAAGAACTTTCAAACTGCCAGCATCAGTATTTTATCCACAATTATTAAGCTGTGAGCGTTAGAGGAGGTTTTGTAATGTTTATAGATGTTTCAGGTGAAAGCATCTCTTGATGTTACATCTGGGCTTTGCAGTGTTACCTGCAGCTGTTTTGTGATGGTCTTCACAGTTTCATCTGAGAGGAGGAGTCTACTTTTGCATGTGATCATGCAGTCTTTCTTAGGAAGAGGTGATTCATGCTGCAGCATCCATGGATTTGTGTGTGAAATTGTTGTAAATGACAACACGTGAATAAAAAGTCATAAAAGAAAATGTGGATGTGGGGCTTGCAGTTGGGAAATATGAAGAAGGAAGACATTGTCCTCAGGAATATGGGAGTAAGAGTTACAGACAGACCTTCGTATTTGCTTTACAAAGACAATTAAATGAATATCCCAGGGTGTAGGTGATCAGTATCAGTAGTTCATCTCATTTCACATGTAATGTAGCTTATGCAAGGGTTGTAACTTTTGGAAAGAAGTGTGATTAGAATAGATCAGTAGATTCTGTTTGACCTTCTGCTTAGCAATAAGCAGTTGGTGCAACCTCACAGTAAAGGCTGCCTGAAATGTTTGCAGAGAGTGCATTTGATATTCTCTAACGTGCATGACTTCTTTGATTTGATTTATTTTTCTTGAAATCTTTTTGGTTAGTTAATAGTTTAGTTCCTCTTCAAGTGACAGGTCAAAATATAAACATGTACCAATAAGCTTTGAGGCTTTAGAGCCAATTCGATGCACAGGAAATCTGAAATTAGGGCAATAAAGGATATTTCTGATGCTATTTCCTCTTATTAAACACCTCTGCCTACAAGGCAAGTCCCTGTTCAGCTGTTTTCTGACTACTAAATTTGGCTGCAGATATGAGCTCTTTGCAGTATTGCTCTCTCACAGCTGTGCCTCTTTATTGTTTCAAACGGTTCTAAAGAAAAATGGTCTCCATAAGTGAAATACCTTTTGAAAGAATTTCATTATAATGCACTCATCTGGTGCTTAAGTTATTTATTCCTTTACCAGATACTGATAACCTAAAATGTATTTTTATAGAAGTCTTAATACAGCAGCCAGTAATTGAGCAATGAGTGAATCCCAGATTGCTGATTTACAGTGTGAGAAGTATAGCAATTTACTCACTAAAAGTAATAGATTTGTTTCAGTCTTGCTCCACTTTACTTATTAGTAGTGATATCAAAGGAGTTCCTGCTGACTTAAGCTGTTCTAACCGAAACTTCACTACTGAAAAACCTGAATCACACCTAGCATTCTACATAGGTATTCAGGCTTTTGTCCAGGAAGGGAAGAGATGCTCAAAGGCTGAGTTTATACCAAAATGACTTTATCAGTCTTTAAATCCCATCTGTCAGCAGATTCGGGTTAATAGCGTGCACTGCTGCACGGTGCTCTGGGGAAAGCAGAGCTGAAGTAGGTCCATCTGCAATTGGAATGACTTGATAATTTGATAACTCAAAGCTGTACTGGTATTCAGAAGAACATCTTCATTCAGTATTTAGAATGTTCGTACATTCAGTTTAGACTTCGTTATGGATATAAGCATGCTTACTTGCTCTGGCTAATAAAAAAGAACTGATGGGATTTATATTGTATAAATAGCCATGTACTGTCATTGTTAGATTATTTTGAGATTATTTACTGCATTGTCTTTCAGACTTCAGATCAGGGGAGAGATGCAGTTCACATGTGAGATGCAGGATGTTTTCTGTCATTTGTGCTGTGCTTTTAGATTTTAAATTGCATATCTGGTGGAAAGCTTAAGAACGTGATCAGGATGACAGGGTTCAAAGCGAACAATTGAGTAGCATGAGCAAGGATGCACCTGTTCTTAGAACACAAACTTCAGCAAATATTCACTTTGCATCTCTGGACTATTTTGGTAGAGCTGTGTTCCCACAGAACTGTCAGGTGGCTTTGCTAAAGACAAAAGTATTTTATTTGTATATAACTGGTACTGCAATGGGGTCAAAACCATATCTACCAGCCACACTTACTTATTCAGGTGATTTTTAAAATAGAATTACAGTTTCAAGTTCCTCTTTGAGTCTTTCTAACAGATTTTACTTTGCATTTTCAGAGATGGATTAAGGTATATGTGCTACACTGTGGTTGCATGATGAAGATGCTAACAGTGATCAAATGGGGATATTCACTGCTCACCCAACCTCCTCTGTTTTTCCACTATGATGTTGTTTTCTTGAAATCTGAATATCAGCAGTTTATCATCAGTTAATCTAAATTTAAGCAGTTGTTCTCTACAGACTGTTACATAATTGTCCATCACTTGTTGAAACTGCAGTCACCTGTTCAGCAAACAGGTTTCACAGGACCGTGCTTTCAGCTCTTGCTCCTTATAGATACGCTATCCAGTTGCCACAACGTTGCTTATTTCTGTTCTCCCTTTCATTTCCCTTTGGGTTATGCAGTTTGCCTGCCTTGCTGTTTAATGAGAAATCTCTTGGTATTTCTGAACATTTGAGGAAGTGTTTATTAAACTCGAATCTTAGGAAGGGTCATGAGCAAACCATCACTGCCTCGTCCCCAGGATTAGCCATGTGTTATTGTAGGACTACAAGTCCACGTTCAACAAAAGCTGTTTGAAAAGCACTTAAGGGAAATCTCAGCTGATTAAGTGTGCTTTATGTGAGAGCAATTCACAATTAGCATCTTCTCTTACACTGCGCTTCTTGCTTTTGTGGTTCAGAGATGCAGCAAAGACATTCCACAAGCAGTGAGATTTCATTGCAACTATGGATTTTAAGAGTAATGAACTGCAGAACAACACATTTTAGGGACATTACAGATACTTGTTTGGTAAAATGAAATTTTGTACCTAAACTGCTTTCTGGATTTGTAATGTGTTTCTCTTGGTCTTTGTTGGAAGGAGATGGCTGTTTCTCCAGCCATTATGAACTTACTCAACATGACATAGTGCAGAAAGGAAGCCTTTCTCTGTGCTCATTCCGATTTGTTATAGGTTTTCTTGAGTCCTGCAAGGCATTTGTACTGTAAGACAAAACTAGAAGCTGTGTTTCTGCATGACATGAGGAGCCCTCAGCCATGGCCTGCTGGGTCTGGAAGCAGCACATCTCTAGGGCAACAAGTCACAATGCACAAATAAATGTTATGTTGATGCAGCAGCAGAATTTTAAACAAAATCCCCTGTAGGCTGTTTTCCTAATGATTAGCATGCACACATAGAAGGTGAGACCTTCATGGGGTTTTGTCAGGATAACAAAAATCTACCAGTCTGCTTTCCCACTTTTGCCCTACATTATGCAGTGACCTGTTTTTGCTTTGGAGCCATTGGCTCTACCAGTCCTCCTCCCTTCACTGATGTGGCAGCAGCAGTTTGCCCTACAGCTTGGGTTGCTCAGAGACCTGGGGCTGGCCCAGTGGGAGCACAGCAAAGCACTAAAAATGGCAAGAGAACAAAATCAGCAACTGTGAGCATAAGAAATATGTCAAATTTTCATCTGCCATCCTCCTATCTGTGAAATGCTAACCTTTTATCAATCATGACCAGCATACAAAGGGAGCAGTCTGCTTTTGTTACCTATTAATTTATTTCTAGCTCTTCAGTAGGCCTTGACCATCTGATATGTGAGTTTTGTTTTGGCACAGAGTGCATCATTAGTTGTTGTCCTTTGCAGGATCCACGCTACTTTGTACATGTAGGAAACTAACAGCATGAGGTATTGAGCGTTCTATGAATTGTACAGGACAGAGGATCGTGGTCATCCTTCTATATCCTAGGAATAGTTGTCACAGCCCTCCAATAGTTGCTAAGAAAGCTGTCCGCCATGCTTCCATGTATCTTTTGAGGTTAGTGAGCCCATTTTTGCAGAGATCAAAGGTGTTATGGATTAGGGGAGAACTGTACTGAAAGTCCCTTGTGGCAAAGGTCCAGGACTGAGTCTGTTGCATACATGTATGAACTGTCCAGAATGTGAAGAGGTCAGGGGAGATGGAACAAATGGTGTTTGCTTTTGTAATATTTCAGATGGCCAGAATAACTCTTACTCCTTTAAGCACTTACTTTTCAATGAAACGGTATTCTGTGGAATATAAGATATGGGCCTGGCACGTTCATAACACGCTTCTCTCACTCTTTCTCTACTTCCCCCACCTTTGTTGTGTCTTGCCCCAAGTATCTGTCTGACTTCGCAGATGAATCAATGGATTTGTCTGGTGGACAATCACACTGCTCCCTGTAGCTGTGTTTCCTGAGGGGTTGCCTACTACTTGTGTGGTGGGGCTTAGAGCCTGTGTCACCAGGTGAACAAAGGGGTGGCATAGGTACAGATGAGCTGGGAGCCTGGTAAAGCTGGTAGCACAAAAATAACTTGAAGTTTGGAAAACACTGACTTAAATGTCAGAACAACATCTCTTGGAAAAGGGCTGCTTTTTCTGAGCTAGAAGTAGTTTGGAAGAAAAGCAGTGTTGTCATGTGAACAGGGCATGCAACATTAACTTCTATGGGCTGCTGTTTGATAGGCATGTTTATTGTGCTTTTAATATGAAAGACTGTTATGCAAAAGATTCTGTTTGCAGATGAAAAGGTATTGAGCACTGGGGAACAAACAGTTCTGCATCCGCTAAGTTCAGCATTTTGAGGGCTTGTGTTTTGGAAAGCATGCTACTAGTTTCCAGAATTAACCTCTCTTGGAGCTGTCTTGTTTTACCATTAGTGAAGAGACTAGACTGCTGCTTGTGCACAAACCAGAGGCTGCAGGAGGTGTGACTGGCTATCTGCGGAGTTGTTGGTCTCTTCCCCTGTTGTGTATTTCATCCTTACTAATCTCTCCCTGCTTCTGTGCCTTTCTCCTTTTCCCCCCCTCTTGTTTTCTCCATTTCTCATGCTCCAGTTAAATGATCTTTTCAGACAAGCATCACAGAAAGGCTGTTTTTTAGATTAACACAGACTCAGCTTCTTATATTGACTGGCCTGAAACAGATAATGTGATTTGCACTTCTGCTTACCAAATCTCTATTATTAGACTGAACACACTGAGACTAATATGCAGGTATATAAGTCACCAGTGGAGCTACTAATTGGGTAGATTAATTAGTCATTGCAATTGGATTTGTTGTCTCCAAACAGACAAGATTAAAGCAAGGAAGGGTCTCTGACTGGCTTATATTTTGTGGATAAATGACTTCAATATGACACGCTACCTCGTATAAGTCAGATGGCTGGTTATTAGTGCCTGGATATCACACCCAGCAGTGAAGTGGGAGGGCAACACCTCCTGTCAGTCCTCCTGCCATTTATCATTATGCCGAATACTTCATCTCAGGCAGCTCCCTGACTTCTGCCAAGATTCTGGGCAAGGCGGATGGGCTGCTTTTCATTAAATGGCTGTTCTGCCACTGGGACACGTGTCCTGTGCCTTTAAAGCAGGAATCTGTTCTTCAGATGTCTCAATCCAAGCAACCTGCTCCATATTCTCTGTATCTAGCTGCAGTCTAAGCAGGATCCCCTTCCTGCTTAGTGGTACAAGAGGAGGAATGTTCTTGTGGTCCTTGACATCTGTTCACAAAAAGCAGATTGAGAACCTAAGGTCCAAAACAAACGTAGAGTTTGTGTGCCTCTTATTTCAATTTCTTTATTTTTTATTGGTATCTGTCCTGTAAAGACTGAATAGGTGGAGTAAAAAAGAAATGTTGTGTGCATCAGCTGACATGGGCATTGCTCAGGAGTGGTTCAACTTTTTAAAAAGACTTCTATTATCAAACTGAAACAAAGCTGCTTTGTACCATAAACACAGAGAATGGACCCATTTCCCCTGTGTCTCAGGTGGCTAAGAAAAATTCTGTCCCTCTTTGTTAGCGGTGATCCCCAGGGTTCACCCCTCTGTGTGGGAGGCGACATAGAAACCACTAAGCAGGACTGAGGAAAGCCCTCTCCCCTTCTGTGTATGGTTGGTGTCATTTGTTGGAGCAGATTCTGTCTTCAGTGGTTTCCTTTCACTATCACCTGCAGGTATTTGCATCTCTCTTTGCTGACTTCTGTGAAAGGCAAAATTCCCTGCTTTCACTTCAGAAAAGCCTTTTAGCCCGTGGTTGCTGAGGAAAGGGGAAACCTGACCTAGATGAAGAGTTCCAGCATTGTTTCACAGTTTTTAACCAGATAAAGCACAGCAAACAGGATAATGTGTCCCATGCATTGTCTGGAGAATTTCATTTCCCTTCCCCAATTATCGAGTCTGTTGAACTTGTCCATAACTATAATCCACAGCTCTGATGTGCATCAGCTCCAGCACCAGGAATGTCCTTTCTTAATTTTGTATTATTTGCAGTCTGTTTCACTGCCATCCATCCCAAAGCCAAAACAGCTGCATCTCAGAGAGAGGGGAAACATCCAAAAAACAGCACAATCAGAGCCTTGCTGTGCTCTACTGGTAGCAACAGATAATTAAGTCTAAAAATTTCAGCAGAAGGAAGACATCTATTGCCAGACAAAACCCAACAGCGCTTCAGGAAATGTCTTTTCTATCATCCTAAAGGCAGCTCCGAGTCTAAGAACTGTGGTGATTTGATATGTGGTTATATTGTTTCAGGTAATCAGGCACACTGTGTTGTTGGAAAGTAAGGGGATATAAAGAAGTGAAGTCAAACTTTATGAAGACGTTTGAACATTGCTTTTCTCTGCAGGCATTTCTTCATCGGATCCGCCAGAACGCTGTGGACAAAGCTGAGAAGTACATAACAGAAGAGAATGTTAAGGTATTTCTTCCATCTTCCTCATTGTTAGGGATTTAATTGGTAATGAAAGGCTAGGTTCACGGATGTGGATATCAAATATCCTTTTACTTTTCTGATGATTGTTATTAAACTGCTGCCCAGAGGAAAAGAAGCCTACACTGATGCTTTTTCAGTCTGCTTGCCCATTTGTTTAGCTTTCATCTTCCAACTTTTTTTTAGTCCCACCAGCTGATTTCAGTAGAATTTGATAACAGTGTTGTCAGGAGCTAATTTTTGGAAAGGCTTGTGAAATGGTAGAGGACACAGAGACCTCATTAGCGTCTTGAAGGGAAAGTCACAGAATGCACTGCCCTTGTGTGTTTTGCTTGACAGTAATCAGTGAGCCAATTTGCATCTGTTGTCTCTTACAAATCTAAAATTGATGAGAGTTATGAGGAGGTGGCAGGGATATCTAATTGGGTTGTAGTAGGAAGGAATTTGGACTCCTGTGGGAGAGCTAAGAAATGGAAGACCCTTGGATGATGAAGTTCCTGCATGAATTTTGCAATGGAAAGACACATAAGATACAGAAAGTGGCTATGGGGTATTAGCTCTTACAATGCCTATGGTTGTAGGAGTCCTTGTTGTGATTTATTTTCATAAAAGTAAGCAACACTTGCATGTAGTAATTTGACTTATATGTGTATGGCAAGGAAAGTTTTGTGTGAGACCAAAATCCTCTTTGTACACATGCATAAATGAAAGCTCATGATTGGTGGGAGAAGATGCAGTGTCCACCATCAGAGGCTTGCTTTTTGGGCTTACCTTTGATCTCACAGCTCCTAAATCAGCAGAGACTTTGCCCTTTACGTTAATGACAGCACAGTGAATCAATAATAGGTACATTACACAGTCTAGCACTACTGCAGCTGGTGTGTATTTCCTCAAGTCTGGCTCATCAATTTTTACTTAGTAGTATTACCAGAAAGTCTAGAAATCCAAGCAGGGATCCAGCCTCCATTATGGTATTCATTCACTGGATTAACAGTACTGTACTACTAGTTGAGTGGCATCACTAGGTGGTGGTAGCAAGAAGATCTGGAGGACTGGTGGGCTAAACCTCCTTGCTGTCTTCAAATTCAGAAGTTCCTGGTCACTGGAAGGTCGCTATTTACAGTCTGGAGTAAGTTTATTGTTACCTACTATTGGCAGTAGGTGCTGTGTGCAGTGAAACAGTAAAAATAATAAGCTCTGCTGAAGGAATAAACCTACACAACCATTTGCTAATTTGACAAATAGCTGCAGAGGTTGATAACAGTTGTTAATTCTGCCATTATTCATGTATTGTTATGATTGCCGTGTACTCAGATGTACTGCTCACAAGACCCATGCAAAAAGTCCTTATTTTATCTACTGATTAAATGTATTTATATTCTAAAGTCCATCACAACCTCTGGGGAAGTACTGCTTCATTTTTGTGTCATTCTTGAACTGCCTGGAGGTGCCTTGATGAGGCCACTGTGAGACCTCATTAAATCTATTACAATATTCAACTTATAATAACACAGCTTCTCTTTGATGAGAAAGATCTACACTTAGCTGTGGTGAAGTAGAATCACAAAGGCATGTTTTTCTGATCAGTGTTATCCCTTTCCCTTCTCAAACAATTTAATTGTCCATCCTGCAGTTGAAAGATGATTTGTTCTTTCATTCTGCAAACCTTTGCTTGTAGAGGCAGGACAGACAAGACTGTGTTGGCACTTCCAATAAGTCTGCCTGCTATTATTAAGTATCTTGAGTCATTAGGGAGCTGTGAGGTGGCTAGCAACAGAAAAAGTGGCAACAGAGAGTATATAAGTGGTTTGGCAGCTTATGTAAAGAAAATCTTGTATTTTTCTCCCTGTCTTCATGCAGCAGGAACGTCTAGAGGAAAATCCAGGATATTCCAGCAGACAGTCTCCTCTAAGCAAAAGGAGAAAGTACTTTTTAGAATAACATGAGATAATACTCCTGGTACTACAGCTGCCACTAAGCATTGGTACTTACAGTAGCCTTTGGTCACTGCATCCCCTTCTAGAAAGGCTACCTTGAATCCTATGCCCAGCAAGGATTTATAATTCCTTCAGTGACAGATGGCTGCAGCAGTATCAGCAGAAATATTATCACAATTTGTTCCCTGCCCTATGTGAAGATAACTGCTGATATGTTAGTAGGATGGTGACGTCATTTTATTGATACAGAACAGTGAAGACAGTACAACTTGATGGTGTACACAAGCTGCCAGACATGGATCCTCCTGGTGAGGTTTATAAGTGGTGACTGCATCAGATGTAAAAGCAAATGTAGCTGAGGTCTTTCTGCTGCCTTGATTTTTCAAGTGACTTTTGTTACCTGCAAAATCTGCTGCAAGCAGAGCTCTGCTGGCCATCACGTAATTTATTAGACTACACAGATATTCCTTGAATCACAAAATACCCTCCTGAAGACTGCTCCTGAAGGATAAAATCATCCCTGACAGATGTTTTCCTCTTCCTTGTTAATCCCCTGTTGGCATAGCTTCTGGCAAAAGCATGCAGGCAAAGGCTAATGTGTCATCACATTGCTTTCAGTCATGCTATAGAATCATGGGCTCTTCAGATTTGCAGTGGAAGTTTTCTGGAAGCAATCAGTCCCAGCTTCCTGTCTTATTTTCTGATGGGTTCAGAACCCATTAGTGCAAGTACAGTGTGTTGGAATATTCAGTTTATTCAGAGCCAGGAAAAGCAATGAGGCACAAGTATGCACATGTGCAGTGAGGACTGCCATTATCTTGGTGTTTCTGAAGTGAGAGGTGAGCAAAGACAAGAAAGATGCCATATGCTGTGCTTTGCACACACAGCCAGCTTGCAGGGGTTTGAGGAAGAATGTTCTTTCTATCTTTGCATAACACAAGGTATAGAATTGTGTCTGGGTACATGCATAGAAGGATCTTCAGTTCTTTACCCTATCTTCTACTCCTGGAAAACCAGAGAGAAACTGATTTTAAACCAAGTCTGATTTTATTCCTCCTTTAAGGATTAGATAATAGTTTACAGAACTTTGTAATTATTGCTGCATCACCATCCAGCAGGCAGAATCAGTGTCTCATCTTGTGCATAAGTCCTCTGCATAAAGTGAAAAAGTTTACTTTTCACTTTAAAGATGCTTTGGGAAGTGTCAGAAGATCTCCCACCACATACCAGGAAGCTGAAGGCTGCTCTGTCAGGCTGCATTCTTTGGGATTTGTAGCAGTGACACATGCTCTATAGCAGCCCTGAGAGGCTGCTTCTACTATGAAAGCTGGTTTGACTACACTGCAAATCACTTTGCAACTGGCATGGCTAAAGCAAAGTGATGGACAATGCTGTTTGCAATGTGTATATCACTGCAGTCTCCAGGCTTCGGTCTGCTCATTCAAGCATTCCTCCTGTGGCTGTCAATACTGATAGCTACATCATACTGCATCAGGACCTGGAAGTTTATTTTCCTTAGCACATGTATGTTAAATTCCTAGGGATCACTTAGCTGCAAGATTGTGCAATTTCCTTTCAGTACACACTGAAATTGAGGGCCTGTATCATGTTACAGATGCCTTTTACAGTCACAGTGGTTGGTAGAAGGGAACGCTAAAATTCTGCTCTTTTGGTTTAGAAATACTTTACACTGTAAACACCGTGTAAGTGAAAAGCTGGCTCCCACAAGGCAGAGATGTGGCTTACAGGTACATCTTTTGAGTGATAATTTCATGTTCCTGCCAAATTGGTTTGATCTTTGTGGTTTCTTTCACCTATTCAGTCTCACAGGAGACCTTCTCTAGACTTAAAGGAGGTTGTTTACATTCATCATGCTCAGGTGCTTGGAAAGATGACCTTCATTTAGGGTAGGTGCTTCAGCAGGCAATAAAGATTTGCATAGGAAAGAGACAAGATAGCAGTTATCATCTGTGCTTTAGGTCCTTTCATGACTAAGTCTAGAATCATAGTAGTTTGGTGCTAGTACTTTAATGTGCCCAACAGTTTTATTCATAGCTGACACCCGACTTCACTTTATGTATTTCAGATCTTATTTTCTAATATTGAAGACATTCTTGGTGTTCACAAGGAGTTCCTGGCTGCCCTGGAATTTTGTTTACAACCAGAACCTCAGTCTCAGCATGAACTGGGAAATGTTTTCTTAAAATTTGTAAGTACAATGACTTAACACTATCTGAAAATGCAGTTTCCTGTCTTAAGCTCCCATGCCCCTTAACTATTCCTAATCTCTAAGGCTTGTAGCAGTACTGTGACAATGTGTGTCTTGAATAAAACTTGAAGGTAGGGTGGGAAAAAACTTGTGAATGAGGTTAGAACAATGGAAACCACATCAAACTCAGCTAAACAACAAGGTATTTTTAGAAACCCTTCCTTTTCCCATTGAATTTTTTTTTCCTTTTTTTCTACACTCAACTAATCACACAATTGCTGAGAATTCGTCTGCTTTAGTTACAAATATTTCTGAAAAGCAGCACAATTTCAAATACATGAATAATGTTATTTGTATCTTAAAATAAAGGAAAGCTGCAAAAGACACTACTGCATCTACAGTAGAGTCTGTGCATACATTTGTCCTTCAGTAAATGAAAAGCAACATGAGATAGCTTATCTTGCACTTGATGAAGTACAGTGCAAGTTACCATACACAACCTTTTACCATGGAGTAAATGAATACCTGAGTTATGTAGCTCAAAAGTACAGAAAATTTGGTGTTTAGACTCAGTAGTAGATAGGAATGCCGCAACTACAAAATACAGAGTAGCTGTGGTTGCTGAAAACATTTTGATGGATTATTTTTGTGTCATCTGACTTTGTCTGATAGTTGTATTATTTGTTCTCCTATGCATTCACAATATGATTAAATGTGCCAACATGATTCAGTACCAGGTTGGTACTGCCAGGTGACCCGGGAAGGCACAGACCTGTAACAGGGAACAAGAAATTGTGGAATTGGAAATGAGAGAATCATGGAAATCAGAGAACCACTGCTTCTCTCATTATAATTTGCTTCTTATATTGCAAACTAATAAAAGAATAGAGCACACTGATTGTATATGCAAGATCAATTATTACGTATTCTTAGTCATGAGGTGAACTCATCTAAATGCAAAGTTACCTGATTTACATGTATAATAATTCAAAGCTGCAGATTTTTTTTTGTATGCAGCTGCCCTCTTGAGAGGTCTGAAGAAATTAGAAAACATCTATATATAATAGATATTCCTTCAAATTCTTATTAACTGCATTAAGCCACAGGCCAACTTCCTATCAAAATATGTTCCATTACACTTTCCTAATCATAATTCATCACGTTGGAGTAGAAAGCAATTATGTAGCCGTTCTTTACTCTTAGATCTTTACCAACTATTGATTTTATTTATGTTGTGACACTTAAAATAGTAGCATATATAGAGACAGTAGAATGTATTGAAACAGCACCCATAAATTGTGTTCTCTATGAGGAGTGACTGTCAGATGCTGAAGGACATACTGGTGTACTCAGTTAAAGACTTGAATACTCAGTAGAATCACTACCTACCAAGAAGATGTCCTATACTAACATAGTACTTGTTAGCAGTTGAATAGGGAAGAATCAATAGTAGGTTATGAAGAGAGGAAGGAGTGGCACGTCTTGTGTACAGATTGTGCCTGTCTTTTAGACAACTAGCCTCACTGTAGGTATTTGCATGTGAGGGATACAGGATTTGTCGTGTCATGGTACAGGCTTTCACAGTGAGATTTCAGCTGGAGATGACAGCAGTAATTGTGGTTCAGAGCAAGTTCCACCAGATTGCAGTTTTTGGATCCTGTTTGTGAGATCTGTGTATCCTAAATTCTCATTTCTTCAACACTTTTCGTTGGAATGGGCCTCTGGGATCATAGTCGATCCACTCACATTCAGCTAGGACATCATTTTCCCCGGGTGTTCAACGTGGCAGGATTCAGATCTTGGCTAATGTTTGAAATAAACAAGCCAACGTTGCAAGAGCTCCAAAAGAGCAGCCATTTTTCACTGTAACTACTGCACATTGACTTTTGGAAGTCTTTTAACAGATGATGAAATGTGCTTGCTCTGATATACAGCTGTGAAAGATTGTTTCGCTCTGGAAGACAGATATAGTTTGTCCTAGCGTACTTCACTTGATCAAATGATTTTAAGAAGTTAATTCTGATGTACTGGAATTACTTAAGGAGTTGCAGTTCAATAACAGACATGTGGATAGATAATAACAGATACGTGGACCATAACAGACATTAAAGAACACACTTCAGTTCAAAATCAAATCTGCTGCTTGAAAAATGGGACATGTAGAGCATATCTTCAATATCTAAGAGATACTAGGTGTTGAATAATTACACCTCATCAACATAGGCTTTCATGTGCAGGTCATGAAAATATAAGACTGCCTGCAGAGCAGAAGGGCAAAGGACTGACTGATAGCTGGTTTCTGTCCTTGCTGTGTTGGTAGGGCATTGGCAACTTAGTAGCTGTAGCTTATTAGAGTGGAATATGTTTTCAACTCATTTTTGGGAACAATGCTGCCTGAATGCTCAGCTTTTACTGTTTATGTCATCAAGAATCTTGTTTTGTTAAGAATGAAATCTTTTATTTAAGTTTTTCATATTGACAAAATAGATTTTAGCCTGTTTTCAAAGAAGAAAATGTCATGGTTCATTAAAAATACATCCAGATAGAATGACTGCAGTTTACCCATGAGTCTTTCATGAAACTTCTGTCCAAAAACTGTTTTTAAGTTTACAGTAATTTGTGGGTTGTACTACTAGATCCAAAATGACATATGGATGAAAAACTAAACTATTGGATTAGACTTCTTAAATGAACTAAGAACAGTACAGACTTATTTTTGTCAATAAAGTCAGAAGGTCTATCTGTGTATCCAGCAGATTTGCTGAGTAAGAATGTGCCATTTTTATGGGGTCATTTTTCTGACCATAATTACTCTTTAATACAGTGTAACTGCAGGTTCCAAATTCCTGGACTAACATCTGTAATTATGTAACTGATAATTTCCTCACCAGGAGATGGGGAGTCCAGGACTGATTGTCACCCAGGGAGGAAATTAAACACTTCAGACACTGAGTAATTTAAAACATAGTTGTCATATTTGTGGGCCTCATGCATGAGGGGCAGCTGGAAAAGACTTGGTGAAAGCACTCTGGTGTGTGCATAATTATTGTTCTGCCTTGAGTTTAGAAAGGGATTTTGTCATGGTCTAAATATATCCTCCCCGAACTTCTGGCACTCAGAGCTGCAGTCAGAAACCTGAGCAATGACATTTTGTGTGCACTGATGCAGCGGATGCTGTTGTGTTAATGGTTACTATTTTTAGTCTCAAGCAGGCTGCTTGTGTGCATCTAGGAAGATGAGGGGAGGTGAGAGGAGGAAGTGTAGGAGAAACTTATCAATCTGTCTTGTCACTCTGCAGCTCTACAATTTAGGGATAAAAAAATCCCATGTCTCTCGCGCATCCATGCCTTTCCCGTACTTGGTGGTCAGGATCTTTTGTTTCTTTCCAGCTTCCTAGTATTAAACTCCATTACTAATACAAACAGCTGTAGATGAAAGATGTCTTGAACATCTGCATTCCATCTCTTTGTGCCACATTTGATGGTTGTTTCATTTATTTTGTTGCTGTGTTTGGCGATGCATCTTTTTATTCTTAATTCTTTGATTGGAAGCATAAGGAGAGAAAACAATTTCAATAAATTACTAGTAAAAATAAACAAAAAATGATAAAATAAAATTTGAAAATAAGTAATTTTCAGTTTCTGCGCACGTACATCTAGTCCTTGAGCACCTGACCAGAGCATCAAATTCTTCTAAGCTGGTGGTGGCTGGGACATGGTTCACTGTATGTACCTCAGTCTGGTTACAAAGCCACCTTTCTCCTCCTTGCATTTCTTTAATATGTTGGTTATTTTGTATTTATTCATCAAAATGCTTCCATCCAGGAGAGGTGTTGTGGGCAGCCCTGTAAGACAGGGGATTTCTAGATGTTTGCTTCTTCCAGTGCTTGGCTTTTCCCAGCCACCGTTTGTTTCTTCTTCCTATAGCAGCAATCAGCATAGTTCAGAAATGTCAGTTCCATTTATGTTCCCTTCGCTTCTGGCTTTACTTTCCTTCTGTCTGCTTGTATGGAATACCCTGGCACATGAAAGTCCCTGAGATAGCAAAATCCACTCTTTCAGCAAAAGATGTACTGTTTCAGTGATACGTTGAACAGAAAAGTGCTGGGGAGGTCTGTGGTCAGAAAACTGATGCTAATTCACAAAAGTAAGTTAGGAATTAGGGGAACACTTCCATATAATATTTGCATGTGGAGATATTGTGCATATCATGTGAAATGCAACTCTAGCACATTGAGTGCACATTGCTTTGTGTAAAGAATTTAGTACCAGACTGTGGCAATACAGACAGTCTAGTTTTCTCCAAGTCAATAACTTAATGCTTTTTCTTGCAGAAAGACAAGTTCTTTGTGTACGAGGAGTATTGTAGCAACCATGAGAAAGCGCTCAGACTGCTGATGGAATTGAACAAGATCCCAACAGTGAGAGCATTCCTCCTGGTAAGCACCTTCTCTAGCACTCTTCACTTAATGGTCTGACTTTGTACTGTACTCATAATGCTCCTTTAGCATCCAAAGAATGCCAAACATTTTGCAGACATGATTCATTCCAGCTATAAAGCACTTGAGAAGGATGGATATTGAAATAATTGGTGAATTTAAGTACCAACTAAACACAGCTATGGTATGAATAATTGCAGTGGATACAGAAAAGAATTTTTAAAAACATGAAGAATAAAAAACAACAGCAGCAAAAATAACAGAAAAATTGAGCAAAGATTGTGAAAGAAGTAATGCAATAATTTATCATCAGGGCTGTGACTGGTTCCCTGCTCAATTCTCAGACCAATTCACCATCTGCAGACCCACCAGAAACATGTCATCTGCTTCTGACATCCTTTGCCACATGAAGCCACTTGTGGGCAAGAATCGTAGACTGGATGAACTATTTTGGTGGCATCATTGCTGCTTGTATAAAAAATGGCCTAAATGGTCATCCAACTCATGAATATATTGGCATGTGTTGGGAGGAAGCGTGACATACAGCCTTTTTAAGGGCTAGACTGCAGAGAGAAACAACCAGTAGATAGAGCAAAGAGGGGTAGGTGTTCTTCCTTACAGCCTCCCCTCAATTCTCCTTGATTTTAGGTGTTATTTTCCTTGCTATGAATGGAAGGCATTTAGGTCGGGGATAAAGTATAGGTGAGGGACCAGTCAGCACTCTAGTTTTCTGTCTTAGTAAATGCTGTGAGGTGAAAGAAAGGCTGTTGTTTTGCAATGAACTTGATTCTGTTCTGTTTTTTGCTCTGCTTTTTTCCATTCTGCCAAAGGCATGCTGTTTCCTAATACAGTACAGCAGAAGAAAACTTCTTCATAAATGCCTGTCATAAGCAGGGCCAGTGCATTCTTTTAGCCACAAAATATAGACCTTGGAGGGAGGAGCAGGAACACACACACTGTTGGGTACTCAGAATTTCTTTATCACATCTGAGTTTCAATAAACCCTGCTAAAGCATTAGTTTGAGTCACCAAATGAGCCCTTCCTGTTCATGATCTACTGTGTTTCTGTTGAGAGAATCTTAAAGACAAGCAATGAAAATGGGTATAAATACTACCCTTCCCAACATCCAGAGTGTTCTCTGCATTTCAGCTGGATTGGCAACAAGCTCCTGTCTGTGTTGCCGGCAGCAGCTGGCAAACTAATTATGAGGCACATTAAAGATGTCGCACTGTCTGCTGTGGCTTTGCAGCAGTACCTGAATCCAAGAGATCCTTAAAATAACAGTAACTATGGGAGGAGAAGCTATGCTGAAATCTTTGCTTTGTTGTGGCTGTTATAATTTCTTCCAGGCCTTCACTCTTCTCTCCACTGCCTCCTAAAGCCAACACTATAATGCCACCATGCAGAGAGCTGCATTAAAATACAAAGCTTTGCTTGTGAGGATGGATTTGGCCCGATTACCCCCTTGCAGCTGCTGAAATACAGAATGTGGGAATGTGTTTGAAAAATCAGTAAGTGTTAAAGGGCATTTTTGAGTCCAGAGCTAGAGGGAGAGCTGAAAGGAGAGATGGGAAGGACTGAATCACCCGAGACTTGGAAAATTGGACAGGGAGCATTGTGAGCTGGTAGCCAATGCCACAGATCTAGAATAGCCCTGGGGAAGAGTTATTTTACAGACAACTGTCTGTAAAAATACCACTTAGAAATAATGAGATTTATGTCAGATGTCTATGAACAGTTCCTGAAGAAGAGAATTACTGAACTACAGCCAAAAGCCCACTATATTTCAGAGCGTATCTGAGCCACAGCACACATTTCACAGGGGAAGGTGTTATCAATGATGCCCCAAAGCAAGCACATCTTGACTGAAATGGATTTAAACATTTAAACTTCATCCTCTGTTAGCAGAGCAGGTTTGCAACTGGGGTGGTTATTGGAGCAAAGTTATCCAGATTAATGGCTGAACATAAGAAAGTAGCTTATCTCAAATAGATTTGAAGTCGATCTGAGTCCACTGCCAATCTCTGGCAGTGGGCAATGTCAGCATCTGCAGGGAAATATGTCAAAACCTTACGTAAAAATGATCAGTGATTATTTATCGCACAGATTATGGATTATTGTGAAGAAATAAGGGGATGGGTATTTTTTTCTATAACATATTCAATTCTTATATTTTCCTTCTGTGTCAGTCCTGAGAGATGAATTTCCGTAATCTATCAAGAAAATAAGCATTCCTTGTTTTGAGGTAGTGTGCGCAAACTTACCTGTGAAATGATTCTTACCAAATGCCCTTCTGAATGTGTTAGAACTCACTGTGTGAGTATTTCAAGAGCTGATCAGTTGATTCACCTGATTTTCAACCTAAAATCTGTTTGTACTTTTGTTTGGTATATTGGTCCATTATTATCTTGCTTAATATGTTAAAGCAGCACTGGAAGAGCAGTCATTTCCCCAGCTGGAAAAATGCCCTTCAACTTCTCTGTGAAGCTGTCTGATTTCCAGACAAAGAGCTAATGTTGGAACACAGCAGATTTATTATTATTATTATTAATATTGTGGTTATTATTATTTGTGAGCACCAGAATTACAAAAATCTGTTTTCCTTAAGTGTCATTGCTTTTTGCATCAGTGTTCTCCTTCTTACACAGTAGCCCTGCCTGCACAACCCAAAACTTCTTCTTCAGCATTATGTACTACAACTGCTTCAGGGCTACATTTGTGCTGTTTAGCCTGCCAGTGCATCCCTACTGTTTGTCCAGCTGGGCTTAGACATAATGTTTTGCCAGAGAATTGGTGGATGAGATGCTGATGACTCATTTGTTTCAGAGCTGCATTTGATTTCCTTCAGACATAGAGACTGTACTAGAGTTAATTATGTGATTCTTTATTTATATGCTTTATTTTATCCTTTGAGTGTTCTGAAAGACTTGTACAAACTTTGCATGGTGAATGAGAAAAATGGCTGTTTTGGTTGTAGGGGTAGATTGGATTCCTGAAGGTAACAGTGCATTCTAGATTTGCTGATTGTCAGTGTCTTGTTATGATGTTTTTTGAGTGACAAGCTGCATAACATCTTGGTGGGAAGAGACTTTTCTTTGCAGCCACTGCTATCCACAGCAGTTTTTTGTTTGCTGACTCATGGAGAACTTTGCAGCTTAAATTGATGTCTGTATTTCAGTGGAGAGTGAAGTCCCATTTCTTTTATCTTAGGAATGGTGAAGTTCTTTGTGACCATAATGTGTATTACAGAAACAGCAAGCAATGTCAAAGAGCATGTGAAAGTGTTGTCTGAGTTAATGTTAACTTCCTTTTTTGATTATAGAGTTGCATGCTTTTGGGAGGCAGAAAGACTACAGACATTCCACTGGAAGGTTATCTACTGACTCCAATTCAGAGAATTTGCAAATACCCACTTCTGCTTAAGGTAAACCAAAAAAGAATGTCTTTGGCTAGTTGTTTTACTCTTGGAGTGACTTTGCAACTTTTTAACCCTGGATTTCCTGTCACTGCTATTATCCTGACTTGTGCTTTTAGAGATTCAATGTTGTCTACAAAAAACGTCTTTTTATGGGTACAGCCAAAAGCTGGTTGATGACACTGTTAAATCTTGTAATGGTGTGAGTAAACCAGACAGGGTAAGGTACTCATCAGTTGACTTCAGATTTCTTCTGATATTTATTGAGACCTGACTGCTATTTTAGCCACTTCCTGAAAAGCTGCATGCAAATGGAACTGTATCAGTATTCTAAGGAACTCCGTGTCTCTTGGGGATTGGAAACCAGATACACCTTTCATCACCAGGTTTTTAGTTTGAGCGTATTCAGGTCAGTAATGATCCAAATTCTTCATCATCTGACAGCTCTTTGGTGGCTTGTTTGAAAACCATTTGGTTGTCTCAGACAAATTTCCACTGGACAAGTGTAATTACAGAAATGACTCCTGCAATTTACACTAATTGGCCCACTTGCTAGCTGGCATAGTGTAGGAGTTAAAGAACCAAAGACATAAAAAGAGCCAACTTACCTCTTATTCCTTCTGGTCAGGGCTGGGTGATGTACCTGGTGGGAGAAGGAAAAGGAGAAATCAGTTTCTAGGAGAGCTTACATCACCAGTAGTCTTGACGCCACATAATGGCTAAAAGCCACAGATTTTCATTGATGTTCAGTCTCATATTCTCAGAGTAATGCTGTATTTAATAAAATACAACTAATTCTCAATAAATATAAGCAGCAGCTATTTCTCATCTCAACAGAATGGTCCCTTCCTTAATTGTGGAGGAAAAGAATGACTCTGTGACAATCTGGTGCTCTTGGGCACAGGCTGGACCTGTGAATCAAGTGTACGTCATGTAAAATTATTGCAGTACTGTGTCTGTAAGTTCAGATTGAATAAGGACTTTTAAAGGTCCAGAGCAGTTAGCTCAATACTGATGTTTTTCCTTTAATAAAAGTCCAAATTCATCTGATGAATATTTAAATCATTTCTTTCCATCTCCTTGGAGCTTTCAGAGAAAAAAATTCAAGATCTGTCCTTCCTACAAGTGGAATCATTTTGCTGTCTGTGCAGCAGACACCCATCTTAAAATCTTACAGTACATGTTCATGTGCCATGTCTTGTGAGTGTAACTACTGAGACTTACATGCGCACAGACAGTTTAGCAGTTGAGTCCATCCAGTGGAATGAAGACTTCTCTTATGGTTTAAAAACACCAACAAAAGCCAAAGAACAGAAGAACATTCTTTGTTTGTTTCACCACAAATTCACAGCTATAAGTTATGTCCTATTCAAGGTTTGCCTGGTACTTGATAGTACAAAATTTTCAGAGTAAGTGCAAATGTTTCAGATGTGGAAGGAAAAAAGAAAGGCTGAGTGAAGAAACAAACTGATCTCTGGTAGTGCTGACCAGGAAATGCAGCTCTTCAAGAAAAAAGTAAAATAGACCTAAAACCAGCACAAACTTCAATTTAAGTGTTTGTTCTCCCTTTGCTCCTGAACTGCAGCTATTGCTCCAGAAATAGCTGTTTTGTATTCATGGGAATTTCATCTTATTTTATTTAATTCCCAGAGCAAACACATGCACTGTATTCCAGCTGATTTGAAAAATCGACACTTACCCACTTTCTTATTTGACTTTGTTTCTAATAGGAGTTTGTGAACATCCAGATTTTCTGATGACTTTGATATGACCTTGTTATAGTATAGTTAGTATAGCTAAGCAGTTAGATTTGATAAAGATAATATGAGCACAGTAGCTCAGACTTGCCAGTGTTTGAAAGCCAGCCTAAATACTAAAGCACATTTAAATGTGATAACTGCTTTTCCTTAATACTGTATGCAAGCATTGTTCTTCCAGAATAATAGCATCCCCCACAGAGTCCATTTCAGTTACTTAATTAGGAATAGCATACTGGAATATCTCCATATACAGGTACATTTTAAGCAAATATTATCAGTAATTTCCAGTGTAAAGTATGGCATCCTGTAATTGATAAACTTATATTTTGTTATCCTCTGTTGAAGCTTTTTGTGGTTTGAAACATGGGACTCAAACTTTGCCATTCGGTTTCACCATCTCTGTGCTAATTGAGCAGCAGTGATGTTATTATGTTTGTTCCCCGTACAGTTTTTATGTGCTCCAGAAGGCACAAGAGAGAATTAGCACAAACTCACTGGTCAGTAAGTTAGTTTTATCCCCAGTTTAAACCCTCCCTAATGTGACCATCTTCCACCTCTTTCCAAGCTGTCACAGTACAGTGGGAGATTTAAAGTCCATTTGGGTACATAGGTGTTCTGAATACTTGTCTGTTAGTGAAGAGCTTTGTCAGAAAAAGCGAGAAAAAGGCTTTGAGCAGGATTAAACAAAATAGAACTATGCTTGTTGTGATGGACATTATGATTTGTAAGAAGAAGCAAAGGCAAACAGGTGTACAAAACTTGAGAGCACAGACTGAATGAGTGACCTACAATCCCAGCATGGATGTGGATACTGGAAATCTTACTGAGTAAATATTTCTATCAGAATGTTTTGGATTAAGGCAACTCTGTCTCACTGATAATAATTATGACTCCATATTAATTAGCATTAACTACGCTTCTTAGTTCTAGAAGCAGATGTTGTGTAAACCAACCTCTGAACAAAAATAGCCATTTTCTCCTTAATAAAGAGCATTTATGTCAGCAAGAGGAAAACCCTAAGGGAGCAGTGATCATGAGTTAATCACACCACTGGGGGTGGGGATTGGATGCAGTCATTTATCTTCTTCTTCTTCCCAAAACACAAGAAACACACAGCACATGATAGCTGCCACCCATGGGCTCTGATAGCCCAGTGCTCACACAGGGGCTGTTTCTTAGTTGATATCTATTCTCTTAAGGAACTGCTAGGTCTGCAGCCAGAAATGCACATTCCACCTCTGATCCTTTAAAAATATAACGACTCCATGGAAGACTTAGTAATTATGTATTGCATCATGTGATGGAAGACTCGCTGGCCCTAGGAGAGAAAGAAAACCTAGAGGCAGAAAGCTGAGCATCCAGCCTGAGAGCCTTCTCAAAAGAAAAAGCTCAACAGTGAGGCAAACACAGACTGCAACAAGTGTGGTACCTGGGGTGTGAAAGGGAAAAAATGGAAGGCTGGTGGTGGATGAAGGAACTTGCTCTCCTCACTCTCCATCTCCCACATTCCTCCCAGCAGAGTTTAAGGATGAAGATCTAGTTAGCCATAATTGAATATGCTTAATCTTTGGAGTTTTGTATCCCCTGTTCAGGAGTGTGATGTTGCTCTGAGATTCATAATATTGCCTGGTTGAAATCCAAGTCTATGTAGCACAACACTACAACATTAAGAGTTATATATGCCCTACAGAGTTGTAAGGAACACTGGCAATTTATTAATCATACTTCTGTCTTTGACACTTTGTGTATACCATAGTGAATAACTGCTAATATATATAAAACATGTTTTTGTTGCACTTTAAATTGGCATATATTGCAGATTTGATGGTACATTTAATGTCATCAGTTTCACTGATTTACAGTTGCTTGGTTTTTACCTTCAAGAAACAGCTACAGAAGTTATGCAATGTAAATGTATACAGGATAAAAAAAAAACAAACTACTGTGATTGGCAGATGCAGAGCCTGGAGTAGCATCTATTTTCTGGTTAGTTTAAGTGGAAAATAGATTTTTAATACATGCAAATGTTAAAAACTGAAAATACAAATAAAAGAATCCCTGAAACAGAAAGGACTGCGATTTTTCTGAGCTTTTTTTTTTGTCTGGGGGCGGGGAGCACAGTTTGGAATTGAATCTTTTCTTACCACATCTCTGTGAATTGATAAGAGATAGGGTGTCTTTGTTATCTGTAATCCTGAGATGTTCACTAAAATAACTAACAGATGCATCCCAGAAACCATGTTTTATGCATGCACTGGTTGTAGTGTGAAGCAACACAGCCTGGCAAGCAATGATTTGCTTGACATTAATAGTCACTGCACGGAATTAGTGTTAAAGCCATGTGTGGGTGATGAGAAGGGTATGAATATAGGAAGAAGGACTTTTTAAAATACAGGGACTTAAGTATTTAAACTGCAAAACGTGTTTGGTTGTCAGTTTTAGGTACACAATCATTTTCTGTGTAGCAACGGAGGATATGGGGAAGGATGACAGACTTTCTGTCTTTAAAAAGATCAGTTAAGCAGAATAACATCCTTTCTGCTAGGAAATATTAAAATTGTGTTTACATTTGAAAAAACCTCTCGTTTCCTTTGCCTGCATGCGTTGTTTGCTCATCATCCCCCCTGCCACCTCTTTGCATCTTCCTGTGCAATGTTCATGATGCTGAGCTCTCTCCTCACAGTTTTGTTGTTGTTGTTGTTTGTTTTTTTTTGTGTGTGTGAAAAGCACAATTAGTAGGTAAACAAGTGCATGAACAGCTGATGTGTTGTCTTATGTGATTACTTCTTACATTTATGTTCTATTCTATCAAGAACCCTTTTAGCCATAAGCTATTTAAAGCTGTATATGATACTGAAATACTGTAGTTGAAAATCCTATTCCTACGTTGTGTAATTGAAGATTGACATTTCTATGAAGAGTTCTCTTTTTTGGGGGGAGGGGATACAGTTAATAGGAAGTAAGATAGCATTGAAATCTCTAGCATTGCATTTCCTATATAGTTACTTCCCGGTTGTTAGACAATTCAGATGGAACTAAGAAGCCAAATAATCTTTTAGAATCCAAACGCAAGAGGAGACAGTTTTTATTTCCATCTTAGTTCATTAGAGATTTTTTTTTTTTTCCAAAAAATGTACTTTTGCAACTTTTCTTTTTTCTTTCCTTCTCTTTCTCTGAGGGAAAGTGAGAAGTCAGAGGATAATGCCTGAGATGAGAGAGACTGAAAAATACCAACATTTCTGTTCCCAACTGCTGGTTAGTCTGAAGGATTAACAGGTCTGTAGGTAGAAAGTCAGTATTTTATGAATTAGTTGAAGACACTCTTTGCAAGGAATAGTTTTCTGTAAGTGCCAGTAACCTCATGTTCTGGGCCTTGTAGTGCATAAGTTGCAGCACATGAGACAGTCATTCCAGACAGCATTATATATGAGCTTTCTGGAGGACAGGTCAGTCATACCCAAGGTTTGCCATCTGGTCTCTCTCTCAGCTGCCTTTCTAAGTGTTGGCAAATGCTCTCATAGTTTACACATCATAAATCTGCCACTCTAATAAACAAATACCCAGAGCTCCCTGGCTGTATTTCAGAAACACTGGGCTGTGTTCTTATAGGAGATGTAAGTGTCAGTGCAACAGGGTTCTTCCTTGGGTGCTTAATACTAAGCAGGAGTGGGGGCAAGCAAGTCACTGCCCCTGTGACTCTGACTGTCAACTGCTGCTTTTGAGAAAACTGAGTACCCATGTAGTGCCCTCCCTGCCTTATCCAGTCCCCTCTCCTGCTCTTGCTCAGTACAGCAGGTTGCTAGCAGGAGTTGCTTTCTGTCCTGCCCTCTTCAAAATCTCCACTGGATACATACAGAATCCACTAAAGTCAGAAGATGGAGGATAGGGGGTTGATTGAGAATAGAATAGAAAAGGACTGAATCTCAAAGATTCCTTTTCCTCACATTAGCAGCCACTGAAAAAAAATGCTTGGGGTTCAGAAAGTGGGTGATTCCTGTATCTTCCCTCCCTGCTTTCAGGCACTAGGAGGCACAGGAGTTGCTGAGGGATGTCCTGCAGATTAGAAAGATGGTGTAGCTGTGGGTGTGTGGGACATTAAAGTTGCAGACTCCTGTATTGTTCAAGACAGACTGTATGACACAGACTGTCCTCTTTCTGCCTGCAAGCAAACCTGGAGAGAAATAGTTCATGATTGCATGTGTGTAGATACAATTTCTGCTATAGCAGAAGATGGTTTCTTGTCTGTGTTCGCAGCTGTGGCTGTAGCAGGCTTCAGCAGAAGCTGAGCATCAACCCACATCCCTTCACTGACAGGCTCTGGAACCTGACACTGAAAGTACCAGTTAACTTGAACTAGAGGTTGTGTGAACAGAAAGCGGTTTAGGAACAGTGCCTGCATTCCATGTTGTGCCTCCAAGTCAGGGGAAGCAAGCCCTTGTAGTGCTCAAGATCACCTGAAATCTGAGTTGGTGTCAAACAAGACAGTGTGTTACAAAGATCTTTAATGTCAATATGGCAAAAGATAGCATGGAGAAGAGTCAATTGCTTAGGTTAATATGTTGATGTGAAGAAGCCAAAGACAAATCAGACTACGGAATAAATGTTGTTGGAGGCTATGACCAGCATTTGGGGATTGTAATCTCTCATCCTGGATGATCACCACCTGGAGCCATTAGGTTGTCTTTGCCCATACTGCTGGGAGCTACGGACTGCAGCAGTTTGGCTCTGTCCAGATCACACCGCACACTGCTGTGCAGGCTCTCTGACTGCATTTCAAACATTCTCCTCTCTCATGCAAAATGATGCAGTTCAGCAGCAGTTTACCATTTAGTCACAGGACTTTAAAACAACCAAATACTATGTTGAGGCAAAACATAACAGGGAGAAATATTTCAGGCAATCTGAAAATGTGGGTCTTAAGTACCATATTATGTATCAAAAGGAAATTACCAGGCTTAGCTAAGGTTTCTTTAATGCATTTCAATCCCTTTGTGGCTGACTATAAAATAACATTGGTCTAAAAAATGATTAATTGTGTGTTGACATTGGTTGCCCCTTTGCCAATCTGGTAGAGTTGTCAGGTCTCAAGTTTTCCCATTGTTGTCCTTCAGTGGTCAGTGTTTATGGGATGCTGTGCATTGAAACAAGTGAAGCAGACTCTTAGGAAATGCTTTGCAGACAAGTTGTTTTCTACATTGCTTACTCCAGTCAAAGTATATGTCACTCTGGCATGTTTATCTTTTGGGGAGCCCATATCCCACATGGACTTTTGCCATGCGCCTGTCTTGGTCATACCAGAAACAAATACATGTGGCACAGCAAAACATATTTGGCTTGGGTTCTTTCAATGTGATTTAATTAACATAGTGATTTTCCTTCATTTATTTAGCAGCATTCATATAAAGTAGCAGCCTTGCAAGTGTGAGGAGCAGAGAACACTGTCTATAAAACCCATTAAATCTGGAATACTGGCATTTTCCTACAGGATTGTACTTCAGTGCTGTGTTTGGCCTTTCCACAAGCTACATCTAACCTCTATTTTTTATCTTTAAAGGAATTGGCTAAGAGGACTCCCTCTAAGCATCCTGATCACCCAGCTGTCCAGAATGCACTGCAGGCGATGAAAACAGTCTGCACAAATATCAATGAGACCAAGAGACAGATGGAGAAACTGGAAGCCCTGGAACAGTTGCAGTCCCACATTGAAGGCTGGGAGGTATGATGCAGAACTAGCAAGCTCCCTGGAGACAATTCATTGCACAATGCAGTGGGCTGAAGTTTGGTGACGCATACTGTGTGCAGGGATTTCTGATGTGTAAATGTGCTTGGAGGTGTGGGTGGTATCACTCTGACAGGTTTAGAATTCAGTGTTTATTTTTGAGCGTGTGGGCTGCTGCTAAATTGCAGCAGAAGATGTGGATCTTAAAAGGGGTAAAGTTGTTAGAGGTGGGGAGAACTGAAATTTCAGACACGCAGGTTTTGTTTGAAGGACAAATCCAGAAGTGAAATCAGGACTGGTCTAAACAGCACCAGCTTCCCTCTCCATTCCTACAAGACTTTAGTTTTGGTGTGAGCATTGAAAGTTGGCATCATACAGATTTCCTGTATAAAAAAATAAAGTTAGATTAGAAAGTAACTATTATGTTTGTGTCTTCTCCAGTTAAGTTTTTCATGGATGTGTTTCTAGTGAGGTGTTTCTCAGTGAGTGGATTTGTATGGGAAGAGTCACTTAAGTATGAAAGAGTGAAAAGTAAGAAAGGTAGAGAACTGGGATGTGAAGCCTGGGGAAAGAGGAAGTATAGGAAAAGAGCCACACAGGAGAAACACTGCTAAGTGGGGATGGTGCACAAAAGAATTGGCAGCTTATCTTGTGATGATTTAAGCTGAGGCCCTTGAAATGGTGGAGTTGGAAGCCTCTGGGAGGTGCACCACAGGGAGTCAGTGGTGTTAAATGGTCTCATAGGGAGACTGGCGTCAGCTTTTAGTAAGACTGACATTTAAAATGTCGAGACTGATCATTGCCAGCTGAGGACATCTTTTTAGAGGTCATGTAAACTTCCTCATGTTTGGACTCTTGGGTGCTCTCCATGGCTCTTTTTTGGGTTGTTTTTTCTGTCTTTCGTGTATGTTTTAAACTATGCTCATTTTCTCCCCAAAGGATGTTCTTGGCATCCAGCTAAGACATGAGAGCAACCCAGATATCCAGCTGTGTATTTTTTGGATAGCAAGCTCAGCAAACAAAAAAGTCATACAGTGTTCTGTATAGGAGGACTTTCAGAAGCAGTCAAAACCATTTCAAACGCAATGCAACTCATAGGTCGTCTAGGCAAGAGTCATAGTTTGAACCTCAGGGCTTGAAGCATGATTCCTAAAGTGTGCATGATGTAATAAATGAAGTGGTGTGAAACTTCATGCAGTTTGGGGGCAGTGGATGAGGGGAGGCTTACTAATTCACAGCAACAGTCTGGGTCTGAAAACACTTTCTGATTTGTTTATATACACTGTTTTGAAAGATAGTCACCTATGTTACTCAGCCCAAAAGCTCAAAAAGGGAAAAGGGTTTCTCATTCCCAGTAAGCTGTGGATAGTTTCTGAGTCTTGTAGTAGCTCATTAAAAGGAGGAAAACCAGCTTTATAAATGCGGACTAATGCTAAACATATCACATTTTTTTCTATGTGCACATTAAGCAATTTGAAACAGACTGACAGTTTTCTATTTTTGGGTTGCCACAGTACTATGTTCTTGCAAATTATGACTCTTGAGCAAAGAGTTGTTTGTAAATAGCTGGTTTTAGTTCTTTCAGATGTATTTCATGAAATATTCTGAATGAGGAGCATTCCTAGTTCCTGTCCTGTGGAATGCTGCAAATGATGAATTAAGAGCATTTTAAACATAGTAATGGAGGGATACAAAGCACAGAACTGTCTGTAAGAGAAGCTTTTATGTTCGGATTTTGAGTTTACCTGATGGAAATCTCTACTAGGAAACAGTGAACCTTTTTTGTCCGTTACTATGGTTATAGATATTGAAACATTCAGGCCCTGTGTGTGTGTTCATGCACTGTATGTACTAATCTGGTAATGCCTATGGTTTCCAACAGCTTTAATACAAAGCATCTAAACTGTCAAAAAGTAGCAAGCATCAGCTTTTATTTGACCATGTCTTTTATGACTGTGAGATGTAGCCTGACTCTGGGGTGTGTGCAAGCAGCCCAACTTAAAGTAACTTTTTTCACTTAATTTGGAACAGGCTCCACTTTTTCTAGTGTTTCTGTTTAACTATATCAGCACAATTTCACTGGGTTTTGTAATTATTATTCCTTTAAATTGCTCCTGTGGGGCCATCCTTGGTATGATCTTCATCCTTTTGCTACCCTCAGTATTTCCAGTGTGAGGGATGATATAAAATGATTTTGCTTCTGCAATGTCTCATTTTCTTGCTTTTAAGGTTCATCTGGAGTTTCAGTAATAACTGTTGTTATTTTTTTATATAAATTTTCTCATATAAATCTTCTTCACCAATCTCTTTCTCCTTCTAACACAATCCTGTCTCAGTATCAAACACTGAGCATAAATTGATATCATCCTATAAGACTCTTTTGGGACACGACGGTGGGTCACATTAAAGTAGGCCAAAACTGGGAAGCATCTGAGATCTGCAGCTTGATCAGAGATTTGTTCATCTAAATGAACTCTGCTCAGATTCATTCTTCTGGAATGCACAGAATCCTGGTAGGTGTATGTTAGAGAATAGTTTCAGACAGGTCAGTCTGGCTTTGGATAATTCTTCCGTGAAACAAGTATTAGTTTATACAGGGGTAAGAAAGTAAAGAGTACTCAAGAAGGCCAGCTTTTATGTAGAACATTTCTGATTGTTTAGCAAAGGACCAGTTAATATGCTGCTTTTATTAATTGTATGTTGATTATTCTGTGAGTTGAGCTCCTTCTCATGAGTTATCTTCCCTGAATAAGGAAGAATGAACACATTCTCCAATCTGAAATGTTTAGGGAAAGAGAACACCCATCACAGAATGGGATGAGCTGTGAGATGTGTTAACGCTTAGGCAGATCAGTCATTTCTAACCAGCTACGATGTTTTGTTTTCTTTTTGCCTGCAGCTTGGTCCCACTTAGAAAAGTGAGAAATCCTGTTTTGTCTCAGAAAACATCAAATCTTCCTGCTCTGTTTATTACTACTGAAAAATCTCTCATTTGGGTGTAAATGAGAAGTAGGTAGGTTGACAGGAAATGCATCAACAGGAAACAGATTACCAGTATTCAGATACCATCATGATGGGTCTGACAGAAAAATAAAGATATTAGATTTTGAGAAGCAACTATTGCAATCTTTGCTTTGATTTCCTGCACAAAATAGGCCAGATAATTTTTCCATGTGGGGAACATGCTTTTATATTGTACATTTGGATGGTTTCTGTTCCTATTTGCGTATGTGCCATTGGGGTTACAATTCTGACATACTGGTATTGCTCTTGGAGGTAGTCACGGTCAGCATGTCATTTTCAAAATAACAAGTGAGTATTCCTGGACATGTATTAATTATTTCTATGATGGATAAGAAAATAAAATCATACCAGAGCAACAGATGGAAGCGTTGCACCCAACTAGTTCATATGTGATTGAATAAAAAAACTACAGGCACATCTGAACATCGGTGTCCATTCTTGGCAGCCTTTAAAGAATGGCTTCTTCCGTGTTAGTGAAAAGAAGATGACAGCACAACTGGCATGGTTTGATTTAGAAAACAATGTAATTAAATCTTCATTCACACCTTTACAGCGACTGCATTGCATTTGGATAAGCTGATTTAATTCATCTTAATGGTAACAGAGTTGATCTGAAGAAAATTCACTCAGGCAATGTCTAAGAACATTCTAACAAATCCTTTCTAGATGGAGGTAGATCTCATGTCTGCTCACAAAGATGTTTGCAGTTAGGTGGGATGAACTGCGTTTTACAAATCTTTTCTGGTATTTGTGAGTATAGACTTAATGGACCTTGGCAAGTCAAGCAGTTTGTTGATACTGGATATCGTGCAATCTAAAGTGAGTTCTGTTTTCCAGTAAGACTTAAGAGAGAAATCTCATTATCTAATTTACTTCCTTATCTACGTGCAGACCATGGACGGAACCCATGGTGTTACTTTAGGTCGTTCTTCCTTCCAAATGAGAAATAAATGCAAATGTTCCAGAACTGGGTGGCAAACGCTTCTCATCTGTCTGTGTGTTTTTCTGAAAAGACCTTCTTCAGTAGGATCCTTTGAAGTAATACTAGACCAAGGAACTCTGCACCAGTGACTGTGGTTTAGCCAAACCAATCTTGTTTGGGCCATGGAACATCTGAAGAGCAGATTCACAACTGCGTTCATTCAGAACGTGGAGATACTTGAAATTTGCCTGTTCTGAGTACAAACCAGGACATGGACCCTAACGTGCTGTATTTCAAAGACTTAGAGATAGATTTTGCTAGAAATAATCATAATAAACGTTTGGGGAATTAATGGCTTAGTGATCTGCTTTGGTTGCTCTGAGCTTTTGGGGATCCTCATACACTTAAATGCCTTGAGCATTAAGCTCAGTTATCTCTGTGTCTGTTAAATGCATGTAATAATTTGCACATGACAGCTAGCACAGTGTCTGGGACCCAAACTGTGATGTTCATGGCTACATTTCTAACTTGCATGTATTCTTTAGAACTCCAGTAAGGGGAGCAGCTGCAAACACTTCTAACAAAAGAGAGAGATCTACCACTAGGATAACTTTCTAGAGGGATGGTTACTAGTGACTTACATGACTATCAGAGCCAAAGAAGTACCATTGTTCTTTTATAAAGCTTTTTTAAAGCCATCAGTTGTCATACTTGCAGTGATAGCATGGGGTCAAAAGGGAAGATTAATGGGCTTGGGAGATTGACAATATGGCTGCTTTAAGGATAAATCTCTTAGAGTTAGGGAAGATTTATCACAGTGTATGGAGATTCCAAAACATTTATAACCCAGAAAGGCATGATGTGTTTAGCTGCAATAAGAAATCGAAGGCTTCCTCTTCTTAAAACATCAGCCATTGTGCAGTTTAATAACGTGCAGATAAAATGACAGCATTTTAGTAAGAATGTTTCATTGTGTGCGCACAAAAACGTGAAGAGTAAACACGATCCCTCTTCTGTTTCAGGGCTCAAACCTGACAGATATCTGCACACAGCTCTTGCTCCAAGGAACTCTGTTAAAAATCTCAGCAGGAAACATCCAGGAGAGAATGTTCTTTCTATTTGATAATCTACTGGTCTACTGCAAGAGGAAATCCAGGTAAGTTCATCTGCCTGTATGGCTTTATAAGGGGACTATTCTGGGGTTTTGTACATAGGAAGTATGATCATTTACTAAGCACTCACTGTGTTCCCCGTTGCTATGTAAGGCTGAGTCATAGTTGTGACTTTCCTCTGTTCTTGACTATTGCTATTGCTTATACTATATGAGGAGGAAATTACAATGTGATGGGATAAATATGCTGGAGATTAATGGGGTCCCCACCCTGAGAAGCGCACAGCCCAAAGACAGAAGTTGATACAGTACAGAAAAATCACTAAGTGAGTTCTTACAGCTGGAAGGCTTCCCAGAGCAGATGGGTCTCCAGGAGTGATGTGAAGAAGGAGGCCTTGCCAACTTTCTTTGTTAGGTTATTCTAAGCAGAAGAGGGTGACGTGAAAATTGATATAAAGCCAAAAAAAGGGGAAAGAGGACTAAGGGAACATTTAGTAGCTGCAGGACACACAGGATAGAGGAAGAGATGAAGATCAGCAGCCCATGTGCTCTATGAATTGTCTTGCTTTCTTATCCTAGTAGCAATTTTGGCATCATTTTACCTTATAAAACTCGAGCATTATTGACATCTACTGCTTATTTTTAAAATAGCACTGGCTCTGTGGATGGCATTTTTTTTTCTGTTGCCATTATACTGTAATTCAATTCTTAAGCTTTTTGTCTCCACATTCCTAGACTCATCCTGGTCTTTTCTGGATTTACCATCCATCTTCCACTGTTCAGATCTCCTGCAAATATCCTCCCTCTTCTTCAGTTTATACCTCTTTACTGGTGATGGCCAACCCAGTTAGATCTTATCAAAAACCAGAGCATTTAATCCAAGGAAAATACTTAATTTCAAATTTGGGGATTATTTTCAGTTTGTTTAATAGAAATTTTGGAACCATTAAACTGGGAAAAAAAAATAATCATGTCAATAATGTTCATATATTTTGTGTGAATAATGGTGAAACTATATAAAAAGCAATTTGTTAGACGAAATCTACTTTATAAATTATTAGAATGTAATATAAATACTTTAAAAAAAAAGAAAGGACACAAATCTTAAATAGCTTCTAATCTAATCTAACTGAAGCATTGTGACATTGTGGAAATGGAGCAGAATCACAGAATAGTTTGGTTTGGAAGGGACCTTTAAGATCATGCCTTTCCAACCCCCATGAGGGACACCTCCCTCTAGACCAGGCTGCTCACAGCCCCATCCAGCCTGGCCCTGAAGGCCTCCATGCAGGGGGCACCCACAGCCTCAGTGGGCAACTTGTAAGAAAACTGAAACGTTTTGGTTTGACATTTTACCAATTTGCAAAATCCACACTTGTGAAAAAGGCAGTTCAGAAATGGAAAACTTCTTATTAAAAGAAAAATCAACTTGATATGTAACCTTTTCCTCCTTCAGAGCTCTTAGAAGCTGTTTCACTATTTCTGTTTGTAGTCCAGGTTAGCGTAGTCCCTCCCGCTGCCCAGGCACATTTCCCGGAATGCAAAGATTTAGAAAACAAAATGTTCTACTGCCTTTTAAGCAACTCTGTTTTTTGTACAGGGATGTCACTGAGCTGCTCTGCAGTTTGGCGTAATTTTGGAGGAGGTTGCTGTAACACTTAGATTTTCCCAAAGGATCAATATTGTTTATCTTTGTCTAATAATATAGCTTGAACTGATGAAATGCCCAGAATCTGATTTCTATTAAAAAACTGAACATTTTATTAAGTCTACTGGGAATTGCCAAATGTGAAAGATAAATTTAGGGATTGTTACATGACTTAGTTTTGGATATTTCCCCTGTCTAGCTGCTATTTATAATTAGCCCAGGATGGAAATGCATTTATTTCCAGTTGTGCTGCCATGATCATTTGAGCAGTTGCTTGACAAACAACCAAGGTAGAACACAGGTTTGAAAGAAAAGCAAACAAAGCCTTCCCATGTCAGTTCCCAACTTGAAATTGAATTAGATGATTCTTATCACACTTGCACTTTGCGAATCTTGTAGAAGTCAGTGGAGTTTTCCTGGATCAAAATGTACAATCAGAATTCAGCCCTAATCTTCAGTAGATAATCAGAGCTGCAGCCATTTTAGTTTGGGCATCACCTTAATACTGGTAGTACAAATTAGAATTAGCTTTGTTGTGACCATTTTAAGATGTGTTTAGAATCAGAACTAGATTTGTCATTATAGATCTCAGACTACGATCTCAGCTTTTGCAGAAGCTTTGGGAAACCTGCCAAACTGATGACATAGATTTCTATTTTTTTATTTCTTTTTCAGAGCTGAGTATTGCTTTGTGTTCTTGGTGGTATCACAGATTGCTGCTTAAATTGATTCCTGATGTTAGGAACAATATGTTTCATGTGGGGAAGTGGGCTGAGTATTTAAAGGGTTTTATTAAGGCTGCTAGGACAGCTTTTCTTTTGACTCCAACAGACATATTTAGGAAATGATCTAATAGCTCCTAGATCTCAGGCTCTGTCAGGCTGATTAGATGTTAATTTATGGTCATTATCAAAGGTATATTTATCCCTAAAATTAGTTGTAAAAAGGAAAAGTTGTTTAAAATCCCGTTGTGTTTCTCATCATGCCACAGTTATCACAGATATTTCACTCTGACAAAAATTTCTCCCCAGCTGTTTTTTATTGCATTATTCTTTGAATTTTATGAACTCCTGGCAGTTTGCCACAGCAATCCCTTCACTGTACAGAGTTTGGACACTTGCCATCTCAAGCGGTGATCATTTGACCAGTCATGTTTTGGTTCATATAGCAGGGTTGTTCTTAGATATTAAAGCTCAGCAGGTGTTGGTTGTGTAGTTTTAAACCTATTCTAGACATAAAAATCAGAACATAAATAGTAATGAAAAGTGCTTTCCTGAAGTTTTTTTTATAAGATACTTCAACAGACACTGAAAAGCTTATGGATGAGGACATAAACTCTAGTGCAAAATTGCCACAGCAGCACTTTCATGAATGCCACATGCAGAGACACTTAAGACACAAGTGAAGGCCATGTGATGGCAGCTTTGTTTCACATTTTGTTGTACATTTGGAATGTTATACACCCACCACAATTTCTTCAAAACTGTAGGCCAGTTGAGGAGGCAAATATAACATTTTTGCAGGTAGGATTAAGGGTTATATTGAAAACTCATATTCAATTCAGTTACATCCTCAAGAATGTAAATCTTAAAGATACCCTGATCCCCATGTAATCATGCAAAATAAGCTCTTGCTGTACTGATGCTGTTACAAACTTATCTTTGTAGACTAATTGAGTACTTAAAACCTGAGAAGTGGCTGCATGCTACAGTGCACTAGACTTGATTCCTTTTTTAATAGTCACATCGCAGGTTAATTTTTGCTGTTTTCTGTGCCCATCAAATCCTCAAAAAGATGTGTGTTGTAATATATGTGATGTATATATGCAATAAACATCTTGCTTTGGTTGCTAACCATCTGAATCCTTATTACAGAGTTGCTGGGAAGAAACCATCTAAACGGACAAAATCAATCAATGGATCCCTTTATATCTTCAGGGGTCGAATAAATACAGAAGTCATGGAGGTGGAGAATGTGGAAGATGGAACGGGTAAGAGAAAACATACCATTTATTTTTTAAAACGGAGCAAGCCCAAATCTTGTGTGGGAAATTGTTACAAAAGTATTCACCCTACTCCTTCAATGAAATCTTTGATAAGCTGTGTAACATCTGATGTCTTCATTCTTAGGCCAGCTTTTAAAGTTGAAAGACTGGTCATGCTTTCAGACATGAGTTCTTCATTCTGAAGTGACCTTTTAAGAGGTTATGTATCTAGAAGCTTGTCTATTTTTTCTCCTAATCCAAGTTAATTTAGTAAAAGATACTTTATCTTTTTTCCATCCTTTCTTTTCTTAGATCTTAAGCCATTACAGCTATAACAACAGAACTTCTAGATCTTCTTTGCATTTAGAATACTACCAAATATTAGTCTTAGCATCAAGTCAGTAGCATGGAATGTGGCCATGATGAAACATGGGAAGGGCTGTTGTGTTACTGTTCTTTTGTCCTGACACAAGCTGAAAGAATGGATGGGGTTCTGACTTCACCCACAAAGGCTGCACCAGCTCCTGCTACTGTTGTAATAAGTTAGGCATTAGCATTCTTTTCTTTCAGTAGGTGACATTTAAAGAGATTCCATGTTCTGTGGGCAAAAATCCTTACAATCAACAGCCTACTGTGCTCCAAGGAAGTTCAGAACAAAAAATCTGAACAAGTTCTGTAGACTTTTTCACCAGTGCCTTTCCACTTAGGATATTTTAGCTCTTCTGAGGTGAAATTACAAACTATCACCATAGGACTGAATCTATAGAGAAAATGGCTTTGTGGGCAAAGAGTCGTGGCAAGAAATATGAAAATGCTGGTCTACTTTGAATGGAACTTCAGCCATCAGTGTACTCAGTGTGGATTTTCTCTGGCCTGGCTCTAGACACAAAAAAAACTGCCAGGGTACTTCCAAATGTGAGGTTCCACTCCCCTCGAGTCACGGGGATGCTTGATCACAACCCCTTCCCATGTAAAAGGTGCTTATTCAAGGACAGGGTATTCAAGATGAGCAGCCTAGCCATAGATACTTCTTTAATACTTATATGAACCGTTAGTAAGACTGATGCATGAGGAACACCTCCAAAAATGAAGAACACCTTCAAAAATGAAGCTCTCCAAATAAGAATATTTTAATAAAGGTGTCACACGCTGATCTAATTAAAGAAGGCCTTCTATTCACTGTGTGCACTGTGCTTTGGGCTTTTACAGCAGATTACCACAGCAACGGCTACACAGTGACAAATGGCTGGAAGATACACAACACGGCCAAAAACAAGTGGTTTGTCTGCATGGCCAAGACTGCGGAGGACAAACAGAAATGGCTGGATGCTATAATCAAGGAAAGAGAGCAGAGAGAGAGTAAGTGGATAATGTATTTGTTTTTAACAAATAGGATGAATTTGTGTAAAAAGGAGAAGATAATATGCATGTATAAATCTTTCTGAGAGAAAGAGAAGATTGCAGCTTCTCCTCCATGCTTAGAGACTTAAAATCTGTCCTTAATGAAAAAGAAACTCAAGATTGAAAACATACATTTCTGAATATTGTGAGATTACTTGTTTCATGGGTTTGTGTCATTAATATTTATCAACATTTTTCATTTACAGGAAGGTCAGATTCTATCACAAGTTCAATGAAAGCAGAGAATCTAAATCCTTTAATGTCCTTTCCAATCCAAACTTTTGTTCTTTTCTGTTAGAATATTTTGCAGCAGGACAACACCTAATCTGCTGGACATAATGCACATTGCAGTGTTACTGTACTATATGAATGTGAAACATTTCTGAAATACCTTATCATGTATAAGCCCCACTGCAGTTTTTTTTCTGATAGTAAGGATATTACCTTCCAAATGTAGATCAGGCACAGTGTGAATTCAGAAAAGCTCTCTGGGGTTAACAGAAATAATCAGTTTTATTTTTTATGGAAAAGAAGAATTCTAACATTCAGAGCTGATGATGTGTATTCATTGACTAGTTCTGCATGTTTTAAATGAAATACTTCTCTTGGCTTTTAGTTTTTCCCTCAGAGTGCTAAATCATATCTCTAAAAAATCCGGTGAGTCTTCATTTCAGAGTGAGTTATTGCTTTATGAGGTCACCAGTGCTCTGCAGAATTTCCTATGCATCAAGTAAAATGTGTGAGGAGACAGATTGATAAGAAGTAAAAAAGACTGAACTAGAAAAACCAATCACATACTAGCAGGGCTTTAAGAATAAGGAAGGAAACTCAGATATCAGGAAGGGAAAAAAGAATAACTCCTTAATAACAACTTTTTCATTTTTTTCCATGCAATGTTGGGTACTCTTGAGTGTTTTTTTTTCTGATGCTTTTTGTCACAGTTTTATGACCTGGCAGTTGATGACAGGAGCTCAGGATAAGTGTGGATATTCTGGCAGCCATTCCAGACTATATTGGAAAATCTCCTTTGTATTAAAGTAATTGTAAAACCACAGAACTATCTGTGCTTAGATTAGAAAGATTGGTGAGGTTCCTGATTCTCTACGATGAGTTGGGTGGAATGTGCATTCCAGTTTGCCATTTACATCAGAGCCTGGGGAATTCAGTGATGTAAGACCAGCATGAAACATGTGCTATTAGACAGGCTGTTTTTTATCACAAGTTCATGTTGCAAATTAGCCTCAGTTACATGTGTCAGCATTTGCATTGGGTTGGATCACATTACTGGACAAAGAGAATGGAAGAATAATGACAATAAACCAGGGGATTTGCAGAGCCAAAACCTTTAGCTAAATATCAGACACATGAAAGAAACACTATATTTAAAAGACAAAACTAAGCACAAGACCAGTTTCTGGAACACGTGCATCCAGCCTCTTAAATAAATGCATTAAACATTTTTGAAAATCTAGGAAGCATCTCCAGTGTGACACAAATGAATTTTCATTCACTATTTTGTTAAATTCATAAAGGAAGAGAATGTACACTCAGTTAGGGTAAAATATTCCTAAAAAATGTATAGTTTTATTTTCTAACCTTATGCTGAACACTTAAATTCTGCTCAGTGTCAATCTCTGTAAAGGTCAGGCAAATATATCAAACACCCATTCAGCTCTCAGACTAATCTTAGAGTTCTCCAAGCCCGGGGCTCTTGTTTGGACTCCAGAATTCTCTAGATTTGGGGGTGGATTTTTGCTGCCCCTATTGAGAAGTATCATGTTTGTGATTCAGAAACAGAATTAGCAGACATTAGTTCTGAGTCCTGCTTCCTGCTCTGTCGATTACTATTCAGTAACCTTCTTAGTGCACTTAGAGTTTGGTGTTTTCAACACTGCGCACATCAGGCAATTATTTTATTTTATTTTTTTGAGAGATACAGGAAAGAGGAGTTGGGAAAAAAGGGCAGAATAAGCACAGCAACATTTGGAGCACTTGTCTGAAAAGCACGAGGCCTGGATCTACGTACTTCCCACTGAAATTTTTTCTCATGTGCTGTCCTAAAGCAATCTGCCCTTTATTTCTAGGTGAAACACATTTTCCAAGCTTGTTTGACAAGTCTATAAAGATGAGTGTCAGAAAACACCAGTTATCACAGTTGTTGCAACACAGAAACCTGTTCTTTTCAGAGATATTTTCCCTCACTGTAGCAATTTTCAGGCTATCAAGTGCTATGAGGAAATTCATACAAAGCGGAAGTGAGATTTTCCCTATATCCAATATATATCATTTCTTAAAACATTCAACATTTCTTTCATTCTCTGGATAATGTGATTTTCAGGCTGAATTTTAGCCCAGCGATATTGATAAATAGGCAAATTAAGCAAAGATGAGAAAATAATGTTCCCATCTACCTTTAACTTACTTAAGGATGTGAATTTAATATCAGCAGTTTTGTATTTTTGGCTTCAAGTAACAGAACACTCAAAAATGATCTACTCTGCCAAGCATTCAGCTGTATTGAACAAGTCTTATGATGGCAGATATTTCAGGGTGTAAAGGTGAAGTTGCCGCAGTTTCTGGGGATTTTTTCTCTCTCTTTATTTGGAGCTTTGCCACATTCTGTAAACTGTTCTACTTTTTGTGCTGTGATGGATCCGTAAGTTTAAAGCTATTTTAAAAGACAAGAAAGAAAAGATGTGAACCTGTCCCAGGTGCTACTCTCATAAAAGACCGCTCTTTGCTCAAGTCAATAAGTGGTTCACTTTCCCCTTAATCTGGAAAACAAGTGTCTACCACTTCGTTTGGCCTCTGCTTTTAACTTTGTAGAAACACTTTACCTGATGATTTGCATCTGAAGGAATTCCTGCTTTGTATTCCAGGTTTGAAACTGGGAATGGAGAGGGATGCGTATGTCATGATTGCAGAGAAAGGAGAGAAGCTGTACCAAATGATGATGAGCAAGAAAGTGAACCTTATCAAAGACAGGAGGAGAAAATTAAGTACTGTTCCCAAGTGCTTTCTTGGCAAGTAAGTAGTATTTGAATAAAAAAGGCACTTTCATGATAATTAAAAGAATGAACTGTGGATTTTCTGATGATGGCACTGTAAGGGCAGATCAGATGCGCTTTGACAGAGCTTGATTGAAAAGGGAGCAAAACCCTTAATTTCTGTTTTGTGCCATACACAAGCTATACAGTGACAGCTCATTCTATTGTATAGTAGTAACACATAACAGCTGCTTCAAATTGGCCAAAGGAATAAGAAAGAACACCTGAACTCCCACAAGCACGGGGCTTTTAGTGGCATAACCTGTATCCTCTTTTGTATACAAGTAGATGCAGACCAGATCATGTTTAAATTTAGCAGAATCAACCCCATTTCAGAAACAAATGTCCAGTTTGACAGTGCAACTGACACAAATAAAATTCATCAAGAAACCTGATGTGTTTGTTAGGAGAGATTTATTGTCTGGAAAATATCCCTCTTTCATTCAGGCTAAGTATTACAAAATAATCTTAAGTATGTCATGTATGAGGTATTGGAAGAGAGACCCTGCGAGTGACTGAGATCAGAGATCAGAAATGGCAGCACTGGGGCTGTTGTAGGGAAGTATCCTGTATGGCACAGAGAGATGCATCAGTTGACCTGAGAAGACTTTTCTGCCTCAGCTGTTTATGATTGAAATAATCAGCTGTGCAAGGAAAAAAATTCCGAGTGGCTGATTATCCATGAATTTCCCTCCCTGTGGTCTCTGTAATAGCATTCTCTAGGCATTATTACTTGTGTACAGGGTGTGGAAATGATGTACTGTCTTTCTGCCTGATAGAAGGCAGTGTAGTAACATAAACTGATGATAATTTTACCATCAAAACATCTTGGCTTCTGGAGAACCCTTCTCTTTATTCTTTTCTTCTCCTTCAGTTATCTTTCAAATTGAAATGTCTAAGCTGAGACTTGGAGGCACGATCTAGCATTTCCCATTTTCCACATAACAAGACTTCCCAGATCAGAAGTAATATATAAATAATATTATATATAAATATATATATATACAAATCTGTTGTGCATTTCCTGTTTTTTTTTCATAGTCTCAGCTCCTACATTTCTTTTACAATGTTTGTTCTGTTCTGGACAACTCACTTGAGTGCAACTCAATCAGTGTAATCCAGTCATGACTTGCAGACGTTTCATATCATTCCAGGGGCTTCCCCTGAGCAATTTGTTTTGGCTGTGATCTATTTATTTTTTTCAGCTATTCCTGCCTAAGAACTAAGAACTAACACTAAGAACTGTGCTGAGATGTACTTAGTGGTTTTCTGGTAAATGCAGTTGAGAGTAGCAGTACGACTGCAGGAGCAGTTTTTCTCTTGGCCTTTGGATATTAGAGATAATATCTAATAATACAAGAAATAAAATGTGGTTGGGGAAAAAAAAGAGTATGAAGTACTACTAATAACTTCAGAAATACCACATGCATTTACTTATGAAGCTGTTTATTATGCTGGAGCATAAATCTGTTCTCCTCACCACACTTCAGGTGTGCTGGTGTTCAGGCATGCAAATACAATCTGCACGCTGACTGTCGGTGCCAATATGTGTAAATTTTATGCAAGCTGTGCTTCATTTCAGCACTGCATTAAACTGATTGCAAACCACTTGAACTGTGCTGTACATGCAATAGAGAGGATGTGTTAACCTCAGGAGAGTCCAGACATATCTGATAATATTGCATAAACCTGGCTGGACTGGATTTTCCTATGTGTTTCTTGTAGGTATTTCTTGAGTCAAAATCCAGCTATTCTCAGTCCCCTAATTTCAGAGATATAACTAGGAGATGGTATCCTAGCTAGCATGCCAAATGAAAACTCAGCAGGGCGGCGCTGGGCAGTGGGGATGCTCTCATTTATACTGAGAGCTACTTAGAATGAGATGGGGAAACAAATTGAGTTTTTGCCACGAATTTTTTGAATGGATGCCTTTAGCAAGTCTCTCATATCCCAGAGAAAAACAAGAGCCCTCTTGGAATATTTCTGGGTCATGCACTTTTCCGTGTTTATAAAATTTTCAGGTAAATGATTATTGATTCTGCTTATGAAACAAATGCCACGGAAGTCTTAAAATGGCTTTTAAGAAAGCTATCCCATAGTGATGAAACTTCAGAGCATTGAGAATAGTATCCATTTGTTTTGCTTTTTCAGCTATCCATTTCAAACTTTAAGATGACTGCCTTACATTTAGAATCCCAGTGAACTCCAGGGACACGGTTCCAAATGAAACGTGTAGGAAAGCTAAGAGATCAGCAATGTTCTGCTTCAGTTTTGGGCAGTGGTTTAAGTGCTACAAACTGTCATGGATCCATTGTGCTTGATGGAAAATATATAGCAACCTGGGCATCTGCCCTGGGTGCTTAATGTGATTACTGTCACAGGCCAGTACATCTGGCAATCCAGAGAGTATGCTTTGTATTCCCAGTAATTGATGCGGAGGATTCTTCTTTCTTCTCTTCCCTTCCCTTATGAGATACAGAGCCTGACTCAGCTTTACAGTAGTCTGACTTTTAGGAGTTTTACTAAAGTCTACTGTTTTCCATGGGATGCCCTTGATGTAGTTGGACAGACTGTCCTGCTTTTTCTACATTATGAAGTTACAGAGTAGGACCTCAGCAAACTCAAGTTTTTGTTACTGAAATTGTTGTTGTTACTGTAAAGACAAAATGTAAACACTACCTACAACTAAGATGATTCAGCTCTGATAAACATGAAGAGACTAAAAATGCTTCATTTAGAGCCCACAGTTGGAGGCATGGATGCTGATTTTGATGAGCAGAAACCCTCTGCACATGGGCAAGCACCCAAGTGGTTTATTGAACTTAGATTTCCCATATGTTGTTCTACATTTATATGTTCCTTTTACTATTATATTTTTAATTTAACATATTTCTAGCTTAATTACTAATTAACCTGGGAAAGTCAGGTCCCCTTGGGCTTTGGCAGGACTTGCAATATCCGTTTTTCTGTACTTAACTGTTTCTAATTGAGTAATATCCTACCTATCCATTTCTGGCCTTTATTCTGCCCATATGGGCAGCTCTGCCACTCACCAGAGAGAGGTTTTATTTCATGCTGTGTATGCAGACAGACTTAGCACTTCTTGTCTGTAAATTAGAAGCACCTTTTATGTACCTCCAAGGCACCAACTTTAGTGAATGACCTTAATTTAAACTGTTAGGGGGGGTTGTACTATTCTACACTCAAATTCAGTGAGTTTGAATCTTGTCCTAAGTCCTACTGTGATTTCATTGAAAGCCAACACAATTACATGATTAAGGGAGAAAAAAAAAGCTGAGCCAGAGAAGAAAGGTGAGCATATATAATTAAATCAGACAGTGAACACAGTTTGGAGAGATAGCTTGGATGGAGTTGCTGTTTTCTGTGCAACTTTTTGTTTCTAAGGTCATCGTGGCATAATAAAGTGAGAATCTGCAGCAGTCAGACTGTGCTAGGTCTTATTCCCTTTCGTGTGGGATAACCTAAGGGGAGTGTTGGGAAAAATCACGAATAGGAGATCTGGATCTTCTGCAGACTCTTATTCCAGAAATGTATGAAAATAAGCCAAACAGAAGTATCGCTCTTCACAACAATTTTCACATTTGCTTTAAGGACGTGTTGCCTGCGGTTGACTGATGACTTGCAGAGACCTGTGTCTGCTTATATTCAGAGAGAAGAAGATAACTGTTTTGGTTCTGTTTGCCTTTTCAGTGAGTTTGTATCGTGGCTCACAGACATTGGGGAGATAAGCAAACCTGAGGAAGGGGTCAACCTGGGACAGGCGCTATTGGAAAATGGAATTATTCATCATGGTAAGTGTTCTGTGCCATAAAGAGGTGCCAGATTTCAGTAATGCCTTGTGAATGAGGGTGGACAATTGACTGTGGCTGTTCACATGATGTTCAAATGCTCTCCTGCATCATACCCAGCAAATCCTCAGTGGTCAGTGCCTTTTAGGATTAATGGGAGCAGGCAAATCTAAATCATGAAAACAAAATGTGTATAGCTGCACTGTCAGTGAGACTTGCTATTCATGACGACTGCTTACCCTGCCATAATTTCATACTCTGACCCTTTCAGCACCATTCTTTTTGTCTGAACACACATTTATAGCACAGAGGAAACAGTGCTGATACATGCATTGCATCTCTCGCTGAAATACACCAAAGAAGATGCATCTGATTTGGATTTAATGTTACCTCTGTTTAGAGTTCCTAGCTGTTACTGTCTCTAACGGCAGTTACTGCTGGACATTAGAAGGTATTTGCTATGCTTGATTTCATTAAGGAAATGTCCCTTGAAATTTTGATGAATCACTAGAGAAGAACATTTTTCATTATGTGCCCCTTAACACAGCAAGAACTTAAAAACTAAGCATCATAATTAAGCAGTTGCCCCTACTCTATATTATACAGTATCTTTTATCTTTTGTTGTCACTTGGCGTAACATTACTGTCAGGTGAAAACTGCTGATCTTTCAGCCTGCCTGCAAAGCAGGGTCAGAGAAGACTGCTAAGTGGCATAGTGCTGATCTCCATTTCCTTTGTGTTTCTGTTTATTCTGTGGTTTGTTTTTTACATTTCCAGTGTCTTACATAAGCTGAATATGCAAAAGGAAGAAATTTTGGTTTTAGAAAGTTGCTTTTTTTGGTGGAGCTATTCAGAAACGCACAAAAGCATCTGTATGTAAACAAGACATCTTAATTATAGAAGGACCAGCTAGCCTATGAACAACATTGTGGGGGGAAAATATTGATTTTAATTATCATACTGACGTTTTAGTTTCAGATAAGCACCAGTTTAAGAATGAGCAGGTGATGTACAGATTTCGCTATGATGATGGAACGTATAAGCCAAGAAGTGAGTTGGAAGACATCGTGTCCAAGGTTTGTGTTACAGTTCTTACTTGAAAACTGGTGATTTGCATAAAAGCCCTCAAAAGAGTTTCCTCTGCCTCTGAATGTCAGGGTCACGTTGTGTCAGAGATCCCTAATACTGTTTACCTTCATTCTATTCAGTTAACTGTAATAATGTCAAAGGAGTCATTCACTCCAGGGAGTGGAAACAGAGGTTAGCCATAAATAACAATGAAGTTGTCACCGCAATCAAGACTGCTGATTAAAATTCTACTATATTGTAACAAAAGGTCTTAAGAGAAAATAGTACACCACAATGCAAAATGTCTGTTGAAAATCTGAGCAGTATGATTCAGGGAGACAGAAGCCATCAATATTTAACTGCATTTCCTGATAAATATATGTCAAATGACTTATGATGACCCATATCTGCCCATAAGCCTTTTAGTACATTTCTTCTTATGGAAATTAGATCATGAGCTAATTGGGAAGGAAGATTAATGAAGAATGAATTGGAATGGAGTTGGTTTTTGGGTTCTGAATGCTAGGAAAGAAGAAAGAATTGTTTGTCAGAGGATAAGGAATTTGTTTTGGAAAACAGTTAATCAGTAGATAGTTCTAGCTGAGCAGGGACATCAGAGTCCAGGTTTCTCTAGCTCCAGCTAGCCAGAATTTTATTTGTAAAAGAAAAAATGGGAATAACATCTATCTTTCTCTCTTCAGGGTGTTAGACTCTACTGCCGACTACACTGCCTCTATACTCCAGTGGTAAAGTAAGTTCAACCTCATGATTCTATTGAAATCTTTCTTGGGATAAACTAGAATAAGCATTTTTGTTGCTCTTTTATCAATATGCTATTTATATAATAGAATCTCAGCTGGAGAATCTTCTTATATCAGGATTAATTTGTGTTAGTAATGGCATGTGTCTGAACTGTCTATGACTGGTACAAAATTGCAAAATCTCTGAAGTTTTAGAATCTGTCTGGGTAGAATTAACATTTTCAGAGTGTTCAGGATTTCCTACTGATCCTTCCTTTTATCTCCATGTTAGAAAACTGAGTTTCCTGGGCTCTTATCTTTCCATGTCTTCTATTCATGTCTTTTTGCTTCAGACAATCCTAACGTTTCAGTAGCTGGTTTTTATCTATGAGCTAGCAGTTAGTTGTGCAAACCCCTTTTTACTTTTTGATCTACCTTTTGACCACTGCTTAAGTTGGCATGTTCAGAGTGCTGATCCCTGCAATCCTGTTAGCAGGGTGGGAAAGATCTACTTACTGTGTTGCAATATTCCTTATAGAAAAATAGGCAAATGACTTAGCACAGTTAGTGCACGAATCAAGAGGAGCTGGAGGAATCAAAGTTCATAATTCAATTATTTTGGAATATGATTTTGCTTAGCTCTTTCCCCAGCAACTTGGGAGTTTCTACGTAGCCTTTTATCTTTATGATTTTCTTTAAGTAAAGTCTAGGGTGGTATCTGTATGAAAATGTGGGGAGTTGCCACTCACAGTCTGGAAACCCGAACTCATTGGTACTGAGTATTTTCATGGTTTCCTTTATTGTTCTGACATTTCAAAAGCATATTTTCTCAAGATAAGATTGTATGGACAGAAAACTGCCTGGAAAACTCCCATAGTTTTGTGCTGGGTTTAGCACATTGCAGGAAGACAACGTGAAAAATGTGTGTAAGCACTATGAGGAAAGTTTTTGTTCTGAGAGTATATTTCTGGAAATGCCGCCATGTTGTTTGTTTGCTTTTATTGTTTTTTTCCAAAGTTCTGAGAACCCCATTTCTGAGTTTACTCACCACGCATTCTATTTTTCTGTTGCATTTACTTATAAAAGGAAATTGATTGTATTTTTATCTGTAGGTGATTAGTAAAAGGAAAAGTTGAGTGGGATGAATTTCAGATGGTGGTTCGATATTATATTTTTAGAGAAAAAGGAAATATAAAATTATGTGGTACTGATGAAGAGGTTGATTTGACACAAAGACTTAAGACTTTCCTTGAGCTGCCATTACAGATACAAAAGGACTGTGAAATGGTCACAGCCGCCATGAAAGTTTCCTTCCTTAGTTATGCCTGATTCTCGGAACTCTCTTTTTTAGAGACCGTGACTATCACCTAAAGACCTACAAATCAGTAATACCTGCAAGTAAGCTGGTGGATTGGCTTATCGCACAGGTAAGGATTTTTTAAGACATTGTTGCCTTTGACAAGTAGCTTAATTTTTCAGTTCCATTTGAAAGTAAATAAAACACATTTCTCAGAGGGCATTTCAACATAACTGAATATATTCAATTTCTTTGAACTTACACTCATTTCCTTTCTTTTTTTTTTTTTTTTTTTTTTTCATTGCTTGTGTGGTAAAACTTGTTATTTGGCAGCATAAAGAAGAAGGTCTTGAATTAGCCCTAGGAGTGGTGAACTGGTTGTTATTTGCAGATCTTTTCTGTTTCTTGTGATTTCTTTCCTGAAGACATTCAATGTAATGTTCATCTCTTATAATTTAGGATTAGTGTGGTACAAATGAAGAATGAATCTACAGCTTTATAGCACAATCTGCTCCATTGTCTTTAGAAACTGGAGTTGCCCAATCCAATACTTACCTTGTAATTACAGAGAAAAGCCTATAGGTTGAGGAACTTAAAATTTAGCTTTCAGAGTCTAAAGCAGTCTAAGGGGAGAGTATGTCCCCTTGCTCACTGCCATGGAGTCTGCTGCATGCTCTGGTTTTGTCTTAAATAGTGGGTCTGATTTACGACCACATCAAGTCCTGTACTGCCAAAATGGCACAGAAGGCAGCTAGTTTAAGTTAGAGTCAAACATCTGACTATGAGGGATGTTGTCTGTCAGAGATGTTTCCTGCAATTGCAGTTGACATCCTTCTATATTAACAAGATCACTATAATTTAAGGATGTTCTGTGCTAAATAACTACATGAGAATAGAGTGGTTGATCACTTTCCTATTAAAAGCATGGAGGAGAGCAAGCATGTTTGTACTGAAATAGTTCTATCAGTTACATTTAACAGTCTTCATGGAAAGCTGAGGGAATAAATCTAGCTTTGGCCAAAGAACAGAGTTGTGATCAGGCTAATCTGGCTGTTACAATAACTAATCAGTACTACAGACAGTAGAAAGACCCAAAAGTCAGTGTAAAAGATCACCTCACACTCTGGGACAAGGTTGCTCATTTCCTTCCCCATTTTTTATTTTTTTTTTTCCTTTCTGGTGTGCTAGTGTGCTATTAGTTCTCAATTTACTGAACTTTTAGATTAAGATTGAAACAGTCCATACTAAAGCCTGAACCAGAGATACAGAATTCTGTGTAATCTGCGTTATGTACAAATGTCCATGCATACACACACATTGATACAAGGATGAGGGAAATTTTTCTGTGTTATATTAAAAGGGAACATTGTTAAATATTAAATCACTGTCTAAAGCTTAGCTGAATTCCAGTCTTTATAGCTAAATCAGTTTTTGTTTCTACATTCTTACAAACACTAGTCTTCAAGAAGAGATGCTTGGAGTTTTTCATACCTGACTGAATTATTTTCAATTGCTATAGTGGCTAACAATAGATTTTAGTGAGAGTTATTGAATGCTCAGCTTTTTGCAGATCAGTGTGTTTATTGAACTGCTCAAATATCAACGTGTCAGATTAACGTTAGGCATCTGTTCTTGAAAATACTGGTGATGGTGTCTGATTTGATAATTGCCTGTTAGTTTCTCTAATTAGAGTATGCTGCTTTGCTAGGAGAGTGTTTTGAGGTCAAGCATCGGGAATAACCTGACATAGTACGAGCTGCATATGTTTTATGGCCTTCCTACACACATTTTGTTGCCTAAAACAAAAACAGATTCTAAAGGTTAAAAAAATAACAGTAGGAGTCTCTTATCTTCCAGTTTATTTACAGTTGAAAGAATAAATTAGATTTTTAAGTCCCAGCCTCTGTAAAGTAAACTACCCATTTATTCCATAAATTACTGTAGAGTAAGCCATGAGAACTGTCACATGGCAGGCTGTTAAAAATGAGGAAAGACAGAGACTGAAATTAATTTATAATAAGAATTAGATTTCAGATGTACTGAAGTCCTTTGCTTGCCTCTCCTTGTGTGATTACATAATCCTGCAGTTCATCCAGAGCTGCTCCAGTCTTTTTCTTGCCTATGCAATAGTATTTACTTCTTGATCTGCAAATGCCATGGCTTTTTCTTGCTCTCATAAGGTCCTTAAACAAGAGCCAGTAATGCAACTGACTGAAAGAACTGATAGTGTATTTAAGTACTACCTGTACACCATAGTATTTCTCTGCCAGTATTTGCCTGACAAACAGCTACTGCTCCACTTAATGAGGAGGTGAAACCTGCAAAATTTAACGTTGTTTTTTTCAAAGTAAATTTGTAAGTCACCTTTGGTACCTATTTTGAAATACTACACTCAAGGCTTCAGGTATGAGCAGCTGAATCCTTTGTTTGTCAGGCTGCTGTGTAAGGACATAGAGCGCTGCTGCAGTTATAACCAGCCCGACCTTTGGAGTTTGCATGCAATGCGCTTTGTTTTTTTTTTCCCTTGTGTTCTGAGTATAGATAAGATCTCCCAACCTCTTTGTCTAAGAACGAGTTCTATTGTCTGTGCCTAATGGGTCCTGAAGTCTGACACTATAATTGAAATAAGAAGTCTTTACTTTGAGATAATGTTATACCCTTTGTAGGTTAAACAGTTATGTTCCAGACTCCTGGTCTTTGTCCTACTAATTCCTGTCAGAGGGAAAAGATGCACACATATGAATTAATGCTATTTGGGCAAGGCGGGGTAGCTATATTAATTGCTTGCTATTGTTCCCTACCAAGAGCATTTGCTAATTTAACAGAGCCACAAGCGATGGGGAGGGGAGATAATTTAGTTTAGGAAGTTGTCTGAGGTGTAACATTTATTCTCTTGTTTCTAGGGAGACTGTCAGACTCGTGAGGAAGCTGTTGCACTGGGTGTTGGACTCTGCAATAATGGTTTCATGCATCATGGTAATGCACCAGTATCCCTCCCCACAGCCAGTTAAAGGAGCTCTTCATTCTAGCTGACAGTGTTTGCAAATCCCTTTTCTATATACTGTACCATATATACTGACATGCAAACAACTCCTGGCATCACAGAAGGTCCATCTTAAAACAACCTTTGAGCTTAACAGAAAATGTCTGAGCTGATTACTCTCCCAAGTAAATCCCTTTGATATTGGTTATGGTGAACACTGCAGTGTTGGACAAGCTAGAGGGGGAATATATTTTGCTGTATCTCTTTCAGAGTCATCAGGTCAATGCATAAACTAAGTACTAAACTGAAATGTCACTCAAGAAATGTCCAGTACAAAGTAAAATTGCCTAATTCCTGCAGCTTGGACAAAAAATGTAATCCTTGAAGCTGAAGCTCTGAAGGTCCCAAATCTGAAGTACTAAACTGCCAAGTTAGGCATCAGCCATCCTCAGTGCTGCTGCTGTTGAACTGAGGAAGTAAAGAAACCACAGCTGTATTGGTATCAGATTGCAAAGTCCTCAGAGTATAATAATAACGCTGTTGCATTTGTCCAATAAATTATCCAGCTTAAGTCATAAATAACAATTTCTGACTTTGAGAGCAGAATATTTTAAGTAATTAATAAAAAAATTTGTGCAGTGTTTGACAAGGATGTAAGAATAATTGATTTTCATTGAAGAATTTGATCTCTTTTGAGTCCATGTTAACATTTGGCATTTACAGCATAGTTTGGCAAGGAGTTCCTCAGCAAAATGTACATGAATGAAGAAGTAGATTCTCAAGGTCAAAACTGTCACTTCTTCCTATTATTTTGTGGCCTTCAGGGTCTCATACTTGAAAATATGTTGAAGAACTCTATCATGCCTTCCAGAATTTTGTAAATCTCCTTTCAAATCATTTCTATTGAAAAGTCTTAGTCTGTTTAGCCATCACTCTTACTTTCAAACAGATATTTTATCACTCTTTCTTCCTTGTATGGTTTTACTGTATCCTTTTTGATATGGCACAGAAGCACAAGATATTGAGTAGCATCTTTCTTCCAAGAGGATCATTTGCATTTTGTATGAAATATATTTGCCAGGGAAGTCAAACACAAGATGATGAACTACAATGCACTGCAAAGAAAAGTATGCCCCTAAAATACTGTAATAGCTTAAAAATACAGAGCTGAATCGTTGACTGATGGGGATGCATCTGGACTTTGGTCTGTAAAGACAGGGGAAATATTTAGGATTTCCTTTTTTTTTTTGTTGTTGCTTCTGTGTTTCTTTCTCTGTGTAAATGCTTGTATGTGTTTCATATATATTGTTTCCAGTCCTGGAGAAAAGTGAATTTAAGGATGAATCCTTATATTTCCGCTTTTATGCTGATGAAGAGATGGAAGGCACCAGTTCCAAGAGCAAACAGTTACGTAATGACTTTAAGCTTGTGGAAAACATCCTGGGAAAGGGTCTTCTGGTAAGAAATATGTTAATGCAAACTTTCATTTTTGTATGAAATTGGTACTGTTTTATGCTAGAGAATGAGAAGGAAAATAGTGATAGAGTAGAATGAAAATTGGAATTACAGGAAGTGAGCTGGGACCTGGGTATTGTCTTAATAGCCCTGGAGTCTGCTAAGCATGGGCCACAGTGTTAGTGTGGTGGAGCAGAAATCAGTGGGCATTATCTTAGGAGTGATCTGTCATAAAATGTAAACACAATTTAAGCACCTTTATATAGACAGTAGATTCAGATAGGAGTTAAGAGACTGATCAAAACACAAATGTTTCAAGACATCAAGTGATGTAAATATGTCCTGCATTGCCAAATCAAATATCAATCTTGTTTACAGAAAACAGTTTCAAGAAAATATTATTCATTATGTTAATTCTTTTGCAATACTGTTGTTATCTCCATACTCCCCACCTCACTAAATGCCCTTACAGTCCTTATTGTGTTTGGATTATTCTAATGCTGCTTTGCACTTGGTAGTTGGATTGTGCATGCTCTCTGTTTTGAGAACCTTGTTTACTACCAGTGGCTTCAGTCCCATCTTTTTCTCCCTTTGAACAACAGCAGAATGCAGGAGCAGGAAAAAGCTTGAGTCAGAAACTACAAAAAACAGAATTGTTGGAAAAGATCCAGAGGTCCATTACATGGGAAAATTTTCCCTGTGGTTCACATGAACTTTACTGTCTCACTGTTGCCTTGGGAGACCAATCTGTGTTTGTCTCAATGGCAAGAAGTAATATTTAAAGCACCATGGCACCTCAGAATTGTTCCTCTATGCATCCTGTGCTGGAGACTGGAGTGTCAGACCAATATGATTATTCTCCAGGAGAAATGCTGGATAAAAGGAAGCAGTTAAAAGGTGTTACACTTTGGGCGCTTTTTCTGCTGTGATTCGCAAAGCACTCAGCAATCAGTTTCAGACTGAATGATGTGAACTGTCATTGTTCAGGTATTTTTAGTTTTCTTCCTCATCAAAACATGACAGAAAAAAAGAGATTGACTGGTATCTTCCACTTTTTCCCATTAGTTCAAGGTTATCTGTTCAACAGAAAGTTCCAAAACCGAGCAACAGTATGTTAGCCCTGAAATGAGAGATTTAAAGTTGCTTGATTCTGTTTTCTGTTAATGTAATGATCATTTATTAGGATTCACTAAAGGAACAGAACAAACTGAAGCATCTTAAGCAAAATGCATCCCCCAAGCCCACCATAGGATATTTAATGGTGTTTCTTCAGTGCTGTTTTTTGAGGCATGCTTTTAATCCACGAAATCCTTGTTGGTTAGTGAGACAAATCCTACCCATTCATCTAAGTTTGCTCTATCATAGGAGAGCCTGAAAACAGAAAACAGCTGAAGCTTAGGAAAGGGCTAGAATTTAAAACCAAAAGCAACTGGGAAATGAAGCACCCATTTTTAGTGGGAGATTGATTAACCATTGGAACAAACTCTCAAGGGGCCGGAATACTTTCTTTACTTCTTAAAGACTGCAGATCACAACTGGATAACTGCCAAGGAATTCTACTTTAGGACACTAAGGGGATCAATGCAGAAATAATAGTGGTTTTTTTTATTTAAGATTTTACCTGAGGAGGATGACTATGGATTTGACATAGAAGAAAAGAACAAAGCAATTGTGGTGAAGTCAGTTCGAAGAGGGTCTTCTGCAGAGGTAAGGCCTGATAATTATAAATACTTTGGTTTCCCTAGCTAATGATGTTAGGCCCCATCCAGCCTGGTACTGAATGCCTCCAGGGATGGGGCATCCATAACTTCTCTGGGCAACCTGTTCTAGCACCTCACCAACCTCTGAGTGAGAAATTTCTTCCTAACATCTAGCCTAAGTCTCCCCTCTTTTAACTTAATGCCATTCCCCTTTGTACTGCCATTATCTGTGCAAAAAGTTAATGTTTTTAGAGAACCCTACTGAATGTATTTACTGTGTTTCTTTGAGGCACACAGCAGTCCAAATGTCATACAGTCTCAGAATTTTGTAATAATTTGCTTATCCATGCTAAACTCTATAACAGATACCACATCATGATCTTCCATTTACTGAAACAAGGTGCAGACAGATGGATAGTCTACATTTTCAATGCTACCTACATGCCTTTTTTTACATCTATAAAGATAAGAGACTAAATCACTTATCATGGAACTGTGTGGCAGTGCACACTGGCAGTATTTCCAATTAATAGTCCAGGACAAGTATTACGGGATTTGAATGTCTACGTTCATTTGTTGATCCCGTCTTTAGGCTGCAGGTAGGCCAGGATGACTGACCGGATACAAACAGCTGACTTTAGTATGCTGATTTAAGCAAGTAGGGAATGTCAAACAGGAAGGAATTTTGAGCTGAAGCTTAATAATGACCTTTCTTCCCTCTTTTTTTTTTTTTTTAAGTTTAATAATTAAATAATCTCAGTATTGCTGATTCTTATTTGTTTTGTGGTCACCAGAGAAACTGATTCCATCCTTAAAATCAACATAGGTTGGCCAAAAATGTTATTAATTTAAACCTTCACTGTAAACCATTGCCTGATAGATAATCCTGCTGTCCTTGCTTTGGCAAGCTGCCTGTGGAATATCCTTCAAATCTGCTTGTGTTTTAAAACAACAGAAGCACACAATTTTCTAAGGAATCTTTCTCTTTATCTTCCAAGACAAATTATTTGTGACCAGAAGCCCATCTTTTCAACCTCAATATAAAATACTGCTCAAGAAAAGAACTAAATGTGCATGTCTCTGAATTGGAGGCTCATTCTGGAAAGACCTCAAGTCCAACAGCAATGTATTTAATTACGATCTTGGGCTTTTTAATGGCTTTGTGATACCAGAAGGATATCCAGCATGTAATTCTGTGTGGCTCGGCAGCTGTAGGCCATTTACAGACCATATGCCTGCTGTCATACTCTACAGGGACAAAAATTAAGACATACAGCTTCGCTTCACAGTGCCCACCACAGCACATTACATTCATTAGCACTGTCAGACTTTAGAGCAGACTACAATTCCAGATTCACCAACTGAAATATGAACAAATCTATAGCTTGCATGGATTTATTAAAGATCGGTACATTCTTTTCAGTTTGGCATTTTGATCTCCCAGTACGCCAGGATCAAAACTGATGCACAGGCTGTGCTGGCACACAGCACTGAACTTCATGCGTGTGCCACAAGTGGCTTTTCGCTCTTAGATGTGGCACATCCCATGCCTATCACAAAATTATGTGTCTTCAGAAATACATTCTATAACCAGTCAGCATCTCCTCAGTTTGGACCTTACCTTCTTCCCTAAGCCAGCTCACTTGTAGGTTAGTTGTAGCTGGACTTATTCCCCAACTTTTAATCTTGGAGCTGGTTTATGAATTCTGTTCTATCAGAAGGAAACAACAGTAAGAAAAATTATCCTTTTGGGAGGTGTAGTTGCTTTCTTACTGTGAACAGTCAAGTGATGAGCAGATGTCTGGTGTTTGAACAGCGTGTGTTCGAAGAGCAGCCACTTGGCCAGTGGCCATGCAGATGAACTGCAAAGAGCAAGCTGCTGGTGTGTGGGAAAATACAGTGGCCTGGATCCAGGCAGCTGCATTGAGTTGTCATGAAGAGCATCCATTATCCATAAAGTGCAAGTGCTGTGACGTTGCAGGTTTCTACTCTTAGGCAGGTTTCATTCTGTTTTTAGCCTGGTTAGTTAAATCCCAATAGAGTAACAGATATTTAGATGAAAGTTACTAGTTTGTAGAGATTCATATGGGGCTGTGTACCTCAGACATTCATGGATTTTCTATGATTATGCATGCAGGTAGGTTTCCCATATGCTGAAGCAGTAAGTTAGTAATATAAAGAGGTCACCCACTGCTAGAATGATGGCAGATATGCAAAGATTTTAGTTAGCTGCACATACATTGAGTGTATAAGCTACTCTGAGACAATCAGACCTAAGCCATAATGACTTTAGAAATGTGAATAGCAATTATTACTTTATTGTAAACACACCAGTGTAAGTAAATGGTTGGATCTGATGATCTTAGGGTCTTTTCCAAGCTAAACGACTCTATGATTCTAAATGCAAATAGCATTAACATTTCCTCTGAATAATAAACTAAACTTTACAGAATTCTATTGAAAGCTAAAATCCATATCTACTGCTATTTATACATATTAGCAGTTTTGTAGAGCATTGTGTACAAAAATGGAAAAATGTTAAATCTGGGTATGCAAAAAGATGTTATGAACTGTAGAAAGCTCAGCAATAAACCAAAGAGAGCACTTTGTAGTTTCTCCCATTAATAGCATTGGTTTTGGGAAAAAGAAAAAAAAAGTACAGGAATGTGTAGAGATAAATGGATCTCTGATATATTTAAGGAAAGCCAAGCCATGTGTAGGCATAGTCAGGTTTTTCCAGTTGTATGCTTCCAGATTTGTATTTTTTCAGAGTTACATATTTAGGAGATTCATGGAGTACTGTTTAACTTCCCTTCTCCCAGTCAAGGCATTTGCCAATGGATTCCAGGCAGAACAGGGAACAGCCTTGTCGCATTTAGAAGCAAGCCCAACTGCTGGACTCAAAAGCAATGGGAAACAATACTAACCCATAAAGTTTAATAGGTAAAGGAGTAAATATGAATTAATATTTATTCACATGTTTTTTACTGCACTAAAAGGAAGTCTGATATTTCCTTGATGTCCTAACACCCAGTGTTACTTAAGTGCTACTATTCACATTTGAACTGATACAGATCACAGAAAGGTTTTTGTTTAGAGTACGTTTAGGGTTGTTGTCCAGCAGGCAGAATAGGGGATCTGGATTCTATTACTGAATCTGTCTCTGACTAAAGTTAGATGAAAAAGTTAGGAAGTAAAATTAAATCATTGTGTCTTTTTAGGCTGATGAAGAGCAAGTACTTCAGTTGAAGCACAAGCAGGATTATACTGCCACTTAAAAATAGGTTATGTTTACTAATGGTATCAGGTGTAGATTGTTTTTGCATAGCAAGGGACCAAAAACTTCTTGTTCTTGTTCCCCTGTGCCCAACCTGTGGGCTGGAGGAAATCACACTTCTCTATCACTGGGTAACACAGCCTCATGTCTTCTAATAAAAACAAACAAACAAAAAAACCCAGAACAATAAAACATGGCAGAAAAGTACAAAGTAAGATATATGTGTGATGTCGTTTGTTGGTGAAATCTCTTTGGTTTTTTTTTATAAATGCAGATGACTTTTTAGGATGAATTGGAAAGGATTTGATGAACCATTACAATATATACAGTTTTTTGTAAACCTAGGAACTGCCAATAGCCATCAAACCTCTCTAAACATAGCTTGGAGCCTGAAGTTTCAGAGATACTGCCAGTGATCCAAAGTCTTCTATGGTGTTGGTTTCATTTGCAGATGGCTGGCCTGCAGGCAGGAAGGAAAATCTATTCCATCAATGAGGACTTAGTCTTCCTACGCCCGTTTACAGAAGTGGAAACCATTTTAAACCAGTCCTTCTGCTCACGAAGGCCACTTAGGCTTCTGGTAGCCGTCAAATCAAAAGAGTAAGTGCTAAGCAGGGGGTTATTTTTCGATTATTAAATATTTTTTATACAGTTTGTAGAGAGAACTGTGTAAACTCTTTCCAGTAAGAAGCTGTTCAACACAAAAACAGGGAAATGACAGAAACCATGATGGTACAAAAGTCATAGATCTAGTGATGAACCCTCTAAAAATGAGTTGGGATATATGTTCTGTATATAGGAGTTAACCTTTGGCCTGTTTGTGCACAATTAAAACCCTGACTCATAAGGACTGTCATTTTGTCTCAGCTGTAGAACATCTCAAACTCTAATACATCTTCAAGCAGAAGTAATTTCCACCCTGTTGAAGCTTGCTGTACTTTTGGATGACTAACTCCATCAGTTTTTTCAGTCCATTATGGTATTTTATTACGAGGGTTAATTCTGTTAATATCTTTGACATTGTTAAATTTTGTAACCCCTTAATCTGCCATGGAATTGAACCCTCTCAGTTATCACTTGATGCTGGATTCTAGTCTATTTATTTTTGTTGCAAAGATTCTCAGCTGCTGTGAGTCAGTATGGCTGCACCCAAGCTTTTCCTGGAAATGGAAATAAATATGGATATGAACACCATAGAAAGTTTCTGCTACTTAGAAGTTAATAAATTTGAAAGTGTCAAATTTTAATTAACAATTAAAGCTTTCTTCTCCTCTTGATCTACCTGCAGGATCATTAAAATCCCAGATTGTCCTGAAGCACTTTGCTTTCAGATACGGGGAGCAGCACCACCATATGTTCATGCAGTAGGAAGGGGTAAGTAAGAAGACTGTGGTATAATTAAGGTGTGAGTTTCTTTTTCTCCCAGCACTACAGAAATTGTGAAGGACAGAAACATAGTGTTTGTCTCATACAACTAAATTCTCTTCAAATAAGGACTTAGCAAACACTTGACAGCAGTCAGCTGTTTTTGCTTCTTGCTCTTCTTTAACAGAAACCCTTTCCAACCTTTTCAATTTTCTCTTCCACAGTCGGTCGGCTTTTCTGTCTTAACTTCCCTGATGTTGCTTTTATCAGGTTCTGAGGCTGCAGCTGTAGGCCTTCATCCAGGACAATGCATTTTGAAAGTCAATGGGAGCAATGCATCACATGGAAATTATATGGATGTTCTGGAGCACTTTACAGCATACAGGACCAAACAACAGGAAGTGCTGGTATGAATACAAAACCTCAAAGTGCATTAATTCCTCCTGTTCTTCTGTGTTTTTAAACTCTCTAAATGTTCATAAGAGCAACTTGCACAAGTCCCTTTTAACTTACTCCTAGTGTAACTAAGGGAGCTGCTTACAGTAAATCCCAGTTGTGTATAGTTGCAAGAACATATACCAACAGCATGTGTCAGCTCATGCACTGCTAAATATTACTAGCTGCTTACTAAGACTAGATGTGCACCCAGATACCGATCTTCATTTTCCAGTGTCTGAAATTCAGAGGAATACTGGGATAATGTTAATATTTCAGCCAGTGTAGAAGATAAAAATAAATTGGCTGCTGGATTTACCTTTGTAGTCCAACCCTATGGACATCGGGCACTTTTTTACTGGGGTCATAATTTCTTGAAAGGGATTGTACCAGTGGGTGTACAGAACACATGAAGATGCTGAGGAGGACAGAGTTCAGCAAGCAGCATCCAGTGCATATCTGAATGGCAGTCATGCAGGGGCCAACAAAGAAGACTCTTCACTGACAGGAGATGAAGATTTGGATCCACTCCAAAATATCCACCAGGAATCAGGTAAAGATTTTAATGGGGGAAGGAAACCTAGGGAAGATTTAGGGGCTTAGAGGAGGAAAAGTGCAGTAGAAATGTAAACTGTAATGATTATTCCAGCATATCTCTTGTGCTAGTAAAGCTTTCTAATAAAATGAGGTCTGTCAGAAGAAGTGCTCTTATGTTGTAGTTTATTTAGTAGAATAAAAGAAGAGATACACATAGAAATAATATCTCTGCAACTCTCTGAAGTTGCGTGCTCTTTCCTGAACAGAAAATATGATTTTAGGATCACTAAATGAATTCTTAGAGGTTTGTTTCCTGCCAGTGCCTTAGAGAATCTTTATAATACATAGCAATGTCATTTATTACATAAGTAGAGGAAAAAATATATATATCTGTTGCTTGTCTGCTTTTTATTTGCTGTTATAGCCCCAGTAAATGACATAGTTTTGCAGGCTCAGGTAGGTAATAATTTGAATTATTTTGTTGTCTGCTTTTGTATCAAGCCATATACCGGCATTACACAGTGTTGCGCAGCCAGGTCAGCACATGCCCCACCAGATAACCATTCTCATGGCTGAAGATCCTCTTCTGTGCTAAGTTACTCAATAAAAGGCCTGAAGGAGACTCCTATCATAGCGTTAACTGTCCATTGAAAATTGATGGAGACGAGAAGCAGTTTAAAATAATGATAAAGTAGGTTCCTCACATGAGTTGTCTGGACTCTATTTGACATGTTAGCTCTGTAGTTTCTACTATAGGCTATTGAGTAATAAAAAGTATGATACATTCTTATTAGAATCTATAAAAGCAAATGCTTTCTTCACGATACCCTCCTAGCCTTTAAGCAGTCTGTGGCTCAGAGACTCCTTGAGCCAAAAATTGTATCTTTGCGTCTTTGCATTTAACACCTCTCAACAGAATTCTTTCTTCTCTACATGCCAGTATTCATATGTACAACTGAACACCTCTAATGACTTATTTTGTTTCCAGCCCAGGTACAACAGACCATCAGCTCTCCTCTGATAACTGGTGAAGAAACACTTCTCATTAGCCTGACTGTGGATAACACTCACCTGGAGCATGGGGTGGTATATGAATATGTCAGCAGTGCAGGAATAAAATCCTTTGTCCTAGAGAAAATCATGGAACCAAAAGGTTGCTTCTGTCTCACAGCAAAGGTACCTGACCAACATACACGGCCAGCTTCATTCCTGAACAGAACTGGGAAGGGAATAATATTGGCATTTCTCTGTCAATTGTCCTGTTACTTCAAATGAAAAAAAAGAAGCTTTTTTTTTTCTTCCCCTATCTGATGGACTGGATTAATCAGTGAAGGAAGGAAACATGGCTACTGGAAGTCAACAGTGCTGTTTATTTTGATCCATCTATGCACAATGATGAGATAATAATAAATGCTTCTGTCACATCCAAGTGATGTTATTGTTAAGCTCAATGAAAGTCGAAGCGTGCCAGAGCCAGGCTACCTTGGCAGTGCACAGTGAATATTTTGAGCAATTTGTTCTGAAAGTTTCTGAGAAATGATTTGTTTTGCTTGTTGGAGGAGTAGACACGCTAATGGCTCTCAGGTGGCTATAGAAGCAACTTGTTCTGAAGGCAACGTTACTCAGTCTGACATTATACAGGATTTACCATTTATTTGGTGGAATTTTGCCTCACTGTCAAGTCTCACGTAATTAAAATTCTGTCTTTTTGTTTAGATTTTAGAGGCCTTTGCTGCAGAAGACAACCACTTTGTAAGGAATTGCAAAAGGCTGATATCCCTGAGCAGTGCTGTGGCCACCATGCCCCAGTATGAGTTCCGGCAGATCTGTGACACTAAGCTGGAAAGCATTAGCAGGCGGCTTGCAAACTACCAAGAGGTACAACCCTACTAGTTATTGGTGAAGTCTCAAGATGGTACTGCATAGCAATAACTGGGTTTTCATTTTCTTTATTCATGGATCCAAACTGCTCTATGTGTTATCTGAATTGCAAGTATCGAGGAAAAAGGACCTAACCTGTAAATCACTCCTTTCAGTTTGTCAGAGCCGTGAGTTGGAAAATATTATTGCGGGCTCATCTCCACTACATCACTGTATAAAGGCGGCCACAACAGAATGATCAGTGTTTGATTTGTAGAACTAATATGAGCATATGTACAGTATATCAAAGTGTAAACAAACTACATGTGGTCTTTTGTGCAGTTACCTGAGCTGTTTGAAAGGAGGGCCCTAGAAAGTACTGCTAATTGCTTTCATTTGCTGTTTTATGAGCACTTTAAGGGGAATGTGCTGTTCAGCTGCAGCAGAAATCAAATGAGTCTGAATAAGAAGCAGGAAGAGAAGAGGATTATCTACATTGCCTCATATTCTTTTTTGCAAGTGAAGTAGCATATCCTTCCTTTATTTCTCCCAGTTTGCAGATGTATTAAAGACAAAGGTGAGCCCGGCCTTCAAACAAGCCATCATGGAACCACATTCCCTCAACAGCATGGATTTCTGCCCCACCAACTGCCATATTAACCTCATGGAGGTGTCATACCCCAAAAACACTACCTCAGCAGGGAGGTCGTTCAGCATACGCATTGGACGAAAACCCTCTATTATTGGTCTTGATCCGGAACAAGGTGATATTTAACTTTCCAATTATACTGATTTTTATTTGACAGAAAGTTGCATCTTTACACTGCTCAGTGAGGTCAAAATTAGTTTCAAAAAAACAGTGTTGCCAATTGAAAACCCTTGTTTCTGTTTAAAAGTTTATAGTAAAATAATACCTGCTTGTGCTGTAATAGCAGTGCTAGAAAAGGTGAAGAGAGGCTACATTCAGGCTGAAAACTTGTTCAATTGGACTGTAATACTATTTTCTTCCCTAATTAGTAAATAGATTCCATATCTTGGAGCGGTAATTCTCTACTCTGTCTCAAGGGGATTTACTTCATGATAAATAGCTGTTACATAACATTTATCCTGCGAACTGAATATTTGAGTTCCAACATTTCCTCATCGTAGTTTCTCATACTGTGCTTCTGATTCATTGTCTGACAAAGTCAGAGTGCAGGAATGTCTGGAAAAGACACAGTGAATTGTACTCTAACCAATCCACTGAAGAATATATTACTTTTGTTCAAAATGAATCCATAAAGAGGCCCCACTTCATTATATTAAAAGTATTAAGATTCCGTGGTATTTTAAACATAACCGTATCAAAATTGTCAGCATTTTAAAAAGAAAATGTATTTTATCTTCTGTAATTACATCATCCTATTACTTGATGTATATACGTATTTATATGTATGTGTGCGTGTTATGTAAATGTATCTAAATCTGGAAGAATAATAACACAGACCAACTGCCAAGAGGCTGAATTCATTAACAACAAATGCATTTAGATTCTCAAATGGGCAAAACGGATAGTATGAGTAGATACTTGCTGTCATTACTCCCATAATTTAACCTGTCTCTGGACCATACTACATTTAGTTGGTGTGACAGGGAAAATTTAAAAAAGGATAACAAAAGATTTTATAATGGAATATAATTACAGAAAATAATCATGTGACATTTTTCTTTTTAAATCCTACCTGTCCTAAACTACCATTATTGGGCAGGATTGTGGACATTCCTGAGAGCCATACTAACTAGACCCTTTAATGTTTAGTAGGTACCGTAAATCCAGTCTCATATACTCAACACTGCATCACCACTATGGCTGCACCATCCTGGAGATGTCTGACCCCAGAAGATGGAGATCTCGATGGTAGTTTTGGCCAGCAGAATGGAGGAACAAGTCAGGAAGAAAGGGGACTCAGTTTTCTGCTCAAACAGGAGGATCGAGAGATACAGGACTCATACTTGCACCTTTTTAACAAACTTGACATTGCAGTGAAGGAAATGAAGCAATATGTCGTTCAGATAAATAAGTAAGTAAAGAATGAAGTATGCACTGCAGAGGACAACTCTGATTAAAAGGGAGATATTAACCTCAGAAATCTCATTGTCAGCCCCTACTGTTATACTCTTACTACATTTGCATTACAGCTCACTGATTCTTATGAAGTGTCAAACCTGCCCCATGCAGATCCACATGTTTACTATTGCCCTTTGCACATAAAAGTCTACCTGAATTCAACAGCCTTTGCTTTGCAAAATGTAAACTATATTAACGGGTAAGAGTGCTTTGTGTGCCAATGGTTTTGGAGCTCTGTACAGACAGAGTGCCTCGCCTTGAGGTTTTGTCTGACATAAGGCAGACCAAAGAAAACTTGTAAAATCCAGCAGCTTTCTCCTTGAAACGTATGTCTTCCTTTTACTTTTTTCATCATCTCAGGTCTCCTAGAAATGGTACTAAAGGATCTGAATAGTTGGTCTGTGCATTGGACATAGCTGGAAGGTATTTGCCAGCAGGTGCTGCAAGCCCGGTGCCTGGGATGGAGGAAGAGCAGACTTTGTTGACTTAAAAACAGAGCCCTTTCAGGCTGCATTGTTACAGCAATTAAATTGTCCCTTGTGGAGATAAGGACCCTGCAGAAACAGGAGTTTTTGTGAATTGAGATAAACAGATTTCAGTGAGCCTCTTTCAGCGCTCACAATTTTACATAGCTGTAGTCAATGCACAAATACTGGCAAGGTTGTCTTTGATTTCACTTAGTTGAATTCTAGTCATAGGTGTTACAGCTCATCTGTGAAAGTATCCACCACTCCCTGACAGCCACATGTTTTACCCCTGCAGACTTCTGTCCACCATAACAGAACCTACAGAAGGCGGTGCCTGTGAGCCACCATCCACCGAGGAGTCGTCTCCACCTTCACTGGGAACAGAAGAGAGTGATCCTGACAAAGCTGAGCATGGTGGCATTAAGAAGGTCTGCTTCAAAGTTTCTGAGGAGGACCAGGAAGACTCTGGACATGACACAATGAGTTTCAGAGACTCCTACAGGTCAGTCTGAAGAAATGTTCATACCAAAACATCAACTACCATGCCAAACAATGTCAAAAATGCCCACACTTCTAGAATATTCAACAAAATGAAGTAAATAAGTCTAGCTTCCATATAGCTCCTCTTCTATAACACTTCAGAAGCGTAGCAGAGTTTTCAGCCTGGTAATGGCTGCCATTATAGGGTTTTTTTCCATTCAATTCTGCAAACAATTTTCCCAGAAATCAAAGACACTGAGAAACAGAACTGGGCATTCCATTTTATTTTTCTTTTTATTCTTAGTGGGCCTCTGAAACCACAAGTGCAAATGTTTATTCAGGTGTCTTGAAATCTTGTTTTTGGGACACAAGTGACTACTGCTTCTGGAACATTTGCTACTGAAGGAAATTTCACACACTCCAACTCTGTCTTTCTTGGGAGGTAACATTTGAAAACTTCATAAAAGATGGAACAAGTTGCAATCATGTCTGACGATTGCAATTTTATAACCTTAATAGGTTGTTTTTGCATTAATAGGAAGGCCATAGGACTTTTCCTAAGCAAAGAAGTAAAAATACCTTATAGTGAGTTTGCATGATTTAGAATAACCTGAATAAATGATATGTCATAACCACTTCCATGCTACTACAGGCATGATTCTTTACTAGTTGGTGGTTTTCTATAATACTGCTCGTGGTACCATGTGGCATCCATACACGACTGCAGAAATGACAGAATCAGAATAGTTTACATTGCAGTGAACATCTGGAGCCCTCATGGCCCAATCTCTCAATCTGAAAAGGCCAGAGCAGATGGTCTGCACAGGGTCTGGCCCAGCTGAATATGGAGCATCTCCACAGACGGCAAATAACCAGTCAGCAAAGGATCAGAACTAGCATTTAGAATATTGAGATCCACAGTATCTATTTGTGGTGCCCGATTTAAGTCTACACGTGCTCAGGAGCTGCTTTATTGAAATGTGAAGTATTTCTCACATTGTTGATAGGAATCCCGTGAACAGCTTAGTTTAAAAGATTTCTTTAATTTCAGTTAATCTACCCTGTGTAACAAAGTGACATTAAGAACAGCTACTGCGGATCTGTCACTTGTTACAAAGTTTTACACTTAAATGTAAATTGAGAAAGATTATTCTGTCTTTATTAGACAGACAATTATGCATATATTACAGACAGCAGTTATCCAATAGGAAACAAAGTGTGTTTTTATAATTTCGATCTGAAAAACTACTGAGGAACTACATAAAAATCACACATGAAAAAAAAAATAAAATAAACAAGTTACAAATAAGAAAATATTTTGTTAGCATTGGTAGCGCTTCATAAGGAACATGTCATGTTTCATAAGGGCTTATATTGTGATATAGATGCTATAATTTTATTTTTTATTTTTTTGTCATTAGGTTATATTTTGCATATTAATAAGAGAATTTGACTTGGGGATTAATGCAAATGATATTATCATTTATTACTATCATATGAGTTTATCATAGGACAGGACCTCCTTTGCTTCAGTCTGGGACCTTCAGTCACCCACTTTGTTTTTCTTTCTAGTGAATGTAACAGTAACCGGGATTCAGTGTTGTCTTACACCAGTGTACGAAGTAATAGCTCTTACTTGGGCAGTGATGAGATGGGATCAGGTGAGTACATGCCTAGGTAACATGTATATTTTTCATAGCAGACCTTTTAGTAGGGGTGATAAGTCTTCGCTGATTATAAGCAAATGCATCTTTCAATTACAAATGTGGTTTCTTCAAACTTATCAAAAGAATATGAAAAGATCAAGATTTGTTCTTTTTCTAATGAACCACGGGAAATTTGTAATATGGAACAACTATTAAGTCTTTGTATTATGTGAAAGAAGTCTGAGTATTTGGAATTTGAGATAAAGCAGTGATCAATTTTCATCCACTGCAGTGTGAGGATGTGCCTGTGTCATCTCTGGCCTTGTCACAGATTATGCTGATAAGACAGCTAAAAACTTATCTTTGTTTTCTTAGGAGATGAGCTTCCCAATGATATGAGGATTCCTTTAGACAAACAAGACAAACTTCATGGCTGTCTGGAGCATCTTTTTAACCAGGTACAAAAACAATTATTATTATTACAAAGAATTCCCTTCTCTTTATCAGCGTCAGCGCAGGAATTTCTAAGAATTAGATTGTTCAATGAAGTCACGTTCTGAGGGAAGGAAGCTGGAAGCAAATTGTGTGACAGTTTTATCAAACAGTTTTGTCAACATTCAAGTTGTCTTGTGTGATATAAGCAACACTGAGCTGGCTTGTATGAAGCACTAAAGAGAAAAAAATCTTTGATGCAAAGGAGAAAAGATGAACAAGATTCTAATACCTTGCACAGTCTTGTTGGATCACACCTCTAGATCTGAGGAGAGCTCTCACAAGTTTGGTCTACAGATGTCTTTATAGATGGTTAGCACCAGAGAATTGTTTCGTAATGGATTTTATCTTGTCAGTGTGTAGCATGTTACTTGTGTAGAACATTATTCAGTGTGAGGTTCTCGAGGGTAATTTATGGTTAGAAAGTCTTGATAATATTTGTCAACAAAGGGGAAATTGTTCAAAAATAAGAATACTGCAATGGCTTTTGCATTTTTTCCAGAAGATTTCTGTTCAGATTTTCTTCCATGGAAAATATTTCTCTTGTAGGTTGATGCAATTAATGCACTTCTAAAAGGACCAGTAATAACAAAAGCCTTTGAAGAAACCAAGCACTTTCCAATGGACCACAGCCTGCAAGGTAAAGAAGGCGGCTGACTGTATTTAAAAATGTGATTTCCAAGGACTTAGGAGATTACCATGAATGCACACATGCCACACTGCCACACAGAGTTATGTAACTGTGCAGTTGTATATTAGGAGTTGTGTATTACTGATGATTCTTGTGGGCTCCTTCCAGCTCAGGGTATTCAATAACTTCAAGGGCAGGTCCAATGCCCAATCACTGAAATTTTGCATATGAAATTCTGTTATATGTTACTGAATCCTTACAGCACTTTCACAAGTATCCAGACCCATCCTTTGATATGAGCACACAGATATGTACCTCAAAAGGTATAAGGTACAGATATGTCAGATTCAAGGTGAATGCTCTGATGAGTTGGTGAGGGACTGACTGCAGATGTGAGGCACCAAAAGATTCTGCTTGAGTTTGCTTAATGATTTCTGCTTTTCTTCAGAGATGGGTGATTGCCAGAATAAACTCATCCTCACATGTCACTTATTTTGAAAACTGATTCCCATAGAGAGCAAACAAATGATACCATGTTTTCTTTTTCTTCAGGGAGCATGTTTAGGACCTTTGTCTTACTGGTTTAGGGGCCTGGGATGTGGTTCCTTCTCTCACTGAAATACCAAAGCTTCATTTTCTGAACATTTGCTGCATTTCCTTTCCCACTTGAAATCTGAACTGTTTCCTACTACTTCTAATATACTTAAGGTGCAGCAGTTCTGGGCCTTCCAACCTTGACAAGTTCTATTCTTAAGTCACAGTGGCAAAATCTAGAGGAGGTTCTTCTGTGCTTTCTTTTTTCCTGATTCCAGAAATAGACCATATGAAGTTCTGTTTCATGAACTGATCTTCACAAACACATCTATGTTGATTATTTGTTAGTCTTTAGTGCATTGTTGGAATGAAGTGAGGAAATCACAGACACCCTGTATTCGCTTCCTTTATTTTGTTTCACTTAAATGAAGTCTAATTAATTACAACTAGATTAATTAGACTGAGAGGGTCTTTTAGTTAACTGAGGTTAACTGATGACTGCACCTTCATTACACTAACGAACACAAAAGCACTGTTTGCAATTGGAATCCCCTGACCAAAGCATCTCTTTAATTGCTCCTGCAGACACCTTTCAGTGACAAATGTAAATTTGAATGCTTATCCTGTTTCAGTTTGGCGCAGTTATTTGGCATCATTTTTGTGTTTGCTTACAAATTTTATTGCCAGCAATGGGCTTTTTAGCTTAGCTACATAGCTAAGTCATGAAAAATAGATTCTCCACTCCATAATTAAACGATTAGCTGCCATCAGGTGAAAGAAAGCAGAATGGTTCCTAACTTCTCAACAGTCTTATGGGATGCAACAGCTGCAGCCAAAAGGCTGATCTGATTCTGCACGGCCAGAAACTTCAGTTATAAAGTGCAGGCAGCTATATAATACATGAAAGTCAGAGAGAACAGAAGATAATGATGTGTAATGTGAGTCATGAAGGGCTCTTTTTACCGTGCACATCACCCACGTATATAATTTTTAGTTTACAATCCTGCAAACAATGCTAGGAGACTGCTGATTGTAAGATTATAGGAATAATCTTTTCTTTTCCTCCTTTGCATTAAGTCTATTTAAGAGTCTCTTTCATTCACAACTGTTGTTATTGATAGTATGTATCTCTGCTTGCATCTGTATGTACATTATGAATCAAAAATCCACTCTATCCTGCACTTCCTTAGTGCCTAACAAACTCTTTTTTTTTTTTTTTTTCCTAGAATTTAAACAGAAGGAAGAAACCACAGTGAGGTGCCGGAATAATATTCAAGCCAGCATCCAAGAAGATCCATGGAACCTTCCATTGCGCATCAAAAACCTTGTTGAAATCATACAGAAATATGTGGAAGGTCTGTAAATGGGGTAAAGATTGTTGTCAGTTTCAGAGGGAAAGGATAGCTCTGATCTAATGGAGTCTAGCAGTTCAATTTTTCATTTTTAAGTCAATTTCTAATAAGGTTGTACTGTGCTCTAGAGAAAAACAGGTCAAACAGCTCAGCCATTGTAGTCAGGTTGAAGTGGTATAGGCAAGCTGAATTTGATATTTACACTCCAGTGCAAAGCACTGGGAGAAGTTTCTTCGTTAAGTATTAATCTGCATGTACAATTTGTTTCCAGTAATTCATAGCAGTTAGTACAGCATTTAGCTTGTAAAATTCTTTGATTTATGGCTTGTTTCTTTTTGTATGATTAAAATGCCTGAGTGAGTAAGGACTATTATAGTACACAGAAATAGCTATGCAGGGGATGAGGAGAGGTAAGAATTGTGGGGAGTTAGGAGACTGTTAATCCAGTAGAATCAGATCTACATTGGCATCGTGCTGATTTCCTTTCTTCTCTTCACTGTTTTAGATGGGAAGAATCAACTGCTTTTGGCCTTGTTAAAATGCACAGGTAAGGTGTTTTGATTTCTTGTGGTACAAGATTGTATATACATGTCCCTAACAGAGCTTTATGTGACTCCATGTGCATACCTCTGACTGTTATTTCCTGAGCATTTAGCTTTTGCCTCAGCATTTCACAGAATCACAGAATTATCAAGGTTGGAAAAGACCTAGAAGATCATCTAGTCCAACCATTTTATGCTAACATTTCTTGTGCTCTGCATCTGGGACAGCCTTTTCACGTGTCTGACGTGTATTCTTCAGTTTGTGTTGCTTCAATTCTGTGTAGGCCGCTGCAATTCCTGTCTAGTCATTAATGTTGCACAAGCACTCTTTTTCTGTCTGTTTTTTTTTCCTTTTGTACAACCCTCACTCCCAGATGGCCTTCACTATTTCCTTCTGTGGTGAAAACATGCAGCAAAAATGAGACGTGTTGCACAACTTTCTGTGAGAACACAGACACTGACATCTTTCCAAACAGAGCAGGCAAGTTAGGGATTTAGGATTGCATGTACTGAAATCATAGCTAGGAGCAGACTAAAAGACTAAATGTAGAGCCAGCACATACACTGTGAATGGATATCGATATCTGTTACCATGCACTAAACTTTGTACTTGCAGATCAAATGACAGGCCTTTCCCAGGAGCAAATGTGTAGTCTCCTTTTGTGATTGAAACTTGTAGTTGGTGTATTTTTGTTTGCAAATGAGGTAATACATGACTGAAATAGGATGTCATTAATTCGCAGTGCCAACTAAATTCTCAAGTCTTCATGGAATGAAAATGGTAAATTCATACGGCTCTGTCTCCTCTGCTCCTGCCAGGGCTGGCCCATGAGTCTGTCAAAACCTGCCTGCAGTGTCAGCTTAGCATCCATAAAGGCTGTTTTTTTAATGACAACAGATGTAATGATTTCATAAGTGTCTACTCCTGCCCTATCTCCTGCACCATTTTCCCTAATATCCTCTGGAAAGAGTGGAGGAGCAGATGGCACTGAGGAGGTTATGCCAGCTTTGTGGAAACTGGCTTTTCCCTCACTCTGAGGACAGACTTTTCTGTGCTCTCTTTGCCTTACTTTGTTAGTACAGAGGTGTACTGCTGGAAGGACGGACGCCTTTAAACTGAAGATACGGCCTTGTGTCTGGAGTGTAACAGTTAGTTAGTATACTGTGCTCAGTGCTTCGCAGAATTACCCAGATCTCCAAAGCCTCTGAATGGTGCCTTCAGCTTCTTTCTCTGTGGAACACTGCCTTGGCAATAACAGACTGCTGTACTGTTGGGGGAGCCCAGGGTGCCTGGGAAGGAGCTCCTCACTTATTCATGTTCCTCTTTGGCCTGCAATCCTCTTAAATGTGACGAGGTTGCTTGGACCAGAATGTGGCTGCCTGGCAGCAAAATCCTCCCAAGAAACAGAAACCAACTGGTACCCTATGGGCAGGGCAGTTAAAGCATTAAGCATATGGGAAGCCTGTGAAATACAGTTAGATGAGGGGAAGATGAATCTCTAATAGTCCAGAAATGAAGCAGCGGCAGAGATCCTCATTCATGAATTCTCTTGCTTCTTTAAACATAAAAAGAAGGGAATTGGTCCAGATAGGGCATGAAGGAGTTAGAGCTCTTCCCAGAAGAATGAGCATGCAGATGGCAGACGTAAAACAAAGAGTCAAGTGGTCTAGAAAATGTTTGGCAAAATTTTCCCAGCAGTGCTGTTTTTATTTCTACACCCAGGTCACACAGCAAGAGGATGTTATCTGTTACAACTGTGTAAAGCTCCAGCAGAAGCTAAATATCTCACACATCCATAGAAGCTGCCTCTTTGGCAGTGAGATAAAAGACAAGTATTTTCACGACGTCTTTACGTGTCTCTCTCCTTCTCTTGCAGATACTGAGCTACAGCTGAGGCGAGATTCCATCTTCTGCCAATCTCTTGTGGCTGCTATTTGCACCTTTTCAGAGCAGCTACTGGCTGCTCTCAACTATCGATACAACAATAATGGGGAGTACGAAGAGAGCAGCAGAGATGCCAGCAGAAAATGGCTGGAACAGATAGCAGCCACTGGTGTTTTATTGAACTACCAGTCCCTGCTCTCCCCTGCTGTGGTAAGATGAGGAGTTGTGGCACCCTGGGGTCTATTCACATTTGCATGTGAGCTTCTCTGCCACTCACAGCACAGCCAGAGTCCTCCATACTAGGAGCATGTTGAGACTGATGACAGCGACCTCAGGAGACCCTCACTCTGACAATGATGGCCCAGTATTTTCTATATCCCATTATTTCCATCTCCTCATAAATACTGGACTCATTGTTACACCAGAAATCAGAGTCTTCGGGAATCAGGCTGTCTTTACATTTGGAGAGATGTTATAGCATTTAGGGGGGGCATTGATGAGGCTATTGATGAGGCATGGGTGGCCTGCCCTCTTCTGGTGGAATGATGCATATCAACAAGTAAGCCGTAAAGTTGAGCTTAAGCGACAAGCACCATGTCTACGGAGGAGTAGGTGCACGTATAGCAGACAAGCTACAGTAACTAAAAATGTTAAGAAAAAGGGAGGATAAGGAAGGCAAATTATTATTACTTTACAGAGAAGTTTTGAACATTGCAAATGTAATGTATTGAGTGTGCTTTTTAAAAATAATCCAAACCATATGCAACTGTATTGTTCTTCTACATTGCATGGAATGTGTGGACATTTATTTCACAGTAACCAATCAGCTCTTCTCATATTTGCAGATATGAGATAAAGTTTGGAAAAATAGACGCCTGAATAGTTTTACTATTCAGTCTTTAAACCTCTGCATTCTCTGTGAATCAGGTCAAACGACATCTAAGCAAAGGGCAGCTCTGTTTGTATCACAAAGTTAAACAGGCATCAGCAATTAATTACTTGGTGGGGAGTTAGTGGAAATGTCTGTATTCTGCACTAGATCTCCTGAACTAAAGCACGCCAGCAGCAACTATATTGTCCTGTTATTGATCTCTTCCTGGCAGACAGCCACTTATTTATATCTGGTTCTCTGCCCTACAGAAGGAGGAGCGCACCATGCTGGAAGACATCCAGGTCACTCTGACAGAACTGGACAAAGTTGCCTTCTATTTCAAGCAGCTGGATGAAAGCCTTGTAGCAAGTGAGTACACTCAAGTTTCTTCTAAACTCTTTTTTTCTTGTTTGTTTTATGGATTGTCATCCTCCATGATTATAAATCTAACAGACCACGTCAGGCCTGGAGAGTATTGAGCAGCATGCTCCGTGATCTGGAGCCATAATCTGTGCCACAGCACCTTACTGGTGTGATTTTTACAGATGTTTGTAATTCAACTCACCACCAACAGTTTAAGGAGTCCCTCACTAGCTCACGTCTTCTGTGTCACCCTACCAACTCTCTTTCCATGTTTACTGACTACAGGATGGCAAGAAACAAGATGAGATTTAGAAGATGCAGCTAGCATGATATTTCAGGGCTTATTTTCTTTCAATAAAGCCTCTCCCTTATTAATTTCATGGTGGAGATGTGAAATGTCAGTAGATGATCTAACAAACTCAGGCAGCAATGGTTACAAATTTCCCCCACTGTGGTATTGCAACAAGTTTATCTTTATTTCTGCAGATACTCATGTCTTCTACCACATCGAAGGAAGTCGTCAGGCCTTGAAGGTTATCTTTTATCTTGACAGCTACTACTTCTCCAAACTGCCTTCTCGGTTTCAGAACGGAGGAAGCTTGAAACTACACACGGTGCTATTTACAAAAGGTGTCTATAAAAAGCTTTCTTAGAAAAACAAGCTAACTGATGATAGCAAAAGATTCAAAATAAAGAACGACCATCAAACTCTTAACATAATGGAGCTGTAAACTACAAATATATTTAAAGTGCAGGTGGTTCTATTCTGGGACACTCCTAGGGAGTGTTAGAGATTCGAATAAGACACATTCTCATAAGAGAACATGATATGCCTGCTTGGGGCTTTTTTTATGCCTTCCTCTAAAGCTTCAGTTCATAAAGACATAGTGGGCTGTACATGGACAGACTGATCTAGTATGTTACCAGGAGCTGCTCCGAAGCTACAGGCAAGTCTTTTTAGAAGCATGTACTGTGACAGAATCATCCAGACTGGAAATGAAGGAATATTAACTAGATAAGCAAATATTTGCACTAAAATTATATTAATGGGCATTAATCAGCCTTGACATGATCCAACAGTCATTTGCAAAGCATTGAAATAATGTAGAGATAAATAAGGACTTACTAAAACATTACTATTTGAACATAAAATATAATCAAATGTTTTCTCTTTTAGCTCTAGAGAGTACGGAGGGGCAATCACAACCAGCTGGCTTATCTCTAGAAGAACTTCCACAGCAAATTAATGGTCTCTCTCTTGAAAAAGTGCAGCAATACTACCGTAAACTCAGGTATTTCACATTTCTCCTTTACCTTAAAATATATTGAAAAGAGTGCTTGTTGCTAAAGATATTAAAACTGGTGAAAAAAAATCCCACTCCTGTTGATTTCCTGTACAAGTCTGATCCTTGGAGATCCTCATTGTCTGAGAAACCCATTAATTTCCTTCCCACAGCTAAGCTTGTTCTGAAGCACTGCACTGTTCAGGATGAGATTCCTATCTGATTTGATTTCAGAAGTTTGAGCAGAGCTAAATTTAATAAAGTGTTTCAGGAATATTTCAGTACAGACCATACAAGCTTCAGCAACAAAATGCTTCAGTAAGAAAGCACATCTTGAAGTACAAGGCATCTCTCATAGTCCTTTCAGAAGTTTTACATAAGTACACATACATGCTGACTACTGTAGTTCTTGCTGGTCTTTTTTGCAGGACATTTTATCTAGAGAGGTCAAACTTGCCCACTGATTCTAATACAACCGCAGTGAAGATTGACCAGGTATTGTTGTTTTGTTTCTACATCTGTTGGTCTCTTAAACCTCAGTCTTATGATAGCCATAAAACAGGCCTGTACAAACCCAAATATAATTTAAAAGAATTCCCTGCCCTGAAGAAATGCTGGGAATTTCTCTGGGGCTTTTGTTTGAAAAAAAAAAAAGCATGTCCAACTGGAGTTAACACAAACCCTTTAACTTAGGCACTAGTAAGACTTCATATTGCACTGATGGTATCCTTCTATACGGAGTATCTGATGTCAGAATGAATTCATTCTTCTCTCTCACCGATGTATAAAAAATGAACAAACATTCACTTTAGAAATTAAATGTTATTCAGGATAATAAAAGGAAACACCAGGACCATAGTGCTTCCCATCTCAGCTAGAGGCAGTCTAACTGGGACAGGTGACATGGGAATATTTGCACGTAAGGCAGTAGGTACTACTGCAACGAAAACAAATCAGACCATCTTTATCATTGTAATGTACGCTGTAAATAATCTAAGCTATTTGTGATAACTGCAAAAAACTGCCCCACACCAAAGTCATAGCTTGTCTTTTTCCACTTTCAAATATTTGTTATTGTGCAGCAGTCACTTGTGTAGATTAAAGATGGTATGTTTGGAGACAGGATAAATAACTAAATTTACAACTGAAAGAGCACATGTGCCACTGATGTTTTTGTTATTCTTGTTGCTTATTTTAGCTTATTCGCCCCATTAATGCAATGGATGAGCTTTTCAGGCTGATGAAGTCCTTCATTGGCACAAAACCTGCCCCATCAGGATACTCTAGCAGTAACACATCAGGAGCTGGCCTGCTACCTATATCCTCTGAGCTCTGTTACCGACTTGGAGCCTGTCAGATTACCATGTGTGGCACTGGGATGCAGAGGTGAGCATTTAAAAGCATAAGGGTTAGTGTTGCAATGCGGATTTTGGCCTTTTCTGGAGATTTGAGCAACATATTTGATTCAGTTTAAATCAATAGCAAGGTAGATGTTAAGGGACTACAATAAGGATGGAAATATTTTATGTAGGCTGAGACTTGAAATAATTCTGTTAATAATTAGTTTTGACACATAAACTTTGTTTCAGTGCATCAACCATTGCAATCCACTAAATGAGTTCACTGCATATAACTTTCAGTCAACGTTGCCTTCAGTCACACAATAAAAATGTAAGAAGTTGCCCAGAATAAGCTTTATGATCTTGGAGTGTGCCAGCATTGGTTCTGAACACAACCCCATTATTCAAGTGAAAAAAGAAAAGGTGTATCTGTGAATGTCACAGAATCATCGAGGTTGTAAAGATCTCTAACATCACCCAGACCAACTGTCCACCTACCACCAATATTTCCCCACTAAGCCATGTCCCTTAGTACAACATCTAAACACTTCTTGAACACCTCCAAGGGACAGTGATTTCACCACCTCCCTGGGCAGCCTGATCACTGCATCCTGTACCAGTCAGAGAAGAAACTTTTCCTAACATCCAACCTCAGGCACCCCTGGTGCAACTTCAGGCCAGTCCTTTAAGTCCTATTGCTGTTACATGGGAGAAGAGGCTGCCCCCCCCCTCCCCCTTTGCCACAAGCTCCTTTCAGGTAGTTGTAGAGAGCTACAAAGTCTCCCCGAAGCCACCTGTTCTCTAGTCTGAACAATCCCAGTTCCCTTAGCAGCTCCGCATAAGACTTGTGCTCCAGACCCTTCGCAGCTTCATTGCTCTTCTCTGGACACACTCCATATCCTTGCAGAAATTAGTGCAGAAGAGCAGTGCAACATAGTCTCTCCTCCGCTGGAGAGTTGAACAATTGCAGGAACCAAGTGTAAAGAGACTGGAAGTGCAGGACTAAAACTCATTTTACAGTTTTCAAAGTAGAAAAAGCTAAGTAGCAGATACCAAAAAGCTAGCTAATAGAATCCATACTTAATAAATGTGTCCTATCCTTGCCTCTATATATGTTTTTAAGTGTGATCAATGATTTAGTATCACTTGTTCCCATATTCAGAAGTACATTAAGTGTGTCCCTGGAGCAAGCAGCCATACTGGCTCGAAGTCATGGACTTTTGCCCAAGTGTATCATGCAAGCTACCGACATCATGCGAAAACAAGTAAGTATTAGGATCTGTGTGTCTACTGCAAGCCACTACCTTTATTCCAGTAAAATTCCAGTAATAGTAAAAAGCACCTATTTATTTCAGCAAGGCATTGTATTTTGTTCACTATGAACTCATAGAGCCAATCTACTGTGTCTGAACAGCTACACATCTTTGACACAACAAATCAACTTTTGCATGTAGAGCCACTTACAGCAATTATGTGCCTCACTATGCATTATTTAAAGTATGTGCCTTGATGGTTAGTAAGCAGAGACCAGCCAGGATACTTAAGACAATTTCTGCATGTACAAAAATCAGAAGTCTCAATCAGTGTTAAATTGTAGAAACTCCCTAGTGGTAGACAACAGCGCTTGTTGAAGTGCTTTGGGATTAATTTTATCTTTTAAGTAAACACAGATGACTAATGTATCTACCAATAGATTCCAACTTTTCTAAAAGAAGTTAATGGATTCTCAGACAGAAAACATACTCCTATTACGCTATTTTCCCCTAAGGATCAGATGCTTTATCAATATCATCAGTACCATAAATTCTTTGTTTCTTTAGGGACCAAGGGTTGAAATCTCTGCCAAGAATCTGAAAGTGATGGACCAAATGCCTCAGTGCGCACCTCGGTAGGTTATTATGTATTATGCATGTTATCTGAAATGCTTGTTTCTTGTTTCTGTAACAATTGTGCAGATCCTGTTGGAACCAAAGATCTCTGGTATTAATAGCAGGAAAAAAAGATCGTGTTCTCCTTTCTCATTGTACTAAATTAAGTGCAGTGTAGCTTAATAAGCTCAGCCTGTTACAATTTGCATATCATTAACTTCAAATGTTTCTGCATTTTGTAAAACAAACAAAAACATCACTGGAGAAGAAGGGTCTTTTTCAGACCACTGCTATGAGCTGCTATTGCTGGTGATTGACTGCCATCTGTGGAATGTTGAGAGAGAAAAATTCCTGACTGGCAAATCTATCCCTTCAGATAGAGCTGTCTGCTCCTCCAAGTACTTCTGGCAAATTATTTTAGACATGAGAGACTGTGATGTTCCTGTCACAGCGTGGATTTGGTTTGTTTCCTCAGAGCCTTTAAAGTGAAAAATATTTGGTGTTTGAAACCTTGTCTTTCTGTTGCAATTGTTCTTTAGAAAAAGAACGAAGTCTGGGTTGGCTCCTGTGCCACATCCCCAGTGTCATGCATCAGCATTCTAGCAGTGTGGTGGTTACTTTGCCTTGTTAATGACCTACATTATTTTGGTTCCATTTCTATGGCCATAACAACATCCTGTGTATAAAAACAAACAGCTTTACAAACAAATTGGAGATGTTTCTCTGCTTTGTAATACACTTTAAATTCCAGGACTATTTGCTTGGATTATTTCAGGGTAATGAGGTTCAGATACATTTGTCCCTCTTGGGTTCCACTCTTGGAATTTGAAACAAAACTGAACAAAGTTAAAGGGAGACCTAGTGAACTGTTAATTCTCAGTATACATTTCCTAGCAGTCAGTTTGTCAAGCTCTGTAATAGCAGTCTTGAAAGAGAAGTTGTAAAAGACCCATTTACTGCACCGTATTTATACAGAACAGAAAAAGCCAAGAAAAGGTTTACTGAAGGGCCAAATTGGGCCAAATTAGTGATACAGCGTTTCAAATAGTATTTAAACAATAATTATAAATATTTTAGTTAATAAAACTAGACACACTTCTATATTTGCAATTGTGAAAAATAAAACTAATGTACTCTTGCTATTGGCTTGCAGAATGACAAAGGAGAAAGTAGCTTTTATATATTATGCCAATAACTTCATTATCTTTCTTATGTCATTTAATACCATACTCTTAAATCTGCCTTAAAGACTCTACAGGCTGTGCCAGCCACCTACAGATGGGGATTTATAAACATGACAGAGGCACCTACATCGTGGCACAACTAAAACACGCACCAACAAGCAGCCCTGTCTGAGGACCCATGTTAACCAATGCTATGGCACTGAAACAAGAGAGGAGGAGACTCTGCCTTTGCTGGAGATGAGCCTGCTGGCCCCAGGCACCAGGAATCTGCCTCTGAAGCCCTGCAGCACATGTGGGGATTCTTGTGCTTCTTTGACCTCTTGAAGAAATCCTTGAAACAAACACCACAGGACTAAGATGGGTGTTACTGCCATGTGGTAGATGCCTGGAACAGTGACAGTTATGCAGCAAGAAAGTGCAGTTTTATTGATATGTTTGTGCTGCCATTTAAAAGCCGTGGACTTCAAGATTTGGGTTGGTTAAGAAAACCCAAGATGACACCTCTGTCTCTCCCTGTACTGTATCTGGCATCCATTTAATTGCCAGCATAATTTTGGTCAGTGGCCTTGAACAGTAGCTTCATAAACACCACTTTTTAACGTACTGACCTGCACTTTGGATCAACAAATAGCACAATCAACGGTTTATTCAGATGCGAACATAAAGAATTTCTTCTGGAGTCATTTTCCACTTCAGCCCCGCGAGAACCAATCTCTCTATGCTGCAGCGTATGCATTCCACAATACTTCTTACCATTACTTCATTTTACTTACTGTAGCCTTCAGGTTTGGGATTAACTCTTCTTACTAATGCCCTATTCTGTACTCTGGAAATACAGTAATAATTAAGGGGAGAGATTGGAGTGAAAGATTTTAGAACAAACTTTACAAAGGAAAAATACAGTCTTAGAATCTGATTATTTGAACAGATGTAGTTTAAAAAAACCCGGTCAGAAGAACTATGCTTATTTATGTGGAGTGGAATATGTGTTTTGGATCATGTTATTATATATACAAGATTTAAATAAAAACTATATTGTTTAAAATGGGACCAATATGCTGGCAATTACACAGCGACTCCCAGTTTACTGAAAAGAAATCTACATTATTTAAAATTGTTCGATATTTAAGTAGTCTTTAATACAGTTATTAAGATGTATTAGGGATGCTTTTAAGTTAAAAGAAAAAAAAAAAGAAAAAAAAGGAATCGTGTATATAATGTACTTTATTTTTTCTTGTTTGAAATGTTTTCCATCCTGTCAGTATTATCCCGAGCACAGTAATTTTTCCCAAATTACTGGCTGAAACTCATGAAACACGGCAGCAGTCTCAGGACAGAAACAGGGATATTTTAGAGTGAGTGCCTTAATATATGACCACCCATCCATAACCAGTTTCAGTTGTAGCAGGTGGCAGTAGGACAGCATACAGGATATTCACCATTCCTTTGTTCCTGCACTGTCTCATTTTAAAGAGTTAATTGTTACGAAATCCAGAAGCGCTTTGCAGTGATGTATAATTCTAGGAAATAAAGGTTTGGGATTTTTTTATCTGTGGGATTGTTTGTTTTTCAGCTGGCTTAATTTTATTAACAAAACCCAACGAACTGAAATCTTAGAGTCATTCAAGGTGTGAAAGAACTTCATATCCATTTTCTAATCTATACATCAACACAAAACAGCTGAGGCCAAGTTTGAGGATGAAAATTCTCAGTCTTGTCTCTGAATTTTTGAAGTATTTTTTTTTCTTGCCTTGCAGACTACAGTGATTTGGGATAAGGATCATGTTTGTTTCATTTCTCACTTTTAATATTTCCTCTAACCAACAGTAACCTGTTGCAGGGAACCAGGGCAGCCCAGCATTAGCCAGCTGTCAGATAGAGGGGACTTTTACTAGAGCAGCCATTCTGTACTGCAGTAAGATGAGCAAAGCATTATTTCAATGCACTTTTTCTCTTTTTTCCTTTCAATTTTGTGAGAGTTATTCTTGCCATTTGCTGTTTGAAGAAGAAATTGATGTTTCTTTACTGAATCAGCAACTTAAAATATTAATATTTGATCAAAGTATTAATCAAAATAAGAACTGTAGGAACATCCAAATGTAAAAAGAACACTTACAAACTCAGATCCTCACTTTGTCTACATCAGTTCCATGCAGCAAAACTGCAGCAGTTTATATAGCCTGTTGAGGATCGTTGCCCTCATTTATGCAGTCACTGTAGACATTAAAGATGCATAGAAGAGCATCTAAGGGCATTTACACTGTGCACTGTTTTACGTTGAAATGTACGTGTTATTCTCATTGAAAACAATAGCATTTTTACTATTAAAAGTTGATTTATATTATAAATCATGAGGATATGATCTTATTTTTCTGTTACATACCCCTTGCTTCTTTAGTGCTTTAAGATTTGTTTAATGGTTTCGCAGTTCCATCTGATATTTGTATGGAGCTACGAGGGGTCAGAAGTTCAATCTTTAAGGGAAAAGTTGCTTTCAATATCAGCTTAAGCAGGCAGGGTAATGCTCAGCTCTTCCTGTTTGTGCAGTGTGGGCTACAGATGTGGTTTCACTGTAGACTTCATATTAAAGTAGAAAAGAAAACCTGTTTTGATGGTGAAAAATTGCAATGTGGGAATTTAGAGCTGGAAAAAAAAAGATTCAAGTGGGGAAAAAAGAAGGCAGTACACAAAAGGGCCTGCAAGTTAGAAGAGTGGATTAGGACTGCAGAATTTCTGTGGCCTAAAAGCAAAGAATGAATCAGGTTTGCCACAACCGAGCAATTGAGCATTTCAGAGATCTGGAGCATCTGATATGCTGCCATGTGGAAAACTAGATTGAGATGGAGAAAATGGAAACTCACAGCATGATTATGGAGGTGTGTAAGCAGCTGGCTAAAGGAAAGGAGGAAAGACCGAAAAGAAAGTGGGGGTTGGGTGTCAGTTGTAAGTGGAATTTCTTATATATCAGTCTTGCAACTGAATAGGTTTATCTTCTTCATGAATCACTGAAGCAGAGGTACTATGAGCCTGGGATTGATGTGAAGCTGAGAAGCACTAACCTAGAGAAGGTTCAGGATACACACAAAAAAAAGCAGACTTGGAATAGAAGTTTGAATGGGATGTTACAGTACAAAAAGTAGCTCATGCAGTTGAAAATTAATGTATTTTTCTATATTTCTTGTTAATTGATAACAAAAAGAGCCCGGTTGTAGAGTTTGTCACAGGATGACTCAGATTCAATCTGATAGTCATAAAAGATCAGCTGCACCCCAAGACAGATTTCCTATTGAGGAGAACTACTCAAGCAACTGTGGGCTCCTGACAGACAGCTGTGTACAGTTATGGACACCAAACTGTTAAGTGAAATTGAAGTAGCTAGAAGAGAAAACCCTGAAATGCCACCAGTAAAGTGGATAAAATTCTGCAAGAAACAACCAGAGGAACTGGATGATTTTTTTAGGCTAAGACGCAGCTGTATCTGATGCCTTTATAAGAAGGTAATTGTAAGAAAAGACAATTTAATCTAATAAATACAGCCACATGGAGAAGAATAAGTGCAAGCAATTAGAGATAACCATTGGCTGAAAATTGTTCTGAACCTTGGAAAAACTTTTCTTACAATCAGGTGCTAAGAAAAACAAACAAACAAAAAACCCCCACAAAAACAACAACAAAACAACATAAAGCAAAAGAAACAAAGCTGTTTATAAAGCTCATAAAGAACTGTAAGCAGCAGTGCCCACAGCTAACTCTCTGCAGGGGGTCAAGTAGGCCTTTCCCAATGCAGCTGTGTTTGGCTGCACAAGCTGTATTTGTCTATGACAGAAGATGGAAAAGGTTCCTTCTTTCCCCCATTTTGTCCATGGCATTTGCAAAGCAGAAAGTCATCTTTCAAAACCTGGTCCAGATATCTTTTAGCATTACACATGTTCATATTCCACTATTCATTTACAACCAAATTACTAGGATTTATAGATAAGAAGCCACAGGCTCAGACAATTGTCCTGCATTTCCTTTCAAAATAAAGAAGCACTGAAAAACAAAAACAAAAAAACACCTCAAGTTGGGCTCTGGCAAATCCCTTCATTGCTGCCACATTTTCTTATCAGTAAATATTGTTATTTACTCAATTATCCAGTATTCGGAATATTCTGAGCCCTAATTATTTTATGTTTCTAACGTGATTTGAAGATATGAAACAATAGTTGATGACAATAGGAATTTCAGATCTATTTCAAAATAATTTGAAACTCTCCTACTTCCTTAACAGCACATACAGTACAACCCCAGCCATAATATGTGGCATTATAAGTACCAGGAGCAGCTCCTATTTGGCCATTATTGAGTTGTGGAAGGGCAAAAAAAAAAAGAACAACAAACAGCTTATGACCTCAGCTTCTTCACAAAAGCACTGCACGCAGGCTAACTGATACAGTATCAGAGATTAATGAAATTAATCCAGTACAATTTGTATATAAAACTAGCATTGTGTAGCACTGCAGTGACAGAATATAAGTTCAAACAATTGAGATAAACGCTCAGGAGTTATTAATCTTCATGGGGAAGAACAGCTTTTCAACAGCAAATTTTTCTTTCTTTCTAGAGTGACAACCCTGGCTTTGATGATAGCCTTTGTCACACCATTGGGGTCTTATCCTGCTCTATGCATGAATCCATTTTTTCCTGTTAAAGGACATGGTGCAGCAGCAGTTTTGATGGTGCTGTCACAGCACTGTTAGGCCACATCACTAGAAGAGGCTTTCTGTATAGTAGAAACAAAAGAAATCCTACTGTCCTTAAGACATGAGTTTGAATGTTCTGCCTCTATGCCCATTTTCTTTTGCTGTACTGAACAATTCACTTTTCTCCTGTTTGGGGAAAGAACCAGGTAACTAACTGCTGTCATTGGCATTGTGAAGAGTCAAAGAAGAACTGCAAAATGGTTTGAAAAGTGACAGTATTATACATATATACTGTACAAACAGAGAGGTAGATAGAAAAAATAGAATGTAAGGATATATATAGAAACTTCTTAGAACAACAGGTTTGCTTCTCATAATTAGCCTTTCACAGATGTTTCTAGGTGAGCTAAGACTTGTCTGGAAAATGCAAATGGCTGCACTAATCCAATGCCGTAGAACACATAAGTCCTTGAAGATGACAAAGGACTTCTGAAAGATCTTTAATTTTTTCACTTTCTATGAAGCACAGGAACGGCTGCACAACTCTGACCACAGATCAGACCAGAATTTAAAAGGCTTTTGAAAGTAAACTGGTGAGCAACTATAAGAGCATGAATACGATTGCTACAGCATTCCTGCATTTACAGCTCATTTTGCACCTAAGATCAATTACCTCATCTAGGCAGGGACGGCAATGCTGAAATGACACAAGTTGTACAGTATGCTCATGCATAAAACACCTTTACACGGTTTTAGGAAAGTGTTCCAGAGATGATATTTTTATACCAGTTTTTAGGACTGGCATTTTCAAATGTTTTGTAAAGAGAAAAAAATGTACAGAATATTTTAGAGTTGTTTTCCAACGATGTTTGAGGGATTTTAGTATGCTAATAGTGTTATATTTTTCTTCACGTTCTGTATTTTTAACTAAACACATGTATCCTGCATTAAGATAAAAGTCTTAATATAATTTGTTCAACTTTTTGTGTTGTATTGTCGAATCCATGTTGTCATTTTAGTATTACTCCTCTGTGTGTGTCTGGTATATTTTATGCTCTGCGTCCAACAGAGTTGAAATATCTTAACGATGGTCATGGATGGTCACAATGTTGGATTTTCTATCAGAGAGGATCTGAACACTCCTTTTGGGTTTGAAAAGTTGAAAGATGACTAAATGAGGGACATTTTTGTTGGGTTTTTAAAATTACTTGGGCTACTGCTGTTTAAACAGAACCTTTTGGACTTCACAAAGAATGAGAAAGTAAATAGAAAACCGTACATTTTGTTTTATGGGACACGGGACAATTAAAAAAAGCTCTTTCCTGCTGTGTGTGAACTGCATTGTGTCTGCATTGGAACTGGAGCTGTTTAGTCTGAGGAGGAGGAATAGTCACCATCCCTGGATGCCAAGGAGGTGGCTGAGTCACCATCCCTGGATGCCTTTAAAAACTATTTGGATGTGGTGCTCAAGGACATGATTTAGCAGAGGGTTGTTAGGGCAGTATGGTTAGGTTGTGGTTGGACTCAGTGATCTTTAAGGTCTTTTCCAACCTGAACAATTCTGTGATTCTGTGTCTTTGTAGGTTGTGAAGTAAAGAACTAAGTTTCTTCCCCTGAAAAACAGGAGCCAAGAATATACATTGCTGCCATTAATCCCCCCAGCTGACAATGCAAAATTTCCTTTGACTATAAAAACAATCCTGAGTCCTCCCTCCGAGTATTAAACTCAAATTTGCATTCAGAACAACAAATTGGGTGACAAAATACATTATTTCCATGGTGTATGTATGGTATTAAATGCATGGCAAGAAGAAATTCTGGACAGCCAGCCAAACTTCTCAAATCAACTTCTTTATTTACTTCTAAATGCCTTCTGCCTCTGATCTACTTAGATTGCCAGTGCTCTCTGCTATCTGTAGCATGGGAACTCTTGTCATTTTCCAGTCTATCCAGGGGCTTGCATTTAGGCAGACATCGTATTCACAGAAAGACTTGCTAAAGAAATTAAATATGCACATCTGAAAGGATTCAATAGCATTCCAATAAAAAAGAGGATAACATAAGAGTTCAGTCCCCTCACTCATGCTTCTGATCAACATACAACGTTTTGGGCTTCCCTCTCTTCGTAGCAATAGAGAGAAACATTGTCAAACAAGGAATTCAAAAACTGTTGTATCCTGCACATCCTCTGTGATGGAAAATAAAGTTGTTTTGTCCTACTATTTGCATTAGCAAATTTCTTACATTTTCAAAGTCTAGTAGCCTGAATGCTATGAGGCTAGGACAAGAGTCTAGTATTTACCATTGATTTGAACAACGGTTTTATTTCCACTGCACTTGCAAGAAAATATATAACACTGGAACAGAAACCGAAGAGAAGCAAACTATGTCAACATGCCAAAGATAGAAGCAATAAATAATGAGCTACTGTCCAAGCAGTATTTTAAGCTGGAGAAAAATGATAGATATCAAAGAATGAGGAAGTTGGAACAGACCTCCCCTATTTCCCTGACAAGTAATGCACAGATGTGTGGTCACTCCTCCAGCTTTTAGAGAAGTATTATGTTTCATAGGTTGTTTTACAGAAAAAGCCTACACAGGAAAATCAGAACAATAAACAGGCATAAGGAATTCAAATTAAGAAACAGCTTAGCATAGATCACAGACAGAATTAATCTTACAGATCAGCATTAAGACTCCTAGCTCAATGTTCCTCAACATAAGAGCTCTCTCTTTTTTTCATCTACATTTCCCACTTTACTGGCATCAGTTTTTATGAATTTCCTGTTCATTTCCCTGGTGAATTTGACCAGTTTACTCTACAGCCTGCTTTCTCATTCAATCCTATTCACCTGGGCAACCAGCTAGTCACTGGAGAAGGAATTAACTGCTTGCTCACTGGAAACCAATTAAGATGTCTGCATTTTTTTCATGTTACTTTTCAGCAGGGACAGAGGCAGGGACTGTGACTCTGCCAGTTCGTTGCCTTACAAGTCTTAGCAGTACATTCAGTAGCTTGGATTAATAACCTGCCTAGAACAAAGAGCAAATATCAACAAAGAAGCTTCAGAATTAGAACTTCTAATAGTAGTACCAGTTCTAACTGCACCTATGGCTAGCACAGAGTGACGTGAAAGAAAAGCTACCTGTAACAGTGGTTCATCAGGAGGCATGTTGCTGCTGCTGAAAATACCAAAGGGAGATACTAAATGCCTGCCAACCAACTGTGCTGCGCTTGCTGTCTGCTCTCAGTTCACCAGCTGCCATGATCACCAACAGGGAGACAGCTGCAGCCCAACCAGACCAAAACTAGGACACGCCAGAGGCCATTTGCTTCCAAATTTCCTCTACAAGGAGAACTAGATTTTAAATCTGCCAGGCTGGAGCTGCCCATCTGCTGTAAGCACAGGTATACAGAAGAAATGATGGGAAGAAGACAATAATACTCCTCTTCTTCAACCTGTTTCTACCTGGACACTCCACTGGCTAGACAGTTTTTTCTACGGATGATATACGGCCTTAATATTCCCTGTTTCTACAACATTTTTATTGTTGCCCTGTGCTCATAAAAGGTTGGGTGTACTCTTTGGTGATTTAATTGTTTTCATCTTACAAATAGCTTTCTATTAACATAAAGGTCTATCTGTCTTGCATAGATTGCTGTTTTACACTGACAGTTCCACCAATGCATCACGCTTTTGCTTCTTCAACAGAGGATAACACTCTAGGAATCGAGCTCATACACTGGTCTCTACACAGACTCAATAAAACAGCTCAGGCACAGAAAAATGGTGTTTGGGCATCAGGTTTGCTGTACTGCATATTTGGGTTGTATTTTTAATTATATCATCCTTCTCCCAAAATCTTTTGAAGACTGACAGCATTAAAAGATCAGTACAAAATAATAACTTCTGCATGGAGAAAAAAAAAAAAAAAGAGTAAAAATTACCTTTTTGTTGTTTTTTCTTCACAAAAGAAATGACTCCTTGTTAAAACTGTAGCTCTGTTGAGTTTTGATAGCAGAAGCTACGTCCAGTTCATTGATTAAAATAAGTTCTCTGAAAGAGAAGAACAAGGAGGGTGAAACTGGGAAGAGTGAAAGTGTAGATGGAGCATCAAGAAACATTCTCAAGAGTAGAATTGATAGAACATTGCTACAATCCCTTAGGAACAGTTCTGACCATTTGCATCTTACAAAGCATACAATTTGAGAGACCACAAATGATCTAAAGGAGCACACAGTGCAATCTTAGTTTGCGCTGTACATTAGATAATGATCACAATAATCCCACTGGAGCTTAAAATCTACTATGAGAAAAATTACTGCCACATTAACGTGACTTCTTGTAATATATCACACAGGACCACTCAGCCATTGGGTTTCACAGTTACTACCAAAAGGCAGTTCTTCCCCAAAGGGAACCACAGTCCAAAACTGTTAGGTTTTTTTGAAGAGCAGTGTACTCAGTATCTAACAAAAGAGCAGTGTTAGCCTAGACAAACTACCACCCCACCTAGAAAAATAAAGCTACACCTACCAAAACTCTATCCTGAATGAGTTGTTAAGATTATAAGTCAATTTCTGATTTGTCTAGAATAAAAGCAATAAAACTCCCAATTCTTATACTTCTGAAGTGATTTTAACTGTTTCCTATCCTGTAGCAGTTTGCCTCGGCAAAGTTGTTTACTTTAGGTCAGTTCATGCGCAGCTCACCCCTACTGCCAGTAATTAAAGGTAGTTAGCAGCTCCCTGGGTGCTGCAGACAGCTGTGATACAGCCACTCCTTCAGTCACAAGCAGAGGAGCTGCCGTGCTGCTGAGCGGGCTGCATTTTCTAAATGGAAGCTCCCTTGGAGCTCCTTCACAGTCCCTGGTAGCCACGATTCACTGTTTGAAAAATGCTTCTGCATGCCAAAATAATGACTCATTTTGCAAGATGTCAATTAATGCCCTGCAGTCTGCAAAAAATAAGTCAATTTTTAATGAATAAGAATTAAAATTAGTAATTAATGTTTGAATCAAGTGATTATTTTCTTGATCCTGCTTAAAATTAAATTTGGTTATAAGCACTTTGAAGGCGATGAGCAAGGAATCATTATTATTTAATCAGGTTTAAATTACTTACATAATTACCTACATGAGTGACGTATTTTCATCTCGAGATAATTCAAAATAATTAGTATGGCTTTATCACAATTTTAATGTGCAAAAACCTAACTCAGATTACTAGCAGTGCTTGAATGCTTGCTTTTTTGCGATGGAACTTATCTGGAAATTATTGCACCAAAGTTAATGAGGCTATCATATGAATACATTGTGTGGAAAGTGATTTGGAAAGGATGCCTCATTTATCTCTGATTCCACATGAATTCAGCTCTGCTTTATTTTTCAGGTTTTGTTTTTTCTTTTTTTTAATTAAAGTTTTGTGAAATAATAAGCAACTTTACAGCCAGTACAACAACTACTGTGTCTTGCTGCAAGAAATAACAAACCTTGGGCCTTGCTTCTATTGCCTATTTGGTGTAAAGGGTAGTTTCCATGTATTCAGTGGAATCACGATGCTACACAGCACATACAACCCCAGCACAGATTTGCATATGCTAAAGTAAAAAAAAAAACAGTTTTTTAAACAGCATGGACCAAACGTTCACCAAAAGATCGAATTCCTGTCTGTGTATACAGAACTTCAGAAATCACAGCTACCTAACAGACTTTGTTTAGGTACAATGAAGAAATTAGGAAAGTATCTGAAGTATTTTTACCTTTTAAAGCAGGCTAACTTTTTAAAAGGCAACTTGATTGCCTTTTAAAGGAATTAACAGATAGTGATAAATCAGAGGAGCCAGTATAATATCATTAGCCAGAAGTGCTGTATAGACCACATTTATTAAAATTTCCCATTAGAGAATTCCACGAGGGTTGCACTCAGATGCAGCCTAGACCATGGCAGTGGTTAGTTTATAACGAGAAGATAATTACAAAGTTCAGAACAGAAGTTTCCCAACTGTTCATTATCTGTGAGGTTTTCACACCTTCTTACAACAAAGAATCCTGAAGTGCCAACATATTCCTCCACATTTAGCCGCCAGTGTTTGCCTCAGCTCAGTCTCACAGTCGAATCTTCTGGGGGTCTATCTGTATTACTGGACCTGGAAGGGACTCCCAGATCCTCCCTGTGCATGGCTGGGCTGCCTTCATGCCCTCCATGTATCTGGTTCCCCTCTGACTGCACTTTCAGTCTAACTTGGAATAATCTTGAAATATCTTTATCTTCACAGTGTCCCTATAAAGCAGGAAGTACTGTTTATCTGCTGTACAGATGGAAAATGAGAACAAGCTCTGTGAGATATAATTCTAACTGAAATGACTGCATTGAAGTCACCTGACAGATGAGAAACTAGCGGTATTTTTCACATAGGATGAGGGTTACCAGCAGTGCACGTCTTGGATCTGCATTGGGTTCTGCCAGGACTTGCTCACCAATGAAATGAAAAGAAGAATGGGGGTAACAGACATAAATTTAAAAAAATCAAATGACAAAATGTTACATAGGGTGGCAAAATACAGACATGGTTGGAAAAGGCTGATGAAGAATTTCACAAGAATGAGCAGCAGATGTGATTAAATGGGAACTAAAATTCAACATCAGTAAATGTATAATATTGGTCATGTGGAAAAAAAAAATAAATTAGATACGGGATGTATGAGGTCAGGCTTTCAATTTGATATGCAAGCTGTGGAAAATCTCCCAGAGTTTCTGCTCCATTCTCTAGAAACATTAGCAGTGAGCTCAGAGGCAATCATAATGGGAAATGGTAGCAGAAATCCTTATTAATTCCATGGTACACTAGTCCTCATAAGACTTAAATATTACAGGAATTATTCTTGTAGTTTAGGCCTCCAAATGTTCCTGGAGAATCCAGAGAATCTGCAAATAAGCTTTGTTACACTGCATAAAACAAATCCTTATCATAGGAGCCTTGCTTTCTCCTGCCCACTGAACCTTCCTTTAAAATGCAGTACCTGCTCCTTTTCCCTACTTTTCCATATATCCCTAAGAAGGCTTTGCATTGGGCAGTTCTGGGCTTATCCCTCTATCAAGTGAGTTTCCTATAGTTCATTGTTTTGGTTTGGTTTGTTTTCCCATAAAAACAAATCAGAAATACTGTATGGAATCTGCCACAACGATCAAAACCTGGTCTCAGAGTGATTAAAAAAGCTACGTATGTTTAGCTTAATTCCTCTTTACTAGATAGTTTTTATTTGTGGATACTTGTGGAATTGTAAAATATATTAAATCTCATGGAAATATCAGTATTTAGCAGCAGCAAGTGAAACTCCTGCTGGCTTCAAGTGAAATAACAGGCTTTTTTTCAGACATGAAGGTATGCAGGTGCAGTCAACAAGTAACCATGAATTGCAAAACCACAGTACCAGTTAAGTCTGCTTCTTCTTGATAAAGGTTCCAGGCAAATTCCCAAATTTCCAAGTAGCAGCAGAATTAAAGCTACAATTTCAGCCTAGTTCTGTTAGCAATCCATATTAATAAGAGGCTGCACACTTATGCGGGGAGTTTAACTACAGAGAAATAAATGACATGACTGTGTTAAGGCAGCAAAAGAGAACGCAAGCTTCCCCTCTTCTGCAGACTGAGGCTTTCCCTGCTGGGCCCAGCCACCTTGCTCATAGCATTCAGGGTTGGTCAGCATACAGTCTATCAGGCTTTATCTTCTTCTAGAACAGCCAAGTGCCAGCTAGCAATTAATACTGTGTAAGTTCTTATTGCAGTTCAAACTATACTTCTGGATTCATGTTCAGGGAAAGTCATAAAATGGCAAATGCATTCTGCCAAATGAATTCTATGTTAGATGCGAATCTGAAATTTGCATCAGACTTTGCAGGAAGGCAGGGAGTGAGGAAATGAAAGCTAAAAAGCAGTTAAACAAAGAAACACTAAATGTCTCTTTACAATTATGTCGCCCGTATGTAAAGCTGAAAGGAGAACGCATTTAGAGTTCTAGCCCATGTTTTCAATGCTGCATGGGGTAGTTGGAATCTCAAAAGTGTGAAAAGAAGCAAATTCTATTAGCTCCTCTGGGGTAAATTACCTGTTCTTACTGGTAAGACGTTGAAGGTAATCCATTCTACTCAAAAGAATAATCCATACAGCTATATATACACATATATAATAATGAACTTTGCAAAACAAATGCACATATAGAACTCAGCTTTTCTATGTTGCAAGGGTGGAAAAAATTTCAACAGGCACTGTACGAGTTAGCTGTGGGTGTTAGGTGAGTTAGCTGTAACCGCCTTAGACTGGTGCTCCCAGCATCATTCTTACTGCAGCTGAGTGGTACTTGTACAGATGTGAAATTGTTTCTAACCTTTGAAAGCCAAAGGAAATGAAGTCTCCTCCTCCAAATGAATTTTCCCACTTATTAGTATGAGTAAGAAGCAAACATGCCAGCAATCACAGGAAACTGATTTAAGAAAGCTATATCTGATCAATACAACTGAATGATGGCTATTAAGAGTGATTATTAAATATGAGTTTCAACATTCATATCTTTTTGCACATTATGCCATTCATGTGATTTATTGTAAATATTATTTTTTTTCCCAGTTGCTCATCCAGAGAAACCACAGATGATGGACTGCAGGAGAGACTCCCCACAACGAGCTTCAAACATGTTCAGCCTCATTAGTTTTAGACATACTGGCTCATAAAAATCTTCAAACATACTGAGAGGTTCCATGTGTGTCCCAAAACTAATATACACAGCAAAGTGCAATCTGTGTAAAATTGCAAAATCCCTCAAAGTAGATTTAAAAGACAGCGCAAATCTCTACTCCTACTCCTTTCACATTATTACAACAGGATGACTTGAATGCATTCACAGTGCTATCACCAGAAATGGAGGCTGATGCTAGTGGGTGCTGAAACGTAATGTATTTTCCATACACTCCAATTACATTAAAGTGACAAAGGTTTGGGATCATCAAACTATTCGGTTATTGATTGGCCTTTGGACAGAGAGCATTTGTTTCGAGGTTCTCCCTCTAACCCTGTGTTCCATTAAACTCACTGAAGTTAGCAGTCAGAACAAATTGCTTTTTGGAAGATTAACTAAGTTAGATGGTAAGGCTAAGTGCACAATCTATTCTCTCTTCCCAATCACTTACAGTTCATCAGCTTCTGTAATAAAAAATGGGAACATTAAAAGTCTCAGAAGGAGCAGGACTAAAAGGATATGTCGTGTTTTAATCACTTGATTTTTTCCCCCCTTTTCCACAAAATATTGAAGAATACAGGATTGTCGAAGAGAAGACTAAGACTTCCTTTGGCTTCCCAGTTGAAAAAAAACCACAAATGTAAGAGATAAGAACTTCACAGCACCCTCTGAGGATGCGTTTTTTCCTGTCAAATTCAACTGAAGAAGAATTATTTGATACAGAAATAAAAATCATGCTGATGCATCAATCCGTAATCAACAGTTAATCCCACCAACAACTGAATCCATCAACAGAGGACTTAAAAAGCTTCTGGCTAATTCTTTCTTAAATGTACCCCTGCTGAAAACAGAGAAAATATAGACAGTATGGGGAGAGAAGAATTTGGTTCCCTGCATTCTGATCACCCTGTATGCAGCTTTTTCAATTCAGCAGTGAATATTGCAGTATGATTTAATTTAAGATGCCACAGAACAAAGATGAAAATATGCCAGACAGAAAAATAACCATTTTGTTCTTATTTATATTTTCTTTGTAATCATTTATCTTATATGGAAGACATTTCCAATAAAAACTTCTGCAGAACCATAAAATATCATCTCTCTATACGTAGGAGAGGGAGAAAGGATAGCTTGGCATTTCCTGCAATAGCCTGAACCACTGAAATCTTTAGCTCTGTTTAGTATTCCCCTAAACAAAACTCACACAGAAACCAGCAGATTTCTGCCCACTTAATTTGGTTCCCTGAAAATCCCTTAACTTGATTCTAGATACTGCTTGGCAAACTGGTTGATGTGTGCTGAAACACAAGGTCAAATGCGTTGGCTTCCTAACGAAGAGCAAGGGTACATGGTGTACATGGAGAGATGCTGCTACAGCCAAATGAAGAGGCCCTGCTGTATGGCTCCTGCCCCATTCTGTGCCAGCTTTGGCACTCATCAGAGTTTTCTGGGAGCTTATTCAATGTGCTAAATCAGCAGAAAGCCATTTGTCCTTTCACTAGTGTGTTTCCTGCTCAGTTAGCAAGCTGAATCAGCTCCCAACAAGGTTCAGTGCATCAGTACAAGGCAACAGGACAGCACTGAGTGGGGAGCAGGCTGTCCTCTGTCCTTCTTCCAGCAGCAACAAGCTGTCATACTGGCTTCTCAGTGTTGGGCAACCTCACTCAGAGGTACTTCAGTAAGATCTGCTAATGACCTTTCTGGAATCTGGACACAGATGTCGTACCAAAGAGAGGAGTTTCCTTGTGCCAGCTGATAGATGCAGCCATAGACACTACCTTGTGATGAATGCTGCTGGCAGATATTTCCCTTGCCAGGGGCTCACCATTTCCTCTTTGTTGCAGCTCAGGGTCCTGGGTCTGAACCAGTACTTCATGAAAGCATTTCTCATCTGCTGCAATGGAAAACTTGAGGCCTCCCCACTTATCCCACCTGTTTAGTGAACTTGACTGAAGTTGCAACAATATGTACAGTGAGCGCACAGCTAACCTACGCTATCAGCTCAACTTGTGGACAGAGAAGCCTCCACCAAATGCAGTGAGAAAACTGGTGGTATTTGTCACTTATACAGAGATCACAGCCTCCAGTTTCATGTGAGGGAGGAGAGGGGAATGAATGCTGAAGGGAGTGAAGGGAGGAGAAGAGGAAAGGAGGGGAGATGAGGGGAAGCTGAGTGAAGGACCCTGTAGAAAGATTATAGCAACCATGGCTTCTCTTTCCATAGAAAGGACATTGCGGAGCCCCATAACATTTAGAGATTTAGGAAAGTATAGCCCTGACAGTAAGCTTGAAGGATGAAACCAACAGGATAAAAATCATCCCTGTCTTCACTGGTTTCAACCTCTGAACAAGAGAAAAGCAGGGTGCTATAGAACAGAACAGGAAAACAAGTATAATCTTCTTTCACTGACTTCCAGCTCAGCACGATTGGCAAGTGTTGTTTTGAAGTGAGTTTAAAGATCAATTACTAGGTTAGAAGTGAAATCTTTTGCAAATTCTATAATTGATGAGCTCCAGAGAGAGTTCTTTTGTTATGTGCACCACATCAGATCAGAACAAATCTTTAGATGCTGCCAGTGAACCAGAAAGCAGCAAGAGGATTTCACAGGGGGAAAAGAATAATCTTATGAGTCTCTGAAATGAGTGCCCTGCTGGTCTACTGAATGTGGGCAAAAGCCATGATTAAGTCTGCTGCCATTCCTACTTTGCTGTTGTCAGGCTTTATATCAAAGACAGATCAAAACCTTAATCTGCATTCATCTTGCTCAGCTATTCAAGTTGGTAATAGAAAAAACAATCTTAGCAGGGTCAGGTTTGATTTCTTCTAAATGAATTTCCTGGTGATAGGCTCTTTAAAATCATCTGTTCTGCTGCATTTATTTTATCCTGCATTATGGAACATTTGGCTAATACACATGATATAAACATGTTCATCTTCAGGGCATAACAAAATGCTCCAAGATCATTTATTTACTAGAAATAGTTAATGGGATGAGCAGAGGCCTGCTGAGCATGTGAAAGAATGCCCATAAATTACCCTGTGCTTTTTAAAAAGCAAGAACATGAAAACCATTAAACACAAAGCCCTTTATCCTGAAATTCCCACAGATTACATGAGGAGGATGAAAAGACTATGGTACTTCATTATAAATATAAATGGAGATAATGAATAAATGTAAGTAAGATTAATATTGCTTCTAATCTTGCTCTTGAGAAGCATCAACTGTTGGGGAAAAAAACTAAAAAAAAAATAAAAATTGCATGTAGATGTGGAATTAGAGATTTTACATAAGGGGTGACACGAATTGCTGATCTGTAACGGCCTAATGAAAGAATGCTTAAACTGTCCTCCTTTTATAGAATGTACCATTGCTTAGTCTCAACTCACACATTGAGCCAACAAAAGAACCATGTACCAATCTCAGCTTAGTCTGGATCCATCTGACCTATGCAGAGTTCAGTACCCCTCTGTTCCCCGAGGGGTCAGATAAATAGTCTGTATGATCATACCCGGACAGGCTGCTCCGAACCCACGAGGATCCCCTGCGGGAAATCCCAGCTGCCAGCGGCAGGAGGCTGCGGCTCAACGCGGGGGGACGCGTTTCGTTACTCAGCCGCCCCTTGGCCAGGAGATGGCGGTAATTCACTGTGCAGGGGGAGGAAAGCTGGACCAGGCGCTCAGAAATGCAGACAGGGCGTGTAGGGGAAAGGGAAGAAAGTCAGAAAACAGACTGCAAATGCCTAATAAATAATATCGTATTGCAGATAATGCAAGGAATATAGGTCTCTTTTCTTGTTTCTGCTGTTATTTGAACACTTTCTTTTGCTTCTAAAAGAATGATAAATAATGGAAAGAAACACACAGCTTCCTGATCTTTCAGCTAGGTATTATTTTTAGTGCTAATCACATCTGCATATGGCAAACAGAACAACACATGCTTCTAGCTGCCATTCAGCAGCTGTATGTTAATGTTATTTGTGGAAATGTGCTCAGAAGCTTGTGCAGAAGAAAGAACGTAGATGTGCTGAAGGAATCGCCTTCCCCCCAGGCACCTTCACCATAAAACACACAATATGTGAGAGCACAGTGTTGTGCCTGCAAAACACGTAGCTTAGCAGCACCGTGCTTTGCTACTGCCCCTTTGCATTCCTTTCCTCCCATTGCAATCTTCCATATAGATCACATCAGTGATTGCTTTCTCCTTACATTTTTTACGGGGTGTGTTCCCCGAGTCCTTTTCACATTGGTGTCAGCCAACCTGTCACCATATTCACATCAGTCCTGAACTTTGCAAGAAACAGCATCAGAATTTCTGTGCTTAAGTCTGAAACTCTCATTCTCTGGCTTTCAAAATGCACGTGCACACACAGAATATCCAGGCAGGGCCGTTGAAAGATGTAGTGAATTTCTTATGGTTATTAAAATGTATTAATGATAATCACATCCCCAAATCATATTTGTTCTGGAAATATCCATGTTATAAATTTATTAAATTACCTTGACAGATCCACGTGAGGCATAATTAATGATGCCCCAGTAATCCCAATGTAAGGATATACGCTGATATATCCAATAGAGAACCAGGCAGAACTAGTGGGGGATGTAACATTCCCCCTTTGTCCATTTGGAAGAGTTTGCATTTGAAAAGTGACATGGAACATTCCTGGCAAACAGATCACAGAAGCTCCATGAGAGAGATTTTTTTACATCATATATTCATTACATCATTACAAATATACATCACAAGTTAGTCAACATCAGTACACTAATGAAAGAAAAGGCAAAGGTCCTTCTCTAAATTATGTATGCTAGATTTTCAAAGAGTTATGCAGGATGGAGCGTGTAAGGTTTGTTAGAACAGGACTTTCTTTGCATCTTTGCTTTTCTAGCTTCTATTTCAGATAGATTTCTGTTTGATTCTGTTGCCATTTCATTCTCATAGAATGAATATTTATCCCTGCCTTTTCAGTTCTAACTCCTACCAGCACCACCAGACAGAACAACACCTGGTGTCTTTTTTCAGACTGACGTTATCTAAGCTCTTTGTGTCAGTCACAGCCACCTGTTTGGGGCAGACTATTCAAAGAGGTCATGGTATCAGCATTTTCAAAAGCTCATAATCAGAATTTTGGGGCAGAAAACCCTGAGCAAAATATTTGGGAAAAAAATAATGTAAATGTATCACATTCTAATGAGCAGATCTACAGTACATTCTGAACTCTGGAGGTCACTGTGTTGTTCAGACTGGCAATCATCAATCTGGAGCTCGGAAGGTTGTCCTTTTTAAGTAACATGCAAATTAAACACATGCTGGTTCTGCACATCCTTGTGTGGATGCTCACAGAGAATGTGAGATCCTTGTACTGCAGCCAGATTTACTCTGAAAGCTGTCTTTAAGAAAAGGAAAGTTCTGAGACATTCACTAAGATCTTGAGGAGGCTACTTAATCCTGAGCCTGTGCATACCTGGAAAGAAACTAAAGAAGATGGGTGCCACAGCACAACATGAGCATGTCAGAAATAATAGGATCAGCAGGCAAAATGAGCAGCTCCAAAAAGTTATTGCCCACTGCTCTTTTATTGCAAGCTAATCTGCATATTCATCAGCTATTTATGACATGACTGACAATAACCTGGGAAGTGGTGTTTTTGTTGGATACGATTACTGTAACTGCTGTAAGGTGTGTCACAGTAACAGCAAATATTATTAAATATCAATATTTGATCATTTGAAAGAACTGCTTACCTAAACTACCATTACCACCAAATCACATTTTTCCTTTAAAAGTATCTTTTTTTTTTTTTTTTCATTTGTCTAATCACAACAAACTCTAAATTGTGGTCCAAACTTGTCATTTTTCAATATTTTGTTATCTATTCCACAATTAGCAAAAATAATTCTCCTTTTTCATTTGCTCATTACAAAAGCTAAACCTTTGTGTTTTGGGGCAGACGCTTGCTGTCTACTTCCTTGATTGTCATCAAAAGCAAGTTACAGCAATCCTATGTTCTTAAAAATTTAAACCCTATGAGGTTCCATGACTTGCAAGCTATTGAATGTCATCCAATAAAATGATATCTACTTCAATTTAATCCAACTTAACATCTCCTGTTGTACAGTAGAACACAATTCCCCACATCTGGAAATCAGAATCATGGTCACACTCAACATCACTTTTTCTATCCCAACTTTCATCTAATGTTATTTCAACCTGAGCACAGGCATCAACAAACATGACCCCTCACTTAACTGCTGAGACTTTTCCAAATGGCCTCTAATCGGGTTGGCTGTCAAGGTGCAGGATAAAAAAATAAATCTGTCAATAAACATAGCTTCAGTCTCCTAAGTCCTTCCATAATTCTCATTCCAGCCAGTGCCAGAGTAATTGCAGTTTCAAATGATCAATGTCCTAGCCCAAGTACATCCTCCCATCTGCATAAATATGTCTTGATTTGTTTTCTCACCTAGCCCTGGGGGATCAGTAATTGTTTTCTACAATAAACATTTTACCATTTCAGTATTTAGCCTCAAGGTTCAAGGTGTCTCTGAGTTACCATCTATGTGAACATTAGTCTGTTTTCAGCATAACGTCTTTCCTCATTTATACTCTCATCTCTCCATCTCCTTTCTCATTTAGAAGCACCTATCCTTAAGCTCTGTATCTAGGTAATGTAATACTACAGCCCATTTCTTGAACTGGCCACATTCTGGTTACTGCAATTACACCTGATTTGTCTTTAAGCAGCAGGTGTCCTTTCTCCTCCAATCTTGTTTGCTGTTTCCTTCCCTGCCTCTTTGCGCCCTGCAGCACACAAAATATTCACTTGCTAAAAAGCAAACAGGCTGGTCTGCCTTATTCAAGCATTTTTCATACCTGTCTAAATGGAAGAGGGAGTGGGTGTGCAGTTAGTAGCTCTAAGGAGTAGAAATCTAGGATCTTCTATCAGCTAGGAGATTCGTCCCATTTTCCACCAACAGGAGGTGCTCAGTACAACCCTCCACATACATAGCTGACTAGTACTCTTAGAGGGTCACCTGTAATTTTTTCAGAGGCCAATACCCCAAGCTGTGTAAAAGCACCTGTATTAGTTTCTGGTCATCGGTTCTTAGAAGCTGAACCAAGCCTCAATGTATCCGTGAAAAGATAACTCCAACAACCACACATATACTGAAGATTTTTGTTTCATCTGCATGGTGTCTGGATCTCACAGGCCGGCTCTTTGTCATACAGTTAACAAGGTATGTTTTGCCCTTTATTTCCTCCGACAGGTCTGCATTAGCAAGACCATAATGTGTCCTCCCTTTGTCCTTAGACTGGAGCAATTACAATCCATCTGTCACTCTGCTTTTTATTACCAGGGGCATAGAGACGTAGTCTTACATTATCTCTATTATGTCTCTGGTACCCTGGCTGTACTAGTGCTGCTTTAAACACCAGAGGCCTCTCCTCCTGCTTTAGGGAAATACAGCTTTACACCCAAGCTCATCAACTTCGATCATAAAAATGGCATAAGGTTTTCCAGTTCACACACTCACTGCACATTTTATTTCATTTTTATTTTACTTGAATACATGTAATGCATATGCATTACACAGGCTATGCCAGAAGCATCATTCCAGAAACATATTTAACTCGACAGCCCGCTCAAGTGGAACAGCAGTGTTACTCATTACGCACTGGACTAAAAGTCCTAGCACAGCAGACTTAAAACAGCTTTCCATCCCCACTCTGAGCTACCAAGAACAGAGGAACTGCTACTCTCTCTTCCAGTTCACAGCAACACATCACAACTTTCGATTCAAAGCCAATCCAGATAAAGGAAAATTTTGTTGCTCAGAATATGCAGAGAAGTAAAATTATAACCCCTTGCATGCTTGCATGCGGCTTCAGTAAAAAAGGAAACTGTCTGTTTGCTCTCATAAGTGTTATTTTCTGAGCACACTATGTACCAAGTTTAAATTTCTGATCTAATTACAGTCAAATTACAGAGCAATGGCATGTATTAATTTGTTCTGTAATTTCTTTAATATGGGAAATACGTTTTCTCTCCATTTTCCTGCCGTTATGAAGTATTAGAACAGTAGGCACTTTAAGTGCCCACACATGAGTTGAAAGGATGCTGAAAAGAATACATATCAAGGGCATGATTAGACACTTTACAGCCAAAACAGAGGTACTTCCAAACAAAGCATCAGAGGGCTTTCACTATGGTATCTTCGAGGGAATGATAAAATACCTCTGAGCCCTGAGAAAGAATAGCTAGACTACTTAGCAATTTGAAACAAGTTCAAGTAAAGAATATTACTAGAAATATTTTTTCACAAGTCTAACAAATTTATACAGCTGAAGAGGATAAGTAATTTCAAAGGTACCATGAATATAAAACATCTAGCTCATATTAACTCTTCTATATAAAGAGTAGTTAAGGGATCCTTATAGCTCTCAGGCTAAACCATTAGCTCTATTTTACAAGTCTAAGACTGCCAGCTCAGGTAGCCAATCTGACATGGACATGCATTGTTTCTTACTCAGCCACCTAGATTGGGAAACAGAAGATGCTCTTCCTTGATGGAAGTCGGATACAAAGGATGATGGTTGTGGGGGAAGGCCATCTTTCTGCTGTTTCAATCATAATAGAGAGACAGATATAAGGAAATTTGTTTCAAGAAATGTCTTACAGACTAGCAGGATGTGCACCCGTATTTGAGGCTGGTCTGCCCTCTAGCAGCTAAGTCAGCTTTCCCTTTCTGGTTCTAAGGTCAAAAAGACTGTTCCAACACTTCCCAATTCTATGTGTAATTTGCTCTGTCCTAGCTCATCAGCGCAGGGCAGCGGAGGTCTCAGCAGCTTCCCTGAAGCTCATGTTTAACACAAGGTGATTTTGCATCATGTATGCTGTGCATTCTCAGACGCAAGAACAAAAAATCCTTATTAAAAAAATAAGTTAGCTTATGTTTCTGGATTATGATGCCCACTCTTAGTCCTAACTGACTAGAAAAGAGATGGCAAGCATTGCTTTTACTTCAAGATTACAAATACTTCCTGTTGCTAGAAAGATGCGATTTCCTCCCTAAGAATAGGTTTCCTTGGTTTCCTGGCAAGAAATGATTATATATTTATAATACTAAGACTCTCAGTTAAGTATATGTTGCCAAACATTCATGCCCTAGAAATGCTGCTGTTTCCGATTAGTTATTACACCAACAATGTATAATGCCATATGGACTTAATAACACGCCTGTCACTTTCAGAAAGCAATTACTTCAATTTTGGCAGCATTAATCGGCAATATTTGCTGTCTCTTTGGATGACATTGTAATGGTGCAATGCAAACGTGATCAACATCTCCCAGGCTGTAAGAAAGGCAGTGTCTAAACAGATTATGACTTAAGCAAGGAAGGATATTTTTCTAGAAATACAATAAATTATGTTCATTAGTGCTATGTTTTGGAACATCTGGGAGTACAGAAAGGGACTGCATTATCTACAGAGAGTCTCTAAAGTCTGTAAAGATTTAAAGAAAGAAACCAACAGATCAACAAAGAAAAACCTCCACAGGAAAAAAAAACACCTTCCAATTTCCAGACCACTCCAAAATGTAAAAATTAGAACTGCTAAGTTAGAAAACATAAATCATGATTATATCCTGTTGTCAGCAAACCAGCTAAGAGCACTACTTACAATTCTAGGTGGAGTGCAGATTTTAAAACACCATGCCATCTATTTCTGTAGGAATCTAATTTTAGTTTCTGGATAGAAGAGATGCTAAGGCTCTGTAACTGAATAGAGACCTTCCACAAAAGTCAATGAATGGGATGTCTGCCCTGTAGGTATTGTACAACTGCTTCATAAATTAGTGAAGCAGCAGTTTATACGTGACTAGTCATATCCATCAGTGTAGACTTATTTGATTACATTATCCATGTAGTGAAGTGACGTCTGCCACTGTTTTAATTGCTTGCAAATCTCAGAAGTGGAAGCAGAAGCCAGCGTTTGTTAACCTTCACAGACACAAAGTAGAATTAATATGTTGAAGGCCTGACCTTACATTCACTTCATCCTGTGCATACGTGATTTAAGATCCTGTCAAGACATACATACATATATGTTCATTATTGTGATTAGCAATCCTCCTTATTTTAATAGAAAAAAAAAATAGTATCCAAGTCTGTAAGCAGAACTGGGAACAGAAAAATGTTACAGATAGAAGTTACTATAAAGGAAGACAAAAAGCTCAGAGACAGTACAGGGCTTTATCTTATCACATATGCCACACAAACTACTTGCAGAAAACAAATGGCATCAATCACAGGTTTGATATATGAACATACATAAAATGATCATCATATGATCATGCTTAAAATGTCCATGTGTGGATTTTTTGGGGGACAAAAATAAAGCCTGCCTCCTGTAAAAGATCAATAAAACCTTCACGTGTCAGTCTGTTGTCTTCACATGCTCAATCTTGACCATAAGCACAACACCACAATGCATCTGTGCATATGAAACAAGATGTACTGAGTAGCCTGAATACTTACTCAAAAAGTCAATAGCCATGTATGTACTTATGCTTGTTCACCATATTCTATGTGTTTGTCAGAATATGGACGTAATCTAGATTTTACAATTTTCTTTCACTTGAATGAATACCTTTGCAGTTACTGTTCAGGGATAAATTGGGATTGCTCCATGACAATCAAATCATCAGTGATCACATTAAGGTGGAAAAGAAAGCTATATACAAAGGCTACTTTGAATGTAGTGCCTCCCAGTTTTTTTAATCTGGTCTAAGACATCAGAGGCAGGTGTTGATTGCTCAGCAATAGAAGTTGAACCTTCCCACCATTATATATATAAATAATGCATTACATTTTGTTGCTGTGCAGCAGGTGACAGCAGAGGGGCAGCATGACATGGAAGTGTGTGTGAAGCAAAGATATGTCCATGTAATTCCTCCTCGTGGAAGAAGCTGCACGCACTGACATTCACCAGTTCTTGCTGAACATTTACAAAGACCAGTGACCAACCAGGTGGTAGGAGGTGCAGGTGACAGTGGGTCACCTCTGCTGATGCAGATTTTTTACAAGCACAGCATTCAGGCTCTTGTTCATTAGCTAATGGTGGTGACTATGCTGAAAATGTGTATTTTATAGTTGAGAATTTGCTTTATCAAATTATTTGCTTTTCCATGGAAATAAAAAGGAAGCATTACTTTCGGGGTGACCTACATACATAGCAACACAAGTGATTCATGTTCCATTGGAAAGAAGAATTAATCCTATTACATACTATGTTAATCTGTTAGCTAGACATGAGTGGAGAGGAAATCTCTAACAGGGACACAATTATTGCATTTGCACAGAATGCAAGTAATTACTTGTCTTTACCAGAATACTGGTCATTACTCATGGAGAACATTATTTCTGCACTGAACGGCAGGGAATTCAGCTCTTCAGCGCAATTCTGCTGTTCCTAATGATAGAAGTCACTTCTGATTTTCAAAGATTCCCTTGAAACTGAGTGGTCTCTATCCCTACAGAAGGAGAAATAGACTCTCAACAGCATATGAAACGAGTGATATCACAGCCTTTGTCTGATTATGGAGTAGTCATGAGTTTATTTCTAGGCCTGGCAGCTGATCATTATATATATCAATTATCATTTACTCTGCCCAAGGACATGATGATCCACTTCTATGTCCCATCACATATTTCACTGTAAACAATGAATAGAGAAATTTCTTCAGTGTGGCCTACTTTTCATAGACTGCCACTCTTATTTCTGACACTATCATTACAGATTATGGTTTTTGTATAGGACAGAGCAATTAATCATTTTTGTGAAATAGCACAAGTTGATAAATGAAAGGCAGAAAGTACTTTGGCACAGAAATCCCAAGCCTAAGTGGGAGCAAACCTACAAAAAAAAGACTGCACTGAACACTCTGAAAGCAAGTAAGCTGTTACCAATTTCCAGTAACAAAAATATAGTTAATGGTTTGTAACATAACATATAGAGAAAGGGAGCCTTTGTTTGGCAGCATTTGTTATCAAATTCAATGTCAAAATTCATATTTATTTTACTGGATGTGTTCTAAATAGCAGAATGCCTATACTACATACATACAATCCCCTGCTGCTGCTTCAGTGCCCTGCTCTGTGCTCTCCTAAGCTCTCAAGGACACTGACCTGCTTTTCGCGTCCTCAGATACAGCCAAGCAATTCCTTAACAGCATTTCTATGCCATTTGATTTAATCCTGTGTAAAGATTTTAGGTACCTTTGAGCTCTAAATCCTGCACAGCAGAAGTCACATAATCGTATTAGCGTAGCTCTCCAGGCAGGCTAAGCAGCCTTGTTTAGAAAGACTGCTGAACAGGACTTCTCATTGCAAGTGTAGCAGCTCCCTGGTGGCACTCTGTTGTGCAGATGTCCCTTTGTTCTCCTTACCATAAGATCTGGATCACTCTCAGCTTTGCCTGTGTGGTTCCTTTCCCCAGCCTGACTTGTTCTCTTTTATTGCAGAAATATACTCCTGGTTTATGAACATGGCTGCTGTCAAGACCAGCAGATAATACTAAAAATACCTAAATTTCACTATGAAGAGCTGCTGCACAACTAAGAAATGAACAGGTTGTATCCAACACACTACACAAGACAGAAAAGTGCCATTTTAGGATCAATTTTCTGTGATTTAAGTATTCATTATGCATTAAGTAACTCTACACTGAGTTTTCAAATACATACTCTCAGCAAATTGCAATTGTGATGTAAATCAGAGTAAGGCTTGGTAAAAGATGCTTAATTCTCGAGTAGGCATTTGGAACAGGCTAAAAGAACACACGTAATTTTACTATTATTCAGTCCGTAAGAGGTAACTCATTAAGCCATGGCAACTCAAAAGCATGTAAGATCTTTAGCGGCTCATCTAATTGTGTAAACATGGTTAAATGCTAATTATCACTTCTTGCATATTGCAATTGCACACTTACCTTCTAAATTAACAGACCCTGTATCCTTCCAAATGTCCGAATGATAGAACAGTTAAAGCACAGTACTGTGAAAGGCTAAATTATTGCAGGAAATCAACTTTCCTGTCTAAATAAAGTTATTTAAGTGTGAATTGTATATCTAATTAAAAGTAAGAAGAAAAAAAAAAAGAAAAAGAAAAACAAGCCTGTCCCTTAATACCCTTTTGTCCCTGAGGTATAGCTTGGGTACAAACTGTACCCAAGTTACTTTCTTCATTGAGCAGTACTGAACACCTTTCGTGAAGATGGATGCAAGCACAGGGACTGTTGTTTCAAGGTTGCTGTTAAGAAGGAAGAAGATCAATGGTATAGGTCAACACAGGAACGAGAAAAGGAATGCAGCACCTGGGTGTGGGGTGTAGTCAGTAATGTTTACACTTAGCCAGCTATCCATTTTCTACAGCCTGCAGCGGATGTCTATAATTTCCCAGGACAGATCTGCCATTACACACATCACCCAGCAAGTGCAAACAGGAAGATTTATCAGCATATTAACAAATGACTTTATGAAGAACAAACAAATATTTCCCCCAGTGAAATTAAAATTAATTGTCAGTGACATGGCTGCCAAATGTTCATCTGCACTCAAATTAGTTTGTACTGAGAGAGAGAATCAGGTATTTGTTCAACAGTTCTCTGTCTCCTGAGGGTCAGACTATGAAAAAGAGACCCAAAGATGAACTGAAGAGTAAGAAGACAAGAGAATAATAAAGCAAAAGAAGAAAATAAAGATTATTAGTGTTAGACAAAATCTAATTGTTCTGCAAAAGCTTGTAAGATATCAATACTTTACAATTATAAATCCAAATAAGAGTCAGTGACATTCCATATTACCACTGTTTTAAACACCAAAGAAATACATTTCATTATGCGTGATCTTCAAAAATCATTTCGAACATTAGAGAAAACTGTGTCTTCATTTAAACACTCCCAGACTGACACAGGGGCACAGTTTGGTGCGCCCCCTGTTCAGTCACTCTACGCACGTAAACAATTTCTTTTGTTTTCAACAGATCTTTCTGCAAGCTTATTCTTATGTGCACAAAAAAAAACCAAGATAAAATGTTCATATTTCCCTTGCTTGTGCTATAACTAGAGAAGTAGTAGTACGTATTTATATCAGTCTATATACAATACCTTCACAATAAATAACCTTATAGGTCCAATGTAAAGGGACTTTGGTTCCTCCAGTTTCTCTTTATGAAATCTATCAAGCAGCTTCTACTGCTAGAAAAATAAATAAATAAAATCCTACTAAAACAGATCTAGAGCGAAACAGTTGTTCCAAATGTAGCATTGCACCACAAACGCAATTAAACTTCCTAAAATCTCAGCTCTCTTCATGGGCATCTGTAAATCTTTGCCCTTTAGACCAGAACTATCGCGCATCCCAGCTTGCTAAGCCCTTTTAATTTAATGCCACACATTTATTCGCAATGCTGTGGCAGAAAATCTTCAAAAGCATTACTTTGGCATTATTACACTGTGAGAAATGATGGTGGTTTGGGGTCTTCTGGCCTAATTAGATTCCACTTTGTTCAGTCATCCTCAAAGGCAACTTCTGTATTCAAAGGATTTTGGGAACAGTTTCCTAAGAAAAGAGAATTTATAGTATATATGGGACAACAGTATAAAAGCAATTTAATAGCCAAATGCCAGTGGGGAACTGTCTAATTCTTATCAAATGCTGATTAGCAACTGTGGATTTCTGGTGAGATAATGAGCTGTGGGCTGGCTTCTGTCCAGTTTTCAACATTGGCACAAATATACATCTGCTAATTGTTGAGGAATACATATAATAACTGAACTTCAACTCATTAGTAGAGATTCGAGCCAGTCATTGAAGATTATCTTTGAAATTTACAAAAATGTCAAGTCTGATCATCACCACAGACACTTCACGTACATTTAACGTACACCTTAGTCTGTTTATACAAACAAATTAAGAAAAAAACTTCCAGAATTGGCAGCCTCCTCAAAAGAATTAGCACTGCAACAAGAATGCATTACAATAACTTTCATCAACTAAGAACAAAAACCTGGGCCAAAATGAATAAACACCACACATCTGGAGTGATTTCAGATACTCACAGCTGGATCTGCCTGTGAACTTCACTATCATGTCATGAAATTTCAAGTGACCAAAACAAAAGAACCAAATTCTGATAACCTCAACATCTCGAACCACTAAGAATCTTAGTCTTCACTAAGACCACCACACCAAAAAAAACACAAAACACAAGGGTTGAAGTTAGACACTCATTTGCACAGCCAAGCACAGAAATATATGTGCATTTCTAGAACCCTAAAGTCTGTAAGCTTTAGTATTTTTAATTGAATTTTTGTCTCCTTTTAGAAATCCTCAAAGTGTTTCATTTCTTTAACTGCTGATACACACCTAAAAGTTCTTTACTCGTGCATTCATGATTACAAACATTTTTGCTATAATTAAGGTATGTAAAAATGAAAGTCTGACTGCTTTAACCTGACACAAGATGACCAAAAAAAACACCAAAAAACGGAGCCAGTACAAAGAAGAGATCCTAAGCAGGGAGGCAGAGACACAAGGTAGAGGAGAACAGTGACATAATCATGCTGCCACAAGCTCACATTTGAATTTCTCACTAGTATTCACTCACACTGAAGCCGTTACAATATGTTGCAAAGTCCTTTGAGCTATAGTGGGTTCACTACAGAATGGTGATAAATAAGCACATGCACTGAGAAAATTACTGAAGGTTTGCTAACGCTCTGCAGGTTTTTCTTATTTGTCCACCCTTCTGCTTATCTACCTCTAATTCAGAAACAGGTGAGAACAGGCTGTTTAACCTTACGCAGAGATGAGCAAATAATTTCATGCTTAATAGCACACAAGCACTACAATTTTCAAGAAAAAAAAAGTCTAAAATCCTTCTGAAGTTTCTCCAAGATCTGTATCAATAGCATCATCTACTTAAGTGACTAGTATTGACTTTAAGGGACTGAGTCATTTTCATCTGTTTTTGTGCACTTTGGTATTGTTTTTCTTTTGGCTATCAACATATCCAGTGCCTTTTCTTTAGGTCTTTCAGCAATCTCTAGTAACAGAAATGACATTAAAATCTCAGTTCTGACATCAACATTCTTTTCCCTATTTTTAGGGAGATTATTTTATTTTTCATCAAAATAGAGAGATTGTCAGAAAAATGGATGTCAACTGCACTTTCTGCTCTTGTTAAAGTTTGTTGTATAACAATATGCCAAGTCATGACTATTTAATCACTGATATTTCCTTGCTCCTGTGGCATATTATTTTGACAAGTGCAGAAAAAATAGCATCAACAGCATTCTACTTCCTTGGCACACCGAGAAACACAAAACAGAAATTGAACAAAATGAACAGCGACTACTGAGACTTGGCTATCATACCACTGGGTCCTCCTCATCGTTCTCTGGTGACTGCATAGACTTATCTCCTGCCATCTGTTCCACCTGCTAGGGCTGGCTGGGTAAACATTTTTTTTCAAGAACAAAAATATACTATGTGTTGCGCAGCCTCTAGGCTACACTTATTAATTTTCAGGTATTCCTACCATGTTGCTTCACAAGAACAATATCACAATATATACCAAGAAGGGGAAGATAAGGTAAGAAATAATTACCTACAAAAATACTCCAAAAGGACAGTTCTGAACACCTCATACCTACTTTCTGAACATTCATTTTCTCTAATTAGTCTCCAATTTCATTGAAAAAGTAGCTTCTATAAAATCAAACTGCTTTGAAGTTTATGTTATGGAATGAGCACTGATGGAGTGGGGAGACTTGTCCTTTTTTTCTCCAAAAGGAACAGAAGAATGCCAGCTAGACTGCTTCCTTTCTGGCTTACTGTTTGTGCAGCACTTCTCTGCCTTTAAAAACAATTCTGAAATTTTTAAAAACACAAAGTTATATCCATTTACCATAATAGAGCACAGAAATAGAATATTGATTTGCACAGAATAAATAGACACTGCCCATCCATTGACATGAATATACGTTCAACAGGCACAGCAGCAATGCTTGAATATTGGGCACTCAATTTCATTCAGCTAAGCTTCTGAAGTGATGAAAACCAAGGTATTGTATTTAAGATTTAAGTTTCTCTTAAATTGTTTTTTGCCTTGGTTTATTACCATTGACAAAGCAGCTTTGCATTGTTTATAATGTATAATGAGTAATACAAAGGCCTGATGCATATTATACACAAGGCAGTAAGTTACATGATAAATGGAGTTCACTTTTCTTATATTGTTAATTCAAAGACTAGAAATGTATTGCTGTATCAAATAAGCTGCTGTATTTTCTGAGTCTTTGACCATATATCCTACGTACAGAGGTTATTTTTTATTTCTACTGCACCACTGGTGTACATAGCTTCTTACAATTACTGGTTATATGACAGGAAAAAGATTTCAGTCAGCCACAGCCAAGAAGAAAAATGTTGTTGTCCCACCTCTGCTGATAGTTTTATTAGCATTGGGCTAAATTCATTCCTAGGTAACATCACTGATTCCAATGGCACCACAGCACAATGAATTATGTGCTCACAACCCATTTATTTCTCTGTCCTTTCAGAGTTAGCCACCATAGCTTATCTCTCTTATGCCCTGAAGATGGACAGTCCAATTCTTAGGGTGCCTTATTTAAGAAATGGAAGACTTCAGTTCATTTCACTATGTACTAAATTAACTCAGCCGAGCTTCTTAAGCATCAGACTTGCTGCCAATAAGCTAAAAAGCATCTCTTCAACTCTGCATTCACTACATAAAGTTCAGGGTTTTTTTCATCAGATGGAAAAGCCTCAAAGGAATGCCCTCACTCCCAGTGCACCTAAAAGCCTTCTGGGCTGGGCAATCTGCCATACAGAAGAAAGGGATTCAAGACCTTACTATAAATCAGGACTGGTCTCACATCATAGAAGACTGAATGTTCTACAGTAGTGTCTCAGGTCAGATGAGGGACAAATGTAAGTCAGTCAGCCCCACGAGGTATTATACTCAGCTGCTTTTGCTCTCCACTCCAAGACACAGCCCTGAAAGCAGTTATCAGATTGACCAACAAACAGGAAAAAAAAGACTGCTTTGAAAATCTCACAGGGACTTAGGTGTAAATTATTTCTGAGCATGTTTCCTTCTCGTGTCAAAGCTTCAACGTGTTTTTGCTGCAGAGAAGCTCGTGTTTAGAAATCCCAGCAGTGCTTCAGTGTTTTTCCCAGGCTTGGAAGCGATAGGTAGATGCTACCACAGAAATTGAGAGACTTCGCTGAAATATAATAGCTTTGGTAGAGTGGAGTTATGGCTTTACTTTGCTACAAAGGTTGTTAATTTTCTGTCCCAAAATGAAAAGCAAATCTCCCAAAATTATTCAGTAATAAAGATATCTTGGATACAGTGTTGTTGCTGTTTGATCTGGGCAGAAGAGTAAATTTTTTTAAATTATTTTAAATTCTAATTTGTAGTGACTGAAGTTTAATTGCTGCTTACATTTGGAATTTGATACCTTCTATATTTGACTTGTTGATTAACTACTTTTGGCAAGCTGAAAAATCTGGATATGGGTCAGTGAGAGCAAAAGCTCTTAGTAGCAGCTTTCAAATAGGGAGAGGTCAGTCTAGCTCAGCCTGGGATTTGTTTCTAAAGGTTTGCTGCCCATTTAGCTTTTCAGCAAGAGATATTCAGCATCTTCTTTTGAACAGTGAAGTACATCACTATCTTTCTTACTTTATTTGATTAATGTAAATGATTTGCCTGCAGCAATCAGGCTGTGTTTGCCAGGATAGTCATTATACTGTGACAGAGATTAGTGAGGTACTTAATCAGAACCAGCAGTGATTGATACTCTGTCAGTTTTGGTCTATAATCAGTGAAGCTTTCATCCAATCATCAGCCATTTAAGAGTCTCATTTGTCTGATTACTTTTGGAATATTGGACTTACTTAAAAAAGAAATATATAAAAGTAAGCTATAGACCTCCTGTGACAATACTCAGATATATGACTGTGGTTGCTTTTCCAACTTAGAGCAGGGAGGAAAAAGACAATCATTTACACAGGATGGCTGGAAATGGGACAGGGAATTTTTCTGTTCAGCTATAGCACAAGTAGAACTTAGCCCCAGGTCAGCAATGACCAAAACTCATTTTCTTTTGATAGCTCTCTAGAGGTCTTCTGTAAATGAGTTGGTGGTCTCAGTCCAGTTTCTAGAAAGCAGTAAAGTTGCCAATAAATTTGTCACATTTCATTTCATCTCATAATGACCCACCTAGATTATAGGATAGACAAACCAAGTGAAATAACTTTTTTTTTTTTTCCAGAAGGCTGTGTGTGATATAGTGTTGTGTGAGTCAGCTCCTGGACATAATTTATTCTCAGCTTTCTCTGCACATTAGCAAAGAGTCCAATCTCTACAAAATGGAAGATGTGTCTCATGGTGTGTGCCATGAAACTACATAAACCCCAAGCAATTCTTCAGAAATTTTAAGAATCTTCCAGCTTTGATGAATTATGGTATAAACAAAGCCTAAATTGGACTGTCAGGTAGTGAAGAGTTATTACAGAGAAATAACTTAATGCTCAGTTTTGATGCATAGAGAGCTGCAGAAACAGCTGGTGATAATTGTATGGTGGATGTAGATCCAGTAAGAGGTAGAGATGTAAATAAAACTACCAGAGATCTCACTTCACATCAGTTACATTGGAACAAAATGGGAAGATAAAAAAACACTAAGTAGTACTAAGTATAAAAGGTTCCAGAAATAGAGGATACAGACTGATTGAAGGGAACCTCAGGATTAGGAAAAATATTCTTGTTTCACTTTATCAGAACTGTGTAGTTTTTAGAATGATTGTCAGTATGTGAAATTAGCCCAGTGTTGCATAAATCCATGGTATTTCCAAAATAATTGATACTCATTAGCATACACACTTTTCACAAGAAGAAATGCATGTACAGTTCTAAAAATCTGAGCTTTTAGCCAGAAATATTCAGGCCTAAAAATACATCTTCATGCACACGATTGGTGTAATTATATAACAGTAAGTGAATTTATACAGGTAGAAAATGAGAGTATTCTGGAAACTGTGGATGTTTACGTTAATTGCTACACAAATTTCACTGAACCAGGAAGATCGAAAGCAGACAGAGTTCTCAGAAATTGAATCAGGAGATGGTACCAGTTACAGCTGAGCTGAAGAGAGCAGATCAGAATGACCCTTTGAGATCGTACCAGTGTAGTCTGAGACAGAATTGCCCTGCAATACTGGAATAGGTGAGGATTGTACTGACCTCTGGTGTACAATCAACACCAGGGCACACCAGGAAAAACTTCACTGAAACTGTTAGCATGGTTATGCTATAAGAAAACCAGAAATCAGATTACATTAGGCCCAGATTATTGGCAGTAAAATGCTGAAGTCAATCAAGTTAGACTGATTCATATGAATCTCAAAAATTACTCATTCTAATGAAGATAACCTTGCTACTTTGTACTGGTAGGTGACAGAAGACTACAAAGCTTTTCTAGTTTTCTGCCCTCCCTAGACATGCTTTGTCCACTTGAGACAGTTTTGTAGTCAGTGCACAAGAAATTTCCAGCTGCCAGCCTTCTCTTCTAAAGTAAGACTCCTGTTTCCTGTGTTGTCAGACCCAGTATTCCACAAGGAACTGTACCTCTTTCAGCATTCTCATTTAGTAACTTGCTAATGGTCTGTGCTATTACTTATCAGTACTGCATTTTCTTGCCAAAGCTTAAATAAGACACACAAAGTAACAGAGACTAAAAACGAAACCTACAACATTTTGATGTATATAGCAAACGAAAAAGCAAGGGCCTAAATCTTTCTTTCATGTAAAAAAAAATTCTTGTATAATCTGTCTTAGGGTTCTTTCTTTCTCAGACTTCTTAACAATACAATCAGTTGTACAGAACTTTTCATCAGTAGATCTCAAATTGCTTTACAGCAGAGGTCAGGATCATTATGGCACTGGTCAAAGCTGAGTCTCAAGGGAACATATCAATTTCACCAGGCTTCTGGTTCAGAATCATTTGATGCTGGAACGCTACATCTGATGCTTTCATCTCACAAAAACTTTCTTGGCTGATCCCCTCCTACCCACACATTATAAACTTTTTGTATTTCCCCCTTCTCCCTCAAATAACAGTTCGTACCTTCTTGTTCATTGCCCTGGGTAGGTGAACTCCACAATGCGATTTACCTCAAAATAGGCTGTTCCTAAATTTTAATGGTCTATCATTCCCCCAGTCTGTCAAGTTACCCATCTTCCTCAGTCTATTCTGAGGATGGCCAGAGTTGTAAAAAAAATGTTTATGAAACAATTGTATTTTCAGATTTCTAGATTATAGAAATTCATCTTCCCCATTTCCTCACGTTATTTACAGTGCAGAAGCACCCCAAACATCACAGAACAAGCCTTAACATTTGACTTTTTACTTCATTACACAGATGATCTAGATAAAACAATTTCTACTGTGTTTAAACTACAGCATAGTTTATGAACATTGTTTTATATATTATTTCTTTAAGGTCTGTTTACCATATTGTTGCTATGTATGGATACAAGGAGCACAGAATAAGATATTTTTCAGCATTCCATATGTTGATATGACACTCAAAACCTGAAGCAAATAAATATTTGAACAAGCAGTGTGATCCAGTAAAAGAACACTTAACTGTCATCACTGTTGCAATGCATATGATTAAATAAAGGGATGGCAAATTTTACCCTTCACTGTCCAAATACATTGGCAACTTGATATTGGCACAGCAATTAAGGTTACTTCCTTTATGACTCTCATTTACACTTATATTATTTCTTCAGAATGATTCTGAAACAGTAAAACATTCCTAATATTCAAACTGCTGATCAGAAACATACAGACTGTATGGATTATCTGCATCAGGGCCTCCTCTCAGCTGAGATCCTACAGCATTTTAGTGGCAATAATGATGACAAAACAAAACCACTTAGCAAACAATGCAACTGTAAGCTCAACTTCTTTTTACTGAGAAACTGTACAAATTGCACTGTCTCAAAGCCTGCACTAAAACTGGTGACGTAGTTCCCATAGTTTTCCAGAATTAGTCTGGTTTCTGAAAATCCCATTCTTACAAATAACCTTAAATACAGTTTTATTCAAGAGCATTAAATTTAAGTGTGTGCTGAAGTCTCTTGTAAAATAAACAAGATTTTATGACAAGATTGCATACAACGAGAGGACATCGAAGTCAGTGGGTCCCTGACAGTTGTGTTTGTATCAGCTGAGGACAATGTAGCACCACAACTCCCTAAACCCTACCAGCTTACTTGTGAGATATTAGCTCCAGATTGTCTTGCTTTGAACAGATCATCCCTAATTTTGAGGAGGAACCAAACCCTGTCAGAATTCTTGATGTCATAAAACAGCAGGAGAAACCAGCATCTCGTTTCAACTAAAATGAACATTTCACATGAAATTCCACATTTTCTTTCACCTGCTTTCCATCTAATGTCATCACACGCCCAAAGACCACACACATCCTCACAAATGCTTGCAGCACATGATGTATGGATGCTTTAACAACATTAGTTATATCACTCTTGATTATAAGCATAAGTACATCGATAACCCTGAAGAAAGACAAGTGTACAACTTTAGATAACAGAATTATTGGAAAGAGAACCTTGGTGATTCTAGCACTTGATGTACAAATGATAGTACTGGATCTCATTAACTTGCCCTGCTAAAACAGTGGGAGAAATTTAATCAGCTGTGAAGAGTATGATTTCACTGAGTTCAACAAAATGGGATGAAATTGGATTTGAACTTACAGTGGAATTCCCAGGTAATTGCTCCAAAGTCAGGATAAGAAAGGGTTATTTTTCTTTTGTCCAAAAAGATCAGATTATGCAAATAACTTTCATGACTTACAATTCAAAAAACATTTTAAACAAAATAAGGGCATATTAATGCATGACTTTTAAGGTTTATTCTTTGTTATGTCCTATATAATTAGCAGTTGAATTGTTACCTGCTAGGTAAACATAACTGATAGATTTTATACAAAAAGTAATTAAGCAAAAGAAACCAATTCAGACCATGAACTGTTCCCTATCTCCTCCCAGTTCAGAAGTTCTCTTTCTGTCTTTATACCTTACTTCAAAAAGAATTCTGAGATTTCTGGGAGAAGTCTAGATTCTAATCATATGGCATAACCCTTAGAATCTCATTACACATGTTCTTTTAAGTGGAAGAGAGAAAATATAACATTTGCTAAGCTTCTTTAGACTGAGTTTCTAACTTTCCTGAGTCTGGTAGCAATGATATGAAAAAATAAGAAATTAATGCACACAGCCCAATAGATCAAATGCCAGCAACTCACAAACGTGGTGGACAAGGCTGTATTAAATTCTGTTCTCTGAATGAGGACTACTGTGATTACTGCCCTTACAACAATACTTTTTCATGGCTCTCTGTATGAAAGTTCAGCATGTTGCAGTAAATCTGTGTTTTGCCATTGCCAGATATATGACTTTTTTTTAAATTTGAACTTGCCAAGTCCTGAAAAAAAAATTAGCAGGCATATAGATAGCCTGAATCTGAGGTGAGTTTTTTTTTGTTAACAAAGGACTTTACCTGGCTTTGGAAAAAAAGGCAGAAACTGCAGTCCCCGGCCAACACAAAATAGAGTTCTATGTTAATGTCACTATAAAGTATTAGCTTCACTGGGGAAATTATGTCAGTTGCTGCACAGCTGGAATTTTACTTCTATTGATTGTTCTTCTAGATGCATTTTAAATGCAAATGAGATTTTATTTCAGTGCAAAACTTACTGTGGAAAACATCTTAAGGTAACATATTTGGAACTTCTCAAATGTGTGCATAAAAGAACGATTCTTTATGGTTTCATAGCTATTGTCAAACATATATTTTTTCAATTTAGTCATTGTAAGTAAATATCTACCAGAATACAAAATGTAGCCATTATACAAAGACCTTTCTGCTCAATTTCCACAGAAGTGAACAAAAGTTAAGAGGAAACAATGTCTGGAGTCTAGACTGAGAAGAAGAAAGAACACGTTATAATCAGAGTATTAAGACACTATAGAAATACAGAATACCACTGATGTTAAAAATTATAATGAATAACAGAACTGGTATGAATTGTTTCAAATTTCAGAATGCTAAGAGTCCAAGTGAACCATCTTGTATGCACTAGAGAAGAAGAATCTCCATGCTGAGATGATTAAATAAAAAGCTCATGAAGCTGAACAGGAAACTGCTTCAAACAGGAAGATTTTGAGTGCCATGATGCAACCCAAGGTTTCCAGGGACAAATGTTTATATTTATCAGTAGCCAGTTAGAACAACAGATTAAATGTTAACACAATCTCATTTACATTGCCAATCCCTGTAAAAGTAGAGTTAGTGTAAATGAGAATCATTAAATCAAAGGAACAACTCACCAAGCAAAATTACTTGGTCACATCTCAGTGAAATGTATCTGAGCCCCTTAATTGGAAATTTCATTTTGCATTTTAATGCTCGTAGAAAAGTCAGGGCTGTAGAAAAGTCCTGCCATAGTCACAAAGCCATTTTTCCCCAAAAAGCCAGTTTTACAATGATGTGGGAAATATTGAAATGAAGCAAAGCAGAAAAAGCAGAAAATGAAGGAAAGTTAATGAGCGCACTAAGCTTCTATTTCACCACTAACAACAAATACTGAAAGGGTCAACATTTGTGAACTATAATTTGCAAAGACTACTCGAGGTAATGAAAGATGTGGGGAAGAATAAAATACCCAAGAGTCAGAAGAGACAACAGAATGAAGATGAAGACACATCCATGATAGGAAAGGCTAAGGTAGAAAAAAGATAAATGCACACTGTTTAAAAAACAGTACAATAGTTTTCCGGCATATAAAGAATGAGGTATCAGTGAAAGAGAAAACTGATTCTTAAGAGACAGTTTGAGTAATTTATTGAGACTACACGATTGTGCTAAAATAATTGCTTAGTCATTTTTATCTACATCTGTAAAAATGATTTGTTGAAAAATGCGGAATAGATAACTCTACCAGAGAAACAAAATTGAATTATAAAGGAGATTGTCAAGAAAGATAGATCCCTATACTTACATTTGGCTGTAATGCACTGATTTAGAAGCTGATGAGAGCTCCTTCAGTTTAAGATTGCATGGTGTCCAGGCAACATTTGCAGTCCCCTACAGGAGGGGTTAAGAAGTCATTCTGACAATTGGTGTCAGAGAGCAGGATTTTCCATTTGCATCTCTTCCTCTTTCTGCTTCACTGACAGATAAAATTAGTGCAATTGACTTTTACCATTCCTCCTTCTCTTATTTGCTATTTCTTCAAGCTGGTAGAATTCCCAGAGGCCAGGACAAGATGCTTGAGGTAGCCTCAAAAGATTTTAGCTGCTGCCTGATTGTGAAATTATGAGAAATATGTGTCCAAGTCCAAATTCTAAAGGAAGCTGGAGAGGATGTATTGATTTTCATATGTTTGTATATTAATTTTCTTTCTTTGAAGAAAAGAAAGTATCAGCACGGAAAACAAAAAAAAATCTCTTCTGAAGGTGCAATGCATCAGGGGGAAGTTCTACACAGAGTGAATGGGGAGGTACTGGCACAGGCTGACCAGAGAGGCTTCTTTTGATTGTCTAAAAGATGCAAATTCAGGAAGGTATCAACACTGTGGACCTGTTCTGCTACAGTTCTAACACCTGATCTACCATTTTATTTATGCCTCTGGTATGCAAGAAATGCACCCTAAGTATTTAATTAAAATACGGTCATTCAGTTGTCTCATTCATTTTAGTTCAAATGACTCCAGGCCTGAGTAAGATGTAACCCTGGAATAACACATGACCATAGCTTTAGACTGAGTGTTACGCAATTCCCATGCTAAGCTTTTTAACAAGGAGCATATTAATGGCATTGACTTCAGAGGAATTACATTGCTGTTAGTAAGATGTAAATCAGCTCAAACAGGTCACACCACCAGGGGGCAGATCACTAATAATTTTAAGCCCATTTTGGATGTGTGGTCATTATTTGACTTTACAACTTTTTGTGAATATTAAGAGTTAGGGTTTATTTGGGAAAACAATACTGGCTTTAAAAAAATACCAGCTTTGGAAAGAAAACGTTGAGTTTCTGAGATACATTTAAATGAAAACATGTCTCCTGACTGCAATGTTTTCTATGCAGTATCTATCTACATACAGTTTCACATCTATCTGCTAACTACTCTTCATGAGCTGATTCTAGGGCATACTACTGTGCTAAATTTGAGATGAGATTGAGAAACAGAACCTAATAAAAAAAATACTTTATAGTGAAGAATTAAGCTGAGAAATATACAAGAAGAAACAGCAATTTGAATCAACTATTTGGGTACAGGGCACATACAGTGGGAGGTGCATTCTCCCTGCTCTTCATCATTAACAGAAGCACAACTACTTTCATTTAATGTGCTGAGGCTCTTTCATTTCTTTACCACCTTGGTACTTTATTATTGCAGGGCAAGGTAGTTAACATATGTACACTGAAGTACCTTCATTTAACTTAATAGGGCTATCGCAGCAAATACAAGCCATGTTTCCAGCTGTTATCTGACAAACAGATTAGGTCATTTCTCTACTATAGTGTGGGAAAAGCCTCAAGTAAAAAATTCTTCCACATATCAGCTAGAGTAGCAGGCATAGTTGATCATGATCAAATAGACCTTACAGCTTCTAATCAAACCTCATCTCCTGAGAGCAATAGAGCTCCTAGAACTCCTGATGATCCAAAATTTTTAATTTAGGTAAGCAGGAAAATTTCCACAGTCCATAGATAAATGTTTTATTATTCCTGTTCCTCAAATTCCAATAATCATATCTTATTTTTTGATGCCTTTGATAGCTCAAAGAGGGCTTTAGCATGGCAGAAAAAGAAAGAAAACAACCTGGTTGTATCCTACCTTTACTTCCATTCATAGGGGCAAGTCATGACAGACCTTGGTACCTACAACCTCCTTTTCAGCAATTTTTCCACAAAAACATAGCTTCTATTCCATAAACTCCTTACTACAGCCAACAGTTTAAGTGAGCCACTGCTCTTCTTGATCTGAGGCAGTAGCATATGCATGCCCATAAGCAGTATACTCACAGCATCCTTTCCTGCATTATTAGGAGCCCAGGTAAAAGCACTAAAATACTGTGAAGGCTCCCACCTGTGGTCTTCACCAATACATTCTTTTACTTTGAAATCATTAGTTACTGCTTCTGAGTTTTGGACTTACTACTGTCACAATGCCATATAAGCACAGACAGCATTTCTTCCCCCTGTGCTTCAGTTTCTCCACCTGTAACACAAGGATAATGCTTACCTACCTCACCCAGTTCATGTGAAATGTCATCAGCCAGTATTTCACAGTATGCCAGAATTCCAAAGTGAAAGATATTAAAGCAATTCAAAGGGAATGTATCATCTGAATATACTCTGACTGGGCTGTGAGCTGTGTTTGTAACCACAATAGACTGTGCTCACACATACAGCAAGTCTTCAAATCTTACTTACTAGATACCAAAATAAGTGAAATTTCAACAGCCTTCTCTAGAACTCATATTTCAAGCTTCGCTTTGGGAATCAGACTTCAAGAAAATGCTTACAATGGTGCAGGAAAATAGTGAAGGTTTTGCTCAAAAGCTCAAAATAAAAGAACCACTGAACAACCTTTTGCTAATGCAGTATTTATTTTTTTCCAGAAAGCTTCTAAACTTCTTCTTTGTAACCAGTATTAGTTTTGTTTTGTGAGCTGTTGGTTCATATAGATATACATATGGTACATAACATCCTGCATAAACTTGCCCTTGACTGACATATTTCAAACCTGAAGATTAGAATGCAGGACAAGCATGCATTCAATTAATGAAGTACAATGAAAACTTTATTCCACTACATTTTTCTTTACGCTGAAAAAAAAAAAATTACTAGACCTGACTGAATGTTAGAACGTGTTTTTTATGCACTGACATATTCATCCTTTTTATGCACTGACATATTCATCCCATGCAGTTCTGCAGGCACAGCTTCCAAGACTTGCACTCCCACTCCATTTGAACACCAGAACAGAAATAGCAGCAGTAGTGGATTACAAAACCCTGACATGCCAAGCAATGAAGTAATCCTTTTTCTTGCTCCTTGGGGAAATCCAGTGGGATTAAAAGAAAAATAATTGTCCATGTTCTTTATTAGGTTGGCAGGCATAAATCTCTGGAACAGGATCAGACATTGGCTGTCAAGGCTTTTGTGACATTGTATGATACTACAAAACTATACAGCTGTCTCCAGGAAGGAGAATGCAATATGAAACTGTTTTTCAAAGAAAAAAGTCGTAATTTAAAATTAGGATTTGACATAAATCCAACAGGCTGCTGTTGAATATTATGTGACGGATAAAGCTGGCCCTGTTGCATTAACAGTAAATGAATTGCTCAGTTTTAAAGGAGCCATCAGAATTTGGAGTAGTAGGCCATAATTTTTAAATTCAAAAATAGTTAATATTGTGCCACTCATGGTAAAATTAAAAGCATGATTTGACTAATGTTTTCAGCTACGTCATTAATTATCACCCACTTAAAAAGGGAAAATAGCTTTCAAAAAGAAGTTAGCTTCATTTATATCTAATTATTGCACAGGTTTTCAGTCATATCCAGTTTTACACTAATTCCTAGTTAGAATGACAGGCGCAAGCAGATTCTACATCCTCAATAGCATTTTGAAAAGCATTTTGAAAACCACAAAAACACAGAGGAAGCTTGTTAGCATAGCAATATAACATATTCATTATATGCCAGCTGAAGTATTGCAAAGTTTGCATCTGTTGTCATGAAGACAGATTGATATTAGATAGATAGGATTCATTACAATCTTACACTATTCTAGCCTTCATTGTCCCCTGCTTTGAAGCTAAGTAAAGAGCTATTTCCACAACAACTATGGAACAATTCATTTGTATCCTTTCAGAATACACAAGATCATTACCTCTGTGGCAAAACAGCCTCGTGATGGAAAGCCCTTCTAAGTGATAAATTGCACATTTAAGAGATATAAGTTAGAAGGCTGCAATTCCAAAATTATTCTCTCGTGTCCCTAAGTTGTATGCCTTGACAGGCTGATGAGTTTTACTTTTAGTAACTATATTTTATTTTATATTTTACTACTGCACGTACATGTTTGTTATGTAAACAGTTTCAATAGTGCACAGACACCACGTACATTTAACTGCAGTTCACTAACCAGACACATGTGCATTCATGTACTTAGTTGTACCAAATTCAGGGGTAATGCAGATATAACTTAAAAGCAAGCTTTTAATTTTTTTTTAATTTTTTTTTTTTTTTTTTAACATAGCCCAGATTGGGCACATTCAAGATTATATGTAGGATATTTTAAATTAATAAAAAAGAATAGTAAACACTGAAATCAATCTATGAGTGAAGCTGTACTAACAAAGAAGTTAAGTCAAATATAGTGCAAGCTCTAGGACAGGTAACAGTCTTGGTTTCCCCAGGCAGCCAAGCCAACAGTACTTCTACAACCTGATGTACAGATGTCTTTCTTCAGCTAAAATGTCACCTAGTTTTGATGTGACTGTAGCCACTAAATGTGTCTTCAGCAGTGAAATATTCCAGCCTTGACCTTAAACGCAAATATAACCTCTGTAGATTTATTGCAGCTTTAATCCCATTTCTTAGGATTTATGATCAAATTCAGCCCTGACATCAGCTATCCAAACATATCAATAGCAATCTTTAATATATAAGTACCTCAAACAGAAAATGAACTCTACAACTGCCCTACACAAAATAATACTGTGTTAAAAAGGCATGTCTGTAACCCTCGGTATTTCTTGTGAACACATTTCTTCTGTGCTTACTTGTTCAGGTTTTCATGCTGCAGTATTTATAGATCCTACACCAAAGCAAATATCCAGTGAAGCCTGACTTATTTGATTACTGCTAGATCTTAAATTTCTAGATTGACATAAAAAATTACTATTAGTTCCATGTTACTCATGTCACAGGTTAAATATTTAATAATACATAATATGCTGTAATTGCTGTAGAGTTCAATAGCATTCAGTAAAGGTGCTTTAACTGTTTTTTATTATTCAAATTCTTGCTAAATCATATGCAAATTACTGATGAATATCGGCCAGAATTTACCTTTTTTTTTAAACAACATCTGCACAGAGAAAACTATGAAGTCTCTTGCTTTCTGATGAGAACCAAATCTCTGCCATTGCATTCACTTACACTGTACATGAAAGCAACATTTCAGCCCTGGGCTGTAGGCTGGGGATGTACCCTGGTTTACAGTGTGAGCCCTGAGCTCCACTGAGTGCTGGCAGCACTGCCCTACTCTGAAGTGTTTTTTGTTCTCCCTGTGTTTAGAAGCCAGACTCCAGAGCTTACTACAAAATGATGCAATTAGTTTATAACTAATTATAATATGTTTTAATTTGATAGATAACAGTTCCTTTAGGCGACAGAAAAAAAGCAACAGAAATTCCCAGGAGCAGCATCATTCTGGTGCTGCAGAAGCCCTGCTAGCAATACTATGTGGGAGGAAAATGGCTCCAGCTGTAAATCAGCTCCTGCTGGAAATCTCTCAATGTCTGCAGGGCAAAACTCCTTGGACTGCAGACACCCAACTAACAGAAAGCTCTACAAGTAGCCAGTCTTCCTCTCTCCTTAATTCTCTTTATGATCTAAGCCACTCCAATTGAAATCATCCTCCAGAGAAAAAAATCCCATGGAACATTTCCTAATGCAACTTGGACTAAGCTAAAGTCTGCCAGACACAAAGGGAACCTGGTGCTGCACCTCTATCCCACAGGTCCAGCAGGTGATAGGGCTCAGCTTAGTACGGTTCCAGTGCTTCAGCTTAAAACAGTTCTACTTTTAAGATACAGCACTACTTTCACTTGTTTCAATGCCTCACACCATCCAATACAGCATAACCTAAAAACTCAGGCAGGCAAGCAAACACAGCCATCAAGATACTTAAAAACTGCACAATCACTTTTGAATACTAATTACTGCAATTAGACATTTGTGGAACTGCACGCTGCACATGTAGCTGAAGCTAGAGCATCTGATTAGCCATGCCCTTTCAAGTTTCAGATTTCCTGAACAGATACACATTTCCAAGATGAATTATCTAAATCTAATTAAAAATTCAAAAACCATACCTCAATTATTTAAGCCTCTCTATAGAGTAACAAGTAGTGCTAAAATAGAAGTTCATCAACATTTCCATCAGGAATTTTGTTGTTCAAATGTACAAAGGTAATTAAACCCATTGAAAGTGTTTTAGTTATTTATTTGCATTTTTACTAGTCTCTAATAGAAGACACCATTCAACAGCCTAGGTGCCCTTGGCAGTCCTTTGAAGAAAGTAATAAAAAATAATAATACCTAGCTTTAATACAGTGCTTTCACTAGCAGACCTTTAAGTGCTTTGCAGAGGAACTTAGTCTCCTTATAGTCTTTAGCTGCAGCAAGTGAAAAATCACATCTACACATATATACATCCTTGTTTGTGCACAGTAAAGGTGCAGTAATCACATATTTTAAGATTATTTTAGAGACGGCTCAGTTTAAAAACACACCTTACACCTACTCTAATTTATTACACTCCTGAGAGTTTGTTTTCCTGAAGGCTGCAAGAAACAGTGAAAACTGAACATTTCAGGTATGTTGAGAGCAACACGTGGTGCATTCACATTCCTGGGGGTGCAGGAGAGTCAGCTAACATTCACAAGTCCATCCCCAGGTTGCCATTCCTCTGTTCAAGGGAGGAAAACAAAATGAGCTTCTCTTGCTTACAGTATAAAAATAATAAAGCTCTCTAATGGATGCACTGTTGCAAAATTACAACACTTAAACAGTTCATCATTATAATTTCTCAACTTATAGACCCTGTGGGTGAAATTTATACACTAAACAAGAACTGTGATTACAACACAGTAACATCTTTTGAAACCTGACTAAGCCAGCTTTGCAGGAGATTAAATAAAGGCTTCAAAGAGGACAGGATGTTCAGCAGTTGTCCAGTTGCATTTCAGTTTGAAAGAGAAAAAGCAAATGCACTTTGGGTTCTAGTTTACTTTTATTAATCTGTATTTTTGCCTTGTCTCATTCAAATGTATACATAGTTTCACAAATTTCCATCTGTTGAAAAGTATGGAATATTGAAAACAGTTTTTATTATGACTGAATAATCTAACTCAGATCTCAGCTAAAGACCATTGTAATTATTCAGGACACTCCAAGTTTCTTCAAGCACGTGTTAAGCTTTGATTCACCACACTCTCCTTTAGGAGAGGATAGTTAATCATGAAATTCCCCCAGCCTTAGATCAGGCTGAGGGTCACAGGGTATCCAACACCTCTGTTAATCTCATAACCATCTGGAATTTCCTTCACAGCAGTTTCATAATTAAATATTCTTTCTTCCAAGAAACAAATTATTACTTAGTAAAAAGCAAACAAATCTTACAAACAGTGTAACACCAGACAGATTTTGCTTTCCTCTCATTCTCCCCAGTCCACACACACTGGGATCACCAGTTCCTTCAAGAGCTTCCACAACCACAAGCAGCACCCTTCGGGGGATGCCTGTGACACTTATTCACATTAGATATCTGTATTTCTTCTTAAGAAGATCTTAATAATTTAGCACCCTTAGGACCTCTTGACTTCTGGAAAACCAGTCCTCAAAAAGCACAGACATAGGTCACTGCCCTATCTGGTAAGTCATTCTTACCTCCCAGGTATTTTTCTTCATGAATCCAACATAAGTTTTAAACAAGGAATATTCTGTTCATGATTTTCTAGCACACGCCCTGACTCCATAACCTTCCTGTGGCTGTCAAGCATCTCACACTCCCTGCTCTTCCCCTTTTTGAGAAAACTTCCCACCTCTGCAATTTCTCAATTATCTGCCACATTCCCTTCTCTCCAGACTCCTGAAATGTGCACATATACTCCCCTCCCAACACACTTCTAAAATAGCAAACTGGGCTTTTTTGTTTTCTCCCTCTGCTGCATGACCTCCCTTATCACTCATTACCTCTTTTCAATTACCTTTGCTGTTCAGTGTCCCAGAAAGCAGCAAAAGACCTTGCCTGTACAAGATGACTGATCATACACCAACAAGCACAGCACAGTCCATGCTGTTTGGCTCGTTCAGAGCCAGGCATTTACATGAGGCAGCTGTGCTGGTGCAGCAGATGTATGTTTGCCACCTGGTCATCCAGCAGGAATTTCCATCCTGCTCTGTCAGACACTTGGTTTTGGCACTGTGTGTCAGTCCTCCGGTGAGTGACAAATGCAGGCTGCCTCTTAGCAGTTGATATGCCAAAGAAATCAACCTGCAAAGCACATACTGTGCAAATCTGTCAGAGTCTCTCTCAATAACTAGGTGACATACCAATCTTGCTTGATCCTATACAGCATCATCTGTGGTTTTCATAATATTAGTACATTCAGCTCCCCTTCCATCATAATCACATAAGACATTATGTTCGACTGAAAAATATGTACGTGTACTTTGCTATTTCCATAAATCTATGGAGCCTATGTTTGTTTGTACTAATAGAAATTGTTTTCTATTTTAGAGAACTCTGCTCGAAATAATTCTGCATTAAATGAATTTAAACTAGAATATAAAGTGTTTCAATGACATGCAGCTCGATCAACCCATCGCAAATGAGGGACCCAGATCAACCTGTATCTCACTGATGCTGCTGCTTTCACATGTAAATATAAAAGCATGATATTTAGTTTCCTTGCCTGCACAAATGATGTGTTTGCCTATTCTGAGCTGATGTCATCAACTCTGGCCCTTTTCTACAGATGTTAAAAATTATAAACCCGCATTCAGATGGTTAAAAAATATTTTGTACTCTAATATGATTGTGAAATGAAGAAATGCCAATTCCAAAACCAAGGGTTACACAGCAGGACTACTAAAAAACATGCACAGAGTCCTTTGGTCTCACCTGCTATTCCCTTAAACAGAAAGGAAAACTAGAGTAAAAGTCAATTATTTGCAAGTGTGCTATTTCCATTGTTTTCTTCTATAGCTGGTATTACTTAGATATTTACTGAAATCAACAGTATTTCTACAGGAAATGAGCATTTAAATTAACTGCCATGATTCACTTTAGCAATGTAATGGAAATCATCTTTCTCACCTACACATTCTGTCTTCCCCATGAGAAGGATTACTGACATACAAAGAATTGCCTCAAATGTAGAGAAATACTTGTGAAAGTTGTGAAAGGAGCATCACAGTTGAGAGATCTCAGAGCACAAGAGCTGAGTTTCTCACATGTACGGAAACATGACAGAAAAACACTCCTGGGTATATTGCTTTCAATCAGCACTTGGAAATGAACATGTAAAATACACTTTTCTGTAAATGATTTTGCTTTGGAATTGGAAGATGAATATAAACATATGTGCATCAGACAGGACATAGAGTACATGACATATTCCAGGTAACAGAAGAACACACCAATAGGGAACATGTCCTGCTTTACCAAATCAAATATCCACAGGCAAAAAAAACCCCTACAAACTATAGACGAGTATTTTACAGTAGCTCAGAACTGTTAATTCAGACCACAAAAAGAAAAATATGTTTTAACAGCAACAGCAGACTTTCATCAAAAGCAGAAAAAAAAGAGCAACAGATATTGATTTTCTCTTTGATGTCTTGGAAGCCAAATGTTTCCAGGATTAATTAGCAATCATGCTAATTAAGGAGTCAAGTCACAGTACCATCAGGCTCATAATGGTGGAAGACTTTTCAACCTGTTTTGAATTTATGATCTTGCTGACTCTTGTCCATACTTCTTGAACAACTTTGATCTCAGTATTGGCCTCATGTTTAATTTGTTTTCCTTGCTCTGAAACAGTGAATTCAAAGTTGCCTTTCTATCTAAATGTTATGGCTGAGCAATCAATTAGATTCTTACACATAAACATTTAACCGGCACTGAGACTCACAGAAGAATGCATAAAAAGAAGCAAGATGACAGTGAAACAGCATTTCTGTGAGCCAGCTCTACTTTGAAAATAGCTTTAACTTCTGCCTGTTTACAACTGTGTGCTCCTTTAAGACAAACTGAGGTACACTGAGTCACACCCTAGGTAGAGGAAATGGCAACTTGTAACTTTCTCTCTTCACTTATCAGGAACAGTAAAAATTATCCTCAGAATCTACTTTGACACTGGATCAGAAACAGAAGTAGACAAAACTCACCTTCAACATGCTTTTAACTTACCAATGCAAATGCACTTGGTGAAAACCTGTTTGAACGCACTAAGAAGCGGGGTTCTTGGGCACGAGACATAAGAGACCATGGTATTTTGTTGTTTTGGTTCTTTTTTTCCCCCCACAGATCTGACAGACTTACCATCACATGGGATTTTAGCCTGGTTCAAATCAAATTTCACTAATTTCAGCCACTGACATTCAGAAAGATGCCTCAAAACCAAGCATGTCCCTATAACCTTCATGAAACTCAAGAGCTTGGTTAGAAAGCTCCTCTCTGCTCCCCTTGTTTTGGTTTGTAATTTCCCCAGCACCATGTGAGCAACAACACATCTCATTCCCTACCAGCACACACTGCCTCCTGTGCAACAGAACCCTGACTGCAGGATGGAGAACAGGGAAATGAATGATGGACATGCAAGTACTGTGAGGAAAAGTGGAATGTCACAGCAGAAAAAGTTGGAACTCAGTGTTATTAGAAACCAGGCTTCATTAACTCCAGTGCCAATGTAAAATTTTTTTGCTGTTGTTTTTAAGCAACACAATATAGACACTGCTGCAGAACACATGAATATGGAAGAGTATATTAATAGAGTATTCAAAACGTATCAAGAGCAATGCAAAAAATTCATGCCATTAATCTTGCTCATAGCAACCAGCTATCCTGTCTGAAGAAAGCTTGGAAGAATTTTACTTTTTTTTTTAAAGAAGCAGGCATTTGTCCTATAATCCTACCTCATAGCAGATAAGATTGAAAGAATTCGGTTTATTTGGAAGAAACAGCCTAATAGTAGTAAGCTCTCCACTTAGAAACAATACAAACACACACACAAATTCCATGTCTCTATACTAGCAGTAACAACACAGGAGATTCAAGTCACCATCAACATAACCTGTTTGTGGGTTGTTTAATCTCAGTTATGTAGAGAGAAAAAATAAGGGAGAACAATTATGCAATGGACAATTTGTCATTTTCAGTATCCCAGATGAGCTGTTTTTCCAGTACTGTTTTGTTACAAGTTTATGTTGTGATGCCAATTTCTGATGTTCTGCTAGTCAATGCTCTTATTCTGAAGTCAAATCCAGAACAAAAACCTTCATAGACATTATTTCTCTATAAATTAATTTCAGAGCTGAAACTCGGTTTCTTCATTAGGCCCTTTGCAAGACATTTCTCAACATACGCACATGTTTGTCAAGGCTTTGTTTCACCACAGTGAGACTATTTGCTCCATGGAAAATACAATAAAACTTTCTACACATGAGATGAATGCACTGAAACACTGAAGTTTTCCTCTATAAGACTCAGCCTTACACAGAAAATCAAGGAGAGTTCTCCAAAATCAACAGAAGCTGCATGGTGAGAGTCAAGCGCAATGCAGACAACTTCAGCTGAATCTCTGCTCATGTGCATGACACATATGGAAAGCATCTGTGCAACTTCACAAAGAATTTCACTGTGATAAAATTTCTTTGACATTTTTATAAGGACTGATGAGCTATAGGTTATAAATGAGATACACAGAAGGAACAAATTGCCATGAAAACAATGTAAACACAGTCAACATATATGGAATATGTTTAATCTACCTTGTCCCTTATGCTCTCCCTAATGAATACTTATTGAGATGAGAAAATGAGGGATGTATAAAGCATAAACATCATAATACGCTTCTTTAACCACTTCAAGGTAAAAGAGAATGAGAAGAAAGCAAGCAGGCATGCTCAGGACAACGCTCAATGAAAATAGCTGCCATTGTGCAAAGAAAACTATACTGGGAAAATAAATCTGCTTCCTATCACACAGAGGAGGGAAAACTATAAAATCTCATATTTTTCATTAAGTAAATATAACACGAACGTTCACACTTTTTTAAAAGAAAGATTTCTGGTGTCTTATTGCTAAAATCTTTGACCCAACCACCAAACCTTGCATTGCAAATAACTCAGGGTGTGCACCCTCCAAGCCTGTACTGTGCCTTGCTGAAATCATTACATAGCACATTTCCTGGAAAGTGAGCTCTAAAAAGCAACATGAGGCCTGGTACGCTGCCATAAGACTCAATAGATAATTCAAAATACTACTCTATACGAATGCTGCCACCAACATAATTTCTGCACAGCACATTACTTTTATATTCAATTGATGGTGAACGGAGAAGAATTATCATATTATTTATAAGATTCTTACCTGTTGTGATTTCATTGCAATTCCTGTAAATAGAAAGAAGTCATGCTTTCTAAACACCTGACACATGATTGACAAGATTATAATTAAGCAGCACACTCCTGTAGACAGCAATCCTGACCAACAGCCAGAAAAAAATCTCATTTCTTTTTGTTGAGAAAGATGTGAGAATCTATTCTACACATGCTTTTACGTCTACAAATAATTTCCTGTAATATTTATTCATAGGTTATAAAGCAAGATTCTAAATCCAAAGTTAAATTAATACCATGTAACCTACGTAGCTCCTTCTACCATATAATTCTTAAGATTCAAATTTTTGTGACTTAATTTCTTTTTTTTTTCTTTTTAAAACAACATCAGAACATTCTGTCCTTTATTTGAATTAAATATTTTAAGTTCACATCCAGATTCACCACTACTGTGATGAAAAGTGGTATTCTTAAAGGACAGAATGAAAAGCATCCTAAGTATAGTGTGATTAGCAAATCTTCACTAAGTTCCTCACTAATGACTTAAATCTCACTAAAGCACTCAAAGCTTTCATAGTATTTCATACTCATTTTCAAAATATTAATACTGATTTCACAATGACCATCAACAGATTTTTATTTAAAAAATAAAATAACATCAGTAATCATACCAGAAATAATAATAAAGGACTAAAAACAACCCCAAGAAACAGATTTTCAAAGGCAGGAACACAAGATGCTTACACAGCTCCATGGTTCATAGCATAAATCCAGAAAGTATCTCGTATAATCTTTCTCCACCTCAGCCTATGGAAATTCGGGGATGAGCTCTGGAAACCAGCATTTTAAAACACAGTATCCTATGGCCATGCATATGAAAAAAGTACCATGTTTTTTACTCTGGTAAGCACAGAACTGTTGTTGCACAGTCACAGAGAACTACTTGCATTGTTGCCCTTTATTAAGTTAAGGCCATGTTATTTACTTTATGCTGAAATTGGGCATAAATCAGATCCCTAATTAGGAATTGGGAAACTTTAATCCCATCAATCATTTTCCTTGGCCCAGGTGGAGAAAATATATCATTGAAAGATAGATAGAGAAGGTAAACATAACCTTAATCTTCTGTATAGCTTGTACATAAGGAGAGCATCAGTTGACACAAAATCTCTGCAGAACTGGAGATGTAGGTATAGGGAATATTGTCCTACTTTTCTAAGCATCTCACATACATGGAAAGGGATGAATTATCTTGTAGGCATAAGGTAGTAATTCAAAGGCCCAAGGATTGACATCCAGATCAATAATCCTGTCTACAACTGAAGCACTCTAAATATTTCCTAGAACATTTTATCAGAGAGACAGTGGCATAATTTTCATCTTGTTTTGTAGCAATTCTCTATTGATTGTATTTAAACACCTTAATTGAGAGTACAAAAGTATTCTGATAAATAAATATCCAGGAAAGATATTTATTATAAGGAACAGAAATTATTCAAAACATTCACTCCTAAACTGTAAAGCAAATTGCTTTATGATGCTTTCTGAGATGGTCCTTTCAGTGTCATTCACTGACAAGCAAATAAATCTAAATGCAGACAACCAAGCAACATATTTCACACCTGGAGCCCCAAAGAATTCATAACAGTTATGATTTGATGTCTTATTTTATAGCTGAGAGTTGATTACTACAACAGAAAACTTAATTGTATCTCACTTTTCCAGAGATGTTTGATATCTGTAGAAGATTAGGTTGGTTCCATGGTTTCTGTTGGCTCACCTTTTTCCGTTCTCTAGGTATGCTTTACTATACAACTAGTTGGGTCTTGAGTAATGATTGAGAATTGTCACTGGGATAGTCAGTGTGTCTGATGTTTATGTTACCTGTGCTGTTATCTGATGGCTCGCAGTACTCCCATCTCTGGCTGTTTACTGCCTTCCCCTTTCTCAGAATCAGTTTATGCTCCCAATCTGTTTAGCATTCATCATTCCGGATCCTGTGCTGCTTTATATTTCCTATATTTTAACTCCCTGACACCCACATTAATCTCTGTGTTAGACATTTCATACTTTTTTGGTGTTTATGACTGAGATCCCTTAAAAGATAACTTTCTTGGCAAATTTTCCTCTGTCCTTGAGTCATCCAGATGGAATTTGCTGAGAGCTTCTCTCATTTTGAAGTATTTTTAATTAGAAGGAAAACAACTTTTTTTTTCCCCCTCATCTTCTTATTTTGAATTCTTTAATTAGCAGTTAATACTTGAGAAGATGAAATTCATTACACTAAAATTAAGACGCATTAACCAACAGCATTAACATTCTCATGGTCCATGGAGAAGAAGGGTGGGAAGAACCTTCTGATACAGAAACTTTAAATCTGGCACCAGGGGACACATGCATGCTCATTGGCATTTAATTAAAAATGTCATTGGAAAGCTGCTGAATAACTTCCATCTAAAACAACTAAGCTAACCTCCTAGTGACTCAGACCCATCCAGATCATTCATTAGAAGGAGCTCTCACTGTCTAGCTACAATACACTCCTAGCATTAATGTCAGCAGGAAAATTATATTCCAAGCACTCAGAGATGCACAAGTTAAGCTATGCATCAGAAGACTACTAAAAAGCTCATTCTGTGGAAGGCACTTAATCTAGAGCTGAAACATAGTTATGCGGCTGGGCAGCCAAAGGGAAAGTGTACCTAATGAAAAGGTATTGACAAAAAAAAATTGAGGAGAAGGGTAAATTATTATATATTAATAAAATAGCAATACAGGTGCTTAAACATGAAGGTTTCACAGTGCCTAGATTATTAGTTTGATCTATTCCGAATTCAGTTTCTGTACTTAGTACTTCTGACACAATATTTGGAAGACACTATGTCCATTTTGAACAGGAATACATTTAGCATTTAAAATGAAACTTGAATCATTAATTGGTGGAGTATAAAAGGAACAGGATAGGCATAACATATGAGCTCTGCCACAGCAGTGTTGCTGACGCAGTCACTGCTCATAAGCAGGGATGAGGGATGATTGCAAGGATGGACTGAATGCTTTAAACATGTGCAACTTGCTACAGAAATTAAAAATTGGGAAATAGCTTAATCTTCTGTTTGAAACATTTTTATATTCATATTACATGTCTGCATAGACAAGCATTTCTCTGAGATGAAATCTCACCCGGAGACTTGCAACTGTGACATGAATTATGTGATCAACTCTCTTTTTCTCCATATTGTTCCTGAGATTGATATCGTCACTGACTAAAAACCTATTTTATTAAATATTTTAAGACAACTTTTGAGTACACTGCGTACTGTTGGAAAGTGGTCTTGTATTACAAGGTAAAGTTTTTGGCAATGAATTATTTAAATTACTGGAATACATTTTTGGGGTAGTTCATAGAGTAAAGAGTTAAACAAACCTTTTCTTTCTGCATTTCAAACCAATTTCTTCTCAGAAAGCAATTACATTTGAAAGCAACTGATATGCATGAAGGAACAGTAAATTAACTTTTACCACTCAGGAGCAAGTCCCATATGTCACTGTGGACAGTTGAGTAAAAAACTTCTGTTTAACAAAGATAATTCATCAGAAAGATCAGAAGCATTTAGAAATGCATTAAGAATGCACTGAACAATAATAATGAATAATAATCCTAGACCTTATAACATCCCTGTATCAGTAAGTGGTATATTCTCATCTGGAGGGATGTGCTTGGGTATGTTTTCACAATCTTAGAACAGACACACTAAGAAAAAAGTAGTTCTGAGAACACTGAAGTGCTGCCTAGAGGCATAATGAGATTCATGTGTGAGACCAGATGAGATCGGGATTGCATTGCTTCAAGGATTTTTACAAAAGAGGGGGAGGAGAGGAATTGCAAGAGCAGTGTTAGAGCACAGAGCCAAGCACCTCTGGAAAAGCCAAGAGTCACTGGCTTTGCATGGTGCCAGAGAGCTGAGAGCCCACAAACTCTCCCAGTCTGTGGTGTCACTTGCCCATTGTTTCTGAGCTTTTAAGATGAGCACAGGGGTTTTCTCCCCACTGTTGACTTCCGATCTTGTTCTAACTAGGGGTTAGGGTTACATTCTTCTTTCAGCTTGTTCATTGCTGCATTCATTTCACTGAGTCAAGTGAGGCTTTTTTGTTTCTGAGTTGGCTCCACAGGACTAACCCATCTGCTAAGCTTTAACTTTAATGCCTACGCTAGGCCCAAAAACCCAGCTCTAATAAAATACTTACAGTCTTAAGAGTATGTGAATACAATAAATACATAATACTGCTCAAATGTAGTATATTTGTGAAAGAAAAAACCTTCAAGAAACAGATTCTTGAATGGAAAATTCCCCAAAGGTAGTTTTATTTTCAGTCCCATCAACGGACCACTTTGTCAGCTGGTCAAGTATGTCCAAACCCATTTACTTAGATTTGTGTTTATACCCAGAACCAAAACATATAATCCTGTTCACAGCAAAATCCCATCAGATGCAGCCAGACTAGCTCTGCATGTCCCACAACAGACTTACATTCAACAAATGCAAGACCTTGCCTGGACACATCAACTTCTGTTACACTGGAAGCTAGCACATAATTTAGAAACCACAAGCTAAAAAGAAATTCCAAAGGACTTACTTTGTTTTCAGAGTACTGATGAAGAAACAGTTCTGTGTGCACCATTTTATATCTTTTAATAATTCTGTACACAGACATACTATCACACCTAATTCCAGGGATGCTTAAGTGCATAGTAATGGCATACTGCTGTGAGAAAATACTGTTGTTTTCACAAAATGATCCTCATGTGATTTCCTCCCAGTAATGCCATGATGAAAACCTGACTTTCACAATCGTATCTACAACATTTCTGCAACTAACAACAGCCATTTCTTTATTGTTAGAAGAGTTCTTTCTAAAATTTTTATTTAAATTTAAATGCAACACAATAAAAACAGAATGAGAATAGGATAAAAAATTTTAAGTTCCACTGAAGGTGATTAGTGCTGGTTTTGTACAGTCCCTGTCATACACTGGGAAGTTCTGAGTTGCCATGAGAATCAGTTAGTCCTGTCTTCAGCATTGGAAAGAGCTGAGTAGAAAAAAGGTGCAATGCAGAAGATGAGTGAGATGTAAATGAGTGAGCAAAGAAAACATCTAAAGTGAGCTAAAATCCTAAAGCATTCCTGGTGTTATTTCAAGCAAGTTTATGGATTGACAGCAAAGTTAAATTTCAGATTTAAAATGAATGTGTAGATGGCTGATTTCTACTTAACCAACACCTAGCATGCCTGAACTATGACACTAAATTATCTAACAGGCTTTTGCACTAATGAAATCTGTCTTCTGTTGGCTTCCTGCTATAATTCGACCCTCCAGGACCTGTCACTGTCATAGTAAAGCATAATTCTAAGCACATAGCTTTGGGTATATGGGCAGCTGTTCACTTTATTCTGCACGTCAGTTCACCAGGTCATATGCAGCAGGCCATAACACCGGGCAAGACTGAACAGCTAAAAACAAAATTTTGATTTTTCTTAATAGTCTTGTTCAATTGTCAGAACTCAAGAGAAATTGCCTCTGGCCGTTTAATATACGTAGCACTAACAATATAACATTCTCAGCTTAGAGAAACATCAATTTTTTCTTATTCACTCAGGCATTCTTCAGATGATAATACTACATTGTATACTGATACACTCTGCAAATACCCAAGACTAAGACTTTTTCACTCTTCAGCTCTCTGATTTAAGCTTTGGATAAAACAACCAAAACACAAAGAAAAATGGCTACTGGATCATAACATGGATGGGAGGTCAGCTAGTGAGTGTATCACATACTATCAGATCAGATAAGCCTAAGCACTGTCATGCTACTGCAGAGATCATCAACATGTACAGTTCTTAGGTGGTATAGAGCCATATAACATTGATGCCACTCTGTGAAATCTTTCAGGAGAGAAATCTATCATACACCACAGCACATACACACAAGCATACATTTCCTTTACAAGCCCTAAGGAAAGAGCATGTGGATAACATGTCTACCTTCCTGCAGATCACTAGACAGAGCAAGGTCAGAATTGCAGGCAAAAGGACTAAACAGCACATGTTCGACCATTACACAGTATATCCCTCCCAAGTACTGATTGTTGGTAGCACTGATCAGAAAACAAAGTTATAGGTTCTGGTTATCCTTGGAAAATGGAAGAAATTATTAAGAAACTATGAAAATAGACCATAGCTGTACATGGTGCACAGGACAAATCAGCTATACCCAAAAAAGAAAGACAAAGATAGGTCTATTTATGAATGATATAGCAGTCAACATACGTGAATGATGTCACACCAATGCAAAAAAGTATAATCACAGTACTGGGTCACTTAAAGGCTAATACTAGTTGCAAGATAAGTAAAATAATTATATAACATTTGGCTTATAGTGCTGCACTCTATTTCTGCTTCTTTAAGTAAAATGTGATACTTATACAACCTCCTTCACCAGTAAAAATACAGATACTTTATACGAGAATAAAGAGCCTCCTATCCCATAGGAGAACAGCTATAGAAGTGCCAAGCAACATAATACCAGTACTGCAGCAACAGGTTTGGGCTGTTTTTTAAACTTATATTAAATGCATAATCTGTGTGTTTAAAGAGCTCGCAATCTTTGGAAAGCTTGAAAGATCCAACAAGGTAAATCTGATCATTGAATAGGAAGATGCTTTTATGGTTCCAGTCCAGAACCATATAGCATTATCCATAATATCCTCAACAAATCCATCAGCTGCCTCTACTTCACAGCTACATATAACACATTTAGCATTTTGAGATACCACGTGCACAGAGACTAATTAGGTACATAGAAAAATGTGAGCATTACAATGAGAAAAATAATGAACAGCCACAGCCTTTAGACCTATGGATGTAAACTGTGTGGTAATTTGACCATGAAAGCTTACATGGGGCAACCTCAGCTGAAAATATGATCCACAGCACTTTGAGTTAAAATGTAAATGGTAGAATACTACTCAGTTTTCATGAATCAGGGAGATTTCAAGACTGCAAAATTCTTTCAAGTCTTCTCAGGTAGACAGCTGAAGTTCTTCATAAGCATATAAATGAGGTTTATTTGTTACAACTGAAATAGGTCACATACAGAAAATCAATACCCTTAGATTGGGAAAAATCTCTTGAGGCTGAAATTCTAAAATAAGATAGTTCTTTGAAATGCCCTTCTATTAACTGCTTTCCTCAGAGAAGTCTAAGAAGGCATATTCATTAGCCTCAAATTAAATTGACCATGGTATGATTTCCATCACATAGCATAATACGCAGTAGTGAAACTGCAATATGATTAAAAATATACAAAAAAAAATTCAATTTTAAGAATTTTCAATTAAGAAGGTAGCCTGCAAATCTGAAAGCCTCACAAGCAGAGAGAAAAAGGATTACAGCTGCCTGTGCTTTCAATGACTTAATTTACATGTGAAAGAGTTCAACTTTTACTTAATTACACTGCAGACACAACCAAGGAAATCCAGAGTATGGATATTCATTCCTCATTAGAAAAGTCTTGCTTTTGTCTCTGTATATTTTTTCTTCAAAAGTTCTGTGCACAGTGATGAGGTGAAGATCTGCAGAAAAATGCTGTAATATAATATACGAATAAAAGTATGACAAATACTGGTATCAAAACTACTTTGGTATGGGTGCTTTATTAATTCCAAGACTATATTGATAAATATTCTCTTATCTCTTCTGCTAGACTCTCCTATGAATTCCCTAAGCATACTAGCTGTTAATGAAAAACGCTTTAAATTCATAATTTATATATAAATATTTTTAAAGAAAGAAGTGCATGACTTCTTGAATTCATATTCATTTCTATCTATTGCTCCCATATCTATAATCATTCAGGTTATGAACAAAGGAATTAAGCTCGTATTCTCATACTCTACATCAGCAAGATTCCCTTCTGTCATGGCCTCCTCCAAATGGAGGTGGTTTTTCAATGATATTACCCTGGAACCATTCACTAAAGAAATCTATTTAAAATAATCTTCTTTCTGCTCATCTTTCTCCTCCTTTATATCACATCACAGTAGACACACATATATGGTGGCTCTGGAGGCTATGAAGAGCATATTGGGAAATCAAACTTTACAAATCCAGATTTGTGGGAGTGTGTGTATTGTGTGTACAGAGCTGGAAAAAAGGAAAGATGTTGTTCCTCTTGATTGACTGACTATTAACTCCCTCTACAGCAAAAGCCTCATAAACACATTACAGTTCTACTGCTGTGCTGGGCTAGCTGCAATTCTTTAGCAACACAACAAAAGTGCAAAGACAGTCACTGGATACTCCTTCAGCCTTGTTATATGAGCTGCCTAACTATAGTCAACAAAGTCTGCGAGAACCTGCAGAAATGTTTTTTTCCTTCCCCAACAATGCTGAAAGACATATTACCAGCCAAAAAATATGTACCATTGGGAAAATCTGGACAAACAGAGGAATTGGCAATCTATTAGATTGTTTGTTTTTATAGATTCTCTTCAGTACAACTGCATTTCAAGAAGTCACCAGCAGTACAGAGCCAACAATGTGAACCTTCGAAGTGCTTTTCACCTGTGTAGATATCCACCATAAACTGCACAGTTTGAGGAACCTGCGGTACCAGTTTTCTCATGGGCTGCAGGATGAAAACCTCAACAGAAAATCTGCTTCTTGTACGTTCCTATGGGAGCCCAATCTATTTACAAGATATCTCTCTCTGAAGGCAACTTCTCTCTCTTCAACCCCCCCTGTCCCATACAATAGAGCCAGAAAATGGGCTTAGTATCTTCTCATGCATCTCCATTGGCCAGTTTTCCCAGTGCTTAAAACTTCCTGGCTATTGCTTAAAAAGAGCTGTTCACATGTTGCTGTTTTTGTTTTCTTCCATTTTTGTTCCATATGTTACTTCTTTCCTGGATTTTACGTTCATGGAATTCAATAGCAAAGCTATTAAACAGTCTATATTCAACTAGATGCACCAACTCCAGGCAAATCCATAACAAACCCCAGCTGAATTTAATAGCTCTATAAAATATAACAGAACCAAAATATTGTTCATTACTATACATTTCTGAAAATTACATATGCATTTTTTGCTTATTCTCCTGTGCATCCATATTCGCTTGCTCTTCATGCCAGCTTAATAGCTTTTCCTACTACAAAATCAACTGAGACACTGACCCAAGTTTATTGGGACAAAGTATGGGGTCTTACACTCTGCCTGTCTCTTTTCTATTCATACCTGCTGCAGGAAGCCAGGACACGTAGATACATGTTTACCCTCAACCTTACATTTAAAGAGGAAGAACTCTGGCAGCTGCAAATTACTTGAAGTGCTATTTAACCTTTCCTAGTATTGACATCATTTCCTTTGGGAGTGAAACAGAGCTTGTCACAGGTTATAGCTTTTATTCAGCACAGCAGATCTCATCTAGGCTTGCAAAGGTTCTTCTTTGGCAATTAATTCCATGTTTTATTCATCCCAGAATTCTTTGAAGCTGCAAATCAAAATGCCACTCTGTGCATTGCTAACCACATTATGAAACATCAGTATTGCTAATAAAGGTGCTTTCTGCATAGCAATCAGATTGCTTCTTTTCAGAGAAAATGAATTTAGCTCTGTATTTATCTCACTAATTGCATTCATAGCATTACAGACAAAATAGCACCCACCTCAGACTTGCATTATGCAAAACCTAATTTCAGTAAGTTACAAAACCCAAAGTAAGACATACGTTTCCTCCTGAGATGCTGAAAACACATTGTTGGAACTGTCAATCCATGTGAATTAGATTTATAAGGAAAAAAAAAAAAAAGCATAGATACCATAAATGATAAGAGAATAATCACCTCTGAACACGTGTATGCCGTAAATTCACTGCTTAAGAGAAAAGCGTAACAGCTGAGCAAGCACATGTTGCTGAATTTATGTCCCCCCATAATTATAAAAGCAAAGAGGCAGTGTCATACTGGAGCTCAGTTAAATTCAAGAAATAATGTAACGTTCAAACAGAAAGCAGCAGAGCTCTTACAGCCACCCCTCTCAGATGCCCCCAGGGCTCCATTAAGTTTATGGGTAAAGTCAGTCAGTTTTCATTGTCCCACTGCAAGCCAGAAAAATGAAAATCTTCCATAAAGAGGTATATAAATGTCTTTCCTAACAAGCAGAAAAACTGTGATATACCAAGAGTTACAATCCAGGAGCCAGAAAATGTTGTTCTTGTTTAGGCATAACACTCATTGACATCAATGTGTTCTGTTCCTGAAGCTGGTTTGGGTGAAGACTATGAGGCTGAAGGTCAGATTTAAATGCTGAAGCTTAGAAAATTTCACAGAGTGCTTTATTTACAGGGAAGCCGAGGGTTTTTAAGTACTGTTTCGTACTGTAATTAGTGTTCCATCTACCACTCTATTAGCTCTATCATTGTGTAAAGCACTCTTCACAAATTTCTACAACAGAACAGATTTAAAGTGTGCATTAGAGACAGTGTTTTCATACACTGAATTCTGTTCCATTTTTAATTCTTTGTAAAAGTTCCAGCCCAGTGGAATGTCTCACAAAATTGATGCATTATTATTCCATAGACTTCACCCCAAAGTGCCAGAGACGGAGACTTTTGAAGTGAGGTCTTCTCACACCAGAAGCACTGAACACCACTTTTAAAGCCTAGTTAGAGCTCTTGGGATTGACATACCTGGGTTGACCTGCATTCTTATCATATTATGATACAAAATGTGAGATTAGGATGCTAAGTAGAATCTAGTTCTTTGAATACCCACATATGCTTAAGACAAAGCAGAAAAACTGATTTGTGTTCAGGCATAATATGGACATCAAAGCTAAGATCACAAAGCTAAAAAGACCATCTGAATGACAACAGTGATCAGACCAAAGGCTCAGCTTTCCCAGCTCTACACCTCTTACTGTGGACAGCAGTAAAGGCCAAACAAATGTTCCTGGCACACCTTCTCAAAATACCACTTACCTTATATAGACTTCCTGAATGAGAACTGCTATCTCAATCTCTAATGGCTTTCAGCAGATTATTCTCTCAATTTCTCCACTTATTTTTAAATCTAGAGTAACTTTGCCTCAAAGCACCTTCAGGCAAGGAGTACAGACTACTCTATGCTGCTTATACAAATCAGATGTTCTTATGAAAAGAGTTTATGCATTTGCACATAAAGTTTTAAAAATGTATTATCTGTTATTTGTTGTCATTGCAACCTTTGGTATTTTCTGTGGCATTCACAAAGTGGAGAGTATCTCAAGAACTAATGAATTTACTTAAAATATATTGAGTAGATAGAAAATATCTTGCTCCTATATTTCAGTATAAGGAGGCTATTTGTCTCAAAATATCAAATGACAGTTTGCAGCAAATCCAGGAGCAGAATTCTAGGTCATCACCTTCCTAAGCACAACATAAGGAAGAAAGCACAAGAAATTACAGAATAAGAAAAGATCAAAACAGAAGAACTTTTAAAAGCTAAGGAATTAATTCAGATCTGAACTGATCTAATGAAGCTGAAAGGAGCTCTGCCCATTCTCCTCACAGTTTCAGTGTTTCTGCTCATTCTCCACCACTTCTAGCTTTGCAGGTGAAATATCTAAAATGGAGGTGCTCAGTACCCTGGATTTATCTTTATTTTTTCTCTTCAACGCTAAACACTTCATTAATGTTTAGCAAGTAATATATAATATTTAGTAATAATTAAAAATGTATCCCTCCAATAATATCACAGCATATCTCTTATAATTGTCTCCCATGAGATAATCAATAATAACAGTCCCTCCCATGAGAGAGATTAATACTCAATTCAAGATCAGACGTGAAGATGAAGAGGTGGGTTTTGGTAGGAGAGTCTTAAACCAGACAGATACACTTGATATAATACAGTTCTACTACAAAAAGCAGCATTTGCATTATTCTGAGTCCAGCAGAAGTAAACAATTGGTATTATGCCTCTATTAAAATAATTTAAAAATTTGAACTTTTTTCAGTACTCTAATTTTAAATTAATTTTATTTTAAATATGGATCCTGCAGGGATAACCACAGTGATTAATGAATCAATATAGCATAAGCCAGCCTGAGGGAACGAAGGCCTGCAAGGATACTCTAGGTTCAGAGCTCACTCCATAATATGGCATGCAGCAGAGTAACAAATCTCAGGACAACAAAGAGAGGAAACCCAGATGCAGGGAGCAAAAAAGGTTACAGCTATCCTAGAGACCACATTATTATGTAACATTAGCTACATTATATGCAACAGATATACAAAAATCCTTCAGTCAAAAACTGCAGTATGCACCTGTCTGTGCTATAGCACCACAAACAATCCCTGGGGAAAACCACTAATTTCAATGCAAAATAATTCTGCCATTTCAATTGTGCTTTTGAGTCCTGAAAACATTCATACAAGGAAAAAGAGGTTTTCTGTAGCACTTGAGGAGAGGCTGTGAGGCTTTAAGGTCTCACACCCTGTCACAGGTTTTGTTTATCACTGGTGAGGTAAAGCTTTTCTCTCCCTAACATCCAATGACTGAGGTAACTCTCCTATTAGATGCACACTTTCTCTCTAACTATGTTTCACTAAAGACAATCAATTGGATGTTATGAGACATAACAAATCAGTCATTTTTGTCATGCAGTTAATGCAGCGACTCTGAATCTAGTGAGCATCCTACACAGATGATACCTATCATCCGATTTCATGCAAGTTCTGCATTCTTGCAGTTAAAATGCAGACCCAGATGGTTTAATCAATAAGCACCTGCCAGGTGGATCCCAGCTCACAAGACTGGGGAGGATGCCAGCATTCTTGACAGCACGAATGTTCTACCATCTCTATCTCTTGGCTTGAAATTCATCAGAGGAGAGCGTGATCAGAATTACACTGGAAGTCTGCATGCAATCAGTTCTGGCTTTGCACAACAGCTACAGGAAAAAGAGCCAGGCTGAAAGCTTGAATCATGATCTTGCTCTTTCCCCTTCTGACTCACATTGCCAACTCTTTCTTCACAGCCTTTCAAAAACCTGGCATCGTAACAGAATGTAAAAACAAAGAAAAAAACAAAGAAAAAAAAAAGGGGGGGGGGGGTGGAAGGGGAAGAATAATGTTCAGATTCCCTTGAATTTACTTCTCTGATTGACCCAGTCCATGGAGAACAAGCAGCTAGTAAGCTTGACATTGGGGTTTGCAAGCAGGAACACAGCCTCACATCACCTTAACTTTTATTTCTTCCTCAACTCTTATTGTTATTAGTAACAAATTAAGGTGTAATTTGTCTTTAATTTATGTACTTAAAGGGATTTAGATTATGAGAAGTCAGAATCAGAGGAGGTTTATTTGCTTAACCCAAATTCCGCAGCATCAGGGAGCATCAGAACTGAAAGTTCAGGTTCACATTTTAAAAAAAGAAGTCACAGGAAATATCCCTTATGGAGAGAAGGAGGACCAGAGAGAAATCAACTTGCTTCAGAACAGATGAGAAACATCTCAGTTCTCAAAGTTTCAGTTTTAGTGTAGTTTTTCCAATGTAATATATTCTTGCGCTTCTCCAGGAATACAGATGGAGCTTGGAAACACAGGATAAAGCTGAAATCTATACTGTTCAAATTGATTGTTCTCAGCAAGATACAAGACTTGACTTCTCCATGGTTGTGTCTTTGCACAGATGCCCTTTTTTTGTCACAAAACTATGGATAATACTAAAGCTAGTTCTTAGCCTCTATTGTAAGCTCAAGAGAACCACCCAAACCCATAACTTTACTGCCTAGGACTCCTGTATAGATGAATAAAACTTACTGTTTGTATAGAAGCTACACTGTAATAATATTACTAGAGCATAGTGATATATTTGTCATTTGACCAGAAAACAGGTTTTTTCTTTTTCTCCTTCCTTCAGCCTACCTTGTGTAGCTACGGAATCTAAATCCTGCTTCCATTAAAGCTTAAGTTAGACATAATTCATTAGCCATTCTGGTAGAGTAGGAAGAACACAATTCATCACAAACACCTCAAATCCTCTAGAAGACAAAAGGCAAGTAACAGATTCTGCACTGATGATAAATTTGGTATTTTCAAACTAAGTCAATAAAAGAGACATGGGGGGAGTCTGTATTACTTTGCTTTTTCCATTGTATAAAAGCATCCACAACTGGTAGAAATTACGTACCCTGTTTAGATACTCAAGCCAAGAAGCTGGTCTCTCTGGGATTACAGAGCAGTAAGTGAAGAAATAAATGGCTTATTTGAATTCAGAAGACAGAATTCTGCATCCTCTGGAGATCTTTCGAAATAAGCCGAGTACAATCCAAAATTTCAGTGCAGTTTCTATCTCTTATTTCTCTAAAAAGAAGAAACGACTCCCTCAAATAAGAGCTCCATGAAACAACTTCACAGAAACAGTTCTACAGTTCGGTAAGCCTTTCAAACAATTATTCCACTTTCTTCATAGGATTTAGCTTTTGCTGGCAAATACGGTCCACTGTAATTAATCTCATCACTCTGAAGCACTCAAGAACAAAGAACAAATCTTGCCATTAGATATGATTTTCTTTATCTGTAATAAACTATGTATGGTATGACTAAAACATTTGTTCATAATTTGCTGCAAGCAGATTTGAAATTCATGAAGTTGTTTATAGTACATTTCTTGATTCATAAATATATTACAGCCTAGAAGCCTTCAAACATTTATTGCTTTTTAATTGTTTTTTGTTGTTTTGTTTTTCACTATTTGGCACTTTGTGAAACTGGTATTGAGTTACATGGACAGTTATATTTTTCCTTCATGCTGAAAATAATTCACTAGCCTCTTTTTCTTAACTGCCTACATACAAACATGCAGCCTTTCCAAGAAATAGGGATAAAGAAAGATGTATACGTGAAGGCACAATTAAAAATGAAAATTAAAATCTGACTGCAGTTGAACTGACCATGTTTGATTAAACTTCCACGAATCCAGCTTTACACCACCCAGCTTCACCTTTCAGCATTTTTTCCCGAGGACTAATGAGAAGTCTGTATTCCTGCAGTATAACGTAGGAGACACCAGTTCTGCACTCATTTAGAAACTGTATCTTCCTCCTCCCACTTAGCCTTGACAATAATTGCAAATACTATGACCCCAAATTTCTCACTATAGCTCTAAAAGCAGAATTAAAATAAGAAACATTAACTCTTCTTTATGGAGTGAATTCGAGCAGAGCCTGTGCTTAATCGCTGCTTGTGCCAGGCCTCCCAGAACAGACACACCAGCCAACACTGGCCATTTTGTTTCCACCAATAGGTACATATGCACTAACATCAGGATGTTCCATCCAGAAATTGGGCTTTTGGCTTGAGTTGGCCCTTCATAAACATATTTGCTCCCTAATGTTTATATATTTGCTTGACAACTCTCTAGGTATGAGGATGGCATTCTGCCAAACAAAATTTTCTGTTTCACTCTTAATGTAAAGAGTTGTTCTGAAGTGCTCCAGGTTTATTAAATGAACAAATAACTTATTTAAAATATTCAGGGAAAAATTCCACAACCCTTCACTATATAATTGCATCTTTCCTTCAGATTCATGCAGTACATCAACAGGTCCGGTTTTACAAAGGCTCTTCTGTGTAGTACAACCTTAGAACAATGTTTATTCTGAAAGATAAAACTGAGTAGGAAAAAAAAGAGGAAAATAAAGCAAGCTGGCTTAAGCCAAAAATGTTAATATCTAGGTAGCTAAGCTTAAGCACCTACAGTCACACTGCATGCCAGATGCGTTATATTTAGAAGTGACTAGACTTATAAGGGCATCCATCTCAGTTTACCTATCAGTGGATGTGAAAACAAAAAATTGATAAGTTAACCTCCTAAATGTAAGTATGTCAGTACCACACTGAAGAGAACAAACTTCTCAGAATTTTGTGGGAATTTAATTTTTTGTTCAATTACAACCCATCATCTTTCCAGGGCAGGTATTTTGTTGAAACACTTGAATGTCCTTCTTCAACTTTTAATGTGTACATTAGCAAAATTCCTACTTAATGGTAGTAAAGGTGCTGGGTCCTCAGAGAGGGAAATGGTGAAACACAGGCTTCCAGTTTGTCTTTGCCTTAAGTGGCTTTCCTTACAAAAACTATATTGTTAAATCAGTTTATCTTGTAGAACATAACATTGATTCTTAATAAGAAAGCAATAAAAATGGAGCAAATGATGGAACGTCCATACATGTCTTTACTGTTTTTAATCACACACAACCAACAAACAACGAGAATTCCAGATAGATTCTATCAGTGGACTGTTCCTTCTCATAAATATGTGCATCCTTCAAAAGCATTTTAAAACTCAAATATCACTAGACTGAACAAAATACTTGGTAAGCTAAGTTAGCTGCCTTTGAAGTCTTAAATGCAGAGGGATTCCTGTACAGTTCTCACCTTCTAAAAGCATCACAAGTTCACCAAGTCTGCTTCCACACACTGCACAAAGTGAGGACTGGAAAATACATTTCCCTTCTGTCTGACAGGTCAGGTTCCTGCAAACCTGGAGCCTCTCAAATCTGGGAAAGAAGCCAACTGAGAGTCCCCAAAACAGGCTCCTCTCAAGCAAAAAACAAAAACAAAACAGGCAAGTGTATTCATCTGCCAGAAGATAAACGTTTATAAAACCCTCTTCCACCAGCCCTGCCACCAGCCCTTTGCCCTGCCTCATGTTGGGAGTGGTGTCCCTGGAGTGCACAGCAGTTTATGGAACTAGGGTTTGTTCAGCCTGCTGAAGAGGAGGCACAGGGGAGACCTTATAGCTCTCTACAACCACCTGAAAGGAAGGTGTAGCAAGGTGGACAGTTGGCCTCTTCTCCCACATAACAGCAACAGGACAAGAGGGAACAGCTTCAAGTTGCAACAGGGGATGTTCGGGTTGAATACCAGGAAAAATTTATTTTCAGAGTGATGACATAGTGACAACAGACTGCCCAGAAAGGTGGTCAAGTCACTGTCCCTGGAGAACTGTGGAGATGTGGCACTGAGGAATATGGTTAGTGGGGATGGTGAGGAACTGAACAGTTTTTTCTAAATTTAATGATTCTATGATTATCTTTGAAGGTATTATTTGGCAATTTCCACATACAGTGGTTAACTTCTCTAACAGAAGGTACTTTCTAGCACTTACGGTGCTAGCCACAATTTAAAACTATTCCACCATCCTATAAGGCTTAGAGTTTGGAACCTTTTTAAGAATTCCCATTAAGCTTCATTGAGAATACCCTGACAAATTACTATTATGCTCTCTTACCTATGGTAGATCCATTTATCTCATTTACTAACGATAGGGTCATGCTCATGCACATTACATGAAAAATAATATAAATCATTTCAGAATCAAGTCCCTGAGTTTGATTAGGCTCTTATTATTCTGATAAGAGATAATGGGGGAACTGCACTGCCAGTCTTCCTGCTGTATTATGCAAAAATTCAAGGGATACTAGGTTAGTAAATCAGATGCTTATAACTAAGCAGCACGAGAACAACCATCTTACATGTTCACATTCACCCTTATTAAATCAAACTGGTTGAGAATTCCCTATGGGATGTTCCGTCACTTTCATGCATCAATAGGAAAAGTTAAATCCACTGTCATACATTACCCACTAGTCTGTCCACTTAGCATTTGGGCACCTCATTATTTAGCTTGATGCTGAATACTATGACATTTGTTGCTTTCAGAATGCCATCCATTCAAACGTTTCAGTTAGGTCTGAACGAAGTGCTGGACAAGGTTATGACCAACAGATAGCTGCAGTCATAGGAGATGATAATTAGGAAAACAAGCATGCTGGTACAAGGTGTGCTTACAGACTCCCTTACCTAACTCAGTACCTCAGCTCAAAGTGAGCAGAGAACAGTAACTGCTTTTTTGCATTTTTTAAACTTACTCTTCTACTAAAATATCAGTAACTGAGCAGAACTAGTAACAGAATGTTCCTTCAGATACTAAATTTAGAAATCTCAGAATCGTGTTAGTTACAACATTACTAAATAACAATACGTGGTTTGAATTCATATATGTCAACAGCTAATTTTTTATTTCATCACCAATCTAGAAAATAAGTAAAGAACTTAGATGCACGCCAAGTCCTCAAAACCTCTTCATTTTTTCCTTTGTTTTGTGCAGTGACATAATGTTTTTACGTGATTTCAGACATTAACATTTTTAATTTGCTGAGATAAAACATGGTTTAGGATTTTCTATGTTTTTTCCATTAAAAAAAAGAAATGCTTTGTTTTTAGAAGGATCAAAAAAATTGGCAAGAAGTCAAAGTTATTTGGTCAATTTGAATCTATATTTTGACCATCTGACTCATACAATTCCAGTATGGATAGATTCTCCATCTTAGGAAGAGATCTTTCTCCTTTCCATCATCAAGGGAAACACTGACTTGTGTTTTTCTGTTAACCCTATAGATGAACAGAGTGTTGTGAGTGTGTCCATCCCCCCACCCTCCCCCACCCCCCCATTCATTCTTAATTCCTATTGCTCATCTTTGTCTCTTCTTTTCTTCCTTTAATCCCATTGTTTATTTTCCAGATTTGATACCACCTTTTAAGCCTGAAGAAATAAGTTACTCCTATGGTCAGTTAAAGAGGTGATAGCAGGACAACAAATCGGCTCATTTCTACAATCACTGGTAAGAGACAAAAGACAGGAGACACCCTCAGAATCACTATTCCCATTTATTCCTTTCAGTCCTTCAATCACTGGTACCCAATCTTTCAGAGCTGGAAAAGCTGAGATTTCTTCAACAGCTGGAAATGCCTCCCAACACGCACTCAGAGTCTCCTTCACCACGGAACAAGAAGGACAGCTCTACAAACATGTTACTGTAACTTCCTGCTTAATTCATTCCTCTTTTTGTTTCTCATATCTGAATCACAACCTTAACTAGGAGCACACACTTTAAGCTCCCAAGGACCTTCCCTGCTTTTGAAAAACATCCAGACAAAAAACGCTGCGTCTAACATATATCAATGACAAAAATTCTGGGGAAACACTGGCATCTTTTAATACCCAGAGGATGTGAAGATTAAATACATACATAGCACTATAAGTGTCTGCCCAGCCAACATCAAAGCCAACAAGCTCCACTTGAGCTTGTAAAGTGGAAGTCCAGCTTACAAAAGTCTTTTAGCCTTTTGTTAAGCTTAAAAAATAAAGCACCCCATACCATAAATCATAAGTAATCCAAAACTGCTCTCCCTCAAGCTGGTAATAAAATCTCCATTTCAGATTAGCATTCTGTGCCAGAGCTAAGCATAGCAAACCACCAAGAAAGCAGATAAAATCTGCCCTCTCTCCAAACCTTTTATATTTTAGGTCATTTAAACTGATTCTTCTTCCATAGTCTCCTCACTCAGTTCCATTAACTGGCCTTATTCTGCCTGCACATCTGAAAGGCAGGCAGTAAGTTCCCATTCTCTCCTCAGAAAGATTTAACTTCACGCCTGCTAAGGCTTGTGTTGAGTACATCTCATCCTTCAAACATGAAATGCTGACTTCAGCTTATTTAGCTACATATTTTTCTGATACAAACTCCACCACCTTACTCCACCACAGCACTTTCTCACAGACTTCAACTTCACTGGTTGAGCGATAAACATATTATTTAAATAACATGAAAAGTCAGTAAAGTAAAAACTTCTCCATTCATTACTCAAAGTTGATCTGTTTGTACATAAATGAACCATTCTGTTCTATATGAGGGAAGTGTTGTTTGACTTTTCCTATATGCAATTTCTTCCTCAATATTTATCCTTAAATGGATTAATTGTTTTTCTGTGCTCACAGCGAGTCTGTCAGGAAAGTAAATGCACAGCTAACTTTAACACATTTTCCCAGGAGAGTAATTTATCATTGCAAGAACTATAGCAGATCTAGGAGACATTAATAGTTTGCCAGCCAAAGCAACCTACACAACGCAGAATAAAGCTACAACCGGTACAAGAAATGTATACACAAAAGAAGCATGACTCCATCTGGTTTGAGTTGCCATCTTGCTTTTATCTCCTCTTGCAAATAGATATTTGACTGTTTCTTGGAGAATCTCTTTATGTTAGATCCTAGCAAGAGAGGAATTGTATACAGTACAACAGCAGTCTCACACTGTTATGATTATATGCTGATGGGAAGGTCTATGAAGCCCCTAAGTGCATATAAAAAGCAGTAAATTAGTTCCCCCTATGTTTCTTACGTGGTAATTGTAAAAGGTGCACAAACGTGCACCACTAAGCCAACGTTCTCTTGAAAAAAAAACAAACTTTTGGATCTTTCAACGTATCTATTATGACAGTAACCAACGTCCTTGTCATGCACGAATCACCACACAGCTACATAGTCGGGAAATGCATCGCAACACCTCAGCGCGTACCTTCAGCCTGCTGCTCCAAACCCCTCTTGCCTCCGAGGAGCTCTCCCCATGGCTGCCATCACCAGGTGGCACTATCGCACAGTCTTCCAAGCATTTTTCCAGGGTGTGAGCAAGTGTGCATTGTTTGGCAGACATGTTGGTTACACAGGTGCCGACTATAGTTCTGTTTTGTGTTTAGTCGTGTGAAAAGCAGGTTAGTTTGCTCTGCTTTGTTCTTTGAAGGACACCAGTCCTTTCACCAGAAATTATTCCCTGCCAGTGAGGTTCTATAGAAGAGGTCACCAATCAGCAACTTGAGACAGCTTCCATTCCAGGACTGATGCTCATAACAGTTACATTTAGAAGATATTCACACTGTGACTCTGATTTCTCCTCCACAGGGAATTCAAACTATCAAGTCCCATATATATCTACTACCATTCAATGAAGGAAAAACACTGTTCTAAGTCAGTTTTAATTCTGTGATGCTGTATTGGTTCTAAAAGAATATATGAAAAACAGGCCATAATGATATGATATGGCCTACAAATACTTATGATATGATAATGTTACGAGTGACAAAGCCCACACATACATTTGTATAATAAGTCATCTTATGCACTTTCCAGTGATTGTATCTGCATTACTGATGTATGCAAAAGAGCTTGATTAAAGGTCTGGAATGCTCAGAGGAAATCAGGAAATTCCCTTTTCTGCTAAGGATTCAGCTCCCGCCTGAACTATTTTCTACACCAAAATAGTTAACAATGAATAGCTTTTGTCTGGCCCCCTGCCCTAACAACTGGCAATACTGCTGACTTGCCCATAACCCATCTGTCTTCATACTGCATCAGGTTGAGCAAAGCAAAGGCAGACTGAGAACTGCAGCCTTCCAGGACAGTAACAAGGCTAATGGGTCTTAACTGGGTAAGGATTTACTCTGTATGAACAAAAAGCACTTTTACAGAAAGCTTGGATTAGCTATTGTTCCAAACAAGAGATTTGTGACTAAAACATGCAGTAAAATCATTAATAGTATTACAGTACACTGCATACCTATGAGTTAAGATCAGCTTTATCCACAATACTACATTCTTGGATTTCACAAATAACATTAATGTCTTGCAAGCTATCATCTACACAGCTGGGACAGCCTTTATACCAGTGTAACAGTTTAATAATGGTATTGTGATAGTTTCCTTACATTATAATTTCAGGATCTGGATTTCCTTTCTGGCTTGAGAGTGTGCTTTCACCCACAAGTAGGTCAGCATTAGAGTTCAGCATCCATGCAGTCAGTGGGAATTCCTGCAGATTCATTTCTAACACCCTTCCTTTACACTACCTGATTTGGATTACTTACAGCTTAGCGAGGGAAGACCAGGTGAATGGGGTGAGTGACAACAAGAAACACCAGAGTGCTGCAGATGGATCTAAGAAACAACACAGACTTAATAAAGAACTGATATGTTACTTTGTTGTAAATCAGCTTATAGCTGTTATCCAGCTGCATGGCTGGTCAAACTGCTAGCACAGACCACAGGTCGTACCAAATGGCAGGACAGTCTAATACTAAAAGCAGTATGCAACAGGAGTGAGAAACACTCTCATGCTAGTGAGAACAGGATAAACACCTGGGTTTAGCACTGCTGCACTAAGGCTCAGTACAATTTGAAATATGCTATTCTGTTGTATGTGCCAATTGAAAAAAAATACAAACAACAACAAATCTGTTTATTTGGTGACTTCCTTATTTCTGCCTGAAACCTTACTAGAGCTAGAAATTTTGAAGGTGACATTGTAGGGCAATATACATGCTTTGTTTATTTCAAAAGGACTGATTTCAGTTATTGAATTAGCAAGAATTTTCTTTTTCTGAATTCTGTTAATGTTTTCTATAAAGGTCAACATTCTGCAGTCAGGTACCATGTTACAAATATTCAAAAATACCTAAAGAGCCTACAAAGATTTTGCAGTATAGGAGTAATTTGATTTAGAGCTAGAACATCCTCCCAAATAATTCTTGGAAGTGGAAATGAAAAGTATTATTTCTATGAATGGCGCACAGACAAAAATGTCTTCCTCACTCTATGAACCTGCCATGTACAGACGAGTGCCAATGTGAGGCTCCATCATGCTACATTCTGCCTTATGGACTGTGTCCAGGTTTGTGACATCCTGAATAAGAGACTATCAGGCCAAGCTTTCCATTTCTTATAATGATGCCAAGTGGAAATTATCCCATCAGAACGAGCCCAAAGAATGCTGTATGCATCATTAAGCCCTGAAACAGGGATTTAAAGTAGATTTAGGCCTACGTGTGTGTTCTCTGCAGTAGTGAATTACATTTCCATACATAGTCTCTCTTCTGTTTGCTTCATTATCAGCAAACGTGTTAGTGAACAGAATAGCATGTGAAGCTGTAAGAAAAAAAAACAAAACAGAAGACTATTTTAATTATGAATTTTATGGCAAATACAAAGATTCCAGTATTGCCAGACCCAATTTTGAATTGGGAAAAAAAGGAGATTTCTTTGATGTATTTTGAAAAGCAATTTCAGATTGTCTTTGTGTATTGATTTGGCACTGAATTCCAAACAGCTCAGTGACTGCAGAGCAGACCTATATTTTATGGATGTGTATATTTATATATATATACACACACATATGCATGTGATGCGTGTGTGCTGATCAGTAGTGCTCATACGTCTCTGGCAAGTAACCAGTGAAAACATTCTGGATATTCCTGTTTTAGCAACCTGCTGACAACAGAATCCTTATGATAGTTTGTCTGTCCTGGGCTACGTTTACCACTGAACACTGGATTTCATTTCATTGCTTCTACACTGGGAAAGCAAAAACAAAGTCTCTGTTTTCATACTAAATATTATTTGCAAAGATAAAGATTCACACTACTTCACACAATGAATTTGTGAGAGTAGATTTGAGATCAAACTTCCTCAGCATAGTTCTGGCTCTTCCTTATACCACAGGGAAAAAAACCTTTGGACAACTATCACTAGAAATTAGAATAATTATTGCATAGAAGATATTCCCGCTCATGTATCCTTACACTGTTTGTCACTGTGTTGAACACACTGACATGCAGTCAGAAATATGGTTGATTAACTAAATAGATAGATTAAATGTAGTTAACGGGCAATGTAGAATTCTGGCCATCTTTTTTCAACTCAAGCAGGTTTTATCCCAGCACAGATTTGTACTCTACAGACTCAAAAACAGCTTGTCTACACCATAAAGATTTCATTGCACATACTGTACCTAACATTAAGTACTGCAAGGAGCTCATCTGCTACAAGCGTTGCTGTGCAGTTGGCAAAGTCAGCTGATCTGCTGGGTAAATTCTTAACAGTCATTGCGTATAAGCAATACTGCTACCAACCACCTTAGAACTGGATTGAGCAAGCTCTTCAGAGCTGCAGTAAAATTCTGGTTACTGAACAGACATAGCTTTCCTTATCCTTTTCCAACAGTATCCTTGTAAGTAGTCTTCATCAGTAAAATAATGAAGCCATTCATGCAGTAAAATGTGGTCTGTTGGCTCTTATTATAGGAGAGCAGTAAGAGCTAATGTAATAGTGGTAGAAAAAATACACTTCAGAATTAAATTCTGGGTGATTTGGAGATTCAATGAATAGTACACAAAAACCTAATGGTATCACAAAGATTCTTATGTAAAATGCATGAAAGGACAGAAAGGAAAATAAAGTTGATAGGAAATGTACAAGCGAACTACAGATGTTTCTACAAAGTAATATGAAACAAATCTGCTGAGAATGGAAGAACAAAGCAGCTACTCTTGAATTAAACAGAAAAACAATTCTTCTCCCCCGCCTCTTTCTTCCATTAATTCTAATTGTTAAATTTAAACTTCACAAGTTGAAAAGCAAACTTCAACAGGAGATTAAGCGATCCCTAAAATACAACAGAATATGGATAACTTAGTTTTCAATCCTCTGGCTGGCTGTATCTGCTTATCTTCATAAAGAGTGCAGACTTGCTGCCTGTATGAGGTTTCAAACACCAGGTGATATTCTTGGTTAAAAGCTTCTTCACTGCTGTTAAGTTAGGTTACACTGAAATGCTGAAGAGTTATTCATGTTTCAACTTCAGAAGTACAGATATTTTTTTTCTGCACAAACATCAGAGAAAAGATATCAACATAGTATATTTAATAAGCTGTGTCTCTGAGAACATACTGTTAATTAGAGTAGCAGCTGCATCCAGATTCATCCTTTGAGTGTAATGAGAAAATCAGTTAGGCATTTAAAAATCTATTTCAACTTGATTTAAATGTTTTGATGGAGACAAGTGAAGTGTGAATTACAAAATGTTAATTTCATTAAACAATTGGCTAAAACTGGAAAGAATCACAGACCATTGTGTATCAACAAACAGATGCCGTCATACAGTGTTAGTGGGAGAAATAGCCACATTCAAGGGAACAGTAGATGGCAAGAGAAGTTAATGATGACAAGGCAAGTTTCACTATGTCAGTTAGGATTTATGTATTCATTTCCAAAAGAACTACTCTCCTGAAATCAGCAGAAATAAATATATATTGCTTCTATTTACTCTTGTTTAACCTTGAGACCTGCTCCCACGCTTCTCTCAGAACTGTGCTGCCATAGATCGCTAGAGCCAATAAAGCGTAATCTGTTTTCTTTGGGTCTTTGTAGCCATGAGAATAAGACAAGCTGAAACTGTCTGTAGAAGTAATGGCCTCTCTGTAGGTCAGTTGTTCAAAATATATGTGTATCATTTGCTTCCTGGGAAGACTGAAAGTAAACCCTAACAGTTGCTGTTGAATTTCAAAGGCCATTGTTTAGGTGACTGAACTGGACAAAGGAATTACTTTCTTTTTGTTTTCAAATTTCAGCTGATTTCATCTCTTCTCTGCTATTTCCTGATAATGCTTTCTGTGTGAAATAACAAAAACCTTAGTAACTTACTAAGTACCATATCTCAGCAAAGCCCTAGGCCCCACAAATGTCATTAGCGAGCAACCAGAAGGAAAGCAAAAAGAAGCAGTTACTGTACTAAGACGACTGTCATTAAGTGCACTTATGTCCGTATCTGCTACTGCAGCAGCAATCAACCATAGTCCATGAAATCACAGTAATCTGCTAAGCAGCTTAGTGCTATAAGGTGAGTGGCATATGGAACTGTACAGATTATTCTGATGTTGTACAGGTAATGATCAATTTTCCTCTCTCGAATTAAGACCTCTTCCCAGCTTTTGTTGTTCTTTTTAAAGAAAGAATAAGAACATCACATGAGCTATAGCTGAGATTTCCCACTTGAAAAATAAACCTCACATAAAAAAAGTCTCTTGTTGGAAAGTGAGTACATAAACACTGCAACAGTTGCACTCGACTTGAAGTTCATTGTCAATAATTCTTTCAGTTTGGTGGCACCAGCAGGGCTTACACTAATTTTAAAAAAGATTATTCCATAGAGCACAGGTTTCCCTCCCTCCACCAATCCGCCACCAGAACTGCATGCTTTTATGACTTGTTCCTTAAGGAACACAGAGCTCTTAACTGACAGGAGCTAGCTGAGGGGAGGTGCTCAATGCGTTAATAAGATGACTAAAGGAAAAAGGAAATAAAACAGATTTTAGAAGCACTCCAAGATACGTTCATTGCAGTGACCACTGTCATTGGGATAGTAACCTGGTGTTCTACTACAAGCAAAGTAAAACTCTTCTGGGGAGAGGAAGAATGCATAAACCTTAATACATGTCATATTGTTAAAGTTTCACAACAGCTTTACAGCACTTTAATACATACTTAAACTTAAAACTTTTGTTGTGAATTTGCAAAACTTGAGTCCATTAGAGAGATCTTATAAATTCCAAATACTGATTTGTTCTGAATAGAAAAGAGAATGAAGTTAGATGTCCAGAATCACATTTGCAGTAACATATTAATAGTTAAAGAAAAAAAGATTCCAACTTCAGTAAATTCCCCTCTTAGGAGTTAACATACAAAGGAAAGCATGTAAATCCTCTCTGACAAGTTTTTTGCTTATCAGGCTTACTCTGTGAGCTCTGTATTAACATAAAACAGTATATTCTTCCAGTTTCATCAATAAAAAAATATAACTACGAGCAGCTTTTCTCACTTCTATCAATTTAGCACATTTTCAAGCATCTGTCAGCAAACAACAGTAGTAAACAGAGCAGCCTAACTTAGCTATGAATATATAACAAAGTAAATAATCCATATCAATATAAGATAAATCATTATGTTTGGAGGGGGGAAAAATGACATCAATGAGGCAACTGCTAGATATGACTCAAGCAACTGATTTTTTTTTTTTTAATAGAAGAAATAAATGCATGTTAGTTCCCAGAGTTCAAGACCTTCTCGGGAATGGTAACATACTGAACAGCAATGAGTTCTCAGCTACACAGTGGGTGCAGGCACTTTGAAGATAACTATTCCTAGTAACATCCAATTTCAACTTTAAGTATCTCACCTGAAAAATTGAGCTAGAAGAACCAATTAATCTTCTTGTCTGTGCATAGGCCAAGTGTGGCATACAACAGAGTTGCTCAAGGCTTCTAATACCTGAGAGACTGTCTAGTGCTTGAGTAACCACACTGCTAACAGAGTTACTTGGTGAGAAGGTAGAATTCCCAGCCACACTAACTCCTTTGGAAAGGCTTAGAAAAACCGAACCATTCTCATTTTCAGACCACCCACAACAGCTTTCAGAATTGAGGATCTCCTTCAAATGAGAGACTATCCTTATGTTCAGAGAGAACATACAAATCCTAATACAGGAGCATCTAATAATAGATGGCAGAAGGAAGGTTAACTAGAATTTTTTATTAATTGGGATGCTAGGCAGGTGCTTAGACAACCTAGCAAAATACATATGTAAAACCCTCTGCAGACAGTAAATCCTACTTGGCTAAGAGACCCACAAAACATTAACAAGCTCTGAAAAGGAAGCCATGCAGACATAACTAACAAATGCCAAGCTTATTAAAGACCATGTTGCAAGACAGCGAGTTCATGGTTAGAACTGATTTCCACCTGGATAGCTTAGATCACAGACAGAGCTAGGCAAATGGGCATCCATGATCTTGTTGCTACAGAGCACGGAGTTTCAGCACTAACTGTGATTTAACCTTGGTTTCCCCATCTGTACAAATACAATAATAATAATTGCCTCCTACAGATATAGCTTTTAGGCTCAATGTTTTCAAATTTGCAATGCTTTGCAGAAGTTTTCTTCATATTTCTCTCAATTCCTCCTTTCTCTATTCATTTAACAGTGTGCCTTTGTCAGACTTCCCACTATGCTTACCACCCTTCTTTCTCTAACCAGTGTTTTCCAAAAGCACTGTAGGCAATAGCAGAACTTTCCAATCCACAGTGCTTGGAACAGTTCATAATTAGGCAAAACATGTTCACTAATGCCCCTAGCTATTGCTCATTATGAAGAAGCCAAGAAAATAAATGAAGGAAAAAGAATCAAGGAGGTCACAAACTACTTGGCTATTTGAGACTTACAGAAATAATGAAGAGACTTCTGGAACAAGAGAACTCTGCCACACAGACTGCCTCCTTCAGTGAACTGTTAAGACAGTTTATTTCTGTCATTTCTCCTGACCAAAACCAGGTAAAGTAATGGCTTTCAAAAGCTTGAAATATGTCACTTGTTTAAGCAGTCATTTTAAGTGAAACATCAAATGGGTGGCCTGGGCACGCTGTCAAGATGGGCAGAGAAAGGATATACCGCTCGTAAACTTTTCTCCAACAAGTTTCTACTTAAACCACATAACCCACATGAAAGCATATGTGCTTGTTTTGTAAGGACAAAGCCAAAATCTGGAGTGCGGGACAGTTTCAAACTGTGAAGTTAGGGAACATTTTTAAGTGACCAACACATGACTTCCATTGTCTTCACTTTTTCAGGAAGAAAGTGCAGAGAGTCTAAGCAAAGGAGAAAAGAATGGAAAAACCAAATACAGCACCAGACTACAGCAAACCTCACAGAAGTTTACATACTGGAAATAAAAATCTTGCATCAAAGCCAAGTTACCATAAAACAATGAAAAGTGTCATTTCTTTAACAAACATTCTGACATTCAGCTATTATTATCAGTATTTTACAGGGCAAGAGGCGGAGGAAGTTGGAACAAAGAGAGAAGATACTTCTTCACATAGTGTCTTCTTTCCAAAAAAGAAAAAAAAACAAACCAAAAACCACTGTCTTGTTCTCTGTCAGGGCTCAGCCCTCCAGAACACTGTGCAACCTCACCACTCAGAAGGGGCCGTTCAGAACACTGTTGTATTGTATTTACTAACACAATACTAGCTTTCAACATTGATGAATAACACAGTGGATTTGAGGTAGAGACATAAAACATGCAGCCTGTGGCAACTGAACCTGATCTAAAAATGAACTTATGATTCTATTCTGTTTCCCTGGGACTTAGATCAGGCCTATATGTATTTTAAAAGATGCTGGGACAGCCCTGGAAATCATAAGATGTGTTTATCCACATAACAAGAACGGCACAGGAAGAAACTTCATTTCTTAACCCATTTAGAGCCCCCTGCCAGAGGTCCTCAGGCGTTCCCAAAAGCAAAGCTATTTCAGGTGAGAAGGGAACTTACACTGGGTAGCCCACTTCTCCATTTCCTTTCTGCTGAAGCTGCTTCTTATAGTCAAATACAGGTGACTTTTTCCTTCCCAAGACTATTGACACCCCTGATGGTGCAGATTTCATTAAAACACTTCTGTGGCAGGTTGAAAAGAGGATTTATAATTTACACCAGACACAGTTGCAGCTAAGACTGATCAGCTTTGCAGAATTACTTTGTGTTATTTTCTGAAATCAAACAGAAGCATCAACACAGTTAAGAAAGCCGTGACTTTGAAGAGCCCACTCCTCAAGTTCACATTCAGCTGTACATACACAGGATGACAGTGAGAACAGTCACCACTGACATCCAGCAAGTAACTGACTCCTGTTTGCAGGCAACCACAAATTCCCCGGAAAGGGAACACCTTACATCCGTGTTCTATCTGCTATTAACTTCACACATTAAATACAGTTCTTAAAGGAAATAGGGCATTTCAAACATCAAAATTCTGTTAATTTGATGTACTTATCCATTTAAGAATAATTTCACTTTCTCATGCACGTATATTTTCACCCTTTGAGTTTCAGGCAAGACTTCTGTTATGGAACCAGTCTAAACAAACTGAGCTTTAGCAAAAGTTTTCAGTTACATAGATCTAACTGAGAATCTACAGATATTTGATGTGAAATAGGAGCATGCTGTGTTATTATTTAAAAAAACTAAAAAAACAAAAAAACAGCTTCAATGCATCAAACTCTCCAAAACGGCAATATTGTTGAAAACAATTCACAGATTTCCCAAAAGAGCACAAAAATGTCATGCAACTTTCTTCCAATCCTTTGGTCATTTAAACAAGCATTTCAAGTAATACCACCCCTGCTAAAGAACAAGTCTCTCCCACCTCCTCATTCATCCACCTCCACCTCCAGGCAGCTTCCACCTGCCCTACCCCTCAGGGCTGTAAAGTACCAGCTCAGAGGTGAGGAATGTGGCCTTCTCTGTGTAACCCACAATAGAGCTGACAGAGCTCACATGAGCTGCAGGAGAGTCATGTTCACAGGCACTGCAAATGGCATTTAGGTAACTGACACGAATATCAGCCTTGCACAAGGGCGCAAGTGGTTTCAAGAAAGGGTCTCTGGTAATTTTCAGGATGTCAACTAGCTCTCCAAACACTTACCTCATGCTATCCAGCCTTTTACCACCTAGACTTGACACAACACACATGCACAGAGCAAGCTTTGCAGCTCAAAAAAAAATCTTCACCTCATGCAGATGAAGTCAGTCTTAAGTCTCCCCCTTTCCTGACTCCATACAGAGGCCAAGTTGTTCTCTCTTTAAAAAAAAAAAAAAAGTTTCAGAAGAGAGAAATGCCCATTTGGAAAGCAAGAGACATGCAAAAAAGAGTCAGTCTATTCACGCCTCATATTATAGTCCTGTCAAGATTGAGAACAAAGGCCAGGAGAATTTCACAAGGTGCAAAGGCCTGGTTCAGGCCAGGATTCCTCCAGAAGCTTTCCCTGACCTCATTGATCCATTAGTAGCAGCACTGCCACTTTCTCTTCCTTCTTTCCACACTGGCTCACAGCAATGGAGAAGAGAACTTAGCTCTGGCTAAAGCAGACTTGATACCTGAGCACAGTACTGTTGGCAAAAGTGTTTACAATGCTAAAAAATTTTGATACTGCTGAGGTCAGTCATCATTTCAGGTTTACAATAGATGAACACAACCACTATCACAGCATTGCACAAAATATTAACAGCCTTTAGTGTGTTTATCCCCATTGCCCCTTCACAGCAGGGCATTGTTTTCACTCTCATTTTACAGAAAGGAGGTAGAATACAGATTTGTGCTCAGCACAGACAAAACTGCTTATTTGTCTGACCCCAGCTGAAATCAGAGGCATGTAACATCTAGATCAGAAGTTATTTGTATTAATTCTCATGAGGGATCTGCAGCAGACTCAACATTTATTCTCTCCCATTCCTTGCTTCAGCCCCCACTTGCATGCCCCTTACTTTAAAGGCTCTTTTATGACCTGGGCCAGAATAATTTGTGCGGTTCTGAAAAGAAATGGCACCATAATAAAAGAGATGCTTCCTAAATCTTTCACATCTTTCCATTCCCCACATCTGCTTTTGTTGCCCTCCTCTGAGAGATAAAGCTCTGTTGCAATTGTCTCCATGGAAAATGTATTATACTAATATAGTCTTTCTATTAATTTACTTTTAAAATATTGAATAAATTTCCAAGCTAGCAAAGAATAGGACTGCAAATGCTTGCTGAAATCCAAACTTAGTTTTCTTCGCTTGTCTGCAGCACTGTGAAATTGTAATTACTATACTGCAGGAGCACCCAACTGAAATCTAAATAGATTCCCCACTTTCCTCTCAGGGTACTCAAATTTTCCAGTATCCCCGACTAATTTAAGGATTAGCAGATCTTTGGGATTGTGGCCCAGTAAATGGAGGGGACACAGCATCTAAAGCAGGTGCAGCAGGCAGCTGTGAGTCACAGCCTCGAGAGCAGGGGGAACTCAAGCTGGCATTCCTCAGAGCTGATAGCTACTGGCCTGATGTTGCAGAACAGTAATTAGGACTCGAGGGAAGAGACTTTTACCCCCACCATCCTGGAGACTGCATTACTTTGACCTGAGGGAAAGGCAGAGCTTGAAAATCATCCTACTTGGGGGATGCTAGCTGGCTAGCTATACAGGAGAAAAGCCAAAGAATCAGAGCCAAAAGTAGCACCCTTGTGCTCCCAATGCCAAGTCATGTGCAGTTTGTAAACAGCTGAAAGCAATAAGCTGTGACATCTAGGTAAGTATCACATATCTGTCAACAGGCTGGGAACCCCATACCTCTGCAATCTCATGTACAAATGTGCTGACCAAGCATAACTTCAGAATTGACAATATATTCTCATTAAAAAAAAAACCAAACAAAGATAACAGAATAAGGCTCAGCACTCCTGAGGAAAACTGGTTCACTTCAAGATGACTGCCTTCAACACAAGCGTATTATCAGTACCAGGCAGTGCAGTAGGAAATATTCCTACTTGCAGCTCACTCTCAGTTTGATAACTGCAGTTGGAGATCACAAAGATGTCCTTTTGATATGGAGAGGATAGACCAAATCAGGTCCCTCTTGATATGGCAAATGTACGCTTCTTGGGGCAATACAATCCAGTGCCTCACCACCTTGCTTCTCTATAAAGACTGAACATGACCACTGCAAACCCTCATACTGATCTGTAGTCCCTCTAACTTTGATTTTCATTCTTCAACTAGATATCATTCATTAACTTGCTTTCCAACAGGAAGCACTCTGCTATAACACAGATGCACACAACATGGCTAGCAGCAAACTACATCATGGGACAACAAGTGCGATACAGAAGTAACGTTTTAATTCAATGAAATCCCATTAAGCTCAGTCAATAGAGAGGGTTTAAATGAGCAAGTTGAAGCCCAATATCTTCCATCCAATACAGACCTATAAATGCAAGCACAAGTTAAAATACAGCAGCAGCAATCCAGCTGCCTTGGCACAACACTGAGTTGCAAATATTTTTGCATTGCCTCAGGATACAGCTCGATTAATACCCAGTCACTATCTTTCTGGTTTTTGGCAACTGATCATCCCACTGCTTCACATGATCCTTAAGCTACAGAAAGTCTCACTGCATACACCTGGACATGCACTCAAAACAACAGACAAAATCACAAAAATTGAAAAGTGTCTTTCACATCAGAAAGAACATTTGGATTATACTTCAGCCTGAGATCACTGGACAAAACAACAGTCTTTACACATGTTAAACATTATGAGCAAAAGAAATAATTTCTTTTTAAAAAAACACTTCAGAGAATAAATTCTGCAAGGTTCTGGACTTAGTCTGAACCTTTGTTTTGAACCTTTTTCATCTCTCTCCCCACGTACCACCTCACAGGAACCATTGTCAAATACAGTAGAGCAGCTCTCCAAATGCCAGTGCTATTTTAATTGTCTGAGATCTCTATCATTTATTCAATGCAAGGTCAGAATGTTCAACCTGAGCACAGTGAAAAAGCTCATAATTAAGGATACTTGTTTTAAAGTGACCTATCGGCATGATCTGTATTGTTTCCCCTTCTTAGGACAGTTGCTGCCCTTTAGTTCAACACAAGGCAAGAAGTTCTAAATGCTTACTCTATGGATGATTGAAATGGTGCTAATATTCTCTCCTGTTGTCACTGTATTCTTGCTATGTACAAACCTGAAATACTTGGTAACAGCAGTTTCCAATTGTGGTCTACAGACAACTGTTGCTGTCTTCCTCATTTCTTCAGAAGATACTGGAAGGAAACAAGACACACCAGCTCATTTCTTGCAAGATGAGGAGATAAACCAGCTGGAAGCTTCCCTTAGTTATTAAGCAAGAAATGAAAGTAAATCCAATAAGCACCAGCTTGAGGTCTGAAGCTACTGGGCAGAAACATGAAGTAACAATGAAGAAGGAAACAACAGCCAACTGGCTGCTCACCAGGACAAAGATAAATAAACAGAACAAACCATGACACACAATTTGTTTCCTCACTTCAGAGGTCTGACTGTACAGAAACAAAACTATGACCATCCAAAATGCTTGGAGGCTGTTCACAATTAATCATATTGCAGTGTCCACGTGGCTTTTAAGAATGTCTCACCCAAGAATCTCTTGGATTGAGATACAAAACAAAACTCAGAGAGATAAAATTAGAACTACAAGAAGAACGAGAAAACACAACATGGATATAGCAACAGTAGATCACCCAGACTAAAGCAGTTTCTTTCCCCTAAGTTAACAGATGTTCTAAGAAAATGCAGCAGAAAGTGCAGGAGACTTAATTTAGCAAAACTTTAACAGACAACATAATAAAAAGCCATTTCAGACACTATTATTACTGAATGTAGCTTAAATAGATTAATTAAATTACTGAGGAGCTTTCTAAAATGTGTTCACGATAGCTTTGGTTTTAGACTGGCCATTTAATATTTTCATTAACATTCACATCACAAGAGTGAGGAATGAAACAATGGAACCTGCTGATGGCACAAAGCTGAAGTGCCTCGTTAATAAGATGACTGGGCTGCTGCACAGGAAGAAGTGGGTGGGCTGTGACTGGAATGACAGAAATAGGATGCAAGGTATCCTGAATTCATTACTTATTAGATCTGCCAGTTTTTAGATAAACAAATTTATTCTGGTGGGTTTAAATAATGAAGAATTTCATGTGCAATTTTTTAATTACTGTTTTGCAGTTTCTCTGCCAGTTCAGTGCAGACCCAGGAACAAAGCAACTACAGTTTTCCTTTATACATTGTGATGCAACAAGATTTAATCTCACAGAGATACAACTTACATGATAATCACATTTTCCTCTGCATGGCATAAACACACCATCCTGAAGCTTGACACTGAGACGCTGAATTCTAATAGGTACATATTGCCCCTGTGCATGCTAGACTCACATTAGCCCTGAAGCACGGAGACTTGCCTTGAAAATTTACCAAGCATGAACAGAACCAGCTTGCGAGACATCTAAGTTTAGGCTACAGATTTATTCTGGCTTTCACCCTTCAGACACAACTGTAAACTCCGAAATACAGTGAAGTAAGCATGCAACTCACACCTGCTTCTGGATTCTTTCCCACCATCTGCTCTGTTTTCCGCTGTTCACTTCCACTGAGATTGCTCATCCAAGTCACTGTTTTTGCTGTTATGTTGAATGACTTGTTTTAAAACAAGAAAGTTAGCTATTTCAAGTGGCTGCGTAATGCTTCTGAACCAAACGCATTGACACGCATATATGGAAGATACACCCAACCTAAAAACTGATCCCAACTTTTCCTCCCAGAAAGTCAACTTGCCATCACAGAACTGTTCCTCTCTTTATGATTTCATTTTAAAATATAATTTTGCTAAAAATGCAAAACAAAACATTTTGCCTACTAAGTAACACTTTGAAACTATTATTAGTTTAGAGAATATATTCTTAAGCGATGCTTGAATGGACACCTACAAGTTGTAAAACTATATTTGGCAACTGAATAAGATTAACCAGAGTATCTGTGCATGCTCAAACTTTGCTCTGTTACACATTATTTATTTTAAGAACTGCAACACTTTATAAGGATGTATATATTCAGTTCTGAGTCACTTGTAAACAAATCAATGCCTTCAGAGAAAGAACAGAAAAGGGAAGAGACTTCCTTTCCTAGTTGCTGTCAGCCTCAAAACATTCACCCAGTGCTCTGTCACACACACGCTACAGCCAAACTGCAGTTGCTCTGAGAAACACTGAGGTGGATTGTAAAGATTTGTGAGAACAGAAAAGCACAAGAGAACAAAAATTATGATAGAAAAGTATTCCCCAATCAATGTCTAGGAAAACCTAGTCAGTGAACTTCCAAAGAAGGAGCTGACGGAATCTCCTGTGGTTCTACTGCATCTCCTGAATGATCCCAACTAATTACATGTGCTCACTAAATAAACTGAACTGACAAGTGTTTATGAGACAAAGAACAAAGCACTGTAGTGACTTGCCTGTTTGTCATTGCTTAAAACATAAAACAAGAACATTTTAAAATCTCACTGGATTTCTAGTAAAACTAGAGACATCTGACAGAGCGTTCAGAAATCTTGACTGATGGAGCACAAAGAATTTTTCACTGAAAAGACAATGGAGAAAAACAGCCTCAAGAGAATTGTGTCCAGTTTGCTTCAAATATTCTCCCTCAAACTACCCCATCACTAGAAGACAAAGGAAAGGGAATCTTCTCCCTGATGCCAGTGTGAATTTACCCTGTGTCTTTGTGTCTCCATGGAGACAATGTAAACACATCTGTTTTCTTTTTGCACTTGTGATGGAAACATTCTACACAGAATTCATCATTGTAGGGAATAAAAAGGCCAGAAACAGGGAGAATTCTTTACCACAATGACCAAAGCAGAGCTGGTCTCCTTCATTTCCATCAATGACCACTGTCACCAGAAGAGACCAGTGAGCATAAAGTCACAGCTTAAAGCTCAGAACTTATGCCTCAATACTTTAACATTCAACTAACGTAAAAATAATCAACTCCTGCAAGGAGAGAAAAAGAAATATATCCTGGATATTCAAGGCTACTGTATGAAATGCATGTTTGTACGATTCTGAAGCATTAACATGACATTATAATGTGCCCGTGGCTCTTTCCTACATGCTCTCCCTTTTGTGCAGCCACTGCAGATGAATACCTCCCAAGACCTCACAACAAGGCTTCATGTCTTTTATAAACGCATCATTTGTAACTTTATCTTACATTCCTCACAATATCTATTCATTATCAGTTAATTAAAGAGGAAAATGCGTTGCAATGCAACCATGTCCAGAACTGGCAAAGAGAAGCCAATGTTTAAAACAGCATTGTTTCAATAGCTGCATATCCATTCAGTGCCTGAAGCACATTAAACTGGGTTTTGCCAGTTGTAAGGACATATCGTGTTCCTTGTTAACTTATATTTCATATGAGAACATCACTCTAGAGCTTCAGTGAAATTGGAAACACAAAAAATAAAAATCAATGCATCTTATCAGAATTTGTGTGTTTTTAACAAGACTAAAACACAATTTCAGAAAATGCACCATATGCATTACAACCACACTGAATTTAACAGACACTATCAGCATCCAAGTAGTTTAATTTAGGATTCCTACTTAGAACATCTTCAGGTTTCAAAGGAAGTAGTCCCGTAATATGCTAACATGGTTTTGGCTGTGACTACAAGCCTAGAAATAAGGAGTGCCTTTGCTTAAGTAGAACTGATTACTCTGCCACACAAAGTCCTCACAATCATAAAGTAACAAAAATGCTGTTGTAGAGATATATGGGAAACAGTGAATACCACATATGGACTAATAAAGCACTAATAGCTTGCTTTGGAAAAATACTGCATATGCTTTTTTCTACTAAAGCACTATCATTTCCTAGAACTTCAGGGTTGAAAGAAACGCAGTTGTGCAGCCCCTTGGTATAAGAGTATACTCATTTATAGAAGCTTTATGCCCTCACATTAGAACCAGAAGTTCATTTAAATAAATCATTCTCTTGTCTATAACCAAATACTTGCTTCTCAGATAAACACAGCAGGAAAAAAAAAATAATCAAAAACAACAGAGCAGACATCTGCCCATTCTGTGTGAGCCTCTTTGTGAATGAGGAATTGTGTTTTACCCCTTTTAATATTTTTGTTTCTAACAAACAGCACTTCATACTTCAGCTTTATGCAAAATCTAAAGCAATTAACAGCAAAAGATCTTCAGCATCAGTAGACTCAGAATCAATTTCCAAACTGTAAGCCCAGCATGGAAGTAATGCAGGAGCAGAATAAATACCTTAAAGCCAGGTGCAGGCAAGCAGAATATCAATTGTGCATAATTAATCAGTACCAAGGCCAATGAGGATTACCCTTCTGTGCAGGTAAGAAAGCATCAGATTCATTCTGATATTCACACACACTTCTAAAATGAAACTTCTGCTTCAATTTGCTCTCAGTTTCCTTCAGAGAAGAATTTTAAAGCATTGTACTAAGTCTGGAAATGAATTTCTGTTAGCAAAATCCTGGACAGCACCTGACTTCTTTCTAATTAGCTCAGGGAAAAGCCAGGTGAGATTTTGCTAGTCCAACCTGAACATACAACAGATGCTGCCTTTCTTGGATGATAAAAAGCAAGTGGTGAAGATTTCCTGCTTTTATTTCTGCACTGGGCTTATCCATTCAGATGTTTCACATTTAATAGCTTTGCCCCTTCCATTTATATTCTAGTTGAACACCCAAATTCTCGATATTTATTTAAAAAAGGGAGTAAGAACATCAGGTTCCACAATAAGAATCTCCAAGACAGGATGAGACATAAGTATTCAAACGTAATAAGATGTTTAACTGCTAACTGGATATGCTTGATGTCCCATAAACTTTAGGGACATGTCACAGAAAAGACACAGTCATGTTCTCTAAAAGGACAGGGCAGATGAAGAAGCTGAAGCCATTAGTCATTTCACAGCTTGTTTGGGTAGGCTTTGGCCTTTCAGGATACTTAGCTAAAGAATTTCATGACATGGCAATACATAAGTGAAAAGGGCACAATAATTAGTTTGAGGCACGAAAGGAATTTGATTTTATAATGCCAATTTTTTGAGCGCATAACGCATAATTAAAGGAGCTTGAAAATTCACTTGATAAAACCACAAAACTGTCTTTGGAGATGGTATGAAAAATTTCCTCAAAGTTTTTGCTGAGTAAGACAGAAGTCAAAGTGCCCAAGTCACCTTTCAATAATAGAAGTGCTTTACAGTCTCTAATACAAAGGCTTCCACTTCTCCTCCTGCAGCAGCAGTCATTAGCCAGTACATACTAATGATTTTTATCTTCAGCCATGGCTGACCAGCCTGGGTGTGACAAAGCCCAGCTCTGGGCACACACCCAGCTGGCATTCTTGAATCACAGTAGCTCTTGTCCCCTTTTCAACTTTGCTGGCAAAGCATCAGCACAGATTCTAGGGATGAATTAATGTACTGTATAAATATATGCTGTGGAATCTTCCCTTGGGAAAAGAAACTGTGTTCACAGAGAAGTGTCATTCTAATTTTAAGTTCCATTCACACAGGAAGCCATATTTAGTTGCATCTTAAGACATTTATGTGCAGTTACTCCATATAGTTTTCAGAAGGACTTTCACTAGGGTTGAATTCCAAATATCACCAGAAAAGAATACAGCATGCACTTGCTTTCAGATATTAAAATGTACTTCAAGTTTACAAGTTCTGTAATGTAGAGAGTCAAGAGCTGCATAAAAGGTACCCCTGCAAAAAAGAATATTTCATAATATAAAATAATCTTATTTAAGGACACAGAGCCAGGAGATCTTTATCCAGACTGCCAGAGGTAAGTCTGGAAAGACTGACAACTTCAACATGAAAATTAATTGAACTTCAAGACAAGGTAGCCAATGTTTTCCCTGATAAAGAACATGAAATTAAAATTGTCCTTCAAGATAGATCAGTCTCTACACTTTGTAAAGCCTTTGGTACCTATTGCAAAATTCCCCGGGGCAGGTAATTTGATAGAAGACAATAAAGGTAATTCTCAAGTGCCTGTGCCTAAAAAAAACTGGACTAGTCATTTTTGTGGTGATTCTAAAGTTACCAGTACCCAGCATTGTCAAACATTCTTTTGTTTTTGAGATTTAGGGAAAGGCTTTGTCCTTGTTCCTGTGTTTAACTTTTCTTCAGTCTCAGTGAAATCAGCCACTTATTATGCTCACTTAGGCTTTCAAGAAGCAAATGAAGGCTACGTGGGTATTGGATAGAGTGCTGTAATTCAGATTACAGGGAGAGTTCCTGCTCCATTAGAGGATGCTGATGAAAGAGTTGTATGGTCCCTATAAGTCCTGGTTAAGTCTGTTCCTAATTATGAAGGAATTGCACAGACACTGTGGAATTCAACTAATCCTTTTTACTAAATAAATGCAAAATGCCAGGCTTAGATTCATGTACTCACTATCATAGCAGCAGGCATTTCAAATGCAAAAATACAGAAAATGTTGCAAGCTATGATCAAGTATTCTGGTCAGTTTTATTACTATCAATTGGATTTTCCCTAAAATCTATCCACAATTTGTACAGCGACCAGCACCAAAAACAAAGCTCTTTCTGGTTAACAGGAGATCAGGGGAAAAAGAAAATTGTATATGGTGATAAGACTTTTTGATCACAGAGAAACAGAGTGTTATTCCACTGCAAGGGTATTATTAATCTGCCTGTGATTTTATGATATTCAACCAGTGAGTTAAAGAAATATTAGAGATATTTATGAAAATATAAATCCAGAGGAAGATGTGCTTTATTTCAATTTTTGGATCGAGAATACATTCCTTTGCTGTGATTCAGTATTAGAAAGTCCTTATATCTTCCTTTTACTGTGACACACCCATTTCCATTTTTTAGGAGTTTTATCATTTGGGTTTTAATTTTCCAGTGTCTTCTATTGCATTTCTGACACTGAACAATGGTGCAGCAGGAATATTCATAGTATCATACGTAAGAGGTAAACACATTTCTCCTTTCATACCAGTGATAGACTGTACTGATACTCTATATACTACAAAGGGAAAACAAAAGGATCACAGAAGGATCAGGAATCAGTCAAAGCATCTTTGCAAGGGTATTGTTACCCGACCCTTCTCCCTCCAGCAACCCACTTCTCATTATGTTCACTGAAAAATAATAAATACATATATTGAAAGCTGAAAGGATCCTCTCCGACTTTCTCTTCAACATAAGAAGATTAAAGATAGCTTTGCTATATATAAATAATGTTGCCATTGCTCTCGTGGGAGAAGCACACACAACAACGTTGAAAACTGCACTCAAGAAATTAAAAATATAATTCGTTGCACAATGCCTGCTTCCTTCAGGACAAGATGCCAGACTCCTAAGAGCAGAAGCACTCTCTCTGCTCTGCTGCTGAAGAATTGCTACTCCTAGAAGAATTCAGCTCTGTAAGATAAAGTGTTAAGACATTATTTCTGTAGTCTCTAGGGCTTGAAGTTTGAATATAATGTGAGCTGAATAAAATCATTTGCTTTTTATCAGTACAGTCCATGAACCACAGTTTGAGGCCAATATGTGACTCTAAGGAAAATGAGTTTGCTGCCACTCTCTAATCCCTGGATAAGATCGTAAACTCACTGCATATCACTCAGTACTGCTTACCAAGGAAGGACAGCCTTCATAGCGCTACTAATAAAAAACTGAATTGCATTCATTTGCTCCTCAAAGACAATAGCTTTTGCAGATTCAAATGAGGTACCCAAATGCATATAGAGAAGGTACAGCGTACAGTGTAGCCAAAATAAAACAATAACATCATTTGCACATTAACGTTTGATTTCTGGAAAACCGGAGGGAAATCTGCTTTCAAAAAACAGGAAACTTCCTTCTGCACATATTTTGTGTCTCAAGCATGCACACAAATTTTTACAACCAGCAATTCTAGGTCAAACTCATGCTCTGTTGTAGCTGTAATTCCTGAAGAAACACAGGACTGCCTCCTGATTAAGAATATTGTAATAACATGTTTACTTGAGATTTATTCATTTTATTCACGTGGAAATATTATATAAATAGATTTGGATCCCAAAGACATAACTCAAGCAACAAGAAATAACACCAAAGCATTATCCTCAGGCATGGCAGTAGAGCACAAACTCCAGGGACTAAGGAATATTTCCTTTCATATGCAAATCTACTCACATCAGGTAGAGTCATGTCATCTGGTGTGATAACCCTCCTTCTACCTCCAGTAGTAAACAGGTAATTATCATGCATTATTTTTTGAACATTTTAAGTTTATATTCATAAGGATAAGCAAGGAATGTGCTGACAAATAACACTGGAAATATCAACAAAACTATCATTAATTCCTAGCCATTTTGAATGAGACCCAAACAATAAATGATGAAGTGTAACTTCAGTACTTTCTCTACAAACAAAAAGGTTGTGATGTGTGGAACACAGCGATTCTGCCACAGCAAAACTGCACTGGTAGACAGGCAAAGGTTTGAATCCTTTTCCCAGACAAGACAAATAACAATCATTGACCAGAATCATCACATGGTAATCTGGGACTGTTCAATACCTAAAATAAAGTTATTGCAGTGAAGTTAAAACAAAATTGTTTTGAAAAGAAATCTTTCTCTGCTCTGAAATGATTCATTTACAGGTACATGCCCAGAGTGTATTGAAGCTTAAAATTACAACAGAAATTCAAGGAGACTGCTATGTACTGGAGATACATAGAATCCTATAGGTTTTTACTGTAACTGATTAAATGGGTTTCAAGACTAATAGTTGGTTTGATGTACACAGAGTCAAATCCATTGAAAACCCAAACATACCATGCTTGAAACAAAAATGTATTTCAGTGACAACCTAGGACAAATATGAAGAGAACCCTTCAGTAGAAGAGACTACAGCAAAACATAAGGGACGCTGAGTAACTGTAAAACACCTCAGGAAAAGAATTTAACACATTATCACTATAAATTTATGAGAAGAGTTCAATTTACTACTAGGAATGACAAAACAGAGAATTTATCAGAGTTCTGAAGAGAGCAGAACGATTCATCTGTCATTCTCTGCAACTATTGTTAACAATCTGAAGCCACAAGGATAAACTGGAAGTTCTCTCTCGATAAGGGTTAGGAGCTTACCTAACTATGAATGATTATGCCTCAGATCAGACATCACAACCATGGTAAAAGCTAAGATATTTAATATAAATGGCCTCTGTGGATGTCCTATTTGATTTGCATATTTAAAAAACTATTCTTAACTCTTCTGGCATTTATTCATAAACCTTCAAGTTTAACAAGATGCCCTCTAAAGCCATTGCAGTACTCCCACCTACAAAAAACAAACACTTGATTGCATCATTCTAAACAGATGTAAACAACATAAAAACATTTCTCTAAGGAATCAGAAACTGTAGAATGAACCCCATCAATAAGAGGATACATATCAAATTCATCCTTTAACCAAACAGAAATGAACCTCATGAACCTTGACAATCTCTTTGTATACAGCTCTTACAAAGCACACATCAAGCTATGAACTGCAAGATACGACTGAATAGAATGAAGTTCTTTCAGTGCCTAGAGCCAGCTATTACTTTTTTTGCCCTCTGTATTCCTGATCCTGTCGCTGTCAGATAAGCAAATTAATTTTGTCACAATTGCAAAGTAAAAAATGTGTAATTAGCTTTCCAGTACACCAAATTGCCTCTAGCCCACATACCAGCTTCAGAGCTGGAAATATTCAGCATATAAATCATGTTTTTGATACCAACTATGGACCATCCCTATGATGAAGTTGCTACTTAATTATTTCCTAATAATGGGAAAAAAGCTGGGTCATAGTTTGGAAGACAGAATCCTTGTAAACTACAGCTGTGATGGGGAAATGTGGGAAAGGTGACTTCCCCTTGACACAGCCAGCAACTCTTCTGTAAATAAGGAACAGTAAAAAATCCTGGTAAGTCAAAGAAATGAAATGCCCTCAACTCTTTTCTCATAATGGTGGGTCATCCTGTTCAAACTGAACTATATTTTGCCTAGATAGAAGTTGCAATATATTCAGTCCATGAGTTTGATGGCTTAGGCCCCTGCTGCTCCATAACAATATGTTAAAAGCAAATTAGTAGACATACCACAGTGACAATTGTCTACTCATTACCAAAGGTTGCAATTTTACCAGGGAAGACAACCACTCAAGCAGCATTCCTCATACTGGATGACTGAGAACCACAGCAGCACAGTGCTCTCGTAGATCTTCAAATTAGCACACATTTTTGTCATGTGAGGGTTCTACATCTGTTTAAATGTTGTAAACATTTATGAATATTAATCACCATTTGTTCCAGAAGGGCTGTAAATCAGTTAATTAGGAACCTGTCATCATATTTATATTGTTTAATGGAAAACCCAAACCAGAGCAGAATATGAAATTTAGCTGGTTTAGTCTTCAATTACTATTTTATAAATAAATAGCTTGGTATACTTATACCAGAACCTTCAAAAAAAAATACAAAAACAAAAAACATGGTGATTTATTTTTTTATTTTTTATTTTTATTTTTTATTTTTTGCTGATCACATTGTGGCCTAATAAATACATCCAAAAACTGAAAAATATGATGACAACATTCCATTAGCAAATATGATTAGGTAAAGCGCAGATCACCTGGACCAGTCTTAGACTCTCAGCACAATGGAGGTGCTGAATACAAAAGTTTGAGAATGAATGCTTGAAATCAGCAATAAAAATAAATTACCCATAAAAAATGATATATTGACAAATAATAAAGGTTTAACTCGCAAATATTTAACATTAGAACTTCCTTTCTTGTCTCTTCTTTCAATATTTCTTAAGCTAATCATTTCAGCGTTTTATGAATAGAAATTGCTTTTTCTCCATACTTGGTTAATTCTGTCTCAAGACAATGAAGTCGCTTCACTGATTTGCATCGATTACACTTTGGATCATTCCTATACTCTAGCCAACAATAATTATTTACATCCTTTCCTCTTAATTTTCGGAAAAAAAAAAACAACCCAGCATCTACAAATCGGTGGCATAACAAAAAAAGTCTCTGATCCTTTCATATATGTTAGTGTTATGAAGACCTGCAGAAAACTTCAGCAATAACCAAATACATAAATGTTCTAAGATATAGAACACATAACTATGCACCAGATTCTTCCTACACTCTACTATTTCTCATGGAAGAAAGCGCAATCAATGCATGCAAAGAAATTAACAGTGTCTTTCCCAAATAACAGACTCAGACATTTAGCACAGACTCAGTTACGTTATTTCAGTGTACAGAAGAAAACAGCCTACATGATGATGCATGCTTGTAACTGTTTAACTTTTCAAAGAAAACCTTTAATATGGAGAACACTTAAGGAGACAAAGTAAGAAATACACTTCACCTACACTGGGAAGATTGAGGACTAACTTTTTGATTGATTACTATTCAATCAATTTCCATTGATTTTCAGTTAAAATTTACATGCTTTCAATTTCAACATTATCAGAAAAGCCTCCTAAAGCTTCCACACAGCTGACAGTTAACAGTCAACTACCTAAAATCTTAGACACCACATTCTGAGAAGTGTCTGCATGCAGATTTTACATCACTTTTTCACTTCCATGCACATGAAATAAAACAGGGCATGTAAATGAAGAGAGCTTAATTCACTCTCTCATATTAAACCATTTGCTATGACTATTATGACTCTTATGACTCGCATACAACAGCAAACAATCTTTGGGGTGTTTCCTCATGAGCTAAAGGTCAGTTGAAGCTAATCATTGCTATGTCTTCATTGGCCCTCATGTCTGCTCACCGGCCATCAGTTCCCAGGAAATGCCTGGCTCTTGAAATCATTATTGTCTAATTGAAAGGATAGCAACTAACACAGTAGTAAACATACACCCTTATACTGGGAATGTATGAAGTACAGGCTCCCATTGAGGAACTCTTTTCTTCCATTCTCTTAGGTGAAGGGCTGAAAATGACCAGGGAGGAGAAATAAATCTGACAATACAAAGGCTCCAGAAACAAATGAGCAGTTTAAAAGCAAAACCCCCCCCACAAATACCAAAAGGTTTTGTTTTTCTTCCTTTTTTTTTTTTTTTTTAAATCATTACTCATCCTGACAAGAATCCTAATTAAAATTTTACACAGTGTGTCTTTTAATTAGCCATGGCTGGAGTGGTGAAAGCTATCAATATTTAGCAGGATAATTGTATGAAATGACTTTTCAAAAATGAACAGCGGGCATGAATCCACCCAACAGCAGGGGGTTATTCAGACACACACTGTGCAAGATGGGGTGCCTCAGATCATGTGTGAGAGATAATAATGCACACAGGGAGTGACACATGCTGCCATATTTTGTGCTTCATTGGTTTTCCGCAAACAGCATTTGGCTCTTGTTGCACTCAGGACATCAGGGTTCACACAAGCTATAAGCTGGTGATTTTAACCTTTATGTTCATTTATTTTATCTTATATACAATGGTATGTTTAATAACAATTCAAAAGACAGAGACACAGCTCTGTGTACTACCTAGTTTGATTATACATTGCAGAGACCAGAACAAGATTTATTCTTTTGTTATTGATTAAAAAAGAATAAAGCTCTGCCCATCATGTCAAAACACAAAGCAGTAAATTTTCTGCATGCATAGAGTAAATGTACTCAGTTGTATTTTTCAACAGGTTTTTAACAATTAACTTTTGCCCCAAACACACACAGGAGATAGGTCAGGCAAGTCACAGTTAGGTTCTTGCTTTGGCACTGCCAAAAGAAGTGAAAAAAACCTGCTAATGTTTTGCATACACACTAAAAAAAAATGTTCAGCAAAACCATGGAAAATGGTGTCCCAAAGCTTTTATTCACAGAGCAAGCAGTTGGTATAATAAAACCCTTGAGAAACTATGTGTTCCAGAGTAAGAACACAAATCCCAATGCACAATTCCCTAACACAGAGAACCAGATGTAAAACCCAAATGAGAGTAATAGCCTGCACATTAAGGTTTAATGTAAGCAAGAACAACTGAGTCAGCTCAGCTGGACTTAAATTTTGGGTAGCACTGTGTGGACTCAGGAGCTGGACTGAATGATCCTTGTGAGTCCATTCCAGCTCACGATATTCTATGATTCTATGGTTCCATGCATACAGCTGTTGAATATAAATGAGCATATTTCTATCAGTAGGCTACAGAAAGGCTCTTACTTTCCCATCACACGAAGATTCCCTTAATCCCAGGAGATCCCTGGGATGCGTGTGTCCAAAATTCTTAATAATACTAGAAATAAATGTGAAGGGACAAACTGGTTCTGGAATACCTGCTCATCACTAAGGTAGCAGATGGACCCAAAGCTACACTGATCCTAGGTGAAATCATAGCACCTGTATTATTTCAACAAAACAATGGTACAGATCCTTAAAACACAGAAGTGGAGCATACCTTTAGCTTTTTTCTTTCATAATGCAAGATGAGCAGCATCAGCCTGTGCTCAACACATTATTTCAGCAGAAATATGCAGTATGGCATATGCAGCACCAACTGCATCCTAATTTTCCCAATAAATCTTTACAGACAAATCAGCAATAAAACCCAGAGACCAAGACATATAGCTGCATTTTATGTCATCTCAATGTACTGCATACCAGCAACATGACAATTATAAAGCTTCTAATCAAATCAGATTGTCAGAAACAGAGGAGGTCTACAAAGTGAGACCAATAGGAAAGACTTATCTTCATTTTATTATTATATATATATATTTACAACTTAACACAGGTGTAAAGCACTAAGGTTGACAGCACAACAGCCATTTGCACTGCTATACCAATGATGCATCACCCCTTCAGAAGCTCTGATCTAAAACTCAGCAAAGCTACAGGAGTCCCTCCACGGAGTTTAGTGACTACTAGAATGGGCTCCCAAATTAAGACTGTAAGCAGGCCTGGGAATCTAAGATGTTGTTCTCAGCGCTTCAAGAAATTTGAGTGATTTTAGCCAGTTAGTTTCACCATTCTGTGGCTCAGTTTCAGCTTACACTTGAAAACTCCAGTAGTTTTTTCAATCACCATTGACTAACAGTTATAAGTCCCTCAAGACCCTAGGAAGCGGTATGCTGGTGGGAAGTATTTGGAACCTGAAACTTGTTATCATGTACAAGGTTGGCACTTAACAGTTAAACTGGAAAGAAGAGAGGCACAAAACACCCATGGAAGTAAAAGCAACACAAAGCACCCCAAAGTTAAAAAAAAAAAATCACCAAATAAAGCTAAAATCTAAGACAACTAATTTACTCAAGTACTTTAAAACTATTTTATATAAATAACAGAATTTACATTTTACTGCAGATGAGTTGGAATTTGTTGTGTCAAAAAAAAACAACAAAAAAGAGACTTAGGAACTTCGGGTATTTCAGTTAATTGTCCAAGTTATATAGTATAGTATTTCAATGAAAGCTATTCCTTTTACCTTTATAAGGCATTGATCAATTCTTAAGTTTAACCAAAGAACTAAATTTGAGTGTTTGTTTTATGTTGGTGACATCACTTCCAGAAAAACAGAGCCCTTCAAAGCAAGATTAAATTACAACTTTCCAGTTTGAAGACCATCTAACTTAAGGTGACAAAATCTGAAGTTATGAAGCACAACAAGCCACCTAGAATCATAGAATGGTTTGGGATGGGAGGGACTTTAAAGATCATCTAATTCCCACCCTCTGCCATGGGTTATGCAAAACCTCATCATCCCAAACTGCCCTCAAACACTTCCAGGAATGGGCCTTCCACAGTTTCTCTGGAAAGCTGGTTCCAGTGCCTCACCACTCTCACAGTAAAGATTTTCTTCCTAATACCTAATCTAAGTTTACGGTCTTTTAGTTTAAAGCTACTATCCCTTGCCATATTGCCACATTCCCAACAAGTGCCTCTCTAGCTTTTCTGCAGAACCCCTTGAGGTACTGGAAGGATGCTTAAAGTCTCTCTGGAACCTTCTTTTCTCCAGAAAAAGCATCAGCTCTCTCAGTCTGTCTTCACAGGAGAGATGATCCAGGACTCAAAGAGCTATATGGACTAGCTGATAATAAAGATTTGAAGTGCTGGCTTAGAAGTAGAATTGTGGTTGGAGCACTGGTGTCATGGACCTGCTCATTCAGTTAACATAAATTAGCAAAAGAATGAAGTTCCATCAGTATGTTACATATGCCAAGGGACACAGCCTATGCTTTAGTACTGGTTGCAAACTTTCATCCCCTGGAGCTCATACAAGTCATCACCCTGACTCTTCCATCTCCCACAAAAATAAATTAGAAAAATAATTACATGCAATAATCTATCTAGAGCCAGCAGCTGGACTGGGTGAGTAACCCCAGAGACAGTTACACATTTGCATCATTCACAATATATCAATCTTGCTGCCAGTAAAAGTAAATGCTTAAGAATTAACCCGGGAATTGAAAAAGGCACCTTACCCTTCACATACTTGAAAGCTGCGTCATGTAGCCAGTCTTACAAAAGATACAATAACTGAAGGAACATCTGAATTAAACATGGAAATAGTGTTGCACCCTATTTACCACTAACAGGAGAGCCCATCATAACCAAATGCATTAGATCTCTTGTATCTTTGAAATCTAGAAGCAGATTTTACTGCATGCTCTGTGACTCAAACCCATTTTATTACAGGCTGAATCACTACTAAGAAAGAACTAAATTACAGACTATTATTACCAGCTGGATATGTCAAACTCAAATTTCTGATAACATGAATTTTTCAATTTGACTAATACTCCAGGATTATATCAGTTTTCATCATAATCCATTACTTCAAAACACAGTAAGTAACTTGCAAATCTTTCCATCAAAAGGCTCAGGGTGTGCAGGAACAATTCATGGTACTGTTAGCAATCATCAAGGAAGAATCTAGATCTAATTTTAGAATATTCTAAAGTCTCAAGGGCATCACAAGAGAAGCCAAGACAATCACAGCATCGGCAAAGCAGAGCAGTGAAAAAAAAACAGAAAAATGTAACTGCTAAACATTATTGGAGATGTTCCTAAATGAATACTTATTTTCCAACACTGAGTAATAAGAGCTGGACTGCAGTTTGCAAAAACTCTGTAGTATATCTGCTACTAGCAATTTTGACACCCCAAGGTAATGGCCTAAGTTAAGGCAAGTATTATGAAATTAAAACACTCACATCGGTGACTGCAAAGTGCACTTTACCAGTACGCGTACTAACTATTCCAGTCCAATCATACATACACATTTCCCATACACCTTCAAAAGTGCGCATGTACCATTCCACAGAAAAAAAGCCAAACCAAAAAGTTATCTATTAAACATGCTCTGCATATCTGATGCAGATGGCTTTCAGTTTCACAACAAACAATCAGTTCAAGCCAAATTTGTCAGAAGTATGTTTCTCCTTGTAAGTCTATCTAGTAAGCCTGGTCCTAGATGAAATAAATCCAGTCTCATTTACAACTTTGTATCAGAAAGATCTGAATTCCAAGTTTCATTTCACCAAAGACTTAGTTAAAGCCTGGTGGCTTTCCTAGAATTTTAACCTGCAAAATGGTTATTCAAAGCAGAAAGCAAAACTTACACTATAAGAAAAAAAAGTGGATATGCTCCTAGTTTCCAAGTTCTGACAGTCAACCAAGAAGATGAAATCCACTGCAGCAATACTCTGCCCAGAAATAAATTCACCCTCTTACGACTAAGAAAAATGATAACAAGAAAAAGGTGAGATCCTTTTAGTTCATTTTACCATATTTACCTTTTTTTTTTTTTTTTTTTTTTGGTGATAGCAATACTATCACTAAAACTGTACAATTTCAAATTCAGTGGAAAAAGAGCACTACCCATTGCTTCCAACATATTTATCTGGAGAACAAAAATAACCTCTGCTAGCTGGGTGTGAATACTGCAGATGCTTCAGTAACATTTGATGCTATTTCTTTAGGACTTGCCTATAGAAATCCAAAACAACAGTCAAGGACACAATGCAATGAATCATCTTTTGGCTACTTCTGGTAGTTAATACTCTATATTCATTATCAGACATGCTTTACTTGCTTCCCAAATGATGCCATCTATTCTGTCTCTATAGTTCATTTCTGTTTAGGTACACCCATTGAAACACTTGCAGTGAAGTGGACAGAGCCACTACCATATTTCACACACATTTCACTTCTATCAATTGCACCATGCCAAGCTTTTTGTGTTTGTAATTTCAACACCATAGAGCAATTGTCTAAGTCAATAACCTCCTGCACAGTGACTCAGACATGAAATAATATTATGGGTTGTCATGCACTTGCAGAGCTGTAGCACTGACCCTGCACGTATTTTTAACCCAGAACAAATGTGAGGCAATTTAGACTTGGTTTAGCATGAAATGAAAGAATTAAGAAAAACCTGTGTGACTTTGAGATCGTTGTTGGCTGAGAGAATGCAAATGGATAATTACAGCTATTCAGCTGATGGTAGATAGCTGCATCTTGCTCTTGTGCTTTAGATCTCAGCCAAACCACTTCCATACTCCACACATTCATAGCACCATGTAATATTTCTAGCTCAGCTAAATATTAGAGATAAACTCAAGCTGCTATCAAGTTATCTTCCATGGGCCCAGAAAAGCCTGCACAATGAACAGTGCCTCGGGAGGTGCTGAGAATGAAAACCTGAAGAAGGTCATTGCAGTTTTACATATATCTTTTAAACTCATGTCCATCAACAGCTCCTGTGTTGATTACCAAAAGAGCATGTATATATTCATTAAAGCAGAAGAGCACATAAAATTCTTCCTGCACCAAGCTTGGAACAACCAAGACAATCTAAGGCCAGACCTCTCAATAGGTGTGAAATGCCCAGTCCTACAGGCAGGAGGCATGACCACCTCCTGCCATAGCCATGTAGCAGCCACGCTGTCAGCTCTGGTTAGGTGCAGGAGGACAGAGTCTTTGACCTTCTGCTGGATGAGGCAGGTGTCATTTCCATTCTACCAGCCATACACTGAGTAGTCTGCACAGCCCAGTCACTGCCAGATCAGGTGCTGTTTAAACTGCATATTGTCAAAAGCTGCTCAAATTAATTTATTATTTTTTTTTTTTAAGTCAAAGAAGCTTGTGATAACTTTTCCAGAAGATTCTTAAACATAGGAAGTGGGCTGGTTTTCTTATGATTTGTTGTTCTGAAAATGTTAAGAGCATAAAAAACAAAACAAACAAAAAAAAAACCAACAACAAACCCTGAAGCATTAAAAGCCAGTTAACTTCAGAGTAGTTAAATAATGCAGTTCAGTCACTCTTTCTTTCCCTTATATCATCAGGTCATCAAAACTTGAGTAAACACCTCTAGAACTTCTTTTCTGAATCCCCATTCATCAGGCCCTGCCTTCTAGATCGGGTAATATAAAGCTCAGATGCCACAAGTTGCAAGAAAGGCCATTTCAGTCAGACATTAAAAATTCACAGCAAACACTGGAAAAAGAAACTCCAAGTTCTTGAAGTTTCTACTCCTGCAGTTGCACAGAGCCAGATAATCTGTATCTGAACATCACAACACAGTGAATAAAATTTGTAATAGTAGAGACAAGAGTAGATAAGAACAAGTAGTACTGTGCCAGGTCATGGCACATGGACACCACATACAAGCTCACTTACAGGTACTCCTGTCTAGCTACTGCCAGTGCAATTACCTTAGGAGCTTGGCATACAAATTGCTGAAAAAGCTGCTTGCAGACTGTAATCAAATATATGATTTCTCTAAATTAAACATTATGGAATAGCATTTCATAACAAAAGCATCTCTCTCAAAATTCTCAAAGGAATTATTACAGTCCTTGTTTATAGTTCCACATATGAAAAATTTTACGAACATTTATTTTATTCTTGGATTAACTAAGGCACAGAAAACCAGTTAATATTAAATCAAAGTAAGTAAATGGAAGTCTCCTAAGTGACTTCTTGATGACCTAAGGGCTGTAACAAGCCATTAGTCCTCATCCCCCTCCCCACAGTAAATGATTCCTGAAAGGGTAAAAAGTTAACTTCAGGCTGCCACATCCCTGAGAAGGATAAAATCCTTTATGTAACCTCTTCAATTTGCCTTACAGTAACAAAACTGCAATGCGCATCACAGAAGCCTTTAAAGAGCAGGAATCCACAGAAGGTCAAGACCTAAATGACTTATTTCTCTTCAGCCTGCAGGTAAGTGAGAGCAAGTTTTCTCCACATAGGCTTAACGGTGAGCCATTTAACATTTATCCTTTATATCAAAGTCAATAATCATTTATAGATGGGACACAAGGATGAAAGCAAAAATCTCTTGCATCTCCAGAAAAGATATTCATCTTCAAAAGTTTTCTTTTTAAAAACAATCGTCATGAAAATTTAAAGTCATGGAGGAAAAAACCCCACAAAATTGTAAGAAATTTATGTATTTCTATTTCTATCCAAGTTAAAATAATTAACTTTTTCTTATCCAGATGGAATTAAAAAGAAATGCACAAACAAGCAGCATAAAATTTGTTGTTCTTCCTATACCCTCCAGTGACCACTGTTAGCCCACTTTCTCCATGAAAGTACTTCTAAATTATCAACATTGTTTTTCTTCCTAAATGACACTTGTTACTCATCTTCCTGGGAGCAATTAATTTTTTCTCACTTTCTTTGTTTTTAAACCAGCTATCGATTTTATTTAAGGAAGGACTAAAGTCCTTATTTGATAACTACCAGCCTCACATACTTTGAGCAAACAGATGTTATAGTTTCAATTTGTCATTTTCGTCACCAAAATAACCAAGCAGCAAATACAACTCATGTAGTTGGATTTGAGGACTAAACATCATGCAAAGAGAGAAGTAACATTAATAATTCAGTAAAGCGTTACCCACAACACTATACTAGTAGAAGCTTGTCATTAAAATACACCCTAAAGGAGTGACAGTGGGGTAGATGTATAAACAAATACCTTAAATTTTTACAGGCCATACTCTCATTATGTGACACTGAGTTGTGCTACAGGTGCTGTCTCCAGTAGTCTACCTGAATGACATGGTAACATTGCCATCAGCTGCTAAATTGCTCAGAAATAAAAATAACTTGTCCAGGTTGACCTTTTCAGCTCCTGAAGTTAGTCATACCCAAAAAACAGACTGATGCAGATTAACTCTCACTATACAACTTTAAATTCCATATTTTGTACCAATTTAGAAGTCTAAATGATCATATTTTCCTAGTAAGCGCTTCTACTGTCTATGCCTGTCAATAAAGCATATATTACGATCACATTACCAATTCTAGAAGAGGTGTTTCAAACTGCCTGAGGCTTCTATATGTTGTGTAATGAAAATTAACCACAACCCCATTCCAGCCTTCCTTTTAAAAAGTACTATAGCTACTACTCTTTAGTCTGTCTTAAACAATATGCAACTCAGTTTTCTAAGGGAGAAAAATATAATCTTGTAGTTCTTGAATGCCATACTCTTATTGTAAATGAGTTATTGCTCTCATATTTTGTCAGTCCTCAAGCTGTACAACTGACTCAGAGCCTAAACGAGCATTGAAAGCCCTGAAGAAGTTGTACAAAGAGCTCCCTTCCCCTTGTCTTCATGCCTTAAAAACAATACCAACACAAACTAGATTCCTGTGTAAGTTGCTGTGTTCTTCCCCAAGTTGCCTACTCAATACACTGCAGAAGGTTAACATCACACCTGAAGTGCCTACTATAGAGTTGGAGCAAAAAGCATAAAGATCCCAAACACTTAATTTCTAAAGAAGAAATTAAAAATTCTATCCTTGTTCGCTTTTGAGATATCCTGCATAGAAAGAAGTTCTGAAATTAAAAAGGACATTATTTTGTAAACTACTGAAATTCAATATTGCAATCTTAGCAGTTAGCGGCCTAAGAAAATGACAGCAATTAAATGCCTAAAGATGTTAGCTGAGAAACACAGCTGGCTACAAATAAAAAAATGAAATGAAAGATGATCCAACTTAATACAGAGGAATTTGGAGATTAGGGCAAAAAGCTAAAGCTGCATTAAAATTCACTCCACCAACAAGCTTCTAAGAAAGTGACCTCCAAGGATTCTGACATTTCTCTTGGCATTCATCAGGAGGTGAGCAAGTTACAAAATGGAAAATGAAGTAAAGTAGCCTTTAGGGTATCTCCCTAAAAGAAGGAGAAAAAAAAAAAAAAGAAAAAAAAAGGAAGAACTTGGTCTCTTCACATGGAAGGGAAAATGAAGACAAGATTCAAGGCATATGAACAGCACAAATTGTTCAGGTGAAGGACAGACCTTCAACAAAAAGAAATACTCAACTGCTGTTACTTATGTCACTGAAACTCTAAACTGAGAAACAGAGAAACCAGATCTGCTGAACATATCTGAATTGGAGGCAACAGATCCCACAGGGCAGCTTGTAAAGCCCTGGGTTTTGTAAAACATTCTTCATCTGGTCAGAGACCTGCCTTTTTATTCATGATGCCTCAGGTCCAGATAAGTCACTCAAGTGGGCAGCAGGGACAGATTGAGACATCAACCACTCTATTTAGGGAGATGCAGTGTTTCCAATACAGTAAAAACAGGTTGCATCTCAGGTAGTATATATGCTACTTATTAAATAATAAAAAAAAGCAAGCGTTATGAACTAATTGCTCATGGTATTGTCCTGATTAAAAAAAAACAAAAAACAAAAAACAACAAAAAAAAAACTACTGAGAAATTCTTGGCTATCACAGGGAATGATCTTTTCAACTTCACAGCATCATTCAACACCTTTCTGAAAGAGTAAAATACTTCAAATCTAAGTAGATCTGTCCTAGTGTGCCTTCTTTTAGTAGGAAATTCTCCCTCTTATCTTTTCTTCCCTGTATTAGATAACAGAAAAGCAGTAGGAATTCATAATCCTACATTAAAATTTTAGAACCATTTCAATAACTAGTTTTGCATTAAAAAAATAAAAGGAACCTTCAATAGGGTCACTGACATTTAATAAATTATGAAGTGGTTCTTTCAGAGCATCCCAATCTGGTTATCCAGCCTCATTAAGATTTTTCTATCTAGAATACAAACCCTTTGATAATATCTACTTTGCCTTGTTTTCCATCTGACAGCTGTCACAGCGGAATGAAAAGAATATTTTGAATTTTTACTGGAGAGGATTTTCTTCGTGGTTTTGTTAACATTACAAGATAAGTTGGATAAATCCTTTGTTCACTAGATTCTTTAAGAGATACCCTCACAAACATAGTCACACTGAGCATGCCATGAATGAGTTAACATAATTACTCCAGTGTTTCTGCAGATCTTAGCACTGTAGGCTGTATACTGTCCATCATAAGCAGAAAACCAGAACAGCTCAGTGCACCAGGTGCCAGAAGACAGTAGTAAGCCACTCAGCGCATCTTATTTAGAGTCTGACATTGTCATTATCCTTATATGTAAATAAAACAAACTTTTAGAATATAAATAATAGCTGAGTTAACATTGCACAGCAAAAAATGTTAAAACATACTCTCTACAAAGACATCGACAGCCATCAAATCAGACTTGCTCTAAAATACTGTTCAATCACCAAGATTGAACAGCAGGCCCAGAGATCTGTATAACAAAGTTGAGAAAATCAGTGCAGAGATACTAATTTTCTAGAGACAGAGCCATTAGGAATCAATTACATCTTCAGCAGAAGTCTTGACTTCAGATGTTTGTAACTATTTCATAAATTCAGTCAGTATCAAAGGATTTGTCTTTGTACACATACATAAAGGCAACACATATTTTCATGAATACCAGACTTGCACTTCTTGATAAAGTGCAGCTGTCCTATCTGAAAACTTTAAATCCAGATTAGATCACAGGAGAACTGCAAGAACACATCTATACAGTTATTGTGTAGCTGGTGTGATAAATAGTTGAATGATATCATCACTCCTTGGAAAAATGGAGAGTAACACTGTGTCAACTTGGGAAGCAACAGGGAAGAAAATAAAGACAACTGTGGATGGTGGCTTGCTTCCAGTACACAGGTTTCAACAGTAGAAAGGGATTATTTTAGAATGCATTTTCCTGTGAATGCTGCATAAATAAGAAATAATGACATACAGTAATACTGATTTATCACAGAAACGGTACACACTGCATGAAATGGGAAATTGAGCTCCTTCAAATAATTTCAAAGAAAGAATTAGTGAGTAGAATGTTGCCAGAGCAATTATTTTAAAAAGCTGTACTTTGACAGCAAGAGTGACAAAGCTGTTCAGCACTGGCCTATCCTTGGTTTCTAAAATTATCAGTTCAGATGAAATAAATCTAACTGACCACTTCTTAACTTCACAGAATGTGTTTCTTACAATAGAGATTTGAAGAAAACTGAAAACATCAGGAAGTTCTGCCTCCCTCTGTATTAGTCACCTAACTTGCTTCAGCAGAGAGGAGACATAAGCAACATTACAGAAGAAAACTTACCCCATAAAGTCTAGCTAGACATCTCTCTTCAGTTATTCAAAACCATAAGCTCCCTCTACTGGTACAGTGGAATTACTAGACATTGATGATGGTCCTAGATTATGCTGCATTAGCCCTAGCACATGCAGCTATTCCTTCTGCATTCTCACAGATGCCATTGACTTTCCTCTTGCATAGTATGCATTTAATCTTAGTAATAAAAAAAGTAGGAGGTACAAGGTCTTACATGTTAAGACTACTTCTTAAAAAGACCCATACAGCTTGGTGGCACCATACATGATGGTGGCAGTGTGTTCCTTCAGTTGTCTTCTTGCTGTTGTTTGCGGATGGTCATTCCACTTTTAATGAAATATTTGTGATTCTCTGCAATGTTTTCTCAAAAGCCAGTTTAAGATTTTATAAATAAAAAATACTTGCCAAAGTAAGACAGATGTTGGTTATTAACAGCACTATTGAAGAACAGAATCTTACCTAAATGCACCATAGTAGAAGCAGCTGATAAAGTGCAGCAGATGCAATTAAATCAAGTCAGTGAAGTTGGTGAAACATTAGGTAAGCCCAAAGAAGTACCAGTTAAAGTAATCCAAACAAACCCAGGCAGTATCTTAATACACATAAGAGTTCATTGCACAATAATCAAACTTTTTATCTCAACTTCACCACTACAACCAATTCACTCAAAGAGAAAAAAAATATTTTTGTAACTTCTTGTACTTTTTACTAAATCCCTGCATTTTTTACATATAACAATGGTAGTCTCGTCATTTCTTTTTAGGCTCCCATTTTCAAAAGCATTTATAACCAACACCATAAATTAAGAATTGCAAAGACTATTGGACATTTCACCCTCAAAATTTAAGCATGTGGAGGAGTGTTCGGTAACATGAAGGATCATAGAAAAGGGAAATTTATTCATCTATAGGATGCCATGCTCATTTTATCTGTTCAGAAGACAGAAATAAATGTTCGAAGTTCAGAAAGAAGTAGTGAAAATAATCAAGAACAGCCATTCTGAATGTAACTATTGAAATTCAATTTCAAAACACTAACAATATCAACAAGACAAAATCCAGGCAGTAGCTCAGACCACAGCCTCTAGGAAGTGTGTACAACACATTTTCTGCAATCTGAAATATGCCAAAAGTTTTGCAACAAAATTATTTGAAATTATTCTAGACTGATATCTCTAAATGATTTATCTACTGCAGCTTCCTGATTTGTTCCTTGGTTGTCTGAGTTTCACTTAACATGTAACGTAAAGCAAGATGCCTCAAGTATTGGTAAGAGGTAAGTCAGTTTTTCACTTCTGTTACCAGAATATATCAAAGCCCAAAACATAAGAATAATATTACCAACATCTGAAGGCTGGAGAGCAACCAGAAATTCTCACAGGATTTTTCAAAGAAGGAGAAAAGGATTCAGAAGACTTCAAGAATGAAGTTAAGAACATATCTTTATGCATTACACTGTAACTGTTTCATAATCACACACCTGGACAAGAAGATTCTACATTTCAAATTGCTGCACTGCAGTAAATCAGAAGTTTAATAATCTTGAAAATTCTCGCAAACTGATGCTGTGGGTAAATTATGATTATTTAACTTTAACTTTTGCTGGAAAATTCATTTAAATTAAAGAAAAGTTGAGCCAAAACTATTTAGACAAAAGAGCTCACAGATTTTTAAACTTGAAACTGCTTCTTTCAAAGAGAATTTTAAAAACTTTGTTATAGAGGCACTTGACAAAACATTTGTACAACATGATTCCTTAGAAAATTATTTATCTCACAAAGGTTGAAATGGAATGTAAATAAATAAATAAATAAATAAATCAGGAAAAGTTACACCATCATTCAGGAGTTAAGGATTAGTCTCAAACTTCTTATAATATAGCATGCACCAACCTTTTCCCTTTCAGAGCAGAAACAAAACAGTAAACTATCTATGTTATAACGTAGCAATATCATAAGATATTTATAGAACATAACACACTAATATGCAAGTCCATTCTCAGCAGTATGGCCAGACTGGCCTTCAGGGAGCATAAAGAAGTGTAATTAAACAGCTCAGCTGGGGATACTGAAAGATTAGTGGTAAACCTCTAACCTACAAACTAGGATGGAGTACAGCAATGCCACATGCTCAACCCTGAAGGAAAAAGCTGATTATCTCCATTTAAATTATTTGAACTGATTTTTAACTCTAACATTACTGCAGTGATCAAATTTAGCTCCAGTGCTACTATAGTACCTACACTGCACCATCACTAAAAGTCTCTGTGTGGTATTTGCACACTGATACAGTGACTGCTAAACAGCCCCATGCCAGGAGGGAAGGGGAAAGTAACTATTGATAAGGCACCAGGATGGTGAGTAAAACCTGGAGATAATAAAAAATGTTTGTCTGTTTTGAGGAATGTATTAGTCCAGTAATTCACTGAGGTTTAGAAAACAGCCTTAATGAACTCTCATTTAGTCACCATCTCAAACTGCTGAATTCTCTCTTACACCCACACTGCAGGGACGCAAGATGATAATTTATGAAGATAACATCTTCCCCAAAATCTAGCATTTGGAAAAGCCACCTTCTAGATGCCCTTGAATCACAAAAAACAAATGCATACAAACATTTGTACTTCTTTAACTTGTTTCTACTGCTCTCAAAGACTCAAAAAGAAATAACTATATATAAAGTAACTTAAAAAAATAACCTCTTGAATGTCTTACATTCAGAACTCAGCCAACATAAGTTCAGGCCATGTTTTTAAAAAAGGAACATAAAGTCTTCACACTCAATTTTAAAAGTTAATAATTCAGACCTTTTACTCATTTATACCAACTGGCACAAAGAGAAGCCAAAGCAGCCATAAGCCACAGGAAAGCTTAATAAAGCTTTATAGCACAAAGGAGGGACACACAGTTCCATAGTAACAGGAAAATTATGGCAGTTGCCCCCCCCAAGAGATAGTTGGCCCCTAGTAGCAGTAAAACTGTTGCTGATAATTTCTTCCCAATAAGAAGCAAATATAATCAGGAATAACAATAAAACAGTAGGAACAAAGACATATAAGAAAAACTTGCCTTACGCCACTGGTAACAAAGTCTCCAACTATAAAACATTCACTGTCAAGAACGGGTCTTCAGCTAGAAAAACCTCTCCAGGAGGAAGCAAGCAATTAAATGATCCCAGGTAAGTCCAGTCTCCTGGGAAGCATAGGTGAACTGCTTACACCTGTGCTTTCTGGGCCAGCCATGCGCCTCACAAGGTGCTCAATCATCAGTTCATGCTGTGATGTAATAGTTCCCTTACAAAGACCTGCACTAGTCAAAAATAAAAAAAAATTGATTAGTGAAAGATGGAGGGCCATATTCATTGACATATCTGGAGTTAAATATTCCACCATGAAGTTGAAGTAATTAAATGTACTATCAAAATTAAGTAAATGTACTATCATTTTAATTAGCCCTTTGCACTCAGATTGCAGAAATTTTGCATAAATGTAGAGAAAGACATTACGCAGTGGGTGTAGCAGAAACTAAGTCAAAGCTTAAAACAGTGATTGAGCACCTGGTGGGAAGGTAGGGGAACTCAGCTGCATGCAATGTACCTGACTGACTGGAAGGGGTGGAACCAGGATCCACCCCTTCCCAGACCCCATTAAAGGTTTGGTGGGGGGAAAAGCAAGGTTGGTTTGCTGGAGATTTGTGCTTACCTGTGGCCTTCTAATGGTAAGCAGATTTTTATTTTTTTTTTTTCCCCTTGCCCTTGTTTGTTTATCTGTGGTTTCTGTTTTTGGTTTTTTCCTTATTTGTTGCAGCTTAGAACTTTGCTACCCTGCTATTATTGCCATGCTTTTTGTTGCATTATAGTGGGTGAAGAATAAATTATGTGGTTTAAAGGCCTCATTTCTTTTTGTTAAGTCAAAAGACTATATTCAGGGAAATACGTAAATCATAAAGCAGCACGTAGTGGTAAATGGGAGGTAAGACATGGACTTCAGAGTGTAGTGAACTTAAAGCCAGTAAACAGTCAGTGTATCTTTGCTGCTCTTCTCAAGAAAATCTGAAGTGTCATCTATCAAAACTTCAAGGTTATATTTCAAATGTATTACTCTATATGACTCAATATTAAATGGGCATAACATGTGTTGCATAGAAAAGAGGAGGACTGTCTTTTGTATTGAATCAAATACTAACTAAAGCTGATCATCTCAAGATGTGTATGCAACCAGATATAATCTATGTTTTCAGGCTTTAGTTCTTAGGAACTGCCCACAGCAACCTCACACTATTGGTAGTGATTAAAAATCAAGGATTGAATTCTGAGTTTTATGATCATAATGAAATACAGATCATTTCTTTATATGTAACTATTCTTTGTTGTCTGCAGTGATTTCTGCAGGTTGTAAAAGCAAAGTGAGAAATACAACAAGAGAATGTAATATGCTATATAGCAATTCTCCTTCGTATTTAGCTCTAATGTCTTGTATTAAGATGTAGGTTAAGTAAACATACAACCACTTTGCTCAGGCAGTGGGGATAAAAGTTCAAATGATAATTACCTCTCAGTAGGGATGAAATGCAAAATGAATAAGAAATTTCATTTAATGAGGTTATCCTGTGTGCAGTTTTCCTACAGAGTTATCTGTCAGAAATGAAAATGTTTTATTTAGGGGGTATTTATCTTTTTACACAAAAAATAAATTTAAAAAAAAAAAAAAATCAAGAAAGCATCACAACTCAAAAAACTGAAAACCAGAACTGAATCCATCTTTCTCAATCCTTACTACTTTAGGTAGTGTTATTATTCTTTTGCATGCCACATCCTCGCTGTTTTCGATGCTTCAGTAGCCAGAATACTGTGATTTATCTATTTTATGGTCAGACTTTAATCTGTGGACTTCTTGATGCACTTAGCTTACAAGGGTTCATCTCCCATGAACACTTAAGCTACTCAGTTGCAAACACCGTGTGACAGTTGTACATCTTTCTGTTTGGTTGGTTCTTAGTTGTCCTATCGCAGAACATCAATAAATATTTAGAAATAATTATATCTGTTTAAGTATATATTTCTCTTGAAAATGAAAGAAGATAGATTTTCTTTATCTATCTTCTATTATATCTCTATAATTCTTTAAGGAATTATGATCCGTGCAACTGCTGTGCTAGGCATACCAAACCAACTTTTGTTATGTATCTTCTGGGAGTATAAGAACAGCATTTAGTATATTATGTCATGTACTGAAAAAGAACCCTATTTGGTAAAAGCTGATTAATATGAATGCCTCCTGCACCAGTGAATTTTCCATATGAAACTTTGATACTTAACAAAAGCCACAGAAAATGCAAACCATGTTTTTCACTCTGGGTAACTTCAACTTCGGTAGGATTTCATTTCAGTGAGGAATGTGTTAAAAACTAAACAATGGCCTGGGCATTTATCCCACAGTGTAGTTTCTTTCATAACAACCATATAATAGAAGCTTCTGGATGGGGTTCTCATTTGTTGTTCCTGCTTCATAGAAGCTGCATAGCTCAGTTCCTTTCCATATACTAATCTGGATTTCTCTACTCAGCCAATGGGAAACTACAAGGTAAAATCTTAGGAATCATGCAAGTAAGGGCTGTAGCATGTGGTGGTGCAGTAGTGGGAGCAGAATTGTCTTTCATTGTGGTTTCTTTATTAAAAGACTATTAGTTTTCTTATGTAAGTTCTGATGCTTCGTAGTAACATGGCAAGTAGCATCAAGCACAGTGCTGGACTGTGCTTTTTTTTCCTGCCTAAAGGAAGGGCACATGCAAAAAGGATGTGTTATGTCGCACTTGTGCCAGATATGTCTTACACTTAGAAATCTAGCTTACAGCTAAAAGTGTTTGACTTTAGCCCAACATTTGACCATCCTTTTAAAAAGGTATAATTTATCCAGGCAGTCTCAGGGAAGTTGTTACTTATATACAAAGCTACATATGTATGTGTAGATACATCAGTGTGTGTATATGAAAACATTAAAATACAAAAGAAGTTCTCCTTTTGCACATAATCTCTGGTCTCTAGCATGAGCCTCTTCAAGTCAAAATACCCTTGAGACCTGGGAGATTCAAACATGGCTTCATACATATTGAAATGTACCTCACCCTTGCAGGTCCAGTTTGAGTCCAGATACAAAGTTGAGAGAGGAAAATGACAATTCTGTTAGAGTTTAAAGTGGCAGAAGACTAGTAGCTTAAATTCAGATCTGAAAGTGGTTCAAATAGTGTACCCCAAAGGTCAGGGAGTGTTTAAAGGCTCAGTATATAAAAACCATGCAGCATGAGACTGCAAAACAATAGCTGAGCTGTTAGAATGGTTCCTTCTTAATGTCTACAAATTTGTTTGTGTGGCCTGGCCTGTGTAATTACACTGATTACTTCTTTGTGCCTGAGATATCTAAAAAGAATCATTGGAAAAATATTTAAATCCAACCTGTGACTTAACCTCTGTGACTGAAAACCATGACAAGTAGCAAAGTAATGCTTGCTTCTGATGAGGACTTAAACTCAGAGCTGAGTGTTCCATTCTTCATTTACAAACTACAGATCCAATGGTTAACAGAAACATGGACCTGCAGTAGCACTGCATGTAAGAAATACAACTTCCAGGTACTGTAAGAAAAGATTCCCAGTGATAACTGTTCAATTTTTTTAAGCATTCTTAAAGCAGAGATCCCCATGGAATTCTGCAGGAATTGCACTTTTCTTAATATGTATTTCTTTAGAAACATTAAAATAATATGAAAGGTGTATGCACTTGTAACCAGGCAAGGTACCATGTGCGTATTCAACCCACACCAAACAAAATTTTAGATCAATGCTTAAATCTGTATATGCAACATTGAGTAATTTCACAGTTAATGCAACAAACTGTGCTCTTAGTCTTCTTTTTAGTTTTCCTTGTTCAAAGTGAAGTCATCAATCACAAGAGTAGCATATTTCATAGAATTACTTGATCTTTCCCATTAAAAACACAATTAAAACATGTCACTTCTCTACACACGTTGCACATGTATGCACAGGTGTGATCTAGTGATACAAACACTGCTCTCTGACTTTGAAATTGCAAAGGTTCATTAGAAAGGACTAGAGAGCGCCCTGGAATATTTTAGATCTTAGGGGGTCATTTGTTGTTGCAATAACTTTCATTTTTCCATCTGAAGTGTAGAGTCTAAACACTGTAATAGAGCAATATTGAGGTATTTATTTTACCTCTTTTTTTTTTTTTTTTCCTTTAGCTGAAACGTTAGCAAGGGAATGCTTTCCAACTTGGCAGGCAGCCAGTCATCCCTCAGTAAATAATGTGAACCCTGTCCTGCAGTGTGTAGCTGTACATCTTTTCACAGAATGTTCAGTCCCCTGCTAGAGTCCAAGCAATCTTTGCTTACCAAGTGTGTCTACAGAAACTTCTATAGCAAGCAACTTGGCAGAAACTTCTGAGCTACATGAAGTTCTTTCTTCCTGTCTCTTTTTCCCCACTGAAATGACTTCTTTCACTGCTTCTCCATAAGGTGCTTTCCCTCAACTTAATAGACACAGAAAAATATCTTCTGAAGCCTTGCTATATAGCTAAGAAATCCTTAGACAGTCTTTCACTCAAATCCTGGAAAATTCTGCTCTGTTAGCAGTACCAGATATACTACTCTATCAAAACAGGTATGTGATATTTACAATTGCTCAGATAGCACCATTGGCAGGTCTCCACTGTAACTTACACTTACTTGTAGATTGTGAGTATTTTATGCATTTCAAACAACAACAACTACAACAAAAACTGGTTTAGTTGCCACTTGTAGCTAATGTTGTAATTAGGCCTTAAAAGAAGGAACTTTTAGATAAATATAATTGAGATTATTCAAGCTATTAGCTAACAAAGGAAGGATTAGTGTCTTTAGGCAGGAGCTGTAGGAAGTAACAAAGAGTAAGGGTAGGTATTTTTAACTGAGATGAAGAATGCAACCAGACAGGTGTATTTTGATACACTAGACTGAAAAGGGAAAATCAATCCACATTATAAAGAGGATGTGAATAAAATAAATTTCATAATATGAATTGTGAAACCAATACAATAAGTATCAGTTTTGCCCACTGTCTGAGCATGTATGGGTATTGAATAAGCAACATGAGGGCTGTGATCATGGTGTCAGCTCAGTAACCTGCCTTTGTAACACACCAAAGAAAAAGCCTAACCTGTGGGAAGAGGTAATGAAGTTTTAAGCATAAAAATCATACATCAAACATCTGTGTGTCACTTGGCATATTGAAAAAGGTAAAGATTTACAGCCAGTGTTAAATGTGTTCCTTATAGCTACCCAAACTGTGTGTCTTCAAGAGATATCACTACAGTACTTTCCTCTGTATGTGCTCCTTCATTCAATCCAAAACAGTTCAGGCTTTAAAAGTCACAGTGAAGCTCAACTGTTTAGTAGGATTGCATGCTTTCCCAGAACTGAACAGTGAACAGACTAATTAATGTTTTCAGTGCCTTCAGAAATGGAAAAGCACTCTAGAAGCTACAGATCATTATTACTGAGCATTTCCCTATTAATACTGGAGTTACAATCTATTTCCCTTAATGCCTTATGAGTAAGAGGATGAGAACATGAGATTGCAGATACCGGTTACTGCAATTAACAAAGGATATTTGAAAAATCACAATTTTGATAGCTTCCTTTACACAGAAAGACTCATCTTGAGCTTAGTCTATTGTCTCCTGTTCTGAAATTTAAACAGCTATGTATTTGTAGTACCTTTTGTTGCTACTGTTTTCTTTTGTTCCTTTCTTATAGCAGATGGAATTATCTTCTGCTAGCAATTGACATAGTCCTGTAGGGTAGGAACGTAACATTTCACTTACCATCCACTGGCATTTGCAGTGCTTAAGGATGTCCACCAATGTTTCTTTCTCAGCAGCGTCAGCTCCTAAATGACACTCTGACTTGTTTCAGTTTTGGAAATGCATTTGTTTGTTTAGGTAAAGTTGCAATAGTATTTAATCTAGGCTAGGTCTTGCCACAGCAAGGTTTATAACAGCACATTTATTTTCCTACCTGCTCCTGAGTCATTACTAAGATATAACCACAATAATAATAGAAAATAGCTTTCAACAGTTTACAAAAAGTGGCAACATTGCCACTAATCTGTTTCATCTTGATAACAAAAAAGCCTTTTCCTGACTCCAGTCTATGGTACAGTTCTAGTTAGTTTACTCAGTCATTAGGTTTTTTTTTTTCCAGCTGGTAACATACATCACATGGAAAAAATTAAAACTTAAGCTTTGCAGTCACAGAGTTTCACTCTTGTATTTCTGACTGTGTCACTCCAGAGAACAGCCTGCTGCAAGATCCTGAACAGAAACAGTGGCCTGAGTTCACATTATTTGGGTCTTAGGGTTTGTTTTTGAGTTCCCGCAAGTATTTAATTACTAATGCTATTATTGTAACTTGATATATCTTTATTTGGAAAAAGGCAGATGGCAAGACCATTCAAAAGTGTTGGAATGATTAAGGCTAATGGATCTTCTAAGACATTAGGGATTTTAAAAATGTGATTATTGTACCTAATGGTTATCAATATTTTTAACTCTACAGGAAGCATCATCCTAATAGGTCGCATTTCTCTCCTCTTTGCATAAACAATGTGGGGCGCAAGCTAAAGAGTAATTATATGTAATGAGCACATGGCCTTTTATTGGGAGAGACCTGAAAGCACTCTCTAAAATCAAAATTTTTGGTAAAAGCATGTAGTGTGTGGATGGTGAGATGTTTTCTGAGCTTAAGGTACTGATGAGTATGGAAACCACACCCAGTAGTTTTGTGACAGGTTTAGTTGTGGGTATCAGACCTTAGTTTCTTTGAACTCCCATAAGTGGGTACAGAGATTTTTTTTTTTTTTTTTTTCCCATGAAGAATACACAACTTATTAGAAGATACACTGCTCCTTACCATGAGATCCAGGGGAAACCAGATAGTTGATGGCATGTTGCTGGTCTGTTTGAATCTTGTCTTAATCACATCTGTTATATAGATACTGTATGCACAAATGATTTTTTCATATTTCTAATTGATCAAAATATGTAATAAAAACTCTGGTAATAGTTTTGTTTGTTTAAAAAAAAACAAAAAACAAAAAAACTGAGTAAATGCCTTTGCAACTGGCCACTAAGATGGCATTTGCCTGTAAGAGGAAAGACCTCCTAGGGAAGCATTACTTGGAGACATAAAGCATAATTTCAATACTTAAAATGTGTTTTGTTTATTATATCAGCAGGTCGCACTTACCTGTGTATGCTCTTGGGTTCTGTCCAGACTTCTTGTACAACTGAACAAATATTTGTATTTTCACTGTTTCGGGGGCAGTTGTTCGTCTCCAGATTGTTCCAGTCCTGGCCTTTCTTTCTCTGATGTCTATGTATGACAGCATGCAAAGTAGTTGTGTGAAGTGCATCTCCTTACATGTATCTTTGGTACCTAGGAAAATTGGTTTTAAATGGTAAATTGTTATGTAGCAACTAGATAACAGGAAAAGAGAAATCTTAGAATAGTGGGACAAAACCTCATAGTAATGCCAAAAAACAGTATCTTAATGACGATGAGGTGTAATTATAACACATATGGGGATAACAGCATTGAGAATAGTCTTACAAGATTAATGGAAGACTCACTACCTAATTCATCACCCTGATAATTCTAACTATATATAAACTGTTCTTAAAAATATCTTGTAATGATGAATTCTCCTTTCAGACTTGCAGGCATTCCACATGCATTCATGAGGGTAAAATTTCATCCGTCTGGAGGTTCATGAGAAAAATCCAAAACATTTCAAGTAATTTTGAGAATTTCAAGTAATTTCTAACATTTCTGAGACTTTTTGTCATAACAAATCTCAACTGTATTGAGATAATCTAATGCAAAAATAAAGCCTTCCTTGCGGGTAAGAAACATATCCCATTTTTGATAACTGTCTATTTGGAATAATGTGCCATTTACTGTGAGCCATTTTGTAACAGCATGGAGTAGAATAAGAAATCACACATCTTTTATTATAAAAGGAAAGGATTTATGATGAATTCAGCTGCAAGACTGTCCAGATCTGGATAACATACATGTTAATGAGAATTGATTACCTTAAGATTTGCATAATAATGTCTCGAGATGGCAAAGAAAATGCAAGAAAGTAACACAGGAATACACAGAGCTACAAAACGTATTTCATCTATACTCTAGTTTCACTCTTAACTCTCTGCTTGGAAACTGCTCTAGTGAGAAATAGCAATGTGACAGTTTAAAAAAAAAAAAAAGACTAAATTTCATTTAGAACTTGATTTAACATGTGCATTGCATATATTCATCCCACAGCAGGCAGCTCAAGACTGTTTTCTTAGCTTGAAGTTGGTGAAAGTTGAAAAGAATTTGCATTATTTTCTTGACACATAGTCATAAAAATATTAGCCTGGGATCTGTATGGAATAAAATTAGCTTCTCACTCCTGGATTTTCAGTGAGGAATCTACTGAAAATGTGTGGAAGGGGTTAGAAAGCGTGATCAGAGAGGTCTCTAGCGAGGAAATGATTAAATCTCTTCCTACACGTTTGTTTTCCTCCACACTGTCAGCGTGTATCATATCCATAAGGAGATATGCAAAAGTGAGAAGTGAAACAGGAACTGTGGGTTTGCTTTGGTTGAAGACTGTGTCTGCTGCAAACATCTGGGCTACCATCGTGTGCAGTGAAGCTCTGTGTGCCCATAGGTTGACCACGTTTATGGAAAAATCTTCAAATTAGGAACGTGAAAGGCTAAAGCTCAAAACTATTAAACAGTGAATGTGACTCTTGAGTCTCCTGGAGCAGCTTCACCACAGGAGATGTCTAAGAAGTCTCGTCACGCACGGGTAGAGCCGAGGCTGCGCTATCAGGACGGGACGCGCTGCTCCTGCCACCCCTGTGGAGAGCCGTGCTTATTGCTAAGTGGGTCGTAAGGAAGTTATATCGGCTCAGGGTTTTATTCCCCTGTAACCCCAGGAGTGCGGGACCCCACACGAAACTCCTTTTGGTTGATCAGCCCCCCCGTCCCCTCTGAAATGTCCCAGTCCCATCTTGCATCCTTAAAGGGGATCCCAGTGGGGTCCCAGTCGAGATGTTCCCTCACCTCACGGCGAAAGCTCTCACGAGGGGCCGCCTTGAGGCGAACGGACGGCGGGAAGGGCGCAGAGGGGCCGGGGGGATGGGAGCGTGGGGGAAGGGAGACGTGCAACAGCCGCGGCCCCCGAAGGCTCCGGGAGACAGAAAAGCACCTTAACCCGCCATAGAGCTCTCCCCTCGCTCACCGCCTCCTCGGAGGGGAGCCTGGGCGGGAGGCCCCCACAAGGGAGGCGGCAGCGCTGGGAGGAGGCGCCTCGCAACAGATGGTTAAAGCCGGCTCCTCGCTGCGGCCCGCATTGGCCGGCGGCGGCGCGAGCCGGGAGGGAAGAAGGGCGGGAGGGAGCCGGGCTGGAGCGAGGCGAGCGGGGAGCGGCGAGCAGCGCCCCCAGCACGATCCGCCCGCTCCAAGCGCGGCCGCTGAGCACAGCGACTTCCCAGGGCGGAGCGCGCCTCGCTGCTCAGCGGCTCCGGGCCACCTGTGAGTTTTCCGCCTGGCGGGTGCTGTAAGTAACGCCGCCTCCGTGCACGGCCGGGCTGGGGCCGCCGGGCGGGTTCTGCTTGAGGGGAGCGGGGGCGAGAGGCCCTGAGGGCTCGGCTCTCTGAGGGCTCGGCTCCCTGAGGGCTCGGCTCCCCGGGCTGCCGCGAGCGCTCGGGGCGGGCGATCCGGAGCTGCCGGCTCCTCTGGCTTCATCTCCAGTTTAACCGGAACGGTATGGAAAGAGGAGAGGTGCGGGAATCGATCCTCCCCGGACTCTAGCGACGTTGTGGGAGGTTTTTATCACCTGTGAACCTCCTGTTCTGCCTCCTTTCCCTTTCCGTTCGGTTCCGGCGGTGCGGAGGCACTTGTGGCGAATCATTGCGGCTGTCAGGTGGCCGAGGAGCTGCGGGGAGGCGGCCCAAGGTCACGGCGTGAGGCAGCGGCTGAGCGGGGGCAGAACGAGCTGCGCCTCAACTTCATCATCCCGGCCCTGCGCTGGAGGAGGCAGCGGGGCGGGCTGTGGTGCTGCAGGTGGGGAATTCATCTGCTCCTTTTTGTTCTCCTTTAAAGCATCGTGTCCGGATGCGAATCCACGTAGAGGTGCGGTGTCGGTGCCATCTCCCTCCGTTTTCCACCCTGTAAGTGTGTAAATGAGTACATACGTACTCTTGCTTCTCTGATTCTTGTGTTAAGTTCGGTAGATGAAAGCAGAACTTTTTGGTGAAAGTGTGATTTATTGCTTTTTTTTTTTCCAAGTTTGTGGTGGCAGCAAGTAATGTCTTTGCTATCAATAGCCAGCTGTCTGTATGTGCCATCAGACAAGAGTTGCTAGAAGCCCTCAGAGCAGTTCAGTCAGCTGCATCCCCAAACCAATCTGCAGTGCAAGGGCATTTGTACTCAGTGAGCATTGGAGTCTTGTGGGCCTGCTTTAAGAATTAGAGGAGAGTGAGACTAAAGGTTCTCTAAAGGACACAGCTGGAGTAATTATTCTGGTGTTTGCTATAAACAAAATGCTTCTTTCTTCCATCTCTCTTTATCTCCAAATGTAGTTCTAATGAGTTTAGATAAGATACTCAACTGTGTTTTGCTTCTGCTCATGTTTGGTGTTCCTCTAGAGTTTCTCGTTACGTAGAAATAAAACTGATGCTTGAAGGATGAATCTCTGGTAAAACGTATTAGTGCCTTCCTCGTGTAATTTGACTCTTTGTGTTTCACACCAGGTGCTGAAGTAATGAAACTTAAAAGGTTCAAATGTGCTTTTCAAAAGCTGAACCTCTCTGCCAGCTGCTTGTTGTGTTTTACCTTCACAGTTCGACTTGTTTGTTGTGGGTGGGGAAACAAAATATCAAAACATTAGTGTGAGTGTGACAGGTTTATTTGTCATCTGCATCAGACAGTTCAGGTCAGCTCTACACTCTTCAGCACAAATAATGGAATTTGAGGCAAAATTCCAGCGTGTTGGGGGTCTGGCTTTTTTATATTTATATGGAAGATTTTTATATTTTGCATGTGGGTTTTTTTTGGCTTTTGTTTCAGTCTTGATCAGGTCTGTAACTCTCACCTCATGACTTATTCTTCTGTTGTTTTTTTTTTCCTGGTCTTTGATATTTATAAAAAAACAAAGCAACAACAACAACAAACCAATCCATATTGTTGTGCTTGTGTTTCACCCCCTAAAACTTCTTTTGCTACAAGGTTTCTTGCAGGGATTTATTTTTGACTCGTAATGTTGAACTGAAAGCATTTACCCTTTCTGTATAAAACTGTTTCAGTAATCACATTTCTTTATCAGGTACTACATCATTTCTTTCAAATAGATAGGAAAGCACGTGTAGTTATTCTACATAACTAACTTGTATTGCTTCATTAAACAAAAAGATAAGTTGGAAGAGATGATGTTCTGGGATGGCCCTGGATGATGTTGTGTGTGGTTGTTATTTTTTAAGTCTGTGCATTGCCCTGCTGGCACTTTCTTCCAGGCGTGTGTGTTACAAAGGTCCTGGGTGAGAGAAATGTTGGGCGCTCATCTGCAAGACTGGAACTCAGAGTGGCTTGATGATACAAGTGCTTTAGTTGCAGCGTGTTTGCAGTATAACTGAATTAGTGTGACAGCTCTCTGTTGCAAATGAGGTAAATGCTGGTGGAATAAAGTAAATGTTTCTGTGGTATAATAGCAGGAATATTTTTTTAGAGTCCTGGAATAATATTCACTGTAAACAGCTTTTTTTTTCCCTTCCAAATAAACTATTGCAAAAAGAATTCCCAGGCTGGTAGTCAGAACCTACTCTCTTCTTTATTGTGTTATTAAAAGGAAACTGAAAAAAGATGCATCCAGTATCTGAAAGATCTCTACAACTTGGAAAGAGTGTGGATTTGTCTTTCATTTTCCATTCAAAATTAAATTTCAGATAATTAATTTAAATTCCAGACTTCTTGCTTAGTAGATGGCCCGATTAGATAATTGAACCTCCTAAGAAGAAAAAGAAGTGCTTTTCCTTTCAACATTCTTTCCTCAGACACCTAGGAAGCTCAGAATAGAGCAAAAGTGAGCTCAAGAACCACTTCCAACCCATCAGAGCATTTTGATTCAAGATGTTGTTGAGATCGTGCTTCTAGGAAGAATGCTCCATGATCTTGCCAATTTCCATGAAGAGTAGGAAAGACCTGCCTTTCAATTTTCCCCCTTCCATATTCTTAATAGAACAGCTTTTCATTTTTTAATCAATACGCTGGGCTGATTTCTCAGGCTGGAGTGGACGTTTTGTAGAATAAGATACAGGCTTACATTTTCTGTGTAAAAATGGATGATCCTGTGGGCTCATCACTTTTGAGAATACCTTGGATTCGTTCTGGTGCAAGCTGTGATTCTGTTTGAAATCTGAAAAGCAATTGTGAATGTTTTGCATTGGATTTTATTTTTTATTTTTTAGTCTGTGCTGGTGGTGGTGTTTTCCCCTGTTAATTGTCTTGAGTAGACTTGGATTTTCTATTCTACTCTCAGAAACTGTGTGCATTTCTCACTAATGTTTGTCCCTGGTTACCTGCCTCTACCTTGTCCCTCTCACCACCGCCCAAGTGTCATAATTCCAAGTGAGAATGCAACTTTGATAAGGGAGGACTTAATTAATTAATGGTTGACTTCTGTAGGAGAGGAAAAGATATGTAATGTTTCCAGATATTAAACGTTTTCAGAAATCATTCAAACAAGAAGCTTCTAATGTGCCTGAAGTGTTCTAAGTGACGATTATATCTTTGTGGTAATGGAGGGCTCTGGTTGATTTGGTGAACATGACTACCAAGCTTAATCAATGAGGTCAATGTATTTAGGAACTGGGCATTTTCTAGAAGTACTTGGAGAGGAAGACTGCAAATGACATCAGCTCTGTATCTGTTTCAGCATCTTGATAGTGTACAATCTAGAAACTGAATTGGGAGAACTTCTTTTATGCTTTTGGTATTTCCAAGTCTTAATCAATTGACTTTTTGCATAAATTATCTTAAATCTGTTAAAAGAATCTAGAAGAAAAATATTAAGCCTACCTTCAGTTAGAGTGCTAGAAATATAATGCTCTGAAGGAGGATGCATAAAGGACTTTATCTGTGTGTTATTCCACAGCTCCTGCCCTTCAGTGGAGGGGAAGAATGTGGGTTAAAAAGATCTTTATTTCTTGAAGGGGAGGAGGAGGGAGGAGGGCATGGTTGTTATCATATAGTATGTTTAGTGAGCTAGGTTTCCAGCAAACTCCACGTATTAATTTATACTGTTTGGTTCACCAGTTTATCCATCTCTTTGTTGCTGTATTCTCTCCAGTGCAGTTAAAGTTATTGTCTATTGTCTTCTGAACAAATGTTTGTGTATATTGCACTGTTGCATGGATTCTGCTCCCTTCCCACAGCAATGAATAATTTGAATTGCTTCAACTTCTTGCATATTAAAAAAAGAAAAAAAAAAAACCACAAAAAAAACAACAAAACCATGAGTCTATTCGAATTGATGTTGTAGTTTTTGAATTTCTGTTAGTATCTACTAATAGCATGTAAATTATTGATGTACAAAGGTAAATATGCCTGGTGTTGTTCTGGCTTGTGTTCTATTGTGTGTGTGTGCTCAGGAAGATCTCCTCAAGGCTATGTATGAAATGTCCATGTTGGTCTTGTCCAATAGATGCAGAACAAACTTCTGTGCTCTCCTAATGCCTTATATCTGCAGTCCCTTGTAGAGGTCATTTGTATTTTTCTCCAAGTAGTTTTAAAATTGGTGTTTCAGTACATGACTGCAGAGCAGCTTGTCCCTTTCTAGGCCATTTGGGTATAAACCACTTTAAATAATACTAAAGTAATGTATTGTGAGTCTAGAAATGTGTAGTTTACAGAACTGAACTTGAGTTAGGAAATATTACTGTATTTTGGAAAAACTGCATGTTGGTTGGGGGAGATGTACTGTAGACCTCCAAACATCCCTGTAAGCAGTATGTGCTTTGAGGGTTAGCTGTTGGGATGTACATGTCAAGGGATTCATTACTTTGGGAGAGATAAGGGTGTCTCAAAGGTGCACAATAAGACATGTGCAGAACTAGATGGGGTACCTTGCAGACTATATGGTTTCTCTGGCTCAGACCTCAGTGTAGTGTATCTTCCAAATGCTTTCCAAGTCACCATCTTTTGATGCTAATGATGTTTTCTAAGATCGAGAGATCTCACTGTGGTAATGATGCTTTACAAAAATGCAAGCTGTATGGGTATAACTAGCTGAGCAAAACACGAGTCTAACACAGTTTCTCTGTGCTGTAGATACTTGGTCAGCTTGATCAGATAATAATTCATTCAAGTATTAAGAAACAAACTCTCAATGATTGTCATTGCTTAGCAATGCCTTCTTTCCAGAGCTGTTTCCTGTTATTTTTGCTTCTTTGGAGTTTCTTTTCCCTGATTTTACTTTGCTGCCAAATTCTTCACTGGTTTTTATCACTTCTGCAGTTTTTCAGCTGACGTACAGCTTGTGCCTCTGGAAAGAGCAAAAATCTGGCTGTGTCAATGTAATATTTAGAATTATCACCTTCTTAATAAAAATAAGTTTTGTGCATTTATTGTTAATCAGGGTAAGGGAAATGATCTGTTATTGGTAACCATAGGATGAACATCAGGTGTATTTTGTTGTTGTAAGGAAACAGCATTATACTTCCTTTCTCCCACCCCTATTTTTGGTTACATTGCATATACTCAGAGTTATTAACTGTTTATAATAATATAACTTTTAGTCCCTGTGTATGGGAATTCTTGAGTCACGGCCTGAACCACTGATTGAGCACCTGGGGAATGGGCCCTGTCAGTCCTGGATGCACAGGTGAAGGCCTGAATCATTATTACTTTGCTGGGGGAAGTGTGTAATTTACAGTGACTTGTAGGGAAAAAAAATAAAATAAAAAAAATCGTTCTGAAGTTAGAAAACTTTTTTTTTGGTAGTTCTTACTTAACTCTTAACAAATACCTTACAAAATGTAACCTACTTGTGCATAGAGGGAGGTGAGAAGGCATAGTTGCATGTGAAGTCAACACTGTAATGTGGTTTCTGCTCTTTCATTTGACATACCTTTGGATCTTCCTCTATATCCAGTAATACTGTATCGCAATGGTTTCTGTGACCCACTTGGATTATCTTCTGTTTTATTACTGTGCTAGGATTAGAAGCAAAGTAGAGGCAGCTGTAAGAGTGCAGATAACCGAGTGCCAATTAGTGCATCTAAATCACCATTAAATGATCTGCACTTAGTCACACTTCTTGCTAATCTAGCAACAGGATCAAAGCAATCTTTGTTTTTTTTAATTTCCTTGAGTGTAATATTTGCATCAGTTCTCTTCTCCTCTGTGTTGTCTGCTGGAGAACGGACTCGCAACCAGTAGAGCTTAGCTATGATACAAGACACTGTAGGTTCTGTAGCTGTTCACACTGTGACATTAATGGCGTTAAATTAGCAACATCAGCAATATTAACTAATTTCCTCATTCAGACTGTGACATTTGTTTGGTAAAAGGATCATTAAACATATGCAAACATCCTATGTGCACTAAAAGGTCTTTGGGCCCTGACAAATGATAAATGAGAAAATTACTGGTTGTAGGAAAATGTAAATATCATTCTTTGGAAATCTGTCCTCTGGCAAGAGAAAAATGTTCCCCTCTAAGCAATGAAGGATTCATTATATTCTTTTCACATCTGTAAAGAAAGCTAAAGAATATTTACATACTTAATGCATATCTTGATGTCTCCTCTTTTCTTTCAGCTACTGCTGTTGAATTGGGATTTGCCCTGGTTTTGTTAAGCAAGTATTTCAGCAGTGCATCGCAGACAGAATTGCTCTAGCCTCAATTTTAAGTCCTCCTGTAATTGAATCATTTTGAGTCGCTTATACTTTTGTTATTAGCAATTTTTTCTTTAATCAGTTGTTATGCAAGAAGTCTTAGGGCTCACATGCTGTTTGTCTTCCTGTCAGATGACTATATTATTACAATATATGTAATATAAACTGCTTATTAACTGATGAATGCATTTATCATCACTTCAGGGTATGACTTAGTCTACTTTCAGACAGTCTTGAACTACTTTTTACATGCAGTGTTTCCATCTGCATAGGATTTGTAGTGTCAGGTTAGAGTGCCAACATCACCAGATAAAAACAAAAAGGCTTCAAAAAATGATGCATTTACAGTAACTTGTTACCTTGTGCACTCGTGTTCTAAGTCATGATTGAGTACTGTATTCCAGTTGCTGCTGTTTATCTCCTTAAAGCTGTGACTCAGGTTGCTGTACTAACACTAAAGCTAAACTGAATTCATCCTGTTTTTAGTTTGCAATATTACTGCAGTTCAAAAAGCTGTTATTGTTTCAAAATGACAGAAACAGTTTGGCAGAAAATTCTGAGGTCTCCCAATCTTTCCAAGAATGGAGTTATTACAATGATTAAAATAACTGTTACATTGACTGTTAGGAACTTTAAATGCCTGATAAAATGATCTTTTGATTAACTAACAAACTTTTTCTTCCCTACACCTGGAAGGAAAATTTGCCAATAGCAACCCTAGAAAATCATTATAGGCTAATTTAGGATAATAAGAAGTAATTTTATTCATAAGGAGAATTTCTTCTCAGAAAGAAGGATCAGGCATTAGCATGGGTAATGTAGCTGGTGACACTAAGGGACAAGGTTTGATGGCAAGGTGGTGATGGGTAGATTGTGGAACTAGATGATCTCTGTGGTCTTTTTCAACCTTAGTGAGTTTATGACTTTAAAATATACGTATATTTCCACAAAACTGGTCTGATCATTTCCATTGCTTAGACTGTCTCATACCCTTGTTTTTGAATGTGGAGTCTTGCTAGCGTTTTATTTTTCTTTTTGTTCTTAGGTTATTATTCCCAGCTAGTGAGGTACGTAACTTTTTTGTGTGCCAGGATTAGCAAATAGCTGTGCACATTCTGATCTACTCATGCCATTTCAGATGTCAGACATACCATCGTATACCAGACTCCAAATCTGATTCAGAAACATGTTTTCAGCACAGCAGAATCTTCCAAAGAGTAAATATTTAGACTTTTAAATAAACACTTGCAGAACTGTGGGAAAGGAAGATGAGGAAGTGGGAATAGAGCCTGAATTTGGCAAGTTTTGTGCAGAATGGTGTCATGTATGCCCTGTAATGTTTTAGTAACAGGAGATGAAAAGAGCATCTTTGCAAGAATAATGCTTAAAAGCTGAACCTAAAATGAAAGCCTTTTCTCATTTAAGCCTTTAGCTATCTTTCTTTCTAGATACTGAGGATCTGATTTTCATCCCATGTCAGGTGTCAGCATTTTTACTTCTTCAGAAACTGTCATGACAATTCAGTGCAGGATGAAATAAGAATGAAATGAACAAAATTACTTATCTAAAATATATAATAACCTATTTATGGAGGGCTGAATTAGTTTCCTAAATTTAATATTCCCCACATGCTGTAACATTCTGACACAAACAGGTCGGCTTTGTGGCTGCTGTGATTAAGGCAAGATAGAGCAAAACTGCAGCAGGTGAGATTTTGGGCAGGCATTACATTTAAGTTTAAAACAAAAATAGGTTAAACTCAGGTCTGATTATGAAGTTGTAAACTTGAGACTTTGTGAGGGGAGCCTTGGGCATTTGACTGGATGAGAGGAGTTAAAAGAGAACTTGATTGCAATTGGCAGACTGTTTTACATGAACTTTCTATGATTTCATGCCTTAGGGCTTTTACTAGTTGTTTGCTGGGACTGCTTCTTGTTATTCCCTTTGATGTGTAATGGTGCTTCTGTTGGACTCTTCATCAGCCTATCACAGAGGTGAAATCTTGAGCCCCAGAAGACAGGCAGAGTATTTGGATATGTGCTTAAAGGTAGAGAAAGCTCTCATGCTCTTGCATAAATTGAGTGCCAGGTCTGAGACAGAGAATGCCATTTTCACATCAGGCTGGGGATAAAATGACATTATTACATGGAAATATTTGTGCATGTAGAATTAGATGATGACCCAAGCAGAATCCCTAATTTCTTCAGGTGCTAAGACTTTAAGGAAGCCTGTGATTTCTCTTCTGCCCTGTTATGAGATAGTGCACAGTGTGACTTGTTTTAATGATCTTGAGTAGCGATTTATAAGCTTATGGTGTTTCATAGCTTGTGGTAGGAGCATAGTCCGTGTGTTTGCCTGTGTTTGTAGGGTGAGCTTCATTTCCTACCACACTGCATTTCTGAGAACAGGAGCTGAATACCCAGGAAGTTTTAAATTTCCTTACAAGAGGTTTAACGGGTTAGACAGACCTTAGAGAAGGAGAGTTCTACATATCTCCTGTCTCCTATGGAGTAAAGGCATAGGCTTGATGTACCCCGCTGATCACTTTCTTTTTTTTAAATCTGCTGTCTCTGATCCAGTAGTACTTGATTAGTTTGCTGAAATCTAAATATAATGCCCGTCACACTGTTATTTAGCAGATGCTGTTATTTGGTGGTACTACATATGTTAAGCACCGCTGAAGCAATGAGTGGAAAGAAATTACCTCTATACTTGTGCTGTTTATCAAAATTATCTACTTTTTTTACCAAAGGATTTATTCCTGATTTGAAGTTTAGAAGTTTCATTCTCAGGATGAGTTTATGCTATGGCTACTGTTTGTCTTATTGCCTTATTCTGATGGAGAATGGAGATAAAGATTATGGTAGCAAAGAGATTGATATAGCAGAACCAGCCCAGGACAGGTTCTGCTTCTAAGTTTTATGGCAGTTTGCTCATTTTCAGGCTGCTAATAATACCAAAGCAAGCCAGTTAAAAACAGGCTGAGATCAAGATCAGAGCAGTGACAGCAGCAGTAGTAAGAGCCTGACGACATTTCTGGTAATTTGATGAGCAGAAGCATTGTGGTGTCTACTATCTTAGTTGTAAAGATATCTAAATGCCGCACTCAAAACATTCCTGTTTCTCAACATGTATAAATACTTGCTTCTATGCAGAATTTTAGGTTTTTCCTGTGAAATTTTCTTTGCATGATATTAGGGAAAGAGAAACTGTGTGTACAGAGGAAATGCACTAGAATTTGCAGAGAGAATAATTGAAAGATAGATTTGCTACCCTAGAAATGTTTCTTTTACAGATCATACTTTGCTTCCACTTGACATTTTCTTCTCACGTATGTAGAAAAGAAAATGAACTGCTAAGGAGGAACAGTTTGTTTGATTTTCCATGGATTCCAAAGTGTTCTTCAAACACTTCTCATAGATGAATTACTCATTTTTCAGTCTTTCTGAAATCTTTAAGTGGAAGACTTCCTACAATCAATTGCGCCAAAGGCAGAAATATATTTTTATTCTTGTCTAACTCACCAATAAATCAGCCTATGAGGAAGTAAAGTTTTCATGCTTGAGAACTTTTCATCGTGGCAGAATTGTTTAATTCTGTGTGCTGAATTTTGCTGTTCTCTGTGCTCTCTGGGCAAAGGCTCAGGTATCAATGTTACCTCATTCATCTCTTTCATTAACCTTCCACGTGTGTGCTCATATCATCTCCAACGGCATACCTACAGAATAATGTTGGAATGCTACAATATGGGGCTGATTTCATTAAAAGCCATTATAATCAAAATGTAAAAGCCACTATCTGCTGTGTTTCTGTCACTCAAGTTTAACATCTCCTGTATGAGGGTTATTTTTAATTATTTCGAAGAGAAAATATCTGGTGCTCTTTCAGTCATTGGATAATTATGATTAGATGTTAATGGAAGTTCTGTGATTCCATATATTTAATATTCTACTGTTGAAAACCTTTTGTCTCGTTGTTTACCTGTAGGAAGAATTTCTGGTTCTTCTAAAGAGATAAGATTTACAAATATTAACCGTGTTAGAAATGCTTTTTCTCTCATTTTTTCCAGTGTATGATTTTAAAAAGGTTTATATGTAATAAAACCCTTTTTCATTGCTTCTTAGCTTCAGATGTTGAGATGGGAGATTGCGTGTACTGAAATGTGGTGTTTATGGGCTAAAGCTTGTATAGTCCAATATGCAAATCACTGGGGAGATGTTTGAGTTTGGGAGTCTGTCTTTATCTCCTCTGTGGTGGCTATAATTTCTCTTTCTGGGAAATGAAGATTTTGTGCTGTCTTTCAGGTTATGCATGCTGAATATCAAGCTTTTGTGAGATACCTGTGTGCCTTCTGCAAATACTTGGACCTCTGTTTATTGAAATAGTTATGGCTTTATACTTAAACTACTTCAATAAGTTATTTTGTAGGCATATTTTCTCTTTAATTAGCTTCATTAATAACACAAGAAAGAATTCCAGATATGTATTTTAGAGGCTTGATTTGTGTTAGGAGTTCATCTGAGTTTTTTGTTTCAATTTTTTTTTCCCTTCAAAAGTATTTTTGCATTTTAAAATACTGAAAGATTAGGCATTGCATCCAATAGATGTTACTCTGCAGTTTATCCTCCAAGCCTTTTTTAAGAGACCTTAAAGATTATAACACCTGCTGTTCTAAGCTCTATTGAGCAGTCACTTCTGTTGGTGAGGCTTGCATTCATCCTGTCTGATGGTAGCAATTGGGAACGCCCTCTACAGATTTCTCTGGGTTACTGAGTGAAAAGTCTGGGTTGGTTCCTGTTGTGTTGTAACTCTGAGGGGGGTGGTGGGGCAGGGATGGATTGTGTGCCTGAGTCCAGTATTAGAGAAGTACCTGACTCTGTACTAACAATAACCAAGAACAATGATATCAGGTTGTCGTCAAGGTCATGCCAAAATGTTTCTGCAAGAGCAGAAACAAGGGAACAGCTGGGACTTGTGAAATTCTCAGCACTGATTTTAAAAATATGTGCATTGTTAATGAGGGAATGTGTACATCACACATCCCAGGAAAAGTGCAGCTGTGGAGACTGCTGTGAAATCAGTTATCTTTAATCTTTGGCTTGGTCCTTTAGGGACTGAAGTTTTAGGTTCTTAATGCAAATAAAATAAATGCTTCAGAAAATCCCCAAAACCCTTACTTAATAGGAAAACTTAATATGTGCTTAAAGGCTCTGGTGAGTTTGTTCTTTGCCTTTATGAATGCAGAATAGTTGCCAGGAAGATTACAGCTGGGCCAGGTAGAAATCTTAAAGGAGAGAGGACGACTCTAATGTACATATGATGAAAAGGAGTGTAAATAATGAGCACCTGAAGGACAAGCATGAGTACTCTTTGCATGGCGCTCTGTAATTCTTATAGTTAAGTATCGGGTGGTTTTAATATTATTCATTTTCTAACCCCTTCTTATTCTAGTGGAAATCAATACTACCAAAAGCAAAGAAATACCTCCAGATAATGTTTGGTGAAGTTTATTCCTATGCAAGAATCCAGCACACTACCAGTGTTCCGAGTTTCACCCATGAGCCGTGGTGGTAATATTTACACCTGGACATCCAGCTATCTGCTTTGCTGACGAGATAACTTCTGCCCATCAAATATCAATATGAATTCAATTGTGAATTAGGACATCAAACTTGTGGAGCTCGAGAGTAGGCCCTTCTAGATTTTTTTTCTTAAAATCTTCATTTGTACTGTACTGTAAGGCGCATCAGTTCTGAGTGCTGAGTGTCTTAAGCCTCAAGCTGAGCAGTGGTTTTTTTTCCCTCTTCCTGTCACTGACACTTTTATTTGGATTTGTTAGAGTTGGTTCAGAGCCAGCAGCAGAAATTGACTGAATTAAGAATGACAGCTGTCTGATTCTTAGATTTTCTATTATTCCAATGTTTCTAAAATAATTACCTTTAGGCCAAATACTCAGCTATTTCTAGTCCCCTGCTGTTCCTATTTTGCTCTAAGGCAAGAAAATAGGCATTCCCTTGCACAGCAAAATCTTAAACATATATCTAATTCAACAGTTGAAATATTACTGAAGTTGTATTGATTTCACTTAAGGTGGAGTGCTCTAGAATTGGACCAATTAATTGTGTAAGTAGAATTATAGGCTTAAGTCACTATCAGATCGTCTTTATCTTTTCTCCTCCAAATTACTGGTTTAACAAAATAACCCTGTTGCAATACGGGGAGCGTTTTGTATGTTCGTATACTGGGCATTGTCTTTACACTATAGTAATTTTTAGAACTAAGAATAAATGATCAAGTGGAGGCGAGGCTGAAACAACTCTAAATGACATCTCAAAGCAGAAAAAAGTTTTAATTGCCTGCGAAAGGTGAAAACAAAGATTTTGCTGTCTATTCATAATGCTGATTTCTGAAAGAGGTGTTCGTGTGTGCATGTTAAACACTTAAAATTCAGAGAACCCAGGGAAAAATGATGGAAAAGCTGAAAATTCAAAGGCTTGCAACGTTTTCAGTGACTGTTATGGTAGGTAAGTTAGGTTACTTGCTTGCTTTAATTACATATGTGAAGAAATTTAATGAGACCACACCTAAGGTGTCCATGCAAGAGATCTCTGAATCAAATTATTAACACTAATTCTGGGCTCTTTATGTACATATTAGCATATGCTAAGTTTCTTTATCCTTCATCAGTTTGCTTGCAGTTAGAGGCTAATAAATAGCTCAGTGTAAGCAGCCCTGCAGAGCAGGCTTGTTGGTGCGAAGCACCTGCCACCCCTGCTATGTGTTTGTCTTCAGTTGAATTGGAATTAACATTTGAAGAAGGCTTTAAATGAGACCATAAGCTTCATCCTCCAGTTTACATCCATCAAAAAAGTATTCTGTGCTTTGAGGTTCATTTACTGGATGAGTGGAAAGTCAGGAAATGTGTGCCTTTGAGGTGTTTATTTTGCATGCCATGTATTTAACTGAGTTATTTAAGATTTCTACTGAAATAACTTTATTCAAGTACATTATTTTTAAAGTGAAAGCATTTCAAATTAGGCTTTATTTCCTAAGGAGCAGTTAAATCCAACCAGAAATACTGATGGCTAGAAGAATGTGACTTCTAAATTAGCGCAGTCTAGAAATGATGCAGTCTATCAATGATGTAAGCAGAACCATTTCAGAAATGCTGTATTGAAATTACTTATGTTGTCAACATGAAGATCATCTGTTTTCATTTCTTTAGGGGCTTTAAGATGATGATAGCTACTCAAATGTGTAGAAAGGATAGCAAAATAACTTTCTGATTCTGGTCATGAGGGGCCCTGTCTGCATTCGTCTTGATGTTTTTTAAGTAGCAAGAAGGCTTAAATGCTTTGGGAAATGTAAACCGTGAGGAGAGACTAATATCTGTGTTTTAATCTAGGAAAGTCAAGACTAAGAGTAGATGTGAGTTTTCAAATACATCATATCTTGATGTAAAGCAAAATAAGCTGTTTCCAATGACAGGAAAACAGGACAATAAAGGCTCTAAATTTCAATAGAGATTAATTTGATTAAAACCCTGTTGTAATATGGAATCTGAAGTTTGCTTAATGATTCTCATTTCATTTGGTTCTTGATCACTTTTTTTTTGCTGATGTCAGTCTCAGAATTATCTAAACCAGTTTGCAGATCAGAATTTTAAAATACTTAATGAACCACAGTATGCCACTTTCTGTGCTTTTCTCTTCCCCATCTCTTACTTAGGGTAGAATTGTCTTGCTAGTTTTATTTTTCACAACACAAGCTAAGCTTGTTAAGTCTTAGGCAATTACAATGAAATGTTTGAGCATATGTCAGCCTCCCAGAGAATTGTATTGTGAAATCCAGCACTTTGCTATTCTGACAAGCTGAAGAAATGCTTCCAGTAGAGGAATCAATCAGAGGAAACAAATCATCTGTGTAGAGAGGAAGGGGGAAGTGCTAAAATACTGTCCTCTATGAGTTAGACTGAATAGTATTTACTATAGAGTGAACTTTGGCTGCTTCTAGAAAGCTGTAACTTAGAATAGCCTATGACCCTGGTTCCAGGCTGTTTGTTGTGGCTGCCTTCTGTTTTGGCTGACACAGGGAAAGATCAGCTGAGGAAGTGACTTCCTTTGAACCTTTGATACCAGATTCTGTTGCTACTGCTAAATCTTGGCAGGGGTTACTTCATGTTCTCTTCCAGTAGCCTTAGAAAACTGACTGTCAGACTTCTCTTCTTGCAAAGGAAATAGTTTAAGTTGACTTGTTCCAACAAATTATCTCTCGTTGAAGAAAAAATTTGGCTGTGATCCTCTTCTCTTTATAAACATTTGTTTGGATTGTGACTTTTTCACAGTGATTCCTGAAGTTTTCTTCTGAGTAATAGTTCCTACTTCTGAGCCCTTCTCTGAGTATGTATGAGCAAATATGGAAAGATGGGAGCTGTCTTAAAGACAGTAGGAGAACTATGGCTAGATTCAGATTTTTTTAATTTGAAAACATCAACAGCAGCTCCTGAGCAGAAGAGATTGTTTGCTGTCGGTGACAAACTGAACCATCTTTCCAGCGAGGGAAGAATCTTAACATTTCTCATAGTTTGGGTTTCTTGTTTTGATATTTTTAATTTAAAACTATATTCTGAATCCCGTGTTTAACTTTGTATTTCAGAAGAATCAGCAATTAAAATTGCTCATCTTCTAATGGTCTGCAAATGTGTTTGGTATATTACAGAGATGATCTTGTTCAAATTGGTACATGGGAAGGATTCTTTGACTCTTAGTAGGCAGGGCTGTTCTTTCTCTTAGCAAATGGCATTTTGTTTTTTTGCCATCCAGTATGTGCATCTTAGTGTTATATTCGTAGCCTTACAAGACTTGAAATAGAACCTGCCATTTGTGTGTCTCATGAATCATGCATTCATCAGCATGCGTGATACATTATTAATGTTTAATCTGAGGATTGAAGTGTTGTTGCTGAAAACCATTCTTCTGAGCCTATTTTAATATTAACATGGCAGGAGAAAAATAAGAAAATCATTAATTATGCTTGTGTTTCTTATTCATGATTTAGATGAAAAATCATTCTGTTTATGCATATGAAAGCATAAATACTAGGGTGCAGATGGACAAATGAAATTTAAATAGGAAAATAGGTTGTACATTAGGTTGATTTTAGCTTGATTCTACCAGTAGCCACTTCCTTTTAGTTAAATCTCATGCACTCAGACCATGAAGTACACTTCTTTTTCTATGTTTATCATAAGTAATGCCAACATTAGAAGGAGAAAAGAGAGCTCAGATTTTTAGGAAGCTTCGGTAGAGAACATGTTGAAGTGTACTGAACTGTTATAGTGTCCACTGAATTTAGCAAGGTGTTTGTTAAGACCAAAGATATGGGAAAAGAAATGCCTAAATCTACAAAGTGTCTACAGGCTTCCTATGGAATGTTATGTAACTGCAGTCTTAAGGTCTGATAATGAGCCTAAAACAAACAGGAACTTATAGGAACAACAGGGAGGTAATACTGGAGAGTTCTGGTTCTGTATTTTTAAATGTTCGTGAGATGTTTTTACCCTACAACTGCTTCCTGAGCAAGAGAACTTTTTATGTTTATGTACCAAAATACCCTCTTTGAGCAAATAGAACTATTTCTTTCTCATACTATAATTCAAATCTTGATTAATCATATGCAGATATAAAAATTCAATTTAGATGAAGCTACTGTATTTCAGCACAGTTGTTTAATTCTCAAATTCATCCATGAGAAAGAAATGCTTGCCTTGTGTTTTCTGATATACTTTCAGTTATTTTCTGGATGCTGTAGCTGCTGACCTGCATCCAAATATTAAACTGATTCTCAAGGCTAGCAAATATTCCCCTTACTTATTATTCACGCTAACTGTGGATTTTAGTAGGAGTTGAATCTTTATACCTGCTTGTTAATTTAATAAAAGGTTGAATTTCAGATTAGAATGGTCTTTTTGAAGTGCTGTAATGATTTCATCTCTATCTCAAAGTTTTCTACTGCTACATGGTAGCCTGAAAATGTTGATCCCTACATCCCATCATTCGGCTACTTTTGTTTGCTCTGTGTGTATGTAATAGCATGTCTTGTTTGCAGCTACTTCTGTTGTGCTCTTGTTTTTCTTATATAGCCACAAAGGAAGAACAAGCGTTATTAACAGGAGACAAGGTGGAAACGTGACAGCAGTCATGGAAATTAAGTCAGCTGTAGTGCTTGTAACATATGAAGTTGGTGATCTCTTAATTAAATCTCGATGCAGCTCCAGCTTTCTTGAAAATTCAAGCTTTCTGAACCCTCTGATTAAGTAAGTGCAGGCTTTTCTGAAGTGATGCAAACCCAATCTAGTGGATAAAAAGCAGTTGTAAATGTTTACGCTACTCAATATTGTCAATTCCTGTAAAGCTGAAGCTTGCTTATCTATTGGATTCCCCGTTACAGCCATTAAGATGTTACTGAGACGAGCTTCTTTCATAAGTGTTATTTAGGTGCTGATCAAACTCTCTTTAAAGCATAATATTATGTTCTTCAGGTTGTTTTTGTTTTTTCCTTAACCCCGTGTAAGTTTTTCTTTGGTTAGAGATTTGTATTAGCTTTTTCCTTGCCAACCCTCTTTTGGGAGGGAAGTTTTGCTTAAATACATGATAGTACAAAAAGCCGCAATAGCAGACTGTATACAATGTTAGGTATTTTGTATTTGTGTGTGTTTCATACTTGCATTCAGAACCTTTTAAACTGTGTCTACACTGTACTTTATTTCATCAAAATACTGTGAGGTTAGTTAAAAATGGTATGAATCATAACAACAGACTTAGAGCCTTGGTATCCAAGATACGTCAGCGTGCTGATAAGTTACTTGTTTTCCTGCTGTGAGAACTGGTTGCTGTATTTGATTCTTTAGCTGAATACAAACTAAATTAAATCTGCAGTGACCTATATTGTATTCTAGCTAATGACCCAGTTAACCTCTGGTTAATTTTTTGTCTCTTAGTGTCCTGGGAACAGGGACATGTTTACTTCAGTTGCCACAAACCTTTAGAAATGTGCCACTGGCATTTATTATTCTAGTGCTGTGTGTTTTAATAGAAATTAGCTAATGGGCCATGGGGGTCTGCAGAAGTTGTAGAATGCCAATGAGGAGTTTCCTTTCGTTTTTCCTCCTCCCTGATTTACATGACTAAGCTTTTAGCTTTTCTTGGTTTTGTTTTTGTTTCTTGAGTATTGATCTGTCTCCTGTGGAGGAAACAAACTGCCTAATGTGCAGGATGTCATTGTAGTTGGCAGCTTCCCAGGGACTCCCCTCTTTTGCTTGCTTAAAATTGAACTAGAACCAGTACAGATATTGACAGGAAATTCTGTAACTAAGGACACTCCTAATTGCATAGCAACATTATGCAAATAAATATTAATATAGGCATAAAATAGTAAGATAATGTTTAAGAGTAAATTTGAATGTCTAGTGGAAGTACAATTCTTCTACAACTAGATGGACTGTTCTATGAAAGACACCTTCTTTTTCAGAAAGCTAAATTATGTGGGCACAAAATCTGTCAGGGCAGAATGATCGTCTGCACCCATTTACAGTAGCAGTCCTTATGGTCACCTCTGGAGCATTTGTCATAAACACCTGATTTTATGCATAGTGGCATTCCTATAGTGACACTCTTATTTTCCCTGCCCTCTCCATGGGAAGAGAGCTATGTTGATTTAGAAGATCTATAATGAGACTGAAACAGACCGGAGTGCAGACTGTGAAATCTGAAGCAGTCTTAGTTGTTTAGTGAGGTAATATGTAAACAGCCAAGAGCAAGTGAAGAGCAAAGTGGGCAGTTATGTCTGCTGCTTCACAGCAGCGTGACCATTCTCTGATCCAGAAATGACCATGAGAGATTCATTTCAGCATAGTAAACTGACTTAGTTTTGTGTCGTGGATGGGGAGGGAGAGAACTCACAGGTGTGTGTTTGCAGCCTCATTAGGTTGATTTTATGTTAGAGTGTGTTACCACTGCTGTACCATTGCTGTGTATTTACAATACAGATTACTGAAGAGGGTATTTATTCCAACTTTTTCCAAGACCAGCTCATCAGCTCCTGTTGAGAATTCTTGTTTGTTTGTTTGTTTGTTTGTTTTTTCCTGAGCAAATTCCTACTGTTACACTTTCCCCTGTTTGCTCGCCATTTTTGCACTGTAACCTGGGCACCATAGGTTTGCATTTCTGGGTGGTCCTTGGAGAACTAGTTAGTTGCAGTGCTGCTTGGTCTCTTAATCTCTGAAGTGCATTAAGCGTTACTTACATATGCAATGGATGTTTCACTGCCATGTGAACAGCTGAAGTCTGCATGGGGATGCTTCATAATGGTGAACAGAGTTGGAGAAGTGTTTGTTTCACTGGTGCCTCTTGCCCAGTTAATGACTGCGCAGCATGACTGTAGTTAGTTTTCCCTGGATGTGAAAAGGTTTGTGGACTTGCTCTTAAAATCATTTTCTATAGACTGGGTGGATTTAAGCATTGTTAGTAGAACAGTGATCTGGATCTGAATACAAAAAGACTTGAAAGTTTCAGTGTTTGCTATTTATTCCCCCCCTCCCCCCTTTCTGCAGGTAACTTGCCATATAGTCTATGTCAGAGATCTATTAAGTAATGCATAGTCCAGAGCAACCTGAGCTTTTTTCTGGTGTGTAGAATACCTCGTGCTTAGAGATTGAGGCCTTGAGAAACAGCCATCTAGAGCCAATCCCTTCTGTTCTGCCGATTCCCAGAAGTTTTCACCACTAATTTCCTTTGGGAACAGATTCCTTCTTTATGCTGATTTTGGCTACGGTGGCAACAAGAACAGGTAGAAACAGCTTGCTGGGTGCTCAGCCTTATGTTGTAGTGTAGCTGCTTTGCAGAGAACAGATGGGTTCCACGGCAATCCCGAGTCTTCTGTTAGCCTCGTAAACAGACGGGTTTGGTAGAGGATGGAAGCTTAGGCTGTTTTGCCTAGATATAGACACTTTTTCAGAGACTTGCTTGTTTTCTTTGGGATTTTTTATGACTTAAGTATTACTGCTTGACGCGCATATGTTAAAAATACACAGTGCTGAGAGGGGGAAAAGGTTTTTCCACAAACAGATTCTTGGAAACTTGCTCTGTTCACCCAGGTGGTTTAGAACACCACACAAAATGAACTGTATCTGTGTTGCGTACGTACTTGGGGTATGTTCTGCAACTTTGTAGACAAGCTGCCTCCACCAGCTCAGCAAAACTGGTTTTCACTCTTAGCTGCCCTCATTTTCATGTTACCTGTTTGGTTTATTTTGTGTTTTGTTTTTAGAAGCGGTTAAAAGACAACTTTGAGACAGGACTGTGTAAGCTTTCTCACTTGCTCTGTAACCACTGAATCTAAACAGGACTTCACTGCTGTTCTACCCGTGGTTAAACCACTTTCTTCCTCTCTTCTGAGAGCCTGAAAAAAATGCCCTTTGATTTCTCATGGGATTCTGCATGTGGCAGAAGAAAAAGCAAAATATCAGCCTGTGTTGTTTTGCATTTCCTGAAAAATCTTCATAAACAAAAGGAATTTTAAGTTAGGAGGTGTTAAATCCCACTGCTTTACTAGCTGAAGCATCATGAAAATGAATCCTTTTTCTGTCAGTCATTAGAAGGTACAGGGCATTCTGTGCGCAAAGGGAGCTACAGTGCTCCACAGCTTAGTCCCTAGTCTTTTCTGTTTATGAGCTTATTCTGTCAGGGTCTGTTAGTTTTGGTATTGTTAGAGTTTTAACAGGATTTCAGACTTGTTGGTGGTCTCTGTGGGTCCTTTTCCTATTTCACCTCCATGTATTCCTACTGCTAGAGGAAAAAAGCAACTGTGACTGAGAAGATTGGAATTACACACAGTGTAATTCCCTTATTCATAAATTTATAAGGGAATTGCTTCTCCTGGTTAGTGGTTGAGGAGCCAATTCACAAGCTTTTGCAAATGCAGGGAATACATTCTTTGGATATCCCTTGCTCAGTGATACTTCTTGGTCTTTTAAATTTTTTTTTTTTTTAAATATTTATAAAGAAATTAAAAAGAGTAGAAATCCTTATGTAGATGTATGCTATGTTGCAATTAATTTGTCTAAATCTGCAGTTGGTGCTTTTTATCCAGTATAAGGAGGAGAATGTATTCAGATTGGAGGCCTAGCCTGAGTTCCTTCCAAGGCAAGTAGTAAGAAAATAGGGCTGTCATGTCGTATGTGCCCAGATTTAGTTCTTGGGTAAAACATTACTTTGCCCTCTTGTTGGAGGGGCGATCTAATATGAAATATTCATCTATCACAAGTACTTTCTGAGTGCCATACAATGCAATGCATCTTAGCACCATCAGCTTTCTAAGCAGAAAGTATGGAAAAATACTTTCAGAAATACAATTCACTGAATATGACCATCTTTTATTGCTTGCTATTTGCAAAAGGGGACAGGATTAAAAAAAATAATTCAAATGATCACATGATACTTCATGTAATAATGATTATGATAATAATTCCTTTGAAGTGCTTGTCTGTAGAAAAGAAGTTATCTTCTGTATAGTTCTTTATTTCAAGAGTTTTTAGAGCTTATTCTTTTGTGTCTGATTACTTTTGACACCAACGGTAAACTTAATTGAGACCATCTACAGTATGGCCACTTAGCAAGAATTTAGATAATACTTCTGTCATGAAGGACTGACACTACTTTGCATAAGTGTTCTGTAGCATGAGTGTGATATGAGGAAGCTTATCTTAAATATTGAGCCTGGAAAATGATTCTTTTGAAGTGTAAACACTGCAGTAAGAAAAAGGGGGAAAAGGAACAGTACATTATTTGAGGCTAAATCTTTATTTGGAGACAAATGTGTAGAAACAGAATCAGGTTTTGATCTTGTAAGCGTGACAGGAAATGATCTGTGAAGGGCACTCATGAATTTGCTTGTTTAGCCCAGTGGATACAATTTTGAAAACATATTCCCAAAAGTTAAAATGTAAATTTGCTGTGTAGCTCAGGGAGGAAGGAATTGCAGATTGTGACTGTTGGTTCTTTATGGATATTTAATCCTTTACTCTCCACGAGACTTAGGTACATACCTGGTGTATTGGAATCTATCCTATTACACTTTGCTTTTCTTTTTTAACAACATATCTAAGAATTCTGAAACAAAATACTGGAGCTTTTAACCTTTATGTATTTTTCTGTAGTCTCTTGGTGCTCTGTAAGTGTTATGAGCCCAATAACAGCCCATTTGCCAAGTAGTTCTCAAAACAAGTGCAGGATACAAGCCATTTCCACAGAGCTGTGCTTCTAGGCAGAATATAACAGCACTTTTTGCCCTCTCCAGGTAGAACTGGTGCCCATGGTAGCACTGATTAAGAAAACTTACCTCCATCTACAGTGTGTGTTCTTGGTTTTTACTCACAGTAGTGCCGAAGTACACCTTACTCAGAATGTTTATAGAAGGAGCAAAGCATGACTGTACTAAATTTTCTTGAATTGTATTTTGTCATTTCAGCCCTTGGATGCGAATAGATTTTATTTATTTATTTTTTCCCATCCAAGTAACTCATAGCCTGCAAGTGTCACTTTTCTGTAACACCCAGCTGTCAGAATAAAGCTCAGCAAATGGAGATGACGATGTATGAAAACATATTCTTGGTGTGGAAGGTGTGGGGGAGAGATAACTGTTAAATCCATGAATTCAATTCCACGTTTAATTTCTTATTTATGCCATATTCTATTCTTGGTTTCAATCGACTTCAATACAATTTCACTAGTATCCCTCAATATGAAGAGAAGATCCACATACTTTTGACTCTCTGGAACATTTCTCTTCAAATGCTTCCAATCAGAAAAATGTTAACATTTAGGCAGTTATACTCTGCATTGCTTTTGTTGATGCTTGTACCACAAGTAAGCTTTGTGTATCTGTGTGTGTGCAAACTGTTATTAAATGAATGTACAAATCCTTTGAACAATTACAAAGCATATTCTGATCATTGACTGCTCATTTTTAAACTATAAGTTTTAATGGTATCCTTTTCATTCTGAAACTTTTTCTAATGTGGGCTGTAAAGCAGAGGTTAAAGAGAATTCCAGAATATTATTAAATTGTGAAATCCAAAAACGTTTTCAGACTTGTGGCAGTAGGAACCTTTCTTCAGGTATGACCTGGCCGTGCCTAAGGTATTAGATACGCACCAACAGAGAGAGAAAAGATCTCCTTGTTCAATATAAATGTAAAAATGCTTTATACGCTGCTGATTATCTGCCTTTGCTTGAGTAACTGCAGCAGCTTGCAAATACCAAGGATTTGGCAGAGACCAAAACTGCAAATCCTTTGCAACTGCATTGCACTCAGATTAAGATCCTGTGAAATCTTTCCTCAGCCACTAATTTCACACTCTAGAGATGGAACTGTGAACAGTTTATAGCATATAAATCTTATTTTAATAACAGCTTTCTTGGGCTTTCGTATATTTTGAGAGAAATTGGTTTTTTTTTGTGTGTGTGAGAGGAAAACAGTATGTATTTGTAGTAAATATTGTAACTTGTTAAATATTTCATTTTATAATTGTAGCGTCTGTGACATTTTAGAGAACATTGGGAGGGTGAGTCCCAGTACATAGTGCCACTGCAAATTCTTTTTACTCTGGCTGTTATGAGCAAGGATAACAAAATAGCTTATTAACATCTGCTCTACATTTATTTAAAAGATAAAACTTGATTTTTGCAATGGCATTTTATGTTCATCAGTGAAAGAATTAAAAATGAGTCAAACATTTTGTGAAAAAGGTAAAAACGTTGCCCATAAAGAACTGGTATTTGTCTTGCAATTCGTCTTTACTTTTTGGCTTGCAAGGGGGGATTCTGGATGAGGAGCTACGAGATATGGCTTAGAGGTTCATTGTAGCTATGGTAATGCGAGGACTGTTGGACTGGATGATCTTGTAGGTCCTTTCCAACCTTGTGATTAATTCTGTTATTCTCAGCAGCAATAAATCCCAGAAAACAGAGAAGCACTATTTTAGTCACCCTGCAGTCGTAATGGGGAAGGGAGGGGGTAGAAGCAGGATGTTTAGTTCAGCATGAGTGTGGTTGAACTGAGACTTGAAACTTTCTTCCCTGAATACATGGTGTAGTTTAATGGGATAGGGAAAACTTTCCTGGGACATTGGGGGGAAAAGAGCTAGTTTGAGAAACCCAGTGAGCTCCGTTTTGGTTACTGTGTAAAAGCATCATCTAACACATCTTCGCAGTTTTGTTTGAAAGTGCTCCAGTATTTATCAGATGGCAGATAAAGCCAAGTTTTGCACAATCTGTGTGTTTTCATAAGTTTAAATCTTGGAGGCTGTGGGCAGCGAATCACAATATTGTTGGTTTTTTTTAATGAAAACACATTTTATAAACCTACAAATGTACATTGTTGGGAAAACTGAAAGAACAGCTCATGAGGAAAGTAGATTTGTGTTTGTGTTTAGTAAACAAAGTAACAGATTTCATGCTTCCATCCTAAAAACACAGCAGTGTATTCTTTGTAACATCAGTGTTCTTACTGTCAGGTGTCCAGTGCTGGCCTTGACCTCAATGGAAAATCCTGTTGGAAAATATGGAGTGCTTTCTGACTTGTGCAATGAATTCTCTACACAACAGTGGGCATGATAAAGACAGGAGAAAATGTAGCTTATGCAGACATCTCTGCTGACACAGCTAATTGATTTTTTCCTAGAATAGTGCCCTGCTCCTCCAGCATGGGTGACCTGTGTTACAGCCCAACAGTACAGAGTCAGCTTCTGTAAGTTATTACCAAACCTGGAAGGAGAGAAAAAGCTGCACTGAATACAGTGTAGAGTGCAGAGCAGGGTACTGTGAGCTCTTGGGTTTGTCATTTATAGTTATTTCCTAATTGAGGGGATCAAACTGAGCCATCTTGTCATCTGTAGCTGGAAGGCAGTAGCCTGAGGTGGTGCTGGCTGTTTAAGTTTCAATGGGAATGATTAGACTAGGGGCTACCCAAAGGCTGCTGATTATTTTATCTGCTTTGTCCTTGTTTGAACTTATGTGCTGCTTACTTGAGAGCTCTTGTTCTGTTCCACTGGTATATCTTCAGCTTTTGCTGGGTTTGGTGAGAGCCTATTATTGGAACTTTGCTTTTGTGCTTAGCTAATGTATCCATTGAACATAGTTTATCCTAGTAGCTAGAAGAAAAGTGATAGCAGAAAATTGTTGGCAAGGATGAGAGATTGTAGATCACAGTCATGTCTTAATCATACTCACGTAGAAGGGATGTGATGATTAGCAAGAGGTTTTGTGCAGGAGCAGAAATCTCCTAGACACCCTCCTTACTGATTGTGATGGATTGCCATAGATGATGCTGTCTTATTTTGTATGTAATAAAGTTTGGGAGTTTTTTTGTGGTTGTTTTTTTTTGGCCTTCATTTTTGTTAGTTTTCTGTGTGTGTGTTTTTCTGTTCTGGTTTATTGCTGCCATACCTACATTTGAAAAGCAGCTGACTTTCATTTGCAGCTCCTTGCAGGGAATATCTCATCTCTTTCTGTAATACTAGAAATTCCAAGTGATCCCTCAAATTGTTCACCAGAATGTGGTTGGTGGTGCAATGCGGGATTGTCGTTTCCATTAGGAAAGACATTAAAAAGATTGTTTTCTGAAAATGTTCCATTCCCTGGACTGTGGGATAAAATAGCTTTGTAAAGCTATTACCAAGTTTTGGGGAGCTTTCTGCTGGCTCTTTGTTTTAATAGAAGCACATTCCATTTTGAACTGATACTTTCCAGTAGTAAAGTAACAACAAACAGGAGACTGTTCTATACCGAATGCCGCTATTTGCTCTGTTACGTAGGTTGCTCTGAAAGTAATGCCTCCTATTGATTTCCATGGAAACCAGCACAACTACATAAAGTGCAGTCCTGATTTCAGCAGGCATGGAGTTGATTTTTCTTTCATAGTGTCTAGTATGATGCTGTGTTTTGGCTATAGGAGGAAAGGCAGTGTTGATAACATTCTAGTGTTGTCACTTGTTGCTGAGCAGTGCTGCACAGAGCCAAGGACATTCCAGTTTCTCAGCTTCTTTTATGGGTCCACCAGTGATGGGGGCTTAGGGGGGCACAAGGAGCTGAGAGGGGACAGAACCAGAACAGCTGACCTGAGCTGGCCAAAGGGTAATTCTGTACCATATAACATCATGGGGGGGTTCACTTTAAGAACTTTTCTTTTAAAGGATTTTCACAGTACTACATTCCATAATGTGCAGTTATATCAAAATCTATATGCAAAGCGTGTGATTAAAAGATGAGAGCAGTTGCATTTGAACATGTTTTAGCTGAGACTGTACACTTGAAGGAAATTAATGGCAATGTTTCAGTCCTTCAAGAAAAATTAATTATTCCTGCTGATTCCCACTTCCCATGTTTCCTCTTAACCCTGTTTTTCTGATAGCTCAGCAGGTTTGGAGAGCCACTGTTTACCTTTACAGAATATTTCATTGCTTTGAGAGGAGGATGTGGGCATTTAAAAATTTACCAGCTGTTTCAGGTCACTTACAGCTTAAGCAGCTCTTTCTTTTTGAATGATTTATTTAGTTGGCCTCTTGTTGGGTTGTCAGCAGTTTGTGGAGACTGTAACTGTGTTATGAAAAGATCCTAATTAATCAGCTCAAAAAGATGGGCATTGTTTGTAGTCACAGAGAAAATGGAATTAGTTCATTGTGTGGGCCTGGTGTATTGGGTCTACCCGGATGCAGCACTGAAAGAAAGGTGAGTGGTAACCAAGCATTTGTGATTAGATATTGAAAAGAGAAAAAGAAGGGGTGAGTGTGTGAGGCTAAAGGAAGAGAACAGAGATTGGATTAGGATATTTCTTCTGGAAGACATGAGAGGGATGTACACTGTATGCCTTAAAGGGAGTTGTCAGAACTAAGAGCAGACATGGACAAAGAGTTGAGCTTTCCTCCAGTTTGAGAATATGAAGGTTTATGACAATAAAAAGAAATAACCACAGAATGTTAAATTGGATACAACTCTGAAGTTTATACCGACTGACTGACTGATCTGCTGTGGCAGTGCTTTGTCAGAGGAGGTTTGTCAGATGTGTGGAAAATGTGCCATATTTGTTAATAAATAGCAGAATTTTATGTTAGTGTAACAGCCACTCTGAAGTAATTAAGGGCCAACCTCATGTTACAGGTGTAATCTGGTATTTTCTAGATTTAAAAAAATTAAAAATTCTGGATGTTATCGTAATAAATTGGTGTGTTTTGGATGAACACGTTATTATTGTTGGCGTACCTTGATTTTAACAACACTGTTTATAGATATCTGTAGTCACCATTTGTAAATTCTTCTTAATTATTAAACCAGTCAAAGTCTTTTAATAAACATCTTCTTTTCTTGTACCTTTGAGTGCTTTATGTACAGTCAGTTTAGCACTAACAATGCAGGCCATATTCTGTCTATACTTGTATTGAAACCAGCCTGCATACCGGGAAGAAGCTGAGATTTCTGAATGTCTGTCTTTGGATCGTTCTGCGTGAACAACCTGAAGGTTGAGGCTCTTTTTGCTGCAGACCTTCCCTATGGTTTAAGGTTTAAGGTCACAAAACTTGTGTGGTGTTTGTCATGAATGTTCTGTGCATGCAGACATGCAGGTACAGGGAAATTGTTTCAATCTGGAATGGGTACAGATCCAGTCAAATGCAACCTATTTGTGTATACACGTGTTTAAATAGCTTGACTTATCATTGTAACAGCTTAAAAGCAGGAGTTTAATGTGTTCCTTTTCTATAGATGTATTTACCTTTGTCTTTCTGTGCTAGTAGACCATTAATCTTTACTAGTAGATGTTTGCTGTGGATTATTGCTAACTTTATACTCAGCATTCAAGATGATGGGCTTTGAGTGTTATTTGCATAGAATTGTTTGTAGTTATTAAATTAGTGAATCTGTATTTATGACAGAGCATGGGCTTGCTTTATAATTTTTAGTAATTTAAAAAAAACACACAAAACAGTGACTATAATCAGTCTAGCAAGATTGCTCTGTATTAGATGTGCCAGGACTGTCCTTCAATTGCCTTGCTTGCCTAAACATACTTTAGGTCCTGCTCCATATTGTCGTTCAGTCTCTTCAGATGTCTGTGTTTTGTTCTGATTTTTCACTCTGTTTAGTGCTTATTTTTCTGACACAACTCAGCCCAGCATGAACACACTATGCTTGCAAAGTAGAAAAGAGTTTCAAAGCAGAGAGGAACTCTTCAGGCCACAATTAATTGGTATTTTTGGCTTGTAAAAAAGACTTACATAACTGCAAGGATTAGAGTATTTTCTGTAGTAAATATAATGGCATTTATGTACCAACTGCACTGTACAGCTGCATCCATAAGAATGACGGAAAGCTACTGAAGATATTTTGCTTTGCTTTTTTTTTCCAAAACACAAAGCTTTTAACTGTGCTATTGTTGACAGTAAGCAGTGGGATTCCTGAGGTGCTAGGCTAGCTGACACCTTCAGGTGACATGGAAGAAATTAGGAATAAGGAAGGAAGGGGTGCCAATCAAACTGACTGCAAGACAGTTAAGTGTTGTGATTTTGAGTGTTTTTGAAGCTGAACTATTTTGACACCAATCTGCTATAGCACTAAAGGGTTGTGTACATGCTGTGACTTTGACAGGGATGATCTAAACTAATGATCCTTAGCAAACAACATATTAGACATCATGAAGGGCCATTCATGAAATAGTTCTTTTGTAACTCCAACACCATATGGAGGTCACAGAAAACAAGCAGGTAAAGAAATGCCAGCAGAGTCTCTAGGAGTTGACTTGCTGGATTTTATGTTTTAGTCATTGTACAAGATTTTCCTAAAATCTTACAGTTCTGTTATACTTCACTTTGACGACTTAATGTGGAGATTGAAACACAAGATTAGTACATTCTCATTATCTGTGCTCCATTTCAACTAGAGAAATAGAGGAAATTGGGGTGTTTATAATTCATAACAGTCATTTTTGAGGTTCATTTCAGTGTGAGCTGTCCAAGTGGAGAAATGGGGAAAAAAAATTAAATAAAATTGTTGAACAAATACAGAATTCTGCCAGCATGCTTCAGTTTTCAGTGATTAATGAAGGGCAGGGTGAATCTCTCACAATAAGATTACAATGATCCTATGATGTAGACAATAAAATGTACAAGGATCTTAATTTGCAATAGTAGCCATTTCTCTGAACTTAAGAAAAGTAGAGAAGATGCAAAGAATGAAAGCTTGGCTTTGTTTTGTTTGTTGGTTTTTTTATTTTGCTCTGTGTATATGTATCTATGTTTGTATCTATATGTAAATCCATGTGTACATTTAAACCAACATAAATTACTGGGGTGTATGCATATAGACATCTATACATATGTATATTTAAATATTAAGAAATCTCATTCCCACTTTCTCACCGTGCTTAATAGAGGTTCTGGTATCTTACTGCTTAAAGGGACTGTTGTGCACTCTTTTGTCAATTTGGGAGTGGAAGGTTAAGATCAGTGTCTGCCTGCTGGTATGTTTGTTATACGCTGCCGCAGACTTCCTCCCTGAGTGATGAATCAGCTGTAAAGTTTTGGGGTAGTACAAGATGACTTAGTGCCGTACAAGATGATTTGGTGCCAGCTGATGGAAAGAAGCCTTCTAAATGAACTGTGTTCCCTGTACTGTGTTCCTGGGCTCTATTTCCTGGGTGTTTGAGGACCGAAAGAATCTTCACTGATGAGTACTCATAAATATTAAAATGGACTAATAGTGAATGATTTCTTAGTGATGTTTATTTTGGAATTCTGTAGCAACTGATCTCAAATATAGGGAAAAGTGTATGCCTGTACTAAACTGTATAGCTCCTGTACGTTTGGAGAGAAGAGAAATGAGGTATTCAAAGATTTGCCTCAGAGTCAAGACAGACAGTTGTGGAACATGATCTTTTTTTCTGATTACAGATGATGACTGAGAGAGGCACACAACGGATATAAATGAGGAAGTTTGTGTGTTTCAGTTAGCCGTATCAACAGTTCTTTCTTACAGTAATTTTTTGAAAGCTTAGCGTTTAAAATGTTTTTTACTGCAACAGGCTGTGATGCCTAAGAGAGAATATTATGATAGACCTACTGTTGTCTCCTCTGCTCTGTGCCTGCAGGCTGCTGCTTAAGGAGTGGTAGGAAAGAAATGGCAAGAAATAATTTGTGTTTTGGCTAAACCAAGGTGGAGGAGTAGCTACTTAGTAGACTTCGAATGCTTTCATTGAATTTCTCTTACACTCAAGTATTTTAAATAATAAAACTTTTGTGTAGCGTTTTTTTTCTAGTCTGTCATTAGATGTGCAGTTATTCAATGTTCTTATCAGAATTCTTCAGTGTCTGCATTGATACTAGTTGTGATCTGTTTAATGTATGACAGGCTTATCTGATCACAGTCTGTGATGCGTCTTCTATAACTTTTGGAAGTACAGCCTAAAAGCTTCAATCATTTCACTGTAATACAAAAGCACATTTTATGTATCTTCAAAGATGTAAAAGAATGCATGTCTCTGAAGGCTCATGAAGTAAGAGGAGGCTTAGGACAGAACGTAATTACATTATCACTCTTTGAATGTTAATAGTTGCAGTCTTCAGAACTTACCCGGTGATACAAACCTTTGCTTGTGAATAAAATCACAGGAAGCCTCAGTTTTATTACAAACAAACATCTTAGTAAATTGAATTGTTTAATTACTGTATTTTAAATGCAAACTGAAATTTAGTTAATGAAAATTTTGTTGTGTAAAACATTTTTCTGTCTAATCCTCAATTATCATTACAAAAATTTTACTGTTTTATTGTGTATTATTTAGATTCCTTCACTTCTACAAAATGGATGTTCTGCAGTTTTTGTAGCTACATTTGTTTTCCCAAAGCAGCTGTCAATCTGGAAAGAAAGACTATCCTTTTCCACCTTGTCCTACACTAGCTACAATTCCTGTCGGTAGGAGCAGTGATGCTGAGCCTTTATGGATCATTTGCAGCATTTACTTTCATCAGAGATGTTTCAGATGCAGGAATGACCGGATAGTCTTACTTGGTAATAAAACATTAAAGAGAAGAGTAGCCATCTTATTTTGTTTTCTTCATTTCTGAATTCTTTTTTTCACTACATACAGCAGAGTTGGAGGATATGTACATGTTGTACACTGTATTCTTCAGGGTTTTTTACCATGGATTTCATGGTTCAGACCCATTTTGAAATTCTACATAATATTTGTTCTTTTTTTTTTATTCCATAGGTGAGTATTTCTTCACCTATGTGGAGTCTGGATACATCTTTTGTTATAACTATTAATTGTTTTTGTTTTCTTAATATCTCTAATTAGGCCTACAATTAGAAGTTTATACTTTCAAGCCCTAAGGCTTAATGTACTTCCCATTAAGAGTTATAAATATTATCATTCACATATCATGTTCTTATCTTCAGTTTCTGTACTGAGGGGTTTGGAAATAACTTCTGTTGTAGGAGGAAGATTCTTGTATTTAAGAAGACCTTCAAATGCCATTTGAGACATGAGTTGTGTGTTTAAGTTCAGAATTAAAATGATTGGGAAAGAAGAAAATCTGCATAGCCACCTAAGTTGCAAGATGGTGTGGTGCTAGTTGTGTTAGTCGACGGTAGAAGTCCCTCATGAAGAATCCACTGAGAATAAAAACTGAAAATAATGGCCAAGCTCATGTACTCTCTTCGTGAGTGTAAAGTAGCACCCAAAAATAATTCAAGTTTCACACAAAAATTGGATTTTGCCAGTAGTGCCATTCCATCTGCAAGAAAGAGGGCATTATCTTGGGCTTGCCAGTTTACAGTGATGTCCCTCAGCTCACACTCATGCTTTCACTATGGAAATGATTCTGTAGATGAACACATTGTGTCATTCTAAGTCTGAGGGAGATTATTGATTCTCAGACGTATCTTCATTTTGATGCTGAAGGATTAATGATAGCCTTGAGAATGTCTGGGGGAAACAAGATGAAAGGTTTATTGCTGCCCCTTGAAAACAGTGCAACAAGTTTGTGAGAATGTATGAGCAACTGTAAAACCTGTTATTTCTAAGAGAAGGCTTTCCCTACTCATCTTCCTTTTTCTATTCCATGAATGTCATCTTGTGAGGGATGAAGACTGATCTCTCCTACTTGATTATTTTCTGCTGGGCAGTTATATGTGTTAACTTTTAAATCTCTTCTGGGTCTGAAATTTGGAATTCAGAGTCATAGCAATATGATTTACTTTGTACAAACTCTTATTTGCAAAGCATGCATAAACTTGGAATGCTGTATAAAGGTAGGCAAAAATTATTAGGGTTTCTGAAACACTGTAAGTTTGAAAATAAATAATTTCTAGCCAGGATTTCCCTGCTTTTATGTCTAGAAAAGAGAGGGCTTCTTAGAAGCAGCCTAGTTTTATCTCAGAGTATGGAAGAGGTTGTAATCTACTTTGGATGTTCACCCCATCATCACCCAACAGCTATTTACATTTGGGCAGTAATTATAATATGACATTAATGCAATTGTGCTCTTTGTATGAAATTAATGAGCTAGTATTTTCATTGTGAAGGTATAAAACTTTCACAGCAATTTTTTTTTCCTGACTTACAGAAATGATGTAAAAAAACCAAATGTCTGTGATTATCTGTGACTTTTGTTACAGCTTTGGCATAACAGGCTTATCACTTCAATTTCACAGTCATACTGGAACATTAAATACGTTGTCTATTGCAGAGGTAAATCCTGCTCATTTTGAGACACAAGCTGTTTTAATCTGAAATTTAAAAGCATTTAACAGTCTTATTAAGGGACTTGTACTGTCACCCACTGTTTATTTCTTATTTACATCCCAACCTGACAAGTAGCCTAAGCTTTAGTTTCTCATTCTTTTTCTTTTAGCTAAGCTCTTAAATCATGTGGAAGTGAGTTATTGTTTTACGTGTGTAATTTTTTTTCTTATCTCTGAATACCAACTGGAACCCATAGTCAGTCTCTGTTAGCTAGGCTGAGTGGGAACGTAGCTGGAAGGTGCCTTGCAATGCCAATGCAATGCCAGAAGGTGTAGATGGCTGCTGAGCAAACTTGCTTGGTTGAGGAAGCAGCAAATCACAATTAGCAGCTGAACTCCTTACCTCCCACCTTGCCTTTTTAAAATTATTATTATTATTATTATTATTGTTGTTGTTGTTATTGTTATTATTATTCTTACCCCATATTCCTCCATGTAAACAAATGCTAATCATGAGCAGCTTCCTGCTTTGAGGAGTTTAGAGGTTTAGGTGACATGGGGCAAGACAGTAGAAACACAGCTCATGCTATGGAGCTCTGCTCAGATTCAGGGCTCATTTCTGGTGCTAATGTATCACTGGGCTGCACTGCCATCTATACTTATCTGCACAGTCAGACAGCATGTCACACCAACAAAGTAGACCTGTCGCTTAGCTTTTCCTAAGGCATTTTTGCTATTGAGCATATAAGACAGAATCAAACAAAACCCCAAACATGTTACAGCCCTGCAGTTACAGGATGTTATGAAGTCTGCCACGTTTGCTGATCAGGGAATGATGGATCATAAGAAGCCTGACTTTGCTCTTTGCTTTCCTCTTGGGACAACTCAGCAGCAGCCTATCCCTGCCTTACTCAGATCAGAGGGTAAAATTTGAATCAAATGTATTACCTTATGTTTACCTCCTGCAGTGATTTACTATAGTTACAGCTGTGTAAATAGTGAAAAACATAATTGCTGGACAAAAACTGTAAATAGAATGCATTAGCCAGTCAATGAATTATGTATTTTTACTAGTGCGAGAATGTAGCTGAGTACAGTTTACCTTATTGCTTATTAAATTCTCTAAGTACCCATTTAAACCAAGATTAAAATGAAAACTGGAATTTAGTTATGAAGTGGTTCTTATTCCTCTGAATGTTGAGGAAAGATGCCTATCACAATGTTCAATTATTGTGGATTTTAGTTATGCTTGTCCTCCTTGTGATCATGTCAAGGCACCAGAGCTATCAGTATAACGTTGAGGTCAGGAGAGCATTAGGGAGGTGGAGTGGATATCAGAGCTCTTATTTATTTAGTGTCGTGTGGTATTTGTCACAAGGATAAGAGAAAAAGCTTCAAAGCTCAACAAAATTCAATATAATTTTTTTTTCCCCCATGAAGTTATTAGCCTATTCATGGCAAACAGTTTCTGTACTTACTGAAAGAAAATGTCATATTGATGAGTTGTGTATTTATTATTTTAATAGAAAACGGGACTTGAGCTCAAAGATCCAGGCTGAATAGTTGCCTGCTTGTAGAGTTTATGCTCCAAAACACAGAGGAGCAATGTCAGAGAGTGACTGTGCAGGTGCAGCATGGCTTAATTGGGATGACAAAATGGAATTTAGACAGGAAGTGTGCTATTTTTGGATACTTAAGTTGACATGAATCCCTTGTGAATTAAACCATTTAATATAAGAAATTGAAAAAGTCCTTCTAATCTTCCTTTTGAATGAGCCGTGAAATAGGATCCATGAAGTGCCTGAAGTGTGAAGAGGTTCCTATGGCTCGTTTCCAATATATTTTTATAAGATATTAGCAGATCTGCTCTAGCCAGCAACATAAAGGAGAACTTGTCTGCTATAAAATAACACACTACTTATCTGAAAATCATAGAATCGTTTTGAATGGAAAAGACCTTTAAGATCATCAAGTCCAAATAACGTCAAACAATGTCAAACCTTTCACAACTCTTTTCGGTCCCTTCCTAACAAATGCGCAATGATTTCAACTATAAGTTATTGTTTCCAGTAGAAAGTAGTTCCATAACTCTGTTCATTAACTGTAGTCCCACCTATTTATCAAGAAGAAAAATCCACTTTCATTTTGTGTCTGCTGTAATAGGCACTGGAGTGAGAATGGAATTTGCATGTAGTTACTGTGTTTAAAAACAAACTAACTCAAATCAATTAATTGACTCTATTACTTGTAACTGAGAGAATTCTCAGTTTATCATGCAAGCTTTAAGACATGTGAATAGCTGGGATTTGTATCATAGTAATCTGCCTTACCTTTGCTTTCTTAACTCAGTGCCAATTTTTAAGCCTTCTGTCCCATGAAGCAGCATACAGTTTGTGCAATGTTAAGCTATTACTGCTGGAGTGCAACCAATAACACCAGGAAAGTAGCGCCTTTCGTAACTTCTCTTAATGCTTTTTCAAAAAGTTTAGATCTTAAAATCTCCTGAGTAGTCCACTATTATGATTTGATTTATACTGAAAAGCCAAACCACTACAGATTAAGATTAGGTGTCTGTTTCTTCTGTGACCGCATGTTTAATAGTGCGGGATTTTGCTTTTGTGTTGACTGCTTAGAACTCTGCTTTCCTATCAGGGTGTTTGAGTTTTCAGCACATAAGAAAATTAGGCTGTCTGAGAATTTACTACAGTTACAGCGTCTGTGTTTAGAGATACATTTGTAGTATCAGTGCCCTAATGGGGTTTAATTCTGCTTTCCTAAAGTCTATTCATGCAGCGCTTCAGCTAGAAGCTTCACAATTAACTTCCTGTATTTTTTTTCTATTGTTGTTGAGATGGTGAACTCCAGCCCAGTAACGTCTGCTGATTATTCTACTACCAAAGACACATACGGTATATTAAAAAAAAATGTGTTTGGAACAGACTTCCAGATTTAAAGAAAATGTGCTATTGGCATGTGCCAGTGCTGCACAAAGCCTGCCAGACTGCACATGCCCAAAGAGAGATTGCCAGCTGTCCTGGCGAGGGATATTTGTTGGTCTCTTGAAGTGTTTTAGTTACAAGTTCAGCAAGATTTGAATTCTTTCTGGCATCTCCAAGCACCGTGACAACTAAACATAATGCCTGTTCAGCACTAGTAGTAGAGGAACTTGAAAGTGGGCAGTTTCTATCAGTTTCTGTTTGATACTAGCAGGGCAATTTTTTTTTGTGGAAAATGTGGCAGGGGTAACGTGTTGTATGCATTGGTGGAGAGAGAACAACACTTCAGTGTTTTCAAGGAGAAAAGAATTGCTGAGAGGCCAAAGTTGAAAGTGGCATTTTCTAAAACTACTGCAGCAAAGAAATAGGATTACTTGAGGAGAGCTGTGATTAAGTGGTGAGGTTTCTTTGGTGGTGTCTGCTCTTTACCTGATGTTTTTCTCCCAAAAGTCTGTCATATCAGCATTTAACCACTGCTTGTTGATGTTTGCAGGGAAGCCTTTTCTGCAGTATACAAAGTGCTTCTAGTAGCTTAATAGGTGGCATTTTTCAAGGCCTGAATAAATTGTTACTTCAGATGAGGGAAAACAGCAATCCTGCCTCTTTGGAGGATACATCAAACTAAGATACTTGCTAAAATCTGATTGTAAAAACTTTATTTATTTACATTGAAAAGAGTTGGATATATCTAGTTATGTGTAAATACAAGCAAAATGCTTCACCCTAGTGAATCACTTTCTGATTAGTTCATGGTAATATTTTACAGATGCTGATACTGGAAAACTTGCTTACTCACCTCTGTATCTCTCTGCAGAAGACCGGTTGCTGACCTTGTGAGTATAAAACACTCTTGTACAATGTTAATTACTTAGTCTCTGCGGCACTTAATATTCACTCAATTTGTTTATTCTGTGAGGAGATTTGTGGATATGTTTAAAGATTGTTTACTGGCTTGTAGATTTGCCTGAGGAATTGAGCTGGAAGTTTCCATTTTGTGTGTGCAAAAAAGGTCTTTAAAAACTCTGAACAGGGGTCACTGATACCTTGGTTTCTCAATCCGGCAGTACTAAAATGCCCTCTGATCTCTCTGAAACGCCCAGGTTTGTAGCTCCAGTGTTCTTATAAGATGTTAACATCTGCTAGTATGTAATAGTCTGTGTCACATTTACCTTAAATTTAAGAAAGCCTATCCTTTCTACATGGCATACTGAATCTTTTTATATTTACTTTCAAGACTTGTGGATTAAATATGAAACCATGGCCCTGATAGTCTGGTAGTGTGTGTCACAAGTGTGATGTCACTCAAATACAGTCCAACTTTCTCTTTTCCCTTCTTCATTCTTTGAATTAGAGTGATGCTTCTCCTACAGATTACTGTAATTAATACTATGACTGAGTGTTTGGCCAGGTTGGAATGGACCAGTTATGAAAATTATGTACGTGCTTTTCGTTTTGCCGCAGTAGTATTTTCTCTGTTCAGGTGCTTCAATACAAAATGTAATCTTAGTTGAGTTCAGTATAAACAGTTGTGGGTATTTTGGTAATTGGATTTCTGTGTTGTATTTTTTTCTCATTTATTTATTTCTTAACAAGCACTGTCAGATGGTCATAAAAATTGATCAGCTACCCCGTGTTCTTCTACTTAACATGTATAAAAAAAATAAAAAATTCCACTGCAAGAAGTTAGAAGGTATAGCTTTAAGACAAGGTAACCTTTAAAGATGAGATAACTTTACCTCTCCAAACTTTTAGGTTTTATTGTGAATGTTTTGTTCAGCCTGAATTGTTATGCTATTGCTGAAGAAAGTAACTGTGCAGCCTTTGAGCCTCCTTGTACTTAAGAATATGGATAATGAGAAATGGCAAAAAGAAGAAAAAAAAAAAAAAAAGCTGCCTAATTAAAAAAAATATATATTTGTAACACCAGCGTCTGCTAGTAATAGAGTACACATTTCTTTATAGCTGCTCCAATATTAAGAATTTGGAGCATATGGGATTTTTCTTTGCTCTTGCTCGTGATTTTGGCAGTACTGTAGAAGCTGTGCTTTATCTTTCAGAAGTTAAAGAAATACAACACAGTATGTAGATTTAGGAGGATTTTAAACTTATTTTTGCCTATTCTTCCACGAAGCAATGGAAAGCATTTTCTTTGGTTGATGTACTTCATACATTTTATAGTGTGCTAGGGCAAGAAAGGGAGAAAAAGTTGCTTAGAAGTTCATATTTGAACTACTAGACAGAAACCTATTGTAAGCTTAATTTTAAATCATGAAGAGACACCACTTTGCTGTCCTCGCTATTCTGTGGGGTTTCTGTAGAACGACATCTTTATTATGATTATTTCCTCCATTGCCCTAGGAATCTGGCTTCATCTCCCTTTTTGCAGGGAGTTTTAATGGGAAGCAGCAGTACATTTGGCTTCAATCCTTGACTTTTCTTCAGCCAATAATCTGGCAAGTAGGAGTTACTCCATTTAGAAATATGCTGCTCTTGCATGCTGAGATTCAATTTCATTGTAATTGTGTATGCTCATTGACTCTGTTGCAGCAGAATATGATTCTCAAAAGTCACCAATTTCTCTACTTGCTGTAAAGATAAGTTGCCCTGGAAGCTCATAAGGATGGTGGAACGAGAAGTGTTTGAAAGTCAAGAGATTAGAATGTCTATAAAATCACAATTTAGAATTTGAACTGATGGTGAATGAACATAATATATTTTAACAACTGGGGTTTTACTGTATTTATGTACTTGAATGTGCACTTTTAATGGTTAACTTTGTGCTTGTGAAATTGAGGACTCAATTGTTCTTGTGCTTTTGTCCCTTGTGCAGGTACGTTATCATTTTATGTGACCATGTTGTAAAGGTTTATATTCCCTCACTTGGTATGTAGGACAGATGGAGCTTACTGCCTCAGATAATGGTAGTTGCTCACTGTCCTGATGTCTGTCTTTAATAGGTGCTATTCAATAGCGAACCTGAATGCAGAATTACAAGCTGCTGTAGTTCTTGCGTAGTGACTATCAATGCAATATTAAAATAATCTGTGATTGTTATTTCAAATCATGTATTGCCATGGCCACCTTTTTAAAGCAGGGAAAGATGGGCACAACACAAGATTAAACCAGTTGTGACTAGCTTAGGAATTTGGGGTATTGATTTACCTACTCATGACTTTTCTGTGAAACGCTACAAACATGCATAGTCTTTACATGCACATCTCTGAATGCATTTGCAGTTTAGAATGCGCAGTGCTTCTGGGGTACTCAGTTAAACGTGCAAGAAATTGTTGCCATTGTAATCTACCAACCGTGGAAAAGCTCTCCTTGTGATTTCTCAGACATGTTCAACAGGAGTCATTAATAATTAAATGTTAATGCAAACATTTACAATTAAATATGCTTTTTGAGGTGGAGGTCTCTTTTGTTAGTGCTTGAATTTTGTGGTTTGTTTGTTCTGTTTTGTTTGCTTTTGCTGTCCTGTGGAAGACTACTGCAGGTCAGCCTGTGCAAAGAGCGATGGGAACTTCAGGTTCACACAGAGGTGTAATTATTTGGTGTTCCATGAAGGGCATGTTATCCATCGTGAGGCAGCTGCTTAAAAGCACAAAGGCGAGTCTTGCCAGCAGCCTCCCTACCTTTTTGCTGACAAAAAGGGGATGTCAGCAGCTGAGGACATTACTTTGAATTTCCAGAGGAAGGTGAGCAGATGTCGCTGTTGAAGGACCACAAATTCTGTTCTACCCCACCTGTTTCATTCACCCTTTCACCTTTTTGGCTTTTAGAAACAATTAACAGCAAATCAGAGCCTCAGTCCTTATAGGAGAGAGAGGAAGTAAGTTGAAGAAATCTGACACGTTGGATCAGTGCCTGTAAATTTATGGAGCATTTTAGATGAGTTCTGAGGGCAGCATGTAAGGATATAGTTCACTGGAGACTAGTTAAAGATGTGTACTATTTTGAAAATTCATTAGTAGGCACTTGGAAGTTGAATGATGATAGATGCATGGTGAGCCACAGTGAATTTTGCTTGTCATTCTGTTTTTGTTGGTTTAGTGGTCCCATATATTGTAAAACAATACTGTGACTGAAGAAAAGGGATTAATTAAGTAAGAGAGATAAATAAAGGAGAGATATTTAATTATTTAACGTGGTGTGTATTTGTTACATCAGACTTATGGTTATTGCTGTGCTTGAGGGCAGTCGTATTACAAAATATATTAATTATATCAGTAATACAATTGCCAAATTCAGTTCCTTGATGTTACAACACTGAACCCAGGCGTTACGTGAGTAGTTCAGTGCAGCCAAATACAGATTGCAGACTGTCTTAATCCTTCCGTGTCCTTTAGACAGAAATGAACAATTCAGTGTGTTTGAGGAGAATGACTTGGGACACAGAAATGTGCTGTGCTGGGCTAGAAAATGCTTGGAACAAAATGGAAACAACTGGTACAAGGGCTGTGGATCAAGCTTTATTAAGTGGAACGCTAGAATGTGATTTATGAAGCATCCTTGATACTGTCATGGGGATGGACCAAGTAATCTGGTATAGGTAAGTGCTTCAGAGCTGTATCTTAGTTTTGGGTTGTTGGTAGAATTAAGTAGAAATTAGTCTGGTATTTAGTTTTCCTGCATCATTTAAGTTGTACAAATGAGTGTTGCCATTGTGTTTCAATACAAGCTGATAATTTTTGTATGCATTGTAGGTGAGGAATTAAGGGTATTTATGCCACAATTTAATACCACGCTGAATATGTTATTCCTGTGTTTCTATGAGTGTCTCTGTAGCTGTAGAGACTTGTATCTGTGAAGAACTGCTGAACCTTGATCTTTGCTAATTTGGGGTGGATTTTTCTCTGTCAAAGTATCTGGGTTTCTCAGTAAAGCTCTGTCTGTGGAGCTGTAATTAATTGTCAAAGATCTGACAGTGAGGTCCACTCTGCTCCAGAACATAAAACAGAGCTATTTGTTACCTGTAATGTCATGACTTGTTTCCTTGAACAGTAATTGATGTCAATTGTAGATGATGTCTATGAACTTGAAATTGAGTTGTTTATCTGCTAGGGACCTTGAGAGTGTGATCTTCAAACAGTCACAGTGGTATAGATTACATCTGTAGTGCAAGAATTGTCTGGAGACATAAATTACAGCAATTAAAATTAGCTAGAGGAGAGAGAATGATGCATTATTAATTGGCATAGTCATTAAGAGTCTGCAAAGAACCTAAAAGAGATGCAATGTCAATACCCAAGCACTGAAAGTGACAGACAGTGTGCAAAGACCAACAATAGCATTCAGAGCTTGAGGTCATTAAGATGTGGGCAATTATGTTGAATTTTTTAACTGCAGGTGAAGATGACTCCAACATACTAAACAATATATTAAAATGGAACAATTTTGGGTGTTAATATTCATGACTGCTCTTAAGGCTGAAGGAGTGCACTTTAAAGTAAAAAATGGACCATTTTTTAAGGAGTTGGAAACAAAAAAAAGAAGGAAAAGGAAATTCCCTCAACAATTTGATGAATTTAAGTACAAAAAAAAAAAAAAAAAAAGCAAAACAAAAAACCCCACAGATCAGCATTTCTCAGCATTAAATATAATCTGAGCTCATAAAGAGAAGGATAAATCTTGGTACACTGAAGAATGAAGATTTAATTAAGAGTCTCTTTATACTACAGAAACAAAGTCTTGCCTGTGTCATGCTGAGAAATATGGCAGTCTGAATAAGAGGCTCGTGGTACTGCAGCTGTATATCAGCTACTTAATTATTCACAAACCTTCTTGTCAGCGAGTTTCAGTGATTTACCTATCTCAGTTAATTTACCTTATTGCAAATGCTGCTTGTTTTATAAAATAGTTCATTTATAGTGCTGTAAATGTGAAAAGGAAGTGCGTTCACTGAGAGAGAAGTTTTAATAACTGATTCCCAAAATGAAGTAAACTTTAAATATTGGAGGTGTTAGGACAGCAATGTATTTGTTTTGACATCTAATGAAAGGGTGTTTGTATACCAGGCAGAGATTTAGAAGTCCAAAGTAAGTATCTCAATTTTGCTTGAAAAGATCTTTGGAAAGTTTCTTTTCTTTTTTTTTTTATTTTTTCAAAACCTAGCAATGCTTTCCTATTCAACTTGCTAAGAATTCAGATTCCTAATTCATCTCACCCTTTACCCCAAAGTTTAAACACTGAATGTGATTAGCTTTACTGTGCAGATGCTGTGTTGAATGGCCTCTGTTGATTCAGAGAAGCTGAGCAGTGTCAGAGTTCAGTTACTGTGCTTTCAGGAAAGCCTCCTGTTGCCAAAATGAGCTTTCTTTTTTTCCTTTTCCAAGCTTCATGCCAGAGTCTGGATCAGCATGCATGTGGTCTGAAGAAAAGCATGTATATGTAGCCACTGAAAAAGCAATACAAATATACAGCCACATCTTCTCCAGCAACAGCCACCGACACATTAGTTGCTCCGTTAGTATGTTATGAGTCTGTCTGTGTACCTGTTGTGTAAATAAATGCTTTTCCCCAGTTAGTATCCTTCTGGGCACTGAGAAGCAGATATGCCACACATTTGGCTATTTAGTCTTCAACCTGTGGTTTAAAACTGTTGTATAAGACAGCTGTTCTCCTGCCATCTCTGGTGTTATCTCTGTGTTCAGTGTGCTAATAGGGTTTACTTGCTCCAAGGATAATCAACTGCACTGCCACTGAAGTGTGTCTGCTTTATTATATCCAGCACTCTATTATTTTGGCTTTAGATGCTTTGCTTATCTGTTATATTCTCAAAACTCTGTGCTGGTTTGAATTAACCACTTGGTAGTCAGAGTGAGTGCAGTGCTATGCAGTGCTTCATCAGTTTTGTTCTCTCTGGATGTTTCTATGATTCAGTGCACGATGCCAACCAGAAACTGTGGAATTCAAGGTCTCTGGGGTCTAAGTAACTAACAAGCTTCCATTATTCCATTCTTGGCTTCCATTAATTTTGCTGCTGCTCTTTTCAGACTATCAGGCTATGCAAGAAACTTATTTGCTGGGAGCTATAATCATGCCAATCATTAGAACCAGAATGGTGAATATTCATTTTTAAGTCATATAGGCTAATAGGTTTGCCTTTGCTTTTCAAATTTCATTTAACGTTGAGTGAAAGATATTAATTAGGTAAGCAAAAAGGAAATAAAGAATTAAGCCAGACAGTGCTGAAAAAAGTTTGTCTGGAGCACAACAGCTCTGGAGGCTCAGTGAAGCACTATTTGTGTGCTCAGCCACTATGTAGAGATTGGCAGTGTAGCATAACAATGTAATAAATAAAATAAAGGTGACAGTAATGGGTTATTTTCCATAGAACAACAAGAAACAGGCCATAAACCCAAGTGGCTGTTTTGCCTAAAGAAGCATACTGTTGTTGCTGTGCGTGAGCTTCCCCACCTTTCCTTCTATAGGCAGTTGAGAGCCAACGTGAGAATATTCAGGTATTGTCCTGTATTTGTCATATTGTTGAGTGCAGTTACACATAACTGATACTTTCTGATGCTTTTAGCAGTGGGAATGCTGGATGGGCTTCTGTTCTCTGAGCCAAGCTACAAAGCAGTACTTGCAAAGCAATTGTCAGAAACCTTGGCAGTGCTGAAGAGTCTCAGAGCTTTGTCCAGGATAGGTTCATAATTAGCATTTGGTGAGTCACAAAGGTCCATCCTATGTGTCACAGGGACAGTAACTGTGTAGTCTTGCAAAAACCAACAATAAAAAAGCCCACTGTGGCCAACTCAGAAAGGAAATGTGTACTCACCATCTCAGCTGCGTTTCAACCTGCTCCTTCAGCTTAGATTTTCTGACATGCAACTTTAAACTGCAAAAAGGAGAAAAGATGCTTTATGCTAAGAAGTGAGGTTTTTTTGGTCAACATATCAGTCCAGTCTGAACTAGTTCTATTGAGGTTTGCTACTGCTGGTTGTTGTAAGCACTGAGCATTTTGCTTAGTCTTATTCAAATTACTACATGTGATAGGGATGTATCAGTTCTGTTATTGCAGCATAGTATATTACACAAGATCTGACTGCAATAAAAAAAAGTAGTGCTTTGCCATGCAGTATCAGGAAAGTAGCATTAGAAACAGCCTCAGTTCTCAGTTTCTGGAGCTTTAAACCTCACCATATGTGAATTGATAGGGTTATTAAGATGAAGGAAAGTGGTTTTTTGTGTTGTTGTTGTTTTTAAAAAGACATCTAAATGTTGGAAATGTGCTTCAGTGATCCATGAGAAACATTGATCTTGTTTTTTTAAACTTGAGGATTAAAAAAATAATACAGAAATGTGCCTCTTCTCAGTGGTTGGTGAACTGCGTTCTTACATTCAAGCTGCAGACAGCTGTGGAGCCAATTGTCCCTTCTCTGGCACTTCTCAAAACTTTTGTATCAAAGTTGGTCACCGCGTCACTATGAGCTGGTCTGACTACCCAGGCACAATCTGAGAGAGCTCATTAAGTGACTTGATTGAACTGAGGTTGCAAAGTAATGCTCAGCTTTCCTGATGCCTGTCACAATGGTTGTCTGTCACGGATATTGGACATTGCGTTTCCATTTCAGTAAACAGGAGGCCTTACTGCTCACAGTTGATGTAAAAAATATTATCTAAGAAGAAAGAAATGTCAAATAAGGTCTTTGTAAAAATATGTGCTTTATCTACAGTAAAGTTCTCTGAAAACATGATTCTGATAGCAGTTAAGGGACACTTGATAATTCTGTTGAAGACAGACACACATTTACAGGAAGAGCAATACTGCAAATAGTACAAAGCTCTTCCAGGCTTAAGCAAAGTAAGTAATATATTAATGACTCTTCAGACCTTTTCTGGTGGTTTGACATTGCTGAAGTTTGTGGAAGACTAAACAGTTCTGCTTATGCTGTCCTTGGAGTGACTGGATGTGATTTATCCCAGCAAAGGGGGCTCAGAATTGTTCCGGTCTGCCAGGACACCTTACACTACTACAAGTACATACATTGTGCTGTGTTATCTCTGTCCTTCCTTGCCTTTTTGGTGTTGATGCTACCTGTGACTGAGATATGGGAAATAAGATTTGTTCTGTTGTTACCATGCTTAGCTGTGAGGTAGCCTCTTGTATATGCCACGTAGTGATGAAAGTTCATCAGTTAAATAGTAATCTAAGTTTGCTGAAGAGCTGATTTTAGTTCCAGTATCTGTAAAACAAGAATTTCACTTAGAAGACTTCCTAGTTGTGATGGCTTCTTTTTCACAGCAGCTCTGAATTACCTGTGGGTGTGGGGTTACAGGTGTGAGTGTGGTTGTATTTATGTGGCTATGGGTATCTGAAACATGGGATAATCAGTTGGGGGTCATACTGTAAAAACAAAATCAGTAAAGGTGACATAAGTTTGCTTAACGGTTGCTAGCTAATGGATAATATCTTTCAAGGGAAATAATGTGGTCAGATTGCTTTCATGTGAACAGAAGCTGGTCAGAGTGACTTATACTACTGGCTCATTATTGTGGATAGACCTGTGCTTATTTTCCTTACTTTGACCATGGTGTAACATACTTAGTGATATATAGAGAAATAATTATTTAGGGATAGCCACTACTTCAATTCTTTTCACTTTCATTGCTGTTTTGTTGTTGTTGTTGTTGTTGTGTGTTTTTTGTGAGTATGTAACAAGTGGACAAAAGTGGGATTATGTACATTTAAAATTGAAGCCCCTCTGTTTTGATGAGGCACAATATTCTAAGATTAGAGGAATTAGGCATAACATAGGAAAAAAAGAATGATAACATTATTGAGAGCTACAGAAACAGTTGCCAAGCTCTTACACTTTATTTTCCTCCTCTCTAAGGAGACAACATGTACATAACTGTGTTATACAAAAAGCTAGACAAGTTTAACTACCTTGTTACTCTTTTCCACCCCACCCCCTACCCCCATCCCAATGCTTTGTATGAACAATCATAGAATTGTTTGGCTTGGAAGGGACCTCTAAGATCATGTCTTTCCAACCCCTTGCTGCAACACCTCCCACTAGACCAGGCTGCTCACAGCTCCATCCAGCCCAGCCTTGAAGGCTTCCAGGGAGGGGACATCCACAGCCTCATGGGACTACATGTCCCACTGCTTCAGCAGCCTCATAGTAAAGAATTTCTTCCTAATAGCCCTAAATCTAAGTCTGCCTTCTTCCAGTTTAAAGCCCTTTCCCCTTGTCCTGTCACTACATGCCCCTGTAGAAAGTTTATAGCTTACTGCAAAAATTGTTGTATATTGTAGCAAAAATTAAGGCTTTATCTGCCAAGTGTTTTCAGGGTATGAAGAGACTTCTCTGACTTTGTCTTGGTTTTTGGTGGGTTTTTGGTTTTTTTGTTGTTTTGTTTTTGGTAAGCAGGAAATAAGCCAGCTGTCAAAATATTTTTACTGTGTGTTACTCGAGATGCACGTTTGCTAGTGGGGTGCTGAGCAGACACTGTGTATGAGGAAAAAGGTTTATAAGCAACTCAGAATATACTTTAACAAAATTACTTTATCTGACACCCCTTTAACATAGCATGGCTCTGTATTTTTCTTTTTGTGGGAATTTGAAGTTGTAAATCATCCTGCTCAGTCTTAGTCTTCTCTTTCCCAGAAATGTTTTTTACTAGGCAGAGAAGTGCTTTGTATTCTGTGGTCTCCTGGGGATATCCACTTTAATTTTCAGTTTATTATAATTTGCTTTCTTTGTTGACTCTTAATTTCATTTCATCATAACTTGGCACGTTGTTTAGATGCTGTTTCCCAAGGTCTGCAGCTCCCCTGCCCTGGTCATGTCACTTTTGATTAAGCAGTTGAGAAGCCCTTTACCCAGCTTCTAAAGGGTAAAAGTCAAAAATCAATAACGTGCCAGTCCTCCCCAAGTGCAGTAGCAGTCAGAGGTAAATGAATGATTAAACATGATGAATAACAGTGTAATGGAAGACGTAAAGTAGGGAAAAGTGCTCACTTTAGCCTAAACTCTGAGATTTATTGCTGAGTACTACAAATAATGGAATCATCAATCTTCCAAGGACTAAAAAAAGGCATCCGCTGCAGCCAGTTTGAGATGCAGCAAAAGAAATCTTCCTCCCCATCCTTGCCTGTTGTGGTCTGCTTACTCTGTTGTGTCAGGATAGATGCTATGTAAGGAAATCAACATTTAAACTTTGTAGTTAAATGTGGTTTTTTTTGCACATCTCCATCATATGATGCTATTTTGGTGGACAAAGTGTTTTGTAGTTATGAATAAGTTGATTTATTTATTTTTTTTCTATTTAAGTGATTTGCGTATGTGAAGTTTTCAGGTTTGAAATACTGTTCACTTATTTGACAGCAATAGATTTGTGGTTTCTTTTTTTCCACTTGCAATAAACTCAAAGTAGGCAGCTGTTAAAATACAGTGCCTAATTTATAAAATAAATACCATGCATGGGAGGGAATACCAATAATTCTGTAGAGTTCTGTCCTTTGCTCTATGTCTCTGGATAGCATAGTTTAGTTTGGATGATGTGGCTGTCAGGAGAGCAGCATAACTCACAAGTGAAAGATGTAATAAAGAAGGGAGGAAAAAAAAACTAGAAAAATCTTGCTGTGATGCTTCACTCACATCTTTATGTAACTCTAAAATATGTATTAGATTTTGATTCATATCTTCTTGATAGCAAGTACTGGCAGACAGTGAAACCAGGACTGTCATCTGTCTTGGTTGCACTACCATAAATTTTGAATTTGGCAAAATAGTTGAAAGGCCTTATGGGTGTACATGGTGTCTGAATTTGAAACAGTTTGATTGAGACTCACGCTTGTTCTCTTTTGGGAAACTGGATGCTCAGATAAGATTCTGTGTTTTAAGATCCTAAATAACTCTTTGGATTTTATCTTTTCCCAGTAGTTGTCAGGTAGGTGTGTAGTGTAGAAAGTTGTTTGGGAGGTTTCCTTTTCTGTGGATAGAAATTCTAATTTACTGCTACTGCTTGTTCTAATTTAACAACTCTATGGCAAAATAATGTGATGTCAGTGGTGTTTTTATCCCCATTAGAGATAAAGCCTTTACTAACTTCTGCCAACACAGTTAGCTCAGATGCCAGTTCTGCAGAGCTCACATAGCTCAGTTATGTTAGTAAAAGCCTACTGTAGAAGTAGCCTTCTATCCTGTGCAAGTAACAATATTCTGCTTTAAGTTTCTGTTTTGTGAAACTAACTTACATGGAATTCCTCACCACATTTGTCTAATATGGATATTTATTAAACAGGAACCATTAAAAACTTCTGTTTTAACCTGTTAAGACTTGGCGGAGATGATTGCCTTAAGCAATCCTTAAGATTTGAAAGTGGAGCCTTTTCAATGATAAATGGCAAAGATGATTATTTCAAGAGTTTGAGCTTGCAAGGAGTAGTGGGAATAACGTGGAAACACTAAACATTGTTGAGCTTCTAAGTCAATTCTTTGCTTGGCTATTTTCAAAAGAAGATTGAATAGAGACAACAGATTTCTTTGCCTTGTTCAACAGAGTTGGGGGGGGGGGGGGGGGGGGGCGGGGAGAAAATACAACAGAATGGTGTGTGTCCATATTGCATGACTAGAGAAGGCTTTGTAGACTGTAGCTGTAGCTTCTCAGAGCTCAGTGTAGTCTGTACTGGATTAAAAAGAACATTTCCGAACAGTCCATCTCATGCAGGATGAATTTGGATTGAAATCCTGTAGGTCAAAAGTTAATTCAATTCTACACTACAAATTTAAATGCTTGAGGTATCTTTGAGCCATCCCTGCATACTGAAGTGAGTCTGCATTGCAAGAATTATGTGGTTGTGATCAAGTTTAAGGAAGCATAGACACAACAACAGGAAGTTCCTAAGGACTGTGAAAAGCAGCTCCATGGATCTGGTACTGCAACCACCTCTTCCTGAGAAGAAATTTCTGCTGGCAAAACTGAAGGGTTTCAAAGGCTCTTCATTCAGTAGGTAAAACAATGCAATGAAGATGCTATTTTTCTTCTCTCTTCCTTTTATCTTTGAATAAACCAAACTTTAATCTGTTATTATGAGAAATCTTAGATATCTTTATAATATTTTGAATTCAGGAACTCGGTTATACAAATTCTCATTACTACTTTTTCAAGTGCTTACTTTCTAGATGCATGTATTCTTAGGGTGCTTTCTAATTGGATGCAGCATCACTGTTCTGGGTTTCACTATCAGTCACATCTCTTGTATGTGCCCCTTTGTATCATCTCTACAGAAAATTGTTTAACTCTCTTCACTCCTTTTGTTTCCTGTGACCTATCAGCTCTTCAGAGAAATTTCTACTCTCATCTCTTGTACCCCTCACCCCAAGGACTTCTGTGGAATTCACTCTGCCTTGTATGAGTATCTTCTGCAAAATTCATGTCTTCTCTGTGGAACTTCAGAGGTGCCATACATTTAAGTTAATCTGGCTGTTCTGATATTTAATTCTCTTCCACAGTGAGGTGAGGGATGTGGTACAGTATGGCCTGCAGCCATTTTGAATCCCTAGATTCTTCTCCCTGTGACACTTCCCAGAGGTGTAGCAGCAATCTCTTTTCATTTATTACGCATACTATTAATTTGCCACGGGGTCTGGTATTGATCTTTCAGCCCTATGAAAGGCAGCTATCTTAACTCTAACCCTTTTTCTTGGAACGATAGAACTTGTATCCTGAGGTGTTTCCCAATTACCGTCAAGTAGTTAATCCACCCCTTATTCTTTAATTATTTTAACTGAGCTACAGTGTAAGAAATACAAAGAATCTTGCTTCTAAAGCTTGCAAAAGCACTGTCAGAAATGGTATTCTACCAGTGAAGAGAAGGAAGACAACTCAAACAAAGACTGTGACTAATTTGCTTCCTAATCCTGCTGAGTGGCATGTTATTTGTGTTCCTGGGCTGTTCATTTCTGTTTGATATGATCAGTCGGGCTGCATCATTGAACTCCTACGTCCGTCTAAATGCAAATGGTTCTGTATTAGGTTTTATTACATGCAGTCTATTGTTTCTTGTTGTCCTTCATTCTGAGCATGATTCTCCCCTTCTGGCTTTTGCTACCTTTTGGAGCTGTTTAGGAGGAAGAGTAGTGAACATATTGATACATTTACTCCCTATTCTGACAGTTTAGATTTATTTGTCTAAATTACTTTTCTCTTTTTGCTGGTTTGAACACAGCTGGTACGAGTATGTTCTGACAGATACATTCTTGTGGTGACATTTTCCCAGTGACTGAACGAGCTGACCAGAGGCACTTTTGGTGTAGGATGAAAATAATCTTAAAAATTAAAACTAAATTTATCTTCCTTATTTCAGAAACTATGTCATATGTATCCTGCTGTATCTGAATTGCACTCCATTAGTGTTGAATTTGGAGGAGAAGAGAGCATGGGGCTGAGTCAAAAAAGGTTCTGCACCATTTTTGCGATCCAGTTTAGGGTAGACTTTGCCTTGCTGTGAGCTGCTGCTGAAAGTAGAATTAATATTAATTAAAATTAATAAACACAGACTTCTAGTTGGACAGTTGTCACCTGAGAGCTTCATCTCCATGGTCTGAAACTTAACCTGGAAGTGGGGATTGGAGAAGGACTCTTTATCTTCCTGTGTCAAGGAAAGTTTTCAGCATTTCTGCTTGCAGCAGTTCTGAGTGTTCTGTATTGCACTCTGCCCTACTGTTGCTGTTTGTAAGTGCTTTGGCTACTTGTAAAATTCTATATTGGGATATACGACAGCAGTTTGATGTACACACCACAGACCTTTCCTTAGAGAGCTTAGAAACTGACCAGGCAACAAGAATGTGCCTGTCTTTCCTCTGGACTTGCTGTATATTTGAATTATAGAACTTCAGACAATCTGTGACCATATGAAAGGCTTCTGAGCTATTCCTTCCCTATGCAGCTGAATCATTGTGGAATTAGACATATAAATAGGAAAACGTTCATGTTTTAGAATGATTGTCATTTATGGAGGCTCTGGTGAATAGCACAGTACTCTATGTCTGAAAATAGCCGGGGAGAATCCTGCACATTCCACAAGGAGGGAATGCTGCTGCCCTGTTCTTCCTGAGGCCGACAGTGCCTGGCAAGGAACTTCTTAATATAGAATTGCCTCCCTTGAGCATTATGGAAGAGAATAGTGTCATACTAATTTACACTGAGTATCTCATGACAGCTAATTGAGAATCTACTTTATAAAAGTGTGCAATATAATTAAGGATATTTTCCTTTCTGAATTTGAGAAACTGGGAAAATAAGTGTAGATTTTTTACTGAAGACACGTGCTGATTCTGTACAAATTGTCCTTTCCCACATAGACTCTTGATAACAAGAAGGGAGAGAGACCTCTGTCTATCCTGTGTCTGCTTCCACTGTTGCCTGTGCATCCGAAGTGGGAGGGACACAGGGAAGTACAGGGAAATATGAGCTCAAAATGCAGGGAGGGCTTAACCCTCGCAGTGAAAGGCAGCTCAGTGTGTTGCTTATTCCTAATCATGCCGGGAAGCTTTGTTTTGAAATGACCATTTAAAAAGTGGTCTGTCAGTATCTAGCAGCTGTAGTAAGTAGTAGCAACAACAGTTGAGTCCTGTTAACTTTCTCTGTCATAAATAATTAAAGATTTAGATTTAAGCATCTTAGAAATTTGAGCAGAGGTTTTCCTTGTGTTTCTTGGCAGACCCGATTATATCTCAGGAGTTAATAAGTTAACTTGCTTAACCACAGATAAGCTGTGTAGAGTATTGTAATTATCATTACCTATTAAAGTAGGATTCAACTTTCCTTTGTGCGTGCAAAGTGCGTTACATCATTTGTCAGAAAGCAGAAGTTGCTTCATAGCAGCTTGATCTGTCCTTAAGACAAATTCTTTCTGTGCATGCTGGGAAATAGTTTCTACATCAGTTTGGAGAGTTTCCTGCTCATTTGGAAGGATTGGCCTCATGAAATCTCAACCAACTTGGTAACCATGCCAGTCATATCCTGTTCAGCTTGTTCATTTCCGTACGACTTACAGTCTCAAAACTGCTGCAAGGAAGATAATAAAATCACTCAGTAATTGGCATAGAGCGCATTCTAAAAATTGCTTACAAAGTACAGAAAATGTTTCTTCTTCAAAGTCTCCCACTGGCATTTCTGAAAAAAGTGTGGTGGTCTGGAAAGGAAGTTAAAATTTGTCTGTGCTGGCATCCTTTGTGTGGGAAGACACTACTGGGTCAATTCTGGCATCATTCTAAACAGTTTAAACATCTCTTTTTGTGTAAAATGTATTGCCATATACAAGAGGAACTTCTAACAGAGTAAATGAGTTGGATAGAGAATTTCTTTGAACTTCGTTGATCAGTTCATCTGGCATAAAACTTTTGGAACTCCTAGTTGCCTAAACTTTGTATTAATGCACTTCTCTATCAAGCATAATGAGCATGTGGTCAACTTATTCTGTCTCCCTAAAAGATAATGTTGTATTTAATGGTAGTCTAATCTTACATAGAAGAGTCTCTGTGTACTCTTTACAGCCTACTTCATTTTAGTTTGTTATATTCTTTAATGCTATGCATACACTGTCAGAATCTGGGAGGGTTACAGTTAAGCTAACTGCCTTTTGCTGTTTAATGTCAACTGCATCTTTGCTCCAGCAGTTGTATCTCCCAGGAACTGCTTCAGAAGCTTTTGGTGTTCAGTTGACATCTTACAGTGCTGACCTCAGCTGCATTAACAACTTGTTGGAACAGACATTGTTTCAGAAATCCTTAATGATGACAGCACCTTTTCACAAATGCAGCATCCATTAATCACGCATCGGACATCATTTCAACACCAAAGGCTAGAAGGTGGTTGCCATGCATCTTCACTGTTGCTGACCTGTCAGTGTCAGTTCACCAGTATCAATGGATTTTACTCAGTATGCAACAGTAGAAACTGGCATCAGGAAAGGTGGAGTGTTCAGAGGGTTTGATTTACCCTGATGGTTGTTCTCTAAGTTAGCTTGTCAGGTTCTTTATTTTTTTAAAAGGTAATAGAACTTCTTAATCATTGAGTGTTATTTAATGATGTTCAGTTTATGTTAAGATTGTTTTATTTAATCTTCTGAAGCCTTAATTAAGAAAAAACATTTTAATGTGCACCTATTGGCTTTCCAGCTATTACAAAATGACTTGAAATAAATCATGAAAACAGTGTGATACTTCATAGACAAAAGTGTACCTTGATGAGGGAGGAATGAAGGAGTTGATTCAGTTTGGACTGCAGCAAAAACTGCTGGATATGACAGGTACGTGCGTAAATGCAAGCCTGGCATATTATAGACTCAACTGTAATAAATACCATTACATTTTGAGGCATTTCTTAGTTTTCAGGTATATTATACCTTACAGCTGTTAGAACTTCTGTACTGTTTTATTTTCTAAATGATGAATCTATGTATCAGTGAGGTCTAAAGGAGCTGTATTTTTATCAAGGCTTCAGGATACTGTGTGCCACAGAAAAACAGAACAAAAATGTAACCTCAGCTCTGATCTCATTTGATAACAATATGCATGATGCTGGAGGACATACAATATTGGTTGAATTGCCTGCATTCTATGGAGCTTTCTGCATAAAACACCTTCCTAACAAGGCTTCCAGTACATTTTCTTTCTTTTAAAGATAACAGGACTCCTTGTATGAGGAAAATAGGGGAACCCAACCAATATATTAAGTGAATTTGCCCTGAAAATCAGAGTAGGGATAATAGCCTATCCTTTAGGGCTTCATGTTTGCCTCATAAGGCCAGTATATATACTGTTATACCTGCTCACAGCAATATGGCTGATAGGAGTATAAACAAATTAGTATGTTCTCTGTAAAAATAACTGGCATGTTTTTACCATACGGATCCCAGGAGTACCTGATAAATATGCAGTGTCAGGCTCATTTCTTTAAAGAAACATTGGCACCTACTCTGTGCTGCTTAGAAATAAAAAATCTTTCCTCTGTGAGCTGCTTAAGAAAAAATCACTCCTGAATTTTTTTGTCTATGTATTTCTAAAATAAGTAAGCCTAACTGTTCTGAGATTTGCCCCTCTTGTTCTTTATTGGTTGTTGAAGGTGTGTATGAACAGTTTTGCTGAAGGGTTCATTCCCTCAGTACTGGAATTTTCCAAGCTAGTGTTCCACGGAGTATCTTGCATATAGATGTTGACTCATCTATTGAGCTTGTCAGGGCATATTTTCCTTCGGAAGTTCAAAACAGTCTTGCAGATGCTGTATTTTTCCCTCAGAGAGTGCAGTGTGTGATGACATTTGTTCCTGGAAAGGTTCACAGGACAAGTTATGATTCACTTTTCCCCCACCCCTCTCCTCTCCTTTCATGAGAGAATTTAAGAGCCTGTTTTGCATCAGTTTGGATGTATACACTTGTCACATTAAACTGCTTAGGATGTAGCAAGTGCACTTGCAGCCTATGTGCGTGTTTAGCCACCCACCTACCTCAGGAAACAACCTTGAGCTCCATAAATACAAGGCTGTGTTTTGTGACCAAAATGAATATCAGTAGTAACAGAAACATGCTATAGATTCTTGGAGAGCGTGCTTCCTAGTGTTACTGCAGAAAGCTCAGTATGCACAGTATCTTATCCAGCTGAGAAACATCAGTGAAGGGAGGCAGCAAAATACTGCCTGTCAAATGTAACTCATGTAAAATTAATAATAGGAAAACACTGTCTTGTTGGTCACACTGTTCAGTTAGGTTTGTGCTAGAAGTTGACCTTGCTAAACCCTATTATGTTTAGTGCATAAATGAAAAATACGCTTATAATATTGTATTTATATATAATAGAATATAATTGATAATAACTTAATCATTGTGTCTTTATGAAGGGGGATGCATATGTGCGTAAACATTAGGGTGACTTGTTTTTAAGCATCTGACATGTTTAGATGGGGAGATTCCTGGCTACAATTGAATTTCTTTGTCAAGCTCTGCAGCCCTCACTATTATGTGATAATAAGATGTGATCATACCAAGTGTATTCTGTGTAGAAAACTTTTTCTTCCATTCTCTAAAATAAAGGTTTATAGATTTAATATTTGCAGGGTACCAAATGTGGTGTGCAGTAAAAGAAGAATAGAACTGAAGAATAAATATAGAGAGTAAAATACGCAAGTACCTAACTAAAAATGGGTAAGTGCTTGGTAAGGTGTTCTGACAAGGCCTTTGCTTTGACAGGTAAAGATGAGAGCACATCAGGGGAAGTAGAACTGATAAGAGATTTGTGCTGCTAACAGACACTGCGCCAATTTTGTGTATACTGTAAATTTATGTCTTGTCTAGAAATCAAGAGCAAGTGTCTTGGAAAGATGAGATCGTTTGTCTTATCCCAGAATACAGCAAACCTGGTAGCCATTATTTTTACTGACCCTAGGGGGGCACAAATCGTGGAGCAGCTTTTTTAGATGCTGAAATTGTTCTGTTTCTGTTTGATTCTTGCACTTCTCCTGTCAGAGTGTCTCTGAATCTCACAGTATACCAAGTCACCAAAGTAACAGTTGCCATCTTCCCTTCGCTCTCTAACCTTTGGGTAGGGGAGTGCGCATGCAATGCAATACTTGGTTTCTGTTTAAATATTCACTGGGTGGGCTTTTTTTATTGTTAAAGAAATATTTTTGATAGGAGTTTTGTTTTTAATGGAGGTGTGGTTTAATTTATTTATTTATTTATTTTCACCAGAGAAATGTTATATCAAAAACAGAGTCAGGAATGTTTTAACTGCACATATATCATCATTTATATGGGTACATGTATAGAATGAAATAAGTAACATTAGATGTATTATTTTGTACCCTGTGGAGTGCTTGAGGACTCAAAGAAGAGGTCAAGTACTGCTGCTTCCTAACAGGTTCAACTGTGATTTTGAGCCTTTTTTCACTGATTCCATCGATAAAATGAGAGTAAGAGTGATTGGTCACAAGAATGCCGGGATTGTTAAATAAGTGTTTTACATGGCTAAGAAATGGGCAAAGCTCTGGTTTCTAAGATTGAATTTGTACCTCTCAGTCTTGAAAGCTTCAGCCTCATCGCTGTTGTACATTTGCTTGTATGTTCCAGTTGCTTTGTTGGGGACCAGAGCTTTACAATTTTGAGATTCCATTGGTTGCTCTTTTTTTCTCATTTGTTCCTGAAGCTATTCATGAAGACACTGAATATTATTTACAGCTTCTAGACAGTAACATTGCTTCTTTAAAAATGCTGCTGACTGAAGAGCTTGGTAAGTCTTTATTTGGATGGTAGTGTATGATACTGTTAAATCGGCAAGATTGCATCAGGTGAATGGAGAAGAATTTTTTCTGCCATGGTTGAGGTGTATGAAAAAATACTGGCAGGAACACAAGGAGATGTAAACCAAGACCATGGCTTAGTATGCCATTAATTTTTCTCTTGCTACATTTTATGCAGTCTGAAAACATTGAGTGTATTTCTGATGCTGTCTGTCCTCTCAGCCTTTTCCTTTTGTCTTTGATCATGCCTATTGATTTTTATTTCAACTAACTGAATTCAGGAAGAGCACTAACTGTGAAGAGGAAAATCACACTACTGTTTCCTGTGTTGTATTAGCTGGATTTAGCTGTCACACAGCTTTCTGCAACTTCCATGGTAGGGAAGCTTAGAAGGAGGTGCCAGTCTCTTCTGCCTGGCAAAGAGATGACTTAATACCTGGAAATTGCACAAAAATAGTTGTAAAGAGGAATAGTATGAGCTAAATGGAAGTTCCCTTTATGGTGACATCCAGAAGGCTATTTTTTAAAGAAGCTTCTGAGGGAGATTCAAGCGGTTTGACTTTATTTTGTATTAGTGGCAATCAACCTTGAAACTGATGCTGTTGTTGTGCTTTGCAGATTTGCTCTTTACTCTCTGTTACTTCTGACTGTATTCTAAATAAATTTGAGGGGTCCAAGAGATCAAGGTGCCTGTATTATATACAAGTATAGTAACTTAAAATTATGAGGAACTAAAACTTCCTGCTTGAGGATGCTCACCAGGACACCCACTCTGACTTCATCCAGTTCCTCAAAACTAGTTACTTAATAATCGACTTTATCTTGGTGGTTAGATGTGACAACACTGTTCCCATGTGTATTACAAAGTAACAAAAGGGAAAGAGAAGCATTAATAAAGTTGTAGGTATGTTGGAGAAGGCTTGCCAGCTTTTGAGGACAAATCAGTTGATTTGGGGAGTTATTAAAATTTAGTAGATCTAAATGCATGGCAGTGGTGTCCAAACATTGAAAACCATTTCTTTGCTGAGATCAAAATGGAGTGAAACTGAGCTTTTGTCATGTAGGAGTATGTTTAACTTTGAGTGGTAGCATTGTCTGAGTATCTGTATGTGTAGAAGTATGTGGAAATGTGAGCTTGAAACTGTTCATATTTTAATTGTACTTGAGGAATGTACAATACTGTATTTAATTTGTCTATTGTAGTTCAGTCTCTCTAATTTAAGAACTGCTGTGAAGCTATTCAAGGAAGGCAGCATTTATTTTTAGAGCTGTAGGTCAGCAAGAGAACTCACAGCACTCTGTTACAGCTGTGTGGTATAATTTCATTTTGTCTACCAGCATTGATTTTATATGCAGCTAATGTGCCTCTAGAAATATCCATCATTTGTGTAATCCTTGAACTTTACGCTAATGCTTCAGGATGGGAGCAAAGTATTTCAGCGATTCAGGAGTTCATATAAATACAGGCATAGAGCAACCTGTAAGAGTACTTTTAAATGCAATATATTTCAGGTTGTAAAATGCCACAGACATTATTATTATTCTCATCTTATAGAATGCTGCTAAACATAAACTGCAATTTCACTTACGTGGCCTGGGACCAGTGGTGTTGGACCATTTTATGATGCACTTTACTTCAGTAAAAGTGATGTGGGGAAGAAAGCACCAAGATAATAGAATGTTTGGGATCACATTGCTGTTATAGAAGAGAATAATCAGGAACTGGTGCATGTGAAAACGAAAGCACCTACATCTTATGTGGTTTAAATTCCAGCTACAGTTATTAGTATCCATATCCACGCAATGACTGCAACAGCATTTAATTATTTCTTTCATTTCTTTCCATTAAACTCATCAAGCTTCTAAGAAACTAATCTTCTAACTTACCTTAGCTCATCTCTGTAGTCACCAGGGCAGGTTTAATGAATATTTTCACTACATTCATTTTCTTTAGACTTAACAGGAAGGATAAAGGGGGCAGCGTACTGCAAACTGAGGAAATACCTGCTATAAAATTGAAAAGGCTTTCTATGAGATTTCTACTGCAAAAACAGTCTGAGGAGCCTTGGCTCTGTAGCACAGCTTGCTAAATTGAGTGTTTCAGTCTCATCTTTTGCTTTACTTTAAGGTCTGATAGGCAAATGCTAGCATTCGGATTCTGTAACTAATAAAGCAAGGAGAATAACGTTTTCATGCAAAACATTGTGTTTATGATCATTAAGATTAGATCTGTGCAGTACTGGATCATCTGGAAATGTAAATCCAAATCTTTGTTGTTCATGATCTAGCACAGTCTTTTTGGATGAAGTTACCCCTACAACATTTTTGAACATGTCAGAACTGACAGAATGGCTTAAGTTTGGCTCTTCTGTTACGTGTTTGATCCATTCAGGCCATCATAAAGTTTGATAGAATAGATGCATATACACAGTAATGGCTCCCACAGCAGAGTTTCCTGTCACTCTGCTTGAGACTTCTGCTTCCTCATTTGTCAGACACATGCTTGCAACTGAAAGTGCATGTGAAGAATAAGAACTTGCAAAGATGTTTAGGAGAAAAGGTGAAAAAGAAAAGTTCTACTTGAAGAAAATTTGAGAAATAAGTGCTTTCAAAAGTCAAAACGTGCCCTTGAGGTTTCTCTGTTACTCAAATTTGATCTCAAAGTAAAAACTGATGAGCAGTGGTTTCTTTAACTTCAGATCCTGACAGCAACTGTGTTCCTCAGTGCTGTGAGGAGTGTACATGTAACATGGTGTCAAAGCATCCTCCCACCGGTTTGTTATTGAGTGCTATCTGATAAAGCGATGCAAATCTGGTGAGTTAACACCAGTGGCTGTTATCAGCTCTGCAACAGACATATCTGCTTTGTTTACACATATTACTCCTGATCTCCTAGAGCAGAGACCTCAGCTGAGCACTGCTGAAAAGGACTCAATTGGAACATGATTTTTTTTCTGTATACAGAGCAGTGATCTTCAATTTGTTTTCTTGTGGGTCCTTACAGGATCAAAGTGAACAAATTCCTTTTTGATAGTTGTAGTAGAATCATAGAATCTTTGAGTTGGAAGGGACATTTGGAAGTCATCCAGTCCAACTCCCCTGCAGTCAACAGGGACACCCACAGCCAGCTGAGGTTGGTCAGAGTTGGTAAAGCCTGACTTGAATGTCTCCAAGTTTGGGGCTTCCACTCCTTCTCTGGACAGCCTATGGCAGCCTATGCTATATATATTAGGCAATCTAAAATACACTAAACCGGTTAAAGTAAAAATCTAATGGGATTATAACTTACATATTTTCATTTCTAAAAGGCCAAAGATTTTCAAGTGACCTCAGATCTGTACTGTACTTCCTTCCATATGATAATGCAGCATTCCAATGTCAGCTTCCTGTTTTATGGTGTCAGCCAAACAAGTTGGATTTGAATTGTAGAAAACCAGGTGCAGTGGGAAATGGCTGGTTGTTAGGTGTTATCTGAGCTCCTCATGCTCAAATGTGACAGTTTGTAGCAGTAACTCAGGAATTGCTTTTCTGTTGTTTCTCTCTGCGTGAGTTAAGTTTCAGCAACTGAAATCTGGGAATACTTTTCAAATGCTGCAATTCTTCTTTGCAAATATGAATGTTGAAAGTATCTCCATATTTTGAGAGATTGGGCACTTGTGCTTTTTGTTCTAAATTTTAATAAAGTAGATGGCTATATTAAAGAACACTTCAAGTAAAATAAATGTTTTTTTGCGTAGGTTTTTAATTGTAAAACAGGGAGAGAATCTTTAGTAGATTCTCACTTAGTCAGTGTGTCACAGTATCTTTGGTGAAATACTTTTCTGTTCACTGAAAATCTTTCTTCTTGGTAAAATTATAATAGACAATTTCAGTTACTTTGCGTTAAACTGTTGGAAGCCGGAACAAAATTTGCTCTATAATCTTGTGTGCATTTAGAAAAACACAAGCCAAAGGGGTTTGTTTGTTGGAAAGGGGCAATCCACCTTGGGATTATGAAGTACCACTGCCAGAACCTGTTGGGATTGGAGAAAATCATTCCACTTCATGTATTGACATACATCAAGTGTTCAACTGCAATTTCAGGACTTAAAGAAAAGTACAAAATTTTTCAGAGCTGTTTCCATTAGGTGCTAAATGATTCTGAAAAGTCAGTTCACCCCATGTTAGATGTGCAAACTGTGCTTAGTGTGTAAAATATGTGACCTGTAACTTGTCCACTGGTAATGCAAGGACTTGGTAGTGATAAAAATACAGACATAGCTTCTACTAATTTTAATGATAAAATTCTGCCAGAATTAAGGAATATGGGATCAGATATCACAGGGCAGCTCTTAAGTTCAATGAAGAGAGAAAATAGGTGTTAAGAGGAACCAATTGGGCTTAATTTGTCCTTTGCCAAAATGTAGTTGTAGCCAGCAAGGCTCCTATCATAATGCTGAGTTATTATTTTTTAATAACAAATATTCTGCTGCCTGTGCAGCTAGAGAAAAGAACATGTTATTTTCTCCAAATGAAAGGAGAAATTATGATTACAAATAATAATTCAAAAGGACAGTATTGAATAGCAAAGGGACTCAGATGGATTTTTGTAATATGCTCTACACATGAAGAAAACATAGATATAAATGACTTGAAATGGGTACTTGCGTTAAAGAAAGAAAATGTAAGGTAATTAGGTAGAAGTCCAGGATGCTAGTCAGGTTATCTTCTATCTGCTTATATAAGAAGATATGAAAGAGAAATCTAATTGCATAGAATCTGAACACACAGGGTAGCTGAAGACTGATTTTTAGCACTTAGAGAAATTTCAGGCTGATTATATCTAACATGGAAAAAAAAAATCAGATGGTATTATATGAACGCATGAATATTGGAAAAGTTGCAAAATACATTTAGAGCATTACTGAGTCAGAGAAACTCTCCTGATCATTGCAGGTGGGTCAGTGAATGAGAGCCATGCCAATGGCTGCTCAGTGAACGTTTCTCACAAAGTAACCACTCTGTTTCTGATGCATCAGTTCTGACCCTCAAGGCACATCTGCAGAACACCTTCAAAAGATAAAGCTCACTATTAAAATTCATTATTCTCTTAAAAAGAAATAATGATACTTGTTAGAGATACTGGTTTTATGCATATTATAATTTCCTAAACCCTTCTGAGTTCCTTTACTAATATTAAATGTACAGAAAAGAATGAACACAGTTAGATGAAGTTAAGACTTGCTGCTCTATCCATCTCGTATCAGTTGATTTGTCATGTCTCTGTTGTAATGCTTTCTGATCAGGAATGCACATTTTTGTTATGTGCTTTACTGTTTTCTTACAAAATCCTATTGAAATAAGGACAATGGCTGTTGACTTCTTAAAAAATTTTACTAAAAGCAAATGAAAGCACTTCATTTCTTGTGTTATGTAGTGTTGTGTGCCAAGGAGAGCAGTAGTAATTTAGTGTTAACTGAATGAGTCTTTCTGATTCTTATCCCATCGCTTCATATCCATACATTTACATCATCGAAGTAAGAGGCAGCTTGTACACCATACTGAAATGCTGAAAGCCTACCAAGGGAAATGAGATCAAGATGTTTAAAACAAAACACATCTGAATTCTTTATGAAAAGAAAAATTATTTATTAAAAAGAATATTAAATCACTGTTGGCTTACGAACAACTGTTGTAAGGGTAATTTATAAATAGGGAAAAAGTAGGGTTGTTTTTCTTTCACCATTTCTTTGTTATAGGAGCTTTGTGACCAACAACAGTTCATACTTGTATTGATATTCAGATGCATCGAGGCTTATTAGTAATATTAATGCTGAGCACACATTAATTTTGTATGTGCTGTTCAGAATCATTCTAATGTTTGCCATGAATTTCTGTTTAGCTTACTGGAAGCTTTGAGTCTGATTTCCATGTAGGTAAACTATCAGTGCACTGAAATGTTATTTTTATTATTGGTACAACTTCCCAGTCATCTTCACTGCTTCCAGATTTCACTAGAGAAGTTGCACCCACTGTCATGAGCTGTGATTAAGATCATTTGATTTTATCATTGCCTAGAAATTATTTTTGCTTCACTCTGTGAACTCACATCCATAACTGAATCCTATCAGGATACTAAATTTGTATTTTCATGATGGAGTGAGCAGAAGAACAGATCCACTACTTAGCATTTGGATCGATAGAACAAGATGAAACTTTCCTTTCTCCTTGCTTTTGTTGGCTGTGTTACCTTTTCCTTTTTTGTAGCACCTTAAAACATATTAACTGTTTTATTCTATAACCTGAATGCATATGTATAGGTAGTGTAACTTGACGTCAAAAGGATAGGAGTGGTGCAGTCCCCCACAACATTATTTTGAGCTGGGTCTGCAATACAAAATGTATATAACGTATGGGTTGATGATATTGAACTTTGGGTCTCGCACTGTGCCTTATTGATAGCACTCTGAGTTGTTCTTGAAGCAATATGTGCATATTTTATGCAGCTGAAATGCCATTGTTTAAAGAAATTTTAATAACATAATATCTGCATCTGGAAAATAGTATAACCATGGTGTGATTACAGTGGTATGATACCCTGAGAAAATGAAGGTGATGTCAGACTTGTATTCTGCTGCTGGCTTTTTTCTAAGCTTTTAAAGATGACTCTTAACATGTGTGTCTGAATTGAAAAACAGGAAAAAAGAGAAGAGACATCAAAATGACCAATGGTTTGAGAGGTTTACATATGATGTATAACTACAAAAATCAAGGGTAGCAAGAAAAGTTGGAAAGCATTGAATGAAGTGTGCAAGTCAGCTGTTCTATCTCATGCAAGAGAGCAATATTTGAGCTCTGAAAGTGCATTGTATTTGGCAACAGTGAAAGAGATGTCTCAAGCAGCATGTTCTTTTTCTTCCATTTATGGAGTAGATTTGTTTGGAGTTTTTGGTTTTAGATGACAGAACTCTCTCTGACTATCCTGTCTCAGAGTTTCTAGATGTGCTCCTTCCTGTTCCCAGAGCTCTGTGATGGGTGTACAGTTGCCCATGCTTGCTTTCTCCACCCTTGGCTATGGGCTGTTGTCCCTGAGCTAATGGGAAGGTGACAGTATGAATCCACACTATCTGCCAGCTGGGTCAAAATGGTGCCCAATTCCAGAGATCAGTAAACATTCCAACATGAGTTGTTCAGTGTCGTGCTACTTCAAAGTAATGTGTGCAGGGAAACTGCAGTTTTAATTTTGAGAGGGATTGTTGCCTAACAATGCGGATAGATGTGTGATGGTATTCAAAGAAACGTCTGCACATCTGTTTCCTCCTAATTTCAGTGGTATATCCAGGGATTTTACAGAGTAATTACTTGCATAATTGGCAATATTTGTTGTTTTCAGGTACAATAAAACAACTCCAATCTGTTTAAATGACATGCTATGACAGAGCTCACTCCAATTTATTTGGTGGTGTTCAGTGAGAAAACTGGGAGTTAAAGAAATAGTCTTCCTTCTTCATTTTAGCTCTTGGGCTCCTGATATTGTGTGTGTGTGTGATTGTCTAAATATAGACAGAATTCTTTTACAGTTAGTGAATGAAGAGGATTTATTTCATTTCAGAAGTATCGACCTATATCTTTCCTTCCCCCTTGCACCAGCGGTCCTTCAGGCCTTCTTGTTTTACTGGTGATTCCACGTGATTTTGTTGCCTGAGACTTCAAATAAGCCACAGTGTTTTAAATGTGCCTCTATCCTTTGAATTTTTGGCACTAGGAAAATGAGCTAAAATTGCTAAACTGCTGTAACTTTGGAAACTGTTCTCCAAGTACATATAATAGTTATCTATCCTGTTTGTAACAGTGCCAAAAGAAGTTATTTTGAAATGCATGAGCTGGAAACTCCATTCTCTTGAAGAGGAAGCACCTTTCACTTTGCAGGGTTGTCACAAACCAGGGGGTACATTATCCTCTTAATGCACTTGCATAACTGCCATTAACATTAATGGAAATTACATGCACTGACTGCGAGGTGAATTTACCCTTTTGTTGAAATGAATGATCTGCTGCGACAGATTTTCCACTGATGCTAAATCAAATTTAGATTGCTACACCACTGTCACTAATGCACATTTTAGTGTCTTTGTTGATTGTAGCTTGTTGAAGAAAGTTCACAATGAAACTTTATTAGGTCATGTGTCCCTTACAAACAAAAATCCCTTTAAAAAGAGGGAGCCTGTATGCTTCCTTCTCTTGTGTAGTGTGCAGACCACTGCGTAGCAAACTTTGTGCAGCAAACTTCCTTCTCACTTGGTATTTACTGCTTTCAGTCCTTCTAGAGCTGGTCTGTAGGGTCTGTGCATTGGAGATTGCACACTGTTGGCCTGTGGTTGGGACAGAGGAATGCGGAGTTTCCTGGTTTCTGTTCCTGACCTCGCTGCTGAATGTCTTTTTGGCTCTGTGTGACTCATCTGTCTTATCCAACTCAAGTTTGTGTCTAAAATATGTGGAAATGGAACAGTATAGCTCACAGGTGTGTTGTAAAACTTAATTGGCTGCGAATTGTTTTATCAGGAGATGGAAGTCACTACTGAAAGGTCAAATGCTATCTCAGAAAGCGATATAACAATCTTACCAAAATGTCAGCAACACGTAGCCCCTGTTTTACCAGCATCTTCAGCATTAGTGTGACTCGCTGTTCAGGAGTGGTGGTGTACTTGCACTGACACAGTTGTACCCTTGCAGCCCCTAGTGTGGATGCAGTTGTACTGACAGAAATTGCTCCTCTTGTGCTGGTGGTTCCTGAGCACAGCTGGCAGGTTCCCCCCGCCGTGCTGCAGCTGTATGGGGGATCTGTGCTGCTTCATTTGAGCTCATCCAGGGTCACACTGAATGTAGTTGAAGAATGTGGCCTAATGAAAAAGGGTCAGGACGATTAGCCTTTTACAGCGAAGTCAGAATTGGGTCATTGGAAGCAATGTTTGTTTTTAGGCTAAAATCCAAATAAATCATAAATTAAACAAGTACATTTTCATTGTTTTTTCTAATATATCCTGTGTGGCTTTTCAAAATATTTACTTCTCAAACAATTATAGTTCTTCCTACACATCTCTCCTGTGCTGACTTTTTTCCTTGAAACTACAGCTGGTCATTTTCCTTAGGAGTTCACAGGAACTGTCATATTTCCATCCTGCTTTGGACTTCAAATAGCAAAGTGATGCGATCTTCCTTTTCTGCTCAGTCACTGCTTTTCTTCCAATGATGTTCTTGCACAGAAAAGCTGTCCTGTCCATAGTCCACCATGTAACACCATTTTCACTGTAGCATCATTTAATGATAAAAATGGCAGCATTAATTTTCTTAATTATTAGATGTATGCTTGAAACTTCGTAGTTGAAAAGATGGAAGCTCGGAATCAAGGAATTTGTGATGTGTGTAATTCTGTATTAGATACAGTAGTAAAGTGTAAGCCCAGTGTGACACTGTCAGCAGTGCAAGGTTTGAAGAAAATCATGCTTTTTGTAAAGCACTATTAAATCAGTACCTTTGAAAGCTGTTCTTAGGCATTCTGAAAGAATCCACTGGAGGTAAACTGTATTTAGGTATTTATTTGAACACCGTTACTTTTCGTTGTATGATGGATTTAGTTCCAAGTCACCGCCTCGAGGAGCTCGGCTAAGCTTTTCTCAGTTACTAATAAGCATTGTGTCCCTTAATTTCCCCTGCACGACTGTAATGAGCTGCTGTACTAGGGCAGGGGGCAGTGCTCGAGGTCTCCTCGTGTGCCCCCCGGGCCGCTCACGAGAGGACCACGGCCCACGAGGGGCCATTCATTTCCCCTCTCGCCCCCCGGAGCGCTCCGTGTGCCCGGTATACTCTCTGCGCACCCTTCCCCCGGTGGGGGCCTGGCCCCGCTGAGCAGCCACAGCCCGCGGAGCTGCCGCCGGGCTCGGGGCGAGTTGCGGCCGGAGGAACAGGTTTCCTCTGCGCGCCGCCGGGGCGTTGCGTCAATGCTGGGAGGAGGATCTTCGAGGTAAATGAAGTTTTTAAACGGGGAAGGGAGAAGGGAGAGGAAGAAGGACGGGGCGGGTGGAGCGGAGCACCCGCCCGAGCGCTTCCTCCCGGCGCTCGCTCTAGAGCTTCTGTCGCTGCCCGAGGATGCGCTTCTCCTTCGCGGCGCTCCGCGGGCGGCCTGGCAGCGCGGCGGCACGGCGAGGCTGAGCTCCATCTCCGCGGTGAGTGCGCGGCGGGGGAGGGGGCGGCGGTGCCCCGCGTCTGCGGCTCCGGAGGCCGAACCGGGCGGGGAGCCGAGGCGGAGGGACTCGTGCAGCGGGGGCTGGAAGTTGTGTGGGGCGTTCGGAGAAAAAGGGCTGGGAAGGCAGACGGGGGCGATGCGGTGCGGCCGTGCCTTTGGGAGCTCCTCGCGTTGCTTCCCGCTGCGCCGCCGCCCTTCAGCCCCAGCCCGGTGCGGCGCGGAGGGCGCTCGGTGCGGACATCGGCAGCTCAACCCGAGGCGGGCGGTGGTCGCGAGGAGAAGAGTTGGCAGATAAGTGATGCTGGAGCACTTAGCCTCCCGTTTCATAAATCATCGCGTGCATCCGGGGAACGCGTGCAGCTGAACGTCTGTATGTGTTAACGGATGTATGTTTGTTTCTATATGTAGCAGGGTTTGTTTCTATATGTAGCAAAAAAAAAAAAAAAAAGTGTTTAGTTGATAGAATGTGTCTGTTAAGTGTTCTTGTCTACCTTTTCTGTCTTAATGTTCTTGTATTCATTCCCTTCTGGTAAGTCTGTGGTTATTATTGTATGTAACACAAGTTAATGTAACTATCTTTAAAATCAGCGTGTCTTTATGGTTTATAAAGACGTGAGGTTAATAGGTATAATAGGGGAGTAATTCTTAGTCTCTTAGAAGTTGTTGTTGGGCTGTTATCTGCATGTAGTGCAGAAAAACATGTTTGTTACTGTGGGTTTTGGGGATCCAATTAGCAGTGCAACCTACCTGAAGGCTTATGAATGTTGTGACTTAACGGGAAACCTGTAGTAAAAATATGCAAGTGGTGAATAGGAAGAATAGAATGGAGATGTGAGGAGTTTATTGAGTATTTTTAACTTTTTTTTTCTTTTTTTTTTTTAATAAAGTTCTAAGGAAAACTATAACTGAACTGTAATTCAGTGTTAGTTGAAAGGAAGTTGCATAATAAGGAAGGGATTCCACAATGAACGTAGGCTTCCCTTTGATAAATATTTAGCTTTGGTATGGAGTTCACCAGCATAGGGAAAACAATTCAGGAGAATTCATCTGCATGGTAATCCAGTGCCCTGATAAGTCTGAAAGGTCTGTTCCTGATTTCTGTATAAGTGTTGGTTGCTCGTGAAGGAAAATAATGGAGCCACAGTTAGGATAGGGTAAATCAGCACAACTGTTTTCATTGAGAGCCACGCGTAGCTGGACTTAAATGTCTGACTGGCTGGGGGAAAAATGAAAAGAAAAAAGGAAGTGCCAAAGCAGAAGATACGTCATGTTAGATTACAAGATGAATGACGATTTCAACCTTCTCCTGAGGACCTGGTTGGATTACCAAGAGAAATCCTCCCAGTTCACAAATAAAGCTGTTTTTATCTCTTACAAACAAAGTGTAATGGTTTCCAATGATGGCTGACAGCTTCAGTGAAAAGGTAATGTCAGAACCAAACCTGGCATGTATAGGAGCAACTCGAGAGTTAAGAGAACAGCAGTGCGGCTGAATCCATTTAACTGGCAAAGTGGTCTTAATTGGGTTGGTTGCTAGGGAATGGATCCGCCACCATGTATTTCAATGACTTTAAACAGTGGACAAATGGCACACCTAAGTGTGCTGAAATAATGCACCTGGTCTTGGCTCCAGCTGGATGTGGAGCAGGTGTGTGTTGCTTGTTGCTAACCTGCTTTCCCTTACTGTGCAGTTCCACTTCATGCCTTTCATGCTGTTACCCTGTTCTATTGTGGCTGCCATACCAATTCTGTACTTAGTGCTTTGCAGCGCACGTAAGAAAGAAAAAGATCAGTTAGTGTAAGCAAAACTAGGCAACAGCTTTGTAGAAATAGTCTTAAAGCAGGATTATCTTACGTATTTAATATGTGAATTAATTTAATATCTTTGTGCTTTTTCTATTACAACAGGAGTACTCTTGATTATATTGACCTAACATAATTGTTTAACTTAAGTAAAGTTGCACTAGCTTTGTGCACAGGATGGTTGTGTGGCTGGTATTAGCAAGGTTTGGAGCTGCACTGTGTGCTGGCTGCTATCAGCTACTGGGTTGACAGACAGGGATGTTACATCTGTGCCAAGCAATACTAATCAATAGCTTGACAAAAAACACCATCTGGGGATAGGACTGACATCAGTCATCCTTGTGCATCCTGCCTGCGCTGCAGTGGAACTGACAATAATTACTGAGGGCAGTATTAAAAAGAAGTTGTCCTTCCTTGGTGTTAAAGTTACTTGGGAGCAGAACTTGTCTCTGTTATTTTATAAATAGAGTAAATGCACTAAAATCTTCGACTTTTATGATGTAACTTAGTGTAATGTTCTACGCTGCCACACAGGAGAACTGAGTTTGGCACTATTCTTATTCCCCATACTAGCGGGAGTTAAGAACAAAAAGAGGCAGCTGTATCTAATTCAGGCTATGAAGGGAATCAGGGACTTGTTAAACTCAACCGTAAACCACAGAAAATAAGAGGACCAGACTTTCTATACTGCAGCCTGCTCGGAAGTTGTAGGCTTGATGAAGCTCAGCTAGATGACCCAGCTGCAGAATGTTTGATGCATTTCTGATAGCACTTCCCTAAATGTAAAACAGGAGTGGCCAGACCAGTCAAGTTCATATATGTAATCTGGGAGAAAATAGGAGGCGTACCTAATTCTCATGAGAACCACTACAAATCAAGCATCTTTAATATTGGAGGATGGCCTGCGGAGAAGCATAAAGCAGTGGACCATCTGTGCCACTCAGAACAAAATGCATCATTGGAGTGGGTGCTATATTAAAAGTGAAGGCAGATTGGGGCATTGCCGGCAGACTCTTAGTGCTGCTGTTGAGTCACAGTTTAACTTGTTGATAGAAATGGGGAAGAGTTATTAATGTGCTGTATGTCATATTTCCTTCCCTGAAGTTCACTGAAAGCAAGGGGTTAAAATACTCATCTATATTTGACCACTGGCAGTCCATGCAAGAGACTCTTCTGTTACTATTCTCAGAACTATTTAAAGCTGGCTTTTAGGTTTTACAGCAAATATGCTGTTAGTAGTGGCATGTCTTTCTTTTATGAATACACTTTTTAAGAAATAGGTTATTTTCTAAAATTGCTTTAATTTTCTTACCTAGTTACTGGTGTGAGTTTTGCACGTAATTACATGCTTTGAGCTGGTTCCTGGCAGCACTTACCCTGATAATAACAGGAACATAACTCATGAAAATAGTTGACAATTTTCCATTGAGGAGGGGGATGAGAAAGAGATAACAGGTTTGGGGAGAAAATGCCTCTTGTACTTCACATGAAGTTCTCTTCTCCATCTGCAGCGTCCTCTCAGATATAACTAATTCTTTTAACCATAAATGTACTCATTTGGTAAAGTAGCTATGGAACAGCAGTTTAAGTGCATCCCTGAATGTGTTAAGTATTTCACAGATAGATAAGCAACACTCTGAGCTGGGGTCAACTTCTGTTTTTAAATATAATGGAGTGAGTGAGGGGCAATAAACTTTGAGGAAAAGACAGACTGAGGGGAAAGAGGCCATAAGGTTGCTTCCATGCATTTGTTCAAAAGAAGTGAAAAGAACAGGATGAAGATTATCACAGATTATCATATGCACAGCACTCTTCAGTGAGTGTAGTTAAGAGCAGATACAGCAAAAAGGGACAGCCTTCCAAATGCTGCAAGAAATGACAGCAAATGCTATTATTCAGAGAAATGATTGGCTAATGTAGAACAGTAGAAAAAACCAAGAAAACATTAAATTTTAGACTGTCAGAAAAATAGAAATGATAAAAGCATCTGTATTATTCTTTTTTGTTCATTTTGGTTTTTGTTAAAGTGTAATACGTGTGGAATAATCTTGGAAGATCAGAAGCCATTTCTCTACCTCTTCCCCCCAGAAAACCAGTATCTAGGAATATATATGTATGCCTGCTAAGCTGATGTTTTTCTTTCCCCTCCTGTTTTGAAACAGATCCAGCTTTGCTTCTCAGGCTGCTTTTGACTTCTCTGGACGGTAGCAACACATTGAATCTGACATGATTCTTCCCAGTTCTACTGCTGCAGATGGAATTCTGAGTACAAGGAATGAAAATTGATAGGACTTACCGGTGCTTGTTCTTCTGTAGCCTGGCAAGTCTCTGATCAGCAGCAAAGGTACTAAAACTGTATCTGCGAATTTAGGAAGCTGGATTTTTCTCTTTCCCTACCCACTGGAATAACTGCAAAGATATGTAAAATTAATATTTATTTTTGATGAAGAAAGTTGATTTCACCTGCTAGTAAAACTCAATAGAGAGACTACTAAGGAAGATGGATTTTTCTTTTCTTCAAAAACGTGTTAGCATACATTTTTGGAAAGCAGCCTTAGTAAATATTGCATCATACTTTAGTGCATATCTGTTGACTTATATGAAAATTAAATACCTATTTCTTAAATAAGCATAGAATTTGAATATAATTTTTCAGACCAGTGGTTTTGCTATTTCATGAGAACTTTCTTAATAAGAATTTATCTCAAAGAGCAGACACTGAGAGAGATGAAGTAATAACATGGCTATGAAATAATCTGCTTGGGGAAAAATTGTTCTCCCAAGTGGCTATAGGAACAGGATAGCCAGTGTATTTATTTGGATGAAATATACTTGGCTGGGTTCTTTCTACTCAGGCATTTCTGGTCTTTACAAAAAGCAGAGAGCCTCCCTTGTGTCATTATTAATTGATTTTTTTTTCACTGCATTGCAAGAGATCATTGGCAACAGTCCAGGAAGTGGTGAGCAGCAAGTAAGGAACCCATCAGAAACTCAGTCATTGATCACTAGGTCTGATGAAATAATTAGTACTTGATATTTCTATGCAGTTTCATACCAGTATTTTAACTTCTGAAAGCAGGAGAAAATCCCTTTATAGCAGAAGACTGAGCATAACTGTGATTTCAAAAATGCTCGTTCATTTTTAGGAATCTCCTTGGAGGAATGGCCAGACTGCCTTTTCTGGCTCACTGGAAGGAGCAGTATCGGTTAGTTTTGCTCTGTTTTACAAACAAGTCGAACTGGGGGAACTGTGTTTATGGTGAAGTAAAGTCTAAGGCAGTGCAAAACATTTAAGTGCATTCCCAGTCATTTGCCGTAGTAGCCTTTGGTACTCAATAATACTTTAAAATCTTGGAAACCAATAGAAATGTTGAAAGGAAATCACACTATCATCAAAGCTGGAGACTTCAAACAGTATCCTACGACAGTTTCAGGGTCTGGACTGCTCTGTACTCTAATGAAATCTGTAAGATAAAACAGTGTATAAGAAGTCTTCTAATTTGACGATCCTTTGTGAGTTTATAAATGTGTGGCAAACTCAGTGAATTTTACTGCTGCTTAAAGATATACATAGATGTGTTTTTGACATCTGCATTTTTTGATGCAGTAAGCAAAAATGTCATCTCAATACATCCCAGAACCTTAAATAGGAAGATTACTTTTTATGTGTCAAAGCAGGAGTAAGAGTTTGATGCTCTACTGTGCCCTTGAAATTGCTGCTGAATTTGAACATAGAGTGAAAACTTAATTGTATATGTAGGTATCAGCTTATGAACTGTGAATTTTTCAAGTTTCTGCTACTAGTTTTTACTTTCCCTTGGAGGTAACTTTGTTGTTGTTCCTTTGGAAAGGGGGTGCTGAGGGAAAAGTATAAATAAATGCATGTTTCTTTCTCTCTTACAGGATACCTGCAAACAAAAAAGAAGCAGAAGATATTAACACTAAATCAACACAATATGGCACAGCATAGTCTTGTCCTCGGACTGTTCATGATGGTGGCTTTATCACTGTTGGATGGAAGTTCAGCTTTCCTGTTAAATCAGCGTCTAAAGGGAAGATTTCAAAGAGACCGTAGAAACATCCGCCCAAACATCATCCTTGTTCTTACTGACGATCAGGATGTAGAACTTGGTAAGAAATCAACATAACATAAAGAGAATTTTAGGTTATGAGTATAGTGCTGCTTTTCCTTGAAGACAGATGCTTGTTTTTAAAATAATTATATATATGTATAATATAGATACAGATATATTGTGTGTGTGTGAAAAATACTAAATTAGAAGGAACAAGATAGAAAAAGTTGGAACTTGAAACTTAGCCTTATGTAGGTTTCCAGTTGCATGCAGTTGAAGGTAGTAGCTACTTAAAATATCAAACTTCCTGTTTCTGTGGAAATATGAGATTCCTGTCTATCTGTCCTCATCTACGTGTCTAAACTGTGCTTCTGGCAACTGCAAGTGTAGCCTGGGAAGCTACATGCCTAAGCAGTAGGTTTTAATTCATAACTGATTATTGCACCATGTAATTACCCAAATTTTTTGTGTAATTGCAGGCATACATTACGTACACAACTTTTATTTTAATTGCTTAAATCTTACCTAACATATTCATACTATTCTCAGTATTGTCCGTTTAGATGTGTAGTTAATTACTGGCCAAGATTGCTTAGTGTGAAAAGGTTCTGGAGTGCTATTTATGCTATTTTCTACGTAGCTATTTAATGCTATGTTAATTGTTGAAGAAAGGAGATTAAACATGCTTTGCCTAATGATTTGGAACAATGAATTAACAGTCAGAATTTGGGTTTTCTTGTATTACCTGAGCTAGCTTATATTTACATAATGTTGTCTGCACTTAGGAGAAGCGATTAAAACAAACCAGTTTATATTTGTAATTTCACATTAAAAATACACTTTTATGTGGCTATAAAGCCTGAATCATGTGAAAGATGAGAGCTGCTATATGTGTGGTCTGGTGGGGTTTTTTGACAAGCTGCTATGCCAGATTTCTAGTATCAGACCTCAAAGAAGAAATGGAACACAAATAAAAGTCAAGTTAATTAACTTGTATTACTTCTATACTTCTCTAGTTGAGAGGTTAATCACATCAATATGGCAATGTTCTAATAGATGCTTCCTTTTTATCAGTATTACTGCATGTCTGTGATATTGTGGTTGGTTTTGGTTGTTGTTTATTGTTTTGTTTTGCTTTTTTGATGTTGTCACTTTTCTTTTTTAAGTGGTGATTTGGATCACAAAAAGCTGTTTTAATAATGCATACCTGAAAGAACCCGCGTATTTTATCTTGCAGGCTCAGAAGGTGGTCCTAAAAAATTTATCATCTTCTATTTTATGCTAGCCCGCTTGTTTCTGATGCAATTGTTGAAGTCCTTTGGGCAGTATATTTCTCTTCTCTCGTATCTTGATGCTTTCCAGTTTCAAGTGTAATGGGCACGTGTCCACATAAATTAGGATCTAACTAAGGAAAATCCATCCAATGAAGCTGTGATTAGATACTCGTCATCTGTGACTAGTGGCTTTGTGAGACCCAATATTTGTTTGAATTAATTTATTTTTTTTGCCTCTTTTCTACTGAGCTGTCCGAGTTAATCAAAGTTGGCATTAGTGGGGATTGTGGTTAATGCATTTAAGAAACATGAAAACAAGATATGAACTACAAGTAAAGCTAAGGAACACTTGCAAGCTGTGACAGCATAGCAGAGAAAGTTGTGTATAAGGAAGATTTCAATTACTAGGAGTGTTCTCCAACTGATGGATGTTGTAGCTTTCATTTTTCTGTTGCAGTTACATTTGAGTCAAAAAGGAGCACAGTGCAGCATCAAGTGCCCCTAACAGACTCTTCTATTTAATTTAAGGTAGTTTTAACAGTAGCAGGTGGGGTTTGCCAGGAGATGTGGCTTTTTCAAGAGAGGGAGTTCAATGTTTTCCTGTTTGCGCTGCTGCTAATCAAGAGTTTATTTAGGAAACCAAGACCCAGTCTGCTATTGAAAAAAGGATGAGACTGGTGAGGCACTGATGAAAAGTGTGTAGAATCTCCAGGTCAAAGGAGAACAAGTGTACATTGTAATGGATACAGATGGAAAAAGGTAAACGAGAACATCAAGAACCACTGAAACATACATGCGCAGTTGACTATCATTTTAATCAAGAGTCGTAATGAAAAGGTGAATAAAAAGAAGAGGAATGTACTGATGATGAGAAATAATTAAACGGAACCAAATACTTTTTCCCCCATTAGAGCCATGCAAGTCTGTGTTAGTCCTGTGTGATGGACTCAGTCTCTCCAGTTAATTAGGTTGCCCATCATGTTGCTGTGGTTTAATAAATCAGCTTATTATCTCATAGCTGGAGAAGTATCTGATTATTTAGAAAATATTTAAGCCATGTCAGAGTAGTCCAAGCAAGTGGTGATACATGTGTTCCTACATGTTCCAATGTGTGAGAAAAATAAAAGAAGTGTCATGGAGATAGTTTCTTAGTTATCATACATAAAGATAAGTGTCTTAGAGCTGTGTTAAAATTAAAGATTAAAAAAAAGGAAGTGAAGATGTGAAAAGGATGTCTAACGAGGTTCAAATAGAAGGCTTTAGGGGAGTGTGCATTCTGGGATTGTGAACATATTTGCATGCAGATGCTACTTCTCAAATTGTCCTTCAGAGTTGTCTGAGTCACTTGAGACTTGAAAGCTCTTAAACAGGTGAAATTTGCTAAAACTTGTGTAGATTATGACCTCTGACAGCAAAACACAATTAATGAGAAAGTCAATGTTATTTCATGAACAACTGCTAAACCGATAAAGGATTTTTTTTCGCTAGCCCTGATTGCAGTCTTATTGAGTAGTTAATGAAAGATACTTGTATTTTTATATGTTGTTACATGCCAGTACAGGCTTTGAATAATTCTATTTCCAATATAACATCCACTTGGAGAACAAAATTAGATTAAGCACTTTGCTATATTGGATGTTTTTTCTCTGTAGCATTTGTAAATATAATCGGTTCTCCTGTATTGCAGTGTGTTGTTTTTTTTTTCATAACGTATTAAAAAGTAAATTTGAATTCTTATCTAGTGGTATGAATAGGTATCTAGATACCTTTTAACTTTATCATGTGTGAGCTTAACATCAACGTCAGGATCCCACTGAAACATGTATTTTTTGTGTGCATTCTCCATTAATATTAGTCAAAATATTAGCCTAGTCCTTAAAGTGAGCTGTGAAGAGATGCTGAGTGTAAAATTTTAGACACTGCACAAATTTCAAGCGTAGTTTCAACTTAGTTTTTTCTTTTGGTTAAGTGAGAAGCTTGAGTGCATCAAATGGATTTTAATTAGCTATTTTCATGGTCTTGTAGATCTTATGTTTTTGGAAAATAGCATCGAAATTCCACATTTAACTACTAAATCATATTTAATCATTATCAGTGCGTTTTGACATGTCGCAGACATTTTCTGTATCATATATTGACACTTTAAAGCATAATTTCTCTTGGTACATGAGCTAATGAAACCTCAGAAGATTTTTCAGCTCAAAAGGTGATTTGATGAGGTTCCAGCTGCTGATTAGCATTTAACTAATCTTCTGCTGTGGAAAGATCAACTTATACTTTTTTTCTGCAATTCTATGTTTGTACTGGAGGCAAGCTGAAGAAAATAAGCTTTGGTTGGCTGGTTCCAGGCTGTTTAAAATATTTAAAGCTGGCCTATATAACATTGCACGGAAGAGTATGCTGGAGTTTTACCTTCCACTGGTCTGTCACTCCATATTAGTTGTCAAGCTAGAGAAGCAAATTAGATCATAAGTTTTTGTATTAGAGACTGTTGATATATAGGTCCTTGTAATTACAACAGTTTCATTAAAGACAGTTAGCATCCCCCCAAGGGGAGTCTTAACATGTGCTGTTATTTATGCACAGATGTATCTGTCATCTAAAGGAGTTGTTATATTGTATTTTAATATTGGAATGGCAGAATTTCAGTCAGCCTACTTGTCCTTGGTCTAGTTCATAAGATGACACAGAGGAAACATCCACAGTTTTCAGTCACGTAATGCGTAACTGACTGTTAACTGTGTTAATGTCTTTGAAGAAATGGAGGCTTCTCCCAAAATGCTACTTTCTTTACAAGTTATAGACAAGTTCTATAGCACAATTATAGAAAGCAAAAAAACCCACTTGTTTTGTTTGGAACTCTTATTTCAAAATGTGGAGTTCACCGAGCTCTGAAGAGAAGGTCAGTAACTCACCCTGGTTCTTGTACCAAAGTGATGTGACAAGAATGTACTCCGATCTGAAAAATGCACAGATTTTCTTTCTTTATTATATTCATTCCAACAAAATGATCTTAAGAAAACTACTGCCATGTCAGTTTTAAGATGAAATGATATACAGGAGCAATTAACCTTCATTCATAGTTACAGAGAATCAGATTTCGTATTTGGCTTATGACCATTTCCCCTCTAGGTTTTTACTCCTGGTTATATCAATGTTCTCTGTATCAAATTGACCTACTGTTGCAGTTTCATAATGAAATCCCTTCTTAAAGAGCTTAGAAGCAGCCTAAACCCATCATTGACATACAGTTTGTGCCAGATGGTTGCAGGATACATTGATTAAAGCTGAACTATGAATCCCACTCAACCTTGGGTAAGTTAGCCCCAACCCTACTACAGCATAAACCAAGTTTATCTAGGTTTATCATTCTAGTAGAACTAATTCAAAGCCTTGTCTTAAACAGGTGACAGCCTTTTGGCAACTGTGTGTTTTTTAATAATACCTGGCAAAAAGACTTTGACTCCCATTACCTTAAATCATCCAACTCCCTACTGGTTAAACTTGCTTGTTTGTTTTTGGATTATGGTTGTGTGTCCCAACTACTCGTCTAAAACCTTATAATACAAAACTAAGCCTTAGAAAATCTAGAGAATTTTAGCTAACCCCTTTATCAAAGTGGATCAAGTGGATAGAAAGAACTCAGTGAGCTGGTTATGGAAATTGTAACGAGGGCTTTGTTTTATTGCTACCTCTTCCAGAAATAATTCCCGCTAATATTAAATTTGAGAGAAGAGAGTGTTTTATGCAGTAGAAAACTCAACTAGACCTGCTTGAACAGAGGGTTTGGAGCCATCCCTTCCATGTGAACAGTTCTGTGATTACAACCCTCAGCAAAAAGCATACTGCAGAAGCAGAAAGCTGGCACAAAAGGCAGTGCATCAGGTATCTTCAGAAACCAAGGATTAAATAATACAAACTTTGGTCAGACTTGTTGCACAAAGTTAATTTCACCCTCAGGCCGCATTATCTCAGTCTAATTCACGTTGAGTCTTGCCTTCAGCTACTGGAACAGTACTAGTGGCTCCAGAAAGGCTGTGCAGACACTCTAGGTTACAGTGGGAAATCTTGAGCTTAGAGAGAAATTCAGAAATCTTCATGATCTGTGTCAGCAGGTTTGAGTTCAATCTTAAGTTAGGATTTGACTATTTTACCCTTCTCAGAACCATGGGAAAACTTCCTAAGTGGGGGGGAAATGTATCTCCTAGGATTTAGGTTTCCTATGAAATCACAGTGCTGTTACTACCTGTGGTTGATTCTGGTGGAACCCGTGAGCTCTTTGCTGGTATGACTGAAACAGGAAAATATTGCTGAGATGGTTTTCTTTTTCCAGGTTCTATGCAAGTAATGAATAAAACAAGACGGATCATGGAGCATGGAGGTGCTCATTTCATCAATGCCTTTGTGACAACACCAATGTGCTGCCCATCTCGCTCCTCTATTCTTACGGGGAAGTATGTCCACAACCACAACACCTACACTAACAATGAGAACTGTTCTTCTCCATCCTGGCAGGCTCAGCATGAAATACGTACATTTGCTGTGTACCTCAACAACACAGGATATAGGACAGGTAAGATCAAGACTAACTCTACTTGAAAGTTTCCTTAGCCTTTTTAGTACAGAGGCTAACATAATATTTTAGTTCATTTTCATAATGGACTGCAGCAGTGTGGAATGCCATAGCTTCTGTTGTGCATGTAAGGTTGTAGGTTTAGCTTCCTTGTTCGTTTACATGAGGAAATGTAAACAAACAAACAAACAAACAAAAACAAAAAAAAAAAGAAAAAAGAAAAAAACCTCTGCCATCAACCTTTACAGATGAGTAAATGTGCATGGTATAGGAACAGAATGTCTTGCCTTGGCACAGCAAATGAAAAATATGCCCTGTAAAAGAGGAGAAATACAATGGAAGTGATTTAATGATTTGAATTTTGCATTGAACAGATAAGTTAATCAAACTAAGAATGCAAGAGAAGGATACTCCCCTTCTGTGCATTGGGGCAGAGCAATCTGGTGGATTGCTGGCAGTTCATTCTCAGAAATATGTTTAAGGTAAAATATCTGAGAAACAATCAGCAAAATCATATGTACACTTGAGAAACAAATATTCGTCCTGTACATTTCCTGCTCCTTAGGAAGAAAGATCCTGTAGAAAGGATTTCAGAAAATATGGAGCACTTGTTTCACGCTTGTTTCCTTCCTGCGTTCTGCGTACATGAGATTTAGGTTCTTGCCAATTACAATTGCATTTCCTGCTAAATAAATGCTTTCTGTCCTGTCAAAAAAATAGGCATGTTACTTGTAGTATATCTGCTATAGTAGTTCAGTTATTACTGGTAGTACATATTCATGCTTTGAATTTAAGATTGAACTTGATGGTGCTTTCAGAGTATAAAATTTAAATAGTAATTGCACTAAGATCTTTTTTTGTCGTTGGTAACCATTCATGTGTGCTGTGTGTGCCATTACTGTAAAGGTTTGGTCTTAAAACAAATAGGTAATTTCCCTGTTTTGTTTTTTAAAATAAAGACTTGAATTAATGTGGAAAGAAGTAAATTAGGGGAAGTGTGCGTACTGAGTTAATTGGTTGCTGTTTCCCTCCATTTATCATTCCTGGCACTAATTGTGGCGATCGTATGAATACCACACCAAGAGTTATTCTTCATTTGTTTTGTATTGCTGATATTTGTTTGTTGTCATAATTTTTTATATGTAGCAGCTATATTTTGAACACCTGCAAGGTCTACTGAATTGTACAGCTGTTGCAGATATCCCAGTAGTTAGGTGTTATATTTTTATATTAATGTTTACATTTAGACTCAACATTTATATTGAATCTCTATTATCTTTTCTTTCTGTTCCTGTGAAGTTGCAAGCTCAATGTATTGGGATATGAGAAATAGTTTTACAGTTACAAAGTGATCTTAAGGTAAAATGAGATCTCCATTTGTGTAGCTTAACAGGATCTACTGTTACAGAAATTTAAATGCATATTGCCATTTCTGAAGGTTTTTGTTAATTTCTGGTCTCCGAATAAAACCTTGTGTTAACCGATATGGGGAATCAGCCAGCATCAAGGAAGTGTTTATTTTCACCTTTTATTTCCAAAGATCTCAGGAGAATTAACCTGTTTGAGAAGCAGCACAAAATGGCACTTTGGAAATACAATTTGCACGATTTCAAAAATAACGTGTAAGGAGGATATTCCTGGATGTTATGAGTAACATCTGTGGTACGTGGTGTCCTTAAACATGACTGCAGTAAAGGAAGATCAGGAAAGCACGAGTTAATTTATAGATCTGTTTCTTAGAGGTCTGTGGTGTTGCTGGCATAACCTGCTAATATGTGATTTAGCTTCCTGCTGCTTTTGTTTATTTGTTTTCTTGAAGAAGAAAAAGCAGTCATGGTGAATTTGGTTTTTGCTTAATATGTAAGCTCACAGCTCTGAAATGGGAAAGCTGTCATTTTGCTGGATGGGTTGTTTTTTTTCTTAATTCATAGGCCAAGCCTTCTAGTGTTTCCCTTTTATGTTTTCTTTTTTATTTACTCTTGAAAGAAAAAGCTGTACTCTCCTACTGCTTTTAAGCTTCCCTTAGTCTTATGTTGTTTAGATTATATTTTTTCCCCCTTTCCTGTCACTCATTTCACATCTCCTTGCCCTTGTCTCCATAATGCTGATCTCCCCGTGTTTTATTCTGTTGCAAAAGACAGTTCTGCTGGTCATCCTGCATTGTAGTATTTTTCCTGAGGCGTTTGTGGTTTGGATCCATGTAGACCTTTGGGAGATGTGCTGATGGTTTGCAGGCAGGAGGGATCTGTGTGGTGTGCGATTCACCTCCACAAGTTTCAAGTAAGATGTGCAAGAGTAGATTGAGAAGGTGGGACTTTCCTGTAATTGTTTCTTAGCTTCAGCCTTGGTTGCCACCTTTATATTATTCAACTTTAATGTCCTACTAACCAGTGACTTGGCTGTATAGAGGTGAAAGTAAGAAACTGAGCTCAAGGTAATTTCTGTCTCCATGTGGAAGTCAGGATTTTGACCCTCATGTGTAAGACACACTGTTGCTTTATGTGAATCAATTAAATATTGTGACAGTGCAATGACTGGCTTGTCATCCTGCAATGGAAGCCTTCAAGGCAGTAGATGTTAAAGGTGTGTCTTCCTTTACATTAACCTGTCTGACAATGTAAAAATTACCGGTGTTAAGAACAGCAGCTAAAAGGCCACATTCTCCTTATGTAGCCAATACATGCAGACACCAGATCTCTAATCTCAATAAGCATTCAGTCTAGAGCATTGTTCCATTATGTATTGTGGGGTTCGGGGCAAGAAAGGAACAAGCCAAGTCAATTAATGAATTAATCTTTAGAAGAGTCCCTGTAATCAATATCTGAATTATCAGGGCCTTAAAATAGTGTTTACTGGTACTTCAGCCTGGAGCAACAGATGATTATGATGGAAAAGAAAGAGACCCTGTGACAAACGTTTCTGAATGTCAGAGGATTTCTCTGCCAGAAGTTCCTGTGTAAACATTCACAGCAAAGAAAACATCCTGTTTTTGTGAATATATACATCTTTGAATGAGACATCTTTTAAAATGCACAATACTTTGTTGCTTGCTTGATTCGAACAACAACAAATAGTGTAATATCTTATAAGAATACATGTTTGAACTTTCCACGAAACATTACTTAATATAAAAGCTTCTCTTTTCCATCTGCCTGGCTGGCTGAATGATTTGATCTTAAAGCTGTTGACTGATTCCAGAATATCTTGTCAGTCTTATCTGCAGTCAGGAAATTAAAATACGTGTTTTTCTTATTAAATTCAATAGAATTAGGGATGGTGGGCCAAATTCAGCCTTGCTTTTGCTTCACTGATTCGTGCTGTTGTTTCAGTGATTTTTCTGCAAGAATTCTATTAATATATGTTAAAGCGTAGTGTGGCACATTATGCAGCAAATACAGTATATGCATTGACTAACTTATCATCTTCATTCCTGTTGAGCAGTACCCCATAGTAAAGCTAACTATTAAGTTGAGTTAACCTATTAAAAAAGGAAAACGCTGCTTGTTGTGTGGTAATATGTCAGTATCTCACTCTGATGGAAGGTTGTACTTGAATTATGCAAAGAATTAATTAATATACGTCATTCTGCACCGTTTATATATTCTGAACTTGGAGAAAAGTCATTGTTGGAGGTCTGTCTCTGCCATTATAATAAATTTCTTGGGAATAAAAGGAATAATCATTCTTAGTGCTTTCACAGGGATTTATAGTAATTAACTAATGACTTCATTAAAATTCAGTGACAGCCTTCCATTTCCTCCCTCTAATATTAGGTGAAGATGACACAGTGGTTGACTGCATTCAAATAATTATTTTTCCACTTCACTGTCTGAGCCTTTGGCATTTTTAACTGATCTTGACGTAAAATTGTAAGATAGAAGAGAAAGGCCATTGGTAAATGTTTATTAAAGGAGGAATGAACGTGAAAAATATACAGCCAGGTTTTAATATCTTGATGCAAATCCAGAGAAAAATACTCTGGTTATCAGTCAGCTGCTGCAGAATTCACTCTACACAACAGTTGGATTTAAGAACTTAACTGAAGTTGATCTTTGTGTATAATTTTTTTGGTAGGGAACAGTTGGTAAACTAAGGAGTCAAACTGTAGACAGAATAATGCAGTATTTTCTGCAAGGCTCATTACATGTAAAGAGCAATATTAAGAAGAAATTCAATTTTGAGTAGCATTCTGATATTGTAGTCATTGTGCTGTGCTGCAATTCTCCATCATGATGTGTGCATATAAATAAAACAGACTGAGTCAGAATGATGTCCTGTGTGCAGGGCAGCTACTGAAGATCTGAAGGCCATCTTTTATTATTATAATTAAGTGGCTTAGGAGTCAGATGTGGTTTTTACATGTGATTTGGACAATTAGGAGCTGCATTGTTAAGATAGTCAACTCCAAGACATATGGGTGATGTTTGAAAACTGGTTATCACATTTCTGAATTATTTTACTAGAAAGTAAATTAGTTTCCTTATATCTTTTTCTCTCTGTATAGAAAAATTAGCTTATCTAGGGCTGTCAAACTGTATCTGTTACTTCGCTTCAGATCTAATGATCTGAAAATGAAGTGAAAGAAAGCTTCAGCCAACTGGATATATCATGATAGCAGTCATTGTAAAGGTAAACCAAGAACCTGTGCTGTAAAGGATGTAAGAAGTGTGCTGATATTCACCCTGAGCACACATCCATGTTTCTGCTTCTGGCAGACTTGGGTCCGTGGCAGTGAATTATTGAGATGGAATATCCTACAAATATTTTGGAGAATGACATTTTCACGCAAAACATATTTCTGAATTTCCTGCTTCATGTGTGTTAAAGTCATTTTTCTTCCTGGCTCTGACTTCACATCTATATCATCAGCTGGTTTGGAATCAAGGACACATGAGTCTTTTCCCTCTGTTTCTATGAACTGAGCTCGGTGCCTCAGTAATTTCACTTTAAACGTGTTATGATGTATGATAACTTGGTGTGAATGCACTAAGTAGAGTTATGTTCTGATGATTATGCAGAGATTGTAGAAATGAAACTCATCTATATAGCTACTGTTTTATCACCCGTCTTCTGCATGTAGCTTTACGTTATTTAATGCACATTTTAACCATCCCAGAGAGAGGAATATGTGCATTTCAGTGAATAACTCACTGAGTAAAATCCACGAAATAGCCTGCAATCAAATAAAACCTTCCAGGAGTCGGAGATGAATGCATCCACAACTACAGAAATAAGCCAGTGCCTGTGGCTCGCTTCTTTCCAGTCATATTTTATTTCCCTCATGCCCTCTTTCTTATTTATTCCTCTAATCTATCTGTTTTCAACAAAAAATGTTGTAGATTGTGAGAAGCCCCTCTTCTTTTTTTACCCTACTGCACTGTATTCTGCTGATAGGATGCCAATTTGAAGTGTAATAGCTTTGTTGTATTGATTTATCATTTCAAGCAAGAAGCAATTCATAGCTTGGTATTTTATCAGAAGTACAATTACCATTTCATAGTATTCAGAATAGCAGAAAAACTAAAGGGAATGTTTTCACATTTGAGGAAAAAAAACTTAAATCTTTGTTAATTTAGATCTTTTAAGATGACAATACTTTCAAGAAAACCTGTTGGCTTTATCTTCTTTGCATTCTTTGCTTTTGCAAAAGCCAATTCTTTTGTTTTCTTTAAATTTAACTTAACAATGTAAGTTACTGATTATAATTTTCCTAAGCTCATCTTTGCTTTATGCCCAAAGGTGAAAGTGTTCTATGTGACCAATATACTTGTACATTTGTACTGCAGAGTGGCAAAACATACACCAGTAGGCAGTGGAAAAGCTTTGTGATATGAGAGTTCAAAGATAGAACAGTAAACTGCATGTCATCTATTAATAAAGCCCATAACAGAACATGGATTTTTAACTTTAAAGACTGGCCAGTGTAGTTTTTGCAGATAGGTTCTGCTTCCAGGTTCTGGAAGTAGAATTTGAATTTCTTTGAGTTGAAATATCTTTGTATCTTTTTGTATGCGTTAATAGCATGAGACCCGTACCTCATTGTCCAAGTTAGGAATGATTGCACTTCCCATCCTTGTCTATCTGTGTGCTATACACAGGATGGCTGTCTATGTTTATGAGGTTTTATCAGTGATCTTCCAGTTGTAATACCAAATGAAAGAAAACAGGCTTTGTGGAAATCTAGGAAGTACTTCTTTCACAGCATATCTCTGTAGCTCCCTGGAACCTTGCAGTCAGTTGATAGTATGATGAGAGGAGGAAAAATCTAAAGGTTAGGATTCTCTGTGACCGTATGTGTAAGAAAGGTCATAACTGATGGTGAGTCTTAAACAAAATGTTTCATTGTCTTTCTGAATTTGGTATAGGGAAACATCTTAGAGATCTGAATGATCAGGCTTGACCACCAAGGGGTGAGCAGGCTGACCAGTGGCAGTGAGCATCACTCTGAGCCTTGTGGCCAGCCCATCTCTTGCACTGCCCAGTATGGGAAATGATACTGTTGCAATGCACTGAGTCGTCTTGTACTGAATTATTATAAAAGACTGACGAGTTGAAGATTGTTATTTCTAGAGTTTTTCCTTCAACTTTCAGAGTAAGTGCGTGTGTTCAGAAAGGTATTTATGCTTTACAATTCTAGCTCTGTTTATACTTTTGTAAGCTGTGCCATAGCCATTAGTGAGAGGCAGCTTTAGCCAAGTGACTCTGCTGGGAATTTGCTCACCTGAGAAAGTAGAGAGATTTGGCTCGTTGTTACCATTCTTCTATTTGATTCCTTGTTGACCATTTCAAAATATTTGGCTTAAGTGCTTTTGTTTTATTTGGCTTCATCTGGTCCCCTTCTGCCAATTCCTCTGATTCATTGAATAGATCTTGGCACTGGTTCTTGGCTGTGACCGTGGAATGTGCAATGCAAATTCAGGAAGAGGGACAAAGGTATCATAAAGTTTATTCTGCATTCACTTTGTCCTACTACCACACTAGTTCCCCAGCACAATAAGAAAGCCTGTAGGATATTCTAATTGCAATGGTTACCAGTCACTGTACAATGTTGCTTTTAAAACTGTTGCATTTTATGAATCACAATCAAGAGTTTTGGAAGATTGTGTCAGTTATTTTGATACCACACGAGAACTGAAGTTTCCAGAAAATCTCTCTAGCGGAACCAAATTTTATACTAAATTAAAGAATTTTATTTCAGAACCTTGTATTACTTCTGCTGTAAATCCATTAATTCCACTGGGTGAATTCCATTATATGTTTTCAGTTAAAGAGTATATTTGGCCATGGTGTGAATGTAGAATTGAATTGACCTTTGGGCTTAGTGCTCATTATATGTGTACTTAGCCAGGGTGAGAATGATTTCACGTTTGCCTTCCTTTGATTGTCTTTCAGAGGACAAAAAGTACTAAAAGTAATTTTTGCTGGATAAACAGCAAAAAATAAGATCAGAAAGGCCCTTTTTTCCCCTCTCAAAACTCAGCTCAGCTGTAGATTATTGTTCAGCTCTGAGTTAGGAAAAACTAGTATCAGATATAGAAGTAGAAGATTTGTGAACTCTGAAAAGAAATATATAATAATCCCTCTGTTAAACTGCAGGACTTTGCAACTCAAAGCCTCGCTACCTGGGAAGCTGTCTGCTTCGCTCTATCAGAAGGACGATGCTTTAAATGCTACTTTGAAGTACTTAGTACACAGCTTCACAGTCACAGTGGAAAGTGCAGTTTAATGGTGTGCTATTGTGTGCGTACAGTTGAGTACTGGGAAGGATGTGGAGGGAAGAATCCTGGTGGACTACTCATATAGTCCGTCACAGGATAATTTGAGATGGAAAGGTCCTTTGGAGATCTTCTGCCCACCCGCCCAAAGCTTGCAACAGGCCGTGTTGCTGAGCACTTCTTTCAGCCCAGGCCTGAAGGACACCCAGGATGAGAACTGTGCTGTCATTTTGAGCAACTTGTTTCAATTTCTGATTGTTCTCTTTTCTGTCTCTCCAGACTGAACAAAAGAGTGACTGTGGTCAGTTAGATCTGAGCAGCCAAATTAAGGAAACTAAATGAAAGATTGAAGTTGTGTTTGTAATTCTGATCTTCTGACAGTTCTACAGTGCTAAATCTCTGACTTGCACTACATTTTCATTTCTACTGTGGGAGCTGTGAAGTTGCTATATCCATCTTATTAAAGGAAAGGTTGGGGAGGAGGAGGTGTGGAAACAACCTTCCATAGTTTGGTAGAATATGGTATGTGGTAGAACTAGCCTGGATATATCCAGTGAAGGTAACCGCTGTCTTTGGAGCATTTTTTATATGGAGATGTCTGTTCTTTAAGTAGGTGAGATCTGCTTTTTAAGCAGGGAGATGTGTACCTAATTGCCTGCAATTGTGTTACATTCAGAGCAGACCTTTGTGTTAATAGAGAGCAAAGGGCAAATTCTTACTTGTATGACTTTTTTCTTTCCATATAGGAAAAGGTTTTTTTTTGTTTGTTTCTTTTAAACTAAGAAACAAAACAACAACAAAAAACACTGAGACCTCTTGTAAACATTCAACTCTGTACCAAAGGATTTTCCAGGTGCTTTTCATTGAAGACTGAAACCCTGAGAACTTTGAAAGATTACAAACCCTGCGGAAGTGGTAACACTGTACAAAGGACTCAATTCTTCTATATCCTGTTTTGTTTGGTCTTAGGAGAAACTGTTCTGTAGTATTTAAAGCAAAGGGGAATCACATTTTTGTTGCATTTATTACAGACAGTCACTGGGTTGTTTTTTAATGATCCTTTCATAGGCTGGTTATAGGATCATGGCTGAGTGTATCAAAACAGCAGTCCTTGAAAATATTTGTTAAGGAAGTGTTGGAGCGGCTTGGCATTGGATGTACCAAAGGCATATGTGCTCTACTGAGCAGCTGTCTCTGGTGATGAACTAATCTGTGGAGGGGAAAAACATGCTGGAGAGAATCTTTATAATCTAAAATGAAATCTCTCATCAGCATCAAGAGAGCTTTTTGTAACCCAGTATTTTGTAGTACAGAGAAGGGATGTTTTTAACAGTTTTTGAATAACAAGCCTGAAAAACAGGGAGGAGGGGGTAAAAGATGTATAATGGAACACTGGAAACAGCAGGGAAAATTATTTGAAGCTCATTGACATCCATGGAAGAGTGTGAAGACATCCCGAATATGCAATGTGGGTTGTGCTAAAGGTGCTGAAGGAACTTCCGCCAGGTTTCAACACCTCTGCAGAACAACAGTGCAGTAATTCATTACAGAGTGCCTCTTTCCTGAATTCTTCAGCTGTAGGTTTTAGGAACTGAGTGGTTTCAGTGAGCAGAAATGGCAGATTCATCTGTTGGAATATATTTGGATTATAACATATTGAATGGGAGACGAGAAGCTTTGGACTGCTATGTGCTTACCTGCTACTGTAGGCGGTGGTCTGTGTTTCAGTCCTTATGTGTAAGAAGGCTGAGAAAAGAGAATGTTTGTTTGCATACTTTAGTTACCCACTATCACTATGAGTTGCTTTTCATTCTTTAAAAATTTGAAGCTGTTCATAAAGCAGAAACATTTAAAAAAATATATAGTGTATGAACAGTTCCTGAGTAATGTGATAGTTCTTATGTGTAGTGGAGCAGATCTTGCATTGTTCACTACTGGAGGCTTACTGAGCTTGGTTAAAGAATGCATCAAGAGGTAGATTAGGATGGTGAAAGATTCTTTTCTGTGGCATGTTTATCAGTCATCCAGCCCTTTTGTAAGTGGCTCACATGCATAGTTTGCTCAGAAAGTAATGCCTTCTGTTTATTTCCATAGGAATTGTAACAGATGCAAAGAGCACAATAGCACTTCGATAGAGCAAATTCTCAGTGACAAAACATGATTTTTCAATTTGATCCCCACCATTAGCTGATTTCGTGTGGATGAGCTGATGGAGATGCTCTTTATTTTGTGGTGTGACAGCTGTATGTGGCCATCTGTAATGAGGCTTGTCTTTCTGTTACCACTACCTCTACCTCGCTGCACTCACATCAGCTGTGAGCTGGATCTTACGTGTATTTTGTGCACAGTACATTTGCTGCCTATAAATTGATTTCATTCCGTTCTGTTGTAAATTACGATGCTGATAATGTTTCCCATTTTTATAGAAAAGCAAATCACTCTCTAGTAATAACGTGGAGCACTCTCCTGTACTGTTATGTACAACGATTTCTCACTAGATCTTTCAGGCAGGTTCCACCCTCTACAGATAGCCACAATACCACTGGCTACAGTGAGGCTGGCCCTTCTCACACTTGCTGTACATATGCAGTGTGCATACACTCCTTGTATGTACAGAAGTACAAGAAGGCATGCTACCAGATGCTGAGGCTGAAAGCTTAAAAAAACTTTAAGAATTGGGAGCTGAGAATTGTGGGCTCAAAACTCCTATATTTTGAGCTAAGCTTTAATCTGAGATCAGTGCAAAGTGCAGCAGCACTACTGCCTCTGAATTAAAATGTTTGTAATGTCAAGGAGAACAAAAGGTTTTCATGCTGGTCTTTGTGGTAGTGCTAACCTGTATGGCCAGAGCATTCCGATCTTCAGGTGTGAGCTCTGCCATGAAAACTCGGATACTGAATCACATTGCAGTATTCAGGCCAAGAGCAGCATTTTGCCTGGAAGCTTCAAAAAACAAATAAAACAGCCAGAAGAACAGGGTTAAATTTGTCCTGCAGTGACATAGTGATGATATAACGTAATGTCCTTAACTATTTTCTGGAAAATAATTTGTGTCTGTATACTTGCAGCTTACAGAGCAAATGTAGTAAGTACATAACCCTTTTGGGAGGAGGGCTCAAGTATCTGGATGGCATTCTGTTAGAATCCTTGGACTTAATCTGTACCTGTTTTGCAAAGCAAGGCTGCTGCTTCAGTTTTCTGTGCAGCAATTTTAAAATTTCATCGTGTTTATGGTTCTTGTGTGTCATCGTTTCTCCTAAGCCAGCCTCTTATTGGTGACTTCACCGCTTCTGACAGTTCTTAGGTGGAGGCCTTGAGTGGGTGTAACCACAATGAAAAACGTCGCTAAATTGGGTTATTCAGAGCAGGATGAGATAATGTGACAACTGGTGCTATTTTGAACATTCTGTTTTGCTGGTAGGAGTCTGAAAATACCAGCCCCTAAAACAAGTATAACTGCACTCCAGTGTGTGTCCTATGTATTCAGAATTTAAATCAAAAAGAAACAAAGACAAACTCTTAACTTACATTAAAGAAAATGTTCCAGTCACAAAGGAGATGAAAGAATATGACTGAGTATCTTTGAGGTGTTTCTTACTGTACTTCTGCTTTCTTTACCCCTAGCTTTCTTTGGGAAGTACCTTAATGAATATAATGGTTCCTATGTGCCTCCTGGTTGGAAAGAATGGGTTGGATTACTTAAAAATTCTCGATTTTACAACTACACACTCTGTAGAAATGGAGTGAAGGAGAAACATGGATTTGACTACTCCAGGGTAGGTCTTACGGATTTATTTCAATTTCTTGTTGAATGTGACTGCGAAATAGCTGCAGTTTATGGTTTCGGTCTAATTAAAGAATTCTCTTCATACTTGAAAGCTGCTCTGTGTAACATTAGCTGCAATGCAGCAGGCTCCATGTCTGGACTTACTGTTATCTTCTGTTCTGTGAGGGTCATATTACTGAAAGCGTTGTTAGCAGAAATAGAAACAAACAAAACATCCTGAGACTGCTGATGTGTATTATGAGCTGCAGATGTGAAAACGGATTTAAATGCTGCATGACAACTATTTCTCCTCTTTGTACTTTAATTATCTTGTGCTAAATCTGATTGCCATCTATTCCCCTGGCATAGAACTGATTTCAGCAGTTACACAAGCATAAATGAGATAAGAATCCAGTTCCCTCCAGCTAGACCCATGTTTTTATGTTAATTTAATTTACTTGTTTCACAGCTATAATATAATGGAGAATTCATAGTATCCTGCTATATTTTATGGTAATTCAGAGTTTTCTGTCTGAATGAGTGGAAAAACGAACTGTTAAATGTGTACCTCCCCATGTTGTTGCAGGTGTGTGTGTTCCTAACATCCTTCCAAGGATATTGTACATACCATGGCCAAACTTAATAAAATGCCTGCTAATAATTGTTACAGCTCACTTACTTGTTTGCAGTCAGGAGTGTATCTTGTTTCAGCCAAAAGTGTGAACTTCCCAAAGGAACTGGCTGTGCTGAAATGTAATTGTAAATAAATTAATCAGTGAACTTCTGTAGTTCGAGTAGTGCGTAACTTCAATAATAACTTAGCAGTGATACTGATTTTTAAGATGTATTTGCTTAGCAGGGATTCAGTTCACTTTCTTTTATTGAGCACAATTCCTGCCTCTATATTTTCATACCTCCAGTAATGCGTTCACAGATTTTTCTTTAAAAGATTGTAGTCTATATGATTTTCTCCTTCCCATCACCCATTTGTAATTTTTAATTGAATCTACATTGTACTGAAAGATAAAACTTGACAGGCTTCTACTATTTTCTATTACCAGCTGCTAAGGGTTATAGACAACTGATAGAATTATCTGTCTTTTATTTCCCTTCTGATCTATGAGGAATCAGAGTTAATCCTTGTAGCTGTGCTACCAAAAATGTTGCGGTGGAAATCAGCCTTACATGGCAAATGATTTCATAGGGCAGAGTTCCCCATGGTAACAAAAAGTCAATGGGAAACTTTACATTCCAAGATCCTTGGCTGGATTTTGTATATGTAACAATTTAAAATGTTTAGGTTTTCATTCCGTTCAGTTTTTCTTACTGAGTTTGTTAATTAAAAGAAAAGGTCTGATGGAAATATAAATACTTTTACGATCTTCATATTCTTGCCTAATACACAACTATGATAATAAATAGTACATGGCAGTGTTAACACTGGAGTTCAAATGAACAAACACAAGTTGAAAGATGAGGTCATTTCTCTGCTCTTCCTACCATCTGTGTTGCTTGAAACCTACTTTTCCAGCAAATAACTTGAAAACGCGATTATATTTTGGCCTTACCTGCTTGATGTAATTCATGTCAGTTATGTGCCAGTTGAACTAAAAGAAATAACTGTGACTGATTCTGTTCCCCAAAGTAACTGCTGAGCCCTTACCCTGTGAAAATTGAATCTTTGCAAATTCTTTCAGCTTCTCCCATAGGAATTAGTCTACTCCATCTTTTTTGTTTTCATTTTCTTCCAATTTTTTAAGTTCAGTTTCTGGTTTTGTTTGCATTCACATTTCCCTTGGTACAGCAAAGAAGGGACTGTCTGCAATGCATGCAGTTCCAGCAGGTGCCAGAAGAAGTGTCTACTTACTAGAAAATATGTTGCCCATGTCTTACAAAGGAAATTTTCTAAATTATCAGTGATTAATTTGATAGAGGTGTATCTCTATCAGATTGTCATTGTACCTGTAATATAGAATGAATTTTTTGGTTCAATCAGTCCAGCATCTTCTAGGCTCAGAGACTTCTGATTCAGAGTGAGATGAAGAAAAATTAACATATATTTGAATTTTAAGAGCATGTTTGTGGTGTGGGCTTGGTCTGCATGCCTGGAAAATTTCCACATCAAAGAGCAATTAATTTCGCCTGTATTTTTCCTTTAAGCTTTCCTTTTCTGTTAATACTTGGTAATTATACTTAGTACTGTGATCTTTACATCGAGAAGAAAGAGCCCTATTTGAGCTTCTTCACTGTTCTTCATTTCTGTTGTTTTTCGTTTTTCTGGGCAGTGAGGAGAGAATTATTTGGTGTGTTTTACTGCCTGTAATTTACCTTCTCCTTGTTCCCTTTCTGAGCCAAGTAGTTTCCTTTTTCCTGTTGTTTTTTTTACCTCCCCTTCCCATCACACCCCAACTTGAAACTACTTCTGAAATGTCTCATTATATTTTTCCTTCTACTTGCAGGATTATCTCACTGATCTGATAACCAATGACAGTATTACCTTCTTCAGAATATCAAAGAAGATGTATCCTCACAGGCCTGTTTTGATGGTTATAAGCCATGCTGCCCCTCATGGCCCTGAAGATTCAGCCCCTCAATATTCTCATCTCTTTCCTAATGCTTCACAACACATGTAAGGAAAAATAAAACCCTGATATTTTCAGGTTCAAGACTATAAATTTTGGGTGGGTTTTGGTGTTCTTTTTTTTGGTATGACTTTGTCTCAAACTTAAGGAAGAGGTTTTGGAGATTTTTTGGAGGGATCATTCATGTGGAATCCCTTGGACAGTATTTTGTAGCTATTACAAAATCACATAGTATGCATTATTTATTCCTCCTATTTTTATATCAAAAGAGAGACTGCCTTAGACTGGCAGTTTCTGAATGAGCTGATATGTCTATAAAGAATACTCTACAGGGGTTTGAAATGAACTGAAGTACTTGAACCAGTATTGCCAAGTTACCAAGCTAATGTTTTAATAAGCTCCAGTACAGTACCGTGGTGAGATAATTCTTGTTGATAGCTGTGGAAGCTTTCTGCATGTACTGCTCTGTGATTCTCCAGTACAGGATCTCCTTTTGTGCTGATAAATCAAATTATTCACCTCATTTACCTTTTAGCATAACTGTAAAAAATCAGTATTTTTCTAATTCATGTCTTTGTGCCTTCATTGATGTTCATTACTTGTAACTTTATTCCTGCATGCCTGGTTTTGGGGTTTTTTTTGTTCCTTTTTTTAGAGGAATTCATTCTGTTTTGGATTTGTGAAGGAACTGATAACTGATTGAAATAATCAGCTGGTAGCTAAAGCTGCTCAGGACTAATCCAAAGTCCAGTGAAATCCATTTCAGCTTTTTCACTTCATTTAAAATGGAGACAAAGGGAAGGCCTGCAATTAAAAATATAAACTACATCTATTTTTCTTTTGCTTATGGTGCAACTTCATCTTTAGATAGAGCAGGTTTATCTGTGTGATTATAAAATAGTCACATGAATCTGTTTTTAACATTCCTTCACTGTCTACACAAATCAGTTCTCTGGTTTCCATTCCTCCTTTTGTTCCCACATCCCAGTGACAGATCACTTTGGCAGTGACAATGTACGTAGTTCTCACTGTTTTGTTATCTTGTGGACCCAGCAGGGGAAGATCAGAGCACTTCTTATGAATTGCCCAAAAGCAGTAACATGAACAGAGTCATTGCCCAGCCCTGAAACAAGAAGGCAGTACACCATGTAGCATGGCTTCGTACCTCTGCTTGTGTCAGCACCATCGAATTCTGCATGTGGGTTTTTAAGCTATAGCCACAGAGAGAAGATGCATCCATAATGTTTATGCTGGACACATTGCACTGTGTAGCATTATTAAAGTCCGTGCTGCTGACTTTCTATATTAGTCTGACAATCAGTGTGTGCCTTTGCTTGAAATCTCCAGAACTTATTTCCGTTGCTAATTTATGCTGTTGTTCTCATGTTTCTATTGTTAGATGTACACTGGCTGGCATGTGTATTATACCCTTATGCCCCAGTCACCGTCCTTTTTCTGTAGAAATCCTGTTTTTTGTGCATTTTCTGGTCTGATGTGAGATTTATCCTCGTCAGTCAGCATTCAGCAAGCAAATCTTTAGGCTGCATGGCCAGTTCTCATTTTTTACTGCCTGTACTGAGGGCTGCAGAGAATGCCACAGTTTGGCAGTTTGACAGTGATCAGAAATGTTATCTCTGTAGAGGGCACACATTACCACCCATCTTTTCCAAGGTCAAATACAGTCAGACTCAGATTTATCATCTGATCACTCTTGAAGAGGTTATCTTAACCAACTTCTAGGAATGTTACATTTGTGTATTTTTCCTATAAAACAGACAAATCTGTTAAGTGTAAGAGAGTTACATTTGTAGTAATCAAAGAAAATCATGGGCTTTGGTTGGATTAAACAGCGGGAGGTTTCAAATCAGCCAGGAAATCACAAAGTAAGCTGAAAAGGAGTTTGCCAAGCATTTTTGATTCATTCTGGGCATCACATAGCAACAGTTTCCATAACTGTCAGCGTTTTCAAAGGAGCAATGTCATTATTTCAGCCACAATAACATTCTGAAATTCAAGAGGCTATTAACAATGCACAGAGAATAAACACCAGCCCTTTCCTCCCTATATGAAGAAGCTTCCATTTGCCACCTACGCACATTTTTCAGATAGCATCTAACAAAGGCTTTCTGCATAGAACATTTAGCTGTCGAATTATTAATTCCATATTTATGTAAAAAATTAAGATTACCTGTCACATGCAAAGATACATTAGAAACACGAACTTCAAGGAGAAGTTTCAGGTTATATTACTGTTGTTTGTCTTAATAACTCACCCTGCTGCTCTGTTGCACCCACAAAAACAGTGTTATTTGCCAAGCAGGAGCTGAGTTTGTCAGGAAGTTGTGTTTGGGAAGAAGAAAATAGCTGAGTATCTGCTATTTTTTTCCTGTATTACTGTGTCACCTTCTCAGCTTGCGCTTTTGCATAGAGTGGGTTTATTGCTTCGATTAAAAAAGAGACTCAAGAGATGATTTTGGAAAAGTAGTTCCTAATATTTCAGGCTCTACCTGAGGTGGGTATGAACCAGGACATGAAGACACTGACAAAGGTGATTCTTAGTCTAAGCTATAAAAAAAGCTTTAAAGGGATATTTGTGGTAGATAAAAATAGTATTTATTGTACATACACGCTACAAATACAACTTTGAAGTGAACTGGTGATACAAAGAGTCAACATCATGATAATGGTGTACCAAAAGAAGTCTTCTATTTAGATTTGGCTAACTTAGAATGATGTAATTGTGAAGAGAAGAGCAATTTCTGGAACTGCTAACTACATAAGATAGTGGGCAACCAGCGGTATTTGTCCTCATCACTTTGATGATTACAAGATTATGAGTATTTGGAGGCTGTGACGTTCCAGGCGGATACTGAATCTACCTCTTGGGATTTTTAGAAGTTTGATTAATCTGGTTTTAGTTTCAACTCGCTGGAATTTGAAATTTTCTTGTGATTGCAAATGAGTTGGTGGCTTGAAAGTATTGACAAAATACAGTCCTATTTCCCCTCACTCCTGCTTTTTTTGGCAGGTCTTTAAAATCTGGCTATATATCCACTTCTGCTTGCCATGAGCTCACATGCAGTTTGATACCACCAGGTAGGGTGCCTCTGCTGCTCTGGGTACATGAGTGCTGAAGTATGAAAGAAGCCAGTCATATTAAATAGAAAAAAGCTGATTAACAAAGCTTATTAGAAGTTTCTCCACATGTTTTATCGTTATTATTAAACAGCTTGCACTGTGCTAATGTGGGCAGAATGAAAGCAAAGTGATTAATTACGTGAGTAGAAAATGACCAGTAGTCCATGCTTTTTGACCTGATAATGTGTCCTAATACATCCCAGTACTTTGTACAGAAGTACAAACTTCTGAGGGTGGTGTCTTGGCCTAGAAAAATATCTGTGTTAGTCTGATGACACTGCAAAAGCAACATTTACTCTTTTAATAGGTTTTATTCCTCACAGAGTTTTCTCCTATCTCCTATAGAACACAGAGAACAAAACTCTACTGAACTCAATCTAATATTTTCTTGTGTACCTCAGAGAGTAAGTCCTGTAGTATTGATGAAATGGAAATTATTGTTATACATTGTTGTTTTTTTTCTGCACTGCTAAAATAATCTACTTTTCTCTTTGCTTCTCAGCACTCCCAGCTACAACTATGCTCCAAACCCAGACAAGCACTGGATAATGAGGTATACGGGTCCCATGAAACCTATACACATGGAGTTCACTAACATGTTACAGAGAAAGCGCCTTCAAACACTCATGTCTGTGGATGATTCTATGGAAATGGTAAGATCAGCCATCACTTTTAAGGTCAATATGGGTTTGTTTCTTAAGTTAAGCTTCAAACTGTGATTCATTGGCAGGTAAGAGAAAAAGGACTATTTCAGTTTTTAAATAGCTGGGTGTTCCAAGTCAGCTAATTTGTTGCTGTAGACACATTACTGAAAACAAAATGTTAATCCTAAACATCAAAAATATATGTTCTAATAGTGCATGCAAAGCCATCCTCCAGCCTGTTGAAAACATATCTGTGATAGTGGACCTATTTTGGTGCTGTGTTCTCTGAGAAAATTAAGAAAGATTTAAAAAGGAACAATCCCATGATAAATCACACCTGGGATGTTAAATGCTAAAACTAAATAAGCATATAGGTAGATTTCTATTTTCTTTTAAAATTAAATCTACTTTATGCAACAATGGGAGCTTTGAACTGATATATCTGAATTAGCTAATAACTACTGTGAGAAAGAGTGGGTTTGTTTCCAGTTGTAAGAAGGCAGAAAGGTGTTGCAATTTTCTGCTTATCTCTTGGCATTCTTAATCAAAATGATAGAGCATAACATAAGAACCGTCCTGGAAGGCGAAGATGAGGTTATCTGGATGCCATTGCATGAACTTGTTAGTAATGACTTATAATTACTGATTCAGGCAAATGTGATCTGTACTTCAGATTAATGAACCTGCTTAGATACATCAGATATCAGTATTAGAGGAGATTATCTATTTTACTGCAACATTTTGGTTTTATGTTTAGCAAAATTGTTTGACTTTGGATTAATTTAATGTCTGTATTTCACCGGAGGAAAAATTGGTCAGGTTGTTTTTAGTTGTAATCCCCAGATTGGTCTGATCTTTTCAACTGAATTGTGTCTAACAGTCTTTCAGTATTAAAGAAAGTGAAAACAGCAGCAACAACAACTAAAAAATAACAATAAAGAGTGTTTATTTTTAAGTGCTCTTGTGCCTTGAAATGTGTAAGACATGAGTTAGTGCCATGCCATTTTAGGACCATGGCAAGTGAAAATACTATGTAAAAATTGATCTGCGGTGCTCAAGTTGGTATATTTCACATGAAGATTTTCATATAAATCAATAGGAGCAACCACAACTAGAAAATTAAGAGAAGGGGCGCTGTGTTGGTTCTTTGGCTGTGGTGAGACTGAGTGGTGTTTATCTGGAACAGATATTCTGCATAATGAGGACTCATTTGTCTGAAGGCGAGATCGTTAAGTGTTGCTTAAAGAAATGTGAGATGCAAAATGCTGTCATTTTATTCGCATTGCCTGCTGACAGAAAAAGATAAAGGTGGAGAGAGAATTTCAGGAATGCTCGTCACCTTGAAACTCTCATCTCTGTTATCAAAATAACATCAAATACAAAACTGTACATAATGCTGTTTTGACAGTTCTCATGCACAACGCTGAACCCAAGCACTTCAGCAACTATGGGATGTTAACGTGTTTACCTAAGAACAGAAAATGGAGATTTGCCTTGTAATACATAGCTGCAATATTCAATCAGTAAATTCTTTGTGGTTATAAATTATTTGGAATAGATCCGTGTGGTAACTCGGTGACATCCAGAGCTGCTGTTATTTGTAGATTATGCATAGACTGAAAATCATCTCCAATATCTGCTTATTGTACATCTCAGTGAAACAAATACTGTTTTGTTTTCCTCTTTTTTCAGATTTACAACACATTGGTTGAAACTGGTGAACTGGACAATACATACATAATATACACAGCAGATCATGGTTATCATATTGGTCAGTTTGGGCTGGTAAAGGGAAAATCCATGCCGTATGAGTTTGATATCAGAGTTCCTTTCTATGTCCGAGGGCCAAATGTGGAGGCCGGGTCTTTGTAAGTTCTTCTCTAATGTGTGTGTCTGTGTATATGTAGCTACCACAAAAATTCTTTGTTCATATCTCTAGTCATTCTGATGCTGCATACAAGTGGAGGCTCAAAATTCTGCACGTTCTGACCAACTTTCTGCTCATCTTTGGCAGCAAAATAGGTCTGTCTGAGATAGCAGAGCAGAGAGAGCACATGCTGGTATAACAGGATCAAGCAGTTTTTACCGTTAGCTGTTTGGTTGCATGGGTGTGCAGCACAAGGCACTGAGCTTTTAGGGCTGTAGTTGAAAAAGCCACTTGGAAGTGGGTCTATTTTAGGAAACATTTGTGAGTCTTCTTTTGAGGAATGCAAATATTACATCTATAATATTTTCAAGGTAAAACATGTATGGTGTAATATTCACTGCTACAGTAAATTATTGTTGCCAGACATTAATTAAATCTCTCACTGAAGTCATTTGTTTCAGCTTATGAAGAAGAATGTATGTAATAGTTTATCCACAATTACCATCCACAGACTCCCTTTGGTTCATCCTTTGAGATTACATGGTTAGGGTTGTTTGTCAGATTCACACAAGCATGCTGACTATGTCTGTTAATTAAATTGGTAGCTTTGATCAGCAAAGAAATTATGTAAATACACTTTCTAAGCAATTATTTCAATAGCAAATATTTGCACTTAAGTAATGATTTTGGACAGAGTGCCATAATTTGCTGCCTTTTATTTATATAAATGTGCATGTTTTAGCATAATTAACACACACGGTCTTCCACACACCATTTTTTTTCATTACAGTAGAGGAACAGTTCCAACATGTAATCCAGTAGCAAACAGTTATGAATAAACCTTGTTCCATTTACTAGTCAAATTCACTGATTCAAATTATGAATAGGGACGGAAATGTTAAGTTCTGTAGATGTTGCAGTGTGTTTGTGTGCTTCTTTGCAGTAGTTATACAGGTGAAATAAACAGTTCTCATAGTTAAACTGAATACTAGGCATGATTTGGTTTTTAGCACCAAGTGTTCAGCTGCTGATTTCAGTTGAAGTTGTGAGGTACTGAAAGTCTTTGGGGTTTTTGTTATTTGTTTCATATTGTGTTCTTGTATTTTCCCCCCTCTCTGTTAAGTTTACGCTGAACAACTCTGTAAAGCACATGACTTCATCAGAAGAATGTGAGCAAATAATGTCACGAAACAGGAGGGAGTGTGTTTGTAGAGGAAGAAGGGAGATGATTGATGTAAGGGAAGGCGACATAAGGAAGAAAGTGTAAACCTATGAGTTAGAGAGGAGGGGAGTAAAGAGAACTTAGAGTAGTGAAGACTAGGAAGAGAAAAAGACATAGAGGGGTTCGGGAGTGTTCTGAAAGACAAAGATCTGGGTGGCCAGTGAGGTCATCATTGACTGACACCTGTCCTAAGCAAAAGATCCAGTACTCTGCCAAAAATACTATAAAATTCTGTAAATTGGATAAGAAACAGCTAAGGTTAAATCTTTCAAAATTCTTGGTGTACTGGGGTGTATTGTCAAAGCTGCTGCATGGTTTCCTATTGGGTGAGGGGCTGCCCATGCAACAGACTGGATTGTAGGGTAGGTGGAATTAAACATACTACTCCAGCCCCAAAGATTTGTCTGCAGCAGCAGAGACTTTCCTGAGAGCTGGATTAGCCTGTTGCAGACTTATTCTATATCCCACCAACAGCAGTTTTGGGTTTCAATAAAGCAGTAATGCTAATATGGCTAAAGTAGAGTAAGCTCGTGTTTCTGCAACGTGCGATGCTTGAGGCCAGCCAGCCCTTGTTTGCACTAATTCAAATATCTTCACACCTGGGCTCGTAAAACCTGTAAAATCTTCCCACTGAATTTTGTTTTTGAGTGACCTCTAAGGATGAAAATATATTTATTTTAGAATCTCAAGAGTTAGCCTGGCAGAGTCTGGCAAAACAGAGCCCATCACTGTACAACAAATGGGAAGGAAAGGATAAAATACCTTGGAGAGGGGAATGATTCAGATAATAAATTGATCTTCCCTTTCAGCCTGATTTTCTTCAAATGTTAGAGTCTCAATCATTTGTGTTTTCTGTGAACTTTCTTTTCCCTGCAGAGTAATTGCCATGACTCCCTTTTGATACCAGCGAAGATTTAATAGCAGTCACTGTTGCAAGTCATTACTGAGTTCTCATTTGTATTTCCAAATATGCTACACCACAATTATTAGTAATTAAAATCAAATTAGGTACATCAGTTTCATTCATCATCTTGTCAGTGCCTGTTTGCTTGCTTGTTCAAAAATGCAGTAATTTTTAAATGGTGTCTCATTAATTAGTGTGAATTTAGCAGCTTTCTTCTGTCTTGTACTTTGAGCAAAAATTTTGCACTGACATACATGTGCAGCAACCCATCTGGTCCCAGTCCTTCTTTTGTGCCTGTGGTTCATAGCACGGTCATTCTTTATGCTCAGTGCTGTAGAATATTGTCTCTATAGCAATATGTTCACTTCCCTTCTTTCTAGTTTATAAGAATTCCCTGGCACCCTGTGTGTTTGTTCTAAAAGAAATAGCACGCAGCTGATAAACTGTGTATAATGTTGTGAATGAGACAACTACTTCGTCATTTGAAATAAGCTTTTAAGGTGCGATGGAGACTTGGAGCGCTTCAACAGAACCAGGCCTGCAGTAAAAGCAAGTTGTGTGATAGAATCCTGGTCTGTGCAACTAGATGCTCTGACCCATGAACACACTCATATTTGGCTGTGGCATTTGAAGGGATTTGGAGTTGGGAGCTGTCTGTGCTGCTCTGGAGTTGATGCCAATGTTGGAACTGAATTTTAAGTGAGTTTAGGTTCAAACAGTGCCCTGTTAACTGTAGTGGCTGAGAAGCATATGTCAGTGCTTCGCTGAATAACGGGGCATGGCAACACGCTGAACTTCGGAGAGTCTGAGTGCTTGCAGAATGGATGGCTGTGAATGTGGGGAGGTGATATTGTAAAACAACCTCTTTAACTTAATTTTTTTCTTTTTTATTTTCTCTCCATAATTGCTTTCCCATTTTGTTGCAGACACCACATTAACAGCAACTTGCAGTTATTTGCTGTGGTGTCTGGCAGTGTATTTCTCGTGTTCTTATCAGAACTTGCTTACTGTGCTATGAGATACAGTACTTACTTCCAAGCCATTTTTTGAAACAGATAAGGCACATGCTACCTGCCAGGTTTACCTTTTAATCAAGTAATCAACATATTTGGCAGACACTTTGATGCTGTAATATGATGGTATCCAAAGCTCCTTCATGTTTTGAAAGACTTTCGAACCTCTTCTGCGAAAATTAACCAACTTTGCCATATGAACTACTTTGCATTCTCAAAAATGCTTTGTGCTAAAGTGTCAGATCTTAGTATTAGTCCCTCTTGAGGTTGCACAGCTTACCTCTGTTTTGGGTTTTAATTCCTTACATGGAATTTCATAGCATTTGCATCACAAAATAAGGTTTTTTAGATCCATGGTCTCTGTGGAAGAGCTGTAGTTGCTTGGTGTCATTGCATGTACTTTAAATCACGTTCCTATGCATGTTTTTACAGGAATCCTCACATTGTGTTGAATATTGATCTTGCACCTACGATTCTAGATATCGCTGGATTGGATATTCCATCTGATATGGATGGTAAATCTATTCTAAAACTCCTGGATTCTGAGAGACCAGTGAATAGGTAAGAAAAGAAAATGTGCGTGTAAAAAAATGTATATTTACAAAGGAAACTGAAAGAACTGTTCATCAATATGCAGTGTTTTTAAAGGAAAACTATTAACACTATTATCTATGAGCACAGTACTCACAGGAAAATCTAAAGGTATTTGATGATACATGTCTGACAGTCCTCATTTCAACAGATTTTGTCAAATTTGCTATATGGCACATATGGCATTTGGATGTAGTAAAAGCAGTATGTGGAGCAGTGAGTGGGCCTCTCAGTGTCTTCACTTATTTGAATCGTAGATTTTAAATATCTCTGCGGCCCCATTTGTAGCAGAGCCTTTCATTTTGAGTAGACTGTAGAAGAATTTAGTTGAAAAGGTTGGTTGTGTATCAGACTGTAAGAGCAGACTGGCATTCAGAATTACACATTTGAGACCTTCCAGCAGTACTTTCATTGGTAAAAGACCAGGGAAGAGAGAATCGAACTGGATGGCTGCTAGAGAAAATCAGCAGCAGTATAAAAGAAAAAGGAAAAAAGGAGATTTGCTTTTGTTAGTAGTGGGGTGGAGACAGGGGGGAAGGAGCCAGCTGCTTTAGAGTAGGATACTTTGAGGGTGGTTAAGAGTCCAAACTGGGTTCAGGAAATCCTGATTTAATTTGGGATCCTTTGTGATCAAGGACAATTCAGTTAATCCCCTGTGCCTTAGAAGTACTTATATTTAACTAGGTGTACTCTGTGAATCTGTTGTGGATTTTGTCCCTGTGAGAACAAATCTGTGCTGTGTTTGTTCATTATTTGCACTGGAGAGGCATATGTGCCTGCTTCATAAAGCTGCGTGTCCCCCTGAGAGGTTACTGTAGTGCTTCTCCTTTGAGTTGGGGGTGGGAGAGGAAACTGGGACATGATTTGATCACCGTTCTTTGTGGAAATAAATTGTTTCTTTCTCCCCTCATCTCCTACCAGGTTCCATTTAAAGAAAAAGATGAAAGTGTGGAGAGACTCATTCCTAGTGGAGAGAGGGTAAGGAAATTGTTAATCACAAAGCTCAATCTTTTTTAGATAGAACGATACTGAATAGCTAGAGCCAAAGCAGCACTCTACTGCAGGCCTAAAACCATTAGCTCTGCCAGCAGGAAGACGGCTGCAGTATGCTTAATGGTAGTGACTGTGCAGTAGGAGGGAATGTACGGCCTTTGCCTACGGCCTGTATAAATATGCTATTGGAGTGGGGGGAGAGGTTTACTTGGACTGGGAGATGGAAGGACATCTCATTTTCCTTTTTAACTGCTACCCCCTACCCTCCTCCTTAAGTCATGGAGGTAAGAATAACCTTTTATCTCTACGTGCATGTCTGCTGTCCATTCCCTCTGTGCCTCTGCCTTTATAAGTAACACTTGACACGAAGGTTTTGCAAAGTGCAGCCATGCAGCAGTGAGGAGGATATGATGGACTGTTGTTATTGCCCTGTCAGTCAGATGTGCAACACACTGTCCCAGTTCTGTGTGGTTTTGTATTCTCCCTGAGGGTGATATAAATAATGTGTGTGTTACGAGAGATGATGATAAGGACTAGTTTCTAGTGAGCTATTACGTTTTGGCCACTAGCAGTTCTTAAGTTCTGGCAGATAGTGTAATTCTCTGGGCCTTTTTTCAGTGAACTGTATGCATGTCTTAGAATTAATACAAAAATAAATGATGTTGTTGTTTTTTGTTGTTGTTTTTCCACTCCAGCAAACTGCTGCATAAGAGGGAAAATGAGAAGGTAGATGCCCAAGAAGAAAACTTTCTACCCAAATACCAGCGTGTGAAGGACCTTTGTCAGAGAGCTGAGTACCAAACAGCTTGTGAGCAGCTTGGCCAGGTATGAACAGTGGCTGAAAGTAAGGAGCTGTAGATGGGCAGAGCTTAGTGTCTTCGCTGTGACATTGTCATTCACCTTGCTCTCAGTGTCAGCTTATAAATCAGATTGTTCGTTTTGTGGCCTTTGTTCAAAACCATATTACAGCACTTACGAGATTGGCAGTCAGGAAATTGCTGATTCAAGTGCCTCTCTATTGATTCCTGACTGCTGCTAAGAGAACTGTCTCAGCTTTTTTAACATTATATTCCCCAAATAGAATGTGGTTGGGATTCATTACTGATGAGAATCTATGAGGGCTGGTCCACAAGTGACACCTCCTATTTTATTATGTTAGCCTCTGTCATCAGAGACAGATGGTGGGATGGCAGTAGAGGTTGAAGCTTCCCACCAATATTCTGTTACGTTTTGTTGCTGCAAGACAGATGGCAGCAGAGGGACATTCTGACCAAGTGACATCTGATGGAAGTGAGTGTGAAGCAAAGGTGTGTGCTTACATTTTTCCACACGGAAAAGAATGATACCCATTGGCATTCATTGATACTTACTGAATGTTGATGGAGATTTAGGAGATAAGGAGGTCATGATGGCCAGTTTTCACTAAAAGTCCTGAGCATGAAGAAGTACTTTGGTATATGTTTGTTGTGGTCAAACTTCAGCTTCACTTAAGCTGAAATTTCAGGTGGCTGACAGCAAACTGCTTTTGTTTTTTCTTTTTTGAATTGCCAATATTTGAGAAACTTTGGGGAGAGGTCTTTGTTTCTGCTACAGTTTCATCTCAGAAGTTGTTTGGGGGAAGTACAGCTCTTCCTTTTCCATCGGTATTTTCCCTTTGAGAGGTATTTCAACTTCCTTTTGTCTTCATCTACTCAATTATTTTGAACGTTACTGTAAAAACAGTGTGGAAGTGAGAATTTCTGAGTCCATGTTGTCTCTGAAACCATCTCTATGCATAAAGTAATTTGGCTGCATTCAGGCTTGCTTACTGTAATTATCACTTGTCTCAGTTATGGGGGGAAAAAAAAAAGAGAAGACCGTGTGTTGCCTACACTCACTCACAGGCTTGTTTTCTTCTATGGGTAATAAAATACCTTTGGCATCTGTAAAAAATAAATAGCCACTTCTTCCAGAGTGAAGGTGTGCTAATAAGAGCTGTGTGAGCTGCATCTTCACTGCCAGGAGGCAGAGAGGAGAATTGTTTTGAACAGTTCAGTCAGACATAATTGGAAGTGATAGGATGAAATTGAGCAAAAAAGATATTTAAGTTGGACATCAGGAAAAATTGCCTAACAATCAAGTCAATTAGAGTCTGGGAAGGGCTCTCAAGGGAGTCTCAATCCATCTAACCCCTGCTCTGCAGAATATGTCCTAGTACTGTGTCTAGACAGCAGGAATAGCAGATGAATATGCTTATTTGAGGGTAAATTGCCCTAAATGTGAGTGCACCCAAAAATATTCAGAGTACTAAGAGTAACTTCTCGACTGACAAATGCTTGTTGTCTATTTGCTGGTGCCTTTCACAGCTCTGCATATTAAGCTAAATGAGCACAAATGAATAATATGCCACAGCCTTGGGTGAGTTTATGATACATAAATACAGTGGTTGCATTCCAAGTGTCTCCTGATGCTATAGGATGCTCACTGTTATGCAGCTATCCAGAGCGTTCCATGCAAAAAGTAAATTTTCATATCCAGATGTAAAGAAGTGTGGGTCCGGATGTGGTGTGAGCTTGGTGGGATTCTTCCTCTTGACTCAAACAAGTTTTGGGGTTGGCACAGTCCGTGCACTGAGAATTCTGAGCAGTGCCAGAGAATCTGAAGTGCAAGTAGGAAATGAAACAAAGACTCAAGGGGGAATGAGTGATAAGGGACGAGGGCAGAGAGGTAAGGAAAGCTTTGAATGTGAGACAGAGGATTTGAAATTGCCCTTTGTGAGCATGAAAGCTTGTGAATGCACTTCTGTCTCCCCAAAAATGCTCTTCCTTCACAAATCTCTGTGACCCTCCTTGACCTATAATGGTTTTGATAAGAGAGCACCGGGATCATGAAGATGAGGTATTCATGCTGTTTAAGACCTTGTTTCAAAGTCCATTATGGGGGATTTTATTTTTTTTTTCTGGCAACACTAATATATGTAAATTCTTCTGAGTTCAATGGGAATCTGCGTGTTGCCATGTTTTCTTTTTCAGTTTGTGGAGTTTGGGCTGTGTTAGTTGTTTGCATCCAACAAAGGGTGACTGTAGGCTCAGATGAAAGAGCAGCTCAGCATTTATATTCAAGGATTTAAAAGAGATGAGTTCTTTCTTCCCACATGAAATAAAAAACATTTATCCTGGTACCTAATGGCTTCCACACAAATTCTTTCTCTTCACTGTAGTTCGGCCTTTCATTCTAAACTGACTGGTAAGTGGAAGCTGACCCACTTTTATCTGGCAGTCTGCATTAATGTGCTTTGTGGAAGCCAATTACGATACCAGCATTGCTCTGCAGAGTATTCCCAGCAACTCCACAGTATCATAACAACAGCTGCACAAAATCCCTCTAAATCATGTGCTGCCTTTGTGCACGTTGGCTAAACCTGCGGTACCTGCAGCACCACTAAATGTGAGTTTGTTTGTAGCCGGCTGTTGTACGGTACAATAACAGCCCTCATTTTGCTCAGAAAATCAGCGGTCCAGATTTACGTTATTTCCTTTTCAAATCGTTCTGTTTGTCTTTGATAAAATCGGATTTTTCTGTGCGTAGCATTAAAAAGCTTATTTTATGTGACAGTGTTCTTCAGGAGAACATTCAAAATAGGCAAATTAGCACTTGGTTTCCTGCAGATATTCTGCAAATGGACAGTCTGTCATGCAGGTTTCCCTCTGATTGCTTTGTTCTGACCCAGGATCATGAACAAAATGTTCTTTTCCAAAGTGACCCAGAGATGTCATAAGTAAAATTATGGCACTTACTCTGTTGCTTCCCCCAGTTCTCTGACAAAGCGTGGAATAGCAGCAATGGGGATGTTGTGATCGATGTGTGCCTTCCTACTGCAGTTCATAAAGTGGTACCATAATTATCATTAGATGACCTGTTCTCCTTGTCCTGACGTCCCCACAGCTTGAACTTTAGTCAAACCAGGAAACTAAGTCTGGTTTTATAAGGAATTTCTTTAAAAACTTGGAAGGTTTTTCTTCTGTCTCTCATTTCTCTCTTTTGTAGCTCGCAGGTATATCCTGAGGTTACTAAAGAACGTAGGTTCTGTTGATAACAGTGAAGCGTATCAAGCCAGCTGGAATGCTGATACTTTTAATAGCCCGTTGGGTGGATCCTCAGAGTTCCTGAATTCCAACATGAGTTGCACACGCTCAGCAACTTTCACCATCTGTTTCTTGATCTGTGATTACAACAAGAAATGACTCGTTGATAACTTCATACATTAAAAATGTTATCAACCCTCCAACTGATAACATTAGGAGGCAACTAGCTATGGAAATGAATGTCATGATTTATTAAGGGATGTTATTCAGGGATTGTATTCCTTATCAAGAATTAACAAAACTGTTTTCCTCCTCTAGCTAGAAATGGCCTATTATGATCTCCAGAGGCTGTTTTACTTACAGGTTTCTTTGCTTCATGATGTTGTTGTACAGGTCCAAGTGATTTGCATCTCTTGTTAACTGAGGCTGTTAAAGCCCCTGTCATTGCATTAGTGGATGCGAGAAGCTTGCCAAAATAAATACCAATTTCTAATAAAAACAAACAAAACCTTCAAATATCCTGGCCAGAGGAACAGTGTAGTTCAGTTCAAAAGACATTGAGCTGGATGTTGGGAGAGGCTGACTTGGAGTTACTGGGGGCTCAGTGTGCGACCTCAGACAAATCAATTCCCTTTTGGTGCTTCTGTTTGTTTGTTTTCCCTCCACTGCTCATCTCATTTCTGTTTAGGCTGCACTCCTTAGATTCTTCACTACCTTACACAGCAGTGGGACTATTTGATGCCGCAGTCCAATTATTAGAGTAAATTAATTATATAATTGTAATATTAAATTCAGCTGAATACCTCATTTCTCATTTAGGTGTTGTCCCACCTGCCTCACTTCAGCTACAGTTTGCAGCATAGATGGGTATTGCTGAAGTGTTTCTGTGGGATTGCTGGCAGTGGGAGAGGACTTCATTATCCTGCAGGAACCTTGAATTGTGGGGTCTGTGCGGGAGGGAGCCTTGCTGGCAGGTAACTGTGATCAGGCAGTTTCACTTTTCACTTCTCTGTGAAAGGGAATGGAATCTCTTAACAAAAAGAAGGACCGATGAGACACAGCGTGATGATTTAGGTCTCAGCTGTGGGAGCTGCATGTTTCTATGGGAATCTTTTTCTTAGCAAGATTTGTGTGATGGGTCCTTTTCCCCACATAAAACAATGTCAGTTGATTCACTGTGGGGAAACGAGTGAATTGTATGAAAAATCCAGCGGGGGGAGGTGGTGGCTATTTATCTCTGATTGGAGCCTCAAGTGATGACTTTGAATTAACATCTGTGATGGCTATAGCAGGAAGGAGACTGTAATGCACACTGATGCAAAAACCATTTGATGATGACTGGGACTGTGAAGGAAATAATGGATTTCTGACACACAGAAAAATGTAGCATCTTTTTCCACTAAGGGGTTCTTTGTATGTTCAAGGTGAATGGTGTTAGCAGAGGGAAGCAGGGTATCTGCTCAGGCTGCTGCTGTTGGATTCATGTCTCGTAGGTAATGAAGTCCTGATTTGCTCTTGTTGATGCATATAGCAGATAGCTTGTGCTGGAGGAGGAATTGTGTGTATGGGCTGTTTTCTCTTTGCTTTTGCACTGTACCTTTGAACGTGTTTTCTGTTCAATAGCACTATTATCTCTGTTCTCTGATTTGCACACAAGTTGCAATTGGGGGGGAGGGGTAGGATGGAGTAGAAATGTTAGAACAGGCCCAACGCAGTAGGTGGCAGAAAGAGCAAGCAAAGCAGCTCACTGAGCCTGCCTGAAGATAGTGGGAAATCTCCAGCTGGAACAGATCTGCTGATTAAATGAGGTGTCTGGAATGTTTTGCATGATATGAGCTTGATGAACTTCAGGATGTAGAAGCCACTTATCTGGTGGCTTGAGTAGCTGTTCTGGAAGGCACTGTAGGAAAAAAGACAGCATCTTCCTTTGGATTTTTGATACGAGCTGGAATAAAAGTTGTGGATTTTCCACTGAGTTTCAGTTTGTGTTAAAGCACGTTCCTTTTCAGGATCTTGCTCTTGTGAGATGTTACGAGCTGTAGAGGTTGGAATCAGAACACATCTTCCAGTCTAATAAAGAAAAGACCTTTAAAGTTGGGGTTTGCCAACTAAGGACACTTTGTTTTCTTGGCTGGTTGAGTTAATCCGCTGTTGGTGTGTAATTACATTCTGCTGCTGGATGTTATCATTTTACCTGTAAGCCAACGTATCTCTGGGGCACTCAGAGCTCCTCATACAGGAATTTAAAGGTTTAAGTGGCAACCTCTTAGAAACCAGGCAGGTATTTTTTTCATGGCACTGTGCTGTGCCCTAGAAACCAACGTTCAGTGCCAGAATTCACAAAGTTTGGTGTTTCTTGACTGTCAAACAGGGATTTTCTCAGCTCTTTTGCAACTACAGCTCCTTTCCCTGAGCTTGAGAGTAGAAATGGAGGTAAGTTGTGTAGCTGTGGTGTTGCTTAGAGGACCTGTGTTTCTGCTTACAAGCAGACTGGGATAAGTTTTAAGACCTGGATACGTTTGCACACATTCTCATATCTGTTTTGTTAAAAGTAAATAAATAAATAAATAGAAAGAGCCCTTTTTTTCCTTTAATTTGAATTTCCCAGCTGGGCTCAGTGTTTGCTTCTGAAGTCATTTTTGTAGTTGTGCACTGCAGTTGTTCAGCCGTGGGTCTGCTAATGCACACAACGTGCCCTTCTGGTAGAGCCCTGAGGTGTTTTCATTGTGGCATAACAGATGCCTTGGAGAAATTGGAGCTTCACCAAAAATAAAAGGAATTTTTCCAGTTAACCTGGAAGGGAAAAATAAGCATCGCTTTCTTGACAGGAGATGAAAGAGTGTAAATATTTTTGGGTTACACATCACAGCACTTATTTACCATAGTTCTCATCTGGCATTTAACTTTCCCTCTGTTCAGTCTTTGTTTTTGTGCATCAGACACCTACAGCACAGAGCTCTGCAGTTTGTTTGTACATTGTCCAAAATAAGATTGAGATGATTTGTAATGGGGAACAGCAACAAACATTTTAATGTCTCATTTTACATTTTTTCATTGGGAAGTTGATCATTATGTTAAAGTAACTTCAACTTTAAACCTCAGTCTGTGCAGTGACCAATGTTAGGCTTTTATAAAACAAATGGAAAAGAAGATCCAGCAATTTATTCTTCGTAGTTTTAGTTCTACGCTCCATGTAGGTAAGTGCATCCTGCTTTACAGATAATGACAGTCGTGCGAAGATGTCCGATTGAAAGGTCTGACTGCCAGCATCACATCGATTTCCTGATTCCTAGTGCTGAAAGTTAGACAGGTTTATCTGCAGCACTGCAAGGCTTGGATCAGACAGGACTTTGGACACGATGCCTGCTGCTAAGAGTTACAGCTCAGCAGAGCTGACATCCAGTTGTCTAAGGAAATGAGTGAACACACCAGAAGCCTCTGAACATTCTAAATGAGATCTCTTTAGACTGTAGATAAATCCACTGTAACTGGGCATTTCACTTCTGACTCCTATTAATGAAAGCACAGTGAAGATACTGTTCTCTTACTTAGCTGACATGCAAACAATGCCTTGAATTTCAATGCAAAAAGGAAGGCTTTGTTCCCCAAGCCTGGGCACACCTCTCTATGGGAACTGAAGTGACTGAATCTCCATCGTAGAGCTGTGGGCTGCTGGAAAATGTCATCTCTCTTGGGAGCTGTTGCTGTTTTTCATTCTACTCTTTTATTTGGAAAAAGTCTCAATATTCCGGTGAGTCCTGGAGTCCACAGCTTAGGATTTTATAATAGGAAAAAAGAGAAATGCTTCTCAGGGCTCAGCAGAAAGCTGCGGTGTTTCCAAGACTATTTAACATACTAATAACTGCTATGTGATTTAAAATATGTATATATATATCTCAGATCCTAGCTCTGTAGCTAATAGAATGTTGATGAGTAAAGGTGAAACTCTTTGCCAGATGGAAGGTGGCTAAACTCCTTTGCCCTTGGCACAGCTCTGACAGCAGCACAAAGGGATCTATAACCACTTTGCTTCAGGTTTTGAGTAACAAAAAGAATCAGATTAGATTAGAGATTAGATTTTCTTCAGTTCAAGTGGAAAAGGGAGGGGGTTATCACTGTAGAGGCATCCAGTGCAGCTCACCATTGCTGATCAAGCCCAAGGGTGTTGAATAGGGAGAACTTAGTAAGATGAATGCTCAGTGCAGTAGGGAGGAGGCTTACAGGAAAGTTATTTCTTCTGTAGAGTGTGTGATGGAGCTGAGTTGTACACAGGCCTGGAGCCTGGTGCTATTTTAATGGATTGGTAGTGGTACAGATTCCTGCCGGCCTGTCAGACAAACTTGCAGGAACACAAGGATTCTTCTCAAACCTATGGATAATAAGACTTGGGCTTCCTTGTTAGAGAAGCATAATTGGAGAGTTATGCCTTTTCAACTGACACCTCCCTGTGTTTGCCTGTAGCATCAGTTGTGTTAAGAAATTCCCATTGCTCTGTCTCCAGGAAACAAAATCAGAAACACACCTGAGTGCGTTCCTGAAAAGTTCTCTTTTTGGTTTTAAAATGTCAGATGACAAGAAATCTGTTTTGGTAACAGGGGAGGGGTCTGTAGTACTGTATAACTCTGACTGGTCGCTGGAACTGGCTGTAAGACAATGCAGAGCTGAGACAGTCTTTTAATAACCACATCTTCCTTCCAGAAGTGGCAGTGTGTGGAAGACGCCAGTGGGAAGCTCAAGTTGCACAAGTGCAAGGGAATGGTGAACTTGGCAGGAAACAGCAAAGGCACTTCCAACCTATTGCCCAAATACTACAGCAGGAATAGCGAAGACTGCAACTGTGAGGAGAATGAATACAAGCTGAGCCACGCGGGACGGAGGAAGAAGCTCTTCTCCAAGAAGAGTAAGTGAACCCACTGTATTTTCTTTCTCTGCCTTCCAAAACTGTTCACAAACTGTTCACAAACACTCACACGTGTCCTGACTTTCACAGATATCGATTTCCACAGATGTCATTGAAGACAAACATATTTGCTGTGTATCTAAACATGAAGCAGCGTGTTTTATATCAGACAATCAGATTTGAAAATATCTCAGTCTGTAGGAAGCGTGTTTCAAAACAGGGTGATGTGTTTATTTCTTTCAAAAGCAGGAAATGTGGTACACAGCCTGAAGTGGTGAGGAGCTCATCCTTACGTAGGCCTTGAATCGCGAGCAGCGAGTAGACCAACCCTCAGCAGACACTGCAGTGCTTGGGGCTGTTACTGCAGTAATTTATATTTAATAAGGATCTGTGTGCTTTGTTACAGAAGCTGCTTCTAACATCCCTTCCTCGTGCTCAGTCAGCAGAGCCAAGGCTGACTTTTAACCAGCGATCTCATCCAAAGGGGATGTGTCTGGTTTGAGTTTCCTTGGCACAGATCAGGCGCTTCTTCAGAAAGTCCATTCCACTGGCTCTGTGTTAAACCTTAGTCAGACTAACATCTATATTTGAAGTACATAGTCTAATTATAGATTAAAGAGGCAAATTTCAGCACAGATTACTGTTCACTTGTAATGTTTCTTTCGTCTCACTCCACAAATACAGAGCCTTAATTATTTAGCAGATTAGTCTTTCTGTATAATGACATGGCACAAGCTTCAAACAGAGAGTTTAAATTGATTTTCTTCCATTATATTTGTGTAGCAAGCTGATTAGTACCTACTAAGCTAATTTTTAGTTGAAAAAAATTATTGGTTCCAGGATGAAATGACTGAACGACACTTGCAGTTTAAACATGTGGCACAGCAGATAATCTTTAAATAACAGCAAAGCTTGCCGTTCAATTAACGTTTTTTTTCTTAAGACACAGAAAAGGAAGTTCAGTCACAGGGAGTCAAATAACAGCAGATCGAAGGCGCTTAAATGGGAAGAGGAAAACAGTTTAAGTGAGGGCAACGTCGTGCTATCTGATAATACTTAACACTTACCTAAGTGCTTTTTATCTGCGTTGTGCTTACTAAACATTAACTAATTTTCTCAACGTCTTGGAGAGGTGGTTAAGTGCGTAATTACCTTTAGTTCATGTATTAGGGAGATGGAGGCAAAATTTGAGGGCTGCAAAGATATCTTCAGCAGTGGGGTCAGGACACCTTTTTCAGTATGTTCTGCTTAGTGCTGTTACTGTTCCATTCATCTCAGTTGTCTCATTGAAGCACGAACTGCAGCCCACATCCAGGGTGTGCCGTGCAATGGAAGGGGTTTGCTTGGACCTGTTGACACAGATTCTTGGGTTTGGTGTTGGCTGTTCTTTCACTTGTGCTTAATCTAACAAATGACACTGAAAACAAATGACCACAAAGCAATACGAGTTAACATACCAGCATTTTTCTGTGCTTACTTAGAAAGCTGCCTCACTGGATTGCAAACGACAGCTCGAATACTGATGGTGTGCATTGGGATTTTTATGACCTGTTTCATGAGGCTTGGGATAAAGTGCAGTCTGTGCTGGGCTCTGAGGGCATCTTTGGGGTCTGCTGTTCTGAGTTTGATGAGTGCAATGGATCGTACTGCAGTGTTACCTGTTTGGTGATATTGGCTGTTTACACAGCTCACCTACAAAGCTTTTGCACACTTTGCACAGCAGTGTTGTTCTCTTGGCTGTGTTGTTATCTTTATAAGAATGATGAAATAAAGCTTTGTGATGGGAAGAAAGTAACAATGAGCTCTTAATAGACAACAAATAGCCAAATATTTGTTTTTTCTTGCTGTAGAATTCATCTCCTCCTCCTGTGATGAACAAATACATCAGATTAAGGGAGAGGGAGGATGATTGGCCACACAGATTCGTGCACAGTGTGTACAAAGAAGCTAATGCATTTTTATTCCTGTTTTCATGTAATTTGTTTTGTTTTGAGGTAGTCTCAATACTACAGCTAAATGATTATTTTCTTTTAAGAAAAAGTACCTGAACACCTGCACTGCCATTACTTTTAATGCATTGCAAGCATAATTTTTATGGCAGTTCTGAGAAACTGAATGTACTAAAGCTTTTGGAGGCTGTTGGGTTTTGGTTTTGTTCCTCTTTGAAATATCCAAGAATGCAGATTCCAAATAAGATTTATGGAAACCCCAGTTAATGATCAAGTAAAACCAGTAGTAGTCAAGTATCTGCATAGGAGTAAATGGTAAAAGGGAAGCCCTGGAACTTTCTGTCTTGTGCTGTCGTTCTGCTGAGCTGTCGTGTTCCTGCTTTGGAGAAGGTGCCATTTGGGAGTTAGAATTGCTCACAGTTTTCTCAACCATCCCTGAGATCATTTCCAAATGATGTCAGCATTAAATCATGAATTTGGCAGCTGCAAAATAAGTAATAAGGCCCGAGTGGTGAGACTGTGAGGAGAGTTAAATGCAAACCTGAAGGCTGATAATACAACATAACCTCACAATACATTCAGATACTGTCATTTGTGCTTTCACTGGACAGCACTGAAGTCTGAGATGTGACCCAAAAGTAGCTGTACCAAATCAAGTGTGCTCCAGTGCCTGGGTTGTATGGGGAATTCTGGGTCGGAACAGAGCACGTCCCTTCAGGCCGGGATGAAGACAGGAGTGTTTGTCCAGTGACCCAGAAAGGCAGGGCAGGGAAATGAACGTACCGAGACCAAACATCATCAATTTGAAAGAGTCATAAATATTTGGGGCCAAATATTGAACAGCTTTAGATCTACTTTCTTTGTGAGTTGTGTATGCAGGTAAATGTGAAGCATAACCCTGGGGGAAGATCAAGTAGTGAGAGGTAGCTCTGCCTGCAGGGGGCACAGCACAGATGAATATGGATCTTACTAAACGTTGTAACTATTTGATCTGCAGTGATGGTGTTTGGTACCAGTCAGGGCACTGAGTCAGCACTGCTGCTATCGCGGGGTACAGGGCAGTGGGTCTGTTAGGAGCTGTCTCAGTGCGGAGCAATTTGTTCTTCGTGCAGCTGCTTTAGGGCTGCAGGGGAGCAGGAAGCGGCTCCTGGTTCTTCAGGGGCATGTGCAGACTCCAGCTCCCTGCAGCTGCCTGCTGAGGGCCAGCGTGCTGGGTTGGCTTATTAGACTTGGAAGGAAGGGAAATTGTTATTTGGCAGAGCTTAACAAGATGAAATGAGGGAACAATCAAAGAAATGGGAGTTTATGCTCTGAATGTAATTGTTAGGGTGTAGCTTTTTGGAACTTCCTCCTCCTGAAAAGATAGGAGTTACTTTCTCATTTATTCCAGCGTTTCCTGAATGGGTGCCAGGAATAGAGCTGATATTCAGGGTTTGCTGGTTATTTCTTTATTTTTCCCTCCAGCCGTGACTCACCTCACTCACTGTCAGCTGTAAACTTTAACTACAGGTGGAAAATGTGCTAAACCAGGCGGTCCAGCTGGTGTTGTACTTTGTGTGTGTGGTACTAACAAGTGCGGGTGGGAGGAGACGGATTTATCTCTTTCCATGACTATAAAATGGCCACTGAGACTATGTGATCTATTTGGGTTTCATTGAGCAAAGTTAGACTGTGTCGATGCCAAAGCATTACTGATATAAGTATTGCCAGGGGTGGGCTGCATGGAAACATGGCTGTGGATTAGACTCCATAACGAGGATGTATTCATGCCATTACAGACCAAACAAAATAGTAACTCTGAGGCTTTGGGGCCAGGTCAGAGAGCATTGGAAAGCAATAAAGGGCAAAAAGATCTGCGGGAATCTCATACTGTGCAATGTCGATTCATAGCAAATGTTTCATATCTTGAAGAAGGAGCATGGAATGGAGAAAAGGCTCATCAAACACGGGATGCTTCCAGCTGAAACGTGGGACAGCCCGGGAAGTGCTGCAGGAATTCTGGCCCTGGAGCGTTTCACAGCAGTCAGCAGCAGGCTGCCCTTAGGCCCGGCTCAGTCATGATTCGTTTGTAAGGCCTTAGTGCCACCTAGCGACTGCTGGGCGAAGAACAGCGTTCTTTGAACGGGCTCACAAAGTGACAGTGAACAGATCCATCTTTTATTCTTTTCCCTCTGCCATCCTCGTGCCCCCTCCTGCTGTAAGGTAACCCATCTATCCGTGCACAAGGTGACGAGGTGACACCCCAGAGGAAAGCTGCATCAAACAGCATTTGTCATCAGCTTAATTCCAGTGTCACAATATAGGCAGGCTCCAAGAACCACAGAACACAACACTGTACCGTGCTGTTCCTTTCTTAACCCTGTTCCCTCTTTCTCCATGCAGAATACAAACCAAGCTATGCCCGGAATCGCTCTACCCGCTCTGTATCTGTGGAGCTGAATGGGGCTGTATTTAACTTGGGTTTGGAGGATGGATACCAACCCGTCTTACCAAGAAACATCACCAAGAGACACAAGATTCAGAGGGTTGTTCTTCATGAGGAGGAGGATAAAGACATGGCAGAGTACAGCGGCACTGGAGGCATTGCAGAGTATGCAGCCCCAAATCTGATCAAAGTGACACACAGGTGAGTGCACGTGCTGTATTTTTATACGCTTTTGCTCCTTCAGTGGATGCTTTAAATAAGTGGATGTGTTAAATTTTGATAAGCAATACTGTGCCCCATTCGGATACCTGGTCGTAGTTTCCTATCATTGGTTGCTTTGTATTTCAATCAGTTCTAAGGGCAGCAGCAGCTTCTCAGAGCTTCCTGTGCCCAGTGCTAGGAAAGGAAAATCTGCATTACCACAAGCCTTGGGAAATGCAGCACTGGAGACAGCTGATGGAATTGTCTGGGTTTTAAAGACATTCCAATAGCTTATTACAGTCTGCTTCTCAGTTTGCAGATCCAGGGGTTGATGATGCATCTCCACCTGTACTTTGTTGAATTATGAGAAAATCATCCATCAGTAACTACTGATGATGTGAATTAAATTCCATGATGATTAACTTGTGTAACTCTGTGTGAGCACGTTGGCTGCTGCTGAAATCTATGGTTTCTATTTGACTTCACTTTACAAAGTTGTAGAGACTTGTTGATATAAGGAAAGATAGCAGGGCTGACAGCAGCAGAGTCCTCAGCTCTTTTTAATATGCAGGACCTATAAGTCACTATTTGTGTTTTTTCTTCTGGAACACTTTAAATTGACTCTTTGCTGCCTTACTGGGTTGATCCCAGATCCATAAAAGGAGCTGGAAGGAAAGTTGTGTGTAACTCCTGAGGGTGCCCAGCAACACTTGCAGAACAGAAGGATGCACAGGGAAATTGCTTCTGAGTAATGCTTTCAGTACTTCCTGGTTAGTCGAGATGAGTTACGTAGACAGCGTAATGAATAAACAAGAGTTCTGTGCAGCACAATTCACGTATAGAAATGAAGCCGTCAACAGGTTCTACTTGATAGGAATATTTTTGATTATTCTTTTTTTTTCCTTCTAAAAAATTTCCATGACAACTCCAACCCAAACTCCTTTCCTGCTGTGTAAGATATTCTCTATTCTCTTGAACGAACATTATTTTGAATTCAATGTGTCGTTTCTGATCTGATTTCTCATCTGTCCTGGAGCTGCTCTGATTAAAACCAGCTGTCTGCGTTGTGCATTTATCTGCTATAGTAAACGCCGTTTGTTTCTCCACGGCCAGGTGTTACATCCTGGAGAATGACACGGTTCAGTGTGACACTGATCTGTACAGGTCACTGCAAGCTTGGAAGGACCACAAGCTTCATATCGACCACGAGGTCAGTGATGCCATCAGTCATGTATTTTCAGCGTGTGATTGTAGCCTGGTCTGTGGGCTGATAGGATCATGCTGTGTGTGTGTCTGTCTGCCTCTGGCTGTCTTTGTCCCTCCCTGGAACCTTTTGAACTTACTGGCTGATCTCCAAATAGAGATGTCATAGATAATTCAGTTATTACAAGCAGGTCCTGCTGTAATCTCTTACCAAATCTCATAAATTCTCAGCAGTCCTACTTAAGAACTTGCTGGTCCCTTTCTGTGGTACGTATTGGCACACATTAAGGGAAATAAATACAGGAAATCGTATTAGCTCTGCTAGAATTGGAAAACAGCAATCTCAGCGTCACCATCATCTTCCAGTTCTTGTCTTGTCTCTTAGAAAATGTAAGCTAAGGTCCCAGACATATGTTATAGGGCCAAAGAAAATGAGGTCACTTCTGTCCTGTTGTGTTTCTGATTTAGGATCACAGGGCTGCATTCTTTACTGTTTTTCTTGACCTCTCTGTCATCTGTCTGTGCCTCAGCAGTTATTAGTTATGTGCTCCCATCACATTTATGGTCTCTGATGTCTGATGGTGGTTTTGCAGTGACTTCATTGTTCACACTGGAGGACATTTTTTTTCCTGTTGTACCAGGAATTGCAGCAGGAGCCTGTAATATCTGTCTGCATGGAAACAGGCTGTGCTGAGTGAGAGCCAGGCGAACAAAAACAGGAGTTTCACTTACTGAAGAAATAGGTGGTTAAAAATAAACCACGTGGGTGACACAATTAAATTAACTGCTCGTGCACATGGTGCGTGGCCAGTGCCAAGTGAAATGATGGAGACTGGATACTGAGTCTCTGCAGTGGGAGCTTATAGCACTGCCCACCCCCTGCAAAGGTTTATAGCGAGCTGGATTTTAAGGGCTTACTTTGCCTAAGGGTAACCTTTCTCCTTTGCAAATGTGCTGAAGACCCTTAGAGGAAAAATCACAGCGGATCATCCATCTCCTGATGCTGTATATCAGTCTCCTTCTCCCTCCAGTGCCACGTTCTGCTTTTTTTGGATTTTATTTTTAACCTACGTGTTTAATTTTTTAGATTGAAACTTTGCAAAATAAAATAAAAAACCTGAGGGAGGTGAGAGGACACCTGAAGAAGAAGAGACCCGAGGAGTGTGACTGTAACAAGATCAGGTACTTCTGAGTAGTTATTTGTACTGTGCAAGTGTAGCTGATCTGTGTCTTCACAGGAGGGATTAGAATCTGTTTTGCTAAGTGTTTGCCTCCTGTACTACTGCCTAATGCTTTCGGCAACAGATAAATAAGGGAATACCTGTTTCTGAGGTGATGTCAACCCATACATCCAAACTAAGCCATGATGGGCTTAAAATGAAACCAGTATAATTCTGAATCACGGGTTCCCCATATCTTGTATTGTCTGGTAATACACTGCTTTAAAATCTGAAGTTAACAACTAAGTTTATTTGACATCCACAATAAAGACAAAGTTCTTCTTGTTCCTCTGAGCAAACTAATGAACGCTCAGTTGAAGAAATCTCCTAACTGAGTTATAAATCTTCTGATTTTATCTTATCTTCCTAATATGGGGAAACAGAAACTAATGACAGCTAACATTAAATTACCACTGAAATTGTGGATACGTACTGCAGTTCAGGGGTAGGCCACCAGGTGTCACAGTGTACAAATGATGCAAGGAAAAGAGGCACAGAAAATGCTTTATCGGGTCCAGCATGGCTGCCTGTATTTGCCATATATTCCTATCAATAAATTGAAGGGAGCAGTGACACTAGATTAGAATAAAGTGAATGTGCAGTATGAACAGGACTGGTTCTTTCTCCGTTGTTTACCAACAATGCTTTTTTATTTTCCAGTTACCATTCCAAACACAAAAACAAACTGAGGCACAAAGGATCCAATCTTCACCCTTTCAAGTAAGTGAAGGTTTTCTCCTTTGAAACAGAAAAAAGATAGTAACATTTGGACTATTCAACAAGCCAAATCTAAGCAGAAGTGATATTGCACTTATCCTGTGCTACGAAGAGTGCAAGTATCTGGGAAAGGAACCAAGCCCATGTAGAATGTTTCTAAATGCACATCAGAGACTTCACGCAAACCCGTTAAACCCCTTTGGCTACATTTTTTTCCCAGTATGTTGGAATTGCAAGGAGCCATTGGGAAGAGAAGCCATTCATTGAAGAAAACAGCAGTTCTTTCTTTCCTCAAAGCGGCTCATTTTATTAGCTGCTCCATTTTTTTTTTAGGTGTGTTCAAGTATAACAGAGTCAGCATGACCCTAATGTTTCATGTGTGCAGGAAAGCCCTACAGGAGAAAGACAGGCTGTGGCTGCTTCGAGAGCAAAGACGAAAGAAGAAACTGCGCAAACTGCTGAAGAGAATAAAAAACAACGACACGTGCAGCATGCCCGGCCTGACCTGCTTCACCCATGACAACCAGCACTGGCAAACTGCGCCCCTCTGGACATGTAAGGATACATCTGGGTGCGATATAATGACTAGGATTAGTTAGGGTTCTGGAAGTTACTCATATCATCAGTTAAGTAGCCAAAGGCACACAGTTTTCCTCCTACTAAATAATCTGTGTTTCAGTGTTGGCATTTGCCTTACAGTGGGCAAGGGGAAAGAAAAAACAGCAACCAAAAAACCCAGTAACTGTGTTTGAATCCCTACAACTACCATATTAACAACACAGTACAGAGTATTGTTATCTCAGCAGCTGGAGTGTTTGCCAGCCAGCGAGGACAGGGAAAAACAGTCAGACATTGCTCAGATCAGCTGTATTCTGAAAGCTAGATGTGCACAGAACACAAAGCTGATGGTGGAAGGCATTTTCTGCTTTAGAAAACAAGAATGACACAATTCTTGCCTGTGAGTAAAACAATACCATGAACTAAAAAGTACTGAAATAAGCAGTGCGTGAAACTGGCAACATGTGGCTTAAGTCTTTGTGTTTCCATTTGCAGTGGGTCCTTTCTGTGCTTGTACCAGTGCCAACAACAACACGTACTGGTGTTTGAGGACAATCAACGAGACCCACAACTTCCTGTTCTGTGAATTTGCTACTGGATTTTTGGAGTACTTTGATCTCAATACTGACCCGTATCAGGTACCATTGTGTGGCTCTGGAGAAATGTATGAGTGTTCTTCACTGTTGATGTATTGACATAGCACACCATTGGTGCAAGATGCATTAATTCGTGTAATATGATCTGGCTTCTTTCCTGCTGGAAACATACGACATATTCCATACATGAAAGCTACTAAACTACAGAGCAATACCTGTTCTCTAACAACAGCCTCCATGTATTGCAGCTAATCAATGCAGTGAATACGTTAGATAGAGATGTTCTCAATCAACTGCATGTCCAGCTCATGGAACTGAGAAGCTGCAAAGGGTACAAACAGTGCAATCCAAGAACTAGGAACATAGATCTGGGTAAGTGCTTCTCCTACTATACCAGTAAATGAGTCTTTTGCTTAACTGACAGGAAATTTTCATCAATCAAAAGGATTTTGGAATGTATTTATACTTGTAATGTTTTGTTGAGCATGACTGCGCACACACATTTTTGTATGGTTTGTTCAATTTGTGTTATTTATCGGGTCCAGAAACTCAAATAGTGTACTTGAATACTGAACTGTGCAGCTGCTGAAATGGAGGGAGAAGAGAGGGGGAAAGAACAAAACTAATGAAGGCACTGAGAAATGCATTATGCTACCAAGAGATGTGTTCTTCTCACTGCTCTTCTTACTATTCCTTTACATTCCACAAAGAAGAAAATGAATATTCTTTTTCTAGTCTCATCATTTCTTATCTATTAAATCTTTACTGATCTACAAAGAAATAATCTGGCATATACTTCTTTGCTATTTGTTATTTTATTAAGTTTAGCAGCAAATCGAAAAGGGTAATTAATTACATTTTTGTTTTTTAAACTGTGTATCTTGTCTACCCCTTAGTACAATTAAGGAGACTTAAGAACTGCTATTAAAAATAAATAAATGTGCAGCCATTAGAGCACAAATACTGTCACTCCACAAAATACTGTTATCTGCGTAAGTCCACAGAAATCCAGTGTTATTTGAGGTCTTAATTAGCACATGTACCAGCTGGAGCTGCATATTTTTAATCAACGGGTCTAAGCATTTAAATAACCACTACAGGACACTTACAGAAAGTTTCAAATTTACCTATCATCTTAATTACAACCTACTTGTCTTAGAATAAGGGATTAAATATGAAAATAAGAGTCCTAATGAAGATGTTAGTATTCTCATGTCTTTCTTTAAATTGTGCCTTACCCTCTATCTTATCTGTTGCAGGCTGTGGTTAATAACATGTTAATTTTTCCTCATCTAGGACTTAAAGATGGAAGCTACGAGCAATACAGGTACAGATTTTAAAGTATATGTAGTTAAATGATTATTCCTAAATACTGCCTTCATGCTGAACAGTTGGGAATCCAGGATTGGGAACCACCTCAAATGGCATTTGCAAAGTTTTTCTATCTTAGTTACCTTGAAACGCTGGAGCTGCTTCTGTTTCAGCGTTACAGCATGTTCTAATGTTTGTAGTCAAAATTCACGCTGAACTCTTTTCTTCATCTTTCTGACGGTAGTGCTGGTGGTTTTCTTGGTGATGGTTAACTTTTTTCTCCTTTTACTGCTTGAAAATTAGGCAGTTTCAGCGTCGAAAGTGGCCAGATGTGAAGAGACCATCATCTTCTAAGTCACTGTGAGTTGGGAGCAGTTCATGAAAAGCATGAGCTTTTTCTTACCTTTCCTTTCTTTACTTCTCTTTGCCTGCGGCACCTTTTTAACACCATCTATTCTCAGGGAATGCGAAGTTGTAAGCCCTCTAAATTATACAATAGGTATTATGTTGACTACTGCTGTACAAAACCTGTTAGTGTATGTTTTATGGGAATCCAGGAGCATTATGGTTAAGGCAGTTTCAAATTTGAGTCCAGGTGGACACTCAATTGTAATTCTTCTATAAGAATTACACATCATTATGTTGGTTTTGTCTAACCTTAAACATGCAGCAGCTCCCTTGTGTCCAGAAATAAGAGGACTGATCCAATCTGAAGTCATGAGCAAAGAAAGCAAATTAGGACAGACAGCTGTGCTATTTGTGCAAAAAAAACCCCAAAACTGGAAATACGGGGCTATTCTGACATTATATTAATATCCAGGATTGTTTGTTGCTTATTTTAATGCCGTTTGAAACTTGAAGATTATACATTAGTTCAGTACGGTACTATTAGTTCTCATCAACTTGACAGACCTCAAATGTAAGATATAAATTTAAAGAAAAAAAAAGTTTAAAGGTTGTTGCCCTGCATAGAACCATTGAAAGCATATTCCAAGTACTTCCTGTCTAAAACGTTATACACTAAATCACATTTGTTTTATTTTAAAGAGGACAGCTGTGGGAAGGATGGGAAGGCTAAACTGCCTCAACTGCTGGACCTCAGCGAGGATATGAACTGGCCAGAACTTGAATTCATGTACAGACTAAGCAAAAATGTGTATGATTTCAGAAGAATTTTAATGTTAGCCTGGAGGACTGGATGAACTTGGAGGCCAAACTAGATAGTATTTGCACTGGTGAGTGAATTAAATAGTTGAAGTGAAATTACAGGAACCTGCTGCCAGGAATACAGGTCTCTTTCAGATCCACTCTTGTACCTGCTTTTTGCTTTGGATTATACCTCACCTGCTGCACGAGGCTTTTTACTTCAAGAAGACACCACTAACTCTGTTCCAGGAATTGACAGAAGAGTAAATACAGCTGCATCCCAAAGAGGACTGCCATCCCAGTGGGCAAAGTGTCCTCAAAGACAGTGGAAGTAAACTGCTTCAGTTCAACTCTACCTTTGGATGTAAGGAGACAAATTACAAAGCCAAGTATATCATGGACACTTCTGCTTCCAACGGGGGTAAAGTTAACAGTGAAAAAAACCTCGTAAGAAATTCAGGAATTCAAGTGAGCAGCACTGAATATTCTCAATACCGTGATATCTCTCAAATTTCCTCCTCTGAGGACATGTTTTAGTTCCACGTCTACTTGTCCGTCCTATTGCCACCTCTAGGAAAATTAGAGAAAATCTTGACTAACAGGATGTCACATTTTTGGAGGGGTTATGTAAATATTCATCAGCATAATGTTTAAAAATAATTTCCTTCAGGTTGTGAAGAATTTTGTTAATAAAAGTGTGGAATGCCCACATGCCATTTCTCAAAACGTTACTTCATGTCACATAGCACATTTCAGAATCCATCCGGTTTTAGAAGTACAGAAGTTTCAGTAAATGTACATCCTGCATTTTAACCCAATCAGATTTGTAACACGTTTTTTCGTGGGTAGTATTACATTGTGTGTCCAAGACCAAAACGATTCATTTCAGAAAGGAATATCTGCTTAATAGTGCAAATTTTAGACTTATCTTTTAAAAAAGGCTTCTCTGAGAAGTTCAAAATCACGACCAATAACTTATAAACTAGTTATAGCTCAGTCTACAGTAGATGTTCTCAATGAGAGTTATTGTTTAACAGCTTATAAAAGAAAAAAATCCATCATTTTACTAAGGAAGCACAGTGTACAGAGTCTATTTGAGTACCTTTGTAATGATGTTATTAAACACACTGTAGAACAGGCACCAGCAGTGCTACTTTTATCATTTTTTTCCACACTGATCTGCTAACTGACTGCTCTGGAGGCACATGCAACAGCAAGCTCATGTGATAATACTCAACCAGCTGTGGCCTTGACTCTGAACAAAAAGAGGTATATTCCTGCAAGACACAAAGCTGCACTTCTGGGAACAGTGTAAAGAAATGTCGAGGAAATGACTTTTGATACTCTTTTTGCACAGTAAGTAACTCAAAAGGAATTATTTCACAGGGGATACAGATCTCTGGCACCACTCCCCTGTTCTTGAAAATATACTTGAATTTAGAAAACTCTCAACACAGGCCTATGTAGTAAAACTTACTTGTATGTGCTATACAGTAAAAATAGGTTTGATCTTGTATATGCATCACACATGAATGAGTCAAATACACTTTCCAAATTTTTCTTGCAAAATATGTTTGTCTTAGAGACAGAATTATGCCTATATTAACACACTATAGATTTTAAGGATTATACAGGGGAAAAAACATCTGGTAGGTGATGAGAGCCTGGATCAATATAAGCAAGTGAAAAATAATGACTTTAAACTTATCAATACAAAAACATTTGTACTGTATTCAAGGGGAAAGCATTTAGCTGCCTCCCATTACCTGTCTGTATGCATAACGAATACTAACATAGATGACAAAAATTTCCCCTTACCTTTCTTTGCATTCAGCCTATAATATCTCACAAGAGGATGAGACTGTCAGAATCCTGCACAGCCAGTATTACTACTCGAGGTATACAGCAGTCAGAAGCTTGAAGCCACTGTGCCCCTTTATGCACGTGCCAAAATTGAGCAGTGGAATGTCTTTGCAAGAAGTACCTGTTGTTTTCTGAAAGGTAGGTTGTTGATAGGTTCAGGAAAGCTACTGCTCCTCTCAGCTCTGCTGGGGTGCTATTTAAGTTGAAAAGGACAAATTCCACTCGGTTTGATGCAGCTTTGCTAAACTGGCCTCACAGGCAGAGGGGCTGTCATTACTCCCTTAGCTTTTACAGATAGCTGGAAAAAAGAATACATATATAATTGCTAGCCCATAGCTTTTGTCAGTAACAGCTGCAGCTATTTCTTAATAGTAGCAATTGTCTGTGACCTTACCAGGATACAGCTGTCAGCCTCGAAGTATAAGAAAGCTAATACGCTTTGTCGCCAAGTTCTGATTTTAAATAGAAACCTTTATTTACATTATTATTAACATCCAAACACAAAAATCAGAAGAGCAGTAATACCTTACAACCAACTCTTTAATAACTCAGTCCCCAAGGTTTTCTGTTTTGCAACATAGATACAGATATTTCAAGCAATACGTAACGTAAACTAAACTTAAATGCAATTCTCAATACTGTATGCCTTCTCCTGAGAATTTTTTAAAATATTGCTCTCAACATAACATGGTTTTATACTCGCTGTATCATTCAATCACCTGGTAGTCTGCACATCAATTCAAAAATAAAATCTGTGCTAATTGGTACAACATTCAAATAGTTCTGTCTTATAAATGAAAAGTGGTCCTGATTTCCTAAATTTAAAAGCAGAATTTCAGACCAGGATTGGATAAAGGTACTACGTGTGGACTTTATAAACACAGTTTCTGCGATCAAAAGAACAACGAAGACAAGCAGCAAAGCTATTGTCAGTGTGCAGCAGTGATCAGAGGTGGCTGTACCAGCAAACTGCCCCCGTAAAGGTGAGAAATGTTACATGGTTGTTTTTGTTCAAAAAAATAATCAGAACAATAATCTGCTGCTGCAGAACCAAATCAGAACTGGTGGAGATATAAATGCTAACTTGTTTCAAGGTAAGTTTTATTTACTGCAGCTGATAAGTTTTTCAAACTAGATGTAGTATTTAGGATCATTGTTGCCAAGAAAGATGTTATCGATTTATTATAAAAAACAAATGCACCCTCCCCCCAGTCACGTTTAAACTAAAAATCTTTGGATTCAGCAAAAAAGTAGGTTCTGTATGAGAAAGCTCCAACATTCTGCATATAGATGAGAAACCGATGATCTTTTGTAACACTGGTCAAGCACCAGTTACACATAGACGCATAAACAGAATCACTCATTAAAAAAAAACAACAGGGCACAATGTCTAAAGTAGTGCACAGTCTAAGAGCTCACCTAATGAAAGCAACCAGGGTTTGTAGTTTCCATCAATATAATGAATAACTACAAAATACAGGGACTGTTCTACTATCATTTGATACAAAAAACAAATGCCTGTTGCCTTTTGACTTCAGTAGGCAGCACTTACTCAACAAATAGATACATCCTAACAAATAAGATGATAAAAGTTCCTCAGCCTTTTAAGTTTTGCATTAAAAAAACCCACACATGAATTGGACTGAAGGTTTCAAATAAATACCACCACCAAATCTATATATTCAGGTCTAATTGCAAAAACAGGGTTGCATAAAAGTAGATGGAATCTACATTCTCTTTGGAACACAACTGGCTGTATGCTATCGAGGAACATCCTGAAGTTTTTTTTCTAGGTAAGTAATGTCTATTAAAATGGAAGATCACTGCATATTCTTAAAAATAAAACCACCTCACACTTACTTACAGTACCAAGAAGCAATTGAGAATGCTTTTGGTTTTTTGACTTTACTCACTTGGGAGAAGTCAATTTTCCATTATACAGTGAACAACAGTGCAAAAGCACCATGTATCTTAAGCATTTCTGGGTTGTCCCTTATGGAAGTGTACGGGTTTGACTCGCTGTAACTGCCTGAGACTGGACAAACTGCAACAGGATCTTCATTCCAAGGAACCAAGATAGGAGGGAAAAAAAAACAATCAGCAAATAATAGGAACAAATTTGTAACAAAACTTAAATACTGATACAAGAGAAGCCTGCTCAGAAAATACATTCATCACTATTAGAACAATCCAATGAGGTGCAGACATTTGGTTAAAGTGTGGCTTAATATCCTTAAAGATTTCTGGATGTCACATAATGTATATTTTGCAACAGACAGACTTCTTTTGAAGAACATGTAGAGTTCATTAAATTTGCCCAAAAAAGACACAGTCTGGATCCATCAGCAGAAAAGGCAAGATAATAAAGACGTGACCATCAAACATCTTAGAACGCAGAGACTTTCTGTCCAACTGCCATACGTAAAAATAAACGTAACAAAGTGCTCACAGGTGGAGAAAGCATCGAACAACTGGTCTTTTATAAAAAGCTACATGTTAAAGATGTAAAAATAAATGAAGTGTCGAAGACCAAAGAGGAGAAAGGTGTGGGCCAAGGTCACCCAGCTTCAAAGTCATCAATTAAAAAAAAGTATTCTATTTGGACCTCAACTACGCTGAGTTTACATAAATCAATTTAGTTAAATATTTAGCTTCACAAACTCTGCAAAAATGAGTTAGTGACCTACAAAAGTCATATATATAATACATTATCTTAAAGAACATATTTACAAAACTTATTCACAAAAAGAAAGACTGTAAAATTCTGATTCAGACTGCAGTGCCTTGCCTTGAGTTTTCTGAAGTTGTTTTCAAAACGATGAAAGATTATTGCTCTGATTTCCACACACACAAAACACGCTATGCAGTCTTTTCAAATAATTTTTAAGAGATTGTGTTTGAGAAGGAACATGAGTACACCCTACCTTCATATTAAGTCCTTATTAAAGATATTGCATTAATCCATTATATAGTCTTCTATAAAGTGCACTCAGCTGCACATCAATATGTAAATATTAGTCACAATTGCATTTAAATAATTTAAATTTATCATCCGCTCGTTTTACCCCTTGGCATCAATTGACAGGATTCTGGAATAGTATGTGCCAATTCATTTTGCACTGATAACTTTGCCTGGGAAATCCTGACTCTTGGGGGGTAGGGGATTAAAAGCAGCATTTATATTCAGGAATTCATATAAAAGAGTCAAGGCTAGGAACTACATTCTCTGTCAGATATTCTTACTAGAGAAATCAGAAAATTCTTATCACTGTGATTTCTCCAGGCACTTTTGTCTGCCTGTAGATAAAGGGCTTTGGATAGCTACAGTAAATAGACAAGGTATTTCAGGGCTGGCTCTACCCATCATACTTATTAAAATGCCATTGCCAAATTCACATTTCTAGAGGCAGAGAGCCAAAAATATCTATGACCTTTTTTGTACAACACAATATACAGTAATACAGACCGCTTCTACTAAAAAAGTTTGTTTTCATCTTTTCCTCAATGAAATAACTTAGGACACCATGGTGATTAGCAGGAAAAAGTCACTTCCATAAGGCCAGGACTAGTTGCCATGAAGAATGCATAACTTCTCTTTCTAATACTAGTGCATCATTAATACAGCGCATTCTCAGTTGGAGATCACAGGTGCAGGTGTCAGCAGTATTTCTGTTGAAAGGAAGAGAGCTTCATCAGAGACAATTAAAAAAAGAACTTTGCCGGAAAAACTGGTTAATGTGTTGCATTTTGAGAAGGAAAGTTCTGATAGTCAGCAGAACAGTTTTATAAGATAAATGTGTAGAAAAGAAATGCTGTCCCACAACTCTATACACATTCTTTGCTTATCTTCACTGTATGGCATTTTGGAAAATCAAATCTGACATTTCTCAGTCCTTTTTCCCCTCTTTATAAGGGTAAGTCCTCTCATACCTTGCTTGTCCTGCAGAAGTCCGCAGGTTACTTTGGCTTCCCCAGGTACCTCAGACAAAATGTCACGAGGTTCTGGTGACTCAGCTTATCTCAATATTATATTGCCCATTCCTTGGTATTTTGTGGAAAGATTACAGCAAAGGTTTATTTTGTAATTCAGCCTTCTTTGCAGTATAAGCTCACTTTTCCCTTACCTGAAAATTCAGTGGCCTGAATTTTCCACAGTGTCTCACTATCCATGTATAAAGTATTCTATGGTACTATTAAGGGTGAGCATCATCATGAGCTTCATGAGAAAATACTGCACTACCAGAGAAGGTTCGTAATCCAACTCATCTTCCTCAAGTTACCTTTCACAATCCCTGTGTTCTGCTTTCTGGGGTTTCTCCAGGCTCCCTTTGTTGCAGTTCTTTGTGCGGTTTAAATTTTGATCCTATATATGATACTTTAAAATCAATAACTAATCACTGCTGCTTGGATTTATTATGGATTTGATTAGAATATCACCAAAAATAATGAATTTCTTGGGACACACAAGTTGCAAGTCCACAGACAAAGGCAAACAGAGAAACAGAACAGAATTGTGCCAGAGGAATGACTTCAGGTATATCATACTCAATTGGAAAAGAGTCAATAGATCATCACTCCTCCTTACGTACAACTTACCTGGTCTGGACCCATAGGCATCCCTGACATAGGCACCGTACTAATGTTCATCTGTCCCATATGGCCACTGCTGCCATTCATGTGCATCATACTGTACGTTGCAGGATTACCTTGATGGCTGAACTGGTTCTGTGGGAAAGAACTGAAGCACAAAAGAACAAAATTACATTTCAAGAAGTTTACTCATTGTTATACTACACTCCCTCCGCAAGGTGCCAACATGTGAAACAACTGTTACCAACAGAAGCCTAAAACTATTCCCTTATTTACTTGTTTCTACGTACTGTCTATTTAACCTAGAAATAAAAGCTTCTCTCCAAAAAGAAGTTTTGAATTTTTAAATACACGCAGAAGCATCTGTACACCTTTCCTCTTGTAACCTTTTTTTTTAATTATTATTATTTGAAGGCTTCAGTTAAGGCTGTAATGTACAGTCTTAACACTATTCTGTGCCACTGCATTTCCCCCAAGTTATTTTTTCAGTATTCAATGAATGAATATTATTTCCAGCTACTGCAGAAATCATGTAGAAACAAGCAATCATACAGTAAAAACACTTAATCTGTTGATTTCATAAACCAGAGCAGGATCGAGGACAATAGATATTAGAAATGCCATTGTATTTCTCTCTTCTAACCTTCTTCCTAAGATAATTTAACATTTCTCTGTTTGGACAAAATGAAAGACAGTTTTTGAGCAACAGGTTACAGCTGCACATTTCACCTGCTCCTGGCCATGCTCCCCGATGGCCAGCCCTTCAACTCAGGAGACTGGTACATTGGTGCTGCCTGAGGATGCTGCATCATAGGATTCTGGGAAGGTCCAATTCTTGATGCCATCATTGGATTGGGAGGGCTTGATACTCTACTATACGCAGGATCAGGCTGTTGGCTTATTCCTTATAAGACAAAGAAAAAATCCCTTCAGTTACCACACCCTAGCACATTTAGTTTATGTTCTTAAAGAAGGGGAAAAAATAACCTATTTTGTAGGAGTATTTTCAATTTTTCAGAAAGATCAGAATTTAGCCAATTTGGATTAATAATAAAAAGGGAAGGGAATACTAGACAGACATTAAAAAAATCTGCTATTAGCACTTGTACCATAATTAGGTGGATAGGAGAATTGCTGTGGAGGAACTTGAGCCATCGGAGGGCCGGTCAGACCACTATCCATGCTTCCTGAGGCAGTCACGTTCGGTGGTGGACTGAAGGCCTGAGGTTGTTGCTGCTGCATCATCATTGCCATCCTCTGTTGTCTAAAATGATGACTTATTAGCTCCCTGTTACGCTGAGCCACCATTTGAGCATTAAGAAAACCTTGCTGCTAACCCCCAAAGAAAAGAAAAATCATATTAGAAAATTTTTTACAAAACAAGTTGTCAGTCAATCAATATGCTCACACTCTAAGACACAGTACAACCATTACCAAAAAAGAAAGTTAATAAATCCACAGCTAGAACAAAAATTATGAAAATATAAGACTAAGGTATTCATTAAGTTGTCGTAAGTACTGAACAGGTGATGCAGTAGTCTGCTATTTCCTATATGGAAAAGACTTTAGCACACTGCACTGACAGCATGGAGCAATGAACAAACCCCTCCAAGTCTCATGAATAAGAGAAGTAGAAAACATATTTTTTCATCATCTTGATAGGAAGGAGAAAAGGAAAAATAATGCTGCCATACCATGAAAAGTAAGATCCGCACTCTAGGCAGACCTGTGAAAGACGCGTGTATATAAAAATGGCTGTTTCAGAAATGGTTAGTGTAATACCTACTTACCTGTGATCCCACCTGTGGCTGCATTACTGGTCTCATCACTGAGCTATTACTGCTGCCTGGATTTTCCATTTTCATTTCAAGTGCTTGACGGGTTTGATTCATAAACTTAGAAAAAGATATTTTAGCAGCGTTAGTTTGATGAAAACACCAGCACCTGCTCAAAATACCGGCAACCGCTTTACCCGCCTCTTGATTAAAGAACAGTGGCTAATTTTTTCTTGTTTGATACACATAAAGTAACAAGCTGTTTATTACTAAACTCAAACCAGACATACAAAAAGAAAAACCATTCAAACAGTACAGCATTTATGGGCTTTAGTTTTCTCTTCAAATTAGCACTTTTTAAGAATAAATATACAGCACACCATCTCTTTGTTCCCAATCACACTATGGGCAGAAGGTTAGTATTTTAAGCGCAGCTGCTGGTATGTTTCTGTCTCCTTCCATCTCCCTCACAGTACTGCAAATCTATGCAGCCTGAATTAGTGTAATGGAACAGTCAAGACAGAACACACTATTTCCCAAGGATTTAACCTTGCCATTCAGAGTCACACAGCACTCTCTCTGTTTCCTGAGTTTTATTTGTAATTTTTCCATTACCTAAACCTTCATCACATCCAAGTGCATTTCCCAATGGCCACAGCATTTCTTTCCGTTCAGCAGTGTATTCCATACTAAAATCATATTCAGGGAGTTTCAGAAGAAAAACTAAATTGTAGCATGGAGATCATCCAGATCTGTGTACTACAGGATTAGTGTTTTAATTAGCAAAAACTTGCTCTGCTGCCAGAACCAATTCAATCTGAAGCAAGGTGGATGAAAGATAAATACATGAGCTAATAAAGGTTCTTTCACACCTACAAGTACTGTGCAGCCAGTGTGAAAAGCACTGTTAAAACAAAAGTTCCATTCTTACAATCACCTGCTGTAATGCCAACTTCTGTATTCCTCAAGCAAAACAGGTTAGTGTGCACCTCATTCTGGAACAAGACAGAAAAACAGAAGCAGGAAAAGTGTACCTGCTGCCCCTGAAGCCTCTGCTGGAGCTGCATGCGGAGCTGCTTTGGTGTATTGGTCCGAGGTCTCATTGCATTTGCTCTAGGATGCATACTTTGAAGTGGAAAACTGTTTTGTTGGCTCATCTGATTCATCACGGAATTAAAGGATGGCTGCTGTCCCTGGATGTTATTAAAACCTCCTGGCAAGGCTGTGCCCTGCCCTTGGTAGGGCTGACCGTATAATGAAGGCTTCTGGTCAATCATCACTGCGGATTCCTGACCTTGAAATGAATCTTGTTTGGGTTCCAAAGTTTGCCCCTTTAAGAGATAAGAACATATATTGCTACTGAAAACTCTGTCAAAGTATGAATTGCTAGAGACAACACAACTAATGAATCATACAAAGATTAGTTGTTTCTAGAGTAGCGAACAGCATGAGCAGACTACTATCAAATTTGTCTCTGGTCAACTGAAATATCACAAGTGACTATTAATAATTTAATTAAAATAATTTCCACTGATCAGTGCTTACATAAGCAGATTAGTATCATTATAAAAGCCCTTCTGCTCTTTTTAACTGCAGTTTGCACAAATGAGAACATGACTTTGTGTTTTCCAGTGAATTCCAAAATACTGAACAGAACTTTTTTTTTTCCTATTTGCTAGTCATGCAAATTCAAGCTGGAATTGAAAGAGATGGGAATATCCCATTCATTAACTGCCAGTAAAAAGTTTCAGTCCCAGCTCAGCTGACTATAGTTATATTAAAGAATCCTAACTGATTCTCTGCTGATAGAATTACAATGGTTTATACTCCCTGAAAAAAATAAAAAATATATACCAAGGCAAATGATAATAAACATAGATAAGATGATAACATTTAATTTACTTATTTGACTCAAAAGAAGTTTAATCAATACTTAAGTTCTCCAATGAAAAAATATCACTCAGAAGAAATGCTCCTAAAGATTCAGAAAAATGGACACAAGAAAGTGAAGCCACACATGTAAATGAGGAGGCTCTCTTCACTTTTCTTTTTTTCTCAAGTACCAAAACAACACAGGCTTTTGGAAAAGAAAAAAGTGACCTGAATCTCTTCCTTCTTACTTGGTTTACAAGATCAGGAATTCCTAGAGCTCTGTCAATTTCTTCAAGGCTTGTGACATCCGTATTACTCAGCAATGTGTGCAGCTGATCCAAAAGAGCCCTTTCATCATTCTGGCCTTCCACACTTGGTGCTGCACTTAAGAGGTCATCCAAAGAGTTCCTCACTAATTGTCTATAAATATTTAAAAAAAAAATTGCAACCATTATGGACTGCAAAGGCATGTGATAAGCTTTCATACAGTACATTATTTACTTGGCAATAAGAAAGTATTATAATCACCTGAAGACTGATGAACATAAGGCCCAAATTTAGGTCCTGAAATGCCATATCAATGCTAGATATCATCTAGCTTTGAATAGACATAAATTTTGTTTTCTCCTTGCATCTAAATATTAGCTTTTGTATGTGCAAGGAGGACATAAGTTGAGATTTTCCCAACTCTTTTCTCAATGCATTTCAACTCAAGGATTGACTGATTATGTTAGGCATGCCTGTTGTGGAGCTGGGTTAAACAATAACCATCCATATGGTGACAGAGCAGCAGCAGAGCTGGATGGAGATTTTACTTTCCTTATCCCCTCTGTATATGCTGCACTGATTTTTTATTTCCAGGTCTTAAGTGCTCTTGATTAACAGTGAACACTATTCAAGCTTTTAGAAAACTTTCCTTAATTCTACCTGTTTTGTAAACCCCGTGATGCTTGCTCCATGGACAGCATGTTGTCAGGCCATGATCCTGGCTGGCTGGCTGGTCCTGGCTGTCCATAAGGATTTCCCCCCATACCAACATTAATCTCATTTGACCCTGTAAGGTAAAACAGTTGTTTTTAAAGCAAAAGGTGTCACCTTGCTGTCCAGCATTCACACTAAGCACTGTGGATGATCACACAAATACTGAAGCACCTTCAAGAGCCTTACAGTAGCATATTTCTAAGGGCACACATATATAAATTGACACTTAAGATGACTTCAGAGACCATAGATTTAAATATGAGTACATAAATGAGTAGATGAATTTGCAAAGTAGTTTCATATGAAATTTGGACAATCCATGTGAGATGGGTTTTGAAAATATCAAGGAAAAGCTTTAAAAAAAAACAACCCTGATTGCTACAAGTTCACAGGAAAAAAATTTTAAAAAAGCATCTAGTTCTGTGACTTCATGAGAGAAGTACAATAAAGAAATATAAATAATAGAGAAATTACCCAAAAACAATGTGTAAAGTCAGCTTGAATAATCTCTATATGAAACAGAACACCAGAAAATAACAACAATATCATCAAAAAGTCATAAAATGCCCTGTTCAGTGTAGAACATTAGTCTTGACCTCAAGAAGTACAAGCCTTCAGATGAGAAGCTATAATTGCATCAAAACTGAGATGATTTTGATGATGAATGCTTGCTGAGACAGTGCTAAGTATCACAAGAAAAGGTTAAGAACTTACTCATATGCATCATTTGCTGTTGTAGCATCGGTCTTGTCCCAGGGATGCTGTTTGAACGGACGGGCAGCCCAGGTATAGATGTACCCGCTGTGGGTCTGGGAAGGGATGCACTGAACTCAGCTCCTTGTCTCAGCATGGAAGTAGAGCTTGTAGGTTCCAATCTGCTAACCTTCGAATTTGCCAAACCCCAGTCTCCTGATTGATGTTGATTCATAGATACACTTCTATTGGGAGTACTTGCTATAATGAAAAGAAAAAAAAAAAAATTTAATGACTGACTGCCATTGTGACTTATTCTTGCTTTTATAAATCAAAAACATACATTAAATTAAAAGCTCATAGTAGCCAAAAATCATTTAACTATTAAGTAACAGTAAAGTACTGGTAATGATACACAGATAATAAACAGTTGCGTTATTATAATTTTAACTAGATATAATTGATAAATATTTATATGCTGATTAAGAAATAAATATTCTTTAATGTTTTTTCCTCCAGAGTTCATACTACAATCCTGTAACATTCTTAACTTAAAAGCTTTTTCTTTTATAGTAAGAATTACTTGTATAGTCAACAAACCAATATTTGCTCCAAAGCTTTCCTGGTTTTCAGTCATTCTTGGACATCCACCCATCAGGTTTTGCTTTTGTAACATGGAGAATGCATTGACATTCCGCACTGTAGCACCTGAGCCCACAGGGCTGTCTAAAGACATGGCTCTGCTGAAAGGCGGGCGGGCAGCCTGCACAGACTGGGGACTCCTCATACCTGCTAAAGAATTATATATTTAAACAGAAAAAACTATTAGCAACTTACTTAAATTGTATCTATTTACAGGCTTGTATTTTTGACCTTAAACAAGCTAAGAATAGCTATTCTGCTTATATTCTCATTGCCCACATCACATTTTGAATACATCCTTAAGATATTGTACAAGCAAAGCCAAATGCAACTTCTTTTGGCCCTGGACATTAAGAAGTTCATTTTAATTTACATTTCACAATGAATCGTCTTTCTAACATTCTGAAATGCACTAGTATTACAGACACATTAATTTACACGAGCGGACTTGTCCAATCTTTGGATAACTGACACAGAGACAGAAACAAGGCAAACAGCTCCCTGTCTGAATCAGATGCAATCCAGAAGCAGTGTGGTTTTGAGCACTCCATACTACGTGGACTTATAGTGAGATCAGTGTGCTCCACAGCCAACCACGTCAGTCGCCCTAGATGTACTTAAACTTGATTTCACAGTTTTCATTATCCGCGATCCGCCTCCTTCAGTTAGCTCAAGCAAAGTATGACTCCATAAAATCAAGAGATAACCAATGTTATAAAAGGAATTAACAACTGTAGTGATACTGGCCTCTCAGCAAAGTTAATCCTCTGTATTACTCAGCTCCCTATTACAACGGGTCATTCCTTTCAATGTCACAGAGGAGAACTGGTTAAGATTTGCAGGCCACAAAATGTTTTCACATTGAGTAAATGAGAAATCAAAGGCTTGACACCAATCCTATGTTATTTCCCTACTCATCTGCAGGGAACACAAACTCAATTTCAATTTACAACTGACAAAACATTTTTCCCGGTGTCTTGTCTCTGAGAAATCTGTTAGACAATCCCTGAAAAAAAAAAAAAAACAACCATAACACAAGGAGCTGAAATTATCTGCACCATACACAGTGAATAAAGCTAAGTGCTGCTATTTTGTGTTGTGTTTGTCCATGAAGATACAGCAGATCAAAAGATATTCTCTAAGGATCTGAAGATGCATTATGCCTACATCAGGTAAGAAGAAAGCCCCAATTTTAAAACAAAGTGTTTCTAAATGAAATTCCTTACTCAGTGGAGCATTTCCTTGAAATAATGCTTGCTTCGTTCCAAAGTTATTTCCACTTGCAGACATAGCATTATTATAAAAGTCTGAACTAGTCAGATCCCCTAAAATTGCATCCAAATTATCCAAGTCTCCACTCATCTGAAAAAGAAGCAGTAAAATAATAAGGTTATTTATTATCATTCAGATACCCTTCAGCTTTTATTTAGTTTTTCACTCATCTTAAATGACAGCACAGAGACGATGTTTTAGTTCACTGACAGTACCTCAAAATTCCTCCCAAATTCCAAAGATCTTCTAATATCGATTAGCTTAATTTTTAATTTTTTTCATTTAATTTTGACAATGAGGATAAATTGGAAGCACACAAATAAAAACATTTCTGAATACAAAAATTGCAATAAATATCTAAAAACAAATACGTAGATATATTTGAACTTATATGTGTGTTTTCTCTCCTTTAAGGAAAAAAATGGACTAGAACAAGTGAATGAATTGAAACCAACCTATTTCTTTTTCAAGCATTACACAGTTTTGTGTATTGCTTGTACTTTCAAACTGACATTATGTATTGTCTGCTGGTTGCGCCTTTTGCTATTGCATTGCCAGCTAATTGTGGAGGCACTTAACAGCTCCATCTCCTAATAAGCCATAAAGATCAGCACATGCAATGAGAAACTGCTGAAGATTTGATTTTACGTAAGAATTTATAAATGCATAATACCTTAATCATACCATAACTTAAAAGTTTACATTACTCCAGGACTACAGTACAGCACATTTGGCTATATATATATCCCATAGTTCTATCTGTGCTTTCTCAGTTGCAATAAAACCTGAACATGCCATTTCCCACCATTTGCAAACACCTTTCTAGGAAACGTTTACACAAGCATACACTGTCCTTTTACCATTCACTGCAGTGTGAAAATATACACATTATATTATACAGTACCTCTTCTGTTGGTTCTGTTTTTATTTTCATCTCCTTTTCTTGACTGGAAGTAGGAATAGTAGAACTACTGCATTGTCCCATTTTATTATCTACATTTTCCACTTTTGGCTTTAGCTCTTTGGAAAGCGGATCCTTAACATCATCTTTATCTAACAGGTATCTTAGTAAAGCATTGTTTTCTTTCTTCTTTGGGCTCAGTTGTTCCTGTTTGACTGTACCTTCTCCACACGGGACTGTGTTACTAGTGTCATGATATGTGTCTTTACCAGTAGCTTCAGCTGTTATTTTGGCAACCTCTGCAGGGGAATTACCGTTTTGCAACAATTTATGTAAAATCCTATGCTTCTCTTGCAGGAGTGACCCATGCACATTTGAGGAAGAAGAAACCCCTCCAGATGTTGATGAGGAAACTCCTGAAGGACTGGTAACATTGGTAGAAGATTCTTTACAATTGGAGTCTAAAGGTGAGTTTGATGCTGTAGAATGTCCTCTTTCATCTGAAGAGCATGTGAGTAACTGAAGCAGCTTTTTATGCCCTTTGCTTTCAGATTGTCCTCTCTGACTTTCAGATGCATCCAGACTTCCCTCTTTACTTTCTTTTTCACCTAGGACATCCCTGCTGTTTGATTGGCAGATGGAACTTTCCACCTGATTTTGTTCACAATACAAGCCTGAAGGGCTTTTGGAGTCCTGGTTATTTCCTTTATTTTGCTGAGTTATGCTCATGTTTGGAGAACTATCCAATTTTGGACCTGGTGAAGAAAGTGTTGATAAAAGGGAAGTTCCAACCCCCTCACTAATGGCTTGAAGAGCACTAAGAGAACTGCTAGAGAAAGTGCTGTTGCTGGTGTTGCTGGCAGATCCCATTGGAGAGTGCATACCTGTATCACAAGACAGAGTTCAAACTTATTAGATTACAGCACTTTTTGTATCTACCTTTACTTCAGGATTACGTATGAATAGCACACTGGGTTAAGTACTTAAAAATAAATGTTTACCACAAAAGTAGGTAAACTAAATTTAAGTAATGTGTCACAGAACTGTTAAAATGATGACAAATGGAATGCACACAGAAGTGAGAAAAGACAGCTTTAAAAAAGTATTTATAGCAAAAATAAAGTACCTGTAACTGGAGAAAACTGGTGTGAATTCATTTTTGGACTCCCTCGATTCCTAGTAGACATCATTAGATTCTGTTGATTAGAAGTTAAACCAGGACTACCATGTGGTGGGCTACTCATATTTAACCCATAATTGTTGCTCTGATAAGCAGAGGACTGCATTCCAGGTCCAGAGCTCACTTGTCCCATATTACCAGAGCCTCCATATCGAGAGCTACTCAGCTGACCCACTGTACTGGGATCTCCCAGGCCATAGTTCCTGTTCTGCATTGGCATGCCTTGACCAGGTGACATATTCATAAGACCAACAGAATTTGTATTTCCAGCCACTGTTGTTCTGATGTTTTGCCCAACTGCATTAGGATTCGGTCGATATCCATTTTGCTCTCTGCAAATTCAAAAACATCCCCAGAGACCCCAAAAAAATGAAGTCAAATCTTATTCAGAATCAACTGCTTCAAAGAAAGAATAACATGATACATATCTGTTTCTTCCTCTAAGATCAATGAGAATTCAAGCATCTCCACAAAAGCACAACTAAAATTGTCACTCACTCGTTCATTACACCTTCAGCTGTATTTAGTAACAAGTGCATACAAAACCACTGTATTCTGCTTTTTCATCAGCTATTAGTTAGATTTATCAGCTAAAACATCTTTTTTTTGTTTTGTTTTGTTTTGTTTTTTTACCTAACCTGAGTCAGTGCATGACACTGTTCTTCTGTGCACATTAATGATGCCCTGAAGAATTTCAGCTATTCATTTTTCAGCATCTGGAGGTGTTTTAATACCAGTAGCAGAGAAACTCCTTCCAGAGAGCGGCATTTCAGTTATTCTTGCAATCAACAAGAAAAGGTCACAGGAAGTGCTATTTAAGGTACATATGAATCATCTGATGCATCCGATGGGGTGGGCTGTGTTTCCAAATGGTGTGCAATTAAAAAGAGCAAGATAAAGCATGTAACTGAGTACTTCTATTTCCTGTATTTAATCATTATATATGTTAGCTCCCAAAAATAAAGAACTCAACCATAAGCCTCATGCAGAAACAGAGGGAAAAACCTCCCTTTTGACAGGGACTGTCATTCTGCCTCACAGGTAAGTTCAGTGTTGAACAAAATCTTAGATTGACACATTCATTTGCAGCTCTTCCTTCCTAAACATTCTTGTTCAGTTTCAGTTGTAATCAAAATATTTTGGTTTGGTGTTTTTTCATGTATCTTCAACATCAGATGTAGTTTCAGAAGCTACGATATTTTTATGACAAACAACACTAATGATTTCACCTTTGAAGAAAGTGAGTAGAGACAAATCCATGGCGGTCATTAGTTACTGGATTTCTGAACACTTTACTCTTTGTTTGTGCTGTCACTATAGTTCCATCCGCTAAGGAAAAGCGATACAATGGTGTTTCAGCATGGCCCTGTGTATAAGCTGTAAGGGAAATACAGAGTATCATTCATATTTAAAAGGACAAAAACTGCTAATATGTGCTCTTATAGATTTTCAACAAAGTACCAGAAAAACAATCAACACAGGCATATTAGAAAAAGAGAAACAGTAAATTCTGTCAGAATTCCTGTTTCTCAAGACGTCATCCTTCTTCAGGTTGAACACAGGTATTCACAACAAAATGGATAACTAAAAACATGGAAAAAGATGAACACAGGCAGAATTTTAGAGTTTTCAGAAAAAAAACACAGCCACCGGGAGAAGCAGTAAGGACAAACATTGCAGAGTTTCACCTTCATGATAGTGGCGTTTGTTTGACCACGACTGTCCATCGTTATGGCATAAGAACCTCTGAATACACCGGCGAATTGTATCCTCAAAGCCAGGTCTCATGGAAGATCGTAATGAGTTTGTGTCGATGTTGACAAGTTTGCCTGTTATAGGAAAGACAAAATCTTTACAACTACACCAATCATTTTGTATAAAGGCTCCAACGTCACCATTTACATTTTTCATCAGCCTAACACCAAATTTTGAGTATGAAGCAGTTACATTCATGAATAATCTGCCATACGAGAGTATGCTGCTGCCTGTTAAGATATCAACATTCAAGAGGATTTAGATAACAATATGAGTTCAAACATCTTCTGGTTAATGTCAGAGCTTTCAGAAAACGTACATCAATTCTGTCTCTGGTTACAGGCAGACAAGGGATGACCAGGCAGTACAATTCTCAAAAATACTGATAAACTACATCCACAAATGAACATCTCAAACATAAATTTTAACACTGAAAAAGTCCCATGTAGATGATCTAAGTACTTCAGTTTAAAAACCATAAACATTTGCTCACCAACAGAAGAAACACACAGACATTCTAACGAACCCTCATTACTTTCAATTATGATTTTAAATATTTCTTATGTGTGAATGAAAGCAAAATGAAACAAATTAAAAATGCTGCCAAGTAAACAAGTAATAGAAGAAACAAGTAATGCTTTATACAAACTTCCCAAACAATGCCATACAAGCGTATAGAAAGAAAACGTGTCCCACTGTTGCTATTGCACTCCAGTGCCAGCAATTGTATACTGCACAAAACAGCTGGGAATCTTGTTATGAACTCCAGTAATTACTACAGATAAACAATTTATTTACATACTTCATTTATACAGACGATGAGCTCATGGACAAAAAAGATACCTTAATACCTTCATCTTGAATATATTTCTCACCTGAAAGATCATGTCTGGTAATGAAGCTCTCTGGATTTGCTGAAAATACTCTTTCTGCAGTTGCAATACGACGTGCCACACAAATCATACAGGACTGTAAATCTGTAATTTAAAAGAAGTTCTTCTTTCTTTCATTTCTCTCCTATTTCATTCTGTCATACAGCCTAATAAAATAACTGAGAATTCTTGCATTGTTTAATAGAAGTACATAAACAATGAGAATTTAATTTTCGGTATTAAGTTTCTAATTCATTCAAAAACTGGACTGCACAAACTACTTATTTCATCATAACAAATACCAAATAACAGAATGCTTTACTCAAGAGATTTCATTTCTGCACAGTAATTGCACGAAATTTCCTACCTTCCCCCTCTTCCATCATAGCTCTTGGCTGAGATAATGCAAAGCACTGCATTGTTTCATATCTCTGGCGTGTTTCCTGGTGGCTGCCCACATCTTCCAAAAGATCATGGGAAGTTTTCACCATCATCCGACAATTAAATGTATGACTCTTCTGTCTAGGTGCGTCATTGGTCCAAGCAACTCCATTAACTTAGAAGAACACAGTAAGAATTTATAATAATTTTCAGATAAAATTCATGACCAATTAACTTTGATAACTTGCTTCTAGATTAGAGATGTTAAAGAATTGTAAAATGTTTTCTGAGAATACCATCAGTTCTATAACTTGGGAATAGTAGGACTGTACATCAAGTTAAACTCATTTCCTAACATGACAACTGTGGTATTACTTTGAAGGAGAGCAGAAAAATCATTTCTTCAAAAACCACAATTAAAAAACAAGCAGTTCCCTCAGCTAGTCACATAGTTTTATGGAATAAGTTCCTTTAGAATCCTTGTTCTCAGTTACACATAAACTGCAGCGGCTGAAGTACAGTGTTAATTTCCAGCATATTTATTTCTAGTGGTGTGTTCTATTAACAGCATACTAATACTTTCCAAGATTAAAATACTTTTGAAGTCAAATTTCCATTGTAAAAGTAATTTGTTTTGTAAAGCCATCCATCACAAATTGTTTTGTGGGTTTTTTTCTCTTCTGATTGTTTGCAAACAGCTTGATAACAGTGTAGTATGTCAGCTTTCATTACCTGAAGATTTAGGCAAGTTTTTAAGGAAGTCCTTCCGGTCCTCTTCATGCAAGATACCATAGACACTTGTATTAACCAAATCTTCCTGTTTATATTGCAAATACTGTGTGACATTTTCTGACACAAATACTATGTTCCCATCTCGATTGACAACGAACAGGAAACCGTCCAATGCCTAAATAGCAACACAGCATATGAGACTGCGTAATTCTGAACATAATTTAGTTTAAAAACTTTGCAGGTGCTAAATGCCAAGTCATAATACATGCATTTATTTTCAGAAGTAGAAATGAGTTTTCACACTTTTCTGCACAGAAAATGGAATGTGTTAAGGAATGATTTCAATATCCAAAATCTGTCTGTTCATTTGTTATTCAACTGAGATTTGTCAGTGACAACCAGCCTTCTTGTTTTATTCTTTCTTTATCTGGAAACAAGTTAATGAATTGATAACATTATTTCCATTGCTGACAAATTGAAATAAGAAGAAATTCAGTCAAACAAGTGATGAAATTTTCAGCTTTATTTTTTTAAATGCTTCAAGAATGCTTTTTAATGCACTGATGTACTTACTTGATAGCAACATCAGGTGAATGCACTCCATATATTAGAAATAAAAATAGCAATACACATCACAGATCCCTATTCCTCATAAAGCGTCATCAACTTAACAGCTAACCCTCGAAGGAAATGAAAAAAATTCCTCGTATTGCCACGCACAGCTTTAGTAAGAATTTACTAATGACTGCTACAGAAAGTAAAGAATAAGAGACAAAGCCAAAGGCTATTCTTTTCTTTCCTTCACAGACTATTTCAGTGAAATTAGGAAAACACAAAAGATTTAACTCTGATCCTTTCAAACACTTAAACAATACTATGTCTGAAAGGGTCAAAGATAAAACGTTCTTTTATACTATTTCACTATAATGTTGCAGGTTTTACTGTAATAGTTTCAGCTGCTCTAAGCACTTATTTTTCCTTGGGATTTACTAAGTTCTAATTTGCACTTGCCTGTAGTAAAAGAGGTCCCAAGGAGTCCTTATCAATAACTCCTTGACCTGTGGAAGACACATCAGCTTTCTGAACATCATCATCATTGGAAACTGCTTTTCCTGAAACCCAGAAGACATATTTCAGTAAAGCAACATTTCATACAAGCCTACATTTTAAGTATTAGGAGCTAGATTCTGAGATCCATGTGAAGTAAGGGTAAACAGGGAGGCAGTAATAAGAGAGATCTCATATTAGTAGTTGCTTTTGACCAGAATAAATGTAATGGCTAGATAATATCAATCTTCTGGGATCATCTGACTGATGGATGATTTTCTCAATGGCCATTTCACACATTTCTTAGCAAATCTCTTCTTGATGGTTTAAATTTGATTATCTCATCATCACTGGCCACAGTCAACAGATGCCATTACCACTGTTCTGCAAACAGCATTTGCTCATATTAATGTGTATATGTACGCTTGTATATACATACATACATATATATATATATGTATACACACATACATGTGTATATATACATATATATATACACATAGACGAAGTTACATTTTAAGAATCAAAACATCCTAAATAAATAGCATTACTGCAGGAAAAGGTGCAACAATCATCCACATCAGGCAGTAGAATTACAGAAAGAAATAGTAAACTTTGTTCTGTGGATTGTGTACTAAAATATAATAATTATTAGTTACTACATTAGGTTACATTAGAAATACCTAAAAACAGAAGACATCTTTTCAGAACTGTCTTAAATTGTCTCTAAAACTGGCAAATCATCACTTGATATCAAGCAATAATCTACTGCCCAAAGGAAATATGTACACATAACAACTTAGTCATTTGAAATACAGATACAGAAATATATATGATTATTTGTAATATATACATATTCTATCAGTATGCATTTCATTTTTTTCATATACCATTCAGTGGCTTAAACAGCAGATTTTTAAGGCACGTTAAAGGTTTGATTCAAGTCAAAATCTTAAGTACTTTTCAATTATGTGCTATTATTAAAACAATACTGAATTTCCCATGTTATGACGACTTTGAAAAAGGAATCACAAGAAAAATAAATTATTTGTTTTGGTTTAGCAGGAAATTATACCTTGCTCCTTTATCTGTCGAATCTGTCTCACAGTTTCCTTTAAAATAGCACACTTGTCTGGTTTGACATTGAAATTGTCAATGTCACTCAGATTAGCAGATATCAGTTCAGCCAGTTCTTCAATGTATTTGCTTTCCTGCTCACGTCGACGCTTCTCACCACTGCAGGTCAGACTACAAACCAAGAACATTATTCTATATACTTATATTCCATCACATAGAAAAGCTGTGTTTCACACCATGAATTTCAAGATATTTCTCCTATCTATTAAACCTAGCTGGTAGTCATTCCAGCCACTGTAAATCCAAATGGCATTGTGTGTGTTTTACACTGCTGTTTCTTTTTTTGTTGTCCAGTGTTTCCTTATGTTGTGAGTTTGTTTTCTAAGAATCTTAAGTACCAGATTATCAAAAGAGGATATGAGAAGGATATTCAGCTCAAAAAATCTTCCTGTGATTACTCCTTGTCAGGTAACTGTGGAGAGCAATGCAGTCTCTCATCAACCTCCTCTTCTGCAGACTAAACAGTCCCAGTTCCCTCAGTTGCTCCACACAGTTCCTGTTAACCAAGACTGAGCTGCAGGGAATTCTGCCAGTGACTGGCTGCCAACTGGACTGAACTTTCTTACATGATGGGAGGAAATTGGCAAGGGACAGCAGCTAAGCATATATAAATGGGAGAAATACTGGTACATATCTGGTATTTTGGGGAAACTGGGGACTGTATAAGAAGGGTTTACTGTGTGGGAACAATAACACAGAAGGAGAACCATTAATGTGTGGCAGAAAGGAAAAAAGTCAGAGGGAGACCGAAAACTGAGCTCTTCAGATAACTGAACTGCTGTCAGATTTGAAGGAGAAGTAAGAAGGCAGCATGGAATGCCAAAATTCAAGATAAGACTGCAGAGAACAAGTCTGGACAAATGCAAGTCAAGAAAGCAACTTGAAGAAGTTACTGCAGTGTTCTGTGGTGACTATAACCTCCAAAATGAGACATGCCAAATCAATTACCAGACATAAGATGCTGACTTTGTAATTTATGTGAAGTAACACACTTTTCTTCTTTAGTCTTTTAATCACAGCTTCAAACAGTGAGTCCTTATACATTTACTCTACTAAGATTAATGTAAGTCTAATTACTGTTCATAAGCTTTGGTAAGTCTACAAATAAGAGTATAGCTGGGCATTCTCACGACAAAATTCAGCTTAAAGAATTCTTCAATTAAACAAACTGATCAGTTAGAACTCACATTAAATTGCTATGAAAACTTGGAAAATATTTTTAAAAATCCATAATACAAAAAGCAGAGAAGAGTGAATAAACCTACCTTGCACCTGGAGTATCACAGGGCAGCGGCTTACGTTTCCTTGACTCATTGGTCAAGCTATCCAAGGAGTTTTCTCCTAATCCACTCATCCTGACCATACATCAGCAACTGAAAGCAATAAAATAAGAATCTGTTCAATTTACTATTTTTCCAGGGTAAAGCTCATAAGTACAGTTAAAGCAGCAGTTACCTTGCTTGAGGTTGAGGGAAAAGATACTGTTGCACCACTAGATGACAGTATATCACCAGATAACAGCAAGAATAACATTTTCTTCAACCAAGCAGCTGGATGAAGAGCTATTCATTTGAACAAGCAGTTTCAAAAACATGTTACATAAACAAACTATGATCATGCAAAAAGCAGTTAATTATCTGGAGCTGACGTCTGACAAGAACTTATGACTCACAAGGTCTTATGCCTACAGACCTCATGCTGAGGCTGAGCTCCAGAGCTGGTGACAAACACACACCCCACACTGGGGCCTTTCCCCCACCCCACAGCTGCATTCCCAGACCCAGAATAACACTGCAGTGCTGAGAGCTATTGCGGAAAGAGAGCTCAAAATATGATAAGGATTGAGGATGGCTTGGGATGTGTATGGACACAGGAAATGTCAGAAGCCAAATATAAGGAAGAAAGATATGTTAAGTAGTTGAAAAATATGTTAAAATAAATAAAATATGTTAAGTGCTTGAAAAATTCAGCTCAGCTGGCCCAACTTTCAGCATTTCTGTGGAATGTAATTTGGCTTGCATTAAATGATTCAGAATGGGAATGCCACTTCTTGTTTAATATCTTCCTGTATTGACAGGTTTTGAACTCACAATAGAATTGAATAGAAAACAAAGTTATTACATTTTGTCTGTGAAGCATGATATACAACACAGCAGATCTACTGAAGAAAAGCTTTTGGTGCATATATTCCAAAGAAGGAAGGAAGAAGGAAAATGTGTTAGTAGACACAGCTTCTTTTCCTCCTATTGCACTCAAACAGGCTATGGGAGTTTTCTCCATCTTGAAGCTGCACATACATATTTTCCTTTCCCTTTCCCTAAAAATCTTCTCTTCTCCATAAGCACCTTTTCAAGCTAAAAAGGCACATAATGTCTAGAACAACTACAACTGCTTAGCTAAGGAAATTCTAGAAGCTTATTTGCAATACATATAGATTTACAGTATAAGTTGTTAACAGGCAAACCAATTTTCCTGCTGAACGAAATCTTAGCAAAAGAAGCCATTATTAAGTAAGTTAATAATGAAATAAATCATCAGTGAAAAGATATCAGATGTAATGTTTATCTACTGAATATGAACCTGTAATTTCTAATGGACTAAATATATAAATATATAAATATTTGTGTCTGCTACTATTAGATTTACCTTTTCAGGCAGACTTAAATTTTCTGTAATTTTTTCATTCAGCAAAAAAGGAGAAATGGGAAATCAAAGAATAATGAAGACCTTCTAGCTCATCAATAACTGAGTTTGGCTCTATCAACTTTCTGCTATAATAAATATATGTATTCATGGCATACAGCACACTTGGAAGCTCTTATGTCTGAGCTGATTTCTTGTTTGAAAAATTCACTAGGGAAAAAGCATAAATTGGCTCTCAGCATTCCCTAGAATAAGCCAATTAAGAACAACTAAATCAAACCAGTCCTTTTCAATGAGTCATGAAGATGATTTGAAATTTGTTTTTAATTATATATAATTTTAAAATATTAAATATAATAATCTTAGACATAATTCAGATGACTTTTTAAGACACCGATTTTAATAAAATGGCTTACTCAAAGGAAAGCCCCAAATATTTGAATGTAATTTGTCGTAAATAAAACTGAAGACATTCCATTCAGCAGTTTCCTATTCTCAGTGAAAAACACATTTCTTACTTACCTGACCTTAACAAACATTCAAGCACAGGATACTTTTCACAGGGTCCCCAGAATCAGAAAACATTTTAAGTCACATCCTGAAAAATAAAAAAGGTTCTTTTTTAGATGGACAGTCTTAGCAAAAACTAAACATTCACTGTTCACTTATTGTAACATGAAAGGAGTTTAGAACTCATTTGTATTAACTGTAAATGTCATCTCTGGTATGTGCCAAACAGCTGATAGCCTGAACTGTACCATCACAGATGCCAACACTAAGGTAGATTTCCTTTCACATAGAAACAGAAAATACACCTTTTTCCTTTAGGGGAAATCTAAAGGAAAAGCTGATGTTTGATCTTAGTAACTTAAAAATCTAAGTACAAAAAACCCACAGCCCTAAATTAATGATTTTGTCAAGTGATGATTGCCAAGCAAAAAGCTCAGTGCTCAGCCATTCTCTGCCAGCTTGGGCACACTGTACATAACTGATACATGAGAATAACTGCTTTCACAGCTATAAACACTTGGTTTTCCTTTACGCTGATTTCCTATGAAATTCTAGGAATGATTAATCTATATTGCCACGCGTTTTATAGAAGGTATGATTAAGTGCTCTAATTAGTGAGATTCTGGGTCTCTACAGAGAATTACAGGAACTTAGGAAAAGTTTCAAACAACAGCTGCGTGATTGAATTGATTTACTGAAAATTGCTTAAAGCGCTACGTAAAGCAGAGGCTGTTCAAGCTAATTAGAAAAATAAATTGCTCCTGGGAAATATTTATGAGACATTCACATGTAAGCACACACCATAGGCCTACACCAAATCAAGAGTTTCAAAATGGATACTTCCAGTCAGACTACTTAACAGGTAATCAGAGTAGGCAGGTAAAGGAGTTTTATTCAAGTAGCTCATTTCTTAAGAAAGTGAACTGAAGCTTTTCATATCAGCTGGTTGCATTCACATTCATCTGCTGCTCTAACCACCCCTCTGACAATGCTGACCTTAGCTTTATTTCGATGTACCAGAATTACTGACGAGGAGGCTGATTAAGAATATGGTCACATAAGAGCAAGTAAGCATCAAGAGTAAATTGTCTACTAATTAAATACTTCAGTAGCACCATTTTAAGCTCTATCAACCTCTGCTAATCACAGAAACCTCAACAAAATCACGCACATGAAAAAGGAAGATCAAACTAAATTCTCGGATGCAGTATCAGAAACATTTGTCTGGATGAGAGAGAAAATTAAATCCTTTGGCTGTTGATTCCCACAAAAATGCTGAGCCAGCTGCACACCACACCCAGCTACAGTTTGCCATCCAGCTTCACCAGGATGCTCTTACACCCAGCAAGGGCCACTGATGTTTCTAATGGATTGGGTGTATGAAAGAAAAAGGAAGCCTCAGTCACACTGACTGTTGCACGTGATGTGATGCTTTTTCTTCCTCAAATGTTTGGAACAGCTTAACAAATGATGAATATATCTGTGCAGGAATAGAAGCAGTTCAAAAGCATCACAAGCAACAGTCTCACTTGGAAACTGAACTAGGCAGGTGAATCTGACAGCAGGACCACTCAGAATCATGCAAAAGTCCTCAAGGATTCTGCATGACTGGAAATTCAAGGGGAAAGGGGGGAACTCTGAGAAAGCAGAATGCAGAAAACCCCAGTGAAATCTTAATTTTACCTAAATTCATTTTAGAATATTCCCTTCCTGTTCCTCTCAAAGATGGATGCAAATATTTGAGCTGCTTAAAAAGAAGACGGAATACAACTTATCAAAAAGCACCGCAGTAAAGTAACTGCAAAGGAAGCTTCTGAAGAAGCCCTACAGAAGGGCACTCAAAAGGTTTTATTAGAGCATCTAGAGCAGCATTTGCATGACTTTGGTCTGGCCACTCACTGCAGAGGGCCATCAGTTGGGAACTGTCACCTAGCAGGGCAGCTCCCAGCATTCCCAATTCCATTCAACAAGCCAGGACTGAACTAACGCTTGATGAAACACAGAAAGGAAAATGCTAACTAGTTTCCCAAACAAAAATTAAAATAAGGTTTGCCATACATCTAAAGTAAATCTCAGACCGCGAGTTACTACCACAATAAATGAAGCAGGATATTAAAATACTATAATAAGTCATTACATTATCATCTACAACAATGAAATAAATAATAAAATACATCCCTCTTTTTCAGCAATACATCTGCTGCTAAAGAAAGCCCAAACTCTTAACATAATGCAGCTGACCATTCAACAGTGCTGTACTCTAAACCTACTGCTTTGGAGTACAGAGATTACAGTCAACTTTGTAACTTTTCAAGCATAAAGAACATTTTACTTCAACAGTGTTGTCTATTCTGCTTCACTTGAACTAGTACAGCTTACTGGAAACAGAGCAATGCAGCAGGTGAATGGCAGTCTCACGGTGTTACTCTGCAGAGTGTGGCACTGGGGCTCAGAAGACACTTCTCCACCAGCTCTGCCCATGCCAGTACCACTGCCAACATGTGAGCGTACCATTTCCTGTCTATAAGCTACTCAATTAAAAAGTAAGGTTGTTCAAATAAAAACATCCTTCAGTGTATTTCAGTGTCACAAGCTCGACATGCTCATTTAGCTCATTTCCCCACTTGCAGGATGAACTCCAGAGATACTCAGCTTACCCCATGCAGAGACTGGGCACACAGCACAGCCCAGTTATCAAATGTGGGCGTACAAATGGTCAGCCCAATTTTTAAAACACATCACAGAAAGATCACATCAGACTCTGGACAGAATGGCTCAACAAAAAGCTGTGTTACTGTATGTGGCACAGAAGTAACAACATGACATATTCAGAGCTGAATGTGCCAGATACAGCAAATACATTGGCTACCTTTAGAAAGAGGATTTAAAGAGGATTACGTCTTCCGCCCTCCTTTAATGTTTCAGAGATAATTCATATGCTTGTTTTAGAAGGAAATCAAACATACTACACTTGAAATTACAGTACATTAAAACAACATATTTTAAATCCCATGGGGGGAAAATGAAGCAGACTGAAAAAATGCAGTGGAACCTTAACAACTTGCTTTGTACATCTGACAGCACAGTAACAAACCACAGGAACAGATAACGAGACTGAAGTAAGCCGAGTTAACACAGAGGTTTTGCTGGTGTACTGCAACTATTTCATACTATTCACCTGCCTATTCAAACTAAAGCAGCTGTGCTTATTTTATGAATTAAAAAGCAAATTATCTTTTTAATTACATTAATACATACATACGCTATCCCAATCTAGTGCTTCCACCAGCACAATAGTCAATAATAAAATACTGTTCCCACTCACATGCACTTCACAATTGCCCACTTTGCCTCTCCCCCACCTTCTCAGCCTCTATTTTCTAGATAATAAATAACTGATTCAGACCTACTCTTCATGAACCAGTGCTGTCAGCTAAAGAAATAAAACGGTGCTATCTATAACCTGGCAATCAGTGAAGCACACTTTAGTGAAACATGTTAAATAACCTTAACTCAGCACCCATTCTTGCTATACTACGTGCTCCATCTTAGGGAGATTGTAATTTTTCAGGCCTTGTCAGGTTTCATCTACCAACTTCCCTGCTGTTTAGTGAGCACTGTACACTTGCTGGGCTTTTTCAGACATGACAATTAACTTGAGCCATGTTCACTTTGCATATATTAAAATGACAGGGCATTTTCAGTTAAAGGATAGTCAGAGGTGGAGCACATTCCTAATACTTCTCCTGTTCCTCTGATAAATAATGCTTGTTTTCTATTTTTGGAATGTCATTACTGGTTAATTTGTTTCCTATAGGTCCCCGTTTGCTTGCCACTATAATAGTTACAAGACCCTGTTACAATAAATAAACTGGAAGAAAAGGCTCCCCTGAGCTCACTGTCATAAAAAAGGCCGGTCTTTATGCCTTGACCATGTGCTGCAGAACACCTGTAAAAACTTCTCACCTGTCAGCTTCTGCACAAAACACTGCACTAAAGAGGTTAATGTGTCTCAGTGCAAGGCCAAAGACACATGAGCTACGCTCTACAGTCAGAATAAATGCTGCCCTCATAACCCAGCTGTGAGCTTACTAGTGAACTTACTTGGCCAGCTGTGTTTGTCAGGTTACAGTTCTTGTAAGATGCAGTCACACCACCAACTTGCATGACACCAGCAACAAGAGTTGGTACACTCCAGCACTGGGCCAAAAGATACCATAGGCAGCTTTAATCCTGACTGATTTTCAAGCCACTGTACTGGAAGTGGTAATGTGGGCTTTTGGTATAGCTGCTGGTATCTGTAAAGTCTTCCTAGAACATATTTAGAATGCTTTTATACAGGTAACCAACTCGTCACTGGAAGGGATCTGGGATCATGGAAGATTTAGATCTTGTGAGATTACAGAGATAGTGGTCACAGCAGTAAAGACTGATAGAGTCAACAACAGTTTACTTCAACAAAGCTATCTGGAACTGAATCTACACAGAACAGAAAGTTCATTATTTTTCTTTGTCCCCCCAGCTTAATAAATGAAAAAGGTTAAAGCACTCCACATTACAGAAAAAAATTTAATGAATATTTGTTCTTTTTTTGCCCAGTACAGAGTACATCCTGAAGAGCTCCAAATTTGGCCACTTATTTTGTATTTCAGCTTTATATGCGCACATATTTTGTGCTACTGTCTCACAAATGGAAACAAGATCTTAAGCTGAAAAACCCTCGAAATTCTCAAGAGACAAAGCTGTTCAGAGCAGCCATAGGCCTCTTGGGTACTGGGGGTGGGGGAACTGATGTTAATTTCAGGCTTTTGTTCTCTTTGTGCGTGTGTGTGCTTGTGTGCATGAGCGCATGTGAGTATTTTTTCTTAATATATGAATCACCTCCCTCCTATTCAAACATCTAAACAACCACATTACTTTAAAAATGCAGAACATGTTTTTATAGTATTTTTTTTTTACTATTTTAATATGCACTGATGCATCTTTCTGATTACTATATAGAACGGTAAGATGAAGCATATAAACACTGACTAAAATCCTTAAAACACAACTTGGGTTTACTAGAAAAAACATAATGCATTTGATCTCAGTTCCTTCTATGCACTGAAGAACAACATTTGCACTTACTTGCCTTTGCTCTTATTCTGGAAACATTTTAAGTCACATACGACAATCCAAATTCATTTATCCATGCAACCCACACGTTTGGTAGTATACCTAGAAACACCAAATCCTTAAGATCACTGTATTTATTAAACATTTCTTGCAAGGCAATTGGGTGACAAAAACGTTTTCTTTCATGACCTGATAAAGACAAAACTCTTTACCTTAATTTAACAATGATTAGGAATTGGTTTTCCCTTGAAGAGGGAAACTATTTCATCACAGTTAGAACTCAACCTGCAGGTTACCATTTTCTGGGAGCCATGCACTGCTCTGACATCTCAGAAACAGAATGTACTTCTGATGTTCTAGTGAAATCAGGAAATGCAATCAAGTGCATGGAGTTTGTTTCACTACATTCAAGTGATTTTTTCCCTAAGACAACAAGAAGTCCATTCCTTTCCCTGAAGTTCCTAATCAGTCATCAGCAAGTGCATTCTCCTTCCTGGGACACTGGGTTCAAATACATTTTTAAGTATTACATGCAAGGAACGGTTCTGTTCTGCCATTCTAACCCACAAGCATCTCAAGGAAAAAAAAGACTGTGTTTGGAGACAAGTTGCACACAACTGGCATCACAGTATTACAGCCAGCACTAGCACCTGACTTGCCCATATAACTGACCAAGTGAGACTTACCCTCAGCAGAGAACTCCAAAGTGAAAACTCTTATGCAGTTTCTGGAATCTTTTATTTTGGTGTCTACAAAACAACCTAGCATTTTGTAGTGGTTTGGTTCACCACAAAATATAACACCTCACACTACCAAGCCCCCAGCACCGGACAGAAGCATTGATTATCCTCTTAAGAAAAGCAGGTCATAAACTGTGTGGCCTGCTGTCATGAATTTCCAGCCAGCTGCAATATACACCACAGCCAAGGGCACAGATATCCAACAAAAGCATTCTGCTGTTAGCAAACAACAACAAAAAGCCAGCAATTAGAAGCAGCTTCAGTACCTTCACTAACATGTTCACACTTAATCAGAGCATCCTATAAAACAACTAGAAATTATGATGTATTCATGGAATCTTTATCTTTTGTATGCTTTTAGAGCTAAAAGTAGGGCTAGACAGCACAACAAAAGCATCCTACAGAAGTGATGAAGACTGTAGCGAAAGTATGTTTCAAACACAATACTTCCTTTAAATGGAAAATCAAGTAACCAGCCATAAAGGGAAGCTGCTGTAGGAGAGTAGAGAGATGTAATACAGAACGCCAAATATTTTCCTGTTTGCTTTTTCTACACATAATAGTGTTATCAGAGAACCACGCAAAAAAGGAATTTGCTTACAGAAAAATAATTCTGAATATATAGAAGAGCACTGCTACTGCCTGCTCAACTCAATCATCTGAGTGTATGAGTGAATAATATGGCCCAGGAACAAGCACAGATTCCTTTCCATTACACCTCAGGGTGAGGAGCCAGGAGGTCTAACACAAGCGGGGTGTTCCCTTCCCAGGTGCTCTGAAGAAAGCTACACCTATGCCTGGACATTAAATTTGCTGGCCTGACAGCCATCAATGGTACTCAAGGGGCTTCTCTCAAAGCAGAACAAAGATAAAAATTAATTTTGAAATGAAACTACCTAAAATTATTTAATTAAAATTAGTTGTTGTTAATAATCTTAGTTAAGAACACAGATGAACACAACTGATTTTAATCTCCAGAGAGGAATCATAAAAACAGGTTTAAAACTCTTTCAATTGCACACACACTTCATGCTAAAACTGCACGTTCATTTGATCATGTTGATGTGATGATCTAAGATTATAAAATGGTATTTGTTGGAAGAAATTCCTTTCGCTAGGTTTTGCCATGTATCAATTTACTGTATATACAAATAACATACTCAGATAAGTCTTCCTCCGGCTCTAGCAGAATGAAGATATTTGTGACCTAAATTTCTTTTTGTACAGCCTATGCCAATTTGCCTGAGAAAAGAATCAAAAGAGGAGCAGTCATTAGAGATGCAAGAGAGAAAAGAGCCCCAAAGAGCACCCACATCTGTGACATCTCGGTGTGAATGGAGACAATAGGCTCCTTCTGGGGCTGTAACGGAGGGTGTGGGGGATGAAGGGCAGCAGGCTGGGTTTGTCTGTAACCTGAAGATGTGAAGAATTCACTAAAATGCAGTTAGGAAGCATTATGTGCCAAAAACAAAAGTCATATTTCTTTTCTTTTTAAGATGAATTTAATTCTTTAAAAAAAAAAAAAAAAGAAAATAGTTACGAAACAGACTCAAGCACAGTAAAACAGGAAAAGAACAAAAAAGAGGAAGTCACCAGGTAGGTGTGATGGACACATCGTATAAAAGCAACTAAAGACAAGGCTGTATTGATGGAGCAAATAAAGCCTAGCATTTGTAAGGACCTCAGAAAGATCACTGGCCATCATAAAAACTGGCCAGAACCATACAGAAATACCAAGGCAAAGATGGTGGAAAACAAAAACAATCAAATTCTTACTAGGAATCACCAGATGTTCATAAATTAAAAGCAGAGACTTTGTAAATTTAATTCCAGATTTGAAATAGCTTTTAGGGAATCTTTGTAGGATCATTGAGAGTGCTCCTTAAAATTGAATTATCAGATCTGAATACAGCTACTGTAAGTACACAAAGGCCTTTCACATTTTAAGCTTAATTTCTGTTATGACTTTTCCATGAGGCTCACCAACTGACCCACTAAAAATATTCAATATTACAATTGCTGCAAATCCCCAGCTATGTAGAATTTACAGCTTTAAGTAATGAGTTGTGCTATATGAATTGAACGAGGATTCAATTTTCAACACCGTACAGAAACCTGCCAGAACATTTCTTCACATTAAACAAAAGCACAGAGACCCCTGGAAACGTGTATTATAAATTTCTATCACATTACAATACTGTATTTATTTCTTCATTGTATCACATCATTCGTAGCTCCAATTCAAAGTATTAAAGCCAAATACTTTGAATAAGCTAAAAGGGGAAAAATAAAAAGGAAGAGGAAGTTGGCACATTAATCAGTTAATGCTTGTGGACACAAATTCTCAACGCTGGTATTATCCTCCTCTGAAATCAGTTGTGTTTAAAAAACACTACGCAGCTTAGCAGCAGTGTGTTCATGTTAATTTACACATCTGCTGCAACACGTGAGGACATCGGCACACAACCTCAGCCCTCCAGATGGAAAGTGATTACCCCGTCACCCCATGACTGTATTATGATGACAACAGAGACAGGGAGTGAGACAAAATTGCCGCTGGCTCTCAAATGATTCCTGGATAATAGCTGCTACACCTACACAGCTTTTGCAGCAGAGAGCAGAACAACAAAATACCCTCCCCACACGGCCCTGTAAGAAAGTTAAAGGGGCTGCTTCAGGGAAAAGGTCAGCATTAAGAAGTGAGAAGCACGTCCACCTCGAAGGAACCAAAATGCCCATAAAATACATGTATGAAATGTAAACAGGAAGTACAGGGCTAAAAAAAGAATATGAAGAGGGCCTTGCACCAAACTCTGATAGTAAAAAGATGCTGAAGCACACCAGAAGCAGGAAGTGAGCTCAGCAGACCTCTCCATGGTAAAGGCATAAAGCAGGCACCCAGGGCAATCTCTGCACTGCACCCACTGCTGAGGATGAGAGGGAGATTCCAACAGCCAGCGTGTTCCTTGCAGCACCTGGACAGAGGAGTAAGTTCAACACTGTAAGGAATGGCAGAGAAAGTTCTAAAGCAAACAGACACACAGGGTGGTAACCAGCCAGCAGGACACCCTTCAGCTGAGAAGGGGCTCAAATGAGGATTCCCTGAGCTGCCAAACTGCACAATGTGTCAGTGCGGCACAGAGGGTTAGCAGGTGACTGGTGACTCCTACAAAAGGGATCAAGCAAGGATACTTAGGAGCTGTGGATCAGTGAATTTGATGTTCATTCCTTGACTGACATAATAAATTGCTCCTACAGAATAAAATGACCGAGCACGGCCACAAACAAAGGCTGCAGAAAAGCAGCCCACCTGGCACAAGCTCTGAAAAGGGAAACCTTATTTTGAGAATCACAGAATCAGTGTGAGCTGTATGATCCTCAGATTGATCTTCTTATATTTCTTGTTATCTGGCATTTGGTAAAACTGCTGAAAATGATTATATTTGAGTTGGTTCTGTGCAGTGCAAAAACATATTTTCCCAAATAGACCATTTTACTCAGGGAAGTGGTGCAGAAGCTACTTTGCCAGTTAGAAATGTGATTTTATGAAGAGGACTGTTGATAGAGCTTTACTGGGAAGCCTCCCTGGTAAAAGATTAAGCCTACAAAAACTGCTAGGATAAACAGAGTGCTTCTCCCATTCTGAACATCTGATACTTTCTGAAAGTCAAAGATCCGAGCATTTATCAGCCAGAGGTCAGTGAGGGAGGAGGAAAACAGTACAGTGAAACCTTGAAATCTCCAGGTCAGTTTTTTGGTGTGTGTTCGTTGTGGGTTTTTTTGGCTGGGGGGATGGGTGGCTCTTTTCGTGTTGGTTTGCTTTGAATTTCCCCTTTACAAGTATTCACAGTTCTCTCTATTTAAAAAAAAAAAAAAAACAAAACATGTGGCTTCTAGACTTCAGCTCTTTGCTTTTCCATTTACTTCAGTCAAACTTTTATGTAAACTGTTGACATTTTCAAATTTCCTATTACAGTGTTGAGGGAATGGAAACCATTTTTCCTTTTAAATGGAAAGTGAGGAAGTGCTTTGCTAGTTGTGCTGCTGTCACAGCTGGGATTTGAAGTAACAAATGTAATAAGATTTGAAAAGAAAAAAAAAATGACAATACCACAGCCTGCAAACAAGCATACAAAGATGGAATTTAACAATTGCTTTCCTTCATATATTATCTGAGAATTATTTTAGAAAGGAAAATATCAAGAAATACAACATTAGCTGTAACTTTCAATTGTCATTTCTCTCCAGAAAAAAGCAAACAATGTCAATCATTTAGATCATGGACAACCAGAAATATATAAAAGAACAAGAGAAAATGCACTTCAGAGAAACAAGTGAGGAGCTTGATCATCAGTGCATCATGAGAAACTGCACACAGAAAGGATCTGTTGGACTCAAAACTACAGGCTGATTCACATGCTAAGACTTACTGGCATTATTATACAAATAAAACACCACACCTACATTACACCTACCTCCAGACTAAGTAATTGGATGTAAAACACCTAACATTATATGAAGTATTTTGAGAAAAAATTTAGCATGAAATCCACATTCATTATAATGACAAAGGTAACGTGGGAACATTTTGCCATGTAGGTGAACATAGACACTGCTACAATAGGCACAACCATTCATTAACTAGGGAAAGATACACACTGCTGTCAAGGTATTAAAAAATGACCCATGTGCTGGTAAACTCCTGCTATTTCTAGACACATTCTAAGAGATGTAATGCATATCTATGGAATATCTGCAATTGGAATACTCTATAAGGTAACCAAGTAAGCCATGAAAGAATATGCTGCAAATATAGTGCCTACAATTCAGTGTACTTTTAAGACTTCCACTCCATTGTACAACGGGTTTTGCACACAATCACTGCAACAATATTCCAGCACAGAAATGGACCTCATTACAGAATACTAATTTCACCGTGCTCCCTACTATAATCACTATTCGATATCACTGAAGAACACTGATAAAAATAAAGCTGCTCATCCATCCTTGTTACTACAAAACGCTTTCTAAACCAAAGGGTCACTCTTTAGTCACTCCTATCAGTTGCAGTTTTATGTAATGATAGATAAAGCTATTTCACAAGGATAAGAAAAAATTGAGCAACAAAATTTGAAGACAGAAATATTCCTCCTTACCATCACATGTACCTTACCATCCATTCAAGTTTGCATAAAACTAAGTATGCCAAAATCTAAGTCAGAAAGAAAGAGTCTCACTTCTGAGACCATCACACTCTTGCAGAGCACTTAACTCTGCCGCTGACCACAGAACGTATGCACGTACATGGCATGTGTAAGCAAACACCACTAATTTAGTAGCATCACTGCACACACACACAAAAAAAATCCAGACAGAGAGGAAATCACAACTGTTCACCTCCTCAATGCTGAACAGGAGCACCACTCACTAACACTTCCTTCTTGCTTTTCTAAGGGCAGCGTCACACCAGTCTCAGTATCAAGGCAGTTACAGTACCCTCCTCGTTAACCTCCTTCCCCAGTCCCACCTTGGCAGCTGGTGTGTTACAGCTGTGAAACAAAGACCGAACCTCTCCCACAGCTGGAGCTAACCAAGAAAGGACAGGCACTGGGCAAATGATACTGCAAAAGAAAGAGATCCTTGTGGCATGGCATTGTCAGACGTTTTGTTACCAATTGATAACATTTAGATACATGTATCAGCCAAAGAGGTTTCCTTGTATCTCAGATAGAAACAGCAAGAAGCAAAAAATCCAAGGCTGTCTCTGCGGATGGAAAGACACAGGAAAACACATCTTGTCTATTTTGAGGAGAAGATTTCATGCAGGTGAAAACTGGGACAGATGTTAATGAGTCACTGACAATACTGGAGGAAAAAAAATTCAATATTACTTGTATAAACGTCCTCAGATTTTACCATTTAATAATGGTTTAGTAGTGATTTATGGAAACAAATTAAAAGTCTACTGTTTTGAATTCTACAGTTACATTCACAGAAGAAGTGCCACTGAAACCAAGAGATCTCTGTAAGACTACACAGGAAACTTACAAAAAGAGAAATAGCAACATGAAATTAGAAGCAGCTTTCTTCTTAACCATACTCAGCCATTCCATCTTGAGGAGTCACCTACACTTTGAATCAGACCAACAAGATCCATTCAGCAATACAATGAGTGACTGAAGTAACAGCAGTGTAACAGCCCAGCAAACTATTTAGACTTGCAGAAAATTTGTTAAATACGAAAATAATTATTTCTTTCAGACAACTAAGAGGATTATTAAGCAAGAGCAATTACATGCACAGTTCTGAGCATTTCAAGACAACCACGTCATTCTTAATGACATCTGAAGCAAGTAGAACAAGTTTTTTGTTATTTGGCTAAGGTGCACAGACTGTTTACAAGGAGATCAAAACGGCTACCAAGCACTTCGTTCATCACTGAACACAATGCATTTTTTAAGTTTCTAAGGAGAAGATTTTCAGTCTATTGAGAAACAGCATTTTTAATGTATTTCATTGCATGATTTGTACAAAATGCATTCATTTGAAATAATGCAATATACTAGAAGTACAAATTCTCTTCTGGTCTGAAGTTTACTAACACAGCTAATGAGGACGATGTATTTTTAAGTTTTATGTAAGCATTAACATTTCATGTTACTGTTTTACTTTCCAGTGCCAGCTGACAAAACGTTAACACTGTGACTAAATTTGATGTATGAAAAATCATTATGAGTTTATAGTCTGGATTCTCATTTTAATGAGAGTTAACATCTTTAGAACAAAATGTTCAAAGCTGCAAGACATATGCTGAACATGTGTATACATGTAAAGCTTTGAAAGCTGCTTAAAAATGTGAGAACGAGCAAAGCTCATGTTACCCTTGATAAATGTCAGCTGTCAGGCAATACAGCCCAATACACACTGTATTTTCCACAACCTAGAGCCCAGAAAAATGCAATTTTTACCTCACTCACTGGATACATTATACATTTACCAAGGTCAAAAGTTTAGTGTTTTCAAATTTTAACTTCCAAAGCAGTGTACTGTTACACAGACAGTACCATCACACTGAAATTAATGGAAGTACCCTGTAACATACACATTCTCCCAAAGGGGACCCATTCAGCATCGAACTAGTCAAAAAGAATTTGAAAAAGAAAGAACAGCTGTTCTTATTGTCATTTTGGGGCTTTTTTATTTTTTTTATTTTTTAACATAGTCAAATTTTACAAATTACATGAAAGTGCAACCACCTTCTCTCTTGTACTGATGAGTACGAGACTGACACACAAAATCAGATAAAACTGCTGCTAGCTGAAAGTGAGTTGTTCAGCACTGCAGTCAGAAATGCCAAAAGCAAACTAACCTTAACAACCAAAACTTGCTGTTGTTGAATTGGTTAAAATATCTTTCAGTGAAGGACTCATTCAGCAGCATGAACTTGAACATTTCCTGCTGTAGTAAATCACTCACTACAGAATTCTCAAAGTATCTTGCAGAATTAGGCCAGGTACAAAGAACTGAGCAGATGTGGAACACTAGCTGTATTGTATAGAGTGGGCCTGGGATCAGATTGTCAGAACTTTCCATTAAGAAATAATACTTTCTAATGTGATACAACTAGGCCAAGCAGCTCCAGCTTGGGACAGTGCAGTCCACTTAAAAGCTCTTTGCTCGCCAGCTCCTCCATTTGAAACCAGATATAATATATAAATCTGTATATATGAGAAGGTATTACTACACTATCATTATTAAGTCAGATAGTGAAACGTACTGTGATTACCATGTTAACAAGCAGGTTTCTTCCTCTGCAGCTGAGTCTGAAGCACTCTGACAGTCGTTAGTGAATTTTTATTACAAGCATTAGCTATGTTTCCTGAGCAAGTTAAAAGCTCAGTGTGCTGAAAGATCACAGAACACTTGTGTCATACCAGTTTCTCTCTCTGCTGCAAAAGTATTGTGATCAGTTCACATTTAGCATACTTCCATTGGGATTTTTTTAAAGCATTTAGCACTAGTGTAAGTTTGTTTCTGTTAATTCAACAAGAATTCTACCAACATTAGTGGAATTACTAAAGCTGAAAGCAGTATTTCTTTCCAAGCTTTTATCTTCAGCAGGAAAATTAGTTCTTATTAAAATGGAAAGAGACAGTAAATGAGTCTGAATGAGTCAAAAGATTCAGAAGACCTAACTTTATTTACAATTGATTATTTGCCAACCTATTTAGAAACACTGGTGTAGGTTGCACACAGAGCCAAGGAAAACTGATCAAGTATCTTTGTTTGCTCAACAGACAACTTAAGCATCTTCTACTATTATGATTTTGATTAAACCTGGTGTCTTAATTGGAATAACTTCTATCTAAAATGACTGCCCAGTCTTGTTGATGTTTTCTGACAGCAATAACCTAATGTAATACCTCTTTCATACAATGTTTTAGTAAATACAAGAAACTGTCCAGTACTTATAGTTACAGCAAGTGATCTAAATGATCTTCCACCAACCATATTCAGCAACGATGTTGCAAAAGCATTACAACTGCAAAAAATAATGGCACCTCAACTGCTACACTTACTGTCTGTGTACAGTATCTGTAGTGAAGTAAACATAAAAGCAACATCCCTCATCTAAGGTAATACTCACCTGAGCAAACTGACAAGTTTCAGCAAAATCAAAAACTTCTTCAAATCTTTTACAGCAAGTAAGTATGACAAAGTCTCCTCACACATTACATTACAGCACAGAGACATGTTTGTAAATATAAACCATAATGGTCAAACAAGACAGCAAAAGAGAGTGTTCATTCCACTACCTGTGATTAGGAAAGAGCCAGAACTCCGCAACTTTGGAATAAACACCAAACAGTTATTTTTTTACTGCTTCAGAAAGACCACATCTTTCCCAACTCTAAGTGTTTGTTACAGTTCTAGGATCTTTGCAAAGCTCTGAACGATGAGAGGGGATTTCTTAGTGTCTGTCTTTGGGCAAGTGAAGACATTACCACTCTGCCCTGCTATTACCGCATGGACAGCTACCCACTGACAAACCAGCCATTATTAGCCACTAAAGTGACACACATCACAGCAGAACATTTTAAACAAAATGGAACTGGTCCCTTAAAACACCGTTCTGCAAACTGTAGTGGTTCAAGACTGAAAAATAACTGTCATAAAGAACAAGCAGCGCAGAACTTACTCAGCTTCTCATCAGAGACTGTAAAACTCAACTAAAATATTGTCTTAGTTCTGCTAGATCATAGGACAGGAAAAAAAATATCTTCAAAAGCACCTTTAAAAAAAGGCTGGGATTTTTTTTATGGCTGCACTTCAAAGACGGTGAATTAAGTGTCTAAAAGCAAAGGCCAATTTTGATTTTACAGCCAAGCAAGCCAACATTTTCCTAAATTCTGAGCCAACAAATGACTAGCAGCATTCAAAGTTTCTGAGGGGCTACCCTGAAACTTTATGAAACCGTTAAGTGAAGAATACTATGCACGAATGGTAGACTACTTAACATAGTTCCATTGAACAGTATTAATCTTGCTCTGACAGACAGGAAAAGCAAGCTATGAAGAGAATTATGACTACATGTTATACTTTAAAAGTATCTAAAATGCCTTCTGCACACCTAAAGGGACACAATTAACGTTTATATTATATTCTTGTGAAATAACAGGAAAGGAACAGATGAATGCTATTTCCTTCACGTTAAGACAGAATTTACAGCTCTAGTGTGTTCAGTATCAGTATTTTGGATAAAAACAAATCACCTAATGAAATACCATACAAGAATCTGGAAAAGCATAGTTATTAACGCATTTGCTATCAGATATTTAATAGAATTAAATAAAAAGTTCTAAAACTAAAATTATGGGAAATGCCACTAACTATAGGAGTATTTTTTCTATCAACTACAGACATAGAACAATTAAAACAAGTACAGTGACCATCACAGAGCTTGCAATTCCCCTTCCTCCTTCATTTGCATATACAGGATAATTCACTTTTACCCTCTCAATTTAGAATTACATTAAATAGGCATTGAATAAGGAACATAATTATTTCTCTTACTGGAAGATATAAGAGGTTCCTCCTGTAAATAAAACAAACTCATTTTCGCAGATTTCCACGTTCTGTACACGTGGTCCTTTTTTCCTCCCTAGGACAAGCAAAGCTCAGCCCTGGAAAAAAATTAGGTAGGAACTGAATTTTGCAGTTCAGAGTCACACTGCAACCTTGAGTTTTATTATGAAAGAACATTTACATCTCTCTGTTTCCCCACTGGACACTGGAATAAGTTTAAGCAGTAACATCCAAAGCAAAAAATACCCATCCACTGCTTTCAAAGCATCATTACCAAAAGACAACAACAGCACGTGGAGCCAGCCAGATAAAAGACATACCATTATTGCTGGCATATCAATTTTGCCCTGAATCCATTTGTACTTCTCTGATCCCTGACTTGGCAGAACACTCCCTATTTATGCTCTGAGAACAAAAAGTGATGATTGTAAGGATTACAGTAATATCATTAAGGGTTATTGTACTCTGCTTTTAATTTACTAATTAATCTCAAAGAAATCTGTGCATTTCTACTTCTGGTTGGAGAGAGTGAACAACGGGCAATGTGCAGTGATACATCATGGAGAAATCTCAATATCACAAACTGTAAAGTTGACCTCTTTTGTTGTCTTAGCCATCCACATACAGACATCAATAGATTACTGTAAGAAATACCACACACCACAAATGGGTGAATTCAACAGTAATGGAGCACTTCAGCCAGCTGTCTGCTTTCCTTCCTTCATCTGTCCTGGAAGCATCTTTTATTTAAATTCCCTTTAGTTTGAGAAATAATCAGGTAGATCATACTGATTATCATCCTAAAAGACAAGCACTGTTTGCTCAATAAACATCAGAATGAAGGTTTAGAGAAATCAGATCTAATGATGACTCAGGGAAGATAAGAAGAGCTTCCCAGGACACACAAAGGAAAGAAGAATGTCAATGACAGAGAGGGCTCTGCATTAGCATGTGGAATTTCTTTGAACAATTCTCTCCATTCCAACCCCTTGCTCAAGACCCCAAGAACAGCCAACTCGGTAACCAGTTTTAAACTAGGCTGGGAATTAAGCTGACTCCTCTAAGAAGACAGAACAAGCATTCTAGTCTGCTCCCTCAGCAGAAATCAGTAAGCCAGGAGAATATTTACTGTCCTGATTATCCAAGACTACTTCAGTCTACAACAGAAACTAGAGTCAACCTATTACGGCACATCAACCCATAGACAGACAGGAGCGACAGTTGTATAGATAATGCAATCCACAGAGATTATAAAGACATAAAGCCCTTTCAGCTACAGCAACTAATCCCTATACTGCATTTTTCAAGAAAGTGTGGTAGGCTACACCAGAACTCACAGCAGGAGGTCTGCTTGGCCAATAGTGAAAAGTGGTGTGATATCTGAAAAAAATCATCATTACTGCATACTGTTTTGTTAATTAAAAGAAAAATAAGTATTTCACAGACACTGACTCTGTAACTCTGTGCTAGAGAAACAAGACTGTGGGTGTATACACATATGCTTAAAGGAATCAATATGTCTGCAGCATAAACTTGTCTGTACCTCTTCACTTTATTGATGCATGTAAGAGGATATTTAAAAAATAATGATGCTGGCAGAGAAGGCGAGAGAACGAATGTGCTGATTTTATTTATTGTCCAAGGAAGTTGTGGATGCCCCATCCACAGATGCATTCAAAGATAGGCTGGATGTGGCTCTGGGCAGCCTCATCCATGGGTGGTGACCCTGCACATAGCAGGGGGGTTGAAACTGGATGATCACTGTGGTCCTTTTCAATCCAGGCCATTCTATGATTCTACGGTAAGAAGTTGATACTATCAATGCATTCCAAGGAGAGAGGAAAAAATGGGACTTGAAAGTCAATGTAAAGTGTTTTTTGAGGACCACTAGAACTAACTACTGTATATCTTTAAAAAAAAAAAAAAAAAAAAGGTATCTTTCCATAAGTGACACATCTCTTCCAAGAAGGATTAACATTGCAGAAACTCAAACCATTATTGCTGCAGAGGACCAAGAGGCTACTCATCAATGGAGATCCGCAGCCAGGATGCCAACAACACTGCCTAGATGCACTTCCTGAGGAAGAGGTAGGGTAAAAAGATGCTTATTGTGTCCTGTGATGCATCTTTAACAGCAGATATTAAGTTTCACCACCAACCAAAGCAAAAATACAAGCAGAGAAGGCAGAGATAAAACAACATATTAAAAACAAAATTCCAAATTCCTATTACTATATTTCTGTCATTTTTCAGTATAACATGTGGCAGCATTAACAGTTTGGGGCAGATTTGGGTAGAAGTGACAAGTTTTAGCACTACATCCCCGAGTCCAGCTCACCGTGCCACTCCATGACCAAACCTGGGAAACTTGGGAAGATGAACCAGCGGAAATTTTAAGTCAGACACAAAAGTATTCACATCAAGTTCTGGGATATAAAATATTTTTTCCCATCTTAAGAGGTTGTGTTCTAAAATCTCTATAAATCATCTTCACATCCTCGATTAAAACAAGACAATGGGAACTGGTTAATCTAGATAACAAAAACAGCTGAAAACGCCTTGGGGTGATCTCCTCCTCAAATCTCTCATTCACAGTTTGGAAACGTTGATGGGGGAAAAAAATGTAAAAGGGCAACTCCAAAGCTGTTAGGAATTCACTTCTGAGGAAACCAGAGAGATGTAACCAACCTCAAAGTCTATCCTAGGTACACACAGAACAGTAGAGAATTCAGCAGTTAATTTCGGCTTGAGAGTACTCGTTTACTGCTTTCAGGTTACAAAATACAAGGACAGTACTGCCAATGAAGTAAGAGTTACAGTAGTAATCTTCTCACATTCAGCACTTACCTACTACTAATGAACTTCAAAAGTCACGTATCAGCCTAATAATGCTTTCCTCAAAAGAGGATACCTGGAAGTTACAGTAATTACAAAATCAGGTGAAATATGTTTCTTTATTTTGTGATTTTTTTTTCCCCTGTACTAATGTTTTTAGAAATCCCTAAAAGGCACGTGTACCCAACGCTACCACAATACAGTAACCCAAATGTTCAAGAAAAACCTTTCAGAAAGGGACACTTAAAAATGACGCTTCAAAAATAGAGTTCACAAGTGCTACTGAGCTCTTGACAGTTGTTACTCACTCATTTTTCTTTTAGAAGAGCATTTATTCCATTTTGCTGTGATATGCAATATGATTTGCAGCTTCAGTACAGCTCCATTGTGAAAGCAGATGAACTGCCATGAAACAGACAATGAGAGGCAGACAAGACGCACACAGGCACAGCAAGGGCAGAACAAAGAATCACAGGGAGTGGGAGAAAATAAACCTTATAATAGCTGCTGCTTGGGAACACTGGCTGGAACAAACAGGGAGGCCACCAACTATCATTACAAGCGCATGTTTCTTTTGCTGCTGCAAGGAGGACTGCACACAAGAGGGGGCAGGGGATCTGCTATTAATCATATTATATTCATTGTTCCCTCGCTGCTGCTGGCAGTGCTTCAGGAGACTCCCTTAGTTCCCTGATAAAACCATACCAAGAACAACAGCAGTCAAGAAGCTCACACCAAACCTTACCTATCTTGTTCTACTATGCTAACGCTGCCCTAAACTAAACGCTTCTTCACCATCCAACTATTCAGTGTACTGAATTAAAATAAATCCAAATCTCAGTAGCCAAGGGCTCCTCCCCAGCCCTAATCTCTCATTAGAAAGATGAACACACAGCATAAATCTGGTGAGAGTATTTGCAGGAACAAACCAATAGAGGGGTGAACACATCAGCCTGAAGTGGTTAAGAATCAAGTTTCTTTGTCGAGGAGGAATTTTGAATGTTATCTCTAGGTTAGGTGCCGAGTGACTCTTTGATTAAGCAGCACTCAGCATTCAGCAAGTTGAACGTTTCGGCAAGAACAGCAGGGAAAGAACAGCAGGCCGGTACCTGCGCAGGGAGCGGGGGAGGGAGAAAATGGCAGCTGATCCAGGAAAGTAACCGAGTCAGCTTTTCTTTTGTCAGGGAGAAGACAGACATGTCGAAGGGGAAAGAAATGTGGATTAACTAAATCTCGTATTCATACTTCATTGAAAACGTAATGCTGTTCTAATTTGTCTGGTTTGGCAAAGCTACAGACAGAAGGTGCATTTATTTGACCACAGATATTTTTGATTTTTTTTTTTTTTTTTTTTTTTGTGACAAAATCTGCATAGTATGAAAGTGACACGTGCTCTAATTAGGTCCAGAACTTGTTAGTCACTGCCCAAATAAAACCATGCAATGCCGCTACCTCGGGGCTCTGACACGCTGGCAGTGATGCTGAGTGGGCACCGCTTGTTTCCCAGTCTGAGAAATAGCCATTATTTTGTTTAAAGAAGACATAGGAGAAAAGCAGGTAGTTAAGTACATGGGTGCTTAACACATCAACTTGTGAACTAAGGAGATATTTCTACATTAGATTTCATTAAGAAAGCACTTCATTTTAAGTAAATAAATTAAAAACACGTTTATTAAGCAGCAGAACTCCCTGCAGCCGGCATGCCACCGTGCCTGGTGACTCAGCCTCCCTTCCCTCATTTCCAGCTAACTGTGATAGCATCAATTTGAAGATTTTTTTTTCTTTCTTTCTTTCAGACCGCACAAAAACCATCTTGGAAGGCGGAACGCAGAGCGCTGCTCGGCAGCCGATGGGGCACAGAAGCAGCTGGCAGCAGCAGCCCGGCTCCCCGCTCCCGGGACACGCAGGCGACTTGCTCGCGCTTGTCCTCCCCCTCCCTCGGCGAGGCTGCATGCGGCACGGCACGATCACAGCGAATAAATACAGGAAAAAGGGGGGAAAAAAAGCCCTCTGCTCTTGGCAAGGGGAAGGCGTTCCACAAGAACTGCTACAGGGTCAAAAGTTTACCGTGGTTTCAATTTCACCTTTCCGCAGCCAATGGCAGCGGCTGCTGACAGAACCGCGGGCGGCAGCGCGGCCCTCCGCTCCTTAACCCCTTGCGGCCCGGCACGGCGCTCCCCGTCCTCGCAACGAGCCTCCCGTGGGCTGAGCCTTTCTTTTAGTATGTAGATAAACGGAACAGGAGCTGTGCGAACTCGGTTTGCCAACGAGGCAGAATTTAGAAGCTGTACAAGTAGGTACACCCTGCTCCCCGTTATGTTGAAAACCAGGTCGGTAATTCGAGGGTGCAGGAGTGCCATAAGGCAGCGCGGAACCGAACAACTGACAGCAGCACGACTGTGCTGGCAAACAGGAAGGAGTGACCTTGATAAAGGGGAGCGCGGAACTGCCGGGAATCAGTCCAGCCGCACAGCCGAGCTCTGCGGTGCTTCACTCCACCGCGCTCCACATGGATGCTCGAACAGCCAGAAGTCCCCGCTGCACCACAGAGTGAGTTCCCTCTACGAGTCACACCCAGCCGATCCCATCAAGAGTGGACAGTGCATGGGTGGCTCCTTCTCACATCTTGCACACAACGACGTTTACAAACGAACACTAGCGCCTATTCAAATACAGCCACCGACTCTGGATGTTATGTTGTCAAATACTACAGCATAGTATGTGACAACATACACCCCACTATGGGATTAACCTGGGGTACATGGTCATTATCAGACTGTAGCTAGAATGTGATGGCAATGAGGAGCACCAGGTCAGCTTGATCCATGGATTGATTCCTCTGCTCCCTGAAACTGCTGCCCGAGCAGCTGACTTTGGTGTGTGTGCAAAGCTGAATTATGTGGATGGCAGAGGAGAGGTCTGCTCTTCAGATTAAGTATTGTTTGGTGATGGATACATAGCAAATGATCACAAACACTGTGAAAACACGGTAGCCTTTTGGTCATCCTCTGAAATTGTATATTTACCAATAAATACAAAGCTTAAGGGAATACAGCCATACAGTATTAAGTATGACTAGCATCACAAGGGAAATTTAAATGAGTATATCTTCCACAGCTGATTAAGTACAGAATGAAGTCTAAGCTTGTTTAAATAGAAATTCAGAGTCAACCTTCAGGTAGAGGCCCCAACAAATATAATGAAGACCAAAAAATCAGAATGAAGAAGTTTGGGTGGCCTACTTTCTGAATCAAGACTGATTCCTTAGACACATGAAGCTCAACAGGGCACGTAGGAGCATTCTGAGAACCAACATTGAGTCCATAAGCAGCACAAAGTCCCTCAACCATCTGCTCCTTGCCAGTATGTTTCCTAAGGAACTCTTGGAAGCAAATAACTGCAGTTATTGTAGCATTGAAAAAAACCAAGGTGGCAAATATTGAATAACATGGGAATAGCAATTTATAACTGTGTTTTGCAGTCCAACTTGGAAAGTCAGCATCAGCTACACTTAAGCAAAGTGCAGCAGATGTATCATTAGCCTTGCATACTATGGGAAAGAGAGCTGAAAGCATTCCAAAGTGAGATACAGATGAAGATTTCTCAGCCCAGAGCATTAATAGAATATAATAAAAACATGCAATACATGCAGTAAAATCTGTTAAGGCTGAATAACCTAAGACTACATTAAAAAAAAAATAATAAATCAGGAAGGGGTAGTGTTACATAGAGACCTAAGTGAATGATTGGCAACTCTGACTTGATAGCAACTAAAATGTTAAGTCGGTGACATATGTTCGCAAGAAAGACAATGTGGAATTAAGCTTTCCAAAACAGGCAACAGTAAGGCCAAAAGGAACTCGAGAACATGTATGTTAGCATACCCAGATCCTCAATGCTTAAGACATATTAACAAAAATCAGAATACAATTATGAGGAGGTAAAATGAGTAAATAATACACCAGCATACAGAAGAGGTTTATGCTGAAAATAGCAGTTAGGACAGAACTCAGTTTTTCAAACACTAAAATCAGATAGTAGATTGTTCAAGATAATGCTCATGACAACACACAGGGGGAGAAAAAACCATCAGTCAGGGGGCAGCTATTACTAATTGTCCAGAAAGCTGCTATTTGAAAATAGGGAAATTACCTTACTCAAGAAACCTCAGACTTTCACTTCATAATGACAAAGGTCTCAGCCCCCTGCATAGGTTCCTACAGTCTTCCATTTTTATAGGCACAATAGTTTGGAGTGTGTGAAAGAAATCACACACTCTTCAAAGCTGCATCAGGAATACAACAGTGATTTCTTGAACAGATTCTTAATCTATGCAAATAGGCACAACAGCTCAACACAGCAACTGTGATGTTGTTTGAGAGCTGTTAACAAAGGATACAGTAAGTGATTAGAACGCATCAAGTCAGAAAGTTAAATGCATCCTGAGAATCTTAGCTGATTGAGATCATGCCCTACTGCCAACCTTTTCTACGCCAATTGACAAATGACAAGAAAAAATGACAAGAGACCAATGAAAAATAGCTATCAAATAACACTATTTTCATAGCTTATCTGGGCTAAAGTACAGTTTTGCCAAGAACAATTTAAGCCTTAATTACATGTGTAAAAGGGTATTTTCCTCTCAGTGAAAACAGGAGTATATTTTTGTTATTTTAGTTTCTCTAAATACCAAGTATATTAGAGAAATTCATTTAAATTGAGGTATCAGAAGTAAGCTCCCTTTTTATAAGATGGCCTCATTTTTAAAGAAAATGGATGCTATAAAATTTTACATCAAGTCAGCATGTTACCAAGAAGCTTTTCTGTGTGTTCTGAATTTGATTAATACAAGCCAAGGTCACTTCCTGAAAGATGCCTACCACTGCAGCTGCAAGCAAACTAGACTACTCTGAGCTTGAGAGCTGGGGGATGGGAAGATGCGAGCAATTTCTAACACAGACTCCAAAAATACAATAATTACAAAACTTGAGTAATATTTAGAAATGTTTACTAGATCTCCACATAAGCAATCAGTTAACTAACGCCATGTATAATCATATTTTCATGCAAGAAGATACAAACTGATGCACCAGCATCTCTATATTACAAACAATTTTGAGGACCCTTTACTAAACTTTACATAATTCCCATTAATATCTAGTTTTTAATATTCTACACATTTCATTATACAGCTCATGAAGCTAATAAGAGATTGCCCTTGAATTAACAGCATGTCTCAATCCTACTGAGACTCTGAGGCTCCACCCAGTCCACACTGTGTATTATTCTGACTCCATTTAGGAAAAGCACATTTGAGAAAAGCACGCAGGCTTTTCCTGTAAGTTAACAGCATATGCTTATTTCTAGTTTCTGAGGACTATACCTGCTGTTCCCAAACTCAAGTAGAAATTAGCTGTGTTCACCTATAATATCAAAGATGTTTAAGAAGTTATTTCGAAAATATGCCACAATTGCATTATGCACAAAGCCAAATAGATGTAATTTCTTCTACTTCCAGACACAAAGCTTACAGGTCATGAAAATAAGACCTGTACCAAATAAAAGAGAGGTTTGGGGTTTTGGTTTTTTTGCTTCTTGTGCACAAATAAAGATTTTACAATCTCAGTTAGCAAACAGAGGGTGAGAGAAAGAAAGGATTGCTGGTAAATGTTTAAAATCACACACCAACATTCTCCACAAGGGCATCTAGGAAATAGGCCCCACCGTCTGTATTTGTGAACACACACAACTTAATATATTCCATGTTTAAAACAGTCTTGATATACTCAGCATTGCAACTAAAGTTTTATACTAGGTTAAAATTAGGAGGATCTGCTGAACGGAAGCTAATTTCAACTAACTGATGTAGTAGAAAAAACAGAACATTGTTGGTTTTGGGTAGGCATCTTTACCTGAAATAGAAAAATACACTGAAGCATATCATTACCTATGCAGACACTGTGGTTAAGGATGCCTAACATTTTCCATCACAGAAGCCTGTTCTAATTCTTTAACAACCGTCTCTCACACACACCCCTCAAAATTACTTTTGGTGAAAGATTTGTATAAAGTTGATTCAGACGTTTTAAAAGAGAGGATAATTACACTGAAGAAAATATAACTTTCTATTCAGCCTGGAAGTTAAAGGTTTTAAAAGAGAAACTGATCAAATCTGAAAACAAGCTAAACTTCATCTTGCTGCTTTGATGTTCCATCTGCACAGATGGTAAGAGCCTTCCAGTCTCTGCACATGCTCAGTTTTGTTTAAAGTCACTTGCCAAGATCCTAAACTATTTTATCCGAGCAAGCAAGCCTTGTCACTGCACAGCTCCTCCATGCTGACAGGACAGAACATGCTTTATCATCATATAATGAAGACCAATAGCAGCTTGCCTATAAACCTGCCAGATATGCAGCAGCTAAAGTACCTGGCAGCACAGCAGCCAGTGATCTGGGGCATTTTTTCAGGTTATTTTGCCCCACCCATATGCAGCACCCACAGAATAAGAGGCAGCAGTCAGTTCAAGGGCTTAGCAAAGGCTGCACCACATTCACGTTCCCAACTGAGACAGGAGATCTCCAGGGATCTGACACGGTGCAACTACAGCACTACTTTCCTTCCCCTTTAATGGCTAGCTGATGTAGAAAGCACACAATCCAGTGGCCAAAGTGGCGTCAATAGCTCTGTGGAATTCCATACTACAGCCTTGCTGGCAAACAGAGCAGAAATCTCATAATGGCAAACTACAGTAATTTTTCCACATGCTTTTTAAAGGCATACAAAAAGTTAAACTGAAAATAGTACGTTTCTGAGGTAATTCAGAAGACTTAAAATACTACCATCAACTCCAACTCTCAACTCTTCTTCCTTCAACTCTGCTGCACATACTTAATTCAACATGTTGCTGTGTGGCTGCCTACTAGACTCTATAGGACTGTAACTTATCAATTCACGGACATTATTCTTGCTATTTTATTTGCTTATGCCTCAAATCATCTCCAAGGTGCCTTACTACCTCAGCAATCACGTTTGCTTTCTCATAATGGAGAGCTCACTTCTGTCAAGAACCCATATCTTAACTTTGCTTTTGCCCAACTTGAATACATAGGGAATTTCAATTCCATTCAAAGTATTTATTTTTATTTTTTCCTACGAGGAGTAAAGAAGACAGATCTACGCAGTCTTGGTTATCACAGATCATAGCTTGCAATTAAGACTGTTCATTCACAGATTTCAGACTGGCATTCAATCACTGATTTAACTTTGGAAATATTTACACCAGCCAACAGGGGGGTAGCAACACACCAGTTGGAAAGAAATACAGTCTATAAATCACGCTGACTTGCCTTAGGCACATTTTGCTACTCAGCAGATGCAGAACTTACGGACATTTATTCATGCACTTGCAAGGAACTAAGCTACAGAATCAACATCAGTTAATGTATTATTTAACACTGTAAAACAACTCAATTTAGTCAAAGCTTTGCACATATTCCCATTTTCAACTGTGCAGTACCAAGTTTGTTTAAAACTAAACCAAAACTACACAAGTCTATGGATGGGAAATCCACAACCAAACAAGAAACAAAACAAAGATTTAATTTCAAAAGTATTTGGTCACTGTGGGCAAAAGGCCAGCAGGGAAGGCAGGCATCCATGAGAGGTTTTCAGGTTTCACATGCATGGACTCACACAAACTGGCTTCAATGGGAGTTAAATGCCTGATGTGTCAGAGTGATTTTGAGGATAAAGAGAAGAGCTACACATCACATTCCCCTTGCTTTGAATATTTGATTGTTACCTTTTAATCTCATAATAAAACCTTGTCAATGATTTTTCTTGACTTTTTGGTATAACTCAAATTTGAAGAGTTACTACAAGATCAGAGAAGGAAAACAAAGGAAGTTAATGAACAGACGGAATCAAAAAAGTTTAGTTTTCCACGTATAGCATCAATGCTTACATGTTATTTTTGCTTCACTGTGCAGAGTGTGAAGTAGAACTACTTAATGCAAAAGTGACATTTCTAAAACAATTTGACCTTGAAACATGAAGGTATTTCTAGCTCAGTGCTGTAATTAACATCCCTGACTAAATTTGAGTGTATGCAGACACAGTACATTTGGTAAGGTAGCAAGAGGCCTTCATTTAGTTCAATGTTAACACTCAGCATTCAGAATTGGAAGTGACAGTTATGCCCCCATAGTATAACAAATCTGGGCATTCCATTAAAAATAACCTTTTCTCTGCTTGTTTTCAGGTATCTTACAATATTTTCATAGAGATCAAAGCTTACTAGAGTACTTTCAACTAAAACACAAATTATGAACAGAATAGAATAATTCTCAACTTAGAACAATTTGTTTCTCCACTGCACAGCCACGTCATCTTCCTGCATTTCAAATGTTACTCATCCTCCATATACCAACAACTGCACCACAAGAGCATCTGCTAAAACTTACTGCAAAACATGAAGCTTTTGCTTTGTGTATCACTGATAGACTGAAAAGTTACCTTTCAAGGATTATTTATGAACTGAGCTGAAATAGGTCAGCGTCTTTCTTTTAAACTATGCAAAATGGAAATACTGCACTCAACGAGATGCCACAGACTCACCTCCGAGTCCTACAAAAAAGAAGGACATGATGCAGGATTCACTACCTGCAATAACATAAGTACCGATTCTCAAAGAGTTCAAAATTCTCAAAACAGCCATGGCTTTCTTAGAAGGTTTGGATTGATTCGAGCATCGTCTCTACAATTATCAGTAAAACATTATCATCAAAGAATTATACGCTGCAGTCCAGTGAGAAATAGGTACCATTAGAACAGGTTACCAGGACAAAGAGCTTTACAATTAATCTCACTTTGCCTTAATTCCAAGGATTGTTACCACATTCTTTTTGCTACTGCTTTAATCACTTGATGTTTTTATTAATCTTCTAAATCTTTAGATTTTGTCTAAATCCATTAATATTCTTGTCACAAAAAGGACGCATCCCTAACAACTTGGACACTACTTATGAACAATTCCATTGCATAAAAACATCCTGATTCTATTTTTTCCCCAATATTCAGAGAAAAATTAAAACCTTAAATTTCATTAAGAAAATATTTTAAAATAAAACTCTCATTACCCTCTCAAGGATTCTTACAGCAAGCATTTTTTAAGAGTTGCTTACCAATCACAAAAATAAATCAGTTATGTTCCTTATTGTTTATACAAATGGCACTTCTCAAACACTGCTGTCTACCTGCAGCATTCCCCACAACAATACTGTCAACATTAGCACAGAAATTCCAAGTAATTTTAGGAAGATTTGCAGCCACTGTGGAAGTTAATACAAGAGGTCAGTGACTGCCAAAAACAGATCACATCCTTCCCCTTTAGGCACCCAAAACATTTGCAATGCTTTGTTACAGATCCTCTAGCTTCCTTCTTTGTAGATAAATGGCTAAATAGTTGTGTAGCTTCACAGCATTAGGAAGCAATTTTACGTATTCACATATAGTGCACTAGAAGAAACACCAGGACAGAGATGTTTCTTCAATGCACTGCGTCTCTAGTTCCCACACCAGACCAACGTAATCATATTTCATATTCAATAAAACTCTGACATTGCTTGAGCTCTGTCTGCTAATAGGAAATCCAAGATGTACCCACTGTAATTTAAACATACGTTCTCATCTGCAAATTTTCAGGTGTTTTGCAGACAATTCAAAGCCTAATTTGGTGCTAAGCTTTAAAACCAGAATCCTGACACACCCACGTACAGGGAGGTTTTTATTAGTGTCTGCTAAGCATACCAACAGCTAAATGATCAGCATCAGTCATACGTTTATGCCATAAAACTGGAATACATCACCTATCAAGTGCAGTTGATAACGTTTTCTTGTCAGTAAACACCACACTGTCTGCATTTCTATTATAGTACAGCATGAGGACATGGAGCTCAAAGGAACTGTTTATGTACATCAGAGTCAGAATTTTGTATCCCCAGGTCTCATAAAAAATTAGATTTTAACAGAAAAGCCACTATTACTACCTCTAGGCATGGCATAGCTTTACTAGTTTCTATTTAAAGACAACTAAGTGTTTTTAGCATACATAAATATCCATTAAAAAAATTCAAAAATCTACCAAATCTTACCAACAGTTGGGCTTCCACCACATTCTGACACAGGTGTAGGCTATAAGTGACAGCATGCACACAAGAACAGGACAAGCACAGTATAGTGTGGAGGGAACTGAAGAACATACAAAACTTAAATCTGATGTCAATGATTCTGTCTTAATACAAATACCTTTTTCACTGTAGGTAGATTTATGTCAGACAATATGCTTAGAGATGTCTCCATCCAGCCAAGAGCAGAAGTTATTTATCCCTTCTCTCCACCACATACTATTTACTCCAGTGCGGCACTTGTTTGTAAATCATTATTTAAGAACATTTTAATGAGTGCAGAACCCGAATGAGTGCAGAACATTTAATGAGTGAGTACCCGAAACAGAACAGTTTTCTCTGTGCTTAGAAGAGAACATTCTCCAAAACGTTTTCCTTCTACTGTCTTCTTTCATTTTCTTCATTTTGCTCTGACTTTCCCTTACTCTAACCAAGCCAAGGTCACTAAATATTATCACAAGGCACCCTGCTACACTGCAGAGAGAAAAGGCTGAACTTATGAACTACTATGAAGGAGGTGCTTCCTCCCCAAGGAGCAAAATTTGGCTGAATAGGATGTCCACACGTGCTATCAGTTTCACTAATCAGCAACAACAGGTACAAACTTCACACACTTATCTCCTGGAGTACTGAAGGTTAAATGGGTTAACTCCCCAAGTTATGAATCTCAAATCACACTCCCTGATGATACCTATTATAACACTGTGGGCACAAACAGTCTGAGCGACAAAATTTCATATCATCACCATTGTTTCAGAATAACTGTTCTGAGAAAAGAATTTGCATCATTGCCTATTTAAGAAGAAAACCATGGCATCAGTGATATGGAATTAAGAACTAAAAGTGAATATATACATAGAAAGATGCTAGCTCTTCATCCCACTACAACATCCTTTAAAAAGCAACAACATTCTTTCACGGCCCAGATATCCCCACGAAGCATGCTAGCCTTAGATACTACAGAACATAAATACAAAGTTATACCATGCATTTCCTCAAGTTTGGAGGAGGTGGAAGACAGCACACTATATAGATTGCTAATAAAACCAAAAAAAAAAAAAAACAAACACAACCATAAGTCTTATTTTTCTAAGAGAATTGCAATTATCTCTTCCCTTCTCCAAATTCCCTAAACATCAATGTTTTCTCTTGATCATTTCTCACAAACCAAAGAGAATCAAGTCAAACACGAGACTTACCTAGCAGTCTTCTCTCTCCAACAGAAGCCAGAAGGAATGCCTAAAAAGAACAAAGTAAGCATGTCACTGTTTGTGCATACTCTCAGACTTCTCCAGCTTAGGAATTCCCAGGCTCTGAAGGACTGAGTTGCCCAGGAGCTGGATTTCTCCTTTATGAGCAAATAAATTTCTTTTTGAACCCATAAGAATCAATACAATATTCAGTGGCAGAAAGTTTTGCAGTTAAGTTCTACACTAACTGAAAATTCTTTTATTTTCAGCTTTGCCACCTGAAAATAAAGAGGTAAAAATGACTGAAGAGCAAAGCACTTTATTTCCTGTTGCTCTTCTATTATACTCAGGGCTATATTATATAGGTGTCTTCTGAACTTAAAAAAAAAAAAAAAAAAAAAAAAAAAAGACTAAGTACTGATGAATCATTTCTAACTCATAAATTGTTCCATGGAGTTGATCTTATTCTCTGTACTTTCAAATCCACTATACTTTTTTTATATGGCCAATCTTGATGCAATAGGGTTCACAAAATTGCTTTAGAGTAGCATACCTATAAAGTAAATAATAAATTGACAGTTAAATAATAAATGAATTTGTAGAATGCAAAATAAAGACCCATGGAAAACCAAACTCAAACACAGAAACAACTTTAAGACCCTACTAACAAACACCTTATAGTGAAATATCTGATCTATCACACTGTTTTTATCCAATGCCCAAGTAAACAAAACATATTTTAGACTTTCACAATAAAGACATTTCAGTTGTCTTACATCTTCAGCAACGTATTCTGCCTTTAAAAATTCAATTCTTAATACAACTTAGAAATTCCGAATCCAAGCTTGAACTTGGCATTAAATTTGTAAGAAGCATTTAGATAAAGTATTCAGAATGTAAACAAAGCGATGGCAGAGGCTTTATTTCATAATACATTGTTTATTTCAATATTTTCCATCAGTGAGAAACCAACAATACACAATTCACAGTACGATCCTTGTAAAAGCTGGAAAAGATATTAAGGTTCATGTCAAGTTCAATGTGCTCTATTTTTAACTTTAGTCAAGACCTTTCTCATTAGCAGTAACTTAATAAATAAGTTGCTATAGCAAGTCAGCTTCCTAGCTGCAGCTAGGAATTTGTGTGCTTACAAAACACATTTTTTTAGCTCAACAAATAAATCAGTTAGACCCACAGAACTAAATCTCCCATTGCCACTATATATCAAATAAAAGGTTATTAATCTCTTAAAGAAGCAGTACTTAATTGCTTGATATTATTTTTCATAATCACTGAGAGCTCTTTAAGTTTCATCACAAAACTTTAAAACAACAACAAAAAAAGAACTGTGTAGCTCACAGAGAAAGGTAGCCTTACATTCATGTTATTTGACAGTAAAGGAAGAACCCCGTTCAGTGTAACTTTGGAACAGTGAAATTTCACACACTGCTGTAAGACTTGCTGTAGATAATTTTAAAAGCATTTCACAAGGCCAAGCCACCTCAATCTCATGATTGATTTATTACAGAAGAATAAAGTTTATGTAATAATGATCTGAAAGAAAGACAACACCTTTGAGAACAACATCCTAAGACACTTCTGCATTCCAAATTTACTAATAGGGGAGAAGCACGAGAATCTGCTCATCTTTAAAAGACAACAAACTGGTTTTGTGCACTCCTGCACACAGAAGTACCTGATTCACACCATATATAACCTTGTCTGGAGGCCAGAACTCATTCAAGAATTGACATGCATGGCAAGGAACCATTGGCTCTCAAAAGTGCACTAACAAAACCCAGCATCTGTTAAGCTGCTGAGAGAAAACTGAAGTGCTCAGAATGAAATGCCAAACTCAGACAGGAGTTGTAACAATGACAATAAAAACAAACCAAATTTGGCATGTGGTTAGAACACTAAGAACCTGTTTCTCAGCTATTGTTTTCTGAGTCAGAATTGCTGCCACATTTAGAATCATGTTCCTGCACCACCTTTACATACTAAAAATGATTTCTGGAATTGCCTCCACATCCATTTCTATCTTCGTGTCTAAAACCATCACACAGTACCAGCATGCTCCTGGACTTCCAGGATCCTTTCTAGATACATACCAATAACCACATCTACAAGTTTTTCTAGAACAGCCTCTGAACTCCCTCTCTGGGCTGATTTCCACTCCCTGAACCCACCAGTGACATCACTTCAAGGAGCAGTGCCAGGAATGCCCCCCATGATCTCCTTCTGCAGCCACATCCGGAAGGTACACTGGGACCAATTCTAGATTCAGTCCTAAAGCTGAATGCAGAAGTACATTAAGAGTCAAAACCAAGCTCTGGCTAAGAGCGGTGGTGGAAACTTACAATGTGCTCGCTTCAGTCCTTAATTACTTCCATGACAGTGTACTCGTAACACTGCCTGTGTTTTGCTTTAGTTAGTTCTGTAAATCAGTTTTCTTTTTTTTCCCTATAGACGTGCTATAGATAATGTCTGACTGAAAACTCTGGATTATGAAATACCTGGTTTTACTAGAGACATAGTGAGCACTAGTAGAAATCACTGCACATTAATACATTTATGCCAGACATAGAAGGCTTTCAGACCAAGAGCAATTGATGACCTCCTGTATGTTTAGTAAGCAGTAACTTTACTCTGAAGGAGTTAAACAAACTTCTGTTCTGAGGCAGTGAACACTAACATGGAGCTTCACATTTCTAGCAGGGCAACAGTAACTCTGTAGACAGAGCAATTGAAAAGTGCGACAGTTAACATTTGCATGAAGCAACTTCAGTAACATCTGGAAGTAAGGGAGCAAAAGGAGAATATACAAATTATCTGAAATGGAAGAAAAACAAAACATCTTAGTCCTGAACAAGCAAAAAATACATCTTCTAAAGGTATTTAAGCACCTGTGTACTCTTTGCTTTATTTGACACTTGATCTGTGCATTGGCCTTCTATTTCTCTAGGCTTTTGGCAGGTAGAGATGCATTCTATGACTGAAAGCATTAACCGTATGGAGTCCCACACTGGGTGTCATTCTAGCACTTTTCAGTGAGTTTATCTTGCAGTCAGAATAAGAAAAAGACTGCTAAGGTTGGAGACAATTAAACTGATTAGGGGAAAAAAAAAAAAAAAAAAGGAAACATTTGTACAATTTTTTCCTAGGAAAAGTACTTTTTAACAAGTCAAATTGATGAAGACTCTCATAAGAGCTGACCATGTTTACATTACGTTCTATAGAATTTATGTAACAACTCAATGTAAATTATTTCACCTATGAAATGCTAGCTAAAACTAACTGTTTCTGGCTAGAATTCTATTAAGAATTTAAGCAGTTACCTAAACCTACTCCAGGGCCCCTCAGGTGCTTGAATATAATGCTGAAATGTATGAGGATGTACTTCTATGCAAGTACACAGAGCAAAGCCAAAGAAGTTTGTGGAATCTCTGTTCTACAGGTGAAGTCTTCGATTTACAACGAACACACTAGAAATGCATTAATGTGAAACAGGTAAGAACAAGCCATTTTTCAGTTGTGTTCATTCTCTTTGGTACTGGTCTACGGAGGGAGGGTTTACTTTGTCTATTTGGTGTCCTACCTATACCATTGTTTTAACTGACTTTGCAAAAACCTCCAAAGGGCTTTCAGTTACTGGCTTCATGTCATTGACAATGGAATAATACAACTGTAAGAACAATACTCCACTTCATCCACAGTAATAAAATGGCAGTGAGTTTGGGTTTTTGGTCCGTAGTGTTTTGGAGCTTTTGTTTGTTTGATGGAGTGAATTCCATTTTAAACAAAAACAGTACACTGAAGTCCGTTCTAAATGAATCATTTTTTAATATGCAGTGCTAGAGAAATCCCTAGTGTTATTTGGTGAAGAAGAAAAACCTGGAAGATTTGCAAATTTTTTATTATTTAAGAATAAAGTCTAGACTGAATTGGAACTACTGAATAGCAAGACTCTGTAACAGAAGAAACTTTCAGAGGAATGAGTGTGACTGTAGGAAAGCATCCAAGGTTTTGTTTAAAGTATTAATTTGGAAAGTTGGAACAGCTTTGCCACTGCAAAGAAAGGTTTTCAGTGGCTGAGGCAATTAGCATAGCTAAACTTTAGTCTATTTTGCCTAATGCAAGTACATACACTTAAACAAAATGCTGTCACTGTCTGCCACCAGCAAGGTAGCCAAGATGTTGCATCCAGCAATAATCAGGTTCAAAAATCTGGATAACTTACCCTAGAACTCAGCACAGGCTAACAAAGCTAAGCAATGTGAAAGCCATGCTGTGGTGACTCAGCTACAGGACTGAACTGAGAGCACTGGGGTGATAAACCTGAAACTCACATAGCCCTGGCACTTAGTAACACAGACACCAGCCCCAAGGCTCAAACAGAATCTCATGGTAAATACTTCTCTACTCACAATTTCTTCATTGACAGCAAGGGCTGCTTATTTTGTAGTCAGGGAGTTAAGTGCTTATATGTGCCGCTACTTTGTACCATGTAGAAATGACTTTCCTGTCACTTTCTGGAAGCACCTACTACATGGCACAGGTGAAAACATTTCTTGCTATCAGCACACATTATAACGATACACTAGTATTTTCATGATATAATGTGTTAAAAATGCATGCTTTTGGGAAGAAGACGCAGATACTCAGGAAAACATCTTTTACAGAGCAACTTTAATAGTAGATATTTCCTAAAACTCTTTTACTGATAATTTGTGCGTAACCCACATCCCATCCACCCCCTGCTGGAGTTTAGGCTTGTTTTACTGAAGGTGGACAGTGACTGTTTGGACTACTGTTACCTACTGCTCTTACATTTTCATTCCCTCTTTATATGTATGCTTACCCTGCTAACCATGAAATGGAAGTATCCACTCACATGGCTTTTCTGTGTAGCATTAGTAGTACTTCAAGGACATCTGTTACCTTTACTCATCAGGTAACCATCCAAAAACAAGGAAACAGTACTTTTCCATTCAAATGAAACGTTAGCTTGCTTAATTCAGTTTTCTGTATGCACATGATGTCCCGTAACTTCAGACACATGATCAACTTCATGAGCAACTCCTTATCTCTGAATTGCTCTGCATTAGACTGAATATACCCTTAGGGTATTTGAAATACTTAAGTCATATCCAGCAGGATTTAGATGCAAGAATGAATCTGAATGTCCTGTAGCAGAAACCCTTAAACATAAGCTGCTCTGAATTCATCAACTCAGCATAAGAGTTTTCATCACCTTGTCTAAATCTCCACCAGCACAGGCAGTTGTTTTGGCACCACAAGATTCAGGGTTGGTCACCAACTTCCATCCATGACTTTCAGTTTCTAGCAATTCTGTGTTATTTTCTACCATATTTGTTTTGTGTTCAAGTAAGACAATTTTAACATGTCGCTGATATTACACTGCTTATTTTAACTACGCTCTGCTTATTCTTAGTCTCAAAATACCTGATGAAAACAAAGAATAAAGAGAAACTCAAACCCAAAATAAAATACTGCTTTGCATTGCCACTGGTGCTTTTGCAAAGCACTGATCATTTCCTGAATTACACTTGGTGTAGATGTTTTACTTAAGCAGCAAACACTCCAGGCTACAACTGCTGAGTGACCTTGAGACAGCTCACAGAGGCAGTTGCTATGGTAACACCACCAAAGCCTCCATCCTCAGCTGACACCAGGCAGGCACATCCATCCTGACTCGGCTCTCAATACTGAAGGAGGAAATTGGACTATTTTCTTAAGAATTTTTTCAGAAAGAGAGAAGCAAACTGTGCTGTGGCAGACAACGTATACTCTGTATGGATACAACTAACTGGGGCTATACAAGTCCACACAGTGCAAGAGCTGAAGTATGCAAACAGAATCACAGAATTGTAGGGGTTGGAAGGGACCTCTAGAGATCATCGAGTCCAAGCCCCCTGCCAAAGCAGGCTCCCTACATCACATCACACAGCTCGGCGTCCAGGTGGGTCTTGAATATCTCCAGAGAAGGAGACTCCACCACCTCCCTGGGCAGCCTGTTCCAGTGCTCCGTCACCCTCACCGTAAAGAAGTTCTTCCGCACATTCATGTGGAACTTTCTATGTTGTAGTTTCATCCCATTACCCCTAGTCCTGTCCCCACGCACTACTGAAAAGAGACCAGCCTCACCACTATGGCTCCCACACCTCAGGTATTTATAAACCTGGATGAAGTCCCCTCTCAGCCTTCTTTTCTCAAGGCTAAACAGACCCAGTTCCCTAAGTCTCTCCTCATAGGGGAGATGCTCCAGGCCCTTCACCATCAAACACTCCACAAGACACAACACCTTATTAAAGGACACAACCTACAAAGTGTTAGCAGGGTAAAAGGTTTTTTTTTTTTTTTTTTTTAAAGATAGCATGAAAGAAAGTAGCAAGAATTTGGAAAAAAAAAAGAAAAAAATAATGCTGCCCCCTGTAATTTCAATGGAGGAAGAATACAAAATTTCATCCACGCGTCTCCATTCAAACAACACACTTTGCTAATTGTGAAGTTCATGATGTAGTTTGCATTTAGGCAAATTTACAGGGGAAATTCAAAAGGAACACAGGTTCTACACAGCATACAGTATTGTAGTGCTCTTGAACTTCAGAAAGTGTGAACAGAGAATGCTTTGGAAGCACAGAAAGTGAGAAATTACAAGCTGCCTCTGAGCATGCTCCTTTGCTGAAAAGCTTACCTAAAACATACCTAAATCTAATTCATAGCCATTCAGTGAGACTTCTCATACTTATCTGTCCACTCAATACTCAAGCTCACACAGATCTCATTTTACTACCTAAACAAATGATAATGAGTTATCACACGATTAGTATTAAACATGCATACCATTTAATTTTAAACTTCCTAGAAATACCTGCCCCTCCCTTTCACATACTCTCTCACTTTCATAGATCTCAACACCCTCATAATTTGTATCTTCAGATATTGTGGTGTGTTTGTTTTTTACTACATAGGCACTGACATAGAGAAGACACATGCCTGATTGAAGCTCTTCATATAGCTTGGAGTTCACAGCATCCTCCGGTGCTACAGACAATAAGGTACAAGCTCACACTGCAGCATCTGTCAGCATACACACTAACAGGACCTCCCTCCTATCTGGCCATGTATTTCTAAGAAACTGCATCACAGTGTTTTGCTTTGCTGAACTTAATACCTGAGGTTTCTAATCACTGAAATTTGAGCAGCGCTGCCCACTGTGGTAAGAAGAGCAGATAATGCAATCTCTTGAGAGGAGAATGGAGCTAACAGTGGAATTAAGATACAAGAGGTTTGGTTTTACTCTGAAGAAACATGAGCAGAAGAGTTTTCAGCTCCCTGGAAGGAAGCAGCATCTGCTATGTATATGCAAATATAAATCAAGGAAAGTACAAAAGAGAGGACTTCAATATTACTCCGTCCCTGCACAAGTTCATTACTTTATCAGGAAGGATCACACACTGTACTACTGCTTTAACACTGCAGCATCATATAAACTAAAGAAAACACAGTAAAAGCTAGAGAACCATATGTTTCACCCTCAAAAGAGCTGATAAAAGTTGTATGTAGTTATTTACTGTGACCTCACTACACATGTTAACTTTGGAAGCAGCCCAGATCTAGACCTGAAAAGCACTCCTGGTATAAGATACATCCATATACAAAATTTGTTCTGTACTGTCTTGTTGACCTCCTTTCCCATTTTGTTTTCATCTCCACAGAACAAATTTTCAGACTTAAAGCACAATTTTAATTTTATGGAAGTGAATGCTACATCTAAAGTGACAGTTCAACAAGTGATTTAGTACTGATGCTGCAGTTCATTTGGAAACAAGCATCACCAACTATAAGAAATATTTATAGCTCTTAGACTTCCATATTGAGTTTAAAGACAAGAAATCTTTACCACCTAAAAAGAATCAGTCAACTACAACAGCAAAGGAAAAACGAACAAGAGAAAGCTTTTCACAACAAGTAGTAACATAATATATTCTAATCCTACCGACCTGCTAAGTCTTTCAACACTAGGCTCTACAAGATCGGGATACACATTTTCTGAATGTGTATAGAAGTGAGCTGATAGATTAGTTCTACCTCAAAAGAGCATTATAGCAGTACTTACCCTTTCAGTAGATCAATAATTTAGTAATATCTAGACTAAATGCACTGGCAACAAATCCATATCAAATGTTTGCAAGTTTCTGAACATCAGCTTCCAGAACAGCACTGAATGCCTCTTGACTTAAGTGAACTTAATTTTCTAATGCTGATACAACAGATCAAGAACTGTCAGTAGTAATGTGTAATTATTAAAGCTACCAACTCTTCCTGGTAAAAGTCCCAAGGCAGATGAATGGTGCTGAACATCTACCTTCAGGTATCACTAGAATCTCTCTTTTCTATAGCATAATTGTTTCAGGAATAGCAACTTACAGGAACTCCGTTTAGTTTTAACTTCACTAGACTGTGGTTACTAAGCCTCATCCCATCCATTGCACTTGAAATGATATCTGTGAACCAGGGGGTAAACGGAAAGCCACAAAGTACCTGGGTGGTTTTTCTTGAGTTCAGGGACTTGGGAGTATTTTTCTTTTCCCTCTTTCTTAGGAGGGACAGGTAACAGCAGTGTGCAGAAATCTGACTCAACAGAATCAGTTTGCTGACTACAAAAGCACCAGTTTAGAGCAAGAGGACAGGTATGAGAAGGGAGTCACAATGGCCCTGACTTGGCCTGAGCTGCTGAGAAAGTGCAGTGTGCAGCGTAGGTAGCTTTAGGAAGGTAGTTTTACACAGGAATGCATTTTAAGGCTTCTAGTTTTATATCTTCACTTAATATTGGAAAGAAGCCAGTTTGTTGTGACATTACTTTTTCCACAATACACACCTTAGCTTTCACTCCACCATTTAAGCACAGCACACACAAACAAACAAATAAACAAAAAACATAATATAAAGGATTCTTTACACCCTAACACAAAAGAACACAAGTCAAAAATGAATATCTGTTGTGACAGAAAGGAGAGGCACATTCAACATAGAGTTGTCTACTTCTTGCAGAAAGGTCAGGAAGCCTTTTTGTAAACAAGAATTTAACTGCGAAGAGCTACAAAGTACACCAATGAGACTGAAACTGTAAATCCCTTTAGTTTCACTTCCACCGATGCATATGAAGCTACAGTAAGTAGTCATCAAACAGGTTTAAAAGTTAGGTGTTTTAAAGAAGAATATGATAAGAGCAGGATTTTTTTCCTAGCACCTTGCTTCCCTCAGTAGATCAAAGATAACGACAATTAAGATCTCTAGTAACAGGCAGTCCTTATACAAACTAAAACTGGAAGCAAGAAACAAGGTGAACCATCAGCTGGCAGTGATCAGCTAGTAACAGAAACATTTACACTGTGGAACTAGAAATTGAAGGCAAGATTAACATAATCACTGGCATCCAGCACGTGTTTGGGTTATACAAACTCTTACACATCAGAATTCTCTTTTTTTTTTTTAAATGAAAATTCACTTTCAGGGAACGTTCACTCAAGAAGCAGCTCGAAGTTTCAGTCAGAATGAAACTTCTAACTGAAATTCCAGCAACATAAGCATGCCTGCATGTTATTAAAGGAAATAGTGGAAAATTTCACAGGCTGACATCCAAAATGTCTGCGGTTCCTGTTCATATTTCTCTCTACTTGCAAAGCAGCTATTAGACTAGAGTTCTGTGTGTGCATGTGTGTGTGTGCATGTTCATCCTGGAAATTTCCACTGCTTTAAAAGACCTTTAAAAAGCTTTTTTAAACATACAGCTGAAACAATGCTAAAATTCCTGCCTAGGCAGAAGCCTTAAAATAAGTACAAGTTTAATTGACATAAAACACCATTAAGACTGGGGGAAAAAAAAAAAACAAAAAAACAAAAAAAACCTTTTCTTATAAACTAATAGCACTGCTTGACCAATCTGTAATATCATACTATATACTAATCTCTTTATGGAGGTCATCTGAGGTCCAGCTACAGATGGGCAAGGGAAGATGAAGCAGTTCACAATAATCAACAGTGGATGACATCACAAGTTGTCCTGTCCCTATCCCACCACAGCTCTCTTTGAATTTCCTCAGGATCTCTACTCAGCCCACACCTCACAGGATCTGACTCCCCACCTCTACTGCCTTTGTATGACCTCTAACATGGTCAATATCAATCTGGCAAATTAGCTTGCACTGGTTCTATATCTCACCTCCACAAGTCTTAGTTTAGAGCTACAAATATGCACCATCAGAAGATGAAGAGCTTCAACAGAAAACCCACAGATGTAATATTGTCTTCAAAAGCTACGCCAGCCTGTGTAGATGCTTTCTTTTGTCAGATCAAAAGAGCCTTCCCCTCAAGGGGGAGGGGTGAAATGAACATCCTAGGTTTAATAAAGGCACTGCTGTAAGGAAGAGGACAATTTGCAGATAATGTACTCTTTTATTGCATTTAGAATTCTTATTAAATATATACTTTACATGTTGATTAATATGGGATTTTATCAGCTACTACTTAAAAATGTTACTTCCCTTACTGGTATTTTAATAGGAAACAAAATACTTCAAATGAGCAAAAATAAGTTATTTTCAAAATGAGAGCAATGGTGAACACCAGCACTTGCCATCAAACAGGCGATAGCATGAATTCATTTGCTTTTTTTTAATTGGAAGTGCTACAGTACAGCTATGCTCTAATGAAAATTAAAAATATTTGTGCTCTCATTTTGTTGTAAACATCCTTAAGCAGTTAAAACAGATTCTCTCCTGTAACACTTCATAGTTATAACTAAACCAAACAATTTGTATAAATATTGGCTAAAAGGATCTATCTATAAATACCTAACAGCATGACCTAAAATATGGTCCTCTAGCAGGCCATATGCACAGGTCTGTCCATTGAGCCAAACTTCCCCATTGTGAACATCAGGAAAGATTCCACAGAAGATGAAGAAAGCAGAAGCAAAATATGCTGCTTTAGTACAGAGCAGTAAAGATGGAAAGAGTATGGAAGGAGTGGAACAAGAGACACAATTCTCTGCTTTTGTTCAACCTACTTTTAACATAAAGTTACTACAGGGACAGACAAGGTCTTCAGCACTGGTAAACAAAAAAAAAAAGCAACTTTTTTGTTTTAGATCTTTCCTTTAGGACGGAGCTGATAAGAATGGATGACCATTTTAAAGCCACCATCATGAATAAGAGGAAGAAATGACCTTAAACTTTCATTTCCTCTTCCACAAGCGTCCCAGAAACAAGAAATACAGTGTTTCCATGTACTAATTGTGTGCACACGTACACACTCAACCACGAGTTCACGAGGAAGTTTCAGAACAGTTAATGCAAGTAGACTGCATAAGCTGATAGCCACACACACACAGTTCAAAGCAGCACTTAAGTGTTCCTGCCCCATGACTCGGTAGCCTGAAGCAAACATGGTGAAAGCAACTCAGATGTTTGACAAAAAGAGGAATGTTAAGTAGTTGATGCATGCCATAGGACAATCAGCAATATGTTAGAATTACAAGTGCAGAAGCAAAAAAGCTCTTTGCTTTAGATTTTAGTTCTTCCAAGTGATACAGAATAACAAAAAAAGTTAACAAAACTTATCTTGACAGACTATTCTGAACCAGTAACGGTCCTCAAAATACTGGAGTAGAGTACGTGCATCACATTCTAGGTTGTTTTTTGGTTATATTTTGAATTCTTAAGTGTGCCTGGTTTCTATCACTTAAAGCAAATTCTAACAGGCTTATTAGGTACTTCCCAGGACAGCTTCCTCAGATTCATGCCAACTCAGAAAGCATTTGAAAAACTTTAATGACTGCATATCACACATTCAGAAGTTAAACAGAAGTTGGTTAGAGCACACTGATCAAGTTCTACATGTAACTGACTCAACTCATTAATATTTCACTAATAAGACATTAAAAATCCATGCAGTATTCAGGTCCTCTCTATTTTTATTTTAAAAAAAAACAAACTAACAAACAAACCACCACTAAGGTCTAACGACCAAAGTGAGCCATTGCTCACACAAGTCACAAAGGAAAACAACCTATATATATCAGAGAACTTTTGTCCTCACATACAACTCCTCAAGTTACAATTCACTCATGAGACACATTAAGTAAACGGTAAATTAGAATCCTTAGTGCTTACCACTCATTTGCCAATGTAAAGTAGGAATAGCTGATTTGTCTCATTATGCTCCAGCATTTCATATCTCATGCTCTAGCTAAAGCTCAGAGCAGTGACAGGCCTGACATAGAATAACAAGAATTTAGAGTGGAAAAAGTTGAAAATACCCTACATTGCTACTGTAAGCTTTCACTACTTAGTCATTCCCTGACTTAGCGAAGCTTCAGAAAGCAAATATTTTTGCATTTCTTCCCAGGATTATTTCCTCATTCTAACTCTTTATTAAAAATGAGATTCCAAAAACATCTCCAAATAAGACTGCAACAGTAGTCGTGCAGTGGTTGGTGCCAATGAGTCACCATTTGCGTTGTCCTTGCATAATAAGCACACGTATTTACCTACCCACTTATGCAGCTCAGAAAAGCATGCAGTAAACAGACTGCTTGATTCTACCACAGAACCATTGCTACCAAGTTTTAGCACTGCACCATCTGGTAGTCTTCTTTGAGGAAGACAGTCCAGAATGTTACCTGCAAGTTATATCTTTAAAATACATATACAGACACTAATTTTCAAGTTTGTCACAAAAGTTCAGGTTTCAAGAAAAACAAGAATGTTTCCTAAATCTCCACAGTGCTACATAATTCAAGAAAAGTTAGCTTGTTAAGTTCATTATAATAGCACTATTAGCAGAGGACATTCCACACTTCATACTCACTGCCTTTGCCCTTTATATATACATACACGATCCAAAGTGATTCTCAGTTACTCAGAACTATGAACTCTATTAGAGAAGAAAAACCTTACAGTTTGATCAAGCAACTGATTTTCAAGAATAACAGAAGTTAAAGTAGAGCTGCTTAACATATCTTTACTGAGACAAACTCTTTAACCATCAGAAGGTTTTTGGAAGGCTGGAAATTGCTGTTTCTGTTCTCCATTTTACATTTCCATGAGCTTCTTCCAAAATGCAGAGAGAGGTAGAACTTACACCGTGTTTTCTGCCTAATCACAAGAAAAAGCTAAAACAGAAGTGCTATATGACAAACAAGTAGTAGGTAATAGTTAATAATTTAGTACTTACAGGACAATAAAAACACCAGTCTTACATAGGATCCAATAAACCAACAGAATAACGTTTACATATTTCTTTCTATTGCAAAAAGATCTGCAAAACTAAGTCCTTAATTTATTCCCAAGAAAAAGAAAAGCTTTCCTAAAGTAGCTCATGATTACATCTTACATCAGCATTTAAACCATAAACTTTCAAAACACAATATTAGCAAAGAGATTATCCAATAGTCTATCCCATGTGTTTTTTCCAAATGGCATGTGAAAAGAAACCTTCAAAGCAATAACAAAGCCAACAGTTCCAACAAGATACAGCAAAGAGCAGGAAGCTCCTCTTATCCTATGGTAGCAATAGTTTGAGGTTACCATACCTCCTATGCTTTCACTGTAATAGAAAGTAGTCTGATCAGAGTTCAAGCAGGATTTCCTCTGACCAAACTTCTAGCTATTTGGGAACAACAACATCAGAAGTGGAGAATCTGCATAGCCCACATTAACTCAACTAAATGCTCTTGCTCCATGATAGCGGGCACTGAGGTTTAGTTTTCCCAGCCCTGGCTAGAAAGTCTCAACAATCCCATAGCTCAGGGAGAAAACTACAGCAAAATCATGGGTCGAAGAAAAAAATAGAAGGGATTTCCACTGGGGAAAAAAAAAAAGTAAATTGTATTTGTTGAATGGAATACAGTCCATTCTTAATACTTAGATACCTGTTATGTCATTGAGAAATATTTGCATGTTGAATAAAATCAGGCCATGAAAGAAGTACCATTTATTTTGCTGAGAGGAAGCTACTTGGACTACAAAAAACACTGCATCACATTCTGTTCCACCTCACCTAAATGCTCACAAGGAAGAGTACATAGGTAGTCCTATGGAGATGCTACCCAAGCAAAGCAAATCCCCATCAACCAGTCTCATCTACATGCGCAACAGCCCTACAGTCTGAGGCAGGAGAAGAAAAGGTACTTCTGCCCTTTCCTTCTGCCCTATCCCACTCAGCTCCCCTACTATCACTACCAAGGAAAAGAAACAGCACTTGTAACTACCTGAGAGACAGGTGAAATGCACTGTATTGATAACATTTTTAGCCATGCAACCTGTTTCAATGCTTATTTCTTAGAAGTAGATGACATATCTCACTCCCAGGCAACAGAGAAGGAAGAAAATGATCCTCATAACTGAGGATTGTATATATACATAAATATATATAAACTTACCAGGAAAATTAGTCTCTAAAACACCATCTGGGTATAGCTGTTGTACCAAATTATCTCACTCCATGGCTCTTACACATCCCAACATGCATGGAAGTGTAGAAACAGTAAAGAGTATAGACTTTGAGACAAACTCTCATGCTCAGCTGAGGCCAATGCAGGTGCTAATCATTATAGCTAGCAGTACAAGAGTTATATTGTTTCTCTTCTCCCTCCTCCCCTATTTTCAGGTGCAACTGATAAATCAGGGCAGAACTGTTAGGTAGTTTAGCCACGTGTAACAACTTCGACAAAAAAAAACTGCTTGCCCTGACCTAACAATTATGACACTTTCTGGAAAATTTTCACTGTGTCAGGTTTCTAGAATTCTCTTGGTCATAAAAAGCAATTATAATGGTGTAGGGCTTTAAGTCATGACACTATCCACGCCTGTAGCCTTTAAAAACAAACAAACAAACCCATAACTCCATGGCTAGAAGGTCTTTAAAACTTCCAACAGGGCAATGATCCATAACCTAGCAAGGAACATTCAGCAAACAGCTGAAGCATACCTGACAAGAGCTTACATTTAACAGAGAAGGTGACAAAGGTGGAAAAAATAAAATAAATAAACCCCAAAACATGTACACAAAGTCAGGGAACAGAAATATTTAAAGGTAGAGAGATACCCACAGAGCTGACCTTACCACCTCCACTCTTCCAGTCCACATTTCCAACAGTATCTCCACATACTTCATTGCAAAAAACAAAAATTCCCTTGTGAGACTGAGTTTGGAGGCAAGTTAATTTTGTTCTGATTCAAGAACAATCAGCTTACTAATAACTGCCAGCTAAAAATAAAAGTCACCAATTAAATTAAAAGCATTATTAAAGTAGCAGAGTGTATCTCCCATTTTCATGGGATGCAAAAGAATTTGATGTACCTCCTCCTAACTAAATGTAACATATTAAAACTACTGTAGAATGTTTGTCCTTTGATTTTAATCGCTAACAAATCTTTCCTCAGCTGACTCTTCCTACACTACATTTAGAAATGTCAATAGACCTAGCTATAGAAAAGAAGCACACAGACATGTTGCCATTTACATTTCAGTATTCTTCACCATCCTCCCATATCCTTGGCAATTCTTCCCCTCCTCCCCTGTCTCTTAGTATCAAAAAGGAAAACACAGTATTTAAGATAGTCCAAACAGTGATTGCTGCAAAGCTTTCACGTACAAAATGCAGAACACCCTATATCATTCAGTTATTTGAGATCACATCTTAAAGGGAGGCTCATTTAAATGCAGGGGTTGAAGCAACCTCCAGCGTCAGACTTTAGCATCCAAGATCATTTTACATGCTATCAATGGCTTGATTTCACAGACAAATATAACTAAGATGCCCTTTCTTTATCAGAGGGAGGGTTTGTCTGTTTATTTGAGCTTTTTTGTTGTTTGTTTCTTTTGTTGTTTTAAATAAAACAAACCTCTTCTATAGAGCTGTAACACAGAAATTAATCATGAAGGTATTAACTAGGATTTCTTGTCTGGTACTTGTGGGGGGAAAAAAAAACAGTCAGAAGATAGCACTGTATTGTAGAATGCATTTTTGTCTCACATTAGTCTGAATGATACTGTGCAAAAAAATTATAAACAGACAACACAAATTCCTAAATCAATAAATTCAAAGCCAGAACAAACTAAGATTTCAAAAGAATTAAAGAAATTCTACAACTCGCATACCCATGTAAAAGCAGATTGGAAATAGTATGCTGTCATCAGGGGAAGCACTTAAAGCAAGGCAGAATACTGGGTTTATTCTGCCTGCTGTTATTTCCCTTACTTATCATCCCCCAACTCCAGCATGACAGCAGCAAATCCACCCTTATGAAATTAAAAGGGATACTAGTAACAATAACAGAGTTGCATGAAATTCACTGCAAGTGTCAGAAAACAAAAAGCCTGTTACAGCAATTGCTAACAGCAAATAAAATGACTGAACATTATGCACTGTATAGTTATTAAAAAAAAAAAAAGCAATTTGGTCAGTTTCCTTTAAATTCAGGCTCTTATGCTTGACTGTCAAGCAGATATTGCTTGTGACTATGAAGCTAATCTTGCATTTTTATTTAGAACATACACATCATCATCTCCTGTACAGCAACTTGCTACTTTACTATACATATTTTTCTAACAGTGGTGACCAATTTTTAAGTTTAAATTTCCATTTTAACTATTTTATAGAGATTCTATAGAGAGACAATACTCTCACACTTCCAAAGGTGCTTCAGTTTTGTCTCATTATTCCAGATAAAAATCAAACACATCTTTTAGATAAAAGTCAAGAGGAAATATTAAAGGCTGAAACAGATTTTTTCCTCCCTTAAGAAATAAAGGAGAAAGGAGACACTACATGAATAAAAGAGATGGACTTGAAGCTGCTCACTAGATGAGCTGACAAAGTGAGCAGCTTCTCTTTTAACAGAAAACCTCAGACCATGCAGAAAACTAGGAGCAGAAACCACAAACGGAACCAACTTTAGAACCAAAGAGAACTCTGGGAACTATGTCAACCTCAGACAACATCCCCACCCATATTCACCCCATTTACGCCATAGAATCATCAGCACCTCACTCAGACAGCAGTTCATCTTATCAAACAAGCAAACAAAAAAAAAAGTTTTCTTATCTCTGTTCATCAACGTGTTTTCATTACAGCTGTGGAGCAGGAACGAATAAAGAGGCAGTAGAAATCAATCCTTCGTTTATCATCAGTATTTATCATCCTTTTCCTTATTACACGAGACAAGAGAAGTCTTCTCTGAAACTTACCCACGCTACAGGATGATCAGAAGCAGAATGCAGATAACAAGGTCTCTGGAACCGCCTCTGGCTCAGACAAACCCAGATGAATGGCAGATGGGGCCATTCCAACCCAGGTACTGCACCCACACACGCCTCCTACCCAGGCTGAGGAGCTCAGACGCTTCTCAACGTAAGTCTTGGGAATTTAAAAGGACCCCGAGTCTCGCAGCGTTCCGTAAGGAACCTCCACCCAAACTCACCTCACTCAGATACGCATCGCACAGCGGTACGGGAAAGCTCCAACCCAGCACAGCAGCCTCCGACCGCTGCTCGAGGAATGCCCTCAGAACTACGCGCAGCGCCGAAGTTACAATGGTTGCAAAGAGGTAAAGGCATCCGCGCGCTGCCTTGGGAATCCTCGCAGCCCCGGCTCGGAGATCGCTTCCTCGCACAGCCCGGCTGCACGCCCCGTCCTCCTCCCCTCAGGGAGACACCTCCATGCCGCGGAGGGGGCGAGGGAGGAGAGCGGCTCCTCAGGGCCAGCCCCGAGCTGCTCCTTCCCCGGCGAGGTGCAGCCCGCCTTCCCCAGCTCGGTCCCACCCCGGCGCTGGGAGCAGAGGAACGAGAATCAGAACTCTCCTCCCTCCTCTCGTTGCTCCCTCCCTCCAAACCCCGCTCACCTGGGAAAGGAGCCAAGACGCAGCTCCGTCCCCGTCTCCCCCACACTCAACCTCTCGCCGCCATTTTCCTCGCTGCCTGGATTTAAATAGGAACCAGCCTCCCCGAGCGGAGCCACCGGGCGGCGCGGAGTACTGTGGGATCTGTAGTGCTGACCGAGCCCGCCCCTCCGCCCGCTGCATCCCGGTACTCGTAGTGCCCGCTGTGTGCTGCGCTGGGCGGGGGCCGCCTCGCAGCGCTGGCCCCAGGAGGGCCCCGGTGCCGCATTGGGCCCGGCCCTGCAGCTGTGAGCGGCCTATGGAACGTCACACCGAGGGTTTAATAAAACTATTTTATACGTGTGAGGGATTAAAATGCAATAAGGTGCTGGTCCAGCACGCAGCACTCAATCACAGCTACTGAATGTTTGTGAAGGACTTGCTATACCAAGCACAATCTGCTCCGCTTCAACAGGGAAAAAACAACGGCTGTTGAAGCAAATGTTCAATATAATGCAAACAGATTGGAATGGAGTTAAAACGAACATAAATAGCATCAGTTTCTACTTCAGCTATAAGGAGACACGGTTCTCAAGCTAAGTGACAGCAGCGTTCACTGGGCACCTGTAAGGCAGCAAGGCAAGGAGAGATGGGACAGGGACCTACATTGTCACCACCCTATGGCCCAACCTGCCTGCAAAACTCTTACATTCAATACTATTTTTAGAACCAGAATTGAAAACTTCCCAGACTGGACTGAGCTGTGTGGAGAACATCAGTGTCAGCTACTCACAGCAGCTATGGGAAAAGGCCCTTTCATTTTGAAATTTATAGCATGAAACAATGGAACTGTCCTGCCATCTCCTCGTACAGAGTTCATTACAGGACCATAGGCACAACTGGTATTCAAGATGGAAAAACAAATGAAGCAATTAAGTATGCCTACCCATAGTTCCTAAATAAACACATTAAACTATAAGTGTTTAAATACATTAAATTAGTAAGTGTGTGCTTCTAATTGTGAACTCAATTTTAACCAACTGGTAGAAAGAAATTCCTTATCGCAATATCAACAAGAGGAAATAATTCATGTTGTTAGGGTACCTTAAATGAAATGAGGTCCTGTCGCATCTGAAAGCACAAGCTCTGCTGCTTAACAATTCTGTTTATTTCAAGTAAGGTTTCCTGCAGGATTCTCTCTTCTTCCACTGTGGATTACAATGGAGCATTCATCAGGGCAGGCACAAGAAGTGAGCAGGGTGTGATGTTAGTGATAGTGCACAGTAACACTGGAATTTACTTGAGCTGTTTTTTGATTTGGGCAGGCTAAATATTCTTCAGATTTCTTGCACATAGATCATAAGGTCTTTGAATTACACTTATGCTGCATTTTACATCACTAATTACTAATAATCATTACTAATCAGAACCTCATGTGTAAGTACAGTACAAATACTGTGGGGTTCCCCCCCCTAATTTTCAATTTCTACTGTTCCACTTATAAACAACTACAAAGTTAGCTCCCACTATATATATAGTGAATATAGTGATAAAACACCTTCACTTTTCATTAAAATGGGGTGCTCTACAAAAATTAATAAACCACTTGAAATTCTTGTACTTATCTTTAAAGATCATCTTAATAAATGTAGCCGTAGAACTGTAACACGTAACATTTTTATCTATTTGCTCCACCTGCTGGTACATTTTCTTTTTAAAGCAGTCTTTAGAAGCCTAAATGGATTTAACATTTGGCCCCAAAATACACTAAGATATATGCATTAAGGTTAATTTATGTAACTTAATTAAATTAAAACCAATACCAATAATTTCTCAGATAAAAGAAGCCTAATGGATGTACTCACCTAGGGAAATATTCATGGCTTACATTTTGGATGCTGCCATAACTCCCTTGGTCATCATTTTCCATCACCTATTACTCTTCTCCAAACAACGTTCTCTCTTTCACAGGGGAATCACTCCACAAAACTCATCTGTCTCCTGAAAATTTCAAGATATTTTCTGTTTAGAAAATCAATTGTGCTGCAGAAATTGGATATTTTCCTCATATTTGTTTTCTACTCAGAGCCAAAAATAAAAGACACTGATCAACTAGACCTCTTTATAAGAAGGGCTACATCAGCTTAGATTTCTTTCCATTCCACCCAGTAATAGGATTTATTACTATTATTTTTAAGTGTTTTGCAAGGGAACAATAAGAACATCGCCATTAAAAATATCCTTCATGGGCTACAACATTTTCCAATGCTACTTCAGGACAGAAGTAGCCTTCCATCCCATCCTCCTTACCAAATAATTAGAAACAGCGTAAAAAGAAGTGAAACAACCCTTCCAAACAAAACTTGAGTTTGGGATTTTATATTTATATTTATGAATACGTATATTCATAAAAGTTGTATTTTAGGGTTCTCTGACCAAATCAGATTAAGCAGAATCTTTTTTGTTTGTCCCAATACAACCAGGTTTTCTAGGGACAAACTGGCACTTTTTGATGAATGTAAGACTTTAACTCACCTTAATTGCTGATTTTTTTAAATGTTTTCCATGCAGGAATTGTTTGCAGCCTGCTTGACTAAAGCTGGAGAGACTCTCCAGCCTCTCATGAACAAGAGTGTCTAGAGTTACCACAGATGGAAGAGAACAGTTATTATGGCATTAAACAAGAATAAAATGAAAACCAATACTGATAGAAAATGTTTTAAAATGTTGAAGAATGGGAATATGAGAGTGGGACGGTTGCTTGTTTATTTTTTAACTCCAGACTACACACATACCCCATTCCTTGACTACCAATCCATTTTATGTGACTAATCTGCTTAACTGACCAGACTACTAAGAGTAACTGATATAGCATAATAAAAAGATGATTTAATGGCAACATAAACAAAATTACAAAGTAAAATGAGAAGCACCAGTGATACATCAGAGGATAATCATTTTTTTCATTTTAAGTAAAATGGAGGAAGTCTTCCACATCGGTATCTTGTCAAGCTTACACAAATAGAAAACAGCCCATGCCACGGATTTCATGTTAGAAAGACAACAAAATCTTATCTGAAACATACACTGTAATGCTTCAGCAAACTGACTGTACTTTTTAAGCAAATTTTCACTGAAGGGCAATTTTAGCTTATACAACAACTAATGGAGTTATGTTTTCATGATTTGTTGTATAAAAATGCGTTTTAACTCTCCAGTTGTTTAATAAGGAAAAAAACAGACAAATCAACTGAAAAGAAAACAGCAGCTTAAAAGGAATTAAAAACCAGTATATTTGTTGCAATCAGCTACTTACACATTCCTCAAAATAAACTGGAATACTGCTGGTTTCAACGTGGAGTGACTCTACATGCTAAGGGATAACTGTGCTAAAAGACACTGTTACAGCAATGCTGTTTGTAAACATTACGCTCCTGTTCTGCTCAGTAAATGCATTCCAGCTACTGAGGCTTAGAACTAAACATCTGTATGGGAAACTGTTGATCACAGCCTGAGCCTCTGATTAACCAACCATCTGAGGCAAATGATGGGTCAGCTGCGGGAGCACAGGTGAAGGTAATTCAGAAAGACAAGACATCCTATATGAAAACATTTGGACTAGAAATAACTTAAAAATACATAATTTCTGTAAATATTGACTATACCACCAACCTCTGCTCACTTCCTTTTTTGTTGGTTTGTTCTTAATTGTTTTTTTTCCTATGGAATTTGGTTCTTAATATGCTATTTCCATTTCTTCAGCTGAAAATGTGTAGATATCCACATCATCCAGACCTGTGTTAGACAAATAGCACCAGATAGGTAATCCTAATGAGATTTAAGATTGTACAGATAGATAGTTAGATAAAAGTTTGTTATTCATTAACAGACTGCAAATCAGTGCCTACATTTTTCCCATAAGTCTGTTACTAAAACAATTTACATCTTCATACCACAGGAAACAGATGCAACAGAAAGCTTTACCCAACACAAAGTCATATAATAAATGAATAGGAATTGTATGCAAGCATACTGATAAAAACAGTCATGCTTATCAAGGAGTCTTGACCATAGCTTTCAACAGCTGATAGGAAATTGTGTGACTAAAGTCCCTTCTGCCAAGCAGTCTATGAATGAAACATCACATAGATTCAAAAGCCCTCACACGTACAGGCAGTAGGCATTAAGGGTGAGTGTTAACTGATGAGCTCATGATGAAAAAGTAATAAGATCTCTAGCTGCTTTCAAACATTATCTTCGAATTAATCAGTCTCATGCTCGAAGACGAATTTTCAAGCTTTTATTGCCTTCATCTGAATGACTGTTTAGATTTCAGGCTAAATTCTTCTATATTTGCCAGATAGCATATTAGTTTCACGTACCTCCAGAACAATACTTCCAAAATGTCTTAAAGGTATGGAGTGAAGCTGTCCATACACTCAATTAAATATGTATATTCTTTCCAAATTATTCATATTAATATATTTGTTTATATTTTTACCAAGGAACAAGCAATTGTTCATTGGTAAAATCAAATGCTATTCCTGCCTACACTACTTTTCAAGAGAGATACTCACCAGTACATATTTGCAAGTCAAGGCCTCAGATGTTTCTGGTGCAAAACTCGATCAAATCTCCTTTTAATACTAAAGGAAGCTATACCTTCCTTCATACCTTCATACCATTTATATATGGCCATACACAAAAGCAAACCCTACGAAGAGGTCACATTAGAAACAAGTTGGTATCTACAAATGGATTTTACTTTTGTCACTGCTACAGATTTTTACCTGATGCTGCTCCAACATTGGTAAGATATTTGTACTATAAAAGTGAAGTTCTGAGAAGGAGAAAAAAGGTAACTTTTAAATAGTTGAGATTTCCTATCACACAAAAACAGAATAGATTTTATTTATCTCACCAATAGCATAGGTGACACTGTACTGCACTGTAATAAGGATGACAACGTACTTGGCTGTGGCCTAAAAATTTAAAAAAATAAAAAGGTATCAGACTCTTCAAACAAACAAGATAATAGAATAGGCCAAACTAGACGATTATGCCATCAATAAATGTCTTCCCTCACATGATATATTTCAAAGCAGTACCCAAACTTATTCATCTCTAACAAATGTAAAGGTTCACCTTGTTGCAATTCCTTCAACAGTTGCTACACGGGGTCAGGATTTGAATTAAGTCCTTTTAGCTAAGGATCAAATGACTCATTGCTCTACTAAACAACATTTTATAGTGTTTAGGAGCATCATGAAGTTTTATTTATTTCAAAAGTTATGAGACTGCATTAATTCAGATGAAAAGTTTCCCCTTGCAAGACAGCAAGCACCACCTTTTCAGCTAAGTGTCCATATAAACAAATGGAGTATTCAAACTATCACGGTAGAACTGTAAAACTCACTCATCAGTTTTTACCTGATAAATCAAGCAAGAAAAAAATCAAGTAATTTCTAAGCTATAATGTAGCCAATCTAAAGTAATTAATAGTACAACTCTACGTTATGTTTCTTTAGTGGCAAAACTAGTTCATAAAACTCAACACTTTCACCCAGCTCTACATCCCTGATAATTTTATATGTAACTTCTAATTTCTAACTAATTTCCATTCACTATAACCAGTGAATCTTCTTACACACGTCAACAGCTCTTATAATATTCAGCAGCACTAAGGTATGACAGACAAATAGCCTTATGTTTAAGGCTAATTTTTTCCCTTATAGAAATTCTTATAACTCCATTTACAGCATTATAATGGCTGTTCCTAACTTCAACACACTTATTGGTTTGGTTTTTTTTAATATGGCCTCAAGAATAGGAACAAATTAAAGGTAACCTGAAAAGAAAACTCTGCATTTAACATAGAACTGTGCAAGCTTGAACAGATCAGTTAATAGTGAAAAGTTTTGGTTACACATTTTTTTTTGCTTCAAAAATTCAATGCCTGCAGTACCACAACTTGGATTTGGAAGCCTGTCATTGGCAGCTGAAGCTGAAATCACAGAAAGCATAAAATGCAGTGAAAAGCATTGATTGCTCAGCTTTACTCATTGTGTACCCTCAACACCTCTTTCTAGAATTAGCCCTAGAAGCAGGCCAAGATTAAACAAAATAAGCACCTGCAAATATGTTTTTTTCCCCTCAGAACTCAGTATTACTCTTAGTTCTGAGCCATACGACTGCTAATCTTACTGAACCAATGGGACACGATGAAACTTTTCCATTTACTGAAGTCAGTCAGTCAGTCAGGCTGAGGTGAGACCCCGAACTGTGAGGCTGCAAATACAACCAGCCCAGCGCTCGCCCCTTTCGAGCTCTAACCAATCAAGCTGAGGAACAAAATGATTAACAGCACCAGAAGCAAATCGTGAGGCGGACTGGAAGAGCGGGCTCGAGTGGGGTGGGTGTTTCCCAGGCAGTCGGGGCTGGCTGTGGAGCCCGCCGCTGGGTGCCGTTGTTGGGGCGGGCGGTGCGTGAGGCGGTGAGTGCTGAGGCGGCTTCGTGCGGTGGAGGCCGCGCTTGAGGCGGTTCTGGCCTTGGGAAGCGTGTGGGCCGTCAGGTCTCCTCACGAGTTCGAGAATCAGTAGAACGTTGTTAGTTTTTAATAGGGAAAGTGGGTTTGGAACGTTGCGAGGTCTTAAGAGCGTGTAGATGGGTCAGCTGCTGGAATATGTCAGGAGAAAATGAATCATTTTATTAAAAAAAAAAAAAGGGGGGGAGGGGGGGGTAGGGAATGGTCAGTAGATGTGAGAACCCAAAACCATAGACTTAAACCATGCTTTCATAGCCCAGAATATACTAACATGCTGCATTTTAAAGCATTCATTTTGTTCTGCCTCAGAGCGAGAAAGCTAATTTGAATGCTTTTCTTATGTAGGGTTTTTTTTTTTTAAAGGATCCTTACGTGTAGGGCTTTAAAAGTTCTTCTTAGATTTTACATAGTTTTATTGCATAAATTTCAGCTTTTGTACTCACAGAAGTTCCAAACAAGCAATATTATTTGAATTTTGAAACAAAGTGAAATTAATTCAGGAGCAGGTAACATCAATTGCTTAGTCTCATACATAGAGGCATGTTTTCTTTTGGGAGAAGGTAAGGGTTTTTTTCAAATGTTTTTTCTTTTAATATATTAATCAAGTTTAAAATTTGTAATTAATCCACTAATTACATTATTTTAGCACAATGAATTTTAAGGCAGATCTAGACTCAAGAGCTGTCTGATGACTTCTGAACATAAAGTTTTTTTTACACAAAAAACATACTCCTCTGGTATTTGATGATCGGATCATGTTAAAATAGTGAGGTGATCACTTCTGTCTGTTATAACATTTTCAGCACTCTTGAGATTGATTAAACTCTGACAAATGAGTAAATCCTGTTTCTTAAAGCACTGTACATATGTATGAGAAAGATCAGCAAAACTCCATGTTTCTGTTGCTTACAGTTAGTTTTCTGAGGTATCTTTTACTTAATATTTGCAAACTGAGGTAACTAGGTGGGTCTAAGGACAGTAGATTTATTTTTCTGACTACTAACTTCTCTGCTTGGTTTATAGTTCTGTGTTTTTGTTATTTAAGCTCTGAGTCCTGGGTTTAATGACCCAAGTTCTCTTTACCTCATTGATTTCACTTCTCATGTATTATATGTGGGCACATACAACCTAAACCACACGTGGTCGTTTTAGTTGTCCTATCCTTTAAAATAATGAGCTTAGCAAATATAGGTATTCTTAATGGAAAAAAGAAAAAAAAAACATCTAAGTGAAAAAACAAACAAAAAACAGCCTTCTTCTAAGGAATTTATTTTTGTTAATTTGTTATTCTAGTACCTAGAAAGCAAAGTGAAATCGGCATCTTTTGCAGAACTGTAGAAATCAACCTGGAACCTGCTTACCTTCTTGGAAGTAACTGAGAATGACTCCTTTATTTTATGCTTCAGTTCAACAAGACGAATTAATTCAGAGTTTGAGTAAATCCAGTGAAGAAAAAACTCATTGTCATGGGGTAAGTAAATCCAGTTTAAAAATCATGATCATTTATTAGAAGTCATATCTGTTTACCTTTGGGAGACTGAGGGCCTGAAAGCTTGCAGGGCTTTTAACAGAACCAAAACCATGTGTTACTTGCTATTAAGACCTAAATAGAAATTTTGGAAGCAGAATCTGTCATGTGTCTAAGATAAGCACCATCCAACTTGGCTTATAAATCTTTGTTAAAAGATTTGTTAGGTTGATTGTTTCTAAAACAATTTGGGCATTATTTCCAAGTAAGCCTTTGTCCAGTCTTTATGCAATTTGATTTTTACGCATACAGAATGTATGTCTATATTCTCTCGTACTAATAGCATTGCAAAGCTAGCATAGCTTACTTGTTTACAGAGCTGACCTTAAAACTAAAACCTTCTTTTGTTCCATATCCATTAACTTCTGATACCTGATGTTATCTAAGTCTGTTAGTTTGGCTTGAATGTAGCATATGGTTTAAATAAGGAGTGAAGAGTCTTGTGTTTTTTTACAGCTTTTTCCATGCAAATTGTGGTTCATAAGGAAGCATGAAAACAGAATTTCAGTATGCTTTGAGATGTTTATGCTCAAAAGGGAGAGAGAATACACACGCTTCTTTTGAACCTTTTCCCTTCTTTTATATTCCAAATAGTGTTACTCAGGCTTGAGAGACCTAAATTTACCTTGTCATCTATAAGGAGAAAGTATTTTATTCTCCCTCTCATGTCTTTAGTGTTTATTAAATAGACAGAGCAAAAAGGTACTGAGGATTGCAGAATAGTAATGGTAATACAAGAAAACAGACAAAACTAAATATGAGACTGCTGGTTGGAAAACCACTTTTGGTTCTCTGTAATGTTTCTGTCAACATAACATTTCTATTAATTGTTACCATTCACTACTTAACTCAATAGACACAAGAAGGCCTTAGATACATTAATAATTTTTAATTTGCCTAGAACAGATTTTATTGTCCTTGAAAGACTGTAATTTCCATGCATTATAAAAACAGATGAATGTTCTGGGTGAAACTGTGGCATCACCAGAGATAATAGGACCTGGATTTCACCCTAGGGTTTTATGTAATAAGCTATTAAACTGACATTTCAATAGATGACCCTACAATGCAATGACTAATATTTCATTAATACATTGATAAGTAGTCTGCCAAAGAAAAACTGATGACTAGAAATAATTGAAATTTAAATTAACCCCCCCTCTTTTTTTTAGTCTGATATATAAATATATATTGTCTGGTTGGACAAGCACTCTTATTTTTTCTAGATTTCTAAAGATTGTTCTCACTAAGTAGATATTTATAAATATGTGTTTTCTTGGAAATCTGCTGAGCTCATGTCTATAAAGTAGTGTGTCAACATATTACATTAGTATTGCTTAGATGTGGAATGACCCAGCAGCAAGTATCCTAAATTGGTACAAAGAAAAAGATTTATTCCACTGTTGATCTGTTTTACTTCTGAAGTGCAATAAACTACAAAGTTTTGAAGTAAACTTAGAGATTCAGAGTATTAAATTAAAACCCTGAATTAGGGAGTAGAAACTATATGGAATTAATGTTCCTGTAAATAAAGTTTGTGTAACCCAAACTACAAAACAAAAGGGAAAGAAAAAAAGCCACTTTATGTTATTTACTTTTGTCCAAAACCAAATCTCTTGCCACTGTCACTGTGTCAGAGATCAAAACTGAACAGTACAATCTTAACTTTCTTATTTAAGTTCTGTTGCTTTATTTTTTCCCTGTAAAAATTTGGCTTATCCCAGCTTAATCTGTACAACAGCCAGGGAGATAATAACGCTGGGAAGAAATATTTCTAATGAGATCAAAGAGGCATCAATATATATTTGTTTACATAGGACTGGATATCTAACTGTAGCTTACATGGCAAAAACATGTATGGAATAAGACTTAGCAGTGGGTTCGAACACTTGATGTGGCCAGTGGAAGAGTGTGTCCTGGAATAATGAGAGGTGTGTAAGTTCTTGTCTTCCATCACAGTACAGGACAGATTGTTCCATGCTTCTGTCACTAAGAAACAACTGAACATAGCTACCAGGTTTGTTCTGGAGGCTCAGAGTGGCAGCAGCTGATGGAAGAATCAGGCAAGTCAGTGTAGGATGAGTCTGCCTTGGTCTTGGTTTTGTTACCACAATGGGTTTTAACATGCTCTACCTCTCCTCATGCTGCTGCAGAACAATCAGCAGCTCTGTTGCATGAGGAAATGTTACCCTCAGACTTTCTGTGATTATCAGGAAAACCAGTGAAGCATTTTTGCCAAAATCTTGAAATGAATATTGAGTACTATTACAAAAAATATTTTGAATAGCATTTTCTAGATTTGTGATTATTTGAACATACCTTTTTTTTTTTCCTTTCTTTTTTCATTCCAGTGGAACAAATGAACACTAGGGGATGCTGCATTTCTACCAAACTTAGAAACCAATGTAGGAAAAAAATGCCAAATATCTGAAATTTTATCATTTCCTTTGATGTGAAAGGTGAGGGGAAATAATTTTGGTCAATTGATATAGTAGCAGTATTTTATTGCTACATATCAAGTAGGTAGAAATAGATTATTTTTTAATCATTTACTGAAAGTTTGAGGAAGATGCCATTTTTATTTATGTATAAGGAAGTTTATTTTAAAGTATTTTTCTTACAGAAATATCTAGACCAGCTTTGGGATCCAGTTTCAATAGGTTACATGCAAAAGTAGGTGAAGGATATAGTGTGTCTGAACTGTTCAAAACTACAGAGATATGGAGTCCAGAACTCTTTATTTTAGAAACTGTCCTTAGCCAACAAATACAGCACAGCATACAGGTTTGAGATGTAAGTTATTTCAGGACAAAGGCGCCTGATTGTTTTGTACAAGGATTTGTGCAAAAAGATGAGAACTGAGGAGTTGGTCTTTATGATCTTCATTGGCACCTTCCAAATTGGGTATTCTGTGATCTTAGGCCAAGTACTGGAAAGCATTTTACTTACAGGAACACAAAGAACTGAGTGCACACAGAGCTGGAGATGAATGGCAGGTGCTGCGTGGGGGGATTTTTAGCACTGAGAAGTCAAAGCACAGAAAGTCCAAATGTGTCAAATATTTGTATGTAATCTTCTTTTTATAGCAATGTCTTTGGGGAAGAAAGAGGGCAGTACAGACAATGTGATTTAACTGCCCTTAGCCATTGAAAGGGGCGCTCTCTTTCCCTCCCTCCCCCTGCTGTTTGTTGCTGCAGTTTCTGCAGCAAGGAAGTAGACCTGTCTCACTGAAGGTCTACGTAAATAATGAATCTACTGCAATGGAAGGACTGGGAATATGTGTCTGGGAATGGGGTTGGGAATTACAGAACCCTTTCAATAGCACTAAGCTCCTATAAATTCAATGATCCTGTTTAATTTCATTCTAAGGCATTACTTGAGATCTGAGCCCGAGGCATGTAGACCAATAATATCTATGGTTTGATACATTTGTAGTTTAGAAAACATATTGTTCTTTGTAAATTAGTTTTTTTCCTTCTAGGTAAGGCTTACAAGTATGAAACTACCAGAGTGGTCAAGGAATGGATAATGTAATCCTTTAGATTGCTTTGGTGGGCTATTTTCAAGCATTTCTTTTGTCAGTCTTGTGATCATGTGATTTGATTTGTACCTTAGACTTTAAATTGTGGGTACAGGTTTTCCTTTGGTATTTTAAATGTTTTCCTACCATCACTCAAAGAAGAACACAAATGCAATGAAAATTAGAATTTAATGATAACAGCTAGCAATCTTTTTTTCCTAGGTAATGTTCTTCTGTTATGTTAAAGTGTTTCCACTATGCAAATGTCCAGTACTGGTTGTTTTCCCTAAACACTCTTGTTACCCTTGAAAGAAAGATCAGAATGCACAGAAGACATTAAAAACCTGTCAGATACAAGACTGCAATCTGAGGTGCTTTTAAAAGAAGTACAGCTGAGATGGAGAGGGCAGTAAAACAAGGGGCACAGTGCTAATTTTGCCCTCCTGTGAATGGATGTTGTATAATGTTACTTAAGAACATTCTTAGAATTCTTTTTCTTCTTCTGCAGTGTTTTGGTATTTCCTGGATGAGCAGTGACACTGAAATGCAGAGTATCATCACATCTTGTTGTAAAGTTTGTATGTTATATTCCAGCAAGTCTTTAAAAGCCAGGATTAAGCACAACTGTTATACAAAAAGTCAGAGTGCTGCTTCACAAAGGGGCAAACTGACATTTTACTTGAGTTCTTCTTGGACCTGTGGGAATTTACTCATAGAAATACATTTATTCCCTATATACTTTTGTTTGGTTGCATACAATCTCTCTTTGGAATTCCTGAAACTCTGACATTTTCCACGCGTAATATAAGGATATTGTGGCTTTATAGTAATGGAATGTAACAAAGTTCATTTAATAAATAAATTGCAGAGCAGTCTTGCAGAGTTTTCCTAATTTATGAGGGCTGCTCCAAAAGTAATGCCTCCTACTTTATGCTGTTGGTGATATGGCAGTAGATTGCCACCAATATACGTTTTGCTGCTGTGTGACAGATGGCAGTAGAGAGACAGTCTGACAAAATGGCATCTGGCATGGATTGTTGAAAAAATGGCACTCATTGACATTCATCGAGATGCTTGCTGGACATTCATGGAGACCAGTCAGTGACTGTGAGCAATGAGATGGTGGGTGGAGCATTTCAGCAGTGGTGACAACAATGTGAAAGGCAAGCCATGCAGTGCAGCTTTTTGTGAGCACAGCGTGTAGGCTCTTGGTCATGGCTGGTGAAAATGCACAACTAATTGTAGTGACTGTGTTGGAAAAGAACATTTTGTAGCTTAGAGTTTATCAAATAGCATTATTGTGCTTTTTGTAGCTGGTGTAGTTTCCATAGGAATAAATGGAAGCATTACTTCCAAAGCGACCTATGTACATACTTGTATCCCCTTGAGTTGTTGACAAGGTGGTTAAATGCAGCATGATTTCTTCTGCTCTTTCAGCAGTATGTTATTTGATGTGGATATAGATCTCCCTACAGTGAGCCTCCCTTTTTGAAACAATTTTACAGTGGCGCGGTTTCAGTCAAGTCCTCATTCCTGTCACCTCATAAGGAGGACTTAGTGAACATTGCAAGTCCAACAGTGCATGAAAAATAATAGTTTGTAAAGGTGCCACAATGAAATCAACTATTTATGGAGATGTTAGATACAGTGAGTGAAACGCCTGCTGATCGTGGCTAAGGCTTTTACGTGGCTTCACAGACAATGCCACAACTGTAAAATGTGCTTCTTCTCTACAGAGATGTGGTTGTATTTCAGAGGTGTTTTTTTCCTTCATGCCCTTTCACAAGGCTAGGGAGATGAGGACAGATCTGTAGTGTCATTTAGGTATGAACAGAACATTGTTAATGAGGCAAATCCTGTAAAAATTTCAATCCAGTGCTTGAGCATGTAGTTCCACAAAATTATCTTCGAGTTATAGTGATCTCTTAGATTATTGTGGGCTGCCCTCTCCTGCCCTGTTAGCCATGCCACTACAAGTGTTGCTGCAGCAACAGTGTTGTGAACTCTTGTGGCTGGGTGCTTTTCCTGGGTTAAAGTTAGCATTCAGACCACTGTTCCTGTTCTCTGTGGAACTCTACAGACAGGTCTGCAAGAAGTGTGGTTGAGCTGACTGCTAATGGCTGGAAGAAATGGCAAATGCTGGTGAAACTATGGGTTAAACCTTTGTGAAAGTGATTGTATTGCACATTCGTGGTGGAAAAAGAAACCAAAGTAATGGAACTACAATTTAGCATTATCTAGACCCTGTACTAAATATTCCCTAACAGTTGTGACTTTATCTTGTGTGGAAGGATGTGATGTCAGACTAAATGCTGTGTGCGGGATGTCTGGCACTTAAGCAATAGAATTCCATGGTGAAACACAAACTTCTTTCAGAATTTTGTACCTAGTTCTTTTTACATCTCCATACTCATAGACCTGCCATGTGCAGTAAGTGCATTGGACTCATTACCATGTAAGAGCAGAGTAGGCATGGTAAGTCTGCTTGCTACTCAGCTGCCATTCAGTTGCATGGTGAATATGCTTTAGGTCTGATATACAGTGTATCTGCATGTGTCCCACAGCTGCTTTCCTGCTAACTGGAGAAAGTATGCAGCTTCAGATCAAATAGAAAATAAATGATATCTGTTAGGATTTCCTACAGAACACTTAATTTGAATATATGGCGACAAGAATCCTGTTTTATACAGGATATCCAACAGCCGTGCTTCCAGCTGTGAAGTCTTTGAGACTGTTTCAAACTCTAGGGGTGAAAGAGATGAAATATATGGGCTTATGCCTTAAGATAACATGGGCTGTAGCATCTCTTTTGAAAAGCTACAGCTGCTCTAAAGCAAAGGGCTCAAGGGTGCTCAAGGTGGATTTTTTTTTTTTTTTTTTTTTTTTAAGATATTTTTGGCAGATAATTAAACACGAATAGAGATTTCCTTTGCAAGGAAATGTACTTAAGGCAGTTTCACAGCATACTAAAAAAGGCTGTCAAGAGGAACTTTCATAATGCATCAGATACTCAGTGTGCACTGGAAACAAAATCAGATTTTTATCTATAGACGGTAAGTGATCAGTGTGATCCAGAACCAGGAACCTAAAATGAAAGTGTACGAATGTATTGTTCTTCAGGATAAGTACATGCATCTGGCCACAAAGCCCTTTCAGCTTGCAGACATGGCAGCTACCTGGTTGGCAGAAATGCATTGTCCATTGTGCTGATATTTCACAGAATTACCGGCCTTGTCAGGCAGGTTAGGAAATGTAGCATCAAACATGTTTCTAAAAATTCAGGAAACATCTTCCTAGATATTTATTGTTGGGTTCTGTCAGATGGAGCTCTTGTCCTTCCGTCTTTAAGAAGTTACTGATACTTTGGTAGATTTAAAGTAAAGGTGAGTAGATAAGAAAAACAAACAGACAAACAAAAAAGCCAACACAAAACCCCCACATCTTTCAAGGAAAGATACTGAATTACAGTCTTACTTGTTCCTAATCTTGAAATTAGCATTTGCAATCAAGAACTTGGAAATGCAGGACCAAGCTATGAGACCTTAAATGCAACTTCTATCACCTGTGTTTTGCTTATCCTTGGAGAATATATTTCCTATTTTCTTCTGTGTGTCTGCTCCAAACATTATTTTTAAAGCTCCATCTTCTACTGCTCTCTCTATATAAATTTATTTAGATTTGAAGGCTTCCCAATGTATATTGAATTTTATAATTCAGTACAGCACTGTTTTCTGCTTGTCTTTCTTGGCAGTGGTACTTCCTGGAGAGAATATTCTACACAGTGGGCACAGTTCTATGTAAAGAACCTCTTAATAATAGTAGGTTGCACTTGTAACATTGTTGTCTTTTAATTTCCTTTTGAAATCTCTGTTGTTCCTGTCTTTTTCTTTTTTCCCTTCTATTTTCTATTTTGCCTTTTTTTTTTCTTTCCTGCATCACAGTCCTATTTCCCCTTAACATCTTTAATGCTCTGAAAAGGACAAATACTAGCTAATCTAATCTCTCCGCCCTCTCTTCTGCTTTACAAAGCTTCTAGCTTCCCCTGTCTCTATCCTTTGTTTTCCTTTCCTTCCCATCCCCCTCCAAAAAAATTGACCACTCCTCTGTAAAAGAACTGATCAAGGTGCAGCAGGGCATGGCTTCATTGTGATTTGACAGGATCTTCTGAGTTCTCAAGATGTACCTACGTGGTAATTACTGGGCCTGTATATATATCTGGTTATAGAAGGATATGGATGGATGAGAGAGCAAGATACTTGAAGCTTTCCCTTTTAAATTCTGACAGCATTATGATGGCTGTGTTAGCAGTGTGCCTGATACACTTTAGACATTGTTATCCATGTTCTCTCTAACGACTGAAGAATTGTAGATTTTGCTTTTGGGCCACCATTTTCCCGAATCAAAGAGAAAAGGACTCTAGGCCTCCTCTAAAGCTGCTTCTGCTTCCGTCTGCCACATTTACTCTGATCGGTCAGAGCGTGTCACTTTGGCAGTGTTCCCAGTCACCATCAGCGCTACTGCATTCCCGGATCATGTCTTGGGGAGCACAAAGCTTTGATGAGATCAGTGTGTTTAGTTTTATTTCCTTGCTGTACTTCACTGGCATTACTATTATTTTAGTAGATAGAATAATATTGGAATAGAGCAGTTTCTTAATAAGCATAAATATAAATGTCTGATAATCCTTTCTTAGAGTTACTGCATGGCTCAGAATGTATTTATGTATTGGCAGTTGGTGTCTCTGAGTGGTAATAGAGCTTTAAGTATGCATTCAAAATGAAACCAATCTGGAGTGGTCTGAACTGTTAAAACTGATGTAAGCGTTCACTTGAATATCATGCATTTCCAGTGCGTTCTTGCTGCTGCAGTGGGCTGTACGATTCCCTTTATAGCAACACTGTCATTTCTGCTACATTCCTAAAACAGAACCAAGTGCCAGCGTAATCCATGAGCCTTCCTGCTCCTTGCCCTGAAAAATGCTGCCAAAGCTAAAAAGGGAAAATGCTTCCAGCAGGGACTCCAGAATTACTTACGAGATGAGAATTTAAACTGTGGGCTGTTAATCCTCTATTGCAACCTAAAGCACGGGAACGCAAAGAATGTAAGCACGGTGATAGGATGGTGGTTTTCCTTTGACAGTGATATCTCAAGGAATAATCTGAATTCAATACGGAGTAACGCAGAGTAGTGGTATTAATCTTACTGAGTAGCTTAGTTATGAGTCACGTCAGCTCTCAAGCGCAGAGATTTGGGTTGTAATGCACTTGCACCATGAGAGAAGCTGGTTGAGGCTGGGGTCGGGGGGGGGGGAAGGTGGAAGTTACCTTTATTCATGGTGATTGTTTCTGGGGTAATTAGCACTGGGGTTCAGTTAATGAAGCACATGTTCTGTTTGCAGATAGACTTGATTGATGGCAGAGGGTTTTCTGTAGTTTTGGACAATCCTGAATCTTGTGTTGGAAGAACCTTTATTTTGCTTTGGCTGTTTTAGCTCAGGATTTGATCATTACTGTTTTGATACTGAATTTGTTCCTCTGCTACCCCCTTAGTTTTTGTTTCTGCAGAAGTAACCCTCTGACAATACATAATATGCTTCAGAATCACCTTCTCATCTATGATTTCCTTTGTAATTTGTCGATGGCAACAGAATGTTAAAGCCTGGCTGCCCGGTGCAGGCAGGCAATCCTGAACAAAAACACGAAGCCTTGCTGCAGCGTTTCTAAAGGGATGACCTTTGAAATCCTAATCTGCATTTGACACTTCCTTCCTCGCCGGCAAAGTGATAAATCCTCCCACTTTTGCTGTACTGGGAAAGAGAGTCAAAGTGCAGAATTTTAGGGAAAGGACTTAAAGCAGTTTTGGATACAATGTTTGGACATTGGCTACGTGGGCCATTTACATGTTCATTTCCCATTTTGTTTCGCTCAAAACAAAAAGCCCAGCAAAAAAAAACCCAAATCCAGCAGGCTGCGTTAACTCATTTGTGTGAAAGCGGACCGATCATTTGCCACGTGGAGCTTCTGCCGCTTTTCAGGGCCTGCCTCGCGCCTTAAAAAGCACCAAGTGCGACAGGGTTAACGGCCAGGAAGCGGCGGCTGCGGCCGGTAGCACAGCAGCCAGCGGCAGGGCAGCCCTGCAGGCCGCGGGGTGGGGGCAGGGGGGGGCCCGGCTGTGGGTGTACATCGCTGCCATCCCCGTCCTTTGGGTCGTTGTCTGCAGCGTTTTTATAGTTAGGGAAGAAGTGCACTGAGTGCCAGCAGCCCTCTTTGATGAAGTAATTTCAGTCGTGGATTACTTGCTGCAGAAATCAGCCATCAGGCTTTTTCCTATATAGGTTTTGGCTCATGTTGTCTTAAAAAAACCAAACAAATAAGTCCTACTGTCAGTGTATGGTTGCTGTGGCCGGTGTTGGTGTATTTACATTTTGGAATTGGAGGATTCCGTCTGAATTTCCAGGTGTGTTTTTTTTCTATCCGTCCTCCTGTGCATGTGCACTTTGTTTATGTTGTTCCCTTTCTGTAGCCTTGCTTTCACTGTGTGAAACACGGTGGAAAACACCAGAAAGATGAAGTTAGCTTTTTGTTTGTAAAGAATCGTTTTTGTGACCTGGGTGAACTGTCCTACTTCAGGTTTAAAATAGCCAAATGCCTTCAGCAGGGACACACTGAGACACGTTTGCTCAGTCAGGCGGTTTGTGCTCGCTCTCCTCTGCTTGGAAATCTACGTATTTCACACGGGAAGTCGGCTTTTGGGAGTTCTTTTCGAGTTTTTTTGCCGAAACGGGCCTAGCTTAGCCTGTCTTCTCTGTGCACAGGATGGCTCCTGCTTGCCAGAGCTGCACAAAGATAATCGCTCAGGAAGTGTTTCAGCCAATCCCCTGAAGCTTTACATTCAGATTTACCAAAGTAGCCAATCCTGGATTAGCTTTTATTAGGAAGACAGATCATCAAGCTGAAGTGCCAAGCCCTTTCTGTCTGAGTACTGAGAGCCTGTCCTCCATGTTTTATAAGTATTGACATAACACTGTGTTAACAATGCATCCACAGAGGTAAGCCTTACTTTTTACATTTTTTTTTCTCTAAGACCTATGAGTTGTGGGTTGAGAGTGTGATTCTCTGTGATTTGTTGTGCAAAACTCACACCACAGCACTTTATTAAGTTGAAACTGTTTAAATTTGCTTTCTTGGGTCACATGGTTAGTAGCCATTAGCCACAGCTTTATTTTGCAGACTGGCAAAACCTTGGCATACCTACTTCTTCACAGGAGGATGGTGTTTTTAGAATTTAACAAGATCCTGGTATTCCAAAGAAGCTTTCTGTCTCTGAGCAGTTTGCCAGCACTATTGTCTGTTGTGTCACATGCCTGCTGAAGAGAAAATGGAAGCTAGGGAGCAGATGCATTTAACTGCCCTACAGGGAGTCAAGCAGGGATAATGGCAGACAGAAGAACAGGCAAGTTTACCTTTCTAAACAGTGAATGGAATAGCTAAGATAAGTTATCTCTGAAAAAATATGGGATTTAAAAAAACCTAGACATCAGCAAAAACTGCTAATGGCTGATTGTAGATATTGGGCCTAGGTGGTGGTGTGCTGTTGCATCATGTTTTTTATGCAGCTTATCTTAGCTTAAAATGATTATTGAACTCTTTTTCTTGCAGGGATAATTAATACAATGTGTTTCTCTTTCCGAGGGACACTGTATGGTTAATATTTTGTTCCTTTAAAAGGGAGTTTTTATGCTGCAGATTTTGGAAATGGGTTGCTGCTCAATAAAATGCAGCAGTACATCAGTTTGCAAATCTGATTCTTTATGGAAAATGTTTTTTAACTGTTAGCTTTCTTCTTTTACATATTTTGAGTAAACTAATGTACCTTTTATCTGTGCCTTTTTGTTTTACACTGTATCAGCCACAGTTCTGTGTTGTGGAGTCCAGAGGATATAAAATCATCTGTGGTTCATGACAGTAGTACATGTTGTTCGTTCTTGTTTTTTGTCTTTTTTTTTTTTTCTTTCTTTTTTTTTTTTTAACTTTTGGTTTAATGCTACGTAATTATTTCAAGAAATTCCTTTTTGATCAATTCCCAAATCTGCCAGCCTGTTGTATCTTCTTAACTGGAAAAATGAGATGGGTGCTTGAACAGTTGGTAAGTAAGCAGCATGCTACTCTAAACATTTTAAATAGTTTTCCAAACATTTTGTTTTTACTGGGTCAGTTAGTGCAGTAGATGAAGTGATTTTAGAGGTTAGCCATGTAAAAAATCCGGTTTGTTTAGCGTCCATTTTAAGGGGCTGATACGTGTAAACTGTTCCAATTTGAATGCACTGCTTTTTTTTCTTTGTTTTTTTTTAGATAATTTGCTTCTAAAGTTTGAAACTTCTTGTTTTCCTCAGAGCAGTGAAAAATATTCGTGCTGTTTGTTCGTAGATCCTTAATTGCCACACTCATAAGGGTAAAGCGCAGTTTGGTTGTTAGGTTTGTGAGGTGTGATGAGAGTGCGAGTACTCAGCTGTGAAGAGACCGTACAAAGTAAAGTAAATAATACTTAATGAGCATATGTTTTTGAAAGTATACAAAGTATAATATCACATAAACTTGCTCAAATTGTGACTGATTAAGAGCATTTTGTGCTCTTTATTAAGATTTCGATTGTAACCTTTGCCTGCTTGCTTAACAAGCTGTTTTTCAGTGATCACCAATATCATTACAAAAGCTGTGGAAAGATGCTCTTTTGAGCTTCAGTATCATTTTCATCCTCCTTTTAGCAGTTCACACACTTTGATTTTAGGAAGCTTTGAGCTCAGGCAGCTTTAAAAATGGCAGTGCCTGGGTACACTTGCATGTTAAATTCTGTAGACTGTTGCCAAGATAGCATTCTGTAACATAGCCATTTTCTTGTGGTTACTTGTTTCTCTATGTATCTTATTCCAAGTACCAAGCTTTGCTTAACCCCCCTGCCTACCCTTCCTTCACCCCCCCTTACCCTCCCCCCCCCCCCCCAAAAAAAAAAATTACAATGTAAGTGTGTGTAGCTCAGTTTGCAGTGTTAAACACTGCTGTGTTGTATCACTGACTTTCATGTTATAGCAGTTTTGTGTGCAACTTGAATGTATTTTTCAGCATACGCAAAGGTGCTAACGCAGCTAAGATGTTACTCTGGTTTTTTTTTGTTCTGATTGCTAAAAACAGAAATTATGTTGGGACGTAATTTTCCTAACAGTAGGTTATACACGTTAGCAGTTTACTTTCAGTCTCAGGAATTGCACAACATAATATTTGTTTAATATGAGGAAGCAGGAGTAAGTGATCTGCAATCAAAAAGCTTGTATTAAAATGGCTCCCACAGGTTTTGTTAAACTAGAATCTGTTTCAAATCTGCACCTCCAGACACATTGCTGACAGTGAGGCATATTTGTATAAGCTGCCCTTGTGCGTGGAATGAAACATAGCGTCGTGAGTCTGCTGAAGTTCCCTATTTTTAATCACTCGAATATAATTCTTATATAGTTCACAAAAAAATAAATGTCTGCATTGCAGCAAGATGTCTGAGGCAAGGTAGAGACAGCAGTGTTGTTTTACAGATCAGCCCAATCACGCTGCTCCATGGAGTGCTCGAGCCAATAGAAGCAGAGGGTAGGTTAAAGATTGACAATTGCAGTGGCAAGGCTGAGAAAGGCCTTCTGGAAATTTCTACCATCTTTGTTCCATCTAAGTAAAGCAATTTCAGCCAAGCTGAAGAATTTCATGTATTTTTGGTGCTTTGTCAAGGTATGATGTTATCACTCACTTTCATAGATTGCATAATAAGAAGCACTCTGCAGTTTCTCTGCTGTTCAGGACAGATGGAATATGGGGTTTTGTTAAAGTGGTCGTCACAGGCTGTGTGGGGGGAAAGCACGTATTCTTTCCACCCAAGATTTTACAGGACTGGATCTTGTTAGTATCACAATTAGAACGTACATGAAGCAATTAATCTGAGTTTTATTCAGCTTGCACTAAACGCTCACTGTTCTAATGTAACTAGCAGTTAATCTTATAATCTCACTTTAAATTTTTAGGCTACTAACGAGTACTTTGAATTACCCAGTACGAACACGATTAGCCATTATTGTTTTGTGCCAACATCCTGTTACTTTTATAATTAGCTGGACAAAGAATGCAGTGGAAGAAAAACAAAGGAGTGATCTGGACTATAAACTATGATGAAAACAGTAGCTTTTTAAAAGCTCCATGCTTCTTTCATTCTTCACAGGCAAACTGTTTTGGTTGGAAGCTAAATAGCGCTAGGGAAAAATGAATGATTTCTTTAAACAAATGACACTGCTTAACATAGTGAGAATGAAAAAAAGAGCAGAATATAAACCACTCTGAATGTGATGTTTTCCCCTCTCTCTTCAGGCAAAAGTTTTGAAATGTAGGGGAAAGCCTACAATTATATTAAGGGAGCATGTACTGAAGGAGACTTCAAGCTCAAAAATCACAAACAGGCCAACTGAATTAGAAATGTAGCTCCTGATTATCAGTGTTCACGAACTTCAATTGGCTGTACTTCCTGACCCGTCTTCCATTTTGTGATATCACTTCTGCTTTATTGTTGCTCTTTCTTTTATTTTTCTTTTTGCTTTGTTTCCAAGTGTATTGCTTGTGTGCATCCAATAGCTGAAAACTGATGGGTGGTAATCAATTTTCCATAGTAATGGTGCCAGTTCAGCGCTACTGGTTTAAGGGTTATAAATCTTAGTAGAAGTTTCTCTTCTTTGTCTGGAATTCAGGAGATTGACTTGAATCACCTAAATATTGTGGAAGTTAAACATAACATTTTCCCATGAATTTATGGATCCCTTTATAGTGAATTTGACTGCAAGGGGTCTGCAAACCACAAACTGAAAGCCATTGTAGTAGGCCATCTAGTTTGACCTTTGAAATTGTGTTTAGAAAGTATTTTCTGATGTATTTTTCAACAGATGTCTTGTATTCATGGGTTAATGTCTAACTTAGAAATGGCTGCACAGAAACTGAATTTTGTTTATTTGATGCTTATTTGTCATTTTCAGGTTAACCCTTTGGGCTCTGTGGCATCTGTGATTTGTACTGAGAGCTGAAAATTATGTTGTAGCATGTTAGCATTCTTAATATAGCCAGTATAAATATTTATTTTCAAATATAGGATTGTTCTTGAATTATGCCTGTAGCTTCTGAAATCTGTAGCTGTTCTTGTTGCCATGCCTGGGCCTCAGCTCAGCTATAGTGCTTGTGGTCTTCTGAGGACTGCAGGACACCGAGGGTCTCCCTCCCACTCCTGATTTTCTGTTTTGTGGCGCAGTTTTGGATATACACCAAACAACAGTAAGGTTTTGAGAAGATTGTAAATGTTATGAAATATCGATGTTTTGGCTTGGCACAGTCGCAGAGGTAACTAGCTTAAACTGCTGCGTGTAGATAGCTGAGAACACATTTTGTGTATTTTAATTGCACACTAGAAATGTAGCATTTTGCAGGAGATTCTGCAGGAGGATACATAAAATATGAGAGGCTCAAATTGGAGAGCGAATCTAAAATGGAGTGATTTCCTTAGTAACCTGTGACTTCACAGAACCCCGTCTTGTGCCTTTTTAGTTAAACATTTGGATGTCAGGTGTCCTTCTGTCATACTTCACCATTTCTGATCTTTAGATGCCTGCTTCAAATATAGCGCTGCTGTTTAAACAAGAGATACTGTTATTACTGTTTATTGAATAAACTGCTACCATTTTAACTACAGTACAGGAATGAGGCAGTGCAGTGCTGTCAGACGCCATTTTAAGAATCCTGCATAAATAGCATAGCTACCGATGAGTAAGAGACTGTTATAGGTGAGTGCTTATACAAAGCTGCTATTTATTCAGCAATGGCATGCAAATATTTTTTCTCAAATTTTTATTGAATGCAGTTTTTTGAAGTCATTATTTAGGTATGCTGCTCACAGATGTGATATGGGAGAGACAGGAATTACCTTAAGGATGAAATTCAGTTTTAGTGCTTACAGTCTTAAATTAGTGTGATCTTTTTTGTTGTTGGTGGTGGTTTTCTATTAATTAAAAGGGAAAATGAATTCCATAAGTATATAATTCTTGAATTAATGTGCTTATTCCCTAATGTAGATCCCGACTGTGTTTGTGGGCATTGGCTGTTCTGAGTGGTTTTCCATATCTGTCAGTTTTTCTTGGTTAAATGTCAAGGTGCAGTAGTTCATCTGCAACTTTTAATTGCTCTCGGTAGTTTATATAGATTAGAGCAGCTTGAAGAATTTTTGTATCTGTACTTCTATTTTCCAAATAAATATCCTGCTAAAGGAATAGTTTTCCTAAACAGAAAAGTCAGTATTTTATTTGCTTGTCTGAAATTTGAAAAGCTGGGTTTTATTTAGATTTGGGAAAAAAACCAAACACAAAACCTCTTCAGGTTAATATGGAATATTTAAAGATTGTGCAGCTGAGTTCTTTTGTGTGTTTACTGAATTATCACTAAATCCTGTGTATTTGCAACCTTTTTTTTTTTTTTTTCTTTCTGTCCTCAGCTATCCCCGAAGGAATAACCTCCACCCCTTCCTCCCTCTCAGATATGTTAACATAATTTGCATGAAACAAATTAGTTTAACATTTTAGGAGGCTTTTTTAAAGTAAGTTCTGTCAATACAAGTGGGGAAGCTTTAAATGATTAATTGCTGTTCTGGTCAATTGACAGTGAAACTGGCAAAGCTTAAATTTCAATTGTGTTCTTAAAATATGCTACTCTGTGTTCATTCCGTGTTCACTCATTTCAATAAGAAGCAAGAGTAGCTTCCAGAAGAATACAAGGTATTTCTTGTATTCACCTAGTTACTTAATTGCATACATACAAGTAGCATTTCTGATCTGCAAGGTAAGGGTGTCACATCCCTAATACACGTACGTGATAGCAACACATGCTGTCTGAAAGAACAGCTCTAAGCCCTGCTAAAATAAAATCTCTTCAAAAGGTAACTGTAGGGTGGTCTGCTTGATCCCACGGTTCTTGTTTATGTAGAAATAAATGTTTTTTTATACTTATTTTGATGCTGCTTTTAATTTTCGTTTTATCTTTATTATGGGTAATAAAAGACCTATTTTATGAGTTACTGCATTTGAACTCTTGTCTGATGAAGTTTTGGTGTTTGAAAGTACTGCTTACAGCATTATCAGCATAGTTCTGATGTCGATGGCAGGTGCAAAGGTGAAGAGATCTGTCAGCTTCAGAAAAGTTACCGTAAGCTTACTGTGTATTCTTAGCATGTATTTACAAACTTGCATTTTAAAGGTTACTGTTTCAGCCATCACTACCCCCATTCATTGTCATGTTGGGCAAGTCATAAAAATGGCATCAAGTAAAGCAATGGAATGTGCTCAGTTTATTAGGTATCTTTTGTAGCTGCGTGTAGCACATTTATTTAAATTTTCCTCTCTAACACTTCAGTAAGTCTCAGTAATTTCCTGAAAGTAATGCCTCCTATTTTATGATGTTTGAGGCCAACATTGGTGATATGGCAGTAGAGGTTGAACATTCCCACCAATATTCCATTGTGTTTTGTTGCTGTGTGACAGATGGCAGCAGAGGGGCAGTCTGTCGGAATGACTTCTGGCATGGAAGTGTGCATGAAACGGGGGTCTGGAATTGGATTCCCCTATGCAGAAAAAGTGGCACCCATTGATATTCATCAGTGTCTGCTGATCATTCATGGAGACCAAACAGTGGCTGTGAGCACAGTGAGGTGGTGGGTGGAGCATTTCAGCAGCGGTGACAACAAAGTGGAAGAGAAGCCATGTTCTGGATGAACATGCAGGTTGTTATGTGTGCAGCATGCAGGCTCTTGGTGGCTGGTGAAAATGACTAGCTAGTGGTGATGACTTGAAAAAAATAGTGTTCTGTAGCTGAGAGTTTGCTCTAACTAATGGTGTTATTGTGCTCTTTGTAGCTGTTGTAGCTCCCATGGGAATAAGTTGGAGGCATTACTTTTGGAGCGGCGTACATATATGCTGAATTCTATTTTAGTTTGTTTGAAGGACGGTGGGTGCAGGTGTATGGGTAGGATATATTCACCTCCACTGCTGAAACAAAGGTGTAACTTCTGTGTCAAGTGGTGAGTGCATTTCTGACTGTACTTTCACATTCCAAACCTTTGGAGAAACTTCAGACCCCATCTTTTATAGGATTAACCAGAGATGTATTAAGTCAGGTCTCTCGGTTCATCTTGGGGCTGCTTGTGGAGAATGTTCTCCTGTCTCTAGATCAATTGAAAAGGTGCTTTAAAAGTTGATCTGGCTGAATTCCTTAAAATATTCTCATGGGAAGAGACAGATTTCAAGCTGAAGAGATCTTAGGAGTCCTGACCTGTAACAGCCTGTCATGGTGTGAAGTTAATCATGTGATACTGCAGTGTTGGTTTTGGGCCTGCAGGAGGAGGGAGCCTTCAGTCAGCAGCAGCTTCCCAAGCTGCTTGGGTCACGGATGCAGGGACTGTGCTGATCTGCCGTGCTCATTTCTCAGACTATTCATGCACAACTCTGGGCTTTTTCATACTGACTTGTAGCAATTATTGCGTTGTGCTTGTTGTGTTGTGTATGCTGAGGTTGTGTGGTATGAACAAAACACACTTTATATGTTCAGATGAGTCTGGAATATCTGGGCAGTTTTAACGTAACATAAATGTGAGCTACAGCTAAAAGGGTTTGTCACTTCCCACTCCTTCCACACATGCCATTCGCTCTCATTTCCTCCTTCCTGTACACACACCTGTGCAGTGAGTTAGATTGTAGAACTGATTCAGTTAAAGTTAATGTGCTTTCTGTATTCACAAGTCAGGTGTTGTTGAGACCTTCCCTTTTAGTAGCCACCAGTGTAAGATGGTCTTTAAGACTTTAGGCTAAGTCGTTGTAAGACTTGTATGTCTGATTTACTGAAACTGGCTCTATATTTTATGAACAGGTAATGCATGCTGCCTACTGACTTCACTTTTCACGGAGTTAGTGTGTATTATTATATATTTACGAGCTGATTTTTTAAAAAGTGTTTCTTTGTTCCAGTTTGGTGATATGAAAATAAGAGTTTATAAAGGGGGAGGGGAAGAAAATAGAGTGCAACATGGGAAGAGAACAATGAACTCATCCTGTAAGCCCATCCCTTCCCATTGCTTAGGAAAGAGAATGGGCAGAGGCAAGTGGTGCATGAAATGTTTCGGTGTCTGCAACACACTGCCAGCTCCTCTTTGCTGGAGGCCCTCTGGGAAAGGGTGTAACAAATGCACATTATAATTGATCTGCCCATGCATAGTAAATTGGTGAGCATTGTATTATGGTAAACTATGCTATGCATTTAATCTGGCCATGCAAAGTAAATCTGAGGAGCATTGTGCTGTGGTCAACTGTGCTATACATTTACTGTAATTCTGGTCACATGGCTCCCTTTCTGTGCTGCTGGAATTAACAGCGTAGTTAATAGAACTTGTGAATTATTGCTATATATGAACTACAAATATACCGTAATGTTTTCTGGAATTGATGGATCTTCTCAGGTTCGGGTCTTCCATACACTGAGCTCTGTTCATTTGTATTTAAAATTTTTGCTGACACAATTATACTGTTTATGAGTGTGGAAGGAATTCCAGCCCAACTCTCTGGTAGTTGATTAAAAGTGGTTTTGACAAATGCCAGACTAAAAAGTCCTGGTACGTTTTGCTTTTTTTAGGAAACTGTTTCAACTTTGACTAGTAACAAAACTCCTGCTAATATAACTGTTTGTTAGCCTGAAGAGCTTTTATGCTATAAATATAACCCAAGTTCTCCATGTAGTTTCAGAGCTCTGTTTAGCTGCCTTAGGCAGATTTAGCCATAGTGGCTAAAACAAAGGTCTCTAGCTTGTCCTTCTGGCCTCTATGGCAGAAATAGATGTCCTTTAGCTAGGATGGCTGAGTGGAATGCTCTGTACCAGCAGTAGTTCACAGTTTCCCATATCTGTGTAAACTGGTATCTGCAGGAGCTTACACTAACGTGCTAGACAGTAAGTTATTACTGCAGAGGAAAAGCTTTACACTGTGCTTGGCTGTTGTGCTTTGGTTGTGTTAGTGGACAGCTGTGATACCTGCTTCAGGCACCATAACTGCATTTGTCAATGATGTTGAATTTGAGCTTGCTTCAGTCAATGTCATATTTTACTTTTTCATTCATCTATAGGAGTCAGATCTCCTAAACTGGTGTGTAACTCCGACTCTCTTTTTTTGTCTCTTCCACTTTGCTTCCTTAGATGGCTTTAACTAGCAAAATCTATTGAGCTATTTTCCCGCATGATGTCAAAGTAAGAAAGTAGAATATTTGCTATATGCATATTTGCATATGTAGTGTGTCATCTAATTAATTGTTTAATCCTACCTGCAGTTAATTAGAAGTGTCTGTATAAGTATGTGTGGTTGAATGATAGTAGCATCTTGGTACTGTTTACTCTGTATTATAGATATGATGAATTATGTGTTATAGATATCATGAAGTTCTATTGCCAATAGTTTATAAACAGGTTTATCTTATAGAGGCTCACTTAAAAACTAGTAAATAATTTCTAGGGTTTTTAAGACTGCAATTTTGCAAACTTTTTTGTGTTGCTAAATTAGTTACTTCAGCTGATCTGTTCACTGATGCAGGCCACAAGCATTTAAACATCAGCAGGAGTCTGTTCACACAGCATACAGAGGCCTTAGGTTAGCAGCTTCAAGGAACAGAATTCCTGTTTGTCTGTCATGTACAGTCTGTATAGACAGTGGCATCATCTTCAGTACTTGTTCCTAGATGGTCATTAGTGTGGAAATGTTACCTTTGTAATGGGTAATGTGCAGCATGCATGTGTACCAGGATTGTTTCTCTCCATGTTTTGGTCCATTTGCTCTGGCAAACAGCACACTTGCAATTTTGTCAGAAATATTAATGTAATTCTGTTTGGCAGCGTCATGTTGAATTTCTGTATTTGAAATTAGATATGAGAATAAGACCATCTAAAACTGTTCTAATTCACTTTTTTGATTCCCGCAGTTTGGCTGAAGAGGAAATAAAGGCAGAGCAGGAGGTGGTGGAGGGGATGGATATCTCCACTCGATCCAAAGGTGAGTGAGAAGGAATATTTCATGGGTTCCATAACTGAGATATTTGTAAACCAGGACAGTGAAAACTGTGCCATCTAATGTGAAACTGCACTTAAAGGGGGGACTCACTGTATTTTTTTGTTTACAGCAACTGTTGGATCTTGGAATGCGTTTTGATTTTTGCTTAGTTTTCATTGTATGTCATACCCACCCCCCACACTACATTATTACTTCTGATTCACATGTAAGTAAGTTTAGGTCCCTGGAAAGAACATCAGACTTCTGTATCATCTTACTTGCCATGGCTTCCCTTGAAGTTTTGCAGTACAGGAGACACTAGTAATATTAAGGTAGTATTTCATACAGTGACCAATCCTAATTTCCCTAAGAATAAAGAACACTGACACTTCTGTTTCCACAAAATTCATCTGCTGAACAGTGTATGTTTTAAAAATGCATAACTGTAACTCATTTATGAATGAGTAACTGCAGGCAAATGCAGCCATCTCTCAGTGTAAAGAAACTCAAAGATGTAAACATCTCCATTGGTTTAAATAATACTGCTGTCATTTGGACTGGAGGAACAAAAGTGCCCTGCAATGAAATACTTCCATGTGATTGCTTGCAACAGTTCAGTGTAGTTGAATGCCAGCTGCTTGTCCACACTCCTTTTGTTCTTGCAGCAGACTTGGCTTTCAGGTAAACCAAGCTGCAATTTATGTTGCATTTCTTTTAGTTCTCTGGTAGGATTAGATGAGGTATCATCTCTGTCATCTGTCTGACAGCTCAGAAGATATTTGCTTACTCCTTTTGTCTCCCTTTGCCCCATACTTTCCTTCCTCTGCTCATTGTCTTGCGCTTCAGCCTCTATCCTTGGACCATCTTTGATGTTTACTCCTGTATTTCAGTTGACAAAGCTAGCAGAAAGTTTTTATTGCTTTAATGACTGCTGAAAGAGGATATGTCCTGGTTCTCCCTACTCCCAGCTTTGTCAACACCATTCTAAAGGGAAAAATAGCCATTGTCCACCCCTGGCCCCCTTTAGCTTTAATTTTGTCAGTGAAGAAGTGATGTGGGATGCAAAGAAATCTTAAGATTTATCTGTAAGCCATCTTGCCTTATTGTATTTCCAACTTAATTTATGAATTGGTGGTAGAACTATATAATAGTTGAATTTGTAAGTTTGCTAAGAAAATAGGGAGTGGATCATAAATGTCATCTGCTTTGTGCAAGAGCTGGTTATGTTATAAGCCTGCTGAAGTGAATCTTTCTTGGCTTCTGTTGTATGGACTGAAACAAGATCCTCTTAGTTTAGTGCAGCATTTCTGCAAAGGAAAAGTCAGAAAGCAGGATTTAAAAACTGCTTTTATACAGGGCATAGGGTAGAAAAATTGCAGCAAGGTTTAATGGTGATGCGATAGGGTAACAGTGTTTCTGTAATCTTGTTCAGAGTTTTATTTTGCTTGTTTTAGAGATGATATATATGAGGAAATTGATCTTGGATGGACAAGCCCTTAAGGGAAGCAGAGAGCCCTGCTTTATTTATTATTATGCTCTGAGAAGAAGGAGTTGAATCCCAGGTGTTGTATAACTTCACTGTTGTCCTGAAGAGGCTGTTATGCTGCAAGTTTGTAGCTTAACTTGCTCTGCTGCAGTGTGTTTTTATAGCTAATGTGAGGCCATGTGTAGGGATAGTTGTACTAAACTTAATTAAATTGCTTTAATGCCAGCTAGCTCAATGCAGGCCTCATCATAAATATTCTTTAGAATAAACAGTTCAATTTAACTTGTTATAAATGAATTTTAGTTCAGCTTAAGCCAAGCTGAAACATGTATTGTTTAATCTGAAACCAGTGGGTGTCAACGTAGCCTTTTGAATTGGTTTAAGTATAGTGGTGATTTCAAGGCAGGCTAAGCTTGGCAGACTGCTCAGTGCTGCAGTTTTACCCACTTGCTTCAATAGTTAAGCTGGCAGGAAACTAACTGAACCATAAAACATGTTTAGTTTTTTACTAGCTTAGTATGCTGCAATAGCTTGGTAGGCTGCCAGAACTGGTGTGTGAGAGGACAGGAATATACCAGTTGGGTGCAGGAAGTGTAGAGCTTGGCAGGCAGCCTTTAGATAGGCCTAGGCTCTCAGAAAACTGGAGTTAAAACCATAGCCGAGATTTCTTATGCTTTAGAATGTGGTACATAAAGGTGAGTCTATAGCAGTAGTCAGAGCTGTGCACTCTGACATTCCAGCTGCATTTTTCTATCCCTTTCCTTAGGCTAGTACTGGTGCTTATGCTATTGCATAGTGAGCAGAGTCAAGTTTTATACTGTATTTTTTTGCTCTAATCATGAACTGATTGATTTGATGTTTACACACAAGTGCCTCTGTGCAGGAAGGTGTAGAGGAGGACTTCTGGTGGAGTTGGAAGGGGAATGAGAGCAGATTTACTGTATAGTTCTACTGTTCTAATTTAGATCTGCTTATAAGCTGTGGACGAGCAGCTTCAGTAAAGATGGGCTTTTAAAATACACTGCTGTCTTGATCAGAACAAGCAGGTGTGAGACATCTGAGAAATGGAAAATGATTGTTTCAAGAGAATAAAAGAAGTCTTAAACAAAAAACACAACAGAAACCAGCAGAAATGCAGAAGCAGATTGCTATTTAGCAAAGGAGAAAGGCCATGGAATAGATTATTGTAATATTTTGTCCTCTGCGTATCATACATTAACATTTCTGACAGAAACATCTTGTTGTATTTCTGTTCCAGCCCTATGGACTACTTTTTAACTTTATGTATTAAATATTTCAAGATGGAGCTTTCAAGACGTTCTTGGAGGATTTCCTGAGTGTTTCCAGGTTGTGTTCCCAGAGCAATGCAACCAGCTTAATTGTTGTCTGATGCAGTTCTGTCTTTCTGTGTACTTGTTCTCTCTAGACAACTGTAGGCTCTTTATTGGGCTTTTTTTTCATTCTCAGGTTAGTTTTTTGCCTGCTTATGTACAGACCTCCCAGCAGATGTTAGCTGTGGTGGCACATGGGCTTCTATAAAGTTTTCACATATTTCAGCTAGTACTCTTCTTTGCTTGTGTACTGACTGTAAAAAGGAGCTCTTGAACTTCCTCCTTCCCATCGTCACTCATGTGTTCCTTACGTTTCCCTTGCATCTGTGCTGGCACTTAGCCAGTTTGATTTTAAGTCAGTTAAGGATCTGGATGTGGAAGTAATTTTCTACCTGCTTATCTCCCTGAACCAGATTACTTAGAGAGTTGAATGTCGTTGCTAGGATCAGATGTGCCTGTCAGTGACAGCTTGTCATTAGATGATCTTAGCTGCATTCTGAATTCCTACTTGGACAACTGTTGTAATGTGGCAGATTTGTATTTAAGGCTTGTGTTTTAAGGGCATCTCTCAGTGATAAAGGTGTTAATCAGATATTTTAAGCAGAAATACAAAATGACTAGTAAAACCAAATTTCTAGAGAACTTCTGTCTTTTGTAATAGTTTCATAATGGTACATAACATGTTTCAACTTTTGGCACAGTGACACCAAGTATGAAAATCTTGCCTCAATGTGAATTGTAATTTGAGACTACTGCAGTGAAAAGTAGTACAGCCTGAGGCTTTTTTCTCTAGTTCTGAGGGTCTTCAGTAATGCCTTGAGGCAGCAAGTCCCCCTGCAGCCAGGCTGTAGCTCATAAGCTGCTTACCTCCCTTACATTACCAGAGGTTGCCGTGTATTTCTTGCCTTCTTGTCTTCCAAAGTCCTAAACTGAAGAAACATATAACAGTCTCTTTTTGTACTTGCAGTTGTAATGTAGGAGTTTATGAGGATTTACACAACCATGGCTAACCTCTGTTATTTATTACATTAAGCAACTGAACTGAGTTAATTGTGCCAGTTGAAGCTTCAGGAATGTAAACAGGGCTTTAGTGGTTGATTGCAACTGCATCATATTTCAAAACCCTGGCGTAAGATTAGAATGCCTCAGAGTTTGCATAGAAGTTTGAAAAGAGTATCCGTCATTTTGTTAAGTGTTTTGTAGATAATTGAACTTGATATAGTATAATAGATAGTGGATTTGAACAATCATAAATCTGTTAGCAACTGTTCAGGATAATAAAATATATATATATATGAAAGACTTCATACTTGTGGAAATTCAGGTCAGTTTTTACATGAGATGTCTGAGTTTTCACTCATGGATGTGAAAATCCCTGACATTCTCAGGCTTGAGCTGCAGAAGAAACTTACTCTAGTTTAATGTAAGTAGTTTTCAAAGTCAGTTAACCAAACATATTTTTGTGGGATCACGATTAGTTTGGTTTAATCAGTATTGAATCAGTACCTCTTCCCACTGTGGTTTGGATTTATGACTGAAACTCAGTTCAATTCTCATTTAGTGTGCAACAGTTTAACTCTTTCTGGCCTGCATGAGGCAGCTCAGGATAAAACACCATTTAAAAGTAAGAAAGCTTCACTTGGTGGAAGCAGACCAATAACTTAAACTTTACAATCAATTGTATGTTTGCATTCCAGTGCTCATGTACCACATTCAGTGTCACTGATGTCTTATTTGTAATCCCCAAATAGACCAAATTACTAAAAGCAAACTGATGTGCTCCTCTTGTGGCAGTTTTGTGCCTGGCAGGAAGAAATAGAAGCCAAAGGGCAGAATGCTGTGCTCTTCTGTTACTCTCCTGGTTTCAGCTGTGCCTGTTTATATACGCTGGAAATAAATGCTGAAGACTGTTGTTATGCTGAGGAAACTCGAGCTAATAGTTCCTTGCAAGTACTTTAAGGACATTGTTTGCAGTAGGGAGAGACAATTCTACAGATCTCTGCATTGGAAAAACAAGGGTTAAGGTACAGTGAGCACTTCCCAGTGAGAGTAGTTTAGTTATGCGTTCTTTCAGGAATGTGTGGAAAGGCCTTGTTAAGAAATGCAGGTTATAGAAGAGAAACAAAGATGTTGTGCAAGCTGTCTGAGCTGTGCGGGGATAGCAAGATGGGAAAGGAGGTGCATGATGCAGTTTTTGCTGCTCGCTCTGAGTGCAAACAGTTCCTGTGCTAAGTAAGCTCTATTTCGCATAAATGAAAAGTTAGAATTCAGAACTTGTTTTTTTGTGTTATCTTTGATTGCTTTGGTTAAATTGTGGGATTTGGTTTAGCTGACACTGCTGCAGTTTTTCTTCTGTGATAGCTCTGTTGGCTCAGCTCTCATGGGACAGATGAAGCGTATGCCAACCAAAGGAGTTCTGCTGCCTTCTGTGCATCATTAGCTACATTGAGAGAAACTCCCACTTGTCTGTCAGCACAACTGTACCTGTATTATTATACCTGTAGTGTTTAGGGAAATGTGCCTCGGTTGTTAACCTTACCTTTATTTGTGCAAATCATCATTGCAGACAGTTTTATTTCACTTTATTGACTGCTTGACCTCAACATTTGCACAAAATACAGAAATCATCTGGAAGTCTAATTCAGTTCTTCATTGTGTTATTGACCTTCTAAGACTTGTGCTATGTAACACCTTTGAATGTGATTCAGTCTAACATCAATTACATGGGGCATTATTTTGAGTAGAGTTTTAAACCAAATTTTGTTTTCTTGGCTTTCTTCTAAGAATGTCTAATGAGAAAGTGTCAGCAGCCCATATTATTTGTGATACCTGCACCTTTGTTATAGGAAGGAATTGCATATGACAGTCTACCATAAACTCTCATAAACTCTTAAAAATCCTACATTTGTATTCAGTACATAAAACCTCAGTTTCCTGATTGAAGCACCTTAATTCAGCAGCACACATGACGTTACCTGTCTGTACAGTAGGAGGGAAGTCAATTGTGTTTTTGCTGGAGATTTGAATCAATCTCTGCCTGCATTTTTTGTGCTGTATAGACAGAGTAATGTGTGATCAAACTTAGGTACCTCTGTAAAGATGCCTGAATGCACTCAGGATTAGTACAGGCAGTGGAAAGATATACTGCCTAAGACTGGAAACTAGAAGGAGCTTGGACTGTTGACCTGTCCTGCTAACTGAGAGCATTTATAGACATGTGTCAGTGGATTAAAATCAGATGCCTGTGATGTTACCTCCTCAAGCCATCTGCCAGCTCCTCTGGGGAGCATTGTTGCTCACCAGTGACATGAGTCACTTCTGAATGAGCATCTGAAGTACCTGTTTTCAGCCCAACTTTTTAATACGATTGGCTGGAAGTTGGAGCATGTCCAGGACATGTGCCACAGTCAACAGATGACTGACAGCGATAAGTGCCTGAAATAGAATGGCTAAGCTGGCACAAGTATTATCTAGTCTTTAGTCTGTGAACACTTTTGTGCATCTCTCTCACACAAGGATAAGTGTATTCCTAAAGCTGATGAGGTTAATATCATCTTTCAGTTAGGGAAAGGAGATATGATGTATTATGCATGTAAAGTATTATTTTAATATGTTAAGTTTCATTGGAGATTTCAGGTGAGGTCTTTCCAGTGGGTTCTGGTGGCTTGGCAACCCAGTACAACTCAGCCCATCACTCAGTGAGACCTGGAAGGAAAGATGGCAGATTCAGGAAGGGATTATTCCCCAGCAGTTTGATTGAGTTTGTCTTCTGCTGGGGAGCTGTGAAAAAGGCAAACACCCTTCCAGGTGGCATTAACAATATGCTGAAGGTGAAGCACTTGTCTGGCTGTGCAACAAGTGGGGCTACAGAAAGAAGCTACTCAGCAAAAAAAGTGGGTTTTTTTCTTTGTTTTTTCTCTTTTTTTGACAGATTTTGTTCCTCAGCAGTTCTGTGTGCTGCTACAAAAAAAGTTTGTGCTAGCACAAGTGAGTAGGGAATTGACAGCATGGGAGGGACTTTGCAAAGGTTTCAGTTGTTTCTCTTTGACAGTGATGACTTTTGTCCCCCAGGATTCTGTCTAATGTTTTGTTTTGTTAAACATGGTAAAAACTTAAGAGGGGAAAAAAAAAAAAAAGAAACTCACATTAAATAGAATTTGTTGAATTTTTATTTGTATTTTGTCAGGATCACTTGCTGATCAGTGATTGCCTATTGCAGCTGATGGTACTTCTTGTTTTATATCATTAGTGTGTAATTGAGCTTTCCATATCCATTAGGAATGCTCTTTTTTTTTTTCCTTGGGATATTTCTGATGAGCTTGTCAGTGTTTGTTGTTTAATTTTTATAAAGCATGTTAACAAAATGTAGCATCATTGTGAGAGTGAAACAGACTTGTGGATCAGCAGTAGATTGGTACGACTGGCTCTCAGTTTCTTCTCTGACTCTTTTTGAGACTGTTTGCAGCTCATAGCACTCACCAGACTACTTAAGTTTGCTGCTGTTGGTTTAAGCTGCTTGATGAGCTTACACTAAGATATCAAATGATGATTTAAAGCAGTTGAGACATGGGGACGTTTCCTTCTGCCACCTTTATTGCCTGGAGTGATAACTTTGGGTCTGGATGGATGCTGTGACTTAATAAACTGCTCTTGTTTGCTTGGTGAATGTGAGACCTGTCCCTGTAAGAGGCAATAAGTCATAAGACATAAAGATATGTCACTTTCTCTTTTTATTCTATTTAGCTGTCAAATGTTAAGAGATGAGTGAGAGACTTGTCTTCTTTCTGTTTTTTAAAATTTCAGTATGTTCATTTATATATGAGAAATAGGAAGAAAGTCTGACCTCATCATTTACCATGTTTATGCTTTTAGATGAGTGACCAAAATTCCAGGGGAAAAGAAACAAATGTTTTATGTAACCTAAATTAACATATATTGAAATTTCATTTGACGGGAGCATTGTTTGTGCGTCCAGTTTTTATGTGATTGCATAATGGTTAGTTGATAAATTCTGTTCATTGAGGGAGTGTGTCTGATAAACTGCATCACTGACTGAACATTTTTCACTGATGTGTATGTACTCTCTAACAGGTCTGTTTGTATCTGACGTAGATCCTGGCTCTGCTGAACGCACAGCACAAAAAAGGAAGTTTCCCAGCCCTCCACATTCCTCTAATGGCCACTCACCCCAAGACGCATCTACAAGTCCCATAAAAAAGAAAAAGAAACCTGGTCTATTGAACAGTAATAATAAAGAACAGGTAAGAGGAGTCCTGGTCTTGTAATGCTAGGATATGAACCAATGAAAGATGGATGTAGAGACAGCTGAGCCCCTTCTTTGGGAAGCTTAATTTTTGTACTAGAAAGCAGATATTCACTGCAGGTGCAGTGGTTGTAGGAGCTGGCATTTTAAGTTAGAGTTGGGTGTTTGTAATTTTTATTTTTAGTATGAGGGCATGGTTTTTGTTGTTAATGCTAAAGTCCTACTGCTCCCATGGTACTTCAAAGGTTCTCTCCCCATCCTTTAAACTGTTGAGCAGTATATATTGCTACCAAAGTTGATTAATCAAAGGATCATGCTGGCAGTATTTTTCAGTCTTCATGTTTGAAACGTCATTTTCAGTGCCTTCTGAATATTGAACTTAGAGCATTTGTTGTAGCTTGTGAAAGAACTTGACTGCAGAAGACTGACAGTTTCAGAGTCATTGTGTAATGCAAATGAGGGCATTGTATGAATTACATTGAAAACCAAATGCTGTAAAGCAGCTCTACCATCCTGGAGGAGATTATATGAAAGCAATCTTTAGCTCCACCGAAATGATTTCTCATCTAGTCTGCAGATGACGTGCTGTTATTCTCTTCAGAGTGCTTTTGTGTATTAATGTGTTTTACCACTATCCTATAAACACAGGATTAACTTTTGTGGATTTGAAGCTTTTTTCCGCTTGTGTAATAACATCCACATTAAACATCATCCTGGTACAATTGTACTGGTTTAAAAAGAAAATGAAATTATTAATTGCTGCAGTTTATTCTGGAACAGAGACTTTAAATAAATCATACCAAAGAATGGTCTCTCGGTGCTAAGTGTATTTTATTTAAGGGTACTGGGGAGGTCTGGTAACAGCATGTGTAGGCATTGCTGACGTCGTTTAATGTTCTCAGTTTGGCTTTTTCTGAGTTCACTGCAGGCTCTTAGAATTCCTCCGCATCTCAGATGTTTGCAAGGGAGATGGTGTTGCTTTGCTGCAGTTTGGGTTTCTAACTGTGCTCTGTAGAGATAATGGTACAGACAGCAAGGCTGAATCTCATAGGATTCGTTTCCACCATTCATTCATTCATGCATTTGGAAATACATTGTGAAATCATTTTCTGTTTTCCAGGTATTTCAAACCTGAAATGCTGCAGGATAGAAAAGTTGTGTATCTAATGAAGGAAAGCAGATTAACCATGTTGTTTGGCTGTACTTGTTATGAGTTAGCAAGGAAGTATCGTTGGTTAATTTTTTTTTTGCTTTTGTAAGTTGCTTCTAATTTAATCCTGTCCATCTTGCCAGATTTGAAATGGACATAGCTGAAGGTGATTGACTGTTTCTATCAGGTGTACCAAACTGCTCTATATTTTAGCAGTTCATGGTAAAAAGATCCTTTAACTCCTGAAGAGGTGTAAGCTAAGCACAAGTTACTTGTTCTGCTCCTAGCGTAGGTTTCAAGTATAATGTAGCTGATAGATGTGATTCTGCTTGGCTGACAAATCCATTTTGAAGTCTGACAACATGAGTGGAGCCGCCAGGTTAATATTCTGTACTTGGTAGTGCTGGTGTGTATCGAGATACCATCACTGAAGCAATCATTGCACAATGCTTTGTACTAAGATGCTATGGATGTTCAGAATGGTGCCAACAGGTACTTAAAATATTGAAATACCAAAAATTATGGAGATGTAGATGTAGCTAAAAGAGATTAAAACAAAATCAGGAACATACAACAGTTGGTCAGCTACGATGTATTTGAAGCAGATTTTTCCTACTTAGCTTCAGCGTTAATTTAAACTGGCTAGAAATAGTAATCTTTTTCTTGCCTGAAGAGCACTACGGTACTGCTGTTTTTCCTTCAGTTTTATACATGTCTTGCTAAGGTACTGAAACTGTAAGAGCAAGCTGCCACTTACATGAGCTTGAACTGACTTGTGAAACTGTTGGGAGAACAAAGCCTTTCTTTCATGGTTGTTAACATTTAAACTCTTAAAACACTTTGCTCTGATTAGAACAAGTGAAAGGCTCCTTTGATGTAGCTCAGGGGTTCAGTTCCGTCATTTGGTTGTGTTGTTTGGGTCTTTATTGAGTCTCATTCCTAACTTCTTTTTTGTCTGGCCCTCGGTCTTAGCTCAGAGAAAACAAGGTGATATGTATCTGAAGGGTAGGAACATCCTCAGTCAGAGAATGAATTGCTCCCATGTTCTAGAAGAATGGGCTATTTAATTAAGAGACAATAAGCTCATTTCTCTATAATTGTTTACAGATTTTAAATTTCCTTTAACACAGGAAGTCAGTGTGGATGCGCTGCCTGTGGCTGCATCTCCAACTACCAAGACTTCAGTTTCAAAATCTCTGAGTACTGAGATTTTGCATTTAAGCTGTGGTGCATATAACCGCAAACAAAACGTGCTTCGGCTGGCAATTGTAACTTTCTCTTTTTTGCTCTTGGTTTACACGTGCTCTTCTATCCCGATTTGAATGATTGGCATAGTAATACATTTGAAAAGTACATAAAGCCTTTCCCTGCCCCTCTTATTCCCCAAGAGCACATAGAACCTTCCTTGTAGAGGTCTGGTTGTATTCTATGTTTAAACTTATGTACAGAGCAAGTACAGAAAGTAAAGCTCGGTCCATTTCTGTGCTATCTTTTTAGTAGCTGCAATGTGTGTAGAGTAGGAAATGAAAACTGCCAAAAGAGAAAGGAATTCAAGTGGAACTTTAGGTAGCTTTTGAAATTACAGTAAAATTTTATGGATAATATTCTTTCCTTGCATGAAATATTATACAGTAATTGATTATTAGAGGTAATATACCTTCTTTATCTATTGAGATATATCTCCAGCTGGATTTTCATGGAATACCTCTTCTGCATCATCTGACTTGTCGTTGAAGGCCTTCTATTCATGAGGATAATTAGACCTCGTTGTTTGTTACTTTATAACTCTAGAAAGATCACATTCTGAGCTGGTGTGACAGCGGTCTGTGGTTTGTGTGTGCCGTGTGTGACTGGTTTTGTACAGGTTGCTGCAGAGGTACCCAGCTTTTGCACATTGTTTCGCTGCTTTAGCAGTCAGGCAGACATGTGACAGCTTAAGGGTCTAAGAACTTGTGGAGCTCTGTATGATGCAGGAAGTGCACACAATTACCTGAGAACCAAATGATGTGATGCTGCAAACTACCAGCAGCTGGTTGGGTAGTTACAAGTAACATCACAAACAAATGGCTTTATGTCAAACAGAAAGTCATAGCAAATAAACAGTGTAAAATAAATGATTATTGATCTCCTTCCCCTCCTCAGCAAACCACCTTTAATTAATACCAAACAGAAAACTTAAGTTCCCTTATCATTAATAAATAGCTTTTTTTCAAATCCAGTCTAGGAAACATTGGGTATCTGTTGTCCAATTTTGGCTCTCCCAGGCTCTCCTGTTCCCATGTTTCCATATCATCTATGTCACCTTTAAGCAGTTTGAGGCACAAGTGAAGGAGCAGTCCATGCAGTTTATGAAGTTAACATCATTTTCTAGTGCAGACAAACCAGTGGAGATTGTGTCTTGAATTCTGATGCTCATTTAAATGGTGGATTAAATTTTTCCCCAGGTTCGTGCTGCTGGGGTCACCCTGTTAAAGATGTGAATCTGCTTCTGTGCCATCCTACTTCACATTTTGCTTTATCAGTTAAAATCAGCGTTGACTTGTTTGGTTCTGAAAAGTTGTGAGTTACTGTAGTTTAGGACAGGTTTGTGTGGTGCTCTGCTACTTGTTTCAGGGTTGATTTGTTTCTTCAGTTGTGCCAGGTTTAGCCACCACTACATCTCCCAGTATGTAGCTCCCACAGCCCCATGGGGTTCTGAGTTTGAGGGTGTTGGATTGCGTCACTTGCCACAAAAATTTACTTTGATGCTGAGTGTGATGTGCGTCATTTGGCATCTGAACATGAGATAAATCTTTTCATGACTGACTTTGTGCAATAAGTAAGATGCTGTGTTTACATAAATGTTAATTAAACTCTGTAGATTGCTGTTTGTTTTATATCTGATGATATTTATTGCTATGAATATTATTTTTTATAAAATGCAAATTTGTTTTGAAACCAAACCTGTTTTTCTTGCCTACATTTCAGTCAGAACTAAGACATGGTCCGTTTTACTATATGAAGCAGCCACTCACCACAGACCCTGTTGATGTTGTACCACAGGATGGACGGAATGATTTCTATTGCTGGGTTTGTCATCGGGAAGGCCAAGTCCTCTGCTGCGAACTCTGCCCTCGGGTTTATCATGCTAAGTGTCTGAAACTGACAGCGGAACCAGAGGGGGATTGGTTTTGCCCAGAATGTGAGGTTAGTTTGATATCAGGAGTGAATTTCTTCCGTATATGAGTGATACAAGCAGCATTTTATTTTTTTTTTATGTTCCAGAGTGTTTCTGTTCTATTCTGATGTTGCCTCTTGGTACCAGAAAAAGTTGTGCAAAAAGGGAGCATCTCTTGCTGCTTCCTTGCTTTTTCTCTGTGTTCTCCTGGACTCTGTTGGCCATCTCACCATGACTCTTCAGCTTCTTGCCATCTCTAGGGAAGGCCATTTCAAGGAGAGATCCCTACATCTTACCTCTAATTCTGAAAACATTTCAGTGTTGTCTAGTTTACTTCATGCTGCTTCTTGTGGGCCGATCAGCTCTGCAGAGTGCTCAGAAGATGTGCCCTGTAGGATCTACATAAACAAGAGGATATTATTAGTACTATATTTTCCTGCAGGTCTGAGGAAGAATTTAACTATTCCTCTCCAACAGTTCCTGGGGAGAGGATAATTAGCATCATAGCATCTACAGTGAGTGGAAATTGGTTTATCAGATGGCTTTTTTTTAATTATTATTTTTTTAACATTACATTATATACTTCCTTAGGAAGTAGTTGTTATCTTCTATTCAAATGCTGGGATTTTTTACTGGAGAAGAATTCACCTAGAAATGTTACTGACACAATATCTTTTCATGCTAATTTTTAGAAAATCACAGTTGCAGAATGCATAGAAACACAGAGTAAAGCTATGACAATGCTCACCACTGAACAGCTATCGTATTTGCTGAAGTTTGCACTACAGAAAATGAAACAGCCAGGGGTAAGGAAGATTTCTTTTTTAATGCTTGTTTTGTATGTTTGTCATAATATTGGGTTTTGCTTCTTTTTGTTGATCTGAATCTAGCTTATTTTATCAGGTTCTCTGCCATGTACCACCCGCATATTACAAACAGCCTAGTTCAGACTGTGTATGCTGTTTTGGAATGCATGCAAAACACAGTTCCTTGATGCAGCTTCTAGTGATAGTTTCAGTGGATGCAGTGAAGATACAGCATAGCTTCCCAATGGGAATTTGTGCTTTCTCACTCACTGAAACTGAGCAATGCTGTGTCAAGTAATTAATTATAACCTTTAAAAACCTGGCTTTCCTCTGGTTAGTAGGAATTGTTCTCACCACAAAAATTAGTTCTATCGTATACTTGGGAAACACTGAAGAATTTTTTCTCAGTGACATCCTGTGCCACCAACTTGCGTACTGTAGGAATCTGCATGAACTTCTATCACAGAGGGAAAATGTTGTTTCCTCTAACTTTTACTAGTCTGTCTCAGTGTCTGTCTCAGACTTAACCCTCAAAATCATCAGTGCCTCCTGAGTGTTTCACATATTCCAGTCCCTCATTCTTTCTTCAAATTTCTGATTGCTCATTTTTCACTATACAAGCTTTGACTAGTTTTCACATGTGGGAAGAAAAAAAGTGTAGTAAGATGTTTTAATGGATTGTCATGGCTTATTTGAGCTCCTATTGCTATCCTGTCCCTGTAAATAAATTAGAGGAGTCTCTGTGCTTTACATACAGTAAAATATATTGGAAAAACCAGATGTGTGGAAGGAATCATGGCTGCTTTACAGCTCTGGTGTCTGCATGATAAATATTTTATCAGAAAAATAGTGACAGTTTCTGGGAAGGTTACTCTCTAATGTCGATAAACTTCAACTCTTGGAGTAGTTTAACTCTGGAGTGGTAAGTAGCCTCCTCTTAGGAGTCAATAGAAGCTTTAAATGCTGCTTTTCAGAAGCAAAGTATCAGTGTTTGTTTATTTTGAGTTGACAAAATATTTTGAATGTGCAGCTAGAAAGGCAATGTTTAATGAATGCTATGGGGATATTTTGCCCTTTAGATACTTACCTGCTGTTGTGGTGTCTGATAGCTTTATTTGGCTGTGTTCAGAGAACTGCAGCCCTTCCACAACAGCAGATAAAGTGTGGAGTCCCACTGATGGAAGTTTGACCTTATCTGCAAGACACCATTGCTCTGACAGTTCTGAGACTCAGAAATAATTTTATCAGTCTCGGAACTTTCAGAGTTATCTAGAGTTAGAAATAACTTTGTCAAACTCTAGATAAGGGGAGTATTTACTCTACTAAAAACTATCTGCTGAGCCTCAGCTAATGCTCTGCTCAAGAAAGAACTACTGTAAATAAGAACAGTCCGTTTTACAAAACCCCCAAGGCTTGTAATTCATTACTTCCAGCACATGGAGAATCAGCAATGTGAGGGCATTGATTTCCTCATTTTGCCAGTACTGTGTTAGTTCACAAATTTTTACTATTACTTTTAAAGAATTTTCTCTGATACCACAGTTGAAAGTAGTATTAGAAAAAGAGTGACTATTGAGTTGTTGATGAAATTGTTCAGTATGAAGAAGCAGTGTGATTTGTTTTCTCCTCACAGACAGAGCCATTTCAAAAGCCAGTTTCACTGGATCAACACCCAGATTATGCAGAATATATCTTTCATCCAATGGACCTTTGTACATTAGAGAAGGTTTGTATAAGGCAAAGACCTTTTGAGTTTGATGCTATGGTTAAGCTTTCTGGGTTCTTTGATGAGAGGAAGAGAGATTGCTTGAAATTATTTAAGTGTTTTGATTACAGTTTTGTTATTGTAAAACAACAATGTGCCAATTGAATGTGTCTGTTACAGTCTGAGCTAATAGTAAATGCTCAGGAAAAGCAGTATATGATTTGCCTTGGGACCAGCTGAATGTATGACCAGAGGTCATTCCAGGCTCATTTGCTGATCAAACATTAGAACTTACAGATGTAATAAATACTAGAATATCTGCTGCTGAGATGTGGGAGAAGAAAACAGTAAAGAAGTGGATTACAGGAGTTTGTCGGTTTAGTAATAAGTTAAATGTTTCAAGTTACAAAGTTCTTCATTCCCTGTTGCTTTAATAATAGTATAGCAATGCAGAGCTTTGTTGTGGTAGTGCCTGGTGATGAGTCCTTATTCTCTACGCCCTGGGAGCAGAGATCAGTGTCTTTGTGGCATAAAGGTGTAACAAATCCATGTCACTGATTTGATCTAACTGAATTACTTCACCCAGCTGTTGGGCTGAAATACCAAAAACTGGCTTATGGAGTACAGAAAATATTTTTTTTTCTGGGTTCAGGAAGATGCGAGTTTTACTCATATCTGTTTCCTGATACGTTTTTAAATGTTTCTTTCCAGAATGTTAAAAAGAAAATGTACGGTTGCACTGAAGCATTTTTGGCTGATGCCAAATGGATTTTGCACAACTGCATTATTTACAATGGGGGTAAGCACAGATATGGTGAAAGTATCTTCCTGCTAAATGCTGTAGTTTTAAACATGACTATTTTAAAAAAAAACAAAAAACAAAAAAACCTACATTTACACTTAATAGCAAATACTGCCTATGCTGTCCCTTTCTCAGTAGGAGAGCTAACTGAGGACATGTCCATTACTGAGTAGTGTGTCACAGCTGGGCAGGCTGCAACAGGCATAAAAAGGGAATGCACAAAGATTTTTCTGTGCTGTGTTTGCTGGGAAGAGCCTGTCACTGCTTCTACAAGCATGTGTTTGATATCTACCTGTTTTGCATTGTCTTTTCTGATGTTCTATGTTGTCTTCAACATAAACTTTTTATAACTAAAACCTGTTGATTTTTATCATCATTTTATACTAATGGTTTGCTTGCTTAGAGCATTTTTCTTATTGTCTCCTCAGGAAATCACAAATTGACACAAACAGCAAAAGTCATCATCAAAATCTGTGAGCATGAGGTATGTGGACCGCAGGGAATCTGGTTGTTCTATCTGTATTTTTGAAGTATTCCATTGCTTGTATTTGTGATTGAAATGTTTCCTAATGTGTGTGTTACAAACTATACTTTGTGTAGGGGATGCATATCCATGCCTTATAGAAGGCTTTTGACAAGGGCATTGCTAATAATACTTCCATTAAGGTACTCACCGTATGTGATAAAGGTCACAGCGATGGGAGAGAAGATGTGTGGGATCTGCACAAGGACACCTGTCTTCTAAATGGATGCTTGGAGGTGGAAGAAGAAACAGATGTTCTGATTTGTAGGCGTGTTTGAGGTGGTTCATTTGATGTCCCAGTACAAAAGCCCTGTGATTAAATGCAATAACGACTGCCTGCAATTTTAATTGATCGTTTGAACTGATTTTATTTCACTGACAATTCATAATGCTAATATTACAAAAATTTATTCTAAATGCAGTTTTTCTGAACAATATTTCGTTGGTATAAATTATCTGACACTTTATATTTACGCAGAGTGCTTTTCTCACACCTGTGCTGATGCAGTGATATCCATAATTGTAATAAGTTTTGAGAATCTATCAATTGTTCAGAGAAAAAAACTTGTGTATAACCTGGTCCTGACTTTCTAATTGCCTTATATAATCTGAAAACAAAAGAACAAAACATTTTACTTTTAGTTCTCCTAAATTAGTATGGAATTCAATGTTCAGCTGAAGTTCTATTTTTGCCTTAGAAATAAATGATGGCCAATGATTGTTTTTCATGGTAATAAATGCAACACTAAAGACAGAGTGTACTTTCATGCTGTGAGTAGTGTATGATCTGAAGAGGGGCTTAAAAACGTGTCTTGTTTAACTGGGAAGCATACTTCCCTGGGGTAGGAAAACAGGGTTTTCTTTCAAAGCAGCGTTGAATTAGTAGCAATTAAGGGTTGATTTATGACCACAGATTTGTGGAAAGTATGATGTTTTAAAATTAGATTAATATTATAGTACTTACTAGTCACACCTTGAACTGTGATAAGTTACTGAATAATTGTTTGCCTTTTCTTTTCAGATGAATGAAATTGAAGTATGTCCGGAATGTTACTTAGCTGCTTGCCAAAAACGAGAGAATTGGTTTTGTGAGCCTTGTGTAAGTTAAGGATGGTGGTAGTCCAGCTAGTGCATTAACTGAAGGCTCTTGTTTGTTTCTTCTTATCCTCCCGTTGTTTTCAATCTGTGATAGTTACTGAGAGGCTCTTGAATTAAGGAGAACTGTTCTAGTTTAACAAAGTGACTTGTAGTTATATGTCATGCTCATGCTCTTTGTGGAAGCAGAAGACCATCTCGAGGTGTTGCTGTCAGACTGCACGCTTTTGATGTGAAATGGCTGTAAATTGTGCCAGCAACCAGTTTGCAGTCTCTGCCCTCAAATAAAAGGTGCCCACTGGTGGGTCTTTTGTGATACTTGCACTAAGAGTAAGACATCTGAAATGTGAATGTCTGAAAACTTACTTCTGAGAGCTGAGTATTAAGACTTGATTTTCCTTTATTAACTGTTAATAAGTTGCCTGACTTCTGCTTTTGTTTAATATTGCACCAAACTCTGAAAGACTTAGTAAAGTTCTGAGGTAGAACTGTATGATCTGTCAAGTTCTCTCTTGAGCCTAAGTGGAAATTAGAGAATTTCAAAGGTCAACTGTAGTTTAGGACATGCTGCATATTTGGAGAGAACAAGGGAAAATTAAAAAACATTAGAAGTGCCATTAAGATTTCTTCAAATAATATTATATTTTTGATTTTTTTGTTTGTTTAGTGAAGTGATCTTGTATTTGTCCAGGGTCTTATGTGTTATTTAGTCTAATAAATAAATATAATTTAAAATAACTTAATAATGTTTATCAGCTTTTGAAGGTAACGCTGCCTGTATTTTCTTACTGTATGTTCTACCATCTCTCTCTAGAGCAATCCTCACCCTTTGGTCTGGGCTAAACTCAAAGGCTTTCCGTTCTGGCCTGCTAAAGCACTGAGGGATAAAGATGGGCAAGTTGATGCCCGTTTCTTTGGCCAACATGACAGGTGGGATTTTATCCACAGGTTATTTCTGGTTGTAGTTTAAAAAAAAAATAAAATGGTTTTTTCTAGCACTGAGGAGTTTGGTTGTCCTGATAGTGGCTGTTAGAATTAGAATATGATACTTTTCTCACTTGCATTTTCATGTTTCACTGCTATGACCAATGGAAACATTGTTTTGTAGTGATCATCTTACCAATGGGTTGGTTTGGTTAAATATGTTTTGTCATATTGACCGGTATTGAATCTTCTTTCATGTGTTGCTGGAGAAGAGTAAAATCAGCTAGAAATATCCTAATAGAAACCATTTACTTATTTACCAAAGCCTGAGCACTGACCTTTTATAAGGCAGTGAAGATCCTCTGAAGCGATCCAAGGTGCACATATCTTAATGATGGAGTAAAATCCGAGTTTGGGAAAAAAAAGTCTGCTTAAAATTTAACTGTGTCAATTCAATGTGAAATGTCAAATCATCTCCTGTCTTTCTGTTTGATTTGTAGGGCCTGGGTTCCAATAAATAATTGCTACCTCATGTCTAAAGAAATTCCTTTTTCTGTGAAAAAGACGAAAAGCATCTTCAATAGTGCAATGCAAGAAATGGAGGTTTATGTTGATAACATTCGTAGAAGGTTTGGGGTATTTAATTACGCACCTTTCCGGACACCGTATACTCCCAATAATCAATACCAAATGTTATTAGATCCTACAAACCCAACTGCCGGAACTGCAAAGACAGACAAGCAAGAGAAAATCAAACTGAACTTTGATATGACAGCATCACCGAAGATTCTAATGAGCAAACCTATGCTGAGCAGCAGCACAGGTCGTAGGATTTCGCTGACAGATATGCCACGGTCACCAATGAGTACAAACTCATCAGTTCACACCGGGTCTGACGTTGAGCAGGATGCAGAGAAAAAGGCAACTTCCAGCCATTTTAGTGCCAGTGAAGAATCCATGGATTTTATTGAGAAAAATACAGGTAAAAAGGGGTTGTAAGGCTATTTCTGCATATGGTTAATTCACCAGTTAGAATTCTTGTGATTAGGAGGAGTTTTATTTCAAATTGGATAACTCTTCTTCAAGGCTTTGCCTTTATTTATTCACTTTTGATAAGACTTAAAATTTAGGGATATAAATGTTACCAGTCCTGCCTAGTTAGGTGGAGGTGGTGCTATACAATAGAAATGTAGTATCGCTTCTTCACCTTCTGTGCAGCTGCACTGGTAATGCACACGTTTCTTACTCATGTGAATGAGTGACGGGCACATTTGAAAGAGTCTCTGAACTGGGAGAAGTGACTTTGAGATTTAGTTAAATTTTGCTTATCAGATCAGAATTGCAGCTGGAGAAATTGGTGCTAAATAACCACCCTCCCCTCTGCCACCAGACCCATTTCTAGAAGCTTAATGTATAAAACAACCAACCAACAAGTACCATCCACTGCGCTTATTCCTTTGTTCTGCACTGTTTGTGCATTCCAGTAGTTTCTCCAAAACAGGCAGGCAGACATCTATACATCTTAATGCTCTTAAAAGCTGAGCTGTGAAACCACCTTTGGCTCCAGATTATCTCATGGCCAGATTCTGTACATCTCAGGGAAATTATGATGAAGTAACTGTATGAGTTTTAAGTGTATGAAAACAGGTTGTTATTTCAGTAGAGAATACCATGTCAAAAGGAATGATTCGTTCTATGCATCAATCCTCGAGTGTGGATGTGTGTGTAATTTCCTACACAAGGTGTAGCTTGCAGGTACTGCTTTCTGTCTTAAAATTTAGAGGTTTTATTGTATGATATTTTTTCCTTATAGTAGTAGAGATAGTTACCAAAATCACATTAAAGCTGTTACGTTAGAGAAAGGTAATAGAAGATGACAAATAATATCCTATTATTCTACATTCCTGACCGTCATAGCAATTCTGGGGAACTTTTCACTTTCCTCTCACCTTACTGATCCTGACTTAGTGGGTAGAAATGCCAGATTTGACTTAGCAGCAGGTAGTTGGAATTGATGGAGGTCTCTTCCAACTGAGCTCCTCCACACCCAGGCTGGATGTGGCTCTGGGCAGCCTGGTCTGGTGGTTGGTGACCCTGCACATAGCAGGGGGTTGAAACTCCATGATCATTGTGGTCCTTTTCAACCCAGGACTTTATTTTCATATTCTAAACTCACGTCTTCCAATTTCCCACCTGGCATTTCCATCTGTATATTGTCTCAATTGCAATATATGTGTATTTTTTAAACTTACCTGTCCTGTTAATGGAATGTATGTGGTGCATTAAAATGGAGATGAAATTACTTCGTTTGCTGTAAAAGAAAATTCCAGGTAGGAAGACTGCACTGTATTTAGATGGGGATGCTTCTATTCAGATGAAATGGATGGTTCTGTTTGTGCATTTTGAGTGATATGAAGGAAATAACTTGGAAACAAATTTAAGTCTTATCCTGGGATGTAGCAAATGAATGGCAGCTGTCAGATGTAGTGTTGAGTTGAGGATTACCTGAGCATTAAACGGAAGTTGAACACACAGCACTTGCTGTCAGAAATTGGAGGGTTTTTCAGGTAATGGCCCATAGAAGCTTCCTTTTGTAGACTTGGCCGGGAGTTTCCTGAAGTTCATGTTTGAAATGTGACTTTGTGGATGTTTTGAAGGATCAGAGCACAGACTTTTGCTTAAACTGTAAAATTGGAATATCCCATTGCCTTATCTGAGGGATTTTGTCACTGATCTCCAGCTGCACTGACCGCTCTTAATGATTTCTCTTAATTCTTGTTTAACATCTCCAGAAAATGGCTAGATTTTTTTTGTTAATGTTTACATGCATAAATTAGTAGCAATTCAGAGTCAAGGGTTAGTTTAAGTTTAAAATAACCAAATCTCAAAAGCTAGAATCTTGAGAACAGAGAGCTTTTGAGGGTAAACGTGCATTTGGTGTAATTAAATAAGTCATAAGTTAGTGTGATTTTTCTTAGAATTGCTTTTTTATTAAATGAAAATCTAAGGGATATTTGAAAGTTAACAGTAGAGGTATAGAATAATATTTAAATGATTAAACAAAAACCTTTTCACTGCTTTTATAAGTTGAAAAGCTGTTTTGTCCCAGCACGTGTGGCCTTACTGTGATTATTTTTAAATCTGTCTTTATTAATTTTGTGCTCTTTTCAGCTTCTCCTGCACCAACAAGAACAGGTCAAGCAGGGAGCTTGTCAGGCAGCCCCAAACCCTTCTCTCCTCAAGCATCAACGCCAATTTCTGCTAAGCAAGAAAGAACTGCCACTCCAGGGAGCATTCTGAATCTGAATCTTGGTTAGTGTTGACTTTTAGAAGTCCAAGTGTGTTGTAGCTGAATAAACTATGGTGGTGCCAAGATAATGTGAACAAACTTAGTCCTAGGTAGCTTTAAATGAACAAAGAACTTTAAATGAGGCGTTTTGTAATTGTTGTTCCATCAATCAAGATATTTGATATTTTGTAAGTGGAATTGAAATTTGCTGTTTCTTTTTGATCAAAAGAAGTAGTTAATGGATGATTTCTTCGCTGAATTGTACAATAAATGTTTCTGAACAGTAGGTAAGTTTCTAAAGCTTGTAATTACATGAACTGCTGATGACGTTTTCACTTGTCTTCTGGTCTTGCAACCTAGATGTCAGTTCTTTGCTGACCATCTGTAGCAAGGGATATACTGAGATTCTGAGATTGAGATCTGGAAAATTGAATTAGGAAAGTACTGCTTTGGTAAAATAGTTCTGAAAGCCAAACAGATGTAAATCCATTTCCTCAATCATGTTTTGCTTCTATGAATGTTCTTATTCAGTTCTGGATACATTTTCCATCCAATTGATGTTACGTGGAATGACAGAATGTTTCCTGGTCTTCACTAAATGCTAAAGGAAGGTTCAGATCAAGTTTTGCATTTGTTTAAATATACCACGCTTTTCAGTGTTCATCTGTGCTTGTGGACATACCCATGGAATTAATGACTTGCTGCGCCACAGCTGATTGTCTTTCTTATCAGATGTAACAATGCATTTGAAAAAAAGAAACATCACATGGGAATTGTTTGAGGCACAGATGGGAGGCATCAGCTTGAACATAGAACATTTTGAATGAATGGTGATACTAGGAATGGAAGCGGCAGCCCTTCATTTGATTTCATTTCAGCTGCACTAAACCTGACTGTATCTGCAGAACCCATGGATTTCAGATGTGACTCGTGCTGTCTTATTCTCAAGCACTGTGTGAAACGGGATTCCCCTAGAAAGCAAAATTGAAAATATGCAAAACAAAAACTTGTATCTTAAGGAGAATACTAGAAGGGCTCTGTGATCCTCCTCCAGTTCAACAAGGAGGAAGGGAAAACAGTGGAAAGGAGCCATCAGTTGTTGCTGGTAGACTGGCTAAAGTGAAAAGTGGAGGTGTGAATAACCAAGATATACACAGATTGCTTGGAAAAAATGTATAGTACAGGACCTGTCCTTGTGAAATGGAGACAGAAAAAGACAGACAACTTTAACACAATAAGGAGTGAAATTCCTGAGGTGGATGATAAGAAACAGTGAAGACTTTGGAGATGAGAATTTGAAGATTTCTCCTCAGGGGGTTTGTCTGCCCTCCGGCTCTGGTTTCTTACTGCAGCGTTAATGAGGCAAATCAGAAACTTGGGTCTTCTCAGTGAGACCCCCCTTGTGGGCAAGACAGATAAATTTGGGCTGTGAGACTTACTTCCATGTTAAGATGCAGGACTCCCTGGGGAGGTGTTACAGTGTCTCTTTGTCCCCATTTTTCACATTTCAGGTTGTCTGTGCTGTTACTCAGTCAGCTTTCTCTCACGTGGACGGTGACCTTTCTTCTCTTCATAAAACATTTTTCTCAATTCCTTTTCCTAGATCGAAGCAAAGCTGAGATGGATCTGAAAGAGCTGAGCGAGTCGGTCCAGCAGCAGTCCACCCCTGTGCCACTCATCTCACCAAAGCGACAGATACGTAGTAGGTTCCAGCTTAATCTTGACAAGACAATAGAGAGCTGTAAAGCACAACTTGGTGAGTATCCCACGTCTGCAGTGGAAACCTGGAGCTCACAGTTGAGAAAATGTTGAGTTGATAAAATCTTGAATTTTATTTTCTGACATTTCTGATTTTTGCCAAAAAGCTTTCAGCTTTTGTTCTGTTTTTGTACCATTCTGATGTAGGTGGTTGGACAGATCCATACATGTACTGCTGGCTTTGTACACCAAAAAAACAAAGATCAGTGCCTAACTTACGTTAGCTGCACAGATTGTATACCCAGTCACGCTGTTAAAAAGCACTAACACTGCCTAGCATTTAATTGAAGATTTCCTTGGCACTAAAAAGTTACAGGTTCTCCTTACAAAAGTCATGCAGTCTGAAGCTGATTCTTCAAACATGACTAGAAGTAACTGCAGTCAGTTGAGTGGTGTTACTAATTTTAAGGTGGTTTCTTATAGTTACTGATCATTCCTCTTAATATTTGCCAGTGTTGGTACAACACTGAACAAAGCTACAGCTTGTAGGTAGTGAAAAAGCGTTGTATCAAATAAAAGTAAGAATTGGTATATATGGAAGGTAATTCTCGCTTATCCTGATACTGAGATAGTGCATTAAGGGAGAGGCTGATAGCTGAAGGATTGATGGTTAGAGTAGTGGTACACATATACTTTGTTCTACGGAGGGCTGGGTTTGGGGTTTTGCCTTTTTTTTCCTTTCTCCTCTGGTAATACCAGTCAGTCTGATGTTAATACGGAACGTTCTTTCCTCCCCACCTTTAGGAATAAATGAAATATCTGAAGCTGTTTATACTGCAGTAGAACACAGTGACTCTGAAGATTCTGAAAAGTCTGACACCAGTGACAGTGAATACAGTGATGAGGATCAGAAATCAAAGAACGATCAAGAAGATGGAGAGGATAAGGAAGGTACAAGAAGTGACAAAGAGTCATTAAGCTTGAAAAAAAAACTGAAGCCCCCAGCGCAGAATGAAGATAAGGAGGAACTTAAAAGCACAAGCCCAGAAGTGGAGAAAACAGATGATCCAGTGAAAGAAAAGGCAATTACAGACACTGACAAAGAGTTTTCTGAAAAGGGAAAAAGTTTGCAACATCCTGCAAAAGAAAAACTGAAGGGTAAAGATGAAACAGACTCTCCAACAGTGCATCTCGGACTGGACTCTGATTCTGAGAGCGAACTGGTCATTGATCTGGGAGATGATCATTGTGGGCGTGAAGGACGGAAAAACAAGAAAGAATCAAAAGAACCTCCTCCTAAACAAGATGGTAGGATAAAATTCTGAATTATTTCTTCCTTTATCATTGCGCTGTTGCTCCAGTCAGAGCTGTTAGCTCTGATTTTGCATTGAGATGGTAAAATATCTGTGCTGCAACATGATCTTCATGAATGATTTTCCATTCTTTCTGAGTAAATGATATTTTCAGCCCCTGTTATAATTTCTGGATTAAGTTTTAAAAAAAAAAAAAAAAGTATTCCCATACACGTCCCAGAATCGCAGCTGTTTAATCACTGGAATTTTTCAGAGATACAAATAGTCTGAGTTCCAATTGAAATTAGTGCTTTCAGGGGGATGGGAACTTTTATGCTTATGCAGGGGAGAGAAAGGGCTCTAAACCTTAAGGGAAGGGGATTATCAGCCCAGGGAAGACAGTTCTTTGATCAGTGCTAATGTTTCGCTGTCAGGCTGCACAGCAAGAGAACGGGATCTGATACACAGAACAGTGGTCTATAAGCTCTGGGATGACAGGTGTAAGGGGTAACCTAGAAACATCTTAACGAATGATAACTTCTTGTTCTTCCAGAGAGGTTTTTGTTTACAAGCAGCCAGGATGGGCTATGAAAGGCTTGATTAACATGATTTATGTCTGTGGCATGATGGCTTCCTGAAAGGAAGCTGCAGTGAGGAAGGTGTCAGCCTCTTTTCTCAGGCAATAGGACCTGAGGAAACAGTCTCAGTTTCACCAGTGGAGGTTCAGATTGGATGTAAGGAAAAATTTAATCATGAGCAGGAGAGTGATCAGGCATTGAAATGGACTGCCCAGGGAAGTGGAAGAGTCCCAGTCCCTGCTGTTATTTAAGAGATGTGCATTTGTGACACCTAAGGAACTTGACTGGTGACGGAGCACAGTAGGTTGGGTTGGCAGTTGGACCTGGTGATCATGAAAGTCTTTTCCAACTTAGATGAATCTATGATTCTTTTCTAATTCCATGAGAATTTCTATTCCGGAAGGTGAATCTGACTTTTCAAAAATGTGGTGTAAAATTATGAATCAGATTTGGTGGTGAAAAGCTGACGTTACATTTTGTTTAGTTGTAGGTAAAACTCCACCTTCTTCCAGTGCAAGCACCCAGCCCCTACCAGAAACTCCAGTTCTCACCCGCTCTGCGTCCCAGACTCCACCAGCTGGTGTGACAGCAACTACTAGTGCTACTTCTACTGTCAGTGCTCCATCTGCAGCCACTGGAAGCCCTGTGAAGAAGCAGAGGCCTCTGCTGCCGAAGGAAACTGCCCCTGCAGTGCAGCGAGTAGTGTGGAATTCTTCAAATAAATTTCAGACATCTTCTCAGAAATGGCACATGCAGAAGGTGCAGAGACAGCAGCAACAGCAGCAGAATCAGCAGTCTCAGTCACAGCAACCTCAGTCCTCTCAAGGGACAAGATACCAGACGAGACAAGCAGTTAAAGGTACACACTTTCTAACTCAATGTGCCCATGATGCCATAATCCCCCAGTAGTGATGTCAGTGCTCCCAGCTGCATAACCAGGAATTCTTCCATGTAAACAAAATCTCAGAGTGTGGTCATTCTTTGATAAATGACTATGAAACACAACCACATACTCACCATACCTGCTCTTTCTGGTGTGAATTTAGAGTCATATCTCCTTATTTGAATGACAGACTGTCTGTGTGTGTATCTGCAAAATATCCTCGCTGTTCTTAGCCATCAGTTTTGAAAGACTAAATTGAATTATTTTCTGGATTACACAATGAAATCATTGATTCTGTTTCAGTTGCACAATTACCACTGTTACCTCAGATCTACAGTCTGTACCCAGTTTTATCTGCCAGGAAGCTGATTTGTTTAATCATCGTAGCTGTGTTCTGTATTATATGCTAGAAAATATCACATGAAAACACTCTAAAATATATAGATTTTCTTATACACTGAATTGATGTTCAATAGTACACAGTTAAATTGAAGAACCATTTTATTTCAGTAATTTCTCTTTTGAGGATATCATCAACTGAGATCTTTAATAATGTGAATTGTTAAAAATGAGTTGGAAACTAAGGCAGGTACACCATTAGGGATGGAAGGCTGAGGCTCTTCGTGTCCTGGTTTGGGCTCTTATTTTTGAATCACCAGCTGTTTTAAGATTATTTGAAATATTGGCAAGTGTGACAAAGCCATCCTGCTTACTGACTTCCATCCCACTTGAGGTAACTGTATATCAATTCTTTGCTTTAACGAGTTAACCTCACCTTACATTCCTTACTCTCCAACCAGAGGCTAAGTTTGAGCTGGGTGTATTACATTACATGTCAGAACACAAAACTAACAATAATTAGTAGCACTAATAATGAATGCAAATAACACCAGAGAGTACAACTAAAATTCTTCCTAAAGCTCTCTTCAAAAGTAGCTCAATAAATCTTGTTTCTAGTGAAACAAAGTCCATAATGTTCTTTCAAATGGTGACAAATGAAAATGTTTAAGATGGGTTTATGCTCATACCTATGGGACTAGTTGGGAGCTCTCCAAGTTGGGAGATTAGGAGGTGGGATGGGAAAGTCCCACGATGGGCAGAACAGATCAGAGGGAGACTTCTGCACTGACCAGTCTAAACTTGTAAGTTTTGAAGTTCTTTGCTGTATTGTCCTCGAGCTGTATAATTGTACATGAGTTCAGTGGCTGGTTGTTATAAAATCTATTTGATAATTGGCACCTTTGTACAAATAGGAACAATCTTGAAGTTTTCTTGGTGCATAATTTAATGAACATTAAAGTTAGAAGTCACCTATTCATTTTCACAATCATTTGTGATTAATGATGTGCTCTATGTTCTTTCCATAGCTGTGCAGCAAAAAGAGATCACCCAGAGCACTTCCACATCAACCATAACCTTGGTTACAAGTACTCAACCTATTTCTATGGTCACAAGTTCTGGATCTGCAAGTACACTTTCTTCCTCACTTAATACAGACTTGCCAATCGCTACAGCTTCAGCTGATGTGGCTGCAGACATTGCTAAATACACGAGCAAAGTAAGTTCTCAAACAAGATTTCCTTAAACTTATTTTTATAACGAAATTCAGAGCTTTTAAAATTCCAAGTTCTGAAATAAAAACGTTATTTAGAAATTAACAAGCAGTAGGTAGAACCAGTTAGACTCAGCTATTACTGTAGGAGTAGCTGAACAATGTCATTCTAAGCCAGATGCTAAGCATGGCATGCTCTGGCTGCCCAGGCACTTCAGACCTTTTCTCTCTCCTATTTCCCCATTACTTCTGTTGGTTACATTGCATCATGTTTTGGACAATTTTGGTATTTCCCGGAGGTGTAGGTATCCTCACCACCACAGTTACAGTAGGCACTAAGTATTGATCGTGTGCATTCAGTAAAACACACTTTTTCTACTGCCTAAAACAGTCCTTCAAAAGGAGATTCATAAAAACATATATATATATATATATATATATGTATATAGATACTAATAGTAATACAGGTTCACATTGGAGTGGTTGAAATGGTTATTAAGGATACATCTAAAACTTTTATTTGTCTTTCAGATGATGGATGCCATCAAAGGAACGATGACTGAAATATATAACGATCTGTCAAAGAATACCACTGGAAGTACAATAGCTGAGGTTAGTGTGAGATTGGAAGGGAGTCTGTGTAACACTTAGAAGTTGTAAAAAAAATTTTGTGCATAAAAATGCCACGTAATCACATACTACCATAAGAGTTACATGATTATGACCACAGATATAATACTTCTTTTTAAGTTTGCTGACCGTATTATCATGGTTAAATATATAATCTTTAGTTTGTATTAAACAAAACAGGGACGTTGCAGTTGGGAGCAGCGGTGTCTGTAGTGAATGAAAAACTCGCTTTCCTAAGTCTGGGCTCATTGAAATAAAAGAATCAATGAAATGGCACATGAAAAAATACAAGCAAAACTTAGAAACAGGTTTTTGACTGTGGTTAGAGAAGTTGGAGACCTGACGAATTTTAGATGTAAGACCAAGTTTAATGGAAGTGGTTTTTGTTTTCAAACAATCTGGCACTTTTTATGATTGGAAAACATTCAAATTAGATAGGATACCTATTACCCATGTTGTTAAAAAGGAGCCTTAATGTAAGTGACGATCAAACTCTTTGTTATAGCCTTGGTTTTTTGTGTAATAGTTCTGTTATATTCTGTACTCACTACCAAATATTAACATTTAATATCTATCTGTAATATTCAGATTCGACGTTTGAGGATTGAGATAGAAAAGCTTCAGTGGTTACATCAGCAGGAACTCTCAGAAATGAAGCATAATCTGGGTATGAAAAAGACAAACACAAAATCTGAATGCTTGTCATATACATTGCCTTCATCATAGATACTGTGGATTGTCCACGTGAAGGGTCAAACACCTTGTAGGATGTGCTGTCAGTATTAGTGGATGTCATTTCAGTCCATACACAGATTACTTTTATCTGTGCACAGTAAACAACATCCAGATTTGAGACCCTCTAAAAAACCTGAAGGTTCACAAGCTCAGGGGACCTGATGAGCTGCTTCTGGAGGTACTGAGGAAAGTGGTCAATTAAGTTGCTAAGCCACAATCTGTATCTTAGAGAAACTGTGGCAGTGAAGTTCTGACAGACTGGAAAAGGGGGAACGTAACTCCCATTCCTTTAAAAAGGAGAAAATGAAGAGCTGGAGAACTGCAGGCCAGTCATTTTCACCTCTGTGCCCAGCATCATGGAGTGTAGTAATAGGCAGTGGCTTTAATGGAAGACTTGTGTTTGCTGAGTGGATATGAAGCAGATATACCTAAGTTTGGGGAATATTTTATTAGCTTTCATTTCATGGAAAGGCAAAATTGATTTATCTTTGTATTTTGAGTAGAACTGACAATGGCTGAAATGCGTCAGAGTCTTGAACAGGAACGAGATCGTTTGATTGCTGAAGTGAAGAAGCAGCTGGAAATGGAAAAGCAGCAAGCAGTGGATGAAACTAAAAAGAAGCAGTGGTGTGCCAACTGCAAGAAAGAGGCCATTTTTTATTGCTGTTGGAACACGAGCTACTGTGACTACCCCTGCCAACAAGCTCACTGGCCTGAGCATATGAAATCTTGTACACAGTCAGGTAATCTTGCTCTGGTTTGCATGTTGCACAGCTGAGGGGAGCTCGGGTGGGTGGTAATACACAGTGATTCAGTGTTCGTCATTTGCATGTATGCAGATATGCCTGTTAGGATTGATTGAGGACTGGTGCACGAGAGTAGTGGCTATTCTTTCTTCTTTTTCTTTAGCTACTGCAACACAGCAAGAAACCGATACTGAAATTAACACAGAAACATTAAATAAATCATCCCAGCCCAGCTCAAGTGCACAGCCCACGCCCACGGAAACAGCCAGCACCCCCAAGGAAAAGGACATTTCAACTGATAAAAGCAAAGAAAGCGTTACAGTGAGTATTACTGCGGTCACTTGAAACAAAAATAGTATCTAAGAGTCCTCTGAAACCTGCCCCTAAAGGCCTCCCTGGGTCAGCTAGGAATTTATGGCCATTTGCAGGTTTCAAGTGTGTGATTTGGGGAATAAGAGAGAGAATTGTGGCTGTTTGTTTGTTTGTTTGTTTGTTTTTCCCCCTGTCATCTTGGGAAAAATCTCCTTCTGTCCTCTGGGAACACCCTTTCCCCTGCACTCATTCCCAATAAGAACTTGTGTTGGCTTGACTCATCCTTCCAGCCAAGGGGGACTGGACCTCTTTCTTTCTCTCTCTCCAGGACCCATCAGTGTAGCTTCTGGTCTGGATCTTTCGATACAAGTTGCCTTCTGATAAGCAATACTGACTGCAGCACTTCCAAGCCCTTCTTGCCTGGAGGTTCAGAGGCCAAGCTCAAGACCTGCATTCAAATCAACTTACTTTATCACAACAGACTGCCGATAGGGTACCGCAGTGTTCCATAACACTGATACAACAGTCCACCTGGATCTACAGTTAACGGAGCAGTGTACAATTACGAAATCCTCCATAGCATCTACTCTGATAGTATTCAGTAGGCAAGGATGAGCGAACGCTCTACTAAAAGGGACTTAACATTGCATATATAAAAAATGTTTATAGAGAAGATTCTGCTTTATAGGTAGGGCTTGACTATTAGCAATTTCAGCACCGTTTTTCTTCTGCCCTTGCAAGATTTATTAAATGAAAAGTTTTATGGGGGGGCTTATCCTTCAAACCCTTTACACTTGATCCTCTACATCAGTAGGAGCCTTGTTGTATTTTAAAATATTAAAAGCAAACTAATTTTGTAGTATTGTGATTCCAGCATGATGTCTCATTGAGATAGTTCTTCTAGAATTGGGAAGCATAGTATAATAGAGAGCTGTGTTCATTTCTTGACACTTTTGCTACTGTCTGGTGTTAGATCTCTGGGCTTGACATGTCATCTAAGGGAGTAACTTGAGAAACAGACTTAAAGAAGGGATAAAGGATGTGCTGTCCCACCTGAACCGGGGGGAAGTTCTTTGAACTTCTTTGTCTCAGTTGAAGCTCGTATGTATTGTCTGTGGCAGCGCGACCTTTGTACTACTGGGAGAAAAGGGGATCAGAGAAAATCAATTGCCTAAAACTTTGGCCAGGGAATATTCCAGTTATACTGATCTGGAATTGCTTTCACGTAGGTATTCTACCTGAAACATCATGCTGTACACATTGATCATGTTCATAATTTGAATTTTGCTTTATTAACAAAGAATTAACCTGTGAATTCATTAAGATACAAATTTTTAGCTCAAACAAAACATCCATCATAAATTTCATAAAATAATAACGACTAGGTGGAATTCATGTAAAAGCTGAGACTTTTACTGAGGTTGCCTGTGCTGTCTCTGCAGATAGCAACAGGTGTGACAAGCAACCAGCCTATAAAACTGGTCCAGGTACCGCAGACCACCACCTATATTCCAACTACTCAACACACAATTGTAATGTAAGTACTAATTCATCATTTAAAGTCTGCAGTAGTTCTGTTCCTGGCATTAAAATTGCACAGTATTTCTGGGGGGTTGTCTCCATTTGCTGTTCTATCAAGATATGAATTCACTGGTGTAGTTTCAATTTGCAGCGCAAAATGTCCTATTTTGCTGTGCAACATTCCACCCTTCCATTTCATCACTGATTATTACAAGGATTCAGGAGCTCTCCTTAAGAACAGTGAGGCACTGAGGATAGTCAGACTTCCATTTTACATTATTGTGTTAGTTATTTGTCCGTTTCATGTATATACTTGAACACGTCAATGTAAATATATAGAATTCATTTAAAGTATCTTTTAAATATCTTTTTTTTGTCTATGGTATCCTAAAGAGATTTAACCAATTCTGAGCTATGCTCGATACTCCCGTGACATCTCAGTAACTATGAAAGAAAAATATGCATTCATTGGTAGCGTGTCTCCCATGCAGTCTTGCACATTAGCATTGTGAAATTGAGAAATAGCATTGAATTCAGACCTGTTGTTTTTTTCTTTTTTTTCCATTGAGAACTTAACCAAGGACACTTGAATACCCTTTTATCAGTCACTGGAGATGGGACAGCAGTGAGTTTGGTTTTTATGTTTTGCGTACCGTAATGTCACGTTCTTTCAGCTGGTCGTGTTGTGCAGTGTTCACTGCAGGGTCAGCGTGGAGTCTGAGCTGACCTCTTACCAAACAGAGAAACGCTGATCCTGCAGTGCTGACTGAGCTGCAGGCCTTGTCTCACGCGGTGCGCTCAGCTGAGAAGCCCACGTTTAGGTAACTTCAGTTAGTTTTCTGACTGGAACTAGAGAATAGAAGCGCAAGTTTAACATTGTGACTGTGAGGCCTCATTAGCTGAGTCACTTTCTTTTGCGTTGTGTACACACACGGATACACGTGCACCCGCACACACTGCAGCATCTGCACACGTGTGTGTAGGAACACACACACACACACAGTGTTTCATAGCCATCACATTCAACAGGAAGAATTTATTCTCAGTGGATATCATGACTTATCACATTCCTAAGCATTTACACTCGACTTGTTTGTCCCGTCTGAGAGCACAGTGCACCTTTGCAGGATTGGCCCGAAGTCATTTGAATTGAATTGCTGTAACAAGTTTTTGTGTGTTTGAAGTGGAACGGCGGGCATGGCAGATGTTAGTCTCTGTTGTGAATAGTTGAGAGGTGCTAAGATCGCAAAGTGGCTTCATGTAATGTTCAGAAAAATGGCAGTGACCCCCATCAGTTTTCTGTAATACAGAATATGTTGAGTGATGTGAAGCGTAAGTGGAACGTCTGAAGGCTTCGACCTTTATTTGTGCATGTTCAAAGCGTGGTACACATTTGCATTAGCCTTGCACAGCTACAGACACCTCTGTACTCTAATGATTGCACGTGCAGTTTAAATACTTTTAAACCTTAATGCATGTTTAATATGTATGCAAAATGTACAAATGTGAAAAGCTGGCAGAGGTGGAAAATTTACCTCTCAGGGAAATGATCCTAATGCATTTAAGGAGTCTTGCACATTCCATATCCCCAGCACTCCAACAACTGAAATTAATTCTTTCAGTTGTGTAAGTGTGTATATGTAAAAGACAGCTGTGGCGACCTTAATTTCCCCACCTGTAGTGCTAACAGTGATGTTCATAATGGCTTCTTTTGAGTTCAGTTTGCACTTTGTTCCCAACCAGGCATTTCCTCCCTCTGAACAACTTTCAATACATCTTCTGGGTGCTGTTTCCATTGACCCCTCTTTACACCTCTGAAATTCATCATCAAATGACAAAAACCTTGAATTTATTCAGAGAACTGATTTTGGGTTTGGTTTTTATTCTTTCTGTGGTTAAAATGCCATAAACATTTAAATTCATTGTCCTTGCGTTCCAGGGGATGTTATGAGTAGGCTTCTGGAAGGGCACGGATTGTGTCACAAAGGAGCTGGTCAACACGAGGCTGTAACCCATCTCAGTAGGGATATTCTCAGTCTTTCCTGAACACCATCAAGGCACTAATGTGGTTTCTCGGATTGATGGGGGGAAGGCATTGGGCTTCAGTGAAGTTGTGTGTTGTTCTCCCGTGTTCGCTTTGGAAGCTTACACTGACCTTAAGGGGGAATCCTGGGCGTCCCTGTCAGGTTTCTCATATTCTCACTCCTCGTCTCTTCCACAAAGTGTTGTGAACTGAACTGGATGCGTTTGTTTGGTCTCCAGTTGTCCAGCACTGCGCTGTATCAAAGCATGATTCCAGTTTGTGCGGCATAACGTTCCTGAGCTTCCTCACGTTTCTGTAGGAAGGTTAAGATTCAGACTTAAGATCCAATAAATCCTTCTCCAGACGTTCCAGAGTGATGTGACATTGACCAGATTGTTTAACATTCTTGTGCCTTTGTCTCTGCATCCGTAGAATCCATTTCTACCCATAGAGATGTCCTGAAGCTTCATTTGTTAAGATTTATAGATCATAATCTGTACGATGGAAGTGAAAATTTATTCTATATGAGTATTTTTGCAAGGAGTGTGAGCCAGTTCCCAGAAATGCTGAAATGCTGATGGTTTCTTTATCAACTTGTGCAGAAGTTTAAGTATTTTTTTTTGGTTTAAATGGATGTTCTTTGTTCTCTTCTGTGTAGACTGAACGCGTGGGGGAATTCCTTTGTGGGGAGGTGGGGAGATGTAAGGGGTGTACTTACAGACAAGGGTATTTTTGTACTCCAGGTTGATTTGGTGGAACTTTTTCAAATGACGGAGGATTTTCTTAGCCCTTTTTTTTTTGTGAATTTATTTGGGGAAAATACATAACTGGATGTAGTAGCTTTGAAAACCTAATTCTCCAAGCATAGGTAGGGTGTGTACAGTACCTATAGGAACAGCTGGTCCCAGTAATTATAAAGGAACAATTATACAGGAAAAAAACCCAAAACCCTCTTGGCTATAGGAAAGTAATACACTACTTTCTGCCTTGGAATGAGGTAATATTGTGGTAATAAAGGTATTAATCCTTGCACAAAATTGGAGCTTGTTCTGGATTTTCCCTGGACGATAAATCTCTATTTCTGTGGTCATGTTTATATGACCTCTAACATAACAATATGTTTCTCTTGGTTTTAATCCACAGACCATTCCTGTAGCGGTAAGTCCTTCTGCTGGGACAGTGGCAATGAGAACTGGAGTTCAGTATGTTCAGACCACAATGCCAGTCCAAGTACGAAGAGTCTAACTGCTAACAAGAAGTCCATACAATTGTTGGAATATATAAATCTAATAGAAATGTGAAAAATAAACACAGTTCTTTGGATTAACCTCAAAGGTTCAGACTTAAGCTTTGTATAAACGTACAAAGCATTAACTACACTACATTAATGTAAAGCATTAGCGCTGGCTTAGAAAAGCTGAGGACAGGTAAGATCCGTGTCAAATCTCTGCCTCTTTTGTAAATAATGTACAATTTGTGGATGTCACTGAAGTTAGAGTTCCATCTCCTTTTTATATTTGTATGACTTTAACTTATAAAGAGTGTTTGAAGTTGGAAAAGAAAGGTTTAAAGCAGCCTTATCATAAGCTAACACTGAAAACTGGTCTGGGAAAATGGCAGTCGTGCATCAAATAACCTGAAGAACCTGAACAACTCGATTTGCATTTGGATGAGAACCATTTCTGCACTTGGAGACTCTTGTAGAATTCAACCAAATGATGAAGGCTCTCTTTCTTTCTGTTCATTGTGTTAGGCCAGTTCTGACATTTCCCGTCTGTGGACCTGAGATACGTAAAGATTTGCGTTGTTTTTTTTTACAGTGACCAGACTGTTAAAATTGTTTACAAGAAACAAGGTGAATTTCATTCAGGTTGATATGTGAGGAGTTGTGCAGTGTAACACCAGCTGGTTGGTGCCGTGCTGTCGTATCACTGATTTCACAGAGGAGAGGGTTGTTTTCTTTTTCCTATTCTTCACAGTTCAGTTTTCTTCCTTTTATCTTTTATTTTTAATTCTAATCCTCTACAAAGGACTTTGAGAAGCTTTTCACGTGGAACAAGAGCTTGGGGTGTGGAGAAAAGCATGGATCAGGAAACGCGGGCAAAGGACTTCTGATGCTGGGCCAGAGCATGTATTATTTATATGATGGAATTTATGTTTTTATGTAAGCATGAAGCAGTGCAGTATGAGAGAAAGTAACCCATGGAAATGCTGTCTGTTACACTTATACTGTAGTACCATTTTGTACGTTGTGTAAAACGAAAGCATTGAACAAAGCAAAGGTGATGTATGTATATGAGAAAATTAATGTATGATATCATTCCAGTACATTCTGTTGTACATTTTTAGTCATGTTGATTTTTCCCATTGTTTATAAAAGATTGCGGTCTGTACAGTCTCCAGCTAGAACCCGAGTTAGGGGGAAAGTCTTAGAAGAAAAAGGCGAGAGCAGAATATTCGTGAACTGCAGTTGTGTCAAAAATAGCCTAGCTGGCCTTATTTGTGAAGCATAATTGCTTTTAGCATATGGAAGTATTTTTTCACATTTTCTTTGTATAAAATTTGTATTAAACTTAAATATCTTTTTTGAAAGTGGTGTTTCTCTGTGACTAAGAGCTGACGCGTGGTTCGCTTTGGGTTCCTGCAGTGTTCCAAGAAACTTCACAGCTTTTTATTAAACCGTTTTAGAAAAGTGCTTTGTGTTCCTGGATTTCCAGTTCCATTCAGTCTGCAGTGTGACACCTGGTGACGTTTATTAGCAGAAGAGGTCCGGTGCTTGTTGTGTTACACTGACCGCCTTTGCATCGGGGCTGGATGGGAAGGATAGAAATAGTAGATCCAGTCGTGCTCAGTGTTTGTGAGCTGAGATGGGGGCTGCCTGCTGAGCAGTGCTGCAGTCCTCTGAGAGGGCAGGAGCTGGGGCAGGGCTGCTGTGTGTTCCATAGGGATCTGATGGAAGAAACAGTGCGAGCCAATGAAACGGCTCCTTATAAAACCCGGCTGTTCAAGTACCTGCTCATGTGGTTATTTTGTTACAGGCACTTATAAAACAGACAAAGTCAATGTTCTCAGTGCTACTGCTTAAAGAGAAGCACAAATATTGCAAGCCTGGAATGATGTTCTGAAATGTGGCTGGAACGTTGGATTAATAACATTGTGACCTCCGTCACTGAAGAAATAGAAAGGAGGTGAGCGATTCAAAGAGGCTGAGAACACGCAGTGCTTTCTGCAGCCTCTATTCCAGTGATTATTTTCCTTTTAGATTTCAATAACCAGTGTTTTTTTTCTTTCATGTGGAATCATGGATGACGGATCCCAGCAAAGACTTGTTAGCAGGCCAAGATTCAAGGAATCTCAGATATATTGGTGACCGCTTTTAGTCCCGTTTTGGCTGGTTATGGTGTGAAGTTCTTTTTTTGTTTGTTTTTTTTTCCCCCTGAAGATTTTAACTAAAAGTGAAGGAAGAACACATCCCTGGCTTGGACATACAGGGGGAGATAACACTGATGTGATATGAGCATAAAGGGTAGGCCCCTACTTTAAGGTGAATTACTTATATAGAGAGTAGCATCTCTTTTCCTTGGGAGCTGAGTTCTGGAACCATCAGTGGGTCTGGAAAATTACTTTGTTCTGATTGTAGACTTCCTGATTTTCTGGAGACAGACTCCATCCTGGAGGGTCTTCGCTTGCATTGCAGTGACTGCAGGGAGGATGGTAATCCTTGGTCTTCAGCTGCTGTGGGCACTGTGACTGATGAGAAGCCTCTGGGGTTGTGTGTTATCTTGGGAAAACTTCACTCATCGGCTGCCCCAGGTTTCCTGTCTTCTGTTATAACCTACTAAGAGGCATCTGGGTGCATTAATGCTGGTATCTCTGGTTTGGGGCACAAAATCATCTTTTCTTGGAGTTTGAGCTTAGAAATTTCTGTATTATGATCTTCCATTCTCACTCAGGCCTCCACTTGGTTAGGATGGACGATTGATGCTGGTGTTCTTCATCTGGGCCAGCTGAATCCAGAACTTTTCTAAGCAGTGGCAATATTTTCCTCACTTTAATGCAGCTTCAGGAATCCTACGATGTTCAGAAAGAATGTGCTAATGTCACATTCAGGATGCTCTGACGTTTGCTTTAGACCCCAGATGGTGAGGGCTGGATGGAGACCAGAGCAGTCAGTCCTTCCAGAGTCGCAGGCTCTCGTCCTCCTTGGCACTGGTCGGTCAGTTCAGGTGTGCTCAGCCGAGTCTGTCAGCTCCGCGATGCTTGTGTCTGTCCAATCGTATTTCCTACAGGAGAACGGTGAAATGCTGAGAGCTGCTGTTTAGCTCACGCTCACCAGGTAAGATGGCAGCGACTCCGGCGTTTTGAGATGGACTGCACTGAACCAGGCTGTCACTCAGCTGTGTACAGGAGGCTCGTGGTGAAGCCCAGCTGCCCTCTTGTGGTTAAACGTGAGAATTTGCAAGGAAAAAATTCAACACGGGAAGCTGGTAAAATAATTCCCACGTGTTTTCTATCTGCAGCGAAGAAGCACGTTTCTGCAATAACCTTCATGGCAGGTTTGTGGTTAGGTGACAAAATTCTGTTATTTCAGATCCGGTTAATGATGTGACTGAGCAGGATCTTATGCTGTGATACTGTGTGCAAACGCATTGAAACAGGTGAAAATGCCAAGCAAAGTGTGTGCGTGTTCCCTAAAGCCTTATGTGTGTTTGTGAGTAAAAAGCTCTTATGGGTGTGTTTGCAGGGAGGTTAAAATGCTGAGCAAAGCCTGTGTGTGTGTGTGTGTGTGTGTGTGTGTGTTTTCTGTGTGTGCTCACGTGTAAAAAGCTGTTAGACACCTTCCTGCCATCGGATTCTGCAACAGTGAACCTCGATCCTGTTGCTCTGTTGAGAGACCAAGACCTGCTGCTGTGACTGGAAGGAGCACCGTGCCCGGTCTGACAAACATGCTCCTAATGCTGGCATGCAGGACCCTGATCAGCTGTTACCTGTGGGTGAGTGAAAATCATTAGCTGGGAAAGTACGGAGAACTCAGTTACAGTAATGGTGAGCAAAGCACCAGCAGGCACTGAGAGCAAAATCCTGCCAACAAGGCTGGAGGTAGAAATGAGAATTCTTGACTTGAGAATCTCTGAATACATTCAGAGTTGACTCAGGTTTGTGCAGTACTCATGTAAGACTCCTAACTTGTACGTGTTTGATCTTGATGCACACAATAGATAAGGAGACTGTATTACTTTTGCTTCTCTCCTTTTAACATCCTGCTCCAGTGAGGCTGTGATCCTTCTGAGGTTATTTGGTGCAAGTAAGAGAATAGTTTTGAAAGTGAATCAGAGACCAAACCAAACCCAAAGACTTGAAATACATTGTCAGCAGGAATTAACTGCAGTTCAGCAAAAGTCCTAAAGGTGCAGCTTAATTGTAGATATGTTTATTTACATAAAAATAAATATGCACACCTGCATTGGAGATCTTCCTTTGCAAGACAAGTAGGTTCTGAATGTCTGTGTTCTCTCCCAGAGGGCACAGCCACCATCTGCACTCTGACACCCCAACAAACAGGACGGGGCAGGCTGTGTTCAGAGCACTTCTAGACCAACTCTGCCTTGAGACAAGGAGTGTGTTCTACATGTACCACGAGATCCAGGAGTGATGGAGAGAAGAGAAGGCAGGTAACCTAATCCCCCAAATGTAAACTGGTTTTTTATTATTATTTATTTAATGCCTTTCACTCATCACAGGGTACTTTTTTCCCACCCAAACTGAGATGGCAGCATAAGGCACCGTGTAGACACATGCACAATCCACAGACCATCCATGTAAGGTGTAAAAACACAGCGACAGTTCTTACCAACAGTCCCATGTGTCCTTATGATAAATGTACACAATGTGATTTTCTCCAGATACTGTCCTGGAAGAATGAATTCTTAATTTAGAATGGCAGGACTTTCCCCACCCACCCACCCCAAAAAGCCAGATTAAAAACACAGGTACAGAGCTTAATACCAGAGTAATGAGATTAGTTCATAAATTAAAAGAAAAAAAACATACAAACAAAACAAAAAATCAACAGTTTCACTCTTATCTGCAGAAGGTCGGACGTGGTACGATGTGTTATGCACAGGATATCTCACAGTCTTTAATATTTCCTCTTCCCCTTTGAAAAGCAAGAAAACTGACAAGTAGACCCAAGGCTTCTGGGGGTTCTCGTTGATGGCCAAAGGGCAGTTACCGCTCTGTGCACCCAGCTTAAGCGTGTAACTGCGGGATCCCCAGAGTTAACTGAAGGCTTTTCCTCTGTTCAAAGGAAGGACTTGACAGAATGTTCTTTGGCTGCAAGTTCTTAGAGGCTTCCACTGAAAGGGATCTCCTTCAAAAAAAGAAAAACTGCAGTTGCTGTGGGATTTTTTTTTGAATAAGAAAACGCTGAAGAATTGGAACCGATGTGACAGTTTGAGTGAAGCCCTCACAGTGCTAAGATGTCTGCTACAAATATTCAAGTTCCAAGGCGTGCCGAAGAGCTTCCAGGTCAGCATGACAAGAGATTCTCCAGAATGGCATGTTGTGCTAGAGTGAAACCAAAAGAGGTTTTTTTGTTTGTTTGTTTTCTGTTTTGTTTAAAACTGAGATGAAAATAAATTTCTTAGTTTTCACCCTCAGGAAGAGAGAGAGTTTTGTATTGGGCCACCCGGCTGTCGTGGTGTTACAGGCAGGGAGACTCAGCTTAGAGAGCAGGGAAGGGAGTACGAAGTTCCTGTTTGCTGATATGTTTCTACTGTGCAGAAAGGAAAGAGACCTGCCACAATTTGGGAGATGATGCAGATGTGAGCAGACCATTAAACTTTACCCTCCTTTTTCTTTCTGTCTCTATAATTTCAGTACTCCTGGAAACAATTTTCTTGCCACTCAGTGGGGTTTGACTGCAGTATCAAGCTATACATTAATCTTTGTCTCTCCAGAAAGCATCATAATCCTGTCCTATAGCATGAGGCTCAAAGTTGTCCTATTTGCCACCAGTGAAAGCTGTTCTAGAAATGCTTTCTAACAATTAACTGGAACAGTAGGTCATGCTGCTTTTCCTATAAAGACAGGGACTGCTCAGATCAATTGTGCATTTAGTGCATCAGGAAAGGATGCAGTAGGTTTATATGACAATCTGTCCTCAAGAAGGTCTCTCAGTTCCCATTTTTAAAGACTTATCATTTCTACTTCTGCCTCCTTGTTTGACCGTTCACATGAATGGTGATGAATATAATTTCTACAAATTTCCAAGGTTTACCCAGTCAGTGCCACTTGATACCCTGGAAAATGGGCAGAATCTTCACTGAAACATGTTGATTCACCTGTTGAAAACTGTGCATATGCTCTAGGAAAACAAAGCTTGCATCATAAACACCGTGAAATAAGTGAGGATCTAAGATGAAAACTGTAAGCTGGTAAGGTCCCAGTACTACCCTGAAACTGTAGTTCTGGCAGTAATGTTCTATAAGCATCATCAATAGCTGCAGTCCCTGAGAACCTCAAAACAATTAGATCTTGTTTTTAAATGTTAAATTCAATTTCTCAAGGTCAGCTTATGGTTTGAGTTATTTTGGTTCCTACCCAAAACAGTTTGAGCATTTTTACTTCAGATCATAATCATGCAGCTCGTATTTGCCCTTGGAGTTTGTAACAACATTGTCATTTTCGTAGCTTCCTCCCAGAAGAGCATTATCTGTACAGTCAGTAATAACTATGCAGTAGCAAAGGTACACAGTCTGTACTGACAAAGCTTTTCTCAGTGTGGGAATAGTTTCTGAGTTTATCACTGTAATCACATTACTTCTGATTAGAAAACTTTTGAAAAAGATTTAGCGAACATGTCCTTCATAGGTAGATGATTCTGATGGTGGACAAGATCCTTTTCCAGGTGTACCTTCCTATGTAAAACAAACTCCGGTGTTCCCAGATGTTTATTTTACAGTGTGTCTGTTGACGCTCCCCTGATGTTTAAATACAACTCAGGTTTCCCTCTGGTTTGTTGCCTGTGAGCAAACCAGTGTTTCCTTCAAGCTGTTCATCAGTGTGGGTAGAGGCAGTGAGCAAACAGACATCTGCAGTGACTGGAATCTATTGATCTGCAATTTCACTTTAAGGGGAAGAACTATTTCCTTCTCCTTTTTCTTCCTATGGTTGTTACTAAACCTCATCCATTAAATTATCTATTTTTTGTTCTTTAAGGAGAAGAAAACTTGGGCCTCTTGGTCAATCCTGTTGTTCAGTATTTAGAGATTTATCACTCATCAGACAGGTGAGGGAAAACGACCCACTAAAGAGATATTATCAGAGCTGCCGGCAAAACAGTGACAGACTCTGCTTGCCCTCCTCCTGCCTCCCTTCTTATTTTTCTTATAAAGCTCAGGTGTGTGGAAGCCTTGGCTAATGATTGTCATCAATCACAGGAGGTGACAGCCCAGCAAAGAATGTGCCCTGCAAATGGGAGAGCTGCTTAGACCAGGAGACACAAGCGAGAGGGTCCTTGAAATCCTGCCCATACCAGACTGATGAACCTCCCCCCATCTTCATACTGCCGGCAGCCTTTGATGCAGTCATGTTCAGTGACCCACTACCTTTAAAGTATGGCACTGGGCTGTCAAAAGCAGCAGGCTATTATCGCTTAATTCCCAGCCATGTATCTTGGACTCATTTCTGAGGATTCCTTAACCCCTCAAGAACTAAAGAATTCCTGGAATATGTGACAGAGCAACTATCTGAAAAATCCCACTGATTGCTAAGATGAGGGAATCTATGGTAGGAAATTGCTCATAAGATTAAGTATTTTGCATGTTAAGAATTGAGACCAATTCTGAACTGTTTCAAATGGAAGGAGCTTCGTTAAATGAGTGAGCAAAGAAACAGCCACTGAAATGTAAGCTTGGAAGAATCCAAGATGGTATCCACAGACCGTACCTTTTTTGCTCCCTGTTCCTCTTCAACACCATCTCCTATTACAATGTACACAGCTTTCCTTCCAAACCTTTGCATTATTCTTTCAAAACAGCTCTCTTTTCCTGAGCAACAAAAGAGAAGACATTTTATCTGGATGCATGAAGTTATTGGGGTTGATACTCGCATATTGGAACTGATGTTGTAAATGAACTATAACTTGATACATTCCCTGCTTTTTTTTTTTTTTTAAATTAGAGCCCAACTGGATCTTCATCTGAGAGGGATTCTCTCATGAGAGCTACGAGCCCTTTATCAGTTGAAGAATTCCAGGTGCTGCCAATTTTCCATAAGCTTTGTGACTTTGCACAGCTGAGACTGGCAGTTGGGTGGAGTGATGTAACACTCACTGTATCCAGTTGCCTTATTCTATTCATTCTGGTTGCAGTAGTGAACCTGAAAATGCAAACCTCAAAGATTCAAACAAAACCATACAAAAAGTACAGAAAACAAAAGCCCCAAGCCAGCTCAGTCAATATTTATTCCTCTCACAGCTTTTCTAAAACTCACTCCTCACACTTGACTCTGCAAGTAACAGGATCCAAACCACGTTTCTTGTAAGAGGTCCAACCAGACCGACCCCCTCCCAGCTGGGTGCAGCTGAACACCCAAAATGCTGCTCCATAAGGTGGGTATTTTTCAGGCTTGCTTTCTCATAGAGGCACTTGGCTTTTTTTTTTGTAGCCTGTACTAGCTTAAGTGTGGGTTGTTGGCATGCAGATGTGATGTAAACATGAAGCTTAAGCTAAAGTTCCTATGTTGTTTGTTGCAGTTGGGTTGAGTGGATGTGCCTGAATTAGGGACAAAAGTTCAATCTATCTTTTGGTGAAGCCTAAGTTACTTTGTTCTTACCTGTTTTTGTTGCGCTGTAAATGTTTTCAATTGGGAATACGGTGCCTAGTCCATACAGAAGCACTTTTGCCAGAGCTGGTATCAGCTGAGTTGTGGTTACCAATACATTTACACAGTTAGGCCTAGGAAACAAAAGTCAGTAGAGGCAGCAGTCTGGTTTTTTTTCTCTTACCTTAAACTGAACAATGGCGAGAAGAACGCATTTCTTGCAACTGGAAGTTCCCAAGCCACTGGGGGATTATACGCCTAGAGGCTGGTAACCTGAGCACTGACAACATCTCTTTATTAACTCAGTAGGATGAAAAAACCCAACCACAATCCAGCAGTAGTGATGCAGCCCCACTGTATGTGTGACAGGATCTATTTTGCAGGAACCAAACACCACATAGGCAGTGTCCATGCTTTGACTTGAGTGAATTTCTTCAGGGATGGAAGGACCCTTTCCTACCCTTGCAGATCTCTGCATGTGATAAGTTTGCTGCAGACGAGGTAGGCAAGGAAAGGTAAAAAAAAGTGTGGTTGCTTTTTTTTTTTTGTCTCAGTTCATCATCTCAAGCAACCCCCAACCCTTGATAATACAACATATGCAGACAGGCCTCCCACAGGTTTGGCCAGCAAAGTCCTATAAATGTGTCTCGATCTGTTTAGAGTAAGGGGAAAGTGGAAAGCAAAGGAGAGCCTGGATCAAGCCTGTAGGCAGCTCTGTAAGCTGTTCTTACCGGGAATGTATCAAATTCAGCGCCTTCAGAGCATGTGTGAGCCAGAGATCAGTCAGCGCTTCGAGTTCTGCTCTTAACTGCAGCCAGGTTTCCCTCTTAGGAGCTCCTATTAAACCTGTAAGCAGGAAAAGCATCTTTGCAGAAGCACAGAAAGGGAGCTGCGTGCTTTTGTATGTAAGTATGCCAAAGGGCCCCTCATTGTGCTCTGAATCCTGCCCTTTCCAGTGCCTTTCTCTTGTCACTGGTGCAGGTTGCTTTCCTTTGCCTCAAGGTAAGTAAGCCCTGACTGTAACACACTTATGTGCAACTACAGCTCAGCTTCTTCCTCTCCAGAGGAATGGTATCAGTCACCTGCAGTCCACAGGCCCATGTTAAAACATCCTTCTTGCAGTCAGCACAAAGCTCATATAAGAAATGAGGAAGAGGACAAAAGAGATCTGTGCAGGGGTTGGTGGCCTGAGTTAAAAGAAGCCCGGAGCAAAGAAGGAAGAAAAAATTCTTCCTGAAAAGCAGTGCATCATTTCCAGTACATGTGAGTAGGGCATTTCCCCAACAATGAAACAGGTATGTGGTGATATTCTTAGCATTACTTCTTTCTCTTTCTAGGCAAAGACCTGCCACTAATGTTCTAAAATAGAAGCAAAGCAATCTCTTGGAAGAATTGCCTGGAATTAGCTGAGATGAAAAACCTCAAGGCATCCTGATATCTTCTAGTATTGTTTTAGGGGAGATAGTAGTAGGCATTCAAGAATGCCTTCAGATGGAACTCAACCATATGTTCTTCTGTGGAAGAAAACAATCCACTGAGTTTTGAACTGTTTGCTTACTACATCATACAAAGGCATCTTGGAAAAATTCAGAAGGTTGTTCTCTGGCCAAAGAAATAACAAAATAAAGCCCCATGTTCGGATTTGAGTCCTCCATCCACTAACCCAAGTATTTTAGCACAGCTCTTACAAATCCCATACAGAATCCTTATTTCAGAACGACTGCTGAAACACTTGTTCAGCTCAGTGTTTAAGCGTTGTTATCATTATGCTCTCTGCACCTCCTCTGCAGCATATTCCTAGCAGGGCCAGAAGCATTTGAGAGGATGAAAAGGCAAACTTACTGCCCAGCAGCAGACACTTACCCCCAACGTTGTTTTTGTAGGTGTTGTACATCTCTTTCACCCGGCGGTAGCGAAATGCTAATTTCCTCATCCAATCAACTCCCCCATGAACGCCTGAGCCCAGACATAGATTTGCACTGGCAGCTGAACTGTGAAAGCCATCTGCAGAGAAGTTATACGTGCTAGAAGAAGGAAGAAGGGAAGGAGAGAGGCCATTACAATTGCAGTCTATGCAGCACCAGCAAAGAGTGGAAACAATTGAAAAGAGATAAGGAGATAAATGGCAGCACAGATGTACACAGGACACGCTGTACAACAGTGGAGTTCATCACTGCTGCCTGCTATCACTCATGCCCCAGAAAAGCGTGTGCCACCCTGCCTAATGCTACACTGCAATGTGTAGTTCTTACGTGTGCAACTGGAATACCCAAAAGATCTAAAAGGGCACCTGTGGCCTGTTATTTTTCTTTTATTTGACTGATTTATTTCCAGGCTAAGAAACCAAGCAGACTGCCAGACCCATGATCCCATTCCAACATTAGCATCACATCCATAGTCTTTACTAGTAAGCCCACTCATTCTAGTTGGGCAGTGGGAAACCTTTCAAGCTGGCTTTGAAATGATTTGGCAACACATGTGCCAGCTGGCTGGTAAATCATATCAGAAACAGGTGCAGTTAGACTGAAGTTCAACCTGATTTTAAACATTCCCTACAATGATTCAAAGCTCAGCAAGGTCAGAGCTTTACAGTAGGCACAGGTATATTAATGTGTGAACAAGAACTCTGCTCCTCCTGTGTTTAATAACTGCAGACAGCATGCGGCCAGGGAGCACAGAAGATGCATAGCCAAGAAAAATTTCTCTACATCACTGTCCAACCTCCTGCTATTTTCAAACAGCTGAGGACTACCTGACCTGCAGCTTCCAGCCTGGAGATCCCATACCTTAGATCCTGACCATTATCATCTGATGATACATCATCTATGTGGATCTGGTCACAATCCTGTGGAGCATATGAAAAAAAAAATAAGACATTAGTAAGTAAATGTTTGGGTAAGTAAATAAATAAAATCTTTCATATGATGAAAAATTACTTTAAGGATAACGTTAAGATAAAATGTTCCATGTTGCCAATACTGTCTAGCATAGAGTCAGTTAATTGCTACAAGTACTGCACAGCACTTGTGCAAAAACTTATTGTATGTGTTAAAGACATAGCAGTTCTTGTGTAGTATAGCAAGCGAACTCCTTCTTAGGCAGATAGAAGGGAGAGAGGATGCTTGTGCTTTAGCCAGGAAAACTGTATTCCATAAACTCTGTATACATGATAAGGTGCAGATTTGTCAGCCCCTCTCCTTGTGAGAACATTGCTTTGGACAGGAAGTGTATGTTCACTTAATTACAAGGAGGGAAGGTCTGTCTCAGAAATTGCCAGGGATGTCTGTCCTGCTGGTGTTTTTCCAGTGCACACTGAGAGAGTTCAGCTTCCTTTGGTGTGCAGGGAAGTTGTGCTGAAGCACTGAATAAGGTGCCCTTTCATAGCTCCATGCTAGAGACATGTATACAGACAGGGTATAGGAACGATGTGTCAATAAGGAGGAAATCAATGCCCAGGAAATTTACCCAGGATATATACTTGGAGCTCAGCCTACGTGAAATATGTATTCTAGATCTTATCTTCCAAAATTATCCATTGTTTGAATCATACCTCAAAAACTTGTTATTTCTGTCATTTCTTTCCTAGTGTTAGCATCATCGTTAGAGAGAAATCAGTAAGCCACCTTAATTCTCTCTGATCCTTGTTAGTAAGGACAAAACAGAAAACCTTCAAGTTGACAAACACGTGCTTTGTTCTGGTTGATTGATGAAAAGCAAAAGCACAGTTGATAAAAGGAATCTTCTTTGGAGTCAGAAGAATTGCAGGTACAGTTATCCTTTTCCACAGCAGTATTTTGTAGTATCTGTGTTTAAACCACACAGTTTGTACTGTATTATCTTCCTACACAATTATGGGCTTTATGAATTATTTTAAACCAGCTCTTTCAAACAAGACAAAATCCCCCAAACAAGTAACCAGTGTGGATTTCAGTGGCAAAATGTCACAGATGGCTCTCATCCATAATAATGGCATTTTATGCAGCACCTATTCCAGGTAATTCTCCATAAGCCATCTAATTTTATCATGTTCTCATCTCTTTAGTTCCCTTCATTGCTGAGGTGTGTGCTTTGTGTAACTGGAGACAAGCAGTTGAATTGCAGATTTCTGCTGGCACCTCTCTCTCCTTCACCCACTGTCATTTTTTAACCTTCCCCCCAACCCCTTGGCTGTTGTGAGCCATGCTGGGATAATATTGATGCAGCCCACTCTGGTTCATTTGTGTGATACAGGGCATTAAGTCAGGGGAAAGGTATGTGTGGAGGGATCTGTTTTTCTCATTTGTGAATGAATTGTTCTGTACACTGAAGTGTGACAACAGTAGCTATCACATTTCTGACTTCATAAAATACCATGACACTTGGTGAGACGCTACCTCATAGTCCACCGGCTGAGCCTATCAGGTTACTGGGTAAAACACGGGGAAGCTGGTTAAAGCAAGAATGTGGACCATGTTTTACTACTTGGTTACGAGACTAATTTTTCATTCTTGCAGAATTTCCTTGAAATCATAGTGAGTGGGGAACCAGGGCAGGATATCTGGGCTGCTGAAAAGAAGGTCCAGATTGTTTGAATGAAGTCTGCAATGGAAACTGGAAATCCCAGTTTCCACATCTGCTGGCTTTTAAAAATAATATTCTAGGATCTCCGAGGTACGTGATCTGTGGCATGTGCAGCCTGTAACTGAGTCAAATGTGTGAGACCTCAGCCAATCCTCCTGGCTTCTGGAATTGAACTGTTTTTACTGCCGTGACATCTCCAGGCCAGCCTGTGATACATGACCTGTCTCCAGGTGGGATGAAAACCTTGAACGTGGGCTAACGCAGCTCTGAAACTGTACCACAGGCTTGGAGAAAACCTCTGCTGTCTCCTTGTGAAATACAAGCTGTTCCTGAGGATGCATGGAGAAACTCAGTTACCACTTATGAGCATTCTCAAGGTATGTCTCTCAACACGGATGTTGTCCATCTGTGTATCAGAACTGTTAGATGAACTTTAAAAAACATCTAATGGACTCATTGATCAGTTGAGCTTCCATCCCTTGTTAAGACAGTGGGTGGGGGTTAACAGTTCCCAGAACATGAAACCTCCAGAGATGGCTCTGACAGGCAGTAATCTGCAAACATACTAACCCCCTTATTTGTTAATTCCCATTCCCTTTGTTGGTCCTCCTTGTTTTTCACACCTGTTTTTCAGAGAGCTAGGCAGTAATATCTCCAGAGGGACTGAGGGTGAAATGTACTATATTTTAGCCAGTGTTGCACTCTGAACAAAAGGAGTCTGGGAGAAAAAAATGTAATTGTAAATACCCATATTTTAGCTTCTCTGTGATCTGTAATCTTGAGCAATTCTTATTCTCCATGATTTCCCAGAAGTGGAACAAAGAGTGAAAATACTTCCTTCCAAATGAGTACTTGCCCATCTCTTCTGCGGTGTGATCAGAGCCCTTTGTAGGCAGCAATCTGCACGGCCTATGTTTGCAAACCATAGGCATCTAACCTGTCTGTACTGCTGCAACTGCAAGCAGAGGTGATGTGGCCAATAAGCATGTTAAGTGCTGTGTGAGTAGGTGAATTAGTGTAGGAAAAACCCACATTTGCAATTTGAAAACGTGGCTCAGCTGCTAACAGTCTCCAGAATGGAACAATGCTTGTGTCATAGCGTGCCTTAAGCGCCCTTGACAGAATTTGCTGCCTTGATTCTCTGTAACAAGGTAGCCACACCACCAAGCTGTGTTTCAACAAGTATCAACCTTCCCCCACCATCCTGAATCAGCTTGAAAGAAGCCCAGCTGCTAAATTCTAAATTCATTAATAATCTTTCTAGAAGAAGACCATAAGTGTTCAGTAGGAGTCTAGATCTAGGGCTTCTCCATTCACCCACCTGCCCTGAGGATGGATGATCAGCCTCCTATCCAGCTAGCCTGAAGCCTGGAGTAAATCCCAGAGGAAACTGTCCTCTCTGCTAGACTGCAGCAGCAAGAGAGGGTGAGTTAAGCAGTTCATTTGAATGGAGCTGCTGGCTCTCTGAGATTCCTGTTCTCTGACATAGCAGGCAAAAAGCATCCAGGAAAGTTGCCTGAATCTTCTCCAGAAAAACCCTGAAAGCACATAAATTCCTGGCAGACAACAGAGTGGCAGGTAGTCGGATGGCACTGACTGTGGATCACGTTCGTGGTAAGGGTGACAACAGGGCAGTGGGGTAGACTATAAGTAGCCTGACTTCTTGCATCCATTTGGCAAGGCTTTAAAAGAAGTAAGCTCTGAAAAAGCCTATTTATTCTTCTGTCATCTGCTGAGTTGACATTCTGCATCAATTGGAATAACTCATCCTCTTGATTTTCATTGCTTACAAGGCAGTAACAGCAAAACAAAGGACAGCTTAGTATTTTGGACAAGCTGACGTAAAAGAAAACTCTACTGCTCTCTCCAGGCTTGCTGATCCCTACCAGAATGCCTGAACTATGCCATGGATTTATGTCAGAGGAATGTTTTGCTGTGGTTAGCATTTCCTGACAAGAGTAATCTTGTTCTGGTCTTGAACAGTGTGACCACCCTACCACTTTATCAGTTACATTTCTTGCACCCTGACCCAACCCAGTATACAGCCAGAAACTGTTTCAGCCCTGTAGGGCTGTAGCTTATTTCGTATTGCACAGCTCAGTGTCACACCACATGATGGTGCTAATGTACACGGTAAGCCCTGTGGGTCTACAACTGAATCAGATTCCCTGCCTGCTCTTCCTTTTTTTTGTGTGTGTGTCATCGTTGTTTTCTTCTTTTTGAAGTATCATTCATTATGTCTTTTTCAAACCCAACACTTGTTAATGTATAGTCCTTAAATATCGCTTTGTGAATACTCAAGCTTGACTTTCATTTACCATCCAACACTGAAAGAATTGGATGGCTGATGAACAGGAAGGGATGTCTGTTACAACTTCTCCGAAACATAAATGGCTTAATTTACTGGAAAGTGTAACATGTAAAGAACATTCACTTCTCTTGATTTCTCCCTCATCCCCTGCATTCATTACTGAAAACACTCAGCTAAAACCAAAACACCTTGGTCAGGTTTTGGTTTGTTTCACTGATCAGGCATGTATGAAAAAACTGAAAAGTTTCAATAAAAAAAATGTTCTTCTTTTTCCAGCTAGCTGGGCCCGTGCTTCACCATTTAAAACAGTGCTGAACAAAAAACTGTCTCACAATGCTCTCTTCTCTCTTTGCTTGTTTCTGCTCTGGCTAACTGGAACACAACTTGTTTTTGAGATTTCTGAAGTTTGTCATGGCTTTGAGCCATCCACGTCCAGCTGCCAACTTTGTGTTTCTCAATTTTTTTAATTTTTTAATAGAAGATGGTGAGATAGCCCAGAAAATCAGCAAGATTTCTTCTCTTAATGTAGCAACCAAATAGCACCAGGAAAATAAATGTTTTTATTTAGCATCCTTGTAGCACAGGCTACTTAGAGGCAGTCTTTGTAAATATTTTGCTGAACAGCTATGTCTTGCAGCATCCATCTCTCTTCATACGTTGGAGATGGAGCCAAGATATTTTGTAGACGGGTGACTTCTACTTGAAGAAGTTAGGCTAATCTTCAGCTTTTTACCAGACTAGTTCTTACTCAGTTACGTGGTCCTGCTCGAATGACCGAGTCCCATGTCTGAGCAATTTCTGTTTAGCTTTGCCTTCCTTTAATATCTAGGAACCATGAAAGAAAAAAGCATACTGATTTCTTTTAATTAAAATCTTATCTCTACTGTATGGTTGAAGAACTCAGAGACCTCGGGAGACAAATCTTACTTAAGGAGGCTGCTTCTAGCAGCCAAAGCTGTTACTGACTGATAAAAGTGCAGAATTTAACTGAGGCTGGGCAATTTGCTAGTTTGCTTCATGTTTTAGAGTGGTACGTTAAACAAGGAGAAAAGCTGTCAAAACTTTTGCCAGAAGGGCAAAACTCTAGATGGGCAGAGGGTTTATATTCGGATTTCTGCAAGATACAGAGCTTTGCTGCACCATCTGTTGAGATCTCATGGGTGAAAAATGCTGGTTTTGACTGGGACAGGCTCCCCAGGGCAGTGGTCAAGGCAACAAGCTGCCAGAGTTGACAAAGCATTTGGCCAATGCTCTCAGAAGGGAGGATTGATTTCTGAGGGGCCTGGAGATCTGGAAGTTGGACTCCTTGATCCTTGTGAGATCCATCCAACTTGGGATATTCCATGGTTCTACTAAATATTATTGCTGCTTAAACAGCACCTTTGACTTCCAAACAGCATTTCTCTATTTTATCCTTGGAGAAAGACTTTGTCACTTTCCACTTTCTGCACCCCCTTCACAAAAAAAGAGCTGAAAGAGGAAAAATCTGTCAATTCTGTAATTCCCAGTAAACGAAACCCCAGGTCACAATGAAGTAGGTGCCCGGAAAAGACACATCTCTCACAGTGTGCTGAGCAACACAGTGCTGTTATGCAGTGTAGAAATCAGAAGTCCCCACTGAATTCACCAGGTACAGGAAAAGTTCTCCTATTTTATCCAGTGCAGAAAAAAAAAATCTTCCTTTTTCAAGTAAAGACCACAGAATCCTGCCAAGGAATGCCAAACCTTTCTCCTCATTCTCCAAAGTACCTACAGCTCAAACCCAACCTTACTCACTTTGTAAATGACTCCTTCAGACCATTCCTACTGATTCCAAATGCAAACAGCTTTTCATCAGCACTGTACAGCTGTTTCTCAGCTGGTGACAGAATTTTGCTTGCATGACTTTGCTCGGATTTTACTGTACATTCAAAAGGATTTTCACTTTATATAAGACCTTATATTTGTCTAAGACATACTTAGTCAGATCTAACCATACTGCAGACAGGGAAGAATTCTCTCTTTTGGTCTTTCATGTAGAAACTCGTATAATTTCATCCTGCAATATTCCTGTGCTTGAGCAGACCTCCTGCTCCATCTCCATGTGCAGAACAGAGAACATGTTTAAAACCTCTGCATTGGATTGCAGCTAATTGCTAACGGTTCCATAGGATCTCTGCTAATTTAACTTAATATAATTATTAGACAGCAAGTTTCCAGAGAAGCAGCAGTAACGTCCTCATTATTAGATTTAGTAAAGCTGCCAAAAGCCATCATTGTTAGTATGTATTCACTAAAAAATCCTTAACAGAATGAAGATGTCAGAGGGACATAGTAAAGTATGCTTTCAATATAAGCCATCTAAGGGCCATTTCTTTGGGGTCAATATTGAAAGTTTCTTGGCCAGAAAAGCAAGTTTGTAGACCAGATGCAAATGATTAGAAAGAGAGATGCTAAATAAAATAAGCAGCTACATACCTCCAGGTCATTAAAGAACAGATGTGTATCTGCAAGGTTGAAGATCATTTCTTCCATCATAAGACCTATCCGCACAGACGTTGTCGTGTCCTGTTGGAGGAGAATCAGGGTTGGTTTTTTTTTTCCCATTTACATCTATTTCTTTCTGGGAGGTGGGAGATCTCAGACAAACATGAGGCGTGTACATTCCCATTCTTGAAGATATGTTCATTACAATGATTTCATTTCCCAAGTGTATCTTAGCATGATTTTCCCATCATTTCTTTTGCTCTCCTATGTAACCAGGTTTTGTTCTTATATACCAGAAGTATATGGTATATAAGTTCTACTATACCAGAAGTATATGGTTCACCTTACATATTTCAGCCTGCACATTCAGATGAGTTTAACGAGGACATTTAGACACTTGAGGCTGCTTAAGAACATTTTCACTAGGTTAGACCAAGAATTGATTTCCAATAACATCAGTACTGAGTAGCAAAGGGATAGTTATGAGCAACAGAGCCTGCAAAGGGCAACACTTTCTTGACTCTCCCCCTCAAGCCATCCATAAGAGGTCAGCATTTTTCTCTACACACAAACACGGACTTAGAAGGTCAAGCAGCACCATGGTGAGCAAAATATGAAACCAAAACTCAGGAGTTCAAACCTTACGTCTTTTTTTTAAAAGGTACAATCACACCAGGCCAACTGGACTGACTGTTTGGGCAGTAAAGCTCTCAGTTCTCAATGCTTTCTCTGGGATGGGGACAGCAGCCACAGAGCTCCTACAGCTCTTCACTTGCTGCTTCAAAGCTGCTCAGTGGGCACTGGATACAGCCCTGGGGATTCGTCACTCTGAAATACAATCAGGGGATCTGCTGTACCCAGCCTGGTGCACTACAATATTGCATGTGTCTCGATCACTTTTCCACATCTCTCCCCTGAACAACTGACCTTCTTCCTAAACTCACAGCAAAAGCATAGGAAAGTTCTGAGGCCAAACTACATCTCTAGCAAAACACTTTCTTATTCATTAAATACTTCAGAAATGCAAGCAAAAATAGGCTATGGCTAAATCCTCAGCTAAAAAGCCTTATGTCTGTTCTGACTAAACAACAGACAACTTGAAAAAACAGCATTCCCACAACAGGCTTTTATTTGTAATTCATCTTCATTAGGACAGGGATCTCTCATCTTTGTGTTTGTGTGGGTGGTTTTCTGCCATTGATGTTACAATCCATGTTAAAACAGGGCAGATTTATACGTAGTCTTTGCTCTAATTTTCTGCAGATTTCTGTGGAGTAGTGCTATTGTAGGACAGGATAGTAATTAATTAGTTAAGGAGCTGTTAGAGGCAGCATAGTGTTTGGAGGATGAGTACATTTCAATCAACCTTTGTGGCAGATGCTGTTGACATGGATGGTGTATTACACGCTAACCTAATTATTACGCATTCCTGGTGTAGTTCTCTTTAATTAGAGCAGAGTGGCTGTGGTTTGAGCCATGTGTATGACTCAGAAGAACTGTGCCCACAGAAAAGCCCAGTCACTCATGTTCAAACGTGTTTCTTGCTGCCTTTGAAAGAAGGGCACTCTCTCCTCTGGGCATAAAATAAACTGCAACAGCCTTGCCTTGAACATGCCTAATTTGAAGTCCCAAACCTGCTCCCCTGACAAGGCACAGGGACAAGGTGCAATTAGAGCATCTAAACCTATGTAGGTTCATGAGAACAGCGCTGAATCAAATTTTACTACCCAGATGTAGTTACACAGGGGAACTATTCTGAAGAAAATATGCTGCTAAGAAGGAATAATTTTGTAAAATAGTTTTTAATGAAGCAATTTATTTTTATACATTTCAGGGATCGTTAGCCTTTAAACCTTTTTTAGGAAGTCTCATTTGTTGATATCTGTCATTTATTCTTTGTTTTGTCTTTAGATTTGATAATATTAATCACTAACAGAGAATAGGAAACATTTCCACAGTGTATGCTGTTACTTTCTCTTAAACTAAACAATATGGAAGTTGAACTGTAGATGAGAGGGGAAATATATATATATGTATCTTTCTCTTGAGATAGAGAATATAATGGAATGAAAATAAAACAGAAAAATGTACTTTACCACCCAGAGGGGAAGTCATTTGGGGAAATTATTTGGCATCAGTGCTCTCACAGCATGGATATTTCCTCTATAACAAGGCATACTTCCAAGTCTCAGGCTGATAATGTTAAAAAGCAAATCAGCACTCCCAATAAGATATGGGTGTCTAGGGGCAGCAGGCTAGGGTTCCACTAGCAGTTATTCACTTGCATTACTGCTACATCTAGAAGCACTAGTTCCAGCTCTGAACTGTGCTCAAGTTTGTAGCCACACAGAGGAAAGGCACAGTCCCTACCTTCAGCTAGCCATTTAAATGTGAATAAACAGGAGAATCAGACTGATGAGCAAGCACAAAAATGACAAAGATGTATCAATCAACGTGTCGTCAAAATTCTCTGTATAAAGACTTGGAAAGAGAATTATGATAATTTTTTCCCCTGAAGATGTTAATGAAGAACTCTTCCTGAGCACAGAAACCCTGCAAGACTAACAAACGTTGCTATACTGCAGGGGATGCCCTTCTAGACTAATGCCAGTGCTAGAGCAGTGTGAGTTTAGCAGAGCAATGAAAAAATGCTGCATCCTTATCAATGACCCCTGCTAACAAGCCCTGCCATAGGAAAAGCGCACCCTGGAGCCCTGGGAACAAAATTCCTCAGTACAAGATGTAGCCAATATTTTCTGAGGCATGTGAAGTCCAAGGACAAACACCGCAGGCAGCTTGAAATCAAATTTCCTCCAGGAACTGCTTTTTACAGTGAAAACAGATTCATTTAAAAACCTCAGACCTGAGTACTTGGTCAGTAACATTAGAAGAGCGAAGTCCTACCCCTTTGCTCATCCACAAGTCCTGCTTTCACAAACAAGGACAACAAGAGGTCAGGATAGAAAACAGGCAACAAACTCCTTTTCTAAATAAAACCTCCAAGTAGCACAGTGTATTTCTGTGTGTGTCACCTCTGCAATGAATGCTGTTGGAACTTCATTCAGCACTGAAAATAAACAGCCCTACAGATTACATTTGGTGCTTCCCTCTGGTGCTCAGACATGACAAACCAACAGAGCTCAGCTCCTGGCCTGACAACACACAGCCTTAATAGACTTCTTCCCACCAGGTGGCTGAAATAAGCATCACAGCAGCAGTACTCATTTCAAAGTATTTGTTCCCAAAGAGCTCGGGATTTCTCTCCTCAACATACCCTTCACTTTCACTTTAAACCAAGAAGGGTAGCAGGTTCACAGCTGCCCATTTCTGCTCATCTTGAGGGAGATGACAGGTAAAAAGCCCCTGACATGCTTTCATAAAGTATCAAAGCATACAAAGAAAACAGCATGCTCTTTTATTTTTTTTAACCTTTTCAATCAAATCTGGATGCTGAATATCACTGTTAAGTTGGGTGGTTGCATGCACTATTCCTCTAACTGGAGGTGTGCATGGAACAAGCAGTGGATTGAAGTGGGAAGTAAGGACTGCACATGCCATGTGAAACTTAGACTACCCTGTACTGCAGCAAAACAAAGGGAGCACAGGATGTCTAGACCCATTCAAATTCACTTTAATCTACCTAATGAGAGTACAAACAGCTGTGAATATTTTGCAGCATGAGCCCTGGACTCTTCTTACTCAAGGGCTAAACTACACAGAAGCCTGTGATACTGTATTTTCAATACTACAGGTAGCATTTCTTACAAAAAGTCCATTAGCTACACTTCAAACTGCACTGTCAGCATCCTCCCAAATGGCTTGGTTTCAAGGCCTTCTTACCACTGCTCCTGAAACACTAAGCTGGATTCTTCATAAACTACTTATTCTTGCCCTAAAGTATGCATTAAAAAGACATGTATTTGTTAACACCTGGAGCTACTACTAATCCAGTTGGCTGTATGTCCACAGCCAGCTCTCCCCTCTTGTACAGCGTAATTTGGAGAGGAAGCGAGACATGGAATTATCTCTGGCAATCTCTCAACTGCAAGTCGCTCTCACCCCCAGTCCTGGCTCCAAATCAGCCAGTTCCAAGTCTCTGCCTTACAGGTACCCTGTTCAGACTTGCAGGCCATTAGCAAAGGGGTAAAGCTTGTTCCTTTGAGACAGATAACAAATCAGCTTGTTGTCTGAGTCTGCTTCTATTTAGTAATGTGCCAATTAACCCGACATTCAAAATGCTAGGACAAAGTCATCCTGAACATAGATCTTGAATTCAGACCTCCCTTTCCCCACCCTAAGAAAAAAAAAACACAACCCAACTAAATAAAGCCTTTCTATTTAAAACCAATCAGTCTCTTTAAATCCCTGCCAAATACCTGTTTATGCCATGAGCAAATAATTACTTTTCTACAAGGAAGAAAGTATTAATTAAGAGTATTCATCAGACTCCTATTCTGTAGGGTTTATCTGCCACAGGTGTCAGCCAGAGGTGAGAGACGGATTAGTACACAATCAAGGGCTTTTCTAAGTTAAATCTCATCCTTGTGGTTAGCTGTTAATAATGAAGTTGTCACCAAAAGAAAGAATTTAATAGTTTTAATTGAGTTTAATTACTTGGAAACTCCTGAAAAATGGACCAGCATGGTTGTATAAAAATAATAACAATAAAAAAAAAAAAAAAAAAAAAAAAGGCAAAGAACAAGTGCCTGGGCCACATGTTTGAACAAAGAGAGTCTGTAAATAATCATTCCGTGGCTGTAACTTTTTATACCTTGATCAGAATTTGAGACGTGAGCCAGGCTTTCCCATAAAACAGGAATATTAACCTTGTGCATCAGTTCTAGTTTAAGTCTACGTCTCTTTGAGGATGAGAACACATTTAGCTCTTTTACTAGACTTAACTAGCTTAATTTTGTTTATCTTTTGTTTAATAAAAGCAGATCACTGCTGGACTCAGCTTGTTAGAGTTTTTCAAGTGAAAGAGTGGGTATTTGTGAGGACAGTTGGTTTAAGTATCCAAGTAGCTACTTCTGGAAGAGACAACACTTCAAACTTTTTGACAAGGGATTGTTCTTTCCACCCAGTTTTCTAATTTTCAAGCTCTCACCTTTTTGTCCCCCTGAATGAAGACACATCCTACGACCCAAGCACTGCCATATCTAGGTTTATCAGACAATCTACTGAGTTTACAGGAATAGTCATCACAGTGCAATCCTGTGGCAGATCCATGCTAGACAGACAGCAAAAATCAATTAGACTCCTTTCTTCAGATACTTTTGCATATTCACCATTGCTGTGATGTGGGGACACTTCCAAGGTACTGCTTACTATTTACTGAACGATTGTGCTTCTGCTGGCATACACCTTTCAGAAATGGAGGGGTACTATTCCTTGGAAACTACTACAATAAAATGAGAATGTCAGTAATTAAATCCTCACATTCAAGAAGCACAAGAAGGTTGAAAAGGCTCTCTAAATGAAATGTGCTTAGGGACAAGCAGTAATAACTACTCTAATTTATCCAGCATCTGAACCAATGAGTTCTGAAATTGAGTCCAGCCCTATGGGAATAGAGTACTTAAATACATGTTAAAAGCTGGGTCATAACGCTTGAAAACAAATGGAAGCTATTTTTATTTAGTGATTGTACTGTTTGGGATGGAGTTAACTAACAGCTGCTAAGGAAGGGGAGTGAGAATGTCGCTGTGTGGTACTTAGCTGTGTTAAAGCACAACAGTTACAGGAAGCTTTCATGAACAAAAGTCCACAAGTGATTTCTTTTTATCGGGTAGGGCATGAATAAAAAAACAAAAACAAAAAGGGGGTGGAATTTGCACCAAATATGTCTTCACTGCCTTGCTCTACTCACAGGAAAATCACTGTATTTTTCAGTAAGCCCCTGATAGTGCTACGAAAAATAGAAAACTCCTCAAAAGCTTGGTGCAAACATATCCCGGTGTGTAATCCTCACGTGCAACTTCCTAATGCAAACTGTGCCCCTTTATGTTTTGTTTTTTTTTTATAATATTCTTCCCTTTAAAAATCAAAAGTCTGATTCAGTGATACTGGAAAGCAAGTTCCCTTTACTCATGCTTGCTTGACAATCTAACATTGTTCCTGCCATAGATTTCATGTCAGAAATAATCCTTTAATACTTCCAAATGCCGCACATGAATTTTGCTTAGAAAGCCCTCGGTTCATCTAAGCTCTAGTACAAGAGGTTACATCTACATGAGCTCAGGGCATCTCCCATGCCCAGCATCCAGGCTGTCATAGGTCTGGTTTTGCCATTTCTGCTGCTGCTTGAGCCTGTACAGATGACAAACACAGATGTTTGCTCCTGAAATACACATCTGAAATAATCAAATGGCTGGAATTATTTACTCCCTTCACTCCAATAATGAACTAATAATTGATATAGCAGCATGTCTAAAGTATCAGACTTTTTTATTACCTGCAGTGATTGAACACTTTTTTAATTTAACTTAAAAAGGCATTAAATACAAGGTTTAGCCTCCAGTGGGTAAAAAAATCTCCAACTTCCTCAGAAAATCCTTTCCAAATTGTATTCATCTTGACTTAATCCATGATCTACTGGGTGAATTAGGCTCTGTTTGTTTTGAAAATCTATTTTATGGAGTTCCAAGGACTGTGTTTTCCTTAGGAAGGGTTTGTTCTGCCTTTCTGACCAGGATGCCTGCTAGCAGCCCTCCACACAGGCCTCTGCAGGTTTTTAACATCCCAAGGTGCCCCACACATATGACTAACAAAATGTAAATAAACACAGCTGAGCCAGTAAGAAATTGGAAGGTTTTCTCATTAAAGAAATAAAATAAACAGATGTCCTTAAGCACTTTGGCTCATGTTTGTCAAAGGAATGGAAAACTCTCAGATGTTTGCACAGCAATAGTGATATAAGGCCACATCTCAAGTGAGAGAAGAAGAAAAAAAGCAACACCATGGCACTTTGAATTAACTAATAGTTCTCAAGGGAGGGTGCTTTTGATTTGAACCTTAGCAACTTCTACAAATAGTTTTTAACGGCCAAGCAATAAAATGGAGTTTTATTCCTTCTCAGTTTGTAAAGTAGTAAAGGACAGATTTGGCCATTAGAAGCATGAATCACCATCAGAGTTGATTAAATCCCTATGGTGTTTCAATCAGGTTCTGCCTTTATGGTCCTGTGAGAGAACAATGCAGGGAAAAGTACAAGCTACTTGAAGCAATCAGTGAAAGTGGGTCAAAAAGGAACAAATAAATAAATCAACTCTGCTTTTTTAAAGTGCCTCAACTAGAGCCAAGCAGTAACTTCTCAGTGATTTTTTTCTTTATATTGGTAACGATAATTCACTTAAACAAAAGTTTTGTGTAAGAACAAGTAACTGCCAATGAAACATTTGAAGGTAAAGATTTCTCAAATCTATATCACGTCTGTTCCTAAGGTTTCTTAAACCTACATTATCTCATGCTGAGAATGAGGCAGTCCAGTTCAGAGCGCTGCAGATACAACATCCACTTGAAATGGAAGCAGACTGTTCTTAGGTCCTTTCCTCAGCTGGGCCAAGCAGCAACTTCTCTAGTTACTCTGACCAGGTCTTGAGACCCAGCTACTGCTGGAGGACTCTTTCGTAGTCCTTAGCGTATTCATGCCACCGCAAGTCCATCATCAGACATGCAGAGCATGTGTTTGTACGGCTGGAAACATCTACGTGTGCCCTGTCTCTCCCACACTGAAACACCTCTACCACACTTTTCCACCTGGCTGCTTAGAACTTGGAAAAAATCTATGGTTGCTGCTTCTGCAATACAAATTAATGCTTAGACAAATGGCCTTTACATCAATCAAGTGTACAGCAACTCCAAGGCAAACAGCAGCTACTCTGGACAAAGTGTCCACACAACCTAGGCTCACAGGGACACATTATAACACAGCCAGCCCAAACACCTTCACTTAACTAAGATCTTAAACATGACTTTGCATTATTCTAAACAAAAACCGGTATATAATGTGCTATATTATTTTTTGTAGCATGTTTTTCTTAGTTTGAGCCGATTCAATAATGAATAATCTCAAAAACTGTTACGCATCTTACAGGGAATTTTATAAATCTTAACTCCCAAGTAGTAGTCAAAGTCATGGTAAAGATCCAACACAATTCAGCTATTGGGTCCTTCATATTTAACCTCTTAGTTCTAGTATTTCAGGGTAACTACTGCATGAAAAGATGAATTTTGACTGTAGACTTGACTTTAATTGCATTATGGAACAACACTGCAAAGATCTTAGTCAAGTAAAAGGGAATAGACACATGCTTTATTTAGTTAGTCACTTACTTGTCACAGATACGCTTGCCATCTCTTTTTATTGTGTCTGAATTAAATGTACCAAAAGAGTCCTGTACTGTGCCTAGCTGCCCCAAACAAGTGAAGAAAGCCCTGTGACTTTTACCCAGCTCATGTGAAATCTCAGCAGCACTTTAACAAATTTTGATCAATTTTTTTGCACTGTATTTCGTTAATGATATTTCAGGTAGATCTTTGCAGACACAGTAAAGACTGCAGCCATCTTCCTGCTGAATGGGAACTCTATTATATGTGTCTGGGGATTGAAAGGGCTGGGTAGATGGCACATTAAGGCATAATAATGGTTCACATCTGTTGTGGTCTCCAGGCACTTGGTAAATATTCTGCACCCATACAATGATCAGAAGCTGGCAGAACAGGTTTCTAAACCTTCCTGAACATAATATCCAGGGTTAATTGGCTATGAAAGTTTTTTTTCCCCCCTTTTCTTTCTCAGATGGCCTCCTGCTAAGAAACAAAGGGGTGGAGAGATTTCGTCAGGTCTGACAGCCTAAATTCCCCAATCTGTTAGACAGTGACTCCGTATGTTTGTGCAGGTATGCACCATAGGCAAAAAGGCAAAAGGCGATGTGAATTTGTAGGCCACTCTGACTGCCACAATAAAGGCTATATTGCAGTGTCCGTATGGGAAAGACATTAAGACCAAATGTCTGATGACTAATCCATAGGATGGACCAAAGAGTTTTGACAGAGGGTACTAAGAGGAGCAAAACAGGCTGGGCCATTCATTCATGCTTCAACCTTGAGATTTTTTTTTTTGTTCTTTCACCTTTGTTTATGTAGTTTGCAAAGTATTTTCTAAACACCCAAGACCAACTGTCCATGCTCTGAAGCATTATCTATGGCATGGACAACAGATTTCCACAGCTGAGTTTTACACTAGACAAAAAGAGAATTTTCACATGAAATCAAGTCAGAAAACATGCAGTGGAGCATTAATAACCCTTTCATGAAATCTTCACCTCGTTTCCTTTTTATTCTTTCTTTTTTTCCTCAGAATCCTATTATTTTTTTGACAGCTCCCTACTGTCACCACCAAGGAAGGAAGAACATGCAGGAGCATCCTGATTTCGTAGCTAAACAACACAGGGATTTAGTCCCAGATCTCTAACTCTGGCTGAAATTCCTCCTCCCATTTCTGTCCTCTCCCTGGAAAAAAATCAACCCAGAATGAGGTGTTATTTTTCAAATTTAACAACACTGGAGTCCAATGTTTGGAATGGCTGCACAGCAGCAACACCAGCACAACCGTCAGGATGACACTGAGGTATTAGTGCTGGTCAGGGGAATGCTGAATATCATAGAAGCTGGCACATTTTCTCGAGGAAGGCCATCAGGTGTGATATTAAATTCAAAGCATGTACATGTCTAACCACAGGCACGTGAATCTTTGATGATCAATTATAGGTAAATATGGCAATTTTAGGCACTGATACTTTATTTTGAGATTAACACTTCCTACATTATTCATGTACAAGCTTCTGAAACACTAGTAACTTCTGGTTCAGTGCTTCACTTATACTTCATAGTTCAACTAACTCTAGCATTTCTAAATTGTGATGCTATTTAATGATTCCCAGGACAGCCTGTCTGAGCATGCTCTATTTGCCTCTTGGTTTAAAGTCTGTTCCAAAGCCCATTGAAGTCTCTATTTGTCTTTGGATCAAAACCGTTAGCCTATAATACTTTTATAACACAACCATTATCTTATAGAAAAGCTCTGTGGAATTTAATACTGATGAAATAAAGGAAGAACTATGAAAAAAACCTACTGAAGGTTCTCAAAGAGCTCACTGTAGCTTAATAGGAAAGGTGCTTCACTCATTCAAAAAAAAAGAAAAAAAAAATCTATTTGTACTTCTCTTTAAATTTGTATAAAGGCAACAACCAACACAATTTTGTTGCTTTGTAGCCAGAGAGTCCTTTTTAAACAGAAAATCCCAATTTTCCATTTTCCTATTCTTTTCTCTCCCTATTCTGTGTTGTAGGCTGCTGCCCACAAGTGCCCTGCCTTCATCTAACGTGCTCTCATGGCCAAGGGGAACGCCTCACACAACGGTAAATGCTTTTGATAAATCTTTACTGGCTCCACTCCCTGACCCCACTTCATCTCTACATTGGTTGCTACAGAAGTGAGCAAGAGCTCACAAGCACTGTGGTGGTACGCTCCTCACCTCTGCAAATCTGTCACATCCCTAGGTCCATCATCTACCCCTGTGAAACCATCCCCACATCCCCTGAGTTAGAGCAGGAGGGAGCTGATGAAGAGACCTGATTCGGAGGTTTTATGTTAGGACTAAATATTCTCCTACAGTTAAGGGAATTCTCCGTATACTATTTGCAGCCCTTACTCAATCTTAAGTATGACCACATAGCAAGTCTATACCACGTAAGTTTATATTTCCTGATCGTGCCTAATTCTTTCTATTTTTTGCAGGCAGTAGGTTTGAGCTTGCACATGTATACCTCAGACAGCCTCATTCATTACGTTCCCTGGGAAAAGTATCCGCTTCAATTACCTTGTACAACATGGGTCTGAATAAATCCCTCCTTGGAAACACATACTTGGTTTTCAGAGGGTGCTGCTAGAAGTGTTAGCAGCATTCCAAGTGCTGCAGTAGACTTCCACACCACAAACACCATTTTATATCCTTTACAACTGTGCACATCTAACAGTGAACAATAAATCTATCTTGCTAATTACACATTCAGCTTGTTATAACCGTCATAAAACAAGTACAGCTGGTAAAGCTATGAAATGATGTCAAATCATATTTCTGCTTTCTAGAGAGAAGCAGGGTTATTTTCCAGACTCCTGATGAAACTGACTGTTCAAAGCCATGTGTGGAAACAGCTGCCAACTAGGTCATCCACCTTTAATTAGGTAATGATATTGTCTTTTTTCCTGCCCATTTAAAAGTGTTTGACATTCTGTAATTCCAAGTGACTTAAGTGTTTATCATAAAAAGCTGCCTTAGGAAGAAATTGAAGCACATGGTACTAAATTAAGGACCAAGCATTTTCTTCTGAGCAGCCAAATTCAGTCTGTTCATACACAGAGAATGTTGCCTCAAAAAATCTATTTGACAGTGTTTCAAAGGGGGCATCTGAAGTTAGGACAGTTAAAGTTCCTATGGTTCCTAAAGCCTCTTAAAAATGTATGCTTCAGCAGCCATGCAGGAAGAAGAGCCAGTATTCTCCATAACAACCTAAAGTGACTAACACAAAATCTTTTTTAAGAACAGTTGTCTGAGATTCAAAAGAAAACACTAGTCTAACAGAAAACATTACCTCATTCAGGCCAGTTACTGCCCTGTACCAGCTAGACAGACTCTTCCTTGCTGAAGAAAGGCAGTCAAAGCACATCCTGATGTCCTATCTAGTTGTAGCCAAACAAGACAAGCTTTTAAAAACAAGAAGCTACTTGCAACATAAAAGGGATGTAAATTAAATATTCCTGTTAGAAGGGAATACCATAGGACATATTTATACAAATGTGTCTGACTAAAATCAGCAGCATCTGTTTGAAAAATCTGTGTCTTTAACTGCCACCACAGTTCCTGATGCAAACTGGCTAGACAAGAAGTCATGTTAAAAAAATTAGGTCTTACCTTCCCATATCTGGATGCAAAGGTTCCCGTGAGTAAGGAGTGAAAAATAATTATCGTCTCATCCAAATCCCACACAAAGACACGCTGTGATGACAGACAGGGTGGAAAAGAGAAATACAGTTACACATTATGCAATTGCAAGACTTTGTTCAGTCAGGAAATACGTCCAACTGGACTAGAACTTTCTCACACCCGTGTAGCACATCGACTGCAGATGCTTTGTGAAAGTGGGCAAAGCAAAAGATCAAGAAATTTGAAACTATGTTCATGCAGATCACTGAGAGTTTTCTCTCTTAAAAACTACAGAAATTCCTTTTTGCATGTCAAGATGGAGAAATGAAACATCAGATTTACCAAAAGCACAAGTAAATAAACATACACACAAAGAAGAATCAGAGATGCTAATAATATAGAAATCGAGCAATTATTTTGACTACCCACAATAAAAAGCTCCAGTTATATTGCTAAATGCTATTCTGGCTCTTACAGTTCACTAGTTGGCTGGTGGGATTTGCTGATAGATGCAACTGTTTCTCTTGCAGGATTTACTAAGGGAACGTAAGTTAATTTTATTACCTCAATCTCATTGTCAGCAGTGGGGGAAGGATCGTTGCTTCTTTTTGATCGGGCTCGTACCTTGCCATCAGACCCTCTGTGATGTCTGTCTGTTTCTATATCTTTTGCCGGTGTTGTTCCATATTCTCCTGTTGGGAGGAAAAGAAATTTAAATTTAAAATTAAATTTTGCACTGTCTCGTTATAATTAAAGCTGGAAAACTTTTAGCGGAGATCACCAGAAATGCTATGAAAATAATATCATAAAATCTTACTCATTTCATGTCAATAGCTGACAAAGAAATAATTTAAAACTTCTAAGACTTGTTGCAACAATTCCAGAAAACACCAAGGCTGTATATAAAAAAACAAACACTTGGCAGTTTAAAAACATAATCACATTTTTCATTAAAAAAAAAAAAAACACAACAAAAACCACAACTTTTTGAATTTTATTCCCCCTCGGCCCTTTGCTAGAGAAAAAAATAGAAATGCAGTAGAAAAGTAAGGATCAATTAAACTTATGCAAAAATGTCCCTTTAAAATTTGATAAATGAAAAGATACTTTCAACATCACCTTTTATTTATAAAACATATGTATAGTCTGTTTAGCTATACTCCATTTCACCAGTGTGAAATAGTTTAGATATAGTTTAGAAATAACAGGAGAGGCAGTCAAAGGTGAACTTCCCCGTATAACGTTTTTGTTTTGGATGGCTTGAGTTTCATAAACCTGCCCAGATTTCACTTACCTTACATTACAAATCCTTTTCAAATATATTTTTCTTTTCACCTTGCTAAGCTGTGGCTTCTCCAGCTTCCTTGAATAACCATATTCTTCTTCAGAGAAGATTGGATTGTGCCTAACAAGCCTTTTTTGAAATCACTTTCACAAAAAGGCTGAGATGAAATTTAAGGAACAGAAAATCCTCCTACTGCTTTTAAAGCAATCTGTGACCGCTTCTTTTTAACAACCAATATTAGTTTATTTTTCTTTCAGAGGAACCACAGATGTTCAGATTTGTTCCATAAGTCAGCAGACCTACAATGGGCGTATACTGTGATCATCCTCAAATTATGCGGCGTTCTATATAAATGTTATTGCATGCCAATGAAAACTTTAATAGGGAAGTGATATTTGAAGATTTTTCTTGAACAGTACATTGGAGGATCATAATCCGTCAAAAATTCCATAAACCATTTAAGCCTCAAGACTTTAAGAATTAAGTGCTCAAAGAGAGGCCACAAATTCTGAAGTCTTTCTATCCAGAGTTTGTCTTGAACTTTTAACTTAAACAGCCTGTGTTGATTTTTTTTTTTCATTTTTTTATTTTTACAAGAAACTTTATGTACTTATTTATGAATGCATATATTATAGATTGCTAGGAGTGAACAGAAACTTTGACAGAAATGTGGGGTACTGAGGAAACTGAGGGGCTTTTCCAGAGCATGGCCACTTGTTTTGAACTTCCTTTTACACATATAAACACTAAGGATTGATCTGGCTTTTGCATGTAATTATTTCTCTTTCTGCACTGCCTTTAGAAGGAGATCAAGCCATGTGTATTCATGAAAGCAACACAGGATGTTCTTACAGAAGCTGTGCTTTCCAATCTCTTCCCAAAAGTGTTGTGAGCAGAACTGTTACATACTGGGAAATCTGATTTATCTGTGTAAATACATGTACTAAAAAAAAACATCCAACAATAAGGTTACAGTATTTCTATCTATGGAGGGAGGGCACTGCAAACTGAAAACAAAAGAAATGCACTTACCAGACAGCGATTCTGTGCTCTGACTGGTGATGTTGTGAGAAGACTCCTGCAGAGAGTAAGTGGAGGTTGGGATGGCTGAAGGGCTGATGCTGTTTGTGGACATGTAGGGAGAGTTGTAGGAAGAGCTGTAATACTGTGAGTACTGGCTTTGAGGAAAGCTTGGGTATGATGAATATTCCTTTGAGGAAAAAAGAAACATGTAACTTCTATGTATCATTGGCTTTGTCTTATAAATAAATGAGTAAAGGCATTACACACACAGCAAGGCAATATTATCTACCCATGCAGCAAGTCCTGGCTCAGGAATATTTCTGCTAAAGAACTATGTTTTGTTCAGTTGTGAAATTACATCTATCTTCCTCCCAGATACATTCCTACTTTATTAAGACTGGCTGACCTCAACAAAAAGTCAGGTATCAGGCAAGTTTTTAATTTTTACTTTTCAGTGCTGATACATCTTGCATTACGGGGCTCAACAATTCTATACAGAAATAAAGTAGGCTGCATTTTTCTATGACCAGCAGCATTTTCTGATCAGCTTTTAGAATGGGGTATAAAAAAATGGAAAAAAAATGAACCTAGCAATTACTTTGCAGAAATGCTCACACATGAGATTGTCCTACTGCCTCTGAAAGAACTAAATGCCAGAATGATCTTCCCTGCCTGTAGAAAACTGTATTTAAAATGCAAGGTGCAAGTGAACTTGGAAAGCTGGAGTATCATGATACTCATTGTATTGATGCTAAGAGTGAGTTCTTCTTTGTGGTAAGCAAGATATGGAAACAGATTGGAAAACTTATATCTGGATAATTAAGACATGAAAAGTTTCATTTGTTTCTTCTGTTCATCATCACAGCTCCTGCTCTTGTTTGCTTACTAGCTTTTTCAGGCATAGAACTGTATTCATGCTCTGGGGATTGTCCTTCAACAAAAGGTTTTTGTTTCCCCAGAAATCATAATTAGTATCTGTTCTTAAATAAAATTAAATAATAAATAGTATTTAGAAAGACTAAAAGCCCTTCTTAACTGCTTACATCTCCGTCTGTGACACAGCTATTTCATTAGCTCTCTGTCACCAGGGAACTCTCAAGAATAGAGATGACTCAAGTTGTTAAAATAAATATTAAGCTGGAAAAGAAGTGAGAAATTCCATTGTTTTTTCTTTAAGACTATCACAAAACAATGAAAACAACACACTTATTTCTCCTTTTTGCAGGTAAGCTCTAGACTGCAATCAAGTGTGCTTATTTCAGTGTTTACTGACAATGTTTCTAGCCAAAACTGAAGTAATAGTGAAATTGCCCACTGCTGTCATTTGAAATATGAGACATAAGAACAACCTTGTTGACAAGTAATTGAAATTATTACTCCATGGCTAACTAAAAAATATTTTTGGGGATAGTGTACTCATTTGTTTGGTCCAATCAAGAAAAGTCATCTGTTACTGCAATAACATCTGTCTTGTGCATATATGCACGCTGTTTATTTATATGCACACATTTCTCAAGGTATCTGAAGCATGAAGCCCACAGACAGGTGTACTCTCAAAGAAGGAAGCACAGAGACAGCTCAGATGGCTCAGTATTCAGTGCCTGCCAACACCTCTTTCAATATGTTCCTATTTATTACACAGTGCCAAGATAGCAGAGGATAAGATCCTAAAAGGGAAGTGTTTTGCTCTGGAAAACATATCTGAAAGTTGCAAGATGGCAGAAGAATGATGAAACTCCCAGCATCGCTGTGCAACACCACAGCAGAGAGTGCCAGAAGTCCTTCAAGTACTGCATTCTTTGTATGTTGATACACACATCTTAAAGCTAATAAAGGTACCTACAAGTTCAACAAATGGCCATACCAATCAGGTGGACCAAAATGGTGCCAGGCAAAACACACAGTAGAACTTTTCTTAAATATATGTAAACACCAGGATAATTTCCGTCATCTACCAGTGTTTAAAATAGCTGAAAAGGTTGCCAATAATAAATGCTGAGGTATACCTGATGCACAGCACTGAATCCAGCAGAATTTGTCAGGCCATTGGCTCCCTGGTAAATCCCTGTTGTGCCTAAGGGGAAGAATATCACACTCATAACATACAATAGTAATCAAAACAATGGAATATTGTTAATTGAAGAATTTCTAATCAAGTACCTAGAAAAAAGCCTATCTATGTCATATATATCTATGACTGACATAAGTGTTAAGATTGGGGTCTGCTTACTGAAAGACAACAATTAAATACACTATTTCTATTTCAATATTTCCTTCTTCTTGTGAGTGCAAAACTTCCTTTTGAGATCAAGTGGGGTGATGATAATCTATACCAGAAGTCTATACTGGTGTCTACAGTGCTGCTTACTCCAGAGTACAAACTATTCATATACAAGAGGAAAAAGCTGGACTACAGTGTACTCTATACTAATGCAAGGTTTTGGATTCCAAAGGGTATTCAGATCTACCTTTTCCACAGTTACCTAAATACAGTGAGAGATATGATTTTGTTGTTGCGTGGCTGCTACGAAGTCTTGTCTAGGCTTCATTTTGTCACTTAGAGGCAACATTAGAAAAAGCCCTGACCAGGTACTGAGCCTTTTCTTCTTCTTGGGTTTCTAAAAATGATTTTGAGCAGTGTTGTGTTAGCCACATGTATCCCTCCACGTCTTTGCATGGCATCCCTTCTCTAAAGATCCACTTGCTTGTTTTTATTTTAAGATACCAGATTAGCCAGGGAATGGACAGCTGAACAAACTCTACTCTGCCAAGTGCAGCTACAAAGCACATGCAGTGAGAAATAAATCCTACACCAAAAAGAAACAGAAGGGAAGACCGCCTTCCAGAACTAATTTGCTGCCACATTTAACCAAGAAGGAAACAGAGGTTGCAGGTGACTCCTGGGTCTATATATAGCCATATTTGCCTACTGGCTGGGGAGAGCTGAGCCAGTGCAGGTGGGTTCAGGGCATGCCTTCCCCTGGCATTCAACTCCCAGAGGCAGCTCTGGGAGGAAAGCCAACAGTGCTTGATCCTCCTCCTCTGCACAGCCCATATGGGGAGAACGCCCAGAGAAGCATCCTGAAAACAGCAACACATCCAGCTACTGGCATTTTCCCACATCCATCCATGCTAGGCTTTGCTTTTCTGTATTTAGTCAAAAAGCAACAAGTACACAGCAGGATGAATATATTCCTGTGGTAGCTACACACTTCTCACCACTGTGAAGGGGAGTAATAGAGCCCCAGTGCTTACAGGCAGAAACAACTTTCACAGAACACAAACAGCTCTTGTACACTAGTGCTTAAAACAAAGCAGGGGGGAATTTTTGATCTTCCCAAACCGTCATTTAGAAACAATCCATCATCCTTTATTAAAGCTGTCAAGAGAGGAAATCGTTACCTCGAGGGACTCTCGCTTTATGTATAAATTGTGATGAGAACATGTTTATTGCTGTGCTACCTGCACATGATATCACAGCTTCCTGGATTCCAAATGATTAGAGGGAATTAAAAAGGAGAGACCTGCACTGTTGGAATGAACTTACTTTAAGCTTCCAGAAATGCAACCCAAGTGTCTGTGCACACACAGGGGTGTGAGCAGGAAGAAAAGGGTAAAAAACACAGGGGTGAGAGGATAGAGGTTGATTCGTGCCCCACAGTGCACAGTGACTAGATCCTACATAGTGGATTTTACACCCTGGTTTTGTAGAATACTTTTGAAAGCGTTTAAGCCAGACATTTTCCCAAGACCTTAAGTCCAGCTGGCCTGGGAACAGGCTTCAGCAAATCAGGTTTTTCACTTATTCTGTCCCCTTACAGTATCCTCACCAATCAGGAGTATCCATTCAGTATCATTTATCTAAACTGAGATCAAACAGCCCTGTTTTTCTTTCTCCTCCTCCACTGCATTAGGAGAAGGTAACCTCCCCCTCTATCACCCCAGGAGTGGCTAAGCTCAGTATTTCTTTGCAGCTCAGCCCTGCTATAGCAGAATAACCTTGGGAAACCAAGAAAACAAAGCTGGTAAAAATTCAGAAGTTCTTCATAGCTGAATAAAGATGTAAATGTAATGGGAAAAATAAATTATTAGCATGGAAAAAAATGTTCTTGAAAATACAAGTTCAGAATTATTTCATTTTAACTGCACTCAATACCAACACTTGTGAGGACTAGAATGATCTGATAGGAATGATAGCGAAGTCTCTGTTTGACTTTACAGGCTAGACATTCTGGAGAGACCACATTTTCAATGATGAAAAATCCATTCAGATGGAAAGAAAACAAACAAGCACCACAGGCAACGAAGATAAGGATAAAACCTCCTTTTTCATCCAACAAACAGCAGAGAATGAGACCTGCCAGTTAGTTTCTGTGAAAAGCCTCACAAAATTGAGCTGTTCAGAACATACATACATCAAAACTGGCCCCAAGCTTTTGCTTTATCCTCCCTAAATTGTTGATAAGAAATAAAAATTCCAGTAATGAGTCCGCTCCATGCAATTTCAGTTTAGCATATGTAAATTTTACACTCAGGTAGCACTGGAAAACTGTCGACAAATCTTGCATCCTGGTGTTAGCAATTATCCCTTTTCCTTATTTAGCCATTTTTTTAAAAAGTCCTCCCCCACAGGCAGAATCTTTAGCAGAGTCTACTGCTACAGGACAAAGGGAACTGTTTCCAAAATAAAAGAGGGGTGATTTGGATCGGACATAAAGAAGAGGGTTTTTTTATACCATTAGAGTGGTGAGGTACTGGCACAGGTTACCCAGAGATCTGGTGAATGACATTCAAGGCCAGGATGGATCAGGCTCTGAGCAAGCTGGTCCAGCTGTAGATGTCCCCCTATTCATTGCAGAGGAGTTGAACTAGATGATCTTTAAGGGTCCCTTCTAACTCAAATAGTTCTATGATAATGGAACTTGTAATGTTCAGAGATATGCAGGAATAGCATTAGAAAAGTGTGGTTAGTTGCAATGGGGCATGTCTACGAAGAAACTGGGTAAGCAATGTAATAAATGCCTCACCCCATCCTATTTCTGAATGTTCATTTGCCATTATTACAGGATTTTCACTTCCACATATATATATATAAATAATGCCAATATAAGTGGCATATATATTGGTACATATTTTCCTTACCTCTGAATATACTGTTTCAAACTGCAGCTGATTTTACACTTGCGGTACTACAGATGTGCAAGCAAGCAACTTGTTTTCATCTATCTTGGTAGCTCAATATCGAGTAATTGCATTCAAATTCCTGCCTGCAAATCGGAAACAAGCCTACAATCTCTCCTTTTGGATCTTCTCCATATGGAATATGGTTCACATCTGTGTTCAATCACACAAGTTGCTAAATGTCACAATGCCCTCATTCACAGGTAGCTTAAAGAACATTTAGCTGGTAATAAAACAATCTGGATTCTGGAGGAGAATAGCTCTTCAGATGTATGGTACTGAAAACGTTCCCTTTAAAGTATGGGTATCGCAAACACACTTGCATGAAAAGACACCACATAAAAGCCATGCATATGCTGTACATATTCAGTGCCATGGCTTCTCCTTGATAAGTAGATGTGGCCCTTCTCTATGTGAGTGTCCAAGGGCAATATTTATAGAGAAACTCTTTGTGAGCTGATAGATGTTATATATTCCTACACATGGATTTCATTTGCTATGTCTCCCTCCTTCCCATTTTAATTCAAGTATTTTAAAATCCAAAACATGGTCAAGGGTAATTCAATGATGTGTGCATTGCCCCTGCAACAATATTCACACCAGCTTCTCCTACTCAGTCTCTCCCTTTTATTATTTTCACCACTGCAATTACAAGATGCATTTTTTCCTTTTTCCTTTCATGCAATGGTATGTAAAGAAAACAAGGGAATATTCACAGTTATTTTTAGTATCTCCAGAACTATAGTTCTTGCATTGCTAAAAAATGTTTTATTTCAGCTTACGAATACACAGTACAACACAAGAATATCTGTATCTTAGGAAGTTGTGATTACAGAGGTAGAATGGATCTGTGGTATAGTTCAGATCAGTACCATGGCAAACTTTGAATATTAGGTTTGTCTTCTTGCTTTACACAGGTCAGAAGGCCCTGTCATCAGAAGGGTGAAACAGAACAACATTTAGATTGAAGCGCTTTTTCTAACTCATAGATTTGCAGACACAGTGGTTTTAGGTAGCTCTCTCAAAGGATAATTTTATTATGAAGAACTAATAAAATGAATGCTTACGGGGTTCAGTTGATTTGCATGATATTTCACAAGCCTGCCTATAATTGCTTGTATATTCTTAGGTTAGCAAGCTGTTTTCCTACAGGAAACAATGTTGACTACAAATGATACAAGGAAAGGCCTTAGTCTAACTCCCAGAGGAGCATGCATTACTCTACACTACAAAACACATCTGGATGAAGAATTGCATGGTCATTCAAAAAGGTTCTTTGCAGTACTTTACCTCTTTTGACAAGCTAATGTTTCCTGCAGTAAATATTGCATTCTCCAAGCTGCTACTTTTTCAGCCAGAGGTTAAGCACTCCTCAAAATTACCTCCCACCAGCTATACTCCAGTGCCTCGTAATGTTCCAAATCCAACAACATCTGCCTGCATTTATTGGGCAAGAAAGCTCATAAAATGTTGCATGGCTGTCAGCTGTGGAGGTATTTCAAGACTATCTGACCTGTTAAAGGAGAATAAAAACTCAACCCACATGTACTCTGCAGCATACTGCTCAACTGTTTGCCATTAGGCCTAATGAACCAAAAACAGTCTTGTATTTCTATATGAAAGAGCTCAGACAGCATCGGGAAGAGCACACTAGATGAAAGCATGGTTCTACCACGTTATAGCACTTGACATCAGCAGTGTCTACTAAAGGATATTGCTCCCAGAAGCATACAAACACCTTCTGCAGATATTACCCCCCGACATGCAACCCATTTAAAATATGGCTATTTGTCTCCCACTACAATCCCATTCACTCCTGCTTGTCTGACCAGGTGTTCATGGGCACTTTGAGTGGTGATACAAAACATATTTCACAGTACAGTTTTTCTGAGTCAAAAGTTCTTTCCCTGCTGCCTGCTTCTGGGAGCATTCAACCCACAGAGCCCCAAAGAGCTTTAATAAGTGATAACCAGGCCAGTTGTACAGGCCTGGCTTTTACCATGCTTTTGAGCCTGGTCACCTGTTGAGATCAATCCAGCTCAACAATGGTGTTGAAAGTGCTGGGATGGTTTATACTCACTCTCAGGATTTGAGGCCTGAGAAAGCAACTCAATTTTATTAGTTTTTGGAGAAAATGTCCCTTTCAACCCCTCTAATCAAATGATGCAGCAGCTACAGAAGTAAATTAAATTGGATTGTCCTCAAAAGCAAATCACACAGAAACATTTTGGGTTTATAAAAAAAAAAAAAGAAGAACATCCTTGAAACAATGATATAGATTGTTTCTGAAAAATCTCTTGTTAAAAACAAACCAACAAAAAAAAACCCAAAACACTGAACAACCAAGAAGACTGACTTTATCTGGGGACTCCAGGGCCACCAAAAATTAAAGCTTCTTTCTGATGTAGTCTGATCCAAGACATGACACTGCTTCAGACTCACTGTCAGATAACTGGGCAAGATGAAAAAGCAAAGTCCTACATCCCTCAGTATTGTAGAACAGAAGTTTCAGTATTTGAACTCTGCCAATATAAACAGAAAAAGTATCCAAACTGCATATTAAAATAAGGGAAAAAAAAGCACAAAAACCATGCAAGAGGGAGGGCTATTTGATGCCAGCATAGCAGCTAAGAAACTCCTAATTTGCAAAGCCTGTACTAATGGAGGCAGAGTCAGACTTATTTGTCCACAACCATCATCAAGGTATTTGATTTTATGACTGCATTCTATGTTTTCCACTGGAGCATTATATATATTATAACAGTGCTTGGAAATTAGATGCACCAAAAAGCAGCACAGTACCATGATTCACTTCTTTCCCAATTTTCAAGTGTATGACTATGCGAGTAGTTGTTTCTTGATGTAAATTTTTATGTAATTTTATATTAGCTCTTCTATTGCCTTCTAGATATTTTCAAGAATACATTATCAGGTATACCAAATCAATTATTCAGTGAAGTTTCTATAACATTTTAGCATATTCTATGCCAACTACACCATAAATGAATAATCAAGGCCAAGTTTGTATTTTCCCAAGTTGTTACCATCTTACAAATTTTCTTTTAACCTATGGAAATGAACTAAATAGAATCTATAAACAGAAGTTTTCACAACATGCACGCACCTCTGAAATGTGACTACCTTCTACGTTGATATAGCATCTATATGAAAAAGGACAGAATTCTGAAACAATGGAATTGTTTTAAAATTGAAATGCTCACTGTAAATATACGCCTCTGCTCTGTGATTATCCATATAGTTCTACCACTCAAGACGTCAAACTGTGATTTAAAAAAATCTCATTATAGCAAAGATGTATCGTTTCCTTTAAAATGTATGTATCCATTCGGTTTATTAATGAAGTCTCAACAGAAATTGTAGCATTGTCTCATGTAAATGTATTTCAGTTATTGTTTGGCTATTATGTAATTGTGATTCTATGATTCTGTGATTAACCATTTTGAGTATTTGAAATGACCTCCACGAATGTTGCCAAAATAGTAAAAAAAAAACCAACAAAACAGGTTAGGAAAACATCATTCATTCCTTTATTCTCTAATGATTCCCACTTCCTCATCATCACAAGCTGTACTTTCTTCATCCAGCCCCATCATTACTCTTCCCCTACCTTACCAATCTCTCTCCTAAAAAACAAACAACTCTCAGGCTTTCCTCCCACATTGTTCTTCACATTGAGGAAAAAGTTATTCCTAAATATTTTCAAAGCTAGTATTTCAAAATACTCATTTTCTGTTATTCCTCTGAAACTCCCATGGCACATCCCCTTTCCAAGTCCTTCCTTACTTAATAAGGACCTATGAATATATTTGAATATCAATGACCATAAGGTTTCCAAATAGAAGCACCAAAAAAAGCAGGAAATGGGAAAAGCTAAAGCGGGCTCCTCTCCTTGGATAGCAGTAGCACAGATCCTTGCAGCTTATAGTGCATCACTGTCAACACCTTTGCTTCTCCCTATGAGTTCCCTCTCCTGTAAGATAACTGGTTTTAAAACAAAGTAAATGTAGCGTGGTCAGCCTCTCATGTTTAGAAATCTTTGAAAGGGTGACTGTGCTGTTATTCTGGGAAAACTTGTATTTACACTGTAAAAAGTGAGGTCTGACCTCTCCTGAAGAGAGGCCTCTCCCTGCTGAACTCACCATGGAGTGGAGGACAGCTTTGCTGCCACAGTTTTAGACTGCAACTAATGCAAACCATCTGTGAAGCAGAAGCTTTTGAAAGAGGCCACTCATTTTCTACTGAGGTTTTAATTTTATGAACCTAAGGCATCTGAGTTACAGTTCACTGAGAACATTCTCTCCCTGTCCTTTATTTTCTGTGACTTCAGATGGATTCACTATCTGTGTAACAGAGCATGGTCCCCAGTTCTGAAGTGCAAGCTGAAATCTGCCCTTCTCATACATTTCATCACCAATCACTAAAGGAATCAGGCTTAAAATAAAACATGTCACTTCCTTTGCAAAATTCATGCATGTACAGCTAACTATTCATGCCAAATAGATATTTACGGGCTCATATTGAGTATGTAACAAACTGGCACACAGTTGCAAGAAATTCAGGCACCTCTTTGAAAACATTATCCAGATACTAACAAGAGCCAAAATGTTTTCAGCATAATGGAACATTTCAATCAATTAAATAGTCAGATTTTACTTTGTCTCAAGCAAAAGCAATTCATTCCACAAACATAAACAACATACATAGTTAGCCCATTTCAAATCAGTATTGCACAAAGACACGACACTTTCTATTCATTCATTATTTGACAGCTGATCAGAATGGACTCTACAAAGAAAACAAATGCTCAGCAGTAGCAAAGAATTTCACTGCGTAGGTCCTTGGCCCCAAATTTATGTCTGCACTGAGCTCAATACTGCTTTGCAATTCCTTGGCAAAGGAAAGTTATCCTAGTTACGTAACTGAATTTTCCTTTGTAATGTAAAAAGTATTTTGTGGGTAGATTAATTTGGCTATTAAAAAGAAATGGTCAAATCTTTTCCTGCCCAACAACAGAATCTGCATAGTTTTAACTGTTGTGCAATTTCATAGTTTCATTCCAGCTGTCATTTTAGCAATAATAAGTGAAGAGCAAGGCATTGTCTTGGTATTAATGACAAGCTGAGAAGAGATGCCCTGATGTGCAATAAGGGGGTAACACAAGCTCATGTGACCACAGGAAATACGCTATAAGCTGGCTGCCATTGCTTATGGTTTTCTATGTTAGCTAACGTGCTAGCACAAATTTCTCTTAGTATTTCACATAGCCGATTAAATGATAAGTTTGTTACATTCCACAGATTTCCTTATACATTTGACAGTACATTTACTCCCACACAGGATCAGATTCCATTCTGATACACTAATGTGAAGTCCAAACTATTTTTCCAAGTGAACAGAAGGTCATCAGTACTAACATTTGCAGGACAAGGGACGGGAAGATCAACACATCAGAAAAGATGCAGCAAGGAGGGGAATGAGGGATGATGCTAATTACCAGCACGACTGGATAAAGCATCTACTGCCTGCACAAATCCAAAGCAACTGTTTGCAGCATCAAGAAACTCCTCCAGTAACCAAGCAAAATAGAAAGTGTTGCAAAACTAGGTAAGGTCACATGTAAAATGCACAGGAAAATATGATGTCTGGAGAGTGAATGTATAAACAACATTTCTGAGGGTTGTAAAACAAACAAACAACAAAAACACCCCAAAAGTTTGTTTTAAACAAGCCTTTCCCTCCCACACCAACATATTTTAATTGAAACATTCACTTCATGCTCTGACTGGCTATTTGGATGGATGAAAATTTTTATAATTCTTAATTATTATGAAATGCGGATGGTTTCACTAATCTTAATGAACTCTAGTAGGTGTGGTATTGCAGACAAAGAGAAGCACACCAGAGATTTGATCTGAAATTGCCAGGGGTGAAAGATGACCTGTTCTCTTTCTTTGAGGAACAGACTCATTTGGGTATGACTGTGCTTGGCAGAACACAAGTGTAATTGCTTGCCCTGCTGCAACTTAGGTCTGCACTGTTACCGATAGCGCAGAGAAGCCTGAAAGCAGAATGGCTTCGTGTCATTGGCTTCAAGTCATTAGCTTCTGAAGATCCTTCCACAACAAGAAGTGGTTTATTCAGTTGCCAATTTAGATGGGAAGCTCCATGGGGCAGAAGTCAAATACAATCTTTGTGACTTGTAGGCTATTTTTTTACTGAATAATAATTTTACCAAAACTCTGAACAGCTCACAAAACTGCTAAATTGTAAGAACATGGAAATGTTGAAAAATATATGTTAAGGAGCAAATATATTTCTGATACATAGACTGTGGTGCTCTTTGAGGAGTCGGTACTGCAGCTGCAAACTTGTATAAAGATCCATTAGGAAACAGCACGGACCTGAAGCAGCCTTTTTTTCCCCCACAATATTACAATTTTTTTTACATCAAGGACAGAAAAGTAATGCAATGCAAGCTGTTACCTTCTCTTCTGATTTACAGCTCTAAAGATGAGTTACATCCCTGAACTGGTCTCACACATATCTCAGATACTGTAGCCTCATTACAACTAATTAATTTTGTAAATACAGTAATGACCTGAGTCAACACTGCATACAGCACCGATTAAAAACAAGAGAATAAAGTCATTCCTTCAGAGAAAGTAATACCACATTTCAGTCTATTTGAATGTTACTCAGTCTGCCAAAACACTATCATATCCACTGTGCTACATGGAAATTAAAATCATTATTTCAATCTATAGTACCTTTGTGTTATAGTTTCATGTCTTTTCTGGCAGATATGGAACTTGCCAACCTCATCTTTCATATATAGATGTGTGTGACATACTGCATTAGCTATTTGGCTTATAAGTCCTTCCACATTTAATTTATTTTCATGCTAGGAAAGCATGAAAATAGATTTCCCCTTCTGGCTGTCTGTAAAATAGTTTTGCTTTTTTTTTTTCTTTACCACTTAGTAACTGAAAGAATGTTTTATCCTCGTTATTGCTTTTCAGTGGATTCTGTTCTTGCTCAAGATCCAGGATATAGTTGGTAACTGCAGTTACAAATGAAAAGCTAAACACTACACCACTGCATGTGCATCATCTGTGTTTGTGGAGAAAATCAACAGACTTGAGGAAATCTGGCTTCAGAAGTGCTAAAAGAGCCATCAGGGAGGTGAGGCTTCAACCTAACACTTACATCCCAGCCAGAGCTTGTGTTGGTTCCAAAGAAACATGAGAGAAAACCAAACAGCTCCAACTACCTGGGCACGTACTGAAGGAGACCATTTGTCCTAGAGCCTTATGAGACAAAATATTTGTCATCCAAAAGGTCATTATTCCTTGGTGACTGGCATAACACACCTATTTCCTGGCCATGCAATTCATAAGCTAGGGGACTGTGTGGATTTGCATAGTCTGCACAAGCTGCTCCAGATTCATGGCCTGACCACCCACGCCTGCCTACAGTCAACTTCACTATGTTGCTCTGGGAGCTGATGTTCAATAGAAGCCAACAGCAGTCAAATGTTATTTCAGTTAGGTACCTGAGGTATTACCAACTTACAATATTCACAGAGCTAGCTTGAAAAAAAAGCATTTTTTCCTCTCACACTTTAAAATGCAAAACTAAGCAGCAGACACTCCTGGAGATGTCCTTCCTTGTTGATCTGCTGCACTTGTTAGACTCTTCAAGATCTCTATTACGTGTAGTAAATATTTTATCCTTGAAGTGACGGTTAAGTGCTTGACTCTTAAGGTCCCCCTGGAATTCGATTTTATAAAAGTATTTAAATAAAAATTTGCACCATCAGCTGTTTAATCTCATCACTGAAGTCCCTGCCTGGGGTCATTAATGGGGTGACCAACAAGGCTGATGTGAACTTGGCAGAAGTCCCAACGGTCCTGGAGCTTGGGTGGCATTGGAGAGTTGCTCGATTGGATTAAGGAGATGGAAGAATTGCCTCCCTGCCCCCAGGTGCTGCAGCGTGGGAAAGCACAGAGTGCACATTCCTCAGTAGCACTCAGCACAGGAAGGGTCCCAGCTTCTCACTCAAACCTTTCACCAGCACTCAACAAGGTAAATAAACTGCATGGTCAGGGAGCTTCAGACTGTTCCCCTTCATAAGCAAGGAGAAGGGTGGAAATATCTGTTTACAAAAGGAAGACACATTTACTTCTGCTCCTTTTGCCTTGGAGTAAGCACCTGCCACATGCAGAAACAGTTTTCCTTTTGTGTTGACAGCTTAGTGAGCTGGCTGAGATTATCTGTCTCACATAAAAATCTGAATGAAAGGAGCAAATTTATCTAAAGACATAGCATCACCCTAGAAAAGCATCTTGGGTACACTCATGCTCATACACCTCTGCATAAAGTTTTTTTCAGCCCATTTTGTACAACATTCTCAATTGCCAGTATTCCTTACAAGTGTAACATTTTCAAGTGCTGATTAAACAAAACTAGTTTGTCTAAACCTCTTGATTGAACAAAGGGGCCATCTTAAAAACTTCGGTCCCAAACGAATCAAGAGTTTGCCTTCCCAAATAGCTCAGATTCTTCTAAGCTAACACAAAGCACATGTGGGAGCTGCATTCTGGGAAAACACAAAGCAGCAGAAACATTGATGGGAATACACTGATCTTCCATTGGCAGGAAAAGAAAATGCCTATGCTGAGTCAACAGTGTTGCAACAATCATTAGCATCTAATCACACAGTGGTTAGTCAGGAATCAGAACAGGAGGGTACATACACCATACTTCAGCCTTCTGACAAAGCAGCAACCAAGCCATCAAGCTCCAGCATCTACCACTGCTGGTTATGCAAACTAGTTTTACCAAAGAGAGAGGACTTCTCCTGCTGACAGTGAAACACAATCTCAAGGCAAGACTGATATTTTTAAGGAGTAAAACAGGAAACAAAAACTATGTTCAGATTAACAGAGTATATCCAAATTTTAACACTGCTCCTCCAATTCACATTTTATGACTCAGCAAACTAAAACAAAATAAAATAAAATAAAAATCAATCAATGTAATTCACAAAGAGCAGGAACAAGGCATACCGGAGGAAATAACATGTCATAACAGTCAAGAAAACAAAAACCTCTCTTTCCGACAAGCAACATTAAAATACTTGAAGAAACATAGTTCCATGCTAAAAAAAATGGGTAAAAAGGAATCACAACTTCCATGAACTTCCAACATTTTAATTTACTTCCCACTTTTCTGTATTTCAGCTCTATACCATTCCATGGCTTCCCTGGAGTTGGCAAATCAACACTGAGTCTCGTGGAATTTGGTGTTTTGTACAGCTTCTGAAACTGAACAACTAACAATAAGTTTTACCTTTAGGAATGAAGTGTATTTTGACCTTCTTGGTTATACAACAAAATAAAGTGTTACAAAGCTCAGAGCAAAAGGCAACGTCACTGAAGACATAAGGAAATTCAGTTCATTATTATATAATCAGTTAACATTTTGACAGTAGTAAAACAATTGTGCTAAACTTTTTAATTCTTTTCTCAGGAACCTTGGGGAAAAAACAGCTGCTTTTACCTCTGCTTTTCAGAATTTTACTTTACCTGGTAGCCTTGTTCAATGATGTTGGTACTTTATGAGTTAAAAATGTAGACAACAAACACAACAGTTTCTGCAGGCAAAGCTTAAATTGGTCATAAACAAGATTTTGCTAGGGTGTCTCAGTGCTAAATCCAGTACTTTTGCCAGAAATTAATTCCTTGATAACCACAACAAACCTCCAAAATCTTACTTTCTCCCCTACTCTGTCTCTTACTAAACTTTTTAATGGCAAAAGATGAGCTGATATAATGTATGTCATTCTGACTTCTCAAGATACATCTCACAAAGCAGCAAGCTGTACTTACCATGCATCTGGTAGGTATACGGTGCTTGCCCAGCAGTCGGGGTACTGAAACTGGATCCATAGCTAAGAAACCCACTCTGTCCTGGGGAATGGCTCAGGCTGTCCTCTGTTTTGATGCCTTTGGAGCACATCGCAGGAACCATGAGCAGAATGTGTGTTTTGTCACGTAAAGTTATAAAAAATAAAGATTAGGAATTCTCAATATTTCAGTTAGATTTTACCCTATACTTTACCTTTTTTTTTTTTTTTTTAATTATCTTCATTACTTAAAGAGCTATCAAGTAATAAAGTCAAGCGCATTCACCGCAACCAGTATTTGAGTGAGAAACACCTGAATGAACTTTTCTTAAGATAGAGAAGCAAATACAATTAACACTGTTTTCAAAAACAATTTATGGAAAAACAGTTTTGTTTTGGTGTTAAACAAACTCACTGGCTCAAAACCTTTCTGAACAGCTATCAGATGCAAGCAATGATTAACAAAGCAACAGGACCTGCAGCAAATCAACCTCAAGACTTCTGTTCTCAGTAGACATATCTTTTACTTCCATTATGTCTTCAGGTTTGGTAATTAAGTATTTATTAGCAGGTCATACAGGAGGGTTATCATTTATTCACCTGGATATAACATACAGTTCAGGAACAGTAAATGTAAGTCCTGAAGCCACAAAATATTTTCATTACTACAGTCAGGCAATTTAACTGACAGTTTACTGGAGCAGCAGCACTTGCTGATTCAAGCACTGATGAAACCTTTGCTGATAGTAAAAAGGGTTGATATTTTATTCAGAGATGCTGCCAAGATTCTACAGCTGTATTGTTAATATAAACAGCTGAAAGGTGTGTCTTATTATGAACCCTTGGGTGTGATCCTCCTCCTTCTTTGCATACCTATTTGCACAAAACAAAAAACAGCCATGGACACATCCTGAGCACTAGAGCTAAACAAAGATCCTGTTGATGTTCTGGCCTTGGATTTATATGATTCCCAGGATGTTGTTATCTGCTAGCATTTACAAACAAGCTTGTCAAAAGATAAGTTGAATTCACATGCCTTTAACCAAACGTGCTGTTTTCTAGCTTAATGACTCTTAGAAGCAACAAGTCTGCATTTGCTGAAGTTGGTAACAATTTTCCCCAGATGATATCTTCTATAATAAAACTACTTCTTTAAGATTTAGGTGAAAATAGCTGCAATACAATCTGAGTGCAAGTTAGCATCAATATGACAATGCTGTATTGTGAAATGCAGGAAGTTAATTTGGACAGTGAGTGAACATGTGTTAGTGCAGGCGTCCGTGTCCATTACTGCTGGGGAAGTAAAGGGATTTGCGAGTGTGTGCAGAGAAGCCTCTTTTCATAACATCCCATGATTTTCAATTACATCAGCACTGTGCATGCAAACACTCCATCTACCCGGGCTACAATTAATCTTCAGCGAATGGGCCTTTCTGGAAGACTAAAATTGTTGTCAGACAGTGAAATAACTTAGCACCAAATTAATTTCCACACAATGTTCTGTTTTGTCTAGAAACTGGCTGAGTTTTATTTTTGTGCCTAAAAACAATACTGCTTCATTGTTCTTGGTTGTCAGCCAGGTGGAGTTTTTCATATGCTGTGCTGAGTATCTTAGAGAGGGTATATGAGCTGGGGGAGGGAAATCACTGCTCAAGGATGCTAAGAGGTCATCTACAGGATTTATAAGCAGCATATGGGCCTGACACATGTATGCCCTAAAGACTCAAGGCAGTAGCAAATGGCTCTACTTTCACCTGCTCTAACAGGACAACTGTTCAGAGTTTGTCTTGGAAATCAGCCAGCTGATGCAAACACACAAGTAGCTCCAGGAAAGGGTCTCAACATTCCTCTCATCATCCTGGTAGACCTTCATCTCTGCCAAGACCATTTCCCTGACCTTCCAGACTATTGCACTGAATTTCCCTTCAGGAAAAGTGCTATCAAAGGCTGTATAAAATCTTGTTGGGAAAGGATACTGTAATTGCCAAGCAAATTTAGGTGTTTAAGAGTGTGAGAGAAACCAGCAGCAGAAACAGAACTATGAAGCTGCAATACTCAGCACTCATGAGATCAGCTCAGAGTAAGGAGCCTCAAAACTTTCTGTTAAAGAACTGTGCCTAAGCAAGAGCAGTATCCCTTTGGTCTTCAGGAGTGGAAAGAACTTCCTAATTGCCTCAACAGAATGCACAGCTTGAAGACATTTAACACTTGGTTTGCCAGGCTTTCCACCATTAGGAGTGCTGGTTTAGTTAGTTCTCTGCCTGATTCCTCCAGCTGCTCTCAGCCCAGCACTATCTCCCCACAGCTGCTTGTGAGGCTGTGTAGGGAACAAAAGTTGACCATAATCATAGCAATTATAGCTAACAACCATTCATTTAAATACAGTCTTCCAAAGCCAAAGTACTCTGTGTATCTTTTCACCAGTGTCCTACTTTGCTTTGTGTCCCAGATCTTCTGCAATAGCATGCAGAATTTTTTTCCTAAAATAGCTTTTATCATTGAAACCCCAGGAGACATCAAAAAAGGCAAGGTGGACTTTACCTAAATACTATATTCACTGCACTGTAGTGAGTCATGGCAACAGTCACAGCTCCTGCTCACTCATTAAGTGGAATATCCTACTGAACATGAGTTTTTCATACTATCTCCTATCCTATTACTCACCATCTTCAACCTTAAGTAGTCTGTAAGACCATATCCCAAGATAAAAGGAGTTGACAGATAGTTCAAAGTAATCCTACCATTTTTAACAAATTCAGCTTTTCCTTTATGATGAATAAGTGAACGCTCCCAGTATAGAAATGACTTTTCATTCTAAACCTTAAGTCTTCAAATAAGTTTTTCTAGGAGCAAAAGGAAGAAGATACCCTCAAAAGTAACATGACATCAGAGTACTCACTGTAGGAAGGTATGCCATAGGGCTGCGCAGGAGGAGGGTAGGAAGTGTATGCAGCAGCCTGCTGGATTCCTGCACTGTACTGAGTCTGTCCATATGTTGCCATTGCTGGGAAAGTCTGGACTGTCACTATATGGGGATAATGTCTATTAAGAACAAGAAAACAGAAGGTCTAAGGCAATAGTTACTGCACAATCTCCTAGAGCACATGTAAAAATTTCTAGATGTTTTGATAAAACACAATCCATATTTTAGGAGCTCAGAATTTACTAGGCTGGGGCAAAAGTTTGTTTTAGTGTATAGCTACTGATTCAAATTATGAAGATTAAGGTGCCTACAGGTATAAGAAATCTAGGGCTGTGCAAAATATGTGCAAGTTAAAAAAACCTCAATACTGTGATTGTTGTGTTTCATTTTGTTTGTCAAACAACACAGCAACATGAGAAACCTCTGACATTTTTACATATTCCTCACTAATAAACAAAATAACACTCAAAGTGATAAGGTTTGGATTCCCAAGGGTACAAATGTATGGCACATAGTACCTCAAAACTTCTTTCATTCCATATTTAGCAAGATTAGGGACTATTTCTTAACTGGGCATGAGACATACAGAGGAGCAGGTGGATAGGCTTAAGACAAATGCCCTTTAATGTGACAGAAGTCCACACAGAATGGCTGTTTAGCAAAATATGTTTTTTAAATGACAGCACTTGGCAGGAACACTCACTTTGTTGAGTACAGATGGAGAGGACACTGTGGTGCTGCTTTGCTGTTGCCTGGAAAACGAAATTAAAGGGTCTTAGATTTTCATCATGTTCATTTCTACAACCAAGATGATACCGCTGTTTTTACAATTGCTGGTTTGAGAAAAACACATAGTAATTAGGAGATACTGTTTTGGAGTGAATCTCCAAAGAGCTGAAGAGATAAAGCTATTACCTACTTAACAACAAATAAATACAGTTTTAGTTAACTGATGGTACTACTGATTGATTGAGCTATTTTCTTTTTCTCACATGTCTGATGTAAAACATGAAGTTGGGCTTTGGTAGGATGAATCATACACTAAAAGCTAGAAAGGAAACTATAATGATAACTGAAATTATTTGGCTTTTTTTGACACTGTCCTAAACCACGACTCACTTTCTTTTAAATAATAAAATGCCAAAACATGCAGAGACAAAATAAATATAAGAAGTATACCACTTTTAATCATCAGTCCTGATTTTTTGCATTAACCTACCTTACTGACTTGGCAATAATGAAAAACAGTAAATGAAACCAGTAGAAAATACATCACACAAGTAAACCATGCAAGGTGATTGCCAGTGTATCAAACAGTTGTGACCTGCAACACCACCAAAGAAAAAATTGCCCCCATTTTTATCTGGAGTTATATCTATGCTTAATTTCATTAAAATAATCTACATTAAAAGCTGAAAGTTGCCTGCAAATTGTACTGAAAATACTGTACTCAAATGCCACTGTAAGAATTATGCAGGTTGCCTTCATTATGCCATCCAAATTGTGATTCTCTAACCCTGATTGGAGTCAGTGTTATTACAGCAGTATAAATGCCAACACACCTTCACAATTATTAATTATGATATTAGGCACTACACATACAGCCTCTCTATCTGCTGTCTGTATCAATCAGCACGCCAGACTAATTGCATGCAGTTTCTCCAGGGAGAAGAACATCAACCATCACGTTCTCTGCTGACTGTAGCACCACCACCCTCCACATTAGCTGCTGGCATATATCATGCAATTTGTTACATGGGATAGGAAATATTACCCAACGTTAGGCAGATCTCTCCACCGCAGGAGCACAGGCTGAGTGGAAAAGTAGACTCCAGCAGTGTCCCCAGTGCTGCACATTGCCATCACCAGGCAGGAAACACCCACAGTGGTGTCCCATGCCTTGTCATAGACATACCCACCATGCTATAGATGTATTATCCTCAGTTCAAAGTTTCCAAAACAAAATCACTTCATTTGTTCAGCAGTTTGTAAGTTGGCAAATTAAACATATAAAGTATGGCTTATTTAATGAAATATGCAAATATACATAAGATCTAAATAAATTCAAATAGTCCTTTGGGTTTGAGTAACTTGTTATGCCATAAATCTGCAGAGAATTTCCAAAATGATTTGACGAGCTTGAATATGAAATATTCATTCTTCCTGGTTTAACACTCTTTTATAAATGTTCTTTCTTCAACAACCTTTTTCCGCAATATTTTAACAGCTTTATCATTCTACATCATAACACAATAATACCACAAATATATTTTTAAGAGAGTTATTCAATCTGATATGTTTTTTTTTAAGTAAATTGTATTAAAAGTCTGTTTTCATCTTTGTTGACTTATGGGAGCAAATAAATGGAAAAACCCCAATGGAAGTACAAGACTCTTAACAGCAACAACAAATTAATTACAATATATTATTTTTTTTAGAATGTTAATTTATATATCTAATAATAATAGTGAAAAAAGAGCTCTTTTATAAGAAATAATTCTATTTTCTTAACAGATTAAAATACGTAGAATACACACTTCCTTAAAAAAGAAGACCCTTTTTTCACAAACCTGGACACCTTCAGAGATGATTAACAAAATTTTGAAGTATCCATGTACTCCTTTCTCTCTTCTCTGGAATAACTGTAGTGTTTACTAACTACACTTTTGGCTAGAACAGATCAGAAATGTTACTGCAGCATTGAGTTACTTCAGGAAAAACGGCTTTGGCAATAAAGGCGCCGATAACCAGGGGGAATACATTTCAGAGTGAGCTGGGAATGACTACACAGTGCTGCTGCTAAGGGAAAAATGTAACTTGAGTACATCTGTCTGGGCAGCAAACAGACCTCATCTGCTCACAAGCCTGTGTGCTGAACTGTAATGCCTTTCCTAGCACCATGTCATGCCTGATCCCTCTTCTCCTTGCTGGGCATTAAAAACAAAAAAAACTCATCCCAATACAGCCACTGCCATAAAATACACTTGTATCACCTACACTTTGCTCTCACTTCCCTGAAGTACTATTCTGCACCATACCCTTCTTATTGTACCCATCTGCACAACAAATTCAAGCCTGACTTTCCTGATCCCACTTCTCCCAAGTTGTCCCCCAGTTCTGCAGGAGTTCTCCCTCAGACTGACTACGCCCCCAAAGCCCTATGGAAGGAGAAATATCACATCTACAATCCCCTTGGGACTTCTTCCAGGGCCCTCTGCAACACCTGATCTGCACAGCAATCCATTCACACAGGACAGCTCAGAAAAGAAGAGAGCACATCAACTGCCAAGGAAGGGACTATACACCCTATCACCCCATCCCCCTCTGTGGGCACTGACTGGAACAAAACCATCAAGAATTCTCTATGCTCTTACATTTCCAGAAGAACCTACCAAAAGTAAAACCCATCAGCGACCCTACTCTTGATCCTCTAGAATGTGGCTAATACAAACCTATTTCCACAGCAAGAGGCAGAGATATTTTATTAAAAAAAAACAGCAAAACAGAGTAAAGCAGAGTAAAGGATCATATATAAATATACATATATGTAGATATAGATACACGTATACAGGTATAGAAAAAAAAGGCTGCTTTTAAACCCAAATGCAAGCTTACCTGACTCACCTTCATACTTGCTATGAAAAGATTGCTTTGACTTACCTGAAAGAAAATAATTAGGCAATTAGATTTTTAGATTGTTAAAAAAAAAGCTATACAATTTCTACCATTCTGTTCCTCATTACCCAATAGAATTGTATTAGAGAATCATATATATGTATTAATATTTCAATTCATTTCATTCATAATGTCTTCCATATTTGAAAAACAGCAGAACGGGCAGTTTGAGCACCAGTTTAATGGCTTTTCTATTTAAAAATATTATATCTTCTGATTACTTTTTTCAATTTTGAAACTGGTAAATACAGAGTAAATACCAAACAGGGATTCACTGTGTATGAATATGCAGTATGCCACACCCTCATTGTCAACAGTACAGGTTTAAACTATTTGTTTCTACCCAAATGTGTAGAGATACAGGCAGAATGTGTAGTTGAAAAATATATTGACATAGATGCAAATTTCATGATAAGAATGCTTGACAAAGTAGACATCTAATATTGCAACTCAGGCAGTCTGAGATTGACAAAAACACAAGTATTTTCCTGTTCACCAAATTAACAAGTATTTTCATTAAAAGAGCATAATTATGAAATAACAAGGGATCAACCCGTAAAAAAAAAAAATCAACTGTAATATTTCTGTAAGAAACTTATCAACATGAGCTGTCTCTGGAATACGGGCGTTTTGTGGTACAGGTGCTCTGTTGGCTTATATTTATATTGCATAATAACAAACAGTTCCTGCACCAAGGAGTTTACAGAATGATGTATTTTAAAATCATTTCTAGCACTAATCTTTTCTGCAAACACATATGTTTAAAAGGATGTTTCCTTTAGATTCTTATCCCTTTGACTGCTCCTGTAAATAGGCAATCCTGATGTTTGTGTTTTAATCACACAATTTCTAATGCCTTAGCATACACTCAAACAAAACCTCTCCTTGGCTTTTAAGAGTCTATAAATGAAGGGTTAAACATACTACTACAACATAATAGTCAGTGCCTTTTGCTAACTCCCCTCGAACAGGAAGGCTGACAGATTCTGACCGCAGCAAACAATAGCTGGGATTGTACTAGCAAGAACTAGTTCAGCTGCATCACTTGCCAATAATTTTTTTAGCAGATTTAACATTCTTCTGTTTCCTTCACTTGAACATTGGGGGGAAGGAAGAGGAGGATGAGGAGGAGAAAAACAGAGAGATTTCCATCAGAAACTCAACCACTGAAAGAATTTATCCTTGCTACCTGCCAAATGTGAAACTTCAGACCAGACATCAGCAGGACAAACCATTTGGAGATGACAGCAATGATCTCAGTGATGCAAACTGGGGCACATGGGTGCTTTGGTAAAATATTTTTTGGCTACACAATGTGTTGTTGGGCCTGGGAGCCCCTGTGAGCCACACTCCACTGGCAGCAGTGCAGCCACCCCAGGAGCTGGGGCTCTAGTTATGTCTAAACCAAAAGTACCAGCTCTACACAAAACATCTTTTAGACCTGCACTTATCCCAGCAAACAGATATACTCGTGTGTGCATATGTTTACACCCACAATACACAGATCTCTGTTTATGTAAAACATTTCAACTCTGTTTGCATTCAAAGCAATTTTGAAGGATTCAGCCACAAATAGAGTGACTACAGATATTCTCAAACAGAAGCCCCAATTGCTCATTATGTGATAGAGCTAACCATTAGAAGCAGAGGCCAGCTCTCTTATTTTATATACATACACATTATGCCAAAGCAAATAAGCAGTAAACAAAAGAAGCAGCCTACCTTCTATGTCATCTGGAGCCGTGGCATAAATGTTAGTAAGGTTAAGCTTCAGTCTGTCAGGGCACTCTCTATTTACAGTCAGGCTGGGTGATATCACTAGATCTAGCATTTCCTTATACCTGAAGGAAAACAAAGGAAAAATATAATTTATTCATTAATTATGCATGCTTACTAATGATTCAGGTTTTTTCCCTAAGAGTATAAATATTAAAGTTGGTTACCTAAACCCAGGCTTCATATAAATTCCACATAATAATGTTCACTAAAGTTTTCATCAAAGGTAAATGCTGAATTGAAATGAGGTACTTGTCTCCTTGGAGATTACACCCCTCTGATTAATGCTTTCCCTTTCTTCCTGGAATTTGCCACCCCAAAATTAAATTTCCTTATCTCTTCCATGCTACCAGCACAAGGATTTACATACCACTGTCCACTGAGCCCCCAGAACAGACTACCAAGAGCTGAAAACGAAGCTGAGGGCAGTAAGCAGCACTGTGTATTCTTACAAAATAGTAAGAATGTTAGTACTGGTGACAGGAGAGGTTCAGGTGTTTGGGCTAATCCTGGTATCTATCAGATACGTCCTGGAGAGCCAATCCCAGCTACAAAGTCTGGACCATTAGATGGAAGTGATACAAGGACAGTCCTTTTTACATAAATAGCTACAACTTACTTAACTTAAAACGTCAAGTGACCAGTCTGTGTCATATAGGATCTGAGTCACCAGAGGAAAACATTATTTGTGTTTACACAATGAAGGGCTACACGCTACACATCACTCAAACAGTTCAGAAATGAGAGTGAATAAACTATTATTTCAGATCTTACACACAACACAAATACGCCTATTCGTACAAAGGCATCACTGCAGTAACAACAGCAGTATAGAAATCTGAATTCCTGACGCTCAGTTTCTGCAGTATAGATCTAGGCAGCTCTGTTAGAAGCAAGGACATTCGAGTTTTCTGTTTAAATACCTACGTATGACAACCAGCTTTGAGAAACAGAAAACAAATTGCACAATTTTATCTGAAATTTCTCCAACCACTCTTATGAAGACTACAGGTTTCTGTGAGGAAGGGTAAGAATTGTTATTAATAGGCACAAATCAGGTAAAATGTTTCATCTGTAATGGAACAGCACGGACCAAAGCTGAATTCATTTTCACTTTCCCACCTAACAGCTGGGAAGACACACATCCATCTTCCAGGAATTTGCAGAATTGCCAAAGAAGGAGTATAAAGTGGCATAGCCATGAACAGCATGCACAGCCCCATTCCTCCTCCTTTCTCCTAACTGAGTCTGGACTCTCCCTTTCTACCTCCCTTAGAAACCCATGTGGGTATGTGCATTTTTGCCATCAATGCAGCATCAAAGTTCAGAGGTTGTTCAGGGTTGCCTGATTATATGCCACAAAGGAGGTCTGAAGTCAGTGGTGAAGGAAGCTGGGTAGGAACACAGAGCTCAGGATGAAGCGATTGTGTGATCCCTACTCCATAACTGCTGTCTCCTATAGATTTGCTAAAAAAGTAAGATTAGCTTAAAAATAGTGCTGCTTTACAGCTGGATCTTTGTTGCTAGAGGACCTTAAAGCGCTTCACCTTTAGATATGTCCTTTAAGTCTGGCAGATACAGACATTAAGATAAGACAAGTCAGAACTATGAATAGAGGTGCAAAGGGGACACCTGCAACCACTATCCATGTTACCAAGTGCATGAAAGTGCAATGAGGCTTTAGATTTGTACAAGGATACAAAAATAGTCCCCAGCTTTAAGAATATCATCCTAAGTGACAACATAATAGCAGTGCTGAAGCAGGAATTCAGGATTCCCCTCACCTAATCCTAAACAAAACACAGCCCACCAGAAATTTTAGTCAGCCCCAACAGCGCTGGAACAAGTGCAGGCAGGGGCTTTACCAAGGCAAATGTGTGTCTGCTCTGCAGGCAGTCTCAAGCAAAGCTGTCAGGAAATAAGGAATGGCTTCAGCCCCTCTGCACACTTTGCCTATGCCAGAGAAAAGGAGATTTTCTCCTAAAATGGCTAATGTCTCTCTTTTGACTGCACAGCCAGGCTGCAAGAGAGAAAGGAGGCAGGAAGGATGTGGTGGTCCTCATTTCTCTAGAGGCAGGAACGAGGTCTCTCCTGCAAGCAACTACGGTTCCTAAAACTCCATTTTCACAGGGAAATTACTTTCTTCAAGTCCTTTGGCACTGAAATTAAATTTTTGCTTGCACTGCTGAAAAAGCAGGGTTACATTTTATACCGGGTTTACTTTTCCACTGTAAACAACATCTGATTTTTACTTTATTTCCTGGACACTGTTACCTGACAGGAGGAAAAGCACTGCCGTCCCAGATCCTGTCAAGGTAGGGATGTTCTACATTGTTTCTCAGATAACACACGCCCTTCAGCACAATCTCAAACCCCATCATTCATGACACTGACCAGACTGTTGCCAAGTGAATGGAAGCAGATGTTTAAAGGGAAATGATATTTTATAATGATTAATGCACTTTAATTACATCATTGTTCAGAGATTTCATTAGCTACTCTCTTGGTTTTGTTCTGTTCACTTTTGAATGCAAAGGCCTGATTGTTTTTTTAACATTTTCTTTCTTTCCTTTTATCCCCCTCTCAGCTTCCATTTTTCTTTAGAATTTCATTAGCTGCAGGTACAGACGGGCAGCTCTCCACAGAAAACCCTGTCTGGCTGTGCATGTCATGTACATGTTTGCTCTGTTAGTGGCTGTGCCTGCTTTGCACGCACCATTTACCGATTTGTTGATATGCAGTTTTTGCTTACGTACTTCTACACGGGAGTTTCTGAGATTCCGGTCTTAATAATGGCAATCTACTGAAAATCTTTAGTAAAATAATGGATGCTGGATAGGAATTAGCATAATAAATGACATGCTGGAGTACAACTGATGAAAATATCAGGTCTTTGTTTGCTTTTTAGAGCAGAAACGTTTTCTGGCTTAAGTAATATACAGTAAATCAGTAGTAAATTTGCTGAATATGAGCTTTTATTAAAACCAGCGATGGCAGCATCTAGAAAGCTGGGCTGACAGACATCTGGAAGAGCTTTTGGCTTCCATAATTAAGAAGAACCTTGTGTGAATCTGATGCTCAGCTTTTCCATTAGAATCCCCTACTCAAAAAGCAATATTTTGCCCTTAGAGTTGGCCCACAAACCTCTGCCAAGAACAGAGACTTTTCTCTTTAGTGATGTTTAGGAAGAAAAAAGAAGAAAACTGTTTTCCATCATTCCGAAGATAGAAATGCCAAATTAAACATTTTAACGTTTCAATTTTTTGGTGAAGGTGTCAGGATAATTTAAAGTTCATATTTTCTTTTACAATAAGGTTCTGAAGGCAGTGATGCCAGGCCCCAACTCAAGACCATCAAACATGAGCTGAAGATCAATATAGTGAGCAGTCCCAAGGCTTCTAGCACAGCAAGGCAGGACTGGTACAAACCGAGCCCTCAGCAGAAGCTTTGTTGGAAAGAGAAGGACTAGAGACAGACTTCAGCCTCATTACAAGAGTTGCATTTTTGTCTTGCTTCCATGACTTCATCTGGTTTTCATTATTTAAACAACTACTTTCACCTTTATTCCTTTAAAAAAAAAAAAAAAAAAAAAAAAGGTGCAGATGACTAAGCAGAAAACTTCAACTTTACAACCCCAGTGTTTCTCATCATAAAAGAAGGATTTTCTACTTCGCTTCAGAGTGAATTACCAAAATGTAACTGCAAAAAAGCGAGATGCCACCTTCCTCATCCCCTCTGATCCTGAGAAACAAACAAAAAAAACAAATTAAAAAAAACATCCAATCCTACATGCTTGTCTTTCTGATAAGAAGTACTACAAAATTCGTTGCTGATGATTTCTTTTTCCTTGGGTCAAATTTTCAATAGCACCCGCTATGCCCCATTAATTTTCTCTGGAAATTAAGATTTCCAGTTTGAAGAATTGCATTCCCTGTTCCATCCTACTCTCACACACAAAAAAACCCAAATTATTCATAAGCAGGGAAAACATTATTATCTCACTGTCACATTCCAGGTAGTGTAACAAAGGGAATCTCCCACACTGAAGATTTTGGCTACATCTACCCATGTATTTCAAGGAAAGTACTTCTGTTTCCTCTGTCAGTACATTCTTTCTCACGCTGTTTGAAGCCTTCTCTCTACCTATAATTGATTCTTTGTTCCTCACACTTCAAGAACACAAAAATGCTTCAGCAGGTGAAAAACACTATTCTGTTTTCTCTTTCATAATGAATCTTTGCTCATTCACAAGCACAGCTGGTAGCTGTATGCAGGAAAGGCTGAACAGACATAAAGTTAAACCTGAGTTGGCATCAATGCTTATGTACAAGACTGACAGTACAGTCATGACGACAATACATCCTTTCAAGGTGACCTGCGGGGCAGAGTGCCTTGAAATGTTTATATTCCCAAGAGATACCTTTTGCTGATATGATCAGACAATAAAAGCAGTAGTGGATGTCTGGATTTATCATTGCCCAGCCCATTCCAGACACAAAAAATAAGGATTTGCAGTAGAACAGCATCAGTGAGTGGGGATGCATAAGTACATTATTCACTAGCACTGAATATCTCACTGTATGGATTAAAATACAAGCAGAAAAGCTTTTTTGATAAGACAGGCAATGGACAAAACACATCTGAAAAGAGAAACAAAGCGCAGTGCTTTCCAGCTATGCTTGCCCACATCACTCATCACTGCTCCACCTCAAAAACTCACTGTTGGCCTTTTGAAACATGGATCTTTTCTTTAGCCCAGCACTGGAATAGCTAGTCACTTTCATAAAAGCTGAAATCTAATAAAGTAGAAGAGATGCGCACGTATTGCTTCAGTTTAAGCAAGCAAACAAAAAAAACAACCTTGAAACAACATCCCAAGCACAGAAGTCCTGGATAACTATTAAGTTTGTTAATTCAGTAATGAAATTTTAAAAAAATAAATAAATATCACAATGAGAAGCAGTCCTCCCACAAAAAGCCCTTTTCCACCATAATTCCATGTACATCTAAAACTATTCACCTAAGGAAATAATTGCTTTGGATTAAAATTAAAATTCCAAATTCCTTTTTTTTAATATGTTCATTTTAAACAGTTCTAGTAGCTGAGAAAAGAGATCACAAAGGAGACCATTTCTGTCACAATTCTGAAATTGCTGCTGTTCAAACATGACAAGGTATCCCAACAGCTCTAAAATCTGTCCCCATTTTTTTATTTTATAAGTTAACAAGTCTTTTGGAGTAAAATTTTACTTTCATTGGAAGTTTTTGATCTTGTTCCAACTCACAGACCAGACAGCAAAAAACTGATGAAAAATCCTATCACGTGAACTTTGAGTCAACTTCATCTGTTTTTGAAGGGATGTCTGCCTTATGGATTTTGAGTGCTTGAGACTGGCAAAAATAATTGCACGCCTCATTTCCCTGGATGTCCTCAATGTCAGGGTGTGTTGGCTTGCTTCACCAGGCTTCTTCACCTGCTATTGTAGAGTCTTTTCTATTACTATATATATATTTTTAAAGACATGCTTTTTCTTGTCTCAGACCTGTTGTTTTGAACGAAACATGCTGTCTTCGTATTATTATATGATCTTCCTACTCCTAGTAAGGCTTCTGTACTACTCCCTTCTGTGGGTGCCCCTTCCCCAGCCCCCAGGCTGCCACCACAGAGCAGTGCCGAGAAGAAAGGGAGCAGGTAGGGCTGTGATCCCCCACACTTCCTGCAATTAACCTGGGAAAAGATTGAAGGAAGATAGACAAGGGGAAGCATCAGCATTTTCTGGTTGATCAGTCCAAGGGAAACATGGCCAGAAGCATTTGAAAGGGATTCAAAGCACATACAAACAGACAAGTCTAGCTACCTTCACCACTGTTTCTTACGAAGGCACAGTCTGTAAAGTAACTTGAAAATTCAAAGTTTTTTTGGGGTTTGCACCACAGACTTTCAATTTGGCAGCCTAATCAGGAAACACATTATATAATTGCTGTGAGTCATTGTTTTTTCAAAAAAATTTCAATAGCAGTATTTCACTCTGAATATGTCAAAATGAGGAAGTCTAATTTTTCAGAACGCCTTTCTTGCCTAGAGAACCTGTTTGCTAAATGGAGCAACATTTGCAAGAGACCTCACTGCCAAAAAAGAACCACTCCACACTCTTACTGTGGACAATTAAGAACCAAATATAAAAGCTAAGCAGGTAGAGAAACACTCCAAGATTATAACATGGAGTCAATTAAAAATTAAATTTGCTTGCACGTGTATATGTACAGAGACATGTAAATACACATAAACATGAGTGCATAAAATCTCTCCCAGTTAATGTATTTCTATTTGACGTTCACAATTAAAAAACACCTCTTCCTGTTCAGATACCACTGACACACTGGTGCTGCTCATGGCTGAAGAAATCCAAGCAGGCTGCTCCAGCTGCATACCCAACATCCATAATACAAAAGGGCTGTTTCATGGCTCCACTAATGGTGCAGCAGTGTCCTGGCTTGTTAGACTTATTTATTACAACTCAGGCATCTCTTTTCACTCCAAAGAACTATGCCTCTCATCACTTCTCTTCAGAATCTTAAGGGCTAAGAATGTACTCAAAACTAAATGACAAAAATATGATTTAGAGAAAACAAGGACATTTGGAATGAGGAAATAAACACTGATAACTTTGATATTGATGCTGAAAAACCCTGCCTCCTGTTACAGGAGTTTACAGTAATGCTTTTTGCTATGGAGTCCTCTTGTTACTTTTATCCTTTATTCTTGTTATTTACCCTATTTCTACCTGAGACACCCTGGGTGCACCCACCTGGATCCCAGTGGCCAAATAACAGCACAGTCTAGGAGAACTTATTGCCAGATAACACTTGTGTGAAAATATACATTCAGTGAATCAGGATGAGACAAAATAAAATAAAATGTTATCACAAGTCATAGAGGGCTCAGGAAGGAATGAACTGTGCAAACAGCACACAAAAGCAGTAGCCAAGCAAGCCTGAAATAGCAGAGAGCTGATTTGGCTGCTGGCTGAACACATCCGTGAGTTACAGAGTGACATTTTCATTTGTACAGTTTCTTACTGCAAACAACCCATTTCGAGCCACGTGCCCCACTCAGACACTTCCACCCTATCTTAATGGGAACTGAATATCAGTAGAAACCTCACTTTTTCTTCTGCTGCTCAAGGGAGGAAAGAGGGGAGCTGATAGCAGCCCCTGCACTCAGCAGCACAGTGAGGCATGAGGGTGTACAGTGCCACGTGGCTGCTCTGACACCCACTAGGGAGAGATGCGCAGTTGTTGAAGGAGGATTTGTTACTAATAGCTTGGACAAGTTTCTCAGGACTGTACCAAGGCTTCTGTAAAAGTGGGAAAGTTTTCAATTAATCTCTTTTTAGGCACTGGAAAGTGCTTTAAAATTTTCAGGTAAAATTTGTTACACCACTGCAGTACCAGTATGCATGCTGATGAATGACTGTCCTGAACGCGAGACAGCCAAGAAAGAGGTGAGGCACGAGAGCTGTCCTTAGGGCATGTTCTCTCACTCATATTTGGTCCAAAAACTCTCCATTCCCAGACTATGAGAATTTCTTCACCCTTCTGATTTACTCCTTAAACCTGTCAGAGTCCTGTAGTAACTCCAAGAACTCAGTGAGAAAGGTAAGGCTGCCCCTTTATAACAGGCTTGTGTCAGCACCTCCATTGTCAGCCTATAAAGGAGTGACATTCAGGGAATAATAATTCAAAAAAAGCTATGGGGAAAAAAAAAACAAAAAAAAAAAATACAAAAAACTATGAAATGTAAGTTAGCAAAGGGACCTTGGATGTGAGGAAAAAATCTAGCATAACAGTAAAGGTGAGGCTGGAGTGAGAATGACGTACCTTCTGCTTGATTAAATCCCCCAGGTCAACTTTGCTCCAGAAGCAGAGACCAGAGAAGACATGAAGAGAAATGTCTGCCGTACATGAAAAAGGCTGAAAGCTCTTTCTCTGGGACTTTCTTACTCCTGGTTGGGGAATGGAAGACTATCTTATCTGTCTGCACATCATTCTCAAAGACTTACAAGCAAAGAATGCTTAAATGTACAAAAGATTTGAGATATATTTCTTCTATTTCTCAAGCATCTTTATGAGGGAAAACACAAATGCCAGCCTCACTGTCCCAGATTTAACCAACATTCTACATAACAAAATAAAATGCAATAATGTTTGTGGGCTCTCTAAAACTCAGGACACTCTCTTAAGAAACTGGAAGTATTGTATACTTCAACACTGTGCCTGAAAACTTTATAATCTTTTGTCTCTTTCCTATTCCAAAAGACAGTGCACATTACTCACTGAGGGCTCTGAATTCACATCCTCACTGTATGTATGTATGACTGTCACTTTGATTCCAGCTCATAGTGGTGACACATTGGCTTGTCACCAGTAATGCTGCTGTCAGGAAACTGTCACCGTCAGTCTTGTGTCGGCTCAGTAGGTCCTGACAAACTTGCACGTGGTGTTATTCCTGTTCCTATACAAGTATTCATGTGACCCACCTGGCACAAACTTCACAACATTCCAACGTTGCTACCATTGCTCACAGCACACTGAAGCCAGTACTCAGCTCCACACCTGGCTCCCTGGTTGTAATCCATCGATTTACATGGATGAGCTGATTGAGATGCCCTTCATTTTGTGATGTGACAGCTGTGCAAGTCTGTCCAGAACATGGCTTGTCTTTCACATCACTGTCACCACTGCTGAAATGCATCACCCATCACCTCACGGTGCTCACAGCCACAGTCTGGTTTCCGCAGACATTCAACAAGCATTGATGAATGCCAATGGGTGCCGTTTTTCCTGCATGGAGGAATCCAGTGACACACCATTGCTTCATACATACTTCCAAGTCAGACACCATTCTGTCAGACTGCTCCTCTGCTGCCATCTCTCACAGAGCAACACACTGAAATACTGTGGAAAGGCTCAACCTCTACTGCCATGCTACCATCATCAGCTTCTGACATCATGAGCCAACATAAAATAGGAAGCATTACTTTCAAGTAGTCCTTGTAAGTGGTTATCCAGTACCACTTGACCCTGAAGCTGCAGAGCTTTAATTGCTCTTGAATTATGAAATCTACCTCTACTTGGATATACTTTACTTGCTCGGACTTGGAGAAAGTCTCATCACCAATCTGGATTTAGTAAATATTGAGTTGAAATAAATGTATACACTTACAGCTTTCACTTAGTCACAATCCTATGTTTTTGTTTAGAAAGAGCAGAGAGTGGTTTTGGAAGACAGAGTATCACCCCACTACATCGTAAGGTTTATGTACTCATTATTGGCAAGTATATATGCATATCAGATATATCAGATACACATCTTTATAGCACTGAGCTCCAACGTTTTTAAAAACAAAAGAAAATATTAATGTTTATATTAAGATCTTCAGGAATCTGTGTGAAAGATGTAGAAGTTTTGTGGTGGTAAACACTTTTTTTTGTAGTGGAAGTTGGTTACTTCATCAGGAAAAGATGACAAAAAATAAACAAACTGTAAATTTTATATCTGTATCACTAACTGGAACATTCATAATTTTTTTATTTTTATTATTATTTTTTTTTCATTAGAAGACTGGTGACAGTTTATAGATAAAAACCAAGATACTTATTCTAAAGAGCCACAGTACAACAGTAGTGAGGAAAGTAATGCAAACTAACAGTTACATGACTTGGACTACTAATAAAAAGCAACACTGGACCAAAAACTTAAGTTTGTCACTGACACTCATTAACAGTGTGAAAACAGCTAAGCAGAGAAGAAACTTACCTGGAGCACATGTTCACACAGTGTTTTCCTTAATATTCATTCAATTAATAGTCTGCTTCTTATTTTCAGACTAAAATAATAGCATAGAAATTGGACGCTTCGAGGGTTCTGGTGGGCTAAGGTCTGATTTCACAAGTTCTGGTGTGACAATATGTCAAAGTGAAAGCTAAGCTGGGCTCAAGATCAGAAAGCTGGTAGCATCAGGTTTATTTTCAAGATGAGGGAGGTTTTTACAGGGATGACCGCAGGAGATTATCAGACAAGGAAGGGATGAGGAGAACCTCTGCAGTGATCCTGCCATTCAGTAACTGACAGACCGCACGACAGTATGGAAGTAAAAACACCAAATGCATCAGCCCAGTGCCATTCACACAGACATCCTAGTTTTAATTTGCAGAGTCTGATCTGATAAAGAAAAGCACTTCCTGAAAGTGCCATTACACGATGCTAAGCAGGCTTCAAATGACTTGCCAAAGTACAGAGGGACATTGACATTTGAACTACAGTTTTGTTTTCCTCTTTGTTTTTCCCCCTGTGACTATTGCATTTGAATAACTGGAATTTTTAAAAATCCCTATTCCTCCTTTCACCATGATGTAATCCAACTGTTGAAGAAGCCTAACAATGTCGAACAGCTGCTACTAGAGCCAAGTCTGGCACCAGGAAAGACAAGAATTGGCACCAAACACCGTGATCTTTAAAATAAACCTGGCAGACACACTGCAAAGGTTTGCCTTTACTGCCATAAACAGCATACGGAGCAGTAAATGGAAAAGTGATGAAAAAGACCACAGTTTCATTGCTGGAACGAAGATGCCAATCAGCAAACCACTTGATCTAGCACCTACTAAAGGTTTCTACAATGGCATGTCAAAATGAAGGGCAGCAGCAGGGGCCAAAGATAACATAACAGTGCCATTCATATGTCCATCACACCAAACTGAGTCCGCAAAACCCAGCAGGTATCTACTGTTGAGGAGCACCTCTGTGCACAACTGCAAGTTACATTGAATTATTCAAAGAAAAATGCATTTTCCATATAACACATCTGTCTCAACACACTTCTCGTTCCAGTACTTCTCAGTTACGCTTTCCTAAGAAGGAATTTGCTCCCAATTGGTGAGGCTGGAGCGGTGCTCTGGAAAAAGATGTGTACGCTTTTTCTTTCTTTCTTTTTTTTTTTTTTTTTATGCAGATGGAATGGAGAAGAGAATTGCAAGTTTTCTTCTCCACTCCCTCTCCCACTCCCAGCTTCAACTGAAAGAGCATGAGCTGATTTCCTGTGCTCTGTAGAAGGGTCTAATGAATTGTGATGTGGATATCTGTCTGCCTGCAACTGGACAGATGCCACCATCTTATCTCACCCATGTGAACAGACAGCCATGTAACAGCAGCATTTTTCAACTGCCACTAGTTAAGCTTTTAACCTGGAGTGCGCCCTTTAGCATATTCTACAACAACTCCCAAATATTAGAACTCTACAAGACCCAGTTCTCTAATAGTAGATTACTTGCTTCAGGCAGACAGTCTCTGGTTAGAAGTCAGAACTGTGTGTGGTGTATTAAGAGCTTTCGACAGGCTAGTACTAAAACCTAAAAGAACATTCAAAGCAGACAATAGACTTCAAGCTATTTATCTGATCCTCTGTGTTAACAATGCAATTTGCATAAATAATACATACAAGCACTCCTAATGGGATATCCAACACAGTGTTTGTATGGGGAGGCATATAAAAGTTATAGCCTTGTGTTGCAACTCTCTCGGCACACATGAAAGGAAAGACTTGGTTTAAGGGCGAAAACTTGACCTTTTCCCTTTTTTTCCCTCTTCAAAAAACAAACTGAAAACAAAAATGAGGATCTAATTGCTATTACCCAACTTTGTCCCAGGGGGCTGCAAATTCTCCAAACAGAACTGTCGAATCTGAAATCTGAGGATAACATTAAATGACCACGAACCATGGTATCTTTTGCCAGAAGATATTTAGAGTCAGTGACAAAACTAGCACCCTAAAGTCTGCTTTACTTCACTGAACAGCAGTTTTCTTCCTATCATGTCACACACCACCCAACTCAGTACCATCACAGTCCAGCTCTTAAGGGAGTTGCTCTGCAGCTCAGCACCTCTGAACCCAGCTGCTCAAGCACCAGGCCAGAACATGGGACTGCCACAAACACAGAGTGCCAGGATAACGGCTTCATTTCCAGGACTGCAAAGCAGCTCAGAACATCTTCTTGCAAGTAGAGAAATGGCAGCTACCTGCAGTTCATGCAAATAATCTCAGAAAATATTGTCATTACAGATTAGGAAATCCAGCTGCAATCAAAAGTCAGCTTTTGCTTCTTGGATATTTGAGAAGATGCTTACATATGACATTAAGGTGATTGCCTTAGGCCTAAAACTCAGACTTGATCTGCGATATCCTTAGCTAGAAGGCAATATTCTCCCACACACATGAGACTTCAAAGGCCCTTGCCCTTTCACAGCCATGAAGAGCAATTTGACAACCTGGTTCAATGCTGATGCATTTCCTGACACTGGATTAACTTCAGCTCATCGCCTGTGGCACAGTTTCTCTCTGACATTTTTATGGAATAATTTCTACAACCAACAGAAATGTCTTTCTTTGGGCTACTACGGGATGATACGGATAAAACCAACTGACTCAGCAGCAATATGCTGAGATATATTTGCTGACCCTCATTGTTTGCAATGGCTACTGCAACATGAGCTACCAAAAATCAACAACCGTGCAAAATATCTGTATGCAGTGCTTGGTTTTCCAAAAGAAATACAGTTACTATCTCTCTTCCTTCTTCCTAGAACAGCAGTCCTGTTAATTCTGGAGAAATGCAAGGAAAAAGGCAAGTATGTCTGATTTTTTTACTTTGTTTGTTTAATTTCTGCAAAACAAATATTGGAGTAAAAGACTGTTTTTTTCTTCTATTGTCAGAAATGACCAATTTGATGCCATGACCCCATGGTTAAATCTCTCATTAGGAAGACCTGCATTCAGCTCCAGTCAGTCACAAGTCTCCATTTAGAAGAGTATTTTACAGAGACAATTTGCATTTAATCTGCCTACATCTATTTACTTTTGTATTGGAGAGAATACTTCATTTTTCCACTTCTGAGCATGCTGAGCTCAAAATTATGGAGATAATTGGATACACTTTTAAATAAGCACAAAGGGGTAAAAGAGAAAGCTATACAGAAATCAAAGACAGAAGATCAATTGTACACCTAATAAAATGCCATGAAAGCAGCGTATCTTTGACTTTTCCTGATCACTAGACAGCCTTTCTCCACTCTTCTAATGGAGAGGGCAGACGCTGCCTGCGGTTGTCAATATAGAACAGGAGCTTAAGTCTCACATTCCTATTTTCTCCTAGACCACATAGCATCTCTTTCCCACACCCAACTTCTGCATGCCTAAATTCTCACTTTAATTCACATTTGGCCTAAATTCTCTCTTTCATTCACATCTGGCTGCATAACTCTTCTCTCCCCAGTCCCAGTCTACTCCAGTTGTTCTGTTTTAACCCTCAAGCAATAGGTGATAGGTATGTTGTGCATCTTCGGTTAGCACATGTCTTGCCATGGTTCACTTTAAGCATAACCAATCTGCTAACCCCTGTACAGCTGCTGGTTTTACAGGCTGTCATCACAAAGGCTGCTTGTGTGCTTCCTTGCAGGATTTTAATTTTTTAGGAGCGCAGAAACTGAATTTACACACTTTAGCTGCAATTTTAAGCACGGAATCACATTTAGAGAACCAGCTTCCCTTCATTTGCTTCTCTTCACAAACTAGCATTCAGGGTCATCTAATGTCTTAAAATCCTGCATCTCTCACTTCTAACATGGTTCCTGAAGATTAATATGGTGCATTTTCAGCAATAGGTATTGTAGAGAAAACGGATCAGCAATGATTCCAAACTGCAGCTTACAGCAGAGAAGACAGCTTGCACCAGAACTTCCCTGTCTGAAACTGGTCTAGGAACTACTTTCCTTATACACACGTGGGTGTGTCAGGACAGTGGAAGCTTAGAGACACAAAATGAGTGAGAAAACAGAAAGAAAACAAAAGAATGTGAGAAAAAAAGTAAATAAATAAATAAATAAATAATAATAATAAAAAAATCAGAAATACGGGCATTGAAATGTTAAGGAATACTATCTGAAAAATACAATCTCTATTCCTTTCTGTGAACTGGAGAAAAGAAAAATAAACAAGCAAAAACCACACAAACTAAACGTGCTTCTGCAAGAATTACATTCCATCTACTTCCTTCTATCATGGGACTATCCAGAAGAACTCAAATTTCTTGCTTGTCAGAGAAACAGTTAATAAAACCTAATTGAAAAAGGCAACTATTTTCTAGCCCTGTCACATACCACTTTGCCAGTAAATACATGGGACAAATATCTTGAGAAGCGTCCACATGAACCTTAAGCAAAAAACTAAGCCTGACCCTGAGAGCTGTAAGAGTTAAGGTTTTTCTCAAAAGCTGAATATACATTTTTCCATACAAGCAGCTGAATCATGGATATTTTGAAAAGTAGTTTATAATTCAGCTCTATATAATGCGTTCCATGCCATACAAAGTATTAAAAAGCATTTAAAATTGAAGCTTACTGGCATCCATTGACATAGCAGACCAGTTTCACAGCTGGTTTGAAACACAGAAAGTTTACATGATCAGTTTAGTCATTAATGGCAGTTACCTGTCTTATGCTTCAATACCAAAAGCACAGTGGTGGTCTGTGGACTAATACAATGTATGGCAAGATCTGAAATACACCCTCCTGTCTCCTGAAGTTAGCTGTAATGCTTCTTATTGTATTCCATGGAAAAAGCCAAATAAAGGCTATGCAAAAATCAGTTGTCAAATATCCAGCTGGTTCTGTTGTTTCTTTTGCATTGCATAGCACTAAATCTGCAGGTAACAGCCAGCGATTAAAAACTCGCACGATTCAATAGCACTTGTTTGTGGTTTTTTTAATTAATGGTTTATGTTTGTTTATTCTTGCAACTCCTAGCATCCCTGTTCTTCCTTACATTAAAGCAGTCTGGTGGGTGTTCATACATCAAGGCTGGGCCACAGCAGAGATGTTACAGACTTGGAAGGCAAATGAGTAATCTTTTTTTGGATGCTTGCTGTCAAAACCAGAAATCATTTCTCCATCACATTCTGCCTTTAGCATCAGTCAAGTTCCTAGACAACATTTTCGCCATTATTTTGTTTAAATATTTTTAAAGACTGCTATCAGGGATAACACTGAGGTAATATGAAAGCTGTGCTTTGGCTTCTACTCCCCACATCTCATCCCCCAGGCCCCACTTTCTGCTGTTTATTTGGCAGAAGGCATTGAATGGCTTCTCATCCAACACTGCTACGGGAGTGTTCCTAAATATGATTAATTTGCTAATGATACAAGTCTCCAAACAGCATGTTAGTAATGTTGATGATTTATGAAATGCCAGAGATGCTTCTTTCACCAGTGATAAGCTCTTGCAAGCCAGTGGTTTTGTAGGAAATCTCTTGCAATTGCTAAGAACATTCTCATCTCTGCATCTTTCCCAGATGGTGCAGAGGCAGAGAGCTGCAGAAGGATATCTTTAATAAATTGCAGGTTATGTATGCACACAAATAATATAGTGTCAGATTATGAATCTTGCATACGTTCATATGCAAAAAGCCCAGAGTTTGCTTTGGAACGGAAACAAGCCTTGGTGGTCAAACACTCTGCTAAGTCTTCTTTCCTCCCAGGATTCAAGTGTGCAATAGAAATTGCAATAACTAGGGAACATATTTCCTTTTCTCAACTGCTCACAATATTGCCCTTGGCACCCCAATGGCCCAAGACACATTAATAGAGATTCCAAAAATACTCTCAGAAATATCAGTGTTTTTTCACATTTCCCATGCAGATATTCCCTACATCGCACAGTGTACCTGAGACCAACATATGACCACCATGCACTACCCTACCTAGTCCCAGTATCCTCTTGACCAGAAAACACTGTTAATACTAAATTGCCCTCAGCTGTGATTTGATGACTTTGATCAGTGACATGCAGGGTATGGTTTTCTTCTTCAAGCAACATTTGCAGTCAGCTTGTGGTTTCCCCGTGTTTATTCAAGTTTATGCAGACTATGAGTTATTTTTACCTATGTGGAATAATCACAGATAGCTGAAAATATTTGAGATGTGAGATCTTCACTACAACCAGCCAAGTTGCTTTTTCAGTTCTGACAAGTTAGCCCTCACTTAACAAAAGTATTTCAGAACTGGAATAGCACAGAATAGAACAGTTTTGGAACTTTTCCTGTAACACAGGGACTGACATTACCTAGCAATTCCTATAAAACTAGACTACTGCACCATACCTTTGCTGAATGCTAGTTCAGCTTGTTTTTCAGTTCCTACCTTTCCATAAGCACATTGGTTTCTGAAATGTTTGGATAGCTCTCTCCCTAGAGTATCTGCTTGTCTCTGACATGGGTGGCTGAGACACAGCTGGAGTTCTATCCAATTTCATTCTCTAAATAATAAGCCGTTAATTTGTAAGCATTAATAAGCACACCATCTATCAGGGAGTGCATACGCGTGATGACCTGGAGGGACTCACCACCAGCAGTGCCACTGAAGTCAGACATTTGTCCCACTTTTACAAGAGCAGCATCTTTATGGCTCTTCAGATTGCAACACTGCACTGAGACCATCTCACACCTTGGAGTTACTATTCCAAAGCAGCAAGTGGAAAAACTGAATTTGGAACATGAATACGAAGAGAAGTAACAGATAGAAGGACACAAGACTTAGGACCTAGTAAAAATTTCAGCACTTATTCATTTCATAACTAAAACGGACAATCCAGAATTGAACTGCATATATTCTGTTTACTTTAGCACAACTGATTAATGCGTGTGCAATTTAACTCTTACATACTATCACTTGAAAAACTATAGCCGAACATTTGACAGAATAAGTGATATAGACCTGCAGTTTGTTTTGTAAATCAATACAATTTTAGTTACATTTAATAGGCAAAGCAGCAGAGTACCTCAAATATACTTTTTTATATGTACTTCTGTGCTCAAACAAGCCTCAGAGTTTTGCTCATTGCAATTCTGCAGTTTTTTCTTAAAGCTGGTAAAGTCATTATTGCCAAAGAAATCTTGAAGAAGTAATTAAACAAACAATACCCAAACCTATCTTCACTTTGCAAATACAGTCTCCCTGAAAAATGTGCACGCAAACAAGCCACAATCATCTCTTAATGCTGCGTGCTGTTTAGCAATCTATGATATTACAGATTGTCTTCAAGTTAGACAGAGCATTAAGCTCTTAAAACCATTAAACATTTATTTTAACTTCAAATGGGCTCCACCTTGGTGCTCTGCTGCCAGACTGAAATGATTTGTAACTTTATTCAGAGAAGTAAGGCCCTCGGACCATTGCTGCACTCCTGGAAACAGAAATGTTTGAGCAAAGGTGAGGAGGTCAGACAAGGGCAAAGTCCAAAGTAATTTTAAGTGGTTCAGCTAAGTAGGGACGGCTAATGGGAAACCGTTTTAATTTATTACAGTCATCCCTTGTGAATAAAAGGACAACGTTTTTCTTCAGGAGCTTGATTACAAAGCAGTAAATCCCTGTGTGTATATAAAAGACCTATGGACAGTATAGATCAAATGTCAGAAATAAGTTTGCACTATATGTTAGATGTGAGAGAAAATATCAGAGTTGGGAATAATTTTAGATACTTAATCTTTTTAAAAATATTTCCAACATGTACCTTTACATATGAAAAGATGTGTATTTTATTCTGCCATGCCCATCTACATAGACATAAAGCAATGCTGGTTTTGCAATACGCTTTTTTGGGACTTCCCCTTTCCAAAAAACCTAAGCAGGAAACATGTTTATGAACATAAAATCACGTCCACATTCTCTTCTCTCCCCAACAGTTTCTGCTTCTTTTGCTGGTAACAAATGCTGCTTTAAATACTGCTTCATAGAATCCAGACAGCAGTAAACAAGCAAACAAAGCGCAGTTCAAGGTGACAGTAATGTTAGAAAAAAAGTATCTTAAAGTACGACTAATACCAGAAAAGGATTTTCTCCAATAGCATACAGGGCTTTTTTCAGCACTTCAAATTGTTTTTCTTCCTTAAATAATTGCTAGTTCTGATGGATACATGTGCCTAAGTGCAACTAATCATTATTTCACTGTACTGGTTTGAGATGGAACCGAAAAACATTTATGACGGTGAAAGTTGCTGCCACTCAGCCCGAGATTCTTGTTAAAAAAAAGATTTGTTTAATCAGACACAGGATTTCCAGGTTTTGGAGTAGAATGTTACAGCAGTGAGGAATTACTGAGCTGCCTCAAAGCTGTGTATTTCACAGGCGAAAAAGAAATATTTGGCTTCCTTAGAAACACCATCATTACCTGCCCATGGCAATTTTGTATCTTGTGCATACCCTGTTTTTCCACACACTTTTCTCAAGTCATGATAAATAAATATTCTGAAGCAGGCAGTGCTTCATTTCCGCATAGTGTGGGGCTGGGTCCTTATCTGCCGCTGCAGTACAACAGCCACCAAACACTGCCTGAAGCACGAAACACTTTCAGAGTAGTTTCAGTAATGCTTGTTTTGTCCCCTCTAATCTTCAAAAACCTTGTCCTGGGTTTTGATGCAGAACATCAACCATCCTACAGTACTGGAAACTCCTGGGACATTAATCCTGACAGGGACTACATCATGTTACGCAACGTCTCAGCACATGTCTTCAAAAGCACAACAGGCCTTTACAGAGGTCTGGGGACAAAATTAACTTTACCAAAAGTTCAGTTATAGAGCAGTAATGTTTCTTGTGAGCACTATTCAACTTTTCCCAAGGGCAAAATGCAGCCACTGTAGGCACCTTTACTCCATAATGCATACTGCTTCATCAGACACTCATACCAATACTTCTTGACTCCACTGTCTTGAGCTAATGCTGCTATTTGAATTCTTAACCATGTTTGGTAAAGGCCATCGGTGCCATCTACAAGCTTCCCCATACAGCAGCAAACAGACTGCTGCAGGTACAGTGTAACTGTTTAACAAGTTGGATTTTTAACTTGCAATGCCTTCAGCATCACTGTTTAAACTACAGCAGTTTAGACAGGTTGATATCAGCTCCCGGCCAAAGCAGGCTCTCATGTTTGTGCTCTGTCTGCCCACAACACTTCCTTTCTATTGGCTAAAATATTCCTTTCTGTGGTTTTGCAAAGTGCCCTTCCCTGCTGTGGACTATATGATGATGGTTGGGTTTCATCTATGTATGGCTTTTTTGAGCTCATGGGGAGCAAAGGGAGAGAGAGAACAACAAGGGATGGGACCTAGAGCTAAACAAATCAATGCTTCTTTGATCCTTTGGGATCAAGATGCTGTAAAAACACATGGTTATTAGAACTGTGAATTTATTGGTAAGGAATTGCTTATTGGCACTGTATTTCAGCATGAATGTACATTATGATTGTAAGTACAAAGTGTTCATTCTGTTTGTGGCTAGGAGAATTAATCTTTTCCATGTGCAGAAAGGCTGTGCGATAATTTAACTGAGATTCCTGTTGGTAGTTTGGGCAAGCACTCATCAGCTGCAGGACTTTCAACAATACACCAGCAGCAGCTCCAAGAGAAAATGATGTAATTAATGCATCCAGGAGCTACCAAGCAGGACTAGAGTGGTCTGCTCATTTCAGGGTATTCATCCAAGTAGGTTGTCAAAAATCTTGAAACTAAAAGGTGAGTTCTCCCAAAACACTTCAAATACTTAACTTTGGACAGGATTCAATAACTAATGGATTCTGAATGAAATTGTATGCTTCTAATATCTTACATTTGCCTCAATAATAAGAAAAGGTCTGATCCTCATTATTAAAAATGAAAAAGTAATTTGGAATGTTTATGCGGATGGCAGCTTTATATGCAGGACAGAAGTGCTCCAACTGCATTTTCAATCCAGCTGGAACTGAATTTTCCTTTTTCTTTTTCTCTTTTTTCATGAAATCTCATTTATTACGAGTACTATGTCTTAGTAAGGCAGCTGTTGGCAGCAAGTTGTGAAATTAAAGTTGAGCTGGTTATTATTAAGAGCCAAGACATAATATGCTTTTGTCAGAGAGAAGTTTTTCTTGTAGATATGTAACCTACATTCAGTAATTAAAATAGCTAGTCAGTCAACCTCACTTGGTGGGAAAATTAATCCTAATTTAAAATATAATTTCCAAGTTGTATAAATTGCAGCCAGAAATGGTATTGCTATAGTTCATTTCAGTGAGGTTTTTAAGCATCCAGTGTACCAATTATTTCAGAAACACGGGAATTAAGGACTCCTAATTCTCACTGCTGTTCTACTAACAAGTGTGGGACTTTGAGGAAGGCGCTTCTGTTAAGATCCCAAACAGGAATGAAATCAGGATGTTTCTATTTACCATTATCCACTGAAGATTTCTCTCTCAGCCTGTGCCTGGAGGGAATCATACCTGTCTTCATCCCACTGCAGCAACTGCTTTAATAATTTCAACATGTAAACACGATCTTCCTCCAGCTTCTCTTCAAAGAAAGCAGTGATAACCTTCACATCTTGCTCAGAATCTCCTCTGGGATATGCCAAGATGCACATTTCCAAAACATCTGCCCAAAGGTGTCCTCGGGAACCAGGAAAAGAAACCGGACAAGACTTCACACACTGGAAATCCAAGCCAGGTAAGTGATGCCATTTTATATATTAACATATTATTACATCATTATCCACATTTATATGCATACTAAAGCATCAAGCTGATAGATCCTCATCAGTTAAGCGGGCTGCACTTTGTAAATTCATTTGTTTCTCAAACTGTTGCCTTGAAGTTGAGTTATCAAGGGTAACAGCAAAATTGCAGTACCATCTATCTCAGCGTTTGACCAGCTTCCAATGACTGTAAGACTCAAAACTCTCACTTCTGACCAAAGACACAACCCTACATCCTCCTTTCTTCAGACACAGTCTCCTGCAGACTTCTGCAGCTGCATGAGTTTGTTGTCAGCCAGGAGAGCAGCCGGCTTTTTTCCTGGTTTTCTTTTCAGCTGGATCAGTGAACTGAGCTGACTCGCAGCATGATCAGTGCACCAGCACAGGGAAGGAGAAAGGAACGCACTGAAGGTCACTCCTTTTGATGTCAGTGCAGATCTCAACCTAATGCAGTCTTGACACCATACCTGCAGTCCACCAACACAACTGCTAGTAGGGACAGCCTCACTGCTCAGCAGGTGAGCATTCTAATGCTAAGTAAGACACTGTCACCAAATCACTTCTCTACTTAGGTGTCAGCTACTTCTGCTTCCCTCGAAACACACAGACTTTGAGTCAGAAATTATTGGCATCGATGTTGGCTATTTGTACACACTGTTCTTTTGCAGGGGTATACAGCTACTGTGTGGCTTTACTTCATGCATTTACCTTAGCAGTCAACTACTGCACTCTCAGAGAGCCAAAAAGCTCTACTGGTTATGAAGAAAATGAAATAGTGGGGGTTGCTCACAGGTGTTTAGTATCAGTGAACATATTGGCCAGCTACAGGGTACTTGTAAGCATCTCATCTTAAGTGCTGCCAACAGTCAGACTTCTATCAGCTCAGCAGCTACCTAGAATGGTGGAGAAAAAGATTTCCTCATCAGGCAAGTGGCCATTGTCATTTTTATTTTAAAGAAGAAATCTTTACAGGTTTTTCACCACACAATTCTTTAACTGCAGAGCTTTTAATGGGTAAGAACAGGATTTTCCTCTTCTGAGATTACATGCGTTGTTAAAGACAACTGGATCACATCTCATCTGTATACAAAAAAATCTTGTCAATATCTGTAGAGCCAAAATCCTCAGATCAAAAATGTACTCAGCAAGTCCATGAAAGCTGAGAGCCATCACTCTACAAGTATTACCTTGAAATACAGACTCATAGCAATATAAGAACACAAGGCTGGCATGAAATTGGAATGAGAATAAAAAAATACATGAATCACCTGCACAACTAATTAAACATGAAAACTGACTTTACAGCCACTTACCTTCACCATTATATGTTAACACTGAACAGAACAAATTTGAGCAGCATATTTTGGACATTTACAATCTGGGAGAAGTGTTTCTTTTAAACTCGTGTCAGGATAATACAGCTTCTTTTCTAAGGTCTCGTGATTTCAGGCCTTCCTAACTGAAGTGAAAAATGCTTAGGACTGAACACAAGGCTTGGATGACAGCACTTAAATGAGCCTGGAAATCTTCAAATTTACAGTGACAGGGATAGCTGAGTAACTGTTAGGCTAAGATCTCAGTGCAAAGCTTACCTATATTCAGTCAACTTGCAAATTAAAGCAGTCAGATTTTGGCTTCCCTTTTTCATATGCAAGAATCCAACCTCTAACCACTTCACCCATCACTGTCAGAGACCATCTGAAAAAAGCCTCCACAAGTCACATCCCTGCTATTTCTTTACTAATATTTGATTTGTGGATATAATACAAGCTGTACTTCCAGAGGTCATTAGAGTGTATAAACCATTCGAGGCACTGAAAAAAAGAAAAAAGATACAACTACAGGCCTGATTTTCAGTAACTCTGAAAAAAGCACAGTATGCATTAACCTTTAGGAGTATATGCCAAGAAAAATCTCAGACGTTTATGTTCCAGTGACCACAAGATTGCAAGTTCCATACTGTTTCTTCTGGTAATGGTATTTGCACCACTACAGAAAGCATCCATTTGAGGAAGGACAGAGAGCATCGTGTTGGCACAACAAAACCCTTTCATTAAGGAGACATCTGTGGCCCTTAATAGCATGTCTGCCGCGGGAGGTAGCACCTCGCTAGATTGGATTTCAAACCAAGTTCTGCTTGAGGTGTTGAGCAAAAGAGAATTGGCTGCAAGAAGGATAACATAGGCCTGGCAGGTTTTGTTTACTGTAGAATTAAAGGACCACTGCACAATTAACAAAAGACAACCAGTCTGTCTGTGGAATGGCAAGACAACATTTTGAGCAAGAGTTTGGCTTGCCAGAATAAGCGTTAAGAAAGCTTACTTAAAGCTCTCTCCTGAACCCACTGCCATTCAAACAACTTTTCTAACTTACTTCCCAGGATGAAAGCATAAATGTAAGGCTGTTTCTTGAGAAAAAGAGAGAAGCCTCCTTCACAGCAACTGGGTCTTCACAGCAACTTGGTTCCATAATTTTAGGTCCCATTATTACCTCAGGTGGGACACAGGGGAAGCAGAGCAGCCTCCTGTCAGCCTTCTCCTTCTCTCCCTGTCGCCACCTCAGGGCAGCAGCAGCCCCCACAGGGCGGGAGGAAAAGGGCGGGAGGAGGAACAGCGCGGCGCTCCTCACAGGGATCACACTGCGCTGCCACAGCCAATTGCTCACGTCCTGTTTCTAAAGGTAGATAAGTAGCCGTCTTCTATCCAGCTTTCTCATTCGTGTTTTACTGTGTCTGTTTAAATATGACATGAGCACAGAGTGGTTTCTTGAGGGATTGAGACTCATACTGTCCTATACACGCTCCCCCCTCCTTACACTTGTGCTGTCATGAAACAACAGTTCTGGAAAGATGGGAACTAAACCAAAGATTTATTATTACACTGGACATGCAAGCTTCTGGACACCAGAATGGTTCTCTGCTAGCAAAAAGGACTTAGGATCATAGAATCACAAGGTTGGAAAGGACCTACAAGATCATCCAGTTCAACCATCCTCCCATCACCGCTACCACTGCTACCACAGCCACTAAAACATATCTCATAGCTTCTCATCCAGACACCTCTTGAACACTGCCAGGGATGGCAACTCCACCCTGTGCAGCCATTCCAGTGCCTGACCACTCTCTGAGAGAAAAAGTTTTTTTCTTACATCTAATCTAAACCTCCTCTGGTACAACTTGTAGCCATTTCCTCAGGTCCTGTTTGTTGCCTGGGAAGACTGATGTAACAGAGATGCTTAGTCGTTGGGTTTGAGCTGTCAGTAGATGCAGATATTCTCTAGCAGTTAAAAAAAACTGTGCTAAGTCTTGGATGCAAGTCACTGAATGCTGTGACGAAGTGTAAAAGACATCAGCAAGCAGCGTCTTTAAAAAAACAAACCAAACACCACCACAATACAGTTCCTCCTCAGACAGTTTCCAGAATGCAGTACGTGCACTTTGGAGGAGAACTGAGCGTCAGTCAGAGTATTACTGCTTGCCAGGGCTCCTCCTCTGGAGCCATATCGAGTGTCTTTCCTCCTTGAACATGTCCTAATGAATACCTCTGAAGCCTGCAGGTAAAATCCTTCCCCAATCATTTTGCTCTGATTGATAGCTTTAGAGCCTTCCTTCACACAGCTTCAGCTGCTTTCCAGACCTTTATTTTTCTCCTTTTTCTAAGTGTCTGCTACAGGAAGTTGCTCTCGGCTCCTTTACCGTATGTTTCTCTCAAAACTGACATCTTTGAGTTGTAATGAAGGAACCCCTGAGTATTAGTGACAAATTAGTCACCAGCTAAAGACTACTTTCTTTTTATTTCTATACCAGGTGGAAGATATTAAAATCTCAAGATGAATTTCTCCTACTGTGCTACCATAAATCACCCCCCGCTTTTTTAAAGCGATTTAATTTTGCAGCCCTTAAAACTCAAAAATAAAAATCCACAAGCTCAGTTAATACAGATGTAAAATAGTGTTGAGAACTTCATCAAGGACACATCATGATGAAGTATCATAAGGAACATATTATGTTTCCAATTTTTATGTTAAAAATGAATATTGTCTTTTAAAGATGATGCTCCTTCCCAAGAATGAAATATCCCATTTGATATTTAGAAGCATCACCTTAAAAAGTTAGCAAAAAAATCTTTTCCCTTTGTTGTTTAATTATCTAACTTAATAAAGCACAATACTTTCAATGCCTACAGAAAGTACTATACAGTCTGTATGAAATGTGAAATCTTGTGCTGATTGTTCTTAGTTGAGAAACTTGTAAAGAAGCTGCAAAAAAACCTGTCATATTTTGCTGGTCACAGCAATAATAATGAAAAACTAGTGAAGACAGAATTTGCCTTTTTTCTTTTTTTTTTCCTACAAAGAGCTCACAGTAGTATTTTAATAGTAATGTGCTTATTAAAAAGGTGATACTCAAAATATTAACTTCATAACTGCAGACTGACAGTCTACTTTTCTATTTTACAACACAGATAAACTTGTCTGGTTTATAAATAATACTATATACGAGTGGCTCACTCAAGATTTCTAATTCAGTGGCTTCACCATTATATGCTTTTAATCATCAGTAGCCTATTAAATAACCCAGGTAGTGAAAAGAGTTCCTTTTACAACTGAAAGCAACACTCAGACCAAGATGTAAAAGCAGCCCTGCCCCACCAGCAAGAGACAGGGAGGAGTAACTATTAATAAACACAGAACACCAAGTCTACGTGCAATTGTCTCTTCCTCCATTTGCCAAAGAAAAAAAATGAGGAGTGGAAGATCAATTAAAAAGCAGAAATATAAAACCAAAGCATTAAAGACGATGAGATATTTAAGATCCCACAGCGCTTCTTACAAGTGCGGTGCATCACTCCCCCACTTCTCCTGGGGGAGTTCCAGCTCTGATAATTACTTTCTGCCTGCTCACAAAGTTCAAGTTCAAAATAATATTCGTTTTCCACTTCCTATCTGAAACCAGGGCACGATGCTTCTGTGCACTGTTAAGTAACCATCCCACTCTGCAAACAGATAAACTGCTGTTGTGATTGAATAATCCTGATTTGTGGCATCAGGGATGAGGGGAAGAAGCAGCACTAATATGTAGGAAGGAAAACACCCAATTCTAACATCAATGCATCCTACTTCCAGCAGTAGCGTCGTTTATTAGTTTCTATTCTAAACCAAGCATCGTCTCCTCCCCTTACCCCCAACCTTGCAGAGGGACATAAGTGCTGTCTCAAAACTAATCTAGTCCATAAGTTTTACAAGATCTCAAATATTTTATAGAAGACTCAGTTTGCTTCCCTACTCTCCCATCCCAGACATTTCTCTTTCTCAAATTATCTTAATCTGTTGCAGGAAACAGGAGGGATGGTTGCCAAACAAACAAAATTAAATCACATGTTTAGGGTAAATATGCATTCTTTCAAATTACCACCTCAAATTTTCAGGTGCAGCAGTATTGAAGAGGGCAAAGTCTTTTTAAGAAGACAGCAAAGGTCTGCCAAAGTCTTTAAACAGAAGAGCCTTACATTGCCTTGTACACATATTTGCAGCACTGGTGAAAGATGTGTTTTAGGTCAGAAACCTAAGTTTGATTTTTATTCAAAGAGTACTGGATTTTTTTAAAAACTAGTTGCTTTAAAGTAGACATTTACAGTCTTTAAAGATTAAACAGATTTTTTGCTTATTTTATAACAGTAAATAAAGATAACTGGTGTCTGCTTTATTTTGCTGCTGAAGAGATAACTCCACCAACACAACCAAAAGCATTAGGTCATAGAAGGTGCTGGACTGAGTCAAATCACTGCAAAGGTCTCTCAGCGCAGGAGGTTCCATCTGCTGTTATGGTGAGGGCTGCAGCACCTCCTGCCTGGGGAGCTGTATGGCTTCCACTGTATCTGGATTTCTTTCCTTTTGCTAACTGCTGCAGAAGACCTTTGCTAAGTTACAAATAAGGCCCATGAGTGCAGACAGCAGAGAGACACAGCAATTCCTGCTCATGTTTTGCAAGGCTCAGATGCTGGAGAAGTCGGTCTGACTTGCATGGACAGCCTTTACAATTGGAAACTTTAAAAAAATATATGCTTATGCAACAGATACAGAAGATTTAAAACTGTCCCCTCTCAGTAGGGGACATTCCTTCTTTAAATGAGATGACTGGAAACCAGGGAGAGCAGGACCAGATCTAGCATAGATTTGCCCACAGTTAAGCACAGTGAAACAGATGATTTATTTTGTGTTCACAAGTGTTAAAGCTGACTTACTCCTAATTCTGTATCTCCATGGAGAGGTGGAATATCAATACGGCACTTAACAAATGAGTTTAATAAATTTTAATAAAGGTTCTATCAGACCAAATAGTATCTATTTTTTTAAAAAGTAAATTTGGACATGGCCAATAAAACGTTCAAATGCTTTACTTTCAGGAGTATTACACTTCATTAAAAAACTGTGCTTCTGTTTTGATAAAGGATGGGTATACAACATCTCTTTTCAAATAAGAACTATTGCTCAATCCTTAAAAAAAAAATAAAAAAAAAAATGAGTCGTTTCGGCCACAAAAAATGTTCAGCTGAAGTTAACACTATCAATATTTACTGGAAGTGAAGCATTTTGTGAGTACGTTTGGACTTTAATTAAAATCTTAAATAATAGTTAGAGAGTTAAACTCTAGTGATAGTAATCAAGTACAGAAGCACAGTCGCAAGGGGAATCAAAACCGGTGATACAGATCTATGTTCAAAACTGATCAAAGTTATTTCAGAGCAATCGTAGAACAATTAAACGGCAGAAAATTGAATTAAGCATTTCATCAAAAGATACAACTTGCAATAGACGCAAAACTTGCCTTTAAGCCAGCTGATGAGGATCTCTGCATGGTGCACGGACTAAGTTGTAAATAACAGGGGCCCTGAGAACACTTTGCTTACTCAACCTACTTAAAAAACAAGAAATTTCAGATGCCTTGCTTCACTTTCCCCTCACTGTTTCTTGTGGATGCTTGAGTAATCCTAGAGGCATTTCCACTTTTTAAGGCATTTGCTGAGTTTAAGAAATTTTCCCCACGTCCTCTTGCCTTTGTTTAGAAATACAACTCTTTCCTACTCTGGTCGAGTTGGTCTGTGAAGTCGCTCTCTTCAGCACAGAGCGAGGCATTGGTTCTCTGTGGGTTAACTAATTACTATCTGGGCTGACTAGTCCCAAACTGTTCTTTTTATTTAGGATTTTTATTTATTTGTTTAGCTGGGCTTTCTCCTTCTGAAAAACAAGGATGGCAAATGAGGATTTCTGCACCATAAGACCAAACGTCTGAAATTAGGCATCGAAGAGTACAAAAATACCAGTTTTCTTAAAACTGTCTCTGCAGCTAAGAAGAGACAATTAAATTTGGGCCTTCTTTAATTACTGCAGCCCAGAAAAGTAGGAGCTCACAGCCAGGAGGAGCCAGCAGAGAGGAGCCATGTCTGCAGAGCGATTTGGCTCTGACCAGGCTTGCAGTGCACAGTGCTGGTTAATTTAAAAACAACCTCATAGAATTTTTTTGCTGTTGGAATAATGGAAGACTTCATTTTTGCTGAATTATTAGCTCATGTCACAGCAATGGCAAGTTGAGATTCTACTGCGTAACAGTTTCCTCTCAAAAAAGCAGAGAGGAGGTGAATGACACTGGTATTTCACACAGCGCTCACACAAAGATGTGGACATGAAAAGATCTTAGGTTTGTAATCAAATACCTTAAACTTTCATTTCCTTAAGAGAAAACCAATTGGGAATAAGTTAGAAATGGACTATCATCGAGGAAATTTCTAACATCTGAAAAACAAACTTCTATAAATTCCTACCAGTCTCTGTCCATCAATAACAACCCTTCACCTGCTTCCCAAATTGCTGAGGCCCAAGGCACACACGGGCTCTCCCTGCCTCAACCCCGTTTTCGCTGCTTCTATTCAAACCTGGCAGCAACAGTAAAGAAAACAACACCCCAGCAGTCTTTCAAACAACAAAATCCCACACCCCAGTGAAACACGCAATCTGCTTCTACAAAAAATGTCAGTCAACAAATAGGCACAAATTTCACAATGGCTGAGGTCATTCCCTTTAAGTCATTAGGGTTTGTGGGTGAGTTTTCCTGGTGGTTTTAACATTGGTTTCTGTGATTGCAGTTATGCTTATTTATGCATTTAGAGTGTATGATCTAATACACTTAGGTTTAACTACTTCATTCTTTAGACATTCTTTCCAAATTATAAAAAGGATTCTTGGTGTTTTCACTGCCTTGGTAAAGAAACAAAATTGCTGTCCACATAATTTCTTAAAAATACGGAACAGAGTAAGTACTTGTTGAAAATAATTCAAGGAAAAAACCCTACACCAGACATTCCCCCCCCCTCAACACAGCAGTTATTTTTGTTTTCTCCCAAGCTATTTGAGAGAACCTACTACTCTTTAGAAATAGATGTTTTGGCTGGCTTTAAACAAAAACGAAAACAATAATATCCAGACCCTTGATGTACTTCAGTTACAACTTAAAATCAACACTGAAGTTCAGTTTATTTTTTTTAACCTATTTTTACTGTTCTGCTTTTGAAAAAACTGCACATTTGCGGTAAGCTTCATTCATATTGCATCTCCTACAGCCACTTTGATCAATACTATAATGTTCATTTTATTTGATGACTTTTGGTTATGATCTACGAAAGGTCCTTGTCTGATAAAAATCATAAAATTCAATTTTCTGTTTTTCTAGCTGAAATTACCATTTTTTTCCCTCCAAAGCAAAAAAAGAAAATCCCAAGGAACTCCCATTCCATTTTGGGTGGAGAAATTCAGCAGCTTGTCAGAAATACTCAGAAACATTTTCAAAATGCTCCAGTAAAAAATGCACATATGCACCTCTCCGTCAGAATACTGTGTGCAGATCATGCCTGCCAGCATCTATACATAAGTAGCATTAAAACAATTGAAATAACCTTTTCAAACATGAAGCTGTGGCTGTTTCTATACAAGGTATTTCCAGTGTATCCAGTACTGTTCTCTATTTCCAAGCACATTGTTAAGAGAAACAGGAGCGGACAGCACCCAGAAAGTTTCAGAAGAGACAGAAAGGGCCCAGTCCTGCTCCATCCCTGCAGCCGGAGGCACCAACTCACCTGCTGGTTCCCAGCTCAGCATCACCACCAGCTACAGCTGCCTCCAATCCGGCTGTGACCCAACCACAACAACAGTGACAAAATGTAATTCAACAGCACACAGAACATTCTGAATTTTTTAAGACCCCAAACCCCCATCTCCCTGTTTCTGCAAAGTACAACTCACGGCTATGCTGCTTGTTGTTCCTACAACAACGTTCCAGGCTCCTCTCTCCCTTATGGCTCTTCTCTTTCTAGTGTCTTCTTTCATTCAACTCCATCTAAACCAACCCTCCACAAATTACAGCAAACCTTCCTTAAAGATCCCCACGAGCCTTACCACTGCCTTGCAGCATACTTCTGGCTTTCTATGGAGCCTCTGCACTTAAACACGAGGGAAAACGCCTTAACACAACTGCCCTAATGAAGCATTTCCCGGAGACAGAAGAGGTGACAAACAGAATGAAAGCAAAGCCAAGATGCCATCTCGACTTCAGGCAAACAACCTCTTCTGACCTCTGGCAGCTCCCACACTCTATTAAACAAAACGTATTCTTTCCATGTTAATGAACCATGTACAATCTAACAGATAACACTGATGCTAAATAAACATGTTTATAGGTGACTTCTAATGCTAGGACTTAAGCAGCTGCAGACAAACAATTTTAAATGGGAAGGATTATGCCCATGTAATCTTTTTCTTCTCATTTTAGGTACTTTTGAAGTAATTTAAATACAATTTAAGTCCTACCAGGAAGAGTGGCTGAAAATAAGCTTAATTACTTTAAATTAAATATTCATTCTGTGACACATTCACTGGAACTGTCGATGTGGTGACAGTCACTGTTTTTGATCCAATTTTCCTCTCACACTATTTTCAGCAGTAAATCAGCTTCTTGCCAAAGAAGGAAACTGGGTCCAGTTTTGTACACTGTGATCAAAAATATTTTGCAAGATGACTGCATAGTCCTACATCCTTATTCCTATTTCCTCATCTCTCCTGATTTAACACTTTGGCAGCACAAAATCTACTGGCAAATGGCAACACCTCCAGGCCCTGAATGACACAACCAAGGTACGCAACTATTTGCGTCCTAATTGAGGGGCTTATCCTCACCTGATTAAAGCAGGGTGTTTGTTAAACATCCTTACTTGAGTTAAGATCTGCAAATAAGGATGAAGAACTGTTTTAAGAATTGGGCTGCCGTAAACAATCGTTTTTTGATGAGAACTCTTAAAAACAGCCCCAGTCAAGATGGTCTTTCTGGCTTTTCATTAGAAAAATGAGGGAAAGTTTTGATCAGTTCCACCTTTTCCTCTTTGGTGTAACTATTTTCTGTCCTGTGTAGTACAATGTGAAGCGTAATGAAAAGAACTTGATTCTTAGTACAGCAGTTTCACTGTCGCTGTTCATAATACACATGCATACAGTAACTATCCATCAGAAAGGGCCGTACAAGTTTTCCCAGTTTATCTACAAATTGAGCCCTCAACTTCTGGGATATATTAAAATTCATCATGTTAAAACTGCAGAGTTCCATGGTTTATGAAAGCATTTGAATTTGCAACCGAAGGGTTCATCCCTAATAAAAGTTACTACAAGGCAAAGTGAACTCAGAAACATTTTCCTGGCATTCTAAGACCTTTTTTTTTTTTTTTAAGGAACAGAATTTTAAAAGCATTTTTCACTGCACAAGTAATCTTAACAATCATTTCCACAGATTAAGTCTAACAACCTGTGAATTTATTACAGAAGAAATTTACTGCAAGGAATAATTAGTCTTCAGCACTGTTCTTGCTTGCTTTCCAGCTGAAGACACCTTAAAGCCATCTGGTTACTGCAAAATTTGGCACAGAAGAAACAAATCTTACTGACGAGAATTATAGCTGAATTCAGAATAGCTGCTTTACTGCTACACATCATAAATAACAGGCGGGAAGACAGCAGAAAATTACTGACTTCTTTAATTGTTTTCTTTCTCAGCAGCCTGCACCTACACACACCGACACACAAATGCAGCTACGGTGACTTCAGCAGAGCACCTCACTGGTTTGAGCTTTAACATACCACTAACTTTTGCAGGATTCACAGTGAAACTATTTTCTTTTGCAGAAAAAATCCATCACATTGGCCAGCTATGGAAGGACAACAGCAGAGGAACAGACGAGATTCTCAAAATGCTATTCTGAGACCATGGTCTTCATGAATACGTGAGTCAAATCCCTTTGTACAGTCAAGGTGCGTCTGTATGCAGAACACCGAATGCGGGACTTAATGATGAAGGGGGAATTACCAACAATATATTTATTTCTCCCTAATGAAGCTTTTCTAATGAAATTTAATACTGCCAAGGTTGCGAGATATTTGAAACAGGAGCCCATTTCAAACCTTTCAGCCAAATGCTGGTGATAGCATTAGCGAGGCGTGGGAATCGAGTCTGTACGTAGTGCTGTAAGAGAAAATGAGCTGAGGGGAGCGGGCTGAACAAAGCAAAGCAAAATAGAAAGAACGATGGCTTCAGACCAAAGGAGTAAAGGAGTACACACTTGTTATTAGGCCAAATGTTTTGACCTGCTGGTTGGGAACATAGAAGAGAAAGAGGCATGAGAACTGGCTGGATGATGTGACTCAAAAACTTAATTTCGCATCACACAGTAAATTTATTATTATCTTTTTCTTAAGATGCAAATCAGAATAATTAATTCAAGTTATTTGCTGTAGCATCATTGCAAGTGAATTTTCAACATATATTTCAAAAGGTTTTGGAATGTTTCCAAAGCTGCAAACACTAAGTATTTTCAGGGTATTTGTACGGTAAGCCTTTCCTATTTACGTATGTAATATTTAAGCCCATAATATTTGAGCCTTAAGTTTCAAGGCAGAATTAATAATCCAGGTTTGTATTAGAGAAGAAACAGTTTATTCAAAGCAAAAGGGGCGAGGAGAAAAATTATCTCGTACTTAGCAACATGTAACACAAACCACAGTGCAACGTGGGATGCGTGGAAGGAGCTACAAAACATCAGCTTACACATAGGAGCTGTAGTTTGAATAGAGCCCAGCTTTTAGGCACCAGATCCCCCAGCACACACAGCGGGCAGAAAGCAATTCGTCGTGCTTCCCCAAAGGTTCCGGGGAAAACCTCCTGGAGAGAGCAGCACAGAAGGAGGATCTCAGCAAATCACAAAGTGCACGAGAAGGACTAAACAATGCGATACTCCTATTGCCCTGAACGAAGTCAAGGGATGTGTGAATCTGATACCGTGCTGAAGAAAATTCCCGTTAATAAATGTGATTAAATGTTTATTGGTTAACCGTGCGCATTTAATAGCTAAACTTTCACCCTGCAGAACACAGCACCATTCGAAAGGTCCGAGCACAGGAGCTGTGTTCCATCGCTAATTTCCGTTAGCGGCTGTTCGCTGCGCTCGGGCATAACGTAACGCTCCAAAAAGTGTATTTCAAGCGCATCAATCACTCGAGAAATTTTCCTCACAGGAGCAATTGCAAAAAAAAAAAGAGCATAACTAACTTTATTTAAACGCACATTTCAGTTTGCAATAGAATAACTAACCGAAGCTGGCTTAAGGTAAAGCCGGACGGTCCGCAGCGCATCAAATACCCGCACCGATTAACCCCGCCGCAGCCCGTACGACCCGACGTGCTGTCGCGTTTCGCCCCGCAGCGCGTCCGCGGGAAGCGGCGGGGCCGGGACAGGCGCTGCCGTCCGCTCCGGGTCCCGTCCCGCTCCGCTCCGCGCCGTCCGTGGACGCGGGATGGACGCGGGCAGCCGCTCACGGAACCCGCCGCCTCCAGCCCATCCGCGGGTGCGGGGCGGGCAGCGGACCGTCGTTCCCCCGCCCGTACTCACCGGAGCCGCAGCGCTGCGGAGTGTGCGCGCCCGCCGCGGGCGCAGTGAGCATGTGCGAGGCAGGCGCGCATGCCCGCGGATAGGAGCGGAGCGGAGCGGAGCGGGGCGGCGGCTCCGCACCCCGCGCCGCGCCCTCCCCTCCCCGCCGCGCTTCCCCGCGGTGCGTGACCTCGCGAGGGTCCGTCCGCAGCGAGCCCGACCTGTTGCTTCCCCGCAGCGAGCCCGCCCCAGGGCAGCCCGCACCGCGCCGCCGGCCCCGCACAGCCGCGCACAGTCCCGCAGGCGGCCGTCCCGCCCCGCACCTACCGCACGCGTGGGGCCGCGCCGCCTCGCAGCCTGTGCCCTCGGAGCTGTCCGGCCGCTCGCTGCTGCCCGGCCCGGCGGAGGAGGAGCTTGCAGCGGCTCCCGCACGACGCGGGGCCCGGCCGGAGCGCGGGGCAGCCTCTTGTGCGGTCACCAACGTGTCCCCCTGAGCGATCCCGCTGCTCTGCCTGCTGTGCTCAGCGCTCCCCCGCGCTTTCTAACTTGCCGGGCCGTGCTTTCGCTTGCTAGCAGGTACTCCCTCAGCGTGCTTTCTGCTTTCAGCTTTATCCGGCCTGATGCTCTCAACTAAGGTTTAGCTGTATGTTTTTAAGAGGGATTCTTGGTTTAAAACGTGGGCATATGAACACAACATCGACTCCTGTGTCAATTTTTAAACCTCAATTTTAAAAGAATATTTGGAGGAAGTTTTTTTACACGCTCTCCCACACTACCACAAGACCTGCAGAGCTGCAGGAGCAGTCCCGCTCATACAAAGCATCCCTCTGCTCCCACCAACACGAGCATCGCACAGCTCCTGGTGGCCAGGGCTGAACTCCCCCCACCCCACGCCATCCTGCTTCTGCCTCCAACATCCCCGCAGGAATCAGGCTGCATCCGTGACCATATGGAGGCGGAAAAGCCAAAGAGCACAAAGGGTGTCTTTGTGCTTCGCCTCGTCCCAGCACACAGGTAGCACACATCCACCCCTGCCCACCAGCATACCTGCTTGCTGGGGAAGCAGCCTGGCCACGGTGGCATCGGGGTGTTTTGCTTCTGCACCCTGCTCTTCCTCTTTTCTCTCCTCTTTCCAGCTGTTCAGGGCAGGCTGCAGCTCTCCTGTTCTGGCTCAATAGTGGACGAGAGCCTCCAACCCTTGCCTTGACAGCTTTTATTACACCTAGCCCTTTCCTCAGGAAGGGGAGATCCCAGGAACCGCTGTGGAAAAGCCAAAGGAACACAAAGGGTGTTGAGTTCAGGGTTTGAACAAGCTGCAGCCCACTCATGGATTTAACTCAAAATTTTGACAATGGAACAAAAACATCATTGCAACGAGACAGCTGTTTTTACTATCAAAATCTCTCAGATCAGTTTGACTGCAAAGTGTGTTCCTACAGTCATAAGGAGACAAAGCTCCCAGCATCAGCGTGGAGCTGGCAAGCTTCCTAGCATGAGCTACCTCCTGCCGGCCTAGGAAAACCAAAGCTCTTTCAGTTGTTATTCCCCATCAGTTCTCAGCACTAACCCCGTGATTTCCCCATGGGTTATCTGCAGCACTGAGCTTACACCGCTCTCACATTAAACTCTCAGGGATCATGGGTTCGGGGACCTCCTTGTTTCCTTTTTTCTTGTAATCTTGTTGCTGGTGAGGAATCTCTGAGGCACAATAAGCATTTGGGTCTCTCAGGATCTGTCTTGGAAAAAAAAAATCTCTTCCTTTTCCCCCTGCCCTGCCCAGAAAACTGATTGCCACATTAGCTGCTTTTGTAGCTGGTCTTAACAAGTAAGTTCCTATATACTAATCATTTAAAAATGCCTTGCATGCAAAATTCACTCAACCTCTGATTTCACAACATATTTAAATATATGCTTAGTTTTATGCATGTGAATAGTCCTGTAACAATCAATACAATTATTTACTTAAGTGCTTAAAACCAGGCAGGTATTTAAGAGTTAGTATTGTTTGTGGTAATGCCACAGAAAGGCAGTCAGAGACCAGGACCTCATTGTTTGTACAGCACCCTGCACACAGAAAGACACTCCTTGTCCCTTTCAGCACAAGTAATTTTTGCAACTTGTGAATTGGTGCCAGAAACACCTTTTCTGAGCCTGTGGGCAAACATTATTTGTCTGTTCCAAAATCCTTTCTATTTACTAAAAACATTGTATGCAATATTTAGAAAAGCAGATAAGGGTGCAGTGGAAAAAGGGTGCGAAGAGGAAGATAAAGGATATACTTTCAATTCGGAATTTTAAGTATTTTCATTAGTGCTAGTAACCAGCAAAATGCCTGAAGTTCTTAAAGGTGATATAGAAAGGTAGGGAAACAAGCTGCTTTCTGCCCCATGGTTGGGATTATGGATTGGGGTTCTCCCTGTGCTTCTTCCTATGTGCCATATAGTGAACGAATGAACGGAAATTGAAGAAAGATCAGGTATTCACCAAATGGAAGTGCTCCCAGTCACCAGGCTGGTGCTACATAAAGTGTGTTCCTCGAAATCATTCCACTTTTTGCTGTCCACCTCATAGTAGGATTGAACATGGTTGCATCAGCACAAATAAGAAGCGAGTTGGCATTTTGGCCTATAGCGGGCTGTCTGACAGTTGAGATCTCGTGCCACTCTCTGGCACAAACCTAGTTGAGAAGTCCTTGAAAGGCTATGAAGGGTTTGCTGGGTATTGAATATTGGTAACCTCAAGCATAGAAACACCCTAAGTAAGACCTGGAGCATCACAATGTTCTTCTACCAACTGTAAGATTGTAGAAGCAGTGCATTCTGGGCTCTTGCTACTTGTTCTCTGGTCCGTGGGTTCATGTTTTCAATTTATCTTTGCAACCACAGTGCTGAGTAACTTACTTGTCTTCTCAAACTGAGCCTCTTGCATCAAAACACGATGCCAGAGTTCAGGCTTTGTGAAGAGAAACCCTCACACTTAAGAAGACTTTCAACAAAATTGCGAAAGTTGGCAACCCCATTTCCTAACACATTGTTTTGTGGACTGCAGAGAATTTCATTCTCAGGGCTAATGGTTGTTTCCTTTCTGGTAAAGGCCCAGCACTGCTGCCACTGTTATGGCTAGAGCATTAATTTATGCACTGCTTTATAAACAGAGAGGTACCCTGTCCTCATGTAAACCAGAGTGTAAATAACACAAGCTGGAGACTATTTTGAATCTTCTCTGTTACACAGATGAACAGAATTACTTTTAAAGAGGTATTTCATGTATTAGTGTTAAATCCTGCGAGGTGCTAAGGGTCTGACACTGGAAAGACTTGAATCATAATTTTAATACAGCTGAACTGACCTCAGTATAATAAAGCACTTAACTGGGAACTTGCTGCTTAACAGGAGCTTTATGTGAGGAGGGGTAATGGCGCTCTGCTTGGTTGTGTTGGTGATGCCTAAAGGTTTTGAGCCTAGTAGGATGGATTCTTCTGGGAGTGACACTGCATGAAGGACCCAATGCTCACATCTTGGATTCTGTGCTGTCAGACAGTGTAAGATTTTCTTTTTTTTTTTTCCTAAGCAATATTTATTTGCAAAGTCATAGGCCACAATGTTAAACAAATTGCTAGTTGGGTCTTTAGTGCTGATGATGAACCAATATGTGTTGTTTAACCTCCTTTATCAAAATACAGAACATTTGTAAGCAATAAACAAAGTGCAAGTTAGCTATTATAGCTCAAAATTAGGCAGGCAGTAAAAAGTAATCCGAGAGGATGACTGCAGCTACTGATACTATTGAAGCTGGTCTTAAACATATGGTTTCCAATCACTGACACAATGCACAAAAATATAACTCTGCAACTGAGGAGTGCCTGATCTTTTCACCACTAAATGATCAAATGCTCCTGTTTGTTTTTCAGTTTTATGTCCCGTTCCCCTTTCTGGTTTTTAAAAGTGGAAGCTTTCATTAGCTGAAGATTTGGCCCTTTGTACCACCTACAGATGGGCTTCATTAATCAATTTCCATTACTGGCTCGAAATGAAAAAAAAAACAAAAAACAAAAAACAAAAACCACCACCAGATTTTTTTTCTTTTTTTCTTTTTTCTTCTTTTTTTCTAAACCATCCCACTATTTTGCTTGGAATTTCTCCTGTAGAAACAGAAGATCTCCATCCTTCCTGCTTCCTCCGTGCTTTAATAGAAAAATGATTACCGCTCTGAAGACAATGAACTGTCACAAGTAGCACAACTACTAAAAAATATACGATCTATTGCAGAGTGGGGTGCTGCCATTCCTTGCAGCAGACAGTCATCCCTGACAACAGGAATAAAAACAGCAACATCTGTGATCACAATTAATTTGCACGGAAAGGTATTAAAATTGAACATTTTGGTGAACATTTTGGTCTTTTTCTCCATAAGCTCTTTAAATAGCAATGGGAGAGAACATTTCAGAGTTGGGCTTCCTTACAAGCTGGTGATGGAGCATTATATGCAAGAACCGCTCGCTTCCTGCTGACTCACTGCGGCACATGCCGCTATGAACCCTGTTCTGACTGTGGGAAAAGGCCATGGCTCTGCTGGCAGGAGTTATGGTCTGCAGCAGAAATCTGAAAACCTGACTGGGACAGAGGTAGAGAAATATTTTAAAGATTTGATATGTTATTTCAATTACCACTAATAAAAAATCACTAGGAGTTTAGACATCAATCCGCTGGGAGAGGAGGTCTACCAGTGGATTTTTTTGGTGCTAAAGCAGAGCTGGAAAATGGCCAGTTTTCAACTATAATCAATACATGCATTGTGAGTCAGATTAAGAAAATTTTTATTACTTTTTAACAAAAGAATTTTCCCTTTGAAAAATAGGATGTGTTTGTGGCCCAAAAGGAAGACGCCTGGCTGATTGCCCTTTGACTGAAAATGGAAGGTATTTCTCAGTTTTCTGCAGTTCTCTCAGAGGCTGCTAACTTTTTTTTTCTTATAACATTTCAAGAAAAGTACTTTGTAGACATCAGCTTCCTCCTCAGGGAGGACTGGTGAATTCCATGGGCTGGCAAACCTACTCATAAATTTTTGTCTGTTTCTGTGTGATTAGAGCAGCACGCATGAGACAAAATATAATTCAGGGACATCACCAGAATTACTTCTGTCCCCTATAATGTTTCATCTGCCTCCAGGTAGATGATATTTCAGTAAGCCAAATAATGAACGTTGAGCAGGCAGCAGGTTAGGCACTGGCTAGCTTCTGATGCAAAAGCATCCAAGTCCCTCCCTGTGACAGCGGCACTGCTGGTACAGAGGGGCTGACCAGCCTGCTAGGGGTCTTCCACTTAATGCTTCCTCTAGAATTGCCAAATATTTTGGGCTTTTGTTCACTCATGAGCCAACAGCCATCCCGCTTCCAACTTTGCATCTGATTCTGACTGCAAGAGGGAGTTTGATTTTAGTAATCTGAATGGAAGCACTCTGGAACTTTCTTAATATGCCTGCTTCTGCTTGGAATCAGAACTTATTATTATGTGCACTAAAATTGATAATCAAAGACAAATACTTCAATGTTTTATTTTAAACTTGGAGAACGTTTACTTAAATTCAACCTACTTCTGTTCAAGAAGCTAACTTTTAAGTCACATTATACTTGATGGAAAAAGTAGGGACAAATTCAGTTGTACTTTCAATGTAATTTAACTACACCATAGAAACAGGCTTTCAGACCTTTCATCGAACTGATTTACGAGCGGAACTAAGGCTTGCTTAGTACAACATTTTCACAGTAAGAGTTACATTCCCACCAAAGGGAATGCTGTCAGGTAGAATGACCATGAGTCAATTCTGCCAGACTAATTGCTCCGTTCAGATGGGCCAATCTACCTGCCTCAAAACTTTCATAATTGAAACAATTAATATTTAAGTAATGCTCCAAAATTTGACTTAAATATTATAAACTGAGAATAGGTGCAGAGGGGTTTTTGCTGCTTTTCCCACCAATAGCATTGATTGGACTTCTAGATTTGTTTAACAAACTAATGTTAAATGATGGAGGACTGGAAAGTATGAAAGGAAATATGCTTCTAATATACCACCTTACTACATTTACTGAATGCAAATGACTGCAAACTGTAAAGATCTGCCCCAAGTTGAAAGAACAAATGCTCTTTCTAAGTGTCATGTAAATAAACTGAAATATAAAAAAATCATATATAGTCTGATAGTGCTAGGAAATAACTAACAGTCTATTCTCATGGGGTTCTTTTGTTTGGTTGGTTTGGGGTATTTTATGTGTGTGTGTCAAGAAGAAACACAACATTTCACTTGTTGATTATGGCTGAGATAATTTGCATCTTGTTAGTCCATGCTGAAGGAAGGAATAAGCCACATCCTCAGTGAGACTGAGTGCTTCACATACCCTTTCGATAACTCATTGGTCACCCTTTGGAAGTGTAAAGCAAATAAATCAATATGATTTATAGTTTTGGGAGCAGACCAATTTACCTCGAATAATTCTTTTAAAAACTGACTCTGTTAAAATGTTTCCTATTCATTTTGTGCTCAAGAAGATAATTAGACTAAAGTGTTCCCTTATGCTCAAAAAATGTGACCTTTTATGATCTAACTTTTACTTTCAGTCAGTGTGCACCTTTTTCTCACTACTGTGCAGTTGTGCAGCGGATGTTCAGGCAGGAGGCTGCCCTTTATGTCCTTAGGTAGAGGGCAGACAAGTGTCTGCTGTCTATGGCACAGCCCAGCATTAACCCAGAAGGTTTGCTCATCTGCTGTGCAATAAGCAAAATAACTTGGGGCTTTCGTGAAGTTATTCCAAACTGTGGGAAGTAGTATGGTAAGATCTCCATCCGGCCTGTGGCAATTTGAGAACATCTACTGCCTTGTTTACACCACTTGAAAAATATAATGAATACAGTATGCCCTCTCAAAAATAATGTTGCATATAAGGCTGGTAAATTTATAATAAGAGATTTCATAAGAGCATTTAGCACATCACCTCTCTGTAAATGTTAATTAAGTGTTCCTTGTAAAGCTTTGCTGAGATTCTATTACACCCAACAGGAGAAATGCAAGCAGCAGGGATGCCAAAGCAGCAGCAGAGACTCAATCCAGTGGTGATTCAATCCAGTTGTCATACTTCCTCCTATTCATTTGTATTTTGATGATGGTTTTCAACTTCCCCCCGAACTGTCATCATGGCTCATTTATTTTAGGGATCGGCAAATGCCAACAGCTTCCTAGCGACAGATGACCCAGGAAGCAAGTGTTACCCAGCACAGGCAGCGACAGGTACAAGTAGTGGAGCCTATTGAGTGTCCCAAACACAAGGGACAAGGAACCAGTTCCAGGGAACTTCCAGGGAGCCCACTATAAGGAGCAAACCAGAAGGGACCAGGGAGAAGACTGGAAATGATCTTGATCAGCACCTACCCAAGAGACAGGCTGGACAGGCATCCACAGTCTAGGAATGAGATGAGTGTCCTGGAGCTGAGCTGAGCTAGAGGGTTCCATGTGGCTGCTCAGGGCAATTAAGACTTCTTGATAAATTCAGGTCTGTACCAATAGTTAGAAAAAGGTGACTTGTAACTTTTTCAGTTTGTTTGTTTGAGTTTGGTGCAGGGAATGAGCAAACAAGTTGGGGCAAATGGGGAGTCACTGACGACTTAGGCATAAGTCCAGCTCTTCAGAAGAAGGGTTTGCGCAACGAAGCGCAGAGCTGGGGATCGGGTGTGCAGCAGCTGGAGGCTGGTTTTGTGCAGTCCAGACACCCTGCAGGAACCTGTGCCACATTGGGTACCTGGTATCTTGTCACTGGCATTTTATTGTGGTTCTCTGGATGTTGTAGCCTGGGTGAATCTACAGAATCTTGACATCAAGCAAACCAACTCTAAGGGTCACACTTACAGCTGATACTTTACCTGAAAGGGGCAGAAATACAGAGTAGTTCCTTTGGAGGGGATTTACAAAAGATAGTAAAGTCCACATGAGATGATCCACATGTTAAAACTTGTTATATTAGGCCACCAAGGCTCCCTGTGCGGCATAAAGTCTCTGAGAAGAACTGGTGCTTCTCTGATTCTCCACAAGTTGAGATCCTTTTTACAGCATGTGCTTGTACTGAGGGAGATGGATCAATTGCTGCTTTGTGCGATATCAGCATCCTTCAATATCTATTTATATGTGTTTACACTCACTTATTTTTTGTCTCTTTGAGCTGATAGAAAATAATGTCTCTTTGGGTGAAAATGATTTTGCAGTCAGAACTCATGGGCCTTTTCTTATTCATTTCAAGGGCTGCCAGTTTTAACATCAGCTTCCAGAGGCCCTGTATACCCTGTACAATACAGACCAGAAATACTGAGTACATTACAAGTAGCAGGTTACACTTCAAAACACTTGGTTCACAGTGTTCAAGGCCATTAATCATTTTTATTACACTAAAGGACTGAAAGGGCTTAGAAACTTTGCCTAGGAAACAGTACGGATTCTGAACAGCTGCACTATGACTCCTGCTCACATTAGATTTTGGACAGACCACTGATTTTCAGTAAATGTTCTTGGCGGCCAGGAAGTGCTGAAACTGGCAAACTTTCTTTGCTTCTGAAATGAAAAACATGCTGGTTACTCTGATTTAGATCATCAGTATGGCCCAGATTTACCACTACATCACACCGTCATAAAACTGGAGTATCAGGGGAATTTAGTTCCAGACCAGACACAAACCAAATCAATTGCAGGGAGCCTATATAATCCTTTTTTTTGTTGTTGTGTGTTTTTGAGGCTTCGTTAATTGGCATTGCATAAATAAACTTTGTTGTTGTTGTTGTTTTGTTGTGACAATTGTTAGTAAGGAAGATAGTTGGTAGTATTTGTATGTGAATTAAATTTTCAGAATTGCAAAGCATTGCACTTCTCTGACAAACAAAAGGATTGGTGTCACCCACGCAATTGCATGTATGTTAAAACTACACTTAATGTCTGTATATGTTTTTGCATACTTGACTTGACAGACAAACACACCATAAACTAAAGTAGTTTGGACTTATGAATGGGGGAATTAAATGCATAGGAATATTTCAGTTGTATAAAAAGAGAAGAATTTTTACCCCCAAATGGCATTCAAATCAGATATTTTCAACAGAGACAGGGGGAAGATAAATACCATTTTCATTCTCTGCGTAAAGCATTTGTATTAAGATCCAGAAGGATCTGTTTTGTAATTTGACTTTTCCTAAAAGAAAAGTTCTCACAAAGACAATTGTGTGTCCTCAAAAAGAGTTACACCAAAAAGTGCTTTATTGCAAAAAAAAGTACAACTGGCTGCTTGCTGAAGTGCTGCAGCCAGAGAAATAGAAACATTTTCTGTATTTGTCATTTGCAGTTCTACGGAGATCTTTATGTAGCAAATACATGGGGAAATGTAAATTCAAGAGCATTTGATGTGATTTTTCAAATATTCAATATAAAAAGAAGCCCATTTCCTAGCTCTGTAAAAATAAATTTACTGTTTGTGGGTTTCTTTTTTGTTTCTGAGGAGAGGCCATTACACAAAAATCTGTTTTCTTTCTTTCCCTTTTCCCTCTTTAATGGTAGGGTAACTTTCCAGTTTTACTGCTTTTATAGCCCAGAACCCATGCATACTGAGTAGAATTCTCAAATCTCTCAACATTCATAACTTTAAAAATCTCATGATTATTAAATTAATGTCACTGTTTTGCAATGGAGCAGAGGCCTACGCTCTTATGATTTATTGCACAGGCAGTTGACACAGCTGCAGGAGGGTATCAGACAGTAAGCCACTCTGTCTTACTCATAGAGACCCACATCTATGGTTGGTGTTTCTGCTTCAGTAGCATTTGAGATCTCATTCTCCTCTATACTCACATGCGAAAATAGTGCCTTCCCAAAGAGCTGAGTTTTTAACAGACAGAAGTGGTAAGAGGAAATAGGAGGGCTTCTCTGTTCTCTGCTCAGGTTCCCAACAGAGAAATTCATGTGCGTGATGCTGAGTCCTTCTGACTTCAATCTCCTTTCAGACAGCAGCACTTCAAGATAGTACAGAAAAATAATTCAGTCCACAGAGTCACTTTGAAAGTAAGCTTGTGTCCTGACAACTTTCCACCAGAGCATGCCCAGCTTCCCAAACTGCTTTCTTTTGTTGATTTTGGGATGAACTTGACTTTCATCACAGAGAACCCTCTCCTTTGTTTTCTAAGGCTTTTTCTGCCAAGCAGAGTAAGTGTATTTCTCATGCTCAGCCCTCCGAAGGCATTGAAGCATGTTGAATACAGAAGAGTAATTTGTTCCCTCGGGCTGTATGTGTCTTGCTTTAAAAATTACAAGATGGGAATCTGTGGCAGTGCTGAGAGCACACACTGGATTTGTTGTATGGTGAGAAGAAAACAGGTTATGGCTTATCTTGTTCATTCACTGCAGATAAGAGAGGCACTGCCCTTTTCACTCTTTTGTTTCTTTGAGTTGGGATCAAATCCCCATCTGTCCATCAATGTGAACAATTGTGTCTGAGTCAAGAGCACTTTGATTTAAAATGATATGGTTGGAAACACCCTCTTTGCTAAGATGAAATGAACAAGGAAATGGCCCCATGTAAGCTTCTGGGGAGAGACTGTCTGCTGAGCTCACAGGCCAGTCAAAATATGCTTTCTGGCAGGGAAAGTAATTAACAGAGCAGTTTCAATAGATGGAGATTCAAGGGCAAAAGACTAGTGTTGTTCTACAGTTCTTTTGGGTTGAAACTTAAATCCAATTTTAATGAGGTCATAGGAGAAAATTAATTTATTTTCTATATTCCAAACAATATCTTCTTTGTTAAACAAGAAGATTGGAGAGTTGTAGATTTTAAATTTTTTTTTTTAATAATTATTGATATATGCTTAAAAATGTGCTTAAAAATCCCTTTCATTTCCTGAAGACAATCATGTGATAATCTTAAGTGGACCACATAAACGCATTAATCTCATAACCCGTGTGCTACAGAGAACTGAGAAACCTCCACACTTTGGATTTCCTCTGGGTGGGATGTCAATTATGATGTGAAAGGAGTGGTTCCGTAGTGGAAATACAAAACTGCTGAGTAACAGCAACAGGAGTACACAGTGTAATCCAGTGGATGTGGTGGAAACTCTGCTGTTCAAAACATCAAAACCTTATGAGTGCTGAGAGTCTTATAGCACCCAATGTTCTTCATAATCTCCAAGCATGCTGGGGGTAATGAGCTATCCTTGTGCAGAAGAACTTAGATGCAAGATTCTAAAAGATTCAAGTATTAAGAAATATAAAGAAACAACAGTTCTGAGTTTAGCAGATCTGGCAGCTATAAAATTTGAACCTGCAAGTTTGCCAGTTCTGCAAATAAGGGCATTGGCCAATGTAACTGCAGTGAGGAGGTGTCAGCTATGAGTGGTGCTGTGGGCATCTTGGGGTACTGACATCCTGCAAACATCCCCAACTCCCCATCCGCCTGCACTCTTTGGCAGCGCCCAGGTATTTGGTGTATGTTTTTATGGATCTTGTGAGGCAGTGTGAGGTGCTGTCTGGGTGCCCAGTAAGTACCAAATTGTCCTGGGATCCCCATCTGGGGCTTGGCTTTGTGTCTATCACAGCTGGGGTATGAATATCACCATTGTTCTTCATTACCATTTTTCTGAGTGCTTTGTATGTTCTGTTTCTCACACGAAGTGAACCTTAATGATTCTATGCTTCTATGAACTGGTGGGAATGGAAGGCCTTGAGGCAGCCCATGTCTGATGGCTTCTCACTGTGCACAGGCAGGTAACACTTTATCACGTACATGGGTCTCATATGGATTTTGGAAGGAAATGAACTAAAGGGAAGGCAGATATTTGGATTAAGAGTGACATGATGGAAGTGCTAGTATAACAACAATGCATTAAATTATTCTACTGTGGTCAGGAAACAGTCTCTGTATTCAGCAGTTTCAGATAAATCTCAGTGTGTGTCATTGCTTCAGACCCTACAGTGACTGATAATTTCCAGGAAAGGGAGAAACACGTTCTGCAGCTCTATTACTATGAGTGCTTTTCAAGTGGCTGCATTGATGCCTGGAGTTCATTTTCGCACACCCTTCCACAAAATCCGTGCAGGATCTTGTGCCAGCAGCTTCATGGCCAGGGCACCATTAACTCTCTGGTCCTTGTGCAAATTGTTGCTACTGCACTGACAGCAAAGGGTGCATCCTCCTGGAGAACTTGGTGCAAATAAAAATGCACTTACAAGTAGACTGCTAAAATTTGATTTCCCAAAGGACTGAGGCAGTCCTGCTGGGTTATGAAGCTGTGATTCCTGACCAGGCTTCAAACCTGCTGTTTAGTTACTTAAGTCATCACATGGCAGTTGATGCCTGCACTAAATGGAAAAGTGTATTCTTTACATGCACATGCAGTTTAATGTCTTTGCCAAACTTTTTTCACCTCCTCTGCTACTCTAAGCCATCACCTGCTAGTGCTTGTGGCGTGCAAATTGGAGAGTTTTCTTTATGGGTTGCACATAAAATCCACACCTCTGGTCATGCATGAGAAACCACTGAAAGAGCCCGATACAGTCCTGAAACTTGTTCCATGTTTTATGGACAAGACCTTAAGGTTGTTTACTTTTCAGAAATGCACCATGTGTCATGCCTGACCCTGCTGGCACTCACAGATACTAAATGACACACTCTTGGCAAGGAACCCAGCTGGCTAATTATGCATGCAGTTTACCTACATACTGGCTTTAAAAGGAGCTCAATTAAATGATCCAAGGGGTCAGCAGGAAAATGAAGGCATTACTAGAGCAACGAAACCATTTCTGCCTACCCAGGCAAGGCCAACTATATTCACAGTGTTCAGGAAAAAAATAAAAGAAAGCAGATGTTTTTCCTTTAAAAAGAAGCATATCTTGCTCACTATTGGCATTGAACGTTATCACTCTTGACATTCATTTTTATTATTACTGAAGAGATTTTCATATTATTTGGGTTTTATTTTACTGCTTATACTTTTCACATTCATTAGCTGTCCGTTTCCAGGGGGCCATTTTTAGAGAAGTGCTAGTTTGAACAAAGATAAGAGAATGTCTCTCTCCTCTGCCTTCATAGTTGATAGTTTTATAGCTGGAATGGTATAACATTAGCATTATTTGTGGAATACAATGGGCTTTCCAAATAAACCAGACTCTTAATTAAATGGATATACCCAAATTAAAGCTATTTGTCTAACAAACAAACATATTGCTAAGAATACTTATTACAGCTATTGTCAACAATGGGGTTCCAGGGTTTCTGGAAGGCTCACCATGGGGCTTTGCCTGGGTTGCTGCCAGATGTGATACTGAAAGGTGCTGGACACAGCAGTGTCCCATGCTTTGTAAATACCTGAGCATGGGCTGTAGTTCTGTCCCTGCAGGCCAGCAGCCACCAGCAACCCCAGGAGCAAGGACTGTAGGGACATTTCCAGCATTAAAACATTTGGCATCTCACTTCTGCTCCACAGCAGTGATGAGTTTTCTCTGGAGGTTTGCCTGGCCTTACTGGGGGATATACATCTTGCAAAAGAGGGCATGAACTTGAGTTTCCCTGGTTAAATCTTGTGACATGCAGCCTTTGAGATCTACCCAGCAAATGCATCCTGCATTTGACTATGGGAACTCAAAGGCAGATCATGCCGCTGCTGTCCATTTGAAGCATTTTTGCTTCTGGTGCCTATAAAATAACAGGGAAAACTTCTTGGGAGGGGAAGATTTTTAAAGTGAGATGAATTCCTGAAGTCATTACACTCGGTTAGTGTCTTTCACAACACTGCAAAGTTCTAGGTAATGGTATGCATAACCCTGAAAAGCAGAAACAGAAAGACAGGAAATTATGGCTGAACTTGTGTTTTTCTTAGGGTGTGTGTGCTCACTGTTGGAGCAGTCAGTGCCAAGTATTGTGAAACACAGTGAGAAGCCCCTTAACAGCTACGTTGCTGTTTAAAACTCAGCCAGATTGTAGTGAGATGTGGAAATCTCCAGAAGAGGTATCCTGTAAGGGAAGGCAGCTGCCTTGAGAAGTGCCACTTGCACCTCTGGGAGTCTCATGTACACCCCGGCTGCAGCTCCAGCATCATAAGGAGGATCCTTGCATATAAGAAAACGTGAGCTGGTGTCTGAAGCAGTACTGATGTGCTCTTTCAGCCTTTAAGGGTTTAGATAATCCTCCTAACTGTCATTTTCAGTATACTTGTATTTCAAATTAGATTATATCTCATTATCTACTGACATGATATTAGAAGTGTTTCTTTAAGGATAACTTCAGATGTCACAACACTTGGGCAAAAACACTGCATATTCCAGCAGATAGTTGGTCTCAGCCCTATCTGTCTTATGAAACCCTCTTCAAAAGTGGTTCATGTGCATGAAAACTCACAGAAGTGTGAGTCTAACTGGCAGACCTTGTTCCCACAAGTATGCATCCACCCTCTTCCAGGACACCCAGAAAGTCTGGTGAGATCCTGACTCACATTGATAGCTGATGTGCCCAGTGCTCTGGTATATGAGGTTCTGGTCCTGAGCCTTTCCTTGTGTGTTCTGAAGTGGTCTGAATCACCTGCCATCAGTTTTCTGTGGGAGATAAGACGCAGCGGGGTGCTATTTGCTGAAAGCCATGTTAGGTGCAAGATGGATGAGCTACTGATCTTCCTCTCTCTCTCTCTCAGCACCCTCTGTGCCTTTCCTCTTCCTGGTATCTCCATTTGGCTTCTCCCTGCCTGATATATGGCTGTCTATGTGACTGGTCAGCCAACCCCTGATTTCTATGACTTATTCAGGGTAGGAAAACAGCTCTTGCTTTGGATAGCAAGGATAGGGGAAGCAGCAGCAGCAGACTTCCAGCCCTTAAACATTCACAAAAGGTGAGAAAATGAAAAGCAGCCGTTGGGCAGCCACGTGAAAGGGTTAGATGAAAAAACAGTAAATTGCTCTGAAGTACGCACTGACAAATATGATCTCTAAACACTCTCCATTAGATGTAGCTTCTTCCAAATTCTGACAGAGAAATGGTGGCGTCTTACCATACCATTTGGCTCCCATTGTTCTGTAAGATCCTAATGTAGCAGCCAAATCTTTTTATTACAGAACAGATGAGTCCTGAGTGGCCTCCAGAGCTGTGCAGATGAATACCTGACATAAAGTTTAGTGAGCACCATAAGGAAAAGATCAAGCCCTGCTCACGCATGTTGTTCATTTACACCTTGCATCACAAGCAGCCCCACGTCTTCATCTAAGCTTTGTATTAAATCTGGACAATGAGCTTAATTCACCACCACATTCCTTTATTTTTACCTCAGGATAATTCCATTTAAATCAGAGTATGGACTGGACTAACACAGCGTTTTTTGTGCCAAAGAAATCAATGCTACAAGCCTTTGAGCTTCCTGACCTGCTGTTTTGCTTTAGCCTTCACTTTGGGGTTTTTTAAACCTACTTGGGGATCTTGATGGGTTCATATTTGTCAGAGGCTCCTCTGCTGTCTCAAGAGAGCCACTTAGGTGTTAGAATTAAATACCAAATGACAGATTTTTCATAGCATGGGAAGAGCGAAACAAAACAGCTGTCTGCATAAACCTGAAGGAGCAGGAACTGGGCTGCCCTTTAAAAATAAACCTGGCATCGGGGATGGTGACTGAGATAAAGTCATAGCCAAAAATGCTGAATATTTAGGATGCTCAAAAATATTCTTATGTTAGTGGTTTGCAAATGTGGAAACAATATATTCAAGCTTTATTTTCTTAAGCATGTTCTTTGGCTGAAAGTGAAGTTCAACATTCAAAATGACCATGTAATAATGGAACTCTTTTAGTCAATCCACTGTTTTCCTGTATTCGGTCGGATCCTGCCTCTCGTGCCAAAAATAAGTTTTTACTGAGTTTTACTTCTGTTAGCCTGAATGAGTCAAAACAATAGAGAATGAACAAACTGAAGATTCAGTTATACATACCCAAGATGACTAAATTCACCTGCTTAAACTTGCTAAGAGAGTGGAGTATTACAAACATTGATAAGATCTGACCTAGACCTACAGAAGATGAAGGTACATCACTGAAATAACTCCCACACAATACACAAGAAACTTTAGAATTAGTAACTGGACTCTAATTAAGCTACATTTACTTGTAACATGCATACATTTTGATGTATGAAGGGATTCTAAGAGAGACTAAATACTGCAGGAAGGCCTTATCCCAAATCAGACTGACAATCTTTATGCAGACAGTTTTGATTTCTTGTGCACTGCAGGTGTTAATTCCATATTGGAGATGATTTGAAAAAGATTCCATTTACTGCTCTTGTATTTCATTTCTCAGGATCTCCAAGAGTGTTTCCCAGTTCTTGTATGAGAGTGTCTACTCTGATTATCACTCAGCTGCAGAGTACAGGGCCCAAATCCATAGGTTAAGCTTGGCTTAAATTGCCATAATAAAATCACTGTGTGTCTAAATTGTCTGTTCCAGCCTTTGCTCAGTGGTGCCACACAAGAATGGACCATAGTACACAAATCTTTCTGCAGGGTGGTGCTTGGATTGGAGGCCATGACAGAACATAAAACCAGATTAGTATCATACACTATCAAGCTTTCCTGCATGCATTTCATATGAGTGCATTTACCTGGGAAGCTGAATAAAACTGGAGAGCTGTTCAAGGTGAATTTTGAAGCAGAGCTGAGGCCTGAAGATATTTCTCAAAACCACTGCTAATGCAAGAAATGGGTGCATGTTTTTCTCTGTGTCTCTGCTTTCTCTGATGTGTTCTAATGTAGCTTAGATGAAAGTTTTAGGATAACAAATACTGTCTAGTAGTAGCTGCATGCATGTTCATTTAAGTCATTAAATTATGCACAAAACTTAATTTACATTTCACAAATTCTGTTGAAATAGTTAATTAAAGATGAAGAACTCAGAAAGTGCAACAGTTGAGAATTAAGGTTGTAAGTTTAATACAACCTTCTTTTTTTCTTTACTTGATTCACTTAAATCATAATTGTATTATACTGTAATGCTTCATCCACTGGATGCTCACTGGCTATTCAGCATCATTATATCCCTTTTTAATATGAGGTCCCAGATGTTTTGTACTGCACATTATTCAAATGCTGCTGGAATATAAACTTAATTTGCTTGTGTACATTTCCGCAGTGGCATCACCATCATATCTGAATGCTTCCTAAAGTCAATTACACCATCTTTGCATCAATGCTGCAATAGTTAATCATATTATTAGCTCCCTTTTACAACTAGGAAGAGAAGATAGCTGCTCAGCTTCCTCAAGTCTCCAGTGACTATTTGCAGACTAGGATTATTGAACTTCATGAGTTAGATCTAGGCAAAGCTTAATGCTAGGTGAAAGACCCAGACAGCACTGAGCTTCATTTTCTTACTAAAAAGAGGATGGGGCAAGAACTTCCCAGTGAATGATATGTGAGACTGCTATCTTCAGAATATCCCTAAGCTTCAGAGGCGTCATCTGTGTTGGTGAGCATGTCAGGATCTAAGTGGCAACACTTTTCGATCTGCCTGATGTGATGAAAAACTGTCACAGACCGTAGTCCTGTGATCAGAAGAGCCTCAACTACCTCCTGAACCTGTGCTGAAAGAGCAGGTGGAATTTATTCCAATATGTCTTCTCTAAACATAAAAGCGAATATTGGAGGATTCCACATCTGGTATTACTGTAGATGATGCCCCATCTTTTCTTGTTGCCGGTGAAAACATGCAGAGCAGTGCTGACGAACACAGCTCATGTTCTGCTTTCTGCAGCTCTAGGGAGGAGGCACTCTGGCTTTCTGGATTAAAGCTATTTTCACTGCTCTGAGCAGAGTGTATTTCTTCCTGGGTAGCAGCCAGTTATGCAGCACATCTGCAAAATCAGGGGGATGCGTCGTTTGAAGCAGTGTCACTGCTGTATCATGTCCATTTGTAAAGGGATCCTTATTAGTAGATCTTACACTAATCACAACAACGAGGGAGGAATTTTAGGAAAATAAGTTTAAAATAAACAAATTTCAACAGACCTGAGCAAAATGGACTGACAGCCATCAGACAGAGATGAATATGCCTGGTTATGAAGCTGAGCTTCTGCTTTTGAGCAAGTCAGATCACTGGTTTATTATGAAGTCATATTAAATATCTATTTTCTCTTCTTTTGCCTTTGTGCCCCTTCATTGCTGATACAAATTCTGAGACACATTTAAGATTTGCTGACACTGTGATGCTGAAGGCACAAGCTATACTTTATCAGCAAGACCTATAAAGTGCCCTCCCAGCTTATAAGTTTCTCAAGCACCTATATCTTGGCTGATAGAAAAGGGAACATGTTATTTTTAACGGAACTGCCATGAATATAATAATGTCTGCAATAAATTAAATGAGAAGGAAGGACACCTGTGCTACCCCCTTGTTTGCTACAGGGCAGTGTCGGGAGGTGAGAGCAGGCATGGGAGAACATTTACGGTGCAGGAACAAAGACTCTGCTGACCCCTGACATCATTTAAAGCTACTTGATGCCAAGGACTTCCTCACTTTATACGGATATTGAAACAAATAAGTCATGGAAATGATGACTGACCCCAGCCATATGGGAACAGAGAGATTAGTTGCTAATATGGAAAGTTACCTGGCCAGCACTGAGATCAGTCCCAAGGGAGGTGGGAAGATCACAGGATGGGCTGCCGAAGCCGTGAGGTAATGTGGCCTCTGGTGAAGAGGAGCTGGAGGTTGAGACAGCCGAAAGACAAGAGGCAAAGGGTTTGCTTTGCTGCAGCCAACAGCGTTCGTAATAATGTGGCTGCAACATGCAGATTTTAAATTTAGCAAATGATTATTGGTATAAATCACCTTGGAAAATAGTGAAACTATTGCAAGGAGGATCAAAGCATTAGAGATCTATAGCGCTGGGAAAGCAATGAAAGCTTGAGAGAAGGAGAAAGTAAAAAGCAAATAATATGTTGCAAGAGATTATTCCTACTCTTTATGTGAATTATCTTAAGACATAAAGAGATTATGTCTATGTTTCTACCTGTCTGTCTGCACAGTGGGACTTCTGGTGAAACGGGAGACAGCTGCTGTATTTTTTTAGATAGTAAGTTCAGATGGATCTGTGATTTCTTCTCAAAAACATAATGAAAAATATGATTTTTGTTAGAATGAATCTTTGTCTTAGGACCATTTCAAAGCCACTGTGTAGATCACCAGGCAGAAAACTATCTAGATCTGTAAAGTAGATCGGCAGAGCAAAATGGTAAAGAACAGAAGTAGGTTTTAGGCCTTTCACTTCTGCTGTTTTTCTTGTTTGCTTGCTATTCAATTTTGATAATTTGTGATTTTTTTTATTATTTTCTTTCCGAACACCAACTTATACAACATATACTTTGCATATCAGTGTTAGCTTAAGTTTTTGGTAATCACAGAGATCTGTCACATTCTGAATTGCCTTCTGCTTCTATTCTTGTCTCTGACCTTGGTGGCTGAATTTTTTTTTTCAATGTCATAAAGTTTAGGGTTGTAAAATTCATATTGTAACTTTAATAGCCACATCTGTTTTAAACATTCTTGTTTTAAGAACTCAATGTGAATTTAATGACAAGGCAATAAAAGTAAAAGTTGAAGGAAATTATCACAGATTTGTAAAGTCATAAGATATGTTTCTGTACTTCTGTGAGACTTCGAGTTACAAAGAAAAAACCCAATTGCTTTTATTGTAGCAATTCTGCTCTTAAAACATTTCATAGCTTATTCTCTTAATAAGAATTAATGATTCATTTACATTAGTATTAAAAATGACAATTATACCCAGATGTAGATTATTGTCATTAGCATTCAGACACCCATAGCCTGCTTAGAATGAAAATACTTCTCTATAGTGCTGCCACTGTGTTTAACTGTTAGTAACAACTGGTAATTAATCAACATATTTTCAGTACCATCAAATGGATCTGGAGACTCAAGAATGTCACAAAAACCATTTCTATCTTCGGCCTTCAGTATCTTGCTACAATCCATCCTTTGAAATGGAGTAAGTCAAAGTAACATGGCTATTTGCTGCTGCTGAGACCCCATCTGTATGACAGAATCATGAGACTGTGAAGTTAGAAGGGATTTCTGGGCATTGTCTTGCTCAGACCCTGCTCAGAGCAGGCCTGTCCAAAGCAGGTCACTCAAGGCCAGATGTATTTGTGTTTTGAGCATCTCCAAGGATGGAAACCCCACAGTTCTCTCTGGAAAACCTGGGCCAGTGTCTGGCCGACTCTCACTGTAAAAAGTATTTTTTTATGTTTAAATTAAAGTGCATTTTTTTTGTATTTATTTCAACTTGTGCCCATTACCTTTTGTTCTGTCACTGGATTCCACTGATCTGTTTGTTTGTCTACTTCTCCTTAGGCATTTGTACACACTATCGAACTCCTTCAGGAGTTCTCTTTTTGCCATGACAAGCAGCCCCAGCTGTCAGCCTCTCTTAGTAAGTCAGATGTCCAGTCCCTCAATCGTATGTGTTGCCCTTTGCCAGACTTGTTCCAGTTTGCCCATACCTGTTGTACTGGGAAGCAGAGAAACCTTTAAGAAAAGCCTACCAGAAATTATAAATTGGGTCTGATGTTCAATACTTTTGACACTGGATCTCCTGGTCCTTCACTGTCTCTTCTTCTGGGCTTCTATCTGATCTCTGACTCTGCTGATAAATGGGGAACAAATGGAGACCTGTAAAAATCTTTCCTATGAATCCTTTGGCATTTCATGTAATGTTTATCAAATTGGAATCATATAAACTCTTATGTAAATCAATTAGGAGCAAGGAGGCAGCATTCAGGATTGCTTTCAATATCACTTTAATACCTAAAACCTTTCTAGGCAGACCTGGTTAACACAGTCAATATGTTAAAAGCTGTTTCAGTGTCATCTTTTATGCTTATTTGCAAAACTCACTCTGGCAGAGGAAGCAAAGGGGTTTTAGAGCGGAAATGCAATGGCTAGAAGCATTGCATCAACCCGTATTGTAAACAGAATTTCATCAGTGGCCTGGCATTCAGCCTCTGTTTGTGGCCGATCAGTTTGGAGGACTCTCTTTTTTCTATGGTATTTAATAAAGCCATAATAAAGACCTCTTTCTTAGATAAGATTTTGCAGAGAAACATGGCCTCTAACTCACTGACAGCTCTTTCAGATAAAGTGATTTACTAGGTATTTACTAGCAAGCTGGTGCTCCTGCTTTTCAGAGCTCACCACCAGTTCAATCGCTAAAATTTTCTGAAACTAAGCTTGCTTGGGACAGATTTTAAATTGCTTTATATCGTAGATCAAAGATAAGAAAAGCAGTAGCAGTGCAGGTTTAGAGTGTACTATTGGAAATATAATTCCCATTTTTAGTCTTTATTTTATACAAAATCACAAGTCAAAACTTGCCCAATAGCGGGTCACAAACTGTGGGGAAAAAATAGGACAATCAACTACATTTGTGCAAGGTAGTGGAGTTACTCCAGCTCCCAAGAAAAGCGTTGTGAGCTCACTGGAGACAGCCACTGTTGTATTATGTCATTCTTCATGCAGCAGTGTCATACTTACTGAACGAAACAGAGAACTTATCCCTGATTAATATATTCTCCTTCAGAAATTACACTATGAACAAAATAAGAGGCATACTGAAAGATTTCCTTTTTTCCCCTTGTTTTTAATGCTATTTTTTATCTATAGAAAGCCTGAGATAGTGCCTGCTGTATTTTAGGGGTGAAAAAGTGAAAATATGAATAGTGATGAAGTCAGGGCATTCAAATTAATTATTTTTTATTTATTTCGTTGTTAAAGGAATACCCCAACAGTCACTCTTTCTGTTGCTGCCACTTGTATTTAACTCCTGACTTTAGCAGGCTTTATTACAGTTTGAAACCAAGAAAAAATTTATTTTAATTGGAAAAAAGTCAGAAAATTGCAGAAAGAAAAGAAAAACTCTGTGACACGTGTTCAGGTTTTAGCAGTGGCAGTGGGATTCATGCAGTATTAATGAGAAAAGAATTTGGATCTAAAAATATAATTTGGTTTCTTATTTCTCTCTTCTGTCACTTCCACTGAAGAAGCAGGCTTACAGTGCGTCTTTGCTTAATGCTATTGCTGATTGCCCAGCTGGGACTCCGAGAGACCATTAAGTGTCTATTGATTGTAATCAGCTTGCCTATGACAGATGAAGTTGGCTCTAGTGAGTTTTCCTCTTTTTTTTAACCCTTTCTAGTACCACAAGCCAGGGTCTTCCTGCTCTTATCTACAGAATTACCACTGATCAATCCAGTTTGGTTCTTATCTAAATGTCAATTTGAAACTGTTAAGCATTTAATTCATGTTTTTTTTCCTGGAAAAATATGTTGCCTTCTCTTCACCCCTGGGGATAAAGTATAAGGTCTGCTCAGCCTCCCCTCAGGTGGAAACCTAAGTCTTTGAGCTGTATTAACTACATTCTCCAACACCTAAAGAAATAGCTGTGTTACAATAAAAATAGAATAGCAGAAGAATAGAAGTGTAAAGAATAGAAAACCATAGAAGAAACGAATAATAGAAAATAGAGAAGAGTTAACTTTAAGTAAGTTAAAATGGAGAAGAATTTCCTCTGGAGATAAAACTGAGGCAGTAACAAACCCATTTGTGAAGAAGGAAGTCTGGAGTGACAAAATGAGTAAGAGTAGGTGCACTGTCAGTCTGTTTGGGACAAGAGCCTTTGGGATGGGGCTTTGCCTGGAGGAAGGCAAGGATGGGGGCTCGGTAGCACACAGGGAGACCCATTGACTGCATTGTGACACCTGCAGAAGATGTGAAATCTCCACAAGTGGCAAATGTGTTCTGCTATCGTTGTGCTCTGACCGCTCTTGGTCAACGAACCAGCATCGTGTTTGTTGCTGCTCCCCATTAGCAACTGTTACTTTTTGGTCTCTTCCAAATGGTCTGTTCACATAATAGCTTGCTGATGCTGAACATGCCCTGTGTAAACCTCATCCTTTTCTGGCTATTTCCTCAGGAGAGATGACTGCTTGCCCCGAAGCCCCTTGTTTTCAATGCAGTTGAAAAATTGTTGTAACACATTGAGCTGAGAGATCAGATTTCGTTCCAGTTCAGGGGCTGCACGGGCTCTCATGAGATGCCTTATTGATTCAAAGCACTTACAGTGACCTGCCGGACTCTGTGTAATGTAAGGTCTGTCTGTGTCAAGGAAATGTTCCATCTGTGTGTGCCGCCCTGGAAACATCTCAGTTGTGTCAAGGTCAATGGCAGTGGCTCAGCCTGCAAAGCTGTCGCTCATGGGTCTCTGTGAGTTGTTCCTGGAGATGTATGTGGAGTGGGCACAACCAGCAGTTGAGTGACAACAGAATTTGGAGAGGAACCTGAATCTTTATAGCCACGATTCACACTTTGCTCCCAAGAACTTATCTTCACAGTGGCGGCAAGTTAAAGCTGGATTTGGTCTGAGATGCTCAATAGAGCCCAAGTGTTGCACTGGCAATATAGTACGTAAAAGTAATGGCCAATGCTCATCATGTACCTGACTGACATGTGTATCTGTGCAACAGTCAGTTCTGAGCCACCGATGTTCTGACTCCCAACAGAGAACACCTTTTCCAGAGAAAAATGCAATAGGTCCCATTGGCTGCTCAGAGACGTTGGGCAGGGCATGGGCTCTGCCTCCTGCAGTGAGCTGCCCTGCTGGCCCCTGAAGGGATTCCCAGGGTCTGACACGAACAGTAACATCATGTTCTCCTCCTCCTCATCCACGCCAGGCCCTCCCAATATCCCAAAGAGAAGGAGTGCACCAGCCAACTGCCCAGCACAGGTGTGGGTCCCCATGTCGGCACCCCACACAACCCAGCACCCTCACACACTGCCCCAATTGTTCTGCGGGCGGCCCCACTGCAATGCACAGCTGTGGGTCTGTGGCCATCTGCACGAGGAGGAGTGGCTGTGCATGCCATGGGCAGACCTCAGGCTTAAGTAGCAGCTATTCAAAAGCTGACACAAACTAATTTATGAGAAATTGCTTTTAGCAGGTGCTAACCTGTCTCAACCACAGATAATAGGGTGGTTGCTAGTGGGAATCAAACCAAAGAGCCATAAAAGCTTAATATTGTGCAGTTTGCCAGGCAGCACAGCTGTTGCACTGTCTATTTCTGTCCATCGAAGACACAGCAATTCCTGATGAATTCTAGCCAACCAAATACCAGGAATTAGAGCCATGCAATTGCAGAATAGCACTTGCTGCTTCAGTATTATTCAATTATATGTGTGTGCGTGTGCTTGTCTGGCTACTGCATTGCTGCATGCTCCTGACACCCACTGCATATCTGTTCCTTGCTTACCCATTCACTTCTATTTCTTTGCTAGAGCTAAAACAAGGAGTGAGCATTTTCCCCCTTCAATCTCACTATATATGTCAGTAATAAGACTTTTCAAAACTTCATCAGCCACCTTCTATAACAGCCTGAGGAATACTGTAGGGACATCTCTAGTAGCTGGATACAGGATATTGTATTTCTTAGTTTGTCCAGTTGAGTAATTGCTTGCAGTAGCATTGTGGGCTTGTGCAACAGTTACTTGGAAGGAAGAGAAAAGCCAGTTGGGGAATCTAAATATTTCTAGGGTGACTTACAGAAGAATCAGGTTAAAATCAACAGGTCAGGGCTTGATTGAACATCATAAATTAGATCCTTGGAGGGAGTTTCTTGGGTGGAACAATGTTCAGCATTTTGAGTTCATTTCCACAAACACTGAATATCGATGCACTGTTTTTCACTATAAAAATCAAACACTGGTCCTACTTTTTGCATTTCTTACATTTTACCTGCATGATACTGTTGAAGAAAAGGTTGAGAATCAAAACTACGAAGCCCTCCCCAGGTTTTCTCAGTTGTTCTAGTGAAGGCATTCCTGGAGGTGATACACTTTGACAGCCTTATAGTGTTGGATCAGTAAGCTCAATTCTCAGCCTGGAAATCATCTGTCTGTATAAAGGAGCAGCAGAGAGCTGAGCCTGAGAGAAGTTTGCTTGGGCAGAAGTCTGTGCTGTGAGTGCTGAACTCTGCTCATCAGTCTGGCATCTATCACTAACACCAAATTTGCTTAAAGGGTAAAAAAAATGAAGCTCGAATGTGGCTGAGAGCAAACATATGTTGGAAGTTCAGCTTAGGTAATGCAGTAAGCTCTTCTAGAGAGTGTTCTCTTTCTTCTCAGTGTAAATAAATACCTATGATAGCCCCAGACATATTCTTTTTCTTGTTATTCTCTCCCTTCCTTATCAGAGGTGGGGTCCTGTGCATTATTGACATGAGCTCATTTGTAAGACTGTTCTTGTGTCCATATGAGCAAATCACTTAATAAGATGAGAAGCAATGTGTAAAATAACAGTGTGTTGATGTAAAGTTCTCAAGTGGCCAGCACTGAGATTAATAGTTAATGGCCTATTGACACAGAATATTTATTGATGAGCAACATAAGAATGCCAGCATGGGGTTGTTTAGGAAGGCTACAAGCCTTTTTCCAAAAAGAACAAAGAAGAAAAAAAGAAAGAGAAAAAAAATCATCATTTGATTGGAAAAATGCATATTATTGTGTCTGCTATGAAGTCTCTTTCTACGGGTCTGGGGAAGTGTTCACTTTGAAACAAACAATCTGAATTAAGGAAAGACCTTCTATAATCACAGCAGATTTTTGAAAGTCCTGATGAGATCGTTACAGCAAATAACTCCTTTAGAACTGCTTGATGAGATCTTTACAAGGAAAATCAAATTTTGTGCTCTGGGGTATAAATTGTTTAACAAAAAAAATCTTTCCCATGCTCAGCTGTCTAGTTAAGTATTCAAAATGCAAATGCATGAGCGTGAGAGTAAGTGTGATTTCCCTGTCCTTGGAAGCATTGCTAACAGCCAGCAGGAGCAGCAGAGTGCACCAATGCCATCCCTATGTGGTGCCAACAGAGACAGGGGCACCTGGTCCTGGGAAGTGGAGCAGCACCAGGCTGTGCTAAGGCTGTGCTGGCTGCCCAGAGGAGGCGTGGGGATCCCTTCTGCCCAGCTTCCTCCTGCTCAGTCTGAATCTGGTCATTGGGAACATGCAGTGACCCTGTGTGTGTCCTGCAGGTCTTGATTTCTTTTTTGGAATAGCTGGAAAGTGACTCAAAGTCAGAATTTGACCCCTGTGAAAGGAAGTCAGCACCACAGCTTCTTCACTATTTTCTTTCTTTGTCCAAACTAGCTACTGTTAGAGCATAATTTTCAACAGAAGAAGCAGACTTGCAGCAGCTGGATAATATCTGCTGTAAGTTGCCTTAAAGTTCCATTAAAGTGGGATAAATTTGTGGTACTTCTGGGTGCCTAAATTCAAGTGTGGACTACGCATTTGCTTAGGAAATGAAAATGGAAAACTCATTACAACATGAGATCTGCTCTGCTGTGGCTGGCAGCATCCTACTGGTGTGCACTCCCTGGCCCTGCAGCTCTCCTGGGCACCAGCATCACCAACACTGAGGACATCATGTGAGTTAGCAACAACTAAGCACTATCCCCACTCTCAGACTGCAGATTAACTGTGTTCCTGTGGTGACTAAGAAAATTTGCACCAGCCTTGATGAAATGAGCTGGAGCAAATGGGTTAAGTTTCAGATGAACTCTTCCAAACTCAGCAGTTCCTTCAGGAAAGCATCCTCTAGACTGGCTTTTTAAAGCAGAACACTTTACAAAAGTCTTTATGGCAAAATTCTCCCAGTACAGGTAGATAACAGAGCCACTGACTCCAAAACATCATTCATGTGACTAGGAGAGCAGGTCTAAAACAAAGGCTTTGTGCTCTGTAGGCAGCAGAGGGCTGATAGTGGCTGGGATGGGAAATGCAGTGAAAAGTCAGCTCCCCTTTCTCACATTACCCTGGGAAGGCTGGTCAGGACTGCAGCAATGTGTACTTGGTAGTACTTCATCACTTACATAGATACAAATTAATTATCTTTACAGCATATGTATATGTTTCCTGACCAATTCCTACAGGTTACATGCACCATTGTTTTAAGCAAAAAAAAAAAAAAAGAAAAGAAAAAGACTATGAGAAAAGACTGACTCCTTTGCTACAGATAGAAGGGTGTGCTGACACATTGAGGTGGGCAGGAATGATCAGGAATTATGTGGCTGCATGGAGGTAAAAGCACTTGATAGGCACAGATACATGAGTGCTAACAGAAACACACCTATACACAGACAGATCTTACAAATCTACAGATGTCTACACACACCTATGTGCTCCTCTGTATTTAAAATGTTATATATGCATAATCTTGATTACAGACGTACACAGGCCCCCAGCACATGTGCACAAACACATACGCAGATGCCACGTGTAATTTTAGACCACATAGCATATGCACACACACATCTGTCGGTGAGCTCAGCAAAGCAGGTATCAGCAAACTGACCCCTGAGGCTGGGCAACTGTGCTGCAACCCAGCAAGGCTGGGGCTTTTAGTGAAGTGAGTGGGAGAGAAAAAAAAAAAGAGCTTGAAAGTGCCTGGTGCTGTGATACATAATTGATGAGACTCCAAGCAGAGCTTTGGTGTCTAATAAATTATTAAACACTGACTCATTAGGGAAAGATTTCATTATAGGATAATTTAATTAAACGATAGGCAAAAAGAGGAAAGAGCTTTAAGGGACTTAAAGTCCGTCTGTTTTCCACTGTGACATCTATGATTTAAAGAGAGAGGAGGAGAAAAATGATTCTGGAGGTGGGGAAGTATTTTCTGTGATTCTGAGCACGAGAGGTCTGATCCTCTGTTTCCCCAGCATTTCCATTTTTATTCATGACACATGAATGTGGGTTTTTCTTGCTCTGGTTTAAAGGCATTTTACAGACATTTCCTGGTGCTAAGGACTGGGCTTACAGTAGGGCAGCAAGCACTGACCACAGCAATGTTGTCCCCACTAGGGACAGAAACAATGAAGTCAAGTCCTTAATATCACTGTCAAGTACATCTGGTAGGCAGTGTGCAAGACAAGGACTACACGTGGTGTTGCTCAGATTGTGTCACACAGAGAGAATAGCAGAAGGAGCGGGCAGGTCTGCAGTGTTCAGGTGTGTTTGGATCCAGTGGACTTTTGCGTCTTTCTGAGCTTAAAGAGAATGAAGATAGCCTCTAGGTCCCTGAAGGGACAGTGAGCCTTCCACTGAATGATGGGCATTTGCCCTCACTGGGTTCTTCTCTCTCTTGTTTAAACAAGGTCTGAAACAAACACATCTCCAAACCTGTTGTGTTATTTCATTGCTTCACTCTGGACTGTGAGTCGGACAGTTGCCCAGCTGCTCTCCACACACAAGGAGGTTTTAAAGATAGAACAGACAAGGTCAGGTGCATCCAAACTGATAAATAAAACAAGAACTTCCAATATGACAAGCATAGCAGAAGCAGAAAATTCTCATTTCCAAGCAGCTACATTCAGTATCTGTTTTACTTTGGACGGATGCACACAGCTGTCCAACATTTGCTCAAGCCCTCAATTTTGGGCCCCACTTCACTTCCATCAGGCTTTCCTAGAACCAGTATGTCTGAAAAGTTGGCTAAACTAAACTTAAATTTTGCAAAAAAAAAACACCTGTTAGGTTACTGAAAAATCATATTAGCCTTATTTACTTCTTGGTGCAGCACAAAGACAAAGAGGACATGAGAATATTTTTGATGGAAGGAATATGTTCATTTATTCACAGAGAAAACATGATGAGAGAAGGAAAGATGAATGCAGAGGAGATGGGGCTGCATTAATGAAAGGGCAGCTGCCAGGTTGCAGGAAGTGATTATTTTGCTCTGCTCTGTGCTTCCTGGCTCCCCAGCTCAAGCCGCTGGAGTGCACAGAGTAAAGGGCCCCCAAGGTGGGCAGGTAGCTGGAGCAAGTGACTGGGGGAGAGCTGTGGAAGGCTAATGGGAATCTTCATTGCTTCCAATTGCCAAGCTCCTCACAGGGTCTGAAACAGGCAAATTTATCCTTCCAAGGGTATTTCTGGCAACAGGGTTGCAATAAAATGCTCAGTTAGATGTGGTTCTTGAGTGTATGCTAAGTGGGAAAAATACTTTTGTCTTTTATCATGAGAAGAGGTAAATATAAGCTTATACTTAACTGCATTCATTCTCAAGCAGACTACCCACAGCTTTTCCCTAGAAATGCTGATCTTCTGGGGGTGTTTGTTTGCTACTTGTGGCAGAAAAACAGGAAATGGCTGGGATTTAGTGCTGGAATGTGACCCTGCGGTGAGCATGGTCAGAAATTTGGGAAGTCACATAGAAATACCAACTTTTTCTTATTATTCAGAAAAGAGAAAGCCAAGGGGGAAAAAAAAAAGCCTTTCAGACAAAGGAGAAATCTGACAACATCTGTCTTTTTAAAATCACCTATAATTGCCTGATAGAAAGGAAACCAGTCCAAAAAGCACTTACATGCACTGTGAGAAGAGATTATTCTGTCTGAGACTGACTGTGTCAGCTTTGGTTCAGAGTCTCATTAGATCCTGGCACAAAGCTGAGAATACATATGAAAGAAAAAAGATTTAGAAAGGGTCTTTTCTGCAGAGAAAGTCAAAACCAGGCTATTTCATCTTAAAAAAATGCAAGAGATGATAGAAAGTATGAGCTGTTGGCTGTCTGGCAAAGCCTGCTCAGGTTATCGTGGAGGCTGCTGCTCTACAGGGCAGGGAGGCTCCAGGATGCTTGTGGCAGCCAGAAAGGCAGTCTGATGTGAAAAGTGAGGTTCTGCAATCATACCCAAACCTGCCTTAATGATGGTTCAAAACTAAGGAACCTACTCATAACCCCAGAAAGTCCCTCTAACTGGAGGCATGGGAAATGAAGCTGGGATGCTTTAGTTCCACAAGCAAGTAAGAACTAATTAAACAAAAAGAAGGTGCACATTCCTTCCATTACTTGTGAGTGCAGTGGTGAACAGGTGAGGTGCCTCAGCTTGACACCGGGTGCTTTGCACAGGAAATTTCACATCATTATTTCCTTCACAAACTCTCCCTGAATGAATTCAAAATTCTTTCTTCAAAGTTTCTTTGTGGGAAATTTCCCCTTGAGTGTTTCTTGCCAGTGTGTACAAAATACCTGTGATAAGAATGCGGGTAGGTGCTATGGGCTGCATCTTCCTCTTGACAACAATAAGCATCAGCCTCTTAATTTCAGAATGGAGGTCAGATGCTCACCTCCCAGCTGATGCTGCAAGAACTACTTTTCTAATTACTTTTACTAACTCTCAACAACAGCTTTGAAAGAAGACAGTCAATGAAGCTCAAGAAAACTGCCTTAATAATGCAAATAGGTATTTTTGCATGGCTGCCCAAGTGCAGCACTTGCTCACTCTAGGAATTCAGTTACAGAACTACAAAGAGCTCCTTGAAACCCCCAGTTCTATGCTGTCATTTTTAAACTGCCAAAGAGGTGGATGTTTGACTCAGCCTACACAGATGCTTGGAAGAAGATGCTCTCTTTGGACTGCAGAGGGAGCAGAAAATTTTCTGAGGAAAAGTGCTTCTGAGAAGAGTTTTGAGAAGCTTTGAATTGATGTGTGGAACGCCTGTCTACCTTCTGGACTATTAGGATATTCCTCAGACCTTAATGGAAACTAGGAGGGATGTTTAACTGATGGAAGAAGTCATTTGAAGAGGTTTGGTTACCTAAGCCTCATTTCTGGCACTCCCTAAGTTCCACTGAGTGAACTTTGGAAAGCATATCCAAATCCTGCCTCAGTTTCTCCAAGTGGAAGATAGAAAAGTCTCTCATACTTGCTGTGAAGTTCACTGATTGTCTAAAACTTACCTGGAAATGGGAATTCTGCCCTTTGTCTCATGCTCCAGCCAGAGAGCTGAGCTCTGATAAACTCCACAAAGCCTTGAGAAACTTTCTGGGTGGAAGTCACGGTGGCAGGGTAGTCTTTAACGTTGTTATTCTTCATTGTCATAATGATTGTTTTGAAAGATCGGGCTTGTTGTTTTTCAAAGAGATTTTCTCTCCGATATGCAGCCAGCCCCAGGGGGAGGAAGAGCCCTCCCAGTGACAGGCTCCCAGGCACAGCCCCAGGGCAGGGACAACCCGCTTTTATTTTGCCAGCCTACCTGCTCTGTGGGCTGATGGCTCAGAGGGATTCAAAACCTCCCTGTCTCTCCATTTCAGAGGTGAAACATTGGGCTTTTTCTCTCACAGTGACCTCCAGGAAGCCTGGCACATTCTTTAAGTAAGATTGACCCCAAGTTCCTTTTTCTGCTGTTTTTGGATTAAGCCAGACTTGGCACTCACGTGGGCTGCGATACATACAGTCAGCATTCCCCAGCTGCAGCACTTTGTCATGGGTCAGCACAAGCGAAAGTCTGTTCAGCAGAAGGTCGTGGTGCTGCAGCAAAGCTGACTGCAGATTAATGCTGAAATGTGTCAAAGAAAGAGACGGGAGGCTGAAACCCTGTGAGTTCCGTGACACTTAAATGTATCCCGAAGTGCATTAAGCACTGGTTTATGAACACAGAACCCCATGAGTATTTCTGGCACCTTCACAGCCTGCACAGCCCCGCTGCTGCCTCATGCTGCGTTGAGTGGTGCATCTCCATGACACAGATGGAGCTTCCAAAGATGCTGAGCCCAGCCGCACACCTGCTGTTAATCACCCCACTTCTCACCTTGTTACCGTGGCTTTATTTCTGTCTGAATTCAGACAAGGAAAGCTGTAAGTGCAGGAATAAATGCAGCCAGGAGTACAGCAGGAGGCACTGCTGTCTTGCTGTGGGATGAGCAGAGGTGGAGGATCTCATCCCTGTATTGGTTAGCCAGGTGTGGGGGCACAAGACCCCCAGGGAACACTGCACCATAGGCAGATATTAAGCCTAGAACTGTGGATCTTAAATCTTCCTTGAATAGTACTTGATTCTACTTAGATGTATGTATGTCATAGTACTGGTGCATTCATGGCACCTTGCACTCCAGCTGACACTGATTATGACTTCTACAGGTTATTGCTCAGTGATTGGTCTTATTTAACATTTATTTTTTTCTTACCCCTTTTTACTGTTAATTATGAAGCTACAAGAACTTTAGGGGTTTAATTTGTTTTGTGTCTACTGTTATTTCTAAATTAAGAAACACGAAACAGTGGCATGAACAGTCCTTTGTGGCTTAATGGTTAGTTTGGTAAAGAAATTTTTATTTTTATTATAATTTATAGAGCTTGGAGTCCTTACATCTTAGTTGACCAGTGGGAAATGCTGGACCTCTTTCTTCATTCACCACCAGAATTACTGCCATTTTGAGTTTGGAAATTCTGGGTAAAAGTCTCATTTATGATATACTTTCACTCTCCTTTTGTTGTAGCCTCTTCCTCCTGCACTCTTTCAGCACCTCCCACCCCCCAAAGCACCTCAAAAGCAGAGGTAAGTGTGTTGGTGAATGCAGAGCTATGTTGACCCACTCTGGTCAGCACTTTATGCAGAAGGAAGAGCACTTCCAGACCAGTTAATGCTTCAAGTGTAACTGCCAATACTGCCCAGTAGTGCCCAGTTTCTCAGCCCTCTCTAAGTATTCCAGACCAGCTGTATTTATTGATGGTGATTCTGCAGCTGAGTAAAATTTAACCGTTTGCATCTCTTGGGTAGGTCAGTGAAAGAATAAATGTAAAGCTAAGGCTGGTATGCAGAGTGCAGCCCATAGCCAAGAGAGCTGCATTTCTGGCTCCAAATAGCATTTTCCAACCCTTTCCACAGTCAGAGACTTGCCAGATCCCCATTTAGCCTCTTAAATTATTGTATGCAACACCTGAAATCAAACGTAGACATGACTTTGTCTTTAAGCAGGGAGTCAGGTTTAAAATTATGGCACCTAGGAGCCAAGGGAAATTTTCTAGGTGCTAAGTTTGGCTCTGAAACTGCCATTTCCCAGCACAGCAGAATAGTTCGCCCCAATTCAGGAGGTCACAATAAAGCATGAATGAAGGTGTTAATGTAAAGCCCCAAATCCACAGACTTCTTGATTTATGGAGCTGACTTTGCTTTCTAGGAACTAAGAGCAAGATTTGTTAGACATGAGGGTGGAGGAACAGCTTTCATGTTTTTCATACCACAAAGCTTAGATGTGCTACTTGTTGCCACCACTGGTGGCTCCAGACACTGCAGGTGAGATGCTCTGTGGTGCTTCGTGGAAGCTCCCTGGGCTGTGGTCCTGGTAGGGCTGGAGGGACTCTGCTGGGCACAGAGCAAGGATAAAGAGGGAATAACAAGTCTGTGAATGTGTATGCACACACAGATTAAGGCCTGCATTCAAATGTTGGGAGAGAAGGTATGTAGGATGCTAAAGCATACTTGCTATGGCACAGCGATGGGTCCCTCTGCATGGGTCTTCCCAGATAGAGCTGTGATGCTGAAATTTCCTGACTTTCTGACATCATCAACAACAGGAAAAAAACCTCCAAAAAGAGTTTTCCTGCCACAGATCCTCCTCTGCCCTTGGTATCTGTAAGCTACAGTGGCTGACCGCAGTGTGAAGGTAAACCTTGCATTGACATGGAGAGTGATGAATAGTTTCTATCCTGAAATCCAATCTCTGAAATTGATTGCACCATCACAGTAAATCCATTACCAGAGCAACCCGTTTTACCAACACCACATTTCAATAATTTATTTCAGAATAAAAGGCTTTTTAAAGTATCAGATGAAATTAAGACCAGTTCTTTGATATCTGTAAATACTGGAAGCCCTACTTCAGATGGAGGTGTCATAGATACTTCCTGAAAGCAAAATTATATTTAATATGGCCAACAGAGGCTGGAAGAGGAGGTCATCTAGGTGAAAGGGGAGGAATCTCATTAAATGGGGAGGTCTAGGTTGGATATTGGAAAAAAAAGTCAGAAAGGAGCTGCAGCACCTTGCATATGCACAATCTTCCTCTCCGCAAACACTGTTACAGACCAAATTTGCACTCTGCTGAGCCTGTCCTTTTTCACACTTGGTCCCTGGTTACTCACTGACCTATGGCTGTGTTGATAACAGTGGCCATTCCCTGTGCTATGACACGGCTCCTCCAGGCAGAGCAGCACCGACCTGTTGTAATGAACTATATCACTGCATGATGCTCTGTGGTTATCAAGGTACTGAGTAATGGGATCTGGGTGTAGGAAGCTGAAAGCAGGGAGAATGCAGAATGAGATATGTATCCTCATACTTAATAAAGATGTAACATTTTATCCTCTTCCTTCTGCTTGTTTACAAATGAAATGAGCCCTTGGTGTGACATTCCTTGCATTTTTACATCAGCTTAACCCTGGAAAAGCTTAATCCTGGTTTAATGGTCTTTTAATAGAAGTGGTCAGTAGTTCAGTAAATGTTTAAGTGACAGTTTGACGGACGTGGAGCTAACACGTTAATCCTGGCTGCAGGCCAGGCGCTGCCAAGCAGGTTTGCCTTGCAGCGGAGCGGGGTGAACGTTTCCGGCTCAGCCTCAGCTGGGAGGAGGTGGTTGAAGCAGTGAGGTTTTTGCTCTGAGTGTTTGCAGGTGGAAAACGACTCTTGTCCCAGGCTGCCAAGAGGTACCTTTGGGTAGTGTGAGGCATTTCTATCCCCAGCCTTTGACAGACAATTTCCTTTTCCTTTGCGGAGTGTAATAACATTATTACAGGCAGTTTTGAGCTCTCTGTAGAGATTGTCTTTCTCTTGAACCCTACAGACTTTCTCTGTAGGTGATTGCTATAACATCAAGCAGAGCACTGCGTGGAAATCTCTCAGAAGGATCAGGAACTTACAGATGTCATGCAGAATTGCATCTCCAGCCACTGAGCATCCTGAACGCAGCCCTCACTAAACCAAACACTCATTTAGAACTGTGCCTTTCGGCAAAGCCTGAGCTGCACAGCCCTTGTCAGCCCACTGAGCTCCTGTCCCCACATCACCCCTCTGCATTCGTATCCACATGTTACCAATATCCCCAGCCAGCTCCTGTCCCATTCCCACACATCTCTCCCCACCAGGCTCTCCCAGCAGCACACAGCACAGGCAGCAAAGGACCAAAGTGAGGAGAGTTACATGAGTCTGGTGCCCCAGCTGCCTTCACACCCGGTGCAGTTCTCTGCAGGGCCATCGGGCCTTTTCCCCTCTGCCCCACTACCTCAGTGCCCATGGGAATGCTGCAGCAGAGCTGTAACCCCCGCATGCCAACACTTGACTTAATGCAGTTCTTATGTCAGTAGTGTTCAGAGAAGGACTGGAATAATTTCTTTTATGCTCCAGACCATATTTTGCTTAGGTTGACCTGTTTAACAGCAAGCTGTAATTTTATGGGAGTAGTCTCTGCTTTTCGGGGGGAAGAGGTTCAATAGATCCATTACTTGCTACTGACTTACGTGGGAAGCAGACAGCTCGAGTATATTTCAGCTGCTAGAAGAAACTTTATATTTCTTAAATTTACACACCATATTTTTTAGCGATGCTTTATTTTCCCCTTCATTTTGGAATTTACACTGCCGTGATTTTTGTTATATGTTCAGCATCTGTGTGTGTGTGTTTTAATATATGTGTGTATATAAAGTATACGCAGCTTGGAATGACCTACTCGCAGAGGGACAGCTTTGAAAAAAGTTTCTCCCCGTGATTGACAGCTGCACTCAGACCGTGGGGATTATGGGGGATCAATGAGGATTATCTCATTTACTTTCATTAACCCTTGAGTTTACTTTGCTGGGTTTCCTCCACATGCCACTCACTGAATGTTAACGGTTTCTTTCAGCAGTCCACTGTGTTGCCAAATCTGAAGGGTCTTTCTTAAAAGAGTGTTTTAAAGCTCTAAAGTGGTTACAGATAAAGAGATATTTAATGTTAAATGCCAGTAAACATTGATGCACTGCACTGCTGTTAAAAACCCATTTCAGAATGTATCTATTTTGCCTAATTAACACAACTCAGTGGAAACAGAATTTTAACTCCTATAACTTGTGTTTTTTTGTGTGTATGTTATTTTTTCTTCCCCCTCCCTACCATCCCATGGTCTCTTAGTAGGAACTTTTGATATAAAATTGAACTGAAAATGTGATTCTGCACCCCTGCAGCAAACAGTTCAACATTTACCTGGTTAAATTTTATACTTCATCCTAAAAAATTCCTGCTCAAGCTATGCATCCAGTTTCTACTAGTGAGAGGGAAAATGCCAAGCAGAGGGGATGGTTCTCAGAGGACCCATGTTCCAGCCTTGTGAGCCTGCTGGTGGGAGCCAGGTGTATCCACAGGGTGGCTTTGTTTGTATTGATATCTATCCAACATCAACAGCAAAAGAACCCTCCATAGTATCACCACTGCCAAAGCCAAATCCACTTTTGGCAGCATGGACCCAGAGGTCTGGGGAAGGAGCGGATTCTGCACTTGGGGTCCTATTGGCAAGAGATACTCCTCCAACTGGTTTGAAGGATGAAGACTTAACAAAATGTTCTGATTCCAATTGTATGGAGTACAAATAACTTCCCACTTCTTTTCCATCCTTTCTCTCCTAAGAATAAAATCCAGGCAATACACGAAATGTGAAACTTTCTGGTGTCTTGGAAAAAATGAATTGCTTCGCTGAAGACTGTGCAGCACAGTTGCACATGTGACTGCATATTACATATATAATACTAATAACAAAACATTGAGAGAAAGCTGCTTAATCCCACTTCTGCTCCCATGTGACGCTGCTGGGGGAGCATCCAGTCTTGGAATAAGTGGAACTAAATCCAGAATGGATATGTATATCCACGGAGGCTGAGCTCAGCCCAGAATCCCCTGGATTAAAGGCTGGATATAATTTTCATTGTTCATGCTCTGCACAACCGTCTACTGTATTTTAAATCCTGTGTTATTCACTTGTAGATGCTGAGAGAAAGATACGGCTGGATGTGTCTGGACAGATGCTGACTGTACAGCGCTCCACTGAGAAAATGGCTTTGCACTACAAAAACCATTTGTATGCAAGTCAGCAGGAGCTTAGATTTTGGTGTGCAAAAAAAGTTCTAAAACACTCTTGTAAAGTACAAACAACATGTAGTATTAAAACTCATGTTGCTGTGATAAAATTGTTACAGGTGGTCAACTAAAATGATAAGGAAGATGGACAGGACTTTTTTTTAATTTTATTTTTTTTAATTTTCAGAATTTAATTAACTTTCAGGAATGTCTTTCAAAGAACACCTTTTTATGAGCTAAGTGCCATGGTAGTTCCTGAAGCCAGTGAGGCATCTTCGAAGCTAAGTGATGTTGAGTAATGTGTGCAGAATCACAGCTCTGACAACTGTCCTGGTAAGACAGATGAGATCCTTCCAGACACACAGATGCTTTGTAATATTGCATAGGGTTGTTTCTAAAACACAATCCTGGCAAATATCCCTAAAAATAATGTCACTGGAAAATCCTAGTTAGTCACTTTTGGTATCATCTGCCTGTGTGGAGCTCTGCAGGCACACATGGAATTTCCAGGCTGCAGGAATTCGTGTGCACCAGGCAAATCTTGCTTCACAAATCAACTTTCTATTTCCAAACTCATCTCCAGTCTTCTTATTTTTTATTTATTTTTTAATTATATTTGAAAGCAGTTGCTCTTTTTGGTGTTCTTTGGTGTTTCAAGTACTTCCAACTGGAATTTGCAGCTACCTTTATCTAAGAGCCTAGCTGCCATCTGTTAGGGCATGTCTTCTGCTTAAACAAATAAACCCAGGGATGTTTGGGAGCAAAGGAACTCCGGCTGTCAGAGGCAGCTCCATGCTCTGGAGGAACTTCCAGTGCGGTGCTTAGAAAAGGACAGTGCCTGGCTGCTGGGAGAGGGTCAGTAGAGCTGCTGATGAGTGCAGGTGTCTGCAGTGCCTCTGCGGTTAGGAAATTGAGAAACACAACAAAGCCGAACCATTTTCTGCCTTAGCAACTCATCCCAAGTGCAAGAAGTAGAGATTTCCTTCAGGTTACACAGTTACTCACACACCAGTCAACCAATTAGTGCCAGACAAGGCAGTGACATCTGGAGCTGGTTAACAGAGCATTAGCTGTTCATTGGGATGTTTTGACTGGACTCTTCAATGGGATTTATTGTACTTTATAGTTGTTTATTTTCCAATCAGAGTCAGCCTTTAAGTCAAGATTGCTGCTTCAGCCCCTTCTGAGCAAAAAGAAACACAAAGAAAGAGTCTCCTCTGACTCTTAGGTAGAGAAGGTTCCTCAGCAATTATACATAGACTTAAAACACCGTAGTGCAGACAAATTAAACAGAGCGTGCTTGCTGTGTGCTGATTAGCAAAGCAGGGGGGTTGGGACGGTGAGGCACGGTCAGGTATGTCTGAAAATACATCTGGCAATTCTTGCTTCAAAACAAAGGTTATTCATGTGAGGCTGAAAAAAATAAACACAAGAAATACTGAGTTTAGGAGCAGCAGAAGCAAGCACAGTGTGCTCACACCACTGCCCTGCAAAACCCCACGGGAGGGAGAGTGCCTGCAGACTGCCCTGCTCTCCTCTGCACAGTGAGGTGAGCCATGTTGGGGAGATGGTGCTTCTGTGGTGGGGTCACCTCCTTGAGATTGCAGTGAATTCCAAGAAGCTTTCTTGCTCATTGAAGCCGATGATCAAGCAGCACCTGCAGCAACCACATACCCAGTGACCATACACTGACTGAACACTGGCTGCATTCACCCAGCCCATTGTTTTGGTCACTTGACTCACAGTCAAAAGCACACAGTTCCCGATTCACCATGGCTACCTGGGATCCACCAGGATAACAGAACTCTCAACTTGTTTATGATTCAGCTCCACATATTCTGTCATTTTTTTTATTTTATTTTTTTTCATATTATCTGGACCAAGGTCCATCAAAATAGCATGTTTCTCTGCTGGACTCATTTCAGTTCCTAATCCTCACTGTACAGAAAATCTTTTCCTGTCTTCTTTTTCCTTTTCCTTTATCCTTGTTTCCTTTGGGGCTGTGTTAAGTTTGTTTGGTGATATCCAGACGAGATTAAATATTTTGCACTTAACATCATTTCTGCTACATGTTTTCCTATAGGACTCAAACTGTACTTCAACAGCATCCTCTCTGGCCATTTTCTGTCTCCACTCTGAAATAAATATTATTGTAGTGTCACAAAGGGCAAAGCCCAACAGCATCTGAGAGCAGGTACTGAGACTTGACACACTACCAAATACATGAAAAAAATAGCTGAAGACTGAGAGTCCTGAGGGCATCTCGCTGGTACTCTAAATTGGGTAATAGATAGGGCATTTGTTGTTCACTCACCGCTGTGCTGGTAATTGTTGGTTTTATACCACAAATTTGATCGTGCGGAGCACACAGGGTTTGACCTCTCCCTTTCCTTGCTTCCAACCACTTGCACATGCTGCTCCAGTGCGCTGGCACTGAGGGCTGATGTTAAGAGAGACCACATGGAGTGTTTTGGATTATAGGCAGCGGAGGTGATCCTAATTCATTCTGATGTGCTTGTGCTTTCTATGTGTGTCTGCAATGTCATCAAGAGCTTCTGAGGGAAACTGCTAACCTTGCAACCTGTCATTTTTAATGGAGGGAATAACAAGTAAAATCACCTAATTTGCTATGAATGTGAAGTGGCAAATTAAAAATGCCTGTGTCATCACATTTGTCTGGAGGTATTTCCTGACCAAACAAAGACCCAAATAAAAAAGTGTATTCCAGATTTTTGCTAAATAATGTGGTTTGTTACATAATAAAGTCTCACTGCTTCTGGCCCCACTCGACTCTATAGGGAAACCTCTGGAGCTCAACTGTTTGGAGGAGCAGAAAGTACCTGGGCCTATTAGGCCACCATGCAGTGGAGGAGATCTATATATGATGTAAATTTTATGGATTTGTCTTGGCCAGATTTATGCAGTGGCTTTGTCCTGCTCTTGGCTGCTAAGGGTTGGAAATCAGTGTAGCGCACGCTATGAGGAAAAATGTTGTCCCTTGGATTCCCCCCTCCATCCATATAGAAGCTGTAAGTCCTTATGTTTGAAATACCTAAATGCTCTGTTATTCAGACAGATGAGAACATGATCCTGGGCCTGAGCTGTGGAATTAATGTCAATACACTGGAATATTTCAACTGACCTAATGTGTGTTCGTTGGGATTATGCCAATTGTCAGGTATGTTTGCACATACAAGAAAATTCTTCGCTTTCACCAGAGTGGCTTGGAAATCTGCTGTTAAGACTACTGAAGGCTTTAGCTCTGAGCCTCTGGTGGAGCGGTAAGACTCAGTTGATGTTCAGCTGCACTTTGAAGATGCACTGGATATCCTTTGTCATATCTTCCATGGTGCTGATTATCAAAGCATTGTGAACACAAGTTGTAAAAACATTACCCTAAAATAATTTGTGCTGTTTGGTTATTTTTGCTTCTTATTTTCATCTCTGGAAAACCCCATCAACAATTAGCTTCTATTGATATGTTTAAGAAATAAAACCATCAGAAAACCCTAACATGCCCACATTTACTTTGAATTAAATAATATATGTGTCTGCTGCAGGCTTCTGACAACTGCACTCAGAGCTTACTTGAAGAATGAAGAGAGAAGCTGAAGCCATGAAAATAAGGTGTGTGGAGTTGCTGGCTGGTGGGCCCTTCTACTGAGGTGCAGCAGGGTTGGTAACCCTGTAAAGATCCCAGGGAGAAAAGGGTGTTAAGAAATTAGCACCTTGGTGCGTAGTGATGGGAACATGTGGAAAACATTGCAACTCAGCAAGTGTTTCGAAGCCTTGGTATGGAAGGAGGTTTCTCATGTAGAGCCTGGGGATCAGAACTCTCTGTGCTCTGTCAGGGTAACACCCCTGACTTGAGCAGTAATAACTGCCGAGTGGCTGTGAGCAAATGGGGGCTTGGGAGGAAGATAAGGGGGCTGTGAAAAATAAGATTAGGAAAAGAAGGGAAGAGAAGGAAATGGAAGGAGAAGAGAAAGGGAAAAGAGAATAGAAGCCAAGAGAAGATAAAAGAAAAGGAGAGAGGAGGAGAGAGGAGGAGAGAGGAGAAGAGAGGAGGAGAGGAGAGGAGAGGAAAGCAGAGGAGAGGAGAGGAGAGGAGAGGAGAGGAGAGGAGAGGAGAGGAGAGGAGAGGAGAGGAGAGGAGAGGAGAGGAGAGGAGAGGAGAGGAGAGAAAATGAAAAACGAGATGGTAAAAATTTGTAAAATACACAGAAGTTCTCACTGAAATTATCTGTGTCACTGGGGACTTTGGACCACAGGGAAGTTCATTCCAGGGCGCTTTGCACAGTGTGAGAGCTATTGCTAACGGCAGCTTCACAACCACTGGAGTTTATCCATTGCCATCTGTCTTTATTTTGCACATCGTACTCAGAGAGATGCCACAAATCAAGCTGACCCGGCGCGTCATTCCGCTCCTCCCGCAGCCCGCAGGCTGTGTGGCTGGCAGTGCCCAGTGAGCTGCACAGCTGGGAATGGGGCTTCCTGAGCGGGATGGAGCTGTGCTGTTGGCTCCACGTCAGCTCCGTAGCTCTAAAGGTTACAGCGGATTGAGAATAGGAGCCCTGGTGAGTTGAGATGTTTAGACAGAATAGCTGGCTGCTTCTGACCTTTACTTATTTTTTTTCTTTTCCTTTTTTTTTTTTTTCTTTTTTCTTTCCTGTGGTCTGGCAATGGGTTCCTAACTGTGAACTTCAGAACTTCAGCTGCAGGTGTGCTGTCACACCTCCTATGAGCAGCTGGCAATGAGCCTTCCCATCAGTCTGGCTGAAAAAACTCTATTTTAAATGAAGGATCTCTGATGGCTGAGGGAATGTGGCGTATATTTTTCCCTTTGAAAAATCACTCTTGCACATGAGGTTGCCAGTGTAAATCCTCTTAGTCAGCGTTTCTACCACTAAACATTAACTTTACACTTTGAAAGAGTTGCTTTTCTTAAGATAACAAAATCAAAATGTTAAAAAATAGAAAGAAAAGCAGAGTAAGGTGGGGTGGAGGTTGTACCTAGAACAAGCAGATGCAGCAGAAAAGAAATGGAATGTGGTCTGCTCCGAACTGTTTTCTTGACAGAAGTTTGCAGATTTAAGGCAAATGATTTTGGGGGTTTCCTTGCAGCCACATTTCAGTAGTTTTATTAGGTTGATTCTATTATAATTTCAGTGCACCTTTCCAGTCACAAAGGGTCACAAAGATTCAAGTTTTCAGAATCAGGAGGACTGACTGGTGGGGTTGAGCTTGAACCTCAGCTGGGAAATGCTAAGGAAGATGTTACTGGTGAAACCTTAGCTTTGAAGCCAACTAATGTGCACATACCTACACAGCCAGCAGCTACACAGCCTCTTAACTGGTCTCTGTTCACTAGCAGGGATTTGTCTTTTCTCTCAAGCATTAATTTTGTGAAACGAAACTTGGGGAACAAACCCAATTGCTACATGCCAGCCCTTTTCCCCATTGCAAAATGACAAAAAGACTTCCCAAACTTGGAAGAATTCTTTTTCTGCTTCCTTGTTTCCTCTCCTACGGGCAGCAGGGTGGAGGAAAAGTGCTCCTTCTTGTGTTGAAAACAGCACAGAAAGAACGATCTGCAGCCAGGTCCCAACAGGGGGAGAGGGAACATGATGTTGTACTCCTGGCTACAGCAAAATGGCAAATTCCAGGGCAGAAGCTGGGGGTGCCAGGCTGGACTGGGGAAAAGGCCGACCCACAAACAGTCTGTGACCGCAGCCTGTGAGCTACTCAGGGCCCCCAACTGCATGGCAGCTCCAGAATGAGCCATGGGGCTGCCTGTGCAGCTCCAGATGAGGAGTGGTCTATACTCCCCTTCGTGCATATCTTAATAAGTAGAAAACTAAGACATAAAGCAATTGTTTTAGCAAGCATGGAAATGTGAGCAGCCTTATAAATATCTCTCTTGCTTCGCTCCCAGATGTCTACTAAGCTTTTTAAAATGGTTTCCTGAGTAGCCTGGATAATAATTAAGGAATTCAGCATTATCACAAAGCTGACAATTGCTGGCTTGAATTCCACTTTTTTTTTTCTTTTTTTCTTGAGTCTTCTCACCTTCTTTCATTCTGCAAGAACTGAGTACAGGCAGTGACTGGGATCACTGCAGGGAGGGGGGCAGAGAGAGACTTTGTGCTCTGTCTGCATCACCCCTGCTGTCTCCATTTTGCAAATGTGCTGCCTTCACTATTATTGCTAATTAGGCATCACAAACTGAAGCCTCTCAGACTGAGAACCTAGGAGAGTTAGTTGCCTACACAGGAACACAAATTTCTCTTCTGTGATTTGCAGTTGATGTTGCTCCCATTGAATGATGCTCACGGGAGGTAAGCAGCAGCCACCCTCTAGAGAAGAGGATCCCATGCAGCACAGGAGTAACATGCTGACCCTCACCTCTTCCTTTATATCCTATGGCTCTTTTTCCCCCTTACTATTAAATTTCACATTAGCAGCTAATAATAATAATAATAATAATAATAATAATAATAATAATAATAATAATAATAATAATAATAATAAAGCACTTCTAAACCAGGCTTCCAAACATTTGATTTACAAGAAGTGAAAGCCTCAGCAAACTTCCTGAAGACAGGAGGAGCACCGATTGGTTGATATGTGCAGACGTCCATCAACACAAAGCAGAGAGAAAAGTAAGAATTACATAATGCCTGAGCCTCATCTTCTGCTCTTACTGAAGACTGTATTCAGCTGGAGGAGCGCATCTAGTGCTGGTGTATGAGAGCGTTAGAGAATGGAGTAATTCTTCCCCGAAGTCAGTTTGTCAGCCTGGATTAGTCAGCACTGAAGTAAAAAAGCTCCTAAATGTTCTTAGACATGGAATAATACAGCAGTGCCAGCCAAAGAGCCTCCAGTTTGCTCTGCTGCCATTCAAGCATTATGAAAATAGAGCCAGCTCAAAATAATATTTCTAGCCCAGATTTAATTGTGCTGATCTGAAAGCCACATGGGTCCCTCCTGGCATTACTGTCCCTGTGTCCTGTGGCAAGAGACCTTGCAGAGGAGTTCCTAAAGTTTCTCTCTCCCTGCCTCTTATTGCAGCACCACAGGGACACCGCTGGGCCCTCTGCAGCACAGACCATGAGCTCTGGAAGCTCTGCTCCTGAATCTTAGATAGGGAAGCTGAGTGCTCAAGTCAACATCTCAAATTTATTGAAGCCTTGCACAAATATTTACGGGGCCATTTCCTCCCCCTGTGGTAGGCAGAGAGCCAGCAAGTCTGCTAATTTATGGTATATGGCATTTATTGATATAAATGTATAATTGCCTTAGCTTTATGGGGAAAACTGTGGGTGCTGTGGCATGGGGAAGGGATGCCCGAGCTGGGAGCTTGGTAAGAGAAGGGAGAAGAGAGAGGTCCTGCAGTCCTACGTGGTTCTGCACTGTCCCTCCCCAGCAAGCAGTGCTGGACTGGGAAATGGGGGCTGGGTTTCCCCTGTAGAGCTCCAGAGATGCAAATCCCATTAGACCTATGTAGGAACAGTGCCAGTCCAGTGTCAGGATATGGGTAGAGTGGTGCCATGTCTCCCTGATGTTGGCACAGCCCAGCCAAAGCGCTGCCTTCTTGCACATGTCCAACCACAGGCAGATAACAGTCATTGAAATGGTGTGTCATAATTCTATTAAAAAATACAGTAAAGTGGAAGTGTCCTTACAACGCCCCAGCTTAAGTGGATTCTTAACCAGCTTTGTTGCTGGCATGTAAAAAATAAAAGAAAAAAGCACAAGCACTGATTTGAAGCCGAAATAATATTACAGTAACTCTGCATAGAGTGAGAGTTTCAATTTTAATTTTAGTTCATTATCTTTTTCCTTATTAAGAAAAGGTAAATCTGTTTTGCATTTTCATTATTTCATTAGCTCAAGAAACCTCATCAGTAACCATGAAATCTGCCAGCATCAATAGCGCAATTTTCATATGTGAGGAGGACTAATTTGCTTAACCACCTATTCAGCAGAGGCTGGAGCTAACAATTAGAGAGAGCAGCAGGGCTCAAAAAGAAGTTACAATTGATTGTGTTTCAGTGAAAACGAAGTTTGGAATGTGCTAATTGGATTTCACGTCCACATTGGAGCCGCAGTGAGCTGACGTGAGACACGGGGCACCTCCCGAAAGAAGACTCTTCTTAGGAAATGTACAAGAATGGTTTAATGCAATATCTAAAACACAATTAAAGCAACGTGCTAATGACACCCTCACTTCTCAGAAGTGACTGCTGACATCTTCTGCTAAGATTAACTCCAAGGTGGAAAAATGAAGTGCTCTGCAGGAAGGAATGTTGTGTGCCCTGAAAGAGCTTATGAACAGGTCTTCACAGTGAGTGATTCAGAGCACTCATAATGTTGGTACCTTTTGGGCCCTGATGCCCCTTTCCAACAACATGAGTTAGGCCCCCTCCGTCCCTGCCCTGTTCCCAGCAGGTGTGAGCCATCACGAGCCGGCAGCTCTCCTCCTCCACAAGCTGTCATCCACTCGTTTTTTTAGGCTTTTACAAAATATCTCTCATTATATTCTCTTTAACTTGTAATTATGGTCAGAAAAATGATACAGCACAGCCAGCTCCTGGGCCTGCAGGTGATCAGTGCTCTCTGGGGGTGGCCAGAGGTGATCTATTTGGGCTGTTGTGCTGCTGGGATTCTCAGGGGATTGGCAGAGCTTCAGCACCAAACTCTTTGTTACCCTTTGCACTACGTTGTCCCACCTTGTCACCTAACAGCTCCTAGATACATACTGGATTGTGGGATGAATCAATGCACTCATACATCATGACTCATCCCAACAGCCAGTTAATGTACGTGGTTCTTAACTCTCAGGGTTGCTGCCAATTGCAGAATGGGTAACCCCTGGGAGAAGCTCTGAGCTTGTAGGGTGGGGATGTAAAGTCCAGTTTCCCTGCAGCAGTGGGGAAGACATTGAGGGTACATTGATTACCCCCTTCTTGGATCCATGCCTCCATTTGTGCAAATGGAAACCCAGTATAAAAGATTCCCATCATTCATCAGAGCCTTTTCCCTATCCTCATCCTTCACCTCCCACCTCAGTGTGTATCATGCAGCTCTTCCTTGGGCCGTGCTATTTGTCAGAACGGTGATGTGGTTCAGGTTAAAATGAAACTGAGAAGCTCAGGCTGAAATTTTGGGGCCATAGACTGACGAGGCTCTGCTTCGTGTCTGTGTGCGATGCTGGTGTGACAGACAGGACATATCCAACCTGCTCTGCATGTGTCCACAGAGCAAAGGACAAGTATTTCAGATGCCTTCTCAACCCTGTTCTGCCCTGCTCCAGTTTGTCTTCACCTGGAAAACTTAAAGTGATGTGAAAGCAGATGATAAGGTTGTTTTTCTCATTGCTTTATGCTAATAAATAGCCACAAGTAGCTGCCTTTGGTGTGGAGATAGTGTTGGGTTCATTGGACTGCACAGGGAATCTGTGGGCATGAATCCTGTGTGCATTAACTCGTTTTCCTATGCAGAGGATACTGAGACCAAGTCAAGGAGGTGTTTGTAGTTAATAGCTGTATGTGAAGCATAGAAACCCATCTGCTACCCAGAGGACCACCCACAGATCATTGTTTTGGACATTTAAACTGCAATTTTCTTTTATAGATGTCCTACGGTACAGACTCCACCAGGATTTTGGTCTCTGGCACATACATACGTATTGAGCACACTGACAGAAACCTAATGACTTACATGGCTCAGCCATTAAGAAAATATTTCAGAGGTTTTTAAAGGAGAAGTCCTGAATTGTTGATGGAAACCTCCTTGGATCTCCTCTTCCAGGAATGCATTATTTATTGTGCTGGTACAACGAAGGGGAGGGAGGGCACATGCCCTGAGGAGGAGTCTGAGCTCCTGTTGTGCTCACTGCCCTACAAAGCATGAGAGCCTGGTTCTGATCTTGTTCATGCCCATGTAAATCACAGCCAGTATGGGCTGCGGATGTGTCCTTTTCTTGCTTAAGCAGTGCCAGTGCTGAAGGACATAAGTCTTCTCTGGGCAGGTTGTAGCCTTCACTGGCATCCCCCAGAGATGCAGTGTTGGCAGCACACTGCCCAGACACACGTTTTGTTCAGGTGGGTTTGGATCGGCCACAGGAAGGTTCGTGCCCAGAGTTTGGGCTTCAATGGGTCTGTGCTGGCAGTCGGAACATGGGACCATGCATGAGTTGGTGCTGCTTTTACCAACCACCCTCTGGGCACTGTTGAAGCTATGAACTGTCTGCTTTCTTTTCCTCACTGCTTTCTGGCAGCCTGGGCTATAAATCTAATGTAGAAATAATGGCAACTGGACTACAAGGTACTTCAGTCAAGGGCTCAGCTTCACTTCTTCTGTCTTGCTGACCTGGGATTAGAGTGTCAGCAGGAAAGATGAACACTCATGGTGCAGTTCATGGGGTGAATGTGAATTTGTAGGAAATCTTGACATCCTTCCACCATATGCATTCATTGGCATTGTGCAGATGTTGGGATGGGAGAGGTGACCACTTACTGCCCATCACAGAATCACATCCCACCATCACTGGACATGCTTTTCCAGTCACCTAACTCAGCAGAAAGCTGAGGATCTGGTGTCTGTGACACTACAGACTCATGGAGATTAAAGAGCATTTGACTTCGTTGTTTTTTTTTCTGCACGGCATTTTGTTTTTATAATGTCACTGCTGACTCCTTGAGGGCCCCATTTCGTCACTACATTATTTCTTTTCTCTGCCAGTGTCACCTCGTTGGTTTCTGGATGTCAGGCCAGAGGGTTCAGCGCACCATGGAAACTCTGAGGTTGGCTTTGAAATGAAATCTGGGATTCAGCTCATTTGTCGTCTTGGGGAGTTTCCAGGCTGTGGTCACTCTGTGTGTGTTCGCGTATGCAGGGAATGAAAATTCTGCCAGTTGGAGGTTTCTTCCTGGACCAATGACAAATCTCACTGCCGAGCCAAAGCCCCGTGGCTCATCTCATGTCAGGTGCCTTCAGCATTAGCCAGACCAGATGTGGGTTTGTTAGGAAAAATGACTGCTTGTATTGATATTACTTCCAAAATTCTGTTTTTCTCCTCATTGTTTTGTGAAAAAGAACTGTCTCTGGCACCTCCTGCAGAAAACACAAAATAAGGAAAATGGGTTTGGAATTATGGCTTTGGTTCTGGTTTTGGCTGTTTTTGTCTCCTTTCTTTCCTGCTATCTTTCTCGTCTGCTTTTCTCTCTGAAAAAGTGGGGGGAGGCAGAGGGAAGGACCAAGTACTTGCTGCTCAAAGTAGAACCAGTACATTCTAATTTCTAAAGAACCTTACTTTTCTCTTAATATCTCTATATATAAGGAAAATGGCCTTCTCAGAAAGAAAAATTGAGAAAATTTCCAAGCTGCTTAGCTGGAAATAAATGCTTGGAATACTGAACTCACAGCATCACCAGGGTATGTTGTGCTGCTCTTTCCAAATTACCATCAGTGCTTCATAGAGAACCACACAACCTGGGATAAGGTGATCCCTCCTGTGGGGCAGCCTGGGTGGGAAGGGACCTTTGGCTTCCACCAGCTCAAGGGACAGGGACATGCTTTGCATGGGGACGGCACTGTGCTTGCACTGCAAATGCTGAATAGTCTTCTGGCTAACCCCAATGGGGCCATGCTGTGGTCTGAATGTCTTATGTCTCAGTACTGGGGACACTGGGATACTGGTAGCTCCCAGGAAAGGACCAGTAAGGAGGAAAGGAAAATAAACTTCTTAGTTCCAAACATCATTTCTGAGCATGAACCACATGCGTGCCATATGTCTGTGCACTGTGCGAGTGCATGTTTGCATGTAACCCATGTGCTTGAATTCAGTTAGCATTAGCAAGCATTTGTGTACAGGGTGTGAATGTGCAGACGCTGTGTGCTTTGGGCTGTGCTGCAGTCTGGGGCTTGGGCTGTGTGCTCTGGAAGCCCATGGTGTGAGCTCATAGCTGCCTTTGTGGATGAGGTGAATAGATGGGAATAAATGGATGGATGGGAGAGTGTGGATGGGAGATGGGCAAAGCCTCATTCTGGCTTCGTCTTCTGAGTTTCATCAGGAGGTTACTCTTTGTAGTGTGCAAAGAAGGAAAAGAGGCAGCAGCTAATCCACGTATCCCTGCAGTTCTTTTACCTGTTGTGTAAGAATTGCCTTATTGAAGGAAGTTTCCACCCCCAGTAGGTGAAGCATGTGCCGCTGTCTGAAGTTCACTAAGCTGAAGATGAAAGATAAAGGCTCTGAATTCAATTCAAAGTGTCAATATGTAACTTCATAACAAATGAAACATTTTTCAATTAGTGGTAATATGAAACAAAAGAGTGGGAAATAGAAATGGCAATCTTTTTAGGTAACCTGAAGGCCATTTCCAAGAGGCGCTGTGCATTAACAAAACAGAGAACACTTTTACATCACTATTTTCCCCTGTGCCCATAATAGCATAAAATAAAAAGATTTTAGATAAGATTTCATTCAGTGAATCAATTGTGAAACCACACAGAGCCTTAGTGGGCATTCAGTCCTCAATCTAATGGAAATTTTTACGAGGATGTCAATGCTAAGTTGATTCCTATAGCGGAAAGCACATACAAAGGATCCAATTACAGCTGGAAACCTTTTGCTTTCTAAGAGATGTTATTAACCCCTCAAGCACTGAATATGCAAAGGGTTAGTGAAAAGTTTGCTGATGAACTGGATGCTGGCTTATATTTCATTGCTTCCCCCCTGCCCCTGAAAGCTCTTTTTTCCTCTTTCCTTCTGTGAATGGAAAATAATACCTGATGCTTGTGGTAATTAACAGTCATAGCAATGCATGCAGCAAGCATATTGGATCCTAGAGGGAAGCCAGAAGTTCTATTAACTGTAAGAAGTGTCTACCTATATGTTTGTAACCTTAAAAGGTTATGGCGAATGTTAGATCTTATGTCAGGGAGTCCTCAGTGTCAGGGGAATTTGTAAGGTAGAAATAGATCCAGAAGCAGCAATAATTTAGGGAGAGAAGGAAGAGTCATAGCATCACCACCTGGAACATGTGCCAAAACACCACTGGGCACACTGGGTTCCTGAAGTCCGGCCTCGGGGCCACATTCTGGAGCAGTTACTACCAGGTCAGGGGGTGTCCCCTGGTTACAGCTCTCCAGTCTGTGGTGTGAGCAGCAGAAAACTTCACAGTGGGTTTTAAAGCAATATGCTTGGAGCCTGGATATGCAGGCTTCGAGTTCTACTGTTACAAGCCCATAGGCAGCTTTTCCTATTTTATATTAAAACGTTCATTACTTTATTGACAGTACAGAAGCAATCTGCCTGCTGAAGTCTCAGATGTGTGCCTCCTGCTGTGAGTGACAAGCACAGCTCCAGAACTGATCTCCAGCAAAGGGCTCACAAGAGAGAAGTCTGCGAGGTGTTCATCCCAGGTCTGTACACACCGTGTACATAGATATGAGCCTCTGTCCCTAAATGTGTGTCTTAGAAATGAAAAACAAAAACTGTGTGTCTGGTTCTATGAGCAAACTCAGTGCTATTCCCACTTGTGGTCAGGTCAAACTTTAACTTCATAGCAGTAAGTCTGATTCATGGCAAGGAGTGACCATGGAAGAAATGTTTATAAACTATCTGCTATCTGAGATCCAAGAGATGGAAGACCAGCCACAAACTTCAGATCTGCATCCAGATTTCAGGTACTCCAAAGTCCAGGGAACATTTCTTTTCTGAAAGAGTGTTGATGCAGCGGCACAGCTGCCCAGGGCAGTGGTGGGTCACCATCCCTGGAGGTGTTCAAGAACTGTGGGGATGTGGCACTTGGGGACGTGGTCAGTGGGCATGGTGGGGGGGTTGGGATTGGACTTGGAGATCTTAGAGGTCTTTTCCAACCTTATTGATTCTATGAAGAATTTCCTGTGAGCAAGACATGCCTAGTTAAAATGCAGCTCTAAGGTTGGCTTTGTCCTCATTATTCATTGTGCTGAAGAGGAGGGAGGCTGGCATATGAACTCATTTGCTTCCATGTGGACTTGTCGATCTCCTGTTCCCTACCCCTGCGTTTCTTTGCCTTGTCTGAGTCATGCTTTTTGGGTCCGCTTATGCTTCTGTGACTGAAATGCAAAACAATCTTCAGTGTAGCACGCACCTTTGAACCTCGTTCTTCTGTTCAAAATGACTTGCTGAGGTTTTATGTCAAGCCACTCTTCCAGCTTAATTTGGGCCAGCTTACATGGCCCAGTGTTGCTGTTTTAAGCTTTAACAGCACTGTCCTTACTTGGACGCACCAGCAGCATCAAAGTCTCTGTCAACACTCAATAAATAAGATAGCACACAGGCTGTAACTTTTAACGATAAATACTGCCCGTATCCTGTGATATGCCTTCTGGGGGAGTGATGAAGCATATTGCCATTGTATCCAAGGTGTGACTATCCTGCAACTAAGAGCTGCTATATTTAGGAGGCAGCCAACTGCAGCAGCAGTGGGGAGTGCTGAGGTGGCTGTAACTGATACCCCAAAATGGAGGTCAGTAATTTGACCTTTCTGCTCGGCAGCCAAACAGCTGAGCCTTGCTGTTGTCTTCTTAGACTAATTACAAGAGCAGAAGAGCTGATGCCTGTTTAGAAACGCTCTGATCAAATTGCTATAAATTACTTGTTTTAAGGAAAAATATCGATAACAAAAATGCTGTGTTCCTCATGTGCGAGACAGACCTCAGTGTTTCTGCTGAGGGGTCATGCATGGCTGTTACTTTCTCCGTGTTTTTACTTATTTTCATTTCATAGACAACTTTATTGTGGGGAAAATGCTAAAAATGGAGATTTCCAAGCAAACACTGTCTTTCAGATATTCTTTGAATATTCTCGGTAACACCATGAAACAATCTACTTGAATTGAAATGTGTTTTATGGAGCCAAACGGCTTTGATTTTCCTGCCCAGTTTTAGATTGAGAGATGGGACACATTTGTTAGAATTTAGATTTTTCAGGCGAAACATCAGAAGTAGTTCTGGTAATAATAATAATAAATAATAGGAAAATATCTTTTTGACATAACCCAGTCCTATAATTTCTTTAAGTGATTGGAAGGGTCTTTGAGTTCACAGCAGACATAAGAAGCAGTTAAACATCCCTAGCAAGCTCCTAATGAGGATGGTCTGCAGCTGTGCAGTGCTGGGGCTGCAGCTTATGGCAGCAGGGACAAAACAGGAGAGCAGCTCGCTTGTTGTCTAGGTGGCCTGGTTACTCCTTCAGTGTCCTTGCAAGAGGTTTTGGGGATATTTCTCAATACTTTGCTTTTGTGTGCATCTGAATGAATCCACTGCTGGAGTTTTCATCACTTCATTTCAGTAGTGTTCTAGATATGATTTTGGGAACCAGAGAACCTCATACTTAGCTATTCTACCCTGCACCATCCTCATCCTTGAGCATGATTCAGGTACAGTAAGCAGAAATCACTGCCTGTCCAAACATGAAAACCCAAAGGTGATGGATGTGCAAGGATCACACATGATTTCAGAAGAAATATCTGCTCTGCTTCCATCACGTGTTTACTACATGGACTTTTCACATTGCTGGATTTCTTATTGGCCTTGTCTGTCCTGTGCTTTGAACTCACCTTGGCTCTAATATTGTACAGTGCACCTTGTGCAGCAGTTTTGCTGTCATTTAATTGCCCTGCGTGAGCATTGCTTTGTTTTGCTGCCAAGGTATGTAGGATATAACGCATTGAGCTTGTTTTCTTTTCCTACCCTCCTGGCCCTGAGCCAAAGAAATGCCTTCACCTCATCACCTGCAGCTCTCCCTTCTAATATCTCTCATTTTAAATTAACCCTCACATTTTCTCTCTCAGGCATGGCAGGAATTTTGCATTTCTAGCACTTCAGAGAGATGGCTTTGTCAGTGCTAGGCAAGGACTTGTCCCTCCAGATGTCAGTGATCTCGTAGCTTCCTTTCTGCTGCATGTGCATAGGTGAAAATCTGATTCCCAGTGGGTTTTACAAGGACAAAATATTGGGTTAGGAGAAACTGCACAGGGCCAAGACACCACTATGGGACAGCTGAGCAAAGCTCATGAGGACTCCCTTCTCTTGTCAGACTCAGGTTGCATAGAGGTGGTACCAGAGATACACAAATCAAGAGTGAGACAAACCACAACTCGTAGATAAGGGATGCAACCAAAGATTAAATCTCATCAGCAGCACGTTCTGCTGGTGCCTGGATTCCTGTCCCATCCAGTGGGTCAGCTGGGCTCTTATATGATATTGCTAACAGAGACCATGCTCTGCTCCATCCTCAGGACATTTCCCTCTGGTTCCAAGATTGCTGTGAGCCTGGGGTGGGCACAAATGGAGCCAGAGCTCAATGTATCTCCTGTGTATACATGCTAGCACTTCATCTTTTGCTTGATAATCCTGGCAAAAGTCTAGCAGTGAATGGAGAGTTTACTGGTGGCTATGTTGAGTTTGAATTTTAATGCAGGCATCCGGGGCTGGGCTGGATTGAACATGGGTTTGAAAGTTATTCTGTACCATGCTGGGCAGATATATGTTTGGATTCTCTTCTTGTTTATGTATTTTTCTTGGCCCCTGCAACCGCGTCTGCATTGTGATTAAAAAGTATTTAATTAACATACAAAAATAAAATTAAAAAGTGTAATAGTTATTGTAAAAATAAAACTGCACCAAACCACTCAGGCAAACAGCGCCCTGGGGAGTTGGTAAGCTTGGAAAAGCTGGAAAAATACAACTACAACTGTAACAGCTTCTCCTGAGAGGGGTACAACAGGCTAGAAAAATACAACCCACCATCTACTGCAGCCAACAGCCACCCTGAGGGCACAGCGGCAGGGAAAATGAACCACACACCCCATGCCAAAGCAAGAGAAGTGCCTTCCCCCTGCATACCTCTAAGCCTAGGAGCACAACCAGCCAGCAAAGCCAACAGAGAAGGGCTTAGAGCAGGAAGTCCAGGTCAGGGAGGTGAGCTTTGCAATTAGTCCTGCATGCTGTGAGTCCAGGCATTGTCATTATCTCTCAAAGACCACGGTCTTATCTTGAGTTCTTTGAAAGCCCATCCCAGGAGGAGCTGGGACAGGAGGTGGGGGCTGAGCGTGTGTCAGGGACCCCTTCTGTGGGCAGAAAAATCATAGAATCACTGAGGCTGGAAAAGACCCCTAATATCATAGAGCTCAACTGTCCACCTACCCCCAGTACTGCTCACTGACCATGTCCCTAAGTACCACATCAGAGAACTCTGCTGTGCCCAGAAATGCTTCTGTCATGTGATGTCTTCTGGCCCCTTGTGGTGCCTCCAGACTCACTCATGCACTGGTGTATCTTTCTCAAAGGGGTGATTTAAACCTCTCTAAGTCCTGAATACATAAACTCTTCTAAATTGCTATAGTCACATTTTTACTCCCCTTAAAAAGCAAGTGTAAATTCCTCGTGGCCGGCCACTTTTTATGGATCCCTTCAGTGCTTTTCTGAGTTGCAAGGTCCTTGGGCCCCAGCCATGAATATCAGGTTTGCAGCAACTGAATTATTTTCGTGATTAAAGATAGTAAAGGGTTTACAGGCTCTTTTTCATAGAATTCTCTCTTGGTTGCAGTTGTCTTGAGCTCTGCTGTATTTCACAGAAAATGAGATGGGAGTTCATGCCAAAGCTAAAGGTTCATTTCAAAACCACAGTAGAATTGTGAATACAGTGATATAAATTAGGCTTTGTTTTTCTGCTGGTAGCTCTGGTAGCAGAGGGCCTATCTCCCACACCTGGGAGCAGACTGTAACATGAACAATTCTCCTTCTTCCAGAAGAACTGAATTTAATGCATCTTTTCTCTACAAAAAGAGTCATCACTTCTCCGTGCCCACTCCTCCCCACTATGTGCACTGGGGATTGTTATATTTTGCATTTTTTTTTTCATAAAAGTCCTCAGACATTAGCTTATTTTACAGACTTCTTCAGGCTGGGATGCTGCTGCTGGAAGAAGGCTCAAGGTGCATCTCCTTGGTGTCTGTGTACAGAACAAATAAGAATGGATGAGCCCAAGGCCACTGACCAGAACAAGAAATCAGTTGTTTGTTGTGACAAGAACTCTTGGTGGTTAATCTTGTCCCTGACAACATTATTGTATTTGTCCCTGCAGTGCTGGGTGTTTGCCGGTTCTGTTCCAGTCTGGAAGTTGGTCTACCAGATGCTTGAGAGGAGACAGCCAAAGCCCTGTCATTCTCTGGGGTTTCCCCCTTGGCATCGCTCTTATGGGCACTGAGCTAGTTATGGAAGCCCTGGAAAATCATCCTTCAGATGGAGCTGCATCCTCTCCAGACAGGTGCTATATTTGGCCTTCCTACTCCATGCTACTAGGAAGCAGAGATTTATGAGCCAACTCAGTGATATATGGCATTTGGTTCTGGTCCTGACGGCTTGAAGGATCCTGGACCTTAGATTGTTTCTGATCCCTTGGCCTAGCAATGCTGCTCTGGCATGGCTCCAGGGCAGAATTTAGCAAGTCCTGCAGTTCAGGTCAGTAGAATTTTTTAACTACTGACAAATGTGATCTTCCTCTGCTCCTTACACTTGAGCTGTCTCCATTTATTTTCCTGTCTCTGAAATCCCTCTTTACTCCTGGTTCAAGCTGTTCACAAACCTTGCTGAATTTCTGCAGCCATTTCTTTTCTTCAGGCTGAAACTTTAGTCTGGCCTTATAATTATAACATTATTAATGTATTTTTATCATTGTTAATTATTTTTACATGCTGAAATTGATTCAATATGCTTGGAGCTGCCATGCTAGAACATGCCTTGATTCTCTTCCAAGCTGGAGCCCTTGCACACTGAATGTGGAGAGTTCCAATGGCTTTAAATCATTCCAAACCTCACCAAGTGATTTAAGTTATTGGAGTGCATTCAAGTTTTTATAAGCCCTCGAAAGTGAACCCTGCTTGGATTCTGGGTATGTACAGTGCAGCGGGATCTAAAATGATTTGAGTGCTTGACATATTTTCTAAGCCTTGTATGGCTGGGGAATAATCAAGCTTGTTGGGCAGTGCACTGTGCAGACCTCGTATGATGGTAACTCACATTTTAAAGATGATTCTAATTCCTTTAAATTCAAACATTCCTACTTCATTTAAGCGACTTTGATTAGAGCACGTTGTGTGGCTTGGAGGATCAGCAGTACAATGCATTTCATTCACCCCTGGGTTGATGAATTAACTCCTGCTGAAAGTGGACATCGAGGCAAGCCATCATCAGCAATGCTGTGGTCACAGGCCAGCAGTTGTGCTAGGAGCCAAGGTGCTGAGCAATGGGTTGAACCCAACTTGAATCTCCAGATGAGGTCTTACAACTAAATCAGATGGTGTCCATCTTGATCTTCCTGCAATGTCATAGAATTGTTAAGATTTGAAAAGACCTCTAAGATCCCCACGTCCAAACCCAGCCCACCCCACCATGCCCACTAGCCATGTCCTTCCTTGCTACATCTTCACAGTTCTTAGCACCTCCAGGGACAGTGACCCCACCTTCTCCCTGGGCAGCCTGTGCCAGTGCCTGATGACTCTCTGAGAGAACATTTTCCTAATGTTCAACTTTAACCTCTCCTGGTGCAACTTTAAGCCAACAACTCTTGTCCTATCACTGTTATATGGGAGAAGAGACTGATCTCCACCTTGCCACAACCTCTCTTCAGGTCATTGTAGAGAACAATAAGAGAACTCCCTTGAGCTTCCTCTTCACCAGGCAGAACCATTCCAGTTCTCTCAGCCACTCCTTATAAGACCCACAAGGGTTTGTGTTTCAGACCCCTCACAGATACGTTGCCCTTCTCTGGTCACACTCAAGGGCCTCAAGGTCTTTTTGCAGCGAGGGGCCCAATGCACCACATCCATGCATCAGACCAAGCAGCCTTTGGGGGATATTTTCTCAGCAGGAGAATTGCAGAGACCAACAGCTTGACATACTGAATCTTCATATTAAAGTTTCCTGGGGCAGAAAGTTGGTGTAAGAAAGTGGGGAGGAGACCAACATAGGCCTCTGAGAGTTCAGCAGACAAACCAATGCTGCTGGATTAGAGGAATCACTGCACTGGGTGGTATGGGCTGCAATACCAAGATGCTGACTGCAAGGCTGGGTAACAGCAGAACCCAGAGCACTGCAACTTATTTACTTGTTTCAGATTTCAGTTTTTATGGACAACTGCAAAGCATCCCCACTATAGTTCCTCCACCTTGCAATCAAATAACAAGCTTTTTGTACTCACAAAGGCAGCTGTTGAGCACATTGCTGTAGATTGGATCTTGCCTTGATGAATTGTTTCATTTAGTTTGATATCATTAGGTGCACAGCGTCTATACGTGAACCTGTGCAGTAAAACATCTAAGGTTTGTACCCCTAAGACTAATTTCTGTTGTTCTTACCGGGTAAATGACAGCCCTGAGACCTGTGAGTGCTGAGGACCTTAGAAAATTCAGATGCTTTCAGTTATGTGCCCACGCATGGCTTTAATGATCTCATTTTATTTAAAAGGCAGTTTTTAATCCTAACAAACTCAATTCTGCCCCGATAAAATAAACACAAATCCAAAACAACTTCGAATAAAACAAAAAATCTGAGCTTAGCCACCTATTGAGGAGGGCAGAATTTGGCCCATTATCCTGCCCAAGTTCCATTTCAGCAGCAGGACATAATATTATTCATCATCTTAGCAGTGACAGTGCAAAACACTAACTGCTGTACATTCGAGGAACAGGTTCTTATATTTTAAACAACACATAATTCTCCTGAAAACCTTCTTTTATTAAAAAGTTTTAAGAATAATATTAAATACATAAACAGCCATGTTAATTAGATTATATAGTTAATGTACATTGGAACTATGACTTATTGCAGAGTTACTGACCATGAAAGCACATTTTGATCATTCCAGTCTGTAATCCCCACTTAATCCATCCCCAGCCTGTCAATCAGTGCAATACAATCAGGATATTTATGATCGCATCAGACCAGAGATCTGGAAGAATTTAGCAACTTTGCAGAGCTGAATCCAGAAAAGAAGAAGGGGGAAAAAAATGTTTCCACTGGCAAAATGAAACGTTGCCAGGAAAAACATTATTGTTGACTTGGCCCATGTAATTGAATTTTCTACTCAGAAGTAACTTACAAACCAGCAACTAGGAGAAATTATCAATACTGGGAACTCTCATAATAACAAAGCAGAGAGTTTTACCTGGCACAGCACTTTTTTATATCACTTTTTTTCCTTTTTTCTTTTCTTTTTCTTTCTTTTTTTTTTTTTTAATGTAGTGCTGTGGTTTTTTCCTCTCCTCGCTTTTGCCATCATGAAATAATTCAAATCACTGGAGCAGAAGGAAAAAGCATCCCTTTCTCAGGCCCCCTGCCTCACTCCATCCACCACAGCCCCCATTCCAGTGGCTGAGCACCTCCCAGCATGAGCTGTGTCCCTGGGCACAGGGAAGACTTCTGGGTGTTGCTGGGGTGTCCGATTCCCTGCCCAGACTGGGGAAGCCTTCAGGATCCAGATTGTTTTTAAATATCTGATTCATGTCTCAATATTTCTGGAGATCTGAAATATAAGATCAAAGATATATGGCAGTAGGGACAGCATAGTGTTGGTCTGCAATAGGGGCTTAAGAATGGTCTCATTTCAGGGACTAGAGTGGCTCTCTTGTGGGTTATTTCATAGAAACATTAAAAGAATCATCGGAAAAGATCTCAATGACCCCCCAGCACAACTCCAAACCCAACCCATCCCCCCATGCCCACTGCCCACGTCCTTCAGTGCCACATCCCCACAGTTCTTGAACACCTCCAGGGACAGTGACCCCACCACCCTCCTGGGCAGCTGTGTCACTGCATCTCCTCACTTTCGGAGAAGTTTTTCCTAATATTCAATCTGAACAACCCCTGGCACAACTCGAGGCCACCACCTCTCATCCTGTTACTTGCTACATGGGAGAGGATACCAACATTTGGACACACCCCATGGCATTGCCATCTTGCTTTGGACATTTTCTTTCTTTCTTTCTTTCTTTCTTTCTTTCTTTCTTTCTTTCTTTCTTTCTTTCTTTCTTTCTTTCTTTCTTTCTTTCTTTCTTTCTTTCTTTCTTTCTTTCTTTCTTTCTTTCTTTCTTTCTTTCTTTCTTTCTTTCTTTCTTTCTTTCTCTCTTTCTCTCTTTCTCTCTTAAGGGAATAAAATGAAGCAGAAAAAATTAGAAAGGAAGATGTAAGATGAGTGAGAAAGCAGCTGCCTATGCACCAGCACTATTCAGTTTGGGGTGCAGGAAGATCAAAGGAGCTGTAGAAACAGTCTAGAAATGTGTTCTCTCCATCAAAGAATAATTCTTGCATATTGACCTATGATCCTCCCATTGATGAGATGCAATCAATTACCTTCGTAACAGACGTCATCCTTCTGCATTCAAACAGGGGAAGAAACTGAGGCAGGAGGATGAGCTGTCCTCCTGCTCAAGCCTGTACATGGGGTATGTCTTCATCTGTTTTGACATGCGAATCTGGAATTTGGTTGCTTAGAACATCCCACAACAACTTGATTCTGCACCAAGAACTGTGAAGTAACAATGTTGTAAAGGCTTTTCTCCCCTCTCTGACAAGATGAGGATGAGCAAACATTGTGATCAAGCTCAGTCAGCGCCTTTTCCCTCCAAGGCTGAATGAATATAAGCATGTTCAACACTTGTCATTTGGTCATGGTCTGGTCTCTTGCCTGGATGGCAAATGGCTGGATTCCTAAAAATGTTTCTTCTGCACACACCGATGATGGTAGCTGTGCTGAGCTTGGGCAGACAATCCTCTGCTGAACTTTCCAAGTTCCCACTGGCTTTTTAACTCCCCATCTTTATGCTCAGGGCCATTGGAGCCTGTGCTCAAAGAACAGGCTTGCTGGGCTCTTGATGTCAGCTCCTCCAAGGCACATTTCTCTCAGTTGCTGCTTCATCGCCTGTGACTTAGAACAATCTCAGGAACATTCTCAGTATGAGAAATGGGCACAAATTTCTTGAACTGTTAAAGAAAAACACAAAATAGAAAACAGCAGGATAATCAATAATCCCTATGGTTCACCAGGATCCATCTGATAAAGGGATCCAGTCAACACCCCTTCCCTGCTCTGATAGTGACAAAGCCCTTGAAATGGAGCATTGTCATGGGATTAGTTTTCGGCTTGTAAAAGAAATGCCTTAGCAGCTAGCAGCATGATGCCATCGTCCTGCTGACAGTGCTCGGTGTCACTGATACTGCCTGACACAGCTTCTGTATGGCCACGGTTTGTTTTCATTAAGCTGTTATCCAAACCGCCCCTTTTTAGGATGTTTTCCTCTATTTCTGTACAGGTGCTGGGGCACCTCTTTATCTGTATAAGCCAAAGCTGCATGGAGAGTCTTCAGTTTTAATCGGGCATTAAAAAGAATAAATTCAGTAACTACTAGCTCTGGACCCTGTGCTGCCCATAGTGCAACATGGCTGCTGCCTTGAGAATGCAAAACACATCGGTTGTAGTTTGTTTCTATCACAGTAATGTAGTTGTATATATGCCACTTTCCCAGGAATGTAAATGCTTCGTTAGTTCTGTCCCTGTCCTGAAAAATCTAATATGGCACAAATAAAGTGCGGTAAATGGCTTCATGGAAAGCAGATGTGAGTGGAAGCCTAAACTCCTACCAAGGCTTTAGGGGACTTCAAAGACTGAAAGAAAGAGCTGAACAAAATATTCAACTGTGCCAAATTTTCACTGTTCTTGATGAAAGAGCAAAAGTGAGGAGGGGGAAAAAAAAAAAGAATCTGGCTCCTTGTTTTAATTTTCTAGTAGCCTACGGCAAGACTTCTTGAAGGAATAAATTACAAGCAAGCAGGGAGAGAGACTGAATGGAGCAACTGACTGCTAGCGCGGAACAAAGGGCATTCTTGGAAGGATCTGGCTTTAGAGAACCTAGAAGTTGTCAGCTCAGTTATCAGGAGGCAGTCCCCCTCCCTGCTGCTTTTGAGCAATGCCACAGCTCCCCGTGAGCTGACTGCATGCAAATCCCATCCCTGCGCGGCAGTCCTGAATGCTTGGAAAGTGTCCTCTGCTGAAGTGTTTTGTGGGACAGCCAAGGGGAGAATGCTTTGAAAGCTTGGCACCAGATGGGAACACGACATAGATGATTGCAAGCTTTAAAGTTGTTTTCCAGAACAAGATATTCGGGCTGGACTTGGAAACGGTGTAGAATATAGATGATGGCATTCAAGAGGCTAAAATGCGCCAACTTTTAAGGAGGGAAAAAAAAGTATAACGCATTCCTGTTGTTTTGGGTGTCATGTAGTATATGAGGATGAAAAAAACACGCACAGAACAATCATTCTTTCTTCCTTGGATTCTGTGTGGGAGCAAAGGTTGTGGCTGAACAAAAGATGGAAATGGAGGGAAATATGAAAGAAATGGAGCTGCACTGCTTGTGTTAATTTCTTTGTGTTGCAGTCTTGCAAGTCTTGTTTCACCTAAGATTTCTTCCATCTCTAATCCCTTCCAAACTGTCCCTGAAGGTTCTATTCATGGTGAATATATGACTGGAGTGGTTCCTCTGGTGCTCAGTGCCCAACATCTGGAGAAGGCTCAGTGGGTACCAGTGGTCTCCTTGCCCCTGTTCAGGTCCAAACCTTGATCATAAATGCCAGACTGTCCTGGTATGGGCACACAGTTCTGAGTGGTCCCTGCACTGGGAACCCCTTTACTGTGGATGTTCCTTAGGCACAGGGCTGCCTTTCACCTTCAAGACCCAGCATCCCACCTGCAAGCGTCTGATCATTTCTTCTGTAGGTCCAAACACGGGGAAACCCTTTCTGGGAAGGAGATGCCATCCAGTGCCAGCCAGTAATGGAGCAGCGAGACCTCAATTCCCAAAATCACAACATTTCTGTACTACCTGTGACAAGCACTGTCCTCCCCACTCCTGCTTCCTCATTCTTCCCTCTCCACCTCCTAAAGGCAGATAATTTTCCATCGGCGTTAACCCCCTCTTAGTTGCACAATACAAAGCGTAATTCATGTAGATGCTTATTGTGACTGAACATGACAATGAGCTAATGGTTTGCAGAAACCCTTCTGCAGATGGACACAGGGTTGTAAATTAGCTGCAGGACCTCAAGGCAGATTTACCAAACACAATTGTGCTGCCGCGGCTGAAAATAATTATGTTTGCTTGAGTTTGGGCCAGGCTGCCTAAAGATCCCCCGCAGTGCAATGAGCTGTTGGTGACTTGACCTGTGCTTTTAGGTGCAATTCTGGATTTTTTCTAAATGTCGATGGCATTTTTCACAGTGGTTCTGTAGCAACAGACAAGCAACTGTTCCAGGGGAACAGACAAGAAAACAGGGCAGCAGAAATGAGCAGCGCTAAAGAAGAAGGAAAACCCGGTAGGTGCCAACAGCGTCACTGATTTCCCACTCATTTTCCTGCAGTAGCCCAAATACCAGCCTGTATTTGTTCGCCGCTGAAGCCTTCGACCTCAGCCTGCCCTTCTCTCCCCCAGAGCTGACAGTAAGTGAAGAAATGCTGAATTCATTCATCTGCCCGAGATGCCTTTGAAGTCCACCACTAAAAGCTCTATTGTTTTATTAGCTGTTAATGCGGCACGGGGGAATTACGCTGCGCGCAGCAGAGCTGGGGTGCGGGGGGAGCCCTTCCTGGTAATTTGTCACCCTTCAGATGTATGACACACTCTGCTCTGCAGACACGCCGGGAAGCTGAGGCTGGAGCTGCTCGGTGTGGAGTTCCACTGCAGCCAGTGGGATCTCTGGGGCTGAGGAACTGGGACAGCTGAGAGCTCACCTCCACAGCCTCTGTTGGACACTGTGCTGGCCAAGGCCACAGGATTAATGGATCATGGGTTCTGGACAAGGCTGGTGCAGGTTGTGTGGGTGATTCTCAGTGGGGAAATGGGGCTAGAAATGGAAGAGATGGCAGCTGGAGCCCAGGAGTAGCTGCAGATGGTGGGGTCAGGGGTACTTTGCCTCTTCCTACATTAAGGTGGCTTGCTAATGAGTGCTTGAAGGCAGTCCATCTAAATCCCTCTGCTGCCCTTTCCCTGTTGTGCTGCTTCTGTTAGGGGCTGCACAGTGAGTGGAGCTGTGGTGTGCTGCTGCCTTCTGCAGGCTCCTGAGCACCTTCAGCACTTGTCATGGGCTAAGGAGATAAGCTGCAGGCTTCAAGATGTGCTTCATTGCCCCTGCTTGTTAGCGCGGCTTCCCAACCAAGTACAAGCATGTTCTGGGAGTGCAGCTGAGCTGCAAGGTAAGGCCATTCTCACACATGCACTCTGCACAGAAAAATGGTCAGTGATCATCAGTAATTGAAAGACTGTTGCCTTCTCCTCTTCATCTCTTTGCATCTCACCTCTTTCCTGGGCTGTGAGATCTGTGTACAGACACGCTCTGCAGCTGCAGGCTGGCTCATTACTGCAGTCATCAGGTGAATACTGAGACCTTTACAAGGACAGCACAGTGCTTTGCATGACTGCCTAACTATGCTGCAAGGTGTGGTTTTTATCACGAAGCTCATGAGTTGGGCATTAAGATCATTTCTTTCTGTGATGTAAAGCTGCTGCTGTTTGTTCCTGGGGAAAATGAGTCCTCCAGCATTTTCCCATGGCAGAGAGGGGAAGGGTCATGACAAGCTTGTTCACTAACATCCATAGCACAGTGTGTGCAATCGATTTGGTCTGCTGTGCCCCCACCTCTGGGCTCAGGCAGATGCAGGCAGGGTGGTGGTGGAGCAGAAGGGGACAAGAACTTATCAGTGAAGAAGTCAGAATTCATTTCTAGTATGGTCACATTTTTATTACATGAGCATTTTTATTACTTCACGTTTTTATTTACAGAGCAGCCATGCAGAGGTAGAAAACAGCTCCCAGTTCAAGGTCCAGATCCAGCAAACAAGGTTTGTATGCACTGTGCACTAAATGTACACCTCACTGAACTGGAGCCATTGGGTTTAAAATGCGTATCTGCATCGAAGCATTTAAAGATTTATTGTTGCTGGTCTCAGTTTGGCTGAGAGATATCCTTGTGAGGTAGGAGTTACAGAACTGAATCCAGTACATAGCACAGATTAAGATGCTCCTGAATGGTTTAAATGTCAGTGGCCTTTATAGGTTTTCTCCTAGAGGGACTTCGATGTTCTTATCAATATCTTTGCAACAAATCTGGTCCAAGGTAAATATTTGCAAACAGGAAAAAAATAAATAAAATTATGGCCCAATGTTTACATGGGAATTTAGGGGTTGGCATGTTCCTACCCTCCCCAGTTGCCCAAATGGGAAGATACTCTTCTATGTGGAACAAACCCCTGCAGGCAGCACAGATGCACAGTTCTGTTGGCCCTGGGGGATTTCAGGCTCATTAACAGGGCAGGCCCAGGTCTCTGCTCCCCATCAATGGGGAATTTGCTCCCCAGCAGCCCCAGCTCAGAGCCCTCAAGCCATGAACTGGAGCCTCTCCACAGCAGCTCAATAGATTGCTTCCTCACCACTCATTGTCCAGGAGTTTGAGAGACATCTGAACCCAATCCCAAATTTTGCTGCTATAATGCTTGGAAAATGCATTTAAAAGGAGGCATTTACTCAAAAAGCTACTCCACAGAAATGGTTCTTTCATCATGTTCCCATTAACCTTAGATTGCTTTTAAGCACTTTCTCTTCCGTGGGAATGAAGCTGAGGAATATTTCCAGCTACTCCAAAATTTTTATTTCAGCTCATGGGAATTAGTCAAACCCGGGATATCAAATAGAATCCAAACCTGGCCGGCTCTTTGTCTTCCAAAAACACTCTCAGCCCCATTGTTATGTCTCTGAATTCAGAGCCCCATTGCTGAGCATAAGGTAAGGATTTGGGGAAGCTCATCAGCATTTTTGGGGCCAGCAGCGAGCCTGCTCCTGGGGCACTGCTTTGTGAGCACTGTGTTGTCCCCTCTGCAGGACAAGGCCCTAAAGCTGGAGAAGGGGATGTGGGATCTATGCCATCTGCTTGGTGGCATTCATGAAGGGCGCGTGCTGCATATTGCATCTCCCTTCTGGGCAATGGGAGCTCGCTGCCAAACCCCTGGCTGATAGCAGCACAGTTCTCCCAGCTCCAATGGGAACTGTCACAATTGGAGACAAGCAGGGTCTTTTCCATCCCCAGGTCCTTGCAAATGCCTGATGCTGTCACAGCCAGCCGTGTTTCCAGATGGGTGAAATTCCAGGGGTCGATGATGGATTTGATGCATCTCAGATGATGACAGCGGAGGTGCTGACTCCCCCTTTAATTCCTTCCCTTAACAGACAAGGTCCCTGAACCTGACCCACACTGCCGACATGTGCAGTGCTTGTTTCTCTTTGCAGCCTGTCTGCTTGGCTTTGCTTCCTCCCCCTGCTCCCAGCTCCCCACTTCTTTCCTGCGGGAAAGATTAGGAAGGATAGGAAGTCATCTGTGCAGAAGGCACCACTGGCCAAAGTAAATACAGGTCACAAGATTAGGCTTCATCAGAACTTTAAGCCTGGCCCAAGCTAAACAAATGAGCTGTCACGGTCTGGTAAAAGATCCAGTATGAGCAAACCGGCATGACTGCGAAAATGGTAAAGCAGCTAATAGGTTTTGCAATATGGAAGTTTTAAGTTTTGTTTTTAATGCTGCATTCCTGAGAGTCAGGTCTTGCACCGATCTTCAAATGCCAGTAATTCTGTGTGCTGGCCCCACTTGCTACCAGGCAATTACCTCCCAAAGCGCAGCAGAATGGCTCCTTGAGGCTGCTACCTCCCACAGACCCTCCCAGCAGAGGGATGAGTGCAATGGGGAAAAGCACCCATCTGAGCTCCAGCTCTGGGCTCTTGGCTGTTGTTGCTGTGAGCCTGAAGCTCCCCATGAATTTCAGGACAAGCAAAGTGATACCAACAGCCCTTGAGCCATTCAGACATCTAACTCTTTAATGCCTACGTATCTACATAAAACCCACCAATGATGTGATGGCAATGGGCTCCTCAGGGATTACGTAGTTGTTCACACAAAGAAAGAAAAGGTTATTTAAATGGGAAATGTTGCAATCTCCATTTGCACTGGTAGAAATATTTTCTCTTGCAATGAGTACATCCTGTGCACATAGGCCTCAGACGTTGCCCTGCAGTGCAGCCCGGGGCATGTGAACTCCTCCTGGAGCATTTTTGGCCCTGACTCCTACACGGTAGGGCCACTTGTGGAGGGGAGCTGGTGTAGTAACGTGCACTGAGCTGCAGAAATCTGCTGCACTGCGCTATGTTCAGTATTCTCTGGTCGTAACCGTTGCAAGAAAAAAGGCAACAAGCATTAAATGTCTTGATAGAACAAAAGCCAGGCTTTTAATTTTGTTTTAATGTACTTGACAAAGCTTCAGCATAGAGCCAAACCAATCTCCTGTAAGTGTGCAAGGGCTGAGACAATTTAAAAACCCAAATATTTATCCCAATAGAGACCTTGCAGCTTATCAGGTAACTGCAGGCTGTGTTTAGGCCATTTTTAACTGGGCATTAAAAGTCTTTTTGACACATGCTTTATTCCCCTACAATAGACCCTAACAGCCCCTCCGAGGCTTTCTACAGCCTTATGTGTAAAATGTAATGGGGATTGGTTTAAAGAGTGGAATTTGACCCGAGAGAGAGGTGAGTATTTGGGGACTACTTAGTCCTCAGTAGTACTTGGGGACTCTTTAGTTTGTGGGGCACTTTATTGCTCATTAGTGCTTGGGGACGCTGTGTTGTACTCATTAGCATGCAGCATGGGCTGCCTGGTGGCTTTCTCCATTTAAACATCTCTGTGGTGTGGGACAGCATGTAGACCTGCCTCCTCCACCAGGAAGGAGCTGCAGGAGCAGGGGCTGCTTGGAGCAGTCGGGGAATCCCCAGAGGTGTTGGCAGCAGAAAAGGGCTGCCAAGTCCTGTTGGACACCAACGTGACACCATGGTGCGTGACAGCCTCTGTGTTTACACAACTGAGTACACACAGACAGGAGAATGAAGCTGCCTGCAGGGGAACCACTCATGCCAGGGGATGGTTATGTCACTCCAGGTACCAGTGTGGACTGGGAAGTCCTTCCTTCTGCCCTGGCCTTCTGCAGAGGACAGTGCTGTACTGCTGGCAGACCAGCTGTGATTTGCAGTGGCTGGGCAAAGAAACCACAAAAAATCTCAGAATCATGGAATCATTAAGGTTGGAAAAGACAACTGAGATCACCAGGTCCAGCCAACAACCCATCACCAGCATTGCCCACTGAACCATGTCCCCCAGGGCAGCCTGTGCCAATGCATTGCCAATCTGAGACCAATGTCTCCTGGTGTCCAACCTGAACCTCCCGTGGTGCAGCTTGTGGCCATCACCTCTCATCCTATCACTGTTACCTTGGAGCAGGGGCTGACCCCCACCTCTCCACAACTCCTTTTGGGGCACTGTAGGAAGCGAACAGGGTGGCTCAGGCTGGTGGCAGTTTTACTCACTTTTACTTTTCCCATTAGCTTAAATGATTCCCAGACTTGTGAACTCAGCAAACAGGGATCGAGTTTTCTCCAGCAGGCAAGGTTTACTCCAGGTCTGGAATAGTGCCCGAACTTCCCAGCGGTCAGGAAAAAGCTTGTGGGGAACAGATGAGCGACTCCTTTTGTATTTTCCACCCATCGGGAAAAGCTGCATCTGAGAAAATAATAGCTGAACTGGAAAATAAAATTAGACAAGTCTGAAAAAATATGGAAACCATCTCTGACCTGGTATTAGAAAAGAGTCTCAAGTATTAGAAAGGAGAGAAGCCGAGAGAGGGAATGGACAAGTTTTGGCCTCTGCTGGGAATATGGAAGGAATTATTTCATTCTTTTTCCCCGTCTATTTGTTCCCTCCATGGCACTCTGTGCGGCTTGCCCTCTGTCTCTGTCATAAATGTGTGGCAGAGACAAGTTTTTCAGAGGTCCCCACGAAGCCATCTGTTTTGCATCTGTGGTTATGCATATGTAAATATTATTATTAATAGTAGCAGAAGCAATCATAATGACAGCAGGAATAGAAACACTATTAATAGTGCGAGCGCTGACGCTGGTGTTTGTGCTGCTGCTGGCGGCCGTGCTGTGTGCTGGGACAGCTCTGAGTCTGGGGAGGACCAGGAGGAAGATGCTGCCATATGGAGCCATCAGTGGGCACAGCCACAGCCATATCACGATGGGGCTGTGCTGCCCAAGCACCACGATTCTCTGCAGACCCTCACCAAGGACCTTCCTGGGGGGAAATGGCTCCCAACCACCGCCAGCTCCGTGCTGTTCCTGCTCCTATAATAAGGGGAGAAGGATTCACAGTGGAGTGAGCACATCCCAGTAGTTCTGAAGTACCTGGACACAGCTGGAAGAGCTCCATGAAAAAGGTAATTGCATCATTCCTGCTTATTCAGGGGCTGATTGGGTCCCATTCAGGTTGGGGCATAGAACTGGTTTCTTCATAGCCCAGTGCCGTAATCTGGGTCTAACTCCCAGCCCAAGGAATCTCATCCCTGTGAGGACAGTGGGATTTTGGGGTGTGCAGCCTGTGCTGGGAGAGGTACAAGCCAAGGAACCACAGCTCAGCACACAGTTCTGCCAGGTTCTTCCTGCATCGAGGCAGTACCTTTGTTCTAATGGGAGGAACATTATTCTGTTCAGCTCTGGTTGTTTTGCTGGGTCTGTAGTGCATTACACAGCCCAGCCTCTGGTTTGTATTTTTTCCAGTTATCGTGTTTCATGCATCCTGGCCTCTTGCATCCAGCCCTGCATCCCCCCAAGCAGACATAACGGGATGTGGGCCTTGAGCTCACTGCCCTCAGGTGCACAGAGCACTGCAGGATGCTGCCCCGCATTCCCTGCTCAGGGACCCCCATCCCATTACCACAGCTGGGGCAGGGCTCTGGGGTTGTGCTGCTGCCCCTCAAACTTCACATCACCAAGTTTCTGAAGTCTGGCTGGAACCCACCATTTTTGGAATGGGAACAACCCATTTTTGGCCGTGGCAGATCACAGAAGCACAGACAAGTGTAGGTGCAGCTGTCATTGCTTTTTAGAAGCTCACTCTTTGGCAGAGCACCGTAACTTCTCTCAAACCTCCTGCAGTGTTGTGCTGAGTGCCCCTGTGCCCATCTGTCTGCAGGTTCTGGGGCAGATGGAGTCCTCCTCTCTCTTAGATATCTTCATCCACAGGCATTTAAAACACAAGAAAACCACCTGTGAACTTCAAAAGTGCATTCCCCCACTGGTTCTACCTGCCCTCCTGCAATGACAGCAACTTCCCAGGGCACAAAGAAACCTTTGGGTAAATTCAGGATTTACTTCTGGTTGTATCCCCGATGCCTTCAGCTGCTCAGCAGTGTCATTCCCCTCATGCTGGCCAAGTCTGAGAGAGGCTTCCACATGAGCAGGTTGACCCATGAGGTGCACAGCTCTGAGTCCTCTTCCACAATCTCACATGGGTCAGTGGAATCACCAATCCTCACCCACACACTGGCAAAACAGCCCCTGTCCTCATTGCCCACATTGCTGTGGGTGCCCCATTCCTGGGGTGTGCAAGGCCAGGCTGCATGGGGCCCTGGGCAGCTTGAGCTGGTAAGGTGCAGGCAGCCCACAGCAGGGGGTTGGAGCCCCATGATCTTTAATGTCCCTTCCTACCCAATCACCCTCTGACTTTGAGAAGCAAGCGGTGCCTGTGGGTGGGCTGGCAGACCAGTTCTATTCCTCAACAGCTCCTCCAAGGGCAGGGAAGCCCCTTTCCCATCCATCCTCACACTGGATGGGTGCCTGCACCATTTCAGCACAGCTTGGTGCTCACGCAATGCGCCCACCTCACAAAAGAGCTCATGGCACAGGCATCTGTCACCAAAACCTGTCTGCACGAAGGGCTGTCTGCACCACCAGGGGGAAAGAAAGGCATGACAGCACAATTAGTGAGAGCAAATGAAAGGCCGTTTGAAGAGGAGGAGGGAGGAAAGGGGAGAGCTGCATAAATCCCTGGTGGGGTTTTGGGCTTGACATCAAAACCCCTTAACAGTGTATTACTTCAGCCCCCAATGTGGACAGATGTTGAGCTGTGGCTCAAAGGAAGTCAGAAATCTTTCCTTAGAAAAAATTTGGCTAGGAAACTAAAGAAAATATTGTGAAAGAAAAGGAAATAAAAGCTCACTAAAGGAGATTTATCACTGCCCCAAGCATTTCTGTATCCTCCAGTCTTATGAGGTCCTGGCCTCAGGGGAGGGAAGAGGAGAAGGCGGGCTGCTGCTGCTCTAATGGGCCACTCATTTAGAGCAGGCACATTTTTGTCCAGTTGGGTGATGGAGGAGGTTCACCCAGCCCACCCTGAGCTCTCCCAGACCCCAGTAGCCTCTGCATCAGTCTGCAGCCCTCCTTGGCACATCCATCTCACATGGCCCTGTCCCTCTGGCACTGCCCTGGCTCTCGCTGGGTGTAGGTGACACTAGGGTGGTTGGTGATGCCCCCCAGGACTCTTCCTGAACTTCAACTACCATCCTGTGGTCTGCACCAGGTGTTCAAGTTCTGTGTGCTGCCATATGTTTGTGTTTGTCTACACTTCAAGATCCTCAACCACGTTTTTTGCCCACTCAATTTTGCAAGGTTCTTCTGGTAAAACATTTCCAAAGGAGCTTGGTATCACCCATAAACATGGAGGTGTTGATGTCCATTCCTCTTCCAGTGCCACAAATGAAGATGTTGAACAAAACCAGATCCAGAAGAGATCTTTTGGGAAACTCCATTGATGAAAAGGAACCTCTCATTTGTCCTCAGAAGATGCCCATTAAACCCAGCACTTTGAGCCTGCGGTACAGGAACAGCTCTCAGCAAAGTTTTGATCCATAGTTGTGGGGATCTCCCACACACCCCAGCACTGAGGACCCCCACAAAGTCCCTGAGCTCCTCATCCTGCCTTGTCCTCCCAGGTTTTCTGCATTTTCCTTTGCCATCAAATGATCTCCCCATCCAGGTTCTCGGCTTTTTAAAACGTATTTCCTGCACTGAGATCCTCATCCCCTTTTTTAGCTCTTTTAATTTTCTGTCCACACTTTACTTGCTGTGTTTGATGGTTTTTCCTGTTCTCCTCATGTGGGAAACCTTTTCACTTTTTAAATGCTGACCTTCTCCATGTGAAACCTCCTTAACCTTCCCAGCGAGGCGGGCAGAGAGTTTTTTAGGACCTCTTAGTTCTCTTTGAGCCGTGGCACATGTTTTACTTGGGCTTTAATAGAGTATTTTTTAATCGCCGCCAGACTGCTCGCAGGCTCCTTGCTCTCTGTCTGCTCTTTCAAGCTCTGTTGTTGCTATTGACTTATCACCTTATTTTTTCATAGTTCCTTTTCTTACAATTGCAGAGCCACTCACTGGATTTATTTGCTGTGCTCCGTCCTGCTCCAGCACTAAACCGGCAGTGCTGTGGTCATCAGCAGGGAGCAGCCCTCCCACAAACACCTTGTGAACAGGTCCTGTGCACAGCCCCTGCACAGACCCAGAGCAGCAGCTTCCAGCACTGTTGGATCCCGGAGCCTCATTACTGGATCCAAAAGTACTTTTCCCAATGGATCCCTGAGCAAACCCATGTGCAGATAGCTGGAATCCTCCACTGTTACCACCCGACCTGAAATTCAACTTCTATAATCTCATATTTTCTGATCACTGCACTTATCCCAGTCAGGGTTAGTAACACAGACCTTGCTCTATCTATATTGTTGGAAGCTGGGATCTGTAATCTCAAGAGCTCTGTACTGACAGCTGTTAACTATTCGATGGGCAGCTCATAGAATCATAGAATCATGGAATCATAGAATCATGGAATCATGGAATCATAGAATCATGGAATCATAGAATCATAGAATCATAGAATCATTCAGGTTGGAAAGGACCCTTTGAGGTCATCTGGCCCAGCTCCCCTGCAACAGACAGGGACATCTACATCTCGATTAGGGCACTCAGCTCACCACCATCCCTGCTACACTGCAGCTGTCAGTCAGGGCAATTAGAAAACCTGCCATCATTTTATTTTGGTAAACTTCTGGATAGAAATGGGAACGCCTCTCAATTTTACCTTTGTTTTGTGGCTGAATAGGGCTCCCGTGGGTCTGCCAGCATCACGTGTGGCGATCCTATCTTTCTTATTGCAGCTGCCCCATAGATTTCCCCACTGGTCTCACTGTGCACTGGACACAGCCTCCAGAGGGGTTCAGGCCTGAATTTCTGCACCCCCTGCCTTCCCTCCCGCTTTTCATTGAGCACCCCCGTCTGCTTCTTGCCACTTTCAGTGCCACCAGCACCGCGACCGAGCGGGCAGCTTTGGTTCTGCTTCCCAGCCGCGAGCATCCCCGCACCCCGAGGCTCCGGCAGCGGCAGGCGGTGCCGGCAGCGCCCCGAACCGCCCAGCTCAGCCCGGCTCGTTCCGTGGGTTCGGGATGGCCCCTGGTGGCGACGGGCCGCCCTGCAGCTGCGGCTCCGGCTCCCGATAAAGCAGGGTTATCGCTGATAGAGCTCGGTGATCGTGGGGTTTTGAATGGAGTAAGGGGAACAGAGCGCGTATTTTATGTTTTGCACGTATCCCTGTGTGCCTCAGTGAGTTCTCTTTGAGGCAGGGCTATGGGTGATACAACCACATGGCACTGGGCAGCCTAAGACACATCCTGTGTGTCACCATTATGCCAACCAGGTGGCCCAGCACAGTGGTTGCTGGTGCCCATGGAGCTACATTTTCAGTGGAGCACGTTAAGCTTTGGGATGTGGTTCCTGAGGGGTCTGGAAGAGGCAGAGCTGGTTGGTGGTAGCAAGAATGAAGCTGCTGAGTGCCTGGTGCATTGCCCTGTAATCCTGACCTCTCTGGAAAGCACCAAGTACTTCAAAGCAGTGGAATATAATCTATCCTGCTCAGAAATGAACGGCATGGGTGGAAAGTGGTGTCAGCAAAAATTGTGTTTTATTCCTGCGTACAAAACCATTCATCTCTTAAATGATAGCAGATACAAACCGTGAACAATAAAAGATGCCAGAGGAAGGACACGCTCCCTGCATGGGACCAGCAACTCTCCAAGGACACAAGGGGCAGCTGCCAGCGTGTCCCAAGATCTAAGGCACTGCAGGGAGAGCTGTCTCTGCACAGAGGTCACAGGTTGTAAGGAGCAATGTCCCCAGGTCAGTTCTCCTCTGCAGGATGACACTGCTGTCAGGCACTGCTGGCACGCTCCACTCGCTGGTACTGCCTGTGTGCACAGCTCGCTCCTCTCGCACGCCTCTGCTTGCAGCCGCTCCCTTCCCGCAGCCTGGGGGCAATGCTGGGGGTCAGCTGAAGGTGCAGCTGCTCACACCAGGCTGAGAAAGGACTGGACTCAGAGCCACCCCTCCCAGCCACCTCCTGCCCATCCTTACCATGGCTGCAGAACCTCCCTCCATGGTCTGAGTTACACTGAGAGATGTCTCTTCCCCAAAGGAGAAAGAGGAGTCCAGGATCCCAGAGGGAAGGACCAGAGCTTTGTTCCCTCCTGCTCTCTGGCCCTGCCTATACCACGCTCCGTCCTGCTCTCTCCTGGCCCACAAGCCCTGCTTGCTTCCTGCCCTTTTCCTCCCAGCACCACCAGCAGCCTCCAGCAGCACAGTGCTGCTCTCACAGCCCGGCTGTGACTCTGTGATGCTCTCAGTAGCACTGACCAGGCCAGGGCTGCCCAGTGCCATGGACCTTGGGTAATGCTGGTGGAAAACACCCCAAACCAGCACTTGGGTTGGCACAACAGCACACATACCATTTCCTGGAGAACTGCTGGTCTATCTCCTCTAAGGACTGTCCTTTCGTTTCGGGAACAAAGAAATAAATGAAAATAACAGCCATCACTCCCATCAGCCCATAGAGAAGAAACATCCACGAGAAACCAATGGCATCTGCAGAAAGATTCAAATGGAGGGTCTGTCAAAGGGAAGTCAGATCTTGGATACAAGGGAAGCTGGTGGCTTACTGCAGGGTGATAACTGTCAAGAGCCCCTCCAAGGACAGGGAAAGCCCCTTGTTTGCTAGGAGAAGGAACTGGGGAGCAGTGAGGGAGGACTCACTTATGCTTACTCTCCCATCAGCTCATGGCAGCCACCTGCTCTAACCCATCTGTGGGACATGGAGGGACGGGGATGGACACTTACCAATGAGATCCAGGAAGGAGAGGCTGATCAGTAAATTGGCTGCCCAGTTAAAGCTGTTGCAGAAGGCAAAGGCTCTTCCTCGTATTCCAGCTGGGTAGATCTCACTGAGGACCAGCCAGGTCACTGCACAGGTTAGGAAAACAGTTGTATGGTTTAAGAAACGTATTTGGGAAATGGGGAAGGAGGATTTCAGCACCCACTGCTGCTGGTCATCCATCTCAGAGCCAGGTCACAGCAGAGCACTCTGAAGCTCCTATGGTCAGCACTGAGCAGAGGATGAGATAGCGATGGGCAGGCCCAGTGTGCAGAAAGCAGAGTGGGTACCTGGCCACTGAGCAGAAGGGGGGAAAATTATACATCTGCTATCAGGACATGCTCCTTGTAAAGAATGGAGAAAGAAGTAGGGAGATTGTATTTGGGTGAAAATCAGAGCTGAAAGCAGTGCATAACTTAGAGCAATCTCTCCTATCCTAGGGTTGTTTTGCTTGAAATGATTTATGGAGTCACTGCCAAACTCACGGGACTTGCTGTGCACTTATGTTTTTCCTTTGGTTAGACACTGTTTTCTCCCATCAAAGCATTTAAAACAAGAAGTGCCTGAAAACACTAGAACTCAAGTGGAAGCAAGAACTAATCTGTGTTCTCATCTGATGCAAAATGATTTCAGAAAATGTCCAACTGATAACAAGAAACTTTCCAGGAGATTCCACTTCCAGCTCTGCTGCTGTCTTTCTGGAGGAGCCCCTCTATGTTCCTTCTTATCAGGATGCTGTGAGCACGAGGCAGTGCTTGTGGGACGCTCTGATTTTGCAATGAGCGCAACAGGAAAAAGAGAACATTACAAGGGTAGTGATAGCATGGAAGAGAAGGTGATCATGATGCTGTCCCAGCCACACGGCAGACAGAGCTGCAAGACCAGGAAATGATTCAGTAGGCTGACGGGGATACATTTCCAGTTTCCAGACACTCAGCTGCCTGGTAAAGCCGATGCATAATGAATGTTTCAAGCAGACTATAAAGATCAGCCCCAGTTTTATTCTCTGGGTTAGTGCAAGGATATATAAACACCATACTTACTTGGTCCAAATCCAATTGAGAATGCGCTCACAAAAGCCATCATGCTCAGCAGCGTAATCCAATTTAAAACCATATGTTCTGTCAGGGGAGCACTGCCGAAAGGAGGGTCTGTGCTTTCCTCTGTCTCTTTTTCGGACTGCCCCACCAAGCCCATTTTCTGAGTGTGGGAAGAACGAGTAACAGCCTCACTGCTCTGAGCACTGGCAAGAGCTTTTGCAAGGCTTTTGGTGGCAGCAGAACCAGGGCCTGTCTGCCCGTTGCCTTCTCCTAAGTCTGGTGGAATGTGAGAGGATGGGGGCACCAAGGGGTGCTGGGGGAGGCTGTGGGACACATTGGGGTCTGCAGCGGCTGTGCAGTCCCTGGCCATGGCCAGTGGGGTGATGCCGGTGGTGAGGCCGATGGTGGTGACAGAGATGGCCATCACCACACCGCCAGCAAGGAGCAGTGCTCTGCGGCCAGCTTTGTCTGCAAAGGCCATAGCCACCAGCGTGGCCACCACCTTGATTGCCCCCAGCCCGACAGAGGCCAGGATGGCAGACGAGTTGCTCTGGAATCCCACCGAGTGGAAGATTTTGGAGGCATAGCCCAGCACGTTGGGCTGCCCAGTGAACTGCTGGAAGAGCACCAGGCCCAGCCCCACCAGGGTTCGCCTCCTCATGTTGTCTCTGGTCCTGAAAAGATCAAGAAATGAGTAGTGCTTCTCCTTATAGGGCTCCCGCTTTGCTGCCTCTCTGTCCTCAGCAGTCTGCAATTGAATGAGACCCTTCTGGCAGTCCGAGTCCCACGTGTTTAGTTTAACAGGGTTTACTGGGAGAAAGAGGATGCTGAGGAACTGCATGGCTGCTGGGGCCATGGCCAGTCCAAACATGTACCTCCATCCCTCCTGTGTATCTGCAAAGGCGTAATTCAGTGCATAGGACAACAGGATGCCTACAGTGATGCCTGCTTCATACAGAGACACCAGCAGCCCTCGCTGATGTGCAGCCACCATCTCTGAGACATAGATGCAGCAGGCCATGGAGGAGAAGGAGATGGCAAAGCCCACTGTTATGCGCCCAATGACCAGCCCAATAAACGACCTCGTCAGTGTGAGAATAAGGCTGCCAAATAACAGGACCACGTTGCTGACCAGAATTGCTCTCCTCCGTCCATGGCGGTCAATGAGGATTCCCCCGATCAGAGAGGCAAGGAAAGCTCCAACCAGGACGGAGCTCACAAGAACCTCCTGCTTGAAGCAGCCAAGGCTGAAGTCTGTCTGCAGCTGCAGCAGTGCTCCAGAGATAATCCCCAGCTCGTATCCAAATATCAGCCCGCCCAGAAGAGAGACTGTTGCAGACAACAGGAGGACCAGCAATGCACGACCTGGAAAACAAGCAAGCAAAGTGAGGTTCAGTTTTCTGTCTCTAGCAGAAAGTTATCAGCACACACAATCTGCAAAAAGCTCTTCCAGTACACACACAGTTTTCTACCTACAAAGCTACAGTGATGAATTTCCCCTCAATTCATAGGTCATATGCAAACGTGCACACACTCTCACCATTAACCAAGCCTGCACACATTGCCATGGACTGCAATGGCACTCATTTGGGTTCAGAACTGTGAAAATAGGGCTGTATTAACAGTTTTGTTGTTAGGACTTATATCTAAGTGGCAGACAGTGCTTTGCTTCTCTGGTGTTGTAAACAGGACCCTCTGAGGTCTCTGTTTCTTGGTTCTAGTTGCAAGAACTGTTCTGGGCAGGGAATGCAGCTTCTACTTGCTGAGTTCTAACTTGCTCTGCATGACCACTGTAAACTTTAAGTACATGATTTGCAGCTTAGAACACCTGTAGGAAAAGAAGCATCCCTTACCAGTGGGGAATTCCAAGGTCAGTCACTGGGACAGAACTGCCCCGGCTCATTCCCTCTTATCCTCCAGTTTCATACCTAATTCCTCCTTCAAGCTCTGCACAGTTCTTGTTTCTGGACAGTACAGGTGCCCAGTGCCCTTCATGCAATGCATTTTCCCCTGAGATCACCCAAGAAGGCCCTGCTCTTTGCCAAGCAGTCCCTGCATCCTGTGATCACACACAGAAGCTGTTGCTTCTGAACTTCACCTTTACTGTCATAAAGAATTTACCACAGAAATAAGAAGTTACTGAACAGACTGAGGATCCACAGGGGGCAGCACTACACTTAAGGCTTCATGAACCACCATCTTTTGTTCCATCCCCCTACCTGAGCCCAGGCAAAGGGAGAAATGGCTGGCCAAGTTGGTAAGTTGTTAACAACCTTTCATCTTTTTTCCTTCCTTTGTGTCTTTCAGATAATGTATGGATGGCAGCAACCATGGCAGGAGTTTTCACTTTAACATTGCCTCATCAGTGAAGGGGTATTCTAGAGGTAGGGCTCTATTTATTGTGTGATTATGTGGCCACAAGAACTACTCCAGTGTGCAGATTCCCTCTGAACTGCAGCCCAATAACAACTCCAGCCTCTAATATCTCACTAAAAATAAAATCTTCAGACCTCAGGACTGCAAGGTAAAGAGCAGGAATGCAAAGCCTGCAGTGAGAGCTGATGAATGCCACATGCACTTCAACCTCAGTTGGAAATATAAGGAAACTTAAAAAAAAATAAAAAAAAAAGAAAGAAAGTTGTTTTTTTTTTTGTAAAGAAAATAGCAGCATTAACTACTTCACTGCTTGGCAGTTTAGTGGGAGGTTGATGGCTGCTGTTCACAGCTCAGGGAGGAACAAATGCTGGGATGAGGCAGAGGGAGGAGGGAACTCTTTGCCAAACTTTGCTATGGTGGTGATGGAGCTTGAAATTCTATTTCTTGATGTGTAAGAGGGAAACAACAGAGAGAAAAACTTCTGCTGCCAGGAGCACAACCCTCAGCTCCTGCCTGGCCCCTGAGGGCTGTGTGTACCCTGAGCATGAGTGAGTGAATTCGGGCAGCTTTGGTGGAGTCGAGAGAAATCAAAAGAGTATGGAAAAAAATCTGACTTGTAGGAAATAAATGAGGGTGAATGAATGATGTAAATGAAAGTGCTGCTCACAAGAGTTTTTCTCCTATCTAATCTCACACTCCTGGCATTACTTGGTGGGAATGGACCTGATTTTTACCTCTCCTTCACCAGGTGCCCACAATCCCCCAAAGAAGCAAACTTCCTCAGGCTGACCCAGGTCTGCAGGATGTCTTCACGACCTGAAAAGCTCCCTGTTGTCTGCCCCAAACACAAGGAACGATTCCTTGACCTTGCCTTTCTCATTCAGCTGAGCATGCAACATTTGTAAGCATTGAAGCTTACTTAAAAGAAGAAAAAAAACAGCGGCAAAAGCAAACCAAACCAAATCCAAAGTGACCAACCCGCCCCAAACAACCCTACAAAAACACGGTGCTTGCTGCACATGTATCTCACCCTGTGGAGAGGATGAAAGGCCAAGGATGTGTGAGCCATGAGTCACATAGCTCAGCACGGCAGGGGGGGCACACGCAGAGCCCTGCTGCCATGAGGATCCTGGGGCAGAAGCAATGACAGTGACCTTTTTCTCCCAGCCCAGTTCTGAAGGTACAGGTAGAGCACATTGACGTGCAAGTTTGTGCTGTAATAGACTGGTTGCCAGCATGTAATACTATCTGTATTCACACATTGGCTTTGTTTAATTAGAAATACTCACTGCTTCAGCAGACCATGTGTGGAAAGAATGTGGACACATCCACCAGACCATGGAAAACTTCCCTCACTATTGGCTATGGGCTTTTTCCCCCCTCACAAGCTGTGTTTAATAGGAAGTGTCTCTATTCAGCACACAATCACAGGCAGCGATAACGCTTATTTCTCAGGGATGGCCATGTTTGTATTGCTATTTGTTCCATATCCCCCTGTTTCCTTTGTGTTCCTTATGCCCCTGCAGCCCCACGCCTGTCCCTCCCGCTATGCTCAGTGTGACTACCTGCCCTGTTTGCATTGCTCCTTGTACACGTATCACGCAGATAACCAGAAAAAATATTTGCTCAGTGAGAACAGAAGTCGTTGCATGAAGTGAACAAACCACTCGTTCCAAGCCATCAGCTTGCTTAGATCCATTCAGCCCTGCCGTAAATACCAGCGCTGATTCAATCAGACGCTGCAGCTAACTTAGTGGGCAGGCCATGAAGGCTGGTCGGGATCCAACTTTGTACAGTCAACTCTGCAATAGTCGAGGTACCCGTGGACTCAGAGCTCAGCGGGACACAAAGTTCGGCGGGTGCCCCGCAGGGCTGGGCCGGGCGATGCCCTGCGCTGCAGGACGGGGCGGTGCGCGGTACCGGGCTGAGCCCGAGCTGCCCCGGAGCGCGGTGCGGTGCCGGCCCCGCCGCAGGGCGATGCCCGGGGATGCGCTCCATCGCCCCGCCGCCGCACGGCCCCCCCCTCCCCGCTCCCGGCACGGCTTTAGGGGCCGTGTCACAGGAAACCGGGGCTGGAAGTGCTAAAAAGAAATGGGAAACTTGGGCGGGACAGAGACAGAGAGAGAGAGAGGGAGATGCAGCCGGAGCCTTCGGGAAAGGTCGCAAAGCTGAAAACTTTCCCCTCCTCCCGGGGAACGGCCGCCGCCCGCCGCGGGTCTCTCCGCCCGCCGCCCCCTCCCCAGCGCGGTCCGGACCACTCACCCATGTTGCGGCGGCCGAACCCCGGGCGCTCCGCGGCGGCGGCGGGCGCGGAGCGGGGCGGAGCGGAGCGGGGTCCGGCGGCCGGAGCGGGGCCGAGCAGCGCCACGTCGCTCCTGCCCTGCCCCCGACCGGGACGAACGGGCCCTGGGCAGGAATGGGGGGTCCCGGCTCGGAGCGGGGCAGCGGGGGGCGCGCGCCGTGCCGTGCCGTTGGGATCCTGCTCCAGGGCCGGTGTGGATGGGGGAGCTTGTACCGGAGCGAGCTGCACGCGTGCGTCTATGAGCGATCTAAAAGCGGACAGGGCGCTGGCAGACGGAATGACAGCGCTGTCCCCGTCCCGCTGTCTCGTTTGCACTGCAGCAGGAGCAGGAATCTCATCTCCCCACTCTGCCGTGCAGAGCTTTGCTCCTCCACACTAGAAGGCCTTTAAATGGCCCTCAGGAGATGGGGAGTTTGATCGAACCTTTTGGTTTCTGGGTTGGAAAGCCAAAAAAAGGCTCCTAGGAAAGGACAGACCATTTCAAAGCTAAAAAAGAGCAGCACGGCTGACTTGGAACTCTTACCTTTCTCTTCTGTTGAAAAGAAAGGCTGCACCTCCTGAGCTTGTCTCCTTCCAGCAGCACAGTGTTCCATTAGGCAAAGTGATCTGGGGTTCAACTTTCCTTGCAATTATCGTCCTCTTTCTGTTCCTTAGAACAGAATTCTTCCTACTGCATGCAAGGCAATGGGACTTGCGCTTGGAGGCAGGGTTTGTTTTCTGAATCTGAGGCTAAATTCATATAATACAAATTCCTGTTTGTAAACTGAGGACTTTACAAAGCTTTATATGCCCAGAAGAGGGAAACTCTGTAACGCAATGGAAACATTCTCCCTTGGTGCTGTTCACACAGACCGTAGTCACTGGGCGTGTTGTGATGTGGTAAAGTATGTGTGTGTGTGCTGTGATGTGCGTGCAACGCTCATAAGCCTGCTGTCACCTAATGAGCGTGGGGAGCAGAGCAGGGCAATGTGCTGTCATGGGCTGAGACCTCACAGAGCCACACAGCAGCGACTGTGCTGGAGGATGAGTGGGGATGAGCTGGTTTGTGACCGCAGGAAACCATTTGTTTTGTCATACGGTTCTAATGGTACCGGCACGCTGTGAGCACACGCTGCCAAAGCTTTTTGCATGGTACCAGCTCAGCTGCATCAGCCATCACTGCACCTGTGGACGCAGTGCAGGCACGGCCCTCTGACACAGTCAGAAGCAAACAGGTTGGGTAAGGAGTGAAAAACACGTGGTGTTGTTAAAAGAGCTTCACAGTGGCCGCTGCACATAGTAACTTCATGAGGAACTTGGAGAAACATGTCAGGAATCTTTGTTCCATGTTGTAGAAGGAAGGAATGCCGTGTCTCTGTCCTGGAGACCCACAGGACTCTTCCTCTTTTTGCTCCAGTTCATAGATTTGAGATGTGTAAGATGGGCCATGCTGGATCACGTACACCCTTTCACCCCAGCCTCTCAGTATGGGCAGCAGTTGATCAAAGGCTCAGCTCCCATTTCTTCTCAAAGCCATGGTGAATATTAAAAGCATTTCAAATCATCTGCCTGATTTATAAAGCAGTGCTTCCCATTCATATCCTCTAATTGCAGTGGGAATACAGCATGCAGAAATACCTCATCTGCAGTGCTGTGTCTCGTGCAGTCTGACAGCTGCACGGGGATCATACGCTCAGTGAAGAATGGCTTCAAACACAAACACCAGCCTACAGAAACCAGCGGTGTTCACAGAAGGGACTCCACGAGGAGATTTGCAATTCCTATTAAAGAGCTTAAATAGCTCTGAAATCACAGCCAGCTCTCATAGCACTCAGATCGGAGGCCTGCAGTTTTCTGTCTTCCCCCAGACCCTTCAGTCCTCAGCATCCACTGGGTTAACACATCCTGGCTCCATGATCTACAACCTGCCCGAACAACTCTTGCATGTTTAACTACACTCCTCCGATGAACTCAGCGTGAGAAGGAAGAAATTACATTTTCTCCTTGGTCACTCAGCATCTGTTTATCTGCCAGCATAAAGCCACCCCTGACATCTCCTGGAGGCTTCCTGTTCTCTGGCAGGGCAATAAACATTATTAGCAAAGGCAGCAGGGAGGTGAGGTCCTGGGGAGCACAGCAGAGTTTTATGGTATGTTTGCAAAAGGAGGCCAAAAAGATGACATCAGTATGTGCAGGAATCCAGCTGCAGCACCAGCACTGTGCGTTATGGTGCTCTGAAACCACACCATGAAAAACTGCCATGATGGATAATGAGGAAAAAAAAACCTTTCCTTGTGGGTTTTAAGATACTGTGCTTCTCATTGCAATGTTTGCAGTTCATGGGCATTGAGGGCCCGCTGAGGGCTGCTGCTGTGGTTGTGGAGCTGCATGTGAGAGGGGCCGGGAGGGGCTGGGAGGGTTGGATCCAGGGGGTTCCATCACACCCTTGGCCACACGGCTGCTCCTGTCTCATGTTCCCAGCTCTCCTCCTCATCTCCAGGCTGTGTGTCTTGGCGGTGCCATTCCTCCAGCTGATCCTTATCTTGGCTGCTGGCTGTCAGGGCACTGAGGGTGCATTCCTGCTTTGCAGCTGAATAACAAAACACCCGGCCTGACTCACAAGTACGTGCTGCCCCATGTGCCGGCTGTTGGTGACAGTTGGGTCCTACAGCCAGGTCTGTAGGTCTGCAGCCAGCTTTGCACGGCTCTGAGCTGGAACTGCCAACAAAACCTCGTTTCTTTGGCACTGACAGGCTGTAAACATGGAGTGCAGTAACACATGTGCTTCTATGGCCCAGCATGTGGGACGGCTCACCCGCATGGGGACAGCTCGGGAATGTTGTTTAGGAACGGGTTGAAGCAGTGTCAATATTTACTAAGCAGGATCCCACCGTGTGAGCAACCAGCACGGCATGTGGTGACCAAATAGCAATATTCCGAAGGAGAAACAAATGTTGTGGAGGAGAAAACAAGGACAAAATGGATCTGTAGGATCTGTAGCATCGCGGATCCCCTGATGGGGGAGATGGGATGGGGGGGGGCGCTGAGCTCGGCACTTTCCGCCGGCGGCCGCCGAAGATTGCCGAAGCGGAGAGCGACGCGCATGCGCAGTGTTGGCAGGGCGCAGTAATGGCGGCGGCGCACGGCGTGGGCACGGACACGGACATGGCTGGGGCGGGGGATGGGGCCGGGCCGGGCGCACCGGGCCACGGTGTGGGTGAGGTGCCGCCACCGCTGCCGGGGCTGCAGCTGGTGCAGCAGGGCGCAGAGGCTCGTGTTTACCGGGGCAGCTTTCTGGGCCGGCAGGCCGTGGCCAAGCTCCGCTTCCCCAAGCGCTACCGGCACCCGGCGCTGGAGGAGCGGCTGAGCCGGCGGCGCACGGCGCAGGAGGCGCGATCCCTGCTGCGCTGCAGGCGGGCAGGTGGGCGATGGAGGGAACGAGGGGCCGGAGGGTCCCGTCGGGCTGCGTGTCATTAATGCGGCGTGTTGTGTTGTTCTCAAATAGGGATCCCGGCTCCCGTGGTTTATTTCGTGGATTACGTGTCCAACTGCATCTATCTTGAAGATATTATCGGTGCCATCCCTGTTCAGGATCACATCTACAACGTGCAGCGCAGCGGTGGTGATGCCAGCAGCCTCCTGGGGCTGGCGGAGAAGATGGGCCAGCTGCTGGCCAGGATGCACGACGAGGATCTCATCCACGGGGACCTCACCACGTCCAACGTGTTACTGCGGCCGCCCGTGGAGCAGCTGGACTTGGTGCTGATTGACTTTGGGCTCAGCTTCATTTCGGGTCTTCCCGAGGATAAAGGAGTCGATCTGTACGTGCTGGAAAAGGCCTTTCTTAGTACCCACCCCGATACAGAAACTGTGTTTCAGGCTCTGTTACAGAGCTATGCGGCCGCATCGAAGAAATCCGGCCCAGTGATCAAACGGCTGGACGAGGTGCGGCTCAGGGGGAGGAAGAGGTCCATGATCGGGTAACAGCAGGCGGCGATGGAGAAGTGTTCCCTCTTGGTTCTGTTATTTATACACCCAGTTACACTTATTGCGCAGATTCATATTTTGATAATGGCGTCTGGTATGAAATAAATCGGATCGTGTTTCTAACCGTTGTGAAGTACCGAAGTAACGTGGTGTGAGCCCTGCAGCTCACTACGGGCCCGTTGGAGGCAGTTCACCGTGTGCTCTGTGTTCATACAACACCCCGCGGTGAGCACGGAAAGCGGCTGTGAGTAGCCAGCCCGGAGCTTCTAGCGGTGGCGCAGTGGTTGTGTTGCTGCCTCGTTACTATAAGTCCGTCCGTTCGGGTCCCGCTCAGTGCAAGTGTCCTAGCGTTGCGGGCTGCCCCGTGCCCGGCGCGCATTCACTTCCTTGCCAGAGGAAGCGCTGGGCGAGTGCTCGGCTCCAGCGTGGGGACCGGGTTCCACCGGCTCAGATACAGCTGTGCCCCCGGGGTCGCGTTTCTTGTTGTTTCCTTTTGTTTTGTTTCTAACGTTCACGGGATGCCGCAGTGGGAGCAGGTGGATGTGAGCTAATGAACCTCTGATCACAGCCCCCCCCCCGCCCAGACCCCCAGCACGCCGCCTTCCCTGCCCACCGCCCCATCTGTACAAACACTGCTCTGCCTGCCTCCCGGTGATGCCAGGACTGTGTTGTGTTTGCAGAGCCCTTTGAAGCTGTCTGTTTCTAACTATGAGTGTGTTTATTAAAATGCAGCTTTCTCTGCGGGAGCGTGGAGTAGAAACAAAGCTGATGGACTGCAGGGTTTTATGGCCGGGATGCTGCGGTGAGTGCTGAGCTGTCTGAGAGTGGAAAAATCCCAGCAGGTGCTGATTGCGGTGCTGTGCTCCCCCCACACACACTTTTTCCCCCTTCCATCCTTGCACTGGAAGACTGTGAGCAACAGCACTCAAAGCACTTGGGCTAAGGCAAGTTCATGGCCACAGGGCTGTCTCAAGCTGGTGGCAGGCACCTGCTTCAACAGCAGAGGGCCAGTGGGCTCATGGCTAAAATCAACATACAACCACAAATCCATCCTCTGACCACATAAATAGTGAGAGGCCCAAGAGCTCCGGAGCTTTCCTGCATGGTAATGTGACAAGATCTGCCCTGGAGAAGGGTTGCCCTGGAGGCTGTGCCTTACATGTTGGTGTCAAGATGCCTTGCCAACACAGGTCCTCAGTAAGTGACCAATAGTTTGCTTTAGGCTTTGTTAGCTTTGCCTTTGTGTACCTGTAATCCCCTTAGGCACAAACTACTGACCAAGTGTGGCATTAGGAGTGGATCCAGCTCCTTACCACTGTGGTTCAAGCAGTTTTGAAAGCGAAGGGGTCCGCTCTGAACTGCATGACTCAATGGGAAGAGCTCCATTGTGTGAGGGTTTACCCTGCCCTTCATGCAGTGAGCAATCCAGTGTCTCCAGCCATCTCGAATCTCGTTACATGGCATCCTTATTTACAATCAAGCTTTGTTAAGCACCGCATCATATCTGTATTATACTGTTAAATAATTCTAGCTTCTCTCTTACTAGTGTAGTGTAGCGTCACTGTTTCCATCTGTGATGTATGCACAAAGAGGAGACTCCAGACTTACAGAATACCCACCTGCATCACTGCTGTAGCACCTTGGAGCTGATCCGTGGGTCACAGCTATGTGTGACACCCAGAGAACCAGTGATGTTCTGCCCATCTTACCCAGGTGGGCTGTTTGCACCAGCCCTGGGGGTGTGCTGGTTTTTACACCCCAAAGAGACCATTTCTCCCACCTGAGAGGACACAGAGTGGTGGGGTTGTGCAGGATGATGGCTTGCATTGCACACAACCACTGGGTGTCTCCCTGCCATCATCACCAGCGCTGGAAAAAAAAAAAGTCTGCATTTGGAGGAAAACGGTCTTTCAACAGAAAATATTTGTAGCTGTGTCCTGGATGGGCAGCAGGTTGATCTGCTGCTTTCTAGAGCTGAAATGTTGCAGGATACCAAGGGCAGAGTGCCACAAACAGCTTCATTTCCAGTGTTTCATTCCCGTTGCTTTGGGAGCAGTCTGCCTTTGGCTTCTCCCGAAGTGGAAGGAATACTGGGGGTGTGCAGGCAAGAAGGGAAAGAGGAAGAAAGGAAAGAGGGAATGGCAAAGGGAACAGAAGTAGAAGAGCTTCATAGGAAGAATCTGCAGTGTTAGGAGTTTGAATGGGACTGCTGGTTATTGGTGAGATGGTGTTTCTGGTGTTTGATTGCTGCTGGTGATTTCTCTTATGGAAAAAGGCAGGCAGCCACCAGCTCGTGTTCACCAGCCTGGCAGTACTTTTTCAATAATAACAATGAACTCTGCTTCACCCACTAATGGCAGAAGTACAGAACTAAAACAAGGGGATTTTTGGAGACCTGTGGGTTGTAGACCTCTAAGTCCACTAAGAAGAAAATCAATTGTGAGAGAAAATGCATACTAGTACAGCAAGAAATAGGGATGAGAACACAGTTGCATAACCTGGGTATACTGTTGCATGACTTTTGAACAGTGCCTCCTCTGTGTGGGCAGTTGCTGTGTGCATATGTGAGAGCTGTGCATGCAGGTGATACAGTGTGGGTTTTTTTACTCCGAGCCTTGATGTCTGCAGGAAATTGATATTTCCCAGTTTTGCAAGATGCAAAACACTGATAACCTTTTGCCACCCATCAGTGCTGATAGGAAACCAAGTCAGTGCCATAAAAGCATAAAAGCTCATTTGTAGCCCAGAGTTCAGTGTGTGAGGGTCACTACAGGGAGATAAAATCCTCCCCCTGGCCCAGGCACGAGCTGTGTCCCATCACCTTTCTTCCCATATGAGAAGCTGGGGGGCCGGGTGAGGCAGTATGCAGCCCACAGTGCTCTTGGGAATGGACAGAGAAGGGTCCACCTGAGCAGCAATGTGACTCATGGCTCAGAGGGGAGATGTGCTCCTGCTCCCCACTTCTGCTGCACTGGCAGAAATCTGTATCATCACAACAGTCAGAGCAGGCTGTGGCACTGATGGCTTATTGCTCTTTTGAAGCTTTTTTTCACTTAGAAGTTGATCCTGTGAGGTCCAGCATATGGCACACACTCATACACAGGCTCCCAAGATGGCTGATATGCTGGGCTTGTTTTAAGCTGTCACACCAGCTTAAAACAAGCCCAGCACATCAATTCAGATGGCCTGAATGTTGCTTTCAGTTCCTCAGCCATCCACCTGCCCATCCCCTCCATTCTGCACCACGCTGCTAGGGATGGCAATATTGTGATGGCACCGAGGCAGCACAGGAACCTCCTCATTTCCTATCTCAATACATTTTTATTCCTGGTGTTATGCAGGGAAAGGATGGAGAAAAGTCCCATAGCTTTCCCTTGGGCAGCTCTGTGCTTTCTTCTGGGCCCCAAAGGAGTGTTTGCCAGTGGGGCTGTATGGCTGCAGGGCTGGAGCCAGGCGGATGTTGGATCCTCACTGTGCCAGCAGCCCCAGCAGTGCCCAGCCAACCTTCTGTGTCTGTTCAGCTCTAAAAGCAGCCACAGCGACGATGCTTCAGCCCCTGCCTGGGGTGGGTGTGAGGATGGACCGATTTGTTACCATTTGTGCAAAACTGCCCATGTTCTGTTAAGGAAGAGGAGGGGAACATGCAGAGCGTGGCTGTGCTGGGGGAGCAGCCCTGGCTCTGTGCTGTACCACCACGTTCTGCCTCTTAACTTCTCATTCCTTCTGTGCCAGCGATTCAGGGCTTCTGTCAGCCAAGAGCTTTCCCCAGTGGGCTGTCTGCCTTTTCATCCCATTCATTCGCCTCTAATGCCTCCGATGCAGTAGGAGTGATGGACATGGGGGCAGCAGCTCTGCAGAGAGCTGATTATTTGCAGGAAGGGATGGGTCTCTGTGCTGAGCAAGGTTTTCACACATCCTCCATGTATCTGGGCCCAACACTCTCAGGATCTGAGTGTTTTTTAAAGCACTCAGAGGATGCTGCTGGAGCACTAAGGCAGAGGGTTATATTGCCTTCCCTTCTCTCTCCTCAGCTTCCTTTACGCTCAACCTCGATGCAAAAAGCAGAGGACTCTCAGCTCCTCCAGCTTTGATCCATCTGTCAGAGCTTCAGCCCCGAGTGCTGCTGTGTGTGCCCCTCACTCAGCCCCGTGCACAGCAGTGCAGGCGGGGTCCTGCCTCGGGCTGCAGCTCCTCTATTTCCTCTTCGGCTCAGACCGAAGCATCCTCTCCCATCAGGCCGTACCGGGGCCGGCCGGGCTGCAGTCATATGCTCCTCACTTGATTCTTGAGCCTCACCCCGGCGGCGGCCAAGACTTTGCCTTTCCGGTGTTTCCATGGTCCCGTCCCGCTCCGCACCGCTGCGCTTTTGTTCAACGTTCATTTATTTTTAACAAGAAAAGCGCTTCGAAACAAGCCGTCGAACATCCCAGCCCCCGGTTGGGCTGAAGAACGGAACCACACAACCATATCGGAGCCGCTGTTGGACAGAGACCCGAGACGGGGCCGGGGCGGGGCGGGCAGCGTCAGCTCCTCCCGGCGGGCGGGGCGGCCTCGCTCCCCCTCCCGCATCCATCCCGCCCCGGGATAAAGCTGCGGAGCGGAGCGGGGCAAGGGATGCGGGATGGCGGCGCTGGGGGCGCTGGTAAAGAAGGCGTGGAGCGTGCGGAGAGCTTTGGTGCTGCTGGGAGCGCCGCTGGCGCTGCTGCCCGTGCTGCTCAGCCTGCCCGCTAAGGTACAGAGTGTGCTGCCGGGGCTGACACACACCGAGCGGGGGGCGCGGAGCCGAAGTGTGCGCCTGGTGCATGGAGGGACAGCGTGGGGTCGCGTCGAGGTTTTATGGGGTGGACTGGGCGAGCTGTGCTTGTGTAGGCGTCCAAGAGTTGTAAGGAACCGATGGTGCTGTGTTCCGAAAGGCTTTGTGAGATATTGGTGTTCTGTAGGTGCGGAATAAAATCGCTTTTGGAAGGTTTGGGCTTTGGAATGTGAGTGAGGCTGAAGGGTTTTGCAGCTCTCCGTCGCACACCCGGAGCATCCTCGGGTGGAAGCGTGCGGGGCTGTGAGGTCACCGGGGAACTTGTGCCACTGAGCTCAGTGTGTGGGGTTTCGTCTGATGTTCTGACTCAGATCCATCTGAGAATGACTTTGGTTGTATCAGAGGATAGGTGATGTTTGGTGCCTAGTGATTACGGAATGATTCAGATGCAGCAAGGACACACAGGTGGCATTTGTTGAGTGTATTTCTCTGGGCAGCCTGATCTAGTGCATGGTTTGGTGGTTGGCAACCTTAACCGTGGTGCAGGGGTGGAACCAGACAGTCTTTGAGGTCCCTTCCATCCCAACCTGTCTGGGATTTATTGCTGCTTGCGTAGTGCTTGTTGGTAAAACCTCTACATGCAAGACAGCAAAATGACTCTCTGAAGTTAAAACGATTAATACCAATGTGACCATTGCTTTACCAGGTGCTCGTGGAAGAGTGTGCTGATACCCAGGCTGCAAAGATTCGGGGAAGGAATGGAATAAAGGATCTCTGCTCATGTTCAGGGGACAGTGATTCCTCTGTGCTTTCCCTGCGGAACTGCCCCTTGCTGTTCAGCACAGAGGGAATGTTGCTGTTGTGTCAACACAGGATTAGGGGCAGCCACCCGCAGCTGAACTGCAGGGCTGTAGGAAGCAAAGGGAAGGGCTTGCACTTCTTGCAGCAGTGTGAGGGCATGGGGAAGGGGGAGTAGGAACAGCGGGAGGCATGGGAGCTGCCTCCAGCATTCAGCAAGCTCCAAACAGTGGGAAATCAGCGTACTGATCTGCTGCTGGTGTCACTGGGATGCTCCTCCACACAGGCACCCACAGTAAGGCTGGGGCAGGAGTTGCTCCTGAGTGAGGTGCAGCTGTTGGAACAAGCTTTGTGTTATTGAGTTCTTGCTCATCTGTTGGGTGGACTGGAGAGCCACATTGCTCCCATTGAGTGGTCGTTGTGCTGTGTGGCGAGAGGAACCTGTAGGGCATGAGAAGCACTGAGGCGCAGCCTTGGGATGAGGCTTTCCTTATGTGGGTGTGTGTTCAGAGGTATCTCTGTGGCATTCTCCTGCTCTGGAGATACTGAAATCTCATGTCAAGTGAGAATTTACCTTCTCCCCACTGAGATGCTCAGCAACTCTCATCTCCCAAGAGACCATAGAAAGGTGGAATGTCCCAAGCTGGGAGAGACTCATAAGGACCAAAGCCATAGGGAGCCACCTGAGGTCTGGCTTCAAGGGCAGCATCTCACTTGGATCTGGAGACAGGTATCATAACCTAAAGTTAATGGAACAGAGAACCACAAATAGGATGCAGACGTGCTCATGGGTGAAACCTCATGGTCTGTTTGCAATGGGTTTCCCAGTGAAACCTGCACCTCAGTTACCCCTACTTGGAGGTGAAACCTATTGAGGAAGAGGACACTTCAGATCTGGCCGTGCTTATAGCTGCTGAGCTCCAGTGTCCATAGCTGCAAATACATATCAGCTGTTACCTGTGCTGGGGCATTCCAGGCTGCTGTGCCCCTCCTTTCAGAGGTAGTGTCAGGGTTGCACTGGTGCTGACATTATATTGGTAAACCTTGTTTTCATAGGATCATAGAATGGTTGGGTTGGAAGGGACCTTCATAATCACTGATCTCCACCCCCTGCTGTGGGATTGCTGCCTCCCACCAGATCAGGCTGCTCAGGGCCCATCCAGCCTGGCCTTGGGCACTCCAGGAATGGGGTGAGTTTGATGTGGGTTGAAGCCTTGGGAAGGAGACTCCAAGAAGTGATTTCCTCTGCAATCTCCTTTCTCTTCAATAGAGAAATGACATTTCTACTTTGTCAGCAGCTTATCTGAACCCCCAGATGTGCTCCCCAAACTGCATTTGGGATGGTGAGAAATGAGTCGTGCCTGTAAGATAACCCAACTCAGGGAATACTTCATGTGCTCCCCACTAAGCACAAGGGTCTGTGTCAGCTCCAGCTCTGGTGGCTGCTGAAATGGCAGAATGTTTGTCCTGGGTACGGAAGTGCCCACGACCCCCCGGCTCATGGAGCAGTGAATGATTGCCAGGAGCTCTGTGGGGTGGGATGGGGGGGGGGGGCTGGAGGAACTGCTGTGCTGAAAGGGGCGTGGGGGGCACTTTTAATGAGCTGTGCAAAGAGCTTGTTCCAACAGCTTCTAATGAACTCAATGTCTACGGCCTCTTGGCTTGGTAACAGCTGAGGCAGCCAAATCTGCTAAAAGGAGCTCTGAGCAGGCAAATGGGTCCCAGTGCCTTCAGAAAGCAGGCTTGACTTCCTCAGTGGACATAGAGCAATTTAAAATCGACTTAGACGTAATGAGTCCTCCTGATGAGAACAAGGAGACTTTAAGAACTTCCAGAAGAAAAATGACTTTGTTTGCACTCAGAAGCGAGGAACATGGGGCATCTCCATTGGAAGGCATTGTGAGGGAATGGGTGATGCAAATATAGGCAGCGTGGTGAGCTGGGGTCACAGTGTGCAGCGGGTGGGGGTCTGAGTAGTGCCCACTGAGCTGTAGGAACATGAACATCTGCTGGTGGGAGAGCAGCCTGGCAGGGAAACAGTGGTGGTAACCCAGTTACCCAGTGTTGTGCACAAAGTCCACCTCTGAGTTATTTATGCTGTTGGTGATTTAGAAAAGCCAATTTCACAAAACTGAATGCAAAGATAAGCTCTTCTTTTCATCTCTTTTTACTTCAATGAAGAAAGAATAGTGATAACTGAAAGCTGTGTGACTATGTGCACTGCAAGCTCTGGCCAAGGCAAGCCTGGCTCACAGCAAGCTGGCACAAAGAAGGTGAAAGCAGTCGTGCTCAGGGCAGGGAATGGGAAGCTGGCAAAAATTAGTGTTAATTGGAAGCTAAGGACCATAGAAAACATAAAAAGGGATGAGGAAGAAATCCCTCATCAGAGTGTTGAGGGTAATGAGCAATATTTCAGGACATGTGGCACAAAAGGAATCTGATAGGCTGCTGGGATGGCCAGGAATGCTGACCACAGGCTGGGCTGAGCTGCAGTCCCCTGGGGAATCAGATTCCCCAAAAAGGGCTTGAGAGATGGCACCATGTACTCAGCTGAACATGACTAGTAGACTGGGTACCCATAGCCAGGAGGTGCGATGTGATATTTGTATGTACAAGCCCTTGAAAGTTGAGCAGAGGCAATGAGAGCCCACAGGCTGCTGTTTGCTGAGGTGGTGGCCTGTAGCAGAATGCCCTTGCAGCCTCGCTTCTGTAGTTCAAAGATGACTTTGGCAAACTGGACGAGAGCAGACAGTGGTGAAAGACTTTGTGAGGTTGGCCTGTTTCTTCCAAAAAACAAAGAGATGTGAGGCCACATCCATCATAACCAGAGTTCAGAGAGGCCCAGGTAGTGTATAAACGAAGATGCAAAGGATGGAAGGTTTCAGATTACAGCAACATGATGCTAAGATTGAGCTTAATGGCTCATCATCATAGAAAATGTTTGGGGTTTTTTTCTGTTTTAAATCATGGTGGATCTTTCCTCAAAACGATGCAGAAATGGAGATGACTTCATGTGGGGAGCACTGCTGCCCTTAGATGCTACCAGACTGCCACTGATCTATTCCATCTCTGCAGCCCATCTGAAGCTGCAGGAGCTATTGCTGCCCCCAGGAGTGAGTGTGAGGCTCAGACCTGTGAGGCAGGGATGGCACTCTGGAAGATGCCCATTTTTGTCATTAGTTCCCTACGTGATTGTGGTCAGTTTGTCCACTTTCCTGAAGCCTCAGCTGTCACTTTTGTAAAGCAGAGAAAATGATTCTGTTTTTCTGCCTATTGCTTATACTTTTTGAAGTGTTTTGTGTTTCATAAGCTTTGTGTCTTTAGGGTAACTCCAAAGCAAAAGTATCTTCACCAGCGTTCACTGCAGCTCTAACAGCTCGTGCCCCTGTGTTAAGGGCCCCTTTCCAGCCACTCCGCAAATACCCAGTGCAAAAGAACTCCACTAGCAGGAATGCTGGTAAACAGGGCTTGTTTTATGTCCAGATTACATAATGTTTGTAGGAGCTGTGTAGGTAGAGATCAGATTCAAATAGCCATCCTATTGGACAACAGGCAGTGTGACTGGGGGGCCTATGACACCATTGGAGCTGAGCACTGGGGACAGTTGGTGAGCAAGATGCTGACAGCTGCTGGTACTGTTAGCACTAATGAGCTTCAAGTGTCATGGATAGGAAGCTCCTTTGTAATGGCAGTGAGATAATGAGTCTTGAAAAGCTCTGGCCAAAGTATCTCTGGTATTAGGATCCAGATTCTGGAGGAACCTTTATGTTCCTCATTTGCTCAGTCATAGGGTGTTGGAGAGAGCCAGTGAGAGGTGCTGAGGATGTGTTGGCCATGGAACATGCAGAGGTTGGTGGTGCAAACCCAAAGCCTGGCTGTGCCTCTAGGCAGAGCTCCTTCAAGCACCAGGTCTACTGAGGAGCTTGCTGGGCCTGGAGAGACTAAGTCCAGCTGAAGCTCCTGCTGTGCCCTCCAGCCTGGCAGTGGGACTGACAGCTCATCCCCGTGCCTTGGTGCTGTGCCTGGGTGAGCCATTCTCCTGATCTGACCCCCATTCTCTGCCAGCTCCTCACCCCCCATCTCCCTCCCATCCTGCCCATGGGAGCCATAGGGCTCTGCTTCCTGGGCTGCAGCTCAGCAGGTCCTGGTATGGAAAATCCCCGGTGCCTTCAGTGCAGCCAAGGCAGCATCGGCCTCGGGGTGGGCAGAGGTCGCTCCCAAGTGTCTTGTGCAACAGCAGGGAGAGCTGCTTCAGTCCACAGCCGTCAAGCACTTCCCTGGAAATCATTAAATGGTTATAAAATTAACCCAATCACAAGACCCATCTAAAAGCCTCTATTTGCTGCCATTTTCCCCTCTGAACTTTGATAGGCTTATTGTGCAAAAAAAAAAAAAACAACCCACCACCAATGCAAAATGAAGTTGTGTGGAGGTGAGAGAGGAATAGAAGGGAGTCTGGTGGTGGCCCAGCATGAGGGCTGGGAGATGAGAAGTGTGGGGGTGATGGTGCTGCACACACCAGGGCTGCAATGGGGACAGCTGGGGGTGTCTCCATCCTGCAGCTTTCTTTTTGGTGTCATTTGCTGTCAGTCCATGTGGGTTTCATCATTTGAGCAAAGCCCTCCATACAAGAGAGCTTTTTTTTTGCCCTATTCAGTTTTACCCCTTGGCATTTGATCATGCAATGAGCATTACTTCTTAGATTGATGCTGTATTTCATTGTAATGTTTCCCAGAATGCTTTGTGTACATCTTTATGCACCAGAAAACAACTCTTCCTTAGTTCATAATTAACTTTCTGAATCAGACTTCATCTATTTAATGAAGCCAATTGCAATCAGCTGGTCACTGATGGCTGCTCCTATATCCAAGTGTTCAATACTTGCAGTTGCTCTCCCCATGTAAGAGGCAAAATATGTTTGTTTTGAAGTCCAGTGGTGCAACTTTCCAGCAAACTGAAGAACACTTTTCTGCTGGGAGACAAACTCATTTATAAGGCCATTAGAGAATGAATGGAAAATGACTTAATGAGAGTAGAACTATTTCTCTGGGATACAGAAAGAGGCAGAGCCAGGAGGCATTACCAGTTGCTGTGGGGGTGAAATCACTCATCTGCTGTGTGAGCATTTTAAACGTGATTCTTCATTTTTGCTAAGATTAGAACTGCTGGGTTTGTGGTCCTGGTCCCATTGGAGCAGATGAAGTAAAGCCATGGAGATCTTCTGGGGACTGCAGGGTGCCACATCTGAGCTCTGGGAACACAGAAGTTTTGTTTCACTGTGTCTCATTTGCCGTTTCACCGTAGTCTACATTTAAGACCATGTATGTTCTTTGAGTCCAGCATTTAAGAACCTGATATGGAATGGTGGCTTCTGTGTGATTCGTGCATTCAATGATGAAAGCAAATAGTTCTCAGTTCTTTAGTATTCACTTTTCCAACTTGAGTTTTATTAGGAAAGTTGCTTGTGAAATGCAAAACTGGAATGCCAAAGGCAAATAGCCATTTCTGTCACTCTGGCCAATTTTCAGATGCATGCTGCAGGTGGATTGAATGATAAATCACTGTTACTTTGTGGTGATGTAATCTCATGGTGAACTAGCAGTTCTGCAGGTGGCCTGGCACCTTTTGGTTCAGCCCTTCCTGCTCTCCTGCCTTGCTGCAGGCTCAGCACATCCACCAGGCTGAGCTGGGTCCAAAAGGCCATTCACACACGGTGCTGCCCCAAAACCTGGCCCAGCCCTGAGCCTTCTAGGGGGCCCTGGCAGCCCCAGGGCAGGGAATGGAGGTCCAAGTGGAGGTACAGAGGGGCCTTTGAGAAACAATCCAACCTGTTCGACAAGCTGGAAAACAGTGGGGAAATAAATAGCTTTGGGGCTTCCAAAGGGCTCTCACTGGTTATTTATAGCTCTGTGGGCACCCTGCCTCTGCTTGCTGCCAGTGACCCCTTCAGCCCCCCATAGCTTTGTGCTGGGCTCCCAGTTCCCTCCCAGGTTCCTCTGCTCGGGGCTGTTGTCCCAACTCCTTTTCCTCTTCAGGACAAGCAACTTTGCTCTTGCTGTGCTTCCCAGTTCAGTGAATGAATGGGCGCTGGGAGCACTGGGTTTCCGCCAGCCATGGGCAGCACTGCACTTGGACAAGCTCCTCAGGAAATGGTACTTCCTGATCAGAGTGCTTGATTTACTGATTTCTGCAGGGACAGGGACGGGGTGCCTTGGGAGGGTTTCTCACAGCTCTCTCAGGAGGCTCTGAGCCAACAAAAGAAACCTTCCTTTGTGCCTCTTGTTGCTAATGGGAGGGGGCTTGGTTCATCCATCTCTGAAAGCTGTTTCCTTGTAGCTGTACAAAGTTGGAGGGGAAGCACAGATGTGATGGTGTAGCAGCTGTCGGATAGCCGGACAAATAAGTGCATTAACAGCAGTGCGTCCTGAGCATTGGCACCCCATTTCACATGGCAGCTCCTTCTCTCCAGTGCCTCCTGGGTTGAAATCTCTGTGCACTGTCATCCTCCAGCAGAGGAGGCTCAGGAAACTGGGAAGGATTTGGGATTTTATTATGCAATCTGGTGAGGGAAAGGCATTGCTCTCGATGGAAATGATTTGAGGGGAAATAGGGTATATTTGGAAGAGTAACAGACGCATATTGCTTGTCTTGGTACCTCCAAGTGAAAAGACTTCTCCAACACCACTTATGTTACTTTCCTTCTCTGTTTCTCTTGCAGGAAGGAAGATGTCTCTACGTGATCCTACTGATGGCACTGTATTGGTGCACGGAGGCACTGCCCCTGGCTGTGACAGCTCTTCTGCCCATCGTCCTCTTTCCCTTCCTGGGCATCCTCCCATCTAACAAAGTTTGCCCGCAGTATTTTTTAGACACCAATTTCCTCTTTCTCAGTGGTTTGATCATGGCATCGGCCATCGAGGAGTGGAATTTGCACCGCAGGATCGCACTCCGGGTGCTGATGTGTGTGGGAGTGCAGCCAGCCAGGTGACTGCTGGGGCAGGGGGTGTGCATGGGGGGACGTGGGCTGCAGGCAGTCGAGGTGCAGCTCTGCTTTTCTTCCTGTGGCTAGAAATTGGATTCTGCCAAACTTCAATTCAGCTTTTTCCTTTTTTCCCTCTTTTCCAGACTAATTTTAGGGATGATGTTGACAACGTCTTTCCTGTCTATGTGGTTAAGTAACACTGCTTCCACTGCTATGATGCTTCCAATTGCAAATGCAATTTTGAAAAGCCTCTTTGGGGAGAAAGACACATCTAAGGATATGAGCAGGGAAAATGAAGAAACACAAGGTAATTGAGACAGGGCAGAGGTATGAGCCAGCTGAGGTCTGCCCTGCTGCCATCAAACTTGCCCTGGTGCTGGTCCCAGTTTAATACGTTCTTCATTACTGTGGTGGATGGGTACTGACATACAACTCCCTCTCATCCTTCCTCATGTCACACCAACAAGCTGGAAATATGTGGTAGCACCACAAAGCAGTGATCCCCACTGCTCCCTAAACCCACCACTGGCACAAGCAGGAGGCCAGCTCTGCACGCCCTCCAGGATGTGGTGTGCTGATATCTACAGTGCTCATGGGCAGGTTCTTTCTTCTATTTCTCCCCTCATAAAACGGGAAAGAAAAGACAGATGAAGGGCAGGACATCTGTTTGAATGCCTTGTTAAAAGTGCTTTGTGATTTCCCCTGATCCAGCCCTATGTTGCTGCTTGGTGTTGGCAGTGAGCAGGTAGGTGGTGGATGGGCTTGGGCAGGGTTTTGTGCTCAGAGAAAACCTTCCTCCTGCCCTGCTTTCACAGGTCATCCCCTGGGAGCTTGGGAATCTGGCAGGCAGGGGTGAGAGACAGAAGTGAAGCAGTGAAGTCCTCTTTGTAGCTCCTACTAGTAACTGGAGCAACAGCTGTAGGTTCTCTTTTTAGCAATAATCAGCTATTCTCCCATCTGCAATTTAAAGACAATAGTGTTTTGGTTTCCGCTGAGTCCTAAGGCAGGTTAATGAGTACAGAGAACTGAAGTATGCCTGCTCTAATAAAGATATAACTAATAATTCATCCTTAATGTCTCACAATCATGAGATGTTTGCACTCCAGGTTGCTCTGTCACATTTTCTTTATGAATTTTTGACCACACACATCTATTTTAATCAACGCCACTGACCTTCTTGCTATGATTTCTCGTTCTGCAGAGGCATTGTTTTACATGAACCTGTTTTTAACCTTTTTTATTCCATCCTCTAACACGATTTGAGCGTATAGTTGGGACAGTAGAGTTTGAGAACACGGAAAATCAAGAGCTCTGTTTTCCTAGACATTGGCAAGCACAAAGTTAATGACCTTGGTTCAAAATGCTTAGGACTGTGAGAGAAGCCAGCAAAGGGGAGGGTCTGTGAGCAGATGAATGAATAAAATGACACTTTGCAACTATCATGTAACTGTGTGATGATGTATTTTTCTTTTGAGGTAGAAACTTATAGAAATAAGAAATACGAGGGAAGGAGCAGTGATCTGTAAAACACCCATCAGCAAAATGCAGATATTCTATTTGAACTGCAGTATCTCAGAGTGGGCTCATCCTTATCTGTAACTGTTCTGAATGGATGAGAAAAACAGTCCCTTGAAGATGCCCTGAGCCTGAAGCCAGTCAAAACCAACGAGTCTCCTGTATGCCTGGGAGAGGAGAGGTGAAGGTGAGCTTTGTGCAAGGCTTTCCTGTCCGTCAGGTGTCACCTGCAGTTAGGATTGGCTGCACCTCTTACATGGGTAGTTGCACTTTGTTTTTTGTAGGCCTGACTTGCTTCTATGTAAGAAGATGGTATACTTATTTAATAATCAGCTTGATTTTATGATCTAAAAGAACTGTAATCTGAGGGCTGACAGAGAAGAAAGCTTTTTTTGCAGTGTAGATTGTGTGTGGAAGTGAACTGCTATGATTATGTATGATAGCATTGGTCTGCATATCAGCTTGGATATGTTTTGATAACAAAGAAGTGGTGTGCAGGAGGCTGAAAAAGAAAATAAAGACACATAGGAAAGAAACACACTAAAGAATGTATCCTTTACAATGCCCATAAAGGCACTTGGTTCTCTGAGGGAATGTTGAGTGTATGAATCAGTGTGGTTGGTGCATTGCTTTGCTGACACGTTCCACTTGATCTCCTATCAATTGGTCATAGTTCTGTGCTGCTGAGAACCTCACAGTTGAAATCAGCGGCACTCATGCTCAACCATGTGGGCAAAATCTTGAAGATAAGCAAATATTTGCATGCTTGAGTTGTTGATAGCCAAAGTTTGGAGTCTTTTTTTGTGGCTTTTGTAGTACTTGATAGAAGAAATCAGTTTGATGACTTGGTGTATCTGTAATTCTGAGCAATAAATTCTGTAAGGCTCTGTCTGACACCTCCATCCCTAATCCCAAACCATGTGCTGGTTGCCAAACTGAAAACTGCTGTCACTGTGACCACCTCTCCTGCTCTCTGCCCACTAACCCATCATTGGCAATATTTCATTTCTCTAAGTAAATTAAATATTCCTGGATGAAAATAATGATTATTTTAATTACCTGTATATTTTTAAGTAATCTTCTCCCCTGCATAGAGGAGTCCAAATCTTCTGCAGATGCAGATGAACTGCAGGCAGTGTTTGTGATGTTTCCTGAGGTCACAGACCTGGTAACGATGTCTCTGTAAGGGCAGGTGGGAAATGTGCTGTGTTGGTCATTTTGGTCATTGCTGCCATGGCTGTGTGGGCAGGATGTAGCCCCAGCACTGCTACCTGCACCACTCTGAGGGTGGCAGGGCTCTTCTTTGGCCCTTTTCAGTCTTTTAGGAGCTGTAGAAATGTAATTAAGGCCAAATTTCTCCAGGACAAACATTTCTGCCTCCATGGTATACAAGGTATGTGGGTGAAATGGCCACTGAATCTCTCATACTGCTCTATGCAAGGTGGGCACAGCCAGGTCCCAGCTCAGTGTTTTTTGACATCTTCTGGCATACAGACCTGTAGAAACGTTCAGCCCCTTTTTCCAAGCTTCAGAGGAGAAGATCGCCCTGCAGCAATTCTGCCTTGCCTTTGGCAGACCTTCCTTGCGAGGTAACTTACAGGTGTTCCTGGTGAGAGGGGGTGGAGTTGGGACTTAGCAGGGAAAAATGACTGGAGAAATGTGAAGAGGTGGAATGAAATATGTATCTTTGCAGAGCCAGCATTAGGCATCAATGGTAAGAGACCGGCTAAATCCAGTGGGAGATCAACAGTCAGCCATGGGTTAATGTTCTGCTAATTACATCCCTCCATCACAGTACCCTTGAGATGAAAGCTCAGCATGTGTGCATCCAAGCCAATTAACTCAATTTCGGTAAATTAGCCACGTGTAAAACACGAGAGTGCAAACTGCCTGGCTCACTGAGCTGGAATGAGCTGGCTTGTCATTGGTGAGCAAGTCCAGAGACTTTGACCACTGGCTCCTTCCATGCACTGCTTGCAGAACAAGCAGAGCAGAGAGGATTGAGTTGAGGATTGAGGAAGTTTGGGGGCTGCTGGGGTGTCTGTGGTGGGAGGGGGATGTGGGTGTCAGGTCAGATACAGGCAGGGTCTGAGGGAAGGTGGCAGAGACTGTGCTGACCTGGGCTGAAGGTGGTTAAAGGTCATAAAATCATAGAATATCCTTAGTTGGAAGAGACCCACAGGGATCATCAAGTCCAGCGCCTGGTTCCAAACAGGCTCCAGTCCTACTGAGGATATAGAAAATAGAGTTTAGCAGCACATCCCTGCTCCCACCCTCATTTGATCGAGCCACAAGCCTTAACTATGAATGCTACAGTCCTTACCATGAGATATGGTTTAAGAAAATCCACGCAATTGTATTTCTGGTCTGTCCTACAATCTCTGAGTTATCCCCGATGCATATGCCCATAGATGTACAGTAGCACAGTGTGCAGCTCCCAATTCACTGCCAAACAGAGCATTGGACATTCTGATCCAAACAGATCCTTTCCCTGAGTCCTGCTCATCTTCAGTGGGGTGGGTGCCAAGCACACTGAGGCAAAGCCTGTGTGAAATATGCAGGAGGGTCCCTGAGAACTGGGTGTGCAAACACATCCCCCAGGTGGCCCCAAACTTGTGCTGAGGTCCAGGCTTTGAGGAGTGTGCCCTGGGGTTACAGCAGGCCCAGTAATCCTTGTTCCTAAGAGTGAGCTTTGGTTAACTCCCCCAGAGAACCAAACCAACAACAGAGAAGTGGCATCCTCAAGCTCCCATCAAACTGTAGTATCCCAGAGTCTGAAGCAGTGACAGCAGGGGTGTCTGTGGGGGCTGGAGGAGTAGCTGGGTGCTGTGTTGTCACCAGGCTTGTTCGTCCCCTCTGACCCCATCTCAGTGGTGTGAGCTTTCCCTTTGTTTGCCCCATCCCTTCTCTGTTAGGGGAAGTTTGCCCTTCTTTTTGTGAGCAGTTCCGCTGTTTGGTTCAAGGAGAATTTTCTAGATGCTTTGAACTGTTTTAAAGTCCTAATCTTTCTTTTTCAGCACCTTTACAGCAGAATAAACTTTACACTGTACCAACTGAGATGCAGTTTCTGGCAAGTACTGAGGAGTAAGTTAACCATAAAGTTTGTATTAGAGCACTGAGACACAGAATTATCCCCTGAGGAATCTGAATTTCAGTCACTGAACCTTTTTGATTATACCACAGCTCCCAGTTGATAGCAGACTGACCATGGAGCTGAACCCCTTCCCTGTGTGTCTGGCACGTCCAAATCATTGCAGGGATTCTCCAGTCTCTCTGGAGCAGCAACTGGAGGTGTCTCCTGCCATGAAATTGTGCCTTGGCTTTCCCAGGAGCATGGAAAGTGGTGTAAAAACCACCAGGATTTACACAGTAGTGGTGGTCCTGCTTAGATAACAACAGTGGGAATTAAACAGCATTTCAGGAATAGGATTTTCTTTCCTCTTGGTGCTATTGATGATGTTTTTCTTCTGGCTGGTCAGTCCTATGGACTCTATGCTGATTTTTACAAGTCACTGGAGGGCTGAGAGAGGCACGTGCACCTCAGGCCCTGTGAGCGGGCACTTGGCTGAGTCCTGCAGGGCAGCATTAGCTTGGCTTTCTAAAATCTGGGAATGTTCCTTCTGTCAAGGCTCTGAATTGCTTGCGCTGTATTTAAACCAGGGCTTTCACCGGATTCTCTTTTGGACTGTTTTAAAGCAAAGATCTGGCGGAGGAGAAGGAGATAACCAGCGACGCTCTCTCAGACTTAAAGAAGGAGGAAGAATACAAAACAAATATATGGAAAGGCTTCCTCATCTCCATCCCATATGCTGCCAGCATTGGGGGTACAGCAACGCTGACGGGAACCGCACCAAACCTCATCCTCCTGGGTCAGCTGAAGAGGTACGGGAGGCTCTCCTGGAGAGCCCTGCCTGTCTGTGAGGGTAAATCCTGCACAGCAAAGAGATATTCCCCAATCCTGTGGGAAATTCCTTTCTGTGCCAAGAACTAGCTTGGAAAATTCATGTCCTTCCAGAACCTTTTGGGAAACTTTGTGAGTGGATGAAGGCAGAGAGCAGTTGTATCCCAGCCTGATGTGGGGGAGCAGATTCCTGGCATAGCCAGCAGGTTGTCAGCCAGCCCAGTGCATGTGTGCTTCACCCTACTGCTCTTAGCCCTGCTGACTGTAATGGAAGCTGACCACGTGCTTAAATCTAGCCTCGTAACTCCTGTGATGAAACAGGCTGGGTAGTGTTCTGTGGTGAACTGTATTTAGGGCTGTATGGTAGCAAAGGAAAACAAGGAATCTGCTACTTCTGGGCTGTTTTCTTGGGCATAAAAAAATACCTCCTATGTGCGTAGGAGCATGGCCTTGTTCCATCCTAAGTGCCTCCAGGTATTCCTTAACACAGGTCTCCATAAGCAGCATGTTAAGCCTCTCGCAGCTGTTAGTACAAAGGGGAATGTTCCTAAATGCACAACTGGTGACTTTGGGGGGTAATTTGCTACTGGTTTCAGATGTTTGCTTGCCCTTATACTGGAGGGTGGTTTTCCCAACTTGCATTAACTTGATTTTTTCCCATTTGCTTAGTTATTTTCCAGAATGTGATGTGGTGAACTTTGGTTCTTGGTTTATGTTTGCATTTCCTTTAATGCTGATTTTTCTTCTCATGGGATGGCTATGGATCTCCATCCTGTACGGAGGAATTAATCTGAGGTATGTTTATATTCACTGTATGTATGTGCTTATTGCCACAGCATTGTGAAATACACCTTCATCACGATTCTCATAGTAACTCTGTGGATAGCACCTAGAATCTTCATGGAGGGGGGAGGCGGGGTTCATAGCTAACTTTAGGATGCTCATCCTCTGTTTCTAACAGCTGCCTGTGTGTCATCTTCAGCTCAAGTCCCTCAGTCCTGTAAATGTTTTCTGAATGTTGCTCCCATGACTGTCTTTTATCTTTCCTACTAAGAGCATCTGCTTTCTGCTTCCACCCTGCTCACTGCTGATAGCTGGCTGCTTCAGGAAGGGCTTGATGGGGGCTGTGCAGAAAGGGGCCGGGGGTGATTCAGGCTGGGAAGGGATTCAGAGATCCAGCATTCAGGCAGATGCTTGCTATTAAAAGAGGCTTCCATGGATATATCAGAGTTAAGGCTGAATATTCCCTAAGAAGTCCCCATCTTTTCCTCTCTGGTTCCAAGCAGTTTCGAGCCTTGGGCTGCACACAGTAAGCAGTTGCAGATATGCAGCAGGGGAATTGTAAAGGACTCTTGCAGTTGCATACACTTTTCCTGACTGAAATACACGCAGGGGATGTGTTAATGTATTAATTCAGTGAAACATCATTTTTGTACATTGCTTTACTGCCTGAGCTGCACTGAAAAGGGTCAGTGGCAGAATTACATTGGCAGAAGGGAAAGCAGGGCCAGACTTTGAAGGCCAGTGTGAAATCTCGGTTGCCCTGGAATTAGTAGCAGAAATCTCCTGGAACACAACTGCTGAGATTTGCTTCTAAGGCTGAAACTTGGATTTGGAAGAGATTGCTTCATAGCAGGGCTTCGATTTACAATGACATGTTAATCTATAATTGAGAGTAATGCGTTTTACTGGTAAACCTTTGCTGGATACATACAACCCTCAGTGCACGCTGCTTAGAACAATGGCATCAGTGCCATGCTGGCTTTCGGAGCCCTTCTTTCCCTCCTGTAGACTCTCATATGTGATAGAAACAAACTCACAGCCCTGCATCCTCTGGGGACAATGCAGAATTGCTAATATTTAGAAGAGCCTTTAATTGTTATTTTGAGTTAAAAAAGCAGGGAGAAAAAAAGTAAGAGAGAGAGAGAGACAGAGAGAACAGGTGTCCAAATATTTACATTTTCTCAGAGACAGGGAAAAAAAAATCAATGGGAAAGTTACAACCCAGAAAATGGCAAAGGCTGCTCCTTAAATTAAATGGGCTGGGAGATGCTCTGCCCTGTAGTCATGAGCCCAGGGCTCGTACTGTGCTGTGCCCCAATCCCTGTGTCCTGTGTGTAGGGCTGGGGCATGACACTGGTGCCTGCTCAGCAGGTGGGGTAGGAAAGAGTTCTGTTGGCCAAAACCCCCTGCAAAATGTCACACTGATACTCGGAGGACGTGATGCTTTTTGTTTGGTTTGGCTGTGCAAAGCCCAGCTTTATTGGGATAGCTGTGGCTGCGCAGGGAGCACTATTCCCCAGTGGCAGGGTGCCTCGGAAGGGACAATGCAGAGCTGCACAAGCACAGCCGTGTTTCTGCAGGAGTTTCCTTGGCTGCTCTGGGCAGGGAAGCACAGACAGATGGACGCCTCGCCAAAAGCAGGCTGGCACTGCTCGAATCTGAAAGGCTTTGCTGTAGGCTGAGCGTGTGTAGATGAAGCTGCCATTTGTAACACCCCAAAACTCAAAGGACCAGGTACATCTATTTGAGATGCAGGGCTTTCCGAATAGACAACCATTTGCTTGTATAGAAGACCCAGCCAGCATTTCCCTTTGAAACAGACCGAACAAAGTGGTCTAGTGGATGCACCTGAGGTAGAGCCTTGTGTGTTGTAGGTTTAATCAAGGTCACAGGCAGGGCATGATGGCAGAGAAAGTGTGAGGTATGAATATGTCGTTTGTGCATGCATACTACAAAGGATCAAACAGCGTGTGTGCCCAGTTGAGCACTCTGAGCTAAGAGGCTTAGCCAGGAGCACATTAACATTCCTGGCCATGCAGAAATTCCGTGCATTTGTTGATTCTTGACAGCATCCTGTGATTGCCCAGGAAATTGCAAGTGATTTGAGAAGGGACAGGTTTGTTTTGCACGTCACCCATTCCCCGGTGTTCCACCCGAGTAGTTATCTGTCAGAGACTAACCCTGCAACACTGGGATTTTCTTTTGGCAATCACAGCCCATGCTGGAGGTGGTTTGGAATATAAATGAGAGAAAACTTCTACCCTCTGTGGGGCCTTCTTTGTGTGAGAGCAGAGAGAAAGCAGATCTAAAATGGGGCCTTGCTACCCTTCGGGACTGGACTGTAACCATGGATGCTACCAGACTCAGGGCTTTTCTGCTGGTACTCAGAGTCACACTCCTTCCTCCTGGGTTAGGACATTTAAAAGTGTAACTGTGTTTCTTGACAGGGGCTGGAGAGCAAAAAAATCAAATCTAAGAGTGGATGCAGAAGCCCGAGCCAGAGAAGTGATAAAGGAGGACTACCAGAAACTGGGACCAACTAAGTGAGTTGTAAAGCTGGGATTGGACTGAGGTGAAAAGGAAATCCAGTGGGGTGGAAATGTCCTGTCCTGAATGCTGGGCTGGGTTATGTATTTTCAGAAGAAAGTGAAATAATGTTTCCACTCAGTATTTGTGGAAAGTTGCTTATTTGCTGAAGTTTGCTTTTTTTTTGCACACTCCAACCTCTTATTCGCTTGCAAGAGTGACAGCAAATAGCAGCTTGCCCTCAGCTCTTACCAAGAACAAAGTTCATATTGCAATGTGGATTCATGCTAGGCTGCTTAATTACTGCTTGTAAATGTTCTGCTCCAGGAGCCAAAGCTTTTTAGGTGTGCTTTATGTAACTGACACGGGCCAGATTTGGGTGATTTCTGCGTATCTGTGGCTGTTCTGCAAAGCAGAAAGTGCTCGCTGAGCACACTGGTGGATCGCATTATGAATCAAATGGATTGTGGATATACATTAAGAAATCTTAAGGAGTGCTCAAAGAAAATACATAGGAAGAAGTTAAATGCATTTTTTGGAGTAGATAATTTTTAATAACTCCTTTCAAATTCGTTAATAACGTGAAGAAAGAACAAGATGCTTCTAGTTGAAGTTTCTCAAGGGTTTTCTCTTCTGGAAGAGGTGTGCAAATTGATAGGGATCATATATTGCAGAAAGAAATGTGAGGAACATAGGAGAAGTTCCAAGGTAGAGAGAAAGAGAAGAGGTTGAGTATCTATAGGAATCAAACCCGAGGTATGTCCAACCTGCCCCTGGCAACCAGGGCTAGTGGAGATTTCTGAAACTCTAGGTCTTAACCTCAAAATGTCAGTGGTTCTCCATCTCTAAAACGATATTCTTCTACTCGCAGTGGTGCCGTGAAGGTTTAGAGATGTCTGTGTTGTGCTATTGACATTGTAATTATTGCTCTTGTGTGGAAAATGGAGTGGTTCTTCAAAGACAATTGCCTGAGCCTGTGCTGTAAATAAAAGAAATTGGTTTAGCTGTTCCATCCAGAGCATTATGAAGCAGCCTGCAAAATGTCTCTGAAGAATCAAAGTCTCACTTTGAGTTCTAGGAGCGAGAAAGTCCATTAAGCCGTGCTCAACCAATTTGATTAGCAGCCCTGTAACTTAAAATCGATGCGAGTGGTTTCTTCCCAACAGCTTGCCTGCCCTTCCCTGTGCTCTGAGAGGTTTTAAACAGTGTTTTGAGGCAGCCCCGTCTGTGCCTTAAGGATATCTCAGAGGGCAGTGATGAGAGGAATGGCCAAAAGCAGCTCCTGGCCTTTCTCTGCCCCATCTGGATGGTCAGTTTTGCATACATGTGTTGTGACATCTACCCTGAGCCTTCATGGTGCCCGTCTGCCCTGTCCTTCATGTCTTCCACTAAGAGATCATTGCTGCCAAATATCAGCATCTGCTCATAGATGTGCAACCTATTCCAGTGTTTCACTGTAGTTGATTGGAGAGATGCTGCCTCACTCCTCACCCAGCCAAAGCTCAGTACTGCCTGCCTTGGCTCCAGACCTTTAGCACAACACTTTAACTGCATTTCCTTTCATTTTAGGTTTGCAGAACAGGCAATTTTTTTCTTCTTCTGCATGTTTGCTGTCATGCTTTTCTCCAGGGATCCCAAATTCATTCCAGGCTGGGCCAGCTTGTTTGCACCAGGGTGAGATTTTATTTTCATTCCATTCTCACATTTTTCAATGGCATTTCAAAGTCTTTGAGATTCCTGGTTTCTGATTGCATTGCTGAACACTGTTACTCAGGTTTCCTGGAATAAATTAAGCTGAGCTTCAACTCCTAGAGCCAGCATTATTGTTTCTTACAATAACTTCAAATACATGCTTAAGCTCTCTATTGGACTAAGTCTGCCCATCAGTGCACACTCTGAGCATTTTGCAAAGATCTCATGTGGGCTCTGTTCCTCCTGCTCCCTGCAAAGAGCTGGGGTAGTCTGTCCCCACAGCCCTCGTGGACTGAGCACAGCTCATTGGAGCATCACTGTTGGAGGGGGATTCGTTTGTGCTTTTTACATTTGCAGGGCCTTGGGGCAGTTTTTGTAGGGGGTTCACAGCTTGATAGGAATTAAAAAGAACCGTGAACAACCACTGTTGTTCAAACCTGGTGGAAACTTGTAATCTTCTTTGGTAAATCCCTGTTCTCATAAACTTTGTACAGGTTTGTGCTTCTTACTGGTGTTTCTTCTGCTTTTGGGCAGGTTTATCTCCGATGCTGTTACAGGAATCACCATTGTGATCATACTGTTCTTCTTCCCATCACAAAAACCTTCCCTCAGGTGGTGGTTTGATTTCAAAGGTGAGTAGGAGCCCCCCAAGGCCTCTTCCTCAGTGCCCAAAATGTCTTAGCTTAACTCCTAAAGCTCAGGCTCTCCAGTAAGTTTTGGTGCTGGAAGACTTATGAGGTCCTGGGTTTGTTCCTTTGGGTAGCAATGAGATAAAAACTTCAATTCCTAAACCACTCTTGATGTGGAAATGTAGCTGGTGAAACCTAATGATCTTTTAATTGTCTAGCTTGAGGGAATCCATGTGTACATTTTAATCATCAACTCATGGTTGGTGAGTTTCAGCGCTGACATCAGGCTGATAATGTCATCCTGTCAGATGATTATGGATGTGCTCCTCTTTGGGTGGGTGCTTGATATGGGGATTTTCTCCTTTTCTAGCACCAAACACTGAGACGCAGCCCTTGCTGACATGGAGGAAGGCCCAGGAAACGGTGCCCTGGAACATTATCCTGCTGCTCGGAGGGGGCTTCGCCATGGCAAAAGGCTGTGAGGTGCGACCCAGCAGAGCTGTGATGTTTGGGGTTCTTGTTTGGCTCTGGCAATTTGCATCTGCAACACTAAGAAGACATGTTTCTCTACTGAAGGCATGTTTCACAACCCCTCCTGAGACAGCAACACACAGCAGATAATTAAGGAGAGGTTAATAAACCTTGCAACTCCTCTCAAACTGCTTGCTGTTAAATACCCTGCTGGCACTGCACATAGGTGGTTGTGTGGGCAGGTGAAGGTCGTAGGCAGTTAGTGGATCTACAACAGAATCAGCTCTTGTGCAGATATGCAGGAGCCACACTCTGCAGCTTGTTTGCTCTCCTTTCTGCAGGAGTCTGGTCTGTCTGTCTGGATAGGAGGCCGCCTGCACCCCCTGGAGGGCGTACCCCCACCTGTGGCTGTCATCCTCATCACGATTGTCATCGCCTTATTCACAGAGTTTGCCAGCAATACGGCCACTATTATCATCTTCCTGCCTGTCCTGGCGGAGCTGGTAAGCAGCCCAGTGCTCAGAGCTGCTCTGTGCAGGCAGCTTTGTGGTGCTGGGGCTGGAGCTGGCACCGTTAATTCTCCTGCTGCTGGAGTAGGGCTGGACGTACTCTGAAATCCTTGGAAGCCATAAAGCAGGTGCCTGTAGCATAACATGAGCACTGATGGATAATACTCCTTCAAATACTGTTGGTGAGAGGCATGGTTATTGGTCACAGAGTGCAGGATATGACTCTGCACAGTGCACTACTTGTATCCATCAGTATATCTGCCTTTCCCTCCAGACCCCAACTTACAGTTTCTGTTCCTTTCTTCTTTCCAAGGCCATTCGTCTGAAAGTCAATCCACTCTATTTAATGATACCAGGAACGATAGGATGCTCCTACGCATTCATGCTGCCAGTCTCAACACCTCCTAATTCAATTGCATTTTCTTCTGGACACTTGATGGTCAAGGATATGGTAAGTTGTTTGGATATACAATATGTTGAAAACAATCAACTGGGGTGTTTAAGAAAGTAACTTTAGTAAGGAAATGTTGGAAGGCACAGGAATATGGGAGAATCATAGAATCATAGAAAAACTCAGGTTGGAAAAGACCTTGAAGATCATCAAGTCCAACAGCAAAAGAAGCTTATGTGACACCTGACCCTGTGAGATTTGGAGCTGCTGTGGCTCCAAGTGATGACAAAAGTGGTCTTAATTGTGCTCAACATCTCTCAGATCCTGCTCCTGTTCCAACCAGTGTCAGCAGCTCAACCATTAGAGGTTTGTGGGTGAAGGAAATGTTCCCCAGCTCAGTGTAATAAAGCTTATAAGCAAAATTAGGCTCAGTCCCAGTTTCTGCTCACATTCCTGTGGCTAAACAGGCACCAGTGTTTTTGATGGATCAAAGCTTGGCAAAGCATCTGCAGAATGGCCTTTGTGGCTTAAGAAAACCCACTTAGAAAATTGCTAGTATTAATGGCAATTAAACCTTCCATTTTATAACATTTGTGTTCAAATAACTTCGTGCTGTAGATGTCCAAGTTGAACTCAACAGTTGTATTTGTGTTTCTTTTGTAGGCAAGAACTGGTTTGCTCATGAATCTTATGGGAGTTCTCCTTCTTAGCTTGGCTATGAACACATGGGCCAAGAGTATCTTCCAGCTGGGGACCTTCCCTGCGTGGGCTAACATCCATGCAGAAAATGCCACATCACTCTTGCCAGCTGTAGAAAATGTCACTTTAAGTGCACTAAATAAAATATGAACAAAGCTACCCCAGGGGAAGGACTCACTCACTTAGGACTCGGGCACTGGAATCGTCAGCATATGCACAGGAAGAAAGCCACGTGTCTGCCCACACTGTATGAGACCCTTGGGTTTCATTTTATTTTTAGAAATACTGGTCAGTGTTGCGGCATCCATTGGTTATTTTCTCTGAAGATCCTTTCCCCACCTTCCACAGGTACCTATCAGATACTCCCAGAGAATTTCATCTGTTCATCATAGCTGGTTGTTACCTGGACAACCCTGTAAGCATTGAGCATCTTTGGGGAGATGCCTCTCCCCCCATGAAAGCTAGTGAGCTTTGCTGCTCCAGCTTCTGATACCCTTCCTCGTTTTGGAGAGCAGCTCAGGATGGATTTATGTGCAACCCAACGTGAGTGAGTGTATCAGAATCTGGCCCAGGGAGAAGGCAGCGTGGGCTTCTGGCAGGACTGTGGAGGCTGGGGGCTCTTTGTGATCTCATGAGTAATTCTCTCATGTAGGATGAAGAGTATTTCTTCAGGCTTGTGCATGAAAGGATGATTCAGGAGATGTGTCGATAGGACTCGGTGTGTTACTCCATGCTTTGGAAACAGGAAGGCAACAGTTTTGTTTCCAAACATGTCCGATGGTTTGAAAACCTGGTTTTCAGCTGCTGCCTGGTTCTCGGCACTGAGTGCACAGATGGAGGTTTGGGGCCAAATTTGTTTCTGATGTAACTGTGTGGACATCAGTGGTGTTTCAACTTTGGTGAATGTGGCCAGTCTTAGGTTTGTGAGACTGACCCACTTGTGAGTGCCCGCTGAGGTCGGTGGGCAAACTGCACTGCAGTACCACTGACATGGCTGAAAAGTAGGCTTTGATTCTTAACATCTTTGTATTTCTGATTGCTTGGGTACTTTCAATGAAAGCACTGCAGATTGACTGTGATTTTAATCATCATTTTATCCTTAAAAAAAAAAAATTCTCTAAGAATCTAAAAATATTTAATTTTATAGATCCGTCATTGACATGGATGGGTGGAAAGATAAAGGATCTGATTCCTGATTTAGGGCAGGTTGGTGACTGGGCTCTGCCGGGTCCCTCTGATGGTGTGATCTTGCAGGGCTGGCATGGTGGGATCCAGCCCATCCCGCCTGCTCCTGTGCTGCTCATGAAGCCTGGGGCCAGCTGGGGTCCACCTTAAGGCTGCACTTAGGCAGGGATTTGGGACTGAACAGAAACCACCAAAACCAACATTGTGTGGAACTTCGATCAGTCACGTTCTGAAAAAAGAAATTCCTTAACGTTCAACAGAATCCTTACATTTAACAAAATCCACAATGACAGTGGAAAATGTACAATAAAGCACGTTTGTTAGCACGTCCCTTCGTCCTGTTTGCCTCCCTCTCCTCTGCTCACCCCACGGCTTTGGGTTTGTTCCCTGGAGGAGCATGAGAGCTCCCTGCCAGCCTCCCTGACTTGGGCGCTCTGCATCACTGGTCCAGCGTAAGTGCTAAAATTCACTGAAATAAGCTCTCTATTTTTACGGTAAGTCGACCTGGTTATTCTTGAGGGTTCTGTGATATGATCAGAGATACGAAAAATCCCTGGGGAGGGCATTTCTAGCACTGCAGCAACCTTCTGTAACTTCAGCCCTGCTGTTTCAGAGGGCCTTTGCCTGCACACCATCTCTCTAAGAATGTCAACACCGAAGCCATTCACATTAGCAGCCCGCCTGTGAATTTTAATTAAACAGGAAATGCCTCCCTTGTGCATTGAAATTCAACATCCAGAATAGCTCCGCTTCGCTCCTTTGATGTTCCCCATCCGATCCGAGATGAACATCCACATGTTCTCCTGAGACACTCGGAGGAAACTCGCTCTGGTTTATTTACAGTAGGGAAGTGTTATGTGGTGTCTTTTATCCCAGAAGCATTCGAGTCGCTTTGTGAGCTGTTCACACAGAAATCCTCCTTGTGGTCCCGCAGCGGTGATGGGGCCGTGCAGAGCCAGCTGCCATCATAGAACTGCTGCAACAGTAAGGCTGGAAAACACCTCTAAGCTCATTTATAGCCCAGCCACCCACCTACCACAGACAGTGCCCACTGACTGCGTCCCTCAGCGCTTACCTCCCCTTTCCTTAACACCCCCAGGGATGGTGACTCCCCCACTCCCTGCCCAGCCTGTGCCAATGCATCACCGCTCTTTCAGAGAAGAAATTCCAACGTGATGCACGAATTTCAGGACTGAAAACATCCCGTTTCTCCCCCACTTCCTCTATTTTCACCCATCCGCCGACATTCAACGTTTATGAGCCCAGATGCACGCAGACAGAAGCACCGGAGCAGTCTGACCGCCAGATGTCACAGTTGCTTCGCAGTGATGCTGGATCCTGCCTTGTTCTGCACCCAGCCTGTGGGTAAAACGCACATCCTCCCTCACTTGCATACATCTTTATGTTATTTGTTTGTTCGGTTGGTTTTGTTTTGTGTTTATACAAAACAAACCTGTTCACCGTGTCCTGGGAAATATCAGGCAGAGAAAATGGCTCACTCACAAACTATGAGCACAGGGTTTGTATCCTTTTAACCCCCACCCATATAGTCCAGCATATAAGGAATGCTGAGGAGCCTTGGGAAGCTTTCCAGCCAGGTTTGGCCGTACTTACAACCACTCGGTGCTGCCCAGAACCATCGCTCAAATGCAGCATCCCCACAGACTTCAGCTCCCCTCTGCATCAGACTCAGAGAACTCATTGCTCTGCTCCTCCTGCCCCAGAAAGCTGCCTGCTCGCCATGGAAGGAGTCCCAAGTGCTATAATCAGCTCACTCTGGATTACAGTGAGAAAGATGAGTCTTGGGGCAGCCACTTCATATGAATATGATGAGTTTTGCCTTTTGGCACACCCTTTTATAAACTGCAAAGTGAGATCAACACCTAAGTCACAGCCAGTGCAAGTAATTGCTGTTGGTGCTCCAAACTAAAGCACTTTTCCTGGTGCCTGCCTCTTGACAGGACAAGAGAAGATGGTTTCAGACCACAAGAGGTGAGATTTAGATTGGATATAAGAAAAAGTTCTTCACAATAAGAGCACTGAGGCACTGGTGCAGCATATCCAGAGAGGTGAGGGATGCCATGGAGACATCCAAGGTCAGGCTGGATAAGGCTCTGAGCTCCTGATGGAGCTGTGGGTGTCCCTGTGCATTGCAGGGGGGTTTGACCAGATGGCCTTTGAGGGTCCCTTCTAGCTCAAACCATTCTATGCTTCTCTTGAAGGCTGAACCACTCTGAGTACCTCACTCAGCTCTCTGCACAGGTCCCTGGGTGCTGTGAACACCTTGGCTGTGCCATGCAGGAAGGGATGAGGGAGCAGACAGAGACAGGCTCCCGCTCAGCATTGCTCATCCTTCAATGGCTGCACCACTGTGAGGACCGGCTGCATCCCTGGGGAAGGAGTTGAGTCCCAGCTGAGCCCCAGCCCTTCGCCCTCTCTTGCTGTAGGGAGCATGGGAACTGACTGGGAGCCCCATGTTCCCACCGGCAGGAGGGCTGGAGGCAGCAGCATTACTTGGGGAGGCCCCAGCACAGGTTTGATGGAGCCAGGGAAGGCTACGTGTCCTTCACTGTGCTCTGTGAGTGGAGGAAGGCAGGATTTGTGTACAGTTCTTCTATATGGTATCTTGGTTTTTCTGACTGGAGGAGGGAGACACATCTTCCCCCCTCTTATCTGGAAACATGTCTTGGAGCAGCCATCATAGCTGGTCCTGAGTTTGGGGGCTGGAGCTTTGGGAATCTCACCCTGCTGCAGGATTCTTTACAGTGGATTTGTTGGCCTTGGGAATTGGGAAAGGTGCAGGTCTGCCTTTGCTAGAACAAGATGCCCAAATCCAGCTGTGCATGGCCGTGGCCCCAGAGAATGCTCAACTACAGCTCCTACATGAGGCTGCTGGTCCCAGTAAAAGCCTCGAGTCAGGTTTTCTAACTGCAAACCTTTCTGAGTTAGGTAGGATGAAGCCGCCAGATGCCACCGGGGTACAGAAATGAGAGTTGTTAGGCAGTCACCCTTTAAGCACTGTGAGCCCAGCATGAGTTCACAGTTTCAACAGGGAGATGCAGCCTGCAAGAACTGACCAACACTGACCAGAACATTCATTGGAGCCTTCCAGGCCCAGCAGTGCCTTTGGGCCATGACTGATGCCTGCCAGAGCAAAGCCCCCTTCTCTTTAAGTGTTTTCCCTGCTGCTGGGATGACACAGCTGATTTCCCAATTCAGGACAGTGACACCCCATCTCCCATGTGATCCTTGTTCCCCCCAGTGTTTCCATATAGTACTGACTCATTCCATATGGTACTGACTCATTTCTCTCAGCAGCGTTTCATTGCATCAAGCCTCTGTACCTTCAGCAAGACTCAAGAGACAGTGGGGTTGCTTCTGGGCTCCACATACCAGGTTTATCCACTTAAAACAGGAATCTACAGCATCTGTTGAGCCAAATTGCCTTATGAAGCCCATTTTTTGAGCCTTGGCTGCCTGGTGGATGTCCCAGGACCTGGCTGCAGCATCCTCAATGGGAGTAGCAGGGCACTGGAACATGGGGAACCTACAGACAGGACTGAGACACATCTCATCATCCAGGTATGTAACACCTGCTTCAGTCCTATTGTCCCAATAGCTTTGAACCACCTTTCCACTGGCAAACCTTGGGTAAATGGATTAGCCAGGCACAATTCCTACTCTGGGGTTATTGCTGCTGCTGCTGCCAGGCTGGGGCAGATGGGATCTCCTGACTGGTCTCATCCTGGGGAGGGGACTGAAAAGCTGCAGTGGGAGAATCCTTCTCCCCGTCAGGTTTTCTGCTCTCTGGAGAGTCATTCCAGATCAGAAGCATGAGAAATAGTACTTCTTCCCAAACATTTGTTTCCATTAGGCATTTAAATAGCTCCCTGGGACATTTCATCCTGCCCGCAGTAGCCAAATTCTTAACCTTGGAGATTTCCTCCGGCACTGAAGCATCTGTGTGAAACAGTTCTCAGTTCTGTATTTGTCACCCACAGATTTGCTGAGTTTCTTGGTCTCCTGTTAAGAAGCAGGGAGGCAGAAGCTCCTCCTCCAGCTCCTCTGATCCATTAAGCACCTTAGTTACTGAGCTAACTAACAATTTCCAGAGCAGCTGGGAGTCCTTTCTTCCCTTCTCTCTCTTCTAAGAAGCCTCCAAACCTACTCATAAACACAGCTAAAGAGTTCAGCCTACTCTGAATGACATTATGATTTTTGTAGAGGAATATAATGCTTTCCTCTACTGATATTAGAGGAGGAAGAGTTGCTTATAACTGGTATTTGATCTTTCATAGAATCATGGAATCACTGAGGTTGGAAAAGACCTCAGATCACCAGGACCAGCCCCAGCCCACCCCGCCATGCCCACTAGCCTATTGCTGTTACCAGGGAGAAAAGGCCAACACTTACCTGGCTACAACCTCCATTCAGGGAGTTGTAGACAGTGATTTCACCAAATGCTTTGAACTTCCCTGGCCTGCATTGTTGCAGGGAAGTCCCCAGTGCCAGCAACTTGGGTATCAAAGAGGCAAAGAGGGAGACCAGAGAGGGACATTACAAATTCCCCCAATTAGTGCATTTCTGTATTTTCCTTACTAAAACCTCAGTGCTTGTTCTTTGCACAGAGTGGGTGACAAGCCCTGTTGTGAAGACTGCCTCTTCTCAAAAGTGCACAGGATCATGGCAGAGCAATGGTCCATATACTCCAAACCAGTCCCAGCAGACAGCAGGGAGCTGTGGGTCCTATTACTGCAGTGTTCCTGCATCACCGTGCTGCTCGGAGGCCTCTTCTACAACTGGCTCCTTGCATCCCTGGAGTACCCCCAGCACATCTCCATTGCAATGGCTGTTACCTTCAGCCTGCTCCTCCTCCTCTCCCTGTTCTTGGTGCATCCTGTGCGCTGTGCCTTCAGCATCGCCATGCCAACACTGGGCACCAAGCAGGGCCGCAAGCTCCTCTTGTCAGCCTGCATCATGATAGTGGTGGTTAACATCACCCCCAACATCATCAGCAACATCAAGACCTTACTGCAGGTCATCCTGTGCATCTCCAAGAATTCCTCTGAGAGCATTTTGAATTCCACTGATCTGCTGGAGAACGCTTCCTGGAGGCTGGGGGGTGAAATCCAAAATTACGCTATTTTGAGGCCCATGGATGGACACGTTCAGTTTTCACTGATGAAGAACAACTCCTTGATTAACCAGGTGCACCTCGCTGGTGAGAAAGCCAGGAAGGATTTTTTGGCTGTTGAGGTGTTGGTCAAAGATTGTGTGCGAGCAGGCAACAAACTGGTCGCTGCCTTCTCCGTGCTCTACCTCTGCTTTGAGTCTGTCTGGTACTTGAAGAATTATCTCACCAACCTCCGCTTCGACAATGTTTACATCACCAAGAAGCTGCAGCGTTTGGCTGAGGATGGAGGAGCCTCCCATTTGCTGGTGGGCTCAGCCCAACACCTCATCCACCCCACGGGCCTCCGGCTGTCCCGCGAGGAGTTGACACTGAGCCTGGCGCAGGCGCTGCGCCTCTCGGTGGCCCTGCTGCTGGTGCTGGTGGTGGTGGCACTGGAGCACCTTGTCTTTGGCGTAGCAGATGTGGCAGTGAGGAGGATGGCTCAGCTCTCTGCAGTGCCCATCACACTCAGCATCAAATACCAGGTGAGTGCTGCTTGGGGCACACAGCTGGGTTGGCCTTCTGCAACTCCTTGAAGGAGGTTGTGTAAGGTGGGGGTTGGCCTCTGCTCCCCAGTAACTGTGATAGAACAAGAGGTGATAGAACAAGACTTTAAGTTGTGCCAGGGGAGATTCAGGTTGGAAATAAGGAAGAATTTATTCTCAGAAAGAATGGTGATGTATTGGCACAGGCTGCCAAGGGAAGTGGTGGGGTCACCATGCCTGGGGTGCTTAAGAGCCATGAGGATATGGCACTGAGGGCTGTGGTTTAGTGGGCAGTTTTGGTGGTAGGTGGATGATTGAACTAGATGGTCTTAGAGGTCATTTCCAACCTTAATGTTTCTCTGATTCTATGATTCGCATTCTGCTTTTTAATTCCCCTATTCTACCTTTCCATCTTCCTCCTGCTCCAGCCTGTGCACGTCCTAACTTAGATTACTGCTTACATTGAGGCAATAAGGGCACACAAATCCAGGCTCATGCCTCATTTAACCTCTTACTCTCTTTATTTCAGGCTGGAATAGACTTCTTGAAAATCCCATTTGCTGTGAGTGACGTTAATAGGAGTTACCACCACTCCCTGAACTTTGGCTCTGCTGGCTGCAGGATCAGCCCTCCAATACCTCCAAACCCCTCCGTACTGCTGGTTGTGGGGCTGCTCTTCTGCATTATTTATGCCACTGTGTTCCTGGAAACCTACGCACGCCGCCTGTGCAGGAAAATTGCTGCTTCCTTCTTTGAGAGCCAGGAGGACGAGCGGGTACATTACCTCTATGGCAAGCTGTCCCGGAAGCACAGGGAGACACAATGTGGCTGAGAAATGAAGGGAATTTTGGACAAAGACCTTTGGCAATAACCGGGTGTGCAAAGAGATCACAGAATTCACTCTCCACAGTCAGAGAAGTGGTTGGAATCTGGGAGCAATATATGCCACATAAATAGAGAAAAAGGCCAAAAGTGACATTTTGCATTAATCTACATTCACTTTCTAGTCTTAATTCAATCTAGAACTCAAATGAGAATGTTGGAAAAGGAACCCAAGATAGCTCCTATGACTGTGAGGGTGCTGGCAGCGTTATGCAAAGCTAAGTGTGCATGGGAGGTGGGTGGAGGAAGTGCTCCTTCACCGCCCTCGTCACTGATGGAGGAAGTGCACCCTTCATCGATTCTTATCATCATCAAGATTGGAAAGAAAATGAGATAATCTCATCCAACCACTTCCTTTCCCCCTGAAGTGATCCCTACAGGCAGCAAGCAATAAACCCCAACAACATTAGAGTTGATTGAAAATCCATTATAGAATCACAGACTGCTCTAGAACATGTCACTCAGTGCCACATCCACATCTACACTTTTCTTGAAGATCTCCAGGAGTATTAATTAATTTATTATTATTTAGTTATTGTTGAGAATATCTATTATTTATGATATAAAGTGTTGTTTTAACCTGCTGAAATAAATTCATGACCTTGTGACCATGAGAAACAGCTCCTGGGAATGGGAGGGAGTAGGAATCAGTGCATGAGGACTTGCTGAAATCTCTTCACCAGGGCTCTCCAGAATAACAGATAGAGCAGCTGTAGGACTACGGAAGAGGAGGAGGGCAGCCAAGAAAAGGTCAGCTCAGGTCAATATCCAGGAGGATATAGAAGTGGCAGAGTGAAACCTGACATTGGAGCCAGCGCTTTGCAGGGAGCAGAACGGGGCAGGACGTGGAAAGCTGGGCTTTGCTAGAGCGATATCTAGTTGTATGTGTTGGGTTGCTTCAAACTCAGAAATGGTGATATTGTAACTAATATGCAAAAATCCATCACTGACACATACCTGTTGAAAGAGGCAGATCAGAACCTGGATAAGGACAAGAGCCACGAGGAGAGGGAGCTGAACCAGTGCCAGCCTCAAAACAAAGCAACTTTGCAGCTTCATTTCTTCAAAGCATGTCTATTATTTCCCTCTCTTCTCCCATTAGAGTCTTCATTAAGATAATTATTTGGCATAATGCACTTCAAAGAGATTAAATTACAGAAGTGAAGTGGCAGCTGCAAATACACAAAGTTCTATCAGCTTCTGAGAAGCTTGAAACAAAGTAGATCTGGATTATTTTTTGAGCATCTATCTAACAAAACCCTGGTATATTTATCTCCCCAGGTTTCTTAATTCCATTTTCTTTCAGCTCCCCCTAAATTTTAACTACTGAAGATTGATTCTGGAAAGTTTTTACTTTTAAACACTAAGTTCAGAATGAAAGAAGCCTTGATTCGGGTACTTGCATCAGTTTGAAATAATAATGATCAGTGTCAGATGCTGCTATTCTGCCTATGCCTCCAGCATCACAGCTGTCATAAACCTGTGCCTGAAGCAGAGTGCTGCCATTGCCATTTTGCAGGTGGGTCTTCAGGGATTCAAAAGAGATTTGTATTAACATTTCGCACACATTGCACCAGTTTCTTTGGTTTCAGTGATGAGAGTGGTGGAAGAGTTTGAGCTTTGGAGGAACATTGGAGAGTAGGTGATCAATGAGCTCTGTCATGGCAATGCTGGGGTTGGTTCATTAGCGAGGAAGCAATACATGTGACATGTTACAACTTTCAGAAAACCATCCTTTTGGGAAGAGCTTTTAGAGATCTTGTTTGTTTGTTTGTTTGTTCCACCAAGGAGGAACCAAATGTACTGAAATGAGCTCAAGACATGAGACAGCTGCAGAGATTCCAGAAGTGACAGGCAGCACCCCACAGTTTTCCTCATTTTGGTTCTTTCGAACTGAAGATTGTGTGACGTTTCACTCTGACTCAATGCTTCACATTTCGCAACTGTGAATTTCCATGTTAGTGCTTTGTAACAAGCCTTCAGCCCACAGGAACAGAAGGAAAGGGGGAAGAAGCAGTGGCAGTCACTCCAGATGAGTGCTCACAGCCAGGATGGCCAATGGCCCAGGGGTCATATTTGTATATGTTTTCTAGTTATAGGCTGCTCCAATCACTGCTCCAATCACTGCTCTCAATTACTCCTTCCAGTTGGAATAGGTGGCAAGTTCTCTTTGTGTTTAGGCCCAAATGAGCCCACAGCTGCCAAAGGAAAAGCACGAGGTTCACATTGCAGAAAGGTCGAGTTAGATGGAAGCCACAGTGGGGTCAGGGAGTAACTTCAGGGAGGGATAATGTATGGCAGCTCTGCTGAAAACACTGCACAGAGAATCAGGATGCTGCAGTCAGAGCAGCCAAGCTGTGCTCCTGACTGAGGACAACTATGTTGACTGATGAGTGTGGCAGTGCCTTTAGCCTGACAGTGTCATGAAACAGTACCATGGAATAGTGAATCTACTAAAAAAGTGAGGAAAGATAGAACAAAGTGCATCCTGAGGAGAGATGGGCACGGCAAGGACCTGCCACTGAATCCCCAGCTCAGGGCTGATCCAGAGAACAAAGTCCTGGGGCAGGATGCAGTGAGCCCAAAGGGAAGAAAAGGAAAGGGAAGAAGAGGGTATTTGCCCTTCACAACTGATCCAAAGCTGAACAAAATATCACAGAATGGAGTGAAAAACTACAGTGACTGCACCTCATAAAGCTGACTGGAGCTAAACCCAGGGAAAAGGGGGAAAGTCTTATTTGTCACAGCAAGGCAGAGCTCGGGGACAGATTGCTGCTTAGGCAGAAGAGCATGGGGGCTGGGCAGGTGGTTTTTTATCCACACTGGGCCTGTAGAATCCGTTCTTGGAAATGTGCCTTTAAAGCCACAGACTGGAATCTCTCAACATTGAAAATCCCTCACAATATGGAGACAGGTGCCTGTGCCTGGGATTAATGGTGTGTCTCTGCTCCTAATTGCAATGTAATCTAATTGAACAGTGAACTTTTCTCCTTGCCCTTTCCTCCACTCCACAGGTTAGGCATGATGAGCACTCTATCTTTGCAATCACAGTTGCTCTTTCCATCTGAAAATACATTTTCTGAGAGGCTGCAGAGACATCAGGAGAGAGCACAGAGCTGACAGCAGAGTCAGGCTGCTGCTGCATTAACCTGTTCTGGGGGGAAACACATCTCAGCCTGGGATAGATACGAACAGCCCGGCCTGGCCAGCAGAACTCCCAGCACAGCATGGGTAAGACTTTCCCCAGTGGTGCCCCAGAGTGGCACCGCTGTTTCTTTGAGATGGGGTGACTGTGGGACAGCTAATGGGAGGAGGTTTAAGATCCCCAGGGAAAGCATGGCTCTGCCCCAGCTCAAGGGAAATGTGGAAGGCATCACCCTGGTCCCATCCTCTTGAGATGAGGAAGGAAGACAGGACTCCAGCTGGGCTCCTTCCTCCACCTCCTCCTGTTCACCCTCCTCCTCCTCTCCTTGGCTCAGCAGTGCACCAGGACCCAACAAGTGTAGGTGGGGAGCAGGCACGTGAGGGGGATCTGGGGGGACTGTGGGGGGTCCCCAGGGCTGGGAAGAAGGTTGCAGGGGTTGGGGTTTTCTGGATTCTCCCTGCCTCTCCTAGCACTGGTTCAGCAGGGTGGGGAAAGAGGGAGTGGGCTGGGGAAAGGGGGAGTGGAGAGGGATGTTGCAGGAGAGGTGGGTGGAGAAGAAAGGGGAGGGGGAAAGAGTTGGGAAGGAGGGGAGCTCACCAGTGCTTGCAGAACCCGTGCAGCACCCATGGAGAACAGTTCAGCCAGCCCAGGAAACATGCTGGGCAACCAAACATTGGGCAGGATGCCTCAACAGCCCCTGGAGCTCCAGGTGGTCACCATCCTGCTGGTGCTGCTCATCTGCGGGGTGGGCATAGCAGGCAATGCCATGGTGGTGCTGGTGGTGCTGCGCACCAAGCACATGGTGACCCCAACCAACTGCTACCTGGTGAGCCTGGCTGTGGCTGACCTGCTGGTACTGCTGGTTGCTGGGCTGCCCAACATCTCTGAAGTGGTGGCTTCCTGGGTGTACGGCTACGCTGGATGCCTCTGCATCACCTACCTGCAGTACCTGGGCATCAACATCTCCTCCTGGTCCATCACCGCCTTCACAGTGGAGCGCTACATCGCAATCTGCCACGCCATCAGGGCACAGCTCCTGTGCACCGTGGCCCGTGCCAAGTGCATCATCTTCTCACTGTGGATCTTCACCTCCCTCTATTGCCTCATGTGGTTCTTCTTAGTGGATACATCCCAGGTCACATTCTCAGATGGGGAACAGGTCAGCTGTGGCTACCGTGTCTCCAGAAGCCTTTACATGCCCATTTATTTCTTGGATTTTGCTGTCTTCTACGTCATCCCGTTGGGACTTGCAGCTGTCCTCTATGGCCTCAGTGCCCGCATTCTATACATGAGCCCCCTGTCTGCTGCACCACAGCACGCCCTGGGCTCAGCACATCGGGGTGGCTCCCTCCAGCAATCCTGCCAGGGCAGCAGAGGGACTCTGAGATCCCGCAAGCAGGTATGGGACCCCGTGGGCTGCAAGTTCTGTGTCCATGGGACCGGTGCTTTGGGTGGGAGGAATGCTCCAATAGCTTGCTTCTTTTTGTGGGGGTCCAGGAGGGTCGTTTTGCTGGAAAATGGGCTCCCTCTGCCTTGTCTGAGCTCTGCAGAGCTGCCTGCATCACTGGGAGTGGCTGAAGTGCAGGGGTTTGGGTGGATAATTAATACTCATTGCCTGCTATGTCCTGGGATGAGTCAGTATCTAGGCATGGGACCTTGCATGAAGGCTGTCCCATTCATGTTTCAAGCTCTGAGACATGGTCTGTATCAAAGTCAAGGGTTGAACTTGGAAGGTGGCTGAAGCCTCTGAAATCAGCACTTCTGTTGCCTTTGAGCAAGATATTTCCAGCCAGCTTGCAGTAGTTTTCAGCCTGTCTTGAAGTCCTCATTTCCCCAACTTGTTGCTTGACCTGCATAGGGTCTACCACTGCTGAGGAGAAATGATTCAGAGTCACGGAAGGTGAGTGAGCATCTCAGGAGTGAATATTTCTTTAAGAACTTACGGGCTGGATGATGGCATTCCAGCCCCTGGAAGCATCCTATGCTCTTTTCTCTGGCAGTTTTCTTGAGATCTCCATTATCCCCTTCAATATCACAGCAGGCAAAACCTCCCCTGGCCGGGTCACATCTCAGAGCTGGGGTCACAGGAGCATAAGGGAAATTGTTGATCACAGCCTGAACCTCTGATTAACCATCTGAGGCAAGCAAGGAGTCAGCTGCAGGAGCACAGGTGAAGGTAATTCAGCTATGCTCCCAGGAGGAGTGGAGCTTGGCTCCACCTCACCTAGATCCCATTTAAGGGCTGACCACCACTAAGGCAGCATCTCTTTTTGGAGGCTGTTCTTGTGTGGAGTTCTGGTGGTGACCCTCAACACTGGTGAGCATCCATCTGGACTGAAGGCCTCTGAGTTGGTGAGTCTTTTCTTAGATACCCTCTGACTATTTATAATTACAACAATACACTTGTATTATTCCAACTACACACAGGAGTAAAGATGCTGTTGTGTTTAATGATGTCATGATGTATACACCTGTCCAGTAATTTGCAGGGGTAACATGAGGACCCATCTTGAGCCAGGGTGTCAGCGGGACAGAGCAGGACGGGGCAGAGCTCCGACAGCGGGGATTCGGTCTGCAGCAGGAGCAGCAAACCCTGCCCGGCTGCGGCAGAGCTTTTCTGATGAGCAGCTCTAACTGCGCTTCTTGGCACGTTAATTACCCGAGACCGTGGCTGGAGGGAAGAGGCGGCGTGCCCGGTGATGGCACCTGTCTGTCACACTGCTGGGAAGTGCTGACAGCCCTTGAAAATGTCACCAGGAGCTGAAGGGTCCCGTCCTGAGCATCCGAAGTGAGGACAGTGTCGGAAACGGCTCTAATAGGAAACGCTCCAAACCGCGGGGGTGTGAAGGAGGACCTGCTGTCCGAGGCGGATGGTTGGACAGGGTTGTTCATCCCCTGCAGAAGAAAAGCACGGACCGAGCTGCAGCCTCCTCCGTGCTCGGGGCCGCTAGAGGGATTCCTAACAGCCGTGCTGGCATTTAGAGAGACGCAGCGGCTGAAAAGCAAATGAACGACCAGTTGTACATGATGCTCCATTGCGTTCAGCCTCAGAAAGGACTGCAACCAACTCACCTCTCAACCCCTCTCAGCTCCAATAGCTCCTTTCTTCTCGGGAAAGTTCTGTTGCCACCACGTACCATTTCTACTCAAAGCATTACAGGAAGGCAACGCTGTTTGTAACTAAGTAAAAAAAGAAAAAAACAAAACAATGACAAAACACTCCAAGAAAAGCAGAAAACTGAGTGTGATCCAAGTGCTCGTTTCCTTATAGAGGGCTGGAGTCATTGCACAACCCCTTTTTGACCTTTGAAACACCATTGCCTCAATATGCTTGCAGCATTGATGCTTACTCATACTTTCCTCCTCGGGGATGCATGTATTCTATGCGCATTTGCTGGAGGATGGTTGCCACCTACCAAAAAGGGCTGTCAAGTTTATTAAGATCATTGGAGTTCCAGTAGAGAAAAAGAAGAAATAACATTTTCTTCAGCAATTTGAGTCAAGCTGAGGGCAATTACTGCTCAGTGCTGAATTCTCAGTACCTTCTTGTTCCTAATGCACTGACGGAGTGCTTCCCCACTGTTCTGTAAATTAAATTAACCCACACTGATGAGCTGAGCAGCTCCCATATCAGCGAAGTCAGGAATTCATGTAGGACTCCAGGCAGTCTCATCTGTTTGCAATGCTGTACCAGGAGCCCCATCCATGGGAGGGCAAAGTAAACCAGTATGCCCCAGGCAGGTGAGGTTTACTCCTGGTATCCCCAAAACTCAACATTATACTTTTGCACAGTTTCATTTCCTCATTGATTTATTGCTATTTTTTCTTGTTTTGTTTTCCTTCTTCCCTGCCACAGAAATTCCCACGATTATTTCCAACTTATTTCCAGGCTGATGGCTGCTGGTCCTGAGGAACCACAGAATCATTAAGGTTGGAAAGACCACTAAGATCACCAGGCCCAACTCCAGCCTATCCCACCATGCTCATTAACCTTGTCCCTCAGTGATACATCTCCATGTTTCTTGAGCATCTCCAGGGACAGTGATTCCCCCACCTTCCTGGGCAGCCTGTGCTGTGGATGGAAGGCCTTTGAATGGTATTGAAAACCTATCAGTTAAAGGTTTTCCTTATGCAAAACTGCATCACAAACAAGATGAATTCAAAGAGGAGTAGAAGTCCCATGGTTTTTGATTCTGTTTGAAAGAGGTATGAGTGATATTACGTAATACCTGTCTGCAGTTCCTCCAGGTGGGAAGGCTCTGCTGGAGCTTTAGCTTCACCTGGCTCTTTCTCTTCTCCATCTCCCCACTCACCAGGTGACCAAGATGCTGGCCATCGTGGTGGTCCTCTTTGCCCTTCTATGGCTGCCATACCGCATGCTGGTGGTGGTGAACTCTTTCATGGACCCCCCAATACCTCAACATCTGGTTCCTCCTCTTCTGCCGGATGTGCATCTACTTGAACAGTGCCATCAACCCCATCATCTACAGCCTGATGTCGCAGAGATTCAGAGCTGCCTTCAGGAAGCTCTGCAGGTATGGATGGAATAGCATGGAGGTGCCCACACCACGCAGCATCCTGGTGCTCTATAGCAGAGCAAAGGATGGCTCTCAGGGCAGCTCCAAGCACGGCACCCACCAGGATTACCTGAATGGTCCCCCTGCACGTGAGAAGAGAAGCAGGGCTGCCACACAGACACCAGGACCCTGACACAATGCAGGCAGTGGGAGCTGTGCGACTGTGTGCACCACGCTGGGAAAGTGCCAACAGAAATTGCTTGGGCATTGAGGCAAGCTTAAGTTAATACCTCTCCAGGGCATTTAACAGAATGGATTCTTAGAGGCAAATTAATTTGCTTTTCCTTAATGCTAATTTATACTTGTGTGTTGAAGCGTTAGGCGCAGGTCAATGTTCAGCATCTCTAAAGAATCTGTAGTTAAATATAGCGGTGTAATGCCATTCTGTGTTAAGTGCAAGTGCAGCTGCTTGTCAAGTCAGGCCAGAGCATGGGAAGGAAACATGGGAAGAGAAGGGCAGTCAAGGAAAAACTGCTGCCAGAGCAGGTTTCCTAGAGGGTGAGCTTCCCCTGCCCAAATGCAGGAGACACCTGATGTGAGCTGCTCCTCCAGGGATCTGCTGGAGTTAGTGGGACAATGAGGCACTTTCTCCTCTCATTCCAGATGAACACACTCCTCTGGTGTGTTATTTTCTTCCACCAACACCAAAGGGACCAGTGTGCCTCTCCAATGGAGACTCATGCGTTACACATGGCTGAAGCTGGGTATCACAAACCTCACCCTGTGCTGCTGGAAAGATTACTGTGCCAACCAGCCCAAGGACACTTGCCCCAGACTCACAAGCAACTCTCTGGACTGGGAGTAAATTGTAAGAGATTACACACAAGGCAGATGCCAACTCTCCTGCCAAGTAAAACAAGAGGCAGCCACTGGTAACCCTAAAGTGACTGCACACAATTCTTCAAGCAGCCAGTTCAGCCTCAGCATCCACCACTGACTGCTTCACAGCAAACCAGAGCATTTAATCAGATCCTTACCTCTGCTTTGGAAAAGGTCTGTGAGATACTTCAAAGCAGACACGATTAAAAAATCTCTCATTATGTCTATGGAAAATAACTGGGAAACAGACCTCACTCCACGAAGGGAAGGGTTCAGGATCTATTTCATTTCCGTGTGGGGTGGCTTTGCATGTGTGATTATTATATTGTGAGTTATTAAATCATGTATTATGGCCCAAAATAACTTGAGGATGAAGAAAGAAAGCGCTCGTTTTGCAGATAATTAGGAAACTGTTTATGTGGAAATGGAGGTTTCATATCGTATTATTTTGGTCTATTTCTGAATATCAGATCTTCAGGAGCGAAGTTCCTCATCATTCATAAGGAAACTCTGCACAGAAATTACAGAGTTGCTTCATGAAGAGAAAGGAAATCCCTTTGCTGCAGTGCAAGAAGAACACTTAGCACAAGGAACGAGAAGCAAGCGATTTGCTGCTAACGGTCTTTTCTATTGCAGAGATGTCTTTTCCTTAGTGCCGTAATTTGCTACCAGCTTGCAAGCACTGTGGGGTCAGAGAGGAGAAGCGGGCTGGGGATGTGCGCTCTGTGCAGAGCAGCAGGAAAGCCAGCCTCGTCCTACAGCCACTTGGGGTGAGAATTCAGTGCCTGAGCTGCAGAGCCCTCCTGTGAGCCAAGTTCAGGGCACTGCTCGGCTTGGGGTGGGATGTTGGCAGCCCAGGCCTCTGCCAGCTCAGCCCATCTCTGCAAACTCATTTCTGTCTCTCCATCACATTTCCAGGCTCTGAAATTTTTGTTCAGCAGACTTAAGACTCAAGTAAAACTCTCTTCTCTTTTCCCTTTTCTGCCCTTATCTGCCCACGTACTGTGTGACCTCGTTGCTATTTCTTGAGACATAATTGGCAGTTAAATTCCCCCGGCACAACGAGACCTCTAGTAAATGCACTGCAGTGTTAAATTCTGCAGATGAGCGAAGAGCTCCTGATCCTTCTTCTTGCACATACACTGACACACTGGGACAGTTGGAGAGGGCTTTAGGTGGAGCAGTGTTCCATGTTTCAGGTGAAGAACAGTGTTCAGCTTGCCAAGGAGATGATGGTGGAAGAGGAAATAAGTCATCAGTGGGAAGGACTGACAAGAAATACCTTTGATGCTGCAGCTGATGGCTCCTGGGGGTGCTTTGGCTGGATGGAGGCTGAAGTCTCACCCCAGCCCTCCTCATACAGAGCTGAAGGCCAGGAGGAGATGCTCCTGCTCCCTGCATAGATGGATGGTGAAGTATGACTGTGCTGTCCCTGGGCTGGACAGGTCACTCCCAAAGGACAGTGAGGCTCAGATTGCATCTTCCACCTCCCACCAGTGCTGCCCTTCTGTCACAGGATCAGTGCCTCTGTCCCTATTCTCACATGTCGGGCTCCTCTCTCCTCTCACTCAGCTGGGAGCAGTGCAGGGGATGTTACCCCAAAACACCAGCCCCTGAGGCAAAGCCCCAAGCACTGTTCCCTCCACCCTGGGGAAGGGGCATGCTCATCCTTTTGCCATTACTAATATTTTTGAAGCAATACATCATTGCTCCAGCAGGAGACCCACCTCCCTGATGCCTCCACACATGGCCAAAGATCTGCTTGGTTCATCAGCCTAAGATTTATGAGGTGCAAAGGGCTCTGGTTACCCTGCTGCTCCCTCCCTTCTCCCCCGTGGCTGGGTGAATGAATTGCTGCTGGCTCCTCTGATATCAGAAGTAAAGAAAGCACAAGGGAGAGCAAAGCCCTCATTCCACCAAACTCATCTCCCTAAGTCCTTACCAGAGCAAAGACCTTTCATCATGAGTCTCCTTGCACCCCACAGAAGCAGGAGGGAGACCCTATTGCCTGCAGAGGCTGAGCCTGTGTCTCAGCAGCCCCTCTGCACAGCCCAGCTTTGCTCATGTGAGACACTCCAGAAATAGAAAAGGGATTTAAGGTTTCAGCTATTCTGCATTCCTCCAGCCCTGATGGCTCTGCCTGGCACAGGGCTCTGTTCTCCCACCCTCCCCCTAAATCACACTTCCCCTCGCTACCATTTCCCCATCCCTCATGTCTGGCTTTCCCATTACTTCATCCATTCACTACAAAATTTGGGGGGCTAATCTGGATGTAAGAGCCCATGACTTCAGGTTTACTAAGAGCAAGTGAGTTTTTGCACCAGCAGGACAGATTGCTGACAAGCATTTGCATCCATCCATTTATGGGCTTATGGGGTTGATGCTGCACAGGGTCCCAAGGCCCTCCTGTAATTGCCTCTTCTCTGTGCACTCAGCAACAGTGCAGCATTGCTTCTTTCCCCTGTTTGTGTCTTGACCACATCCACAAGCCTTTAAATCAGTGCAGGGAAACAGAAGGTGGCAGGTTAGCAAGAAAGAATTACCCTATTTCCAAGCACAGAGGCACGGCGCCTGGGGAGCAGGCAGCAATGCATCATCTGGAAGAAATCTGGCAGCAGCCCCAGGGGATGGCAGGCAGCACAGGGACCTGTTGAGGGAATACTGATGGAGCTCTGACTGCTGCATGGACACAGCCCAGGTGGCTTGGTGCTGACACACGGCTCCCAGAGCATCGCTGCATTTGGGATGAAGCTTTAATGGCAGCACAACAGCACTGTCTGCAATTGGTTTCCTGCACAGTTCAAGAGAAGAAATGTGAGCTGAATGGCTGGGGAAGTTTGGGGACTGGAGCCTGGCTCACCTCCTCCTCCATGTCTGGGTCATCCTTCCCCTCCGAGCTGAGTCACCCTCTAGAGAAAACGCAACCAATAGGTTATTTATGAGACAAGGTCCGAATTAGCACGTGCCTGTCATCCAGTGCAAGGCACTCACAAAGATAAACATCGATACAGTGAGCAGATAACTGTTTATTATTGCACGTAATCCAGCAGAACAACTGACAGAAAACTCCGGACAGCAGTACATGGATTGTAGTACACAGCTTGCAAAATCAGTGATGAAGGTATTTTTGTGTGAAGAGTGAAACATATCTGCATCTTCGTAAGACCTGAAAAGTATAACACGATATCCTACTCAGTTTTGAAAGCATGCAAATTGAGGTAAATCTGTTCTTTTGCATCTAAGAAAACGAAATCCCCAAGGGGCTATATACCTATGTGTATATATATCCATATCTCAGTGCAATACGGATATATTTGTACGTCACATAAAAGCAAATCTACCTACTGTTCTCAGAATGTTAATAGGAGGAAAGCACATTGTCGTGTGCACATCACATGCATAAAAAACAGGGGCATGAGCTGGGAGGGGGGGGGGTGGGATTATCTTAACATTGTTGAAAGAAGACCTTTCTTTGTGCTCAGTGATAAATAAAAGCCCCTCAGGTCTCTCAATGGGAATTGTCTTGGTAGCTGATAAAAGCAGCTGACATTGAGAGGATGAACAAGGATAAAATGCCAACGGCAGCAGGGCATGGGGTTTGCAATACATTTATATTTCAGAAAAGAAAAAGAAAGAAAAGGAAAAAAAAGAAAGAAGCAAATTGCTACTAAACTACGCTCTGTGGAAGTGTAGATGGTGCTGCACAGCTTTCTCAGGACTGGTACAGCCACATAGCTTTTAGGAAGGGATCACATTCACTTCTCCCACAGTGAACACCACGTACTTGCTACTGTGGCAACATTCCTGAGCTGAATATGGTTAAAAAATAAACTTGGTTCACAAAGAAAAGTACCAAATTATTCTCACTTTCTTATAACATTTAGAGTACAGAAATTAGGCAGGTTTTGTCCTGTGTCTCCAGTCAGTGTAAACTCCTGCCTGTCTGCCATTTGCCTCTGCCATCCTTTCAGACTGACCTTTGGAGCAGACTGGCCATCTGTGTTTTCCCTCGACCATCTCTTCCACGTTCTTTCCAGTCTCTCAGGTTTTCCCACCCAGTCCTGTGCTGTGAGACTTCAGAATACACAGAGGTGCACAACCGACTATAAATAACATTTCCGATTAACTTAAAAATAGACACAAAATACATATTGCTCTTAAAAGAAGGAAGAAACACGTCCAAGCACTCAGCCTCACACTAAACTGTAACTTCATCTGTGCCGACTTTCTAAGCTCGCACTGCTAAGGATCAAAGCAGATCACAGTGGCAACATCTCCTTCCAAAGGTCACTCTCTGTCGCAGCTTTGGGAAGAATTGCTGCAAACTGTCCTGGCCTCTAAGCCTGGCACAAAAGAACAACAGCTCTATTGCCCCTCTATGCTCTACCATTGCTGAAAGGCTGGCTGCTGCGTAGTTTTGCGCCCAAACACACTGGAGTCACTCGGGTCTCTGCACCTTTCTCCTTTCAGGAATAACTTCACCTCTCCCATGACAGCCACCCTCCGTGCTCTGCTAGGAAAGGCTGCCTGCCCTATATCAGTGAAAAAGCAGCACTGGAGCCCCCTCACAGCTCAATGCTACGAGGAGGAGGAACCTGTGGGTTATAGAGGGGTATTGTTCAGTAAGTACCTCCTTTTAATTGTAACCTGCACCATTTTCATAGGAAAAATAATTAAAAAAACAAACAAGCAAGAGGGGGTAAAGGGGCACATTGATTTCCTTTCCCATTACAGTGGGAAGTTACCTGCTGCAAGACTCTTTCACACAGAGCATTGTTGGTGGCAGGAGAGCGCTCGGATGGTGCCCAGTCCTGAAATGGGCACCGTCTGCACCCACAGCACCCCTGGGCACACCAGCAGCTTTGCACCAGCCAGCCCCTCACACCCCACCCCACAGCCCCGACTGCAGCTCATCAGCGGGCACCGGCAGGGCTCTGGTCACACTTCACCAAGCCCAGTGTCAACATACTCCCCCTCTCAGTCCTCCATACATGGAAAATGACTCCAGATGATGGGGAAAGGAGACTTTTTGCTTGTCTCTTTGGATGACATACAAGCATGGAGGGAGATGCTGTCCAGCCCCAGCACGGCTCTCAGGAGTCATTTTGGTTGTTGCACAATGTTGCATTTTTCAGGCCATGGATAATATTCTTTGGGAAATCTCCAACATCAAGTTAACCAAGAGAATTACAAAACACATCACAGTGCGTGGATGAGACCTTCTCACTCATTTTCCTACAGCTAAAGATAAATTCCTCATCCCTGGCAAGACAGGGCAGTTGATGGCTTTGGCGAGAATAATTTAATGCAACTGCAATTTTATACAAAGAAGAGAAGGAGGTTGAGTTGTAGAAATTCTGGCTTTGTCTTGGTAGATCACAGAGACCAGCCACAGCCTGGGAGCAGGGAGACTGAACGGAGGATCTTCAGGTACTTTTACTTAAGGTTCATGTTTGCAGTGCAACCTTGGGATCTCAAGTCCTCCTCATAGGTGTTTCCAGATGACTGAGATTTAATCCCCACCAAGGTCCAAGGTCTCAGTGAGCAGCAACGCCTGTCACAGACACAGATGAATGGGAGAGTTAAGGGGGAGCAAAACATGCAATGGACATACAACCACTGCTGTCTGTATAGCTTTCATCTCTGCAGGCTGGGTGGTGACTACTACAACAATGAAGGCAGTGCCCAGCAGTTTCAACCCTGAAGAAGAAAGCCTAATACCTGAGGCATGGGAGGAGCACCCTGCATTTTGTCCATGTGAGGCCCAAGGGTCAGTCTCAGCCATGATGTTGTTTTAGCAATAGTTGAGCCCAAGGTGACAAAAATCTTGTGCAAACTCATGACACATTCCTGTGTCGAGAAACCCCACAGCCACAAGAAACCTCACAAGATTTTATTGCCACAAAGTTCAAATGCAAGCCCACATCCTAACTCAGGTGGAAGACTTGAGCGAGCTCCAGTTCAACTTTAGTCAGATACACACTGCAGCTCATACTGATCTCGAGTAACTCAAGTACGTAACAGTGGTGGAACTAGCACTGGTGCAAGGAGATCTGAAAACTCCAGTTTCATATTTGCTTTGTGCTTCTGCCTCTTGCTGGGCTGAGTGCCAACAAATATTACAACACACCAACTATCTGGCTTTTGAAGAGCACACTGAAAGGATTTCTTGCAGCACGTTTGCAGAAAACAAATTTCAATTTAGCATTGCATATTCTCACACTGGAATTCTCATTCTTTGAAACCCATCCTTCCAACAGGGAGGGCAAAACTACACTGCGGGGCTGCATTCAATAAAAACAGCTCAATTTTGAGGAAATCAATAAATATCCACTGAGGTGACTCCACAGATCAGTTCTGGATTAGACAAGAGATAAGTGAGATTCTCAACACCTATTGAATAAATGCTCTTATGTTTCTATCACCAGAGCACTTGTCAATGAGTGACTTGTGTTGGCAATAAGGTTGGTCAACTGCTAAATGTCCACAGTGAGGTCTACAAATTGAGGACAAAATCTCATCGTCTTTCTTACCTTGTCCAAGGGGGACCTCATGTCAAAAAGTGTACAAACAGGATGGCCAGACCAATGTTCAGTAAGATGACCATGCAGATCACAATTGTGTTAGGTCCCTGAAAGAAAAAACAATGACAGAGTATTACACACCATAGTTCTAAGTGGGGAGACCTCATACAGCTGCCTTGATTCTGCTGTTTGGATGCATGAAAACCACCCATTCCCAGTGGGCGTGCATCTGGCCTGAATTTCAAACTAGTTGAATATCTATCACTACCTACCACTACTCTACTACTATTTCTCCCTCACAAATGCCTTAAAGGAAACCCTGGCCACTTGCATAGAAAAAGCCAGGTCCATTTCAATCTGTTCCTCTGAACTCCTTTCTCCTTACAAACACATAATCTGCGTTTGTAAAGCCACCGCTTCCAGGACAAACAAATCCATCTGTATGCTCTTATCTCAGACTAAAATACTTCCAAGTGGTGCTTTTTCTAAAGTCGCAATGGAATTGCTCCTGTCAAAAGGACTGTGAGAAGAAGCAGGCTAACAAAATGCAAGGCATTACAGCCGTATTTGCTCACAGCAAAATGAATCTCGAGGAATACTCTTTAAACCCAAGAAATCAATTGATGATTTGATAACACGAGTTAGCTCATAAGGTGCACCTACAGAAGTGAAGTAATGCATAAAAATAACACGTCCTGCGTGCTCTTCTAAACTTCCCAAATCCATGCAAAGGGATGGGAAAAGGGGAAGAATGTAGGGAAAAAAGTCATAAAATGTCTGTTTCCCTCAAATTTTGAAATTCCAGACTTATTTCACTGGACCCACCATGGAAGCCCTCATGGCTGGGGACACGGGAAGGACAGGAGGAAATGACCTTCTGTGCCCCCCATAGATCTCAAGGGACCCTCTGGACTGAGCAGTGTGGGAAAAGTTTCCAGAGGTATTTGTGAGGTCGCCGAGGCCCAGGGCTGACCCCCAGCATTTTGGTCTGCATGAAGCTTAGGCTTGGACAGCAAGCTTCCAAACCAAATGCTGTCCCCAAATCGTGTTTAAAGCCCACACTGAGCCAAACCCAGCAGGTGAAAATGGAGAATCTCTTCCAAAAGGCTGTGGGGCCCAAAAGGAGCCCCAAACCGCCATCACCACATCACCTCGTCACCCTCCTCTGCGTCCTGCGCTGCTGCCACTGCCATCACCGGGGCTGGGCTCCGCTTGGCCCCCGCCTTGTGCTCCGTCCGGCCCGGTGCCCGGCCCTCAGTCTTTCTGTCAGCAGCGGGCTCACTCCTGCTCACTGCCTTGTGCTCAGGGCTGAGTCGTTGCCGGGGCTGCTTGTGCTCCTTGGGATGTGGATGCTGCTCCACATTGGCTTCCACCTGGGGCGTGTGCCTCTCCATGGGCTCCTGTATTGGCACCGGGGTGCCCCCATGCCGCTGAGGCTCTATCTGGGGCTCTGGGGATGGCGGCCCACGCTCAGAGAGCGGCTCCTCCTCATAGTCCGCAGCGGGGGAGACAGGGGATGTCCTGACGGCGTAGCTGTGGTAGCCCTTGTAGTGCTCGGCATCAGACCCGCGCGCCATGCGCTGCAGCGGCCCGATCTCCATCTGCTCGGCTGGCCGCGCTGAGCCCCGTGATGCCGGCCTTCCTTCGCCATCAGACGCACCACCACCACCCGCCCCAGCCCAGCTGCCAGGCCGCAGGGCTCCGTCCTGCTGGGCCTTGGCCCGTTTGGCTTCTGGAGGGGTGCTGGCGGGACTGGGGGCCGGACTGCGGCGGCGGGGGGCTTCATCCTGCTCGTGCAGCTGGGGGCTCTCGGGGGGCGTTGGAGGCGGCGGGGCGCCCTTGGGCTGAGGAGGTGTCGCTTCCTCCATGTTGACGGCGTGCTCTGCGTTCTCCATTATCTCCTGCAGCAGCCTCCGCTTCTGGTACTCGGGACCTGCAGAGACAGGGGAGGTGGGAGAGGGTCCAGGGGAGGCAGCAGGGGCTCAGCAAGGGCATGGCTCCCTGCTCCACGTGCCAGCACTCCATCAGAAAATAAAACACACCAGCCCAAACCCAGAGCTCACAGCACCTTGCTGTCACCTTCCCTGAGAAACAACCCTGGCTGTCTCAGGACATGTTTTTGTAGCTGCAAACTCACCCTGTGCTTTTCCCCTTTTTGGCTAGAACAAGATCCCGAGAGAATGGAGTGAGGCTGCATTTTCCACTGCCTGCCCCAGACCAGAGCCTGTTTCCATAAGGGATTTCCTGTAGATGCAGATCCCTGCCTCACACTGCCCTGTAGGGAGGAGCAGGCCAGGAGCTCCACATGAGACTCAAGAAGTAAAAATCTACACCCCAGCTTTTTGTGGTTTGGTGTCACACAGAAGGATTATCCTGAGCCTAAAGGGATCAAGCTCTCATCCAAGCTTTCTCTTTTTTTTTTTTCCCAGCTGGAAAACTCTTCACTGTGGCTTCTTTGGTGTCTAACAGAGTGGGAACAAACAATTACATGGGGAGGCTCCCTGCCTCCTCAAGAAAGGGAGGTATCCCCAGGTGATCCCCGTTGTGCTCTATGGGAAAAAACAGGTTTCTTATGCACAGATTGGGGCAGGCAATGGGGCCAGCCCTCCTCTCTGCACTGACGCAGGCACCAGCAAAATCAGCTGGCACCATCACACAAGGTGACTCAGGGCTTCGGGTTTCGTTCTGGCCACATCTCCCATGCTGACTTGTCAGCTCTTAGCAACACTGCTGTCACTTCAGTTATTCACCTATCATTAAATCTTTACTTCTTGTTAACCCTGGGCCAGGTCTGCAAAGCAAATGGTTGAGGAAATCAAGCAGAGCCTGACACTGAGGGCAGTCCATCATTCTCTGGTGCTGGCGGAGCAAAATCCACCAGGGAATGACGAGGAAAGTCTGAAAACCAACTGCACACAGTGCTCTGCATAATGGGACCTTGACAGGGGTCCTTGCATGTCCCTGCAGTGCCCGCAGCAAAGAGAACACGAGCACGCTCCCTATAGGCATCGTGGGGTTGCAAACCAGCACGTCCAAAAGAAAGCACCTGGTTTTGGAAATGGTGTTGGTCTCATTCTGCTGAATCCTAGTAATGCTGAGAAGTGCAGACATACAGGGCTTGGCACGTGCTCCTTAACAGCACAGATCTTGGAGCCACACTGTCCCCAGCTGCTTCATGGTTCCTCCCCTCGTCTCCTCCACCCCAAGGACTAACGCAGACTTGACCCTACTCTGGAAATTGGAGATTGGTGCTTCATTCCCTCTAATAAATCATGGGTGTGATTTGCACGCTGCTAACTCCTGCCCACTCAGGGCAATGTCTCTGCTCCAACGGGGTGGTGGGGAGAGAGGGCACTGATTTTAGCTGCTCTGCCCTGCCTACACGCTCCCGTCAATCAGCAGGCAACCCATTCAGGGCCATTTATTTCTGGCTGCAAATGGATTATTTGGAAGCCTTTTCAACAGTTGTTCAGACTTCTCAAAATAGGCTGCCCGCAGCACCGGGCTCCTTGCTATCTCTTGGTGCTCTCTTCACCTCCTAAATAATTCACACCAAAACTCCCAGCTGCCTGGAAGGGACTGCACAGCCCAGTCATCCTCCCTTCCACAGCATCCACCTCACTTCCTTCACCTCCCTCTATTTTACATTTTAGCAAGAACTTTGGCTTTCATCCCTCCTCTCTATGTCTTTAGGGCTGACATCCTAAAGGAAACGCAGAGCTAAATACTTATTAAAGAAATGCAGCTGCCAAACACTGCCAGGCTCTCCTGGATGTGTGACCAGACATCACAAGTCCTAGCAAAATCTAAGGGTGGATTTCTGCCTTTTTGATCTTGGAAGGTGCAGCCCTGCAAGAAGACACATCTTTCCTTGTTATATTCCTATCACTTAGTGAATGTGGAGATTAAAGAGAATTACAGAAGAAAAACACACACCAGCCTCACACGTGGCTATGAGACCCATTGTGCAGAGATCATTTCATTTGTCTCATTCAGCTGCTGCAGGTGGAAGAAGTAATCCAGCTAGATAACAAAAACCTCCCAGCAGGAATTTCAGTTTCCCCTACTTCTGCACTATAAATACCCCAGTGTGCAAAGGGTGGACGTGTAGCTGTGAGTGGCAGCTGAGGGGCTTATGCCAGGATCAAGTGATGTTTAGCTATTGTTAAATGAAGTGTCACATGTTGGCTCATGCCTGTGCCCAGCCACTGTGGTGGTTCCCAGCCCAAAGGCAGCTCCGATGCCCTGCAGTGCAGCAGGAGGAAGGGGCATATTATTAAGGAAATAATATTTTCCATTATCAACTATCGTACAGGATATTACAGCTCCTAATTAGCTGAACCTGAATGCACTCTTGGTGCAGTTTGCAGCCCCACAGGATATGGGTTATGAGTCAGTGTGCAAAGCTGTCCTAAGGAAAAGCAACTGCAGTTCAAGGGATGTAGCCACAGGAGCGCTGCAGATGGCCCCCAGCTCTCTGCTGGCCCTGGGAGACATTGGGAGGGCTTCATAGTGGGGGAAAGAGGCAGGGAGCTTGGAGAGCTGCAGATTTCCTCCAGGCTATGGTAAAACCTTGCAACAGATAGAACAGCAGTGTAAGGAGGTCAGCAAATTACCCATGTGCAGGGGGCTGGCTGTACTTGTGCTAAAGTGGATCTGAGATAGATAGAAGGGCAGCTTCCCAAGTTATAAAGTGTGAGAAGCACTGGAACAGATTCCCAAAGATATTGAAAAATCCCTCTTAGAAGAAGCCTCTTGTCTTACCTGGCTGGTAGAAGTCTGGGGAGAGCTCCCTGGCCATCATCCTGGCTATGCCTGACTCGTTGTTAGCTGCCTGAGCTGCCTGCTCAGAGCTTTCAGCCTTGGCTTTAGCGTGAGTTGTCCTGCAGAGGGAAGAAAGGACAACAGTGAGTGCTGTCTAAGCTGACATGGGCCCAGACTTTCAGCAAGGGGCACAAAGTGTTTAAGGCTGAGGTGTAACCAGCAAATGGATCAGGTATATTTGCAAACATGAGCATGCTCACATGTTGCATGGAGGCAGCAGGTGCTGCCAAATGGACAATTCACAAAGACACCCGCTCTGAGGAATGCCCAAAGCACCTTTGCAGACATCAGAGGAGCACAGAGAGACAGCAAGGTGATGGTTGGACAACACTGCACTGTCACCACCCCTGAGCGAGCTGCTGCACCTCACCAACAGCAGCACACCTCTTGTCAGTACAACTGACACATTTCACCCCAAATTACATTCCTGGAGCTTCCCAGCAACTAATTCTGGCTTGTCCAACTCTGCTTGCTGCAGTCTAGAGACTGCTCTCACCTGGTGCTTGGAAAGGCAGAGCCATTGCTTTCCTCACAGCCTCGCTCCATGAGTCCTCTCTGCTCCTTCCCAGCACGCCTCCTGCTTTCTCCCTAGGGCCATCGGAGCATTCTGCCAGCCGGCTGTTGTATTCCTCACATGCCTCCCGCTCGCGGCCCTATGATCTTTATGCTAAAAGCAGGGCAAGCTTTGCAGCCCAGCTGCTCACAGTCTGGGAGGGAACTGACTTCAAACAGTAGGATCACACCTTAAGAATTAGGGAGGGTGAAGCACCATATGCTCAGCTGCTCTGCTCCACCTGTGGCTCATGGAGTCTTTCCCCATGCCCTAATGCTTCCCAGGGCTCCCTCTGTCTCCTGTGCTGCATGCAGCAGAGCATGCAATGGCAGCACCAGTGCAAAAACACTTATTTTTGAGCAGATGTGCAGCTAGCAGCCCTTCAGCACCAATTTATTACAAGTTTAACGAAGTCATACAATGTCTATCAAGCTATTTAAGTGATACCTATATTCTTCAAACTCAGGTTGGAATTTCACTGGTCCTTTCCCATTAAACTCAGATGCAGCATGCAGACAAGGCTACCTTTGCCCCGAAAACTTGACGGTTGCAGTGAAGAGGTGATAGAAATGCTGTTCTGAGACCCTTGGAGAGCAGAAGATTATATATATACGCACATACAGACACACGTCATTTTGGGTAGCGGGAGGGAAAGAATTAAAGGCAGGGCACTAATCCCAACTGATACAGGCACCAGTGTGACTTGACAGGGAGCCGACAATGCTGCTCAGTGCCCTGAGATAGAGCAGAGGACGTGGAGCTGCTGTGCCTGGGACGGCGTCTCTCTGGGATGTCATCCCACTGCCGCAGACGTGGCTCACCTCTGCCTGCACCCACACCTTATCTCTGACTTTCTCTGCAGGCTGAGCTGCCTGGGATTGCTGCCATTCTTGGTCTTTTTATCCAAAAAAGCTCCTGAAACACCCAGCGAGGCTACGTGATGAGGGAGAAGACAGCAGTTTTAAGCCACTGCTAACAAGCAGGGGGTCTGAGGCAGCTCTGAACAGAAAAATCACCTCCTTTTTTGGTAGCACGTAATCAGTGCGATTAATTCCACTGAGGTCTGGCAGGGGCTGAGGGGATGGCTCTGTGCTCTCCATGCTCAGGGATGAGAGGGGGCTCAGCAAATCCCAGGGAGCACAAGCCTGCATGGTGCCAGCCCCACAAACAAGGCCACTAAACAGGGTGCCCAGCTCTTCACCCCACAGGATGTGTTCCAGCCCCTGCCTTCATCCTGCTGCTCTGGGATGGGACTCAGCACACAAGGATAAAACCTTCCTTTTCAGCCACTTGCTGAGCAAACAGAGGCTCTCCTGGCCACTTTTCAGACCCTGCAGGAAGGGGCAGCACCGGGAAGCAGAGGGATCCTAGAGGTAACTTCCAAAGAAGTAGCTTGGCAGTGGACTGGATGCAGGGTCTGCTCCCTCTGCTAAAAGGAGCAGAGCTGCAGTTGTGCTGATGTGGTACTGAAGGGGTGCAGATGGATCCTGGCGTGCCTGGTGACAGCACATGGTGCTAGAAGTGACAGCACAGCTCTGGAGTACACCGTGACAATGCACAGCTTGCAGGGAATGGCCCAGCCATAACAATAACACCAAGCTCTCTGAGAGTATTTCTGAACGTGTTATTTATCCTGGCAGTGCTGGGGAGGAGAGCTCAATGCAGAATAATACGTGGCCTCAGTGGCAGAGCAGCAGATAAATAGCAGGCACCCAGGGAGAGTCCAGGGCACAACCAGCAACAGCATTCATAAGCCCATCTTCAAAGCAATGCCAGCAAATGAGCTGTGAGCATTACATGTACCCAACCGGGGGCCAAGAATACAAAGAGAAGCCTTCAGAGACCAGTGCTGGTGCTCCCCAACCCAAGAAAGGATGCACAGAGTGGGGACAAGCGATCCCTGCTCCCACCCGAAACAATCTCAGGGATCGCAGTGACTGCTGCAGGACACTGGGAGCAGGGAGTTAAATGCTTCACTTCTCCCCTGGCACGGCTCTAATGCTCTAATCGTTTTTGTATTAGTGTGCAGACAGAACTCCACTCCCATCCTCCCTGGCCCTGTCCCAGCCACACTGCCCGCTTCATTCCTGACTGCTGCTGAAATCCCCTGCGGACACACGAGCCACAGCTGAGCGCTGTGCTAACAGGTGAGACCCAGAGCCGTGCGGCAGGGCCGACTCTTCAGACAGTTTATGTGGTTTTGCACATCCACATTGGCTTAGCCTGTAAATGAAGCTGGAATTAGCAGAGAATGCTGCAAATACCAGAAGGGCTGGAGCATCTGCAGGTGCGGCAATGACCTTGTGGCCAGGAGCAGGGGGAGAGCTGAGCTCTCTGCCCCAGCTACTGCACATCTATATACTCAGAGAAACACAAACCCATCCAGCACTGTCCTTCCCTCTCCAGGGACTCTTTGTCCCATCAGTACAGCAAACTGCCTGATTCAGGTCCTACGGGGACAAGCGTGCAAATTGGGCTAAATGCCATGCTGTCAGCACGGCTGTGCCGAGCACAGGGAACACAGGCAAGTTCAGCACGCTTCTGTGGTCATGCTGGTGGCATTTTGTTCTTCTGAAGAACCTTCAGATAACAGTTTGTCTTGGCAGGGATGCTTGCAGCACTAAGAGATAGAGGGAAAGCCATAGAAGTGCTTTTGCTGACGGCAGTGTTGTCCCTTCTGTGCTTCTGTGTCCACATTGAGAGGGAAGAGGACAAACAAAGTGCCACAGGACAGACACTTTCTGGCTTCTCCATTTTCCACACCACCTCTGGCACTGACGCCATCCTTTGCTTCCTGCTTTCTCCCAGTCCATCTCCTTTGTACCTCTGTCTCTGCCTCCACACACACACACAGATGCCATCACACCTCTGTTACCCACTATTCCCACTTGCATGTATCCAGCCCATGGTTCTGGAACCCCCTTTTTGTTTCATCTCTTGTGCCACATTCCCCATCCCAGTGTCACCCATCTGTGTGCCCCACCCAGGGGCATCCTGTCCCAGCAGCCAGGCATACATTTAGCTGTCCTATTGCTCTTCTTATTCTATCATTTGTGTGCACATACCTACTCAGTTTAGACTCTGACACTCCCAGACCTGAGACTGTGCTGGTTTGTATCATGGTCTCTGTGCCTGCAGGGTGTGATCTGTGCATTAAAAAACACAAACTGCCTCCTATGGGAAACATTCACATATCTGTAAAGGAAATCCCCAAAGAGGAACCACCCTGCCTTGCAGCCTCCTTCCTGGCAACCAGCTCATCAGATGCCCTGGGACTTTTGCTGGCTGTACCAGCACTTATACTGAAGCAGTGGCACTGTCAACTTTGCTTTGTCAACTTTCTGAACCTCTCCTCATTGTGTCCTGAATGAGGAGAACAAACAGACCATTCTGTCTGGAGAGAAGCATCCTCCACTGTGCTTTGCTTCAGGAGTGCCTGGCAGAGCTCGCTGCGACCTAACGAGCTCAGCAAGCATTAGCCTTTATGATTACTTGGTAAATTGTTAGAATACCGAAATGTTATCCTCAGCTCTAAATAGCTCAAAGCTACTTGCATCTTTCACCAAGGGATACTTCCCTTCAGAACAGTTAAAGTGACATTAATCTCACAGCAGACAGACCTGCAGCTGTCTGCAAGACAACAACCTACAGACCCCAGTCCTGGAGCAAAAGCACCTGCAGGGATGTCTGGGGGGAAAGAAAAGGGAGATTTGCTGCTGCTGACTGACCCTGCAGGTGTTGGGGCCATCCTGCGTGGGCAGAGCAGGGCATGGATCCGGCCACATCACAGTGGGTTGGCCCAATGAAACAGGAGGGCTGCAGCACTCACTTGTTTCAAGAGAGCCCAGCCTGACCCAAGAGCTCTGCCATATAGGTGGCATTGCAAACCGAGTGGACTCTACCTGAGTGCCAGCACCAGATCGGGTCAGGAGGTGGGCACTCTCACTGTGGCACTGCTGGCTTCTTCAATTGGAACTCTGAACAACTTCTAATTTAAATTTTCTTTTCAAGTTTTAGTAATCTAAACCCAGAGAGTGAAGAAACACAGGCTACGTTTTGGCATTTCTTTTTCCCAGTCAAAAAAGAAATAACAGGAATTTTGGGGTGTTTTTTTCTTTTCTTTTGTAATGTAATGAAAGCAGGCAGATTTCTTAAAATATTGTATTTGGTCAGAAGCCCAATTATTCATCAAAGTCTAAAGCAGGAGCAACCTTCCACCAGCCTCTTTGTCACTCAAGCTGATATTCACGTCTGAACCCAGAAGAATGAAGAGATGAGGCTGTGAGCCCTAATAGCTCCTGCATACCTGCACCAGGGCTGCAGAGCACATGAGGGGATGGGGACATCTCAGGGTCCCAAAGGAGCAAAGCTACAAAAGCTGGAACCCAGACAACCGAAGGGCTCTGGCTGGGCACCAGCATAAACTAACCATATGCGCCAGGAGAAGAGAGGGGTTCTGTATCTCAGACTCCTTATTTGAACCAGACATTGTACTCCCACATTTTTTACTGTTCAATATCACTCTATATCGCATTCCACAGAAGTGATGATAAGCCTTGAGCAAAGCCTGCCTGAAGCCAACCATTTTCAGGCCCAGCTCCCACCTGCCAACTCCAACCTTTTGGAGGGGACTCAGATCCTGCTTCCATCAGTCCAGCATGAAGCTGCCATTTTCCAGCCATTTTCCAGACTGAAGTCTCACTTCACTTTTCCCTCCACATGTTTGCAAGCTGTTGAGATAAGCATTTCCCCCTGGGTCAGGCTTGGCCGGGCCATACCCATTGGTGTCCAACCCTACTATCTCATGGGATCCCAGTAGGTCCCAAAGGCCCTGGAAAACCCAAGAAAGCACTCTGCCATCAACAGCTGCATTCTCAGGTCCTTGTTACCCTACTAGAGCATGAACGAGCCTCAGAAAATCCATGTGAAGTGGAGGAGAGCAAGACAAAGCCACGCACACCCTGTGCTGAAGTCAGAGTATGTTTCAGCCCAATAGCCAGGCCTGGCCAAAAATGTGTCTGTCAGTGCTCATGGCTTTAGCCAGCCCGGCTGGAGAGGAGACTGCTGCAGGAGGGATGAAGGAAGGGTGAAGGTGCAGCAATTCAGAATGCCCTGCAGCTCTCCCAGACAAGCAGTGCTCAGCAGAGCATGGGGCTGCTGCTGGCCATGGCTCCCAGCTGTCGCGCCCGGCAGCGCTGATAAACCTATGCTATGCACTCCCTTATTTAGTCAGGACGCTGTGCTGACTGCAGCGATTCCCAGACGTCATTTGCACCTTCTACGAGTGCTGCAGCTTGGGAAGGCTGGGAGCAGTGGGACGGCTGGCAGGGCAGCTTCGGGAAGAGATCCGGGGCCATGGATGTGAGTTGTGGGTTTATATATCCAAGTGTCAGGACTGCAGGGCAGCTGTACATTCAAAAAATGTTCAGAATGTGATAATTCCTAGTTATATCCTCCAGTCACAGGACATCCAGCTGCTCAGAATTCATGGCCAGCATTTCTAGATAACAGGTGAAGCACACCAGCATCCTTTGTCCCTTATCCCTCAGTTTCCCATTGGTCCTATGACTTCCGACAGACATACTTGGTGCTGTTAGCAGAACACAGACCCGTCAAGCTAGCCAGAGCCCGGCCAGGCCCACACAGTGCAGGATGAGTGGCAAAGTCCCTTTGTTGAATTTGGTCCAAGTCAGTGGAAGCACAACAGCATACTGAGGAGATCACAGCGGACACTGCTATGCTGGGACAGAGGAAGATTTTGTTCCCCAATAGCCCCAGCAAGAAGGAAATACATACTGTGAACTGTGCAGCTACTGAGTACACGGCTTCAGAAGTCAAAATGCAGCCAGCCCTGCCCCTCCTCTTGCATTCTATTCTATCCTATCCCACTCCATTCCAGTCATCAAATCAATGCCAGTTCCATCCTCAGCCCCTCACACAGGTGGAAAGCAGATGGATTTCCAACCAGAGGGTTCAGGAGGGACCCATGCAGGGTAAGACAGCATCGGAGTGGGTGGGAGCCACTCAGAACACCCGAGTCCATCAGACACTGGGACCAGAGCTGCCTGCAGCCCTCCCGCTGCGCTCACACACCAGCACAGCTCGGTGCCTGGCTCTGCTCAGCACAAGTGCTGCCTGCCTGTGCATCCCAGTGTGGCCACATGCCTTAGATTCCTACAGCACAACCAACAGAGGCAGCCTCAGCACTCAGGCTTGTTTTCCTCCAAATTTCTACATCTTAAAGAGCCTTTTATGGTGTAAAAGAGTGAATTCTGCTCTGCACTTCCCAGCAGCTGGATTGCTTGTTAGCTCAGCTCCGTGAGGGTCTCCCTTAAGTGCCAGAAGCAAATGGAACCCAAATGCTACACACAATGACAGGGGCACATGGAGGCACACAGGTATGGTACAACCCAGCTGTACCAGTCCTGGCAATTAGTTCCTAGCAGTAATTGCATGGAAACATCATATCCTCCCCAAACAGCAATTCATGTGGCCTCAGAGACATTTCTCATGTAAGGCACATGGCACCCTGCAAGGAATAGTATAAACACTCAATCTAGGGAACTCCACCCCATGGTTATGGGCTGGGGAGACATTAACAAGAGCACAGCCCTTTATAAGCTGTAACAATTTATTTTCACAGCCCACATGCAATTATTCTCTGCTGTGGGTGTAGAAATGGAGGCAAAATTCAGAGCCAAAAGAAAGCTGGTGACAGAGCTGGGATTTCTACCTAGGACCCATTCTAGGCAAAGTTATTTATGTTTACACTTGATCCCAGGGCTGAGTGGAACAGGAGGGAGAAGGAGCGCAGCATGAGGCGGGTGTTTACAAGGCAGCAGTGGAGCCAGAGCAGCACGTACCAGGAGTGAAGGTGGATGGAAAGGGTTGAGCTGCAGCCCACAGCCAGGAGGAGATGAATGTTGGCTTTGAGGTGGGTTGAGGATCATTAGGACTGCAAGGGAAAGCTGTCTTGCACAGCACTGTGCTTCCAGGAGCCCTGTGAAGGGAGGGCGTCCCGCAGCAGTGCAGTGCAGTGCAACCTCTGATTTCCTCCAGCTCTGAGGTTTCCTTAATAGGAAATTATCTCCCAGCCGTGCTGGGAGGGATGTGGTCCCCTGCGAGGGCAGCGGCTGCATTCCAGCCTCTGATGGAAAGCGCTGCACAGCCGCTTTTGATCCAACGTGTAAATAGTGTATAATAAAAAGAGGCTTATATAAACTGACTGGCTTCTCAGGGAGCGGCTTTTGCAGCCCCAGCCTCCTTATTTCTGGGTGCGAGCGCTGCTGCCATGCACTGCTGCTGGGCACAGTGAGACCAGCATTGGAGGAGCCTCCCCAGCAGGACAGGGTCTGTGACACTGTGTGACTTCTCCTGCAATCTGGATGGTTTCTCTCTGCTGGTTGTTCTGCTGCTTGCAGAAAAAACAATCAATTCCTTGCAAAACTTTGGAGCCAGAAACACAGGGGCATCTCAGGGCTGTGAGGGGGGGGAGCAGAGACAGGGTTTGAAAATAAAGAGCCCTCCCCGGGGCAGTTATTTCCTATGACTGCATGGTGATGAAGCAACTTTGATAACCAAACCCTGAAAAGGCACAAAGCAGAACAGCACTGCAGCTACAGTCACCTCCCAGCAGCCCAAGTACAACGCAAGTGGCCCCAAAACCACAGCAGCAGAGAAGGAGGAGACACCATCTGTGTCCCACGAGCCCAGAGGTCGTCATCACTGGGCAATGACAACCCCAACCACAGAGACACAGTGTCACCGCTCAGACACACACAGTGATGGGGCAGGACTCTCCCCTGCCACCCCAAGAGCTGCTACATCTCATCCTGGCATGGACACAAGGGGTGATCAGCACTTTCCTCTGCAGCTATCACAGAGAGCCACGTTTGACCCCATTGCTGTGGTCCAGAGGGACACGTGGGGCAGAGACCACCAGCCCCAGGACCCCGCACACCCACCTGGATGCCGCAATCTCTGACTTCTGCCGGGCGATGGCTGCTGCCCTCTGGGCCCCCTCCACGCTCCGATCCACCTTCTGACGGATCTTGGCGCTCTTCAGAGGTATGACGCGCTTCTTCATGCCCTTGACCAGGACATTGTGGCGGTATTTGCCCTCCTCCTTCTTGCCATCGGGCAGCGTGGTGCAGCCGTAGCCATGCCGCAGGTTATCCAGCCATTCACCTTCATACTTCAGCCCACTGGAGCGCTCGCTGACTCCGTATCCCGAGCGCTTGTCGTTCTTCCACTCGCCCATGTAGGTCTCGGTGGTGGTGGCGTCGATGTCGGACTCAAAGGGGGGGTACTCCTCTCCCTCCGCTCCCTCACCCAGGCTGGCGGTGGAGGTGGCATCACTGGCGGCCGAGCTGATCCCGCTCTCGCTCTTGAGGAAGCTGACGCGGCTCTTCTGGCTGGCCAGCGATGACTTGGACTCAGACTTCTTCAGCTTCCCCAGCAAGGAGCCCCTGCGGAACAGCCCCCCCTTCTTCACCTTGCCAGCCTCGGCGTCGGCATAGAGGCTGAGGGCAAAGCCGCCGCGGGTGATGGTGGGTGAGGCAGGCAGGCTCTCAGGGTGGGCTGCAGGGGAGTCCTGCTGCGGCAGCGTGCCATTGCTGTGCTCACTGCGCAGGGAGGACAGGGAGGTGCGCAGCGGGGAGCGCACCACGGACGCCATGCCGTAGGGCACGCTCTGCCGCACGCCGTAGCCATGCCGCATGCCATTGGTGAACTGGCCCTGGTAGGTTCCTGCAGGAGAGAAGAGGCAGGTGATGAAGAGCAGCACGAGGGCAAGGCAATGTGGGTTGGTGCCTGCCATGGGACAGGGGCACTCACTCTGCCCTCCAAGTCCAACATCCAGCAGCCTTAACCAACCTGCCAAAGCAGCCATGAAAGAGCAGGGGTAGAGGACATGAGGTGGTGCTGGCAGGGGACAGACCTCCCTCAGCATCTGCTTTGCCCCAGCACAGCTTGCCTGTGATCCTGTCATCAGACACACACATACAGCAAAGTAAGGAGTAGAGAAGTATCTCTGTGAAAGGCTCCTCCAGCTCTACTCCCTTCTCTGGGCCCAGCTCAGGAGTTCGCATGTGGTGTGTCATACAATGAGGAACATAGAGGAGATTGTGACTGCCACAGCTGGGCTACACCTCAGGTCTGGGACTCTGCTGTGACCTAGCAGGACCTGGATGCCTCAGGGGAATGGGAAGAGTACACTGTTCCTTTGTCAGTCTGCTCCTTTCCCTCTCTGCACCTCTGCAGGCTCCAGAACGGTAAATTGGAGACAGCAGCTCTGATTTCCTCACCAGGATGCCAAAAGACTTAAATCAGCAGAACAGCTCTTGGGAAGAGCAGAAGAACCAGCACCAACACAGCACCCTGCCAAGCACACTGTGAGCCCCACGGCACCATCCAGGATGGGACAGCAGGAACACTCCCCAGCCCTGAGCCCTCCCAGCCCCACTGCTCTCCTCAATCCATAGATACAGTTGCCTCAGAAACCAGCAAAACCACCCAAAACAAAAGCAGCATTCAGCTCTGCTCTCATCCATCAGCCCGCATCTGGAAGGGGCCATCTGGCCCCAAAACACTGTGGGTGGAGGGCTCTGGGGAAGGCATAGACACCCTTGGAAAAGCACCCCCCTTCCTCTTTGCCCTTCCAGGCCTGGCTCCATGCATGGGCAGGGGACACGTTCACCATTTGTGTCCAAAAACGTCTGCTTTTCATTAAGCAGCAACAGAGAGCTGCCAGGAGGTACCAGCATTAGTGGAGCGAGCCCTTTCTGCAGGCTCGGAAGGAGGGGTGGCCTGGCTTGCAGGCATTCATTCCCACATTCAGACGCTGTTACTGAGACCAGGGATGACCCTGGTCCCCAGGGAGCAAACTCAGCTCCTTCTTTGGTGATGGTGGGAGTGCATATTTTACGCTCTCCCAGGCCACTTCTGCAGCATAATCTCTACTCTCAAGCTTCAGGTTTCGTTGAAATCCTCTCTGGACCCGCCTGTGGGGTGTTAACTTACAGCATCAGGGGCCAGGAAAGGCAAGCAGTGCCCAGGCAGGCAGCAGCTGCTGCCCCGGCTGCCATCTGCACTCCCTGCCTAGGGCATGCAGGATTTCTGGCTGCTGCAGCGCTGCATCTCCCCACGTACCAAAGAGAGGGCTCACGCACTGCTGAGCATCTGCACCAGCCATGGAAGCAGCCTTCCAGAGCAAGGTGCCTGGCCAAGAGAAGCTGTGGGTGCCCCATCCCTGGAGGTGCTCAAGGCCATGGTGGATGGAGCCATAGGCAACCTGATCTGGTGGGTGGTAACCAGCCCACAGCAGGGCGTTGGAAATAGTTGGACTCTAAGGTCCCTTCCAACCCCACATTTTGCTCTGTAAAATGGTAATGAATCTTAACACAGAGCCGCCACGTGCTGCTTTGCTCTTGTCCCCATGAGGAGCCCCTGAACTCAGCACCCCATCCCTGCCTGTATGGCAGCAAGCGGGGCTGACACTCGATAGGGCTGACATTGGAGACCTCCTTGGAGGACAGGCCAACCTTGCACATAGCAGGCTGCATCTGATATCGACGCTGAATTAACCACCTGGAAAAGGAATTCTGGAAAAGTCTCATGGGCTTAGAGGGGCTCAGCCCTCCAACAAGTCCCAGCTCCATCCTTTCTCCTGAGCAGCACCTCCAGGCTGGGTGGGAGCTTGAGCAGAAGGCTCAATGGCATGTCCATGGTGCACTGTGATTTATGGTGCCTGACTGAGGTTTCACGCCTGGGTTCAGCCATCAGACTGGAGCACAGCCAGGAGGTCTGGGAGCAGCTCAATGTGCTGAGACAGGTCACAGCCTCCTTGCATGGGTACCATGGCCAATGGGGACACAGCTGGGATGGACATGGGGAGGTACCAGGCACCACCACCCCTCCCTGTGCTCATACCAGTGACATCTGGGCACAGACTCACAGTCAATGGAGCCACAGCAACATGAAGTTGGCAGTGCTATGGAAAAGCACCACATTGGAGAGTTCGTGTTCCTGGGTTCCCACTCCACTCTGTTGCCATCAACCCACAAGCAGCCTCAGCCAACATATTTCATGCTTTTCTGACTCAGTTTCCCTCTGTGGGAAGAAACACCCTCTTTTCCCACCAGCAGCACAGACATGGGGCTACTGCAACACAGGAAAAATCACCACCAAGATTTCTTTATAGCATAAAGCATCCTGAGGGCAGACTGCTTTGAAATCATGTGATGGCTATTAAAGTGGTGTGGTCACAGCATGCCAAAGCACAGGGGGACACACAGGCGTCTCACCTGCCCAGCCTGCCCAAGGTGCTGGGATAACCAGCAGTGAATGTAAGTTACACACACAGGCAGGTAAATAACACAGACAGCTCCAGTGGTATCGCTGCCTTCCCATCATCTGCTGTTACGCAGATACAGTGATGACAGACATGTTAGAATGTGGTGCAAAAGGCCAGGAGCAGCGCGGGGCCACGTGCAAGACAGAGCAGTGAAAACTGAGTGCTCCCCTTGGGTGCCAACATCAGCAGGGGAAGGACTCTGACAGTGCTACCTCAGGGTTTCTGTTGGGAAGGAACAGCAGAGAGAAATGGAGAGGGATAGAAAGACACAGCATGAACTCATAGGTCACATTTAGATCTGCAGCAGAGTATTCAGTTGAATACTGAAAGCTGAATTACTTTGCAATAGAAGCAGTCAATAGGAATCAGGGAGCTGGACCTGGAAACAGGGATTTGTGTCCTGCTCCCTTTCTGATGCCTCATGACCTTTGATGAGCTACTTTACCAGCCCTGGCCACATGGGGGGAATGTTGTATGTCCACAGACCTGCACTGGAGAGGTGCTGCTGCCACGGGGCATATGGGCCATGTGTGTATAGGTACACACTGAAACAGTTATTTGTAGAGCAAAGCAGAGCTCTGAGCAGGACTCCCCTATATTAGCAGTAACACTCTGCATTGGCAGTGACACTCTGTTTTGACAGAGTTGAGCAGTAGGAGCCAAAGTGTGTACCCAAAAATGAGGGCATCCTTACGGGGGAGACAAAACTTCAACTCAAACAGCCAAGCGTTTGCTCATAACCTGCGTTATAAAACTACAGAACCACATAATTGTTAAGGTTGGGAAGACCACTAAGTCTTAGTTGGACCACTAAGTCCAACCAGCAGCCCATCAGAATGATGAGTCCTTCAAGCTCTGCCTTGCACAGCCCAACTCGCTGCTCACTTATCTGTCCTACCCTGCCCTGCAAAGGGCTCCAAGCTCTTCCCTGCTAACAGAAGCAGGTGCACACATGCACTGAGCTGGGACACTCAAGGAAACATCCCATAGAGATCCTCTGCCTGACCACACACACTAGGAGCTCCTCAGGGCTGACTTCAATCAGAGTTACAGAAGGAGAGCCCTTAAAGTCATCAGGATCCCACAGGTCATTGGTAGAGAAGAAGAAAGCAGCCTGGCCAGCTCTGAGTTCAGTAATATTGGGAGCTTATTTCTTACCAGACATCAAAAATCAACGTGGGATTTCAATAAGTTTTGCTCCAGGTTTGGGCTTAATGCAGCCACAAATCACAGACAAGTCCATAAGTGCATTTTAAAGCATGAAGTTTGTAACTTTATAAATATATAAATATATATACTTGAGGTTTACATGTACTATACATGTAATATTAAACACCAGCATCAGCTGCACCTCCCTGCAGCTGACACAGTTTGATTCCATTCAAACTCCTCGGGCACCTCCTTACATTGCCCTCCATCACATGAACTCGAGCCCTGCACTGCCAGGGAGGGATGTGCTTTAGTGAGCAGTGAGGAACTGGTGATACTTTGAGATCTCGCTGCTGAGCCAAGATCTTCCACGCTGCTTACAGCTATCACTGTACCACACCACAGTGACCTGTGCTAACAGCAGCCTGCAGTAATCTGCACCACCAGGGCCATGCCCTCAATTGCTCCCTATTCCTAAGGGCTGTTAAGATTTGTGCCATTACTGCTACTTTTCTTTACAAAGTAGCTCCATCACATGTCCTGGATAAATATAGATGTAATTCTGATACATATTTTGCAGCGTATTTCTTCCAAATCACCCTCTCTATTTAGCTATCCTAAATATGGCAGCGTGGAACACTATAGTACTGAAGAGCTACAGAATTACTTGCACAGAGATTCTTGTGATGTTTCTAACCCCAAAATTGCTACTAAAGCAAAATCACGGCTCGGGCTGAGCCCACACGGAGCACAGCACACATCTGCACCGTGGGGGAATGAGAGTTTCAAAGGAACCAAGAGGGTTTATTTTAGGGAAAGACAAGTGGCTACGTATTTTAAATGGCTTTGATAACTCCAGCACAAGGCTACAGCAAAGCAGATGTCCAGGCACCCAGCCGGAGGCGTGCGAGCAGCACTTAATACATAGGGAAAGTGCACTATGATGCTGGAGGTGGCTTTTATCCAATGCACAAACATTCCCAGCTCGCTGCCCAATGAGGAGGGGATGGGCCGGCTGCAGGCGCGAACTGGTGGAGCTGGTGCCGGGGTTCAGCCATGAACGGGAATGATCAGACACTGGGAAGAGGAGCCAAAGGCCACGTAACACAAGGTCTGCTGCTGGGATGCCCAGCCCTCACCCATGGGGACAGCAGGAGCTCACCCCACAGCCACGGCCGCCCGCTCACCCCACGCAGCCCCCTCACCTCCATCCGCGTACGTCTCGGTGCCGTAGCCATCCTGCAGGCCGTTGTTCCAGGTACCCTCATACTTGGCTCCGCTGTTCATGCTTTGCCGCGCGCCGTACCGTCCCTTAAAGCCATGGGTCCACTCGCCCCTGTACACCCACCGTCCTTTGGTCTCGATCCCCAGGCCGTGCCTCTTGCCCTGGGACCAGTAGCCCTCGTAGGTGTTGCCGCTGGGCCACGTGTAGATGCCCACCACCTCGAAGCCATAGTTCCAGGAGCCCGAGTACTCGCCCTGCCCCTTGGGGCCGGTGCAGATGCCATGCCCGTGGGCTTTGCCCCCTTCCCACCCACCACAGTAGGCACCTCCATCATCGAAATCAAACCTGCCCCCACTCATGGTCCCCCTGTTCCCAGGCTGCTCCCCTCAGCCGGGCAGCAGCAGCAGGTGGGGGCACGGCTGCCCCATGGCAGAAGGCTCGGGGTGCTCCTCACCCGCTCGAGGGGACTGCGATGGGAGGAAGGAGAAACTGGAAGGAAGGGAAGGGAGAGGAGAGGGGAGGGCAGGGGGTGGTGAGGGCCCCGGGGAGCCGAGCCTGGCCAGAGGGAGGGGAGAGATGGGACGGGGCAGGGGGGGGGTCCCGAGGCAGCCCCCGCCCCGCTGCTCTCCTCCCCGCCCGCAGAGAGGTCAGCACTGCCCTAACAAGGCCATCGGATCCCAGGAGCTGCTCCCAAAAATAACCCCGTGGCCCGGCCCCCGCTTCGGGGCCCTTTTATGAAGGAGGAGGGAGAGTCAGCCCCCCCGGCTCCGGCCTCCCCACCTCCGGGCAGGCGGCCAGCAGAGGCTGGGAAAGAAAATGCCTGCCGAAAATAGCGGCTGGGAAGGGGCGCCTGGCTCCTCACGTCATCCCATGGAGATGGCAGAGGGAGGATGAGGAACGAAAGCCCAGTGCACCGGGCTCAGCCGAGCCCCCTCCCAGTCACACCTGTCCTACCTGGGAGACACTGTACAAGTGAGACCACAAGCAGACAGCATTAATTCCCCTTATGGCCCACAAAGCCCCAGGCAGCTGCAGGAGCACAGGATGGCAGCATGCTGCCAGGTTCTGCTCACCTCTTTGGGATGAGCTCCCAGTCACTGTATCTGCCCCTGGGCAATGCTGTCCCAGCCCTCAGCAGGCCGCACGCTACATTATACAGCTTCACACCTCGGACAACTTCCCAAGCTGTGATTCTCAGATGTATTAAACAGCAAACAAACATATGGCTTTTCTTGCACTTACATGTGTACAAACAGCAGGCAAGCTGCAAAATATCTGCCTGTGTTTGTGCCTTGTGGCTCCTGGGTAGACCAAAACAACTCGTAGTAACAGCGCTGGAAGTGTTAAGGCAGCAGTTGCAGCTGCCCACGGCCGCCTATTCTGCAGCATTCTGGGATCTGCCAGCCCAAGTGTGTTGTAACTGCCCTAAGAAGATGCCAAGTTCAGGAGCACGTAATTGTTTACTTAGCAACTCCTCCTAACTGCACAGCACACTTGTGTGAACTGATAGACAGCTGTATGGACAACTTAACGCACACGTTGGCATTCAGAGCCTACCCTGAGCGCTAAATTAGCCGTACAATCGAACTTCAGACAACATCAAACCTCGTGTGTGATCAGACACCACCCAGATCTTGCCTGATTTCTTCATCTTGGCAGAAAAATCGGCATCCTCCTGCCAGGGCTGGTGAGGATCCATCTGCACCCAGCACAGAGGAGTGGAGGGACCTCTAGTGGCACAGCAGCGCGTCCTGAAAACACGCTGAGCAGAGCTCTGAGTTTAACAGAGTAAGAACAAAGCGAAGCGACACCCCTGAAGAAAGCAGGTGCTTCTGCTGCTGCAGATAAACCTCCAAGGCCTAACGGACATCAAATAACGAGGAACACTTGCTTTACATTTTCCACTAGAATACACTCCATAGATCAGGATAAACTCTTGAAACAAGTCTTCCTTTGTTAACCTAGGGACTAACTCAGTATCAGAGGGGTGAAGGAGAATGCCTGTTTAGGCCATCAGAAGTAAAGCCTCTCTTTAGGCACAAAGAAATAAGAACGCTTTCTCCCATGAAAAGCAGATTCTGCCTCCTGGATTTGCTGTGGGTATCAACTGTATCAAGGGGGAGACAGGAGATGGTCACGATCCTTTATGAAATAAAACCAGAGGCAGAAACACATCCAGAAATACAAACCCAGTACTGCAACCTGGGCTCAAAGCAATTTCAAAGAAGCTGAATTCCAACCAAGGTCTCCAAGAGCTCTAAGCAGTGAGATTCACAGACTTCTCTTCCAACAAACAGAAGGATTCTGAAAACATAGTAGAGATTCCCATGTTGAGTCTCAAGCACAGACAGACAGATACCCTCCAAACATGTTCACTGTATTTACCTCATTATCTAGTCCAAGTTTAAACTAACATCCTGAAACCAGCATTTGTCCAGCTGAAATAAGGAACATCAGCTAAGATGCGAAGAAAGGATTTTATTGCAAGCACAGTGAGCAGTGATCAGGTTCCATCTCACATGACTGTGACTAAGGACATGTACAAACCACCCACCCTTCTGTTTTTAGCAGTCCTTATTTTCAGGTGTACATCATTTCTGCCATGTGAGACATTTTCTTTGGAATATACAAGTAGTATTCCATGTATCCTGAAAGATCTTCGATAGTCACATCATCCACAAAGGCTCTGGCTTGCTCAGAGCAAGAGCGTGGGGAACTTGATGGAGTTCTCGATGGCAAAGACTGGGAGTGATCCTCAGCAACTGTTCTTCTATCAGAAGCCAACGTGAAAGTGTTCTGCAAGCCAGAGAATTTATACACCTCCATATCTTGCCATCGTTTACACTGACAGGCTTTATCTATGCAGGCACATGGCTTATTCTTGTTCAGCTTGGACACAGATCGGAAGTCAGAGAGCTCTGCAGTCTTTAGGCTTGCTTCGGATACTAAAGAAATGGCAGTGGGAGCATTTTCTTGTGTGTTCACTGATGTGGACTGTGCAACAGAGGCTCCAGAAGAACCAACGCCATCTCTTTTCTGGCCAACATCTGAGGCAATACTGCATCGTTCATGTGCACGAGCTTCCTTTGGGACTAATATTCCAAACGCACTGCCTTCAGCTGGAGCATCGATCTGGCCCTTGTGCACCAGTTGGTTGCATGTGGGTTGTGATTTCGTGCTGCAGTGGATAAATTTTGGAGGATGAAGAATTGGAGACTTGGAACGCCTGCGACGCTGAGTTCTCACAGCTCCTCTTGAAGGTTTCTTCACAGATCTAACAGGGAAAGATAAAAAAAGGGAGTGAAGTTTCACCAAACAACTCACTGTTGGACTAAGGATAACATCCAGCAAAAGATCTAGTGTTGCATGCAAGAGCTTTAAGCTCAGACTATTTGCTCAGGGTATTCCACTATCTTGGAATCTGACATCGTTCTGGTCGAGCACCTGTAAAATGTATAAAAGGAACAGCTGAGAAATGAACCCTGAAGTGTGTGCTTCTAGGGTAAAAAAAAAAAATGGGTAAGGCATGTAAGATAACATCAGAGATAAGGATGGAGTACAAGAAGATAGCACAAATCTATGAATCAAGGCAAGTGACCAGCTTTGTTTCAGTCAAAGATACGTGAAGTTCTGCAAACACAACCAAGAATTATTTAATTTAGTATCTACAGCACAGTGACATCAGCGACAGGGTTGAACAGCTCATAACAGAGATGCATTCATGGCTGTCTGACTGAAAAACAGGAGCCCATAGTTACATTAAGAAACATCTACAATGTTCAACTGAACAGCAACTCCTTGGTGTAATTGTAAACAAGAACACTTGTCATACGACAAGGGAAAAAAAGTACTGCAGAGTATTTTAAACAATCTCTTGAGTGAAATCAATGTGAACCTCTTACTTAGAGGCCCAGGTACTGGAAGAACTGGCTATTTAAAATTCATTCTCAACATAATCACATTTGAAGTAGCCTGACAATCCCAGACTTCTCTTACCCATGCCAGGTTTCCTTAGAAGTACAAGCATTCTTAGGTTTGGTTTCATCTGCTGCTGTTCTAACTAGCGCTGCTCTTGGACTCGTCCCTTCACCAATAGAAAGAGAAGCAGTAGAGCTGTGAAGAATGAACAATTAATAGCAAAGATTAGCCAGCATTATGAGTAGGGAAACGCATGTGACTCTTCTTCCCCAGAGAATATTACCCAAATCACTTCTGACATGCCTCAAAAAAGCTGCCCACAAAGGCACCGCAGATCTGCAGGCAATGTTATGCGGTTCTGTGCCAGACAATTGTATAACAAACTTGCACCACAGTTGATGCCATACAGCAATGAAACCGCACATCCAAACTGCACACCTCAGCGTGGAAACACGCAGAACAGCTAAACCTCACTTTACCAGGAGAGGGGAAAAAACATGACTGAAGAGATGTGCCTCTTTTTCCAGAGACAAATACACCATTCTTTCCTAAAAATAAATGTTCTTTGGACATAAATAGATGTTGTTTATCTGAAGAACACTTACGCCTTTGTCTAGGACAATGTAAGCTGAAACTCTTTAATACTACTGCAAGTTCACCCGCTTGAGCAACAGAACTATGACAAATATCCAACTTTTATTCAAGTCAGCACAGAAAATTTATTCCATTCTCCAGTGCTACAAAGCCACCCCAAGCTGAGGCTTCTGACCATCTGTGACAACACCACAAACAATTCTGTCAAGCTGTGACTCCACATATTGACCTGGAATTGATAAGGATCGATTCATCTTACATTAAGTTGTTTTTAAAGCAGGACTGGCTTCCCAAGTAATGGAAACAAGTCTCCACATGCCACTGAAGGACAGCATTAACTGGTATTTAGAAGACTAACCTATTCTTCAAGCACCTGCTGTTTCCCATTTTAAAACTACGAACACGGTAGTAAATTGAAGGTCAAGAGTGAAAACCCCCAGTATTAAAGTATGTCTGATCTGGCTTCCGGACTAGAGATGCTGAAGTAATGAAAGGCACTTGGGGTGGTGACAGATTTCTAATGAGCTTAATTACTTAAATGAAAGATCATATTAGAAGCCTCTCTACTTGCTATCTAGCTTCTAAGGGAACTCCAACCACCAGCTTGATATTTACATTCTGCCTTACAGCAGCACTTCAGTCAGCAGTGTAACTGCTTTACAGCCTGCAGCTTACTGAAATTCAGTACTACAAATGTAGCGATATCCATTCATCAGCAGCAAAAGAATAATATAGAAACCATCTGTTTATTCTTAATAAAAATGTCTTTTGCTAACAGAAGACACATGCAGCTTGTCTTCTGCCTGGGACAGTAAGGGTTAAGTACCACACACTGGATCTCTTATGAAGCAAGATAAAAACAGCATTCTTTTCCATTTAGCATTTTAGCTATAAACAGAAAGTCTCAAAGTGACATCGGTGAAAAGAGCTTGTGTGGGAATCATGCATTGCATCTAATGCTCTCCTTCACTGACACGGAAGGAGTATTTCTCTATTTGGGAAAAGGAGTTCATCTCCAGACAGCCTGTGCTGCAGTGATCACACATTGACTTCCAGACTCACAGACACAACCTCTGACAGTCAGAATCCTGCCAAACTTCATCTCAAGCAAGCTGTCAGCCGCTGCTTATCATTAGGTTTGCTTCAAGCCTGCTGGGAGCTAACGATGATTTAACACATCACAATTCCTACAGTTAGTTCAACCTAACTAGAATGAAGGCTCTCAGTGCCCGACCTCTTGAGATTGCCTCACTCTTCCAGATCTAACAGTAAGGGTGTTCCCCTCTTAGTCCATTTCTAAGTTTAACTCTATACCTCCCCATGCTGTTACTTACCCAGCTGCATCAACTCTCAGCTTTTTGAATGCTGTCTGCAGGCTTTCCTCCTCTCCGTCTTTAGCTTCTGTTTTCATCATTAAGATGGTCAGAAGCTGTCAGTTACCATATACAGCTAAGAACAGAAAAGAAACAAGAAAACGAGAATGAAAGCCACGTTAAAAACATTAGTTGCCCAGCAGCACCGTGATAAATGAAAATAAACTCAAAATAGCAAACGGAGTGCACACAGCTGAGGTCATTCTAGTAGGATGTTTGCCAAAGTCGATTCAGAGCAAGCTGGAATGGAACAAACAGTCTCTTCTTGTACACCTGCATTGGTGAAATAGCGATTTAAAGTAAAATCTTGGGTTAACAGCATCCTGCACATCTATTCAAGTTCAGACAGACTCTTCCATTTGTCTTAGAGATGCTACCAGGATACCTCCCGAAACAGTGAGAAGGAACAACCTCATTAGAAACAGGCAGCTTTCTACAGCTGCTATTCCTAGCACTGAGGCCTGATATTATATATACGTAGAGAAATGCATAAAAAACCCACAAAAATAAACAGAGTTCTCTAAAGACAAGACTGTTAAGCTAAGGATTTTATTGTTATCACTTCTAGAACTCAGCTATTTGGTTAAATTCTCCTCCTCCTCCGTTACAAGTAGATGAAGCAGTGCATTGACTCATGTTAGACCCACAGCTTTCGGATGTGCTCTGTGACCTGCTGCCACCACAGAGGACTAACGGAACAACAACAGGCTGCTTTTAAAGCACATCAGCTTTTCATTTAAGCTGTTTAGATTTGCACAACCGACGCTTCATTTTAATTACATTCACGCTCTCCCAGAACATTCTTAGAGTGCAGCTGGTTTTGATTAATACACCCTGAACTGCTGGAAGAAGAAACAGGAAAGCAGGACTCAGAAGCGATCGCTCTGCATGCTGCACTCAGTCTTTATAGGATCTTACATACTAAAAAAAACCAAACAAACCAACAGAGCCCCCCACTGACAAACCCAGCCAACTCCGCCAACACATTTTCTGGTTCTCCCTGCCTTTCTTTTCAGTTCCCAAGACGTAGATGCCCAATTTTCAGTTAAGTAAATCAGAGGCAGTCAACTCACAATAGAAACAGGTTGAAGTAGTGAAAGGATCTGAACTGCCAACCCCAACTTCGCTTAAGCCATCCAAAAACCTTTCATCACCATCCCGGCAGCAAAGACTAATGCTTCATTTCATGATTGAAACAAGAAAAGCAACACGTTTAACACCTTTTCATCAATGTAGCCTCCATTGCTACACATGACATTCTTTACACACAGGTGTTTTGCTGCCCTGGTCTCTGCAAAGCTGCCTCCTAACAGGACACGGGTCCCAGTGATTGACCTGAGTACTTCAGCAAATACGGGCAGTTTGGTGGCTGCCACACTGCATGGGTTTGTGCGGGTTGTGAGCAGATCACAGTCTCAGGCCCCTTGCTTCGTTTCTTTAGGTTAAATTTACAAGTGGAAATCGTACTTGACTGACTTTGTCTATGAAGAAATAACTGGCTCCGCAGACGAGAAGAAAGCAGTAGATACTGTAACTCTTGACTTCAGCACAGCTTTTAAGCACCACCTCCCGTTAAGACCCTGGCAGAGAAACTGATGAGGCACGGGCTGGATGAGCCAAGGAGTTAGAGGTGAACAGCTGCGCAGGGTCAGGCTGGAGGCCTGTAACAAGTAACTTACACCAGGAGTTAAAAGTGGGTCCAGTCCCGCTTAACATCATTATTATGGATCCAAAAGATGGTGTATACCCTCAGTTTGCTGATGTTATGGGTAGGAGGGGTAGATACACACAAGGGTTGTGCTGCCATCCAGGGAGACCCTGACAGGCTGGAATAAAATGGGCTGACAGCAACCTCACTGCAGCCCAGCTGTGGGAGCTGCAAAGTCCTGCCCTGGGGAGCACCTCCAGGCACCCAGCTGTAAAGCAGCTTGGTAGAAAAGGCCCTGGGAATCATGGTGGGTATCAAAGGAAAAACCAGCCCACAATGTGCCCCTTCTGGGAAGAAGCCTCACGATATGCTGGGCTACATTTAGAGCACAGGCAGCAGATAGAGGGAGGTGATTCTTCCCCTCTGCTCAGCACAGACCAGCTCACACTGAGCCCTATTCTGGGCTTACCAGCACAAGAGAGACACAGAAGGTGCAAACAACACAGTCAGGTTCTGATCAAGGTAAGGAAAGAGGAGTAATCAGCACTTCGATGGTTCAGTTGTTTAAGCAGACAGAAGCTGGCAACCTGTGCTCCTGCACCGTCTCATTCCAGTTGGAGGCAGCTCCCCATGTTGCCGTTCCAGCTGCTCGCTCTGCTCACATTCCAGCTGGACAGGCCTTACTGCAGGCAGCCATTATGACACATGCAGAAGGATGACGTACCACAACAACACTGAGGCACACACTGTCCTGTGAGTCACACAGCAAATAAACACGGCAGAAAGAGGCAGGGACAGAGCCTGACTGTGTGTGTGCGTTACTCAGACACTCACTGGGGTAAGGGCACAAACACAGGGAAAGCACACGGTTCCCAATTCCCAAAGCTTCTTCCTTGGCCTCAAGAGCAAAATCGACAAAGCTAGAAATTCATCTGTAACCCTGAACTGCTGGAAAAAGAAACAGGAAAGCAGGACTCAGAAGCGATCGCTCTGCATGCTGCACTCAGTCTTTATAGGATCTTACATACTAAAAAAACCCAAACAAACCAACAGAGCCCCCCACTGACAAACCCAGCCAACTCAGCCAACACATGTTCTGCTTCTCCCTGCCTTTCTTTTCAGTTCACAAGACGTAGATGCCCAGTTCTGAGTTCAGTAAATCAGAGGCAGTCAACTCACGACAGAAACAGGTTGAAGTAACAACACTAACAACCGGTCAGACCGTGTCCTTCAGCACCAACCCGGCAGCAAGGACAGATGTCACACAGCGGTACCGCAGGTTTCCCAGCCCGCTGTACGGTTCGCATTACGGACCGTGCCCCGCACACACAGCGGTGCCGCCAACCGGCCCCGAGCGCACACGGCTGCAGTGAATCCCGCAGCGCAGCGCAGCGCCATGCCGGGGCCTCAGCGGCAGCCGCGACCCCACAGCACAGCACGGCACGGCAGGGCCCGGCCCGGCACCAGGCCGCGCCTCGAGGCACAGCGCCGTCCCGACCGACCCCGCGCGCGCCGACCCGACCCGACCCGAGCCGAGCCGAGCCGAGCCGAGCCCGCAGCGCCTGGCAACAGCGACACGGACGCGGACGGACCCAACGAACGCTCCCGTGTCTCGGTGTCTCCGCGCTCTCCGGGCTCCTCTCGCCGCCTCAACGCGCTCCCGCTCGTCTCTCTCCGCCCGGATGCAGGCCCTCGGCCGGAAGCGGGCCCTGCCCGGCCCCACGCATGCGCACTCCTCCAGCCATCGGCTGCCTGCGGCTCCTCCCACCGCCTCGGCCGGCCCGGCCCGCGGGGCTGCGCGGGGCTGCGAGCAGCGCAATGAGCGGAGCGATGAGCCGAGCCGTGTGCCGTGCTACGAGCCGTGCGGGGACGGCACCGAGCGCACGGGAAGCCCCGCACCCCGTGTGCGATCGCCACGAACCGCCGTCCCCGCTCGGAGCGCTGCAGCCGGGAACAAGCGGCACCGCGCTGACCGGCCGCCCGTACAACCCGACGAGCGCAGCGCGCGGACGCCGTTCAAGAGGCGGCGGCTGGACGCGCCGTGGTGAGTGTCGCGGGCCGGGGCTGTCGGGACGAGCTGCGTCCCGTTGTTGGGAGCCGCCGCTCAATAGCGCACACTGTGCTTTGCTTCTGCACCTGGGGAAGGCACGGCAGGAGAGCGATGGCTGCCAAGGGTACTGACGGGGACACGAGGCTTTTATTGCTCGGTCCAGACGGGAAACCAACAGAAATCAGTCTCTGATCTCTCACCGCTGGGTGCTCAACCGCATCCACTTCCCCACTGATCACCCCGCAGCTCGCTCCTACGAGTTCCTCACGTTGCATTTCCCAGCTGCTGACAGGCACAAGGAACAGCAGGGTGAGCTGACGTTCCTCTCGTGTCCTTTTGTTGCCCACAGGTGGCAGCAGGATGATGACCAGGAGATACAAAACCTGTGCATCGCCTTCAAGAGGCTGCGCCTGGGTGCGACAAGGTGAGTGGCACGGAGCAGCACATGGCTGTCAGTGCTGCACTCGGCAGACAGAGCGCTCTGACACGTCTGTCAGCTCCCATTTCTCACCCGTCGCCTGAAGCCACGGCTCTGAATCTGGATGCTGACGCCGTGTGCTGAGACACCGCTGTAATGCAGCCCTCTATCCTTTACCAGGAGGATCGCGGTTCAGCCTCGTGGCTTCTGGAAAGATATGACGGCGCTTAAGAGGACAGCCATAGATTATCATAAGGCGAAGCGTTATCACTAATTTAAATAGTTCATTTGTGTTGTATTTTTAATGTTTTGTGTTTCATCAAATGTTTTCTTACATGTTACAGTTTAGTTTTCTAATAAAAATTGTATATTGTTTCATAAAAGCACAGAGTGGTTTCATTTTGTTCCGGAAGGGACCTCTAAGATCATGTCTTTCCAACCCCCTGCTGCAGGTAGTGACACCTCCCTCTAGACCAGGCTGCTCACAGCCCCATCCAGCCCAGCCTTGAAGGCTTCCAGGGAGGGGGCATCCACAGCCTCACAGGACAACCTGTCCCAGTGCTTCAGCAGCCTCACAGTAAAGAATTTCTTCCTGATAGCCAGTCTAAACCTATGCTCTTCCAGTTCAAAGCCATTTCCCCACCTCCTCTCACTACCTGCCGTTATAACAGCATCCACCCTGTAGACCCCCTTCAGTACAGGAATGCTGCTATAAGGCCTCATCAAAGCCTTCACCAAGCTGAAGAGGCCCTGCTCCCCTCACCCTGTCCTATAAGGATGTCTCACCTGCCCTACAGGGAGGTGCTCCAGCCCTATGACCATCTTCATGGCTCTCCTCTGGACCTGCTCCAGCAGTTCCCTCTCCTTGTGTCTGCTGCATCACTCAGCTTGGTATCAACTGCAAATCTGATGAGGGTGTGCAGGATCCCACTGTCCGTGTTGCCTATAAAGATGTTAAATGGCACCGGTCCCATCACCAGTCCCAGATGGGCGCTAGATGGAGCTTTGCGGACACGGATCCACGGGAGGAGACTGTTGCTGCTTCAATGTTATTACTCGTATTTCCTAACGTCGAGGTGCCCCTTTCCAGCTAAAAGAGGTTGAGTGGAGGAAGCAAAGCAAAAAGTAGGATCGCTACCCTGGATTTAAGGAGAGCCAACTTTGATCTCCTTCGGGACCTACTTGGTGCTATCACATGGGCCAGGGTGCTAGAAGGCAAGGGGGCCTGTGAGAGCTGGTTAGCATTTAAATGGCTCTTATTCCAAGCTCAGGATCGGTGCGTCCCTGTGACTAAAAAATCGGGAAAAGGAGCAAGGAGACCTGCGTGGATGAATAAGGAGCTCATGTGCAAGCTCCGTGGAAAGAAGAAAGTACATGATATGTGGAAAAAGGGTCTGACCACTTGGGAACAATACAAGAATGTAGTCAGGGACTGCAGAGATGCGACCAGGAAGGCCAAAGCCCACTTGGAGTTGAATCTAGCTAAGGAGATAAAGAATAATAAAAAAGTCTTTTTTAAATATGTTGACAGCAAAAGGAAGGCTAGGGAGAATGTGGGCCCCATACTAAGTGAGGGGGGCGCTCTGGTAACGGGGGATGCTGAGAAGGCGGAAATACTGAACGCCGCCTTCTCTTCAGTCTTTAGTGAAAGGGCTCTCCCTCAGGAATCCCGGACCTGGGAGGTTGATGAGAGAGTCCGGGGAATGGGAGATTTCCCTTTAGTCGGGGAGGAGATGGTCTGTGAGTGCCTAGGAAACATTAAGGTCCATAAATCCATGGGACCTGATGGGGTGCATCCACGGGTGCTGAGAGCTGGCGGAGGTCGTTGCTGAGCCACTCTCTGTAATCTATCAGAGGTCTTGGAGAACTGGGGAGGTGCCTGAAGACTGGAGGACGGCCAGTGTCACTCCAGTCCTCAAAAAGGGCAAGAAGGAAGACCCGGAAAATTATAGGCTGGTCGTCCTCACCACTGCTGCAGGGAAGGTGATGGAACAGCTTGTGCTGGATGCCATCTCCAGACAACTGGGTGATAAGGAGGTTATCAAGAGTACACAGCATGGGTTCACCAAGGGGAGGTTGTGCTCGACCAACCTGGTGGCCTTTTATGAAGATGTCACTAGCTGGGTGGACGGGGGGAGAGCGGTAGATGTAGTCTACCTTGATTTCAGTAAGGCTTTTGATACTGTCCCCCATGACGTCCTTATAACAAAGCTCAGGAAGTATGGGATAGATGAGTGGACGGTGAAGTGGGTTGAGAATTGGCTGACTGGCAGAGTGCAGAGGGTTGTCGTTGGCGGTGCGGTGTCTGGCTGGAGGCCTGTAACTAGCGGCGTCCCCCAGGGGTCTGTGCTGGGTCCGGTCTTGTTCAACATCTTCATCAACGACCCTGACGAGGGGATAGTGACCACCCTCAGCAAGTTTGCTGATGACACAAAGTTGGGAGGATTGGCTGACACGCCTGAAGGCTGTGCTGCCATTCAGAGGGACCTGGACAGGGTGGAGAGCTGGGCAGTAAGAAACCGGATGAGGTTTAACAAAAGCAAGTGTAGAGTCTTGCACCTGGGTAGAAATAATTGCATGCACCAGTACAGACTGGGGGAAGAGCTGCTGGAGAGGAGCTCTGCTGAGAGGGACCTGGGCATCTGTCTCGCTCCAATTTAGGAGTGAGGCAAAGGTTCTTTTGATGTTATGCCTGGCGTGAGCTTAAGAAGAAGAGCATTCAAATGTTGATCCAACCAGTTTATTATAAATGATAGACAATTGAGGGGATGGGGAAGGGAGAGTGACGAATATCAAAATTAGGATGATGGGGACGGGAAAGTAGGCGATAGAAAAGGTAGAAAAGAGCAAGAATTACGTTAAAGCGGGGAATAGTCACCTCCTGGATGCAGCAGCATCCCGTAGTACGTTGTTACGTTGGTAGGGGAGAGCAGCAGCAGAGTAGCAGGCCGCAAGCAGCAGATCGGTGCAGCGCAGAGAAGGCGGTCAGAGAACCGTGGTCTCAAGAAGCGGAGTCTCGGGCAGCGAGGTCTCACGGAGCAGAGTCTCAAGCAGCAATCCCAGCAGAGACAGTAGGCAGCAGTAGGACGACGGTGGAGGAATCTGAGGTCAGTTACCTAAAAGGTTCTTCAGCATGCAGGCATCTTCTTCAGCATGCAGGCGTTCACGTAGAGAGGCATTTGGTGTCAGAAAACCCAAATTCAGGGTTTGTACGCGCCCTTTTTATCCTACATCTTCCCAGCCTTCGGGACATTTCTGGAAGGCTCGGGTCAGAGTCATGTGAATTCCTCGGAGATGGCCATCTTCCTTGAGATAGGCCCACACAAAAAGACCACTTTAGGGCCATTAATCTGCATCTTATCTCTCTTTTGTAGCTCCCAGACTTGTCCATCTCTTGAACAAAGGAATTTCTCGAACCTTGGTACCTGGGTGTCTCAGACAAAGAGAATCCTGGAACCTTGGCCAGGACTTGCCTGAACTTGTCCATTTCAGCAAACTTTGAGACAGTAAAGTAAAAAGCATGGCCTCTTACAGCATCCTGGTGGACGACAGACTGACCATGAGCCAGCAGTGTGCCCTTGTAGCCAAAAAAGCCAATGGCATACTGCGGTGTTTAAAAAGAGCGTGTCCAGCAGGTCAAAGGAGGTGATCCTCCCCCTCTACTCTGCCCTGGTGAGGCCTCATCTGGAATATTGTGTCCAGTTCTGGGCTCCCCAGTACTAAAAAGACAGGGATCTCTTGGAAAGAGTCCAGCAGAGAGCCACAAAGATGGTGAAGGGCCTGGAGAATCTCCCCTATGAGGAGAGGCTTAGGGACCTCAGTCTGTTTAGCCTTGAAAAAAGAAGGCTGAGAGGGGACTTGATACAGGTTTATAAATACCTGAGGTGTGGGAGCCATAGTGGTGAGTCTGGTCTCTTTCCAGATTCTCCTCTATCCTGTACTGAAGAGGATCACACCTATGGAGATGCTACAGTGGAATACATCACCGGATACCTGGAACACTATTTCTGTCTTCCTAAGGAAATGTCTGCTATGGCTGAAATGATGTATTCTTGACTGGAAGCCATAGATTACCACTTAATCACTTAGTTTAGTTCCAAGTTTATACACTACAGCACAAAACACAAAACCCAGTCAGACACATCAGGGACTCAAAGCAGTTCCAGTGTTTGTTTGTGCTGCAAACACAGCAAACACGGCCCGGAGGACAGATAGAAATCTCACTCTGAGGCCAGTGACGGCAGAAGAGCCTGAACTGAACCCCTGCAAGCTGAAGGGCTTTTGGGGAAGTCATGAGAGAACTGCCTCACTGTGCCCCCATCACTGCATGCTAACTCACACACAGGCCAAACCTCAGTTTTCCATTCCTTATCCATGCTTAACAGACCACTGTACGAAACTGACTCATGGGATTCTCCTCTATCGTGCACTGAAGAGGATCACACCTATGGAGATGCTACAGTGGAATACATCACCGGATACCTGGAACACTATTACTGTCTTCCTAAGGAAATGTCTGCTATGGCTGAAATGATGCATTCTTGACTGGAAGCCATAGATTACCACTTAATCACTTAGTTTAGTTATCATATATAGTTTCTTCTGATCACCCCGCAGCTCGCTCCTACGAGTTCCTCACGTTGCATTTCCCAGCTGCTGACAGGCACAAGTAACAGCAGGGTGAGCTGACGTTCCTCTCGTGTCCTTTTGTTGCCCACAGGTGGCAGCAGGATGACGAGGAGATACAGAAACTCTGCATCGCCTTCAAGAGGCTGCGCCTGGATGCGACACGGTGAGTGGCACGGAGCAGCACATGGCTGTCAGTGCTGCACTCGGCACAGAGCGCTCTGACACGTCTGTCAGCTCCCATTTCTCACCCGTCGCCTGAAGCCACGGCTCTGAATCGGGATGCTGACGCCGTGTGCTGAGACACCGCTGTAATGCAGCCCTCTATCCTTTACCAGGAGGATTGCGGTTCAGCCTGCTGGCTTCAGGAAAGATCTGACGGCGCATAAGAGAACAGCTAGAAATGGAGCCCAGCAGCCGTCAGTGCGCAAACGTTCCAGGTCTCTTGCCCTGTATCCTTCCAAGTTTATACACTACAGCACAAAACACAAAACCCAGTCAGACACATCAGGGACTCAAAGCAGTTCCAGTGTTTGTGCTGCAGACACTGCAAACGCGGCCCAGAGGACAGATAGAAATCTCACTCTGAGGCCAGTGATGGCAGAAGAGCCTGAACTGAACTCCTGCAAGCTGAAGGGCCTTTGGGGAAGTCACAGGAGAACTGCCTCACTGTGCCCCCATCACTGCACGCTAACTCACACACAGGCCAAACCTGAGTTTTCCATTCCTTATCCATGCTTAACAGACCACTGTACGAAACTGACTCATGGGATTCTCCCCTATCCTTCACTGAAGAGGATCACACGTACGGAGACATTACAGTAGAAGACATCACTGCATACATGGAACACTATTTCTGTCTTCCTAAGAAAATGTCTGCTATGGCTGAAATGATGTATTCATGACTGGAAGCCATAGAGAACCGCTTTATCACTTAGTTTAGTTATCATATATAGTTTCTTATATAATATATGTACTATATAGTTTTGTAAAGTCATAGTATGCAGCGTTGTCACATAATCACTTAGTTTTGTTATCTATTATATATAGTTTCATATATAGTTTATATTCTATATAGTTTAGTAAAATCATAGTATAGTTTAGAATTTCTTACTGATAGCTGGTCTAAACTTACACTCTTCCAGCTCAAAGCCGTTTCCCGTCCATTTCCTACGGGCCCCTACGACAAGTTCTACCCAGCTTTCCTATAGTTTGTGCCCTGGGAAGCACAAAGCCATCCCAACATGAGGCCCTGATGAGGGTGCACAGGATTTCACTGTCCGTGTTGCCTATAAAGATGTTAAATGGCACCGGTCCCATCATCAGTCCCAGACGGGCGCTAGATGGAGCTCTGCGGACACGGATCCATGGGAGGAGACTGTTGCTGCTTCAATGTTATTACTCGCATTTCCTAAAGTAGAGGTGCCCCTTTCCAGCTAAAGGAGCCCAAAAACCACTGCCTGGTGCTGAGGCCAGCTCTGCCCCAATCACCGATCTGCTCAGCAGCAGTGAGAGCCACCAGCACGGTTTTGCAGCCCTGGAGCATCACCCTTTCCCCATGGGCATCCACACGGCCAGTGAACACATTTTTTTCCATGCTGTGCAGCCAGAGATGTAGCAGCTGCTGTGCAGGTGTGTGCAAACCTCTGCTGGAACACCGCAGTGCTCAGATGGCAAAGCTGCAGGCAGCGTGACTCCCCAGGTGCATACACGTGTCGCCTGTCTCCTACAAAGGAAGACAAAAACAGCATTCTTTTCCATTTAGCATTTTTAGCTATAAACAGAAAGTCTTGAAGCGACATCAGTGAAAAGAGCTTGTGTGGGAATCATGCATTGCATCTAATGCTCTCCTTCACTGACACGGAAGGAGTATTTCTCTATTTGGGAAAAGGAGTTCATCTCCAGACAGCCTGTGCTGCAGTGATCACACATTGACTTCCAGACTCACAGACACAACCTGTGACAGTCAGAATCCTGCCAAACTTCAACTCAAGCAAGCTGTCAGCCGCTGCTTATCATTAGGTTTGCTTCAAGCCTGCTGGGAGCTAACGATGATTTAACACATCACAATTCCTACAGTTAGTTCAACCTAACTAGAATGAAGGCTCTCAGTGCCCGACCTCTTGAGATTGCCTCACTCTTCCAGATCTAACAGTAAGGGTGTTCCCCTCTTAGTCCATTTGTAAGTTTAACTCTATACCTCCCCATGCTGTTACTTACCCAGTTGCATCAACTCTCAGCTTTTTGAATGCTGTCTGCAGGCTTTCCTCCTCTCCGTCTTTAGCTTCTGTTTTCATCGTTAAGATGGTCAGAAGCTGTCAGTTACCATATACAGCTAAGAACAGAAAAGACACAAGAAAACGAGAATGAACGCCACGTTAAAAACATGAGTTGCCCAGCAGCACCGTGATAAATGAAAATAAACTCAAAATAGCAAACGGAGTGCACACAGCTGAGGTCATTCTAGTAGGATGTTTGCCAAAGTCGATTCAGAGCAAGCTGGAATGGAACAAACAGTCTCTTCTTGTACACCTGCATTGGTGAAATAGTGATTTAAAGTAAAATCTGGGGTTAACAGCATCCTGCACATCTATTCATGTTCAGACAGACTCTTCCATTTGTCTTAGAGATGCTACCAGGATACCTCCCGAAACAGTGAGAAGGAACAACCTCATTAGAAACAGGCAGCTTTCTACAGCTGCTATTCCCAGCACTGAGGCCTGATATTACATATACGTAGAGTAATGCATAAAAAAACCACAAAAATAAACAGAGTTCTCTAAAGACAAGACTGTTAAGCTAAGGATATTATTGTTATCATTTCTAGAACTCAGCTATTTGGTTAAGTTCTCCTCCTCCTCCGTAACAAGTAGATGAAGCAGTGCATTGACTCATGTTAGACCCACAGCTTTTGGATGTGCTCTGTGACCTGCTGCAGTTACTGCCACCACGGAGGACTAAAGGAACAACAACAGGCTGCTTTTAAAGCACATCAGCTTTTCATTTAAGCTGTTTAGATTTGCACAACCTACGCTTCATTTTAATTACATTCACGCTCTCCCAGAACATTCTTAGAGTGCAGCTGGTTTTGATTAATACACCCTGAACTGCTGGAAGAAGAAACAGGAAAGCAGGACTCAGAAGCGATCGCTCTGCATGCTGCACTCAGTCTTTATAGGATCTGACATATTAAAAAAACCCAAACAAACCAACAGAGCCCCCCACTGACAAATCCAGCCAACTCAGCCAACACATGTTCTGCTTCTCCCTGCCTTTCTTTTCAGTTCACAAGACGCAGATGCCCAGTTCTGAGTTCAGTAAATCAGAGGCAGTCAACTCACGACAGAAACAGGTTGAAGTAACAACACTAACAACCGGTCAGACCGTGTCCTTCAGCACCAACCCGGCAGCAAGGACAGATGTCCCACAGCGGTACCGCAGGTTTCCCAGCCCGCTGTACGGTTCGCATTACGGACCGTGCCCCGCACACACAGCGGTGCCGCCAACCGGCCCCGAGCGCACACGGCTGCAGTGAATCCCGCAGCGCAGCGCAGCGCCATGCCGGGGCCTCAGCGGCAGCCGCGACCCCACAGCACAGCACGGCACGGCAGGGCCCGGCCCGGCACCAGGCCGCGCCTCGAGGCACAGCGCCGTCCCGACCGACCCCGCGCGCGCCGACCCGACCCGACCCGAGCCGAGCCGAGCCGAGCCGAGCCCGCAGCGCCTGGCAACAGCGACACGGACGCGGACGGACCCAACGAACGCTCCCGTGTCTCGGTGTCTCCGCGCTCTCCGGGCTCCTCTCGCCGCCTCAACGCGCTCCCGCTCGTCTCTCTCCGCCCGGATGCAGGCCCTCGGCCGGAAGCGGGCCCTGCCCGGCCCCACGCATGCGCACTCCTCCAGCCATCGGCTGCCTGCGGCTCCTCCCACCGCCTCGGCCGGCCCGGCCCGCGGGGCTGCGCGGGGCTGCGAGCAGCGCAATGAGCGGAGCGATGAGCCGAGCCGTGTGCCGTGCTACGAGCCGTGCGGGGACGGCACCGAGCGCACGGGAAGCCCCGCACCCCGTGTGCGATCGCCACGAACCGCCGTCCCCGCTCGGAGCGCTGCAGCCGGGAACAAGCGGCACCGCGCTGACCGGCCGCCCGTACAACCCGACGAGCGCAGCGCGCGGACGCCGTTCAAGAGGCGGCGGCTGGACGCGCCGTGGTGAGTGTCGCGGGCCGGGGCTGTCGGGACGAGCTGCGTCCCGTTGTTGGGAGCCGCCGCTCAATAGCGCACACTGTGCTTTGCTTCTGCACCTGGGGAAGGCACGGCAGGAGAGCGATGGCTGCCAAGGGCACTGACGGGGACACGAGGCTTTTATTGCTCGGTCCAGACGGGAAACCAACAGAAATCAGTCTCTGATCTCTCACCGCTGGGTGCTCAACCGCATCCACTTCCCCACTGATCACCCCGCAGCTCGCTCCTACGAGTTCCTCACGTTGCATTTCCCAGCTGCTGACAGGCACAAGGAACAGCACGGTGAGCTGACGTTCGTCTCGTGTCCTTTTGTTGCCCACAGGTGGCAGCAGGATGATGACCAGGAGATACAAAACCTGTGCATCGCCTTCAAGAGGCTGCGCCTGGGTGCGACAAGGTGAGTGGCACGGAGCAGCACATGGCTGTCAGTGCTGCACTCGGCACAGAGCGCTCTGACACGTCTGTCAGCTCCCATTTCTCACCCGTCGCCTGAAGCCACGGCTCTGAATCGGGATGCTGACGCCGTGTGCTGAGACACCGCTGTAATGCAGCCCTCTATCCTTTACCAGGAGGATCGCGGTTCAGCCTGCTGGCTTCAGGAAAGATCTCACGGCACATAAGAGAACAGCCATAGATTATCATAAGGCGAAGCGTTATCACTAATTTAAATAGTTCATTTGTGTTGTATTTTTACTGTTTTGTGTTTCATCAAATGTTTTCTTACATGTTACAGTTTAGTTTTCTAATAAAAATTGTATATTGTTTCATAAAAGCACAGAGTGGTTTCATTTTGTTTTGGAAGGGACCTCTACGATCATGTCTTTCCAACCCCCTGCTGCAGGTAGGGACACCTCCCTCTAGACCAGGCTGCTCACAGCCCCATCCAGCCCAGCCTTGAAGGCTTCCAGGGAGGGGGCATCCACAGCCTCACAGGACAACCTGTCCCAGTGCTTCAGCAGCCTCACAGTAAGGAATTTCTTCCTGATAGCCAGTCTAAACCTATGCTCTTCCAGTTCAAAGCCATTTCCCCTCCTCCTCTCACTACCTGCCGTTATAACAGCATCCACCCTGTAGACCCCCTTCAGTACAGGAATGCTGCTATAAGGCCTCATCAAAGCCTTCACCAAGCTGAAGAGGCCCTGCTCCCCTCACCCTGTCCTATAAGGATGTCTCACCTGCCCTACGAGGAGGTGCTCCAGCCCTATGACCATCTTCATGGCTCTCCTCTGGACCTGCTCCAGCAGTTCCCTCTCCTTGTGTCTGCTGCATCACTCAGCTTGGTATCAACTGCAAATCTGATGAGGGTGCGCAGGATCCCACTGTCCGTGTTGCCTGTAAAGATGTTAAATGGCACCGGTCCCATCACCAGTTCCAGATGGGCGCTAGATGGAGCTCTGCGGACACGGATCCACGGGAGGAGACTGTTGCTGCTTCAATGTTATTACTCGTATTTCTTAACGTAGAGATGCCCCTTTCCAGCTAAAGGAGGTTGAGTGGAGGAAGCAAAGCAAAAAGTAGGATCGCTACCCTGGACTTTAGGAGTGCCAACTTTGATCTCCTTTGGGACCTACTTGGGACTATCACGTGGGCCAGGGTGCTAGAAGGCCTGTGAGAGCTGGTTAGCGTTTAAACGGCTCTTCTTCCAAGCTCAGGATCGGTGCGTCCCTGTGACTAAGGAATCGGGAAAAGGAGCAAGGAGACCTGCGTGGATGAATAAGGAGCTCATGTGCAAGCTCCGCGGAAAGAAGAAAGTACATGATATGTGGAAAAAGGGTCTGACCACTTGGGAACAATACAAGAATGTAGTCAGGGACTGCAGAGATGCGACCAGGAAGGCCAAAGCCCACTTGGAGTTGAATCTAGCTAAGGAGATAAAGAATAATAAAAAAGGCTTTTTTAAATACGTTAACAGCAAAAGGAAGGCTAGGGAGAATGTGGGCCCCATACTAAGTGAGGGGGGCGCTCTGGTAACGGGGGATGCTGAGAAGGCGGAAATACTGAACGCCGCCTTCTCTTCAGTCTTTAGTGAAAGGGCTCTCCCTCAGGAATCCCGGACCTGGGAGGTTGATGAGAGAGTCCGGGGAATGGGAGATTTCCCTTTAGTCGGGGAGGAGATGGTCTGTGAGTGCCTAGGAAACATTAAGGTCCATAAATCCATGGGACCTGATGGGGTGCATCCACGGGTGCTGAGAGCTGGCGGAGGTCGTTGCTGAGCCACTCTCTGTAATCTATCAGAGGTCTTGGAGAACTGGGGAGGTGCCTGAAGACTGGAGGATGGCCAATGTCACTCCAGTCCTCAAAAAGGGCAAGAAGGAAGACCCGGAAAATTATAGGCCGGTCATCCTCACCTCTGCTGCAGGGAAGGTGATGGAACAGCTTGTGCTGGATGCCATCTCCAGACAACTGGGTGATAAGGAGGTTATCAAGAGTACACAGCATGGGTTCACCAAGGGGAGGTTGTGCTCGACCAACCTGGTGGCCTTTTATGAAGATGTCACTAGCTGGGTGGACGGGGGGAGAGCGGTAGATGTAGTCTACCTTGATTTCAGTAAGGCTTTTGATACTGTCCCCCATGACGTCCTTATAACAATGCTCAGGAAGTATGGGATAGATGAGTGGACAGTGAAGTGGGTTGAGAATTGGCTGACTGGCAGAGTGCAGAGGGTTGTTGTTGGCGGTGCGGTGTCTGGCTGGAAGCCTGTAACTAGCAGCGTCCCCCAGGGGTCTGTGCTGGGTCCGGTCTTGTTCAACATCTTCATCAATGACCCTGACGAGGGGATAGTGACCACCCTCAGCAAGTTTGCTGATGACACAAAGTTGGGAGGATTGGCTGACACGCCTGAAGGCTGTGCTGCCATTCAGAGAGACCTGGACAGGCTGGAGAGCTGGGCAGTAAGAAACCGGATGAGGTTTAACAAAAGCAAGTGTAGAATCTTGCACCTGGGTAGAAATAATTGCATGCACCAGTACAGGCTGAGGGAAGAGCTGCTGGAGAGGAGCTCTGCTGAGAGGGACCTGGGCGTCTGTCTCGCTCCAATTTAGGAGTGAGGCAAAGGTTCTTTTGATGTTATGCCTGGCGTGAGATTAAGAAGAAGAGCATTCAAATGTTGATCCAACCAGTTTATTATAAATGATAGACAATTGAGGGGATGGGGAAGGGAGAGCGACAAATATCAAAATTAGGATGATGGGGACGGGAAAGTAGGCGATAGAAAAGGTAGAAAAGAGCAAGAATTACGTTAAAGCGGGGAATAGTCACCTCCTGGATGCAGCAGCATCCCGTAGTACGTTGTTACGTTGGTAGGGGAGAGCAGCAGCAGAGCAGCAGGCCGCAAGCAGCAGATCGGTGCAGCGCAGAGAAGGCGGTCAGAGAACCGTGGTCTCAAGAAGCGGAGTCTCGGGCAGCGAGGTCTCACGGAGCAGAGTCTCAAGCAGCAATCCCAGCAGAGACAGTAGGCAGCAGTAGGACGACGGTGGAGGAATCTGAGGTCAGTTACCTAAAAGGTTCTTCAGCATGCAGGCATCTTCTTCAGCATGCAGGCGTTCACGTAGAGAGGCATTTGGTGTCAGAAAACCCAAATTCAGGGTTTGTACGCGCCCTTTTTATCCTACATCTTCCCAGCCTTCGTGACATTTCTGGAAGGCTCGGGTCAGAGTCATGTGAATTCCTCGGAGATGGCCATCTTCCTTGAGATAGGCCCACACAAAAAGACCACTTTAGGGCCATTAATATGCATCTTATCTCTCTTTTGTAGCTCCCAGACTTGTCCATCTCTTGAACAAAGGAATTTCTCGAACCTTGGTACCCGGGTGTCTCAGACAAAGAGAATCCTGGAACCTTGGCCAGGACTTGCCTGAACTTGTCCATTTCAGCAAACTTTGAGACAGTAAAGTAAAAAGCATGGCCTCTTACAGCATCCTGGTGGACGACAGACTGACCATGAGCCAGCAGTGTGCCCTTGTAGCCAAAAAAGCCAATGGCATACTGCGGTGTTTAAAAAGAGCGTGTCCAGCAGGTCAAAGGAGGTGATCCTCCCCCTCTACTCTGCCCTGGTGAGGCCTCATCTGGAATATTGTGTCCAGTTCTGGGCTCCCCAGTACTAAAAAGACAGGGATCTCTTGGAAAGAGTCCAGCAGAGAGCCACAAAGATGGTGAAGGGCCTGGAGAATCTCCCCTATGAGGAGAGGCTTAGGGACCTCAGTCTGTTTAGCCTTGAAAAAAGAAGGCTGAGAGGGGACTTGATACAGGTTTATAAATACCTGAGGTGTGGGAGCCATAGTGGTGAGTCTGGTCTCTTTCCAGATTCTCCTCTATCCTGTACTGAAGAGGATCACACCTATGGAGATGCTACAGTGGAATACATCACCGGATACCTGGAACACTATTTCTGTCTTCCTAAGGAAATGTCTGCTATGGCTGAAATGATGTATTCTTGACTGGAAGCCATAGATTACCACTTAATCACTTAGTTTAGTTCCAAGTTTATACACTACAGCACAAAACACAAAACCCAGTCAGACACATCAGGGACTCAAAGCAGTTCCAGTGTTTGTTTGTGCTGCAAACACAGCAAACACGGCCCGGAGGACAGATAGAAATCTCACTCTGAGGCCAGTGACGGCAGAAGAGCCTGAACTGAACCCCTGCAAGCTGAAGGGCTTTTGGGGAAGTCATGAGAGAACTGCCTCACTGTGCCCCCATCACTGCATGCTAACTCACACACAGGCCAAACCTCAGTTTTCCATTCCTTATCCATGCTTAACAGACCCATGTACGAAACAGACTCATGGGATTCTCCTCTATCGTGCACTGAAGAGGATCACACCTATGGAGATGCTACAGTGGAATACATCACCGGATACCTGGAACACTATTACTGTCTTCCTAAGGAAATGTCTGCTATGGCTGAAATGATGCATTCTTGACTGGAAGCCATAGATTACCACTTAATCACTTAGTTTAGTTATCATATATAGTTTCTTCTGATCACCCCGCAGCTCGCTCCTACGAGTTCCTCACGTTGCATTTCCCAGCTGCTGACAGGCACAAGTAACAGCAGGGTGAGCTGACGTTCCTCTCGTGTCCTTTTGTTGCCCACAGGTGGCAGCAGGATGACGAGGAGATACAGAAACTCTGCATCGCCTTCAAGAGGCTGCGCCTGGATGCGACACGGTGAGTGGCACGGAGCAGCACATGGCTGTCAGTGCTGCACTCGGCACAGAGCGCTCTGACACGTCTGTCAGCTCCCATTTCTCACCCGTCGCCTGAAGCCACGGCTCTGAATCGGGATGCTGACGCCGTGTGCTGAGACACCGCTGTAATGCAGCCCTCTATCCTTTACCAGGAGGATTGCGGTTCAGCCTGCTGGCTTCAGGAAAGATCTGACGGCGCATAAGAGAACAGCTAGAAATGGAGCCCAGCAGCCGTCAGTGCGCAAACGTTCCAGGTCTCTTGCCCTGTATCCTTCCAAGTTTATACACTACAGCACAAAACACAAAACCCAGTCAGACACATCAGGGACTCAAAGCAGTTCCAGTGTTTGTGCTGCAGACACTGCAAACGCGGCCCAGAGGACAGATAGAAATCTCACTCTGAGGCCAGTGATGGCAGAAGAGCCTGAACTGAACTCCTGCAAGCTGAAGGGCCTTTGGGGAAGTCACAGGAGAACTGCCTCACTGTGCCCCCATCACTGCACGCTAACTCACACACAGGCCAAACCTGAGTTTTCCATTCCTTATCCATGCTTAACAGACCACTGTACGAAACTGACTCATGGGATTCTCCCCTATCCTTCACTGAAGAGGATCACACGTACGGAGACATTACAGTAGAAGACATCACTGCATACATGGAACACTATTTCTGTCTTCCTAAGAAAATGTCTGCTATGGCTGAAATGATGTATTCATGACTGGAAGCCATAGAGAACCGCTTTATCACTTAGTTTAGTTATCATATATAGTTTCTTATATAATATATGTACTATATAGTTTTGTAAAGTCATAGTATGCAGCGTTGTCACATAATCACTTAGTTTTGTTATCTATTATATATAGTTTCATATATAGTTTATATTCTATATAGTTTAGTAAAATCATAGTATAGTTTAGAATTTCTTACTGATAGCTGGTCTAAACTTACACTCTTCCAGCTCAAAGCCGTTTCCCGTCCATTTCCTACGGGCCCCTACGACAAGTTCTACCCAGCTTTCCTATAGTTTGTGCCCTGGGAAGCACAAAGCCATCCCAACATGAGGCCCTGATGAGGGTGCACAGGATTTCACTGTCCGTGTTGCCTATAAAGATGTTAAATGGCACCGGTCCCATCACCAGTCCCAGATGGGCGCTAGATGGAGCTCTGCGGACACGGATCCACGGGAGGAGACTGTTGCTGCTTCAATGTTATTACTCGTATTTCCTAACGTAGAGGTGCCCCTTTCCAGCTAAAGGAGCCCAAAAACCACTGCCTGGTGCTGAGGCCAGCTCTGCCCCACTCACCGATCTGCTCAGCAGCAGTGAGTGCCACCAGCACGGTTTTGCAGCCCTGGAGCATCACCATTTCCCCATGGGCATCCACAAAGCCAGTGAACACATTTTTTTCCATGCTGTGCAGCCAGAGACGTAGCAGCTGCTGTGCAGGTGTGTGCAAACCTCCGCTGGAACACCGCAGTGCTCAGACGGCAGAGCTGCAGGCAGCATGGCTCCCCAGGTGCATACACGTGTCACCTGTCTCCTACAAAGGAAGACAAAAACAGCATTCTTTTCCATTCAACATTTTAGCTATAAACAGAAAGTCTTGAAGCGACATCAGTGAAAAGAGCTTGTGTGGGAATCATGCATTGCATCTAATGCTCTCCTTCACTGACACGGAAGGAGTATTTCTCTATTTGGGAAAAGGAGTTCATCTCCAGACAGCCTGTGCTGCAGTGATCACACATTGACTTCCAGACTCACAGACACAACCTGTGACAGTCAGAATCCTGCCAAACTTCAACTCAAGCAAGCTGTCAGCCGCTGCTTATCATTAGGTTTGCTTCAAGCCTGCTGGGAGCTAAGAATGATTTAACACATCACAATTCCTACAGTTAGTTCAACCTAACTAGAATGAAGGCTCTCAGTGCCCGACCTCTTGAGATTGCCTCACTCTTCCAGATCTAACAGTAAGGTTGTTCCCCTCTTAGTCCATTTGTAAGTTTAACTCTATACCTCCCCATGCTGTTACTTACCCAGCTGCATCAACTCTCAGCTTATTGAATGCTGTCTGCAGGCTTTCCTCCTCTCCGTCTTTAGCTTCTGTTTTCATCATTAAGACGGTCAGAAGCTGTCAGTTACCATATACAGCTAAGAACAGAAAAGAAACAAGAAAACGAGAATGAACGCCACGTTAAAAACATGAGTTGCCCAGCAGCACCGTGATAAATGAAAATAAACTCAAAATAGCAAACGGAGTGCACACAGCTGAGGTCATTCTAGTAGGATGTTTGCCAAAGTCGATTCAGAGCAAGCTGGAATGGAACAAACAGTCTCTTCTTGTACACCTGCATTGGTGAAATAGTGATTTAAAGTAAAATCTGGGGTTAACAGCATCCTGCACATCTATTCATGTTCAGACAGACTCTTCCATTTGTCTTAGAGATGCTACCAGGATACCTCCCGAAACAGTGATAAGGAACAACCTCATTAGAAACAGGCAGCTTTCTACAGCTGCTATTCCCAGCACTGAGGCCTGATATTACATATACGTAGAGTAATGCATAAAAAAACCACAAAAATAAACAGAGTTCTCTAAAGACAAGACTGTTAAGCTAAGGATATTATTGTTATCATTTCTAGAACTCAGCTATTTGGTTAAGTTCTCCTCCTCCTCCGTAACAAGTAGATGAAGCAGTGCATTGACTCATGTTAGACCCACAGCTTTTGGATGTGCTCTGTGACCTGCTGCAGTTACTGCCACCACGGAGGACTAAAGGAACAACAACAGGCTGCTTTTAAAGCACATCAGCTTTTCATTTAAGCTGTTTAGATTTGCACAACCTACGCTTCATTTTAATTACATTCACGCTCTCCCAGAACATTCTTAGAGTGCAGCTGGTTTTGATTAATACACCCTGAACTGCTGGAAGAAGAAACAGGAAAGCAGGACTCAGAAGCGATCGCTCTGCATGCTGCACTCAGTCTTTATAGGATCTGACATATTAAAAAAACCCAAACAAACCAACAGAGCCCCCCACTGACAAATCCAGCCAACTCAGCCAACACATGTTCTGCTTCTCCCTGCCTTTCTTTTCAGTTCACAAGACGCAGATGCCCAGTTCTGAGTTCAGTAAATCAGAGGCAGTCAACTCACGACAGAAACAGGTTGAAGTAACAACACTAACAACCGGTCAGACCGTGTCCTTCAGCACCAACCCGGCAGCAAGGACAGATGTCACACAGCGGTACCGCAGGTTTCCCAGCCCGCTGTACGGTTCGCATTACGGACCGTGCCCCGCACACACAGCGGTGCCGCCAACCGGCCCCGAGCGCACACGGCTGCAGTGAATCCCGCAGCGCAGCGCAGCGCCATGCCGGGGCCTCAGCGGCAGCCGCGACCCCACAGCACAGCACGGCACGGCAGGGCCCGGCCCGGCACCAGGCCGCGCCTCGAGGCACAGCGCCGTCCCGACCGACCCCGCGCGCGCCGACCCGACCCGACCCGAGCCGAGCCGAGCCGAGCCGAGCCCGCAGCGCCTGGCAACAGCGACACGGACGCGGACGGACCCAACGAACGCTCCCGTGTCTCGGTGTCTCCGCGCTCTCCGGGCTCCTCTCGCCGCCTCAACGCGCTCCCGCTCGTCTCTCTCCGCCCGGATGCAGGCCCTCGGCCGGAAGCGGGCCCTGCCCGGCCCCACGCATGCGCACTCCTCCAGCCATCGGCTGCCTGCGGCTCCTCCCACCGCCTCGGCCGGCCCGGCCCGCGGGGCTGCGCGGGGCTGCGAGCAGCGCAATGAGCGGAGCGATGAGCCGAGCCGTGTGCCGTGCTACGAGCCGTGCGGGGACGGCACCGAGCGCACGGGAAGCCCCGCACCCCGTGTGCGATCGCCACGAACCGCCGTCCCCGCTCGGAGCGCTGCAGCCGGGAACAAGCGGCACCGCGCTGACCGGCCGCCCGTACAACCCGACGAGCGCAGCGCGCGGACGCCGTTCAAGAGGCGGCGGCTGGACGCGCCGTGGTGAGTGTCGCGGGCCGGGGCTGTCGGGACGAGCTGCGTCCCGTTGTTGGGAGCCGCCGCTCAATAGCGCACACTGTGCTTTGCTTCTGCACCTGGGGAAGGCACAGCACGAGAGCGATGGCTGCCAAGGGCACTGACGGGGACACGAGGCTTTTATTGCTCGGTCCAGACGGGAAACCAACAGAAATCAGTCTCTGATCTCTCACCGCTGGGTGCTCAACCGCATCCACTTCCCCACTGATCACCCCGCAGCTCGCTCCTACGAGTTCCTCACGTTGCATTTCCCAGCTGCTGACAGGCACAAGTAACAGCAGGGTGAGCTGACGTTCCTCTCGTGTCCTTTTGTTGCCCACAGGTGGCAGCAGGATGATGACCAGGAGATACAAAACCTGTGCATCGCCTTCAAGAGGCTGCGCCTGGGTGCGACAAGGTGAGTGGCACGGAGCAGCACATGGCTGTCAGTGCTGCACTCGGCACAGAGCGCTCTGACACGTCTGTCAGCTCCCATTTCTCACCCGTCGCCTGAAGCCACGGCTCTGAATTGGGATGCTGACGCCGTGTGCTGAGACACCGCTGTAATGCAGCCCTCTATCCTTTACCAGGAGGATCGCGGTTCAGCCTGCTGGCTTCAGGAAAGATCTCACGGCACATAAGAGAACAGCCATAGATTATCATAAGGCGAAGCGTTATCACTAATTTAAATAGTTCATTTTGTTGTATTTTTACTGTTTTGTGTTTCATCAAATGTTTTCTTACATGTTACAGTTTAGTTTTCTAATAAAAATTGTATATTGTTTCATAAAAGCACAGAGTGGTTTCATTTTGTTCCGGAAGGGACCTCTAAGATCATGTCTTTCCAACCCCCTGCTGCATGTAGGGACACCTCCCTCTAGACCAGGCTGCTCACAGCCCCATCCAGCCCAGCCTTGAAGGCTTCCAGGGAGGGGGCATCCACAGCCTCACAGGACAACCTGTCCCAGTGCTTCAGCAGCCTCACAGTAAAGAATTTCTTCCTGATAGCCAGTCTAAACCTATGCTCTTCCAGTTCAAAGCCATTTCCCCTCCTCCTCTCACTACCTGCCGTTATAACAGCATCCTTCCTGTAGACCCCCTTCAGTACAGGAATGCTGCTATAAGGCCTCATCAAAGCCTTCACCAAGCTGAAGAGGCCCTGCTCCCCTCACCCTGTCCTATAAGGATGTCTCACCTGCCCTACAGGGAGGTGCTCCAGCCCTATGACCATCTTCATGGCTCTCCTCTGGACCTGCTCCAGCAGTTCCCTCTCCTTGTGTCTGCTGCATCACTCAGCTTGGTATCAACTGCAAATCTGATGAGGGTGCGCAGGATCCCACTGTCCGTGTTGCCTAGAAAGATGTTAAACGGCACCGGCCCCATCACCAGTCCCAGATGGGCGCTAGATGGAGCTCTGCGGACACGGATCCACGGGAGGAGACTGTTGCTGTTTCAATGTTATTACTCGTATTTCCTAATGTAGAGGTGCCCCCTTCCATCTGAAGGAGCCCAAAAACCACTGCCTGGTGCTGAGGCCAGCTCTGCCAGACTCACCGATCTGCCCAGCAGCAGTGAGTGCCACCAGCACGGTTTTGCAGCCCTGGAGCATCACCCTTTCCCCGTGGGCATCCACACGGCCATTGAACACATTTTTTTCCATGCTGTGCAGCCAGAGACGTGGCAGCTGCTGTGCAGGGGTGTGCAAACCTCTGCTGGAACACCGCAGTGCTCAGATGGCAGCGTGGCTCCCCAGGTGCAAACACGTGTCCCCACACCACAACCTGCTGAAAACAACCCGGGTCCAATTCTGCTTCGGTGCAGGATGGGGCTCCAGCCTCAGTTCACAGCACCCATCAGGCAGGACACAACCTGCCCTCTCCCTAGATTGCACTGCACATCCCTGAAGAAGCACTGCTGCTTTTCCTGCGCAACGTTCTAAGGCAGCAAGACACCCCCTGGATGCTTTAAAGCCAGCATCTATTGATGCAGCTCTTCATTACCCATCCACCACGTCAAAAGCAGCACAAATGCCTGCAGCAAAATAATTCAGGCCAGGGCTGCCCTGGATTGCCGGGCAGGCGTTGGGAGCACCACCCTCCCATGGCAGCGATGCCACGAGCGTGGCCGCTCCCCAGGGAGCCCCGCCAGGAGCCGTGGGGCCGCGCTCCCCCTTCCCAGCCCCGCGCCCGCTGCCCAGCCCCAGCACAGTGAGATGGAGCTGCCCCGGGAGTGATGCTGCTCGCCGAGCCCATGTGATGCTGGGCTAGCGCGGCTCCTCCATCGTCCCCCTCGGCTCGCAGGCTGTCATGGCGACTCCCAATAACGTTACTCCCACCAACTGCAGCTGGTGGCCCATCTCTGCGCTGGAGAACGACGCGGGGAAATCCAAGGAGGGGGAAGAAAATCAGGATCCGACGGACCCCGCTCTCAGATCCCAGGACAGGCTGGTTTTATATCACTGGACCCAATCCTTCAGCTCCCAAAAGGTAATGATGGCTCGGCCGGCTGCTCGGGAGGAATCACCTCTCCGGGCAGGGCGTACCCTTGGCTCGGGAGGACGGCTCCGCAAGCAGCAGTTTCCCAGGGTGGGCGAGGGGAGCAGCACGCACCCGGTTGGCCCTTTTGTACCCTCATTTCTGTGTTTTATCACCATCTCCCCTGGGGTTGGGGGGGGGGGAGCTCAGCCAAACCCTGGTTTTGCTTTCAGCCCGGGGTTTGCAGCGGGAGACGCCTCTGCTTTGTGCTCGCTCACAGCCAAACGCAGGCAAAGCGCAGACAAAGGCTGAGCCGGAGACCACCCTGCAGCTGTGGGGACCCCAGGACACAGCCCTGTGCCGGGAGTAATTTGCCCCAGCATTGCAGCAGGGCCCTGGAAATCCTACTCCAGAGATGCTCCAATTCTGAGCAAGGCACGGAGCCAGGCAGTCCCCAAATCACATTTTCCAGGCGATCCCCAATGCTCATTTTGCAGTATGGCAGCATTGCCATAAAGCCGACCTTCTGCCGGGCCCTCTGCCATCAATGTCAGGTGGACAGTGAGCTGCCGGGAGGCCCTGGAGAGCACAAAGCCATCCCAACATGAGGCTCCTGGTGCCCCACAGCGAGCAGGGATGTCCCTGTCTATTCCGCACACAAAGGACCTGCAGGCACCCGATGCAGCAGGGCCACCACACCGATCCCATCCGCCTATGCTGCCAGAGCTGCCATGGGGATTTCATTCTTGTGCTGCTGACACTCCCAGGGCCCCTCCTTGGGGCATCCTGGGGGCCCTCAGCCCCTGCCACCCCACTCCAAGGCGCTGGTGGTTAAAGGGGTTGGGGACCAGGGTGAGATATAGCAGCCCCTTGTTGGGCTCTGCTCCCAGCATCCTCCTCCCCTCCGAGGCACAATCTCCACAGAGGGAACCTGGCTTTTCCTTGTTTGACTTTAAAAGAAAATAATTGGTCACCTATTAAAAACTTAATGACTGATTCCCCCGGAACTCTCCTTGCTGCCAAGGCTCCCTGGAGCACAGTGGTGGGGCTGAGCTGTCCCTCTGTGCTTTGCTGCAGGTACGGTTGGTCATCGCTGAGAAGGGGCTGCCCTGCGAGGAGCGGGATGTCAGCATGCCACTGCTGGAGCACAAGGAGCCATGGTTCATGCGGCTCAACCTTGGCGAGGAGGTGCCCGTCATCATCCACCGGGAGAACATCATCAGTGACTACAACCAGATCATTGACTACATGGAGAGGAACTTCACGGGAGGTAACGGGGGGCAGAACTGCATGTCAGGCTTCAGCTCAGCAAAAAGCATAGGGCTGATTCAATGTTGTTGGCCAAATGCACCCATTTCTCCCTAGAAAGTTTTGGTTCGCTCCCCTCAGTTTTTCATGTTTTCCTATCAAAATGAAGGATTTCCAGCAGAAATCCTCAGTCATCCCTTGGAAATGTTGCAAGGGGGATTAGGGAGAGCTGCAGCTGGGTTTGTCCTTCTGTCTTTGAGGCTATGCTCCCAAATTGACCCATTCCTCCCATCTCTGAGGCTGTGGGAGCCCATGGTGTGTGGAGGCATCTCACCAGGGCCTGCACACTAGGGACAATGTGACAGAGATCCAGAGGAAGGGACAGCAGAGAGAGAACTCCTGTGTCCTCCTGGAGCAGGGCTGCTGCTGGGATGCTGAGCTCTAAGGCTGCTTCTCACGCAGCCGCTTTGGCATGTAGCATCTCCAGCCCCTTAGTCCGTGTTTTCCCATATCTGTGTGCTGCCATGCTGGGATGCTCTGCTAGGGAGACTTCAATGCCCAGCATGCAGCTTTGGCTGCGGCATCACGACGCTCGCCCCAGCATCCATCACCCTTGCAGCGGAGACATCAAAAGCATCTCAAAATAGCTCCCCAAGCACAGGCAACACGCCAGCTCAGCTGTTGTCCTTGCCCGGCCTGGCCGCCATCGTGCTCAGCAGAGTCACGGCACTTCCTTGCCACTGGCTTGGCAGACAGACAGACAGACACCAGAGCCCCACGAAGGAGCCCTCACAGCATTGGCCCCAGGGATGGGGCAGCCTCGCATCCTTGGGGCACACTGTATCGTGGGGCCACAGTCCTCACACTGTTCCGTGCTGTAACTCAGTCCCTACAGGGAGCAGGTGACCCAGCATATGTTGGCAGCACACTGTCCCCAGCAGGGGATGTGGGCTGACGTGGTGGCAGGGACCACAGCTCTGAGGTGCAGCTCTGAGCATGGTGGGGATTTATGGCTCTACCAGGAGACACTGCGCTCTGTTTTGTGGGGAACAAACTGGTGGCTGGAAGCCAGCAGAGATACCGGCTCGATTTCTCCTGCCTCTTCCCTTGCCCTCCAAAACATTGCAAGTATTTCTCTTCAGGAGTTGGCAACAAAATCTTTCTGCTGTCACCTGTGTTTTGTTGCCACAGCAGAACGCTGTGCTCCCTCCCTGCTGCTCTGCAAAAACTCCTGCCCTTGAGGTTTTGCTGCCAGGTGCACGTCCTCACCTTCCAGCTGAGAAGTGCCATGTGGGAAGACCTGGGAAGAGGAAGGATGGCCCAGAGCATCGCTCCCTTCTGCACCTACCTATTCTTTTCTAGAGCTTTCACCCACCCGCCTTAAGTGGGAAGAGCATCCTTAGGCTGTCCCTGCATTGATCCAAGGAGGTAGCACCAACCTTGCAGCAATGCACAGAGCCTGGAAATGCCTGTATAAGAAGGATGCTCACACAGCTTTGCTCCTAGGACTGGAAGCACTGACTTTCTCTGCTGGTGACACCCAGGTCAGCCAACAGCAAAGGATGACTCTGCTGGGCCAGTCTTGCAGCGGGGCCACAGCCATTGTTTCAGTTCCTTAATTAAACAGCAGCTTTGACTGCATCTGCAAAAGTCCATTTGCTGCTGTGCCCTTTGCTAGTCCCAGCTACTGGCTTATGGAGAGCTCTGTGCTGCAGACAGCCCAGCTCAGAGTCCCAGCAGTAAATTCACTCACTCTCTATTAACTATCCACAAAAGCCATAAACATTTATGATCCCATAAAGAAACGCTCCTGATGTTCTTGGGGGAGACGAGAGCAATGTTTCCCTCCTGGTGTCATCTGTTGTGTATTTTGAGCTGTAAATGTAATAAAAAAGATACAAACTGCCACCCTGCCGAGGTGAATAAAACCCAACTGAGCGAGGAGGTGCAGAGGACTGGGGAGGGGGCAGTCCTGGCACAAAGGGAAGATAAGCTCAGCTCCTTGTTTTGTCATCCACTCCCTTGTTACCCACATCGAACAGCCTCTGCTATGGGCCATGAGCCCCTGTCCCTAGAAGTTCCAGCACCTCTAACACATTTTCCATTTGCCCCTTTCAGAGAACGTCCCCCAGCTGATCCCTGAGCCCGGGACCCTGCTGCACTCGCGGGTGCTGCAATACAGGGAGCTGCTGGACTCGCTGCCCATGGATGCCTACACGCATGGCTGCATCCTGCACCCTGAGCTCACCACTGACTCCATGATCCCTAAGTACGCGACCGCTGAGATCCGCAGTAAGTCACCTCTGGGGCAGGGAGCCGGCAGGACTCCTGCCTGCACTGCCTGTCTGGTAGGCTCCGTCTGCAGGCAGCTCCCCTGTGAGTTACCAGCCAAGGACAGGAGGTTGGGAGGCTCAGAGTACCCCTGGGAACAGTGAACCCCAACAGCCACTGCAGGCTTCTGATGGAAAACAGGGAGTTTTGCTATTTTGTGTGCAGTGCAGAGCTCGCTGCTGGCTGCACCCTGAGGTCTCCCACACCCACGCTGGCAGAGCCAAGCTCTGGTTGGAAGGAACAAGGATGGAGACAGATGGTGCCTGGCAGGAGGAGGTTTGCCCAGCTTCAGGCAATTTATCCCGGCCCTAAAGTGTTACTCTGCATTTTGTGTCCTCTTCTCCCATTTACCCTGCGCCCTTCCCTCCATTAGCTCCCTTGCACGAGGCCCATTCCAACCTTCTGATGCCCCGATGGGGCCAAGGCAATGAAATGCTGTATTTCCCTGCAGGGTAATGCTGGCAGCACAGGTATGATTTACAAAGGCAGCAAATGCACCCAATACAAACCCTAACCTGCTGGTGTGGCCACTGCTCCTCTCCCTGCCCAGGCACAGCCACCATCCTGTCCAGCTCTGCTATGACAATGGGCAGAGCAGAAGTGCTGGAAGACTCCCATCCATGGAGGTCAATTACCTTTTCCTCTCCCTCATGTCTCTTCCTGCTGAATCCCTCCATCTGTGCACTGCAGAGGGAAGGAGGCTGCCCTGTGCAAGGAGCACTTGCAGCAGGCGGTCTCTGTCGTTCTGGACTTGTGTGAACACATCTGCTGGTGTTTAGCAATTAGCAGCTGTTGCAATAAACCAAAACCTAATCTCTGCTGCACACCCTAAACCTCAGCAGCACCTCAGGCCATGCCAAGGGAACCAGAATCTGAATTTTACCCTGTTTGGACCCAAGCTTTGCTGTTGGGAAAGGCCTGGCAGACAGCGAGGCTGAATCAAACACCAGCTACACTGCTTAAATCTGACCCCATCCTTGGCTTTATTGCCATCTCTCCCATCAGCACTTTGGAACAGACACCCATTCTCTTCCCACTGTTGTGTTACACAGCCCGCTCAGTGGGGCTGATCTGTGCTTCTCCCAGTAGAGATGGGGAAGGCGGCTCCAGAGGAAGCTGAGCCACACAGCCTGTTCTTTTATCCTTTTTAACACAGAGGAGCAGCACTTCAAAGCTGTTTAACGCATCAAAAAGTCTCATTTTCAAACAAAACAGCAGGATTGTGCCTGCAAATCCCTCTTAATTAAGCTCTCTGAAGGGAGCTCGGCTGCTTCCCAGGCTAACCTGTGGGATGGGAGAACTCCAAAGCTGCACTTCCAGCCTGCTGAGCTCACCATTTTCCTGCTGTAAAATATGGCAAGGCTGCAGCTTACCAGGGAACACTCCAGTGGGCTCATCCCTGCCCTCACACACAGCCAGCAGCTCCCGGTGGGAGGGCAGATCCTGCAGCCCCTCTGTCCCTTTCCCCCCAGGGCATTTGGCTAACGCCGGCACTGAACTGATGAAACTGGACCACGAGGAGGAGCCGCCGCTGACAGAGCCATACCTCTCCAAGCAGAAGAAGCTCATGGTGAGTCAACTAGAGCCTCACAGTGCTCTTTGGTGGTGGGGCATGGCTGTGGGGATGCATAGCCATCTGTCCATCCATCCATCTTATCACTGCTCTCCACCAGGCCAAGATCCTGGAGCACGACAACGTGAACTACTTGAAGAAAATCCTGGGGGAGCTGGGAATGGTGCTGGACCAGATTGAGGCTGAGCTGGAGAAGAGGAAGCTGGAGTACCAAGGTAGGTGCTGGGCGGCACCCAGCTCACAGCACTGGACCATGGCACACAGTATGAAGCCTGGTGGCATTGAGGGGGCCCAGTGAGGTGGTAGATGTGCAGGTCGTGCGTCAGTCAGCAGCAGGAGGGCTGGAGAGGCCGTGTCCTGCCCTGACCCCAAACAAACTCCGCCGAGCACCCACTGAGAGCTGCCCCACAGCCCTGGCAGTACAGGCATGGCCGTGCATCGCTTGTCCCACCATCACCTCAGCGTCTGTCTGGAGCAGGGCCCCTCACCCCAGGACAGCTGGAGGTGCCAGGGATGGAGCACAGCCCAGAGGTGTTAATGAGGGGCAGCCCCACAGCTGGCCCTATGTGGGGGGCTGTGCGTCATGGGGCCCACGAGCACAGCACAGGGCTGCGGCGTACCCTTGAGGCCTCAAAGTGGCACCATGCAGCGGCCTAATTGCATCCAGCAGACACCCTCACTAACTGACCTGAAAGCTGGGGGGATTCAGCTCATTAGGTGCCCTCTGGTGCCTGGATGCTCTCACGGAGCTGCTTCAGTTCTCAGGAAGCACCCAGGCCCCCCAGCCAGGTGGGATGCCCCCCACTTCCAGGTCCTGCACCTGCCGGCCCCAGGGCCATGCAGCACAGCAGGCTCCAGCCGCAGCATCCCCGCAATGTATTAGCTGCTGAAAATATGTATTGACTAATTAGGCCCAGGCAATCTGTCCAGTCGGGCTGTGCCTCTGGCAGGATTAGGCGGGCTGCCAGGCTGGTACAAACGAGGCCTGCTAATTACCAATAACTCCCTTGGCTTGGCCCTGCAGGCAGCTCAGCCTCAGTTGTGACTGAGCACAGGGCTGCTGCTCGCCATCCCCCGGCAGATCCCAGCTCCCCTTCCCAGCACATCTCAGCATTTCGAGGGTCTCCTTTTCATTTAGATCCAGCAAGGAAGGATAATGTTTCTCCGCAGCCTGGAGAAAGCAGGAACTGGGTTTCTTACCACTTACCGTGCTGTACTTCTGCTTCTGAGATGTGCTGGGCAGGTGCTGAGCAGCATCCCAGCTCCACTGCTTGCCTGCAAAGTGCGACAAGCAGGGAAACGCAGGGCACAGCCCCGTGCAGTGGGCATCCAGATTTTGTGCCCCTTTTTCCTTTCCTGTACCTCTATTTCCTACTTGTTAACATCAAAAGGGCTTTGGGAGAGCATTTAACACTACCTTGACATGAACCATCTTCTTCCAGCACGCTTTTTCCTGGACATATCCTGGGTGAGGTTATTTCCAGGGTCACCACTACCAAGGGAGCTATGGTACCTTCTCTCATGCCTGCACCCAAAACGTGGCTGTTGGCACTGAAACAATTCAGTGTCCCAGTGCTAGAGAGGGATAGAGTTAGGACCATCCTAACAGCATGCAGGGAGAGCAGCCAGGCTGGGCCAGCAAATGTTTTGGTTCCCAAGGACTTCTCACATCCCTAAAATAGGACATGTTACCATGCCACCTCTCAAACAGCTCGCATCGCCCAGCAGCAGCCAAGGACAAATGATGTTGCTCTCTCTGAGCATTAACACAACAAAAGCGGTCACTGAACCACAACGCAGCCAGTTTGCAGATATTGATTTGTATCTTCATGCGGGTTATAAATGCCCACTTGTGTGTTCCCAGCTTTGTGGCACCACGTGGCCTCCTGACAGATAAGGTCTGGTCTTCTGAGACATCTCAGTGCTCAGAAAAGGATTTGGAGGCTAATCCAAAACCTATTGCCTTCGTGGAGCTTTTGAGCAAGCCTTTAAGCATCCACCCGAGGATCTATTCTCATCCTTCCTCTTCTGTCACTTGTTTCTCCAGGGCAGAAGTGTGAACTTTGGCTCTGCGGATGCGTCTTTACCTTGGCTGATATCTTGTTAGGAGCTACCCTGCATCGCCTCAAGTTTCTAGGACTCTCTAAGAAATACTGGGAAGATGGCAGCAGACCTAACCTACAGTCCTTCTTCGACAGGATACAGAAACGCTTTGCCTTCAGGAAAGTCTTGGGAGACATACATACCACACTGCTCTCTGCAGTGGTACCCAATGCCTTCAGGCTGGTCAAGCGGAAACCTCCCTCCTTCTTCGGAGCCTCCTTCCTGATGGGATCTCTGGGGGGAATGGGATATTTTGCTTACTGGTACTTAAAGAAAAAATACATCTAATGCTGGCAGCTTGGTGTTTAGTTTGGTGTCTCTGTGCTGTGTGAAATTATGACGAAGCCTCAGTAACTGTAATGAAATTTGAGGCAAAGTATGAATAATAATATTGTTTAATGTAACATTCCATAGTCTAGAAGTAGAAAAGTATACTGCAAGGAAATAACAACAAAATGCATCAACGTGTAAATGCCTTTGTTAGGTTTAAGTATTGCACTCCAGCAGGAGGCTCGGGGGCTGGCCTGGCTCCCCACATCCACTGGGCATCTCCATGGGGAGATGTGCACCTCGAGGAGCTCCCTACACCCAGGTTAACAGTGGGACTTGGATACTCAGCCCTGTCTGTGTTTCCAGAACATTCACCGGCCACCTTTCACACGTACAAGTAGTGGGGACTTTCTTCTTCTAGAAGCCAGTGTTGTGCTTGAAGGCTTTTCTGGGGGCAGTGTGCAGTAGCTGGTTGTGGTCAAGGTGGATTTGCACTCTTCAATTACCCTTTTTAATTATTTTCATCAAAAAGAATGTGTTTCACAGAGCTGCTCTTACATCCACTTCCTACATCTGGTTTTGGTGGGCTTTATTTACAAAAGGATCAGATTCCTGTCTTTAACTACCACGTTTTCCTCCTGAAGACAAATGGTTTTGACTTCCACCCTGAGCCTTGGCACACGAAGGGGATCCTTGTTTTCACCTTCTGCCTCCGTCTTGAGTTTCCTTTCATGGTTTCATGAAGCTTCTTTCTCCACCTGAGCACACCTGGACTCTGACAAAGGACCATTTCCAGGACTGCCAGCACTTTGCTGCAGACCCTTTGGCTTTCTCTTCCGCTCCTTTCTGTTGTTTCCTCGCCGTGTGTTTTCTTAGAGACACTTTGCACAGAATCACGTTTGTGACTTTATTTTTTTTTGTGCCTTTTGCATGTTGGAAAGAATAATGGGCCTCGCTGCTACTCATGCTTTGAAAACTGAGATCTTCAATAAACCATATGGGAGGAGTAACTGCTTCACATTGCTAAATGTGTTCAGCAAACTTCCAGTCTAATTTCAAAGCATGCCCACGTGCAGCAGGACGTGCAGGTGGTTTGTGCTTGTCCTTTTGTGTCGTATTGGTATAAAATTCACATGGAAACAAAGCTCATTCCTCTTACAAGGCACTCATTTCAGTAAGCACTCCTCTGGCTGCTTTTCAGAGCATTCTGGTGATCCCTGCGAGTAACGCTGCATCCATAGGCTTGGGGACGTATGCCAAGTGTGGCTGGAGCAATACGCGTGGCAATGCCTCCAATTCAAAAGAGATCTTTCTGTCTTGGAAAGCTGCAGCATTTCCCAGGAGCTTTGGTTCTTGATACGAGCTGGCAGTCGTGGAATTGTGGATGTGCTGAGGGGAGGGATCAGACAAAAGCAAAACGCACTGTGTTGGTTGTGATTGTATGGGCTGGTCTGACATGCTTCTGGAACAATATCTGTGCAGCTGCAAAATCACTGTGTTACACATATTAATCCCGGTGATGAAGATCACACTATTGTGTGTGAGAACTCAAAGCCACCACCTGTGCAGGCGCCTGTAGCTAAGGCTATAGAATGAAACGTCAGGCATGCTTCCTCAAATATGGTTACCAATTTGCTCCATGGTTCCAATGACTTCAGGGGAAAAAAAAAATAGTTCTTTTGCTTCTTTTTGAAGAGGGAAGCAGGGGGTTCCGTGAGCCCATCTCTTCTGCTAATCTGAAAGGTGTAAGAATATAATGATGTCCATGACACTGTGTTCCCCAAAATACGTTGTGTACACTGAAACAAAACCCTTAGCATGGATTTCACCCCTTTCCTTTCATAAGCTGCTCTGCAGACACATTCTCTGGTGATCTCCAAGAGCCAATTAAATATACACACCAAATGTAGAAAGGAATAGTAATTGGGGTAAAAAGCCACAGAACTCAGAGAGAACAAGAACAAACACTCCCACAGAGCAAATGAAAACACTGGACTAAATAGGTGCTTGTTTTGTTGCGGAGCACTCTGTTATAATGCAGCTGGTAGAAGGATGCCAGGCAGAGCCAATATCTAGAGCAATGCACAGGTCAGCTCAGACCAAAATGTGACAGCTGGCTGTTATGTTGCTTCACACTTTGCTGGGAAGCCACAGATGCTGTGGTGATGAGTTCTGTACAGGCTGATCAGTGCTACTCACAAACAAGCTTTTGTTTTAGATCAAATAAAAGAAAAATCAGTGAAGACAGTGCAACTCTCTCTTGCTGAGCCTTGTTTCCCTACCTTGGTAATGAAAGAATACCACAAATTTTCTCCAGGGAAAAGCAATCTCCAAAAGTGATATAAGGCAATTACAGTGACAGCAGAGGCTGGATTCATGTTAAGGACCATGCTGAAATGAACCAGGAGATGAATGTCACCACCCCAATCGATCCAGATTAGTGACTTACTATGAAGTAGCCCTGTGGTGATTACGGGCTGTCATAATAAAAGGTTGCTTTCTCTCTAGCTGATCTAAGCCTCATCAATTCTTCTCATTTCCATTAGTTTCATTTAAAATTGGAGAATCATTCTACACCCCCATATGCCTGGCACTGGCCCAATGGTCCCTGCCCAAGGCAATTTCTATACACAGAAACATGAAAATGACAGCCAAAATTCATTTTCTCACTCCATAACTTTATGCTTTGCTCTCAGCAAGGGGTGGGCAGCAGCACCCAAAAGGTAAGGCTGGAAGGTGAGGCACCCTGAGACACAGGGTTTGTTTCCAGCAAACCCCCACTCTTGGATACCTTACAATTTTCTGCTGACCAGTTCTGTGGCAGCCTGCTATCACTGATGCACTGCCGTAGCTGCATGAGACAGAACAAACGGCTTGTGCTGTATCATCCTGCACCACATCGCTGTGCATCTGATCCAGCCCTGTTCACAGCCCTCCTTCCCTTTCACTCACCAAGTCCCAACCTAGCACTGAGGAGCCTCTTACCTTCAATGGGAAGATGTTCGTAGCCTTCAAGACCTCTTAGGTTTAGAAGCAATCATGCTTTTAGGCACCTAAAGGCTGTAAAAACCTTAACATGTGCTAAGATGCTGAACTTGTAATTACAAGAGGGGAGAAGATAAGTCGCTATTCATCACATCCAAGCCCTTCTGAACACCTCAGATGGAGCTCCGTGAAACTGAGCAAACTGTGGGTACCCAGCACACAGTGACCACTTCTTCTCTCCCAGGCTTTAATTGTAAAACTATGGTTTCTGAAATCCTATTACTCCTACAGGTTTTGCTCAAAAGAATCAATTACAAAAATTAAAATGTATGTGGCCAGTGCTACACCTGGCTGACAGCTTCTCCTCTGCTTGACAAGGCACAAGGAAGACTTCATGCAGAATAACAGCTTTCAAAACAAAGCTTGTCAGAGAGCAAGGAACAGAGCACACAGCCTAAGCCTGCCTGTCACAAGTTGCCAAAGAAACCAAGATCAAGGGCTAAGATTACCCAGTGACCAGCTTGTGGCCCTGTAGGAAACTGACTGCTGAGTCTTGCTGTGTTTCTGGATGAAAAAGTATCCTTACCATCCAACTGGAGTCCAGGAGCTTTCATCTCCCAGCTAAGGAGAAGAGAGGATGGTGTAAGAGCTGCTCCTTCAAGCAAGAGGAAGCTATTGCTGCTGTTACAAGCAGTTAAGGACTTCTGCACCTGGGAATGGCAAACAGAAAACAGCAGTTTGTGAAAACACTGATATATTCACTGTCATCAAAACCAAACCCATTCATTAAACTGTTTCTTAAAGCAAGGCCTCACTGATTAAATCCCAGTGGTGTCAGACAAAAGCCATTTCCAACATAGGATTGTAGGTTTTAAGCAGTAGCACAAAGCCTTAAACTTGCATCTCAAACAAACCACATTCATGAGAAACAAATTTCCTTTTCTCCCCACTCATGCTGGTTTCTTAATGTGCCCAAATGACATTTACTACCATTATCTTTTATTCTCCATTTTACACGCTTTCCTCTGAAGGATTAAACAGAGAAAACAGTCTGCTTTAAATGCCTCAGCGAAACAAAGAATACCACATATGCCATAAATAATTCAGACGAACAATTGCTTTGTCAGAACACAGATGTCTATCACTGCAGCAAAGGCACGCAGCAGGAATGGGGCAAAGCAGAGGCTGCTTTGCAGAGATGCGAGTGCTGCAGGCAGAGCTGTGTGTGCAGAGGGTATTTCCCACTGCCTAAGCAAATTATTTCCATTTGGCTGCAGTGTTGAACAGTATTGATGAGTAAAGCACCAACGACCTCGCTGCTCAGTGCTGTTTTTCTTGCTTTCCTCCTATGCACAACGACCTACTTTGAGTTCTCCTCTTCTCTGCGCCTCTCTTCCACTCTACCCCTTCACTTTATTCTGGGCATCCCATTTTCCTGCCCCTGGTGCAGGGACAGTTCTGTGGTCAGGAGTCCATGGGCTGTGGAACTGCAGCAGCAGACGAAGCCCTTCCCAGTGCCAGCTTCTGAGAAAGAGCAGCAGAGGAACGGAGAAGAAAATCTTGCTATAACACTAACAGCCCAGATCAACTGACAACTCTGAAAGCTTTCCGTTAAATATAACGCTGTCCATCCCCCTGCTTTCACTGCCTGCTGTCTCAGCCCTTTGCTAACAGAACCTTCTCTCTCCTGCGACCCAAATCCTTTTTAGCTGCAGTGGTTATCCAAATAAAGCTACTTTGCAATCAGAACAGAGTGTAACTGGGTTTGAGGGTGTGTATGAGATCTGCAGGCACTTCACATAGGGTGAGCACTTCACATAGTTCAGAGCTGCTTTAGGGACACTTTTTACATCCCAAAGTAATGTCACACCACTGCACGCCTCCTAGAACAGTCTTCTATTTTCACTTACCGAAAGCAATTTCCTTCCACTCCCTGACCTAAGAGCCAACCTCTACAGAAGAGCAAAACGGAGGATGGTGCAGTACTGAAAAAGCTGTGATCGAAAATAACACCCAACCGCTGAGTCTACCAAGCAAATCTTAAATCACTGCTTGCTTCCATCATCTGCAAAACTACTCAGGGCCGATCCGGAGCAATGCTCAGAACCAGCACAATCCTGCCAGCTTTGAGTGCAACAATTGATGTATTTGGACAGAAAGCCAGCAGGCTTTGTGGCACTTGTATCATCTTTATTTTCTATTAATTTTGCACGTTTTCTTTCCGCCACAGGCAACTATTTTGAGCCACAACCTACTTAGCTGCCTTTTCTCCAGCACTGAGTCATGATCCCATAAGCCTGGCACTGTTACAGTCACATTGTGTGCCCCCTCTCGGCGCTGCAGCTCTTCCTGGTCCTCACACGACAGGGGATGTCTTAGAGAACAGAGCAGGATTCAGGAGATTTCAGAAGAGAGCTGACATTTACAATAAGGATATGTCTATTTATTGCTCTGACATCAACAGCATTTCCTGCAGATTAAGTACATTAAATTGCATCACAGAAAGAATGTGACTTTAAACTGCAAAATGGACCTAGACTGAACAAAGAAAAATGCTTCAGAGATAGGAAAATAAAATGTCATTTGTATTTACTTTTGATTCCAAGCTTTTCTTTATTCAGCCTTACAATACCAGGAAGACGTGCTCTACAACTGCAGACCTTCAGGAAACGCATGACTGAGAAAGGGCATTTTTAGGAGTACTCCTTTCCCTTAATAGTCAGCTCTCCCGAAAGGCTCTTCATCTCAACCACTGGGCCATGTTAAAGCTCCAAAGCTTTACAGAAAAGTTGTTCATGTTGTTCCAAGGCACATGATACTGTTTGTGTTTTGTGACAGCCAGAGGGTAGATTAATACATCTTTCAGATCAAATGTTACAACACAGTTACCTGGAATTTCAGGGACTGCAATCCATCCTGATGGTCAGTTGCATTTCTGGTCTTCCAACTCATAATCTCTTTATTCTCACTGTATACTTAAAGCACTCAGGAGCTTTATTTCCTTCCACGAGTTCAAACACATCAGGCAGTCCTGCTCCAATAAGCGAGACACGTTCACTTTTCCATCTAAACTCCATGACAGTGATTGACCGACTCCTTTTAACAACAGCGTACTATGAGGTGGGAATCACAGCATCCTATTTCACCTTAAGCTTTGGCAAAACAGTTAAAGGAGGAGAAGACGCAAGGAGGGCAAGCATGCTTTGAGCAGAGGTAAAGAGCTACTGCTATTCCTGCAGCCCAGGGGGGGAGATGAAGCTGTGAAAAGACAAAAATCCTAAGGAACAGGTTGGAGTGAACAGAGATAAGTAAAGAGCTGGGACAGGCTGCCTGCAGAGGAGCTGCAGGGATACGCTTTAAGCTCCAGTGCTACTGGGCGTTATTTTCCTGAGGAAGGTGACCACAAATTGGTACTCAGAACTAACTGCTGATTTTCCAAGGCATGTAATACATCACAGCATCCCCTGCAGCTTTTCAATTAAAGTGCACCGTAGGGTATAACTGGGTGTTTCTCACATTGCCATAAATCACCAGGCATCAAAACAGAACACGAGATTCTATTATCTCAGCCGCTCCATGACCTGAGTTTCAGTACCACAGTGAAGCAGTCACAGAACAAGTCTGCTCTGATCAAAAACTCTCCGGCCCTAGCAGAGAATGTCTAAGGCACCAAGAGCAGGAGCAGCCTCATGCACATCAGTCAGGCCAAATGCCAGTTACACTTCAATGTGTATTTGCTAATTTTTCATTGTGTGTATTTAAGTACTATGTCAGTAATACGCTGGAGACAAAAATCCCCCTGCGAATTCTATGGGTATGGAAAGACAGCTCTGCAGAACAAGGGAAGCAGTGTCTGGAATTAACTACAATGTAGAAAAGCAATAGAATAAAATAAAATAGGCAAAACAAAGACCCAATCAAAACCAACCAACCAACACCCGCGTTTCACATGACTACAGTTGCTTGCTTTTAGAATCCATTGGAGAACTCACCTACAATTTATAAGTAACTGTTGGCAGCTGAAATAGAGGATCTGCCAGTTTGAGAGGAAGCACCAAATCCAGCTATTCGTACAAGTCTGCTGTGATACAGAGGCCACATTTTTAACTTAATGATAGAAGTTTATTTGGGGGAGTGAGGGAAGTCAGGTAAAGGTGATAGGAAATGCATGAGCAGAAAATCAGCAGTTTTGATTTCCAGTTAACTGAAAGCCAAAAGACACCAAGAAGAGGCCTGGAGCACAAGGAAACCTTGTAAGCCAACAGCTGGCACGTGGTCTCTGAAAAACACATTGTACAAGACTTCCAGAATCATAAGGAACATTACTGCATGGGAACTTTTCCATCTATTCCAGTGGATTAGGCCTCCACTTTGCTACAAAGAGCAACTGTTCATGTCTAGGTAACCAACTGCATGGCACACATTAGGAATCTTGCTTTTGTCAGGTGTTTTTGTTGGTTTTAAACCCTTTGTTTTTGAGAATTTGTGCCACGTTCACCTGTGGAAATACAGCGTGCTCAGACTGTCACCAATAATTCAGTATAATCTCAGATAAATCTGTATAATATTATATAAGTCAGAAAAAACCTGAGAGCCTGGATTGTTCAGGGAAGTGAAGGACAGCAAAAGTACCTTTGCAGACTCCAGAAACACCCACAAAGACACAAGCATATCGTAGCTTAAATACAGTCTGAGAATAGCCATGGCCTACATTATTTCCACAATAAACAGTTTGTATGACACTAATCTGAAGCACAGAGAAACAATGATGCAGTGATTGCATAAAACATCTGTGGAACTGAAGATAATATCAGCAAGCCTGCTGGTTTAAATAAACTGCATTTTCCCATAGCAGGCCTATGTAGCAAAGTTACATAAAGATAACCTAAAATAGAAACTTAAATCTAATGAAATGAATCCGAAAACCTTCTGGGTATATAATCCTTTTTCATGATGCAAGTGGCTTGCAGCCTAGCTTAAGTCAAGAGGGAGCAGGCTTATAGTACATCAAAAGAAGGACTGCAAATGAATCTGCATTGTTCAAATATATTTTTAGTTAAACCCAATATGAGTTGATCAGTGCAAATTTCCCAGAGTCAGCTTAAAGGCAATTCATTGCAAAAGACAAAAGAAGGAACTTGATAGAAAATACATCGACTCCTGAAAAAGCTTCTTTCTGCGTGGCAATCTGTGCTTTCTGAGGCTGCAAAACAACTCGGGTTTGGCACTGAACGGAGTGGGAAGTCAAAGGAATCCAGCTTTCCTCAGAGGCGAGCCACAAACATGGAATTAACGTTGCTAAAACTGCTGCAAATACTTCCACGCATTTGCTGAAAAAGAGCTGAGGAGATGGTTAAAAAAAACACAACAAAAATGTGCCAATGTTGACTGTGCATCACACCCTATTCAACTAAACAATCAACTTGGAGCCAAACACTGCACACAGATTGTCCCCTCTCATATGGCAGCTGTGCCTACAAACCTCTTCGACTGCCTCTTTCAACACTGCAACCATCACACAAGTTTTGCACAACTGCAACATGAGCAAACCTTTATGAAACAATAAAAGGCTCTGCAAGATCAAAACTATGCTAAATGTTTGGTACAATGAGCAAACCCATCCAATTTCATACCTATTCATTATACAACATTAGTGTTTTATTCAGTAGTGGGTTTCCAAACGTATCAGAAGCAGCCACAACTATGTGTGCAATCAAAATTAAGTAGCTTATTGACATTCACTGATAAGCAAAATAAATACTGCTTCAAGCAAACTGCTTTGCAGCTCTCAGGATAAACAATGTTTCATTCAATACCAGGCAGGCTATTAAGCGAGTTAAGCTAACATGTTCATAACACCAGAATTCCATTGTTCTGGAAGAAACATACCAGAAAGTATTTGGTTTTATGGTGCTAAATGCATAAGATTAAAAAAATAAAAGGAAACACCCAACTCTCTCAATAGACTTGGGATTTTTTTGTGTGTCTAAAGTTGCAAAACATGGTTATAGCTACTTCATATAAGGAGAAAGATAAAACTTGTTATTGAGGAGTTTCCTTTCCAAACACAGGTATCAATTTCAAGTCACAGACTGCTTAAGCTATTACATCTCAGATTCATTCTCTTTGCTGCAGAACACGCGTACACCAACTTGGCACAAACCCTTGTTAGGTGTATTTAACACCACGTGAGATGTTCGCATTTCACAGTGGAGCTTCATACTGCTTTACCAAATGAACACTGGTGGCTGGAGTCCTCTGCAGTAGCTATTAACAGTGTCATTAGGGGAGATCTCCTCTAAGGACAAAACAAGTTAAAAAAAGAAGAAAAGGACATTTGGATCATGCCTGGTATTTTAATAAAAATAGATAGAGGGAGAATTAACTTAAGGTCAGTTAAGGTCTTAAAGTGCAAAGGCCTCTGTCAGTTTTGGAAGATCTGTTCCTCTATTTCTTAATACGAGAAACAAATCCAACTTTGTATTTCTTTACCAACCAGTAACTCCCAGCCAAGAGCAGACCTTGTCCAGTACTAATTCTTTATAAACAAAATTTCTCATCACCTCCCAGCCATCACCTGGTAAAGGCTGTCCAGCCCATTACCTTCTTCCTTATGGTTGGAAGCCTATATTGCCTATAGGCTTTATATATGCCTATATATATGTCTGTATTTAACTAGTCTGGCACTGAAAGAAAAATCCAAAATTGAAGAATATTATCGGCTATAACCGTATTTCTTTGAACTCAAAGGTACATTTGGGAGAGGCAGTCCAGGAGAAAAAGGTTTCAAGTACCAAACTCTGTACGTTGCAAACCAAGCTGCCAAACCTGTCAGCGCACCAAGAAGTTTTTGACTGAAATCATGGAAATACACAGTAGTGCATAGAAACATGAACACCCAGATCATGGTGAGAAAACACAAGGACACAAACAGGCCGTTGATAACAACACGCAGCCTTGAGTTCCGGTCTATGGATAAGCCTTCCAGCACAGCCATCTCCTCCACAATCATCAGAGTACAATATGAGAGCAGAAAGCAGTGCCCCGAGATATCAAAACCGTTCCATATCCCGTTGTTCCGATGGCACTCCTGCTTGGTGGTGTAGAGCTTCTGAGGCTCACTGAGTTTATTCGAGGTAAAGCACATGCCGGTGAGATTCTCGATGTACATGAAGAGTTCAGTGCAGACATACCAGACGGCAGTGCCCACCAGCAGCGTGCTGAGACGCCGCAGAGCTGCCAGAATGCTCCTCGTGGGGCCGTAAAGGAACTTGCTCTTGGCAAACAGGTAAGTGGTGACTCCGATGAAAGGCAGCAGCAGCCAGAATGTCCATGCCCAAGCCACCTTGACAAAATACCTGCCAGAGAAAAGCCAAGAGAGAAACGTGCACGTGTGAAATTTCATAGGAGCCTGGAGGAGGGAGCTGGGGGCACGCGGCTGTAATTGAACTAGCAGCCTTTCAAGGTCATCATGGAGAGCTGTCTAAATTAGGAATATGATTCCCACCCTCTAAGTCAAGCATAGATAAAATCTTAACCCTCTCCCCATTATTTCTCTAGGGTCTCAAACCTGACTAATTCCTTCACTAAGCGCTTTAACTGCTTGCCAAGCAGCATTCCCTCAGACTTACAGCTTCATTTAGACTCTCAGCTGACTCAGTACAGCTGCTGCAATTGCCTTTACCCTACAAACCCAGTCAACTTTGCCTTTCTCAAACAACAGCTGCAAATAAAATATACTTGGCTTGCCACCCTGACCCTTGGTCTTCCCCTCCTCCTCCATCTCAAATCAACTTTGCTTTACAACCTTTCACAACCTTCATACTAAATCAGATACCCCAGTAAAAAGGGTGATTCTTTTCCCTAATCAGCTTAAGACGTTTTTCCTCCATTACCACCTCATAAAATCATGAAGTACCATAACCTCACAGCAGCACCCACTCCTTCTCTGTTCATCCAGCTGATGACAGCCCTCCTTTGGCACACACACATCCCCACACCTCAAAACGCACTCTCTGCCTTGACAGTTTTTGCTGTGACGTCTATAAAACAAGCAGACGAGGTGCAGCTATCCCGTTTAGCAAGACATTGCCTAATGAGTTCTGCCACTATTGCCCAACTATTTCTCTTCTCAGATCTTACAACACAGCAGGAACAAATGAACAAAGAGACCAACGCCTCCAACCTCCTGCCTCCCACCAGCACCTTCCAGCTCAGCCAACGGTGGCAAAGGGGAACAGAGCAGCCCCCTTCCATCGCCTTATTTCTTGAACAATAAAGAAAACAGAGGAACTCCAGCCTGTGACCAAGCTACAGACAGACAGACACAGTTTTAACTTACTACCGCTGCATCCCAGGCGAGAACAAGCACTAGCAAAGCTCTGATGTTCATTCAGCTCCCCATTGGGACGCTTTATTAATTAATTATTGGGTGGCTTTATTAAGCCACCAGGGCCTTGTCCAACACCCCCCCCCCCCCCAAGGCCCGGCCCAGCACAGAGGCCTGAGGGCAGCACGCCACAGCCCCCAGCCCAACTCACACATTGAGCGCGTTGCGTTTGTTCTGCATGGGCGTCTCCGGCACCAGATCGCCGTCCTTCAGGGCAGACCCGACGAACACGAGGCCGAGCAGTAACCACGGCAGCCGGCGTCGCACGGCCTCGGCCACCAGCCGTGCCCTTAAGCAGCGGGCGCAGCGCTCCAAGCGCTCCATGTTGGCCGCCCGTCCCGCCGCTCCTCAAGGCCCCTCCCGGCCACCGTACGCACCGCGCCCAGCCCCGCACACCGACACAGCGCCCCCAAGCGGCAACCGCCGGTACTGAGCCTGACACGGCGTGCCGGGTGAGGGCGCCCCCTGCCGGACCGAAGCTTTAATGCATTGAGCTGTGAGGCGTTGGGGGTGGGAAGGACGGGGAAGGTCATGGAGAGGCCTGAAAGCCTTAATGACAAACCACGGTACCTCACACAACCTCCTTCAGGTTGCAGACAGCAATAAGGGCTCCCCCGAGCCTCCTCTTCTCCAGGCTGAACCATCCCAGTGCCCTCATCTGCTCCCCATAAGACCCCACAGTGCTCAGACCCTTCACAGCCCCATTGCCCCTCTATGGACACAGGTCCCAATGTCTGCAAATCCATGGGCTGAAAGAGCAAAACGATATATCAAAATCGACTGACACACAAGCAGCTCAAGTAGATGCAGAGTTTCAGCTAAGAGGGTTATCCAGGGTAAATGGCATTTGGCGATTCCTTACGTGTTGTTTTTAATAGGGCTGCCATGAGCGTGGTTAGCACTAATAGCCACAGCACTGTACCCCTGAATGAGAAAAGACAGGCAGCTGCGTTGACTCAGATGAGTCAGGATAACAAGGTCTGGGAGCAGGTTTCACATAGTCCAGCATTGTCTGCCTAAATCCCCTCCTGCGGGAGCACAGCTGCCTTTGGAACTTCTTCTTTGCTTCCCAGGTTGGAGTCTCTGATCTCCAGATTGTTTTCAGTGCCTGTGAGCTGGAGATGGCAAGTTGCTTGGTTGGTTACTAATGAAGCGTACCGTGGTGTCTACCACATTGCAGGAGGATTTTGTAAGCTTGGCACCTGTTCCAGATGAAGGGAATTGATGGCATGGGCTGGAAATTTGTCTGTCTTCAGCTCAGCTTGAAACGTCTGAGGATTATCTCTATAAATCAATGTATTCCAGCAAACGCAGTGAGCAAAGCTCGACTGGCTTCCAGGTGTCCTGCAGATTTAGAGTGAATCTCTAGTTTCATGCCATGTATTTGCTGTCACATCCACCAGCCAAGGCCAACAGTCCTTTTGAGGAGCCGACTTGTAGCTCCCTTATTAAAAACACAAAAAAAAAAAAAAAAAAAAAAAAAAATAGGATTTAGGCCTTTTAAAACTGTAGAAAATGCTTTTACACATAACCAGGGAAGAAGATTTAATCTAGAAGGATTGCTGAAGGTTCCCAAAGAGTCCTCACAGACAACGGGTCAATTTGTGCCAGGTATAAACAGCACTAAATAGAGTTAGTTATTTAGGTACAACAGATCTGGCTGTCTTCATACCTTAAGCTCACCAAGTGCCAGACTCAAGCTGAAATCTTCCAGCCTATTTGATGAAGATAAAACAGCGGGGGGTTTTGTGATTGTTTTCTAGTTGAACAAGAAGTTTAATCTGAACCAAAGCTCCAAACAATTTCTTTTTCACTGAAAAATTACATTTTGCTGAAGAGTGGTTGATAAGCATTGCCCCTGCATGCCCAGTCACCCAAAGCTCAGGGTGCTCACTTGGATGTGCAGCACAGACATCACAGCAGCCTGAGCAGAGGTTTGAAGTGAGTTTCAAAACGCCTTGGAAGAACATCTTCACTCCTGAGCTGTGGAAACTCTGGGAAGGAATCTTTCCTGCTCATAAAGTTCCATGATTTATCCAGTGTTTCAGTATCCATCGGAGCAAGAACACAAAGCTGTTCTTCAATAAAACAATTTATTACTTAGAAAACTCATCTGATTCCAGCTATTCTGTTAATCATCTATTTCACTTGACTGCAAGCAAATCTGGCTTGCTGATGCAAGACTACAGCATGGATACCTTCTGCAGAGCTGAGAACTCTTGTCTGGAAGCAGACACCCCAATCTCAATGAGCAGTAAGTAGAAAAAGATTGTGACCTACAGCAGCTCTTGCCAGGAGCTGATGGTACATATATACCTAATACAGGTGCTTAAAATAAGACGTGGAATAATTCAGACCTTCTTGCAGTCAGTAACATTTCCCTCAGACTCTTGCTATAGCACTGTGACCTGCTGTCAATTAGATACTGAGTAAGTGGATCTCAGTATGCCACAGCAGTATTACAGCCTTACAGATACATGCACGAGGCCCCCCATTCACAAGCATTTCCAACTCACATTGGGTTTGCATGTTACAAGAAGGCAAGATTGTTATTGAAAAGTTAGTTACACCTTCAAGCCATTCACAGAGCAAGTTAATGGGGTTTAGTTTTCCAGCCATTTGATAAAGCCCAATGGGAGCTTTATCAAGCTGTCCTCGTGGTTCCAACTGAGCTGCTCAGCACTGAGGAATAAACTGTAAAAGTTTGGCAGTTTGATGTGGAGAAATACCAAGAAGTCTGAACTAACTTCTCAACAACAGCTCAGTCAGTTTAAGTCTCTTGGATGTGGTAAATAGGACCTCTAGGCAGCTTTCTATGGCAGCAACTCTTTAGCAACAATCAATCATGGAGATGTGAGCAGCATTCACCAAGGAAAACATGGTGCTGGATATGCAGATACCATTGTGTTCTTGGTACTGCACTGAGACAGGAGGGCAAGCTAGGGAGAGAGGTCTCCCAGGTCCAAATGAGGGGTCACTCCACTAGTGACACAATGGTACCTGCATATCCAGCACCATCTGCCTGCTCTGGCATCTGCCACCATCCCCACACCACTTTGTGTGCACACAAACACAAACCATTTGGAAGCCATGTGCTTTCAGTGGTTGTGCCACTTGATCTTTCCAAGCCTTGCTTGCTCTGTTTTCCTTGGTGAACACTGCTCACATCTCCATGATTGATTGTCTTTGAATTTGATTGTTAAGCGTGCTGGGATGTTTGCATGAGAGGTGCTACATAAGCATAATTCGCGCTGTATTTTCTTTGCCTAATAGAAGATTAAGCTTGAAGTTGAAGATAGTTTTGGCCCTTTGCTGAGACACCATCCTTCATCTCCAGTGCTTTGAACTCTTCAGCCTCCTCTATTCACTGTCAGCTTTAACAAGTATGCTTTGTTCCCTTGTGTGTCAGTGATGCCTTTGAAAGACAGCCAGGGCAGAGCTGCAGCAGCTCTCTTCACATGAGAGCATCCCATCACTGTTCTGCAGAACCAAAGGTTTCTCACCTGTGAGCAGGTGCTGCATTATTTACTGCAGAAAAGGTAAATCAAGAAAAAGTTGAATCAAGAAACAGAAGAGGAAAAAAATGGTCATTGACAACCTGTGTGTCTGCTCAGATCAATGGGAAAGGTCTTCCCCAGCCTTGAAAGCCCAGACATTTTGGAAAAAGTGATGGAAATCAGTCCCAGGTAATTTCCATACAGACTTCACTACCTCCAGCCCCAGCATTAAAGCTCCTGCAGGTCACACATCTCCCTTCAAACAAATAGAAAGGGAATGATCTTAGCTGAAGGGAATTTTCAGCACAGTTGGTGGTTATATCCAAAGATCAAAATATTTGGGGATATGGGGCAAAACGTAATAAAGAACCAATTCAGTTTTCAGTGGCACAAACTCGACTAGTGCTACAAATTAATACCTACTGCTAAAAATATTTATATTTCTTTGTCTGCGCAGACAGATTTCAACAGAGCAGACTAATGACAGGTTTGAATTTATGGAAGAGAATGGTCTGGTGACCACGGCCCCGAGCGTGGATTCAGAAGATCTGGTTTTAATTTGTGGCTCTGACAACCTCCCTCCACAGCCATGGGCAGGTTCCTTAACCTCTATATTTCCATATCCTGTGTAGGAAATGGAAGCAGATACATTTTCCTGCTTCCTGAATTTCTTTTGGAGATGTCACAGAAAGGGACAGTAACTGCCCAAAGAGCTTAAAAATAACCAGAGTTCACAAAGACATGAAGTATTCTTTCTACAGTGAGAATTAACCAGCCCGTTCATAGATGAAATGGGGATGAGATCTCACCTAAAAGCAGTCTGTGTAATTAACTATACATGCATTTGTGCATAGGATGCTCTTTGTCATCCTTATCTGTGATTACCCAACCTGGTAGAGCAGTGGTGATATTTGACCCAGACCACATTCACCTTTCTGCACAGCACACGATGCTCCCCTTTAGTGTTTGCTCCCAAACACCTTCATACATGAGTTAATTTGGTTCTCACTGCATCAGCTTTCAGTGGTATATGCTGTGCAGTTTTTTTCCCCTGCACATTTGATGGGTGGCACTCAAAGAAAACAGTTACTGGTAAGTGACTCCCATCCAGTCCGGTTAATAATATTCCTGGTTGTCACATGTGAGAATTATTATTTATTGTTTCCATATATTTGCTTCCTGTAATTATCAATCATAGATTAAACATCATGGAAAACTCACAACACCTTTCATGAAGTCCTTTGAGGGTGGCCCCTGAGCTACTGAGCAAGGCCAGCTGCATTTTATTATTGCTTTTTTAAAGGAAGAAGCCATAGTTTACTGGAACTGGTCAAATACAGGAAGAAAATGGCCTATACTTATTCAAATTAACAAACATGAACTTCTCAAACTTGACCGGTGCACTTTTAGCTCACGTATTTACATTCAGACGTAAAATTTAGAGATGGCTTTGTGTTAACTACAAGGACCACAGCTCCAGGTTCCACTTTCTTGACTGGATAACTGGCACAACAAACCACATAACACAAGCTGTGGCTATTTTAGTCAGATACATAATTACTAATATTAAAGGCAAAGCTAAAAAATACATATACATAATATTTAATCTGTGCTTTACTGGTTTGCTTAATTATATAAGCGTCAGCTGGAAACATGCCCTGAAATTAATGATCACTTCAGTAGTGCCTTATAGATAAAAATACTTACAAAAAGAAAATCAAAGCGTATGTTGGCAAGTCAGTGGACTGAGGGTTGTCATAATCTCAGTTAAGATATTTGCATTATATGTGTGTATATACATAGCAAACTATCTGTTTGGTTCCTTACCTACTCCCTGCGCTCAGCAAACTGAGCACCTCCTGCTCATCTCATCTGCACTCTTCCACATTGGGCTGTCCCACATCTCAGCCTTCATCAGAAGGGGAATTGAGTTTGCTCAAATCTATGGGGTTTGTGTGACAATCAGCCACAGGTGCTGCCCAAAAGACAAGAGAGTAGAAGGACAGTAAGCATTAACACGAAGCACTGAGTAATCCTTGGGATTGGGACAGTACTGACATCACACAGGACGCACTTGCCTGATGGAGAAGCCAGAGCTGTACCAGTATCCAGACACCAAGTTCATCTCCTGGAACACTGGGACCCAGTTTGCTCCTCAACAGGATGGGGTGAAGGTGTGGAAGGTGCTCAGCCCCCCTGAGAGGTGACCTCCTGCATGCAGGGAGGCAGCTGCTGGGTCTCAGCCTGTTCTCAGAATAAACAGCTTTCCAGCATGTTTTTCCTCCTAGCTTTAAGTCCTGTAAGAAATAAGATTAAAGCCAAATCCTGGTGTTTTAAATCCAAGTGTTTACCAGCTTCACTTAAAGCAGTAGGATTCTCTTCAGGAGTGTTTGTTTGTACAGTTCAAAGAAGCTACATTTCTTAAACACGAACCCAGCACAGAACACTTAAACACATAACCCAATCTCTATTGACACTATCAGAACTAGGAATAAACACACAAGAAGTGCATCCAGCCTTAAAAACACCCCTTCTGTGGACCATTTCTTTAACACAGGCTCCAAAGAACTGGTATAACCATTCTTACCGTGGTGTTGCAAAGGAGGACCCAGGCAGAGGATGCAGGATGCCAGCACTGTGCCACAAGCAGCAATGTTCCCTTGTGCCCATCCCCAGGGACATCAACATCACTGCAGCTTTGAGTCCTGCTTCAAAGCTGTGGCTGGAACGAGGTTTCTGTAAACTTAGGAAAACAGGTAAATATTTGTCAGAGGTAATTAGGGTTCCTCATCACCTCAACAGTCATCTGTGTGGGACAGCCAGAGCAGCCAGCGGGCACAGAGCCTCTGTGGTTTGCTGAACCACTTCAGGAGGTGGACAGACACAAAGCCCTCTGCACACACTAAATTCACACAGACATCTCCTTCAGCTGCTGGTCCGGGCAAAGGGAGGTCCTGTCTTTGCATACAGAGCAGAGAAGAAGAGCAGACCTGCTCCTAGTGCTGCTGGTGTTGTTTGTAGCCTCTTAGCCTGTTTATTCCAGATTAGCATCAGCTGCTCTTCACAGATGCTGAGAGCACATCATGTCTCCCACCTGCAGGTTTTGGTGGTGGGTTTGACACCCTTGGTGTCATAAGACAGAAAATCATATAAAACTTGCATAGATTGGTGAAGTTCTGCTTTCTGACGTCTTGAGGTGTCAGGTTTGGAGGCAGGGCTCTGCTGCAGGCACCACACAGGTGCTCCCAGACTGATCAGTACAGCACTAAAATGCCAGCTTAAATAGGAGCAAAGGGAAGGGAGAAACAAAAATGAGAGGAGTGGCAGATAGTGAAGCTGCAGAGGGATGCGGTGAGGCTCCTTCCTGCAGTCCAAACCCAGCTGCTGGTCACTGTGGCAATGCCACATTTCTGTCATTGAGACACATGAAGACAAGCTGGAGACAAGCAGAGGCTGTAGGCAAACAGACGAGGAAGCTCCAGAGCTGTAATGGAGACAAGGTGGGAACCACAGGGTGCCTTTCCCTCAGCTCCATTCCCACCTGCACTGCCACCCTTGTGTTTGTCCCGGGTTGCAGAGCAGCACAAACACTTCTGTGGTGCTCTGAGCTCTGTGCCCTGATGTGACAAAGAGCCAGCTCAGCAGTACTACATGAGCAGCAGAGCTGGCTGTGCCATGGTCACTTGCATGTGGTTTTGTTCAAGAGGGAGGACGAAGCTGCACAGAGCCCAGGAGCCTTCCTAGCTCCTGGCACAGACAAGGCCACACAGCACGGGTGTGTTGGCATAAGGCACAGACCTTTGTTCCACAGCCCGAGTGACACCCAGAGCAGCTGATGAACGGCAGGAATCTGCCCATGTGCAGCCCTTTGTACTTCAAAGCCTGATGTTGGGAGTCAGGGCTCAGCACAGTTGTCAGTGCCCAGGGCATCCCATGCAAGGTATTTATCCTCAGTACCGAGGTTTTCTGGGGTTTCCATGTTCATGCATCCCCTGATCAGAGGAGAAGAGACCCCAGGGAGGATAGATCCATGCTAGGAGAGACATGGAATGCATGCTTCCTATTTGGGATGTGTATAGTTAAAGCTCATGTCACTTAGAGCTCCTGTCTCCGCATCTTCCCACAAATGCTTTGGATGAGAGCTCTGATTTCCATTCCTGTATACCTCACATATGTGCTTGGCTCAGCCTTGGAGGTTGCTTTTTGGTCAGCTGAGTGCACACAAGCCCCCATTGTGCATGTTTTGTTATTAAACTAAAGCCCAAAAGAGGAGCAGCTGATGCCTGGGCTGTCCCATCACTGCTGTCACGGTCCTGGCTGCCAGGGCAGGAGCTGCCCAAGCTGTATTTGCAAGCAGCATCAGGTGGTGAGGACTGAGGAAATAAAGCAGAAAGGATCGTTTCCATCCTCATTTTCTGCTTTCCCAACCATTGTCCTGCTCTGAGCAAAATGGTCCTTGCGAACATCTACGTCTCTGCAGCTGAACCTGAGAAATCTCTTGCCTAGGCAGGCAGAAATCTGATGGCTCAGCTCCAGCCATCTGGACGTGGGAAAGCTTGGAAGCCCCATGAGAAAAGGGAGATTTCTTGGCAAAGATTCACAGACAATCTTTATGGGAGAGTGGAGGGCTGGCAATAGCAGGTGGCCGTCAGGCTGCACCCATCCTGCTGGCATAAGCCAGGGAGCCTCCAGGTGCTCAGGTACAGTAAAAGTGAGCAAAAATTGCTGGGAGGGGGTTCTTCTTTAGTGCCAGAAGCAGGCAGATACTGTAGCAATCCCACAGCCCTGGGAGCAGCTTGATCTCAATGTATGGGCAGGGGCGGTGGGTGCAAGGGCCACGAGGGCACAGGGACAACACAGCAGAGGAGAACCAGGAATAAGATTTCCCTGTGCAGCCCCAAGAAACCTGCCCGTGAGCCAGTGCTAGGTTCTCTGTTTCTATCTTAATTTTAGTCTTGGAGAGAAAAAATTGCACAAGCTGAGTACACAGGAGTTTCAATCAAGCTGTGGCATATACCTGTCCAAGCAAGAAAATTACACAGTGAGGCTGCCAGGGTGTCCTGACTTCACTGGGTGTGGGCCTTGGGGGCTGTGTTGCTGTAGCCCCCAACAGCAGCACTGCTGGCACTAGGAGCTGCTGCTCAACCTGTACTTCCATGCCCAGCATGGGTGCAAGAGCTGCAGGCAGTGGGCTAACAGATACTGGGGGGAAAAGAGCAGAAAATGGTCATGCTGTGGAGGATCTGATAGTGGCAGGGGATGGGGAGCTCCCGCCAGGACTCTTGCACCAGAGTCATGGGACATAGGCTGAATACTGTGGCTATTCAAAGGACCGATGTGTTTCCTACCACTGAGCCCAACAGCTGAGTGTGCAGACACCAAGCAACAAGCACACTGAAACATCACACAGAAACACTCCCTGCTGCGTTTGTGAGACTGATGGCATCCACAGCAAATTAACTATCTTCTGAGTGGTGCTGAGAGCAGCATCCCCACGGTTTGGTAAGTGGATTTCTAAATTTAGCCCAGTTACTGTAAAATACACCTTTGCAAGAAACTACCGTCCGCAGCATCCAACTTCAGAGACATTTATTTCTAGAGCCTGCGGAAACATTTCTCACCTTTCAAAGGCCCCAATTATTCCCTGGGGCTGGCAGAGCTCCTCAGCTCCATCCTCGTGGCATGGGGGTACCTTGGCTCCAGGCACACTGGGAGAGGTGGTTTCTGTAACATCCCTATTTAGGGAAGAGATCACTTCAGATCCTGTTAGCCTAAGGGTGTGCGCTTTGATGGAGGGCATGGGGACACCACTGCCTCAGTGCCCCAAACAAGTGGTTTGCACTTTACTCCACAAAAGGTCCTGAGCTGTTAATACATCACCCCACAGGCTCTGGTAAATGCACACAGACTGTCTTGCTTCAGGCTTTCTCTGGTTCCTGTAAATGGCATTGCAAGGAATGGTGCAGCTGTCTGCGTACCGGCTGCAGTGGGACGGTTGAACTTCATCCCATTGGCCTTAGCCCAGCAATCAGCCTGTCCATGTCCCTTTGTGGGGCCTCCCCACCCTCAGGCAGATCAAGTCTTCCCCCCACGATGGTGCCACCTGCACCTCTTTACTGAAGGTACACTCAATTCCCTCATCCAGATCATCAATAAAGATATTAAACAGGGCCGGCTACAATACCAGCCCTTGGGGATCTCCACTCATGAGATCTCAGTCCCTTTCAAAGTTCACAAGTAAAAGTGTGAGAGGTCAGCTTGGGTTTTCTTATCATGTAAAATATGGAGATCAAATCTTCCAACCTCTAAGTGAGGAGGAGAACTCCCTCCCGTGATCCAGGAGCAGTAATCAGGTTTCTGATGTGTTTGACCACTGCATGGCTCTGGAAATGCAAAGCGTCACAGTCTGTCTTCCTGCCCTGCCAGGATCAGCAGCAGGGCAGCCTTGCTTTGTTGCACCTGGTGAAGAGCAGAACCACCTCTGAGCCCAGGGGTGCCAGGCAGGTCTCAGCCCCAGCCTCACCCCACTCCATCCTGAATGGGAATGGCCCCACTGCCACCTCTATGTGTGGCTGCTGGAGGACACATGGACGTGCCTGAGGAGCCCTGCTATGTGCATCAGCCCTAAAAGCACCGGTCTGCATCCTTGCCGAGACTGCAAACCCAGTGATTTATCTCTTTTCTTTCCACTGATGCACATTAAAACGAGTTTGCCGGTGCTGCTGCTGCCTCCAGCTGAATGCGTGTGCTTCTTGGCTCCCTGCACACTGCTCTCTGCAGATGCCGTGTGCTTTGGCAGCCAGGCCAGTCTGGGCTGCAGGATATTACGCCTGGCAGGGACACAAGCCCCTCCAGTTCCTGGAATTCGGATTGTCTCGCAGAGTGCTGATTAAGCAGCACTTTCTCTCTACACCCAGGGCAAACCCCCTGTTGTCCCCAAGCAGGGCTGCTTGCAGATCGGCTCCTGCACAACAGCAGGAGTGCAGCAGGTCCACCTCCCCAGGCCATCACATCAGTGCACATCAAACCAGGGAAACAAGAGCTCAAATGCACAACTTTGCAGCCCATGGCACTGGATGATGCAGGTCTCTGTCTTTTGTGAAGTAATAAATCACCAAGAAAGCCTCCCAATAAAGCAGCCTTGATACCATTCCTAGGCTAGCTGCTATGTCAGATGCAGAAGCTGGCTCCACAGGGTGCAGGTTGGAACATCCCTCCAGCACATATCTCCCACCACCAAGAGCTGCTCTACAGGAGAGCAAATTCCACAAAAGCTTGAACAAAATGTGCACAGGGGAATATTCCAGCAGAGCCCCAGGGCAAGGAGAGGCTGCACTGGCATGAACACCTCTGCACTGGGGTGCTATTCCCACTCCACATGTGGGTGTGCTGCTCCTCGAGCCCCTGTGTCCCTTGGGTTGCAGTGTGGTTTGCTGGTGATGCTCAGCCTGCTCCAGGCTTCTTGCCTTGCAGCCCTGCCACTGTGGTTACAAATGGTGTGCATCTGTGTTGGGAAGGCTTAGAGCATCCCCAATTGCAGGTTGCTGTGAACAAGCACAGCAGCAACCAAACCAGGGTCCCTGCAGCATCTTTGTCTTATCCTTTTCTCCTGCCTGTGCAGCAGCTTCCCCCAATTACACAGTGTTCACAGTGCTGGCAATAGCTGCAGCAGCCCCAGGGTCGCTCCCACACAGCACTGGGGTGAGGAGTCACCTTGGCAGCCCGTAATCACTACCAGCCTTTGGGAACAGAGCTTGGGATGCTACAGGGAAACACACCTGCTGCTGCAGGATGGTCCGTGCAGGACAGCTGCCCTGCACCCCAGTGACAGGGTCACCAGCATCCCACCCTGGGAAGGCACATTGCTGCCATCAGCTTGCACAGCACCAGGGTGGTCCCCTCATTGCTCCTGACCCAATGGGGGATGTGAGCACAGGGACACATCACGGGGAATCTTGTATCTAATCCTTGTAGATATCTCATAAAAACAACACCAAACATCACTAAAACAAACAGCTTTCCTTCTTGCCGGAGCGCCACACAGAGCTCTGCTGGCTTCTCCCTCCAGCAACGCGTGGGGCTCAGCAGCAGCAGCTGCGTGTGCAAGAGGCGTGCACCGAGAGCCGGCTATAAACCGCCCGGCAGAGCTCTCCCCAAACCTCAGCACGTTCCCGAGGGGGGACGAGTTAAGATGCAGTTTCTGCGTCACGCTGCCGCGGGCTGCTCGCCTGGCCGGGGTTAAATCTCTGGCACTCGTGTCCAGCGCAGGTTGTTTGCAAAGGCTGGCCCCGCGCGGTGCCGGGCTCGGCTGCGCTCTGCTCGGTGCTTTCAGGTATGTGGGCTGCGAGAGGGAGCGCTCAGGGATGCGATGGATGAGCAGATTCCAGCATTTCCCTTTGTATTTTTTATCCTGCTTTTGTGGGGGTTTATTTTTGCTTCCCCCCAAGGGAAGGACTCAAGAAGGATTTCTTGCTGTTTTAAAACTTATTGTTTTGGGTGTTTTCCGTTTTGTTCCGGGTGTTTTCTCACCATACAGATGTTGCAGGGGATGGGGCAGGCTCTCACTGTGTGCCCCTTGGGAGCAGGTAGGTGGGATGGATGAAAACTGGGGCAGCTCCTGCACTGCTATCTCTTAAATAGAAGGAATTCTGCAGACAGCTCCCTGCTGCTCACTGAGTTACTGTGCCAAGCGAGCGGGAGCTGCAGGTTATCAGAGCTTCACTTCAAACACTTCTTATGAAAAGGACAAAGGAAAGGAAAGGAGCTGGACTTGATGATCCTTATGGGTCCCTTCCAACTTGGAATATTCTACGGTTCTATGAGTTCCCTCTTATTTGGAGCAATGGGATTTGCATGAGCAAATGCAAAGTGAAGCGATGCGGGTCATGTTTTCTCTTCCAGCAGCACAGTCCAGGAGCAGGGACGGGAGATCCACGCTGCAATGCCGCTGCTGCACTTGCACCTCTGCTTCACCAGCATGCTCTGCTGGCTGGCCCACGAGTCCAGCTCCTTGGTGCTGCCCAATGCCACCGAGCTCCTGTCCCCTCCGAGCAGCACAAGGACGGGTTCAGCTCCAGGTGCAGGGTTGCCCCGGAGCCGCCGCCGCCGGTACCTGTCCCCCCGTGACATGAATGCCATCCTGGACTATCACAACCAGGTGCGGGCACAGGTGTCCCCCCCCGCTGCCAACATGGAGTACATGGTGAGTGTGCATCGCCCGTGCCTGTTGTGTTGTGGCTCTGTGCCCCTCCTGGAGATATTATGCATCCCAGGTGTGGGGCAGAGCACTGTATGCCCAGAGCTTCTCCCCAGGAGAGAGGTGGGAGTGGATACTGGGTATGACTGCTGCATGCCATGCTAAAGCTGGGCCATATGTGTGCCCCTTATCTCCCTGCCCCAGGGCTGGAAGTGGGGTTTTCTCATTGTCCCAGCAGTGCAGGGAGCTGCCATCCTCACTCGTGTCTGCAGGTGTTCTGGGAGGCACAGCAGCAGAGAGCAGAGCTGCTGGCAACACTGCAGTGCCCTCAGGCACCTGGGTGGGTCTGGACCAGCTCCTGGCAGCCTGAAGCACTCCAGCATGCCCACCCTTCCTCTAGCATGGGCCACAAGGGGCCAGGAGTTCCTGACATCTCCTGGAGCTTCCATGCCTCCAGGATGTGCTTCAGGTGCCTCTGACCTGCAAAGCTGCCACAGCTGCTGGTCCAGGGACACATGCACTCCAGTGACAGGATCACCAGCATCACACCCCAGGAAGGGACACCTCCATCATCAGCTTGTCCCCCTTGGTCTCCCCACTGTGCAGCTGGGGCAAAACCTTTCTGTGCCTGAGGGGTTTGCTGCTCACAGCTTGCCATCCAGACCTTTGGACAGATACGAGCAGGGGGACACATTCCTGTGAATCCCTCCTTGTAGCATCTCATTAAAACAAACAACCCACAAAACAACCAGCAGCCACAGAGAGGCATTCCTGCCTGCAAACTCTGTGCCAGACACCCAGGGCATCCTAAAAGCCTGCCTGCCAAATAACTCTCCAAGGCATGAGGCTCATTCCCTACGTACTTCAGGATGGGTGAGGAAGCTTTAAATAATGCATGAAGGAAGCAGCTGTCCCAGCAGCAGAACAGGAGCAGCTCCTCGGTGCCCCTCTGAACATAAGGAGCGGGTTTCTCCTCTTGCCTCCCCCCCAGCAGCCCAACCCCCCCCCACCCTTCCCCTTTCCCTTACCAGGTATGGGATGACCGGCTGGCCAGGGCAGCAGAGGCGTGGGCTGCACGGTGCGTGTGGGAGCACGGCCCCCCCCAGCTGATGAAGTATGTGGGGCAGAACCTCTCCATCCACTCGGGCAGGTAAGGGAGGGTGGGGAGCTGTGTCCCACCACGCGGCCCCACATTCAGCTTTTAGGCTCTGGCGTAGCATTCATGCAATGGGATGCCCACTGATACCATAGCCTTCCCGTGGCAGGTACCGCTCTGTGGTGGACATGGTGAGGTCGTGGCACCATGAGCAGCAGCATTACTCCTTCCCGCATCCCCGCGAGTGCAACCCTCGCTGTCCCTCCAAGTGCAGCGGCTCCGTCTGCAGCCACTACACTCAGGTGAGAGCCCTGGCTCCCCACTGAGCAGGGGGTGTAGGTCCCTAATTAGGATGGGTGGGCAGCAGCACTGTTGCCCTGTGGGTGAGGATGGGGTTCCCCAGGACAAATGCATGCCAGGGTCCTCACTGCACTTGGGGCTGCAGCTCTGCTCCTTGCATACACTCAGGACCCAAATCTTGCTTCCCTCTGGATCGAGTTTGGTCTCCCAGCAGTTTGGTCCGAGAGCATTTTTCCCTCTGTTTCTCCTCATTATCCCACTAACACCTCAGAGGCTGTGAAGAGAAAAAAACAAACAGCCCCTTCCCGCCTTGGCTGGCCATGAATCACCTCCTGCGTGACAGAGTGGCTTTTTAGCACTGCCCGGCCCCATGAATGCCCCCCTTCATCCCACAGCGCTTCCAGCCAGAGCTGGAAACCTCCTGCTGCCCCTCTGCCTTGGGCCGACCCCTCCGGTGTTTGCACGAGTGTCTGGAGCACAGCTGTGCCCGGGGCTGTCTGGGCCACAAAATGCATGTTTATAGGGAGAAACTCAGCCTGCAGCGGCTTTAGGAGGGGCCTTTCTCCTTCGGGTCTCCCCGGGAGGGGTTTCACCTCCCTCTGTCCAGGCTGGCAGCGCTTCAGAGACAGCTCTGGGGATGCATTTGGGTGAGTTGGAGACATGACCTGGACTCGGCTGCTCCTTTGACTCAGGCGGTGCATCACAGCAGGCTGAGGGCACAGGAAAGGGATGCTGAGAAGTGTGTGTTTAAGCAGCGCTGGGGTGGGCATGGCACCACACACAGGCAGCTTGGTACTGTTGGAGTTTGCCTCCCAGACCCAGCAGGGCTGACAATGCTGTGTCCCATGCAGATGGTGTGGGCATCCTCCAACAGGCTGGGCTGTGCCCTGCAGGCCTGCAGCAATGTGCATGTTTGGGGCAGCACGTGGCGCCGCGCCGTCCTGCTCGTCTGCAACTACGCCATCAAGTAAGTGGGTGCAAACAGCCGGCCGTACTTGGTGCTGTGCAGGGAGTGATGCTTTTTCTCCTCTCCTCTCTTCCCAGGGGCAACTGGATTGGGGAAGCACCGTACAAGATAGGGAGGCCATGCTCAGCCTGCCCGCCAGCCTATGGAGGGGTCTGCTCCAACAACATGTGCTTCACAGGACTCAAATCCAACCAAGTGAGCTGGTTTTAGGACAGCGGCAGCGCTCCACGTCCCCCCGCTGCACACCATGGGGACAGGGACAGTAGGATTATTTATGGCACCACAATGCTTCTGTCCCCCCCAGCCCAGCCCTCCCTGTGCTGCTTTAGGCTTTAGGCAGGACACAAAGCCTGCTTTGGCCCCAGTTCTGCCACTCTGGGGACTCTTTTTGGACACCCCTTGGGACCGCTGCCATCTCCAGCTGCTTCACATCTGGGGGCACTGGGGGTGCTGGGGGTACATGGGGCTGGCAGGGCCCTGCTGCGCAGGGCTGGGTTGGGAGCCATGCAGTGACCAAACTGTCCCTTAGGGACAAGCAACTGGAACCCAGCATGACACCTCTGCACATGCTCCCCCAGATGTGCCCCCTCCCACCCAATAAACAGTCTGGAGATCCAAGTGCTCATGTCTGTCCTTTCTTGCCAAGCCCTTGTGACTTGGAGCCACGTGCTGTGTTTTGGGGTAACCCCAAATAGCAGAAAGGTGCAGGAGCCCTCAGCAGGGCTGTGAGCATGTGAGATGCTGAGTGCTTTGCTCCATCGTGTGGGAGAAGCCAGCAGTGCTGGGACACTGGGCACTGTGGGGACAATGGTGATAAAATGACAGAGGGTCACAGCTCAGGACCCCAATATGGGGTCTGCATCTACACACCTGGTCCTTGGGCATCCTCCTGGTTGTGCAGCCCAGCAGAGAACACAGATGTCCATGGGTCACCACGGACCATTGCAGGCCCCCCCACAAACCCCAGAAATGCAGCCAGCTTGCCCCGCTGCTCCCTGAGCACAAGCAGATTGTCATGCAAAGAAAACAGCAGAAACAGAGGGTGTGGGGGGAGGAATTCAGGGAGCGGAGATGGAGAGAGAGCTGCAAATGTCCCACACCAGCCGTGTGCTCTGGGTATCACCCTGCATCCCACTGCTCCCCAACCCAAGGTGACCTTCTGGTTTTGCACTGAGAGACAAGACCTGAGCCCCATCTCTTGGCTGGGCTGTACCCCAGCACGCACCAGCCCAGCTCAGCTCATCCCCAGCCTGGGGCCACGTGGTTTCACCCTTGCCTGCCTTTCTTCTCCGTCGCATTCAGTGCCCACAAACCTCTCAGTGCCCAGGCACAGCAATGCCACAGCTCATCCCGTCCTCCCCACAACAAACCCCAGCCTCCTCTACCCCAGCCTTGGCACCAGCTGGAAGCAGGAGCCCTGAAAGAGTACAGTAAAAGCCATGTTTGAGTTTCTAGCTTGGCAGCAGTTACTATAGCTACAGCGACAGCACCTTGCAGATTGGTTTCCATAAGAGCTTGGTTACTATTTAACATCTCCACCCACATTAGCCCTGATTAAGCGAATCAATAAGATAACAAGAGAGGCAGGTTTTCTCGCCCTGCCTCTCCGCACTCTCTCCTGCCTTCACCCAGTTCCTCAGAAATACATTTTCATTTACTTCTTTTATTTTATTTTATTACTCCTACACTTGCTCTGCTTTTCGCCCCAAGTCCCCATAGCGGTACCCGGCGAGACATGGTCAATGTAAGCACCCAGCTAAGCGCTAAGATGGAGGCTCCATATGGTGAGTACAACGATCCCACCGCCCGCGCTACTCACGGGGAGTGGGGCTGCCAGGGGACGGCGGCACCCGGCCCCACTGCCCCACCACCCACTGCTCTGCCACGTGCAAAGTCTGAGACGGAGGCAGGAAAAGAGGTCCTTTTTTCCTTGTTTGTATGTATAGATATATATATTTTCTTTCACTCTGCTGGGCTTGAAGAAGGAAGGTGCTTGGAGGGAGCAGAGTGAGGCTGACTTGCTTGCAGAGGGGCTGCTTGCCCTGGATAAGGAGAGGGTTCTCAGCACAAGTCATGCAGTCTGCAAGCAGTTGGTGTGCTGCCCCAGGTCACAAAGCCAGCCTGGAGGTAAAAGCTGTGTGTTCTGCAGTGTGCCCTGGCTGTGGGAGCAGGGATGGTGCAAAGGGATGGGATGGGGTGATGCTGAGGAGGGCTCCCAGAGCGGATTTTAGTGCCTGAGAAAACGGCAGCTTTGAGGCTCTGTGGTGCAAGGCACCAGGCAGCACGCTCTGCCCCAGGTACCAGGGCAGCCCCTGGCTGCTGCTCTCAATTGCTGGGCTGGATGCCAACTGCCAACAAATGCACGTGGACACCAGGGGAGAGAAGCCCCTGCCAAGGTTGTCATCACCCTGCTGATAACCACTGCATTCAAAAGCACCTGTGCTGCAGCTTCCCTGGGAGCTGAGGGGCCATGGCTGGTACAGACCTGTGTGACCCAGGAATCCCAGACCCCAGGGTGCAGAGCAAGAGCCCAGCAGATGAGGTCTCGTAGTTACAGTGCTCTCTGTCACACCTCCAGTGTTCTCTTATCACATCTCTGTGGCTCTCTTAGCACTTCCTCGTGGCTCTCTACCACATCCCCACAGCTTTCCATCACATCTCTATGCCTTTCCATCACACCACCTTGCCTCTCCTTGCTCTACTTTGGCATTCTGCTCCTCCTCTCCCTTGCCCCATGCCCTTCCCAAGCACACAGCCCCACCAGCCTGTGGTTGCTCATGGCCATGTTTTGGGTGCTGGTGCCTCTGGTTCCAGGCCTGAGGATGCTTAGCCTCGCTCCCTGCATCTCCAAAGGGAAGACTGGGGATATCCCTGCTTCAGGGACAGCCCTAACTCAGCCCCGTGCTGGAGCTCATGCAGTGGAGTGTGGTGGTGGTGGTGGCCCATCTCAATGGAAATGTGTAGGAATTGCACAGGATATGCACTAGCAGCCCTGGGTTAAACTGGGCTGAGCACGGTGTGCAGAGCTACAGAGAACAGGAGAAACATAACAGCTGTGAAGCCCTTTGATTTACTCATTTTTGCCATGTTGCTCATTTCTTTGTAAGTCCTCAGCATGCAGGAGCGCTGGGGCTGCTGCCGTCCCACAGGATCCAGCAGCAGGCTGGGAGCTCTCACATAAAAGCAGGCTCAGAGAAATGCTCAGCTTTCTGTCTGGTTGGTGCAGCTGGTGATGGTGCGTCCAGCTGGCACTGCTTTAGCAGCGTGCAAGGAGACATGCAATGAAAACTGTGAGTGAGCAAAAGGAAGGCTGGGTGCCCATGGGAGAGGAAGGGGCTCTGCCCCTGGGGTCACAGTGCAATAGGATGCTCATGCTCATTTCAGCAGAAGGACTTGGATGTCACAGCCAGGGGATGTGACAGCACAGAGTGAGGTGGCAGGTCTGGGTGTCCCCAAACCAGAGTGTCACCTGCCCTGCAGTACAGAGACATCCACATTTCTGCAGCGAGAGACAGCCCCTGCAGGCTGCTGATCCTCAAGGAGCTGAACAAGCTGTTGGATCACTTACAGTTAAGTTGTGACATCCGTTTGCTTCTGGCTCTGGGTGAGCTGCTGTTTGCCAGCCCTGGTACATTGGCAATCTCAAGCGTGGGCAGGTACACACTGACAGGGGACCGGACTGAGGGATGGCCATGGGGTGAGCCAGGTGCTGTGGGGCAGCTTGGGAAGGATCTCTGCACATCCCACCTGTGTGTGCCCTCTCCCCATCTGTTTCGGTGCACAAACAAAGGCGTGCTCCATGCAGACACAGCTCGCACGTCTGTCCTGGGGCCGGGCTGCCGAGCTGGGGCCTCGCGAGGGGGAGATAGAAAAATAATAATAAAAGAGAAAGACAGGCCTCCCAGGCTGCAGCAAGAGGAGACTCAGACTGTTGGCAGAAGGAGGGGAGTCCTCATAAAGTAAAGGGGTGAAAAAGTTATCCAAATAGAGGTGGAGAAAGGGCTGGCAGGGCTGGGGCATGTTCAGCATCCTCAACAGCACCTGCCAGGGGCTGCAGGACAGAGAGGGTGTGGGCATGCTCAGGATGCAGCAACTCTTCTCTCTGCTTTTATCCTTCTCCTGATGAGACAGCAGCAAACAGGGCAATAGCCCTGAACACCAGCACAGCCAGCACCACTCCAACTTACTTTGGTAGCAGCTTGCAGTTCCAGGGATGCCTTGCCCTGGTGCTTTCAGCAGGCAGCAGTGCACAATTGGGGCGAGCTCAGCAAAGCAGCTTTGGAAACCAGCTGAAAAATGCAAGACGTCAGAGCTGCTCAGGCATTTTGGTCAGACACGGTGAACAGTTTCTGCTGGAGAAAGAAAAGCAGGCAGAAAATCCTAAATATTTTTGCTTTTCCCTGTGAAGTAATGACTTTTCTTTGCAAAATGGATTTCGTTTTTCATAAGCTTCCATTAGATACAACCCAAACTGAGCATCTTCCCCCTTGAATTCACATCAGCTACTTCTTAATACCTCTGTTTATTCCTTGTCCATTGCATGAGGGCTGCAGGGTCTGCCATGTGCTGGGACTGCTTTTGGCTCACGGTGGTCATAATGTCAGCGCTGGGGGGGTCGGTGTTTACAGTGACCAGAAGCAGCTGAGCAGGATCTCACAGCAAGCACTGGTAGGAAGCAAAAGGGATGATCTGGTGTGAAAAGCTGCCTTGGTTGGAACTGGAGAGCTGCTTGCTGGAGCCTGGTGGAGGTTGCTCTGGACATTGCAGAGCTGAGGATGCTCCCAGCACACTGAGAAGTGCCTCTTCCTCAGCTCCAGGGCAGCAGCACACCTTGTCCTCAGCTCTGCTTGAGAACGTGATGGTGTTTTCTATGGGGAAAGGAGAACAGAAGCACTGCTGTACTTCCAGTGCCAGAGGCACTGAGGTAGTTCACAGGGCAGAGAGGGTTTGTGGAGCACAGTGAGCGTCTGGAAGTGTCAGGGTTAGAACATGGCAAAATGCTGCAAAAAAACAAAACAAAACCAACAACCAAAAACAAAAACAAACCACCATCAACAACTGTGTTTGGGCTCCTTCTCTGTTTGCTCTCCTCAAATATTCAAGCAAACAAGTTTCCTGGCAGAAATATTTGTGGAAACAACAAATGTTGCAGGATTTTCATAGAAGGCAAACTTCAAGGCAGAGGCTGCATCGTGAACCCAGACCCGACGGCTCAGCTCACCAGCACCGGGCAGAGGAACCACATTCCCTCTGGGGCTCCTGAGCTCAGCCAGGTCCCAGGAGCAATCACTGCCAGCAATGGCTCGTGTCCATCTCTAGGCTGAGCATGAACAGAAATCACCCAGGAAATCTCCTCAGGAAAAATAAGCTGGAGAAAAAATAATGATGTGCTCGAGATGATGCTCCAAAGCTTCACAAGAAGCAGATTCCTGCAGAGCTGTGTCTATGGAAAGGCACCAGCTGAGGAGCGGAACCTCCAAAAAGCCGTGGGTTCTCATGGCCAGACCAGAGTTCCCGTCTCAAAATGCTGCAGCCACTAGAGGGACTCCAGCTGCATCCCATGGGGCCAGGAGCCCCAGTGTCAGAGTGGGTGGGGACCATTGCCTTGGGTCCTCAGAGCCCCCAGCACACAGCAGGGGGCACAGCCAGTGCCGGCATCTCCCATGGGATGAGGATTGGAGGTGGGGAACGTGTGACAGCACAGGTCACCGTGCGTAGGACATCTCCATGGCAGTGCTCCGGGAGCTCCCACACCTCTTCCAGACATCCAAGCTGCTTTTCACACCAGTTGTCATCATAGCTATGTGAGGTCTCTCCCCTCGCCTTACTCATCCCAACCCAGCTGGCCAGGGCGCAGCTCTGCCAGCACCTTCCTCACAGCTTTGACCACATATACCCCAAAACTCACCTGTAGGCTGCATGGCTCATTGCCCTTTACCGAGCACAGGCACCCAAACCCCTCAGCACAGGACCAGTGGGTACCTTTCACCTGGCTCTACACAGCAAAGCCGTCGCAGCCATGGGTGTGTGCTAGATTTTATAGGTGATAACCCCTGGGAAAGTGGGAAACACGGAGAGAGCTGTACACTCAGCTTCCTGGCGTGGCTCAACGCTCAGCTTAAGAGAGCCAATGTCAACAGGTAGCCGTGAAGGAAGGAGCAAAACCAAATACATGGGCACTTCTCAGAACAAGAGCTGTAAAACCTGCGCAAACCTGAACAAGTGGCACGACGCTCTTTTTATGTGGTCAGAATCAATAGTCGAGCCCACTCAACATGTTTGCTGACACACACAACAGCCACCGTGCCGCATTTATGGCCCCAGCACCGCAACGGAGCCCGCGGGGCTCAGCTCTGTGCGCCTCACTCGGCATCTCTCTCCCTTTCTGCTCTAATGGGATGCTCAGAATTCTGCCTATGGCAGAACCCACGTCCCAGCTGTGCTCAGGGGGTACTGGAGGGGGGCTTTGCTATACAAGGATGGAAGCTGAGGTGGGTGCTGCCATGGGTGTGTGCTGGGTCTGGGAGAAACCTCTGTGTACCCGGGTGTGTCCCTGTTCCAGGTGTGGAAACCCATGGGTGAAGGGAGGTGTCACAGGGTTACGTGCAGTTCAGCCCCATGCAACTGAGGATGGGAGCAGAGGTGGGACAGGACAATTTAATAAGGAGTTTTGCCCACCTGGACTTGTACCTTTAAGATGGCACTGACTGGGGTTAGAGGTTGGGTTTTCATGTCATCTGGCAGTGGGGAAATCCCTTTTATGCTGGTGGGCTCAGCCATGGTGCAAGGCACGAGCAGGGGCTGTGCTCGCTGCAAGCTCAGGTTGTCTGGGATATACAGTCCTTGGTTCCCCATCAATGGGAGATGGGTGAACCAATCTCACCAAACCTCAGCCCTGAGAGCTTTCCAGGTCCCAGTTCTTTAGGAGAGGACCAGGGCAGCACAGGGCAGCAGAGCTCCTGCAGTGCTGACACCAGGGCTAGTCTGAACCTTAGGATTCAGTGCCCTGCAAGCACAAAGCTGAAGGCAGCCCAGAGATGGGGCACCCCACGTGCAGCCCCCACTTGCCAGCCCGCTCTGCCTCCACACCTCCCCACATAACGCCATGCCCATGCAGCTGGGAGCTGACACAGAGGTTGTTTCTCAAGGATATCGGGTTATGGGTATTTATACAGAAACGTTTTAAAGCGAAAGCTCCCGGCCTCTCCCCTCAAGGCCAGACCCACTGCTGTTGTGAAACACACTCAGGCACATTTTCAATCCAGCCTCCAAAGCTGCACGCAGGATCAGGCAGCCCTGCACACAGAAGCTGCAGCAGGCCAGAGCCCAGGGCGAGGGCACCTCTGCAAGGTGGCCCAGGGAGCCCCAAGCACTGCTGTGGGCACCAGGAGCGGGGCACAAACCCAGAGCCACCTTATAATTCCCCTCCGGGCAGCGGCCAGAACCCTTTAAAACCTGCAGCTCTGCGGCACAAACTCCTGCTCCCCATCAAATCTCATTGTGACCAGCATTAAGGGATTAGCTGATCGCACACCAGCTCACACTCGGGCATGGCTCTCTCCCCGCAGCCCGCCGGGGGCTCTCCAGCTGCACGGCCCTGCGTGAGGCCGAGACTCTCTAGCTCTGCCCATGGAGCTGAGCACTGGAAGATGAATGGCAGCAGATGCCACCCGCTCCAGGCGACACCAGGTACCCACCTGCACGCTGGCCTTGTGCTTTATGCCCCACCATCCAGGGGGACGTTGGTGCTGAGGAGAGGGGGGAGAGCAGAGGTGGCGAGCAGGCTGCCTGCAGCTTATTCTGGGGTGCTGTTATTTGGGCAATTCTTGCAAGCAGGGTTTGCGCTCATAGCATGTCCTGAGCCACCCTGCCATGAGATGGGCTCCCTGTGCTGGGGGAGGCGTGTGGTGGGAGCTGCTCCTGGCACATACCTGCACCCTGCATCAGCTGGTGACTGATTTAAAAGAGCTTATGACTTTGGCATCCATGATACGTTTACTAGAAATGGTTCATTTCCTCAAACGATGTCGTTTATGGTCATAATATATTTTAATTTCTTTATGGCTGAAGGCGCCAATGGCACTGGGCCATGCAGGAGTGCTAAGGGACAAATAATAACTTATTCTCTCTTGGAGACATAGGTCAAATACTTAAAGGGAAATTAGCAGTTTGTTGTGCTGCTTGTTAGCAGTGGGGGCTGTGGTGTCTTGGCTGAGTGGTTTTGGGGCCTGTTGAGATGAGTGGTCCCCTCCCCTGGCTGCCCCCCACGCAGCACAACTCGCACACATTGCATTCAGACACGGCCGTACCTTGCATGCTGCTGCAGCCTTTCATTTCCATGGCAGTAAGCAGGAGTGTTGCAGAGGTGACTGCTGTGGTGTCCATAGGCTGCAGGTGCCACCAGTGAGCTCCTGGTGGTGGCTGCTCCTGTTTGCTCCTCTGGACGTTGTTTTGTAAGATTGAGGACATCAGGGACAGCCCTGGTCATCCAGTCACACTCCTGTAGAGAGAAAAGAGTTTTGCACCAAGTTGTTTCTTTTTGACTCCAGAATCTAGAAGCTCTCAAATTTTAACTCACCACCACCTGTATTTCTTCTAACTCAGATCCAACCACTGCTCCCACCTCTGGCAGCCCTCGCCCTCCCAGCAGTGCCTCCCTTCACACACACGTAGCCCCTTCCTCACACATTCCCCTAGAAGGAGGGCAGCTCGAGCACTCAGGTCCATTGGGTTCACCACGATGCTTCTCACCCTGAGGAGCTCTGAGCTGGGACTGCCCGTCCTCTGAGGACATGGGGTCAGAGCTCCCCTGCACTGCCCTGCCAGACCCAGAGCAGCTCTGCAGTTATTTGCCCTAATTCCACGAGCTACAAAGGGCCGATCCTGTGAGCCCCAAAGGTGCCCGGAGGTCACCAGCAGGTGATGATGAAATTCACTTTGGCAAAAAGATAAAAAAAAAAATAAAATCCAAAAAATAGAAGAAGAAAAAAAAAAGGAAGGTAAAACTTGCTGTGTAACCTTTGTTGATTTTGGCTGTTCTCATCCTATTTCTCCACCAACTGGAACGACCCCGAGCTGTTAGATGTGTATAAAGAACATCAGGTATCAAGTCAATGAAACAGAGGGCCATGGCTGCCCATTGCTCCCTACAGAGCACAGAGCCCTGCAGGAAACCTGGCAGCAAGTCTGCTCTCCAGCACCGCTGCTTCTTCCTCACGCCTTCTGTTTCCCTGCATTCTGGGGCTGAAAGTGCCAGATTTGAGCCAAGCATCTGCAGTCTGCAGTGTGGTGGGACAGGATGGATGTAATAATCGCTCTTCCTTGCTTGTTCTCATGGTGCGGTTTTGCATAAGAACACAGCAGCCAGATTTTCAGTCATGAGCACACACTTGTGGCTCCCAGCACTGCGATGCTGTTCTCAAGGGCTGCAATGTAGCCGCAGTGACTGCAAATACAAACCAGCTCGGCAAATGCTCCGATGTTTCTGAGAGCAGCTGCCATCCTGAGCGCAGCTCAGACTTTCTTTGTTTCTACTGTCCTTGCAGAACAACAGCTCTCAGGAGTAACTGCAATTACTTCCTCAAGTTCAGACCTTTGTTAGTCAGCACAATAAACCCTTTCCCGATCCTGGGATGAAAGGCACACACAGTGTTATCGCTGAAGCAGAGTATGCTGAAATGTTCTGTCTGTCCCCATGTTCATAGCAGCTGTTTATTTCAGCTCCATTAACAGCCTCCAGCTCCAACATCCATCCCAGCTCCAGCTGAAGCACATGTCGCTTTGGGAGAGGGTTTTGAGTGGAACCATCTACCTCCTTTGAGGTGTTTGTTCCTCACATCCAAACATTGCCTTGATTCACTGTGTGGTGATCACAGAATCATAGAACAGCTTGGGTTGGAAGGGACCTCAGGGATCACCAAGTTCCAGCCCCCTGTCCCAGGTGATTTTATGCCCTGTGTTGTTCTTGTTGCTTTATGCCCTGTTGTTGTTTTATGCCCTGTGTTGTTCTTGTTGCTTTGGGCACTTCCAATTTTGGCACTGGTGAGGAATGTCCTGAGGTTGTCTCCATCCATCCCCATCCTCCAGAGCAGTGCTGATCTCCACCCAGCATCCATCCATCCCAGCCACAGCCAACGTGGCTTTAGTGCTGGGGAAAAGAAAGCACGATGAATCACGTGCTGTACAGCAGAGAGATAAAATGCCGCAGCCCCCTGCACGCTTATGAACACACCAATGCTGCCCTGTGAGTCAGAAAGCTCCGAGGCAGAAAGCAAAGGGGTTTGACAGTGTGGCCTAAGTAGCCCTGTTTACAGAAAGTCTGACAAAACACGAGCCCTTGGCTTTATCTTTTCCATTTGGAAATAGCCACAGAGCAAATATACCCAAGGCATGAAGGGAGGGGGATTCATATTGACTTTAGAAAAAGCCGTGCTTTAAAAACAGGAACAAACCCTCATCCCTGAGGTGTGCGCATGGCTGCTGGATCCAAAAGTGCTGTGTGGGGTTACAGCCTGCCTGCTAATCTGTGCCACCTCTGTGTGAACAAGTCATGCAGTAAACTGCTCTCTGTTAATTTTTTAATGCAGAATAAACAGGTCAAGAAATGATTAGCATGAGAATAAGTTGAGCTTAATCAGGAGAATCGGAAAAGATGAGAGGGAAGAGGCAAACTGGAGTTATCAGTTAACCATACGAAGCGGTTCTGCCTCCAAGAGTGTCCTCCTTCTAGAGCTGCCTACCTTTCCCTTCTCTAATTTAAAGGATGAGCTAAAATTGCTGGTATAAGCACAACGGAAGCCCTTGTTTCACCTTCTCGTTTTCTATGGCTGCCCAAACGGGTTGCAGGTGATAAGTGATATAACTCCTACCTGGTTGCTACAGACGGCCGTTCCCATTCCACCTTCAGGAAGGAAGATGCTGAAGTGAGGGCTGAAAGGCACAAAATCCACGTCCAGCACATTGGAGTGCACTGCTGTGGGGCAGAAATGGTGGGGAGATCCTGGCAGAGCAGAGACACGTGTGGGGAAGGGGAAGGAACGCAGCCCTCGGGACTGCTTGGAGTGGAGTTTGGTCAGTGGTCGGAGATCTATATTGTCAGATAGGCAGGACTTTGTCCACAAACTGGAATTTGAAATTTCAAAGGGGAGTTGTTTAAAAAAAAAAAAAAAACAAGCAGAAGGGACCTTTGCATGAGTGGGGCTGAGTGTGCTGCTGACGTTCTGCTGGGACTGTCATTCCTTCTCTGCTTCCTCAGCTCCGCGCTTCCCTACCTGCTTCCTTGTTGGAACGGCTCAAAGGGCTGCCTGCAAAGCCCTGGCCTTCTTCACAGCTTTCCTGCACTAGGGATGCTCAAGATCCAATGGGATGAAGCCTTGAGCAGCCCGTGCTGCTCTCAGCAGGCCCTGTGTGGTACAGGATGTTGGGCAGAGACTCCTGAGGTCCCCTTTAACCTGAATTGTCCTTCAGTCACACAGCACTCAATTGTGGAGGAGCCCTGTGAGAGGCTCACCCACCTCAGACCAGGAGCTAGCAAGCACGGTATACCCAATGGTATCCTTACCATAAACACTACATTAAATATTCTATTCCCGATCCTCATCTACTGATAAGTACAGGTCTTATTTTCAGGGAATTCCCTTTCGCTTTGGATTAGTTTGCCAAAGATATAAAGTGGAATTTGTGTCATGAGGTGCTATAGTGGAAAAAGACAGAAGGATTTATCGCTCAGCTGATAAAAATCAAATATTCACTTAGCACAGAAGGCTGCACGTCCTGGGGCTGTAATGGCTCCTCTGCAGCCACCTCCTGGCATAGCTGGAGGATACAGAAAACATCTCTATCCCAAAGCATCTGCGGCACATCGTGATCCTATTAACTACTATAGGGTGCGGTGACATTGGCAAGCTGACCCCAAAAGCCACCATGTGGGGATGTGGGACAGAGACATCCAGCAGCTCAGTTTCCAGGCAGGGTCTCTGTGCCATGAGCCCATCCCCAGGGCAAAGGAAGTGCGTAGTGTCCTTCACCCCAGTGCTGAGACAAGGGTTTTGTGAGGGGGCACCAGTAGCAAGAAAATAATAGCCCACATAAACCCACAGATGGAAAACTCTGCATCCCTGCCTCGTGAGCCACTAATACTCCCCAAACTTCCCCGCTCCTTATCTGCCTCTCCTGCACACAGTGCCTCTCCGTCTTCTGTTCCTGGCTCTCTTAACCCTTCCCACCCTTAGGAGCAAATGGCCTTATTTTGTCAGCAGGCTATTGAAGCAAAAGGGTTGTTTTGCTGAATGGAGCAAAATGGGCCATGCTTTTATGGTATTTTACTAGACACTGTGGCAAATCCTGCACATATTTGACCAAGTGTCTGTAGCATTTATCTAATCAAAGGGATCACTGTGGCCTGAGCAGGGCTGGGACGGAGGTCCCTGGGATGAGGCCACCTCGGGGCTGTGCTCTGTCTCACCACCTCCACCCTGGTGCACATCATTACTGCAATTTTGACTCAGGGCTGTTGCTGCCACAGGGGAGAACCACTCCCTGCATGAGAATAGAGGTGCTATTTTCCCAGCAGAAGATGATCACTTACTGCCAACCCCAATTAAGATATCAGGAGCTTTTCCTTGCTCTGTTTTGCTCCTTGGCTGTAAGGTAAAAGCACTCCCTGGAAGTGGTACATGATGGAAGGCGAGGACTGCCTGAATAATCCTCAGTGCTCCTAAACGTGATCAGCAAATCACTGCACCAACAGCACGTTTCACTGTGGGGCCACGGACCTCAGGGCCACACTGTGGCTAGGAGGGGTTGGGGAGTCAGGGCTGTGCTGGTGCACTGAGAAGCACAAACACAAGCAAGTTTGGAGCCCAAATTGGCAGCGTGTGGACTCGGTCACCTGGTGCTGATTGTGAAATCAAGGGGATGTTTTCAATGCAGAGCGAGCTGATGCTGAATCATTAATTGCTTGTTTTCCCGTGCCATCCAGACGACGCCGTTGGGTAATCAATTAAATCTTGCATTGTCATGTGGTGCAAATTGCACTGAAACTTGTCAGCCCTGCAGAGGAAAAGCAGGGGGCCCAGAGAGTTCCTGGGGTGGGCAGGGGGGAAGCAGGAGCCCTGCTACTCAGTGGGGTCCTGACACAACACCTTGGTGATGCCAGCAGGCGTGATGCAGCGGAGAGCTCTGCTTGGCTGAATTCATAGAAGGAAAAATCATGCTGCAGAGTCAAGCCCTGCTGCACCATAAAACACCCAATGAAACTTTTAAGAGGCCAGTGCCAGGCCAGGGTGTGTGTGACAGCAGGCAGCCCATTGCCAGGACAGAGCAGCCTGGCTGTGCCCAGCGCACCCAACCAGCCCCACTCGTCCCTTCACTATCCCTTCTGTTGCGTGCCTGGCACTCAGGCAAACCCTCACCCCAAAGGTTGTTTGGGCACAGCTCAGGAGCGGGACCTGTTTATAGGGCATTCAGCCCCTGTAAAACTGGGTTTATAGGGAAGTAAAATGAGTCCTACGTTGTTACTTTGCATAGCAACGTGTAAATCGCAATGTGGGTGCTGACCTTCCCTGGGAGGGAAAGGGAGAGGAAGGGAAATGCTTTGAGAGGGAGGGAGAGAGAGAAAGGAGGGATCAGGAGTGAAGGCAAAGAGGGGAGCACAGAGGTAGGAGCGGGGCACAGCCTTGTTTCCCAGGCAGGGATTTTTCCAGCCTTCCCAGCACTGGTGCAGCCCAGCACCAAGGTCAACAGCCCCACAAAGGTGTTCCCTGAGTGGTGAGTGCTTCTCCCCGTGTGTTCCTGGGAGCTGGGATCAGCACAGCGCCTCGAGATGCAATCATAAACAGTCAACAAGAATCACCGCAGCTCCACCAAAAAGAAAAAAAAAAAGCCAAGCCAACAGCCAGGCAGCAGCGTTAGCCAAGTCAACAGCTACAGCCACCCAGCGTTAGCAGTGGGTGAGATGATTAAAGATTAACCCCCTGCCTCCACCCCTCTGAGGAGTATAGGTCTTGAGGCTCAGCAAATCCTTTCAGAGAAATATTTGAAATAAAAGACAACAGATAGGGGACGCAGTGAAGGCACAGAGAGGCAGTAGGGCCAATAGCCTCGGACAAGGGAATCGGCACAATCTGGCCCGTGTTTGCCGATGATAATGCGCCTTTCCAAAGCCCTGATAGACATGGAGATGGCCGATTATAGCGCAGCGCTGGACCCGGCGTACACCACCCTGGAGTTTGAGAACATGCAGGTGCTGGCCATGGGCAGCGGTAAGTCCCCTCCGGTGGCGACGGGACGATGCATCCCCAGGGTGGTCACTGAATGGACTGGGGAGGGTGGGGGGCACGGTGGGGATCCTGCTGCCCCCAGAGGGAAAGCGAGGTGCCAGAGAGGTGCCCTGGAGCCTCGGGAATGGGATTTGTGGTTCTCAGCAGCCTTCAGACTGAGCTGAGGGCAGAGGGGTCTTGTCAGTCCTGGGCTCCCACAGAAAGGAATAAAAGAACCAAGAAGTGCCAACAAACTGCTACCTGTGGCTCAGCAGAAAGCCAGCCCTGTTCTGTAAGAGCAGCTGGAGCTGAATCTTCCCAACAGCAGAAAGCTGCTTGGTGCATGGCCAGGGTGCAAATCATCCCAAAATGCCACCCAAGGGCTGCTCTGAGGCCACGGCCCCGCAGTTGCTGCTGTGCAGGGGGAGCACGGGGCCTGCAGTGCTGCAGGGCTAAGGGGGGGACCCGGCTGGAAGGGAGACAGCAGCCCTGGTTAGGGGGAGATGGGCTCCCTCAGCAAGGTGGGATCACACTGAACCTGCTAGAATTTGCAATAGTGGCCCATCCAGTGCAGCGCCAGCAGCACAGCTTTCCTCAGGATGAAACTCTGCTCCCCATGAAACTGAAGCTGCACATCTCCCTGCCCAGGGCTGGCCCTACATGCCCCAAAGCCACTCCTTAGCCCCACCAGTGAGCAGCTGAACCTTTGGGACAAGGCACAGCTCCACTCCCAGCAGGGAGAAGCCAGGGGACCTGCCCTGCACAGGGGCTGTGAGCTGGGTTCTGCTACATCTGGGGGTCCTACAGGACTGGCCCAGGCACAGTGTCACATCCCACAGCCTATGGGCAGATGAGCCAGCTGGGTTATGGGGCATTGGCTCTGCGCTGCATGTGCTCAGCACCTGGCAAGAGGCAGGTACCACACAAATTAAATACAACTCCAAATGAATGGCCGTTAAACTCACTTCACCACAGCAGCCAGAAGTCCATGTTTCTGGCATTATAAAAGTAAGCTTAACTGGAAAGTTATCCATTAAGAAATTGTTCTATTTCTGGTCAGCTCTTAGATCAAGAGGGTGAGATTTCTTTGGTAACTTCCTTACCTGTTTGCAGCATGATACACACGCTGCTAGAGGAGATTTATGTGAACCATCACAGATGAGCATAGTGATTGGGTATGGGTTGGCTCTGTTTTCCTCTCTTGCAAAGCTCCACATTTCAATGGAACTGAAAACCTAACATTCTTCCTGGAAGAAGCATCATCCAGCATCACCCAGCTGAGCCCTTGGAACGCAGTCAGAGGAGGGACCTGGGAGGAAAGCTGCTTGCTCTGCCCTGCAGGACTGAGGGACACATGGGCCCGGCACTGAGGAGCAGAGGAAGGAGCCTCCAGAGCTGGCACAGGAACACAGCTCCTCAGCCCTGCAGTACAGCAGGGTGTGCCGGGCCTGGAGAGAGCAAACTGTGACTCAGGAGAGCAATAGAGGAAAGATGTGAGGAATTAGAAAGAAAGCAGGCAGGGAAATGAGAGCTGCTAAAAGAGCTGGTGGAGATGCCCTGCATGAGCTCACTGCTGGGATCACAGCAGGCACCCCAGGTCACTTGTACCCACACATCTACATCAAGGGGCAGCATGAGGAGGTTGTGTACATCCTGCTGCAGAGCCCACTTCAACCCATTTCCTGCTAAACAGAAACTAAAGTTGAAGCCCTACACCTGATGTACTTACCTTAACCCTCTACAACTCACAGTTCCCAGTCAGCAAAGGCACCCCCCATATCCTGGGACCAGCCCTCTCAGAGCATTTATCCTTCTGCAGCCCCTCTCTGATGGGAGCCAGGTGGGAGCAAATGCGGCCCTCCTGGGTAAGTGTTAATTGCATCCCTGCCAAACCCAATGGGGGTGTGGGGAAGGAGAAGGTGAGAGGGGAGATGAGGAGCACTGAGCTGTTCCCCATAGCCTTGGGGAGGTCAGTGCTCACCCCTCAAAGTGACTGCCAGGCCCTCAGAAATGCAAGGTGAATGTTCTCTGGGAGCCCTGTTGGTTGTACAATGCCCACCTCTGTGCTATGGGATGCAGGCTGGGTCACGAGCAGTGCCTGAGAGGTCCTCCTTGCTATTCTGTCATGCTCTGAGCCTCTGTTGGCCTGCTGATCTCCACTGCTGTCCTTTGAGAGGGCTGTTAGGATTGACATATTCCGGTGTTAAAGTCTCAGTAGGTTTCTATGGCTTTGTAGATCCTAGGTGTATCATTTGCAAACGGGATTTCCTCTGAGTCCCATGCTGATACAAGAAAATGTGCTTGGGAGGGGACAATTAGATCAACTGAATAGTGAGCTGATCCCTTCAGCCTTGGGGTTTGTTTGGCTTGCCGGAGGGATTTTAGTCTAGGGCTTGTATGGTTTTGAGCCTTTCAGGTGTTCTCTCCTACACAGGCTGCTGCAATTCCCCACCCTCCCAAAAACACACTACACATACCAGTCCCCTTACAGCTTGTAAGGACTGCAGGGTGCATCTCACATCCCATACTCTGGAAGGTACCCAGCATACAGCCTTCGCCATGTTATAGTGCTGTCCTTTCTTTCTGGGTTGTCCCAGTCAGTCCCTCCTCACATGGTGGGTATTTGTCCATGAGTTCTCCAGCTGAAGCCATATGCAATTATTGTGCACTAACAGCCTCTTGAAGCCTCTTTCAGTGCAGTAACTCCAACACTTTGCTATCAAACCAGCAGCTCACCCCAAGCTGTAAAACCTCAGCTCAAACTGCACCAACTCGTTCTCTGGCCATACTGCAGAGGCCCAGAGCATCTGCAAATCCCCCAGGAATTTTGGCTGTGCTTTGTGACAGCTGCAAACGGGTTTCTGTGTATCCTGAAGGCATTGCTGGAGTCGGGCCTTTGGGAAGAGCTGCTCACCCTGGCGCAGCAGCAGCATTAGCACATTCGAGATGCAAAGACTTGGGACACCCGGAGCACCCACCACTTCTTATGACCTGCTGCAGCTGCCCAGTTCTTTGGTAACTTGCTGGAAAAGGAGTTAGGAGTTGTCAGCTGTCTGTCTCACTGTGTTCTTGCTGTGTCCTTTCCCAAGCAGACACATCTCCATCAGAAGCAGCCAACCTCAACACCTCCAACAGCATTGGGGTGAGCGCACTGTGTGCCATCTGCGGGGACCGCGCCACAGGGAAGCACTATGGGGCTTCCAGCTGCGATGGCTGCAAAGGCTTCTTCAGGAGGAGTGTGAGGAAGAACCACATGTACTCCTGCAGGTAAGGGCAGAGGGGAACAAAACAGCACCCAGCAGCTGTGCAGCAAAGCTGAGTGCTGCAGCATGGCCCTTCATCTCCTCTGTATCCTCCAGTGTCTTCCCTGACCTCATCCTCTGGCGATAAGCTCTGGACTTAGTGCATGTGAAGCACACGGCTGCTTGCAAGGCAGGGCTGTTTAGGCTGTCTGTCCAAGAAGACCCCTCCCCACAGCTCTAGTGGGAAAAGCCAAGGCTCCCAGTTCTCCTGACACCAGATCTTTTATGACAGTGCTTAAAGATCTGCTTTCTGGCATCCATTTGAGCAAATCTTAGCTTGGGGCTTTCAAAAGTGTGTTACAAACAGGCCTTCCCAGAGCTACAGAACTCTGCATGGCTGGGAGCCCTTTCATAGATCTGTATGCCTTTGTCTTTGCAAGCTTGATCAATCAGCAGCTAATCAGAGCATATTTGCAAGTGAAATTCATGCTGCAAATGGCTACCAGGCTTATGCTGCATACAGGAGATCAGTGTAATGCACCATCATCTGCAATCAATGTGGTGATACAAGTGGGTAGGGAAGGAGCTGGGTGCTTGCCATCTCCTCTCTGAAGCACGGGCAGCTCAGAGCTGCTTGTGTGCCAGTGATGCTGTCCAGAGGTCAGCAAGAACCTCCTGGAGCCAACACTGCCTTGGAGAGATGTGGGGACTTCAGCCCACTTCTACCCCTCTCCTCTCCCTCTCCCTCTCCCTCTCCCTCTCCCTCTCCCTCTCCCTCTCCCTCTCCCTCTCCCTCTCCCTCTCCCTCTCCCTCTCCCTTCTCACAGGCTCAGTCTCACTGCTCTTCACTCCTCTGTTTCTCCCCAGGTTTAACAGGCAGTGTGTGGTAGACAAAGACAAAAGAAACCAGTGCCGATACTGCAGGCTTAAGAAGTGCTTCCGAGCAGGGATGAAGAAGGAAGGTGGGTGCCTTCCCCTCCCTGCCCTCAGCACAGACCAGCCCTCCCTCATGGCAGGACAGGGAGATGCTGGATGTTGCCATGAGCCCCAGGCAGGTCCAGCTGCCCACTTTAAGCCATACAGAGCCCTTGCACTCAGTTAAGCTTCAATCTCAGTTCCAGGGGCCCTATTCAGATGCCAAGAGAGAGCCACCAGCCCATGCCCATGTCCCAGAACTGACCACCCCCCCCCCACCTTGTACCCACAAGTCACATCCACAGCTTTCAGCTTCTCACACTGAGATGCACGAAGCTCAGAAGAGGCCTGAGTCATTCAGGAGCACTTTGGGAGAACTGCTGTGTCACCTACAAATCCATGTCTGGACAGGTGGCTCCAGCAAAGCGTGCAACAACCCTTTTGCATCACAGTTTGCTCACGAGGATGTAGGTCCTTTAGGGCCCTGTGCAGAGCTGAGTTGTATCTGATACATCAGCCATAGCAGGGACACCTGGGGCTGCTGGTGGCCCTGTCATGCTAGTAGCCCCACTGCTGGCCCTGCTGGAGGAGAAACAAAAGTCCTGCCCCAAGGATGCCAGCCTGCGGGAAGGCCTCTGAGCAGGAACACGTCTTCCTATTACAGTAAATGAGGTGTTGCAAGGAACTGGGCTTGACTTTCCTTTAGAACACAGGAATCCTCCTCTCCCTGCAGAGCCCGCTCATCCCATGCCCGGAGCTTTGCTGCTGTCTGTTAATATTCAATAGAAGTTACATTAGGTGCATGACCAGCTAATACTGAGCAAACATTTGGAAAACATCATGGCGTGACTGAACTCGGGGGCCTGCTACTGATAACAAGCAGCATAACCTTGAGAGCTCCTATTTACAGCCGCTGACTGCAGGGCTTTGCTTCTGGCCCAGCCTCATTATTGCTTTTTATCAGGCAGATTTATACATTGAGAACGTATCAATCCAGAGAGCCGCCGGCCTAAGGCAGAGACTGTTCTGTTTCCCCTGCCATCGATCAATACCTTGTTTGAGCAGATGGCTTTGGGTGACTGCCTTGGCTATGGTGAGTTACGGCCAACCCACAGCCCCATGGCACAGAGAGACTCACAGCCCAGGCCCTTCTCTAGAGCACACCAAGTAGGGAGGAATGCTGGGCTCATACCTGCCTGGGGCTCTCTCTACATTAAGGTATAAGGGTGCTCTGTGGCTCTGCATAGATGCATAGGAGCTATTCTGCATTTCCTTCCTTATTGAAGCTGAGAGAGATGTTTGCAAACTGCACCTACGCAGCACAAGAGCTTCCTAAATGCAGCTCACAGATGTTGCACGGACAGATAAAATAGCTGTGCACATACCTGGCTGCTTGATTTCACATATAAGCTATGGGCTGCCTGCATGAGCATGGCCGCACTCTCAGACATTCCCTTAAGAAACAGATCCTATACCTTGAAATCAAAACACTGAGAAACAGATCCCTTGAGATGAAACTCTCCCATTGAGCTCAGCAGGTTTTGAGCCAAGTGCTGGGGTTCTGGAACACCCCAGTCCCCACAAAACCAAGTATAGACAGTGTGAAAAAAGAAGGACCAAACGTAATCAGCTCCTGCAGGCATCACGTCACAAACCAGACACAGCTGCACCTTTGCCTTGGCAGGCAGGGAAGCTGGGAAACTGCAGCTCAGGAAGTGGTCCAAAGCCTTGCGAAAGGGAACGCTGTGAGGCTCTGATAGCTTTTGCTGTGTGTTTCCATGAACAACCTGCAGCTGTGCCAAAATCCTCTCTTGCAGCTGTACAAAATGAACGGGACCGAATCAGCACCCGAAGATCAAGTTATGAAGACAGCAGCTTGCCCTCCATCAATGTCTTACTGCAGGCAGAAGTCCTGGCACAACAGGTACCTGTTCTTTCCTTTTTGGCCAATACAAAGCATCAGGCACTAGGGCTGCCGAGTAGTTAACAGCAGAGTCTTCAAATTACCAACTCCTTTCTAAGCAACTTATCTGCCAACTCAACACTGGTTTCTCAAAGGCATCCATTACCTGAAACCAGCCCTTCAATGCTCCTGGAACTGTGCTGCAATAATAGCCAATGGTCTGTTCTGCTCTGATTTCTGCTGGAAGAGAACTGGGCAGTGATCGCAATCCAAGGAGCTGTGGCCTTGCACAGGCAGCCTCCCATCCCCAGTGCCTGTCAGGAACTCCTGATTTCAGGTTGCCTGCTCAGTTTTATGAGCAATCGGTTTCATGCTTCTTTTTCTTTAATGTAGATATTCCTTCCAGTGTTTGCTTGAAGTTCCTGATTTCCACAAGCGTACTGCCAAAGCTCACATCCTGAGCATTCACCAAATGGAAAACAACTATTTAAACATCTATCCCTTTTTCCTCATGAAAACAAAGATGGGTTCAAGCTGGAGTGGCAGTCCGTGTTCATGTGGCCCTGCAGATGGCCCCCAGGACAGGGCTCTATGCTAGGGATGGCTGTAAGGACACCCCCTTCAAGGGGGGATATGCCAGAAGGGCTGTGGGCCAAACCTATACAGCAGAGGCACATCCCAGCTCATCCCATGTCTCACTTCATCCTACACAAGTCCTAATGTATTTACATACCCTCTGAAAATAACATTGGTGCTGCTCCCAGAGAGGTGAGATCATGGGGTCTCGAGTCACCAGACCTACAAGGGACGGGCATTCCTGGGGCCCTGAATCCTGTAGTGACACGAGGTGGAGGGTTCGAGTGGGGTCTGCTGATAAAACTACAGCTATTGACAAATGTAAGGGAGCTGTCGCTCTCCCACAGAGCACATATATATTCATTAAACAAGGCAGACTCCAGCACGCTAACTTCTATATGCCTGGCTAATTAGAACAAGATACTGCTGAGGAGCTGTTTTCTCCAAGATCTTGGGTCACTCACTCAGAAGGTTTTATTTGCTAAGCCTTCCGGGGCTTTCTGATTAGGGTAATACATGGTGAGATTTTTACAATCTTATTTATTCAATAATAGCTGTAGAGCTGGAGAACTTCCAGGTAACGCAACCTGAAAAAAACCTGGGGTGGCATTTGGACTCCATTTCCTTAGGGAGGTGGCAGGGTCTGAGCGGGCAGGAAGAGGACAGGAAGAGCTGATGTTGTACATGAGCAGAGAGGGCAGGCGGAGGGCAGTGATGGGGTTGAGTTAATTGCTTACAGAAGCATGAGGATGAAGTAGTGACGAAGGGCAAGTTGTCAGATGAGCTGGGTGACCAGCTAAGCGTGGGAACAGGGCAGGAAGCTGGTGCCTGAGCTTGAGATGTTCTTCCTTGGAGTAATGGTACTTGCAGAGCTCTTGGTGTATTAAATGTCCCAGTTTGCCTCTGCAGTCACAAATCATTCTCAATGCAAAAACATGGTAATCTCACTGCTGGTGTCTGCTAAACACAGCACCCAAACCTTCCCAGGCCTAAGATTTGTCTGTGCTCCTGCTGAGGGATCCTTTCTCTCTTCCCAGATATCATCCCCAGTCCTTGTGATGAATGGAGACATCCGAGGGAAGAAGATCGCCAACATCGCCGACGTGTGCGAGTCCATGAAGCAGCAGCTTTTGGTGCTGGTGGAGTGGGCCAAGTACATCCCTGCGTTCTGTGAGCTGCCCCTGGATGACCAGGTGAGCCCCGTCCCCCCACCTCGCTCTGCCCCGGTGATGACATCCAAAAGCAAAACGAGGGCTGAGACCTTCAAAGAAAATGAGCATTGTTTGCTCTGCTGTCGTGACCGCCAGGCTGATTGGGAGCAGCATCCATACAATGCCACTGCAGGCCATCTGATGTGGGATAATCAGCCGATGAGCACAGTGGTGATAACAGTGAGCTCAAGTTAGGTACACAATCAGGTGTGCATTTTGTATGGATCTGCCAGTCAGTTGTTCCTCAGAGAGATACAGAGAGGTGTTTCCTGCTGAACCCAAACATCAGAGGTCTGCAGCAGATGTTACAGGACATGGCTGTGCCCTGGCGTGTGAGGGAGGTGGGCAGGGACATCACTTCTGGAGGCAGCCAGCGTGGTTCATGTCCCACATAGGAAGGAACTCAGGGATTCCCATTTAGCCAATGTGCAGTCAAAAAATCAGCCTGGATCAGACTCCGATCCTATTACAGAAAGTGAGAGCATCCAGCTGGTCACAAAACCCCATTTGCTCACATTTGCACAGCAAAGAGGCTGCAGCATAGCAGAGACCCAGGGCAGTGCTGCATAACCTCCTGCATCCTTCTGCCATTTGGAACAGAGGCAGTAAACCCGGTTAACAGCTCTGCAAACGACAGCAATTTCCACATGAGCTCATTTTACAGTCGTGGGGCTGTCAGACTTTTCAACAGAAGAAAAGTTTGGCAGCCCCGCCATTGTACAATCAAAACCTAATAAGGAGATCCGAGCCCTTCCCACAGGGGAGGAGGCACTCAGCTCCTCAACTGAAGGAGGTCTGCTATGGTTATCCTGAGCTGTTGTCCTACAACAGGCAGTTCCCGAAGGGCTTTGGAGGGAAGAAGTGATGCATCAAAAGGAATTAATGACATCCACGCTTTCAAGGGACACAGTGTGAGAACAGAGACAGCAAATACCCAGGGGGAATGCAGGGAGGACAGAAATGCCAGGGAGCAGGAGTGAACAAAAATACACAGGCCTATTGCCCAAGGGGCATGAGAGCTGGTCAACATGGGAACATTTAACGCTGGGAAACGCTGGTACATTGCCACTGAAATACTGCCTGAGAATGAATCATCCCTGCCAGCACTTTCATACAGAAGGTCACACCCAACTCATTTTTCCTCTGCACCAAAATGTCGAAGCGCTGGGCTTGGTGGGGCAAAGCCATTTCATTGCAAAGTTAAAGTTCTACTTTGTTGTGTTACAACTTTTATATTTATCGTTAAAGTTCTACTTTGATGTGTTACAACTTCTATGTTTACCCTGGCTGAGAACAGGACGATGTACTGATGTACCTCAGGCTGATCACCAAAAGAACAAATATCACTTAAGAGGGTTTTGCCACGTTGAAGTAAATTACACGAACTCTGCTCAAAGAGAAAAAAAATCCCACAGATTCAATGGAAACAAAGCAGCATTTCTGCTTCCTGAGCTTTTCTTCAATTCCTAACAGGCAGGAGAGCTCCCCGTGAGGCCCCATTCCCCACTGGGAAGCACAGTCTTTTCAACCTCCTCAAGTTTTCAGCAGATGGGGAAGCTCAGTTTTGAGCAGCTCTGCTCATTAGCAGCAGCCCAGCGAACACATCCACCCATGTTTGGATAGCGATAGAGAGAGGCTAGATTTTGGCATACAGATAAAAGCTCCCCAGCATCGTGCCTGCATAGCCTTTTTGCAAGGACATCCACTCTGTTTATTTTGCATAACTCTTTTACACCCTCTGAAAAAAACAAGCCCTCTCTCAGACATCAGCATCTTTTCTAATCAGTGCTTTCTTCCCCAGGTGACACACGCTCCGGACATTTCGGGCAGGGTAGGGCTTTGCTTGGCTTTGTCAGATGCTGAGAGATAACACAGTGAGGAAGGGAATCATCCCCAACAGGACACACTTTTCAGAATCTCTCCTTTAATGTTTAATGATTGTTTTCTTCAGCAGAGGATCCTGGCTGGACATTAAGAGGCCTCTGTGTCATGCTGTCCAATTGTTAACTTCTGTTTCTGCCTAAATCTCTGAAATTTTTAACTGAAGGAGAGCAAAAGATTCAGAACATTCTCAGGAGCCAATGGAGGGTGTAAAATGAAACACTTCAATCATTAACGCCAGGGCAGAAAAACATCCCCTTGGCTTCCCTGGCCCAAACGCCCATTGCTGCAGAGGGAGCAGGTGACCAGAAGGTGACCCCAGCAGCCAGTGGACGTGGGTCTCCACAAGTGGGATTTCAGCAGGAGGTGGGCACTGCTGAGAGATAAAGAGCAAGCAAAACATCAAAACATCATCTCCTCTCACACAGGCACTTGGAGAAGAATCATTCCTGGGCCACTGGGCCACTCAGCCTCGTGTCTGTCTCTGTATCACACAAGTAACGCAGCCCTACTCTTACAGGTGGCACTGCTGCGGGCACATGCAGGTGAACATCTGTTACTGGGAGTTGCCAAGAGGTCCATGGTGTTCAAGGATGTCTTGCTGCTAGGTAAAGAGTGCACTACTGCTCCCCACCAACTGCTTCTGCTAAGCTTCCCTGCCAGGCTGAAGGGGTGGGTGGCTCAGTGTCTGTGGGCATCCCTTCTGCAGGTGGACTGAGCCCTTCTCTGTTTTAGGGAGCCAAGCACAAGCTTTAGGTGTAGCTAGGCCTGGCTCACACTCACATCAATGACATGTTGCTGTGGCAAACATGGGGGAGAGTGAACATCAATATAGCTCCCTCAGGTCAGCACGAGCAGGCAGTGATATGGCTGAGAAAACAGCTCTTGCTCCTTAGGCAGCTTCTCCTTGCTTGAGTGGTTCCCAAAAGGCCGCTCTGGCAACTCAGATCAGCATTTCTGGTGGGCTATGCTAGGGATGGGGTAGAAACAGAAACTTCTCAAGGCTTCCACTGTAACATTATCTCAACATTAGTCCCCTGGATTTTGAACTCTTTGCTACCCTTATGAAGGCTTGGGCAGTGCCAAGGTGATGGTCTCTGTGCTGCTTGTCCAAAGGGAATGACCACATCGTCCCACGGAACTGCCCTGAGCTGGTAGAGGTGAGCCGCGTGGCCATCCGCATCCTAGATGAGCTGGTCCTCCCCTTCCAGGAGCTGCAGATAGACGACAATGAATACGCCTGCTTGAAAGCCATCATCTTCTTCGACCCAGGTATGAGTCAGCTTGCAGCAGGCAAGGGTCACCAGCACAGGGTAATGCCCACTAATACCAGCTGGGAGTTGTGGAAATGCTGCCTGATCTCCCAAGCCCAAACTGTTCTTAAAGGGAGGAGTGAAGTCAATACCTGCTGCTACAGGCTATAGAGTATCACTGAGCTCACCCCAGCCTGCACCCAGAGCTCATGCTATTGCTGAAGGACAGTCACTAGGGGAGCAGCCTGGATGGATTTACTCTGTGTGTTGTTTCAGATGCCAAAGGACTGAGCGATCCCTCTAAGATCAAGCGGATGAGGTACCAGGTGCAGGTCAGCCTGGAGGACTACATCAATGACAGGCAATACGACTCACGGGGCCGCTTTGGAGAGCTGCTGTTGCTGCTGCCTGTGCTGCAGAGCATCACCTGGCAGATGATAGAGCAGATCCAGTTTGTCAAGCTCTTTGGTATGGCTAAGATCGACAACCTGCTGCAGGAGATGCTGCTGGGAGGTGAGTATGTGAGGGTCCTGCAAGAGGACTCTCAGTGCTCCCCAATCACCATCCTCTTGGGAACCACATAGCCATTGTTCTCCACCTGAAAGAGGTGGAGACAGCCCATAAGCAGGTCAGCACCTTGACCCACGTGAAAACATCTCCCCTTGTCAATTGCAGTGATAATGCAGAGTACTCCATTTCTATTCCCCTAAAGAGCTGCTTTACTTTGCAACACCCAAACTCCTACCAGCCAGCTGTTTTACTAGTCCTCCTCTGTCAGAAGAGAGCCAGCAAAACTAAAGGGTCTGAAAGATCAGCTTGATAGCGTGTGTCTGCCCACCTGAGCTGCCTCTGTCTGTCACTGTGGCAACTAAGGTGATATGCATGTTTTTAGGTTCATCAAGTGAAACGCCACATGCTCACCACCCCTTGCATCCTCATCTGATCCAGGAGAACCTGGGAACAAACGTCATTGTGGCCAACACAATGCCTCCTCAGATGCACAACGGGCAGATGTGTGAGTATCACCAGGGAGATGGGAGCTCTCCAGTGTGTGGAGGTAGTTTCTACCTTGCAAGGAAATTTCAATGCAAGATAGAGTCTCTGATCAAGTGTGTGAGAAATTCCTATGCACAAAGGAGGCAAAGACAAACAGAGAAGAGGGTTAGATTAGATTAGACTAAATTAACTGATTCAACAAGATGTTCCCTGTCAGACTGCGACTTTTACATAGCCCTTAAATTCAGGGATGAATGATCCCCTCCAGTGCCTATAATGAAATCAGAGGAAAGGCTCCCCTTCCCCTGAAAGCCTCAAACACAGACCACTCCCACTGCAAAAACACAGGAGAATCTGATCCACCACTCAGGGCTCCCACATGGGAATTTGGACTGAATTCAGCTCCACTCAGCTGACCAAAGAGTGTTGTTAAAAGGTGAAAAGGCAGCAGCTCCCTTCATCCACTGCTCATTATTGTGGCACTTCCAGGACAACTGTTCAGGTCTGCATGTCAAAGCTGCCATGCAGCCAACATACAGGCCATTAGGAGCTAGGGGTTAGCTACAGAGCCTCATGCTTACACCTGGACCTCACACAGACAAGACAAATCCCAGTGTCATCAGGTCTATGTGACCCTCTCCTAATTTTACTTTTCTCTCTGTAGCTACTCCAGAAACTCCTCAGCCATCTCCACCCGCGGGCTCAGGGCCAGAGCAGTACAAGCTACTGCCCGGAGCCATTGCAACCGTGGCAAAACAGCCCACCTCCATCCCACAGCCTGCCATCACAAAGCAGGAGGTCATCTAGCAGCCTGCAGAGCAGCCGGCCACATTTAGAAGACCGTGTGGGAGAAAAGCCCGAGCAGACTCCGTCACTGTGAAAAAAAAAGCCATCCCGAGGTCCTCGGGCACCAGCACACGGACTTGCTTATCGGACTAGCCCACCACTACAAAAGCTGTCTTCCTGCAGCTACAGACAGCACGCACCATGGAGAGCCTCGAGTCATAGAACTAAGACTGAAGCCTTACTGAAACCCACGTTCCTTGGAAGAAGGGCCAGACTGCTGCCTTTCCCCATCAGGAGGCTGCAGTGCCTGGCTGGGGACGCTGCAGTTAGCTGTTTCGCCATTGCTACCTCTCAGCATCCATTCATTGTACACCAGACCCTGTGAACAAGTGATCCTCCAAACCAGGAGGCTGTGCTGGGTGAAAGGAAAGGCTTCATTGCCCCAGGAGCACTGCTGCATCAAAGTACGCTGGGGTTTGCCCGGCAGCACTGTCAGAACTGCTCCTCAGGCTCAGCCCATCCCAGACCTTTCCTTGGTCACTCTTCAGCAACCCTCAGCCAGGTCTAACAAATCTTTCCAGCTGATGCTGGGGCAAAGTCTGTTCCACCAAGAGTCTCCACTGTTTGGACCCTTCTGCCTTTGGATGGGTTTTGCTGTTTCCTCACTGTGGCTGCCCCCCACCTCAAGCCTCAGAGGCAGCCACTGCCAAACCCTTCACACTGCTGCCTTCTCACCACCCATATAGGGCAGCTGGGGATTCAGGAAAAGTCACCTAGTGGGATGGGGCCGGCCCTGCACAGGCTGGTTGTGGGCAGCACTGCCTGAAATATCAGCCAGCCCAGTGCTGCCCCTGAGCAGCCAGAGAACCATGTGGTGCTGGTTCAGAAGAAGCATGGGCAGGACATGGGAAGGGGAGAGAGCCTCACACACGGGCTGCCCAATGCCAGGGGATTTGTGACCCAGTAGTTCAGTTCAGAGCCAGCTTAACGCTGAGGTACGTGTCCAGTTCAGTGCCACTCCCTTTGCGTAGAGTGAGTGGCTGATAACAGATTTATAGGGCTTCGTAACAGGATAAGAATTCCTTATGGCTCCTGCAGATCTCAGAGGGTTTGGGAGCGGTCACCTCAAAGCAGAGCACTTCGAGTCCTGCTGTGAGGACTGACACAGGTCAGGGCCAGATCCCTGCAGCCTGCACCATCAGTGCTGCCCCAGCTGTGCCCTGGTCTCCTGCTGCCCAGTCCTTCTTCCAGGGCTGCAGTTGCACCGATACAACCTTTGGTTTACAGCTGAAATCAGGCCAGCTCATTCCTGGAGCTCACAAAGCAACTTCAGGCTTCCCTTCTCACTCATTGCTGGCAGCACCAAGGCAGAGGCACCAAGAAAACCTGGAATGAGAGCTTTTCATCAGAAGAGACTCAACAGCAGCAAATGCACAGCACCTGTGATCTGGGAAACCCAGCATGGAAGAAAACAACCCTGGTTCAGCGCTGGGGCAGCAGCAGGTCTAACCATCCATAGACCATGTTCCTGAGGGTCCCAGCCTCATGGTTGGATGCCCACAGCTGCCGAGGGGCCCAGAGAGGCCCCTGGGATGGATCTGAGCTGAGCCAGAGGAGCTGCAGATCCCTCCCTTGATCACCAATGCAAAAAGGAACCGCCTCGCCTCGCGCTGGTGGCATCCCGAGTATTGTATTGTCTCTCAGAGCTGGTGACATTATACCCAGTAATTTATTGCAATGATGAAGCCAATCACTTTCTGTAAATTATTTTGTAAATCACATTGATTATTTATAATTGGGAAATTAAATGCAAAAAAAAAACAACAAAAAAACCAACCAACCTTCACAACCAGGCTGTCTTTTCCAACCCCATTTCCTGCATGCAGAGCTACTCTGTGGGGAACCATTTTGGTCCATTTACACCAAGCATTCCTCAATACTGTACATCCATTTTTGCTGCTTACTGCCTTCCAATGGAAACAGAGGAATATTTCTTCACTAGAGTTTGTATTCATTAAAAAATAAGAAGAAAAAAGATAATAAATAAATGCCAAACTATTTTCTAACTTTTCCCAGACAGCTGGATTTCTTTCTTCTGGGAGGAGTTCTTATAAACCAAGGAGTACACCCCCCTGCTGCTATGAGCACAAAGCATTTGTGCATTAAGGAAACAACCCAAACAAGTGTTTGATGCTGCTGCTGCTTCATGGCAATCCTAATGTTAGCTGGAGTCTGAGGCCCTCAGGCCACATGTGCCAGAAGCATAAGACAGAATGGCAAACTCAATTTTCATTAAAAAACAAACAAACACACATGAAGAATAAATATTTACCTTCTACGATTACAGAGAGCTTAAAAAATTAACCTCGCTCTGAGTGCCAAGCAATGGAAGCCTAAATATGTTATTAGCATTCTGAACCCATGAATTTTGAGGTCCTTGTTGCATTTTAAAGGCTATTTTGGAGCAGTTTGGGTGATGATTCTGCTTTGGCTAACACACATCCAGCTACTGCTGGCAGCAGGTACAGCCGAAAGCAGGCAAAGCCTACAGGGCACAATGAGACAATAAAGTGAAAGTCAGCCTGTCACCTGTCATAAAGGTGAAGAAATACACCAACAATTAGAGAAGGCTCTTAATGACCTGCTCTCCTGATCACACGAGTCTGTTCTCAGCTGCAGCATGACCAGGAAGATAACGGGAAGACAAGAGAGAGGACCAGAGTGCTGCACAGATTAGGTCAGCGGCAGAAGCACCATCCAGCTCTGATCCCCAGGAGATGCCCTGCGTGTCCCCCACCTGCTCCCCCAGTGCAAAATGAGGGCAGTCCTGCCCTGGGGGGAGCTGCAGCCTGTACCATGCACTGACCTTTAGTGACAGCTGTGTCAGTGAATGATGCCAGCAGGTATGAGATGAAAAGCTCTGCTTGAGGACTACATGGAGACAAGGCTCCACTATGAGGCCCCAGAGTAGGGCAGACCTTGAATAACACTCCCTCAACAATTGTGTTCCCTTCCCTGGCTGAGCAGCAGAGCCCCAGTGCCATGGCTGAACATGTGAACACAGTGACTGAGTGGCTGGGCCAGGCAGAAGAAGGAAGAGGTAGCAGTTCTTTGCCATGAATGTGAAATTAAACCCAGGGCTCCCCTGCCTGCCACAGGAACCCTGTGAACCACAGTTGGGTATATGCCCTAATAACACCATATAAGCAATATCAAATCTTCGAAGCAATAAATTCTCATGGATCCCTTTGTGAACTACTCTATCAAGGTTGCCCTTTACCTGGTTAATCTTAAATCAGTGCAGTCCCTACAGAAGGTTTCTCATTGCTGGTTTCAACTCACTTGAAAATAAACCCACAATATGCCCCAGAGACAACCTTGTCCTTACGTGGCATCCTCAGCCAGAGCCCTCACCCCACCTGTCCCTCCTGCCCAAAATCACACCATGGCACCGGCCTTGCCACACATGGGCTGTGTTTTATCCTCCACAAAGGCAGTGTCCCACATCACAGGAGATGGCCTCCATAAGGACAGCAGCACTGGCCTTTAAGACAACTATCTGCCATTGCTTTTAGTGAGGAGAGCTTTTTACTGTCCTCTTTGGCGCCGCTATGTGAACTGAGGACGTTATCCTGGGGATCAGAATCTCCAGCTGCAAGATATTTTCATGATGTCCAAGCAAAGATCTGCAGAAGCGGTATTTTTAGGTACCCTGGCCACTAAGAAATGCATTCTTTTCATATTCCTTATATAACCCTCATCTGAAATAGCCAACAGGCTTTGGAGCCTTTTCCGCAGCTTTCGTATCTCAGTGGAAAGAAACAAACAACAGGATAAATAAATAAATAAGGCAAATGAGTTTTATGGCCCGCATATCATCTCTGACAAAAGCAACTATTGCTGCTATTAAACTCGCAAGTGCACACAGAGCCACAGATAGCCATGAAAAACAAGAGGCAGGAAAGACAGCTCAGCAACGTGGCACTGCTGAGCCAGGCAATTCCGCCTGCCAGGCTGTGCTTCTTTCAAGGCTGAGCGCAACAAACACCAACCAGTTTGGGGATGTGGGCCAGGCACTGCACAACCCCCTTCCACCCCAAGAGGCCAGAGGAGGAAGGGTAAGCTGTTAGTACGTTTCAAATCCCTCTCCCCATTCCTTATTAAGGTGTGACCCTGACAGCCATAAACACACCTAGCACCTGAAAAATTGCCAGCCAGGCCAATAAACACAGCAATATAGTGTCAGCTTCATGACATGCGTATTGAGCAGCACAGCTCAGCACAAACAAGGCACTTCCTGCAGCTCACTGCCTTGTGTAAGGGGCTGCTGGTGTGAGCCGTGTGTGCTCTGTGTTAAAGAGGTGAAGAGCTCTTGGTCTAAGCTGTGTCTTGGGAAGAAGGGCGGTTTGGGAATCGTATTCCTGATGTTAGATATTAGGGAAATTTTCTTCTCCAAAACAGTGCTAATGCAGTGGCACAGCTGCACAGGGAGTGCTGGGGTCACCATCCCTGGAGGTGTTCAGGAGCTGTGGGGATGTGGCACTGGGGGACATGGCAGGGTGGGATGGGGTTGGGCTTGGTGGTCCTACTGGTCTTTTCCAACCCTAATGACTTTATGATGGCATGGCTTCCTCTGGCTCTGGTCTTGTAGCACTGCCAGGTGTGCTGTGGCTGCTGTCAGCTCTGAGGCCTGAGAATGGCCCTGCAACAGGACATCAGCTGTAATGCTGCATGCGCAGTGTGTGACCACCACGTGTCCCCACGAGGTCTGGGTGCGAAGTGTCTGCCTGCACACAGCTGCTCCTATGGCAGATTTGTATGCATTTGCATAGTGCTGCCTGCTTCCATCGCTTTGCATGCACCTCTGGCCTGCCACACACGTGGGCAGAGCACGTGCAGAGCAGGGGCAGAGCTCTGCAGAGGGTGCTGCTGCACCCCAGGGACCAGAGCCCCTCTCTGCCCGAACTGCTCACAGATTATCTTTATTACCGGACTGTTATGTTTGCTCAGTTTAGAGATCTAATATCAGTTTAAAGCCTTCTCTGCTAGCAGTGCTGTTTGAAGTCATGCTCGCTTTTAGGCCTCAGCTTGCCAAGACTGTAAAATGTTTATTGCTAATGGTGGAAAAGCTTAAAGAAGCCAAGATAACTTTCCCAGGCCGGGCATTAAGACTGTTTGGATAAGTAAATGAGTGAAGAGTACTACATGGACTTCATTAAATATCAACCAACACCAACAGCCACCCATTTATAACACAATGGCAGGGCAGGAGCACCCAGCAGCAGCGGAGCTGAGAAAGGGACCAACCAGGCAATAAGGGAGAGGAAGGCTGGGATCCCCACGGGGCTCAGCATGGCTCCAAGGCCAGGCAGCACAACTCCTGGCCCAGGCTCCTACAAAGTGTGTCAGAATCGGAGCTGATGAGGCAGGAGCTGAGCACAGAGCAGCCCATCATGCAGGGAGCTGTGCATGCACACAGTGCAGTGCATCCTGCCTCCTGCAGCCACAGGTAAGGACAGGATCCGCAGTGAGGGGAGGGCTGCCTGGATGCCTGCTTCCATTTTTTAAGCTCTTACTTCCTTATAGACATGTCTCATGTTTAATGGTTTCCAATCACAGCACAGCACTCAGTAAACTACAGGAACTCTCACCACCACCCCGTGGTGTCACAGCCAGTATCTTAACAACCCCCCAACACTCAGCTCTGGACTCAGATCCTCCCTCATATTCACCACCCACCGTTCCATTTGAGTTCAATGCTCTCCACATGAGCAGAGTTCAAACCCGAGCTCCTGTTTGAGGACCGACCCCGAGTTACATTCCATCTCCAGCCCTTCACTACACGCTGTTCTCACTTCTGCTTTCCTTCCTTATTCTCTTTGCCTTATGCCAGCCTGTCCCTACCCATCCCATCAGCCACCCACACCTACACCCCGATACAGCAGCAATTAACCAGCTCCAATTGGACTAACCCATCTCCCCTCTTTCTTAGGGACACAAGGACCCCACTCTCTGCACACAGCACAAACTCCAGCTCACAAGCCCAGCATTCGGTGTTTTTAAGCCCCTCCTCAGCCCAGCCGGACCCGCTGCTGATCACAGCCCGGAGCCGGGATGCAGCACAGCTGCGGACACCCCTCATCCTACTGCACCAAGCACGGACACGCGGCCCTAAATGCCAGCACCCCATACACTGTGCCGGCACCGCGGCTCCCTCTCCGCTCTCGGGCTCCCCCTGCTGGCTGTATGGCCGCACAGCTCCGGTGCGTGCGCAGCGCTGCGGGGCGGGGCGGCGCTTCCTGGCGGCTGCTCTGGTTCCGGGGCGCCGCTGCCTGGAGACGGCGGGGCCGCTCCGGTACGGCCGGGAACGGGAACGGGGGCTGCGGGGCGGAGCGGGGCGGGAGGCGAGAGGCGAGAGGGAGCGGAGCCGGGAGGGCCGCGGAGCTGCCTGGGTGCAGGCGGGGACCCGGCCCCGAGCCCGCAGCTGAGCGCTCCGGCGGCCTGTGCCCACCGCTCGGACCGGTACCGGCCCTTAGAGAACAGCCCCCCGGGATGGAGCTGCGTTGTTCCGCTCCCAGCACGGGTTGCAGGAGCCGCCCCGCGCTCCGGACTTTGTCACCTCCCGCTCCTCCCCTCGGTGTTGGGTTTAGGAGCGTCCCTCACCGGGGTGCTCTCCTTTGGCTGTAGTTTGCAGTTGGACGCTGTCAGAAATACGTGTTAAGAGCCGTGTGATTCTCGTGCAACCCGAATTCTTGTATAACTTCTGTTTGGCTGGTTGGCACCCAAGGGCGCTCCATGCCTGCTGTGCGGGATGAGCAGATCAGACACACTGTGCTTCCTAATGCCAACAACAGGTTGGCAGTGCCTGAGCTGCTCCAGCCTGTAGCGCCGGTTCCTCTGCAGGGACACGGCACATCCCAAATGCAGACGTGTCAAAGGTCTCTCCCACGTCAATCAGTTCTCTATGCAGTAGCGGTCTGTCGCGTTGCTTGTCACTTATGAGCTTGCTTTTTCACAGATTGCTGCCACATGATGTCAGGGGACAGTGACTGCACGAGGGCGAGTCCATCTGCAGGCTCTCCATCAGACACTGAGCTGTTGCTGCTGGGTCGGCCGAAGTATGTTTGCTCGTTGTCTCCTGATCTGGTTACCAAAGCCCGCGAGGAGCTCCAGGAGAAACCTGAATGGCGGCTCCGAGACGTGCAGGCACTCCGAGACATGGTGTGCAAAGAATACCCCTCCCTGGGGACCTGCCTGGACGATGCCTTCCTGCTCAGGTTCCTCAGAGCCAGGAAATTCGATTACGACCGAGCGCTGCAGCTCCTGGTGAACTACCACAGCTGTCGGAGGAGCTGGCCCGAGGTGTTCAACAACTTGAAGCCTTCTGCAATAAAGCCTGTCCTGGAGTCTGGTTTTGTCACTGTGCTGCCCCATCGAGACCCGGAGGGACGCCACGTCGTCTGCATCCGTCCAGGTACTGACATGCATGAGTAGCTTCTCTAACCCCGAGGCATTTCTGGGCCCAGAATCTGTCCTGCTCTCCTGTGAACACTGGCTAATTCAGCAGGGTACATGGGTGCTGGCTGAAATGGGAACAGCCAGCTTGTGCAGGGACTTTATCATTAGCCAACGTTATGCCGGCTCCTTTTCCTGTCTCAGCAATAGCTGCAGTTGAGTAAAACCCAGGAAGCATTGCGGTGTGCTGATGAAATGTTTGGTGATGCCAGAAGATTTACTGGCTGGTAACTCAGAATACAACAGGCCTGCTGGCCTACAGAAGCTTGTAATTTGCTTTGATAATAAGTGGAGAGGAGCCTGTCACTTTGATTCCAGTGTACACAGTCAGGTTGCAGTGTGCTTTTGGCACTGCCAGGCTTGCTCTGAGTTTGACTTCATTTGTTCTCCTCTTTTCCATTTACCTGCCTTCTTTCTGAGCTAAAGCTGCTTTAATCAGCTGTGCTGGGTGGAGATCAGGGTTCCTACCACCACTGCCTTGCTCCTTGCAGTAAACACAAGTTGCCATTGATCTGTTCTGAACTAGAACTGTGGCTATTAAAGACCTTTAAAGTCCAGGAAAATAGAAAATTAGTTTTTGGAATGTGTATTGTTAGCTTATATTTACTTTTCAACTTACCATCCATGTCTTGTAACCTCAGACAGATGGACACCCAGTAATTATCCGATTACTGAGAACATTCGTGCCATATACTTAACGTTAGAAAAACTCATTCAGTCCGAAGAGACCCAGGTGAATGGAATTGTAATCCTGGCAGACTACAAAGGAGTCAGCTTATCTAAGGCGTCTCATTTTGGTCCTTTTGTAGCCAAAAAAGTAATTGGAATTCTTCAGGTAAGACCTGAACCGGTGGGAAAATAAGTTTGTTCATTGTAAATGAATGCTTCTGTGTCTTTAAAAGAGTTCTTGATTGTATTGCCAGAAACTTAAGCATCCTGTATTTTACTGGGAGAATTAAGACATGTCCCTGCCCGAGCAGTTTCTCAGACCCTTTCCAGCTTCCCCAACAACGTAGGGAATGAAGCTTTACTGTGTGCAGGTTTCTCATCCCTTGACTTCATGCCCACAGCTCTCATAAAGCTCCCTGTCAGAAGGTGCATTTCTCTTGCTATGGTGGTTGATGTTGTTCTATCAGGTAAAAGTTTGGAAGGCAGGGGGTTGTGCTGACAGCCAGTCTCAGGACATAGAAAGAAAAGAGGAAAATAACAAATGTTTTTTTAAACTGCACTATAAAAATCTTCTTTCCTCTTCAGGATGGATTTCCCATTCGAATAAAAGCTGTTAACATAATAAACGAACCTCGTATATTCAAAGGCATTTTTGCCATTATCAAGCCTTTTCTGAAGGAAAAGATAGCAAACCGGGTAAGGATTTGTGTCATTGTGACGTTAATGCTAATGTTTGGAAGTTCTTTGCTCAGCCCCCTCAAGTAAAACCTGTTGAAAAACCTCGGTGCCATTTACTTGATTGAGCTGGTCCTGTCTATGTTAACCTTTACAAATTCTTCAGGCTCTGAAGACTTTCATATTGGTATAACAAGAATGATGCTTTGTATATCTGCTGTATGTTCAGGACATGGACTTCATCTCTGGGGCTGTGTTATCCTGGAGAGTAACACTGTGTGGTTTATAAGGTGGTGTCACAGGAAGGCCTTGTCCTCCCCTTGCTTTTCTCCCTTACCCAAGTGTCCAGCACGGCCCTGGGTGGGTGCTGTATGACTGGATGTAACTGCAAAGGGTGATGCTCTTCTCCATGAAGGAAAAATACTGTAGGTCCTACAAATGAACTTGAGGATAAGTTGAACCTGGAATGCCTGCACAGACTGACACACCTGAAGCCTTTCTTGCTGGGCTTTATGCTGCACTAGACTTAGTTCACTTCAGTCCTTCTCACAAGCGTGTTTAACAGCACCTGCCTGCTGCTGTGTGCTGACACCTGCACGTAAAGCCATCCCTTCTACACTTCGCTCTGTAATTCAAAGCAAGCTCTTCAGCTGACTAGAAATATGCCACAAAGTATTTGGTATGCACTAGTAACATTATTTTTTGCTTTCTTCTTCAGTTTTTTCTTCATGGCTCTGACCTGAATTCTCTTCATCAAAACATTCCTCCAGTGATTCTCCCTGAAGAATACGGGGGCACTGCAGGGAAGCTGGACATCTCAGCATGGAACGAGCTTCTCTTGGCCTCCGAAGAGGATTTCCTGCATGATTTCTCCCAGCTGGTTCTCCCGTGTGACAGCTCTCCCCATGACATGCTAGTGAGTGGGGATGCTGATGAAAAGCAATGCGATGATTCCTTGCGAGGCATGAAACCTCAGCTCTATTATTGCTACTAACAAACTGGTGAAGGGAAGCTTTAGAGCAGTGAAGACCTCTTCTGTTCTCATAGGCGATGTTGTGAACTCTGCCTTACTCCTAAACCTGCAGTTTAGGAACAGACTGCTGAGGCACTTTACACTGTAGAACCAAAGGAAGCTGAAGAGGGCACAGTGGGGGCAGGGCAGAGTTTGCAGAGGGTAATGGGAAAGAGCATATCATTAGCAAGTTATGTAGAATACCTACAGCTAGTCAACCTCTGGGGAAGATGCAAACTTGCCTATTCCTTTGAATTATCAAAACAGAAATGCAGGATGGTAAGTTTGATAGTTTCTTCCCCCCACCCCAGTTAAAAGTGACAATTTACCAGCTTTATGGCTGTCCATTCCCTTCTCTTTCTGAAAACACCCATAACCCAAGAAAAACAACTGTCAGTTGCTTCATGAACCCTGTGAGATATAGTTCTGTCAGTGGAGACTGCTTACAACCATAGGCGTTTAACTTGGCCTGTCCCCTGTCACTGTGTTCAGATTGCATTTCTGGAATATCTGAGTGAATATTTGGCTCAAATTAACACAGAAAGCTTTCTTATCTATGAATACCAGTATGGAAATTCTCTGAAACTTTCTCACAGAAAGAAATTAACTATTAGAACAGCAATCTCAAGGCTTAATGTAAACAGAAGCAGTCTTCATGGTCAGAACACAGTGAATTTCTCCAATCAGGTAATGAGACATTTGATTAGATTCAAGTTCAGATACTGAGGTTTGGGAACCAAACGAGAAAGACTCTCACCCACCTTTCCATGTCACCAGTTGTTCTTTTCTTCAGCTGGTTGCAATGAGGAAGTTGGTAAGTAACTCATAGGCAGAATTTGTAGGGCAACTTCATAGCAGCTGGCACGATGTATAGAAGGCAATACTTCATGCAGGAGAGCAAGGTGCTTCTTAAGCTTGCTATGCTGGCCAGAATTTAAGTCTTTGTGAAACCAAATGCAGTCAGGCTGTTTGAAAGCACATTCTTCAATTTTCTGGTATTGTAGCATTTTAATTTATTATTATTTTTTTACTGTGCTTGTCTGCACTTTTGTGAAATGTTACAACTCTGGTTTCTGCTTTGTTGATCTCTTTTGTCTTTGGTTGTCATGTTCTTTATGAAGATCGACTTGAATCTCATCTCTGTAATATTTACCCATAACTTGTATGCTTGTGCTTAGAGGTCTTTGTCTAGAAACAGAACTAAGACTCCAGTGTTGCATCAGGGTAAGGTATCCCACGTTTAAATCGCCTGTTCCACTCCCTAAGTTCCATGTGGTTAAATGGTCTAGAATTAGAGCTTAACCGTCAGCACACTCTTTGCACATGTTCTTCTGCACTGTAGTGGTGTAGAGGTGGGTAACCTCGCTAGAAACAAGAAAGCACACCTGATTATTTCAAGGTGAAATATTTCACTGCTTGGTGAAAAAGAACATCCCTTCTACCAGGAGACTTATCTCAAGCTTCCTCTGGCTGAAAACCTTATTTAGTGCCAAGTATAGTAAAAAGCAAACCCTGATATCTTGAGAATTTCACACATTTGTTTTTCAAAGTGCCAAATTCTGTCTTGAATGTCTTTTTCCCTCTCAGACCCCCTACATTATGACTGCTCTGCCAGAAACCTCCTCTGCCACCACAGTAATGGCTTGCTGACCTGGCAGCAGATATCATCCAGGATCTTGGGGGTGCCAAATGCCAGACCTCTCATCTAAGCACTATAAAAGCAGATCAGGTTTTGAGAAGGGGTGAGCCACAAGGCTTATTCCTGAGTGGCAGCCCAGAATGTCAGTGTGGGTAAGGAACTCATCACTTGACCTGCTTTAGAACAAAGACATAAAGAAATTAATTTCCCTTGTTTATAGCTTTTTGTTTTTCCCCTTACCTTTATAAATCTTACTCCTCTTTGACAGCTGTGACCTTAAGCACAGGCTTAAAAAATAACAACACTTCCTGCTACATAAAATAAGCTTAAAAAGTACTGCTAGGCACTTCCTCTTCATTTTTGACCAAAATGAGGTACATGTTTTGCAGAGATTTCTTTGTGCCATGTAGCAAGATGTTAGTATGCAGGCCATGACTTAAGTGGCTACCCACACTCTTTACCTGACAGAATGTAGAGGCTGGTCTGGTCTTTACTGCCTTTGAGTGCCTCTTAACTCCAGCCACAATACACAACCCTTAAAAATAAAAGTGTTTTGACAGCTCTGTTAGAAAAGCTGTTTGGATCCACTTATTTAATTACTAGAGAAGGAAACCGAATATTCAAAATTCAGTGTGTCCATCACATGAAAAAGAGCCATGATCTTCTGGCTGCACCTGAGGAACATTAAAGGAACCAATTGCTTTTTCATGCTCATACATTCTCTAGCACAGTAAGTAAAACAAATCCATCTCACCTTCCCCTTTTCTCCTGTGCTTACAGAGAAAATACATCATTTCCTCTAATTTTTAACATAATAGGAAATGAAATATTATCCAAGCTGAAAACAGCTTGTGTTACACCTCCAAATCTTCTTAAAGCTGCATCGTTAATGTCAGGATACATCACTTTAGCCACACTTATCTGTATCATATGTTGTTCCTTGGCTTTAGAACTTACTTAAGCTGTATCTCTAACCCTTTCTAGGTTTGAAGCCAGTGCTCAGGAAGCACAGCTGTTTTAAGTGCACCTGACTACAAAGCTGAAAGCATTCTTTGAGCTTTAGCACTTGCTAGCAAAGAAAGAAAATTGTTCTCAAAATTTAACACATCAGATTTAAGTCTCCTTATCTGCAGGTTATGAGAATAGGTAGGAAAAACTATTCAACTTAGCAGGTTTGGTTCCTCTTCCCCCTGCCCACCTCTTCACAGCACTAAAACTGATCAGAGATTTTACTATACTTGACATAACTTTGTTTTCAGAGGTTGTATGCCTCTGGAAAGCCATCCCTGCCAAATCCAACACATGACAATGAATTGTACTCAGACTGCATGGGGGTAGCCACAGCTTTGAGCATTACGTGGGATGAGAGTTAGCTGCATACTGTACATAAAGATACTTGAATTTATACTCTTGCAATGGGTATTATAAACCCTGAGGTATTTTCAGGATATGGGTTGATGTTTCAGTTGTTTTTTTGTTAAATCTCATTTTGGCATGAATTAATCACGGTGTTATTCAAACTAATCATTTTGCCTTTTGTCATATGTGGGCCTAGAGGTGCTGGGTGGTTAAGTGTACATGTTATTTTGACAAAATCTTATTTTTATATTGCATTTTATAAAATGGAGTGGTCAAAATATGTAATTTTATGATGCATGACTGGGTGATTAAATACATTACCGTAACGGCTGCTCATTTTGTACTTTCCATATAGCTGCCTTGAGTCATTTTGGGGTATGTTACAGTAAAAAGGAACAGCAATGTATACTTAAGTCCACACTAAAACATGGCTGCAACTAAACATAACAGAGCATTATATTACAAGAGGAGTTGGTTTTTACTGCAGTTTTTGCTTGAATGATAAACTGAGCAGTTTCAAGGAACAGGATGTGACATTCAGAAAAGTCTTTTGGAAGATGCAGTTTGTTTCAAAAGAAATACATTGTAATTTACTATTTGCTGCACTGAGAAAGTGTCCAGTCACATCCACATGGTGACTGCAGCAGCCTAACAGCCAATTAATATTTTCATAATCATATATAATAATACTTTGCCTTAGAGAGTAACTGCTTCAATCCTTAACACTTCTCAATAGAGCTGGGAGAGTTCCAGTAGTTAGTCCATTTTATTCAACGAGTTTACAGTGCAAATACCATAGTGCCAATAATATTCATTCCATATACACTTTTATAAGCATGTTAGACAAGTGAAAATTAGAAACTCTATTTTTCCACCATAATCACGAAGATGTATGAACTAGTCTTACTTACTATTATACTGCTTACTATTTGGCAAACATACAACCAAAAAGGTTATCATAGAAATTGCCTCTTAGAAAGGGCAAACTTGTGCTTAAAGGAATAACGAGTTAACAGCTTTTCAGCTCAAAGGCCTGTTGTTTTGGTGGGGAGTGAGGGGTTTCTGCCACACCACAGGAAGGTAAGCATCATTTAAATAAACTACTTGAAATAAACTTTAGTAGTGGAATGTAGAAATTAGTGTGGCTTACGCCTCAAGGAAGAAGCGTTAGCAGCAGTGCACTATGCCCAACATAATTTGTTCTTTAAAATATATTACTTCATATTTAGATAAAATTTACTTTGTTTAACACTAAGGTTGGGGCTACTGGTCATAAGTTTTCTTTTGTGCTTTGGCAGCACTGCAGTAGTGAGTTTTATAAATGCAGTAATAAGATAACCATGACTTAAGGTTAAAATAAAAAGGTAACTGAGAATTTTGATCCTGCAGCAAGCATTGTGCAATACTTAACTGTGCATCCACCTGCATGTTAATATATTGACATAAGAAAAGACAGTATTTGCCTTAATAACTAAAGCAATACATAAACATTTTGGCTTTAAGCAAAGAATTCCCAACCTCTGTAAGCTCAGACAGATGCAGCTATTTAACTGAAGTCTCTGTTAGTAAAGATAATGGGAGCCACCAGGGTCCAAACGTAGAAAAGGAGGCAAACCCAGCTGGAAGTTATCTTCACCCACACAGCTGGCCACTTACTTGTCATTGTTTTAAAATCCGCATCAGGGCTGAAAAGCAAAGAAAGAAGTTACCAGATTTAGAAAATGCTTTCCCCTATTTCTTCTACTTCTCAAATCAATTTGAAATTCAGAGAATTCCTGGACAATCCAAATACCAAGGCCTTTGTGCCAGACTGGTGAGACAGCCAGCAGTTTCCCCATGGCTCCTTGGGCCTTTTGCTCTCCACTCCACTTTCAAACTAGATCTGCTTGCATACATTGATGTGCTGCTCTTCAAAGAAGTCTTCCAGCGAGCTGTGCAATAGACTCTTGCTAGCTGCTGCTCCACAAGCATATTTGTTAATTAATACAGTGTTGCATTTATGGGAAGAGCTTTGTAAGCTGCAGAAGCTGAACTATGTCCCAGCACTCCCAGCAGATCTAGGGAAACATTCCTTTTAGCAACATATCCCTGCACAGCTTTCCCAGGCTGACAGAGCCAGTAGGTTTGGCTTAAGTCTGGCCTCAGATGGGCATCCCAGGAGACCATTTATCTTATATGTATCCTTCCTGCTGCTCGCATCGCAGAGTTTGGTAGCTCCACTAGGAGTATACTGATTTTGTGTCTTTTTGTGCAAGTCTTTGTGTTGCTGTTTTTTTTACATCCTTAATTCAGCAACTCAAAAAATGACAAGTCACAACTAATGCAACTGGCATAGGGACAGCACCTTAAACAGCTTGTCAGGAATAATTCCCATCCTCCTAGAAATGCTGGCAAATGTGTGCAACCTATTAATTTCTGTCTTGCTCTTACCTGTACCAGTTTGTGAGTGTCATCATGATGTAAAGAGAGGCAAGCGAGAGCATGAAGTGAAAGAAGGCATAGTTGTACTGAACACCATCTTTCTCGTTATCCATTACACGGCGCACGTCTCCATCCTCTGCAGTCCCGCTGCCTGTTCCCCCAGCCTCCTCCAGAATGGCACTGTCACTCACAGACAGCGTCAGTTTGTTCACTTGGCTGTTACTTGAAGAGCGAATGCTGCAGCGTAACCCAAAGAAAAACAGGGTTAAGAACTCCTTTTTCAAGAAGCTATTATTGCTAATAAAACTTGAAACGGATCACAGTGAAAGTCAGGACTAGCAAATAACATTGGTGAAGCCCATCTGAAAAACAAAATATCACTTCTTACATCTGTTTGCGCTTGAGCTTTTGTTAACATAAACAAACCAGCAGCTCTAATCCAGGCCTTGCCCTACATTGTGTTACATTACTGGAGTTGGGCTAATAAAGTTTATGGTCACCCACAAAACAGAAGGCCATTTTATTAGTTGTATTTGGCTTGGGCCTGAAATCACATATGAACAAAAAGCAGGTACATTGATTTTTACTGGGCTATAGTCAAATGAAAAAGGCAGATAGTTGTTAACTATTTGATAGCAGTGCAGATCCTACCTGGAATACAGGAGGCAAAAGACAAATATAGCCAATCCAACAATACTCTGGGCATCCCACCACTGCAGGGACTTGGGTGGAGCTGGAGTAGCAGGTATGACAGTAGTATTTGCTGGAGCAATCGTAGGCGCAGCTATCTGAGTAATGATGTTCAGCAAATTTGGGTTACAGTTCCGTTCTGAAAGGAATTTTGAGGCAGATTAAGGTTAGATGAGCTTCAACAGTTTCAGTTAATGCAGAAGTTTATGATTTACCATTCCCTTTCACTGCTCATCTCTGATTCCCTATAGATAACAGCAGCATGCAGTGTTTTTCCTTCTTGTGAGTTAGGCAATGTTTTAGTATTTAAATAAATAAATCAGAATATGCTGATACTATTTCCTTTCTCCTCACAGATACACCAGTTTAGTGCTAGAAAGAGACAAACTGATTGTTTCACAGTTAAGTTAGCTGTACTTTTTCATTAGACTTTATCTAGACAGAAGATCAGCAGTCCTCATGCAGTGACCTGCACTGAGTCACACCAACGACTTCACACGAATATACATTACTCAGAACTAATCTCTTGCTTACCAGGCTCATTGGACATGGCTGACCAAGTGAGATACATGGTGTAAAGGGTAATAATGGAGGACTGGAGAAGGCCAGATCGAGGTTGATGTTCCTGTTGAATAACAAACCAGCATGAAAAGGGCAGCTTCTATCTATAGTTAAATGAACAGCTACCTAATTTCAGTCTTCAGGAAGGCATTGGGCTTCATACTGCTTGAAAAACAGGAGTAATAAAACTTACAATAACATAGTTCACACAACAAACAACTCAAACACAGAAGGGCTAAGGAAACCAAAGCCAGTTCTTCTGTGCTCGAGAGTCAGTTAAAGATTCTTCCTGAACTTGCTTAGCAGTTTTCTGGATATGAATCTAGTATGTGGTTTGGAGCAATACCAGTTTGGAATCAACTAACATGAAAGCTTCTTACTGATATTAAACACTCTTACCCATGATTACAAAGCCAGACTATTACAATAATAAATTCCATTCTTATGTTACTTTTTCCCTTACAGGTTATTTGTTCTGCCAGAACCTCCACCACCAAAGCCATGCCAGCAGCAACACCCACGGAAACCTAACTTCAAAACAATGTTGCAAAAAACATTAAAAAGCCCATCCTCAGGAAATGCATCACTACAATGCATTGCTCTCAGAGCCTTTTTTTCTAAAAACTATTATTTATTCCTTAAATATCCCCAGCTAGCACTGTTACAATAGCCAAGCATTAGAACTCTTCTGTCTGGCTGCATTGGTATGACACCCTTCTTACTTTCTTGCTTTGTATGCCAGAATGAAATAGCAAAGAAAAACAGTACCTGAACTTTTGGAAGGATGGAAACAATAGATACAGCAAGGCACAGGATCATATTAAAGCTTATGAAGAATTTGTTTTCAGTGCAGTCCTCAGGTGTTGTATAGAAAACATAAAAGAGCACAATAAAAACCACTGACAAGCCATAGAACAAGCTTGTACAGGCCAGCAGAGCTGCAGAGAGGAAAAATAACTATTAGAATAAGGACATAAAACTTTAACAGTCCATCTAGAGTGATTTAAATATTGACTAGCAGTGTAAAGGGACCATTCCCCTTCCTCATTTATAAACCTGATTAAGCAAGCTAGACTAGCAGAAGGCAGTGTTATTAAATGTGGCCAACATGGCCAGATGTCTGCTTTGGTTCTCTAGGCAGTGTGGCTCAGAGGGAAACCAATGCTTCCATCAGGGGAACAAGATCTGTCTTCTGGATGCAGTTTAGCTGGTTTTACTGTGCAGTCAAGTCTGAGCATCAAAAAGGACAGCACTTTCTGCATGCTTCCAGTGAGCTGAAGGCCACTGTTTACATTTTCATTCTTGTATGTTTTTGATATGAAGCTAGAAAATGCTGTTACAGCATTTACATCTATGAACAAAGAACCAGAACTATTAGCACTGATTTCAGTAGAAAAGTTAGCAACATGCCAAGGTGTGCTGCTGTAGTGCAGCCACCATCACTGACATAAGTGACCTTCTGAGGGTGTCAATCAACAAGTTGATAAAACAAAGTCAGAATTGAAGAGAACCAGGCTACCAGCTCTGCACTCACACTGCAGACTGGACAAGTCAAGCATTGTTTATTATGACTGTCAGACCTGCTAGTCACAAGCCTAGAATATTTTGCATTTTATTTAATGATAAAAAGGCAACTCCGGTTATTAATTCCAAATGTTTACAGTAGTGACTCACAAAGACTGTACAGTATAACACTGGGATATGTTTGCAAACTAGTACGTGATATTCTGCAGACTCCTGGCCAGCCAAAACAAATCCCTGCCAGTTTAAGATTCCTACCTGCATACCAACACTTAGAATTTCCCTCCTCCATTCTTTCAACCCAGCTCTCATTCCAGGAGTGAGCAAAGTCCACAAGAAACACCAGCTGGATAATGATGAAGCAGAAGGCTCCACAAACACCAATAACAAACCAAGCTAGAAAAAGGAGTAAGAAAACAAGCTTAATTTTCATCATTTACATACTAATCCAGGAAAAAGGATAAAAGATAGTTCTACTGCAGACAATTAACAAAAAAAACCCAACATAACTATATGCATAACTGTTATTCACTTTGGCTTTTGTCCTGCAGAAGCATGCAAGGAGACTGCTATTTTAAGTGTGACTACAGTTGTGGATGAGCATGGAAATGTTTAGCCCAAGGTATTTTCAGAATGAATTTAAGATCTAACACAAGACATGTTTGTGTACACTATTATAATGCCACGTTCATCTGAGGCTCAACAACCCTCTTGAGGTTTGTGTAATGTGGCCAGACAGTAAAAATATCTCGCAGAGATTTTTCAGAGACTCCAGGGCATTATTTTGCATTCATCACAGTCAGCATTCTGAGATGCCTCCAATCAAAACAGCATTAGAAGTCTCTTCCCAGTAGTTGACGTAACAGAGTACTGACCTAGTAATACACAACACCTATGCACTTGAAAAAGATTGCTTATTGCCATTAATTCAGTTGATCAGCACAACATCATTAAGAAGCAGGACAGAAACTGTGTTTTCTACAAGGTAATTTCCACTGTCACAACCAGAGCTCAGTAAGTCTGTGGTCAAGTTTGGGCTTACTAAACAGAATTTTATGATTTTGATTTAAGCATACCTCTTGTGAAATGCCCTTCAGGAATGTAAAATGCTCCGACCATGATGCCCACAATGGCAGCTATTTTGAAGAACCAGAACCTGTAGAAGAAGAAAATTGAAAACAAGAGCATTATTCTGCATACAATATTCAAGTTCTACAAGATCTGCAAGCAGCCCCCTGTGCACAGATGAATGTCTAAGAAATAAAGCAAAAAGCTTTGTGTAGCAGAATTACAAGTAAAGAAGTCCATTAATTGGGGAAAAAAGGGTAAATGCAGCATTGCAACTAGGGCAACAGGATGGGCTGGAAGCCCACAGACTAAAGGGTGCTGGAACAGGAGCTCCTGCTCCAACCAAACAGACATGAGTCAGCAGCACACCCTCACAGGGAAGAAGTCTAACTCTGCACCATTCAGTCTGGAAAAGGGAAAAGCAGGATCTACTTACTGTGTTCGACTGCCTAAGGAAAGGTGTTAAGGCTTTACACTGCATGCAGACTCTTCTGAGTCAGACTGGCCCAGAGAATGACCCACAACAAATGTCAGACAGCACAAGAAAAGGGATATAAAATAAATAGTATCAGCATCTCTGCTGAAACACAGAGATGACCAGAGCACCTCCTTTCTGTGTTAGTAGTGATGTTTAGCTTCCCACTACACCGACTATGTTACACAAATGGGAAGCCTTTTAAAAGACTTAAGTATTATTCTTTATTCAGTTCCAAGGAAGCTTCAAACCATCAATGTATACTCAAACTATTTCTTTGTTGAACACAATGGAAAACTCAAGAAGAGAAACAGAGGAAAGAAATTAGAAGACCAGATGGCCAGCTTACAGACATACCCATTGTGCACTGCAGCTCTCGGATCATTACTTGTTTTCACTGCTATCATGAGCAGAGAGAAGACAAAGAAAAACACCGCCATGGCAAAGCTGATTCGGTAGACAGCTCTGTATCCAACAAATACATCACAGCTGACAAAGCCATCCAGATGTGGGATCCGAGTATGAAACCCTTCATCACAAAATCCAGGTACCTGAGTAAACGAGTAAAGACAAATGTAGCTGTGAACTCACTTCTGTATTTGCAATTACATTCTTCAAGCATTCAAACAGCCACGGTTCCCAGTCAGCTCTCCTCTGGGAAACCTGTTAACGAAAGACCTTCTGCTCAGTCAGCCTGCAAAGACCTCACAGCCATTTTTCTTTCTCCAGGTCATCAGTACAAGCATTCAAAGCATTCAGAAAGATTAAGGTAGAACGCTGCAACTGTTGGCAGTAACACCTGGGAAGTGTCATTCCTGGCTGAGTTTCAGTTTCATAAATCAAGGGACTCTCCCACCTATGGAAGCACACTTGTGTGCTGTGTCTCCTTGGTTTTACTTGGAGCGGAATACAAATCAGCAGCCATTTGCACGAGCTCTAAATACACAAACAGCAAACAGGAGATTTTCTCCTCCATACCTTCTTCAGCTGTTCCTCCATCCCCGGTGCCAGCATAATGCAGGCAACAGCCGTGCTGAGGAAGAGCAGAAGGGCATAGATGAGGCGGGTCACGGTGGAGTTCTTGCTGTTGGGACAACATCGGCACAGCAGGCAGGAGGCACCGCCGCACAGACAGGGAATCTGAAGGCACACAAAGGCTGAGATGTGGGAGGTGCCGTAACCACACGGCAGAACAGCTCACCACAACAGCTCGGCTCAGTCCGTGCTTGGCACACCCCACACCACACAGCTCAGGCTCCCTCTGCCCCACAGCCCTGCGGGTTCGCTACCCCCGGCTCCCGCTCCACCCCACAGAGCAACAGTCAGGCCTTGACAAGGCCAGATCTCCACCCACCACACCCGCCCCGCAAACCCTCTTCACCTCGAGGCCCCCGCCACCATAGCGTGCAGATAAGGGGATGAAAACCGATCGGAAAGGGTCTGGGGTGAGCAGCCCCGGCGGCACTCACCCAGCTGGCCAACGAGCAGACCCCCAGCACCGCCCCCATGGCGCCGCCACCACCGGACCCCGCCGGCCACTTCCTGCTTCCGCCCTCCGCCTCAAGTCACCGCCCACTGAGCCTCTGCCGCCTCTCATTGGCTACGCCCTCCATGCCGCCCGCCAATAGGAAGGCAGGATGGAGCCTTTGGGGGCGGGTCAGAAAGGCCAGCCAAAGGCTGAGGGGGGGTTGGTCAGTTTGAACCGCTCGTTCTTGAGAGGTTACAAGAAGCAGGGCGCTGATTGGTCGAAAAGCTCAGGTTGCGAGACGTTCTGTTAGCAAAACAACCAATGAGAGATACCGATCATCCACAGGGCGGTGATTGACATTTCTCGTAGCCATTCAGGACCTCTCTCTCCCTGAAGCCGCAGAGGGCTCTCGGGCCACCTCAGGGACAGAGGGTGAGGGCTTCATAACCAACTGCAACCCGAGGCTGAGAGCAGGCAGGAAAACGCTTGTTTTCCACAGCAGCTTCAACATTGAGAGTGGATGAGTTCTATTAACTCATAACGTTATCAGCCTCGCTCTTTCTCCTTTGGCTGCCAAGGTTTCCAAGCTCTCATTTCACCTCCCCACACATTCACATTCCCCCTTTAATTCTGTGTAACATCATCTCAAAGCACACAGTTTTATCAGCAGATAAGGATGAACAGCCTGGTTGCTATCAGCCATGGGAATGAGGCAGAACACGGCAGGTTATCCTCGCCTTACAAAAATACCCCTTACATATGTTGTATCTCATTAATACCTCTATGTTTGTCATTTGAAGTACCTAGATATTTTTTTTCCCCTCCAAATCAGGTGGTATTTAAAAGCATTGTGTCAGATAGAGTCATTTGCAAGCAGTTCTTTGTGAGCTAATAAGAGGTTGTCACTCAAGCTCTTGCGTTAGTGCTATTCTTGTTAATCTCAAGGGTCTCCCTTTCATGATAACAAAAACGCTGAACTTTCCCTGGTGCTCCTTGGTGTATTGGAGGGTTCCTGCTCTGCATGGGATGTGTTTTTGCAGGCAGCAGATCTGGGTTATAATTAAATGATCCTTTGACTGGCCAGAATCCGTCAGGCGGAGTTCAACCGAGTGAACTGGAATTAGAATGTCTGGCTCAAATCATCTGTAAGACATTAAAAGAGATGTATTTAATCTGTGTTTCTGTGGTAGTGCTGCTTTGACCTGTATAGAGGTTTAAATGTCTAGAAAGGTTTAAAAGTTCTAGAAAGCCATTGCAAGCCAGCTCTACCAAGTATAAATGTCATTAAGTTTATGGAGCTCCAGGACCACTTTCAATGGGGCATATTCATATCACACGCCACTGATGCAGGAATGTATTCACCACAAACACACAGAGGCCATCAAGTGTTACCTGCTGCAGTTGCCCCTGCAATGGCAGGGCAGCAAATTCAACCTAGTCCATGCTCTTGAGCTTTCAAATATTCAGGCTTCTTTTCTTCTCAGTCCTTTGCTCACGATTTTATAGCTTTCATCTTCTCTTGACTGAATGCATTGTGACTGCATTAACACCTGCCTCTGCTCTTCTTAGACTATTTTCCTATCATGTCATGGACACATGAGTCATCTTATTTGTGATCTGCTGAGCTGACTGAGAGTCATAGTAACGCTGTGTGCTTCAAGGCCATTAGTAACGCTGCTGAAACTTGCATAATATATTCTTCTGTGTCTAAATCCCTTAGAGACTGAACAACTGTTTTCTTTATCACCCCAAGTGACTATGTGACTGTATGAGTCACTCCTGTTACGATACAGGAATTGTAAGATGTGCCTTTCCAGTTTTCTTTGGCCAGAAATCTATTTTATAGGACACCTCTGTTCAATCTGTTCCAAATCCTCATACGTGGCCAGAAATATTTTCACTGACTGGTTCTCTTCAGATCATGCGCTTTGGCTTGGAAAGTGCTTGAAGTTATTGGTAAAACAGATGGAGAAATATTCATCTTTATCCAGTGATATTACTGAGCTATTTCATTACTTATTAGTGAATCTTAAATACATTGAGAAGTGTTTAAATAACAGCAACAATCAAAAAGAAAGGTTATAGTAATTGTTAAATATATATATATGTATATATGCCAGAGGAAATATTTTGTACAAAAGATCTGCAGTGACAGCTGTGAATGAACCATGAGAAGAACTAGCAACAGATGGCTGGTGAAAAGGAGGACGGAGTGAAAGGTGTCCTTTTGTAATGGCTGAACATGATATCCCTGCAAGCAGCACGGGATGTTGCCCTTTGGGGAACAGGATCTTGCACAGAAGGGCCATTGCAGCTCTTGCAAGCCCTCTGGGGCAGCCAGAGCCCCGCTCCAACACTGCTGCTAGCAGCTGTCCCAGGAGGAGCCTTGCAGCCAGAGAGCAGCTGCTGGAGCTGGGCACATTTCCCATCCCTGCAGGTGAGACTGTGTTAGCACAGAGCCAGGTGTCAGCTCCCTGCTCCTCAGCAAGGCTGAGCTGGGCTTGGTTTTGCTGGTAGAGCACCTCGAGCTGTGCAGGGCATCAAAGGTCCTGCTTTCAAGTAGCTGCTTCAAAAGTGGATGGACACGAAGCAAGTTGATCTCCTACTTGAGCAATGCACAAACAGGCTTGCCAACACTGCCACATTCATTGCTTCAGATATTTTTGTGATGTTTCTTTTCCTGATATATATTTTTTATTAAACCAAGACTTCCCTCTCTCTGTGACCCCCTCTCCCCATGAAGCCCACTCTGAGGTCCAGCTGGGCAGCCCTGTCAGGTCGCTGTGGCACAACATGCAGTGAAACACCAGGGGAAGGAAAAGTCGGGAATTTCTGGGCTTAATCCTGCCTATAGCAGCAATGAGCTGTGCAGCTTCAGGTGAGCCACAGGACCATGGGAGTCAGTATGTGAGAAACAGGCAAACCCCAGCACCGTGCCTGCTCATTTTCCCAGAGAGGGAATGCAGAGCCCAAATGAGCAGCTGCTGCTGGGACATTACTTGGGGCACAGCCGCACAGTGTGAGCAGCTGCACAGCGGGGCTGGGAGCCAGCAGCATGCAGAAGCACACAGCCTAACCAGGGCTGTCCTCAGCATGGTCTGAACTGACTTAACCACCCGAGCGTTGCCTTTAAGGTCTTATGAGTGCCTGACCCAGTCTCCTCTCACAATAAAGGGCACTGTAGGATCATGCTGGCCGTAGACATTTCTTTTAGCTGCTGTTTGCCCTCCTTTTCTATTGTTCCCCACACCAGTGCTTCTGCTTTCCAAGAAGAGGTCCTGAAAGTGGCGAGATGTTGTTTTATCATTAATCTTGGACATCATGTGAATTCTCCCAGCATACCAGCTGACATTTCAGAGGTTGCATTTTTGCACTAGAGCCAGGAAGCAGTTTGCAATGTAACAGTGGCTTCTTATGTTGTTGTATTTTTGTATTATTTTTTTTCTAAGAAGAGAAAAAACTTCCTTCCTCTCGAGTCTCCAGCAGAGACTGTTTCTCCTTGGGGAAGGAGTTCACATGATCATATAGATGCGTCAGATAAATCCCTTCCCACGTTTGATATTTGCTAAGTTGAATGATTGTTATACTAAGCCAATAGCTGGAATGGCTGTGATTTAACATCCAAAGCCTTCCCCCACCCCCCACCCCCTTGGTTCACAAGCATTAAAAAATGAAACACAAAAATGAAATCCTTCAGCTTGGACTCATTAACCAAACACCACTTTATCTACGCAAATACTTCTCCCTGTTTGTTTGTTTAAAGCTGGCTAAGAGTCAGGCCGTGAGTTCCAGAAATACTGTTAAGATAACAGAAATGGGCACCCGAATCTAAAAGGAATTCTGTATTTAGAAGTTCAGGAATACTACAGAGGGTGGCTGCGCTGTTAACTATTTTCTGGTTGCTCTGAATCTCCACGGCTTTGGAAAGTGAGTCATGACATTCTTCTTTACATAAATGTTTTTTCCCATCCGAGATGATTTTAAAAAAAACATACCCAAGGGGAATCTAATAGTACAATACCCATCTCTAAGTCACATTGTTTCTTTCAGTAGGGCTTTGATTGAGGGAGGCTAAATCAAGCCATTTCCCACGGGCAGCACTGGGCGAGAGCTATCAAGGCTCAGCTCTCATGGAACCCAGATACACTCGGTACAGAAGCAGCACCCAGCCTAATGGTTGGGACAGCAGGAACCGAGTGGTGTGTGTTGGCTTGACAAGGCATCCCACATACTGACCTCCAAATCCAAAGGAGGGATTTGGGATTGGCTTAATTCTTAATTTCATGCAACAGCCATCAAAGCAAAACAGAAGGGGATGTGCTGCTGTTGGTGTGGACGTGGAGATCTCTGTGGCTGTGGTGAACTCTGCTCATTACCTGCAGGGACTGATATTTGGTTTGGTTTTTTTATGCTTAGGAGCCAGAGAAAGCTCAGATATTACTTAACTGAAGAGCCATTATTTACTGTTAATAAAATTGACACCATAACACATTCTGTATGGCACAGACATGCTATCACATCTTGGCATCAGTAACAGGAGGAATTATTCTGCCTGGCTTGCAGTCTTTTCTTCATTGTAAAAAGGCAGTAATTACACAGCTTGGAACTAAATGAACCCAACTGAAAAAGCTGATTGATGATAAATGACTCCTGACTGCTTCCCAAACAGTCTGGTTTGGATGCCATCACTGACAGCTGATGCCAGCACCAAATCGTGGCTCCCGCTGGGCAGTATCCATAGCCAGGAGTCAGTGTTCAATGGTTTGGTCTCTGGTGGAGTCCCAGCTTGAAGGAGCTAATAAACAGAGATAAACATGCCATGAACCCTGCCAAAATGACCCATTTACATGCAAAGCTGGTATGTTGTAAATTATGATGAATCCAGTTTGTGCATGATGCTCCACATTAATTCTTGGGGTAAAGATTGTGCACTGTCTTACTCCAGATTCAGAATTACTTTGCATGAGGTTTCTCCATACACTGTGACTATCAGGCAGCGTGTGATAACTCCCATTAGAGCCCCAAATACACCAAATTCTCCACATCTGCGTGTCTTTGGGTCAGGCTGTCATCATGCAGCAAGCTGTATCATTCCCAGGGCCAAAAAGATCACATGTTGCTCCCTCCAGCTTTTCCATATCAAGTTCATGAAGCTTCTCTAACTTTGCATTTTAAATGTATCTAGCAAACTGCAAATTGTTGCTTTTGTTGTTTTGTTGTTATTGTTTCGTCCCTTGCTGCAAATGAAATCATTAGCCAGTGATGCCATAGTTTGCAAGCTTGCTTGCAGCCTTCTGCATCCAGCTCAGGAGCAGCGTGTGCAGAGCTGCTGCAGAGCTGAGGATGAACTTCCCATGGTGATGAAGAGGCACAAAGGAATGTTTCTAGGTGCCCAGCTGCCTGCATTCTTGTTTAGCTCATCCCTGTAAGACTGCTGAGATGTGATTGTATTAGTAATGATATGTTACAGTGCCTAGAGACCTGGGTAAATAACTAATGAGGCATCTTAGTCAAAATAAAAGAGATATTCCCTTCTGATTCCTCTGTTTGAACACTCATTTCTGCAGGAAGGCATGCAGTGCCTCTGGAAAGCACACACCTCCTGTCCAAACACCAGGATGCCTGCAGGTTGCCATAGCAATGAGGAGAGCTGAGGCCATTTGGGGCTGTAATTCTGCAATGCACACAGCAGTGAGGTGCCACATCCCCGTGCTCAGCACTGGTCAGGCTCCAGCAGCCACATCCAGCCTGGGAAAGGTGTTTCACAGACACTGAGCCTGTTATGAGGACTAAATGTGCCTTCAGAGCACGGCCAAATAGTGCCTAGATAACACCATGGCATGGCTGTCACACCGGTGGATTGCAACGTACCCGGCCGGTCACAAACAGAGATAGAGTTTGAGTGCACGGCTTGAGAAAGCTGATGTCTATTTACATATCACTGCTAGACTATACTTGCAGTGGGCAGTCTAAATAAAGATACTCAATGCTTTATCAGGCCAAGTTTTACAAAGCAGAAAACCACTACTTGAGAGTTGGCACGAAAGGAAATGATTTAATCCCCAGAAGTGAATGACAGCTGGGAACTGCATGAAAACAGCAAACGCTGTGCCCAGAAAGCATAAAAAGTCCTGCATAAAAACAGTGAAAACTTCTCCCCAGTGGAAGAAAAAACAAACAGCCCAACTCTGGGAGAGGGAAAGGATCTGAAACAGGTACAGCAAATGTAGCTAGAGTTGATGGTAAGGAAATAGAAGGCACGTTTTCTCCTTAAAGTGCAGCATCCTTGTAAGACTAGAAGAAATACCTGTGCACCATACTTACCTGCAACATTAAGATAAGAATAATGCTTAGATTTTTTCCTATCTCTCTTCATACTACATGTTTAAAAGATGATATAGCACAGACAGAATATTTTGTTCCCTGGCCGGAACACGGAGCCCTCTTGAAGCAAATCGCAGGGACATTGCACCTCCTGCTCTCAGTCCTGGAGGCCTCCAGAGGAGCTAAGCTCACCCTGCCTAAAGGGCAGGGGATGCTCAGGGCATGGGAATGGCTTTGCTGAGCTCATCCTGCCATCATCTGCTGCTCAACAAGAAGGCATCCAGCCCCTGCACACCTTCTCCATTTGACACAGAAAGCAGGGACCTGCATCAGGAGGGCAGGCTGAAGCTTTTCCTGCCCTTAGGTGCGGTGTGGGTGCACAGGGCAAAGCCTGAGGTCTGCAGCCCTTTGCCTTACAACAGGACCAGCCAAGCCCCCTTTCTGAGCCCTGCAACAAAACCATGTGAAAGCACAAGTAAGGAACAAAATATTTACAGGCCTTCTGCACATCTGGCAGCAGGAATCCTCATCTGGCTGCCAAACACTGCAAGACAACGTGATGGTTGGATGCCTTTAACAAATCTTGTTCAAAGCTGGAACACCCTTTTGCTCTCCAGGTGCCAACCCAGCCTGCTGCCTGTGCTCCTCCAGCTGTGCTCCCATCCAGCAGGAACAGAGAGACAAAAGGAAGGAGCACCCCTGAGGGACACCTGCTTCCCATACAGTGTCACCTGGGCCATTGTACCTGTTCATCCCACCAGTTGTTTTTAGCCCTTTCTGTGTATCCACATATGGATATCCTATTTAATACTTGTGTATTTCCCCATCCCTGCACTGCTATCCACTCCCATCACAAACAAGAAGGCTTTGGCCAGGGGGATGACTTTCTGGTGAAGCATGTGCTGGATGCATGACCTCTGTGGGTTTATACTGAAGTAGGTTCTGGATTCTTTTAGACAAACAAATCCCTTAGCAAGCAGGATTTATGCTTGTTTTGTAGCCTGCTACAGCTGCCATGGTTTCTCCTGCTAGCAGCAGGTAAAGTGCTTCTTACATAGAACATATGGAGGACATTGCAATGAGCTGGGGGAACCTTGTGGGTAAAACATGGCATGGGATGGTGCCATCATTGCATGGTCTGACTTTGAGACCTACTTGTATTTGTTGTTGCTGCAGTGAGGTAACCATCCAGTGACTTATTTTGCAAGAGCCTTTGGTTGGAAGGAATTGTGCAGAAATGAGCGGTTCAAGGCTCCCGGCCAAGATTTGCTTTCTGCAAAGGCTTTTAAACAAACTTTGGAGACTAGGGAAAAAAAAAAGAAGGTTTTTTTTGTTTTTTGTTTTTTCACTTTCCAAACTGAATGCATTCCCCAGGGGGGAAAAAAACGTAATCTGAGGCTGCGGGTCCAATCTATGATCCCATTGGGGTGAGCCCTCGGAGGAGCCTGGCTCAGCAGGCAGAAAGATAATGTTCCACAGCGGCTGGGAAGGGCTGAGAGCAGCTCATGAAGTGAAATTGCCCAGAAGCACTGCAAAGCCTCTCACTTTGCACTGCAAAGCTTTATCATCTCTGCACAGATTACAGGAGCCAAAAATAGCTGCAGCTCAAAGCAAACAGTTCTTGAGCACGTTTTGCCCTGCTGGCATGGCAGGCCCCCATTCAGCCACGCTGCCCAGCACCAGCCTGGACTCCAGGTCCTGGGGGAGCTGTGCTAATGAGCTTGGCCTCATTAAGGCTTTTCTGAGTCCCGCTTCTTGATGACAAACCTTTCTAGGTTAACAACAAAATTGGTCCAAACATGGATAACTCATGGACACTCTGGAAACACCCACTCACCTTAATCTACTGCAAAGTGTCCTTCCTGTGACAGCAAAAAGAGAGCTTGGCACTGACTCTGCTTTACCTGCTGGTGTCTCTTCTCGTGCCTCTAAGTGCAAGATGTCGCTGGATGGCTTGAAACATCTGCACTTGCCTGAGGGAGCCCAGCTGACTGTTGGAATCTGCCTTGCATTTTTCAGTCCAAAGTTTATTTAAAGCATTTGTTTGTTGGAGTGAAAGTCTTGAAAAAAAAATCAGTGCATCACATTTTTTCCGTGTCTAACTTGTGCCATTCCACATTTCCTGGTGATCTCAATGACATCGAGTAACAGACAGCTCAGCACCTGGGAAATGCCATGGAAAGCTGTGCTTGCATAAGGAGGCTCAGCCATGCAAGAGGAGGGCTGTGACAGCTCTGCCTTAGGAAGGACAAGAGGCCCAGGCTGCAAAACAGTCAGGTGAGAAGCAGGTCAGAGCCTCCTGCAATGACTGCTTGGTGCTTGGGTCGGAGCTCCCTGAGCAGACCTTTGTGTTGATGACTTTCCTCACTGGGACATGCAGACCATGACCAGCATCACAGTGCTGTTCCAGGGGTTGTTTCCTCTATGTAAGAATCTGATACTCTCAGCTCATCCTGGGACCTGTCCTATGGGATTTCTTTGTCTCACTCCTGGGAACTGTCCCGTGGACAACTGCTTGCTCTTATTGCAGAGCAGTGGATGGGTACCCACACAGCATCACAGTCCCATCCTTTCTTAATGCCATCTCCATCCCACCCTGATGCAGAGCCTCAAAGAGCCAAAAATATAAAATCACTGCAGTCCTCTGCAGACCAGCAGCACCAGTACAACAGAGCAAAGCCAAACACCCCCCTGTGCAAAGGCAACGCCATTAATGCCAACCCAGGACCACGCAGAGTGGCACAGCATGGATGCAAGAGGCAACAAGAAGCTCAGCCAAGATGAGCAGATGAATCATCTGGAGTAAAAGCCACAGGAAAATACCAAAGGCTGGTTGAGGCTTTAGCTGGGTCTGCTCAACCCTATAGTACAGTCTGCCACCCAGAGTCCCCATACTGCTCTCCCAGATTTCCAAAGTGCTTTGCTGTTAGCTGCATGCTGCATGCGTGGCAATGCAATCACCAAGAAAAGGCAGCCTGTGCCATTGCTGCTGTGTTGGCATTTGTATTTCATAAGATCTGGCCTCTAGACCCTGTAGTCCAAGCGTCATCCTTCTGGGTTGCATTCAGACTTGAGCAGGAGAGAGCACAGAACTCATCAGCTCCTCTGAGGCAGCTGAGCTGTCCCTGAGGCTGCAGCCACCCCATCTCTTGTGTCCAGAGAGGACCAGCAGCAAGATCTCAGCCATGACCACTGGGAGAGTAATAATGCATGACCCAAAGGGACCGCAGAGAGATTAGTTTCTGTCAGATGATATCCCTCTGGAAACCAAACTGGCTTCCTGTTGCTGACTGTGAAACAAAATAGAGCAGAATCGAGAGGTGGAGCTATAGGTCAGCGTGGCTGCAAGGACTGCGAGGGGATTTTGCCTCTTCGAGGTCCTTTCCCTTTCGTCAGTGCCTCCTTGGAGCCGTCAGGGCGTTTCCTCCACTGCTGGCTGCTTTTGTTGGTATTTTTATCTCTTCCTGCATGCGATGGCAGGGTGTGGGTATCAGCAGCTTGCTGGCAGGTGGCACCAGGCCAAGAGGAGAGGGCTGATGGCAGACAGCGGCAGAAGGGCTCCTGCAGGACCTGTGTGGTGCCCTGCAGGGTGTCGGGCTGTGTGCTCAGCCTGAAAGCAGACCTCCCCTGGCTCCAGCAGAGATGGATGAGTTCTCTCCAGCCAAGTTTATGTGTACTTCTTCTCCCACTTACAAGGCTCATACCATCTTTACAGTGGAAAAAGACGCATCCTTCATTCTGCTGGCCAAGCATTTAGTGTTATTGAGCCTCGGTTCCAGGCTGGACCAGCAAAGGAGGAGGAAGCACCTGCCCCACTTGGGTGCCTGCAGCTGCCCACTACCAGGAGGGCTGTGCCGAGAGAGGACAGTGAGCACAGGACATCAGCTGTGTGTAACTGTCACCTGCTGCCATCTCGCAGGCAGCTGGGACACACAGAGGTGACACCACTCAAGGAGACACTCCAGGGCAGAATTCCCTCTCCCCCTGGCCGTGAGCCCTGCCAGCAGGGTGGGCACAGAGGCAGGTGCTTGGCAAGCAGCGCTGCCCTGCCCCAAACACCATCCCCTTACATTAACGTACTGTCATCAGCTCCGAATTTCACCCGGCACGGGGCACTCTTCTCGCAGTGCAAAAAGCATCCCGGAAAGACGCGTACAAAGCTGTCTGCGAGACGGCCCCGAGAGACAGGGCTCAGCACGGCGGTGCGGGGCGGTGCGGGGCGGCCGGCACTGTCAGACAGCTGGGGCACGGCGAGGAAGAGCCCGGCAGCCGGAGCCGCGCACCGAAGGAAGGATGTTCGGGCACACGCAGCTGCCGGGAGATGAGGTTACAATGCAAAGCTAAACAAAGATCCCCGCGAGGAGGAAACGGATCCCTCCCGCCGCCTGTAAGGTAGGAGCCGAGCGGCGGCTGCTTGACATCATCAGGCCGAGCATTGGATTACAGCAGGCAGGGACTCACCCGGCGGGGAGCAGAACACGCCCCTCGGCCCCACAAGTGCAACTTCATTTAGCGGCTCCCGGAGCGAGGAAGCCGTGAGCGTGGAGCTGCCCGCAGCCATCCCGGCCGCCGCTTCCAGCCCCGCTCCTCCGGAGGCGGCGGGACGCCGTAAGTGCTCGGCCGGGAGCGGGGTGCGAGGGCAGGTGCTCGGCCGGGGGATGCCGGTGGGTGGTTGCTACGGACGTAACTTGTGCTGCCCGCGGCGGGGCTTTGCTCGGTGCGAGCCGTGCGCTGCGTCTCGCTTTGGAAGTCGTCTCGCTCCTCGTTTGCTGCGGAGGGGCGGCGGGGAGAGCGGCTTTCGCGATCACAAAGGACGGCTCGGCGACCCCCACGGGCACTTCCAGCATCCTTTCTGCCTTTCGCTCGTTTATTTTAAGAAACCGGCCAGACCGGAGCCCTTACGACATCGGGGCTCGCTGTGCCCCTCCGGGAGCCGCTGGGCTCCGTGCCCGTGGCCACTCGGGGCTGCCCCGAGCCCTGGCAAAGCCGAGAGCCTCACAAACAGACTTGGGGACTCGCTGGCATCCAGCTGCCCTAGCAAGTGTTTTAAGAGGCACAGACGTGGGATAAAAAAAGAACTGCTGTGCGGTGGTATTCTCAGGGGACTCTGAAAATTCCTCCGGCTCGGAGCTGCGTATCGTTCTCCTCCCTCCGGTTTCCCGCAGGCAGCAGGGAGTGAGCGCAACACCTCGCTCCGGGAGGGAAACGTTCCCGTTGTGTCGGGAGGGGGCAAACGCACACGCAGAACGAGAACCACGCACGGCTGTGTTCCGTGGGGGAATGGCCGTAGAATGGCATGGGGGGACAAGCAAGGAGGGGATGTGTCTGTGCCAGGTGCGGCTCTGGCAGTGACACGGAAGCTGCAAGGACGGCTCCAAGGGAGTGCATGGTCTCAAGCTCTGGGCTGTGCTTGCCCACGGTCAGCATAGCTCTTTGGATGGCTCTGAGTGTGCTTTGGCTGTTCGGGGTCTTGGGTGGTCCCCTGTGAGCAAGGTGGGCCCTTCCAGCTGTCTGAGAAGTTTTATGTCTGCTGTAATCAGGAACAGGGTCTTGGGGAGGGAGGATGCACCGAGGATCCCCAATGGCTGAATTAATTCATAGCACAGATACAGATTAAATGGCCATTTATGAACGTGGCTCTGCCAGTAAAGTTCCACATACCCCGAGCACAGGACAGGGCCCAGAGCTCCAAGTCCCCCTCTGTATGTATCTTCACTCCGAGGGTGAGAACTGCAATCCCTCAAAGAACAGGAGCTCATTACAGTAAAGTACATAGGCTGGCTGCAGCACAGCAGAAGCACAAAAACCCAAAGATATCCATAGGCCTGCATCTTCCAGCAGCTCAGTATCACAGTGGCTGATTCTGACCAGGTGTAAAGGCTAAAATGAACTAGCAAGCATTGTTTTGCTTCCCCTTTGCCTTACTCTCTTCTACCAAGGAAAAGAAAATCTACTTTTGAGCCTCCTTGAAGGCATGACTGCACACACGGACTCACAACCCTGCCCTCCAAAAGGCAGCTGTGAAAAACATTGTCCAGGTTGTTATTTTCTGGGGACTCCCATCTTTCAGGACCAGTGATCACAGCACCGACCCCTCCAACCAAACCCTAAGTGCTATCCCTATCTTCCAGGGGTCAGGCACAAATCTAATGGTCCTCCTGGGCTCACACTGGTCTGTAGCACAACCAGAGGATCAATCTGCAAAGCAATAAGAAACAGCTAAAGCTACAGCACAGCTTCTTATTTGCCTTTCTCTGCCACTCTGATGTGGTCTTCATTTTCATGTTCAAAGCCTGAATGTGGTTGTTGCTCCACACTGCTGAAGGTATTTTTTGAGTCACCAAAGCCATACACATAGAGCAATCCAGACAAGTTTTCCAGCACAGTATCCATCCTTTAAAGAGGATGAGAGAAGGAAATAACAACCAACTCATAAAGGGAGGTGCTCCCCTGGGCTTACCAGTGCCAGCCAGTGCAATGGGGAGGGTCGGCTGCTGCACGTACTTTGTCCCCAGCTCCTCCCAACGGCAATGACAGAGAGGCACAGACATCACTGCAGGGCTCAGCCTGGGACCTGAGCAAGAAGAGCAGCACTGGACTATGAACTGTTTATTCTCCCACTTCAAAACACACACTCCCTTTCAAGTCTTTGCACCACTTATTCCTGGCTTGCTCTGCATGTTCCTAAATCCTTCCTTCCCAGCACAGCCCTGAGAGGTGCGGTGCTCTGCCTGGCTCCTCCATGCCCACACATTGCTGGCCACAATCTGCTGCCATGGGAGCAGGCCAGCACTGAAATGCCAACAGTTGTTGATGTTTGCAATGATGTAATAAGCCAAACATCCCCACCGGAGAGTCATCAGCTTTACTGGGATTACTCTTTCCACAAAGTGTAATTAGTCTGTGGTGCTCATTGCCTCTAGATATCATTGGCAGTAGGAGTTCAGAAGGCATTTTATTGGATAACAGCTCATTATGGAGGTAGCTAAACTACTCTGCTTGTAATTATGAGGATATTGCATTGTAAGAATTATACAGCCTCCTGGTTTAGGGCAATTAGTAATTGATGAAAAATATTTCATCATAATTACAAGTTTTCTTGCACTTCTGAGCCAAGGATGCCAGCTATATTTGGAGATAGGATACCAAATGAGATAGTCTTTCAGACTGCCCAGGGAGGAGCAGCCCCTAAGCTACTCACTGATGCATTTGGATTGATGTTTACCTATGAGTCAAGGTAACAACCTTCTGTCTGCCATCATCACCTTGGTCAAAACCAGAAGGGATTTCCTCTCTGGATCAAAAGCAGCACCTTAACATCTGCTGTGCAGAACAACACTGAATTCTGCTAAAAAGAACTCTGAGCTTCTTGGAGCATGTATTCATTTTGAAGCAATGTGGTGAGAGAACTACCTTTGTTTTGTGTGTATATACGTGTTCCTTTGGGGTAACAGCTGAAAAAAAGATAGAGGCAATTTGGATCTCAAACTGCATGCACCATACTGATGGCAGTGCCCTTGCAGTTCACTCCTGAAGAGCAGCTATCCATTGGACATTTCCACATAGGTCCCTATAATCCATAGTGCCTAATCTGGTCCTACAGCGCATCAAAGAAACACAAAACATTCTTCACAAGTTACTCCCACCCTGCCTTAGTCCCGCTGCGGCAGCTAGCCCCAGTGTCATCCTTAAAGCCCCCACTCCCTGCTTAAGGGAGTCTGCCCACACTGGACCCTTGCAGCTCTGCCCATCACCCAGGGCTGGGTGGATGGAATATGGAGCAGAAGATGAGCAGGGCGTTCCACTGCCAAAGTCCTTAACTAGGGCAGTGAGGACAAACATGGAGGTGAGGCTGGGGCTGCAGGGGTGGAGAAGAGCAGCTGCTAAAGGGTCCCTCCCTCCAAAATCAGCTCTTTTGAGTGAATAGGGGGCTTCTCCAACACCCCAGCAGGTACAGGATTGCTTAGTGATGGCTCTTCCAGTTCACAGCATCCTCATTCCAATTTGCTTTAAGCATCTCCTGGCACAGCTCTGTGGATTTTGAGATGTTTTGCAACTCATCTGAAGTGCCAGAGGTTTGAAGTGTTTGGGCTGCACGACACAGGAGCCAGAGTGAGGCAGGAAGGCAAAGGAGAGAAACAAAGGATCAAGGATTTTGAAAGCTGGCTTTCCTCCTTCCTGCTTTTGTTTGCCTGGTTGGTACCCCAAAAGGGTAATGTATATTCCCAGAGTTGTGGGAATGCTGTTTCTTTTCCTGTCCAGCATTTCCAACAAGCACTTCACCATAAGTGGAGTAAACAATAACAAAAGCATGTTGTCAAATCCTTGCTCTTTGTTTGGATACTGTCATGATCATCATTAGTATTTTCCACTTCTGTAAGCCTGTCATCTGCAGATCTCAAAGCCTTACAGGTATGTGAAACATCCAGTGAGGAAGGGAAGTATTAATAGTTCCATTTAACAGATGGGCAAAGTGACATATAAAAGCAGCAAGTGCCCTGTCCTTGAAGCAGGGATGGAGCCAGTGAGCAATGTTCAGCTCCAGCTATGAGTAAGTTTTAGAAGTGGGACAAGGAATAAAGAGGAAAGCTGCAGATCTGACCTGGTTTGGAAGGTGATGAATTATTGCAGTCACAGTGATCCCAGCTCAGAGCAGGCGGAACTGCTGAATGAGCTACTGCTCACATTCTTAAATGGTTAATTTCTTGCTTTTTGGTCTGCTAATATTTGTCCCTGGGAGCAAGAAATAAAAAACAACCAGCAGTCCGAGATGTTCCAAAATGTCCAAAAGCTGAAACAGCTGCTAAAATAAGCAAATGTCTTGTTGGCTGGGCCCTGCAGGTCAGGAGATTGCAAGTCACCCACAGATGTTAAGGCCGCAGAGGAAATGTCTGAGAGGGGCCTGGGGACCAAGGGAGAAGGCACAGCTGTGCACAAAGCAACACAAGGCAAACCAAAGCAGCTGCCAGCACCAGGCAAGCTTCCCCTTCTGCCTCAAAGCAGTTGACATGAAAGTTTCACTTCTTTAAATGGCAGCAGGGCTGCAAATGATCATTTGTTTGTACCCCACTGCCAGAACCGAACCCACTTAACCTTCCTGTGACGCCAGTCAGGGGATTGTGTGCCCCAATGCACCCACATCAAGAAGAAAGGAGAAGTAAGACCAAAAGGGAAATTCTCCGTGAGCCCAGACCACTGGGCAGGTTTTGCTCTTAGACCCAGCAGGACAAATCTCTTAGTGCAAGCCCTAAAAGCCTTTCAGTGCTCCTCTTGATGCTCACCACCCCCAGATCCCTCCCCTGTTGTAGTCACAGGTGGTGGGAAGAGCCATTGAGCTTTATGCTTCCTAATAACAGCACAGACACTTTTCTTATATTTGTTTTCCTTCCCCAGAAGCCGCTGCCCTGCTGTGTGTGAAGCCTGTTTGAAATCATGCCTAGAAGGAAAGTCAACTAAACCAGGTAGGGATTCCAATACAGACTGATAACATTTTTCTTCACAGGAAAGTTTTAATGCAAGAAGGAAAAGGGGTTTTTCCTTCCTGTTTTGCAATAAGTCAACAGCTCTGTGCTCTGCACTATTAGTTGCTAGGAAGGTGCTAAGAGGAGACAAACACCTGTGGTCCTGCTGTAATGACTTTCCTGCTGCATCTTCCATACCTCCCAGCCATGCACAAGCTGTGTCACAGCACCAGCTCTGGCCCACCCTGCTCTCTCTGCTGCCTGATCTGCACAGAGGGTCACCCCATCAAAACACAGGAACTCCCAAAGCTGAGCATCTTTCTGACGCTGGTGTATGGGGTGAGCCTGCCAGCTCAGACAGTCCTCCTGTGCCCCTGTGCTGCTCAGAGCCTTGCAGTCACCTTGCTGCTTTCTTGTCACTCATGAGCTGGCTGCACTGAGCTGGTGTTTGCAGATGGAGCAGTGACAGATCTCTGGATTCACTGCTGCAGGTCCCAGAGCAGCTCACCTCCTGCATCCAGCATCTTCCCACACATGCTGGAGACATCCTCTGCCTGTCTATTCACCTCCCCCAGTACTTCAGAGGCATCTTGGTCACCACTTCAGCTCATATCTCAGATCCCACATCCCTCATGAGCAGTGGCGCACAGGGGATTTGCCCTGCTCACAGCAGGGCTCAGCAGCTGCTCCCACCTAATGCAGTGCACTAACATCCTCCCCCCACCACAGCAATGCTGTGAGGTGTGTGCATGAGGACAGAGGGAGCTCTGTTCAGGTGGGAGCTGAGCAAGGCAGCACAGCCATCAGAGCTGCTGCTTTGGGTGAGAGGAGGTATGGAGCCACATGGAAGGGCTCAGCTCACCCTGCAAGCTTGTTTGGAACTCTTGCACATCCCACATGAACCACCAGCAAACAGTACGCCAACCCTGTGAGCTTCACAAGTGATTTTCCTCTGTACAGCAGCACAGATAACAGGTCAAACACACCTCAGGGAGCAGAGCTGAAACCATTTTTGTTAATTAGCCCACCTCATTCCACTGTAAGGCTCCTAAGAACTGCCCTGGTTTATTGCTAGGGAATCAGCACAGCCCTGCCCCTAAGGAGGCTATAGGGCCTGTCACACTGGCTCATAGAGGTGGACACAAGATGCAGCATGAGCATGGCACCCTGTGGGCTGCATAGGTGTCCTGTGCCTTCCTGCCAGCACCACTGTACCATAAAAACCACCAGCCCTACTTACCTCCATGTTTGCAGAAAGGCCCTTCTCCACTCAGCAGCCATAACCTTCCTCCATAACAGAGCCATCCCACCAGCAACTGCTTTCTCTTCACCTCCCTTTATACACCAGGGCAGCCCTGCAGGGAGGCTGCATCTCATCACTCTCAGGCTCACCAGCATTTTCTCACCTGTGCAGCCCACAGGGTGCTGGGCACATCCTATGCACAGCTTGGGGTGGTCATGGTGCTCTGGTGTAATCAAAAGAGCCATGGAACTGTTGGGTACTTTCCAGCCTTTGCTGGAAAGGTAAAGTGAAAGCAGGGGCTTTTCCTCCTTGGGAGAGGAGTCTGTGAGGATCCAAATGGTCCAGCCATGCTGCAGGGGGCAGGGCGGGTTTCTGTGCCCATCACAGGTGGGAACAATGCTCAAGTCCTTCTAGGACGTGGGTACAACAGCAGCTGTGAGACTGCTGCAGCTGAAGGGCTTTAAGTGCCTGCTATTACTCTGTTTTGACATTCAGCCCTTAGCAGACCTTCCATGCAGCCACAGTTTTGCTCACGTAAAAGAGAATTCACGTACAAAGACAGAAGGTTGGGAGAAAGTAAATCTAAGAATAGTGGTGGAGTGGAGCTCACTCTTTGCAGTACTGAAGGGGTCTCTGTGGGACACGAAGGGGAAAAGTGCATGGGTGGGTATCGGGCTGCTCTATGCAGAGGTATGTCCTCCCATATCAGGATCAGCTTTAGGAGGGGAAAATGGGAGAGAAAGGCAGCTCATATAGCCTAGGACAGGTTCTGTGCCTGCCCCAAATCTGGCTCAGCTCCTTTTGCTGTAAAGGCACTTTTAGAGTACACCAGCTCTGCCCCAAGAGATGCTGGGAGCCATCAACCCTGCACATTTAGGGGCTGCCCTGGCTCTGTCTCCCTGCACCCCATGGCTGCCCACTATGGGGACACAGTGAAGCTGTGTGATGTGGAAAACAAGCTCGACCTGGGAACCAAACACAAATACAATCACCATCACAGTAACTGACTCCAAATACATGGAGGGACCAATTACTTCCATAAAGCAATAATGAAGAAGCTGCAGAAGAGGCTCATAATACAGATGAGATTTGGATGCTGAGGGGAGGGAGGAGCTCTGGAAAAGCTCAGTTGTCAAGGAACACTGTGATGTTTTCCGTGGTGGAGGATAACGACTGGCATCCTTGTGCAGCAAATATGAGGCTGGAGTGTGAGCCAGGCCAGTGCTGAGTGACGCTAATGAAGCGGTGTCGGTGTGTGCTGGGGGGAGCTGAGTAATGTTCCCTGCTCCCCTGGGACTGCTGCAGCACGTCAGCCTGCCCCGGGTGCTAGGGGTTGTCTGACACCATGAAACCTTGCCAGGGCATCTCCTGTGTCTGCAGGGAGCCAGGTGATGACCAGGAGGGAGGGATGGAGCTGCAGAGGTGCTGTGGGACAGCAGAGACAGGCGTGGGGGTCCCTCTGAGCAGGATGTGCTGAAAAAGGGAGAAGCTGAACAGAAGGTGTGTCAGGCCCTAACCCCTACAGGAGTCCAAGCCAAACATTAAATCATAGGCTGAGCAGTGAGTTACCAGTGCTCAAATGATTTTCATATTGCAAAATAGGGCCAAAGCAAATGACAGTATCTACTTTACATGCTAAGCCTCCATCTCCCTGCTGTAAGTCCTCTCCTGCTACATGAATGACATTTTCCCCCAAGTTCTGGAGAACCCTAAAAGCTTTGTTCTTGCAGAACCCTTGCAGTGCATGGACGTGCTGTGATGTCAAACAGCATCACCCGGTTTCTGGCACTGATCTAAGCTCAAATGCATGGGGGGTCTTGGGCCACAGAGAGGCCTGGTAGGCACTGGTACAGGTCTAAAAATACTCCCTAATCCTGATAACCCAGCCACGGAGCCCTCCTGCTTTGATGTGCAACCTCTCATGCACGTTCCCAGACCAGAGCCTATGGAAAATTCACTGACATTCCATCTGGAAGCTGTCAGACAGTTGGTGGAAACCCCCTGACCTCAAGTGCTGACTTTTGCCCTGTGGGATTTTTTCCCTCCTGGTTGGATGAGGCTCTCACAGTGGGGAACCTCGCAGCAGAGCACAGGGAGCACAGAGATCCTGGTGCTGCTGCCTGTGTGCTCTACCAGGCTCCCTCTGCAGCAAACTGTCTTACTCTGTAAATATTTTACAAGCCCAGCAGGGCTACTGGTTATGTTTTGCTGTTGTTATGGATCTGTCCCCAGCAGGATTGGGCTAATAATAGCCCAGGTATCCAGGAATGAAAGGGCGAGAGACACAGCACGAAGAGCTCAAAGGCACTGAAATGCTCTGTGCCCTTGTCCATACAAGAAGAGGTGGGATGTTATGCCTAAACAGAAGAAAAGGGTCAAACCCCTCTTCCCCTGCTGACCATTGACACAAGGTGAAGATTTCAACCTAGAAACATGGCCAGGTTTAGATTGGCTTTGGGGGTCTTACGCTTCCCAGGGGCAAAAGGCAGCAGGTTGATCCTTGGCACAGACACCCAAAAGAGCAGGAGCTGGCACTGTGGGTCAGGGATGGTCCAGTCAGAACCCTGCCATGTGCACAGAGCTGTTGGCCCCAACGGCCACTTGTAACGGGCAGCAGCAGCAGCAGCAGCAGCAGAGATGTAAGTGTGGGGCTCCATTTCCTCTGGACTTGGGTTTAACATCCCAGTGCAGGCCCGTGCTGGCTGTGGTCAGTGGGATGATCCCTGGGTGCCACAGGAATAGGGACATCTTTGTGTGGTCCTGGAATCAGTGGTAGGCACTGGCTGCTCAGTGCTGCGATCACCTGGGTGTTTAGAAAGATATGGCCCCATTCCCCGCTCTGTAAAGGGAAATGAGGTGGGCTCAGGTGGTTCTTGGTGCCAAGAGATGCCAAGAAGCCACTTCTGTGTTGAACCTTCCCACGTCCTCCCTTACAGCCCCTGCTATGCTGTGCTGGCTGCCGTAGGGGGTGAGGATGTCCAAGCAGGACTTGAAGTCACCCTTTACCATTTCATGCCACCTGTGCCGCAGACCGCTGTCCAGAATTTCTTCTGACACAAAAGTCTTCTGCAATTTGTGCAAAGCCAGGTTAGAGACAGAGCAAAATTCTGAGGAAAATATGAGGTAAGAGGGAAAACCTTCCCATTTAACCTAGGCAAGGGGCAGATACAGCATCATGTGAAGGGCTTCCTTGAAACTGGAGTCCAGTGCTGGGTGTGCCTGCAGAGCCCATCCGAGCCCTCTGACTTGGACCTGGGCCACATTGCCTCCATGGGTGCACGGTCCTGTGTTGAGTTTAACCCTCCCATGGTAATTCCAGGCCACTGTGCTCTTGAAAGAGGCACTGAGAGGCACCTCAAAAGTGTCCTCCTTTCAGATGGACTCTGAGTGCAGCCCAGGGCTGGCAGCAGAACCTCATTCATCCTGTTTCATTCCCGTCCTCACGAGATTATATAGAAAAATAAGCTGAGGCCAAACAGCAGCTGTGGCAGAAAAAGCTGATCTCAGCAGGGCGAGTGAGCTTGAAACTGCGGGCTCTGGTGTGGGGAGCTGCCCGGAGAGCCGCGCACCGGGAGCCGTCGGGGCCGCCCCGTGATAACCGGGTACTGCCGCGGAGCTCCGGCGCCACCTCCCGGTGGTTCCTGCGGCAGCACTCGGTCCGTGTGTCCGACGGGCCGCGATCACCCACCTGCGGGGCTCCTGGGGCTGTGGGTTTGCCGAGGAGCTGAGCGCAGCCCCGCACCCTCTGTATGGTCGGCTTCCCCGGTAGGGAGATCAATATTGAGCAGCGTTAGTACGGGAGCTGAACAAATGTCTCAGTGGGGCATCAGCCCTGCGACACAAAAGCAAGTGGATGCAAGATGTTAGGCTTTTTTAATTAGCCAGCAGTGTTTCTGATCAGCTCCGAGTACTGCCAGCACCAGCAGGGCAGTGGGCAAAACAAGTGGGCCACTGATCTCCAACTTTTGCAAGGAAAAGCAAGTCGGGTGCCAGGCTGAGTGAACAGAAGGAAGCAGGAGCACCGGATTCTCAGCACGGAGGCAGCACGTGACCCGCTGGTACCCAGGCACTGGGATGTTTGCAGTGTGTTCCCAAAGCTGCCGAGCTCCCCACTCTACATGCTGCCAAACCCTCACTTAAATGAAGCCCTGAACACCCTCTGGGCTGTACCAGGACCTGGCTGGTGGCTCGCGCTCATTGTGAGCCTTTCTTTGCACTCTGCGCTTGGCAGCGATGGGAGCAAAGGGATCCAAAACCTTTACAGTAAGGTTGATTTTCACAGGGTAAAGTGCTGCTTCTCTCAAAGCCCTTTCACTTGACACATGAATGTGACAAACACGGCAGCACTGATGCAAACCGCAGTGTCTGTAAAGCTCACAAGCTCCTGGACCATTTGGGTGAGTGCCTGCTAGAGCCCTATTCCTGATTACTAATTCAGGTCAGTTCCCCCCTTAGCACTGCAGAGCCAAATTCAGCCTCCATTCAAAGCTCCCAGGGCAATTGGAGGAAGAAGGGCTTAGGCCAGGCTGACATCAAGCTGAAATGTGGAGCTTTGAATCCAGGGCTTGAATCCTCCCCTTCCCCAGAGCAGGAGGCACATGGTGACAAAGCCGATGGCAGCAGAGCCAGCAGCAGCTCGTTACCTGAGAGTCCAGAAGCCGCTCTGACCGGGAGCGGAGTTACAGGGACTATTTTTTCATGCTGTAATTTAACTCCATGCAGTAACCTAACCCACACAGAGCCATGGCTCAAGGCTGGCTGAGCACCCTTGATCTCAAAGCTGTTTTCTCCGCAGGATATTGAAGGAGTATAGAGATGCGATGGAGGTAGAGTCCAGCACGTACACAGACTTCATTTCCTGCGACAGGGCTGGCCGGAGGAATGCTGTCCATGACATCCAGCGGGATGCAAACACCATCAGCATGCGCAAGCTGACCAAGGACATCGGCGAGCTTGGCATCGAAGGGGCAGGTGAGGGGCTGCAGGCACTGGGGATGGCACAGGACACCCCACCTGGGTGGGTGCAGCCAGGAACTACAGCAAAGCAAAGTCCCTGGGAGCCAGGTGTGGTGGGGGGATGCCTGGGAGGGTCTTTTGCAACCAGCATCATGGTCCCAGTGCATGACCACCAAGCCCAGGGCCTGTTTTTGGCTGGTTTGTAACAGCCTTCCCAGGGCCAAGTACACATTAGGTACAGCTTTGGCTTCATAAAAATCATGTATATGTGAGGGGGTGTGCTGTGACCCCAGCTGCACCTCTTAAAACAGGTCCATAACAGCACATGTCTGGGCATCTGTCTACAATAAGCACTAACTGGAGCTCAGCTGGCAGCAAGCAGGCTGGGTACCTGCCAGGCTGCCCATGTGCATCTTGCCCTTACAGATTAGACACAGAGAGCACACTCCTGCTTTGAAAGGGACTCTTGGTTTAGGACTGTTCTATTGATGCACCCTGAAGTAAAGTCCTGGCACTTTCCTTTGAGCCCTGAGTCGCCCTCTCAGCATCAGCAGATATTCTGTTTTGAGAAGGGCTTGTGCTCTGGGAGCACCATGAGATAACCCGATACATTTAAGCCAAATATCTGGCACCAGGTGGGCTGCAATGGGGCTCCAGCTGGCAAGCTGAATACAACCAGCTGTGGTGATGCCTGATTGCTTGTATCCCCAGCAGAGTATAACTGTGCTTTCCTCCCACTCCCTTCTGCAGAGGGTGAAGAACCCAGCACTTCTTCTGAGTGTGACCCTGCAGCAAGACCAAAGGAGCAAGAAAGCAAACCCTCCCCATGAGAGTGCACAGGGGGTGGGATGGGGCAGCAGGAGGGGCTTGCTGTGAACATTAAGCAAGAATCTGTTATTGAACCTATGGACAAAAGCCAACCAGGACCAGCAAGATGTCTGTCACATCACTCTGCTGCAGCTGTTTTGTTTCAAGAACTGCAAGATACTGCACAAGGACTGGCACCTCCGAAAGACTTCTGCTCCCATCCCTGATGACTTAGAGCAACACTGCAGCGTTTGTAGTGATATGAGCCATTCTCAAGATGCCTTAGTTGCAATTTTCCCCTATGGGAAATAAACTATTTCAGTAATAATATACACTGTCCTGTCCAAGGTACCTTCCCACTTTGCAAATTTAGACTATTATTTATTCTGTTTCCATAGGTTAGAGGTTTAAACAGTTGTTTTCTCCACACATTGCCCTCATCCTGCATCTCACCCCTGAGCTGGCCTCTGGACCAGGGCAGGCAGCAGCAGGGACTGGCTGGCCCTGCAGCCATGGCCAGACCCATACAGCCCCGGGAAGGACCAAAGCACAGCCCCACATGGATGAGTTCCACTGACAGACCCAGCAGCATCAGCCACAGGCATCTTTACCTTTGGGTTTTAGTGTTTTAAGGCATTGTTAAAGGGAGGGGAGAAACATTTTGCTGTTTTGACTGTTGAAATTCAGGCTTAACTTTGCAAGCTGTTAGCTGAGATTATCTCTGGTAGGATCTCACACCATTCTTTTAGGAGACATGTTTTGTGTTAAAGATGGTTTGATAAAACTATATGAGCTGTTGGAATAAACAACACAGCCTTTAAATACTGAAGGTGTTCTGCCTGGACGTTTCTTCTTCCTTGGTTTTGCCTTGTAATAGGTAGGAATGCAGGGGGTTACACCAGCCCCTAATGGGCAGATTGGAATCCATATTACAAGCAAGGACATCTACTGGCCGTATTTCCCCACCCAGGAGCCTGGCAGAGCACTGGAACAGCTCCAGCCCCATGTGGCATTGCTGGGTCCTGAGCAGCACAGGGGCTGCATCTCCTTCACAGCCTTGGAAAGAACTGAACACCATGCTTGGGATTTGTCAGAGCAAACAACGCCATAAATAAGCAGAGAAGTTGCTGCCAGACAGAGGGCAAATTGCCCACGGGTCTCCAAGAAGCAATGGCCACAGGGCCAGGACAGAGATGGATGAAACGGAGACCAACACAGGAACAAGGACTTGGCAGCCAGGTGGAGGCTTCATCTGCTTCCTTGGCACCAAGCTGCCAGGATACTATTGCAGCTCTGTTCCCAGGCGGTGCCAAGAGCTTACCCCCACCTACCCTTGGGGCAAACCAGCAGGTAGCTCTTGTCCTGGCTGATGGTATAAACTGGGCATTAAGCTCCATTTATAGCTCTCCCTGCTTCCACCACAAGCAGTATTTTTGGTTCAGATATGCACATGAAGCAAGTGGAAGGGCGGTGCAGAAGGACTGCATACCACGCATGACCCCCAGAAATCAAGCACGAGCTAATCTTGGGTCTGCCTGGTCAGAAGATAGCTGTTGCCATTATATTTAGCCAGGTCACCAGTGACCCATCAACCCACCCTCTGTGCCTCAGAGCACAGGCATCAGGTTCCCCTGCCACTCATCTGCCTGCTCTGAGACCACAGACACAGCATGAACGCAGCAACATCATGACTTGCAGAGCTGCTGCTGAGCACACAGATGCTCTGGGCCTTTGATTTCAGCTGGAAATTCAGCATGCAGGACCTACCAAAACTCTGAACATGAACACACCAACCCAGTAACCCAAACAGGGCTATGACAGCTCACACTGAGGAGCATAGAGGAGGGCTCCTGCTGACTCCCTTGAGCAGAAAGGCAAGAGCATTTGTTTTCATATAAACTTGTTAATGTATTAAACAGGATTAACCATCAACTTTCCAGAATCCAAACAAATAATTTCTCAGCAACAGGATTTGAGAAAAACTACCCCCAAAAAAAGTTTGGTTCTAACAGCAACATCCTTAAATGTAATGATTGATCATCTTTATAAAAGTAAGAAATTCACTCTCTCCTGTCCATGTGTAGATACGCACTATGTGTTTCAGAGATGAGTACTTCATTGAGAAAACAAATATGAAAGCCTAGAAAGAATGGAAATGTTCCCAGCACTCAGGTGCTGCTGGCTGAGAGTGAGGCAGATGATATATGTGACCACCACAGCCCTCTGCCAAAGGCAACTTTTTGGTGTAGTATCTTTGGAGCACGCATCTTTATAGCCACCTAAAGCATGGCACACACCACACTCCCTCCCCAGGTACATCAATCTGACTGTAGGAAGATTCTGGTCTCTCTTCTGGATGCAGGGCTCTATTGCATATTAGCAAATACTGTAATGCACCTAAATGGCTTAGGAATTGTGGTGAATATTTCCTGGTATGTTCTCCACCAAAATGAAGATCTGACTTCTAGCCAGTGTCGTGGTTAAGTGAGAGAAGCAATTCAGATAGAACCTGAGTCAGTATTTGATATTGGGCCCAAGCTTATTCATTTACTCATTGAGTTTTAACAGCGCCTAAAGATTAAGTCAAGCCAGGAAGAGCACAGAATGGCTAAAGCAGGCAATCAAGCACAGCTTTTCTAAGGTTCTAAAGAAAGATACAGGAAAAGCAAAATGTAGTTCATGGAAACTCCCCAGGGTGAGTACAAAACTGGGGGAAGTCCCAGAAGGCAGATTTTGGCCCAAAATGGTCAAAGTGTTCCAACTTCCTTTGTATGTATGAGCACAGCTGGAGCATAAGGGGTGCGCTCCTGTGACAGTGACGTTGTAAGGCCTGAGACACAGAACTCCTGGGCTGAGGGAGGATGCCAAAAAGGCTGTTTTAAAAACAAAACCAGTTCCCAGCTTGTTCTTGTCCTGTTCTTGTTAGCACAAGCCTAAGCACAGGAAAACCCCGCTGTAGGCAAACCTCCCTATCTGCATGAATGGGAAGAAATCCTCTGCTTCCAAAGTACTCCACGCTTCCTCTGTGGCACACTTTTGCCCTAGAAAGGTGAAGATTAATCCTAGCCACAGTCACAGGCAGGAGGTGGTTATTCCTGTACTGCAGGAAGGGTTAAGGCATGGCAGGGGACCTCCTCCTGCTCTCATTTACTGGGCAGAAGCAGCAGATGATGGAGGAGTCTGAGTCTGCTTGCTCAACAGCAAGAGGAAGCTGGATGTCCATTTGGGAGACAGTTCATGGAGGTGATATTTGGGTGTGTATGATAGGAGCCTGATTGTGCTTAGTGCTGTAAGGGTTAACACTGGGTGCCAATAATGGAGACTGACCCCTGGCACCTCCTCCTGCTGCTCCCCAGCAGAGCAGAGCCAAGCACACGCGAGGAAGGGGCCAGTGCTCCACGCTGGCTCTCAGGATGCATCACGAGGTGGCAGGCACCATCCCATAGGCTTCATACAGCGTATTAAGAAGCTCCTGCTTTTCTTTCTCAGGTAAGAAGCTGGACTGAGCTGCATTGATGTTCTGGGAAGGCAGATGGAGAACAGAAAGGAGATGTTAAGACACAACACAGATGCGGTTGTACATATCCTAATATCTCTGACCATCATCAAGCTGAGGGAAGGTGAAGTTTCTACTCCAAGATCCATTTCCACAGACTCATTTCCCAGGGCAGCTGCTCTGTCCCTCCCATTAGCAGCAATCCCAAGAGGAATGCAGCAGGCACAAGGAGGGGGTCTTTAAATACTCTGGAGTTCGTAGGAATTGGTTTTGAGAGCGTATCCTACACTCTGGCTTTTCTTTGTGCCAGCACAGCTGGTGGTGGCAGCTTGATGCATGTTGTGTGACAGCCTGGCTGCACAATGTCACCTGCTGATTGGCCTCACGCAGGGATGTTTCTTTTGTTCGGCCTCTGCAAGGGTAGGGAAGGACAGCTGGCATCCAGGGACCACAGCTCCAAGCTGCCTTTCAGTGCACCCTGGATTTTCCTGCTTCTAAGCAAATATCCTTGCAGACAAGGGGGTGGGAGTCATGAGCACAGCTCCCTTTGATGTGCAGATAAGCCACACTCCTACCTGTCTTTCTAGCTCAGGTACCTAACTGGAAAAATCTATGAAAGAAAAGCCATTTTTTGGGTTATAAGACACACAGGTGACTGTGCATACCAAACCAGTGGGCCTTTTTGTTCTCAGTTGAGTTTGCAAGAGCAAAACCAGCAAGCACTTCTGTAGATGATGAATCTTAGTAACTTTTGGGGCAGGCTTTGAAATAACCTCCCTACAGCTCCAAACTGATGTAAAAAAGCAAAAGGTCCCTTTTCCTTCCTACTACTCAAACCTGCTTTGGAAACTTTCCTGGACTATTTCCACTAAACACAGCCCAAGGCATCACACCCATGTGATGCCTCCAGCATTCATGCTGCACGATGCCCTGCAGGATTTTATTTCCATTGAAAACTCTTGGTTTATGAAGAAAAAATAACAGCTGAAGTCTCTGGGCTTCAGCAGGACTCCTGCAGAGCATCAGCTGAGGTCAACTCACCACTCTCTTGAAATCCTCCTCGGTGAAGTCCATGTACTCTTTCACTATGCTGTAATCCTTGTCAATGGTGGAATCGAAGATCAGGGGGTCATCGGTGTTGATAGAATAATTAGCTTGATCCTTCTTAAACCTGTAAGGGAATGGGTTCAGAACAGCAGGGAAGAGCCTCACTGCAGTAAAGCAGCTGGAAGCAGTCACAATTGGGTGGGGACTTTGTAAGGCACTATTTGTAAGCCTTACTGTACTACTGGGTGTTTCCTGAAGTCCGGAAGACATGCTCCAGTCAGATAGCTGGACCAGGGGCAGACCTGGTTGTGGGAGTTAAAGCAAACACAATAAAACAGGATCAGCCATGCAGACCTGAACCACAACTGTGCAGGCAGATAGCTGCATGCAGGCTGAGCAGCCCACAGCCTTGCCCAGGCACTCCCACCTCCCGCTCTGCAGGAGAAACCTGAATGAAGCCTCACCTCAAAGTGCATCTTGGTTCTCAATAGCTCCTTGTACAGCTCGGGGTCCTCCAGCACGTGGTAACCGTGGCCGATGCGCTCAGCCTTCAGGAGGTACACGGCCTGGGGAGCAGGGAGAGCAGCTGCAGCCCACGAGCACGGCAATGCTGACATGGAAACCACTTGGGCTTCCTATGGGGCCACCCATGGGGCTTCCACCCTGCACCCCTCATACCTCCTTGACCATGGCAGCCGGCCCAGCCTCCCCAGCATGGACGGTGCGATGGATGCCACATCGTTCTGCTTCCTGCAAGGCGAGGGATGGGATGCTTGGGTCTGACCCTGAGGGAAGGCCCCACTCACACAGCCCCCAGCCCACAAAGGATGAGGCTGGCAACCACAGAATCACACAATCTCAGTGGTAACAGCACTAGCAGCAGAATTTCCCAGCCCATGGGCATTAAAAGGGCAGGGGCAGGCAGCGATGGCAACCTGGCTGTTTCGCAGAGCTCCAGCCCCACATTTGCTGTGAACCACTGGGATATAAACATGGGAACAGTGCCACTATTGAACAAAACACTTTTAACAGCTGCAATTAATTTTTCAGCTCTCCCAGCTGTTTGTGGTTTGAATAAAGTGCTGCACGTCCCCTAGCCAGGAATAACCCCGTGGGTGTTTTCTTATCGCTGTTTTTAAGAAGCTTATTCAAGAAACCTCGTAAGCCTTCTTATGATCAGAAGAAGCCATCAGCATCTCATCCCCAGCCAGGTCTATGGCCACCACGGAGTTGTTTTGATACTTCTTGCACAGCTCCACAACCTCTGGAGACCAGCCTGGAAGAGACAGTACCAGGATTCAGGAGAAAGTTTGTGTATGAATCACACCTTGAGCATTTTCTAACCGTGGGACACGTGGTGTCATGGGATGGTTCAGGTCGGGGTGCACCTTTGCACAGTAGCGACCCTGCCCTGCTGCACAGCATCACCAGCTCCCCCAGACATGATGATGGAAAGCAGCTTCAAAGCCTCCCAGCAAAACAACCTTTGGCAGTTTTATCTTTGTGGTATCGGTGAGAAACAGAGCAACAAATGGCCAACAACCACTTGAGAGTTATCTCTGACCAGGACACAGAATGACCTCTTGAAAAGGAAATGCATCTACTAGCTGATACTGCACCTCCTACCCTTAACAAGAAGGCCAAGAAACAGAGATAAACTCCAGTGTTAATAATTAACAGGCACCTGCTGTGCACCTACAGTCCTGAAGTCATAGGAACACATAAGAAAATCGGTGCAAATTCATCATCTCTTATCACTACCTTCACCCCATCAGGTTAGAGCCAATATTTTATTACCAGCTCCAATATCTCTGGCTGACATTTCTGCCTCTCACAACAATTCCTAAGTTCCAAGGTGGCTTCAGAGGGAAAACTTTGTGCCCTGACACCACCTTTTCAGGTAGCACGTGCACTAAAATGCAGACTCAGTTGATTCCAAGGGGAACTCTTGCTGCTGTGCAAACACATGATGCACGTGCTGCCTGCACCCTGCAATATTGCAGCTGCAGACACTTTGAATGCAGGCTTACAGCTTCCTGTTTCAGCAGCCTTTCTTCCCAGAAATCAGAAGCCCAACATTCAAGGTTTGGATTGTTGCTTCATTTTCAGTGTCAGACAGCTATGGCCATGCAACTTGCTCCATTGGCTTTAGCTGTGCCGGCCCTAGAAGAGCTCTGGTCCTTGGGCAGGGAGCAGGGTAGAGGAATCACGGCTCCCCTGGGGGCCTTCAGCTCCAGATCTGCTCCATTTTTACAACCAGCAGAGCCTTTACTAAGAGCAGAGGGCCCTGACAGAGGGAAAACAGCTCATTCTCAGCATGTGTAGTCCCACATCACACCCAGGGCCATGGGACTGGTGCTCTCCCCACATTCCTGCAGGGACCTGAACCCAGGGGATGCCTCCCGCGCCACGCATCAGGGAAGGGGAGCAGAGCAGCGGGTGAGCTGCAATACATTACTTGGCATATGGCGCATGCAGCATAGAATAGACCTGGCTTTGATGCGGAAATCCCTTTCTCCATCCTGCAGTCCCTGATTTACGAGGTTAACAACTTCCTCTGGAGTGAGGTCTCCCCTGTGGGGAAGAAGAGATGGTGAGAGGCCGGGGAGTGCTGCGGGTGGGCAGGAGCTGCAGGGACCCACAGTGAGCAGAGGTCCCACAAAGGCAAAGCTTCCCAGGTCCTGCTTATAGCAACATCCCCAAGAGCACAAACCAGATTTCCCAAGAAAACACCCACACCACACCTTCATTTACAAGACATTTTTCAGACGTAAAACCACACAGCGACATCTAGTATAGTTTAGCAAAGTGACAGAGAACAGGACTGCCAATACAATCCCATTGGGGCACTTTAGCAGCAGTAGGTGCCCTAATACCCCTGTACAACAGGCCTGTGGGGTCCCTTCTACCCAGCTGAGCTGTATTTTGGCCAGTGATCTGTACAAGGTTAAAGCCAGACTCCAGACAGCAGCTATCCCAGCAAAAGCCACTGCGACATGTTCTGCAAGGGGCCGCCAAGCCCTGGTTTCACTAGACACTAATTAGAGCAGGGGTGACAGTGAGACAAGGACCAGGAGATCACCAGCCCCCTGCAATGCTGACTGCTGCCTCCCCCAGCTCCAAATGCCACTTTGCAGGCAGGCAGCCCCTACATTATCCCTGCTTCCCCGCAGGTGGAGAACAGCTCCAGCCAAAAGCTCAAGCACAGCTGCTTCACACATGCAAAACTAAGTGCCTGCAGCAAGGCACACTCAAACATGACAGCGTGCCAAGGTATGTGAAGAGGAAAACCACAGGCTAGGAGAAGGAGGAGTGCCAGAGCCGGTTGTGCTGGAGGAGCAGGAGGACTCGTGTGACTGATGCACTCCCCAGCCTGCATGGGTGATGGCTCCTTAGTGCTGAGAGCTGAGCTGCACCAGCCAGGGAGCACAGTGGGAGCACTTACAATTAAAAACACAATTACATTAAAAGTCGTGATAAAATCTTACTAATTAACTTGCTGCAGCAGGTTATGAAAGAAAAAAAAACATAATAAAATCATTAGTCTTCACATCCCACTGAGTTGCAACACTTTGCCTAAGGAGAAAGGAGGATGGGGTAGGCAAGGTGAGCTGTCTGCAGCCAAACACTCCCGTCTGGGCTCCAGCCCTGTGGGATGGGATGGGATAGAGGAGACACTCACTTGGGCTGTCCCCAGGGGATGGGCTCCACGCGGCAGTTGGCCAGCAGGTGAGGGCTGTACCGCACCTCCACGTAGATGACGCCTTCCTTTGCCTTCGTCTCCACCAGCTCATATGCGATCCTCTGCACTGCCTCACGGTCCCCCCTGCAGGGACAGCAATGGGATCCATCAGCCCTGCCACCAGCAGGGGACCCACCAAGGGGAGGGGGGGTACTCACGCAATGGCGGGCATGTAGTGATTAAATTTCTCTAGAAATAGCTTAAGTGATTGCGGTGTTTTGTAGCTGACATGCTTCATGAGGTCATCAACAGTGCTGCCGGGGAGAGGAACCCCTCTCTTCCTGGAAATGAAGCCACATTTTATTGATGGGGAGGGTTATCACATTTGCAATCAGCCTATTCTTTACAGCAAGCGTGGCCTGAGCTGGCAGAGCCGGCTGCTGTTTCTTGCCAGAAGAGATATGGCACACACTGTCCTTCCAGAGCAGACGCGGTCCTAGACCTCCAAAGGGAGCATGGCAACATAAGCCATGAGAAAACACTTGGAGTTACAAGCCCACAGTAACCCCGTGGAAGCAGAGCCAGGGCACAGTGCAAGCTTCAGTGTGAGCTCAGCTAAACGGGTTTGGGATTATTTTTGGCACCTCCCAGTCCCGGAATTGCCAAAATTCCTTCAAAAAGTCATTTCTCATGGAGGCTCCAGGGCCTGAGCAATCAGGGAGGATCACAAGCTTGGGACCATAGCAAACACGCAGGCTCTGCTGTGAGTGAGCCCATTCCCCAGCCCCACATTGCAGCACACATGGGGACACCCCACACAGGAGCATGGGGCAGCCCCAGCAGTTCCGAGCCCCACTAAGCAGAGGAGGTGCCTGTGCCTGTCCTCCTCCAGCACCACATTGGGATGGGTCCCCAAGTGCCAGCGTGTTGTGAGCTGAAGACACCGCACGCCTCCAGGCAGGCTTCCCCATCCACGCACTGTCACCTACCCACAAATGCCAGTCTAAGTCAGGAATAATAACCAGACATTTGTATTTAATCCTCTTTCCTTCCCAGCACTGTCAGGATGAATTACGGCCGACTGACGGACAGTTCTCCACTAATAGAGACAAGGCAGCAGTGACAGCTCTAGCAGCCCGCTGCCAGCAGCCACCCCACAGGAAAGCAGCCCCATCAGCACCGCTGTGGGGTTGGGCACACGCCGCTCACTTCCCCATTGAGGCAGGCAGGAAAGCAGCCCCACGCTCAGCCTTCAGATGCAATCAGCACAGATTAAGTTGCTGGCACTCAGCGGGGATGGGATGCTCATTGCTGCCAAGGCATCGGCTTTCCTCCCTGCAGTGCCCTTTACATGTTGCTGTTGGTTCTGTCTCAGCTCTCCCCTGCCTGCCCTGGGAGCTCTCTGTGCACAGCCCTGAGCAAAGCAGTCCCACTCCAGAGATGGCACTTGGGGACACTCCATAGCACAAGGCTGTTGGTGCTGGCCTTGTGATTTGGGAGCCGATGTTAAGCCAAATTTCCTAAAACCAATTTCCTCCCCAGATTAATGGAGCTGTGCTTAGGAGCTGCTTCCTGAAATCAGTCTTTCAGCTTGCCACATCCTTGATCTGTGATTACCTGCTCGTGTTTGTTCGTGTTGTCAACAACAGCAGCTGGAGGAAGTCTTCATCTCCCTCTGCCCTCAGCTGCAGAGCTGCTCCTCACCCCAATCACTCAAAGCTGACCAGCTTCCCAATGCCAAACCATCACCCGGAGCCTTCCTCCCCCACGTACTCACTTGCCAAAGTGTAAGATTGTTTCTGGCCGAATGGCTCCATCCAGGTGGACGTGAAGTTCTACCTGCAGTAACACAAAGAGACATCAGGGAGGCACCCCTGGAGCTGCAGCGAAGCCTTAAGACGGCCATGAGGTGCTAACACGGGTATGAATGCCACTAATAAAGGGACCAAGTCACAGAAACCAAATGCAAAACCACTGGAAGGACATCACCATTAAAAAGTTCAGTTTTGATGGCCAAAGTCCTGTCCAACTATTTTCTTATTCCTGCAGCACATCCAGATAGAACAGATCTGGCACTCATCAACTTTAGATTAAGCAACAGCCCTTTAGAAACTTGCTGTGCTCTTCAGTAACCTGAAGTGTTTTTCCAGGAGCTGCCTTATCCGTACTTTGCTTGTGTGGCTCGGAAGGTTGAAAAAACAGCCCTCAAACAAGCATCAGTCAACTCAATAACAGAGTCATAACCCAAGAACTTGGACTCTACTTCCAGGAATCTGCTCCAGATACGATCTTAATTATTTGGCGTTATCAAAGCACGCAGCCTTTGTAAAGCTACACACAGAGTCCAATGCACAAGGTGCTGTACACAGAAGTACAAGAGCTGCCCCATAGCGCTCACAAGCTGACTTCAAAACGAGATGACTCATTTAGACTCCAAAGAAATGGGACGGTAACTCAGGTCCCTGTGAAATCCTGTTTTGGAAGAAGAGTCACAGAGAAGGGAAAGCAAGCTTTTCCAATTAGACAGCTGGAGCTTTGGAGGAACACAACAAATGCAATTTGGAAGTTGTGTTGGGAAGGAAAATTTTAGCTGTAAAATAAAGTTCAGTTAGATCATGGTGTTTCTGAATTGTTTGCTTTTCAGCAACAGAATAGAATAGCCATATAATAAATATTTGCGTACCAAAGGAAGAATCTGAAGCACAAAGCAGCTGTTGGGAAGGAAAGCCTCCAGACCAGCTTTTCTCGCTCCAAGTCTTTCCAATGTGGATGAAACAAGACACCCATATACCAAAACACCCAGGGAGAGACTGGCTGACCTGTGCCAGCCAGGTGTGGGCCACAAACAGCTGGGAAACATCTGCTTATCCAGTGGGGGTGACCCTGCACTGCAGCCAGCCAGGGGTCACAACCCTGCCAACAAAGATATGGCTGTTACCTCTCCTACCCTACAGACATGACCCGAACCCTACAGAGATGGAGATTTTCAAAGGGCACCATCTGATCTTTCCCCTGCCCTGAGTTTCGTAATGCTGTTTGCAAGGACCAATCCTGGGGAGCAGCAGATAAAGGAATGCATGATGGACACGATCTGAATCACCAGATGTGGACAGCTGGAACGTTTTCCACTCCTGAGCTCTGACTGCAATTTCAACACCATGTGAGCTCCATTCCTTGAGGTTTTCAATAGCCCCTGTGACCCCCCTGCTTGGGACTCACCCAGCCCAACAGGAAAACCCAGCAAGCTGAGCCTTCCCCACACAGCCCTCAGACACTCCCTGCTATCCCAACACCACGCTTCCATTCACATGAAAGCACACTCAGCACTGTGAATGCAACCCACCTCCTGCTGCTAATGCAGGCAGCTCAGACAGCAGCAGTGCTCCTCTGCAGCACCAGCACGAGGCTTCTCATGCCATGCATTTCAACTGCCCCCTTCACCAACCCTGCAGTTCCCAGGTGTGTAGGAGGCTGCAAAGCTCCACTGCAGCTCCTTTCTTCTGTGTTTGTTTTGGGCAAACAAAGCCTACGGCTCTCCCAGATAGAAGTGGGTAACGTGACCTTGCTTTAAGTCAAGGAAAGTACGCAGATAAAGATGAAAGAGTTTGCATGAGGTTGCAGGAGATGCTGCCCAAACAAGCAGCAGCCCTGACTGGGAGGCACATGTGTGTGGATCCCATCTCACTGTGAATCCCAGCTTTGTTTGGAAGGACCTGGGCTTACAGACCAAGCACGCTCAGCCCAGGACTACGGCAGCTCAATAACCTCTAAGTTTGGCAACACATTGACCCAAAGCCCATGTGAGCTCCAAAGACATGAGATGCCCCGACCCACGGGTGTCCTCAGCACAGCGGCTGTCAGCACTGTTTTCCGTTTCTATGCAAAAATAAGAAAACATCAGATCAACAACAGCACGAAATGTGCAAGAGCAGGGAGCAGGAAAATGGTTCAGCTTTAAGCAAAACAAAGAGAAGTGTTAAGGGCTCCAGCTTGGCCTCTCCCTTTGAAAACACTGCAGTATTTTCTTTGAAACTTGGTAAGATTAAAAAATAAACTCCAATGCAAAGTGCAAACAAAACCGTTCCAAGTCTGATTATTTTCACTTTGGTGATACAAGGAGGAAGAGACTCATGAGACACTCGGTTCTTTCAGCTGCAGACACACAGCAGTGCCCACCAGGCCGTGACCGATCTGCTGGCTGCTCTGCATGGCTGTTATGTGGCATAAAGGCATCATCCACACGAGTGCATTTGAGGGAGCTTACACACGAGGTGCCCATTCTTTCCTTATTATGACTGTTCTCGATCCACCAAGCAGTCAGCAGCAGGTCAGTGCTGGAGCTGCACAGCCCTGAAGCTATGGTAGAAGGACCACAAACCTCACCTTTCCTTCGACCATTTCTAGCAGATATTCATAGATTATCCAAGCACAAGCTGCAATGATTTAAAACCCCAACAGCGACTGCCCATGGTCATTTATCAATGCATTAATTTATCAGTGCAGGTGATAATCTGAAGCCTGCTTTATTGATTTCAGTAACTGCATAACCACAGCCACAGCTGGTCCAAGCCTAAGGCAGAAGCACATTGAGACCACTGTTCCTCAGGAGATAAGATGAACAGCAAAAGGAATGGGCTGTGCTTCCCCAGCACTGCATTTATGACAGCGTGCTGCCATGAGCTGAGCCATGTATGTCACTATGCAGCCACACCGCTCCTGTCAGGAGCATCAGGTGAGGCTGCTCTGAGGGATGTGAAGCAGCAGGGATGCAGCTTTGTCCTCACACCCCATAAAACCCACAGGTGCTGTTGGCAGACAGCTCTGCCACCTCCTTAAGGTGTTGGTTTGAGTCTCTATATGAGAAATGTAATGGACTGAGACCCAGGTGACCACCTGCAAGAAATACCCACGCTTCCCATTCCATGCAAGCCTTTACTGCTCTTTATGGCCCACAATAAGCAGGGGGCAAAGCTCAGCCCCACAGTGGCCAGCACAGCCCTGAGAAGCACGTGGCCCAGCTCAAAGCTGCTCTGGATGCCAGAAACATCCCTAAAGCACAAAAGTGACAGTTCCCAATGGCAGAGGGTCCTGGGGGATGAATAGAAGTGAGCAGGGCCCACTGATTGCCTTTAGACCTCACGTGAGCAGGTTGGTGGGGCTGAAAGGGACTGCCTGACTCATGAAATCCCCCTGACAGCCACACAACAGAGCTGATCCCATGTGTTCATGCAGCACAGGGCCCTCCTGCACCCTCTCTTCTGCATCCCACTGCCTGCACAGAGCAAGCAGGGAGAAGCGCAACTGAAAGGAGAACTCAACTTGCTTCTTTCAGCCAAAAACATGAAACCACTGGGGTAAACTAACAGCTTCTGCCCTTAGTGGAGCTGATGAAATGCCAACATCTCCGAGAACTGAAGCAGCCTTAACGAGGCTTTAACCACCAGCAGCTGTCAGCACCCCGACAGCCCACGAGAGAGTTCCCTGCAAAGAAAGCACCCGGGAGGCGGTTATTGCTGAGCACACCTGCCTCATCTTCTTCCCTTTCGCCTCCAACAGGTCTGTTGCTCAATGAACCTATTTGCAATGCATTTACACAGAGAACAAAAGAGCCGAGCACCCTTCGATCCCAGTCACTGAGACACGACCTCAAGTAGAAAGATAAATTTAAGAGAGCAAAGAAGGAAATACAAAAGCAGGGATCCTGCAGAGCCTCCCACCTCCCGGGCCGTACCCTCACCGGGCTGCCCGGAGGATCGGCTCTGCATAGGGACCGCGGTGCAGCTGCGGGCTGTGCCTTAAGGTGCACTAGGGCCGGCTGACCCGGCACGGCACGGCACACAAACCCGGCTGACACGCGGCACAGCCCGGCTCGCAGCCCGGCCCCGTCTCACCTTGGGCTCCCCGAAGACACGCACACCCCGCTCCATTCTGCTCCCGTAGCCCGCTCCACTCCCGCAGGCTCCTCTTCAGCTCCACGCCGCTCCGCTCCGCCCCCCCGGCCGTCCCGCCCCATCGGCGGGGTGTTACGCAGCCGGTGGTTCCCGACCCGACGGCAGGGCGGCTTGGTTCGTTCCTTTCAGCCGCCCTTCGTGCTTTGCTTCCTGCCTTCCCCTCCCCGAGGTGATGCACGTAGCACTCGAGGGGCACAGGGAGCACCTGTGGCTGCAGAGGTGAGCGCTGCCACAAGTGGATGGAAAACAGTTCTCTCTTCTGGTTGCCCAGCTGTGTTTGCACCAGGGATGGTGTTTGGGGGAAGGTGCAGAGCTCAGCGCTGCTCCGACTGCCTGCAACAGCCCAATCCAGCTGGAAGCCTGCAAACACGGCTCAGGGATGAGCAAAGCTGGCAGCTGGGGGGGAGGTGGCACCATCCTGCTGAGCTCCCGTTGACAGCATCACCTCTGTACTACCACTGGGTTCTTATTTCTGTTTTGTGGTTTTTTTAATATCTATCTGGAAACATCAAGTTTCAGAGCTCAGAGGTCTGAATTCTGCTCCAAAGCATCTGCAGCACGTATGGTCCCCAGGCAAAGCACAATGCTCTCTCATGGTCTCCTGAAGGCACAACCTCACTCAGTCACCGCAGCAGGAGGTGGGAGGTCAGTTCACAGCCTCTGCTGAGGTTAAAGGAAATTACAAGGCAGAAGAGGCCAGGAGAAAAGCTGTTAGCCGAGGTCAAGGAGGCAAACAGAGCTGAAGCAGGGAGTGCTGCAGGAGGTGTGGGATTCATCCTGCTGACTAATGCCTGTCTCTGCTGACTCAGCTCTTTCCAGGACAGCCACCAGCAGCGCTGCTGTTAGCAGCACCCAGCTGTGTTAGAGCCCTCCGAATGAGAGCGTGGGCTGAGTGACTGACCTCACCCTGACCCACTTTATCCATCCTCCCCGCTGCTCAGCCAGGCAAATCTGCACAGTTGACATGAAAACAATGTTTCCCTATCGATGTCCTTGTAGCAGTTTCCCACCTGGGAAACAGGAAGGACACAGACCTGTATAGGTCCCACCCATGAATGCTCAGCGCCTCAGGCCTCGTTGACTGTCCCGTTTCTGTCACACCTTTGAATCACTGCAAAGGAAGAACTCCTTGGGTGCTTGCAAAGCAGGGAAGAACGAGGGATGAGGTCCATGTGCTTGAGGCTGTCCAGGTACATACAGGAGCCTCTGAGGCAACCACGGGAGGAAAATCCAAGAGGCAAACTAGGGGGAAATGTGATCTCAGTGGATATTCCAGAGCCCATTTCCTACAGGGTCTATATTTAAACCCGCTCCTTCCTCTGCCCCCACAGGTGGGGACCAGCTGGGAGAGGGGCTGCTGCCACCTGCTTCCCCTCCAACAGCTTTCCAAAGAATACTGAACCACACACCTGTGTTGGGCTCAGATCTTCCACAACAACAAAACAAACTCACATTTTCACACCTGTGTGAATAAAAAGCCTCACGCTGCAGCCCATTGCAAGCAGCCAAGGAAGGAAAAGTGTTTAAGTTCTATCAGTAAAGGACCATCAGTGTTGATTTAGGAAAATCCCTGCCCCAGGGTGAGCCAACCCAGTAGTGGCTCTGGGGTGCAGACGATGCTGTCCTGGGGGCTGGTTGCAGCTTCCCATAGCAAACAAAGGGGGACACCCGATGCATGTCCAGCTGTGTGACAGTAAACCCAGGGCAGCACAGGGCACACAGTCACGTCCTGGGCTGCAGCCACCTACAGAGCCGCGTTGGCTGCTGCAAGCTCATCCCCTAATGGGATTAGGGATGGTAAAACCAAGCCGGCTTGCACTGAGCATCAGGTCACCCCGAGGTAATGCGACCTGCTCTGGGCACCTGGAGCAGAAAGGCCTCCCCAGAATGGCACTACTGCAAAGGAAAGGCAGGGAGACTGCTTTGTGCTGGGGAGAGGAGCAGCAGTTTGGGTCCGGCAGTGCTTCGGCCCTGGAAATGCCTCCAGGACCCTGGCAGAGCACTGAGCCCCTGGGAGAGCAGGGCCCTTTCCCACCCGCAGCTTTGGGATGACAAGAGGTCACCGTGTATCAGGGACACAGATCTCGTGTAGGGGCTGTGCTGCCTCTGCTACATGGAGCAGATCCCCCAGTGGTGCCCGCACCAGGAGGAGCCCGACTCAGGCACACACCGCTCCGTCCCTGCCCCGACCCTCACACGGGGAGCGGGATGCGGCCAAGGGAGCACACCCAGCCGGCACAGCCCTCCCCGGGACCGAGGGGACCAGCACGTGTCGCTCCGAGCTGCCCTCTCGGCCCCGGTAATTGGATTGCAGCTCGGCCAGACGCTGCCCTGGGCCGCCGGAGGGCAGAATTAACCCGAGCACAGCTCCTCTGGGGAAGGCGCCGCGCATCTCCGTCCTCGCTGCAACAGCCAAAAAAAGATAAAGACGAAGACAAACGAAAAGGCGGAACAAAGCCTCCCCACAGCCGCTGTGCCTGGGACTGAGCGGAGCACAGCGGTCACACGTTGCCCCCCTCCGACTATCTGCAGTACCGCAGCTCAGCAGGACGCAGGTATGGCCCAGCTGGAGTCCTGCACTACTCAATGCAGCCTCTGGGCTGTGCTTCAATAGAGCTCCTGGGCCAGGTATGTGGGCGCACAGGTGGGGCTGCCAATTGGTGCCATCTGAGCTCTGACACTTGCAGCATTGCATCCTTCTGAGTGAAACTGGGGTTGCATTGACTCCTCCACCACCCTGACGCAGTGCTGCAGTGCTGTCAGCCCCTGCAGCCATCTGGATTGGGTGCCCATGAAGCTGGGGGTCCCCAGCCAATGTGATCTGCTGTGCCAGGAGCAGAAGACGCTGGAGATGTGGAGATCATCTCTTCTACCCCAGGGGTTATTGCATATGGAAGGATAAATAGCAGGAATGGAGAGAAAGGCAGAAGGGTGAAGGGGAGGAGCAGCATTGAAGCAGCCAGGTGCTCCCATCCCCCCGTGCCAGCTCAAGATGTGAATGGTGCTGGGGGGCCCTTGGGTTGCCTGGCTGCTGCCCCACACAGACAAGCAAGGAATGTCTGAGAGAAACCAATCCTTGCTGTGTGGAGCTGGAAACTGCTGGAGACGCTTTAATCCACCTAATCCAGGGCTCTGGCCCAATTAATATTCTATAGGATCTCCTGGAGCTCTTGTTTTGTTCTGTTCTTGGCTTGAAGGGCTGCCCAAGAAATTGAAAACAGACTATTGGGAAGAAAACAGCTTCAATTTGTAGACAGCTGTCTCTAGCAAAGCTGGCTTCCATTCCAGCCATTCCCCAGGCGTGATGCAAGCCTGGCTAGAAATTCTCCCCAGTGGCAGCAGAAGGGTTTTGCTTAGGAGAGAAGATAAACGCCCGCGTTAATGCGCTGTACGCGGGACCGGCGCTGCCGCCAGGGGGAGGCAGAGGCCGCGCGGTGCGGGATAAGGGCGGTGCGGTGCGGGATAACGGCGGTGCGGTGCGGGATAACCGGGTCGGGCTGGGAAGAACAACACGAGACCAGAGCAGTGGGCTGTCACTGTATGGCAATGCCAGCCTTTGGAGTATGGTTATTTCAGGGTCCGCCATATGGTGCTGTCAGCTGCTGCTGTATGGTGATGTTGACCTCTGCTGTATGGCAATGCCAACCTCTGCCAGCACAGTGCCAGCAATGCTCCCATCCATTGCCCCTCTGCCTCACCCTGCCCCAATTCCATGTGGGAAAGGAGTGAGGAGGGCAGGGGAATGCACACAGGGCTGATGCACTCATTCATCCCCTGCTCCTGGCTGCAGTGCATTCCAGGCAGCCCTACTACAATGCCACATTTTCTTCCCCACAGCCCATCCCTGCACACACTCGCTTCTCATCCTCTGCCAGGACGGCCTCTCCCAGGGCACCTGGATCAGGGCCTGCCATAAATCAGGCAGAGCTCCTGCCAGGACACACACACCTTGTCCTGCTGTGCTGACAAATAACACACAGCTTCTCATCTCAGCACCTGCAGCAGCAGAAGCGGCTCCCATGGCTGTTCCTTGAGCACAGGGTGCCCCAGTGCAGCCCAAGTGAGCTCGGGTCCACTGGGCTCCGTGCACTTGGTGGTGCTGAACGTGGCCGTCTGCTCTGGCTTTGTACGCTGCTGAGATCGTCTCTGCTGGGTTTATTTTCACACAGATCCTCAGAACTCAGAAAGTGAGAGCTGAAAGCAAACAGGAAAAAGGCAGGTTCTCTGGGCGGCTATTTTTAACCACTGCAAACAGCATCAGTGTCATTATATTTAGAAAAAAAATGCAGAGCGTTTCCTGCCTCCCCTTCTCAATACCTTCAGCTATTTCCTTGCAGATGCTGCCAGGAGCAGCGTGCAGACGGGCCGTGCTCTGGGATGGGAGGGTTGGAGCTGGGGAATGCGGCTCAGTGCAGGTGTCTGTCCTTGGCTATTGAGGATGAATGGGCAGCCAGGGCTTGGCCAGGTCTAAGTGCCACCAAATGAGCAGCAGCACCACGAGGAGGGTGTCCCAAGGGCGAGCATGGTAAAGACATAGCATCACTGTCACCTCCTCCTGCCATGCGATGGGGTCTGCAGGTGGCACCAGGAGGTCTCAGCTCTGGGTGGGCACAGGCAGGTGACTCAGGACACACTTGCTGCTCTGAGGAGCTTCCTGTTGGCTTTGGCTGTGCTCAGCTCCTTGCCCTGTGCTCGAGGACTGAGGTTGGTGAAGTGTTTGTGTTTCACTCTGGGTGGCAGCAGTGGCAGACCACAGCACAGCGGGACCACATGCAGCATCGCCAGGGAAGAGGCTCTTCTAACCTCAACCACATTGTGCTGGTTGTGCTTTCCAGCAGAATCCCAGCATGGGATTTTGGATAGGGAAGTTCTGTGCCCAAAGGAGGAGGCAGAGAAACTGTTGGAAATGTGGTACAGATGGCACGAGCTGCAGCCAAACGCAGCTTAAACACAGCCTGCAGCCGGGCACTGGGTGATGGCAGAGTTCATGACACCATGCTCAGTTGTATCCATTGGAGATACCCCTCTCTGAGCTCAAAGCCCCTGCTGTGTTGGGCTGTGCTTCCTTTCCTGGAGCCTAATTCCCAACTACTGCCTCCTGAGATGCTCCTCTGGGGCTGTGGCTGCTTGAAACAGAAGCAGAAGTCCTGGCCAGGAGCAGGGCGTGCAAACTGTGGGTCTGGCTGCTGTCACCAACCCTGCATGATGCATGCAGACCCAGCAGCCAAATGCTTCCTTTCTTCATGCCCCTCCCCAAAGACCCTCTCACCCAGGACACCACACTCCATCCTACAGGGGCTCTCATGCTGTGATCAGATCATGCATTCCACCCAGCCCAGCTGCTGTGTGCTCTTAACAAACACAGACCCGTGTGGGGTGACCACCTCTCCTACCTCACAGGGGATACTCGCAGGGGGCCGTGGGTTTGCAGCCCCCCCAGCAGGTCCCTGCCCCACAGGCAGCCTGACAGCAGCAGCCCGGAGCCAAACATCTTTTACAAATCACGGTGCATAGCTCGCATTCTCGGCTGGTTTATGAGCGTTTCATCTCCTCGTATTGATCAGGGCTGGAGCCGAAGTAATTACGTTCATCAGAAATAATTTCCCCTGATTTTGAGTCATATTTGAGTGGGTGCCCACCTCCCCCGCTCACCCCTCTCAACACAGCAGCTCTCTGCTCCCTGGTACATACTTTCCGGGCGACATCGCTGCTTTCATAACCATGGTGAGACCTGGAGGCTTGTTTTTCTCGGCTGGATCCCACACACACACTAAAGGTTTGGGCTGTGATGTTATGGACTTGGCTGGGGACGAGGACAGGAGGAGCTGATTGATGGGAAGTGCACGCCTGGGAGATGGCTCTGGCACTGGGAGCTGGGACCCTCTGCAGCACACCTCACCTAGAGAAGGGCTGGAGAACAAAGCTTATTTCAGCCCTATACCACAAAATAGACAAAAAGAATGAGCAGTGTGATCAGGAAACATGAGTTAGCCCCATAGAAAATACCAAGGGTCTGGAACCATGAGGTCAGGGTCTGGGTTTATATCTTGTCTGGGAGACAAAACTTGCAGTGAGACTATAAAAGCTTATGTTTGGAGATGCTTTGTACCAAAAATAATCTCTCTGAGACTCACAACACTCGATACGTGATGATTCCTGACACTGTTTTCCAAATAATAATGGGAAGATTCATCTGCCTGAGGCTTCCAGGCTTCATCTTACCAAATTCTTATTCTTTGGGTTATCTGAATGTTTAACTTATGGGGACAGTTATGGATGGCTCTTGTCTGGGCTTCAGCCATCACTCTGAATTGCTGCCCAGGTTTTGCTGTACCTATCAAGAAGCAGCACCAGCCCTTCACAACACAGCTGGATGTTGTAGTGATAAGCCCCCTCAAGTCTGAATTATGACATTCTCCATGATTTTGGCTAACAGAGCCCTTTCTCAGTCACCACAGCCCATCGACTCCCCAGTGCAACCTCAGCTCCAACTTCTGTGCAGGCGCAGGGGCTGTGAGTGGGATGGCCACCACTTGTAGGAGTCCTCTGTGCTCAGCCGCAGCCCCCCATGGCAGCCCACAGGGGTCAGTGGTCCCAGCTGGAGCAGAGTGTTTCTGGTGCTGCTGCCTGACCGTCAGGAGCTGGACGGCAGCCTGGAATTCTTTTCTCACAAGTCACTTGGATGGCCACCAGATGGTAAATACTTTTCATCTCTCCTCGCCTGGGCTTGGGGTGGATGCGGTGACCTCCAGGTAGAGGACTGCGTGGCTGCCCCTCACTGTGGCTGGTGGTCCCCCAGGGGATGGAAGTGGCCACAGAGGGATGGAAGCAGCCATCAACATCCCTTTTAACTTCAGGGCTCCTGGTTGTCCTGAGCTGTCAGTAAGGAAAGGAAGAGGCTCAAACAAAGAGAAGGGATGGAGGGAGAGCAAGGTGTGCAGCCATTGCAGAGGGTTGCGAGTTCAGGTGAATGGGGCAAACAAATAAGAGGCTGGCAGTGCTGCTCAGCACAGTGTGTTACACGGCACAGCTGTGAAGAAACACGGATGTCTAAAAAAGTCAATTTGCTGAGTGGGTTCCTTCATTTCTATAGAAACGGCAGAGCTTCCCAGGAGATGTATTTAAATCCTTGCATCAACTGTTTTCTTGCACAACTGACCACAGAAAAGAAACAAAAATCCAGATAGTAACACCATTGGAACCAGAGCACAACTTGTGGGGTGAATCCCCAGCCATGAGATACAGGTACAGGACACAGACAGGGTATGTGCTCCAGAGGGGAAGGTTCTAACAGCATTTACATGATGAGCTGCCCATGTTCTGCTCCGTGTTCCTTCAGAAGGCAGAACCTGTGTGATGTGATGAGTCCAAATCCACACCATGTGCATCCAACCCTGCACCTGCCCATGTGCTGTCCTGATCAGGGCTGCACGTTGCTCTCCTGCTCTCACTGTGCCATAGGAATTAAGGAAAGAAGAGCACTTTCAGTGCCTGCAGAGCTTGCCTGACCAGTCCTGCACACTGTGTATCCCTCACAGCAGAGGGGCAGCATCCTGCTCTCAGCTTTGTGATTCCATGCAGTGTGGGTGACATATCCCTCTCCAGTAGCTGTGCCGTGGGGCAGTGTTAAATACGGGGCTGGGTTCCCAGCTCTGCTCTGTGTTGGCAGTGTCCCAGGCTGGATGTCAGGGGATCAGACACCCCTTTCTATTCACAGCCCAGCAGAGAGGTGCTGGCTCTGCCTGGCAGCCCATGCTCAGAAGCCCCCTCTGCCATGTCCGTGCCATCGGGGACTTGTCCCTTGTCCCTTCCCTTCTCTTGCTCTCCCAGCAGACAGCACGCTCTCACCTTGAGGGGAGTGGAAATGTCAGCTGGAATGTGGGCTGGGAAAAAAAGAAAGCAAATCTTGAGGCTCGTCCAAACCTACTCCTGTTTGTATTGGAGCCTGGGAGTGACATCAGAGCAAGGAGACTATAAACACCAGCAGGACCCACTCGGGGCTTTAAAGCCTGCAAACATGGGGCTCCAGCTGGAGAAGCAGCTCCTCATCCTCTCCCTGCTCTGCATCCTCTCCAAGGTAAGGAGTTGGGGTGTGGGATCTCTTCAGGCTCACTCAGGGCAGCACCAGGATTCCCAGTATGGGACTGCGGGGAGGGTGCAGTGCAGCTGTAGCCCTGACAGCTGGCAGACAGTTGTATGTCTGCAGAGCTCTGCCTGGGAGAGTAGCAGCATGGTCTTAACTCTAATGCCTGTGCTGCAGCAACGTGCTCTGTTTGCTCACCTGCCCCTGCAGCCATCCCTGCAGCCCCTGCAGGCTCTGCAGTGAGCACCAGCCCAGCGTTATTCAGCTCTCCCCCATCCCAGGATGCTCACGCAAAGCATCCAATACACTGGGGTTGTTCCAAGCGTTTGATTTTCCTCTCTTGGATTCTGCATGACACAGCTCCCTGAGCAGGGCTTTGAAAAATGTTGGGGTATGTCAGCTCCAAATTCTTGTAATTGCTGCTTGAATCCCAGGCCAGACTGCAAGCAGGGACATCAGAGCAGCCTGGTGCCTGTTGGACTGCTTTCCTCGGCACTTAAGATCTCCAGCAGGAGCCACATTGTCATCTAATGACAAGTTAATTGTAGGGAGCACGGGGAAATGGATTAATAGAGCTGGATGGGCAAATCCTTCTAAAACATCGATCTGTAATAGAAACCTGAAAGATGAAAAATGCACTTGGCTCCTGGGTTTGCTGTGACTGATGAGCAGCTCCCAGCCAGGAGACCTCAGTGAGCTCTGGAGACCCACCAGCTGTTCTCTGCCCTCAGTCCAAATCTGGATAATGCCACTGCTGCCCTGGTCCCTCATGGTCCCCCTGCTTTTTGCTACAGCAGCAGTGCTGCTCACTGAGAGGACCAGAACAAGGCAAAGACTGCCCAGCCCATTTTGGATAGATTTCACCTCTCATGTGCTGGCAGGGCTGCACACATACCTGCACTGTGCAGGGCAGCACAGGCAAACTGCAGATCCAAAACGTTTGGCTTCAGACCCAACATGCAGCAGCCCCAGCAGCTGCCCTTGTTAGACATGTCAGGGTAATGGTGTGTGCAGAACAGCCACAGACACAGTGCTGCCCACCTGGGGGACCTCCTGCAGGCACAGAACAAGCACAGCTCCATGGGGCACAGGTTGGCAGGGGCTGCTGCAGGCAGAGCAGGGGAGGAGGCAGCTATAGCACAGAGAACAGCAGTGAGCTTCATCAGGCTCCAGTTCTCCCTTGCAAATGTGCTGCCCCATTTCTTGGCACAAATAAGAGATGTGCTCACAGCGAGGTGCTGGGGAGGAGCCATGCCCTCGCCATCCCCAACTGTGCACCAGCTGCCACATGGGGCTGCCAGCACCACCTGATGAGCCCCAGTGTGTGGATGCTCACTTCCCAGCCGCACCTCCTCCTGCACTCACAGCAGTGGTGCCTGTCAGCCCCCAGCCCGCAGGGTATCCCTGATTCTCTTGGTTTCCATGGGAGCCCATCGTGCTGTGCAATCGCTCCCTAAGAAGACAGCAGCTTTCCCAGCAGCACTGCCACGTTCCCATGGATGGGCAGAGCCAACAATCTGCCTCCACCCAACCCAAGGTTGACTTTCAGAGCCCATCCCAGTGCAACTGCAGCCGTCAGCTGTGTTGAACCTGAGATGCTTTGTACCCCCAGGTGTGCTCCCAGCTGTGCCGACGGCCGTGCTACTGCCCCCATGTGCTGCCCCGCTGCCCACGCGGGTCCCCCCTGGTCCTGGATGGCTGTGGCTGCTGCAGGGTCTGTGCCCGGCGCCTGGGAGAGCCCTGCGACTTCCTGCATGTCTGCGACCGCAGCCAGGGGCTCATCTGTGACTACAGCTCGGGGACAGGAGGCACCTGCAACTGTGAGCACCACGTCTGGGGACCTGGACATGGCTCTGAGAGCTGCTCTGCTGAGGATGATGCACACAGCTGGCTGCAGGGCTGCGCTGATGCTCCTGCAAATTCTAACTCCAGTTGCTGGCCGGGTTTTGGGGGTGGTTTGAGTGGGATGGGCACAGGGGTTCCAGAGATGCTGCTGGGGATGGAGAGCTGCAGAGAAATCACAGGGGGATATTTTCAAGTCTGAAAGCCCTGAGTGGCATGGACAGGACTGGAGGGCTGTGGGTTTCTCACCACCTGGTGATGTAGGAGGCAGGGAAGGGGAGATCAAGCAACTCACCACCTCATGCCTCCCTATGCCCTTGTGACCATGCAGTTCCCCCTCCTCTCAGCAGCCCCCAGTCACCACCAGGTATCCCCTCTGCCACCCCCACTCTCTGTCCCTTTGCCCCAGTGGTTCCCTGCTGTCGTTGCAGTTGAAGATGATGAGGAGGGCTGTGAGGTGAACGGGCGGCTGTACCGTGATGGGGAGGTGTTCCAGCCCAGCTGCAAGCTGCAGTGCCGCTGCCTGGATGGGGGCTTCACCTGCATCCCGCTCTGCCAGGAGGACATTCGCCTGCCCACCCCAGACTGCCCCTACCCACGGCGTGTGGACATCCCAGGGAAGTGCTGCCCTGAGTGGGTCTGCGAGGCCAGAGAACAGCACCTCCTGCAGAGCACTGGGACAGGTAGGAGGTGGAATGAGGTGGTGAGCTCCAACGAGACCCCTCATTGCCCCTCTCTCCATGGCATAGGGCACGTAAAGCAGCACTGGGCTCCAATCCCTTTTTCCCTCCTCTGTTTCCATCCAGCCCATGCAGTGCCGTACCCCTGCCAGCCGTGGGGCACAGAGTGGAGTGCCTGCTCTGCCACCTGCGGCGTGGGCTTCTCCACCCGTGTCTCCAACCAGAACCTCTACTGTCAGCTGGAGACACAGCGGCGGCTCTGCATGCTCAGGCCCTGCCCGGCTCTGCCTGCAGCATCCCCTGCAGTAAGTGATGGTGATGCCAACACCTCCAGGCAGCAGCTTGGAGTGAAAATGGGACATCCCAGCCACCACCCCGTGCACGCCCCATCAGCCCCCCCAGCCATGAGTCCTCCAGTGTCCTCACATTGCTCCACTTTGCCTTTCCAGAGGGGATGAGGAGGGTGTTTGCAGCCATACCCACCCTGGTTGCATCCCAGAGCCAATGACCTGGCTGGCACACGTGCATGACACCGTGGTTTTGGAGGAGATGGAAGACATGTCCCTTGGGAATCTGGGGGAGAACTGATGGACTTCAGCTGCAGAGGAGGGTGGAAATAGAGAACAAGATCCCTACAACACGCCTGTGTACTCTGCTGCCCTGGGTAGGGTGGCTGGGCAGCAGCACCCAGTTGTATGAGATGGGGAAACCCACCTGAGAAAAGGGGACGTGGTCCTTTCCCAGACTGGAGAGGCTTTTGGAAGGGGCTGAGTGATGCTGCTGTGCCAAGCACACACACACAGCTCTGCTCTGCAGAATAGACCACTAGAAGGGCACCCTTTGCCCCCCACACTGGGGATGAGGGCCACCACACCCAGGTACCGGCAGCTCCCATTCACCTTCCCCACATCCCTCCAGCACAAACAGCTTCCCACTCCGCCTGGCTGCCTGCTCTCCAAAGCCCGGCGGTTTGGCAGGGCTCTGGCAGGCGAGCAACTCAGACAGAGGAGGCACCAGACATACCACCCCGCATCCAAGCGCATACCCCAAAAACTAAGGCCAGCAGAAAGGCAGGAGATGGGAAAGGAAACAGCAGCGATGAGCCCAACGGGCTGGAGCTGCTCCAGCGCGCAGAGCTGCACAGGAGAGCGGAGCGGCGGTGAACGTTTAGGGGCTGCTCAGAAACGAAACCCAAATGCCCTCTAACGGCCTCGCAGCGATGTGCAGAGCAGGGCGAGAAGAGCGGAGAGCAGAGCAGGCGAGGCTGTGTATCCTGGCTGTGCACCCCTGCAATCAAAGCGCTGTGAACGTGATTGCAGCGTGTTACCCTGGGTTGAGCCCCTCGGCCAGCAGCAGAGCCCAGCAGCCCCAGCAGGTGCTGGAAATAAATCAGTGTGAAGGGTGTTGTCACCTCTTTTGGGGGAAAAAATAAAGAAAAATGAGAAAATAATAAAAAGTAAAAATAAATAATAATAAAGAAGAGTCTTGCTGCTCACGCAACAATACATTGCTTACAAAGAGAATTATTTACTGACACCAACCATTAATTTAGTGGGATGACGGGGATGCAGGAGCCTCCATGCCAGCACACAGCACGAGGGACTGAGCACCATTGGCTTTTCTGCCTCTGTGGTGGCTGTGCCATAAACAGCAGTGATGTGAGGCTCACAGAGGCTTTAGAACCCACAATGTTCCTGTGTTGACACGGGTAAGGCACAACCAACACAACTAACATCCTGAGTTCAAGGAGGTTCTGGTTTCCGTGTGCTGAGATGTGGCCCCTGTGTTGGCTCAGCCCATCCCAGCCACCCCACGCTGGTGGTGAAGTCCTAAAGGTCACAACCTGTATCTCAAACAGAAATGACTCACTGCATCTCTTGGTTTTGGGGGGAGCTGTGATTCACTCGGCAGAGAACACCTCAACAATGAATTAATGACTCCAAACAAATCAGAGCTACTTTTCCCTAAGAACAGAGGGAATCTGACCCTTGCCATTCAGTGTTTGCTGCTCCCCATAAGCTGTGCTGTCTGGGCAGTTAGTGCTTCCTGCAGGCCCAGAGGAGCCGGGCTCTGCGGGGTGCTGGGAGGTGTCAGATTAGGGTTCTGGGAAGCCCTGAAGCTCAGAGCCACATCCGCACCCACAGCGGCACATGAGAGTTGCAGACCATGGTTTGTTTCTCAGCCAGCATGTGTAACCATCGACAGACCCAGTAACAAAACAGGCTTCTTTTGCATCCGGTGAATCTCTATTGTTTTTAGAGCCAACACATCCGCATACATACAGAAGATACTACTGTGGCTCAGGCTTCCCTACAGCAGCACAGGAGGGCAGGGCCATAACCCTGCCAGGGAAAGCTGCATTCCTTCTGCCCGTTGGTCTGTTTGCTCTGGTGCCCGGAGATAACGCTATTTCTGGTGTTGTTTGAGCTGCAGCAGCTGCTCAGCAGTGAAGCTGGGATCGCACTCTTTGGGTTTCCTTTTAACTGTTGCATAAACTTCACTGCATCTGTGTGCCTGCCGCGTCACACCCACAGCGCCTGCGGGCAGGAGGGGGAAGGCACAGCGCTCCTCGTGCTCCCTCCTTAAAACTGCCCAAAGGGGGGGAAGAAGAGATTATTTTCTATCCATGGAAGGGATATCGAGCAGGATGTTTCTGCTGCACAGTACCCAGGAGGTGCATTGAGGCCAGGCGGCGTTGCACACCCATGGTGCTGGCACTGCCATTGGCACGCGCTGTGCTGGATCAGGGCCATGAGCACATTGCAGGCAGATCTCTGCCCTGCCCTCACTCCTAACACCCGCTGTCTGTGGGCTGTGAGGTCGGAGCTGGATGTGGGGCGCAAGAGCTGCAGCAGTGTTCCCTGGGGATGGGACACAGCAAGAAGAGTGGCAGCGAACTGTGAGCTCTCCCACCCACACAGCACAGAGCCGCCCCATGCATGCCTTCCTCCCGCCCCTCCCAGCACCACCAGAAATAGCTGAGCCCTGGTGCCCTGCTCGCAGTACCTCCAACGGGCCGGCAGCTCCTCCCGGAGCCCCGCACCCCATATCCACAGCCCCAGGGATGGATCCTGACCCCACAGGCACCTCCCCGAGCACCGCACCGCCTGCTCATCTCCTGCAGCGCCCGATGGCCACCAACGCTCTGCTCTGGGACAACAGCAGCGTAGTCCCGTGCCCCGTGGATGCCGCCTTCGCTCAGCGCTTCCTGCCCAGCGTGTACCTGGTGGTGACCCCGCTGGGGCTGGCTGGGAACATACTGGGGCTGTGGCATCTGCACGCCGGCCCCCGTGGCCCGCTGAGCCCGCTGGTGGGACACCTGGGTCTGGCCGACCTGCTGTATGTCTGCACGCTGCCCTTCCTCATCAGCTACTACCTGCACGGCCGCACCTGGGCCTTCGGGCAGGGCTGGTGCCGTCTCACCCGCGGGCTCTTCCACCTCAACCTCTACGCCAGCATCGGTTTCCTCACCTGCATCAGCGTGCACCGTTACCTGGGCATCGTGCACCCGCTGCGGGCGCGGGGCCGCTGCCAGGCCGCCATGTCACCGGGCCGGCTCTGTGCTGCCGTGTGGCTGTGGGTCGTCGCACAGGTGGGCCCTGACTTCGCCTTCAGCAAGATGAACCCTAAGGGGACGCAGTGCCACGACACGACGGGGGATGAAAGCCTGGGTGCCTACGTGCCCTACACCGCGGCCGTCACCGTGACGGGGTTCGTCATCCCCTTCCTCATCATCATCGGGTGCTACTGCCACGTGGTGGTGGTGCTCTGCAGGAGTGACACGGTGGAGCCCAGCCTCAGGAGGAGCAGCATCAGGCTGGTGGTGCTCGTCATGGTCCTCTTCTCCGTCTGCTTCCTGCCCTACCACATCTTCAGGAACCTCAACTTGCTGTCCCGAGCCTGGCAGCGGCAGGGGTCCTGCACACAGGCCATAAAGAACATCTACGTCTCCTATCAGGTGACCAGGGGCCTGGCCAGCTTCAACAGCGCGCTCAACCCTCTGCTCTACGTTATGACCAGCAAAGACTGCATGTCACGCATGAGGAATATCCACCAAAGGGCCAAAGAGACCCTAGGATCCATCTTCACGTGGGAATCCTCTAACCAAGCCCACGAGACGAGGAGCAGCATCATCCTTGGGGAGCAGGAAGCTTCTGAGCAGCTCTGAGCAGCGCAGCACCTCCCCAACAGCTGTGCACATCAGCTTCAGCTTTCCCCCCACCTGAAGAATGCTTTGTGGTAAGATGGGACTGCAGTCCTCAGCTCCAGCATCACAGATGGGACTGAGGGCATCAGGGCCGGGCTCGGGCTTTAAAACAGAGCAGTCAGCCCCAAGTGGGGCAGTGAGCTGCTGCATTGCAGGATGGAGGAGAGGGGGAGTTCTGCAGGGGGAAGTGCTGTAGAAATGGAAACATTCACTAACAGATCTTGATTTAAACATGACTAAACTGTGCCAGCAGTGGTGTTGGTTGTTTCTGGAGGCAGAGCTGCTTTGGGATCTGGCTTATCTTCCGCTGCCCGCCTCCTTTACAGCAGAAAAATGTATTTCAGCATTATTCATTCTTCTGGAAGAGTCTATAACAAACAAACCAGCATCTTAAAGTTTCTCAGGGTTTCGTTTTAATTCACAAAGGCAAATGACTGGAGTGAGCTGAGCCATGTGCTCAGCAGGCCATGCACCAGGGAGCTCAGAGCACCTGTCACCTGCAGAGAGGCAGCACCAGCTGAAGTTGTGCAGAGGTACATTGAGCTGCCAGGGCTGCGCCAGCTTCTGTGGATGTGGGGGCATTTCTGCTGCAGGGAGGAGCAGCAGCTCCTGAGCAGCACTTTGCTTTTTGCTTTCGGTTCTCACCACCACAAACAGCTGCAAAGCACGAACAGAGCAGTGAGACTTGAAGCAGCAGATTTCAGAAGGGGCACATGAGTTAGAACTGCCTCGTACCTGGAGAGCATGGCCCCATGCAGGCTGCAATTGGAGCAAAGCCTGACCTGTACCAACCAGCTGCTGCTCACACGGCCTGACCTCGCCACTCCACAATGACAATCACGTAGGGCTAATGCAGCTGAGCTGCAAATAAACACTTAACATGTTCATTTGTGCTCCTCTGGCTTCTTCTAGAGCAGCACGGAGCCAGCTGGCCATGGGGATGGAGCAGGGGCACATGGCAGCTCTGCCCCCCTCCATGCACCCAGCTTTCATCCACTGCCCCCACATCATTGTTAAGGGTGAGTCAAAGATCTGTATCCCACAGACCAGCCCTAAGCCAGGAGCTGCAGCATCTCATGGATCCGTATCCCACATCAGCCAAACCAGCAGCAGCCATTGGGATCTGCACACTGCAACAAAGGCTCCAGGGCTCAGTGGCATCTTGTGCTTCACAGCCCTCCTGACCCTCGGGCAGCACCACTCTCCGTGCAAGCTGAAGAATTAAAAAAAAAACCCAATACCATCTCTCCTCAAACCCAGGCAAGTTCCTTCCCTTAATTAGCTGTGTGTGTAATTAAGGAGAACCACTGGCACATGAGGCTGCCCAGCTCTCACAGCTGTGAGCAGCAAAACAGCCCCCTCCTGCTGCCCTCCCTCCAGGCACCTCCCCATGCAAAGAGCAGCTGCTGCCCCACAGGGGACAAATGTGACAAGCAGAGATGTACAGATACACAACCATTTCACTTCCCTAGAATGCAGAACTGTTCTGCTTGGCATCCGAAATGCTACACAAGGAAATACTGCTGTCAGCAGCAGCTAAACCAGAGGTCCCCAGCAGAGCAAGGAGTGCAGGGCTGGGGGCTTCGGGAGCATCTCCTGTGGTGTGATGGGAGCTGCAGTGTGTGCAGAATGGGCTGAGTCCTGCAGGTCACTAATGAAAGGTCACAGCATCCCTGAATGCAGTGAGAGGTGTTTATTTCTGCAGCAGAGCAGTTTCACTGTCCCAGTACCTCTGGGTATAGGGAGAGCTGACCTGACAGCTCATCTGATTTACCAAGGACATGGGCTGTGCTGGGAAAGCAATGGAAATGCAGTTAACTCTGGGTGATCCGGGCAAAAATGGTAAATATGTGTGGGATTAAGTGCTGCCAGTGAGTGTTTCTTTAAAATGAAATGCAGAGTATTTGTGCAGAGTGCTTTGGCATCTGGGAGACCAACAGTTTGTTAAGGAGAGCTCACCATATAAATAGAACAACATCCAGCATGGCTGTGTGAGGCTGTTGGTCTCATATTATTCTTCCATGTGTGTGGGTATAAATAGGGAACACTGTGCGGTTTGGGACCTCCATGGGGCAGGAGGTGCCCTGGGGTAACTCAGAGCTTCACCTGCACAGCTCCATGCCTCAGCCCCTGCCCAGAGACACTCAAACGGAGCATATCAAAGCAAGCCAAGTGCTCCTCGCCCCACTGCAGCCCCAGGCTGATCCTCCTGCTCCAAGCAGGCGTTCTGCCCGGCTCCCCAAAGCCCAGCGTTAATTTCATTCCCATCACTGACTCAGAGATCCGCAGAGCAGCTGTGGCTGCGGTGCCGCTGTGTGCTTTGCCCTGGGGATGGGGCTCAGCCACTGAACGATGGCCAAGAGCCACAGGAGCATCTCAGCAGCGCCCCTTGGGGAGCAGCCGCCCCACCGCCCCGACTCATCCACCCTGAGAGAAGCAGCTGGGAAACTTCAGGGCATAAACAGGAATTTGGTTTAAATAATCGCGACTTCGAGGTGGAGGATGCTTCCATTGCTTCCATAGCTACCACTGACGAGGGCAAAGCTGCCATCCAGGCATCCTCAGGACAATCCTTGCATATTTGCAGTGCATTCCCAGAGCCTTTGCTCCTCCCCGGCCTGCAGCTGAGAACTCATTTATAGCATTGCCCACCGTGGGAGCGGGGCAGGTCCTGCTCTGCATTAGCCACACCGTGGCCGTGTTTGTGTGCTGATCCCAGTGCTACTACCCTCAGCCCCGGCTGTGCTGGGATGCCCATATCCCAACTGGTTGTCTGCTCTGCTTCTCAGCAAACAATCCCAGCAGTGATGGAGTATGGACATTACTGTTTTAGCTTGTTTTTGTGATTCAAGCCAAGGTGCTCGAAACAAATAAATGCACCGAGATCAAAGCAGCACCACTCCCAGCTGGGCGCAGGCCAGGCGCTTTATGGCAGGTGCTGTGTGCCTGGCTGCTGCTCAACTGACAGCTTTCCAAGCACATAAAATCTTAATAGGCTGAAAATAGAGTTTGTGGTCACAGACTGACAGCAGCAGCGCTGGCTGTTGGGGCTGCTCCATGCATGAGCTCCAGGGGAGCGGGGCTGGGGAATTCAGGCATGGGGCAGGATCCACAGTGGGATGCAGGTGCCAGGGCTCCCAGACTGTGGGGCTGGGAAGGAGGCAGTGGGATACCCCAGAGGCCAATGAAAGCCATGCAGCCAACTCTGTTTGCAGCCCCCAGGATGAAAACACCCCAATCACCAGAGCTCCTGCTTTATGCACAGAGCTCAGCTGTCCGTCCGCCTCCCCATTGGATAAAAAGGAGAGCCGTCATCTCATAATGCAACTTCTTGCTGGAAATCGATGATGAAGTGCTTTATGTTGCCTGCTCCCATCCTGCGGTTCCCATGTGCCCTTGCTCAAGTGCAATGAGAGCAGCATGAAGACGAAGGCCGAGCTGTGCAGCGTGGGGCTTCTCTCTGGGCAGGAGGGATGTGTGTGTGGTGTGACACAGCTCTGTGCACTTGCTGTGTGTGGGTAAAGAAATGTATGAGCACAAGGTCTCTGTGCAGCACTGCCTTCATTCTAATGCCAATGACAGCACCCAGACACTGCTGTGTGCACTGCCTGTGCAGCCCTGCTCTGCTTAGCACTGTTTGTCACCAGGAGGGTTTGGTACTGAACCTGCCCCTGTTGTGTATGGGCAGATCTTGTCCTACATGGGCTGTGATCAGAGCAAAGCCCCGGAGCTGCAGCCGCTGTCCTGCAGTTGCACACGATGGGGGCTGTGCGTGCAGCTTGCGCCCATCTGCAGAGCAAATGCATCGGTGCATCTGGACCGGGGTAATGTGCTGCAGCACCAACCGGCTGCTCCAGACCGGACCCTCAGTGCCCCAGCAGCTTCATACCAGCAGCTCTCCCGGCGGTTCCGCCACTCCCAGCCGAGATGGGCAGTTTATTTTTGAAGGAGATGTTATCTCCTACAATGCACAACTCGGGAGAAGCATCTTTCTATTTTTAAAAGGCGAAACATACGGCTTACATAAACTGCTGGGGAAGCAAAGCCGAGCCGCCGGGCTCTGTTTCCTAACACAGATGATTCTGCGTGCCCCGGGACGGCACGGGGCATCCGTCCGTCCGTCCGTCCGTCCGTCCACCCACCCACCCACCCACCCACCCATCCACTCTCCTCTCCTCTCCTCTCCTCTCCTCTCCTCTCCTCTCCTCTCCTCTCCTCTCCTCTCCTCTCCTCTCCTTTCCTCTCCTCTCCTCTCCTCTCCATCCCTCCACCCATCCATCCATCCATCCATCCATCCATCCATCCATCCATCCATCCATCCATCCATCCATCCATCCATCCATCCATCCATCCATCCATCCCCTGCAGCGCTGCCGCCGTCGGGTGGCGGTGAGACACGAACAAACCCAAACGCCGCGCCCGGAGAGCGAAGGGCAGGGGGGAGCGGGGCAGGGCGGAGCGGAGCGGGCACGGCCGTGACCCCGCAGCGCGGTGCGGGCGGAGGGAGGCGGGGAGCGGCTGCGGGGCGCGTGGGGAGCGCTGCGCGTGTGCGCGGGGCTGCGCGAGGGGCGGCGGGGCCATGAGGAGCCCGGGCTGAGCGAGGGGCCGCGCCTCGCCATGAAGCGGCAGAACCTGCGCACGGCAGCGCTCATCCTCTGCATCTTCTCCTACCTGCTGGTGGGCGCCGCCGTCTTCGATGCGCTGGAGTCGGAGGCGGAGAGCGGCCGCAAGCGGCTGCTGGAGCAGAAGCGCGGGGAGCTGCGCAGGAAGTACCGCTTCTCCGCCGACGATTACCGGGAGCTGGAGCGGCTGGTGCTGCAGGCCGAGCCGCACCGCGCCGGCAGACAGTGGAAGTTCGCCGGCTCCTTCTACTTCGCCATCACCGTCATCACCACCATCGGTGAGTGCCGGAGCCCGACGCGCCTCCGGCCCCGCGCGGCACCGCGGCCCCGACCCGCCCCGCCGAGCGCCGCGCCGGGACCCCGCGGTGCGGGACGTGACCGCGGCCACGGGCGGCCACGCGCACGGAGTCCCGGCGAGGCGGGGCCGGAGCTGCGGGACTCGGCGGGTGCGGGACGGGGAGCGGCGCTGCTCAAATCCGCAGCCGGAGCCGCGCACCGGCCGGTTGAGCTGCGCGGGAGGCTCCGCCGGCTCCAAACTCCGGTTCTGCCGGCCCAGCTGCCGGCACGGCCGCCGAGTCCCGCTCTGCGCTCACGGGAGCCCGCAGGGTCAGGTCGGGGGGTGGCGGCACCGCGTGCAGCCCCCAGGTGTACGCGCTCACCAGAGCCCAGCCTCGCTCTGCCCGCTGCTTCACAATAGAGTAGAACTCAATTGAACGGGGGGTGCCTGTATCCCGAGGTTGGCCACAAAGGTGATTAGCATCACTTCATTAATCCTCTTGCATGAATCCACGCACCCCGAGCATCCCAGCAGGGTGGGCGGTCATTGGGGTCCCGCGCTCACATCGCTCCCGCTGGGATCCCGAGCAAACATCAGCGCTGCAGCAGAGAAGCCCCGGGGCCAATTCCTGCCCTGCCGCGGCCGTGGGACGGCGCTCAGCCCCCGGGGCAGCTCCGCACGGGCAGCAGATCTGGGACCGGGAGAAGAAGCTGCTGAGCATCGGCCCCGGCAGGATGAATGGCTGCAGTGAAAACCCCCATCATCCCGTGACAGCTTATAGCTTCATTTACATGATGCCTCTGTCGGCTGTGACAAACAATTGCCACGCTTATCACACACCCCCTGCCATAAATAATCCCAGCCCAGGTGCTGTGCCTCTCAAACGGCGGCACGCCAGCCCTCGTTATGTCACGCTGTGCTATGAATCTCAGCTTTAACATTAATGTGGCTGTGCAGCTTTCCAACGCAGCCTCGTCATTTTGAAAGCATCAGTCATACGCTCCTTCAGGAACCTCTCAGGCTACAGAAGCTCTTCTGGATCATTTTATTTATGTCCTCCTTGCTCTCATTGTGCTTAGGACCTGATAATTGCACTCAGCTTTTGGGCTTGGATTTATGTATTTGTTTGTTTTGCCGTTGTGGTCTATGTTCTGCTCTGTATTCCATGAGATGTGTCACGCAGGAATTAAGTTCAGTGGGTTTGGTTGCACGGCTTTATAAACAGATGCAGCAATTAGGGATATCAGGGATGGGCTGCTCCTCCCTCACCCTGGCAGCTCAGAGCACAGCGGAGCTGGGGATAAGGCCCTCACATGGGAACCTCCATCCCCAGCAGGTTGTCACAGAAACCCAAAGGAAAGGTTGGACGCCTCCTCTGCCTCCATGCAGCAACGCTGCACGACTCCTCGCAGCCCAGCACTTACTCACCCCGGCAGGTCAGAGGCTGCTGGTTTCAGTTCAGTTTATGTAACTGAGGTGGGCGCAGGATCAGCCGGGTCCGGAGGATGGTGATGAGCACCTCATCGTGCCTCACGGTATAATTGTGTGTGTTATTGAGTCATAGTGCTGAGACTTGGAGAGAGGTGGGGAAATTAAATCTCTGAGAGGCATTTGAGGAGAGTGGGAGGTTCTGCTCCACTGCTTAAATACATGGCTGCATTTGGGACCCCCTGTGCTTAGCTCTGATGGGGCCGTGCTTTGAGTGCTGTGCTCAGCTGTGGGCCCCTCATTGCCAGACAGACATCGGGGCCTGGAGGGTGTCCATAGAGGGACAGTGGGGCTGTGAGGGGTGTGAGCATTGTGGGGTCTTATGGGGAACAGCTGAGGGAACTGGGATGGTTCAGCCTGGAGAAGAGGAGGCTCAAGGGAGCCCTTATTGCTGTCTGCAGCTCCTGAAGGAGGTTGTGTGAGGTGGGGGAGTCACCATGACTGGAGGTGATAACTGTGGAGATGTGGCACTGAGGGCTGTGGGCAGTACTGGTGGATGACTGGACTTTGATGGTCTTAGAAGTCTTTTCCACCCTTAATGATTCTATGGTTCTCCCCCTCCCCCACGCAGGCTATGGGCACGCTGCTCCAGGCACAGATGCTGGCAAAGTGTTCTGCATGTTCTACGCCATCCTGGGCATCCCCCTGACGCTGGTCATGTTCCAGAGCCTGGGTGAGCGCATGAACACCGTCGTGCGGCTCCTGCTCAAGAAGATCAAGAAGTGTCTGGGCATGAGAACAACCAACGTCTCCATGGAGAACATGGTCTTGGTGGGCTTTCTGTCCTGCATGGGAACACTGTGCATCGGGGCTGCAGCCTTCTCTTATTTTGAGGGCTGGACTTTCTTCCATGCTTACTATTACTGCTTCATCACCTTGACCACCATCGGCTTCGGAGACTTTGTGGCCCTGCAGAAGAACGAGGCGCTGCAGAAGAAGCCACCCTACGTGGCGTTCAGCTTCATGTACATCCTGGTGGGGCTGACGGTCATCGGCGCCTTCCTCAACCTGGTGGTGCTGCGCTTCCTCACCATGAACTCGGAAGACGAGCGGCGCGATGCCGAGGAGAGGGCTTCCCTCCGGAGGGCCCGCAACACCATCCACCTCACAGCCAAGGAGGACGGGCACAGTAACAAGGCCATCTTCCTGCCGGCAGCAGACAGGACCAGCCAGATGAACCTGATCCCGCTGGTGCAGGAGGACGCGGAGCGGCAGCGGCGGCAGTCAGCCAATGGGGCGGGCAAAGTGCCGGCCTTCTGCACCTGCCTGTGCTACCGGGCCCCGCTGTGCGGCAGCCCCGCGCCCTCCCACCCCGAGACCCTGAGCTGCCACACCAACCCCGTCTACTACAACTCCATTTCATACAAGATCGACGAGGTGTCGCTGAGCACACGGGGACAGACTGGCTCGTCCCCAGCCAGCACCTTGTCATCCAGCAGCCCCCGCTGCCCGCGGCACCCACGGCCACGCAGGAAATCCATCTAGGAGCTTCGTTGTGCTGATGAACTATTAGCGGAGCAATCAGGCCCCTCCGACCTCTTTCATTTCTTCTGTTCCTCCCTCCCAGCTGGCAGCCAGCCCTACACAGGGGACCTTGGGCCTGGAGATGGCATCGCTTCTCCAGCAGGGCAGACAGCCCCAGTAATGCACTGTTTGGTTTTCCTTCCTCCCAGGCAGGCTCAAGCATTTGGGTCTGAAGAGGCCCTTTTAATGTAGGTCTGCTTTCCCACCTGCCTGCTCTCAAAATGAAGGTGTTGCTGCCTTGGTCATTGAGCCACAGTCGCTGCCTCTTGCCACACAGGCTGTGCCACATCTGCCAAGAGGACTGCAATGGCCAAACTCATGTTAGCAAGTCCTGCAGGGCTGAAGACGTCCCACAGGCTGTTCCCTGGGTATAAATGAGGCAGTGCCATGCAAGGACAGGACCCAGGGTGGGCTGCAGCCCTCTGGCTGATGGCAGTATGGCTGCTGAAGGGATTTAGAAGCCCTAGAGCTGAGCTCCATGCACCCACCTGCCAACAGGTTGTGCAGCATCACGCTCACAAGGACTGCTTGGTGAGAAGGACTGCAGCCAAACCTGTGAGCTGTGCAGAAGGCTCAGCCGCAGTGAGCTCCAGCCTGAACCATGCAGCCACCTGCACAGGGTCAGGTCCAGATCAGGACATCAGCAAAGGGCCCCAGCAAGGAGGCTGCTTCCAGCTGGTGCCCCATGGTCCCACCATGCAAGAGAGCAGGGCTGGGCTCTGGCATTGGGAGCAGCTCTGCTTCACTTTTTTGTTTTCCCCTAATAAACAGATGTTTTCACTCAGTTCTATCTAAAATCCCCTCTTGTGTGGTTTTCCTCTCCATTTTGCCTCCAGTGGGGAAGGCATGCACAGTACCCACATCAGGATGGCTTCAGAATAGGCTTTGCTGTCTCCTTCTTGTTCTGGGAGGTTTAATAAAAGGTCAACCCCACTGCTGTTGGACAAGTGTTTGTCAGAAGAGAGGAGCAGATGTGCCTGAGCCCAAAGCCCAGCATCCTGCCAGGCTCCCTGTGCCTTGCCACAGATGGGCTGTGGGTATCCTGTGTGCAGGGATGTCCCTGGGGGACGTCACTGGTTGCTTAGTGGCTGTCTGAGCCCATCCTGCTTCTGGGAGCTGGTGATGGTCTGAGGGTGGGAGGTGCCATTCATCACTCCCTGTGTCACACAGGACCAGGACCAGGACCAGGGCTCCATTGGGGCTGGAGCTGCAGCAGGAGGGTGGTGGGGAGGTGGGGAGCTGCCCTGCCAGTCCACACAGGGGTTGGGATGCACAAGAAAACCTTTTAAGAAACTCTCAGGGGAGGAACACTGCAATCCCTCCTGCACCAGGACTGCAGTCCCAGTGATACCCCCAGGGATGCTCTTCCCCAGGGGTCCCCACACTCCCCTGAACACTCAATGCTTTTTGAATTCCCACCATCCTGGGGCACAGTGCTGTTATTCTGCCAGCAGCACTTTCTGTTCCAGGGTTTCCAAATCAATCTACCATCGCCAGTGTGACCATGATGGGTCCCCACAGAAGATAACAGCAAGAGCAGAAGGCTTCTGCCTGAAGTAAAAACAAAGGAGAGCTCAGCTGTTTGCCTGGAGATGCCCATAGACAAAATAACATCTGGAAATGGCAGAGAGGAACACAGGACTGAAATTAGGGTGGGTTCAGAGAAAACCCATCTGCTGAGAGCATCAGGAAGGAGTCCAGGCACTGCTGCGATGCAGCAGGTTGAGCTCACAGCATTTCCTTCAGGCACGGAGAGAAAGGATGAGCCAGCTGAATTTTAGGTTAAAATAATCCAACACGCCACAGGATAAAAAAAAACAAGGTTTTTATTGTCACCATTATCAACGTTTTCATTAGCTTAACACTGAATTGTAAATCACTCAATCATCACATATCATCTGAATTAAACCTACAGACAGGAAAGAAGTACAGCACAACCCTCCTTTGCCCACAGCCGCAGCACACCGCTGTGGTGTCCCACGCTTCCACCCAAGGCAGCCCTACACCTTAATGCCCCTGGGAAGGAGCAGGGCCAATACTGCCCGTCCTGGTGTCCCCTCCAGCTCTGTGGGATCAGAGCTCAGCGGGCTGCGTTAAAAATCTCCAAATGCTTTGGAGAAGCTCCCACTCTCCTACAGGAAGGCGAGAGGAGAAGGTAGCAACTGCATGGTGCCCCTGCCAAGCTATTGTTTGTTGTTTTCTGGAGCAACTGATGATGTAAAAAGGTTGGACCCAATGGAAGCAGCTTTCCCTGGGGGCACACGGAGGCAGCAGCCCACTGTAGGTTGATGCTGGAAGGACAGCCCTGTCCCCACGCAGAGGCCAGCTCTGCGGGCTGCCCAGCAGCATGGGATGGATGCCGCAGTGCAAAGAGGGGCTGCAGGCATCCTTGGGCCTGTGGGCTGGAGTAAGGCCTCGTGTTGAGAGGGAAGGGAGAACGCACACAGGGAGCAGTGGAAAGCAAAAGCCAGCACAGAGGCAGCTCCTCCCATCCCTGCTTTCTCCCAGCTGGCTGTACTGTATGGCATGGGCTGCAAAGAGCCTGCAAGACCCTCAGCTCCAACCAGACTTGGCATGGAGTTACCCTGTGTTCTGAGCTCAGCACTGCCACAAAACGTGGCTGGGACACTTGCCCCTGGGTGGTGGTAGGGCCACAGTAATACTGTGCTGGGGCCTTGAGGTCCAATTGCCACCTGAACCAGAGAACAGCCTGCAGCTCCCAGCACCACACGGCTGAGGGCACACACCACAGATTCACTCCAAATAAGGCTCAAAGCAGCTTTAGGTCCAGGAGATGGAATCACCAAAATAGAAACCAGAGAGCAGCACTGGGTAAGGAACAACAGCCCCAAGGAAAGAATGCTGCAAGATGTAAAGACCCATCGGGAGCTGGAGCCCTATGGGCAGCTATCTGAATCCATGGAGCCCAAGCAATTAAAAACCAAGTCCTGGAGCAGACATGCCCTGAGTCCTACCTTGGGGTGCTCCTGCCAAAACCCCTCCCACATGCTGTGTGTCCACGCATCCTTCCTGCAGGACAAAGCTCTCTCCTCTCTGAGCTGGGGGCCGCACGATTCCTGACGTGCTGCATCAACACAAAGCTGCCCGCTGGCCCAGCTCAGCACAGTTTAACCACACGGTGCTGGCTGCCAACTCAGCTCCTGGGAAGGCATGAAGGGAAAAGTATTAGGTCTCAGCCTCTGTTTGCTGGTGCTCCGTAAGGGGCTGGTGCTGGCTCCTCCTCATGTTTGGTTGCTAAAGTGCAAAGAACCAAATGCTACAAGGAACTCTCTCGTTCCTCTTTTCCACTAGGACAAGAGCAGCTACCAAAGGGAAAGGAGGGCAGAAGGCGTCCACGCCGTGGGAAATGCCTGAGACTCCTGAGGACAGAGCCTGATGTTGCTGCTGTGTGCGAGCGGCTGGGGCTGGGCTGGGGCTGCAGGAAGTTCCCTGTCATGGCGGGCAGACAGCCCAGGTGACCCCCAGGGGGGAGCACTGTGGCTGCACACACACGGACACCAATTAGAATGTGAGTGTTCCCATGGACTGCTCTGCTGATGGCAAAGCATCCACATGGCTCTTTATCCTCCAAGCATTTCACAATCAGCTGTGAATTATTTCTCTCATTACCCATCCGGGCTTCCAGCACCACTGCACAGCTGGCAGGTGGCAACCTCCAAACAATGCAAAGATGGGCCACAGGCAACCGAGCGGGATGCTGCTCTGAAGCTGCTCTATTTTAGGTACCACAACAACGATAGAGCTGACTTAAAATCCAGTATCCTGACCCTGCCATCACAGAAAAATCTTTTGCTGTGCTCAGCATCACTCACTGAAGGACAGCCCAGAGCAGCCCGCTCCCATTTACACATCAGTCCCCCATGATCCTCTATGAAGGTGCAATTTCGCTGCCTTGGGTGGAATTTTCTAACAAAAGGGACAAATGCCATCTATGAAATTGACAAAACAACCCACAGAGCCTTTAAATGAGAGCAGTTCAATCTGCTGCTCTGAAATAAACTCCCTTTTTCTTGCCCGCGCTGCCTCGAGGCAAACAGGCAGCTATGGGGCAGAACTCACGCGGCCCAGAGTGCAAAGGTTTTTTTGCTTTATCAGGGCTACAGTGGCAGTGGGAACCGTTCTCATTGAGTTATAAATACTAAATAGCCTAAGAAAAACAGGGCGCTTGAAACAGTCATTAAGTTTATATTGAAACTATTTTTAAACTCTGCAGTATGAAGTCGCCTACAGCTGTTTCATTCTTCACCTAAGAGAGATTTCATGTTAATGGGCACATATACTCACAGAGAAGCCTACACGATGAATATTTCTTACAAGGCAACAGCCCAACCTTCAGGTTCACAATCAAAGTTAATACGGACCTTTCTCAAAAGTGATGTCATTAAGATTGAAGACAATTATATAAACTGTACCAACAATATGTACTACAGCCTGCGAGTCACAACCTGTGCACACCAAGTGGAATATATTATTGCTTGTTAGCCTAGTAGACTTTCTTTATAAAAAGATTTTTATACAGAGTACAGGATTATGACAAAACTAGCTAAGTCATTTTCATCTTGAAAATACAACATCAATTATTTCTTTCAACAAAGGCTCGAATAATAGCTGAGAGTTCGTGAACAATGACAAATATTTACTAAGGATCTTATGGTCAGTTTGAACAGAATTCCCTATAGGACTCTTTCTCCAGTGGTTATTTACACACATCTCTTTTCTTTTGGAAGAAAAAAAAGGGTGGTAAAAATATAACGAGGAACGCAGAAATGAAAAGGATGAGTAAACCCCATATTGAGGACAATAAACATCTTTGAAAACGCTAAATGATGCTATCTGTTAAAAAACATACATCATCTTGTCTTTAAAGAAAAATATTTTTCCTGTTTTAAAATATTACTAACAGCATGTAATAATAAACTAACTTAAAATGAGTCTCATAAAAAAGTTGTCTTGCTGTCTAAACGTTACTAAACATGCTTAGGTTGAGATTCTGTTAACTGCCTCAACGTCTTAAAAACAGCCCCTGTACAGGAGGAGCCCTGATATTCTGACTCCAGAAGACCTGCCCATATAGAACAGTACGGCGATAAAGGATCTGGTAGCTAGAAACATTAAATACACATCATCATCCAAAGCAAATAATTCTGCAAGAATCTGTGCAGCAATCCACACCAAGAAGTGGGGATGTGCTTGGCTGACTGAGAGTCAGCGGGCCCTTACTCTGCCTGCCCACGTGGATGTGGACACAGGATGAGGACCCGTGCATTGAACTGCAGAATGAGGATCTTGTGTTGTCTCTATGGCATCCCAGCCGTGCTGGGGCAAAGGGAAAGCAACACCGGGAGACTGGGAGAATTCGCATTGCTGCCTGAAGAAACGTGGCCATGTTCTGCTCAGCCCAAGGGAGCAAGAGCCACGTGAGGGGCTCTGGTGTGCTGGGGTACGTGGGGAGAGATGGCTCTGCCTCAGAGATGCGCTCAGCACCACGAGTCCCTTTGTTTCCCACAGTAACAGTAATAGAGGTAACAGGGATCAGCTCTCCGGCTCTTTCCTGCAAGCAACCTTCCTGCTACTGCTAGAACAGAGCATCTAATGCACAAGGAGCAGGGAACCAACCTTGTGCAGGACAGGTACTCTCCTCAGCCTCATCCTTCATCAGCACTTACAGACCAAAAGCACTATGATGGCTTCTTTTGCTTACGTTAAAAGTCTCCTGCTCTTCTTCTCTCCCTGATTATAACCACCCTGGCAAACTGCTCCAACACATTGGTAATCACAACCAGCACATCACACCACCTTAGACAGAAACTGGCAGATCAAATTCAAAAGTAAATAAGGGGTTAGGTTTTATAAAAAGAAGCCATTCCAAGCCCAAGATTTGCCATGGATGCTACATGGGGAGTCTTAACACTGATGGAAAACTAGACTTCATTTTTAACTGCAATATGCCATGGTCAGTGCAGGAATCATGGGCATGAGTGAAGCCAGAATTGAGACCTGGGCAACGTGACAGCCTGACCTGACACTGTGCCCTGAGGGCACTCCTGGAAGGGCTCCTGTGAGTCCATCTGCCTTACAAAGGAGAACCACCAGGACTGTATCACCTTTCTGGGCCTGGCAGCCAGAGCTTGCGACCATCACTTACTGCGGAGAAACAGGACTTGGAATTGACTTCAAACACAAGGGAGAATCAGGCTACCACCAACCAGGGAACAAGGCAGAAGAAAACAGTCCAAAGCAGACTGTCAGAATGACCTCAAAATGCAGAATTTGGGTTGCTAATAGAAACAACATGAGCGGAAGTGCCTTTTTTTGTTGTCCTTTTTTTTTTTTACCCTGACAACAAACTTCCAGAATGACCACAAATAGATGGTGGACACTGCTCCGTGTTGAGTCCTGTTTTAATGACACCAGTTATCTTTGAGCTTGAGGCGCTGTTAGAGGGATGGGATTTAGAGACACGTTGCCAGGCACAGAGAGGAACTGAGCTTTCCAATGGACAGTCATTAAATAATATTTCATAGGGATTTTTTTCTGGCATATACGGTCTCGTATTCCACATAAAAGACTGCAGTGTTGCGTTCACCTTACTGACGGAGGACAAAGCTGACCAACTGGCTGTTACCAGGAGATAACGTCAAACAGTCTCCAATAGGAATTGTTCAGCACTACTCAGAACAGAAGCCCCGTTTCTCAGTTGCCAGGTTTGGAACGTACTCAGAGTTCCCCACAGTCCTTTTAAAGACGTAGTTATTAAAATATCCGGTGCTACAAACCACTAAATCTACCTAATCTATTCTAGTTCATACACGTATTGTACAATATTGCCTAGTACTCACTACATACCAAGAGGAAAGGATGCTGACTTGAATTACAGTAAATGTGCTTCTTTAAAAAATGAGCGCCACAACATAGTTTGACCAGCATGCAACAAACTTTCTTCAGCTAATATATAGAAATTGTCTAATACGATCAGAAAAAATAATTAGTGAGAGGCCAGAGACATATTTCTTCAAGGAAATTAAGAGATTTAGCTGAAATGCTGAGGCTTTTGCCACTTAAAAACCCAATCCTTCTATGTCCCTTCTGCACCTTCCCTCTCCTTTATATCATATCAATTTTACAGACATTATTGTAAGGCCTATTTGTTTTGTATCTATTCAGTAATTTATCTCAAAATGATTTAAAATGCCACATACAAGCTTGGATCAAAAGCAACTGCTCTCACCATCCACCCTACAGTCATGCTTTTATTCTAACAAAGCTGAGGTCCGCATGCAGAAATAAATGTGTGCCTCAGTGAGAGGCTGAGGATCTGCTCACTCCTAAACATGATACGGGACCTTCACCTTTAAATTACAAAGTAAAACATCTCCAAAGCTTATTTTGAAAGTGCAATCACCAAATCCTCACTAAGAATTATGACAAAAAATCTAGCTGTTAGCAGGAAATCTTTGGAGATTGTCGATTATTTTGGACAAAAAGGGTTTTCAAAGAGAAGATTTTAATTTTGTGAAGGATTAACTTGCCTTTCTCTAGCACATGACTCTTCTGGCAGAGAATGTGCTTCACAGGTTCACCTACAAGGCTCCTTTCCAGTTAGCGTTGCACTTAAATGAAATATACATGCTGTGACCACTGTGCCTTCAGCTTCCTCACCCACTACTGCTCCATACTCTGGGGACAGCATCTCTTCTTTCAGGGCATTTGACAATGCTTGCGTATTACTGAGAGTGCCTAAAGCAATGTTCTTTCCATGAGGGAGGTTATGTGCTCTCAGCACCTTCCTGTCAGGTGACAGACTCAAATTTCTTTTGTCTGCACCCCCCCAAAGTCTCATTCTCCTGTGGCAGAATAAAAAGCCCCGTTTCAGGTCAGCCAATAGCATAACAGGAAGGGCAGCATCTCCAGCAGGTATATACTGCTACAAAGGAGATGAAAGAAGAGCACGAGATAGAAGATGTGACTGAAGGATGCAGAGCAACAAGTGAGGGTGTAAAGGTATAAAGCATATTTCAAGCTGCAAGTCTGATGCTCAGCTCCCGCCTCCAGTGGTTTGGTGGGGCTTTTTTTCTGAGCAAAATTGCAGATAATTAGACTGCTAAACTCAAACTCTGTTCAAACTGCCTGGTCTAAGCAGGCACTTATTCTCCCACCAAGTATGCTTCATCAGCAGTGTTACACAAGTAATACAGGAAAGACACTTGCTGGTAATTTGGCACAGTTTGAAAACACAGCAGTGACAGTGCTACAGGATTCAGCGATGTGGAATTGATACTAAAGAAAGAATTACAGGTTTCTTTCTTTTTTCTTCCTTCAATAAGATCTTAGGAAAAACTCATACTCCCTCTGAAACTTTCTGCTCTTGCTCTTTCTAGGTCAGATATTGGCCTCTGCATTTTTCAGGTACTTTGAGAAAGAATCTGCCTAAGAAATTTGGAAGATGCACAGCTAGGAAAAATACCTTCCTTACTCCCCCCAGATTTTTCAAATGCTGCAACTTTCCAGAGTTAATGCTGATCTGAAACAAGGGTCCAAGAATGACAGCGAGAGAAGCGAAACAAGAGGTGTATGTCTAATTTGACAACTAGGACTCATGCCCCACGGCACCTCCTCCAACTGAGAGGGTACAGCACCCTCCCCCTTGTCTTCTGTCTAAGGTCACTGGTTTATCCTCCTCTTCCAGCTCCACAAGAACTGATTGAACATGCATTGCGCTTGAGGTCAGAGTTCCAGCAAACAAAACCTTGACAGCATGTTTAAAAAACAAAAGCAGTTCCCCCTTCCTTACTCACTAAGACCTGTCACAGCAGGGTCCCACTGTGCTCTCCAGGGAAAGCTGCGAGGACTGGCGCAGGAGCGGGCCTGTAGTGGGATCCACCATTGAGGAGGTTGGGAAGAGCTTGTACCAGCCAATTGCTAAAGTTGACAGATCCAGTTCTTCCAGGAGGACCCTTGCGACTCCCATGAAGTGCTTGCGCTCCATGCGGCCGTAGTTTCCCCAGACTATCACCTTAGAAACAAGAGGGGGAGCACAATTAATCCTCAAACTCACATGCTTGCTTGGGAAGCAGCAGTCTGACCAATCTCTCTACTCCTCCTATGTATCCAACTTCCTCGGGCTTTACTAGAATCCAAGAAGTGTGTAAATGCTTAGGCTACACAGGCATACACAGGGATACACTAGGCTACTGCCTATGTCAAGATCTGGATGATCATTTTACCTGTATTTTTAGCACAACTTTCCTAATTTGAATGTTAACAGATTTTTTATTTCCCCATACAAAAGAAGTGAATGTACGCATAGATGAAACACTCCTCTTCAGTAGGACGACGTCTGTAGGCCAAGCACATGCACAAAATATCCCCGGAGCCACAGCTCCAACATCCACAATACAAACCAGTCCTGGCACAACAACTGGCCTCAAACACAGCAAAAGTATACAACTTCTGCACTCAGCCTTGTAATGCACAGCAGATGGCAACGAGACATGGTTACTCACCTGGAGAAAGGGCAGCAGCTGAGCACTGGCAAGCGGGACTGGTGACGTAAGGGGGACACTTGAAGAGGCATGCAGGGGAAACAGAACAGACTGCCGAGAAAAGCTTGGAGGCGCAGAGGAAGGTCTAATGAAAGAGCTGGCAGTTGAGCAGGGAAAGCTGAATCACACTTACGACACGATGGAGACCGGTGGGTGGAACAACAGATGCAGTGAGGGTCATGGGCTTAGACATGCTGGAGATCTGCACGTGGCCAAATGGCCCTATGTGGCTCAAGACAAAGGTGACGACTGACTCCATAGCAAGTCCGAGTTCTGAAGAGGAGAGGATGGGTATGATGGGTTATGATGGTGACTAGTGATCACTGGCTAATTGTTCTTTCCCTAAGCTCCGAATGACCAGAACATCACAGTTTTCAGTAAAACGAGGCAGGAGAGACAATGAATGTCAATGAACAGACAAAATTATCACTCTGAATCAGCACGGGATGGAGCAAGATACTGCAGAAAGTTGGTCTGGTGGCACAGTAGCTGAGCCAAGCTCCTGATTTTATTCTCTTTGAGAAAGTTCCAGTGAGACACTGCAAGCTGCAATGAGACACTGAAACTGGTCCTGAAGACAAACTGAATGACACAAATGGAGCAGGGCATGGGGCAGAAGAATTGCAATGAGGCAGACACAGTTCAACCCTCTTCTGCCTGCCTTCTGCACCAAGGATGCTGCCAAGACAAAAACACAGCTGGGAGACCAGGTGACCACATACTGACACTTAGCACAGCTGATGGCTAATTGGTTTCTGCTGTACCACAGCCCATGGGAAGGCAGCACTACTTCTCATTAAGTGGCATAACAGCATGGTAGCATTTCTCATTGTTCTATTACCAAAGCCTATTTGTAAAAGTAAGGTCAAGGCAAAGACTCATGAGAACCCTTAGCCATGGTTGAGTGGTAGATGCTGAAGTGGTGGCCCAGGACAGGCAGTACTGGATAATCCATGAGACCTCTTCCAGAGACAGCTCTGCCAGCTCACCTTGGGCATTCTTTGGGAGACCCTACCTGAAAAATGCTGCTCACATCTCTGAAATGGAGACAAATGTTATGTTTTGTACTGAGCTTCCCATCTCTGCTGGGGATTAAATCCATAGCTCTTAACACCTTCAACATCTTTCATGAGCTAATTTTTAGGTACCTCAGCCTTGCTTCCATCTTCTGTGTGCCAGCAGCATGGCTGTGGTCCACAGGGAAGTCAGGGTGAATAAAGATCTATGGCTGCAGGTAAGGAAACCCAGATCAAGCCAGACCCCATATTTCAGTCAGAAAAGTTCACTATAGCTTCAATAGGGAAAAGTGCTTCCAATCAAGATAAATGGAGAAGAGTTCACTAAGTGGGATCCTGTGAATTAGCTGGCAATTCATAATTGAGTGGAAGTAAGCAAAAGAAACTCACACATTAATTACATCAGTATTTCCAGTGGATTTTAGCTAGGATTTATGGCATGGAAATGACTTAACTATAGATTAACAACAGAATTCACTCTTTGCCCCGGACACACAGATACAGAACTGAAAATGAGTGTATGGCAGGAAATGCATGGCAGTATAAGAAAAAGGTAGAAACAGGTAGGGTATGTGATTGGGTGAAGGCCAAAGCAGAGTGCTCTGAATAAACACAGAAAAAACCTTTGTTGCAAGGCTGTTTACTATCTATAGATATTACTCATTTCCTGACTGGAAACAAAACAAAAACCTTCTCCTGGTAAGCATTCACGTTACCTGGCATGGTATCAAATAATAAAGTTTGAGTACAAACAAAAGGAAAAGCTTTTCTTTTAAATTTGTTACGTTCAGATAGAGTGCATTCGGTTCAATGAAAGCATCAGCTTTTTCTCCTCTATGTCACTCATCCAGATACTTTGCCAGACATGGCAGATTCCAGCACAGGTGAAAGAGGGAGATGGGCAGACCTGAGACTCCTTCATCTTACCTGTAATACTTTGCCCTGGGGGCTCTCAGGAAACAGTAACACCTGATTGTACAAAGGGTCTAATGACTTGCGAGCCACTTTTGTCTTCTTTTTCGCAATGCACACGCCATTCTCTAACAGGTAAGCTTTGATGTAAGCAGCTGGAAAAAAATAAATATGGTCAAATGCGAACAAATCTTAATGCTCAGTTCTGAAAAGACAGAGTGTTGTGTCTCCTGTTTCTAAAGGAGGCATTTACAGCAGTGAACAGTTTTGTTCAACCATCCTTATTTCCAATAAGACAAACAGACTGCTCAGTTCCCACAGAAGCCAAGCAGAATCAACAACACCCCGTTGTGCAAGCACTGCAGGAAGCTGGGGCTCAGTGAAGTATTTAAGGAGGTCAAAGCATACTACCTGGCAGTGTTTTGGAGCCGGGTTTCGGTGTGAGTCCTCGAGCTTGAATGATATCCACTTCTAGCTGCCCATTTCGTTCTTGCAAGCCAATTTCCACATCCCCTAAACCAAAATGTCAAAACAGACAGAACACTTTCAAAACTGCTGGCTACTTTCATCTGCTGGCTAGTAAAACATTAAAAAGCAACCCCTGTGTCATGCCTGCTATGAGCTGTGGCAAACTGTAGGCCATAAGTGCCTGATCTCCTCCTGTGTTACTCTGGAGCAGCTCTGCAGTGACTCAAACCCACATTTTCAACAACAGTCCCTAATACCAGCCTCCTAACACAGCGTTGGTGACTCAGTCTCACGATCTTTGGCAGCAGATAGCCTCCAATCTCTACCACAATGGAATACCTAGAGCTGCAGGCTGCTTTAGACAATGCAGTTATAGCGTGCTACAAGAACATCTTCACAGAGCACTGGGCTCTGTATCGGACAAGAAAATCGCATAGGATGCGTTTTCAGAATTTTAGCTGCATTTTACTTAGTCTGTGCCTTTCAGATCCGACCAAGGAAAGCATGAAGCCAGTGCTCCCTTGCTAATGCCATATAAGCAGCAATCAGCAAAACCCTGCAGCCAAGCTTACTTGATTTCGCACAGAAATGGAGCGGAGGAGTGGTGGAGCAGCAGATGCTGGACACATTATTAGGTGGCTCGTAGGAGTGGTCTGTTCAGTATTAAATTTAAGCCATCTAAGATCTTGGTGTTCCTTACCCATCGAGGTGGTGGCCAAGGTCTGACGCCCAACAAACTGTGCAGGGCCCATGCTGCCCAGGAAGTCACTGAACTGCCCAGCAGATGCCAGATGGACTCCACTGAAATTCAAGCTGCAAAAGAAAGTGGTTTTGGCAAGTGGTTAATTTGCATTTTAAAGGAACTTGTTAACTAAAGAGCCGTTTTAAGACATCTTTGGCATGAATAGCATCTACAGAAGCCTTTTCTCTTGCAAAACTCAGTGATTCCAAAGGCAATTTAGGTAGGTTGGATGCATTTAAAATCTCTTTCCTGGTATTAAAAAGCCCACAAACAGTAACGGTTGCAGTTGTCAGTTGGTGAATACATATTTGTCTACAATGTCACCTCTTCCAGGTAGCACTGTCATCTAAGCAGCTTCTTGGCATAGTTCATAGGATCTCTCTTGGTAGCTATCCTTTCCCAACCTTCATCTTTGGGAATTAATTAACACATCTAGAGCTCTGTTCAAATGTGAGCTTAAGGCTGCTGACATCAATCCCCTTGGGAGTGAATTCCCTATTGAATTTTCACAGTCAGTGCAATGCACCTCCTCCTTGACAAGAGGACCCCACTCCTTACCATTCAATACCAGAATCACCCATCACACTTGCTGCATGGTTTTCCCCCTGCTTTCCCAATTAACTCCAAAGCAATCATGAAGACTCAAACCCTGGTTCAAGGCTGAAAGCACAGCAAACTCAAATGTCAGCAGTGTCTCTACTTAAGAGCAGCAAAGAAGAAGCTATTAGAGGACACAGCTCTCAGCTCCATTCACGAGGCACTGCTTTGAGGCATGACTCCAGGACACAGATGAGACAACGCAGAAGGGTCAGACTATTATGGGCTGTTGGAAAACTTGCTGCCCCACTTGGTGCTAATGGCAAGGAGAGAGTCAGAAGCCCCTACTAAACACCCACACTTGTCCTGCTGGCATCTGCCAAGCCATGGCACAGCTGCTGGAGCATGTCAGTCTGTGCCAGGGACACTCACACTACCACGCCACACTCACGCACTGCAACCCAGGCTGCTGCTGTATGTGGAAGTGATGCAAACTGCAGCCCTGCACTCTGCCAATTGGCCTCAGAGGGGGCAACTGCCCACACGTGGATCCAGCTCACTGCTTCCTGGAATTCATTTCTCAGAAAGGAAAAGAAAGGAGAGACGTGTTCCTTCCAACCTACCCCAGCAATGGAATCAGGGAGCAGCCCTGCCTCTGGGGCGGGCCAGGCACTGCAGGCTGCACACAGCCACAAAGATCCATTCATTCCCCACTGTGAGCCACTTCCATTTAAAACACATTCAAAACATTATTTCAAACCCCATTCATCCAGAAGAGCGGTAATTTCAGGTTGAGATTTCAGCTTTCAGTAGCTATATGCAGACCTGGGCTCAACCTGCTGGGAATATTTATTTATTCATGTGATGAAGGGGGAAGTCACGCACAAACCTCAGCATTATGCTGCACGTGTGACAGGAGGGACATATGAGCAGCAGGACATGCTGACAGCTTCACAGGGTGGCTCACGACCTTGTGCTAATAGCCAGAATTTTCCTAGGCACAGGGCATGGTCCAATGCCACTGGACCAGGAGAGGACTGCATGCAGATACCCACCCCCAGCACTGCTGCATCTGCGAGCACAGGGAAATGCAATGGGGAGCACAGGGCAGCCCGCAGCCAGGCTGCAAGGCTGTGATTTGGCCATACAAGGATGGAGCTCAGCAAGGCTCCACAAGCTGCTGGCCCAGGCATTTTGAGCTGTCCAGAGAGGGTCGAATAAAGGTGAAAAGTTGTGCTTAAGAGAAAACCCAGAATAATTCAGGAAAAAGGAGACGTGACAGAGAAAGACATAAGATTCAGCCAGAAACGAATGAACTATCAGCCAGAAGGTAAAAGTTTTCTTTATCCTCTTCAATTCATGGAAGATATATGGACAGACCTTAGGTCTTACTCCTACCCCAGGGAATACATGACCTGAGCAAGCACGCAAATAACAAGCTGGCAAGAGAACTCAGGGAAACGCTCACTGCCATGCTCCTAACAGATGCTCATCTCATTAACAAGATGCCTGGGATGAGGAGAACAGAGAACAAACACAGGACTGAGAGTAGCCCAGAGCTGCAGGATCCCAAGGTACAGGTCTCTGCACATCCCCTGATCTCAAGGCAGGGCTGTGGGGAGATACTCAGCCAGTGAATGCTGTGAGGACACAGGAGGCAAAAGTGCACCCATCAAAACTCCATTTTCCATTTGCTGCTCATGCAGAAGAGCACCAGTATGGGCAAGGATGCTGCTGTGCCCCAGCACTGGGATGAACCTTGGAGGGATGGAAAAGGCCCATTTATAAACAGAGAACAAGGTAAAGACTCCGGTGTTTTGGCTAACAGCCACAGTTAATGGATATACCAGCACTGTGTGAAACTCAATTTTGCATCAGACAGTTAATGTTGCCTTATGTTGTTATATCTGGATGGAAAAAGGAAGATGCAGGGAATTGCTTTAATGGATCACACCGTTAGGTGGTTGGACTACCTGGTACGCTGCACTGAGGCTGAATTTTTGCAGTGCTGCTTTATTAGACATCCAAAGCAGCAGCTCTAAATCAGGCTCCTTGGCTCTAAGTGATTCCAGGATGTATATTTGGGTATTGTCAATAACCCCAGAGTGGAAACAATTTCTGTCTGGAAAAATCATAAGCTACCTCTAAGAAAGCTAATGCTGCTCCCTGGAGAGGAGAGAGGCAAAATAAAGCTGCAGAAATGTAGCATGCATGTGAAGAAAAACCAGCAGGAACCATTAAGCTGCATCAGCTAAATTTAGGATGCTGAAATGCAGCTTGGTGAGCTCTGTCTGTCAGTGCTCAGTAAGAAGCCAGAATGGTGGGTGTGGGGACCAGGCCTGATGCAGAGGTCTGTGCAATGCCTGCCCCATTCACTCAGCTGCTTTTTTGGAGGGAGAAAAAGAGCTGTAGGCATCTTCAGGACTTCTCTGAGGTATTTGAGCCCTGGTGCTCCCCCAAGCCCTCCCTGCCCCTGCATCTCACATTCTTCTGTTCCATCATCCAGAAGTGAGACCATGGGATTCTTCTGGTCCCATCACTAAAAGCACCTTCCCCCACCACCACCACCTCACTCTTCCTTCCCCCTAAAACACTCCACCTGAAGGAGTGGAAAATGCTGCAACCTGGTTATCACCAAGATGGGATGCCTTTACTTATTTATCTCGACATAAAAAGAAGTGCTAAAAATAGCTGCAGGAACAAAAAAGGCAGCATTCTGCAGCCGACTTGCAGATTGCAACTGTCATACCCAGCACAGCCCTGGGGACGGGGCTGCTGCTCCAGCCCCATCAGCAGCACATGGAGAAGATTAACAGGTGACACCTGTCAGCCTTTTGTCTAAAGGGCACAAACCCTCTGCCCAGCGAGCACAGCACAGCCTTTTGAACAGGGAAGAGATTAATTATCACTCCTCCAGCCCTCAGCTTTCACTAATCATGATTCATGGGCTCTGCTTTGTCACAGCTGACTGGCAATGATTTTAATGAAGTTAAAGATTAGGGGTTTGGCCGTGGAATTGGTTTTAAATAAATGTGACTCTGGTTACTAACCTGGAGGCGTGGGTAGGACAGGGCGAGCTGCAGGGTATCAATGACAAGCAGAGGGCAGCGTGCTGGAGGACTTGCACATGTCCTTGGCTGCAGGCAGGGGGGCCAAGCAAGGGGTGCAGCACCACAGCAGCACCCAGGGAGCAATGGAAGCTGGGGTCTCCAGGCCCATCAGCCCAGTCAGTGCTGAGCAGCACCAGCAGAACATGCAAAAAAAAGCAGAATTACTGCTCGCAGCCCGAGGCTGATTTTTCCTAGGATGCCAAATCTGCTCCAGATGCACGGATGGCCATTTCTAAGCCGTGCTGCAAGCATCACAGCCCCAGCATCACAGCCAGCCCGGACAAAGCGACAGGAGCTGCTCTGCAGCCGCTCGGACAGCCACGAGAGGGAGCCAGGAGTCAACGTCCGTCTGGGCTGCGCCTGCAGCGCTGCGAGCCCCGAGCCCAGCACAGCGCATCGCTCAGCGCCCTGCTCGAGAAGGGTCCCTGCAAACACCACTGGGAGACGTTTATGTGTGTTCAGACTGGGGCTGTGGTTGCCCAGTTGTCGGCTTTTCCTTGTTGTTGATTTAGTTGTTAAGTACAACATCATAATCCAGATTATTTAGGAAATCTGTGCTGTGGTTTCTTTAGACAGTGCTCCTGTGTTAGGTCAGGGCACGTGAAACCTGTCCTCTATCAGAGTAATTTAAGAGTGGCTTAAAGGCTCTCTGCCAGCTGCTGCTCTTTTAAGGTAGCAGCCATTCCTGGGCTGCCCTTTCCTGGTACATGCAAACCATCAGGCAGGTGGATCCTCCACTGCAAGCTGCTCTTCTTCACATGTACTCAGATGAAGAATGAGTTACGTGAAATTTGCTTGTAAACTGCTTAGGATCTGAACAACCTAAGAGACAACGCTGATCTCAAAAGAAAGAGCACAAGGAATATTCAGAGTACCTGAGCTCATCCTTCTCCTACAGTAGCCATAGCTCCGCTCACCCCACCATTGTCTGCTGCACATCAGCATGCGGAGCACACAGCACACAGACAGGTTTAAGGAAAATGTATCATTAATTTCTCTCCTCGTCCACGTGGAGTTTGTCTGACCTCTTTTCTACATCTATTTTTAAACTGCTTCTGGGATTCTGTATGCCAGGTACTACCCCTGTGCTGCTGCAGATGGCTGCAGAACCTGCTTGTCAGGACCATGCAAAACTGGGATGGAATAGGATGGGGAAACACCTCTACAGGTCAGCAGGTCCTCACCCCACCCTAAGGCCAGAGCACTTTATGTACATCCTTATGACAGCCGCTCACCCAACCTGCTCTGAAAACTGTTCTCCTTAGACAGCTTGCACCTACGCTTTGCTTTTTCCTTCCCAACCATTTTCCTATCAGCCCTCAACACCATTTCTGAGTTACCAATGTGAAGCACATGGCAGTCTACTTCCTTTCCTTAGCTCTTGATACAATTATTAACATATTATTATTATTATTATTATTATTTTAAACTCTCCTTTCCAAGACACCTGGTCTGGTCTCACTTGCACCAACCTGCAGCTGCTAAAGCTGGGCAAGGAAATGCAGAGCAAGGAACTGACCTCTCAGATGGGTGCAAGGCCCTGTTGCTACAGAGCTCTGGAGAGAGAACAAGGATATTCTGAGATAATGCTGTGCCCTCTTTCCTTGGACCAAATCCTCATGGCTCTTTCCATCACAGTAATACACTGACTCCTGGGCACTGCACTGCTCCAGTTCATCCAGGCAGGGACTCACAAAGCCAGAAGCTCCTTCCAAAAGACAACACTGCCTTGTGCTTTTCACTATTTATTCACACTGTCCACACAACCGCCTCTATTTGCTGTCAGCCCAAACCTATACAAGTTAATTTTAAAGATGAGCTCCATCCTCTGTGCTGAGTACTGACATGGAGTTTGGTTGGGCCCTGGGCATTGCTGGCCTTCAGAAAGCCTAATTCTCTCTTCATAAATATTTTCTAGAACACTTTTTTCCCCCCTCCTTTTAGTGCACAAAGTGGTAATCAATAAATATGTTGCCTAAACACAGCCACACAACGGAATATGCAGCTGTGGCTTAACCTGCACGGCTGGATGAACAGATTTGCTACGCATCCAACATCCCCCCTGCATGAGGACAGCCCTCAGCTGGGTCTTTAAAAAACTGGGGCAGCAAGACATACTTCATCCAGAAGAAACTGAGACTCAGACTCTTATGAGAACGATCAAATATTCAGTTATTTTATCTGAGCAGAAAGGAAAAGGCATCAGAACTCCAATTTTAGGAAGCAAGAACGTTCTGTCTAACAATCACAATTATCCACGCTGCACATCAAGCTCTTCCAAATTGCATCTATCACACACAAATGCCATGTTGCTATTTTCCTGACAAGAAGGAAGGCAGAATTGGTTAATTCAGCATCCCCTACCCCTACCTTTAAAGCACGTACAGTACATCAGGGATTATTAATGCAACGCACATCTGAGTACAGTGCCATGGGCTCAGGCACACAGCCCCGTACGCTGTCAAAATTGATGTGAGTGCTGCAGGAGCCTTTGCTGTGGCTGTGAAAGGCTTGTGCGAGCACCTCTCCCTGCAGTACCTGACGTGGAGCTCACAGCACCAACCACAAGGCTCTGCTCAGCCTGACAGCTCTGTTCTCTGCCTCCCAACAAGCTCTGCTCTCTCCTGGCCACTCCACTTGCTGTAACATTTTTAGTGCTGTGACGTACTGTCTTATGTGCAGTAACACGCTGTACTCCATTTGTGTATGCTTCCGTCTGCTGTATGAATTCTGCCACTTAAACTGTGCTATAAAAATGAGGCAGGGAACAGTGTATCGAGGCCTCCCCCACTCCTCCAGGCAAGCTCCAGTTCCACAGCTTGTCTCAGCCATACTCAATAAAATCGACACCCACTGCCAGCAGTGGTTCTGCCCGTCCCCTGGTCACTGCAGGTAGGATTCCATGCATTCAGCCCTGTGACAACAGGGGCACATCCTCTCCAAGCCATGCTGGTCAAGCTGAAAAACACAGAGATCTGCTGCTGATGGACAGGCTCACTCACTTACTGGGATGCTACAGAAACAATTCTCCATGCCTCCCCTGATTCCCAGCTTAAGACCTCAGGGTCCTGGTTTCCTATAGCCCAAAATGTATTAACAACACGTTTCTTTTAAAAGACTCAGATAAAAGAATAGCCCTAAAGGTAATTTGTCATAAAAAAAGACTAGAAGTCCCTTGACTGTGAACACCAAGAAAGAGGCAGTCAGTGAATAGGTACAACATGAATAATTCAGATGGTGCTTTTAGGGATCAAGCATTCCTTTGATTTCAGAGTAAAAATGGTACCACTGCTGATCTCTGGGTGAAGGACAGAAACTTGAAGGGGGATAGATAGCGACAAGGCACATCAGTGCTGTCTCCAGCATCCTTCTGGTTCCTGCTTCATAGTAAAGCAGACAAAGGCAGGCAGCTCAGAAACTAGTTCTCATTGGGATTGCTCCCTCATAGGCACTGATGGGAAAACCAGAGCAAGCTGTGGTTTACAGGCACTGCAAGAGCCAGAACACAAGCAAGAGGCACAGGATGCCCATATCCAGCACACAGTTGCCTTCAGCTCAGCACCACAGCAGCTGCAAGGGGAGCAGGTAAGGTGATCTTATGATGGGAAAAAGGAAATGATGTGGCTAACAAGAAGCTTCCTTGCCGGACAGGCAGACTCATCACAGCAACTACAAGAACCTACCTCAACATTTTTGCTCCTCGTTGCCCGCTGGGCCTTTCTAAGGTAAATGTCACCTCAGCTCTGTAAGTTAATCATCTCTGCAGTAACCAGCTAGAACAAAAAAACTGACAAGTAGCATGTATTAGGGACTACAGCAGCTAGCAGCCTTTTGTCCCAGGACCATTTTTGTCTTTCTGCTCCATTTTCTGAAAGAAAAGTGGTTGGCAGGAGTAAGATACACCTAAGTCCAGAATCTGTTGCTTTCTGAATTTCTTGTGCAGCCATAACAAAACTCAGCTGGAACAAGATGTCAGTTGTGCAAGAACTAGGATGGAGCTGCTGAATCCCAAAGGTACATTTGAGAGTTACTCTCCTCTGCTGAATTTTACCCTGCGGTGATATTGGTGCTGCCATGGGACTGCCTGGTAGGCACATGCTACATACTGCCCTCTCATGCAGTTTGCTAAATGTGTACTTAAAAAACATTGCTGCAGAAATCTGCACCCAGTACAAGGGATGGTTTGGATGAATTCTGGATGGAAATATCTGTGTGGGATCCGTGGAGGATGAAGAAAGTAAGACTGAGTTGAAAGATCATGCCACAATAAGATGCAAGTCCTAGAAAGTGTAAGAAAGCTGTCCAAGAAACAGTCTGTTGCAAAGAACAACTCAGAAGCCACAGTAAGGGCGAGACAGATGGTGTTCCTGGTCCCTGCAGCACGCAACCCAGGCTGGCAGAGCACGCCAATGCACAAGGCTTGGCACCTACACACTGAGCCAGGGGGAGAAATCTAGAGGCCTGAATAACTGAAAACAGTTTTCTCTGCAATAAATATCACCTTTCCCTTCCATAAGGTCTCACATTGAGTTTTATTATATTAATTTCCTATATTAGTGCACAACTATTGTGCAGGACAAAAGCTGAGTAATGTGGTTGGGATGTTTCTTTTTTTAACTGGAAAAAAATTCAATAGAGCAGTGCACTGACATCATCAGCACTCCCCAGCATGCTGTATGAGCTCACATTGCAGGAGACACATCCTGCAGAACAGCTAACCTCCTGCACCCTACAGCCCTTGAGTCACACCCTGAAATGAGCATTTTCTTGAAGGAGGGTCTACCCTCCTTTAACAGTAACACTACATGAGGTCCTTCCATAACATGACCCGGATATCATGCATTATGGCAATCACACTGCAAGCAATGCTGCTCAAAATCATGCAGTATATGAAGTTCTTTGACTGTGATTCTTTGCTCTGCAGCAGTGCAGCCAGAGCTAGCTGCAGCCAGCCCATGGTGAACATGATGGCATTCAATCAGTCTTGTCTTTTAAGAGCATGGTTGGTTGACTGAGAGCGGGCAGCAAAGTTTTACTGACATGTTTGATCACTTCAGTGGATCACCTTTGGGAGTTGTCATTTAGTCCTTAAATTGAAGAGGATCAAGAAGATAATGAACTCCGGAAACAAGCTCTTCTGAAAAATGGTGTTTTGAATCCTTCTTCCTCCCTCTGTGCACATTGCAAAGAGGTACATGGGTAGGAAGAACCAGGGTAACCTCATGCTGTTGAAGATCAGGTTTCTGACAGTCACCAGCAAAAACTCTCTGGCCTAGGACTATCTGCACAAGTCAAAAACCAGCAGTGAAAAGAAAATAAACTTGCCACAGCTAATAGTCATATGAATCTTCACTGTACTTCTCTGGGAATGCAAACAGGAGAAGCCAAGAGAAATCTGATTCAGAATAAATTTCTGCCCCTTGAAGCTATTCCCCAAACACTTCCTTTCTTTGCCATGGGAAAAGAAAAGAAGCAAAGAAAATCCCCTCCCACCATGTTCCAAGAGAATAGGGTCCTCTCAGCTCTTTGTACTCACAGCCTTGTTTGTTATCAGTCGTGGTTCAGACTGATAGTCAGAGTTCCCACGGGCTCTCCAAGATCAATTATCCCACCTGGGAACAAAGCATCTGGGAATCCCTTATCTCACACTTCAGAAGTGAGAGCAGGAAGCATCCCAACCCCGGCACAGGGGCAGGTGAGGATGCTCCAGCAGCATTTGAGGTTTGAATACCAAACATCAGACACGTTCTAATAAAGACATTTGGATTGCAATGCAGGATTTTTCTTTCTTTGCTGCACTGATAACTACACGCTGTTTGCCTTCAGGGTGCTTGTATGGGTGCAGCACCGTGTTGGCAGAAATATCCTCTCTCCAGGAAAGACCAGCCAAAAAAGCCAGCATTTGCAAGGATAGGATACAGAGAAGTATACCCCCTCCCTGGAGGATAAGCTATGTAAATATGAAGGGAAAAATATTTCCCTCCACACAACAATATATCCTTGCCCCACAGTGCCAAGGGACTGAACTTAATCACTAGTCCTCAGAGCAGAGGCAAAACTCCAAGCCACAGGACTGTGGTGGTGTAGATGGAATACATCCCCCGAGACAACAGATCACTGAAGAGATAAAGCACATCATGGCCTCAGAGTGACAAGATTGCTATCGCAGCCTGTGCCTCCTTACTATTTCCAACCTTCAGCACAGACCTGTGATGCCTTTCCAGGATTAGCCTACTTCCAAAGCTAAAGAAAGCATCTCTTAATTTACAGCCTGTTAATTATTTAACACCATAACTGCATTAATTATTTGAGGGAGCCTTTGGACTATACTGGTATTCTAGAGGTGCAGTGTACACGGAACATCACACAGGACTCAAGAGCATGTACAGAGTGAAGCCATGCATGGCACCAGACTTAACCAGAACACATTTTAGGTGTGTAAACATTTTGGTCCAATACCCAGAAGCATTAAAACCATATGATACATATTGCCTATACTTTTCTAATACTGTTTTTTTTTTTTTTTTAAACCCACTTCCAAGATTCCCATGAATGGCCATTATAATCAAATGGTGATAATTTCTATATATGGCTTCAAATAATGGAAATATACAAAACGGAACTAAAGTCAAATCAGTTCTGGACCCTGATGCTTTGCATTCAGTTGCAAATGCAACAGAGTGAGCTGTAACTTCTTGTGGTTAAAACCCAGCTCTAAAATACACTTTTTAGGACACTAACTGAAATCCAGCAGAAAAGAAAGTTTGTTAACAGAAACTTGTAAATATGGTTTTTAAACTTTAGTATCAGAGTCACTGTTTTGCTAACTGCATCATTTTCATCACCTCTGCACACTTTTGTTTCCCAAATCGAAAAGGTATTTTGCAATAGGGGAGGAGACAGAGCTACCAGGCAATGATGAACACTACTGGCTTATAATTTATTACCGCTAATGATCCTCAGCTATTCACCCTGAATTACTCTTCTAAAGGCAGAGCTGTTAAAAGTAATGGGTATCAGCTTCAGCACAGAATAATGAGGACACTTAAAAAAAAAAGTATATAAACAGCTGAAGTATGTGCCAGCTATGCAGGAAGAGGAAGCGATTTGCTGTGCTCTAATTGGATGGGCAGTAGACCTGCAGCATAAATAAGTCACAGACACACATTTATCAAGCTGGAGGAAAACTAACAGGTATAAGAGCAGAGCACCTCACAACCAATCATCCAGCCCACTTTCAGTGACTTACTTTCCCTCCGATCCATAGCTGTTCATGCTGTCCTCAATGGATTCATGGCTGGCCTGGCGCACGGTCCGGCTGGGCATTTCCACAGCCAGCCCTGTTTCTGTGCTCCTTTGGATGGCTCCTTTGAGTCTCCGACCATCCCCATCTAGAAGCAAAAGAGAAGGGACAGTTGGCCATTGTGCTCAGAGCCCTTTGCTATAACAGAGTAAAGGAAAAGCAGAGAAGGCCTTCCAGAAGATTAGCCTGGCAGCACTTTGCTCTCACACTGTGTTCTGCTACTCAGCCTTGTCAACTGCTCCCAGCCATCTCTGGAACAAAGCCCAACATCCAGCAAGCCAGTGCCCAGTAGATACTCAAAATATACATGCCACCCTACCTACCTCAAGCACTTGTACCAATGAATTATGCACTGAGTCCAAGTGCATACAGGCACGCAAGATGGCTCTATGCACAGAGCTACCCAACTCATGAGGACAAGCAACAATACCCACAGGCAGACAGAGCTGTGAAGTGTGACTGAGCATCAACACACCTCCTAAGCCCCCCCAGCAGCTACCTGTGAGGAGCAGCACAGAGCCACAGCTCCATGTCAGTGGGGAAAGAGAAGGCCAGGCAACAGGAGGGGAGCTGAAGGCAGGAGCCATCCCAGATGGACAAAAGGGGAATAGAGGGGCACAGCCAAAACAGTCCCCAATGTCAGCACTTGGGATCAACAGGGAAACCCCACAGAGAGCACCATTCCCACTGCACGTTCCCTGGGTCAGAGCATGGGGAATTAAGGAGGTTCTCTTCCCCCCTGGGTGCAGCCTTCAGAGGCTCAGCCCTCTGAAATTAACAGCTGCTATTTTCATCCTTCTTCTCTAGCAGACTGTTTCATAGAACAAACCACGTTATGTAATGAACATGTAATGAATATCACTACTATTAATTGCTTTAGCTGGTGCTAGAAAGCTCCAACCCTCATCCCACGTTCAGGATTCATCCTGCACCACATCAGCTCCAAGTCTTCTGAACCAAGCAAAATATCTAAGTCCATTCAAAAGTGTCCATCTGCTAACCAGGATTCATGCAACAAATCCCCAACCCACCAACACAGAATTTCTCTTGTCTTACTTTTTGCTATCACTGCAGCAGGCGGATGGCACCAAGGAGGGAATGCAACATTGCCAAGTCACAGCGCTCTCAGAAACCCACTGGGTTCTCAGCACCCCCCTCAAAAGAAATGATGTAGCTACTCGGTCTGGAGATAAATATCCCCAGATATTTAAAAGAATAAGCCATTCCCAACTACTGTAGAGAGACACAAGGATATCTGTAAGGACCCCTCTAAAAGATGCACAACACTTGTTTGTGTAGCAAGCTGACCTAAAAGCATTTTTCTTTGGGTCTCAGTCTAACAGGCATTTCCATAACAATAAGCAAGGTATCAGAATACTTCTAATCCTAGTTCTCCTATCTCACCTGCCACTAAATGCAAAGAGAAGTTTGGGCTTTTTCAGATAAACTCAGCCTTAAAGCCCCTTTTCTTCCAGTATCCCGAGGTTTCCAGCTGGGTGAGCATGTTGGCCCCAGGGCTCTGTACCAGCTGCCATCCCCACATATGGTGCTGCATGGGCACGCACGTCCCCACGGGCTGACAGAATAGAATATATATGTTTTGTGTCAATGTTAACTACAGTTTGTATTGTTTGCCTGCCTACAGCAATGCATGGAGCGTATTGTATAAATCAGGAAGTCACAAATGTGAAACAGATATTTTTTAAAGAGCTTGCAAACTCCAAACCTTCAGGCAACAACATTAATACAGGCATCAGCAAAAGCAAAGCCTAAACAGCCTTCCGTATTTCCCCAGCTGCTGCAGAAATGATCCCTTTGATGCTCCTTCTACAAGCCCTGTATGTTTTGCTTCAGACCCCCAATGGGGTTTCTAGGTTCCCTTCAGAGTGCACCCCACAGCCTTCAGTCCCCTTCAGTCAGGAGAGAAGAGCAGGATCAGAAATGACATACCCAGAAAAGAGTTATTGCAGAATTAGAACAGTTACGTGCACATCCGCGCTGCTTGTCTGCAGGCTGAAAACCTTTCAGAGGCAAAGGTCACCTGCCCTGGTCAATGCAGAGAGGCAGAGCTGTGCCTCCTCCCTCAGGTGAAGCCCTGTGCTTTGCATATTGCACGGGTAGATGACAAAACCCCATAGTGCTGCCTGGCAAAACCACTCATCTTCATTGTTACAAGAATGGTATTGTGATTTCTGCAGCACATCTAGATTTATTCCCTGCACCTTTTCCAATTAAGCAGTGAACACGGAGGGTTGTGCAGCAGAGCAAGTGCACAGGGTAGCATTCAGCTGAAGAGCAGATTCAGGTACAGAATGACCTTGAGAAGGAGAAATGTCCTGCTCAAGTCACCAGGCTGACGGCACCCAGCACCACAGGGATGCAAGGAGCCAGAAGGGCCCAGCAGACCCTTTGCCAAGCTGGCTGTGCTGGCAGCTGCTTCCATTTCGCTACTTCATGCTCTGCTCAGCCAAACAATTTACATTTATCTAAAGAATATCCTCTATAGAGGTATCCACTCCAGACTGGGAGATAGAGAGACGCAGTATCTGCCGCTTGCCTGTGCAGCCTATTTTACTGCTTGATATTTAAAGATGCGACTGAAGTTTGCCTGGCTCCAGCTCTCAGCCATCAGCTTTTTAATGCCCTTCCCCACCACGAGGGCTGCTTTGTGTTCTCACTAGAAAGGCTCTTCTGCAGCATAATCAAGTCATCTCTCAATCTTTTTTGACAAGTTAAACAGACCGAGCTCTTTATGTTTCTCATGCGCTGGCATTTTTTCCCTCCTGCCCTTGAATCATTTTAATGACCTTCCCAGCTTTTAAACACCCTTTAGAGAACAAGCTCACAGAACTGGAGCCTGCATTTGATCACATGATAAAATGAACAGAGGTAAAATTCAGCTGGTGCTCTCATCTTGGCTGCTGCTGTTCGCATCTCCCCAGATCACAGTGAGCTCTTAGCAGGGCAGCACAGCTCACATGGATGCTGGGCACTCTGTGCCTGTCCTGCTGTTACAACCCTGCAGAACATAACATTAAGAAATATGTAACAAACAAAAAAAAACCCACTTATTTTAATGGAAACAACTCAGTAAACTGTCCATAGGGCTCTATACAACTCTCCTACTCTCAGTACTACTTACCTTGGTAACATGCACATCACCTGTGAACTTAATAAGGTTTATATATATGTTTGCTCTAAACCAAATGGAAATGCTGAACAGCAGCAGATCTTTAACATGCCTCCTGTCTTAGAGGATTTTCCTTGCCAAGTGCTTTCTGAGCACTGAAGAACGTTTGTGGTCTATTTACCACTTCCACATTTTTAGGGTCATGTTGTTCTAGGACATAACCCTTACATATGCATCACATTACCCATAACCTGCTTCTACTATAATGAGGGGAAAAAGGTCTGAAAAGACCCATTTTTCCTCAATCCTTCTTGATTTACATTAATTATATTCCTGTCATTTTGTTCCTTATTAATTAAACCTTATTATCATGATCCTCCTAGTTCTGTCTAGGCTTGACATCAGACCACCAAACCACAAGTTTCTCCTAAATGATGGATGGAGAGGTGACCACACAGCATGGCATCCGTTGTAGCATCTTCTTCCTTAAACACATTTTTGCTTGCGAACTGCACTGAGGCATCTCAAGGATGATGGAGATCCTGTAATACAGCTGACCACCACCTAGAGCTGTACGTGCCTTCATCTTGGAGGTGGGAAATACAGTAGAACAGTCCCTGTCTGTCTGTCCTCCAAGGAAACAGAAACCACCTCTCACCCTCTCTTCCATATCACCTAATGCAACTCATTAAAGCCCTTTCTCTATGCAATCGACTGATCTCAGCGCTTGGAAAACATCAAGTCTTGCAAATCTACACAAGTTCTGCAATAGCTCATTCCAAGGTCATGATTACATAATTAGTGCTATCACCCAGGATTACAGCACAATAGCTGGTTACTGAGCTGACACTTGAGGGACAGTGTGCCCCTTCCACTATCCTTATGTCACCTCTCATCACCTCCCCACTGCTTCCTTTTCCCCCACCCAGGTGCTTGGTATCTTCCTTCTCTTTCCAGTTTGTTTTTCATTTTCTCCTCTGTTTGCTGAACGCTACCAACGCAAAAAGCATGATGTATGTGCTAACGGCCCTCCCACACTTTAGAATTAATTGCTATTGATTTAACCCTTAGATTAGGAATTGACTGAATTTCAACTCCATCAGCTTTGCTTCTAAATTAACCAGCTGCTTCCATGCACAGAACACACTGGAGCCAAAGCACATGACCCAAAAGCACCAGTGAGGCCACCCAATACACCTTACACATCCATCAGAACAGCCTGGTCGGCTTTTTTGCCTTCCCAAACTTGGATTGTAATGGGGGGGAGGGGGCGAATGGAAATCAGGAAGGGAAATCAGCTGGACGCTGACTTGCAGGTTGCATTTGCTCCTATTGCAAATCTCTGGACAAAATAATAGCCCATCCTTTCCCAGTGGGACCAGTCCAAACCTGAGCAAAGAGGATGCATTTCTACTCACATTCCTACCCACGCCAAGCAGCATGCATCGATCTGCATCCCTGCGTGCTGCAGGATATTGACCTGAGAGCACTCAGTTCTCTGCTTTCACACCTGGGTTTCTGAGCAAACAAAGTAAGGTGTGGGTTCAAAGCAACGCTTACACAGCATTGAGAACTGACAGCCCCAGCAGGGGCATCAAGAAAAACCCATGTGAAAGAGGTGATGCACCCTTTGGAGCCTGCCATGGATCACATACAAGAAGAGATGAGCAGCAGAGTTCTGCGGAGATGAGAGGAAAAATGAGACAGCAGCGTGTCTGCTGCATCCATGGCTGAAACACGGCCCTGCGAGCTGTTCCATCTTTCACTGCCACCAGCTTCACACTTAAGGTCAAAAGCTAAGAGTGAGTTCTTTCTTCCTCATGGAGGTTTACACCAGGGATAACATAAGTCAGTCTGGGGCTGAAAAAGGAAAGCCACCGTGCACCCTTCTGGAAGTCTCACCTGCTGAGATCAGGAAGAAGGGTCCCGAGTCCAGCTGCTGCCCTTTGGCACATCTCTGGGCATACAGCAAAGGACTCAGGGATGGGGGACCTTCACAGCCCACGAGCTTCTGCTGAACCACCGACCACAGCCAGCTCTGAGATTAATAAAACAACGGCACTGTTCAGAACAAAAGAAAAAAAATCCACTCCAATCCAAGCACAAACATCCAACATCTGTGCAGCACAGCAGGCACTGAGCACAGTGGCTGCACCTGTTGGGTATGCCCTGCAGGCCCTGTACATGGGTGTTAGTTTGGAGCAAGCCAGGCTGCTCTCCTACCGCTGCAGAAGAAAGATATAAGCGCTGGATTGTCGGCAGCTTAACGAGATGAACTCAATCTCATCATGCCTGGCAAGCTCTAACATCCTGCCAAGTATTCCCAACGCCGACATCCTAATGGAGTGTGAATTATGAGCACCTAAAGAGAAGCAGTTTGTACTGAGCTCCAGAACATGCCAGACTATCATCACAGCCTGAGTAATCCACCAGAAATGACAGAAAATGGCTGGGGATAAACAGGGGCACTAATCAGGCTGCTTGCTTCATTCCCCTTGCCCTACTTTCAGCTGCTATCCAAGTTACACCCTTCTTACCAAACGAAGCAGAAAAATCTTCCATGGGGCCGGAAATATATTTTAACACATTACTTCTTAATCTGTGTAGATTAAGTAAATCCACACGGCTGGAAAAGGACATTCACTCTTCCCTCTCCTATCCCAGTATTTGCCCCTGGCTTTTCTCCCCCCACTCCAACAGGCACTGACTGCACCCTGCCCAGACTACGACCAGTAAAACCCGCTCTCCCCACCATGGTCTTCAGGAGGTCCAGCACCAGCAAGATTCTTATCCCCAACTGCAGATCGAGTGGAGCACCACTAAACCTCTGGTTTATGTCCTGCCTTCCTGAGATCCATTTGCAAATTTTCGCCTAGGAAAATAACTTATTCTGCTCCATTTGAGGTTAAAAACTAACATGCAGTTTCCACGATGTTATTTTTAATGATTTGACCTTTATGGAAAATTCATCTGCGTAAGAAAGAATTCAATGGCCAAAATTCTTATTTACAGATTTCTGATGAAAGAATTCTGTAAAATTCAACAAATTGCACGTAGGCAGGAAAATGTGAGATTTTCTCCTTCGCTGACAGAAGAGACAAAGCGAAGAAACCAGAAGGGGAACATATCTACCCCACTTCCAATGGCTTTTAAGGAGACTTGTTTTTACTATGGTAAAGCCTTACATATTTCACCACTAAAGAAAGAAAGACTACCATCAGACTATGAAAACTCATCATTTCTTCCAGCGTATTTCATGGCAGCTGCTTGCAGCAAGACCTGACTCCTCAGAGTCCTTTCCGTAGGTCTCTATTTGTTCGCAACTGGAGAATCCAAACAGCTTTGTCTGATGGCTGGTTCTTTGCTTTCCTAAGAAAATAGAACACGTGGCTTCCTCTTCCCCCAGTCTGCCATGCTTTGCAGGAAAGAGTCTGATTAAATGAAGAATCCACATGCATACAGAACATTCACTGCTGTAACAATTCCTCAACAGCCAATGAGACCCCAGCACTTCCCTGCCTGCAGGCCCAGCTCTTCAGGGACAGAGAAGCAGAGGGCGGATGATGCTGCAGCTCTCAGACATGCCCCCAGCCTTCCCATACCTCGTTCTCCTTAATCATTCAAGTGAAGACTGATTAATTTTAAAAAAATCCTTACTATGGCATTTATAACGCAATAAACTTCACATACATACATTGGCACAGCAATGAGGGGATCCATTCTTTCCACTTCTTGGATTTCTGTGGTCTAAGAGCCACCCAGAGTTTAACTGTCCCTCTTTGGCACACACTCAGCCCCCATGCTCAGCTACCCAAGTGCACTCTGAGACCAGGTGGGCTGAGCTGTTGAGCTTGGAGAACATGTATGGGCAGCAGGTAACAAAAAACATCACAAATTATCTAACCACCATATGGTAATGTTTATTATTCCCTATTAAATTCGTATGCTGCAGCTGACATTTTCCTCTGACTGTTTTAAGGCAATGTTTTTTAAGTTCAAAACCTAAAACTTTGCAAGCTATGAGATTTGGGCATGGGGAAAATAGGAAAGGCCAAGAGGTGAGTGGCTATAGTTTGCCCACCAGGGTCACGCCAGAGCTTTCCTGCTGTTATTTCACAAGGAGGGCCAGGGGCAGAGATCTGTGTCCCTGCCCTTGGAAGTCCTCCAGCAGCCCAACCAAGTTATAAAGGCCAGGTCGGGATTTCTTCTTAATTACAAGAGTGTTGAACCAGAGCACTGTCCCAATTCTGCCATCCATCTTAAACTATTAATAACTCCTTATGAGGACGTTGCTTAAGTCCATGGTCTGAAATATGAATGAGCCTGAGCTGCAGAAAACCTCTCAATTTAGAAGAGGATCAAGAAAATGAGGTGACTTCACACACACACACAAAAAAAAAAACCAGCTAGAAAGCATCACTATAAGAGAAGGATGGCATGAGATGAAAGAGCCGCCTTGCCCACGCTTCACTACACCAGGGAGCTCTGCAAGACACTGTTCTGCCCTTCCTGAGTCCTCAGGGCACATAAAGTTTAGTTTTGGTACAGACTAAATTCAGAGGAAAGAACTGACAAGCCCAGGGGTCTTAACAGGATTTTTTCCTTCTCCTTCTGTCCTACTGAAGTTCTTCTAAGAACAAGCCACTTTGTCAAACCCATACATGCATAAGCATGGTGAGCAATGGTCTTGACACAATGAGTCATATTATCATTTGTTCCTTTATTATAAACAATCAAGAGCATAACCACATTTCTTTAGCAGGCATGAAGCCACAGAACCCTAAAGTCATTCAGAAACTGGAATCATGGCGCAGAATCACACTTAGAATAGCATTTGATTTGTGTTCAGCTTGGGCTGTAATTACTTCATATTTCCTTGCGGAAATGAATGATCAAATTCACAAGAAGTTGACTTTAATTATACACACTGTCTAATAACTTGCGTCCATTTGGAAGCAATTATTTGATCCACCGTGGAAGCAGAGAGAGGGAGAAGATGCTCTGGTTACCAGAAGGGTCAAACAACCCCAGGCATTCAGCTTTTCGTTTCAGTTGCATCACCTGATACTGCCACGTGCATCAGGCTTCAGCAAAGGTGCTTTCATGCAATATCTGCAGTGAGTGCTGAGGGAAGTGAGAAGGCCAACACATTTTCCTTTCTAATTCTACACACTGCTTTGACTCCAGTAAGGTCATCCTTGGTAGGTCCACAACCATCAGTGCCTGCTGTGCCAGGCAGCCGCCACACACCCCATAAGGGATTACCTCAACACAACTCAAGGCCCCATCTCTGCCCACCATGGCCAAGACTACCAGCTGCAGGCTGCTGGAAGAAGGGGGGTCAGACTTCCCAGGCCTGGACCAGCCATCACAGTGCAAACTCCTGCTGCAACATAAGCAATTCACGGTTACTTCAATCTAAGCAGCCAAAGCCCCAGGTGACAGCACCAGGTCAGCAGCCCTGTCAATCACACTGCTTTGACAGGCATCTCCAAATGGTGACCAGTCAGCCAGCAACCACAGAGAAGCAGTACTCAGTAGCAAGAATTGGGACACTGACATCTCATTAGCTGGCTCCTAACAAACATATGAATAACAAAAATAATAAGTCAGGCAAAATCTTTCTCACCCTGAACTTAGAGAGATGCACACTGACCTACTGAAACTCTCCCACAGACAAACAAGGCAGACATACAGCTGCCTCACTCATCTGTCTTTTGCATGCACAGGGGGAGCACGCAAAATAAAGATCCTCGATCTGAATTACCCAATGGCACATAACTCAGCAGCAAGTTCAGCAGAAGCCCATGATTTATGCTAAGTGTATTTTGTAGGAGCAGGGATGGACGAAGTACTGTAGAGCACCTTGCTGATTCCTCTCTCCTGACCTGAGGAGCAGAAATGAGAACAGCTGATGGAGAAATACAAAAGAGGTAACACTGGTGATAATGCCAGTGACATTTTTGCAGACAACACTAACAGGAAGTACATGTTACAGAGCAATATGCATTTCTATTTAGAGGGAAGGAAAATTGCAACATGGGAACTTAAGGTATGCAAGCAACAACTGCTCAGAAGAGAACACTCCACATTAACTTTGCTTACGGAGCACCTATGTCTGCACAACGTGCCTCACAGATCTATATTTATTTTTTCCTATATATTCTCACACTCACAGACTGGGCTGATGTAAAAGGCCTTGGGATTTCTTGATGTGGGCACTGGCTGGGCCAAGGGAGGAGGTAGGAGCACCTCATGCACCATGAAGAATGAGCTTCAGAGACCCCAGGTCCCAGTGTGTTTACAGTCCCCAGTCATGACTAAGCAGCACAAAGCAAATCTAAGACCAAATGTGCCCCCTTCCTCCTGCTCTCCCTCATCCTCCTGCAGAGCCACACATTCAGGGCTCCATTTCCCTGGTGACAAAAAGGAGCATCACATCAGCCTTCTCTCCACCAAGCAGTGTGTAGAAATGTGCCACTTTTCTTTTCCCTCCTGTCTTTTGTCACTAGGGAAGAAGGCTGAACTCAGAACTTACCACTCAGCAAAGATGGAAATAGATATCCATTACTTTTATTTAAAAATTGAAGTATCTTTGGAGCCTTTAAGCTTGTCCAGAGATAGCTAGCGTGTAAGGGATTCTAATTCATTAAGTTAAAAAAAGCCGTGCTGAAGTTCACCTTTAAAGATAAATTATACAATTTGAGGAGTTTGGGGAAAAACGCAGCTCATAAATTTAAAATCTGTATTGTAGATTCTGTTAATAATCTCTTTTGAAAAGCATTAGAAATGAAGATTACAAATTTAATAATGTAACACGGGAGGAATTATCCTCCTCCCCACATAAAAAGGCAATTTGTTCTTGCCTATAAATTGACTTTCTATTAGCGTCATTAAAACCAGCATAATGTGCTAAAATTAGGGTCTGCCCCACCGTGGCTCTGTGGCAACCCACAGCCAAGAACTTCTCATCCCAACAATTCAAAAGAACACTAAGGAGGCGAGATGGGCCTCCTTCCATTCAGCCACAGCACTGAGCAGTCAGGTCATGGTGCTCAGACTGCAACAGAGTCAATGCTACTTAAGCTGCTCCCACATTGCCCTTCCCTGCAGCTCACACAATGGTTCCACGCATGCCCAGTGTGGTCTCCATGCTCCATCCATCCATGCCCAATGCAATGGAACCCTTCCAACCCACAGAACACCCACTCCTACCCAAGGTGCTTCTGTCCAATTCCACACGGTCCTGTATGTAGCTGTCACTGCCCACACAGAACTCACTCAGTAGGACTAAACTCTATGTTCAAGGAGCTCCTCAAACAGGCAATTGCATACAAACAGCTCCATTGACAAATATTAGAACTGTACTGTTGGGTCCCCACTGTCCCATATCCCGCAGCACCACGTCTAAGTTACTGATGGGTTACAACATTTCAGTAACAAAAGAAACCTATTTGCCACTTCTCATCATCAGTACCAATCCATCTTACCCAGCTGCACAATCTGAGCTCAGAGAAATGCATTTATAATACTTGCTGGTAGTTCTCACCTTCGTGTTCATGAATTGTCCCAAGCCTTCAAAGCAAAGCAGCCAGCATTTGATTGAGTCCTGAGGAGCAATGCTGCTCAGCATGCCCAGGAGGTGCCCTGTTAGCAGCAGGCTGGCATGCTGAATCAGCCTGGGTCCTTTGAGTGCTAATGGATGGCTGTGACAAGACATGCTCTGCGATGAGCTGCTTCTTAGGCTGCTGGATGACTCACTGCGTGCAGTCATTAATACTTGCTTAAAAACTTCCCATCTACCTTAATGCTCAAAGAAGTTCAGTGGTTGGAATAATGGCAGAAAATGAATGATGAGGAGACTTGCAATAAGCAAAGAACCCATTTGCAAGTCTGACACATGCACAGAGAGCACTTTGAAATCTCCACCACCCCTGGATTTGCCTTGCAGACAAAGCAATCACTGGGTCACAACACATGCAGATGTTGGATGTGCACCTTGTCCTTGGCCTACTTACAGACAAGCACAGTATTTTGCTCTTGCTCTGCTACCCACTGCAACCAGAGTCAGCTATAAGACCATATTTGATTTGGAAGTCCCTATTAAATGGTAGTTCTGTGGATCCATAAACAACTGTCACATCTTTCTGATATCCTGCAAGCCACATTCCTTCTCCAAACGTCCTTCCGTGGTATCCCTTCTCCTCAAAAATTTTCCTTTACCAAACAGCTGCCCTTTGAACATTACACAATATTTGTCTTTCATTTTCTACTACAGATACGTGACTTTCTCCCTTGCATTTTACTGTCATCTAAAACAACTTTCCACTCCAGAATCTCCCCCGCCTTTGCACAGCTGCCTAATGAACCCAAAGTGTGACATTTTGTTCTTCACAGGGAGGCATAAGGGAAGCTGGAATTCACTGCTGTGAGATGAACTAGAAAACACCGAAGGCAGCAAGCCCTTCCCACCAGCCAGCCCCAACACCCTCAGCAGCACCCACCATACATTGCAAGTACACTGCTTGTACTCGGCTATCAATAACTCCACTAACCAAATCTAAATGTCAGCTTTATGAAGCACAGACAAGATTCTGTAAGCAAGAGAGTGCCCCAAAGCCAGAGACATCCTATCCTCATTTTTGATACTGAGTTTCCTACTCCTACCTGGCTACTCGGATGCATCTGTCATAAAACTCTCATGGATGTGATCCATGATCTAAGTGGATGTAAATCCTAGAAAGACTTTCCAGAACACTTCAAAACCTCCTCTGATGTCACCCAAACAGACCAGCATTGGTCACCATTTCGTTCAGAAATTCTAGCAAACAAATCCACGTACTGAAAGCAAAGATAATATAGGACAATAAAGGAGGAATGAAGACCAAAGAAGTCTGAAGGGTTTATTTTTACCAAGTAATCAATACCTTCTGGCAGCTTTCCTCCTGCTCTAATGATGCCAGTGGCAGTGCCAGTAACCTAGGGCAGGTTTGGTGCACTGCTCTACAAACATTATCGAAGTAGCAGTATTTACTTCAGGAGGGTAAAAGGAAAGAAAGGACAATTAGAACTTCAACAGCATCCTGTGACAGGGTGAGTGCTGGGAAGACATTCCAAGGGACAGAGGCAGGGATTAGGAGCTCTGGTTTCTGTATCTCCCAACCACGCTGTCCCTCCAGGAGCAGCCCCATGGAAATGGGGTGCTGTTCACACAAGATGTGCTCACACCTGCAGTCTGTGCTCAACACACCCCTTGCTTTCACTCTGCACTGGTGCTCCTTGTAACAGTTCTACTGACATGCCTAGGCTGAAAGTCCAGTGAAAACCCGAAATAGAAAATGCTGCACCTCATCTCTTCCTTACAACATGTCAAGCAATGACATCAGTTGTCATCATTACCCCTTTGTAATCATTTTGGATACTCTCATAGAACTGTTTCCCTTCTTCATTGAAGTGAAGAGGCAGATGACAGGTAGATGACAGCAACCTATTTACTGCTCCTGAACTCAGTTTATACACCCAGCCCTGCACAAGAGGCTGCTGAGATTTCTCACATATATAGTCCTTGGGATCTATTCTTCTCCCATGGCTGGCTATTCCCATAACCTCCCACTGCAATGCAGCACAGGCAGACACCTCCAGGAGAGAACTGAACTCTTTAAATCCTTCTTGCCATAAGCAAAAGCATCCTGCATTGACAGCTGTCTTACAATGGAAAGGTTTTCTTATGGAAAGCATTATAAACAGACCATCCTTAGATAATTTCCCCCCACATTTGTGTGTAACAAACACAGAACTATATTCAAAGACCCCAATTGTAAAGCAGGTGTGTGACAAACACATTTCTCAGGCAGTCACCTGTCCCAAAAGGACAGAACACATCCATACTGACAAATATGTAGCTGGTTATCTTCCAAGATTCAGGTTCCTCAAATACACTCTGATGGCACAACTGACAGGACAAAGTCACTGCAGACACCATTTTGAGCACTAATTACATACAGTGGCTGCAGCCCATTTTCACCTCACAGCCCGGCTTCTGACACACCACAAATGAAAGGTTAAGGAATATTAACAACCATTTTTTCCATAATAGCCAAGGCTGTGTGCTCAGCTCCCTCAGCTGCACTCAAAGTGTCCTTAACTTCAGTGCTTCTAATGAAAAAATTAGGTCAGCCGCAAATCTTCGGTCAAGCATCTCAATATGATGGGATGGCACTCTGAGTTGCCATTGGCTTGCACTGATTGGATACCAATCTCGACCTTTAAGACACAAAACAATACAACAGTCATTTTCAGACCTGCTCTTCTGTGTCTTAAAGGACACAGCAGAGTCAGGAAGTGCAGAAAAGAGAACCTTCACATTTTGTTCCAAGTCCTCAACAGTGTATTTGCTAAATTCAAGCCAGAGCTCAGCACCTCCTTGAAAATCCAAATTAAGAATCAGTGACAAGAAACCAGAGACAAAATCCAGCCCCAGATCAGGCAGTACATCGTGCGCTTTGTCACATCTGCTATAAGACTAAGTTAAAGCTACCCCCGATTCCTTAGAGTTCCCTCAATGCTTCCTATTACACCACCATGGGAGATGCATCTTTCCAGGCTCTTTTTGCACACACAACATGGTTTTCCAGCACTAAGCAAACAATTCCAGTACAGACATACTTCCCTCACGCCCCCAAAGCCACCAGTTAACAAATGTGATTCCAGGCAGTTTGGAAGCACCCATCTCTAAGATGTGAACAGGGTCTAACCCCAAAGTCAGTGTCGATACAGATCCACTTGTGGAGCCTTCTGAACACAATATTGTCTATTACTTTGGGGCAGCCATTACAGAGTCACAATATTTAGTCAACCTTTTTACTTCTACAGTCATTAATCATGCACCATTTAACTACTGGTTTGTCATTTACTCTCCTAATCCTTTTCAAATCTTCCTGCTTATTTTCACATCTTTTTTTAATCCTATTCTACGCGTCCTGTTAATTATATTCCTTCACTGTCATAGGCTGCTACAACAGACACGCTGAGCCAGAGGTGGTTTCATCACTTGATGGCTTATACATCCAATGAAGAGCTGCTGCTGCGATATATTAAATAAAGTGATGTTACTGAAGATCACAAAGTATACTTGATTAACTGGACAGCTACTTCACACCCTACAGAAGGGAGGGTGAAAGACCCTTTAGTGTTGTACTCAAAGACAATGTTTCCAGCCTCACAAAGAACAATAAACATTGCTCCTTTGCTTTCAAAGGGCTGTTATGTGCCGTTCCTGCTGGTCTCAGGGGACTCCCAGCCTCTAGAAGAGGGCACATATGACCAGCCTAAAAGTTGGAGGCTGGCAAAAGCAGAGATGGATCCAAGTGATAGATGTCAAAAACGAGTGATGGATGAATGAGACAAAAGCAGACATCACCTGAAAATTTAAACCCAGTTGAATTATTCATGGCAAAAAGGAAGAGAAGGGGCAGCGTGACGTATATAATAGAGAAGGAGCTGAGGGAAACAGAGGACTGCTGGGAATAGCAGCAGAGTGGCTTTCAGAGGTACCCAGAGCATTACATAGACCAAAGTGTGCAGGTCCACAGCTTTACTCTCTGCTCCCTCTTTGGAGGGGAGGCTGCAGGTCCCCTCACAGCACCCAGCCCAATGAATACACGCCCTCCTGACCCCCCAGTTTTCATTTCATTTCACCTCTGAATCTTGACCTTTCATGCCAGCGATGCAAAGCTTAACATGGCGCATACGGAGTGCAGAGAGGCTACAAGACAAACCGCTTCCTTCTTCCTGGGGCAGTTAGCAAGCGCTGGTGAGGAACCTGCTGCGAATTTAACACCTACAAAAGATGGCAGGAAGTACTCAACACCTCCACCTCCCCACCACCACCTGGGAGGTGAGCTCACACCCAGAACAGGCTCAAAGGGAGCTGAACCCAGAGCTCTACGCAGCCCAGAGCCCATTACATACAATTTGCCAGAACTGTGCTTCTAATCGAATCCAGCGTTCAATGACAAACCATGGAGAACCAAAACCCCCCCAGAACAACACTGTCCTATTTGGGTAGTTGCTGGACAGCTTCCACTTGTGGCCACAGCATTTTTCTTGCAAACAGCCAAGCATGTTTGTGTGTAACCCCATTAGATTAGCTCCTAATTAATTGAGGAGTGTCAATCAGACCTCAAGCTTTTCCTTCCACCAGTAAGACCTACTGAAAGTGATAAAGAGGAATTATTATGCATAACACCTGCAAGAACTTGCTGTAAACACATTTGGCAACACAGAGGGGGTTCCTTTATGGCACCAACCATTTTTATCCATACCTAATATTTTCAGGTTTTCAAACGGTTGTCAGCGTGTTTGTAGAGACTGTTAATGAAGCTCATTGCTAAATGCAGTTACAATTCTGTAGCTATTAATACAACGTGACATCAGTTAATGTCAGCTTCCTAGTGAATCACAGTTGCAAACTTGTAGGTGTTCGATAGCTGGTTGTCAAGTTGAAATAGAACATTGTTAAATATAAGCCAAGTCTGTCCTAGTTCTTCAGCTCTTTTCCCCTTTTCTCACTGCCGCCTTAGTGGACTGAATTCCTGCAGGTCTGCAGAGATAAGCACAGGAAAATTAAGGGGAAAAACAGGTCGACTATTAGACCGCTCGGATCAGCAAGTTTTAATGTGTTTGCTTTTGACTGCAATTTCCTCTCAAATCTGAAAACTGTAAGAGCTTAAGCTCAATGAATCCTTTACATCTGAACCTTGCAAGGTTTACTCATATCAAGATGTTACACTTTTTTTCTTTCTTATAAACTGAAATAAAACTCTGAGAACGTTTCTGAACTCCAGCGTTTAACAGGAGAGCCAGCAGAGTCCAGCCTTCAAACCATTCACTGAATGTCAGTGACACAAGCAGAACATTTTTGTATTGATGAACCCACATACAACAAAACAATCTTAACAATACAGAAGCCTCAGTAGTTATTAACAAACATTCCACCATGGGGTCCAATCAACCCTTCAAGATTCACTTTGTCCCTCAAAAATGCAGCCAGGACCCTCCATAGCTCTCTGCAAGGTCAGTCTTTAGGCTCCGGGGAAAGGTGTTGAGGGAAATAAACAGTTTTATAAATTCCAGGAGATTAAGCAAAATGATGGCCTAAAACAAAGACTTCCTGACTTGCACAGGAAGCCTGTCCTAGAAGCTCGCTGTCTCTGCAGCAGATGGCTGCAGCGAACAGACTGTGAAAATAGAGTCAAATTCACCAACTAAAATGGGCTGTGGATAATTCGCCCGGTATTATTCCTAGAGCATAGAGCCAAATTTTGCCTTAACCGACCATCCAACATTTCATGGGGCTCTAGTAGGTGAGCCAGGAAGCACAGAGACAAAAATAGGATGCAGTGAAAGACATCCAGCACAGTGCCATGGTGGAGGCACTTGGCTTGGGCTGCGTCTTGGGAAAAACAGAGCTACGGACTTACAGAGCAGCAAGAGCATTTCTGCAGGCACAGAGCAGACAGGTGACAGGAACAGACTCCTGATATGAGGCAGAAGCTACGAATTGACTTGAAACAGATTAAAAATAAAGTTTATAGAAAGATAACTTGGGTCTCTGGCATGGCTCGAGCAGAGCCCTGTGCCAAACAAGAGAGCTGAGAATTACTGCTGTAAAACTGTCCAAAGAGATGTTCGCAAGTCAAGTTCTTCCCTTATGTTCAACCTGTACTTCCTCAGATCTTCCATTCATCCTCTCATTTCCTTCAGTTGGTTCTACCAGCTGATAGAATCACAAACCAGAACTTCATCTTACATGACCACTTCATGCTATGGCAGCAGTGTGAGCACAGCCTTGCTGCACACACACACATACACCAAAGCTAATCACTCCCATCCCCAGCTATGATCACCCACAGCTCATGCCTTTGAGGCAGGTGAATCATTAGGTAAGTGGCTGCCTCTATCTGTGCAATTTTCAGATGTTGCTCATGCACAATAACTAAACCAAGCCTGCTATACTTCCAAGTGTCAAACAGAAGTGGAAAATAGCAGCGGTGAAATGGCTGCTGACTGCCATATAGAAATACCCTTACCTTTATAGTTTCTTGCCAAGCCTCTAGCTTATCAATAAAACATTGAGAACAGCTCTCTTTGTGTCAAGGGAAAGGAGCCAATAAACATGTGTTGTCTGCTCAGTGAAAAAAATCCATGATGCTAATTTTGGAAAACATCACCTGGCAGAAACATATAAATACAGAAAGAAAAGGGGAAAAAACAGGCTGGCAATACTGTGAATCCTAGTGGGACACTGTTACTGCAGAGGCAGCAGCAAGTATTTATAGGCAGCCCAAAACCACTGCCAGAGACAGGAATGGAAGCAGGAGACAGAGTATGAGGCCCCACAGAGCCCTGCTGCTCAGGAACAGTCCCAGGTCGACAGCATCTGCAGCACAGGATGAATTACAAGAGAGTCACTGTGTTACACAAGGGAACACTTGCCTTATTTAAGAGACCCTAAAGATCACAGAGCATTATGCCCACTGTCAGCCCCATAGCTACCAGCAGTCCCTGCAGAAACATGTACTATTAGCAGTATGGCATTCCTAAGGACCCAGATGGAGAAAGCGAGCACAACGATGACAGTGAGCACTGACACCACCACATGAGAGCGAGTGTCATGGGATGCTAACGTTGCCATGGCAATGTCCTCATACCGTGTAACATTTTGACACTGTCTGTTTTCGGGGAAGCAGCAAGGATGTGGCAGCCTGCAGAACCTGCACGGAACGGCTGCTAGAGCTTCACCACGGTTCCTGCTGCAGCCAGCAGCCAATTCCGGCTGCCTGGCGATTGGACATTGACCAATCTGGCAGCTCCGCTTTTTAAAATGCAGGAGGAAGCTTTTAAACAGAAACAGCTCCATAAATCACTCCAACTGAATATGCAGGCTGCCAGGCTGAGCCTGCACACCTACTTTCGGCATTTCTTACCCCAGATTCCAGACAGCATTCTCAGTGATTGTCCATCAACTTCTTTGAGTCACAGAACTCAAACAAACTCAGCCCACAGCTCAGCCTGGCTGTGTGCACTGATTTAATACCTCGGCCTTTCTACTCACATGGAAACAAGAACCCCAGGTCCTAAGGGATGTAGCTGTGGGTTATGTGATTCCCAAAGGCAGATGTACGTGGATCACCCAGACAAGGTACAAAAACCAGTGAGTTTTCTGAGAAGCACATCCCAAAATTATCTCTGACCAAGTGGGAAACATAACACTGGGGCAGCAACTCATTTTGTTGCTTTTGTCTCGTGTTAAGGGGGGGAGCAACGGACTGCAATCAAACCTTAAAGTCAGTCTGGAGCACTACCTACCTGTACCATAAGTTTAACAAACACCAGCACAAAGGTAAAAGGGCTGTACAGAACCAATGCGGAGCAACTGCTCCGATCCTGTGAGCCACCAGTGGGACTTCACAGCAGTGAACAAAAGCAGAGAAAGCTGTTGGGTCTTGTTTGCCATGACAGAGCTATCCAGGAACGAGCTGACTCCAACAGCTGAGGTCTAATGGGCACGAAAAAGAGGAAAAGCCTTTTTATTTGTGTTCCTGACAATGTGATTAAAAAACAAAATATGGATATAAAGCAATAACCCTTAAATCTTGATTCAAGTTATCCCAACTCTTTGCTAGTGCTGTGATGTCATGTATTGAACCAAGAAAGGAAAGGTAAATAATAGAAATAATAGTTAAAAAATAAAACACCATCCACCCACACAATCCTTCCAAAATGCTGAGAAGTGCTAAATGAGGAGCTGGTTTTCCAACAACAACAAAATCTTAATCTTCTCAAATATCTTGACTGCAGCACAATTAATGTGTTTGCTGCCCAGGGGGCAGGATAAGTTCCCAGCTATCTGTAAATACACAGGGTACTGGTGGGCAGCTGGCAAGAGCCCCACATCCATGGAGCAGGTTTGGGCAGCTGCAGAGAGGGACAAAACCACGTGTGGGAGACCACAGCCTCCTCAATCAGACCTGTCACCAATGCAGACTTGTTAACTACGGTTACCTTTATTCCAACTATTAACTGCAAATCACACCTCACAGCCCCCTGAACTGAGTGTTGCACTAGGAAGGTAGGGAGCAAAGAGAGAGAGAAAAAGAAAAGACAAATCCCCATGCACTGGGGGCAATAGGTTTCCAAAGATGCTGCAGTTCACCTTTGGACACTCAGTTATAGAGCTGTACTTCAACTGCCAAAACCATCCTCAAAACATTTCAGCATTCCCTGAGGACAAAGCACTTATTACAGCCATTTATCCCATCCTTCAAGTCCTACATTCCAGTAGCACAGCTCTTGCTCAGTGACAGATGCGGAATCCAGAGTGATGCTGACGAGATAAAACAGTTCACTCTTCCAAATCAGTAAGAGGAAATCCAGTAGAGAAAGCTGGATGTAGCTCCATGTAGAAAGCTGCAACTTCTCAATGTGGAAACCATTAGATGCACCAATGTCACAAAGCAACCGAGCAGACAGGCAACGATCCTGAAATCTAAAAGTAGTAGGGAATTGCATCTGAAACAGGAGCCAGGAACGACAGGCCTGCAAACACCACATGCATCTTGGGGTGCTGTACCCCAAGTGTGGAGCTGACAACCCCCCTCTGCCAGCAGCCCTCAGTCACCAGGCTGTTCTGTGCAAAAATCAAATCCAACTTGGCTAGACCAAAATGCCAAAGGCTGAAAAACAAGGGAGAGGGATGAGACAGCAGTTGTCATCATTACAGTTGTTTCCTGATTATTAGCACAGGGCAGAACAGTTGTGCGATGCTCCAAAGCCAGAAGTGATCCGCTGTTTCCCATGTCACTGGGAGCAACACAACAATAACTCTTAATTTCCAGGATGATCTAGTCTACATTGTAGTCAAAAGTATCCTCCTAAGAAGGAATCCTCAATGGGAAGCTGACACAAGTATCCCCTCAAGGACAGCCTGTATCCCACACCCCTAAGAGTAACGAGGTGCTGACATGAGTGTGAATTCCCCTTACTCCAAGTAGTTCTAACACAGATGTCAAATTCAGCACTGAACACATTCTGCTCTCCAAAGCGTTGAGCACTTGAATGTTTAGCTGGTTGTATGAGCTCTTTGCGTGATGGAAGGTGACACAATGCTAATGGAATGAAGCTGAAATATGAATTATCTGCCACAGTGACTTCAGTGTGGCTGGATTTGGTTAAAAAGTTGGGCTGCTGAGCTTTGCCTTATTCCTATATGAAGTAAGGCTGGATCAGGGCTCCCCAGGCTTCATATGCACGCAGTCTTGCAAAAGCAAAACAAAAGATAACAAAAGCAGATCCAAGAAAGCATGGCTTGGGAATTAAAGCAGAGCCTAATTTGTGCATACCATCAGCAGACAATTAAAGCAATGGCCCCCACAGAGGCATCACTCGTGCTGCACGATCCCTGTTTTGACACGCATTCCCATACATGTAGCATAGTTCTACCCTCATCCAGAGCACAAAGCCAAGCCCTCCAAGGACCATCATTGCATAGATGGGCATTGCATTCAAAGCCTGTTGAGCAGCACTGGACTAGAAAGTCTTATTCAAACATGCAAACGGAGCTTGGTGGCAGATGTCTGAGGGGGAAGAAGAGCAGAGGGGATGGTGGGGCTGGGACACCCATGTAAAGCACATCTCAGCACCCTACTGAAATGTGGAGGCAGCTTAGAGACCACTTCCTCAATGAAAACATTCACATTCCTAATCCAACCAAGGCACTCAAATCCAAGCAGATAGTGCTTCAGAATCTAATTGCACAGATAAATTATTTCTTAAAACAACTGCTCCAATGAAATCTAATTGCTCCCATACACAAAGCAGATACATATGTTCTGTCAAACACAAATGCTGAAGCAAAGCAGTTACAGCATTTCACGACTTGTCCCGATGTAGGAATCTGACAGAGTAAAGCCTTTCTTTTAGCCCGGAGAACAGAGTGCTTTTGAATTAATAAATGTTGCATTAGAATTAATTTCACATGAAATAGAAGCAGTAAGGAAACAGTTCTCCCAGGCAGAAAGCTTTTCAGGGACACACTCTTCCACTTAGAGTAAATTGACAGCAAAATAAAGGAAAGAGATATCCTTCCCCTGTGGCTGGCGGGATGGCATCCAGGCAGCCCTGCACAGCGCTGCACACAGGGCTGGTGTGTACAGCATCCTCAGAGCACCTGCAGCACGTGTCAGACCTTCTCATCCGAGGGATGGAGGTGACATCAATATTTCCCATGACTCCAGGTGTGTGATGCAACAACCAGTGCTATGGGGACAGCAGACACCCTCAAAAGCCCCATCACCTCACTGACATCCCCTCCCCTCTGCAAACCCACAGCCAGATGACCATCAAGGAAGGGCTGGGAGCACTGACAGGCTGTCCCCAACCTCACGTTGTGCTTTTGGGCAGAGCAAACCAGCCAGGCCCTAAGGGAGTGCTCTGCTCACACTATGGCACAGCAATACCCAACATGTGCTAACTGAATTCTGCAAGGAGCTGTTCCAGCTGTAGAGCAAATAGTGTCACAGAACTCCTGGTCTGTAATTGCAGCAACCACAAACAGGGGCACCTCCCTGCATACCTGTTCATTCCAGGGCCAATTTGGATCTGTCCTGCAGTACACAATGCTGGATAAGCCCTGGAGTTTAAATCCTTGCAGAGTTCCAGGGATGAATTACCATTCCATTTGAGAAAGGTTAACAGGAAAAATGCTTAATATTACAGCCATGCAAATTATTTCCTTATCCTCTGAATGTTCTCTGTATGGATGTGGTTGCCCACCTCACCAAGAACCAACAGATCTGGTTTTGGAGCATCCTATTGACCTGTAACATCTTTTGGATAGAAGGACTAAACTTCAACACAGAAAAAAGACTTGAAACATCTTTTTCTCTGCAGATGACATGAATCCCAATCCAATACAGTGTTACAACTGCTAAAAAATCCATGGCAACATGAAAACCTACATAGGAGATCTGCTTAATAACTTAATGACTCTTGAAATGTTTAAAACTATATAGAAGTTAAATGATTAGAATTAGCGAAGTCCAACAGATAAGACTCAGGCAAAAGCACTAACCCAGAAGTGCACAACCAGCCCGTTATTCCAGCCCAACATTAAATGATACATTAATATTTCACATGGCTTCTCTTCAAAGCAATTGATCACAGAGCAGTGCATCTGCCAGTACTTCACAGCGTGTGTGAGCAGCAGCCCAGGCTGAATTCCATCTCAACTCTTCAGAACAAGCAGCTGCCACGAGGAAGGCTTGCTGTCAGTATCCAGGAGACATTTTGACTTTGGAAACCATTTTCTCCCTGCCATACCCTCGGATCCAGCTGGCTGAGGAACAATTGCACCCACTGCCTCCCAGCATGGCAGAGGTCACCAAGCAGACTTTGGACTCCAACACCATGAAGCTATGGTCTCAAATTGTGACAAAGCCTCTCAGCTCCCTATGCTTCCATAGGTGTGCAATGCAAGTCACTCAAGTTCATCCCTGTGCTCACGCTGTGCCCGGACTTCAGGGCAGCTGTATCAGCAATATGAGCCATGGCTCATCTCCAAAACAGCTGCATCTGTCTCTTGTCACAGCATGCCTCAGGTGCCATCCATCAGTGCAACCAGATTTCTTTCCCTATGAAATTAGAGTACAGGATGGAAGAGAAAGGAGCTGGTGCATGTCTGCCCCATGGCCATAGTACAGCTGGAACAGACACCCAGGCTTGAGAAGCGCTCCTGGATCCTTAATTTTAGGCACTATCTTAAGGAAACCCAACCTCCAGTTCCAGCCCTGAGAGCACACAGGGTTGGCAATGCCATTCTGATGATGTCTTAGGAGACATCAGCCAACCTATAGATTGCATGGACTTCAAACTACTGAGCACACCAGCCATGTTTAGCACTGCCCCACCTGTGCCTACAAGTACAGTCTGTGTCCCTCCTCATTGCTCCTGGACCCCAATCCCCTTAACACTGACTGCCCCTGGCAGCAAAGCCTCCTCCTTGCTCCCACACAGAGCTCGCTGGGTTTTGCAAGCATAGCTCCAAGACTGCTCCTGGTACTCTCCACTAAATCCACACACTTCAGCAAGAAGAAAAGTTAAGCAGAACAGCTCCATTAACCCTGCAGACCATCCTCAGTTCTGGGTGAGGCTGTGCAAGACCTCCTAGTAAAAGAGCTTTCAAACACTCTGTTCTGCAAAACTCAGGCCTCAGTTGCAACCTGCACCCAGACCTCACAAGCTGTCTACAAGGCAGGTTCCCACAGTCATCATAAATCCCCAGCACGCTATTTTTAACCCATGTGCACTTGCCACTTGGCAGTTCAGGTCTCTCTGACATGTTGCCACCAGCAGAGCTGATTCTAGCCAAGAGCAAGAAAAAACACCGAGGCAGATCCTCAGAACAACCAAGATTTATGTTCACACTTACAAATAAGAAGGGGTTTCAGGCTCACATCTCTAGAAACACGCACACACAGGGGGCAACCACAACAGTGTTAGCACACTTGTGATGGACAGCAGCCAATAAGGCAGGAGAGCCCTGGGTGGCAGGCAGGCTGCAGGCAGCCCATCACACCCAGCAGAGCAGGGGAGTAACACCCAGAACCACAGGTATCATCCTTGTAAGTAAGCCTACTTCACACCCATAAGTAAGTGTGCATTTGGACATCTACACTTAATTTGTGTAACCTCCTTATAGGCTACTACTCCATAACTGAAAAGTGATCAGAGCTCAGGACGGGCACTTGCATAAGCTAAAACAACAATTAGGCAGATAATAACTGCAGTTTCAAAATCGTTAACTTCCACTGACATTGATGGGGACCCTGGTGGAACAAAGAGAGCAGCAATCAGCCGGCAGGAAGCATGGCAACATTACCATTCCCAGACCAAAAGAGTGATTAACCTACCGTCCTTATGCTATTGAGTGCAGACAGTAATTTCTGTTATTTCAAAGCCCCACTGCAGCTCACCGGTGAACAGAGCTCAGTGTTTGCTCAGAGTATTCTCTTTGTATAAGCAGATGAGGAACAAGCAGGGTGCTACAACAGAGGAGTGCAAATTTCAGTGTCACTCCACATTGGCCTATTTGGAGGGAGGCACATGGTCCTGTTTGCCATGCACACAATGGAGGCTCAAACACACCCTCACTGTGGGATGACCAGCTCTGGAAGTGTTCCAAAGATCAGCACTTTCTCACTCCAGGTTCTTCAGTCCCATCACTGTCCTATGCACACACTGTATCCGCTTTGCAGCTAAGAGATCAGTTCAAACCTCGCTAGTTCCGTGGCAGGCAGAAAAGCTGTAAAAGATTAGAAGAGTCTCATCTACAATCCAGAAGATGGACAGTATGGAACAAAAGGGCCGGTATAGAAAAGGACACATTACAAGTCAAAGCGTTTCTCAAAAGCAGATCCGTTTTCCAAGACAAAAAGTGGGAAATGGCAGCACCCTCATGTACCACCAGCACTGGCCAAACCCAGCTGGCAGCTCCTGCTCCACCACAGCTCTCAGCACCAGCACAACAAGTTTCCTCCCACTCCCCTTCCATCTGACCCACCTGCAGTAACTGCACTGATAAAAGCTCAAAGTTTTCCTTGTCTGTAGATGTGAGTTCTCCTTAGGCTGCTTTCCTTTCCCAGAGGGCTGCCACAGCCATCCATCAACTCCTCTTTTTTTTTTTCCATAGGATGAGTGTTCTCCTAAAGATGCAGTTCTCAGCTTCAGACAAAATGGATGATGTGTCTGTCTGAAATACGATTGTTACTTTGTCAGTGCTCACAGGATCAATTGTATTTCTTTTCTGCTGCTGTCCCTTATGGAGAACACCTTGCCAAATGTAGCATCCATCTCCCTGATGGGGTGATTAAGATATACAAATATATATATATTATGTTTATGGGGGGGGGGGGGGGGGACAGAAATCACTTTGCAACTCGAAGTGGTCAGAATCTCGCTATTTCAGGGCTATGCAGGGGTACGAACAGTACAGAATATTGCCTGGCACGATCTCATTGCTTCTTTTATAGATCTCCCTTTCATGACCAAAAAGAAATTACAGGCTTGAGGTTTTAGCATGAAAAACATCACAGAGCAGCACACACTCAATCCCGCTGTTGGCTCATATGTGTCTGGATGCACATGAAGAAGCAGAAAACACAGGAACAATTCAGCAACATCCCCAATGGACTGAACGTCACCCCAACAGCTTTACTAACACAACTAACTCGAGCAGACAAGAGCCACTAATAAGCTGATGGAGAACGAGCTCTTAATTATAGATTCATTTAATTCAGAGACAAGCGCTTGTGTTGTATTAAGAGCAGCCTATTAGCATTCATGCATGAGCATCCAGTAAGTGTGAATAAATAAATACAGTTCTGTGCAAAACCATTTTTCCAAGCATTGGAACAGAAGGTATTTGCTCCACCATCGCCCTGCACAGAGCAATGAGGTCGGACAGCAGGGCACAGAACATTGTCCAGGGCACTGTGTCAGGTTCTGGTACTCAAGCATGTCTCACCATTCATCATTTCTGAAGCAACAGCGCCAGGACTTCCCAAAGCTCCTGTTACTGCCTCGCATTCAAACCAAACCTGAACTGAAAATAAATAACGAGCAACGTTTTGAGAACAAAATTCAATATATTTCCATTGGGGGATACAATCCTGTGCCCGCTCCATGGCATCCTTGCAAGATGCTGATGACAATCACAAGTTAATCACACAGATGATGAATTTATTCTTACGTCAATTCCTCTAGAAACAACAACGTTAAAGGTGCAGCAGTGCTGATTTGCCCATGTATTCCTGCTGGCATTTGCACATCCTGGAACGAGCTAACAAAGGCGCATGCCGGCATTTTGAGGGATGCAACCATCACGGTCCGTGCTACAACGTGCCTTAGTTACCAACTTTCATCATTTGCTGCTCAGAGGACTCACGTTCAGTCTCTGGCACTGTGTGTACCACAAAAAGCATCACTCATTTAGGAGTGAGCTACTGGGGATGGGTGAAGTGCTCATGCACAGCTCTCCATCCACTCCCTGGCGTGCTCTCACTCCTCATGTAGTTACTGCTCTGCCCTCCACCCCCAGTGCCCTTCCTTTGCTGTTCAGTCCCACTGCTATCCCACTTTGCTCACCCTCTCCTTGAAGCCTGGCTTTATTTTACGGGCACAGCCAACCGTCTCCATGTAGCAGGCAGAAATCATTGCAACCATTCTGAAAGGATTTTGTACTCATTTCATGATCTACTTAACCCAATGTTAAATGGAATGATTCCCCCGCTCCCCCATCCTGACAGCAGCACGGTGTGCTGTGCTAATGACAGCCCAAAACAATCATCCCGGGAGCTGATTGCACATAAATCAGCGGCTGGCTGGACGCAATGTCCAGCAGCAAAACCACCTCCTCCCTTAGCACTGTCCTTTAATGCTTCACACAGGAGGGAGCTCAGCACAAGGAGAGGAACTGAAGCTGCTCATCCGCACATATCTCCATCCACGCACTCGCTCTTCTGAGAGCAAAATAAAATATCCCTCCTTTATTCTCGCACCGGCACGTTCGCAGCACCCGGACCAAGGCACACGATGGGCACCGCTCCGTGTGGACAGCAGGGCCCCATTGACACCCCATGGCCGTGCCTGCTGCCCCACACGCCGGTCCCGCAGGGCGCTGCCCGCGGCCTCGCCTCCCCACACCCGTCTATCAGCGGATCCCCGCAGCCCCCACAGCCCGTACCCGCGTCCTCCTCGTCGAAGCTGTTCATGCAGGGGAAGTAGATGGCCAAGGCCTCGAAGGAGGCGGAGAGGCTGAGGCGGCTCTGCGACCGCTCCATGAAGAGCCCGGAGCCGGGGGCACCTCCGGGGGTTTCACCCGCCGCCGCCGCCGGCGGTTTGGCCAGCTTGGCCGCCCCATTCTTCACTCGGAGCACGGCCCGCGGCGTCTTGGCTGCGGCGGGGGCCTCGGCGAGGCGGCGGGGCGAAGCGAGGCGGTGCGGAGCGGAGCGGAGCGCGGAGCCCGAAGCGGAGCGCGGCCACCTGCTGCCGCCCGGCTCTGAGCCCCGCCCCGCACTGCCCCGCACCCCCCGGCACGGCCCCGCCAATGGCGGCACAAGGGCGGGCCGGGCCGCGCCTCGTCTCACCGCTGCTCTCTGTGCTGTGAGGGTCCGTGTGGGGCTGGTACCACCGGGACCTGCGTGGCGGATGGGGGAGTGTCCTGTCCGGGAAACATAAACATCGCACCTTCAGATCGAGGTGTGGGACGGGCGGTACGCTGTGTGTGAGGGGCCCTGTCCGCTCCTGTCAGAAATAAAGACTCGTATCATGTTCCGTCCCATACCAGAACCATACCAACCTCAGAAGGTTCCCAGCGCCCCATAGAAGCCCGTTCTCAGCCGAGCTGTGGCAGCATTTAAAACCACACTCTGCCTTCCACCCTCTCCCACCCCGTGGCCATAGGCGGCTGTCAGCAGCATTCACCAACATGAGAGCCTTCCTTCTACTGGGCACATCAAACACCAAACAATAAAAATGAAGAACCATAGAATCACTAAGGTTGGAAATGAGCTCTAAGACCATCAAAGTCCAGTCATCCACCGATAATGCCCATAGCCCTCAGTGCCACATCTCCACAGTTATCACCTCCAGTCATGGTGACTCCCCCACCTCACACAACCTCCTTCAGGAGCTGCAGACAGCAATAAGGGCTCCCTTGAGCCTCCTCTTCTCCAGGCTGAACCATCCCAGTTCCCTCAGCTGCTCCCCATAAGGTCCCACAGTGCTCAGACCCCTCACAGCTCCACTGCCCCTCTATGGACACACTCCAGGCCTCGATGTCTGTCTGGCAATGAGGGGCCCACAGGCAGATCAAGGCTTCCTCCCACCTTGCTGCCCAAGGCCCAGCATACAAAGTGAGGTCAGGTCTCCACAACCTGTCCCGACTAAAGTTTTAGGCTTGCTCTGCCAACACAATTTGACAGATCCTGGTGGGAATTTGGGGTGCTGCGGAAACAGAGTGAATTTCAGCTCATACCCTACATGCCTGGATTTCTCTCTTGGCACTCCTCACTAAGAATTGCTGGCACTGGCTCAGAAGCACCAGCTGTCCGGAGGAGCTGAACACTGCTCTGAAGTGGCACAGATATCCTGACATCAGCCCACCCATTTTGGGAAGGAACTCAGCATACCTTATTCACTGCAGCTAAGCTTCAGATAGGGAAGAGATGGAGCCCATTTTTGTCTGTGGCTTGCTCTCCCCATTAAAGACGCTGCCATCTCAAGGCACAAAGGAAGATGTTCCTCACACACTTGTTCAGTTCGCCCCTCATAATCACCAAGAGCCACCCCATGGAATACAGCAGGACAGGCCTGTCAGTGCTCTCACAAAATGCAGATCAGAGCCCAGAGTCATCTTTATGGAAAAGCATGGCTGAAGCTGCTGTAAGCTGGATTCTACAGAACAGCAACCTGAAAGCAAAATGTATCTTCAAGTGCTGGAGCCCCACTATAGAAAACAGAAGAGGATCAGGCAGGACACTCTGGGGTTGGTCATGTTTAGCACTTGCCTCAAACCCACTACAGCTCAAAGGCTGTAATAGAGCTAAAAACCTCACACTTGCAAACATTGCTTTTCTTTTTATTTCCATGCACAGTAAAGCACATAAGAATTATAGCCTGTAATAACAGCTGTACTTTTCTCTCAAACACTTAATAAATAAACCCACAAAGAGTTCCCTGAAAGCCCTACCAGGGCTGCTTTGTGCTGCCAAAGCCAGGCAAGCAGGGCTGTCCCCTGGGCAGGGAAGCCTGGAGGTGACAGCACAGGAACACCTTCAGTGCTCAGGCAGAGCCCCATACCATGGGTAGGAGGTCCTAACAGCACACTGGCTCCAAGGTCAGCTAAGGAAAGCCAGAACCCAGGAATACATCTGAGGCAGGTTCACCTCCAACACAGCACAGGCAGGAACTGAAGGCTGCAGTACTGAGTTCAAATGGAGTGCCTATTGAGGGGCCTAGGTGAGGCTATTCAGGGTAATTAAGGCTCATTAGTAATAAGGCTCATTCCCTAGCTCTGCCATACACAGTTTCTTATTACTGGTGATCCATTTGTAATTAACAAAGGTCGTTAGAGTTTCAGATGCTAAACAGAGTTTGCGAGGCTTATCAATAGCAAGTGCATTTCTTAATCCAAAAACTAATCAGAATTTGCTCTGGAACAGCATTAATTCCTTCATCAAAGGATGGGCAGGCTGTAAAGCAGAAGGAACAGAGTGAACTTATTACAGACAATGATGACTCTGGGTCTGAGTTTTGAAAGGCAAGAACATCAGCGAGGAATGTATTACCATATGCTTAAGAAGAGATTTCAATAGCACCAATCAAGGCATTAGCAGAAGCTATAGGGACAAATCCAAGTGCATTAAAGCTGTTAGACAGCTCCTGTCTACCGGTCCTGGCAGCGCACTCAATCTGAGGAGCAAAGGACATCTGTGAATCAAAATCTGCTTCCAGGTTCCCAGGAGCTACCTACAAGTGCTGAGAGCTGCTTTCCATTTGTTCAAAGAGGAAGCTTTTAAGGAAGGAAGAGCAATTTAGTCTTGCCTTTATGCTGTAGTCATCTGAATGTCTCTTGTTCCCCTGCATTTTGAAAGCAGGGTGATGGCAGAGGGGCTTGTATGTAATGGACAGAGCCCAGCCTGTGTTTTGGATGGCTGATCTCTGCTCCCACAGATGCCAAGTGATTTTCAGTGCTCTTCTCTGTCCTTTGCTTTCTTCACCCATGCATGATCTGAGTGCTCCCAGCATCATCCCTTAGCTTTGGTGTCACCTTCCTCTCCTTTGCCTGCTTTAAGATTATGTTTCTTAAGGTAGAGACTCACCTAACTCATCTACTTGATTACTAGTTGGGCCAAAACATCCTAAACCAAAAACCTCTGCCTTAATGTAAAAGAAAATATGTCAACAGCTGGAATTCAGAGAGGCAGTGAAGTCCAGATGTCAGGAGGAAACAGTTTGTTTAAGGGCAATAAGGATTCAAAGTGAAGCTGGCACCTGTTAGCCTGGAAGTGCCCTTTGCTGGTCAGCATGAACAGAATGATCCTTGGGAGAAACTCAGAAGAGTGAGGATAAGCAGGGAGGGAGATTCCTATGAGGCTGCAAATAAGCTGAGTGTAACTGAGAACAAACAAATGCAAGGATTTATTGCCTCCAGAACAGCCTGTCTGCGGCTGCTCCAGTGGAAGAGGTTCATTGATTGCTTCCCCAGTGAAGCAGGCTCTGATGGATTGAACCATGGAAAGCTCTGATAGATTTTTCCTACTTCCTCTTTCTCTTCCATCTAGTCATGTTGCTTATTTTTCTGTCTTGAGTCTTAGGTGTCTGGGTCAGCTTGGGAAGTTATTTTTATGTATAATGGAGTGAGAGGATTATTAATTATTATTAGTTTTTATTCCTTGTTGTCTTTGTTGAGGGGATATTGAAGACTGATGCCCTGAAGAGCCAGACACTGTACAAACACGTGGTGGAAAACTTTCTCTTCCCCAAGAGCTCACTGCCTACCTTGTCTAGACAAAGAACAGAAGGCTGTATAATTTTTCTTATTCAAGTGCAGGGTATGAAGCATGGGGGTTTTACTTGGTTTGCCCGAGACCACATAAGGAAAAGCTCTTTTGGAGTTGGGAATTGAGTGCAGATTTCCTGCTTTGATCTCAAGCCTACCTTCAAATTTTTGCTAATATAGGCATTCTTATTTCCTAGCCTCAGCAAACTTACATTGTCCATGGGAAATAGTGAATGTTGCCAAAGCGGCCAGACAGGTTTTTACAGCATCCTTTGCTGGCTGGAATCCAGGCAAGCTGAGAGTGCTCTGGTTTCTTAACAGTCCAGCCCCATTCGTGCCCTGTGAGGTATAGCAAGCGCTGCTGTAAGGAACTGGCCATTGTAGCACACTGTGCACAGTGCAGTTCAGTTCTTTAAACCCCAAGCCCCATCGTCAAGCAGATTTGATTTCAGTCTTGCTGTTTTTCCACCCTTCTCTTCTAATATCCTGTTGTCTCAATCATCTCTCTCTGTCTTTAGTTATCAGAAAGAAGCCTGCAATGTACTAAACCACTGTGGAGACAGAGCTGGGAAGGTGAATGATGGGATGCTGAGTCGTCATGTTTCAGTCCTACATTCCCTCTTCTTGCTATTCCCATTTCTTCTCACATTTGTCAGCCAACCTTTTCCCAAGGGTTAAGAAGTTTTGATGCTTCACACCAGACCGTGCACTCTCTTCTTATGGTTGGCATCTACCACTACTACTTCAGTTTCAGCCCATTCAGTGACCTCCACCCACTGGGAGCAGGTCTGCATGAATGGGTTGAGTACGGCTTTGGGGTATCATTCAGTTGATAATCTCTGCTTCACTCTGCATCTCAAATGTTGATTTATTGGCTTTTTTTCCCCCACCTGTTCGTTCAGACAGCAGAAGTGGACAAAGAGGTGTTAAACCAGACTGTCTCTTTTCTGAAGATCCGACTGACTGAAACATGGGCCCAGGCTGATGAAGTGCAGGTAGTAGCAATTTGCAGACAAGTGTCGTCTGTTGCAGTACTCAGCCACAAGCAAAAGGGAAGAGGAAACACCTGCATGGGAAAAATACCATAGGATCAGGTACTTGCTTGTTATTCCCTGCCCTGATTTATAAGCACAGCACCTCTCCAGAAGCTGTGCTACTTCTCAGCTCTCTGCGCTTGGAAATGCTAAGCACAGAAAGTGGAAGCTTGAGTGAAAAAGAAAATGAGAAATCTAAAGCAGAAAGAAAGCCAAAAAATGCTGAACTGGAGGAGGCATCAGGGGAGAAGGACAGGACTGGAGAGTTTAACCAGAGGTTGTGCAGTCATGGGAAAGTTCCAACAGAGCTGCAGAAAAATGGTCTTGAGGCACATCCTATGGCCAAGGAGAAAACCCAAGAGGTTAAGTAGGACTTTCACAGCCCATCTAGCTCCTCTCAAAGGCTTCATAAGAGAGAAGCCCACCTGGAAACCAGATCAGTAATGGTAAGTGCCTGTGTACTGAAGTAGCAGGTTGACTGGACACGAATGAGAGAGGGCTGCAGCTCAGGCAGATGGACATCAGTCCTGTGTGGGTATGGAGACAAAGGAGCTGCCCTTGAAAATCTGAGCCACAGTGTCTTCATTGTACAAACCTTCCTGCAGAGCAGACATTTTGTGGAAGAGATCCTAAGGGTTTAGGAGCAAGGATTGAACAGACTGTGGCTGAATGAAAGCATGGAACTGTGCAAACTGCTTCCTTCCCTCCTTTCATTCATAGCAGCTCATGGCATTGGCTCAGTCACAAGAGGAGGCGATGCTGGGAATGACAGGTGGAATTTAGTGCATTTGAATTTTAATCAGCAATTATTGTAAAACACAATAATGCTTCAACTGGTGGGTAATTTAGCTCCAATTCCAAAAATACAGACTGATCCACTCTAGCTGTAAATTTCCAACCTCTTTCTTCCAAGCAAACTAGCATATAGAAATGTATGAATGATAACCAAGCAAAGTAATGATGGCTGGAGAATTTGGATGAGCTGCAGAGCCAAATCACATAGCAGTAGTATGGCACACATCCCAGGTCACGCTTGGAAAGATTCAGGCTTACTTCTCCAACTGACTATAAGGGCTGTGGCTGCACCCCTGAGTACATACATGGGTACATTTAATGGTAGGACTTGGGTCTCAGAATGTGTGGGTGCGATGTTCCATGCTGCAACACTCCCCAGCTCTGCTCCTTCCATTGGGCATCGTTGGTATGGCTGAAGCCTTTGGCTTTGGGACTACTGTGCACACATTCCCAGCCTGGTTTGGGAAATATCTTTTTAAATGAGACTGCTGAGTCTGTAATGAGAAGAGGACAGAAATAATCCTGTGTGTGACTTCCCACAGATGGGCTTTAGTACTTGTAAAAGTTGTAGCAAATGGATTTGCTCCGGGCTTGAATAGACATTGACAGATTTATAGAATGAGTGGTGATGAAACAACACAGCTACAGCAAAGCTGTGTCTAGGAAAGAGAAGTTGCTGCACTCACTGGAGGACACTTATCTCCAAGGGTGGTGCTGGCTGGTTCAGGTGCCTGCACTGAAGCTGCTCTCATGTCCTGCAGGATGGAGCGGCTGGACTACAGGGAGAAGCAAAAATGCTTTTTCTTCCCCCCAGGAGCCAGGAGCAGCTTGGCACAGTGAGGTGGTAATTTTCTGGTGCTGCCTGCAAAGCTGCTTTTACCCTTTTTCCTCCTTGCTTTTTCCCTTCCTCCTTCCCCCAGGCTGTTAGAACCGTGTTCCAAAAACGCTAACAAGGACTCACACGTCGGTAGGTACCAACAGGGCTAAATTTGTTGTACATTATGCACATTTTTCACACTGCAGCATTTTTGCTGAAGTCAATAGGAATAGTGTTACATAAGAAGCCCCCAGCAGATTGCTTGTACAAGACTATGAGATAAATAATTTGAAGCTGTGACTCCAGCTGTGTAACTACAAACTGAAGTCCAGCCCAGCCAAGTGACAAGACGCGTTTTGCCATCATACCCTCCAACACTGCATCACCTTGAAGATGAACAGAGGCCTCAGGTATGTGCTGGAGTCTTCACTGGTAAGCCAACATTTGGCTTCTCAGCAACCTTTTGCCTTCTGATGCAACCTGTCCTAAAGCCAACAGGTCATGTGCTAGAGCTCACATGTCAGGTATGTCATCACCAGATTGGTTTTCCCAGTGGTGCGACTCCTCTGTAAGGCCATAGGAACTCATAGGAGGGGATTTAAGGGACTGGGAAGATTGTCTGCCTCCTGACAGTTCCATTTTAAACGGCAAAATGTAAATGCACCGCAAGCATATCCTGGGAATTAATTTGTACATGGACTGCTTTAGTAGTTTCAGAGCTATTGTATTTGTTATCATCTGTATACGAAGATACATTGGCTCCTGGTAACACCAGTGAAGAAACAGATAATATTTGCAGGTTTTTACTCAGACGACGTTCTGCACTCGAATTTATCACTTTGCTTCTTATCTCACCAGTTTTATTTTTACTCCCCTCTTCACATTTAATTTCAGCACTTTTTTAATGTTCGCAAGCTCATCCAATCATTCACCTTTGTCAGTCTCTCGCAGGGCATCACTGCCAACAGTATTAATTCAATTCCTTCTGGGTTCCACTCTTTTGCTGCAGAGTTTTGCTTCAGGTTCATCCTCATTGCTTCCCATCCTCAAAACACGAGGCCCACTCACTCGGATGTTCACTGTAAGCTCGGTACCAGCAGTTTCCCATATTTGTTAATTTTTCTGCCAAAGACTCCCTCACTTTCAAGTTCAGTTATTAAGAAGTTTCTCATTACTGTCTGAAAACCTGCCTTTCTTTTTTCTGCCTCCATCCTTAACAGCGCAGGATGGATGCTCTCCATTTCAGGAGATAGAGCAGTGCTGTGTTCCATTCCCTTCTCTCCGGTGGAAAACATCTTCAGTTTCCTTTTGACAAAATGGAGTTGCAGCAGTGATTCAGAACCGCTGAAAAACTGTTTTAATAAAATAGCGCCCTTGTCAGATGAGAGAAAATATGGTTTCAAAGCGTCTTAGAGGTCAATAAATCTGCTGCTGGCTGTCTGCACAGATAACTACCTTGTCGGACAAGGCCCAAGAATTGCTAGCAGTTTGTTTCAGTTAAAATGGTGAAGAAGGGAGAAATAAGGGAAGGAGGAATTTGACAGTCAGTCAGTATCAGCCTATAAGGTGCCAGCTCTTCTTTGGATCCACTGGGATCCGGATAGGCCACGTAATACAGTAAGATCAACGTGAGCTCCGATGGCTCACATCCATTTCCATTCTTTTCTGAAGGAAGTGTCTAATTAAACACACGTGGGTTCATGTTCATCAGTGTCAGCTCCGCTCTCCAGCAGGGAGCTGTGCTGCAGGACCTGCACACCTGAGCACATGGGGACACTCAGAGCAGCCAACCACAGCAAAGCACAGAAACTGGACCCGTCCCCAACAGACTTTCATTTCATTTACTTTCTGCTTGATTTAGCTGTTTTCTGAAACAATTTCAGCAGTGAAATCCTTTTCAGAATGGAGCAGGAAGATTTTCCTTCTGAAAATGCTGAAAGATGATGTTTTCGTGCTGCCAGGCTTTCTTGTTGGGTTGCTTTCAAAACAAAATTCCAATGAAACACAGTCAGTTTTGTGAAGTACTTTGATTGTGGTGGGTCTGCTTAAATATTTTTCTGCCTTTCTCTAATTCTCTATGTGGGAGAAGCAGGGGGAAGGCAGAGCAGGTGTCACACAGTGTGTTGGAGGACCAGAGACCTGACACCCACGTTCACAAGGCAGGGAATGTGGGGCAGATGCATCTGCAGTGCAGGGAAGAGCACGGCAGCGATGGGGAGAGCCGTAGGAGCTGCCTCCAGGAACCTGCTCCATCCCCTGCACTGCAACTCTGGCACCCACCTGTGCCTTTCCAATGACCTCCATCAATGCCCACAGCCCAGTGAGCCGCCTGCAAGAGCAGGTGTGCCTCCTCAGATTGTGTCTGCTCAGATTTAAGGCTTTTTAGGGTCATAACAGCCTTATGCGTGGTTATTTTGAACAGTGTCCTGAGCAGCGCAGCCCCATGCCAGGCTGTAGGCTCAGTGCTCTGCATAAAGCAGGAGCTGAGCTCTCAGGACCCCTATGTTTGTGCTAAGAGAGGCAGAAGCAGGAGAATTTTAATGCAGATTTCAGCATCCTGCAGACACAAAAAGAAATCCAGGCTTTGCAAAGTCAAACAGAAGCGGATTCATCCTCCTGGGAGCTACAAAATAGGTTAAGATGCCAAAAATAACCTGCTGCTAGTTATAGATGCTCCGACTCTGTTACCAAGACACGAAAACTTGAGCAGGGTTCGACACAACACACTTGTTCCTCTCTGGTGTCATTGTGACCTTCTGCAGCTTCCCCAGCCCAGATGCAACTGAGTTACAGAATCTGTCACTTGTAGTTTGTGCTTGTGCTCTGAGCAGGTCTCACACTGTAGAGAAGTGTCTGGGGGGCTCAGCACCCCCAGGAGAGCTGTGGCACAGGGATTTTTTCTGAAGAAAAATTATAGAAATTATATATTATATTATAGAAATTATATATTATATGTATATATTATATATATTATAAAATATATATTATATATATAGAAAAATAATATAGAAATTATCTAAACCACAAACAACGCTGATCCATCCCTGCTGTAGGGACCACTGTGCTGGGGAAAGGGAATACAGTGGAGCAGTGACAGAGATGGGCTCACCCTGTGTGCTCTGAGGTTGGGGTGCTGGAGTGAGGTGGGGTGCACTACAGGTGCCCTCACCCCGTGCCCATCCCTTGCAGCACCACCTGTGCCCAAAGCATCATTCTGTGCTAACTGGCCACGTCTGTGCCCTGGTGGAGCTCCTGCCATGAGCACAGGGCTGGGAATCACTGGGAAGACCGGCCCTGTTCCCATCTCCTGCCCAGGGCAGGCAGCAAAGAGGGCCACTGGAACAAAGAGAGATAAACAAAGGATAATCTGTCAGGCAACGATTCATCATTTAAAGCCAAAGCAAAGAAATAATTTCCCAGCTAGCACAGCACCAACCAGATGGGCTGAACCACTCCATCAGCAGGCAGGTGTCCCAGGGCCCAGAAACCATCCAGGCATGGCTGCAAGGCAGCTATCCCCGGTAGTTCTGGTATTTCCCAGCACAGATAACCAAACCTTGTGCTGCTCCCACTGCTTTAATTGATTTATTTATTTGCACGAAGAACCAGCGGCGTCTCCTGCAGGATGGCTGCAGTGGTACAGCCGCTGCCTGAGGAGCAGATGCTTCGCTAGGAAATCATTTCCATTTGCAAGATCGCACATCAAGAAAGCAAACCTGCACCGTTCAGAAGGGTCTGAAGGAGGGAGAAGGCAGAGAAGGACCAGAGGGAGCTCAGAGCTATGGGGGGGAGGAGATGGCACTGGGCAGGTGGCCCTGTCCACGTCAGGATGTCACAGGGCACAGCCCTTGCACGGCTGCCCAGAGCTGTCACCCCGCAGTCCCCCAGGCCAAGTTTGGCAGTATGACAAGCTGCTGTCAGTCACTCAGAAGCCTTTCAGCAAACAGAGGCGGTGACAGTTCGCAATGCAGAGCTTTTCTCCTCCATCCTGAGCTGCGCTGGATCCCAGGATGTGTAAAATCTGCTGGAACATGTCAGTAAATCCCCACACTACAGGAGGTCACCTTCCCTAATCTACGATGTCCAGTTGCATAACTGAGATCCTGAGCAAATAGCTTACATTTAATCTGTGCTTCCTTCCCTCTCAAGCGTGGCGAATCAATTCCTGGGTAAGCAAAGCTTCGACGCGGGGCTGGAACACACAGTGGTCACAGCAACCTCCAAAAGAGCTGAAAAACCAAGAGAAATGGACAAGGGAAGGTTTTCCTGCCCGCACATGCGCTCTGCATGTCCATCCATTGGGCAGGAGATGCTGTGCTTAGCATGCAGGGCAGGGAAATGGCACCACAGCCTTCAGTGATGTGTCCTGGGGGAAACAGGAGTGGAGGGAGAACAAGAGCAATGGGGCTGCACATCCTCCTCCCTGCAGGGCTGCAATGGGGCAGCCATGGGGCTGGGGCTGCTCCCACCCATAAAGCATCTTCTGCAAAGGAATTTAAAGCGTTAGTCCCAAATCTCCTAATTTACCCTGACTTTTTCTCTTTAATAGTATTCATGGTGGAAGCCATCTGGACTGGGTAATTTATTAGCTTAGAATAATTCAACTGCTTTGCTAATCTCATCCCATTTCCCAGGGTTCCCTCCAGGTGCTCGGTGGTACAGCAGGATGGGAGTGCTGTGCTGAGGCTGCCCTGCACCCACAGTCCTGCCAGGGCCAGCATCAGCCCCACTCCACCCACAAGGTGAGGGGGAAACAACTAAAATGGAGCTGTATGTGAAGATATATATTTGTAGATCTGCATCTGTATACACCCATATGCACTCAGCACTCCAGCAAAGGCTGAATGGTTAGGACCATGTTCATGTTCCTTAGCACTGCCAGCTCTCTTGGTGGGAAGCAGGAGGGTGTCCCATGCAATGGGTTTTCCACGCTGTGTGTCCCTGCCACTCTGTAAATGCCACCATGGCTGTGGCAATGATGCAGGGGCGCAACCTTCCCCATCCCCTGGCAGGACAGAGCTTGGCAGTCCCGGTTGGATTGGCCACACCCCAGCAGGGCTTCTGCTGTAACAGGGACTGAGCATCGAAGCTGCTCTCCAGCAGCCACCCGCTGCCCTGAACACTGGCCTTGTTGCAAAGTCATAATTGAGCCCTTATTAGCCTAAATGATTAAACTGCCCTCTGTTGAGAGAAATCAATTTGCCAGCAAATTTCCTTCTGCTCAGCTCGCAGCACCAAGCACTCTCAAGCTGTGCTCTGCTCCTATGAATATGTGGGGATGGCTCCAATTGACATTGTCTTTGGCCATGGGGACCCCCAGCCCGAGGGAGGGTGGGGGGGAACACTGCATTGCCCCTGCTGCCATCACCGCCCCCTCCTCTCCTTTCCTCTGCAGGAGAAACAGCAGGAACCACAGCAATGAGATCATCTGCTCCAAAATTACTCACACTGAATTAATCACCCAGCAGCACCGGGGGAGCAGCCTGGGGACCTTGGGGATGAGCAGGGAACTTGGGGAGTCCAGCACAGGGGCTCGCTTTGCCTCATCTGTGCCTGAGCTGGGGCTCCCACCAGGCTTCAGGATGGCTCTCCCTGATGGGTGGGCACAGGGAGGTGTCCCAGCACTGAGTCCCTTCAGCGCTGGCATCGCAGCACTGAGCTGCTGTGCTCTGGAATGAAGCTGGCTGCAGCCTCACCAGCAGCAGGTCTGGCCGCTGCCTTCACACCAAGCCAGCTCTGCACACAGCTGTGATTAAGTTATGGCTCGTACAGGAGTAGGGCTGCCAGAAGACATCAAATTACTTCCCTCTGCCATCATCAATCAGATGTGCTCATCCTTACTTCTGCAAGAAGCAACCTGCCCTGGTCCAGCTGACCATGTCCCTGCCCACTGCCCTGCACTGCTGCCCAGAGCTGTGGGTGACCCATCTCTGAGGGTGCCTGAGGCCATGGATGGGCCCTGGGCAGCCTGAGCTGGGTGCCAGCTAAGAGCAATGGGAAGCTGGGTGGGCTCTAAGGCCTCTTCCAACCCAGCCATCCTGGCTGTAATCCCCCGGGGCTTCTTGTTGCTTCTAGGGATGCTGGGAAAATTAGATATTTTTGCCTCTTTTCGGTGCCTTCCAGAAAATCCATGCTTTAATGAAATGTTTGTATTTCAGCTTTAAGTAATCAGCAGCTCAGATAGGATACAAATTCTTTCTTTTTTTTTCTGCTTCTATTTTGCCCATTTCAGAGAATCTGCAATATTTTTCTGGATTTACGTCCATCATAAAGCCAGGATCCTGTCCCAAAGCAGCCATACTGAGGTACGGCTGAAAATATAAAGACTTAATAAAAACTTATGCAGTAATTTGGCTCTTAATCCCAAACACAATCTCTCCCTGCAAATAACGGCAGCCTCTGCAAGATTAAATTCTCCCTGCATATTGTTTGTAGGCCTGATACCTTCTATCAAGCTTAGAAGGGTTTTAGGTTCTTAAGTCATGGCTCTGTAATTGCACATCTGATTCAGCTTGTGATGCACAGAGCTCCCGAGGAAGCTTTTGTAAAGATTTCTCCATGTCTGACAATGGTGTGTGACACTGAGATGCATTTTGTACATCATGCAGTGCAGGGAAAGTGCAAGGCCAGTGATTTCTTAAAGCAAAATGCCTGCTGCCCTGTAGCTTGCTGCAGAAACGCCTTGCAAACTGTGCTGGTTGTCCATGTCGTGCTCACTCAGCAAAACGTCCTGGCCAGGTTATATTTAACCTCAGCTTGAGCATCACTGTCGTAACCTCCCATGCAATCTGCCTGGGCAGTGTCATAATTAATACTGCCCTTGCTCAGGCTATGAGAGGAACATGCGATGGCTCAGCTAGCTATAAACCACAGCAGAGATTCCATCTGGTCCAGCGTCTATTTATACTTCCCCAGCCCCAATTAACTTTGAAAGTTGGGGCTGGTGGTTAAGTAGAAAAATGGTTCTTGAAAAGCAAGATGGGGTGTGCAGCAAGAGGAGAGATCCTGGGGGCACAAAGAAGCTCCAGGCTGAGGCTGGTGCCTGGGTTCCAGCACATGCACCACAGGGAGCTGCTGTGGCCGTGTTAACTGATTGCTGCAGGGAGTGCAGAGCTCATCCTTGAGTAGGAAGGAGTTAATTTTGCCACGAGGCTCAAGCTGACACTGCAGCACCTGGAGCAGAGTCCTGGGACTCAGTGCTTTCTGCTTTGTGGCGTGCATGAAGCAACGTTTCCAGTGTTTCCAGCCTCACCAGCTGAACTGGAACCACACCAACAGTGGGAAAACTGTGCTCCAAGAGCAGGGTCAGGCTGGGCCTGCTAGTTCTCCTTTGTTCCCAAGGGGCTCTCTATGCCTGGTGCCTGCAGGCTGTGCCGGCTCACACATCCCTGCCTGGGACTGCACAGAGAGTAGTCAGCCCCAGAGCTGAGCTCAGGGTGGGCACAGTGAGTGTTTGCAGCAGCACAGAGCCTGAGAAAGGGCCTGTCTGGGCCACCGCCATCGCTGTGCTGTGCCCAACCAGCACTGCCTGCTCTCTGTGCCCAGGAATGTCTTATTGCCGTGCTTATGGAAGAAGGACAGCATGAGCAATGCACAGCTAGCAGCAGGTCTGGCCAATGATGATGATGGTGGGGATGGTGGCATCGCAGCTTCTGATCTTTTCCTTGTTTAGATACACAGGCATAGAATACCACAGAGAAATGAGCACCAAAGGAACACGCTGGGAGGGATCATAACTGCCCTTTGAAGAGAGGAGTACAGGCTCAGAACTGTCAGAGATGCAAACGATGGCATCTGACTGAGTCCATTTCCCAAGGGGGCAGGATGTGGTGCTGTGGCTGTAGTGTGGCTGTATTCTGGTTTGACACAGCTAATATGGATATGGAAGTCCTTGCCTAGATCCACCTGTAAAGGCTCCTTGCTGATCTCTCACCACCATCACTGCAGTCTTTAAGACTACAGGACCCAGAGCAGTGTGTCGATGTGCTCAGGAGCTCCTCTCATTTCCCAGCTCTATCAGTCTGCTCAAACATCTCTCTCTGCTGGGCTGCTTTGCAGCAGCTGCTGGGCAGCAGGTCTGGGAGCAGCGCTGGGACGCAGCGGCTGCTGTCACCCACAGTCCCAGGGCTCTTTGATTTGCTGTGCTTCCCATAAAGAGTCTGGCAGGAAATTGTTTTAAAACAAAATGACACATCCTGTCTCATTCTCTGGGGTTACAGTCACAGATCCTTTGATACATTTATGTTTGTGAACTGTTTGTTTGCATGCTTTGTTATCCCTCCACATCTCAGACTCATCCATCTTTGAGAGCAAACCCCTGCTATCTTCATTCCACCATTTCTTTGTCCCAGTCACTTCTTTATTAAGAGCATTTTGTCTTCCAAGGCAGCTGGCATTAAAATGGATAATTAGATTATGTTCTGGCACTCCAAAGGTAAATGCATTAACACTTTCCCATATACTCTGCTGGCCTCTGGCTGCTCTGTGAGCATTCAATAAATGAATCCAGCCTGAAATAAAGATGTTTTGCAGAACCAGGCAGATCTTTAGTATGAACAGGGAAGTCTCAGCTGGGATTTTCAAGGCAGCCTCACGCTGTTATGGGCTTTGTGCCTAACAGCACATTGAACCCTGGCTGTCCTGCGTCTCTCTGTTTGACTTTCTGTCCATACAAACCTGAGGAAGACAGCCCATTTTCTGTGATTCTTGGGAGCAGGATCCTGCTGAGGGAACTCGGGTGGCCCACAAGCAGCACTGGAATTTCCAGCAACACATGGAATTTGGTCACTGACATTTCCTGCAGATCGGTGTGCTGAAATGCCCTTTGTTTGCCCTTGGGAGTGGAGGCACCTTCATGATATCGGAGCAGCTCTTTCCTATGGGAATAGCAGGTGGCAGGAAGAAAACCAGACTTTTATTTTCAGAGAAAAAGACATAAAAAAATCCAAGGAAAGCAGAGTGAGGAGTGAGGCTGGGATGGTTTGCAGCTTAAACCTGCAGAACTGTTCTACCTTTGCAATGAAGGAGGTGAGAGGAGGCATTGCCCCATGTCCTCTGCCCCCATTGGTTTAATCAGCGCACCTCAAATGCAGGAGCCTGCTGAAAGAACTGGCATATAAACATGAATTAGAAGGAAATCTTATCCAGGTTGCTGGGGAAAGCTCTAGGAAGCCCATCCCAGAGCTGCATACTGAACTGCTTGGGAGGAAAGCAATTATGAGCACTGAGTGCATGAAATAAGCCTCAGCACCAGTGTCGGACAAACCTGCCCTTCCAGCTTTCCATGCTGTTACTGATTAATTCTTTTATCAGCCCTGTGCCATCCTCAGAGTTATCCCCCAGCTCTGACCATCAGTGGCCACTTCCTTGGAAGCCCCCATGGACTGTTAAGCTGCTGACGGCCCAATGGATGGTGTCTATTAAGAGAGACACCTTGAACGACAAGCCAGAGGTTTGAAACGTGCTGCTTCAGAGCTCTCAGTGTGAGTTCTCTGAGAAAAACAAAGATTTCAGGGTCATTTACATGGGGAGGAGGAGGAACAGCCACCTTCTCTTTTGTGGTTGATTCGCTGCATGCCCCAACCTGAGATCTTGGGTAGAAATGTGAAGAGGGAAATTGCGGTCCTATTTAAGAGTAGATAAAGCTCTGCTATTTGCTGTGAACTCTTTTATTTGACAGTCAGGTTCTGCACAGGATGAAGGCTGAATATTCCATGTTCTATTCATGAAGAACTTCTGAGCTCTGGGCAGCTTCTGTACTTCTTCAGTCTTTGGGTTTTTAGGCCTTCAACGTGACAACAGCCAAAGCCCAGATGCTGGCGTTCCTTTCCATCCCTCTTCTACCCTTGGAAACTGGATTTCCTAAAGCTGGCATCTTGGAAGGGCTTGCTTTTTGGTCCTTGAATTCTTTTAGGCATTACCTGACATTAGAAATGCACAGCAACTCCACAGGTCTCAACAGCTACAAAATTTACAGCAGTGCATTCAGTTCTATTTATGCTGCTTTTCTGCACTGCCACTACTTGCAGCCTGCAATAAATTACCTGGGTTTAATTCATGACAAAGAGTTCATTGCACCTCCCCAGCAATAGCATTCTCTGCTTGGGACGCTACAGCCAACACTGCATTCCTGGAGCTGAATTTCTGCCCTGTCCAAGTCGTTTATTCTGCCCTTATTTCCCATCACACCATTTTCTACTATTCAGGTCATTTACATTTTCTTGCTCACGCAGTTCCCTGCCATATGTTGCTCTGTTGCTTTGCAGTTTTGCTCTTACCTTTGTTGTGTAAAGTAATCTTCAGACCTTCAAACTCAAATAGGCGTTTGACTACATATATTTATGATGTTGGCCCATGCTGTCAGAAGTGGACGTTGGTGGTATGGCATTTTGCTGCCATATGACAGATGGCAGCAGAGGGGCAATCGGAGCGAATGGAAGATGCGTATGAAGTGCGTATGAAGCAAAGACGTGTCACTGAGTTCCTCCATGTGGAAAAAATGCCCCCCTGTTGGTATGTAGTGACACTTGCTGAACGTTTATGGACAGCAAACATTGGCTGTGAGCACAGTGAGGCGGTGGGTGGTGTGTTTCAGTAGTGCTGACAGCAGGTCTTCTTTGCTGGTGCAGTTTGTTACAAGTACGGCATGCAGCCCAGGCAAGCCAAAAGGTTGGACGCCCATGTCATAGCAGGTGCCTTAAACCATCATCCTAATTCCATTCAGCATCATCCCCTGCCACCTCAGTTAGCTTCAAGGATTCTTTCTGAGGTGTGATACAAAACACAGTGGTGTTTAAAAATATCACAGTGTTCAGAGTAGCAGTACCTCCATTTTTCTGTACTTTGCCATGATCTGCACAGTCCAGATGATGTTTGAGCTTGATGACAGAACTGCTGACAGTATATACAGACATTTCCCTATTAGAAAATACCTGAACATCACAGGGGGAATTTAAAATGAGTTTTCAAGTCAGACTATTGCAAGAAATGGGAATACTGTTGCTTTAATAGTTCCCCAGCCAGTTCTTTCTTGCTTTTAGGGTCATAAAAGGCTGCTGCAGACCTGACTGTGATCCGTCTTCCAGTAGCTTTTCACTGTTGCAGAATCCCTTCCTACAGCGGCAGGGGCTGGAATTACCAAGATTGAATGTAATTATGTGCTGTTGTTTTCTATCCCCCTTGCATTAAAAGACACACAAATTGTGATCAGTGACCTGTGTGACTCAGCTCTGGAACAACTGGAAGGCCCAGCCTGTGGATGCAGAACACAGAGGGGAAAGAAAAAAAGAGTAAGAGAACCAAAAAATACAACTCCTTTAGTAGATTACGATGATATTTTGAATGCTTTATTTCAGTACCACAGTGTAGCTCCATCCCTTTCTCTTTGGGTGACACTTTGGGCAGCATCTCGCACACAGCGATGGTGCACTGCCATCAGCTGTTTGCTCCTGGGATCTACCTCAGCTCAGAGCTGCTCCCAAAATAAGATGAGAAAAAAAAGAAACGAACAAAAATAAATCACAAAAGCTGAGCAGCCCAAGACTTTATTCCTTAAATAAAACTCTCAGTCCATGCAACAACCACCGCAGGGCCTGGCCCGGGCCGTCCCTCTGGTTGCAGCAGTTGATACGGATCTCTGGGATCCGTCGCTTTATTCACCCCGCTCCATCCCGCCCCGCCGCCATTTTCCGTCTCCTCAGGGCGGAGCCCATAGCAACCGCCAGCCGGATGGCGCCCGCCGGGCAGCGTCCAATCAGGAGGCGGCGCTGCCCCCCTCCCTCCCCCCGGCGCCGGAAGGGGCGTGTCCTGGAGGCCGGAAGCGGGGCCGCAGCTCCGCAGGGTGTGTGTGTGCGTGCGCCCAGCGGCCGCCGCGCTCCGTTCGCTTCTTCCGTCGGGATCCAGCCGCGCTCCGCGCCGCCCCCCGCCAGGTGAGGGTCTGCGGCCGCCCGCCCCTCGCTCGAGGCCGGGCCGCGACGCCGCGGTCCCGCTGGAGCCCGGGGAGCGGGCAGGGGAGGCCTGCAGCTCCCGACCCGCCGCCTGGGGGGAGGTGGAGGCCGCGGCGGGAGGGCCCCGCGCCGTGCGGAACCGGCCGCGCCGCTTCGTCCCCACCCGATCGCCGAGTAACGGTGCGACCCTCCCGCGGGGGCGGACGCTGCGGGGCGGCTTCTGGCCCGGCCACACCCGCCTGAGTCACCGCGCTCCGCGGGGCGAGGCCGCGCACACCTGGACCGAGCCGCGGGCCCGCGCCCTCTGTCGCCGCCCGTGAAGGGCTCGGCCCGGGCGGGGGGAGGAGGCGATCCGCCCCCAGGGCAGGGCCCGGCACGGCTGGCGGCCCCCTCCATCTCCTCCTCCTCCTCCTCCTCCTCCTCCTCCCGAGGGCTCCTCCCTTCACGACCCTCTCCATGCTCCGGGCCTTCTCGCGGCACACACAAAGCCCTTACGAGGCGCCTGCTGTAGGGCCCATCCGTGTGAGCCCGCTCAGGTTTAGGAGAGGTGATGAGATGAAACGTCTGCGGTGCTTCAGAAGATGTTACACCGATGGTGTTATTTTTAATCTTAAATTATTCTTATCTGGGGATAGAGATGAGTTTAGGGAGGACTGCAAAGCTGACTTCACGCTATCCCCAATATATAAGAAGGTTGGGTAGTCACCTAGAACTAACAACTTTAGGCCTTTATGAGGTATGTATAATTAGATATTAATTGGAATGATAACAAGTGGGATGCAGTCGCTATGTTAGCACGTAGGGCAAAAATGTATCTCATGCTGCCATTGCAGTATCATTCAGTTACTTAGTTAAATTCCTTGCCAACCGTTAAAATAACTTTATGGGGTAGGAAGAAAAACTGTTTATCACTCAGGGTTGTAGAAGCAGAAGAATACAAAAGAATTTTAAGGTTGTGTAGCATTCCTGGTTATGGGAATACTTGTGTCTTCACACATGCGCTGCTGCAGGACCTCAGGCAGAAGTTGTAGTACTTGTATTTAAAGAGTAGCTTGCATTGTTTGAAGGCAATATGGAGATGCAAATCGGTCTAGAAAAGGAAAGAAAAGAACGTGAGTGTTTTCTTCACTCTTGATATTAAAAACCTGCAAAAATATAGTTTATGTAATAGTTGGTTTATTAAATTGGTACCAGTGGAGTGGTAGACTCAGTGCACAGATGGGCCCGGTGCAGTTTTCTCAACCTCATTATGTCAGTACTGCATGTTCTGATCTCTGCTATTTTGATAGAGTCCTTTTTTTTTGTAAGCAGCCCTTTGCTGGTATGCAGCTTTTTGTGCTGTGTGTGAATAAACTCCAATAAGGAGGAGTTAAGTCAATAGTTATTTGAATAACGGGATGAGAAGCTCGTACTGCAGCCTGTCTGATGTCCTCATAAATCCCAGCAGGACTAGGCCTTATTTTAATGGCTTTTATATGACCACACTTTTCGCTCTACGCTGTAATAGAAATGTTTTCAGATTGTTATTAACAAGTGATTTACCTGTGATACAGATACATTCGTTTGTCATTAATTTTATGCCTGGGGGGAGATTTTTTGTGGGATAACTCGACTATTTGCACTTGGACTCGGGCTAAAGGCGCATTCACTGGAACAAGGTGTTACCACGTAAGTATGTTGTACTTTGGAACCACGTGCTTGTCTCCACCCGCAGCTATCCTGTGTGAAGTGCCATAGGTATGGAGCAGTGCAATGCTTCTCAGCCTCCAGTTCCTCATCAGAAGTCAATAGGGACAGTAAGGCTGCGGTCACTAAACTCAACTTGTCCATACAGTGTCAGTTTCCATCCCTGCTCTTGTTACTTCTGATAGAAGATCCCATGGTTATTTGCAGAGATTGAAAGCCTTTGTACCATTTTTCCAAATGATAGGGAAAATCAGTTTGAGGAAAGAGCAATTAATGGTGGCAGAAAGCTGCCCAGCAAATTGAGGCATGACTTTATAGAATGTTAATGTGATCTTAACGTTTGCGGAATGATTAGCACCGAAGGCCGGGATGTATTTCTAATCAGCAGGTACAGAGGAGGTTGGTGTTGTGTGCTGCACAAGGTCAGTGAGAATATCACAGCTGTGAAACCCATTTTTCTTTTCCCTTCCTTAAACATGCAGTATATTGTACTGAACTTTTGTCATAGCCAAGCTCAGGGTGGCTGCAGAAGACTTCAGTGTTGTGATTGTATCAGACGTCCATTTTCTGATCAGTTTTTCAACAATAGATGGTTGCCTTCGAGGGAACTGAAATAGAGAGACACAAATAACGAAGTGAAATGGCTGAGGTAAAGCAAAGAAGGTTCATCGCACTCCATTTATAGAAGGGCAATTCCTTTCATGCAGAAAATACTGACCGAGCGATGCCCGCTTGATGGTGGCTGCCATCAGTATCACACAGGTTCTGCCAGCATTGTAGCTCTGCTGTCAGCGTGTGTGCACCTGAATGATGGCTTTGCCATTTGTTTCAGGAATAAAAGCTGTTAGTCTCAATAATTACAGAAATAGAATGGAACGTACCTCACAGACATGTTTAATTTTGTAATTCATTGCCTATCCATAAACATGTAAGGTACATTCACGTGTTGGTAGTTGAACCATAAATGTTGTACCACACTAATGCTTTTCCTGTTACCATTTGAACGGATCTACACAGTTTGTGACCGAGAAATGATTGTGTCCCATTTCACTGAATCTGATTTCATACTCATTTCTCCCAGTGAAACATCAGTCTGTTAAATTGCATCTCTGTGTGACTCGTTAGTGATGGCTTTGTCAAACCAGTAGTTTTATAATGAGGTGGAAGTGTTTGTCTGACAGACTCTGGTAGTTACTGTGAGGAGAAAAACAATACACAGAAATCGATGACTTAATTAGCATCAGAAGAACAGGCAGACTTCAGGCCAGCATCAGCTTATTAGTATTGTCTTGTCAGTTCAATATGTTACATAAGCCAGATTTTTTTTCAGCGTCATTTCTCATCTAGTTCCTACAGACCTTAAACTCAGTTACTTCTGATCTGTTTTGGCTTTGTCCTAAAGAGTTGGTTCAGCCTGGAAGCAGTGAAGGCCGCAGAGCAGGTGCTGTAAGTGCTGAGCAGCAAGATGCTCAGTCCTCCTCAAGCACTTGCAGTCTTCTGAGGAACGTTACCTTACATGGTTTGCTCTTCAGCTGTTATTGACAGTAAACCTCCACTGCTGTGCATCACTCTTCTCTTGAGTGCTCTGGGTGTCCTGAGTTCAGGTGCTGTGTCCAGGATGGGCACACCTTCCCCTCCTTGCACTGAAAGTAACTGAGCATTTATAAACCTCCTGAGCTCTACCTGAGGTGTTTGTCATTGTATCAGCTCTCGCCTACACAGACATAAAACTTTTTGTGGGGAGGGAAGTAAGCAGTTGTAATCTCCTGTCTATACACACAATCCTGCACTTGTAACAGGTTGGAAGTTTAGGCTGTATGAGGGAGAGATGGTTTTTGTCTCTTTGAGTGCGGGGAATCAGGGTGCTTTGAATTGCTGGCTGCTTGTACTGATGGCTGCAGCTGCTGGCTAATAGTGGCATTCCTTACTGGAAGTGGTGCCCAACCGCTTCTTTCCGGAGGGCTGCTAAGTTGTCGTTTGACAGATTCTTAAGAAGTCAATCTTAAGAATTTTCAATGTATTAACAAATCTGAGTATCTTCCACTTAGAACAGGCAACTTCTGCAACTCCTCCATGGCTGTGATCTGCACGACTTCCCTCCTTTGTCCATCTTCCCTCTTTCCCTTTTGCCAACATGGCATGGCTTCAGTAGTACCAGAGCAGATGATTCCTGTTGGCCTTCTGTTTGTCACCTCTGTGTGTCTGGCTCCCAGCTGCAGGTAACCTTTGTTAGCTGGCTTCTGTTTGTGGCCTAGGACTATTGTTAGCTCTAGGCTTTGCTTGTTTCAGACTGTGGCACACTGATCCATTGTTAGTGTGGCTTCCATCTCCTTTATGGGAGGGACTAGTTATAAGTGATACTTGCCTCTTTGCCTTTTCAAACATCACTCCTTTCCTTGTATCTTTTTTTCCTTCTGGCAAACACCTCCCTCTTTTGGAGCTCAAGCCAGCATAGCTCTGCAAAGCTCTTCTCCAGGCTTCTAGCAAGGTAAGCAACAGAATAAAGTGGTGATCTTTACACAGCACCCTGTGGCTGAAGTGACGGTAGGCTGACTGGCAGGTTGCAGACATCTTGGTGTGGGCAATGTTTTCCTTGCTGCATTTAAGTTCTGTTAACTCCATTTTATGGAACAGTACTTTGCAGTTTCATAGCAAACACGCTGAGAGTACAGATATTGAGATAAATCAACAGTTCAAACCCCTGTATAATGAATTCTTAATTTAAGCCTGTGAAGATCTGAGGAGCTCCATCTTCAGTAATGACTTTGAGTTGCACTTAAGATGTGCATGAATGTGTGCTACTAAAGGAAGTTATTTGAGAAGCAGCATTGTAATGCTCTGTGCTAATGCTTTTGCTGTATAGCTGGTGTGTTAAAGTGGTTTCTGGAGCTCTTTTATCCACTAGCACTTGGTCCTTGCAGTTCCCTCTTGATTCCCTCAGCACATCCTTACATGAACCCACTGGCTGCCACAGACTGACTTGCATCCAAAGGTAAATATGTCAGTTAGCTCGATAAAACAAACTCCTCAGCATTTCAAAACTGATCTACATTTTGTTTGTAAACAGAATTGTGGACCAATGACTTGTGTGCACGTCAGACCACTATTGGCAAAACGCAGATCAAAGATCAGACTGACCTTTCAGTGGTGAAATGTAAACTACTGGCATTGCTTGCCTTGGGGCTTTAGCATGCAGGCTTGGGCTAATGTATGATTGTGTTCCCTGAAAGGAAGAGAAGATGGTGGCAGGACTTCTAGAAGCTGTGCAGACTGAGGAAGTTCAAAGTGTTTTGTTTAAGTGTCCTGTTACTTAAATTTGGCTCTTGGGACATAAAAGACATTCTTCAGGTGTGCTGTGTTCATGGATGAAGAAATGGCTTTACTTCCCATATGAAGCACATCATCTAAACACGGTGCTGAGTTAAGGAAGTGGTTTGGGAAGTTGCAGCAGTTATAATAGATCCTTTCAATAGTGAACAGTCTGGTGATTTCCTTAGTCTTACTGTGTACGTGTATATGTACACCGGTGTTTTGTCAATCCTTTACATAGAGCTACAGTCTCTTGCCTAATTAATAGAAGCCTGTGAAAGCCAATTAGGAATATATTCTTCTCATTCATTTTTTCCTGTTTTTTTAGAGTTGTTTGTAGGCTGTTTAGGTCTCACACTGAATATTTCTGATCTAGACATTGAGAGCACTGATTGACATGAAGCAGCAAGAAAGGAATCTTACTGCTCAGTGCTAATGAAAATGACCATTCTGGGGCTGTCAGGAAGTGCAGATTTTAAGTGTATGGTGAAATGTTACTGATAAATCTGAACACCTGGGAGTTTGTGAGGCATTGAGATCGTCTGCATTGAGACTCATTTTGTTTTCCTGCAAACTTGGGCCCAGCTGATGGAATACAACATTAGCTTAGTGTCCGAGTTAAATAAATGTTGCTGCTGTCTTGTAGGAACATGCAGTGCTCAGTCTGATACTGACAAGTTCTTAAGTAACTTCATTTTTCTTTGCTGAATTGGTTTTGCAGCAGTGACTGTTACACAGGCCACATCCCATTCATTACTGTGAATGTCTGTGTTACTTAAAGACCTTAGGAGCCCAAATCCGCAGCCACTCTAGGTGTGTGGAATTGCCCATTTTAGACATGCATCTATCTATATATAAAGAATAAATTTCTAGTAGAGCAGTATAAATGTATTTTCTGTGCTTGCTGTCAGCTGTATCTATAGTGGGTGTGGTACATTCCCATAGAAACATCTCTAGCAGTGAGCAGGAGATGCTTGCTGTCAGGAGGAGTTGTCCAGCTGCCCTGTGCTCTGAAACAATTGCTGTTGAAGACTAATACACAACCAACACAAATGAAGGCTCTGCTGATTCTTGCTGCAGAGCATGATGAGGTGTATCCCAGGCTGAGCTGTGGCTGCTATGGGAAAGAGGAGAGACTTACTCAGGGAACATGCTGACGTGCCTTCATGCTCATTTAGATTTTGCAGAAGTATGAGGAATAATGGTTATGTGCTTTCAGGGTTGTGATTATACATACTTTCTGTATGTACATTGTTATTTGTCAATTTTTTACACTAAAAGCCATTTGTATCTATTGGAGTGGGTAAGCTTGCCACCTTTTAGTAACTGTGAGTTGTTCTTCACCCATCAGCATTAACTTTTGCTGTATAGACAATCTAAAAGTATTTTCCTGTTTTTATTCCCTGCTAATTACAGGATAGCCATGGATAAGAGTGAGTTGGTACAGAAAGCCAAACTGGCTGAGCAGGCCGAGCGTTACGATGACATGGCTGCTGCTATGAAGGCTGTCACTGAGCAAGGACATGAACTGTCCAATGAAGAAAGGAATCTCCTCTCAGTTGCCTACAAGAACGTGGTCGGTGCCCGCCGCTCATCTTGGCGTGTGATTTCCAGCATTGAACAGAAAACAGAGAGGAATGAGAAAAAACAGCAGATGGGAAGAGAATATCGTGAGAAAATTGAGGCTGAATTGCAAGATATCTGCAATGATGTTCTGGTAATAATCCAACAGCAAAAATAACAGTAGCTTGTACTGCAGTATTCTTCAGAGAGCCTTAAGGAATCTTATTTGTGTTGTAGATACTGCATCACCATAGCAGGGAAGCAGTTCTGCTTAACCACGGGTTTAAGTCCACTTCTAGCTCCTAAATAATATAGTTTGTTTCACAAGGAATTTTTTGTATTCTTACATGTTTTAAAAATAGCATTTTGTTTAAATAGAAATGAGCAAGGCAGTGTTAAAGGCCACCTAACTGCTGGCCTGTGCTCAGTGTGAAAGTGAGTTTAGCAATAGCAGAAATCCTGATTAAAAAGCTTGCTGTTTGCTTAAATTGTTTTGTTAATGAATGCTGACTTCCTGAGGATTGTTCAGTACCTTTTAGGGGATGGAGAAGGTTTGCACTTCCCCAAAATTAGTTCTGTTGCTTCTTTCTCTTAAATGAGAGGGATCCTTTATTCTGTTGTTTGTTTTGCTACAGATCTACCCTCAGGAACAAATGATGCCAGTACTTTCAGTCTTCTCACCACTTTCTGAGTGCGCTTGTGCTGTCTGTGCTGCTGTTCAGGTTTTCAGCTGGAGCTGCAGATAGAATCATTTTGTTACAGATTCACTGATGTGCACAGAGTTAAAACCTGTGGTGGGAAAAGTGACTGCATCTGTGCTAATAGCAGGCTGCTGCTCTTCATTAGAGCTTGCTTGTGGGTGTAGGTTTACTGTAGTGTATCTCTAGGAAATTAAGCAGTATTAAGCTCCAATAGCCATTAGGTTCTGCAGGAGTGATTCTCAATAGCTTCAACAGAGCAAATGTTCTGAGGATAAGAATACAAGTGGTTTCTTTTTTACTTACTGAGTTGAGGGAACATTGAAGTGACTTACACACAAGTATGCGTGTTCATGTTCTACCACTTTGTGTTTACTGTTGTAATGGAGGCTTGGTTTCAGACATTGCTTTTTGTTTTCTTCCCAAGTCATAAAAATAATGTTTGCTTTCTCAGGAACTCCTGGATAAATACCTTATTGTCAATGCCACGCAGCCGGAAAGCAAGGTCTTCTATTTGAAAATGAAAGGCGATTACTACAGATACCTGTCAGAGGTGGCATCTGGGGACAATAAGCAAAGTAGGTAGAGGTGAAAGCTCTCGTTCTGCTGGGGTCTGCTGTTTGCAGACTTTCTGCTTGCAGAGGTGTGGGACGTTGGGTTACCGAGTTGTCACGGTTTGAACTAAAAATCCACCTGCGTCCGTGACAGGGGGGCCGTAGGCCCCGGAGGGGCCCTAGGCCGAAAGGAAAAAGTTAATTAGGAAAAGAAAACAGCGGCAACGATCTAAGGAGGCACACTTATTTACTAAATACTATATCGAAATACAGGATAACACAATATAATACAATATAATTGAAATTGAGCTAACGAATCAAGCAAAATAGGAGAGAGAATGAGTCCCGTAACCGAGAGGCCTACTGTGAATCTAGGCGAACGGCTGAAGGCTCCCACACACTCCCCTGAACGCCAGAACTCGAAAGACGTCAGTCTGTTCTGCGACAGAGTTAATATAGAGTCCAGGTCCCGTGACCTATCGTGTTGTTCCCTGGGAGATGTAGTCTTCTTCTGTAAGTTGCAGATTCAGTAAAATTATTCATGCTTAATATGATGTTATGATGTGGAATACTGATAGCAAAAATTACAAAATTATTAAACCATGACATTCCACCCCTTATTCTACATCATTACATTATGTTTATACATACATACACACTCATATGTATAATTGTGAATAATCAGCAACCTTATTTTTTCTCAACAATTTATATTTATTCCATACAAATCCCTAAGTTGAGAACAAAACTCTATAACCTAATTTACTATTTATTAATTTTGAGAAAAATGGCAAAACTGCCAGAAAAAGGAAAACATGTCAGCGGTAGAGGGGAAAGGCAGCGCTAGTAGGGCGTCCCCCACATCAAGGTGCACTCATCCTTTCCCAGCCACCACGGCAGATTTCCTTTTGACTTATACTTCTTTCCATGTGTGCTCTACACATGCATGGCCAGTGCAGGATATAGAGTCCAGATGGAAAACTTGCTTACAGAATGCCTAATTAAGGTATATAGAGAAAAAGTGTTTCCTTAATATTAATCCACTCTATCTTAAGTCCTATACCTAATTGAACTATTCTGTATCTAATGGAAATATTTTCTGAGACTCTACCTATATATTTACAGGAAAATCATTGGCTGCACTCCCCCAACATCAAATTCCCTTGTGGTACACATTGAACATTCCCATTTTTGTCCATCACCCACCATGTGCACCCAGGTCCCTGGGCAAAGACAGTACCCCGGAGAGGTTTGCCCTTTCCAGACGCTGGAAGGACCCAAACTGTTTTTCCCAACACACTCTTTATGTGTACTACAGGAACCTTATCTCCCTCCACGGTACGTAGGGAGCTGGATTGGTTAGGACCATTACGATTACTAGATCCTCGAGTGTTGACCAACCAGGTGGCTTCTGCTAAATGGTTCTCCCAATTTTTATACGTTCCGCCACCCATTGCTTTCAACATAGTTTTCAATAACCCATTGAATCGTTCAATCTTACCAGAAGCTGGTGCATGATAGGGAATATGGTAAATCCACTCAATGCCATGATTTTTGGCCCAAGTGGTTACAAGGGAATTTTTAAAATGGGTCCCATTATCTGATTCAATTCTTTCCGGAGTGCCATGCCGCCACAGGATTTGCTTTTCCAACCCTAATATGGTGTTTCGGGCGGTAGCATGGGGTACTGCGTATGTTTCGAGCCACCCAGTGGTTGCCTCCACCATGGTGAGTACATAACGCTTACCATTGCGAGATCGTGGCAAGGTGATATAATCAACCTGCCATGCCTCTCCATATTTATACTTTTGCCATCGCCCTTCCCCCCAAATAGGTTTCATCCTCTTGGCTTGTTTAATTATGGCGCATGTTTCACAATCATGAATAACTTGAGCAATAGCGTCCATAGTTAAGTCCACCCCTCGGTCTCTGGCCCACTTATATGTTGCATCCCTTCCTTGATGACCTGAAGTCTCATGGGCCCACCGAGCTAGGAATAATTCACCCTTGTTCTGCCAGTCCAAGTCTATTTGAGCCACCTCAATTTTGGCAGCTCGATCAACCTGATGGTTATTTTTATGTTCTTCAGTAGCCTTACTTTTAGGCACATGAGCATCTACATGGCGCACCTTTACAACAATGTTCCTTATTCGGGCAGCAATGTCTTTCCACAGTTCAGCAGCCCAAACAGGTTTACCCTTTCGTTGCCAATTATCATTTTCCCACTGTTGCAACCACCCCCATAAGGCATTTGCCACCATCCATGAATCAGTATAAAGATGAAGCATTGGCCACCTCTCCCGTTCAGCCACATCTAAAGCCAGCTGAACAGCCTTTACCTCTGCGAATTGACTTGATTCTCCTTTACCTTCGGTGGCTTCTGCAACTTGTCGTGTGGGGCTCCATACAGCAGCTTTCCATCTGCGATGCTTCCCTACAATACGACATGATCCGTCTGTGAACAGGGCAAATTTCTTTTCGTTTTCTGGTAGCTCATTGTATGGTGGTGCCTCTTTAGCACGTGATACCTCTTCTGTAGGTGGTGTTTCAATTTTTTTACTCTCAGGCCAGTCCATGATCACTTCTAGAATTCCAGGACGGCTGAGTTTTCCCATTCGAGCTCGTTGAGTAATTAATGAAATCCACTTACTCCAAGTGGCATCAGTAGCATGATGGGTGGAGGGAACCTGTCCTTTAAACATCCAGTTTATTACTGGCAAGCGAGGTGCTAGAAGAAGCTGAACCTCTGTCCCAACTACTTCTTCTCCTCCTCTAACATCTTCTTATACTGCTCTAACAACCTCTGCTCCGCCGACTTCCTCTGGTCTTCTGACTCCTCCTGCTCTCCTGAGTCCCCCTGACCTCCTGAGTCCCCCTGCTCTCCTGAGTCCCCCTGCTCTCCTGAGTCCTGCTCTCCTAACTCCCTCCGCTCTTCTAACTCCTTCTGCATTTTCTCTATCTGAGTTGAAACTCGTTTTGTTTTTCGCCCTCTTACAGGGGCAACCAACATTGTATCTGGTGCCCCCGGTGGTTGGTTAAGTTGGAGTACATACGGTTCAGACTTGAGGGTGTCGCATTCCGCCCTGAGGACGTTATAACTAGACTGGAGGGCGTCGTGCTCAGACTGGAGAGCGTCGTAGTCAGACAGGAGCTCGTCGTACACAGACCGGAGGGTGCTGCGACTGGCTTTGAGGGCGTTGTAGTCGGCCTTGAGGTCAGTGTACAACGAGTCAATAGAGTCATGTTTGACCTGGAGATCGACGCACTTACACAGGAGGGCGCTGTGCTCGGACTGGAGAGTGTCGTGCTCGGACCGGAGGGCATCGCGCTCAGTCTGGAGAGTGTCATGCTCGGACCGGAGGGCATCGCGCTCAGTCTGGAGAGTGTTGAGCTTGGTCTGGAGGGCATTGTGCTCGGTCTGAAGAGTGTTATGCTCGGACTGAAGAGTGTTGTGCTCGGTCCGAAGGGCATTGTGCTCAGTCTGAAGAGCGTTATGCTCGGACCGGAGGGCATTATGCTCGGACTGAAGAGTGTTGTGCTCGGTCTGGAGGGCATTGTGCTCAGTCTGAAGAGCGTTATGCTCGGACTGGAGGGCATTATGCACAGACTGAAGAGTGTTGTGCTCGGACTGGAGGGTGTCGCAGTTGGATTGGAAGGCATCATGCTCAGTCTGGAGAGTGTCATGCTCGGACCGGAGGGCATCGCGCTCAGTCTGGAGAGTGTCATGCTCGGACCGGAGGGCGCCGTGCTCGGACTGGAGAGCGTCGTGCTCGGACCGGAGGGCGCCGTGCTCGGACTGGAGAGCGTCGTGCTCGGACCGGAGGGCGCTGTACTCGGACTGGAGAGTGTTGAGTTGGGATTGCAGGGAGCTTTTCTCATCCCAAAGTTTTTCTGCGTCAGCTCTAAGACTCTCTTTCTCGTACCAGATTGAGTCTCGTTGGTACAGGAGATCTTTTCTCTCAGCTTCAAAAACTTTTTCTCTCTCTACCTTCTCATCCCAAAGTTTTACTGCGTCAGCTCTAAGACTCTCTCTCTCGTACCAGATTGAGTCTCGTTGGTACAGGAGATCTTTTCTCTCAGCTTCAAAAGCTTTTTCTCTCTCTACCTTCTCAGTCCAAAGTTTTTCTGCCTCAGCTCTAAGACTCTCTTTCTCGTACCAGATTGAGTCTCGTTGGTACAGGAGATCTTTTCTCTCAGCTTCAAAAGCTTTTTCTCTCTCTACCTTCTCAGTCCAAAGTTTTTCTGCCTCAGCTCTAAGACTCTCTCTCTCAGGAATGGTATTGACTAAGGCCCAATAAGCATTAGCTAGGCCCAAAATCATTTGTGCCTCCTGAGATCTGCCTGAGCCACAACATTCCTGCCTCAAATATGCAATCAAACTCTCAGGATTCTTCAAGTGTTCAGGAGTGAAGCTCCATAACACTGAAGATGTCTGTCCTTTGAGAATCTCTTCAATTCCCTGCCACTCAGTATTCTCTGGTTCTAGGGAAGACTTCCTCCGGATGTTATAAATCCAGATACTGAGTGAGATTATTACAATAATCAACAGTAAGATCAGGGAGATTAAGAGTGTGGCCCACTGATCATTCAGGAACTGCATAAAGGATTCATAGAAAGAAAGAGGAGCACGCTTAAAAATCACCATTTCTGTATAATTAGTTGCATTAGTTGCTCCCTCTGGAGCTGTATACAGATACGAAGTGAGCATTGCTAACCATGCTTTCAATTCATTATACAATTGTATAGCTCCATAAGAAAAAGTGGCTAGCTTAAACATGGCCCAATATGTTCGGAGCGTCTCAAAAAAGGAACCAATGGCACACAGTCCCTGGTAAAACAAATTTAGTAGAGAAAACATCTTTTTTCCTCCAATAGAGAGAAAAAGTAAAAGAAAACAAAGCTCAGCAGTGTTTATAAAATATACCGGAGTATTGGCAGTCCGCCTGGACTTTCAAGGTCAAGCTCGCAGGTGCAGAATCGCAAACACGAGATAGCTCCTTAACAGGGAAAAAAACTCGTAGCTCTGTTAAAAGCTAAAAGAGCAACAGAAGAAAACACAGAAAAAAACAGCAACTCAATATGCCCGCATTCTCCACCAAAATCTGTCACGGTTTGAACTAAAAATCCACCTGCGTCCGTGACAGGGGGCCGTAGGCCCCGGAGGGGCCCTAGGCCGAAAGGAAAAAGTTAATTAGGAAAAGAAAACAGCGGCAACGATCTAAGGAGGCACACTTATTTACTAAATACTATATCGAAATACAGGATAACACAATATAATACAATATAATTGAAATTGAGCTAACGAATCAAGCAAAATAGGAGAGAGAATGAGTCCCGTAACCGAGAGGCCTACTGTGAATCTAGGCGAACGGCTGAAGGCTCCCACACACTCCCCTGAACGCCAGAACTCGAAAGACGTCAGTCTGTTCTGCGACAGAGTTAATATAGAGTCCAGGTCCCGTGACCTATCGTGTTGTTCCCTGGGAGATGTAGTCTTCTTCTGTAAGTTGCAGATTCAGTAAAATTATTCATGCTTAATATGATGTTATGATGTGGAATACTGATAGCAAAAATTACAAAATTATTAAACCATGACACGAGTCTTAAGCCAGTTAATCTTAGGAAGTGTTAAAGCAATGCTGAACTATGCCTGAGTTCTTGGTGGTTGTCTAATCTGGCCCACAACTCGCAAGCTTAGTTTGACACCATTCTTGAACTTAGTGTTACCCATTAGGGAATGGACTTCACTTTCTTCTGAAAGGCCATACTGAGGTACTGAACACACGACCTGCCTAAGGAAAGTTTCCTTCTCAGGAGAGTTTAAATGTGTCATTTAGTTAAACTCCTTTCCCTCACACTGTATTGTCTGGATTTAAGTTCTGTAGCCCAAACCTTTATCTGAACAAATATTTCAGCCTTAGTAGTTGAGCCACAGGCTGTTCCCTCTGAAATCATTGAAAGAACCTTGAGTGCCTTTGTAATTTTATAAATACCTAGTGGCATAAATAGTCAGACCAAGAAAGCGAGTACCATGAAGTACAGCGATGTACTGTACATTAATACGCTTGTAATTGCTTCTTGCAGCAACGGTAGCAAACTCTCAGCAAGCTTACCAGGAGGCATTTGAAATTAGCAAGAAAGAGATGCAGCCAACGCACCCCATTCGACTTGGGTTGGCTCTCAATTTCTCTGTCTTCTATTATGAGATACTCAATTCTCCTGAAAAAGCCTGTAATCTGGCCAAGACGGTAAGCAGTCTGTGTGTTACCAATTTTTATGTGGGCTAAGGAGATAATTACATGGTTACAATAGCACCTTGTAGATGATTATGGTTTCTCATATGAAATTCCTTAATTACGTTATCATCTTTAAAGTATCTTGGTATGTTTTCAGGTAACTTAGCTGGACTAATTCTCTAATCATGGCTCTCAGCTCTGACCTGCAGTGTGCACTTTCATGTGTAACAGATGGATGGGCAGCGTGGCTTTTAGTCTCTGTTAAAACATACCTGATGTCCTGTACTGTTTTGAAAAGAAACCCAAAACAAAGAATCCTACTCTTCTGCCCAGAAAAACCCAACCTTTGCCTTCCGTTTCATTTCCTACTTACATATGTATAATATGTATCAACTGAATAGTACCTTCCTCTTCTACAGTCACTTTAAGCCACTGAGCTCTTCACCTTTCCTTTAATTAAAGTATTGCTATTAAGTTTTCTTCTTAGACCTGACTTTCAGCTGTGTGAGTCATAGTTCAATATGGCAGTGTGTACTTACCTCTTCAGTACTTGGTGCTGGCCTTAATCTTGGCCCTTCGTGGAGACTTCTCTTTTCCCACTGGCTCTTTAGCAATCTGGTGTTTATTCTGGTTTCTTTTTCTTGGTAGAAAAGAAAAATATGGAAGCTTTGTTACAAATTTATGTGATTCATGTAGGCAGAAATGAGTTCAGAGTGCAGAGTGAAAGCACTTTTTTTATTTCCTTGCATGTTTTAGGCATTTGATGAAGCAATAGCAGAGCTGGACACGCTGAATGAAGAGTCTTACAAAGACAGCACTCTCATCATGCAGCTGCTTAGAGACAACCTCACTGTAAGTAGCACAGGGCAAACCGCTGCATTCTGCGCTGCTGCTTCTTAAGGCAGCTGGACTCTGCTAAGTAGGACATAGCTGAAGATTCATGTAGTTCTGTGCCACTGAAAACACTTTTTGTGAAGCATTAAGTCAGAGTCTTAACTGCACTGCTTCGTGTAACCAGACCAGTCAGACTTGCTTAAATCAGAGACCACTTGTTAACCAGTGCAACAAGCAGCCTTTCTGTAACACACAGTGCAGGGTGCCTGTTCCCAGCAGCCAGACTGTCTTTGGCTTGGAAACTTAGTTTGCTTTTTACTTGTAATCCTCTACCCAGTTTCTAGTTTGTCCTTTAATGTTAAATTTGGTTCTCAATTACGCTTAGCAGAGTAAATTGCACAGCTGTTAACTGTGCTGTCTTCCCTTTACTTGCGGTTGTAATTAACTGTATGCTTTCAGCATGAACATGTATTTGTGTTTTCTTACAGCTATGGACGTCGGAAAACCAGGGAGATGAAGGTGATGCTGGAGAGGGAGAGAACTAATGGCTGTCACGCTTCACTATATGTTCAATGTCACCCTGTATCCTACACATATATCCCTTTGTGCGACAAGCAAAAAGAATAGTACATCGACTTTCACAACCTCAACGTAGCAAAAACTGTCTGTGGGGTAAAAACGGTTGGTTGGTGTTCTGTGTACTTAAAATGGAGGTCGGTTATTATAATGGCATTCCGAATTTTCCTATTATGAACATTTACAGTTCCGATTACCGTGTTTATATTTTTAACTGAACACTGTGATTATGGGTTTTGTGATTGCAATTGACTTTACAAAACTCTTATTGGTAGAAAAATAGACATCAATTATGTAACAATGGAAAGTAAAAAAAATTTGGCACCGAAATAGTCGAAGTACAATTCTGTTGTAAAGTTGTACAGAAAGTTATAGAGATTCTATTGTGACACTGGGGCATGGATGGAAAACAATCCGATGTATGGCATTCCAGTTAGTAACACACTGCTATGGGTTAGTTTAACAGGCACACTCTGTAGACGTTTTTAACCAAGTCCAAGGCACCGCTTTCAGTCAAAAGCTCACTTTGTCAATCCTATCTTTCTGGGGACCAGGTTTGTTTTTAGGAGGAGGGTAACGGGGGAGTTAGCAGCTTGATTTCCAAACTCTTTACACTGGCAGATAACTGGGATTTGACTTCTAAAAGTGGTTTTGTGCTCATACAACATGCATGACTAAGCCCCTTCCCACAGCAATAACTTAATTATATCTTCAATATTCTTCAGTAGTGAGAATTCTTGGTTCACTACCATGGACTTGCAATAGCAGAAGATTCAATTTTTTGAATGGCCTTATTAGTTTGGATGATACCATGAAGTGATCTGCCACTTTTGCATTACTATACTCTTGGGTGAAACAAAAACTCCATGGTATTCCCATTCTGAGTTTATTTCAAAAGCCTTTTACTCCACCGAGCCTTTAAGTTTACTTTATAGAAAACTTCAACCCCCATCCCACTCCGTTCATCATTGACCCTTTTTTACCTGTTGAAACTCCATCAAAGCAGTTTTAGACTCCCACGTACACACACATCATGCTTTCTTTGGTTGTGGCTGATGGCAAGATGGCAAGTGAGACCTGAGGCTGCCAGAGGTCAGGTTTCTGTGTGGGATGCTTGAGAGCTGCCAGTGCTGTTGCAGTCTTCAGCTCATCTGCCATTATATTTGTGGGTTGTTTTTATTTTGTAATTCCAAGATCTGGCTCAAATATTCAGGATTTCCCATCTATTGTACTGGAATGCGGACCTTACCCATCTGCAATGCTTGTAATATTTGAGCCCCCCATCAACCTATTATGTTTCAAACATGTCCCATTGAATAAAACCTAATAAGAGTTGTGTGAATAATGCAGTGGAAAAGATGAGGAACGGTCACCTCTCAGTCTCGCGGTATCATCCCCTGCCTTCACATTCCACGTAGGTATAGGCTCCATCTGTTTGTCTGTCCATCTGTCTGCTGAAGAGAGACTTTCATGCACTGATTTTAAAACTCCCCTCTACTAGCTGAACAAATTGTGCAGTTAATACTTGGCGCTTGATAAATGCAGTAGTGAATGTGGAACCGAGCCTGTCTGTATATCTGGTAGCTCTTTTCGCTTTGTTTTTACTGACCAGTATTCTGCCTAAAGTTTGCTTCTGTGACGGTTCTATTGCCTAGCACACATGTGGTTGTGAGAATAGTATAGCAAAAAGAAAAACCTGGTTATTGATGTACTAGATTTGTGTATGTCTTTTAAACAGTTCTAGTTTCACCTTACACAGAATAATCAGGAAAGTGTAAAAGAATTCAAAAGTGAATAATAAAACAATTTTATCAGTTGGTTGTTGCCTGTTCTGTTTGCCATCCTTTGTGTGGTGGTAGAATCACCACTATTTACATGCTTGGATCTTGGGTTGGGTGAGCTGGTGCTTTCCCAAAGGCACTGATGCTTCATTCAGCTGCGTTCAACTCTTTGAGATCAGGGTAGAAAACAGCAGGACAAGGGGAAATGGGTTTAAGTTGAAGGAGGGAAGATTTAGGTTGGATATCAGGGGGAAGCTCTTCGCAATCAGAGTGGTGAGGTGCTGAAACAGCTGCCCAGAGAGGCTGTGGATGCCCCGTCCATCCCTGGAGGTGTTGAAGGCCAGGTTGGATGTGGCCCTGGGCAGCCTGGGCTGCTATTCAATGTGGAGGTTGGTGGCCCTGCCTGTGGTGGGGGGTTGGAGCTTTGTCATCCTTGAGGTCCCATCCAACATGGGCCATTCTGTGATTCATGTAATGCTCCCTTGCAGGGAGTTTTGTCCCTCGGCCTTCCAGCTCTGGAGAAGAGCAGTTCTCTCTTTGAGGTCACACTTGTATTGCCACTGCAGGACTTAACAGAACTACAACTATACATCCCTATTTAATTTACTACAACTCACTGCACATTGCATGGATGAACACCACGTGCATACAGCAGTCAGCCAGCACTCGCTGCCGTTGGCCACTTACATTTAAAGCTTTTTCCTCGGGGAAACTTATAAATGCATTCTCCTGAATGAGGGGTTGGCTTTCCAGCCGAGCCTCCCCCAGTCATTGCGTGCATTCACTGTTGCACATCACAGCCCGCACACGCTCCACTTAACAACTCAGCTGGTGGGCTACGAAGGGAATAACGATGTGTAGAAGCTGAGGCGGTTTCCAGGCGCTGGAAGGTACGAATAGCAGCATGTCAGTGCGGTCAGAGTGCCGAGGGGGCTGCTTGGGGCCCAGCAAAGCCCTGCCTGCCCGGAGAGCCGCTGCGGTGAGCCCGGAGCGCTGCCTGCTGGGGTGTGCTGTGCTGGATGGGGTGTGTGTGCTGCCGGCCTACAGCACGGCCCTTCTGTATTTGTCCTGCAGCCTTCAGAGCTGTGTGTGCTCTTAAATAACTCTATAGCGAACACTAACGACGGCTCCAGAAAACGAAGACTCCGGGGCTGGCTGCCTGTCCGCGCCTGCAGAGCGGTGCTGAGGAGCTGTGGGAACACTCCTCGAGTCGTTGATCTTTTGGGGTAGGTATTAATTCTCTCCACAAAGAACGAAGCCCTGCCAGCCCCGCGGCGCTGCTCCACATCGCCTCCGGTTGGTGCCGTGCGGTGAGCAGCGCCGCCTGAACTCGGCTTTAACCGCGGGCAGCCCGACACAAACCCCGCTGGTCGCAGCGGCCGGTACCGGGCCGTGCGGGGCGGGGCGGGGCGGGGCGGTCCCCGGGGAGGAGCGGCCCCGTCCCGCCCCCGGCGCCGCCGTGGAAGAGGCGGGCGGTGGTCGCAGCGTTGCTGCGCGTGGAGCCGCCGGAGCCATCGGTGTGAGTGCGGGAGCGGGCCGGGTTCCCTCGGTTCCCTCAGCTTTCCCCGTAGCGCCGCGCTCAGCCCTCGGCTGGCTCCTCTCGCTCCGCTCCGGTTGCCGCCATCGGAACGGCGCTGCCCTGCGGCCCGGGACGGCCCGCTTGTATCCGAGGGCTCGGGCTGCTGCTTGGCCCGGGTGGAGGTGTTGCTTTGTGCAGCTCCGTGTCCGCTGTCGGGCGGCTCTGGGGCTTTCCGAGCTGTGGGGACGGAGCCCGGTGCTGGTGGCTTCAGGTGCTGCTTTGGGGCCGGCTCAGAGTGGGGTTGGTGTGTAGGTGTGCTGGCAAAGGGCTGCTTACGTTCAGAGGGATGGAGCCCTGCGGTCCCCCTGGTGCTGCCATCCCCTGAGGCTCTGGCCCTGCAGCAGCCCAGCTCTGGCACAGGGCTGTCCCTGCTCCTTGCTGTCCCCGACCCACGCTGTGTGTCTGTCTCTCCCTCTCCAGCTGAGCTTTGTGGTTGACCATGAACGCCAGTGGCCCCGGCTACCCGTTGGCCTCTCTCTACGTGGGGGATCTCCACCCTGACGTGACCGAAGCCATGCTCTATGAGAAGTTCTCACCTGCTGGGCCCATCCTGTCCATCCGGGTGTGTCGGGATGTTGCCTCTCGCCGGTCTCTGGGCTATGCCTACATCAACTTCCAGCAGCCGGCAGATGGTGAGATCTGGAACACAGCCCTGCAGAGCTGCCCCACACCTGGGGCTCAGGGTGGTGTGGGAGGAGCTGGGGTGGCAGCTGTTAGGGATGCTGATACCATGAATGTGCTGGGATTGGGCTGTTGTTAATCCCAGTCTGCACTCTCCTGTGAGATGGTGATCCTATGCCTGCTCAGGGACTGGGAGGTGGTGCAGTTGTTGAGCTTTGGGATTATATGGGTGAGAGGAAGGGGAGTTGCAAGCTTTGTCCCTCTGAGCCTCAAGAAGGGATTCCAAAACCCTTCTGTCCTTTGTTAGGCAGCTGGTTACCCACTGGCTTATACCAAGCAGAAGTCAGGTTCCTCTCCCAGTTTCCTTCTGCTGACATCCCATCTCATCCTGCTGACCACAGCAGCACTGAATGGTAGAACTGCCTGAAAGGTGAAGGCTACTCTGCCAGATGCTTCTGGCAGGAGCTGGAGCCATCTGCCTTGTTTAGCTTAAGGAAATGCTCAGCAGTGTCCCTGATTCCTGCACCTGTCTCAGGGTCTCTGTGACATGGAAGGAGTCTGTCCCTGTGATGATCCCATCTCCTCTGTGTTCACTCTTTGCCAGCTGAGCGAGCCCTGGACACCATGAACTTCGAAGTGATCAAGGGCCGACCTGTCCGAATCATGTGGTCCCAGCGAGACCCTGGGCTCAGGAAGTCAGGGGTTGGAAATGTCTTTATCAAGAATCTGGATGACTCCATTGATAACAAAGCCCTTTACGATACATTCTCGGCCTTTGGGAACATCCTGTCCTGCAAGGTACCTCCCTGTGGTTGCACTGCTGTGAAGGGGACCTGCTGTATGCAGAGCTTCCCCTCATTCTTGGCAGTGTGTTACAACCAATTCACTTTCTTGTTTCGCTTAAGTTTCCTTTGAATTCCCACCCTTTGCCTGGATAGAAGCATTCTGTTTCCTATGGGGCTAGGGGAAGCTTTTCCTCCCCCACATTCCCTTTGTTTCTTCCTGATCTGCTGCCTCCAAACACCTGAACACAGCTCTGCTGCATTGGGAGTGGGCTGCAGGGAGGGTGGAAGCAAGGGTGGTTTTCCCTGAGACTCATATGCAAGGATGAAGATGACCAGTGTCTTTGGGTTTTCTTTTCTCTTGCTGTTTTTGTAGGTGGTTTGTGATGAAAATGGATCCCGTGGCCATGGCTTTGTTCATTTTGAGACCCAAGAGGCAGCAACTCGGGCCATCCAGACCATGAATGGGATGCTCCTCAATGACCGCAAAGTGTAAGTCTGACACTGCTTCTCTATTGGCTTGGTGCTTGTTTGTGAGCTCACGTGTGCCCTGCTGGGCTGCTGCCTCCTGCCCTCAGTGTCTCCTCCTTTCCCTTCCCAACTGGTCACTGTGGTTCTGCTTTCCAGAGCTGGAACCACTTGCAGTCTTTGCAAATGGCAGCATGGTGATGGTTTGGATGGTTTAATGATGGGGAAAGAGCCTGACCTGGGACTCTGTTTTATTGTCAAGATGGTGTAACGAATACCCACAAAGCAGGGCTGGTCCTCAGTCTTCATCATCTGGGTCATATAATCTGAGGCAGGAAGAAGTCTTGTCCTGCAGCAGCACTCTGCTGGTGTTACGTTGCCTCAGGTCTTGTGAGCTACTTCCCTCTCTGCAGCAAGGGGCTTCCAAAGGGCCTGGGGGTGCCCTGGAGGAAGAGAGCTGCAATGTGCTGACATCCATCAGTGTCTTTGAGGGTGACAGCCCCAGGATGAGTTGGTCTGTACCAACACAGATGAGCCTGCGCCTGTTTTCCCCCTGCAGAAGATAGAGAACCATAAAACTTTCTCTACTTGCTTCCCACAGCTTTGTTGGCCACTTTAAATCCCGCAAAGAGCGTGAGGCAGAGTTTGGGGCTCGGGCACTGGAGTTCACCAACGTCTACATCAAAAACTTTGGGGATGATATGGATGATAACAGACTGCGGGAAATATTCTCCAGGTTTGGTAAGTGTGAGAAGGGAGCTGGAGACCAGCTGCTTGGCTCTTCCATACTGCCTCCCAGTGTTCTCATTGGGCCAGTGTCTTGTGGTGGCTTTGTTTGCTCCTGTGCCCTGGCTGGGCAGCCTTCTTTACAGTGCTGCTTTCCTTCCCTCTTACAGGAAAGACGCTGAGCGTCAAAGTCATGATGGACAACACCGGCCGCTCCAGGGGCTTTGGGTTCGTGAACTTTGAGAAACATGAAGAAGCCCAGAAGGCAAGCAGCTCCTTGCTGTGGAGCTGGTGGGCAGCTTGGCTGCCTGCTGCTGGCTCTGGTCATCTGCTGAGGTCTCCCCTGTCTTGGAGTGGGAGCTTGATGTCCCTGCTAGTCACTGTGGGTGCTTGAATGGGCAGCACCTGTACAGGGCAGCCTTTTGGTCAGGGCAGGGACGGACTTTTGTGAGGGCACGGCTCAGCTCCTGCCTTGTGCTCACTTCTGCTTGCTGTGGGGCTGGGGCAGTGGGGGGGGAAGGGTTCTGCTGTGCTCAGAGCTGCGTTCTGCTGGCAGGCTGTGGCTGACATGAATGGAAAGGAGATCAATGGACGGATGGTGTACGTGGGCCGGGCACAGAAGCGGCTGGAGCGGCAGAGTGAGCTGAAACGGAAATTTGAGCAGATGAAGCAGGAGCGAGTGAGCAGGTACCAGGTAAGGGGGGGGATGGGCTGCACCCTTGGATGTGCTTTGAACTGCAGGTGTGCCCTCTGCAATACAGGTAACCACACAGATGCTGATGAAATATCAGTTTAAAAACCTGCTGTAAATCTTGGGGTCCTTGCCTAGTTTTTGGGAGGAGGCCAAGCTGCTTTTCTGCCCCTTTGCAGGGGGTCAACCTGTATGTGAAGAACCTGGATGATGGGATAGATGACGAGCGGCTGAGGAAGGAATTCTCTCCTTATGGCACCATCACCAGTGCCAAGGTGAGGGGTTGAGGGTCCTTGGGCTTTGCTGGCTGGCTGCTCAGCCCTGTGTGAGGGGTTGGGATGATTGTCTTTTTTGAACTATGGTTCCATACTGATGGCTTGTATCTCAAGCCAAGCATGAAGGATGTATCACTTGTATCCAATTCTGATTCAGCAAGTCTTGGTAACTTTGCTGAGTTATCCCAGTGAAATGCAGGATGTGGCATCTTAAAGCCAAATCACTCTGAATGTTGCACAGCTGCTAACATAGTTCAGGGTCAGTGTGACACTGCAACCCTGCTTGCTTCTGAGCAAGCATCAGATGCTGCAGCAGTACAGAGTCCTGCAGGGCTGAGGGAGATCAGAGATCTTGAGCTGGCCTGGGCTCTGACCTCTGCGCTTAGCAAACCTATGGTTTTCACACAGTCATATCCTCTCCTTCCTTGGGAAAGGCTGGGACAGGTGGGAGCATCCTATGCCAACCTGTCTAACCCTGGGTGTGGGTGCCTTGGGGTGCCCCTGCCCTGCTGTGCACATGCAGGGGAGGCCCTGACCATGATGTACTTTGTGAACGGCTGTGCTGATCTGTGGACTTAGCTGTGTTGTTCTAATCCAATTTTAGGTGATGACAGAGGGTGGCCACAGCAAAGGGTTTGGCTTTGTATGTTTTTCCTCTCCAGAAGAGGCTACCAAGGCCGTGACAGAAATGAATGGACGGATTGTTAGCACTAAGCCTCTCTACGTTGCACTCGCACAAAGGAAAGAGGAGAGGAAAGCAATTCTCACCAACCAGTACATGCAGCGGTTGGCCACCATGAGGGCACTGCCTGGCCCTTTCCTTGGCTCCTTTCAGCCTCCCCCAGGGTATTTCCTCCCCCCCATCCCTCAGGTGAGTCCCTTAGGGGGACAGCCTTGCATGGGGACCTGAATTTGTTGCCTGTAGGGGAGGAGCTGGGATTGGTTAGTAGGATCTAGGATCACATCTCTGTTCTGCACAGACCCAAGTGCTGTTTGGTGTCAGTGCATGGCTTCAAAATCAGTGTCAGGATGTGCAGAAAAGCTGGCTTGAGGTGCTCCCACAATGGGCTGGGTGTTTGGTAGCCCCAAGTTGCTCCTTGGATCACCAAGAAGTTTAGTGGAAGGGTTTGAATGTGGAGATGGAATCCCCTAATGGAATGAGGGGAGACAAGAGGGTTAGAGAAATGTGAACAATGTGCATGGGGAGATGTGTGGGCTTGCTGGGGGAAACACAGGCAGTAGGATTGGAAGCAGGTCTTTGTCTTGCCTGGCTGCTGAGATGCTCTTTGCCCTGATGATATAGAGCAGCTCCCCAGTCATCTCAGGTAACTTATTCTCCTCCCATAGCCACAAACCAGAGCTGCTTTCTACAGCCCCAGCCCAGTTGTCCCTGTCCGTCCTGCCACTCGCTGGAGTGCGCAGCCCTCCCGGCCTCCCTGTGAGTGCATCCATCTGTCCCTTGCTGTCAGCTGGGCTGGTTCAGGGACCAGAACACTCTCTTAAAGACACCACAAAGCACATGGCCATGGGAAGCTATCACCTGGAGAAGCATGCGGTGTCCTGATGCAGGGCTCACTGGTGGCAGGCACTGGGGCTCAGGCTAACCACAGAAACTTTCTCTGACCGCGGCCACCTCCCAGGGCATCTCCTCCCATGCTTTTTTCTCCCAGAAGCTTCACTAATTGTGCTCCATCTCTCCAGCAGCGTACCCTGCAGCCACCCCCATCCTGAGGGCTGCTGTGCAGCCCCGGCGCCTGCTGACCAACATTAGCACCACGAGACAGGCGTCCACCCAAGTGCCTCGTGTGCCCCCCCAGGCGCAGAGAGTGGGTGAGTGCCACAGGGACTTGACTCAGGCCCTGCAACAGTGGGTGTGCATAGGGGCTGGCTGCCCCTGGGGTGACTGGGATAGTGTGATTGCTTGCAGTGGTGATGGGGCTGGAGCAGTGCAGATAGAAGTATGTAACTTATGGGGAAAGTTGTAGCCTTAAGTCTCTGATACCCAGATTGGTTTTGCTGGATGCTGCTCCTTCATTGAAGTTGATGGTACAGCTATGGCTCGGTGCTCAGACTGAAACAGGGGTTTTCACTTGCTCCAGGTGAACTATTGTGTGGCTGATTCCAGTAAAACATGATTCTGTCAGGGTTGCTTGGGGCTACAGCCTGCCACACTGCTCTCTGGGGGAACGAGGTGTGGGTGTCTCTGCACAGAGCAGTGGGCACAAGGGCAGTGCCCCTCCTGAAGACCTAGAGGCTGTTTGAGCCCACAGTGGGGATTAGCCTGATTGCAAGCCTGTGTTTAACAGTCTCTTCCTTCCTTGTTGTAGCCAACATAGGGACGCAGACGATCAATGCCCGGGTGCCCTCCTCGCCCACCATGCGGGGTGTCCCGCAGTACAAGTACTCCCTGGCCATGAGGAACATCCAGCCCATGGGCAGCGTGCCACCTGGAGTTCAGCAGGTAGTGCCAGGCTGTGTGGTATCCCATCGTTTTGGTCCAAACTGTTGTGATGGAATCCCTTCCTGAGCTCCAGGTGCTCATCCTGCAGCAGTGTACATGTGTGATGCCTGGCTCTGGTTTTCCCCAAAAGCTTGCACTGGGATACAAGCAGGCAGTGCCAGAGCTTGCACTGGTGGCTCTGGAGGGCAAAATGATGCACTGCATCCAAAGGCCAGCACTCTTTCTGTCTGCCAACTCATGTTTTGCTTCCATCCTGACTGCTGTTCTTCTCTGTATTTCTTCACCCAGGTGGTAGAACCTGCTGTGCATATCCAAGGGCAGGAGCCACTGACAGCATCCGTGCTTGCAGCAGCCCCTCCACAGGAGCAGAAGCAAATGATAGGTGGGTGTCAGGGCTGCCAGAGATCCTCCTGGCTGTGCACGTGTGGACAGGTGGACTTGCATGTGTTAGGGAAAGCTTAGATGACAGGAGAAGCTCTAAGCCTGTGTTGGAGTTCTCTAAGATTATGTCACTTTAAAAAGGAGGGGAAAAAAGTCTAGACTGTGTTGGAAGGATATAGAATGAGCAATCTCCTCTCTGTCTGCACTCACTGCCTGGCAGTGGGGTGGGCTCTGTAGGAGAGGCACAGTTCCATCCTGCCTATGCTGCCCTGTGCAGTTGTCTGACTTCACCTGACAGCTTCTTTCCATGAGCTCAGCAGAGAGCTGGGAGCAGAGCAGTTTGAGGAAAGAAGAGGGAAGGCATAGAGCTGGGAGTACAGGGGAACTTCTACTGACATCTTCCCTGGTGCTTTGGGCAGGTGAACGGCTCTACCCCCTGATCCATGCAATGCACTCCTCGTTGGCTGGCAAGATCACAGGCATGCTGCTGGAGATTGACAATTCAGAGCTGCTGCTTCTGCTGGAGTCCCCTGAATCCTTGCACTCCAAGGTAGGGGGCGTGTGGTGTCCAAACAGATTGTGTCCCAGAGAGTGAAGTATTACTGCTGCAAATGCTAGATGAGAGCTCTGGCCTTGGCTGTGGCCAAGGGCTTTGGTGCCACAGAAAGATAAAGCAGCTGCTTTTCATAGTGAAAGGAAAAAAAGAAAGAGCCTCAGGCTGATAACATGCCTGCCCGTCTTCAGCAAGGGGGGGAGCTCAGAACAGCTGTCTGAAAGCACAGCCAAGCTCTGGATTTGGAGGTAGATAGGAAGCAAAAGGTGGTGAAAAGTGGAGTGATTGCTCATGGCAATTAAATGGCAAAATGCTATTTAGTTTAGGCTCAGTCCTAGTGAATATTTTGTTTCTTCTCATCAAAACAATGAAAATGAGTTACTGCATATCCTTGCTGCTGCTTGGAGGCAGGATTCACTTCCACCATTCTGTTGCCATCTTTTTGGAGAAGCCTCAGCTATGCTGGGCAGTGCCAAGCAACTTTGTGTAGGGAGGGGTTTGGGTTCTCTCTCTGGCTACTTGTGACTTATATGGAAAAGGAGAAATGCCCCAGCCCTTCCTTAGGGAGGAGACACCGGAGGTCTGAGGGCTGTTCCATCTTCTGGCACAGGCAGCAGACTTCAATTATTATTTATGTACGCTCTTTATCCCCTTGAAATGTGGCCTGTGTGGAACCTGGGCTACTGCAATTCTTGTGCACAAGGTGCTGCAACTCAGCTTTTCCCCAAATGTGTTCTCTCAACAGATTGAGGAAGCAGTTGCTGTTCTCCAGGCACACCAGGCCACTGAGGTGTCACACAAGGGCAGCACGGCCCCGTTCCCACAGTGAGCCTGGGTAGGTGCAGAGCTGCTGCACGAGCTGCTGCCTGCTCAGGGTCTGCGGCTTGTGACTCTGAAGCCTGGGGATTGGGTTTCTTGTCCAGACTAAGTGAAGCTTGATGAGCAGTTTTTTATCATGTGATTCATCCTCCATTTTCCACACCTAACTGTACTGCAAAGGCACAATTTCTGCACGTGGTGATTTTTTTTTTTTCTGTGTGGTGCTTGTTTCTTTTATTTCCTCACATGTTTATGGTAGTAACAACTGTACTATCAGAAAGGAAGACAGGGAAGGATCTTGCTTTTCTGTGTGTCCAGTGAAGGGCTGGTGTGGTCTCCCTAGGATTTCCCCACTGTTGTTGTAGAACCTTATGAGCAGATAAGCTTTTAAAATGTTGGAGCTGAATGTGGGACAGATTCATTAGTAAGCAATAAGGACTCTCACATACCTCTTCGAAGATGATGTTTTCTTGACATGTAATCACCAGGAAACTGTGTGTGCTGTGTGTTAATCCAAGCTCAGAGCTGAACTGTGAATTGTTGTCTGGATTAAATTGTTCTCTAGCGGTTGAAAATTCCGCTTGTGGGTTCTTTGTGTTTCTTGTAGATTTCATGACTCAAAGTGAACCTTGAGAACATTGCCTTTGGAGAACAGCAGCAGCTGCCTCACCTCACCTTGCTTTTAGAACTGTGCCCTCACACTGACCCTGTTTTGCCTTCAGTTCCCCATCCTGCTTTTTGTGTGTACTGTGTACGTTGCAGAACCCCTTCCTCCTTGCATCACTGTAGAAGTTGATTCTCTTCTTTTCTGAAAGCATCTTGTGAAATGTAATGTGGAACTCAGTCTGACTCAGTCACCCAGGAAATGACAAGTGCAGATGAATCATCACTTCAGTGAATTTATTGGGTTCTGTAGTTTTATTTGTTCCTGTAGCAGATGTTAATAAAGAACTGATGCTTCCACTTCCGAAGCATGAGTTTGCTTCCTTTGCAGAAAGGTAGCAAATACTCTGCTTTGGTTTGTGCAGGAGGAGAGACACATGGCAGGCAGGCTGCTGCAATTAGTGCTTGAAGCTTGTGATGTTGTCAGGGTGATAGTCCTTAGGGACAGGAAAAGCACCATGTTGGACTCCACATACTGCTGAGCAGCAGCCCTCCTGATCCTTCCACTCTCTGTAAGGGTGTCTTTAAGCAAATCTGACACTATCCACTTGGATTTTATCCTTTCTAGGTAGCCCTTCTAAATTTCCCTCTTTTAAGACACTGCTTCTTCATGCAGATCTTATTTGATAACAGAGCTTGGATGCCTGCATGAATGCTGGGGCTGAGAACCTTCTGCTTGTCACTGTACTGTGCGTGGCCCTGTGGTGCACAAGACCCAGCTTGAGTTACTGTGGATCAAAAGCTGCTTCTCCCATGTATTTTCAGGCTGATGGATCTGAGAATACCGACAAGTACATGGAGGTTGCTAAGACCTGTTATTAATGTTGTCTGCTCTTAGTATCTCCTGGAGCATACTGCAGTTGCTGTAGTCATCCTGGCCTTAATGCTCCACTCTGCATTCAGGAGTGGAATTTCTGTCTCTAGAGCCTCAGAATTATACTTGGGATTGTCAGTCAATATATTGACCCTATTTAACTGCTTCCTTTAGCTCACAGGAGTGCACCTCCATCAGCACAGCCCACCTTCTTTATATCCATCTTGTGTGTTGGCACTGCTGTCTCATTCTTCCTTCTGTGCTGTATCACACCCTCCCTTCAACTCACTACTGATTCATCCCTCCTACCTCTTGTTTTCTTTCCAGCATTTTAATAGAAGCCCTTACACATTTACTCTTCCATGGCCACTGTTCTGCTCAGCTGGGACTCTTTCCTGGAGCTTTTCTTCTTTCTTGCTCTTAGCTCTTTAAACATCTATTTTCTTCATAGAGGATGCCACAGCCTGAGTTGTGCACTACTTAGACAATTCCTTATCAGTGAGTTGCTTACTTCCTCTTAGTTATTTTTCCCCTTTGTGTAACTGACTGGAAGCTCACATACTTTTTCTCTAGGGGGCAAAGTGCATATTGCATGTGAGAAATGTATATTAGGAGCTGGGATGGGATTATACAGGTGAAATTCATTCTGTTGTTGCCTAGTTTGAGTCTGAAGCCGTCCTTCAGGCACAGCAGGCCAGTTTGGATGTGCCTGTTGTATCACTGACAGTGCTAGAAGTCATTTCAAGGAAACAGCTAGCAGTAGTTCAGGATGAGCAGAATATAGAACAGCCAAAGAATGGACATTAATAAAGACTGGAGTCCTTAAAACCTTCACATGAAAACATAAAGCTGTTGCTTGAATACTCCTTGGGGAGATCTCGGGCTTCGGCAGGTTGAGGCAGGAGCAGCAGTGCACATTTAAGTCTGGAGCCTCGTTTGGAATAGTCACTATGGTACATGAAAGAGGTAGATGGAGCGTCTCTGTGTGAAGCATTTTCCAACTGCCCCATGTGGGTTGCAACATCTTTGCCTGCCTGGAAAATACTTTGTGCAGTCAGCAATGTGTTTTTTGTAACAAAAGAGAAGGAGAGGAGCAGAAGAGACCTGGGCTGGAAGCATGGTATCATGTTGCTGTGCTAGATCTGTGTCTGCTTGGTGGCATTGCACTTACTGGGGAGGGCCTTAGAGATAAGGCAGCAAAAAGGCATTGGTGTGCTTAGAGGGGGAAAAGAGATAACGATTGCTGCTGCTTAGAAGCACTGTAATGAATTGTAGTTGGAACAGTGCAGGTGTCTGCCAGCCCTGATAACACAGGGATGTTAAAAGGAGAGCACTTATTTAAGAGCAGACAGTTCCTCCTTTGTTCAGAGACCTTCCTCTGCTTATCTGTGTATGGCTGGCCTGTGTTTCCCACCCTGAAATCCATCAGGCTTACCTTGTAACAGCTTGGGGAATGATGAGTGCAGGATCAATGGAGTTACAGTGTTTAGAGGAGGGGATTGAAGGAACCAGAATTTGCCCCAGGGGAAGGTGCTGTTTCAAACCCTGGTGGTATTGCAGCCAATGGAGTATAACGGGGACCTACAAAGAGCTACTGTCGGGCCAGTCTTTGTCTTGCAGGAGTGTAACAGCATTAGTAATGCCTGCCTTTTAAATTCAGTTTAATGGATCGTCTGCCTGGAATAATCAAAGCTTGGATTATTACTGTGAGCTGCTGTTAGGTCACATCTGGTGTTGTCCAGCATCATGACTAAAAAAGTAGCAACAGATTTGAAATAAAGCAGCATGGAAGTGTCTAGTTCCTCTATGCCTTCCATGCCATATAAAACATATACCAAGAGTGAAAATAAGCATCATTTTATTGTGAACAGTTCCAACAGGTCATAGAATAACTCCAACCGTTTCTTAATCTACCATTATAAGTCAGTGCCGTCAATACCACAAGGAAAAAAGTCAAGAAGTATAAACATGCATTGAAGTAGGAAGCCAGCCCTCCATTGGGATGTCCCTGTAACACCCTGTAGCAACTGCTCCAGAAGGCACAGACAAGCTCAATTTTTAACACAAAAACTGACAAAGCAAAATGCCCAAGCACTTGTAATAGCAGTGCACAGTGGACCAAGGCAGGTTGAAGTTGCTGGCGGTTTTCTTATATGTGCAGAATAATTAAAGGTATAAGATAGGAAGCTGCTGCTGTAAACAGCTGCCCTGTCACACTGTGCAGCAGAAACTGAGCTGAAGGCCAGCAGGTGTCAGGTAGGAGAGGGAACGTGCTCAACCCTGTGCAAATAACAATGACTTGGTTCTAAGAGTGGTACGCAGTGCTCAGGCAACCGTAGCATTTCTTGCAGCAGTCCTTTAGCAACCCTACTTAATAGCAGCACAAATGCAGCAAAACTGTCACCTGAATAAAGACTAAAACAGCTTTCGGTTTATAACTTGTCAGAAAGAGCAGCCACTTGGTGTGCGTCCTGGCCAAGTGGATCAGGTCCCTGAGGCCAGCAGGTACAGGCACATTAACTTCAGCCAGGGCAGTTCACCCCTGTGCCCCCCTCTCAGGCAAGTGCATGAAAACTCTGCATGATCTTAGAGCCAGACGCACAAACCGTATCAAACAATTATCTTAATGTTCACTGTGGTTGCACAGAACACGTCACATCTCAGCAGCAATTAAAGATAGATCTCAGTACCAATCCTGCATTCAGATTGGTCCCTGCAGCATCAGAAGGGAGAAACTTCCTTCTGCAGCAGAAAAAGCTTTTCTTGTTGCTTGGTTACCCTAAGCTCTGTTCAATTCTTGCAGTAGTCTCAGTGCAGCTGTGTTCTTTGGTTCAATTTTCAACAAGCTGTTGATGTCAGCAATACTTGATTTGTAATCCTAGAAGCAGAATATTTAAATGTTAGTGCATTGAAAGCGTAGTCTAAGGCTCCTGCTGGAGAACTACATGCAGTGACAGAGGCAGGGCAACACAACAGCCAGGGACTGTTTTTTGAGCTGCTTTTGAGCACCAGCATCAGTGCAGCTGTTCTAAAACATGTACTAGAGGGTATTAATAAGCTCCTACCTGAAAACTGGTAAAAAGCTCCTGACTTACCTTCAGTTCTTTAAGTGCCTGAGCACGCCTGTAGAACGCCTTAACGTTTTTAGGGTCTAATCGCAGAGCTTCTGTGCAGTCCTGGACTGCTTCCTTGTGTTGCTTCAGAGTCAAGTAACAGAGAGCTCTGCAATACAGACACCTGGTTGGAGACCTTAAAAGCAGCATTTACTGCTGCAATGCAGAGAACTAACCACAGCACAAAGCTGGACTCCTAGAGCAGGGAATATGCTCGGGAATGATTGCTCTCACATCAGAAGTACACTCTGAGTACAGCAGGCTGCAATTTGTGGCTCATGGGGCAGCAGACAAATAACAAAATGACACAATCCTGGCAGACAGGCATTAAAGGGAGGAAGCCCCTGGCAGTCCTCAGCTGAGTGGCCGTAGGGCTTGTTGTAGAATCTGATCAAAGGACGTCATACAAACTACAGGGAAGATTGTACTTGGGGGAGATGTGTGGGCGTTTCGTTCTTTGGGTTTTATTTAATTCAATTGTCTGGGACAAACATCAGACAGCCACAGCAAAGTGGCTTTTATAGAACGTCATAAAGCACTTGGGCAGTACCTGTTGGTGTAAGTCGCACACTCCTGGTTCAGCTTTAAACTCTCACTGTACTTCTCAATTGCCTTTTTATGGTTTCCTTTCTTTACGAGTTCATTTCCTTCTTCCTTAAGAGTTCGAGCTCTCTCTATGCCAGCAGTGGTCTGGGCTGGAAGCAGTGCAAAAAAAACACAGAACACACAAAAGTGGTAAGATCAGAGCAGCCTCTCAAAAGACAAACAGCCCCATCCCAGAGGCAAGACACAGATCAAAGGATCCAGAATGAGCAGCCAGCCCATGTTCCTGCAGCTCTCAGCCCCAGCTACAGACACCATGCAGGCATGGCAGCCTGCCTTGCTGTTTGCAGCCCCATTGAGCTGAAGGGCTCTCACCTGGGTCTCTCCGTGGTGTGTTTCCAGGGGGAGCAGCTCCTGTGGGGGCTCCTGCAGAAGGAACGTTCCATCTCCTCTGGGCATCAATGGGGACCGTGGGGATGGGTGGGAGCTTCTCACGCCAGTTTGTCCCGTGCTTCTCCAGCAGAGCTTTGGTCATCCTGGAAGAGATGGCTGCTGGTCGCACTCCTGGTTGATAGCACAGGAGCTGGGGGGGCTGCTTTTTAACCTGGCTCATACTGAGCACCTCATCTCCTCACTAACAGTGTTACATGCATCTCAACTACAGACAGGGTGTTAAGGAAAGGTGTGCCTTCATGTCAAAATACCACAGGAAAATGGCTGGGGCTGTTAATGCTCAGCTGGGCAGGGGATGTTTGACAGTCCTCAGCCTGGTGAGCAGTGCAGGACAGCTCCAAGAAGAGAAAGTGACTCCAGCAGTCTGCAATCCAGTCTGCAATCCCATCTGCACAGGACCAGGCCTCCATCATGTGCCTGCAGCCTGAAAGGAGCTGAGGGCGTCAGCACATGCAGGGAGCATGACCCAGCCTGCCCTGCACTAAGCATCAGAGCCTCAGCCCTCTGGTTCATGTGCTCAGGACACAGCATGCTCTGATTCATAGGCTTGGGTTGGAAGAGACTTTAAAGCTGATCCACATCCAACCCCTGCCATGGGCTGGCTGCCCCCTACCACATCAGGCTGCCCAGGGCTCCATCCAGCCTGGCTTTGGGTCCCTGCAGGGATGGAGCACACACAGCTCTCTGGGCAGCCTGGAGCAGCAAACCAAACCGCAGCACTTGGAGGCACAAAGCAGAGTTACCTGTTAACCCCATCATGGGCTGCCTGTATGGAGCAGTCCACCTGCAGTGCTGTCTTGTAGTCCACATAGGCCAATGCGAAGCTCTCCAGGGCCTCATAGGCGGCCGCTCGCCTGAGCAGGGGCTTGATGGCAAACGGGGTCAGGCTGAGAGCGCTGCGATGGGGAGAGAGAAGGTGACAGCGGGCAGCGAGACCTTGGGGAGCTCCATACAGCTGTGTAACGGGACGTGCCCATTGAGCACCGAGCAGGTCTGCGCTCACATACAAACAGTGGGGAACGGGCTGGGAGCTGCTGTCTTATATCCCACCATAACAAACTAAAGGGGAAAGAAGGGAATTCTTTCCAGCCAGACGCAAACCGGTCGGTACGGGCTGCAGCGTTGGAGCCGCTCCCGACTCCTCGTGCTGCCCTTATCCCGTCGCTCACCCGCAGCAGTCAGCGATGCAGTCCCGGCACGCCCCGTCCCGCAGCTCGCAGGCGGCTCTGTTGGCCAGCAGCACGCTGCGCTCCTCGGCGGCGGCTTCCCCTGCACGGCACACGGGATGCGGTGAGGTTCGGTAAGCCCAGCCCAGCCCAGCTCAACCCAGCCCGGCCCGGCCCGGCGTTACCCGCGTCCTCCAGCACGGCCAGCGCTCTGCTGTACAGCTCTCTGGCCGCCCCGTACTGCCCGCGGCGGAACTCGTCGTTCCCGGCGCTCCGCAGCTCCGCCGCCGCCTCCATCCCGGGCCGCGCGGGGCTGCGCGGGGTGGGAACTTCCGTCGGCGGGCGGAAACGGAGCGGGGCCGGGATGGAGGAGTGAGAGACGGGGAGCGGGCGGCGGAGCGGAGCCATGGACACCGTGCAGCTACGGAACCCGCGGCGGTGAGTGCGGGACGGGACGGGACGGGACGGGGCTGGGGGCGGGCGGGGGGTGGCGGGGCCGGAGGTGTCGTTCGATGCTGTGCCGGGCTGTGTGCGGGATGGGACCGAGGGGAGCGGCGGAAACAGCACGGCACGGTACAGCACGGCATGGCATGACATGACACGGTACGGTATGGCACGGTCCGGCTCGGTCCGAGCGTTGGTAGCGCTGCTCTCGGCGGCTGCCTCCTGTCTCGGCGTTTCGCCACTTCCTGACTCCGTTTCCTCCGCTGCAGGCGGCCATTGTGCGCCGCCCCGCGCTGCGAGCAGCCGGCGGAACGGGGAGAAAAGAGCGGAGTTAATAACGGGAGCAGCGGGTCCGTGCGGAGCCGGCGGGGTTTGCGGCAGCACGACGGGCTGCTTTAGTCTGTATGTGCGGTGTGTCCTTGTAACGGGGTTCTTAGCATCGTAGAACAGCTCGGGGTGGACGCCTTCCCCCCTGTGTGCCCTCAGTGTCATGTATTTTCCATGCTGTGAGTGTCAGCAGGTCAATAGCTGCAGGAGGCTGCTGTGCTGTGTTGGGGTTTGGCCACCAGCGTACAGGTCTGCACTGCGTTCTGCAAATAGGGACTTAGGTGTGTGTCCGTGATCGCATCCTGTGCTCTGTAATTCTCACACCTCTCCTGCTGTGAGATAACGTTCACGTTTGGTCTTTTGATGATGGGAAATAAACTTATTTGATAACCAACCTGCTTTCTACTAAGCCTTTAGGAAGTTTAAGTGGCGTTTCTTAATGTTTCTGTTTCAGAAGTGCCCAAAGTGCCATAAAATTGAATGTAATTTCTCTATTCTTACATACACAGGCAGCTGAAGAAGTTAGATGAAGACAGCTTAACCAAACAGCCCGAAGAAGTATTTGATGTATTGGAGAAGCTTGGAGAAGGGTATGTGCTGTGTGACCATGTGCCTTAGGTGCATTTATCAAAGAACAGATGCATGTAACTAATATGTGCTCGATGGGCTTTGATTTTTCACTTCTGATGATCCTATTTCTGTAGTATATGTGGTAGTGTAGCAGCTGCCGTGACTCGAGGCATTGTAGTTCATCCCCAGTACCTCTGTAGGAGGTCTGTGTGATGGGAAGCAGCTTCTATTTCCTAGGGCCGCTTGTGTTGGGAAGGCTAAGCAGCACATCTGCCACCTTGAGCACTTCATTTATAAAACAGAGTGGGAATTCACTGCTGTAAGAAGATGGAAATAAAGCAAACAGTGTCTGTTGATTGAGCAAAGCTTTCTGACCTGAGCTGTGGTACTGTTGGTACCACATGCCAGAGGAAGAGAGAATTGGTTTTACTGGATATGGCTGTGGGCACATAATGGTGGTTGGCTCCTTTCTGACCATCTCAGCGTGCTGCTGGCTATTGCTGTTGTTCCAGTATATACAAGCTGTGAGTTGATTATGAAAATAAACTGAAAAATTATCTTAGCAGGAGAGTGGTCTGTTTTTTCCTCTCAAGTCTGCAATTGCTATTATTATGCTTTTTGTGTTTTGAAAATATCATTGTATTCACTATTTGTTTAATATTCTGTTCTGCAGTTCCTATGGCAGTGTGTTCAAAGCTATTCATAAAGAGACGGGTCAGGTTGTTGCAATCAAACAGGTTCCTGTGGAGTCTGACCTGCAAGAGATTATCAAGGAAATATCCATAATGCAGCAGTGTGACAGGTAAATGTGTACTGCAAAACCCATCATCAGTATGCAAAGAAAATACTGACTGTGATCTGGCATGTAGTCACATAAAAGCCATGATGTTGCCTTCAATGTTTTTTGAAAGGCTGGACTTGTACAGTCAAGTTACCCCGTATCAACTGAGTCATGTTTGGGTAGTGTTAACCCAAGTGAAGGTAAGACAACAACAATTTAGCTTGCGATGTGAGAGCACTAAGCTAACTAAGTGAAGTAACCTTGCACCTGCTGCCAGCACAGAGCAAAGCGTGTGAGCAGCTCCTGCAGTGCTCCTGATGCACCATAACTACTGGGCAGCATTGATGAGGTTGTGTGTTAAACCAGTTCCCCTGTCCAAAGGGGGCAGTGAATTGCACACGAGCTTTGGTACATGAAAATGCTAGGAGAGAGATTGTTGGTTTATCTTGTTTTTAAGAGGCATGTGGATGAGAGCTGCTAATGCATGACTGCTCTTGCATGTGCACAGTGGACGTGTTGTCATCTGCTTAGGTGGCAGAATTGTACTTACAGTGCAGGTTGCGGTGCGTGACAAGCTGTCTGCTGATGGTAGCATGCTGAGAATAACTTAGAGGCTGATGTTTGGCTCTCTGGTTGTCTGCATGTTTCTTATGGGGAAAAGTCCTTATATGAACTTGGCTGGACAAGGGCAAGGGCTGCAGAAGACCTTCTGTCAGTGACTGAAGTTTAAAACATACAAATTTCTTCCTGTGATTTGGGTCCAGCCTCAAGAAATGCCATTTTGAGAGAGTTTAGGTATAGAAAACCATTTAAAATAAGTGACACCAGCAATATAAAACTATGTTCCCAGTCATTCACTCTATTGCTCTCCACTCTCAGTATCGTTAGGTGAAGGTAATTGGTGGCAGCTAAGAAAATGGAACTTGTACACCGGATTTTCTTCTCACACATTAAAGAATACACCGGGCTGGGAATGGCTTCTCAGTTTTGCTGGTCTTGAAGTTCTTCATTAGAAAATATCTGGCAGAGCTTAGGTTAAATGTGCTTCTGTTCTTTAGCATTGTCCTTGCTAAACCATACAGTTCTCTCTGTTAGCTTTTTTGCTTTACCTTTCCCAAAGGATAAGTGGTCATTCTGACTGTGCCATACTTCGTTGTTCACCCCTTGGGCAGCCCATTAGTTGACTATATGGGAAAGATGTAGGTTGTACTTAACATAAGTTGCATTTCTGGACTGATTAATAGAGCTAAGAAGGTGAAGGTTCCTCATAATGACCACAGTAGCAGTTTTCCAGCTTTTGACCTTATTTAATCTTTCTCTTTGGTTTCAGACACTGCAGCAGCTTTACCAGGATCTGCCATGGTCTGTTTCTCATTCCATTGATGCCCTCCCTACTTGTTTGCCACAGTTCAGGGAGCAAAACCAGACTGAAAGCTAATTGCTCCTTGTTTCTGCAGGATTTACTTTCAGACGTTTTAGCCCCCTGAGCTGCCTTTGTGACAGGTCACAAGGACACCACTGCTAGGACAGGCCTGGAGGGCTGTGGTCACTCACTGTAGACTCAGGCTGGTGTGAAACACTTGGTCAGGGCTTCAGTGGCACTTCCATGTCTGAGTTTTTAGAACCTGCTTAGGGAGGCTGCAGTATTCTTTGCCTTTGCTTATTCAGTTGTGCTGCTCTCCAGTATTTGACCATTTGTTCTCATTTTTTTCACATTTCATAGCCCTCATGTGGTGAAATATTACGGCAGCTACTTTAAGAACACAGACCTGTGGATCGTCATGGAATACTGCGGCGCTGGATCCGTGTCTGATATTATTCGGTTACGAAATAAAACTGTACGTAGTCTCCTCTGAATGCTGGGAATGGGGAGCAGGAGTGGTAGCTCAGGAAACTAAGCGGCATGTGCAGTGCTTTGGGTATAATTCTCATAGGTGTTTAACATCTAAAACAATCATGGGCCACCACTGCAATGTGGGTCCTTTGTTCCCCTGAAGTTAATGAGACTTGTTATGTTGATCAAGTTTGGGTTGTTTGGTTACTGTAATCAGTTTGCATGGTTTTGGTACGGTGTTTGGTTGGCTTTCCTGAAAACCCAGATGGATTCAGAGTTGACAGACTGCTTTGCCTTGCTCTGGCTTTGCAGGGTAAGAATTACTAGGTGCGAAAGGCTGTGGTGCAGATGTGTAAGGATGCTGATCGAAAGCTAATTCTCATATGTAAGGTCGCTACCTAGAAGTATGTGTACTTCCCTATTAGTATGGCAACCTTTAATGAAAGCAATTAAATAACTATATCTCAGGGAGGTATAAACTGCGACACCACTGTGTGCCATCTCGGAAACCGAGAGGTTGAGAGTAACACTTCTTTTTAGCTTACAGAGGAGGAAATTGCTACGATAGTACAATCAACACTGAAAGGACTGGAATACTTGCATTTTATGAGGAAAATACATAGAGATATCAAAGCTGGAAATATATTGCTAAATACAGAGGGACATGCTAAGCTTGCAGATTTTGGAGTGGCAGGACAACTCACAGTAAGTAAAACCAAGATGATTATGTGCACTTCAGTTCTTCTTTCTAACATACACATAAGCATTGTGTGCTTGTGGAGACCTTGAGACATTCAGAAGTGTTTTTAGCACTTTACATCAACATAATGAGACACTAAAGCAGCAGCAAAGCTTCCTCTGTGGGAGCTGTTAGGCCTAAGTAATGGTTTGTAATAATGTATGCTGTTTGCTTCAGTTCATGTCTGACATCTGCGAGCATATTTCAGTTTCTCTCTGCAGCTTTCCATATCTTTATCTTGCTTAATCTGGTAATATATGTGTGTGCAGGTGGAAGATAATTAGGATTGTAAATGTGTGCTCTGGATCTTTATCCTGCTCTTCTTTTCAGGATACCATGGCAAAGAGGAACACAGTTATAGGGACCCCATTTTGGATGGCTCCAGAAGTGATTCAAGAGATTGGATATAATTGTGTTGCAGACATCTGGTCGCTGGGAATCACTGCAATAGAAATGGCTGAAGGCAAACCACCATATGCAGATATTCATCCTATGAGGGTGAGGGCTGTGACTTTAAAATGCATTGCGATGCAAAAGTGATTTGCTATTACAGCTGGATGAGTGATGCATCAAGATGCCATCTTGTTTATAATTTAGAGGATATGATTTGCTTTCTGTCAGTTTGTTGTGCTGTTGATTAAATGAAAGATGGAGGAGGAAAATCATGATCCTCATCTATCAAGGCACAGCTGAAACTTCTGCTGTTGAGTGTGAATACAGATACTTTATGCTGTGGATCATACAAAATGATTCTTTATCTTGCAAGCAACCACATATTTTTATGACTTTAAAATGGCAGATTCACACCTCTTGGTGCAGATAATGGCTCAGACAGACGTGTAGGCTTCTAGTGAGAGCAGCCTGATTTGTTGTTCCATCCTCTGAGCAGCTTAATGTATAAAATATTGGTACAAACTCTTCAGAAGCAGCAAACTTGAACCATGTATCATTCTTTAGTGCCTGTGGATGTTTTGATTCATTTACATTAGGAGGTTTTAAACTCTGTTTGGAAACCTGGAATATTCTTCTCTTTTTAGGCAATCTTCATGATTCCTACCAACCCACCCCCAACGTTTCGGAAACCAGAGCTCTGGTCAGATGCTTTCACGGACTTTGTGAAGCAGTGTCTGGTCAAGAGCCCCGAGCAGCGTGCTACTGCAACACAGCTCCTGCAGGTCTGCCTTGTCTTGGGAGAATGGGAATGTTAGAGAAGGCTTGCTGTAGTGTAGGCAGTGCTGCGCCTATTTGGCTGATGTAAAAACCCTGTACCCAACTTCAACCTTTCAGTTCTTCCTTAAGATCTAGTCTGAATCCTGTCTTTGTGGATGCTTTTGTTTATTGGTGTTGGGTTTTTTTAACCTTCAGATTCTCACCAGCAATGCCAAGTAACTGGCTCTTAACCCACCAGAAAGGAACTAGATGAACTTTAAGGTCCCCTCCAACCCAAGCTATTCTGTGATTCTAAGTAACTGCTCAGAATGGTGCATGCATTTGTAGTTGGTTGTCGACAATTGAGCTGGTGAGGAATAAGTAGTGCTTGTGTGTGGGGAATGAGCCCCAGTAACCCCATGGTAATGATGTTCTACTGCTCTGTGTTAGTTCAAGTGCAGTGCTTACTAACTTTAACATACCACACAGCATCCATTTGTTAAGAGTGCCAAAGGAGCATCAATCCTGCGCGATTTGATTAACGAAGCGATGGATATCAAACTGAAACGCCAAGAGGCACAGCAGCGTGAACTGGATCAAGAAGATGAAGAAAATTCAGTGAGTATTTAATAGCTACAGTATACAGAGCTCAGCCTCTTGGACCTCGCATAATGCTAAGCTGCTTTGTTCCTTATTTTTATAATGTATTGTTCAGCTGCCCATGGGTTTTATATGATTCTTGAGTTTTGTACTTAGGGCTGCTTAACTTGATGTTTGAGCTCTGCTCAACCTTTATGTTTGAATGGGGCAGTCAGCAAATATGACCTTGTATTTAGTTCAGAGTGTAGCTAAGACTTGCCATAGACCGTGAGTAAGTAGTAGCACATACTAAAGACTTAGTATGAGTTTCTGATTGGATGATATTATTTATGCAGCAGTGAGAAGTGTTTCATTGTAGAGTCAGATCTTATATTGCTCTCTTAATACAAACTAATATGTATGATGCACTATGATATAAGTGTGTTATGTTTCACTGTTGTTGTGCTTTAGAACATCCCTTATAGAAACTTTGTACTACACAAGAGCAACCGCCAGAAGTATGAGGTGAGGGCATGACAAGCGTGCAGGGGATTGCTGTGAATTTCTGTCCTGGGTGCCTTGTTCCAGTGATGACAGCATGTGAATACAGAAAGCATGTTGAAAGCTGTTTCATGAGCCTCTGCTTGCTTCAACCTGAATAAATGACACGGGCAGCAAAAGGCACCGTGCGCCACAGTCCTTTCCAAAGGTTGGACAGGAGGAGTGTGTTGCATTGTAAAAAAAGATGTGTGCTGTTCATCTAGTTTTCCAGTTTAGGACTGTGTATTTATTCAGTGTGGAAGTAGTTTTATTGGCTCTGTTGCCACGATGTTGACCCAAAGAGTGTTGTCCCAACTGTCTCTCATTTGTTTCTGGGGTGGTGGTGCAGAGAGGCGGCATCTCTGCAGAGGAGCTGAGTGGTCTCTGTCCGGGCCTGTTTGTTTTCCTGAAGCTTCTGTTCTCTGTGTCTGCCGGCAGAAAAGTGTTCTCAAGAGCTTTGGAAGTGCTGTGGAAATTTCTGCTGTGGTTCTTTGTTAAATGATGTGTAGCAAAGGAATTTATTGCTTCCTCTCACCCATTCATCTCCACATAAAACATACTTCTCTTCCATTAACATCTTATATAGTCTTTCCCTCCACGTGCTTTGATATTTGGAGATGCATTTATACAGACATGCTTAACAGAGCAAAGAAAATGCGTAGAACACCAGAATGTTTAAGGTGTTCTGCCAGTGACATTGGGGTAGGTTTAGCCCAACAAGCTGGAATACTCTCTGTTTTCCCTCTGTCACTAATTCAGACCAGGAAGCCCAACATTTACACATAGATTAAAGAACTGTGAACTTAATCAAACCAAAATATGAGCTTTATTTTTTCAATGTTAATTTTCAGGATGAGGTGCCCAGAAACTTGTTTTACCACATTTAACAGGTACCACTGCTGTAGGTTTAGGAATTGATTTCTATTGCTGTTGTCCAGCTGCACATTGCTGGTAAACTAAGTAGACTGTAGTCATTTGGACCTCACTCTTCACTACTGATGGAACTTGTTTCAGAAGTTTCTTTTCTTGTGGGTTCAGTCACTTGAATTTTGTCAGCAATAATTCAATTTCTGCAATACTGATACCCGTTAATAAATGGTAGGGTAAGAAATAGTTTTCATCTGGTACAAAAAATTGATTGGACTTTGATAATTTAGTTCCTTTTTGGTTCAGTTTTCTTCAGTGCTTCTGAATTTTATAGAAATAAAACCACTCAAATGTTGCAGGCAGACTTATAAAATGGAGGGTAGTGGCTTTTCTTATGGTATACCACGCACAATACAGACTGAGAGCTGTTGTTGGTAATGAATGCCTCCTCAGTGAACTGTATTACTTAAGACAGGGTTTTAAATCAACTGTTATAACTGGCAGAGCGAATAGAAACATTGCTGACTGAATGAGGATTGCAGTCTATTTAGGGCTGGCTCACCAGGTCAGCAATGAGATGCTGGTTCTGTTGAGAAACTTCCAGTGATTGTTTCTGTTTTTATTTCACACTTTGGCAGTATGAAGAGTTTTCCTTACTTATTTGGAGGTATCAGGGAGAGACCTTAGTGCGTAGCATAAAATGTTGCTGGTTTCCATCTGTCTCTGTCAAGATCTCTGAATTAGTAAGATTTTCCAGTCTCTGTGAATACAACCACTTTTCTTTGGACTTCACCACCATCAGTAAAAACGTACTTCTGGTATCTTTGTACAGGAGGAAGATGAAACTGATTCGGGTACCATGGTGAGGGCGAGTGGAGATGAGACCGGTACCATCAGGGTGGTCAACACGATGAGTGATGGAGCCAATACAATGATAGAACACGATGGCACCTTGGAATCCCAGTTGGGTACAATGGTCATAAACACCGAAGATGAAGAGGAGGAGGGCACCATGAAAAGTAAGCATCTCTCAACTGAACAAACTGTTCTGAGGCGCTCAAGTTGAAATTTGTTCCATCCCAATAGAGAAACACTTGATAAGACTGTAAGCCTTATCACAAGGTGTAAGATTTAAAGTGATGCCATGTTGATTGCTGGTAGTCTGTGCAAGACCTATGTGGGTGCCCTCCAGTGTTTGTGAGGGGATACTGCTTTCTCCTAGCATGAGATTTCAGCAAAACCTGCTCCAGGGTTTTGGCAGACTTTAGCAAACACTGATCCAGTGCTTTAGAAATGGAATAGAAGGGGAGGTGTCAGCCAATGCAACACAGCCAGGGGAATAATGCTGTTGGGTGTTTGTGGAGTGAGGTGACCAGCAGGAGGCAGGTGGATGCTGAGAGGACTTTAATGCTCAGCCAAAGAGAACGGGATGTGTTAGCACCTCTGTATCAAATGAAGTTACTATTTCTGTGTGAATAGAAACTGTGTGTGCTGTTCTGTTTCATGATTTACAGCAGAGGCAGTAGGATGGGCTGCCCAGGGAGGTGGTGGAGTCACCGACCCTGGAGATGTTCAAGGGAGGTTTGGACTTTGTGTTGAAAGATGTGGTTTAGTGAGAACTATTGGTGATGGGTGGATGGTTGGACTGGGTGATCCTGTGGGTCTTCACAACCTTCGTGACTCTATGATTATCTATGGGGCTCCTGCAGTGGCTATCAGAGCTGTGTCAGCAGCGCAGCGGTGCTTCAGTTGATCTTTGTGCTTAATAGGTGTTTATTTTCTCACCTTCTTTTTAAGATTGCAGTGCTTGTAACTCAGAAACTCGTGTGCAGAGCTTTGACACATGTGATAACCTTTCCTTTGCATGGATTTAGAGCAGAAACAGGAGGGTATTGCCTACTAATATGGTTTAGCATCTAGCCTCAAGAGGGAGCTCCAGAACAAGCTCTAAGAGCGTAGCTCTGCGGCTGGGATTTGCAGCCAGGCGTGGAGCAGAAGTGCTGGAGCAGCTCTGCATCCCACAGGAAGCACTTGGAAGCCCGGGGCCCAAGTGCTGTCTGACACTGGTACCACTGCCATGGTGAGAGGTTCAGCACAGGAGCATCCAGTGAAACCCGGCTGTGCTCAGCTCGCTGCTGCGGGTTGTGCTGCATTGCTGTAACTGAATTCCAGTAGATATGATACTAATGAATATGATTGTACCAAACTGAAACTTGGCTTTTCCTTTGCACCTTACCCTCTTTCTTCCCCAGCACCATAACGCTGACATTCTTGCTCCTGCACACAGAGGTTCTGTAATGGTTTCTTAGGCACATTGAAGATCAGTGTCTTTTAGCAGCTTGCAGGTATCTTCCACGTGAATTGCCTACAGCTCTGTTTTGCAGCCATCTCCATATTCATGTTTGCTTAACGTGCAGTTAAATTGATTTAACTGTAAAGCTCATCTGCCTGATGCAGAGCTCTCTGGAGCAAATTCCTTTTGTGATTCTTAACATAAAAGTAATAATGGTATTTGGAAGCAGCTGAATGTGAAGAAGCTCCATTGATTCATATTTTTGAAGAAGTCAGTGTTTTACTTGGCAGCTTGTGTTATGACTCACAATAAAACCTGCTTTAAATCAATAAAGAAGTGCAGATATTTCTTGCGTGGCATTAGCAGGAGAGATGAGCTTTCCTGGGGTGGCTGTGTGCCACCTTCCTGACTGTGAGCTTCTGAGCTACACTCTGCTCTTATGAGAACAAAATCCCATCTTTTGCAGTTTGGCCTTTGTTTTTTCCTTTTCTTTTTAATGTAAAAATCTTTAAGACATTGCAATGCAATGCATTAGATGGCCTTGTCTTAGAAATCTCCAGCAAACAAGTTCTGATGGCTTCCCAAGTGATTCTTGCTTGAGTCAGCTCGTGACATTTCAGGCTCAGAGGAGAAGCATCCTTATGTTGTAGCAATGTTGTACATGATATGAAGAAAGTTCTTTTTGTTTTGTAGTCAACTGAGCTGCACTTCCATTTGCTTAAACTCTTTGCTTGGCTTTTTTTTTCTTGGATGCTCAACATAAGCATTCAGGCAGCATTAAAAAATGTCACCGCGACATTCTCATATGCATTTTCAAAGCACTCAAGTGATTGCATGAAACTGCGGATACTAAATTGCACTGTGACACATTTTACTTACAAATCAATAGCTACCAGATTACTTATGGATTGCAATTTAACTGCTCTGTGAAGACTTGAGCTGCAGCTGAAGGACTTGCAGGCAAGCGATGATTTGCAGTGAGGCATTTCCATTGTGTTTGGCAGTGCAATAAGTTTGAACTATGGATAGGCCTGCAATCATCTTCTTAATTATTCTGTGTGAGAATGTATAGCCCTGGTAAACTCTGCAGCGTATTCTTTTACTCCACTCTTCTTTATTTGCTGTAGGTCTTTAGATAGCGGAAACTTGGCACAAGTCTGTCTTCTCAATTGAAAAAGTAGAAGATAATTTTATAATAAAGCAGATGAACATATTGCCTTTCTTGGGCTGTAATGTGATTGGATCCAAGAGGAATAGGATCTAGTTTATCTAGTGCTTGAGTCTGTCTAATTTCCATTGTTAAAGTGCCTCTTGTTTAAGCACGAGGTAATGCTGCAGAATGAAGAACTGTCAGCAGTGATGTGAGCTGAGCCGTTGGTTTTTGGGTCAAGACGAATTGAGGGGTTGGGAGAGGATGAAATTGTGGGTGTGAGGTTTGTTGTTAACGTGGCACACATTGTGGTGATCATCTGGTGTGGAGATGGACCAGAAGCCCTAACAACACAGTTAATACTACCCTGCTAATGTTGTGTGCATGTGAATGCTCTGAATAGTGAATGTTTAAAATGAAATTGCTGGGCTTGGTCCTTAAAGTTAGGGGTAGTCTTGGTTTTGTTACACTTTTACCATATCCACACTGCTGGGCTTGGTTGTGTCCTCTAAAACAGATATTCTTCTTTTTGAGGGGAGATTGGATTTCATTAGCAAATTAAATGAGCTGAGATGCAAAGTTGGCAATTTCCTATTAGGAAAATGATCCAGAATAAGCTCATTAGTCTTGGTGGATTTGCAGGGTGTACGGTGGATGATGCTTAAACTGGAGAAGTGTTGCTGCCAAGGTTCTGGAAGCTTTCCAACCCCCAAATTAACCTGTAATTTGTCATATAAAGCAGTGACTGATGTAGCAGTAACTTGAAATGAACAGGAAAAAAAAAATGCGGATAGCAAAGTGTTTGTGATTGCATTAATATAATATTCAAGTAATATATGAATGGCATGCAGCTGAGATAGCAATAGATGGATCCACATCAGTAGTTGGCTGAGGTTGTTTAGGTACATGTTACCCAAGTGGATAATGTAGGTGTTGGAGGGAATAGCTTTATGTTTTATCAAAGACATTGGATATGTTTTGCATCCATTTCCCCCTGCAGACGTAGCAGCTTCTTACTACTTAGCATTATTAATGCCCAGCGGTACAGTTTTGTATTTAAAGTAAACGGGTCCATTTAGGCATAATTGGACCATAAACCGTTCTCTGTGTTATGCATTTAAATAGGACACTGTTAATAGAAACACCTCCATTGATTGAGTTCTCCTCTCACTGTAAGAAGCATTATGCTGCCACTCTTGAGCTGTGGAGAATATAAATCTCCCCAGACAAGTCCTCCATATGTGCTGGTATTTTTACTTTCATCTTAATAGCAGGCTTGCTGGCAGGCTTTACATTAAACAGCAGGCAGCCTCATTTGTTCAGGAATATTAGGTTGAGTGGACATAAGGGCAGTGTATCAATGGGAGGAGCTGTATATACTCACATTTTTGAGGGAGTTTTTTTTCCCTTTACATGAGTACTGGTAGAGTGTTGGACTTGTGTATGGCCTCCACTGTTGGAGCAGCGGTTATATTCATGCTGAAGGATCAAGAAGTTACCTCTGGGATCAGAGCTGGGTGCTGATCCATCTTCAGCTGATGTGTTTGATAGAGCTCTAAGATGAGGCTGATGATCTGTTTGTATTTTCAGAGACACCGAAACTGGAGAGAGAGGTGCTTGTGTTTAGCACAGCTGTTTTTGCTGTTCGTAGCTTATTAAGCACTCCTGCATTGGTGATGGTGGGGGTCTGAAAGCAGAAGAGATGTTTTGCTTGATGAAGATGGGAAGTATGTCTAAGTACTGAATGGCATTTTGAAGGTAATGCATTTCAGGAGACTCAACCATGAGACAGGGTAGAAGTGAACCACTCAAGTGCATTGGTTTCCTATGCCTAGGTACACTTGCACATATGTACAGGCAAAAGGTGACCTACCTTTCTCTTCCAGCAATAAACTCGCTTCCTGTTGGGTCAGAATAAAGCATGGGGAAAGATATAGGTGTGCACTGGAAATCTGTGGAGGAGGAGAAAGGAAGCTGCTGTAAATTTGTAGTGTTTCTGGCTTTTTTTATCTAACAGAAACGTTGGGTATCCAGGAGGAGGCAGTCTGGTCTTGAAACCCTCACAGTATAAAAGCCTTTCCTCCTCTTGAAAGAGCAATTCTGTACACCACAGATTGGGATGAGTGTGTGGGTGCTCTATTCCTTAGACATCTCTGCCTTACATTCATTAAAACAGATGAGTTAGGATAGCCAGCATTGATACCGACGGTCATTCAGGAGCTCCCCTGTAATCGCAGGGTCTGTCAGACACGTTCTGCTTTGATTTAGTTTGAGATGGGCCATAATTATGGGAAAGCTCATCCTCATAAGCTTTGACATGTATCAAGTGTTATGCGGTCTGCTTTTAATGTGAGGAGATTTCAGCTCTTATCGCCACGGGTTGAATTCATTAATGATGAAGCACTTTTTGCTCTGGTTGAATAAATTGGCATCTCTCTGCTGTGCTGTATGAAGTGACTCAGTCCTATTCATACGGTACAAATTATGCTGTCCAGCTGCTAGAGTTCATCTGTGATCTCCAAGAAATAGCCTGAAGCAAATAAAACTACAGTTCCATTGGAAATGTTAATATTAATGAAGTGTTGCTTGTACGTAATGATCAGGCACTGTCTTGTGCATCTTAGATACGTGAGCAACTTGCCTCGAAGTTACATAACTCAAACCAAAGCAGGCAGAGAGTGCTAAGACTACAGGGGACTAAGGCTGTGAAACGAGAGGTCAGTGGAAGATCTGTGCTTATTTTAACCACATAAATGGAGGTTGAAAATGGACGTGAGAGCTATTTAAATTAAAGTAAATGAATAAAGGGGACAGTGGTTAGGAGAGAGGGTGAGCACTGAGGCTGCCTGAGGGTTGAGACTTGCTGAGGAGCAAGTGCATGTGCACAAGTAACCAATAAAACTTGGACTGAAGGTGAGAGGGCTTGTAGCTCTAGCAGAAGTGCAGGCTTGTTGACAGCAAGGACAAACCAAAGCAATTGCCTTACGGTGGATCTTGATCCCTCAGTGAAAGGGTCTGTGTAGTTGTGTACATGACAGCTGTTTCTCCCAGGGGACTCTTTGTGGCCTTAAGTCTGACACAAGATTTTATTTAGAGTGAACAAGAGCGGTGTTCACTGTGTCTGTGCAGAGCTCGGTTCTGAGCTGCTCACAGAAGTCATAGAATCATACAATGTCCTCAGTTTGAAGGAACTCATAAGGGTCTCTTGAGTCCAACTCCAAGATGACTTGTTAGCCTGGGGGAACTTGCTAACATCATCACATAAAGAAAGAAAAAACCCATATACCTCATATTCAGGAATGAAGGAATGTAATTTGTTCTTAGCAATTGAAGGATCATGAATTATTCTATTGTAAAGTTATCTTCCTGGGCTTTGTTCAAGGAGCTGGTTGTACTTTCCTTAGTGCAAGTGAGTTGGTTTAAAACATTTGATCTCATTGCTCCTGGCATCCTGTTCAAACATGAATATCTTCCAAAACTGACAACAGTTGTCTTTCTAAAGATTGCAGCTTCCTGGAATCTTGACAAATATGTGCTCATGTACCGAGTATCTGATTTTAGTTTGATATTGCTAATGTAGTAATTCATCACTTCATGGTTGTTGATTTAAATTGCCTTCTTTATAGATGAATGGTCCCCTTATGAAACTGTTATGAGTGCTGGTTCTTAAAATCTATGGCTAGATCCAGCAGTGGTTCAAACCATGTTTGTGGTGGGATCTCCTGGCTGCTCCCACTCACTGGGCTGTTTCCCATGTCTATGAGAGAAGGGAGGAAATCTCTCACTGTGGCTTCGAGAGTAGGAATGTTAAATAATGCAGTATTAACTTAAGTGCCTTGAGTAAAGAGTAGATGTGTTCCCGAGGTTCCGGTTCTGTCTCATGGTAGGCTGTATGAATCTGGGATTTACTCTGGCTGGTGATAGATACCGCTTTGAAGGGGGAAGAGTAACAAAACGAGGATCCTTCTGCTGTCAAATCGAGAAGAGTAATCGTACAGAAAAGCAGAAATGCTGGTTTCATTGCTCAGTAAGCTCCTGCAGTCAGATAGAAGGACTCGTAAGTCTACTTTCCTTCTGAAGGTTTCCTTTGAAGCTCACAAGCTTCTGATATTTTTCAATGGTGAGAGCTAATTAGACAACATCAACAAAGTGAGTATTTCCATTTCTGGGACTGGATGATTCTGAATGATCTGCTTTCACTGGCACTCCTTACTCTTGGAGGACAAGCTAAATCTTGTGCCGGTTTAATTGGCTATGCTATTTCTTCTTTATCATTTCTGTTTCTCTGCAGTACCATGTGGAAGTAGCAATGCCTGGAGGGCTTTGCACACCTCCTTTGTCCACTCTTGCTCGGTGTGAGAGATCTGTGTACTGCACTCAGCATTTGTTGTCTTCTGGCTCATCTGGGCTGTTGTTTTTCTGGTCTTTTCTAAATACAATTGATAGCAGGCAGTACGGGTATGAGGAAGGTTTTATGGTATGTATAAGGCTTCTGTCCTTTACTGGATGGCTGAGCTGAGCGTGACTTCACAAGTACCGGGTGCTTGGTGTGCCTAGCCCTAATCTGCAGTTCTGCAGTCAGCTGGGCTGGTTCCAGCAGAGCTGTGGTGTTCCATTTGTGTAATTAATACAGCTCCTAAAAGATGACTGCACATTTCGATGGCAGGATGCTAATGGCTCCAGAGAGCTCTCACGGCACAAACCTTATACGCTACTCCTCAGCTTTCAAAATAAATGCCCAGAGAAGCCTTTTTTTGTCACTGCAGGATGACCTTCTAATAAAAGGCGCTTCTCTGCCACAGCTGTGATCTCACTTTCTGTCAACTATTTGTATTTTAGTCTAACCTTACGAACGTGGAAACTGAAATGCTTTTTGGCACCGATGTGCTTAGTGCAGTGTCATCTTGGCAGCACCTGATCCTGCAAATAGCAGCGATGGAGTTTTGTCTTCAGCTGCCTGTTACCAAAACCTTAAAAGTACAGCAATGTGATCCTTCTGTTCAATTAACAGCAGCTCATCTCTGAAAAGATGGCACTGCATGGGTGACAGGAAGGCTGCTCCGGCTCCTGCAGGGCTTTGGGAAGCCTCACTGTGCTCCTCCTGCCTGGTCTGGGCTGAGCAAACCACAGTTTTTCTCCTCCATCCCAAATTCCAGCCCATTCTTGCTGCACCCTCCTGCTATCCCATCTTGGTTGCTTGCACTGATGAGGCCGAAAATGCTGTGGTACTCTCAGGATTATAAACTACCACTGCCACTTCATTTGCTTCCTTATCTGCCTGTTTCATATCTGTGTGAAAGCAGAAGTTTTAGTAAATAAAACTTATTTTCAGATGTGCCTTGTGATAATTCACAGAATCATTAGGGTTGGAAATAAACCTGTGAGAGCACCAAGTGCAACCCCAGCCCATCCCTCCATGCCCACATCCCTCAGTGCCACATCTCCACGGCTCTGGAACACCTCCAGGGATGCTGACCCCACACTCCCTGGGCAGCCTGACCCATCACCTCTCTTTTTTGTCCCATCCCTATTACCTGGTCACAAATATTGTAGTTATGGGTAAAACATAAACGTGGGGAACTGAGTGTGATTAAGTCACACAGTTATTCTCTGGGATGAATCGACAGTCATAAAGAAACTGTGCAATCCGAAGTCAGCTGTGTGGGGCATTTGCTTTCAGATTCTCCTTTGCTAGTAGTTGTTCTGTAAGTGTACAGTGCAGGCTTAATGTAAATGGCTTTTTCATCTAGGAAGCCCAAATTAAATTTGAGACCCAAGCTGGCTCTCAATAAGCTGTGTATAGATTAGCCTGGGTCATTAGGAATTCATTTATTTTGATAAGCTTTGTCAGTGCTAAACATTGCCACGATTGGCTATAGCATTAACTTAGCCCTGCTTCACGCGGGCTGGGCTGCCAGGATGCAAGTGGTGTATTTACTTAATTCTAAATAAATGTTTTATCACTTTGCTGTAATTGGATTGCTATTGTATTTCAGTAATTATTCCCAATTGCAAATCTGTTCTCTCCTTTGCAGACGTTTCGTGACTGACCTTCATGCAGTCTGTCTGAAGATGTCTTTCATGATCTGGTTCTGCATAAGTTGTTTTTTTGGGGGGTGTAGGTTTTCTGTTTTGTTTTTAAAGGGGAATTAATGCTAGGGATAGACTAAATGTGTTCCCTTCAGCGTGTCTGCAGACAAATAACTTCCTAAGTATTCAATGGCTGAACAAGGAATTGGAACGCTTGTCTGAGGCTCAGACATCTTGCCAGGGGAGTTCTGGATCACTGGATGGCAATTTTCTGCTCAGGAATGATATTCTGTGATTAAATCCTAATGGATTTCTGGAGGAGGTAATATTTTGTTTCCAAGAGGAAGGCACTGCTCAGTCTCTTGCAGCCCAGCACCTCGTTTGTGGTAGTCCTCTCTCACAGTGTGCTGTGCAGACCCAGCGAGCTGCTCTGAGTAGTCTCAACTGCATGTTTGGTGCTGGAGGTGTGTTGTTTGATGCCTTGCTAGTCACATTCAATGTAACGACGCACTGAGGTGACAGGAGTAGGGGTTCAGGTGATGTGGAGGCTGGAGGAAATGGGAGAAGCGCTTATATCCGTGGTCTGACCAACTGCATGACATCCCTGGTTACCCAGTGGGACTACAGTTTTGCTGGTTCATTGCTCTTAATGGTCAGCAATGTCCTTCCTTTCATTGTACTTCTGCAATGAAGGATGATTTAGAAATGCTAGAGCAAGGTGGACCCCGTTGTGCGGAGACATTGTTCTTAGGGCTGTCTGCTCTGCTGCCCTATGGGTGAACGCGTTTCCCTGTGATGGTGCTTGGGGGGTTTATGAGGCTGCTCTCCCAAATCAAAGTGTGTTCAGGCACTTATTGAGACTGCCCTGTTTCCTTTTGTTTCCTTACCCATTTGTTATTGACCCCAGTTTCTTAAACACAGTCTGAATTTGGGCAGTTAATTTATATATGTGGTTTATTCAAGTAATCCAATAAGTTCAGCAGAATTAACTTAAAAAAAAACAACTACTACACAAAACAGCAACAACCACAAAACAAAGCAGAACAGTTAACTTGATGCTTACCACCTGTTTCTAAAAAGAAAGCTACTTATCAAATTAACTGATACTTTCTACCCAAGAAATCTGGAACCTGACTTCTCCTAGGAACCGTATGTGAGGCAGATGTGGCAAGGCTTCCTTTTGTACTGCTCCATTCATGAATATAAATGTGGGTTTGTGCTTGGAAAATAATGCTGTTCGGTTTTGGCACGTGTCATGTTTGCAGCCTGCACCCTGACTGGGATGTAGAACTGCAGCAGTAGGTGGCAGCTTCCTTGCAGCATTCAGTGTGCAGAGCTTGGTTAGCTGGTGGCATGGTTTGAAGGGCAGATTGCAGCTGTAGGGCCCAAGGTTCCAGCGCTGTCATCACAAGTGTGGTGGACCTTGAGCTTCCCTTCTCCATTTCTGGATGGTTCAGAATAGCTTTCTATCTGAACAGCTGCTGAAAAATAGTGCTTCAGCAGTACTGTGTGATTTAGTGTGTGCTAAAAAGACGAACTCTCTTTTGGGTGTGATAGAAGGCAGCATAACTGAAAGTATATTTTTAAAACTACTGTGCTTTTTGCTTTGTTTTTTTTCTCTTATATTTCCAGGGAGGGATGAAACGATGCAGCCAGCCAGACCATCATTCCTGGAATACTTTGAGCAGAAGGCGAAGGAGAATCAAGTCAATAACTTTGGGAAGAATGTGTCTGGCCAGACAAAAAACTCATCTGATTGGAAAGTACCACAGGATGGAGACTACGAGTTTGTAAGTCTACACTACGGAATGCAATCGATGTGACAATCCTTAAGAATTTTAGTGAGAGCTGCTGTAAGATGACTGCTTGTTTTAACAGACTAATGGGAAACTTGAGCGCTTTGTAATTACCAGTGCATTTGAATGGGTCATTTGGAAGGATTTGTTTTTTATAGGTATTTCTTGGTTATTGTAACCAGTCATTATCTCTGTGTGTGTTTCTTGTTTAAGAGTGAACAGGAAAAAGAAAAGCCTGAGGACATTAAGGTAGAAAATTTGATGCCTTCATTCCCCATCACACGTCCAAAATAAAATAGAACAGTAGGATTCAGGGTGGTAGATGGAAAACATTAATCCTGAATGCAGTGTTTGGCAAAAAAAAAGCACCAACAAAAACAGCCACAGTGCTACAACCATTGAATTTCCTTGTTTTTCTCAAGCTTCAATGGTAGCTTTGGGGTTACTGTGTGAGCATCAAGCTAACCTTTTTGCTTACAAACTGCAGTTTCAGTCTTTTCTGATCACACAAACCATAGATTCTCAGGAAGTTTTCAGAAGTTAGAAGAAAAGATGGTAGGTTCTGTGTTCCATTATTTAGAAGCCTTATGAGAGAAGCATTCTGGTGTGAGCTAAAATGCCAGAAGAAACGTGCTCTGCTGAACACCGTTCCCTGCACTGCGTTTCCTTTCGGTGATGCTTCATTGCAGGCACTCCTTGCTCTGAGTGCATTGTACACCCTCACAGAGCGTGCTGCCACCACCCTTGATTCGGGCTGTCATGCTGCACTTGGTGAGCTTCACTCCACCTTCACAAAGCCACGCAGGAGGCAAACTCCCTCTGTTTGTCACGACGCAAGGCAGGCAGCAGAGGAGATGCTTCACTTTGTGGCTTGAACAACAGCAGGAGCCATTCGTTCTGGTTGTACAGCTCGGGCAGGCTGTTGTTATGTATGTTCTGCAGTTCGTGCTGCTGCATCTCTGATTTTGTTATTTAGACTGGGAAGAGCAGCTGGCAGAGGGGACCTGCTGCACTCTTTCTTTGTAGTCCTTTGCACTACGTCATGCTTAGCCTGAAGGCTCAAACTGACTGCGTGGACATGCGTTGCAAAAATAACCTGCAAGCTGCTTTGTCAGCCTGCGTATCACAGGGGCCAAGCACATGATTCCGGTCTAGTGAGGTGCCCAGTATGTCTCATTAATCTTACATTCTGCAACGTAATTTAATGATAAATCATTATTTTTCAGTGTGGCATTTCCTGGGCATTTCCCAGGAAAGTCAGCATCTTAAAAACGTTTTGTGGTCTACAGAAGATACGGCCCAAGGGAAAAAGTGCTGTAATTATTTGGTCTTTCTAATTTGAGTGATGTTCAGCAGTTGTCCTTGTTTCCAGCAAGAGGGATTTGCTTTAGCCAGCACCCATTGAGCTGTAGGTGCTGGCTTTAGGATGTGCAAGGCAGCTGCTTGACACACATGTGACCTTGTTTACTCGTTTCCATTAGTGCTGAAGTATTGCCACGTGCATAGATTACCAGTGTGCTGTGAGCAAATCATAAAATGGAGGAATAAATCAGGCCTAGGGTCACCTTCATGTAGTATCTGTAGGCAGCTTGTGTATTTCTCCGGATTGATTATGAACGTGCCGGCCTGTCCTGCATGCAGATCTTATAATGGAGCTGCCTTCACACCTCATCGCTTCCTTTTTTTGTGGGACAGGAAAAATACTTGAAAACAACCTTATATTTTTGTATGGTCCTTCTCTGGGCTGTGGAAGTAATAACTCCGTGGTAGAACCTTGTCCAAGACTTAAAACTGAACGATTTCTCCTGTTTGGTTAAAAGGGATCCATGTGTTGGCTAGCTGTGGCTAAAAGTCATGTTTTTTAACACTTATTGCATAGATGCTTTCAGTTACTAAGCTTTGCAGAGTAAAAAGGAATACAGTCTTTACATGCTTCAGGTACGTCTGTCCTGGACTTGGCTGCAGCTGTAACTGATTTCTGCACTGCCAACGTAAGTAGGTTTGTGCACTGTCTATAGAGTTTGCAGGGTTCCCAGCAGTCAGGATCAGTGAGGAGCTCAGTGTGTGCGAGTGCCTCCAGAGCCTCAGGAAATAACTGAAATATTATTGCTTTGTGCTGTTGCAGCCTAGATAAATAGGCCTTGTCTGAATCCCCCTCCTTCCCCTGTCAGTGGCACCTGGGGTCTCCTGTCGGAGGGGGAGAAAGGGGAAAAAAAGGACAATATTAAATTACAGAAGATTTTTCTCTTTTCCCTTGTGGTAAAACCATTTGACCTTTTCTTGACTAAATTGTTGCTCTGAAGCAGGCAAATAAGAAGCTATTTATATCACAAGGCAATGTCGTGTTAGATAACGGTTGGATCAAGCCCCATATGCTGCACAGCTGAAAACCCAAGGATCCTGTTCTGAAAGGTGATGAACTCCGTTCCTCCTAAACACAGTGCTTGAACCATCCCCTGCTTTTCATCTATGTTGGCATCAACCCAATGCATCTCCAGCCTTAGGTTTCTAAGGTTGAAATTAGGGCTGAGCTGATGCCCAAGGTGCTGCAGGGTGGGCTGCTAATGGGCAGGCTGCATTGTGCGTGCAATTCCCAACTGCTCTAATCACACCTCAGCGTTGTCATTGAATTTCATTTTGCCAATCCACATTAGTCACATGCTGTTGCACAGACTTAAACTAATAACGCTCAAAGATTTGTTTAGACGATGTCATGCAGTCTTTTCCTTTCCAATCTTTCAGCGGTGCCGTAGCGCAGCAGAATTAATTGTGCGGTGTTTGCTGCTCTTAAGCACTTCTGAAGGGTTATTTATTCGTAGTTTTAACTGCTCTGAGCAGATCAGTGTTGCAGTGTCACTTATGACTAAAGTGGGATCGTTCACTATTTTTACTACTACTATGGATGTAGCCTACCACTCCTGGCCCTGTAAGGCAGCCTGACAAGAGCAGCACTGGTGCAGGTTCCCCTGCCTGGAGCAGGAGGTTGAGCTGGGAACATGGAGCCAGCGGTACCAGGGAGAGAGCAACAGAAATGCCTTTCACATTTAGGGTTGTGATTTGCTCAGAGACAAAACAATAGTCTGGGAAGCTGTCAAGGAAATATGGCTTTTTTATGTTTAATAAAGTACATTTTCTGGAGATGTATTCACATCTCTTGAAGCTCTTGAATTATCTGCACTGCGAGAGCTGGTATCCCAACTGCAGCCTCCTCTACATTACTCTGTAGGCTTCAGATTCAGAAGGCATTACATCAATTTCTATTCACCTGATAGAAGTATGGTTTTTGTGTCTCTGTTTAAGCTGGTTCTAGCCAGAGCTATTGCTTAGATCTTCTTACAAGCATAACAAATGAAGGCATTGTCTTCCTAAGTTATATCCTAACTGAGGATGTAATTCTATTTGCTAAAGCAGTAAAGAAAACTTAAATTTTTCTGTTTATTGTGATAGTGTGCCATTACGCTGCTCTTCTCTGGGATATATTGTTTGTTTAATAACACCCTCATTACCGCACTTCTGGTTAGTAGGATAAAACATTACATTGAAAATAATGGTAAAAAAACAAAACAAAAACTGGTCTTTACCAGCAGAAAAGCGTACTAGTCTTGTGTCTTCAGCTTGTTCCATTGCACATAAGGCTGTTGGTTGGTGATAAAGTCATGAATGTAAGTCATAGAATCAATCATAGTGTATTGGGATGGCTTGGGTTGGAAGGGACCTTTAAGGTCATCTCTTTCCAACCCCCCTGCTGCAGACAGGGACACCTCTCTACAGACCACATTGCTCACAGCCCCAGTGAGGAAGATCTTTTCCTTCCAGTTTAGAGGAATGACTTAATGCTGAGTCTGCAAGAGCATGAGGTTCTTACTGAAAAGTGTATAGGAGCTATAGCTCTGCTGGGTGCCATGTTTCTCCTCCCAGCTCTGGGCTGAGCAGCCCCATGCTGCAGCCATCTGTTTCTTCCTTTGGAAGTGATTTATAGGGAGGAACTGCTAGGGGGCAGGTGATTTATTGTTTATCAATAACAGTAAACACGTTCTGCTTTACAATGACCAAAGGCTCTAATTTATTGTATTCTGTCTGTGAAGATGTCATTTGTCTTGTGAACAGCTCGTTGTCTACCAGTACCTGGAACATTCAATGCCTTTGGTTTCTCTGAACATTCATTTGGATAGTGTTTATTAGCAACCTAATGTTGGTGCTTTATGGCCACGCTGCCTGTTGTCTGTCCTTCCTCAATGGATTAAAAACTTGGGACTGTTTTCTGTACAGTTGCAGGCTTTGAAAACAACAGCAGACTCAGTAATTGGTTCTTGTTTTGTTGAAGCTGCTCCTTGGGTCTCTTTCAGCAATAGGAGAAAGGCATGCTGAGGATACATGGGGGAGGCAAATGCTGGAAGGAAGAGACTTTTGTTGCATGAGCAAGTTGTGTGACTTTTTATAGCTTATCAGTTTATAATGTTTCCTGCCTTTAACACAGTCCAGCGAACTTTATCTCCTTCTTACTTACCTCTGTCTTTTAAGCAGCTTGGTTTAGGTGTCTCTGCACTGATCTTTTTGTTCCTCTTTTCCTCCTCCCAAATTACTCAAGTGAATAATCTGAGCTGGTTACTGAGGCTCCAGCAAGTCTGTCCATTAACAAAAAATCCTTCAGAGCATACAGGTCTGCAGGTCGTTCAGAAGTTCATTGAGAAGCAAATAATCTCAACTGCTATTGATTAGTGAATCTTGTGATACACTCCTTATCTTCTAAGGAAGCAAGTTTCTCTGACCCTTGAGTGATGAATGAGGATTGGTTGTTCCAAAAATTAGCTTAAACATATACGGTCTTGTGTAGAACAAAAGAGAAGTTTGGTTAAAGTAGAGATGTTTTTTATTGCATTATTTTCTAAGGCTGTTGACCAAACACTCAGTGAACCTTCAGCATTTTCTGTTCAAGAGTTTATCCCCTTTGTGTGCTGTGAGCTCCCCTTTTCCCAGCTACTTCTCAAGCAGCAGCTGATCCAAATAGTCTTACTTCAATCCTAAAGTAAGTCAATGTATTTACTAGAATATGGATCAGTTTGAGAGAGAAGCCTGATCTGGGATGGCTGATGGGCATTCCTGTCCGTGTTTGCCAGAGTTGTGGCAGATTGCTGGCTGGGGTGCAGGCAAACTGAAAGGTATTTATTTGTTTGTTCTCTGCTGACTCTGAAGTAATGCTTGGAGAGCATTGAGAACAGGGCTTTTTTTGAAAGACTCATTTTTTTTCTGACAAAAGAAGGTAATCCAGAATAGAAAACTGACTTCCAAATCTATACCCTGACCATATCTCCTGCTAATTGGGTGAGATGTGGACGTACATTGCCTGGATGTAATTTCTGCTGTGAAGTATGATTTATACAAAGAGACAGCTTTTTGTGATGTTTTATTCAACAGTTTTAAATGTCACCTGCCTTGATTTATAGCACTGATGTCCCTTAAATGGATTTCCTTTTTTTCCTTCAGCCATCTGCCAAAATTTTTTAAAGCTCAGCTAATTGTTTGTTCTTCTCTCAAGTGTTACCTTGCCGACATGTTCTTCCCAACAAGTACTTTAACCACTGACATCTTTATTAAGGAAAAATGCTTTATTTTGTTACCTCCTGATCAAACATACAGTCATTTAAAAATAAGCCCTGGAACATCTTGCTTATCTTCTCTTTTCTTGTTTAAGTGGTCTTGATTCCTTTGTAGTGTTTGCATGGAGGAGGCACTCTCAGCCTTGCTGCAAACCTGAATTCATGGCTGCTTCCAAGCACTGCTGTGATTTACAGCGAGCTCCATGCCACGTAGGTTTCATAAACCTTTCTCACTTCCCGTTGTAATAAGATCAGAAGGTACACGTTTAGCTTTATGATTTGTTAGCAATACTTGCAATGGGAAGAATAGTGCAGTGGTTTGGATTTTCTATCTGCTGTAGAAGAGAATAGCTTTCTGTCCCTTTCCATTTTATAACAGGGTCATTGTTCACCACCTGCTTTCAGTTTGGTGCGTACTGACATTGATTGCAAAGCACTTACTGCTACAACTTGCTGTCAGAATTTCATTCTTGCTGTATTTTTGTCTCTCGCAGGCCTTCTGTGACATAAGGCTTTCAAACAAAACTTGCAGTGAGTGGGAAGCAAAGTGAGTCGCTGCTGTTTGCGTTGCATTGCTTAGGTCGCAGCCCTTAATGGAGACAGAAGAAATGCAGCCAGAAATCAACTTCTTGCTTTAGGGTTGTAAATGCAGCATCCTGACCTGTCCTTTCCTGACATCGTGTTTGATTGACTGAGTCACTGACTGAAAGTTGTGTAGATGAGCAAAGTGCCCAGCTGTGTTGCAGGCAGGCTGTGTGAGTGCTGGCTTTGGATCAGTGCTGTGTGCTCACGGTCAGGCTGCAGCCTGCATTGCTGCACTGGGAGGAAGGGAAAAGGAATTAATAATTGAAGGTGTGACGCTGGAAACATCTCACAGCATACTGAGTTCTTTAGAAAACCTGTCCCAGCCTTGTTATGCCCCAAGACCTGTTTTCAAGCTTGGGTGTATTCTTGGCACAGTGTTTCTTTTGGAGAGCATTGCAGCTCGGATGAGATCGATTGGAAATGCTTCTAAAATCTTCTTGCAACTCATCTGTCAGCATGAATGTTTGTAAGGGGTAACACCACTAAAAAAGGCAGGTTTGCCCAGGTTGTCTCCAGCAAGGAGGGCTCCTCTTGGTGGGTCGGCATCAGGATCCCAATAGAGCTGCTTGGGATCACCCTGGGGGATGGACAGAGAGATGAGGACAGGGGTGAAACCTGCATCCAGCCTTGTGTGCTTCCCATGGCCTCACCCAGAGCACCGCCTGCAGCTGTGTTCTGTGGAGCAGCAAAGTCCACTCTGACTTCTGGACCTGGTGCGTTTGCCTTTGTGCATATCGCATTAAATCCTATGGGAAGATCAGACGGTGCTCATTGCTGGTGTGCGGTGCCTGGCACTGCTGGGTGCCTCCAGTTTACTTCAGCAGAGGACTTTGCAGGGGAGTTTTGTCACGTTTGAGGCACCTCCAGCAATCAGAGTGATGGAGTTTGCGGTGGGCTGTGGGTGTGCTGGGAGCTTTGCCCTGCTCGTCTACGCAGTGCTGAAGGTGATCCCAAGCTTTGCTCTTCAATAGGGAGGGAGGAAGAGTCACTTAGCACACACACACAGTCTGATAGGAATATTACTGAGAAACAGAGCTCTTAATTCCTTGTTTTGCATCTCGCCTTCGCACGGTGTCATTATAAATAGATGCCTAAGTAATAGCAAACTCTTGAGAAAAGCTCGCATGGCAAAGCGTGCAGGTTCGTGTGACAAGGATTTTAAGGAGATGGCTCATTCACCAGAGAGCCGTTCTGGAACAATATTTGTCTCTGAAATACCAAACATATGCCCCTGTTTGCAAAGCCGGCAGCCTCTCCCGGGGTCGTGCAGCTATTCAATAGCAAAACGCCCTTGAAATCCCCACAGTTGTCTTTCTGCACAAAATGCTGAGTTCTCCTGCTGTCTTCCTCACATTCGCATTGCAGGATCACATTTCCTTCCCTGTGGCAGAGGAGAGGCAGAGCAGTGGCACTGCTGTACTGTCAGTTGCTTTAGGGCATACAGCATCAGGAAGCACTGTGGCCCTGCTGCAGGAGAGACCTGCTCAGAAGCAATCCTGATGCAGGGGATAGATGAGGAAGGACTGAGAGTGAAATTAAAGACATTAATTGAGTAGAGATTAATGTTTACCAGAGATGGCTTAGTCTCTGTCTCTGAAGATGAAGCTGCTTGTCCTAAGTTATTACTGTACCTTACGGACTGCAGTGTGTGAAGCACTCAGATAGGTTACTAATGCCAGCGCAATGTCTTAACACACTGTATCTCACTAAGCCAGCTTCAGCCTTCCTGGAAAAGCAGAGAATTTCAGGTTGGGGATACACTGAGGTACTTGTTTTCTTGTGCCTTACCTTTATTTTCCGCAGTAACTCTCGCTTAGTGGTTCTGAATTTCTTTCCAGCATCTTTGTCTTCCAGCAGCATCATAGTCTGCGATGTAACGCAGACAGCATCCACCTTCTGAGCAACCCCAGGGTGGTGGTTACTGCTCGTGGCTGATGGCAGTGCTGTATGGAGCAGTGTGCTATGGAGGAACTGCTCGGACTTGAGGTGTTACTGCTGCTCCTGCAGGTATTCTGCTGCACTCAGGATAAGTGATCTTGAAGAAATACGTTAATTTTTAATAAGTGAGTGAGTCAAGAGCCCATAGGAGCCCATAAACAAAGAGTGAATCTGAATGAGAAAGAAATCTGTTACAGACCCACGTACCCTTCCAGGCAGAACTTGCCTCACGTTGCTGGAGACATGAATTCGTTTTAAAGGAATCAACGTTTTCTGACAGATTGCCTTTCTTAAAAGGAAAGAGGAGAGGGAGGCAACTTGGCCAGCTGTGCACTTTGCAGTTGATTTGTAAAGCTAGCAGAATCTTCACTGAAATGATTTATCTTACCGTATCCAGAGGTATTTTGGTACTCCTTACTTAAGGAAATTAAAGCATAATCACTTAGAGGGGGGTTGGACCTGCTGTGCTTTTTCTTAATCCAATCTCTGGCCAGCAAGTGTATTTTATAAGCAAGCGATGCTCTTTTTTTTTGCTGGTTCTTTTTGTCCTCCTTGTCCAGACAGGCTGACCTTTTAGCTTGGTTTGTAATTCAGTTACTGAAATAAAACCAGTGAGATAACCTGACTTTGTGGCTATAGGATTACTCAGCTACTTTCTGAGTCCCTGAAGGTTCTTAAGGTTTGGACCTCCTGAAATTTCCTGCTGCAGAGCAACACCAAAACCATTTGTCATTCCCTTTGTTTAGGTTAAGTGTTTATAGTACTTGGGATGGGTTTGGAAGTGAATAATTGATAATAGTGCTGGAATAGAAGGGAATTTAATCTTGAAGCTCAGAAGATTAAAATGCAAAAAAGAGAAAGGAAAAAGCCATTGTTTGTTGGTTTTTTTTCCTGGCCAGTCACATCAATGAAGATTCCTTTGGATGTTGGGTTTTTTTCCCCCTGAATACAATTTCTATACATTGCTGAGGGTAATAACACTATGTAGATGCTATATGGTTGTGCTGGCGGTGACGATTCCTTGAGCCTTTTAGGGGTTGCACTAATGAAGGATAAGGTGCAGCTTTTGGCTGTGAGCAGCTCTGGGATGCCAGCAGTGCTGATGTGCAGCGTGGTGCTCACACAGCTGGGCCATCTCTGTCTTCTGAATGCTGCTCTGTGCTGGTACGTCTACAGAGCCTGAGCTGCCAGCAAGGTCTGTGTGTGTTCTGTAGTCCTCTGAAAAGTGTATTAGGAGTTTTCTGACACCCTGCCAACTGCAAAGCTCCCCCCGGCTCTGTGGGCTTCAAGGAAACGGGGCAAACCTGCAGACTGAGAAGGGCAGCCAGCAGAGGAAAGATGCCTCGTGGGTGATGAAGGAGCAGATGTGTATCTGAAGTGTGTCTATTTATCTCTTCAATAGCAGTGACAGAGTTGGCAAATGTGCTGGAGCGAGGTCCTTGCTGAACCAGCGGGATCAAACCGTGTGGTTATAAATAAAGCCTGAAGAAAGAGAGAGCTTGCTGCAGAAGAGACAGATCCTGAGCTGGAGGCAGCTTCTGCCTCAGAGCCAGCAGTGAAGGAGCTCCTGCTGTGAGGTAGTGCTGGTGCTCAGACCGTTCCCCAGAAGCCCATCACTGTCCCTTGACAGCTTTAGCAGCCTTGCTAAGCTGGGCTGGAAGGAGGTCCTGCTCAGAGCTAGCCCTGCCTGGCAGTGAGCGGGCCAGAGGGGAAGTGGTTTCCAGTTACTCCACATGCACTGGGATCAGGCACCTTTATTGCAATCATATCAGCAGAGCCATGTATCAGATAGCTCGCATCCTTACTGGTGTTGTTCTGGGACTACCAGGAACCTTAAATCTCCACTGCTGCAGAAGTGAGATACAGCTGTCCTAAGCACACCAGCAGAGAAGGGCTGGGTCTTCTCCAGTACACTTCTAAAACAGTTCTTTTCACTTCAGCTACAATTGAGTGCTGAGTGCATTAGTGTCTGCCTGTCCTCCCCAAAAAGGCACGTTGCCATGTTACTGCTGCAGCTGATTGCTTTGCACTGACTTGGGTTGTCTTGGCCTCTGAAGCTCGCAATGATCTGCTTGAAAGTTGGGGTCATCTCTCTTGTGCGGAGTCATCTCTTGTCCACACAGGGTGATCTGAAATTACTGTCTCCAAATGTGCACTCACTGCATCTCACCACAGTCCCTTTCTTTGGTAAATTCTGGCCACGGTGCTGTTTGACTTGTGCTGGATGTTTTGCAGCCCACGGTGTGTTTTGTTAAATAATTAAGGTGCATTAAAAGCAGAAGCTTGTGCTGCTGAGACTTATTTTTCAAATCCTTTGAAAGATTAATATCTGTATTTTTAATCTTGCATGAAATCCCACCGTGAGTGCATTTCATCCTCTGCTTTCATAACAATATGAAACTTCTCATGCTAAAAAGGGAGGGGGGGAATCGAGGTAGTTAATGTTTGTGTTGGGGCTGGAGTTGTGATTTACTGAAGCCTGTCTGTGGCATGGCTGCAGGCTACAGATGTGTGAGGTTGTGGGGACCTGATAATCAGGATGAGAAGTGGGCAGGAGTGCCTGCAGGTTCTTAAGGTCCCCATGTCCCTTGCATTGGACACAAGGTTATGGTGAATAACTGGTTAATGCCTGCTCGTACATTCCATCAAGGCCTTCTAACGCTGGGAACATAAATGAGAACAAGGCACTTAATTTTTAGATCAGTGATTGAAAGGATGCCAAATGGGACTGAGCCAGCATTTCAGGAAAAACGCTAAGGGAAAATGGCATGCTATTCCAACACCAATTTATATCAGCATTTTCAGGACCTAGACTCCAGAGCACTGCTTAGCATGAGAAATCACCCTCTTCATTTCATTTTGGCCTGAGAAATTGAATGCTTTTTTTGCTGTCTTAAAAAAAAAAAAGGTGCATAGTACTGTGCAGTGATCTGTTTCCTCCGGGTGTATTTGGTATGAGCGTTTAATTGATACTGCACTTAAACAGCCTTTCAGGTTGTAGAAGGCTAATTCCAGAATAACCTGAGTTCTTACAGCTATCAGAGCTCGTGTCCATGGGCTGTGATCTCTGACAGCTCTCCCCAGCTCCTGGGCTGCTCTCACACGCAGCGCTGCGCTCCGAGGTGCTGCCACAAATAGCTGCATGTAGCACCCAATGAGTGTCTGCTGCCCAAAAATGAAACTCTGCTTGAGGAGGTGATAAAAGAAGAGTTGGGAAGTTGAGGTGGATGTGCGTCAGATGGAGTTGCCGGATCCTGACTGCAAAGCGTAAGCATTGCCCTAGGATTTATTGGAAGGGAAATGTCCTGATAGCATTGCTGCTGTTGTTCCTTTAGCCTGGCTGTTGCTGTGCCTTGTTCCTTCCTGCTCTTTGTCCCTAATGATTTCATTACCACGTAGTTGGAGCAGCTCTCAGGTGGTTTGGTGTTATCCAGGTGGCTGCTGTTCCTAAGCGCCTTGTCTGATTTTGGAGTGTCTGGTCCTTTATATATAGCCTCGACTTCCATATTCCTCTGCAAATCAGAACCCTGCTGACACGTAATGCCTGTGGCACCCAGGAGCTGGCAAACATCCTTAGATACCCCATGATCTCAGCAGGTTCCACAATGTCTGCATGTGCATGTGCATATGCTGCTTCTATCAAACTCATTTTAATCTGAAAGTTTATACTAATTCTGAGGTTTGTTATAATAGTAGCGGTGGTTTTTTGTCATCTATAGCAGCAAACTCCTTTATGACATGGCTTGGAGAACTTCTTTTGGATGGGCAGCCTTCTGAAGCCATGCACAGCATTGCCTGCCTGCATGCAGAGCGTTGTGCTCCTTGCTAACACGATTCGAGCCGCTTTGAGTTTGTTTAGGGGCTTTGATCTCTGGGTGTGCAGTCAAGAATTGTTAAACAGCGGTGTAAAACCAGGCAGAAAGGGGAGGGGGAACAACAAAAGCTATGCTCGAGCGAGAATTATGTTTTTTCTTTAGTTCCCATCTAGCTGATGTCTTTTCCCTGTGTGGCGTGGGAAGCTGCAGTTTCATTATTTCTGTATTTCAGTCTTCAAACTCCCACTGCCCCTTATGAAGTGAGAAACGCTCAAGCCACTTTTTCAAAGGTCTATTTAAAACTTGGAAGTCGACATCAAGTTATGCTGAGCAGTGGGTGCCACCTGGAACATTGGGGTTGAAGGCAGGCTGGTAGCTGGTGTTCGCTTCCTAAACAGCCCACAGCTGCTGGTGGTAATTCTGCAGGGCTGCTCAGATGTTTTCACCGTGAGGAAATAACCCCATCTCACTTATGGCATTTATATTCTGCTTGTGCTCCAGAAGGCAGCATCCGTCTGCAGATCTGCGAGGTGATAGGATAACTGCAGCCCCTCTCTGGTGATGGATGGGTTCACGTTGGGCATCAGCTTCAGGAATTTTAAGAGAGTGTTGGAAAACAAAGCCGATGTGGTGTGCACAGTGGGGGAGATGCAAAAAAAAGGCTTTGCATTAAATCTCTGGATCAGATGCAGCATCAACAAGGGAAAGGGAAAAGCTGCAGGAGGGCAGTGCTTGGGGTTCCTGTGACCCCAGTGGAGAGGTGGCAGGAGTTTGTTCTCCATTGGAATGTTATGCTGGGAGGGAAGAGTGTTACAGCTGCTGGGAAATGGCTCCTTTCTGTCTGATGCTTATAATTCATGCAGCAAATGGACGTTCTTGGCAGTCTGTTTTGCAAGAGGAGCACTAGGAATGGGAGCTGAGGTGGGATGCTGGGCAGCACTGTATTTATGGCAGTGGTTTGGGCTGGCTTGAGGCAGCGGACTGCTATGCTGGGCCCCAAACTGACCGTGCTGCTGTCCCTGCTGCAGGAAAAGGGTCTGACATTCCTGCAGAGATCCAAAATGTTCCCCTTTTGCTCACATTCAGTTGCATTCAGAATATTGTGTTGCAGCCACACTTGCCTCAACTGTAACAAACGCTAGGGGTGACTTTTTTTATGATATATTTTCTTTATATGCTGATTTGAAAGGATGGTGACTCGGGGAGGCAGTTTGCTGAGGTGAGCACTGTGCAGTGAATTTGTTATCAGTGTCTGAACTGCTTGCAGAGGGATGTCAGCTTGTGGATCTGTTACTTGGAGGAAGAAATGGTGCCTCACAAGCTTGCATAGGAAGAAAGCTGTTATTCAAATAGTTAAAAGTTAGCTTGGTGCACATGGGACCTTGCTTGAACATTTCCCTGCTCTACCCCTTCTCCTTGTTGCAAGATACATTTCATTGTAAGACACCAGCCTTAGAACAAGTGTTTGATATCAGCCTTTACATTTGAAATGCAGTTCCTTTCTTTAAAAGGTTGTCATAGCTGTTTGATCACGGCAGATGAAAATAGATAGCTCTGACAAAGGCATTTGGGCTCTTTACCAGAGAAGAATCGCTGAGGAGTGAGGAGGGGATGGGGCTGAGCCCCAGGGCTGAGCCCAGCTCTAATTGCAGCTTATCAGCGCTGAGACTTCGCCCTGAGCATCATGGGATGCTCTGTCCTTGTCCTCTTCTTACTTTGCTCCTGGCGCTTCATTAAGAGAATGATGTTGCTATCCCTGAAGCCTAACCCTATGGAGACAGATGTGCCAGCCTTTAAAAACTTCATTTCCAGGAGAAAATGTGTCTGTGGGGCTGGTTTATAGGGCAAGGCCATGCAGCAAAGTGAAATGGAGACTGTCAGGTTCTAAGTTCTCCTGTTTTTCCATTCAAAGATGCATGTGCAAGTGAGAAGATGACATGTGGGAGTGGGGCCAGGCAGCCTTGCTCCCCTTCCCCTGCTCTGTGTGAGCACTGTCAGTGCACTGACTTCCCTCTCCTCCCTCCCAAACACCTCCCTTCTGCTTAACCCATGATCAGCAGCCTGGTTCTGCATCACCTACCTGCACAGGTAATATACTTCCAGGTTTTGTTCATATTAATCATAAAGTCATTACGGCTGGAGAGGACCACTAAGCTCTGATGTTCAACCTGTGTGTACAGAGGTACCTGCAGTTGTGTGCGCTTTCACTTCTGATGCCCATATCTTTTGTTTCCTCTCCCTGGCAGCTGAAGACGTGGAGTGTGGATGAGCTGCAGAGGAGGCTGTCAGCGCTGGACCCCATGATGGAGCAGGAGATTGAGGAGATCCGCCAGAAGTATCAATCCAAGCGGCAGCCCATCCTCGATGCCATTGAAGCCAAGAAGCGGCGGCAGCAGAACTTCTGAGCCACGGGTAGAATGTCCTTCCAGCCTCCAGCAATCAGCTCCTTGCTTCTATGACTACTAAACAGGTTGATTTCTATTGAAATACGCTAGCAAAATAGAGGGCAATACTTCTGCTCATTTATTTTTCCATAGCACCTTTGTGAACTCAGGAATGCCATTGAATGGAGAATCCTCGTGGTGTGTTTTAATTTAGGCACATATTTAAAGCAGTATCCGAAGGAGTTTTGTTACTGTTTTTAGATGGATTATTTTTAAATCAGATGAGCGGATAGAAATAAACCGATGGAAGATGGCTCACTCTCCTTTCATATGAACCTTTCCATACTCTGTTTCCCTTAAGTTAATATGAATTGTGTATTTAATGGCTGCATCTGTTGTGGTTTATTTTTTGTTGTTTCTGTTGTCCTTTGTGAATGCACAGACTGTTTCAAGCTGATGACTGTATGGTTCTGCTGTTAAGGTACTGATAAGTTTTAGGTCGCTGAAGAGAGTAGATGAGAACACCTGCAAACTGGCCCAGCATTTTGGAAGACACTTAAATCTCATTTTTAAACAGCCTGTAATAAGCCCCATGCCTTACACTTTGTGCTTTGAGCGAGTGGGATTTCTTCAAGACCTTGGTTTTGTTCTTTGCTTATGTACGTTAGGAATTAATACCAGTAGGTGAAGTGTGTTGTGCCTCCAGAAGTTACGTTCTGTAATGTAAAACCCACATTGACTTAAGGCCGAAAGCCAATCGGTGGTCGGACCTGAAACAGAGCAGGTTCCCCTTCATCTGTCCCTTTGGAAATGTCCTCCAGCTGACAGCAGAGTGCTGGGAGGGCACAGTGTGTGAATGGGTGGAAGTCAAGTGAACCTCCCTCAGAATTTGGTACTTGTGCTGCGTCTGAGAGCACTGAAAGGGCTGTGCAGTTTGTGACATATTTCATACGCTCCATCATTTCAAATTGACCTCTTTAGGTGCTGGAATAAAACCTTCACAATCCTTCACCTTTCTGCCAGGCTTAGCACGTCAAAAAGTTAAACTGAAAGCAAACATTTGTTGGGGTATCAGAGATGTGTGTTGTCAGATGGAGTGGAGGCAGAGCTGATCCGTAGAGGCCAATGGCTGATGTCCCAATGGCCGGTGTCTGGGAAGAGATTTGTTCTCTTCCAGTCCCTCCTTTCTCATTCAATTTCCTAACGTGGGTCGGTGGCTGAAGATGCCCTGCATGTACAATCACTGAGGATGGTGCAGTTCGCTCCCAGTGATGGAGCTGAGGAGCAGTGTGAGGTGAGCCCCAATCCGGGCACAGAGCGAGTAATGCCTCTGCATGGCTTTATGATGAAATATTTGAATAGAACCATGTGTTCTTACCAATTTATTTTTGTTTTGCTCTGATGGAGAGAAGAGTTTCCATGTCATCCTCTGAAACAGGCCTTGGTACATCCCGCAGGTAATTCAACTAAACAGCACTGTCTCCTGACTCAAATGCTGCTCATTCCATGCCTCGAGAGGCACTTGTTCCCTGCTTGCAGCAGACTGCTGACTACTGTTAACAGATATACTCCGTTGCTGTGAAAGGAATCAAGCCATTTGTACCCCTCTGCAGATCTGGCTGTGTCGGTTTGTCCCACTGTGACCAGCAGTGTGAGCAGCACTGTTCTGCCAAGCCTGCTTTGTACCTCTGGTGGGACACAGGGATGTGGGATGTGGCAAACCATGCACTGCTGGTGTGTAACACCGGTCAGGCAGATCCTGCTGGGAGTAGTTTTACCTCTGCACTGTGTAGGTAACTTTCTGGTCATCGTAGGGCATTAGAAAACCCAAGTTTTAAGTGAAGCACCACATCGTGGTGTGTGCTTTTGGAATATGCAACCTGTGACTGCTGTAACTGAATGTAAGCGCCGTTGAGATGCTCTGCTTTGCTGGTGTGATTGTCTTAAAACACAGCAAATGAACCAAAATAAGTGAAACTGCTCCGACTGCCTTTGAACCTTTCTTATAAGCTTGCGATGGCCGAGACTTGATGGTATTTCTTGCACTTGGAGCTCGAATTATTTTCTCCTTCTCTGATTATCGAGTAGAGAGAAAGTAATTCCCTTTTTGATCCCCTTGTAGAGCATCGTACCCTCTCGGTTCTCAGAGTCTTACAGACTAAGACCAAGGCTCACACCCTCAAGGAGAGCTGTTCTGACGGGGTTTTTAAGCAAAACACTTGCTTAATTTTGAAGCTGCATTCAAGTGCTCCTTGGGCCCATCTGCATTGCTGAAAGCGTTCTGGACAAACCCTGATCTTTTCTTCTGAAACCCAGAGATACTGATGATGTCAGTCATACAAGACAATAATGTGAAGTTTGTAGCTTTAACTTTTTTTGTAACAAATTAGCAACACTGGCATAAAGTGCTGACTTGAAATGCTATTTTGTAAGATCTGCCTGTTTGTATATAATAGTGTTGGGTCCTTAGTTTATATATGTATGAAATAGTAACTTTTATTGCGTTCCTCTGAGTTTGATACAGGAGGTTGTGTTTGATCTTTCTCAACATTTCTTGCCTTATTTGTTCGAAGGGGCAAATAAACTGTCCTTATGGAGAGCTTCAGTGTCCTGACTGTTCTGTACGCATCCGCAGAGCTGGCAAGCAGTGACAGGAGGTGCTTTGGGACCAGGTGCAGGGCAATCCATCCCTTCCTATGCAGCAGGTGAGGTTCGAGTCGCGCTCCTAATCCTGGCTGTGCTCTCAGCTCGCTCGCTCAGAACGCTGACAGTGAGTGGGTGCTGCCTTCCATGGCGAACTGTTGGCTTTTACGTGGTTTCCCTGAGCAGTTACTAAATCTGTCCCGAAGGGATGACTAACTGAAGCAGAGACAGAATTCATTCAGGAGGCAGCTTGTGTTAGCAATGCCGGAAGAAACAAAATAGATGTGAGCTTTTAAATGTTAGGAAGGAGTGTGGAATCCAATGGGAGGGAGGCTGCAGGCATTCCTAGAAGCTAGGAAAGCCCGGAGCACTTATGTGCTCTTAGCAACATCATCATGAAGCCACAGAACACCTGCACGAAGGGAGGGCTGCATCCCAGGGGAGTCCTCACCTGCACTCCTTTCATGCTGCAGAGATATGAATTGCATGTGGCTAACAGACCATGGCTGATGGGTAGCCCTCATTTTGTCCTCTTTCCCTCTGTCCATGGGCCAGAGGAGCCCAAGCAGGAGCTCAGTTAAATGCTCTCAGTGTTGGCTGACAGCCCTGACTTGAGAGCTGATGATTTCTCATTGCATTAATCACTCCAGCAAAATTTAATAGTCAAACCAGGAAACACCCATCAGCTATTTCCAGACTGAGAGTGACTTAATTACCCTTTAATTTAAGAGCCCAGGAAAGCAGCCAACTTCTTTAAAAACTTTAGAACAATTCAATCCCATCTATGAATCGCATCCTGCCCTGCTCCCTGCCAGCTCATTGCTGTTAACTTAATAAAGGCTGGGTCCCACCCAGAGCTGTTGCAGCAGCAGGACAGCCCTTGTGCTGTAGTGAGGGGTCTCCTGTCCCCCAGGTCCTGACCCTTAAGATCTCCTGGTTTTCCCATACCCAGCACAGAGCTCAGGGCAGCCAGGGCTGTGGCAGCTGGCAAAGGGAAAAAGTTCGAAAGAAGAAATGAAGTTTGCTTTGTCCCAAAGCAGCGTTGTCCAATTCTCGGCAGCGTGAAATAGCTTAATAAGGTCACCCCTTAATCACTGTCCCCTGGAGGTAACTCAGTCCTTCATCAATCACTTTTTGAGTGCAGAGGGCGGTTTATGTGGAAATAACCTGATACAGCGTTTAATTGATTTACCCACTGTGCCAAATGAGAGCACAGATGCCCTTGGGAAAGCTGCTGCCCCAGGGGTGTGTGGTCCCTTCGCTCTGATGGGCGGTGGCAGAGCTGCTATGACACAGAGAACCAGCTTCCCAAGTGGGTCACTTCCATCTTTAATAAAATATGCCGTATGCATCCCATGCATAGATAGAAAAATTAATTTACATGCTCTTTTAATGATTTGCATAATGCTTTTTTAGTTAATACATGTCATTCAGTCTTCCTATTTTAGTACATTTTGCTACTGGAATATTTATGGAGAGAAGGGGAAACTCCTTCCTTTGTTCAAGTAAGAGTGGAGTGGGAGCTGGACCGGAGTAGATAGTGCTGGAAGACATGGACGTGAGCATCCACACCCTGCTCCCACCTGTGCAGAGAGGATGTGTCTGCACCAGCTCCATCGTCTCTTCCCCGAGGTCAGCAGTCCCTGTGGCAGAGCCATCCCCATTCACTGCCGTGCCCTGAAAGCCATCTGCGTGGCTCTGGCTGGTCAGCTGGCTGCGGGGTGCACGTTGCTGAGGGAATTGATGCTGGGATGTGTGCAGCCAGGTCAGGGGCCAGGTAGGGTGGGGGTGCCCCCCTGCCTGGTTGTGAGGGGTCAGGCAGGATCTGGTGAGGAGCAGTGCAAGGTCCGTCTGTCCCCACTCCCTGCACAGAGGCTGCAGCCCCAGCTCCTCCTGCTCCAGGAGTTGGGGGCACACAGACACAGCAGAGGCAGCTGCTCTGTGCCCAGCAGTGTCCCCTGTGCCCTGGCAGCCCTGGGCAGGCTCTGTGCTGCATGGGCTGGGTGCCAGTGTCTGCAGCAGCCACTCCTCTGGAAGGAATGCAGGAGCCCCACAGACAGGGATGGGGACACCTGCAATGCAATGCAAGGAGGGCCATGGCCAGCCAGTCCTGCTGCAGGGTGGATCCCACGCCAGGCACTGCCGCTCCTACTGGGCTCATTCTGCACCTACCTGGACCCCCCGTCCCTTGCATTGGTCTCAGGGAGCAGGGAGGGCACCAGGGGTGAGACTGCGTCGGTCAGGGCTGCCCCTCCCCAGGGAGCTCTCGCTCATTGCCTCTGAGTCCTGCTCGCTCTCCATCTCCTCGGGCTTCTTCTTCTCACTGTTCCTCACGGCAGCCTCCAGTGCCTTTTGCTTGCGGTAGAAGTGGGAGAACTTGTTGAAGATGATGGTGATGGGCAGTGCCACAACCAGGATGCCGCCCAGGATGCAGCCCGAGGCAGCCAGCTTCCCTGCCACAGTGACGGGCACCACATCACCATACCCCACTGTGGTCATGCTGACAGTGCCCCACCACCAGCATGCCGGGATGGTGTCAAAGCCAACATCCTCCTCCTTCTCTGCAGTGTAGGCTACGCCAGAGAAGACAGACACCCCCACAGCCAGGTAGAGCAGCAGAATGCCCACCTCCCGGTAGCTGTGCTGGAAGGCAAAGCAGAGTATAGTGAGTGAAAATGAACACATGCAGGGCACTGAGTTATGCCACTCTGCGGTCCCAGATCCTGCATATAGCATCACCTAGCACCTGCCTGCCCATAGACAAGGTACAGCCCTGCGGCATTGAACATCCCCTGGGCTGGGCCCAGGACCCGTCCCCATTGGGCACCACGGAACAGCTGAGCTTGCAGATGGGGACCCAGGGTGGTGGCAATGGGATATGGATGTGCACAGGGTGGGATCCAGAGGCAGCCCACAGGGCTGAGCCTGGGGATGTGGGGAGTGAAGCAGGGACAGGGCTGGGGACAGAGCAGGAGCGCTGCAGTTCTCTCCCTTTCTGGGTGTCACAAGTGGATTTCTTGGCTGTTTTTACCTGCTGATCTGCCAATTTGCTTTTCATCTTTTAGGGAAAGGAAATCAGAGTTCAAACAATGTGTTATTTGCAAAAGCCCCACAGCAGCTCTGGGGCTGCTCCCAGGGAAGGACAAAGAGCTCCAAGCTTCACAGATGTGTCAGGTTGCCAAGAAAGATGCTCTGGGCTGGAGCTCAGCAGCATGTCTGCAGGTCCCAGCCAAATAACCCTATGCATCTTTAAAGAGCATCAGTTACAGCCCCGGGATGCGTTGGAGGACAGAGGTGAGGGGAAGGCAGGCTGTTTTCCCCTGCTGTGTGTGCATGGTGCCTTCCCTCCACTGCAGCAGAAGAAAAATGAAGCAAAGAGCCTGGGCTGAACCCAGCCAGAGATACCAGCATGGCAACCAAGCCCATGGTGACACCTGTCCCACATAGGTGACACAGGCCCCTCTGGGATGTGCAGCTCCAGCTCTGCCATCTTCATGTCCAGGCCACCAGAGGGGCAGATGACAACCCACGTGGGTCCCTGGAGCCCAGACTGCCCGGTGTCAGTGTCACAACCCCACACCTGTTGCTCCCATCAAATTCAGTGGACACTGGATCAAACCCCAGGTATTCTGAAGACCGCTCAGAGTCTGTGATGCACAAATGGCATCAGTCCCTCTGCCGGCACTTTGGTGGCAGCAAACAGCTCCTTGCTGTGCCAGACCCATTGCTCCCTGGCCATGAGCAGGCTTTGTTCCTCTGCTACTGCTTTTTGCAGTAGGAACTAAATTATAATTAACACTATATTGTCATTTTCGTGCCCAGTGAGTCCCAGTGCCAAGCTGCTGCATCAGCTCTGTCTGTGTCCACCCTGGCTGCAGCTGGCTCGGTGTCCCCAAGAAGTGCCACTCCGTCACATCACCGTGGGGTTGGTGGGCAGAACTGAGCGCTGCTCCTCCTGCACCTTGGTGACACACAGGTAGGCTGGGCAGCCCTGCTGTAGCCTCATTGCACTTGTGTGGAGTGCAGAGAGGGCTCAGGGAGCCTTTCCCACATGTGCAGTTTTATTTATATTCTGTGAGCAGTTTTACATGTGGTTGCCACTTGCTAATTGCTCTTCTAAGGTGAGTTATCAGAAACAAATGTGCTGCAGGCATCTGCATTGCAAACAACACTCCCAGGACTTTGTTTTCCTCCCCAACCCTATTTGGGGGCTGTTCTCCCCATGCCTCCAGCCCTGGCTCCCATGCCCACAAATGTTTTGTGCCAGCAGTGCCCCATCATGAAACCCAGTTGCCTGCTTTTGGTCTGTGCTCCCTGTGCATGGCTCAAGCCTGTGCTGCTCTGCGTGACCAGCTTGAAGGGGGCTGGCTTTGGGGTTTGTCTTGGAGTGGTCACCAAGAAGGAGAGAAAATTAAAGTCTGGGCTTAATTAGCTGGAGTTCCTATGTGAGTGCAGGTAGGGAAGGGGGCAGCTTCACCCTCCCTTGGTACATTAGCTCAGTGGGGATGGATGAGGGAGGGCCGGTGGGGACAGGGGAGACCAGCACAGGATGGCTGAGCTGTAGTGATGGAGATCAGGACCACAGTGACAGGTGGTGAGGGGCTCAGTGCCTTCATGCTTCATCTCTTGTCACAACAAGAGGGCATGACATGGGAGATGAGGACCCCATTTCACCAGACCCTTATGGGTGCCACCTCCCAGCATGCCAGCATCCTGCTCCTACGCTGGCCCTCTGCAAGCCCTGGCTGTGTGTAGAAGGATTCACTCAGTGCCCCTCACACTATGTTGCCTTAGCATGTGCATGTCCACAGCCCCCGGCAGTCTTCCTGGGCAGCACCCAGAGCTGGAAGCTTGCTGCAAACAGCATCGCTCATCCCCACCCAGCACAGAGCCCTCTGCTTGCCCAGAGACCACAGATGGGAGATGGCCAGCTTACCTTTAGGGTGGCCCCCAGTGACCGCAGCCCGGTGGAGTGCCGCGCCAGCTTCAGCACGCGGAAGATGCGCATCAGCCTGAAGACCTGCACCACCTTGCCCAGGTTGCCCAGCTCCGAGTCGCTGCCCGCTGTCACGTCCACCAGCAGCGTGAAGTAAAAGGGCAGCACCGAGACGATGTCGATGAGGTTGAGTGGGTGCTTGAAGAACTTCTTGGGGTTGGGGGAGAGCAGGAGGCGGGAGGACACCTCAAAAGTGAACCAGGAGATGCAGAAATACTCCAGTTTGTGCAGGACGGGCTCGTCGAGCACAGCACCGCTCTCATCCACCCGCTGGTACTCAGGCATGCTGTGGATGCACATGGTGGCGATGGACACCAGCACCACGCTGATGGACACGAAGCTGAACAGCTTGCTGGGGATGGAGTAGCCGGGGTTCTCCATAGTGAGCCAGAGCCGCTTGCGCGCCGTGCCGCAGCGCAGCGTGCTGTAGCGCAGCAGCTCGTGGTTGATGTCTGAGATCTCATCGGGCGACGTGTCCACGCTGCTCACCTCGCTCTCTTCATCCCAGGTGTGGTGCCGGCCCTCCAGCTTGCGCTCATGGTAGCGGTAGCTGCAGCACGAGTCCAGGAAGAACTCATTGATGCCCCAGTACTCGATCTCCTGGCAGAAGGAGAAGACACACAGCTCGTCCATCACATGCAGCTTGCCCGTCTGGTAGAAGTGCAGCACGTAGAGGAAGAAGCCAGGGTTGCGGTCAAAGTAGAACTCCCGTGCGCTCACATCGTAGTCGTCGCAGAGCTGCAGGATGGACTCCTCTGAGTCGCAGGACAGCAGGCGGCCCAGGCGCGTGTCAGGGAACTTGGAGAGAGCGCTGGGGCTCAGCCGCCGACGCAGCCCTCCCACGTTGATGTTGATCAAGTCCTCCTCGAAGGCGGCACCCCAGTATGTTAAGGTCTTGTTGACCATGATCAGCAAAGCAGGAGTCCCTCCACCTGTAGGTGAGATGCAGAGGGGCTGGATGGGGGCATGTAGGAGATGGGAGGTGCCTCTGGGCTTTGCTCTTTGGTGTTGTGGGGAATTTCCACGGCAGAAGTGCCAACACAACACACCTGCCTGCTGTGTTTGTACGCGTGTGTCCCGCCGTGTAAAATATTACCATTTATTTTTATAGTGATGAAACATAACAGAGATATGACTCAGAATCGCTGATGGCTCTGAAATAAGAACCTGTATGTCAGGAGGGATAAAAACGTGAAGTCCTGATTTCAGTGTTTTTGCAGGTTTTGGGGAGCCCTGCTTTTTTGCACAGCAGCAATGGCATTTGCCACTGAAAAGCAGATCTAGCACCTAACGGAGAGCAGCATCCCCATACCCTGAAGTACATTTACCCGTCTTGACCTGAGGTTTAAATCAAGGTGAATGCTGCTTGCCATCCAAGTCACCTTGAGAACAGATGCCGCTCACCTTGTGCACCCAAGTGCTGCTGTTTGCAGAGCCATAGCAGAGCTGGCAGGGCACAGCCATACAGCCCTGGCACCAGGTTTACTCAGCCCCCACATCCAGATTTTCCCCTATACATCTGCTGCTTTGGGCAGCCCCTGGGGGCTCCTCTGTGACTGAATGTGGAGCTCAGAGCAGAGCAGGTGAGAGAAGGTAGCAGAGCCCTGAAGAACAGCCCTTGGTGGGGTGGGTTGGGGCTGAGCGCAGGCTGAGGGTGCAGCCCAAGGATCTCTGATGGAGATTCTCCTTCCCGATGCTTGTTTCTGCACACAGAGCAAATGACTTCTGCCCACGTCTCACTTTCATCTAGGAATCTAAAGCAGCAACTAAGAGTTCTCTAATTCGTAGTGGTGAGGAGCTGAGCTGAGCCTCAGGGCAGTGCAGGGTTTGGACCCAATGCTGTGTGCTCTCCCCGTTGGATCGCCGACACCGCGTGGTGTCTGCGGGGCTCTGTGCTGCAAAAGGATGGGGAAGGTCGGCTGTGTTTCTTTGCAAAGGCACAATGGGCAGAGAATACAAATGTGTCTGTCTGGAGAAATGTGAATTTGCTAATTTCCCTTTTAGTTACGCCGCCGTCTCCATAAATGATGGAACAGATGAAGCCTGATTCTTCCTGCTACATTTGGGAATGTACTGTAAGCTGTTTTAAGGAGCAACTATTGGAATTGCACGAGCCCAGCGTGAACTGGGCATTCACTTGAATATGTGCCTTGTGGAGAAAAAAATATATCTCTAATACGTGCATTTATGACAGCAAAAAATTACATATAAAAGCAGATTGAGCCTATCTGTGTGAAATGCTACAAGAGTTTCCCTTGACAACGTGGTGGGTTTTTTTTCTCCTGAAAGGCTTTCCAGTGGAAGTTATGTATACGTATTGCAACTGGCAGAGGGGACCCAGGGGGGCGGGAAGGGAGATGCTCATATTCAAGGGAGGATGTGGTGAATGCAGGGAGTACTGCACGAGGGGGTTTTCCAAACAGGTACAATGGATTTAGATTAACAGTCCAAATAAAAAGCCCTGTACTCACCTCTCAGCACGGCTTCCCGGCGGCGTGTCTCAGAGGAGCCATTGGGAACGCGGAGCAGAGGAAACCCTTCAGCCCCTACTGCAGCCCAGCCCTATGCACCCATTTGTCCTGGGTGTGCTTAGAGTAGGGTGCCCATGGGGCAGGGCTGGGGGAAACGTGGGGCTGAGCTCCTGTCCTCAGCACCGGGGGCAGCTTGGGCAGCACTGGGGAGGCACCGCTTTACTCGTCATGCAGAAGAGCCCCATTCCTATCGCTGAGCATCCCTGTGCTCGCCGAGTGGAGAATGCTCAGCAGCATGCCTGTCCTTGGGCGGTTTGCCTGGGGGACACGGGGGGAGCACGGAAGGGGCTTCCCACTGCTGGGAGACACAAAGAGTGAGCTCCTGCTGCACGCTGAGAGGCCACCGAAGTGCCCAGGGTTGGGAGGCAGATGGCGGGGGGATTCCCTGCCTTCCTTGAGGGGGGATGACCAACCTCTCCGCTGTCTGCTCAGAGCTGGCAGCCCAGTGCTGCTGCAGACGATGCGCTGCCCTATGCCACCCTCTGCCCCCAGGTTTTGGGCAGCAGATGCACAAATCTGGGGTGTGGACCCCCGGGCCCCTGAGCTTCTTGTGGGGAAGGAAGGGAAAGCCCTTCGGTGAGCGGGGCTCCCCTACCGCCGCCTGCGGAGGGACCGGGAGGGGTATCCCCGATCTCCGGCTCCGAGCAGCATCCCAGCATGAGGATGCCGGCACACCCCGCTCACCCGCCGCCCCCTTCCCCTCTCACCCCGGGATGCCGGAGCCCCGCCGTGCCGCTCCCCGCAGCTCTCCGGGATGCTGCCGCCCGGTCCCCGCTGCTCCCTGCATTGCCGGTCTCCCGCTTCCCCCGCGATGCCGCACCCGCAGCCGGAGCCCGGCCCGGCTCCGCTCTCACCTGCCCTCGGCGCCGCCCCCGCCGCAACGTGCACGCCCGGCGCGGAGCCCTGCGGAGCCCTGCGGGGCCGGCGGCAGCTCCGTGGGGCCGGGGGGGGCCGCCCCGCCGCCCCCCGTCCTCCCCCTCCAGCGGGGTGCCGCCCTCCGGCCCCGCCCGCCCTGGCTGCTGCGCTTCGAGCGGGGGAAAAGATGGAGGGGGGCTCTGGGGAATTCCCCCCTGCGCCCCTGGGAAAGCTGGAGATGGGTGTGAGCTGTTTCTGCGCGCCGGGGGGAACCCGACTGTTGGCAAAGCCGGCTTGTTAATTGGAACAGCTCCGGAGCGAGCGGGCACTTTCCCCTGTGACTGATGCAGGGCCAGCGGCCAAGGCTGGCAGCAGGATAGAATGGGAGCCGTGGCCAAGGATAGGTACCCCACCCCATGTCCTTACCTGCTCAAAGTGCCCAGAGCAAGCTGTTGGGGCGGGCAGGGACCCCCAGATCAGCGCGGCCCCCCACACCGTGCAGGCATTGTGCCTCGGCCCTGCTGGGATCCCATCACGCCATCCAGCTCCATCCTCCTCCTTGCCATGAGGCTCGTGTGGGGCACCAGGGCAGCCCCCCCAGGCTGAGTGCCCCCGGGCGCTGGGCTCCCCGCTGTCTCCTTGTCAGAGGTGGGCAAAGGCAGTGAGCCCCGGGCATGGCACGAGCTGCGCTCAGATCACTGGGCCACCTGTGGGCACCCCGGCACAGCAGGGCGAGCACCAAAACTGTTCCAGGAGCCAGCTGGCAGGGCAGCGAGATGGCAGGGCGATGAGCTGAGCCCTCGGCCGGGTGCTGGTCGGGGCCGCGTGGCCGCACAGCGATGTCTCATCGCAGCCGTGTTGGAGCAGCGCAAGGCGAAGCTTCACACCGCGTCCATCCTTTCAGCTTTAGCACCCTACAGGCCTTCAGCCTTCCCTGGGTGCGCACGGAGCCATGCGGGAGCTGCTTTGTGGGGAGAGCATCCTTCCCTTTGCCGTGTGCCCGCCTCCGTGGCCGTGCCAGCGCCGTCCCTGCACCAGGCAGCGCTGCGGGGCCGTCAGCGGGCTGCCATGTGCGTGATGTGTCAGGCTGTGTGCGCCCAGCGCTTGTTTACATGGGAAGGAGGAGACGGAGGGAGGGGGGGGAGGGAAGGGGAGACTTTGAGGGAGGCCTGGGAAAAAAAAAAAATGAGAAAAAATCCCCAAGTGAGGGGAATTCCTCTGTTCTGTGACACCAAGCAAGGAGCTTCATTTTGATGGCAATTAGGGATGGCTGAGCTGCGAGATGAATGCCGCCACTGGCTGCTCGCACGCTGCTCCCTGCCTGGATGCAGGGAGATACTGTGGGATGATGCTGTGGGGTGATGCTATGGCGTCTGCAGGGCGTGATTCCCGTGCGTCTGCTCTGTTACCAGGGGGAACTGTTTTTCCCCTTCTGTTTTCCTGGGAGAGAGCACTGCCTGGGGAAGTCGTGGGCTCTCCATGGGACCTGCTCAGCGCACACTCTGGGCAGCCTACACATGCTGCCAGTGCTCCTCCACAGCCCCATTTGTGCACTGCTTCTGGCCAGACCCAGACCTGTGTCCCTGTATGGCTGTACCAGCAGCAGGGAAAAGACATTGGGCAGCCCTGGGTGTCCCTTCACTCTACTCCCAGCCTGGGACTGCTCACCTCCCGGCCTCTCCTGGGTTGGTGCTGGCATCACTGTCATCCCTCCAGCTTTTCTGCAGCACAATTGGTACCCGGGTGCATTGTCCCCCACTGCACAAACCCTGCTGCAGAAGGACCGGCTTTCCCATCAGCCAGCTCCAACCTCCCACTAACACCCAGAAGCCGGAGCAGGATGGAAGGACTCCTGTTTCCAGGCTGCTCTCCAGCACAGGGCCGTGCCCACAGCACCATCAATGTAACCACACCAGGGGATGCAGCTCCTACAGCCCCCGCGACCAGCGCAGCTCCTGAGCTAACTCACAGTGATGCGCACAGGGAAACAAGAAGAAATCAGGTCAGCTGGAAACACCATCCCCTCCTTCACATCTCCCCTCCTGCCTCTCAAAGGTGGCCCTCCTCCCACTGCTGCCGGGGGGGTTTGTCGATAACCATTTGGCCAACGCTCCACGCGGGGCCAAGGGACGCAGCCACGTGCCACGCTCTGTGCTGCACAGTGAGTGGAGCCAGCAGCCATCTCCGTGCTGCAGTGACTCATCCCGTGTCGGCTCTGCTCCTTCCTTCCTCCTGCTCTTTTTTTTTCTTCTTCTTTTTTTTTCTTTTTCTGTTATTTAATAGCTGACGTAGCAAGAAATTAAAACATAGGGGGGAAATAGAAACGAGTATAGCGTGTTTGCAGAGCTGCTTTAATGAAAAGGGATTTACTGTCTGAAGGGCTTCGACACACCTGGAGGATGCTCATCACCTCCAACCTCACCTTACAGCATCCCTGCACTGGTTGATGCTCCCAGGACACATCCCTACTCTGCGCTGCTCCATCTCTTGTTTCCATCACCACCACCACACCAAGGGCTGCCTGCACTTGTTGCTTGTCTTTCACAGCCCAGGGACCGCATCTTCAGCCAGATCCAGGCACAAAGAGGTGATGCATCACCCTGATTTCCAGAGGTCTGGAGTGATGGTAGAAACATTTGTGTCCCAGCATGATCCTTGCTGTTGCAGCGTAGCACCTGTGCTGCTCACCCTGCAGCTGGAAGGAGCCTCCTGATGATGTTTCAGAAGAACCATTGCTCTGCCTTTAAAGGTTGCACCACGCCAGGAGATGGCTCCATCAGCCCTGGGCTGGCTGTGCTCAGTGCATCTCTGGAGCTGCTCCTGGCCATTGTGCCAGCTGCCCATGCTCATTATCAATGTGAGTTGCAGCAGCTCCCAAAGCAGAAAGGTACCAGTGGGCATCGGCCCATTGCCTGCATTCGGTGTCTGCCCATTTGGGCTCTGTGTGTGTTGGGACCAGGCTCTCTTTTTGCCCATCTCTTGATGGACATGGAGCCTTGACTCATGAATCATGCACAAAGCTGTATTTAGTGTAATGATTTCTGACATCCAGAGCCTGGGCACTGCAGTTTGGGACCAAGAGAACTCCAGAAATAAGGAGGTGATGTCTATCCCACCCTGAGCAGGAACATTCAGAGTGATGGAGGTGAGCAGAGCAGCCGCTCCCCCTTCAGAGGGAATCACAGGTTGCTCCCTAATTAGCCAAATGTGCAAAAGCTAAATATTGACAGAGCTTTGTGGTTTCCTGTGTCTCGCAATCACATTGCATGCCATTAACCTACATAGCCGTCAGGGGAAGGAGCTGCGTGTGCCTTGGCACGGGCAGGGTTGTGGGAATCCCTGTGCTGGTGCTAACAGGAGCTGTGCTCTGCTATGGGTGAACCCCTCACCCTCCCTTTGTGAGCAGCGCTGCCCACGCACCCACTTCAGCACTGGGCTTATCCCTTCCTGAGCCTCAGAGAGGGCACCCATTGTGTGGGAGGCAGCACAGCAAGAGTGCATACATGGGTCGGCCTTCAGCAGGGAGGATGCTTTGTTTCTCTGAACAGCTGTATTTATTGTGTGCAGGAACTGGGGTGGCACTGATTCATTCTCCTATGAGTGGGGCTGCTCCCCATATGTAGTACAGTCCTCTCAGTGCAGGGATTTCACTCTTTGGGTTCCATGCAGCAGCTGGATCATGCTGGGACTATGGCTGGTTAACCCCCCCACACACAGAGCTTTTCCTATCAGACCGGTTGGAATATCCTTTGGAAAGGTCTCACATCACCTCAGAGCACCAACCTGCTCTGTATTCAGACCCCACCTGGAGGTCCCACAGCTGGGAGGCTGGGAGTCCCACACTGAGCCCCTCAGCCCCCTCCTCAGGCCACCCTCTCCATCTCCTGCTGCCCGGCTGGATGGCAGTGGTGATAAAGGCTGGAGGAAGGGTCCTTGCAAACACCCACACCAAGGCCTGCAGGTCCCAGAGGAATGGAGCCCTCCTGTGTTGTCATCTTTCCTCTGTCCCCACAGGACAGGCACCCCATGCCTGGAGCACTGTGCTTAATCAAACTAATTAGCAATTTAATCTTGTTAACAAACCAAGATAATTGCAGCGTTATCAAATTAGCCAGCTGTATGGAAATGCCTGCTTAATAGCTGATAATAGCTGGTGCTGCTGGAGGAGGGGAGCTGGGAGCTGTGACTAATGGGATGTGCCATCATGCCAGACTGTCCATATCACTGTGCCAGCCTGGGTGCAGCACTGGGGCTCTGTGCAGCGCCCCATAGTGTGCAGGACATGGTGCTTCCCCCTTCGTGAGTGCATTTGGAGCAAGGGGCCATCTCCATGGGTGAGTGATGATCTATTTCCCACCTGAGTTTGGATGGTGAGCTCATCATCTGGTCTTTGTATCCTCCACCAGCACCATACAGTGGGGGCTGCCCCTGCACCCCCATCCCATAGCACTGGTTCTACTCCTCATCCCACAGCTCAGGTGCACCTGGGGATGTGCACTAGGATGGGCCACGAGAGGCAGGAAGGGGAGGAAAAGAGCTGCACACTGGTGCTCCTGGGACAAGTTTTTATTTGTTGTAACAGCAGTGAGGAATGAAGGAGGAGGGTGAGAAGATGGCACATAGCAGTGGAGGAGGTCTCAGAGTGTGAGCAAGAAGCTGTCCCCATCCTTTGTGAGCTGGCTGTCCTTCTGCAGGTGCATGGTGCTGGAGGTAGCATAGGGACACAGGCACACTCGGGCTGTGCTGGGAGCAGCAGCTCACACTGGGGAAAGGGAGAGAGAGCAAAGAGGTAACGCTGGCTTACCCCAACAGCCCAAACTTCCTGCCCAGAGCCATGGCCACCGCAGCCCCCAGCACCCCGAGGTGGCCGTGGAAGTGACAGTACCGTAGGTCAAGCGGATGGCAGGAGGGCGTGAGATGCATCGCCGGCCACAGAAGGTTTGGCAGCACTTCTTGGAGCGTGGGCAGTGCCGGTCACTGTAGCAGTCATTCCTCGGGTTGGCCATGGCACAGGTGATGCGGACCTCAGGGCAGGACCAGGCAGTGCCTGCAGGAGCACAGGGCGGTTTGCTGCAGCTAAGACACCCCAGGGAGGGCTCCGAGGGGACGTTTTCCCAGCTGATGCAGGTACTACCCACTCCTCTTTAAGCACAAGGAGGAGCTGCCCTTTTCAAGCAACCTCTGCAGCAAAGCACAGAGTGGGGATGGCTTACTGCTGCAAACAGTCCCCTACCTGCTACTTCTCCCTCCAAGGTATCGTACCTGATGGCAGCTCAGCCCAGAGGATGAGCATCCCCACGAGCAGGAGAGCAGGCACAGTCTTCATGCTGCTGCTTCTTCTAAGAGGTGTGAGTGTGACTTGCTGGGGTACAGTGGCATTTAAGTGCTTGCGGACAGGATGGGGTGGAGGTTTGGGGGGAAGCTGGATGGGTTTGTTTGTGCCTTTTTCCTCTGCTGTTGCGTTGTTTTCTGGAAGCCTTTTGCATAAGACACACATCAATTGTTCAATTGCTCAAGAAGCCAAGTTGCTGCATTGCACAACTGTGCTGTGTGGTTGCACCTGGGGGGATGGGGGGGACCCTGAGCAGATGGGCAGTGGTGGGGAGCCCTGCTGTACTTGCACCATTCTCCAGGTTAAGATGTGATGGTGACCTGCTGTGCTCCCTCCTGAGGCTTTGCTGGGGCAGGCAATATCCCTCCTGCACAAGGAGGTTGCGCCCTTGCTCCATGCAGAGTTGTTTTCATTGGGTGCTCTTGGGCAACGGGATATTGACTCTGGTAGGAAATGGGGTAATGTCCCCCTTACCTTGTGCAATGGTTCCCAAAGCTTTTCCTTGGGGTTCTTGCTGTGCACGGAGCCCAGCTGTGCTGGAGGTGGGCACGGGGAATAGTCGGGGGGTACCCTCCAACCCCCTCCCCCCCATAGCCAAGCACCCAGCTCTCAGCCAGCTGTGTTCCCGCAAACGCAGCCCGGGGCAGCCCCGGGTTTTGCAACGCTCCGGGCAAAGCCCAGGAAAAAGGAGGGCACCGTCCCTCTCCGCTCCCTGCCCAGCCTTCACCCTGTGCGTGTCTCACTCTGCCCTTTGCTGCTCTGACTTCCCATCTATTGTGCCTCCATGTGCCACAGGAACCGGTCCTGAACTGTCTGGGTATCTGTTAATTATTACCCACTTCCCCTAATGACTCTGTGGTTACATCGAGCTCTTTGTAAAGTCATTTGTTAAACAACCTGGAAGGAGTCAGCCAACCCAAACAGCCGTTCAGGGACGCGCACCGCTAATTTAGCGCTTTTAATGAGAGATACAATCCCTTGATCACTTTTGAAACCATCTCTGGGAGTCGGGCAGCTGCTGGGGGTGCAGAGGGCAGCGCTGCGCTCCCCATTCGCTCCAGGGTCTGGTCGTGGAGGTGACGTCCCGGCTGTATGAGGATGTACAAAGCTCCCCATGGACAGCTTCGACCTGCAGTCAGCCTTTGTCTTCTTGCTGGAGCGATGCGTGCTTTCTGGATGGAGCTCCATCCCTTCCCCCCCTCTCCTGCTCACGGGGGTGCCCACGAGGAAGGACGCCCCATCCCACACCGCTCGGCAGCGCCGGTGTCTGGTGCCACCTAGTGAGAGCCGCTACTGGTGCTGTGCAGGGCTGCCCAGCCGCTGCCCTAATGGGGTTTTGCACTGCCGTGGGCTGTTGTCCCCACATCCCAGCTCAGGGTGTTACTGCGTGTTTCCTCAGGGAGCTGCTCCTATCAGCAGTGTGCGGCATTAGGATCCCACCTCCAGCTCAGCGACCCCCATCCTTGACCCCATGGGGGTCCACCTGGTGATGCTCATGAACCTTCCCAGAGGACACGCAAAGACCCTGCATTGGGAACTGAACCCTACAGCCCAGCAAGGAGGAGCAAGACATGTCCTACAAATCTCAAGGGTGTTTATTGTCAGGATAGAAATTTCCATATATAAAATAAGGGTTTAAAAATAGCACTACCCTGTTCTCACAATAAAATAGATTATATATATATACACACACACGTAGATATTTATAGGGAGAATTATTACCATTTTGCTACGTGATTAAAAAATAAACCCCAACCCAATAAAACAAGATAAGGATTGATTCTAGAAGAACTCTGCCAATACAGTGCTGAGGGGATCCTGCTGCCTGCTCTCCATTGGGCTGCTTCCCCTCGGGCTGGGGAGCACTCAGCCCACATGCAGTCCTGCTGCACAGGCTCATCCTGCCTGCAGCAGCTCTCTGGGTGCTGCCACTGCTGGATCTCCTCAAACAAAGCAGCACAGAGAGCAGTGCAGGGGCTGCTGCCCATCCCAGCTGCATCAGGAGCTGCATCACGATTCCTCTTCCAAACCCTGCACACCTTGTCCCAGACCAGCCAGGCTGGAGGGATGAGGCAACAGCGAAGGTTGAACCCGTTTGCTTTGCAGCAGGGCTTTTGCTCCAGCTCTTTTCCCTCCCTTGTTTTTTAAGATTATTATTTCTTTTAATACACTCCACATCCCCTCGGGATTTTGTGATACAAGAACAAGCAACGATGCTTTACATAATCTATCAATAACAATGCCACGTAGCTACTGTAGGTCCCCTCTGAGCCCTGTGACCTGCTGCGAGGATCACTTCTTGAGGGCAATCTGCTTCTCCAGGGCTTCCAGTCTGGTTGTCATCTGAGCAAGTGCGTGTGCTAAGAAAACTGCGAGCTGAGCAAAGAGTGAGAGCAAAGAGAACCTTACCTGCACCTGCCAGCTCCTCACCTCGGAGAACTCAGATGGGACTGAGCTCTCAGGATGGAATCCTTCCTTGCTGCTGGCCCCCATGCCTCCTCCAGCTTGGATTTGGATGCAGCCCCCCTCCCTCCCAGCCCCCCAGGTGAGCCCATCAGCACCCAAAGGATATTTCTCTCCGTCAGGCTCTGCAGGATGGCCACGGTGTTTGTCTGGAACTGCACCAGTGCCTCGCACTCACATGGGCTGCGGATCTCCATCTCCCCTCTGCCCTCCTCTGTGTTGGAGGGATTTGGGGATGCTCAGGGCATGCTCAGCAGGCCCTGCTCACACCCTCCCCAACACAAGCCTCTTATCCTTGCAGTCCTTTTGCATTAATCCCATCTGCAGCTTCCCTCCCTTCACTTTTTAGAACAGAGGGATGGGATCAGGGCAGGTTTACACCAGCCATCTCAGCTCAGGTCAGTGCCTCTGACTGCCCCTACCAGCATCATCCCGATGGATGTGCCATGGGCTGACAGGCTCTGTGGGCAGAGGCAGGCTGCTGGCTGGGACACCCACCTGGGCAGATGTTTAGCTTGAAGTTCTCCACGAGGTGGGTCATGGTGGTGAAGTCCGCTGAGTAGGAGAAGTGCTGCTCCACCGGCTCAGAGGCGATGGCCCTCAGTTCCTCTTCCACTGCCTTGCCAACACCCACAGCAAACATGACAATACCTGCAGGGCAAGGATGGATCCTCAGCACTGTGCCAGCTGCCCAGCACCAAGCAATCCCGAGCCTGGAGCAAACAAGACTGGACATTTCATACAAGGGGTTTCATCCAGGCAGAGACTGGGGCAGCCAAAACCCACTTCACAGGAGCCAACCACCCAAGGAACCGTCCTTGGATGCCTGAAACTCTGTGGGTTGGACTCCTCACCTGACTCTTTCGCTCTCTGTGCCCACTCTGAGATGTCATCCTGGGAGCGTCCGTCCGTGAAGACGAGCCCGATCCTGGGCACGTTGTGGGAGAGTGGCCTGGCCCCTTCCAGTTCAGAGAAGCTGTGCTCTACCATGTGCTTGAGGGCCAAGCCTGTCATGGTGCCTTTCTCCATGTACTCCATCCTCATCACCGCCGCCTTGATGTCCTCTGCACTGTGGTACTTGTTGAGGGGGAACTCGGTGCGGACGCGGCTGGAGTACTGCACCAGCCCCACACGTGTGCCATCAGGGGACACTTCCAGTAGATCCACAATGCGGTTCACAAACTGCTTCACCAGCTCAAAGTTCTGGGGCCGGACACTCTTGGAGCCATCAATCACCATCACCAGGTCAACGTGCCCAGCCCCACACTCTGCAGGGATACAGGATGTGAGAGGGGATGTGCAGGATCCCACATGGACTGGGGTGAGGCATGGAAGTGCCCCAGGGCAGAGTAGAGGAGAGGATCACCTCTCTCACCCTGCTGGCTGCACTCATTTCAATGCATCCCAGGGTACCATTGGCCTTCTTGGCCAGAAGGGCACATTGCTGGTTCACAGCCACCCTGTTGGCCACCAGGACTTCCAGGGCCTTCTCCTCACAGCTCCTTTGCAGCAGGTCCACCTCTAACCTGTACTGATGCATGCTGTTATTCCTCCCCACATGCAGGACCATACACTTGCTCTTGCTGCACCTCATCATGTTCCTGCCCACCCAACTCACCAACCTGCCCAGGTCCTGTTGAATGGCAGCACAGCCACCTGCAATGTCCTCAACCTTTCCCCCAAACCCTGCTGGCTCTGAGGACACAAGCCCTTGTCCATACCCACAGAGTCCCTCATGTTGGCCTAGTCTGGGGTAAGCCCTTGTGGGGTGAAGCCTGGTACTCACTGCTGCATGTCTTCCCATCAGCCTGGAGCTGCTGGCCCTCAGGACACACGCAATGGAATGAGTCCTCACTGCTCACACACTTGAACTCGCAGCCGTGATCCACCCCATTGCAGAGGTCAATGGCTGGGACACAAGGCATGGGGAGGTGGTTACCCCTATGCAGGTGGGTACACGGATATGGCAGCCCCCTCCTGCAGCCCTGTGCTGGACTCACCGCGGCAGGACTTGCCGTCGTGCTGCAGCATGAAGCCATCACGACAGCGGCAGCGGTGCCCAGCAGGGATGCTCACACAGTCATGCTGGCAGCTGTGGTTGCCGAAGCTGCAGTAATCGATCACTGGGGAGGGAAGGAATCAGAGAATCACAGAATCATTAAGGATGAAAGACCACTGAGATCAGCCAGCCCCTGTCTGACTGCTCTGGACCATGTCCCTCAGTGCCACAGTTCTCTTTTTATTGAAAACCTGTGCCAACACCTCACTGCTCTAAGAAATTTTTCCTAATATCCAACCTGACAGGAAGCCCAGCGAGGGACTGAGCAACCCTTCTGAGCGAGGAGCAAAGGAAGAATGAAGGGAAGGAGCAGGGAGGGAGAGGACCTTACTTGTGCAGCTCCTCTTGTCCTGGTTGAGGCGGTACCCAGCGCGACAGTGGCACGAGTATGTCCCGCGGGCGCTGATGCAGTGGTGCTCACAGCCATGTCTGCCATCAGCACACGCATCAATGGCTGCAGGGAAGCAGATGCTGTCACCCTTCTGTCTCGGTGCCCCGTAGGAGACAGGAAAGGAAAGCCCCAGTGTGCAGCTGACACCACCCTGCCCTCCCTGCACCAGGATCACCCGGCTGCTGCTGGCCTTGTTGGGCCTCTTCCTGCTCTTCCCTCCAAGAGACATGCAACTACCAGAGATGGAGCTAAAAAGGGTTATTACGGGAACAGGTCTTTCCATCCATGTTGAGCTGGTAGCCAGGGTGGCATTCACAGTAGAAGGAGCCGGGGGTGCTCACACAGCTGTGCTGGCATCCATGGTCCCTTTCCATGCACATGTCCACCCCTGGAAGGCAGAGAAGGCATCAGAGTGGCCCCCAAAGTGCTCTCTGCCTGCACTGACCCACAGAGAGACCCATAGGGCTGGCTGCCAGCACATGGACATGGGCACGGTCAGTTCAGCACTTCTTCCTAGCTCATATTGCCATCACTATTGCCATTACACCCCGGCTTGAGGCAGAGCTACCAGGTACAGGTGAAGACAAGACTGTGCCAGGGATGCTGCTGGATGAGGCTGCATGATGCCACCTTCCAGCCCGGCAAGGAACATGCACCAAGACCACCCCACAGCTGTGGCTCTCACCCACCGCACAGCTTGTCCTGGAACTGCTTCCCAAACTGCTGGATCAGCTCGAAGGACTCCACCAGGAAGACGTGCTCCTCCAGCGGCGGTGAGGCCATGGCCCGCAGTGAGTTCATGTCTGCCCTCTGGATGCCCACGGCGTAGATCTCAATGCCTGCATTCCGTGCATGGGCGGACACCTCAGAGACGCGGTCCTGGGGCCGTCCATCCGTCACGATGATGGCGATGCGGGGGATTTTCTTGTGGGGAGGGCGTGCTCCCTCCTGCACGGTGAAGGCCACGTTCATGGCGTACTGGATGGCCAAACCCGTCATGGTGCCCTGGGCCAGCGGCACGATGCTGTTGATGGCTCTCTCCATCTCTGCCCGCGTGAAGAAGGTCTTCAGGGAGAAGATGTTCTGCACCTGGCTGGAGTACTGGATCACCCCCACCCGTGTGGCATTGGGGCCCACGTCCAGGTTGCTGATGATGTCGATCATGAAGCGCCGCATGGTCTCGAACTCGAAGGGACGCACGCTGCGGGAGCTGTCGATCACAAAGACGATGTCCAGGGGACCCGTCCTGCACTTCAGGGCTGTGAAGGGCAAGGAGATGGTTTAGCATCATGGTTGTCAGCAAGAATCTGAGGCATTCCATTTGGGTGGCCTTAGGGATCCTTACAGGGGATGGAAAGGGCAGGTCTGGGCAGCCCAGCACCTTCCCACTGCCAAATAAACCTATGGTGGGTGCCTGGTAGAGTGGGACTGGAGACAACAGGAAAGGACACATGCTGTGACCCCATCCCTATGGGGAATGGCAGTGTCTCCTCTTCCCCAAGTGCTTCTGCTGCCCTGCTCCTGCAGAAACACCTCTGTCTGTCTGGATCTACCCTGGCAAGGCTTAGGCACAGGTTTAGGCAATGGCATTTCCACCTCTGCAGCAATTCTTCTGTTCCTCCTGCAGCTCCAGCCTCCCATGGCTTCTGGTTTTTACTGCACTTTGCCAGTTCCTGCCCTAACACAGAACTTTTCTCTTTTTTTTTAAGGATAAAGAATAAGACAGTGAAAAGCTCTGCTATAGGCACACACATTGGGAGCATCGAGCCAAAGAGCCTCTTTTGGATACATGGATGCAACTTCCAGTGCAAACCGGGAGTGTTTAGCAAGTGAAAAGCCAACGAACATATTTGGCTTGGCTAGTGAGTAGCTGAGCCTGGGAGAATTTGGCTGTAATGGTGAACAAACACTGCGCGTCCCATTGGGATGGTGCCCAGGGCTGTCAGCTCTGCTGCTCCCCCATGCCCAGAGGTCCCTGAGACATTCCCGGCTCCTCTCTCTCTGTGGTGCTGCTTTTGAAGCTGAAACCGATTTGGCCACCTCTGCCCAGGGAGGATGGAGGCAGCTGGCCCCAAATTTGCTTTGTCCCCCACCACGTCCCCCCTTCACACTGCAGGTGGGATCCTGCATTCTCCTGGGGATGCCCCAGACAGCACAGTGTTCCCCCAAGCTTCCCTCTGGTTGTGGTCTCACTGCCCTGACACAAACCCTCCTCTCTGCTCCAGGCAATCCCCAACCACAGCAGCTCACCTGCAGGCTTTGGTCTGGCTTCCAGTGTCGTCAGGACAAGTAGGAGGAGTGCAGCGAGCGGCAGGAGCTTCATCGTTGCTGTGGGAGCAGAGCTGGGCACTCGCTGCGGAAGGAAATGTGCTGTCAGTGCTCAGCCCTCAGGCTCACAGCTCCTGATGGCACTCAGTGGGTGCTTGGGCACTGCCAACAGACCCAGACAGTGGTGGTGGCTCTGCCAGCCCCGTCCCCAGGCTCACCGCGCAGGGACTCTTCAGCACAGCTACATTTCATTACAGCAGCGACAATCTGCCAAGTGAAAAGCTCTGATTTTCTGCTCTGGGTGGAGCTGGCCACCAGACAAGCCTTATTTTCACTTGCAAACCATGCGGCTGGGATGTTCCGCCAAGCGCTCACTGCGCAGCCAGGGGATGAAGGGAGCCCCGCGCTGGGAACAGACACCCTGAAATTAAATGCCAGCAGAGGCAAAAACCCACCCAGAGGTGTCTCAGAGCCATTGGAAAGGGTCATTTCCTCCAAAAAGCTCCATGAATGTACTCTGTAGATTGCTTTTGGGAAAGCGGAAAGCAAAAACCTCCATGTGCACAGGTGGTGACAGTGCCTGTGCAGATCTGTTTGCAGGGTCCTGGGTGAAGGATGGTGCATTTGAGGTGGGATAACTGAGGGATGGAGATTTTGACCAGCTATCTGAAACCTCCACTTGTGCTTGCCCCCCCCGCCTGCCCATTTCTTGCCTTGCCTTTTGGCTTAGGGTTAGTTGCCAGCCCAGGTCAGAGCCCACTGAAAGAAATGGCAAACACTGCCATAGGTGCAACGAGAGCAAAAGCATTGCTTGGGCACTGGTGGGATACTCTGGATCAGTGGGGGACCCAGGAGCCTCATTCCCAGCATGAAAGCCAATGGGAAACCCAATGGGAGCAGGGAATAGCACAGATACAGCCACTTCCCCCAGAGACAGGGAGCAGGCACTGGGGCTTTTTCAAAAAGCACCCTGGAAATTGGTTTTATCAGTAGTTATTGGCTGCTATTTGTTTAGCCCCGGGAGGTCTTGGTTGCAATTCATCACCAGGGTTTCCACTTAATTGCTGAGTGATTATGCACAGCCCTGAACCTGATGTGTTTGACAGCGGGGATGCTGATAACAGGTTGCACAGCTGTGTCCTAATGTGCTCTCTGCTGTTCACACCTGAAAAATGACATTGAAGAAGTCAGAAGGATAGAAAAGGGCTACAAGAGGATCCAGAATATCAGCGTTACCGTGCGAGACCTTTAACTTGGCTGAAATCTGTGCCCCACAGGCAGCACTCAGGTGAAGCCAAAGCTCCTCTGCTGGGTTTCACCATTTATCTAGCAAAATCCTTTTAGTGCAACACGTTTGTTTTTTGGGAGACAGCACTCCCCAACCACTATGTGTTTGGGGGACAGTTGTGCCATCTATAGCATTTCTGCAGATGGCTCTCCCTGCAATAGCAGGCTGGCACCCAGCCGTGACTCACAGCATCCAGAGCTCATCAAAGCCAGCGCAGAGGGAGGAATGAGCTCCTGGGCCAGGAATCAAGGAGGAGAAAACCAGTCCACAACCAAATCTATTTTTAACAGCATCTGAGTGTTGGATGAAGCCTTCATGCTCCCCGTGGCCAGAGGGGCTGTGGGAGCAGCATGGCACGATGGCACTGCCATGCACCCAGCAGCAACAGGGCGTTGTGTTCAGTGTTCAACCCTATGTTCAGTGCAGCGCCCATCAGCAAGGCCAACAGGAAGCAAAGAGGGAGGTGAGTGGGAAGCACACGGCTGGCAGACAGGTGCTGCAGGGCAAGGCAAACAGCACAGGGACCTTGAGATAACACTGGGCTATAAAGGAGGAAAGGCCTTGGGGGGTGAGGGGGAATGAGCACTGCCACAGTGTGACACCACAGAGCATTTCCTCGTTTTTCAAAGCAACACAAGGAGAAAGCCAGCCTGCCGCTCTTCCTTGCAGAAGGAGATGGGGTGACAAAGGGATGAGCTGTGTGTAAAGGCTGGCGATGAGCCCAGCCTCCCCTCGGCCCCCCTCCTGCTGTGGGACAAGGAGAATCAAGGATGGACCCCCAGAGGCAGGCAGGTAAGGCAGCCCCAGGGTGCTCCCCCCACCCCCCCCCGCCACCTCTGTGCTGTTCTCCTGCCAAGTGCTGAGCCTCGGGGAAAAAAACAGCCTCCTCGGGTTTCAGCCTGGCCTCCTTGGCAGCACTCTGCTGGCCGCAGGTTCACAGAAATGCTCAGAATATTCCCCTTCTGATTCATCCGTGCAGGTCGGACCTGGGCGCATCCTGCCTTGGGCAAGGCAGGGAGCAGAGATCTGTGTCCTCCTGGCTCTGGGATTGGGGCTTTCTCAGATGGTTTGCAGGGGAGATGAAGTTAGTGGAAAAAGTGGGGGTGAATGGCTCAGGAAAAGGCAGCACCTCATAACCTGGGGCAAATCCTGTCCATGGGAGACTCCACAGTTCTGGGTCTTAGCAGGGTCTGAGGCACAAATCACGTTTCAGATGAGCAGAATGGCAGTGGTACACGGCACTGATACTGTGTGAGCTGCCAGAAAGCAGCACCTATTTCTGTGCTGGGAACTTCAGATGATGGCAGAGCTGCACTGGATGCAATATCTCCACTGCTTGTGGGACTCTTTGTGTACTCTGCTTCATTGCATGCCCAATGACAGAGATCCAATGAGGCAGCTTTGTAGGGCATAACTCAACTCCTGTCTGTGTGTGCAGTAGAAAAGCTAAGTCACAGCTTGAACCTGTGATGGAGCACCTGGTGGGAAGGCAGGGCCAACCCAGGGGAACTCAGGTGTATGCAATACACCTGAATGACCAGAAGGGCTGGAGCCAGGATCCACCCCTCCCCACATCTCATTTAAGGGCTGGCAGTGAAGGTGAGGGTATCTTGCTGGAGATCCCTGTGTATCTGAGGCCTTCCAAGGGTAAGCAGATCTTTTTTTCTTTCCTTTGTTTCTGTGTTTATGGCTGCCTCATTTGATTATAACCTTGCTTGCTGCAACCTAGGACTTTGCTTCTGTGTTGCTGTGCTTTCTGTTGTGTTATGTGCTGTTTGATCCACAAAATGTGGAAGAGGCCCTAAAATGTGCTTGGGACATCACTACAAAGCCAGGAGGAGCTGGAGGATGCAGCCAAAGATAGCCAAATGTATCTGTCTTTATCAGAGCCGTTCTCTGGGTTCATGACCTAAAGAACTGCCCAAAGAGTGCAGATGGGACAGGGAAAGCAAAGGGAAGCATGCACTGCCCCAGACACAAAGGGTAAGGAAGCAATGAGAGCTTGCATCAACCTGGAGACACCTCCTGACATCAGTCAGGTTGCACTGTGCAAACTCTGCTGACCCTTGGCATGTTGTGTGTATGTTTGCAAGGCCCTCACGCAGTGTGGATGGCTGAGGCCCAGGCTGGCTCTGGAGCTGCACCCATGCTGTGCTGGAGGGCTGCCTGAAGGTTGGTTTCTCTTCCTTGCTGGAAGGAAGCCTGATTTCAAAGCAGAATTCTGTTTCCCATCTCCCTTCTTTGAAACACCTGTGGTTTGGTTTGGTTTTTGTTTGTTTGGTTTTCTTAGAGCATAGCACAGCAATTCCCTCATATCCCAGCAGGGGAAACTGAGGCACAAAGGCAAATCAAAGCCAGCTTTGTTGCTCCCTGTGTGCCACAGACCAACCAGGTGCAGCCTGAAGGATGCTGGGTTCCACACCTGCCCCCAGCTTGTGGCTGCCCATGCCATGAATTATTGACCAGCATCCCCTGGGGACCATTCTGTGCAATGACCTTGCACTCAGCCCCAGCACCTCACACACCCTCCATTGGTGCTGCAAAGCCCTCAAGGGAGGAGAGCTCTGCAGTGCTCAGAGCATGGAAGCATCAGCATGTCAAGACCAGAGAAACAGCATGAATTTCTAGTCTGAAAACAGGAGAGGATAAAATACTTTTCCCTCTCTATAAGGACTGGCATGTCCTTGGTTCTTCCCAAACACACGTGTGGGAGAACAAGAGCAGGCTCTTTCCAGGACCTCGTAGCACTCTCTGGTTACAGTGCTGTGGCAGCTCCTCTGGGCCAAGTGCCACCTGGAAGGACACGTTGCTTGAAAGACAAGGCTGTACTCAGACAGCACATCATGGCTTCAACCCCAGCAGGAGTTCAGTAACAGGAAAGCCTTGCTGGATGCTGGACAGACTTCCCTGAGAAGGTCAGTTCCCATTCTACAAGGCACGTAGCAGTTGGCAGCTTCCCCATCAGCTTGTATGTACCTGCAGATTAAACGTGGCCTCACAAAGCATGTGTTAAAGATCTGGCCAAGAGGACAACACCAGGTGGTCACCCAGCCCTGCTTCTGCCCACTGGTTTGAGCAAATCTGGATGGACCTCAGAGTGCTTTTAGGTGTTAATGAAGAATGGTCACTGGGGAAACGTCCACCTTGCAGATTCTCTTTCAAAATCAAGTGCTCATCTGCTAACAAGTCCCTGAGGGCAGCTGGACTGAGCTTCAGGCTTTGGAGAAGAGGAGGTCAGGGCCTTCCAGAAGCTGAGACAGCAGCCCATAGTTCAAATCCTTGTTCTGAGAGGAAGGTGTTAGAGTGCATTTTTTTCCCCAGAAATATGCATGTTCAACCACAAAGGGAAAAGAAGTGTCCTGGAGCAGCTCAGGGGCTGGTGTGGAGTTTGTGCTGAGCCTCTGAAGCAACAAAACCAACATCTTTAAGCAATGAAGGCGGATAGTTCCTAGGAGGGTTTGCACCTCTCATATCTGCAGGAACCCCTATCCCCAGCTGACCTCTGCGAGCTCCCAGAGCACAGACAACCACTGCTATTTCAGCCCCACAATCACAGATCCGCTGCCTGACCTCCTTCTCTAAATCTTTATATCAGATTTCTCGCTCTGGAGACGTGACTCAATGTGTTGGCATAAGGCAATATGCCAGAACGCTACTCATGTGCCTCTCCCCTTTATCCTACCCATCCTGCTATAGCGTTTAATTGAAATAGCAGAAAATGAGCAGTGCTTGGCTGCTGTAGAAAAGCAGGCAGAGACTGTGCAGCCCTCCTCAAGACAGAAAAGCAATGTGGTTGAAATCTTTGTCTAGATACCTTTGGGATTGCCAACATGAAAAGTAGTGTGGGAAAACCCTTCCATATAACTTCACAGCCACCAGCCCCATGGACTTGTCCCAGCTCTCTGCTGGAGCAGCTGTCCCATCAGGGTGGTGATGTACAGAGAGCAAAGGGAAGGCACAGACTCCAGCAGAGCAGCTAACTCAGCTGAGCACAGACCTGCTCCTACTCATTCCTGCTGTTGGCCACAGATTCCTCTGGGTCTGCAGGATGTAGATCAGGATCCTGGTACTGTGGGGTGGCAATCAGCTGGTGAAGCAGCACTCAGCCCAGAGATGGGAAGGCTCAGTGCTTGGAGAGGAACTGAGGCACTGCTGCCACCTCTCTGCAGGGGACCACAGCAGATCCCTATAGAGCTGCACACCAAGGGGAGCAGGTATGTATTGGATTCATGCTGGCAATCAAGGGCTTGCAAAGCAAGAAGTCAAATCGTTGCATTCAGCCTGTTTAGGAGAGGGAATAGAAACCCAACTGCTAGCAATGTTACTCAATACCTAAAGCTGCATCTGTGCTGCAAATACTGACAGAGGGGCAATGCTTGAACCAGTGGAGCCCTTATGGCAGCAGGGGCTGTGCCTCGGTGATCAATTTGTTTCTGTTTGGGCCCAAGGTGGGGAAACATGAAGGCAGGAGGTACCGACCAGCCACAGGAGCCGCTCAGCCTGCAGCGCGGCTGGAGGAGCCCTTGGGACGCGTGGCACAAAGGGGACTCTTTCTGCAGCTGGTTTTTATACATTTCTTTATGAGTGCCACTCAATCATTTTTGTTGTGATTTCTCAGGTTTATTCAGTGCTGGGAGGGCTTGTCTATAGCTCTTGTGTGCTTATTGCTGCCTCTCCCTGCGTTTCAGCCCCATTCATCCAGCACTTGTAAATGGTATTTTATGAGCGCTGAGTTCTGAACGAGGCACGCTGCTCAGAAAGCAGACAAAGGGGCCCCTATTGGAAACTTTTAAAATGCTCAAACAAAGGCTTCTCTTGAAAACCTTTAACCCCTAATGCCAACCTCGAGGGAAAAACTGTGCTGTGATTGCTCAGAGCACACACACACCTCCTGTGGCTGCACACTGCCTACATCAGGCAGCCGTTCTGGCGGCGTCTTCTGGTGGCTACCATCGCTAACAGTATTAAACCCCAAGCTCAACTTGAGCTAATCCCACAACATTTAGTTAATGCTTTAAGAGGAGGAAAAAAAAGAGTTAGAGCTCCCACAGAAATGAACAACAGCTTTGTCCTGGATGTAGCAGAGCTCTGCCTGCTTTGATGGAAAGTGCCATTTTACTACAAACCCAGCGGACTCTCACGCCTTCCAGATGGGAATTTGTCTTTCAGACGAGGCCGGATTTATCCCAGGAGTTAACTCTGCTCTTTGCATTGCCAAGTCCTAGTGGCAAATAGCAGGGCTGAGATCTGAGAGCAGATTTCTCCCCACACAGAGGCTTTCTGCCTGGATCGGATGCCAATCTAATGATATTCCCTAAACAGATGGCAAGAATCTGCTTGTGGAATACGCTTTCTACTCGTTACCAAGAGCCTCCAAGCTGGCTGCCTGCAACTGATGGCTCCTGTTCTCAGGAAAACAACAGATAAGGAAGATTGTTGTTGTTGCTATCAAGAGATACTACAAAGAGTCCCACAGGGAGGACCTCAGAGTAATTCTGTATGCAATCTGGGCTTGACGGAGGCAAAAATCCTGCGGGCTTACGTAGAAGAAGCAGAGCTGTGAATGGGCTCCTGTCTTGGAGCTCGCTCCCCCCTCCACCAGTCCCACAAGAGGTGGTGGATTCCTTTCAAGTGGCAGAGCCCTGCTTCCTTCCTTTCACCCACACCATCTCCTGCCTGCAGGGCAATCCAGGAGCTCTGCACCCCTCATCCTGCAGCAGAACAAGGGGAAAGCCCCCAACAGAGCACATGCCATCACACTGCATTACCTGCTCGGATGGCTGCATGTCAGTGCAGAATAATCTGCTTTTTCCAAACAAGTTTTCTCATGTAATTGCTTGTAGCAAATATGCCCAAAGCTATTCCCCCCCCCAACCCCCTGTGAAACAGTTGGAGTTATAAGGCAAAGGTGGGTGATTGCTTGTGCGAACATATTTATGGGTCCACACAAGCACACTCAGGGTATGCACAAACCCAGCTTCCCATGCAGAAATGGGGCAGAACTAAATTCAGCCCCATTTTTAAGCTTATCTTTTGGCAGTATTTCGTTGCCCAGGTGTACAAGAGCTTACTACTCTCTGTTAAAAGAGATCCTCGTTTGTATAAGCAAGAATCTGCCCAAAAGCTGGGCAGGGGTGAGCAGAGCAGGCAGAGGGTGAGCTGCGCTGCCCTGACAGCAGGGCAGGGCTTCCAGCAGCACCCACTCCCCAGCGCCATGTGCTCAGGTGTGTCAACGACCACTGACTGCATCGAAGCAGGGGAGAAGCACACGGAGAGCTCAGGGATCTTGATTTGGGGATAACCCCGTGCCAAGGTGCTATCGTCTCCCCGTTCCCCCTTTGCTTTCTGCTCGTTCCAAGGGGGCACGCGGCACCCCAGCCCTCCACCCCGATCCAACCACCCCTTCCCGCAGCTCGGGGCTCAGCTCGGGGCTCAGCTCGGGGCTCACCCTCTCCCCTTTCCCTCCCGTAGGTGCGGATGCAGCGGAGCCCTTCACTCACCCGTACCGGCCGCGGAGCCGCTCCCCGCCGCGCTGCTGGCTCAGGTACGTGCGGGACGCTGCGGGGCTGCGCGGTGCTGGGCGCTACGGAGCGGCATTTAACGGGGCGGGGGGAGGCGGAGCGGCTCGGCTCTGCTCGGCACGGCCCGGCGCAGCGCGGGAGGGGCTGAAGGACCCCCCCCGGCCGAGGAACGTGGGCAAGAGGGAGGTGGGCGCAGGTGGAAGTGTATCGCCAAGGGTGGGTGGGCGCAGGGCTGCGTGGAAGCGATTGCCGCAGGGAGAGGATTTCTGGGTTCTTTCTGGGTTGGGTGTTGATTTTTTTTCTTCCCTTCTCTGCTTTGCGTTTCCCGTCAACTTCAAGAAAACCGCCTAAGCACCCCGTGTCAGTCCTTCCCTTTGAACACCATTGAGTGGGGAGAATGGGGAGCTCTCTAGCTGGGGCTGCAGAGCCTTTGGTCCAGCTCCCAGCGGCATCAAGTGATGTGCTGCGCTGTAGCAGTGGAGAGCATCACCCTCAGGCACCTGGGAACAGAGCATCCCAGCCCCTCATCTTGACACTGATGTTACATAGCAGTGGTGGGAGCCACCTTTAGAGCTGAGCAGCGATGGGCTTTGGTGCTTGAACAGCAGTTCCCTCCCTCTTTGTGCTAACAGAAACCAGAGATAGGGGACCCCGCTGTATCACCCGCGTTATCGGAGTGCTCCGGCAGCCGAGCCAAGGCTGTGTTACCAAAAGGGGCAGCGGTGGGGCAGGCGGGGACCACCCCTGCTGGGCTCCAGTCCCCCACAGAGCTCACCCGCCCTGCTGTGCTGTTTGCTGCTGGCGTGGTCCATAAATCCCCCAAGCCCAGAAAAGGCTGAATTTCACTTGTATGTGCAGCGCTGAAAATATAGGATTTATAAATACCCGTGCATATACAAGGGCTTGTGGGTTGGGCTGCTCTGGATTAAAGGAGGTATTGAAAAATGAGGGAAGCCAGAAACTGCAGGCTTCTCATTTCAGTGAATTCTAATGGCTTTTCCTTTTGCATAAACATCTCGTTGAGCCCATACCCAGGAGCCCAGCAGGCATTTTCTCCCCTGCTCTGTACAAAATATAGCCCAGATCTCCAAAATGGATGTGCTTTATGAGGACATTTGGTTTCTCAAACCACAGGAAAGAACAACGGCACTCTGTGGCGAGCTGCGGGGCAGCTGTGCTCTGAGCAAAGCATGCAACAGCTCCTGGGTAGGGGGAGCAAGAACTTCAATCTGATTGCTTGAATTCAGAGTAACTGCATTTGAAGGTGGTGTTAAAGTTATTGTATAGACAGCACTTGAAGACCCAAACAAGAGCTGGTGGGGTGGTGTTCCAGTCCTCCGAGCTGGGTGCTTTTGTTCTCAGTGGAACCAAAGAAACTGCACCTATTCCTGTGGTCCATCCAAACCCAAAGTGAGGGCAAGGCCAGGCTGTGCAGAGCGAGGAGCAGGCTCACAAAGCAGCCCAGGGAAGGTCGTGGCCTGCAGAGCTGAGGAGTGCCCCGCTCTGCTTCCACATAATACCCAACTTTGTGCACTGGATTCCCAGCTGAGAGCTCAGGCTCTGAAAAGAAGGCTTTGAGTGCAAGCAGTGCTGCTAACACGACACTGAACTAACACTGCACTACAATCAAAGCATTTTAATAATTTAATATAATAAATGTCAGAGGGAGTGAATGATTCCCTGTAAGAGGCTGTAGGTGCCAGAAGGAGCTGTGCAAGTAGCTACACCCATTAGCAATGGCCCTTTGACTTGCTGAGGGTAAATGTAAACCAGATGATGGATGCTGGGTGGTCGTCTCCCTGGTCAGAATGGCGAGGAGTGCATCACTGAGACAGCATAGCCCCATAAGTCAGGAGGTGATGGCTGCAGAGAATGGACAAAGTAAAGAAAAAATGGTAGAAAAAAGGGTAGCTCTTCCTGCTGCTAGACACCAAACTGTGGTCTGCTTACCTGCCTTTGGCATGCAGCTGCCAGCTTGAAGCAGAAGGAAGGTAATTAGTGCAGATGGAGCTGTAATAGGTGCTGTGCAGTCACCCAGCTCTGTGCCTCTGTGTTACACGGGATGGGAGGGAGTGGTGGTACCCACACAAGCCTGGCCCTGCCCCAAGCTGCTGCTGCAGGAAGCTCTGCACAGCAGGATTTGCTTCTGGCTGTGCTGTCAGCACACGTCTTAATTCACATTTTTTGGCCAATATGCTGCCAAACACTCCCTGTCATTGCCTCACTTCGGTGTGAGTCTGTTCCATACCCTGCCAACGGGCAAAGCCACAGGCAAAGCTCAGCCTGAGGGCTCTGGAGCAGTATCTCCCTGCCCTGTGCAAGGCTATGGGGCAGCAAACCAGCCTGGGCCCAAGCTGTGCTCACTCCACAGCCATGCAGAAGGCAGTGAGCAGCCCTGGGTGCGCTGTGCTCAGCAGAACCTCTGTCTCATAGGTCCAACCCATACCAAGCCGACCTGCTGCGGGATGGCGTGCGGAGGTACCTGCAGCTGCCAGCAGAGCAGACGGTGCTCATACTGCATGCTAAAGTTGCCCAGAAGTCGTATGGCAATGAGAAAAGGTAGGAGATATCTCCCCCTTCCCAAAGCAGATACGCAGAGCTCAGCCTTGTGAGGGCCCTTTCACCAAACCTGGTGTGGCAATGATGTAGAATTATAGATTAAATGTGTCCCCTTGCTGCCCATTCATGATCTTTTAGCACCCAAAGCTGTTGTTTCACCCTCAGGGCTGAACAATGGGACACATCCTCACCAACCTGGAGCTGCTGCTCCTCCTGGGCTTCTTCCTCCCAGCAAGGTCAGGAAGATGGGTAAAATGGGAGAAAAGCCACTCAGGTCTTACCCTCTGAGTGTGAAACTGCAAAGAGGAAAGGCTGCTGCTTTAAGGTCATGCTGGGACTTTTCTATCAATGGCCATGGTCTCCCAGAAGCTATTTTTGAAAACCCTCCCCACACTGCAAGAGCACCTTGAGGTTCTGGCTTGAATCTCCAAAATTGCTGCTCCTGTGACGTCAGCTGTGGCAATGGAGTATAATTAATCGTCCATTAGTCCTTGTGATATAAATAATCCCCCCCCTTATTAGCTCTACCTTTAAGGCTGAGCTGCCCCCAGGTTAAAGATGAAAGGTGCTGGGCTGGTTTCCTTCATGTCCTCGTGGCCCAGAGCTGGGGGAGGTCTGTTTAAACAAACCAGAACCCCAGCACTTTAGGGCTCCAAAATATCACCTCCCTGTGCTGCTGGCATTTCACCTAGTATCAATAGAGAATGAATTTGCACCATTCACACGAGTGCAATGACAGTGGAAACCCAAATAAAACACAGGAAAATAGGTCTCCAAAATGCCGGGTATAGATTTATTTGCATTGGTCTCCAAATCTGGCTGTGAATGCAAACTCTGTTCCCAAGCTGCTGAAACTCCACATTCCAGGCAGGCAGAGCACAAAGCAAAGCCTCTGTAGGGTTGGGCTGGGAGGGGGTTGTGGGACCCCCACCATCTCCTGCTGCCCAGTCCCTGCCCTGTGCCCACCAGCAGCACCAAGCCAGCTCTGGGATAGCTTTGAGGTACTTATCTCTGCCAAGAGCCTTCTCTGGGTGCAATAACACTGCTCTCTGGTCTCTGCAGGTTTTTTTGCCCCCCACCTTGTGTTTACCTGGGTGGGTCAGGATGGAAGTTAAAGCAGGAGCAGCTAACAGGTATGTGCTGGGGGGCAGACCCCTTCCTTCCCTTCCCTCCTTCCCTTCCCTCCTTCCCTTCCCTCCTTCCCTTCCCTCCTTCCCTTCCCTCCTTCCCTTCCCTCCTTCCCTTCCCTCCTTCCCTTCCCTCCTTCCCTTCCCTCCTTCCCTTCCCTCCTTCCCTTCCCTCCTTCCCTTCCCTCCTTCCCTTCCCTCCTTCCCTTCCCTCCTTCCCTTCCCTCCTTCCCTTCCCTCCTTCCCTTCCCTCCTTCCCTTCCCTCCTTCCCTTCCCTCCTTCCCTTCCCTCCTTCCCTTCCCTCCTTCCCTTCCCTCCTTCCCTTCCCTCCTTCCCTTCCCTCCTTCCCTTCCCTCCTTCCCTTCCCTCCTTCCCTTCCCTCCTTCCCTTCCCTCCTTCCCTTCCCTCCTTCCCTTCCCTCCTTCCCTTCCCTCCTTCCCTTCCCTCCTTCCCTTCCCTCCTTCCCTTCCCTCCTTCCCTTCCCTCCTTCCCTTCCCTCCTTCCCTTCCCTCCTTCCCTTCCCTCCTTCCCTTCCCTCCTTCCCTTCCCTCCTTCCCTTCCCTCCTTCCCTTCCCTCCTTCCCTTCCCTCCTTTGTCCCAGCCAGGGACATGGGAGAGGCAGGGCTCCGTGTGTGGGGCTACATGGGGCTGGACACCATGGGCAGCAGCCTGATTGAGACACAGAAGCTCAGCTTTGAGGAGCAGCCGGATGCAAAGGTACAGTGCTTGCTGCCCACTCCCCTTCTTGCAGCACAGCCCCCCCCAGCACCATTCCCGCACATACTGCACAAAGAAAGCCCGGTCCTTCTGTAGGTAAACAGCAAAAGAAAACACCAACTGATCCTAAAGTTCAAGAGCTTGAGACGAGATCGAGCATCTTTTGATAAGGGGGAAAAAGAAAAGTGTTGTCTGGGGTCCCCAAAGAGCACAGGGTCTGAGCTGAGCCAGAAACATTACAAAAAGGGCCTTTGTTTGAAGGGCTGGAGCTGCTGCTAGAGCGTGGCCTATCAGCCATCCAGCCTGGGTTTAGAAACCCAAACCTGGGGCAATCCCTCATGTGATGTGGGATAAATCACACATGAACATGAATTTCCATGAGGAATTCTCTGCCCCCAGTGTAAATAAAGCCACTGCTGATCCCCAGCTCTTCGCTGCACCTGTAATAACATCTCTGGTCATTTCCCCCTGTAAATGAACCCAGGGCTCTTTCAAAGGGCACCATTATGTCCTGGCAGCACGCCGTGCCCAGGCTGCTGGTGAGGAGGGTGAGGAAGGCTGGAGGGACCATGTCTGTGCCTGCTGCCCCCAGCCCATGTCCAGCAACTGCCCCTTCTGCCCTCTGCAGGGGTTTGGCTGTGCCAAGGCTCTGTACATCTCAGATGCGGATAAGCGCAAGCATTTCCGCCTGGTCCTGAAGCTCTTCTTCAGCAATGGGCAGGAGATCGGCACCTTCCACAGCAAGCTGATCAAGGTCATCTCCAAGCCCTCGCAGAAGAAGCAGTCACTGAAGAATACAGATTGTGAGTATGGGGTTGGCTCTGCTAGGGGGAAAGCAGGCATGGGGCTGGGTGGGGTTTGTTGGGGTGGGATAGGATGGGATGAGGTGGGGTGGCATAGCATGGCATGGTGTGACAGGGAGCAGATGAGATGGGGTGGAGTGCAGTGAGATGGGGTGAGTTAAGACACTGAGGTGCTCACAGCTTGGCTCCAAAGTGGTCAGGGCAAATTCAACGCCCATGGGTACTCTCAAAAGAGAATGCACTTGGGCAGAGGTGATGTCTGCTTCCAAAGGGTTGACCTACCATGTACAGTGCCATGAGGCCATAAAGGGAACAGCAGCTGGGAAGTGCTTGTTCCTATAGTGCTGGTCACAGCAGGACCCAGGACTTGTCCTGTCCAGCTGCACCAAGATCAGCAGGGCTGTGGTTCCAGCCTTAACACAGCCACCTTCCACACAGTGTGCATCTCCTCGGGCTCCAAGGTGTCCCTCTTCAACCGCCTGCGCTCACAGACTGTCAGCACCCGCTACCTGTCTGTGGAGGGAGGAGCCTTCATCGCCAGTGCCAGGCAGTGGGCAGCCTTCACCCTCCACCTGGGTAAGGAGCTGTTGCCAGGGCTGCCTCCCTCCAGCCTGGGCTCTCCCACCTTATGAAGCTGGTTCCTGGGGGCTGAAGGACTGGGAGTTACCTGGAGGTCGCTGCTTGTGATGGTGACTCTGCCTCTCTCCTTCCTGTAAAGCTGATGAGCGCTGCACCCAAAGTGAGTTCCCCCTGCGGGAGGGGTACATCCGCTATGGCTCTGTGGTCCAGCTCATCTGCACGGCCACCGGCATCACACTGCCACCCCTGGTAAGGCTCCGTCCCCATGGGGCTGAGCAAAGGGCACTCCTAGGGATGCTGCTGCTCTGCTGTTCCCCTGAGCTTAGGGCCTCACAGAGAGCAATGTGAGCACTGTCCCTTTGCTTTCTCTTCCTCTACAAGGGCCCAGAGTGCTCTGTGTCCGTGGGGACACAGGTGGGGACAGAGCACTCCCCAGCCCCATGCTGACCATCTGCTTTGTTGCAGATCATTCGGAAGGTGAGCAAGCAGTACGCTATGCTGGATGTGGACGAGCCCATCTCCCAGCTCCACAAGTGTGCCTTCCAGTTCCAGGGCAGTGACCGCATGTACCTGTGTCTGTCCACAGAGAAAGTCATCCAGTTCCAGGTACAGGGGGATGAAACACCTCTAGGTGCTCCGCATCCTCACTCCTGAGCTCTTCTGTTTTGCTCCTTGCCAAAGTTTTTGCAAAGATCTCCACTGGGGACTTACTGGGCCCAAATACCACCTGTCATGGCACTGGTTGCCCACTGTCCCCACCATGATGTGTTCAGAGCTGTGATGTTCTCTGCAGGCATCGCCCTGTCCAAAGGAGGCCAACCGGGAGCTGCTGAATGACGGCTCCTGCTGGACCATCATTGGCACTGAGACGGTGGAGTACAGCTTCAGTGAGAGCCTGGCCTGTGCCCGTGAGCCCGTCAGCCCTGTGCCGCTCATCACAGCCCTGCAGGTAGGCATGGTTCTGGTTTGGGATGGGTGCGGGTTCACCTGCTCTATTGCTGAGCTCTGGCACCTCTGCTCAGCTTCTGGTTTGAGACACATGGAGGGGATGCAGAGCTGTGCTCACCGTGGCTCTGCCCCATGCAGCTCAGTGGCGGAGGGGATGTGGCCATGCTGGAGGTTCAGGGAGAGCATTTCCATGCTCACCTCAAGGTCTGGTTTGCTGATGTGGAAGCAGAGACGATGTACAGGTGAGGTGACGGGAACGGTTCTGGGTTTGGGCACAGCCTGGGGAAATCGGGCTGGTGACCAGTGGGCAGAGAGGAGCAGAACCATGGGACAAGAGGGGAGGGTGGTCCTTGGCCCCATCTCCATCACCAAGACCCCTTCAGGTAAACTCTTTATTTTACTCTCCTGCTCCCAGGAGCCCCAAATCCCTGATGTGTGTCGTCCCTGACGTCTCTGCCTTTGGCAGTGACTGGAGGTGGCTGCGATACCCCATCACTGTCCCACTCCTGCTGGTCAGGGATGATGGTCTCATCTACTCCAGCTCTTTCACCTTCACCTACACCCCAGAGCAGAGCTTCCTTCTAGGGCAGCAGCTCCCTGCCGATGTCCCACAGGACTCAGACATGCTGCTCAACAGCATCCACCAGGAGTTCACCAGGACCAACTTCCACCTCTTCATGCAGAGCTAGTGAGCTGAGCCAGCAGCATTCATTGCCAGCAGCCCTGGGGACAGCAGTGTCCCTGTGCCATGCCCAAGGGTCCCCTGTACACCTGTTGTGTCCTGACCCACTGTCTCTTGTGGCAGCAGCAATCTCACACTAATAAATCACACTGCATGGACTCTTTACCAATTCAATGCTGCTTTACTGGCCCTTGAGCTTTAGCTCCTGTGCTGGCACTGACCACCGCATCTCCGCCAGTCCCTTGTCCATATAACTAAAGGCCACGAGGCACAGGCAGAGCTGTGAGCCCCTTCCAAACAGCGAGAAGAAAATCACAGCTTGGCTCTCTCCGCGGTCTGGGAGGAGAGCGGCTGCCGCCCCCTAGCGAGTCGCAGCCAGGCTGGGTGCGCTCCTGGCTGCCCCCATTCTCTTCCCCATTTCCCCCCCCCCCAACCATAGCTATGGATGGGGCCGTAGGTCTGTGCTGTGTCCAGAAAACCTCTGCTGACTTACTGATCCTTTACTGACAGAGCCACAAATAACCCAGCAGGGTGGCAGGAGGCAGAGCTGAATCAGGGCCAAAAGCAGCATCCCTCAGCTCTGCTTAAGCACTGCAAAACAGGCTGCCCAGAGCCCACTGTGCTCCTGTGCCTGCAGCTCTGAGCTGGGAGCAAAGATGTCAGCGTGGGCTGTGTGTCAAAATAATAATAACAATAAGAAGAATTTTCTCCACTTTGATGTTTGAACACAGTACAATGCAAATGTGCTCACAGAGAGGTGCCTTGCCCTGGGAGCTGGGCTGGGGCCAGAGGTTTCTGAGCCTCACCACAGTGTCACTGCCTGTCCCAGCACAGCATCTCCAGTGCTATGGATGGAGCATAAGAGGCTTTAATGAACAATCTCCAGCTTACAGCAATGTCACCAACGCACAAAAAGCAGGCTTGGTGCTGGGGCAGGGAGAGATTTGCTCTGTGCTTTCTGCAGTGAGAGATTTGCTCTGTGCTTTCTGCAGTGAGGATGGACAGAGTCCACAGGAGCCAGCACTGTCACCAACGTGGTCCCCCATCCCCTCGCATCCCACTGAGAGCAGGCACAGGGTGCACATGCAGGCAGCCCCAGGGCTGTGCTGGGGGGAGCAGTCAGCTCTGAAGGACTCTTTGTTCCCCAGTGTAATTATACCTGAGCAGGGAATGGGAACGTGCTGAAAACTCCTTGCCGGGCGTTGCTGCAGGGAGCCGCGGTGTTCAGCCCAACACTGGCCCCATTGTTCACTCCATGCTCTGTAGAGCTGCTCGGCCCACCTCGGCCCCTTGCTTCCCTGCCTTTCCACCAAGTAATCAGGCAGTGATTAAAAACCAGCCTTTTCCCCTCTGCAATGTCAGTATGGGGCCAGTTGCCCTGAAACTTCCTCCTGGGAGAGAGATGGCACAGGGCTGCACTGGGGGACAGCAGAAATCTGTGGGGTATAGAGAGCCCTGACACCCCCAGCCCTCACACCAGCTCTGCTCTGGCTTTGTGCTGAAGCTGTGCCTCTTCCCAAGGTTGCTGTATAAACCCAGAGCTCACAGCCCCAGCTGAAAGCTCATGGGGAGGAGTGGGACTTTGGTGCACGTTTGACACAGATGGATTTGGAAGATGAACCAGAAACAAGCCTGCGGGGGGCTCAAAGCTTTAGTTAGACTTGGGGGAAGGTGGGGGAGAGAGAAGAGAGAACCCTGCGGGGTGCGCGCAGTGCCGGGAGGGGGCAGCAGCCACAAAGCGGAGCCGGGCCCCGGAGAGCCCCGGGGAGGGGTAACGGGGGCCACCGGGCCCGGCTAAGAGCATCCCGAAGAGCCCAGCCCCAAGTACCCCATAGAGAACAACGGCTGCAGCAGAGGGCAAAGAGAGAGCAAAAGGGGGTTGGGAGGTTCTGGTGTAAGAGCTGCACAAGGGGGAAATGAGACCCAATGACAGGCAGGGTCGGAGCTGGGGAAGAGGTGGGGGGATTTCCTGCAAAGCATCAGCAAAGGGCAGCGAGGAGCAGAGCCTGCGGGTTCCGCACTCTGCAGAGACCGTGCAGAGCACTGCACAAACACAGCACAAGGGATTCCTGCAACTGAAATGAAGCCCTGGGGAAAGGAAGAGACAAAACAAATGCTGTCTTGAGGAGCAAGGCCAAGAGCCCATCCCAGCTGTTGGAGGCATGAGAACATAGAGGATGCAGGCAAACATCACCACGTCTGGACAAACAGCAGCTCCCAGGAGCAGATGGCAGCCTGGCCCAGCCCAGCCACACCTGAAGTCCTGGACACAGAGCAGGCAGCAGCACAGAGCCAACGTGTGTCTGTAGCCCTAAGAGAGCACACACTGCTCCCAGCTGCCCAGAGCAGGAGTTCCTAGTAGGGAGAGAGCAATTAGATTTCCTCAAGGGCAATAATCCATTGAAATCCTGCACATCATTGGAGATCAGCACTCATCTCAGCAATGAGAGCCAGCCCAATCCCTCAGGAGCACCAAAGTGCCAGGGCAGAGGGGCTGGAGAAGCCACAGCCTCCTCCAGAGCTTACCAAAGAGCTGCTCTGGGTTGAGCTGGCACAGAGGATGCACGCTCCCACCTGGAGGCCATACAGGATCCACACTGCTTGACTGAAGAACTCAGCACCAGTGTGCTCCAGCAGCCCAGCCCTGCTGCTCCTACAGGGGCAGCTCACAGGGCAGCAGGGATGGGGACAGTGACAAAGCCCCACTGAGCTGCAGGACTCTGCCACACCACTCCCAGCACATCTCTCCCTTTGGTAAACCAAGGAGTTACACACAAAAGCTCTGTTATCCAGTTCCCAACAGTAATCCCAGATCAGAAACAGTCTAAGAAGCCAATTTTAGAAAGTACCAGTTTATTTGTGGGAAAAAAATAAAAAAAAAATAGAAGTCAGTAACAGTGGAAAATCCCCGAGAGCAGTTACACCAGAGAATCAAAACACCCAGAGAAGCAGACACTGTTTCTGCCTTCCTGGCAGTGCTGTCCATAGGCAGTGAACATCCAGCTCCACATGGTTTCTAGAGCACCCCAGAGCCTGCAGCTTCCACTAACACACCTGCTGAAGGAGGACCCTTGGGAAAGCCCTCCCACACTCACATCACTGCCCGCTGCTCCAGTATAGCACCAAGGAGCAGCTTCCACCAGCACAAGCCCCATTTCTTTGTGCTGTTGCCTCTAAGCATCCAGCCACGTGCCCCGAAGTCCTGCTCAGGAGGCTGAAGGGGATGTTTAGATCACACCAGCTTCATGCTGCCTACCCAGGTTGGGCCTCAAACCACACCGAACAGCTGCAAGCCTGCAACACCATCCTAAAGCACAGACACAGGACACGCACTGCACCCTCTGGTCTTGGAGCACTGGGAATGGGTCTGAGAGGTAGGAGCTACGTACACTATGCAACACAAGAGCCACAGCTGGGAGCTGGCACCCAGGCAGACCCAAAGCCCACCGGCACTCCAGGCAAGATGCTGGCCAAACAGCAGTACAAAACAGACCAAGCCTCACAGACAGTGAGGCTGCTGAAGGGTTACCTCCAGCCTTCACACTCTTAGCTGTATTATTTCTCAGTAAAAATATAATATAGAGCTCTATAGGACTGATTATAATATATTACAGGCTAGAAATACTAAACCTTCCCCTACTTCAATCATATAACGAATCCAATTTTGCATACAGATTAATTCCAAAAGTTATTGCCTTGAATTTATAATTAAAATTCACAGAATAAAGCTTAAATAGTTTCCACAGAGACTCATTATATTAGTGTTTCACATAAGGATAAAAGTCACCAGATGCAAAGAGCAGCCATTCCAGAAACTATAAATAATTCTATTTAAAAAAATAATAATAGTAAAAAAAAAAACCACAAAGCTACATTACAGGAAAACCATAAATATCTTTACCCTCTATAGTAGCTGCTATAGAAGCAGAAGAAACCTGTAACACACAGCAGGTAACTGCTGTGGGTCTGAATATGATTCATAAACATCTCCAGAGATAAAGCCCAAAGGAAACACAACGGGACTGAAAAAATAAATCTGAGGAAATTAAAAAAGTAGATTTTGTTTTTATTATTATTATTCTTATTTCAAAACAATTTCTACAAAACTTTGATATAAACATCAGCCTGTCCTCTTCAAAAACCTCGTTATAAAAACCCTACAGGCAATCCTAAAAAGAGCAAAGGCAAGGAAAGGGTGTCACACAGCCAAGAGAAAGGGGCTGTCCTGATTGCACCACTAACAACCCCTGCCTGGAGCAGACAGGAAGAGACACAAGTCTCCTGGGGAAGACATTCCCATCTGCCCTTTATGGCATCAGGGGGATTTGAGCCCTATGGGCCCCCTGCTCCCCAGTAAGGCCACGTGGTCGGTAGTGTAAGAGATACATAAATAGTTCTTCAGGAAAACACTTCACACCAACAGCCTGCTGCAAGACGGCTTTGCTTATGAACCTCGCTAACAGACATCTCCCATAGAAGCAGCCAATCTGAGCGCAGCACGCTGGCTGCAAACACATGGTGTTTGCTTCCATACAGTCTGTTTGGTGTTTACATACCCTCTATAAAAACAAGCAGAAAGTTTGGCATTTTTATTGTTTTTACACTAGGCTTTAGAAAAATAAAAAGTACACTGAGGCTTCCCCCTACCCCCCAAGACTCTTTGTATTTCATTGGGCCCTTGTTAGCTGAGCAGGATGGGTTGTGTAGAAAGTTTGGTTCCTCCCCCCCCCCCCCCCAAAGTCACTTTGAAATTCAATCCAAAAAGAGCGTTTGTTCAGCACATCTCATTGGAGGGCACAGTGTTTCCATACGGTCCATTTGTCCCTTGAGGGGCACAGAACGCCGCTGAGCTTTAAGCATAGAATTCATTTGTAGGGGCTTTCTTGTAGATTGGTTTCTTCCCAAGGTCGTAGCTGCCTTCATCCTTTTTCTTCATGCGATAGACTAAGAGGAGGATCAGGAAGACAGCAAACAGGAGACCAACCGCTCCTCCTGCAATGAGAGCTGCAGGGAGAAAGGAAACATGGAATTCAGTCTGAACTCCAAGGCAAATCCAACTTCTTAGATCAAGATCTGTCAACAGCACCAGTCCCCAGAACTGCCCCTAGAGTCAGCTTTGCCCACATGTCTACCACCATAGGTAATGACATCTGCACCAGAAGATGTTCTTGGGATCTTTATGTGTCCATAAACCAATCACATCCCACACTAATCTTCCAGTTAAGGGCTAAAAAGGACTTCTGATAAGACAATCTTCGTGCTTGGAGACAAAGGAAAAGCCATACCCCAACTCACTGACAGCATCAACTCCGGGAAGGTGGCACCGCCTTCATTTGAATGAGTTGTTAATTGGCTGTATGAGCACACTATGGAGACTCCTTACACATCAAATATGCTGCAACAGCTCCCCATCATCACCCACCAAGATTCTCCCCTCTCCTTCAATCAAGTTTATCTTTTGCTTTGACACCTTCTCACTGCACTAAGACAGCTCTGTTGTTGGCTGGCCTGGCAATCCAATCTTCCAGGCAGAAGGATGGCTGCATACCAACATGACCTGCCAAGATCAGTGCTCAGACCATCATGCTAAGCACAGGATGAGGTTTGCCTTGAGACACATCTGTCCCACATGCTGCTTGGTTTTGCTCCAGACAGAGCAATGCGGATTTCTAATAGCTGATGAGGTGCTCAGACACCTTACAAGAGCTGTTACATCCCTGGCAGGGCTCAGAAAAAGCAAGCCTTGGGCAGAGGTTAGAAGGACAATGCCAGTGTTTGCTTTAGAAGTTTATGACATTGTTTGTTTACAGGTAGATATGCCTCTGGCTGAGGCTGGCAGGTGCACAGCAGCTGTCATATGACTTGTGTGACACTTGTTTAAGCCAACATCAGGTGACAAGCTCAAGAAACAAGCTGTTTACCCAGCAAAGCAAGCAAGAGGCTCTTCTGCCACTCAAGACAGAAGCTGCTGGTAACAGGTAATCACAGTGGTAATGCAACTCACTTCCCTCGTCAAAGGGGAACTGCTCCCCAGAGAACAATGCAAGTCATTTTGATTTACAGTATGAATAATTTATCTCTAGAGTTTAAGAACAATGTGAATTATTACCTGTAAGAACTTCTGTTCTTTCAAAGATGCTGCTGTTGGCTGTGCTTGCCATGGAGATCTTGTTGGACAGGTTCGCTTCAACAGGTGAATCTTTGTCTGGAATGATTTCATTGTCCAGCATGGTGTTTTTCTTCTCACCTTCTATCTTTCTCTCTGTATCTCCAGGGATATAGTTGTCAGATATCTGCACATAACAGACAGACCACACCCATCAGTAAGCAGCACCCAGCCTACCTGCAGCTGAAAGTGGGAGGGTGTGCAAGGAAAGGAAAGTTTGCTCAGTGCTTTATAAGTATGCTGCTCTGGCTCATGCAGGTAGATTTGTATCGATGCCTCATCTTGCAGGGGGAAGGGTATTCAGAATGCTTCAGAAATGGGCCAGAGTGGCTTAAAAAAAATGCAAAGACAACACCTACCACAGGAGTATCCACAGTGGTCAGGAACATGGTATCATCAGAATCGAAGTAGTCTGCAGGAAGGGAAGAAGAGCAAACTAAGTTTTCCTCACATTACAAGCTCTTTCACCATAATTCCAACACTCCCAGTTACTGCAGCCTAACTAGGACTCCAGTTCTCTCCTGAATACAGTTCCCTCTTATCTGCTGAAGCATCCATCACTTAATGGTTCTGACTGCAGAAGACCAAAAGATGCAATCCCAAGAGCAACACCTCGTACACAGCAGGGATCTTTAACTATAACCATGGGACCCTGCTGCAGATTATCTGGAGTTGCTCTGCAAAGCAGGTCTGCCACAGCTTGCTAAACTAATGCCAAGGGAGGGCAAAGCTTTCACCACCCACCCCTAGAGGATAGCTTGCTAAACCTCTAGTCACCAGATCTGCCCAAACATGTCAGGTACCGATTTCAGGACTTGTTCTTTTCCATTTAGAGAACAAATGCTCACATAAAGGGGACAAGGAGCTGCTGAAACTGGTTTGGGCAGGGAGCTTTGCATGTCACAGAGTTCACTTGCACACCATTTAGCCCTTCACTGTCTCAGCTGAGGCCAAACAAGGTAAGCTTTAAGCCTTTTAACGCTGCCTCGAGATTAGAATTTTACTTATTTGTTAAGTCTCTCACAAGCTCTTCACAGTTCTACAGGAAAGCGCCCCAGCCAGCGCAATGCCTTTCTGCATGCAGTGAGAAACAGTTGGTTGGACTCTGCCCTCCCCAAGTGATTCAATATCACAGTACAGCCACATGCACTGTTCTCCTCCAACCCACGGGGCTCTCTCCATCTTCACCTGGCACACCACAGTTCCCTCTGGAGCTTTGGCTGTACCCTCACTCAGTCACTCTGCTGCTGCTGGCACAGGGTTATAAACTTCCCCACTCACCTCCAGAGCCAGATATTTCATCTATATCAAACTCATCAGAAGTCAAGTGAGTGGTGAAGTCACCGATGTCTTCATCATCTGGCAGGTCTCCGGAGCCAGGGTAGCCAAGCCATTGGGCATCCATGGTCTCTGTTTCTCTCACCTGGGGACAAAGGGGGGAGGAAGATAAGAGTTAAGTTCCAGGCAACTGCACGGGAAGGGTTTCGCAAAAGATCAGCAGTTCAGGACCTGTGCTGAGCACATTGCTTCCATCACAAGAACATTAAATGCTCAACTTCCTCTCCAACAAGAGCATTATCTTCACTGGAAGCAGCTGAATTCCCCTCGAATTTCTCAGAACAGAAGTACCAAGTCATAGAGGGGAATTTCCTGAGAGCTGCAGTTTCAGGAGGTTCACTGAACAACCACGGGATGGAAACAACACAACAGGATCTTGGTCAGGAGTTTGTAGCACAAAACAATGCCTTCAGTTTGTTGTAAGGGGGGGGGGGGGATTTGGAAGAACTTCCTGTTCCCAGAGAAAAAGCCTGGCACCTATAAGTCAAGGCTTTGGTTTTTTGCACAGCACTGAAGTTACATATTGAGGCAATTCATTGCTTCCCACACTGAGAACAACCCTGTTTTATTATCCAAGGGTTAAAATTAATCAGTCAGTTCCGCTGAATTGCACTGCAGTTCGGTGTGATGTTCAAAAGCAATCGCTATCAATAACAACCTGCCCAAAGGAAGAGCTTCCCCTGCCTCACCTATTGAAACGTGTGTACACAAGTCTATGAAACGAAGTCCAGGATCTGAGGGTCTAACGGCTGTAGCTGCAGACACACATTAGATAAACAGCAGTGCAGAAGGGCAGTCTGCCCAGCTTGCAGAGCAGCCAGGCCAGAAGAGCCACTCAAACAATCAGCTGTTTGGCCACAGCGGCAATTTAGACACCAGGACTGATTTGCACTCAGGTCCTGAAGGAGCCACAAGCCCAAACCTTCTGCTCTTGCCAGGGTTATGCAATTTCCCCAAAGCATCGCTCCTCTCCCGGGAGCCTGGGGCCAGGTGAGGGTCCTGCAAATGCAGTTCTATTGCCCAACACCAGCCCACAGATTCCAGCTCAGCTGCCTCCAATTCCACAGCCATGAAGTCATTGGCATGGTGGGAACTTAACCCCTTCCCCTAAGGCAAGGAGCATGATGCAGGCAGACGGGTCCCATAGCTGAGGGCTAAGCTGTCACATTGTTTTTTCTGCTGTCCCCACAGAAATGCTGGGCATGCACTTCTTCAACATCTCTGTGGTTTAAGTCCTGGAGGTTTATCCCAGGAGAACATTTCTATATAGCCATAACTATGCCTTCACTCCACAGCTCTTCAGAGCTGATGGCTTTGGAAAAGTACATCTCATGAGCTTAACTGGGGATGGGAGAGCAGAGCCCGAGGGTAGCTGGATCCTGGTCTCATCCCCCAGCTCTGCTGCTCACTGCTTTGCTAGGACAGACCGTGCAGCTCCAGGACTTGAAGCCCAGCCAGGTGTGACACAGCCTCCATCCCAGCAATGACACTGCATGACAAACCAACCGGCAAATTGTGCCCACTATTGATTTTAGAGGTGAATGCTAACAATCCATCACCAGCCATATGTCAACTTCCTCTGCCCACAGCCCCAGCCCAAATTTCCCTGCCATTAGCATATTTGTTTTGCCACAAACAAGGCCCTGTGGTGAGAGCAGGATGCTTCTCATTCTGTATGAGGAGCAGTGGCTACTATTCATGTTTTTCATTAGCTCACTGTGGTATCTTTGGTTTCCCCTCCAACTCTGCTGGAGGGCAATCAAGTGAACAGCCATAGGGCAGGAAGTATCCAGCCCAGCTCTCCCAGAGCCCTGCTCCTCTCTGCCTCAGCTGGCACAGGGCAATGGGAAGGGGCCTGGGGAGGAAGGACTGCTGGGAAGAAATCCTCCTGCCTCCTGGAACCAGGTGTTCCCAACACTGTTGATCACTCGCTCCAAGGCAAATCCATCTCAAGATACATGAAACCCAGCCAAAACCTGACCCGCCATGGGAACTGCTGCCAGCACGCAGCCATGCTCCCATTACAGCTCATGGTCGTCCCATCGAGGTACAGGGAGGATGAATTCCAGTCTCCCTGTGCTAGGACAGTAGGGCCATGTTTGCTGTGGGTCTGCTCAAGCAGGCTGCCAGGTCAGATAGCCAGGCTGAGCTACACCCCACGCCAGCTCACACTGCTGTGAATCACAGCACTCAACAGGCTCCCCTGGCCAGGGTGGCTCAAGGAAAGCCACATTCAGGCTACCCAGTGGCTGGACAGCAGGCTGGCTTATCAGATCAGCCCAGGCATAAGCAAAGCCATGGCAGCCAGCCATGGTGATTAGTACGTACTGTGGAATGCACCACATTCGTCTATCAGAAAGCCCTATTTAAATCAGGAGAGACAGTGTTTACAAGCCAGAGGACATAACAAGGAAATTACTGACTCACAAACGTAAATAAGATTATAGGGGAGCGTTCCCCAAGCTCACTCTTCATCATCCTCCTGAGTAAGGGCATGGAAGTTCCTGGAAGCCAGGAGAGCTCTTCAAAGCCCACAGAAAGCTTTTCTTGTGGGCAGCAAATCTTATTCGTACAGCTTCACCCCCAAAGCACAGGAAGCTGAAGGGCTGCCGGGCACCTCGGTGTGTGCCCTGCCGTGTGTGTGCCCCCCAGGCACTGGGACACAAGGAACAGGCTCCTGAGATGGGACCTGGCAGCCCAAGGAGAGTTACAGTGGGTACAGCATGTGCAGCAGGCACATTCCTTGCATACACACCTGTGAGAAGGCACACGGTGCTTTCAGACTTAAAAGCAAAGGCTTCTCAAGCACCATAGGGCTCCCCGTAGAGCTGCTCTGAAAGTGCCATTCCTTTATTGAGAGGGAAGGCTCAGCCTCCCTACAACCACAGCATCCCCTGAGCTGCCAGCCCACAGAACATGTGGGGCAGCAGCAGGCAGCCCGTGCCAATCCATCTCCAGCCACATTCAGCTGAACACCCTCTGCAACTGCCAGCTGGAGAAGGGCACAGGCACTGCTCAGAGTCCTGCTGGAGACCCACTGGGAGCAGCCCATATTGCCCCAGCAGCCAAAGCCAAGCCCTGCTATTGACAAGCCTCCTTCCAGGAGGGGTCTGAGCAGAAAACCACTGCTACTGCAGGAGGCTGCTTCCAGGATTTCTTCCTCACGCTAAGCAGCTCTGATCCCCAGTAAGCACTAAGGGGATTATCCAACGTGCTAGGGATGGAGCAGCTTTTCCTGCCTGCCAGTGGCAAAAATAAAAGTTTATGCCCTGCTAGACATCAGGCACATGAACTATGGACACCAATCCCAGCACAGAGGCCTCACATGAGCCCAGGTCAGGCTGCACAGCCAGACAGGGATGGGCACCAAATGCCCTGCTCCAGTGGTGCTCCATGCTCCAGCTGCAGCCCTGATGGACCTCTGCTCACAGCCCCACCAGGCACATCTCTGCCCCATGGGCAGCTCCCCCAGCTGCTGGCTACTTCTGGGAAATACCAAACCCAGGCAGTTTCCTACCCCAGCCCACACGTCCTTACCACAACTTTTGCAAAAAAATCAAGCATCTGGGACTGGAACAAGGCTTTCAGACACTGAACAGCTTTTATGCCGCTCACGGTCTCTCATCAAGCTACACAGGACACAGATCTGCACAGACTGAGGCACCTGGAGCACAGGGAGCTCTTTATCTCCTTTATAGCTCCATATAGCTCCACAACCACACGGCCTGGAGGTCTGTGCGTCTCCCTTCCCAGCACTGTGTACACACATCCAGGAGTAAACAGGAGCAAGGTGAAAGTCAGCTTTCCTAGACAAAAGCATGTGGAGCCATGCCAGCCTGGGAGGCTGCAAATGGAGTGGCTGAAGTGCAGACCTGTTAACTCTTTACAGCCTGCAGGGATACATAAACCTGAGGTTCTCCTGTGGCTTTTTCTAGGCACAAGAGGATGGTAGTATGAATCACCTTGTTTTACTTCAATGGCCAGGGTTGAAGAACAGCACTCAGACTACCTCATAAGTCCATGATGTGAGCCCCAGGTGCACACAGGTATGTGCTGGATCCAGGACTGGGTCTCCAATCAAGTAGGTCTATGGGAAAACTCCTCTGTTGAGGGAAAAACAGCAGCACCTTGCTCAGTAAGGCAGAGCAAGAGGAACACATGGGCTAACAAAGCATCACTTGTTTAATGTCATTAGGAGGAGCACCCCAGCCTCTGTCCAAGCAGGTAGGTACCTGGCTACCCAAGCCCAGCAGACCAGCACGTGCCCAGCACTCACACACAGCCTAGCCCACACATCCACCATGATTCTTTAAGCCACCCTGCAGCAAGCAGCTCTCCCAGCAGCCAAGCCATAATCCCTGCACCGATGACTCCCTAATCTTGGGCCCTGCTGTGTGACCTGCTCTATGGAGTGATCCCTGCCCTGCAATAGGGTTGAACCCTCCTGGGCTCTGCAGGGATGGGGAGCTTGCTAAATAGGCTTTCCTGCACGTACCAAGAGAAATGTCAGCTTCTTTGGACTGCTCACACACAGCTACTCTCTCCTCAGACCATAATGCAGGACCAAACAAGAGGACTGAGATTACAAAGGAATGAATTCCTGTTTAACTGCTCTCGCCTGATTATCAGCCAAGAGCAAAGCCATAAAGATGGTGCCCTTCGCCAGCCAGGCACACACTGGGAACTGTTTAGAGGCAAAATAACTGCAGAGAGGACTCAATGCCCAGCTCCAGAGCCCACAGAGCCAGGAGGCAGCTGCTCCCCTCCAGCCAGAGGTGACAGAGCTCAGCAGGGCTGCAGATGGCTGCGTGTCAATCACTCACCCCGAAGCAAATAAAGATAAGGTTGGAAGGAAAACTGCAACAGGGGAAAGCGGGAGCTCATGTGACTTAGGGAGGAAAACAACTGCAGTGGGGCCATGCTGAGCCCCTGAGAGGTTCAGGGACAGGAATTCAAATCTAATTCAATGGGGTTTCTGTGCCATTGCAAATCTAATTGTAAGCAGTTAATATACTTCAGTACTAAGGTCTCAGGTCAGAAAAAATAAAATCTATTCCAGGCTAAAAAGGGGATTCAATTTTAGGACTCTCAATTCACTCCAAGCTGCCCATCCTAACGCATGAAGCTCCTCTGAGACCCCTGCCCAGGGGGTAGAAAAAGCAAAAAGGATGTGAAGGCTCCAGCACAGCAGTTCCTCCATCCAGGACTGCTTCTCAAGCTTGGGATACTTCAGTTATCATGTTTCCCCCCTCTCCCAGGGCGAGGCCTGCCCTTGCTGCCCTTCCCTAGAATACAACACCCAGTATTTCCCAACACACGTGCTAGCAGAATTTCCACTCAGCAAGAAGCCTGTGACGTGCATTTTCAGGCTCTCTGCACTCCCTCATGCCAGCACGTTAACAGACTAAGCTGGGCAGACACAGACTTCAAAGGCCCAGGAGCACAGAGCCTTTCCCAGCCAGCTATCAGCTTGTTTGTGCAGCCAAGATTCCCAGTGCCCTACAAATGCCTCCCCCTCCCCCCCCCCCTTCCACCCACCCGTTTTAATCTAATCAGAAGTAGGAGCCCAAAGATTTCGGCTGAGCCCAAGTTGGGCTATTTTGGGTCTTTTGCTGCTGGTAAAGCTGCCAGCCAAACTGCATGCAGCAGAGGAAGTTACCAGTCTGAAAGCAGTCAGAACGAAAGAGTGGGACCACTCTGCTATGAGCCTATACGTATGTAAGCATCTGTCTGAACAAAAAAAAACAGTCAAAAGCAGGGATTTTCCATTCTTAGCTACTATGGTAAGGATTGGGGTTTTGGTGCATGGAGTTCTTCTGTTGTGTTGTTTTGTTTCTTTAACTAGAGCCATTGCTGGCTGTGCAGAGGTGGCCCTGGCTTGGGACCAACATGCAGCCAGCAGTTATTGCAGACCATGCAGCCCATCCTGCAGCACTACACAGACCCACCTGCTCCCAGCAGCACTCCCTTCTCTGGGCCCTGTTTCCTGCCCTCTGCAAGCAGAGGTTGGCAGCTGGCACTTCCTCACCCCTTCTCTGTACCCTCACAGTCCCTCTGCTCCTGGCTGTGACAAGTTATTGCCTTTTCTCCCTCCTTCCTCAGCTCTCTTGTAACGCCTGCACCCAACCAGACTAACAAGTCATTTAGTAACCAACACACGGTACCAGCTCCTCATACTCAGCCTCAGGAAATTTGGAGTTAGCGCCAAGAACAGCCCGCACATAAACAGCCTCCTGCAAGAGCCTGGCTCCAGAGTCTGCTCTGCGCCATGGACTTGTAATAAATATTTATCTCACTGGGAACAGAGTCTTTGGAGCTTAAGCTCCTGACATCAGTACTAACTCCATATATTTCCATTTGAGGTAGGAGGTCAATAGAAGCTTCTCTGCTCTTGAAGCAGTTCTGCAACTCCCCCTGCACCACAATGGCCAGGATCCATCCCCCCCACCCACAGGAGCCCCACTGCTCGCAGCTCAGCATCCCACCTCCCCACTGCTCTCAAGAGCAAAACCAGACCCGAGACACATCAGGATCCCCAGCCACTCTGCAATTCAGATTGTTTTGCTGCAAGTCCAAGGCAGGCACTTTCCCAGCGCAGTCATTAATGCACACCAACAGCTCTTTTTATTGCTACAGTTTGACTGTAACTGCAGCCAAAGGGCAGGAGGCAGGGTCAGCCTCCCAGCAAGGTAAACAGGGCAGGGCCACAGCACTTTGTCTTCGGTGTTTTAGAGCAGACAGGCAGCACAAGCAATGGAGACACCTTCTCCTTCCCAGCAGCCAACGCAGAGCAACATCAGATGGGAGAAATCCTTCCCAAGACTGAATTTGTTTGACCAACAGAACACAATTTGTTTAAGCAAGAAGAAACCTGGGTTTTGCTACACGACACTGGCTGCTTGAGTAACACGCTACGTGCCGAGCAGTCTCCTTCCCACCCCAAGGAGTGTCTCGCTGACATTTTAATTAACAGCTTTGATTTTTCAGTTATCCCAGGATTTGTCTAACAGGAACCACTCGGTCTCAGCCTCAAAGGACTCGAGGATAAAACTGACACGAGCACATATTTCTACCAAAAAAACAAGGCTTTTACAATAAGGGTATTTTTGAAGTCAGCCTTTGGAAATAGAGAGCAATGTAGCTGTGTATTACGTGCCTCCCCCTCCTACGCTGACATTTTCTCTAGATTCAGAATTCAGCACTTGCCTCCTCCCTATGGCTTCCCACTCCTCTGCCTCGCAATGAACACTTTCGGTCCCTTCAGATATTATTGGCCTCCTCTCCCTATCTGGCTGTATCTGTCTGAAGAGGCAGCACCCACAGAGCTGCCAGAGCAAGTTAGTGGCTGCTTGAGACAACTGATTTCTCAGAAGCCTTTGCCAGCACTAATTCAGCTTGTGGCAGCAGTAAAACAGCAGAGAGCAACAGCTTTGCATCCACTGGAGCAACAAACTGAGACAGATGAGATGGGAAGCAGCAGTCAGACAGCACAGCCTGGCTTCTCAGCAGCACCAGCTCTGCATTTACCCCTCTCCTTCCCCCATAAGGGACCCAGCTCTGTGCCCCAGTGCCAAGCAAGTCTGAGTCACTGCACTGGGGCCAGGGCAGAGCCGTTACTCACACAGTGACAGCAGACTCAGGGAGCTGAGTGCCAGAAACCCTGAGTCACACACTGCTGCTGCAGGGCTGGCAGCACACAGAGCTGGACCGAGGTACCAGCACTTACCGGACATCTGAGTACATGAGTGGAGAAACAAAACACAAACAGAAATTCAGACTAATCCAGAAGTGTGACCTTAACAGATCATCACCATGGGATCCTTCACAGCCCTTCAGTGCAGCAGCTCATTACACACCAACTCCAACCAGGCTGCTGTGCCTGTTCAGAGCCACCAAGCCTCATCACAACGGCCTCATTCTAGTACAGATCATTTTGAATCCTTAATCTGAAGTGTTTGCATTCCACATGGTCTCAACAAACAGTCACACATTCTCCCTAACAGCAGCCCAGAGGTCAGATGTGCTGGATCTGTCCAGTTTTAGTGCTTCAGCTACATTAGCTTCACATCTGAGGCTGCAAAAAACAGCAGGACCCCTCTGTCGTCATAGGGCACTGAGGAACAAGCCATACTGAGCTGAGAGGGGAGAGTCCAGCTGCAAGGGTTTAAGAGCAATCCGGATAAATCTTGAGAGCAAAGAAGTACTTCAAAGGATGGACGCTCCATTTTTATCTAGCTGAAGTGTCAGCTGGGGAGTGCTGAGCCATCAGGCAGCCAGCACACATCCAGAGTATTTCCCAGCAATGGGAGTCAGAAGGGAAGAATTCCGCTGAAGGTTTGCACTCTGAGCAACCTCCAGCCTTGTGGGGGAAGTGGGACAAATGCATCAGGAAAGCGATGGGCCACTCCAAAACACCAGAGCTGGGGGGACACTGGGTACCACTGAAGGCATGGTGAGAACAGGGAATAGTCTCCTGACCCCAAACATCCAGGCACACAGGGCAACAGCAAAGGCTCAGAGAGGAGGGAAGAGGTGAAGACACATAGGAAAAAACATTTCCACAACCGTTGGACTGAATACAGACCTCAGCAGGACCTTGAAATGCCAAGGTCTTGGGAGACAGCAGCAGGAGGGGCAGGAAAACAAGCAGTCACATTGTCCAGCTACTTTGGCTTCTGAGAGCCAACAAGCCTCAAAGTTCAGCCCCCAGTCTCCATCCTACCAGCCATTCCCAACAAGGTACAAGGCACTGGAGAATATACTGTGCTCTACACCTTCCCAGCATTCATCACAACCATCAGCTCTAGGTTTGGTCACCAAAAGCCACAGGCTCCTTCCCTTCAGAAGCAAGGGGCATCGCCTCCCACTTCCAATCCTACCACTCTATTTTATGTAGGCCAAAGCAAAAGCCAGGATTTGTTGTAGATGTTCAGCTGCCCCATGGGCTTGCCAAGTCATTAAGTAAAATAAAGTAAAACACACACATAGCTGTGTCTTGATTTGATTGGGAGGGACAGACGAGAAACTGGGCAAAGAGCAGAAAGAACAGGCCTGGGGGATCAATGGCAGCAGGACAAGCCAAACCGGTTTTAACATTAATAATGCCGTACTACTTTCCAGACATGGCTATCATCAACAAGACACCAGCTTTGCCAATCAGAAGTCCTCCAAGCACCATTGCCTTAAACCAGAAACGGAGCCCACAGCCAGCACGAGGCCTTCCCCCCTCCCTGCACCCTCCTCAGCCAGAAGCTTTCAGGATGGATTTCTGCTCGGCTGCGTTGCTGGGGATGCACGAACACAATGCAGCACTACGTGCAAACTTTCTGCTTTCTCTGAGGTAGCAAAGCAGGACAGCTGGCAGCCCATTCACACTGCTGGACTCACGGCAGACGCAGTCATCTTCAGCAGCATTAACAGGAGCAGCCCAAGCCTGCAGCAAAGGCACCACTGATGGGAATACTCCTGCCTCCCCCCATGCTGCCAGGGGCCAGCTAAACATGCAGGCAGAGCTCTGCAATGCTGCCCTGCTCCTCCTTAGCCCCACTCATCCCATACCTTGCTGCACTGCTGGCTTCCTGCCCATCATCCCAAAGCCCTCAGGTGCCCAGCACAGCCCTCCCTACAGCCTTTACTCCCCGAAGCACTTGCTCAGGGAGGGCTGAGGAGCACAGATCCAGCTGGAAACCCCCCACCCCCGGCAGGGAATGAGGTGATGTCCTCACACTGAGCTGCAGCCACCCACCACCCCGGGAACCAACGTCACACTCATGCACTTGGCTCACAGTCCCCACCCTTTTACACATCCAGGATTGCTTCACACCGACAAATCCCATCCACGCCAACAAGCCGTGCGAGGGGAACGGAGCCAAAGCATTTCTGTTTGCACAGGCTCGGGGAAACGTTCAGGCACCAAATCCCTCTCAGAAGCCATACTGTTACGTAAGCACAAGAAATACAATCCCGGTCTTGTGAAGGAACAGCTACCTGCCTTCACCCTGCCCGCACTGAAGGCGCGGAGCAGCACGCTGTGCAGCCCTGCACGTTTTGGCAAGGCTATAAAAACCAAGAGGAGGAGCAGCAGCGCTCTCCCAAACCTTGTCATCCTGTCTCCTCCCCGGCAGCCTGAAACCCAAACTGTTTGTTTGCATAAGGCTCTGGAGTAGGTCAGTATTAGTGCTGGAGCTCACAGCCCGCCTGGCGCAGCCAAGAAGACACTGACAAACACTCCATATGGCTCCGTGCAGGGGATCTACACAATCCATCTGTTCAAAATTTGTTGTCTTTGCAGAAATCCGATGCTCGCAGACCACTCAATTCCCCAGGGACACCAAGTTGCATTTCATACCAAACATGGTCAATGCAGATTCCAGATGCTGTCTGCCCCAAAAGTTTGCCCTGCTGGTTCGGGCCAGTTCTTGAAGGCACAATTCACGTGCTTCATAGCAGGGATAAAAGCACCAGATTAGAGCAAAGGGGATTGGGGTTGGTTGGCCTTAGCAAAGAGCAGCTGACAACTGCTGCTGGCGTTCTAGGGGATGTTCCTACTCCACAACCAGCAGCCCACCACCCTGTCCATACTGAAAAGCAGCGCCCAGTGCTTATCTGCAGACCCAGACCCATGCAGAATCACAGAATGACCCGGGTTGGAAGGGACCTCAAGGATCATGTAGTTCCAACCCCCCTGCCTAGCAGGGCCACCAAACATACACCTTTACTAGATCAGGTTGTAGAACACAGCAATGTGGGTAATTAAACCTAGTTTTGAGATCCTTACATCTCTTGCTGTTAATTAACACCAGCAATTCCTTCAAACAGACACAGCCTGTGCTATTGGGAACACGGACACAAACACAAAAACAAACAGGGAAGGGAGACCTCTAAATCCTCTGCTTCACAGGGAAGACCACGCATGTACCAGCCTGAAACACTGGGACTCCTTTATTTTACTTTCTTATGCTTAAGGAAGTCTTAAATGGTTCATTCATGCCCTTGGAAAAGGGAGGTTGGTCTGAGAGCCACGGGGACACCAGCAACCGTCACAGCCACGTTTAGGTGCGACAGGAACACGCACCCAGATGCGGCAACGCACTGCACACCTAAGCCATCATAAACCGCTAATAAAAGAGGGATTAAAGGCCATAAGTCCACATCCAGCAGTTGGAGATTGAAGCTGGAACGGAGAGCGGTTCGTTTCTACGACGCACCCGCACACACCGCGCTAATAACACCGGAGCCGATAGGAAAAGGCAGGAGGGGCGAGGAGGGAGGAGGAGGAGCGGCACACACGGACACGGGGCTGCGGGCACCGGGGGGGGAAGCGGCACTCACCGACTCTGCGGCGGCAGCGGCCAGCAGGAGACCGAGCAGGAGGGCGGCACGGGGCAGCGGCATGGCGAGATGGGGCGCTGAATCAGAACGGAACGGATCCCAACTCCTAACGCTGAGAGCAACGACTGGCCGTCCCGCAGCGCAGCGCTGCTTATACCGCCCTGCTGCCCACAGAGGAGGAGCGAGTACACCGCATCGCCCCGCCCCGCTCCGCCCCGCTGGGAATGCCCGCAGCCCCCGCAGGGACATCGGGGGGCTGCGATGCGGAGTGTGTTACGTGCACCATCCCGGCTGGAACAGAGTCTGCTGGGGAGAGAGGGAGGGGAGAGGATGAGGTGGGGGGAGAAGGAAAGGGAGAGGGAGGAGAGGTGGGAGAAATGGAGAGGGGGAAAGTGAATGCGCCAGTTTGGTTTTCTTAGCATTCCAAAAGTGACGGTGCTGTGTTTGCAGATAGCGGAGGGGTTTTCTGTCCGTGTCGTCGCCGCGGTTGTGAAAGCGGTGCGTTACATCACGCGGTTCTGTTCGGAGGTGGAAAATGAAACCGCTCCGTCTCTTTTCTGTGTAAGTGGGAAATGTAATAAAAAACCACGCGGCCAATAAAAACCATCACCCATCTCCAGCGCAGTGTAACTGTTTCAGGTGGGTTTGTGTGTGTTCGTTCTCTTTTTATTCTTTCTTGCTTTGCCCCGTGCTGAGCGTTTGTTTGTGTCTGTTGGCAGCATCCACTTCAGCCCCTGCACAGCCTGGGGTTCACCTGAACAACTGGCTGCCCCTTGTCCCCGTGCCTTGTTCACTGTGATCACATTGCACCGCATTGGAGCTTTACCTTACTGAGAATAACATACATTCTGATCGGGGAACGAACACCCAGCTGACAGAGCAATGTGTGCCGTGATCCCATCAGTCTGTTGTGGATGCAAACTCGGCTAGATTTGCTTCCCAGCTCACTCCAGTGCTGCTAAGGTAACCCATGTTAACTCTGGGAGCCTGCACAGCCAGGCAGCAGAAGGTGGAGGGGAACAAGAGCATGGGCTGATGTCCATGACAACATCTGCTAGACAAGACACAGCCTCAGCAGCACGGGGCAGACAGAAGCAGTGCAACTCTCCCTAACCCCCTATGTGACTCCTATGTGTACGTGGCCATGGCCCTTCTAACCCCTCTTTCCAGGTAAGGCAGTAACCACAAAGGTGCTTTCAAAACCAGCTGTCTGTGTTGTGGCTACAAACACCGGTGACTTTCCTGTTAATTTCCTCTCGATACAAGCACGATAGGCAGCACTCTTCCCGGTTATCACATATCTCAACACTGCTACAAAACCTCGTTTTCCCTCCAGAGGAAATTCTGATCACGTTGAGCTTCCCTGCTTCAACAGACTGGGCAGGGCAGTGTCCATCACAGCCACACCTGTGTGCATAATCCTGCAAACAAAGCGATAGAAATCTTAGGCTTCTGGAAACAGAAGGGAAAATTAAACTCAGTTGGAACGTACTTTCCAGCCTTGATAGAAATTTACATAACTCTACCAATGACATTTTCACTGTGCATCTCGCAGATCCACTCCTCTGCCACACACACACACAGAGTTTCTGCCACGGTATCTCAAAAGCAATCACCAGAGAGGAAATGCAGCCACTGAACTCGTAATGTGGTTCTTTAAAACCATGACATAACACAGGCAGCTTCATTTTACCATTCAAATATCCCCTCTGAAAACGATGACATTCTCCTCTCTGGAACAACACAGAAGAATGGTGGGTATCTGACATTCATACAAATGTGATACAATGCGTGATACAAAAGTTAGGGTGAGTTTTTAAACCCTCCTACCTGCCTGGGAAAGGACAGATGAACAGAGATCAGTTCAGATGCCCTTTGTACTTCAGTTGGTAAAATATGTACGGCCTAAACAAATAGCTTCCTGTTCTAGGAAACAATTCCCATAGAGGAAGAATGCCACTACCCTATACACCCATTCCTTATGGAAAGAATCACCGGATAAATAAGGTATTATTCCATACTCCTGATAAAGAAGTTATGTGTGACCTGGGCACTTTCTGAAGGTAATATAGAAGAAGCACTTATTTTCCCCCAAACATTTCCCTTTCATGCCCACTTTAACCCTTCCCACTGAGAGGGGATGTGAGGCAAAGCTCCCCTTGGAGAGAACGCCCTGTGCTTCAGGAGCATAATACAGTCCTCTAACCAGGGACAGCTGGAGAGGAGAACCAGCCAGGCCAGGGAGTGCAGTTGGACAAACACAACCATGCAATGTGCCATTGCCAAACCAGCCAGAAAATACCTTCACATTCATGAGATGGAGTGTAGCTGAGCCCCAGGACAGAGCACAAACCTTTGTGCCACTGTGCTTCATTGCCACTGTGCAGTTATATTCCCTGTGCAAGAGGCAGTCTGTATCTGTGTCTGACATCACGGCTACCTTCACCTCTGGAGCAGTGACAAAGCAGGGAGGAGACTCAAATTTGGACATCATTCAGGTTGGTACCTCCTTAAACACCATCTCCTATCTTGTGATTGCAGGCATGAATGGGTAAATACTGCTGCTGATGACTGTGGTGTGGAAAGATACCCAGAAATTATATCAACAGCCCGGACAGGACTTCTGTGACATGAGCCTGAAGTTTTGGTTAGTGATGACCAAACAACTCTCATTTTTGCTGGCAGAGGAAATTTAGTCCCACAGAGCTTTGAAAAGAAATAAGGAAGTGGAAATTAGCAGGAAAGTGATGGCTGACACGTCTCAGAGAGGCAAGCACAGCAGATTTCAGGAAAGGAAACCAATTTCTACTAAGTGAACAGAGGAAGTGTCGAGTCTCACAATTGATGCTCAGCACTTTGCAGCCAGAGGACGCCTGGGATTTTCCCCATGCTCAGTTCTGCACTGATGGAGCTGGTGAGCTTTGGCACAGCCCATTTCTCCATAGGCCCAAGGCAAAGCCCTGCAGGCACAGCCCACAGCCTTGAGCAGTGCTGTCATGGGGCATCAGGTCTGGGAATAGGAAGGGAAACGTGTCCAGCACACATCAACACAGTGACATCCACAGCACGAGGGGGGAGAACCACGCAGCAGGGCAGCCTGCGGAACCTCCCATACTGGGAAACGGAACAAAACGTCACGAGAGAAGAGCAGAGAACGTCATCTGAGCTCCCAGAGCCACAAATATCCCACACACACAGTGGGGGCTCTGCTGGGCTGTGGGCACTGCTGGGCTGTGCTGCCCATGCTGGTGGGGGTCGTGTCTGAAGGCAGGAGAGCATTCAGGCCCCAAAGGGCTCACAGCCCGAGCATGGCACAGCATGGGGCCTCTGCAAAAAGAGGAAAGCAGAAGAAATCCAGGCCCTGGACAGGAGCAGCCCAAAATACAGAGGCATGGAGCTCGAGGGTGTCGGCCTGGAGCTGAAGGGAGACACTGCAGGACACTGCTGTGCTCACCATTGGGGCCCACTAAACCAGGCCGCCCATTTACACCCATCCGGCCGCAGGGAGGCGGACAAGTCCTCCTGGCCGCCAGGGGGTGCCGTACCGCGCCGCCGCCACCGCCCCTGAGGCCGCTTCCGTCGCGCCGGGCGGGCGGGCGATGGCGGCGCAGTTCCGCAGCTACGTGTGGGACCCGGCGCTGATCGTGGCGCAGATGGTGCTGCTGCAGGCCGCGTATTACAGCTCGCTCGGGCTCTGGCTCGCCCTCCTCGGCGCCCTGGGAAGCACCGGGCCGTCCCTCCACCAGATCTTCAGCGACGAGGTGAGGGTGCGGGCGGTGGGCCCTGCGCCGCGCCAGGCCCTGTCCGTGTGTCCGTGTGTCCGTGTTTCTGCTCCCCTTCTGTCGGCAGCCCGGTCCCATGTCGGATAGCACCTTTCTGTGTGGGAGGGACCCTGTGCAGAGGCAGCCCCTACAGCCCCTCCGCTCCCTACAGAGCAGTGGGACTAAACAGCTTGTAAAGGGCCCTTCCAACTCAAACGATGCTGTGAGCCCACTCTGGCCACATCCCCCTCACCTGCAGTGTGAACCCAGCAGCTCTGTCCATACAGATGTCCCAAGCAGGGACAGACCCAATAGAAGGGCTGCTGTAACTGCTGGGGCTCCTCGTACAGACCATAATAGCCCGGTGTGGCTGGGCTCTGGGCTGTCATTTGTTCTGTGATTTCTAACTAATAATGCTATGTAGATTCTAGGCTTCTCAACTCCGCCTGGGAGGCTCTCCATGATGGCTTTTGTCCTCAATGCACTCACCTGGTAAGTCAGCACTTCTGTCATGCTAACAGTTCTGGTGTCCTGAGCGTGTCCTTTCATAACACTGAACTTTAAGAGAATTCAGCGTAGTCTCCAGCCTCTCCCAAAACATCTCCTGGAAGCCCATTGCCTGGATGAGTGTATCTGCTGAGGTCAGGTTATTCCTTGCTCTTGTTTGGAGAGCAGTGCAGGTGGGAACTGCTGACTCCAGAGGTGGCTTTCTAGATACTGGATAAGACCATTTTACTTCACTGTCTCAGTGGGAGATTTTACCTAAAGTCAGAATTAATGAGTCTCAACAAACACTAATCTATAAACAATAATGTACTTTGCACCTGCCACTGGGCAAAGATTACTGGGGGAGATTGCACAGAGAGCCAGTCGGGCTTTTTAAACTGAAAGCTCATTTCCCTGCCCTCGTGTAATTAAAATGCTGTGAGCCTCTTAAATCTGGCAGCAGCAGCAGCAGCAAGGTGAGAAACAACCTACCCCTAAAACAGCTGAGTTTTGAAACAGCTGAATAAGCAGCACCAATAACTTGTGTTAGCTCTTGCTGTGTCCCATTCCCACAGGCACAGTGCAGTTTGATTATTAATCTGTCTTTACTTTGCAGCGCTCTGGGCTTGCTGTACTTTATCCGGCGTGGAAAACAGTGCTTGGATTTCACAGTCACGGTTCATTTCTTCCATCTTCTGGGCTGCTGGATTTATAACTCACACTTTCCCTCCACTCTGACGTGGTGGCTGGTGCACATCGTGTGCACGGCGCTGATGGCTGCGATTGGGGAGTACCTCTGCATGAGGATAGAACTTAGGGAAATCCCGCTGAATTCTGCTCCCAAATCCAATGTATAACTTGCTCTGGCAACAACATGCTGCATTGCATCATTGTTTCCAGCACAAGTGCATCTAATGCCCGAAAGTCATCACTGAAGAAGCACAGCAGGTCTGTTGAGACTTTTTCTTTTCTTTTTAAAGACTGCGGGAGTGTGAGCATCTCCTCTGCCATCATCAGACAGCAGAGGAGGAGAAGATGTTTATTTTATTAACACTAAGCATTTAATGACTGTATGGGAAGCGTGCTCTTAAACTCTTCACTCTTGAGACTGTTAAAAGCCAGGTAGCAAAACTTCACAAGGAGGAGCATCTGGAATTTAGCACACGTGAAAAGTCCCTGTGTGGGTACTGCAATGGTCAGCTTGTTTTGTAGGAGCTGGCACTGGGAGCAGTGGGGCTGGGAGCTGCTGCTTGATTGTGCTTCGGCTGGAAAAAAGGAAGTGAATGGATGGGGTAAGAAAGAAAATGGTTGTACTTACCTGGATCACCAGCTGAGACCCTATAAACCTCGTAACGTTCAATGGGGTTGTTTGCTCTTTCCATGTTTAATACATAGAGATGTCAGACAGCAGTTTGCTGAAGAAATCTTTTGTAATAATAAAAGTATGATGTTGCTGTGAGCGTGTTACGGTTCTCCTGGGAAACTGAGCACTTCAAAAACTACCATGAATGTCTGTACCATGGCAACAGAGGAGGATACAGCCAGAGAACAGCACAACATGTGGGCTGCCCTCTGTTTAGGGCACATAAAGCTTCCTGCAGTAAACAGCTCATACATCTCTGTAATCAAGGCATCTGATGGTGCTGTCTAGGGAGGTCAGCCAACATAATGCTCACTTCAGGAGGAGTGTCAGCAGTCCAGGGGCTCCACGTGCTCAGTCCTGGGCTGGAGCTGCCTTGGATAAGCTTGCAGAGGTTTCCAAGAGCTGTTTGTATTTGCCTGGTTCTTAACTCTGACTTGAAAAACAAGAAAATAGCAGATCTGATCTGGCTGAGGTGATGGTTATTCAGGTGAGAAACTTGCTTGTTTCTCAGAGCGATAGGATATGCTTTCATTTAGAGGCACTTCCAATAACCCCAACCACGGGGCAGTCACAAATAGCACCGTCGCTGCTAGGAGGTAAGGCCGAGCTGTTCCTTCGGGTAACCACAGCCCCACAAGCAGACCTGCATCCTGCAGAGCAGCCACTGAGGGGCGTCTGGTTTGCAAGAACCTGAAAGGGGGCAGAGCACTTTCCAAAGGGAGGATTTATGTGGTGCAGCATAACTTCCTTTTGCACATTAATGTTTGTTAATTTGTGCAGATTACCTGCTAACTTGGCGTGTTGAGAATCAGTGGGATGATTTGAGCTGCAGATAAATTCTTTAGAAGTTGCTCCTTTGTTACTGGGGGAGCTGTATTTCAACTGAATTTGAGCAAATTGATATCAAAGTGTTTTAAGTACCTGGCAAGTTTGCTGCAGAGAAGGGAGGGTTGCAGGTTACATGTGCTTAGGCACAGCTTCTCATGGTCTGATGACCTCTTCCTGACCAAAACCCCTTTAAGCTCAATTTTAGTGCTATCACATGCCTAGAAACAGTCTTTCAGATGAAAAAGTTAACACGAGTTCAGATCTTTTGTTATTGCTTCCCCTCTAACCCTGCTGTGCATTCAGCAAGGCTTCTCATCCCTGCTCCAAGCCTTCTGGTTTCTCATATTTGAGGATACTTGCTTTCCTTCCAGTCGCGTTCAGCCTGGACACAAAGCAGTGCTTGGTCTTCCAGTAGGTGCCAGTATCTCCTTCTGCAAAGAGATGTGCAAACACGGTTGGGACTAAGGTGCACAGCAGAGGGCACACTCTGCCTTGGGGTGCCAGGCTCCAGCTTGGTATGGGTTGCATTTTAAGGCTCTTTCAGGGTCATTTTGTCCTCTCCTGCTGTTTGCACTGAGAGGGAACATCCCAGATCCCTGGGAACAGGCAGAGGAAGGAAAGTCACAGTATTGCCATTCCTTAAAGGAAAATAGACAGTTGATCCTGGGATGTGAAGTTCTGGTGCAGCCTTGTGGCTGGAGATCCTTAGGTAGAGCAGGGCCGTGAGAAGAGTCCTTGGTGCAACTGGATTTAACACTGAGGCTGTGGAACATCCAACACACTGCACTGCATTGGCATTAAGCGTGCTATGGGAATAGAAAAGCTTTCAAGTCCCTTTCCAGGATGGGAATTGTTGAGAGTTGTTTTGTTTCCCTAGAGGCATAAAACACCTATTCAAAACAAAGATCAGATACACGATCTGGATACAAAAGACTGAAGCCTTGAATGCCCACCTGCTCAGCTTTCCCTCCCACTATGGACTACAAGCAGAAGAGGAGGCAAGAGAGGGAAGGGAGAACAGCATGGAATAGCGTACACTGTTGTTGGAGCAGAGCAGGGAGGAGAACCAAAGCAGTGCAGTGGTTCAGAGCAGGCTGTGCAGCACCCTGGCTCACCCCTTTCCCACTACATATTGTCAGGCATTATGCCAGAGATGCTGAGTACATGAATAACATCCGCTGAAGGCCTGGGTTCAGCCTCGCTCTGCTGTGCTGTCTGAACAGCAGCTGCTCCTCCCCATCTTATGTCTTGGAATTTGCCTCCATTCATTCATTCCATCCCACAGCTGCAGGAGCTGAATGGGTAAGTGAGAGAATAGAAAGAGAAAGGACATGAGTACCAGGAAAGGAACGTGAGCCGTCATTAAAAGCCCCAAACCACTATTCCCATCCTAAAAACAAAGCAAGTGCCTTGATATGTGGCCAGTCTGAAAACAGCCAGAGCGACGTGTGACATATTTAGGTAAGTCAGACTGAAATACCCTGTTAGTTAAACACATTTCAAACACTGATGAAAAACAGATGGTTCTCTTAATTAGAACATGAAGTTCACAGCCACATCCAGCTGTTAAGCACTAACACAGAGCGTGATCAAAACCAGCTCCTTCCCCATTCAGGAGTGGCAGTACTCTATGGGGCATGTACTGAAAGCAGTAGGAAGACCAAGCAAGACTCGCTGTGCTTCCCCTTAGTGAGGCACTGACCCCAGGCTGGGCCACACTGGGTCTCTATGGCTCCTCTTCCCCTACACCAGTAAGGCAGGGCAGAGTTTTTTTGGCCTCCTTACACACACAGCTGCATGGTATTCCTACATAATAATATAATAACACCAAGTTTTTCCAGCATACCCAGCAATTGCATGCAAGCACCTCTCTATTGCAAATACTTTCGGTGCTTGTACCAAAGCTGCATAACTAACAATGCTCTGAGCTGCAAAGAAGGCTAGAAGAGACTGCGCTACAAACAGGAGGCAAGACAAATAGCTTCAACCTCCACAACAACATTTAATACGATAAAATTACACACAGTCACTCACTGAGCTGCTTACAAATACTGCTGGGAAAAACATCAAAGCAAAAGTATTACCATGAAGAGGTTTTGTTGTGGTTGCTTGACATCCACATTCTCCCCCACCTCCTCCCCAAGATTTTCTTTGCCTTTTCCTTACAAAAGTGATCTACACACAACACAGGAGTTACTCGGGATTCCAGATGTGTTCAGCCAAGTGATGATGAGGGGGATGCTAAGGACTGACACGTTGGGAACACGGGGCCAGGCAAAGCTTTGTGCTGTGCTGGGGCTGCAGAGGTCAAACAGGCTGCCTTGGAATTTGAGCTTTCGGGACTCCTTCCTCAGCATCTCCCAGATGGCTGCTGCCTCCTTCTGGCACTCCCAGAGCGCTGTCAGGGCACAGACATGAAATTCATCCCAGTACCTGCAATAGAGAACCGCACCATTAATCCCTTTGCTGTATCACAGCATGAAGGAGTGGGCAGAGCCCAACCAACCCTGCAAATAGCTGCATTATCAGCCCTGTGCTGTGCCTGCCCCTCAGCTGCTCCTTACCTTTGCTGAAGAGGCCAGCTGGCTCTGGAGAAGCTGCTTTTGAGCTGTTCCCAATTAACTCTTTGCCCACAGCTGCAGAGCAATGGATGAGCTCCAGCTGCCCCCAGGTGAGGACAGTGAGCATCAGGCTGAACTGTGCCTCCTTGCTTTGCATGGGGAGGACTGGAGCAGGCACCTCTGGTTGGGTTTGGTGTGCTGCTTTGTGGAGATTTATTTAGGTTATTTCAGCTGCAGAGTGGTTGGGACCAGCAGATAATCTGACTCAGTGCCAGAACCAAAGGCTGCTGTATAGTGCTGCACTGTGCTGGGGAGGGATTGATGACATCCTGGGAGGGTGCTGTGTGAACAACAGCACATATCCCAGCACAGCCAAACTCACAGGTGAGGACTCTGCTTCGTAGATGCAAACCCACAAAATAAACCAGCAGGAGCCTGAAAGTCTCAGTGAATACCATGGCCTGAGCTGGAGCTGACACCTCCCTGCAGACATGCAGATGAGAGCACTTTAGTTTTCTTACCAAGCCTACGTCAGAATGCCAGCTGTGATCGAGTTCATTAAACAGAGTCACCGTGGCAGAATAAATATCCTGAGATAATGAGGAAACCTGCTGCCAGGTGAGGTGAGGGTTCAGCCTGGCTCATGTCTTTGGGTGAGGGGTAACACAGAGCAGCACCCAACACACTTCTGCATTCGGTCAGGGATGGCATGTCACAGTTTCACCCCACTCAGCCCCCCCTGCTCAGCTGCTGGGCTGCGGTCACACAGCCCTTAGGGAACCAAGATGCCCACGCTGCTGGTGTAATGCTCTCAGCTCCACTTCCACCCCTAAGTCACGTACCCACGATGCTGGGAAGGAAGATGGCAGCTGAGAAAGGATGGGGTTAGAGGCCAATTGTTCAGAAATAGTTCCTGGCAGGAAACTGGGACGTCATCATCTTTTTCCTCTGGTCACAGCAGGCTTGTCATGAGCCGTCACCACTTTAATTGGCGCAGGGAGGTCCTGAGCCCCCTGCCCCACTGGGAAGACCCTTTCCTCCATCTCTCCTATTTAATGTCCCCATTCAAAGCCCCCTCCTACACATTTACCCGCCCTACAGCTGGGAATTTTAGCAGAGAGGAATCAGCCCCCAGCAGCCAGACACACTATGCACTGTGCTGCATGCCCTGCTGTTCCCAACACCAAGAACTCCCATGCTCAGAGACACACTGCTGAGCAATTCCCTTTGCATCCCAGCATCCTGCCACATCCCAGGGAGGCTGCACACCCTGAGCTGGTTTGTCTGTGCAGAAAGGGGAAGACAGAGCAGGACCCAGCCAGCTCTCATCTGCTCGGTGCCTAGCAAGGAAGAAGGCAAATAAACATGAAAGCAGCAGTTCACACGGCTGTACTCACCCACAGACCCTGTGCAGACCCTGCAGCTCCACGCTGTCCTCCTCCCCGTATGTGGCCATGCTCTCTCCCAGCTTCAGGATGCAGTCAGAGACCCTTCGGTACACGTTGGTGCAGGCGGTGCCCGATGTCAGCAGCATGGCCAGGTGCCCTGCTGGCACCAAGGGGTTGGTGTGAGCATGGGACCCCCGGGGGCAGCACCCACCTCCTCCCTAGGGTGGCACAGGCAGGGACCCCAGAACGCAGACATCCCAGGCCCTGCATGTTCCCCACACCCAGATTTCCTGAACTCAGACCAGGCAGCATCTCCCCAGCTCTCATACTCAGACCCCAACCCAGATCCCAGCCCCAGCCTTACCCAGCACCACGAGTAACGCAGCTGTGCCCCACTGCCGCCCCATGCCACTACCTGCACTCCAGCCCTGGTACCCCCATGGCCTGCAGGATCCCCGCCTACCTCCGGCTCTGGCCACAGCTAATTAGTGGGGTTGTCCATGGTTAATTAACAAGGAGGCTGAGCCGCTGCTAATGAGTGCCCACGGGCAGCCCAGTTCTCATTGCAGCCCTCTGCTAGCACTCATGGCTGCATGCAGCCTGCACCTCACATCTAAGCACCCTGTGCCCATGGACCCTATTACACCCCTTTGCCAGCACTTTTCCCCCCAGCCCAGGAAAAGGCAACTCAGCACATAGAGCTGCATGGGGAGCTGTGGGATTTGGGGTCTCTAGGGTTAGTGTGCACCTGGTATCCCACGCACACCCCATCCTCTGCAAAGCCTCCCAGACTCGTGCAACCCTGCTGCTCCCCACTAACCCTCAGCTGCGCAGCCCTGCCCCTTCCTAGGATTCCCAGCCTTGTGCAATCCCGTCCCTTTCCAGGAATCCCTGAGCTGTGCAACCCCACGCTGTGCAGCCCCAACACTATGCAATCCGAGTGCCACCTGCTGGACTGGCCCTGGTGTGCTGTGCAGCTCATTGCTCTGTGCACAGCTGAAAGCCACCATCAAACCAGGCTGCGGCTCCCAAGTGTCACCCCAGATGTGCAGTAGGGCCCTCCAGCAGTGGGAATCTGGGCAGTGTGAGCATTGCTCTGGGTTCACGCTCTCTCCTTGTGCTCTTGCTCTGCATTCGATGCTTTCTGTGCTTGTCCCAGTGTTGCTCTGAGAGCTGCCGTTGCTGTGGGGGTGCAGCCATGCTCTCAGGCTGCGCTTTGAGCCCCCCCAGGTAACCCAGTTCATCACATTGAACAAAGCCTGAAGTGTGTGTGGCTTCCAAGCCTTCAACTTTAGCACCTCCAGCTATAAAACGTTCTTTGTTGATGTTGGCACCAGCAGCTCCCATTGCTGTAATATCCTTAAGGAGATTACACGGTACTGTGCATCTTTACAGCTCAATCCTGGCTTTTATCCAATGAGTCACTCTTTGGTTACCCCAGCCCAGATGAGAGCAGGAGGTTTCTGGTGCTTTGACAGCATCACTATGGGGGCTGGTGGTGTCTGAGCCCTGTGGAGGTGAGCACAGAGTGTCCTGGGGTGCCCAGAGGAGAGACCTCCACCTCCCTGTACACATCTATCCCTGCACCTGGGAGGGGGCTGCTCTGGCACCCCCAGCATTCTCCATCCTCTGAATCCAAGATGAGAGGAAACCCAAACTAAAAGCATCTCTGAGACAGACAATCAATATTGGTAAGGCATAGGCCACTCCCTTTATTCATAGCAGGAGGCTGAGTGCATTACCCCACAGGTCTCCTGTCAGCTGTCCTCCAACTCCTCAGGCAGACCTGAAAGGGAAGCCAGCAGCTGATGAGCTGTGCAGGGGCTCAGGGAGGGGGCCGTGCTCAATGAGGGCAGTGCTCATACCCATGGTGGTCACCGGGGGTAGCGGATGGTCAGCGTGCGCTCCAGGCTCTCTCCGCAGGAGCGGGTGCAGCAGGGCTTGACCCAGCGCTGGGCTGAAGGCCGGCACAACACTTTGGGGGCCGGCATGTGGAAACGCTGGGGGAGAGTCTCCAATGAGTCCTGCTTGGCTTCTGTAGCTGCTGATTCTGTGCTTGTCTCTGGCTCCATTGGTGTATCTGCAGTGCTGCTGGTCGAGCTGGTCTCAGGGCTGCCCACATCCTCCTCCGGCTCTGGCAGGTGGTGACATTCCCTAATCCCAAAAAGCATTCAGAGGGGCTGTGTGCCAGCACTGGGCGCGGGTCATGGCTCAGTGCACCCCATGGGCTGCCTGTCTGCAGGCCTCCATTAAGGCTGAACCCAACGCCCTCCCCACACCACCCCAAACCGCCTCTAACTCACACCCCTGGGCTTTATCTCCCTACAGTCCCATCCCAGCAGGGCAGCAGGGAGGGGACATGGGCTGTGCACCCTCACCTACCTGGGGAGCAGTGATGTGGCACCGGGCAGCCCCTGTGCTGTGAGCGAGCGCCAGCACCGCACAGCCACTGTGTGCAGCCGCTGCACCCTGCGGTTTGTGCTCCGAAACAGCCGAAGCAGCGCCAGTGACTTCACTGCCTATGGGGCAGGAGGGCAGAGGGAGAGGTGAGCACCCATCTCGTAACCCACAGCCCCCACCGTGATGCCATGGGACCCTTACTTTCCAGAAGCGGCTTTTTTGCTCCATGGTGCACAGCAGGCAGGGCTTGTCCTTTGGGTCTCCAGCCTGAGAGGGGGAAAAAACAGCCATGGGTCATGGTTAGGGTTAGGGTGGCACCAAGCTCATCCCAGAGAGCATCATCCCACCGGGGTGCCCCGGGTTTCTTTGGGGACGCAGCACCCCAAGCAGAGATGCTTAATCTGAGCAAAGGGTGGGCAAATCAGTGGGGCCTTCTCCCAGTTCATGGTGTTGCCAAAGGCACATGGAGACCCCAACCCCTCTGAATGGGTCGCCTCACTGTGATATCCCCATGGTGGTGACTTGGGAAGTGCAGCGCCATGCCATGGGGCTGTACCTCCTGGGGTGCAGCTGATTTCATTTTGGGGCCTTGGATGGCAATGCGAAGCTGTGGGGAGAGGTGCTGGGAGCTGTTCTTGGCACTGCTGGTGGCCACGGTGTCATGGGCTGTGACCTCACGCTTCTGTGACAACATTCTATCAATGGAGAGACAGCTCAGTGGGAGATCAGCTCAATGGAGGGAGAGCTCAATGGGGGTACAGGGATGGAGTGGCTTAAGGGTGAGAAGAACACAGCAGCAATGAGTGCTTGTCTCTACCTTGCATGGTGGGATGGCTCTTCATCTGCAGTCCTTCTGGACACCAGCATCCATCCCAGCCCTGTGCCAAGTGTCTCCTGGGGCTGAGGCTGCACAGTGACATCGGTGTGACAGGGCCAGTGCCGCAGGGCTCGTGGTGAGCCATGCTTTCACCCAGCTCTGGCAGCCCATCCCAAGTCAGTGGCTTCGATCCAAGTGTCCATGCAGGCGTCCCTGCCAGCTGGATTCAACAGAAATGCAGCACATGCTGGTATGGGAGAAAAGTGCAGGGCTATGTCAGAAACTGAGGGGCAGCCTGTAGATCCTGTGGGAATGAAAAGACTAAAAGAGTAAAAAGGGAACCCCCTACCCAAATGCACAGGGCAGTCCTGGATGCGAGCTGCCACCCCTTGCCCTGCAGCTCTGCCAGCTCTGTGTAGCCATGGGGATGTCTACATGGCATGGACCTGGGGATGCAGGGACACAGCGTTAGGTCAGAGCCCCCTGGGGACCATCAGATGTGGGGACATCAGTGTTCCCTTGGGGCACGGCCAAGGTGCCAGGCACGGCCCTGCTCCCCCCAGTGCTGCGGGAGCCTATTTCTCAGCAGCCACATTCCTGGAGGGTGTTTATGGCTTTGCTGTCTCCCCGCTGTCCCGGACTAAAATCTCCCTTTTAAGGAGCCCAGGGAACGTGGCTGCTGCAGCTCCGCAGGCTGCTCCCTCACAATTTATTGCCTCAGAAAAAAAAGCAAAGCCTCGCCTTGTTTTTCTCTTTGCTCCGCAATTTCCTGAAGGAGCCAAGCTGTGCCTCGCTGCCAGCACTGCTTGTGAGGATTACCATTGATTTTCCCCACGGGATGATTCACCTGCATAGCACAGCTCACCTTTCACTGAGCAGCTGCTCCCTCCCCAGCTCCATCCTCGCTTCCCACCCCACACGCCCTGACTCACCTCCTGTTTGCTGCAAACCTGTAATAGAAGGGTTGAAACCTGACCGGGAGCAGCAGGAGGAACGAGTCACGTTGCATTTTCCCCTGATGACGACCACGCTTTGATGCTGGGTCCCCCGGGGACTTTTGGCAGGAGCTGAGCTCTGTGTCCCGGAAAGAAGATGTGTCATTCCCTACTTGGGCCGGTGACCCGGATCTCCTGGGGACACCAACCAGGGACCTGGGCATTGTGCTTGGGGTGAGTGCTGGTGACACAGGACAATGCAATGGGCCTGCCCAGCAGCACAGGTGGGGCAGGGATGCTCCATCCCTGTGGGTATCAATCAGAGGTTTGTTCTCCCTACTTCGAGTGGGAAATCTCCATCACCTTCAGCGTCCCCTCTTGCCCTTTGGCCAGGAGCACACACTCGGTCACGAATGAGAATCATTACGTGGGGCCTTATCAGTTTAATTGGAATAAAATGAGCGCCCTGCTGAGCTGCGCTGCTTGTGCTGGAGAGCCGGGATGAGTCAGGCTGCGGGTGGCTGATATCATGGCTCCCAGCCCCCACCCAGCTGGGCAGGATGGAGCACAGGGATGTCCGTATGTGGGAGCCCTCAGCACCTCCAGTGCTGTGCCCAGAGCGGGGACATGGGGAGCACAGAGCCCTGGGAACCTCGGGGTGCTGCAGGGGATCCTGAACAAGGGATTGGCCTCGGTGTGCCGTGGTGGGAAGCGGTGCCAATGGGTGCAGACATCGCACATAGCACAGAGCTGAGCTCATTCCCTGGCCCTACCTCTTGCCTTCAAGGGTCAGCGGGGACAGCAGGCGGGGTGGGCACACTGCCCGGGGTGGGCTGGGATCGAGCCAGGCCTGCAGGTACCCATAGCCACAGCAGCAAGGCTCAGCCCTTGTCACAGCCTCACCTGCACGAGGTGACACCAGCAGCTTGGGAAGCACAGCAACAGGTCCGCAGCTCAGCCCAGCTTCCAGCAATCAGAGCAGACAGCGAAGGCAACACGAGGAGGGTCACGCCCGGCCATTCCTTTTAGCCAAAGAAAAATAATAATAATAATAACAAAATAAAGGATGCAGCGAGTACAGCGCGCATCCTCATCCCTTGCATCGGGGTCTCCGCTCGGCAGCCAGACCCGCACAGACCCCTCCGTTCTCCGGCACCCACGCACCCCCCGAGCCCCGCGCACCGCCCGCTCGCTGGCACCGCCCCGCAGCACCGAGCACCGCCCCGCAGCGCGGCCATGGGCGAGCGGCAGCCCCGAGCTGAAGCCGGCCCGGGCTCAGCAGCCGCCGCCGTATGTCGGGCACCGGGGCTCGGAGCCGCAGCCGGCGGCTGCCCGGTGAGTGCTGGGCGAGGCGGAGTGCGGGGGAGCGCTCGGAGGGAGGGGGAGCGGGGTCGGGAGGGTGGGACCCCCTCCCACTGCCCTGCATCGTGCCGTAGGGGCTGCTGTGCCGAGCAGCGATGTCCCCTCTGAAGTCCGACCGCCCCAAATCCTGGCTCGCCCCGCAGCTGCAGCCCGCTGGTCCGGCTGCTTTGAAGGGGGGTGCGTGGGAAGCCCCGAGCCCGGGATGGGGATGCACAGTGGGGGCACCTGCTTGGGAAAAGACTGAGCTCTGGGACCTGTTAGCCACACGACGGGAGCAGGGGTTCCCTGAACCCCCCTGAGCACCAGGTGCCCCCACACCAGCAGGGTTTGAGGGGAGAACAGAGCGAGCAGAGCAAAGCACGTACAGCGCTATGGGACAACCGGGAGCCGTTCTCCTGCCTGCACGCCGTGCTGCTCTCCCGGCTTCTTCATCCTCCCGCGGCTGCAGGAATTGAATCAGGGCCCCGTAAATAGCAGGGTCTTATGACAGCCTCTGCTGGGGAAAAGAGCTCTGGGCGGCAGGGATATTTTTAGTGCTGAGACGCAAGGGATTTGGAGATGGCTTGGAGGAGTGAAACCGCTGCACGGAGGGGTTATAAAGTGCCGTGTCCTCCCGTCTCATCCCTCCTCCTTTTTCCCAGCAAATGGCTCTGCCAAAACCACCGCTTCCCTTCCACGATCCCGGTGCATTTCCTCTCACCAAGGCTGTGGTTATTTTTTGCCTTGCTGCAGCACGAGATCAGAAAAGCTGACTGAGAAAAGACCGTGCAGGGAATTCATGCTTAGGCGGCTGCAGTGTCCGAGTATCCCATCTCCACGTGTGTGACCCTGAGTGTTCCCTGCAGCATTCCCAGCTTTCCACTCCGGCTGCTTCTCCCAAGGCTAAAGGAGCAGAGAGCCCTTGGGACTTAGCCCTGCCCTGCTGTGTTATTGCTGGGGCAGGGCCAGCAAGGAAAGGCCCATATCTCTGCAGGGTCACTTGGAGGATCTGCCCTGCTCCAGCCCCCCCGTGTCTTGCAATGCAGGCAGCTGGGGGTGCCCAGACCTTTGTGGAGGTTCAGGGTCAGGGTTTGGTGCTGGGCAAGTACAGAAAGGCTGAGGAAGCTGAGCCAGGTTGTTTGCTCCCACTGCATTTGTTCTATGGGGAACAGGGAACCCATCCACGCTTGGTGTGACCCCTCACTTGAACTCCCCACAGCCCCTTTTTTCCCCATTGAAAAATAATGTCAGCTCCTTTGAGATTTCTGCAAGGAACTGAAGAGCTGAAGGCCATCCCCACCCCCTTTTGGCCTTGTGCCTCCACTAACAAGCCTTCTCCTAGCCCAAAATACACCCCTTCCATTCACCGGCCCAGAGGGGGGTTTGTACTGAGATCCTGCAGGAAAAGGAGAAATGCAAAACGTGTCCGTTCCCAGCAGACATACAGGCAGGCAATGGCAGTGCTCTCTGCTCCCAGCCTCACGGAGGGCTTGGCAATTTACAGCCGGTGCTCCCTTGAACTCTGTTCTGCCCTCACCCCATGGCAGCAGCATCCCAAGGGCTGTTCCCTTCCCCCCCAACGAGCCGTGAGAGCCGGAAGGAACTGCGGGCAGCGGGACGCTTGTGGCCGAGGTTCAGCCATCGGGGAGGGCCTGGCTGTGCATGCAGATAAGCCTCTGGTCCCTTGGCTGAGCGGCTGTACTAATATCCATGACAATAGTAATGAAAGCCAGGCCACCAGCAGGTACTGACAGATCCCCCGCGGAGCACAGGGGCCGCATTGTGCATGTGAACGTGTTGCTCAGTGGGAACATGCCAGCAGGATGAGACAATCCCGGCGCTGACAGTGGGAGCATGACCGGCCGTCACATGGCGAAGGGCAGCGGTAGGGAACGCTGCTCTCCTTTATGCCTCCAGCCAGGACCGCTGGGGAGCAGCTACATAGTGGGGCTGTTTGCTCCCTGTGTGCCTGGAAGAGCCCTGGGAGGGGAAGGCTCCATCCCCGACTCTCACCGTGGTCACGGGTCAGGCAGTGCTGAGCTGTGCAGCTGCTGCGTTATGCACATAATAGCAGCTCAGTGCTCGTGCTCTGCACCCCAGCGAGAGCTCGAAAACAAGTTCATAACCCAGGTCTGGCTAATTCTTCCCACAAGAGAAATCCTGGCATTTCTTCCCTGTGCACCACAGGAATGCTGCCACCAGCACCTGTCCTGGCTGTCCCCGGTGTGCCTTTATCCTATGTATCAGTCATGCGATGGGGAAGAGATGGGCAGCAGGAAGGTGAATGGCGAGGATCAGTCAAGCTCATGGCACTACAGGCAGCACCTGCTGGCATTTGGTTTATTTTGTATTTGTAGTGCAGGGGGATTTAAAAACCCTCCATCTTACCTTGAATTAGGGTGCCTTTGGGAAGGTATTGCACAGAGAGCTGCTCCGTACCTCCAAACCGAGAGCCTGAAATAAGGCAATGAGGTGGATAGGTGAGGGGTATCCTCTTCCTACTGAGTATAAAACCAGCATGGCCTGAGCCCAGCCCCCTGCAGCATCCCACCAGGCTCCCCCCATCCCAGGCTATTTGCTACAGATGGAGCACAGCTGGGCTGGGCAGGCAGCGCTTGGACTGGCAGAGACAGGACAGGACTGTCTCTAACAGCTGTGTAGGATCAGCTCTGTAATTAGTGCCATGGTCAGTCAGTCCCTTCCTTGTCTCTGGCTTTCTTACTGTTTGCTTGGCCCTACTGCAGGTGGCAAGGCAAAAAACTCCCTTGTGAAGCAGCAGCACTGAGCTGCAGCTGTGAAAGTTTAACTTGAACCGTGCTTTTGCCATCACGGCTATCAGCCTGGGCTCTACACCTGCATAGATGCCCAGCAGTCAGACACAGCAAAGCAAAGGCCCCTTCAGGATTGCTGCCCTGAGCATTGCCTTGCTGAGGACCACAGCTGCTTCTAGAAAGTGTGTGATGACCAGGCCTGAGTGCTCTGTGCTGAAGAGCACTGAAGGATGCCCCAGAGAATGGCGTGCTGAGGGCACAGAAGCCCTCAAAGAGTTCTGAGATGATGTGACATTTATCCCCAGAATAACACACCAGGCCCACCACCTCCATCCAGTCTGGGTCCTGTGGCACTAAGCGCTGCTGACAGCCACCCGCTGTCCCTGTCCCTGCTGCTGCCAGACAGGGAGGGGATGCTGGGCACTGCCTGCTGCTTGATTCCCTTCACCCCACCCCGAGGAGTGGAGGGTTTGGGCTGTGCTCAGACAGAGCAGGGGATGTTTGTTTGGTTTCCTTGGTTACTGCACTGCCTGCTCCAGTAATCACATTTTCCTTGTGCTGGCTGGGCCAAGAGCTGCAGGGAGGAAATCTGGAACAACTGAGGTCAAACACCAGCCTGGGCACAGCCAGGGCCACTGGCCATGGCTCATCTGTGACATTTGGGTCCTTACCATTGTGGGTACCCAACCCGAAAGGGATGTACCAGGTCCTGGGATGCAGCAACAGCTCCCTGCTGCTTTCCTTCAACAACTGCCCAAGGGCTTCTTCACTCCCGCGTGAGCCAGGAACACAGGCACCAACGCTGAACTGCAGGAGGAATTACAGGAATGAAAATGTTTGTGCAGGCAGAAGCCAAGCTGGCTGTGCAAGTAGGGGATGTGAGTGGGGGAGCCTGCGAGCGTGGGTGCGGCTGTATTTATGGCAACGGTGGCATCAGGGGGTGGCAGCGGGAGGGAGCATGTGCAGGGGTGACAAGGCTGCTAATGCCCTTTATTCCTCATGCATTCCTTAGCCCAGGAAGCCTGGAGCACTAATCCCAATTCTCATCCTAGGGAGTTCCCCCTGCATGTTAGTGTTCACAGGCAACACTGATTTGTAGCAAGCAAGATAAATTTTAAGTACGTACTTAAAATGACTGATCTCACATCCAAACTCTTTCCCCCCACGATAATTAACTTCAGCAGCAGTGAAAGCAGCACATGAGCTCCCAGCTCCTGGCTTCCCAACACTCAGAAGTGAGAGCCGAGGCTCCAGCACAGCAAGTGCCACTGCCACTCTAGCACATAACAGTCATTCATAGTGACCAGATCAACGTGCACCAGTAAAGCAGAGCAGAGAGAACCACCTACCCAGGGCACTGCAGTGCTGGGTGAGCAGGCACGGGCAGAAGGGCCTGTCAGCCTGCCTGGCTTGACCCTCCTTGCCTTCCTCTCCAGACATGGAGCCGGGTCAGCGCAGCCTGGATGCGGAGCAGATGCAGCAGCAGCAGCAGTTGAAACTACGGGAGCGGCAGAAATTCTTTGAGGAGGTTTTCCAGCATGAAGTGGATTTCTACTTCCCTGTGTCTCACCTGCAGCTGGAGCATCGGAGACGTAAGTGCTGTGGGTGGTGGAGCAGGGCTAGACATGCTTCAGAGATCTGGCACACGTTAGAGATTGGCAGAATGTCCCCAGTCTAATGGCAGCCAAGGACATGCATGTCCTGCAAGGAGACAGGGCCACACACGCTGTGTGTGGGTGTGCATATGGATTACTCACACCACTTAACAAAGGCACTGAACTGGGGTACCCAGGCTGGCTACCTGCATAGTCACTGGCTCCTCCAGACAGCAGTTTGGAGCTGAAGCAAGGATTACAGTGACAGCAGGTTTTTCTAGGGGATGTTTTAAGCAAATGTGATGCTCATGTGACCTCATACCAGCAGGTGCAATTTGGTTCTCCACTGCAAGGCTGGCCTCCCATTTTGGGGTTCTTCCTGAAGCCCATGGGCCAGATAGGCTTGTATGGTGCCCTTTGCCTGACACTAGTACTCACCTTTTTGCTGACCTCTGTCTCTGCAGCCCCTTTGGGGAGCATTTCCTCCATGGAGGTGAATGTGGACGTGCTGGAGCAGATGGACATGATGGACCTGTCAGACCAGGACACTGTGGATGTGTTTCTGGCCTGTGGGACAGAGGAGAGCAGCGTTTCCGGGCCCCTGACAGGTATGAGCAGTCTGAGCCCTTTGTGGTTCAGAGCAGGAGCTCTTCCTGCCTCCAGCATCTCCACCAGCTTCTTCTTCAGCCCTGGTCACCTTGACCTGTCCCAGTGCTCCATGTACGTGTGCACATACACACATCCTCCATACAAAGACAGTCACTTGGTGCTGGTTACCATGAGGTTGGCAAGGCCTCACCCTGGGCCACTATCCCATGCCACTATCCACCTCCACTGCTCAGAGATACAGACCCTGTAAATATGTTGCACTGAAGAAGACAAGAGAGCCCAGGCACAGAGAGCCCCATGAGCCAGCAGCAAAGCTGGGCACAAGTCCCACAGGGAAAGCCCCGCGTGCCAGCATTTTCCTCCCCACGCACATGTACTGTAGCGAGTCACCAAGGCCAAGCCAGACATTTCCCCAGCACATCCTGTGACTGCAGCTGATGGCCTCACACAGCATGGCTCTGAGCCGTGCTTCTCACAAGACTGAGAAGGCTCTGCTACCAAAAATGGGGAAGGAATGCAAGGCACAGCCCAGAGCCAAGCTTGGGGGGAGCGGTTACAGCAGCCACACAGCTCCCATTGCACCCCAAAGTGGGGTGAAGGAGAAAATATAGCTTACAGAGGAATAATAAGTGGGGGTGTGGGGGGCTATCTTTAAAGTTTCAGGAGGATGAAGCCTCCAGAAGCCTTTTTCTTCCTTCTCTTACCTCTCTCTCCTCCAGGAGCAGATGCCAGCCAGTGCCAAGAGGAAATCACCCTGCAAGTGCCCAGTGCAGCTGAGACCAAGTCACGCATTTCCTCCACATCCTCTGTCTCTACGGATCCCAACAGCCTGGACACCAGCGAGGAAGGGGCTGAGACCCCTGTGGTGCAGTCAGATGAGGAGGACCTGCAGGAGGACAGTCCTAAAGAGCTAGCAAGAAGCTAGCAGCCAGCTCTGCCCTGCTCCCAGCCTCTTCTGGATGGACCAGCCAGCCTGGAGGAAGGAAAGCTGCTGGCACTCAGTAAACCCCATCCTGGACTGCTGCCTTGCCAGAGGGGAGATGGTTTACCCCTCCTCTCCCTCTGCAGGTTCTCCTGGCATCCAAGGCAGAAGCAAAGGGGTATTGTAGGCTCCCAAAACTAACTCTTCAGGCTTTGCTGCTAACACTTCCTTGCTTCATTCCCCTCAAATGCTCAACATCCCACAGCCCCACCATTCCCAGAAACCATCCCTTGGGATCCCAGCTCCCATTGTCCCACTGACAAGCACCCTATCCAGACAAGCATTTAACAAAGGCATACAGAGAAATAACACTCCTATCTAACCAAGCAGTGGGTGTGTGTGTTATTGGGAGAAAACAGCACTGGGATGAAGGTTAGGTGGGGATTGCAGGAGGGAAAAAGTTATAAAGCAAGCGTGCTGGGAGTGAAACTTGGGAGCAAACTAATGCAGTTCTCCTGCTACATACCTCAGCTCCAGCACAGGGTGAAGCCTTGTAAGCAGGGAGCAGGCAGCACAGACCTCTGTTTGCTCTGCAAAGGTCACGCGTGGGCAGGTCACCATGCAGTGCTGCATCCACAAGGCAAGCAGCCAGAGGCTGCAGCATGGCCTCAAGGTTTGTTGGTGACCTGTAACAACCAGGATGATTTCCCATGCAAACTGGCTGACAGAATCCATCAGCACACACAGCATCAGCTGCTGCTGCCCCTCCAGCACAGCACACGAGCGTCATCCTGGCTGGAGGCCGCTTTGGAGGAGTGCAGGAGGAGCCATTGCAGTGGAGCCCTGTTACAACTTGCCTCACAGGACAAGCAAGGCCCACTACCTCTATCAGCACATTCAGGCTTAGGAAAGTGTTGTCACTGCCCCAGCTGCATCAGCAGAGCCACAGTCACCCCACAAGTGAAAAAGCCTGGAGATAAACAACAGGGACCTGGGAACACTGTGTACTCACTCAGCTCTTGCCATGCTGCAGGCAGGCAGCCCTGCATGGAGGGCAACGCATCCCTGGGTATGAGGAGCTCCATCACAGCCCTGTGCCAGTATGACCTTCCTCCTGATAGTGTGCCCATACCCAAAGGGATCTGCTGCTGCAGGATGGTGATATCACATGGAGAACAGAAAGCAGGGGGGTTTCCTAGGAGAGGGAGCTGTAAGCAGGCTGGGATGTGAGGCAGTGCTGGGCTCCACGCATGGCAGGAGCAAAGAGAGCCCCATATGGTGCCGACAACAACTCCCTGTTCTTCCCGGGTCTGGCACAGCTCGACCCAGAACCGAACCGCTCCCAGGCCGCACCCCCACAGCGACGCCGGAAGTGGGAGCCATTGGGCGGCCGGATCGGAAGCGGAAGAGGGTGGGCGGGGTGGGCGGCCATGCTGGCGCTGTGGCTGGTGCTGCTGGGGCTGGGGTTGGGGCGGGGGGTGACGCGGGTCGCGCTGCGGGAGGAGCTGCTGCTGCGGCCGCTGCCCGGGGGGGACGTGGCCGCCGTGTTCCAGTTCCGCACGCGCTGGGACGCCGACCTGCAGCAGGGGGCAGGTAGGGCGGCGTGGTGACGTCGGAGATGCAGGTGTGACGTCACGTCGGAGGGCTGTGGTGACGTCATGGGGTCGAGGGTGGTGTCGTGATACGGGAACGGGGCTGCGGGACTGCATGGGGTTGGTAACGTCAGCGGGCGGTGACGTCAGCAGGCGGAGCTGTGACGTCAGCAGGCGGAGCTGTGACGTCACGGCACTGACACCCCCCCCGTAGTCTCTCACTACAGGCTCTTCCCGAAGGCGCTGGGGCAGCTGGTGGCAGCACACGGTGTGCGGGAGCTGCACCTCGCCCTGACCCAGGGCTTCTGGAGTACCCAGAGCTGGGGGCAGCCGCCCCTGGGAGCCCCTGCTGGCGCTGAGCTCTGGGTCTGGTTCCAGGACACCGTCCCTGAGTACGTACATCTGGCACCGCTGCACCTATGGGGTTGTAGCCTGGTGGGATGCGGGGCTGCAGCTGGAGGACAGCATGGCATCCATCCCACCCACAGCCTCCTTTCTTCAGTGGCCCTGCTTACTGGGGCTTGCCATTAGCTAGAAAGGGTTTGACGTCAGCTGGAGTGAAGGGCCTGTATGAGAGGAGCAGCAGAGTGGACTTGTGCTTAGTCTGAAGAGCAGAGTGGTGCAGAGAGAGAAAGCTTTTGTTCACTCAAGAAACAATTCCCTCTTGTCTCTGTGATGACAAAGCTCTGGCTGTGGTGGCAGTTACACCCCAAGCTCTCACCCATGACTCACTTCCTTTGACTCCTATACACTATCTGCCACCATTCCCTGTCTAATGTTCCCTCTAGCTTGGCTGCAGCAGCTTAGTGTGGATTCACAGAGATTTCTGTCCTGCCATCCCACTGAAAGCTGCCTTAAGTTGCCTCATCCAGACTCCATCACTTGCTCCCTGCTCCCCCAGCCTTGCCTACCACTCACTGCCAGCCCAAGGACTACCCCTGCAATGAACACCCACATCTAATGTGTTAGAACAAAGCACTGGGAGGGGTGGAGGGTGAGTGACCAACAACCTGAAAGCTCCTGAAAGCCATTGTGGTCACTGCAGTATGTTATTGGATGTTACTGAATTAACACCTGTTATTTTGAGGCTCCAAGCTAATGAGTAATATTTGTCTGTTCTCACACAGTGTTGACAAAGCCTGGAAAGAACTGAGTAACATCCTCTCGGGAATATTCTGTGCTTCTCTGAACTTTATTGACTCCACCAACACAGTCACTCCAACAGCGTCCTTCAAACCCCTGGGTGTAGCCAATGGTGAGCCTGACCCACACATCTGAAGGGCTGGCTTCGTGCACTGACTCTTGTCCCTAGCCTTAGTTCTACCACCCCCGTGCCACTGGGGCAGCTGGGTGCAGGTCCTGCAGGGACTCCTGTGTTAGCAATGTTTTTTCCTGAGTTGATGTCACTGTGATGAGATTTCCCTAGAAAGGGAAATCCTGTATCCATGAACAAATACCAGAGAAGCTGGTGCTGTTCTATCTCACTCAGGAGAACAAGTATTCCCACTCTGTTTCCTGTCTGCTAACCTTACTCCAGCAGCTGGCAGCACCCTATCTGAATACAGGCGTGTACAGCAGGGATTGTTAACCTGCTGGAAGCATTTCCTCTCCCTACTATTGCAGCTTATATTTGTGCACAGGAAACCCACAAGAAATACGTGGCAGGTGCTTGCAAGCCCTTAACTATCTCTAAAAAGTGTTTTACAAAGCATCCAGTGAGAACTGCAGGATTTAAGGAACTCTGAAAAAAGAATCTGTGAAGAGATACCCTTACTTTAGTCTTTCCAAATCACTCTAAACAAGTAGGATCTATTCCTAATGGAGTTTGTGGCATTTTAGGCACCCTTAGAGGGTACTGGACTCTGGGGTACACTAGAAAATGGAACTGGTGTGCTTCTGCAGCAGAACCATAGAATCATTAAGGTTGGAAAAGACCTCTAAGATCATCTAGTCCAACCATCCACCCACCACTGATACTGCCCACTAAACCATGTCCCTGAGTGCTACATTAAACACTTCCAGGGATGTGGACTCCGCCACTTCTCTGTGCAACCTGTTCCAATGCTTGACTACTCTTTCAGAGAAGAAATTCTTCCTAATATCCAAACTGAACCTCCCTTGGCACAACTTGAGGCCATTTCCTGTTATTTTGATGTTACCTGGGAGAAGAATCTGACCCCCAGCTCTTAGGGAGTTACAGAGAGTGAAAAGTTCACCCCTGAGCCTCCACTTCTCCAGGCTAAACAGTCCCAGACTGTTAACTCTCCACTTCCCTACAGGGACAGACCACCGTTTCCTGCGCTATGCTGTCCTGCCCCGGGAGGTGGTCTGCACAGAGAACCTCACACCTTGGAAGAAGCTGTTGCCATGTGGCTCAAAGGTAATGGCAAGTTTCTGCTCCTGCATTGGGCTACACTCTGTGGAGCTAGATGCAGTCCAGCAATGTGCACAAGGAAGTCTCAAAGCCTTGCAGAGAGAAGACCATGGACTGAGTTTTTCCTCTTCCCCTTGCAGGCGGGTCTGGCTGTGCTGCTTAAGGCTGAGCGGTTGTTCCACAGCAGCTACCACTCGCAGGCAGTGCACATCCGCCCCATCTGCCGGGTAAGCATCAAACTCAGCTGCTCCCCCCTCCTTGCTCTAGCAGATGGGCAGAGCAGGGTGTCTTGTGGCTACTTGGTGCTCTACAAATTGAGGAGAATTCAATTTTAGGAAGCTTTCTCCAGTGCTGAGTTGTAGGAGGCTTTATCACTTCCAAGGAGATGATAAACTGGTAGCCTTGTTGTTGTGACTCTGCTCAGTGACGTGATTTTGGTCACCTCTCCTGCACTATCTCACATGTTTTCTAGTCTCATGAGTGCTCTGATGGGACTCTTGCAGTCCTGCTGTCTTGCCTTTCCAGAAGGTGTGATCCGAGCTGTCTCTTCTACAGGATGCTTCCTGCCTGGCTGTTTCCTGGGAGCTCAGGCAGACACTCACTGTGGTCTTTGACAGCTTTACAAGTGGCCAAGGAAAGAAAGGTAAGCTCAGCACCACTGTGCTGTGCTCCCTGCAGTCCACCTTAAGCCATCCATCACTGGATTTGCCTCCCACAGATTGGTCCCTATTTAAGATGTTCTCTCGCACCCTTACCGACGCGTGTCCTCTGGCATCAGAGAGCAAGGTCTACGTTGACATCTCTCCTAAGAACAAGGTAACACCCATGGATGAGGGAGCATCCTGCTTTCTCAGTTCAGGGGCACTGGAGCATCCTTGCCTCCTACATCAGGATCTGAGTTTAGAGGTGTCAGCAAGCATGTTGAACTGGTCACTGGGTGGGAGAGCTCAGGGCTGGCTGCTTCTGAGTGGGGCTTTGCTTAGCACCACAATATATTTCAAGGGGAACTTTTCATGGTCCACTCGCTTTCTCAGGAAAAAGAGTTACTGGAAGTGACCCCCACACCAACATCTGTACACGAAGCAATTGTCCAAGGAGACAAGACAACCTATGCAGTCTATGACCTGCTCAGCCCTGTGCTCTTCAATACATCTCGCAGCCTCAACGTGCAGCTGAAGTGGAAGCGGCCTGAAGACAGCTGTAAGCTACCTGTGTTATCCCCTCTGCACTGCTGAACAGGGCTCCAGGCACAAATGCTCCTGACACTGGCCTCTCATTCCTCTTTCCTTTTCCTTTCTGCAGTGGAACTGTCAACACCCATAATGCACGCTCAGCGCTATGTAAGTGGATATGGGCTGCAGACTGGAGAAATCAGCACCCTCATCTACAACACTCACCCATACCGTGCGTTCCCTGTGATCCTGCTGGAGACTGTGCCATGGTATCTGCGACTCTATGTGCACACTTTGACTATCATAACTAAGGGAAAAGAAAACAAGCCAAGTAAGTAGACATTCCTGGCAGCATATTCCATCTGAATCCCTTGGCACAAGCAGCACATTCCAGAGATGGTTTAGTTCCCTCCCTTGGACCCAGCAATCACTGGGTAACAGGCCTGGGAAATGAAACATCTTAGGATGTTTTCCCAGCCTTCAGTCTACTACTCAAGATTTGCCTTTAATAAGTCTGTTCTATAGAGTCACGTGGACGGTGTTTCATAATCCAGAACAGTGCTGAACCAAAGCAAATTGGTTTGGGTAGTAAAAGAACCTTAATTTTAAATTGTTGACTGGATCACATTACCTTTCTTTTTGAACACTGACTTTGATGGGTCATCGTTGCTGTAGACCAGACAGATTTAGTTTTAATGCATTTTTTGTTACCTGTGCATCTTCACTTGCCCAGAAGAACAACTCTTCCCAGGACAGGGGAAGCAAAATTACCCACTTTGTGGAGGTCTCTGGGCGGTGTGAGGCTGGACATGCCCCCTTCCTTCCCCCTGCCCAGCCCACACCACTGATAGGTGTCTTTGGGGTTAGGTTATATTCACTACCAGCCAGCCCAGGACCGGAAACGACCTCACCTCCTGGAAATGCTGATCCAGCTTCCAGCCAATTCTGCCACCAAGATCACAATCCAGTTTGAGAGGGCCTTATTGAAGTGGACAGAGTACCCACCTGACCCTAATCACGGCTTCTACGTCAGGTAAAGGCACCTCCCAGCTCCTTGTCCCCTTCTGGGCTATGTGTAGCACTTGCTGCCTGGGTTTCTAGGGTGGGAAGAACCTTTGTTCTCTTTACTGGCAGGACTGACACCAATATATCCTTTTCCTTCTTAGTTCATCTGTACTTAGTGCCCTGGTGCCCAGCGTCATCGCAATGAAGGATGTGAATGTGGAGGAGAGCCCACTCTTCACCTCACTGTGAGTGTGCCTTTCTTCTGGGAAGAGGGAACGTGCTGCAGGTCTGCTGCAGCTGTCATCACATCTGGGCTTCACCAGCCTACAAAACCAGGGGTCCCAGAGGGTGTTTGTGGTGTGTCAGGTGCTTGTGAGGGGGGCAGTAGGTCCCAACAGCCTGTTCTGTGATTTCCTATGGGATTCAGAGCTCCTGGGGAGGGCTGTGAGCACCTCCAGAGCCACAGGGTTGGACAGCACAGTCCGTGTTGTGCAGGCTGACTCCTCTGCTTCCCTTCTCCAGGTTCCCTTTCTCCGACGGCTCCAGCTATTTCTTGCGCCTGTACACGGAGCCGCTGCTGGTGAACTTGCCTACACCAGACTTCAGCATGCCCTACAACGTCATCTGCCTCACCTGCACGGTGGTGGCCGTGTGTTACGGCTCCTTCTACAACCTTCTAACCAGGACGTTCCATGTGGAGGAGCCGAGCCGAGGAGGGCTGGCCAAAAGGCTGGCCAATGTCATCCGCAGGATCAGGGGGGTGCCACCACTATGAGAGCCCAGGGCAGGGCCTGGGGACGAGCAGAGCCTGATGCCTGTGCTACAAGCTGAGGGATCAACTTCTGTAATGAAGGTGGGAAGCAGCTGTGAGCTGATTAACTACTGAACTGCACTTGGACAGGGTTAGGAAGCTGTGTTTGGGGAGAAGGGGTAATTTATGTGCTGGGAATCATGCTGACAGTAAACTGGAGCTGTTTTGTACGTCTGTGTTGCTCCTCGTTGGGTTTGTTTCCTTACACCACAGAGATACAGCGCCCTGGATGCTGCAGGGCTGTGGCAGTGCACAGCTCCATCCAGCAGCACATGGAGGCGGCCATTAACCAGCGCCGCGCATGCGCGCTGTGCTCCGCTCGCCCTTCCACCCGCCGCGCATGCGCAGTGCTCTCAGTCCCGCCACGGAGCGGCCGCGCTGCCCCCGCCGCCGCCTGAGTGCGGCCCGCGGCGGAGCTGGAGCGGGGCGGCGGGGCCGGGCCGGGGTAGGCGGGGAGGGAGGGAGGAGAGAGAGGACAGGGAGCTGGGCCGGCGTCTTACGGCTCCGAAGCGGCCTCGTCTGCGTGTGGAGGCGGCCCGGGATGGCGGCGTGAGGTGGCGGCGCCGCGCCGTGAGTACGGGCCTGAACACAGCGTGGGGGGGGGGGGGGAGGTTCAGTGAGGGGACGGGGGGTGTTGGGGGAGCACACAGCAATGAGTGTCCGTGAGACTGATACCAAAACAAGGGCTGGGACAGCGGAATAGAATAGCTTCCACCTTTCCAACCTGTGTGTGACACAGCTCCCCGCAGCACACTGTGGTTCTGCCTCTTTGTGAGGCAGCAATCTGAGCCTGGCCAGGCTGTATTCACACTCACATACTGTGGTATTACAGACACAAGAAGGTAGAAGTGCCGCTCTGTTACACAGGGGCTCAAATCCCGGGGGTTGGACTCGATGATCTCTAAGGTCCCTTCCAACCCACACGAGACTGTGATACAAGTTTTGAGGTGATCCAGATGAAAAATGATGTTCTTTAGGCCAGGAATTGGGTTATTGGCCAGGGAGGTGGAAAATAAGATCCAGTGACAATGAAAGTACAAAGGAAAACGGCATCACTTGACAGTTGCTGATGTTTGTATGTTTCTGCCATAGAGATTAACTGGCTTAAGGTGCTGCTTCTGTGATTTCCTGCTCTGAGAAACAGTCCTGCTGCCCAACAGGCAGCTCAGTGCAGTAACTGGACACTGATCACTGCCCCAGTGAAGTAATGAAGCTCCGAGAGCAGCCCTGGAAATGGTAACAAGTGCCTCAGCAGATGCCTGCACTTACCATGAAAGGAGCGTTGCTGTGGATTGTCTCTAGCTTGAGAAACCAGAACACTTTGTAACCCCGGAGGCTCCTTAATGGAGGACTTGATGCTCTTTTAGAAAGCCTTTGCAATTCTGTTGCACCATTTGTGAGTCTCCACCAAGTGTTCCAAGGCATGAACTTATCAAAGAATGACATAAAGGCTTTGGCCAGGAATGGAAAGCTCACTTTTTCCAGCTGAGTCATATTGGCAGATAAACTAAAAATAAAGAACCAACCCAAAAGCCCCGACACAGAAAAAAACAGCTGGAATTACTAGAATAAAAGCTGACATGAAACCTCTGATATTACAAACAAGCCTTCAAAGTTTGAACAGTTGTGCTCCTTGGTTGTTCTGTAGGTCTGTTTTTAAGAGGTAGGACTGATATGTAGGTTACTGCTGTTTTTCTTAGCTGAAAATACATTTAAAAGGCCTCTTCATAGCTCTTCCACCTCTTTCCCCCCTGTGCTTTGGTTACTGTGTATTTAGCAGCTGTTTTGGACACTGGGTAGTATTTACAAGTTGGTTTTAAACACATGCTGGCAGCAGGAAGCTCTGCCCACACACAGATCTTAAAGCTGCATGGCTGCAACGAGGTTCTGGGTTTGAACTGTTTTAATACTATAGGTGAGCCTTGTGCACAGCAAACTCAGTGCACGGCCCTGAGGCAAACTTTAAGTATACGCACACTTTAACTTGGGAGATTTGTATCTAGATATGTGGCTTTTTGTTCCCAAGCAGGAACTCGAGCTCCTAGGAAAGGGGTCAATGGACTGCTTAAGGAGTTAAGGCATTCTCAAGGAAGATATTAACTCAGTATTGGCATAATAAAACAGAAAACATGCTGGGTATGAACAGTGCTCAGCCTCACCATTTCTGGATGAGCTTGTGGAATAGCAGGGAACACCTTGCTAGCTCCTCACATGGATTTAATACAGAGTGTAAATGATCCACTGCAAAATGCTGGGCTTGTGCTGGGCTACTCACCTTTGACTTGTCCTGTTTAAAGCTTTGTTTTTCTCTTTGGGTGGGAAAGGTGTGTCTGTACACTTGCATAGGAATCTAAAAGTCCTCCCCACAATCATATGCCAAGAGGAACTGCTGGATTTGAATGGTCTTGGGAGGGAGAGATGAGAGAAGGAAGGACTCTGCACGTGATGGAAACCGATTAATAGGCATGTGGAAAAGCATTGGTGTTTGCTTACCATTGTGTGTGCAGGGAACCTCCCCACACTGCAGGAGCTGGTAGGGAAGAAGCTGCAGCAGCACCTGGAGATCCGAGGGGAGCCCAGAGTGCTGGCCATAGGGAGAGAACAGGAACATCATGTGCTGTGCTGCCAAGGAGGCTGAAGCAGGTTGTGTCTCTGATTGCCAGGGGAGCCTGAGGTGGTGTGTGAAGAGGAACTGATGGTAAACTGAGCGGCCAGCAAGTGGGATGAGTTGAGCACTCCTGAGGATGGCAGGACAGCAGGCTGCTAAAGAATGAGATGAGTCACACGGGCAGGGGAGAACAAGAGCAACTGGTTGAGGGAAAGCAGGGCGTGTTGTGAAACAGGGTGCTGGGAGAAGTGCTGCTGGATGACAGGTAATTATTTGTTCTAGGTCAGGGTAATCTTTTGCTTGGATCATGAGGAGGGGACAAAGAAAGCAAGGTAGGAATGTCTCATTTGCAAGTTTCACCAGCAGACTATTCCTTGAGAATCTAGGTAAATCTGCATAATCTACATGCTGTTATGGCTTCAAGAAGTGACTTCCTCTCCTGGACATTAAGGGGAGTGAGACTTCCCTGTTCAGTGAGGAGCTGACAATGGGAGGCACCATTTCTCTGCAGGAAACCCTCAGCAGGAGCAGGATTGAAAGCTTGGAAAGAGAACTTTGTCCCACTGCCAGCAGCATAAAGGACTCTGCATTGAAGAGTGGGGAAGAGCATGAGTCTTAATTGTGGAAAATCCCACAAGGAATACAGGGGTGTGAAGGTTTCAAGTAGCACTTTCCATATCTAGGATCAGATGTGGGATCAGACAATAGTTTTTTCAGCCCTTAACAGGTATATAGTTAAGAGGCACAGGAAAGTAAGAGCAAACTGACTGCAGATACAAGACCCCTAAATACTCTTAATGTTTGCCCTGGAGATTTTGGCCTGCACTGTTTTCCACTATCATTGAAATAGATCCTGCTGCTGGGTACACAGCGGATGGCAATGTGCTTCCTGCTTCTGGCACAAGAGCTGATCGGTTCCAAGGAGCTTACTGAGCTGTGAGACACAGGTCTGACCTCAGCGGGGGTTTGGAAGAGAATCATGTGTGGTTTTCTCTTGGCTCTTCTGTGCGCTCCCTCATTCCCTTTCCCTTTGCCAGGAAATCCCTTCTTCTGCCAACAGGAGCCAGAGGAATGTGCTGTTTGTTTACTTTCTCACTCTTTCATCCTTCTAACCTTCCCACACCCCCAGCTCTAATCCAAACAGGCTCAGCTCAGCCCTTCATCCTTCTGACAGCACTGCTTAGCTGAATATTTTCAGATGAAAGGATTGCTAGAAAAAAGCTGATTCTGACCAGGGTCTGCATAGCTGGAGCAAGGCTGGGGCTCTGCTCTTGTCTTTCTCTGCCTTGGCTGGCAGCTGCTTCATTTAGTTGGCTCCATGTCATTATGACATACCATAGGATAACAGGGGAGAGCCCACTTCCCAAGCTCTGCTTTCTTTCAGCACTCCACCTTGTATAGTTTTCCTTTCTAGGGTAGTAAGGTAGATGTCTTCATGTACCCCCATTCTCTTTCTTTCCTTACTTCGTAAGCTGAAGGAAACCTTGTCTGTTATCTATATCTTCTAACCTTTAATGCTGCTATCCCAGACTGCTGAACTCCATTCTTTTGCCCTCTTTTAGTAGTTTTGTCTCGGTAAAAAATATCTCAAGGGCATTTTAATACTTTTAAAGCCCTCTAAAATTCTTAAGTGCATATATTTGGATTGCTTAGAAATAAAAATCAAAGCAGCAAAGCGTAGTCGATGTAGTTACTAAAGATAGAAGCGTATTTCCTGGACCTCTGGTGTGCTGCCATCCCTGGTAGCAGCCCTTGGAGCTCACTATGTCCACAAGGTTTTAGATTAATCCAAGTGAGGAAATCCTGTGTTTACTGCACTTAGGAAAATTGCCATTTTGAGATTGTCCTCTCTTTGATTCATTTGCATACTTTGTCTTATCTGACTTGAGCTGATTGGCAAGGATTCTAAATCCCTTAAGCAGGGACTGTCCTCCCCTTTGTTTTGCAGCACAGACACCATCAGGGCTTTCCTGGGCAGCTACGTGTCTAGATTGTTTTTTTTCTTTCACTGTTTAAGATGTTAAAATGGGTTTGTGCTTGGGGAGGAAGCAGTTTGGGTCCTTAACACTTCCTATGAGCGTGGCTAAGCACCAAACGTGCTATTTTCCCTTTCCTTTGTACCACCTATGAGCTTTACTACTCAACTGTGTGTTTTTCTCATCTCTTTTAGGCTTTGGGCAGCCTCAGATAAATACATGTAGGAAAACAAGCTATTGCAGCCTTTCCTTTCTGTTGCTTCTCCTTCCACCTTTCTGTGTCTGCACTGTGCTAAAGAAAAGCATCAACTGCTAGCCAGGGTAAAAGCCTACGAAGCAGAGCACGTAAGGGATACGTTTCAATATCAGCAATAAAGAATCTCATCCCCAGCTGTGGGCTTCAGAAAGCAGAGTTCCCACCAGCTCTGAGACACACCGGAGTTTAGTACTAGGAGCTGAAACAGCAGCAGCATGCAGTGCTTGAGAATGGGCGAGCTGTAGGGGAAGGGCTGCTGTTGGTCTGTTTGCTGAGCATCTCTGACCATCTTTTTAACCTCCCCCCCTACAGGAGAGCCCACCTGAGGAGCTGCTGGAGACTGGAGCACCCAACTGCTGCTGCCACGAGGCCCTGCCAGCCAGACACGATGTACTGCCTTCAGTGGCTGCTGCCTGTCCTGCTCATCCCCAAGCCCCTTAACCCAGCGTTGTGGTTCAGTCACTCAATGTTCATGGGCTTCTACCTGCTCAGTTTCCTCCTGGAACGGAAACCTTGCACAATTTGTGCCTTGGTCTTCCTGGCAGCTCTGTTCCTCATCTGCTACAGCTGCTGGGGGAACTGCTTCTTGTATCACTGCACAGGATCCCAGTTGCCAGAATCAGCTCACGATCCCAGTATAGTGGGCACCTAGAAAACTATTCTCTTCCAGTTTGCTGACAGCTCTGGTTTTGCTTTTAAAAAGGGGGTGGGAGGGTCTAGGGAGGAGGGCGGGGGTGTGTTAGGCATGTGATTGAAGTAAAAACAGCCTATTTCCTGTAATGTATGTGTGGATTAGAGTGGTAAATTCCTGACCAGCCCTCCCACTCTGCCTGTGAAATTTGACTTGTTTACTGTGTGAACTCTCGCAGCACCACCTGCTTTTTTAGAAGCAGAAATCTTGTTTTCCTTCCCATATCACTGGGAACGGACACCAGCCCTCCTACCTGAGAACTGGTGGAGGAAAGAGCTGTTGGCCTCTGACTGTTGCATGGTGGTGGAGTCGTGTGTCACCCTATCCTTGGCCACGGTGGTCTAACACTGATTCTGCTCGAGTAGCTCCAGGATCCTCCATCCTTCAGTTAGTGGGGAGCCAACCTTCCCACCTTGCTGATCAAGGGACAGCTCAACAGCTCACAGATGCACTTGGCCAAAAGCTGCTGGAGCCAGAGGCAGTTGAGTCATCTCCTCCTGCTCAGCCCGCCAAAGAGATGTGTGCACTGCCCAAGTGCTTTCTGAACTACTAACGCTCCAAGATCATAGCCTGAAAGCCTCCGTTGTGCTGCTGCTTTTATAAAGCCTCACAGGCAGCAGAGACTGCCTCTTCCCCTGCTAGATCTCCAGGGTTTACCAAATTATTGACTGCAACAAGATGTGGGATTTTCAGAATCGCTATGAACCTCAGCTGAGAAAGCTAAACAGTGCCCCAGCAGTCTGGGTGTGGGCAGAGGGAGAACAGATCCTGAGGTGGAGGCATGGCATGAAGCCATTGATGGCATCAGCAGACAAATGGTTTTCAATGACAGTGTTCTCAGGCTGAGGGTGACAGCAGGTGCTGATGCTATGGCTTGGTGATGGGGGCACTGAGTGCTCCTCTGACTTCCCCCTGGTTGCTCACACCCAGCACTGTTGTGCAGAGCTTTGTCCTGCACAGTACTCTCCATAGCAGCGGCTCTTGGGGAGCCTTCCCTGGGGCAGCAGCTTGCGTATGAGAAACTCTAGAGGTTAACACAAAGCATTGACTGCACTGTCAGAGAGTTCCCTTATTTGCCATCTGCTCATCTTTGATCTCAAAGGGGAACACAGCAGAAGCGGCTGCTGCTGTCCCAAGGAAGTTCAGGCTATGAAACTGTGAAACTTCCAGGATATTGTTTGTTCATTGCACAGCTGTTCAAAATGTTTAATAAAGCTTTATAAACTTTGTTCTATGGACTACTGCCCTGACTACTGTTGGTCACTGATGCTTCAGCCCAGCAGTCACACAGCTCAGTATTGTTTTGTTCCCAGCACAGTCGTGCCAGTCTCTAGCAGGAGGCAGAGCCCGTTTGCCCTGTAGCTCTCAATGCTGACTCCTCATCAGCCCTTTAACCCAACCCTGGGCAAGCCAAGGAACATGCTGGCAGCTCCTAAACCAAGGTCATTTTGCACACAACACAGGCAGCAGCTTCTGGCTCTGCATGTCTTGTATGACAGATCCCTCTCCTTTCCTTGCAGCTTAAGGAACTAAGAGAGCTGACAGCCTAATCCCCAGCAGGGAAATATTCCCTGCAGACACACGCACTGTGAGCCCATCCCACGCCCTCGTTGCATCAACCCCCTGCTCTGCCCACAGCTCTGCTCAGCCCTGGGTGAGATGGGGCCGTGTAAGCTCAGTGCCCGGCTGTTATCAGCGTGTGTGGGAGCTGCAATGCACTGCTGGAACCAAAACCAACCCCTGCCCTCACTCCTGGCCACACAGTCCAAGTCGGAAAGCATCCAGGGCGTATCAGTGTTCCTACATTGAAAAGCATGTGCCACATCACCAAGAGGAGACGTGACAGCTCTGTCACCCGGCAGGCTGAGGGGAATCCCTGCAGCTGTCAATGGTTACAGCGTAAATAAGCTGAAGGGAAAGGTGCACCTCTGGTTCTCAAGGCAGGGCTGTGCTGTTGGAGCGCTCTGAGCAGCTTTTAAGCTTTGTTTATTTAAGCTAGGAGGATTGTTTTATTTAAGCTAACGCAGTCATCTCTTTTAAGAGCCCATTTGAGTTGCTAACTAACCAAGCTGCACTTCACTGCAATTTAAATTAATCCCGGCCACAGAAGCCAGACAGTTTGGGTGAGAGCAAACCCTGCCTTCACCATCAGCCCGACCCAGGACGCGGTTGCGGCTTCCCCTCTGCACAGCACTTCAAAAGGGACAGGGCCGACAGCAGAGATCCCGACCCTTTTCATGGTGCTCCTGCCCCAAAACGCAGCGATGAGCCCTTTGATGTGCACAAAGCCCTCACCGAGCGCTATCTGAAGCTTCAGAGTGCTGAGATACCATCTTCAAAACGAAGATGGAAAATTAAAGCAACTTCATCACGGTCAGACAGACAGCCTGAGGTAGAGCAGGAACTCAGCCAGGATCACATCCCATGCTAATGCCCTGATCCCCAGCTCATCCTCTATGAAGAGACTGTGAAAAACCAGCCTGCAACTGCAGAACAGGTCAAACCCGACCACGCACCAAAAGCATCATTGCAGCTTGTGCTTGTGTGCTGCAAATTGGACAGAGCCCACAGCAGCTCACACAGCATCACCATGTTCCCAAGAGCCACCCCACCACGAGGGCAGCCCAACACTGCAGTCCCTGCCTGCCCATGGGGCCATGCAGTGATAAGGAAAGCAATGGGGCTCAAAGCAGCACAATGCCAGGTCCTGTGGAGCTGCAGAACTGCCCAGAAGGGATCTGGCACAGAACATCCCATCACCTTGCTTTATAATAAGGTGTCCATCTGCCTCGTGTTCCCTGGTTGCAGGAGCCTTAAGCTGTCCCTTTGCCTTTCCATCATAACGAGGTCATTTTTTAGGTCACCCAACAGAGTAGCAGCACGGTAGGGTCAGGAGAGGAAAACCACGTCAGCTCTACCATGAGCAGACCCTGCTCTACAACAAGGGCCCTTCAGCTGGGTCTGAGCTATAGGAGAGACCCCAGACCCGGGGCAAAACTCACTCAAGAACACGCAGCCCACACAGTCACAAGCACAGAGGATACACAGTGGAGGCTCCCACATCCCAGCCCCAGCTGTACAGAACCCCTGCCCTGCTGCAGTGACAGACCACAGGGCAGCACCACATCCCACCCATCACACACAGACTGAGGCACACACCAACAAGAGATACCCTCTCCATCGCTTAAATACTTTAGCAAGAAGTAAATCATGAAACATTAAACACTTAAGATGATAAAAATCGACTCACCAGCCCTCAGAGACAAAGCAGCACTCAGGGCACCAGAACCACCACGGGTCACTGAAGCTCAGCCACAGCCCCACTCTCTGAAGGCCTATTCCCACAAATCAATTACTTCATCACCAACTGAGGGATTCCAATCAGCATCCACTAATTACCCTAATGAAGCAAGCCTGCTCCCAGCCAGCTCACTGAGCAACAGCTGAAGGAGGCTGCAATCAGCACAGACAGGGGTGTCCCAGGGCAGATGGATGAGGGACAAAAGCTCTGCACGCCCCATAGTTTTCCTCCCACCTCTGGCTGATACTCATCCCCCCTAAGACAACCCTGAGAGCCACATGCAGGGCTGGATGCCCTTTGGGGATGCCAAGGGGTCCTCCTTCACCACACACAACCCACAGCGATCTGTTTGGTGAGGTCTGTTTGTCTTTAATTATCAAATTGCGAAGTATTTACAACAACATCATGAGAGATTCGAAGTATCTCCATCCCCCACCACCCCCCACGCCGGACATGGTCAGGATTTTCCAAAGATTTTAAAAAAAAAAAAAAAAAAAAAGCTAAATATTTCTTACTTTGACACTGAAACAGGTTGGGGGGGTGGAGGTGTTGGGCTGGGGGGAGAGAAACAGATCCACGCACCCTGTGCATAGTCAGTGGGAGATGTTACAAAACACTTTATAAAATGGTACCAGCAGGAGAGAACGTCTCACACGGGGCTGCTTTGTACCAAAGAGCATCACTGGGGGTGGGGGGTGGGTAACCCTCTACTGGCTTCAGCAACAGACCAGCAATGGAGGGGATGGCACGGGGGCTCTGTGGAGCACAGGTGGGCCAGCAGCCCCCAGCCCTGCTCCATGCTATGGGAGCCCAAAGGCTGTGTGTCCACGTGTGTGTTTGCCTTTGTTCCCTCTGCTCAGCTCTTGGCTCACATCTGGCTACTGCCCGTCCCCACGTGCTGCTCTCAGAGCTTTCCCCTGGGGATGCAGGCACTGTGCACACTGCGTGGTGATGGCACACAAACATCGTGGGGTGTGGAGGTTTAAAGGCTGTGAGCGCTGGGGTGCAGCAGGACCTGCACCAAGGGAAACGTGACAGGGGATGAAGGGCTCCAATTCCCATTGTGAGTACAGAAATCCATGGGAACAGCCCTCCAAGCCAAAAGTGGGATCCCTCCATACTGCTACGAGCCCCTTTGCACTGAGTTCACTATTAAAACAGAGCCACCGACTGAGAACTCAGGTAATAAATAAGACGCCTGGGAACAAGTGGGAGGCAGCAGCGGCTCAGCTTGGTTCTCTGGAGGTGTTTTTGGCACTGGGTGTGAGCAATGGATAGGAGGATCAGGACACAGGTGGTGATGGTGTGATGAGGGGCTCCAGCTGGGCACAGACGAGGACAGATGTTGGTACCACAGTGACAGCACACATAGCTTGGTCAGGTAATGGGAGGTGCTGGAGGGCTATGTACAGGGGTGCTCAGTGGGAGCTGCTGTGGGTACCAGGCTGAGCATGGATTGCTCTGACCTCCAACACATGGTACTGGGAGCGAGCAGGGAGCAGCTGGGTCTGTAAATGGCTCCCAGAGGCTCCATGCTGCCCAATATGGGGATGGCAGAAGCAGGGGGGATGGTGGCTAGAAACACATTGGTGGACAAAAGCAGTGCTGAAAGACAAGTAGTTCCCCCAAACACTGAGCCCTGTGCCCGAGGATGGGTGGTTGCTGGAGGGAGACCACCAGGCTCCACGGGGCATCCCAAGGTCTGCTCTCCAGCTGCATCCGACCCAAAGCAGTGCCCTCCCCAGCACCAAATGTCTCTGCAAACAGCCTCGTGCAGACCGGAGTGAAGTGGGTGGGTGAATGGGTGAAGAAATTTGTGCTGATTTAAAAAAGGGGGTGCGGGAGGTGAGGGGCAGTGTGTCTGAGGAGGGAGGGGCTATCCCCCCATTTCTCTGGCTGCTGTGAGAACAGGGTCCTGTAAGCCACAGCTGTGCCAGCAGCCATCCTGCTGCTCCATTCGCCATCCTGAGCCTCAGCTCCGCTGGTGGCAGCGCCCGGGGCTCCTCTTGCCACCTCGTTAAGGGTGGCCCAGCAGTTTTAATGAGCAATGGGGCACCCGACACCTCACCATGCCGCATCTTGCTCTGGGGCTGCTCCTCAAAACGTGGCCCCTCTGCACAGAGCCAGCCCTCTGCGCCCCACAGCGAAGCCTCTGGCACCAAGAGGAGCTCCAGGCCTATAGGTTCTCTCCAGGCTGGTACTGGGGCTCTGTCGAGGTGAAGTAGTCCTCCAGGAAGGCCTGCAGGTACTCAAAGGTGGGCCGCTCCTCAGGGTCCTTCCGCCAGCACTGGCACATGAGGTCATGCAGTGATTCAGGGCACTCGGGTGGGCAAGGCATGCGGTAGCCCCGCTCCACCTGGTCCAGCACCTCCCTATTGACCATCCCTGTGGAAAGAAGGGCAGTGGGGCCGGGTCACGCACTGTGCCCAGCCCATGGGGTGTGGGGTTGGTGCCAGCTCTCACCTGGGTATGGCACCCGGCCCTTGGTGGTCAGCTCAGTCAGCAGGATGCCGAAGGACCAGACATCTGACTTGATGGTGAATCGGCCATATAGGGCTGCCTCGGGGGCTGTCCACTTGATGGGGAACTTGGCACCTGGGCAGGGAGGCAGAGTGAGGGGCTGCTCTCATCCACAGCCCACAGACCCCCAACCTCATGGCCTGGGGCATCAAACCAACCTCTAGTCCCACTACCCGTGCCCCGCTCACACCTTGCCGTGCTGTGTACTCGTTGTCCTCAATGAGACGTGCCAGCCCAAAGTCAGCCACCTTGCACACCAGGTTCTCCCCCACCAGGATGTTGGCTGCCCGCAGGTCTCGGTGCACGTAGTTCATCCTCTCCACATAGGCCATGCCAGACGCAATCTATAGGGCAGAGTGTGGGGACTGGGCTTTGCAGGGGACAAGAGGACCCCAACCACAGTGGGAATGGCTCCACAGCCAGAACCGATCCAGCTGATGGGAGCCAGGGTGCAGGAAGAAAAGGAAGCAGGAACCCACCTGAGCAGCCATATCGACGAGCTGTGGCAGCCGCAGGTATTTGCCCATCTCTCCCTTCAGGAAGTCTAGGAGGCTCCCTGTGAGGAAGACAGCGGTCACCAATGGGCAGTACCATTCCCCAGCCACCCAGCAGCCCTGCTGTGCTCACCCTTGCTCATGTACTCAGTGACGATGTAGATGGGCTCCTCTGACACCACTGCGTACAGCTGAACCAGCTTCTCATGCCGGAGCTTCTTCATCACTTGTGCTTCCTGCAGGAAGGCCTCTGGGGACATCGTGCCGGGCTTCAGAGTCTTTATGGCCACTCTGGTGGTGCCGTTCCAGGTCCCTGCAGCACAAGACATGTTTACAAGGCTGCGTTCCACACCTGCTTCCCTACTGATGCAGATGATGACGCTGCATGTGGCTGTCCTTACCCATCCAGACCTCTCCAAAGCAGCCCTGCCCCAGCTTCACCTCCAGCCGCAGCGACTCCCGGGGGATTTCCCACGCATCCTTGGCGAGTCCTTGGGTCTGGGGCTTGGACGTGGGGCAGACATTGGTCAGGCGGTGGCACAAGCCATCAGCATGTTCTGGCGCAGCAGGGACAACACAAGTGATGCTTTGGTATTTGGATGCACGACATCTTCCCTGCACAACACCTTGGGCACCCAAACTCAGACACCTTCCCCTCTTTCTCAAACCCAAGTGGTGTTTCACCAGGGTCTGCCCACCTGCTTCAGCTCCTGCACTGGCATTCCCTTCATAAAACCATCTAGGTTGGAAAAGACCATCAATATCCCCAAGTCCAAGCACCCCATCGCTAAGACACATCCCTTAGCTCCACATCCACATACCTCAAACACCTCCATGGATGAGGTCTCCACCACTACCACCCATCCATAAACAAACTCTTCCCAATACCCAACCCAAACCTCCCCTGGCATCACCCAGACCCCAAGGGACGTGGGCAGGGGCTCTGGCCATACGCACTGGAGTAGTAGGCCACCAGCTGCTGCAGGCTGCCGAACTGTGTGCGCGAGGTGATGTAGAAGCCGCCGCTGTCCAGCTTGCGGATCTTGTAGTGCTTCACATTGAGCCCCTTGGCGTTGTCGAAGTCGGAAACGGAGAGGCAATAGGCACCTGAGGGCACAACAGAGTAAGAATCACAGAATCATAGAATCACAAGGTTGGAAAGGACCTACAAGATCATCCAGTCCAACCATCCTCCCATCATCACTGATACCACAAGCCACTAAACCAGATCTCGTAGCTCCTCATCCAGATGCCTCTTGAACAGTGCCAGGGATGGCAGCTCCACCACCTCCCTGTGCAGCCATTCCAGTGCCTGACCACTCTGAGAGAAAAAGTTTTTCCTTATGTGTAATCTAAACCTCCTCAGCATCCTCAGAAAGCCAAGCTCTCGGGATCAAACTTACACATTTGGGAGGAACAAAACAAGGATAAAGAGTCATTATAGCCTTGAAAGAGGGGCCTAAAAATCCATCATTGCCTCCACTTAGTTCCTCATAAGTGAGGTTTTGCCATTAGACAGAGGCTAGGAAAGAACAGAACTCATTTGCCTAGGGACAAAAAGAATGCACAAAAAAGCCCAGGAGAGGACATGGTGTTGTTCCCAACACTTTGAAGTTACATGGGCACATCAGTGGGGAAACCATTAGTGGGTAAACCAGGATGTCATGCATGGGACACCTCTGCCTCCAGCTCAGACAAGAACAGAGTGGGAAGGGGCCATCTATAAAAGCAAAACATGTGAAACTGTGGGTGAATGCAGAGCAGGAGGCTCATCTCCTTTGGTAAACCTGTGTCAGGGGGATTGGGACGACATGGTGACCAAGTGCTGGAGGACCCCTACAGGGCTGCTCCCAGAAGGGAGGGGGAGGAGGGAAGGGGGATTTGGGGGTTACCTTTTGTTGTCTCGCTCTCCCGGACCAGGAAGGTTCCCCGGGGGTTTTCAGGGTTGAGCAGCAGCCGCTCGGACTCCCGACGAGTGATCTTCCCAAAGTACCACCTGTGGGAGCAAGCAGCAGCCTCAGCATCACCGAGCAGGGCTCTGCTCAGCACCCTCACTCCAAAAACCTCCTGAAACATGGGTAGCTCGAGGTCACCCAACTCCCTTTGCTTTTGTTATTGCGGGCAGCTGTGTGACTTCTGCTTTCCATATGCAATGGTCACTCTGTGTCATCAGGGCCCTCATCTGCAAATGCAGAGTTTGCAGTTTCCCTGTGCCTGGAAGGGAGGCCACACAACCACGCGCTGTGCAAACACACAGAGCTCTGTGTGCCTCGAGGAGAGGCAGAAAAATGCTTAACGGTGTTAGAAACAAAACAAAATGAAAAGAAATAAGCAAAACATCAAAACAGGCAGGTGCCATTTAGGTTTTGCCCGGGAGGAGAGGGACAGCAGAGAGGGAAAAGTGCTCAGAGAGTGTTTTTGTCATTGTTTGTTTCAAAACTGTCTAAAAATGGCAATTACTCTTCAGCCTGGATGGAGTCTGAGGGCGCGACATAGTTACTGGGGATGTAGCCCGTCTGTCCTGTAGTGAGGGAATGAGCCAGCCACCAGTCACCTTCCCTGCAAGAGAACCAAAACACACTCAGTGTGAAGCCAAAGAGCCCACAGCACCCTGGGTCGGGCCCTGTCCCACCTCTGGGTACTGTCCCCATGTCCCCAGAGGAAATGTGGGACAGGGACGAGCCAGCAGAGCCCAGCCCGGGGGGGACGGCAGTGAGAAGCACCCACACCCAGCCTGCAGCAGGACCCGCTCCCCACAGAGACCCCAAGGAGGGCAGCAGTGAGACCCATCGGCCCCAAATCCTTTAAGGGTCCCCAGGATGAGCAGCATCTCCACGGTGCTGGTCGCCCACTAAAGGAGGGTGTCCTTGCTGGAGAGATAGCAAGGCAAATACCTTTGGAGCCATCTGAATTTGAGCCGGATCTGGCTGGAGATTGAGACGCATTGGAAATCCCAGCGAGCAGATAAGCAACAGGCAAAGGGGTAGGGAGGGGAAATGGGAGAAAAGCAACAGAATGATGGCAGCGATTAAAAAAGGCGCCAGGAGAAACAAAAGACGACAGAATTTGTTAAACACAAGCTGCAGAAAAGCAACAAAAGGGAGAAAATAAACAAGTGAAGGAGAAGGGTGGAATGCTGGATCCAGAGGACATGGGGCAGCCGTGCTGGTGCCACGGGGAGGGGGATGAGAGCTGCTCTATGGGCAAAGCCTGGCTGTGGTGCAGTGAGTTCAACCCCTTTGCAGCACAGATGCACCCCAGTGCTGTCCCCAAGCCCTGGGGCTGCCAGGAGGTGGCCGCAGGTGCTGGCAGGGTGCAGGAGCCTTCACCCGCTGTGCTCCATGCCCTCCCCCATCACACTCCACAGGCTGCTGGGCAGGAAAGGACAATGAATGGACCCCAGGAGGCAGCTTCCCCTTCCAGGCAGGCAGCAGGGGGTTCCTCCACCACCTCCGTGTCCTCAGCCATCAAAGACAACCGTCTCATTTATTCTGACTGCCAGGGAGACGGGGCTGCAGGGAAACCACAGCTCGGTGTGGGCAAGGACCAGAGGGCTGAGGAGGCACGGAGCAGCAGAGCTGCAGCCCAGCACCTCACTGCGTGCCCGGAACAGGGGCAGGAACCGCCTTGGTCCTGCTCCCATGGGGCCAACAGTGAATGTCTGCTGGGAAATGGCCAGATCCTGACTGGCGGCTCTGTTTGTTCCAGCACGGGCTGAATGGCTGTCATCTGGGAATACAGCAAACAACAAACTATTCCAAAAGCGCCGCAGCGGGGGGAGAAAAATCATCGCTGGCATCAAAACAAAGCATTTCAATAATTCCCTGCACAGCTCTACCCAAAACACCCTGTTACAACCCTGCTGCCTGCCAGCTGATGGGGAAGGGGCCTGCTCCTGCTGGGAGCAGTACTGCAATCCTTCCTGCACTGGGTGGGTGCGTTGGGCCATCAGGGAGGGGGAAGGTTGCTGCTGGCCTCTGGTAGTGTGCAGAGTAGGGAGCTGCACACCCAGCCTGGCACAGCAGCTGGGAAGCACCAAACACCCCACATGAAGGCTTTCTGTGCACCACGAAAGCCCTGCAAGCAGCACAGTCCAAACTTCATGGAGTGGAGCCATTCAACAGTGAGCGTTGGAGAGAGGAGAACAAGGACCCAGCTGAAAATGCTTTTCTGGGACAGTGCTGGGTCACTGCAGCAGTGCTCCCTGCAGACAGCCCCAGGCCTCTCCATTCTCACTGCAGAGCTGCAGGGCTGTGCTGTGCATCTGGACAGAGCACACCAGCACTGCACCACTCACCAGCCCAGCCTCTGCCCCACGCTGTGCATCCAGCAACAGATGGATGTGCTCTTAGAAAGGGGATGGAGAGCAAAGAACCAGACCCTGTGGAAGTATCCCGATCCCCAGAGTGACTCAATAAAAATAATAATAATAATAATAATAAAGAGGATATGGAAAAAATAATAATAATAATCAAAAAATAAATGGAAAAACAAAAAGACCAGGAAGGAGCAGAAACCCAAATGAGGCAGGACTGCAGAGGGGTCAAACAGACAGGAGGGGGGCGGCTCTGAGTGGGCAGCAGGCAGGTTTTTACCAGGGAAGGTCATTAACAATAATCATAACCCGCAATACACACCTGACATCCACTTTTCTCCTATATGAAAGCATGGCGTGCAGAGAGAAAAAACACAGTCAGGAGAGAAGCTGAGATCAGAGGCACCGAGGCAGCATGGAGGGAAGCACCCAAGGCAGAGGAGATGCATCCGGGCCAATGAGAGGCAGCTGAGAGCTGATGGGGACAGGGGACCTGGGCTGGGGGACCTGAGCTGGCTATAGGACAAGGCAAGGACTTGGAGAGGTCAGGGGAGCGGAGCAGCCCAGTGTCTTCGGACACGTCACCAGGAGAGGTGGCCCTCTGCAAGACTTGGCTTAGGGACCCCCAGAGCTCCCAGAAGGGGTGAAGCTGATGTGGGGTGGGTTGCAGGGACACTCACGTGTTGTTGACAATCTGCAGGCGTTCTCCTTTCTTGAAGGACAAATCTGTTTCAGTCCGGGACTCGTAGTCATAGAGAGCCACGAAGGTGGTGACACCGCCTGTAACATAGATCACTCAGGGCAGGCTTCACTCTGGGTGTCCCACATCCCACCGCCCACCCTCCAGCTCCCAAACAAAGCCCTCCAATAGCAGGAGAACCCATCACCACAGGAAGCTGGAACCCCATCCCAGCCCACAGCCCACAGCCACTCCATGCCATACTGACCAGCCAATGCCCCGGCACGCTGCGGCGACGTGACGGTGTCAGAAGTGTTGAAGCCCCCGAAGAGTTTGGGCTCGGTGGCCACGGTCCCGAAGGAGCGGCTGGGGGTGCGGTGTGTGTCGGGGGCTGCTGTCTTGTTGGGGGTCTGTGAGGCTGGGAACCCTCCATGGTGGGCGCTGTCGGGTGGCTCCAGGCTGCGCCGGCGCTGGCTGGGGTCCTTGGGCTTACTCTTACTGCTCCCCATGGTGGTGGGCTGGGAGAGAGAGAGAGAGAGGTGTGTGTGCAGAAGGCATTTAATAATAATACTAGTAGCCCAGCCCAGAAACAAGAGCTGGATGGCAGAGCTGCTGCAACACGCAGTCACCGCATGGCACATTGTTCCTGGTGCCCTAAAGCCTTTCCTGCATGATGTGAGAGCCCTACAGCATCTGCATGGCCATGCTTCTGGACACAAAAGGGTTTCTGTCAGGTCACAGATGGGATGCAGACAAACACTCATAAGCAAGACCCAGACAAATGGATATTGTCTGGATACAAGCTGGGATTCCTCCAAACTCACGGGACCCACAGCTGCATTTTAAATGCTGAGGATGCTCAAGTGAAGCCCAACGCTCACAGCAAAGCAAAGCCCTGGAAAAAGTGAGTGGGAAAAGTTTCAATCAGGAGCAGTTTAAGGCAGTTAGCAGCTAAAGACCAAGGGATCGCTGCTGTATATATAGTGCTGCTTTCCCTTCCACTCAAGATCATGCTCTATAAATACCTCCAAGGTAATGATATAAATGAAGGAAGGGAATTACTCGCAGTCTCCAAAGATGGCAGGATACACAGCAGTGTCCTAAAGCTATGGAAGGGAATATTTAGGCTAGATCACGCATAGCACAATGGAGAAGGGAGGTGGAGAATCTCTCTAGTAAGGAAACCCGGGCAGGTAGGAGTGGAGGCAGGAGAACAGCAGGGAAAGCAGGTCCTTGGGAAGAAGAAGGAAAGCCCCCTCCTGTAACACGAGCCACCCCCATCTCCTCACCCCCTGCTCACCTCTGCAGGGTTTGGCACCCGCTGTGCTGCCGGGGCCGCAGGGATGTGGCCATGGGCTCGTGACAGCCCACGTGGCTGTGAGCAAGGAGCAGCTTCCCCCAGCATTGCACTTCCCCAAGCACTGAGCACCGGGCGGGTGGTGGGGGCTGAGCTGCGGCCCTGGGGTTCACCCAGCAGCAACCTCCCAACCCAGAGCACAATCAAACAACCAGACTGCAAAAACAGCCGTGGCCAGCAGCGACAGGATTCGTGTGCAATGTTATTACGTGTGCAATGTACCACGGGTGTGCTCGGAGCTGCACACCCAGCTCACACACAGCACAGCTGATACCCACTGGTTGCACACCTTGCTCACCCAGCACCAACAGGATGGGACCCCCCAGCCGTGCCTTACCTGCACGTCCCAGGTACCGCCTGGCCACAGTGCTGCGTGAGGCCACCAGCAGACTCAGCTCAACTCCTGCAGCACAGACACAGACAGATGGGTGTCAGTGGTTCCTTCCCCGCTGCCCTCACCCGCCGCAGGCTGCTGTGCCCACCCTCCTCCTCCTCCTGTTTACCACCCAGCAATCCCACAGTGCAGGGCTGGCAGCCGACGGCTCTGATCTCTCATGTGTGAAGGGGACAATTCTCTGCTCCACTTCATCACGCCCACCCGGCGAGGGGCAAGGGGGTGGTGGGGGGCAGCCCTGGGCAGTGCACAGTGCTGGGAAGGCAGGGGGACACGTGGCTGCTGGGTCACCCCAACCTCCTGTGGGCTTTTCATTTCTTTCCCAATGGCAGAGAAGCAAACCAGCCCCTTTGGATGTTCCATAGGGTGTTTCCAGCCCCACCACTCCACGTCAGATGGCTGCAGGGACACGGGGACCTTGTCACCTGGGCTGTGAGTCGCCCTCTCCATCCCCAGCAGCGCCGATGTGACATGGCATAAAGCACACACAAGATCCTGCTGCACTTCACGCTGCTCCAGCCCCAACTCGAGGAGCCTCGTGCAGCAACGCTCCAGGCTCCCTCCATTCCCAAAGGGCTGCACAGGGCACACAGCACAGCACACAGCCACGCAAGGGCTGCAGTGCACATCCAGCACCTCCAGCCAGGCGCTGTGCTGAGGACGTGCCACGCCGCGGGTTTGTTTTGACATCCTTCCCTCCCCCACCCCAACATCCCCCCCCCCTCCCCGCCAATAAACTTGGTGGCTATTTTTAGTGTGTTTGATAACGAGCAGCGGCTGATTGACAGCTCTTTACTACTTGAATGGTTTGTAATTTGTACTCGCCTAATATTCGCCGGCAATAATTGCACAGCAGGATGGAAGGTGGGGGAGGCTGCAGCCCCAACCTTGGGCTGCAGCACACACAAATACAGCTGCAGCGTGGCTGCACGTGGTCCCCACATCCCTGGCACTCTCACAGTGGCCCCACGGGAGCATCCCTGGGGTGACAAAGCGTTCCATCCCCGCTGGGATGCTAAGTGCTGAGCTTTGCACAAAGCCTGGTCCCCTATTCCCCCCCTGCAAACACCGAGCTGCACATCCCTGCTCAGGGCACAGCAGGCAGAAGAACCCCAGCCAGAGGGCACCCGGCCCTCCCTGCTCCCAAAGCAATTAAAACCGAGGCACACACTCAGCTGCACAGCTCAGCTCCCATCACATCACAGCTGCACAGCAGGGTGGGAGCGCTGCTCATCAGCACCAATGGCCCCGGGGTTTATGCCCACCCCCAGAATTACAGCCAGCAAGGTGGGAGGTGAGGAGAGACGGCACCTGTGCCCTACCTTGCAGGGATGCTGTGGGAAAGCAGCACCAGGGGAAGCGGCTGCTCAGGGTCATCCGTCTCCTGCAGACAGGCTGTGTGCTGCACCGGGCGGCTCAAGGATACAAAGGGAGTTGTAAGAGCCACGCCAGCAGCAGGGCTGGCACTATGATGGGGCACCAGCTTATCTATTTTCTTTTGTTTTATTTTTTTTCCTCCTCTCAAAGACGCAAACAAAAGACACTGATTGGGAGCAGACGAAACACTGAAATGCCACATTTGCTGCCTTCTGTGCAGCAGAAAGCAGAGACCTTGGGAGAATCTGCGACATGCTGGGGCCCAGCCAGACAGTGAAGCCTTGGGGGGGATAGATCTGCCGACACACCACGTCCTTGGGCTGCTGGGTGGGCGCCGAGCAGGCGGGATGGGACAGAGCTCCAGGCAGGAAGATTGGCATGGGGACACCACACAGTGCCTCACTACTGGGTTTAAATCCCCCCTCAACTCTGTGTCCCTTCCCTTCCCTGCAGCACGGCTGCAGAGAGACTCCGCCAGCCCTGCCTGGAAGAGCTGTGCGTTAACCCCAGTCTGGTTTGCAGCATAAAAAGCTGAGAGCATCCTTTTGGATATAAGGAGCGGGATGAGGGCCCAGCACAGCCTGAGGTTTCCCCCCATGCTCTGTCAGCTCACACAGCACAGCACGATGAATGACTGCACCTGTCTGCTGCCAGACTGACAAATGGAACAGGCAGTGCACTGGGCAGACAAAGCCATGGTGCGGCACAGAAGAACCAGGGACAGCAGAACAGGGTGGGAATGCAGCCCCAAGCCCTTGTGCACAGCAGGCATCCCTACGGATGGAAGTGTGGATGGGCTGGTGTGGGGCACAGAGCTCGTGTGAGCATCATGCAGCAGCATGGGGTGACAGCAGCTGCCAGCAGGGCACAGCATGGCACATCTCTGCACATCAGCGTGTGCCCCTACATGGACAGGTGGTACTAGGGATGCTGCTGAGATTTTTGCTCATTATGGGGCTGCTGGGATGGATCCTGCAACATGAGCACCTTGCAGGGCACCACAGCAGCACCAAACCACACTTCATCACCAGCTCATACAGCAAGGGAGCAGCCAACCCTGGGACCCCCACTTCATCCAGGGATGGCATCCAAAGGCACCTGAACCAGCACAGCCCTGCCCATCCCTCCATCCCTCCCCAGGACAAATCCATGCAGGACCATGGTGAAGGCAAGGTGCAGCTGTGTGCTCCCAGCAGAAGCAATGCGCAGCCGCTCCCATCCCACTCCATCAACTCCTGTTACGTGTAAAGACATCTTAATTAAAGCCTCACGGCCCAACCTGGCAGAGGCTGGTGGGTCACGAAAAGGCAGAGGATAATTAAATGAACCATCCGAATTCATCCCCCCAAGCACAGGGGAGTCACATTTGGTAGCAATGCAGAACGCCTCCAAAAAGACGTGTCGAAACAGGAGCTGGAAAGAGCAAAACAAACCCTGAGCAGCACAGACATGGGTTATGGATGTTCATCTGGTCAAGAAATGCAGAACCATTGAATCACCTCCAGGGCACCTAAACCAGGGCTCCCCCAACTGTACATGGAACAAGAACATGGGTCCTGCAAACCCATCCTGAGCTTGTTGTTTGCACACACAGATTGCCAGCCCAGTCCCAATCAGAACTACCCAAACACGCACAAAGCCCTTGGTGTGCATTGACATGGATTGTGCCTCTCCCAGACAGGTGATGAGGGCACAGCTCTCCTCCTGCTCAGCCCAGGAGAGGCAAACAGAAGGAACGCTGCCCCGTGCCCTGGTGCTGTGGGGCTGGGAAGCACTGACATGGAGCAGGGCCAGAATCAGATCTAACCACGGGGCAACACAGCCCCCTGCACCCCAAAAGACTCTTGTCAATCCCACCCCAGGACACACTGCCCACCTGTGGGCTCCCTGTTAATTCTCATGTTCTGAGTGTCCTCAGAAGAGCAGCACGAAGCCGTGCATTTCAGTTCCCCATTCCTGCAGCAAACTCTCCCACTTCCAGGACAGCTGCAGAAAACGGAGCTCACTTCTGCTTTCTACATGGAGAGATCTGCCCGGGGCACCGCAGGGGATGGTGGCATCGCCCAGCCCCTCCGGGATGCCAGCAAAGGGCTGACACGGGCAATGGATGCAACCGGGTGGTGCCACCCACCCATGCGGCGATTTCACAGCCAGGAAGGAGGATAAGGAGGATAGCAGCTCCACGGGCAGCCGCAGGAAGGGGCGAGGAACACGTGGCAGACAGAAAAGCTCCAGATATGAGCAAGTCGCAGCCACCCCGGCCGTGCTGGCGTCACTGCTGAAACATTTCCCCACTCAGAACCAGCCCAGCCAGTCCGGCCGGGAGCTGCCCGGCTTTCCCAGCTGCAGCCCCGGGGCACGGACCCCCAGGGGGCCCCGCAGGATCCGTGCAGCACAGAGCCCTGCAACACACACCCAGAGCTGCAACAGCTGTGTTCAGAGCGGGGCCAGGAATCGGCTCCCTCCCTGCCCCACCGCTGGATGGGGGCCCGCAGGCACAGCTCTGCGCTCAGCCGGTCCCGCAGCCGCTGCGGTCTTCAGCGCTATTTGTCACCAAAACAAAGCTCGGGATACAGCAGAAGCTCAGCGAAATGAGGGGTCTGGAGGGGCGAGCTGAGATCACACAGAGCCCCGCCGTGTCCCCGTGCCCATAGAGCCGCGCTGGATGCCCCGGCTGTGCCCTGACTGATGCAGGCTGTGCTGGATGCTCGGAGCCAGCCGAGGTGCAGCTCACACTGCTCTGCTCGCTACGAACAGCCCCAGCAGATGCAAAACAAAGGAAAACGCTGAGCTGGTGGCTTTCAGCCCCGCCGTTCCTGGAGGTGAGAAGCAGGCTGTGCACACAGCCCAGCCCTGCGCTGCTCACTCAGGTGCCCAGAACCCACCTGGGTAATAGGAGTCACCGACACAGGATGAGCTGCAGATACACACTGACCCTCCAGCTCCCAGCGATGGCCCCACACCTGGTCCCAGTGCTCTGAGCCTGTCCACCCTGTGAGCTTCCAATGCAGCCCTCCACCCTGCCCCATGTGCTGGCCACCACCAGTGGGATTCGGGCCATCCCCATCCCATCCACCCCCCAGCACAGCACAGCCTGCACTCACCCCATCCCACAGACAGCAGCTCAGCATTCCCACCCATGAGGACACAACCCCACGCCGGGGTGGCAGTGCAGCTCCCCAGGGCTGCAGTGCTCCCTTATCTTGCAGTGGCTGCTGCCAGGGGAAGGAAAGAGCCCAGCTGAACAGGGAGGGACTCCAAGAGCTGCTGCCACTGTGCTTTTTTTCCATATTGCAGAAGTTCTCCAGCTCACGGTTCCGCCCTGGGAACATCCAGACCCACGAGGTGCTGCAGCACCACGGTGCCATTTGGGACTGGGAAACTGCAGCCAGGACCAGGCACAGTGTGGGAGTGGGGACCCTGTGTGCAAGGATGGCGTGTGGCAGCGGGCACAGCCCAGTGCTGTGAGCCCACTGTGCCCAATGACACTGGGCTTTGGAATGGAGAAAGGCTGAGGGGTGAGACTGTGTTATCTCCGGGTGCTGCAGTTCCCCATTTTCCTCTCCAAACCCTTCACCCACGCAGACCTCAAGACAGGACCCCTCACGTTACACTGTGGGTATTCCAGCTCCTCCACACCTCTGCACAGCACAGCCAGCCTGGGGCTGGGGGCAGCCCCCCATAAGGTCTGAAGCAAAGCCACCAGCCAGACCCCAGCTTCCCCAGAGCTTCTCCTCCCTGTATCCCCACTATTGCTTTCATCCCCTCCACATCTCCAGCACTGCTTTGCCCCCCCAGCAGTCCCCGGTGCATCCCAAGCATTCCCAGCTCTGTGCCCAGGAGGGCAGTGAGGAGATCCGTAGCCTGGAGGGAAGTCAGAGCAAGACGCAGATTTACAGGTCCTGGTTCCTGGCCCACGTTCAAACCACATGAAATCTGTTTCAAGGCTTTCTTTTCAGCCTGTGCATGTGCAGAGGCATGTGCAAAGCAGTGCCACTTCCCTCACACCAAGGTCACAGCACCAGAGCAGGGCTGCACTGAGCATATGGCCCACACCAACCAGATCCTTTTTCCCCTGGCCAAGCAGACTGCAGAGCAGACTATCACACAGCATCACACTCCAGGGAGCTGACCCACACTGCTCACCCTGCATCCACGCTTCCGAGAGGGCTTTGAGCTCTGAGCTCTGAGGAAGTGAGGTCAGCTGGGAAATGGTTCCCAGAGATAAAGGGCCAAGTTAGAAACCGTGCTGCAGGACGGATGGTACAGGAAGCAATAGTGCTGCAGATAGCCCTTGGTGCTTCCCCTGCCATGCCTGGGGTGGTGCAGGGCAGCAGTGATGCACGGCTGTGCTTCCCCTTAGGCACGTGGGCTGAGTGCTCCAGCCCAGGGCTTGCTGCAACCCCTTCTCCATCCAGACGTGGCACGTGCTCACTGGTCATTAAAACATGTCATTATGAGCCAGCCCGGAGCCCATGTCCCCTCTGTGCCACCAGTTTGTTCCCAGTGTATGCAGCAGAGCCTTCACACATCAGACTCTGCAAATTACAGCCCCTTCCCTTGCTGTGCTGGGACAGACAGACCCACCTGGGTGATCTTGAGTCACTCCAGGACAATGTCATTCAAAAGCAGAGGTATCTGTAGGGCATCTCCATCACACAGGGAGCACTGCAAGGCCACTGACAATCTTAACAGCGAGCACTGCACATCCCTCTGCTGTGATGGCCCATAAGCAACCCCAGCTCCAAAATCACCGGGCTGTATTTTGGGGAAGCTCCCGAGCACGAGGTGCTCAGATAAGATCCAGCCTTGGGTCAAAGCTTGGGAATGGGTGCAGCCCACAGCCTGCTAAGGAGAGGTGCAGTGGGATCACAGACAGGCTCACAGTGGCACACAGCTCCCCAGGGAGCCTCATCTCAGACACTGAGCAGCAGAGGTTTGTCCATGGGCCAACCATTGAGCCAGCACGAAGCAGCACAAACAAGCAGCAGCAGCGGGGATCATCCTGCAGAAGAGTGCAGGGGAACAACAGCATCACACTGCTCCCAAGCACAAGGTCACCGGCATCCCACCACATGCCCCATCACATCCCTGGGGACAGGGGTGAGCACCAGCACGGAAGGAGGAAAAACACCAAACTGAGTCTTTTGTTGCCACATTCCCACAGCTCCGTTTACATCCGATGCTGTTGGATCAGTGCTGTCCCATTCCCAGCACTCAGGCACTGAGCACCCTACGGGCTCCAAACACCACTGAGTGGGGGAACATCACCCACGGGAGCTGCTCCCTGTACCCTCAGAGCTCCCGGGCAGCAGAGAGAAGGGACGGTCAAGAGGAAACCAAAGTGCCGTGGGGCTGAGCCGGGGACCGAGCGCACTGCATGGGGTCACGGTCAGCAGGGGAAAGTCCACCCAGGCCCCGGCGTGGTTCATACAAGTCCCACGGTGCTTCCTCGCGGCGGAGACACGCACAGCAGCCGGGCTGCTCCGGGAGAACCTGCCGGCCGGGTACAGCCCTTCCCCGGGCAGCGCGGGGCTCTGCAGCCTCCCCGGGCGAGGGCAGAGCGAACGCCCGGCGGAGCGCGGACACGAGCCCCGAATCACCGACGAGCGAATATCGAGAGGGAAACGGAGCAGGAGACATCAAAGCAGGGGGGCGATGAATATTTCATGCCCTGGCCTACATACGGCCCTGCTCTCCCCGCCCTGCGCTCCCGGGGGTCCCCCGCAGCCCCCGATCACAACAAAGGGGAGTGCGGGCAGGCGGGGCCGGACCCCGCAGCTCCCCCCTCCGCTCCCCCGGCGGGCCCGTCCCCATCCCCCGGCAGCCCCGCAGCCGGCCCCGGGACCCCGCGCACTCTCCGCCGGACCCACGGCCGCCCCACGCAACCCGGAGCCGCCCCGCCGTTACCGCGGGCATTACGGAGCCGCCCCGCTGCCACCCGGGCATCCTCCACCGCACGGCGAGCATCTCCCGCCGGCCCCGCAGCCGGACCCCGCGGGGACCATCCCCGCCGCCGGACCCCGCGCAGCCCCCGCTCACCTCCCGCGTGTGCGCCCCGCGAGGCCGGACCCCGCCGCTCCCCTCCAGGGCTCGGCCGCGGCTTTGTCTCCGTGCCGGGGGCGCGGCCGCCGCCCCCCGCAGCCGCCGCCGCCGCTCTGGGTGCCCGCACCGCGGGCCGGGCCGTGCCGGGCGCTCAGGGCTGCGCCGCCGGCAGCATCGCGCAGCACCGCGGATCCGGAGCGCCGCTTCCCCGCCCCCGATCACCCCTTGTACGGGGTGTGTGTGTATGTGTGTGTGTGTGTAAGGGGGGAACAGCCCACAGGGAGGGAAAAAAAACTAGGAATATGGCAGCAGTAAACCGGAAACGGCTTATAGGAAAAAAAAAAAAAAAAAAAAAAGAAAAGAAAAATCGCCGAGCCCCTCCCCTCGGGTTTTTTTTTTTTTCTTTTAAGGAAGAAGCCTCCGGGCTGCCGGGCTCGGCGGGGTGCGGAGCAGCGACCGGAGCCGCCCCCGCCCGCGGCTCTACCGACGCGCCCCGTCCCGGAGCCGCCCGGTCGCGGCGGGGCCACGCGTGGGAGCGCGGCGCGGTTCTGAGCTCGGCTCCGAGCTGCCCGCCCGGGATCGGCGAGAGAAGAGCGGTGATTTGCACTGAGGTTACAATCCGGCTGCTCTGCGGTTCGCTTTTATTATAGCGACCGGGGCACGCAGCGAACAGCCGCTTTGTGATGGATTCTGCGCCCTCCTGCATCCTCGGCCCCATCCCCCTGATCTCGGGGAGGAGGCAAAACTTCAGCGCAGGGGAATAAACAGGGAAAGAAGAGCGTGCCGTGAGCCTCCCCGTGGAGCCACGAGCGTGGACGCCGTGCCCACCCCTCGTGCTGCCCCTCACAGCGACCGGAGCGGGGGCATCTGGAAACTCCAGCGCTTCAGAATCAGTGCGGAGGGTGACTGAGTTTGTTTGCAGTGCGCACCCCTCCCCCGGCTCATTTGAGTTATTAAAAAAATATTTCCCGTGACACTGCCGAGGGCCAACAAACCCATGAGTCACCGGGAGTCATGCACACACCGAGCCGTCCCCACCGGCCAGCGCATCGCACGGGGGGGCCTTCCTGCCAGGAGCAGCCTGATCATCGCTCCCTGGATGAATTGGAGGCTGCGGCCCCAGACTGCAGCCTGGTGTCCGTGGAAAGTCCTTTCGGTGTTGTTAATTCTACAGGGCATAGCAGGGCATGGATGGATGCTGCATCCACAGCGGCTGCCCCAGCCCCACAGCCCCGCAGCCTCCTGCAGGCAGCACAGCCCCGGGCACCGGGCTCGGCCCCAGCCCCGAGGTGCTGCTGCACGGGCTGAGCCCAGACCCACATTGAAAATGGCCACCAGGCACTCTAGACATCCAGCCTCTCCTCTTTCAGGCTCTGGCTCAGCACTGTGCCCTCTCAGCATCCTGGCAGGGGTCCTCCCAGCTCCCAGCTCAGCTCTAGGCCCAAGGTGCATTCACCTGCTGCCCCACTCCCAGCCCTGCTCTTCTCACCATCCCACCCATGCTCTTTGTGAGGCATTCCACTCTCTTCCCTGGAACCTCTTTCTTCTTTCTCTTCACCTTTCAGTAGCACCAAAAACACACGCTGGGGGGGGCAGGGCAGGGAGGGATGCAGAGGCTGAAACTAGAAGTGAAAGGCAGGTGCTTTCCAATTCCAAGTCACTCTCACTGAGTACTTCTCCTGGCTCACCCATGTGGGCACATCTCGATTTCTCGTTACAAATGCACAGCTACTTTTGTGCTCTTTTTTGTTGACCTTTAAGCAATTTCATCAGGAAAAATCAGAACAGCTGCCCATGGCTTCCCCCTTCAGGCATGCTGCACACAGACGGTGTGTTGCAATGCCCGGTGACACCGGTGCTGCTGCGTTTCTCCCCACGGAGCCCCGAGGCTCAGCCCCACAGCTGTGTAGTGCTGGGGAGCCCCCAGTGCCCCATGAAACTTAAAGTGGTTGGTTTGGAAGGGAAATAAAGATCGTTGAGCTCCAACTCCTGCCCTGGGCTGGCTGCCCCCCACTGGATCAGGCTGCCCAGGGCTCAGCCAGCCCAGCCTTGGCCATGTCCATGCAATGGGCACCCATGACTTCTCTGGACAAACCATTCAGACCTGTTTATGAGCCCCATCCAACCACTCTGTGGGGCCCCTAAAATCTTTCTGCAAAGTGAGAGGGGCCCTTTGAGGTCCAATGCTCGGTTGGTCCTGACCTCCTCAGCCCAGCTGTGGATTTATAACAAAACAGCCATTCATCTCTGGCCAGCTTTATTTTTAAGCATCCCTTTGGCGAGCGTGCATTAAGTCTTGTTCCACAGATTCCGTTCTTGAGGCGAGCTGCACTTTGCTCACTGCAAATTCCAACTATATTTGTAGGAATTATTACTATGAATAACACAATGGTGGTGTTTGAGTCGCCGACAGATGCGGCAGAGCCCTCTGCTCTGATCTTTTCAGGAACTCAAGCAGCTTTTTGGCATCCCCACCTGGAGCCATTGAAGCATGAAGCCAGGAGCTGGACACAGTGGTCCTCACAGGGACCCTCCAGCTCAGGAATTCAATCATTTTACAATCACTAAGCTTGGCAGACTTGCAAAGAGTGTGGGTGTGACAGCAAGCAATAAGCATGGCCAGCATCAGGAACCCATGGTTATGAGCTTAGGGCTGGTTTAGGTTTGCCAAGCAAGGGGACTAATGCTGGGATCCTTCTCTCCAGCCTGGAGGCTCTCACACAGCAGCATGGTTCTGTGTTTGGCAGGTGGGTTGGACCCAGGCTGTGCAGGAATCAACCGGGCTCTGCTTCAGCTGCAGTCTGAGGGCCTTTGGCTGCAGCCAGCTGCTGTTCACACAGGGTACAGAAAGCTCCAGAGCCACACAAGGGCCTTCAGGCTCCAAGTGAAACCCCACAAGCTGAGGGGAAGGAAGTGAACATCCCCAGAGGTGGGGACTGCACAGCACTGATGTGTGGTGTTAGATCAGGGTGGGCGATGAAGTTGGGAAGACCAACAGTGAAAGATGAGAAAAGCAGCTGAATTTAAAGGAAGAGATGTGAAACCAACAGGATCATCACCCTGTAACTGCCAGCCCAAATAAGGGATGTTTTGACCAGCAACTGCTCTGATCCACTTAACAAAAGCCACAAAACCACTCCATAAACTTAGAAGAACTGCTCAAAGCCACAAGCTACAGGTACTGGAGGAGAGCAGGACCTTTGCCCTGCAGTCACTGGCAGTTTCAGAAACACCAAAGCCGACACTGGTTTGCTTCCTTATCTCTTATGGGACGGCCCCAGACAAAATCATCCCTTCTGGTCTGAGGATGAGGAGGGTCAGATCCCTTCAGAGCACCAAACCTGGCAGCCAACCTCATCACCAAACAAGCGGCCGGGATCCAAACTCCAGCACTCTCCATTCATCATCCCACTTCTTCACTGCAGTCAGTCTGATGCTTCATGAGATTCAGAAGCAAATAAAATCAATACAGTCATCTCGATCCCTTCAGGAACACGCTGTGAGCAACAGAACACCTTCCTGGAAGAACTACCTCCATGAACAGAGGCAGCGACCACCTCCTCCCCTCCTACAGCCTCATTGCTTTCTCCTCAAGTATCAACACACGGAGCCTCAGCTCTCCCTGGCATCAAGGCACCAAAGGGCTCTTTTCATGTTTTTTACACCAGGCTGGGAAAGAATCTTGGCTTCAAAACTTCCCGGGCAGCAAGAAGGAAGCATTGGTTCTCTTCACAGACAGCCTTGGCTCTTCTGCTGCTGCCAATGGGGAACATCAGCAGAGAGTATCTCCAAAGCAGAGAGAAGCACATGTATGAGAATGAAAGTAAATTAGGTCTGAGCAGGATTAATAGAGATTTAATTGAACTATGTGAACTGGAACTCGGGTCACGAGCTGCTTATTAGCCTGCCTCAAGGGATCATGCAGCCTTCACTGGAGGAGCACAAGGATGCACTGTGAGTGGGACGGTGTGTGGTCAGAGAGGGAGACCTGCTTGAACAGTCAAAAATGGAACAGAAAAACTGCTTGAGATGGATGCCTGGGAATTTGAGGACTTACCGCATTGTCTTTCCTTTCCTCTTCTGGGGAGGGAACTAAGTAACACCATCCAGAGCTCACCCAGCTCACTGCTCCTCCTGCTGCCCAAGCGGCTCCCAGGCAGCTCCCTGCTACAGCCACACATACCAGGGAGCCTACAGAAATCCCCATTATCAATCTACCAAATCCACATCTAATCCCCTGCTCCTATTAACAAACACTGCCTTTATTTTGCTACCTCCACGGGGGCTCTTGGAGCCAATATCCCTCATGAGAGGAAATTAATTAAGACATTACACCGTTTCCTCTTTCCAGGAAGGTGGAGGTGTTCTGGCACACATTTTGCTGCTTCCAAGTCAAGCACAGACACACACATGCCTGAAAGTATGAGCCAACCACCTTCACACAGATCGAAGGAGCTGAAAGGCCTCCCCTAAATGGGTCACTCTCATGAACAGGCCATGGATGTCCCTGTGTTTCTATAGAGTCCCAGCAGCTTTCATAGTAAACATGCAGAAAGAGGCAGCACGACTTTTAAAGTTACTTTTGTTTTAATTTGAAACAAAGATTATATATATACAATTTCAACAGAAAATAAAATAAGTAAGATACTAGTAATTATTAAAGGCATGCTATAAGTTCAGCTAATAATCAATATTGAAACAGGTATTGATCTGTTAGGAGCCAACAGCAAATATAGCACAATCCCACCTCCCCCACACAAGATGAAACCCCAATATCCAGGAATTCCACTTAGCAAGGAGTCATTCAGCCTCAGATCAGACAGGAGGAGAAGCTGCTCTGAGTTAACAACCACACAGGGCTCATTGCTGACTGGCTCTTGGCAGTGGAAGCACTCCTGTATTTTGGGTAACGTGTGCATTATTCTTTCAGTATTTGTACTTCTCTTAGAAGAAAGCAACAGAACCAACGTTAGGGAACCTGCAGGAGGAAAGGATTAAATAAAACAACTACCATCCTCATTTGTGGAAACCCACAGCTCAATATTAGTCCTTATTGTTGGTGTGAGATATTTTTGTCATGTTTCTTTGTCCTGAGATCTCCAATCAATTTCGGTGTGCTTTGGTCGCACATGCTTTGTTCTGTTCTCCTCATGCTGCCCACCTGACTCATCCACCAACAGCAAGGGAGAGAAGCAAACATGGTCCTTCTCACACTGATGGTTACAGCAAATGTGCTGTTAGGCTTCTGGTAGAGAAAAAGATACAGCACAGCACTGCTGCCGTACCTGGGCTCGCAATGCATCTGTCAATTGAGGATGGCAGTCTGTATGCAAAAGGATGGCAGACTTGCAGCCCCACCATAGAACCCTTTTCTTCAAAGCCACTGTAAGCCCTGGGGCACCTACCACAGCAGGTTCTCCTCCCATTGACTCATTCGTGATCAAACAAACCAAGCAGTGAGCTGGCATCAGGAAGCTCCAGATGCCTTATAGAGACTCCGTGGCTATGACACCACCTCTCTCTCCAGTCCTGTCTAGCCATATTTCAGGCTAACACTAGACCGTCCCTGGCCTTGAAGAGACAGACCCTGAAGGAATGCAGTGTCTCCAGCTCTTGCCATACATCAAGTCCCGAATAGGTGAAGTCCTCTTTGCTGCTAATGTATTGGAAGCCCTTCCCTTCTGGCTTCCTTAGTTCCTCTCTGTAGTCCACGAAAGGGAAAGCAGGGCCAGGCCTGAAAACCAGAGCACGCAGCATGTGTCCTTTGGTGCACCTCTGAGGAAGCATTCCAGGCGATTCTGCTGTCCTTTGTGCCTTCCTGCTCAAGCCCTTATCGTTTCTTTTTGCTTTCCTTCTTGGCTTTCTTGCTCAGCTGAGCAGCACTTGCCTTGGGTTTCTTCACCGTCTCCCAGGTCTTAGACTCAAAACCCTCCGAGTCCTGCAAGAATCAATTGGGAAACAGTCAGGGAGCTTTCTAACAACGGGCTGATGCCCAGCTCATTTCGGGCATTTATGTGAAAGCAAAAATATGTAAGTGCTGGGTATCTCTGCTGGAATGCATCTGTATCAGCTGAGCCTACATTTAATAAGACTTGAGCAGCATCATCCCTGATTCCTCTGCATGTGTTTCTGGATGAGTGTGAATTCACACACAGCCTGTTACCACAGAGGTTGTTATAAGATTAAGTGCCTAAAACAGGCTTTGTAGAAAAAAAAACAAAACACCCCCATTCTAACAGGAGGACAAAAACCAACACTAAACAACAATTAATCACACCAGAAAAGGGAGAAGATATCACAGAATCACCAGCATGTGTTGAACCATTGAAAAGGTATTCCTGCCAAATTTTCATCCTTATCACGTGCGAGACAAAAGGTAAGCCTCAAAACAGCAGTCAGAGTGTCACATTCTGAGCCTTTACACCAAGACCAAAATCCAGGCAGGGCACTGAAGGCAAAGCTCTCTTCACCTGGACTAACAAGGAATCCTAAGGTATAGAGCTTGTTTCCTTCAGGGGAGATGACAGATAATATTTCAGCCATGGGAAATAAAGTCTGGTTATCTGGTAAAGACACGAGGGAACAGCGCCAGTCTCATTTGAGAAAGCGCACACACACACAGATTGCCTCCTTTCATTAAATGCATCTGAGTATAAATATTGCTTTAGCATCTTGGTTCTAGCAGTCAGAGCTTGCCAACTGGGAAAGGACACACAGAAAACGGCAGAGCAAGATGTGCTAGCTTCAAGCTTCCAACACAGAGCACCAGATAATAGAGGGGGAGGCACGCATCTGACAGTATCCTTTAATCAAAGAGTCCTGTTCAATCATCTCTAAAGTCACTGGGCTATTACGGTTCACATCTATGAGGCTTCCCAAGGAAAGAGAGTTGGCTGCCTTTCCAAAGGCTGTAATCAGTGCATGGGGAGCTGTGAGGCTCTGGAGAAACAGAGCAACAAGCAGCTATTACTCAGGTTTGTAGATTGGTGCTGCTGAGAAGTGAACACTGATGCCTTCTGCTGTTCAAACCAAGGTAGTCTCCAAAGCCTGAAGCCTCCAAAACAAAGAAGCTAATCTGTACCTGAACCTAAGCATCATTCCTAAGAAATGGAGTTTCTCTTGTTTATTGTCATGTGAATTAATTACATGGACAGGAAATCATGGGAACAGTGCATATATGGAAAGATAAAAAATAGAGCATACAAACAACCTAAACAGAAACAAGCTTGTCAGTTCTATCACATTAATAGGAGGAATGAGGGCCAGAAACCCCATATCAAACAAAGCAGTCACCATTCTCAAAGAACAAGCACAAGATATTCAGTATCTCAACTAAATTCATTGAGGGAAATGATGGCTGCAAAGGAATAGAGTAGTAACAGAGAATCAGCACCGGCAATTGCAGGCTCTGCTTCACTGTAGACCACATCACTGAGGTCCAATTTTAACTAATGGGAAGGTGGCATCATAGTCTCCTGTCACATGAAAAATTCACTTAAAGCTTCAGCTGTACAACCTCAAAGAGCAAGTCTGGAAGCCAGTACTGTAAACAGCCAGTAAACACAAAACCCTCCGAGTCCTGCAAGAATCAATTGGGAAACAGTCAGGGAGCTTTCTAACAACTGGCTGACAGCTGCTTTGGGAGCAAAAGGCACCTGACCGAGCAGCTTTGGGGGCCAGCACAGGAAATCGCCTTTCTGACCTCAGGAAACATTAGAAACTCCACCTCTGTCTAGTTCCCAAAAATCCCATGCAAACCAGAGCCTAAAGTCCTCTCCTGCAAGGCGGTCCGTGCTGGTAGGGTGGACCCTCTGCCTGGCAGCTCATAGGGAGCAGCAGCAGCTGCAGGATAGGATGAGCTGGCAGCTCAAGGCTGCTGGCGTGTGGAAGGAAGGACAGAACCAAGTGCGGCACTCTCAGCAGTGCCGGGGCACACTGCCGTAGGCAACAGCTACAGACGGTTCCCTCCCAGCCCAATGCATGAGCATTCCTATCAATCTCACACAGCGCTACTTACTGCCTTAGGGGACTTGGAAACTGGCAGGATGATGGCCAGCACACACAGGAGCTGGAAAAGGGCTCCGAACAACAGTCCGTAGCGCAGCACGTTCTCCAATAGCGTGGGCTCAGGGATCTCAGGTGGTGAGAAATGCAGTTCAGCAGCCATAGCGCAGACAGCTGCGGCTCCACTGCGCTCACAGAGGCTGCCAGCTGCAAGGAGGAAAAAGGTATCGTTAGTCTCAGGCACTGCAATGGGGTTAATTCCTGCTAGCAAACATTTCCAGGCTGACTTACAGAGGTGCTGGGAAGATATCCAGGGCCGACTGACCCGAGAACAAAGAGGGACAGCAAGCCTGCATTTCAGTTGCCTTTGCCCGCCTGCCTAGGAAAAGAGCCCTCAGCCTTCAGTACTGCTGCACTTACAGGGGAGGGGAAGAGAAGCAAGAGAGGACGGGTGGATGTCAGATAAGGGAAGAGCTTAACAGGCAAGAATAAACCTATCCCTGAGCGCCAGCACACACGCATGGCCACTGCCTGAATAATATTAACACCAATGTTATTCACATTATTAAAGTTACCCATCTTCACGTACCTGGTTGTGGACGTATTCGCGGCCCTGCTGCTGCTGTGCGCTACAACGCCAGCCCCGATCCCCGCCAGCTGCCGGCCCCGATCACCTTCCTGCCGCCGCAATGGCGCCGCGGCCCGGAACTGCTCCCGCCGGCACCAAGCGCTTCCTGCCCCTCCATCCCCCGCTCCTCCCCGCTTCCCAGTAAAAAAAGCAACAGACAGTGCATCCAGCCCCACTCCCAGCCCTGCTCTTCTCACCATCCCACCCACACTTGAACTCCTCCTTGTGGGTAGAGGAGAAGCTGAAGCGCAGGACATGGCTGCCCACATGCAGCCGGGCTTCCCATTGCAAACAGCAACAGACAGTGCATCAGAACCCTGAAAAGCCAACAGGGAAGAAAGACAAGCTCAAGGCGCAGGGACACCTTTCTTCCTCCCACACTGCTTTTGTTTCTCTCAGCCCTTGGAGAACAAGGGATGCTCACAGTCCGTCACTAGCATTACCAGTTGGGCTGAAAGGCCACCAGTTGGGAACACCAACACGGAAAGGTGGGACAAGCAGCTCCATTTGCAGGGAGGGACGTGAAGCCAACCACATCATGGCCCTGCGATCACTAGCCCGAGCCAGGCACTGTATTGAGCAGCTACTGAAAGAGGCAGCACCACTATTCAAATGTTTGTTTCGCTTTTATTTGCAACAAAGAGATGCTAAATGCATCCAAAATACATTTCAATATGAAATCAAATAGGCGGGATACTGGTAATGACTAAAACTTGCTCAGTTCCTCTCCGCAGTCCAGGAAAGGGAAAGCACGGCCAGGCCTGAAAACCGGAGCACGCAGTGTGTGTCCTTTGGTGCACCTCTGAGGACGCATTCCAGGCGATTCTGCTGTCCTTTGTGCCTTCCTGCTCAAGCCCTTATCGTTTCTTTTTGCTTTCCTTCTTGGCTTTCTTGCTCAGCTGAGCAGCACTTGCCTTGGGTTGCTTCACCGTCTCCCAGGTCTTAGACTCAAAACCCTCCGAGTCCTGCAAGAATCAATTGGGAAACAGTCAGGGAGCTTTCTAACAACTGAAAGGGAAGAGAAGCAAGAGAGGATGGGTGGGTGTCAAATAAGGGAAAAGCTCAGCAGGCAAGAATAAACCTATCCCTGAGCTCCAGCACACACGCGTGACCACTGCCTTATTAATTCTAACAGCAATGTTATTCTAGCCATTAAAGTCACCCACGTTCACGTACCTGGTTGTGGACGTGTTCACGGCCTTGCTGCTGCTGCGCTCTACAACGCCAGCCACGGAAATAAAGAGTGCAGAAAGCTGATCTGTTGAAGACAGAGGAGTGAGCTGTGCTTAGCCGACACTGCTTCAGAGCACGCTTACAGTAAGGCACACCTACCTTACAATGGCCACGCAGGAAGCTCCAGACACAGCTCCAGACTGTTTCCATGAAGCATTTCCCAATTGCATTTCACAGCCACTCACGCTCTGCTCCTCGACAATCTGCAACAGAAAAGTCACAAGATGCAAATCCCATCCCTCGGAGATGTCACAGACCTCCTCACTCATGGAGCAGCACTCGTGCCATTGGGTGAGAAAGCAGACGCGTGCTTACCGAGTGAGCGCTGTTTGCTGCCAGCTGCTGGTAGGAACCCACCTAACTCTAAGTACGAACACTAACCTACGCCTAACTCTAAAACGGGAACAAAAACCTACACCTAACAATAAAACATGAACAATAACCTACTCCTAATTAAAAAACATGAACAAGAACCTAATCCTAACACCTAAACTAACTAACTAAATCTAACAATAAAAACAACAATAAAAACAACAATAAAAAAACAACAAAAACAACAAGAAAAACAACAATAAAAACAGGGTTAGATGGAACCGGGGGCCCGCAAGGTCTCAAAGGAGGAGCTGATGTTAAATGAAGCCACCCGGCTAATGCCGGGGGCGGGGGCCGCGCAGACGGTACGGAGCCCAGCGCCTGGACCAGCGATGCTGCAGCTGAGGTGGTACTGCTGCAGGGCCTGGCACGGTGGTGTGGTGCCAGGCCAGCTGTGCATCGGGGGGATCCACCTCCATGGGCTCATCCTCAGGTGGATCCACCTCCATGGGTTCATCTGGAGGTGGATCCACCTCCATGGGCTCCACAGAGGTGGTCACGCGCCTGGTCCAGGCGTGATGGCAATGGGCTCCCTTGCCTGTCTGCTGCCTGATGGTGCTGGCAATGGGCCCCCTCCTCCTCCTCTTCGACCCCGCGGTCCCCGGAACCATCTTCCCATCTAAAGGGTGGGTTTCCTCCAGCCTCGCTCTCTTAGGCCCGTACATGGCTGTTACCGGCCGTAGATCTAAGAGGCGAGTGCGTTGCGTTGGGCAACGGTGACCAACGGTGACCAAGGTAACGGCTGTGGCCAGGGTTCTAACATGGCGGCCGCACTGCTGGCACTGCTGGCACTGGCGTTCCACATGGCATGAGGAGGGGGCTGGAGGACAGGGCACGGCACGGGAGCCAGAAGGCACTGCCTGTGCCCAGCGGGCAGCCCTTCTCTCCGCTCAGCAAGAGGGCACAGACGAGCTGGCCCTGAGCAAAGGGCCCTCGGCCTCCTTCATCCTCCCCCTTCTTCCCCAAGGGAATCTCTTGGCGCTGCCATACGCAGCACGCAGCACCACGCTGATCTGATGGGGCTCCTGAGCTCAGCACCAAGAACAGCAGGCTCCAAAGGGCACCTGACTACGCCTGCCTGCTGGGACACACCAGCTCTGCTCTCCCTGTTCCAATCCAGAGCCTCTCCTTGTAACACCTCCGACTCCATTTGCATCCACTCACTCTCATTACATCCCACGTCCACACACGGGGCCACGCTGCCTCACCGACCCTCAGTGGGGACCCACAGCCGTACAGCACCATCAGCACAGCAGAACCGGGCCGTGCTCCTGATGCTGCCGCTTGTCCAACCTCCCTCTCGCTGCCCCCATTCTGCTCAGGCAGCCGGTCCCAGCAACAAACACCAGCACAGAACTGCAGCCCCGACTCGTCCCGCTCACCGACAGCCAGAGCAAGGACATGTTACACACCTTCCTTCAGCTCCACGCACTCGCTGGCACCGCACGCATCGCCTCTGCGTGCCGCAGCACCGCCAGCTCCTCCCCCGACATCCCTCCACGCCCCGCACCGCGGCCCGACCCCGTTGGCGGCGCACACCCCGCTCCTCCCGGCCCCGATCACCTTCCCATGGCGCCATGGCCCGGAACTGCTCCCGCCGGCACCAAGCGCTTCCTGCCCCTCCATCCCCCGCTCCTCCTTTCCCTTCACTTTCCATCCGCGCTCAGGACGCACATCTCAATGGAGGTGGCTGCACAACATCATCAGTGCAGGCAATCGATGGCTCGTGCTGCGCTTCACTGCCTTGTGCTCCTCGGTGCTCTGCTGTGCCCTTTCCTAACCCCGCAGGATCACATCTGCCATCCCCTGCAGCCCCTGTGCTGTGACCAACGCGATTTGGGCTCGGGCCCATCGCCCTCCCTGCTGCCGGCCCTCCCCCGTGCCCATGTGCTGCACCCACAGCGTCTGCCCCAGCCCCACAGCCCCGCCGCCTCCTGCAGGCAGCACAGCCCCGGCACCGGGCTCGGCCCCAGCCCCGAGGTGCTGCTGCACAGGCTGAGCCCAGACCCACAGCTGAGATGCAATGATCGCTCATCAACATTTCACAGAATCACAGAGTTATCAAGGTTGGAAAAGACCCAGGAGATCATCCAGTCCAACCATTACCAATACTTCCCAGCTAAATCATGTCCCTCAACACAACATCCAAACGTTTCTTGAACACTCCCATGGTCAGTGACTCCACCACCTCCCTGGGCAGTGCATTCCAGTGCCTCACCACCCTTTCCGAAAAGTAATATTTCCTGATGTCCAGCCTGAATCTCCCCTGGCGCAGCTTGAAACCATTCCCTCTAGTTCTATCATGTCTACACGAGAGAAGAGGCCAACCCCCAGCTCACTACAACCTCCCCTCAGGAAGTTATAGAGAGCTAGAAGGTCTCCCCTGAGCCTCCTCTTCTCCAGGCTGAGCAATCCCAGCTCCCTCAGCCGCTCCTCATACGGCCTGTGCTCCAGACCCCTCACCAGCTTCGTAGCCCTCCTGTGAACGCGTTCCAGGGCCGCAATGTCTTTCTTGCAGTGAGGGGCCCAAAACTGAACACAGTTCTTAAGGTGCAGCCAAAGAACTCAAGCAAGAGGGAAGTTTGCTGGGCAGTTGGTACTACGCTGCATTCTTGGTCGTGGAAATCCCAGGGTCTGGATCTTGCAAAAGAAAGCGTATGAAAATGTCATCGCTCAGCAGCAATTGTCCACACCTGGAGTCAGCTGGAGAGATAACAAAAGAAGAATTGATACAGAAGTCTCATGGCACCTGTCAGGACTGTAAAGTTAGAGGACCCAACCTTTGGGCATGCTTGGAGAACAGATGTCCGTATGTTGGCTGTGGTGAGTCCCATTTGGTTTCTCTCCTTTGCAACCAGCTCCTTTGCTGCACCCAACCCGACAATCCTCTCTTCCATCTCCAGCAGCACTGCTTATTGTCACGCAGGCAGGCAGGCAGGCAGGCAGGCAGCAGGAGGCAGTGCCTCGTGGCTCGCTGTACACAGTCCACCGTGCAGGCTGGTGGAAGGTGCCAGGGTGCCCATTGAAAATGGCCACCAGACACTCTTGACATCCAGCCTCTCCTCTCTGGGCTCTGGCTCAGCTACGTGCCCTTGCAGCACCCTGGCACTAAACACGTGGCGCTGCCCATCATGAACCATTGGAGCTGAAGCAGCGCAGCGCGGCTCGGGGTCCTCCCATTTTACAGCTCAGCTCTGGGCTCAAGGCACGTTCGCCTGCAGCCCGCCCGTTGCCCTCTCCTCCAGCCCCACTCCCAGCCCTGCTCTTCTCACCATCCCACCCACACTTGAACTCCTCCTTGTGGGTAGAGGAGAAGCTGAAGCGCAGGACATGGCTGCCCACATGCAGCCGGGCTTCCCAGTGCAAACAGCAACAGACAGTGCACCAGAACCCTGAAAAGCCAACAGGGAAGAAAGACAAGCTCAAGGCGCAGGGACACCTTTCTTCCTCCCACACTGCTTTTGTTTCTCTCAGCCCTTGGAGAACAAGGGATGCTCACAGTCCGTCACTAGCATTACCAGTTGGGCTGAAAGGCCACCAGTTGGGAACACCAACACGGAAAGGTGGGACAAGCAGCTCCATTTGCAGGGAGGGACGTGAAGCCAACCACATCATGGCCCTGCGATCACTAGCCCGAGCCAGGCACTGTATTGAGCAGCTACTGAAAGAGGCAGCACCACTATTCAAATGTTTGTTTCGCTTTTATTTGCAACAAAGAGATGCTAAATGCATCCAAAATACATTTCAATATGAAATCAAATAGGCGGGATACTGGTAATGACTAAAACTTGCTCAGTTCCTCTCCGCAGTCCAGGAAAGGGAAAGCACGGCCAGGCCTGAAAACCGGAGCACACAGCGTGTGTCCTTTGGTGCACCTCTGAGGACGCAATCCAGGCGATTCTGCTGTCCTTTGTGCCTTCCTGCTCAAGCCCTTATCATTTCTTTTTGCTTTCCTTCTTGGCTTTCTTGCTCAGCTGAGCAGCACTTGCCTTGGGTTGCTTCACCGTCTCCCAGGTCTTAGACTCAAAACCCTCCGAGTCCTGCAAGAATCAATTGGGAAACAGTCAGGGAGCTTTCTAACAACTGAAAGGGAAGAGAAGCAAGAGAGGATGGGTGGGTGTCAAATAAGGGAAAAGCTCAGCAGGCAAGAATAAACCTATCCCTGAGCTCCAGCACACACGCGTGACCACTGCCTTATTAATTCTAACAGCAATGTTATTCTAGCCATTAAAGTCACCCACGTTCACGTACCTGGTTGTGGACGTGTTCACGGCCTTGCTGCTGCTGCGCTCTACAACGCCAGCCACGGAAATAAAGAGTGCAGAAAGCTGATCTGTTGAAGACAGAGGAGTGAGCTGTGCTTAACCGACACTGCTTCAGAGCACGCTTACAGTAAGGCACACCTACCTTACAATGGCCACGCAGGAAGCTCCAGACACAGCTCCAGACTGTTTCCATGAAGCATTTCCCAATTGCATTTCACAGCCACTCACGCTCTGCTCCTCGACAATCTGCAACAGAAAAGTCACAAGATGCAAATCCCATCCCTCGGAGATGTCACAGACCTCCTCACTCATGGAGCAGCACTCGTGCCATTGGGTGAGAAAGCAGACGTGTGCTTACCGAGTGAGCGCTGTTTGCTGCCAGCTGCTGGTAGGAACCCACCTAACTCTAAGTACGAACACTAACCTACGCCTAACTCTAAAACAAGAACAAAAACCTACACCTAACAATAAAACGTGAACAATAACCTACTCCTAATTAAAAAACATGAACAAGAACCTAATCCTAACACCTAAACTAACTAACTAAATCTAACAATAAAAACAACAACAAAAACAACAAGAAAAACAACAATAAAAACAGGGTTAGATGGAACCGGGGGCCCGCAAGGTCTCAAAGGAGGAGCTGATGTTAAATGAAGCCACCCGGCTAATGCCGGGGGCGGGGGCCGCGCAGACGGTATGGAGCCCAGCGCCTGGACCAGCGATGCTGCAGCTGAGGTGGTACTGCTGCAGGGCCTGGCACGGTGGTGTGGTGCCAGGCCAGCTGGGCATCGGGCGGATCCACCTCCATGGGCTCATCCTCAGGTGGATCCACCTCCATGGGCTCATCTGGAGGTGGATCCACCTCCATGGGCTCATCTGGAGGTGGATCCACCTCCATGGGCTCCACGGAGGTGGTCACGCGCCTGGTCCAGGCGCGATGGCAATGGGCTCCCTTGCCTGTCTGCTGCCCGATGGTGCTGGCAATGGGCCCCCTCCTCCTCCTCTTCGACCCCGCGGTCCCCGGAACCATCTTCCCATCTAAAGGGTGGGTTTCCTCCAGCCTCGCTCTCTTAGGCCCGTACATGGCTGTTATCGGCCGTAGATCTAAGAGGCGAGTGCGTTGCGTTGGGCAACGGTGACCAACGGTGACCAAGGTAACGGCTGTGGCCAGGGTTCTAACATGGCGGCCGCACTGCTGGCACTGCTGGCACTGGCGTTCCACATGGCATGAGGAGGGGGCTGGAGGACAGGGCACGGCACGGGAGCCAGAAGGCACTGCCTGTGCCCAGCGGGCAGCCCTTCTCTCCGCTCAGCAAGAGGGCACAGACGAGCTGGCCCTGAGCAAAGGGCCCTCGGCCTCCTTCATCCTCCCCCTTCTTCCACAAGGGAATCTCTTGGCGCTGCCATACGCAGCACGCAGCACCACGCTGATCTGATGGGGCTCCTGAGCTCAGCACCAAGAACAGCAGGCTCCAAAGGGCACCTGACTACGCCTGCCTGCTGGGACACACCAGCTCTGCTCTCCCTGTTCCAATCCAGAGCCTCTCCTTGTAACACCTCCGACTCCATTTGCATCCACTCACTCTCATTACATCCCACGTCCACACACGGGGCCACGCTGCCTCACCGACCCTCAGTGGGGACCCACAGCCGTACAGCACCATCAGCACAGCAGAACCGGGCCGTGCTCCTGATGCTGCCGCTTGTCCAACCTCCCTCTCGCTGCCCCCATTCTGCTCAGGCAGCCGGTCCCAGCAACAAACACCAGCACAGAACTGCAGCCCCGACTCGTCCCGCTCACCGACAGCCAGAGCAAGGACATGTTACACACCTTCCTTCAGCTCCACGCACTCGCTGGCACCGCACGCATCGCCTCTGCGTGCCGCAGCACCGCCAGCTCCTCCCCCGACATCCCTCCACGCCCCGCACCGCGGCCCGACCCCGTTGGCGGCCCACACCCCGCTCCTCCCGGCCCCGATCACCTTCCCATGGCGCCATGGCCCGGAACTGCTCCCGCCGGCACCAAGCGCTTCCTGCCCCTCCATCCACCGCTCCTCCTTTCCCTTCACTTTCCATCCGCGCTCAGGACGCACATCTCAATGGAGGTGGCTGCACAACATCATCAGTGCAGGCAATCGATGGCTCGTGCTGCGCTTCACTGCCTTGTGCTCCTCGGTGCTCTGCTGTGCCCTTTCCTAACCCCGCAGGATCACATCTGCCATCCCCTGCAGCCCCTGTGCTGTGACCAACGCGATTTGGGCTCGGGCCCATCGCCCTCCCTGCTGCCGGCCCTCCCCCGTGCCCATGTGCTGCACCCACAGCGGCTGCCCCAGCCCCGCCGCCTCCTGCAGGCAGCACAGCCCCGGCACCGGGCTCGGCCCCAGCCCCGAGGTGCTGCTGCACAGGCTGAGCCCAGACCCACAGCTGAGATGCAATGATCGCTCATCAACATTTCACAGAATCACAGAGTTATCAAGGTTGGAAAAGACCCAGGAGATCATCCAGTCCAACCATTCCCAATACTTCCCAGCTAAATCATGTCCCTCAACACAACATCCAAACGTTTCTTGAACACTCCCATGGTCAGTGACTCCACCACCTCCCTGGGCAGTGCATTCCAGTGCCTCACCACCCTTTCCGAAAAGTAATATTTCCTGATGTCCAGCCTGAATCTCCCCTGGCGCAGCTTGAAACCATTCCCTCTAGTTCTATCATGTCTACACGAGAGAAGAGGCCAACCCCCAGCTCACTACAACCTCCCCTCAGGAAGTTATAGAGAGCTAGAAGGTCTCCCCTGAGCCTCCTCTTCTCCAGGCTGAGCAATCCCAGCTCCCTCAGCCGCTCCTCATACGGCCTGTGCTCCAGACCCCTCACCAGCTTCGTAGCCCTCCTGTGAACGGTTCCAGGGCCTCAATGTCTTTCTTGCAGTGAGGGGCCCAAAACTGAACACAGTTCTTAAGGTGCAGCCGAAGAACTCAAGCAAGAGGGAAGTTTGCTGGGCAGTTGGTACTACGCTGCATTCTTGGTCGTGGAAATCCCAGGGTCTGGATCTTGCAAAAGAAAGCGTATGAAAATGTCATCGCTCAGCAGCAATTGTCCACACCTGGAGTCAGCTGGAGAGATAACAAAAGAAGAATTGATACAGAAGTCTCATGGCACCTGTCAGGACTGTAAAGTTAGAGGACCCAACCTTTGGGCATGCTTGGAGAACAGATGTCCGTATGTTGGCTGTGGTGAGTCCCATTTGGTTTCTCTCCTTTGCAACCAGCTCCTTTGCTGCACCCAACCCGACAATCCTCTCTTCCATCTCCAGCAGCACTGCTTATTGTCACGCAGGCAGGCAGGCAGGCAGGCAGGCAGCAGGAGGCAGTGCCTCGTGGCTCGCTGTACACAGTCCACCGTGCAGGCTGGTGGAAGGTGCCAGGGTGCCCATTGAAAATGGCCACCAGACACTCTTGACATCCAGCCTCTCCTCTCTGGGCTCTGGCTCAGCTACGTGCCCTTGCAGCACCCTGGCACTAAACACGTGGCGCTGCCCATCATGAACCATTGGAGCTGAAGCAGCGCAGCGCGGCTCGGGGTCCTCCCATTTTACAGCTCAGCTCTGGGCTCGAGGCACGTTCGCCTGCAGCCCGCCCGTTGCCCTCTCCTCCAGCCCCACTCCCAGCCCTGCTCTTCTCACCATCCCACCCACACTTGAACTCCTCCTTGTGGGTAGAGGAGAAGCTGAAGCGCAGGACATGGCTGCCCACATGCAGCCGGGCTTCCCAGTGCAAACAGCAACAGACAGTGCACCAGAACCCTGAAAAGCCAACAGGGAAGAAAGACAAGCTCAAGGCGCAGGGACACCTTTCTTCCTCCCACACTGCTTTTGTTTCTCTCAGCCCTTGGAGAACAAGGGATGCTCACAGTCCGTCACTAGCATTACCAGTTGGGCTGAAAGGCCACCAGTTGGGAACACCAACACGGAAATGTGGGACAAGCAGCTCCATTTGCAGGGAGGGACGTGAAGCCAACCACATCATGGCCCTGCGATCACTAGCCCGAGCCAGGCACTGTATTGAGCAGCTACTGAAAGAGGCAGCACCACTATTCAAATGTTTGTTTCGCTTTTATTTGCAACAAAGAGATGCTAAATGCATCCAAAATACATTTCAATATGAAATCAAATAGGCGGGATACTGGTATTGACTAAAACTTGCTCAGTTCCTCTCCGCAGTCCAGGAAAGGGAAAGCACGGCCAGGCCTGAAAACCGGAGCACGCAGCGTGTGTCCTTTGGTGCACCTCTGAGGACGCAATCCAGGCGATTCTGCTGTCCTTTGTGCCTTCCTGCTCAAGCCCTTATCGTTTCTTTTTGCTTTCCTTCTTGGCTTTCTTGCTCAGCTGAGCAGCACTTGCCTTGGGTTGCTTCACCGTCTCCCAGGTCTTAGACTCAAAACCCTCCGAGTCCTGCAAGAATCAATTGGGAAACAGTCAGGGAGCTTTCTAACAACTGAAAGGGAAGAGAAGCAAGAGAGGATGGGTGGGTGTCAAATAAGGGAAAAGCTCAGCAGGCAAGAATAAACCTATCCCTGAGCTCCAGCACACACGCGTGACCACTGCCTTATTCATTCTAACAGCAATGTTATTCTAGCCATTAAAGTCACCCACGTTCACGTACCTGGTTGTGGACGTGTTCACGGCCTTGCTGCTGCTGCGCTCTACAACGCCAGCCACGGAAATAAAGAGTGCAGAAAGCTGATCTGTTGAAGACAGAGGAGTGAGCTGTGCTTAACCGACACTGCTTCAGAGCACGCTTACAGTAAGGCACACCTACCTTACAATGGCCACGCAGGAAGCTCCAGACACAGCTCCAGACTGTTTCCATGAAGCATTTCCCAATTGCATTTCACAGCCACTCACGCTCTGCTCCTCGACAATCTGCAACAGAAAAGTCACAAGATGCAAATCCCATCCCTCGGAGATGTCACAGACCTCCTCACTCATGGAGCAGCACTCATGGAATTGGGTGAGAAAGCAGACGCGTGCTTACCGAGTGAGCGCTGTTTGCTGCCAGCTGCTGGTAGGAACCCACCTAACTCTAAGTACGAACACTAACCTACGCCTAACTCTAAAACAGGAACAAAAACCTACACCTAACAATAAAACGTGAACAATAACCTACTCCTAATTAAAAAACATGAACAAGAACCTAATCCTAACACCTAAACTAACTAACTAAATCTAACAATAAAAACAACAACAATAAAAACAACAACAATAAAAACAACAATAAAAAAAGGGTTCAGATGGAACCGGGGGCCCGCAAGGTCTCAAAGGAGGAGCTGATGTTAAATGAAGCCACCCGGCTAATGCCGGGGGCGGGGGCCGCGCAGACGGTACGGAGCCCAGCGCCTGGACCAGCGATGCTGCAGCTGAGGTGGTACTGCTGCAGGGCCTGGCACGGTGGTGTGGTGCCAGGCCAGCTGGGCATCGGGCGGATCCACCTCCATGGGCTCATCCTCAGGTGGATCCACCTCCATGGGCTCATCTGGAGGTGGATCCACCTCCATGGGCTCCACAGAGGTGGTCACGCGCCTGGTCCAGGCGTGATGGCAATGGGCTCCCTTGCCTGTCTGCTGCCTGATGGTGCTGGCAATGGGCCCCCTCCTCCTCCTCTTCGACCCCGCGGTCCCCGGAACCATCTTCCCATCTAAAGGGTGGGTTTCCTCCAGCCTCGCTCTCTTAGGCCCGTACATGGCTGTTACCGGCCGTAGATCTAAGAGGCGAGTGCGTTGCGTTGGGCAACGGTGACCAACGGTGACCAAGGTAACGGCTGTGGCCAGGGTTCTAACATGGCGGCCGCACTGCTGGCACTGCTGGCACTGGCGTTCCACATGGCATGAGGAGGGGGCTGGAGGACAGGGCACGGCACGGGAGCCAGAAGGCACTGCCTGTGCCCAGCGGGCAGCCCTTCTCTCCGGTCAGCAAGAGGGCACAGACGAGCTGGCCCTGAGCAAAGGGCCCTCGGCCTCCTTCATCCTCCCCCTTCTTCCACAAGGGAATCTCTTGGCGCTGCCATACGCAGCACGCAGCACCACGCTGATCTGATGGGGCTCCTGAGCTCAGCACCAAGAACAGCAGGCTCCAAAGGGCACCTGACTACGCCTGCCTGCTGGGACACACCAGCTCTGCTCTCCCTGTTCCAATCCAGAGCCTCTCCTTGTAACACCTCCGACTCCATTTGCATCCACTCACTCTGATTACATCCCACGTCCACAAACGGGGCCACGCTGCCTCACCGACCCTCAGTGGGGACCCACAGCTGTACAGCACCATCAGCACCAACAGCTGTTTGCCAGGGTTGTAACATGGCCCAACAGGGTTCTAACTGCTGGCACTGCTGGCACTTTCCTAACCCTGCAGGATCATTTGCTTCTGTCTTTATTGAAAGGTCTCTACCTCAGGAATCCCAGACCCTGGAGGTTGATGAGAGAGTCCGGGGAATGAGAGATTTCCCTTTAGTCAGGGAAGAGGTGGTCTGTGAGTGCCTAGGAAACATTAAGGTCCATAAATCCATGGGACCTGATGGGGTGCATCCACGGGTGCAGAGAGAGCTGGTGGAGGTCGTTGCTGAGCCTCTCTGTGTAATCTATCAGAGGTCTTGGAGAACTGGGGAGGTGCCTGAAGACTGGAGGACATCCAGTGTCAGTCCGGTCTTCAAAAAGGGCAAGAAGGAAGACCCGGGTAATTATAGGCCTGTCAGCCTCGCCTCTGTCCCAGGGAAGCCTGCTTTGGCAGGGGGGTTGGACTCGATGATCTCTAGAGGTCCCTTCCCTTCCCTACAATTCTGTGATTCTGTGGTTCTGTGATATGCCTATGAGTTCTGAATAGTACTTTTCTGTGAGGTATTTTGAGTCTCCCATAATGAGAGCAGTGTATACATACGTAGCTAGTGCATGTTTGGTTACCTTATATCATCCATCACAGCCAGCTCTGATTTGTCTGCAGGAACTTCTGGAAGATGGTCAAATGGATCAATTTCACAAAGCTTTAGTGGAGCTGAACATGGACTCTGCAGAGGAACTTCAGTCTTACATCAACAAATTGAGCCTGACCGTTGAACAAACGAAACAGAAAATCCTACAGGCGGAGGTCAATATTGAAGTGGATGTTGTGGACAGCAAACCAGAGGTATGTTTCCTCCAAGTTGATCTGATTCTAATCTCTGTGAGGGTTAAGTTTCTGTCTTAAAACGTTCCCTATGTGTAAATATCTGTATTATTGATGGGCTAAGGTTTTCCTTTAATACTCTCGTTGCTGATTTGGCAGCTGCTCCTCATTTGCAGCTTTCCTTATGCAGTTATGGAAGTTTAGAGTTATGATTGTTTAAGAGTATGCCTGAAATCAGTAACCCTTCTTGCAGTGTGCTCTGGGATCTGTCTTACTGTTTGATTTCTCACAATTCTAAGCATAACCTCTAGGCTTGCTGATGCTGGTTAAAGTACATAATTATATAATGGCAGTAAGCTTCCTCAAAAACTTCAACTGGGGATAAAAGAAAACAGCCTGAGAAGATAAATCATCTGTAGGTACCACTGCTTCCATTTGTACTTATTCCTGGTGACATATGCAAGCCAGCATCCTTGCTTGAAGGGTGGCTTGCTTATAGGGTTGTAAATGTAGCAGGTAACACACTTACCTTGGTCATGCTGCAAACTCCTGTCTTCCTTTACTTTTGCATTACTTTTGCTGAAATAATCTATAATGCATTGTGTCTGCTTCTTTCTTTTTAAGAGAATTGATGACATTGAATTGTAAGTACTTAAAACTCAAGTTGTTGTATGGTTGTCTGACCCACCACTACTTAAATGCTTGTAACCTAGCATTAAAGGTAAGCTCCTTTTGAAAATGGTATTTGCCTTTGTGTTCTTTGCTTTCAAATGCAGAGAACTTTATGGTAAAGAACCAACCCTTTGCTTTTGTTTTGGGTATGGTTTTGGTGCAATCAAGCAGCATGCTTTGTTCTGTTTACTCATCTGTGGAGTCTTCTCTGAGAAGGGAAAGTCATTTGCTTTGCCAGACTAACACAGGCCCAGCACGTACCAACTGCTTCTAAGAGATGGTCCAAATCTATTCCTTCATTTTAGTTTTATCTGTCTTTGCTCAGGAAAAGGTAGGCAAGAAAACAGAAGGATGAAGTACAGAGGACAGTGGTGCTGGAAATAACAATTCTCATGTTTCATATAGAACTTGAGACACAGCCAGAACTAGGCAGTGAGATGGTTCTTCTGGGTTCTGTCCTTATCAGGGAAGTTTATGTAAGAATCAGAGTGACTGCATGTGAGCAAAATGGGGTTAGATCGTGGATTTTACCAACGTTCCAGAAAGCGATAGCTGAATGCCTATGGGCTCCTTGTGATTCTGCCAGGTGGCTGTGCCTACGTTCCAGCATGTCTGTTTTGGATCACACCCTCCTCTTGTTTACAAGGTGCAGTCTCAGATGTTGGAATGAATTGGCAAGCCTTTTTGTTTGGTCTGGGCTTTGCGAGAAAGCTTACAGTTACCAGTGAATCCATTTGTGAAGATAGACCATCTCTGTGGGCTGTGTAAAGAGCTAGGAGCTAATTATGTTGTCCTAGGATTTGTGCCAGCTCTTCTGCTCTATTCTGCTTTGCTGTTGGTGTGATCTTGTTTTGCTTTTTGGAAGCCAAAAAATGTTGGAGATAATATCAGGTGACTTCCATTAGTTTGCTTTAACAATGGGCATGTCATCTATTTGGAGTAGTTATCTGTCTTTTAAATGAGATAAACGAGAAGCTTCAGAAGGTTTAAATGTTCCAGCTTTATTTTATCCTGCTATTGCTTGCAAAATATCATGACAAACCCTTACATTTAAAGAAGAACAACAAGGCAAAACCAGATCTTTGGAGACAAAATTAGGAATCTACATCATTGTAATGAAGGAATAAATGAGGTAATTAAATAATTGCTCCTAATTCACCATAGTGTTCTGTAATCTGGAGTGATGCTTTTCATTAGGAAGGAGCTTTGGGAGCAGCTTTCTGTCTGTGTAAAATGCAGTGAGGCTTTTTTATATCCCATGTGCAAATGCTGAGCAGTTACAAGTAGGCAACTGTCAAAAACTGCTGGCGTTTTAGCTTGCAAATATTTGTTTTCCAGTCCCACACAAGCAAAGCAGGGAATTAAGTGGTAATTATAGAACAGTTAGAGGTGCTGGGAGAGCACCATGTTTCAACCAACTTAAAAAGCTATTTTAATAAACTTTAATATGTTATTATGCTAGCAGGGTCCTGGCATTCAACCTGTTGACTCAGGCTTTTCATTTCTGAGCTGGCTTCAAGGTAATAATAATAATTATGAAGTCTGAAAATGCTTGATTTTTATTCTTAGAGTGAATGTATTTTTCTACTCCTGTTTTCTGGGCTGTCATTGTTCTGATTTTTGTCTTCCGTGCTGAAGGGCAACGTATGTGTTTTCAAGCATGATAGAGTTTGGATGTGCAGGAATCAGGGTTACATCTTCTGAATGTGTCAGCAGCATTGATGTGGTATATGTGCCCAGCACATCTGGGCTAACAGATCTGCATGTTCTGTTTCTAGACCCCTGACTTGGATCCACTGGGCAGTGAACAGTCACTGGAAGATGTCGAAAGTATTAATGAGTTTGAGAAGCAACGCCATATGGATTTTACATTCGCAACAGGAAAGCTCAAACACTATGTCAGGACCAAGACGTTTTTATGCAGCACTTAAACTGCTCAAGTAGAAGCATGTGGGCCAGAACTTCCCCAAGTAAGCAAGAGTTTCACTGAACAAAGAGCCTAGAAGATGTACAAAGGCAGAATATACTTCAACCTTAGTCTTATGTTGCAGCATCCAAGTCTTAAAGGATTTAAAGAAGAATCCTCCCTCCTCACCCTGCCAGAGCAAGTCACACAGCTCACAGACCATCACAGCCCCTGCAAGGATCCTCGGGTCATCACCTCTTTCCCCACCCTGCTTAAAGCAGGGTCGGCACTGAAGTGAGAGCAGGACATGAAGGGCTTTTGGCCAGCTGGGACACGTGAAGGAGCCACTCCTGCAGGCTGCATCTCAGCACTCCCCTGTACTCACAGGGAGCAATAGCTTTCCTTATGGCACACTGGGCCCTCACCTCTTTCCATTTATATCGCCTTGACAACTGATGTCAAGCACTGCAAAACAACATTTCTGGGTTGCGTCTTTCAATGGTAAAAACACAACCTCAAATAAAATAAACTCCTGAGCACCCCAAGCTCAGCGCTGCTTGTTGCTGCATCCTCTTGGGGCACGAGCCAAATCCTGAGCATTGTTTTCCAGCACGCAGCTGGACACACAAACCCCAATTGCTCAGCACCAGGAGCAGATGTTGGCCCAGCTGAATCAGGACTCCTCCAGGAGAAGGCAGTAACCAGCAGCACTGCAGCATCCAGCTGCTGACACGTGGTGTATCACCACATGCTGCAATGCCTTACTCATGCACTCTGACATACTGCTTTCAGGACACATTTATCACGTAAATCCACCAAAACACATTATGTCACCTCAGTTTACATGAGTCCAGGACTTACAGAAGTTTTTTTCCTTTTTTTTTTTCCCCAGGCTCTGGAGCTCAAAGGAGAGCAAAACTGGTTGCTAAGTTTTGCAACACACAATGTTTCCTAATTGAGTTTTAAGAATGTTTATCCAACTCCACCTCCGTAACATGGCTGCAAAGTAAAGGCTTTACAAATAAGAAGGAAGAAAAAAAAGAAAGAAAGAAAACAAGAGGGAGGTGAAGTGATGTGCAAAAGGTCATAACACACCTAGGTCTGGTATATAGCAGTGCAGGCTTCTGGCTCCCTGGAGGCTTTGCCTCGGTCAGAAGAAACAGCTGAAGTAGAGCTGAGAGAGGGAACTCCCTGCCAGAAGAAACTGCCAACACTGTTACAGAATCACAGAATCACAGAATGACCCGGGTTGGAAGGGACCTCAAGGATCATGTAGTTCCACTGTTGTGCCTGAAGTCCTCCCCAGGCTTTGGAAACCAGCTCTTTCAGCTAAGGCAGGTGTGTACTTGGCAGTAAACAGGAGTGCCCTGGGACAGAGGCCGCTGGGTGCATACAAAACGTTGTGCTGCCTCAGGTGAACAGCTCTTATACGTAAACCGAACCCAAACCCACAGAGGAGCCTTGATTTCAAAGAAGTTTCTATTTGCAATCACAGTGAACTAATACTTGAAGTAGTTCTGCAGCTACCCAAATGCTACATGCTCTAGCACTCCTGCTATGCCCAGAAAGCAGCTTATGCCCATAACACAAAGGGAAACCAAAGCACAAATCCGTGGATGCTGTTCAGGAACGTGCAGCCCATGAAGGAGCTGAGGAGTCACACCGCATGTGCCGTGAGCTCCAAGCACCACACAAAGCCCCAGGGGCAGGAATTGCACCCTGACAGGGAGAAACAGCGTTAACAGAAGAGGGACCGCAGCATCCGTATTGTAGAGTTCAAAACACCCCTATGGGTGGCTTGAATTGACCCACCTCCGTGACACACTCACACACCATTCTCCCTATGCAAAAACCACACAAAGCACGTTCCCCAGCAGTGACTGCCTGCGTTCCCCTGTGCGGGCTGCACACCCGAAAGCTGCACGGTGACACCCGCAGCTCGCATTGCGGAGCGCAGCACCCTCAGCCCTCCCCGGGCAGCTCCTCCGGCACCGACCCCGCTGCTATTACGGGGACATCGGGAGCGCCAGCAGCCCGGCCGCGAGAATGCTATTCCGAGAGTATTTACACAGCCTAAAAACTGCTCGAAACACATATTTTGGTGTTCCCAGGCACTAACACATCACCACCAACAGCAATATTCAGGCACCGGTTACCTGCCCATCTCAGTTTCCCAACTCCTTCCCCGCGTGCCGGCTGCCCCGGCACATTGCGGCTCCTTTGTGAGCACAGCCTGCACGCAGCAGCTCCCTGCTCGAGAGCTGCCCTTCCGTGCACAGAAACCGCGTGGAAAAAAGGGAAATGAACACCGAGACCACCAAGCAGCGCTGTTCCTGGAGGCGCTGCGCAAACAATAGCGGGCAAGGCGAGGAAAGACGGATAAAAGAGCACGAAAACAGCAACAGCAACAACAACCATCCGCCCGCCCCTCCCTCACGCACCACCGTGGTTCCCCCGAGCGTTACCCACCGCGCTCCCGCAGCGCCCGCCGCCTCCGAGCTGCGAGCTCAGCCCCGCAGCGACCCGCGGCTCCGCCTCACCCCGCCTCTAAGAGCCGCCCCTGCCCGGTGCGGTGCCCGGCTCAGCTGATGGCTAAAGGCGATTTGTTCTGGTGAATAGCACGTCCGTATATATCGAAATGAATGAGCGCGGATACAAAGACGGACAGCAAACAAGTTTTATTTAAAAGCACGCTGCCCTGCATAAATATTTGGACGCGTGGACGGCTGTGGGAAAGACAAACACGGCGTGCTTCGTAATTACAGGCAGCAGAACCGTTATACAGTCTCCCCATGCAGGGCTGTGGGGAGTTTCCTTCACCTCAGAACTGTAGCATATCCCCCTCCTGCCCCTTCCTTCATGGCCCCACAGAGCTGGCAGTGACTGTCTCTGGCACTGGAATCCAACCTTGTGCACTGACAAGGGTATATTCTGCACAGCAGTGAAGGGGAACACACTCCATGGGTGCTAAGGGTGTTTAGCCGCTCTAAAAGTGATTTGTACTTTGCTACTTTCCTACTGCAGAGCACACTTCCAAGCTCTGTGCTTGGAGGATGCTGCTTGCTGTGGTCCATTTAATAACACAGAATCAATCAATACTGCTCACTTAGAAAGCAGCTGTTGTGACCCGAGTGCATCAGCTTAGCCCTCATTTCTTTATTAGAGAATTAACCTTCCCCTGCCACACGGGAGTAGCTCTCACTGCTGCTGAACAGGATTGCTGTTAATGGCCATAGAACTACCAGCTTCATTTCTACCTCGAGGCAGTCCTCTGAGCTGCACTCTGTTCTGTTTTCCCATATCTCGTGCCCATGATTGAAGCTAACAGCTCTCTGCTTTGTAGCCTTGGGGAGCCCAGGATTTTCACAACATTGCCACGCAGTAAATCACAAAGCCGAGCCACATCGACAGCCACAGAGGATGGCAGGAGTTGAATCCTCAGGACATTACAGATCTGGAGCAAATGGCTGAGAAAAGTCCAAGCGAGAGAACAAAGCATGGAGAACAGCAGCTGGTGAAGAAAAGGGGAAGAGAACTGTCATGGAAAGCACACTTTGGAAAGAGGTTCAGTTCCCAAGTAGGGTATAAATAATGTGAGACCATTCATGGCTATCCCTTCTCTTGTCCACCCAACACAACCAACAAGCCTGTGGTGTTATGGCTCTTATTCTATAAGGGATGAGCTTAAATCCAGATCTTCAGATTGCTCTGAAGAAGTGAATTTTTGTATATGCAAAGAGGTCTAGGAGAGCAAAAACGTAACCTAGCCAATTCCAGGCTTATTCTTAGCATTTTTTCTTCTAGTACCAGTAATGGAAAAAATAATAATTAAAAACAAGTGGGTCGAGAATTGGCTGACTGGCAGAGTGCAGAGGGTTGTCGTTGGTGGTGCGGTGTCTGGCTGGAGGCCTGTAACTAGCGACGTCCCCCAGGGGTCTGTGCTGGGTCCGGTCTTGTTCAACATCAACGACCTTAATGAGGGGATAGTGACCACCCTCAGCAAGTTTGTGATGACACAAAGTTGGGAGGATTGGCTGACACGCCTGAAGGCTGTGCTGCCATTCAGCGAGACCTGGACAGGCTGGAGAGCTGGGCAGTAAGAAACCGGATGAGGTTTAACAAAAGCAAGTGTAGAGTCTTGCACCTGGGTAGAAATAATTGCATTCACCAGTACAGGCTGGGGGAAGAGCTGCTGGAGAGGAGCTCTGCTGAGAGGGACCTGTAGCCAAAAAGGCCAATGGCACAGTGGGGTGCATTAAAAAGAGCGTGTCCAACAGGTCGAAGGAGGTGATCCTCCCCCTCTACTCTGCCCTGGTGAGGCCTCATCTGGAATATTGTGTCCAGTTCTGGGCTCCCCAGTACAAAAAAGACAGGGATCTCTTGGAAAGAGTCCAGCGGAGGGCCACAAAGATGGTGAAGGGCCTGGAGCATCTCCCCTATGAGGAGAGACTTAGGAACTGGGTGTGTTTAGCGTTGAGAAAAGAAGGCTGAGAGGAGATCTGATCCAGGCTTATAAATACCTGAGGTGTGGGGGCCATAGTGGCGAGGCTGGTCTCTTTTTAGTAGTGCGTGGGGACAGGACTAGGGTTAATGGGATGAAAGTACAGCATAGGAAGGTTCGCACGAATGTGAGGAAGAACTTCTTTCCAGTGAGGGTGACGGAGCTCTGGAACAGGCTGCCCAGGGAGGTGGTGGAGTCTCCTTCTCTGGAGATATTCAGGACCCGACTGGACGCCGAGCTGTGTGATATGATGTGATGTAGGGAGCCTGCTTTGGAAGGGGGGTTGGACTCGATGATCTCTAGAGGTCCCTTCCAACCCCTACAATTCTGTGATTCTGTGATTCAGGTAGGGATGTGAAGCCGAACACTTCATGGTCCTGCAATCACTAGCCCGAGCCAGGCACTGTATTGATCAGCTATTGGAAGAGGCAGCACCACCATTCAAATGTTTGTTTCGCTTTTATTTGCAACAAAGAGATGCTAAATGCATCCAAAATACATTTCAATATGAAATCAAATAGGCGGGATACTGGTAATGACTAAAACTTGCTCAGTTCCTCTCCGCAGTCCAGGAAAGGGAAAGCACGGCCAGGCCTGAAAACCGGAGCACGCAGCGTGTGTCCTTTGGTGCACCTCTGAGGACGCAATGCAGGCGATTCTGCTGTCCTTTGTGCCTTCCTGCTCAAGCCCTTATCGTTTCTTTTTGCTTTCCTTCTTGGCTTTCTTGCTCAGCTGAGCAGCACTTGCCTTGGGTTGCTTCACCGTCTCCCAGGTCTTAGACTCAAAACCCTCCGAGTCCTGCAAGAATCAATTGGGAAACAGTCAGGGAGCTTTCTAACAACTGAAAGGGAAGAGAAGCAAGAGAGGATGGGTGGGTGTCAAATAAGGGAAAAGCTCAGCAGGCAAGAATAAACCTATCCCTGAGCTCCAGCACACACGCGTGACCACTGCCTTATTAATTCTAACAGCAATGTTATTCTAGCCATTAAAGTCACCCACGTTCACATACCTGGTTGTGGACGTGTTCACGGCCTTGCTGCTGCTGCGCTCTACAACGCCAGCCACGGAAATAAAGAGTGCAGAAAGCTGATCTGTTGAAGACAGAGGAGTGAGCTGTGCTTAACCGACACTGCTTCAGAGCACGCTTACAGTAAGGCACACCTACCTTACAATGGCCACGCAGGAAGCTCCAGACACAGCTCCAGACTGTTTCCATGAAGCATTTCCCAATTGCATTTCACAGCCACTCACGCTCTGCTCCTCGACAATCTGCAACAGAAAAGTCACAAGATGCAAATCCCATCCCTCGGAGATGTCACAGACCTCCTCACTCATGGAGCAGCACTCATGGAATTGGGTGAGAAAGCAGACGTGTGCTTACCGAGTGAGCGCTGTTTGCTGCCAGCTGCTGGTAGGAACCCACCTAACTCTAAGTACGAACACTAACCTACGCCTAACTCTAAAACGGGAACAAAAACCTACACCTAACAATAAAACGTGAACAATAACCTACTCCTAATTAAAAAACATGAACAAGAACCTAATCCTAACACCTAAACTAACTAACTAAATCTAACAATAAAAACAACAATAAAAACAACAACAAAAACAACAAGAAAAACAACAATAAAAACAGGGTTAGATGGAACCGGGGGCCCGCAAGGTCTCAAAGGAGGAGCTGATGTTAAATGAAGCCACCCGGCTAATGCCGGGGGCGGGGGCCGCGCAGACGGTACGGAGCCCAGCGCCTGGACCAGCGATGCTGCAGCTGAGGTGGTACTGCTGCAGGGCCTGGCACGGTGGTGTGGTGCCAGGCCAGCTGTGCATCGGGCGGATCCACCTCCATGGGCTCATCTGGAGGTGGATCCACCTCCATGGGTTCATCTGGAGGTGGATCCACCTCCATGGGCTCCACGGAGGTGGTCACGCGCCTGGTCCAGGCGCGATGGCAATGGGCTCCCTTGCCTGACTGCTGCCTGATGGTGCTGGCAATGGGCCCCCTCCTCCTCCTCTTCGACCCCGCGGTCCCCGGAACCATCTTCCCATCTAAAGGGTGGGTTTCCTCCAGCCTCGCTCTCTTAGGCCCGTACATGGCTGTTACCGGCCGTAGATCTAAGAGGCGAGTGCGTTGCGTTGGGCAACGGTGACCAACGGTGACCAAGGTAACGGCTGTGGCCAGGGTTCTAACATGGCGGCCGCACTGCTGGCACTGCTGGCACTGGCGTTCCACATGGCATGAGGAGGGGGCTGGAGGACAGGGCACGGCACGGGAGCCAGAAGGCACTGCCTGTGCCCAGCGGGCAGCCCTTCTCTCCGGTCAGCAAGAGGGCACAGACGAGCTGGCCCTGAGCAAAGGGCCCTCGGCCTCCTTCATCCTCCCCCTTCTTCCACAAGGGAATCTCTTGGCGCTGCCATACGCAGCACGCAGCACCACGCTGATCTGATGGGGCTCCTGAGCTCAGCACCAAGAACAGCAGGCTCCAAAGGGCACCTGACTACGCCTGCCTGCTGGGACACACCAGCTCTGCTCTCCCTGTTCCAATCCAGAGCCTCTCCTTGTAACACCTCCGACTCCATTTGCATCCACTCACTCTCATTACATCCCACGTCCACACACGGGGCCACGCTGCCTCACCGACCCTCAGTGGGGACCCACAGCCGTACAGCACCATCAGCACAGCAGAACCGGGCCGTGCTCCTGATGCTGCCGCTTGTCCAGCCTCCCTCTCGCTGCCCCCATTCTGCTCAGGCAGCCGGTCCCAGCAACAAACACCAGCACAGAACTGCAGCCCCGACTCGTCCCGCTCACCGACAGCCAGAGCAAGGACATGTTACACACCTTCCTTCAGCTCCACGCACTCGCTGGCACCGCACGCATCGCCTCTGCGTGCCGCAGCACCGCCAGCTCCTCCCCCGACATCCCTCCACGCCCCGCACCGCGGCCCGACCCCGTTGGCGGCGCACACCCCGCTCCTCCCGGCCCCGATCACCTTCCCATGGCGCCATGGCCCGGAACTGCTCCCGCCGGCACCAAGCGCTTCCTGCCCCTCCATCCCCCGCTCCTCCTTTCCCTTCGCTTTCCATCCGCGCTCAGGACGCGCATCTCAATGGAGGTGGCTGCACAACATCATCCGTGCAGGCAATCGATGGCTCGTGCTGCGCTTCACTGCCTTGTGCTCCTCGGTGCTCTGCTGTGCCCTTTCCTAACCCCGCAGGATCACATCTGCCATCCCCTGCAGCCCCTGTGCTGTGACCAACGCGATTTGGGCTCGGGCCCATCGCCCTCCCTGCTGCCGGCCCTCCCCCATGCCCATGTGCTGCACCCACAGCGGCTGCCCCAGCCCCACAGCCCCGCCGCCTCCTGCAGGCAGCACAGCCCCGGCACCGGGCTCGGCCCCAGCCCCGAGGTGCTGCTGCACAGGCTGAGCCCAGACCCACAGCTGAGATGCAACGACCACTCATCAACATTTCACAGAATCACAGAGTTATCAAGGTTGGAAAAGACCCAGGAGATCATCCAGTCCAACCATTACCAATACTTCCCAGCTAAATCATGTCCCTCAACACAACATCCAAACGTTTCTTGAACACTCCCATGGTCAGTGACTCCACCACCTCCCTGGGCAGTGCATTCCAGTGCCTCACCACCCTTTCCGAAAAGTAATATTTCCTGATGTCCAGCCTGAATCTCCCCTGGCGCAGCTTGAAACCATTCCCTCTAGTTCTATCATGTCTACACAAGAGAAGAGGCCAACCCCCAGCTCACTACAACCTCCCCTCAGGAAGTTATAGAGAGCTAGAAGGTCTCCCCTGAGCCTCCTCTTCTCCAGGCTGAGCAATCCCAGCTCCCTCAGCCGCTCCTCATACGGCCTGTGCTCCAGACCCCTCACCAGCTTCGTAGCCCTCCTGTGAACGGTTCCAGGGCCTCAATGTCTTTCTTGCAGTGAGGGGCCCAAAACTGAACACAGTTCTTAAGGTGCAGCCGAAGAACTCAAGCAAGAGGGAAGTTTGCTGGGCAGTTGGTACTACGCTGCATTCTTGGTCGTGGAAATCCCAGGGTCTGGATCTTGCAAAAGAAAGCATATGAAAATGTCATCGCTCAGCAGCAATTGTCCACACCTGGAGTCAGCTGGAGAGATAACAAAAGAAGAATTGATACAGAAGTCTCATGGCACCTGTCAGGACTGTAAAGTTAGAGGACCCAACCTTTGGGCATGCTTGGAGAACAGATGTCCGTATGTTGGCTGTGGTGAGTCCCATTTGGTTTCTCTCCTTTGCAACCAGCTCCTTTGCTGCACCCAACCCGACAATCCTCTCTTCCATCTCCAGCAGCACTGCTTATTGTCACGCAGGCAGGCAGGCAGGCAGGCAGGCAGCAGGAGGCAGTGCCTCGTGGCTCGCTGTACACAGTCCACCGTGCAGGCTGGTGGAAGGTGCCAGGGTGCCCATTGAAGATGGCCACCAGACACTCTTGACATCCAGCCTCTCCTCTCTGGGCTCTGGCTCAGCTACGTGCCCTTGCAGCACCCTGGCACTAAACACGTGGCGCTGCCCATCATGAACCATTGGAGCTGAAGCAGCGCAGCGCGGCTCGGGGTCCTCCCATTTTACAGCTCAGCTCTGGGCCCGAGGCACGTTCGCCTGCAGCCCGCCCGCTGCCCTCTCCTCCAGCCCCACTCCCAGCCCTGCTCTTCTCACCATCCCACCCACACTTGAACTCCTCCTTGTGGGTAGAGGAGAAGCTGAAGCGCAGGACATGGCTGCCCACATGCAGCCGGGCTTCCCAGTGCAAACAGCAACAGACAGTGCACCAGAACCCTGAAAAGCCAACAGGGAAGAAAGACAAGCTCAAGGCGCAGGGACACCTTTCTTCCTCCCACACTGCTTTTGTTTCTCTCAGCCCTTGGAAAACAAGGGATGCTCACAGTCCGTCACTAGCATTACCAGTTGGGCTGAAAGGCCACCAGTTGGGAACACCAACACGGAAATGTGGGACAAGCAGCTCCATTTGCAGGGAGGGACGTGAAGCCAACCACATCATGGCCCTGCGATTACTAGCCCGAGCCAGGCACTGTATTGAGCAGCTACTGAAAGAGGCAGCACCACTATTCAAATGTTTGTTTCGCTTTTATTTGCAACAAAGAGATGCTAAATGCATCCAAGATACATTTCAATATGAAATCAAATAGGCGGGATACTGGTAATGACTAAAACTTGCTCAGTTCCTCTCCGCAGTCCAGGAAAGGGAAAGCACGGCCAGGCCTGAAAACCGGAGCACGCAGCGTGTGTCCTTTGGTGCACCTCTGAGGACGCAATGCAGGCGATTCTGCTGTCCTTTGTGCCTTCCTGCTCAAGCCCTTATCGTTTCTTTTTGCTTTCCTTCTTGGCTTTCTTGCTCAGCTGAGCAGCACTTGCCTTGGGTTGCTTCACCGTCTCCCAGGTCTTAGACTCAAAACCCTCCGAGTCCTGCAAGAATCAATTGGGAAACAGTCAGGGAGCTTTCTAACAACTGAAAGGGAAGAGAAGCAAGAGAGGATGGGTGGGTGTCAAATAAGGGAAAAGCTCAGCAGGCAAGAATAAACCTATCCCTGAGCTCCAGCACACACGCGTGACCACTGCCTTATTAATTCTAACAGCAATGTTATTCTAGCCATTAAAGTCACCCACGTTCACGTACCTGGTTGTGGACGTGTTCACGGCCTTGCTGCTGCTGCGCTCTACAACGCCAGCCACGGAAATAAAGAGTGCAGAAAGCTGATCTGTTGAAGACAGAGGAGTGAGCTGTGCTTAACCGACACTGCTTCAGAGCACGCTTACAGTAAGGCACACCTACCTTACAATGGCCACGCAGGAAGCTCCAGACACAGCTCCAGACTGTTTCCATGAAGCATTTCCCAATTGCATTTCACAGCCACTCACGCTCTGCTCCTCGACAATCTGCAACAGAAAAGTCACAAGATGCAAATCCCATCCCTCGGAGATGTCACAGACCTCCTCACTCATGGAGCAGCACTCATGGCTTTGGGTGAGAAAGCAGACGTGTGCTTACCGAGTGAGCGCTGTTTGCTGCCAGCTGCTGGTAGGAACCCACCTAACTCTAAGTACGAACACTAACCTACGCCTAACTCTAAAACGGGAACAAAAACCTACACCTAACAATAAAACATGAACAATAACCTACTCCTAATTAAAAAACATGAACAAGAACCTAATCCTAACACCTAAACTAACTAACTAAATCTAACAATAAAAACAACAATAAAAACAACAACAAAAACAACAAGAAAAACAACAATAAAAACAGGGTTAGATGGAACCGGGGGCCCGCAAGGTCTCAAAGGAGGAGCTGATGTTAAATGAAGCCACCCGGCTAATGCCGGGGGCGGGGGCCGCGCAGACGGTACGGAGCCCAGCGCCTGGACCAGCGATGCTGCAGCTGAGGTGGTACTGCTGCAGGGCCTGGCACGGTGGTGTGGTGCCAGGCCAGCTGGGCATCGGGCGGATCCACCTCCATGGGCTCATCCTCAGGTGGATCCACCTCCATGGGCTCATCTGGAGGTGGATCCACCTCCATGGGCTCATCTGGAGGTGGATCCACCTCCATGGGCTCCACGGAGGTGGTCACGCGCCTGGTCCAGGCGCGATGGCAATGGGCTCCCTTGCCTGTCTGCTGCCCGATGGTGCTGGCAATGGGCCCCCTCCTCCTCCTCTTCGACCCCGCGGTCCCCGGAACCATCTTCCCATCTAAAGGGTGGGTTTCCTCCAGCCTCGCTCTCTTAGGCCCGTACATGGCTGTTACCGGCCGTAGATCTAAGAGGCGAGTGCGTTGCGTTGGGCAACGGTGACCAACGGTGACCAAGGTAACGGCTGTGGCCAGGGTTCTAACATGGCGGCCGCACTGCTGGCACTGCTGGCACTGGCGTTCCACATGGCATGAGGAGGGGGCTGGAGGACAGGGCACGGCACGGGAGCCAGAAGGCACTGCCTGTGCCCAGCGGGCAGCCCTTCTCTCCGGTGTATCATTTGTAATAAGGGAATTTCCTGCACTCTTACTGGGCACTTGAATCCCATGGGTATTATCTGAATAAACGTTTAATGTTTTGAGCATTTGGATTTCATGCCCTGAATCTTTTTATTTTCTTTGTGTTAAATGTGTTAAATTCTGCATTCCTCTGTTTCATGGACGTGGTTGTGACTTACCAACATTTAACTGAGCATTCCTTGTGTCATAAAGTCTTTATATAAACAATTCCCAGTCCTTGCTGTACCTATTTGAAGGAGAAGTTAGCAGCTTTCACACAGATCTGATCCATCCCTTCACCATCAGCTGCCCACAGACCATCTAACCTGACAGCAGTGCCAGGCTCTGTGCAAGCGATGCAGGCTTTGAACTGCAAGCAGGTGGTGCCATCAGCTCACTCTGCCTTCACTCCTTTCACCTGCACACACTGAGGCGCGCATTTGCACTGATTTTGAGATGATAACAAAGGACAGCTATTTGAAGGTGTGGGCTGCTTGAATTACTTTCCAAAGCCTTTGAGATCTGAGTGGGTTTCAAAGCTAACATTGATTCAACGAGCAGAAATGGCTATTGTGTCAGCACACAGTTCCAAGCAGACAGAGCTCAGATCTGAAGTCTTTCTCTGAATTCAAATCACCCTCAGCTTTTTTTACCTAACTTTCTTTTATGGTTTGCATTGCAGTATTCCCTACAAGTCTCAGCAGCAAGACCTATTTGTTACCACACACTGCACACGTACCATAACCTTGGGCACTGATAGCTTTTCATCCTCAGATTGAATGTTATTATTCATGCAAGAAAAAATGAGTCTAACTACTTCTGTTTTATATATATATATTTTACCAGTTCCTACTGGAATCAAGACTTTCCTCACTCCCGTTCTAAACTATTGTACTTTTCTGATGCCAATAACACATCTTATTTAAACGAGGCATCAGCAGCTGAGGGACCTCATTGCGCCTGGGCACCACAGACCAGGGACAGGGGTAGAATTAAGACCAGCTCTCCTTGGTTCTTGATTTTGGCTGTACTGTGCTATGTAACCTTCCAGACAAGGCTCCTTTCCAAACTGAAATGAAAGTGGAAGACCAAAGGTGCAGTCATTGCTGGCATCTGAGCTGTGTTTGCCAGTGCGGAAGAGGAAGGAGCTGGTACTTAGAGCTGGAAATTCAGGAGCAAGTAACTTTGAGCTGGCTGTAACACACTGACACCTGGCTGAAAGTCTGGGCACTTCACTTGGGCAGTGCTGAAATGCTCCTGCTGCTCTACAAGGAGATAAACAGAGCCAGACAGGTACTGGTCTATAAATGGTTTGCACCCACAGAGCACATCAGACCTTCTGACAGATACGTATCCTGCAGGCTGATGCCATTTGTTCCATTGTAGTCTCGGTGATACGATAATGTTTGAAGATTAAGTAGGCTTTTCAAGCAGGCTTTTAACTCTCCGAGACAGTCATTTCTGATAGCACATCCTTGTACATTTTGAATTAGGGATTTATTTTCTCTATTTTTCATCTGATCCTTTGCTTCAGGCTCATTCTCACAGTCTAAACTATGAGCTCATCCAGAAGGACCTTTTTCAGGAGATAAGTTTGATAATTGTTTGTATTCAGGCTCCTACCAACTCAAATTCCTCAAGGGAAGATTCTCCCTAGGAAATCTATTAGTGTTCATAGGGTTGGCTTTGGAGGCTCTGCAGATCACATCTCAGCATCTTCTCCTTCCAAGATGGAGAAGCCTTACTAATGTTGGGTTTTCTTCCTTAGAAGTAATAGTAAGTTTGATAGAACCTGGTCTTTTTCATCTCATTTTTGTTTGCTTTCTTGCCACAGGAATTATTGCATTTTTGCAAAGAACCTTGTAACAAAAAGTACTGTGTGTGCATGAATAATAGACAATGTATTAAATGACTGATTGTCAACTAAATTGTAGTGCTGTAGGTCTACCATGTGAGATTTGAACTAAAACATATACCATGCTACCTGTAATGTTGCAAAGTTAGACTGAAAATATAACTCAACCTTCTCAGTCCATTGCATCTAATGTAACATTAGGGCACTTGTGGTAAGCTGGTCACCATCACACCTCTCAGGTGAAGGAAAACCATAAGAAACAGTTGTGTGTGGCTCTAAGAGGAATGTTAACAGGCACTGCCTGTGACGTTTTGAAGTGCAGGAGCACTTCTGACAGCTAAGAACTGGGGATGATTTTCCTTCTTGCTATTTGATGGGTTACTTCTTACAGTCATTATATTCAGCCTCCCAGTGTGAGTAGGACCACTTCACCTGCTGCTCAGCTCATCCGGAGCTGCGTGCTGTGCACCTGGAATGGACAGGGGTGATTTTTTAAAGCACATTATGGAGACTGGAGGAGGTAAAGCTAAGAGGAAATCAATACCTGGGAAATTGCTGCAGCATCCTCACACCGTGTCCTTCATAAGCAAAGAATCAGCAGTGAAATATAACTACCTGTCCTGTGCTTCACCCAGGTAGGGCACATCTACACACATATGACTCCAAAATCCGGCAAAAGATACCTGTGGTGGCCTGTACTTGGCCATAGAGTACACATAGACCCACTGTGGGTCCTGGGAAGGCAACGAGGCTTTGAATAAAACCAAGACAGGAAACCTTGGGGACAGAACAGCTTCTCTGTTTATGCTGTTTGGGAACTCCTAAGCTGTTTCTACCCAATGGAGCCTGGAGGGCTTGTAGACATTTCTGCTGCCTCCCACAGTTGACCTGGTCACGAAGAGCTTTAAGTTGTGAGGCCTTTTTGGGTCCTGCTGTGCAGGACTGGAGCCCAGACAAGGCAGAACAGGGAAACCCACACCAACACGGAGATTTTTACATTGCCTTTTTTGACAGCAGCTCCCTTAAGATATAAATGCAGATTGCAGCTTTCATAATCCACGCTGGGCGGCAGGCAGCTATAAATGAGTCAATTATCGACTGATTCCCTTTGATCCGAGAGATATTGCCCTGTATCTTACAGCAGCTCTGTGTAAGGCAGCGGGCCAGGCAGATAGAGAATTAGCTCAGAAACAAGCTATAGGAGAATATCTTGGAACAGCATCAGCACTCGACTGGTTTAACAGCGTGGTCTGATTCATCTGTGCAGCCAGTGTAGCACCAGGACAGTGGAAGACAAATAAGCGATGCTGAAAAATCGGTGCACCTGGACTCACACATGAGAGAACGTGAACAGATTGTTTCAAATATACAGACAAAAATCCTTTTCCAGCGTCAGACACAGTGCACAGCAGTGTGCATCAGGACAGCACCTTTGGAAACCTCTGCTCTGTGCTATCAAGGAATGCCTTTCTCCAGTGTCCAGAGTAAGGATGATGCATATCTGTCTGCCTGGTCTTACAGCAGACCCTCTCCCTATGGGCAGGCTGATGCCACTTCTCACAGCTGTGAGGGAAGCATCAATCCTCACTTCTCTTCTTGGAGCTGCTTTGTTTTTGAATTACATTGCAAGTCCTCTGGTCAGCTTTGCTCCTTTCAACCCTTCTTGATCTCACAGGGAAGCTGCCTGGCACTGATTCACTCCAAAGGCAATGTGAGCCCTCAGTGCGTGTCGAGAATGGAGGTGATGGTCTAGGTACAGAGTGACTTGTTTAATCCTTTGTAGATTTGGCATGCTGAGCTCACTCACACCTCTCTGCCTACTGGGTTACTGCTTTCCAAGACCTTCCAGTCATTGCTCTTCTAAGCAGGAAGCCACAGTGGCAATGCTGATTGCTTTGCAAGAAGCAAAGGGGCAGTGAAGCTGGACCAACGCTGACCACTTGGATCTCCTGCACACACATTGCCCCGCACTTGGCCTCTGTCAGCAGCAGCTGCACTGAGTGCAAGGTGATCATGTCCTGCAGCAGGCAGAGATGAGTCACTCACTGCTGACACTTCCACCCAGCATCATGGCGTGCGAGACCCATGATGGGAAGGTCTGAGTCTCAATCAATTCTAAGAATTGTAAAATCAGCACTGAACACAGGCAGAGCTCATGCTTTTTATCTCCTCTGAATGGTCCCAGCCTTCCCGATGTCCCAGCTATGTGTTCATTTTAATGGGGGGGGTTTCACTCCTTGCTCCAGCAATGACAGCAGCTGCCAGCATGCAGCATCCAGGGAAGACATCAGCCTTTTGGAGGACACACAAGCAGAGCAGGGCTCCCCAGCCACCGTCAGCCTGATGTGAAGCTGCTGTGTTTGTGAGGGAGTGGAGCATGAACTGCCCCGCTGGTGCTAGTAGATGTGAGCGACAAAGGAGAAGGAGGAAAACACTGATAATCAAAGAGAAAGAAAGCAGCAAAGAGATAAACCCCACTGAGCAGGCAGTGTGAGGAAGTATTAATGGTTAACTCTCTTTTATTGTCGGGTAGGAGGAAGAAATGTAATTGCAAAGGGAAAGATAAGTTTACTTTGCAAAGCAAATTTGTTATTCAGTCAGCCAGATTGCCGTTGTTGTTATTTGCTTTTCCCTCACTGAATAATAAAAAGAAAACACGCAAACAACCCTAAACCACAGCCATACCCCCACCCCACAACCTCCCTGCGCACACAAAAAGGAGGATGCTAAACACAGCCTTTGATACTCAGGAGCATAATTGATGCTGTGACGCGCAGAAGCCCACAGGACTCCCATGGAGCGCAGGTATAAGAGGAGGAGCGCACCTCCCCGGCAGGCAGAGGACAGCTGGGGGCAGCTCTGTGTGCTCCCTGCTCTGTGGGGTCCCGGGGTCTGTGCAGGGGACGGCTTTGCTGTGCTCACAGGTGGAGGAGAAGTTGTGTCAGGGGAACACCTGAGTGGGAGCTGATCCAGGAAGGGCTCGTTGTGAGAGAACGGTAAGTCCGGGCGTCTGCATGTGGGCTCAGCAAGATAATTCCTATTTGGAAATTGGAGACTATTTAACTACACCGAAATGCAATCTCAGCTTAGTAATTAGCTTTGCTGGATATAATACCTTCTGTATCGTATGGGATTCTTATGTATGAAGTTAGAGAAGGAAACAGTATCTGAACTATCGGCTAAATGCAAAGCAGTACAGCAATAATACAGTGGAGCCTTGTAAAACTGCCAGGCAGTTACTAAATGAAGCAGAGATTTCTTCTTTTGCTGTACCCGGGCAAATTCCTGCTGAGAAATGAATGCCATCCTACTCACCAATCAGCAAAGTCGTGTTTGTGCCAAAACAAAGTGTAAGCAGGAATGTTGCAGTAACACAGAGCCAGCTGTGAGGCAGCGAGACGCTTCAGATGAAGTATGAATGTGTTAGAGAAGCAGAAATCCTGGTATAAAAGTCTGAACTTTACAACCTGCAGGTGCAGTAAAAGCTCCATTTCATCTCTGTAGCTGAATTTTTCAGGCTGATCAGGTAAGATTTTGGGGGGTATAGTTATCAATCTCTCCCAACATCATTCTCGTTAACGCTGTTAATGCTGCACAGGGTGGGATGGAGCTACTATGCTTTATCTGTTGGAACGGTGCTAAAAGCTCTTCATGTTAAAGGGGAATTTATGAATCATTTTTATCCACACGCTGCCAGAACAGAAAAGAAAGGCAAAATTCCCACCTCGGCTGAATGTGAAGGTGTCACAGCTTTGCAGAGCTGTCATCTGCCCGTGTGCAGGGTGAGGCTGAAATCATCTCTTCTGAAAGAGCAGCCATCTGTGGGATGGGGAGAGGGGCTTTTGCTTTAGGCTCCTTCCCAGGGGAGACAGACGTCCCGCAAAAAGCTGAAGGGATGGATCTGTATACATCTCCTGGTTGGCTCTTTCTTTAGATGCTGGTGCCGTGATCTCCTGGTATCCTCTAACACATATAGTCAGTAATTCTTATTTGGAATTTGTCTTTGAGATATTTAGGGCAGAGAGGCACGAGAGGGGCATGCTTTGCCAAGCCCAAATGAAAGATAGAAAACTAATGGAAAACTGGACCAGGAGTGCTGGAAATGCCTCTTAGGCACTTGTTTTTTGCTGCTTCTGGGCATTCCTTGGCTCTCTGAGTGGTGACAGCCCTCCTTACAGTGGGTTGGAGGATGGGTGCTCTCCTGCACATGGCTCTGCTCAAATCAGGGCTGTTAGCACTGCTGGAACAGGGACCAGAATGAGAAAGGGTTGCACAAAGGAAACCCAATTCACAGTGCACCGCTGTGCCTGCTGGCTGCCACTCAGCACAATGCCCCTCGTCCCGCTACAACTCCATGCTCTCAGCAGTGTGCTCACTTGCACACACACCAGTACTTAGAGCAACTTCTCCATGCTGTTCAGTTTGCATCCAGGGGAGCGTGGGCAGCTGTGCCTGTGCACTAAAGCAGTGCTCACTGCTGACATTTCCCATCAGAGCTGCCTCCTGCCACCACCATCCATCAAATCCACTGCTTGGAAGGTTTACTGGGGTAATGAGAAGGCCCATCGGATCCTTTCCATGTGGAAACTGCCCCTTGTTGCAATCCAATATTGTTAAAGAGTTGGAAGTTTTTTCTTCCCCCCCTAAAAAATGAACTTTTCTCTTTTGTGCAGATCAAACATCTTTCTGCCCTTTTCTTGTGTGAAATAACACGTCTGAACAAGGAAACAGCGTTTTAAAGATCTCCATCCACATTCTGCTTTCTTAAAGAATCCTTTTTTGAGCTAAAGATCAATTGCTTTCCATCAAAACTGAGGGATAATGTTAACAGAAATATTCTCCCACCGTCTCTTGCTTCCAGTAACAAAAGCACCGTGTTCACCTGCTGCTGCTGGTGTGCAACCTCAGGCAGTTCTTTGCTTTGAGTCATCCATGGGGGATGCTGGACACACTGTCAGCCTCAGGATGCAGAACACTGCAGTGTTTGTCTCCAGCACATGCTGATAGTGTCGTCCATCCCACCTTCCCCTAAGTCATGAGAGCCACGCGGGTGTCTCTTAGTGATGGAGAGGGGGATCCTCTGTGCACAGCTGGGCAGGAGAAGTCTTGTGGAGCAAGATGGAGGTTGTGCAGTGATGTGGGCTGGTGGGGAGGCTGCCCTGGGCAACTCGTGCCACTGACTCACTGCTCCACATTTCAGGTGACTCCAAAGGGTGGAAGATGCTGGATAAGGCCACCCTGTTCCTGTTCCTGCATTTAGTCTCAAGCTCCATCTCCTCTCCTCTCTACCCAGCTCTCAGGTAAGATGTTGAATGTTTCACTCATGCTGTAACTCTCTGCCTCACCTCTGACCTTGCGCAAGATAAGCATGTGTCAAATGAAGCTTGTCAGACCTTCTGAAAGCCATTGGCAAACACATGTCTTTACTCTGGCTTAATTCTGGGGCAATGCTGCTAGTTTATGTGTGGTTTCCCAGGAAGGCAGACACTCAATGTGGAATATCTCAGCCCAGCAATCGGTTTTGGCATTGAACGCTGTGTCCTATGAAGGGAAATCTAGCTGCCTCCAGAGCAGCCAGCAGCACCAGCTCCATCACCAACAGAAACCTGTGCCTGAAAGCTCCCTGCACTGAAATCAGAACTATGAATTCAGTATGGGAACTCAACAGCTGCTAATCAATATTTCAAGTATTGCCTTGTCGACTCTTAGATATTAACATTACTTCCTACCATTACAAGCTGATGGATGTACAGAACTGGCCATAGGGCTCTGTAAAGTAGATTTACAAATCTGCTTTAAAAATGCTTTGGAAAATGCTTTAGACTTGTGCAAAAGCCATGGTACGGCAATGTCACCATTGCTAGAGTTGTGCTTGACATCGCTGGAAGCTCAGAGAGGGGAAAATGTATTTGGGGAAGCTTTACCAACTGCCTTTTTGCTTCAGGGCAGTTTGTGACTGGGGAGAGTGGTGGACAAAACTGGTGTTAATGATGGGGTAGGGTAAGAAAAGGGCGAGAGAAAGAAAAAGCAGAACATGGAGCAATGTTCATGAAGACCAATCCCTAACTGGCATTTGAGCTCATTTCACAGCATGCCTTGCTTTATTCTTGAAGGTACAGCCCAGGGCCTGTTACTGGCAAGGCTGTGAACTTCCAGCTCCTGGACCACAGTGTGCTGCAGAGCCACAGCCCCTCAGTGGAACAGGACGAGGAGGGTTTATTAAGAGACCCCACTGAGAAAAGGTTTGTACCTCACCCCTCAGCCCTGCTGCGGCACTTCTGCAGGGAGCACAGTCTCTCAACAAGCTCTGGAAAACCACAGTATGGCTGTTAGAGCCTCTCCTTTCCACTCCTGCTAGGAGACAAGGGATGGTCAGTTGTCTTAAAACCAGTGGATTCATCCTTGTAGCACTGAAGACCACACGTATGGTTTGTGCTTCCCTAACCTATGGGTTTTCTGTAGCCTGTGTCCAGGCACAGGCTGGAACTGCCCCAGGCTCACCCTGTGTCTGGGACAGGGGTGCCCACTCCCAGCTCAGCCCTCTCCCAGTCTGGTTCTTCCCCTTCACACTTCCTTGACGTCACCTTTGCTTTGCTGGCACTTCTTAGTTCTTTCAGTACAAGTTAAAGATTTGTTTGGCTTTGCTGGATGCCACCCTGTCAGGGCCAGGCTGTTCCACATCTCCAACACCAACACAGTTCAATATGCAATACGTTCACCTGTCACTGATCCCAGCAGTTAGTTACATCTGGTGCATTAACACACATAAAGCACCCACTTGCTACTGACCACGGGCTCACTGAGCACACCTGTTCCTGTCTCCCCCAGGATGCAGCGCCACGCTGATGCCATATTTACCGACAACTACCGCAAATTCCTGGGGCAGATTTCAGCCCGCAAGTTCTTACAGACCATTATTGGCAAGAGACTCAGGTAAGGCACAGGGATCTGCTGTCGTTGGGGCAGTGCACTGCTGATTACATCTCATCCATGTAGCAGAAATAGCTGCCTTCCACTGCAACAGAAGCAATCTCTCCTGCTGCTCCACAGCCAAGAGGACATTCTGCATCCCCACTTCTAACATCTCTCTAATCACAACGATTATCACGAATCCTAATTAATCCTTCCCTCTAAACCTGTGTCACATTGGCTGAGAGCTCTACCACACCAGCAGCAACAAGCAGCAGCTTCACAGATTAACAGCTGCAACCATCTTTCACACCTGTTTTTTATGCTTTTATTCCAGGCCTGTTTGAACACAGAGAACTGCCTCTCTACCAGCACTCGGGTAGCTTTGCTTAGGTAGATAAGCCCAGTCAGATGCAAGAAGCTCTGGGCAAATGCAGCTGTGCTCTCAGGGGGCACAGAACAGCCCCAGGCCCAGCAGGTTCCCTGCTATGCTGCTCACTCCAAGCCATCATCTGAGCAAAGGACTGAAGCAGCTCTCACACAGATTCTGTTTCTCATCTTCATGTAACAGAAACAGTGAGAGCAGCCCAGGAGAAGGGATGCACAAGCTCCTGACGAGGCGCCAGTCGGACAGCATCCTGATGGACAGCCGCTACCACCAGCAGATGGTACTGAGGGACTTCTTGGGAGCCATGCTGCAGCATCAAAGGTAGGTGGGAGCCATCCCGTTATCTGCTTGCTGCAGGAATGAGACAAGGCCCTTTTTGCTGTCTAGCAAACATGAAGCAGAAGTGAAGCTACTGGACTAGGTGCTATCTTTCACATACACCCAGGGAAAGAATCAAGCTCCTACCTGTAAGCACAGCCCACTCCTGGGCAGTTGTGGTGCAGGTAAGGCACAGTTCTATCCAGCCTGCAGCACCTCCCTGTGCTGCCTCCTCACATCCAGAGTTCAGCCAAATAGCAGCAGGGAAAAGAAAAACCACCTTCATCCCAGTTCAGACATCGTTCATCCTGCTCTGTTCTTTCACAGGCCTCAGGATGTGAACAGCAGTCGGTTAGAGGGGTTTCCCAGCACCCTGGCTGTGTTCATGTAAATATTTTTCCCTTTTCCGTCTCCCCGTGCTCTGGTGAGTACCATCCCCTGTGCAGTTCTGTAAGCACAGCATGTAACACGGGGCTTTATGAGCAGGACAGAGCATTCATTGCATTGAATGGGAAATGAAGCCTCGCAGTGTTCTGTACTCCCCAGTCCTAAAATCAGTCACTTGAAGCTGGAAATATGCTCTAAACCTTGACAGCCCCAGGGCACTGAGTGCCCCCACACAGGCTATTGCTGCTATCACCTTCACTCACACAAATGTGTTTATGCAGCAATTCCAACCTTCCTCCTCTGCCTCAGAAATTAAACCTGTCTAACCATAGTCAGCATAATACGAAGCAGTGTGAAGAGACCTGTGTGCATGTGCTCACCAATAGCTTTTTGTTAATTCTCCTTTCCTCCTTCTTCTTGTCCAGAACGATTCAGAGCTCACGGATCTAAGTGCATAGAAGCCATCCACAGCAATGAAGACACTCCTGGAGGTGACCAGCTGGAGGCTGATGCGTACACTCAAACCTGCTAAAAGGAATGTGGTTCTGATGCACTACTTCATCTACTTCAGTCTTTACTGTATAAACCCCCTGTATAAATCTTTACTGTATATACCCCCCTCTAAGCACTGGTTTGAGTAGTGAATCAGATTAAAAACCCACCAAACCTCTGTGGTTTAACCTCAGGCTTCTAAAACAACATCACGCTTGTGATCCTGGAGACATTCGTTACTAATTGAGGTTTTTGGATCATAAAATGTAGCAAAATCTCTGCCAAATCATCACTCTGTTTGAGGGGCCCAATGAATGTATATGAGGCCACCATTAAAGCACCTTTGGGCGGTTCAGTGAACTGATTACAGCCTCCTTTAAACAGATGCTGATGGCACAACCACCCGCAGCTCAGCACAGGGTGAGGTCAGACATGAACCCACACGTTCACCACCCATCACCGACACTGCTGGGGGCTGTTACCTCCTTCATAGAGCCCTGGCAGCAAAACTGAACATTCAAAGCTCGTTATAAGCAGTTACTGATCAGCCTCAAGGTGTTTAAACTGAAGCTACAGCTTTGCTCTGCAGGAGTTAAAAGAAATCCCTGTGCATCTGATTGGGCTGACGCTGTGTTTTAATTCAATGTGCCGTGCTGCGGCTTTGAGCTCCACCATGGCTACAGGGTTACAGCAGTAAATGTTTGCACTATCACAAGTTATTAGGACAGAAATCTCTCACACAGTGACTTTCTTCCCTGTCACCCGAACTCTTCTACTGTTTGTGTAATATTTATGTCTTCTGAAATGTAAATAACGCCAGGATGGGGTCTGCGCTCCCATCGTTAGCAGGGAATAAAAGCTGTTCTAAATAAACCTGTTCAACAGCAGGTCAAGGCGGCTCTTTGTCTGTTGAGACACCAACCTATTGATTCTGGGCACACAGTGGAAGATAGCACTCAAGGAGAGCTGGCAGGAGCACAGAATACAGCTCAGAGCTGTGCTTGCAAAGGCATCAGGGCCAGTGCCAGCCACTAAGGACCAGGCTGGAAACACACCTGCACACAAACACTGGGGACTCTTAAAGCATCCTCCTTGCACCCAAACAATCCCTTACCTGCAGTACATTCCAGCTCCTTTTCCCCCAAGCAATCCCATTCTTGTATATTAGGCTCCAGCATACACGGGAATGAACTCCTACTTGCACTGAACCCCTACAGGTTATGTTCTCCCTGTTCAGATCACAATTCCAGTGCCACAAAGCAACGAGGGGATGTTGTACAGCAGCAAAGCTGTGACAGCAGCAAGTGCTAATGGGTCACATGTAACCATTACAGAGGGAGCTGCTGCAGTGAGACAGCCTGCTTTACAGTGCAGCTGGAGAATGACCTGCAACAGAATGAATGCAAGGCTTGGTTCAAAGAGCTTGTAAGGCTGTTGTGTCACAGCAGTCAGCATGTCTGAAGTCATTACAGCTCACTGCAAGGGAAGGAATGGGGAGGGAAGGGGGGAAAACAGACCAAAGAAATGCATCCAAAGCAGCATATTCTTAAAGCAGAAAATAAACAAGGGGACAAAAACAAGGAAGCAAAATGAAACAGACCTGCAAGTGCCATAAAAAGGGTTCATTTGAAAGTTCAGGTTTGGTCAAAATGAGGAAGGAAATGCTCCAACTCTGGCAGATTAAATGATTGAAACAAAACAAAGTGTCTGATGAGTAAAAGGCCAGAAGAATAAAAGCATCCTTTCCTATCAAAAATGTAGGAAAACAAATCAAAAGCAACAAGCAGAGCTCAGGAAAAGCATCACAGCAGAACCACGGGGGTTTCGTTTTGCAGTTCTCTCCTTGGAGAATGGGCCAGAGCTCTTCTAAGAGCCAAACACTGGGAGCAGCAGTAGAGAAACAAGGCATGACACAAAGCCGATGGGTAGAGCAGGATGAAATACGAGGCTCCAAAGAGCTCTAAAGGGTGAAAAGGAATTCCAGAGGATATAAGTCCGTTACTCTCAGAAGGCTCAAATGCAACATGAGATCGGTCATTTGAAGCAGTGCAGGAGAGTTCCTTGAGCTCATAAGGTTCAGTGTCAAGTTCGCCACGAACAAAGCAGCAGGAACTGGGATGACAAAGAACAGACACGGTGAGCTCAGTGTGAACGACTGCAGCGCGGAAGAGGCAACATGGCTGTCAGAAAGCAGAGCTGTGTCTCACACATGTGAGGTGCTGTGCAGGAATTGGCCCCTCGGCCGCATATTTGCTGGTTGATCTCATTTTCTTGGATTTCCCATAGACGTTTCATGAAGTTCCTCTGCCAAAAGGGCTTGAAAGAAACCCATCTGACATGGGACAAACGGGAGCCAACACATGGATGCAGGGGAAGGAGCCAGGAGCAACTGCTAAGTTTTCCATGTGGAAATTGTTCATCGGGAGAACTCTCCAGAAATCTGCACCGTTCCCCAACGTCCTCATCCTCCACTTCCCACATCATTAATCTGATGATGACACTAAATTACCCCAATACAACTTCAAAGCTCAGTGTTAGAATCAATGTGAGTGAGAAGGATCCCCCAAAAACCTGCCGGGGCAGACACAGCCAGGGATGCAGCCCACAGGGACAGCCCCAGGGACTCCTCCTGTTTGAGCTGAGAGCGGCCCTGGCAGCTCCACGTGGCCTGGCCAGGCTCCATCCTGAGTCAGAGAACACGGGTTAGCACAGAAATGCAGATGAAAGCATTGCAAAGGACAGGCAGGAGTGGGAAGCGTCCCCATATAAACGTGTACCTCTGGGAAAGGACAGGAAAGAACAGGAAGCTCCTCAGCACAGTGACTAATACACAGAAATCACCCACCAGAACAAGCTCTGTTCAATGAGCCCAACTTCCAGCCAGAGACTGAAACAGCCAAACCAAAACTCAGGACCGTTCTTTCCTCTTTATTCACAAATGGTTCAGGAGGAGGAGGGGGCACCTGGGGAAAGGAGAATTGTTTTCCTTCTTCTTCGTCTTCAAAAAGAAATTAAAACATTCCAAGGGCAGAGAAAGGGGGCGGGGATGGAAGGAAGAAACGACTTTCTGGTTTCGTATGAAAAACACTCAAGTAGCATGAACACAACAGTGAGAAATCGACACCTTGTAAGAAGTTTAACTGGAACCTTCTTGACTTCATACATATATATAAAAAAAATTCTGCTGCTTTCATCCTTCTGCTCTTTCAATTACTTCTGTGTTTCTGTTCTGAAGGTGTTTGCTCTGTTTTTCCCCATTTCTTCCATTCTTCTGGTGCTACTGTGTCCTGGGAAGGGAAACCCAAACAATTAACTCTCCCAGGCAACAAAGCACTTCTTTACACTGTACAAGTGCCCCCAGACCCTTTATTCTCCCTCAAGAAGCTTCTTTGAGGAGTGTGATAAAACCAGGACTGCAACCTCACCGAGGAATTAATACAAGTAGTATGAAAACGCTGGGTGAAATGAAGGTCAATTTCTGGAGCGAAAGGAATGAATGAGCCTTGAAAAACACAAAACTGGACAAAACAGCAGGGCTGAATGCAAAGCAGCCTGCAGCTACTCTGCCGCACCTCCACTTTCAACAGGACCATTATATCCAATTGGAACCAGCTGGCAAACACAAAGGAAAGATCTTCAACAAGGTGGGCACAGCAAGTCCATCTTTTGGGGGTCCTTTTCTCTTCCAAGGAGCCAGAGAGAGGCGTAGCTGAGTGCACTTTACAGCCCAACCCCAGATGCTGGTAGCAATACAGTCTTAACTGGCCTATCTGGGGCATCAGAAACCCAGCAGTGAGGAAAGGTGCTTGTGGCTGCACATGGCAGCAATTATGGTTTGTGGATAAACTATTTCCAAGATCTTCCAGGATGACTCATAGCCCACAGGGAATTAAGGAGTTAAAATACCCAGCTGAGAAGCAGAATATTTGCAAGCTGTGGAGAACACACTTCCTAAGTGTTTGGCAACAGGCCACTAAAGCTGAAAGCCACGAGCTCCAAGCTGTGGTAAAAAGAGAAGCATCCAGCAACCAGAACAAGTGACAGGCACCTCCAGGAACCTGTCAGAGATTGTTTGCTGCTATTACACCTCTAAACACTCCATGGAGAGCAGAGGTGGTGCCAGGCTGTTTTACCTATGGGAATAATGCCAATAGTCCATAGGTAATTGTCCTGAAGCCAACCTCCGTGCTATCTGATGTGCAAACAGGAGCTTATAGCATGTTGCACACTGTTTCTGCAGCCACCCACACCGTTTTGCTTTGCACCACAAAACTGAGCTCTGTTCAATGCGCTGTGTGTATGGAGTGCTGGCTATGAACATGAGAGAGCAGGTGCTGCTGAGGTGCACCAGTACAGCACATTCTGCAGCAGTTCTGGTCCCAGGACTCATCCCACATTCTCTTTCCTTTCCCCTTTATAAAGTAGTGTGTTAATAAGAAATGAAGCCATACACACAAAATGGGCAGCATGCAGTGACAGTAGTTCTGCCTCCCATCACACTGTGGATATAACAAACCGGGACCTTACCTGCTCAGATTCAAAGGCAATGAAGGGCTTTACACTAGTATGTGCTAATGGAGATCCTATTGGATGACTGCACTCATTCGTGGGGAGTTGGCTGCTGCTGCTGCCAATGACTGAGCCATCACAACCAGTTCAGTCTAATTGAATGGTGAATCCTGGATTAGGTTGTGTCCTCAGCTGAATAAGACGGTGCATACAGAGCTTTTGCCATCCAAGCAAGGGCTTACTTTAGCTCTGCTAGCAGAGTGCCCAGCAGCTGAACAGCCAGGACACTGCAGATGGGGCAGGAAGTAGGAGGTACCCACAGCAGGATGGGAAAGGCCCAGATACCAGCTGCCTTGGTTATGCTCTCCTTTAGCCAACACTGCTAATTATTTACAGTACAAGCAGTATTGTTTCTATCTTTATTCCTACACCCAGTGTATTAACATGCACATATCACCACAAGATGAGATTATTAAGGAATCACATGAAGACCACTTAGTCTTCATGGACATAGACTGCTAGTATGCAAGCCCAGCTGTAGCCAAGGACACCCAAGGACTGATTTAAAGCCAAATAAACAATGCTGAAAGGAGGCAGCTTCAGCTCAGGTACCTTTTTGTGCAAGAAATGAGGAATGAAGTGAAATGAAGCAGACAGCCCGCCCAAGAAAGGCAAATTCCAAAAAGACCCTTACTTCTAGAAGAGTTGGTCACTAGCAAAACCCCTTTTTACCGCAGCGTTCTATACTTTGCCAACCTACTGCTCTGCTCTGCAGCGATCCTGCCAAAAGGAGAGAGGAATAAAGGTTCAGAGAAGATAGGAAGGAGGAAAGCAGCTTTGCTCTGGGAACCAGAGCCCACGATAGAAATGCAAAGAGCAAAACCAGGCCTTCTGGTAGCTTCTGAAAAACATCTAGTTTACATACAGCTCCCCCCAACCACTACCAGCGTTCTTCATAGAGGAACAGCAGCTTTGCCTCCAAGTGCTATCGAGTTAATTATCGGTGCACTTAACATCGGAGCCAGACCTGCTGCACATCAACACAAAGTTGTCTTTTGGAACTTTAAAGTCACGTACAAAGGGTTTAACTTTAGCCTAAGGTACAAGTTCTGCTTTCAAACCTGCCACCACTGTGGTCACAGATTCATGTCACGTACAGTGAAAAAGCACAGAGACACCCCCTGCAGTGTTTTGAAGTAGGAACCAACCATCAGCATTTATGTGCTAACAGAAGCCCTGGTTGAGCTGACACTTAGAAGTAAACTTTGTTGTATTCTTTTCCCCTTGCATCTGTAGGCTAAGAAATCTATTGCTACTAATGACTTTATTGTTAATCATTAAATTAAAAGTGAAACATTATTAAAATAAACAAGAGAATGTGCCATACTGCAGAGGGCTGGGCATCCAAAGGAGCAAGTCTGAGGCAGCTGAAAGGACAGTATGAAGAGAGCTAATTAGAATAACTGCCCCCACTGCTACAGCCATGCAAGTAGAGGTGTTTGAAAGGCAACAAACCAATGTGGGAGCCCTGAAAATTCTACTCTCCTGTGTTTGTGAGGTTTTGTTGTTGCTGCTGCTGCGCTTTTTCTCTTGTTTGTCTCTTTTTTTACTGTCCTCGTCCTCTTGTCAAGTGCAATAAAAATATGAGTTTAGGGCTATTTATGCAAATAGGAGCGCAAGGATAGAGTTCTAATAGCTCAAAAAGAGGAAGCAAGAAAAGCACAGGCCTGGTGGCAAAGCAGGTCATGAGATCATCTTCAAATCCAAGTTCTGTATTAGGGCAAAAGTGCTTAAATTTAAATCTCATGTGGAAACTCCATGTGGCAGAAGGGTTAAGGGTTCAAATTCTGATTAATGCACTGCACTGGAAGCCTGGGTCAGCAACCAGACTGCAGGTGTGGCACAGGGCACAAAGATGAAGCATCCGCACAAAGACCGTGTCCATACAGGGCAAGGCACTGCTGTACTGTGCTTGCAGTACCCACCCAGGTGTGCACAGTGCAACTCAGTGACACAGAGCTGCTATGGCACAGGTCCCAGTAGCAGCAGCCCTGTCTTGAGCAGAGTTGCACAGCCTGGGAACAAAACCCCACTGGCTGGCTTTACAACTTCTAGCTGCAAAGAAAGCTTGCCTGGGACTGGCTGGTGTTTCACGTTGCTTGATGTAGATACCTGAGTGCATTTATTACAGAATCATAGAATAGTTTTAGTTGGAACAAACCTGCGGAGATTACTCGGTCCAACTGTGAGCTCAAAACAGAGCTAACTTTAAAGCTGAAGCAGATTGTTCAAGGTCATATCCAGCCAAGTTCTGAATATCTCCAGGGAAATAAAGGTTTTACAACCTCTTTAAATCCTCCTTTCCAGCATCTGTCCACCTTCAATGAATTCTGTATCCCTAACATTCATCAGAACTTTCCATGTTGTTCCTTCTATGTGTTGCACTTTGTCGGCTGTTACAATCCTTCAAAAAGCAGCTGCCTCTCTCTTCTAATTCTGCCTCAGGTAGAAGACAGCAGTAAGATAACCCACACCTTACCTTCTACCTCTTAAAACATACCCCACAAGCACAGTTGCATAGGAGTATAGATTTTCTGCATTTATATTGGCTTTAATTATCTAATATTATCAAAGCTTTGTACACAACTAAGTGAAGCAGTTTTGTCAGGGAATATCTGGCCAAAAGTGGGTTTCCCCACATCAAGGTGTATGTGCTTTCTTTCACTCATTGCTTTTTCCATGTGTCCGACCCTCTTCAGCAAGAAGACACAGCCCATCTGTTCTGAAGGAGCAGGCAGCTGCATCTGAGCAAGAACACCTCATTGCCCTTGTCTGTTTAATCTAGGGCTTAATCTGAAAACAGGCATAAGAGTCCCTGCATCCAAGACTGAAGAACTAAAAACGCTTGTCACTGCATCAATTACTGATAGACACTGATGTGTTCTCCTCCCTGCAAATTTAAAAGCAGCTCCCACTCATGCATCTATGCCTGGCTTACCGTTTTACTGCTTTCTGAGCCAGCATCCTGTTGCCTGCCAGGAACGTGACACCACCCAAAATGGCCAAGTACTTCAGAGTTTGGAACATGTTGAGCTGAGTCCAGTAGACATACATAAGCCCCAACATTGCTGTGAAAAAAGACAGAGTCCAGAGTTGAAACCGTACTACAAAGAAAGACCATTAGCTATTCCCAGAACAATTCTTATGTTGTACTGCCACACCTAAGCACTTGATTTCTAACTTGTCTCTGAAGCTCCACAGGGACAGATTTAAGGACTATGTATGTATAACTGCCAGGAGCAGAAGGCATCTGGGTCTCCATACTTCAGAAAAATGTGACACTGACAGCTTACAACCAATCCTCTGGTGGCATAATTATGGACACATTACAGACCGTGGAGGCTATTAAAACATGGAGGATATTCTGGATTGTAACAGGGGATATTAGCCTTTGCTCACTTTTAAGAGCTTATAAAGCTTTCAAGGAAACTGGCTTGGGTTAAAGCAGAATGTTGTCATATGGAAAGCAGTAGATCCAATGCTCTCCCAACCTGCTGTGTTTCTGAGAGTCTACCAAGACAGTAAATAACTATGTGACCAAAAGCACAATAAAATTGATGACAAAACCCGATCCAGCCTAAGAAGATTTTCACAGAAAACACTATAAAAGAAAAGATGTAGATGATAGTCCCACATGTTTCAATCCCTACAGAAACTCTACTTACAAAGGATAAACATGCAATAACAGAAGTGTGACCTCTGGAAATAAGAAGTTCTATTAAGTACCGATAAATGGTGTGTGAGAGGAGCCCAGATAATGACCGTTGTTACAAGCTGATGGCCAAAACAGATTTATCATCATATTAACAATCATGAAAAGCAGGAAGGCAGATGAAAACAAGAGAACAAACGTTATGCTATTATGTCATTATAGTTAATAGGCTGCAAGCCCATTTACCAACATGGCTCACATCTGTAACTCCCAGGTGAGAAGGTCAAACATAGCAGAAAAGCCTGTGACACTTACCAGCATGTCCCATGTGGAAAACAATGGTGCTGGGAGCAAAGCTGAAGTTGGAGATGTTGGCACCAATCTTTATCCACTAAAACGAAAAGAAGGAAAACCTGAATAAATAGTCCTTGTAAACACAAGCTTTTATTTTAAACTTAAAGGAAACAGACTTGAAAGAGATTCAAGTTCTTCAATGAATACAGTGTATTCTCTACAGAAGCACATTGTTTTCTGGTACAGAGGACAGAACAGCAGCTTTGTCAAAGCCTGCACTGTTGAGCTCCTGCAGCGGAAATTTCTCCTACTGCTTGAGTCTGCAAAGGCAGCTCCTCATTTATCTTTCTTTAAGCAAAGAGGGGATTATTATTGCAAATCTATGTTTTCCAGAAAAAATAAGAATTCCCCACTGAAGTGGTTTGTCATCAGCATGTGTACTGCTAACTGCAGAGAGCAGCGGACATGACTATTGGAATGCCAACTATCATTGGGAATAGCTAAAGGGAAATCACTGCAATGCAAGCTCACAGGTTTACCCTCCAAATACAGTATAACCTAACTTGACCAGGTGAGATTTGACATACATTAAGTACAAAACACTGAGTTGATGCAGCTGAAATAGAGTAGAAAAGGATGTTACAACTACCAATAGACAACAGTTAAGTCTGCAAAAGGGAATCAGGCTGATGGGATTAAGTAACACTTAATACATTTCTCCTAGTTCTGTGGCTCAGTTCACTCACCAGAATGAGCAGCAAGAGCAGTGGTGAGAGAATCAGTGCTGTGAATGTGTTAGATACCACAGTGGGAGGCCTCTTCTCAGGTTCCCTGAAGAGGTGCTGCAAACAAACAAACTCAGCTAGTAATAAAGTATTTAACAGAAGACCTTCTCAGCCACATGGAAGACCAGCTGCAGCCCTGCTCCTGTCTGGTATGTGTTGTTCTGGATGACAAGCATTCCTCTGAAGGCAAAGCACAACTCTTTAAAGTAGCATCTATTGCAGTCTGAACATTTGATCTCTTGCTCAGTTAAGTTTTCCTCATGCTCATAGAAGCAGTGGTTAGCTTGTCAACAGCACAAGCATTCAGAATGATGCAGAAAGCTTTCTGCGGTGCCAACTACCTGCTCTACTTCTCTTACTTCCATCTTCTCACTGACAACAGTTGTTCTCTCCTGGTAGGACATATAGCTCATTCATAAAGCAGAGGACTGCAACACATTTCTATCCATTAAGTGGAAAATCTTTTTTTCTTTAATTACTTTACTTACACACTATTAACACTTCTGTGACAGATTACTAATCCAAACAAAGTTATATGAGAACTAAGACTAGATAAATTAAACTAGGATTAGGCCTCTCCCTCCAATCTCTGCACATGGCTTTTGGTTTTGACTGTACCTTAATTTCAGGCTTGGGAACAAAGAGGTTCTTGGACTGGACCGTGGATGGCACATCCTCTTCTGGGAATTTAATCACAACATCAGCCTAAAACAAAATCACAAACTTCAGGAACTCCAATGTTTTTTTAAGTTTTCTAAAACCTACTACACTACTGCTGCCAGTTTGCAACTCATGGCAACCACACATTGACTCATTTTGTCTTAAGGGAATCTACAAAAAAACCCTCCAGAACGGAAAAAGAAACTTTTCCTAAGCAGAAGTAACATAACTAGAAGTTGGACTTATTTCCAGCATAACAAGTACAGAAAGCCTAAACCTTGAAGTGTTTGCTGTGAACTTATAACTGAAGTAACAAACACTCTCAAGTTTCTAATCTACCCTATGATAAGTAAACTTTTATCTAAATCTCAGGTTGAAGCTCACTTGGAGTTTGAAAATTGAACTGCAAACCCCAGACTAGTCTGCTGGACTGTCAGGCATCCCAACATTGCCACGCTTCCAGCTACGTACCACATTCCACAGGATTGGATTTTCCAGAGTGGCATCTCCAATTATCAAATACAGAGTATAGGTACCAGAGGCAGAGTCAAATTCAGTCTTCCTTTCAGAGGTATCCAGTTCAAACTTGTAGACGTTTTTGCTATCTGGTTCTGCAACAAAAACTACCTCCTGGCCAGTCTTCTGGTTGTGAAGTCGGACAAAAGTCTGAAAAGAAGGATTAAAACATTGTTGGAATATTTCACTGTGTGAAACGAGGGACTGGGGAATGAACCGGGAGGTCTGCTGCCTCTAATCCTGAACAATCAGGAAAATACAATGCCTCTTCAAATAATTCCATTAACACAAAATCAACACTGTCCTGAGGCCTACAAGAGGTACAGAGCAGTATAATGAATGGTGGTGGAGAAGTGCAACAACATACAAGAGGGATGCATGCATACATGCTTTAAACAAAATAAATATATATATATAAAAAAATATAAAGTCTGCAGTCACGGACTTTCTAAGCAAACAATCTATATTCGAAAGGTCAGAAATGACCTTTTTACAGTGCAAACTACTGAAACTAATTTTACTGCAGCACACGCAGTATCAGGGCAATAAGAGACTTCACTGAACATACAGGCAAAACAAATGGTCTGAATCCACTTCCCTCCTACCAAGAAAAGTAATTTTTCCACAGTCCATGTCAAAAACATAAGGCTTTTCAAAACCTACTGAATCTCTTCAAGAGCAACTGTCATCTCAGATGCTACAAAATGGAACGTTGTGCTGACACAGTAATGACAAGAATTTGTTCTAACCTGGTGAGGAATGAGATCAGCTCCACTGTTCACATCTATCAGCTGGAAGGATAGAGCAAAATTCTGATGGCTGTCAGCGGTGAAGGAGCCCTTGGCTTTGGCTGGGTAAGCTACCCTAGAAAGCAGAAAACAAACAGAACTGAGGTGATCATCCAAAAGGAGGCCTGGTGTTCTGTGAAGAGAACACACTCAGATTTCTGCACAAGAAGGCTGTATCAATACAGAGAGGGCCTCAGTGAAGCTATGCAAATGAAGGTAAATCCCATAAATTACATTTTAACTGATGGCAATTAAAAAAGCATCTAAAAGTTCAAGTAAACCTAGCCACAATATAATCAAACCCCCCAAATACATTGCACGTGTGGCGTTAGAGCTTCTCTATCAAAGTTCAATAATAACAGAAACAGTAAAACAAATATTTTAACTTGCTTTTGCTACAGAGAGATGACACCAGAAGAACAGAAGATTAAGGTTGGCTTGTTTCTTGTAGTACTTACTTTAATATTAAGGAAAACGCCCTATAAAAACAATCAGCATTCTCCCACCAAAAAAGAGCTTGTTGGCATTCCAGAACAAGATTTCCCTGGTTTAGCTTAAGCAGGTAAAGCTCAGAAGACCTGTAGCCTACAGACAGAATTTCCCCTTTACGAGTCACACAATGAATTGTTTTACCTGGTTGTTTTTGGTGCAATGCTCTGATCTTTATCCACTGTAGAAAGATCTACGTTAGTAATTCCAACTTCTGTGGACACTTTTACTTTCAGCTGCAACAAAACGCAACAGAAAGTTATGGTCAATTATGGTCAAGTTCATTTCAGAAGCTTTAGTTCTTCCATCCCCTTACCCACAAAGAATCCTTCACTGAGCCAAAGCAGAACTTAACCAGAACAGGCAGATCTACAGCAAATTCCCTTTTGGCAAAGCTCCTGCATCAGCCACTAACCCCAGCCCACTCCCTTCCCCTCCACAAGCTGCCATCTCTGACTACAGCCGATTCTCAGTCATGCTGGAGTTGGCTCCCCCTGGAGCACTGCTTTTAATGAAACAGTCCAAATATCTACACCCAACTAGTTTTCCTCTAAAACAAGAAGCCAGCAATTAAAACTGGCATTGCATACAACTTGGAGCCGTACATGCATGTGTACTTCTGTGTCCTGGACAGCAACCTGAGACGAGGGAAGTCTCCGGACAGCAACCAGCTATGCCTGTGTTGGCTCCTAAAGCTTAACAGGTTTCTGCTGGTTTTATTACCAGCAGGCAACAGCCAAAGCATTCCTGCAGATCTGCAATGTTTTTATTCTTTTAAACTGTGCCTCTGAAGGAAGGCTCGCTATTTATCATTTAGAGCATGGCAGCCAATAAGGCTCTGCCATTTATCACAACTCCTCTGTGCTAAGTGCTCCATAAATTCAATGATTTCCTGCCCCTCCCGCCCCAAACCACAGACAGTGAGCTGCACTGGGTTTGGCCAACTCCATACCTCCTCTCAAACACAAGCAGTTCCTACAGTGTGTAGTTGTTAATTAGCACATTTGTTCTCACAACTTACAAATGCTCCCCAGGAGAATTAATCTCATTGCCAAGAGATTTTCCAACATATACTACAATTTGTTGCTGCTCTTTTTGCTCGTGTGAAACAGCCCCCACCAAACGATTCAGGTCTGACTTCAAACACAAAAACAATTTTGACAGTTCCTTTACAATGAAAGGTGTAATTTAATAAAGAAGCTGGTACTGAAAATGGATCCATTAACATACAGACTAACCGTAACAAAACTGTATTTCATTCCAAGGTGGGAGCAAAGAAAGATGAACTAATGAAATAACCATTAAAAAAAGCAAAGTGACATGAAGGCAACTCAGAGCTGCTGCACACAGCCCCTCTAACTGAACAGTACACAAACATCTCTCAAATATTTTAATGTCAGGAAATGCAGGCTCTGCCTGGAGTAATAACCCACTGGTTTAGCTCATTACTGTCAAAAACGACAGGTGCATTAAGGACAATTAATGCTAATAACAGTAAGGAAAAAAAACCAGTTCCCCCAGCAGTCCTCCCCCATAACAATGTGTCTTATTAGAAGCAGCTCACACAAAGCCACCCCAGCGTTAATGCATTCCTACTGGTACTTCTATGTGCCAGCAGCGAGCTTAAGCAGGGCCAATCAACCCCCTTTTGACACTCCTAAGTGCCATTACTACTACAATGACAACATCAATTTGACACACACCATAAAGGTCAGCAGTTGTAAGTAAGTGTCTTCCTCTACTCCATGCTGATGATGTTGCAAGACTTTAAAAGCTAATCTTTTCCTTAAATAGGCAACTAAAAGCAAAAAATTAACTCTATGAATAGTCATCTCTGGAGAAGAGCACTGTCAGCTGTTGACACTACAATGAATATATGAACAGCCAGAGGTCACATGCTTCTCACCATTATCCAACTTGAGGAGGAAAGTAAAACCAAATGTTTAATACAAGACTCCTCTTTAGAGAGATATTTATACCCAGTTAGGAGACGCCAAAAGACCACCAACGCTCTTTTCTAAAGCTCTAGAGCTTACACAGGCAGACGACATCAAATGCTTAACTTCCACACATTGGGCAAGCTCTAGACAATCACTCGGCTGCTAGCCAAGCCTTGTGATTTACAGGTTCTGATCTGAATGCTCTGAAGAACATTGTTAGTAACTGTTTTTGCCTAGCTACTTTAAAATATGGGCTGCTACATGAACACTTCCACTACCAGCCTTTGTTCACATGCCATCAAATCAGCAAATATCTAAGTGATAAGTCACTTCTGAAGTTTACAGAAATCTCTTTTGATCATACGCTAATCTGGTTACTGGTCATAATCCTGAGTCAAAATCCAATCCATGTGCCAGAAAAACACATGCTAAAAACGCCATACAACATTCTTAGCAGGCAAATAAAAAGCTGTTTCACTGAATAGCACAGAAATGAAATGCCACCCAATCACATACCCACCTCAACTTTGTTAGCAATAAATCTGTTATCTCCATCAACACTGATAGAGAAATCATAATATCCACTTGCAGGTTTGATATTCATGAAGTTCAGCTCAAAGACCTCCCTACAATTAAAAACAAAAAGCAAAGTGTTAAGTACCCTCCAGGACACAAACAGAGCGGCCTACAAGTAAGTAACATGCCTTGCTAATAAGAAGTCTCTAAATCTATTAAAACAGTCAAACAGAAATGCTGCAAAAGCTAAAACTAATTAGCATGGGATAAAATGTGTTCAATGTTCCTTCAAAGTCAGGAGCATGTTGCAACTTGGCAATCAAAAGACCTATCCAAAAGAAATTCAGCACAACAGGGCGCTGTCATCCACTGCCCACAAAATGTAACAACAGCAGTTTGAGTTTTCCATCGTACAAGCATATACCTGGTAGAAAAACATAAAAGAGAAGCAAACACAACCTTGTTTAAATAACATTAATTTTCCCTCAGCTCTAGCATAAGATTAAGCTCTTACCCTGACAGAGCAAATGCTGTCTGTTGGAGAACAGTGGCTTTGGTAGATGCAGACTTGGCGTAGTCCAGCTTTACAGAAGCCTGAGTGAGCGGCTTGGACATAACATTGGTCACTTGAAGCTAAAAGAGCAAAAGAAGAATTTCTGTTAAATCTACCATCTCACAAGGACTGCAGCAGCACAGACTGCCCCTTTCTGTATTATGTACTCAGGCTCCTCTCTTGTCCCATGTCCCAGACTAACTTAGTCCCTTTCAACATAGCTAATGTTTGCTTAAAAGCTGTCTTCTACAAGGTTTCAGTGTGCGTTTTCAATGTAGTGTCTGCTACTCCTTGGGCAAGCACAGGTTTCTAACAAGTTTTCATAAAAGTACTAGAACACCAAACTGACTGCAAGCTGGGTCTTGGAGCCTACAATTCAAGGTATCACCTTACACATTCAGTTTGCCCAGATCCACAAGATGAAAGACTGAGCCAAGAGATGAGTTAAGGTTTTCATATAAGAACTCACCCTAAGTATAGGCTGATGGTGAGACACAGCTGCAGGACCATCAGGGACAATGACCACAGGCAAATGGTAGCGGTTGTGGGATAGAGAACCTGCGGCACAAGCAACGCTGAAGGCCTCTGAGAGCGTCTCAAAATTTTTCTTGCTAAAAATGGCATTCATCAACTGGATAATTTGATCCTGAAAAACGAAAACCACACATGAGCACCAGCAGCTTACCACAGCTGGCTCAGTAAAACGTTATTAACAAAAACACCATTCATATAAACTGGTTAATTTCTCCCATTTGATTTTAAAATAACCCAAGTTACAAGGTAGCCCCAAATTAGCTTTTGAATGTCACATTATCATTCTTATTCTTGGCATGAAGGTTCCAACCACAATCATTCTAATTGTGTTAAAAATGCACAAAACCAGAATTTGGATCTACCTCTTCAGACTACTTGTTTAAGAATGGAAGATGCTGTCAGCTCAACTATCCAGACTGCATGCGGCTGCCTGGGCTCCAGGAGCACTACAACTGCCTACATACAGTGGAGAAGGGCTAAGATACATGTTCTGGTTACCAGCCAAACTGGGACAGCCTTGAAGAGGTGATGCAAAGCAACCTAGTGGCTCTAAAAGGAGCCAGTCCAGGCTCACACAGGCTTATTCCCTTGGGCTTAAGCTAAGAGGCAATGCTTTGAAGCAGTACCCCTAAGAGCATAGATCTGACTAGGAGCACCCTGACTTTGTAGTGTTAATACACCTGCACTGCTCCCTGCAGACTACACTGTATTAGATTCTTCCATTACTTCCTACTAGTATGGAAAATGAGGGTTTGGTTACCTGTACTTCTATCCAAACAGAGGATTGTGAGCTGATTTCTAACCAGAAATGAGAAGGATCAAAGAATCCCAAATAAAGCAATAGTTATGACTATTTCATGACTTGCAGACAATGAACACTTGAATGAAATCCACTGCATCTCAAATGTTCAGCCTCATGCTTGTATGTCAGTGTTCATTAACACAGCACGTGACTACAGTAAGCATTCAGATAGATGCTACAGAACTCCTGCATAACACAAATGGTTTTTCTTTTATGTGAAGTGGATGGCATGGCTCCATATATTAATCAACAACTGACAAACACACTTAAATTGAGAGAAAAATAGTTCCCATTTTTTCCACATATAAAATCTATTTTTAAAGTGAATTTTGTGGCTTTTATGAGGCACTCACGCCATTCATAGGAGATAAAGCTTTAAAGTCCTAACAACACTTCTGACAGCCCAATTTTGAATCAATACTAAACAAATTTCCTTAATTGATCTTTTTATTCTTTTCTTATATTGTTTGGATGCCGACCATTAGAATTGTGTGTAGCAGAATCACCACCTCAATGGCATTACAAAAATTACTTTGCAGTTCACCTGCTGGCAGCAGCATGGAAGAGAGCCAGCAGTAAGCTCAGATGCCTTATACTGGCTTCTGTCTCAACTGACGCTTTGGCTTGTACTTTTGGGAGCTGCCATTCTCAATTGAGTGTGAGCACTTTGGTTTACTTGTTACAAAACAAAAAGAAAACCAAACAGGTAGAGAACTTGAAGTAATAATTTCTAGCTTGATCAATCTCCAAAGGAATTTCCAAACAACCTTTAATGTTAGTACAGATGCAAGTTGTTGGATTCCTGAAGAAGTATAGTACCAATGTTGCCTCCTCTTTGGACACTAATTTGGGTGTCTGTATTTTCTCACAAGGAAATAACATTTGTGAAACAGTCTGAAGTGTTGCAAAGCACCAGGAAAGTGCCAAATACCTGAACAAACTCTGAAACAAGAGCTTTATTCCCCAACAGCTTCTCTCAACAAAGAAAAGCGAGGCCTCACCTGCAATTTCCTTCTGTACATTTGGGAAATAAAACCAACACCACACAAATTCAGCCTATGATCTTGAAGACAGAATTCCCTTCCGCATTCAACATTCACACCGAGATCACCCTTTTTGCAAAGTGTGCTCATTGCTTTTTCCAGTAGAAGTTCTACTTAGTTATGCCACCCACTTCTGGGGCGCAACAGTGACCAAGTAGATCCTTCTTGTGAGCTACAGTGTGTGAAGGAGGAAAAGGCAGGTACAGACCTCCTTCATTGCTGGTTCTGTTCCCACATGGTCTGACAGTTTATAGGCAGCAGCAACAAACAGTGCAGTAGTCTCAATTCCTTCTTCAAACTGCAGATAAACTCCACCCAAGTCATCCAGGCGAGCAACAAGATCCTGAGAGAAAAAGTCATTTCTATTTTAACTGCATTCCAGTAGATCCAGAGAAGTTAACTGTGTTGTTCAGTGTCTAATCAAGAATATTTGTAGTGGATTCACTGGAGTACTTTTACATAATTAAGAAATAAGAAGAAAAAAATATCTTCAGCCTTTACTAATTTAATTATATTTAAGTCAATGGACTTTATATCACAGTCCATTGTGACACAGTTGAAGTTCAGGGAAAATAACTGCTTGAAATTAAGAGCCAAGCCAACTCACATGATGCAGAAAAGGAATTAGCTAGATTGGCTTTTCACTATATGTTTCATCTTAACATATCCTTTAGTATTACGGACATCTAGCAAAACTTCCAGAATAACAGGAGACCACAGTGTGTCCCTACCTCTATCTCTTCAACAATGCCACTTAAATCTGCCTGCTGAGACAAGTAAGATGCTGTCTCCAAAGCCTGGATGGTTCTGAAACAATAAAAAACAAACAAGCGTATGATTTTTGTTTCTTAGAAGAAACAAAATCAAAGCAACTCAGCCTCTATTCCACATGACGTGTAAAGTAGCCATTAGTGTGTTCAGCTGACCCCATGCAACGAACACACTGAGATTTACTGAAAATATAGAGTTCATTAAAGAATGCCGTGTTAGTTATATCAGCTTTGCAATAAACTCATAGATTCAAAGGCAGAGAAGAAAACAGACTTTGATCTCTGCATTGCACAGCCCTCCAAACATGCTACTGATGCTTCAGTCTACTACTACTCTAGTTGTCCACTACAACTAGATTACAAAGCCAAACATTAAAATACCCTGCAGTGCAAAATCCAACCGACAAGAAGATATGCACAAAACAGTGACATGTTTCTGTTTCAAAGACTTACGCCAGCACATTTTCTTCTTTACTGAGGCGAGCCGTCAGAGCACTGAGTGCTTCCTGAGATGCTAAAGGAAGGCCAAAGCTGCTGAGGGCCCCAACAGCATGGAAGATCTGGGTGATTGAAGAATCCTCACTGACAGCTGCAAGCAGCAGCTCCCTGGTCTCATTCGAAATGGTAACCTGAGGAAGAGTACAGGAAATACACTGATTCACACTTGAGAACGTGTCTTACTAGTCACCACTGACTTGACTGGTGAACTACTATAAGTTGTGGGGAAAAATACATTTATCACTCATTATATTTTAGTTTAATTAAGTACCTAAGCATTGCTGACAACTCTCAATAAGTCAGGATAACCCACAAGTCAGATTTATCATGGCAACTTCCTACTACCTGCTTTTCACCTCAACACAATTGTGCAGCACCCACTGATACTGATGAAAAGTGAGGCGTGTGTAAAGCAATCACAATGTGTAAGTGCAGCAGTCTCTATGTGTACTGCTGCAGTCATTCAATACAGGCCTTTCATCCCAACACCTTATCATCTGTCCAAAGACTAAAGAAGTGATTCTGCTTTTGTGAATCCTATTCAAATGCACTGGCTCCTTTTTTTCCATAGCTACTGATGTTTCATCAAGAGATCCCTGAAACACTCCAACCTTCTCTATTATCGCTTTTATCTACTGATTTACTGTGTATAGGTTGAAAGAACCTGTACCATCAGGCAGAAGGTCAGAAAACAGCTGAATTAGGTGGGTAAAAAGGAAGTAGAAAACAAGAAGCTGATGGATACCAAGAGTGAAACGCAGACAAAGGAATATTAAAGTCATTTACTCATTCTGTTCTAGTTATCTGGTTGGTATTAGCCAGGTAAAGAAAAACTCTGTAAATCTGCACATCAGTCAGGGCAGATAAATAATGTCTCATGTCTCAAGATGCAGTAAGTAGCACAATTTTAAACAGATTTTACACATACCAGATTTAACAAAACATGACCTTTTGCAGCTGTGCCTAGACTTTCCATTTACTGACGGACATGCTGTTCAAAATGGAAGGTTAAAAAAACATTAAGAAGGCTGTTCCAAAAGTAATGCCTCCTAATGTAAATTGGTGTTGGCCCATGACATCAGAGGCAGACAGTGGTGCTATGGCAGTAGGAGCTGAACCTTCCAGCCAACATTCTGTCACATTTCTGTCTGACAGATGGCAGCAAAGGGGCAGTTTGACAGAAGGGCATCTGACACAGGAGTGTGTGTGATCAAAGAAGTACAAACTGAATTCCTCCATGCAGAAAGAATGGCACCCACTGACATTCCCTGACACCTGCTGAACATTTATGGAGATGAAACAGTGGATGTGGGCACAGTGAGGCAGGGGGTGGTGCGTTTCAGCAGTGGGGCACCTCTGATGGCTGCAGATTTTGATGAGAGCAGCACACACGTTCTTGTTCATTGCTGGTGAAAATGGATAACTAATGATGTCACTGTGTTGACAAAACTTTGTTTTGTAGCTGAGAATTTATTCTATCAAATAGTGTCATTATGTTCTTTGTATCTGCTATAGTTTCCATGGAAATAAATGCCAGGCATTACTTTCTGTGAGACCTACACAGCTTCTTCCACCCTGTAAAAACATCAGAAAGTGCCTGAGGAGACAATATTGGATCAGGTACTCAGGGATGCAGTGAAAAAATTCTTGCTTCATATATTTGAACTTTACCATGTCTGGGACGCTTTGTAAGTTATGTCCTTAAGACATAACAGAGTACAACCCACTATGAGAAAGTCAAATAGAAACTATGCTTAAAAAGGAATGAATAAAGATATTGAGGTAAACGTTTACTTGGTAACACCTGTCTTTAGAAGTTAGAACTCCAAACTCACCTCGCAACCAGACAGGACACGAATGGACTGTGCAGCATAGAAAAGGGAATCAACACTGCTGGAGTCTACATGGGATTTGATGAAACTGCATGCAGCCTGCAAAGGGAGAGATCTCAAATTATGCATTGTCTTAAGCCACCAAGAGAAGATTTCAATTATATGGACGATTTCACATATGCTGATGTGTATTATTGTATTGAATAAAACATAAAACCACAAAACAAATGAATTTCAGTGCTTGTGATGCAGCAGAACATGGCTCCTGTTCAATTAGATGAGTGAATTTCAAATTAACTCCACTGCAATCAGCCAAACTTTGAGTAGAACATCTATCAGAAAAGATCTGTGTATCTCTAGTAAGTAAAAGCTTTGAGGACAGAGAACAGGCGAGCAGTTATTCTAAGGGAAAACTTGCTTCCAGCTGTATATCACCCATGTACTTACTCAGTAGCAGAATAAAGAATTTGAAAGCATACTGAAATAACAAAAACAGGTAAGCAGCTACAGTATTGGTGAGAGAAATGAGATTATTTACTCTGGAGGAGGCTCAGGAGAGACCTCAGCACTCTACAGCTTCTTAAAAGGAGACTGGTGAGGTGAGGGCTGGCCTCTGCTCCCAGGTAACAGTGATGGGATGAGAGGTGACAGCCTCAAGTTGTGCCCAGAGAGGTTCAGGTTGGAAATCAGGAGACATTTCTTCTCTAAGAAAGAGGTGATGCAATGGCACAGGCTTCCCAGGGAGGTGGGGGAATCACTGACCATGGAGGTGCTCAAGAACCATGGAGATGTGGCACTGAGGGACATGGCTTAATGGGCAACACTGGCGCTAGTTGGATGGTTGGGTGAGATGATCTTGGAGGTCGTTTCCAACCACAGCACCTCAACAGGTCACAGAGGAATAAACCAGAGCATTCAACAGGGATACACTTAAGGCTGTGGTCATCAAACTTGGTACGCATCACACAGATGCCACAAGCCTTTCTTCTGGTTTGCACATAGGAAAAAGTATTTTGTGAAGAAGAGCAGCAAAAATCAAGTGTCCTGCCTGAGTTTGGCACCGGATCTGAAAAGAACCAACGAGTTCTCTGTCTCACATGGCAGCAGTGTGAGTGTGCATAGACTGAAACTGCTTTCACAGAGGGGTGCCAGGGCTGCCATTTTGGACCAGCAAACTGCAAGCTGTCCCAGATGATACAACACCTTTATTCAGACCCTGCAGACACTCAAGGCATTGCCCTGACACTGAATGAACACGGCTGCATTATGCCCTCTTGTAAGGGGAGTAAACTCTTGGAAAGGGCTGACAATAGCAGGACTAGGAGAAATGGTTTTAAGTTAAAAGAGGGAAGGTTTAGGTTGGATGTTAGGGGGAAGTTCTTCACTAGGAGAGTGGTTAGGCCCTGGAACAGGCTGCCCAGGGAGGTTGTGGATGCCCCGTCCTTGGAGGTGTTCAAGGCCAGGTTGGACGGGGCCCTGGGCAACCTGATCTAGTAAATGTGTATGTTTGGTGGCCCTGCCAGGCAGGGGGGTTGGAACTACATGATCCTTGGGGTCCCTTCCAACCCGGCTCATCCTGTGTTTCTCCCCGCAGCACGGCCCGTTGTGAAGCGGATCCCCCTCAGTCCCCATCGTGTCACGCTGCCCACTCACCTTCTCATCCCCCACTCGCAGCCCCAGGCTGTGGAGCCCCACGATGGAGTAATACGCGGCCTGCACGTCAGCGAAGGGCCGCTCCAGAGCCGCCCGCAGCCGGGCCAGGTCCCTCGCGGTGAGGTGGTGGCTGGGGGCGAGGGCCTGGGCGTTGACGAGGACGAGCAGCAGAGCCGCCAGCAGGAACAGCCGCCGGGCTGCGGAGAGAGAACCGAGAGAACCGAGAGAACAGCCCGTCAGCACCGCGGTACCGCGCGGCGCGGCCCGACCCCGGGCAGCCCTCGCCTCACCCGGCGCCGCCATCTTGTTGCCGCTGCCCGCTGGGCCACGGTGCCGCTTCCGGCCCGGCGCGCACCACTGCGTAACGGGGGGGGGACAGAGCGACGGAGCCCTACTCCAGGGGACCCCAGCATCAGCAAAGCCAAACTAGGACGCCATAAAGCTGTAAAAAAGAGTTGAAGCTCCAGGGTAGGGCGAGCAGCGGGTGGCGGCGGGGAGGAGGAGGAGCACCCAGCAGCACCAACGGGCTCCCCCCTACAGTGAGGAATGGTACGTCCCTCCCGGCGGCCCTCTGCAGCGGGCGGGGCGGACCCTGGCAGGGATGTGGGCTGCGCTGATTGGTCGGGAGCTTCCGCGGCGCTCAGCGCGGCACCGCGTCTTAAAGGGGCCGCGACGGGAAAGTGCCGTGTGTCTTATCATGGCGTGTAGTGTCATGGCGTGGCTTGTTGTGTCATGTCATGTTGTGTCTTGTTGTTTCATGCTGCATCATGTCATGTTGCACTGTGTGCCACCGCTGTGCCCCCAGCTCTGCTCATCAGATACCAGCACTTGGCCCCAAAACTGATGGAAAGGGCCGCGCTTCCTCCTGCAGAGGGCACCGGGAACTTGTGCTTCTTGTGCTTGGGCCTTGCTGGGAAGATCCTTTGGCAGCTGGCATCATTAGGAGGCACCAGCACCATGGGGTTCATGGCTGGGGGGAAGCCAGACTGACAGGGTTAACATCCCTCCAGAAATGGCATTTCAGTCCTGCTCAGTCCCAACATGGGCTCGAGTCCACGTCAGATGATAGCAAACATACAGCCGTGCTGCCTGGAGGGGAGGCTGGAGGCCCACAGACAGCCCGAGGGAAGTGTTTTATGAGATGAGAAAGAGCTGAAGGCCGCTCGTGCAATTAAGTGCCTCCAACGTGGATTTTATTTCAGTGTAATGGGATGGTTATTGCATATAAAAGATGGGCCAGATGGTTGTTAAAACTGCATTTACTGAGTTCTAACAATGGTGCAGCTGAGCCGTGTCCATCGTGAGCTCTCACCCCAGGCTCAGCCTCAGCTCATCCGCACTGGGACTGGCTCAGTCTGTACTGGCCAGCACTGGGGCAGAGGCTTCTTCCAGCACACAGTGAGCCCCACACCTGTATTACAGTCTGAGTCGTTCCCCCCCACCCTGCTGCTGCCCTTCCTTCTTTGGTAAAAACTCCAACAATTCCCTTTTTAGGATGGATAACGCTACTCTGGGAATGTTCCCACTCCCATAACCCACTCCCAGCCCCGAACCCACTGCAGCACTCAGCCTTTGGGGGCTAAAGCACATTGCCTGTAAATGGTTCTCAGGATACCCTGGCCACAACAACCCCAACCCCCTCCTGTCCCAGCCCCGTGGAGGGCTCATGCTGCTGAACCTGCTTTCCAGTGCACCTCTTCCCGGTGGCATGAAGGTAATGGTGCTCTGGCTGGGGGCTGCCTGCCATGTTATTACTCCTGGAAAGCTCTCCCTGATGTATCTCAGCTGAGAGACATGTTTTTGTCTCATTAAATTGTTTATATAAGTGTTTGGTGGGGGCTGCCGCTCCTCCCTGCCTCATACTGCTTTGTGCCCTGCTGGTTCCTCCATCCCTTCTTGCCAGAAGGGACAAGGGGCCTGCCCACACTCCTGTACCCTGCCCCATCCCTTCCTCCCAGTTGTCTCTGTCTCCCAGGGCTGCTCCCCATCCCCACACTGGACTCTCCCACTTATCCCAATCTTTCCACTCGTAGCTCCTCCTGGATCCTCCTCTCACCCCCCCCACACACCTCCAACCAGCCTTGATGATGTATCCAGTCCTGCCTGCCCCATAAGAACTGGTGTGGGTCACCCACCCCACGAGGATGGATGAGGTTGTGAGCTGGGGCTCCATGCAAAGGTTGCACCAGATGGGTTGCGTTTGTGCTGCTCCTGCCGTACATGTTGATGCTCTCAGTTTTTGGGGGGGATGATGTCAGACTAGGCTGCTCAGCCAGATTCCCTCTGCAATGGGGAAGAAGATTGAGGGAATGCAGCAGTGAGGGCAGGGGATGCAGCCAACATACCCCATGGCAGCACACCTGTCTGCTGTGACCCCCACTCTTTCCTCTTTGGCTTTTTTCTCTCCCATGTTCCCCAGCAGAAGTCAGCCCCATGTTTAGTGCCTGCTCTGCAGGACAGCGGGAGTCCTGGCATTCCCTGCTCTCCTCCAGACATGAAAGGGATGCGCAGACAGGTATCACACTGTTGGCTCACCCCACGTTTTTTCCTGGCTCCTGTTTTTGTCTGGCATACCAAGATCAGGTGTTTTGCTGGCAGCTTCTCAGACCCTACTGAGGTAAAACCAAAGCAGGAGGAATTGGCAGGAGAATATTAGGGTTAGGGTTAGTGGGAGGCCAGACTGGAGGGAGCGAGAGGATATACCTCCCCTCCCATCAGTGGTAACTGTGGGCATCCCTCTGTCAGCACCAGCACTCCCGCTTCTTGCTTTTCCTTCCACCCATCCATCTCAAGGCAACCACATTAGTGGGAAATGCTCTTCTCCTTGAAGAAGAGTCCTTTGCCCAAGGGTTTTCTCTGTCAGCCCAGAAGGGGTTTGCACGGAGGTTGGGAGGACACTGGCTTTAGAGGGGGACAAAGGAGTGTGGGTAGAAATGGGAAGCTCAGCAGTATGTACCAACTTGGGCTGGTGCCACCCCAGTCCAGGGCACTGAATCTGTGCCCATTACCTCAGTTGTTTGGGATTTATCTACCTGGGTGGCTGTGAATCCAGTGCTGAGGTTGAGGTGGCCCTGTCCCATCCAGCCCCAGGAAGGTGGGACACATTTCTGTCACGTCTGCCTGAGCACCACCAGCCCCGTGCTGGGGCAGCTGCTGAGAGCTTGACAGCTTGTTTGGATGGAAAGCAGGGGAGAGACGTGCCGGGAGGGGCTGCCGTGCCCCATTGCACTCAGCAGGGATGCATCCCACCCTGCAGGCCTGCAATGTTTCCCATATGGCTGGTATGATGATCTGTACAAAACTCAGCGTATTGCCTTATTTCAAAGTGGTTGCAAGCAGTGCAAAGTCATGACTCCACTTCCCCAGATTTCCCCTCTGGAGCAGCACCAGCAGCTGAGTGTGGACACACTGCAGACTGCCCACGGTCCTGTGGGGATCCTTACAGCTCTCCTTCTGTGCAGGAATACAAGCAAGGTGCTGCTGCCTGGAGCAATCCCTGTTCTTGGCTTCCTGTAGGTGGTGACGGGTGGGGGGGACCTGCATGCACGCATGTGGTAGACATCCCAGCTTGGCTGATAGCATTTCCCTTCTGCTCCGGCTTTCCTCAAGGCCATAAATAAGAACTGGAAAAAAAAAAAAAAGCCACAGGGAGCACTCAGAGAAACTATTAAAAATAATTAAAATAAAACCAAATGAATAAACAGAGAGAGACCAGAGAAATAAACCTGTGCCGATGTCCCTGAGCAGCACGACTCCGAGCTGCCTGATGGGTTTGTCTGTTGCCTCCCCGAGGGAGGAGCTGGTTTCCGAGTGTTTTAGTGCCTGCAAGCATCAGGTTGGGTTTCCTCTGATTGCAGCAGCTCGGTTTGCAATTCTACTTTATAAATATTCAAGCGCCAGATGCTTGAAAATATGCCTGTGATCCCCCCTGCCCCACCGGGATGCGGCCTCACAGTGCTATTGTGTGGAGTGGGCTGCCAAAGCCAGCTGCAGCAATGGCATTGAAGGTAAAGCTGCTCAGTGTGGGTTTGGTGCTTCTCTGACACATCAGACACCCTGCTCCTTCCCGTGCTGAACACTGCAACCTGAAGGTCTTCCCGTAGAGGAGCTGAAGCTGCTCCCCACCCCCTCTCTGATGGCTTATCCAGGGATGGGGGATCAGCAGCAGCACAGAAGGAAGAAACAAACAGGTGAACACCAACCCAAGGTGCAGAGTCTGCTGTTTGGCTGGGCTGGAGCACAGCAGTGGTGACAGCAGGGGACACAGGGAAGGGGAACAGCAGCCCCACACCCCACCAGCCCCCACGGTGCCTGTGAGCCCCAGCTCCTACTTAGTTTTCCCATTTCTTGCCAAAATCACTCCGGTGCATGTCAGCACACTGTCATTTCAGGAATCTCGTTTCGGAGAGGCTTTCCCCCTCCTTCTCTCCCCTTCTCTTTTTTTTCCTTTAGATACAAACCAGAGACAGATCCTTTTTATTGGGTGTGAGGGCAGGGCTACCACACATCCGGCCTCCCTCTGCTCCCACCCCAAAACGATGCTGGAGAGGAACTGAAGGACCTGGGCCAGTTTTTGGGATGCTTCAGTCAGCAGCACATGGGGCCATTCACGCATGTATGTGTGTGTGCAGAGATGCCATGCAGCCCTGTGTGGACATGTGGGAGAAGTGCAGACCAAGAGATGGGACTTTAGGAGCCTCATGGGAGAGAGGTGCTTTTTTTTCATGTTGGGGACTGGAATCCTATTCCCAAAGGAGCCCTGCTCCTTCATAGTGCTCCTGGGAGGCAACCTGTGACACAACCCCATGGCAAAATGGAGACTTCTCCAAATAACTCCTCCACCTTTCTGGGAGCAGCAGAAAGGAAGGCAGATTGCTGCTGAAGAATAGCAGCAAGGAGCAGGATAACCTGTTGAAGAACCGTCCTCATCCTCTCCAAGATGCCTGGCCCAGGAAGCAAGAATGATCTTCTTAGGTCACTGAAGGATAAAACCTTCCCTCTGTCTTCTGAGCTGCCCGTTTGCAGCCTGCTGCCCCAGGTAGTTCTGTGTCCAAGGGATGGGGCTGAGAGCAACCCCCTCCCAGCACCAACCCATCTGGAACACAGCCTTACGAGCACACGGGTTTGTTTAAAAGTTCACTGAAGTCTAAAGGGAGAGCTTGTCTCAGACGCGCCCTGTGATGCTTTTCCATCTTAACTCACATCAAATCATCGCCGGACATTTATTGTTTCTGGGCACACTCCAGTTCCTCCAGGAGATAGCATTCAGAGGGCCCCTCTCATTTTCCTCCCTTTGTCCCCAGGCTCAACCCCCTCCCCTATAATTTCCATCCCTCGAAGCGTCCAACTTCAACACCCCCAAAGCCCCACACTGGGCTGGATCGAGATCCCAGAGGGGTGAAGTGCTGTGTGTACCTGCAGGGAGGAGAAAACAGAAGGTCCAGACACAGAAGGTGCCAACAGGAGTGGTGAGCAGTATGGGGAGGGCTGGATGGAAGCAGAGCACTGCAGTATGGGGAGGAACCATGAACTGCAGCCTCCCCTCCCTCCTGACCCATCCTCCAGAAGAGACAGGGGTGAGGAGATGCCGGAGCTGTCTGTGTGCCAGGATTCCTGCTGACCGGTGGTTGATGCTCCCTGCTGCCATTTGAAAACTGCTGCAGCCTCAGGATAAAGTTTCCAGCACAAATACTTGGAGGTTTTCACTCCAGATTTATGTTCCAAGAGTAATTTCTCCATATTCATGCAGGGAGTCTGCCTTTCTGCGGGTGTAAATTGGTGGACCTCTGCTGCCTGCACTGATTTATATTAGCTGAGATGCTGACCCCAAATTTGCCGTTTGCACAAATATTCCTGCCAATAAAACTGTTATTTAAAGTATTCACAGAGAGTGAGCCCAGGAGGCATGTGAACATGGTCCAAACAAATCTAATTAAAGCTTTCATCCAGAAAATTCTTCCTTGCTATACAACAAGAATCCATACATGAGTACTCACCCTCACCCTAGTGGGCTCAAAAAACCCACTTTGGAGGCTCAGGGTAATCAATACTTTTGCCACAGAGCTGCACTGGGCACTCCCACACCACCCAGGCATTTGTCTTAGGATTCCTCAGTGATCTTTTGTCCTCCCCCTACATCTCATGTCTGAACAGCGCCATTCTGGATGGCTCTTTGCAATGCGGAGCAGCTCTGTGATCCACAAGTCCAAGTGGGTTGTGGGGAACCAGGTATGTGCTGCTGGCTGGGCTGCTTTGGGAAAGGCTCAAAAGGAAAAGTCCTGGTGGGGGCTCAAGGACAGACATGACATCCCTGATCAGAACTGATGTTTTATTGCCTCATTATCCAGAGGACTAATGGTGCTGGAGCATGAAACCTGCATCCTTTACAGACACCTTCACCTGCTGCTCCATCCATCAGACTGCTGGCAGGTGAAACATTTCTGCCCTGCCTTATAAAACAGAGAATGAGACACCCCATCACCCCAGCCCAAATCCAAGGAATGGAGGCAGTGGATCATCTAGCCTCTTCTTTTCCTATTTCTTCTGCTCCTTCTTCCTGTCTCACTCCCTTGTTTAAGCTGACATTAAGTGGGAATCATCCCACCTCTGTTTTCTTTCCTGCTGCCCCTCCAGTAAGCTAAAAAAACAACCCCCCAAGCCACCCTCATTTCATCTGCCCTCCAAAAGCCCCATGTTTTTCCGCAGGATTCCAGCAAGATGGCCCTGCAGGCATTTTCCAAGACAGGAGAAGCTTCAGACCGGCAAAAATGTGTAGAATTCAGCCTATTCTGTTCCCTTACCTTTTGCTGACCTTCATGGAGCGGCAGACAGGCTGCGTGTTCCCTTGCTCTCCTGTCACTATGCTGGAGAGCTGAACAGACAGAGTGGGGCTGAGGGTCAAACCCACAGCTGCAGCTCACCTGAAGAACTCTGAGGTGTGGGGTCAACAGAGTCAAGGGATGTCTCGTATGGAACTGCAGTGAAAAGCTGAGGCTCCCAGCTGCTCCAACATAGAGGGTGTTCTTCATGCAGCTCTCCATCACCCAGCCACCGGGGGTTTCACAATGCACTAGGGGGAAACAACAACATCTCTGAAGACAGTCCTTGGAATGACAAAGGAGATGCTTCCTGAGCTGTGGCCTCATGCAGTGCAGAGCCCAGGGCAGGGCCAGCAAGTGGTGGCTGCACCATTGGTGTTTTTTTTCACCTCAGGTTTCCAGGGTCAGGGTTATCTCCTTACTGCTGACACCACAGGTATTTGCCATATGTCGCATGCAGACTCAGAGCTTCCAGTTTACACCATGAAAAGGCCATCACAGACCATGGGGGCTGTCACATCACTTCCACAAAGCACTGAGCATCCCACTGAGCACCCTCAGCAGGACGGGAGGCACATGGGGCATGGTTTAGTGGGTGCGGTGGGGGTGAGTTGGTGGTTGGACTTGGTGATCTTAGAGGTCTTTTCTGACCTTAACGATTCTATGATTCACAGCAGGACATGAGCATCGCTGTCTGCTCAAAAGGTGTTTTACAGACACGGCAAATGAAATGAAAGCAGGAGAGCTCTGAGCATCTCCCCAGGGTCTTGTCAAGTCAGCTTCAGTACGGTCAACACCTCATGTCAGCCAGGGACCAGCCAGGCCAGGCTGCCCCAGGGCCCATGAGCTAATTGCAGTCAGGAAATTCAGCATGAGGAGGAGAAGAGCAGGTAACACTCTCCCTCCTTCCCACCTCTGTCCCTCATAAAGCTCTCAGCTGACTCCTGGCTCTGCTCTCCCACATACCTTTTAACACGTGATGCTGATTCCCAGCCTACACAGCATGCATTCTGGAGGGGCTGCATTTATACAGTGGAAAAATATTCCTTCACCCCCAAATTAAAGTAAAATCAGGGCCAAAAGCAAACAAAAGAGCGTGAAATGGGCCTATCAAATCAGCTGAGATTATTAAACTTTCAGAGATCATTTCCTGGCCAGGTCTCTTCCCTGTTCCACTTGTTTCCCTCCTCTGTTCTCCTTGAGCTGAAGCCTTGCTCTGAGCCAACAACCCACCTGTTTCTAAACCAAAAGCTTCTGCTGGGAAATGGGGCACTGGAGAAGTGATGAGGAATTCAATGGAAAGAATAAAAGGAGCCATGCCAGGGCTGCAGAACTTAGCTACAGCTGGGAACAGGATTCCAGAAAGTGGCTCATCCTTCCCGGTGACAATCCTCAGGTGTCCTAGAGATGAGATACTGCCAAGGAGGAGTCCTTGCTTTGGAGTCCAAGCATCATGGAAGAAGCCAGAGCAAACAAATGGCAACCAGGGAAAAAGTGAGAACTTGATTTGCAAGTGTGAAGGAGCAGGAAATTAGGTGGCTGAGCACCAGATCTGTGACAAGCTATGCCACCAACATGTTAGGCGGGCAATGAAATAAGGCCAGTGATGAACCTGGCAAAGCCACCATACAGCCAGCAGCAGATGTATTCAATTAGCCCAAGAGGCAACATCCAACCAAACACCAACCTAGCCAGCGAAACATAGACAATAGACTACTTGTTCCACCAAACAGCTGAGTTAATAGCAAAAACGTGTAGGGAGTGAGCAAGCAGCCAAAAACCCACGCCAGCCACTCAGTAAGTCAATTAACCAAAGACCCACATAATCAACCACTTAAGTAGAGCCGAGCAAATAACTCACAATGAGTTATTTATCCATTGAACTTAGCCTCTAGTTTTGCTTGGGCCACCTCCACGAGTACATGTCAAGCCCCTTCCATTGATTTTCAATTAATCTCATTTTGGCTTGTTTACTCTCTGCATGGCTGGCCAGAAGTTAGTATACGAAGTGCACTCATTATCTGTGATTGCCCTGGAAGATGACATGCCTCCCTCTGTAGTCTTAGATTAGATAAGTACAGTTTGGCCAGTGAATCCCAGTCTCCAGAGCGCCTGAACAAGGCTGCTGCTAGTCATGTTGGCGGTCATATTGTTCAAAGAATGATGCATGAAGCCATGGGTCCCACCATGCGCCATGGAGTCAGACACGACACTGCTGTGCCATGTCCAGCCCTATGCCAGTCCTATGTAGGATGGGAATGCACCATTCCTGGCTTTCCTCACCCTACTTGGCCAAGAAAAGCAACAAACCACAGCAACTGGCTGGGCAGGCTCTGAGTGTGGCCCCACACAGCTCAGGGAGCCATACATTACATTCCTCTCCTCCCAGGGCTGCCGCGAGAGCTGTGCATCCAGCGCTGGCCGAGGAGGAGGCATGTGCTGCTGTCCCAGCGCTGCCAAACCACACTGTCAACTGCTTTACTGCTGCCTGTGAATCTTAATCCCGCAGGCAATATATAACCAGCGGGAACAACACCAGCTTTGAAGTGTGAAGTGGAATATCAGAGCAGTGCTGCTATCTCCTGCCTCTCCGCAGGGCGGGCGCAGGACTGCCAGATTAGCACTAATAGCACTTAGCTCGCTGCGGCAGCCAGCTGAATCAAGTGATCCTTGCTTGCCCTCGTGTCCTAATGAATCGTGTCTGATCCTCACCCCAGGACAGCGAGATGACGCTCACAGCACAGCCCAGACCTCGCTGCTTTTGCATCAGGGCTGGGCAGAATTCACTGCCCTCATCCCTCTTCTTCTATGGTGTTCATGTAGTCAGCCTCTCCTCCAGCTCCCACTGCAGATTTGGTTCGGAGCTCAGCTTTCAAAGAGAACTGACCTCTTGAAAGCCAAGCAAGCGTTGAGCTTCAGCTCCGAGACCAAACAAAACCACCGATTTCACATTATTTCAATGCAGAACTATAAATCAGCTCAGGCTCGGCTTGACTCAAGGCCAAAGCTTGACTGAGAGGTTCATGAACCTTAAGGAATCCTTTGACGAGCTCGATCTGAGATTCAGATTTGTAATGAAACCCCCAAACAGTGAAGTTCTGTTGGTTTCACGTAATTACAGGTTTTGTTGTGAGCATTTCATACAGCTCTGGGGACGCAGTTACACCGGCATAAACCCAGTTACTCTTTAAGAATCAGTAGAGCTGACCTGGACTCGTGCCGGTGTGAGAGCAATCAGCCCAGCCCAGAAAAAAAGGTTATTTTTATTCCTTGGCTTCTGTTTTCCTAGAATCCACCCAATAAAAGATCCCAGCCTCTGTCCAGACAGCAGAAATGTAAATGCCGGTAGAGCATAAACCTTAGCGTACGTCTGGAGGAATTTGTATAAATCAATGGGGTTACTCCATCTGTGGGACTGCTCTGCCTCATTTGCAGATTGATCAAGTGAAATAAAGCCAAGGGGAACCCACAGATCCCTCTGAGCTGGGGTCAGGGATCCTCACAGACTCCAGATTGCTCAGACCTGCAACCGCTGTCACTGAGAAGGGCCGATTTCTGGGTTTGCATCCTAAGAGGTAACTGCTGCTGAGATGTAAGAAACCCTTACATCCCCAGCTTACTGGGGTCAGTGAGCCACAGAGCTCCCATAGCACTGCTTGGCTGGGCTGGGGGGAGGGTGCTGGGCTGCCCAGAACTGCTTCTTGCAGCCAATTTCTCACACAGCCCCAGTTCTCATCAAGCAATCTGAATGTGTGCTTTGGAAGGAAAAACCAGGGCTCTGGGGATGCTGTTCTCCACCCTCACTGATTTTACAGAGTGCCTGCAGTGCTGGGGCAGCACCGGATTGCTCCATAGGGAGAACTGATGTGAGGTACTGAGACAAACCCACCAAGAACCTTTCTGTGCACTCTTCTTAAGTGCTTGCCCATATAATACAATCCTTGCTGCCTCTCCCGCTGAATGATTCCAGGTCTGCTTTAGCTGTCTCACAGGGTTTAAGGTGTGATGACTCAGGGGTGCTCTGGGTGATGACAGCACATTGCAGACTGACCCTACACCACACGCCCTGGGCAGGCTTTAGCAGTGTCCCCATTAACCCTTTTGCAAAGAAGAGATTCTGCTTCATCACAATCTTTGGATGCTAACTTGAACTTTAAAGGAGCTAAATCCAATTCCAAAGAGGAGCAAATCATAATATTAAGGGGTTCCTTCCATATTTATCATTAATACCATTAGCTATTTATACTTAGATCATATTTTTGTAAGCAAAACCAAAACCCCACTGCAATAGAAAATGCATTGCTCTTTCTTTCCTACCAGGAGTGAGGCTCAGGAGAAAGATGCATTCCTGGGTACAGTCCATGACATTAGCAGGGAGAAGCAGAAGCACCATCCAATCCAACCCTCTCCATCAACCTTAGCACAACAAGCACTCACACTTCAAGGCACAACCTCAAGAACAAAACAGAAGACCTGAGCTGAGCTTATATAGAGCTGGAGGCTAGGGCAGGGCTTGTCCAGGTGAGCCGATCAGGGTGCATCCAGGTGCACCTAGCAGCTGTGGGTACAATACTGATGCACCCAAGCCCAGTTGTTTCAGTAGCACCAGACATTTTTGCGTTCATCTCCCCCTCCTTGGCACTTGGCACTCTAGAAAGTCAGGCTCCCAGTGCTCTCCCCTCCTTGCCACGGCTGTGTAGGGATGTTTGGAGGCTCCTTAGGGCACCCCACAGGGCAGCTGGGGCTCCCCCCATGGTGTCCTTGGCCGTAGTTTTGAGATGGGGCTCTATGCTGAATGCACTTCAGCAGACACCATGTTTTGGGCTCTGAGCGCTGCACATGAGTGGGGAGAGCCCGTTTGGGAATAGCGAGTTGTTCCAACTGGATGCGAGCTGCATTTTATCTTATTGGAAGGGGTTTGGAGGTGATGTAATCACTCTGTGTGCTCGTCTGCGTGGGACCAGGAGGAGATGCTGTTTATCATGAGCTGACAAGTCAAGGAAGGATGCAAGCAAATGATCTGGGACTTCCCATGCTGGAGCTCTGGGCTCGGACGTGACTGGAAGCTGTGAGGATTAATGGCCCCGTTGCTGCTGTACAAGGCGTGAATGAATGAAATTCTGTTCCCCTTACGAAGGAATGCCATTAATTTGAGAGGAGATAGTCCAGATTTTTCTCTAGTGTGATGAAAGCAGAATTTGGCCCTTGATCTCACAGAGAAAACGCCTGTCTAGCAAATTTTGAGGCGCTTCTTTCCATTTCTCTTTTTATTTGATTACATTTTCCCCTATCAAAATGTTTAGTTTTTTTTTCCAGTGAATGCACAGAAAAAGGAAGGGAGAGAAGGGCAGGCAGATGAGGACACAGAGGGGCTGACTGAGGGGAGCTGTGCTGGGACAGGAGGGGCTGTGATTGCCAGACCAAGGGCATGGAGATGTGCAGCCCTTTGGCTGGAATCCGTAAGCAAACACCTGCTGCCACCGAAACTGTTTCTGCCCAGCATGGTGTAGAATGGAATCTGGGACAGGAGGGGCTGGCGGGTCCCTGTTTGCTCACATTCCTCTTCTCTTGCAGTTTTGAGATGCTGGGGGAGCAGGGATGTGTGCCCAAGGGCTGATGGGCTCCCATGGCTCAGGGCTTGGAACCCAACAGAACGCCATTCATGAGCAGTTTGTGACAGTGTATAAGCAGAAGCAGCAGATGTTTGTTTAAAAAAAAGAAAAGAAAAAAAAAAGAAATGAGGCAATAATCCAGAATTTTGCTGATATAAACACGATACCAGCACTAAACACAACTGAAGGAAGACAAAAACATCCCAAAGACATAAAACATCAGGCACCCTGGAGAACCTCCAGCCTACATGCGCTGAAATCCATCAGCCTTGGAGAAGTGAACGTTTAACCCCTTTTCAATCCCAAAGATTAATAGTGGGCTCTGATGCTCACCCCTCCCTGGCTATGGGCAAGGTGTACCCTGTGCCATGGCCATCCCGTAGAGGTGATGAAGGCAATGGGGCCCAGGGCTGGGAATTCCCCTCTGCTGGCCCCGCTCCTTCCCCAGTGCTAATTACAGCGGTGCTGCGGGGACCAGCGTGGCTGGACCTGGGGTCAGGCTGAGCTCCACTGCTGGCCCCACTCCACAGACAGCACTGATGTGATTTGACAGGATTTAAGGACACCTGCTACTTTCAGAGACTTTTCTCTTTTGCTGGCGTGTGTTGACAAGGGCAGACATCACTGGAGGGCACTGAGAAGGGAGAGCACGTCAGGAGGGATTGTTCCTGGCTGTGTACCTGGCGGTGAGCGTTGGGCACTGGGGACTGAAGGATTTACTTGCTTGTGGTCCACTCCATCCCATTATTTTAGCATGATTTTGGCTGTTTTATTGCATTTGCTCCCTGGGACTGTAGCCTGCTCACAGCCTCCCTGGCATGGAGCTGGAGGAATTCCGTCAACCCCAGCCTTACGCCAAGGTTACCGAGCAGAGCATGGCCCCATGTGTGTTAATTGTTCACAGACTCATTACTGCCCTTTATTGTTTCTTTGGCCAGGCAGGCTGGGAGCTGCATGCACACTGGTCCCAAGCAGAAAAGCGCTGCAGAATTGGAGCTGGCAGCTCCCAGCCAGGGGTGGCTGCAGGGGATTTTGTTCCACCACTGCTGCTGGGGCTTTGTTTTGCTGTCTCCATCCAATGAAACGAACACTTTCACATGTCACAAAGTCCTGTGGATGGAGCTCAGTCGTGGATTGCCATGCCATGTGGAGGGGCTGCCCTTCACATCTGCTTCCAGGTGAGGATCCAGCCTTGGTGCTCACAACACAGAAGGTCAAATTCTCCTAAAATGCTGTGGGGTCCTCCTGCATCCCTGGCATAGATATCCCAACATCCTGGGTCAGGGTCAGGCCAGAACCCCATCCTGAGTTGGATGCTCAGATGTGGAGCCAAGCTGTTTGGGAACCTTGGAGCTTCTCATGAGATCCTTCAGGTCTGGGCTGATGTCCAGGTGGAAACCTGCCTGCTCCCTCCTTCCTTGTACAACCCCAAAGCTGGCATGTGCCCCCAGCAGGACACGAGGAGTAGATGCATCATGGCAGGGATGCTCATGTCCCTCTGCAGCTGCAGACAGATGAGCCCAACGCTGCTCCTCCAGTTCTGCTGCATTTCAGCTCCACTTCCCTGATGCTGGAAGTAGAAGTGAAGATAAATAAATAACAATAGAAAGAACCCTTTGGAATGAATCAAGATGACCCTGTCTGTGAATGAAGGGAAAGAAAAGGCAGTTCCCTCCCTGGATGTCTCCGGAGCTTCCAAAAATAGTCTCCAGCCCTCAGCCAAGGGGAGAGCAGCCGGGTTGGCTCAGCCGGCGCCAGTCTGGGAGCAGAGCTGTGGGGCTGCAATGCTTTGCTGCTGTTCTTCTGCTGCTCTGCCCATGCTCCTCAACTGGGCACAGCGCAAGAATGGGCACTCCCGTGGGATCAGGACAATGCCCAAATTTCAGTGTCTCTGAACTCACAGATCCAGAGAATTTTCCTGGTTTGCCCAGAGGTTCCATGATGTGATTTCCACCCTGAGAGCAATGGTTGGTACTGGGAGGTGCTGGGCTGGGTGGGATGCTGGGGGTTTCTCCAAGCCTTGCTCAGGAGCACGCCTTGCACCACTGCTGTGTCCTGTGTCTGGCTGCCACGTGCTGCAGTGTAAGAGGGAGAGAACCATAAACGCAGCTGGGGCTGAGAAGCTTGAACCTGGTCCTGCTGGCGCAGCCCACAGGGACCTTGGCACTCTATCCCTGGTGTGGGAGCAGCTGGAGGGCAGGGCTGGCCAACAGGACAGGGACAGACAGGGCTGGAAATGCTTGTCTGCCTCCCTGCTCTTCTGCCAGAGGCGTGTTTTTCCCTTCACCCAGCGTGCTGCAGCCCAGTGAGTGTGTGCATGAGCAATCACGTCCTCTGAGAGCCGCAGCTGGTGGCCAAGAGGCTCCAGATGTTGAGGAGCTGTGTGCAGCTGCTGGCCAGTACTGGCAGAGGTGGAAACAGAAACAAAGCATTAACACCCTTCCCTTCCCTTCCCTTCCCTTCCCTTCCCTTCCCTTCCCTTCCCTTCCCTTCCCTTCCCTTCCCTTCCCTTCCCTTCCCTTCCCTTCCCTTCCCTTCCCTTCCCTTCCCTTCCCTTCCCTTCCCTTCCCTTCCCTTCCCTTCCCTTCCCTTCCCTTCCCTTCTCCTTGTCTCCCCTTCCCTCATTTTGCCTTTTCCCTCACCTTCCTTTACCCTGCCTTACTTTGCCTTTTACTCTTTTTCCCCTCCCACCTCCACTTTTTTCTTTTTCCTTTTTTTTCCCTAATTTCTCCTTTTTGTTTCCTTTTCCTTTTTGTTTCTCCCTTTTCCCCTCTTTTCCCTCCTCCCCCCCTTCTTTTCCCTTTTCCCTTTTCCTTCCCACCCCATGCTGCTCCTTGCCCCACCGCCTGTTCCCTGTCACATATTTCACCCCATCAAGGTCAGATCAGCCTTGTACACCACTCAGACAGCAAAAATTTCCCCACATTAAGGAACAGGAGCCCTGTGAGCTGGGGTGTGCCTCTGCATGGGGCCTGCCTGGGAGATGAGAGCACAGAGCAGGAATGCCAGGTATTTCCTCTGCTCCCAGCGATGAAGGAGCCCCAGGTAAAGGGAAAGGGCAGAGAAGGGACCATTGCTGCTTCCCAAACACAAAGCAGGGATGTGGATGCAGAGATGCTTGCTCCCCAGAGTTGAATTCAGGTCACGCTCTCACTGCCCCCTGCTCTTCCTTCTCCCTCTTTACGAGGCTTTGTGGCTGAAGCTGTCCCAGCTCATCTGGCAGGAGCGGGGTTGCAGGACGCAGCCTTGGCACAAACCCTACATTGGCTCCGTGTAGCCCCCGGCTGTTGTGTGTGATGGAAAAGCACAGTAAAGCTTTTGCTTCCTTGCAGGACTGTGAGCAGTACAGGCAGTGGTGTGGGGTAAAAGCAGCCATAACCTGAATGTCATCGTGCCTGCGGCTGCTGCAGAGTGTGACTGGGTGGGTTCAGGCTGCAAAGCCCCCAGCCCCTGTTCTCCCAGAGCAGCATTAGGTGTGCAGCCCCTGCAGCTGCACAGCAGATGCGCGCTGTGCTCCCTGGTCTGGCAGTGCTCTGCTCAAGCACTCTCTGGTCACACATGCTCTTCCGAAATGAGAACAAAAGGAAAAGAAAGGAGCAGCAGAGCTCTGTCCTTCCCCTCACCAGGGGTCGTGGTGTCACTGCCACGATGCTCCCATCCAGGGATGGGGCAGGTTGCAGTCTTGCCAGCTCCCTGAAGGTGGTTATAAAATGGGAACCAAAGGGAACAGAGCAAAACAAGACTGCGTTAAACTTAAAATCTGTTATTTTGCTTTTATCTTCCTCCTCTTTATGCTTGTTTCTGAGCAGCAGCAGGAGGTCTGGCCATGCCAGCTCTCCCAACATGTGAGGTTTGGGTTCAATTAGCAGCAATGCCAGCTGCTTTCTATGAAGAATATTCAGTTTTACTTAAAGATTTTTCAGCTGAAGGTTGTGGGTTTGGAAACCCCAGTCTTGCTTCTCCTAGGGAGCTGCTTAGGCTCTCTGTGCTCAGTGATGCTGCATTCTCTGTTATGGCTGTATCCCCCACCCCAGCTCCTGTGTCCCACTGGTACCCCCCTCTTATTTGGCTCCCTAGATGCTGGATAGCAGCTCCGTAGGGAGCTTGTGGATCTTCAAATCCTGTTCCACTCACTGGGGCTAACTGTGGGCTTTGGCCCTTTGGAAGGGACAGGGGACCCCTGGTGCACCCCCTGCCCTACCTGGAACTGTAGACTCCAGTTCCTGCAGAGCATGGGGCTGTTGGGGCGTTCATGCTGTTCCCCCAGCTTTTTGGCATAGGGATGCTTCCCTGCTTGCAGATAGAATGTGGGCTGGCCTCAGGCTGAGCAAAGAGCATCACCTCTGTGAGCTGATGCTGAGCCCTTCAGCACAACACGTTTCAGCCCTACTGTGGGGATGTCTGGTAATTCTACAGCCTGCTGATGTCTTGCAGTTCAGTACTGAATGTACAGCAGAAATAAAGGAGATGCACAGCAGAGGAGTGCAGGTTCTGCAGATGGACACAAGGCCTGGGGGTACTGGGAGCCCTGGGGACCAGGCTCGTGGGGTGGGCACCCAGCACTGCAGTGACAGGAGGTAGGTGGGGAGGATGGGGCCATCTCAATGCTTGTGGGGGTGGGGAGGGAGGAATGGTCGCCTGTATATTTTTTTTCCTTACAAAAATCAGGTACTTGCCAGGAAAAAAATGAAGCATATTTTCCGTCGCGTCTTGGCAGAGGAAATGGGGCTGTGACAGCCATGGAAAATGGGAGGGATTAGGTAATGTGCTGTGGAGCAAATAAATAAATAAGTACAGAGGTGGAGGTGGGGGACAGACCCCGGGGCAAAGCACAACACACCCCCCCAGCCGCAGCCCCATGCTGGGGTCTTGCTGTGTGCTGGAAGGGGAAGCACGCTCCCGACCACGGCGACAGGCACTGGGAGCAATAAAAGCGGCTCCTTTTCCCCCCTGCCTTTAATTCATGTGCTGCATTTCCTACAATCTGATTTCTTCCCTCCATCAAGCCCAGGTTTCACGTTCCCGAGCATCGTGCTGCGGTTTGAGAGCAGCAGTGGAAACTCCTTGGCGTGGAAAGGTGCCAGAGGGGGGGTGGGAGGAGAAGGGGCCGAGTGGGGCCATGCTGGCTGGGGATGGGGAAGGAGCTGGGAGCTGCAGGCCCTGTGTTGTGCTGGGCTCCATCTTCTCTGACCTGCCAGGGTCTGATGGGGATGGTTCCATTGGGAACTTGTTTGCCAAAACCCCATTGAGGTGCAAGGAGAGGGATGATGCTGCTCTCTGGTAGCTGCCAGTCAGGACACACAGGACAGGAGCAGGTGAAAGCTGTGGGCTCTTTAGGAATTAATTCCTACAAGAGTTCCAAATGGGATCCCATCTCCACCACCCACCCAGTGGGCAGTTCCTGCCCACCACAGCCCTCATCACATAACACGTACAGAGAGAAAGAGAAACGATGCTCTGGATTGGGTTCTGGCATGAGCAAATGCTCGTGTTAGAATCTGCCCATCCTTTGAGCTGTATTTTCCCAGTGTCAAATGTTCATGCAGAGAATGTACACACAGTGAAGGTGATTCTGTCATCTTTTACAGTGAGCAGAGCTCTGGACTTCAGATCATTACAGTATCTGCAAAGCATTGCTTTCCCTGCTGGCTCCACTCACTCCATCTCTGATGCTGTGGCACCCTGAGGCTGCAGCCTGCAGGATCTGCCCATGGAAGCACCAGGTCCTGCAGCTCTAATGCTCCTCCAGCAGAATGATGGCTGAGAGTGAGGAGCACACTGCTGGGATATAGCAAAGTGAAAGCAAGCTGAAGCAAAGCAGTGGCAAGGCTGGGGTGGTCTCAGCCAGAGGCTGCAGAGTGGGAGAGGGCCCCAAACAAAAGAAAGAGAAAAGGAGCACAAAGAGCATTATGACACAAAGGAGAGGCTGGGTTGAACTTCATGTCTTTGATAGCCCAGTGCAAAAAGATGGAGTTAGTCCTTCTGCAGGGCATGGAAAGCCGGGGCCATCTCCACGCTGTCTAAGCGCACAGCGTCCTCCCTGCCAAGAGCTGTTAGGAAAGTGTTTGCAACCATCAGTCACTCTGCTCTTTTGCTGCTTGCCAGAACAGCTCTTACCACGTGGCCGTGTGGGGATTTGTGTTTCAGACGTGTCCAGGTACACTTAAAGCCGCTCGCTGCTCTGGCGGCGCAGAGCCACGCTCGCTTTCCTGCAAATAGATTAGCAGTGAGAAAGGGATTTCCACAGCTGCACAGTGTCCTGAAGTCCCCATGGGCTCCTTTGGAAACCTCAGAGCTCAGGACGCAAGGAACCCTTCAGCTTCACCCCAGCCCTACACCTGCCCTCAGCCTGAAACCTTCCCCCCGTGCCCCTGAGAGGGATGGAGAGGAAACAGCCCCGCTCCAAGCAGGAGGAGGGGGGATGTTTTATGAGAAGCACTTACAGCCATTCTTAGAGGACTTTGGCTCTGAGCCCCTTCTGCCACATTCTTCGGAGAGATCATATCAAAAACTATTTTTACTAAAAATGTAGTGGTAACAGGCTCCAGATGTCTGTCGTTATGTAATAGGGTTTGTTTTAATGGATCCGACTTCCAGATGTGCTGCTTGGGCTCAGGGTGTCTGCACAGCCCTGCAAGGGGCAAAGGGAGCAGCCAGCCCTGAGCAACACCTCCCTGGGCATTGCCTTCCTCCCCTTAGTTTAACTGTCCTGGGCCTGATCTTGGGGCTTGAGATTTGGTTTTGGAGGAGGTCAGCAGGAAGAGTGGGCAGTGCTGAGGGCTGGGCAGTTCCTGGAACTTGCTGACCTTGCCTGCAGGCATCACATCACCACCACATCACAGGGAAGGATTATGCTTTTGGGGATTCTCAGTAAACAGGGAGGGAGGAATTAATGGACTGGATGTGTCTGGACACTCCAGGGCAAGTTGTGGGGCTTCCCAGCTGTGAGACAAACCTGGACACCAGGGCTGCTAGGGAGGAAACAGGCTGAGGCTTCCTGGGACCTGAGAGTGAAAAAGGAAAATGGTGGGAGCTGGGGAGAGAGAGAACCATTTCCTACTGAGCCTATGGGGATGCCTTGGCCAACACCTCCAGTCCCAGCACTGGGTAGTGGTGGGAGGTGTGCCCATCCTGCTGGAGAAAGGCATTCTTGCATGGCTTGCCTGCAGAGCACCAGCAAGCAGGACTGTGCCTTCCCACCTTTCTATATTCCTAATGTATATGCATCAGGCAGAGCCTTCATGCAGCATCTGGTGGTATGCTGGGCTCACACTTGTGCCCAGCTAGGTCTGGGCTGTTCTCTTGTGCAGCATCCAGCAATAAGGGAAAAGATTTGGAAGCATGTTGGGATACAGTGGCTCCTTCCTCTCTCAGTGCAGGCCAGGGTGCTGCAGGTTTGGTGTCCCCATCCCCATCCTGTACTGTGTGCAACCTGCAGTGTGCAGGGAGAGCTCCAAGGCTGGGATGCAGGAGATATTTGCATCTGAGCTGCTGCAGGATGAGCGGCGCATGCTAAGCCGGGGAGGATTTGAATTCAAAGCACGTGGCTCTGAGCCACCGCTATTAGCATCTGCTAATAAAACACTAAGACTTATTAAGTGCCCAAATCCAGGAGGGAGGTTTAAGCAGGATACACTTGGACTGGAAGCAAGAGGTCTGAGAGTGCGGGAAGGCAGACGGCTGCGCTCCAGCAGACCTGCAGCCTGCAGGGGCTCAGCCCTGCACTGCACCCAGGATGGTGGTTCCTGGGTTGCTCAGAACTGCAACCAGAAAACTCCCCTTGGGTTTATTCCATCTTGGTTTGAGACTCCTTAGTGTCAAAAAATAGTGCACAGATAGCAGTGCAAAGAGCGAGGTGTTAGGGGGTTAGGGCAGAGGACTGAGAGGGAGAGGGAAGCAAACACCAAGCATGGCTGGAGCAGGAGGGAGCGATGGGAGGTGCAGAAAGCAGCTCTGTGAGATCAATGAACACTGCAGCATGTCAGTGTGAAATGTGGAGATGACTGGCTGGAAAACCCACTGAGGGAGGAAACACCTTTGCTAGAGCTGGTCTGAGAAGGAATTGCATGCGGTGGTAGAGCATGGAGCCACAGCAAAGGGCACTGGCACACAAGTTCCCCATGCAGGTTGGAACTGGTGAGCTCTTGGGACCCCTTCTTACTGCTGGCAGATGGGCCCTCCAACACCACACCTCACCCTGCCCCCATATCTGCTCCAGGAGGGTTAGGGCAAGGTATATTCCTGCTCCGACTGCCTCTGAACTGAGGACAGCAGTGATGAAGGAGCAGGTTAGTCCCTGTATCTGCTTTGCCATAACCATACGTGGCATTCCACACCACACGGGTTTGATTTTTGCCCCCAGCTCACAGCCACAAGGGTACAGGAGATGCAGTAGCACGGGACAGGAGGGCAGAACACAGCACAGGCTGTGCACCACAGCGTGTTGGAAATATTACTGCTAATTGCACAATGGGTTCCTTATGTTCCCTGGAAATACACTGTGCAGGAGGACTCCCATCCAATTCATGTTTTAGGACAAATCAAGGCAATATATTACTCAACTCAGCTCCTAAATTTGGTCATACTTCAGCACGTGTTTTCAGACGTTTGTGAGTTAGGTTGGCCAATGCCACAGAGAAAAGTGATGGGGCAATTATCCTAATTAGGAACAAATGTATTACTTCTGCAAATTATTTAGTACTTGGAAGAAGGCCTCCCCATCGCGTGACTGCTCTGCACAGAGTTAACCCCTGCTGAGACCTCCAGGATGTCACATTTCTGGAAGATGAGAAGGAAACCCAGTGCCCATCAGATTGGTGAGGCTGAAAGCTATGCAACACAGGGAGCTTTCACTGCATTCAGAGCAGGCTTGGAGGCTTCCCTGGCATGAGGCAGCTTCCTCCCTCTGTGGGTGCCAAGGACAAGCCTGTGGGGCTCTAGCACCCTGATCCATGTTGGGTAGGGCACCGTCTTCACCACACAATGGGCAAGGCTTGTCTTACTCCATCCCTAACTCACAGGTGCCAGTAAAGCCACATGACCCTCATTTGAACAATGTTATGTGATTTTCCCAATGCACAAACAGCTCCTCATGGTTCTGGGGCAGTAATAACCCCCTAACACTGGTGCTAAGCGTTCCATCCCTACCCATAAGGAGGACCAGATCCAACAGCCACCCTGCATGGCACCACAGAAAGCCTGAGTCTGGAAGCTGAGCACACCTCACCTTCCTTGTGCAGTCCTTCAGAATCCAATCCGGGGCTCCATGAGCTGGAACAGTGTGCATCAGGTTTATTTTCTTCCTTTAGGATACTCTGGAGCCAAGTTACAGAGCCCTAAGATAAGTTCTTTCAGCTTTCACGTGATTTCAGTTGTAATGGGAGCTAGCGGAGTGTGGATGGGAGGAAGTTCTTGTGGCCTATAAGAATCCTTTGTTATTTCTAATGAAAGTGGTATGCTGCACCTGAGGCAGGATGTCACATCTGCTGTTGTTCTTATTTATTTACTGATCTATCTGTTTGGTTATGCAATCAGGTTTTGATAGTTGGTGGCTGCAGAGGTGACTATTCTTTTTCTTTTAAAGAAGTTTCCAATCATTTCCCTGCACTGGAGAAGGGGCAATTCCAGCATTACCATCTCCATCCCTCCCCACCATGCCCACTGCCTACATTCCTCTTTGCCACATCTCCATGGGCCTTGAACACCTCCAGGGACGGTGACCCCACCACCTCCCTGAGCAGCTGTGTCACTGCATCCCCACTCTTTCGGAAGGAATTCTTACTAATATCCAACCTGAATCTCTCCAGGCACAACTTGAAGCCATCACTTCTCACCAAGCACCCCTTCAGCCCGCACCTCCAGACCCACAGCACGGAGCTGGGGGAGCTGCTCCCTACCCCACTGCTTTCCTTTCGCCTTTCTTTCCTTCTCCTTTCCCTGCTTTCTCAACAAGGGCCCAGATGCCTTTCCTTTGGCTGTGCTCCCTTGGCCAGCAGCCCGAGGAGGCACCGAAACGCCGTGTGTGAGTGCGTGTGTGTGATATTCATACACAGCAATGGAAGACAACCAGAGTATAAACATTCTTTACTGTTTGGGTCACAGCCCGGGGATCTGTAAGAGCTTTTGTGCAGAGTTTTGAACACAGACTAAATAGAGTGGGAACGGGAAAGACAGAGAGGAGAGGAAGGGTGGGAGGGGGAGAGGGAAGGGTCTGGGGGCCGGGCAGGGGTCTGCACGTGGTCCTGGAGACCTGAATGGCTATGGCCCCTGGGCTGGGGGGTGATGCTGGGGTCTTGTTTCCACACATTTGCTTTTTCTGCATTAAAATGCAAGGTAAATAATAATAATGTGTAAAGGAACATCCACAGGAGGCTGAAATAAGCAGGATTGCAGTGCAAACCTTGTTGGAGGGTTGAAGTCCCTGTTTGGGAGTAGGAAGGAGCGGGCTGCATGGAAGTGTTTTCCAGCAGCTGACAGAAAGGACGGTCCCTCCGGAGCTAATGGGACCCATCTGGGTCCCTCCTGCAGCCGAAAGCGTTCAATGACAAACTATTTCTCCAACAGCCAGCTTGGCCCAATATGAAACGTTCACAGGGAATCAATGGCCAGCGCTGGTGATGTGGGAGCCAATAGCCCTGACTTCTTTTCCAGAGCCTCCACTGACACACTGGTCGTCTTGGACTTAAAGGGACAGGCTGTGGTTTTTGCATCAATCACGTGGCACTTGGAGGGTTCTGGGTCCCAGTGGTGGTTGTGCTGCTCTGATCCACTGGGTATGGCACATATAGGGCCCTTCTGCTCGGCTGGGCATCCCCAGCAGTTAACTCACTTCACCTGACCCCAGCCAAGAAACAGCATCCATGGCATGTCCCAAGTCACAGACAAGCAGGACAGGTAAATTACTGTTATATGAAACACGGATTCTTGGGGACAAAGGGAAAAAAGGCAAAAGAGAGCATTGGATAAATGCAAATCACTTGGGCAATAGAGCAGTATTTGCTGCAAATCAGCTCTCATTGCTGCTTAGAAGGAAGCAATGATGTCCTCTTGGCCAGCACTGAACTTTGTTCTCTGGAGGCTGAATGTTGTGCCTGAACATGGCAAAGCCCTCAGGCACGCAGCCTATCTTGGGGTCCATCCTCAGTCCCATCTCCAGTGGGTCACCTCCTCTGGTTGTGCTGGAACCCAAAGTTCTCCATCTCCCTGAAGCCAATCCCCAGCAAGTGTGGGACACTATGCAGCCCCAGCCCTGATGTTTCTCTTTCCCTGCTGTAGGCAGCTCGCATTCCCACCCGCTGCTACCATGTGGCTCCAGCAGCAAAAAGAAGCCTGCAGGTTCTCCTAGGACATAAATTTTGGGGAAAAGCAAAGCACGTGGGGAGATGAACCTGAGGAAGGACAGGGGTCGTGTAGAGGCTGGGCAGAACCAAACACAGGAGAAGTGGCTGCCCTGAGAAAAGGGGCTCCAATAGGGCTTGGCATCTGCATCTCATTGCTTTGGGGAAGCAACGTGTGGCTGGCTGGCACTGGGTGACATCTGGCAATGGCAGAGCTGGGCATGAGGACAATGGAGAAGCCTGTTCCTGGGCTGTGTCCCTGCTGTCCCTGCACCCAACTCTTGTGCTGGCAGCTCCCCCTTCGCTGTCTTTCCAGAGGTACTTCCAGTGGAAAGTTCTATTTAAAGGGCTTTTTTTCCCTCTCTCTTTTTTCCCCTTTGGAAGAGAAGCCAAAGGGCTGTAAAACACAGTTTCCCACCTAGCTGAACCAGAGGAAATGTTACTGACCAAAAGTTTAATTGACACCATTGCAGCAGTAACAGGCATCACTGAGCTGTGTGCTGTGGCTTGGCCCACGCACCTCCTAATGGAGATGCTAAGGAGGAGGTAGGTAAGCAGAAAGACATCAAAAGGCACAAGAAGAGCTTTATTGCTTTCTCCTTCTTCTGCCCTTGCTGGCTGGAGCACAGATCTGCACTATCTTCCCACTCTCTGGGGGCAATGCCAGGATCACACTGCGATCCCTGGGTGAAGGGCAGCCAGGTCCTCCCCCTTGCCTGTGGTACAGCACACCAAGCAGCACACTGAGCGGTCCCTCAGGGATTAGGCTTAATTAATGCTAATTCCTCTGAGTGCTGCATTTTCCCAGCCTTGGCTGCTTTTAATGCCTACTGTGGGACCCAGCTGAGGGTCCCTTTTCTTGGTGACCCTGGTGATTCCCATGGGGACAGCCACTGAGCATAGGACTGGGCTCCTGGAGTCACTGAGATATGGTGGAATGTGGCTGGGGGCAGGGAGGGACAGCAAGAGCCCTACGTCCATCTGCTGCTCACACTAGGTGGGGATCTGAGCACTGGGATGGCAAAGGTACCCCACATCTGCAGGCTCCGAGCAGTGATGCTCATGGATGAGGAGAGGCTGTGGCAAATCCCTTCTCACATGGAGCTGGTGACTGCATGACTTCAGAGACATGAGCTCTTCTGGAAGCATGGTGACTGAAGGCAGTGCAGGATGGACCCAACCCAGGGCTGAGCTGTGCCAATGCCAACACATGGTGTCAGGGGTCAGACTCAGCTCTGGGCTCAGTTACAGTGGCACAGCCAAGGAGCACAGTGCTGGCCCTTGGGTGGCCCCAGGCAGCAGGAGAACAAAAGGCACCTGAGTCCTGAGCCCTCACCACTCAGCAGCAGTGGGGTCTGCACAAGCCCTGGTCCATGCCAGAGGTCAGAGCGTCCTGGGATTGCCCACTCCCAATTAGCAGGTTGGCTGCATACCAAGCACCTCCTAGGTCTGCAGGAAGGCAGCTCCCTGCCATGAGGCCCCCAGCTTTTCCTCCAACCAAGTCTCCTCAGAGGGGATGTTTGAATTCATGAAGAAACCTTGAAACGCTCCAGCTGTGCCCCAGCAGTTCCCCTAAATGCTGTGCTCTCCCAGGCTGCCCAATGTCAGGATCCAGCACATCGCCAGCCTGCCCTGGGCTCAGAAACACCACTGTGCACAGCAGCCAGCAGTGCATGGTGTGATACTGGGAGAAAGCGGAGATAAAAACATCCTGTAGAGCATGAGCAGGATGGTGATTAATCCTTGGAAAAGGCTAACTGACGTGGCCATCAATAACTACAGTAACTTGTTATGGCTGCCTCATTCCAGCAGGATTACATGCCTGAACACCCCTTAAAACATCTAATGAATGTCATTTTGGTTTTACTCTCGGTGCTCATGCAAGTGAAGCACTTGGCGGTGCTGGCCAGAAGCATGGGGAGAGCTTCCCACATCCTGATCAACTCCATGCCAGCCCCAAATATCCTTGACTGGTCCCCACCAGAACCCTGCTGTCACCTGCGGGTGTCTGTGTGCTGGCTCTTGGTGACCACCCATGGCCCTGGGTGACGTCCTGCTGGAGGACGCTTGTCATGGATGGTGACCTGAGCACAGCACTGTTGTTAGGCAGAGTGTTGGCTTGGTCTCCCTTCTTTTCCCATGCTGGCAAACATTGCCCGTGTTGCCATGTTGCCCATAGCAGTTCTATGCTGCTGCTCATGCCAGCAGTCTGGCCCAATGGGCAGCTCACACCAACCTTCCCTGTCTCCCTACCCCCAGATCCTTGCCTTTCCCTGTTAGCCAAGGACCTTTTTGCTGCTTCTTGTACTCTCATCCTCATATTTCAAATTCCTTCCAAGCCAGATCTGGTTTTCATTTAAACATATTGCATTTGAATATATATATATATGTATGTAATACAATGAGAAAAGGATTTTCAAGGTAATAAATGGAACATGCGAGCCTAATTATTCAGGATGACCCAATGCCATTCGGTAAGTCCAGTGCATTGTTTATGTTGGCCAGAAGAGAGCAAAATATCATTGGATATGGTCATTACTCTTGTGAGATTTCAATATATATACATTGTCAGGAGTCTGTGAGTTATGAGGTCCTCGTTGCTGGAGGAATAAACACGTGGGGCAGCGATCCTGGGATTCATGCAGACAATGGCAAACCCTGCAGCACAGCACAGAGCAAACCCACGGCACAGGAATGGGTCATGGCCACAGGTCAGGACTCCCAGGAGGATCCTGTGACCATGGTGTGGTGCGAGGGTCCTGGGGCTGCAGATGCTCCGCATACAAGCAGAGTTGTGGTCTGGGTGTATAAATCACCCCAAAGACAGTGTTTCTCTTTCAGAGAGAAGTTAACTTTGCTCTGATGCACGATGAGGCTTTGGCTGCTTTCCTCAGAGCTCCGGCTCCAAGGTCTGCACGGCCGGGAGCCCAGTGGGGCTCTGTTGCTCTGATTTCACAGCGGGGTTGGCCAGCCCCTGTAATTATCCCCTTTTAACAAGGCAGTGTTTACACCTATGAGAAGGGGTCAGCTCCTGACGTGCTTGTGGCAGCGAGGAGCAGAGTATGGCTGATGGTGGCTGGAGTGCTGCAGTGACCATAGCGAGGAAAGAAAAGATAGGAAGGAAGACAGACGTGGAGACAGAGAAGGTGATCTTACAGCCCAGATGGAAAATGCCACTTGTGATCTCTGCCCCTTCTCTCACTCCCCAGCCCTCCTTGCATTCCTTCCAGCCAGTATGAGCATCCGTAGGAGCACAGCTGGGAGCTGGATGGTTGCTGGATCTCCTTCCTCCTAGGCTATTCCATGTCCAGACCAGCTAATTTTAAAGCAAACAAGCAAAGGCCAAATGACAAATTGTTTGGGAGGCCCTAAGGCAAGAGGTTGGAGTTTTATGAGCACCAAGGGCACCGTTGCTGCCATTAAATCTGTGGACATAGGGGGAAAATAAGGCCTGATTTATTTGGTGACTGTAAAAAATATTATCCAAGCTATAATTTATTGGTAGTTGCATCCTCTTGGCTTTCAGTGACTTTCTCTTGTGCATATGGAACATATACATATTTTTCCTTATATATGAGGCTGAACACAGCAGTCCTCCTGCATTTGAGGGGTGCTTACATGGTCTGCTGGCCATGGTGTGGGGACTGTGGTGCTGATGGGCCAGGATTGGGCTGCCCGGGGATGGCATGTCCTGCTGTGGGGTGGTAGTGATGCTCCTGCAGGATGCACAGCCCCAGGGCTCAGCATCCGTCCTCCCCCTGCATCCTGCTGGACACTGCATTGCCATGTTGCTTTGTGCCCTCCTTCTTCTTGGTCCTTTCTAGGAAGCCGTGCTTTGCTAATGAGCTGGGCTGCTAACAGCAGAGCTGGATGCCTGGGTCTGAGACCGAATCCAATGGGGAGGTGTATGTTGGAGCCACGCTTCTTCCAGCCCCGCTCCAGCACTGCTGGGGTCTGCAGGACCGAGTGGAGTAATGCTGTGTGCGCTTGGGTGAGCAGAGCTACGCTGGAGCCCTTCTCGGTAAGAGTGCACCCGGCACAGCTGCAGGCTGCAGGATCCTGCTCTGTTCCATCTGGGAGCTCTGGGCCCCGGGCCCCTACCACCACTGCCACAACCTCAGGGACACCCCATCACCAGCCCTGGGGGCAGCCCACAGTGTCAGCCACGGGATGTGCATGGTTTTCATTTTCCAAAGTAAGGAAGGCTTGGTGGCTCCCTGGGAGGGGGTGGTGGACCCAGCTGCATCCTTACCTGGCTCAGCTGCGAGCCCCTGCCTGGAGCAGAGCATGGCATAGATATGGATACGGAGAGCAGTTTTTAATCCTCTTTGCTTTCCCAGAGAAAGGCTCTCTCTCACCTTCTCTCTACCCTTTAACCCACTCCTGCTCTCTACCAGCACAGACTCTCAGTGATCTGCAGCATAGCAGCCTCTCCCAGAGCTCGAGGTGTGCTTGGGGCTGCTGGGGTGCAGCAGTGTGCTGAGCTCCTGCCTTCTGCTAGTGGTGGGACAGGATCAGGGAGTGCAAAACTGCAGCCTGGCTCATTTGTTTTCCTTGGTTTGGGAGCAAAAGCCAGGGGTCACAGTGGGTCATGCAGACCACCCACAGCCCTGTGTGGTAACATGGGGCTGTGCTGTCCCTCTGTACAGAGCTGTGGCCAGGCATCAGTTGCAGTGTGGCTATCTGCTGGAGATAGGCAATAGAGCCCAGGCAGCAGGGCTGTGTCCGGCTGTGGAACCACTGCATGGCCCATCTGTCTTCCAGCATCTGGAAATGAGGCAAGGAAAGCATTTGTGAGTGGGAGGGAAGAGGGTGGACACATCCATTGGGGTGGGAACGCAGGGACAACAAGATGGATCGCAGTGTGCTCCCACTGTGTGTGCAGAGCTCCTGCCTACAGTACAGATGCAGTGTTGTGTGGCCCTGTGCACAAATCCCCTCTCAGCTGGGGACCACTGAGGGAACCAGTGTGACAAATGCCCTGATGGGTGCCTCTCAGAGCCTCTGATGAGTAGGGGAAGGGGATGTGCTATGTGAGCAGATCAGCCACACAGGGGTGCTGGGGGTGAGGAGCTCCTGCTTTGGCACTGTATTAAAACAAGTGTTTTCTCCTTTTCTCTTTTCTCCCCCTTTGGAGCCATTTGGCCTTGCTGCTCCAGGAGGCAGCAGTGCCTTTCCATGCTCTTGCATCTCAGCTGGAGCCAGGATGAAGCTTTGTGCTGCAGGGCTCCCTGCAACATGCAGGTCTCCAGATGGAGCCCTGGGAATGAGGAGCACCAGCACGGCTCCTCTCGCTGGGAGCAGGCAGAGGGCACAGAGCATCCCTCCTTGTGCCAGCAGAGAGGAGCAGCATTGGCACGGGTGCAGTTTTCCCTTCCCACAGCGAGGTGCCCGAATACTGCCTATATTTAGACACTGGGATTATTTAGGAAACTGTTCTCTTTCCTCCCTCCGTCCCAGCACATGAATATTTATCCCCAGCCATCAGCATTCCTGCAGGAATTCCTCTTTCTCCTGCTGCAGCGCGGGGCTGGGGTGAGGAGGGGGGGCAGCCCCTTTTCATTTCCAATCCCCCCATCCTCGATGGAGAGCAAACATTGTTCTCACACAAAGGCGGGCATTGTGGCAGGGCCGGGGATACGGGGGGGATGGAGAGCAGGCGGGAGGGAGGCACGGAGAGCCCCCGGAGAGGAGGGAGGACGGGATGTGAATGTAAATTCTGTAAATATTTTCTTTAAGGTGCTGTTCGTAATCCCAGGAAATAGATCCGGTTTCATGGGGAGCGGGGCTGTGCCGATGGTTTCTCCCCATCAACCCAAGCCTTGGTGCAGGGCTGCAGGGTATTGGGGCCTCCAAAACATGGGGAGCACCCAGAGAGCCCTGCCCTGTCCTCTCCTTGGATGCCGGTGGGATGACAGCTCTGCAAGGGACATTGCCTGGAGGAGAGGGGAGGGATGCTTCATGCCTGACCTTCCTGAGCTGCCCCTGCTTGGGGCTGGATTTGCTTTCACACTGCCCAGAGTGCAGCATTGGGAAAGCAAAGGTTAATGGGCTTTGGGTGATGCTGCTAAGGATGTATGGCCCTGCAACCACAACTTGAGCTGCAGTGGGGGCAGGTTGTGCAAAACCTTCTGCTGGGTCGCACCCACAGCCCGGCTGTTGCCTGCTGACAGCCAAAAGTGCATGTGCTGCTTCCCCAAACGTTGCCTTGGGCACAGCGCAAGCAGAGCCATGCACTAACATGGCCAGGGACCATGGCTGCCACCTGTGATGTCTCTACAATGTCCTCACAGTGTCCCCGTGACAAAGTCGTGCAAAGCTGTACAGCACCATGCACAGGAATCCTTATACCTCAGGCAATCCCAAACCACACATTCTCTCTCCATCCTTTGTGTCTCCCAACCCTCACAGGGCTCCACATCGCCATCAGCCCCAGGAATAGGCACCATTCACTGTGACAACCATCCTGCAGGGCGCTGGAGAGGTCAGAGGTATAAGCACATTGCAGAAGAGATTAGGGAGGTGCGGGGAGGGCTGCTGAGCCCCTCGCAGGGTGCTGCACTCATTTGCTGCTGGCTGCACCCTGGCACAGCTCATTCTCCTGCCCTGAAGCACGATCTGGGAGTTGAAGCAGCCCTATGGCACAGTGGGCAGGCTGGCTGGGGACCCTGCCCTCTGTCCCCACTGGGAGCCCCCTCACTGGGTAGCCCACCTGGGCAGCCCCAACCTCGCATGTGGCCTCCAAGCAGCCACAGAACGGGTTTCAAATTTCACTTTCCATGTTTAAAATCTCCTCTCCCTTCTCATTTCCTTTCCCTTCCTTCCCCAGCAGATGTGCTAACCCTGGTTCCAATCGGTCCCAGCCCATCCCAGGCTGGCTGATGGCTCTGCTGGCAGCAGGGCTGGGCAGTGCCTCCCTCTGCACTGATGCAGGCAGCCTGGTGCTCACACAGCCATTCTGTGAGCATCCCTCACCCCGCAGGTACCCAAATGCTGTGACCGCTCCATCCCAAATCCCCCACAAGAGCTGCATCTCGTGTGAGCACCACAGCTGTCAAAACAACATGGTTTTGTCCAAAAACACCAAATAAAGGAGTGAAGGAACCTGCCCCTCCTGGCACCCCAATCAGCCGTGAGCCCCATCCTGATGGCAATCTGGGCACGTTGCACAGCCCTGGCTGGGTTTGGCTCCATGCAGCGAGCTGGAGGGGCATGGGAGGGTGTGGGAAGGGGCCGCAGATCGAGGCTGATAGGGCCTGGCACTTTGGCAGAAGTTTCTAGGACAGTTTGTACAGTGTCCTCCCCATACAATGGCCGTGTCTCGCCGCCGCGCTGCAGCTCTCATTTCCATGAGCGAGGAATTCAACCGAAAAGTAAACAGGAAAAAACGTTACATCTCCCAGTTTATAAATATGTGCAGCGTTATTTAGGCAGTCAGGCCAATTTGCACAGATGCCGTGTATATGCTGTGACAGATCCCCGTGTTGTTTTGCAGCCACCCCTTCATGAATGGGAAGCAGCGCTGGTTCCTCGCCATGTCTGCGTGAAATATCGGCATCCTGGCTGCGAGCGATTGCTGTGGCTCTTGGGAACAGGGCTGGGAGCTGATGTGAGTTGTTTGCACGTAGTGCTGTGAGGCTCAGGCCCCTGTTTTCCCTGCTTGGGCTGAGGGAGGCTTTGGGAAGAGGTGTTTGTGGGGGGATTTCAGGGCAAGGGGAAAAGCCATTCTGGGGGCACTGGTGCACAGCTCCACTGTGAGGAGGGGTGCAGGACCCTGTTCCCTTGTCCCTGGGGCACTGGCAGGGCAGACAAATCCCACAGTCCACACAAGGCACCCAAACTTTGCTGCCGCCGGGAAGTGGGGACCCGGGGAGCATCCCGCTCACCTCCCCCCAGCATCATCCAGAGGCACTCTGGTCCCGTGCCAGCGCTGCAGAGAGAGACACTGTGACTGCGCTTTTCCAGCAAAGCCCCTTCCTCCCCCCTCGCCCCCAGAGGTTTATTCAAGCTGACAGCCGGGTGACTTGCTCGTTCCAAGCAACGTCTTAATTACGGGACATCCTCCGTGGGGCTTTGGGCTGTGGCCGGCAGAAGGAACTACTCCCCCAAGCAGCACTGAGCCGTGCGGGCGGCTCACACAGTGGGGATATTGTTTTGGCCATTGCCTGAACAGCCCCAGCCTCTCAGCTGTAAAATTACCTAGAGGATAACTAAACAAACCCCAGACAAACACTCCTTTAAATGTGCTGCTTGCTTTGCAGCGGCAGTTTCCCCCTGTGTGCTCGCTGGGTTTTCTTTTCCTTCCGCTCATGGGCAGCACTTTCACTGAGCTACAGAGAGGTGCTGAGGGAGAGGTGACATGTGGAGGGTTGGGGGGCACCGTGGGTCATTCTGGACCAGGCTCAGCTCCAGCCCCACTGTCAGGGCTGGAGATCTCATGGATGACGGACCTTCAGGAGCAGAGATGCTCCGGGCTGGCTGGTGCCAGCCCTGGTCCAAAAGGCTCCATCCTGACCCACTGCCTTGGGAATGGCATCTTCCCCAGTGCTAAGGGGATCTGGTCTCACTGGACTGGCCCAAATCCTGCTGAAAGCCATGGAAAAGCTGCACCAGACTCCAGCATCACACACAACCCAGTGTGTCCACTGGTATCCTGGGGCTGAGATCAAGCATCAGAAGATGACAAAGCCCCTCTGAGCAGCAGGGGAGGTCAGGACAGGTCTCCTCCAGGAGGTTTCTTCTCTTGCCAGTTGCCCCCAAAAATAGGAGAACAGCTTTGGCCGAGCCGCTCTCAGAGCCAGCGTCAGCATTTCCTGACTCAGTGTTGATTTCACAGATTAAAGCTGGTTGAAAAGGTCCTGGTGGAAATCCAGCCAGCATTAATTTGGGGAAGGAAAAAAAAAAAGAGAAAAGAAAAGTGGAGGAATTTCATTTGAGCTCGCTCTAAGGGGAAGGGCTGTGCTCTTCTGCTCTTCCCACCCAGAAGTTTGTTTGCTCTCAAAATCTGTGCAATAAACACACACGTGTCGAGCTCCCACTGCAAGCGGCGGGCTGCCTTCTGCTGCAGATGTCATGATGTTGCTTTTGGTGAAAGCAGAGGGTTTTGGTCAGTCTGGGGCCGTGCCTTTGCTTTCAGGTCAGTGCGTGAACCGCTGACATGCAGCTACACCAAAGTTTCCATGTTGGCACGAGGGCTGCAGCACGGCCTGGGTCTGGCACAGAGAAGCCGTGGGGGATTTCAGAACCAAACCTCTCCTCTATCCCAAAATAAAGGCATGAGGACATGGAATACACCCTCCTGTTCCCATGGGCAGAGGGGCTTTCCTCCTGCCCTTCCTGACCCGCTCAGACAGAGCAATGCCCCACAACACAGCACCGCAGTGTGTGCTCTGAAAATATCCGCAGCCCATTGAGGCAGATCCCAATGTTTGGCAGATTCCTGAGATCAGGAAATTCCTTGAGAGTTCGGGAAGCCCTCCAAGCCCAAACCCGAGCTATTTCACTTGCAGCAGATATCGAGTTCTCCTCCTCTTTTGTTTTTTTGGTGGTGGGTCAGTGGGACTTTGGCGAGCGCGTGAGAATAAGAGCAGCAAAACAGTGTGGAAGGCCAAGGGCAGACTCAGGGCCGCAGGAACAGCTGCTTGCAAAGGGAAGAGGAGCAGCCAAGGCTCGGCCGCGCGGTCCCAGCGCCGAGCAGGGCTGGAGGCAGCCCAGCAGGTATTGGTTACACTCTTCCTCACTCCTTTGCGCGTGCAGAAAGCACTGCCTGTTATTTATGGCTGTTCCTGCTGCAAGCCTGATGAGGGGTCAGCTCAGAGGATGGGGCAGGGCTGGGGGCTCCTGTAGGTGGGATGCCGGGCAGCCCCTGGGCTCTGCAGGATGGTCAGAGACAGGGCTTGCTTGAGGGTCATCATTAGCTCAGCTGTGCCTTGGCACCGGCTCCTAAAAGACAGCAAAAAGGTCAATTCATACTAAGTGTCCTTCACTATTCCCCAGGTCCCAAAGGAAAAGTATTTTCTTTCCGCTCCTGTGGTATTTTTCTTTCACCGTGTGCAGCAGTGAGGTCATCGAGCAGGGCTTTATGGCAAAGTCCCTGGGCTGCTGCCATCAGCTAAAGGAAAGGCAGGAGAAGGCCCAGCTGAGTGCGAGGCCAGGGAGGAACGTGGACCTTCCCGAGAGCTGGAGACACAGCTCCGCAAAGCGCATCCGCTCTCAGCACAGGACCCAGCCAAGCCCTGCAGAAGCGATCAGATTCATTGGTTTGCAGTGTTTCCTTAAACCAAAATGCTGGGCTGCCACACCTTCCACTTCTAGTTAAACATTTCTCACCTTAAGCAAATGCATTGCGCGGGAGAGATGGAAGGGGCCACCCGATGTCCCCTGAACCCCTGCAGCAGCATGGAAGGGATGGAATTATTTGGCTGGCACACAAGGCTGCCTCCTGCTGCAGACCTCATCTAGGATATGGCAGAGCCGGTCTGGCAGAGCCTTCCTGAGCACACCCTACAGCCCCATAGCCACATAGTTTCCCAAAGACAGAACTCCTCGGTTGCTCCAGACCTCAGGGTAACGTGTTGGGATGGAAGAGGCTGGGAAAGTCTTTTCTAAACCTATCACCCCTGTCCCACCCCTGGGACCTTCTTCCTCTCTCTCACTCTTGCTAAGTCTGCCCTGCCAGCCATGGGAAGAAGGACACCAACAGAGCAACCTGTGTGCCCCCAGCAGAGTGCTGGTAACCCATGGCTGACCCCTCCCCAGCCCCAGCGTGTGCTGCTGCCGCCGCTGCTCTGGCATTTTTATGAATGGCCGCGAGCCCGGGGAAGAGATTTGAGCGTGGATTTGGAACAGCTCCATCCCTTCTACTGCACGCGCTAATCTTGACAAATGATCAGCGTGTGGCTTTCAAAACCAGAGATAAGGCCGGCCGAGTGCTTCGTGTCCCTGCACTTTCCCACGAAGAAAGGGTGCCTGTTCTCAGAGCGCAACGTCCTCCTCAGCCCCCGCTGCCCCCACCCCAAGGAGGGGCTCCTGCAGTGAGCACCAGCCCAGACCCTGAGTCCATTAGACCCTCCCAAACTGAACAACAGGAGCAGTGGTTAATGCCTGGTCCATTCCCATCCTCAGCCCATGCACTGGGAGCTGTGGTGTGGCAGAAGTGTGTTCTGAGAGCAGCAGGAGCTCCCAGCAATGGGGCACAGTGCTGCAGGATGGTTGCATTGCTGCCCCAGATCCTGCTGGATGTGCATCTGGGAAAGCTGGGTTCAGAAGTCTCTCTCACAGACACAGACCCACAGCCAGGGGAAAAGGCCTTGGCCAGCAGCAATGCAAAGAGAACTTCTGATCCATGGGAATCACGCCCCACTCAGCCTCTAAATCAGGCTGCTCTCTGGCCTTGCCACTTTGGGAAATGAATTTGTACTCTGAAAAACTCAGCCTGGGAGAGCTCTTGGGAAGACATCCAGTCCACTTCCCTACTCCAAATTGGTCCGGACAGACATTTTTTTAATCTATCTTTTCCTTTAAGATCTCCAGATGGCTCAATATGGTCTCCTCCGGGGCTATATTGATTTTACTACCAGAATATCTCTTTTATTAATACCCAGCTTAAATTCCTCTTGCTGAGGACATGCTCCTGTCCCTTGGCTGCACAGAGGGCAGCTGTGTTCCACCACTGCACCTCTCCACACCATGGTGGATGAGGATGAGGATGGACAGAGCCAAAGGATGGGGATGGGAGCAGTTCTAAAGTAGCCCTGGAGAAGCCTGGAACCCTTCAACCTCAACATGGGTCTGCAGGGGAGTGTGAGGTACAGCCACCAAACATCGTACCCAGGTGGGAATGGGGGTCGGAGCTGTCAGCTTGCTGACCCATGAAGGGAGGTGATTATTTGGCTGATGGGGCCATGCAAGTGTTAATTAAAAACCACATGGAGCAGAATGAGTCACTGTTCAGTGTCATCCGCTTGTGAAATTGGTCCTGCCACCCTACCTGCCCCGAGGGCAGAGCGGGCAACTGCTGCCCATGGGACATGTGCTCTTGCTTCTGTCTGAGCTCCTATTATTGGGCACCTCTGTGTGCAGTGATGGGCACCTCTGGACACAGGGATGTTCACAGTGGCACCAATGGGCACAGCTCCCAGTGCCAGGCCCCACTGCACATCCCCTGGTGTGGACTTGGTTTGCCCAGCAGCTGAATTTCACCCCCAGCAGCAGCTCTGACATGGCTAGCCAGACACAGGAGAGCTTTTCCCATGGTTTGAGCCATCTGTACGGGCTCTCCCCTGTGTGGATTCTTAAGTCTTATAATAGAGTTGGAGGCTGAACCCATTTCCTCAGTTGGGACCAAAGCTTGGCTCTCTCAGGTCTACCCAGATGCTTTTATTTTTCCCCCACAGAACAATTAGAGAATGGAACAACATACTGGAATTTATTCCCTCTGAGGACCATGCTATGAAATCCAGCAGAAAGTGACCCAGCATTTCAGCAATGGAGATGGACAGCAGGGACAGGCAGAGCAATAGGTGCCTACAAGCACGGTGGCTCACACCTCCTTCCCATGGGAGCAGACTGCTGAACAGCAAGCAGCCTCTTGGCTGCCCTACTGTGCCCAGCTTGGGCTCCAGCAGCAGGGCCAGGGGCTGCAGAAGCCGTGAAGTGGCAGCAGATGTTTTCTTCCTGAGGCCTCAGACTTGCACGTGCAGCACAGTGTTATTAAAACTGGATCGTGCTCCTTGCACACAGGGAGAAAAAATAAAGGCTGTATGCAAGGTTACTTCTAGGCTTCGGCATCCAGTATTAAGCCATGCAGGCTCGGTAGGCCTGGTTTGTTATTACAGAGCAGTGCATAGACTGTCCCTCCTGTATATTCCAGCCAGCTGGGATGATGGGTATCCTCTCTCATTTCCCCCTACCCGATGGCAAAGGCTCACCCTGAGGTCAGGGATGTGCTGGCTTCAACAGCCCCGTGGTGAGTGGTGTGACGTCAGGGCACTGTGGGGATCTGCTGCTGTGGGGAACTTGAGTGTGGGGTATGTGGTATGGAATAATGGGGATCTCAGGAGGGGTAGAAGAGCAGGGCTGGCTTTCATAAACCACCGAGTGAAGCTGTGGCTCTGCAGGTGTGGGCAAAGGGTTGCAGTGCAGCCCTGCTATGCAGCTACACATCTGGGTGCCTGGTGCAACAAATGGGGAGCCTGGAACCAAAGGTGAACCTTCACTGGGGGGACGATGCTTTCTCCGGAACTCTCTTTCTCTTTCTGAAAAACCCACGTGTTAGGTTCACCGGTCCTGAGTGAACTGGATGCCGGTGCGACCGGGACAGCAAAGGCAGCCTCGTTCCAAGAGGTTCCCGTAGCCTCCCCCAGAGCTCCGCACCCTGCCCGGCTCCGCGCTGCTGCACCTGCTGCCCGCGGGGGCAAACGGCAGCGGGGCGGCGGGGGCAGAAGGGGGAGACCGCAGGGACTCAGAGTCTCACCCCACCCGCAGGGACACGCGGCTCCGTCCGCCCTGCAGCGCGGGGCTCCTGGGGGCGGGGGGCTCGGCTTTGTCTCCCCGCCCGCGGGGCCGGGGGTCGGGGGCCGGGGGAGGGCTGGGGGAGGAGCGCGGCCCGCCCCTGCCGCCGCCCTACAAAAGGGGTCGGGCGGGCGGCGGAGCAGCGTGTGCCGGCGGGCAGGGCAGGGCAGGGCAGGGCAGGGCAGGGCAGGGCAGGGCAGGGCAGGGCAGGGCAGGGCAGGGCAGGGCAGGGCGGAGCTCCGGCCCCTCCGCATCGGAGCTCGCGGACACCCCGTCCCCGTTCCGCCCCCCGTTCCGCCGGGCTCGGGACCATGCGGCGGGCGCTGCGCCGCGGAGCTTTGCTCGCCTGCTTCTCCCTGGGGACGCTGCTGGTCCTCGCCGATGCCAAAGGTACCTTCTATCCTCCCCCCGCCCCCCTGCCCTACGGTGGCAGGTACAACCTCTACACGACCGGCTCCAGCCCGCAGCTCGGCAAGCCCGTGGGCAAACACAAGTAAGCGACCCTGTGCGCGGTCGTCGGGCATCGCGGGACGGGCACTGGCTGTGCTGGGCTGGGGGGAGGCGGTTGTGTCCTGAAAGGGACCCGAATCTACGTGCGGGTCCCATAGGGACGTGAGAGCTGTGGTGTCGGGTGGGATGGGGAGGGGATGCGGACGAGGCTGTGTGCGTCTGTGTATGGGGCTTGCTGGGGCTGAGATGTGCTGTTAAGTAACCTGGAAAGCTCATGCAAGAGAGGAATGCAGGCTTTGCGTGTTCGATACGCTTTTCCATTCCCCAGCAAAAAGGGTGTTATGTGCTGCTGGGGGGCTCTCTGTTCTTCTTTGATTGAGCAGTTTTGTATCTGGCCCCTCTGAAAATGGGGGGAGGGATGGGGGTGATGCTACAAACAAGTTGAAATGAATAAAGTAACATTCGAAATGAACAATACTGGCAGTGCCAGTGAGAGCTTTCCAAATTCTGTAACATTTTCCAGCTGCTCACCCTTAAAACATCAGGCTGCAGCTATAAAGCTTCTAGCCACAGGTGGGTGAGAGGGAAAGGGGTTTCTGCATAGGGAAGGGAGCCAGAGCCATCCCAGTCCAAGCAGCCACAAGTGTGCACAGTTCATCAATAGTGGCTAGCAGATCTGCCTGTGTTGGCTAGTAGCTTATTTAAAGAGGAGGCTGGAGGTGTTTAAAAGCAGATCCTTGGGATTTATGGGATGAGGGTGATTCTAAATTTCCACATGCACACATGATCTCCCTTCCATCCAGCTAAGAAAAGTTGCTGGCCTTAGTTCTTAAGTAGCCCTGCACACAGATAAATGACTCACCCCGGAGCAGCAATCTGCAGTGCTGAGCCCTGCACATGCCCGGGGCCTGGCAGCCTCTCACTGGGGCTGGGAATGATGAGAATTGCTGTGGTTATCCCAGGAGATCTGCATGGAGAGCCCTTGGAGAGGGCTGGGGAGAAGGAGTTGCATTATGTCCTCCTGCCTTGCCAAATACCTTCTTGATCCGGCAGCTTGCTCTGGCCCATCTGCTCTGTCCTGCTGACCCTCCATAGTTGCCTCTGCCCTCTTCTCTTCCCGCTCTGCCATCTGCTGTGTCCCCACCCTCAGCTCCTGCCTCACCACACGTCCCCACTGTCCGCCCCCATAGACTGCATCCATCTGCTCCGGCCGGCAGCCTGCCTCCAGCAGAGCAGCCTTGGCCTCCATCTGTCCAGCAGGACTCCTGCATCCTTCCTTCCAGCTGTCTCCTCCTTGCTCCAGAGCTGGTGCTACCTGGTGGTGCTCAGCTGTGGTCATGGTGGCAGAAGGGAGGAGGTCTGCTCCTTGCAATGCTGCTCTGAGCGACCTGAAGAGGTTTCTTTAGGCCTTATACCCATTTCTGGTGGGGGATGGGGAGGGATTCTGCTTATCCCCATACCTTGTCTTGCTCTGCACAGCTCCAGCTGACTGCAGGCTGCCATGCTGTGCCCCTGGGGCAGGAGGTGACACTGCATTGCTGTACTTTCCCCCTAGGAGCTACTGTGCTTATGTGGTGCAGCGCAATGTTACCTGTGTGCTGCAGGATGGTGCTGAGAGCTACGTCAAAGCTGAATACCACAAGTGCAGCTGGGGCCCCAAGTGCCCAGGGAAAGTGCTGTGAGTATGGGGACATGATGGGGACAGTTACAGTGCCCAGACAGGGGCTGCCCCATGTGATGGACTAGTGAGAACACTGCTCTGCTCCTTGCTGTCCTGCTCTGTTGGATGCATGTGCAAGGAGCAGTGTGAGCTCACTAAGGCTTTGGTGTCACTTCCATTGTTCCTACTTGTGCTGCCCTGTGTTGGAAGTTGCCCAGCTGTTTAACATCTGACACAGTGGTCATCTGTTGCGGGACCAAAGCAATACACTTGCTGTTGCTTTTCCAAGCTAGCTTCAAGAATCCAGTGTTTCAAAAAATGGTAATAAATAAAAATCCACCTATGCCTCACAATCAGAAAACCCCTTTCCACAAGGTACAGTGGCACTTGGCTATTGTGCCTCATGGTCCAGTCCTGGGAAGGCTGGATGATGCTTTTACAGTGCTGCTTAATGAACTGTGTTCTTGAGGAGGTGCTGCACTGAGCATTGATGCAGTGAGTGGGAGTGGGTGGGCTGTACTCTCTGGGTCTCAGCCAGGTTCTGCTTACACCCACCAGGACCTGTGGCCCCACTCTTCTCTCTTACTCAGAGCTGAGTTTGCCTCTCTAACCTGTCTTCCCTTTCCCTCCCCTCTCCTGGAAAGGTACCGCACCTTCTTCAGACCCAGGTACAAGATTGGCTACAAGACAGTGACCGAGCTGGCCTGGAGGTGCTGCCCAGGCTTCATGGGAGAAGGCTGCCATGACAGCCCCACCGACCAGCCTGGCCTGATGCCCCAACATCCCGGCCCCAAAATGCCCCCTGGGCCAAAGATGTTCCCACTCCCCAGAGTTCCTCCCCATCCGAAGAGCCACCCTGACCTGTTTGCAGGACCAAAGAAGAATCAATATGGTGAGACCCTGATTTTACTCTATGTTCCCATGTTATAGCACTACGTGAACCAATTAGAAGCTCAGGAGGGAGGTTAAGGACACAGCCCTGACTGTCTCCTCTGTCTCCCACAGGCAGGAAGCTACCTGGCCTGGTTGGGGACCGCCTGGAGCGGCTGGAAGAGGAGGTGCGACGCCTGGCCCAGGCCTACGACAGCTTGCACGTGTTGGTGAGTGGGCTGGGGGACCGCCTGCGCCTGGCCATCCAGGAGGACACCACCAAGATGATCGGCTCTCTGATGAACAGCCCCAGCACGCCAGACTCCTCTGTGGGCTTTGGCATCATTCCTGACAGCCTGGTGGATGTGGCAGACAAGGCTGACGTCGCTCCATATCCACCTGTTGGGGAGATCCTGACCAAAGTGGCGGAGGTGAGCGACGTGCTGAAATCCAAGGCGGATCTGCTCCATGAGGTTCATGGCATGGTGCTGGAGCATGATGGGCAGCTCAAGCACCTGCTGGAGGCAACCCGGCCATCACCCCTCACCTCCATGGAGCTGCTGGAGGAGTATGTGGCTGCACGGCTGGGCAGCCTGCGTGGGGAGCTGCTCGATGGCTTTGAGAAGCAGCTGGGCAAGATCCAGACCGCCTGTGACTTCCGCATCCAGGAGGTGCAGCAGCAATGTGAGCAGGAGAAAGCTGCCAACCTGCGGCTGCAGCAGACACTGGATGGGAAGGAGCTGGAGATCAAGAAAGAGATCTCCCAGCTGGAGACCCAGATTCAAGGGTTGACTGTGGTGGAGAGCTGCTGCAGCAGCCTGGACTACCTCACTGACCGCATGAACATCCTGGAGAAGGGCCTGCACAGCATCTCTGAGTCACAGAAGAACTTGCACTCGCGGATGGATGGAGAGATCTCTGCTGTCACCCTTGGGAACCTCTTTGAAGGGCGCTTTGAGGACCTGGAGGCCAGGCTGAACGCTACCGAGAGAGAAACAGGGAGCTGCTGCTCCAGCATGGAGGACAGCATGAGAGGCACAGTGGTGGCAGAAGTGGACGGCATGAGGACAACCTTCGAAGACAAAATGCAGACCCTGGAGGACAGGTTCATGAGCATCGTTGGGGAGCTGAACAACATCAGCGCTCCCATGGGTATGGACGGGGCAGTGGTGCCTGTGCTGGAAGGGGAGCTCGCCAGCATGAGGAAACGCACAGATGAGAAGCTGGAGGTGCTGCAGAACCGCCTGGTCACGCTGGAGAGCACATGTTCCTTGGGCTGCAGCTCTGCCTCCAAAGATGTGGAGACATTCCGGACAGAGATTGAGGACTGCCAGAGCAAGAACCAGGACCTGCTGCTCCGCATGGACAGCACCTCGGAGCTGCTGCGCAAGCTGAATGCCACCATCCTGGAGATCCAGCGGCGCATCGAGGAGGAGGCGGCGGGGGCTCTGCAGGGGGAGATCACCTTGCTGAAGATCAACCTGAACACCGTCAGCAAATCCCTGACAGGGCTCAAGGACTCCGTCTCGCAGTACTCGGACACCGTGACGCACGTCAACTCCTCACTGGATGAGCACGAGCGGAAGATTGAGGACGAGGTTCACTCCATCCAGGAGAGAGTCAGTGACCACGGCTCACAGCTCTTCTTCAGCAACCGCCGTGTGCTCAACCTGAAGGGCGACCTGGAGCGCCTCAAGGCTCGCATTGCCAATGACCTCAGCTCCTGCCGCAGCGCTGCCCGCAGCCTGCAGCGCGACGTCGAGCACTTCGATGAGCGCGTGGCGCGGGTGGAAGGAGCCTGCAGCCGGCTGGGGGCTGTGCTGGGGAACATGGATGGGGTGAGGGGAGAGCTGGAGAAACACGCGGGCGGCCTGTGGGACCGCATGGACCGCCTCAATGGGACGCTGGCTGCCCACTCTCAGGAAATAACGGGGCTGAAGGACAACCTGCTCGACTGCCAAGCCAAGGTCTTGGAGCTGGCGGAGCAGCTCGGCCACCTGGAGGAGCGGGCGGGTGGGAAGCATTAGCCCTGCCAAAGCAAGCTGCTTCCTCCTTTAACTTATCTCACACAGACTCCAATGTGACAACCTTTTTTTTCTTTTTTTAATATTTTTTTTTTAAATGGAAAGATAAATTAAAGCTGCTATACCCTCTCCTTCATCCCCCTCCTTTTACATTTTTATTGTTATTTTGAATTCACTTGTTTTTGGTGCTCGCCTTGCTGTGTAGCAGTTGTGCAGCCCCTGCAGCAGCGGGTACCGGCACAGGGCCAGGGGCGGGCTGAGGGGCTGATGACCCCAGAAGGACAATTCAGGAGGAAGCTGGAGGAGGGAAGGTTTATTTGTTTTTTTTTTTTGGGTTTTTTTTTTTTGTTTGTTTGTTTTTGTTTTAATTTTTATATATATATATTTTTGTGTGTGGATTGGTTGCTTCTCAAAGAATAACACCCTGTAGTCATCAGTTGAGGAACAGAAATTCTCTGACTTAAAGACCACCTGCATCTTCATCCAGGGACTGAATAGAGCCAGGGCTCCTTCCAGGGAACAACTCACTGCAGGAGGAACTGTGGATTTCAAAGCCAACACGTACTCGCACAGCCCTGGGGAGCTGCACTCCCCTCCTCAGGCCGGCAGCCCTCCCTGCAGAAGGTAAATCCATTTCTACTGCTGCCTTCTCCATGCAAACGCACATGCCTTATGGAGCATATGAGTGTGTGCATTAGGAAAACACATGCATATATATATATGGTATGTGTATATATTTTTGAACAATCCACTGTCACGGTGCTCATCTCCTTGCAGAACTTTCTCTTGCTGCCCCAGTTTCCCTTGCTGTACTCTGAAGATCCGCATGGAGCACCTCTCACCAGTCCCAGCAGCATTTGCATGAGCCCACGTGCTCCCTTAGTGCTGCTGTGGTTTGCAGTCCTAATGTACTTTTCTGTCTCGTTCCACCTTGGCACTGATGCAAAGGGTTATGGAAAAACTTGTGTCTTTCCCAGAGACACGTGTGCGTAGATCTCTGAAGAGACAAAGCCAGGCGTGGAGCAGCCTCCTGCCCTCCAGCTCTGGTTCTCTCCTGTTTTATTGCTTAAACTGTGAACGTGATTTCCTCATCTCATCCCAGGGCAGGCAAGGTGCAGCTGCTCCAGGACGTGAGCATGAGGGTGCACACCTGCTCATGGGTTTCCCCATCTTGGAGCAGAGCCTGCTTCTGCTTTGGGATCCCCTGGGTCTGTGGGGATGCTGAGGATCCAGGGACCCCAGAGAGTGGGGGCACCTTGAGAAGACAACTTCTGTGCTCAGGCCTGGGGATGGGCTGAGTGGTGCTTCTGGGTCAGCGTGGGGCTGGAGGTGGTATGAAAACCAAAGTGATGTAACCAATGTTGTCCTGCTTTCCCACAAAGGTTGGGGAAGTTCAGTGTGTGCCAAGCAGTGCCAGCTTGGCCCCATGGAGCAGATGCTCATCTTTCCTGGGGTTTCATGGGCACACTCTGCTTCCTGGCCACCAAGGATGTTGTTTTCAGGAAGGATGAAGAGATTAAAGAGCCTCCATCTCACCAGCTCTGGCACTTTATAGCAGAGGTACCTTCTTGTCTCAGCTCAGTGTTGCAGCTCGTGGGCCTTTCCAGCCTGGCTCCTGCTCTGTTCCTCTGCAGGTCACCCCCAATGCCCCCAATGCTCTGTGCAATGGGAATGGTGAGGGCTGCACCCAGCTGCAGCTTTGCTGAATGAAAACCTGCTCCAGCCGAGGAGCAACCTCCAGCTGCTCTGGGGTATCCCAAGAAACCTGCTCTTAAACAGCACAAACTCCTTTCTGCCCCCCAGCAGAGTGCAGGGAGGTCAAAGCAGCCCTTTGTCGTGGGCTGGGTCCTTGCCCTGCAGAAGCACCCTGCCCCAGAGCCCCAAAGGGCTGCAGCAACCAAAGAGAAAAGCCAGCCCTAGGCTCACCTCTGCCAAGCTGAGCAGCCAGGGCTGGGGCAGAAAGCAGCAGAACAGCTTCCTGCAGCACAGAGCCAGCACTGGCACTGTCCAAACCAAGACAAGGAAGAAGTCTGACCTTCCTGAACGTGGTGCTATGTTTGGACTATTCCTGACTAGTCACTTGAAGAGTATTTCAGTTCTCAGCTATCAGTGTTTAAAAATGAAAGGAACTTGGTGTAAAATAGGGCATTTTTTTTTTCCTTTATATTTTTATTTGCTTGCAGAGAGGGAAGGAGATGGTGCCCATGCAGTTGTTTTGTGCTGGGCAGCTTTCCGAGGCAGCTGGCAATAAGGTACTGGTAAAAGGCTGTGTTTTATTGTTTTTGAAACCTTGTACATTGTTCAGATGTTAAAAGCTGAAAGGCTGTTTGTACTGGAAAGGAAAAATAAAAGATTTCTTGCTGAGGTTTCCAGTATCAAAATGACTTCTGTGGCTTTAGGAAAAAAAAGAGAAGCATAACACTCGGCTTGTGTTAAGACAGGGAGCTCAAGTTAAACACTGAGGCTATTTAGACAGGAAGAGTGGGAATCAGAGTAGCAGGAAGTGGTTCACACTCACACAGCATCAGAGAAGGAAAAGCTGGATGCAGAGCAGAGGAAAGAGCCCAACGGTGCTCCTGCCTTGTACTGCATGGGACTGCGGTGGACAAGAGGCAGCCTGGACTAAAGCTCTGTCTATTAATTATTGCTGCGAGTGAAAAATGCTCAAAGCCCAGCAATTTCCATCCAACTTTACAAGTTAAGCCATGTGACAGCTTCACTCCAGCAGCTACACCACACAGCAGTGCTGGATGTGCCAGAGGCTCACCTATAAATAAGGGTGACCCATTATCACCTTTAAAAGATAATCAGGTTTAAAGATGAAGGACGTTAAGACACACAGAAGTGCAGTAAGTTTTCTGTAGTCAGAGCTCTCTTTACTGCTCCCTTTGTGCCATGAGAAGAGCTGCCTTAGTGCAGAACGTGGTGTGTGTTAGAAGTACAAAATGGCTGAGCACCAAATGAGGAGCACCCAGTCCTGGCAGGACTTGCAGAGAGCTCTGGGGCAGGTCCTTACAGGTGATGGGGTCAGGAGGAGGCTTTCAAGTCAATGGCAGGTAGGGGGTTCTCCAGTAGACCAAGTAGCTGCACTCAGGGCACCGCAGAGCCGTGCTCCCCTCTTGCCTGTGGGAGGGAAGATCAGCTCCATCACCTCCACTAGCTGCTTATACCTACAGGGTTTGGGGAGATATGAGATAACATGATGGGGCTTGAAGCAACCTAAAAAACTGAAGCTTTGCAAATGGACATTTGTCCACCCTAACCCAACAGGGATTTGGTTCTTTTGTTCCTGCAACACGCTTCTCATAGTTAAATCCATGTTAACCCAATGGTGTGAAGAACCAGCACATCACTTATGTTGACCTGAGATTCTTCATCAGCTCCTGGATCAGCTCTTCCTTGGGGTTGACTGTGTGAAGATGAAGCACTCAGGTAGGCCCACCTGCTTGTAAGTGCTGACATCCTGACCAGCGAGGGCCAGAAGGCATGAGAGCTGCAGGGAAGTATCACCACCACGCAGCTCAAAGCTGTGAGAGATGAGAGGTCAGAATGCAGGCTGGACTACACACAACCAGGCAGTCTGGGGGCTCAGAATAGATACTTGGAAAGCAGAAGAGATTCTCTGCACTGCAAAAGCTTCTAAGGAAGATGAGCTGCACCCTGCTGCCTCCCAGGAAAGGCATCCTGCACCAAGGAAGCCAAAGTTAAGGCTGCAGCATCCCCCAGTGTAGCAGCAGGGAGGGGAATGCCATCCCCCGGGTGCAGGACTGGTGATGGGACAGGAGAAGAGGCTGGGGCACCTGGGCAGGGCACAGCCCTTCTGGTTGATCCACTTGGGGTAGCCCTTGGTGATGTGTGCCATGCTTGAGAACATAAGGAAGCTTTCCTGCTTGTTCTGCCTTGCTGATAGACCCAGGGAGCAGCACACCCACCAGCAGCAAGGCGACCTGGGCACAGCTCCCTGCTCAGCCCCCGGCTCAGGCTGGGATGCACAGAGCTGTTAAAAGACAGGAGCTGGAGAGAGCCAGCTGAGGGGGGGATGAGCCATCTGCGGGCTCACAGTGCCTCTCAGCGGCCAGAGAGGATGGGAGCATCACACAGCCAGGGGGAAACGACCCATCCAGCTTCTGCTACCGTGCTCCCTCTCACATGGACCGCAACAGGAGGACCGAGGGGCATCTGAACTACTCATGCCAGAGTTTGCAACAGTGCTGCATGTCAAGTGCTTGCAGTGAAAAACCCCTGCCATGTGCCTTCAGACAGCACAGCAAGACTCAGCCATCGCTGACAGCAGAAATTTAAGGCTATGTTATCCAGCACATGTGAGTCAGGAGCCCTCATGCCAGCTCCTGCTCAGCCTCTCCATCACCTTCCCACTTCCCTTTGGGGTCCTAGCTGAGCTGACGCTGATGGTTGATCACTGATCCAACCTGGTGGGCATCCAGAAGGTTGCAGAGTATGGCATCCTTCCTGGCTGCCTTGAAAGAATACTTTACTCCTAATGGGTGAAGCAAAGACCCAGAGGAGAAGGGCCCTTTACTTGGCGATGGTGCCATTGATATCAGAGATCATCACCTTGCTATCCCAGCTCCACAGGTACATAGTGGCCATGCAGTGGCACATGCCCTGGTACTGTTGTCTTCATTCTGCAGCCTGCAGTTCTCCTTATGAGTACCAGCCATGCACATAGTGCAGCTGTTTGCTCTGCTGCCAGCACAGCTGGAAAAGCCCCACGCACCCAGTGCTGCCAGCAAGTGAGGAGCCCTCAGTGCTCAGTGCCCACTGATAGCAGGACAAGGAGCTGCAGCCTTGCAGCAGCACAGGAAGCTTTTCAGAAGAGGGCAGCATTCCTTTGCTAGCTGAATACATCAGCTGAGCACGAAGCAGGAGGGGAGTAACCTCTTGGAAAGGGCTGCCAATAGCAGGACACGGGGAAATGGTTTTAAGTTAAAAGAGGGAAGATTTAGGTTGGATGTTAGGGGGAAGTTCTTCACTAGGAGAGTGGTGAGGCCCTGGAACAGGCTGCCCAGGGAGGTTGTGGATGCCCTGTCCTTGGAGGTGTTCAAGGCCAGGTTGGATTCCTGTGATTCTGTGAGCACATGAGCAGCACAGCCTTGCTCTGCCTGCACACCCCATTTTCTAGTCACTGGGGAAGCATCTGAGACACAGTCGCAGTGCTGGGTACCCCATGCTTTCAGACCATACCCCACGTACCCAGGCTCTGCCCAGTCCCTCGCCCCCTCCTCGCCCCCTCCTCGCCCCCCCGCCACCAGCGCATGCGCACACGCCCCCCGCAGCTCTGATGACGCCACGTTCCCTCTCTGCCCGTACCCTGAGCTCTGTTAATGTCGCTGTTTGCCGCGCCCGCCCGCCCCGCTCTCAGCACCGCCCGCCCGCCCGCCCCGCCCCGCGCTCGGGGCCGGGGCCTCCTCCGAGCCGAGCCGCTGCGGCGGCGGGGGAACCTGCGGCAGGTGAGTGCCGGGCTGCTGCCTCAGCCCGCTCAGCTCCTTTAACTCTCCGCCTCCCGGGATCTTTCCCCGCATCCCGCGGAGCTTCGGGCGGGCGGACGGACGGGAGCTGTCAGCGGGGGGTCCGGGTGTTGGGGAGCGGCCCTGAGTGCGGCTTGTGAAGCGGCCGTGGGTGCGGGGCGGCTCATCCGAACGGGTTTAAGGGGAGAGGAAGGAAGAGGGGAGGAAAAGCACGCAGCGCTGCCCCGGCTGGGATGGTGGGAAGACGTGGCTGCTGGGCTGCCTTTGGTTCCCAGTGCGGCCGGATGGGGCTGGCGCTGGTTGTACTGGGGACGGATGGAGTTTAGCGGTGGTTTTTCTGTCAGAGCTGCCATAAGGGAGCCGGGCTGGTTTGTAGCCCTGAAGTCACTCGGGTGACACACGGCTATGGATGGAATTGCTGATGAACCGCAGTGGGCTGCTGTCCCCATTGGTGGCTATGGGGCAGGGGATGTGAGCAGTGCTATGGGTCCTTCCCATCCCGTCCTCATCCCTCTGCTGTTCTTCTCAGCAAAAAGATGTTCCCTTTCCTGTTCAGACCTCCCTTCCCTCCAAATACTTGGTGTCTCCGTGTATGCGAGCTGTGCTGTTTTCTTTATCTCCCTTGGTTACTATGGTGTTGGTGTGTGAAAGCAGCTCCCTGGCTCCTCTCGCAGCGAGTAAAACAGCCAGAACTTGGATCTGTCGTGCTGGTGAGACGCAGTGCTGCAGCCAGCCCTTATTGCCCCTTCCCAGTATCTGCCTGGGGGCCGCTTGGGCTCTGGGACCTTTGCTGAGCTCCCCAGTAAGGCAGCAGAACAGGCAGGGCTATGGTTTGCTTGGAAAACTGCTGGGAATGGAAACTACTAATGCAGGCACTGTGGAAGTCTGTGCAAACAAAAGGCAGAGGATGGGAACAGCCTCACACCAGGGCTGGGGCCGTCTGCCTTCACCCAGGCACAGGTCTGTGCTTGAGGCTGATCACCCCATCCAGACTCTGATCTTCCTCCTGGAGGTGATTCTTTCCATGCACTGGAGCCTGGGATGGAGGTGCCTGTGATTAAGGCGACTGTTCCAGGTCAGACAAACACAGGCCTCACTACATGGGCTGATTTGGAGGAGGTCCTTCTTAGTGGTGCTGCAGGACCCGTTGTGAGTGTGGGGAAGCTCGTAGCATCTCTTTCCTTTCCCAGCTGCGATGGCTTTGTTGAGTAGGAGAGGGGTGATGTTTCCAATTAAGAAGGAGAAAAACAATCTTGTACTTCTCCCCTTCATTGTTTGTTTGTTTTTCCTCTCTTTTTTTTCTCCGGACCGGCGTTCTAAATAACAATGCTTCAAGTGCAAATGGAGCGAAGTGAAATCCCAGGGCAGGGCTGCGGTGGGGCTGGAGCACAGCGATGACAGCACGGCACAGGGCAGAGCCGGGGTACCAGGGCACTCAGAGGCACTGCAGCCATTTCCGTGCATAGGGTGTTCCCAGACTTGTCAGAAATACCATCATTTCCCTTTTCTTTCTCCTTTCAGAGCAGGACCGTGTCCCGATGCAGTCTCGATTTAGGGAAGAAGCTTTGAGGGTGTTTGTTCTGGATGAAGGAGAAGAGCCTTTCAGCCTTCCCCCCCCCCCCCCCTCCATAATATAAGGATGCTTGAGAGGGCCACGTCAGGATCAGGGTGGGGAGAGCGCTTTGGAATGTGGTCTGCAGAGTGTCCTTAACACAGAGCAGTGCCTGGGTGGGACAGGTTTATATCATAAGCCCTTGGCAACTCGCGGAGGCGAGAGGCAGAGGAGAGGGGGGTATCCAGTGCTGGGTTTTGTGTGGCCATCCTCAACTCTTCCTCCCCTTGAATGGGGTCTTGGGGCTGTTCTCACACTGCTGCTACAGGAGGGTCAGTTTGTTCCTGTAGGAAGATGAAGAGTGTGGTCCCATGGCTTAGCTTCATCTGCCTTCAGGTGCGTGCTCTGCTCCAGTGCTCTGATAAATAAAGAGGTTTGCTCCAAGCTTATAATAACTTCTCTTGGAAATGGGTCAAACCAATATTTATTTGCCTAAGGTGTCACGCCAGTATTGTACAAATACTCCAATGGGGAGTCACTCTGGTTTTTTTTTTTTTGCTGCTTTGTTTCTTTTTGTGCCTCTTTGGTGCTCTTTGACAAACACCACCTGTTGATGGTTGTTTGGAACCAGTGGTTTATTTAATGAGCTGAGAGCTCTGCTTTAAGGCTCCATCCACATCACTCCTGGGGCTCCAGGTGGTATTTTGGAGATGAGCAGCACACCACCACTGTGCTGCTCCAGCTTGGGGAGACCATGCAGGCTGCGGGTGGAACAAATGGGGCTGCTTGGAGCTTGGCTTATTCCCAGCCCTGGTGAGGTGAGTCTGTGCTTGGTGCATTAATTGCTCCCTGGTGTGCTTGTGATGCTACTTAGTCATGTGGGTGTCATCCTCTGGTACATGGGGCTGCTGTTGTGTTTGTTAGGCAGGATGGAAACTCAGGTTCCTCTTCTGAAATGGGTCTCATCCTCCCTTTCTTTGTTTCTGTGTTGGAAAAGGAGAGCCTTTCAAATAGGGGCAGAGCTGATTTAGAAAGAAATCTGAGAGAAAGCCCCAGCTGTGTGAGCAGAGCAGGGACAGGCATGTGAGCTGGGTTCAGAGCCAGCCAGGCGATGGGAATGTTCTGCTGGGGCTGCAGCCCACCTGTCCCTGGCTGCTCTGTGCTTCTGCTGCTTGTGCACTGAGTGCAGCGGATGTTGTAAGGAACAGCCAAGTGTATTAGGGAAATGCTGAGGATTTGGTGCTTTAATGGTACATTACAGGAAGGGCTGGGGGTGGTGCAGCAGCAATGGGGGATTTGCAGATCCCTCCTGCAGGCTCATGGAGAGCTGGAGGTGCCTGGCTGTTATTATGAGATGTCAGGTAGGGTTTGTTTGCTTTGGTCCTTTCCTTTGGTCCTGCACTGGCACAGCTGCCTGGGGGGGGAGGGGGGGGGTCACTGTCTGAGGAGGTGTTCAAGAACTGTGGGGATGTGGTTGGTGGGCATGGTGGGGTGGGGTTGGACTTTGGGTTCTCTGAGGCCTTTTCCAACCTTAATTATTCAATGATTCTTTGGAGCATTTCTGCCCACTTGATGAGGAGTGACCTGAGCTTGGCTGTGTGCCTGGAAGGGCCTTCAAAGTGAGGGGGTTGCAAAGGACTTTGGCAGAATAGGCTTGGCTGGCATACAGCCTGACCTTGCTTCAAGTCCATGATGCTGCTTACTTGTGTCTGCTCTTGGGTTGTAGTTTTCCATCTTACCCTGTGATCTGGGGACACATATGTGTTCTCCAGGGCACTGTTGTTTCCCACAGGAATCTCCCATCTGCAGGTTACAGAGCAGTACCTTTGCTTTTCTCCATCACCGTTTGTGGAACAGCCTGTGGATGCCCAGCAGTGTGTTGGGGGCAGGAGCAAAACCACAACTTCAGAAGGAGAAGAGCCTCAGTTGTTTAAAGGGACTTCAGAGTTTTCATGTTCCTGCTTTGATCTCCTCTGGTGTCTGGGATAGATCTCTTTCTTCTTTCTCTATATTTTTTCCCCTGTTGTAGTTCTCAGCTTGCTGTCAGAGCTCAGTGGGTGAGGGCAGAAGGAGCTGCTGCTTGGGGGCAGCAAATGGCACTGCAGGCAGATGCAGCGTCCCTGTGTGCTCACTGTCCTGCTGCTCAGTGAGGTGTAGAGAGGCAGCAAGTTGGACTTGGGGTGAAGGCTGCAAATCTCTGCGTCACTCTGTCAGTGCTTCCAGGATCCCCAGCAGCAACCAGCACATAGCTGATAGATCCAGCAGCTTGAGACAGCAGCTCTTGCAGTTGGCAGCTGTGTGCTCTGCCCCTCTCTCACCTCCCAGCCATCCTCTGGGGTGAGGATTGAAGCCCTCAGGAGTCAGGATGCTGCTGGAGCAGTGGGATGTGCCTTCCTTCATCCTGCTGCTCCTGCATTGGTGTGTGCTACAAGCTCAGCAGCAGGCTCCTAACACAGCAGAGCTCCTGGGCTTGGAAATGAAGGCTTGTTGGCCTTTTTAAAGGTTTTTAAAGGTTTTCACTTTAAAAATTGTAGCTGAGTGGAAAAGGGTGCGATTAGCAGGAGGAGGCAAGAGATGCTGTTGTGAACACCAGAGAAGCTGGTAAATAAGGGAGGCTTGCATTGCTGGGGCTGCCTCCTATAGAAATGAAATGCAGGAGGTTCTTTCTATACGTTGTGGAGATGGAGCGTTGCCAGTCTTGCAACCGAGAGGCTCCGTTTCAGTTGTTATTTATTTTAAATAGAAAATAGGAACTGTGAGTAAAATAATTGCATGTGTAATCATGTGTGAGTGGTGGTGTATTGGGAGGAGAAAGCGTTCCCGTGCAGAGGTGCTTTGTTGCCATATACAAACATAAGTCCAGCAGGGTTGATGAGTACTTAGGTTTGTTTCCTTGCTTAGCGTGCAGCCAGCAGCTCCTGAACTCTTTGCTGTGTGATGGCTGCATGGAAAGGAACCGTGATGAGCCACCTGCACTGAGGATACACCTGGGGGCTGCTGGAGCAAAGGCAGGGAATCCATGGGTTGAATGGAGCAATCCATGCAAGCAGAGCTTTGCCATGAGGTGCTTGCAGGGCAGGGGCTGCAGTTGTCCCCGTGTGCCCCCAGTGCTGTATGCAGGGCTCAGCCAACACACAGAGCAGGTCCCCGGTTCCTTCCCGGAGCCTCAGGATGCGATGACGTCCAAAATGTCAGATGTTGTTTTTAACAAACGTCCAAATGCTTTGAAACACTATTTATTATTTTATAAAGCCGGGCCCTGCGTTCTGTGGGAAGGTATGCGAGTGGATCGCCACGCTGTTTGCTTTGCATATTTTCCTAATGTTAGAAACCGTCCCAAAGAAGTATTGCATTGTTTCATTTTCCCCCTTGACGCTTCATATTCTTCTAAAAATAAAAGCTAATACAAATAAAAGCTGATGCCAACAGCCCTACACAAGCGGGTGGATCTGCACGTTGTGCACCCCTGTTTGCTTTATGTGGGGGGGGGGGGGGGAGGTAAGGCAAGATTCAGCTCGTAATCATGTTATAAGATGGGCATAAAAATGGATCTTTTAAAGCAACACTTCTGTATGGTTGATTTAATTTTTTCTTTTCCTGGGTTCTGCCCTGGAGCTGGTCCTGTGCTGTTTGGGCCTTGAGTTTTGGCCATAGGAGCTGGCGGTGCTGATCTTGATGAGCTGATTCTTTTCTCCTCCATTTATTTATTTCTTCTCTCCCCCCCCTTCATTTTAATCCTGTCTCCTGGGAGATTCCAGTTGAAATGTATTCATTGCTGAAATATTTCTTTTCCCTCACGCTGTGGATGCCCAGTCCGGTTCGATTGTGTGGTTTGTTCCTGGCAGAGGAGGAAAAGAGGAGAGCAATGGGAGGAGAGCTGTGCTTGGGGCTGGCTTCGTGCATGGACATTTGTGTTCCCATTTGCACTGTCAAACTGAAGTTAAGAGTTGGTGAGGCAGCTGCTGGTGTGTCCAGGATGAAAGCTGACGTGCAGGAGGTCCTGCATGGGTGAAATGTAAGCAAGATCTTGGGTGTTTGGGCAGGTTTAAATGGGGAGATCAGCTCAGCAGGTTGTCCAGGATGAAAGACAGAATGCTTCTGTCCTTGCTTGGAGCTAAATGCTGGTTGTGCCCCTGCCTCAGTGGAACCTCACGGCCCTGGGAGCTGAAGCTTTTCCCTCCCTGTTGCTCTCAGCACCAGCATCTTTTCTTCCTACAGGCGTAATGAAGGTTGTGATAAAGTTGCATGGCTTGGCAATGCCATGTTGGTGCCGTTTGTGTGCCAGAACTGCTGAATGAGTCTTTTATCACACATTTGTAACAGTGGCTGTCGGAGAGGGAGCTTCCAGGAGGAGTGCTTTTGTAAAGGAATGCTGTCCTGCAAAGAAATGCTTTGCAGGGGAGGGAAAAAACCAACCCCAAGCCCACTATTTTTCTCATGTTAGTGCTGGAGAAGTTGCCTGTTAATGTGGGTGAGTTTTTGCTTCTGTTTCTTGACAATTTTTGTGTCTCTCTGTGCTACCCAGCACTAGTTGAGCCTGTTCTGCTCCGTTTTCAGCTTGGTTTGGGGTTGCTATGCACTGCTCTGAAACCCCCAGCTTGCTGTGTAGCCGCTCATCTCGCTGGCACCGAGGCAAGTGAATACAACGTTAAAAGAGGAATGTGATTGTAATCCTGTAAGAAAGAAAATGACGGAGGAATTTGGCGGTGGTTGCAGCCCGCGAATGCAATGTATGATATTTTATTCATTTAAAAGAAGTGATTAGGTTTCAAGCTGACAGTTTAAATGACAAATCGCCTTGAAAAGATCTTTGTGTGCAGTGTAAGAGCTGTCGGTGTGGCTTTCTTTTGCTAACTGTGGAGAGAGTGAGATACAAAGTTCCCCATCCCAGAATATCTGCTCGTGTTCCTGGTGTATGGGACTCTTTTTGCATGCAGGAATCTCTTGTTTTATCTCCTGGCTTGGAGCTTGGTTGTCTAAAGGATGAGGAACCCCAGCTTTTGCCTGCAGGCCTAAGAGCAGCTGTATGGGCTGGGAAATGAATGTGAGAGGAGAGGGATCCTGCTGTCCTGGTCCCTTTTGCTATGGGACAAACAACCATTATATAGGGATGAGCAGCCAAGGGATCTGTGCTGTTGATGGCTGAGCAAGGTGTGCAGTCCCAGGAAGGAGCTTTTCTGGGCTTCAGATGTGAACAGCAGCACATCATTTTGGGTATCACAGTGTGGGTGAGCTCTTCAGTTATGCTGTGGGTTCTGGGACTCACAGCAGCATGATATGGGATCTCTGCTATAGGACAGAAGGTCCTGTGCTGTCACAGGGACGTGGCTGGTCTCTGTCAAAGCAGCAACTGTGTGAAGTATGTGCATGTCTGAGCTGCATCCTTGCCTGGAAATAGAAGGAAGGAAAGCCTGTAAGAGAGAGGTGAACCATCATGGTGCTGCTCTGGGGACCAGAGTGGACTCGTTTCTGTCATTTGAGGATGGTTTTGCACTTTGATGGCTTGCCCTCATGCAGGGCAGGCTGACGGGAGCTGGGTTCAGGCTGCTTCCTCCACTGCCCTTGGCACCCAACTGGGCTGTGAGTCGCTTCTGCAGGTCTGGGAGGAAGCTTTGTTCTGGGCCAGCACTGTGCAGTTTCCAGTAGTGTCAAAAAGAACCCAGAGCAAAGCAGGAGGAAGGTTGTTAATAACTTGGAGTTGAGATTGCCAAGTGAAAGCAAACCAGAACAATATCTTCTCTTGGGGCTTTGAGTTCTCAGCACTGAGACCCTGTGTGTGCTCCAACACAGCAGTGCGTCCTGCCCAGGAATTGGGGAATGTTGATGTGGGACCTGCTGTTCTCCCTTGCTTTATATAAACCTGCTGTCCCAGGTGGCTCAGGCACTGCAGATTGCAGACCACAGGTACATTGGAGTGACTGATCCTCTGTGTCAGGCCTTACATTTTAGGAATAAATTTGTATTCATTCTTGAATTGCAGCTTTTGAGCCATTTAACCAGTCCCAAGGAAGCCATAATGCTCGGGAGGGAGGTTAAGTTCTGTAATGAATAGCTCTGGCACAGAGTGGAAATCCCTAATGCAGAGGGACCTGAGCAGCTCTCTGAGTGTGTCACAGCTAGCAGACGTGCCTGGGATTTTTGTATATTAAAGAAGTTGGGGAAAAAAAGCATTCCTTGGTTGCCTTTGGCTGCCCATAGTTTCTGTGACAGGCAGCCGAGCTGTTGGCATGCACTGCTCAAAGGAGCCCCAGCTCATGGCCCTTACCCCCATCTCTCCCACGCATTGTCTTACTGGAGGCAGCAGCCTCAGGCAATTCAGGCAGGAGCTGCAGAGGGTGGTACAGCAGCTCCTGCTGCCAAATGTGCAGGTTTTTTTTGCTCTGTTTCCAGAACTAGGTTTTAGGAACCCACGATTTGCTCTGCCTCCAGCCCGAGTTTCTATTTAAAACACCTTTAATTGCAGGAATTGAAAGGCACTCACATTGTTACAAGCAAGGTCACTCTTAATTAGATTCCCCAAGAATCCAGAAATCTTGTTTGATAGAGCCTAAGACGTGTGTTTCATCCCTGAAGGAGCATGCAGATGCTATTAAACCAGCCATAGCCAGGCCAGCTTGTGCACTGGGAGCAGCAGCAACCCATGGCACAGCTCAGCAGCTGGCTGTGCTCCCCGTGCTGCTGTCGGAGCAGCAGTGACAGATAAGCAGCTGTGGCTGTTCTGCTATCACATCGTTTTGGAGGCTGCAGCGTTGTGTAAGTAGTTGCAGGACAATTACACACACTGCTGGAATAAAAAAAAACGCTCCCTCAGCAGTTTAATATTTGTTTCTTATTAGATGTTCAACTTTTGCTGGCGTCTGAGAGGTTGTCACCTGTTCTGTCAAGGTCCCTTCATTTAGCACTGGGATCTTTCCAAGCATGTTGAAACCTCATTGGCATTCAGTTTTCTCTGTGGTCGCTGGCCGTGCTGCAGCAGGAGAGTCAACACATAAACGTTTTGCTTTACTTTGGAGTCCCAGCGTAGCTTTCCTGTTTTCCATCCTTGCTGCAAGGCTTTTTTCCAGGGTGACTCTTTTGTTTCTAAATACTTTTTTTTTCTCCCTCTGCCTGAAGTCAGACCCAGAAATCCTCTTGGCCAATCATCCCTTTATACAGTTAAATGTAGAAATTATGAAACTCATTGAGCTGGCTTTGCTGCTTGTCCAGGAATGAGGGAATGGGGACTGGGCAGCAGCTGAGGGAAATGGAGGGCAGAGAGGAAGCACATAGCTAAAAGTGAAGCTGCAGGTTATAAATAGATGCCTGCCGTGGCAGTGCTGCTCAGGTTGGGATTGCTTCTCTAAATACGTCCTAGCTGAGTGCTGGGCAGTGTGGGCAGAGGGCTTGGCTACCTGTTGGTGAGCCACAGCTTCACTGACCCAGGGGAAAAAGCACCTTTGGGATGGAAGATTTGCTGTGGCAGGTGGGGTGGTGGCACAGCTAAGGGCAGGGGTGAAGCTGATTGGAGTTACGTTTGTACTTTTGGTGTTTACTAACCAAGGGTCACCTTCTCCTCCCCAGCTGTAGTGGTAACTTTTGGTCTGATGTGTTCTCTTCCAGCCCTGAGTTGACTACTGGCACTTTAAAGATGCGTGCAAGCAAAGAAGAAGAACTGGAAAATGAAGGGTTAAGGACGTGCTCCATTCTGCAGGTAGGTCACAGCCAGGATGTGCTCAGTGCGTGGTTCTGTTCTGACTTACGACCTGGGACTGTTGGTGTTATAACTGTGGGATAATTACTGATTGCAGTGGCTGACCGTGAGCAGTAATTGTGAGGCACTGGGAAGGGGGAAAGACGAGAAAGGGGATGAATAGAAATTCCTCCTTTAAGACTGCAGAGTGGTTAAAATGATCACCCTGTGAATGGCTTCATAGCCCTATGGCTGAAATGAATGATCTCGTGATGGTTTGTTCTAACCTTTGAGCCATGTCCTGCTCTGCGCCTGGTGCAGCCCTTGGGTTGTGCTCCAGCATTCTGAGAAAGGAACTGGTGTTTCTTTCATCTCCATGTTGTGCCTTGGACAGGATGGAGTTTAAACGTCCCATGCAGCTGTACTTATCTCCTGGCTGGTGCTCACTTGTGTTTGTGCTGGACCACTGATAAGTTTTTTTTCCCCTCTCAATCTAAAGAATACGTTTAACTTGATAAGCACGTATCTGCCCTGTACTGTGGGTGAGGGGGCAAGGTAGGTGATGCATTTCCCTCTTGGCTTCTGTGGGTGGATGATGTACTCTTGGAAATAGCCTTTCCTTTTTCCATTATACCTTAGAACAGCTTTGAAGAAAAAACTGCATCTCATACCAGATCAAAGCTGTGCAAGAAACTAAGTTCTGTGGCTAAGCCTTGGTGAGCAGACAGTGCTGGTGGGGAATTAATTCCCTCGGTTTGTGGCTGTATGACAACATCCCTCTAGAAGGGGAGATTTTCCAGCCCTAGAAAGATTTCTACCCCAGTTGTGCTGTACCTGGAATCTTCTTGCTGCTGGGCTTCAGCAGACCTTGACCCTGCGGGGAGCAGAACAGGACTGATGCTGATAACTGTCACTTTCCTGTCATGTTTCCAGGTCTGCAGGCTAAATCCAGTCTGCTCAGCTCATGGAAATGAGCTGATGTTGCCTGCTGTAGCACGGGGTATGATGGGGTCTCCTGAGGTGTGTCCTCTTTTGAAGCTGCCTTGGTAATTGATTAATTACATGCTAGGTGGGTCCTCAAATACCACCTGTCAGTCACCTTGTTAGTGCAATGAATGTTGGTGCTCTCTCATAACTTGACATTGCCTTCCCATTAGTGTTAGAGAATTTGGTGAGGCCAGGAGGGGGGAAGCTTTGGACTCTGCCAGCCTGGCTTGATAAACAGAGTCAGGAGCCTCTTGGGAGATGGAGTAGGGAGAAAAGGATCAAGTTTTAGATCCTCAGTATTTGCCACTGAAAGACAGTAATAGTGCATTTGGACTATTTGTGTGGAAGGTCACTGGGTGAATGGAAAGGATTCCTCTGTGTTACATCTGCAGAAAATTATGTCGTTTGTTACTTGAGGCTTTGCACACAGAGGCAAAGAGTTAGAGCAGCTTGTGTCATCCTCTCTGTGTGCTCCCAGCTCTGCTCTGGCACATGCAGAGCATCCAGTATCTTCTGGAGGAGCTTTGAGAGCCCAGCTCTCAGAATCTCTTCTCTTAAGACTTGGCCCCTTTTCCTCAGCTCTTCCTTTCCCCCCACTCTCCTCTGATGTCCTTTCCTTCCCAGTTCATTTGTTTTTAAAATGATTGTGCTATTGTGTTCATCGATATGCACATACCCCGTCTTGTTTTTCACTTGGCCTAAAATTGCAAAGCAAATCTGTTTATGGTTTTGGTGAGCTAATTCTCCCCCACCCTAGATTTTTAAATAGACTCCTTCTTTACCAGGCTCTATTGAAGTAATGAGAAAAATATGTTGTGTGCTAACCTTCTTTTTTTGTAAGACTTTGTTTACAACACCCTATTCCTAGCAGCACGTTTGGAAAGTGCATTTCTTGATGCTGAAGCAAGTAGACAACTCTGAAAGAAGAAAATGGTCATTCAGTGCATTCAGAGGTGAAATCTTTGGAGTTTTCCACTTGCAGCACTTGGTGTGGCTGTGCTGAGATGTGCTACAGGTTGTTCAGGGCTCCCTCCCTCCTGAGAAGCTCCACTGCATTGGCTCAGGTCAGGCAGCTGCAGGTAGGGGCAGGGATGGGTGCAGAATACAGCTTGTGGTTTGCTGGGCCGTGCAGCTGTGAAGCTGGTCTGGGAACTGAGCTCTGCTTTCATTTTCGTATCGGCCCATTCAGGATGTGTAGCTGTGAAGTTTTCCCAACTGGTGCTTTCCTGATGTGCTCACATCCCTTCCCCCCATCTTTCCCTTCCTGCTCCACCCAGAAGAGCTGTTCTCTTTCTTACTGACACGTCTGCTCAGGGTATGTATAAAACATCACCGACAAGTTCAATTGATTGTATATGGAGACTGAAGCCACTAGATGCTTAGATAGTGCATAAAGTTGTTGGCTAGACCCACGCTGCATTGTATTGCACAAAAAGCAAATCCCACCCTGTGGGGCCCTTTCCAGACCTATTGCCTCATACTTTACTGTTGCCATCATCTGAAAACGATCTGAGTGCTGTAGATATCCACAGCTTGGTTTGACTGACTGTTGGATTAGGAACACATTTCCTTACTGGAAAGTTTTGCACCTGCTGCTGTTTCTGTGCTGGAGCTGAGCAGGGTTTGGGCTGAGGGCAGTGTGGCTGCCTGCCCTGTGTTGGCCCCAGCCCTGTTTCCTTGGGGATGTGCAATTTTATTACTGCCACTTTGATCAGCCAGGGTGCCCAGAGGCTGTGGAAGGTGCTGCCAAAGGGTTTTCCACTTCTGGTGTCTGTGGATGGATGAGCATGTGCTTTAGAGCCTTGGGGCTGAGGCGTCGTGGAATATCCCAGGTTGGAAGGAACTCATAAGGATCACTGAGTCTGACTCCTGGCTTCACACAGGACCACCTGAAAATCAGACCATATATCAGAGTGTTGTCCAGGGCAGGTTCAAGGTGAGGCATCATGCAAAGGAAAAAGGCTTTTTGGCATTCAGAGCAGCAATAAAGCTGTGATACTCTGCTTCATCTGGAGATATACAGCAGCATATATGATTGAAGCTGCAACATAACTCTCGTATAGGTATGTTCTGACTTGCTGGAGGTCACCTTCAAAACGAAATGATTAAATGTGAGCCAGACTCACCCTCATATCTCCAGCTGGGTCTGAAGTCTGACAAATGCTGCTGATTGGGCAGTTGTCTGCTTCAACATGGTACAGTTTGGGTTTTATTTCCGAAGCAGCACTTCAAACTTGTTGGGCTGGAAGGGAAGCTCACTGATAAATGTGTCTCAGTGTAATTCAGTGTAATCTCTTAGCAGTGTTCTTGTATACAGACTGGGAGGGTTTCTGAAAAGGTGACCCATGAGAAGGGTGATCTCTGATAAATGTATGTGGTGACGCACGTGTGCTGAGTTCAATCACTTCCTGGGACCTTGAGTGAGTTATTGAACATTGCTCAGTGCTGCAAGTCCTTTTCTGAAAGGGTGTTTCACTTCCAGCCCAGTAGTGCTGTGGCAGTGAAGACGGTCAGAGCCTCCTCTATAGACAGTGAATGAGAAGCCCAGAGCAGAAGGTCTGGGCCTTTCCTCTGCTCTCCTGGGGAAAAGAGAACAGCATCCACTTGGATGGTTGTACCAGTGTCCAGGGGCCATGCTGTCACTTTGAGATCCCACACAGAGCTCCCTGCATAGCACAGATGTTCATGGGAGGCAGCTGTTCCTTGAGCTGGGCATCCTTAGTATCACGTTCATTTGTTTCCATTAGCTTGAAGTCAATGGCCAACTTTGGTGGAGCAGGTTTCCAGTGCTCCTCTACCTTTTTCCTTTATAAAGTATTCTCCTGCTTTTGCCCATTGTATACCTGTAGCTGAGCACAGTGCCTTGTGTACCCTGCTGAGGAACCCACTAAAGCACCTTAATGGCAACCTTCTAGGGGTGTAAGCTGGGGCCAGCTCTTTCATCTTTGGGGTATTTATTGCATAAAGTTCTTATTGGCTGTGAAGGAGGCATGGCCCAGTGGTGGGGAGACCTGTCCCTCTTGCAAATAAGCTTTTACATGGTCAGCATGAAGTCTGTGCTTCTTCTTCTCTGTGGCAGCCCTTCCCAAAACCCCAAACCCTTTCCTCTCAAGTATCATTGCCTGAATTATCATAGAGTCATAGAAGAGGCTCAAAAATTGGGGCGTTATGGCTGTGTAGCATTTGGGATAGCATTGCATGCCATTTTCCTGGCTGTTGCTGGAAAGTGCATACAGTTTTGCAGCATTCATCCATGGAGGTCAATTACTGAACCTCTCACTTGGTTATTTTCCCCAGTGCTGGCCACTCAAGTAAGCAGCTCAGCATGAGGATTTGTTCGATTGATCTGAAGGAATCTGACTGTGGTGCTGCCTTGTGTGCTTGTGAGCTGATGGGAGCTGCATCCCACAGGCTGCAGTGTTCCTTCTCCTTGTTTCCCTTTGGCTTCACATATCCACCCACTTCATCTCTCATCCACAGATGATTATGGGCTTTGTATGGGGGGAATTCCTGCAGTCCTGAGTCTTACCCAGCTTGACATGCAGTCTGTTTGCAGCCGTATCATTGAGATGCTTCTAAGGCTGCTCCTCTCCTAGCACAAGGTAGAAAGCAATTACCTGGAGAAACAGTGCTGGGTTGTTGTTTCCCTCCTTTGTCTGCAGTGTCTGTTTTGTTAGGTTTTTGGTTTTTTTTTTTGGTTTTTTTTTTGTTTTTTGTACCATTGGCAGTAGCTAAATAACTTCAGCTCTGGGGTTTCCAATGCTAAGCAGAATTAAAATAAAGTAACATTGACCTGATTTGGGCCAGTCACTGGAAAGTGGCCTATTGGAAAATGGAGGCTGCATTTGTTCGTGCTACGTTTCTGTGCCTGTTCTCCCACTGATGTGAACAACAGCTTGGCTCCTGCTGGCACCTCACCTCCACAAGATGCTCCTGTCCCAGGGACCTGGTATGTCATTCACCTTATCTCAATGCTTGCCTTATCTCTGTGAATGTCCCTCTGGTTTGAGCTGCTGACCTGGAAATGGAAAGCTCTGTATTGCAGCTCCTGAGCCTGGAGGCAGCCCTGGGCTCACAGGCAGCCTGCTGACACAGCACTAACATTATTGTTACATTGGTCTTCTGTACTGCCCCCTCCTGCAGTTCAGTGTCTCATGCTGTTCTCTGAGTTATGTTGAACAGAGTTAAAAAATGTATCCTGTGCCATTCACCCTAATGATGATGGTGAGTGTTTCAGACTGCTGCAATGTGGCTGTCCTTTGTGTCTGAAGAAGAAAGGCTTTTGGCTTCTGTGCCTCTGAGGGTATAACATGGGCTTAACATGCTTTTTGGTGGTGTAGTCATCCACAAAGGCCCCAGATAGGAGCTCAAGAGAGGAGCGAGTGATGCGGCTCAGTGACCACCTTAATTCTGTGGCATGCTTTGCCGAAAGCATCACCTGTTCAAGGTGAGCCAGTGCCTGTCCATGGAGCTGAGAGTGAGATTGCTGGTGCTCCTGGCACTCTTATGGGCTGAGAACACAGGAACTATTGCCATGTATGGTGGGTTCAATGGGTTGGCTGCCAGAGCTCATGGCAGCATGGCTGCTGTTAGGGACAGCAAGCTGAGGAAGCTGGCTAGCAAGAGCTGTGTGCCTCTGTGCCTGTGTGAACAGAGAATACAGTGAGTGCTCAGAGAATACAGCTGTTGGAGATGTTCTGATGACCTCACACCTGGCGGCACCCACAACAGTTTTCCACTTGCTGCAGTACGTACGTGTATTGTTTTAAAACCTATGGCAGCGACCTGAAGGTTGGTTCTGTATGGCTTGGCAGTAATTGGGCACTATTTGCATAATGACAGTAATTTCCTTGTTCTCCTTTCCTTAATTTGGTTTGCAAGACCGTGCTGAAATGTGACTTAAAGCTGTAAGTATTTCTGTCTGTTGGCAGTTGGAAATGGAGGTTTAGTCGCGACTGTCTACAGAAATAAAATGCTTAGTGTTGGAGCTAAATTGAATAATACGGTGGTGTTCGTGTCTTAATCTTCCAAATAGTGCTCTTAAATTTGCCACACTGATGTCTGAAAAGCTTAAAAATAATAAACTCTATTGTACAGAGCTCTGAATGCTGAGGGGAGGCTTAGTGATTGCTGGCACTTTGCGGGTATGCTCGCTAATGCATGGCAAGGAAGCAATTCTCCCAGCACGCCTGAATTTCTTTAACAAATTTCCTCATATTAAGGCCTTGTGATCTGCAAATTAATGAATGCATCATTATTTGGAATAAAGGATCACAGGAAACCTCAACCCAAAACCCAAGCCCCTTTTCCGTAGGCTGTCACGCTGCTTTAAAATAGCTGCCGTCTTCCCCCATGTGCCTGCCAAGGGCTGCTTCTCCCCCGCAGCTATTTGGGAGCCAGCTCGTGTTCCACCCCATGAGAAGCATGTCCTGGATGAGCCTCAGCACCTGATCGTCCTCTGTGCCCTGCGGTAAGGTAACAAATCAACCTCTCACCTTCTGCTCTTCACGGGAAGAGCGTGGTGAAAGCAGCCTAATGCTTCCTGTTGTTGTTTGTTATGGTATGAGGAGTTTAAAAATTAAGGGTCTGGGGAATCAAAAGCCTAAGGGAGAGCTTGGAAAGGAGAGAGCTCTTCTGGCTTTGCTGCTTTTGGTCTGTTACTCTGCATGGTTCTCCTGCTTCCTGGTGAATGCTGCTGTTGAGAACAGCAGGCGCTGCTTAAAAATCCAACAACAAAAAACCCCACCCCAAATAACAGAAGGGGGAGGGGAGGAGGACGCGATTTGTTTATCACAACTGTACTTGAGACTAATTTTAAATGTCAGTCTTTTGAGAGTAAGGAAATTCCTCCAGCTTACAGCAGTGAATAACTGGGATGCTTTTAGCTCACAGCTGACCTACGGAGGATGGTGAGCTTTCAACGCAAAAATAATTGCCTCTCTGTAGCTAATCCATTCCAAGTCCCACTGAACAGCCGGAGGAAGCGGAGAGCCCTGTCACGAACTGTTCATACCACAAAGAACCCTTGAACTTTGCTCAGTTTCTCTGCGTACTGTCCAGAACGGCTTCACAAATGGTCTTCAAAGCAAAGAGCAGGTGATGAGGATTGCTTCTGGCTGGCAGGTGCTCAGCTGTGACTTTCCTGTACTTTGCCCAGGGAGACCTAGAATGAAGTCCATCTCTTATATGGGTTTTAAAAAGGGCTCTTATGGAAAAATGTGTTCCAGCTGAAGGAGCTGAAAACTTGCTGGTCTGACCGTATGCTGCTGAAGTCCTTGTGGTTCAGCACTTTAGGTCAGGGTGTTGTTGTTGAAGGCAATGGAAGAAAACCCTGTGCCCCTCTTGCAATGCAGGTATGTGAACTCAAAGCTTTAGGACCAAATGGTGACTTGAGAATTAGACAGTGTCCCTAATTTCCCTCTTCAGTTTTAAGTGGATGCAGCATTCTTCACTCACAGTCTCAACTGTTGGGTTGCATTGTTGTATGGGGTTGAACATCTGCCCCTTCCAGCCACAAAAGTGGCTGTGTTCCAATGGCGGGTGCTTTCTTTCTATTCAGGGATCCTCTGGGGCCTGGAGAAGCTTCAGTATCAGGCATTACATACTGTCAGCTGCTGCAGATCCCCTGGGCTCCCTTTCTCTCAACATCTGCCGGCCCATCTTGCTTTGCCTATGCACCATACATAGCACAGGCAGACCTGACCCTGCCAGCTGCTGCAGAGCAGGGCCAAGCAGAACTGCAACCATCCAACACAAAAGCATATTGATCCCAGCTTGCTCAAGAGAAGAGGAAGGTCTGCTGTCAGCTCCCGACCTTGCTTGGGCGTGCAGATGGAGGACAAAGGTAGAGCAGACCTGCACAGGACCAACCTCTGTGGGAACGTCTCGCCCTACATTAGTAATGGTAGGGATGCTGGAGCAGAGCAGTCTCACCCGGGTTTCTCAGTGTAGTATTTCCTTCCCCCTGCATTGTGCTGGTGATTTACTGCTGTTTTCTCAGCAGAGGCCTTCTGAATATTCATTGGGCTGAGGGAGGTGAGAGGCTGGTAGCTCCCTGCAATCAATCAGCCAGGGGAGGAGAAGCAAGCAGGGCAGATTTTTTCTTGCTGCCGTTGCTGCTTGGACCGTATAATGTACGCACTCCATGTGGATAAATCATTGCAGAGACCTCAGCCTACCTCGGTAAAGCAAAAATCGTAGTGCCTGCATACTTGCCATCCTCATTAAGATCCCTTTATACGTATTATTTCTGCTCAAAACGCCATTCCTCTTCTCCCCACCCATTTCCTTTACTGGCTGTGACATACAGGAACTACACCCATTGCTTGCCTAGCCTCTCCTGACCTTTTGTAACTTGGCTCCAAACTCATTTTTTTGGGTCTTTTGCAAAACACTGTCAGAAGGGAAAAATCCTTTGTTAAAACACAGCCAACTCCTGCCTCAACGTGGAACAGTTTGTTCTGCTGAAAGAATGAGCCAGTTCAGTGAGCAGAAAAACATTGCCATAAACCAGCGCAACTCAATAAGCTGCAAAAGCGATCGGCTGTGCTCAGGGTCTGAAAGGAGGGCTCCGAGCAGCACCCATGGGAAGAAAACCCACGAGCCCAACCTGCCAGCCCTGTTTCCTTGCTTTCCTTGCTTTCAGCTGACGTGTTTTGCAGCTGTCTGTTTGGCGATAGCAACTGCAAGTGGGGGGAATGGGAGCTGCTGGCGAGCCAGAAAGCGAGGCAGTGTTCAGAACTAGCATATTGCAAAAGGGCACGGTGAGTGAAGTAATGCAGGAAGGCTCAGCTAGGAAGGATGCAGTGCTGTCTGTGCTGCAGATGATGGGCTCCAGCACCCCACATTTGGTGTCTGGTACTGGTTAATAGCTCAGTTTGGGCCTTCCCACACATGTCCCACATCTTGTTTTAAAACTCATGGTATAAAAGCTAATGCTGGGTTTCTTTTTACAATGAGTGTTGTAACAGCTAGAGCTGAGGTTCTGAGTGTGGAGTGATGGCCTCAAGCTGGGGCACCCCTATGGGAATGGGTGTGCGCCTGCAATGGGGCTGGGAGAACAGTGTGGGAAATGCAGCTTGGAGGTATTCCACAAAATGCCTTTCTGTGGTGCTGCTTTAAAAGACTCAGGTATTTTCATGTAACATTGGCCAGCACCTAATAATGGTTCTCATCTTGCCTTGGGACCGTGGAGCCTTCCTCCTGAGCTCCCTGATGGTTTTTTGGCTTGGAGCTCACTGAGCAACTTCAGCTATGAAAACACCGAGAGGTATATTTTAGGTGTAATCTTTCCATTTTCACATGCATTCCAAAGAGCTGATTTCTGCCAAAGCTGACGTTGCTCTGTCTAAATAGCAGCACTCAACAGTGAGCTGTATGTGTAGAATCAAGGGGTGCTTTGCAAATGGATGTGCTGTTGCAGAATATAACCCTTTTGACCATGCGTGGCCATTTTAGGTGTCTGTGATCAGGGAATGACAATGCAAGCAAAAGCAAACCTGCTAGAAAAAGCACGGGGGGCTGGAATCAGAGCCCCTCTGTGTCTATAAGTGGCACTGGTGCTTTGCTGCCCTAGCTGGGCACAGACCCACACACTGGAGCTCACTAGATGGGTGCCAGCGATGGGAGACCTAGTTCTCATGAGCAGAGTGTGCTCTACCAGTCCTCAGGGCTGTGCAGGTGGGTGCTGCGCTGTCTGTCTGCCTGTTTCCTTTGGGGAAAGGCCAGGGATGTTCAGCAGCGTGGGCAAAATATGAGGATGGAAGCTGTGTGCGGAGGTGGGAGCCCTGCAAAGGTAGCAGAGCTCAGAGCAGATCTGTAACACAGCCCTGAAAGAGGGTTTTGTTTGGAGATGTCACAGGGGTGTGATTGCATAATGCTCGTTTGGTCCCTGATCAAATGGATGAGAGCAGAGGAAAAAGAGAGAGCGAATGAGTGTTGGTGATGTTCAAACAGAAGCACGCGGAGCTCAGAGGGATGATCGGTGGTTTGGGTTTGATGTGTGTTGTGTTTTTTATTCCCGACGTTCTGCTGAAATATAGCACGCAGGCTTGTCTCTGAGGGGGGCACGTTGCCAGTAGTCTAAAGGTTATATTATCCCAGTGACCTATTTTTATACTCTAATCGCATTCTGTTTCAGGCACCCCTCTCCAGCTCCCATCTCGCTTGGGTTTGTGCTCGGCTGAAAAAGAGTGGAGATAATTACCATCGGTCCCCGGGTGCCAGCACACAAAAGCAGCCTCTGCCCAGGTAACAGTGACGAAGGCGCAGTGCTGCTATTCTGGAAGTAAAGCTCAACCCACAGACTTATCTCCCAGATTGGAAATAGCTTGAAACAGGTCAATGAAATACTGCAGGGTGGAGGAGAGGTCTCCTCTTAAAGGCGCATTTGAAATGGAGAGGTGCAGCAGCCTATAGAAGGGTGAGATCCTAATGAATAGCTCTCTTGCACTGCTCTGAATGAAAATGACGCCCGTCTGTTTGAGGCCTGCCAAGAAATGGAGAATGCAGGCGATTGTTTGGGCCGCGGGGTCTGCTGCCTGCAGCCCAGCCATGCAGTGCAAAGCCAGGCTTGGGCTGCAGCGTGCCCCGGCAGTCGGCATAAAGAGAAATTGTTCCTTAGCACAAATGTTGGCTGTGCGACGCAGCTCGGAGCTCGGAACTGCTGCAACCGGTGCGTGTGTTTGTACATTGGTGTGGTGTGAGACAATAAGACATGGAGAGGCTGTTACTGCCCGCGGGGCTTGTCTGGGGCTGCTGGTGCTTTATGGCTGGCTGAGAGCACCAGCAGTGGCAGAGCCCCAGTGATCTGCAGTGGAGGAGAAGGTGTCCTGAGCTGTTCGTTCATGGGAACTTGCAGTTCCCTGTGGGGTTAAACCCAGCTGAATGTTGTGTGCGGGCCTTGCTGTGTGCTGAGACCAGGCTGCGGGTGGCAGGTCGGTGGCACTGCTGTCCCCATGCTGAGAAGCAGCAGTTGCCCTGCTTACAGCTCCCTGTTGGGGTGTGATGTGCTGCGCACCCTCACCCCACATTGTATGGTACCCAGTGCCTGTGACTTGAGACCCATGGCTGATCAGAGATGTTGGGGACAGACCTCACCTCTCCTTAGTCTGGAAACATCAGGAGCCCGCGGCCTTCCTGCCTCCTGCCAGCCCCAACAGGGCATGTTTTGGCAACAAGCTGGATAATTAGTGTAACTGGTAAACTCCTACATGATTTCTCATGAAAGGACTAAAATGAAAAACAAATGTTAATGACTAACCCAAGAGGAAAAGCCCTGGCACTGCAGGGCTAGTGGCAGCAGTAGGGGCTGCGTCCTCAGGGCTGTGGGCACCAGGTGCTCCCTCCCCTGCCAGCACCCAGGTAACTGCAGCCTGAGTTGGGGTTGGGACCACCCTTTGTGGTGCAGAAGATGGCAGGGGGAGGCACTGGCCCTGGGCTGCAGGGCACAGGGATGTCCTCATTGCTGGGCTTTGGCTGCTGCTGGAGGGCCTCGATGACTTCCCAACGGAAGGACTGCATCTTCTACACCGTGCTGCAGGTAGTAAAGGGGGAGCTCTCAAGTGTCAACTATTCTTCTTTAATTTTCTTTTTCTTGTGATATCAAGTGGGGCCTGCAGTGTTTCAGCTGAAAAACAAGCCGCTGTTGTTTGAAGTGCCAATATTGTGCTTGGCTCCGCATGAGACAGAAACATCAACTTTGTCCCTGACCTGGGGAGTGCGTCTGCCTGCCTAACAGGCACAGAAAGCATTGAGAAAACTGTTATTTTACTTCTATTTTGGTGCTGATCTTTTTTTCCCCCCCCCTTTAAGTGAGCATTTACCCTCTGGCAGAGCTGCCTGCAGCAGGACTGCGCCATCCGATGTGTCCCTGGTGCGGATGGCTGCTGGTGCTGCGGGCTGGTTTTCTCCTCGTTGTTTCTAGGGGAGGTTTGCAAAAGGTCACCGAATTAATCTTCTAACTGGGGACCTTGGCACCACGCAGAATGAGTGTTTTGCATTAACGACCGAACTCATTAATTCACTGAAACATTTAAAACCAAACCAGTTGTATCCAGCCAAGCTGGAAAAAGCTGAAAGTTCATACTCAGCAGTGCCGATTTCGAAACCTCCCTTTGTTAATCTCTGCAGAAGCGCAGTTTCTGAAGCTCTGAGCTCCCTCTGACTGCTCTCTGGGCATTGTTCTCCTGGGCGATGCAGAGCGGCTGTGGGGCCGGCGGTGCTTCCTGGCCCGGTTGGGTTGGGGGCTGCCTGGAGCAGAAACTCTGCACTGTGTTCTGGGACTGAGATCCTGAGTTTAACAGTTTCCATCTTCCTCCTCCGTTCCTCCTTTCTGAGCAACCAGACCTGGCCCGAGGCTCCTGGCTGCCTGCCCGTCTGCTGTGAGCTCTCTCTGAGCATCTCTGGTACCAAATTCCTCCGCTTGAGGTCAGTTTGCCTTCACATTTCCAACATCCGAGACAGGTTTAAGTCCACGGGGTCATGGGGTGGTGGCTGCTGCTTGCTGTGCTGCCTCGCTGTTGAATTGGCAGGTGCGGATTAGAGAGGACGATCCTTTTTTCTTCTTGTCTGCAGGGTGGATGTTGCATTCAGCTCATCTTTCTTCCAGTTAATCATAGGAATACATAGGAAATCAAGTTCTTCTCACATGGCTGTGCAGATGGGTCTGAGGCATTCGCAGTGGTGGCAAGCTGAACTCCACCGTAAGGCTGCTTTTTAATTGCACATTTTTTCTGCTGTTAATTTAACCTGTCCATTAAAATAGCCTTGCTTATTTCAGTGGCAGAGATCAGCGAATCGTGCATTCTATTATATATTATTGCTGTATTAAAGGAGTTAGTACATTCCAGAAGGTGAGCAGTGAATAAAACATGTTCTTAACATGTGGTTATGCAACTGTTCCATGGAAATGAAGCGGACAAACAGTACACTCCATTAATTTCTTTTACCAGTAAATTGGCGCTCTGATGCACTTCCAGCCAGATTTGCAATCTGTGTTCTCAGGTGGCATTAATATTGGATCCCCAGCAGGAGAGCTGCGTTGGCTGCGCTGCCCTGATTGCATTTTTAACAAAACTCATTGGAGAGAGCACTTGAGCACGATGCAAACGTGCTGGTAAATGAAACAGGGAGCTTTTAGGTTCTCCATAGGTGGGTCAGATCCTGCACGTTTACCCAACATAATACTGACTGCATGCTCTGAAGAGGCACTCCGCTAACAGGGCACAATGGGGGTCTTTGTGTATCTGGGTTGCTCTGTATCAAATTCACTCTGTTGACAGATAAAATATAACCTTTTTGTGGAAACTCTGTAACCACAACGTGAGCTCTGTCTGGGACTTGAGCTGCCTCCAGTACTGGGGGTGGATGCTGGAGCTGGCAGCTTGCTGGAAGGGCCCGGCAGTTCCTCCTTGCTGTGTATCAGAGGCTGCCACACCGCCAAACTCCAGCCTGGAAAGGTGTATTTTGTCACCCTCAGGCTGCTCTTATTGGTTTTTTTTCCTAATTGACTCAACTTAGAAAGGTCACCGTATCCAGCTAGGTTGTGTAATATTTAACTTAGCATCAAAAATGAGGATCTTGGGATTGGTGTCAAATGGATGCTGTTCCCTGCTGAATAGCAGAACCCATTCATAGTCATCCAAGTATTCCACTTGCGAATGCTCATGAATAGCTTTCTGGCCCTCTGTAAGGGAAGGCTGGCCGCGAGGAGGTGAGAGAGGAGCAGCATAAAGCAGGTATTGAGAACACGCAGCTTGCACCATCCAAATGCAGCGCGCTGCTTTAAGGCTGTTTCATTTATAGGTTTGTCAAAGTTATAATTTCTTGCTTTTTTGTGAATCTCTATCACAGCAAACAGCGTTTCCCAGTGCCAAGTCCAAGTCCAGTGATGACTAACGCTATTTACAGTACTGTTTTGTAATCTCAGATCAGCCCACATTAACGGGAAGTTATGTTTTCCCATCAATCTTTTAAATCATGCCCGAGAGTTGCTGAGCCCAGAATTGCCCATCTGGGCTCTCCTGTTTGTAAGCTGACATCATTTTTTTTTTTCGCCAGAATGATATTTCAAAAACTTTTAAAGAAGTAGTGATGGAGGTCAGACTGTACTCCCCCGGTTTGATTTTAGCATTAGGATCTCTGTCCTAAAAGCTGCCATCAAAATGCAGCAGAGTTGGCACTGCGCGTGCATCACAAAGTCCTTTCCTAGCTGTGTTTCTCTAAGCACGGGGCAGAACGTATGTGGTAGAGGAGCTCTGGAAGCCCAGCTGCTCTGAAGGGTGGGAGGTGCCTCTGGGCTCATTGGGCAGGATGGTAAGTTGTTTTTTTTTTTAAGTTCAGGTTTTTTTACAAGTGTAAAGCTGGTTTCCATCAAGTGTTGTGATGGGAAGCAGGCAGGAGCCCAGCAGGCTCTCCCTGCACAGTGCTGGTTTAGGGCATGGCAAGGGGACATGCTGGTGTCTGTGCTTCTCAAATGAGGACGTGGTACAGCCTATGAAAGAGGCATTGCACAGTTGTGCTGCACGGGTAGGAAAGTTGCATTTTGCTGCTCACTGCATGGGAGGGTGCAGAGCTGAGCAGTGAAATGGAGCTGAGCGTGCACAGCACCACAAATACCTTGCATTCCTTCACAAGAGATTATGGGGGAAAAAAGTCTTCAGCTCTGCCTTGCAGCACCCATGGGTGCTTACAGCACTGCTGTGTGTGGAGCTGGGTACTTTATAAAAGGGTGGAACTGGAGGAGGCTGGGGTTGTGAGCTGGACTGGGAGGGAGGTGCGGTTTGAGCAGCAGGTTGGCTCCGCTGCCACAGCATGGCTGGCTCCAGCTGGCGTGTTTGTTTTTCGAACAGGTAGTTCATAGTCTGTGAGTCTAAAAATATGGGAAATCCAAGGTCAAGTTAATTTATTTATTTATTTTTCCAGCAAAAGGCACTGAAAGTGATTTATTGAGTGAAACGGTTAAATACAGTTGTGCTTTGTGTGATGCCAAGGGAAATAACCCCGCCTCCCTCTCCTTGTCCTCAGGTTCAGTGGCAAATATGAACATTTGTCAACATTTGACATCAGCTCCTTGGGACATCATGAATTTGCTGGAATCTAGAAGACAGAGCACTTGCAATAGCGCTTTTTAAATGTTAATTTAATTTAAGTTAAAGAGAAATAGTATCATCTGGATTAATCGTAGTGATGGCTAGCAAAAGGAAATCCACAACTCCTTGCATGATCCCAGTAAAAACACTGGTGCTTCAGGAGACCGAACTGGAGACCGTCGAAGAGGAACCTGAAGAAGCACAGCAAGATGCTCCTGCTGAAGGGTTGGCCCAGAGCAATGCTGGTGCCACCACCAGCAGCAGCGAAGCATTGTCCAATGGGTACCGCAGCATCACCGATGGGGACACTTACATCTGCAAGGGTTGTGACTTTGGGTCTCAAGATGTTCAGCATTTCTTCAGGCATCTGGACTCTGAGCACTCAGACTTCAGCAAAGAGCCCACGTTTGTGTGCGTTGCGTGCAACTTTCTGGTGAAGAGCCACGAAGGGCTTTCACAGCACAATGCAGAGTCGCACGGCAGTGAAACGAGCTTTGTCTGGAGGGTGGCTAAGCAGGACAGTCATACTGTCGTGGAGCAGAGCCTCTCGGATGCTGCTGGCAGCCACGACCCTCCAGGAGAGGTCCCTGAGGAAGTGGTGGATGGTCAGTCTGAAATCATCATCACCAAAACCCCCATCATGAAGATAATGAAAGGCAAACCTGAGGCCAAAAAGATCCACACTCTGAAGGAGAGTGTGCCCAGTCAGCTGGGTGCTGAGTCGGAGGCAAAGGACGGAGAGGCTTCATTTACCAGCAACTCGGTGCCGGTCAGCCAGGCCACCGCGAGTGCCACAAAATCATCTCATGTAGTGAATGGCTCCATCATTGGAAATGTGCCTGTTCTGCCGGCGGGCGTTGCACAGCTTGTTTCACTGCAGCAGCAGCCTCCCCTGCATCAGCAGCTACCTACGTCCAAGTCCCTTCCCAAGGTGATGATTCCCCTGAGCAGCATTCCCACGTACAATGCAGCCATGGACTCCAACAGCTTCCTGAAAAACTCTTTCCACAAGTTCCCCTACCCCACAAAAGCCGAGCTCTGCTACCTGACCGTGGTGACAAAATACCCTGAAGAGCAGCTGAAGATCTGGTTCACTGCTCAGAGGCTGAAGCAGGGCATCAGCTGGTCCCCAGAGGAGATAGAAGATGCCAGGAAGAAGATGTTTAACACGGTCATCCAGTCCGTGCCGCAGCCCACCATCACGGTGCTGAACACGCCGTTAGTTGCCAACCCTGGCAGCGTCCCGCACCTCATCCAGGCAACTCTGCCAGGCCATGTGGTGGGGCAGCCTGAGGGCACGGGTGGGCTGCTGGTCACACAGCCCATTATGGCCAATGGGCTGAAGGGCACCAGTTCTTCCTTCACCTTGGCAGTGAGCTCCGTCCCCAAGCCCCCACCGGCAGCACAGCACAGCACAGTGAGCTCCGGCAGCGCCTCAGCACTGAAGGTGGTCACAGCCACCCCGTCGGTGCTCACCGCCTGCCCAGCCATCTCCTCACAGACTTTCCTGGATCCCAACGTCTTCAAGAACAAGAAGTCCCACGAGCAGCTCTCTGCCTTGAAGGGCAGCTTCTGCAGGAATCAATTCCCTGGGCAGGCTGAGGTCGAGCGGCTGACAAAAATAACTGGCTTGTCCACAAAGGAGATTCGGAAGTGGTTCAGCGACAGGAGGTACCACTACAGGAACGTGCGAGGCGGCAGGGCCATCTTCCCCGGAGACAGCACTCTTGACTCTCTGCCTGAAATTCCCTTTGAAGTGCCTCCTAAAGGAGCGGAGCTGACACCTGCGGCTGCGGCCACACCGGTCCTGCAGCACCCGGGCAGGCGGCAGTCATGGCACCAGGCACCTGACTTCACAGCTACCAAGTACAAGGAGCGCGCGCCGGAGCAGCTGAAGGCCCTGGAGAGCAGCTTTGCCCAAAATCCTCAGCCGCCGGAGGAAGAGGTGAATCGCTTGAGGGGGGAAACGAAGATGACACGGAGAGAGATTGACAGCTGGTTCACAGAGAGGAGGAAGAAGAAGGTGGTGGAGGAGAGTAAGAAAGTGGAGGAAGCAGGGCAGCAGCAGGAGGAAGAAGAGGCTGAGAACGGCCGTGGGGAAGGAGAAGACTCTCTGGATGACCTGAGGGCGCTGGGTGAGAACGGCTCGCTCGATGCCTCCGCCAACAACCCCAACTCAGCCGAGCGCAAGGTGAGTCCCATCAAAATCAACCTGAAGAAACTCCGTGTGACAGAATCCAATGGCAAGGGAGAGGCCCCCGGCACTGCTGCAGGTGAGAAGGGGGACAGCGGTGGCAACCTGCCCCCCAGCCCTCCCAAACCCAAAATGAACTTTAAGAAAACAGCCCAGCAGCGGCACTTACTGAAGCAAATGTTTGTGCAGACACAGCGGCCGACGAACCAGGAGTACGATGCCATCGTGTCGCAGACCGGCCTGCCGCGGGCCGAGGTCATCCGCTGGTTCGGTGACAGTCGGTACGGCTACAAGAACGGGCAGCTCAAATGGTATGAGAACTACCGGCGTGGCATCTTCCCCCCGGGTCTCTTGGAGGTGAGCACAGCAGGGCAGGAGGTGCTGGAGGAGCACTACAAGAAGCACAAGGCGCTGCGTGAGGATGATCTGCCCGGGCTCTGTGAGCGCACCCAGCTCAGCGCCCAGCAGGTGAAGGTGTGGTTTGCAGCGAAGGCGGAAGAGGAGACCCGGAGCAGCTCTGAGGATGCCTTCTCCAGCAGCGAGCAGACGGGGAGCCAGAAAGGGCCGCCTGATGCTGGCTCGGAGGTGTCAGAGAACAGTGAGCCCTGGGAGCCAGGCGGTCCAGAGGGGGCATCTGAGCCCCCTGGAGCCCCTGTCCAGCCACCCATCACACAGCTTGGTAAGGGCCTGAGGGCAGGGGGATGTGTGCTGGGCACTCTGCTTCCCACTGGAAGCTGAGGCTATTCGGGTTTAAACTGAGGAAGCCCTTCCCTGGATAGGGGATCATGGCAGGGCTGTAAGAAGCACCCAGCTCCAAAGCCACATCCTGGCTTTAGGGGTAAAACCAGCAGTGTGCCTTGTGCATATACCTTCCCCTGGGGGAAAGTGGCCTTTAGGTTTATTTCTGAAGCGGTGGCTGTTTGAGAAGAAAGGAGTCTGGCTGCTGTTTGCCAATACTGACAGCAACTTCTGCCATGGTCCTGGGCGGCACATGTGCCCTTGTGTGCCCACATTCCATGCCTGTGCAGAGCAGAACCTCTCCCTGCCCTGTCCTACTCCTGTTTTGAACCTCTGCTGGCTCACGTGATATGAGCATCATTCATCGTTATCTGGAACAGGACAAGGCCTGGGCATTGGTAGAGACTAAGAAGAAGGAGGGAACATGCAGGGCCAGTGTGTCACGTACATCTGCTGGGTCTGACCCTTCTTTAGAACTTACTTTTGAATGGTGTGTGCAGAAGAGGGGAGGTTTCCACACTATGTCCCTGCTGGCACCCTCCAACATGGCATTCTGCTATACCGTGAGGTCCCATGGCCTGGCAAGGCACGTCAGGCATCCCGCTCCATCCCAACTGGATGCTGGGGCCAGCTCTGCAGCTGCTCCATCAGGGCTCCTGGCTTTGCTATCATGAGGTGCACCTGCATCCTCTGTTCCCCAGCTGTAGGTCCCTGCAGCATGATGGAGCATCTCTGACACCTGTGTTGTGTTTTTTCCTAGAAACAGACTGAAATCAAACCACTTGTCCCAGAGGATCCACTCTTACTTTTAAGAAGTTTTTGGTCTTTAAGAAGTCGATGGGCCGGTCTGAGAACAGACGTCAGGAGCAGGACGTGGTGATAAAGCACTGCCATAAATGAGATCTTTGAGTGCAGCACGAGAGAGAGTGCGAGCGCAAACTGGGCACTGAGTGCAGAGCTCTGGTCCAGCCCAGGAGACGGCTGAGGGCTGGCAGAGATTGGGGCTGTGGCCCAGGAAATAGGATGCTCTTGTTTGCTTTACATTGGACAGACTTTCAGATTTCATATTCATATACCAATGCCTACAGCTGCCTATACAAGCATAACGAATCTCAGACATTGTGTAAACAAGGTCATTGCTTAGATATGGACTATTATGGCACAATACATTTTTTTTTCATCTGTCCATTAAGGTGTTTGTTCTCTAAAGGCTGGCATGGCTGCATATAACCTCTCTGCCTTTTTCAGTCCCTGAGCTCTGGCAATGAAGAGTTCTGCAGGATACACACGTGTGTGTATGTGTGGGCGCGTGTCAGAAAAGGTACCTGAGAATGAACGTCTTGCATTAAGGCCAGGTGGGAGCTCATTGTTCATCCTTAGGGGTGAGGTCAAATTTAGCATTGCATGCTCTTCATTAAGCAGCAGCAGGAGAGGGAGTTCGGTGTTGTTTGTCCCTTGTTGGCCAAAAACGCGTTCCTTTTTGCAGTTGGAGACTGACTGCAGCAGGCTGTTCAATCTCCAAGTCTCCCTTTAATCACTGAGAACTAGCACATCATAATTTTTCCATCCTGACCTGGAATCCTTTTCATTGTTCGAAGAGAACAAGCCGTTCTTCAGAGGACAAATACGGAGAAGCACAGAGCTGCTGAGAGTGGTTCAAGCCATTGTTGTCTCCAAGGGCTGTGCGAGGCAGCAGCAGTCAGGAAGTTTCCCACTTTCAGCCCTCTGTGACTATGAGGATTGTCCAGCAGCGGTGCTGATAACTTTAACTATTTACTTTTTCCATTTTTGGGGTTTTTTTTCCATCCACAGCAGTTCTGCCTTCATGTGACAGAGCCAAGCAGGTTTCTCTGTTAACCTCTGCTTCCAAACCCTGCTCCTTTTTGACGTGCTCCCATTGTCTCAATGGTTGCTGTGTGATGCAGCTGCATGAAGCATTTTTTAATATCCTTCCGTAGCATAACACAAGGTCTGGAGGAGGCCTGAGCTACAGCCCAGCCCAGTGCTGTGTCAGACCGTCCTGTCAGAAACTAATCACTTCCCAGCTCAAAATTGGTTCCATGTCTTGCCTTCACTTTTGCTCTTGGAAGGCTGCTCCAGAGCTCCGCTGCCTTTGAATGGTTAGAAACTTCCTTTAGATTTCTAGTTTGAGTTAATTCGTGGCCGGTTCGTTCCTGGTTTGTTTTGGAGCCAACATTGTCCCTTAACTTAAATAGTTTTTGGTGTTTACCCGCTGATGTATTTATGGAGAGTAGTCACAGCTCCTTATTTTTGCCAAGCTTTTTCTGTAGAAGGGTTTTATTTAGTGAGAGCTTTTTAATGTGGGAGACTTTATTGTTGGTGGTAAATGATATTTATTAGAAGGGTGGGTAGCAAGCCTCAAAGGATCAGATCCAGAGGTTTACAAAAAAAAAAAATCTGTTTTAAAAACAAAAAGCTCTTTCAGGACCTCTTCCAAAGATGGTGTCTGATTTCTACCTTTAATTTCTTTTGCTTTTCCACTTTGTTCTTTCTCCCCTCTTCATGAGGCTGCCCGAAGTTCTGGGAGAAGCTCTCTCTGCTGCAGGGGTTTCCCATGGTACATGCCTGCCTGGTGGGCGCTCGGATGCAGACACATTGTTGTAACCCCCCTTAGCAGTCGCAAATCCTCCCCGGGATGCCATGAGCTAGAGCAGGCTCTAATTCCTCTCTGCAGCAGCACTGCTGTCTGCATGCCTTGGTTGGAGGCACAGCAGCAATGCCACCACCACCCCATGTTGCCCAGGAGATGGGGGACAATGGGGGTGCTGCCAGAGACAAGCCAGAATGGAGTGTGGGTGCATGTCCAGTGCTGCCTTCAGAGAACAAATGCAGGTAGGTAATTTACTATTGTCTATGTACGTGCAGGTTTATTTAAGTACACATATATACAGTTCAGATATGCCATTGATTCTTTATTGCGTTAAGAGGTACATTAAAAATGTACACTTCTACTAACTACTCGCTATATAAATATGTTGGAAATGTAGTTCGCCCATTCAGGGCGGTTTTCTGTGGGGTTTTGGTGTGTGCACTTAAAGGCCTGCGGCTGATTGGAAGAGTGATCCTCATCTACAGAAGTGCTTAAGGATGGTGGTGTGGAGTGGGCCCTCCGAACTGTTTTCCCATGCACTAGCTGAAACGTTTTGCACTCGGGTTGTTTTTTTGGCCAGTTTTCCAGCAAAATGATGAGAAGCCTCGCAAGTTAAAGGGAGAATTTCCCGGTGTACACAGAAAAACAGCCTTGAGGGTTGGAAGCTGCTGAGGGTTTTGAGCTTTGTCTGCATGCATTCATACAAGCACAGCAGGAGTTTTCTTTCTTTTGGGGCAGAGGAATTCTAAGAAGTGGTTCCATGCAGGCTCCCCCCGTCCGCAGGGCTGAGCTGTGCGGGGCGGGGAGATGTAAGGACAAAAACCAACATAAAAAGTAAACCGAGTTTGCTTTCTGACTCCCACACATTCCTCGTTAGCTGCATTTTTTTTAGTTGACTTGAAATCTCCATGGAAGTATAAGCTGAAGGGGAGAGGGTTTAAGCTCTGTGGTCTTCTGTTTCCTTATCACATCAGTTTTGAAGCTAAAGAGAAGCAGGTGTCATCTCCAAGCAGACTGAGGTTAGGGGCAGGATATTAGAAATTGTGTGTTTGCATCTGGAGCTTGAATAGTGGAGGTGGCTCACCAGTCCCAGCACAGCTCTCCTGGTGGTGAGGGGAGGTGTCACTGTAGTCCTGCTCTTAGTGTGAATATTTATCATCATCAAATCAAAGATGATGTCTCGAAAGGCGGAACGCAGGACAGAGGTCATGTAGCCAGCATTAGTAGGGAAGGGAAGTTACTTTCTTCACCTCCATCAGCTGTGTGTGAGCCTGGGCTCAGTAAGCACAGCAGTGAGCATCCTTTGTAATCCATGTGAATCTTGTTACTTCTGTCTTTGAGGCTGCTTAGATTCAGGTCGCAATCCAATTGCTTAATAATCCGAGGCTCTGATCTGTGCTGTGCCTGACTCGCTCACCTACAGGGCTCTGGTTCTCCCAGTGCAAGATTAATCCATATCATCAGCCAAGCTGTTTCATTTCTCCATTTGCTTTGTGCTCTACGTGGGTTGCTAATTCTTCTGTTCCCTAATTAGCATCCTGGAGATCATTCCTTTTTAAAAATTATTATTTTTTTTAAACAGAACACTAAACCATGATTTACGGGCTCCCATTTCCATCTGTCTGCGAGCTGAGCATTGCTGCCCATCAGGCTCACAGCCCCGGCAGGAGGATTGAACACAGCCACATGTCCTGCAGCAGTCAGTCAGCATGCAGAGCTCCAGTGCAGGTATTTAAGGCGGCTGTGTCCCCTCCTGCTGGGGGATTCTATTGGGCAGCTGTGATCTGAGCCCCCCCCCCCCGCAGCTCAATGCAGAGCATTGCTCACAGAGCTGGAGCTGCAGGGCATCTGCTTGGCTGTTTGCTGGGCTGGTTTTGCATTCCGTGTTTGGGCTGCTGTTTGTTTTTTAATGAAAAGTAATGATTTTTGGTCGTGGGTGGGGGGGAGTTTTGCGCTCCTCCTTCCCTGCAGTCCTGCTATCTGAGACAGTTCAGAGATGTGACCAGAAGATGTTTGGAAGCCGCTGGTGTCACTGGGGAAGGGAAGGATGACTTCAGCACTCAGGCACAGATGGGAACGTTGATTTCTTTCTCCTGCTTCCCAAATAACCCTGGCTTCACTCTTCAAATCCATCTGATTCAGCTCGCTGCATAACCTCCATTTTAATTGCTCAGTTGATCCGAGGGGATTGGCCTTGCAAGCTGTACTTTCCTGTTTTTTTCTTGCAAGTTCAGTTTGTGCTGTGTGCCAGGATTGCTGCACTGGCATCACAAGCCGTTAGAGCAGGGCAGGTGAGCGCTGTTAGTGCAGCAGCAGCAGTTTTCCCTTTCTTTTTCTCTCATTGCCTATTGCAGCAGAGCGCTCTGCTGGCTGCCCTTGGCCAGATGTGGATGGTGTGGCCGAAGCCACAGAGGGTGGGTCAGGAGGGCTCTTGCTCACTGGTGCTAGCGAAGGTTGGGCTTAGGAATCCGTGGCATAGAAAACTTCTTGCTATAAATTGCACTTTCTGTCTGCCCCATCTGGCTGGCGGAGCTCCTGGGTACGTGGCTGTGACTCCCCTTGCACATACTAACATTGCACTAAAGAGAGACTTTGGGAACGGCGTGTTGATCACAGCAGACCACAAAGTCAGCCTAATGGGGGTCTCTTTTTTTTTGGTTTCTTTTGGTTTTTAATTTTAATTATTATTATTTAGAAATCATGCTGGTGCTGAATGACCTGGAATTTTTTTTTTTTCTTTTTTTTTTTTTTTTGCTTGGATTTATCCAAAGGAAAATGTTAATTGTAGCTGCACAGGGACCTTTCATAAGGGTGGCTATGCAGCTGGGGGCAGAGCAGCAGCTCTGCTGTGTCTTTGTACCGGGGGGGGGGTTCCAGTGGGTTCTTAAGTGTTTTTTAAGACCACGATTTGAGTTGGTCACCTTGGCAGCCGGGAGAGGCAGGAAATAGTTTTTACTTTTGGTAAAGGTTTTAAAGAAGAAAACAAAACAAAAAGTGAAGCTGCCTGTGACTGTGGGCTGTGGCTGTGACTCGGGCTGGGGTAGCTTGCACTGCTATGGACTTTACTGCTCTCATTCCGAGGGCACGAACTCCCTGTAGCAACAATGCCACTTCTGAGAAGTGAACGGCAAGTTTCCCTTCCTTTTGTATATGTGAACGTGAGGGTGGGAGAGGGAAAGAGCTTGCTTGTACAGTTTGTTGAAATGAAACCAGACATTTTTGGTTGTTCCTAAATAAAGAGTGTAAAATACAAAAGAGAGTCAGCTGGTGATTGCGGGGCTGCATCCCCACATTGCAGCCCTACCCCACTGCCACTTCTCACCCCCCACCCCAGCTGTAACCATGGGGCTGCTCCTGCTCACTCCTTCCAGCAAGGAAAAAGGCGAGGGCAGCAAAATGAGACAGCATGCATGTAATACTGACACGTTTATTGGAGTTTAAGCTACAAGTGGGGCCTGCAGCCCCCAGCCCAGTGCACACCAATACAGCACAGGGGTTGCGGGTCGTATGTGCAGAGGTTTTGTCTCTCACCCCAGCAGCTGTTGGGCTGTGCACATCCCTGCACGTCATTAAGGGTTTGTCGGTGAAGGTGGGGGTGGGTGTCTGGGTGGTTTTTTTGGTTGTTTATTATTATTTTTTTCCCAATTTTTTTTTAGTTCTCCGCTCACACACACTTCAGCGGAGAAACTGGAAAAGCTGCCTGAAAGTAGGCCATAGCAGTGCCGTTTCAATAGAAACCAGTTCGCAGCGTGCCGTGAGATCCACAGGCACGGGAGGTGCTTCCAGCCAGCCCTACAGCCGGTTGTCCCCGTTGACTCTGGTCCTTCGCAGCACCCTATGGGGACAACAGAGGGGATGCAGTGTTAGAGCAGTGCTTCCAGATCCTGTGCTGCATCCCACCACTCTGAGATTTCTATTTCCAGCTCCTACGCCCATGCCTGAATAGCACAGAGGCATGGAGGGATGGAAGAGCTCTCAGCTCCCCCCATGCATCCCACACTATGCATCTCATCGCCCCCCCACCCCAACCAGTGACCCCCCCCCCAAGCCTTACCCTCACTTCCCAGCTTAATTTAGGGCTTCCAGAAAGCAGACAAGGCTACGACTCAGCTCTATCAGGATGCTGCATTTCACAGCCTGCCCCCCAAGGACCCTCCCCAGTGCCCACCTTCGCTCCCGGCTCTCGAAGTGCTCCGCCAGCTGCTCCTGTGACACTCGGAAGTCTTCAAATGGCTGCTGGTACCGCACCTCGAAGGAGCCCTCCCTGGCTCTGCTGGCCAGCAGCTGGCTGGCCATGTCCCCACCTCGCTCCCGCAGCACGGAGCCACCAAAGAGGCTGATGTCACCATTCTCCTGCTTGGGTCAGAGCAAAGAGCAAAGAAGGGGTTGGGATGGTGCAGTGCTATACACAGGGCAGCCCTGGGCCATACAGCTAATCTATGGTGTCCCAGGCTTCCAGGTACTGGAAGCTCCATCATGGGATCCCACCAAAATGGACTCATAGGTTGGAAAACACCCCTGAGATCACTAAGTCCAACCACCAACTGGACCTCCCTGCTTCTAAGCCACATCTATTGCCACAGCTGCACCCCCTGAACTATCTGCAGGGACACACCACCCAGGGCAACCCATTCCAGTGCATGATTTTAGGTGAAGAAATCAAAGAATCTCCTTCTGCATGGCCCTGAGCCCTGGGGACTGGATGGGAGCAGGAGCCAGGACAGCACAGCTGTGCACTGGAGGATGGGTACAGCAATGCCTCACCTTGCTGGGGAAGATGTCAATCTTGACGAGCAGGGAAGCCAGCTCCAGGTTCTCACTGTAGTTGTTCTTCAGGGGTACGGCTCGGAACCCTGCGGCACACACAGCCCCACGCTATTTGCAGCACAGCTCCTTGGCTGCCCCATGCTCAGCAAATGGATGAGCACCAACACGGCACACACAGCAGCTCTGAGCCCTTACCGGTCTTCAAGCCTTTCACCAGGAAAGTCGCCTGTGCCAGGAAGTTCTCATCACTGAACATGTCCTCCTCATACACCACGAAGCGGAGGAAGGCGAACTCGGGGTTGCTGACCTGGAAGTGGAACTGCTTTGGGCTCCAGAGGGGGTTCAGGCCGTTGTCCGCTGTGCACAGAACACTGCAGTGAGAGGGCAGCCCCAGCACTGCTTTGCTCCTTCCACCCTTAAAGGTGAAAGCAGAGCCCCCAGCCCCATCTCCTCCCTTTGGTGTGAGGGTGTCTGAGCACCATGGCCAGCCCTCCCCACTCTGCTGCCAAGCCCCTGCTAGCACTGCAGCCAGCACAAAGGCTGCATCTGGGGGAAACCAACCCACCCGTGCCACCTCTCCTTCCACACTCACCCACAATCTCTGTTTTCTGCTTTGCGTTGTCGTACTCTGCCCCAGACACCTCCACCTCCACAAAGGGACAAACGATTCCTCTGCCATTTTTGGGGAGGTGCCGGGCCCCCAGGACCTGGGGAACAGAGACTGAGTGAAGGGTGGGAGCCAAGGAAAAGACTTGTTTGCATACACAACTTGCTGTCTGAGTAACTCCCCCTGGGCTGCACTAAGCAGAGGCAGGAGAGATGCTGACACCTGGAGGGAAGCAGCTCTCAGATGTAGAACTGCATATCACCAGTTTGTAGTTTAGCCTGAAGCCAGCAGCTCAGCTGCCCGCAGTCCTGCTGCAGCTGCACAGCCCAGCTGTGACCATGGCATCACTCCCCTAAGCTGGACCTTGGCACTGGGCACCCATGGCTTCATCAGAACTTCTCGCTCCCATCACTTTGGCTGGAGGAAGCTGTTCCTCCCCTCTGCCTGCAGCAGTGGGTGCTCAGCACAGAGGACAACCTGCTTCCTCAGCACAGCTCCCCGCTCCTCCTGCCAAGAGCCATATGTCACTGGAGCAGGGGAAGGAGGCTCTGCCAGCACCGCATCACATGCTTTGAGTCATGCTGTGCTCCAGGCAGCTTCTCCATCCATGAAAGCTGGTGTTGGCTGGGGATAGCAGGCAACTTTGAGCTCATCTCTTCAAGGAGACGGCTGTGGCATGGGGTCCCTTGATGCCTGGAGGCTGCAGCTTCACCCCGAGATGCAGGAAGAGTTTGAGGGGCAGCACTTTGGTAAATGGAAGTCACAGAGAAATGGTGTTAGGGATTTCTAGGGAGTTATCATATGGATGATGCCAATGCCATGCCCCCCCCCCACCCCAAGCAGAGTAGTGACTCTCTTGGGTGCCCCAGCCTTGGCCAACATCTGCCATCTAACCGTATATGAGTAGGAATGGGGCTGAAAGGCCCTCCCTGAGGGGGCTGAGCACACAGCAAGGCAGCCACCTGGAGCCCTTACCAGCACAGGAGACAAGGCATGGCTGTGTCACTGCCCTGGTAGGGATGTGGCACAGCACAGTGCATGATTGCCACCTACTGGCACTGGGATCCTGGGCATGGAGGTAGTGGGGTGCAGTGCAGCACCCACAGGCTCAGGGTGTCCCACTGCAGAGCAGCAGCCATGGGCTGGCTTCAGGCTGGAACTCACCTCGATGGAGATGGAAAGCGGCTCGACACCTCGCAGTGTGCTCTTGTCAAAGGGGTCAAAGATGTCATCCCGCATGTTGGCCGGCTGCAGGACGTACCCACACTGCCCGCTGGACAGGAACAGAGCCTGGTTCATCTGCATGGGTTTGTCTGGGGAGCACAGGGAGGGAGGGAGTGGGTGGAGGAGGCCATGGGATCACAGAATGCCTTGAGCTGGAAGGGCCTTCCATGTTCACCTAGGTCCTAGGCCCTTTCCATCTGTGTTCTTTGTGCCTTGCATGAGGCTCAAGCCCCCAGACACCTTGTGCAGCATGGCCTTGCTCAGCGCAGGCACACATCACATGCTTTCTGCCCAGGGAACCTGTGCTCCACAAGTCATCCGCTTCTCCCCCTCCCCCCCCTTCTTTCAGCTTATCAAACCAACCTGCAAGATGCCTCAACTCACAAAAGCAATGGAAAACCCAGCAGAAAGAAATATAAAAGTCATTTTTTCCTAGTGAGTCCGTGATCAGGCTCCCAACAGGACCTGGCACACAGAGAGGGGGCTGCAGGACCCTCCTCACCCCTATATTTGCCACAGGGTGCTTGTGAGGACCCCCTCCCCTGCCCACTGCTCTTACCAGGGGTCTGGAAGTTGAGGGCCACCAGCTGGCTGCCACAGATCCACATGGGCAGGGGGTCGTAGTTGGAGGAGTCGAGGCGCTGGCCCTTGGGGTAGATACGGGAGAGCTGCAGGCGGTTGTACTGCAGGAACTTCTTGCCTTTGATCTTGTTGACGTACTTCTCTGCCTTGGTCTCAGGGAACGAGGACATGTCTCGGTAACAGGCCCTCTCCGTGCCGATCTCTGGGAGGAGGCAGAACACAGTGTAAGTCAGGAGCAGTGATGGAAAGCAGTCACTACAGAGTGATCCAGCTCCTGGACAGAAGCACATTCCTGTTCCAGGCACCTCCATCCACCCACCAGGCCCGTCTCAGTGCTGGGTCAGACACTACCAGGCACATGTAGCCCCTCCTCTGCCCTGAAAAGCATTTGATGGGTGATAAACACTGAATGTTCCCCTGCCCCCCTCCCTGGGGCTGCTTTGGATGGTGCCACATCTCAGCAGCAGTGCAATGGGAACCTCTATCTACAGCAGGGTCTGTACCACCACAGTGGCCACCTGTGCTGGCCACGGGCCCAGCAGTTGCTCACTCTCTTCATCGAAGGGCACAGGTCGGCAATAGACCACTAGCTCTGAAAGCTCCAAGGCGATCTTCTTCCTCCTCTCCATCATCTTCCCTTCAGAGAGCTGCCAGGAGGAGAACACACAGGTCTCACAAAATCATAAAGGTTGGAAAAGACCTATAAGGTCATTAAGTTCAACCCCACCCCACCCCCCCACACCCAATGACCACTTCCCTCAGTGCCACATCCCCATGGTTCTAAAGTACCTCCAGAGATGGTGACCCCACCACGTCCCTGGGCAGCTCTGCCACTGAATCAATACTTTCAGAGAAGAAATTTTTCCTAATATTGAACCTGGCACAATTTAAGACCTTTACATCCTTATCAGGGCAGCAATGTGTGCCAATCCAGCTCACCAGCCACAGTCAGCTCTGCATGGAGGTGCTGGCAGCCACCTCACTGCCATCCCCACCAACCAGACCTCTCCTTGTGCAACCTGGGAATCCTTGAGTTTGGCTCCACTGTTAAGGGTTCTCCAGACTCACCCGTGCGTCAGCGGTCTGGGCCGCTTCCCGGATCTTCTTCACCCAGTCCAGCAAGTCTTCATGTGTATCAGCCGCCACATCAAGGGACAAGCGTGACACTGAGGCCATGCTAATGGAGAAGACGAACAGGCGGTTGTTCTTTCCCTCGGGGCGGATGGCTGCGTGGGAGAGGGAGCAGATGAATGGTCATGAGCAGAATGGTCACACCACAGGGGGAGGGGGCAGGCACTGAGGGACCCCCATGACCAGCCCAAGTCTGGGAACTAAGAGGAACCAGATGATCTCCAGAGGTCCCCTCTGAGCCCTGTGATGCTGTGGCTCCCAGCGCTCACCGATCTGGCAAGACGGCACATCCAGGACACCTCCCAGCAGGTCTCCCAGGGGGCTGTTCTCATCCAGCTGCTGCTGGGAGCAAAGCACAGCATTGTCACACCAGGCACCATGTGCACAAGCTGCTTCCCACCACCTGCCCCCAGCTCACCTCCCGCTCTGCCTCCAGGCTGCTGGGGCTGCTGATCTCTTCTACGTAGTTGGAAGGGAACCACAGCTGCTTCTTGCCACCGTAATCTCCCCTCCACCTGGGGGAGAGGGAAGGAAACACATCAGTGCCCAATGGGGGACCCCAGGTGATGCAGACTCAGCATCCCAGGTGACAGGTGGATGCTTCACTTGATCCAGAGGTCAGGAGATCTGGGGCTGCACAGCTTGTGGGTAATACCCACCCCAAAGGGGGCACACAAGGTGATGCCGTGCTTTGAACGCATTCTCTAGGGAAAAAAGGAGGGTCAGAACTGACTCACCAGCCTCCTTCCTGCTTCTCCACATTCTGGATGATGGCGTTTTTGGTGAAGGTGAGCTCATCCTCCCTCTGTGCCTTGTAGTCAAACAGAGCTTTGACTGCACACTGCATAGAGGAGAGGGGGGTTCAGTGGGGCTGGGCACAGCACAGGGACAAGGAGGTCACCTCCCATGATGTGGGGGTATGAGGTGCAAAATAACAAAGCTTTTAGGAAACAGATGCTTGCTGAATGCTCAGGCTGAACCCTACAAAGGGCTGGGGGAGCTGAGGCAAGCGCTGCAGGCTGACTGGATCAAGAGGAAAATTCAGAGCTGGAGGCTCAGTGTCCAGCCTGAGCCACAGAAGATGAAGGCTGCAGCACCAGGAAGGTCTCAGAAAGAAACCGTTGTACCATTAATTTCTCCAGGAAGCTGCAGACCAGGGCAGGCACAGTGCCACCAAGCTTGGCATGGAAAAGCATATGGAAAAACTCTGAATCATCAAGATATTCTGATTTTTAACCAAATAACAAACCCAGACTGGTCTAGATACTCAGCCTAGCATGGCTGAGCTGGAAAGAAATCCAGTCTTCATCTTCCACGGAGTTCCAGTAAGAACATTTGTTTGGAGATGAAACTCGTCAGCTTTGAGAGAAGAGCAGATGGCAGCAGGAGGCATTGGGTCTTATCTACCCTATGGAAGGTCCTCCCTCATCCTCACCGACCCCTGCAGAGCCCAGGAGATGGGGTGGGGGGCTGAAGGGAGTGGGGAGGGGCTGTGGGGAGCAGCCAGTCCTGCAGCTTACAACACAATGCAGTGGGACATACCTTGAAGGTCGGCATGGGGTTGGCCTCCACGTAGAAGCCAGGATGGCGTCCCTCATAGAGCGCTCCATAGTCTGGCTCCTGTGAAAACAAAGGGGCCAGCAATGAGAGCTGCAGCTTGGTAGAACAATGGGCCCTGCCTGGGGAGAGGGGGAAAACACCCCAGGGAGGGCACACTGCACTGCCATGATACTGTATGGAGCAAACATGCATGGCCCGCACTCCCTGGAGCTTTGCTCAAGCAACAGCTAGCAGTGGGGCAATGAGAGATGGGTACACTATGCTGCTCAAGGCATCAGCTCACGAGCCACCCATCCAGCACCCCATGGCTTAGCCCCTCTGAAAGCTGCACACACTCACCGCTGTTCCGATCTTCTCCAGCGTCTCCTCATTGATGGGGTACCTCAGCTTCATCTTGCGGTACAGCGGGTGCTTCTCATAGTAGCTGATCAAGTCCACTAGGCTCTCGAACTCAGAGTTGCCCAGCAGCACGGTCTGGCCCTCCTGCTGTACACGGCAGTGCTTGATCTTCCCTTCCGCCCTGGCATGTGGGGAGGGAGAGGGGCCACTTGGCATGTGGCCGAGGGTCTGACCCGAAATTAAGGCACCCAGGCTGGCTGCTGTGTCCAGCCATCTCCTAGTACACGTGTGTCACCACAGGGGTGTATCTGCATGCCATGAACAACTAGCACTGAGGCAGACATGCCCCACAGCATGCAGGGCAATGGGGACAAGCAATCGAGTATACTGGGCAGGGAGAGAGGTAGAAAATGGCACAGCTAAGGAGCAGCAGGGTCCTTGAAGGGCCACATGAGGCTAAACGCTCCAGCAGCAACGTGCCACAACCCCCAGGTCACAGCACCTCTCGGCCCCATCGCTCTGCTCCTTCCTCCCCAGCATCCCCCCACCCTGTGCCCGTCCCACCGTGCTCCACTGGGACGCACCTGAAGGAGATGGCATAGGAGCTGGGCTCGCTCCTCTTGCGCACCAGGAAGGCTCCGTCCCGTGGCACCCGCATCAGCATGTGCTCAGCTTGGGCGCGGGTGAGGTTGGCGTGGTACCACCTTTAGGAGAGACACACAGATGGGCATCATTCTCCACGCAGCCACTGCAGCTCACCCAACACAGCACCACTGTGACCCCATAGGGAACCAGTGGGGACCACCATGCCCCAGTAGGGACTGAAGAGAGAGCTGGGACAGCTTCCTATGGGGTCCAACTGCCACAGCACAGCTCATCATGGCCACACTTACTCTTTGCTTTCATGGGCGTTGGTTTGAGGCACCGGCTCCGTCAGCCTCATCTCAAACTCATTGCACCTCAGTGGCACCTCCTGGTAGTGGGTGATGAGGTCGTAGAGGCTGTCAAACACCAGGTTGTCTGTCAGGAAGAACTTGGGGCTGCCGGCGTCCTGCCGCGAGTGGATGCGGCAGTGCTGCACCTTCCCATTGCGCCTGCAGGATGATACAGAGGGGCTATTTGTGGGGAGATGGCACCTCCCAGACACAGTGCAGGGAGCTGCAGTGCTCTGCCCCACTGCACAATGCTGCAGCGATGCAGTGCTGCATGGAGCAGCAGCAGGCAGAGCCCTCACCAGAAGGACAGGGTGTAGTCCCCAACGAAGGTCTCGCTCTCCCTGACGAGGAAGGAGCCATCAGGGGCCCCTGTCTCGATGCAGTACTCAGTGAGCAGCCGCTCAGCAATGTGCCGCCCATCGCGCCCTGCTCCCAGCTTCCCGTGGAACCACTTCTCTGTGGAGTGCAGCTCGGTGCTGTTGCTCACCTAGGAGGGGACAGACATGGGTTGGGGTCACTGCAGGGGGTGCTGAGGATGCTGGGCTCAGGGGGTGTTCACCGGGACCTCCTGAAGCGCCTCCCACAGCATCTCCCACTGAAGCTGGCAATAGAGGTTCTCATCCCTTGGGCAATGAGACCCTATCTCAAGGGAACAGCTTACCACAAGGCAGCCCTCACCTCCTTCTGCTCCTCCTCATCTTCATTTCCCTGGTCACTGGTTGTCTCCCCTGAGTAATAGATCTTGCTGCTGGTCAGGACAAAGTAATGTGGGTTCCACTCCTGCAAGGAAACACAGGCCAGGTGAGGGCCCCCCTCAGGCAGCACCCATTGCTGGGACCTTCTCTCCCTGACGAACACAAGCAGTGAAGGATGATCTGTTTGTGCAGGAGAGGCAATGGCAGCACTGATTTCAGTGGGAGCTTCCACGGCACCTCCATGATCCAAAGCATGGATTCATCTGTGGCACAAACAAACCTGCACGTGGTAGATCTGACACACAAACTGACTGCAGATCAAGGCACCCTGGTACGAGTTAAAAGATGATCGAAAGAAGAGCAAAGCAATGCAAAAAGAAAACGATTGGCATGGATCTGGCAGAGGGGTGATCAGAGATGAGCTAACAGAGATACGGCCACGAGGTCACTGCAGTTTTCCAAAATCCTGGTCCTTTTGTAGGGGTTTTTGATGAGATCCTCATCAACACAAAGCAGCTGAAGAAGCAGACTATAGACAAGCAAGGGCACACGCTGGGAGCGTTGCAAAACAGGATGAGAGCATCCTCAGCTGCAGTAAGTGGTCACACATTGACAGGAAGCAGCCAGGCCTGGAAACTGAGACTGGCCCCAGCAGCCAGCAGGAGCAGCCAGCAGTTAAAGGCACTACAGAGCAGTGCAAAGGCTACAGCGCAGCAGCTCCCTCTACCTCAGCGTTCTGCCTCTAGCAAGGCCCAGCAGGAAATGCCTAGGGCAGAGCACAGGAGACAGCCAGCACAAAGAGACCTGGTGCTCAGCTGCCCAAGCAGCAGTATGGCCACAGCCCCCCTGCAGTGTTTGCACGGTGTGGAGGCATTTGCAGAGCCAGGGTTAATGCATGGGACAAGGAGGTGACACTTACGTGATTGATGGGGTCTTCCAAATAGAGGATCCCGTTCTTGATGGAGTTGCTGATGTCGTTCTCTGAATACATAACAGAAGTGGGCAGCTCCTCGTAAGCACTGCCCTCTGCCAGCTTTTTGTGCTGTGGGACAGGAGAGCGGGTTAGGCACCCAACAGCAGCATGGGTTTCATGCTAAACAGCCTTAAACCTCAAGGTTTAAGAGAGTTCCTCCTGCCTGCAGGGACCAGCATCCAACCCACGCCACTGAGATAATCATCGGATGGCACTGACATCCCACCACCCTTCCTCCCCAGATTTCTGCAGCAGAAACACCAGCACCCTCCCAAGAAAGGCAACATTCAGCTACTAAGCAAACTGCCCAGCAGCTCCCCTGAAGCAAGAGAAGCCCTCCCCTTGTCTCCAGCTGCAGGTCTGCTCTTCTACCCCTTGCACCACTGGCCAAGCAGAAGGCATTCCCTTGTGGCTGCGATGTGCACCCCCACACTGAGGAATACAGACAGTGAAGAAGTAAGTAACCAGTGTGGGAGAATGGAGCTACGGATGAGGCCTGGAGCCAAACTGCCCCAAAACTCTGAGGAATTCCTATTTGCATTCAGATCCAACCCTTTCTTACAAGGTAAAATTAACCAGGGACATTAACACAGCCACAGCAAACCCCATCCAAAGGCAGTCTGTTCCCCGGGGTCCCTGATCTCAATGTGCCCCCAGTCTCTCCATTTAGCAGTGCTGCTAGGGAAGGGAGCTCACCTTGATAAGAATCTTCCTCTTGAGTTGGTTTGGAGAGGGAAGCCCGTCAGCTGAAATATCTACAGGTTTGGTCAATAGCATGTCCCCAAAGACCTTCTTGAAATTCTGAGCCATGTTCCTCTGCTGAGCAATGCTGCAGTGGTCCTCGATGGACAGAATGACAGGGAAACTGCGGGGAGGAAAGAGCTGTCAGAACCAGAGTGGTGTTTGGAAGGGGAACTCCATTCAAAACCTGACTCCTGGGCCCTCTGAGAGCAGTCTGCCCCAGCACCCATCTGTGCTGCAGCTGTGCTGTCTTGAGCCTTCAATGGAACCATTCTACAGCGGTGTCCCTGCCATTGCTGGCACTGAGCAAGCACGAACCATCCCACTGCTGAGACCTGCTCAGGGCCTCTCTTCCTACCACACTTCTCTGGATGAAATCTCCCCTTGGCTGGGACCACACCAGCATGTTTTCTTCCCTGTTGTGCCACAGTAAAAGTGGGCATCACCTTGTGGCAGCCAGGTCCTGCCCACTCACTGCCTCTCCTGGAAGTCCCGGTGCCCGCTGTACTCACTCAGAGGTGACAAAGGCGTGCTCCTTGATGGTGACCAAGACATCAGAGAACTTGATCTTGGTGGTTAAGGTGTGCCCATGGTAGATGACTGGCATACCATCGGGACCATCCCAGCAATCCACTGAAAGAGACCCAAGAGGGAAGGTGAGTCCCAAATCCATCACGACGCTGACAAAGCTGCTGGCTGTGCTGGGTACTCACGTTCAATACAGCGGCACCCCATGCGCAGGCAGCGGGCGTACGCCTCCAGCGAGGACTCACTGGAGAACTGATCCCCCGTCAGGTACCTTGAGGTGAGAGAACGTGTCAGCCAGAGCAGCAGGACAGGGATGTGTGCTGAGACACAGCAGCACCGTGCAGCACCATCCCTACTGTGAGGGCTGCAGGCACAGCTCAAGCTGGCTCCTGAGACGAGCCCTGAAGAGTCCTTGCACTTCAGCTAACGTGCTGCCTTGGTTGGACAGAGCACACACAGCACGTGTGCCCCCTGGCAAAGGATGCGAGCTGCTCCAACCAGCAGAGAAGCAAATGGACAGTTTCACCCTGCCTGGCTTTTAGCACATCTATTCTTAAAGGCAGGGGAAGGCCCCGCAGCACCACGTTTGTCTGCTGCTGGGTCCTAAGTCCCTCAGCACAGGGTACAGGGAGCCGCCCCCTCCCCAGGGTCCTTACGTGTTGTGTGAGGAGGAGATCCAGTAATGGGACAGGGGGTTGTTCATGTTCTCGGGACACACCATGTCCAGCTGCGAGTTCCAGATGCTGTTCTCTTTGGAAAACAGGAAGGTGAGAAACTGCTCAGGAAGAAACAGAAGTGTGTTACTGGTGGGGAAGGTCTGGGTGCCGTGGTTCAGTTTCACATGTGCCCAGAGCATGTGAATGAACTCAACATAAGCTGATGCACATTGCATCCTGCAGTGAGAGTGCCAGCCAAGATACAAGGACCTAACCAAACCCTGCCCAGGGCAACCCAGAGGGCACACAGCTCCCTGCCCACCATGCTCAAGCAGCCACAGCTCTGGGCATTAGCACTTATCCCCGTGCCCTGCCAAGTAAATGCATATAAACCCTCCAGCTGACCCAGCTGCAGATAAATAAACAGCTCTGCCTTTCATTTTGCACATGGATCGAGGGACTCTTGGATGGGACTTGGGCCAGAGTGCCAGTGACATGGAGATGGTTTTATTGCTTCCAGAATGGCTGGTCACCTATTTCCTTGCTTTGAAAAGAAAGACACGTGCTGCAAAGGGACACTCAGCCCTCTTTTACCTCTTACTCCCACCTCCCACAAGGGATGTCCCACCCCACTGCAGACACAGTGGTATTGGAGGTGCCTCACCTCATCCAGGGAGAAATAAGGCTCGTCGATCTCTCTCAAAGGGTCTCTCAGGAAGTTGAACATGAATTCCTGTACCTGCAGGCTGTCTGCAGCCCAGAGCTCCTGCAAATCCCCAAAGAGACATAAACAAGAGAGCATTTGGGGAAGAGTTATTCAAAACCGCAGGCAGCTCATCCAGCAAGAAGCTTTAACCACCACTGCCTGGGAATTCAGCTATTAGCAAGAATACCAGACAGACAGCAGCAATCCCAGCCATTTCTAAGTAGTCCTCATTTTCTCAGCATCGTGCATTTTCTCTCTGAGAGCTCCTCTGCACGTATCTGCCTTCCCAGCTCCCCCTGCAGCAGAAGCCAGCGCGGCTTCCTTTTGTCTCCCTCTCCCTGGCTGCCTTTCATGAGGTCACGCAAATGGCTGCTGCTTAATTTTCTACTCCAAGCAGCTGCAGATGGGGAGAAGGGTGCAAAGCAGGAGACCTCGAGCTCTCACATGGAGCTTGGCATTGCAAGAGTGTATAGAAAGAGTCTGCATGCTCTGCAAATACACTGAGCGCATCCAAGCATGGGTCAGAATACGCACGCTGTGCTGCTGCTTGTCAGAGGAAGATGGCTTTTAACAGCACAGGCAACAAGCAGATCAATCAGCTGCTGTTCAGGGGGGACCACCGGCCTTCTGTGCCATCAGCCAAGAGCACAGAGGGTGTGTGGAGCTCCAGCCCTGGGAGAAGTGCAGACCCACAGCCCCCTGCCCATTGCCCCACAGCTGGTGCTGAGCTCACCCTCTGGTACTCGAGCAGGAACTTCTGGAACTCCATCAGCGACACCCTGAAGTGCTCAGACCTTTCTCCACTCCTGAGAGCACAGAGAGAGAAACTTCAGTCACTGCTGCACTTTCTGCTGCGAGCATCGTGAAAAAGGCCACCTGTGGGCCATAAGGCACCAGCAAGTGACAGCAGGGCAGGATGCACAGAGCAAGCAGCAAGGGATGGCAGAGGGTGCAGGATGGAAGGGGGGGGGGAACATTTGCAACTATCTTAGCAGACATCCAGAAGTACTGAGCTGTAATGGCCATGCCTGGGATTAAGACAAGAAAGCAGAAATGGAGCTGGCAGTGCTGACTGCCCTGGGCAGAGGGACGAACCTGACCAACTCTTTTGTATGTGATTATAGGAAAAAGGAGAGGGAACCACGGGAAGTTACCTGGGCAAGTCAACACATTTTTAGCTTCCATGTCTACATCAAAGCTTTCTTTTTTAATCACAATAGCTGATCTGAGCTGGATCTCACTGGGATGTCTGGGAGGAAGAGCCCTGATGACCCAAGCTGAGTGTCTACAGCAAAGATGCTGCAGGCGTCCAATAACAGCACAGAGCAAAAGGAAGCAGCCCCTCCTCCTGCCAACAAAAAGAGGTACTCACCTATCTAGGAATGGAACATCCATCTGCAAAAAAAAGAAGCATTAGGAGCATTAGGACTGTGCTCAGGTGAGAGCAATAACTGATTTACTCCCTGCCCCAGAGGTAGGAAATGGGAGCCATTAGCCAAAGGAGGCAAGGTTAAAAAGGCAATTAAGAGGGGATGCCCAGTAACAAATATAGTCTCTGCTTCCTCTTTTCTGCCCTGGAGAATTGAGCTCTTACCGTTTTCTGGGCACTGAACATCAGGCTACGATAGAGCTGTGCAAACTGCCCGTATGTGATATCCCCATTCCTCTGCTCCATGTCCTACAGCCAAAAAGAAGAAAAAACAACACCAGAGGTGATGCAGGGGCCATAAGTGAGAGGTCTGCAACCCTGCGGCCAGGGGTTGGAGGAGGAGGAGGAGGGAAGGGCCTAAACTTGGATGTCTCCATTGGGGCCAATGGGACCACAAGAGCACCCAGCCACTAAGCCCCCACTGTGTGCTTCCCAAGCTCACCCACACAAAAACAGGAACCCCACAAAGAAGGGGTGGGAGCCTCAGCACCACCAGGTTTCACTCCAAGAAAGGACACCCTGTGCTGAGGGTCCCCAGTGAGGAGGGAGAGCAACGGGGCCACAGCTCACCGTCAGGCGTTCCCGCAGGAACCTCATGTTGGGCACACGGTAGTTGACCTGGGACAGCATGTTCTTCAGGTCCTTGGCAGAGATCCTGGGGTGGGACAGAGGGGAAACACGTTCAGGAGCTGTGAGAGTGAGGGGTCTCACCCTGGGACTGAGGCGATGCACGCACGCAGCGGCACCAGCTGTTAAAGAGTTGGATGATCTCAGATAAACAGTTTGGTGCTATTTTGAGTCTGGAAAGCAAAACAAATAAATTAATAAACCAACCAACTTCTCCTAGGGAAGTTTTTTAAGGCCTCATCACAGCTAAGCCAGATCCAGCCCCCTCCAAGGGCATGACAACATTCCCTGCTCCTGGTGCTGTAACTCTGCTCCATGGGCAGCTTTCCTGGCCAGAGGTGAAACCGCCTCCTCTGGAGCTAGGAAAAAACCCAGCACCCTGTTATCCTCCTCTTTCCACCTAACTTCCCTTGGAAAAACAAACAGCTGGCAGCCAGCGCCAATCCACAACGTCTGTGCTGCCAGGGAACAGGGCAGGATGGGCCCTGCTGGGTGAGCACAGCACTTCCAACACTGCTGGAACCCCACGGGGGTCTGCATTGGGCAGTGGGTCCTCAGCCTCCCCATATCTGCCTGGTGTGCAGAGCGCAACTTCTTGATCCGTATTCAAAGCCAGCTCCCAGGCCCAGAAGCAAAAGCCAAAAGCCCAGAGACAACACAGAGACTTCAGCCAAGAGCCTGTATGGGCCCTGTAACTGCTGGCTCTGCTTTATGGAGAACACGTGGGTGCCTGTAGAACAGGGAGGCCTGAGTCTTTCTGCATTCCCCCTCTATCCTACAGCATTTCTGTTCCGCTCCCTGCTCAGCCTGGGCTGGAACACTTCCTGCTTTGCATGTAACTCACTTCCCCTGACTGACAGGTAAAGAACATTCAGCATATTCCCGACTTAATTCTAACACAAAGATGGTCTGACAAAAACAGGGAGAGATGCAGGAGCGCAGCTTTCACCCCGCTGACCACACCTCAGGGAGAGCAAGCTGCACGTTCATCCCCTCTGTCCTGGGGCCATCTCAGCAGTGTCACCATGTAACTGGATGAGAAAAAGGTCCAATATTTTCCATCTCTCCTGCACTCACGCTCCAAACCCCCACACAGCTGCTCCCACATGCGTTCTCCATCATCAAATTAAAGGAGCTTTCAAACAAAAGGCTCAGTGATGCACGTGGCTGCAGGACGGCTCTGCTCCAGGGCTCTGCCACCTTCCCCATGCCCCATCACTGCATGCAAACCTCAGCCTTGATTTAAAAGCTGTGTGGCATATGCAGAGCAGCTGCAGCAGATTAAAGGTCATTTACTCCTCCTCTGCAACATCCCAAGGCTCCAAACTACTCCATGACACAAAGCCTTGTAAAGCAATGCCAGGAAGGGCCGGGCGAGTTGCTGGTTCCAAATTCCTGCTCGTGGCAGTGCACATCACCCCCAGGTTTGCTCTGAGCATGGCTCCCAGCCACTGATCCCTCTGTAAGCAGCAGGAGGCAGGCAGCCCCTCAATGACACAGAAATGAGATCCCACTTTTGGCCAAGTCAGCTCTTTGTAATGGCTATCCAGGAAAGAAGGGGCTCAAATCTGGAAAGGTTCAGGCTGTATTCCACCCTATCAGCCCCCCCCTGGGCTGCCCTCAGCAGGGGGAGGTGGGAGAGGGAGGGTGCCCTGAGACCCAGGGGGAATTAATAGCTAAAAATATCCTCTGCTTTGGGATTTCAGCCAGGCAAAGCACTGACAGTTCTTTGCAGTCTGCCCCTCTGTTGATGCTGGTTGGGGTGACAGGGTCTTAAAGGTCTTCCTGAATGTGAGTGGCTGGGAAATAGGGTTCTGTTCAACACTGGGATTCAGGCACAGAGGACATAAGCCTTGCTCCTGGGAACACGTGTGTCTGTGCAGCTGGTGCTTGCTCCCCTTCATACCTGTCCTCCCGGTTGCGGTCCAGTGAGTAGAACTGCTTCCGGAGCCACCTGGAAGGAAAGGAACACAGATGGTATCTGGCCACGGATGCTGTGACATGGCAGTCAATGGGACACGCTCACACAGACAGGACATGGGGTCACCATGGCTCAGAGGGGGAGGAGATGTCACTGCACAGCCCACCCCAGCACTGAGTACACTCATCACCACGTGCTGCTGTACAGCCCAGCACGGTGCTCCGGGGGGTGGCAGCACAACAGGTGATGGAGAGGGAAAATGACACAAGCCCAGGACAGGGCTGAGCTCCCACCTTTCAATCTGCAGAGGGGTGGCAGCCCTCAGAGTATCTGCCACCAGCCAGTTCAGTCCCTTGATCCACATGTTGACCTCATCCTCGGATGTGGCTGCAGAAAGAAGAGAAGAAATGAGAGAAAAGGACACAGAAGCCTGTCACCAACCTCCCGAGGATGTCCCCAGTGCCTCGAATCCCTTCCTTCTTCATTCACCCTGTTTGGACATTTCCCTCCCATGTGTTAGCAAGGTGCAACACTGGGAGCTCTGAGTGCAGCCTAAGCCAATGGACAGGATGTTTAGGAAAGCTGAGAGCAATGCATGGAGTCACCCCGTGCCACCAGCCGGCACTGTTCTCCCACTCTGAGCTGCAAAGCAGGAACCAGTGAGCTCTGAGCACTCGGTGTGTGGCTGGTGGCACTCAGCTGACGTGTGATGTGCCCAGCTGAGATAAAGCACTGCTTCAAGAGCTCTGAAATAAGGGGTCCTGTTACCCAACTTCTGGCTTTACCAGATCAGCTACTGACTTAAGCAGTGCCTGTTATGGAGCTGCTGCCACCTGCCTCCAAAGCCATGCCCTATGCATGGCAACAAGAGCACCTGGCCAGGATATGTCCCAATACCCCTCAAAAGGATGTCTGAGAAATGTGGGGTCTGTGGGGCTGCCCCCCACCCTTTACCTTGCAAGCTGAGGGTCTTCAGCCTGAACTCAGTGCCATAGAGGACCACGAAGCAGTGGGACTGGTCCGGTCGGAAGCATGGATCCTCCTGGTACCGGTCAAAATCACGTGAATTCTTTCCAGGACGAATCTCTTTGATTTCACGAATATCCACTAAGAGACAACGTGGGGGAAAAAAACCACAGGGGATATCAGCAAAGAGCTCGAAATCACTGAGACGATGAAGGTCTGTGGTTCCTTACGGGAGAAGGAAGGGCAGTGCAGCGCTCACACAGCCACCGCAGCATGGGGGAGCTGCAGCATGGCAGGATGCAATGTGCCAGGATGCAACGCATGGGAGAGAAGAGGGAGCTGGAGAGATGCTGGAGAGGGCGGCCACAGCGTCCTCCCCAGAGGACATTCTGGGAAAGGACATTCATTACCATCAGACAGAACACAACAGCAGCAACAGCAGCAACAAAAAAACCCCAACAAACCCAACAAACCCAAACCCGAGAATCTTTGCTTCCTGGAAAAAATAGTTTCTGAAACACCCGAGGGAATCAAATAACAACATTTCTGAGTCACGTTTTCAAGGCAGACGATGCTTCTGAGCAATGTGGGATGGTGATTACTGCAAACCTGGAGTCTAATTCATCCCAATTAAACTCCACTTACCGCAGTCACTGCGCACCGATTTGCTTCTTGCTTCCATTTGCTGCAGTTTGAGAGCAGACACAAGTGTGAGCTGCCCAGCAGCCTGCAGAGGCTGACAGCACTGGGTTGGGTTGTGAGATGCTCGTTCCTAGCAAACCCAATAGCAGGCTGGGATGCAGCCTGGTGCTTGTAACAAACCATGCATAGGGAGCATAGGATGGCCTGGCACAGCCATATCCTGCCTGGTGCTGCAGTAGCTCAAAGCTCAGCAGCCAAGGCCACACGCAGACCCAGCTCCCCAGGTGTAGAGACAGCTGAACCAGCTCCCTAAAGCAGCAGATGCCTTTGTAAGGCACCACCTACCCCTTGGATACCAGTGGCCAGGAGGTTCATCGCGTCCCATTGTCATCTGTCTGTGTGTCACATCCTTAGTGACATGGCATGTCATCTAAAGTAAAAACGCATCACAGCTGTGGTCTTTGTGTCCGTGATGTGCACAGCAAAGGCTATTCCTGTCCTAGGACCTGACAAAAGCAGTGGGAACGAATGGATTTCATGGCACTTTACCAGGCAATAAAGTACTTGCTGCAAAGCATCCCTGTGGGGTAGAGGAGGCTGAGCTATCCTTGCAAACTGCATCCCCAAAGTGCACACCAGGGAGAGCCCCCAGAGCAAGAGGGGTGCCCGGCAAAGGAACGTGGTGCAGGGAGCAGCTCATGGCTGCTGCTATGAGCACCCTGCACACCGAGCTGTTAACAAGCTCCGGCCCACGCCTGCCTGCAGCTGCTTGCTCATCTCTCATCCTCCCAAACATACCCATGTGCACTGGGCGCATGAGGGTTTGGTTTCTGCCCTCAGCCTCCCCAGCCCCCTCACACTGTGGAAGGAAATGAGCTCTCAGCAGGAAGCACTGTGAGCACAGATGCCACCGTCGCAACCATGCAGCACTGCAATACTGCATCCCTATAGCATCCCATGTTCCCATCGGGCAGCAAAGCCCCAGCAGCAGCACAGGACCTGCATGCAGCCTGCAGGGGAGCAGCAGGAGGGTAACTCTGGCTCTGTTACAGCACCAAACCCTACTTTTCTCCTGCATCAAAACTGAGTAGTATCCGTCTACTTATCCCAGTAAAAAAACCAGAGAGAAATGTCTTCCCTGCAACACAGTTTCTCCCAAACACAACCTATGTGACAACTTCTGGTCTTCCCACAGCTCCCAGGGAAGGTCTGAAAGCACACCAGGTGAGGAAGGTGGACAAAAAGACCCAACTCACAGATGCGTGCAGGTAGAAAAGAGAGCGATCTGTTACGTAGCACCACAGGGAATAACACAGCAGTGGAACACAAGAAGTGGAGACCAACATCTTATATCCTATCTCAAAGAAGGCAGTAACCTTGACACAGCAGAAGCCTATTTCAGAGGGAAGAGCCATCTCTCATCAGGATAGATTTTCACAGTGACAATAGCTCATCCTCTCAGCCCTGCACACTTTCCTCAATAGATGAGACTAAATGGGATACTGCGATGGTAATTAACTGCCTGTGCACAGAGATGTGGTGCCGGGTTTCTGCTCCTTCTCCCTGGCCACACACACAGCCATCAGCACTCAGGTTTCTGAATTCCACTGCTCTCATTGCTGTGATGTGCAGGCACCTCTCCTCCCTTAGGAAAGCACACAGGTTAAGCTCTTTTTCCTTGCAGCCTTGGCTCGGTTGTGCCATTGCCATGGCTCGCTCTGGCAAGCTGCTCCATCTCACTCACTACCCACAGCAGCAAACTGCAACCTTTGCTCTCAGCTGCTGCATTTTGCTATGAGGTGATGTCTGTGTTAGCTGAACAGCAGAGGCAGCTGCATCCACAGCGAGTGCCTTGGCAGGGAAGATGCTCAAAACAGATCAATGGGCTGGAGGCAGCAGGGAGCTCCTGGTTTAGCCAGGATGGATGGGAGAGGCCTGATCCTGACTGACCACCAGCAGTGGGATGGGACTGAGTGCTCTGCTCTATGGGAGCCCCAGTATACCCAGATACAACCACAGGAGCTCCGTGGGCACAGAGCTTCCTGCCTCGCCTCAAGCTGCTGTTGCACCCCTGAATCACGTGTCCTACAGCTTCTAAGCTCCAGCTCCTCCCTGATCCCCAGAAATCATCAGCAAGGGCAGATGGGCAGGAGATGAGGTGATTCACAGCTCCGCATCCTTACAATCTGGAGCAGAGAGGTGAAGGCTCTGCCCAAACACTGCCCTGCTCCTACAGGGCAGCCCCTGCCTCACTGTTCCACCAGCCCTGGCCTCGTGTGGGTGACCTTCAAGATCTCACAAGCATCCTCCCAATACCAAGAACAGGCTGGGGGCTGACGGCCGCCTATCCTGCATCATCAGCACATCTCTCCAGATTACCCTCAAATGCAAGAAAGCACACGTTAAAAAAAACCCAAAGCTGGTCCCCCAAGTGAGCAAAGCAGGATGCTGCTATCTCACCATCTCTGCCCACAGCCCAGCAAGCAGCAGGCACGTGAAGGCTGCCAGTTTCCACCGTGTGGCCTCAGCCTCCAAGGCCAAAACTTCATACTTGGCTGCTGCCTCCCCCCAGCACCACCACCCTTAAAGCAATGCATCCCCTCTGCAGACCAAACACGGCCCTGGGCCGCCCTTCAGTCACCAGCCCGGCCTGTTTGAGAGGCAAAAGCTTCCAGTGACTCAAATGGAAAGAGGAAGGTCTGCAGCAGTGCTGCTGGATGGATGGCGGGATGCGGATGGCTCTATGAGCCACCCCAAGGTGACCTTCTGCACGGCGTGGAGGACTTTGTTCCCTCAGCCCTGCCTCGGCTAGAAGCACCATGGCCTCAAGAGAATGCAGTAAAAGGGTGGGAGGATGGGGAGCTCCTGCAGCCCGCCTCCCTCCTTCCCTCCTGAGAGGACATGCAGCGGTAACCAGATCTGAAAGGTACTGCAGAGGACACGGGCGGATCGATGGAGGCATCTGACACAGCAAGAAGCAGAGGAGAGCTGCCAGGCCAGGCTCCCGCAAATGAACACAGCAGGCAGCAGCTCTCTCCTTGTGCCTAGAGGGATGCTGAGACACACAGGTGCCCTCCCAACCATGGTCCTTAGGACCATCTGAGAAGGGATGGGACCAAGAGCAGGGAACAAGGGCAGGCACCACACTGCCCTCAGAGAGGGGTCAGCCAGCACAGCAGACAGCGTGCCATCCATGGGAAGCCATGGTGGGGGTGGGCCTGGGGAGCAACATGGGGACTTCTGCATTCCTGAATTGAGCCCAGGGAGCCATGGCTACCAAGAAGTTGTGCTTGGGATGAGGATATAAGGAGGGCACAGAGGTGAGGAATGAAAACCAGAGGCCAGAAAAGACCCGTCGTGCTCACAGCAAATGCCAGCGGTACTCAGATGCTGTGACTCAGTTTTCACCCATCCCACCCCGTCGACGCAGTTGAACTTCCGTGACAGTAATTTACCAGCAAAGATGACTGCTACCCAGAACTGCCAGCGAGCACCAAGGAGATGCCTTATTCCTGTCTTCATGAGCACCCGCGTTCCTCATTGCCAGGATAGAGTTGAGAAGAAGAGTGCAGAGATCCCACCTGCTGCACAGCCACCCACCACAGCAGCATCCTGCCCTGGTACAGCAGCATGCAGCTGAGGAGCTCCAAGCACTGAGCAGGCAGCAGCTAAGTTCAGGTGAAAGATGCAGGAGCTCTTGGCAATGGCCTTCACGTCATTGCATCTGCACTGAGCTACTGCTTGGCTTCGTCTTAACAGCCTCACCTGGGACTTACTTGGTCCCCAGCACTGGAGATGACCTGCTCCAAGGCTCATACTTGGCGTGCCAAGGCTCTTGCTCTTGTCTCTCAGTGCTTTCCCTGACCACGCTCCAGCAAGCAGCAAGGCCTCTCCAACAGGCTGTCATAAGGCATTAAAATGACTGATGAGACACTGAAGAGGAATGAAAATAAGAAGAAAAACCACTTTCTGATGTTTCCCTGAGAACCAAGCTACATCTCAGCCAGAAAAACCAGAGGTGGATGGAGGAAGCCTGCAGGATGGCAGCTGGCCCCAGTAAGAGAGCAGATACCCCCCCCTTGGCTATCTGCTGCTGATCTGATACGGGCCAGGCTATCAGCAGCTTGTGCTGAGAGAGATCACGCTGTCAGTCAGTGACTGAGCGCTGGGCAAACAAACACAGCCACCCCCACCCCTCTGCCAGCTGGAAGGCAGATTTATGGGGTGCAGATGCACGGGGTGGGTGCTGAGGGGGGTGAAAGTCCCCTGGGATACCCTGCACTCTTACAGTCCCACATCTCCACCCAGTTCATCCCAGGGGCTGATGCCCAGCTGGGTGGCTCTGGGCAGCAGCTGGGGCTGGGAGAGCAATGAAGTCAGGAGACTGTAGCTGGAAAGCAGAGGGTATAAAACAAGAAGTGACCCAGAGAAGCAATCAAATAACCCGCATCATCTTCACAATTCTCCGCCAATACAGCAACAGTGTGACCCTGCAGACGGGGCTGGGAGGAGGAGGGACATCAGGCACAGCCGGGAGAGATGGCTTTTAATCAGCACGTTACCCAGCTCTTCTTGGAGCAAGTAAACAGGAAAAAGCCTCTCGAGCAGCTGCTCTACCCAGCGGCCCCGCGGGGAGCAGCCTGCCTTGATGTCTCTCCAGCGCCCTTGCACTTGTGAAGTCTTCTCAGGGACAGGGAACGCAGGGATAGCACTCATCACAACAAGGATAGCACTCATCATGGCATGGAGAGCTGACCTGCCGGCATCATGCCATCCAAAACCAAACAGGATGCTGCTGCTCTGGGCTGGGAGAATCCCACACGGAGATGCAGGCCCATACCTGGCAGGTATGTCCTCACATTGAGCAGGGTCAGCAGGCAGAGCCCACAGATGTGGTGAGGGAAGATGAGGGACCATGGTTTCAAGCCCGGTCTGATGTGACCATAGCGCTGATGGATGCTTGCCCCGCTGCTCCTCAAGGCTGCGTGCAGTGAGCTCAGCTCAGCACATCCCACGTGCGGGAGCTCACTGCTGGATTACGACCTTTGTCTGGGTAATCTTTAGAAAAACAATGTGGGTTGGTTTGCCTGCAGAACGCCAGGCACAGCACCGGGCACTGCATTAGCAACAAGAGAAGGGATTATTGACTGAGATCTCAGAACCACAAGGTTTTGTAAATAGAAGGTCCAAGCTGCAGGGGGAAGCGGGAGAAAGGTCCATTTGTGGGTCTGGGTGGTTTTATGTGGCTTTCCAGCCAGCTGAACCCAGAATCCGCAGCTCCAAATGGAGCTGAACAGCCACCCGACCACACACTCAGCATGAAAAAGCAATGTAACAACCCTGGTTTTGGTGAGGCTTTGCAGAGTGCAGGCTGTGCAGGCTGTCAGCTTTGCAAAGCTCCTGCCAGCCTCCATTTGGTGCTCCATCATCCTCCTTGCTTTCTGGGGACAGAAATGACTTTACCCCCACAGCAACACGATGTGCTGGGTGAAGCAATGAGCAGCTGTGAGCCCAGCACTGCTCTGACCCCACACATGTGAGATATTCAGGTGATCCCACAAGTGATACCAGGATGAGACCCAGCAGCAGATGCGGAAACGAGCCAGCAGCCTCCCAGCAAAGCTTGCTCAGAGCTAACAGGTCTGTGAGCCTGCAGGCAGTGAGTGATTCTCCTGGTATCACCTCAGTTCTGTTACACACACAAACCTTCCTCTGGCTCACACAGCTTTCACCCTATGCTGGGCAGGAGCCCTTATCCTGCTCTGTCACAGCATCCCCACGCTGTCAGCTCTCCAAACTCAACAGGCCAAGAGGTACGAGTGGATGTAACTTTCTGAAAGCACTCTGAGCACCCTCCAAGAGCATCCTCCCCGTCATGCCCAGCTCTACCTCCTGCTTCACTCCAGGTCTCACTGCCCGTAGCAGCCCAGGAGCAGATATTGGCACACACAGCCCCTGCCTGGGCTCACAGGGAAGCCCTGAACTACAGACCCTCCTCTCCTGCTCCTGTTGAGGCCTTCTCAGCAGGGAGATGCTTATGGCTGCACTCGAGGAAGCAAAGTCCATCCCATGGACGATCCTGATGGGCCACGTCCTCACTCTGCGTCCTCATCACAGCACAGCAGCATCGCTTCAGTCCCCTCCCATGGGACACAGAGCTCTCTGGAGGAGCAGATCTCGGCCCAAGAGCAGCGCCTGCATTCCCAGGGCTGCTGAACACCAAGGAAGGCTGTGCCCTTTCCTTCAGGGCAGCAACCACGTGCAGACCTGGCCTCCATCTGCAATCTGCCAGATAGGCAGCAGGCCGCCCTCCTGCTCTCCTGGAGCCATAGGACACCGATGGCCATCGCTGGTGGCCGCACGCTGCGCCCTGATAAGATAACGGGGCCGAGCGGGCGCTGTGCTGGCACTGATAGCAGCGACCACCCCACGGTGCACACAGCAGTGCAAAGGGCAGCAGAGGTCAGCAGCAGGGGGGGGCTGCTCTGCTAATGGGGCGCACACATTCCCAGTCCTGATGGGAATCCAGGGCTTTCTCGAGGTGTTTACCCCCTTCCTCCCCTCCTTTCTCTCTCTCCTATAAAACAAACATCTGCTCCAAATTTGCAGCTCGTGCTCTGAGCAAACTCTCCGAGTTTTCAGACTCGGTTCAAGGAAAACAGATCAATTAGGAGCCAGCCCGCAACCCCCCCAGGATGCAGAGTTATGAAGGCAGGACCTTCTTACATTAAAAAAGAATTACATAACACAGGAAGTAGGGGGGAAAAAAAAGTGCATAAAAGACAAAAGGCTCCGGGGATCAGCTGTGCTGAGCTTTGGGTGATTAACTAAAGGAACAGAAAATGATCAGAGCTCTTCCCACCGAAGCAGCCCGGCCCTCAGCGGGGTTATTAGCAAGAAGGCGATGCGCTGATAATGGGAGCTGGCTGAAAACATTGGGCGTAGAGACAAATATTGATGGAGAAATGGCTCCGTGTGTGTGTGTGTGTGTGTGTGTGCACAGATTGTGCTTTTTGTACACGATGTTGGGTTTGGAAAGGCACAGAGATGGAGCTCACAGCTTTCCAAGCGAGATGCTCCCCCCAGTCTGACCCAACCCCAGAGCAGCCCAACGAGGAGCAGAGATGGGCCCATGCACACAGAGGAGGTTCTTCATCCCGGCCCAGCTGGCAGTGCCGCTGCTGAGTCAGAGCTGCTGCTGCTGGGAGGGCAGGGGACCCGCTGGCAGTGAGTGCTGCCCATCACACAAGGTCACTCTTTATGTGACACAAGGCTCTACACAAGGGTCACCCAGCCAGGTCCCCCCTCCTCCTGGCACCAAGGTATCGCACTGACATCCCAACCATGGTCATGATAACAGTGACCTGCCTGAGCCTCTGTGTGTGTACTGAGCACCAGCACTGATGCTGCCCATCCCAACATCCCTCCAACCCAACCTCACTGCTGCTATGGCAGGATGTCCTGCACACAGAGCTTTGCTGCTGCACCGAACACTCACGGAGATGAAACTCTCCCACACAGGGATGTGACCCAAGTCTGAGAGCTCTGTGTTACCTGTACATGCTCCCTCACTCTGAAGGGATCAGGCTGAAGGATCATTAAGGTTTGAAAAGACCACTAAGATCCCCAGCCCGTCCCACCGTGCTCACTGAGGGCTCCATCCATGCTGTGCCATGAGCACAGAACTGCTGGTCCCAGCAGCAGAGTGCACTGCATGGGAGGGAACCTCGGCTTGGAGTTCAACAACCCCCATTTTTCTTTAGCTCAAAGCCTATGGATCTTTACAGTTATGCTTATTTGATCATCTCTGTCCCTGGGATGAACCCTTTGCTTTTTTCTGCCCCGCTCCTGGCTGCTGGCACAGCAGCAGAACCCCACAACCACATCAACGGCACAGCTGATGTTTGGGGGATGGATGGATCCCTTGGAAGGCACAGCCCCAGCCCCACAGAGACTCATGAGGGTCTGTCCGTGGGGAGGAGGGAGCCTGAAAGCTCCGTGGGGTGATGGGAGAGATGTTGTATCGCACCATCCCTATATGGGGCGGCCAGTGGGGAAACACAGCGCTGGGGATGGGGACTGAGAGCACAGAGCAGGACAGCAGCACCGGGAAGTTTCCCAGCTCTGGGCCTTCCCCCGCCCCTTCCCACCTCTCCCTGTGGTCTCCCACAGCTCTGACAAATCTCTGCCCCCGCAAAGCACCGTGTGCGGGAAAGAGCCGCCGCCAACCGCGTCCCACTGCAACCCTGCAACCCTACAACCCTGTAACCCTACAACCCTGCAACCCTACAACTCTGCCGGGGGCTGCAGCGAACCCGGCGGTGCCGAACCCAGCGGTTCCCCATCCTCGGCCGCGCTCGGCCCCGGTTTACGCTCCTTCCATCCCATCCATCTGTTGCGCTCGGTCGCAGCACACAGGACGCTCGTGCAGCCCCTTTCGGCGCCGAATCCCGCACGGAGCCGGGACGGATCCGAACCGAACCACACGGTGCGGGGGGGCTCGGGCTGCCCCAAAGGGGGGGTGGGGGCACCGAAACCGGACACCGTCACGTGCGGCCACGGGATGCGCACGGAGCTGCCCGGGGGATGGTCGGGGGGCGGAGGGTGCGGGGCTCCTTTTGTCTTTCTCCCCCCCAACCCCCTGTTCGCTTTCCCTCCCCTCCCCGCCGAGCCGGGGGTGGGTGAGTGGGGGCGGGAGGGTGTGGGGAGGTTCCCACCGCCCCCAGCCCGCAGGAAGCAGGAACACCTCGTCCTGCTTTTCCTGCCCGGTGCCGCGTTCCCAGGGCGGGGAGGCGCTGCTTGGAGCTGGGGGGTGGTCTCGGTTCTCACTCACCGGCTCCCTCGGTCTTGTCGGAGCCGCGGCTCCAGGTGACCTGCCGCGTTTCCAGCTTCACCTGGAAAGTTTTCCTCTCGGGCCGCTGCGACTTTTTGGAGTAGAAGAGGGTCATGACGGTGCCCACCTCCAGGCTGCGGCACAGATGAGCCGCCTCCGCCTCGCTGGGCGCCCCCGACCCCGCCGCCATCAGCGCCCGCCGCCCGCACCGCGCTGCAACGCGAACAAAGGGGAGCGGAGCGCCCGCAGCGCCGCCACCGCGCCCCGACCCGCGGCCGGGAGCTGCGGGAGGAGGAGGAGGAGGAGGAGCAGCCGAGGGGCGGAGCGCGGCCGACGGACGGCGCCTCCACGCGTGGGGCCCGAGACGTGCGGGGGAGGCGGGGAGCGGCTCGTGGGTGGGTTGGGGCCGCCGCTCAGCTCCGCTTCAGGCGGACCCACGCGTGGGTAAAGCTGTTGAGATGAAGCGCCTCGAGGTGGCTGTGGGCACGGAGGAGCAGGTGATGGCGGTGGCGGCTGCCCGGGACTGCGGGCATAGAACCCCCCTGTCCCCTATCCCGGCCCCCCGGCCGCGCTCAGCTGGCTGCCAGATGTGAGCGGCCAAACGCGGTGTGGGGGCCGTCGGGGCAGAGGGCAGTGGGTCAGCGAGGGGCTCGTAGCTCGCAGTGTACCCCGGTGTGTGGGGCGGCCATGGGGGTGGGTGGCTGCCGGCACCCTGCAAAGTGAGCTGCTGCCTCTGTGCTTGTGCTCCACCAGGCTCCAAAGGGACACACTGTGAGCCATCCCTCCTACGTGAGCGCCCAGGAATCGCTGTGCACCGTGGCAGCACTAAGAAGCCCACCCCAGTCTCCAGCGAACAGCAGCACTGGGGCTGTTGTAGCCCAGGATGGAAGCGGTGCCAATATGGTGCTTCTCCTCCTGAGCTCTCCAAAACCCTGCAGGGTTACTGCAGCCCCCGGATCCCTCCAAGAACACAGGCTGCTTTTGCCTCTTGGCTCACCTGGTTTCAATTTGCAGCCTGTGAGGCCACAGGGGGGATGGGGCTGCAGCCAGCAGGGTTTGCAGCCTTCCCTGTGCTGCCCGCAGCGCAGCTGGGCTGGCAGAGCAGATCCACTTCCAAGGTGTTTCACCCTTTCTGCTCCCATCAGTGTTCGCTGCCTCAGTTTCCCCCATGGGAGAATCGTGGGCTCAGCCCCAGCACTCAGCAGTGTGGGATGGGAGGTTGGTTGGGGCAGGCTGCAAAAAGAGATTTCTCACGTGCTGTGTTGTTCTATGGATACAAACCTCAACTCAGCCCTGCTGCGTCCATCCCAGCCCTGCCATCCCCCAGTGCTCTGCGTGGCTGTTGGGGTGGCTGAGCCCCTCTCCTGGTTATGGGGCAGGGTTTAGGGTTAGGATGGGGCCCTGTGTGACAGACCACACGGACAGCAACGCTCCGTTAAGTTGTAGGAATTTATTTTAAATAACCTACAGTTGATTAAAAGGGAATTCATGATAAAAATAGAAGATACTTGTTGGAGGAAAAGGCTGCAGGAAAATGGTCTTCGCACACACACTAACGCTAACAACGCCTCTAAAACTAATGATTATAGCAAAAAATAAAATAAAATAAAACAACAAAAAAAAAAAGGGTTTCACATTAAAATTCTGCTTTGTCATTTTTTAAAAGTTTTTTTTTTTGTCTTTTTTTTTTGTACACAATTACAAAAAGGAAAGAAATAAAACCAAAATAAAATCCCCCCCAAAAACCCTCCCCAAAAATAAAAGCCCTCAATGGTGCTGATTTGCCTTTAGGGATCGATGCTCGTTTCCCTCGAAATTTTTGACCTGTGAAACTTATTTCTTTTTTTTTACACGATAAAATCTTTCAAGTAAAAGAGAGAGAAGAGGGGTGGGGGGGAGAGGAGGGGCTTATTGAAAATCAAAGTGGGGAGGGGAAGGAAAAAGTCTGACAAACCTAAAAGGAAATATTCCTGAAGCGTACAGAGCGCTCACAGCAAAGCGTGACGGGAACGGCGCTCCCTGCCCATTCATTGCATTGGTGCTGGGATCCCATCGCACATCACCCCCCCCCCCCCCCAATACATCGATGTGATCTTTAAGATCAAGAAGAAGAGGAAAGAAAATGTTTTTTTTTAAATAGCTTAAAAATAATTAAAAGCAATACAAATTCACATTTAAAAACAAAACTAAAAGGGACGCGCAGCAGTCGGGAGGGCTCGTTTCCATTTCCCATCACGCTTTGCTCCCAACCAACGCGGTGGATGTTTGTTGTTGATGTCCCAAATGCCACGGCCGGGTCGAGTGACAGGTAACAAAACATAAGGTCGGGTAAGTCCCATGACTGTAAGTGACGGCTGTAACAGGTGCGTTGGGTTTCTTACATCGTATTTGTTAAGATTCTGAGATGGGGCGGGGGAAGGGGCGGGGGTTAAGGAGTTCCATTTTCTATTAAAATATAGAAGTTATTGCAAAACCCTAACTGTAAAAACGCACCAATATAATTGGATTTTGTATACAGTAGCTAAAGATTCCCACGCTCGCAGTGTGATGGTGAATTTGCCTGGCGGAAGGTTGACAAATCCTCCATCCCACTTGCTCTGCCTCAAGAGAGAAAAAAACAAACCACACAAACCAGACAGCTAGAATTTGGATCTCTGAAACACTTTAAATAAGTTGTCCATAGGACAACTGGCTCAGCTCCTTTAGGATATTTCCAGGTTATGCTTTCTACAAGATGTTGGCTGTTTTATCCCATGCTCACTTGCCCCCTTTTCTCCCCCCTCCCCAGCATCCAAGGACAAGTAAGGCTCACAGTTTATCAATCTTCCTAAAAACCAGGCTAACTCCCCCTTTTATTCCCATAACATTCATCTCATTAAAAACAGGTTAAAACTCATAGTCTTCCTCTGCCATGTCGATAGCCCAGGCGAATTTCTCTCGCTGGGTTTTGTTATATATCTTCTCTATAGGAATTCCCCACTTCTTACACCTGCAGGAAAAGAGATGCTGTTAAGTGTCAGCCCAGCACGGGCTCTCGTGGTGCAATTCCATTACAGGAGCAGGACCAGCTTCCCATTGCTGCACCCTGCACGTTCTGACCCATCCCCTCTCAGCATAGAGCTGGCCATGACTGGCACGTGGAACCTGGCCCAAGAGATCCACTGAAACCACATGAAGACAGAAGGGAAGGCCATAAAGAGGCAGACCTCCTCGGCAGCACAAGGGCGCTGCTCGCATCCACAGCCCTTGCCTACAGACTGTAGGATTACACGCACGTGAAGGAGCAGTTCTGCACAGCCCAGACACTTACCAAGCAACAGAGATCCTAGGATCCAGATAGTTGAGTTTGGAGGTGCTCAAGGCGATCTGCTTGTTCTCCTCCCTATCTGTAGCCTGAACCTCCAACTTCATCAGCTGCTCCTCAATCCTCTGTACTGCTTTCTTCTTGCTCTCCACTGCCCTGGGGGTGAGGGAGGAAAAAACAGTTAATGCCTAATGCCCTGCTGGGCTTCAGACAGCAGTGCTGTGGGAAGGCAAAGGGACTCTGCTCCATATAAGCAATGCCACCAGCCTCAAAAGGCAGTTGTGTCAGCAGAGATGGTGACACAAAACACTCAGCACATGCAATTAAGAACTGACATTTTGAAAGATGCAGCACAGAAATCCTAAGCAGTAGTTTTGTTTTAAAGGGTTGGAAGCAACAGCCTCAACTACACTGATGCTACACCCACTTTAAAACCAACCCACCTATCCCTCTGTAATAGTCATGTTGTGATTCTGCCTTCAGAGCTCCCTTAACCCAGCAGCCCTGTGACTACTCTGCAGAGCACAGACGGCTTGAAGGCCATTTCTTCATGCACAGAAGAAAGAGGGGATAAGAAAGCTTGAGAAAGTCTTCCCAAATCAATTGGATCACAGGCTGGGGAAACAGAACAGAGGGCTGAAGCACCCAATTTGAGCTCGAGGTACTGGGAGCATTGCACAGCCTAGTAGTACCAGCCTTACTTTTTAGACTTCTCATCCCTCCGGACCTTGGCATCAGCTTTGGCGCTTTTCAGTTCTCTCCTGGCATCAGCTAACTGCTCCTTCTTGGCATCGATCTAGGAGAGGCAAAACCAGAGGGCGGCACTGTCAACAAGCTGCAGACAACTGTGGCAGTCACCCCTGGGCAGCAGGACCAAAGGAGTGAGTTTGTGACCAAGTTCAGAATTTATCAGCACTCAGGTGCACTTCTGCAGAACAACAAGGCCACTAGCTTTTCAGTTTACTGCAAATGCTATAGATGTGAGAACTTCCCCTTGGAAAACAGGGTTCCAGTCATTGCCAAAGACAAGGTGGCGTGCTGGCAGAAAGCTCCTGGAAGCCTTCTAATAAAGCTACTATGAAGCAGGCAAAGGGACCTGCCAACAGCCCATCTAGGCAGCTTGTCTATCTTGAATGTATCCCACCAGTACCAGTTCTGAAAGTACCATGGAAGAATGATCCCTTTTCCCTCCACAGGGATCTGTTGTTGCCTCCAAATCTTTCAGGCTGAAAAGTATTACGGCTTCAAGCAGTTCTCCACTGGTAAAATTAGGATTTGGGGAGATTCAGCATTATGCAGCCCCTTCAGCCAATCCCCCTTAAACATTCCCCCGGCTCTAAGATCTAGGGTGAAGGCAGCCATGTTAGGTGTTACAGAAGCAGGGGTCACTGCAGTGCAAACCAGAAGTCCTGACTGTGAAGGTTATTCTAAAGACAGACCAGAAGCAGACCTATCCCCTTTGGACCTCACAACCTCCACCAGAAACAATTTGCAAAGGAAGAGGTCAAGTCAGAGGGGTACAATGTGTCACATATGCAGCCTGCACTGACAGTGGCCTGGGATTCACACAACTGGAGTAAGTGCCCACTCTGGGTTCTTCAGGGGATACAAATCAGAACTAGGCTGCTGCTCTGAAATTTTGATGGCAGCAGAACTCAATATCAGATCAGCAATGAAATAAAAGGGTCTGGTCATGGTCTTTACAAATGTAAGGGTACTACAGCTCAAAGGTGGCCCTTTCAGCACAACACTGTGCTTCTGGAGTCTGCCTCTCCAAGCAGGCCCACCTGATGCAGCACTAACCAATTCCTGACAGGGAAACACAGGCTCTGCTTCCATTTCACCTCAAGTGAAAGGAAACATAACTCCTGGGACACAACACTTGGAGCCCTGCCCCAACCCAAGGGTTGGGGGGTACCTTGCTCTGCAGGTTCATCATGGACTTCTCAAAGGTCTTCGGTGGAGCCCTCTGGTGGTTACACAAAATGGCAACCGCTCTGTTGGCACGGTTATAGGAAAGGATCTTCGCTGGGATGTTATCATCCGCTGCAAAGTAAAAGAAAGTGGTGAACAACTCATGTCCTACAGGACTCAGCAGCCCCTATCAGCACTTCCCAACAACTCCACAAGCTCAAAATCAATGCAGGAATGACCTTGCCCTCTGATGGGACAGTCTCAACACTACACTCTAATCGAAGTGCTAAAAGCCTGAACACTTCCATTCCAAACCTTAACTCTTTCAACAGCAACAAAGACAACATTTGTCTCTCAAGAGATAAAGGAAGCATAACCATGCTCAATAGTGGAGTACTGCTCGAGGCACTGTTGGGCTTCAGTTTCCCCCAACACGTCCACTTTGTCAAGTTGTTGAAGTGTAAGCTCGCAGCTCTCAGTGTGTCTGAGTGAGCAGCCAAGAACCATGGGGCTGTTTATAGAGACTGCCTGTCACCTATGGCATTTTACAGTTAACAGGAAACAAGTGGAGATTTGGTAATGGCCAGGCACAACCTAGCAGGCAAACTGTAGTGTGCTCACAGATGAGCTCTGCACTGCCCCAGCATTGGGCTGTTCAACCATTCCCACACTAGGAGAGCAGCAACCAGGGAGTGGCAGGCAGCTGGAAGGTTAAGTCATGCCTGTTCTGCAGGATGGGAACTGTCCCCCTCAAAGCTGCAAGGACAGGACTTACGGTTAGTGAGCTCCTTGAGTTGCTGCTGTAGCGTGATGGAGGCATTGTAAGTACGGAATACCTTGGCTGTCAGTCCCTCCATAAGGTCTTGAAGATGTTTATTTAAGATACTGGTCTAAGGAAGCAGAAAGGAGAAAACAGAATTAGAATTGACTACAGTACGGACAGCTCTGGACACGCTGATGATGATGATACAGCTCACAGCAGAAGCATAGCTCATGTACTTGGACCTGATACCCAATGGCCAAAACATCACTGAAGCCACAAGAAAAGTGAACAAAGAACTGGTAAGTATTAGACTAGTATCAAGCACCACGAATGGTCATAGAACTTTTCTTCACTGTGGAGGTTTTGGTTCCCAGCAGGTAGAAACATGCCTATCCCATTCTACAGAGTGTGCTTATATCACCACAGTGCTCCCACAGAGCCAAACGTGTTAGGAATGGCTTCTCAAAGTCTGTCAACTCACAGTCATCTTTTCCAAACTGTGAAAAAACCTATCCAAGTCAGAGCCAGCCAGGCTCTCCATTGTAAAAGCCCATCACTTCAGGAACCTGCAGCCAAAGTGAGCAATACAGACAACAGACTGAGACTCTCACTCAGGTCTCTGAGGCCATCTCTGGAAAAAAAAAACCAACAGACAACCTGCCACTGAAACCATTTTTGGAGCAGAGCAGCTGTTATTGCCTAGAGCAGAGTGAGCCCATTTACGGTCCTCTACCACCATTCCCTCCCAGATAACCATGTGCTTACATTGAGGCGGTCAAAAAGGTCATCCTCAGGCTGCTTGTTCTCCATGAACAGCTGAAGATTCTTAAAAACCTGTAAGAAAAGAAAACCCACACCTTAAGGCACCAGGACTGAACATTGCTGGACAGCAGTAATATGTGAGAAAGTAACACTGTCGAGATGCCATTTAACCTGTTCTCAGGCAACAGTGACAACGCTGGGCACAACTTCCAATAGGCAAAGATGATTCTCTTAAGACAATGCTTGTGTTTAAAGTTCTGCCCCAGCAACAGGCGTCCTGGGCATTTAATGCTCTTTGTCCTTTTTCCTTTTGATCCAGATTGCAGGAGACTTGATTCTGCTCTGCTTAGTTGCCGAACTGAGGAGACCTCAATGCTACCACCTGCTCCCCTTTCTCTCAATAATTATTCCAGCCTGAGAGAACTCTGAGACATTTCCCACAGAATAAAGCTACCAAAACCCCATCCCATCCCTTTGCACTGCAGCAATAGATGTTTCATCCAATTCCATCTTAAATAAGTCTCATTGGGAAGGGAAAATAATTGAAGCCTTTTTGATTATACAGAGACTACTAATCCCAGCTCGGTGTACTCCAAATCCCCAGTTTCCAGCTTCTCATCAACACACATTTTTCCTCTATAGATGTCTTATACTGAGAGATTTCTAGTTCCACAATAATCAGTTCCCCATTGTAATCTCTGAAGAAGAGACATGAAGGGAGACCAACATGAGTACATTTAAACTGAAAAATGTTCTCTTCTTTAAACAAAGGAGTAAGAACTCTTGCATATGCTGATTTCTGTAGCAGCCATAGTTTGTAGTTATTTTTCTCCCCCCCCCTTTTTTTTTTGCCAAGAGGTCAATACTTAATGCAGTTTGTCATTACAATTAATCTAGTACTGTATGTGTGTTATCCAACAGACTGTGCTGACTGCAGAGGTGTGGGCCAGATGCAAGGTTTGATTACATCTACAAAACCAGCGTCTTTCTGGACAGCTCAAACTGCTGGATGGGGATTTACTCTGGAATAAGGCCAAGATCACAACAGATGTGAAACTGGTAGAGAACAAAGAAATAAAGGAAGAAACACTGCTCAGGAAGGTTTTGGCTGGTAGGTACCAAACAAAGGTGCTACCAGTAAGAAGGGAAGAACGTTCATTGATTTGTTTTCTGGCTCGCTGTATCTGACCAAGGACAAAGCACCCTTTTATTGCCAGTAAGACTGTGCACTCAGCACATTTCCCTGTGCTTCAGTCTGTGCTCATGTTTGAGGAGATATCTTACCCTCTTCTCAACAGGGACTTTGTTGTAGTATCGGATGGAGTCTTTTCCGAGGAAGTCAAACTCAACCACGTATTCCTGGCCATCCAGCTCAGGATGCAGCTTGATATGTTCTACTCTGAGAGAGCAGCAGCCCACGGTGTCAGCTGTCTCACCTTCTTCCTTTTCATTACCAGCTCTCAGGGCAAGCTACATTTATAACAAGACAAGAGAGGAGAGGGAAGCATTTCAAACCATTCCAGTAAAGGATGGTTATACATCTTCTACCTTTTTCCTGCATGCTAAAGAAACAAACTTCAAACAACATATATGATACTTTAGGTTGTTAAAGTAATCTAAAGGCTATAATTGGCTGCATTAAAATGTATTTTAGCTGTCCCAGCTAATCCAATTTCTGATTGTTTAAGAAAAACCTTAAATAGTCCTATGAAAACACAATTATTCAAACAAAAGTTCCCTGATTTGCATCAAACTATTTTGAACAGGAACCGTTAATTTGGCTGGTCAAAATATCGTGTAGTAGCAGGCAACAGCTCTGTGAGAGCAGGCTTTAAATAGCACCAAGTGATTCAATATCACTTCAGTTTTCTTTATGCTATGGTGAGAAATTTAGCATAATTATGAAACCTCATGACTATGAGGTCAGCTGAAGAGTTGACAAAGTAGCAGAAATTCCCAGCAGGAAAAAACTGAAACAGCTGGAGACAAAAGGTCTGCAAAGCTCCCAGTAATTCAACTGGGAGAGATTCTGGGACCCAGCTGTGAATTTTGCCTGAGCTAAAACAATGCTGCCTGAAATAACCATGGTCAGTACAATAGTTCATTGCTCTTGATTTCAAGGTAATGGGAAAGGAAAAGGAGATGGAGGCCTGAGCACCAGGAAGTCTCAGGATACCTTAGTAACTGGGCACAATTCTGCCTTAGGAACAGACACACAGCGGTCCTGAGTATCCCCAACAGGGCAGGAGGGGTAGCGGTGTGCTGGGGGCGAGACTTACTTTATCAATGAAGTACAGAGCCACAGCTCTCTGCCGTACTTTCATCTCTTTGGATTTCCAATCTTCTCTGTATTGATTTCGGATTTTATCTACGCACTTCTTCAACCTCCGGGCTGTCTCATACTTTTGCCAGTCCTTCTCACCCTGAGAAATTGAAATACAGTCAGCATCAGAAAGCAGGCAGAGAACCGGTTCCAATCTGCTTCTCAGGGCATTACAAGTATGAGGAGCGAATAGTTTCACTGTACAAAAACACTGACATTTCACTGCTAAAGCAGCTCAGCTCCAAACTGTGCTGCCAGGCAGCTGTAAGCAATTCAGATTTCCAGGATATTAAACGCTTGTACGGAAGCAACTATAAAGACACCAGAGACATTATGTCTTCCATGCTTCTCAATATATAAACGGCTTCCTCCGCTTTACTCAGATAACACATTCTTTCAGCTGCGTAATTAAGCATCCATCAAATATAAAGGCAATATCACTCGTTCATCAGTATTATTATACATTCAAGCCATGGCAAAAAGAGGGCATGAATTCACAAGGAACAAAGATTTCCTCCATACTTGTAGGACACGCATCTTTCCAATCCAGGAAAAAAATTCCTTACAAAAATGATTTCATGAGAAGAACTTAAATTCTAACCCCTGAATCGAAGACTTTTTTTCTTTCAACAGGCTTTTATGGAACTAATCCATTGTCCAGTTATTTGCTCCCACAGCACAGTTTGTTTCCTTCAGTCATGAGATTGTCATCTTCTCAGCCACGTTTTTTACTTTAGGATTGACTTAGGGCCAAAAGAGGATAAAATACCCACCAGGGCAAGTTTGTTCTTGATTAAATTATTTCCTTTACAGCTTATAAAAAGCAAGGGCTCCTATCAGGAATGGCACAAAGCTTTTCAAAAGATCTATTTTTTAGATTTCATTTGCTGCAGTTGCATTCTCCCATTTATTTTTCCAAGGGAGAACACAAATAAATGTACTTCTTACTTCTCTCCTAGCCAACATTTTTATCATGAAAACACAACCAGTAATTTTTAATTATTTTTTCAACTAATTTTTTACCTTAATTCTTGAACTAGGGTTCAACATTATGTATTTGATGGAGCCCTGGATGTTCTCTGTCCATGACACTAGCCAGGTAACCTTGTTATCATGCCGGACTTCCTTCCATTTGTGTCCTGGTGGAGGGGGAGGGACCTTGGAATCCCTGCACAGAATTAAATAAGTTAGTAAATTCAATATTCAAAGATATTTTAGACATCAAAATGCTTTAAGTAATGGATACCATCACACAAAGAAAGCACAAGAAGAAGAACCGAGGCAAAGTAACTAGAAACGTTCACAAGTAGGAAATCAAGTAAATCAAAGAGCATAGTCAGAGATAAAAGTAATTGCTATCAGTGGAACGCACATTCCTAGGACGAGCTTTCATTTGTTGACAGTGCAATAGAACAGATGCTTATCAGGGCAGGACTAAAGAAAGGCCCACAGAGATAAGGAACACGTGTACATCGACATGATAAATATCAGTATATTCAGGATTTTAGAAAAGTAACTATTCTATCTACAAGAGGTGCCGAACACCCAATGCTCACTTGCTGCAGTTAATGATGATGTCTTCTGGCATGATGCGCCTCTTCAACATGCCCATTTTGGGATGGTTCCCTCGGCCTCGGAAGAGACCTGGAGGTTCAATCTTAAAGTTAGCAATCCTCTCTTTGTGGTTGTCCATCACACAGTAACCATATTCCTTCAATAGCCGCTCATTCTCCTCTTTGATTTTCTAGAACAAACAAAAGTATAAATCAAACAGTATGCTCAGCACCACATATTCCTGCATTCCAAGACTTGGAACATTTTGATATTTGCACTACAGTAACATGGAAGATCGACTCAAAGCCAGATTCCCATCGTGCCAATGCTGCGCACATAGGGCAGCAGACTACCCAGATAAGTATTTACAATAAACAAGCAGCAAAAAGGGAAAGAATGCACAAAAACGCTTAAAACTTGTACTTGAGGGAACAGATTAGGGCTGGTGAAGGTAACTATTTTTTCCACAACAGAAACCATCACATAACACAGCCACAAAGTTTGTCTGAGTGCAACAGCCCCACTACAGTACTGATGATTTATATTCATTCCCCAAAATAAACATACGACATCTACTGGATGTTACATTTTGTTGTGAATGTAGAAAACGCCCAGCCTTCTGTGTTTGAACTCAGAATCAGAAAGCAAGCAGAGGAACATCTTCAGTCTGTGTCAGCAAATGGTCTCAAAGGCAGAACATGGTCTCCTAACCAAGAATGTGCTGAGATTTCACTGCATATTTCTTTGCTTGAACTCTAATAACATGGAAGGAAAAGCTGGGAAAAATACAAACACTGCAGCCCAAAATAAACTATCTGACCCACAGACAGCACTGATCTGCCAACTATTGAAACTTAACAGTAAAATCCTCTTTTGCTCCATTCTAAGTAATAATTACTAAGGCTGGGAACTGGGAAAGACTCACTCAATGTTTACTGAACTGAAAGAGTAATATGACACAAGCTCTCTAATTTGGCAGGACTCCTTTGACTCCAAGGGCCATACTTTTTCAACCTACCAGGCCCTTCAGGAATGACTACAGCACTGCAAAGGATCAACTGAGAATTCGGTGATGAGTTTCCAGCTTTTATTTGTAGTATGTCTTAGTCATTCAAAATAAAACAAGAAAAACATTAGTTTTCTCTTTACAAGCTACTGTAGCTGTAGCTATAACTGTAGTCGTACTGTAGCAGTAGCTATGCTACTGAAAATAAAATTGCATTTTTAGTTGGAAGACTAAAAGAAAAGGAAGAGACCTGTTCTCAATATAATTTATTCACTACTGTCATAGCTGCATCCCTTCCACTATCCCTGATTTTTCCCCTCCAAGGGGGATGTCCCTCTAAAGATGTCCTAAAATAAAAATTAATCCTTAATTGAACAGCCAACTGCTCATTACTGGCCAAGGCTCCCATTCATAAAACACCTCTAATTCCGATCATTTACTTAAGCAAGATCAAGAGCCTTAATCCTATCAATATCATTTTGAGTCAGGATGAAGGTTCAACCGTAAACATAGTGCTTGGTGCTACCAGAGCTGCAGAGAAAATATTCCTACAATTAATATGAAAGCCAATATTTTGAAAGCCAATAACCACAGGCAAAGTGAGTAGAGAAACAATTACACACAGATGCTGACAAGTCAGCATCAACAATTCCAGAATCCCCTCTGGTACCTGTTTCTCCTCCTTGGACATCTGTTTCCTAGCTTCCGTCTGAGCTTTGAAATACTGGCTCATGTGGGTGAAGTCACACTTGCTGAGGCTGGTGATTGTGCTCTTCTCTTCAGAGGTCATTTCCTAGCAGAAAGAAAGCAGCGCTTTACATTTTCATATGAGATAACAGAGCTTATCCTACCCTTGACAGTTTCAACAGGGACTATAGATAGGTTCTCACAATAATCCCTCAGGAATCCTCCTATTCTTGCACATGCTGACTCCAGCTAAGGTCAAACAAAGACAAAAGAAAAGGAATAGAGCACATGCAGCGTTGGCCCTCCAGTGGTCTGATGTGTGCAAGCACCACCTTGCAAAGTGCTCTCAATCAACAGCTGCTGGGGCTGTTGAGAGTAAAATCTAGTAGCTTGTCTAGGAGAACTGTCAGGTCATCCATAGGTTTACCTTCCAACTGACAAGTTCACTGAGGGGGTTCTGCCTACTAGGTCTTTGGAAAGGGCTTCCTACTGCTATAAAGAACGTTCTCTAAGAGATCAGCTCTACCCTTCAAGCTGCAAAAGGCAAATTTGGTTTGGAGAAGTCTGACTTTGTCAGTTCAGAAAGGTATAAAATAAAATATAAATTCACTTCCTGGTGAAACCACAGGATAATCTGGGAACTGCATTTTCAGTTGGCAATGGCTAACTCTCCTGTGTGTGGAACATCAGCCCCTTTCCATTGCCTAGCACTGTGGGGACACCAGCCATGCTTGCAGTCATCACAGCCCAGGATTACACGCATACCTTCCTCCAGTCCTTAAAAAAGTTTTTCCTGAAGATCTCCTTTGTAGTGTACTCGTGGTCAAGCATTTTTGCAAAGAATGTGGCAACTTCTTCTGCTTTGGTGCTCAGCTTCATGACTTTACCTACAAAGAAAGATTTTTAAAGCACGTGGTGCCCTCTGGAATTTAAACATTAAAAAAGAAAGCAAGAGAGTTTGATGTGAAACAAGTCAGAGACGCAGGGCAGGAAGGGGAAAAGGCCTCCTGCAGGAAACCCTCTGCTGTGGCAGCCTGGTGGTGCGTACACTCCTGAGGAGATGCTGCTGTTTGAAGTGAAAAAGGCAAAGGATTTTATTAATATTCATATTCTGGCACTTGGACATATGGGAGATACAGTCTCTGTATCCTCTTCAACCCATAAACAGACATGCTCTGGAACACCCCTTCTAGCCTTTAGCTATTTCTAGCCAGAAAGAGCTCTTCCTGTATATATATACCACACACAGGCTGAATAGTGATGCCAAATATTTAATTCCTCTTCATTTCAGGGAAATGTGTCAGGATTCTGCTAATAGTCTGAGTCCTTTACTGTGGGAACGTGTTCCTGTCTCCCCAAATCAGGCTCAAAATACAGCCATTTTTAAGACAGAATGAGTTTGCAGTGAGCAAGGAGGTCACATTTCAGCTTATCTGCAAGACTGCAGTGCAAACTGAAATTGCTGCAAGGAAAAAAGACTAAGGCACAAGGGAAAAGAGGCTGCTGCAGTATCGAAGCCGTGGATCTAACATTCCTATCGAGCCTTTTCGGTCCAGATTGCACTCCTGAGGTGCTAGTGATCCCTGTGAAGGATTTTGCATGCAACTCACATCTCCAGCAAGTTGCAAGGAATATTTGAAGTCCCAGCGGGCTGGCAGACAGTCAACACCTGTGGATTTTGTAATGACTCTTACTGCACAAAAGTCAATACAAGAAGCACCACTGTTGATTCTAAGTTATTGGGAGAAAATACCACGCTTTTGATGTGTTGTTTCTTTTTTTTTTTTAAGTTACATCTCCTAAAATAAAGCACAGGAGTCTTCTATAAAGCCTTAAAATCTATAAAGACTTGTAAAACAGGACTCTGCTAAAGGCCCTCCCAATGATCTAAGAATATCCCACAATTAAATGAAACCAACAGAAACTCTGCCAATTTGTAAGCTGCAACCTAAAATACTGCATTTGTTTTCCTACAACAGGAAATGGGGGAAGGGAGAGACAGCAAGGGAAGCCGCTTTTTTTCTAGGCTGCAAATCTAGCTTGAAAGAAACTATCGAGTAAATAACACATTATGGGCTTTAAATGACCAAAGCTGTTCCCAAATTGCTGGAGAGTAGCACAGGCTCAGTCACCCTTATCTTACCACTTCAAAACAGATTCCATTCTACCAGACTTCTATAAAGAAGTTCGACAAGGCTCCCACTGGCACTAATGTATATTTAAAAACAAACAAAGATGTATTTCAGAGCCGTGAGCATTTGTTACTGAACTTAATAACTGAAAACCAGAGAGTAACCCAGGGACATGAGGAGCAGAAGAGATCGTGCTGCTGTATCAAACACATTCTTACCTTGCCCCAACTGCAGAAAGAACAGTGCAAGTTTAAGGCACCTCTGTGATACAAGCAGCAGCTTGTTAACCCAGTCACTCAAACATGTAGCCAAGTCCTACATGATGGCTTTTAGCATTTCAAGCTCCTTTAACAAACCTGGTGTTGTAAGCACTACCAATAGCTCCAGGAGACATTAGTTAGATAAAAACAAGCAGTCTTGCCGCAGTGCAATCACTAGCAAGGGATGGATTCCTCCAGTGAGATCTGGGAGCCTGGCAGCTGGCTGGCCAGCCATAGCATGGTTATTGGATGCTACAAATCATCCTAGGATAATCCCAAAATTAGACAATGCCTTGTAAGCATGGGGAGCAGCCCTCAGCAGCTGCTGCATAAATCAGACATCTGATTTTTATTTTTCCCCCTAGCTTCTCAAGGAAGACTTATGTGATTGCTTTGTTTGCCAGAATCCATCCCTGCCTCTAATTTCTGTGCCTATTGATCAGTTCTTACCATGACAAAGACAGAGATTGCAAAAATCCCCCCCCATTTCCTAGAGGCTTTGTGAAATAGGTGGCAGGATAGAAGCTTACTGCTGCCTGTGCCAAAGGGATAATTATAGCATAATTCGCCCTTCTCCTTCTCTAGACAGGAGATCACACATCCTTCAGTAGAGGGGAAAAAAATATTTCCAACATGGTAACGAGTTCTTATCAAGCCCTCAGACAGACAGCTGTAGGAAAACAGGCATCCTTGATCATTGTGCTACTTGCTTAGAGATAATCTTTCTAGGATGAAATCTGTTTATTTCTCTATGTTGTCGCTGTAAATGAATGCCACCTATTTCTCAGTATTTAAAAACGTGTCATGTCACATGAAAATACCACACTGTTGCTGGAATTGTTCCATGCACAGATGTCCCCTTCATCAAAAATTACATTTCTATCCTTTCAAATGCCTCCCACTTAATTCAATCCTGGGCTAATTTGATCCTTCATTTAACATGATCACAGGACTAAGAGGAAACACACGGGTCATCAAGTCCAGTCTCCAGCAGGCATCACATCATATAATCCCTTCCACATGAGACTAACAACCAGCAAGCCCAGCACACTACAATCCCACATCACTTAGTTCTACTACTCTCAGTAATTGGTAAATGGGACCACAACATGCACTGAAGGGGTATATCTTTGAGGCCAGGATGATCTCATTCATTTGTACAAAGTTCTCATCATCTTTATCAAAATTCAGTAGACTTGTTTATTTAATGTCATCAAATGATTGTAAATTTCAACACAAATTAAGGCAATCTCAATCAGTGACACTGAAGAAGACAAATGACCAGTGGTAAAGGGCATACGACCCTCTCACACTGTTAAGAAAGCTGAGAGATTTACCACTTTAAGAGTGAGCACAAATTCACCCCTGTGTCAAGTCAGCAGAATTCAGAAGACTGTTCCTTTAGTTCTACAGATCCTTCCCTTTCTGAGCTGCTGAGGAACTTCTTCTAAGCCAATCACTGTAACAAAGTCACCTCCTCATCTCCTCGGTCCCTACAAGAATGCCCCAAGAATGTTCATTTCCCTTCCCAACCCTCTGGAAGTGCAGATTAACTCACCATCATAGTAAAACTTGACGTTTTCAGGCAGTGGTTCATATGGCGGAGCAAATACAGGACCTTTATGCTCTAAAAACTTCCATTTAATTCCTTCAGGGTAGCGTTCTTCTTCCCACCTTCAAAATAAAAATATGCAGCAATATACTTCAGTTTCTACGTTTTGCTTTGTTACTATGTGGGTGTAAGAATATGCTACAGAAATTCCTGAGGTAATGACTGCTTTCCCAGACACCAACCAAGCATGGATTTAAAAAGACAAAAACAAAACAACAAACAAGCACAAGAATATCCACAGACAGAACAGCTTCGGTCACAGGTATCTCATGGTCAGCCCTCACCTCCCACTTGCTGCTCTTTTCACAAAAGCACACAGATGAAAAAGCTTAGAGCTCTAGAAAATGAAGAATTCAGTCCTGTAAAGCAGTGAGGATCATGCCAAATTAGAGTCAGCTGTGATCTAACATTAGGTGCAGAATGCCTGCTCAGCAAAGCCAAACAATTGTGGTGTATTATGCAGCTGCTTTCAGATGTGGGCAAGTGTCCCATTAAGGACAGAGATAAAGAAACAGATGTTCATTTACAACCTAAATGAGAGCAAACCTGCTTGGACAAGAAAGAATAAAACCTGCTTTGTCTTTTCTAAATTCATTCCAATTCTTTGGGTATGAGAAAGTGTTCTTGAAGAAAAGCAGAGTAGCAAAGAAGATAAGAAGCTTGCCTTAGAGCACCTCTATAAAAATGTTTTGTGAGTGATGCATTAGGCATCACAACACAGCAAGGCAGGCGCCACCAATCCCAGGCTCCGGCTGAACAAACTCACAGAGCCAGCAATTCATCTACAGAGTCACACCAGGACTGCATCCTCCCCCAGACTCCCAGTACCCATTGCCCAAGACAATGATTGCACACTCCCTCCCCTTACGCTTCTTTCTGATTACCAGGACATTACTGTTACATACCGCTGGCACAGGACTCCCTGCTGAGACAGGCTATTCTACCATACTGATTCATCAACTGGAAGACCATTAATCTGTCACAGTATTCAGTCTTTGAATTGCACAGACAACTCTGTTGAGCAGCCAATGACAATAAATACATTTAACCCTCTCTCTCGCGTCAGCCCTATGGAGTAGTTTCCTTCTCAGCACAAATATATCCCGAAAAGTAATGCACAATTAAATACTTCATTCCTGAAGAGAGATCATGGTCATTGCACAGAAGATGGGCATTGTCCAGAGAAAAGAGCTTCTGCTAGAAAACACTCAAAAATGTTCCAGTGGTGCCTGTATGCCAATAGCTTAGGAAGAACAATTGTATGGGATAGCACTTTACTACAGATAGCTGCCATTTTGACTGAAGTACCAAACCTGAATTTTCCTTTTAAGAAGCACAGTGACACCTTAAACAGCAAAGCACATGAGCCCAGCTGTCAGTACACAACTTGCACATCACATTTCAGTGGAGACATTTGGTCCAGATCTTTAATATTTACAGTCCTAATGATTGTTTTTAAAACTAATTAGAAATTGGAGATCTAAATATTTTGTCAGAGATAGAGCAAGGCTCTCCTACCCAGAAGCTCCTTCCAGTAAAACGTATTTGAACCACCAGCCTCTTCTCCTGCCTGGGGAAATGTTCTCTCCAACAGTATTTCTATTCTGCTAAGTAACAAAGGATCCATGTGCAGTGACTGCTATATAGAACAGGTTTGTCACTCCTGAACATTCTGTTCTTCTACCTATTCCTGTTTTCTTATTAAGGACGCACATGCAGTAAGTACTAGAAAGTAATTGTTTAAATAGAGAGCTGAAGCACACTATGTCTGTTGAGAGGGCTACAAGGAAACATGAGATCCATATGGTGGTTTCCGAGCCCACAGCTACCATAAAGTTTGCTGTCAAAAGACCACAAATAGTTCTGAAACCTACTTCCACCTTCCTAAACCTCGTACATAAACACCAAGACAAAAGATTAAAAAACCAGCAGTTCCACCACCACAAAACACCAACTCACAGCCAAACTGCAGAAGCAGCTCCCGGTCCCATAGCAACATTCGAGAAATGGCTCAGCAGGAGCAGTGGTATTTATGAGGAATGACACCTTCCTAATGTCAGCACAAACTGTGAATTGGTCACCCAGGTTCCATAATCAGGTCTCATCCAAAATCCAGAGATTGCAAAGGTGGCTCAGGAAGATAGAGTTGAGGAGGGCTTTTTACTTGGAATGCAAATGGAGAAGATTCTTATAAAAAACATCATGTACCTCAGGGATATGTTATTTCCACAGTAATTAATCTACTGAATACAAGGTGGAAGGAATGCTTATAAGGTATAATCCTAGATCATATTCTTCACACTGACAAGGGTGTAAAAATGATCTCTGAAAAAGATCTCCACATGTGATGCATGATGCCAGTGCCTTGGGAATGTCCAGCACCGAGCATCCACGTGAGTGAGGATGGAAATACTCAAGGCAGGAAGCACTTCAGGAACCAGCCAAGAAAAGAGATCAGATTTTCAGAAGACTGACTCAGATGGAACATAAGATGTCCTTAAGAAACACAACTGGAGTGCAGACGAAACCCTGTCCAGCAAAGCCATGCTATACAAAGCTGTGGATGGATGACAGGAACCATCAGCAAAAGAACGCAGTCACCTACTGCCAGATTTTGTAAAACATGCTTTCAAAGGCAATTTTCCCTTCAGCAGCAAGCACAAATTGCAGAGCTTAATCCAGCTACCTGGCATTGTGCTGCTGAGGCAGATGAGAAGTGTATGGCTTTCCAGTAAAGATTTGCTGTTGAAGGATACAGACTACAGTAGAAGGGAGCTGTGGTCAACAATATAGCAAACTTAGACAGAACCAGCGAGGACAGCTGAGACAAAGCCAAAAGGACAAAGATCACAACGCTGAAAGAGACTTTCGGTGGCTTCCTATTCGTTCAAGTCCCTGCAGTTGGTTCATGTCAAAGTACATTATGAAGAGGCTGTCAGAGGAGCCGAGAAAAACTAAATGACTCAGAATTAAAAAGAAAAGTCAGGACAGCTAAAGGCCTGGAAAGCAAATTTCTGGGAGAGAACACAGGCATGTAAAATACTAAGTGATGACGTTCTATTTGAAGAAGCTGTGGAAATCAAAGAAATACACAAAAACTGTGAACACTGCAGAAGGCTTTTTTTTTTTTTAAGGTGGATCAGTAACAGTGCCAATAAAAGGGTTTTAAACAGCTGAGCCTGAAAGGATGTGACACTGCAAGATGCTCCCTGACACTGTACATCTCGTAGAAAAATAAGAAAACAGCCACGTGATCTGGGAAAATACTCGTGGAAACATCTTCATAAAAGGTCATAAAAACACATTACAGGAGAGCAGAGAACACACAGGCTTTTCAAAACCACATATGCATTAAACTGAGGGGAGTCCTAAGGTCCAAACTTCAAAACACACCAGTATTATCTCCTCAAATCTAGCCATAGCAATAGGTTACATTACTGCAAATAGTTAAAATAACCCAGCAAGTTTCTTATGCAGAACAGTACCAACACCAACACAGCATAGGCCTGTCTTGCACACAAACCATGAAGTTCAGATCTACTTTAAAAAGGCTCTAAAAATTCTAAGTGTCTTTGATAACGCAATTGTAGTTACTCAATGATTTTGTACTTCAGGATCATTAGCAGGAAAGTGCTTTCCATTTAAAACTTATTTTCAAAACTTATTTTCCAAACAGCCCAAGGTTCAACACTCACTTGAGCTGCCCTCACTCTCATGCCTGAGGCAGGAGCAGTTGGAAGAGGTGCACAGCTGACATCCAACTAGAAGAGCAAAGCGGGTACTCACTCGTGTTGTACCCTTTACGTAACACAGAACACCTACTAGAATACAGCTGTGTATAGCAGTTAATACAGCCACACACCGTTATGTATTCCTGTTGGTACCTCAAGCTCACAAGCTTTCAGATTCCTTTGAAGGGTGTAGGTAAAGGCCAGGTTGTAAGCACAAGAATACCAGCAGCAAGTTTTTGTGGGTAGCATCTACATTCTGCAGGGGGAAATATTCTCATCATTGGCCTAGGAAAAAAGGGATTTTCACTTCTATTTCAGAGGATGAACATACTGAATGAGAAGTTCATTTAGAGTTTACAAGAAAGTAAGCCAATTATTCAGAACAAACCCTCAGGAATCAACCAAAAAAAAAAAAAAGGCAGATGTGGTTACTCAGTCAGCATGGGAGGTAACAGTGATAGTGCAGGTGCTGAGGGCAGCCTACATCATCAATATATAGTTACCATTTCCATTTCTGCTCCTCTTCTTTTTTCGGCTTCTTTCTTTTGTCCGCTTCAGGGCTTTTCTTATCTTTGTTCTTAGCCTTCTTTGCTTTGCTCTCCTGTAAAACATTAGAAAAAGTTACCACATTCCATCCCTCTTATCCTCCGGCAAAAGGTGTTTTAAAACTAAACAACTATCCTTTGGCATGCACTAGTTAGACCACAAACAGCTGAATTATGAAAGCCTAAATACAGAACACGATGACTGAAGTGCACGTTTAAGTCAAACTCTGCTGACAGTCACACTTCAAAGTTTTAAACCAAATTATTTCCCTTAGATGTAGAACATATTAAGTGCACACAACAGCCACTTATTCTGCCTCACTTGATAAGCAGTAAGTTTGGGCCACAGTAACATGATTGCTCAATTATAGGAACAGCCTCCTCAGTGTGCATTAGTTACATCTACTCTGGCAAGTGCCACAGAAAAAAATTACATCACTATGAGGTGGCTTCTGGGAATGTATGGTATATGTTCTCTATAAAGACACTTTCATTAAACTTGAGAATTAATCAAGTTTCCAGGAGCTCCCTGCAACATGTGCTTCACAAAGGAGCCTTTGCTAGACACAGCAGCATAGCTTTCAAGTCTCCAACTATGGTTAACCTCAACACCACCACCCTTTCCAAATTTACATCCTCGGTTTCATCTAAAAGCTTTAAATGTCTTTCCAGTGACTAATCCAAGTTTCATCTCCTCTGTTTCTGAACAGTGCCAAATTACCAGCACAGTTACCAGGTGTTGCAAGTAAGGCTCTTATACTCTCTGCAGATGATCCTACTTAGCAGAAAGACTGAACTGCCAGGAACACACTACGAATTCTCAATCTGGAGATATTCCCTCTACCCCTTATTTTAAGTGTAAGAGACAAAGTTCCCCTGACTTTATACATTATGGCTCCGATGAGTTAACTTGCACTCCAAGTCTGTATCTGTTACATGCAGCTTTGTCCCAGGACTGATCCTTGCCCCTTTCCCTTTGAATTCGATTCCTCTTGCTCTATACAATTCAATACTGAATTATCAGTCTTGCTTTTCTTGCTAGAAACAAACATCTTTCACATTACCTCTTCTTCTTCTTGTTTCCTTTTCTTTGCTTTCTTTATGTCTTCTGTCTTTATTTTCTTGGGTTTGTAGTCAGCACTATAAGAACAAAGACTAGCTGATGAAAATCATCCATTTTCCACTATAAAAAATATTAAGTCATACACGTATAAAATCTGTGTGTTCAAGTTTATAGTATGTAAAATCCATAGGCTGTAACTACAAATAGTTGCTGTATGGAAAACTGTTGATCACAGCCTGAACATCTGATTAACCATCTGAGGCAAGTGACAGGTCAGCTGCGGGAGCACAGGTGAAGGTAATTCAGCTGTGCTCCCAGAAGGGGTTGAGCTTGACTCCACCTCTCCTAGACTCTATTTAAGGGCTGACCACTATTAAGGCAATGTTTCTTTTTGGAGACTGCTCCTGTGCAGAGATTCTACAGTGAGTGTCTTGACTGTGAGCCTCAACATTGGTGAGTCTTTCCTATATAACCTCTGGCTATCCATCTACTTTACCTTTGTATAGTTACAACTGTATATCTTTGTATAATTACAACTATACAGTTGCCCAGAAGAAGTTTCAGGCTACTGAAACAAAAATTTTTTGTTTGATGCTGCACCAATTAAAGAGCATTAGCAGCCACCCAGCGATTACATGGGATAAAATAAATCAATGAAAGCTCAGTGGCATGTTTTCCCCAACATGCTGTCCCTCTTGTAATAATCAGTTTGGGAACTGCATCCAATACCCACTTTTTGCATCCCCCACTAGTTTGAACACCAGCGAAATCGACTGCTGACAAATTCTTAATCTTTTTGTTGCAGGCATGAGATGGGAGGTCACAAAAACTTAACAGAAGGCAGCAAATGATTACACAAAAGAGAAGATGTCACACCCATGTCTCTTGGATGCTGAAACATGACATTGGAACAGAATGCCAATGTGGTAAGCTCTTCCAAGCCTTTAAGTCTAGGCCTTTTAGATGGGTCATGCTATCTAAAAAACTGGACATGCTAGATGGTAACATCATAGCACGATGTAACCAGGTTTTTATTTCACTGGGCAGGCTACTATGTATCAGGCAAACATCACATGAGCTTTCTTAAAGAATAAAATCCCCAGTGTAATCCACAACATATTCAGACACTTTTAAAAAGGACTCATGACATGCAGTGCATGTGAAACTCTCCCCTGTACTGAGCAGGCTGACTGTATTTTCTTCCTCTTGTGTTGTCATTTGCTCACCCATCAGAAACCACTGCAGCCATTTAGCAACCATTAATACCACACTTACTCAGACTTATGTTTTACAGTCTTGGTCTCTTCTCACTTTTTCTTTTTTTTCCCCCTATTTAGTAACACTGCAGCTCTGCACAGAACTATCTGAAGAAGCAGGTAATGGTATTTTTTCCATGAACAACACAGATGCTATCCTTACTCTGTTCAGAAAACTTTTAATAGTGTAAGAAATTTAGTCTCAGATCTCCAGTCCCCCAGTACAGGCTGAATATCTTAGATCCTACTTGCTCCCTTGGTGTTCTCTTTCTAGAGCCAAAGGCAAGTGTTCAAATCCCCAGTACCCAGGTCACTTACTCATCATCTTCCCGAGGCCTCTTCAGGGGTTTGGAGTCCTCTTTAGGAGAAGCATAAAACCCGTCATCATCTGGTTCATCTTTAATACGTGGTGGACTACAAAAAGAAACAAAAAAAGGTGGTTCTAAACTTCAAAGTGCATGTTCCTTCATTTAAGAAATCATCAGATGCAGAATAGACATTCTGCGTTCATTGGGAACGGGTCCTCTTCCTCAGATCCCAGAGCCATGTTTGCTGAACTTTTGCAGACAGCACAAGCAGGAAGTCTTTTAGCGTTGACATATTTGCTATTTTTCAAGCAACATCAAGATCAATTACTTACAAACAATGTAGATTTCACTGTTTCTTTGAGATTTTCAGTAGAAACAACCACAGCTTCCAGTATTTTTAAAGCAAAACTGAAACCATGTATGTGTGTAGTCAAATAGGAACGTTACATGATTTCAGTTCAATATCCTTATTGGGTCTGGTAAAAGACTGTCAAACATGCAGAGATTTGAAAGCTATGTTACTAAATGTTTTGCAGACTAAATACTAATGTATATGAAAAAGCAGAGAAGGAAACAAAGATCTGGCAAACTTAAGCTGATCAGTCTCTCTCTACTACCCAAACTGTGGGAAGCAAATAATCCCGTCCCTCTCAAACCACAAATACTAAATTAAGCTCAGTGCTTTCAGACACAATATTCCCCTGAACACTAGAAATAAAAGGAAAAATAGAGTATGAGTGGGTACAAAGATCTCTTTAAACAAACTCATTATTTCTAGATTTCATGGAAGCATTTCACTTATCTTCAGAAATAAGAAGACATCACAAAGAGTCCATAATTACATTTGGAAGCACTCAGCACTATTTTACTCAGGTACAAAAAGTTACAGTGCTGTCTTGGGCTTTCCTATTCATATCCCATCAAATTTCTATCTCAAACTGACTCAGTTTCCAAGTCAACACGCAGAATCTGCAATTGGGTACAGTGGGAGAAGAAAAACCAGCATTCAGCTTTGTAGATTGCAGGCAGCAAGAGACATTCTGGAGTCTTATTTTAGCTGATAATGTGTCCGTGAAGCAGAACATGACAGTTTGCTCTTTCACAGCTGTAAAGCTGCTGCAGTGCAGGAAGATGCAGTTCAAAGAAAACAGGTAAGTGCTGCTGTAAGAAGCCATTTCTGTGGCATTGCTACACAGTCACAAAACATCAATAGAAAAAAGAGGTATCTGTCCCATTTAATTATTCTTCCTTCCAGGCAGACATCTAGTACTACTGTTTATTAGGCTGTTAGGGATTTTCTCTCATCAATTTTAACACTGAAATGTTTCCCAGCATTTTGTAATAGTGGGAAATGAGGTGTGATCGTATTAATGACGAAGCTAAACCTTGACTTGCATCGTTCCCAAGACCGTAATACTGCTTCTTCAACCAAGTCTCATAGCATCAAATCAAAACCATCTGAACTTGTAAATGAACATTTCAGCAAGAGATTGATGGCTCTTCAATAGGTTTTGGCCTTGAGGAAGACACAACTGCAATGATTACTCTGGGTTTCTTTTATAAATGCTTAGACCAAAGGAGGACCCAGTTACATGAGAACACACAATCTCTCAGGTGGGACTAGCACATGCAGACAATTCTGCTAAATAGCTGGGGCTGGAAAGCATCTGTTACACCATCAACAACATTGCTTTCTATTTCCAGAGCATTCCCAAAAGGACCTGGAGAGGGCGCCTCTCTCCTGTGCCAAGCACAGCCACAGGGCTTGCATTTTTAAACTGGAGTACGGAAATAAAACTGACAAGGGCACATGCAAAATGTGGAATGAACCACTACCAGGCCCTGACTAGACAGGTTCCTTCCTCCATTTTTTCTGCATCATGGTAAGACTAAGGATTTTTGTTTTGTTGTGTTTTTAAGTGGGCTCATGGAACTGGACATACGATTGAAAGCCATCTTAAAAGCAGATGTAGACACACCTGTCACACTATGGACATCTCCAATGTTAATGGACCAGAGGTACCACCTTATAAATAACCAATGGCTGGATTTACACAAGTGATAGATGGCCAAACATTAAAACAAATTAATATTTTTCTATCAGTTACTTCATGGTTTTAAAAATAAGACTATTAAGTAATGAGTAGCGCAATACTTAAGTTTATTTAGTTTGTATATACTTAAGTTCATCTCTAATTACTGGCAAGAATTTAGTAGGACATCCAGACTTCAAAGATGCTTCTCATTTTACATAAGCATCCTTCTTTCCCTGTCTTACATAAAGACAGACCTTCATAAAGCCATCTCCAAAAGACAGCTCGCAGGGTTCAGGTAACAATTTTACAATTACAACAGAGGTTCTTTCAACTCCAGCTAATATTTTATTCCATCGTTTAATCTGTTCTCAGCAGAATTTTACTACTTGATACTTGGAGAAACCAAGCACGTGCAGGCAGATATCAGGTGTTCAACAGCTTCATCACAAGTCAATGAATTACCAGTTTCTTTAGTTGAGATGTATATGTATCATCTGCAGAGGTAAAAAATGCTCATTTTTTTTCCCCAAGACCAAGTGAGAAGAATCAAATTCTGAGCAATAAGAAGGCAAAATGTGACTATTTCCAGATCATAGGCCTCATTTCTTACCTGGAGAAACCATTTTCCTTTTCCTTCTTGATTTTTATATCACCAGAAGCTAATTTAATCTGAAAAACATGAAAAGCAGCAGCTGATCAGTAGTGCCCAGAGCAATTTGTTTTTCCAACACAAGCAGAGCATTTAACTTACTGAGGGAACCAAAGGGCACTGTGAGTAGCACCTTTATCACCTGCAAACCTGATAGAGCTACGTAACCACCAAAGAAGGCAATTTTTGCCAAGTGTTAGTCAAGTCAGTATTTTCTGGCCCTCAGCTACTCACTGAAGGAACTGAAGTGTAAAATTCATGCAGCATTCACTACTCATCTCTATTTGTCCTCACACAGCAATGCAATTAACAGATCTTCTTCCTCTTGTCTCAGAATCTTGTGAAAATACTGACATGGAAAAATGTAAAATAAATGGACAGCTCTGCTGTGGAACTATCTCCACTCAGAGTATCTGCAGATAAAAGCCCTTGTAATCTCTCATCTGGCATTCCACAAACCACATCTCTGGTCCTCAGTGCTGCAGTACATCTCTCCAGATCCAGAAAACTTGGAAGCATAAGCAACACGTACCCACTGACTTTTTCTTTCTCAGCTATGCAAAACAGGCTCATCTTGCCTCCCCTGTAGGAGACACCTACCTTTTCTTCCTTCCTCTTCTCCTTGTCTTTGTCTTTGTGTTTATCTTTGTGTTTCTCTGAGCTGCCATCTTTGTGTTTGGTTTTCTCCTTGTCTTTATGTTTCTTTTCCGAGGAGTCTTTGTGCTCGCTGCAAAGACAAGAGCATGTTTGGGGATGCCTTAGAAGAACTGAGCAACACAGTTCAATCCCAACGGTAAAAACAGAGCCACCAGTTAAGATCATTACCAAGCCCAAAGCAAAGGTGATCACCGTAGCAGGAAGATCCAGCAGTCTCCCATAACACATCATCCATCTTCCTCAAGAAGAGGATCAGGAAGGGAACATACCACAAAACCACAACCGGCAAACATTTCACATCAGGAAACCCTGTCAGCCTGTGCTGCCAATGAGATCCACAGTCACTACTTTAAGCTCAGTGCTTTAGGTTCAATTCCCACTATTTCTGCTTTTCTTTACATCCACATAAAAGGTCAATGAAATTGATCTGTCCATCTCATCAATGCCCACATGAGCTTTTGTTCAGATGTGAGTTTATTTTTTTAACAGCTCTCCTCTCTGAAAGTAAGAGAAAAATCACTGATCTTTACTATTCCCAAACAGATGGGAAAGTAGTGCAAACAGGATATGTGATGTCCCTGTGTTTATACAGTGCTAAACAGAAAAGGCTGTGAGGACTGCCTGAGCCCACTCCAGACTGAAGCAGGCCAGAGGCACAGTAGAAATCAGTCTCTCTTCTCACTGGTGAATAGTTAGGCACCAGGTGAGCTGCCTTGCTCACACTGCTGGTTCCCACTCCTCCATCCTTGGCTCCCTCCACCCCTGCTGCTCTGTGGGACACACTGCTTCAGACAACGCAACATAAAGCAAAGCTGTACTAGAAACAGGCAGCTTCCTTATTTTGGTTATTTCAGCACCCAAGTGCAAGCCCTAACCAATCTGGGAGAACACGGCCCTGGAGAACAGCAAACCAGGAACGCTGGGTCAGAGAGGGGCTTTTGAAGAAGACAGGCTTCAAATCTTGTTTAAAAAAAAAAAATAAAATTAAAAAAATAAAATTGCAAAAGACCTGGCTGTTTGATGGCTACATAAAGCAAGCAGCACATTAGCCAGCTCCCATGAAGCTTGTGTGATTAAGAGGAAGGCAGCTAATCACAAATATTTCAGTCCACACCCAGCTGCAAAGTCCAGCGCGTCTCAGCACCCCAAGTCACACTAACACCAATGGCTCAGGAGCTACCAAGCGCCTAAATTACTCATGCTGAGGGCAGCACACAATGCAATAAATGCACACTTGGCCTTCCAAGCTGAAGCAGCTGAAGTTAAAAAAAATAATCTCTAAAGGAACTCAGTCCACTCATCTGCTGTGTTGCATCAAGAGATCAGAAAGAAGAGAAACCAGTTTCATTTTTAACTCTCTAGCAACTTCTCCTTATGCTACACATAAAACTGTACTGAATTACACAAACATTAAAAGGCCGGTGGCACTCTAGAAATTCTTGCAGGCACACAGCACGTGTTGGCTGTGAGTGAAGATTCAACAACTGCAGACTATTCTTACCCAGCAGATCGTGTTGTGCACACTGCGTGATCAAGACATGCGAGTACATACAGAACATCCTGACACTGGATCTCAGACACCCAGGGGATGCCCCGGCTGCTCTTGCTCAGATCTCACATCCCAGTTCCTCTATCCTGTTCATCACTATTACCCATTTCGTTTTCTTTTGCATCAACTAGATTCACTGGGCACCTGAAAGCATTAAACCCCAGGTGTGTGATTAATCATTTTTATACTTGGTGAAATCTAAAAATTCTAACTTGCTGCCTTGTTCTGTTGTCCGTATGCAAGATAAGCACCTCATCTGCTGAAGACTGAAGTTTTTCCATTACTAAGTTCATCATATACGTATATTACATACACATCATATACATACAAAAAAAACCACAACAACCCCAAGAACAAACACACACAGCTGAGATCCATTTTATTCTCTGCAGTTCTGCTTGTGTCTGTTTTCATACGCTTTCTTGTTCTTATTTGGTATTTAAATTCTACCTGCAATAACATGTTTTACTGAGACAACAATATGCAGCTCCAAAGCCCGGCATACGCTGCCATCAATGGAGTTGGCTCTCTCAGGTAGGGTTCATCGTGGTGTCTGTTCCTTGAGTTCAGAATAGCAAGAAAAGAAAAGGCTTAAGCTTTTACAGGTAGCTTTCAGTATGATGAGCATTGTGAGGTACACAAAAAGTTACTGAGACAGATTGTCATTTATTAATCTACATCTACAAAGCTAAGTCTGAAAAAGGCAGAAATGCCCATTGGCCTAAAGGAGAGGCAACAGCTTTTGTATGCGCTGAATGCTTACACATATGCTGGAAGGAAAAATTGCTAAAAACTTCTTGCTTATATAGAAACCCAGCTGATATCCCTTATTGGAACAGCTAGCATTGGCCAGCACAGGGGTCAGAATCAATGAGTTTGGATTCCTGAGGCAGCTTTATTTTCATTAAAGAAGAAATCACAAGATCATCCATCCTCCCTCTTCCCTTGGCAGCAAGCAGTAGCATTTCTCACTGAAGCACCATGGGCTCAGATAACCCAAGATAAGTCAGTCTCTCATTTCACTCTGCAGTTCATTTTCAAAACAACTGGTACTGGTGACTTGTCCCGAGGTCTTGGCTTGTTGATCCTGGTACGTGATGTTGAAATTCCCCACGTAAACATCTGATTTAGAAACACTGAAAACAAAGACCTCAACAAACCAATCCTGAGAAAATGTACTTATTTTTCTCCATAAGCAAGGTGAGCTTGTCACGTATTAACTTCAACCAGCAGCTGAGCAGTTGTGATGTTTCAGTTGGCTGAGACACCCAGTCGAGCCTCCGGGAGAACACAATTTAACCACCACACTACTCTGAAAAGCAGAAGGCAACGGGATGCCATCATCCCTAACCTGAGGAAGAGGTTTCAGCCATCCATCAGAAGCTATTTCCAGATATTCCCAGTGCTATTATTAGGAGGCATTGGGAACAGTTCAATGATCAGAAGTCTGACTTCTCTGCAGATTCAAAACTGGAGGAAAAATAGGCTTTTCTTTAAGAAGCAGAACAACGAAACAGAAAGGGCTCAAGACCACGTGCACCCAGGTATTTTTAGCCCAAATACACTTCTCAAAGCACTGTGAATCCTTCGCTGTCGTTGCTGCACATGCCCCTCTGCTGAAAACCAGCCTGAAGTCACTGAAGTAGGACAGCAAAACCCCTGCTAGATGGAGGAAAACTTCACTGCAAGTCAAACTGACTAGAGAACACGTGGATCCTAACAAAGCTGCCCCCAACCTGCTTTAGAAACATCCAGGCCCACTGAGAAAACAAGAACTTCCTTTGCACACAGACCTTTACAGCTGAACCACAGTGCTCCGAGACACACATCTCTGATGGTACTTAAAGCTGACAACCATTTATTTGTTTTTATTACAAGACACAGCTGAGTAGGATACCATACCAATACAGGCAGAACTACATCATCCAGAGCAATCTCCTGGTGCTGGCTCAGTTCAAACAAAGGCCAGATAAGCAGTAACGCTTCTCCTAGGGCCCTGCAGCCCTTTTGCATGCTTACTGCCTTTCATTGAGTGCTTTAGTGTGAACCAAGGGCATCTGAAGGCTTCGGGGAGGGCTCAGGCTGAAGCACAAAGGCAATCAATGCAACAGAAGCAACCATTTCCCCTGGAAGCATAGCTGTATTTCCCAGCAAGGGGGCCTGCAGGAGAGGGAATGTGGAGGGGGGAGAGGGGGGAAAAGCAGGCACCTGGCAGCAGCTGCTCAGGCTCCTCTAACACTGGAAAGGAACAAGTGGAAAGAGCTGCAGATGTGCAGATCACAGCTTCCTTCTTCAAACTGCCACAGCTTTGCCATAATTTAACACCACATTCTTCAGGTGCCATTTATGCGCGTTAATAATCCCTTCCCAGGCCCTTTCCATTCCAGCTTCAAAATCACAAGCTGGGAAGGACGCTTTATCTGAAGTGTCTCTTATTTCCCCTCTCTCATTTTCTCAGCTGTAATTAGCTTGTGCCTGGGAATCTGCTACAAGCGAGCATCAGAGCCGGCTGCAAGCTGAGCTCTGCTTGCCTACCCGCTAACTGCTACAACACAACTGAAGCGTAAAATAAAAAGGAAGCTGTGATTTTAGCTAAATCTAAGAACACAATAGGGACAAAGCGTAGGTTACGCAGCCCATGTCTGCTTTGACGTAGTACAGCACTAACGGAAAAACGTGATCATCCACGAACACATACCGAGGAAGGGCTGACCGTGCAGGGAGCGTTTCAGAACCAGAAGGCACCCCACTGAAGGACAAGGTTTCAGCTGGCATGCAGAATTTCACGCTCGCTGTTAGCAGGTTATCATACAGCATTACAGGGTATGAACACGTGAGCCTCAGTGGTTCTGATGGGATTTCAGCAATATAATTAAAAAAACAAACCACCCTGAAACTGCTCTTCCCAGAGTTAAACAGGGTCTTTCCTCCAGAGCTCACAGATAACAGATCAAGCCTTCAGCGAGGGGAACAAGATGAAGAGCTGGGTTAACTACTAGCTGATAACACTAGGAAACAGAACACTATGAGCACACTGAGGCATGCAGTGGAATCAGACCACCAAATACAGCAAAGATTTTTATTTCTAGCAGGCACATTAGAAAATTGATCAAGGTCAACTGTGTGCTTCAATGTGGAAGAAACACAAAGACACACACAGGGGGCAGGGGGCAGAAATCCTCTCTAAAATGGCTTTTCAGGTCAGATATCTCTGCCTCTCCATGCCCTGAATACACAGTTCTTAGCAGATAGAGATCATGTAATAAATCAATCAGGAGGTGCAAGATGTCAGAACTGAAATTTACCATCAATCTCCACTAGCAAGCATTTAGGATCTGTTTTTCCTAGCAAAACCATACAACACAGAGATGCCAGTGAAGATCAGGTCTATAAATCCCTTCTGTTCCGTGCTTCCGTTCATCTCAAGCTGTGATCACAAGAGATTTAGTGAGCAGAGGGAATATGCAATCTGACAGAGGGTGTTTTCCTGCAGCAGAGATGCCCGTCACACTGACAAGAGGGATCAGTGCTGCAGGAGCAGCCGCTGCATTCCCATTCACTGTCACAGCCATTTCTGCACCGTGCAGCCCACACTGTGCACAAAGCCCAAGACACAGAGCAGAAAGACACTCGTTACTGCCAGTGTTCCTAAGCCAATCTCTAACAAGCCTTGGTTTCAAAGGGCACATTAGTTCATTATTTTACAGCCTCCTTGTTGGAAAGGCTCGTCTCCCAGAGATCAGAAACCTACTGCCACATCACATTCAGTTTATTTCATTTTTAACTACTGACATTTGTATTTGATAAGCGTGTAGAAGATCTTCCTTTGGGGATCAGGAAATAAAGGGCTGAGAGAAGGAACGAAAGGAAACTGATTGTGATGTGGATTTACACTTTGATAAGGATTTTTCTTAAAGCGACTTTGCATTTTCTTTCTTTGAGGGGTGACCAAGAAGAGCTGTGCCATAGGAATGTTCTCTCCCCATTTACTACAGCTGCAAAGGAGTAGTTAAAACACAGAACTGTCATCTTGTGAGTGGGAGAGGAGGAAAGCATGAAGGAAAATAAAGAAGTTCCACATACCAGTCCACACATTTCTGCCATATGAAATCAAGATTATCTAAAATAGATATTTCTGAGACTTATCTTGGCAGTTTAGATCCTTCCTTTAAAGTCTGTATACAGGCAACATTTGTTCTCCTGCAGAGCAGTCTTTCTGCCTTCCTGACGCAGGCTTTACTTTAGAAGCTTTAAGTACAGGGCAGCAGATTAAATTGTCAAATTATTACAGACGGATAAAAAATGCTCAGCTCCAGGCACACCCAGGCCAGGCTCCAGGTTTATACAACGTGCAGTGCAACGCTGTGCTTCTTAGAATGCTCTTCACACTCTGCATAATGTATCAGAGGTACCAACCCAGGTTTCTCCTGAAAAATGGCTTGGATTTCTGCTAAATCACAGTTCAACCTCTTTAAGAAGCAGAAGACATACAGAATGCTTCTTGCAATAATAAAGCAGCTTTTTAGGATTCTTACCAGCAGGGCAAAGCCTCAGAGCCAACCAACCACTGTGTGCTCACCTGCTCTTCTTCTGTGCTACTTTCCCCACAAAGAAATAACCCCCAATCCAACTGTTGGTAAAATTAAAAGCAATTAAAAGAGCAAAGTGATTGAGAATCCACTTAAGGTGCCCAGTGCAACCTGTTTGCTTAGCAGTAAGAGAGTCACCGATGCTTGGCAGCCACTCAAGTGATTCCCAACCATTTCACACCAGTTACATTGTCATGGAGGCTCTCCTAAGACCTAGACTTCTCACTGTGTCTTAGCTGTCTCCAGGCAAGTGGTTTGGTACAGTGACTGCAATGACAACCCCATAACTGCACACAGCACAAGTAAGCCCAGGAGAGTATTCAGGATGGCTGAATTTTGCCCTCTTCCAAATTCACACTGTTTAACCACAGGAGTTTTTATCAGGTTGAATCTCCTCATTTTTAGCAAAGGCAGGAATTCTGTTCACACGCTGGTGCACATTCAGCACACCTCAGTCCTTCCCCACTGCGCCATGGGGTCTCACCCTGCATGTGAACACCCAGCAGCTGCCAGGTCACAGGAATGCACTGCATTCTAAACCTTCCCACCACTCTGCTCCATGTAATTAATTCCCAGCTCACGACAGACCTGCCTCCTCCTCCACCAGTATGCAGTGCTGGGCTATCTCCTTCTCAAGACAACTGCAACCTAAATCTTATACCTTACAGGCACACCTTGGTATTTATAGAATTACGTGAATGACAGCCGAATCAAAAGTTTTGGGGAAGAAGTGCTTACATTTTAATTATGAGTCAGTTATTTCTGACAGGTTTGTTAGAAGTCAGCTGGGTTTACACAGCAAGCAGCCACATACCTTGTGCATGACTGAGCACGAATGGGGCAGTGCAGACTGCAGAGGACTCCTGAAGGAGGGATCCAATGCGAGCACTGCACACATGGCTGTGTACATTATCTTCCCTGAATGACATCTTCAGGGCTGCATATTTCATGATTCAGCAGTACGATACGGTCACCTTTGAGGTGTCAGTTTAAAAGGCAGAAAATACTATAGTAAAGTGCTACAGTAAATATTTGGAAGCTCTGTGCTCAGCATGTGGAACTGTCCCACCTCATGTATGGGGACTGAAGAGCAGAGCAATGTCAGAGCCTCTCCCCAGACATGCCCTGAAGCACAGCTCTGCACATAAGTGCAGCAGCCATGCTATCTACACAGCTTCATGCCTTTATGTAAGGAAAAAAATACATTATATTGTGCGCAAAGAACAAATCAATACTTAAAAGATAAATGAAAATATCTGGAAGCTTTATGAATAGTAACTAGAAAAAGTGCTCCCTTTCTTACAGGGATTTCAAGGCAACACTGTAGGGAGGAAGGAATTACTTCAAGATAAAGAACGTTTACATATCTCATGGCAAAGCTACAACTTACACAAAAGATTAGCCTTTTCATTGCTTTGATACTTATTTACACAATGAACACTGGGCAGCTTTGAGTTACAAGCCATATGCACTCAGTAAAAAATATTTCTCCTAGTTAAAAATATCTTTCCACCTCCCACACAAATAAAGCCAAATCATTAATGAGTTCTGGAAATTTAAAGTCTGTGCTTACACTGCTCCTTACAAAAGAATGTATTTTGCTAGGGTTGTAAGAGAATGGTTTCCAAGTAAAGCAATAAACTCTTGGAACAGCGAGGCAAAGGCAGTACTGGGGTGCATGCTTGAGAAATCAGAAAAATGAGAAATAAGGCAATACAGATATATCAGAGTGCAAATAACACATCCAAAGCATGCAGCCTTTGCCATGAAAGTCAGTAAATGCTGAGAATTATTTGCCTAGACTTTTTCCCCCCCATCAACTATTTATTTGAAAAAAGAAAAAGAAAAAAACTGCTTTTGGAACAGCAAAGTTGTGTAATTTTTCTACAAGGTCATAGAAAACAAAGTGCAACCCCAATGAAAGAAACCTACTGCTCAGTAAGGACTTATTTTTCCCCTTTCTTAACAGAAATGGTTAAGCCAGTCTTTTATTTTAGTTTACTGTTATCACAGTTGCACAGCCATTAGCTAATAACATCTGCCTGGCCATAACACAAACACTGCCTGCCAGTTAAAAAGTGTTACAGCAGAAACTTACCCTCCAGTGACTGACCTGCAAATATGCAACACAGACTTTGTGGCACTTGAGTGTCAGGAAATACAAATAGAAAAGCTTTTCTGAGTAACACTGTGTGTGTGACGCTCACCCCATGCTGTGCCACACCAGGTCACTGAGGACAGAGCTGCATACCCTGGTTCTTGCAATTCAGCACCTACACACCATTACCAACTGGCCTGCAGCATCCACCTCCAGAGCCCTACCACCGTGACAAACGTTGATGCTCAGTGTGGGTGGTTTTGCTGTTGACTTTCACACAACAGGTTCCCCAGGCAGTGGGGGTGGAGCTACTATTCAGAGCAGACAAATCAGCCGGCAATCCTTGCACACCTACCATCTAACCCAGATGGGACGTGCTCAGAATGCCTGACAAACATACAGGCTGCCCCACAACATCACCTCATAGCGCTGACATCTTCAGCCACTGCAGGACAAGGCCAAGGGCGATGTCATCACTCTGGGGACCATCTTTCCAGCTACTGCTAGTTATTAGGAAGCTGAACAGTCCCATCAGATTCCACAAGCTAAAACAATGGGGTTTATTTAAACCAACACTTGTTAAAGCTCCAAATTTCTGACAAACAATTGGAAACACACAAAGGATTACAAGCAGTATTCATCCATCTTCTCGAAGATGGGGTTAAAGTAGCTTTCAACACCTTCAGTCACACTAAGCTACAATAATCTTTCATACACAAGTATTGGCTAAAATCTGCAAGATGCACAAACTTCAGCTACCCATACAGAAAGACGTGCAATGAAATGTCAGCCTTTAATCACCTACACTCATAAACCACATTCAAAATGTAGCAATTCCATCCTCAGCACAATGATTCTAAGGCTGCACGAGCAACTGTGTTTTAGCCTGGGAGGACTCGGTCAGTTTTTTCCTCACCTATTACTGTGCTTGGACTTTTCCCGGTCTTTTTCCTTGTCCTTCTTGTGCTCTTTGTGCCGGTGTTCTCGGTCTTTGTGTTTATCTTTGTGTTTGTGAGAATCTGCAAGCAGAGAGGCAAAAAGAAATCACAATTAAGGAATGAAGGTGGGAGAAAACTCCGTGCCTCCCTCACTAATCTCTGTGTTTTCCCCCACCCCCTTCCACTGTTCTGTCAGATTCCAAACTTCTAACAAAAATTTTCACTTTCAGAGGTCCTAAATGGATTCATTGTTCCTGCAGGACAAGTTAATTTACCTTGGCAACGGCTGCATTTATAAAGTCTATAGTTCAGTGATCTTTAAATGCTTTACAGACCCTGAGGAAAAGCAATCTAGTTTGTTACATAGTTAAGTATGGGAGGTGGGAATCCTAGCTTGCATGACAGTCAGTACTTCACATCAAATATAATGTAAGGATACAGAAACAGAGCATGAAACTGAAATGTAGGCTTGTTGGATCCCAAAACGTAGACCATTTCCATAAATACCCAGTCTAGGTAAAGCACCCTCCCATTGAAACCCCAGCCCTCCCCCTACTCCCTCCCATTAAAATCTTATTCTTAGACCCATGTGGCATGACAGACACACAGCATGGGAGGGGGGGGGGTGGTGAAATGAAGGAAGAGGAAAAGGGAGAAAGAACAACAGACCAGGAATGCTCTCTTTGTCCTCCCCTCTAGCAGGGACACTTACCTCCCTCCAGCAACAGACTCAAGACAGTTCAATGCAAGAGCTGTAATGAGTAGGTGCTGTTGGAACCCCCTACGCAGGTTAGGACTGCTCCAATTTAAGTGACACGTCAGAAGGGGGAGGATGGCACTCAAGTGTACACGAACACTGCAATTTTAGTAGTGTCAATTTCTACTCTGAGCAATGCTTTCCACCCTCAGCAACAACTGCACTGTACAATAAACAGCAAAGTCCTTCTATGGCACCAAAAAAAGCAAAGATCCACCAAAGCAAAACAGTAACAGAGTTTGAACTTTAACATTTTTCAATGCTTACGAGCATTCTTCAGGCCCATTAAGGCTCTTTATAAGCAGATCAGGAAGGAGCTGAGGTTGATCGAACGCCTCAAACCCACCCCAATAGGCAGTCAAGGTCACTCCTATTATGTTGGACGGTGTTTGCAGGCCAAACTTGAAGGCCTCCCTTCATTTCATTTTATTTTTCATATGCACTTCTCAACACAACTAAAACTAAACAGCTCTTTGGGATACCTAAAAGGCTGCACTGATTATGGCAACTGCCTTCAGATAACAGTGGTAGCATTTCCACCACAGATCTCGGATGCAAGGTATTGAAGACTACTTAATTGTAATTAATTAATTGTAAAGGTGTTAACATGCTCCTAAAAAGGCTGCCATCCTCACACCAAGAGAAGGAAACTGCACGACAAAGGTTGCTGTCAGACACCTACAGTCCTGCAGCACAAACCAACACACCAGTGCTGATGGTGAGGCCTCCTGCAACTTCCCTTGATCCTCCTGAACCTGGCAACACTTCTTAGTGCTTTAGTTTATACCGTACATACACTTGAATCTCAAGGCTGAGTTTTCTATATTTCGATATACCACATCTGTGGAACATACACCGTTACAGCATAAATTACTCAAGAGCTTCCCAAGTCCCCAAACTCTCTTACAGCACGTTGGAGTTTTGCAGCCATCTCCAACAAACCACAGGACCGGACACCCACTCTGAGCTGTCAGGAAGCAATTCCTTGGTAGCCTCCTCCTTCCCACCAGGACAACACACATTTTGCTGGCACAAGTGGTTTTGCAGCGTATTTCACACTTTGGATTCTGCAGTTCAGCAGTAGCTGGGAGCTCAGGCTGTTTGCCTGGGTTCAATTCCACACTGTACACACCCGTTCCTAAAGCAGTGGCCGAAGCAAACAGCCATCTATTGATGCTTGATGAATAGGTAAATTGCTAGCAAAAACCATCGCGATGCTATATAAAGACATCCGCATTTTTTAACACACTCACTTGTTAAGGAAGCACACGCCAACAGAGTCGTTTTCTTTTTTCCTACCAACCAACTGATGGAAAATATGTGCAATTGTTCAATGCTATTGTTTGCTTTAGACATTATTGGTTGTTGGGGTTTTTTTTTTGCAAAACACTGCAGAATGGAAGCCTTTAACCTTCACCTCCAGTCACCCTTCTAACTCTTCTAACTGCTGCTTTCCAGCTGCAATTTCTATTTGCTGTCAAGAAGTAGTTCTAAGCCATACTCTGGAAACACCAGAGCCCAACATCTCAGTCCTATCTTCTCTGATCTATGTATTTACATATGAATTCCTAGAAGGACCTCTCAGCCTTCAGTAACACTCCAAGCTTTTAGCTGACTCAGCTGACTAGATCCAGCCTCATTTGAGCTGCTGAGGTCAGACACTCACACATACATTTGTTTCCTGCCTTTTATGCCTTCTCCTCCCAGCACTAAACAAGGAGATAAACACTGCTATTTCTCCAGGAGCATTAGTAGACTTCACTATCCACAGTGAGCAAAGTTCAAACCCCGATGGGCCTGTGTGACATTCAGAGGATGGCAGAACTGAGCATGTTGCCAGCACCAAGGTTACAGCAGGGACAGGGGTTACGCTTGCCAGGCAAGGCTCCATCTCCTCAAGGCTCTGCCTTCAGTATCTGCTAACCCAAACAGAGTTTGGCATCTCCTCTGTTCGCAGAGCCTGATGTCTCTGGCACCGTGTCTGGCAGTCAGCACTGAGCCTGGTGTGTCTCCAACAGCTTACCAGAGTCCTGTCCTATTCCTGCCTTCCTCTCTGCACCTCCAGCAACCACGAGCAGCTCTGCATTTTTGTACGTTGATTCATCATTGGACTCTGTTTAATTACAAGGACAGCCGAGTTAAGGATGGGAAATTTTAAGCACTTTTGGTCTGCGGCCCTGTTCTCCCCCCAAGAGGTCTCCAGGGAAAGGCTGAGTCATAACCCTATTTACAATACTAGTATGCAGAGCATTACTCCAACGATGCAGTTTCACTCTTTATCCAGGATCAGGGCGCTATGGAAGGCTCAGCATTTCCTGTGCCCAGCACAAGGACAGTAAACAGTCCCTGCAGCCTCCTCCTTTGGGCAGAGCCTGCCCCAGTGCCCTGCTCACAGAACCCAGCTATATGGAATTACACACAACTCATATGAAATATTCATTTGCTTTTAAAATCCTTTTGAGCACCCCTCTCCCCCAGTAAAGATTACTTACAGATCAAGGGGAGCAGGTCTGCTCCCTCCATTAATATTTCAGTTTGTGCAGCAACTTTTCTAATCAAACCCTGCAGCCAGCAATAGGATCTGGGAGAGCACTGCAGGCTCACAGCACAAGGCTGTGCAGACACCATTGGATCCCACTCCCACCCATCTCCCATTCTGTCCCGTCTTCCTCAGTTTGCTTTAGAACCATCTTTTTAAGCACTGAGAAAAGGATGTGAGCAACAACCCCGCCTGCCTCATTTCTCCTAAATTACGTGAAAAAGCAGGCAAATTAACACTTGATAATCCCAATTCCTGACCACCAGGGGCTATTCCAGATAAATCTATCCGCCTTCTGTATTTGCTGCAGTTGGGTTCACATTCTTATATGCTTTTGTAGGCACAACTTGAACACAGTGATTTACAAGCATACAGACAGGTTTCTGCCAGAAGTCTTTGCCCTTTTGCTGCATCTTGCTAAGTCTTAGGGATAAGGATTCTGTGCAATTTACTTTCTGGTTCCAACAATACCCCAGTTGTTTCTCTTATTAGGCAGCCTAGAAATAATACCCCAGCTGCTGTACTCTGTCTGTTCTAAGCATCACCTCAACGTGTCCCTGTGCTGTTGCTCAGAATGGCAATTTAAACTTAACTTGATTCTTGCATCTGAAATCTATGTCCAAATCAGAAGACATAGGATCATTGTAATACCACCTGAAAACTGTTTCTAACCACTTGTTACATTCACAACACTTTTGCTTTAGCTGAGGGGTTCCATTTCTGTCCTATGCCCGGTGCCTCAATATTAGCTACTGCTTACAAGAGAAGCATACAAGCTTTGAAGACTTCCAGAATCACTGCTCTGTGCTTCCTCTTACTGGTGCATTCACCCATCCTGAACCTGAGAAACAGTGAGAAATCCTTCCCCATCCCAACAGAGGACGTTCTGTGTAACCAGTTGGGTGACTGCATGCATGTATCTTTTCAGCCTCTCTTCTAGAAAGCAGAATTAAGTCTCCAAGGCTTCTCCAGTTCCGCTGCTAAATTATGCAGCTGAGGGGGAGATAAGTCAGTAACGCTGGATTGGGTTCAGGAACTGGTTGACTTCAAACCTTCTCCTGAGCCATCCTGTCATCTGAGCAACGATACTCGTTGTGCAGCTCAAACACCTCACTCCTGGATCACACAGCTATAGTACTTTTACAGTTTAAGCTGATTTCCTTCTCACCTCTCGGGACATGAAAGCAAAGCACAAAGAACCTGCGTGAGTCCAGTGAAACAATTTCACAGATTTTTCTCCTCCCTCCCAAGCTCTTCTTAAAAGCAGCCACCATAAAAGTGCAGATCGGAAGAAGACCTCTTCACTTTCAAGTTTTTCTAGTCACGTTTTACCATTTATCTTGACAAATCTTATTAGGGATTTAATTTCCTATGTATGGGGAATAAAAACTATTAAATTTGTTAAGGTTCAGGTGCTGAAACGATGCCTAGAAGAGCCGTGAATCTTCAACCACGTGAATGCAGTTCAAGGTATCCAAAACACACTTCGTATTCCTGGCAAAGAACACACTTTTGCCTCAGACATCCGATCAAAAGAATTTAGTACTGGCGTACTTGCTACCATAAAGAGATTACATTAGCAAGTAGAAGGATTGGAACAGTCAGTACCCAAGATCTTTAGCACCAATAGCAGCGCAGTTGGCAGGTGACCTAAACAAGCAGCAGTGAGTCCACATGTGTAAAGGTTGCTCTGACAGGCTCTGGTTTGAGGCACAGGGGGCTGAGATCCTCCCTGCTGGATAGACTAAGGCTTTGGCCAAGTTATCTGACTTTACATGTTTTAACAGTTGTAAAAGGCACATGCAGGAATTGGTGAGAAAGAGCTTTAAATTCTACAGTACTTGCACTGCAGTTGCAGGAAGTCCCAGTATGATCGTGCTGTTCCAGTAACTGATTACACTGTCTTTGGAGTTTGCTTAAATGGATTGCCATTGTTGTAGGGAAACCAATAGGAAAATCTATTGGGCAGAAAACAAAACTGCATCCAGGTATCAGGGACAACATCTATGTGTGCCTCGAAGTTTCAGAAGCAAGAAACACACAGTCAGAGGGCACTGTACATAGAGCCAATGGTATTATGATAATACTCTGGAAAAGCAAACCATAATCTAACAGACTACCCAAGTGAAACTGGACAAGTCACTTACTGGCCTAATGGTCCTATTTACGCAACTAAAGAATACACATAAAATGTTTATCCTGGAAAGGTATTGCAGGTCTGTTTGCTGTGCTGCCTAATTCCTCTTATAGCTGACTGCAAAAGTCCTGAAATGAAAGCAATTAACACGGGGAGGTCAGGGTTGGAGTCTCTGTAACCATTAGGGTAACTCTAACAGAACAGCGCTTGGGGAAGCAATGTTTCCTCCTAAGCATGACATTCTGTAAAGAAGCAGGACTTGGTGCCAAGATGAAACTGCAGGGATACCCAAGCAGACTGCTGGCCCTGTGCTCCATGCAGAGCTACACTTAATAGGACAGGCACAACTTTCATAAGCAACCTCACATCCAACCCTTTACTGTGCGTGTTGAAAGACATTTCCACTATTAACACTGCTACAGACTGCAGCCCGCTGAGTTTATCTTTTGTTGTGATGGTGGGTTTTTTTCTTAAACACTAAAGCACCTGAACCTAAACTACCGACAGAGCCAGCCTGTTCCAACTGTAAGCAGATATCAGAAAGCTATTTCTAAATCCTTAACCCCTCCTGAAGCCAAATTCAGATGAAGTACAATTGCTGTGCTATGGCTTCAGGCGCAGCCCTGGGCCCAGTGCAGCAGCCCAGCCAGGCTGCCACTAACACTGAAGGAACAAACCTGTCCATGCCATCTCACTTCCCTCCCCACCCACCCCGCAAAACAGAGCAAATCCCAAGTTTTCTATTATGCTGCCAAGCATCTAAATCAGTTTTGACTGAACACAAGAGCAGACAAAGCAGCACATGGTTAGGAAGCTTCCGATCCTCATAATTCATTTTCCAATCATGCAATGGAAGAAATAGAGGAAGAAAAGCATGAAAGCTTTAGGAGAAGGGAGCCTGGAATAGTACAACAGAATAAGCAAGGAGTTTATCCTTAGGCAGGAACTTTGTAATAAAGCAAAATTTCAACATAGTGCATTCCCTCTTTTCCAAGCGTTCAAATGCAGGAATATATCAACACTGAATAGATTGGAGACAACCTATTTCCCACACAAAGAGCTGCTGCACCAACTCTCACACCCATGAAGGAGACCAACAAGCAAACAACGGGGCTGGGCCAGAACCACAATACACAGCATCAGTTCTGCTCTCCCAAAGCAAAAAGACTTTGGAAATTTGATGGAAAGAGTAAAGCCAAAGACCTCTCCATACTTCAACAGTTATTTAAGGCAAAAGATACCATACAGGCAGGAGATACTATAGCTTTTTCCTTAAAAGGGCTGTGTTGGGATACTTGGCTTACCCATAAGACAGACCCCTAAATTGCTGCATTCTTGGTTAATCTTGTAATCCAAAAATAGATAAAATACTGAAGTAAAGTCTCTAGTCTTCCTCTGTCCTTCACATTACGAAATGACTGAGAAGTTCCACTTTCTCTCCAGCGAAGCTTTATTACACAAAGCAAGGATCTCACGTGGATTTTTAAAACACAAAGTGTGCAAAACAAGATGAGCAAAGCTTCTGCTTCATGGAAACCCCAGGGCAACATCAATCCAGGGGAGAAGGGTAAACAATGTGACAGCAGCGTATCAGTAATTAATGCTGAAGTAATTGAGATAGCTGTGTGGTGTGATGAACTTATGCTCCTATACTGAAAACATATAGCAGACAAACCAACAGCAGCAAACCCAATAACAGCCAGTGCTTCCCCACAGCCTCCTTCTAAAAGGGGTGGCACGTCCACATAACCCTGTCCTGCAGTACATCTTACTCTCTGGCCAACAAGCACATAAAATCATTGCAAGAACAACTGCACCAGAAGACACTACACAAAGAACAAGACTTGGAAAGCCTTAAAAAGCATTAAAATATATGTTTGATCAGTACAGAAAGGCTAAATTAATAGCTGTCTCTTACACATGCCAAAGGGCTCCCGACTGAGAGGCAACAATGAAGTTTCAATCCATTATTTGCATTGGGCAAATAAATAAATAAATAGAATCAATGTGAACAGAAACGTGTGTTTCCAGGGATTCCCAAGACGTAAAACATTCTCCTGTAATTGCATAAATCAAAGAACAAAAGCCATTAGTGTGTTTCCATTAACAAAGCAGAATAAAACAGAGGCCAGTTAAGATTTTGGGAAACTGTCAGCATCACTGTACAGCTTAAAAAGCCTCTGGCATGGAAGAGATGAATGTCAAGTGTGGTCTCTTATGAAAACAAGATAAGAACCACCCTAATGAACTTTATTCTTTAAGGCCCTACTGCTTTATGAGTAGAAGTACTTTCTATAGCCCCTTGCACTCAGAATTTGAGTACCCTACAAATTAACGCAGTCCTACCCTGCTGGGGTAGAAATGTTTTCAGCATGTTTTTCCTGTTGGTTTATGCATCTGTAGCCACATGCATAAACCTATGGACTGCACGTACATCTTTAAAGCAGCAGCAAAACAGAACATGTGCTTTCACCTCAAGCTTCCAAAGCCATCGCTCATCACGTCTCTGTGCAGCAGAAAGATACAGCCAGGCAAGAACAGCAAAAAAACCACCCAGTGAGCACAGCGGGACTCACGAGCACTCCACGATACCAGAAATAAAGCCACATAGGAAGCATGTCTGAGTTACACAGTATACAGCAGCTTCACTCCTAGCCCTTATCATGACCAGCTTACCTTGAAGAAGCATTAATTCTTCCTCCTCCCACCTCAGACCAGCCCAGAGTCACTTTTCAGGGTCAGCGAAGGGAACCAAATGGGGAAAGCCATCGAAGTGTAGCAGCCAGCGACCCATTTCTGTCAGCTCTGCGTGCATTTGAATATCCCAACCAGATCCTGAACACCAGCACCACCCCCAAAAGTTAAGAGTCAACAAAGGACAGCTACAGGGACCGAGCTTCATTTCCTTTCTAGTTTCAGAAGCCTCACTGTCATTACAAGCCAATCTGTGTTCCAATTAGCTCACAGATACCTATACCAGACAGGCTCTGGAGGGGGGTGGGTAAATGCTGCTGAGGAGCACTTGAATGAGAACCAACTTCAGGAGAAAGATCTGCATGAAACAGAAGATGCAGGTGGGTTCCCAATGGATTTCCTTCAGGTGCCCTAACACTGAATGTCTTTCACTAGACCATCTAATCACACATTTCTTCTAACTCACGTCCATTTTCCTCCCCATTGTGTGAAATGTGGTTAACATCGCTGGCACAGCAGGAGGAGCAGCCATGGAGAAAGCCCGGACAATTGCATGCAGGTCAGCCTAGCAAGTAGGAGCACAGAACTAGCTAAAGATAATGACAGAAGGTAAAATTCCAGCCTATACAAATGGATAAAGTGAGGGAGCCTAATCCCATTGCCAGAGTTTGAAAGCAAGAAACCTTCAGCGCATCAGTACAGGCTGCAGGGTGCTGTCACACACAGCCACCCCACGGGGAGACAAACACAACCTCATGGCATGGCTCAGGTCAGTGTGTGCTGGGAGCCTGGCCAGCCCCACACACCGCCCAGCACTGCTCCAGTGATTGCAACACACAGCCCTGTTTAGACTGTGGAGTAATCAGTGACTGCACAAGATAACCAGCCCATCCTCTGCTCCAATACAATTCAAAGCAAAATGGCTCACTTAATCCTTGTTTTCCTGCTCGCTAACCCTTTCCTCTTCTTGAGCAGGGATGCTCATCTTGCAATTCAGGCTGCAGAATTTTGGGGATGACCCGTGGCTGCAGCAGTTCCCCTGTCCAGAAGGATGTGCAAAGTCAGGACACGCTGCTGCTCGGCCGCACTACATACCTGCTGTCTGCACTGCAGGTCCACAGCCCCCTTGGTAAAAAGGTGGAGCATCCCCGAGGCTCAAACCCTTCTGGTTCTGCCAGAGCTCAGAGAATCCTGTCCAGCCTGTGCTCTGCTGTCAGGTGAGAACTGAGCACAGAGCTTGCTCATTCCTCGCTGTCAAAGGCAGGTGGGTTCAATCGTATTCTTGAGACTTTTCACACAGAACAGCGCAGGGAACAGCTTTAAGTGTTCCTTCAGGAGAGCAGGTCAAGAGCAAAGCAAACCGTTTGGTACAATCTGTGACAAACCCACAGTGCAGTCAGGAACTTGATGTACTGTGCTGCATTCACAGACTGAGCCAGTGCCCCCCAGCAGAAGGTTTCTGTGCCTCCAACTGCTCCTCACGCCACCAACAGAAAGGTGCAAACACTATTAGGAATGCAAAGGTAACAGCTGCAGAACGCAGCCAAACTTCCAAAGCAGGTGAATCAGGAGAAAGGAGAAAACAAATTCCTAGTCCTTAGGGAGGATAATGGAAACTGCGGCTATATTGAAAAATAGAGAGATTCATCTCATTTTAGAGCATAAGAAGAAAAATTTCAGCCCTAAAAACTGCATTAGGCAGCAGGAAAATGGCTGCGTTGTCAGGAATAATTACACTGCAAGGGATGTCAACTAGGAAAAATATTTTCTCTTGCTTGCTGTGTAAATAACTGGTAGTTTCAAGTTCCCTAAGATGATGTTTTTAAAGATTCCCTGAAATCCTGACGCTTCCTTGGCACAAGCAGAGCCCACATCCACCCCAGCACAGCAGGAGGATGGGGCTCAGGGTTGGTTCACCCATCCAGTCACTTTTCCCTACCCAGGGTTTGCGCACAGACCCACAAGTCTGACAATGCACAAGGCTGTACCTGCTGAGCACTCCATGCAGCTCCTCCAGGCAGCACACCAGCTCCTCTACAAGTCTTCAGTTTAAGTCAATAGATAAGAAACGTTACTTCAAGTCACTGATTTTAATCTTGTTATGCATCTGTAAATCTGTTTATTCTGCTAAATCCAGGTCAAGTCTCACTGCTGGCAGCTGTGAAGTCACACGACTGCAAATAACTGAATGCAGAATGTAACCTCTTATTGCAGTTCAATATGCATAATGAACTCCTGACTTCGATTAAAGCAGCTCCACACTTCCACCGTCTCCTTTTTTTGAATGGCTTTCATTTCTGGCCGGAAACCAAAATTTTACTAAATTCACAACTAACATTTTCACATTACATTACACACAAAACTCACATCTGCCTTGAATGACTTAGGAATAGGAAAAAAAAACACCATTTACTTAATTTGTTTTGCATCTGAAGCCTATTAAAAAGAGAGAAGCATAATCCCCAGGAACCCAGGAGAACCAACTGCTTCTGCTCACCTTGTTCCCTCAGTGTTAAGAGCAGACCTCCCTTTACCTATGCAGAGATAACTAGGTGTGAAACTCAGCTTGCTTTTCTCAGCTTTTGAACTGCTTCCACTAGCACAGTGGCTAAATGAGCTGTTTAAACATGCTGCAGGTGCAACCATCACAAGCTGGTTCATCACTGCTCTTAAATGTGAGTGCTTATCTAACAACGTGCATCACACAGAGGTTCTGCTTCACAACCACTGCAACAAGACCACCCTCTTCAGGTTTTCTGAACATGAATGTTAACATATTTAAGTACTTTAAGTCTGTTGGTGAGGCTCGGAAAGATGCTTGAGGAACCCTGAGCGCTACCGAAGGGCCCAATAGTTTGTTATTCCTGGTTAATGTGATCTGAAATGAGAACACAAAATGGTGCAGCTGATTCACAGCAGGGCTCCCAAGGAAATAAAATAGATGTTTTTTTGCACCTGCTCCTCTGTTGGCAGAAATAGGCACAGGAAGCAAGGACAAGAGCAAAGCGTATTTACAAGCTAATAATTTATTCCTGAATGAATCAATTAGAAGGTATGGGGAAAGATTTTTGAAATGTTTCTTGATTGCCAGCCCTTATTTCTGTTGGCACAGATTATTATTTTTTAAAGTTTATAATGAATCTTGTTAGAGCTCAACCCACACACCTGGTACAGTTTCATTAAGGAGTGGTGCCATTGCTGGCTGCAGGGATGCAGCAGCTCACTCCAGGCAGACACAGCAGCAGCAGCTGGCTTTGTCCTCCTGCCCTTCCCTGCCCTCCTCAGCCTTCAGGCCTGTGTGTACCCATAGACACAGCACTGCACCATGGCTCATGCTCCTACATCAAGTCCTGCAGTCCCCAGAGGAGCACAATAGACCTGCAGCACCTGCAGCTCTGGAACACGCTTCAATCTGCTTGAGCTGACAAGTGCTTCGACAATGCCATTCCCAAGTTTTATGGTACACGAGTTTATTTTTGACCTTGGATCTTTTACAATGATGTTACTTCCTGTGCTCTAGGCTCCAGCAGAAGAAACTCCCTGTTTTTCCTGTGATCACAACTGTGACCCGTGATCAGCTTTGCTTGATACTATCAGATGTAAAAAGGCACTGATACTGCAACACCAGAGCCTTAAGCCTTTATTAATGCATAGCAATAGCATTAAGTAAAGCCCGTGAGAAAATTACATGATGAGTACTCCTAATAAGCTAAGAATGAATATTGAAAACCTATACTGAAACATCCACCAATGGCAAGAGATATTTAACTACACATTCCATCCCCGAAATCACATGGAAATATCAAAACATCCCCAGAGATAAAGCTGTAATCAAATAGAAAATTAAATTAGCAAGATTAACAGCAACTTCTCACTTTTAGTAATGATGCACTGAGCACTCTGCACCAGCTGAGGACAGTGCTAAGTCAAACCTGGTTTCCTAAGGACGTTTGTTTGCACTCTAAGAGGGGAAGTAGTTCAGTAGTCACTGCTCAAATACTACAAATGTATCTGAGAACAGAGAAATTGTTCAAAGGTTTTCATGCGGGACTTTAAAGCACGCAACAGTTACCTGGTGATTAAAACAAAAACCAAGATACAGTGACCACAGAGGCAGAAAGCAAGGAATACTAGAACCTTAGTAGCACTTCACAGTAAGACAGCTATTCAGTTAGAAAAACTGCATTTGTGAATGCAGAAAGAATCCACACGAGTAAAACAAGGAAGCAATTTGCTCAATCACTGCATTCCCAACAGTTACATCAGCATTTGTTTGATCAAGGAGTGTGTTAGAAGCTGCTTTCTAAGCTCCAAGCACACCTGCATACAAGACTAACTCTGGTTTAACAAAGTGCAGGAATCCATTTGCTGTGACCAACAAGGAAGAACCGTAAGACTCCTGGTGGACCAAGATACCTGACAATCTAATTCCATAATGATATATTTTGTAAGAGTATCAATCTCTGCTGGTAATGTGACTTCAACTTTATTCTCTATATACTGAGAAGCACTCAGAGCACAGGACTTGCTAAATTACATACCAATAGTTAGCAAAGCACTACTACTGATACACTGCTTGGTTCCTTGGGAATGATGGGAAGGAGGTGGAACAGACTTAAGAAAACATATATGGGATTAAGAACTGAGCAAACACCACTGACACTGCTGACCAAGTGACAATGAATTCAGAACACAAAGGTCATATCTATAAGACATCTTCTTGGTGCCATATCCAACGCCACAGATCTGCATTCTTCCTAAAGCCCTCGTGGAGGCTCAGAGCAAAAGCCCTTCTGAATATCAGGCCGGACAAAGTGAAAACTAGCAGAACACTCACCTTTTCAGCTACGATACAACCAGAAGAAAATACCATTATAGTTGTCTGTAGGGCATAGACCACAACAACATTAATACTTTTTGTGATGCTGGGGAAGAGCAATTGAAGTGAGCACTGTTCTCCTGCTGAACTGCTAAAGACTAATTCCAGAACTCTGCTGAGATTGAACTGTTAATACACACCATAAGGCACTGCAAAAACTCAGCTCAGAAGAAGTCTAAGAGCATTTTTTATTATCGTTCCATTCAAAAAGTTAATATTTGCCATGTGCCAGTTAGCAGATTTTTTTCCTTGGGACTTCTCTATGAAAATGAAACTGAATGAAACTCCAGCTCAACTGCCCTCTCAAAACAAACTCACTGGTGTGATAAAAGAGGACTCTTTGAACTGCATGCTAACAAACTCCCCTGAGGATTTAAGGTCTCATAGTCTGGGTTAGAGACCGAGCATAAGGCTGCTGTGCCTGGCAGACAGACAGGTGGGGTGTTTACAAAAAGGCAGAAAAACAGAAGAACTTGAAAACAACCTAATTCTGACACGAACAAACGAGGATCACATCTGTTTTGAACCTTGCTTGTTTGCTGGCAACACAGCTACAGGGGATTCATTTCACAAAACAACGCTCACAGCTTCATTCTCTATAAAGGACTTTATTTAAAAACACACTCTGAGTGCAGCACATCAAGCCCCTGTAAACTTGTCGATCCTTCAGGAACGTGACCTGGGGTTATTATTGTTTCTCATCCTAAGCCAGCGCACAATGAGCCAAGCCTAAGCACAGATCAGCTCCTGGCAGACCCAGCCCACCTCCTGAACCACCAGCTATCCCTGCTGCCAGCAACAACGTCACCTGTTTGCGAAACTGCATGCAGACAGTTTCAGCTGCTTGCAAAGACAACAAACAAAACAGCAAAAGCTTCAAACAAAACTCTATCAGACTCCTGGAAAAAAACAAATAAGAGCTGTATAGGGTGAACACTGTACCATGGTTCAACAGCACATTCTCTTTCCTCTACACACTCAAGCTGATGCTTTGACAGCTATGCACAGGGATGCCATAAGCTGGAGATTACACAGCATGGTCAAACATATCAGCAACAGAGCTGGGCAGGAGGGAAGGGGCAATGCCCAAAAAGCTTAGGAGCAATAGCATCACACCTTCATTTATGAAACAAGAAACTGATGGACCTATCAATCCAAGTGCTTGTCTTCTGCATAAAACTCAATGTAACAATTAGGGATAACCAGCTTACTGCCTGCTGACTGCTCTGCTCCACGCACTGCAAGACACGCTATAGGGGTCAGGGCAAATACAGCCACACTGCTGGACTCCCTTAAAATCAGACACTGAAGACTAAAGATGGCATTGAGTTCTAAGCCATGTTTTCCCTTCTTATCTATGTAATTAAAGCTGTCTAAAACCTAAAAGGAAGCTTGTTTTAGATATAAGTGATGCTGAATAAGCCCACTTGATGATAAAAGAAAAGCTTAATTGTTTATGACAGCCATCAAACTCCGTAGAGAAGCACATTTTAAATTAGAAGACTGCATCCACTCATAAGAACAAGTATTTCAAGGACAGTTCTTACATTTCCCCTAATAAAGTACAGGTGACATATCCAGCTACAATACTATGACTCAGAAAAGATGCAAACTCCTCAGGGAGGGTTCCTGCTTCTGGAGTAGGAAGAACACAAGAGGATGTAAGAAAACTAAAGAGGAAAAGGCTCTTGAAAAAAATAATACATTACCCACATTCATAAGCAAAGATGTGCTGGGCGGCTGAAGGGCTGCTTCAATCTGCTGGAAGAAGATGAAGTGACCCAAATGTCTCAGCAGCTCCAGGATGATGGCTGGCAGGAATCAGAGTTAACAGCACTGATATCCCAACTGATTTGTGCCGCTGTTTCTTTGCTAAAAATACAGCTCAAGACACTTACATCAGGCCTGGGTAATAGCACAGGGTCAGTGTCAGTTCTGCTAAGAGTTCATTTCTCACACTGTATTTCCCATCACACAAAAGCTCTCGTTGCCTCCGGATCTGACAATTTCTGCCTGTGTGCCGGAACACAGCTCACACATTGCTTTTCTACCATGGGGAAGAACTCACGTCTCTCTGCTGTGCACCTCAGACATGTACTGTTAACAATTAAATCATAAACAACACTAAAACAATCAAGCACTGAGGAGGAAATGCCAGGAAGGAAGGCTTACTCTGATCCACACATGAAGGGGTTCACTGTGCACGTGGAAGTGTTACAACAGACACAGCACATTTTAATAGCTTCATGACATTCTCAGCCCTCCAAAGAGGAGCAGGCAGCTTTTATTCCCCATCTGGTGGTCATTAACTCTGGAGTACAAACCTCAGACTACGTCATTAGTGCTGCTTCATCCCTCCATTTTGTACATGCTGCCTCTGTTGCAATGAATCACACTCTCAGATCCCTCTATAGCGCTCCTGCTCCCAGCTTCCCAAACTGCCAGACTCAAATAGAGAGCGCTCGTCTAACCCGTACGTGTACCTGCTTAGGCAAGTTCAAACCAGAACCTGCCCATCCTTGCTGTTTTATCTCTCCAGTAATTGATCTTACTCACACGCTTGCTAGGATTCACAAACTGGCAAGAGACATAATATGCTGTGTTGATGCTCTTCCTATTGCTCAAGGCAGAGTTAGCAGACACTCACACCAGCTGCCATGCATGGTGCAGAGCTGAACCTGAGAAGCACTCAGTGCCGGCACCCTGCACACACAGCAGGCAGTCACTCATCTCACTGCTACAACCCCAGCACTGTCACTAAAGAACCCAACGTGCAACATTTTAGTGCCTATGAAATCATTTAGTACATATATATGTGTCCACCTCAGTTCTCAGATGGAGAGAATTCAACATAAAAAACAGAAGCCCAGGTTGGAACTGAACCTTAGTCCCAGCTAGGCAGCTCAGTATCTATTCCTAAGGACACTCCTTCTCCGTTTATGCTCCTCCACCTCCCAGCTCAGCACAGTCCTCCCCCCACCCACTGCGCTGTCTATTTAAGCACTATGGCCTTAGGACAGCATAACAATGTATAGAACACAAAAGACATTAATCCCAGACACAGGGTCCGCATGTAACAGAATGTCCCTCCCCAGAGCTTCCTGCCTCCGGCTTCAGAAGGGTCTTTTTCTGCATTCAGCCCTTCATCTTCACACAGCCGGACACAAAGCATGCACTGCTGGCAAAGCAGCACCACACAGAACCCAAAGCTGGAATAAGACCTGTCAGCTCATTCAGCTACCAAATACCCTGGGGACACAGCAAGCTCACCTCTCACTTGCACCCACTGCAATAAGACAGAGGAGGATGAGGACAACTCTCCTACCAGGCTATGGCGCATCCACACCATCTCCTTCTGCAATCCACATGACAGCCTGGCCCCTGCCATCGTTTCTTCTTTTCTCATCATAGAAGTCTGCTTACAGACCACAAAAATAGAAGCCTGTCTCCTAGTTACGCTATCCTGACTCCAGAAATCCCTGTGTTTTGGTTAGAAGACCAAAGTTAGGAGTTTCTCAACTCTATCTCCGGTTACTCCAAAATCCACAACAGACACTTACTGTACGTCAAAGGAAAACAGATGTTTACCGTCTACTTTTTTCCTCATCCTCTCCCCAGAAAGGTCTTCTTAGGCCACTTCAAACCACTTCTCCAAAACAAGAAACTGCAGCCTCAGAGGAAGACAAGCAGCTGTTTTGACAGGTCTGGCCCCTGTTCAAATATTGCAATACAAGCCTTGAGCAGTAATACATTGCCATCAATAAGGAGTTCAACTAAAGTACACTGCCCTGCCCCTAACACACCGATCATCTACGCCAGGCTACATACAAAGACAGGAACCACCACGTTGTCTGTCTGCAGAAGAAGGGTGGCAAATAAAGGAAGAACGCAGGCCCTGCACTCTACCAATGTGTATTCTCCTATGACAGGAGCAATGTTAGGCAATAGATCAGAGGAAGTGACAAATGCCAGATGAAGTTAAAAAGCTATCTGTGCTCAGGCATTGCTCCACTCTTCTTTTCTTGCTTTTTCTTTAATAAACCACAAACCACACCTCTGCTCACAGTCCAAACAAATAATTCCTCAAGAAGATGTTAATGCTGTTCCACCTTGATGCTGCCACACAAGTCCTCTGGCTGCACCAACGTGACAGACATTAGGATGGAGGCAGCATCCAACCCCATGCAGTGCACACTGAGCAGGGGAGGCAGCTCAGTGCTGCAGGGACCACAACATGCTGGGAAAGCTCCTCGCAGTGCAGATAGATAACAGCACTCACGCATTAGCCCAGTGGCTGTCACAGACAGGATGAGCTGCACGTGGGCTTTGAATGCAAGAGCTCATATTTCATTTCTGCCCATCATTTATTCCTCATACAGCAGAATCCTGTACTCCTGAAATCCCAGGTGCTTGCTGCAAAGATTCTTATGAAGCTGCAAATCAATGGCAGCAATTTCAAACTGAGCAGCAAGTGGCCAAGTCTTATTTTTATGAAATCTTTGAAAAATGACATTAGAGGAGAAAAAGAGATTCTGAAGAATCAGAACTACCATTAGACATTGAGGATGCGAGAGCATTTTTCTCCCAGTGTTGCACTACATGCTAGAGTATTTTATGTCTGCATAAGACTCTATGTTATAACACCTAGCGCACACAGCCAGCATCCTTATTGCAGAGCATGTCATTAAAGGACACAGATGTGTCCCAGCCAGAGGTGAGCTGTACAGACTGATCAAAATATGCCAGTGAAGCTACAAAAACCCTCCAAGCTGTCTCGAGGCAGAAATCCATCTCTCTTCAGTCAGAAAGATGCAACCAGCTGCAGAACTGCTCTGCTCCAGTGCTGAGTCCCACAGATGCCCATCTGTCTTTAACAGCAACCAGGCAGAACCAGGCAGCAGTCAGTCTCTGTTTTCTGGTGAGCACCACAAAGCTGAGCGCTCTGCAATACTCACAAGGAAGCTGCCGTCTTTCTAAGGTTCCCTAAAGAAGCCCTTCTCCCTGACGAAGGTAGGAGATAAAAATACACACATGCACTCCCACACAGCTCACAGCTGCACAAAGCATATGGTAACCTTGTGAGGATGAACAAATACATTTGTGTCTAAAATACCGATAGAGAATTCAAAATATCTGCTGATCAGAATCTGTGTGAGAAGCAATCATTGGTTTTAAGAGATTGATAGGACCCTGATAACAGACTTCTTAATGGCCTGATGCTGCCTCTGCCTTGCAATCGCCCCAGCTCCAGAGGCTACACAGCCTTCAAACTTACAAGAGGATCTACATACTGTGGGTGAAGACAAGGTGTTTTCCTTGGTGCTGCATGGTTTGCTGAGGCTGGATGACAAGCACCCCAACCAACTCTGCTCTACCATCCACCTGCAAGCCAGCACTGCCCGCATCCCATCAAGATACACACTTCAGAGCTCTCCAGCCCCTGCATCCAAAGCTCCTCAGGACAGGAGGAGCTCAGTGTTCAGACAAGCTCAGCGCTGCCCATCCTTGTGACTATTTGTGCTGGGAGCTGGCAGTGTCCACTTGCACAGTGGTTGTCAGTGCAAGTTAATTGTCTGAGCTCAGTGACTACAGCTACCATCTCCAAGTGAAGCTACTGGGATCTAGCTAACAGCCTGGAACAAAGGGAACTTCTACTGGGTGAAGCAACACTATGAAATGCTGCATTCACAGGAACTATCTGGCCCTTCCTTCTTTTTTCCACACAGAAATATGCTATCCTAGCAAGCAAAAAGTCCTGAGACCATGGAAAACATCTCCACAACTCTGCATTGAAACTCTAGAAAATTCCTCAGACAACTCCTAGTCAAAGCACAGTCTGCCCTCTACTCACCTTCCCTCATTGCAGAGCTCCTCTCTATCACTGACAATAAGGAGGAACTAATTGCTGAGATCTCCCACTTCCCCAAGAGCATCAAGAGGACCTCCCAGAGCTTTGGTTACTGCAAGGACTGGCACAGAACTATTTCCCATCACCATCCCTGCTGATACTGCAAAACAGACTAAGGTTTAACAAAATACTGTTTTTATCCCAAAGAGGATTAAGAACCATCAGTGTTAAGCAGGTGTATGAGAAGAACAAATTTCAGGAGGGCTGATGGCAGCTCAGGCACTCTTCTTTGCTCTCAGGACTGAAACTCTCACCGTTGATCAGCTGCAGAAGCTGCATTTCAGAACCACATTTCAATTGGAAAGAACGCTCGTAGGTTCGCATTCCTAAAGCCAACAGCAGCTTACAGCTGTGCTTTACACCTTGTATGGCACAGGTATACAACAGTAATGTCACCTCTTCTTCTTCACATCTCTTTCTGAGCACCCCTAATTTTCACTGTGATACCAGAAGATGTTATTGCAGTTCACTCCTCAGGACTGTTAATTACAAAGCAAGCATCGAAGATGAGACCACTCCTAACTATAAGTCTGATTAACTCTACTGGAAATGCTTAGCGTTTACATGAGCCAGAACATTGTGAACAAATTCTGTGCTAAAAAACATTACAGTCCTGTATATGCTGGAAAGCCCCCACAATTCACTCAGCTCAACTACTCTGATCAGGAGAGCACATCAACCCTGCGTTAATCCCAGTTACACCAGTGAGGGAATGCTGTTTAGAAGGATTCACCCCACTGTAGCTGAAAGTCTGTTTCCAAGCTGCAATTTTCCAGCTGTTCATCTGAAGGACAGGTCAGCAGCTACTCACGCACTGCTGAAACAACAACAAGCCCATTCCCTTCCCTGTTCTTTTAAGGGGAGAAAGCATTTCAAAGTCTAATGATGATACATATTTAAGCAGTGACGGTGCTAGCGAGCTCAGCACTGATAGTCATGCAGGGAGAAGGCACGGCTGGGCTGGGCTGAGCTGTCACCTGATGCTGCCTCACTCAAACACAGACCCAGAAAAGCAAGGTGATAAACACCGGTTCCTCCAAGCACTATCCTCTCTCAGATTTGGAAACCTAAGACACAGACCTTTAAAGATGCAAGCAGGAGCAGAACACACAGCGCTAGGTAGTATTTTGCTCTCCAGTTTCAGTGAGATGTTTCATATAGAACTTGGGGCAGTTTCTATAAAACTAGCTGCCACAAAAGCAATTCTTCCATTTAATAAGCCAGTAAATATTTCTGAATGACCGATGTATCTTACAAGGATAGCAGAAATTTTATTAGCACAAGCAGTCTTGAAAGAGAAACTGCTCCATCTTGAAAAGCCAACTCAAAAAAGCCTGCACTGATTTCTTATGCTAAATTACACTTTCCATAAACAACTCCCTGCATCATAAAGCTCAGCCCTCCAGCCCAACTACAAAAACAGCAGGTATCATGTCAGGACACCACTGATTTTAGTGGAACTATAGCAACTTATGCTGTCAGTATGAATCTGACATAGTCTCTCTCTACCAGGGCAGAGATGCTATTTCAGCAGGTATTACTTTAACAGGAATCCAGTGAAATCATTAACAGAGGAATTTGAGTCAATGAGATGTTAAGTACTTGCTATAATTACATATTATTGCTGTTTCTGCTGACAGCGCAGCCCAGGAGGTAGGAATTCAATGATTTATCCACCAAATATCTGAAATCACAACCATAAAATGAAATCAGATCTGAATTTGTGCTCTATTATCTTTATGTGCTGTCTGCCGACTTTATGGAAAGCCATGTAAAAAGCCACACTTCTACATTGGTTCTGTGGTTAAAAACTTGTCACGTTTTACAAAGCAAATATAGAAGCCTTGATAGGATATTAGAACAGATATTGCTTAATGCTGCAGCAAAATGAAAAACATCTTAAGAAAATGTGAGGGTAGGAAGCACACAGGCCATTAACCCCCAGCACGCATCTTCCAGCACATTGAGGTAATTCTGCTGAGTTTTAACAAAACCAGGAGTTGGCCGCAGCTAACAGGAAAGCATTCAGCTCCCCACTCCCACAAGACACCCATTAAGTTTTAACCTGAAAGCTGAACGTGTCAGAACAATTAACACAACAGACCTCTGGGTCTTTGGTAGAGCCCTTCCGAAGCTATTGCCTGGAAAATAAATGCAAACAACGTATTGAGCACGTGATACACAAGAAGGGCTCACCAATGATATTTTTATTTACATTTCACAAGGTCTCCCTACAGTCTGCATTTCTGAGATGTGTCAGAAATAACCAAGTGACGGCAGCATGACCTTACCTCCCGCATTGTGAAGACTCTTTTAGCAAAGAGACACTCTTATGTTCTACAATCCTGCTAAAGATGCTGGAAACCAAAAGAAATTTTGCAAGGGCTGATGTTTAAGTACATTTAAAACCCAAAAGCTGAGTGGTTTCAGACTAAGAACCACCCCAAGCATTGTTCTGAGCAGGGGCTGTGGGCAGCACTCCTTAAAGCACAGGCTCACCAACATCCCGCTTTGGAAAGGAAGGCAGAGAGTGATTCAAAGCTTGTGCTGGAAGGAACAGGCAACATTCCTTAAGATTCACATTTTCACGTATCACAAAAAAAAAAAAAAAAAAAAAAAAAGGAAAGGAAAGGAAATTTGCAGTGGAGATATCAATCTGCTTCTAAATACCACTAACTACCTTTGCACATTGGAACCCCGGCCAAACATCTGACATTTAAAAGCACCAATGACATCATGCTCCCAGGGAACTTAAAAGCCACTTTTGCCCTGAAGTACAACAGGGACAGAGCACAGGAGCTTATCTCGCAGCTCCCTAACTTGGTGAGGTTTGTTTTGCTGTGCAGCTCTAACAGCAGCACTAAGGCACCGTGCTCTCTGTCAGAAGCAGCTCTGCCCTCCTTCACAAAAGACTCTCAGCCATCCAGAAAGCACCAATGAAACACAAGGAAGGAAGAACGAATCGAGTCCCCAGCAGCGTTTCACAGCCACTGAAAAAATCCCCAGGATCTCTGCTATGCTGCTGTTCAGTTTGTTAACATTTAAACCATCCCCACGTTCTAAGTGCCCAGCTCTATCATCAGAAAGGAAACATGGATTTAATGTGAAACAAAGAGCGCAGAAATTCCTCAGCTTGTAAGGCAGTTGTTTGGCACCCTCGCTATTCAGATTAAGTTTCCTTCTTGCTTACTCCCTCCATTTCATCCCTTCACTCTGATATCCAGAGGTGCCATCCAAGCATTCAGCTCAACGTAAAACCTGCCTGCTTCTGATAAGGTGCAGAAGCCGGAGCAGAAAAGGCTTTTTTCCCCACCCTCCCCAAACTGCTATTGAAACAAGCTTCTCATTCAAGCACACCTGACTTCTAGAAGCCATGTCTATAACGCCAGTCAATTAAATTCACACTTCACTCCTGTCAATACACACTAATGGCTACAAATTCTATGTTAACATTGGCCAAGTCAACAGGAAAGGGGAAAAAAAAACCAACCACAATACAGCCGAGGCTGATGTCTTCACTTCCTACTGGAGCAGTGCTGGATGTTACAGAAGTTCAGCCTGCAAACCGTCAGCCACAGCAGCACTTAGTGCCATTCAGGAGCTTTGGTGTGAATTTGATCATTTTGCAAACAATTTTTATCTCCTGCAGACCACAAACACAATACGACAACTGAAAGTCAAGATAAATTCCATTTGGTCTCAACGCTGCCCTGAGAAGAGACTGTTATACTTGAACTCAGTAGGAAAGCTCTTAAAGGCAAAATCAAACAGAATCCAAGCAGGTTTTGCATCTGAAGTGATGCACAATTTGCCGAGTGAGGAAAAAAAAACAACAAAACCCACAATTTTTTCTTGTACTCGAGTAGAGTTATGACTCAACGCTCACTTCTGTGAAGAAGGGGTCATTTTCAATGACCAAGCTGTACTTGGAAATGACAGTTTTAGGCTACTGTATCCCTTCTATTGAAGCTTCGGACTGTAGGATGTTACTTGCAAAATAAGCTCATTGCTTCAGCACAGAATGGTTTGCAAACAGCCGCCCTTAGACTGAACACGGAAAATTCTTTGCAGATTGTTCCACCACTGAAAATACGGTTAAGGTGAAAAAAAATACCCTCTGTGGCCAAATTAAACAGGAGGGAGAATCTGGATATTGGGATGGAATGTAATTACCCAGGTTGGAACTTGCCCAGGACACTCTTGCTTGGAGTAGCCAAAGCGATCTGGCTATTCAACGCTAAGAAATAGCCAAGAACACATATTTACAAGTAACATCCTCTCTCATCCCTAATACCACCCTCCTGTCAATGAAACTGGTTTGCAACACAATGCAAGCCCTTCACTGCAGCCAGCACCCTCCTGAGACCTGCAATCAGCCAGCACATCACCTCCACCCGCCCTCCTTCAGCTGCAACAATTTGTGCCATCACAGCAGCATGGGCACTGACCTAAATACGAGACATTTGTAACAACAGGAAGCTCTGAAGTGCCTAAGTTGCCCTGTTACTGATACACTAATCAGAAGTCACCCAAAACAGTCCTTGTTAACCAAAATGTTTAGTGCTTTCAGATCAATGCTTACATTCAACATTCAGAATCAGTCAGCCCTCAGAAAAACCTCCCTTCTCCCTAAACATAAGAGGCACAAGGCAGCCTAAAATGAGACTTAGACTCTGCTGCTAAGAGCTGTCTGACAATAACTAAAGTACAAACCAATTCTAAACACCTGGGAAATGTACTTGAGATTCCCACCACCCACTTCTGTTGTTTGCCACTAGATAGGATCAGAACAAGAACATAAAAGCTACAGCCCCAGCACTGTGCCCAAACCAGACCTGCTATTCTCAGACCCAACACAGGAGCCTTAAGAGAGCAGAGGTGATGGGTTTTCAGGAAGGTCAGCCCTGGCCGCAAGGTGAGAGAGGACAGTGTCTAATCAGGGTTGTTCCCCTACCAACACTAACAGCGTTACATGCACCTCCCAGCACTGAAGGGGATTTGGGACTGTAGGGGCTTCTAATCAGCCACAAAATGACAAAGAACACTGTGAGAATAAAAGGGTACATGGTCAGAATGGAGGAGAAAATACCCCAAAGAGCTTCATTGGAAAGGGTCGATGTGCATCACTTCCCCTGCGTAAAGCAGCACATCACTGAGCTTTCCAGGGAGCTCTTTCCCCTAAATAGACACGATCCTTAGGCAAATATTTCCCAGCACAAGAATGCTACAAGTATTCAAATACACGCTGGTGTTGAAGTTGCTTCAGTTCCTACTGGAGCTCTTGAAAAACCCACTTTGCCTTTTTCCTCTGCTAAAAAAAAAATCAGAGCTCTGTGATCACCACTTAAAGTTCAAAAACTGTTTAAATCCTTCACACACACAACCACAATCCAACGCATGGACAGGAAGAAAGCTGCACGCTAAGGTAGAGTTGTAAATATTTACAGATAGCAGCTTTCAGAGCTATCAGGGCACGTGGGCATTGCCCAGAAATCACTATAAGAAAGCACCGAGTAAAACAAAGATATCTTCAATTGACTTTTGTTTGTCCTCTGCCTCTCCAGGATGAGGGGCTGCTCAACCACCCCCAACAGTGGGACGGTAACACACAGTTAGGTGACACCTGGCTTAAACCCTTTGATTTGTCCCCTAACAGCACAGGGAGGGGGGTTAGCATCCTAAATAAACACCAAATAAACCAGCAAAACAGCAGTTCCTATCAGACTCGCTAAGGGATTTTTATATATGAACATAAACAAGAGCTATATATTAATATATATATAAAAAAATCAGGATTCCTACAGTGTTTCTAAACGAAATGCACTGCTCCAGCTGCAAACTTTTAGAAGCGATGCTGCCTACCTTTCTCGAATTGCCTACACAGCCTGTGTTGTCTTCTATTGGTCGTCCCGTTTTTCCCCTAACGTGGGATTCTAATTTTAATTAAAAAAAGCCCCACCCAAGAAGGTGAACTTCCATCAATTAAACGGGGAGGCGAAGAACTAGGAAGGATCTTAAAATGGATGCGGCAGATTCTTTTGAAAAAAGAGCAACATGTTGCAATCACCTTTCATTTTAGGGGAAGGGAGGGATTCCCTGAAAGGAACAGAGAAGCGTGGAGGAAGGGAGGGGGTGAGGGGGGGGCAGGCTGCGATAAAAACGGCCCTGGGCTTTATTTTACCTAAAAACTTCGCTTTCCCCTCGGTTAATAGAGGAATGGGGACGGGGACAGCCACCCGCCAACCCCCCCTTACCGCGGAAGGCTGCGCGGCGGCAGCTCGGGGAGGAGGAGGAGGAGAGAAAGCCACAGAGAGGAGAAAAAGAAAATGGCGCAGAGACTAAGTCCCGACCGCCGACACGGCGACTTTCCAGCGAGGAATCGGGGCCTAAAGGAAACCCAAAAGGGACCGATGGGGACGGATCGGGGGCCTCCGATGCCCCCTCTAAAGCAAGAGGCGGTCGGGGGGGTTCGGGGAGGGTGGGAAGGGGGCGCGGGGGGCGGCTCGATGGGAACAATGGGGCCGGTGAGCGCGGAGCCGGGACTTAGTCTCTGGGACGCCATGTCTGCGCGGCGCGGGGCGCGTCGGGGCCCACTCACCGTTGGCTCGGAAATCCGCCTCGATCTGCGGGGAGAGGAGACAGGGAGAGGACGTGAGAAAAGCCGAACAGGGAGGGGGGGCCGCGTGTGTTTAGCGATGAATTCGGGGGGAGGGACGGCGGGTATGGATCCCCCCTTCTATTTAACACCCCCCCCCCCCCCCCCCATGAAAATTAAATACCAAACGAGGAGACAGCGGCACGATGCGGAACGCGGCCCCGGGGATGGGGGGGGTGGGAGCGGGGTGTTGAGGGCAACATACATTCGGGAAGGGGGGTTAAAGGGGGGAAAGCAGAAAGAACCGGTAACACCAGCCCCCCCTCCTGAGGGATCTCAGCCCCCAGCCGAGCGGCACCGACCGGGACAGCGAGTCCCAGCGGGTCCGACGGGGATCACACACAGCCGGGTACGGGCCCCACACGGCCGGAGCGGAGGGGAAGCGCCTCCTCAGGGCCCCACCGCGATGGGAACCGAGGGCCATGAGCCGGACTCCCCCGGGACTCACCTGGGAGTCGTTGTGCAGCTGGTCCCCGCTCATACCGGAGGCTGCGGGAGATGCCGAGCGGAGCGAAGCGGGAGGAGAGCGAAGCGGAGAGGAGCAGAACTGAGCTGAAGCCGCCGGGGACGCGCGGAGCGGGGAAGCGACGCAGAGCGCAGCCCCTGGCTCCTCAGCGGTTGTGTAACAGACACTAAGTCCTGGTTTCGGCGCACTGCGCAAGCGCGAAGCCTTTTACCCGCGGGGCGGAGCCGGGCGCTGTGAGGGACGGCCGACGGGAAACGGCAGTTGGGTTATTTGCATAATAGGCCCCGCCCATCCGTTAGAACATTTGCATATTAGCCACGCCCCCACCCGTCCACTCCGCCGAAGGCAGCCGATTGGCTCGCTCCCGCCCGCGCGCTCGTAAAACACACGTAGCCCCGCCCCTTCCTCCCTATCCTCCAATCGCGCAACACGACCTTGCTCTTTATTTGCATACTTAGCCCCGCCCCTCAGCTCCCCTCCCCGCCTCGCAACGAGCCCGGCGCATTGTGTAAGAAGCCGTCCCCTGCTGTGAGCACAGTGCGCATGCGCCTAACCACACCCGGCGGCAGGGTTGATTTGCATGTTAAGCCCCGCCCCCATCCATTAGGCCACGCCCCCGGGCTGTCAGGGGAACATGGCGGCGCCCAGGCGGGGTGTCCTCATGGCACCACGGGAAGCTCCTGCTGTACATTGCGTGGCCTAGCAGGGCTTGCCCAGCCTGAACATGAGCTATGAGCTATGGAGCAGGGGCACAGCAAGTGCTGGGTTGTGTGGGGCTGGAATGCAGAGGCTGCAGTAACCCTGCAGAGATTACATTGTGCTCAGTGCTGTACACATGCCCTGCATCCACACACAGCTGGTGCTGAGGGGGGGATGCAGATCAGACGGATCTGGGCTGACATTACAGTCAAGGACAGCGATGCTGCATTGCAAATGAGAGCTTCCTGCTTTAAAGAGGAACATCAGCCAGCGTGATTCTTCTTCCAGCGTAAACGGGCCTTTTATTTTTCTCTCACAAGGAAACCGAGAGTAAAAAGGAAACAAAAGCCGTATCTTCTCTCAGCTAACATGAGGATGAATCATGTACCTTCCTAAGAGAACAATCCCCTGCCTCGACCTCAATCTGAAGGCATTTGCTTCTGTTCTGCAGCAGCCCTGCTGAACCGAGATCCTTTTCGATGTACTAAATGGCAGGTTTAGTATGCGTGGCTGGTATGTGTCTCACAGGATTGCTTCCAGGCTTCTTGCAGCTGCCATCCTGTGCTGCAAGACACACTGTACCTTTCCTCAGCTTCTTTACACATCCTGAGCTTTGATTTGACACTAAAATAATCCAGCGCTGCCAGGCTATCTGAAGAGACGCACCAACATGTAAGCAGAGACAGCAGCCACCTATTTGCACTGCATATTTATACCCTGTAAAGGGAAAGCTCTGTCACTTTCTTGCAGTCTTCAGAAGAGGATCTGAGGACTTCCTTTTTCACCGAGAGCAGGCAAATATTTCTTGATTTAGACGTGTTTATTATGCAAACTGCTTTAGTCACTGTTAGGTTTTTAAATATAAACACAATGGAAAAGCTGTTTTTCAGACACCTCTCCTGCTGGAAGAGGTGTTTGCCCTTAGCTCACAGGAACAAGATGATGGCAGGCTTTGCTCTCAGAACAGCCAAAGGTTTGAGCCTATCCTCGCTGCCACACAGAGGTGTAGGGGCTGTATCTTGTGATGTGTGACAGCCTGAGCACAGCCTCACACATCTCACTTTAGGCATTAGAAATTTGTAATAGCCATAAGAAACAACAGTTTTGTGTTAAAGCTTAAATATCTCCAGGGTCCCAAGAAACCTTGCTCAGGTGGCCTTGCATGAAAAGGAGCTGCTGCAACACCCACCGTGCTGCTGCGGGCTGTGATCAGAGGAAAGGATCACTTTGCCTTGTAGCAGCTGCCATCTTCAGGGGCTTTTGCAGGCACGCTTCTGGGTGCAAAAGGGAGCATCCGAACTGGCACAAGAGGCTCAGTACTGTGCTCTGCAGGACTCTGCTGACAGCCAGCCAGATGAACTCTGGACACAAAAGAAGCTGCCCAGTTTCTAGTTCATGTCTCAGTAAAGGCTGTGGTCTCTGCTCTCCTGCAGGGTTGGCTGTTCCTGGAGTCTTTAGCAGGCATAACCATGAATCCTTGCTAGGCTACTTGCACCTCTTGGTGCTGGGAGGCTCTGAGTGGAAACAGGACGTGGCACATACAGGTCATACTGCTGTACCACCAGCCCTTCCAACTGCAGCATCTGGCAGCGACATGGTTGTTTGGACCCACTTCCCTGGCAATATTGTGTGCACCCCATCAAGATAAACAGGGGAAGATCACACCTCCAAGTGCTGTGGTCCCACTCTGTCTCTCCCAGGGCACCTCAGGACAGCCGTACATCACTATCAGGCTAATGTAGCCTCAGTGATTGCTTGCAAAATGAAACCTCTGGAAATTATAAATTAAATAATCATACCAGACATAAATCCTATAGGAAGCTCTCCTTAATTCCAATGAATTCTAAGCTTGGATTTATTCTGTATTCTTGGGGCTTCTTGCAGTGCTTAGGCTCAGGATTCTCATTTTGGCAGAGGTAGGTGAGCAGCTTTACAGACAGCATGGTTCTATATCAGAATGGGATCCCACAGCTTTCTCCAGTCAAACTTCCTGTGCTAGGATGGGATCTGCAAGTGCAGGAAATCCCCTTGGCAGACCAAGTCTGCAACTACACTGCATACTTCTGTTTTTACCAAATGTCACCCCAAAGGGTGCACAGGGCTGTGGCTTGCAGTGAGGAGTGGGGACTGATTCCCATTGGGAACTACCTCTGGTGTGTACAGCAAGAGCAGGATGCCTGCCTTCTCAGGGCACTGTAGCCAGCGTGGCATTGTGATGCACCAGCCAGAACAGGAGGAAGCAGGGGCTGAGCCCTGTTACCTTCTTCACTTGTTGATGTCTTATCTGGGAGCTGCAATAGGTGCAGCTGCCACCATTCAGCAGCAACATGTTGCTCCATATAGGTCACTGGCCAGTACAAGGGGGAATGCTCCAGCCGGTCTTAACAGCTCAGGTTTCACACTGAAAAAAGTGGAAGGTAAAAACAGATGAGAGGCTGTAGACCTACACAGTACACAGATCCTGTACACACAAGTCCCTGCCCCCCATAGCCCTCTTTCCACACCATTATCTTGCTTTCAGCATCATGCAAAGCCAACTGCATAGCATTCACTCAGTTTTTCTCTTTTATGCTCAGCTTTACTATATAATGCATTTTAAGTTTTACAACAAAGCAAACTTCATAGGGGAATATGTCCCTAGATCAGTGTCTTGCTTGTAATAGCTCAGGTCTCTGACCCTCTCCTGGGGTACAGGAGGAGGCACACAACATTGCCAACTCTTTCATTTTTTCAGCAGATCCAAGATACCAGAGTTTGCTTATTCTGTTTTCTATGATGTTACCTCATAAGAATCTCAGCTTTTGTTAGAGGCAGCAGCAGCAAGTTTCCCAGCACTCATAATTTAGGGACAATGTCTTTTAAAAAGGCTTTGGATATTAAACAAGTTCACTCTGCCAACGAAGAAATAACAAGTGACCAATTACAAAAGAGACTTAGACCCTGAAATCCTATATTTAGAGCCTGTTGTGTTTTATTTTATTTTTTTGGGGGGGGATTTTAGCTCATTTGTATAACAGCTGTGGTTTGGACACTCACATTGCCAGCCTGCCATTTTTCACAGTCAGAGACCTGAGTGCTGTGCAGTATTCCAGCTCAGTGTATCCTGTAAACCTGTTGTCACTAGAACAAAGCAACACTTATCTGAAATAGGAACAGTCAGATGTATGGCTTCCTGCTCACTCTTTATTAGAATAGCCTGCTCCAAACATTCATACCCACTCATACAGTTGAGTGCTTTGAAACAAAATCGTCTTGATGCTTTGAAAGCTCTCTGTTTTGCACTGTAATAAACCACAGCAGTTATTCACAGTTCAAGATGTAAGAAGGGGCCAAACTAAGCAGAACCAGCAGATACTGCTGTAAACAGGAACTTACAGCGCTTTATTCCTCTGGGCCACCTTTGCCTTCTTGATCCCAGCAAATAAAGACTATCAAAAACCCATAAGCAGTGCCTTGCATCAACCTGTCCTGGTGTTAGTTCCCAAAACAATGCCTTGGATATGCAGCATTCTTCATCACTCTCCTCTTGGCAGCATGGGGAGCCCCAGAGCACACCACAAAAGCCACCAGGGCATAACATGGCAAGCGTGGGGGGGTGCAATGGGTTGGCTCTTTTTCAGTGCTGTGTTGCAAGTGTAACCGAGATAAGGAACCATCTCATATAATCTCCATCCCTGGAATGGATTTCTCACGAATTCAGACCAGCCAGTTTCACTTCTTTTTCTCCCTCAGCTATTTTCTGTTGCTGTTTCTCACACAGTGGCACGATGCTGTGATGTGGATTCCTGACACTGCAAGGAAAGAGTCCAAACGTTTCTATTCATATCAGAACTGCTATTAAAACTACTCCCAGCTAAATTTGGTACCCACAGTTAATAAATGGTTCTCCACCACGGTACAGTGAGATAATATTTCCCCTGGCTGTAGCGTTTTCCATCCAAAGGATGGAAGAATCCCCATTTCGGGAAAGAAACTGCTCACTTGGAGTGCTTCCATTTCTGGAGCCACGCCACGTGGAGAACGCTGGGCTGAGCTCCAGGAGGTCTGAGCAGCCAAAACCCATCCAAAAAATTAGTGGGAGTGCTGATACTCATAGCTGTGCCCCAGAGCCCACCCTGCTGCACCAGGAGCAGTTTGAAACGTGGCCTTAGAAAGCTTTGCTCCAGCCAGCTTAGAGAGCTGGAAGTTCACAGAGCCTACTGGAAGGGTTCCTGAAACAGAGGCTGAGGTGGATGTGATTGCAGACGCACCTTCCTCATACCCAGATGCATTTCCTTTCTGCACTATTCTGCCCTGCATCCATGATCCTCCTGCTCCAAGACTCATTGCCATTTACAACCCACTGATGTGCTATGGACTTTTTACCTACAGCTTGTGCCAAAGATGTTCTTTAGCACAGCACAAGTCCAGCCAGTTGCTTAGCCTAAAGAAATCAGTGTCCCCAAATCCCAAAGGATGCCCTTTCTTGTGCAGCCCTGTTAATTGCTTTATTAGCCTCACTACTCACCAAATTGCTTCTTCTATACGGTGGCAGTGGGTGAGATAGCAGGACTGCCATAATCCCTCAGTCCTTGAATGCCTCAGCACTCTGTGCTCCCCATGACAGCTTTGAGGGCTTCTGCTTTGCCATATCTCAACAGCAAACAGGGTGCCTGCCCCTTATCCTTAAGAACTGCAAATCCTGCTGTGCTTCAATTCCTCCCCCCACAGCTGCTACTCACAGCTCCTCCCCAGCAGCACAGGTGGACGATGGGATGAGAAATGCAGGTGTGGGATACCAGCTAGAGTGATTTAAAGGTGATTTAACACTGTTACCCTGATTAATAGCACCAGTTTGCTGCCCAGCTGAGGATTGCTGATATGACATTGCAGAGGGACGTGGGGGCTGCAGGCTGTCACCTGGAGCTGAAAGAAGCTGGGGCAGCCTTGCACTGCCCTGCTGTCAGGCTGAGGCTGCAACTGCTGTGCAATCCAGCGTGCTGCTATTGCAGCTTTTGACTGACTCTAAATCAGATTTTAAGGACCGCTGTTGGAGTGATTCTGGCCCAATGCACACATTTTATCAAAATAGATAGCTCCGAGTGCCTACATCACTCTTTTAAAGTTTACTTAACTTGATTTTAGCTGGAAGGCAGTTATTTCCTAGAACAGCCTGCATTGCTAACGTCACACAGCCACCAAACCCCAAAGTGATCAGGAAATCCTCCATGGCCACAAGTGGAAACAACCACCTCCGAGTGACTGTGCTGGGGAAGAGGTGAAGAAGTTAATTGTAAGGACACAATAACAAATCTCACATGGTGAACAAAAATAACCGTGGAACTGGCTTTAAAAACAATGAGCTTTTTATCAGACTAATATTTGGTGGTATTAGAATTATTTGAAAAATGACTTGTCACCTTTGGTGGGTTTTAGATTCAATAAAATCCTTGGGCCCTTCTGGAGCAGCAAGATGTATTTGCATGTTCTACAAAGCTTTGCATAAGAGAAATGCAAGGTAACTGTTGCTGACACCATGGGTTTCACAGCCCCTACCAGAAATCCACATCCCACAAAGAGAGACTGGATTTAAAATAATAAACATAATTTTCTTTTTGAATCCCAACGTCCTGAAGGTGCTCTTTATTATGGTTTTTATGATGAGACGGAATAGAAACACAGAGGCAATCTGCTTGATATAGCTGCTCTGATTTAACACAGTAGCAAATCAGTGTAATTAGATCAGTGATTAGACCTTATGTGAGCACACCATCATGCCATGGGAGGCTTAAACCATTGGGAATTACTCTGTTAGGTCAGAAAAACTTAAATGCTGACTTCTGGACCCAGGGCACCACCAGCCAGAGAGGGAGCATCACAGAAGGGCATGGACCAACTCAGCGGTGAGATCATTCATGAGATCTCACCTTGGATCTGTGTCCATATGTACATTTATACAGACACACAAAACACACACAAGTCATCATGGCTGTATGGAGCTCTGATGCTATGGAGATATCACACAGCCTTGGGTAAGCACCTGTCTGAACTGTTTGTTAATTTAATCTATCTGATTGATGATGAGGAGGCTGCAAAGAGCACCCAGCCCTGGCATTTTGGGATCATTCCATCTCTCCTTCCTGCACAACTGCATCCACTGCCCAAATCCAATCGTGTCCCCAGATCCTGCAGCACTTGGGCTCACCCTGCTCTGCTCCAACTGCACCAGCAGCTCTGGAGTTACTTCTCATTTGCACTCATCTGGCCTCATTTTTGTGCTCCTTTGTACCAAATGGCAGCCACATGCCTGAGATCCAATTATTTTCATGACCATTATAAAAGCTAATAAACTTCAGAATGCCTCCAGTCGCTCTGTTGGTGCCTTTGTGCAATCACCAGGGCAAGAAGCAGCCGTGCTGTCAGTACGTGCAGCCGGTACAGGCACCCTGGGGGCAGTCAGGATGTGCTCGTGTTGCTTACAACTGTGCAGGGCAATTGCTTGGCCAGTAATTTAAATATAATGTGCCTGAATAGCAGCAGCCCAAATTGCCACTAGCAAGGGAGCAGAGGGGCAGGTCTGTTTCCAGAGATGTTTTCTGCTTCAGCCAGGGGAGGATATTTGCTGGCTCCTGAATCCATACCAGGGGAGAAAGGTGTTTTTACCCCTTTTCTTTTGGTATAGACATTGACATTGATGTGGAAGTGATAGGATGGTCCAACTGTGCTGTCCTTCATGCCACATCCCATGCTCCACATCTCAAGGCTGCTGTCTCATCCTTGCAGCTACTCTGTGACAGTCACAGTCACCAACAAAAGCCGGAGATGCCCCAATACAAGTGCAGCCAGCTGGAAACCTGCAGCCCTTATGCCCTGACCTCTGGGGCCCCCAGACTGCCATTAGCATTGGCTTTGTGCTGGAAGGGGCTTTCTGGGTCCCAGTGCTGCTGCCCAATGGATAGGAGCAGCAAACATCTGGATTGCAGCAGTCCCAGATGTGCTCAGGAGCATGGCGCAGAGGGGTAAGCAGCTGTAGCTCAGCTCTAAGCCTTTGGGACCTGAGCTATCAGCAGTCCTCTGCCTGCAGGGACCTCAGCTTGCAGCCAGCTCAGCTCTCTCCAAGTTCAGATTTGGGAAGGGAGCCCCAAGTGCCCATCCATGGCCATGGGTGCAGCCGAAGCACCAGGACTAATGGGAGCCAGGATGTGCAGGGCACAGCACTGAGCATGCAGAGTGCCAGGATCAAGGAGCAGGCACAGAGCAGGATTTCAGGTCCTCTCTGCTCACCAAAGAACCCTGCAGAGCAGATTTGTGGCATCCCATCACTGAAATCTCCTTGCTTGGAGCTGAGAGCACCTGTTTGGATTTTCCTGCTTTCAGCCCAGTCCTATTTAGAATTCAAAACTTGCAGCCTTTATTTATTTTATTTTACATTTCATTCATCTCGGTGGATGAAAATAGCCTACACAGTTTCAATTCTCTCTTTTCTTTTTCTTATCTTTGGTTTTATTTTCTGAATTGGTTTCACTCTCAGATGTTTGGTGGGTTTTTTTTTGCTTTTTTTTTTGTTTTTTTTTGCTGCAGAAAATAGATATTCCTCTAGCTGAAGAGTTCTGCCTTGGTTTAACAGCTATGGAGGAACATGGCCCAAAGATGTGTGACACCCCTGTGCTGTGGCCACAGATCCTGCCCATGTGCCCTGGCTGCCAAAACATGATAAATGGAATGGGCTAATTCCTGCAACCACTGAATGTATGAGTAGAGGATTTGCACTCAGCTCCTGGGCTGCATGCAGGGAGCCTGCCCTGTGTATACAATGGGGCAGCACCCCCAGCCATGGGGCCCAAATCTCTGCTTCCCACTCCATTCCAAGGGCGCATGCAGAGCTCACAAAGCTTCTAACCAAAACGTAAAGGCTGAGTGATATCAGCATTTTGGTTAAAAACACGCCTGCAGTGGTTACATACTTCAATGTGCACGTGTGCAAAGACAGCAAAACACCTTTGAATGCGTGGCTGAGTCTCTGAAACCTGTAGTGGGAAGTGAGATTTTTATTCCTTGCATTTGAAATGTCACCCAGAGGATGACAGCATTACTGCTATTAATGTAAGTGTGCACTGTGATCTTTTCCTGCTGCAACACGTGTGGGTGCTGGAGCTGATCCCCCCACCTCTCAGGGACTGATACCCACATTCCTCCGCCCCATGGATTCACTGGGGTAGCAGGGAGCTGGGCATCCTCCACCTGCACAGATCCATTTGTCCACTTGGGCTCTAAAATCAGCTTTTCAAGTTCCTCCTGAGCGCAGTGATTTATTGACGATCAGTTGCTAAGTAGCTTGGAGCAGAAGTTTCTATTGCAAAATATCCTTGTTCCTGGTAAGTTTGGAGTAATGCTGTTCCGGTTCTCTCCTGTTGGGTATCGAATGAACACGGGATGGGACAGCAGCCCTGAAAGCTGAGCTTAGAGCCTGATTTTCTAGGAGACCTTCCCTGCACCCAAAACACTCGTGACAGCAACAAGCAGCTGCCATGTGAGCAACGCGTGTGGCCTATATAGGTGCAGCGGTTATTGCACAAGAAGGACCTCCCTCCTGGAATCCAACCCTTGGATTTTTCCCAGGGCAATGCTCTTGTGTGAGGATAACAAACAGAAGCTCCGTGGGGGCTGTGTCAGGTCATGCACCATCTGCTGTCCCGTTCTTGGCTCCAGAAGGACTGAAGGGTTTCTGCTCAGCCCACCAGCTCCTGGTGATGGTCAGCACATGGCAATGCCCTCATCTGTCCCAGCGCTGTTTGAGCAGGGTCAGAGCCATAAAGCCCACAGAGCCACAGGGAGATTTGGACAGTGGATGGTGGCAAATAGAATGCCAGTGTCCTGCAAGGAGGCAGGAGGTGACAGCCCCATAGCAGAGCAATCTCACACCTAAACACACAGCCCCAGAGCTCTCCCAGCCCATAGCAGGGGGATTGGCCAGGCAGGGAGAGGTGGGATACCACGAAAGGGGATGTCCTGATCTGCATGTGGACCTGACACACCTCCAGAGGGCATGGCTTTCTCATGGAGCCTTTTTCATAGAAACATTGTGGTTGGAAAAGACCTCTAAGACCATCTAATCCAGCAGCTCACCCACCACTAATGTTGCCTGCTTCCTGCACACACATGATCCCTGTGTCATGTATCACACCCCTCACCATAAATCTACCACTGGTGGCCCCACCATCATCCCACTCCTGACTTCTCAGCTTCAACCCCTTCTGGGCAAAAATAAGACAACTCTCCCCATCACCACAGGCTCTGGACACCAACATCATTCTCCTTAAGCATGTGTTAAAGATGCTATATAAAAATAAAATGTTATATAAAAACAAAATGCAATTTTTCTGATGACACGGACCCCTAGTCTTTAAATTGGGTTGATAAAGGAGGCACAACGTCCTCGGCTCCTATCGAGTGTCGGATGGGAGACATCCCCGAGCGGGAGGAGAGCGGTGCAGCGCCGAGCTCCATCTCGCGGCGTGCACTGAGACTGCGGGCACCGGGCTGTAGATGCAGGGATCATCCTGCTGCATTCAAACAAATCTGCAAAGGCACAAAGGACTCCCAGGACTTCTCTGCAGCACCCAACACCTCCATGCTGCTGCAGACAGGGCTGGTGCAGGCAGAGCTTCTCCCTTCCCTTTCCATACACATAAGTAAAACCATGGCACAAACCTGTAACGAGCTGGTGGAAAAATAACCCAACACCTCAGCCTGGCACTGCCAGAGGGGCACAATCCCTGTTACCACCTCTACCTTCTTTCCCGCAGCGCTTTGACCTTTATCCTCCTCCAACCTCAGAGCTGCTGCTTGAGATTCCGCATTCCCTTTGATTTAAGCACAGGGTTTGCTCTGATATCGTCTTCCCTCGGGACGCAGCTGTGGGAATCCCAAAAGCGAGGCCCGATGGTGGCGGAACCCTTCGCTCGGAGCAGCGCTGCGGCAGCCCAGGAGATGGCACTGCGGCTCCGCGCACGGAGCGGCCCTCGAGCGGTGGGTCCGCAGCTCCGAGCGATCGAAGCGCTGAGAGGTTCTTAAAATTAACTTTTTCTTTCTCTTAAAACAAACAAACAAAAAACTGGGAGAAAGATGAAGCCCTCTCCTCTCCTCTCCTCTCCTCTCCTCTCCTCTCCTCTCCTCTCCTCTCCTCTCCTCTCCTCTCCTCTCCTCTCCTCTCCTCTCCTCTCCTCTCCTCTCCAGCTGACCCCATTACTGTGTAATAACTTCATTATTCACTGTTGCTTTGAGTGCTCTCTCCTGGTCAGAGATGCTGCTGCTGATGCACTGATCACCCTCCATTCACCCACATGCTCTCCCCCCTACATTTGTGTTCCAGGATGAAGTGACAGAGGGTTTGGCCTCCTGCAATGCACTGTGTTGTGCCACTGCTCTGTGCTGCAGGCTGCTGCCGCTCTCTGCTTGACCTGGCTGCATTCTCTCAGGTAAGGAGGCTGTGCTCACAGCGCAGACACAGGGAAAAAATAGAGCAAGCAGAGGCTTAGTTTGAGATCTCACAGAGGTCCAAATAAAATAAGATGCTCTGTCCCAAAGAATGTATGTGCTGTACCTGCCTTTCAGGGTAGAAAGCAGTGAGATTTGGACAAGAGCAGAGCCTGTTGCTGGCAGGGCTGGGAGCAGGGCCTGGTGGTGATGGGAAATGGCCAACTGATGCCACATTTACATGAGAATCTTAATTACTGGGATCAATCAATGCTAAAGAGTCACATGATCTATGATCTATATTTATGCCAAACTGAAAGCCAAGGGAGCTCAGATCCAGAGTGTCCATCATAGACCTCATCTAGTGGTGGATGAGAAAGAAAAAACCCTTTAAAACAATGGGATTTCTCCTCTACACGTGCATTTGTGGGCAAACACCAAGGTGAGAAATTTAGAGGCTGGTTCTGGTTAAGACCAAAATGCTGCAGAACCAACTTTAGGAAGGGAAAACTAAAGCTGAGCAGCAACCTGTGCTGCAACCCAAATGCCACTGGGCTCTGCAGAGTGTCCTAGGGAAGAACCCCAAAACACAGTCCATGCAATGCAGGGCTCTGGCAGTGCCACCACTGCAGTGATGCGCTTTGTAACCACAGCTTTGCCAGTGCTGGAAATGTGAGCAATGGATTTGTTTCCTCCACGTGCAATTTCACAACTGGCCCTGAAATCAGACAAACGAAGCCATCTGCTTACCTTAATCAAGGCATCTTGTTATGGGCTGGTCTTGGGAGCGAGGACTAAACTAAACACACTGCACTGTGGCATTATTTATGACTCGCACTGACATTGCATCACTCTGTTATCCATACTTATAGAAAAAGACCCACTGTAAGTATAATTAGTTAATAAATCACCATGAGTGATAAACAGAATGATGGATGCAGGTTTCAGTTGATCACTTTTTTATTAAGGAGAGATAAATCAGCATCATATTGTTGCTGTAAACCTTTCAAATTGGTCAAAAAAAAAATCTCGCCATGCTGAAACGCAGCAAGGAGGTGATTAACATGTCAATTGTGCAGCAACAAATTGCACCTGATAATTGATATCAATCCATCCTTTTAATTTCTCTTCTATCTAATGGGGCTGATATGTCATCCTTCTCATCCAGCATGGCTTCTGCAACCTATCTTCCAGCAGAGACCTCAGCAGGCAGCTCTCCAGCTCAGGCCCTTCACTCTGTGCTTACAAATGCTTCTGTTTGCTTCATCCCCTTCTGCTATCAGTGCAGCAGCTCTACAGCCCTCTGGGTTTCTTTCTGCTGACATCACAACTGGGTGCTCATTGTGCTCAGGGAGCACTCTATGCACACTCTCTACCTGCAGGTGGAGTGACAGGGGGCAGCCCATGTCCCCATTCACACCCAGCCTCTTTCTGCCTTTCTCTTCTCCATCACGGTCTCCCTGTGTACACCATAGCTGTCAGGTCTCATATCCCCTTGACATAGCATCCTCTCATGTTATACTTGCCATAATACAGAGAAGATGAATATTGCCCCATAAATGCCTCTTAAGTTAATGTAAAACTACATCTCGCTACATCATGTATTCAACAAGCCGTCATTTTTCTCATAAATTTTGAGGAGCATTTTAGCTTCTGGAAGCCATTGGCTTGTGAGTCCAGCTGAGAAATAACGCAGCCCTCAGCCCAGGCGTGGTGCAGGGCTGTAAATCAGGTGGGCAGCCCCCAGCCTTCCCTGCCCACAGCTGCATTTATGGCCTCAGCTCACATCCATGACCTCGCTCAGCAGCTGGCCCTGTATATCAGCCCTGGACAGGTGCCACTCTGCAGAGAGAACAGCCTCACCTCTCCCCTGGGATGGGAAATGAGGATTTCTGGTGCTGTACTGTTGGTTTGCTACAGCAGAATAATGGCTCAGGGATGTGTTCAGCGCTATGGGGCTGCACCTCTTCATTTCACCAGGATATTTCCATTCCTGCTGTAGGGTGAGCGCTCGGCACATGAACCATCCAACCTCTGAATACTCAAACAGACTTTCCATTCTGGCATAGAGCCATTCAGATTGGAAAAGACCACTAAGGTCCCCACATCCAACTCACTCACTGACCACATCCCTCAGTGCTGAATCTCCACAATCCTTGGACACCTCCAGGGATGGTGATTCCTCACCTTCCTGGACAGCTGTGCCACAGCATCACTACTCTTATGGAGAAGAAATGTTTCCTGACACCCAACCTGAACATTCCCTGGTGCAACTTGAGGCCAGCACCTCTTTTCTGTTGCTGTTTGCTGGGAGCAGAGGCCAACCCCCACCTCACACAACCTCCTTCAGGGAGCTGCAGACAGCAATAAGGTCTCCCCTGAGCCTCCTCTTCTCCAGGCTGAACCATCCCAGTTCCCTCAGCCACTCCCCATAAGGTCCCACTGTGTACCAGCCCTCTCACAGCCCCACTGCCCCTCTCTGGATGCACTGCTACACACTGCCTGCCTAGGAACAGGACCACAAGCTGCTCACTCTTTATTCTTTGGGAGATCCCTCTTTCCACCACGCTCCAGACCCTTTTTCTGGTAACACCACAACCATGACAGCAGGCTGAATGCCACAGCAGATGACTTTCCAGGCCTCCCTTGGCAGGCACTCCCTGACAAAATTCATCATGTACTTTGGCACAAATAGCTTCAGCTTCCTTTTTTTTTTTTTTTCCTCCTTCCTTTTTTGAGGGGGGGAGGTTTGTTGAGAACAACGCAGGAAAACACACTGAACTCCACTCTGATACATCTTGAATTTATCCTTTTTTTTTTCCCCATTAGCAGCTTTTGCTGCTGGAGGGAGAGGAAGCCCAGCCCGCACAAGAAATAGCAGCCAAGAGGCTACTTTATAATGCTTCTCTTATCTATCAATAACCCCCTCTGCGCTGCATTCAACACAGAGACACACAGCCTTTGGGCAGCACTGCAGGGTAAAGCCTAACCAGCCCTGGCTGTGCCCACCCCACGGCTCCCCAGAGCCAAAGTGGGGAAGGGAATATATTCCCTCTCACTACCTCCCTGCAGAGCTGCCTTTTGAGGACCCTCAGCAGCACCAATTCCCTCCTGCACTCACGTACCCCTGAACGAATGACCCTGCTAGTGGTGCAGTTTTCTCCCTTCGCCCGCCTCCCCCCCTTCCCTCTCCCCCTAACTTTGATTTGATCAGGCCAAATCTGAAATGATGTGTGAAAGTAATGATATTTTGTAATTAAATCTCTGGTGATGGCGCCTCTAATTTGTGGTACATGCATTGTTCATAAGGAAAAAGGCATCAATTCATTTTCTGACTGGCTACTCCAGGGACTCGTAATTAGACCCAGTTCATCTCTCGCTGCCTTGCATATTAAAGAGCTACTGAAACACAAAGGGAATTTGGGAAAGGTTTTTTGTTTTTTTTTTTTTTTTGAATCTCCTAAAAATGTTAGCTCAATTAGAAACACTCAGGAATAATAACAATAAAAAAAACACCAAAAAAAAAGGAAGTTCTGGATCATCCAAAAAATAGAGGCTGAATCTTAAGCAGCTGACCAGGATGGGGCACTCACTATGAGGTCAGGGTTTGACTTTAGCTATTTCCTTTAGAAACTGGGATGTTTCCAGCGGGATTTAAGGAAGAAAGCCACGCCACAATACACCAGGCACCATTCTGTCTTAAGGAGAGAACTTACAGCACCTTGGGTACCATACACTCAGTTCTGTTGTGTTCACCAATAACGCAACTCAAGAAACTCAGCAGGCAAATTGTAACCAACAACCCCAAACACTCCCAGCAGCACGAGAAAACTGCATTCCCATCCCACAAGGATTTCAGAGAACAAACCCAAAGTTGAATTCTCAGAGCTCTCATGTCCTGATCACCACGAGAAGAGTCACGTGGGTCACAAGCATTTGGATTTTGCCTTTTTAACACCAAGAATAGAATAACCTCATTGGTGCTTGCTTCCCAATGGGAAGTTGCCTGAGTGCCCGGCTGTGCATCTCCACAGCCCAGGGCCGGGCTGAGGACCTGCTGGTTTCTTGAGCCCTGGTGATTGTTTTGAACAGGGGAAGGTATCAACATTTCAAAACAGTTTAATTATTCCGAGAATGCTTAGCTATTAGCAAAGACAAGAGAGCTCAGGGCTATTTTTCAGCATTAATTTTCCATTTGAAATGAATTCCTTTTGGTTACACTTTTTAAATGTTTCTTTTAATTAGACGCAATTACTTCAGAAGAATTGCTTTTATTTCTAAGCCTGAGATCTCAATGATAAAGCTGTTAACTGGCCAAGCTGAATGCTGTGTATGGCTCATTTACCCGGTACACTAAAGTATATTGAACTAGGAAATTATACAGTGAATCAGCTATTAATTCATTTTATGATCCTTTCACTCTAACATCGTGAATGAGATCTTCAGGGGGAAATTTAGTCACAATACATATAATTGTTCAACTATATATATGCCACTGCTTTACTACTTTAAGGTTACAGCACTGCAGAGCTAATGGGAGTGCAACTGAGCAAACAGCATCAGTGCATGGGAGTGGTGCTGCAGGAGGTCCAGCATCAGGACAGGGCTTCCACCAGCAAGGCCATTTGGTGGCTCTGCACTGAGGACAGGCAGAAGCTGGTTTGTTTGATGCCCATCGAGTGTCACACAATAGCTGTTAATGAGGCTTTCTCCAAAGGGTCCATCTGAGTCAATACAGGCCCTCAGACCTAGCCATACTTACATCACAACCTGTATGCTTGGTATCAGTGAATTGAGCAGATTTACAGTAGCAGTTGATTTTAGCTGAGGGAGATGAACACCAATGTGCCCATCAGTGTGCCACGTAGCATGGGAACCCCAGCCACACCAGCTCCAGACCCATCACAGCACCTCACAGCATGCCTTTATCATCCTCTAGATACGTACAGAGCTGATCCTGCCATAAGGATGATGGAATATGGGGCAAGAGGTGGTTTCCTGAAGTTTTGTGATGTCTGGCAGAGCAGTGATGCAGTGGCACAGCTGCCCAGGGAGGGGGGAAGTCACTAATCCTGAAGATGGTCGAGAACCACAGAGATGTGCTACTGATGGACACGGCCAGTGGGCAGTATTGGTGGTAGGTGGCTGGTTGGACTTGATGATCCTATTTGGAGGTCTCTTCCAGCCTTAATGATTCAATGACACAAGATATGGCAATGCAGGGAGATGGGCACTGACTCTTTGCTAGCTTCTCTTTGCCTTTCTGCAAGACCCATGCCTGGAAGGACCCCATTTAAATCTAAAATCCTACTTGCAACACTGCTGGTTTCTCAGAGCCCTGACAAGCTACATAGAGCTCATCCTCACAGCTCAAGAGGAATGGATTCAGGTAGTTCCCAATGATATAACACAACCAGTACACCTTCCTGCAGGGATCACCAGTGTGGGAATCACCCTGGAATCCCATATCCAGAAAATGATTCCCAGCTCACTATGAGCATTGCAGCAGAGCTTGGATGCACGTTAAACAGTTGTACATACTGCAGAGTCACCATATGGATAGCGTTGTAATTGAAAATGTAATGTAAACCTTGGCATCCAGGGCCTTCTTCTGGAGAAATCATTGTGGAAATGTCATATAATTAATGAATTGCATCAGCTAGCAGGGGAAAAAGACATTTTAACCACAGGATCATGGGACTTTATTACTGTAGATGGACTAAATCTATATCTTTCCGCATAGATCAGTCCTGACAAAAGCCTGAGTTTGCCAACTGGCCAGGTTTGTTTTTACTAACTTAGCTCTCTTATTATTTTAATGAAGTCCAACTGATGCTGCATAGAAGCCAATTTCTCTAAATGCTGCCAATAAATTAAAATAAAGATGTTATGTATGAAGATTGGCAGGTGTCTCCCTGCAGATTCTACCCGGCTTCCAAGAAGTCCTCCACTTCAGCAAAAGCCACAGCCAAGCATTGCCTATGGAAGGCAGCAAGACAGCAGAGTTTAGAGCAATTAGCAAAATTGTAATTAGTGCCAGCTCAGCACCTGGTGGATAAGCAAAGCATTCCTTTGGGCTGCTGGAACATACAATGGTCTTCAGGCTCTAGCAACAGATCTGGCCTGTCTTAGTATGGGATCAGCCCTCATGCCCTGTGGCTCCAGTCACATTGGTGCAAGCAGGGCAGAAGCAGCACACCCTGAGAGGCTGAGGGATGAGATCTCTGAATCTGAACTCACATGAGCTCACAAGTTCAGTATCTGACCCAGGGAGTTAATCCAGATCTACTTTATCAGAGCCTCAGCCAGAGATGAGATACCCCCATGTTAAATGGCTCAGTGAAAAAGAGGGAACACAGCTGGACCAGAGTTCTGTTCATCAATTATCCTGCATCTACTCAGTCTTAAGGTTACATTTACTTTCTACTCAAGTGTTTGGTTAATACAGTTGTGTACAAGAAGGTACTGTTCTGAAGTGAAGCTACCAAGGGTTACAGCAAGACTATGCATTAATATACATATTAATGACTTCAGTTAATCGACTGTCTAAGTTAATACTAATGTGGCACCCTTCCTTAATTTATCAATTAACAAAGCTTTTTTTTTCCCCCCCTGTATTGCCATTCCCCATTTCCATACACTTCCAAAACCATACCTGGAGACGGAAGCTCCAGTTAAACTCCTTGAAAACTAATTAAGGCAGTGACCACACTCTGCTGCCACCTCCAGACCCTGACCTGGGCCAGGGACCGTTCTCTGACCATTTCTGCTTTGCATTTGCTTTTAGTTTCACCTGCCCTCAACTCTCCTTGGTCACCAAATCCACTGTCTACTGCCATAGGCAGCTTCATCTTCTCAGCCCCTTCGTAAAAGTAGAATAAAACATTCCCCTTTCTCTCTGAAGGTGCACAGCCCGTTGAATCAGACCTGTGCTCCTCATACTCCTGCTACCTAGAAACATACAGCAACAGAAGATATGATTCAGTGAAGTTATTGAGTGCCAAGCCTTCACATTTGTCTTCCAGTGACTCTTAAGTCTTCCTTCTCTCTATTGAGTTCCATCTCATTGACTTCCTATAAACACTAATACGGAGCCACAGACCTGCAGACATGCCTGGAATACAGCTGTGTTGTAGATACAGCACAGGTAGCCTGAATGCAGGCAGATGCACCAAACCAGCAGGGCACATGGGATCAGGAGATGGTTCCTCAGCCATAAAAACCAAACAAACAGAATAATCACACCCTGAGATTGATTTTAAGCTTCTCTCCTGCTCATAACATTCTCAGGTGACTTCCCACATTTTGTTTCTTTATTTTTCACCCCAGGACAGAGGATGAGATTCCTTCACATCCGCTCAGTCCCACTAGTTCTGTGCATAAACTCCCAGCTCCAGATCAGCCAGACAATGAAACCAAGCAGGAAGAGAACACATGACACAAACGCTGTTAATGTTAAACTCCGTGTGGAATTCCAAGTGTGCCTCTAATTAATCACCAGTCAGCTGTCTGCCTCAGGTGGCATCTTCCATCTTGTTCTGGACACAATGGGCTTCCTCCCCCTTTGTAGTCCTACACGTTCCTCTTCCTGTTGGGCTCAGAACTTGATGACTGCCAACCTTCAAGCATCCTCCAGCTCAAACATTAACCCGGGCACTGAATGGCTTTGCTGACTGCCCATAAAGCTCTGCCTGGAGCCTGCTCACTTAACATCCCAACAGAACGCTGCCCAGTGATTGCTTCAACAGCAGAACGGATGGGATCGCTGAGATGAACAACATCAAGAGCACAAACAGAAGTGAAGCTGATGGATGGAATTGCCGTGGGAAGCCCATCTCATCATTTTCCTCACTCAGAGGGTGGTGAGGCACTGGCACAGCTGCCCACCAAGGTGGTGGATGCTCCATCCTAGAGGGGCTTGGGGCCAAGCTTGATGGATTCCTGGACAGTCTAATCTAGTGACTGGCAGCCATGCCATGCTGAGCAGGGTTGGATGATCTTTGAGGACCCTTTCAGCCCAAGCAATCTAAGCAGCACAGCTGGACCTACCCAGAAGTGTACAGGGAATCCTGCAGCCTCCAGCCACACTACACCACAGTCTCATACTTCCTGTAGGCAGCACTGCAGCCCCAGGCAGCAGCGGGCACAGCTCAGAGCCCAGCCTGCAGCAGCCTGGCAGGGAAGCAGCACCGCTACCTGTGATTTTTCACACCTTCACAACCTGCACCAGCTCCCACGCTCTCCTCTGCTTTCCAGCCACTTTGTGGGAGGGAAAAAAAAATAAGTGATAAAGCATCTGACGATGCAGGTGGCACCATCTGCTCCCTCACCAGCTGCTGCACAACCATCTTTTCCATCAAATATCAGAGAACTGGAGGTGACCACATACAAAGCAGCTCTCAGGGCAGCCTTGACACAAGAGCAGTTTCTAGACAACAGATCTGTGGTACCCTCAAGTGCAAAGGCTGAGGCAGTTGTGGGGCTTTCGCTGCTGCCTGCATATACCCAGGGTGTTTTATATCAGCTGTCAGCCACAACAGGACCGTGTAGCATTGCAGCCAATTATTCAGGTAAGATACTGATGATACCATAAGTCATTTGGTGGATATTTCAAATCATTAATCTTAAGAGCACATATAATAATTTCTTGGTAGAACAGCAGCGTCTGGACCCCATCAAGAAACACTAATTAGAGTCATGTACTTTCCACTGTTAAGCAAATAGAGGAAAGGCGAGGTGTAACCTCCCCTCCTTACATTATCTTCCTTTCAGAACAGCACAGCTTCCATCTCCCCTCTGCCAGCACCTGCACAGCTGATCCCTCCCCAGGGGTGTTGGAAGGGGAGCTCATTGCAGAGCCCTCACAATGAAGGCTGAGCAAGCTTATCAGCTGGGTTTCAGCCACATGAGCTCTGTTATACTTCACCCAAAGATGCAATGAAAATGTTTTGTAGGCTCAGAAAAGCTGAATGCCATGCATGGTAACTCACACAGCTTTTGTCTCAGTTGCTGGTTCCAAACATTAATTCTGTAAAAGCGCTAAGAGCAGACCAAACCCATCACCATGTCATCAGCACCTGATTTCCAACAGCAGCAAGCAGGAGCTGCTCATAGAGCACCATGACATCAGCAGTCCTTCCAGACCACTTCTGCAGCCCTGAGCCAGAGAGGATCACTTTAATCACATCCCATGTAGCTGAATGCACGCAGAAGCTCCTAACCTGCCACCATGTTTAAGGAGCTGGATGAGCTCCAGCAATCCCAGAACTGTCCTTGTAAGAAGGCAGCATCTCCCACACCACCCCCAACACAGAGTGTCTGGGGACAAGTATCATGTGCTGTCCAGTCCTAATGAAGCTTCTGAACTGCCTTCCAGGATCAGAGCAGTGCTGGAAGAAGCATTACTCATGGTCAGCATGACTCCACAGCCCGGCCTCACCTGCAAGGTGTGCCCTTGGCATCAAAACATCTTTGGGTTCTCCCTACCCATCAGTTTCCAAAAGTTCCTGCAGTCGTGCCAATTCCCTCCTGGAGAGGAGAGCAGAGGAAGGACAGGACCTGGATTTATTGCCTCTTGCAAACAGCTGCCAAATCATCACTCAGGAGTTTGCTCAGGATGTATTTAATAATATCTAGAAAAGCACATTACAGATGCAGTCTTTCCCTTGCCAGTTGATTTTAACGTTGATTATTCTCTAAATCACTAATTGTGATTTTGCTCTCAAGCACTATCGTTTGGGCGGAGGCACCAAAGCAGCTCCTCACATTATATCCATGAGTTTTGCTTCAGCATCTAACAGCCTGAACAAACTCTGCCTCTTGTCCATACAAGTAAAGGTAACCTGTACACAAAAATAAACCACCAGGAAATCTGGAACACTTTAGACATTGCTATATGTACACAGACAGTTGCTCCTAACCTCCAGTTCATTCCTTCTGGAAGGCAGTGGTTTGGGCACATCATGTGGGAACACTGCAATGCTTTTCCAGTGGTACCTCTGAAGGGCTGAGACAAAAGTTGCCAACACAAAACCACGTTACATAGAATCACAGAATCATTCAGGTTGGAAAAGACCACTAAGGTCCCCAAGTCCAACCTCAACCCACCCCACCATGCCCACATCTCTCAGTGCCACATCTCCACAGTTCCAGAACTCCTCCAAAGATGGTGACTCCCCCATCTTCCTGGGCAGCTGTATCACTACATTATCAACCTTTCAGAGAAGAACTGTTTCCTAACATCCAACCTGAACCTCCCCCATGTGTAACTGAAGGTCATTCCCTCTCATCCTATACATGATATACCCATGTACTGCCTTTGTTAGCCCAAACCCTGATAATCCCTATGAGATTAGCCCTCCCAGTATCCCCACCTGGCTGCACACACAGCTCCATGGCTCATCTGTTTTGACTGGGGAGGCAAAATGCAAGGCCAGCACTGACACAGCCATCCCCCATTGTGAGCATTCCCCCCCAGCTGCCGCTCTATCCACACGCACCCCAGGCATCCCCATCCTGCCCAATCAATGATTAACTCACACAAGGAAAATCTTTTATCCTGCAGCTTCCATCAGCCTGGAGCAAGGCAACACCCTCAGCCACTGCTCAGAGCCGAGCTCCCAGGAACAAACCCTCCCCTGGTGCTTCCCAGCCTCTCCCCACTCCAGCTTTCTGCACATGGGAACCAGGGAGAAAAGCAGCCCAACACAAACACTGCAGTCAGAAGGTGTCTGTGGTGGACATGAATCTGCAGTTCCCAGAGCTCTCTTGCTTCATAGGAACCAGCTCATCCTTCTTAAGTTGATTCACCCTCCTAGACACATCTCCTATCTCTGCTCATCTGGAAGCTACCACCTCTCATGGGCCTCCGGCAGCAGAGTTAGACTGAACTTCAGATTTTACCTGAGAGATAAACTTCAGGAACATTCCTTAAACCCCTATAGCACCTTGCAACACAGCAGAAGTACTGCTCTGCTGTTACCTCTGTGGGTGCAGGAATGGAAGGTGCAAGCATGACCCCAGTCTCACGCACAAGAGTTAAGCCAGCCCTGGCAATGCACATTGAAGGGACACAGAGCAGTGCTACAGGGCAGCACCATCCTCATTCCTTCAGAATTCCTCCAAGCTGGGGCTGACACACACTTGTTGAGCACCAGTGGTTGATTCTGGAGACACCATGGGCCTTTCCTTGCAGCACAATGCAGCAGGGACACAATTCTGATAGTCCTGGGACACTTTTCCTATGTTTTATACAAGAACTGAATGATGGGAAAGAACCCACAGCAAAATGCTTAATGCCACATGTATCTCCTTTGCAGCACTGGGCCCCACAGAGGCACCCAGCAACTGGGTTCATCACATTTACATGTCTGTGTGCAAGACCAGAGCAGGTCAGTGTGAGCTACAGGGATCCTCTACTCCTGGGGGAAATAGATTCAGGCAAAAAGCAACTTCAAAAACACATGTTTAACCTGAACCCTTATCTTTTATCCCTTTAAATATCCAAGCGGCCACTTTTGCAAGCATGAAGCCAGGACTCCAGCTACATTTATTTCCCTCTTTCATCCCAGCTGCAGCTCCTCAGAATTTATCTCTATGGTTAACTTCCCCTTTCATAATATTAGCACAGTTGAAGCGCTTGCTTTCCTGTTGCAGGCAGTGATTATATAGCAAATTAACCACAAGCTGTTCAGTCCAAGTCCAGCAGTTGGAAAGATGCTCCTCTGAGTAATGGTTTGTGTAGTTGATGCTTTCATCTGTAATTTGCATTTGTAATAAATGCAGGGATAAAAAAAATGGTGCCTATATTTAAAAATAAATAAATGGCCTGAGATGGTAGAGGAGCAGGCTGAGCACTCGGGGATAGAGCTGGGAGGGCAGCACTGTGGGGTCCCAGGGAGGGGGAACCCAACACACCTCTGTCACATCACACAAACTGTGGGCTTCCTGCCCAGCTGCATTTATACACCAGAAGCACAGTAAGGAAAACAGAAGTCTCCTTGCATGGCTTGTGCCAGCAGTGAGACAGCAGCAGTTCCTACCATCAGGACAACGGGCTGCATGTGTGTGCCCTCACCAAGACTTGTGCTCAGTGCTCTCCCTGCTGGTGATGGGGTAACCCAGGAACACACAGACACAGCAGTACTACAACAGGCCACCCCACACACCCATCACTCAGTCCCTATGCTGGCTTCACACTCTCCGCTTACACCAGAGTCATTAGCTGTGAATCCCCTACCTACACATTTTATGGAAGTAGTGGAATATTAGTCCTCCTAAGCAGGCCACTGTGCAGGACTCAAGGCTCTCTTGAAGCTCTTTCTGCTGACACACACACCATCCATCTGTAGCAGCCTTTTTGCTGCATTTTGCATTGTTTGCACTGAGCTCTGGAGCAGAAAGGCCCACACTGAGTGACCAGAAGCCCTTATCCTGTCTTGGTGCACTTCCCTTTTCTGATTCCAAGATGTCTGAGTTGATGGTGAAAAAAAGTCTTCTTCCTACTGTGATGCCAAATCACAGCCAGCATCAGGTCACTACCATCCCACCACACAGTGCTTGGATGCTGGAATCCCATCCTCCCAGCCCACTCCATGGGAAACACAAGCATTCAAAGATACCATGGCTTTTAAGGTCTCGTTCATCCCAACCCAGGTGTGAGTGGTTGAACCAAGCCTCTAAGTACAGCAGACTTGGGCTGGGCAAAGTATGTTTCAGCCTCTTGTACTGGGAAACATGGGTCCTTCATCTGGGTGCTGGTGGTCCCATCCTTCAGTTCTCCACTAGGGGATCACAGCATTCCTCCTCTTGCCATGTGGCTGTTAGAGGTCACCTATGGGCTGGCAGCTCTTGCTTTGTCTGTGGCCTCTATAGGTGAGGCTGAAGCAGCAAACAGAAAGGTGTCCCTCTGGCAAAGAAAAGAGACACAAGGGGAGAGCTGTCCTGAGAGACCCCTGGGAGCATTCCTAAAGGAATAACAGTGAGAGATGGATGAACAGCATATGCACAGGAGGGAAGTTACACACACTGCACAGAGGGGAGAGGGGGAAGAAAAGATTGAATCTTCCTGGAGACCAGTGAGATTCTATAAACATAATCAAAATGTAATAGAAACTTTTTGGAAATGCTGTTAGAAGGAGAAAGCATCAATCTTCATGGAACTCCACTCAACAGGCTTTCTCCAGCTAATCAATCACGGTCAAGACATGGGCCGTCCCATCTGTCTGTGCAAGGGACCAGGAGGAGATTGCTAAGTGCCTGGGCTGGAGCTACCAGCTCAGTACCAGGCAATTCATCATGCAGAAGGAGAAGGGGGGGGGGGGGGGGGGGGGAGGGAAGAACGGAGAGGAGGAAAATAATGTATAACACTAATAAAGTTTCTCCCCCCGCCTTCATTCCCAACCAATTTTTAGTAGAGGAGCCCAATCCAGAGGGGCGGTGAGAAGGGGGAGATGCACCAGGGAGGAATCTGGTTACAAGATGCACTCCAGTAAACAGAGACAAAAGCTGTTATCTGCATAGCAGCCCTCTGCAAAGCCCACGCTCACTGCCCAGCTTGCTGGCAGCTGCACCAGCAGGACCAGGTCCCTGTGCTCCAGGAGCTGAGGAAGATGCTGGTGGGGACAGCAGAGCTGGGAACGCGGTGGAGCACAGGGAGCTCCACCAGCTGGCACTGTGTAAAGGGGCCAGCCCTCTGCATGCAAGCAGCATCAATTTTTTGCTAGTCAGTCCTATAACCACTTGGGGAAGGAGGCTGAATGTGAAATAAAGTAGAGCCTAAGGAATCTCTGCACGCAGCATTTACAGCAGACATGAGATTCCTCCCCCTGCCCAGGGGGCACATTCAGCCAAGGGTCCAAGACCGTGCTTGCATGAATGGTGTTAATTCCCTGGCTAAAAACATCCAGAACTAAAGCACTACAGCAGGATTCCCTTCCCATCCATCCAAATCTTGATGTTTTTCCACTGAGTTACTGAAGAGGAAGATAGAAGCTCCCAACAACATCCTCTGAGGCTGCGCTAGAGAGTTTAGGTACCACCTGTCTGTGCACAACCAAAGTGTGACTTGCATTGTGCTACTCCTTACAGACAATTTGTGGACTTGACAAGATTTCCTTATGTTTACAAGCAAGTGATAAAGTTCTGGAAACCTTAAGTTTGGAAAAGGCCTTTAAGATCATTTAGTCCAACCATCAACCCATAAACCACCATTCTCACTGAACAATGCCACTCCATAGCAGGATTATTAAGGACTCCTTTGGCCTTAAGAGAGGTTCACCCAGCACTTAAACCCAACTCTTTGCTGATTCCAGGGCATCCAACAACACCTGGAAGAACACTGGTGTGCATCTGGAGACAATACTGAGCCTTGTGAAAGGGTTTTCCTTCCTGCTTTACAGAAATGAATCTTTCTCCTTGTGTTTTGGCCATGTCTTGCTGAGATCCTTGTGTGCTCAGTCCCACATGAACAGCAAGCCAGCAAAGTGTGCTTGTGTTAACAGTTTATATTGAAGAGTTGTTTAAAGTAAGAGATCAATACAAATTTATGACCTAAACATTTTTTTTTACTGGCCTAAGTTTAACCTGAAGGATTGAGTGGACACTAAAGGTGAAATTCAAGAAGTGAGAGTAGGTAGGTGAGAGATTTAGTCCTGGATATTTGTTATTCCAGAGCTATGAGGACCCCATAGCTTCCAGTAAGGGTCAGAACTCATCTTTTTCATCAGAGATAAAAACAGACCCCACTTAAAAATGCAGTGACACAGGATTTTAGCCTCTACTGTAAGAGTAAATATAGCAACAAATTAAATAGCAGCATCCAGTAAATAACGTTGGCACCCCTGAAAGTGAAGCATAACTGCTGTAAGCTGCTCTGTGACCAATGGCAGAAGCTGGGTGCGAGCATCACCTCATTGTGCTGTTCGCTCTCTCTTGCTAAATAATCCTCTCCTTCCAGCCTCCCCCTAGGGAATGGGGACTGGGGATCACCACTATGACAAGAGCATGTAGAACTTTGCTCAGGTTAGAGATGGAGCAACAGAATTCTTGAACAGCTCAAAAACATGAAGTTGCCTGGAACTTACCAACCCATCACACAACATGTTAACAAAGTTAAGGAACTTAATATACAAACACAAAGCTTACAACCACCTCATTCACTTCTAGGGGTACCTTTGAACATGGATAACCACTCACCCCTTATGTCTTAACTTGCTCATAACCACAGCTAGAAATTAATGAACCTTTCATAGCCAGTCTGAGCATAGGGCACAGCTCAGCAAGAACCAAAGCACAGAGGCCACCAGCCTGTGGCCAAGAGACCCTATTCTTTAGGAAATCCAGTTGCAGCTCCTATGCTTGCACAATAAGCATTTAGAACAGCCACCACAAACAGAACCACAAGGAAAGAGCTTCGCCCAAAGCAGAAGCCCCCCAACCACATACCTCTCCAAAGATCCACCTTCCCCTCAGCTCCTCTCCAGCCCAAACCAGCCTTGGGGCCTCCATTGGGCTCTTTATACACCACCCTTCCTCCACCTGGGGAGGGCAGGAAGGGTTCAGGTGCCCCAGGAGCTCTGCACACAGGTGGGTATGCTCAGCCCAGACCAGCTGTGTCTGGGAGAAGATTTCTGCAATAAAATTCTTCTTTAGCTGATATACCGTTGTTCTCCATCCATAACCTGCCTCCCTAATTACCGTGAATGTAAATGACCTCTGGTGTAAGGTTTATTATAACGATAATTGAGCTGTGGGTTTTTAATAATAACCTCCTGGATTTTCCACTTGATTTCCTGATTTACATTATATTTCCAGGAACGCATACAAGGTCTGAGCTTACCCTTCGTCAGGCAGTTTATGTAAAGTCTGAACATGACACTTGTTGTTTCTCCAGGCCATGATCTCCTCAATCATGAGATGCATTCGGGTTCTCAAAGGGCTGCAGAGATGCACTGTGGTTGGACTGGAGCAAGCTTTTCCATCCTTAATGATTTTATGACTGTGCTGGTAATGGGAGCCCACCCTGCCAGCAGACTGTAGGATGGGGATGGCTGCAGCCCTCAGGTCACCGCCACACGTGGGCATTTTGCTTTTCACTTCAATGTAACGATGGTGGAGGGCGCTCACATTATGGCTTGATGTAGCAGGGAAGGTGCTCAGTATTGAAAGACAAGGAACTTTATCGCTGTGGACAGATTGGTAAAGGAAATTCAATGTTCAAAATGCTGGAGGAATTTAAATAGGGAAAATATTCCTGGAGTTTGGTCCAGGAGGAGACTGCCCCATACACAGACATTTGGGATGAAATCTTCTCTTGGTTATTTGAACAGCCAGCAAAATCCTATTCTCTTTAAAGACCAGTCTGTTGATGTGGAATGCTATGTTTCTACATTATTGTTAATAACGTACACAAATAATTAATAAATGTTAATGTGTCTCTGGGGCTTTCCCTTTTTTTGCATGTTTATTTTGGTGCTCTAAGTGACATCCATTTTCTGCTACTCACAACATGTTGGCGGATGAGGAAGGGAGTCCAGAAGAAGAGCCCTAATCCTCGGGGGGAAGAACAAGCTGTTGTTCCAATCAAGACGTATCCTGACAAACCAACTTGGTGAAACCCATTAATTAGCACTTTTGGAAACAGTCGCAAAGTTAATTATTCTTCTTTCAGATGAAAGAAAGCTAATTCCTGGCATTTGCCATGACAGTGACACGCGCTAACATTTTTAGAGCTGACATCCCTCAAGATAAATGATACCCTGAAGTGTGCATGCAAACATTGTGACTGGGAGCTGCTGCGGCGAGCTGACGGCACTGGCACATCTCGCCGCAAACATTTCACATCTGCTGGAAGCGTGATCCAAGTGTGGAGGCTGAGCAGGAGGGAGGAAACTTTGTTTTCAGCTCTAGGGGGAACCTGGGTGACTGGCTGGGATGGGGGGCAGCAGAATCATAGAAGCATAGGAGCATACAATCACTGAGGTTGGAAAAGACCTTTATGACCATCAAGACCAATCATCCACCTACCAATACTGCCCACTGACTATGTCCATCAGTGCCACAGAGCCATGGTTCATGAACACCTCCAGGGATGGTGACTCCTCCACCACCATGGGCAGCTGTGCCACTGAGTCACTGCCCTTCTGGTCCTTCTTCCTCATCTCCATCCTGAACCTCTCCTGGCCCAATATAAGGCCACCACCTCTTATCCTATCTCTGTTACCTAGGAACAGAGGACAATCCCCAATAACCTCCTTATTTTAGCTCACTAACCTCAAAAAGGAATGCAAATATTTCTATCTAACTGTGCTGGTGGAAATAAATCCATTTTCATGCTATCTTAATTGCTCTGCTCAGGAATCTTCCTTTGCTCATGGATCAGGAGTGGATAAAATCCAGGAAAACCCAACAAGCTTCAACCAAACATCTGAGGACTGCACAGGTTTGTACTGTTTGTAACTTGGCACAGGTTTTGGAAACCTGTTGCTTGTTCATCGAGATCCCAGCGAGCTGTGGGTACCCCATCCCTGGAGGGGATCAATGGGACAGCTCAGTGCATACAAGGCACAAGGGGACATCTCTATGCATAACATCCACATGTATACAGGACTGCTGCAAGGGAGCAGGGAGGGGGCAGTCCTGAGCCAGGTTGGACTCCCTGCAGCCACTGCTCCTGTGTATCCCTTGGCTGTACATAACACTTATTGCTTCACAAATTGCAGGGATTATTTTCTCTTAACTGCTAATGGTTTTGAAGGCTGTAATTGGGGGAGTGCTCGGTGATTCAGTGCCAGCAGGGAATGTACCTGTGCTGGGAATGAACTTTTCTCTCTTGATGTGAAGGAATGTGGCAAAGAGATATAATTAAAGTAAAGATACCCGTTCTTCTTTTCTCTGAGCTGAACCAGAAAGTTCTGAGTGTTTTCCAGTAATTAGGGAATTATCAATCAATCAATCAATCAATCAATCAACTGTATTTCTTTTTCCAGTCTTTGTGATAATACATAGGGTTCAGTTAACAACTGTAGCAGGAAGGAATTTAGCACAGCATTCAGCACAGCAAAACCAAAGATTAAAATGATTTTGTTATTACCACGTGCTGTGTTGAATTATGCCTTGAAATCGTTGCTTTTAAGCCCACTGCCTCATAATCTGCCCCATTTATTTCAGTGCGATTTTAATAAGGATATCTATCAGGCTCGGCTACATGTATTAGTGTTTGATTTATTTAGCAATGCATACATTTATTTACATCTCAGCCTCCAAGTGAGTCATTCTTCTGACTGCAGTCAAAGGTCAAACAGCTCGATCTCACACTGGGCAGAACCTGCCCATACTGGCTATGTGGTGAGGGCACCTCATTTTTTCCCCTGTTTTTAGGGGAAAAATCAAACCATCCCACACCTGCCAGAACCATAGAATTGCTCAGGTTGGGAAAGTGAGAGCTCCTCAGGGAAACTCCAAATGGACAAAGCCGTGCTGTGAATATGGGCTAGAGGTGGCCATGGTGCTCTGAGTGGTGGCAGGGCACAAGGGATGCACGGAAGCGTGAGGCAGGAATCATCTCACCATCAGTGCTGAGAGGAAATCAGGATGGAAAGCACCAGGACTGGCACACAGTGACAGCCGTCCCACTGCTGCCTTCCACCACTGATGGTTGCTTTTGCATGGTGTTGGTGCTCCCTTCACAAGTCAAAGGGGAAAAGGCCTCCCTGCTTTTCTTGGAGGGACTCAGAGATAAAGGCCGATCATGTTTCACAGTAACTGGACCTTCATATCTATAATTGCATTGATTTCTCCTAAGTTTCAGGCATTGGCTCCAGCAAGCAAGAGCATTGCAGCATGGCTGCCAAAATCCCTTCTGTGCTATGGAAATGTTGGGCCGGGAGGCACATTGTGTTGGTAACCGACACTGCAAATTGCTTTATGAACAGCTTACAGCATTTAAGAGGGTAATACTTTCAGATCCCACTGTGTAATTTGTTGTAGTGGTGCAGAAGTGTATCTAAAAACTTCCAGGGTGATGGGGGCAGGAGATGGGAAAGAAGGGAAAGGAAAGGGAGGGAGGCAAAGCAGGGAGTGAAAACCCCAGGTGTTTCAATCATGTTTGAGAGAACAGGGCGAGAGATGTATGCACATGTACTGTGCCTGTATGGGTACAACTACATTCATAGAAATAGGCAATACTGTGCACTATGGAGGCCCATAGTGATAAGGGTAACCAGCCTGGAGGACCACAGCAGAAGTATTTGTCACTAGGGATGCACTTTGAACAGCTGAGCATCAGATCTCAGTAGCGCAGCAGTAACATTTGTATTTATCTTTCAGAGAATGGTTGGGAGTGCTGGGAGATGGCTGGATGTCAGCCCAGACAGAAAACATTGGGGAAGGAATTGGAGGAGAGTGGGAATGGGTCTAACATCCCCCTTAGGAGAGGCTGAGTGATGGCCTGTGGGCACCATGCAGCACAGCTGGGCACAGCTGCACTGCGTCCTGCATCCCATCCTTACTTCACATTAGTAGAGGGGCTGGTAGCCACCCCAGCTGCAAACACAGCACAGCACCAAGTTGCAAAGCCAGCTCTGCTCCCTCTGGACTTTGCTGCCTGGTGTGCAGACATGGCCCTGAGACACCTGAGCTGGGTCTGTGCTTCCCAGGCAGGAGCTCCACACTCTCCCCACTAGCCCCAAGCCAGAGAATGGACAAGTTGTTCCCAGCATCTTCATGGTGACACCCTGGCCATCCCCTTACCCAGTCCTCTGTTCTGGAGGCTGGAGAGGAGATGTGCTGCATTGTTTTGTGTCACACATCCATTATTAACTTTGGAAAATATTGCAAAATATAACTGATTTATTTGCTAGGAATGAACTGGAGGCTTCTTTGGAAAACAGACAGTCACAGAATCACAGAATTATTAGGATGGAAAGACTCTAAGATCACCAAGCCCAAGCCCAACCCACCCCACTGTGCCCACTGACCATGTCTCTCAGTGCCACATCCCCACAGTTCCTGAATACCTCCAGGGATGGCGACTCCACCACCTCCATGGGCAGCTGTGCCACTGCATCACCACTCTTTAAGAGAAGAAATATTTCCTGACATCCTTCTGTCCACCTCCCCATCATGCAGCCACTTTGGGTAGGGGCTACATGTAGGAGGACCAAAATGAAATAAATAGCCCTTAAACCATTAGAGGGTCTCTCCACCAGCCCATCCTTTTGATTTCATTCCCTGACAGTGTTTCTGTGGCTATGCAGCCCCAGAGCCCCAGGGGACAGGACAGAGCAGAGAAGGAGTGGAAGTGCCCTTTGACTAAGTGGGCATTAAATGTTGGCTAACAACCGAGAGACGCCGTGAGACTGCAGAGAGGGGGCAAGCTAAAAAGAAAGAAAGAAGAGCTTTTCAATATGAGCATTCATGTAGTTTTGACAGGAGCAATTTATCACGGCGATGAAAGGCGGCTCTGCCTCCAGCCCTGAAAGGCAGCCTGGTTAAACTTTTACCTGCCCCTCTCCAAGGGTGGGGATCTCCCTGCTCTGGTGATGCATTGCTCAGTGGGGTCTGGGGGAGGGCTGCCAGACAGCTCGTGCTTTCAGCCACATCTGAGCTCTGTCCTGCCCCTGGCTGTGATGTGCTGATGCCCATCAGCACCTGCTCTGCTCAGCAGAGTGGGATGATGACCACTGGTACATGCACAGCATTGCCCATGTAGCAGGATGAGAGCCAGCGGTGCAGTTTTACCAGAATAAAGCCCTGGTACATCATTAAGGATGGGTGATCACACACCACAGAGCTGATCTCACCTAACTTTAACCATTTCATACATATTCTGGCTTAAAGAAATGTTTCCTGATATCCAACCTGAACCTCCGCTGGCACAATGTGAGGCCATTGCCTTTCATCCTATCACTGTTCGCTGGGAGCAGAGGCCGACCTCCACCTCACACAACCCCCTTCAGGGAGTTGCAGACAGTAAGAAGTTCTCCCCTGAGCCTCCTCCAGGCTGAACCATCCCAGTTCTTTCAGCTGCTCCCCATAAGATCCCATTGTGTCCCAGACCACAGGCAGCACTGTATCCCATCTCTGGACACGCTCCAGGGTCCTGATGTCCTACTTGTAGTGAGCTGAAGGTACCGAGGACCACATTCCTCCCTCCTACCTTCTGTATGAGCCCTGTCCCAAAGCCGTGGGACATTGGATCATGTTCAGAAGCTGCACAGAAACATGCCTTGTTCTGAAGGCTGTTCTGAGAGCTCCCGTGCCAGAGACTCTGACCGCATTACATTGGAAGCAGAAGGGGCATTAAGCGCACAGATATTCCCACCAGACTTTTCATGTCATTAATTGGTGATCTTCCGACTCTGAAATAACATTTTTCCCCCTCACATTCTTTATTTCATTATCCCCAGTTCAATACGCATCAGTGCAGTATGAGGCAAACCAGTTAGATATATTAGGAATTATTTAAATTAGAGAGAGATATATGGGTAGTTAAATACTCAGCCTTCTATTCTGCCCTAATTACCAATCAAGTTACCCTCAAATTATACCCAAATACAAATGCAGGGAGGCAGTCCTGAGATCTACAGGGGGTATCAATGGGAGAAGGGTGAAATGAAACAGGTGGTGCCAGTGGATCTGAACTAATGCAATAGGAAAGCCATACAGGACTATCATTTCTTGTTATTACCAACAATTGCTCAATGTTTCTTTTCAAACAAAGCTCAGTAATGAATGTCTGTCTACCCCCCCCGAAAGCCGTTATCGGAGCTGTGAGGAAGCAGCTTGTTTTTCTAACGCAGGAGATTTCTGCTCTTCATTTCAATGCTGTTCTGATTCTCTTCCTCTTTGAACAAACAAGCATCCCGGGAACAAAGCGGGTTTGTCCCACAGCCCAGGAATGGGGGGCAGCGGGTTGGGCTGAAGCCTCTTGAACCGGAAAGCACCGTGCAGTGATTTCAGTCCCTAATTGCTCTGACTGCACAGGAGGGTGCATCCATGGCGATGCTGCAGCCTGCTCCTCCCCAGCACCTTGGGTAGGATTCCACACACACACCTTGTTGCTAGCATGGCTTTGGTATCCTTCAACCTGCTGTGTAGGGGATTCCCATCTGAAGAGATGCTTCTGCCATCAGCTTCAGTCCTGAAATCTGGGTGTCCCTGCAGGAGACGAGGAGCAAAGTGCAGCTGTGCGAAACATTGTGGCTGTGTGCTGGGCTGTGATTCCTTGTTGCTTCTCACAGGGCAAGCTGGGGACACAGCTCCATGCTCTGCCATGGGCAGGGTGAGCTCGCCTTTCCTTCTGCCCTCTGCAGCCGTTTGGTTTGTTTGTTTGTTTGGAATGTGGTTCCTGGACAGCCTGCAGCAGCTCAGGGTCTGACATTTGAAATCCAACCTCTCGGTGGCAATGGCTGGTTTGGATTTGACACCCAGGTCACACACTGCACTTTATTTTCCTGCTGGACAGACTTGGCTTCTGCGGCTACAGCCTCGCTTAGTCCACATCATCCCATTAAAAGCCATTATTCAACTTAGCATTTGCCACAAACGTTTTGGGAGATGAACTCCATCTGTGTACGGCTCCCAGCAGAGCCCTAATGTGGCTGTGACTGCTGCCTTGGTTATCATACTAAAAGGAAACAGCTAACATGTTGGTTTCTTGCATATCATCTTGCAATATCCAACCAAAGAAAAGGAATGTGAACTCAAAGAAAATTTGTTTAAAATACAAATAATTAATTAAAGAAGAAAAAAAGCCAAATATATTTCTTCCAGCCCCTGCTTTAGTCTTGCTGTTCTGTCTGTCCCTTTGAGTGTGCCCACCCCATCCCAGCTGCCCAGCCTGGCTTCTTACTAACACCCCTCACATGCTACAGAGGCTCCTTTCCAGCAGGGAGGAAAAAAGAATCTATTTGCATCCCATCGACTGAGCGCCTTAAGTGCTGAAACTAGTAGACCAAATGAGTTTATTAGATTATCATTGCGGAAGTTAATAAAGAATTAATTTCTCCTCATGTGACATCCTAAGGCAGTTATTCCTGTGGCCTGTCCATTTACACAAAGCCAAGAATTTGTCAAGTGTCAAACTCAATTCCCATGACCCAACCCTCCTCAATAATTCTGGATTAGGAATACCCTTAAATGACATTACAAAAATCTTATTCCGAGATGCATTGAGCTCTGGGGACTACTCAGGAATTTCAGGTTAGTGAAGGTTATGCAGTCAGCAAAAGCTTGTTGGGGACAAGATCCAGAGTGGAAGGATGCTGTGTGCAGAGCTCTGCCAGGGGAAGGCAGCATGCAAAAGAGAAGGAGCAGATTTCCAAAAGGAGCCTTCAGTTCCATTTCTCACCCCTGAAAATGATACAAAGAAGGTTTATCTGCATTGAAATACAACCAGTCAGTGGGATTTCCAGCTGCAGGAAGAGAAGAGGAGGAGGCAGAATAAAGTCATCAGATGCTGCCATGGGAATTGAGTGCTGCAAAATGTCTTCCTAAATACTGAGTCAGGTATCTCAGGAAAGGAAAGGAAACCTCTTATTTGCTTTCTCGTGCTCAGTAGTTTCACCTCTGCACACAGACCGTACTGAGAGGATGCAGAGATTTCTGTCTGTCCTCTAAAAGGGAAATGCTGAAGGATGGGACTTCTACACAGATTCTAGGTAATGGGTGAAAGAAAGAAGGTAAAAAAGATCCATTGACATCCCTCTGCCCATTAGAAAAAGAATCCTCTTGCATACATTGACATGATTGCATTTCAAGGTTATATGAAAAAGGGAAGCTTGATGTTAATCAGCAGGAAGAGGTGCTGAGCGCCGGACCCCTCTGGTGGGGATGATGCACCTTTGAGATTCAAACGGACAGACTCCGGCATCGTTTTAATCATTATTAATTATTCCTTTGAAGGAGTCACTCCATCATCTCAACAAATGAATTTCCTTCCCTCCCCCCTCACCTCCTCCATGTCTTTACTTCCTCCTCATTGCCAGCACATTACAAATGCCTTCTGATTAATGCCGAAATAAATATGATCTTCAGCAGGAACCTGGCCCTGCAGTGTTCTGCACATGGGGCAAAGCCTTGGCTGTGATCTTCCGCTCTTCTCCTCCAGCTCCACGCCTGTGCTCTCTGTGATGATGTGGGAGGCTGCTGTGAGCAGAGCTGGGGAACAGGAGCAGGCACTTCCCACCCTGGATCTCAGGAAATAGCTCAGCAATAAGTCATCGCCCAGAAAGGCTCCTGCAGTTTTGGGAGTGAGACTTGGTTTCACCTCAACTGCCTCCGTGACCTGACAAGTGTCTGGGGTGCAATGCTGTTTGCTTCCCAGGGCTGCCTAGAAGTTTGCTGACTAAGCCAAGCACACAGTCTAGACTTCCTCAACCGTCCTGGGAAAAAGGCAGCATCCTCACAAACCAACTCATCTGCCCTGACATGTTCACCCAGACAGAAGGCTGAATTGCCCCTCTGAGCTTCCCACCATACCCTGGATGACAGCAACTGGCTCCCAGCCTGGGTGAGGCGCCCAGCCTGGACAAGCTGTGGTTCTGAGTTGCCCTCCTGCCCACATCTAAGCCACATGAGTCCACCTGAACCATGTCCTGCCACAAACTCATGGGCTGCTTCCTGTAACAGACTGCAGAGAGCAAAAAGTGAAGAAAAGGAAAAGCAGACATGATGCCCACAGTACCTGTGAAACCTGGGTTTATGTGGCTGTTGACACCTAGTTGTTTGTGCTTAGCTTCAGCCAGGTGTAAGCTTGGGATTGAAAATAAGCATGTGTTGGATTGCTCTGATGAACTGGGATGGATAGGAATGTTTCTCACCAACTTCAGAGTTATCAGGATGGCTCTTCCCTGCTAGAGAAGATGTGCTATGGATTGTTGAAGCCTGGATTGGTCTAAGTTGGGCAGCAAGGCACACATGCAGAAATACCTCTTTCATGGAAAGGCACAGCAAAGGTAGCAAATGATTTCCACTAAACAGTTCCCATCTGAGTATCCTGAAAGTGAGAAAATCAAAGTGGATGACTAAAAAATAGAATGACCCAAACTGCTGTGAAATCTCATAGATCTTCTTGCCAGAGAATCACTCCTGAAGCATCGTTAACAGACGCTATGCACCTCAAGCTTCACCTCCCAGGTGGGGTCCTGGGCACAAGTACTTTGGCAGCTTCCTGAGCTCCTTCCTGTGCTTGATTGTCCCTAGAAATGAAGTTACTCTAGAGCCACATATTTCTGGGATATAAATAGGGATCTCATGGATAACCTTTTCCTTTCTCTCAGGAGGTGAAATACGGTGAGGTGGCTTTGATTTAGAGCTTGGCCAGCCTCCTCCTGCTGCTACTCCTTAAATAATCTGATTCCTTCCTCTCTCAGCAGCACATTTCCCTACCTTTTAATACCCAACAAAGCCTTACTGGCAGCACACATTCTGAAATTCCTCTCAGAAGCCTTCAGGACAGGAATGTGTGTTGGAGCTTTGGGTCCAGCATCACTGCTTCAGAATGCCAAAGCCCAGCACCAGGACAGCAACTAAGTGCTGTGTAAGTGAGAGGTCTGGCTGCTGGGATGGCTCTGAGGGGACAGCAGCAGCCCCTCAAGGGCTCACCCCATCCTGTGCAGCTGCATGGAGGGGGAGCATCCTCAGGGAGCTTCTCTGCTCACTGTCTCAGCTTGCCAAGGGCCCTGATGAATGACTGCCATATCCTGATCAAAAAGTCTCACCAACAGTTTTAGTGTGCCTGTGTCCCCCTAGTTAAGATAAATTAGACAGGATAATGAGACTGATTAGTCTTTAGCTGTGACCCTTGGCCTTTGGGATGTACTTTGAGCTAATAGAGAGAATGGGGATTATAGGCTGTGATAATGTGCTTGTGTTGGCCTTTTAAAGGAAAACACATTTATTGCTACTTAGAGGAAATTGATCTAATTGTGCTGGAAGCATTTCTACAGACTGAACATGGAATTTTTATTAAGTAGGTGGCCCAGGTTCAGCCAGAATTGCCAGATTCAAAGCAGGCAGGAGACATTTTAGAAGACCCAACCTGGCGGTCCCTCTGGCCGCCTCTCCAAGTGATAACGACCCACACTCCTCCTGACTTTGATCTTCTGCTCTGTGTGTCAGGCGTCAGAGCTCCAGGAACTTGGACTGCAATCCCCAGGTCTCATGGCTCAGCTCCAAGGCAACAAATCATCAAAAGCTGCCAGTTGTGTTTACACGTTGACTAAGGGTTCAACTATTTGATTCCTTTCTCCATCAGCAAAACAAAATGGTTCCCATAGTTACCAGGATTCCCAGAGGGAAACAAGGAAACCATAGGGTGCATCTGAGAACAGCCTGGGCTATGAGGTGCCCTGCAGCCTGTCCTGCCCTAATAAGAGGGCTTGATTCATAGCCTGAAGCCACATATCTTCTACTTCACACACGAAAGCAGTGGTTGTGCTCCTCCAGGCTTTCTCCAATAACATCTATCAGATATCCTCCCCTCCAATGTATTTAGAAGATTTAGTTGATTTCTAGAGAGCTTTGGCATATGCTGGGAAGGCAGGTCTAGCTGGGGAGAGAAATGATGCAATAAGGAAAATCTCTGCTCACATGAACTGCATCTGGAGTATTGATAAAAGTCCTCAGAAAGGCCTCAGGAAAGCCTTAGCAGGTGATCCCAGTCAGCAAAAATCCAGAAGAAATAAAGTCTTTCAGAAGCAAAACTTTATCAGAGCATCCATTTCCTCTAGGCACGTTGCTGATCTACAGCTCTCATCAGAATGGGCATCAACTGGCACAGACTGCACGAGTTGTGGTGCAGAAAGCATCAGCAGCCACAGCAGACTCCTATGAAACCACAGCACTCAGCCTGTGAGCCGTAACATGAGCTAAGAGCAGCTGGTAAGGACTCATTTTGTTTTGCTGAGCCTTCAGCTGGTTGTAAATCTCACTTGAAGTGCTGGCAATGGTGGAATCCCATAGGGCTGAGGCCATACCATGTTTCTCAGAAAACAGTCTTTTCTTCACATCTCCTTTATCAGCCTCACTGTCAGGATGGTGAGCAAAAGATGGAGGACCTTCCAACATTCAGTTCATGAAGGATAAGCTGCCTGCTCCATCCTTATATTCTTCACAGAATCATAGAATTATTAAGGCTGGAAAAGACCTCAAAGATCACCAAGTTTAACCCCAACCCACCCCCAGAATACCTACTAATAATATCCCTCAGTGCCACATCCCCATAGGTCTTGAACACCTCCAGGGATGGTGACCCCACCACCTCCCTGTGCGGAAGACACTACAACTGTTTTCATAACTGGTTAGTTTCAGTAGCCTCCACAGCATATCAAACACCATGGAAGTACTACAGAAAGAGATTAACTAGAGAATTTACAACTACAGAATTTACACTTGAAATTACTGCCTTCCAGGGGATCTATAAACACTGGAGAATCTCTCTTCTCACTCCTACTCCAGCAGAATTCACTGGTTTATGGACAGGAAAAAACAGTAAGTCATGGCTCAAGGTGGGTTGCAAAGAGAACTCCAAGTCTGCTTTCAGAGGTTTCTCTTTTAATAGAATAACAATTACTGAAGATTGCCATTTGGCCAGGTCAACAGCACTGATGTGTTTAATCTATGGTGAATAAATGGCACGTTTACTGCATTTAACTGGAATGATCAGGAGCTCCATCCTGGATCAAGTCTACACAGTATGAGCTGAGTCAGCAGAGAAGGGAAGTGAAGTCCTCATCACCAGTGGGTGAGAAGATACCTCTGAGGGAGGTGGGTATGTGGCCCCACCTGCCTGCAGACAGTCATGTTGTAATTTGAGGGGCAAATCCTACAGAGTGATACACTTGGATGTATTTTCTTGACTAAACCAGATCCCAGCCTTTGCTGGCAATCAGTTTCCAGAGCTTTCCAGATGCTGTTCCTAGAGAAATAGCAGCTAAAACAAACTGTTGTGAAAGAACAAATTAAAAAAGAGTGATCCTCAAACTGAAACCCAACCACCAAAAGCCACACCACAATTAGAAACAAAGGCAAACAAAAATAGACAGTACAAGAAGCAGAGAAGACAAGGCCAGAGCAATCTGGATGAGCTGTGCTCTGCAACAGCTTGTTGATGAGTGTGTTATCATTACAAGAGAGCCCGTAACTTTGTGGCACCATTGGCTGAAACCCAAATGTTAGCACCAGTCATGGGAATTACTGAAGGGGCTTAGCAGAAAGGAGAACTTATATTGGATGGTGGGGCTGCCCACTGGCATGCAATCCTGTTCTCCTCACTCCCCACATCGACACCACAGGACCAAGCTGAGAGAATTTGGCACGTCCATCCCTCTGGGGAGCTTCCTTTTATCTCTGTGATAACCTAACAATTTCACCAAAGCACCTGTACTATAGAACACAGTGATCTCTTTTGTTTGATAAAAATCACACACCAAAGGGTAAACCCCCCAAACCTGTGCTTGTAGCTTGCAACCCAAGTGAACCCACGTGAGAAAAGTTTTATTATATGCAACTCCTTCACTTGTGACATCACCTTGCCATTAGTCAGGATGATCCTTGGCACTTTCTGTACTCAGGCATCTCACAGTAAATAGCCTTATCACTCTTTTACAGCCAAGTTGAGGTTTGACTCAGGCAAGGTCAAAGGGGATCCACAGGGCCGAGAGCATAGGAGAACTTCCCCATCTTTACACTAGTCCCTCTGTGCTGATCAAAGGTTTGAGCCACAGCCCTGAAGTCAATGGAAGGAGACCTAAGCATCCAGAGATCACTATATAATGCCCTATTATATATGATAAGTCCTGAACTTTGCTTTACTTTTCCACGAAATGTTTTTCAGATGCAGAGCAACCAGAGAACAGGAGTAGGAGCAGATCTTCAACCCCTGTAACACCATCTGAAGTTTGGACTAGAGCCATAGCTCCAAAAATTACACAGTACAGATTCCAGTGAGAACTGGTCACTTCCCCACTCCTCACTAGAAGCACTAGCATATATCACTAGCATTGATAGCAGAACTATCAATGAGACATTGGAAGCATATGAAGTCTTAGCCTGACTTGGAGCCCATCTCCTACAGTTCCCAAGAGTCCTTTGAGCTGGAATTTCCCAGGATATAATGATGATCAATGATTTATAATGATCAGTGCATTGGCCTTTGCACTGAGTTTTGGCCAAACAGCCACCCTGTGAGCAGAGGGCTCCTGTAAGAGCCATCTCCAGGATGCAGAGCCATGCCATGCTTCATCCATGCTCTCCATGAGGCTCCATACTTGGAGTACTTTGTAATCCTGAGACCTCAGCTAATTCCTGCTTGTATCTTTACTGGCTGTCTTTTTCACTTTTCCCTCTCACATTACTAGGGCCAGTGACAAGGAAATATGGAACAGCCACCCAATCAAATTACAGAACATTAAAAAGGTCAAGCACCTACAGGCTGCTCTCACAGTGTGAGTGGGTGTTGGATTGCCTGGTGTCTCAGTATAAGTGACAGACAGTGTTAACCAGATAAGCAAACAGGAGCTTGTAAGTCTATTTAAAAGCAGAAGTAATTTGCCAGTGGATCTCTTTTCAAGAAAAAGTGTGTAAGGATTTGATTTCCTTCAAGTTTCTGCCTGGTGGATGAAAGCAACCTGTTCTTCTGTGCTTTCCTCTGCCCACTGTGGTCAGGGGATCACATATATGGCAGTTTCTGTGGAACTCACAATGCCATAGGAGGATGGGAGAGGAACAGAAAATAAAAGGAGTAACTGGCACTGGAAAACACTGCTTGTAGATGCCTTCCTCCAGCAGAGTAGGGAGAATGTTGGACAACTGAAGTCCTGACAGATGCCATTCTGATGGGACTTATAACACAATAACCACAACGCCAGCAACCAAGAGACACTGCAGCCTTACTGTTATCTACAAAGACCCTCCCTTCCTAGGTGAAAAGGTAGCAAGAAGGACCTCCAGGTACTGCAATAATCAAAGCAATCTAGTGAAAGCCTCAGAGAGTAACACACTTGTAACAAGATGGAAAGCACAGTAGTAAGGCCCTAGGCTGCAGCAAGTACAGATTTGTTCAAATGCAACAGCTATAGGTACAGAAATAAAGCAAAGAAGCTGCTTACCTTCAGAACAAGAATTCCAATAAGATATCCTCATCTTCACTGCCAGCCCTTAAAATAGGTCTGGAAAGGGGTGGATCGTGGCTCCAGTCCTTCTGGTTACTCAGGTACATTGCATACAGCTGAGCTCCCTTGGATTGGCCCTGCCTTCCCACCAGGTGCTCCATCACTGCTTCAAACCATGACTTAGCATTCCTGCTACAATGTCCTTACTGAATGACCCTTCTCTTTAAGCACCATCCAACCACACATTTTGACAGAGATTGTCAAAGACAGAAGTTCAGATGTTCCACTGACATTGGCCATGGATAGCAAGTGTCAAGCCATGAGCAACATCCTGCTCTGCAGTTCTTGGTGCCCTGTTTCTTACTGGCCATGGCCAGGACTGTGGGCTTTTAGAGGTTTTGCTTCCACTTTACACCAGGATCAGTGTTCAAAGCAGCGGAGAACAGACTGTACAGAAAAGCTCTGACCCCGCAGTCTCCATTTTCATCCATTTGAAGATTTGAAGGGCTGTTATGTTTCACAGGAGCATCCTTCATTTTAGGGTATAGCTGCCCTAGATGTACCAAGTAAATGAAGCCCTGTCACCTTGGCAAGTCAACATTTCCATCTCCCCCTTCATTATTTATTTATTTATGTTTCCTGAAAGCTATTTCCCAAATTCTCCTCTCTCGCCTTCCTCCCCCTACTTTGTTTTAATGAATTGCGGATTGAATTCCGGAGCACGGAGATGATGAAGCACCCAGCCTGATGGCAGTCCTGTAAATGCTACGGCAGCTTCCAAAGAGTTAATTCATTACGGTCCATTGTCCAGTCGACTTTGTAGCTAGCAGCAGATTGGAGCCGACTTGAAATGCTGAAGTGGGAATGAAAAATGAGCAAAGCCTTGGTGTGCATTAAATATTTAATATTCTCTCAGTGGGAGGTGTCAGGAAAAGGACCATATAATAAATACTACGAGAGACAATTCCATCACTGAACTCGTCTGCTAATGACCTCATTTGCTTTGACAGAAACATTACAGATGCACCCTCTTTGCTTCTGTGGCCCTATTAAGCAGGCCACATTCCAGTTGGAGAGCAAATTCCTGCTTCTGCGGTGTGGAGGAGTGGGCTGGGGCAGTGATTGCCTCCTTCTGTCTCTTGGTCTCCTCCTGCTCTCTGGATCTGGGGCATTCAGAAGGAATTTTGTGTGGCATGAAAGGTATTTGTGGTAGCTGCATGGCTCTGGCAAGGAGACTGGAACTTTATCATATTAACTAGAGTACATGAACTCCAGAAAAAACTCCTTCTCACAGAGGATCTGAGCACCTCCTCCCTTCTTCTCTAAGCTGGGCGACATGGTGCAGACCATCTCCTGTTTAATTCCTCAAAGACTTCTCATGGCAGGGACAGTGGGGTCATCATGGGGATCTCCTTGGCCACCTTTTGATGTGTGCTTCCTACTTGAGTCCCACCACATTCCTGGAGCACCTGCTGTCAGATCATTGGGTTTTCTAGCCCATACTGTGGCTTGCAGCTCTGTTGGTCACATGGAGGCTGATGTTCTGTCTGAATATCACATTTAGAGGATTTTGGCTTCAATCGAAGTGGAAAAAGTGCTCCTGAGGGACAGAGCAGAGCTGGACAAGCTCCAGCTGATGAACAAGCTCCAATCCTTGCCCATCTCCAGCCCCTTCTCCAAGGCACTGAAAGTCTCTAATGAGGGCAGCTTGCTTTCTCTTGTCCACTGTTTGTTTTTGAAGGATCCTCAAAGGTGTTTCATCTCTGTTTCGCATCTGAATGTATTAACATCCAGTTTATGCACAACTGATCTTTTGCCAGCTTTCCCTTATGATTTAACTATTTCCCTTCCTACCAGAGCAGATAGACCCCGTGGAGCTTTTTGTCTCTCAGACATTTGTTGGCCTGGTTAACAAAACCAGCCTCCTCACATCTCTCTTCACAAGTTCTCAAGGCCCTCAGCATCTCTCCTTTAAGGACTTGCACAGATTGCAAGTCATTGGCAAATTATCTTCCTACATTTGCCTGGTTTTTTATTTCCTCCTATTCTATAGCATGAGTGGGTCCCTGGGCAGCCTGATCCAGTGGGGAGCAACCATACCACAGCAATGAGTGGAGCCAGGGGGGCTGTAAGATCCCTTCCAACCCAACCATTCTATGATTTTATATTAAAAGTTGTAAAGGATTGTGATGTTATGCTGTCAATACTTGTCATTGGATGAGCCTTGGAGACCCTTTACAGTACCACAGCCTGGGCATCTGAGCTGCTATCAAGGGACTCCAGAATACAAGCTAAGTTGTTGCTAAGCATCTGATTTTTGGAATGGATCATAGCCTGATGGCCTTCCCCTTCCCTCACATGCCGCAGTGCCAGGGCTTGGAGCAGTAGAGTGCTGAAGGCAAACACAGAACCACAGAACTGTATGGGGTGGAAAGGACCTTTGGAATTCATCTTGTCCATCCCCCTGTTAAGCAGGGACAGAGAAGGGGGAAAAGGCTGGCAGTAATCGGAAGGGAAAGTGTCCCATGCTGTGTGGGCTGCGCCAAATACTGTGTTCAGTGCATTACAACAAGGTGGTTGTTTGTAGTGCTGGCTCCATGCAGCGGGGAGATAAGGTTCTGCCTTTGTATCAGAAGCAGCAGCAAAGGGGCGGAAAGGTCTTAGAACAAGAAATTGGTTCATTTGAATTCTCTTCTCCCTCTTTGCCTCCTTCAAGGTACAGCACACCCCCAGTGCTTGTACCCCACAGTGGTACCTTGGTACATGCGTGTGGCCCACAGCTATGGCAAGATGACAATTACAGGGTAGAAAATGCTTGGTAAGAGGGTACAAAGCATCCATTCTGTAACCAGCATGGGGAGATGCTGCAGGTACCCAAAGCACTCTGTCAGGCTGGGCCATGATTCACAGGCAGGAGGGATTCAAATGGCCCTGGGCAGGCAGCCCTGGACACAGCACAGCTGCTGAGTGCTGGGCTCGACAGCCTTAATGATGTTCTTTTAATGGAGCTTTTTATAAGTGCAGGATATAATATACAGTGCATGTCCTGCTTGCCTAGAATAGCTTTAAATAATGATTCAGGTGTATGCTCCGGTGTACAGAACTATTTCACCATCATGCACAGACACTCAGCTGCCTTCAAATACTGCTGAAATACACTTTAAGGTTTAGATTTGAGCTTAGAGAATTAACATCTGCTTGGTAAAGAAGTACCTGTCTTAGTTTCTCAGGAGCCAGGCAGTTCCCATGCAGGTGATTTCTATGGGGCTCAATGCTGGCCATACAAAGTATAAATTCAGGACAGGCTATGTGCATTTCTTGGTGTTGTTGCTGCCTGAAGGAATGGAGCTCAGCATGCAGGTAGGAGAAGGAAGCCAAGCAGCAGGGAAGAAGATGGAGCAGCCCTTGCGGCCCAGTGGGCACCCAGCCCAGCACTCCAGAGATGGCAATGCTGCAGAGGCTCCAGCCCTGCTGGCAATGTCCCATCCCATGTGGCTGATTTAGGGAGGTCACCTGTCACTTGGGTAAAGGTCACCCGAGGTCCTTGTTGTGGACAGTCTCAACGTTCCTGGGATGTCACATAATCATTTTATTTTACATTGCCTCGGTCCTGCTGGAGGAGGGAGGAGGAGAGGGAAGACTGCGAGGTCAGCAGCATCTTTATGGATGGCGGAGTGAATGTGAGGTGAAAGGCATCGTTGCTTTTGCCTCCCCAATAAACCCCTTTTCTCTGCCTGAACGGAAGCAGCGAGGAGATGTTCAGCTAATTTATATTAATTCAACTCCATTAATGATGAGATATCATCTCTTCCCTCAGCAGGAGAACCATCAAAAGGATTTAACACCGAGCTGCTCCTTTGACAACCCTGCATTACAGCCTGCAGCCGTGCCACAGCTGGGCGCAGCCCTTCCCTGGCTCAATAGGAGAGGTGAGTTCTCACTATTAGTGTTATCTAGAGGTGAGTCCTTGCACAGACCTCAGCATCACCCAGGGATCTCCATGGGAAAGGAGGGACACCCTGTGCCCCACAGAGTGGCGATGCGCAGTGGACGCATTAAGTGGCAGGAAGCCACATGTTACCTGAGTCACTGTCTACTCACTGAAGCAGCTGCGGGGACAAAAATGGCATTTTGGATTGGATGTGGGCAAGGCTGGCACCTGGGAGAGTCTTCTGTCCCACTGCCCACAGCAATGGCAGCAGCGTTTGGGCCACCAGCAATGCTGCTCCAGCAGCCAGCAGCATGGGCTCCTCACTTGACCCATCATCATGCAGGATGGGCTGGCTGGCATCACACCTTCATGTGCCAGGTGGGATTAAAGCCTGCAGTGGGTCGGGGTCTCTGCTGTTGTACAGCAGGCAACAGTTTGGGCTCACATGGCCCCCACCCTTACTGCAGCAGTGGGCAACGGGACTTGGTGCTAGTCATGTCATTTAATTCTCTCCTTGCTTCTGGCTGATAGCGTTAGACTCGCGGCCTCTGAAACACACATACAAATCCTGGTGGTAGATTTTTTTTTCCTTCTCTTTTCTTATATATATATATTTAATATTTTTTTATATTAGCATATTTCCTTTTGAAACGGTGTGAGGCTTTTCTCAAAACTAATGGATTTTTTCCTCCCCTTGTCTGGGCCAAATGTATTCAAATCTTAACTCAGTTAAGTCAGAAGATTCCTATCGTCTCAGCAGGGAATCCCACCCTTTATTCCGCAAATCAGCATCCTTTTTATTTGACTTTCTGATCTCCAAAGGAAAAGGGATGCTTTTTTTTTTTTCTTTCCTATTTTATTTTATTTTATTATTTTTTTTTTAGTTTAGCTCTGACGTTGATGTTGCAATGCGCTTTGATAGCCAAGAACACAAGGACTGACTTCAGGAGCAGCTGAAACTTCATCAGGAACCGAAGCATAAAAAAAAGAGAAGGAAAGATGGGGAGCGGGGAATGGCAGAAAGTGATACTGTTGAAACAGCCCTTTGAAATTTCCCAAATGATGTTTGATCTGCGGGTCCCTTAAAGCCGCCACAATACGTTCAGTATCAAACTGATGCGTTTTATGGGGGAGGGAAGAGAAGGGCTTTAATTTGGTTTGGGTTTTTTTTTTTTTTTTGGAGATGCTCAGAAGAAAGAAGTTTAATTTTAACCTGTGTGACTCCACCTGGGTGTTTGTTAACATACATTTATCTGGCATTTGGTGGGATCCTTTAATCATTTATTTATTTATTTATTTATTTCCCTTTGGTTTGCTTGAATATTCCTTTATTTCAAAGGAACGGCAAAACAGTCACAAGGGACCAAAAGCTGAGGAACAGATTACTTCTGTAACACGCGCTCATCCTCCCTTACCCACCCCTGAAATACTGAGCTGCTGGAAATGAAAACATGAAATGGAAACCCTTAGAAGAGAAGCAGGAAGGGCCCAGTTCCCCCCTAGGGAAGCCCAGTGCAGCTGCAGCGACCACTGCCCGCTTGGGTTTTCAGACACATCCAGGTCAGCAAGAGCCTATCTGAGCATCTCATCTTTTCAGAAAGCAGCCATTGGAGCAGGTTGGTTCTGCTGCCTGCTGTGCCTTGCACCCCCCACCCCCATCCCTTACCCCTGCAGGAAGCGCCACCACTGACCAGTGGGGCTGGATGGGGAGAAATGTGCTTGCTTCTCCTGCAAATAATGGAGTGTGCAAATGACATGATTCCACTGAAAGTTTGCAGAAAGGGAACGCTGCTGCTGCCCAACCTCTCTGCTTAGTGGGCAGGTTTTGCACAGATAGCATTTCTTGCACAGTGTCAGCATGCTTTGCACACGTTGAGTCCTAGTCCACTGTCTGTAGCCAGCACTGTACAGACTCACCCAGTCTGTAGGCACTGGTGGGGCACAGGGGCCGAGGGCTGGCATGAAGGCTACGATGCACAGCACTTCATGTGGATGGGGCTGCTGCTGTGAGCTGGTTAAGGACTGCTGTGCCTCACCACAGGTGTGCACCTTGTTGTGTGAGATGGACACCTTGTTGTGTGCGATGGACAATCCCCTTTGCACAGCATGTTTCACATCCCATGCACAGCACAGTGACAAGGGCAGTTGCAGCATACCTGCAGACCGGACCAATTGCTGCTGCATGCACAGGTTTAAGGCTCCCTGCCTTAATGGGATGCTGACATTTGCAGAGCAGAGATGGGACCTGTGCTCCTTGCTGTCTGCTCACTCCAGGGCAGTGCTGAAGCCCAGTGCAGAGGGGAGGTGCATTAACATCTGCAGCATCTGCCTTCATTCCCAGCCCACCCGGTGCATTAACTGCTGCTAGGAGAGCACAGGGAGGAGCAGGTACACATCTCTCTGCCCACTGACACACTGGGAGCTGTCACCTCCAACACCACCCACACACTGTGAGCACTGAAAAAGAATGAAATAGGTTATTTAGAGCTGCTCGTCCACCCCCAGCAGTGGGGTCTTGCACACAGCTTGCTTTCCACTGGACTTTGCCCACAGAGAGTTTTAGCCTGGGAACATGCTAATGTTAAAACAGAAGTGTGCATTTCTGTACAAGCAAATCTGGACATCTTTTCGGAACAGAAGCTTTTCTCCTGCTCTTGTCTTGCACAGCTCAGGAAAGAGGAAAGGTTCCCATTGCTAAGCCAGGTCCAGGCCAATTTTGACTCTTTAGGTGAGTAGGGAAAAAAGCAGGTTGGGGGGATGGATGCATCTTCTAAACACTGTTATATGCAGGAAGAACACTATTCAGCCTATCCATCCTGAAAAAAGCAATGTATGGTATGCACAGATGTTACAAAGCAGGGTGGGAGTTGCTGGGATCAGCCTGAAACCACAGTGGTATTTGGGAGATTTAATGTCTAAAATCAGTCACGGGGAAGACAAACATTTAAACTGGGCACTTCCTAGAGAAGTGCCTCAATTAGCAGCCATTGCACAACCCCTGTGTGGAATCAGAACACAGCATGTTTCCCAACACTGCAGTTGTGAAAGGCCCTATGGACATTTCTGGTAGTCCTGAGGCTCCATAACAGGGTCAGTTCCATGAGGGGAAGTGACATTGCTGCAGCTCTAAGAGAGGTGATGGCTTTAAGCTGTGCCAGGGGAGGTTCAGGTTGGATATTAGGAAGCATTTCTTCTCAGAAAGAGCAGTGATGCAGTGGCACATCTGCCCAGGGAGGTGGTGCAGTCACCATCCCTGGAGGTGTTCAAGAACCATGGAGATGTGGCACTGAGGGACGTGGTCAGTGGGCACGTTGGGGGGGACTTGGTGATCTTATAGGTCTTTTCCAACCTTCAAGGTTCTATGACTCCATGATTCTATATCACCCCATTCAGAACTCATCCCAATGGCCCAGGTTATCCTCATCTACCAAAACTGTGAGCAATAGTATTGAAGGGAGAGATTATGGTAGAGAAATAAATAAATTTAAAAAAAAAAAGAAAAAAAAGAAAAAAAAGTCAAATTTATGAAGCAACCCTTTCAAAGCGTTAAACCATTCATAGCTTTATGACTACATATTAATCTGCTCTCATTTATTGCTTTGTAAGGCTATTTTGACAAAAGTTAATTATCAAGACTGCTAAATGCTTTTAAAGCATTGATTGGGGGAATTATTACATCACGGTGATAGACACAGTGTGTTAAGATGGATTGTAAGGCTCGGACCATCTGAAATTTCCCCCCTTTTAATTGGATCGATCCCTAGAATAAACGAAGTTTAATTGAATTTTGAGGAAAATTGAGCAGTTGTTTTCAAGTCTCTGTCAATACGCATTATTTCAATTACATGATGATAAGCATGGAGAGAGTTTGCAAACAGCCTGCATGGAGGCAGAGGCTGCACACCAGAGAGGCTCCCAGGATGAACCACATTTCCCAAAAGCACATTAACAAGAGCAGGGCTCTGCTCCTGCAATGCAGCCCAGGAAAACATTCTGGAGCACATTACCACCTGGACCCACTTTTGTGGCTGGCTTCATCTCCAGGCTTGTACTCCTTCCTCAGCCTTCCCAGAGACTCCTACAGAGAAGGACTGGGTTGGTTTTTTTATGCTAAACCCAAGTGTTTATAAATGTCATAAAGCTTGACATGTCTTGAAAATGTTGTCCAAGATGCTTTGGCTTGGAAAGCTTTGCTGCAAGGAAGCTGAGAAGCAGTCGTCCCTTGCTGTCTATCCTACTCCATTCCAAAGCACTTCTCCACTGGTGGTGCTGGTGCAGATGTGTGGAAGTTAAGGGCTGGAGTTAGCATTCAGAATGGATTCCTTTTGAGGCCAGTGACCACTGTTTGGGGCTGGGGCAGAAAGACAAAGCTTCACTGCCTACCCCCACCACGACAGCACCAAGAGGTGGTGAGCTCCCCATAGAGTGAGGCATCCCTTTCTGAAAGCAACAAATGGCACAGCTTGAGAGCTCATGCACATTTCTGGGTTTCTTGGAAACCAGAAGTATTCCCTCCTTCTTTACATGCTAGGAACATGGGAGATATTAGCAGGGGAAGTAGAATTCAGCATCATGTAGGAGCTAACAGCATTGGTGCTGAGTGAGGTGTTCTCCCAGCTCTGTGTGTGGCCCTCTGAACATCCCATTAGCAGATACCCTTTATGGCTGATGGGCTCTTGTCCCAATGGTACCAGTGACATGGATCCACCCCTTGGGAGGAGGCACGGGGTGGTTCGGGCTGTGTCACTGTGACCAGGCCATGCAGCAGCATCCATCCCCTTACCCCAAGCGTGCAAGTGAGCCCTGCACTCAGAGGGAGCCATGCCAGGATGGGTCCTACAGCCGGCAGCAAGGCACAAAGGGTACAGACACTGTTATAGATTTGTTAGTTATTCATTGTAACAGCGCTGATCCTAATGAATTCATTTGGTATTCATTGGTTGTCACGCACAGTTCTGTAAGTCTTCAGCTCTAATTTAGGACAATTAAAATGAAGTGTTAGCAAGCAATGTTTCCCCTGCATTGCACAATCTATAATATTTTCTTTTCAGGGGAGGGATGCAGACTAACCCGGTTCATGCTGCTGGTGTTATCAGGGAGCGAGATCTTACAGCTCGATCCTGCAACGCTTAATGAATTAATACAGCAGATATAATTGTCATGGGTCAGCGTGTTGTGCTGGCCTGCAGATCTGTCTAGATTAGGCCTAGGGAAAGACTAATTGAAAAATACACGTCTTGGTTTGCTGCAAAACAATGAGCAGATATCTAGGAGGGAGAATCTACAAACAAGAGGCATAAAAGCAAGCCAGTGATTTGTCATACGCTTCATAGTTCAAGTTGTAAATTAGACGATCTTTCATAATCACAGGGCTGGGGGAGGGGGAGAACCCAATCAATTTGTCTGTGAAACCCTAAGTCTTTTTGAAAACACAATTGAAATATAATTCCTCTGTGTTTCCCAGTTAATTATCATTTACAATATTTCTGGCATCAAAGCTTTACTAGCATGGAGGGATCATTTCTTCATCACAATACCACTTTCAGGATTCATTTATCTTGTCTTTTAGACTAATTATCCCCAAATTCACCAATAGACTGTCACACTTACATGCTCCAATAAATGTAGTTTTAAATCAGCAGCTTACTTTGCTGCGGTGGTACAAGCGCTCCTGAATTGTGTCTAACTAGAGTCATTCATCTGTGATCACAACACTAAAGGGAGAACAACAACATTAAGGTTTGTATGAATGATCATGCTTATTTATATGCAAATACGTCTGACAAATCAATAATGTATGATTTAGCTGCTCACTGTGCATTAGTAGAAGTGCTGCCAGTCCCAGGTGGTGGCCTCAAAAGGATCCTCAGCTCTGCCCCCCCATCCCAGCCCCGCTCCAACCAGTGGCTGCAGTCAGGTGGCTGCAGGATCAGCTGCTTGCTCAGCCGTGCAGAGCCCCACACGTGGGGTGATGGAGTTTGGAGAGGCTGATGCCAGCCTGGGATGACTGCTGCAATCCCTCCTGGACTGGTGTTTTCTGTACTGAGCCCCAAAGCCATCCACAGATGGAAAAACTACATATCTGAGATCTATTCTGTGCCTAAGCAAAGCTGGGGTCTGGGCTAGATACTGCTGTGGTGTAAGAGAAGTTGCTTATAGCAGTGATTATTTGGGTTTCCAGCTAAGAGGAGCCAAGAAATACCAACACCGCCGCCCTCAGTTATCACTCCTTGCTGTACCCTGAGGGCTGAGCAGTGATCAAGTTCTGATCAAGGCAGAGAGGTGGGAGATGCCCCTAACATGGTTGTTCCCTTGGCCGCAAACATCTGGCAGCACTGCACCTGGCTCATAGCCACCCCCCTGGGCAAGATGCCACATCCTCTGCCACCCCCTCTCCCTGCCCACAGGGTGCTGGGGAACACAGGCACCCCATCCCAGAGCTCCCATTTGCCACAGCAGTGACAAGAAGAGCAACCTGTCCTGGAGATGTACTGCTTGGCTATTGCCAGCTTTGGAAGCAGCACTCAGCAAGCTGTGAAAGCAAGCAAGAAATCCCAGTGAACACAATGCTGGGGGGACGAGGGGAGGAGTGAGCTTAATGGCCTGCATGAATTGCCAAGCAAACCCTCTGCAGACTTCAGCATCTTCAGTGCCACATCCTCATTCTGACACAGAAGCGACATTTATAGGTCGTAACTCTGAGGAGCAGTTGGTCTCTCTGGCACTATTACACTTAAATGTGAAGGGCTTCATCTGCTGACTATCACGGTGGAACAGGCAAGTTGAGCAGTTAAAGGAGCAGTTCAGGGAGATCCCCCAGGGATGCAGTGAGCAAAAGAGAATAATCAGGCATTTCCACAACTTGCCCCTGTAGTGTATTACATTCTGGCGACTAAGCTGCTTTTAGCTTTCCCAGTTTACTTTCAATCATGCCTATCGAATACACCGCTCGTATTCCCACTGCATTTATAATTATAATTGGCTATCTGTGCATGGGGAGCATGCAGTGCAGATGTGGGGTGTGCACACACCCGGCCCTGCTCTGCACAGCCCTGCCCTCACACATACGCTCCGAAAAGAAACAGTCAGAGATTGAATTAGCTCAGAAATGGAGCATCTGCACAGCCAATAATTTCATTAGAGGGGAAAGCAGGAAACTGTGTTTCTCAATGAAGCTCGGATTATGAATCCGGTCATTTGCATTGGAATTTTAATGGGATCATACAAGAAAGGGCTGGCGCACATCAGTTCTCCTTCACATGTGGCTTAATGCAGGGAGATGCTGGGCAGGGCAGGAGGTGGGGGGTTGCTGTCAGGAGCACACCCCCAGCCCTGCAGGTGGACCACCAGCATCTGCACCCCATCGAGCCCATCTCTCCATGGAGTAACTAATGCCAGTGAGGGAGCAGGTTGGTGATTTACTCATTTGATCTCAGTGCTGACATGTGGAGGCTGGAAATCTTTGCTCTGGAGGAGCAGTGATGGCAGCCAGCACTCAGAGCAGCACCCTGTGCATCCAGGCAGAGCTCTGACATGCATTCATATGTCAGGAAGGGACATTCCATGAGTGGGTCATGCCTGAATGGTGCATACCTCCAGAGGGAGAGAGGACCAACACCAGAGCTCCCAGTCCTATGTACAAGGCGATGCAAAAGTCCCACTTTTGCTGATTATTTTTCCCTTTAATGAACCCAAACCGGTGTATGCAGGAGCCATCACTGGCTGTTGCAATAGTTCTGTGCTTCGGGTGATGCTTTCCCCATGGGTTCTGGGCTTTGTTGCAGCCCTGACAGCTGCAGCAGAAATCCTCTTCGGTGCAGTGCGGAGTGAGACTACATCTCCCATCAGCCCCAGACGGAACAGGAGGAGACCTGAGGGTGGGCTTGTTTCTCTTCCTAACAAACAGCACTTGGAGATCCAACCTCTGATTGGCAGAACACCCCTTTTGTTTTCTCTAGCTCTGAAAAAAGTTCAGAGGCATGTGAGAAAGTGTGTGTTTCATCAGGTGTGCAAGAGATTTTGTTAAGGAGACACATTTCACACACAAACCAGACATTGTGACTCACACTCAGACGGCCGAGGCTCTTCCTGCAGGGTGAATATGAAATATTAAAAGTGCTATGTCCTTTCCTTCACATATTTCTTCATATTCGCTCCATCCACTCCATTGATATGTAAATAAACGGTACCACCACTCTACAAAATGCAGATACTCTGCATTATTTAAGCTGTGAAGACGATGCATCATCTGTTATGTGGCTCATTGGGGGAGCCCTGCTGTGTATTTGGCAATAAAGCCTCAGAGCGCCTCATCAGAAACAGCAGTTGGTCCAGGGGAAGTTCATTTATGCATGAAATATTCACAGAGCAACAATGCAAACCTTAAACATCAGTAATTGTTAGATTTCTATTGCCTCTAACTAGTGTCTCTAAATTATTGCAAAAGACCGGCCAATTTGCAAATTACATATATTTGTCATGCTCTTGTACCTTTAGTGAACAGACCATAATGGTGATAGCATTTTTAATGTACACAGTCACTGAGCCTCCTTTGGAGAGCTAGCCAAAGATTGGCTCCTTAATGGAAAGAGCTGGCCAGCTTTCCGCAGACAGTCACTGCTATGTTAACTGACTCATTGCCTGGGATATTTTCCCCACATGGTTGTCTCCAGCTTATAGTTTAAGAAGAATCTTCATCCAAGATGTCCACCTTTGTGTTCCTAAGAGGAATGATGCTGGATGGTGGTTCCAGTGTAATACAGGGCCATGGTAGCGACGAACCCACTTTAGGCTTTGGTGTAGGAGCTGCTGTTCTCTTCATTCAATAATTTTGGGTCTATTATCAGCCTTCCCTGCAGCCCAAAATAACAACTGAGAGATTAAAGGGTCAATTAACACTCAGCAGATTAATATCTGAGTTGCTTGGTGGACAGTGGTCCCTACAAGAAGCATAGAAGGAAGGGGTACTCTCACTGCCTTTCTACTTTTTGGTTTAACAGAAATCTTTTTATGTGCTCTTCCATTTAATACAGGAATAAAATACAGCAACCTCTTCGACAAATCTCTTTTTCTTCACAAAGAAAAGGGCACATTTTCCCAACGGACAACACGCTGCTTTATCTTTTGCACTATGCTTTGTAAGTATAATCTCCATCAACCAGTACAACACAGCCTCCTTTCCCCAGTGGTGTTGGTCCTTCAGGTGAACTCATTGGCTTTGCAGAGGGTGGGAGACAATCACCACATGTGGCTGGGAGAACTTTTATCACCTCAAGGTAACCCAGGGTCATCCCAACCACCCCAATGGCAGCGATGGGACCTCAGAGGCAGAACAGGCCTCCTGCTTCAAGCCTCACCTTGGTTTCAGAGACATGATCTCCATGCCAGTTCTGCAAGTTATAAGTTTTTGAGGTTGTAAGTTCACCTTGCCTCTATGACCTTGTCTGGACATGGTCATAGATCTCCTAGGCCATACTATTGCTATTCTCATTGCTACCATGGCTCCGTCTCATGCTCACACCCTCAGTAGCACACTTAGATGGTAACGACAGATACTCCAGGAGTTTTTCAGTGCTCAGATACTATAGGAAAAGCAGCTGGAGTGTGTGATCTTGGCTCTGTTTGTGGGGACAAATTACATCCTCATCAATCCGAGCGGAGGCAGTTCAGGAACCTGAGCAGCAAAGTGGCATCTCTTGGCCACCCAGCAGGAGATGACAATGAAAGCTAATTTAAAAACAAACAAACAAAAAAGTGCTGGGTTTTTTTTTTTTTAGTCACTTAACAAAATGAATTTCTTGCACTAGTTCTGGAGCTGAGCTCTCTCAAAGGCGATCACTCCTGACTCCAGGTTTCTCTCTGACTTGTTTTATGATGTTTGCTGAAAGTTCAGAAAATTAAATCTTTTGCAGGTTCAGAAATGCACATGATGGATGTGTTTTGGGACTCAAATCAAGGGAGGGAGAATGCTTCTTTAAATTATTAGTTTGGCTCCTCTCCACCACACTGCTGCTCTGTTAATTAAACAGCGGACATATGTTAAGGCTGTTTTACAAGCATCTGGAAAGAAAAATTAACATTTTTTATCACTGTCACTGTAATTTCTTAACTGTATGTATATTTAGACAATATGAAAATTAGTTTCATTTAGAAGTTGGAGTGGTTTGCATTGATTAGAAGACGGACAGAATGAAGAAGGGGAAGCTTGTTAGAGGAAGAAGAATCTGGCCTGGAGAACACGAGAAGAGACACGGTGCCACAACAGGCTGGTCAAGCAGGGTGGGAATCTGACTCATATTTCTATTATAACAGCCATGCTGCACACATGGAGCAGATTTTGGCTGCTCACCTTGGACTCCATGCTGGTTGTCCTCTCTTGTGGATGCAGGTTAGGATTGTCAGTACATGGGGTCTTGAATGTTGAATCTGTCACTGAGTCCTACTGTTCCCCCTCGCAATGCTTCTTACACCAAGACTTCCACGCAGAAAAGAGGTGGCAGCAAGATGAGGAACAACCTCTTTTCCCAGCTAACAGTGATAGTACAAGAGGTAACGGCCTTAAGCTGTGCCTGGGGAGGGTCAGTTTGGATATTAGGAAAAAATTATTCTCCAGAAGAGTGCTGATGCAGTGGCACAGCTGCCCATGGAGGTGTTGGGTCACCATCCCTGGAGGTGTTCCAGATCTGTGGGGATGTGGCACTGAAGGATGTGGGCAGTGGGCATGGTGGGGTGGGGTTGGACTTGGGGATCTGAGAGTCTTCTTCAATCCTTTTAATTCTATGATTCTATGCTGGGAGAGTTTCTAGATGGAACGTGGGGAACCTCAGGGCTTAGCTGTGAGAAAATAATTTGGCTGTGCTTGCACAGGAACTGTGCATGGCCTCTTTCAGCCATACATGTTCGTTTTCAACTGGGACTCAGAGGCCAAGAGGAAAAAGGAGAGTGTCAAAATTAGAGTCTGTAACTAAGAACTGTTTCTATAAATTGAACGCAGCAGAGAGCCCTGCTCCGGGCAGGCCGGGTGAGCCTTCTCAGGTTGCACAATGCGCTGCGCTGTGTAAATTAAACAATATGGTCCTAAATTGACAGATTGGACAGGCTCCATTTCCAGGATTCCCAGTCCATGCTTGCTAATTATGGCAATATGTTGTTTATCAGCGAAGAATTGTCCAGATCCAAATTTCCCTGAGTAATGAGGTGCACTTAGCTCCAGCTGGACAGAGCAGACCATACAGCAGAACATGGCAGGGATTGCTGCCTGTTCCCAGGGCTGGGAAAGTCACTGACTTTGGGCCAGATCAGTCCCAGCACACTCACATAAACAGGCTGTATGAAATGAATGGGGCTATACCCAAGAACAAAAGCCTGATCCAACAGCTATTAAAACCAATGGCGCTTCCACCAGCTTCAGGGCCCTTTAGATTAATCATGGGGTGAGGGGGACTTCCTTGTGTGCTTGCAAGAAAAACGAGCAGGGAGATATCTGCATGGAAAATGGAGAGTATATATGACGATGTGTTGTTTCCAGCACCTGGCTGGCACATTTGAACTCACCGTGATCCAGGAGCTGGGAGAGGCTGTGGGTGAATGTTGCTTAGCTGATGGGTTAACACGTGCATCCTGGTCCTGTGTGCGTGCTGTTAAAATAATGAATGCAGGAGACTGGGCTGTCAAACAAATTAATCTTGGGCTCCTGATGATATCACAAACTGCCAGGGCTTCGCTCTCACAGGTTGCAATTTCATCAACCCCCTTGCCTATTGATTTATACCTACAGAATCCATCCTTCTCCCTATCCATTATCCTAAATGCAATGCTAACGTACCAGAGAAAATCTATCTGAGTTCATTTGAATTTTTTCTTTTTTTTTTTTTTTTTTAAGACCCTGAATTAATGTTTTCTAAAAGGGTATCTTAATCAGGCACTTTTTTATTAAAAGAAATATTGCAAGAATAAAACGCCAGCCCCTGAGGTTCAGTCAGTTACAGCAAGATAACGGACTTGGCTCTTGCTATCCCTCTGTGCTTTTCTTCCCCTCTGCGAAATTAGCAATGTGAATTAGATCCAAGAATTTTAACCCTATTTGACCAGTGAGAGTTAACTGATGAACGGAGTTAATTTATTTGATGAATCAGCGTCGGGGGAACTGGGGAGGTTTTCATCTAAAACTGCAAAACATTGTTCTGTTATTAGTTTGAATTATGCTGTTACAGTGACCAGAGAGATTTGCTTTCTTTTTTTTTTTTTTCTTCCACTTCTATTGAAAGGATGTTTCCAAAAATAAGCCTTTGCATTTCTGCATGAGACAAAACACGTTACTCTCTGCATGCTGCATGTGGCATCACTGTCAAAATGAGCGCACAAAAATCAGTGTAAAATGGTTCTGTGTTTGTTTTTCCCTTTGCTGTGTACAAACTCTTTGATCCCGCCTGCTTTGCTGGTTATTTCTGTTTAAATCACGTCCTGAAATTCCTCATGCAGAGAAATGTTACCACTCTCTTTCTCTCCAGTTTCATAATGAAAGCTGAGGTTTCTGGGCAGTCGTTCATTTCCAGAGATCGGGGCTTCAAAGCAAGAACTGCATGCACACCTCTTGCAGTCTGCACCAGCACCATGTGAGTTAACCACACCAACAACACGGGTTCCCCTGTTATATAATGAGCCCAAACCTACAGTTCTAAAGCTCTGGTGTCACTCCCAGCAGTCTGATCCCAGCAAGGAGAGGGGAAATCGGAGCTGCACAGACCTCACACACCAGCTCTGTAGCTCTGTGCCCTTGCAAGCCAAGTGCTCAGGTCCTTCCCAGGACTGAGTGCAGACGATTTTCTCTGGATCACAAAGGAAATTTCCTATTTTGCCACAGGTATTTGTGGATAGAGCCCTGCCCAGGGCTGACCACTCAGTGGGAAACCAAAAGGAGAAGGCACATGGATAGGACTAAAATAAAGTAACTGCTGCAGGGACTAATTGGTGAATTTGTATACACTTACTGAACAATATAAATTAAATCTTTGTGATGATTTTTACTAAAACAAAACTCCATTTTCCTCAAATGCCCCTGGGAAGCACAGCCTTCCTCTTGGGCTGCAGTTTGCTGCAAAAACTCCCACCTGGAGCAGTTTGTGCTGCTGGAGAGTGATTCAGAAAAGTCTCTTTTGCTGCTGTTGGGGATAATGTAACACCTACACTACTGGATTTGTTCAGCTCCAGCTAATGCATAACACAGCTTTCACTTCCAATGCTCAGTCCCTACTGCAGCTGTAGGCTGGGAAAAGCATCAGGCACACTTGTAAGGTTTGCAAAATACTTTCTCCCTGCATCAGAGTCCTTCACTGTCACAGCCTTTGCCTTTGCGGGTTAATAAAACCATCTATCACACTTCTTGATGACAGATGTCTAAATGTCCAAATAATGCCCAGCATGGAGAGCTATGGGTTATGACAGCCAGAATCGGGTTTCAGAAGAGATTGAGATGACTCCAGAAGTGAATGGAATGCACAGATGTTAGCAAGCCTGTCCTTCTGATTAAGTTTGCTGCAATGCAGAAGGTATAAATATGTTCAAATGCTCAGAAGGCCATGGGAAACGAGAGGCTGCATTTTAGCACCCAGCACTTTTGAGTCCCAGGGTAATCCTGATTTTAAGTACACCTTTTATGGACCAATCTGGCTGAATTGTTCTACAAGTTAAATGAAGCAAAGACTTTGTAGAAGTATTCTGGCAAACAATATAATGTATCACTTAAAGAGCTATAACCAAGCAAGTGGAAAATGCAGCTCTTGTTGCAATTTAAAGCAGAGTATCTATAGTTCATATTTAGCATTTCACTGTGGAAAACAAGAATAAATAGCAGGAAGGAAACAGGCATTGCACCCAAATGCATTCTGCTGCCCAGGGCCGTATGTATGCTGTTGGGTAGCCATCACCCAGGTAGCTGGTGGCTCTCAGAAGTGTCTCTGTGGGGAAAGAAGCTCTTGCTGCTGTGCTTCTGTTGATGTGGAGCCTTCTAAGGCCAGGAGGTGATGCTGAGGACCTGATAAGGACAGGGACAGGTCACAGGCTCTAACCTGCTGTGTGGTGTGAGCCTGCCTGGTTTGATGGTAATTACTGACCTATGACTTCCCATCTTTCACATCCTGGTGACTTCAGAGTTGGTAAAGAGAAAGCCACCGGGCTTTCTGCAAGGACCTGGGTGAAGTTTGCCATAATGAGTGTTGTTCATCACTTGGTACCATTTGTGCAGATGCTGATGGGAGGGAGGGAGGGTACTGGCCCGCTGTCCCACTGTCATCCCACAATGGGATAAATTCAGACCCGAGAAAAGTTCAGTTCCCAGCAATAAATCAAAGATAAGGGATCCTCTGTTCAACCTCTGGGGGTTATCTGTCCATTTTGGAGCTGCACCAGCACTTTCTCACCAGCCACTTCCTGGAATCTCCAAAAATTCCCAAGGGTTACAGCTGCTCGGTGCATCCCAGCCTCCAGAAAGCTGACACTGCAGAGACACAACACACTGAGCCACCCTGCATCCCTACATCCTCAGTGCTGCTGCTGAGCCCATCGATCAGCCACCGATCTATAGCCGGAGCCATCCCTTTATTCCAAATGATATGGTGAGACATCACATTTATGGGAGTGGAGGTGTCTCTGAGTGACTGCTCTGGATGCTGTAAATGCTTACAGCCCTGTGCTGTGGGGGTCCCTGCGAGGCTGGTAAATCTGAAATCCTTCATTCATTCAGGATAGACAAGTGCTCAGAGTGAACTGAAGTGCAGTTCCCAGCACAGGGAGGGTTAACAGCTCTAAATCTGGAGTACTCATCTGCAATCTCAATTTGCTCAGAGTCCAGCAGCTGCATTAGTTGAGATAATTCTGTCAGTGAGTGCTGTTTGTACCCAGAACATGCCTGCTAAATTTGTTAAAGAATACCCCAGACTAACGCATCATTACACTCACAAAGTCATCTATCTTTTACTTCAGATTAATTCTTTTTTTTCCCTCTCTCTTCACCTCCTCCATAAATCCTGGTGCACTTAATTAATTTCAGTTCCAGTGTAAGGTCCATAATACAGAATTGTTCAAGCAAACACAAAATTAATTATTCTATTTACGGCCTTCTCATTGAAAGGAGCATTTCATCTTTCATAATTACATTTTGGAACGTCCAATTATGAATTCAGACTTCTGCTGCTTTGCATACCGTGATTGTACGCAAGCGTCTCCATGCCAATGAGAACCGAGAGTTGGGTCTCACGTTTCCTTCCAATTAGATGGAATTTGAGTGCAGTTCCAGCCTGAAAAAAAAAAAACCTTTTCAAGAGGTGACAGAGGGAGAGAGGGCGGGAGGTGGGGGGTGCCTGAAGAATCAGGTTGGAGAAATGCGTCTGTGAACACACGTTAACATTTCTTCTCCAGCGAAAGTGATGTCTTCATAACGCAGAGCAGGGCTCGCTGTTGCTGCTTCAGTAACCCCACCAGCTGCTACAGCCTTAATTCTACGAGCAGAGGACTTTATCTCACTCTTTTTGAGATAATGGGAACATTTCTGGGCTCCTCTACCTTTAAAAAGAGAATTCAACTCATGCATGAGTGGATATATATATATATATATCCTCCATTTGTGTGATTTAGATCAATTTTTAATGCCCTCGTAGAATCATAGAGACACTGAGGTTGGAAAGACCACTAAGATCAGCTAGTCCAACCCCATCCCATATCTGTGACCTCTCTAAACCATGTCACTCCGTGTGACATCTGCCCTTTTCTTGAACACCTCCAGGGACTGTGACCCCCCCACTCCCAGGGCAGCCGTGCCACTGCATCACCACTCTTTCAGTGAAGAAATTTCCCTCATATCCATACTGATATCCATAATCCAATCCGATTTCCCAGTATCCAGCATTCAACTGTGGGGCTGTTTTCCTCAGAACTGATTTGTAAATGAGACTTGAAACCCTGGAGCTGTTCTCCTTGTTGGACACTTGGGGCAGATTTGGGATCTTGTGCAGGTTTGGAAATCCCATCCCATGCCCTCACACTACATGGGGTCCTCGGCTCAAGGGTCTGCGTCCTGCAGGGAGAAGGTTGGTGCAGCTTAGCTCAGATCTGGAGAGTGCTGTTTCACTGGGAGCTCATATCCCAGAAGAGTTTTAGGGAAACGCTGTGCCCTGTTGAAGGATGCTGAAAATTCAGCCTGATGAGCTTGTAGGAAAGCAGAAAGTCTTGATACAAGTCTTCCCCCTTTGGCAGGAGGCCAATGGGATCAGGATGCCTGCTTCAGTTGGTCACTGACATGGATCTCTGGGCAGGATGAGGCTTTTGGAGGTTCCTGGACAGACCAATGGATCACAGCTGTCCCAGACCACCATGGCACAAATCCTCCCCAGCACAGCCAGCTTGGCTACATAAGGATCTGCTGCAGCAAGAATGGTGTTGGCTCTCCCTTTCCCAGTCCTACAACCATGCAAGCACTGAGAGCTGGAACTGCAGATAGCAGAAGAGGTCACTCCAGCAATCCAATGCTTTTTGCACTATCCCTCTTTGCATACTTGAGCAAAAGCCATGGCCAATCTGACCTTTTGAGAGATCTGATTTTAAAATTCCTACCCAGTACAAGTTGAAATGAGCTGTTGTAAGAGCTCTGAAGCAGCTCTAGGGTCTGCCTGTCAAGTTTGATCAAAATCTGAAAGCCAAAATGTGCCCATCTCCTTTGGAAACGCAAATAAATTGCTTTAGCCTTATCTATAGTTTTCCAGAGACTGCTATTTTAGTAGGACGAAGCGTGGTAATCAAGTTTATAGAGCATATTTCCATGGCACACCCATTATGTCATGACTTGTTTACACAATTGGAATTAGGGATTAAGAGGTACACATACTGGGCAGGAGGCCAAAAATACTTTTACAGGCCTGATTTACTGGCTGGCCCCTGCAGGATGCATGGGGGAGCTGTGCATGCAATGGGGTTGCTGATGGCTTTGGCATGTAGCACACAGCAAATGGCATCATGGGGCCCAAAAACCTGAACGGAGATGGGTGGGCACTGCAGGTCTCACTCCCGTGGGAGTGATTTCATGGCTTACATGGAAAGACATGGATAATCTGTTTTAAAAGCTGCTGGAGGAGAAGTGGGTTTCCAAGTCCTGTTTCCAGAAGGGGCTCAGAATGACCTCTGGTCCAGGTGATGCCTTCCATAAGCAAACATAGAATCGTTTGAGTTGGAAGGGAATCTTAAAGGCCAGGTGGCCCATCTCCCCTGCAGCTCACAGGGACGTACACAGCTCCATCAGGTACTCAAAGCCCTGTCCAGCATCACCTTGGTTGTCTCCAGGGATGGGGCACCCACCTCATCTCTGGACAACCTGTGCCAGTGCCTTGCCACCCTTACAATAAAAAACATCATTTTACCTAATCTAAATCTCCCCTCTTTCAGTGTGAAACCATTTCCCCTTGTGGTGTCACAACAGACCCTGCTAAAGAGCCCTTCCCCTTCTTTCTTACAGCCCTCCAACACCCAGACCAAAGCCTACATCCTGCAGTTGTGCTGGAGCCTATTTTACTCTCATCGCCTCATTCTATAACAAAATGTTTTTCTCACTGTCCTTAACTAGCAGGAGATAATTGCTCCCTTTTGTGAGCTGTGAATGGCTTTGTGCTGTTCCACCTGGTGTCTTTGCTTTTGTTTGTTAATTAGGTATTAATTGCAGGGGCTGCTTGGGATTTGTAGGTGAAGAGAGTGTGTGGTCCTATAAAGAGGGGCTGAGATGAGTTCAGTTTGGTACAACAGACCTTGTGACATCCCTGACATCTTTATACCAGGCAGGGCTGTGGCCAGAGACTCAGTATGCCATGGAGAGAGGCAAGGAAAAGACTTTGGTTATTGATTCTCTGAATGTGGCAGCTCAAATTATCACTGCTGTGTCACAAAATGCGATGTTAAGGGAAGGAGGGAGAGACAGAGGGCTGTTTTTTGGAATACCAGATATCACAGAATCACAGTTATAATCACAGATGTTATAAAATACCCAGGGTAGAGCTATGGAAGATGGGGAGTATTGTGGTGAACCAGCTTAAATATATGAAGAACATGTAAAAATGACCCTTGGAGAAGCTGCTGTCATTATGGGCTGCTAAGAGCTGTAGGAGAGCTGAGATGGACCATCAGATTTTATACCTTTCCAATGGCAGTCTATGGAATAAAAGCTTCTTTTCAGGTGCTTTCCCAAAAAACTTCTCTGAAATAAAGATGTTGAGCTATAATTATTTCAATCATTTCTGATTCAAGAATATATTAAAAATGTAAAAAGGGAAAGCTGCATTTTGGTAGATGGTTCTGACTAACCCAATTGCCTGACCTGCAGGCTACAGGGCAAAGGCTGTTACTTATGGGAAATTCATTGGGGACATCAGAAAAAGTAAAAATACCCACTTTCCCATGGCAGGAAGGGGTAACGTGAGGGCTGCAGAGCCTTGGGCTGCTTTTCTCCTTAAAGCTGTGTTTGCCAAGCCTGTCTGCTGTGGTCGTTTAGCAAAACCCTAAAAACTGACTTTCCAGAATGATGAAAAGGACAAAAGAAGGTGGAAAATGAAGCAGGGGAAGAGATTTTCAGTGGAAAGCTGAACAATTTCCTGTTTAATAGAGCAAACCAGTGCCTAAGCACTTACTTTTTTGTGTGAGCTGCTGATGACATTTCAGAATCCAAAAGCCTTTGTGTGGACTTTTACAGACTTTAAGTCAGGTAAATAAACACATAGTTCTTACCCTTGATATGCTTATGCAACACCATGCCTTGCCCCTCCAGCAGCTTTGGTGAGACAATGTTTTGTTTTCTCTACAAAAGTCAGGCTCTCCTCCTCACCTCCTTTGCCAACCTTGCTCTATGTGCTGTCCCTCCTGCCCTTCTATCAAGCTCCTGTATCAGGACAATGTGCTTTCCCACCCTCAGTACCCCTATGTACCCAACTCCCCAAGGTTATCTTGGGCATACCCAGTCTCTGTGCTCCTGAGAGCTATCACAAAGTCATCAGGACAAACTGAAAATACGGATTGACTTGTAAAGCAGCAGAGTTCCGTCACCTGTATGGGAGATGTGAACTTTCCACCCCTCTGCCAGGTGCCGCAGATCATTGATGCTGGGTTGATAGGCACGTCAGCCTGAGAGCTGGAGGACAAAATGGAGGGGTGTGGGTGGTCAGTTGCTGGTGATCTTGAGTTAATGTTATGTAATGACTCCTGTAATTCTGTTTTGCACCTCTTGGGCCCAGGAGAGGTTCTGCTTCTTAGGCCCATCAGTTCTGCTCATCAGCTCTGTCAGAGCTTTGAGGTGCCCTTATAGAGCATCTATGTACTTTACTTAGAGGATCTGTTACTTTCCCATCTTTCTTTCTTCCACCTGTACCTTCACTGGAAGGCTTTATCTTCTCCTTGAGTCTGCTTGTTCTGCTCTCTCGCTCTATACACATCCTACAAATGCATTACATGCACAAAAGGGGCATTTCCCAGTGCTTGTGTGAGCAATGGCACAATCCCCTGAGTATAAATACCAGGATCACAGGCTGTGCCTGGTAATTGTGTTTTAAGAGTGATATTCTTTTATAAAAGAAAAACGTGTTTATTTTTCTAGAGCAGCCCACTTACTTACACCAATGGAGGTGAAATGTCAGCAGTGACATTGCTCTGCTCCCTTCCCTTGTGGAAGCACACGTGAGCCAGTCCCAAGGTGTGGTTCAACCATCGTCTGAGGGTGTGTGGAGTACACAGAGCTGTGCATGTGCCATGGTAATAGTGTGACAGCTTCCAGGTGAGGTTGGTCCCAGCACACAGCTATTCCCTGGGCTATTTTCACAGTGCTATGACGCCAAGAGTTGCTTCTAACTCCTAACGGGGGATCATGGTGCTGCATACTGAGCTCTCATCTTGGCTTTAGCGCGGAGTTTAATCACGTGCAAATGACTGTTGTGTCTTGGCTGGGGAGACTGCTGGGCTGCGCTGTGACATTGCTGTTGGGTTGGATCCATAGGTTATGGTTATTATTTTTTTCCCCCAGCAATTTTATTGCATTGGTGATAAACCACAGACATTCTTATAAACACCCAGAAACTTTGAACCCTTTAAGCACTCACTGAACTGTGGAGAACTTATTAAGCTGTATAAAACTTGCCGAGAAGGCAAAGTACAAAGTGCTGCCTGCCTTGCGCTACTCACGGGCCCATCCATGTGGCCTCAGAGCAATGTTCCTGGTTTACCAGTGAGCAAGGCGGGGTGCTGGATGGATCAAGGCTGGATGGGTCTGTAGCTGTGTGTGCTGGGCTGTGGGCACATGGAATAGTGCGGGAGGTGGTGCTAAAATCGTCACAGGCAGTAGTACACATGGTTAGTCAATGCCTTGCTTGACTAGCTTAACTTCCTGAGTGCATAGCATTTTATGCTCGGGTATTGGTTTTGGTATATTTCTGTTTATGTTAGCAATGAATTGATATATGTGTATTTAACTGTTATCATTTTAAGAGACCTAAAGCTCTCCCTTTCAGCCACAACATGATGGTTACTAAATAGTTCTTCTCCTATTGCCAGACATGCTTTTAGAATAAACTGTCTATGTGAAAAGCAATTCCATAATGCTCTTACTCTGTACTGGTGCTCCCAGGAATGGGAAGAGGAGGAGGTGGTAAGATTCTGGAATCCATAAAAAGAAAAACTGTTCACTAACATATTCCTCTTCTGAAGGAAAAGTCCCTTGTCTTGTCTAAATATAAGTTCAGGATTGGTTCCTTGCTGAGTGTGCATCTGTTTATGGCCTCACGTTGTGCCAGGGGAGGTTCAGGTTGGATATTAGGAAAAAACTTCTTGGAAAGAGTGGTGATGCAGTGGCACAGGCTGCTCAGGCAGGTGGTGGGGTCTCCATCCCTAGATGTGTTAAGAAAAAGGCAGATGTCTGCCCTTGTGAGGCCCCATCTGGAATACTGCATCCAGATCAGGGGCCCCCAGTACAAGAGGGTTGTAAAACTTTTGGAGATGCTCCAGAGGAAGGTCAAGAAGATGATCAGGGGCCTGGAGCTTCTCTCTTATGAAGACTGGCTGAAGGAACTGTGTTTCTTCAGTCTGGAGAAGAGAAGGCTGTGGTGAGACCACATTACGTTCTTCCAGTACTTAAAGGGAGATTATAAACAGGAGCGAAATCAGCTTTTAACATGGGTAGATAGTGACAGGACAAGGGAGAATAGTTTTAAGGTATTATTTAAACTAAAGGTGGGAGGGGACGCTTTTCACTGAGGTGATAAGGTGCTGGCACAGGCTGCACAGAGAGGCTATGGTTGCTCCATCCATGGAGACGTTCAAGGCCAAGTTAGATGGGTCCTGGGCAACCTAATCTAGTACTTGATATAGGGGTTGGCAACCCTGCTTGTGGCAGGGAGCTGGAATTAGATTACCTTCAAAGACCCTTCCAACTCAAGCCATTCTATGATCTCGTATGAATCCTTGCCATGGGAACAGTGATAACCACAGCCTGATGGTGGAAGGGCAGGGCTGTGGGGACCAGCACATGCTTCAGGAGGCTCTCTCTGCTTCTCTTTCTCATGCATAACCTCTAAAATATTAACTGGGTTTTTCTTCCAACAGTGAAACCAAACCGACTTTACTCAGGGGGACACAGAAAGTGGGCTTCTTGCAATGGAGATTTTTCCGCATAGAAACAAAATCACAGAATTATCAAGGTTGGGAAAGACCTATAAGATCATCTAGTCCAACAGACTCCTAGAATTCTGTGTGCATGGTGAGGAGTGGATAAAGTCATGTAATCTTGGATCTTGATTTTGAAAAGACCACTATAATAGGGGAAAAAACAGAAGCCAAGGCACAGAGTTCACAACTCATCTGCTTCTCCCTGGGTGTGTTTTTAACCTGCTTTTCTCAGGGGGAATGAATTTTCTCACTGTGCAGCAACCAGAAGAAAACATGCTGAGAAAACGACCAGAAGTGGGAGTGCAGCAAGGTGTGTTCTGTGCTCGTGGGCCATGCTGCACTTTCAGGAGTGGGAATAAAATGGGCGTCTGGTTTGGTTCATCAGGAACAAACCAGCTCAGTCTGCACCAGGGATGTACTTCCCAGCATCAGGTTATGCAAGCTGCTGAGGGCAAGGTGGGAGGGGGCAGACTGCAAGTCATTGTGTATCTGCATGAAAATGGAGTTCAAAACGTTCCCTCTAGAGTGGTATCCAATACCAAAATTGGATTTGGGAACTCAGAGTACATGAATATTTGTGCTGTCAATAAGAGTTATCTGTATACAGAACCCTTTCCTTGTCTGCTTTCTCTGCCATGCTTCCTTCTTAATTCATTTTCAGTCTTTAATGTACTGTTGTGTAGCATCCTCTCCCATTAGGCCCTGTAATGTGCTCCAATTGCCTTCAGCTTGACTGCACTTAATAGCCAGCGTAAATAGAACTTAGTGTAGCATGCACTAACATCTCTATCCATTGTCCGGAGATTAAATACATGCCACAAATGGTTTACGCATCATCAGCCTCGAGCCCTCGTTTCATAGCTCCCAACCAAAAGAGGATATTAAATTAATTTGCAGGTTGCTTTAGCAAAGCCTAACAAAAAGAAGGGGAAAAAAAATCCCGAGGGTCATTATGCATATAATATCCATCAATCAAAAAAGAGGGGTGGAAAATGATAATAGCAGGTCATTATAAGAGGACAGGTGCACACATATTTAGCTCTATCTCTCGTTCAGGTCAAAGCTTAATGGTGTTAACTGGAGAGGAATGCAGGCTATGTGAACAGTGTGTGTGTGTGAGGAAGAGGCAAAAGGGCAGCGCTGTGTCAGGACAGCACAGTCTCTTCCAGTTCTTCGTGCTTAACCCTTTGCTCTGCCTGAGCATGAGCTGTTGAGTAACACAGAGCTGTGAGACAGAGAGGAGCAAGCAGAGATCTCCATCACTTCCTATAGCAGCTCATACAGTGCAAAGTATACAGGGAAACAGAACTGGGGCAAAACAGGACGCCGTGGTGCCAAGGTTCAGATTAGCAGCACCTGGGCATGTCAGTTACCTGGGGCATGGGTTTTGTCAAACAGAAGGGAATGCAAGTGCTCCCCAGTGAGAGGGAGAAAGGAGACCCACTTTCAGTGGAGAACAGCAGCTGATGTAGAGTTGAGCAGGGAGGACCAGGGCAGAGAGAAGTGGGTGGCAGCAGTGAAGCCATACCACATCTGCTAGAACATAAATCGTGAATGAAGTAGTGAGATGTGTTTGAAATGAATGGATCCTGTCTAAATGAGAGTGCAGGACTGTATCCTTCCTTTATTTTTATATCAGAGGAAGGCTCTACGTGAACATGAACTGAATGACCAGAATCTCCCACACTATCCCTACTTGCCAGTCTATCCTTTTAGATCAAGCAGGACAGATACTGAAAATAGGAAAATGACATTACTATACTCATACACAACAACCAGAGACTCCTGGTATTAAAGCACCAGGTTGAATTCTGGGCTATCTTTTTTGGTTTGTTTCTGTGGCACAAAATATCTCCCACAAACCCAGATGCTTTCTCTTTATGTATCAGATTGAATATCCACAGTAGCAAGAGAACATATCAGTGACTGACTCTTTTTTTTTCAGATGCCAGCATCAAATTTTGCAAGGTCTTGTAGATGAATAATAAACAACTGCATCACTTCCACATGCTGTGATCTGTGGTCTTCACAAGGAAATGACCCTTATCCTTTCCCAAACCAAGAGTTAACACACCTTTGTTGATACATGTCATACTTCTGAGGCTCAAAGTAACATCAATACACATCATCAGAAGGTGCAAGAAACAAGTTCCCTAGGAAAGAAAGGCTCAAGCACCCAGCTTCAAGTGGCATCTCTAGGCAGGAGATGGGCTTGAATATATACTGGGGAAAAATAAAAAGCATTATAAACCACTATTCACTATGAAAGCAAAGAGAACTCTTCTAGGAGGGTTTTTTTTCTTGGTGGGGAAGACACAGATTTCATCCTGATGCTACAGAGCAACTTCAGCCAGCTCCTGCTCTGCCTTTGAGCAGATGCTCCATCCACGTGTCCATTGCGGCTGCAGGGCTGGGCTGCGTGTGCTCCACAACAATAGATGATCACTCTTAATTATGGCAGCCTGAATGAGTATGACTCTGCCAGTCCCTTTCCTTACGGTATCTGATCAATACAGCCCTAATTGCTAAAGGAAGGGAGTATCGTACACAATCACTGCACAATGGTTTAATCACTTGGATGCTTAAAGTTAATTTCAGGCAGTTCATTTTTCATTGACGCTCTCACTCTACCAGAGATGGCTTGTCTTCCTGCAAGCACAGGTGCACATGTGCCCTCAGCTAAAGGTGGTTTATTAATAGCTTTTAGCAAGATTATCGGAGCTAATTGAAGAAGTGAGAAATGTTATTATCAAGCATATGCTTATAAGGAGGGTGTTTATTTTGGCATGGATGCTGAAAGCATTTACTGAATCATTTCTTGGGGGAAGAGATAGAAAGGTCTTCTTCTCTGGGCTGTACTGAGCACCTTGGAAAATCTGAGCTAACATGGTAGCTCAGCTTGGAGGTTATGGCAGCACGGGGAACAGTGCCATGCAAGTGACAACAAAAATATTCTATGATACATATCCCTGATGATGGGATGGAATAGAGATGGGAAGCAGAAAATCAATCTCATAGCCTTCGTTCTATGTTGGACTATTGAGCTCCAGGACAAAGCTTGGCGGCAGCCAGCAGGTACTGTGCAAAGTCAGATGGTCAGATAAAGATGAAGTGCGCAGAGTATGATGGCATTGCTTTTCTCCCAGAAAAATCACTGTAAGATAAAATTGGAATCCCTTGTTTTTCTTATTATTTTTTTCTTGCTACTGCATATCTGAAATGCTGTACTCAGGTGCAGCTCTCTTTACATCCCGGAGATCATTTCCCATGAAGAATAGCAGGCAATGTTAGAAATCTGATAAGAGCGTCTTTCTCTTTTGATGAGTTCCTGCCCAAAATCTGAGGCAGGAGATGAGGAATTCAGCATGAAGGATACAGACCAAGAGAAAGGACCCGACAGGAACACAGTCACTCCCTTTGTTGCAATGCTTTAGGCTAACCATTATTCACAGCCCTTTCCTCATATTGCATCTTTCATGATTTGCTTAAGCGATTTTAAATTGCTTTTGTGATTTCATTTAGCAGAGACCACAATAAAAGTGACCCTTGAGTCTATGAAATGAAACAGCCTGCACAAAGGGACTGAAGGCCTCCGCAGTGTGTGGGGTGACAGGTTTCTGTGCTGCGCTCAGTGTGTTTGCATGGGACAAAGGAAAGATAAAGGGCCCCGAGAAAATGAGGAACGAGAGAGGAACATTGCTACAGCGGCTGCTCAGAGCAGCTAGGCTAAAATCCACACTGGCTGCTTCTTTGCCTGCGCAAATGAAGGGGAAAGCTTTGTCAGATAACCCTGCTGAGTGAGGCAGAGATGGTACCTTGCAAAGTTGTTGCATTTTTATGCAGCTGCTTTGCTGGGCTACTCTCAACTGTGGCAGAGAGCAAATGAGCCCCCTGGGGTAAGCCTGTAGCAGAGGAATCCCAAAGCTGACCTTTGCTTTCTTTCCATAGGCTCCTAACAGCCCCTGGGGACTGGCTGCAGCACCGGAGACAAAAAGCTGAGCAGAATGCACAGAGGAATCCATACAAAAGCAACCTATTGCCGTGCTGTTTGGCTGCTCTTGGCTGTCGATGACAAGTGGACTGGTGGTGTTAGGCAGCTCCCAGGGGGAGGATCTGAAGCACTCTATCTGTGACACCTCGTTTAAGGTATTACTCCTACTTTCCTTCACTTTGCAGAGTGTAAGACCCCAGGGAAGGGGCAGCCTGTGATCTCCCTGCTCTCCCCCTACAGGAATCGCTGCAGTGGGGGGAGGCAGGAGGAACTTACTCTGGCCATGCAGCACCTCTTGTGCTTTACCAGGAACCAGCACCCATGCTGGCACACTGCAGCCTGGCTTGTTCTGCTCTGAGCTTCCCAGGAGGTGGGCAGCAAGTCTTTCCATGTACTGCCCCTGCTTTCTAACATCGAGCAGAGAAAAAGGGAGGGAAAAAGCAACAGCAGAATAAAATAGAACAAACTTTTGGAGAAGAAGAGGAAAGAAGGCCACGGGGAGCTGAGAACTGGGAGAAATCTGATTTTGAGGTTTTGTCACCACGGTGGCACAATTTCCTGCCATGCAGCTGTGTAATGAGTTCACATCTGTTAATGCCACATGTTGCTCTGCCTTGCACAGATGCAAAGTCTCTATTTTTCTAATTAGCAACAACATGAAGTATATCTTAATTTTCTGTCCCCCTTCCCTCTAATAAATGTGGTATTAACAAGGTTACGTGCCTGCTTTCACAGGGTTTAATTGAATGAGAAGAAGAATTGGGTTAGATCAAACTTTAGGTGGGGATCTTTTTAGGTGGGGTTTGCCCAGATGCAGAGATGTCAATTCCTCGCAGCTAGTGGAAGGCACAAAGTGGGAGGTGGGGATACACATCCTTTCCCAGCTGTGGGTGTGATTAACCAGGCTTCTCTGGACCAGGCTGCACATATATGTGTTGTACCTATGTGTTTTTTAGAGTTTATCCATCCACTTGACCCTGGCTGGAAGCTCAGCTGAGTTTCTGGATGGCGTGGATAAAGACACAGCTCAGGACTGAGCAGACCAAGAGCGACGGGTCCTCAGGGGCAGCCCTACCTGAGACCAAGTGACTTTCTCCACTGCTGGCTGTGAGATGTGCTGCAGAGAACAGCTTTGCCCTGGGGTTCCCAGTGTGACGGTGGGGAGGGCGTGAGTCTCCTTGCACAGCAGCATTCGTATTCACTGGGCTGCTGGGGGAAATCCACCGAGACCCAGGCAGCAATTACTTGTGTGATTTAATTGGCATTATCATTTTACTGGCTTGACAGAGATAAATCGCTGTATTGGATGAGGCTGCTACTGTGTGACAGCAAATGCAGAAGGAAGGACTTTCTCCTTCTCTCTGAAATAGGAGATGACTACCAGTGTATCTTAATAATTAGTGCTGTTATAATTAATCGGACTATTTGAGAGCCAATCTAACAAACAAATGGAGGCCTTGATTGTTTGGTAATTGACAATTTGTTTCCAATATGGTATCACTCACATCTGCTTGTGTAACAAATAAAAACAAAATAAAATTGAGATTAGCTGAGGGCTGGGCCCTGGCTGCAGAGAGGACGGGTGACTGTGTGAGAGAGCAGGGAGAAGGAGCATTCCCAGGCATGAAATGTCCCAGGGACCCATTTGTCTTGCACACACAGTGAGATTCCTGCTGGTTCCCGGCCTTTGGAGCAGTTGCAGCCAGCTGTGGCCGCCTGTGCGGGTGGTTTGATGGAAGGGCAGAGCTCCCAGACCTTGGCTTTTCTATGCCATTTGCACCCTGGGTGTACTCCTGCACAGGCACAATATGCAAAATAAAGCACAGCAAATGCAAGCAGAGAGTTATTGTTAATTATTTAAATGAAGCAAGCAGGACGCCAGTATTTTGCTGATAAAAATTGTGCATCATGCTGAAAACCAGTTGAGTCTTCAGAAGGTTCCCCCTTGCTTTCTCAACTGGAGCATTTTTCCTTCTTTGAAATAAAAGCAAATACCTCCATGTCCTCAATGCATCACTGCTCACACAGCACAGACTTTGCTCCCTTGGGCTTCAGGAAAAACTTCTCTGAATACACAGTGATGCAGCTGCCCAGAGAGGTGGTGGGGTCACCATCCCTGGAGCTGTTTAAGAACCGTGGGGATGTGGCACTAAGGGATGTGGGCAGTGGTATAGGGATGGGGTGGGATGGGACTTGGGGACCTTAGAGGTCTTTTCCAACCTTAATGATCCTATTAATGCTCATCAGTGCTAAGCTGGAAATGGGCTCTGGACCATGCTGCAAGGCAACAATTATGGACATCCATTGGGAAAATCATCTGGGGGCCTGGCTTTTGCTCCTACCACCATTCCTCCCTGTTGCAGCAGAATTGTTGCTGGATCTGAAGAGGCTGTGCACATCTCTGCCAAGTGGCAACGCTTCTCCCTCCGCCCAGTTTAAATGAGATATGAATAATTGATTGGCCTCTTGAATAATTAATTGGATATTCAATAATGAAAGTAATTGTTTGGCTCATTCCCCCATTGATAATCAAGCTAATCTTCTCCTTCAGCATGTGGGCCATACGGGTACGTAAACCAGCGAGACAGTTTATAGGCTGATAATACAACTAATGTGCTCGGTGCGAGGTCACCTTGTCCAAATACACCCACAGCTCCAGGGCTGCTCTCCACTGGGTTGTCTGCAGCACAGCCAGCCCGTGTGCAGGTTTTGTTGTTTTTTGATTGCTCAACATCTCACCAGGGAGGAGTCTTCTACACTTTAAACAAAAATTGTCAGACACTGCTTGCTCCAATTAATGCTTGCAGGGGGGTGTTCTTGCCCTAGTCAATAGGATGCAGATTAAACGAAGCAAGGAGCTCTGAATTCACGGGGCTGCCCTCTCCTAGAAGCATTAGTCATCAACTCTGCAGAGAGATTCCAGAGCCAGAGCTTTCCTTTGTCAGTAGCCCTTTAAAAATCAAAATCAAACCTAAACACGTTAAAGCTGGCTTTGCAGCTGTTACTTTCTTATTTTTTGTTGATTTTTTTTCCTATTTTTTTGAGCTTCTAATGTTGAAAGTCTCACAAAACCATGGAGGCTGAGCTGACATCTCCATGGCACAAACAAACATGCTATGGATGAGAACTTGGCAGTGGCAGTGGGGCATCTGTGGGTGGCACAGCTTCAGGTTGTCCCACAGGAACTTCTGGAATCTTTGTTTGAGTTCATATATTAATAGAATAATAAAATCATAAAGTCATTAATGTTGGTCAAGACCTCAAAGATAATCAAGTCCAACCCAACCTACCCACTGTGCTCCCTAACCATGCCCCTCAGTGCCACATCTCCTAATTGCTTGAACACCTCCAGGGACAGTGACTCCCTGGGCAGCCCATTCCAATGACTGACCACTCTTGAGTGTTAACTCTTGAGTTCTTGCGCTGGTTTTAGCAGCTGGGGCAGTATTACAGTATCTGACATGGGTTTTAACCCCAACATAACACCACAGAGCCAAGTAATGAGAACAGAGAGCCATGTTAATGGAGGCTGAGCAAGTGCTGGAGTATTTTAAGTCTGGGCAGAGGTTAGGGTCCCAGCAAGTGATGGAAACCATAATGTGTGGAAGACCCTTGCAGATGTTTCACAGCCCATCCCAGAGCCCAGACAGCCTCAAATGCTGCCCCAAGTTTCTGCTGTCTCTCTCTTTAGCTGCTCTGAATAGAAGTTTCCTACAAGAAGCATCTGAAAGATCTTTGCTGGGTTATTTTTAGGACATACCTAAGACCTTTCAAGCGTCTGTCACTGTTTGAGTCCATTCTAGGGATATGGTTTAGTGGGCATTGTGGTGATGAGTTGACAGTTGGACTTGATGATCTCAGTAGTCTTTTCCAGCCTTCATGATTCTCTGACTCTGTGATTCTCTGATGGCAGAGTCCAGATGACAAAGCAATCCAGGGTTGCTGCTTGGTTGTTACTTGTGGAAAGCATGAAGACCCACTGTCCATTACCTGCAGAGGTATAACCCATTGTCAGGGAAGAGGAAATGCCAGGAGCTCTCTCAAGGAACCTCTGCAAAGATGACATTGTCTGTGGAGAAGGGAAGACAGGAGCAAAAGGCAACAAAACCCAACTCCATGAGCTGACTCAGCATGCAGATGGCAGCATCACCCTTCTCTCCTCTCCCTCCTCCAGGCAATTATGGGGTTTGTGATGGGTTCCTGGGATCAAAGCTCCCTGTGATTTAATTGATGTGTGGCTGTGTTGGGCTGCCAGAGGGGAGGCAGTGAGCAGGGACGAGCTACAGCCCCGCAGGAAGAAATACTGCAGAAAGCCACCCGCCTTCATGTGCCGATCGCTGTGTTATTTATGCACACACATAAACAGCTTCATGCATCCCACTGAAATCTCTGTTATTTGTCAATGAGACCCCTCCCCCCCCCCCCCCAACTCCTTGCTGTGCCTTAGCTAACATTTACAGTAAATCTGTTACACTGACCATTAAATCTGAAGCTGCCCTGAGCGATAGTTTCAATGGGTGTGTTGACAGCCCGAGTGTTAATAATGATGCAAACACTAACCTGTTTATTGATTTGCTTTTTGTACCCTTCATCCCAGCTCACTCCTTCTCACTCTCGGAGGAGAAATCCTAGAATTAGTAATCAGGTGACAGCTCAGAGCCCCAGTCTGTTCCCAGCAGTGTCATCCAACCCAAACTCCCGGAGATAAATTACAGGTGCCGTATTCTGCCTCTGCCAGCCATTCAATATACTGTTACTCAATGCAAGATGTAGTATTTGTCATTGGTGCCAGCAGACAGGAGGGAAAAAAAGTAAAAAACATTAACACGGGCATGAAAAGCTTTTAACTTTGACAAGAGAAGCAGAGGAAAGTTTTAAATTTAGCCCCTTCGCTGAAGGCCACAGCCTATCCATTAAAGCAGCCTGTCAGCTGGGGTGGAGCTGAGCCAGGACTGAGATACTTAGAAGGAGCCCAGTGTGATCTGGTGATTCCTCCTTCCTCCTGCACACAGCAGTGCTGAGGGATGTGGAACAGGGGAGGAGCTGCTTGGGCTCCTGTGGACAAATTGGTCTGTTCATGAGCCCAGATTTCCTGAGATGGTGATGGGTGCATGAAGGGGAAAGAAACAGCAGATTGATTCACACCCCAGGGGCTTAAGACACCCACCCCAGGTGGGTTAAGACAAACAGGGACAAAGCCCCACCTAAGCAAACCTTTAGTGTTTCCCCTATTGTAAAGAGCAAAGATTGATGTAAATAGAGCCCGAACAGGAGCTCACTTCTTCAGGGATCTGCTTTACACAAAACCAGGAGCTATGGACACTTGTCCTGAGATGGGTTCCCAGTGACATTTAGGGCTGTACACAGCAGTTGCACTGATAAGCTACACAGCCTTGTGCAAGTAGCTGGAGTTAAATGAAAGCTGGGTTTCGTGTTCCCCATCTAACAGAGCTTTTTGACCTATGGCTTTTATGACCAGGATGGAAACCTGCCAGTAAATAAGCAGAATTTATAAACCCTGCAAGGGCTCTGATATACTCCCCAGGAGCTGGGGACCCACTGGCTTTCAGTGGCACTTATAAAGTTCTCTCAGTTGTCAAGCCCCTTAGTTCTTTTTATTTCTGCTAAGTTTATAAGCTCTGAAAAACCCGTCTGCAGCATTTATTAAGTGCGCTGCAGAGGCGAAGTAAAGCAGCTGGTCCAAAAGAAACACAGCTCTACCTGCACTGCTTAACCATGCTGCAAATCAAAGCCCCGCAGTCTGTTTATTTTACCCTGTCTTCTGATACACACACATCACCGGACAGACAGATGTTTGTTGTTTTAGAAAGTAAAACTTACTCATGAGAAGGAAACGGAGCCAAACATTCAATAAAACACTAAAAGTGAGAGTTCGTCAAGTCCTTCTCTGAAGGAGCAGTGATGCACTGGCATCAGTTTTCCATACAACTACTGTTGTCTAAAATAGGGTCTTTCAGCTCTGTGAAACACATAGTATTGGAGCTAGGGAATTAGCAGCGGCAGCCAGTATTAAGCTAAATAAGCGCTCAGCAGTTTAGCTGTCATATGGAAGTGGCCTCAGGACAGCAAGGTCAACCACTGGATATGACATATATCAAATATCTGCTCAAAAAAGTATTCTAGACTCTCTGCTATGTCTGCAGTGATGTCAGAGCTGTCTCCTCAGTGGACTGGACATGCAGATTTGCTTCATGTGTAAAGCAGTGATGCATTCTCTTCCCCTTCGCCTCTGTTTCAATAAACAGAAAGAGTGAAATCTCATCTACAAGATTAACAACAATTTTAGCATCAAGGAATCCCTGCACCCTCTAGGACTTCAAGGCTATTCATTTTTTCACAGTCTATTAACATTCTTCTCCCCTCCTCCTTTTTTTCACTCTTCCTCCTAATAGTGCCATCTGCTAAATGCTGTGTCCTTTATCACAAAGCTCTCCAGAACCAGAGAGCTGCTCATATTCGTGAGGGCTTGATGGTTGTGAAGGATGGTTTGACATTCTGGGTTTAATGAAGCATGCCAGTGCGCTTGTATCCCAGTTTTTGAACAAGAATATGAACTAAAGCTCAAGACTTGTGTGACCCGCAGCTTTAGGAGCTGATCTTGGTGGATCAGGACCTATAGCTTTAGGAGCTGGAGGTCTCAGCTTGGCACTGAGAAGTATGTGAATTTAACAGAACAGAAGCAAAGGAAGAAGAAACTGTCCAAGAGCTGGTGGCCGTGTGTGCTGGGAAGGATGATGAAATAACAAAGGTATTTGTAGGCAGAAATACTAGAAGTGGGAAAAGCACAGGAATAAAAGTAAAGCCCAAGAGGAACAGAAAACACATGAAATTAGCAGAAAGGAGAACAAAGCCTCTTCCTGTGAGACACATGAGCAGGCCAATCTTAATAATTATAGTAACAGTTAAACTTTAAAATCAGGATATGCATTTGTTGAGGTTCCTCTGACAGTGCAAGTTCTTCTCCCTCCCCCCCCCCCCCCCTTCTTTGCACAGATTTCCCCAGGCAATTCACTCCTTCCCTTCCTTTATTTATGTGGGTTCATATTTCATGGCTTTTGTTTACAGTATTCCCATCATGATTTATGGCTGAAGCGAAATGCTGTCCAGGTGATGATCCAGTCCATTATCTCAACGGAGGTGCTGACCATTGTCGGGAAGCACAGAGAGCTGATGTACAACATGATGGAGAACAAGCAGAAAAAAAGGGAGCTTCCAGGTTACAACTGGAAAAAAACCAAAGGAAAAAACCCCCACAATTCATATGATTTGCAATAATTGGATGTAAAAGAAAAAAGAAAAAACAGAACATTTTATCCTATTGCTCCTCCCCCTCCATGGGCTTTCATGGAAGAGAAAATAAAAATCCCAGGAGCGTATTCAATCTGCTGACACAGGACATGAGGGAATGGCACGGAGCTCCAACAGGGGAGGGTCAGGTTGGATATTAGGAAAAGGTTCTGCCCTGTGGTGGGCATTGCACGGGCTGCCCAGGGTGGTGGGCACAGCCCTGAGCTGCCAGAGCTTAGGGAGCATTGGGACACTGCTCCTGGATGTAAGATATGGGTTTGAGTGGTTTTATGTAGAGCTGAGTGGATTTGATGATTCTGTGGGTCCTTTCCAACTCAGGATATTCTACAATTCTGTAAAGATTACCCATGTTAAATACCTGCTTCAGAGGGTAAAACTCCCCCGTCTCAACACCACCCTTGGTTGGTGTAGAATTCTCTATTTTTTCCTTCCAGTTTTGTGTTTAACTATTCATAAATCAAGATTTCTTTGCCCTGCTCTGCACCTTCCCCAGCCTTTGCAGATCATTAATACCAAGACAAGGTTGTTAATCTCTTTGTCCCAAGGTGCATTACCCCACTTGTAGAAGGAGAGACAGGGACACAGATGGCTCTGTGCCCAGAGCCACTGAACACAGGGATGTACCCCAGGGCCACATTCACTCCCAGAACAGTCCCCATGAGGTACCTGGTGGTCCCACACCGATAGCATCCATTGTGTTTTGGGGTGATTTTGGAGGTGGACTGTGGGATAAAGCTGGGCACAACGTGTCTGTCCACAGTGAGCTCTGAGATCTACAGCAGTTTTGCTGCCTGTGCACTTCAGCAGTACATTTGCAAAAGCAAACGTCCTTCCCTGATTTTACTGAACCCATTGCTTGTACTTCTTATCCTATTCAACCCTTTCAATTCCAGCTGTATGTAAAAGAGGTTAGCTTTATTTTTCAGATCTCTTCCTATCAGAGGTCAGGGACAAAGCTTGGCAATGAAAGGCAATTTCTCCAAACCCAGTGGAGAAGTACAGTGTGGTAAGAATGCTTTTAAACAACAACAAAAAAATCCAATAACTTCCCTATAAATTGTCCAAGAGAGAAAACTTTGTGTTTTTGGCATTTGTAGCTGTTTCAGCATTTTTCTGTGTAAGATGAAAAACTTTTGCATTGAGCAAAACACAGATTTATGATCAATAAAGTGAAGTTTTAACAGTTTATAGGAGCCATACATTCTTTTTTGTTTTTAAACTGATATTAAAAACTATCTTTTCCTCTGAACCGTGTTAGAAATCCACCCCTGTGTCAGTCAGGGTTTTCAGCACAACAAACTTTGCAGACTAACTGCTGGCTGGGGTTTACTGCAGGACAAGTGGCCACACAAGCCACCCCTCCCTCCCCCAAATGGACTTGTGAAATAAAGCTCCAGTAAAACCTGGGTATGGAATTTAAGTTGTAAGTCTGGACTTGCCCAGTGTTTAAAGGCTTTGGGAGCAGGAGGTTGTTGCATGTCCCTGTCTGGACCATATAGCTAATAATTGTCCAGCAAGTCTCAACTGTTCTTAATGTAGCAGGAGCTACAGGCTGAGAGCAAGCAGCTGCTAGAAGAACCTCTGAATTGCACGAAGTGGCTTGGGAATGGCTGGTGAATATATCCGAACTTCTATTGGCACAGCCTTGGTTGGGCTGTGAGCAGTCAAGAGTCCCAGGATAACTTTATCTCATTTAAATTCTGATGTGCAGGGGCACTGTTCAGTCAAATCTCGTACTTCTGGTGTTCCCCCCTTACTTTTGCCTCACACCTGGTATTTGTCTCTGAAGACACCAATTTCTACACTGTTAAGTGTTCCAGTGATGCTAAACATGCTCGAAACAGAAAGAACTCTTTTGTTCCAAACATGCCACTGCACTGATAGTTTTATAGCTCCTATAAGGAAATTATGTCAACAGATCGTCTGATAAAAGATATTTGGCCTTAGATTTCCTACTAGCTTAGACCTAAGATGTGATTTGAGTATGAAATTATTGAGTATAGGACTGTTTTCACTGCCATTAAGACCAATAAGAAATGTCCCTTGTTTAGATTTATTGTAAAGCCAGGGAGCTGAGGAGAGCTTGTAACTCTTCTTTTGTAATCCCATGGCCCTGGTTATGCAGTCTCTGGGCTTTCTGCACATTACAGCACATGAAACTGCCTGAATTGTTCTTATCTCTTCAGTGTGTTCTTCTTTGTTAAGGCCAATCTCAACACAAGATCTACAGTAAAAAATAGGAAAGTGTCCATTACAAGGCAAGGATTTGGCTTTTTCTCTCGAGAGCATGTGCTAAAGGCAATAAATTTGTCAAGGAGATAAGTTGGACTCAACCCACCAAGATCAGTGTATCAGTGCCAGTCAGGTCCCCTTCATCCCATGATGTGCCTGTAAATTTATTACCCGCTGCGAGATTTAACTGCACAAATCCCTGGTGAATTGATAGGAGAGGAGAACCTTGCTGAGGTTTATAGGGGGGGTCTTAAACCCTTAAATGCTGGTGGCAGTGGTATCCCCATAAAGCCCTGCCAAGAGGTAATTTACAGATGAGGAGATCAACCGTGTTTCCTCTGTGGAAAATGGGGTTGAAATAACTGGGTCTCTCCGAGCTGAGTTGCAGCACTGGAGAAAGTCCACAGGGTGCTGCAGCTTCTGCAGAGCATGCAGCTTCCACCTGATTAAATAAACCTGGGTCTCAGAAGATCTGAAAAGTGGTTTTCAGAGAGTTCTGTCTAAGAGCCTGCAAGTTTTTCCATTTCTTTTGAAGAGAAATTTGCACTCAGAAAATGAAAGAATCTACAAAGTGATGTTTTCTGAAGCAAACACTGACATTATGAGCAACTTAAGCACTTTCATTGCATCTCTGTGCTAAACTGTGGCTCCCGACCGACAAAACAGTCTCTTGCTAAAAGCAACTGTTATAAAATTATGACTAGCACATATATAATGTTTGTGTTTAACAAGATGACAGAAATGCCACCTTAGTAAAAACTGATTATGGTTACAGCTGAACAATTCACATCATGCAAGATTTATAATATTAAGGTTATGCAATCATCTAATCGGAGAGACAAGCCTTGAGTAATAATATGAAATGCATGTACTTCAATCTGCAGCAGTAGATTCATTGCTGGTTTCTTATTAGCTCATGCTAGCATTAGGGCTGCATTATCCATTTTGCCATAGTCTAATTCAGCACTTCCATCTGAAAACATATGCACAATAAGTGATCTATGCCAAACAATGAAATGGAAGCAAAGTCATTTGAGTGACTTCGTGGCTATAAAAATATACATAATCTGTATGTGTTTTGGCAGTTCTCAATACTTTGTACTACATTTATTTGGGAGGAAAGTTTTCTCAAAATAAATAAAAACAGATAGAAGTTGCCCTCTTTTCTCATGAGAATAATGCTTCGGGGCTGGAGCAGTGCATGAAACCATCTCATGAGCTTCTCATCCTGCAGGTACGAGTCAGATGTTCTTATTAGATGATGAATAGTGTTAAACCAGCTATCTAGAAGTCACAGTTGTAACTTAAGGTGGTATAGAGCGACTTAATGTGTGCATCTTTCAATGTTTCTGATTTTTAAAAGGAAAGAGAATTTCAGTATATGCATGTCTAGAAATATCTTGGTTAATTATATACAATTATTGCATAGAGAAGTCATAGTGTAACTTAAGGTTAAAAATATGCTATTTTGAGGGCTGAGAAGTTCAAGCATTGCTTTTTCAAAGGCACATGTAACAAAAGATGACAAGTGTTTATAGTGTAATGATCAAACTAATTGACTGAAAGTCAGATTAAAACAAGACTTTTCATGCAAAGTGCAGACTGAACTTTCCCCTTAGCTGCTCTCAGTAGGCTAAATCCATTTTCTGCAGCCTGTGCAGGCTTAGGTCCTGCAAGACACTGGTGTGTTGGGGCATCATGAGGCACTGGGAGGACTAAGGACCTTGCAGGACTGAAACTTGCAGGTAACAAGCAGTTTGGAGGCTGCTGTGTGTGGGTGAATACATCAGACTTTTGCAACAATTACAACTCTCAGGGAAAAAAAAGAATGTTTCAAAGGTAAACAGAAGGCATTTGTGTCCCGGAGTCTGATTTATTGTGGGAACTATATATAGCTGTCATTAAATGAACAGGGTAACATGCAACTATTCATCACAGGGTGGGAAATATACAGACCATTCTCTGCTTGCCTGGAATTGTTCATATTTTTGAAAACTAAAAGCAGAGCCTAGGAGAGAAATGAACGCATAAAATGCTGTGGGATATTTGATTTATTCTTTTCAGGCATTGCCTCTCAATGTTCTCTGTGTCCAAGAGTATTATTCAAATCAATCGATCTCAGAAACTGTTTCTAGCAATCTCCGGCTTCCCCAAAACTCCCTGTTCAAGACCTTTATCTTCCTCCTCCTGTTGTTATTGTCATTACAATAGACTCAAACAGGTCTGTAATTTTTATTTGACTTTGAAGCCCCATTTCGATCCAAAGATATCTATTCATCTTCGCATTTGTAATACCAGCATTCCATCTAGCAGCCTGCATGAGGCAAGCTGCAATATCCTTCAGAGCTCAGCTAAAACAATTCTCAGCTTGCTGATTAGCTACAGGCAGAACAAACAGCAGCAGTGCTGCCTGCTCCAAGCAGCTCTCTCTGGCTGCTGATTCACAGGTGACTATAAACATTGATATACGTGTATTTTTTTTTTTCTTAGTAACTATTAATTGCTGATGAAATTCAGGTTTATTTTTAATGAATGAGTAAATAGAATTTAAAACTAATTGCGACTACAAAGAGGCATAATTCTCACAAACTAGAAAAAATTAGTAATACAGCCTAAACACTGCAATCAGAAGGGCTGTTGAAACACATAATTAAACTTTAGTTAAATCACATCTTTAATAGCAAGGCATCTTTAGTACAGAAGAGTGGTCAGGCCCTCTTGCTGTCCTCAGAGAGCAGAGCTGAGAGCTGCCCTTCTGCTCCCTGTGAGGAGCTGCAGGCCGCCATGATGGAGCTGCAGGCCGCCATGATGGAGCTGCAGGCCGCCATGACGGCGCTTCAGGCCACCATGATGGAGCCGCAGGCCGCTATGAGGCCTCCCCTGCTCTGGACCCAACATATGTGGTAACAGCTTTTTTTTTTTTCAGTTTAAGAACTGTTTTGCTCTTCTTTCACAGCCATCACTTTGTTTCATGAGTGGAGGTGCCGTGGAAAGCTCTCGACTCACTGTACAAAGAGAATGATCCCCTCTGAGCCCTCTTTTTAATTCTTTTAAAGTAGACAAAGCAGAAAAGACCTGACAGAAGCAGTATGAATAAAAAGCTGTGTTTTCCAGAATGGATGGTGACAAGCGGGGGGTGAGGGGTAGGGGCAGAGAGAAGGGTTTGTGGAAAGCTGCTGAACAGAGTTTGTTGTATGGAGTCCTTAAGAGGTGAGAGAAACAAATGGAGAATACTGGTTCCTGAGACTTTGGGTCCTGTGGTTGGGGATACCAAGGAGCTGAATAGCAGTCTAGTAGACTTGCATCCATGTTTTCCATATTTGAGGGAAGCATTTGATGTGCAGGAAAATGTTTAAGTGAAAATTTAGGATACTTTTGATTCAAGAGTTCACTGAACTCATAGTGGAATTAGTCTGGTGCTCTGAAAATTGACTAAGTATCCTGTTTGCTTTCCCACTTTCTACACTAACAGTGGAGTTCCAGGTGACTGCGCTTTTGGTGACAAAAGTATCTTAGTTTCTCACTGTTTGCTTTATCCTTGCTGTCAAATTGCCTCTCATTTCATCTGAAAAGGCTAAAACTAACTCCTCACCCCCCCATTCCCCACCTCACCCACAAAAAGCAAGAGGCAGAGGTTGGCAGGATTTGCCAAAGGGGCAAAACTTCAAGATCTGTCTCCTCCACCAGAGGCAGCATGGCACTAACCTACAGTCACTTCACTTCATCCCAGTGCCAGACTTCCCAAATCACCCCAAATACACCTGAGATGCCTTTGAAGTTGGTCTGCTGTTGATTGCCTGCAACACTGGCTTTGCTTTGGATTTACGAGGCAGGGGAGAATGTGGAGCCAAGTTCAGGAGCTGGTGATTTCATTTACATATCAGAGGCCAAAATAAGCAAATAAAAACTGCCACACAAAATGAACTGGAGTTGAAACTGGCTAAATACCTTCCTGCAAAATGGATTTTAGAAGTGACTCTTGAACTCTTCAGTGGAAAGACAGATTCATTTTCAATGGAGTTTGATCTTGCTCTTCAGCTTCATTTGTAAGACCAATTACAGAGCATTTTGTACAACAATTACAGGCATTAAAACCGCTCTGTTCCATTTGATGAATTTTAATAGTAATTGAACAGAAAAACCCATCAACTGAGAGATTGTCCAATCAAGTATGCCCACACATTGAACTGTAATTTCCATTCCACAAATGTGTAATGCCATTTGAAACTACCAAAATGTCCTCTCTTCAACAAGAACTGAGCAGATTCTTCAGGATTTGTTCCTATAACAACTTTATTCCTTGATGATTAAAGTACACAGAAAGTATGTTGACCACGCTTCTCCAGTAATTCCTGTGTACAGCTCCCCCCTGCAGAGCTCCTTGGAGCTCATTTTTGGACAGAGCATTTGTAGAGTTCTGGTGACCACAAACATTCACCAGGCAAAATCATTCAGCACCTTTTGATCCTCCCCAGTGAAGAAAGGCTGTTTTGGAGGATTCACTCCAGGGAACTTTATAAGACACTCTAAGAGCTGGTTGGATTTTTTGTTACTGGAGAAAACAGAGTCCATCACTTGAACTCTGACATTGGAATTTGCAATTGGATTCGGTTCAGTTTTTTCTCTTACCAAGAAACAATGTGCAGAATGGTGGTATGAAGAAACACAGGCCTGAGATAGATTATTTGGTAATGAGGATAAGCCCCTCATAGCTGTGGAAGAATAGATGTTTGTGCCAGGACTGTCCAGATATTTCCCTTCTCCATGGTCTCCACAGGCCATGAGCCCTAAAGAAATTATGATTTGTGTTGTGAGTCCAAAAGCCACAAATGTAACACAGTATGGCAGAGCTAAGAAGAGATCAAAGACTCACAAGTGCCCTGGGTCTCTGAAGGATGCTAATGTATTTCTTAATCTCTATGCATGAACGTTTTGTTGTTATTTTTTTCCTACTAGACTTGCTCTTTGTTATTGAGGTTGGCCTGTGCGGTACAGAAAATTCCTTGAGGGAAGTTACTTCATTGGATTTGCTGGAAAACAGTAGAACAAAAGAACTATTTTGATGAACTTCTCTCAATGTGATTTCCAAGCTAGCTTGGGAAACAAAAAGAGATTACTACAGTTTAGATCAGTGGGAGATAAATGTCCAACTGTCAGAGCTTTCCTTTGAAGTGGGTTTCCCCTTGCCAGCGGTCGCTACAAATTTAAGTTCAATTTAAAGACCAAAGATGAAGTCTTGGCTTTACTGATGTCAATAGGAGTTTAGTCACTGACAACTTGGAGGCCAGGATTTCATCTGAAATGTTTGTACATGCACTAACTTTAGCATCTGCTGAGAGCTACGTGAAATATTTATGCTGAAGAGCGAAACTGTAGCATTGTCTTGCAGCTCATTCTCAGCACAGAGATGACACTAGATCAGAGAAAAATCACCAGACTTCTATGTAAAATGAATAGTCTCGGCTGAGAAATACCTCATCCTCTTTTACCTTTTATTTTTTCCCCAGGTTGCTGAAGCTTCTTTACGGTGTCTTTTGCTCCCACATTGAGACAAGATCCAAACAGGTGAGAGCCTGGAGAAGTGAATGGTGGCAGGGGCTGGAGACAGAGCAATTGGGAGATACTTGGAAGGATTTGTGTTCCAAGAAAGCATGTAAATAACAGGCCAGAGATATTTCTTTTCTCTCTTCTCCTCCCCTTTTCAGATGTCTTCTCTTATTTGTTTAATTTTATGCATTTTAGTGTTTCGGTCACAGGCTGCTACTGTGTTTTTTTTTCCACCCTTTACACACCGTCACTTACTGCCAGCCTTTTTTTGACCACAGTCTATGTTGTAATAATAATAATAATAAAAAAACTGGGCCTGATTTTAATTTGTGTAATGTTTCTGTTAAAAAAAATAAAAACTCAACAGCCTAATTAGGAAAACCGTTAAATGGCTGCAATTCAAATATAATTCTATTAAATTCTCCCTGTAAAGTTAATGTTACAGACTTTTTAACAGATGTTTTAATTAGACATTGTTATTAAAGGGAATACTGTAGAAATTAAAAGCAGGTCCTAAATGTGTTAACAAAGACACTTTTCTTATGTGGCGCCGATGGTGGCAGAAACCTTAGCAAAGAGATTTTGGCATCAGGTCATGAAAAAGAAAGAAGAAGAAATGCATTAAAGAGAACAAAATGCACTAAGAGATATGCATTGCTCAGCTACTATGTGATGGGGGCTCATTTCACAGCCAGCACCACCTCAGGCCATTGCCTGAGCTGGAAAGAAGGTAGGAAAGATGCTTGAGCGCAGTGCTGATATTACCCACTCATGCACCGATTTATCAGAGGGATTTGACTGCGAGGCACTTGCAGCTTGGAGAATTCTGTAGGAAGCATCAGCATTACCAGTTTTTGAGGTGTCATCTTCTGCCTCCATGTTTTCGATCGTTTTCTAACTGTGGATCCTAGAATCAAGCAGTGACTTAGGGATTGTGGTTTTTTACAAGGTGGACTTCCTCTAAGCCCTTCCCACTGCAGGGAAACACGTATGGTGCAGTCTTGGAAATGAGAGCAAGCAATAAAACAAACAAACAAAGCCCAGGTTTGTACATGTGGGAAGGAATAGGTCAGCAAGACACACGATATTCTGTGCCTTGAACAGACATTTTCTGAGATCACTAACACTAGAACCAAACTGCGGGTTAAGAAGGCGACAGTTGTCAGCTTCACACTACATCATTTCCTGGCAGGGTCTGTAGTGTGTGCTGTTGCCAGCAAGAGTGATCCACTGCTTCATTTCATGCTTAACTACTGCAGATCTGCTGCAAGGCGATGCCATTTTGTGGGACTGCTACATTATCTGGCCTTGAAGTCTCCAGGGGTGCAGTTGAGTGCTGATGGGGGCTCTTCCAGAGGGTGATTCAGAGAAGAAATCAGTGGACACAATAGAGGAAATCTAGACAGTTGGATGCTCTGTGTTGGGTGCTTTGTCGTTAGTCTAAAGACTCTGTTTTCATACAACTCAGGGATCATTTTTTTGCAGCTTTTTGCTGCCTGTCACCTGTGAAAATGCTAGAGGGTTAAACCTGGGCTCTTCTGAGCAGTTTGATGCACAATGTAAAGAGAAAGTGATGGGTAGCATCTATGTACAAGCATATAACATCATCAAGGGGTTTTGGTGATGTCTCAAACCTTAAAGAGGGAGTTTGGCTATGATATCATCACCAGGCCAGTCTGGTTCTTTGGGGTTTTTAGAAGAATACATTTATTGGACAAATAGGTGGATCTGATGTTTTAAGGGCATTTTTTACCCCCGGTCCCTCCTCTTGTTTCTGATAGATGATGCTGCCATTGCATCCATGAGTTAGAAAATGATAGCTGTTTTTATCAGCAGTGGATGTGTTCTTTGGAACACATATTATATGTGGAATGGAAAGTTGCTAAAGTATTGTAGCTTGGCTAAAAAGAGAGAAAAGCACCAGAGAGATCTCAGAACAGCTTCATGTTGATCTGTTAATTAGCATTAAACAACAGTGTAGGAATACAGACAGGTATAGATGGCAAAACTACATGGGATGGAATAAATGACTCAAAGAGATCTAAACCCTCTGATTTCTGCTTTCTGTGAGAGGAACAACTCCGTCCTACAACACTGTTAGAAAATCTGATAATCACAAATATTCAGCTCTGAATATTTTATCCCTGTCATTGAAATCTCTGTTATTGCCCACTCTGGGAAGAAGGATACTAGTCTATAGAAAGAAGATCCCTAGAAAAATCATCTTAAAGTGATGTTATCATTGATATTAGAGAAAAGTTTCAACTCTTGTGCCTCCCTCATCCATAGGCTTCATTCTTTCATCCACATCTCACTATCTGCAGACTGGACAAAGTCCAGCCCCACAGCAGGACTTCTCAGAGCTCAGAGGTGTCTCAGTGAGACAAGTGACATCTGCCCATGACTACAACAAGCATCTCTGCCAGTTCTTTTTTATTCTTTTTTTTTTCCCCTAAGCTCTTACTCTCATCTGTTTTCAAGATTTGTTTACCCTTTATTTTTCTTTGTTATCCCTCCCTTTTAGAGGCCTTGAGCTTAAAAGCAGCGTGAAAACCAAGTTAATGCAAGTATTCTAATTTCTGTGACAATCAGAGTCAAGCAAACTGGAAAATGTGCAGTTTTGAGGGTAAAAGAGAGGTGCAAAAACTCTCTAACAGAGACAACTGGTTAATTAGCAGATGTGAAACCAAGGTAAAAAAAAAAACCAGAACCTAGAAAACAAATGGAAATCTCAATAGCAATTATTTCCAGAAAGGTAACATTTTCCCAATTAAAGCCATTCTGAGAAGTTTAGTTAATTAGGTAGGTATTCTCTCTCTTTCTTTTTCTTTCTCTCTCTCTCTTTTATTAAAGTCCATCAGGGCTCATGATGTGTGGGAAAAGTGCTAACATTTGCAAATTGCTGGTTTATGATAAATGAATTGTGGAAACTCAGCCCCTTGGTTGGGGCCCAGCTAGATTGCAAAGCACCAGCATCTCCGGCTGCTGCAGCCCTGACCCTGCCTTTACACCCATTGATCACAACTGGTGCATAGCCATGACCACCAAATGCATACATTGTAGCTGGGGGACTTGCTTTTCCCATAGTATTTCATCATCGTTCCACATCGCGAGCACCATAGTAACCTTTGGCATGCCGTCCTGTAAGACTAATACCTGCAGGAGATTTCCTCCTGCCCCAGTAATCACTGCTTCAGCTGCTCCATCCTTAAAAAAACCCCTTAGTCATTAACCCAGCTTTAGTTTTCAAAAAAATTCCCGTTTATTTCAGTAGTGCCAGGAGGAGAAGTAAGGGCTGAGCATGTTGGAAAAGCAAAATCCCTAAAGAGAGAAAAGTACATTGAAGGATACCATGGAGTGACACGTAGAGTGTGCTCTCGCCATTGCTCTTCATCATTACTGATGCAGGAGCATGTACAAGGCCAACAACCCGAAGTAAAACCACAGTCAAGACTGCACAAGTATATAAGGGCCAGGCTCTGCCCCACATCTCACAGGTGAGATATGCAAAGTTAGCCAGGGAAGCAGTACACAGCTCCACACAGTGCTGCAGGATGAGCTTTGCATTGGCTCTGGGAACTATTTATGGTTTCAGGGAAGACATAACCGAGAGGAACGCAGCTCTCAGCAGCTGCATGTCAGCTGAGATTCCTGCACAGGGAAATTGTTTCCATTCACACTTTGGAGTCTGTGGCCAGGTCCTGATCCTGATTTAATGAAAACAATGCCTGAAAGTCAAACGCATTTTTCTGATAGGCACATGGAGGTGCTATTTTATCTGCAGGGTCTGACAGATGATGCTGGGCATAAGTAAAAAAGTGCATGTGTGAGTTAGTACACACGCACATGTTTGAAGCCCTCAAATGAGCATTGGATGTGAAATCCACCGTCCATGAAAGAGTTGGGGTAAGAGATTCTAGTGTCCCAAAGAGACACAGAGTAATGAAGTTGCGGAGAGCTGGGAAATACTGATATTACTTTATTAGAGTGTATTGAAGAGGACATGTGAGCTAGTGCTCTAAAGGTTGTATTTGATAAAGAATGGTTTCCATGCAAAGCCACCGAAGTACCAAAAAATCAATTTTAGACATTGAATTGGGCCCTGACATGGTGCTAAATGGGTAAGATTCACAGCAGTGCCAGAGGATGTACAGCCTGTGGCCAGGGAACATTTCCCTGTTTCACTTCTGGTTTTGATTCTTGTGAGTTCAGGACTGATGCAGCAACTCTCCGCTGCTTCCAGCATTGCCCACTGGCCCCCCAGTGACATAGGAAAATCCTTCTGCTTTCTCCTCTGTGCTAAAACTCTCTCAAAATGGATGATTTTGGTGCAGAGCCTGTAGTGTTAATGTGATGGGCTACTTTTAGTTCAGTTTGGGGAGGTCATTGACCAGTGTAGAAATGGAGGTGGGGAGCTGGACGCATCTGCAGAGACTGTGCTGGAACATGTTGGATGTGAATAATGTGAGCTGGGCTTGAAATCAGAGTCAAACAGAAAAGTGAAAAGCATCCGAGGAGAGAAATGTTGGAAAATTCCTGCCAGAATTGGTTGGCATTTTCCAGGAGCTCTGTCATGAATTCAGTGTCTGTGTCGGTTCTCTCTTGTCTTTATTAGTGCTCTGAAGCACACGGTCTGAAGCAAAAGTTATTGAATTTTCACTAAACCCTTCCCACAAGCAAAGGCTTTTTCTGCTTTAATGTTCAAAAAAGTCCAAGTCGCAGCCACCACCTCTAGCATGTGCCCGTATCTTTTCTCATTATAGGCTGAAGTCCAAAACCAATAAGAATTAAATAAATATCCCACTGAGAACTGTACTTTTGAAAACTGCCTTATTGCGGTGCAGATGTGCGCTATCTAAAATGAGCTTAAACGTTTTATTTATATATATTTATATATATATATATTTAAATTAAGAAAATAAAATAAAACCTAAATATTATCCTGGAAGGAAGTGTTTGCACTGGTGGATGTTTGATTTTCATTTTTCTCCCAGCATGCTCGGTCCTTTCATCCCGTAATGGTTCTTCTCTATTAATCCTTCTCAAAACCCACAGGTAGAGATGCTTATTGATAGAAGGCCAATGTGTATCTCAGTTTACAAAGGCATATTAAAGGATACAAGTAACATATTTCTCTTGATGTCTTCTTATTAATGCAATTCCACTCAGAACATTTTGGCATAAGAGGCATTGCCAGATGGAAGATAAAACTTCACTTTTATGGGTATTTTAAGGAAGAAAACATTTGGTTTGCATCAGTTCTAAATGAATAATATTTATTGCCCTAATGATTTGTATTTTATAACCCGGATAACAAAAAGCACCATCAATTACTTAATATTTTAACAAGGATTAAAAAAAGGCCTGATAACATCAAGTCATTTTAAATGATCAAGTACTTTTAATGCTAAACTCTAATAACCCAAAGCATGGGCTGTTTACATAATAAAAATAAATAAACACTGGCCACAGCTTGGCTGTATTTAAGGATTCTGTCATTTGTTACTACAAGTCGCAGCTCACAGCGTGCTTTGGGGAGCTCAGTGTGTTACAATTACAAACACATCAAAGGGGCGCACTGGGGCCCTGCACACATCGTGGTGTGCAGAGATGGGGAGTTCTGGGGCTGCTCCTGGGTGAGTGTGGGGAGCAGAGGGCTGCATTCTCTACCTCTGATTTTGCCTGGACATCAGCAGGTCTTCTGTGCTTACAAAAGATAACCTTCCTCTGATCTTTACCCATCAATAATTTGATGATATTTATCTCCCTCCTTTACTGTAGATAATAAAATTCTCTGTTTTTCTTCTTAATTTGCACGTATAACTCCTGCTACTGAGTGTTTTTTTATTTGATGCGTTTACAGGAATTACATTTCAAATCAAATCAGCACATGGAATGACCACTCTCATTTCCAGTGAGCTCATTCCAGCACAAGGGGGATGAGGAGGTTCTAAAGTACTGTCCATGTACGCGCTAAAGATCACACTGCTGCACCTCAGGTAAGATTTCAGAGGTGTAGCTGGTTCTGCTGGATGTTGTCTCCATCTCGCCAAGCACACAAGCACTTGGTTTCTCTCTTACATGACCTTTCTTTCCCATTCCCTTCTGATCAAGCACCAAGGGCTGCGTGATGTTTCCCATTTTGGAGGCGGGAGGGAAAGCAAAAGGAGCCCTTGAACACTGACCGTGTGAAGGTTCTGTTGAAATAACATCAAATTTACTCTGACATGTTCCATGGGACTTAATATTGATTTTCAAATAATCTGGAACGCTGTTTTTATAAACAATTATTGGCAAGGGGAGGCGTTGTTTTTGGAAGCTCTTGTATGTACAGTAAGGCTTTATTTCTTCTTGTTTTGAAGTGCGGCACGGCTTTTAAAAACGCTCTTCAGGAAACATCTGCTGTCAATTAAGGAGTAACACATTAAGGCATATTAAAGTGCACTCTTATTAGTGTTTCGGCAATAAAAAGAAAGGTTTTCTATTTGAATCATATGTTCTTTAACACATCTGCCAGCCATCTGAAACTTGCAAATGTTTCTCAATAAAAACATCTTCATAACCTTGTAAAAACTTAGTAATGCATAGCGCTCTGTTTTCTGTATATCTATATACCTGTATATCCCTTTATACTCTGAGTTCAGGTAATTCTCAGACAGGTTATTGGGCTGATGCTGATAGCTTTCGATAAGGACAGTGACTACAGGCGCTCTGCTCGGTCAGTCCCATTGAACCCTTAAAGGAGAGCTGATTAGAAAAGCAAAGCTTTGCCTTTTAGTTTTTATGAGAACAGAAGAATCAGACTTTTCAGCAAAAAAATAATATTATAAAGCATTTGAGTTGGAGAAAAAAAAGTATTTGATTTGAAAAGGGGCTGTTGTGAGTTATCAAGCTAGTTTTCTATGGCTTAAACTCTCCACTCTGTTCAGAGTACCCTTCCCATGGCACGCTGTGGTGTCTTGTTGTTTAGCCAAGCTGTTGCATCCTGCAAAACCCTGATCAGATTAATAACAAACAGATAAGTAACAGGGGATAATCCTTAATTTAACTGCATGGATTTCTGAGTATAAAATAGCCAACCTTCAGAAAGACTCACAAGACTTGAAATCTGAAGCCAATCATTCAAAATGATGGGAAATAACAACAAATTGAAATAGAAAGCATTTTTTTTACTGGTGGGGCCATGGAAATGACTCGTTTATCCATTAACTCAGATAGACGTGGTGCTAGATATTGGTGTATGCGGCGAGGAGTCTGATGGGGCAACAGACAGATTTGGCTGCAGCACAGCCTGAGGAAAAGTCTGTGTAGAGGTAGATAACTGTCTTCCTTTGCTGCTGGGGTTACTGTGGCTGGCACCTTCAGCCAGGACTGTGTGCAGGGTCTGACAAATCAGGCACTTAAACAGCACCATTGGAAGAGACCCCCCTGTTCCATCAGATGCACTTTATGCCTGATTATTTTTAAAATTCCTTGAGAAAAAGTCAAGCTGACCTTAAAGTGGGCGAGAGAAAATTAAAGCCTGCCCAGGAAAAGCATCAAACATTTTGATTTCTTTCTTTCTGTTGCTGAGAGTTGTTATCGTGAAGGTGGGGAACCACTGACGTAACAAGCACAGCTACCTCGTTCATTTTCTTATGGATACCTTGGAAGAATTGTTACTGCATGGGTCAAAGCCTCAGCCAATAAGCAAAAGAGATTTCTTATGTCTGCATTTTAAGGAGTTGGTAGCTGTTGTTACTGGCTGGTGCAGCATCTAATGTTTGGTGATGGATGCATCTGCTTGGCTAAACAATAGAAATCTGCCTAATTAGATGCCGTTTGAGACTGACCTACTTCTGTGACTCCGGCATGCAGATCTTCTCACTGAAGGACGATACTTTTCTTCCCTAGAATATCACAAATCAAAGCTTGAACATGCTGGTTTCTAACAGCAAAGGGATTGTTTATATTTTCCAGAGCTGCAGGGGGAAGTTTGCCGGAGGTTTGAACTACAGAGGGGAAAAAGGAAATGTAACTTTGATGCAAAGCTCACAAACTAAATGCCATTTGCCCACTGGGCTTGCTGTTCGTGGGGAGCTGCAAATTGCCCGTTCAGCTGCCAAGCAGAAAAAAAAATCTAAAGACAAATGCATAAAAACTACTGTGCTTCTGAGAGGTTGGGAACTGTGTGCTTGTTTGAGCATGGAAAGAGCATGCAGCTGACTTATGGCAGGAGACTTGGAGGTGGTACGTCTTCAAAGCCCCCTGGTTCTTCTTCTGGTCTCAGTGAACTGAGATGAATTCCTCATCCTGTCCTTTGCTGGATTTCTTTCAGAAGTGAAAGGGAAGAGCAGTCAGATCTGAAACCTGATGATGGATTCAGTGGGGTTGGCGAGGGATCAGATTGGGACTCAGTATCGCTCTGTCTTGATGCAATTACTGCCAGTGTGATTCTGACAAGACTTTCTCACTCAAAAGTAGATAAGCTGTTTTCCCAAGGACCATTCCCCTCAGCTAACCTAGACTCTCCCCCAGTGCTGTTTGAAAGCTGTTTTTCTTAAAAGTTTCTTTATTATCAGTTAAGCTATAACAGCAGTAATTACCTATCTTGCCAAGGTCAAAACACACCATATACAAAACAGTCTGGTAAAAACCAGCATAAATAAATGCAGTTTGCTTCTCCCTTTATGACTGCAGGGTCAAGCTCAAATAAACTTCCCATGACAGGAATTTAAGATAGGAGCCCACTTTGACAAAATCATTAAGTAGATCAGGAAATGTGAAGTGCAGGTAATGGACAACCTAGCAAGGGATATACTCCAGCACTGCAAGATGTGCTTGAATGTGGCCTTACAACCAGAGCTACTGCTGTAGATCAGTAGGTGCCTAAGGACCTGTAGAATCCCCAGGTGCTGTAGGCCATAAAGGAAAGTCTGGAGTCCTTTGAGAGGTGGGTATTGTTCTCAGGAAGGTCTGATGGTGCCCATCCTTCCTAATGGGATCAAAGTAAACTTTATTCATTTCTGGAAGTGTAGGGAAGAAGCTCTCAATATCAAGCTCTCACAATGAAAGCCAGTACATCAACCCTTGAAGTCCCTGCTTGTGAGGGTTTGCCACTCACTGCTGCTTTTCAGCTCTCCTTCAGCTGCCCTGCTGAAGTGATGAATACTGTTTAATTACAAAAAGAGAATTTCTGTCATTTCTCTCAGCATGGCTTATATTGGGGAAGATTAAACATCAGCCAAACATTACTGAATTACCTTTTAAAACCTATTATTTCAACGTGATTAACTTCGCTTCTTTTCATTTAGCTGTAAGCAAAATCTTGTTTACAAGGCAAAAAAAAAAATGCACTTGCTATAATATCGGCAATAATAATAAAAATGAACATCACGGGGAAATAATTTATGTGTAAACCAGCATAAAAATGTCATTGATGCATGAGTTTCCTCTTCAATTAATAAAAAGGAGGAAATATTTAAAAACAATTTATCAAGGAAATACATACAGTTCATATATCATGCAGTTACAAAGACTGTACTAATATCCATTCCACAAATAGCAGCATGACCTGGACTATCACACAGATGCTGGATTCCTTTGTGTGACCTAATTTAGGGCAGGTGTCCAGGACAAGACTTTGACCTTGTAAGGAATGAAGATCCTGGGTCAAAACGTTGATAAAAGCATCTTATGTTGAAAAAGTAACAATCAGTGCAGGTGAGATAGAAAAGAAATAAAATACAGCATCAGTGATTCTGGATTCATTCTCTACTTTTGACTGAGGTTGTTGTCATCATCGTAACGCCTGATGATTTATTTACAAAGAATAAAACACTGTCTATGATGTGAATGCTTGTGCTAAGCTGTGAAGCGATCACGATTTTAACATAAATAGAACCTTGTAATTATCATTGTGAAACTGTGTTACTCAAAAATTTAAGAGTTTAAAAAAAATCCAAAATAGTAAATTGAGGTGTGAGTCCTCTGCTAAACTCGGATCTGAACAGCCAGTCAGGACTGAGGTGACTTCTGAAGGTCATTATCTTCCCATTCCTAATCAGAACACCTCTTCTGGTATATAATTTTGCAGCATAAATATTAGATAACAGGTGTATGTTTATCAAACCCAAATAAATGGGAACATAAACCAGCCAAAGTATTTCTGTGCTGTGTTTGGAAATAAGACAAGTGAATAGAAACCTGTTTTTTCCTCATCTTTTGCCTAGTCTACTTACAGTGAGATGCTTTGGGACAAGTTACCTGACCCAGAGGGAGGTGTCCCTGCCTATAGCTGGGATATAACTGGATGATCTTAAAGATCCCTTCCAACCCAAACCATTCTATGATTCTATGATTCTGTAAGAATTGAAGAAAATGGATTGAATATACATACACAGAACAGAGATATTGGCATAGTCTATTGTACCCTGTCCATCCGTTTGTGGCAGTCTGACTAAAGATTTGCCCTTAGTTTTATCCATACTAAGAAGGCAGAGCATTTCCTGTGCTTGGCAGCCGATAATTCACCCCTTACATCAGTTGCTGAAATTGATTCTCTTTTTAATGTGACCCGTTCTGATTATAAAGTTATTTTTCTGGATTTTATTGCATTTGCTACCTGAAGTGCATCTACAATGATTTTCAAGGGAAGGCAAATAACAAAACAAGGTTGGACTTAATCTCATTCCGTGCAGGAAGCTGGTTCTAACGAAAGGTGTCATTGTCAGCAAGCTCTACAGCTAACAGATTAGCAGTCAACTTTTTTCTTCTGTTTTGTCTTCCAGATATTGAACTTCAAGGGTGGGGAAGAAAAACAAAACTAGCCAGATGAGATTAAGTGTACCAGTTAAAGTTACCCCACCAACATGTTCCTATAGAAACTTGAAAACATATCCAACTTCCAGACATAAAGCCTGAAAAGGAAACACATTCAGATGTCAGAGTTTGCCGAGCACATGCTGCTGCCCCGAAAACAGAGGCTGTGCTGCTCTGTAGGCGTTTGCCATGCAAAACGAATAAGCAGCAATGCCACAGTCCTTCTGGCGACTGGTTGCAATATGACTCCTGTATCTGTGTGTCCTTCTTAAAGGCAGTAGTATCGTTTGCTTCCTTGCCACTTTTCATGTTGCTGAGAATTGTCCTTAGGTAAACGTGTGTGAAGTTATAACTGCTAGAAAATGATGGGGTGTAAAAGCTTTTGGATCCTCCCAGGTGTTGTATTTGGTCCTAGTGTTCAACTGCAGGAAAAACTGTTGTCTGTAGGGCTGTCAGGTGCTGTACAGAGGTGCCCCCCCCCCTGCTTCTGGAGATAAAGGAGGGCTTGGAAATACCTGGCTTTTTTTTTTTTCATAGTATTGCAGCAGAGAGGAACAAAGTGCAAATGATTTGGCATGAGGCCCATGGAAGTCATGCAAAATGTGCCATGGAGGTATGTGCAGTATTCCCCCTTGCTCCCACAGCCCCACGACCCCGCATTCCCTGCATTGTGAGCGGTGAGTGTGGGGCTGGGGAGCAGTTGTTGCTGAGTCCCTGAAAATCCAGTTGGATTTGCTATTGCACCTGAGAGGGGCAAAGGGACACATCTGAGCAGAAAGATAACACATGGCTGGCTGGCAGCGGGCTGCCCTCCTGCAGCAGGGCTGTTTGCTGGCTGTCTCACACAGCCCGGGCTGCTGGAAGCTGCAGGAGGAGGGAAGCACTGTGTGCATAGCAGGAATGGCTGTGAGAGGTGTGAGAAACCCAATCGCTTCTGTTTGCTGTAGCTTCTTGTTCGCTCCCTCGGGGCTGACAAGCTTCCGGGGATAATTATATCCTAGCACCTGGGGAGGCTCTCATCCCACCGGGAAAAAAAGCACCAACATGGGGAAAACCACTGTGATGAGCAGGACTGTGCATCTAGTGAGGACAGAGACGAGTTCAGGTCTCTGCTTGCCTTACACTGCAGCAGCTGCAGGGTCAGACAGGCTGACTCCAGCCCCTGGAGCCCTGTGCATTGGGACATGGTGCTCAGCAGGGGCTCAGCACCAGCTCTGCAGTCTGTGTTGGGTTGCAGCTGCCTTCTGACTACCAAACTGCCACCAAGAAAGTGCTTGCAGGTCTTTCTCAGTCACTAGCAGAACTTTCAACCTCCTTACACATTGCTATTAATTCTTTCCTTGCTCCAGTCATCCAGAAATGAAGACACAGATCTCATCTCTCATGCTGCTGGTGCATGTCGTGTTCCTGGTGCATTTGGATGCTGTTGAGGAACATCATAGAGGGTGGTTGGGGTCAGGGTGTGGGTCTCCCTCTGGGGCAGGAGGATGATTAAGGGCTTTTTGTGCAGGAAAAGGAATGAGGCACAAAGAATATATCCCAAACCCTCCTTAATGCTGGGTCCCACCTAACTCTCTTTGAGCTGTTTTATGGACCTGCAAGTGGACTTCCTTTTGTGATGTGGCAAACAACAGCATTCACAGATTAGAAACTGCTCATTCTGCCACTTCACACTCGGTGGTGAGTAGGGCAGAAAGGCAAAGTACCCGGCACGTGAGTCTTGTTGTTTGCTTCATGTCCAGTCACTCCATTCGTCAGTACTTCAGATAAGCAGCTTTCCATTCCTGAGCTGAGAACACCAATCCTTACCCCAGAAAATGCTAGAGGGTTTCTTCCATTCCCCTCCAACCCTTCTTCTGGGCAGGATTTTACCAAGTGGCATTAAATTTTGCTCACCGAGGAAGGCACCTGTCCCAGGGTGGTTATTTTTAGCGGCTGAGCTGACATCCTATATGGTAGCCCATGTTATGAGATTTGGCCAGCACCATCTCACTGTGAGTTATGTTCTGCTTCAGCATGATTAACTGTAGTTAAAAATGAGCTCTGAGGGCATATAAACAGGAGAGCAGAAGGGCTGCTTGGAAGCATAAATCAGGAAAATATTAAATGGGAAAGCACATCCAAATTGGTACTTGTTTGCTCAAAGCTATTTGAATTAAGGGAAATATCATCCCTTCTCAAGAAGGATAGTTCTTAATTTCCTCTAACAAGACCTAAACCACCAAATAAACCATGCCTCCTAGAAATAAAGGTTGTGAAAAACATCAGTGGGACATTCAAGACCATAGATGTAGTTTTCTCTGGTAACACATGGAGATCTCCATTCCAAAGCAAGATCTCATTCACCCAAGTGCTGCACAGAGAGATCCTGTGCTCAAATTCACAATAATATAAGGAAAAAATTATTCTCCAGCAGAGTGATAAGATATTGGAACAGGATGCCTGGGGAAGTGGTGGAGTCACTGTCCCTGGAGGTTTTCAATAAGCGTGGAGGTGTGGCACTGAGGGGCATAGTTGAGAGTTGTCACAGGCATGGGTTGATGTTTGGACTGGATGATCTTAGTGGTCTTTCCATCCTTAATGATTAAATGATTCTATGATAAGTGTCTGGGAGCAACGTGGACTTGCCTTAAGTGGTCTAGCCCCAGGATCTCCTCTTAGAGGTAACAGGCACAACTTTTTGCTTGTTGTGAAACCCTACATAACAGCATTGCATGCCGTGGTATGACTAGGTTTGCCCAAGGAAGTGGCTGTTAATTTGTAGAACAAGTTAGTGTTTTCTCTTGGTTGAAACTTATGCTAGGAAAATGGCTCCCTGTATCTCCCTGACACTACATCTCACTGCAGCACTAACTCAACATTCTCCTCAGTGTGTTGGCAATATGCAGGTTGAAAGATGATTCTGCAGCAGGCCTTCCAGTCTTTCACCTGAACAGCATCATTCACGTCCCTTTACTACCACCAGGGCTTGGAGTAATGTTCTCTGTTGAATGCTCACATAATTTTTCATTAGCCACTTCTGTTGGCTTAGTGTACTTTTTGCACACATAGCCAATATGCATTAACAGTTTCCAGTAGGTCCATTAGGAATTTCTTCCCAATCTCCCTAGTAAATGCAATAGCAGCATTGCGGGCTCGCATTTCGTTAACCCCTCCATATGCTTAGCATCTCTCCTCCTTCACTGCCATCCACTCTCACTTTTGCAAACCCCGCTGAGCTTCATTTTCAGAAAGCAGTAGCAGGGTTTTTTTTTTTCTTTTTTCTTTTTGAACACTGTAAAAATGAAAATGCATAGTTTGAGGGCTTGCTTTAATTGGGCACTTTCATGTAAAATCTGCTATTGCATCTTTGTATAGAACCTGCTTCAAAGAAAACAAGAAAGAAAGCTGGCTTGCTCTGCTTTATTTCTAAGTTTTTTACTGGCTTTACCCATCAGTAGATTAATTGAAGTGATGCTAAGTCAGACATGAACATAGCCTGTAATATTTCAAAATATTAAAAACAAATCAAGCTATTCCAATGGAGCAACTTGTCAAAAACTGCTCAGAATGACAGAGTTGGATTGTTTGGCAGAGTTTTTCTGTTACAGATATGCAGGTGTGGGCTCATGCACACACAACATGCAGTTTAGCACGGCTCGATCCTCTATACCGGGTTGGCAAACCTGTTTAAGGTAGAGGAATGCAGGTGGCATCAAAGGAAGGTGACAAAAGCTGTCACACCATAGGGAGGACTGGTCACAGATGAATTACTTGTCAGTAAAGGGTCAATCAGTGACAGAATTGGTGCATATTGGAGCCAAAGGGCTGCCCAGGGCAGTGGTGGAGTCACTGCCCCTGGAGGTGTTTGAGAAATGTTAAGTTGTGGTACTGAGGGACATGTGTTAGTGAGTATGGTGGGATGGGTTGGGCTTGGACTTGATTGTAGAGATCTTTTCCAACCTCTACAATTCTATGATTCTACTCTATGATTCTGAGAATCCAGCACATCTAACCATAGTAGACCGCACTCCTCCAGCAGCTGTTAGATAAGTTTAAAAGATTTGGAGCTGGGATCACTTTGCACAGTGCTTTTTCAGACATAAAGATGTCCCAGCATGCAGCACCCTTACCACAGTGACAGCCTCACCAAAGCCTGCTTCAATAAAACCCTTTGGTGTTTACCTTGAAAACTCTCCAGTGCGTCGATTCGCATCGCCTCCTATTTCAGTGCTGGGGGAGATGTGTTCCAACTGCTGGGCCTCAGCCTTGTGAAATATTATATGGTGAAGCTAAATACATGTTTATTTTAACAATAATGGCTCTACATGAGGGGAATCACTGACGGACCTATTCAGCAAGGCTGCTGGCTGTGCAGTAGTGAAGAGCAGAGCCATGCCAGGGCTCTGCTGCACTCATGGGTGAGGGACTGGGGCTGCATTCTACTTTTCATCCCAAACCATGTCCTTCTAGCACAGTGCCCATGATGCCAAAGCTTCCCATCAAATTTGCTCAGGTTGTGAATTACCAACTCAGCCCTTAGCCCTTCAAATAGCAGCAGCATGGCTTAGCCCAAGTGCTCACAGAGAAGTTCACTGGGCTCCACTTCCCATCTTGGGATTTCAAACTCCTGCTCAGCTCATGGCTTCCCAGTGCTTCGATCAAGTCTGGGCTCCTCTCATGTCTTCGTTACCTAACACAAAGGCTCTACCAGCTTACAGCTGAAGCTTGGAGTCAGTCTCACAAGTTACCCCCAATTATTTTGAACTCAAACAACCTTTGAGAGGAGTTTTTCAAATCCTAAGCAGAGAGAGGCAAACTTCCAAAAGAAGTGGAGTTTGGATTTGCTGTGGGGAGACATCCAAAAAACTTGGGCATCTCTCCAGCATTTATCTAGCCCAAACAAAGCGGGTCTCTAACCTGGAAAGTGAGCAAGTGATCCCAAGATACCAGCCTGATTTGGAGCAAGAATACTCTCTTGGGTGGTAGTCTTGGACCTGTAGTTCTGGCCTAAGTCAGCAGCCACGAGCCCAAAGGTGATCATTTTGTCACCTCATAAAAATGTCTGTGTGAGCCAAGGCTCTGAACACAGGCAAGATTTCATCATTTCCTCGAATGGAAAAACCAGAAGGACACATTTGTTCCCCTCAGGCAACCTCCTGAGGGTCAGGGCAGCCCAGAGCCAGCCCTGGGCACCACTGCTGCCAGCAATGCGGGGAAAGACTGAAAGGCTGAAAAAGAGCTTCACAGCTCTTGGATTTGTGCAAGGTGGGAAGAGCAAAGCCTCAAAGGCAAGGTGTTGGGGAGCAGCGAGGGGAACATGGTGGTGACACCCCATAGCTCTCCTTTAACCTGATAGAGGACCCGTAGGGAAGAGGATCTGTGATTCTTTTCTTCATTCCTTTGTCCCCCAAAGAAATCACTGATCTAAATCATAGCAGACGGGTATTGGGGAAATGGTACAAGTTACAGGCTTGGAATAATCTGCCCAGGGAAGTCATGTTGGCTTTTTTTTCCAGAGGGGAATTTAAAGAAAGTCCTTCCAGGAAGGATGAAACTCTGTCCTACAGCTGGGGCCATGCCAAGCTGTCTGCTCTCTAGTCCAGCCCCAAAGAGAGGGAACAGAATGGGGATGTTTCATTATCCCAGAGCCTGAGGCAGAATCGGATCATCACGACCACCTAGGTGGGACTGTGCCCTTATTTCCCCCTGGATCTCTTCCATTTGCTTCCTTCCTTTCTTGGAGAACTTAAGCTTGGCAGCTGAGGCCCTGTGCATTTACAGATTATTTCTCTCAGAACTGGAGTTTAGATACTTCTGTTGCTAGAAAGCTACATCTTATTGGTGTCAGCTCACCTTACCCCCAGCCGAGGACTTGCGTTATGAATATGACCAGCCTGCAGCACCACTGCAACCAGACAGGATCACAGGCTGTGACAGAAGCTTGATCTAAGTAAAAACACTGGATATGCCTGTTTATGGATCTAATAAATTATGTTAAAATTGTGCAGTTATAAATCCAGGCTGTCCAGTAAACCCAACAACTAATTTGTCAGTCGCTCGTCTAGCAATCTGAATCTCTGCTGCAATTGCTCAGCATGCAGATAACAAGGTGCCTTACAAATCTCTTGGTTAAATGTCATTTGTTTCAGTGCCATAACATGCTATGGATCATTGCTCACACACAGTAACCCAATTATATTAACCTGTGCAGCAATACGGTGTAATGACATGACATTAATGTGAGCACTTCAGAGGTTTCCAACAATTTGGTCTTTCTTCCAAAGGTGTTTTCTTTTCTCCTTGAGCATCTTTCCCCTTCTTTCCTCCCTCCCCCAACACTTAGAAGCAAAGCATCGTATCTCTCCAAACCAAACTAAAATGGTTGTGATTTCCCAAATAACTGAATCTCTCTCACATCTTGGAATGCGCGATTGAGCCATGTTACGTGTTGGAATGTCTCCAAATCAGAAGTATTGCTGTTCCTTCGGCTCTGACATCTCTTTGGCATTTTTATAAGAACACCTTTTAAATACAAACCCTGCAATTTTGTCAGTATTCATCTTGCGGTAGCAGGGAAGAAATTAAGCAACAAATCTACTTTGAGATGCAATCATTAATATTTTCCAGGCCTGGCTGATCTGCCTCCTGTTTACATTGCTGCCATAGGCACTGAGTAACCAAATAGTGACAAGAAGATCAGTTTGAGAAAAATCACATCATTCAGGCACCTGGATGGCATAGAAGGGGTTAAAGATTTGAAATATTGCAGAAAACCCCTTTTGCTCCTTTTTATTTACTTATTTTGAGGAAAAGAGAAGACTGCTGCCCTGCTTCAATTGCTGTCACAGAAATAACCACCCTCGTGCCACAGGGAGGGTGCACCAGTCAGCAGTGCAGGGAGGGCTGCAGGGCTGATGGTGGAGGTGAAGGATTTACAGCTCTGTGTCCCACTGTAGCCATTTCCCATCGTTACAGTGGGTTGGTCAGATTCTGATCCTTCGGTAATGCTCTGCTCCCCAAGTGGTTTGGCCAGTGAAGGTGACACAAGAGGAGTAATAGGCCCACAGTCTGTGCTCAGAATATGCTCCTACGTTTCTGTGTATTTATGGCTTTTTTTTCAGCTTCTGCAGAGAAGGCAAGTAACCCTATCTTAAGTATCAAGCTGAACTTGCTGATATCAGCTAAACTGAGCCTCTTTCTCTAGGATGAGTTTTAGTAAGTAAAGAAATAAAGAGGCTCATCTATGACAAATCTTACCTGACACAAACATATTTTGATCAGCCCGACACAATCGAGAACAAGCACATCTAAATATTATGGAGAAATACGTGGTGATCAGCTCCAAACACACGGCTGTAATGTACACTTGCTAAATTCTTTCCATTGTGCTGTTAAATGCATCCAGCTGTCCATATGTTAAAGTTAAATATACTGTACTATAAAACTGAACAGAGAGTGGAAACTATTAAAATAAACCTAACTATTTCTCTGTTCCTCTACCTCTTCCCAATCGAGTATATTTTACTTAGGGAAGGAGGAGAGTTAGAACAACAGTTCCTGGATGTGGTGCATGGCAATGGTGGGGAAGAGGGGAGGGAGCACAAGCAGCCCCATCTGCTGAGCATGGAGGAATGGGGAAAATGCTCTGATTGATCTCAGGAGGGACAAAGGCTCCTTGTGAGGAGCAAGGAAACCTATTATGGGCAGTACACGCTGATGCCTCAAGTCCCAGCATGAGATGAATATCAAACAGAAAACTTCTATCCATTGCTGGAGCAAGAGGGAAGTGATGAAAGAGCAATAACCTACTAAGAAAATAGCTAACTTCCATCCCATTTTTCTAAGGTAGTGAGGCTCATGTTGTCTATTTATCTGATGCACAATTTCTATATTTTATTCTCCAAAATCAGCAAAAAGAAGACACCCAATGCTGCACTCCTGCTGGAGGACAGGTACCATTGGGCCTCTTGCCCAGCCAACAAAGCAAAGAATGTGAGAGAACTGCTTTCACTGGAGAACAAGTCAAAACCCATATCACATCTTCTGCTCCCTGTTTTGCTTAGAGCAATCCTGCACAGAACAGGGAAGACTCTCCTGGGCTCTCTCCCTGCAGAACAATGAGGTCCCAGCTAGGATGTGCCTGGCACCCATAGGGTGAACCCAGCTCCCTCTGTTCCAAGGCTCTCCATTGGACACCATCACTTCATGGTGAATTTGCCAGATGTCTAATTATGTGTGATCACGTTGGCTAACGTGCTCACTTGGAAACACATGGGAAAACAAATCTGGATGATTTCCTGGAGAAGGAAAATGTGGTTGTAAGCAACAAAAGGAATTGGCTTCACTGCTCTTACAGCATTCCCCTTCCTGTGTGTGAGTGTGTGTTTCCAGATGAAGGTTCACTCTTGAATACTCTGCTTGGACAAATGCAAATTGGTTTTGTCCTGCAGCACCTCTCAATGAGTAACAAACATGAAACTGAAAAAAAAAACAACCCACCCAGAAGGAATTTCAGTATCATTTTTACAGCACACCGGATGCTGCTCTGTGATGTTTGAGCCTTATGCCACTGTAGTGTGATGCAAACAGTGGCTGTATCTTACCTGTACAGTTGTATCAGATACAGGGGCATGCCAGTACACTATCAGAAGCATGGTAGAATTAATTGAATTTGAAAAGATATTCAGACTATTGCAGATGCTCTGGATACCCTGCTTTCAGGCTGAGATTTCAGGTCTGGGGTACCAAGTCACTTTCTACAAATATCTTAAAGGAGATTGTGGCAAAGTGGGGTCGACTTCTGCTCCCAGGTAACGACAGGATGAGAGGTGATGGCCTAAAGTTGTGCCAGGGGAGGTTTGGGTTGATTGAGTGGCTCAGGCTGCATTAGAAGGTGGTAGAGTCACCATCCCTGGGGGTGTTCAAGAGCCGTGGGGATGTGGCACTGAGGGACGTGGTCAGAGGGCATGGTGGGGGGCTGGGGATGGACTTGGTGAATCTCATCCACAGGTAACAAAAATCAGATGTGGAAGTGGAGTTTGCTCTGTTCTCATGGAATCACTGGGCTGTTTTCTTGTTTCCTTTTCATCACAAAATTCCAGAACAAAAAACAAAAACCCCCACAACCATCTATCTATAAACACGGTTAAACATTATGAGAGAATCCATTTCAACAGCTATTTTCGTATCGTGAACAGACCATGACTGAAGTCGATGTTCTTCATGTCTAAAGAGGATGAAAATAATCTCTGGGTTGGCTGTCAGTAGGTCAAGAAGCAGCAGGGTTAAGATACAGCAGGATTTAGATGGAGCACAAAGGGCAGCCGTACAACATATCTGAACCCTGAAGCACGCCTGCCTGGTGGCTCACTATCCAATGCACCAACACTGCAAAGGTCATGGCCACCAAGGTGCTGGAGTCAAAGAGGAGACCGTGGAGAAACATTTGGGGATGCTGGATAAATAGCTGCTGTATGCATGAACATATGGGCATGGAAAGCAGATCTGCTGTTGAGATTTTGCCAAAAAGGAAGGGAAGGTGGAGAGAGATATTTCTGATAGGAGATGTCCAGCATGTATCATTGGCACTTTGCTTTGGCATTTTTTAAAATAGATATCCTTCTGTCACACTTACTGATTTGGGATGCACAGGAATAGCAAACCCAAGTCATGTTAAAATGTCCTGGGATCACACCAGCAGTGATAGCTCTCTTAGGGCTCCGATGGCCTCAAATCCTTCTCCCATGTCACACACTTGAGATGGGAGCGCAGTGCACTGCTTGCCAGGTGTCAGCTTTCAGGAGGATTTGGTATCAGTCTACAACTATCAGAAGGTAAATTAAAGGTGAGCAGGAGCAATCTGTGCAATGGAGAGTGTAAATGTGTGAGATAAGAGGGCTTTGACGCCAGTCCAAGTCGGTTCTTCCCTTTCCTCCCTCCCTGATTTAGGAAGGAAAAAAACAGCTTTCAAAAGCTGTTTCTACTCCTATCTTGTAATCAGATCTAATTTTCCCTCCCCTTAGAATCATAGAATCTTTTCAGTTGGAAGGGACATTTAAGGGCCATGTTGTCCAATCCCTGTGCAATGAACAGGGACACCCACAGCTCCACCAGGTGCTCACAGCCCCGTCCAGCCTGACCTTGGGTGTCTCCAAGGATGGAGCACCCATCTCATCCCTGGGTAACCTGTGCCAGTCCCTCACCACCCTTATTGTAAAAAACTATATCCAATCTAAATTTCTCCTCTTTTAGTTTGAAACCATTTCCCCTTCTCCTATCACAGCAGACCCAGGGTGCAGTGCTGGCTTGTGACCAGCTTGCCACCCACCAGTCCTTTTTGGCAGTCCTTTTCCTCTTGCTACTGATTCCCCTGTACTCTCTAGTTGATTTTTCCACTAGGAGAGATCTATGCTTTAAAATCAACAAATGTACTTTGCACTTCCAGAACTGGTTTGGATCCAATGATATTTAGCAACTTCATAAGACAAGCTTCCAGCACCTCAGGGCTCTGATCATCTCCTGCCCATCCATGTGAGATGCAGCAAGAGCAAGCAGTGCCCACACCGTCCTTTTGGGCTGAGCTTTACAAAGGTATACAAAGAAGTTTGGTGACCAAAACCCACTGAAAATATGCAGCAATCAAACATCTGTTGTTCTCTGGTTCTGCTGGCAACCTCATCCCCTGAGGGGTTAATGGCCATGCTTGCCTTCCTCAGCTTGATGCAATGGATGTATAAGAGCTGCAAGAGCCCTTTTCATCTCTTCATGTCAATCTTTCACCAGCACTGAAACTCCTCCCCCCCACCCCCCCTTATTTTTTTTTGTTTTTTGTTTTTTGTTACAGTCTTGCAGCATTTGCTAGAATTAAGTAATTTGACAGAGTGGGGATTGTTGGCCTTTGCTCAGCCAGGAGGGAAATGAAAGCCTGGCTCCCTTTTTTTTTTCTGCTAAGAGTAGAATGAAGTACTGACAAAGGGCACTATGTGTGCTCACCTCTGTTCATTTCAACTGTTACTCATTTCCCTTGAAACAAGAGGATTCCCCTGCTTAGCTGCCTCACTCAGTACCCACCCTGCAGATTTGGGGACAGAAGAGCAGAGCAGTGATGGAAGGAGCAGGAAGACCTTGGGCCATTAATAACCAGACTGTGAGGGTCATAGAAGGGTGTGCAATGAATTCAGAACTGGCATTTCCCCAGCCTGTCTCTGCACTGTGGGTTATCCTGGAACAAACATACATCTACACCTATAACTGCACCCACATCTACACCTGTACCTACAGCTATGCCTACACTTACACCTATAGCTATACATGTATAGCTATACCTCCACCAACCTCTGCATGCCTCATTTTTCCCCCCATTCCCTCCAGGATTGTCCATTTGATCGCATTGCTAACTCATATGCTCTACCTAACAGGGTGAATCTCTGCAGTCGGATAAACAAGATGAGGCCAGAGGCCAAGCTGCAGGGTGATATTTTGGGATGGCTGTGGTGAAGCCCCGCAGGCAAGGTGCCCATCTGTAAGCAAATACTTTCAGGCTAGATTCCGGGGGAGCCCATGTGATATCTGCAGGCAGCTCAATACCCTGCATCCACCCCGCTGAGCTCTGTTGGCAGAAGCTGGACACTTACAAAGATGTGTTTCTGCCAGTGTAACTTATGATGCCTTCCTTGCTGGAGGTCAACATTTGTAAAGAGGTGATTCAGAAGTTAGTCCCAAAGCAACTATTAAAAGTTCTGTTAATAACAATGGAAAAACTGGGAGATAAAGAGAAGTGTATGAGCTGTTTATTTTTTTTCCTGCAGTGGTACTATCTGGAGAGAACTTTCTCCCTCCATAAACATTTATCTTGCACTCGATGCCCACTGGCCACCTCCCACCTATTGGCTGATTTGCTCCCTGGCCTTCAGCAGAGCTGCACCAACCGCCACCAGCTCCAGACTTGGAGCACACTCAGCAGCTTCGCACTCCTTGGGTATTCACATGCTCCAAGCAATTATCAAACCTTCAGTTTACAGCTTCCTTGTGACTAAATATCAACCTTTTTTTTATCCTGCATGAAGTCACTTTTCTGCCTTTTAAGTGGAAAGTCATTTCTGCAAACTCTGTTCTCGCTCCATTCATGCGAAGGGACCAAGAGGGAAGGAAAAGAAGATGCAGCCACTTCAAAACAAAGCAAAACAAATTAAAACTCCCAAGTGGCTGTGGTGCAGATTCCTGCTGTCCTCCTACACAGGCTGCCTGCCCTTGACGGATGGATTTTATTTATCTGTCTATTTTGTGGGTGCTTTCTTCAGAATAGCTAAGGGAAGCAAGTTACAAAAAGAAGTGCTGTCACTGGGAAGTTAGTCATTAACCAACGGGTGTCTCCCTGACATGACGGAGGTGCTGCAGCCTCTCTGAAGTTTGCATGTCTTTATGGAAGGATGTCATGATGTGACAGAGATGGGGATTTAAGGCAGATCTTTGCCTGCCTGGGGTCCCCTTTGCTTCTGTGGTATTTACATGGGATCTCTGAGCTATTTTGAGCTTTCAGTACCAAATGCATCAGCACTGTCCATGTGCATCTCCCATCAAGAAAGATTAAGTTTGCTCTGCACAGCAGTGCAGAAATACTCCCAGGGCAAAGCAGGATGGCCCCAGCAAAGATCTTTCTTTTTCTTTCCCCACTCTTCTCATTAAAGCTGTAGGTGGCTGATGGAAATAGCTTACCTAGCAGGGAGACAAATGGCCAGGAGCTGATGTGCTACAGTAATTCACCCGGTTGTGGTTCTGGATAGAGCAGGGGTGTGATGGCACTTTGCAAGTGCTTAAACCACTTTGTTGAATCAGATTTAACACACTATTTCATCAGGAATATAATTCCCACTGTTTTGTACTGCATCTGACCCTGAAGACATAAGCAAAACATCCTGTCTCAGCCCACATCCACAGAAAGGTTTTGTGTCACTAGGCAGAAAGCTGGGATCCCCATCTCACGTAGGATTTGGACTCGGTGGTCCTTCCAGGTCCCTCCCAGCCTGGGATATGCTGTGACTCTATGATTTTGCTGTGGATCTATCCCACAGGATCTCTGCTGCCCTGCACACTCTGGGGCTTGCAACCCTCGGGAGCATTGGGTTCAGGGGTGCTGGAATACAGAGGCACTACTGCTGAGAGCCACATGTCCTCGGTGTGCTCAGGTGAGGAGAAGGCTCTCAGTGTAAAACTGTGTTACTGCACACCGCTCTGAGGAGCTGATGAGCAGTGATGTTTTTCTCAGTGTGAACTCCATTATCTGGAGTAATCTAATCACAGCATGTTAATGAAACTGGGCCTAAAAGACCACCCAGTAATCAATACCAAAGTGTGCTAATATTGTGTACTGCAGACCTAACATACCCATTTTCCATGCTTTATTTCATTTTTATGCACTGTTTTCTCTCTTTACACAGAACAGCCAAGAAGGAACTAGCATCTCTTCCAAAATCCAGCAGCATTGGAAAGGTCCCTTTTTGGTAATATTTCAGTGATGATTCACTATGAGTAGCCATATAAAAAATTAACACATGGCATTTCAGAGCAGAGCTAAAAAAAATCAGGAGATCTGAGTTCAGGGGCTGAGCTGTGCTGAGCTGCTGCTCCCACCATCAGTTCATTTCCTTCTGTGAACAGCCCATGAGGGAAGAAAGGTTTTGTAGGGAAGGATGAGCACTTTGCACCAACAGGTTGTGCAGAGGGAGTGGAGGAGGCAGGGAGACTTTGCTGTTTAATGCCCATAATCCTTTTATCCATAGAGGCATCACAAGGTGGGAGTGGAAGAGAATGGGAGCAGATGAAAAGGCTTTATTTTTTTTATGCCCTTCCTGGAAAGCTAAACCCATCTTTTTTTGTTTTTGTTTTTTTTTTTTCTATGTCATTGTGCTTACACAGAGAGCATGGATTGCATGACAGCAATGACGAGCTCAGATACATCATTCATGAAGCAGAGATGGGTATACAAAACTTTGCTCCTCGTCTCCTAAGAGAGCTATGATCCCCCCAGGTACCAGGACCACTAATCAAATAATCCAGATCATGCTTTGCCTGTAGTCTGCATCTGAAATTCATTCTTCTAGAGTAATTTCATACTTCACAAGAGTTCATTGTGGGAAGGGTGGAGCATGTTGGTCCTAGGAGCTGTCTTAGTACTTAATCAGAGGGAAGGGCTTTTCCCATACTCCACAATTACTCTTCACCTCAAGCAGAAGTTCCTCAGCCACAATTGCAAAGTGGTGAAATGCACTTGAAAAGGCAAAGAAGACCTATATTGTTGCATATATAACTTTAACCCACCACCCCTGGGGCACCTAAAGCTCCAACATAAAGTTTGCTGTAGGATGATGCCAACCAATATCAATGCACTCAGCTCATTGTGATGAGTTCTGGATACAAACAGAAATAATGGAATAAACCTTCTTTCTTCAGTCACACAGAATCAACCCCCCCCCACAAAAAAAGTCTACCACCAAACTCGACTCTTTTTTTTTTTTTTTTTTTTTAAGAAAAAGGCAATTTTTCACATTTTAATAGCTTTCATTCCATGTCTTAATAAATGCATGTTTGTTGATTTGTGTAAGCATGATGTAGGATTCTGCAAATGAATGTAATCTGCAACGAGGGGATAGCTAACCACTAGCTAACACTTTTGAATAATGAATCCCTACTGTATCAGATGGACGCTATTCATAATAATTCCTTGCTTTTCTCATTTTGTCGTGTACAGTAGCGATTAATCAATTTGCAGTGTTATGTCACCCGCAACAAATTGCCAGCACCAAGACAAATTTATTGCTTTATGATAAAAGAACTTGTTTAGGTAGAAATAAATTAAATTTGGGGGGTTGTTATTTGAGTTTGATGTTTACATATATGACCCATGCTGCACAGGCTGGCGGAGCTGAGGGTATCCAATTATTACTCCAGTGTTCTGAGGATAGTTCAAAGAGATGCAGATGCTAATGGCATGTTTGTACAGCTAACTAGTCCTTGAGGACACCAAGTCCCTCTGGGAGCTTTCTGTAACCTGGATGAGGCTCTTCTCAAGAATTTGGAAGGGTTCTCATTGTGGAGCTGTGTGTTGGAGGTTTATTCCATTGAAGATGACTGGGTGTTCATTCTGGGGGTCTGGAGGACAGGCAGCTCCCAGCACACCAACAAATATTGCGTCTATGGATGTTCTTGTGAGAGTGGTGATGCTTTGTGGGAATGGACTGAGCAGAAATAGCTTTGCAGGAGCAGCTCTGCTCACCTGTGGACACAGACTCTAGGATGCTCCTGGGTTACTTGGTGGAGATGCCCAGCTCTGAGGGTTAAAAACCTGCTTAGCTTCCAGCAATAAGAATGCCCAGATCATTGCCTTTATTTTGTTTTATTTTACTGTTATTTTTTATTTCCTTCAACTTTTGGCAGACTCTGGTCTCCCGCTCCCCCATCAATCAGCTCTTCCTCTTACTCTTCCTCATACTTTCTCCTTCCCACTGCCTCAGAAATCACTTTGACTCTTTCTCCCTGGGTTAAGTACTGTTACTTCTCTTTCTTTGCCCATTTCTTCCACTCTTCACTTTTTCTCATTTCTCATACTCCTGACTACGCACTTTCTGTAGCACTGGATAATGCTTCTCCCCTCCCTGCTGCTCCCCAATAATGTTCTTGTCAGCCTTCCCCTGAATCATCACTGTACAATCCCAGAAGATATTTAACTGAGATTATCCCTCATTGGAATCACAGAGCTGAGAAAAACTAAAGGCTTCAGTTCATCAAGGTGACCCCAAAGCCCTGAGAAAATAGCCCAAAAGGAAGGATGGAAAGGAGAAGAAGGAGAGGAGAGGAGAGGAGAGGAGAGGAGAGGAGAGGAGAGGAGAGGAGAGGAGAGGAGAGGAGAGGAGAGGAGAGGAGAGGAGAGGAGAGGAGAGGAGAGGAGAGGAGAGGAGAGGAGAGGAGAGGAGAGGAGAGGAGAGGAGAGGAGAGGAGAGGAGAGGAGAGGAGAGGAGAGGAGAGGAGAGGAGAGGAGAGGAGAGGAGAGGAGAGGAGAATGTTGCCCTCATTTGTCTCTTTATCTCAGGCATGTATATTATGTGAGCACTTGTCCCACAGTGAGCACATGCACCATTCAGACCTTATTGTGGACATAGCCTGAAAAAATCATATACTCCTACAGTTTGTGTCAAAGTCATCATTAAATCCAGTCTTCACCAGGTTTGGAGATTTTCTGCAGATTTTTGCTGGTGTAACTAGTCTCAGAGGGTTCTAATGTTAGTGAATGGCAGCACAGTAATGATCTATTAATTAGCCAGTTTCTATCAACACCCACGGTGAAACTTTATTACCCATGACAGCAACCGGGCTGTGATAGCAATCTGCCCTCAGAATCATTTGAGGGAGCTTTCACGCTTGCTGAATAGTCAACATCTCCAGCAGTATCTTACAAAATCAAATGGTATTTCATAAAGCTTTCTCACCATCAAATATACCTGAATCAGGGAATAAAGAGGAAAAATCCCAAACATGCCAAATAGTGCCCTTTTTTTGTACCCGGTATGAATATGGGTTTAATACATTAGCTCCCACTGCACTGAAACTTAGTGCTTCCCAACTGACACAGCCATACAAGAAACACAAGAACAGAGAGCTGGGGATTGTCTGGAGTAATCAGATCTTTGGCGTGAAGAATCCTCAGCACCATTATTATATATTTTCTAATTGTGTCATGGCAGTTTTGCTGTGTCACAACCCAGCCTTAGCATCATCGTGCCAACTACCATAGGTCACACGTGGCATACTTCTATCTAAACTGCGCTGCGAGGTTTAATTGGGGTATGTGGGCAAGCATACCTAAATTAATTTCAGATAGCTGCCAATCTTGCACAGCAGCTAACTTCAGCATGGATTGGCCACTGAGTGCTTAACCAGCATCCTGGGAGTGCTCCAGCAGCCTGCACCTGGGTGCTGTGCTATCTTGCTGGCTCCTAGGGCAGATGAAGACTGTTGGACATACCCATAATCCTTGAAAGTATGGGGGCTATCTGAGAAAACATGGAGAGAGTGCTGGAGTATAGTGGTGGAAAATCACAGCTGATTCACTCAATTAATGGGCAATATTAAGTCCCATAAAATAAGTGAAAAAATACATAAAACGGGATTATCTTTATGCACATTAGCACAAAGGGAGGCACTGTGCTATTTCTAATGTGAATCAATATTTTGACAAAGCTGATATTTACGCTCACACATTTCCTCTCCTTTGATGCCCACGTGGGAAGTGGCCTCACAAACACGGGTTGCCAAATGCATATTCATTAGCCTTGCAATTGGCTAATCCAATAAAAGAAAGAAACAAAGAAAGAAAGAAAGAAAACTGAAAAAAAAATAAAAAAATCCATGCCCTGGTAACGTGCTTATGGAGTCATTTATTGTAAACACGATCCAAGCAGCTCATTTCGGGTGTGCTACTAAAAGCTTAAAGAATTCTGGCACTGCTCAGCCCCAAGCCAAACCCTGCTCAAAAGAAGGGCCTTCAGCCCAAGCCAAATGGAAAAAGGGAATTAGAAGGATGTTACTCATTCATTACTGCCACTTTAATCACTTAGAGGTCCAATTAAGAATAAATCATTAGTATTAAGTTACTTTATCCAAGACTCTTTATAACACACATGGCTGGGTTTGGAGGGCTCTCGGTGGCTAGATGCAGTGTGAGCTGAGAAAGGCAGGCAGACGCTGGTTCCCCCCTCCCCTTCCCTCTCCCCCTTGCTATGAAATTGATAAATGAAGGCTGCATTCTAGGTGCAGCAGTAATTTCTGTAGTGCAGTCAAGTGCTAGGTCCCTTGTCTCCCGCAAGCAATGAGGCCGCCGTCCCCTTTAATGCTGCAGCCTCCCCCTGGGCTGCCAAAGGGCCGGCCCAGAACCTGGAGAGTTTCATTTCACAACCCCCCCATGTGGAAACCCTTCCTTCATTAACAGATCTGTCCTTTCCAGAGGCAGGGGCAGAGGGAATGGAAAAGCCGGGAGGGAAAGTGGCAGCCATCCTGCCTGGCTCCTGCCTACCACCACAACCCGTCTATTGCTGGAGAAACGATGGAGTGGCATCATCCTGGATACCTTCCTCTTCCCTTCCTTTTTCTCCCTTTCTTCCCAAGGAAGGAATTTCCCTGGTGGCCCTGACCACTATCTGGGAAGCATATTTCCTTCTAATCGGTTTTACAGCTCTTTTAAAGTAATATGTCAGATCATTTTCTCCATATACATAGTTAATGAAAGTAACCCTACAAATTCATTTTAAATAGATGGAAGTTGTTATAACCCTGATCTGGAATTTATTACATTCATTACAATCTTGCTGAAGTAGGTAATGTAATGGACTATTACTTTTATTATCTTTTTAATCCCTCAAAATTATTAGGAACTGACTAATATTTGGCATCACCCTGTTAATGTTTAAACAGAAATTGATATCTTCATTCATCTAATGAATGATGAGGTCTTTTTTTTCTTCACAGAACTGAAGCTGGTGACTTTGTCTTTCAATCTGTACTAGGCCAGGAGTAACATCATAAACTACCAATGTCTTAATTTTATGAAATCAGCCCTTTTACCAGGTTATGGGAACACCTTGCAGAATTACTTCTATGGCTCCTAGGGAAAGCCTGGACCCCACTGGTTTCTGTGAGGAATAGGTTAAGGTTTTGCTTCAGCACACAGCCAGAGTTTTGCCTCCTGACCAACGAAGCAAAGCACAAAAATTGTGCTAAATCTTTCCCTCATCATGGCAAACTTTCTTTAAAACTCTGTGGCAGTGGTAGTGTTCCTCAAGAGTATCCTCAGATCAGCTTCCTCAAAGCACAGCTTCCCTGCACACAACCTTTCAGTTCCATCCCACCTGTTCAATACCCAATGGGAGGCAGGTAGCCCCATCTTAATCCATCTTTCCTTCCTATAAACACAAGCACGTCCTTCTCATCTCCCTTGTTCTTCAGTAGTGACACTTGCAGATTCGCTGTGAAAACTTATTTTTGGGCTTCAGGAAGAGGCCATGCATTTCATCATCTGTGCTAGATCTGGGAGAATTTCAGGAGCTGTTTCAGGGCAGCAGATCAGAATACCAACATGTGGTAGAAACCAACCAGGGTCTACGCATGCTCTCCTGTGTGAGGCCACCATCATCTACTGGTAGATGTGATGTTAGAAGAGTTACAGCAGGGTTTTGCCATTTTCTTTTAACCCCAGTAGACTAGGAGCAAAGTCACCAGTAACTAATGGCAGGAGTAGAGTTCAACCCCATGCAAATGGCTTTTCTCCTTTTCCACCCGGCATCTATCACTTGGACTTCGCTTAAAGTCCTTTGCTATGTCAGTAACTATTGGACACAATTTCCCAAGAAACCTAAGTGATGAGGTTCCATTTTTTGAAGTTATTTAGATAGAGACTGTAATGTGCAAACAAGTTTCTAAAGGAATTTTCAAAAGCACCTCAATTTTACTTTAAATTGGCAATGATGCAGGTGCTTTGAGTCTTGCAGAGAATACCTGTTTGTACTTTGACATAACTTTGTAGAGCTTTACAAAAAGGAATCCGAGTCACTTCTAAAATTGCACTAACAAATCTGGCCCTTTGGCACTTCCAGCAATGTTACCCAGCATGCAACCTTTGAAAACATCCAAGCTATGTTTTAATGCTTTTAATCTGCACCTCACCTTACAAGTGTTATTAATATTCATTATAGATTAAGGCCAAAATGAAGATAACAAAGAGTTCTTCACAGTTTCCTTTGAGTTAAAACTGGGTTTTGCAGCACAGTGCAAAGGAAAGCAAAGAAGTTTCTTTGGACAGTAGCCCTAAAAAACAGTTACAGAGGTGTGTGTGTATACATATATATACATATATATAAAAGACCTTTTTGTTAGTGTATAGGTGAAAAAATGCACAGAGTTTTAGCATGATGAAAGAACAACAAAGCGGACACATGGTGTCATTTATTTTCATTTGTGATAAAAAAGAAGAAAGAAAAAATATAAAAATTTAGATGTAAACCTTAAAAGTGAAACATCTTCTGTGTATTGACCCAGCAAAATGAATATTAGTTAATACGTATTCCCCGAAGTAAAGAACCCTGAGACAAAACACAAAGGGTTAGTGCTAGCTTTTAGTGAAAATAATGAGAGCATCAGCAGGAAAAGGCTGCTTGTGCTGCATTCCGGGAAGCTTTGGTAATCTGGCAGAAATAACCAATCTGCAAAGGATTACCTGCTATATTCACATATTCAAATACTGCACTGTGCTCTGTATTCTGAGATGGGGTCAGAGATGCAGCTGGGCACTTTCTTTTGGTTATGATGGACTGATGGCAGCTTTTACCAGCTAAGGGTCTGTTCCGAACATCATCATGTTTTGAACTCAAATGTCCTCTCAAAGATCAATTACCATTTTAATCTTGTAACGCTGAACCTGCTGCAGGTACCTGACCAGAATAATCACTGAGCCGTGCCCGTGCTCTGAGCCACAACCTGTTCCCAGCTCACAGACCAGACACCCACAGGAAGATGCATCAGAAGGATGCTATTTAGTACGACTTCTGTGCTTCTACATACATTAATAAATAAAATAAATGTGCTTTTTGTCTTCCTACTAATTTTGAATGGACAAATATCCAAATGGCTTTGGTAGGTGGCTCACAGAAAAACATCTCTCTCAGTCACACATTAATACCAATACTTTCTTGCCTTGCATTAATGCTGTCTGTGTTTCCTGATCTGCTGCTGAGGCAGAGGAAAAGAATCCCTTTTTTCGTATTCCAAATACGGCTTTAATAAGACTGAAACTCTCTCTCTTTCTCTGCTTATAGCCCTACAGCAAATAAATGGAGGTGTCAGCCCAACACCCTTGTAGGTTTAAACTGAATGGAAGTGTCCTTTTGAAAAGCTTGTTCTGTCTGACAGTCCTGAATGTGCTCCTATTGCAGTTCCTTTGAACACCCATCTTTTCTGCGTTGGTACTCTGCTGACATGGCTTTTCGTTTAGTTAAAGATTAACAGAATGCTACAGGATGTCAGGACTTTGTGATAACTTAATTGCACAAAACAGAGTTGTTCCTATGCAAATGGGAGGATAATTGGGCACTAAGAAATTACTCCCCCCTGTATAAAGATGGCAAAGTGGATTTTGAACACACATAGGGAATAATAATCTATTACCTTTTATTATATTTGAAAAACGTAGTTCACAGTTTTTATGATGAGTGTTAGACGTGTGTTTAATAGCATGGGGATATTCGATTATGTACATTAAATATAAAGTCTGGAAGCTCTAAAGTCTCCTTAGCTTTAAGTGTATGTTAACAGCTGACATTGAAATTAACATAACAACGTGGGAGCTTTGTAATATGTTCGTAACCTGTGAATCATAACAAATATTCTCAGGGTATTTCCAAGCCAAAGGTGGACACTCTTTTAAATGAGGAAACACAGCAGAAGCTCCCTGAAACTGTTTCTTTGTTATAATTATCTTTGGGCAAGAGTAAGTATGAGATTACAGCATCATCTAAACACATATCATAAACCAGATAGAAAAATGATATTATAATCTCAAAAGGGACAATCCCGGGGCAATTGATGCTACCCAGAGTAAAGGTCTGGGGCAAAGAGCAGAGTGTAGAAAAGAAGGGCAAAAAGGAAAGTGATGTGTGATGGCTGTGGAACTGGTGGTACTATTTACCAAACCACTGAAGACTCACCTCTAACAATAGCAAGGCATCATAAACCAAGGTCCGTGAGCTAAGCCCTGTCTCACGTTGAAAGGGCAATTACAGTGCACCACATCCTTCTCCCTCAGTGTTTCACTGCAGACGCTCAACACTTTAGGAATTCTAAAGCACAACAAAATGGAAATGGTATTGGAACAGAAAGAGACTCCCGAAATGAACTGTACGCAGTCCGTTGTGTTGGCATGATTGATACTGGAGCATGTAGGTGTAATGAAACTGATGCTGTCTCTTCTGCACCTGTGATTTATTGAGTACAAATTTAAGATGAGAAAAGGCCCCATACCAGGAGCTGCATCTTCCCCCTCAAAGAGGGTATGGTCATCCATCACCAGCCATTGCAAAAGGCCCAATAGTGAGCGGCTCATCAGATGAGCCAATAGTCTCTTTGTTGGGATTCCTAACAAGTGTTGGATCAGCAAAAGTCTATTTAGGCTGGTGGACCTTTCAGGACCAATTTGTAGTGGGTCACTGATTCTGCTAGTGTATTATCTTCTTTACTACTAGTACCAGTTGGGCAAGCAGCAAAGATTAATGATTTTAGCTGCCGACTGTTTGTGGCAATCTACTGCTTCTGGACCAAAGATTAAGATTTTTTTGTGCTTTACTCGAAAGGACACACCTTTTATCCAGGGCCCTGTTTTATTTGCTGAGTTCTGTACAAATAATAATAATAATAAAAAATAATGGGCACCTCAGCTGCATTTTTTAATGGCAATAAAGGGGATTTTTGCTGGTGTACAGTGCAACAAAAGAGTTTTGCAAGGGAATAATAAAACTCAAAGCCAAGAGTAAGTTTCAGTCTCGTCGGGCTGGAGAAAATGGCACAGCACAGCTCTTTCCTTCATCCCACAATACACTTTGCTGGGAAAAGGAAAGAGAGAAATGGGGCTCTCCCCAGCAAGAGATAATTTGTTTTCCTATGTTAATCTTTCTTAATTTTTCATAGCAGAAATCCTCATATTGATGGATATAATGATAGTGCAAAATACCTTGAGACCCATCCGAGGGCAGCCTGGAGCTGCTGGGATATTGAGTGGATTTGGTCACTTTTTCAGACAGTTTCTCTATAAAATAACTCAGAAATGGCATTCCTGTGACTGCATCATCCCCAAGGCTATCAAATCTGGCAGTCCTGTTTACCATGGGAGCACTGACCGATGGCTTCTGAGAAAGCAGATGAGAAAGGGGAGAGATTTTGGTGACTTTGTCTTTTTAGCTGTCTCACTGGCACGCCAGCAGAGAGATACATTCCTAAGATCAGAAGGTGGTACAAGACATGGGACGTCTCCAGACAAATGCCACTGGCTCCTTGTAAAAACACAGAACATTGCACTGCTTAGCTCAGAAGAGACGCGCCAATGTTGAAGAGATCAGAAATGGAAATCTAGTGACATAAGTAATTCAGCTGTTGGAAGAACAGACCCAAACAGGTTAAAATAACTCAAACTACAGTGTTTCTGAGGGCCTTGCTGCAAGTCTTCATTATTAGTGTTACGTGTACTAGAAACTTTCCAGGGGCCAAGGCAGAGGTTGCAGCCCTGCCATAGGCAAAGGTCAGAAGAAAGACAGGTGCTGCTTGTGGTGGGGAAATGGTTCAGGAACCAGCACAGCTCCTGCAAGGATCTCGCAGGAGCTCGTTTTTGCAAAGGGCTTCAATTGCAGCCATGCAAGGCCCATGGGTGAGCTCGGGACATCCTGTGTGTGCTCCTGCAGCTTTCACATCCCCGAGAGGTTGAAGATGTTGTGCTGAGCATTTCCAAAGGAAAGCCTAGGGCTTTCTCTCTGTTGAAAACTAGGACAAAACATCCAAGTGTGTGAAAAATGCGCTCATCAAGGATCTAATTTTTAAGGAGAAGAATTCTATAAATGACCTAATAAAAAAGTGATCTAATTGTTTCCACAACTGCTTCCTAAATTACCAGGGCCTTTTCTCCTCGCTTGTCATTGTTCACAGAGTCATAAATCACAACCCAGGAGATCACTCAGCTCTTGACAATTTGCAGCCGTACTCCCGCGTCCGCATTCAGCTGGGCTGCGACCGCTGACGAGCTGTGCCTTGAGCAGTTGACAGGTGCAAAATAGCACAAGCAACAAGGATACTATCAAGTCAAGAGCTATTTATTTATTTATTTATTTATTTTAGATGCTTATCTTCTATTCTTCTTATGAGCACTGTCAAAAAACATGGGTACTCCAAGGTTAGATGCTTCAAAAATCACGTTACGCTATATAATATGAGCTTTCTTCTGTGCCGTTTATTGGAATATGGTTGTGATGGTGTAAGACAGGAAAGGCCTCTCATTTAAAATAACATTTATTCAAAGAAGTCTTCCATGCGTTTCATGCAGGATGTCTTCTCACTTCAATCTCAGAAACATCATCAAACTCAGAAACTTTCATCAAACGTGAGGGAGGAAGATGAAATTTTAGGAAAATCATAGAATCACACAATCATAGAATCACTAAGATTGGAAAAGACTTCTAAGGTCATCAACTCCAACCTCCCGCCTACCACCAGTACTGCCTACTAGACCACATCCCTCATTGCCACATCTCTACATTCCTTGAACATCTGCAAGGACGGTGACTCCAGCACAGCCTGTGCCAATGCCTGACCACTCTTGCAGGGAAGAAGTTTTTCGTAATATCCAACTTACCTTCCAGAAAAAGAAAAGGAAAAAGAGAAAGAAAAATTGCAACACATTGAGTCTGGTTCTTTGTTTGGTGGCCCAAGCACTGTCTGTGGCAGCATGTCCCTGGGAGTAAGGAGCTGAGTGGGGCTCCTCTGGGTGGGAGTGAAGGGATTGCTCCTGCCCCTGCTTGCTGCTGCTCTTGGGCATTGCAAGGCAAACAGCACTCCTGGCAGCATAGGCAGGCGGAGGATGATGATGTATGTGTTTTAAATCCCAGCTAGGCAAACAACAGTAGGTGTTTCTCAGATTTGATCCACCAGATGACAAACGCCCTTCGCTCTTTTGTTCCCTCAGAGAAATCGAGCTTGGCCGTTGTGCAGCTGTATTTCATTCCCTGGCCAGCGTGGCAGACATGTTTTGACATTGCTCAGTGAACCAGGGCCGTTTTTAAGCACGCAGCTATGGAAAGTAGGCTGCATCCAGCACCGTGAAACCCCACACTGAAGTCTCTCTTTCTTCATGTGGATTGAAGAAAATACCCTTCCCAGCCCACTTCACAATTAATCCCACAGTTTATAAAGTTCAAACTCATTCTTCCAGACACTTTCTTGGAATTAATGCTGTTAAACAAAACAATTCAATACTAGAAGTTAAGCTAAACTCATAACTTCTGGCAAGTTCTCTTGTCAGTTTGTTTTGGGATGGTCATTCCATTGCTGCAGTTCCTCTCTTTCAGAAAGCTCTCTCATTTCTAGGGAAAGTAACAAAACCAGTTTCTTCAGTGAATCACTGGAAGGTGACCTCACCTTTGTCCAGAAGGAGCAAACACCTGCAGAAAGCTGGGACTTTTCTGGCCCATACAGAAGACACAAAAAAGTAAATTTAATAGAGCCTGTGGAGATCCAGCTGGGTCATGAAAGGTGCAAATGGTGCTGGAGGGGAATCTGTTCAAATTCAGGTCCTTCTGCTTAGTGCAGGTTGTAAAGAAAAAAATAGAATGCCCCAGATGTAGAGACTTTGTGAAGAGGGCAGATCAGTAACCACTGGAGAATTTCTTTCCTTTTCACTCTAAGTAGTTCTTTGCCATATCCAAGTTCAGACTTGGATGTCTTTTTTCCCTACTGAATTTGAAGGCAAAGTGCGCAGCTGGTCTAAACTCTGGATTTCTGCATGCCACATCGACCTGCTTGAAGGGAAAATTGTGTCTCCACTGATGACATGGAATAGCTGGAGCCAAGAAAAGGGCAGTGCATGTGGTGCAGATGGCCAGGAGCTGCTCAGCAAAGCATGGCTCAGCAGTGAGCCAACAAGGCAGGCACAGAAATGCCAAATGACATGACCAAGGCCACACAAGAAGTTGGAGGCACAGCAAGAAAACTGAGATTAGAGGAGATCTACACTGGATATAAGGAAAAAGTTATTGGCAGTAAGGGTGGTGAGGCACTGGCACAGGTTGCCCAGAGAGGTGGTGGTGCTCCATCCCTGCAAACACCCAAGGTCAGGCTGGACGGGGCTGTGAGCACTGATGGAGCTGTGGGTGTCTCTGTTCAGTGCAGGGGGGTTGGACCATATGGCCTTTAAGAGTTCCTCCCAACTGAAAAGACTCCATGATACTATGATTTTTCCCCTCTGATTCCATCAGTTGTCAAACTTTTGGAGTGCAGCGCTTACAGAAACCAACCAGAGTTTCAGTGGTTTGAGGTCAGGCCCAATCACAGCAAAACCCTGGGGCAAAATGTGTTTTTTCTCTCCCTTCCCTCCAGCAAATGCATCTCTCAACACTTTCTGTGGGGAAGGTCAGTCCTTCACTGGAGTCCCCTGAATACAGAGAAGCTTCTGAGAGCACACTGAGCAAATGGGTTGTTTTGAAAGGACAAGTTAGCTCTATAATTTGCCTTCACAATGTGTTCTGCACTCTAATTACAAATGCAAACACAGTAATTGAGAACAGCATCATAAAACTCTAAAGGAAGCCATAAGTGATATAATACACGGACATGTTTACCATTTGGTGCAGCAGGATGCCTCGGTGATGTTTTCCCCATGTTTAAACAGGGTGGATATTTGCTTTTCTTTCATAAAGTTAATTTCATGACAGCAATTCTCCCCTCCACCTTCTCGCTCCTGAGCTTGGGCTAATTTAAACCCAGCTTTCAGAAAACAGTTCCTCTCTTTTCTCAACTGGGAAAAGCCTCTTTTTCTTTTTAATGATAAGAAAAGGTTAATTAAAGCTATTCTGGAGGGAATAAAGAAGGGAAAACTGCAGTGTGCCCTCCACCTGTGCTGCCCCGTCCCACCTGAATACACTCTGCAGAGCTGGATGCTGTACTGCTGCTCCCCCAGTCCTGCTGATGGATGATGTGTTTACCTCCCCTGGTCACCTCCTTGTCCCTCTCAGCTCCCCAAGCCGTATGGATGGTGCAGGCAATAATGGTTCTAGTTCTGCTCCATCCGTGCCATGAACTCTGCCATTTGTTGGGGGATGGGGAAGAGGTCAAAGCTCCAGTGATTGCAGGTAGAGCAAAGGTGAGTAGTTCAGATGCAGAAATGGTATATGAAATCTGGCAGGCTGAAAGCTTTCATTATGCAAGGAGAGCAGGACATAAACGTGGTGCAGTCCCACGTTCCTGTTTTCCTTGGCTTTGTCCCTTTTTCCTTGTACTGCCTGCTCATCTCATATATCACCCTCCCCACAACAAACCACAGTTCTGTTCCAGCAAAGATATGGGCTGTGGTCCTTGAGAGTCCTCCTGGACACGACACAGCAAACAGAAGGGAAGTGGAAAAATGCAACTGATATCAGCCCCGTGCAGGTGCAGTGGGAGGCTGGGCAGTGGCAGAGCAGACAGGAGGGATGCTCGATTTCCAGAGGTGCTGAGTGCCTGCAATACATCGTGACAGGTTATCCATCAAACCCATCACCTCTTGGGAAACCTGATTACCCCGGTGGAAGCCCTCATTATGAGCATTTAACTGGTTCCTGCGGGTTTAAGCCAGCCAGTTCAGTTTAGGAATGGGTCACTGGGATTGGGGTGGACAAATCCTTTGGGAGAAATAGGTCCAAGGGCATAGAAACAGGTGTAGGAATCTATGGAGGTGTCTAGCAAGTTACTAATTAAAAGGTAAAAAAATAAAAAATAAAAAGGATATTCTATTTCTAAAATGTTGAACCAATAAAAACAGCTCACACTTGGCTGGTTAGAGCTGTGCATCAGGTGACTTGAACAGATGTCTCCAGCTGGGAATTCTTAGATGAAATTCTCTATCTTCTCTCTTATTATAAGCTGGTTATTAAAGAAGTACATTCGAGGTATAGAAACGTGTGTTAATTCTAGCCTGGAAAATAAAAGAAAACAGAAACCACACATACATCACCAAGAAGGAGGTCATGGAGGTGTAATCGCAGCTTTAAAGGGGTGAAGCCCCCAATGTGGATGTTTGCAGGATGAAAACACAGCTATTAAAATACTGCAAGTACAGAGTGAAGGTTGCATGTCAACAAGGCACTTGTACTGCAAGCACAGGCAGTGTTAAAGGAGGCTGTACCAGAGACTGCAGTTTGGTTATTTATGTGCAAATAGTCATTAACTCTGTGTGTGTGTGTCTGTGTGTGTGTGTGTGTGTGTGTGTAGATTCGTTCACTGCAACTTGATATACTTACATATATATATATATATATATATATAATATATATATATATATATATATATATATATATATACATGTTCAATTTTCAGCTGCATTTCTAAATGAATTCCTGTGTTCTTCTATCAGCCCAAGTCTGCCCAGAGGAGGGATGAGTGAACATGGCTGTTCAGTGCTGCAGGAGCTGCTTCTTTCCTGCTTAGCAGTGGTAGAAATGCTGGTATGTATTCTGCACCTGCTAATGTGAGTGGATTTGAGGGAAACAAGAGGTAACCACCTCCTTTGATACAGGAAATCCAGCATACTACATTGGATTGCTGCTAACACAGACATAGGAATGAAGCATCCTTCGCTGACCACCTTTCCTACCGAAGCACCTGGCCCTGCCCCTCTCCTTGCTGAGTGTTTCTGCATTTTCCTTCTCTCCATTCAGGGGGATGTGGGCACAGTTTATGGACCTAAGGATGACCCATACAGCATCCAGACCGTGTGGCTGCAGAGCATTTTGCTTAGGCAGCACTGGGTGAGGATTTATGTGTAAAAGAAGCAGGTTGGGAGCTGTTGTCTTTCCCCTGTCTGGGCAGCAGCTAAGGAAGCGTTCCTCAGCCTGGCAAGGAAAGCAAGCAAATGTATTTCCTCAATATTGTTCCCTTTCTTTGTCTTCTTTTTCCTTCTCCCATTTAGGGCTTAAAAACATTTCAGGAGGAAGGTAGAGGTTTGCAGAAACCACTTTGTTTCCAGTTCTGCTCGCCTTTCTCTCTCACAAACACACAAAAGGACCTTAATTTCAGTGAATAACAGCTTTCTAGTAAATAGGTCCTTGCTTTTCTTCTGCACCTGGATGCATGCGGAGGGGCCGGCATCACAAGATTGCTGTGTTTCCTTGGGTGAATAAAGAGCTCCATTCCCAAAGGGCGCAATAAACCCCATCCTTCCTCCTCTGATCAACAGCAGCGCGGAAGCTGCAAACCTGACCAGTACATCAAAAAGGAGCTTGAAAAATACTTTGAGCAAAAAATGCTAACGGTGCATCCTTCCCCTGTAACTGCGCCGATATTAAATCAGGAAACAGTACAGAACAACCACAAAACATATATACAGGGGCTGTCAAAGCAGAAAGAAAACTAAATCCCTAATGGGGACTAAAGGTGCAAAGAGCAGAAGGAAGAATATGCAGCATGGGCTTTATGATTATATTTAAATCCTTATGCAGCGAGTGCCAGAAAGGGAATTCCAACAGAAATCTGTGTATAAGCAGGTTTGGGTTTGTTTGTTTGTTTTTGTTTCTTGATCCTGGACTTTGTGCAATGAAAAGGGGTTACAGATCATGGAAGAAGCTCTGAGGTGTCAGAGGAGCCCTGAGCTGGAAGGACAGTCCCTGATCTCAGCTCAGCTCAGTGGTAAGGAGCCCTACTGGTGCTGTGGTGCTCTATTAAAAGGATGCTCATATAGGGCTGCACTTCTTCATGCATAACTGAGGCCACATCTTCCTCCCCTCATCCTGGGGCATCTGAAATCTGTTCAACCACAGAGTGCCGTGCTGAGCTGCTTGGGAAAAAAAACAAACAGGCAACAGAGGCCAGAAAGGTGGGCTGACCTTTACTGGAAGATTTTCTGGCTGCTCATCACTCTCTGACATTTCTCCCTTTTCTATTCCCATTGCAAGGAAGCAAAAAGCTTTTCCCACCCAGAAATCTGTGTTTTACTTCTGTATCCGGGAAAGAAGCAAGATAAGCAGGAGAGAAAATGTCCCTAAATGAGAGGTGCTCAAGTTCTGAAGTGTCTGAGAAACCTTTGTATGCCAGATGCCATTCCAGGATACAGATGCAGTGATTATAGTCCAACAGCTTCTGCTGGCTCCTTCAGATCTGAAGGGCAACTTCTGATCGCCCAGAGAGGTTCTGGTGCTGCTTGTTTGCTAAATGCTCCTGGAGGTGCTTGGATGATGAATTCAGCATGGCAGGGTCCAAGAGGGGAGCAGGACTGAGCCAGGCTCAGGAGGAAAGCAGGCCCTAGAGAGGTCTAAACAGGAGATTTTGTGCTTCTGGAGCAGGAGTTTTCTTGCTATATACAGGGGTGGCAGTTAATAATAGGGTGGCAAGGAGAATCATACGGGGACTATGTATTAGAGGCAGTGTTAGAAAGGGCTGTAATGGGACAGCACTGTTTGGAAATGATGAGGGAGAGAAAGACTCCCTCGGGAAAAGATACAAATAAATCGGATCGCCTCATTCATAGCCCTACGAGCCCAAGGCTGAAAGAAAACAGAGAACGGAGCTGCTCGCTGCTCACGGGCCGTTAAAGAGCGAGAAACGACGCCGGTTGTCCCGAGGCATCCGCTGCCCTCCCAGCGCTGCGCTCAGGCCCCGAGCAAACTGCAGAGGGTGCCAGCGAGGAGTTCGCTGTGTTCCCTGCGAGCGCTCCGCAGGGCGGCAGGGATGCACTCGGCGCCCCGCAGCTTCATCCCGCAGCTCTGCGGGACAACGCGGGGGCTGCGTCCGCCTTTGGGATGGGGATGCGCGGAGGTAGAGCGGTAACGAAGCGCTGCGTTACGGGGCGCCCCTCGGCTCGCTCTGCTCTTTCAGCCCTCCTCCAGCCCCCGCTTCTAAAGGAATTCCGTGCCCCCAACCCCGTCCCGACCCCTTCAGCCCCGCTCGGTGCTGCTCCGACGGCAGACACAGTTTAAAGGAAACGCCTTCCAATCAACGCCCTCAATCACGCCGTCCCGTGTAGTGGCACCTTGCCAGGTGCGCTTATTCTAAGAGACACCCCATTCCTCTTTCCGAATCCCTCCCGAATCCCAATTCCTCCTCTCGGTTACACCGCCCTCCCATCCCAGACAGGGATTTAATGCCGGGGAAAAACAACCTCCCCCCCCCAGCCCCCCCGCTCCCAACCTACCCTTCTGCGGTCGCTGCTCCGCTTCCTTCCTACACGTCCACCTGTGTAAACGTGTCTGAAGTTATTGGGACCGGCCCCGCTTAACGGGCTCGGGTTAAAATCTGAAGAGACCCCACCGAACCTCGGACGGTTCCATAGCTCATTTTATACCGCAAAGCTACCGTGCAGATTTTGTGCGGAGCGTGTTGCACTCTTTACTTCAATAGAAAAGAGAAGGAGAGAGGAAACAAAAGACTTACGATTACCATTAGTAATTTAATCCTAAATTCGTGGGCCATTCCCATCAGCCCGAACAAGCAAACATCAACACTTTTCTTTCTGATGCACACGGATCTGCGATAGATGATTAACCAGGTCCCTCTCTGCTTGCACAGGGGAAAAAATATCCTGACAAACGGCACGGTGCCTGCTGGTAGCTCGAGAAATTAAAAAGCAAGGGAAGGGAGGTAAGGATTAGGAACGAGATGCCCTTCTGCCCCGCCAGCGCTGGCTGCCGGCCGGGGGTGATGTCGGTTTGTGGGTTTGTTTGTTAACAAAAGTACCATTTCAGACAACGTATCTCATTGATGTTATGGGGTGAAAAAGAGAATGCTGGGGGAAATGTAGCAGTCAGAGACCAAAACCGAGGAGCGCTTCTCACCATGGAAAATCCATCAGTGACTGTCTTCTCATACTTATCAGTTACCAAAATCTGCTTTCTAGGAACTGGGGATTAGGACTCCACAGTAATACGATTCCCTTTTTGAACGTGAAATGCACAATTCTGGCTGAACCCTACGGAACCAAACGCACGTAGTACCTGTAGGCATCAGTTTAAAGGCGAGATTTCGCATTTCAGAGGCTCAGGACCCGCACTGCTCTACGCGGACACGCGGGATGAGCCGACCTGAAATGACACCATCGTACGGTTTGAACGCATCCTGATTTTAACCGGGAGTTTCCCACAGGGAGGAGGGAGAGAAGGGACAACGGAAAGAAGTCATTTTGTATCCGAAACAAACTGTCCGGAAAAAAAACCCACAAAAGAAAAGAAAACCACCAAAAAACGGATCTTAGAAAGAAAAACCCAGTTAAACGCACTGGACGGCTTTTGGGTGTAGGGAGTGAGTCGCGACTTGAACAAAAATTGCCCGGGAGGAGCGGGATGAAGGGAAAGTGGTTCCCCGGCGCTGGGATGCCGGGCAGGTGGGGCCGCTCCGCGCCGTGCGCTCCCTCCGCGGGTGCGGAGAGGGAACGGCGGGGCGGGGACGGCAGCGCTGCCCGCAGGAGCCGCAGCCCCCGGGCATCGCTCGCTCCGCGTTACGGGAGCGAACGGCGTCGCAGGGCCGGGGATGCGGAGCTTCCCCTGCGCGCAGCTCCGCGGTTCGGCTGCGGGTCCTCGCGGCAGAAAACTCTGCCTGGGCTGCCAAGCTGGGCTGCTCAGCCCTGATCCTCTTCTGCTGAGGAAAAGCTATTTCTTCCCCAGTCCTCACTAAAATATATATATATATTTCTAAAAAGGGATTGGACGGAGGGAGATCCCCCAACACACAACGGTTGAATTAAAAGCTCTGCAATAAAAAATATCGGCCTTTCACTGGGAATTCGGGGCAGAAAGCTCTCGGTGTTTCATTCAGCCAGACTTGCACTGCCGCAAGTTTTGAGGGATATGTGTTTTCTTGAGGGAGTGAGGGATAGAAGAGCAAATAAATGGACCCGCAGAGTGCCCTGAAATTTTACGGCGATGCTGATTGAACACGCAGAACCAAACTGTAATTCACAGCTTAAAAGATTAAGAAGAGACAGAGTGCGTATGGACAGGGAGATAATCAGATCAATGCTTCCTCCACCTTTCAGTAGCTCCACCTTGTGAATATACCTCAGTAATTATGATAGGAAAAAAAGTATTATCCGTCTCATGGCACATTTCGCTGGGCTGCTTCCTCACTTCCTAAGCGGTCGCCGCGGTTCCCTTTCCCTCTGTTTCGGGACCGATTCCCCCCACACCGCCACCGATCACGTTTATGGTGTAGGTAGAAATAAAGCTCTCGCCGAGCACCCTCCAGGACCTCAGAAATACGAGCTGCTGCTTCCCCTGGGGAAGCTGCTGGCTCTCCCCGGGCTTACCGGGAGGCAGTCGGAGACGGGATGGGGACCGCCGAGCTCCTGCCCCGCTCCGACCTCTCTTCGGTCCCGGAGGGGCACCGAGCTCAGCTCTTTGTGCCTCTGGGCTCATCGTTCTCAGTGAAAATATATATATATATATAAATTAAAAAAAAAAAGGTCCATTTCCTGAATTTGGCAGCGATGGGAACTCAGCAGCGAGGTTCTCTCCCAGCGCCGCGCTCCACGCGGGATGTTCCCACGCGTGTCCCCACTTCTGCCTTCGGAGCGGGCGGTGGGGAGGGGAAGGCTGCTCTCTCAGGGGCTCAGCCCTTTCCCGGCCGGGTTTGGGTCCGGAGGGTCTCTCTGACCCCCAGAAACATCACGCGTGGGGACTCCGGCGGGTACCGAGCGCGTCGGGCTTCACCGATCCCAGGCGTTTTTTGTATACCCCCTCGGCACATAGAGGGGGAAAGCTGCAGGGAGGCTTCACCCTGCAGCACCGAGCCGACCCCGGAGCGCCTGTAATGCCGAGGGAGTTCCAAAGAACCCCCCGGAGCCCTCCCCGCAGCCCACTCCCACGGGCACAGCCGGGACTTGTTGGCAGAGCGGCACTTAGTGCGGTTACCTGCGCGGCCGCGGACCGTTCCGCGGGGACCATCGGGGCTGCGGGCATCGCCCCGACAGAGCGCACGGATCTGGTAGGGAGAAAACAGAACACTCTCCGCTGGGCACTTTAAGGGCACGATTTCTATCCCAGCACCTGAAGGGGCAGCTCCCTTCTAATGGATTTCTGAAAAGATGAAAGATTTTAAAGTATAAGGGGTTATTTTATTTGCTTTCTTTTCTTTGGGGTAAATCATTGAGAGGGAAGGGACGGGAGGATGCTGAGCGCCGGGTCCGCCCGGCCAACCCCCCCCCCCCCTCCCTTTTTTGTTTTGTTTTCTTTTTCCGGGTGTTTTTTACCCCGTGAAACGGAGCCGTTATTCCCTAAACCGTCACTTGGTGTCGCACTTTCTGTCTGTTTGAGGGTAAAAGCAGCGTAAAAAAGAAGCCTTAATCTCCCTTAATCGTTACAAAATGTTCAGGGGGAAAAAAAATAAAAAAAAAAATAAAAAAATAAAATAAAAATCCTGTTACCGGACCCAAAAGGAATAAAAAAAAAAAAGAAAAGAAACCAAAAAGCCTCACAAGCCGAGCGCTCCTTTGCATGCAGTCACTGAGTTAGAGATCAGCAGAAGAAAGAAAACGCGGTCCCCTCAGAACTGCAATGTGACTCTATTTTCTCCCTTTCCCCCCGCCCCCCCTCCCACCCCCCAATATTTGCGATTGTCTGTGTCAATGCCCGCGCTTTACTTTACGGAGAGATTTGCTTCCCGTAACCGGGAGGGTTTCCCCGGCTGCCTGCGGACTGACAGCCCCCCCCCCAACCCCCAATAAACCTCCCCCTCCCTCCCATCAGCTCCGGTGCTTCCCCGATCCCATCCCCTGCGCATCCCCCTCAGCCCCGCACTTTCTCCCGGCTGAACCCGCGCATCTTTCGGCCCATTTTTCCTCTGTACCATCTCACGGGTGGACGGTCCCCCGTGAAGTTGGAAGGGGAGACGCGTGTGCACGGGATGGGTGAGGAGTAGGGGGGGCTGGGAAAGCCAACTGCCTTGAAATGTGCTACGGGACGGCAACGGGCAAAAAGAGACTTTGTTATATTTAGAACAAAGGGACGGGCAGGATGTCCCCGAGCCCTCCTCCTTTCTGGACTGCAGAAAAAGAATAGGAAGGGGGGGTTGGGTGGAGGTGGGGGGGGGAATAAATAAATAAAAGAGGCGGCGGTGCTGAGGGAGGAGGAGGTTGGGGGGGGGGGGGGGAACCCGGAGGAGCGGGGCGAGGAGCGGGGCCGCTCAGCTGGCGCTGCGGAGCTGTCACGCCGCGGTCCGCCCCCGCCGCACCGCCCAACCCCGCCGCCCCCGCCGCACCGCCCGGCCCCGCCGCACCGCACCGCCCGGCCCGGCCCCGCCGCCGCGCTGCCATTGGCGCGGCCGCCGCCGGCCCCGGCCCCCGCCGCGCTCTCGGCGGGCACGGCCGTATAAGAAGCCAAGGGGGGCTGCGCTGCGAATCACAGCTGCACAACGAGCTCTGGAGGCGGCAGCTACATCGGAGCGCTGGGTTTTTCTCGTCCCCCCTCTCCTCCTTTTTTTTTTTTTTTTTTTTTTTTTTTTCCTCCCCTCCCTTCCTCCTTCCCCTCCTTCCTCCCCCTTTTCCCTCCCCTTCCCTTTGCGCGGCGAGAGCCAGAGAAAACTCCCGTGCAAAGCCCGGTCGCTGCCGCACAGCCGGTGCGCTCCCGGAGCGGAAAGTTGCGGCACGCTCCGGCGCTCCGCTACCGCGGGGAGAAGGCTCAGGACTTACAAAACCCACCCGGAGGCGCGGGCTTAGACCTTCTGCACCGTTCTTCTCGCTTCCCGCACGGCCCCGAAGGCAGCATCTTTGTTTTGTTTTGCTTTTGACCTCCTGCCGCTGCTCCTTTCTCCTCTCCGTGGGCGTCTGAGTGCCCGGAGCCGCCGGCGGTGCGCTGCCAGCGCTGATACCCAAAGCCGGGAGGCGTCGGGCGGCCCCGGGAGCCGGCTCGTCCCTGGCTTTGTTGCCGCGGTCCGAAGAAGCCCCAGAAGCCGGGAGAAGGAGGAGGCGGCGGTGGTGGAGGGGGGAGCAGAGGAAAGGAAGCGAGAGGCGAAGCGGAGGCAAAGTTTCTTTGGAATAAGGAGAGCGGCCAGCCCTCTGCCAGGCTGCGCGCTGGGGCCAGGTCTCCAGCCCCCTCCGCCCGGAGAGGAGCCCGCAAGACAGCGATGGCCGGAGAGCTGAGCATCGGAGCTGAGCTGCCCACCAGCCCCCTGGCCATGGAGTACGTCAACGACTTCGACCTGATGAAGTTCGACGTGAAGAAGGAGCCCCTGGGTAGGAACGACCGCTCGGGCAGGCACTGCACCCGCCTGCAGCCTGCCGGCTCCGTGTCCTCCACCCCCATCAGCACCCCCTGCAGCTCCGTGCCCTCCTCGCCCAGCTTCAGCCCCACCGAACAGAAGACCCACTTGGAGGACCTGTACTGGATGGCCAACAGCTACCAGCAGATGAACCCCGAGGCGCTGAACCTCACCCCGGAGGATGCCGTCGAAGCCCTCATCGGCTCCCACCAAGTGTCCCAGCAGCTGCAAGGCTTCGAGAGTTTCCGGGCCCATCACCACCACCATCACCACCACCAGCACCACCACCACCAATACCCCGCCGTCACCCATGAAGACCTGGCGGGCAGCGGGCACCCTCATCACCACCACCACCACCACCATCAGGCCTCTCCCACCCCTTCCACTTCATCCAGCTCCTCGCAGCAGCTCCAGACCTCACACCAGCAGCATCCCCCCTCCAGCAGCGTGGAGGACCGGTTCTCGGATGACCAGCTGGTCTCCATGTCCGTGAGGGAGCTCAACAGGCACCTCCGAGGCTTCACCAAAGACGAGGTGATCCGCCTCAAGCAGAAGAGGAGGACCTTGAAGAACAGGGGCTACGCTCAGTCCTGCAGGTATAAACGCGTCCAGCAGAAGCACCACCTGGAGAATGAAAAGACCCAGCTCATTCAGCAGGTGGAACAACTCAAGCAAGAAGTGACCCGGCTGGCCAGAGAGCGAGACGCCTACAAGCTCAAGTGTGAGAAACTTGCAAGCAATGGCTTCAGAGAGGCCGGCTCCACCAGTGACAACCCGTCTTCCCCCGAGTTCTTCATGTGAGTGCTTAATAAAAGTAATTAAAAAAGAAAAAAAAAACCAAAAAAAACAACAAAAAAACAATATAAAAAAAAAAAAAGCCCAACAAGAAAAAGAACCCACCCGACCCCTGACCCCCATCATTCCCACCCCTCACCCCCTCTTGCTCCCATCCTCCTCTGACATCTTCATCATCTGTCTGCTTGACTAGAGAGAAAGAAGGAGACGAACTTAGAGACTTGATTTTTGTTTTTGCAGCATCCAGTCTTCTAGATTAGCTGTGGGAAAAGTAGGCTGGGGGTGGGGACGGGAGAGGTAAAGTGCAACTTTTTGACTTCGGTTTGCGAGTTAGAGAGAGGGACAGAGGAACGGGAGAAAAGGACAAGTGAAGCATTTTATAGATCGCTTGCTTGCAGAACGAGATGGACTTTAAGAGAATAAGGACAGAAAAAGACAATGAACAAGCCTATCTATCAGCTACTGCCTGCTCGGGAGGAGAGAGGACACACACAGCACCATCTCATGCACAATTTACCCACTTGGGAAAAAAAAAGTGAATAATCAGAAAGGACAATATATGCAAACTCTTCATATATTGCCTGCTTAGAGAAGAAAGAAAAAGTTACAGGACTCAGATGGGACATTCAATCTAAGAGAGGAAAGAAAGAAAGAAAGGAGAAAAAGATAAACTCATCAGTTTTATTGCCTGCTTGATTATATAGAAAAAAATACGAAAATCTGCATTAAAAATATTAATCCTGCATGCTGGACATGTATGGTAATAATTTCTATTTTGTACCATTTTCTTGTTTAACTTTAGCATGTTGATCATCGATCATAGATTTCTGTTGTTTTGTTTCATTGGTAAGGAAAAGCATCGCGAGTTACCCCAAGTTTTTACTGCTTGTGCAGTTTTTGTTGGTTGGTTTTTTGCTCTCTTTATTGTTTTTTTATTTCTTTTATGGTCGTCGGCTTGTAAATATCTGCTACTTCAAACCGCACAGGAAGAGAAAACAGAACATAAAGCAAAGTAACATTTCAGCAGGCTGGTTGTACGGTTTGGTTGGTATTAAAGAGATACTTAAGGGGGGAGGGGGGGGAAGGAAAAGTTATGGGCATTTTGCATTCGGAAAAAGAGAAAGGGGGAAAAAAGGCAACTTTGTATATCTGGTGCACTTTTAAGTTGTGTGGTTTTTGGTGTTTTTTTTTGTTGTTTTTTTTTTCTTTTGTTTTTTAGTTTTCATTTTGGTTGTTGTTTGTTGGGGCAGAAGAAAGAAAAAATAACAAAACGCGAAACCAAAACGTTTGGATGGCATTGACAAACCCAGACTGAATGGTGAATGGAGAGGGGGGTGGTTGGGAGGGGGTGAAGGCGGCTCCGCTCCTCTCCGCTCCGCACCGCGCACTCAGGGCGGCCCGGCCCCGCTGTTCCCGGCAGGAGGAGCCGCGATGCTCCGCTCTGCGGGCGCTCCCTGGCGCTGTCAAGCTGGGTTTCCCAATGCTTCGAACGGTAACGCTTCCTCCGAGGAGGCGACGCCGCCGCTTTGAAAGCGTTATTCTTTTGTAATCTGCTTCTCCGCTTCCCTATGCAGCGAGTGAAAGTTTTTAGCCGAAATTAATTTGCAGTTTGTATAGTAGCGGTAGTTTGGAGTCTTATGGGTGTTTTTGATGACTTTTTCTTTTTTTTGTTTTGTTGTTTTTTTTCCTCCTGCAGGTCAGTAAAAGGATTTACGTTGCACTGACAAAAAAATATACCAAAATGAAAACTTATTTTTTAGTTTCCTTTTAGGATAGCTGGCACTGCTGGCCGGATGCATTTTAAGTTTGTATTAGTTTCTAAATTAACAGTAATAACAAGATTGTAATGAACAGCATGGTGCTTGCAGTTTTAAATATTGTGGATATTAGTCACGCATCAGAAAACGATCTTTGGTTTTTACTGATTCAACTGTGTTGAAATCAAGACATTGCAGCAGCGGAGATAAGAAAAATAATAATGGTTTTTATTTCATGTAAAGTTCAGAAGGGATCAATTTCAAATCCTGCTTACGATATGAAAAACAAAAAAAAATATTAAAAAAAAACCAACCTGGTCTATTGTAGTTTTATTCAGACTGGTTTCTGTTTTTTGGTTATTAAAATTGTTTCCTATTTTGCTTATTAAAATCATTGAAATGGCATTTCTTGGAGGGATCCGTTTCTCTGCCGTCTCGTGTTCCGAGTAAAAAAGAAAGAGGTGATGACAAACTTGAGGACATGAAGCTCTCGGAGCGCTGTCCGGCCCAAGCAGCTCTGCTCTCCCCCCTTCTATCCACCCCCCCCCCCCCCCCACCTCCCAGCGCTGCGTTGCCCGCAGGTTACGCTGCCCCGAGGCCCGACCCGGCCGTGGCAGATCGGGGGCAGCCCCCACCCGCAGCGTTGGGCAGCGGAGCCCACCACGTCGGGCCGCGATCCTCCGGCCTGGGCGGCCCCGCTGCAGGGCACTGCGAGCTCTCCTGCGTTTCTTTCTTGTTCTCCTGCTTTCTTTTTGCATTAAAAAAGGAGAGGATTTGGCCAAGTCTGCCCTTCCCCCCCCCCCACCCCTTCACCACTCGCCCCCCGCTCCTTTGGGATTCACATCCCTCCTCTCCATCTGCACTCTTTATTTATTCTGGCTCTCTTCTTTTTATTATTATTATTAATATTATCTTTTTAAGCTCGAGCAACGGGTGCTTTGCAAGACTTTAGATGTGAATGGAGAAGGGGACCGACCTCCCCCCGCCGCCCTCAGCACCCCCCTGCCCTTAGCAGCTCTCAGTGCAGATAATGGCCCTCTCCTCTCATCCCATCGGGGTGAGGCGTGTTTGGGGAACAGCCGCCTAAGGACAGAATGTGGCAAAAAAAATCAACAGCGACTACGGTCCCTTAAAACCCACATCCCTTCTTAAATCGCATCCCTGCCTGCTCGGAGCTGGGGGGGGGCTGGCAAGGGGCTGGTCCTGTCTCTATGGGTCAGGCCTACAGGAGCTGTTCTGCACGGGGACAAGACTTTGTGGAGGGAGAGGATGAGAGCCTGGCTGTGCCTGCCTGGCTGTGCCTGCCTTCCTTCCCTCTTGCCAGCGAACGCTATGGCTGCAGAAAGCCTGAGAGGAATATTGTTTGTGGGAACTGCCACCGCATATTAATGTCCCCTCATGCATGCATTGAATAAATCACTGGGGCTAATTGAACAACAACAACAAAATAGGGAAATAGGCCTTAGAAAAGCCCTCCAGATTCCCACCGCCGAGCAGTGGCAGCGCCGGGGCAGCCCCGTTACCCAGTCCCCGTCGCACCGCCGGTGCATTTGCAGCACCCGCTGCCATTCCCCAGATTTAACCGAGCCCATCGGAAAGAAAAGAAACCGCAGCCAAACCCCACAGCAGGCACAGCCGGGGCCGGTGGCTCCGGGCCGTTCGAGACTGCTCCCACTGCCCCGTGCCACCCGGGGGGCTCCGGGGGGGGGGCTCTGATGAACCATGGGGCTGAGAACCGCCGGTCCCTGTCCCCAGCGCAGCCCGGGCCCGGGATCTGTAGCAACGGGGAGCGGCTGTCCGGGGGTGGGGGGTTGGGGCGGGTAGGGCCTTCCTGAGCCCCTCCACCGGGGCAGCTCCAGCAGCAAAGGGTGACCACCTGCACCCCAGCTGTTCCACGCGTTGCCATCCCCGCATTACGGCTTTGATCTCTCGCTGTTCATCATTGACCTCTAAAGTGCTGCTGACACTGGAGTCGGGGATGGAGAGCAGCTTCGTGAATCGATAGGGCCGTCCCGGGCGCGGGCTGCCCGTGGGATTCTCCCCTACGAGAATGCTCGTTTTCCACCTGCAGCGCTGCGGAAGATCAGCGGGGGGTGAAGCATCTCCGCTCCCAGCCTTTCTTCTTTGCCCCGTTCTGGACCCTCTGCTTTGCCCGCCCCTGCTCTGCCCTTCCAAGCCCCTTCTTCCTCCACACATCTCGGTCCCGGCACCTTCATTCCCCCGAGGCTCGGAGACTTCAAGCAGGCACGGAGAGCTGCAGTAGTGCCCACGGAGGGCACAGTTCGAAGAGGAGCATCTCCTGCTCCGGAGATCTGCCAGCCCTCCTTGCCATTGAGACATTCTGGACCAAAGATGCAAAAAGGAAAGGAAAGAAAAAAAGAAAACTAAAGAAAAGAAAACTAAAGAAAAGAAAACTAAAGAAGAAAACTAAAGAAAAGAAAATTAAGAAAGCCTCATGTAGGCAAAAAGCACTCCTCGGCCCCATCCGCTCCTTGCAGCCTTGGGAGCGGGGTGACAACAGGACAGGACAGGACCCCGAGCTGCACTCGGAGCCGTCCGTGCAGCCCCGGCCCTGGGATGTGCTGAGGGCCCCGGGATGTGCGGGGACAGCCGTGCCCTGGGTGCTACCGCAGCTCCGCTCGCACCGCAAAGGCAGCTCGAACCCCGGCGGCCCCGTGCAGCCCGAGGATGGATGGGCAGTGCGAAGGGGAGGGCTCTGAGTTTGCATCCCGGGTCTGTCCGCCGGACGAAGGTTCAATGGTGATCTCGTGTAGTGCAGGAGGACGATTCCCTTCAGTGAAAAATCTTATTATTTTGTTTGATCTCGCAGTTTTGCAAGAGCTATTGCTAACAGCTGTGGAGAGATTTGCATCCCCCCTCCGGGGCAGAGGTGACTACTGGCTACGGCTGCTCCCAGAACTAAACGAGGCACTCGAATAGGAAACACAATTGGCAGCAGCCCCCCTCCCCCATTTACTGACACCGAACTCTCGGGCTGTCCCTGCCAGCCCCACGGGCGGCTTTAAATCGTCCCTTCCCTCCTCTCGTCCAGGAGAATGTACAGAACCGATCGTCCCTAATTCCATAACAGAGAAATCTAAGACTGAAAAAGACTTCTGGGACTGGAGACAGCTCCATCAGCCCAAGACTTTGCAGAGATGCTGAGTGCCGGTGCCGTGCTGTGGATGAGCACAGAGCATAGGAGCGGGCAGGAGAGATGCGTGCTGAGGATGAGCCAAGGCTGGCGAGAGATAACGGTTCCCAGCTGTTTTAGGGTTTTTTTTTTTTTTTTTTTTTTCCTATCCTTTCCGTTTTCTTTTCCCCCTCCAGCTGGCGCAGTGCCTGCCCGGCTCTCGCAGCCCTCTCGCTGCCTCTGATTGACAGGCCGAGGTCAGGGAGAGCTCTGCGGTGCTGCTGGTGTCGGGTTTCGGGGACTCCAGATAAAGCAGCTCCAGCTCTAGGCGACCCCTGCGGCCCCGCCGGGGCAGGTGAGCATCTCTCTGCTCACAGCTCTGCCCGGCAGTTATTCCTTTTTAATTCTTTCCAACCCTCTCAGTCATTTTCCCTTTCCCTTTCTTTTCCTGTTTTCCTCAATTTTCCTTTACCTATCTATCTATCTATCTATCTATCTATCTATCTATCTATCTATCTATCTATCTATTTATTCCTCCTTATCTGGGCAAGTTTCCCTTCCCTTCCCTTCCCTTCCCTTCCCTTCCCTTCCCTTCCCTTCCCTTCCCTTCCCTTCCCTTCCCTTCCCTTCCCTTCCCTTCCCTTCCCTTCCCTTCCCTTCCCTTCCCTTCCCTTCCCTTCCCTTCCCTTCCCTTCCCTTCCCTTCCCTTCCCTTCCCTTCCCTTCCCTTCCCTTCCCTTCCCTTCCCTTCCTTTCCCTTCCTTTCCCTTCCCTTCCCTTCCCCTTTATTTTACTCACTATGTTTCACTCCATTACACTTACAGTAAGTCTGAAGTTACTCACACACACAGGGGCACACACACCACACTCTAAATAGCTCATTGCATAATGCTGCATGGCGTGCTCTGTGCTGCAGCATGCAGCGGTCTGTTAGGACCCCACACTGGACTTTTGTTTTATGCAAGAAGGAGAAGAAGAAGGAGAAGAGGGAAAGAAAAATGAAAAAGGAAAAAGATGGGGGGAAAAAAAGGTTTCAGTGCTTTTCTTGACTTAAACAGGGACTTTTAGCAGCAAAGTTTGAGCACAGCATAAAGTGCTGCAAAACGTTTTCCTGCTGTTGCATCCAAGACTCTAAATTTATGTCTGTGAGCCATCCCTGCCCATCATGGTGCATGGAAGTGTTAGAAAATACATTGTGGTGTATTTGAGAGCTGCACAGCAAATCCTTGGCCTTAAAGAGAATTGCTCCAGTGGGAGCTTTGTGTATTCATAGGTCTGTCAAGATAGGGCTGCAATAAATGTATTGCAGCAAGGAGGGAAAACTGCATTTCATGCAAAGAAAGTGGAGCGTTTCCTACCCCGTAGAGGCTGCCATTAGGTTTTAAAGATAGTTGTCCTCTCCCACATTTTATTTCCCCTTTAAAAGTTCCACTGTTTGTCTCAAGGCACAGACGCAGAACACCGCATCTCCACTTTATACATGTGTTCTTTTAAAAGGTTTGTTTAGATAAGGAAGCCAATGCTAACTGCTCTCACTTGAAAGAAATTAAATATATAGAATGCTAAGCCACTGCTAAAATATATAAAAAACACTTAAATTAATAATAAGGACTTGTTCTGAGGCAAAATTCAATTTTACTTCCTATTATGCAATCTTTGCATGTAAAGTTGCTTTAATGCAAAATAGCAGCTCATCAAAAATTCTGTTTTATTGGTATCAAAAATTTATGATACCCTGAGGCATGAGGGGCAGAGAGCAAGGGAGGAAAGCCGTGTCCTTTCACCAAGTTTAGCTCTTTCTTTAAAGAAACCTCTCAAACTTCTTCCTCCTCCCTTCTGCTGCGCTCTGGGAGGCAGCAGGTAAAGTTTGACTCCAGACAGGTCCCAAATGGTGATGGCACTGTGTGGATATAACACACCATTCTGTGAGCTGCAGCTCCCTGCAGACTCCCATTTTCCACCACGCTGTGGGGAGTTGGGAGGACATGTTTGCACACATACAGAGATGGGCTGCTTTGTAAACTTGGGTGTTTTCGTTCAGCACTGCAGTGATGCACATGTTGCAAACATGCATAGCTGGTGCCTGTCTCTGATAGCTGAATCTTGCAGCCTCCCACCAGCAAAACTGATCTGATTCTGCTCTTCCCACTAATAAGACCATTCCAGGAAGGCTTTATGATGGATATTAAGCACTCACCTGCAAAGCTGTGGTGGGCAGTGTGATTCCTTACTGAAGTGTTGCAAGAAATCAGTGCCAAGCATCTGAAAGCTGCACACATGGAATTAAACAGTATTTGATGCTTTTTCAGTAGGGCTGGTGGAAATGATGGAGGTGGCCCCATTGTGAGTGTCCTTGGGCAGCTGGGGAAACTGAGGCACAGAGCCCCATGGGGATCTGGTCCCACAGTGCCATCAGTGCCTTGCAAGCAAGGGTGCAAGCCCTCGTCAGTCTGTGTGTAAATGGGGCCCATCTCATTTGATAGTGAGTGGAGCAGAAACTTCCCTGTTGGGTGAGGGGACTTAACAGGGAGAGAAGTTACAGAGAGCAATAAACCCGCACCTTGGACTTCTGCTAACTGCTTCTTCCTTGCTCTGTGCTATGGTGCAGCTCTTGCCTAAAGCTTTTGCAAACACGAGGAAGGGAACACACACTACAAGCACGTCTCTGAGCCAACGTTGTCCCTTACAGCTCTCTGGATCTCCATTTCCCCACTATTTAAGGTGTAGGGAAAAGGGTTTTGAGCCCCAAATCTCTGTCTGTATGATTCTAAAGGAGTGTTTTTCCCTTTATCCTCAGTGTGGGCTCTGTGCTGCACAGCACCCAGCTCCATGCATTGTGTTAGAGCAGTGCTAACATCAGCTCCAGCAGTGAGCCATCCCATGTGGATGCTGAAGCAGAGAAACACAGGGCACTGTTCATACATCTGAGCAATAGGACTGTTAGGTTCCTCTAGACACAGGCTGTCCCTATTTTCACATCAGCCTTGGCCCATGGATTAGGCTTTTCATTCTGGGTACTGCAGGGGTAATGCTGAGCTGAGGGAGCACACCCTGATCTTAGGGATGGAGGAAGCACAAATCCATGAGCTGCAGTGCTGGTCTGATCTGGGACAGGTTAACCCGCTCCTCAAAGGGACAAACGGGGTAGCAAGGATGTCAGTGGGAAATGATCTGGGCTGGGTATTTCCAGGACCTTGCTTTTCCCAAATCAGGGACCCAAAAGAACAGGATCTCTATTAATGGTGTCTTTTAAAAGAAACAGAGAAAATAGACTTGTTAAGGTTGGAAAAGCTCTCTAAGACCTTCTAGTCCAACCATCCACCTAACATCAATACCACCCACCGACCCTGTCCCTAAGTATCACATCTCCATGGTTCTTGAACACTGAAGAGGCCCTTCTCCATAATCTGTTTTCAATTGAACACTACAGTAAATACATGAAGACTACCGGATCACATTGTTTACAGACGAAGCAGTTTAAAGGTGAAGTTATATCTCGTTTAAATCTTCTGTGCTTTGAAATGAAAGGCATTTCTGGAGCAGCTGCTGGAAAACAAGAACACCAGAAGAAAAGAAAAAAGGGAGAAGATAAAACATGGCACTGTGAGGGTTAAGCAAGGTCCCAGGATCCAAGTAAATATTTATAAGAGTGCTCAAAGAGGGGGGAAAAATCTCAATATAACCAAAATATAAATCACAGTGCTTTATGTTAGCTGTCAAATTATTCTAGCCCCTGCATTCCAGTACTTGCTCTACTGGTAATGTCACATACAACATGTGGGCTTATGCCTTGGTGCAGGTTTGGCAGGTAATTAAATTCAGTCGTACCGAGGTTTATACAGACTCCCTCCGATCCCCTGGAAGACAAACAACCTGTTAGCTGTGAGCAGAGAGGGTGCAAGGAGGGATGGGAGAGGATCTGGAGCAGGGCAGAGCAGGGGTCTGGGGCTGCCTCTGAGCGGGTTAACTCCTTGGTGCCTCCACATCCTTTGCAGGGAAATGCAGCAGGGGCTGAGGCAGCAGCCAGGCATTGGCCAGAGGAAAATAATAATAATAAAAGCAAGCCCAGAGGGCAGCTAGCCCTCGGGTCAGGTTTGCCTGCATTCTTGACCTGGGGGAGACTGTTCAGGATGTCAGCTGAGTGGTTGGGTGTCCCTGCTTTGCCCAGCTCTGTGTGTTGCAGACTGCAGCCACAACACTTACTCCTGCTTCCAACCTGAGGTGGCCAGAGGTGCCCAGCTCCTTCCCTGTCCCCCTGTGCATGATGGCCAGAGCCTGCATCTCCCTTGGCCTCCCATAGGGTAGTGCATCTCATAGCCTAGGGTGAAACTCATTCAGAAAAAACAACCAGAACCAAAATCCAGGGCTCAGCCCCAGTCTGCTTTCTTCTCTTTGGACTCCTTTGCTTGAGCAGGTAGGAAGGGAAAGGGAGATGCTGAGCCTCCTATTCCACCCTTTGCAGACAGATGTTCTCTCCTGTCTCCCTGAGCTCTTCTCACCGGGATACAGCAGCGTATCCCTGGTTGGACAGAGGGCTGCAGGTTCTGTGCTGGGACATGGGTGCAATGCTGGTGTCAGGAGCTGTGCCAGCACCCCACAACACCCTCCCCCTGAACCACGGATTCAGCATGGCATCAAGCATGGTGTCAGCCCTCCCTCCATCCACAGAGATGGGGGCAAAGAGTAATCCTTCCCCATGCAGGTTACGTTTCATTGTCTGTCTATGGAAACTTCCAGAAGGGAAGTCAAGCTGTGGATGTTATGTCCATCCATAACCCCATTATGAACACTGTTCTGCAGGGACTGGTGAACAAGCACAGTCTGCTCGGCCATCCATTTGCTTAGAGGTGAGAGCAACCATTCATCTCACAAATCTCTTATGTTGATCTCTGTCTACCTCCTTTCCTATCACCTGGTCATACACTGACCCTGACAGCCAGGCCTTCCTCCAAAGACCCAAAGCAAGCAGATTAACTTCTAGAATTGTTTAGGTCCATTGAACTGCCCCAATCAAGCAGTGACTTGTGTATCTGATAGGAGTTCTGATAAAGTTTTCCACAATTTGCAGTAAGTCAATGTGAAAGGGGAAGAATCAGAAGGCTTCCAGGCAACATGCTGCAGATGGGGAGTTTTGGAGGAAGGCAGAGAAGCCCTTGTTAGACATCTGCCAGTCTACATGGAAGGCTGTGGCAATTTCCCTGCTCTGAGGAGTTCCCCCCTGCAAAGATGTCCTCCTGCTGCTGCTAAAGCCAACCAGAGGACAGAGAAAATCCCTGGAGAGCAGGAAAATACTTTCCAAAACAAGTTCTTGCCACGACAAGTGGTGAGGATTGAAAGAAACAAAGATCCCAAGGAAGGACACTGTTGCCTCCCCCACAGGGACTTTGCTCCCATGTCAGAATTATGCAAGCTAGAGCACAGTGCAATGCTCAGTATATTCAAGATAGTTGTCAAGAGCAAAGTATAAACATTTCCAGCAAATGCACTTAATAGAAGCTTGTTTGCCAAGTGCTGCAGCCTCCTTTCTTGGTTATGACAAGGAAAAGGCCTTTTTGATTAAGTGGGGGAAAAATAGCCCTTCCCCTTCAACTGAAAAAACCCAAATCCGTTGGATGTGAGGCTATTTCCAGCCTTCTGCTTCGTGACAATCTGCTCTAGCAGCAATTTATCCAGAACTCACTACAGTCTTCCACCATACACTCACTTCTACAAATGCTCCCAGTGCGCAGCCCAGATCCCACATGGGCCTGAGCTGATCCAGCGAATGATATGGTGAGTGAGCCTGAGCTGAGATCCAAAGGGGATGCAAAATGGAGCGGGACCCCCCGTTGTGCACCAAACACAGCTGCATTCCTGGGAGGATGGAATCCGTGGGAATTCGGCTGTTGGACTTTGTTGGGAATGAAGTTTCACCCCAGTGTGCAATGGGGGTGAGGTGCCTTCTGCTAGGAGATAGCTGCACACGGGGAAGAGAGGCTTTGCAGCAGCAATTAAGCTATAATCAGTATCTGCCTTTGCTTGAATCACTTTGCTCCACCCTGAACATGCAGTACAGCAGGGCTGGGAGCTCCTCCAGCCAAGAACTTGGGACTCCAGGGAAGGGGTGTGTTTGTTCCTCTGCTGAACTAACAGCTTCGTTCCAAAAGCAACCTCGCTTGTCTTGAGCTACTGTCGCCAGTTCAATATGCCTCCAGCAGAAAACAGAAGCTCCCTGTGAATGAAAATCATCATCTTTCTGAATCTATTTTAATTAACTAATGTGCCCCATAGATTCATGCCTTTCCCTTGAAATCTCAGTTGGCTTCTCTAATTGCCACTCTCAACAGCAAAGCTTAATTCCCCCTCCCCAGACTGCAATTGCCTTTTCCCAGGGCTCTCTCCCTGAGAACGCCCATGAGAGCCTTCCTTGTATCTGAGCACAGGAGAAGCTGCTTCCACTGGAGAACCCACCACCAATTGCACACAGCTATAGAAACCCTTCCTGCCTGAAGCCCCCCGTGTTCCCACCAGACAGAGCTGCTGGCTCTGAGGTCTCTCACCCAGCTTCCTGCTCAGAGCAGGTTTGCTGCCAGCACTGGATCATCTCAGCTGTGATGCTGCCTTGAGAAGTCCCAGAAACATCTGGGAGCAGAGACCTCACCACCTCTCTGGGTGTCTGTTTTGCCCTTGTTCTGTTAACTCTATCTTTAGGAATGTGGCCATCTTCAAATCAGCTCTCCCCCACCAGCAGAACGATGACTTCAAGATATTTTAGTGTGCCACACCCCCTGTCCGCTGGGGAACCCAGACTTAGATACAAGCCAGAAGTTGAACACCTACAATGGGAACTAGGAGAGCTCAGTCTTCTGTTTAGATCCTCAAAACCCCCACCAGGCTGTTCCTTAAACCAACCATCTGGAGGCACCTGCAAAGCAGTTCATCAGGGCCCAAAGTTCCTCTCTGAGACAGCCAGAAGCAGCTCACTGCCCGACTCCAGCTGTGGTCTCATGGTCATACTTGAAAGTAAGATATTTTGCCTCTCTGGGCTGAAAGCTCATGTGTTCTCAGAGCATTCCCATAAGCCCCACTCAGTGTGCAGTGTGATTTATGTACTGAGTAGATGCATCATGCTCTACTCATTCATTCTTACATGCATGTTTGTAAGATCTTTCCCCACACTCGGTCCTAACTTATTCTTCCCAAAGCAGAACAACATTGATAGAGCGGGGTTGGAAAGTAATGGTGCCAGGCATCTCTGGGAGAGATCTCAGGGAGGCAGATGCTCAGGTAGTGCTGGATGGGCTGGAGAATCCCCAAGATACAATGGTTTCAATCACTGCTTTATTTCTTCGAATTGCAGAATCACATTGAGGTTGGCAAAGATCTGCATGATCACCAAGTTCAACCCCAAGCCATCCCACTGTACCCACTGGCTGTGTCCTTCAGTGCCACATCTCCACAGTTCTTGAACACCTCCAGGGATGGTGACTCCTAACTGGTGCTTGTTGTCTGGATGGTGGCTGGGCTCATGGAGTAGTCACGAGTGTTACAACGAAAATGCCCATGTCCTCATATTTTAACCACCAATTAAAAGCTTCAAGGTTGATTTGGTTGCCATCAAGTCCACACACACACAATAACACAGACAAAGGATCCAAAAGCTGCAGATCAGAGGAAAATGAAGTTCCAGACTCAAAACAGAGGGCAGCTTTACAGTAAAAAATACAGCTAACATGATTGGTGATTGGAACAACTCACGAAGGGCTGTAAATGGACATTCCATTGCTTGGAAATTGTAGGGAAAGGTTGGATATTTTTCCAAGATTCATTTTAATCAAATTAGGAATTAATCTAGACATGCCCTACGCTCCATTATACATATGAAATCAGATTAGATGGTCACAGTGGTTTCTTCTGGTCTTACAATCAATGAAAAAATGTAATTGTGGTGATAGTGAAACAGTGAAGAAATATAGCACTGAGCAAGCTGGGAAGCTAACAGACATATGAAAATATTATGAATTCTAGAGCTTATATAATAGATTGCATTCACTTCAGCAAGAATTCCTCCATTGTTTTTTTTCCACATTTAATTTAAAGAGGCAATATCCTTTTAAGCATTCATTCTGCAGCAGGGTAGATTAAATTTAAAATAGAAAAGTGCTGCAGAATAGATCTAGGGATGTTCAGGGCTGGAGGACAACTTAATGAAGCAGAAACTGAAATACCATACGTCTCCAATAGCTTTAATTTATACAAATATTATCTTTGTGTCTTTCATAACATGATGCAGAGGAGCTGAGAGTACAGTGTAATTCCTTTGCTTTTCAAGATAATTTTATCCATTTTAGTACCTGGGCTTGAAACCAGCCCAATTCAAACCAAAAGAGCTATAAAGATTTTTGCTCTAATTGCTGAAACAGGCTTGCACATATAAATTCAGTTTCATGGCTGGAAAAGGCTGCATGGTGTATAAATAGGGATGGGTTCCAGACCACCTCGAGCCCAGTTCTGTCATGGTGACTTGGAGCACAGGCTGCTCAAGATCAGGACACCAACCCACTGGAAACCCCCCTGACACAGGTGCATAGGACCATACTCAGGTGTGCATTTGCTTTTCTTCTCATTAGCAGGTGGGTGGGACTATGCCCATCCCACACAGTGGGAGCTGCACCCAGCTGGGTCCCCCATCCCTGATGCTGTCTGTCCCCTTGGTGGCCCTGTTTCCCACAGCACATCTCCCCTTTTCCTCTCAGCCTTTCTTTTTGAATGTAAAAGTTGTCAATGCTTTCAGGTTCAAAGCAGTACCTTTTGGCCAGCGTGATTTCCCAGATCTCAGCATATGTCTTCATCCATTCCATAGGATAACAGAGCTGCCTCTGCTTCCAGCTTGCTGTGTGATCTCGGTTAAGTCATCTTCTCATCGAATTAGTTTTCTTCTCTGTGAGGCAAAATATCATTTACTAACCTCTGAAAAGGGCTTTGAAACTTAAATAGGAGGTATCTCGTGTTTAGCACTTATTTATTCATAGATGTTTGGATCTGCTCAAGACTTGCAGAACGGGGCTTTTCTCTTTTCACACTGTATCAGAAGTGGGGAGAAAGAAAGAGAGTGATAAAACGTTGCTGGAAGACATCTTCATTCTGAATGAAAGCAGAGTTTGCTCGTGAAGAGGGTTCATCTTTTCTTCATTCTTCACAACATGCGTTTTCATGACTGGTTACAAGTCTGGCATTGCTTCTCCCTTCATATGCTGCCAACAGTTCTCTGTGATCTTAATTCTTCCCCCTCTGTGGAAACCTAAGGAAAAAAAAAACCAACCACCCGTATATTAGTCTGCAAGCATTTGATTGACACGCAGATTAATGTTACACAATTAAGGAGTGTTATCAGGTGAGTGCTTCAAAAATCACAATATTTCACAGGCAGGCAGCCTTCTTGACACCACGGTAAGTAGAAATACTTTATAAAAATTATTTAGAATCACCATCTATCATCATGAGAAACCTTGTGTTGTGCTACAATAATTGACAGCTTGATAGCTGTGAAATGTTCCCAATCCAATAAAATACAACATAGTTTTTCCAATAATAACACTGATACGCAAGGATTTACAATGGTTACCAATTTATCACAAAGATGATGGAGTTATAATTTGTGAGCAACTTGAGTGTATGAGTGCATTTCAACCCTGTGATCAGTGTCCTTCAAACTATTGCTAATCCAGTCATTTCTTTCATGAATAAACGAGCCATGAATATGCATATTAGACGTAGCACAGCATGGGCTGCTCTGCCACCTTACATCCAGAAGGTCATGGACATAAATTTTCTTAGATGCTAATATTCCCTCTACCTCAGCGAGGTATCGAGCAGCTCCCCACTTTCCTAATGCTGTTAAAAGGAGGTGTAATTGGGTAGAAACCCTCATGAACTCACTCCCTGGTGGGTTGTGTGGGAGAAAGTGGAGCTTGAATTAAAAGGATGGGATTGGAAGTGAAGCCGGCAGGCACTCATCACAGCTCATCCATCAGTGAGCATGAATCTAATGGCTCTGGGTCCTAATGGTTCCTTTTCAGCAGCACCACACATTGCCTCAGCTGGACTCAGGAGACTGGAAGCACTCATCTCACTGATCTTCCTAAGCTGGACTGAAAGGAGATCCTCTCCTGCATCTTCTGCTCAGAAATCTCCAAATAAAGCCTCAGGCTGCTGAATCAACCAGGCCTCTTGGAACTGATGGAGGAGTCAGCAAGGGCCCCCCTTCCCTTCCCTTCCCTTCCCTTCCCTTCCCTTCCCTTCCCTTCCCTTCCCTTCCCTTCCCTTCCCTTCCCTTCCCTTCCCTTCCCTTCCCTTCCCTTCCCTTCCCTTCCCTTCCCTTCCCTTCCCTTCCCTTCCCTTCCCTTCCCTTCCCTTCCCTTCCCTTCCCTTCCCTTCCCTTCCCTTTCTTTCTCTATGCAGGCTCCATGCAGAGTGAGGGCTTCTCCTCTACCCAGGAGAACTAAACAGCAGATCTGGAAGATGAAACACCTGTTCTGTTCACTCATTTCCCTCATGTCCTTGGAGTTAAGCAAGCTAATTCAGATCTTGTTAACCAGAGGTGTAAGCCGCAGAGAGACTCTGACATTGGCGGAGGGTAAAGAAATAAGGCTTCTGCTGATGTTTAAACATCCAGACAAAATGCCATGGATGTTCCTCCCTCAGAACTCCTCTCATGGCTACAGGAGTACTGACAGCAGCAGGTAAAATCTGTGGCTTTTCACACACATTTTGCTTAAAAAGAGAAATACATTTGGACTGTTGCTTGTAAGTAAACGTTTCCTTTAAGCAGCCATCCCAATACTTCCAGCAAGTATCAAGTACCAGGGATTTCCTTTTCCCACCCTGCCCCCAGAATTAACAAGAGAGAAGGAACATAATATCCTAGAGTAACAATTAACCTTCAGCGTTCTTCCTTGTCACGCAGTGTATGCAGATTCAGGAGAAAGCAAAGCTCAGATGAATGCACACTGAAGCACTGTCCTTTCCGAATCCTACTAGAGGACACAGGTTTATAAAGGAGATCATGCAGAAACTGGGCCCAGTTCTGCCATAGGCTCTTTTGAGGCATGGGGTGAATGTTCTTCTCCCAGGCCTCACCACAAGGCTTGGACATTGACAGAAGTCACAAGGTTTTGAATACTTGTTTATAACTACATAAACAACTAGCTAATTTAATTATATATACATGTATAAATCTACAGTTATACATGCAGTCATAACAAAAGTAACTACAGTTGTGTTTGCAGCTACCTAAGATTTTTCATGAGGTCAGCTCGATGGACTTTGAAAACTCCAATTTGGATGTAGGAAATGTGACTGGGGGTTTCCCAGCAGTAACTTGAGGAGGGAACAAGGGTAGAATGTCGGCTTCCCACCCAACACGGTATGGCTTTGTTCCTCAGCAGTGAAAATTCACTGCTCAGACTGTAGCAGTTCTTGTCAGAGGATGCTTTTGTAGTCAGAGACATGCTTTTGTTTCCACTGTTGTGTGTAATTGTTCCAAGAAGAGAGAGATTACTGTATGTTATTAAATTATTTACATGGTATGCAGGATTGGATGATGATTTCCAGAGGAAAGAAGCCCAACACCCGTCAGGAGTGATTCAAACAGATTAAATGTATCATCTGATCTTAAATCCAGGCAGTGGGCTGGTTCCACCTCCACGTGAAATAAATCTGGGCAGGTCGGGTTGGCTTTCCCCCCACTCCCATTTTAAACACAGCCTGGTTTAGACTGCTTCACTCAAATAGTTCATTTCACATGTTGCTGGCAAGAGCATCAAAACGCTCGCTGGGCTTGTATTACAGCTGACAAATCACGGTAATTTGTGATCAGAACTACTGCACTTTTTCAGAGCAACCGGTGCAGCTATGGGGGCTGAGCATGACTGGCTGCCCTGTAACAATTACCTGCTGGAGCTTCTAAGCACTGCCAAGTAATTTGGGTTAACAGCTCTTTTCGTTATAAAGGCACCTTGCAAGACAGGGCTGGCCTCACAGTGCATCAGCTCGGGACTGGGCCCAGCAAGAGGAGGAGCATTACCTGGATTAAACTGGCCACACATGTCTGTGATGTGAAGAAGATGGTTATTGTCAATGAGAACCAAAGAAAGACAATTTAACAGCACTCTGAGCATAGAATCATAGGAGCGTAGAATCACAGATCATAGAAGCAAAGGAAAAAAGCCATCTTAGAATGGCTTGGGTTGGAAGGGAACTTGAAGATCATCCATTGACCAAGAATATTTGGTCAGTGGAGGAGGTTAGTCTTGGAAATTGAAAGGAATAGGAGGGCCCAAACTAAAAGGAATAGGAGGAACCTCAAACTAAAAAACGGGTTTCACACTACAAAAGGGGAGATTTAGATTGGATATAAGGAAAAAGTTATTTAAATAAGTGTAGGTGAAGCATTGGCAGAGGTTGCGTAGAGAGGTGGTGGTGTCCTGTCCCTGCAGACATCCAAAGTCAGGATGGATGGGGCTGTGAGCACTGGTGGAGATGTGTGTGTCCCTGTTCAGTGCAGGGGGGTTGGGCCAGGTAATTTGTAAAGGTCCTTTCCAACTCAAACAGATTCTATGACCCTGTCCTGCTTCTTGTTTGCTCAGGCACCAAGCTGCTCTCCAGCAGGTGCAGCCTCCACCTCTGCCATCATTTTAGAGCTGGCAAAATCACATTTCTTTTAAATTCCTTGAGACATCAGGGCTGAAGAAACCTGAATATTCTGCCTTGTAATGAATGAAGAAACTTTCAGCATCATTTCAAGGTACAAGCACCAGCTCTATTCAGAAGTTTCAGGGCCTCTTTTTTGAAATTTAACCACATTTCAAAATTACTGGAGGACAACCAGTCACAGCCTGGATTCCTCATTTGATTTTGCCTTCTCTTTTAAAGAGTTCCTTTATTTGTCTATAGTGGAGGAGAGAGTACTTTCAACTTAATGTATTTTGATCCTTCCCATTTTACAACCTTGGTTTTCAGCTTGCAGCTCCTGGCCTTTCCAAGAAGAGTTTCCAATACCTTAACGAACTGATCTATTGTCTGCTGGACTGCATCTTCAAAGGCTGCCTCACTTCAGGGGAACAGGGCTGGCAGCTCTATTCTAGGAATATTGCTGCATGACACAAAGATCTTTTGTGGGCACTTTGCTCTTTTTCTTTCTAGGATTCCTTATTCTGAAATGGAAGTAACTTAAGAGAAAAAAGGAACAGGACTGCTCTTTGTGTATTTAGCTAGCTAACTGTCTTGATTTTATGAGCAGTCTCATGGTACTTGGTATTTTTCTTAAAACTTTAGACCTTGGAGTCGTGTATAATGCAGTCTCAGCATTAATGGAGAGCTTTCCAGACTGCATAGATGGAGGAAAGCCTGAAAAGCATGAACTTGGGGAGCAGAAGAGAAGAGCCTCAAACTCAAAACAATGTTTTTGGAGCTAAAATCCCAATTCCTGGAGGAGCAGGGAAGTGTGGAGACAAGATGGCAGAGCCCCTTGGCCCAACATTAAGCTATGATAATTCCTCCACTGAAACACATCCTTAGAAACTCAACTTTCTGTTTTGATTCTGTTAGGCTAATTGGAGTCAGAGGCCATTCAAATTTACAATATGAAATGAGATTTGGGGAAGACCGATTCCCAGGAGACAGGAATAAAAGGGGTTTCCTTGAATCCCAGTCTGTCTCTCGCAGACTGACTGTGAAAGGTCTTGGTGCACTAATTTTAATCTAAAAATAAAATCCTAGAGCAAGAAATGAAACAGAACAAAAATATTGTCACCAACTCAGCTGAGAAGAAAGGAATTGTAGGGATTCTTGCAACTGCAGGTCAGCACCCAAATTTATCAGATCTGGGGCTTTACCAAACTAATGACTATGAGCATCACTTGAGAGCATCTGTGGTGATGCAGTGGCACAGCTGCCCAGGGAGGTGGTGGGTCACCATCCCTTGAGGTGTTGAAGAACCATGGAGATGTGGCACTCAGTGATGTGGTCAGTGGGCATAGAGGGGTGGGTTGGGGTTGGACTTGGGGATCTTAGTGGTCTTTTCCAACCTTGACAATTCTATGATTTTATGTTCCAAGTTACCAACAAGCTCATGGTAATGGCAGCGCTGCCAATCTCTCCTCCCATGGCCAGGATTTCAGTCGAAGGATTTTTGGGTCAATCCAGAAGAGCCTTTCCTTACCGCTCCCACAGGGAAGCCGAGTGGATAATCCAGATCACAGAACAGGCCTTGCTCAGCTCAGTACATTTTCCTGTGTCGTAACAGACGTTTGATAACAAAGTAAACCTGCATAAGCAAGTCAGCCCATGGCAAAAAGAGTAATCCACTTAAGTTGGGTGGTTTCTGTGGTGCAATGCAGCGCAGCGCTGCTTCCCCTCTGGCGGTCCTTGCTAGAATCTAAGGCTTGTTGTAAGTAAAACAAGTTTGTGAGGCTCAGACAAGAGACCACTTTGTAAAGCAACTTGTGCCTGCATGACTTGAAAGAGCAAGAAGAAAGCACACTTAGGACACGTTATTACAGGAGCTGGCAGCAGGTATAGGCCTCTTTTCCAGTTTTAGCTGGTTTATCAGTAATACGGCTGCAGCACCATAGCTGTGAATTAGTGTGAATTAGGACTCTATTAGAGCTGGCATCAGGAGATGCTCTCAGGGAAAACCTTCTCCCAGGCTGTGACCCTCCATTGGAGCACACAGATCCATCCTGCAGCACACAAAGATGCTGGCTGTGCCATTGGGAAGCCCTTGCAGCCAGACCTGCAGAGCCTGACCTACTTTGGAGCAGGGATGTCACAGTTTACATTCTTCCTCCCCACCTTTACACGCCAATCGTTACACAGGGCCTCTAACACCACTCATTATAGGGGTGTCAGCAGCCCAGTTGAAATGCACTTCACTGAGATCAAAGCAGCATGCAAACATCCCATATTCAGTCTATTTGCCAGAGATCAAATAACATCTATAAAGCATATAGCCTTTCTTTTTTAAACTACTCATCCTACATTGACCAGCTGCTTACCTCACACTATGGAGACCTTCCTCACAGTAACACAGGGCTAAGAAAGTAAGGTTTATGTCTGCCTGTGCTATAATGGCTTCAAGTTGCACCAGGGGAGGTTCAGGTTGGATATCAGCAAAAATTTCTTCTCCCAAAGAGTGGTGATGCCCAGGGAGGTTGGGGAATGTCCCTGAAGGTATTCAAGAACTGTACAGATGTAGCACTGAGAGACACAGTTATTGGCATGGAGGGATAGGTTGGACTTGGGGATCTCCGTGATCTTTTCCAACCTTAATAATTCTATCCCATTGCAGTAACCAGCCTTACCAAAGCCCTTCAAAAAACCCTAGCACTAGCTTTCAAATGTATTAGCTTTTTGACTAGAAGATCAAGAAAACTACCCAACTCTCCTAAGCTTCTCACTCTAAGTTGGTGTATGTATGGGCATCCCAGCTTGCTTGGGCACTGCTGCTCATTGTTTCCTCCAGCATTGCTCCATGGGCATCAGCTGTATTCACCCAGTAGGCAGAATAAAATGAAGGATTTTTCTCTCTTTCTTTTTATTGTTTGCATGCTGTAGCATTTGTGGGCTGTGCCTTGAGGTGAGGATAGTCTGCAAAGGTCCTTTGGAGAGTTTCTTTTCTTGCAAGACTTGGAGATGAGGCTGCAATCAGCATATTAAGCAGTTCCTGGCGGAGGATTATGGTAGACTTTGTCAGGTGAGAAAGGGTGTGTTGTCCTCTGGGAAACTTAAGAAGGGAGGGATAATTTTTGGTGATCACTTTACACAGGCATCTACCAGGGAGAGAGGGTAGCCATGCTATTAAAATACTGGCCTTATATGTAGAAGTTGACCTCTGGCTTTTACATAGGCTTTCCATGTAGCTGATGACAAATTGATTTGTAGATGTTATTTTTTGACATCCTTTAGATAAGTAAAATCATGAGGAAATAGCTCTGGAGTTTTGTCACATGTTCACATCTCAGTTTCCTCTATACAGGCAGGATAGCAATAGTATTACTTCCACTCACCTGTCTTTTCCCAGTCACAAAGCAGGGAGCACCTCTGAGGATGGGGCTGCACTTTTCAATGAAGAATGAGATCTGGGTTAAGTCTGTATGTGCCATCTTCCATGCCTTGCTGGACCTTGCTTCTGCATGGCAGGGTCTGGGCAGCCCCCATGCAGACAATGGGGCTGGCTATAGGGCTGCTGGCTCCAAGAGGAGCTGTGATGCATCCCTAACCAGCAAAGCTGGTGGTGTTGGGGTGAGATCTTGCCCAACAGGAGCTCTGTGCATTACTGGTCTCTGTAGGTCCTTAAGGAGAAACTCAACAGGTCTGGGAGGTGTTTGTGTGTTTAGTTTTTCTTGATTCCACTTGGGCTGAAATCACTTGACAGTGTTCTTTGATGGGTGGGTAAGAGAAGGTGAAGCCTTGTGAAAAATCTGCACTAAACACTTCAGGTTGTTCATTTTAGCATATCAGTTTATTGAGGTGTCTGGCATAAATTCTGTAGCAATTATCCCCAAGGACTTCAACAATTTGATTTCTTCATTTTTTTCTTTTTCTTTTCCAAAGCAGCTTATGCTTTAATTAATAGCTTTTATATTTTAGACTAGCCAAAGCAAACTTCTTTAACCAGAAAAATGTATATATTGACACACCTTTAAGGCAGTAAACTTTTCTGCATGTTAATATTGAAAAGAGCCTCATTAATTAGGCAGTCACACTCGCACAAATCTTCTGATAGAATAAGTGCATTGAAAGTTTTAGATCACTTGGGACAAGTTCTGCCTGGAGCAAAGCTGCAAAGTTAATGCTCTGTATTAACTCTGGCAATCAACCCCCAAAATGGCTGCATCCCTCAAGGCCAGTCGTTCCATTTGATCAGGTTGCAAAGCAAATTAGCATTCTCTTTGCCCTGGCTCTGATGCTTCCTATTCTTTTCATGAATGATTTATTGGTCTCCCCTGCCCAGGATATGCTTGTTTTACCATCTACCTTTTTAGTGATGTTTTCCCCAATGAAAGGCATCCCCTGTGGTTTTGGTGCTAACTGGAACTTGTGCCAGATGCTGCTCTGTCTTATACTGAGCAGCAGCATTTTCTGCATGATGGCAGGAATTTGTTCCAATGACTACTGACTTTCTCATCTATCTTTCTTCTAATTCTGTTGTCTGTGTTTGGATAAAACTGTCTTTCAAAGTTGCATGCTCAGACTCCAAAGAAAAGCCTGTATTTGCGGGCTGTGCCAGCCAAACCCTGATGAAGTGACTTGCAGCAGCTGGTTCTCTGGAAGAAAACCTTGCAAAAGCTCAAGAAGAGCCAAAGAGTGAGGCAAGAAGTCCCACATGGGGCGTTTTTCATGTACTCTGAACCACGGAGGTGCTGCAGGGCAGAAGTGTTCCCTGGTCCCTCAGCCTCCAGCATTAGCAGTGATGGAAAAGGCGTCCATTGGGCTCCCTTGCAGCTGAAGTTTCTTGGCTGTGAAAATCTGAGTCAGGAGCAGGTGGGAAAAAGCAGGGGAAGAAAGTCTCATCCACTTCTGGATTCATCAGATTCAAGAACTGAGACATTTTCCTTGGTTCTGCACTTCAGGTATAGCAAACAGCTGAAACGGGTCGTTGTTCTGGAGGTTCTTCAGTGACTTCTTCAAAACAATAGTAGGTAGTTTTAAAAAGAATGCATAAAAATAAGATTGGGATGATGCGTTCCCTTTGTTCCTCGCATCTCTGTGCTGGTTTAGATGTTTCTTGAGGGACAAAGTCCGCCCCACTACCCATTTCTCACTTCCTTTTTCCTGGAACCTCCTTGTCAGCAAAACCCTGCCTGACTTTCAGGAAAACCCTCCTACAAGGTGACAAGGAGCCCTTCATTTTGGGAAGGAAGACTCTGGTTTTAGCCAGACTTTCCTGAGTGTAATCTATTAGTTTTGGTTTAGTCCTTTTTTTTTCCCCCCTCATAGAATTATTGGTGGTTACCTGAACTGATTCTAATGAGCTCCACAGACCTGAAGGTATTAGGTTCAACTCTCTATTCAAAGTGAACACAAACTTTGTCAGCTATCATTTGACTACTGTGTGTATAAACGCTGATTTTCATGACTTACTGATTATTTTCATCTGTGCAATCAAGATGACAATCAAGTCTGTTTCTTCTGATGTCCAGAGAACAGTGACATGGGAACTGGTCTCATTAGCACTCATGGGAGATGCCGGTAAAGCCTGGGAAGAGAATGTGCAGCTTCTGACTTCTTAAATTTTAATGACACAGTTTATAGGGCTTTGATCCTCTAAGTTATCTTTACTTACTTGAAGGCTCATGAAAGTCAATTGGACCTATTTACCATCTAGAAAGTTAAACACAGGAGTTGGTCTGTGCGAGATCTGCAGCTGAGAAACCAATATTGCCTTGTACAAATGTAACTATTTCTAAATATTAGTTAAATGAAGAGGTCGTGTTCTTTTGACCAGCTGTGGAAGGCAAATGGATTCTCTGTGCCCATCACAGATGTTTCTCATGGGCTGGGAGGAGATTTTGGCAACAGAGTTGAATACTTATTGTTTCAGTTTGGAACTGCTCTAGATGTTTCTCCTGATGGCAAAGTTTCTCTTTAAAATTCTTGAGGGTAGATCAATAATGCCATAACGTAGCTACAATTGTCAATGAAATGCCTCTGGCTGTTTTCCTAGGTTTTAGAGATAGTTCAGCAGCAGCTGACATGGCTGAAAGCAGTGCAGGAATGGAAGAAATATTCCTTGTCAGTTGGAGTCATGCTGCGGACATCCTTCTGTTATCCATTAACAGTGGTAGAGGAGAAGCTGTTAAACAAGTCAAACCAGCACACTGATCCCAAACCAGCCAGCAAGTTCCTCTGTCCTGCAAAACTTCACAGATAGAGGGTTGGTGCTCACAGCATCATTCTATTCCTAATCTGGGTTCATGTCTGGGATGTATGGGAATTTTTGCTCAGAAAAAGTTGATTCATTGAGCTTTCCATGCTGGCAGATGATCAAGACTGAAAGCCTGAATATTTTAGTTTTGGTAATACTATAATTTGCTGAGAATGGGCTCCTTAACACACACACAAAAACCCAACATCAAAACATTTGGTTACCTTAACAAAGGATGACATTACCGTCATTGCCTGGAAGTATGTGCCATTGTACTATGAGGTATCATAAAAAATACTTAAAGCTGAATTGTTGGTGTCAGTGTTCATAGCCTTTAGTTGCATCACCAACCAGCACTGTACTACCAGGATGAGGCTGGAGTGCTCTGAGCCCTGGGTATCGTGTTGAGTGTCCTACAGCCTTAGTGGAAGATGCTGAGACAGCCCTGGCTTTCCAGGAATGAAGCCCTGGAACCATGCTGCCTGCAAGTGAAGGGCAGTGCTCCTGTGCTCTGTTCTGGAGCTTGGTGATCTATCACCTTCATTTTCTCAAGGCCTGGCCCTGACTCTTTCTGCAAGTGATGTGCAGAACTGATTAAAAAGGGCTGCATGAGAAGGTAAAAATGCAGGAATATGGGGTTCTTAAGGCAGTTTTAACTTTAAAACGAAAATAAATAAATAAAAAAACCTGGGTGGTTTTCCTGACTCTGCTCAGCTACCAACCCCCAGCTAATGATAAATACATCAGCTCAGCTTCATTGGGTGTCTGCTTGCCTGTGCCCCTGCATGTTCTGTGCCTGTCTCTGCTTGTCTCTGTGCTGGAAGCGGAGTGCTTAGAGGCACTGGGCCCTTCAAGCTTTGCTTGAAACTTGGCATGGAGCTTCAAAGCTGGCTTTAAATACAGGACATTGCACTATGCTTGGCCTAGGGTGGTCAAAATTGCTGATGTATGGTGGGGAACTGGATGCAGCAAGAATTGCCAAGGCAAAAGGATGCTGAAAGCCATGTTCTGGGAGTACATATGCCCCATCAGCAGCACTCATGTGCTGCTCTCAGGAGCAGTTTCCTTCTACATACAAAGTTTCTCTGCAGCTGTTACCCAGAAGGTTGGTCTCTATAAGTGCAGAGCAACTGCAGTTGCCTGTTGTTGGTGAGCACAGCAGATGGAGGTGTGTGCTGATGCTTGCTGGGCAAGTACCAAGTAATAGCAAAGCTGCTAGACAAACTTCTCTGAAAGGGTGATGATGCAGTGGCATGGCTGCCCTGGGAAATGGTGGAGCCACTGTCCCTTGGAGATGATGAAGAACAGTGAGGAGGTGGCACTGATGGATGTGGGCAGTACTGGTGGTGGGTGGATGGTTGGACTTGTTGGCCTTACAGGCTTTTTCCAACGTATTGGTCCTGTGATCTCCTTAAGCATGACACTGCAGCTTCTCAAGTACAGTAAGCAGAAAATCACAACTATTTCCCCACAAAGTGTTTTGGAAAGAAATGCAACATTTTCACTTTTTCCATTCTTTTTGAAGAAACTTTCCAGCTGCTCACTTAAAAACAAACAAAACCCCAAGCAGAAAGCATCCAGCTTCCAGCTATTTCCAGCGCTTTCAAATTATTCTTTCAGTTTGGGGATTATTTTTTGATGTTGCTGAAAACCAAGCTATTTAGATATTTGCTTTATTTTAATGGTTTCAGCAAAGCGCATTGAAAAGGCTTGGCTTCAGCTGAGCGTGGTTTGGGAACATTGTAAAATTCTCAAGCATTTTGCAGGAGGAGAAATCTCTTTCTATCCAGCTTTGCCAGCTCTCTTACTGTCATGCTTCTTTTCCTGCCTCTTTTCCTTCTTTCCTCCTTCTTATATTTGCATTGGTTTTTCAGCTTCTCAGAACAAGGGATTTTTTTGCCTCCTTTTGCAATTGCTCAGCACCCTCTGTGTTTGGGGTATGTAACACAGGTAATTTATGATAATGGATTTGAAAATGTGTATTTAAGTCCAAGGGCTATTTGAGTTTCCCCATTCAATTTCATAGAATAATTGCTTGGCAAATCTATGCAGAGCTCTAATTTTCGGTCTCTTCTGAGAGTAATTTCTTTAGGGCTCAGGCACGGCACTTAATGGCTTTCTTTTTTATTTTCTAGAAGTTTGTAGTGACATTTTTCTTGGTCATCTCTCAGGACATGGCAGTACACTGACCTTGGTTCATTGGCTTGTGAAAGCCCCGTGTAAAAGCACTTCAAAAACCTGGATTGTTGAGCTTTGCTTACAATGGCCAGCAGCCCCAGTTAGAAGTCCAAGATTGACTCAAAGTGCTCAAACCTAGAAATACAAGTATTTATCATGAAAGAGACTTAATTTTCATAGCAGGGCTTCCTGATTGCCACTGGTGGTTCTGTTCTGGGGACAAGAACGATGGTACAATCCTCAGATCCTTTTCCTTCTGGCCCTTGCTGAAAAGCAGGAAGCACTGAAGTGCCTGAAAACGTAATTAATACTGGTAAAACTTCAATTGGTGCTTTCAGTAATGCATCCGAAAGTGTTTCATGTATGCCAGGTAATAAAACCTCCTGGAGTCTCTTAATTGTCATTTTACTGGAGGTGGAGCTGCTGGTGCCTCCCCATCACAGCCTGCTGGGACTTTGCAGCCATGCACCTGGGCTCTCAATGCTCATTGTGGGGCAACCTGCAGCAAACCCATCATCTTCAACACGCTCATAGTAGGCTAACAGATACATACTTAAAAAATAATAATAATAAATCCATACAACTCACAAGAAAGTGTATTTAATAAAATAATAGCATTTCAGCCTGGGCTCTGGTTTGTCACTATTTCCTTGTGCCTTAATAACTGAATTAAAACATCCCACTGCAGCATGTAGGAGTACACTTTCCAAGCCTGGTTCTGCACTGCAATCCCATGCACGTGGCTGCTTGTGGCTCAATGCATGGTTGTCTGTTTCTCCCTACAAGCTCTTGGACCTGTCACCCAGTTTCAACCCATTTCTTAGCGTGGCCAGAGACGTTACGTGCCTATGAGTTTTGCAAAAGTAGGTGCCTGTGTTCAGGAAAGTGATTTTGTCAGTGCTTCTACTGAAGCTGCTGTGTGAGCTCATCTCCCATGAGACATCAGAAAAGCGACTCAGCCTATTGAGCTATACATCCGAGGGCTACGCCGGCTCTGCTCCTCATGGGTCTATTCCTGAGCATGATTCACCTCCCTCAAGCACTCCTACACACACAGCTACTTTCCCTGCTCTTGCCACAAGCACTGCTTGGCATGATGATTTTCTGTGGCTGCGTAGATACCTTCATGATCTCTTCTTTTTAGTGTTCTGTTTATCTCCGTGAAACAGGCATAACCTCTTTGCTTTGTTCTTCTCTGCTCTGATTTTAGGCCATCCAGTTCTTCCTAACATTCAGTATTCATTAAATTATTAGATGCTTTAAGTATATTCACTGTATAAATGTTTCCCTTTTCATTATCCCATCACTTTTTTCTCCTTTTCTTTTGCCAGCAAATGTCCCTAGAACATGGTCACTGCTGCTTAAATGCTTCCTCGTCTTTACATGTTATTGCTTGATCGATTTACGTTCCTCTTAGGGCTCAATTCTCCAGCTTTGCTTTTGTGCACATCATTTCTTTTTCTGAAGGCCTTTGGAGTCTCTTCGTTTAGGCCTTCTGACTGGGAAATGTCCTTCTCATCAACAAGTGACAGGAGATGTCAACCCTCTAATTCTGCTGGGATGATTCGCTGCACGTTCCTCTTATTGGTTTGTTCTTTGTTTTTATTCCCCTCCAAAAGAAACAGGCCGGAGGGCAAAGGTACATTCGAGTTCATCATAGAACTGCAGAATCATTAAGGTTGGAAAAGACCACTACGATCACCAAACCCCAACCCCAACCTGTCCCCACTGTGCCCACTAACCACATCCCTCAGTGCCGCGCCTACCCTGAGCTGGTGCAGAGCTGTGGGTCGTTCTGCTGGGAATGCAGAGGTTAAGCCTGTGCTGGGGAGCTCTGCTTTATTTTTCCCTAGAGCTTGGGTAACGCTTCCTCTTATTTTGTTCCTCACATGTTTTTTATACTGCAGTTTGAGGCAAAGTCATTCTGAAGTCTCCCACTCCCTCCTTCTCATCTTTGCTCCCTGCCATCTCAGCTCCTCTAAGCCTTTCTTTGCTCAGAAAGCCACTTCCACCTTTCCTCATCCCTCTCACCTCTTTTGCACAAGGCTGTGACCTCCAGCCCCCCTGGCTTCCACCCCTCACCAGACTTTGGTTGTGCCTGATGTTGAAATCTCCTCTGTGTGCAGACGCTGCGAGTTCCCCTTTCGGGGTTGTCATGGTTCTTGTGTTGTTGTAAGAAAACAACCGATCATGTTCCTACCGCAAATCACTGTGAGACCATTTAGGGCAGCTCAGCCTCCTTATCTGAGATCAGATCAAGGCCAGAACAAAAAACCTGTGCCACAAACTCTGGGGAGCCTGGATCTAATTCTGCATATTATGGCAAGATGAGGAAGCACCAGGGAGATGCGCGCTTTGATTCCACCACCTCTGTCCACAGTCTTAATCATGCTCCTGAAGTTCTCAGTGCCCTTCATGAGGTTTTCAGTAAAAGCCAGTAATATGCTCTTGAAAAAGAGCAGAAGATGGTGACGGGTCTCATTAGTGCTCTACTTCTCTTGAGGAGCAGTCAGTTTTTAGCTTAAGTGACCAAAATAAACATCTGGTCATGCTACAAAAAAAAAGGTAAATACCTGCAAATAAGGTCTTCTCCTCTGGCCCTAGAGAAAATTTCTTCGTGTCTCTAAAAGAAGGGGCCAATTTAACCTTGCACATGTACACAGAAACATTGGTGTGAATGAAGCAAGAACACAGAAAACATCCAAGGAAACTTTTATTACTTGTTGTTGCATACAGTTTTCTCTTTTGCATTTGAAGAAGTGAATATCCAAGAGATGCTGGGGTTGCAAGAATGCCCTATGCACCTGAATGCAAAGACCCACTTCTCCTTGTAGTCACTCTCCCAGAACAGTGTGTCTGCTGTTAGTGAAGCTGACTTATTTTCTGCTCCCTCCGCTCTGGTATCTTTGGGGCTGCTCATCTTCCCATGTGCCAGTTCCTCTGCTGGTGTTCTCATGAGCTTGTACCACACAGCTCCTCATTATCGTCTGCCAAAGCAGTGATTTACTTGCAGGGGTGTTCCCATTGCAACATCCCATTGCAATCCCCCATCGCAGAACGGCATGGTTAGAATACAAATGCTTAAAGGGCGGCTGTGACTCTGCAGGCGCAATGCTGGGTTGGGCTTGGCAGGCTTACAGGCAGCAAGCTGGGGTGGGTGCGGATTTCTGCCTGAATAATTAATCCATCCCTAGAAGCTTTATTTGGGCCTTGGGTGTCAGAGCAGATTTAGCTGGTTTTGAATATTTCCTGTAACTTGCACATCTTCTCATTGCCCAGTGAATGCTTCCTGTGCTTTCTGGAATGATAACACCTTCCACTCGCTGGCACACTGCAGCCCTGTGAGCACGTTAAGCCTCTTATCCTGTTCCAGAGTATTTTCAACCCTCCAGCAAAGTGTTTGCAATCTTGTCACCCCGTGTGGTTTGATCTTCCAACACCTAGCTAGGGTGAATGAACTCTCCTTCTAACAGCTCCTCGTTAAGGGAAAATGGCATATACACAGTGATGAGGCAGAGCAACGAGGAACAGTAACGCTATAGACACATTTAAGATGCAGGTCCTAGATTCCAGCAGTCACGTGGTTTGCTGAACCATTTCCATCCCAGAAGCCTGTCCTGTACCTACAAGTTATCCAAGCAGGGTGGAAAGCACGAGGCAAGAGGAGACACCACGGCGGCAGACCTGGATGAATGTGGTGGCCCCAGAGGCTGCATTACGGTTGCAACATTTGGTGACGAGTTAAGAAAGAAAGGGAATAGAGCAAGCGGAGCACGTAGGAAGCACACTGTGGTAGGCAGGTGACACCCCAGTGCTGGGGAAAAGTGCGTGCAGTTGGCGTGTAGGTTCATGTGCAATTAGGAGGGACGTGGCCATCCACCACAACTGTGAGTGCAGTTGCAATTAGTACAGCGAAAGTATGCGCCTGAGGTTTCCAAGTACAAAAATGTCATTAATACTGCTGTTTAGGAAAAGCAAAAGGACATTAAACTGCAGCGGTTCCTGTTTCTTGGCAGGAGCGGTAGAATTTTGTCACAGCACAAATTTGTGAATTCCCTGTAGATGTTATTGCTCAAGCACAAACAGCCGAGAGGTGATCCCTGCTGCTTTGGCAAAGCCACTGCTTTCTGTAGACTCTGCTCTGTAAAAATAAACTGAATGGAGTAGTTCTTTCCCTTTGGATTTTCTCACTCAGGAAACACCTATGCCCAAATCCTTAGCTGGTGTAAATCTGCAAAGCTCCTTTGACTTCAGTAATATGATGCCAAGTTCCTCTGTCAAAGAGTGTGACCTGTTATTTTGACTGAGCCTGTAAATGGCCGGTTCTGTTTTTGGACTGATTGTTAGGGAGCTAATCCTCCAATTTGCACGTGCACAGTCTGAGCGCTCCCATGTGAGTGTTTCCCTGAGCAGAACTGCAGCCAACACAAAGTGAGTGGGCCAGCAGCTAGGTGTGTAATCTGAAGCATGCAAACGTGGAGGCTGAGTTTAGCTTTCCCCCGAACGCAGCCCTTTAAATCTCCTTTGTGCGTTGGTTGGTTCTGTTGTTTTTATTTGCCATCTCCTTACACACAAAAACCACACGCACAGTCCCTCAAAACCCACACTCACAAAAACAGCTGTAAGTGAACCCAGGACAATGCAGCGCATTGTGGAGGAGCAGTCACTCAAATCTCCCCCCTGCATTCCCCACCCCATGCCCGCACATGCTGGGAGTCAATCAGCGCCAATGGAGCGCAGGGAAAACACCCACCCCTGAAACTGCTCCAGCAGCCCCACTCCCTCAAATCCCATCAAACCTCTGTGGTTTCAGTGCTTCTTTACTCCAAAACAACACTTTCAAACTGAAGTTTTAAGGGAAAAAGAATTTTCTTTCTATTTTTTTTTTTTTTTTCTTTTGTATTTTCTTTGTTTTCTCCTGGGTATTGTTTCATCCTCATTGTATTCTCCCATAGAGAAGTTGTTTATACAGGGAGATGGAGATTAAGCCTAAAACTGCCAAAAATGGAGCCTTGGTAGAAGTTCATGTGCAGACACCTGCCAGTGTCGTCACAGGCTTTGAGGTACCCAGCCCTGAAAGGAATAAGGATGATTCCCATCCAGAGATTTAAGAACGTAAAGCATTAAGTTCTTCATTAGAAAAAAATGGTGTGGGATTTTAACTTAAATCATTTGAGCCATTCCTGAGAATAGCTGTACAAACTGCTTTGAGTGAGCAGTGCCTCCACCTGCAAGTCCCACCACTGGCCTCTGTGCGTGGGACAGGCTCACTGCTCAGTACTCCCAGTGCTGTATCTCCTACCATCATGATGCAATGACACAAAGAGTCAGGAACCAATGGAACAAATACCTATGACATCGGGTGTGCCCACTAAGTGCTTTTAAATGCTCTGAAGATGTGCTATAATTGCTGGTGGAAGTGGGACTCTGTGCCAATCTGTGCTGGTTCTCAGTGCCAGCTGGGACACGGTGAGACAGGAGTACATATTCTTCTCGTATTTCCATCTTTCCTCTCACAAGCAGTGTGGGGTCAGTGTGCCCAGGGATCAGAGCCCATTTGTTTCCATTTTGGACTTGTTAATGCAACTGTAAGACTCTCATCTTTTGAACCATAAGCTTGAGCCAATGGGGAAACTAAACTTACCCCACATCTGATACCTGTGGGACTCATCCCTTTTGCTGCCATCCAATTTCTGCCACCAAAGTCCAGGAGTGGAGAGCAAACCCCAGGCCATCAGCATGCCGTGAGTGAGTGTGCAGGCAGAGGATGTGCTGACAGCAGCAGAACAGGATGTGATGGGACCCTGAGTGCTGGGGATCCCAGCAAACAGACAGTGGAACACTGCTGGCACTCAGCAGGGCAAGTGCTGGGATGGTGACTAGGGTTCGTACAGCACTGAGCCTTCCTATTGCTTGCTTGCCATCACCACAAATCCAACCCTGACCCATCCTGAAGAGCAGGGTCCTTGTGTCTCTCTGGGCTCAGTGGCTTTTGATTTACCAAGATTTAACTCCCAGCAAAGCTGTTTTTGCAGAATGGCTGCAAGCATGATCAGGAAAGCACAAACCTTCCTTGCAATCTGTCATTAGCTGGTTGAAACAGAAAGGGTGGAAAGATCTTGCCTCTCTTGTGTTACCCAAAGGGTTTTATAAATCTGCTCTTCTTTCTGCCAGCCACCACGGCAATATCTTTTACTCTAAGATCTAGAGTAAAAGATCTATTATAGGCATGGAACATCTCTTAGGAATGACCTTGTTTTAATAATCTACCACAATAATGGAATCACAGAATATCCCAATTTGTAAGGGACTCACTGAGTTTTAATCTTCCCCTCTTATCTCACCACTTACATTTTTTAAAGTATGTTCTTAAACACTGAACTCCATTTTTTGAACTGGGCAGGTTGGCTGCACCTTGCCTTGCATTGCCAGGGCAAGAAGTTCTTTGAGAGGAGGGGAGACAGGGGAAGCTTTTGGGGAAAAATCTGGCTGTTGGTAGGCTTGTAGGAGAGGAATCTGACTTCTGGGATACCTCCAGTAGTTGTTGAGTAAAAGCATTAATAACTCACAAAAAGGATAAAAGGGACGGGCAAAGCAAAACAAGAGGACCTGCCTGAATTCCCAGTCGGGTTTTACACACACCAGTGACGATGATTCACTGTCTGGTTCTCGCTTTGTTCCTTTGCTTCGGCACTCAGCTGTCTCCTAACGCTCGCAGAGCACTGCTTGTCCTTTCACTTTTCCTGGGCCTTCTGCTTTTTTGCTCTGATTGCTTTATTAGCCATGACCCAAACTGCAGAAAACCAAGCCTCATACTTTTCCTCTATTTAATTTCATTTCATTGACTTATGCTAGAAATTAAGTGCTTTAAGAGTGCAAATGAGAGAAGAAAAAGTTGTTTTGTCAGATCTTACCTCGCCACTAACAGAGCATTAATTTTGCAAAGCTGATCATAAACATCCTCTTGTAAGGAGATATTTACTCAGATGAAACCAGCCTCCACCAGCCTCCTTCATTCCTTTTTTTTCCATAATATTTTTTCCCGAACAAAAGCTGTTACCAAATACGTCTTAGGCTACAGCGGGGGACTTGCAGCAATGTTGCTCCCTGAGCAAACTGCTCACTCTGAGCTCCAGCTTTCTCTCTCATCCCTCTAAGAATATGGCACTGGTGTGCCTGGTGGCTCCCCAGGACCCAGCAGTAAGAGCTGGCACCAGGGTGTTGTGTTTGATGGGAGAGTATTGTGGCCCTTTTTAATGATGATGACCCCAACAGGGAAAAGAGACTGGATTGCTCTGTTAAGGTGCAGCTTCAGCTGCCCTTCCAGCTCCCTGCTTGTCTCTCCCCAGCACTGAGAAGCCATCCCCAGCTCACAGATAGCCACATTTAGCCTCCAAGGGACTGCGTTTTAATAAAACGTTCTGTTTCAAGGGGGAATAGAGACATATTTCCTCCTTATACCAGTCTCCATTTCCTTCAGCTCTCAGCAGGCAATGACTTGGGATATTTACTGCTCTCTGTAATCTCTTTGGGGACCCCCTTATTTTATGCATGGCCTAATGCAAGGCTCTCCCAGTTTCAGAAGAGGAAAATTAAATTGTTTCCTCTTGATAGCAAAACGTTTGCTTTGCCATCATCTGAGGCCTAGCAGGAATTCACCTTGAGATGCGGCCTGGGCCTGCTGTCCTGTGGGACTGGCTTTAGGAATCTGCCTCAGTGAATAATTCATTTTCCAGTATGGTTGCTGGGAGGTAGGGGAAATTCAGTGTAATGCAAACCAAATCTCCCCCTTCTTCATTGCATACACGGCCATATATATTTTGCTGCACTTATCCTGGTTGCTGCATGGGTAGTTTTGCTGCTGTAAGCCATACGTGTCAGTGGGCATGGCCAGACCTGAGGACATGGGTGGTGGCAAGGGACATCCACTGGGACACTTGCATCATGGATGCAGACGGAAAAGTCCATTGAGCTCTGTGCAAGCAGTTAGGAGCCTCAGAAAGCAGCAAAAGCCCACCAAAGTGTTTTCTTGCCTGAAGATGAATACTGTGAAACAACCCTTAGCAGAAACCTGCTCCATCCTTGTGAACTGAACTTAGTATTTGACCCCATTTTGAAAGGCGTGGAAAGATCTGTCTCAATCTGTACATATTCTTCTGCTTAGTGCAAGATCTTCAGTATTTGACAAGTAAATATATTGCAAAAGAAACTTTGCTGCCATCACTGACATGACCTGAGGAAGACTGTGAAGCACCTCATGGGCACCTACTCACTGCTTCTATTTTAATATTACTGCCAAAAAGCAAATAATTTTTAGCTCTTTCTGGCTTTTTGTGTTGAGAGCTCCCTAGATCCTGAGTCTGTATGGCTGTGGTGCATGAAAGCAAGGGTCCTTGGACCACCTGCAGTGGGCGGAAACCCACACAGCATTTAGAGATGTAGACGATGGAGAGACCACCGGTTCACTGAGTTGGTCACCACTTCTGTGTCATATTTTTGTATGCAAGCCCTTCCACAGCTTGCTCTCACTTTCTCTTGAAAATGGCCCCTATTTTGCTAGGCTAAGGCACAGCCAAGCCTGGGAAGGCAATGACATAGAAAACAAAGTTTAATGCTTCCCCAGCTGGGTTAACCATGCCAGGCACTGAACTACTCTCTGGCAAAATAGGGCTTACTTGTGACACCACACCGGTAAGACATTATTTTGAAATGCAACCTGTCAAAGCAAGCTTGCTAAGCAATATTGTGATGTTTTCAAAACAAAGAGGCTGATTTCTCATTACTTTGTGAAGTTATTTACAGCTAACCTGCTGCATGGAGGTTATACAGGGTCACCAAGCGTCTGAATACCAGACAGGTGAGATACGCATGTAGTATCTCCAATTTTTTTTTTTCAACCATATCTTCCATATAAGGCACATTTTCACTTCAGAATTTACCCTCTCCTTGCACCAGGTTGGGGGAGTTCACCATACTCTGAGTCAAAGCTCAGGCAAAGCACAGAGCTTGCCCAGGGAGGGTGTGGGTTTGTATCTCTATGTTACTGAGAACAGGTTAGGCAGATGACCTGACCCAGTGTTAGGGAACCAGTGTGAACTACGTGACCTCTCCAGGTTCCTTCCAGAATATTTGCCACAGCTCTGAGACTGAAGTTGTTGCAGGAAAGGGAAACTGGCTCTTTGAACACTTCCAAATTCAACACATGACAGCATACGTTCAGTGAAGCACTATGGCCATGGAGGATGGTGCTGTGGAGATCTTCTTCAGAATACTGCAATGCCACCTTTCACCTCCAGCAAATCTCTCCCACTGGTGACAAAAACAGCATTACTAAAATTCAGAAACAGCCTCCAAACTCTACTGGATGATACCCAGCTCTGCTGTCAGCAAGCTGAAGGCAGTCCTGCTACATCTCTGAACCCTCCCATGAACAAGGTTTATTTTTATTTTTATTTTTTTCCAACACAGAGCACAGTTTTTTTCCTTTTCTGTTAACAACCGAGAAATACACCAGCACTAACCCTCAGGCTAGCATTAAGCTCATTGACTCACAGGCTTTTCAGATCAGGAGGGACTAATATGCTCACCTTGTCTACCCCCTTGTAGAGGCTGGAGAACCTCACCCAGGTATGTCTACACCAGGTCATTAACTCTGGCTGGATCAATTGCAGAGCCCTCACCTGACCTGCAAAGGAAGAAAGGCAAGAAGGCAATGCAGCCCCATGGCTGGTCCTGCACTGTATAGCCAGGGCTGTGCACAGGCTGTCCTGGGGACTCACAGGCTATTACTTCTCCTTCTCAGTCTGGACCTGTATGTCTCATAGCTTCTACAAAGTGATGAAGTGACAGTGAAGCCACCATTTTTTCCAAACTCTAATAGCCATTGACTTCATTTGTACATTTGTATCTGATTTGTAGTTTGCCTTTTTCTAAAGCTATATGAGCAAAGACCTACCTTTGAAAGGTTGAAAGTGATCTATCAAGAGGGTCAGTATTTCCTTACCATCCCTCTTGGAAAATAGGGACAAATATATTTTAGCATCAGTGCTATCATTATGGATGCATATTTCTTAAAGTATAATATGTTTTCTGGATTGTATGCACTAACAGTAAGGGCATATGCAAAGGTATCTTCCTAAAAAAATATGATTTCTTATCATCAATGACACTGCAAAAGCAGCTCTTTGGAAGATAATACTCCATAAATCTGAATCATTCACTTCTGCATTTAAATTTTCTTTCTCTTTGAAAAGTTTTGTGATAGTGGAGAAATAAAGCCTACAAACTCAAATCAATGTAGTCTCCAGCCAGCTCTCAATAAATGTGGTCAAATCGATAGGAAGGAATACAGTCAAAAAGTGTAAAGAAGTAATGATACTCTGCAGCAGAGTCATAGGGGAGGTATCTGCAGACCCTATGAAGCTGCTGGTGGATTAGATCAGAGGAGGCACAAGCTGCTGAACAGAGCAGCCCCCGTGGCCCCCCTCAGTGTACTAATTAATCAGGCATAAAAAGCTCATCAAGGAGCAGTCCAGCAATGTGAACCAGACTGAAACAAGGTTATGCTGAAGGTTAAAGACACACGAGCTTCTTTTATTACTTAAAAAACAAAAGAAAATCCATCTTGCCATCCTCCGCCATCCTCCAACTGTAGAGTTAACTTAAACCAACGACAGGGAGGGGAGGGGAGATTGACAGATGTCACGGAAGCCTCACATCTTCCTGGGAGGGTGAAATGAGTGACAAGGGCTAATATTGAGGATGGCTCATCAGCTTTGCCTTTCATTTTCCTGTCCTTTGTTCTTCAGCCCGGAGCTATCATTGCATTTACATTGGTAGCCCTCGGTAGTTTCCTGGCTATTGCCATTTCATTGAAGATGGAAAAGCTCAGTTCTCCAGGCAGCCACCAAAATGAGTCCCCGTGTGCTCTGCATCATGTACACACGGTGGGAAAATCCGACTGCAGAGGTTGTATCCACTGCTGTGATCACTGACACACACCCCAAACCTCAGTTTTTACCAGAAGTGCTAAAAACTGAAGAAAAGGATGCTACATGAAGTTTTGGGGAATATTAATGGAAAACAAACATATTTCAAATTGGTGTTTCCTGGGCCTCTGCAGAATGAGCAAGTTGCTGTTGGTCTTATTCCTTAGGCTACTGGGAAATGGCCCTACATCGAGCAGGGCTGCCTCAGTTTCGAGAGCACTAGAGGTGGTGTACACTACTGCCATCTACTGCCACCATCACCCACATGTACCCCTGGGTCATGCCTAGACAGCCATTAATCATGAGTGTTCAACTCAAGTAGAACATCTGCTCTTAGAGCAGGACAGTCTATGTGTGATCTTTGAAACCCTTGTGGAGTTTTTGATGGTCATGGGATGCAACAGAGAAGAAGCCAGATAACAAGATGTAATAGCTTCTGGTAACCAACCTCATTATGTCCAAAGCTGGCCATCCATATATATAATTTTCTGTGCAGCAATCAGCAGTCCCCTGCAGTTCTACTTAAAATATCTTTACTGAGTCTTTGGAACTTCAGCTTGTGAGGCTGAAGTAAAGTCTGTGTGGGACTCTGTTACCTAGATCTATATGTCTTTCCTTGGTCATCTAGTAAGTAAACACACATTTTTTAGTACTAGGCTGTTGGACTATGATTCAGGCAACCTTGTCATCTAAATGCTACAAGGAAGAATTGTTTGTTGCCATTTTTCCTTATTATCCCAGTTCACTATAGCTGCTCCTGATGTGGACAGTCATAGAAATGCAGCTGGAAGCTGGACTAGCCAGGACTCTCCCATAATTGCCTGGGGTTATTAGGAAACCCAGATAACATATATGGCTGTGTCGGAGTTAGGCACTCGCAGACAGAATTGTGAAGGATCAGAGGGACTGAATGATACAGTCTCTGTTTCTTAACCTATGTCCTCCTCTAAACAAAGTAAGTTATATATTTTTCCTTCTTTTTCTCTTTCCTTTTTAGTCCTGGGATAATGACTTCTTGTCATTAATGAGATTAATGCCTCTATCCTAAAGGGGTTTTGGGATCAGCTGCTAACAGTGGCCTTAATGGAAACTGTACTGGAGAAATGCCACTGTTTTGCAGCCCTGGATTGCTGGAAAGCTGACTGGTCTGCAAAGCTGCCTTCTGCAATACTTCAGTGCTGAAGAACAAGTTTGCATGGTAACGTGTCATTCCTTGGGAAAAGAGGACCCAGAGCACTCAGTGTGGTGGCTGCTGGCATCAGAGAGGGGATGAAGTGCCTAGAACAGCAAAACCAGAATATAAGCAGATAGAAGGGAGAGGGAGGATAGGGAATAGAGATCAAGGAAGAAGCGCTAACCAAAGGAAATACAAATTAGATCTGAAGTATGTAGCATTAGAAAGGTAATTTGTCAGTTACTGAGACACATGAATGAAGAATGAGATAGACATAAAGAGCTCAGAAGTGTTTTCAAAGAGTTGAAGTACCAGGACTTTCATATTCTCTGCATTCTCTCTGTGCAGAGAAAAATGATTTTATAGCCTTGAGCTTTCTATTGACTACAAACTGCTTTGGAGGAGCTGTCCTTTCACCTTTTTTTTCTGCCCCTTACTGAACTTCACTCGATCAGAAATGAATAACCCAGTTAAACCAGGTAGGAGCTTTTCAATGCAGAGGACAAATTACTGGTCATGAAAGCTCTTATATTTTGGCTACAGAAGGATTGAAGCTAAGCTGAAGTGTTCTGGACTTAATGAAGAGTGGTATTTTTCCTTTTTTTTTTTTTTTTTTGTATTTATAGGGAAGACTTTTTTAATGCCAATTCATCACAGGTGCACAACCTATAGACAGGCACGAGAGGTGAGCAAACATTCTCTGGCATGTTTCTCTCTTTCTCCTGTGAGTATATCCAAAATATCCAAGAGAATCAAATGCTGCTTAACCCTGGGCCAAAGGCTATGCCTACACCTAACTAAGATAGACTGCCTGAACAATAGCTTGAAGCCAAGCACCTCATGTTGATATTTGCTTTAAAGGAGCCAGAACTCAGTCTAAGACCTATGAGATGGAAAATCCTATATGGCTGTGTTGGAAATGGTACTTTGTCCCTGGTAAGTAGAGCCCAAGGCCATTGTGTCTGCCCTACATTGGTCATATGAGACACTGTGAGGTATAGCACTGAGTGCCTGGGCAAAGCAGCAGAGGATACATCCAGGATCTGTCATCCAGAATCTATTGTGAGCTGGATCACCCACAGCCAGCCCCTAAGATACCTCCACAGGTAAGCAAGTGAAAGGGAAATAAACATGGCCTCATATACCACACTGAGTTTGCTTTTGCCAAGCAAATTAGCTGCACAGTGAATCCTTACTAGAGTTGTGGGAATGTCTTGCATAGGATATCTAAATATACTTCTAAATTAGATGTAAGAATGAGTTTCAACAAGTGCATCTGAGAAGGAGCATCAACTCTGGATCCCAAAGAAGAAATTTTCAGTGCACATAAATCTTCAGCCTTGATTTTTGTGTCCAAAATCTGGAGACTCTCCAGCATTTTAGGCAGGAATTGAAATACACTAATAAGTGCAGCAATGTACTCTTGCAACCCAGAAGGCCAACAGTACCCCAGGCTGCATCAAAAGAGGAATGTCCAGCAGGGTGAGGGAAGTGATTGTCCCCCTCTGCCCTGCCTCCATCAGGCCCCATCTGGAGCCGATGGGGATTGAAACTAGATGATCTGTAAGGTCCCCTCCAAACTAAGCCATTCTGTCTTTCTGTTACTGTAAAGCTGTAAAGCATCCTGTACACTGAACAGAGAAACTTCATCACCGGCAATGGCTTGTAACAAAAATCATTAAAAAGACATGGAGGTTCTTGGGACGTATACATTATGTATCAGAGATATATCCATGTATGAAGCCACCATTGGAATGAAGAAGGAGGATGTATTTGAGCAAAAGAAGCTCGAGGTCAGAACCACTATCCCAGCTTCAAATCTGTGACAAAGAACAAAGTGTTGAGGTTCATCCTGTGTGTTTGTCTTGGTATTAAAATGAGGAGGACTGAGAATGGCGCAGCTATGGATGCGCCACTGATAACTGAATTTACATTAACTAACCTGTAGGCTGAGTCCTGAGGTCATAAGTGCAAACTAGTAAAAAACTGATCAGCTAAAGCCAATCATCAGCTGAGCTTCAAACTGCATTTATCAAGGTGTTATTGTTCCTTATCACTATTTATAGTAGTGCTGGCAGATAATATATTTTGCTGTGGTTACCTCTCATCTTCAAAGATGAAAATTTCCTTTCTTTTAAAGCAATTGAATGTTATCTAGCTTAAAAGACATCATGGATCCCCGGCTCCTCTGTATCTTCTGGTGCTCAACATAAGCAGTACTATTTGCATTGAATACAGTAAACCTTCCCCTCTGGAACAAAAGGAAAACATTGGAATGAAGGGAAATGGGTATTCCACTCTTGCCAAATGACCGGGTGAATTGATTTTTTCTTTCTCTTCCTTTCTATCTTTCTTTTTTCTTTTTCCTTTTTTTTTTTTTCTTTTTTTTTTTTTTTTTCTTCTCGTTGGCATCATTTCTCTGTCATTAGCTCTCTGTAAATAAGCTTGCCATTGTCTGATTTGGAAGCTGCCTTTGCATACTGAACTTCAGACCTCAGGGAAAAGAGGGTGAACTGAAGACGCACTCTACTAATGGATGCACTGAGAGTGATGGGTGGTTTTCTAGGCCACGGTCTGAAGAAACACAGAGCGCTGTTAGGCGCATGGAGAGAGAGGTAGAACAGGTGGGAACCAGGGAAATCATGGTGCTGCAAAGTTGCAAAGTATCACAAATTGCCACTTTTGAATGACATCCTGTTCTGAAGCATTTCCAAAGAGAGAGAGAAAAAAAAGCAGTGAAATTCAGATCCTGCAACAAAAATCAATTTACTTTGAAGGAACGGAGTCAGTTAACAGGGAAGAAAAAACCCGTTTTCAGCATTTTTCCAATACAGGTACAAACTGCAGTTCTCTCAATTGAAATAGTTGTGGTTTTTGGGTTTTCTTTTCTTTTTTTTTTTTTTTTTTTTTCCTGCTTCTTCCTTACCTTCAGAGATCCGCAAACACCAGCAAAGTGATTCTCTCTTAATATGCATTTACAGTATTTTAATGGACTGTAACACTGCACAACGAGTGTCTGAGGTGCATTCTGTGGGCAGCTGGAAGCAGTGTGTGCCACACAGCCAGCACTTGGATGGGGGGGAGGTGGCAGTGGTGGTTATTGTGCTGCAGAAGCAGCAAGAGCTGAGCTCTCCTTCCAGCTTTATTGTAAGATTTTGAAACATACATAATACATATTCACAACACACATAGCAATGAAATACAAGCAACTTCCTAGTCCAGCATCCTGGTGATGATACATGTTACAGTAGTTGTTTTTTTGTTTTTTGGGGTTTTTTTTTTTTTTTTTTGTTTCAGGGTTTGAGAGCAAGAAGAACAGAAACTTCATATTGAATCAGGTTTGACCTGGTTCTCTGCCAGTCATTTTTGCTATTAGAGCTGGCAGCTGGGACAGAGCTAGTTAATTTTCTTTTTGTTTTCCTGTGAGAATACAGACCAAAGTTGGTAAGCCCTGCAGAAGACTTGAAAGCCACTGTCAAAAGCAGACAGATCACGGAGCACTGCAGGTTTTCAGATAAAAGGAATAGTTGGAAATGTCAAAATGATGCCCATTGCTGGCCCATACTCTCTGTACTGGGAGGCAGAAGTAAGGTCTGAGGTGGGCTGAATTACTGTTTGGTGCCTCATTCCCTTGGCTGCAGGGATAGCCTTGGGAGAGCAGCATTTCTTTTAGGGGAGCTAAAGCTAGGCAGGGTGAATCCACATGATAGGAGCTGTTACATTCACCTGAGGCAAATCCATTCAGAGCTTTGATTTTTATCTCAATTCTGAAAGGGAAAGGACTGCTGCTTTTATGCTGGGCTGAAATGATATTGTTTGGTATGAAATCTCGGTCTTCTGAATCAGTTGATTCAAGGATTGGAAGGGATGCAAACATCAGATTGTTCGTGATTTTCAGAGGGATTAGGGTTGAAGTTGTACCTATCAAGAAAGAAAGATGGGAACCGAGAAATCCATTGACTGTGTTCAGCTCGACTGCAAGCTAATGCAATGTATTTGAAAGGCTGGATTTGAGAGCAACTCATGCCCAGGTGTAGAAAAGCTGTACCTCATAAAATCATACAATGAACAAAGTCCTGACCTGCCCTTTCACAAAGCCCTGATGTGATCTGACTTCAGGGTAGAGCGCTCTTATGCAGTACCTGGATTAACTATACAACAGGTACAGGCTATGACATGGGCATATAGGTGACAGCTCTTATTAGAAGATTAAGTGTCGTTAGAGCTGTGCTCTGACGATGAGGCCAACTGACCTGGAATGTGCCATATCCATTAAGCTCTTCTACCATCCAGGGCAAATGAAGGCGCAGGCACAGCGTCCCTTGGGAATGGTTGCTGGCTCTGCTAACTCCTAAATTCCTGGGACATGTGTGGGAGAATGCTAATTGATCCAGGCCAAAAATGCGCCAGGGCAGGTTCTAGGAATTTAACAGTATAGACTATCAAATTCCAATGCCTGGGAATATTACCTGCCACTGTTTAATTTACTAGCAGCATAGGTGTAGCCCTAAGGGCTTATGCACACATACAGACACCTATGGTGCATTTGAGAAACATTTCGAAAGTTGCCTGGCAGATAATATGCTGATCAACTGACTGTTGCAAGAATAACAAACTCCTGCTGCCTTTTCCAGTTTGCATTAGAGCTTTTTTTCATTGCGCTTCCACAGCTGAAGGTTTTGGGGTTCTTTTTCACCTACAAGTTGCAACAAAAGCAATGCAGAGGATATCGGAGAAAAAGAAATTAACCGGAGAAAAAGCTCTCCTTTGAGCTGCTGTCTCATCCAGAAGGAGGAAACTGGAGGTTCATGTGTTGCAGCCTATACTGAAACTGGAAACCAAGCAACTGCATTTGCCTTCTGACTGAGTGTGCTGGAGAGAGCACGAGCCATCAGGGAAAGGAGAACACAGAAGGCTTTTTGTCCAGATCTCAAGGAAATTTACTTCTCCCAAGGGATTAATTCTGATTGTACCACGGCAGATTTAAAACGTTTGATTCTTGTTTGTGTCTGTTTTTTAGCTCGTATCTCAAGAGGATTTAATTAGATTTGGTGTTCATGATATGCTATTTACCGGATTATGATGAGATCACCTGATAAAGCTTGACATAAACTTGGCAACGTGTATGGCGCTTTCTCAGTCTATAGAATTTAATTATGGCAATTTCAAAACAGGAAGCTTGGAAACAACACGGGGATTAAAGCCTTGCTCTTGCCCCACTGGGATCAGTAAGAGTTATGCTATTGGTTGTCACTATTGGCATCAGCTCTCAGCATGCGCAACTGCCCGGGACGTGTGGGCACGTGTCCCTGTTCCGCATCAAATGGACCAACTGCCAGCTCCTTGGAAATGATTATCCTGAGGAATCCCCACACTTTCCATGGTTTTTCATGGCTCGTGTGAGAATGGAGTTAAGCAACACACTGAAGGTACGCGTAGCAGTTTTTGTTTTTAAGCATTTTTCTAGGGGATCTGCATGGGTGCACATCCCACTGCAGCACAAAGTGGGCTCACGTGCACAGGGTCAAAGCAGATGGAGCCCTTCACCACAAGGAATATTTGCATGAAAGTGCTATTTTTTCACACAGACAGTCATACTCAGCTTTGTAGCTTTTTGCCCCCAAGATCTGCACTTGATAGAGGCTGCTCTACTCCCTCTGTAAGCTCTAAGAGCTAACATGCTGCAGCATACACAAGCAATTTCCTTCCTAAATCTCCCTATGTTTAAGGATCAAAAGATAGTGGTTGAAATGTAGAATTGATTCTTTTTATACATTTCCATGGGCTCTCGTGTGTAGAGATCTCATCTCTTCTAGTCTGTATTTTGAGCATCTAATTCACAGCCTTGCAGTCAAAGCATCCGAACACTCACAGCTCTTACTGAAACCAAAGGGACACTCAGTACCCACTCCCAGCTCACTTTTCTGGGTGCTGCATTACCTTTGCATGGTGCCAGGCGACTGGAAAGCTTCCTCCTGCCTTCCAGGGTAAGAAGGAAAGTGAAGTGGGCATTTCTGAATTCCCAGACCTTTGTAATGCTTGTAGAGAATTTAGGTGTGTGTGCTGGGGTGGGGGGAAGATCTACTGGAGAACCTAAGGGATTTGGAAGAAAATGTTACAGCTGGAATTTGAGGGCTTCAGACACTGAAATGTTTTTGATAATCCTATTTCTCACCTTATCTGGAGGAAGCATCTGCTACAAGTGCTGAATTTGCTGTCACAGAAAACCACTCTCAGCCCAACCAGGAATCCAACAATTCTGAGATCTGACAGGGAATATTTCCAATATAACCCTTCTGGATTCAGTACCCTTCCATGTGGAGCAACACTTTCCCTCCTTCTTTAGAATGATGATGGTTAGAAGAAGTGCAGAGGTTTGGTCTCCTCTCCCCAGGTCTGCACATGAGCCCTGGGTTCACTCTTTGGGCAGGTCCCTCTCGTCACCATCACAGAGCGGCAACTGAGCAGTCTGTTCCAAGATGCTCTACCCACCGTCTCTGTCCTTATCTGAAAGTTGATAATTGCTTGTCAAACTGATTGACATTTGTAGAACTGTCTTTTCCACAAGACATGACTCCCTCCACACACACCCACCAAAAAAAAAAAAAAAAGAATAGACAATTTGATTTTGTACTGTTTTTTCCCTCTTTTAAGCACGGTAACTTTTTCTGCCTAAAAGTAGTAATTACTTAATGAATAGTCCTCCATGTTTCCCTGTCAGTCACTCACTGTAATGAGCAACTCGTTTTGTCTGCTTTGTTAACAATAAAAAAAGTGTTAAACTAATAATAATAAAGATGTTCCAGGACTTTGCTGTTAGCACACAGGGTGCCCTGTGGAAAGCGTGACTGGGATAACAAGAGGGGGAGGGCAGATTTTCTCTCTAGACATCAAACAACATGTTGTACTTTTCTTTGAGCTGTGGGACTATTTTCCTCTCGCTACTTCTCCTGTAGCTTATCTTCAACCATCCTGAATAATTGGAGCATATTTAGGGGACCGAGTCCAGCTATTATTTGTTCCCACTCTGTGAAGGTTGTGTTTTTTTTTGAGCCAGATCTGTAAACCTCTGTTGAGCTGTTGGTATTGAGGTCAGGGCTTTTTACAAGCTAGAATTTTTATCATGAACTGGAGCCCAGAGTTAATTGTACACAAAGACGCATTGTTGTTTCCATTAGGATTTACAGTACCACTGAATTTTAATTATTGGGTAACATTTCTTCCATTATAGCGTTCACTCCTCCTCCCCTTTTGGTGCCAGCACATGTTTCTTTTAGTCGCAGCAGTTTGCATTGCAAAGTGCAAAATACCCCCAATAAATAATTAAATTGTGAACTCATCTTTGATGAAATGTTATATTTGTCCCTGCCTAAAACATAAAAACAACAAAAAGCCAAGAGAACAATTTCATGTGAGTTATAAACCGTAATCTATTGCTTTCTGTTTATCTGCACTGGTTACTTTCAAAGTTCAAAGCCCAGTCCAAGACAAGAACTATACAGGAGGTCTCGATCATTGCTGGGATGAAATATTCACTTCTCATTGACGAAGGCTCTTGTGGTCATTTAAGTGTTCTTGGATTCTTTCTTTTTGATGATAAAATAGATGCTGAAATGTTCCACCAGTCTCCATGAAGCAAATGCCTCTGCAGAGCTTTCATGCATGTGAAGGTAATAATTCACTCCCAGTCTGTGAGTGTGAGCAGGTTTGCAGAAGGAGTGCTTGTATGATTGAGCCTTGAGTCTCTTTTTAAAGGTAACAAGCAGTAGTTTCAAAAGACATCTAATAAAAATGAGACTGTATCTATTAATTAGCTTGGGTATTAGTTTTCTTTCCAGCCTGCATGCTTGAGTTCATGCAATGTGTGGAGCCTCACTCTGTGGAGCAGAGTTGATTTAAGTAGCCCCAGAAGTATAATGGGGAAAAATGATGCGTTCAATCAATAAAATCCCTTTTCTGAACCCATTGTATAAATAGTTGGCATTGGTTAATCACTAAATCTCCTACCACTTCAGTCCTGTGTATTGTTTTATGAACCATCAATATACCTTGTATATACATAAGGAAGTTTTGGGACTGGATCAGTCAACTTGAAAAAAATTCAGGCCCCAGTGGGAGATGATATCAGAGGCGTGGTGGTTTTCCAAGCTGAAATAAATGCAAAGAGAGCCTTGGAGATGTTTTGTGGGTGGAAGAACTGCAGTGTGTGCAATACATGGGGTAGAACCTAGTTGTGTGCATCCCAGAGGCAGAACCTGGACAGTTGCCTGCATCCAGTCTACAGCACTAGCAGTCAACAAGAAGAGAATAAGAAGGCTCCTTTAATGATTTTATGAACCTTTCACACCCTCTTCCTGCTGTGTTCTTCTCCCTCCCCCTCCGTTGTGTGTTCCTGCTCCCACCCACGGTGTGACTCTCATTCTGCCTCTGGCTGAAGTGGTCCCATACAGCTCTCCCAAGTGCCCGTATTTGCTGTTCTCTCACCAGGTCAGAGTGTGGTCTCTGGTTGTGTGGGAGGTGTTATTCTCTTTCTCATATCCAGTTAATCATGGATGTTGCCTCTATGGACGAGCTAAGTCTTGGTCAGCCAAACGAGTGGGCAACTCATTTTTCTGATCAGAATTTCTTGGCAACGAGAAGAAGATACAAATTGGTCCCTGGGGGAGTTTCAGCAAGCTTTGCAGAATTGCAGTGGGTTTCCCTCCTCCATTTACTACACCTCAGGACTGAGTGTAAAGCTCTTCTGAGCTGGACGGAAAATGTCTGAGTCAGAAGGAAAAAGGGGTCTGTCTGTCTGTGAAGGTGTGCATTGCTGAAGGTAAATACATCCACCAGAAGCTTCGATGCACATGCAGAAGCCAGTCTCTTGAGTAACAGTCTCTTCAGTTTAACTGCAGTGTTAAATGCTTAATGAGGTTGAGTTCCAGCCTCTGTGGGTGCTGCTTCTTTTGCATGTTGATGTGAATCACTCAGAAATCAAGCACCTAAAATTGTTATGTGCTCTTCCGTAAGATGCCAGCAGTTCCTTGTTCTCCAGGAATCTCCCAGTTAATCAGAACTTTGTTCTTTCTAATCTAGTTCCTGCTGATCTCACCAGCCTTCTGACAGTCCGCCTCAGTAACCGCTACCAACCATCCCCAAATACCATCGGTTGACTCTTGAAATGAGTCAGAGCCTGTCAATGTCTCTGAGCATGTCAGCACACCTGTTAAAAACAAAAGGGGGATGTCATGCAGCTGGTTGAGAGTTCTGAGAGTCATCTGCAGAAGATAATGCTCAGGGAAGATGTAGGTCCTGTATAACCATGTCTGAGAGAAGTGAGATCTACTGTAATGAGTCAGCAAAGGGAGAACAAGAGATTGCTCTTGGATGGAGTGCTTTATGAAAGAAGTCCCAGATGAGACTTTGGAAGTCTTCTGTGGCTCAGAAGGGCAAATATGAGTGGATGGGTCATAGCTCTGTTCTGCTGCAGCATGTTGGGAAGCGATGAGAGAGGTGTTCCTGTTGTAAAAAAAGCAAAGGATCAAGTCTGTCAGCGATGATGTGGGAGCAGGACTCTAACTGAGGGTGACTAAGATGGCCAGCCACTCTGCTTGCAGCAGCTCCAGAGCTGATCTGAGGGGCAAAGCACATAGGGGCACCTGCTAGTGGCTGCTGAGCAGGGGGTGACTCAGGGCTGGCAAATGCCTTTCCTTTGCTGCTGGTTCAGAGCAGAAACACAGAGGTCTGTTCTTGCTTCCAGCCACTTTGAAGGGAGCAAACTGTGGTGTTTGCCATGAAGACGGGGCAAATCCTCATGGCAGGATGAGTGCATTTGATCATGCACAACAACTGCTGCCTTTCTCTGGCTGGGCAGCTGCTAGAGGTGTGAAGACAACCAGTCTGGGCTCTTTCAGAAGAATCTCAGCTGAGCAGCCAGGTCCTGGGAGGTGCTGCTAGTGCAGGTGATGGGCCAGAGCAGCTCCGTGCAGGAGGCAATCCCAGATTTATATGAGATAACTGCAGGAGACTTGTCAAAATTCAGATTTTCCACCATAGTCTGAAAAATATTGGAGGAAATAAAAGAAAATAAGAACAAGGGAGCTTTCCCTTTCCTTTCTCTCACCTTAATTTTAACCAGTTTCCTTGGAATCTGTGTATCTTTGAGAATCAAACTGAGTCCTGCCTGCACATTGTGTATGTGCAATTAATAAGTGCTCGTCTTTCAACTCTCTTAGTAAGCAAAAGAAAACAGAATTGGATTAATTCTGCTATCCTCCATTGAAAATGAATTCATCTGGTGAGCAGCAACACAACTATGGAGTACACAGTACTTCCTTATTGCATTGGAAAAATATTCTTTGTTGGACTTGTGCTCTTCCTAAATTATTTTCTCTTTTTTGTTGTTGTTACAGCCAGAAGGGACAGTCAACACAATTTCTCTGTACTGACTGGACACATCTATTTACTTCCAGCCATTTTAATGAGAGCCAGGTTGTGTAAAGACACTAAGGGTGAGTTTTTTCCTGTTCCCTCTCACATCAAAAGGAGATTTTTCATTGACTTCGTCACTGCTGGGTCAGGATGGAATAAGATATTGGGAAATAACACTCTGAGAAGAAAAGTGGCATCAGCAAGATGTCCTGGTATCATTCTCTTATCACAGCTCACTGTCAAATTGTTATAAATGTATATCACTAATTGCACTAATATTCTGCTGAGCACCTAATGCAGCAACTATTTGATGAAGTGGAATAGCAGAAGCACGGGAGAGGAATCCTCCCTGTGTTTTCATGCAAGTTTCATCACGTCTAGAGAAGCCACCGGGTTGGAAAGCTCGGTGCCCTTCATTAACACAACACTAAGACCATGAATAAATCAACGCGTCCTTCCAAGTCCCGGGAGTCCTCCAAGCCAATGTGCATCGTGATTGTCAGACCAGGGGAAGGAAGGCAGGGAAGTCCTAGAGATTAAGCAGATAATAAGGGAAATTCCTTAGCCCTTAGCACAAGGTCTTTTCCCTCCCCCAGAACCCACTGGAGCCGAATCGCCCCCCGATTTGTGGCAGAGATAAGGAGGTCGCGGCCGTGGCGGGTGGACAACAAACAGCTCTTTATCTGCACCGCCACCCGCAGTCCGAGATCAATACACGGTCATCGCTGCTCTCTGTCCTTCAGGAAGGATCTGTGAGCTGAGACACCCACGTCCCCCCAGTTCCTGCCTCAAGAGACCCTGGGTCACACAAGCGGGGAATTCAGAAGAAAGAAGAAAAACACTCAAACAGGTACGAGCCGGGCACCCACAGCTACAAAATGACAAAGGAGGAAAAGGTTTGATTTCGGCTGTGTTTGTTTTTACTTGTTTGTAGAGTTCACTCCTCAGAGCTACCCCTCGTGTGTGCTTTCCTGTAGGCCTGGCAGGAAAACAGACCCAAAGAAAGGGAAAAGAAAAAGGTTGGTGCTGGAAACATCTGGATTTTTGTATGTCTGTGGCATCTTGGGAGAGTGTGTTCATCCAATAAATCCAAGACTTTTCCCTGAAATATATGGGAGCGGGAAGTATATATTATAGATAGCTATTCCTGTTTAAACTCAAGCCTGGGTTATTAACAGCAACGCAGCGGTGATGAGAAGCAGCAATGTGATGATCTATATGAGCAATGTTATGCTATCTCAGCCTCTGTGGAGTTAGCTGTAATCATTGTGCAACCCCGACCATCAAAGGGAAGATGCGATCAGATAAGCAGAACACGGCTGTGATTTTGCATCTGTGATATTTAAGTTGTAATTATTACTTTTCGTGTCTTTGGTTAAAGTGATGGTGAAAACTCATTTTTCATCTACGCACACTTACATATGTATACATGTATATATCTTCGACCTATCGGAGCCTTCAGAAAGTGTGTGTCTGTGTATAGGGAGGTAGTGAAGTCACTGTCCATGGAGGTGTTCAAGAGCCATGGGGATGTGGCACTGAGGAACGTGGTCAGTGGGCATGGTGGGATGGGCTGGGGTTGGACTAGATGATTTCAGTGGTCTTTTCCAGCTTTATTGATCCTATAATTCCTTCATGAAACGCCAATGTGAGTGACTGTCTTCAAGAGAACATTGATAGGGAACTTACATTAGTAGAAACAGGGCTTGCACTGTGCCCCAAAGGAGTTATGATTTCTGAGTCCCAGAATGAGTGGGACAGAGGGATGGAAATGCCTCCTCTGTTGCACCCTGGGTGCCCATCCCAACCAACACCCTCCAAAAGGCAGATGGGGTCTCATTGTAATGCGCCCCACCAAATGCATTTCTTTGCTACCTGTAAGATCTGTAAAACAACAGCAATTTGGGTGCTCACTGAAATCTTATCTGAGCTAGACAGAATTCCTTTGTTTGCAAAACCAGGGGGTGATCCCATGCCCAGAGAGATAACTGGGAGCATTATCACCAATTTCAGCTGCAAGTGGCTCACACCCTCATGCTGTAACTTTCTTGAGGTCAGGTTTGCTTCCTATATTTCCAGCACTTCTGCTTCTGATCCTGACTGGAGCAGACTTTCTTGTGGGTATGTTTGTACTTCCCAGTCATTTGCATGTAATTTTATGCAAACATTTTTATCACAGATCAGTTCACACAACCACAAGCTGTGTTTTTATTTTCTCTGTCAGCTGAAAGCTTCGTCTACATTGCTTTTTTTGTCTCCTTGCTCCAGTATAACTACATCAAAGTAATTGCACAGGTGCAAACCTTGACTCTGGATGCTGTGTTTGTGCAGCAAAATATTCTGCTTTCCCCATGCTTTTTGTTGGTCTGAACCCAGGTATCTCAGGCCTTGCCAGCACCAGCACTTTTCAGAGCTTCAGCAAAACTTATGCAGTAGTATAATTGCAGCAGAGCAAACTTTGGGCAGGTCTTTGAGACATTTCTTGTTGCAGGAGAGAAGCAAAGTCTTGACAGGGCAGGCAGCTCTTGTGTCAGTTGATCGTGTCTTCAAAAGGCCACAATCAAAAGATCAAAAGGTGCTACTACATCTCCCAGGTGGAGGTGAGCCCTGGGAGCACCTGGGCTGGAGGAGCAGGAGCAGAGCATGCAGGGCCCCACCGCAGGTAATGAGCCACCAGCAAGCTTCAGTTGGAAATTGTTGGGTTGGATCTGGCACCTCTACAAGAATAATGCTCATTAGATGGTATCCACTTCATCTCTTTCTCCCAGCTGATTAAATACTCGCTCTTATCGTACAGAACATTAAAAGATATTGCTACACGACACTGTGGAATTATCAATAACTAATTCTCAGTTGTGGAAATGCGTATTTCCTTTATGTATACACAGGGTGCTATTGCTCAATTTAAAACAAGCCTGATCTGAAATTCATAGTTGGGCTTTTTCCTCCTTTCTGCCAATGACTCTTACCAGTTTCTGCCACAAGGAAACAGAAATTCTCCCTTTGAAGATGCCAGAACTTGGCACAGTCAGAGGAACCGACTCCCCAGACAGGCCTCAAGCTGCCAAGTATCAGCCCATTGAATTCTTTCTTCCAGAGCAATTTTAAATCCTAGAAAACAGGCACTTATGTCAGAGCTTCCAAAAAGCACTGAGTGTGTTGAGATGCTGTAGGGGTCAGGAACTGCTGATGGACGAGCTCTGTGTTTTCAAACACCAACCAAACCAGCGTGCAGACTCTTTGTGAGCACAGCCCTGGGCACCTTGGCTGCAGCCATAGGAAGAGCAGCACGTTTTGTCATGGGAGTGTGGGTGCTCTGATTGTGGACAATGCAGATGCTATGACCATGGACAGTGTGGGTGCTCAGCAGCAGCAGAGGGGATTCTGATCACCTCTGTGGTGCTGAGTGCATCCAGTTTGCAAGCTGGTGCCTATTTCTTATCATGAGCAGCAATGGTGAAACCACATGGACTTTCAGGAACCTTTTTTTCTACAGTTATTTATGTAAATTTTTTTCTGCTGAAGGATGATCAGCGCTACGAGCAGGTGCTGCAGGATCTGTGCTGTGCTGTCAGTCTGTTTAATGTGACCTTGAACCACCAACCACAAGTACAGATATGAATATGCCAGTGTGCTCTGCAAAGGAATATGCACAGAAAGCTCAGATCAGTTCTTAAGATTGTATTCACCATCACTTCTTCAACTCCAATCTCTGCTGGTAAAACCGCACCAGAGAGAAACACTGCCCCACCCTAGTAAAAAATAATTCCCTTTTTAATTCTTTTCTTCTTTAATTTTCTGTGCTGAGCTGTTGGAACAAACCAGGGCACTTCTTTTTTTCTGATGCAGGAGCAAACGGGTTAAAACAGCTTCAAAGCTCTGCTTTGCTCATCCTTAATGGAAACTCGGGGACTGAATTTAGAGCCGTGTTTGTTAAGAACAAGGAAAAAAGCATCAGAAAGGCAGCTGGCAAAGGGAGATGGTATGCACAGGAATTACATGCGGTTGGGTGTCACTGCACAGGGCAAGTCTGAACTATGTATGTGCATGTGAGAATCTGCAGTCGTTTGTGTGCTGGCAAAGGAGGTGGCAATCTGCCAGTCCTTACAGGGCTTCTCCTGAGTTGTCCAATCCCTCCTCGGTGTTTGGTGACAGACTCTCATGTAAAAGCATCCCTCAGCTGGGGATGTATGCTCTGCAAATGAGATGGTTTTCAGATAATAAAAAATCATTGTAGACCTTACGTAGCTTTTGGAATGAGCTCTTCCCACAGTGAAATTTAGGGATGCCTGGATATGGGTTATGTGTGTGCTTTAGAGCCAGGGGGCCCATTTCACGTGCATTTTAGTCCCCCAAGTCCATCATTGTTTTAAAGCTGCATTTAATGGTTCAAACCTGTACTGCATTTTTGCACAGAGAAATCATCTGGTCTGCAAGTTCCTATGACAGCTGCTCCTTCAGTCTCTAAATACACAAGAGAACTTCATGTTCTCCCTTAAGACAGTAAGTCGGGCTGCCATCACTCAATGGCTTCTTTTCTTTCTGAGGTAACTGACTGCTTCATCTTTGGCCATAGTCTTGTCCAATTTCTTCACTAATTTTACCAGAAGAACATTTGCAGCACCCCGATCCATTTGCTCTCCATCTTGATTCATTCTTCTATGTCTGGTTGATGCTTACCTGTGCTGTAAGTACTACAAGAACTGGGGAAGCCTTCAACAGAGGACATCTATGAGTAGCTGAGCCTTCCCACCATCAGTCCTTCTGATGTCCTGAGCTCTCTTTACTGCCACAAGGTTTCTGAGCATTCCTCACCTCAGCATGGATTTGCATGGATGGCCTGGGGAAAAGAGTCGCTCTCAATGAGGAGTGTGCAATACCTGAAAACACTACAGATCATGTAATGTGGAGTCATGTAAGAGGAAGAGGGGTCATCTCAGAGCAGCATTTCTCATGTCACATGGACTTATGGAAAACCCCTGATTGCCTGGTGCTAAGGGTCTGTGTTACTTAGACCAATTTTGCACAAGGCTGTATCTAAAGCCATTCGGCTTCTGCAAAATCCATGTGAGAGGAACAAACCCAGCCACCAAAGCTAACAGTGCTGAGAAATCTCCATCTGCCTCTGATAGCTTCACATGGCACTCACAGAAGAGTTCTCCCTCCTATGTATTGCAAACATCTGAATGCATATGAGAGTGTGCAATAGCTTCAAAATTCTCTGTCTTTAATAGCATGAGAGGTGATGGCCTCTAGTCTAGTGGTAATGCAATGGCACAGCTGCCCAGGGAGGTGGTGGAGTCACCATCAAGGGGTGTTCAAGAACTGTGGAAATGTGGCACTGGACATGATAAGGGTAGGTTGATGGTTGGACTTGGTGATCTTAGTAGTCTTCTTATGATTCTATCTTAGGAAAATAGCATGCATTTAATAGCCTTCCAGGAAAATATCACATATATATTGCACAAAATCATTTAGCCAAGTAGCACTTAATTACAGCTGGCAGCGTTACACGAACTCCATGGAACTCCTCCATGGAACTCCTCTTCTTATTGGGTAGGGGCTGTAGAAATGAAAGGGACGGTACAAATTCAGCAGGATCCCCATCACATGCAGATGCAGCTGAAGGGTCCTGTATTTTTCAGCCCTTCACCACCCAGACCAGACCAGTTTTTTTCCAGACCCCAGCAAACTGCAGAAAGACAGTTGCATTGATGGCTGTGTGAAAATACAGATGTGATATTAACTGGCTGAGACAGTCAAAAAATACACCAATCAAGGTGTTTCCCTCTACTAATTAATATCTTGTGAAGCGTCACCTATGTTTGAATGCTTCTTCTACCCACAAGAGCTTGCCAGAAAGCAGCTGCCCTGCTGCAAGCTTCAAGCTTTCTATCCACCTTTACTGAAGCAGATCAAAGCATCTGTCACCTCCCTAATAAGCAACATGAGTGGTTAAACTGAAGGCCAAAGAGGCAAAATTAGTGCTATTTTTTAGAGAAAATTTGTTAATGTTCAGCAGTAAAGTTCTAGGTGTTTCATAGCTGGGAACCTGCACAACAAGTCATGGTGCTTTGTGAGACCATCAGGCTCTCCATGAGTCATGGGGGGCAATGAGAAGTAGGGTACCTTCTTTGCATAGCTGGGAAGCAATGCACAGTTGAGTTATGGGAAAGGTCCAGGAGAAATTGTGCTCCTAGCCAAATGGCAAAGCATGGCGCACTGAAGTGACAGAGCCAGCACTCCTGGGTGCTTGGGGACAGACTGAGAAATCGGGACACTCAGCATTGCTTGAGAGACTGACCCATCCCAGCATGTGCAAAGAATGGTGATGGGAGCCAAGAGCCTGCAGCGCTTCTCACAGGCACCTACGTCAGTGCCTGAGTCACCCGTGTGCTGTGATGGCACCGGCTGTCACTCCTCAGCACTGGGAGGACTTGAAGCTTTTGAGTCACCCACCTCCCCATGCCTGCTCCTTCACTGGGACCAGTGCCCATCAACCCTTCCCACTGCTGGGGTCCCCTTGGACTGCACCCTGGGCATGGGCACAGTGTGCACCAAGGAAGCTTTCATACTGCCAAGGCAAGTGGAGAGAATGCTGGATTTAGATTTTCATAGACATTCCCAGTGTTGGTTGGTTTTGGTGTTACTAAAAATTAGCATTTGTGTCCCCTGAGCTCCTTGTCTTTCAGAGCAGGACACTTACTTTCAGGCTTTTACCTGAGGGGTTATTTTGGAGATGACCCTATCTCCAAAATGCACTGCAAAATGCTCGGTCCTTGTTCTGACCACATAGTTTTCTGTGTATATGAGGCTGACATCGTGTCATTTAGTTCATTTATTTAAGTGCTGATTTGTAGCTGGTGCACCCACGGGTAGTGATGACAGCAGCTCCAATTTCTTCATTAAAATACAGTGAAATAAACACAGCTCTCACACCTCATCTTGCCTTAGCTGTAACCTGCTCATACAAGGAGCAGTCATAGCATCACTGATGACAGCTAAGGCCACTCAGCGGCGGTGATGCTCCTACCCCTTGATGTTTCTGGATGGCATCTGAGACAAGAGAATACCCTGGACTCCACCCAGCAAAAAAGATACCATCAGAACCTCCACAGACACAGGAAATTGCTGTGTAATTTAGGGCATGAATGAGACCATTGGTATGGACAAAAAGCCTTTTGGCAGAGGTCTGAACCAGTGCTGGGTGGATGGCACAGCCCTGGGGAGGCTGAGGTTCCGATTTCTGGTCCCACTGTTGCCCTTCTGTTGCCATCCTGCAACCTCAGCTTCTCCTCTCCCTTTTGTCTCATCTATTTCTTTCTTTCAACTGTCATTTTGTCCTGTGTGAGCACCTCTTTGGGGTCTGGGCATCCTGCACAGTGACTAGCATCTCTCAGGCTCATTGTAGCGACTGTCTGGCAAAACATTCCTTGGAGCCCTAATTCCTGTAGTCTCTGTGCCAGGTTATAAGGCTGGTCTTTGAAGCACACATGGACATGACCATAAAAAAGTTCTCTGTGCTGTGGAGCACATCACTCCTTTGTGCTGGGGCTGCAGCAATGCTCCCACAGCTGACTCCAGGACCTTATGCTGCAGTGGTTTCCGGGGTTGGATGAGGAGGCTGCAAGGGTGGAAGTGCTGCAGCTGAGAACTAGGCAAGGGACTTTCACTGGTCAGTCACATGAATCTCAGTGGTTTGCTGTCACTGCTGGGAACCATCCAGAGTATCATTCTGGGTCAAGAACCTACATAGGGAAAGCTAAGAGCTGGCAAAAGCAGTTGATTCCCAGAGGCTGCCAGGGCAGTGGGGCTCTGGGTGAGGGCTTTAGCATGAGGCTGTGTGCTCTGTTAGGGTATGGGTTATGCAGGGCAACATAGCTGGAGATGTCTATGCATGGCCATCAGATGAGGAGTTGAGAGGTCACACGTGGGGCTGACACACACTGATGTCAGGGTGGACATTTTTCCTTTCCTCCCACATAGGCACTGAGCTGCACTGTTGCTGCTCTTGGCTTATGAGAACCAAATCCCAGCAGTCTCACTGTAGTACACCAGTATACGTGCTGGACTCCTTTGGAAAGCAGCGCGCTGCAAAGCAAGCCCTGGCACTGGTGGCTGGAGCTGTATGACAGTACAGCCTTGTGAGTATCACTCTGGTTAACATTGTTTCCCTTCACTGATTGTTGCTACAATTCACAACTAGAGCCTCAGATCAAGGAATTAATCCCAAATGTCCGTGGAAGGGCCCCCTTTATCTATCTCAGAGTTACCTGGTTTGAGTTGCTGTCACTGTCAAGATAACAGATAAACCTGCACAAGAAGTCTGATTCCAGTTTCCAATTCATATCCTCCCCTGCAATTTGAATTTGCCTCTGTATCTGTTTATGGATCCCAAGCTGGCCCATCTCCAGCTGGAAGTAACTCTTCATTCACAAGGAACATCGGGTACCCTTAAACCCTGAGGAATTAAAAAGTTCTCTCCCATCACAACATCTCTGACCTGGACTGCCTCTTCAAGCTGCCTCCAGAGTGTTCTGTTTCATAACCAAACTGTTTGTTCTTGCTGCTCTCTCAAAGCTACCCTTCCCTGCTTGCTGGATCTCATGGGGTTCCTCTTCAAGATGTGCCATGCACAGACACAGTCTTGATGTCTGATTCTGGCTCTGCATGCCAGAACCATCTCTATATCTGAAAGTCAGTGACAGCAGAGCAGCATCTCTTATGGTGGAAGTACTCCATATTCATTCTGTGTTTATAAGCACACAGAGACATCACGCTACTTTAATTATATGTTTTCCTGCCCCTTTCATCTTTCTGTAACTTTGTCAAAGCTGTAAACACACCTTGGCCTTAAGGCTCCTTCAGCAAGAGCTGCTTTCGAATCCATCTACACATTTTTCTTCTGCAGAGCTCTGTGTTCTGTACTCCTCCAAATTGCAGGGCCTTGGTAAATGACTTAGAATAATACATGTATCATATAAAGCATATAAAATAAGAGGAGAGTCGTTATGACTGTGTCAGCGAGCATCTCTTTATGGATGAACACAGGCTGCAGGAGGCTTTCACATATGTAGTTTGTGAGGGCTGGCAGACTTTCTATTGTTTTGATGCTCTGGTTTATTAAATACTCACTCAAATATCAGCCTGTTTCACAATGGGTTACCATTATTCACAGACCCATTCTTTGTATCTTAAGCTGTGAGGCTGACAACTCATTCAGAGGTTCCTGTCCCATGCTGAATTGTGTTTCAAATTGTTTGTTTCAATTTACTCTGTGGGCTTTTTGGGTTAAATGAATATAGAACTCATTCACAGGGAAGGCACTGGATTTTACTGCTATGTAATCATTACCCTTCAAGCATCCCAGGCTGCTCAGAGATGCTGCCCCTTTAAACAAGACACAAAAAGAAATCAACCATCGTCTGGATAATGCCATTCTCATCAACATGCAAGGAGCTTGCTTGTCTGTCACGTCGCCCACATCTTCTCAATCACTCCCTTTCATTTATCCTATTATGCCCCTATTTTAACTCATGCTGTGGCTGATACCCAATGACAGACAGAAGAAATCCAGCTGAGCATCATCACTCTTTTGCTTCCCCACTGGAGATGCAGTGTAGGACCTTACCTGATGGGGAGGAGTGCCCATGCACCTAATGGAGCTGGAATGGGGAACTGGAGGAAAATTCTGGCAACCCAGAGGAATCTGCCTGACAATCTGTTGCAGGCAATTGGTGCTGTGCCTTTCCCCCCTTCTTCATGTGTGAAGAGACAGTGGGTGTTTTGCAAGCATTTGCAGTTTGGAAGATGTGATCGTAAACCCTGAGTAATGTTTGTGGTTGGTGGGTCTGTGGTAGCAAGTCAAAGCAAGTGCTAATTGCTACGGTTATTGCTGCTATTCTATTATTTAATTTCTCTGTACTAGTGTGGCATTGAAGGGCCCTAACCAGGAGGTACAGCCCCACAGGCAGGACACTATCCAAACACAGAACAAAGCAATGTTCCCTGCTGCTGGGACTGCTGCCCTGAAGCCCAGAGGTGCTCGAGCCTCCTGGCTCCGGGGATCCCAATGCTCACACAGCTGTATGTCAGAGTGCAGCGGGGCTTTGCAGTTGAGCAACTGGTGCTACTGACCCAAATTGCCCAACCAGGAGGAGGTGTCAGCAAAGGTACTTGCACACAGAGGTGGGGAGATCTGTGGGAAAGAAGTGGGTCTTGCAGATACATGGGAAAAAATTTTTTCATCAACAGGAACCTGAGGCTCAAATCTGAGTCTGGAGCAGTCTGCTTCCATTTAGAAAACAAACCCTTTTATATGGTTGATTCATGGCACTCTCTTCCTCAAGCTGTCTAGCACATGTCTACAAGTCGATGCATTGATACATAGCTTAGGACAAAGTAATTTCTCCCTGGCATGCATAGATATGAATGGCAGCCAAATCAGGCAGCCAGCTCCAATGCTGCTCTGATTGATCCAGTTCATGAAGACCTGCCCAGTGATTTCCATGCATATTATGTGAAGATTAACATACCATTCTGTCAAGCAGCCTCTCAGAGCACTGCAGGAGAAATCTTCCCATTAACCCTATGCATTGCGAACAGTTGGAACTAGTTGGTTTAACAAATCTAAGGGGCTTTCTGTTATAAATAGCTTAACAACATCCTGCTAATTACATTGCTTGGTTTCCTGGATATTTCTTCAAGCCATAAAGCTGAGAGCCCGTGGATTTTTCTAACATTTATGTCAATGCAAGACACTGTGAGCTTCCTGTTCTAATGGAAACCTTGATATGGTCAGGGATCATAACAATAAAAATCCCCAGTGTTAGCATTTCTATCAATCCATTGACTTAATGGCAATATAATTATCCAAATTCATTTCGAAAGCATGAAGGAGTTAAGGCCAAAATCCTGGAGCAACTGGGTGGGAATTTGGTCACTGTCTCCCAAAGGAGAAAAAAAAGACTCCACTCCTGCATGAGGCTCATCCCCATTCCAAACAGCCCAGAGTTTGTTGCTGACACAAGCTTCACCTCCCTCTACCTCTGGGTTTTCCTTCTGGATGAGGCTGCCCTTGCTGGCTGTACAGACTCGGGGTGGCAGAGCACAGGACACACAGCCCAGGCTTTGCTCAGATGTGTTGGTGCAGCCTCCCACCAGGCTCCGGGGGTCTTGTTGCAAAACTGTCAGTTCTACTTTTGCCACTGCTTGGGTAAGTCAAAGTGAGATGGAGGTGAAGCTGGTGGGGAGGGAGGCATGGGGACAGCGAGTTCCAAATCAGACCCTGCTCTTGAAACAGCCCCAGTGCTGGGGAAGCAGATGGTGCTTCCAAAATCTGAGTGGACATCTGAGGCACCGGCTGTTTGCTGGGTGATGTGAGGTCACTGGCATCCGACCTCTGGAAGAGAGGAAGAGAGAAAGCAAGCACAAGATCACACCAGGCAACACGCTCTCATGGCTTGTTCCTCCAGCCCCAGAAAGCTCCACACCCATTTTTCTCTTTGCTCTTTCCTCATCAGCATTGGGTGAGATGGTCCTTAGGATGGATTTAGTCCTAGTGGCACACAGGGAAATGGGGGCAATTTTCATGGGACCTGGGGGATATATTGCACCTGGGGGATATGTTGCACCTGGGGAAGGCTTGCTGTTTGTTCTTCTGCCTCTTTGCTCTTCTTAGAGAAGATTTATCTCTGAGTAACTTACCTGAATGATGATGAGCTGTGAAAAAAATCCCCTCTCTCCAAAATGTGGAAAAGAGTGGTCTTTTCCAACCTTAATGATTCTATGATTTTATAAGGGGTGTGTTTTTTCAGCTATGGAAAAAGCAAGGCTAGGTCTAGGTGAGGGGCCAGGTGGGGACCACTACAGACAGTGGCAAAATTCCTTTTACTTGGGTGGTGGGATATCTGGAACCAAGAACTGAGAAACTGGAGTAGCTATGGAGGTATGGGAACAGGAGGATGTAGATGAAGGAGTGTTTGAATTGTGACAGCAGGAATGGGACTAAAATGACATGAGTTTGTGGCTGAATTGGGAGAGAAGTGTTTGCACTGTACAGTGCTTGGAGGCAGAGGGAGGGGGCAATGCCCTGCTGGGGCAGAATTGTCGGTGGGAAGCTGGCAGCTTTTCTCTGGAGGCAGAGATATCCTAATGGGTGACCAACCTGTCCACCTGCTGTGGTCTGCTGCCACAGAGGCACCAGAATCACAAACCCTGCTGAGCACAGACAGGAGGCAATTATTCTGAAAAGAGGACACTTCTCATCAAATCCATTTTCCCAGCTAGTCTATCACTTACAGAGTCTCAGGTAGGAAACAGATAATCTACATAAAAGTGAAAAGAATGTCATGCAGAATAGCTTAAAATATGGATCCTCCATCACAGAGCCTGTCATGTCTTCCTACTGTATTTCCATCACTGCAGACAACATAATGCCACTGCACCAGTCATGTTTCAACTAACACCTCAAGTCAGGTAGACACATAGCAGGTTAATTAGGGGCTTTGGCAAATTGAGTCCACGGGCTGTAATTACCAGCACTCAAGACCTACAATTTCTGTTTTAATTAAAATAAACAGTGTGGAGAAGCTGACATCACACCGGAGTAACCAGCATGTAAGTCACAGCTAATTACATTAAGCTGTGGCCTCTATCATAAAAAAAATATACTTGGTTTGGATCTGGATTTATAGAGACTGGCTTTACCATTTTGGGGAAGTTTAATTGCTGCAGACAAGTAGCTGACTGGCCCAGACAAGTCAGTGACGGCTGCATGGAGGAGCTGATTCGGCTCTGGGTGGGAGCAGGCAGTGCCAAACCTTGGGCTGCTCTGTGTGCCTCCTGCCAGCCCTGACATCCCCCCGTGTCCCTGCCTGCTTGGTCTGCCCATCACCTTGGGTAGGAGAGAGGGATGTTGCCTTTCCCAGAGAGCATGGTCAAGGAAAGGGAACCTGGGGAAGAAAGGTGGAAAATGAGATTTTGGGAAGGGTTTGTAGTCGGAGGAGCCAGGCAGGCTTTGGGTGCTGGGGCTCCCGGGTGGCTGGGTGCAGCCAGCTCACAGATGGCACATTGGTGGGGTGCATCTGATAAGGGCTTGTGTTTTGGCACAGCTCCTGTCTTTTCTCCATTCTCACTCGAGTTAATTCCTCAGGCAGAGCACGGTGTAATCTACCGCTGCCCACACTGCAGCCTCTTACCCACCACCTCTCCCGCTTCTCCTTCTCCACCCAAGCTTGTATCCCAGCCCTGCCTTTTGTCTCCTTCACCCACTTCCAACCCTGGGCCTCCTTTGATGCCACCCGATGTGCTCGGAACACCCAGATCCACCCTGCCCAGCCGAAGACACACCTGTTTTGCAAACCAATCCAGGTGGATCGGACATACGCTGTTCTAGGACGGCTTTTATTACATTACACAATCCCACTCCCTGCGAGCCTCCAGACGTCTCGTGGGCTTGCCAGGACTCCCCAGCAGCGCCGTGGGTAAATAGTGAGAGACATGGGAGGGTCGATGGGACAAATGGCGGGCTTGCACTTTTCCCAGTCTGGTTGTAAGAAGTCTATGAGTGTTCCCAATAGGGTTCCATTGAGCTATAAGATGGTGAAGCCCTTGGAAATGCCCTCCCCTTGCAGGCCCCGGGTCCCAGGAGGAATCAGGTTTGTCTCTTGGTGCTGCCAAGCATCAGCAACAGAATGCCGGAGCAATCCTCAAAGGGTTTCCTGGGTGCTGTAACTCCAGCCAGTATTGAAAAGCTATGATACTACCATCAGCAATCCCTCTAAAGCATCTCATACAGGCTTTGCAGTCTAGGGAACAGAAACACTCTGAATGCTCAATCTTTGGAAAATTCAAGGTCAGGCTGGATGGGGCTCTGGGCAGTTGGATCTCATGACCTCTATGGATCCCTTCCAGGTCAAAGGATTTTATGGTTCTATGAATGTCAGTATGCCCTTACACCTAGAAATCAGTGCCCTGGACCAGCCTGCAGTTAAGTGTGTTTTCCCTGCTATATCTCTGTATGAAATTGTGACTCTTTGTAATGGTTTGATTAGCATAATATTAACCAATAATTCTGACTATGTCATAGACCTCAGACTGAAATTCTTTCTTCCAACATTTATTTAATTATTTTGCCACCGTTTCCTAACAGCTTTTACAACCTGTAGGCCAACGATTTCCCTTTCCACGATGTTTTGATACCAACACAACAGTCAGTACGATGTGTTTTAATCTCCCAGTCAGATCTCATTATACAAAACTCCCTATCCTGACCAGGGGCATTGCTGTGTACCTGTAGTTTCCATGCAAAGCGCCAGTGAAGGATGTTGGCTTTTTTGTGGTGTTTTGATGCAGGATTGCCTGACTTCTTTGCTAACTGGGTGAGACAATTTGTGCAAGCTCAGACATCAGCATTTGCCCAAGAACGAGCTTGCCCTGCACTTTGCTGGGGGTTATTAATGCTTTTGGCTTCTACAGGTGAAAGCAAAAAAGATAAAGCAAAAAGTCATTCATGGCTAGCCCCAAAACGTGTGGGTTTTGGCACCGACTGCCCTTAAAAGTATCCAGTGTAGTTGCTGTGATGTGGGCACTGCATTGGTTTCTGAGCACACCGGGAAGACAGAAATACTCCTTGGGTGCTGAGTGAGGAGGAGGAGGAGCAGTGTGGTGTCTCAGAGGTGCTCTTGCATGCCCTGGGCTGACTCCATGATCTCCAGCCCCTCCCAGAGGAGTCGCTTCCTGCAGACACCTTCCTGCCCCAACCAGAATCTGCACGCTTCTCCTTGTGCACTCAGCGTTACTCTGAGTTTATTCCTCTGGAGGAATGGGCCGCTCCATTGGTCCTACCTGGGACTGGGGTCTCACCGCCTCTTTTGATGTGATTTCAAAATTGGTCACATAATGAGCCATTTGGGTTTTTCTTCCCTCTTTAGAGCTGTTGGCAGGCAGTTTGTCCTAAAAGTGCTAGTTCTGGTGCTTCTATTTTTTTATTATTTTTTATTTTTTATTCTTAAATTCTCCTCTTTTTAGGCAGAATGCCAAGAGGCAAAATGACTGTCACATCCTCTCCCATATCCTCCCTCCCCTGCATCACCTCACTGCTGAATTGGAGCGGGCAGCGAGCAAGAGGGAGCACGCTTCAGCCTGTGTTCATCCAGGTTCTTACCAAACCCAGTACAGGGATGGGAGGTGACCTCCCTGGCTTCATCACACCTGGGAATGAGGCCAGCATCCTCTTTGAACTCTGTGTTCCTATATAAACTGTCTGTCCTTTATTTCTGATGGCTGGGGGTGGGCAGAGAACAGGCAGTGATGCAAGGAGTGAGCAACACACCCACAATGGAGAGACCCAGCCTTTGTACATGCGGCTGCAGAGGTAGGAAGAAGAAGCAGTGAGAAGTATTGAAGCAAAGCACTCTGGCCATGCAGAAAACCCTTCCCAGGCTCCCAGAATCTCAGTGCCATTGAAGCATAGACCGTTTTAAGTCAGAGCATGATGAAAAGCTGCCAACGTGCTCATCAAAGGTCACAGTTACACAGTGTGTGTTCTCCAGCATCTTCTTATGGTTCAAGGTGTGTGAGAGGACCACAATACTTGGTGGTGTTGGAGCTGCAGGTGTGTGTGTTGGTGTTTCTGGGGTGCTTTTGCCACATCCCTAAGACTCCAAGGGTATATTAAGCCTGGCCAGCACTGCAAACTTTTGGGACCAACTGAAATACATTTATGTTTACTGAAGCAGTTAAAATACTTTCCCACACTGTTTTTCACATCCTCGTCAAATTTTCTTCAAGCAGTGGGCCCATGTGGCAGAAAGCAGCACTCCATGTTGGAGGGCTTTCCTTACCTCAAATGTTCCCAGAAACATTTCCAACAAAATGATATAACAAGGATATAACACTCTGCTCTGGAGCACAGTGCCATACTGGAAGCCGGAGGCCCAGGATGCCCCACCCCAACCTGATCCTTATGGGAACTGCATGCACCAGGCAGGGTCACTCTGTCACACAGGCACCAGAGATGTCCCTGGCACATTAACAAGCACACCGAGGCTGCAGCAGCTTTCTCAGCCCAGCACTGCCTCCTGGACCAGCCATAAGACATCCCTGCAGAATCAAACAGGATCAAAGCACCCAACTCAGACCCCAGGCCCCAGCAGCCACATGTGCTGGCTCGTGCAGTGCTGCAGATGACCTCAGCATACCCTGCTGCAGAGCTTCCCAGCTATGCATCCTGGTAGAAACACGAAGAAGAAGCCAGAACTGCCAGCTGTGCAGGGCAGGAAGTGGGGAATGGGTGGGTGTGCCTGCAGCACAGAGTAGGGCGCAAAGCTGGGGACATGCCTGATGCTGGCAGGATCCCCAAGGACAATGTCACCAGGTGCCCTGCATGGCATCACTCCCACAGTCCTTATGTCATCAGCTGGAGTGCCTTCAGAGTTAAAAAAAAGGCATCTGGGATCTGCTGTGGTGGGGCTGTGGTGGGAAGGAAAAGCCCCTGGTCCCCACCCAGGGACGTTTTGGAGTCTTTCTACAGGCAGAAAGCCAAGAGGTGTTGGTGAGGAGCTCTGCCCAGATCTGGTGAAACCAGATGGGAAAAAACAGTATTTTCACAAAGCTTTCTTCCACCTCAGCACCAGCATGTTTCCACACAGCCTGGGCAACTCAGAGAGATTATTGATATTGAAATATGCACAGCTGCAGTGCCTGGACCCCCCCCCCCAACCCTCGAGGCAGAGGGAAGACAGAGCTGTGTGCCCCCCCAGCAGCAGAGATGTTGCTGTCCTCATAATCACTGCGGCTGCCTGCATGCACCCTGCCAGCCCAAGGGTTAATCTCTTTTCTCCTGACATTAGCATTGCTCTGCCTACTCGGGGGTTTTGGCTTCTTTGCGCTGCTCCTCCACCTCTTTCCACCCCTTGCTCAGTGAGAACAGAGGAGCAAAAGGAAACACCTTTGGCTGCAGTGAATAGGTAGCAGCTTTTGTATTTCCCTTCACTCCCCTGTCCTTCCCAGTGTGGTGACGTGGGGATTTCAGAGATTTCCTGAGCAGCTGTAGGATGCTACACCTTTAGGAGCTCGACGCTGACTCCTCCACACCCTTTCCCCTTCAGCACAACTCACACAAAACCAGAGGATTAAAAAAAAACCCAGCTGTTATAACACCAGCCTTGCACTCACAGTGCAGCTCTGCAGAGGGAGGATGCAGCCTTGGTGCATGGCTGGAGATCTGGGGACACTTCTGAGGCAAGGGAGGGAACTGTGGCACTCAGACAAGAGATGGTTTGAGCCCCCACTAAGCTTGTGGGCATTACCTGGTACATTGGATATAGATATTCACTGAGCTGGGGCTTTGCTATATAGATTTGAATGGCTGTCTCACTATGAGAAAGACACTGAGGCCCTGGGGTTGAACTTGATGATCTTAGATCTTTTCCAACCTTACTGATTCTATCATTCCATGAATATATGCACTTTATTGCTTCTTTCTTTCTTTCTTTTTGTTTTTAATGTTGGGATCCAGGCAGTTTCTGCCTTCTGCCTTCAGAGGAACCAGGCCTGGCTTCTGTGCCTGGTGGCTGCTCCTCTGACACCTCTCCCATCACACTGACAGGGAGAAATGCTTTATTCTCAGCCTGTAATTCCTGCTTCTGCGTGTGGGACAGGCTCACACACCTTGTAACTATTTAACTTGGGCTCAGAACTCATCTCCTCATTATCCAGGTGTAATTACACTTGACAAAAGTACTGAATGCACCAAAGCACGAAAGCAAAAGACAGAGGGATTAAACTGATACAGCCTATCACTCCCTGAACATTATGCCCCCACAAAGAGCTCGAGGAAGAACTGGATGGATAATTGCTGGAGGATCATAGCTGTAATGACAGGGTGTGATCTCATGGGTAGCACCTGAGTACTCAGGCAATTATGGAAATTATAAAAGAAAATAAATTTCAGTGCTAAGATGGGAGCAGAGCGGGTTGTTCCTTTTACCATTTTCTTGTTGCTATTTCCTTAAGAGCAAACCAGAGAACCTGGAAGGTGCCTAAACCCAGTAATTAACAGCGGGTTTGCAAAGGCACTTGGGGCCCAAGAGCTGCCACTGGAATCTATGGCTACGAAAGAAACAGAGAAATATATAGAAAATCACAAGAGCTCGAATCACAGGGGACGTGCAGCTGCAGTGGGCATCACACTGTGGGCTGGGTGGCAGCAGAGCTGTGCGGGGCCTGAGCAGACTTTGCAGCAGGTTGATACGCTGTTGAAAGCTTGCAAGAAGGCTGTTGCAAGAGGACAGCGTGATTTTCTTGTAAAAGCTTTGCTGACACTGCTGGGGAAGACTCCGGGCCGGGTGAGGTGTTAGCACTGGTTGTAATGTGGTGCACCTGCCAGCTCTGCTGTTTGCCTTACATGAATGAAAGGGGAAAAGCAACAAATAGAGGGAGATGGAAAAGAAGCACAGAGAGAAGCACTGAAAAATCACCTAGAACATTCCAAAGTGTAAGTACTTGAAAACTCTCCGTTGAGCAATAGCAACATCTGCCTCTCAGACTACCTACAACAATCAGCACTGAAAAGCTGAGGTGTTAACAGCAGTGGGAACCTTAAATCTTAGGCTGCTGAAGTGAGAAATGCACGTGCACTATTCTTACCAAGAACAAAGAAAGCAAAACCCATATTTCATCACAACAAGCTTGATGCTGACCTCTGAATAAATAGCTATCTCTCATTAGCAAGCTCAAAATAAAACACAAAGCAAGCTCTATCGAAAAGAGCCATTACAATTATGTATGTAGACACTAATGACACGTATCGATCAGCCTCGTGTGCAACCCCCCTACCTGCATAATTCTGCCACAAATCAACATGGCTATGATTGCTTTCTTTTTTTTTTCTTCTGGTGGATAATAATATTTTAAAACAAACAAACAACAACAACAAAAAACAACCAGCAAGACATGAATGTAAACTTGATAGATATAAACCTTTTAGATAAGAGTGTATGAAAGTCACAATGTCTAGTGTTTCCCTTTATGAGCACTTTGCTATGGTGAGGGAAATGGCAAAGCTGAGAGGATTTGAACCATCAGAGTTAGGACTGCTGAGTTCTGGGATGGGACCCCAAACCTCCAGCTCTCTGCTGGTGTTAACTGGGGTAGCAGCTCTACCCAAATTCTATTAGCAAAGTGTTGGACTCAGTACACTTTTCCTCCTCTGGCTGCCCCATTCCTATGGAGCCCCTGGCTGAGCACTGTGCCTTACATGGGTCCTAATGCTGTGCACAGTGCTGCGTTGTATCGCATGGGCTCTGCAGGGATGTAGAAGAGGTTGGGCTTCCCTTAGGCAATGAAACAAAATCAAATTAGAATAAAAAGAGGATAAAATCAAAGAGGATAAAAGAGCAAAAGAAAAAAAAAAAGCAATATAATAATAAAATAACACAAAATAAATCCGAAGTGCTTTGCTGGTCATTCTTCCTATCTTCCAAGCATTTTGGCTGGGTTGTGCCATCAGGGCTGCCTCAAGGGACCACACTGCTCCCTGGGGAAGGCATGCTTGGAGCAGACATCCATTTGTCATTAGGTTCTGAGCGGTGCCCATGAGCCGGCACACTTGGCTGTCTCCAGGTGTCACATCCTGTAGGATCGATGGACCGTGACTGCCTGATGCAGGAACAGCTGATTTTTATCTTCTTAAAGGCAGCATTCGCTCTGTGGGCTTTGTTGCAATATACAAAATCCTCCTAAATTAATTAATTAATTAATTCAACCCCATACTAAGTGCACCAAGGATCGTACTGTCACCGATAGAAACTTCTGACAACTTGCGGGTAATAGTTAAATCCATTCAGCTCTGAATACTTTCAAAACTGATCAGACCTCTTTTTTTAAAGCCCTGAAGTGCTTTTAACTCCCACTGAAGCCAATCAGGGCTCTTTGAAAGCAGAGAATGGCAGCGGTAGCCCTTGGAAGACGTCAGCTCTACTGGGGAGATTAGGAGCAGAAAATAGGTTACCCCTCCCAGCAGAAAAATGCAGATGTGAATTAGCTCCTCGCATGTAATGACGTTTAAAAGCTACATTCAGTGAGTCTTATTCAGAGCGAGGAACAACTCTGAAAGAAATCCATCAACATTAATTTGATGCAGACAAATAACTGTTACTCAATGAGAGCAAAACTGCAGAATCGGAAAATTCATGCATCCCGTCAGAGAGTTGAATGATACCCCCACCCTCAGAACTCTTCAGACAAAAAAATGGGTAAAGTACTCCTTTCATTCAATGTCTCGTTAAAAAGAATAATAATTATTATAAATAGGTAAAAATATGCTGAAATTGGAAAGAAAAGTGCTCATCTTGAAGTATCAGAGAGCTGCAATAAAAATCTCTTTGCTCAGGTTCTGCATTTCTCCCCTCCCTGGAGAATAAAAGGGGAAGCAGGAAGAGCAGGGAGCGCTGCTGGGCTGTTCGGGATGAGGGCTTTGCACAGCACTCAGCATGGGAGAAAGTAGGGGAAGCCCCGTGCTTCTTGCCCAGCAACACTGATCTCGTTTTGGCTGTACTTCTTCCAAACAAACCTCTTCATTTTCCCTACTGAAAAACGGAACTGATCCCATCAACAGTGGCAGCAAGCAGGGCAGCACCGCCTGGTTCAGAGCAATGCACGGTGAAATGCAGAGGGAAGGGAAAACTGTGTGCTGGGGAGGTTATCCTAATGAAAACTGGAAGGAATACCCTGTGTAGGCAAGATTTCCCTGTCAAAACTGGAGGGAATACCCCCTGCTCTGTGTATCTCAAAGACTTTTAAGAAACCATAACAAATATGTACAATAATGATATTTCAACCTTAATCGTTTTATAGGCTGCAATTAGTTCCTGTTAATCTGCCCAAACATCTCAGTGATGACAGCGCTTCCCCGTAGTCACATAATAAATCAGGGTCTGAGAAGCAAAGAAATCTGAGAGATTTTTATTCAGTCCGATTCGTATGCCGGGAGAAGTAATTTATACCCACTCAGATTCACTTGGATATATTTAGGCTTGTGTCTGAATTTGTCCTTAAAGTGCTTATGGATGGGTACTGAGAGAGCAAACCTTTGGCACCTGCCGGTACCTGGGCTGCTGCTGCTGCGTGGTTTGTTTTATGACAACATGGGAGCCCTTTTGCCATCCCTTAAAGAGGGCACGGAACTAATTTTTAGCTCATTACGAAGGTAATCTTCCCTTGCTTATTTGACTTGGGCTGTTTCCATAACATCTGCTTTCATGCAAAGGCGCTCCGCGCTGTATGTGTATAAGCAGAGCTCTGTGTGGTTATATTCACATGTTGTTCGCTTAATGAAATTCTGGCAGTTGTCCCATGTTTGAAACACATCTGAACCACAGAAAACTCCTCTGCGCTGTTGCTATCCAAGAACCCAGAGAGGAGGGAGGTGGCATCACTCGTCGTTTCTTAAGGGAGCTGAGCTAAAAATATCAGGAAAAGAGAGCGCAGATGTGTTTCCAAAAGAACAACAGCACACAGGGCAGCTCTGGGTCATGTGCTGAAAGGTCTTAGGGTAGTGCAGAAAGCTGGCTGCCAGCTCCTGCTGACGATGTGCCTTTGGGTGAGCTGTGGGTGCCATGCGCAGCAATCTGCCTTTCACTGTGCTCGTGTGCAGTCCTCCAAGTCATGCAATGCCATGTCTCTACAGTTCTGAGCACCTCCAGGGACAGTGACTCTCCCACCTATCTGGGCAGCCTGTGCCAATGTGTCATCACTCTGATGGGGAGCAGGAGCTGTCACAAGCTCACAGTTAAAGCCCTGTAATAATTTTCTGGAGAAGTCGGACGATGGGGCAGGGCCACTCTTCCCCTTGGGCAGTGACATGGCAGGAGATGGCTTTGCCAAAGCCAAGTGCATTCTTCACTGCAACACAAACCCTGCCGCGTGCTCTTTGTCAATGTAGAGATATCTGTTCTCCCTTTCACAGCAGAAAGAAACACCTGTATTCTGAAGCTGACCCAAACCTGAATGTTTGCAAAGAAAACTGACCAGCTGGGGTGTCAGGAGCTGCAGGAGAGCAGTGTGTGTATTGTGATGAAGAGGCAGAAAGCTTCTGAGGGCTTACACTGCTTGCATCATCTCTGAACGTGATGCAATGGGTGCGTTGCTCCACAGCACTGCATCACTACCAGGAACTGCAGCTACCAGTGGGCGTTCAGGTGGAGATGCCCTGAGTCACAGAAGGCATCAGCTGGACGAGCAGATGAAGGACCTCGTGTTTTTAGGATTTTATTTATTTTTTATTGATACTTTCAGACCAATCCAGCCAGAAGCCACGCGTCTCAAGAAGGACTTCAAAGCACAGAGCTGTAAGAGCTGATCTCAGACCTCAGCAGCACTCTGGTTGGAGCCAAGCAGCCTGCATACCCTGCAGCCTACATGAGTGGAGGCTGCACCTGCACACTGTGTGTAGGTGTGCTGAGGGAGAGCTACCTGGGATGGCAAGGAAACGTTCACCCACCGCCGCAAAATGTTGTCAGAAGACAAAATGAATCCCCATCCTTTAACCTTTTAATTGATTTTAATTATTCAAAGCCCTTTCTTTCCTTGCTGAATTATCAATATGATACAATATTGTTGTAAGAGCCTCAGCGCCTTGTGAGATACTTAAATCTGAATAGCTGGGCAGCCAGAACTGCTCTGCCTTTACAACACACAGTGAGACCTTGCAGTGCTCAGCAAAGCCTGCTCAGCAGCATGACTGTTCTAACAGATCTCTTCATTTCATGGGGATTTGTTGGAGTGGATTCCACACAATGCTTGAAAAATGTTATGAGAGATTATTGTAATAAGGCAGAAGCCACTATGGCAGTTAAGAGGAATTTAATCTTATTCTACTACCACATAAAATGGAAAGAAGTGCTGACATGTCAGCCCACCACCGGCCTATTGCACTAACCCTGCTTTTCCGTGATGCAGCTGCATGTTCCACTTAAGCACAAGTGTATATTCCATAAAAACCCTTCTCATCCTCTGCTCTCCCCAGTTCATCCCTGCAATTGGTTGAGCAGTGTGTGCTGGCACAGGAGGCAGCAGTGCTTCGGCACACGTGGGGTTCTTGCCATGACTCATTGCTGGAGGGCTCATCCTGGCCTCAGTAATGTGCTGAATCTGTGCTGCTGCTCCTCTCAGCCTTCCTGCTCTCAGATGTGACTTCTCCAGGCCTTGCATGAGGGCACTCAGGTTTCTCACCGCCTGCCCTGAGGTACTGCTAGCAGAAGGGTAATGCTGAAGAGGACACACAGGTCTGAGGGCTTGGTGCCTAAGGGATGCTCCTGAAACACCTGTGCACGCTTACACACAGGTTCACTGGGAGGCTTTGCAAAGGAGGAAGGCCATCCTTAGGAGAGGCTCAGGATGCTCAGAGGCTCAAAGTTACCCCAGGCCTCACTCTTCTCACCGCTCTCCTATTCCCTATCACACAAGCCATCCCTCCAACTTCCCAAGGCATCCCCCAGCCTTCCTGCTTCACATGATCAGACTTCCTAGGGCAGACTTCATCCCCAGGGCTGAGCCAACTTACCTCACCCTGCTCTAATCCCTCCCTCTGATAACAGTCACCTATCTCTTTCACAGCCTAGATATAAATGATGAAGGCAGTCACCCTTCCAGCTCCCCTCTGGAGAGATTACTTTTCTAATTCAGTCTCTCTGAGGAAGCTCTATGTGAATCATTGCTAGAAGCAGCTTCAATACCCAGCCAGAAGATGCATGTTTGGAAGTTTGTGAGCTGCTGAAGAGAAGAACCCTTTTGTATAGAGATTTGCACAGTCTCCAACTAAAAGGGACTTACTTTCTTCTGCATCCCTGGACACTGCTGTTACACAGATGCAAAAGGATCGGCCATAGAGGTGTTAACTTTGGCCTAGGTGCAGGAGTAATTATATAAGGTGGGAGCAGCAGCCTGTGTGTTCACTGTGGGGTACCCCAAACACCTGCACCAAGTGTTAAGGAGCTAACACTGACAGGGAAGGGGGAACAGCCCCTTCCTTTGTCCATTTCCCTTATTCATCTGACCTATGTGCCAAATAGTCCCAGTATCAAAGAGATAGGCACAAATCCAAACTGGGATCCACAGACTTGAATCTTGGCTCAGGTGCAGATCTTCTGCTCATCCTTATGCAAATCAGACAACTCCTGCTTATTTCATCACAAAGTGGGAGGAAGGATAAGGCTTACGTAGCCTGCAGTACCTCCCAGGAGTATTAGGAAGGTTAATTAGTTAATGTTTCTGAAGTGTTATTATACATGTGCCAAACAAAACTAACAACAAGAGGAAAAGATGACACGACAGAGAAAATAAACAAACAAAGCCAAATTAAACACAGCAAAGGGAGGGGACTCTATGATATTAAGCCCGATATTGTAGAATAAAAATAGATATTGATGCAACTTACACGATCCATAGAATATGCAATGCAAAACTGTTGGTTACATTGCATGTGGAGACTGATTATAAAAAGCAAGCTTTTATTTAAGTTTTAGGCTTCTGTGACAGTGGTTTATTTTAATGACATGCAATGCTTCACTTTGCATTTGTGATTTCAAGACCTCCATAAGTTGATGTAAATGCTAGCTGCTGGGGCACAAGATAAAATCATGGCTTTTACTTACTTTCAGAGTGTCACATAAATGTGAAAAATTGAAGAGTTGCTCCAGGCCAGAATGCTACGTTCTGACATTGTGAGAATCTCTGCATCATACACACCCTGCTCTGATCAGGGAATGTTTGTACTGGCATGTGCTGAGGAAGAGGCAGAAAGCAAAGGACAAAGCAGCTCGTGTTATCTGGATCCAGAAGCAGTGTCTCCTCATTCCCATGCTGCTTCACGATATGGTATGTAGGGAAGCTGGGAGGTAAAAAAAGACATCAGCAGGTATCTTAAGTGTGTGAGATATTCTCAGTGGATCCAAGGAAGATCACGGTATTTCTTGTGATTAAGTCACTTGGCAAGGTCAGAATCAATCCTCTCTCAGTGCAATCCTCCAGATGGAGGGTTCAGAGGGAAGCATGCCTTGCTCCATGATTTTGCCTGGTTCTGTAATCAAATCTTGCAAAATAAAAACTGCAAGTCAAGGCACTGAGGAAATGTCATGAAGAAGAAACCCCGAAATAAGTACTCATTGAATAAATCCATCCATTTTAACTTGTAAGGAACAGGAACAGTGTCTAACCCAGCACGTCTGTTCTCAGCTGATCACTGAATCACAGTCTGACTTTGAGCACAGCACTTTAATCTTGCTTAGCTTTGAGTTTCTCCTCCAGGAAGGGGAGATAACAGAGTACGTGTGCACCAGGCTAAGCAGAGGCACTGTCCCAGGGCAGCTGCACTCCCAGGGGACAGACAGCACTTGGCTGTCCCTGCTCCATACAGACACACAGGCTCAGGGACAGGGATGTGCACTCAGGAGGATGCTCTCTGAGTACATCCAAGGCAGCACTGCATTCCAGGTCACTGATGCCTGTGAGGGTGGCACCAATTTGCAGCCTGGCGTGCCTCTGGGCACTTTGAACCTGTTGTCCTTTTGCTTCTGCTGGGACATGTGCTTCTGTGCTGCACGTGCAGGAGGACCTTAGAGTTTACTGTATGGAAGGGGTTCTGTCCCTGTCCTGTGTGGGACAGTGTCTCTGTCAGCATTACAGGCTGAAGGTTGCATTGGTAGCAGCATCAGTGTGGAGCAGAAACCAGCTTGCATGGCTTCACTCAGAATTCTAGCAGATGTGACTGCAAACTCCATGGAATGTGCCAAGCTGTGTCAGTCACACTGAGCCTTTCTCCTGCAAGCCCCAGCAAACTGGTCAAGGATTTTTGGTAGGCTTTGTGTGCAGCAGCTTTTCTCCATAAGCTGACAGTTGTTGTCTGAAAGGGACATTTATACCAACACAGGCACACCTCCTTCCATGCTATGCTCCGGATTCTGTCCTTTTCCTCTCCTTCCCATTAACTTGCAGTGCATCAAGCTGAACAGGTTTAGTCCTTCCAGGTCCCACTAAAAGCTGTGTTTAATAGCTTGTTTCATGTAGGCAATGCTGCTCAGGGGGACTCGTGACACACACCAAAGAAAGAGCAGGACGAGCTAAAATGAAGGAGGTTCTCCTCCATTAAGTGAGCTTCTCCATCTGGCCCATCTTTTGCCTCTGGCATATGCACACATAAGCATAGTGAATACCTGGTAGCAATGCTCAAAGCACCACGTAAAGGAAGAGAGAGGAAAGGGAAAGAAAATGTGATTATGAAACATCAGAGTGGATTTGATTGCGTCAAATTCCTCTGGAGGAAAAGACAGAGAAAAATTACCAGCACGCAGCACTTGAAGTCAATAAATGAAATTTACCCAATTCAGCAGAGGAGTCGGGGAAATCATTCTTGATTTGTCTTTGGTAGATTGACAAAATCTCTGTTAAAGTTGTTTTAATGCATTTGTAACAAGGCTTCCAAATGCACTGAACTCAAGCCAGATCTCAGCTTAATAGGACCAGCCCTTCTTGTCAATCAGATATGTAGCTGGTGAGAAAAATAAACCTTTTTTCTGTGCTCCTTATTCTCAACTTGGGCAAAGAGCCCAAAAGTGTCTGAGTTTCACTTTGCTGACTTCTTGAAGGAAAGTGTCCTTAGAGGAATGGAAAAGCCCCACGGTGCCTGCAGCACAGTGGAACACACCCAGCCCCAAAGTGCCCCTGTGTCTCCTTTGTATGGCATCTGTAGAAGTCAGCAGTGTTATCATGTAGGTAAGCTGTGGGCTGAACTTGGCTGGTTGATAATGGAGTGAGATGTTACAAAATGAAGGTAGGTTTTGCTCTATGTGAGTCAACATCATTAATGAATTAATTCACTGCTTAATTAATATACAAAGCCACTGAGCATTGTTGGCAGATGAACCGTCAGCACAACACGTTGCTCAAAGGGTCACTGGATATTTCATTTTTTCTTCACCCTGCTTGTGTCGCGGACTGAGATCATATGCCAGGTGCTGAGTCACGGTGTTGCAATGGAACTGCCGGGAGCTGAGCTCCTCGGAAGAGCAGCTCTTGTCCTCTCCATCTTTGAATGAAGAAGGCAAAAAATCAGACGTAGGGGACTGTGGAAACCTTCCTCCCTCTTTTTAAGCAGGTCAAAATATCTGGGCAGTCAACTCACTCTCACATGTGTGTGTTTTATGGTTGAGAAACAAGATTATTTATATTCAAAAAAGGAGAAATACCGTATCACTCAGTGTTGCAACTAATAAGGAGAGCTAGAAGTCTTACTGATGTGGTGCTTCACCAGAAATCTGTGAAACTCAACATAAACTTTGGTCAGAAATGAGATCTGAAGCCCTCAAAAGGTTTAGTGAATCTTTGCTAAATTGCACATTCATTAATTGAAGATAAAACCTGGCAAAACAGAGAATCCTCAGTGCACCCAGACTGAGGTACCCAAAATGCACTGAAGTCTTTGGGACTCCTTCCATGCTTTCCCATAGACTTCAGACAAGGGTTTGAATGAGAAGTTCGGGATCTCTTCTCTGTGGGGTACAAAGGAGAGGAGTGGTTGTGTACAAGGAGGAATACAGCAATTGGAAGCAAGGGGAAGACATGATTACAGAGAAAGAACTGCACAGGGCATTTTGCAAATCTGATTCTTTATCAGAAAAGCAGTTTCACAACTATGCAAATATGCAGTGATTCTGTGCATTATTATTATTTTTCTTAATCTCTCTCTAATTGCACAAGAGGCTTCTTTGCTGTAATGAAAGCATCTGCCATTCTTTACCCGTATTTGCACTGCTCTTTTTCTTACAGACACATGGGGAACATGGAGTGGAGGAACTTAGTCTGTTGGATAAGCAATTTCTACAGGGAAAAACAGGGTGCAGGGAGTTCACGGAGGGCTCTGACCCACTGTACCCTGTGCTCAGAGGCTGGTATACCTCTGTCAGAACTAAGCATGACTGAAACACATGACAGAGCTTCTCCACCTTCCAAAGTGTAACTCTGTGAACTTTTTTCATTCCACACACAAAAAGATAATAATCCCCTGCCATGGTAAACCTTTAGATGAACCAGAGGCCCCTGTCCTTTCAGAAGGCTGAAGTGCCTTTCTGCTGTCTTTGCTTCCCTCCTCACTGACAGCAGTTATCACTTGAAAGGATGTCCTCCAGGTCACAGCTGCTATCAGCAGGATGCTTTTGAGTCAGACCTGCTTGACAGACCTCCAAAAATTTAAGGGATTTGCTATGAGGTTGGTAGCATGAGTTATCAAAAGTTAATCACAGTTATTTACCTATAGCATTTTGCAGAACACCGGCTCTTGCATTTCAAACCATGGTAAAACTATGTGTCTAGAATGCAAACACAGAAATAATCTTGGTAATCAGAAGTTCATTAAGGGAGAGATACTGATGGCTCATTTGGCTCATATTCCATCAGGAAAGGACAATTCAGATTGTGCTTCAGACCTGCGTGCTATAGATTGCGTGGATGGCCTGGATGGCCCTGACTGCGGTAGGGGGTTAAAGCTTGATGATCTTTGAGGTCCCTTCCAACCCAAGCCATCTTATGTTTCTATGACTCATTTTGGCTGAAAGCTTTTCATAGGTTTCTGGAGGGAAGGAGGAAGAGAAGAGATCCAGAGCAGGAAGCATTGGGGTGGCTGGTGAGAAGATCCTCCAAAAAGAGATGGCAAAGGTAAATCTGGAATCACAATGAAGAACAGAGAGCAGATACAGGTGGAAGAACAAAGCACAGCTTTAAAATCCAAAATGAAGTGTTCCCCATGAAAAAGTGGCAGCTTTCACTTTGTAATGGTTTCTTAAAAAATAGCTATTTCAGAAATCAGGCAAAAATCCTGTTCTGGACTCAGCGGGCCACGAGGCAGCATCGATTCCTACCTTCAATTCTCACCGGTGTCAAACCCAGTTTGTCAAACCACTGCTATCAACACACTTTCTCTAAGAGACAAATAAAGAAAAGCCCAGTGAAACCTCCAGCTCTGCACTGTTAGCGGCTTGAGAGCTAATGATGGGTGAACCTCCAAAGGTCTGAGATGTCAGTGGGAGTTACGTGCCTGGATCAAGGACGTGATATGACCCAGATAAATCGAAGACAGAAAGGTAGATCAAAAATTGGGTCAGGCAGCCGTCAATGTTTCTTTAAAGATGATAGAGGAACAGTTTTTAACACTTCCGAGGAGTTTTGTTGATGTTCTTCTGTTCGCTCTTTGTTTAAAAAAATAAATACATTTTTCTTGCCTTCAAAATTCCAAGCTGCAGAAAATTTCCTCTTGTGATGAGAAGCATTCAAAACAAAAACATGTGGCCTGATTTGTCTTTTATAGAAATCAAAGGCTGTATTCTAAAGAGACTTCCTTTACCACACAAATGTAGCAGATGTTTTTTAAGATTATAGCTGCACAAGCAATCTACGGTTTGAATCTCAGAAGCATTTAAAGTTTTTTTTTTTAGAGGAAGAGTTTTTGTGTTATACTGTGATAAACTGCAACTAAGTAGGAAAGGGGCTGTCTGGGACAGGTAATTAAGGTGATGGTGTACAGTGAATTTGGCCAGCATTGTTTTCATTCAGGAAAATAAAGTTATAAATGGTCAAACCACCTAAGCTCAGTGTTTTGCTCCTGGGTTAATTAAAACACATTCTTAATGCAAATGGGGATGAGATTATTAGTATGGTAAAAACAGATGGACAGAGCGGGATAGCCCAAATGTTATATTTGCTTATGTGTTGTTAATCACTGAATCATTAGGGTTAGAAAAGATCTCTTAAGATCCCCAAGTCAAATCCCATCCCACCCCGCTGTGCCCACTGACCACGTCCCTCAGTGCCACATTTCCATGGTTCTGGAACACCTCCAGGGACGGTGACCCCACCACCCCATGGGCAGATGTGCCTCTGCATCACCACTAATAAGACATAATGGTTTAGTGGTCACTGCCCATGAGCAAAGCCACTGTGTGCACCGGAGAAAGCAGGGCTGGAACTGAGGGCTGGAAGGGATCACAGGGGGTGATCCTGTGTAAATGTGTCTGGGTTCAGCTTAAAGTAAAATGTCGGATCTTGATCCTCCCTTCTGTTCTTAGTAATATTCTTTGCTCTAACTGCACAAGTTCATTCAGTTCCCAAGTGACTGACCAGGCAGAATTCTGCAGGAGTTCTGCCACCTGCGGGATGCTGAGCTGAGAGTCCTGCAAATCAGATTCTACCCATTTCCTAAGCAGGAAAGTGAGGATATAAAGCATTTCTACAGCCCTCCTAATGGATCCCAAGGGTATTGGTCACTGTATATTCCGGTAAGACAATGAGAGGGGAAAAAACGGGCAGTAGGAGATGAGGGGTGACAAGCCAGGTTGTGGAAAGGGTCATCCCTGGGACACTCACTGCATTTCACCACTCTGGGCTCTGCAGCAAGCAACTGCAGGGTTGAGGATGGGACATTCAGCTAGTGAGCACAAACTGCTGCAAGTGCTGCCCAGGACATCAGCCCAGCCCTGTTTGCTTCAGCATCACCATCAGCTGCACCATCAACAGAAAATCAAGCACTTGGTAACTAGCAGAGGAGGTGGAGAACGTTGAGTTTTGTGTCAGAATTAGATATTGCAGTTGTTGCTCTCCTGGTAAATGTGAGAGTATTGCTGGCAGGAAAATATGCTGCGTTATTCCAGGATTGCTCTCCCATCACAGGAATTGTGTATTGATTTTTCTGAACTATTAACCCACTCTTTTCAGGAACGTGGTGATGGATGGTGATGTGGGTTAATCCTGCTTCTCCAGTCAAGCCTGCTGAGGTAGATCCTGAGAGCTACGTTACTCTGTGCATTGCTCTGTGCACAGCCATTGCCTCCAAGAGAAAACTCCCAGACCATCTGCAGGTGGTGGGACATGGACTGGGACCAACCCCATGCCCAGCCCAGGCTGGAAAGCTCTTTCTCCTCTGTGCACATCCTTTGCAATGCCATTCTCATTTTTCATTTGGTAATTCTTTTCTTCTTTAATTTTGAGAAATGTAGAAATGCAGCAATCTTTTCCAAATTTGGGAGATTTAGTTGTAACCCATTTACTGAACCAGAGTAAAGCATCCAGGGGAAAACAGAGAGGCAGGTGACGTAGAGCAAGTGTCACCTTTAAACCTCTTTTTGTCACCCATGTTGTCTGGAGGAAGTGTAACTTTCATGTTTTACTTCCCTCAATGTTGGGCAATGCAACCTGAGCACACAGCAAACATGCTCTTGCCCTTGCTTACACCCTCCCTAGTTTTCCCGAGCCTCTGAGTTATACATTAATGTCCAGATAGGAGTTTCCATTTGTTTATTTATTTGTTTGTTTCTTGGACAAGATAGCAGCAGAGCAACCTGCAGGTTTCCTGGTGCAAGAGGTCAGAATCAGGGAGTAAGTGAGAAGTGGAGGGCAGGGGCAGGGAAGCAAAGGGCACTGCTGCTTCCCCATCAGCTCTGCCCTTCTGCCATTTGCTCCGTATCATGCAATGGGAAGTGGCTGCATGACTGCCCTGTCTCCTCTCCTGCAAAAGAGCAATGAAATTCTAACCTGGCCCCAGAATTGCAAGACAAAGAACAAAACTTGGAACAAAATTGTTGTTGGGTGCATGTGTAAAAAGAGAAGAGGGTTTGCTGCACCAAAAAAGAGCATTAGAAGTAATGCTTTTAGTGTATGCTGATGGTTTGAGAGTATGCACTCCAGGAAAGAAGCCTTAATTAACTCTTTTTTTTTTTTTTAATTATTATTTTACGTTTTGTCACTTCTGAAATGTTCCCATTTACCAGATTGTCTAATGATGGCAGACACCACCTGAGAAAAATTGTTAATTCCCATAATGATCGCTCCACAGTAAAAGCTGGCACCTCTTTTGGAATCTCCAAGACCAGTGTTCATTTCTAAAAGCTCCGACATTATAACTGCAATGCATCACTATCAGCACATCATCTCCCAGATCTAGATGCTCTTCTCTAAAGACTAGAGAGGACCAGTATTACGATAATGAAATTTCCAGCTACTGGAAAACAGTGTACCAAAATCAGACTTCGGTTACATCAATTGAAATTGTTTCATATTTCAGACATCAAATTGTCTTTCACAGCTATCATGCAAACACATTCATATTTTCCAGTGGTTAGAGGATTTAATATGATTTATTAACAAGGCTAGGCCAAATAGATAGGGCTTCTAGTCTGCTTTGGGCTTTTTGAGCCATTCCACGTTCCAGGATGGTGTTTCCTTGCTGTTCCCATTCACCCTATGTGAAATCATAACTGTGGCCCTGCACTGAGAGAAAAAAACAACACCTAGAAATGAGCCACAGCTGAGCCCAATGGCCATCACAGAGCTTTTGATCACCACTCACATACAGTTAAATTGTGGGGGAAGTTTTGTCACGATGCTGGCAGAGCTGAGCTGCCCAGAGCTGACATCTCACTAAAAGACATCTCCATTAGCTCAGGCCAGCAAGAGTTCCTGCCCTGTTTAATTCAGGCTTCCTCGCTCTTTAAATGAGACATTTACTGGAAGACTTTACAGCAGTGCTTGCAGGCTGCTGAGTGTGGAGAGATTGTGTTGAGTGGAAGAGTGAAAATGGAAATGTAAAAGCAAGAGGAGCCATCTCGGAAAGTCTGTTGATGGTGGTGGGGTGGGGAAAGTGAGAGAAAAAAGCAAGTCCTAATCAGCTGTTCTTTTCTCCAGAAATTCTATAGCCACAATATCTGAATGTGGCTATATCCAGAATAAATAGGGGAACCCTTGATCTAGTCAAGTAAATCCTGAAATAATGTAGGATTTAGAAAATTAATACCATGCGTATCACAGACATGACCTCTTCCTTTCTCAGGTGAATCAAAAGAGAATCCGGGCGCTGACAATAAGGCCAAGAAGGAGAGTTAGCATCATTTCAAGAGGAGTGGAAACAAGTCCTAACCTGATGTGTTCTTAAAACAAACCTCAGGACTGTCAGAAAAGACCAGTAAGTACTGCTTGAGATATAAAAGGGGACAAATTTCACTTGCACGGTCCAGCACTGTGCCCCATTTATTCTCTCTGATAACCTATGGATGAGCAAATAAATCCAGGATATTTCCCACTTAAATTTAAACATCTATTTGAGATAACAGAGGCAAACACTGCTTGTCCTATCCCTCAATTACAGTCAGGATACAGACCAGCCCTGGAAAATGCAGTCCACCTGAGATAGCTTATTTTTGTCCATTTACCTAAGAAATTATCTAGACAGATGATGCCATTAAACCAGGTATAACAGATCAGGCTATTGGTGGGTAGCAGCAACCCAAATGTTCTGTGGTAAGTTTGAAACATTTGCTGAGAAAATATTAGAAGGCACATAAAAATTCATTACAAATTCTGCTCTTGTTCTCAGCCACTTCTATTAGATTCCCAGGAATACTGTAGCAAATTATTTTAATGAGAGGAAAGTCATGGGAACATCTGTTTTTTTTAAAAATATTTTTTATTTTATTGAAAGCAAGAGAATTCTGTATGGCTTGAAAAAGACTGAATAATTTTCTAGGAGATACAGCTTTATCAAATACTCACATAGCACAGTATGGGGGAAAGAACTACCCAAAACCTCTCGCCTGTGCCATTTAATGAGGCAGACTGAGTGATCCTTTTTCTCTTCTGGACTGAAAGTCTATTCACTGAAACCAAATTCTAAATTCTTACCTACAAATATAATAGTGCAGAAATCTAAATCTCTTCTAATGATTGAGTAAAAAAACCCAGCAACTCCACATCACCATGTCATCAAAAAACTGCCACCACAGAACATTCACACCAGGACCCCAACTCTGTAACAGCAAACCTGCAATAAGAAAAACAGAATAATTGTTTATTAGGTAAAGCTCAAAGAACTGGTGTGCGTGGCTTCTGTCTCCAGCAGCCCAGCACCACGTTCAGTGTGTAAGAGGGCTTTGGAGGGGCAACAAGTCAATGACTTGCTTCTGCTTGAGGACACTGTAACACGAGTCTACACGCTGCTTCTCAATTAATTTTCCATTGACATCCTCTTCTACCTGACTCTGTTTGCACAGAGAATTAATATTTGCAGGACTAATGGAACCATCCTGAGCATCAAGGAAGAGAAAAGAAAAATGAAAATGAGGGGAGAGACCCCTCTGCATTTTCAGTGTTGTGTTCAGCAGCTTTTTCTATTAATTTGGCAAGTGTGTTGGGCTGGTGACTAAACATGGCTTATCTTTAGAATTAGATGATCCCTTCAGAGTTACTTAAAAAGAATAAAACACTCAGGGAAATTAAAATATATATATCATATTTTACTAAAACCCCATTAAACTGTCACACCCTCTTCTTTCTACAGTTCCTCTGGCACTTTCTGAGCCTGCTAGTGCAGTAAGAGACAATAGATCTCAGCTATGGGCATTGCTTCCCCTGTCTGGGCTATGCTCAGCCTTTGCACCACTCAGATGATCCAACAGGTAAAGCAGACAGGATTGTAAATGCAAGCTTATTCACTGCTTTTCACTATTCTTGTGTATGGTAACTGTTGAGTCATGGGCCTGATCCACTGATTGAGCACCTGGGGAAAGGTCTGGGTCAGCCCTGGGAGCACAGGTGAAGGTAATTCAGATGTGGGACCAGAAGGTGTGGAGCCTGGCTGCATCTCTCTTAGACCCCATTTAAGGGCTGACTGCCACCAAGGAATGATCTCTGGTTGGAAATCCCTTCTTTGTGGAGTTTCCCTTGCAAGCTTGGCTCTTCAGAGATGGGTGAGCACTTTTGTAATGCCTTTCCATTCATGCTAGTCCCTTTGTTATTTCATCTCTTCAATTGCTATTCCACCACACTGATCTTTCTGATTGTTGCAACTTGACAGTAGCTGATTGTAGCCCCGTCATCTGCAAAGTTTTCCTCAAATCTATATGATTCTGCATAGAAAGTCATTTGCTTGGGTCCTAAGGTCAAGTTCTGCCTCATAAAGTAAATAAAACACACTCAGGAATGAATACCAAATCCATCTGATGGAGATCAGTTGATATATTTGTGAGTAACTTGATTTATCCTCCAGTGAAGTGGGAACTAGCTGTGTGCTGCCCACAGGACCAGACCCCAGTCATGCTGTGCCCAAGGACCATGCAGGGAGAGGAGATGAAGTGGGCCAAGCTTGTGCCAGGGAGCAGCTTAGCACTGTATAAACAGTTTTATTTCAGTCCTGGGAATGCTTCCAGATATGTTTGAGTTTACTAACTTAAATGCAGCCTTGAAATCCCTGTGTCTGGAATGCCACTCCAACATTTCCTTTGCAAGCAAAGAGAGAGGTCATATGGACATAACCACATCAATTTAATAAAGTAGACTGTAAAAAGCAAGCAATTATAAAAAGGCAAAACTGACTTAACAGGATGGTAACTGGAACCCTTTTATAAAGTAGGTTTACATTTTCTACATAACACAGTAGTTTGTTCTTGCTGGAGTGGATTACAGTCTCTCCAGTTGGGAATGTTAGTAGAAAGCACATGTTTATCTCTGAACTGTTAACTGAAATCATGTTGTTATGCTTTATTCTAACAAGCAAGCATTCCTAGATGCATGACAGGTCATAAAATATCATGATTAATACCAGGAAGTAATTCAGAATAAGATAAGCCCTCTTAACCAATATACATTCCTAGGATTAGGCGAATGTTTGATCAAGGTGCAAGGCAGTCTAGAAGAAGTAAGACAGAAGGATGAAAAGGAGGAAGAGGCTGAAGGAGAAAACAATCTCACCTGGGATTTGACTTAAGACTGCATTTTTATGGTTCCCCCAAATTCATTTCTAATTTTCTAGTTACTTTTCTGATGCTGCGAATGTTTGCGTATTCTGTTTCAAATGAAAGTGTCTGCACTGGTCATTCTGCTAAAGCTTTTTACACACATCTTCCATTTTTTTTACAGACAAGCCTGGATGCAAATATTTGTAGTCTGGAGAAGCAGTTTGGCAACCTAATTTATAAGCGTTAATGGATAATTGTTAGCAATTAAATGTTTGATTACCCAACTGAGCCTATGGATCAGGTTGCTAGATTTCCATCTGCTAATAGCTGTGTGCACAGGGGATCATGGGGCTGAAAACAGGAGCGAAGACAGGGGTGTAAAGAAGCAAATCTAACTCAGCACACATGAAGCTCGGTTTGTGAGAAAACGTGAAGCTTCACCTCTCTGTTCCTTTTGTAACTCTGCATTCAAAACTGCAGTGCAAGTGTCAGCAGATTTAAAAGGTGTCCACTATATTACAGATGAAGAATTAGATCAGTGTCTAATTTGAAAGCTCAGAATTAAGGCAGTTTTAAATGGATTCGTAGCAGCCTCCTTTCTATCTCCAGGCATAGATATAATGCTGGGAGCTCCTGGTCTGTCACCAAAGGTTTGGCCTTTGTCAAGGGCTGAGGCACTTGTCCCACAAACTTATTGCGCAGCAGTGGCTTCACAGTGTACAGCGATTTGGAAAACTTGGCTGGCTTTGTGTTTATTTTCCCTCTGTCTCAGCTGAATTGCCCTCACTGACTGCTGTTTAGCAACTGTGCAGAGTGGGAGACATGAGTATTGCACTGCCTACTGATGTTTGCATTGAAAAGCCCTGGATGCAGTGTGATCCCATAGGAAACAGATGGCTCCCTGCATGAGTAGCAGCTCTCAGAACCCCAGAGCTAAAAGGGAGGACTCATTAGATGACGGGGAGTTTCTTGAAGTCTGAAGGAAAGTAAGGTTCCCACCCCTGGCAGCACGGGAGCAGCACCACTACTCCACATCAATAAGTAATCTTAACATGGGAAGCAAAGGTTAATGACTAATCTGTTTACCTGAGCTTCATTAATCAAAGATTTACTAGAAGTCAGAATCCAATCGCTACTCAGGCACAGACAGCTCAGCTTCCAGGTTAAAGAAGACAACCACGCAGCCTGCACAGAGCGTGTAACTCAATACTGAGCAATTTTCCCAGTGTGTGGATGACAAAGGGGGGCATCAAAGAGAAAAGGCTCTAATCAGAAGGGATTATACTGGGGCTGCATGGAGCAGGGGGAAAGCCTTAGTCTCCAGTGATGGGGAGAAGAGTTCAGCTATGCCTAACAGCAATATTATCAACCATCTGAGATGATTATGGGGCTTTTTTTTTGTGTCATGAAATATTGTAGTCTTTTCCATTACAACTGATATCTCAATAACAGCACCTGTAAAGATTTCAAAGTTGCCAGAGGACTGCTGAAAATACCCAGTATGGGGGTGGGGAAACCATTGAATGGCAGGCACAGAATGTCCAGGGAGATGCCCTGCTACCCTTCTTTCAGTACCTGTACGAGGCGTGCTGTAAAATGCATCTGCTTAATGAGGCTATTTAGAACTTTATGTGTGTTGTGACAATTAATGTCCACATTATGGTTCTAATTATGATCCAGAGGTTAAAGGCACTAAAGAAAAATTAAATACTGGCTTGGGGTAAAACATCTCTTAAGGTTCTGGACTTCCTCTCCACCACACACACAGCCCGCAGACCTGTTAGTGGCTGTTGTTATCATGTGTGGCACCTCATTTTCTTCAGCATTTTTCTGCCACCAAAATGGGTGCCTCCTTAGCACATAAAATTGAGCTAAAACATTGGTTTGCAGAGGAAGATGCTGTCCAGGTGCTCTCACTGCTCTATCTGTTCACAAGGCATGGATGTCATTATCAGCATGTGGCAACCTTGGCATTGTTGTTTGGCATCCCTCAAGTCCATCAGGAACGATGTAGCCTGACAAGGAAGATTCTGTTTTTAATAAAACTCATTCTGGCTGAAGGCAATGCTTCTCTTTCTCTGGAGAGAATTATCAGTTACATATGAAGTTGCTTTTTGCATGCACAGAGCTGTATACACTGGGAACTACTTGGAAAGTGGGAGGAGATGTCTGTGCAACCACAGATACACCTTTGTGCCAGGAATGGTTTTTAAAGGCAATTTCTCATTTAACGTCATAACACTATGCGTTGTTTTAATGCTCTTTTTTCCTATCTGTGTAAGTTTGCAGCTCAGAGGAAGCATGCAGCCACCCTTGTTGTGAACAGAGCAATAAAAACAAATAAATACAATCAGATGAGCATTTGGAATTTATTTTGGAGAGTCTGAATCTGAAAGAGACACTCAGCTGGATGGTTTCACCTTAAGATGGTTGGGTCTTTTATGCAAGAACCGGGACTCTCCTTTATATAGAGTAGAAACTACACAGGGGAAGAACTTAAAGCAATCTTTGGGGATGTGTGGCTGGGATTGTGTTCTGTCCATCATTTAGCACCAGTAGGACTGAATTGCATAGTTAATAGCATAGATTTTTTTTCTATTTTTTAATGTGATTTAAATTAAAATGTGTGTATATATGTACCTAATATATACATGTTTTCTTACTGAGAGAAGCTGCAGTATCTCTGGCAATTGAAATTAATGAAAGATGCTGCGATCCTTGAAATCAATGTAGTTACATTGATTTATATTGGTGTAGGAACTGACCTTTGTGTTCAAAACAAATCCAATGATGGTAGAAGGAAAAAAAAATCCTAATAAATATACATAAGACAAGATTATCAGAAGTGTCTACTTCAATTACTGTAAAATCAGATCCAGGCTTATTTTCTTATAGTATAAAAGTAGCTGAATCTTTAAATTGAGCATCTATTCTTTGTCAGGTGAGAGAAAGATGAGAGAAGAATGAGCATCGCTGAAAATCCAGCATCATGGGGAACTGTCAAAGAAGGAAGCGAGGAAATACCCAACTCTTGGCCCAGCATGGTGTGGCACCAGCATCTCTGCACTGCTGTGTAATCCAAGGGAAGTATCTGTAGCAAATGAAGCTGCTGCAAGGGGACAAACAGACCCAGGTATCTCTGCCTGTTATCTATCCTGGCACCTGTATTTGTAGCTGGAAGTGCTCGCTCCCATGCCATTACTTGTGTGTTCACTTCTTTTCAGTCCCAGGAATGATCAGCAGTCAAATCAATGTGATCCTGTTACAACGCTATCACTTCTTATATATATTAAAAAGCCTTCCCAAAGCTACTTTTTCATTCCATGATATTAAGGGAATCAGCCGAGAATGCACTGATAATGCAATTACTACGAGATTGATGTTTTTAAATGCACTGTTGTTGACAAAAAGCCCTCAGAAACCTGAAATGTTAATCTGTTTTTCTTTTGCAAATTGAGTACTGCCTGCTGTGTACATCCTTTTATTACTGTAGAACTGCTCATAAGCTCCAGGCTGCTGGCATTTATTTATTAAAATAGAAAAAGTATGAAGAAGCAGCACTGAAATGTTTTTTCTGTTGGACTCCAAAACAAGAATAATTGGCAGATATGGGGGGAAAGGGGAAAAAAAAGAAAAAAAAAGAAAAAAAAAAAGAAAAAGAGATCCAAAATTCTGGCCCAGAAGTATTGACAGATGAGAACAGAAGGAACAGTGTCCGTATCCCCAGAGACTCAGAGTCAACGAAACAAAGCTGACTTTCACAACTACTTGTCTAGACAATCAAGAGGCTTTTTGCAGATTGATGCTTATGTTTAATAAAGAGGCCAAACTGCTCGAGTCTGCATGAAGCTGGAGGAAATAAAAAGCAAAATTCCACAGAGTGGTGCAAGAGCAGTATAATATAATTGCAGGGGTTTCAGAACATAATCTTGATGAAAATGGGCAGCTTTCCTAGCCAAAAGACACCTTCTGGTGTCATTTATCAACAGCTGCTTTAGAAACCTGAGGTATGCTGCAGTGATCACTCATAGGGAGCTTTGCTGTCATTGAAGACCAGATTTTTTCCACTTGTTCATTTTGCTCCTTTGAAAACAAGGAGCTGCACTATTATTCCTCTCCTAATCCCGAAACCTTAGAATCTAAGTAGCTGCTTTAACTTGAGCGTTGCTTACTGTTGTTTATTCTATAAGCACGTCTCAGAAGCACCTATAGTGGAAATTTCCCCCAGGGAGCTTCATATCTACTTGGAATCAGGAGTCATCTCTAAGGGAAAAACTAATTGGAATTGGGATTCCAATCACTGTTACATATGAATAAATTCAATTTTTAAAATAATAATAATTAAATTAGCAACAGTCAGTTATTCAACCTGAGATTTATTAGTGTTTATTACACTGCTGAATCCTGTTTTTCTCTTGGGATGGGACTGTTTACAGTTGTGCCTCAATTTTCTTTTATTCTCTTATATAATTCCCACCCCCCCCCCCCCAAAAAAAAAAAAAAAAAAAAAGGAGAAGAAAATATTGATTACATCATTTGGTTGCTTGACCTCCAGTTTCCCAGTTCCACCTGCCTTTCACAGAAGGAAACCATCCAAACAAGACACAAGACCTGCATGGTGTCTAATAGGATATGTGACATATGATGAGAGAAACAACATTAGTCTGCAATAGGTTCGTATTTAAATGGGCTTTAATATTCTTGGGAAGAGAATGCAATTACTGAACTCCTAGAGTCTGCAGAGTGAGGTCTGAAGTAATACCATCCATGCAAGAGTTGTAGCTAGAACAAACCAGGCTGTTATTGCAGCTTATAGGACATGCCCAGGGAGGTCTGCATTTGTACAATTCCTTTTGCCAGCCTGCATACCCTCTTAAGTTTGCTTTACTGACAGCTTTCTTATGCAGACCCTGGACTTATGACTTCTCTCGTATTAAGAGAATAACATGAAAACTGAGCACAAAGTATGTTAAGGGTGACTTTGAAGTGCCAGTGAAAGGGTGATTTATGGCTTGAATAGATCCCCCAATAATGTGACCATTTGTTCTTCCCATTTTTTTTTGCTGTTGCACATTATTCTTTTCCCATATCCTTCCCATGAAGTTTCATAACCTGACAAGTCCTCTCTTCTGATTTTCATTTTTCATTTTACTGTTGTTGCTCCTCTATAAGTAGGGAGGCCAGGAGCTCTTTTCTGGCTCCCACACTCAAGCCATAACCTGAATGCAAGGGATGGAGCCTGTACTCCATGTGCGCTTCTATGGAGCTGGTTGTCCTCAGCAAGAAAGAGAAACCTATGTCCAGCTGAGTGCAGAATCCAGACTTCCTCTGTAGCTGATGATCTTTGGCAAGCAAGAGAGACACTTTATGCGATCTTGAGCATTTAAAAAGCAGTAATAAATAGATGATAGCCTTAGAGGTGTGATTTATTTGTTTTATGAATCACAGAAGAGTCCATAACTCATAAAAGATTAAAGCTGAAGCAAGTTGCATGGCTTGTGCATTACAAGTGGAGATTAATGTCTTATTTCACAAAGTGCCATCATTAACCAGTCTACGTTACGGCACTTTAATGTTAGTGACAGAAAGAAAGAACTTTTAAAAGTGACTTTTAACACCTCCAAAAAACTCTCATTTTGGGTTTGTCTTTGCCAGGGGGAATTCTTAGGGAATAGAAAGATTTTGCAGTGCCAGTCTGAAATGTTTCCTTACTGGTACACCTACACCCTGAGCTCTTAGTGTGGAGATCCACAGGATCAGCACAAGACAGTAAGTACAGCTTTCTCCCCATGTGTGGATGGCTTCAAAGCATGTGAAACCTGGAGTCTTGCTGAGTCACCCTGACTTGACTTTTCTTCATTAGAGGATCTCAGTTTATTATCAAATGGCAAGAGCAGCTTTTGCCACAAGAGCACTGCAAAGAGCTCAGACAGTTCTCTCCATCTACTGTGCTGCTGTGGCTGCTCCCCTTTTATATCAGGCTTTTCTTCACCACTTTCAGGGCTTCTTCCTTCTCAGGGCCATAATTAGTTAAATCTCATCATTCATGGGTATCATCATATTTATTCTTGAACCGCGGATTATGTCTGCAAGTGCCTTTATCTTTCATTGTAGTGTGCTGTGTCACAACACTGCAATATCGAATACGATGTAATTTACTAAAATCTATTAAAACACTCCCATTTTAGAAATCCATTACATGCTTCCTTGTTCTTATTACCATAGCCAAGAATGCCAGTGCAACAGGAGAATTAACTTGATGAACAGTCCTGCAAATGTGCCGTTACAAGCTGTTTCTAAAACATCTTTCAAGGCATCTCCGTCAGCTCATGGATTCTCTTTGGTTTTCTTTCTTTTCTAGAACTATTTGCTAGCCCTTAGTTGTGGTAAGTGATTATTTGTGCTTTCAAACAAACTCCATGAAAAACGTTTTTCAAGTGGAGATCAAAGAGCAAAGGCAAACATAAAAGCAGTCTTATAAAAACTGTGTATTAAAAAACCTAAGCTCCATCCATATGCCAATTACATCCAAACCTCACGGCCTTATCTCCATGAGGCTTCTTAAAGGTGAGAGAAATGTCAGATGAAACAAAAAAGGGATGCATTACAGAGAGGGATATTATCAGGGAGATGGGAGGTGGCTCTCAGTAACCTTTGATAGAAGAGTTCTGGTTGGGAAGTGCAGCTCCATAGAGCAAAGCTGTGGTCCCCAGTGAGAACAGTCTGAGGGCTGTAATCACTTCTAATGGTTGCAGGTGCCATTAAGGAGAGTTTCCAGAAGCTGGGGGGTAAAACAGTGCCATAAGCTGGCAAGAACATGGAAATTCTTCAGTCCTTCAGAGGATTTGTTCTGAGGAGCTTGAGGGATAGTTTATTCTTCATATTTCATTCATATGTACAAGGAGCTCACATGCTTCCCCTTAACAGTTCTGTGAACAGGTTGCTCATTTCATTGACTGTTGTCTGATGGTGGGATAGTGGGGCGAGGCACAAAGAGTTTCTCCTGGGACAAAATGTCCATGACCACTGAATGTGACAGACACTCAGGTGTCTGGAGATATTGTATGGTATCAATGATAATAGATTTAAGCAAATAGCAAAAAAAGGCTTCAAGGAATGCAGTTATTTTAGATCATTAAACTCCTTGCACTTGCTGACTGCAGTCGGTCCAGATTGTGCTGCCATCTCCGTGCAACCATAGCAACTTCTTCCTTCTGTTGCGTCCCAGATTAATGTGAACACCTGGAATCAAAAACCTGAGGCTTGCGAGTGAGGTACATAAAACTTTATTGATCCTTCGCATATGGCAAGGATCCAGTCACACAGCAGTGATTCACTTTCCAAAGCTCTGTCTCAGCAAGGAGCACTGGTGGTCTCTCCAGAGGCCACTCTCTTTGACTGCTTCGAAGTCCCAGTCAGGAATATTTTAAGGAGATGACTACAGGAAATTACACATTCCTTCAAGGGATGTGAGCCTTCATATCTTACATTATAGCATATTAATATATTTAAGGGTAATTCATAATTAAATATGTTTTTGTCTTGCTGATTTATTTTTATTTTTTTACTGGGCTCATTTCAGCACTCTGAAATTCATACACGCCACCAGGGTTCAATGGAAGCATCCTGTGGGCAATTAAGGTAAAATTTTAGCCTTGGTCATATGTGACTGCTCCTATAAATGTGGTGAAACACAGTTGGAGCACGTATCCCCAGAGAGTAAATAGGCAGCGCTTTAAGGAAGCCATGGAAAGATAAATGGATGCAGAAGAGGTTCTGGAATTCTGCTTAAAATAATTTTTGCTTTGCTTTTAATGATCAAAACCATTCCTCCCACTGAACCACATAAAAAATAGCATTTGTGTCTGTGCCAAAGGTGGAGCATAGTGTAGACCCACTGAAATAAAAGACAAGTGAAAAATTAATGAGAAACTGGAAACCAGCAGCTCCCACCCTGTGAGCAGTAGTCTTTTATATACTTCTTCCACAGCAAGAGTCTCAACGGGTCTAAAATCACAGTAGCTCCTTTGACTTCAAAGGAGATGCACCAATTGAGAAGGAGAGCAAACAGTCTGGAGTGCACTATACCAATCTGCAGAACTTAGGAAGGGGAGAGAGCCACTAATACAACTCTAACACTTCTCCAAAAAGGGAATATTTTTGCTATAAAATAGTTTAAACAAAGGGAAGAAGCACCTACAGGTGATGTAGCCTCCACCAAGGACCTCATCAGCCCAAAAGAGATGAGATTGAACCTTTAGCTGTAATTTCTGAAGACAGAAACACACACACATGTACAACAGAGTGACCTGGGAGATGCAAGCATTCTTCTTCTGAGAACCCTCACAGCCCAAAATCTGCTGCAGAGGAAAACAGCAATCTGAGATTGTCCTTTCCCAATCTATGCTGGCTCCCACCTTCATAGAAATCAGCAGTATCCTAAATTACATCCTAGAATGGTCTTTTCTTCTTTGACTAACTCCAAAGAACCCATTAATTGATCATTCTTTCTTTATCTGGATATGTGATGTTTAAATGTTTCCTGGTCTATACTGGTTCCTCATGGACTTTTGGTGTTGTTGATTTTTTTGGTTTTTTTTTTTTTTTTTTTTGTGAAACTCTAATGAAATAAGTGGAAACATTCAGTCTTCTCATCTGTTTAGCAGTCATGCGAGACATTTTTTCCCCAAAATGAGAATTTATGGGCATGAGATCACAAATGGCTCACAATATTAATGTGTGTTCTTCTGTTGTTACTTATGAGCCAAAAAGGGTTGTTATGTGCATAACATGCGACCAAAATCCAAGGGATTTTCCTGATCTACTGTCTTTCTTGGTATGTTCATATAATAACATTTGTCTACCATAGCGTGTGTAGTAAGCTTGCTCTCTAGTTTTGAAACAGTGCCTTTGCAACCTAGGGAGTTCATTATCACCTGCTCACTCTTAAGTAGTACCTCTCTAAACCCACCATTTCTTAGGAGCTGGATATATGGTGTTTTAATTGCATATCGTTAAATGCTTTACTGATACTGTATATTCTCCGTGAAGTCTATGGGGCCATAATTTCCTCCCCTGTAATTAACTGAGTTCATACAGCAGCTCTGGCAAAGTACCGTCTAGAAGGCAGGGAGGTAATAAGAGCCCATACAAGATCTGCAAGAGGCCCTTGTTTATGCTGGTACCTGAAGTCTAGCTGTGCTGGGTTTGTGCTACTGTGATGGCACAAGGAGGAGCCAGGAGTTGGACTCAATGATACTTATGGCTCCCTTCCAACTGGGAATATGTTATGTTTCTATATTCTAAGTCAGCAGCATCACACCACGCGTACTTACTGATGGCAGAGGAATCCTCTGCTCTGTCCCTCTGCTCCTCATCCTCTGTAAGCTCTATCTTGTGCTGCTGCAGCTCCTGGTGGATGGACACCTGTAGACCAAATCTCCTCTGCTGATTCTTATAACATTGGTAGGAACAGGACTGTCCCTGGAGCTTCTACCCCCCCCTGTCAAAGTAGGCTGAAATTGAGCAATGAGTTGAAAAGTTATTGAGGAGGGGAGGAGGATGTAGACACAGATGCACGGACACAGATTGCATAAGCCTTGTTCCCATGAGAAACCAGGCTGAAAAACAAACTGTCCTAACATGGATTCTCATAACTCTGCCTGGTAAGTAGGTCATGCCAGGTCTCAAACTCAAGTAACTTTTCCTTTATCTTCAGTTGAGCTCTCCTCTACAAGGCAGCTCTGGTTTCAGCAGATTTGATCCCTCAAGTTCCTGATTATTGAGGCAACTTTATGGAAGAAAACCAACCAGCCCTCACATAGGTCAGTACAAAACAATGTCAAACACCACCACAGTCTCAGACCATGGCAAGATCTATGCTGAGGGACAGTCAGAGAACTAATAAACCAACAGCAAACAGCTGTGACATCAACTGGCTCATTACGCACTCACTCTCTAGGAGATCTAGGGGTCTAAAACAGTATTCTAGGTTTTTAATGGGTATATTCTTCCTTTGAACTGTGGGATTTTTTCCCATTAATGATAATGGGTATTATGATTCTGACCTAACACAGAATTGGCTTTAGGCTTCTTCCCAAGAAACCATTTGTCTCCTTGTCACAGAGAGGCACTCAAGAATAATCTGTCCAGGAAGCATATCAGTATAACTGAGTTCAATCCCATAGTCTTTTTTTTTTTTTCCTTCAGAAACTCTTCACAACATACAAACTCTTAATGAAAAATAGACTCTAATTATGAAAAAGGAATCCTCAGAATTGTTCTCATTATACCCTCAGCATACAGAAAACCCCATAGCATCAGATTTGCTTTCACCAGTTACTTATTTGGTCAAACGTGTGCAAAAGCAGTCACATAACATTGTTCTTTATGTATTTGTCCCTACAAATTTCAAAGGAAAATTGCTCATCAGAGTAATCAGGGGTTGGTGAATGGGCTCCTTCTGTGTTTTCATCTTTATATTCAGTGACTGAAGTGTTGTCACATGAAGCGACGTCTGCTCCTCGCACAGTCTGCTGTGTTCACTTTCTACATATGCTTTCCATAATGTTCTAGTGAAAGGCCGCAGTTTCATCCAGTGCAATGCTTGAAAATGAAATCTGCAGGTTTTTGCTTATAAATTGGACTTGTAGCTCAAATTAAAGGACTAATATCTTTACAGCTCTACCCCTTGCAAATCACTCTGTGAGCACAAACACTACAGGAGCCAAATCCTCCTGCAAAAAGGGATGAGTGTAACCACAATAAAAAGAATATTCCTTTAAATAGCAATTTAAAAAAGTAAACTGTGTGCACAGTTGGGCTCACATTTGATTTCCATACCAAGTTACTTCGATCACATGTACAACTCTGGCAATTAATGGAGGATTTTACAACCCTTATTACCTGCCTTACATGCAGCATTATGACTGTTTTACTGGGATTAAAAGGGGAAAAGGTTTAGCCCAGTCACATAAGCAGATAATGCTCTGAAAATGAGACAGAATCCTTCTATAACCACAGAAAAACTGCAAATTAATTGTAAATTAATTGAAAACAAACAAACATAAAGCACAAATTTATTTAGATGGGGGGCTGGGGGGGGGTGGGGAAGATCAGACTGTTGGCATTTAACCTGAGCTTGGAAATAATGGCAATGACCAACCTTCTTTCAGATGATTCCTTCCCCTTCTTTTTTTCTGTCACCTAAGAATATGTTACTATTTTTGTCCAGCTGATGAAGAGCCTGGCTCCTTTTCCTTCTTCCAACAAGCCTCAGCCTGAAACCACCAAAGCCAGGATGCTCCTCTTGTCTCCCCTGCCAGCACTGTGAGCTGAAAGGACAGGAATTCTCTCTCCTAATTTTAGCCACCAAAAAGTGGGTATCAAGTGCAAGCTACTCCTTTAGGCAGTCTATGACTGACACAGGGAGAAGAGCCCCTTGGAGGTGCCATTGACTACCAGTGACTAATTCAGACTAAACACCTATAAGTAGGCAAGATGAATCCCACCCACAGAGTTTGCTTCTTCCTTGAGGCCAATTAGATGTAAAAGCTGCTGCACAGTGATCTAGTTTCAAGACTTTGAAACAAGGCTTTCAGTCAAAAATGCAAATTCAGTGAAAATAAGACCTTTTTGTGGGAAACGGCTCATTTCTGATTCCTGCCTTAGAAAGACATTTAGAAAAAAACAATAGGTGTGGTTTTTATAGTCTCAAAAAGTAAAATGTCCATTTTCTGTATAAAACAAGTCAATGAGTCTTGTGTTTGAAATTCACGTTAGTCCATAGTCATTTAAAAAGCATGAAAAAAATCATCCCAATTACGCATCGGCCCTCATATTTAACACATTTATTTGCAAAGGAATTTCAACCTTTCTCTTTTCATCCTAATTGAGGTGAAAAAAAAAAGTAATAATGTCTTCAAGCTTCTATTTGAGAAAGAAAAGCGATTTCCAGTATAGCTTTAGTGCTTCTTCTAAAGGTGGATCACTCCATGCTGGAAGCCTGCAGCTAACTTCACTTGTGCAGGTGCCCAGCTCCAGCCCAGCCAACTGGTTGATGGGTGCCACTGCAAATATGTTGACCATAAATAAATATAGGTGCTGTCACAACTGTGTTTTGCTCATACTAAAGGATGCCTCCGCCTGTGCGGAGGGAACTTGTGCTGTGACTTTTCCTGCAGGTGATATTGTGCTGGGCTGTCTGGGAGAATATGCAATGTAGCCTCAGGTTTCACCTGGTAAGAGCAGTGCTGTCCTGCTACTTGCAGATGCACTTTCCATGCCACACAACCCCACTGTGCCCTTTGGGCTGTTGCTACCACTGAATACAGCTGCATGAAAACTAATATTGAGAAACAGTTAACATCTCAGCATGAAAATAGGCTGTATAGCACATGCTTTTAACATTAAAAAGAGGAAACAGTTGAGGGAAAAAGATGCAGACCTGGCAAGTTTTTCTTTGTGGGGGAGAAAAAAAAAAGGAAGAAGAAGGGATAAGGGTGAAGACAATTTTCAGCAGTGCTGTATGCAGAGCAACACCAGCACGAAGAATTGCATTGGTGCAGAGCAAATCAGGAGTGACACCTGGGAGTGGGTAAGGTAGGAATTGGAGCAGCTGGAAGGTTTGGTGCATTTTTAGATTGTCCCCAGCTCCTGCAGCCCCACAAGAAGCTCAGCATTCATTTTTTTTCCCCCAACAATTAAGTTAGGAGTGCGTTTTGGCTACAGAGAGGAACTTCAAAATACTCATTGCGTGGATTCCCAAAATGATAAGCAAATAAACAGAACATTTCTTCTTTCCATTTATTTATTTATTTATTTATTTAAAACTGGACACACACACACAAAAATATCCTCTGTACTTTTGAAACTAGTCTCATTATCTTGTGATATTTGAAAGGTTGGTTCTGATGCTGCTTTCCAAAGTAAAGAGGCACAGAACAAGTCCTACAGCATCAAATCTTCTTCTCATCTCTTCAGTGAGCCAGCATGGATGCAGCTGTGCATAACATCATGCCCAAGGGAAGGAAGCAAACAGCCCTCCAAGGGACAAATGGGATACTGAAAACAGCAGGACACCATGAAATTGTTTGTCCAGCAACTTTGAGGTGAGCACTGTTCACCCAACAAACCACTCCATCTGCCATCTTGGATTTGCCTTATGGCTTTTCAGCAATGTCATTTGCAGGCCTCCTAATGAATGCCAGCCTGACAGCCCTGCAGGAAAGCTGACTCAGAGTCAGGAGAACCCTGGATAAGATGCTTCCCATCCGGGCAAAGCCTTATGTATGCCACCCTTCTGAAGGCAGCAGTTTGCTGTGAACCACTATGAGCTTCTAAGTTCACGGGATCAGGATAAGGGCACTGGGTTACATCTTGTCGCTTCTAATGGAGATAAATAGGTCATGTGGTGATCTAAGAGTTCACTGGGAGTTACATGCAGGCTGTGGTATGTCTTTAATAAGGAGATAGCTCATACTTTGGATCCACTTTGCCTCCAGTCCTCTTTTCTTCTCTGCCTCCTGTGTATTTGAATGCATACACATACACAAACCACAGACATGTGGACTAATCACCCGCTGGACTAAGTCTGTTTGAAAAACACTTTCAAAGAGAATATACTCCTCCTTCCCGGTTGAATGTGGGGGAGGGCGGGAGGGAGAGCAAACAACAGAAAATCAGAAATCTGAAATACTTCTGATGTTGCCTTGGTAGAAGAAACTGAAACTCGAACTTTACTGAGATGCTCTTTTACCAGCTCGGGATCCATCTGCCCTGCACTGTTAGCTGGAAGTTGGCTTCTAGTTATGGGCACTTAAGTTTAATCTCTCCAAGTGCTAATTTTATCTTTTCATCTCTCTGTTCCCTTAACTTATTATTTCCTTAAATTGGGAAAGCTTTACTTTTCTACCCCACTGAATCCACATCCGGAACCTCTCTCCTTCATGTGTAACTGTGAGCAGTAAGGGGATGGTAAGCAAGAGTTTTGTGTACATATATGTATACATATATATATATACACACATACATAGTGGGGACTCTGTGTTAATATTTGAATCAGACGAGGTAATGCTTAAGGGTGGCCATGTGAAATCAGGTTTTTTTTCAATCATTGTTCCTACACGCAGGAGAACTGCACAAGGACAATCCCTTTCTTCCTCTATACCCATGTCAACTGTGCCAAATGGAAAATTTGCATGTGAGAAAGAGAGGCTACTTTGAAGTTATATGAATCATTCTGAGGGGCACTGCCCTACCTAAGTCATCTCAATGTCCGTCTAAGTCATCTCCTCTATTTCCTCTTCAAGGTGTCACGTGAAAGCAAACCACAGCAGTTTGTGCCATCTCTTGCTCAAGTAGCTTATTTTTATCCAGCAGTGAATGCCCCTACTTCCCCCTTCTTGATGGATCAATGGCTCTCCTGAAGACTCTTACTGTCCTGCAAACCTAACCGTGGCTGCACTGAGTGCATCTTTAAGAGTCAACCAAGTGACTTGCTCTCATTTTTATCTAACATTGACATTTTCATCTGTGGAGGAATCATGATTAAAAAACACAGTGGACAAATGAAGGATGTATTTTCCCTTCAGAAAGGCTTTTTTGGCATCACAAGAGCTGTAGTGCTGTTGTGCCTCTGTTTCCAAAATTGAGCCAGCTTGTACTGGGCAAAAGTATCAGTCAGTTTATGTTCAGTTTTTCCTATCCATTTTTCACTTTGATGGCAGAAGGGATGAGGCTGTGCCCAAGTCCAGTGAATGTGGCTACTGGGTGAGCAGCAGCACTGCTGTGCAGAGGGACTCAGCCCAGAGAGCAAAGCACCAGACCCCGAGTAGGGATCTTACAGCCCTAACTGAGAGAGAAAACATTTTATCTCCAAAAAAGCACAAACCCAACAGAAACGTGGTAGAGAGTGGAAGATTTTGAGCCTGTGCAGTTTAATGCGTATTTATCAATGTGCCACCAAGACTCGATAATACCAACCTCCATCACCAAACCCATGATGATACTGTTCTATGCACAGTTGCTTGGGAAGGAGTCGTCTGAGCAACCTGGAGTTCTGCAGCTCCCCAGACGTGCTTTTCTTCTCCTCCCATTTCTGACAGGGACAAAGCAAAGCTTGCTGCCGCAAGTGACCGCTTGTGGTTTCATGCCAGCACCCTCCTTTAGGACAACATCATGTTCTTCCTCTTTTATCTGAGCCCAGAGCAGGTCCAAACTGGAACTTCAAACATACAACCAACAGATGTGAACATCAAGAGCCCCAGAAAGCGCTTTGAATCCCATGATCCCCAAAGAGGAACTTGCTTTGTGAAGTATTTTTTCGTACATACCCACAGATGCTAGAAACCTCACGAAGATGTCCAAGCTGATGACATTTCCACTGTTCAGAAGGAATATTTCTTCAGTTGGAACAAATAAGGGCATTTTAGTAACTGCAAACATAAAGCACAGCCCCACTTCAGCCCCTCACTGAAGTGCTGCAACTTTCCTGACCACAAACCCCACCTGGATCTGTCTTCCACTCTTCTCACTTACCATAAATTCTAGCAGCCATCCAACTGCTTCTTGGGCCTGAATTCTGTCTCTTTGTACCTGCTGGCTGCACCATGCCCACCCAGCACTCAGCTCTTGGGGACATCTGCAAAGCATCAACAGAATTTTTATTAAAGTTTTTATTAGCCAGTAGGGAATATCTCTTTAAAAGAGAAGCTGAATAGATTTCTTTTCCTTCAGGCTGCTGAACTACACCAATATCGTCACATTTGCTGAGGCTACTTCCAAATAAATAAGTGAAACCCCCAGGCAGGTTGGGAGGTGATGGAGACCTACAGCTGCGGGGTGTGCAATTGGAATCCCCATCCAGCAACATGCTGCAGGGCCGCTCCACTTGCACAACACACAAAGGAAGGAAGTTGAAAGGAAACAATTTATGAGTTTGCTGCGAGTAATGCAGTGATATGGTTAGTAATGCAGAGGTAGAAGAGCCTGTAGGACAAAGTAGATTCACGTGGGCTTACAAATAAGTGCTGAACAGGAAACTAACATGAGCAGAAGAGAAGCAGCCTAATTTTATCAGTGTGTACCCTGTAAGGATGTGGGCAATAGTGGATGCATAGCATAAAGGGAATGGGCAACATGAGGCTGCTTTTTGTACTCTGTGCATATGGAATTACTTCAAATGGAACTGAAGTGGACAGAGTTCTTTGCTTCTTAATTTCCTCTGAAGGAGACAACAAATAAATGTCAACAATCCCTCTGAGAATGGTGGGATATATTTACTCATCTACTAGGCAGAATCAGACATAATAGAAAAAGTTTTAGTGTTTGTTTTTTATCTTGTCATTTTGCATATCACTCGTGCTGTATCTCAGCTGATGACCAACAGGAGTGGAACAAAAGACACTTGGAGCCCCTCAGCTCCTGCTCTGAGTCTGGGTACAACTACACTGTTGATTTTCCTGTAGATCAACACTGATTACTGAAAATTCCCCCCCATTTGGTTGTTTGTTGATTGTTTGTTTTCTTGTCAAATTAACCTCTCAGACCCCTGGGTGATGAGATAAAGATGTCACAAAACCTAAGAGAAAAGGCTGCCTCTTCCTGTCAACTCTTTTTGCTGTTAAACTGAAAGAAAATGAAACCTTTGGTACATGTTCAAATTTTGATTCATTTCTGAAGGTTCATGCAAAGTTTTGGATATTTATTCCAAATGTATGCACAAACTTGAGGCTTTTAAGATTTGGTAATCAATATTTAATTTATTCCTGTGTAGCCCACTTCAGCCTACCAATTATTATGTATTTGTTTAAAAGAAGAGGTCTAATGGTAATACTTCTGGATCCGGAGATAAAGTCCAGCATTTAGAAAGGTACAAGAAATGTAAATTGAACAGAGAATGTGAAACCATCTGCTGAATTTTTATTTAATTAAGACCTCATCTGCATTTGAAACACAAATTAAGGTAAAGTGTGAATTTAAATGAAAAAGAGATTGATGAATAACTTCGTGGGCATTCGAGTTCTGAAACAAAGAGTGCATTGTCCCTGTTTACCTTAGCACACTGCAAAATTACGGTATTAAAATTAGGAACACAGACTTCTATTCAAGAGCACTGATACTTGGAGATAATCAGAAACACTTGAGAGCAGTCTATGTGCAAGGCAGCTTATATGAAAAGTTAGCAAGGAATTGTGAAATGAGCTTTGTGCTGCACATGCAACATGTTTCATAGAACCACTGTTTAGGGAACTTTCAAATGCAGCTTCACCCAAGCCTCACACAGATTGTTCTCAGTAGCATATTTATTGGGTATAAAGATGTTGTACTGGATAGAAGTGAGTGGATTGTTTAAGGACACAAATGATATGAAAACACGACATAATCGCGGGCAGTTCCTGGCTGCATGTGTCTGTTTGGTTTTGCCAGATAGGTTCAATCTGAGAAGCTGTGAAAATCAAAAACTGCAGGGACATCTGGAGGCTGAAATCATGGTCTGGCAGAAAGGAGCAGATCCAAAAGTTTGTCCTGAAACTCAAGATGCACTGGGATCTCTCCAGCCATAAAATAAAGGATGCATCTCATTCACTGCAGTCTCAACGAGGAGTTCTCTGTTCTTTTCAGAATATAGTTTGCACCCATGCATTGAGAAATCTCTCCCTTAACTTGGCACAAGCTGCAGCAAGCCTGAAACTGCCATCAATCCAAGCAAGTACCCTGTGAAACTGATGAGACATGAGTTTTCCAACCAAAGCCCCAGTGGTGAAATGCACTGATTTCAAGTAATGTTTTTGCCATACTCAGTTTCTGCTGCATCAACAATGTCCCTCTGACCCCAGTGCCCTGCAGAGCAGGACCAAGTTTGTTAGGGCTTAAAGGGTCCCAAATCCTTATGTCCAAATCTCTCTCAGTCAAGACTGCAGTGATTCATATTAAGTAGTCTCTGGAGCAAAATGGACAACATTATGCAAAATTTAAAGCACCCCTTTTTCATCTGCTGAGAAGATGGATAAAAGCCAGGACCTTCAATTTGACCTGCACTCGACCACACAGACTTTGGAACTGATACTGCTTCATCCACCTCAGGCGAGCTTTGCTATTGATTTCAAGGGAAACATGAAATGGAAACTGAACCTGAACCTGGATCACTGGTCTGGTTCTACAAACTAAAAACTTAATTTTTTCTAGTTTGAAAGCCAAAATATCGTAACAACCATGTGGGCTGAAGATGAGATGATGTCAGGCATTTCATTACAGAAGGTCACTTCTGAATGTGTTCCTCTTCCTTTGACAATTAAATGGACCACCACATACACTGGAATAGTACTGACCTGATCCAAAAAAAATTAAAATGAAACCCCAACCATGCTAATAGTTCCATCAGGGAACAGGGATGAACTTGTGGTGTAGATGATAAAAAGAGCAGCTGTGGCAATCTCATATTCATTGCCCAAGTTTACAGCCTTCTGTAGAAAGTAGGGAGCATCCACATCCAGACTCATACATTTAACCCCCCCTCCCCACTCCCCAAAGTAAAAACCATTTGCTTTAATTAGATGTTTTTAATTATTTTTTCTCCAAGTTATTTATTCTCAGTGTCAAAATACCTCCGGATGCACAGAGCAGAGCAAAGACACCACAGAGTACACAGAAACCTGCCTGTAAGTAAATAAAATCAAATAACTGCAATAAAAAAATAATAATAAAAAAGTTAATTCTAAGCTTTTGTTTGTTTCCATTGTAAAATTGCCATGGGACTGAGGAAATATAGTAACGCTTAATTTTAATAGTTCCATCATTGTAGATTGGCTGGGTATTAATTGTGTTAATGGTGATCATACTGAATTCATTTGGTATTTATTGAGAGACCACCTGTGCACCCATATGGTTTCCATCATTATTTAGGAGTAGTTAATGGACCCATTAGGAGTTAGCAGAAAGATGTGGGCTGGCAGTACTTCCTGAGAGTGGTAGAAACATTCTGTTGATATCTACTGTGTTCGAGGACTTTCCAAAGAGCTGTTTGCTTCTTACTGAGTTTCTTTTTCTTTAAATTATAGATAACCTCATCACAGCTTTCAAGATTCCCCTGGAGAAATGCATTTGTTTTTCTTTGCTCGTGACAAGTCTAGGAGGGTATCCTTCAACTCCTTAACTTTGCAAAGCCTCTCCTAACATGCCTTCTGTGCAGCTGTGGAGAACACAGACAAACTGCTTGAACCAACGAGGAGTGGGTTGGGTGCGTGTGTGCTGGGGGGAGAGGCAGAGAGAGGATGGGGAAAAGGGGAAATGCAGCCTGGCACTCTTGGCCTGCAGTGTGACAAATTTGCCCATGCAATTTGTAGCCTCGGTTGTGCAAGACCAGAAACCTGTGGTGGGGAGGGGATGGTGGGGGAGTCACATGCAGGGAGTCAGCCCTGGCTGTCAGCAGAGGAGAAGGAAGAATGCTTGGGCTGGGTGTGGTGGTAACTAAGGCTGCTTGCTGACCACACTGACCTTCAGCTTTGATCCACATATCTGAGAAGGCATTGCGAACACTTTGCTGCTGCACTGAGTGTGTAATGACACAAGAGGCTGTAGTGAATAATTTCCATTTTCGGTGCCGTGGCAATGGGCAAGTGTGTCACTTCCTGTGCAACGCTGTGGCTGTTGCGTTCCAATTGGGATCTCTAGAGTTGTTCAAAGTAAGTTGAGGGCTTATTTCTCCAGGAAAAGGGAATCCAGCTCCCTCCAGAGATGTTTGAAAACATCAGGCTTATTTGCTACCTACATCCCTAAGGATATGAGATCTTTGCTCTGTGCCAGTCAGCCATCTTTAATGACACCTAAACTTTTTGGTGTATTGGAACTGACTTTGATAAAACAGTAGGGCTCTAAGAGGATTTGAGTTCATACAGTTTTTGTAGTAGTGTGGGGAGAGGGTAGAGGAAGGAAAAAAACTCATAGTGCCTATGCTGATGTCAAGAGCTTCAGTCTTGGCTCAGTCTCAATCCTGGACAACTGAAACTCCTCTCCTTAGTGAACGTTTCTATCCCTGATAGGTATCCAAAGGATTATCTCCTATGTTTAAAGCACTTTAAAACTCTTCTCACATACACACTTAATGAGGAAAGCATCAATGCTGCAGCTCTCCTAGATTTCAAGTAAGTCAGGAATCCACATGGTACAAATCATGAGAAATCAAAATTCATTAGTTCTCTTGCCCATGGAAACACTTGTTTCAGTTACCAGGGAAGAGACCAAACTATTTTCTATCTTTTGCTAGGAAAACAACTAAGCTAGCACTTATTGTACTTGTAGTACTTGTAGTTTGAATGGGGCCATGAAACAATCATTTCTGCACGCAAAGAATATAATCAAGGTAATGTTAGCATGACTTGGATGATTATTCACACTTATATTCATAACCTGATTGGGTTGAATGAGGCTGTGTCACACATGCCTTTGTAATTTAAAGAAGGCAGTCTTTTTCATTAGGTATGAAAGCCAGATCAGACTTCTGTGTATTTCTTAATAGGACCGCTTCCTTTGCTCATCTTACTTAGATCACATTGTTAACCAGCTATTAATACAACAGATGGAAAGGCATTTTCTGATTCCCTTTTGATCACGATTCCCTTTTGAATGAAATCACCCATGTTCCTAAGTGCAGCAGTTTCACCCCAGGTTTTCCTCTATCACACTGCCCATCAGCATGGCATGGCTTTGTGCTCTCTGTGGAGACCAGAGCACAAGGACAGAGCACGCTGCTGCCCAGCAGAAGTGTTTGAGATATTTTTTAGCTTCTGTGGTGCTTTTGCTTTTTGTTTCCTATGGAAGTGTTGTAAAAATTTAGTGGCTTGGAATGTCACAACATGAAGAAGTGAGAACTGGGTGGCTTCACAGCATGATCCAACCACCAGTCAGACCTCTTCTCATTCCTCATCTTGGCTGTGCCACAGGTCATTAAAGGCCAAAAGCATTAGAAGATGTCTCCTCAGTGAGCTGATATGAAGCAAGTTATAGCTTCAGTTCATGTCCTGAAATTTCCTTTCCCTGCCATGATTTCCTTCCAAACCCTTATCATCAGTCTCTTCATATTTATTTCCTTGTGCTTTTTCAGATTCCCTACTCACTTTCTGTAAAAGCACCTGAATCACAAATGTTTTTAATTCCAGTAACTGCATGACTGTCTTTTTGTTGTTGTTGTTGTTGTTTTCTTTTTTTAATAGTATATATATATATTGTAATAGCTCTCCTTTTTCCTTTTTTCCCCAATTTGCCTCTTCTATCACCTATCCCTGCTCCAGCTGTTCCACTTTAAGAGATGTATGGAGACACCACAGCATAAAGCGCTCAGTATTGGTTCAGCCTCTGTTTTCCTAGTGCAATGGATCTGTGCACATAGCATTATCTTTAACATTTACTACCAGATTTGAGCTCTGTCACATGGAAACCATCTATATTGGAAACGCTTAGTCATGGTCTGTAAGCAGTGATGGAGAACCTGTTAGGAAGGCAGGGCCAACCCAAGGGAGCTCAGCTGCATGCAATGTACCTGAGTGACCAGAAGGTGTGGAGCCAGGATCCACCCCTCCCCAGCTCTCATTTAAGAGTTGGTGGTGGTAGTAAGAGTAATTTGTTGGAGATCATTGCATTCTGGAGGCCTTCTGAAGGTAAGCAGATTATTTCCTTTATTTCTGTGCCTGGGGCCTTGCAGCTCTTCTGTCATTGCTGTGATTTGTATTGTATTAAGACCCCCTTTCTGCTCTGTTTATTTTAAGGCTTGTGCAACTGTGAAAGCACCTGAAATGCAGAAGCATCTCACAGCCTCACCTTCTGCATTTATCCAGCAAAAAATCCTTAAAAGGGCTGGAAACATGGCAAACCTGAATCTCTTTTCTTTTAGCAGAAGTTAGAAATCATTGCAGCCCTCCTTTTAAGCTAAGATGAACAAGTTATGACTTTTCTTAGAGATGTACATTAAAACTGCTCCTCAGTAGCCCTGTCAGCCATAGGGTTTCATTACATCTTCCCTGTACATATGCTTTTACTGGAAGTACGTTACTCAATTAACACCTTTCAATGTGCTTTTAGGGTGTAAACAACATTAATGAAGCTCAGGATGCTGAGAGTAGGTTCCTGGTGTGAAACCAAGGCCTGTTAGAGTGAACACAGAGGCCAGAGAGAGTATTTTATGGTTATCCATGCTCAAAATGGGAATTGGGTATGAATGAAGAGTGCTTCCATCCATGCTGAATGCCGTGTGAAGGCAGGATGTGGCAGGAGCTGCCTCCCAGGCCACATGGCATGTCCAAAATAGCAGTGCTGTATTTAGAGGTCAGTGCTGTGCTTAGTGAGCTCCTAACAGGGATGTGGAAAAGAGGAACCAGGCTGTGCCTGTGCTTCTCCCAATCCTCATCTACCAACTGGGTTCCCCCTGAGAAGAACAGGTGCACCTGTGGGGGGACAGGAAGCTCTCCTCTGAACCAGGAGGGAGCAGAAAGGAATGGGCTGCTCAGGGTATGGCTACGCTGCAAGTTAACCGTGGTTTTAAGCATGTTGTGTGTTCTGTTATATAGTATGGGAAATATCTTTCACTACTTCAGGTATCTCTATATCTGAGCAACCTGAGTAAGCCTCTGTGTAGATGATGTGCCTGAGCTAGGCAGCTGGTGTGGTTTTGTTGTTGGTGGGCAAGGGAGAGTATTGCTGAATGGCTCTTCTCGCCTCCCTTATTCATAAGAGCATTCAGAAATGCTCATCTTTTTCCCTTGTGTTGTAGCAGTACCCAGGGCAGTAATCTCATCAGCAAATATCTAAAGCCTAATGGGATGTATTGCACCCCAACTACCCTTAGAAGGACACTAGCTTGGACACAGAAATACATCCCTCAAGCTGTAGGTATGAGGTTATTAGGTGAAAAGACACTGGATTTTGGAGACATCCTCTGGATGTACCCAGAGTGGCAGCTCACTATTCTATAGGAGAGAAGAGCAGTCTGCCTACTGCCAATAACATCATGCTGAGCACTCCTCTGTGTTTCTGTTCATGTGTGAATAATGGAATGATGGGATCAGCTGTGAGCCTGCATCTTTCTAACAGCTGGGACATATCCTTGAGCCACCCAGTGACACGCAGCTTCACATGGGTTAACGTGTAAGTGAGATCTGGCTTTGTGTTGGTATGGTGTTATGCTGAGGTGAAGGATGATCTTAGCCACGCAGTGCGATGTCTGAGGAACAGCAGGTAGGATCTATGGAACCAGGAAAGCAATTGTAATCAATCTTTGATCCTTAACCTGTGTTCAGGCTCCACAGTAACTCCCCCAAACCTCAATATTCCATTATTTATGACTATGTTTTTTAATGGTCTTCTACTCTTCCTTCCCCTGGGTGCAATTTGTGTGGCCAAAAATAATGCGAGATCTGTTTGGTTTTTTTTTTCCCACTATGTTTTGACTCCTAGGGAACTGGAGAACCGTGAGAAGGTCTGGTGTGATGTTATTTCAGCCCCACAAAAGGCTCCTCAAGTGATTTAAAGAGCAAATAAAAAGTAAACACAAATACCTGGAATGAAAATATAAATCCCCAGAGCCACACTCACCGCAGTCTGTCAGAGCAGGAAGGATGCACACCCACCCCTTTCTTGGTGGTACCCCATGTCTCTGAACATGTTGCTGGGTCACTTGTCCTTGTTTAACACTGTTCTCAAGGGGAAGTTGAAGGAGTTTTGTTGTTCCCTTTAACTAGTTGTTAACTAGCTGTTGAGACCATAGCTCCCTGGAGGAGCTTGCCTGGAGGATGGCATGAAGTTCAGTGGTGCTTTGTGTGCTGCACTGAGTACTTCACACATGCGTGAAGACCTGAGAATCCATCAACACAAGAACTCCTGATTTTAAAGCAGAAATTATCCACTTATTACAGAACAGAGAGCTTATACTCTCTAGTCCTTCAAAATATAAATGTCCAGTTTAGGATAATATTGAAAATTTGGCCCACATTCTGACCTCGGTTTTACCCCTGCAATGTCAATGTTTCATTGCAAACTGAGTCTTATTTACAGTGGTGCCCTGGGAGAGATGGGATCTACTGGGACATCCTGGCTGCCAGTGATGTAAGATGACTGTTTGGGTTGGAAAGAGCACACTGAGACCACTGGGCTGTAGGTCATAATACCCAAGATATTAATGTCTTTTTGGTTGTACCCATTTCCCTTTCAGACGGGACAAACCCTTTAACCTCTCTCTGTCCATCTCTCATCTATTCAGCCAGCTAGTTTCCAAGCTTGGCTGTAGCAATTGCCTGGTGATTTTATTATCCATATTGACCTGGGTCAACACTGAGAATGAAAGATTGATCGGGCAGAAGTGAACGTGGAAAACAACTTCTCCTTTTGGGGTGTGTGGGGGGAAGACCCTTCAGAGACAGGTTGCCCACCCATGTGTCACTGACTGCAAGAATCCATTAAAGGAGAAGCCTGGTGGTTGTTGGCATGCTGGATCTGGGCAGATGCCAGTTGTGGTGCTACAGATTATTCTGAAAATTGTATTTGCTGAATATATAAGATATACATGTACCATTCCAACTGGAACATAAAGCAAACCACTGAAACCAAGATAAACAAAGGCAGTGGCTGGCATACATGCTGCGTGTTCTCTAGATCTTGTGTCCAGTTCCTGTATCAGGCTGACTCCTCTAATGAGGTTCTTGAGCAACTTTATTTTAGTTGCAGGGGGCCTGAGTCCTGCTTTTAGTCATTAGGAGGTTTTCAGCTGTTTACGAAAAGCAGTGTTTGGTCCTCAATTTGTCAGGCCCAAGTTACAGCATTCAGCTTTTAGTGCCACAGCCAGGGAGATTTCTTGATGCAGTTAAAAATCAATTAGATTTCCCTTTGCTGTTAGATATAGAAATATGCAGCTTGATTACTTTTATCTATTATTAATCTGTGAGATATTTCTTTACTTAGACCACAACATGCTCTGCTCTTTCAGTGGCAACCAGGGTTGTCTGAGCACATCCTGGAACCACATTGGTATCAATGCTGCTTTTTGCTCTTCTGAGCCCTCCAAGGTCTTTGAGCAGGCCCTGTGCAGGCATTTGGCCATGTCTAACAAGAAGGCTCTTCATTAAAAAGACAGTATTTTCCTGTGTTTGAACTTGAGCTGGAAAATAGAGCATAGGCTTCAACAACTTGCAGACTAAACACCAGAACCTATTATATCTTCTTTAAACACTCACATCAGCTATGGAGAATGGAAAAATGTGTGAATCAGGTCATTTTCAAGTTATGTGATTCACTCCGATAGGACACTGTGCTTCTTTGTCTCTCTTGGAGCCATCACGTGGGACAAAACCACAACAGGCTGCTGACTTGCTATGGGGTGGAGGTGGCTGAGAGAAGTGCCCCTTATTTTAGCAAATAATTGTCATGTTTATCTCCTTCCAGGTGTCTCTAAGGTCTGTAGAGATTTGGCAAAATTCCCATGAATGAGAACTTTTGCCCACAACTCTGTCCCAGAATCTCTGCCTTGCAAATAATAGAGCTGGAGACTTGTGGTCAAATGACCTCAGCATCATTGCGAAAGCTGTTCACTTGCATTATTCTCACAACACGTGGTTCCATAAGAAACACCACGCTATGTCTAGCTACTTTTCATTAACTCTTTCCTGAGAGGCAAAACACTGAAAGAAACGCTGCTATTTCATCCTCTGTCTGTGGGTAACTCCAGGCTTTTGCCCACGTCTCACACCCTCCAGAGAGGGGTTTCTCTGCCCCAGTTGAGCTACAGGTTCAGAAAGCAGAGCACAACTGTGTCTTTGGTCAGAGCTGTGCAAGGAAACTATGCTGCTTTTTCAGTTGCATTAAAGTAATTATTCCTCCATTCCTCCAGTATGGTGCTGTGCACAAGTAGAACCCAGCACCAACTTCATGTCACGCTTTAGCTACTTTGCCTTCCCTAAATGTATATGTATGTGTTACAGCTGTGCAAAGGGAGTGACGATGCTTAAGATGCAACAAGTTTTTCTAAAACAAATGCATAGAAAAGAAAGAAAGATCTCTTAAGTTTCTCCATTGAGCTCACGTGTGCTTCCATTGAAGAGGCTGAGACAGAGGAGAAGTGGTCCTCTCTTCCCTGAGCTGCTGGGAGGAAGCTGCCCAGCTCAAGTTTGTCACCACTGCAGCTCTGGACACTGGAGCGAGTAGCTTGTAAAATTGCATTCCTGCATGTTTGTGAAGCACTTAGCACAGTGAAGGTCTGACTGAATTTCTAGAGAACTGATATAAGTATTGCTAGTAACGAGAGCAAGACATTTCTACTGACCATTGCCATTTCAAAGCATGTGGGAAATGGGCATGAAATTCTTTATGAGCTCTGTGCTGCATTGGAAAAAGGACAAGGGCCACAGGACAAGGCAGGCACCCCCCTGGCATCTGCCTGGGGAATGGCACAATGAAGCTCCCTGCTGCCATGCAGGGGGTTCTGAATTGCAATATAGGTGTATCCCAAGGGATGACAGCAGCTCCTGACTGGGGACTCTCAGCAGCAAGAAAGTAGAGCCAATAAAGAATGGAGATACACAGCAACCAACATTCATTTGTTGCTCTGAGCATCCATCCCAAACTGGAGGTAGTTGTATTTCACAGAGTCCTCATCTGTACATAGTACAGCTCATTGCTCACCTTCTGGATAAGGTCCAGGTGTTGCAGAGGATCTGGCTGTGCCCTTTGGGGAGTTGGGTGCTGAGCAGAAGGGGCCCTGGGGAGCACTGTGAGCTCTGTGAGCTGCAGGTGCAGCTGTGCTCTGCTCCCAGGCTGGGTGCTTGCTGGCTGCCAAATTGCGTGCAGTGATTATGCAGTGTGGACATCTCGTCAGCTGCTGAGATGGGGCTGTCTGACTCATTTCCACTTGGAATCTTGATGACAATTTGGTTTGAATTAGTTGTGGGCTAAAGCCAAAACCCTGGATCTGAACTTCCTCAGATTTTGGGAAGACTCCATTCTGGATCTGAGCTTAACACATGGCTCTTGCTTATACAATGATCAGAGCCAAACTCTGGATTAGGGCATTCCCAGAATATGGGGAAGTTCAGAGCTCATCTTTGATGCTGAGGTCATCTCAAGCACAGGTTTCTGGAGATGAAATACTACCCATATGCTAGCTTGCTCTTTCTTTTCTTGTAAAACTGACATTTAACAAGTGCATTCTTAGATCTGCAACTGCATCTTCTCAGTACTGGCAAGTAAAAAAGGTGTGTGTGAGTCTGTCTACGTTTCAGTTGGAAAAGCAGACTCTTAGGAACTTCCATATTGTATGCACAAGAAGCTTTTTGGCTTTTGTGCACAATTGTATTATTCCGGAAGCTCTGGACACACAGCTCTTGCTGAAGACACCGGGCTACCCCTGCATGGCTCTTTCTTGGAACGGAAGGACTGAAGAGTAACAAAATTCCATTTGCAAGCTGCTCCAGTGACACAGTGCTAACAAACCATCCCCAAAAGATGAGATCTTGCAATGTGCTACTGCAGTGTGCCCACAGGGACCTACTTCTGAGGCCCTCTGCTTCTCAAGCATGGGCAGTCAAGCTGGAGAAATCCCTGAGAAATCCCTGTCTGGGAAAAGCTGAGCTGCCTGCTACTGTGCTGAGAAAACCCAGCTCCAACAGAAGGCTCTGTCAACACAGCACCGTATCGTTCGCTCGAGGTGTACACACTTCACTTGACACCTCTGCCTTGTCCTACAGATGTTCCACTGTGTTTCGGATGGAGCCTCTAACAGTACAGCTGTTTGAACACATGTGCATTTTCCACTCAACAAACCGCAAGAATATGGCAGCAGGGTTACAACGTCTGATTCCTAGGGCGAGAATGAGAGAAGCTGAAGAGGTGTTTCTTTGGGAAATCTCCGTATTTTCTTCTGTAGTTTCTCTCTTTCCTGTTTTGTTCACCGACTGCTACACTCAGACCATGGGGAAGGTAAAGCCTGATTGATATTGCAAGTGACAACTGTGGCCTCGAAACCATTTCCTCAGTTCATCTTCAGGAGGCGTTAAGCCCACAGCGTTTTGCCTGTTCCACAGGAGTAGAGTCCTTCTGACTTTTATTCACAAAAATCCACTTTATTCCAGTTCCTGCTAATCTGCTGTTACTTGTGAATAAATTAGAGCCTGCCCCAACAAAGAGCTTTAAAGAGGAATTATCTGATATGCTCAGAAGGAGTTTACAACAGACTTTCTGATTTTGCCACTGTAGGATATGAGAAGAGGTGGTGAGCTCTCGCCAAGAATTTCACAAACTTCAATTCCCTTTCTGCTCCCAATAAGGTACAGAAGCTGGGGAGATTGGGAAGAATGCATTAATAAAATAGTGAGCCCAACAATGAATATCTTGTGAAATACGCAGCCACTTCTACCGTTCTTCTCTCATGGCCATGGACATCTAATCCAGACACCTTGCCTCCCAGTTAACACCAGCTGGGGTAAGATACGTTGCCTATCCTTTCCATCCTGTCAACATCTGGTTTTTGAAAAGCAGATGTGCGCAAATTGATCTGATTAATGTGTTTGATTCTGTCACTGACTGCAGGAGAAAACAGCAAAACACTGCCATCAAATCAGTGTCAAATTTGGACTTGGTGACCTTAGTGTTGATCTTTTTATAAGAAGGAATTATTAAGGTGACAAGGACTTTTTCATGTTCCTTAATCGTTCTGCTGCAGATACCCTTTGACTTCTGTATATTTGGGCCCTACCAGCAAATTTCAAACCTACACTTAAACATGCATTTCCCTCAAATCTGAGGGTCTTTTGAGCAGGAATCCATCACTCTGTTTCTTTTCTTCTTTTTCTTTTCCAGCTGAAACCTAATAAGTGTACTCCATAAAGACTGAGTTCAGACAACATCTGGAGGCAGATTAAAATCCTGCAAGCTACTGTTCCACAGCCTTAGGGATCATTAGTGCTGCAAAACATCTATACAGAGTATTTATCTAACGTATGTGATAAAATGAAAGCTATTGCACCAGATTCAGAACAACTGCTGATGGAAAAAATACCTCACATCGCCATTAAGTTAGAGCTTCTCTAGCCGAAATCTCTTCCCTAGCCAAAGCACAGCAACTTGTAGTTACGAAAAGCTTAATGCTAAACATTGGGGGGAAATTTATTATTTTCATCATGAGACTTCATCACTGGTTAGTTTAATGTTTGTTTTTTTACCCCCCCCTTTTTCTTTTAATTGCCCTCCCCCCTTCCTTGGGGTGGTTTATCACTTCTAAATTATTTGTCACATCATTGTAATTCTATCCAGACCCTTAACTTTCTAATCATGCATCTTTTATGGGGTCTCTTTTAAAGAAGCACTATAATTACTTGCCAAGGGTCCCTGTAAATTTTATCAGGCTGTAAAATATTATACTTTAATTATTTGTGGGGATGGAGGGGTGGGGGGGGGTTAAAATGGAAATGTTCCCTCTGAAAAGCTACATGATCAATATTGCAAGGAGCAAGGAACCTTCTGCACCTCTGCGTTTGTTCTTGGTCTACACCTGGAAAGGCTTCACAATTTGTTCACTTCATTCAGTGTCATGGGAAGTTGTTAATGGGGAAACTGGCCTTTGGTTAATTAGAGTAAAATGCTCAGTGCATGTTTTAGCTGTTGGGAAATAACACTAGGAGGATGGCAAAGGATGTACTCCCAGTCTTTCTGCAGGAGGCACAGGGACTCAGCCATCCACTGCTTGCTGGTGAGCTGTGCATGCTTAGCAGAGTGAATAGCAGACACGGAAGTGAGTTTAGTACAGAAAATGGATCTTTTTTGAGGGAGAATCCTCTGTTTCTATGTGTATTTTGAAGCTATCATGTTTTGTTTTTATTTTTTATAGAAAAGTTACTAGTATTTCTATGTCTACTTGTAATTTTTCCAATATCAGTAAGTGTTTGAGACTCCTCTCTGTCAGCCTTTGCTACAGTGACTATCATCATGCTTTGCAGAGCAGACCTGTGTATTTCCATGGTGCTGTTTTCTAGTCAGCTACTTGGGAGAGACCTGCAGAGGCTTCAGGAACAGGGTTTACCAGAAACTATTGCACAGAGGGGCTTGCAGTTAGCTCAAGCCTATTTGTATATCAGCCATAGGATTATGCATCATTCTCTGCATCAGCACTTCAATTAAATGTGTGTGGCAGCTAAGTTCTGGCAGGTTTCTGGTAAGTGTCTCTCTTAGGTTGCATAACTGAACTCTGAGGAAGCGAAATGCTTTAGTCATGGAGCACAGTAAACTGAGAGCATCAGAGCTGCAGACCTCACCTCAGCTCCTTGTCTTGGGGAACACTGTGAGATGTGCTTAAGGAGATGCTTGTATCCTCAGAGAAATCCCTAGAGGGTCCTATGAAATCTCATCTTGGTGTCCAGTGGCTTTCCAGGTATCATCCTGCTGTTTTTCCTTGACAGAGCCAGAAAAGTCTCACCACTGGTATCTGGGAGATCCGTGCACAGTGCTCTGTCATTTCCCATGTATAAATACCAACACAAAGCACTTCCATGGAATGGTCTTTCTACCACTATCCAGTGCAGCTAATGAACAGTTCTTGTTCTCCACAGTACCAGCTTTCACAGCAGGCTTTGGCTTCTCAGTGGTCAGCAACGTTGGCACATATCAGGTTTTAAAAGGGAGACAGCACCGTGCATCACCAAACACCGGCAGGTAATCCGTGCTTTGCACAGAGCTGTCAGAGACTAGAGCGATGACTTCACAGCAGCAACAGCTTAAAAACCCAGTGCTCAATATCACACAGCAGTGTTCATCACAGGGTGAGTGTATTCTGTTCATGACTCAGGCCAACGCGCCAGTGGTCTTTGGTGATTGTTAATGAAGGAGACAGGTATTCAATGCAGCTCTTGACTGCCAAAAAATATCCAAAAGGCATCTCTTATAAACTATAAACAGGTAAATACAAAGTTGACTCAAACTGCTATACGTTGTTTCTATTTTTAATAGCTTAATGCTGACAGAAGGCAGGGGTAAGAGTGGTAACTGTATTTAAATGCAGATATAGTGATGGAGGGTTGAATTATTCATTGCAGGGATTCAGATAACGTAACCTTTTAACCTTTTGGTAGATGGTTCACAAAGATACGTGTTTGTTCTATATTAATCTGCATATTGATGCAGCCAAATAGAGAAACTGACAACAGGTATCCTGAAAACATGAAACATATCTGCTTGTGATTAAGTGGACAGGCTGCAGCTGTTTGAAAATCAGAATAAAGCTGAGTTGCACAGATTGACATCTGTTCCTGCAGTGGTCACTGGGGACTCCTCTGTTGCCCAGGGGTCAGGTTCCTGCTCCCCAAACCCTCTAGTTATTCACTTTGCTGCTGTGGAATTTCACAGCCTTGCTCAGGTCTGTAGGAACAAAGATGATTTGCTGGCATGGAAATGCCTGGGCTGATGTTTGTGCCTTCTTCCATAACCACCCTACTCAAACGAGTTCAAACCTGGAAAAAGTGGAGGCTGCTGGGTCATGGCAGCAGGCATGCTGCAGGGCAGGCAGTGGCTGGAAGCAAACAGGCTCCAGCCTGGGGGATACGTGGCATCCCACGAGCTGCCCAGCAGCGAGATGATGCTCCACTGAGCAGGAGGGAAGGGAGATGTTTCTTGCATGTAAACTTTAGGGACTTGTTCCTGTTTCTTGCCATGCAGATGGTACCTGGCACTGTAACGAGAGGAACAGGGAGAAGGAGTGAAGTAATGGAGCAGAAGTAAAAGCTGTTTGTTGCTTTGTCTGGTGCATCTTTTTGCTGAGTGCAAGTGTCACTTGCACGTTTCAGTGAGTACTTTGCTTTGGCAGTGGTTAGCAAACTGGAGAGTTTGGTGATCATTATCTACAAAAATGAGAATTGAGAGACAGAGATATAAAGTATCTCCTGAAATGTTATTGCTGTAGGCACATAAAGTGAAGTCTTAAAAGCTATAGAAAAGTAAATCCGTGGCATAACTTTTTTCTTGTTTGCTTTTCGTTCACAACTACAAAATGATCTCAGCTTCTGGTATGAAATCACCATACTCCACTGCATCTCCTTTATTAAGATCTTGAGTTTTCATTATAGTAATCAAAAAACCCCAGTAATTTACTTTGGAAAAGCATCTTATACTAGGTCAAATATCAGCAGGCTAACACCATGCTATCACAGTGTTTAGTTGCTGTAGAGAGGGCCAGGAGCACAACCACAGCATGATGCCCCCAGCATTCAGCCTGATATTTGCCATCAGGGATGCGTGGACAGTAGCAAACTCAGGGCAGCTTGGGGAAAGAGAATGCATACAAGTTTGGCCATCTCAGGTCTATGCCCAGCTGCATGGCTACTGGTTTCCTGTAAACTTGCACTTCTAAGCACTGTATTTGTTTGATATGCAGAGCAGCATACAGGTAGGCAAGCTCTTCCCTTAGATATCTTCCAATCTCCCGTGTTGAAGAACACATCAGCAATGCTTTGCCAGTAATTCCTACAGAGAGGCTGTCATGGGAGTTGTTGCCAGTATAGGTGGGTGGAGGAGGTAACAGACCATTTGCTTTGCAAGTAGACCGTATTTAAAAGTCTTAGACCCAGAAGGAAATCTGAAAGTTGTTGGAAATATAAGTCTGGACAAAATATCTGTGCCTGGAATTTAGATTGAGGTGGATGTAGGATTGCATGAACCAGCTGTGGATTCTGACCCTGGGCAGCTCTGAGCTTTCAGACCCATTGGGATAGCTGGTTCCCCAAGGAGCTGCATCTTTCTCATGCAAACAGACTGTTAGTGCTGGGGAGGAACAGAGCTGAGTGTGCTGTTGCCATAGCAGGGGCAGGGGAATCTATGGAAACCCCTGAAAGGGTATAGCTCTGTGTCGATTCAAAACATCATAGCCAAAGACAGTACCAGGGCACTTACAAGGCAGGATGTGAAGCCAGGATAATTTCAATCCATTTAGCAAAGTGCTCCCAGTCCTCGCTTCAGAGCAAGTAAAAGGAAAGTGTAGTAAATATTGAACAAAGTCAATCTGTGTCTACAGCACTTTACCCAAGAAAAAGCTAAAACCATCTGACTGTTGCCCACTCCTGGCTTATTATTTTCCTCTCTGGCAGAATGTCTTATTTTTTATTATTTGCTGCTGTGTGATAGTTGGCTGCTCTCATTCCCTTCCATATGCAGACTCACTAATCAGTAAGGCACAGTTGAAAACCATGGGACAGTCAATACTCTTATGGCGATAGCAAACATTTGGGGTTCGTTTTATACATATATATATGTGTGTGTGTGTGAGTAGTCACACTCTGTTAACCTCTAAAGGATAAAGCAGAAGTCCACTGAATCACTGAAATCAAAAAAATTGGGAAAAAATGTCCTTTAATTTTTTTTCCTTAAACAGAAGAAATTCAGGCCTCAGTTCTTAAAATTTGACTTGGTCTCACATTATGTGAGATCTGTGTTCTCGGTTGCTTGAGTTTAAATATCCTCAGGTGTAGCTAAATTTGCAAGCAGAATGATGAGGGATGAATTTTACTTTCAAGGCTGATATGTTTATCAATCTGTTTTTGTCTTACTGCTTGTGTCACCACAGCATTTGAAAGCATGATAGAATGCATGACTCAAAGTATTCTGAATGTGTTATGAAGAAAACTTGAAAGGGACCCCAATGGATTGCAATGATTGCAAATCCTTTGTTTTCCAGAGAAAATGTTCACTGCTCAGTTTCTGTTGAACTCAGGCATTTGGGAAAAGATCATGTTTTCTGTCCCCTTTTTCTGGGGAAATCCTCATTAGGTATAAATAGCTGCAGCACTCAAATGATTTCCAGTAGTCTCAAGTGAAGACATTACACTGGTGTAGGAACCAACCGGTTATGCAAGTTCTGTTGATGACTTCAAGCTTCCTGCTGCTGTGTGTGCTGGAGGCATCATTCACCCATCACAAGCTACAAAGGCATTGAGATTACCAAAATTTTATTGTAGTTCAAGACCAACAGGGGCAATTTAGATCACTGAGTTTTTAGGTGTTAATCTTCTTAAACCCTGGGGCTGAGTAGACTGGCCTGGTGAAAGCAGGGCGCTGGGGGTCATGGGTGTGTGATGGAAAGATTGCCTACCATCAGCGAACTTCAGCTAGGTAACTGAGCCCATAGTGTATTTTCAGAGCGAATCTTGAACTTGCCCTTCTGTTCAAATGGGATGATGTTTAACAACCTCTCATGCAACACAGATCTTAAAGTACACAGAGGGCAGTCCCCTTTTTTTGGCAATATTTTTCCTCTGTTTCAGAGCCAGATACAAGCAGCAGCAGTTGGTTCCACCTGTGAAGCTGCATGTAAAGACTTAAGCTCCTCCTGAGGCAACTCACCTACAGCCCTGTGGTGGAGCATTAGGTTGTGCTCTGATGTTGTACCTAAGTTTACATCTAGAGAGTAAAATTCATGCCATCCTTCTGTTTGAAGTGTGAACTATGGGTGTCCAAAGCACCCCTTCTGGAGGAGCCACCTTCAGTGGAGGGAAGCAGGCAGCAAATATTGCCTGTGACAGGCTGTTTGAAATGAATGCATTTGGTCGTACCACACTTAGCTCATAAAAGCAACTTTTGAGGATATGGTGACCTTTGCATAGCCCTACCTAAATTAGGTTAGGTCATACATAGCTCTCACTACAATAGCTTTCATCTGCCTTGCCTTTACACAGCACTGACATGTGCAGAGAAGAGCTCTGAATGGGAATTAAGTAAAACTGAAATACCCTGGTGAACCATTGTCTGCCCCGGAGCCTGAATGGAGGCAATGCTCTTGACTCCATTTGAAAGAAAATGGAACTTAGCTCACCTAAAGCTGAGATGGCCATTAGTGGGAGGTACTGCATGAGTGTCACATAATCAGAGTAACTCATTGTGTCTGTTGGCCTGATCTCCTGGACAAGCAGTGTCTTCAAACAAAGCGTGATGTTTAACAGTTATTAGCAAGTATAATGGACACTGCCTAAGAGTGGCTTTGCGGAGCACCATGTTCTGTCAAGTTAAATACTGTGCACCTATTCAGATCAAGAAAGAGAAAATGCGAAACAAGTGCTTTTTGTTGCTGAATGCAAATAAAATCTTTTACATTTATTTCAGGCTTACGTGTAAAACATCACAAGCTACCAGACATAATTTTTGTGTGTGTGTGCATGAGCACTATTAGTTATCTCTTGTAGCCTAGAGAGTCTTCAGGGACAGCTCGCCCATTCAAGAATGTCAGGACCCTGAGTATTATCACTCTAGGAGATGATCTTTCTCTCTGTGGGGACTAAGCTTCTCCAGCTGGTCAAAAATGAAGATAATATCCTAGAGTGAAGGGAAAGATCTCTCTCTTCCCACTCCACTTCTTCAGAGGAAAGGAAGAGCTGAAAATTTCACTTGGAAGGCATTCAATTGAGCAGACGGTCAGCCATGCTCATGAACCATTTGGATCAGATTTTTAGAACTATGCCAGAATGCACCTTATGCAAAATTAGTAAAAAGAATAACACTGGAGCAGAGCGATAGCACAGCAATCTATAGAGACGCAGCGAGTACAACCAGCAGTTAGGTGAAAGGCCGCTATCATTTAGCAACTCACAAGTTCATAAATGGTAGATTTACAGAAATTTAATCCCTATGTACTCATCAGGGGATTTTACTGCAGACCAGAAGGAGCTAATTGGAATAGGAGCAATGTATTTAAAAAAATAAAAAGCACTCCAGAAAACTCCTTTCAATTTCTCAAATAAAAAAGAAAAGAAAAATCACTAATTAAAAAAAGATGTTTCTTTAAGAATCAGCCACAGGTTTACAGGGTGGGAATTGGCTAACTCATTTGAGTCTGTTCTATGTGTCTGGCCACTGGTTGGCAAACACAGTCCTTTACTCTATAAAAACTCTGTCTGCAACACTTTGAAATACTTGCCCAATCATTTTTAGTTCACTTGGGAATCGTTATAATACCATTAGATGGGATTATATCATTTGGTTTAATGTCGATTGCATTTCCATATTGTGTCCGGTGGTTTTATGATGTGGACAAATATTCCATTGAGGAATAGGCTGAGGCCATCACGTTTAAATTCTTTTCCTGAGTCACAGTTGGCAAAAATCCCCATCTCAAGGCATCCAGACTGCAAAACTCTCCTTGGAAGAACAGGGGAGACCATACACAGTTTTATGCAGTCTGTAGGATTGCACCAATGGTTCTTTGTGCTCCAGAAAGTGCTGAACATGCCAATGTGTTAAACACCGAATGCACTGTCTACATCTCCCTTCATCTCGACTACGAAGATCACATTGAACTACAAATCTGAGATCTCCTGATCCATAGTGGCCAACCAGAGTGGGGACCTGAGCACAAGACACCTTCACTTCTTCACACTGGAAGAGCATCATTGTCAGACATCTAAACTGCATGCAAAGCTGGTAATGAGCTAAAGCCCTCAGATGCCTGATCACATCCACTTTCAGAGCCAAAACATTAAATACTTTCAACAGTAATAAGGCTCTAGAGAAAAGAAATCATCATTGTTGGCAACAAGAAGGATGTCAGACTTCTTGTCACTTGAGATTAAAATGCCTTTGTACTACGACCCTCATCACTGTTTAAAGAAAATAAGTAAATAACCCCTATTCTTACAAGGGGAGCAAGCAAAGCTCGGTAGTATTGGATTGCATAATTGCAATGGATTGCACACTTTCAACAGCAGTTTCGTTGCTGTCACTTATAATAGAAATTAAATATATGTGCCAATGGCCAAGGTAACAGAAATCCAAGTTTCTCCATGTAGGAAAAAAAGTGTTTTGTTTTTAATAAACATAAAATTCATCAAATTCATCTCAAGAAGAAAACAAATTCTGTTGTCTAAAGCTTCCCAGAATTATTTTAGAGAAGGTAAATAGCAAAGTACAAAAAAAACAAACACACACAAAAAAAAAAAACCAAAGAAAAAAACAACAAACTAGAGAAAAAAATAGAGCATGAAAAATTATTAGGAATTGATATTAATCACTTTCTTAATGGTAACATTAATATGAATCAGGATTGTACACCTAAAAAGTTAGCTATAAAATATGTGTGGTGAAAAATCCATTTTATTGTTCCTAGAGAAGACTGAATGTTTATGAAGCATGTGTTCTTGCTCATAAAATAATACCCATTATTAGAATGTTAAGTGTTAAGAATAGGTAAGGTCTAGAGTTAATTTGCTTGTAAAAATGGCTGCAAGGCTCTGATTTCAATGTGTGTGTCTGTGTCTTTTTAGGGCATCTCTTTTCCATACCTTTGGCCCTCACCTGGGTATACAGGGTACCCAAGGCATCTGCTGCCTCCCTCTTTGGGATGATGGTAGTAGAAGGTGAACCCCCACTATGAGTACCATAGAATCACAGTTGAAAAAGACCTCTAAGATCACCAAGTCCAACCCAATCCATCCCACCATGCCCACTGACCATGTCCCTCAGTGCCACGTCTCCATGGTTCTTGAACACCTTCAGGGATGGTGACCCCACCACTTCCCTGGGCAGCCTGTGCAGATACCTCACCAAATACTTTTCCCTCTTTCTTTATTCAAATAATTAAACAAACAAAAAAAGGAGCAAGCTTCACAAATCTTGAAGGAATATGATGTCTTCAAGGCCTCTTCCTTCTATCAGATCTGTCTTGAATGTAACCACCATTTAGAAAGCAGAGAGAAGAAAACATAGTAGTTGGCCATAAGTATTTGGTCTCTTTCAATCCTCATAATAAGATTTATTTCCTGAAAGGCATAAACTGTATTTCCAAGAGACACATACCAGGCAGGAGGAAGGTGTTATACCTCTGTTGGAGGTGCTTATAACTCTGTTGGAGGTGCAGTGAGCTTTTAAGGCAGCCCCCTTCCCATACTAGCCCTGGTGCTACTCAAACAGACCAAGGAAGGGGTGAAGAGGGTTTCTCTTAATTGGAACCTGGCCTGGGTGTGCTGCTCCAGGTGGAGAGTCTCAGTGAGACTGTAGGGAGACTCAAGCCTCTTTCTACACACCAGGAAACTTTTGGCCAGGGGAGAGCAAATGAGTCACATCTGCACAGTTTCTTGGCAAACAAGAGCCCCATAAAGCTCTTCTTTCTCTTAGGCGTTCCTCACAGGGAAGATATATTTTCATGGGAATTTACAATTTTTTTGCCCCTGAGAGAAACTTCACTGTTTCTCTTAATCAAAAGTGGTGTCATTTTTACCACTAAACATCTCCCTTCTTCCCATCTGGCCAAAAAGACTCCGGTGAGACACGGGCTTGGAAGAACTTGCAAGCCTTGGAGGGCTTGATCCAGCGGACCAAGCTGACTCAGTTCCTTTATGGCTGTAGGCAGTGGGCTTGCCTATAAACGCAGATCCCTGTGTGGATGTAACTCCAGCATGTGCAGTTCCTGGCAGATGTAGAGCAGAAGCCAAGAGACAGAGGAACCCTAAACTGTGTTCTCTTCTTCTGGAACTGAGCAGTGCAGACCTCAGTGGTGTCTGAGCAGTGGTGTGAACAGGTCTGGCTTTGGCAGGCACAGAGTCTCTGATCTAACTACTAGAAGTGATGGATTTACTGGGGGAAGATCTTATCTGATCATGTGTGTGGTGTGGAAGAGCCACATGAGCTGTCCCTGCAGCATTTCCCAGCATGGTGGGGTAGCTGTATACTGGGAGACTGCTGGGGTTGCAATGACTTTAGTCCTCCCAGAGTTGAGCCTCCACATCTCAAACACACATGCTAATGATGTAACAGGCTGTGTGGCCTTGTAAAACCTCTATAGAAGTACAGTTCTTGAGTCTATTTGAGATGCATTTCATCTGTAGAGAAGCTACAGGGAGCTCTGAAGAAGAGCTAGCTGAAATTGAGCATTAAAAATATTTTTTCCATCATTAAAATGGAAAGAAATTTCAAGAAATAATGTCAGATTTTTAATTACTTCTGAAGAAATAAAATCTTGTAATAGTTGAAAGTGTTCAGTTTGCCAATAAGTGAAACATTTATCTAATTTTTTGACATCTGTAAAGGGAAAGTTTGCAGTCTGTCAGGCAGATATTTCAGGCCATGTCCAGCAGGACAGCTTCTTCAGTTGCTGAAAACTGGAAAAAGAAATAAATGGATTTTTCTTCTTACAATAAAAACATATTTTTAGTTTGGGCACACTCAAATGTTGTGCAGAGGGGGATGATTTTAATGATCTTTTCTGTGTCCCACATAGCGGCAGTAAAAACCCTTCTATTTCTCTTTATGTTGTTTTGCTAATTCTCTCCTCCCTCCCCATATAGGATTTCAGCTGCAATTCCCAGTTCCAAACCCATGTAGGATGGCCCTGGGAGTTAGAGGGACCTCTTATTCCAAGGTAAGTCACCAGCAAGAATGCCAGTGAGATTATTATCATTGGAAAGGAGAACTTCACATGCTCTTATGAGTGCTTACATGTATTTAAGGATTAGAGGTTCGCATAAGGCACCCTTAACGGTGGAATAAGGCCCAGTTCTCTAGCAGGAAATCTGCTAGGAGAAGCTGTTTTGTAGCACCTGGCATAGAAGCTCTGGTGTCAGCATCTGCTGCCATGGAGGAGCGGTGGTGGCTGAGAACAAGAAATGCAGGGCAAGATGTGCTGCACCTGCTTGTTCTGATAACCCGAGATAACCTGATAGTCCTCCAAAGCCAAAGATTATCAAATGAGGGGAATGGAAGTCAAGAGCCTATCAATCTGAAATGAAAGGGAAAGAAAATCAGGTTTAGAGCTCACTGAATTGATACAGACACTAATGTTTTCTAGCCCCATTTAAGTTCTTCAGGGATATATGTTCCTTTGGTTAGAAAATATCCAGGAAATGGCTGATAGTTTCTGTTGAAGAGAACTTCTGAGAAGCAGAGCCATCAGTTCCAGTAGGTTGTGCAAGAGGCACCATTTCTTCTGTTGTTGGCTTCTTGTTAGTGTGTTTGTTTTCCTGAGAACAAAACCTAGCAATAATTAATGCTATCATTTCACATGTTCCTTCCAAAGAACAAATCTAGCCTTCATCCACTGCCTTCCCTTCCTCTTGGGTTGTTTCTGAGAAGAAGTGCAGACCAGGCACTGAAATGGGCTGCCCAGGGAGGTGGGGGAGTCCTGGAGGTGTTCAAGAAACACTTAAATGTTGTACAGAGGGACATGATTTGGTAAGAAATACTGGTGATAGGTGGATGGTTGGACGGGATGAACTTGGAGGTCTTTTCCAACCTATGGAAATCTATGAATGAAAACAGAAAGCTGCATTTTCAAAGCCCACACTCAGTTTGGATGTGTGTGTTTTGGATTGGTTTGAAAATACACTGCCAGACATGTTCAGCTCCTGCCTTTCTGAGAGAAGACCTCGAGCTGTGTTTTGTCCCACCTGAATGTGAGATGGAACGTGAGGTAGATGGTAATGAGTGCTGGTGGACCTGGGAGAGAGCTGAGCTGAAAAGGAGGAGGAGGAAGGTGTGCTGTCATCAACAGAGAGATCTGTGTGCTAGTGCTGACATGGCCCTATTTAAAGTGGAGGGATGGCAGAGCACAGTAGGTGGCATGTTTAAAGTAGGGATGATGTGATTAAGTCCCTCCTTCAACATTTTCTTCAGCAGACAGAACCTCCACAACAGGGAACTGAGGACCAAGAAATGTCAGGGTTTAATTTGGTCTCTGATACTCAATCAGTGCATGCCCTCAGGCAAGTGACTTATCTTTTCTCTATCTGAATGTCTATATCAGTGAAACAGAGGCGAAAGTACTTCCCACAGAAGAGCGTCAGTGAGTTTAGCATAACTCATTAGTGTCTGCTTGGAGCTTTAAATCCTGCAGCAGAACACCCTTTGCAAACACTGGTAGTTCATGCACTGCAGGGGTGACAGGCAGTAGAAACTAAAGCCCAGATCCCCAGTTTTGTGCTCACTGACAGCTGTAGGCGTTCAGCTGCTGTGTACACGTGGTGCCCAGTGTGGGTCCCCACTGCTGTGATCAGAGGATGCTCCCACCGGGTGAGGCTGTGGCTGGGAGGGTGCCAGCAATGTCTAACTGAGAAACAAACAACCAATGAATCAGCCCTGATCACTGCATTCAGCTAATGAAAATGCATGTAATTGATATTTTATAACTATATAGAGAAAGGAGTTTTTTTAGGTCTTTAATGGTATTGATTGACGGAAGAAAGCCAGATAGATATCTCTAAGCTGCAGTGCTATAGGGCTAAAGTGCCTTTGAGTCAGGAAATGTATACTTGTTTAAAATTCACTTCAAATTTTCACATCATTTGCAGCTTTTAATGGCATTTTTGGACCCTGACAATTAATCACGTAGCCACTGGAGTCAACTGATAGTCTCATTTCTGATCAATTATTGCTGTCAGCCTCCCTCTCCCAGATTCTGCATGCTGACAGGTACCAGGGTCTGAAAGAGGATAACTGCCAGAAGGCTCTGGGATGAGCTGCAGAATGCTCTCTTTGAGGTGTTCTCTGATTCACTACATTGGTCTTATTATTTGGTCAGGTTCCTCACAATTTGTTCTGTGTGACACTATTTGGAGTGGCCCAGTGGAGGGAATGTTGCTGTTTTAAATCCTGTGCAGATACTGTTGTTTTGTGTTTGCCCTTTATGGAAAAGATGGTCTTTTTTTTCTACTCCTGCACAGTCCATGAACTTTTTGTAACCTATGTGATTAGGAAATTTACATCTCTAATCCCTGCCACTCCATTGGCAGCAGGAGAGGTAGCTGGAACACCAGGAATGCAATCACATGGGCTGCTCCTTTGGCCGTGGCATCACTTAGTGGGCAGAGCATCATGTAGAATGAAAGGAGTTAATTCTTCCCTATGAAACAGGAAGATTAAAGAGCTGGGGATCTGCACTGACAGGCTGCTACTGAGGAGAGAAAAGGAGAACCTGTGCTCTCTGTGCAGGCAACTCCAGCACACAACATGCATCCAGATGAGACTGAGTGAAAAGGAGACAAGAAAATGAGCTCAGTGCAGCAAAGGCTGGTTAGAAAGCTAGTTAGAAGGGTCCTTAAGACAAAGTGTTCCTGTTGACTTAAATGGGGTTTGGATAGCCTGACAGTGTTGGCTTATGTTTGAGCATCCAGACATCGGGTTTGGTTGTTGTAAATAAGATTCTCTCTCTGCTGTAGGGTGGAAAACAGGAGCCATGCTGCCAACAGTGAGGAGTGGAGCCAGCACTGCTCCGGAGGTCCACTTTGCAATCTGTACAGTGCGTGAACACAAGGCTGCAAGTTGGTTTGTGTTGTTTTTCCTTTAGTTTTTTCCCTTTCTCTCTTTCATTTCTTTCCTTCCTTCCTTCCTTGTTTCATTTCTTTCCGTCTTTCCTTCTTTCTTTCCCTCTCTCTGTCTCTTTTATGATTGCAGTTCTTGTTCATTCTGAGTTACTTTACAAGTGATCTTGATGTCCTTCCCGTTTTCTCTTTTTCACTCTCACTCACTGGAGCAATGCATGAAACATTCACCATTAAGCAAAAGAAGAAAATAAAGGAAAAGAAGTAAAAGGAAGAACAGTGCACAGTTCCCAATTTACTTCTTTATGCATTCCCTCACCCCTACATCTTCCACATGCACACTGAGGGGACCAAAGTACGAAACCAACGTGAGATTTCATTTTCAATTCTTAATGAAACAGTTACAGTGAGAGAGAAAAGGAACAGGCTGGGCGTGAGAGGAAAATGCGGAGTCATTCTTTCTCTTTTTGTGGTCAATGTGTCATATCTTCATTATGGCTGCGCTTGGGACACTTTGCTGCAGAAAGATGACAAAAAATCTGATTGGTTTTGAGTGCTGTTGGTAAAACTGTGCTGTCACCACACGTGAAACTGTCCCACAGACATCAGGTCTCAGAGGACTGCCCTAAAATTAAAGCTGTAAAAGTGTTACTCTCATCTTCTCCTCTCCAACTATTTCTGTTTTCACTTCCTCAAATTTTTATTCCTCTTACTTCATGTGCAGGAGCTGTCTTAGACAATTCAATATTACAGACCAGCATTTATGGAGATTGAAAGTTGTGGTAATTAATCATCATTGGGTGAAATTCTAACCCGATGCAGTCAGTAGTAAAACTCGAGTAGCTTCAGTATTTCAGCCCACGGCATCTCAGTGCCACGGCCTATTTGCAATTTGGATGTCTTTTGAAGCTTTGAATACATTAAGGGAAAATACTGGGTTTGTGTGTTTGGTCATTAGGAAGGAATAAACAATGACTGCAAATTAAAACATTTCTGTGGATAGTTAAAGGGTTTCATGTTTATTTAACCTCTGGAGATCTCAAGCCCCAATCAGTTGTTCGGAGTTTCTGTGACTGCTCTGCAAGCAGTTGATGCTGCAGGGACAGAGCTGTGCTCCTTCTGGCTCTCTCCTAAGAATCACTGCTTTTGCAGGACCAGCCATAAAAAAAGCTTTCTTGCATTTATGGAATCTTAGCAGCAGTTCACTGAAATCAGTAGAAAGGTTCCCTGTTGGTGCCAATAAGCTTCTGGCTCAGATCCACAAAAATCTGATTCTCCCATTTGAACTGGTATGACTCCGTCCTGCAGCAGTTAAGTGCTTGTAGCGCTAGATCTGAATATATCACAGATACATTGCAAATGTGCTTACTGAATCCATACAACAAGATTAATCTATCCTTGAATAATTTACTAAAGCAAAACCTAAGGGATTCCTTAAACCCCTGGGACCTGCAAAAATTGGGGCTGCTTGCAGCTATTCCTCAGAAACTGGACCTCAGACAGAGCAGAAGCCTCAAATGTTATTTATGAGCACCTAATCCCACTCCCTCAAACCCTCGTATGTTCTTCCCGAGGTTGTTACACCTCCAGATATAGACAGAAAGCAGATAACCTTTGGGGAAGCTGGAGAGGTCTCATTTGGACTCTGAAAAATGTGATCACTTGGTTTTGCAGCAGCAACCTGCTCAGCAATCGATTTTGGTTTTTTGCCTGAGTAGTCAAGATGGGACCATAGGTGAGAATAATGATTGCAATCAACGAGCGGCAACATTGCTAACTATTATTGTGCCCAATACAACGCCCACATTAACGCTTGCAGTAACTCTGCATTCCTCACACCAGTTAGGCAGAGGTTTGCCACCCTTCTACAGAGGGCAAGAGGATTTAGTTAGGGAGGACTTGTATCGTCTTCACGTCACAGAAGTCAGTAGCTAAAGTCATAAGAAACATCTAGCAATGGAATTTTCTTTATTTTCTCTGACAACTACAGCTTTCCTAAGGAGAAATTTTCCCTCTCTGATCAGTGACAATGTTGGTTTTCCAGAGCTAAGGGGGGAACTCCACCTTGCCTCTGGGTATGCCATAAATCATCCCATATCCCTTTTAAGAACTAATAACCCTTAAGAGGCCACGATCTCACCATTGGCTTGGAGAAAGATACACTTAATATGAGGCAAAAGCACACCTTGAATACATTGTATATATATATATTTTTTGTATTCATTAAGATGCTTTAGAAAGAGAATAACACCCTTTGTTCAATATTTATCTTCTCATCTGCCCTGACCTGGGAGCTGCAAGCACTTTGAGAAGTTAATTGAATGCTCGCTTTGTTTCGTTTTAGCTTTCAGACCTAAAGTTTTGCTTTCAGTAATGGTCCTGAGAACACTTCTGTCCTGTCTGCCATAGCTCTGAAACCTTCTCTAGGAACAACTGGGAATTCCTTATTGATCAGCATTGTCTTATTACAGGAATTCACCACCAGTATGATTTTTCTTATTCAATAACAGCAGGAACTCCCAGCCCAGAAAGAGGATTATTTCTCTAACAATTCTTTTGCTAGAAGAATCATTCAGTCACAAATCATAGAATCATAGCATCACCAAGATAGGAAAAGACCTCCAATGCTGGTGGTGTCCTTCTACCACCAATATTTCCACACTAAACCACGTCCTTTAGTACAACATCTACATGGATCTTGAACACCTCCAGGGACAATGACTCCCCCACCTCCCTGGGCAGCCTGTCCCACTGCATCACCACTCTCTTGGAGAAGAAATTTTTCCTAATAACCAGTTGAAACCTCCCCTGGTGCAACTGATTGCTATTACCCACATCTCCAAGGGAGACTGCGAGGGACAATATTCTCTGCACACGATTCCTATATCACATGTTCTAGGTGACTGTTGGATTTGTTTCCTTTATACCACTCTCCTCACCTGTGTCTGTTACCTGCAAACAGGTGCTGAGTTGTGAGCAAGGATTTCAGAAAGCTGTATTCGGACCATAAGCTGTACAAGTTTCTTACACAGTGTTCAGGATATGTCTGTGTTTGAAGTGGCATTTTTGTACATTAGCCAAAATAATGAGATTCTTTTGTGTTATTAGTATAGTCCATAAACATCTGGTAGCAAGGGCTGTTTCTAATAAGATTTATATATCATACTTTGTACAGTAGTGCCCATTCCTGCTAGCAGAAGAAAACAATCAGTGGCGGCTCATTAATTAAAAACAACACCAACCACACCATCACCAACACAATTGTTATTAGCATAGTTATTTTGAGTAAAGCATGAAAAGTCATAAGGTGAGTAACACGGAAGGCTGAGCCATGAAGGGTAGAATATATGCAGTGGGGCATGGCAAAGTATCTGATGTTTCCCTTTTTCTGATGGGAATTCTTGAAGGATCTGATAAATACTGACTGCTCAGTAGTTCCATTTACTTGCAATACAATGTACTTAGCTAGCTCCGTATCAGTTTCTTATTAGCACAGAGCTCTGCTGTTCCTCACTTTCTTATTAGCACAGACCCCAATAGCTGTTCCTGGAAGGTTTCTATGCCAAAGGACAGAGTAGGAGAAGCAACAGAACCTTTAGTAATCATTTCAATGGACTCTCAAAGCAAGGAACAGAAAACTCAACAAGGCATGGAGTCTGGATGGTTACATTCTCATTTCCAAAGCAGAGATGAATTGCAATGTATTGCACGTGGTAAAAGATGAAGCAGATCTCTTTTATGAGACTCACCTTGATTTATTGTTTATATTAATGCAAACATTTAAAAATGTTAGATCAGCGTTACAACAAGGACATGTGTTCAAAAAGTTCAGAAACAAATAAAAATAAATACATAAAAATGAAGATGCACTCATCTGTTGCTCCACCTTTTGTCCACCTCATAGAGTTGGATCCTTTTCGCATTGCACCTGTGAGTTCTTTCCCACAAGACCATGGATGACCCACACTCTGTTTCGCAAACAGATTTGGGGTCTTTGCAAAAGTTGCTGTGGTGCCAGCAGTAGAGCTGAGATAAATGCATTGCTTGAAGGGAGATGTGGCACCACTTGAGCTCTCCACTCCTCACCAACACTGGAGCTGCAGAAAGCCTTTGCCCTGAGTGCAACCACCTAATGATGTGAAGCTATGGTATGTCTTGCGAATGCTCTCCTCATTTCAATCCAGAAAACAATGAGGTGTTTTGTTGTTGTTTTTCTTTTTTTTTTTTTTAAATCCTTAATTAATCCAAATCTATACATGTCTTAATGGAAATAAAGACTAAAAATAATGACCTAAACGCTCTCACCCTGCCTCAGGCTGTTGGTTTTTTTTAAATCTTTTTTTTTTTTATTTTCAAGAGGGTTAATTTTAGACTTGGCATCTTTGCCCGGTGAACTTCCCACATGTGGTTAAAGCTACAAGCCAGGTCCTGCTACCAGCCATATTTACCAGAAACAGCAGGAGAAATTTCCAGCAGAACAGTAAAGGGGCTGCAGTTCCTGTTGTTCTGCCAGTAGATTTCATCTAAAAATATTATTCATCTTGCCAACCACTTTAATGCAATTGGGGAATGGCAGGGCTGGGAAGTCAGAAGAAAAGCTCTTTGTTAAAAAAAGAAAAAGAAAGAAAACTCAGAAGTCCCTCTGCTTTCTCTTACATTGTCTGTTCCTTTATCATGTCCTTCTTCACTGTTTACTTATCAGACTTGTCACAGCTGTGTTAATTATCAGTTAAAAGAATACTCATCACTTAAGATATATGTGTTTTGCTTTTAAATGCAACTTTTGACAACTCTGCAAGAAGAATGATGACGTAGAAAATAATTCAACTGAAAGCTCAGCATCCCTCCTTAGGTAAGAACCTGGCTTCCCAGCCTGGGAGTAACCTGGCAATACTTATAGAGCATGGCACAGGCTGCTCTCAGCTGAGCTGACAGCCAACCACAGACCAGATCTCTGCCTTTCCTTCGTTTCGTTGACTCTGCCATTTCTTTTCTTTGTAGTTTTCTGTTGCTGAAGCAGAAGCTGGAAGATGATCAGAGGAAAGTGGAGACACTGAGGTCAAGTGTCCTTGAAGTCTGTTTGTGACTAATACATTAATGAGCTTAGCTGGGGAAAATCCAAAACCAACTTGTTCTGCACCTGAGCATGATCATACTAGAGCAGCGAATTGCAGCATACCGAACAGCCTGTTGCTAGCAGAGGGGGCAAAAATTAAACAGCCTTAAAATGTGTTGTTTTTAATGACAAATACATAAGCATTTTAAAAAACTGACTTCACTTTGATGGTCTAAGAGCACCTTATTCACAACAGCAACCCTTTCCAAGAGCTCCCCCATGCCAGGCTGGATGCAGCCCATGGGATCAATGGTGCTGTGACCTCACTGGGTGGCATTGAGCTGGGACACAGTGTTAATTTTTATTATCTTGACTACTAAATTTTACTACTATTAATTAACTTAGTGAGCTGAGCGTATGTGATATTCTGACAAGTCAAAGCAATAAACAATCTTTTCCCCTCCAAATCCACTGTACCAGAAGTGGCAGGGTAGAAACCAGATCTAGCACAAGCTGATAAAATTGTTACAGCCTGAGCATTATGTAGCACAGAGGAAACCTTTAAGACAATTTCCAATGGGAGAACTTTGGGGATGCTGGCATACATTAACAGGAGAGCTGCTGCAGGTGAATAAGCAGGCTGAATGTGTGCAGTTGTGAACAGGGTGGCGAGGTGAGGTAGGGGAGGTCAGGGCTGAGAGCAGGTTTCATTGGCATCCAGTGTGGTGGATCCAACCCCCCTCACCTTGATGTTGCGCAAAAGAAACATCACATCTGATGAAGGTGCAATTGGGTCTCTCATCTTTTGGCAGGAGTATAGGAGAGACAACCTGAAAATAAAGATAAAGAAAGGGGAAATTGTTGGGTTTTAACCCTCCACTTTTCTTGGAGTCAAGATGTGTGTTGTCTTGGCAAAGTAGCAATATGTACACACTGGGGTTCATTATTGCCTCCTTACATACTTTTCTAACAGCTATTTATCCAAGGAGTGAACAGTACTGGGTCAGGCTGTGAAATATACAACCACAAAACAAAACAAAACAAAAAACCTTGGGAAAACCATCCCTCTGTTGTGCTTCAGTCCATCCCTCAGAGCTGGATGAGCTTGCAAAAACCTGAGCAGTGGTAGAGGAGGTCTTACCTTCAAAATATATGACTTGCAACAACTGAAACCGTTGCCAGCTTGCTCCACAACAGCACCAAAACAAGCTGATGATGTCTGGAAGCCCAGAGATGCCATCACACTAAATGGAAAAAAAAAGGCAGGAATTATTTTCTCAGGAAGCGCAACAGCAAACCAAAGGGCCCAAATCTTTTTTTCCAGAGATAAAAAGGGACTAGGGGAGGTGATGGAATTGTAAGAGCAGTGTCCACTCTTCTACTTGTTCTGCGATGGAAGAAGGGTGGCCCCAGGCTAGACCTCTTGCCCCCTCTCTTGAAAAATCCCATTCATCACTCCCTTGCAGCCAGATCTCAGATATTTTCCAAAACAAACCTCCAGATCACAAGCTGATGGAGGTCTCCATTCCCAAAGTCTGTTCCTTGAGACTGACTTGTTCTTTGCTGTACAAAGGTAATTTGGCTCTTCATATCAGTTCTTGCTCACCCTTATTTTGTTGTGGGAACTGAAATGGAGGGGAGGGCACTAACTCTCCAGTAAGATCCTTTACATCCTGGGTGTAACAACACAAATTGTTTCTGTAAAGGATCTAAATCTTTTTGCTTTGAAAGAACACTGTAAAGCAAGAGATCTGGAGCTCGTGCTTATTCAAAATAAGGCATAAAGCACTGAATAAGAAAAAATTTCGACAGTACAAGTATTACAACTAATTGATTATTTACTTTCCAGCTTCTGAAAGCATTCAGTTGGAATTAGGGAAGGAGTAGTGTATGTGTATGTGAGATGGTGTTGGGGTCAGGAGAGCACTGGAGGGAGATGAATTCCCTGACCCTCTTCTCTGGAATCTTAATAACGTGTTAAGTTATTGTGCAGTGGAGGAATGCAATTAGCATAGCAGCCAAATCCTCCTCCAGCAGGTCATTACTGCATTAGTAAATGGAGGTTGTTAAGGCACACAGCATCCCTAAACATACCAGAGGAGCTGCTGGCCCAACAGGACCCAGGATTGATGAGAAAACTCCCACTGCTCTCTCCCCTTCTCCATCCACTTTTCATTATTGCTTTTCTGATCAAGCATACGACCACATCCTTCCCTGTCCTCCCTCATGCCCTGTTCCTGAGATATCATCCCAGGGGGCCTCTCTGCCAAATCAAGTCCCAATTCACTGAGAGGTGTCTGTGATAGATGCAAAAGCAACCTCCAGCTCTGAAGAACTTGGCCCTGCCAGTGGGAAGCATCTGCAGTAAAGGCACAGAATGAGGCATGTCCTTCCTCCCACCCTGCTGAGCACACAGCCTGCAGCTTGCTTGATGTGCACTTTGCTTCTCAGAGCCTGGTGATAAGAAGAGGTTTCTCTGCTGATGCCACTGGACGCAAGTTTGCCCACGTTTTCCTGGATTTGACAAATGTTGCCATGGATTAACCTCAGCAGCTCCAGAGAAGCCTGATGTACCCTTGAAGACTGTGTAATAAATTGCTTTTGATTTTACATGTTTTAAGTAATTCTGAATATTTTGGAACTGTTCTAATTAGAATAAATGTGATGTGGCTTCTTTTTCCCTTGCTAAAATGGAACAGCCTGAGGTTAGGTGTAATGGTAATGAGAAAACCAGTGTGGTGCTCATTGCAAAGATGTTCTGCACACCTCAGTTGGGACAATGCCTGCCCTCCAGTAACTGGTATGATTTTAACCCATAGACCTTGTTTAGATACTGTGTCCCCATCAACATTATCCTATGTGTCCACAAGCAATGAATAAATCTTTGTTTCTTCCAAAATGGCCAAGGATTAGAGTCAACCCAGAGAGTCTTGGGGTGCCATGCCACCAGAACCAGCCATGTCAGCTCTTTGAGCAGAGCACAAAGATGACAGTCACCATTAGTATTTCTCTTTTACACCAAGGGCAGATTCTAACAGATGCCTATCTTCTTTGCTAAGGCAAAAACTGAACCCAGAACTCCTACAACACAACGCAGTGTCTTCTCACAAGAAACAATTAAAACACAAGGATGGACTATAATAGAAAGACTCCGATAAAATGGCTTTCTTATCCCTTCTGCTCCTCCAAAGATGTGCAGGTATGCCTGGTACTCACTATTCATCCAGGAGTGCTGCAAAGCAAATGCTCCAGATCTGCTATCACATGTGCCCAACAAATGCACTTATCCACAGTAGCAAAGTGCTTTTGTTCCAGTCAGGAACCTGTGAATTAGAGTCCATACTGCGTGCTTATAAATAAATAAACAGAACAGTAGTTTTAAACATAGGAAATAATGACTATTTTGTTATCCAGAGTACTGTTCCCAGCTTTTTAGCATCAGATACTATGTTTATATTGCTATGCAAATTATTCCTCATAGAGAGTTTACAAATTTCATGTTCATTATTAATAGTGCTATGAGTTTTCACCCTTCCTGTTTGGTGCTATCTGCAGTGCTTGGGTAATGCATAATTAATGTTAACTGCTTGTGCTCTGGCCCCCGTGCTGGTTTACATTAGGATAATTTTCCACGTCTTTTGTCTCTGGATGTTGGAAACTGGTATTCAATGAGAATGAAATAACCAACTTATTTTGTCCTGCTCATTTCAAGCTTTTCATCTTCCAGCCTGAAATGATGCTGGTGGATTAAATCACTAACCTCTCACCTCCTGTAGACTTGGGTTCAAAAGTATCTTCAAGTGCCAAGCCTTGACGAGTTTGGTAATTTCCTTTCCATGCCCACAGAGCCACTCTCCTTCTCCTTGCACAATGGAGGACTGCGGCCTTTATCTTCTCAATATTTCCAGAAATAACCTATTTCCAGAGGTGTAAACACCTCCTGCTCAAGAAAGGGCAATAAAATCTGATGCTTACTGAAGAAACACTACACTAAACCAACTTTTCACTGAGATATTTCCAAGACAGCAGCAAACCATTCCTGTGAAACTACCAAGAAAGCCAATTCAACTTTGGTCTATTTGTATCCTGATGGATGAAGTCCCATAGACTTGCAACAGGCCGACATCAAGGTGGCACCAACTTCTTCATATCTTAAGCCAGCTATTAAATGGAAGATGTTCCAGAGGGAGCAACTATGTGGTAATGGAAGATTTGGATAGAGTAACTTCAAATCGGTCTTAGCTACTGATTCTTCATGAGGCAACAGGATGAAATAGCACCTATTTTTGTAAAATTAATTTGCTAGGCAAAGCTCTACATACTTTGTAGCCTCAAGGGAAGAAAAGACAGAAGTATTCATACCCCAGACATGTCAAAGTGCTTTTTCTACAGACCAAAGTGCTCTGCACATTTCTTCCTATACTGAATTCATAACTTTGACCTATTTGCAAAAGCAGCTTTCAGTGTAAAATGAAGTAAGATAATCAAACATTTTATCTGTAAGATAAAAAGGATATAGAGAGTGATTTTGTTACAACTCGGAGGATTCTCAAAGTTCCAATCCCACATCCATCATTTATTTCAATGATCTACTTTTGCTTTTGCTCAGTAGTAGTGGTCTGTTGCACTGTTGTGTCCCAGCATGTGTTGCAACTTTGCAGGTTCTCATAATCTAGGAAAATGGGTTTGGGAGGATCTTTTAACTTTAAAAGAACAATGAAATGTGTTTATTGTTCTCCCTACCCTCAAATAGGAAAATAAAAAATCATGACAACATACCCAAGTGCTTTTCCCAGAGGTAAAAGCCAGTTCTTTTTAACCCTTGAATGTCCAGAAATCAGCTGGACTGGGGTTTGTCTTCTTTTGGATTACCAGCTGTCTTTGTTCATATCTCTGGGTAAGCTTTGCAGATAGAAACTCAGCTCTAGGAGACCCAATATAGGCTCTTTTCCTTTAGTGCCCTCCCAGCCTCACACTACATGGGAATAAACAAAGCCCTCACAGTTAGCTGTGCCTTCTCTCCTTGTCTCTCCCTCTTACCGTCTATGTCGTGTTTGCTCAATTTACTACACAACAAGTATTTCCACTTTTTACCCAGCAGGGTCAAGTGAGCTCATAAAAAAATCCGCCTGTCTCCCCGCATCACCACTAAGAGTGCCCATCAGGCCCAAATCAGAGCCTATTTTCTGTTGTCGAGTGATAGGTGATTGTGTATAAAGGAGACAGGGGTTAATCCACAGGGCTGAGAGAGTATCAGCTGCATGTTTGAACTAGCAAAGGGGAGAACCGATTGCCGGGAAGCGGGTGAGTCAGCAGAGAATGTCTGTGTTTGTGTGTGTAGGTGTGTGTGCAAGAACAACAGGCAGACCCAGGCGTACGAGCCGAATCGCACATGACCAGATGGATTTGGCTGCAAGTGGATGCGGCTCACACTGAAATCAAGGAAAAAATATTCTGTCCTCCTGGCCAAGTGCTCTTCTGTTCTGATCTGCCTTGTGCTGAGGATGCTTCCGGGCCTCTGTCAGGATGCATCACAGCAAAGCTGACATGGGGAATGGGACATTTCTGTTTTTCGAAGGAGTCATTTTGTATCTGTAAAATCTGATTCTATCACTTATATCTCATCTTTGCCTTCTGGCCTCCTTGTGAGAATTTAAATTCTTCCAAAGCCTCCTAAAATCTGTGTCGGCAAAGCTCCAAGATTTTCATTCTGTGTCCATTTTTTTTGCTTTCATTTCTTGTTGGCTTAATTAAAAGTCACTTATTCTCATCTAACTATAACCCAGCAGCTAGAATGCTCCAGAGATATGAAGCAGTTGTGAGTTTAGGTACCTTTGATTCATTCCTTCTCTTCTCTTCCCATAGTGTAAGTACCCCAGGTGGAATTTCTGGGGTAGTCCTGTCATTTTGTTTAATGACACCACCACACATGCCAGTATTGTTCATATTGTAGCTTGGTGTCATCCAAACTCGTTCCACTTGATTTTTTGCCCTATCCATCAAGAAGAACAATATCACCCTAAGCCGGGCTATTAAGGGATTTGCATGCCATCTCACTCTGATTCTGAAAGAATCTAGTTTCTTTGATGCACCCACTGAATGTTTAATCTTGGGGTGAATAGATGAAACATGGTGCTAAGAACAGCTCATACACAGAACGGTAAAGGAAATGAAAATCTGTCATCAAATGTGCATCTATGCTCACCTTCCTTCCCTACTGTGGAATTCAAACACTTCATGAGTGTTACTCATTTTAGAGGCAGAAACTTGGGGTGCAGAGGAATTGTGCCACTTCATGGTCACCCAAGAACTCCCTTTTGGAGTGATGAAACAAGCCTGGGCCTCCTCAGTGCCCACTGCATTGTCATCGCCCTCTGGAAATACAAACATCTGCCTTTCAAAATGAAGCACCAACAAAATGCACAAGAAGCTCATTTTCTAGTACAGACAAGACTTTGAACAGGCATCACCCTGCCCCATAAACCTGTGCGTGTGCAAGGAGCCTGGATATGGAGATATGGCACAGCTTATCGCTGGGATGGCAATTACTCAGGTGGCACCAACGGGTGCTGGAAGAGCCTAAGACTGTGGGTGGGGTGGGGTGTTCCTAGAACGTGCTGGCTGAATTGGGAAAACCAGCCATGCCCTCCAGCATAGGTGCTTCTTGAAGCTCTGTATTTCAGGGAGGTGTTGGAGGCAGACAGCTGCCCGCTCCTCCCAGAACATGTCTGAGTCTGTCTCCTCCCACAGAAGGGATATAAAAGGGTGACTGCAGTAGGCGGCTGATTTTTAGCAGTTGATGTAGAGCAAGTCAGGCCTTCTCCATTTAAAAAAGGCAAATTTGCTACAGGCAGATGGGTTTTTTCTTGCATGAGGAGCTCATACAGCAACCCTTTCAGGTTGAGGATATGCCTGACATTAACCTGCAAGTTGGGATTAACCTTGGCTCCCTGAGATGTAATTACTTAAACACATACTCAGCTTTACTGTTAAAAGGCATTCCTCCCTCTCAACTCTCCAACCCCACCATGGTGTGCCTAATGTCACTTCAGCCTCAAACCTTTAAAGGAAAAGATTGAAATATCTCAGGTCTTTCATGTTTTTAATAGTAGTAATACATCTCCTGATCTTCTGCAGCTTGACTCATGATGGTTGAATCTATGGGGCTAACATTGCCAGGGGTCTTCTTTTTTCATGGTGGGGCTGAAAACTTCTATGCTGGAGCTTGAATGGCAATTGAACCATTGAGAGACTTCCTTTGTGAAGAAATGGGGAGAGGGTTTGAAGAGGAAGAGAGGTTTTCTGCTCATTGTTTTGGTTTGTGTGTCTCTCTTATCAATGTGCATCAGACCAGTGTTTATAAAATCTCCACCAGTTGCCAAGATCCATGGCATGATTAACAGGAGTGCACACAGGGAGTGGAGAGGGTAGCTTAGGAATGGGGAGGTACCTGAAGCAAGGATGTAATGATTTTCTTGTCCTCTTCACAGAAGGAACACACAGATTGAGAGTCTGCAAGCCCTGATGTGGCAAGAGCCTTCAGACTAATGTATTCAGAGTGATAAGAGGGACTACTATCTGCTAATGAGAGCGGTGGGAATGAAAAATGAATCCTTGGTTTCATCATTTTTCAGGAATGTGGTTCCTTCTGGCTACCCAGGAGTTCATCTGCCATCCATTGTTAGGTGGGCTCTGGCTGAGCATTTGATTAGGAGAGGAGAGATAAGCGGTTCTTCAACACCTTCTAAATGTAAAAATGGTATATTTGGATACTCAATATCGGTATTGTCAGATATACTGACCTCAGAGTGATACTTTCTGGAAAAAAAAGAATGTGAATTTAAAGTAGGTCCTTAGAAAACAGCCAGTAATCGTTGGGATCTACTGTGCTCAACCAGAGCAGCATTGTACAAAAGGTACAGATGCTGGTGATCAGCCTGTGCTTTGAGGACGTCTCTAGCTTGCATGGCTCTGTTAAAACTCAGAGCTTTCAAAGATCTACAGAGACCAATAATAATAAAATTCAGTGAAACCTTTGACTAGAGACAGAGCCTCACATCAGACCTGGGAATATAAGTATTACAGTATTACAAACTCTGTTAGGATAACAGACCTTCAGGAGTTTGTTTTTCCAAGATACATCTCAGTTATATCTTAATTCACTTATTTGAAATAATATGGCCTTGAAGTTCCTAGGATTTAGTCCAATAAAATGTAAGAGAAAATTATTTGCACGAAGAATCCTCTTTTATAGGGTAGAACAAAGAAGAATCAACTTATAAAAAAGCTGTGTTGCCTCTAAATATGAGGTGAACCAGAACTCTGGCATAAAACAAGATGACCCATCTTAAAAACAAGCAAAAATGTTAGTAAGAGTTCAAGTGTATCAGCAATCAGCTGATGCCAGCCAAGTGTTCAGTTATATACTTAGGCACCGGTGAAGACTCAGTCATTATGTGTAAGAACATTGCATAATAATATTAATGTAGTTTAAAAATATCTCAGCAGCCATGCAATGTAAAGGAATTTATTACAACACCAATTTGTGTTTGCAAAACTCAGGGACTTTATGTTTTAACTTTAAACCAAAAGTGGAGAAATCAGGCACTTGATGAATTACCTTGTCATCAAATTCTGTCTGTCTGTCTCTCTCTCTATATGTATATGTGTATATATATATATATGCATGTACGTGTATATATATATGTATTCCAATTGTATTTCCTTATGTAAGTAGAGGATCATGGTCAAGAGGAAGATGTTTGGACACACACTTTCTAAGAAGCCCCAAAACCCTGGTGACTGTCTCTGTCTTACCTCTGTTTTCTTGGAGGTTAAAGTCAGTCAAAAGATCTGGGATGTATCCACTCTGTAGTGGTCAAACAGAGAAACTGCCTGTGCAGAGCTGGATGGAAAGGGAAATGGAACCAGTGCTTAAAAACAAAACAGTATAAACTATGGAAAATTGGTGTTTTGTGATATCGGAGTTGCACTGTTAGGATAGACTTAATGTTGTTCAGCTGCTTGATCAAAATGAAGAGAACGTGTTGTTTAGATATGAAATAAGAAACAAAAATATCTATCAGATATTGGAAGAAATGGTCTTTTTTAACAGTGAAGTCAGTATAAAAATATTAAAAAGGATATTAGAAGAAATTAAGTTCAAACAGAATTTTGTGGACAAGAATGAACCTTGGAAATAATGGTTGCATTCTGATTTCTTCTGTCTCTTATAGTACATTGCCTTGTATGGTGCAAAAAGCTATGTTTAAATAACAAAAGAGTAACACAAGCCTTACAATAAGGAGATGAAAAATCACAGTGTCACAGAACAACTAATTGTTCTTGTATCAAGAAGCTGCCTCGAATTACAACAACGGTGTTAGCTTTGTCACTGCCTTTTCACAAATGAACTATGCCTCACCTCTAGCACAACGCTGTTATTTTTCAGACATTATTCCCCTTTCTCAGTTCAGTGAGCCACCACATAATAATTATATTTAGTCATTGTACAATATTTTTATTCCCATGCTAATAGCAAGAAAAGCTAAAACAGAGATTAAGGCTAACATTTTCCGGAGAGACTTCTCATTCTGGAAAATTCGGATTTCTAACATGAGGGAAGCTTGGACAGACTTTCTGAAGACGTGAGTACCTACAGCCTTATGTTGACCACATTTTCCAGTCATGAATGGTCAACTCTGTTTTCTCAATTTCAAAAGCTCTTGGCATGATTTTTAGAAACTACCGAATACCCAAACTCTGGGAAAATTGGGCTCCATTAAAGCCACTGAACTCCTCTCCCCACCACTTGGCAATGGATTTCAACTCAAGTTATTGAAATCTCCAGCACCAACCACATGACTTCAGATGTCTGATGAAAGACCGTGTTTTCTGGAGTTGGTCTGTGATCCATTACTTTGCTACTTTCAGTACTTGCATCCAAAAAACCTCTAAGACTTTTTCTCTTTTCCCAATTGATGAGGGGTAATATTCCCAGCTGACCAACACTTCCCAGCTCCCAGTGTTTGTTCCTGGTTGGATATCTACCAGGCTTGCAATCAATGAACCCTACAGCTGGACTTATTTCCACTCGTTCTGGTGCTGCGCTAGACAAGGTTGGCAGCAGTCTTTGGGAATATCAGGATCCTTCTCCTGCATATGTCACAGAAAATCTTGAAACAATTGAACAGGAAATGTAAATAAGATGATTGTAGTTCATGTAGAATTACCTCAGGGGGGCCAAGATATCATATGCTCAGTTACTGCAAAACTGAAATGATTCTTCCTGATGATATGGAACACATTTGAGAGCAACAGATTTTCAAGTAACTCACTCTGTTTTTCTCACTGAAATGCAGTTATTAAAGAAAAAGTATCCACTGTGTGACTCTTACTTATCATTCTTATCAGATCCAGCTTCACTTCTTACAGGCCAAAGGATGATATACAGAGGCAAAAATCCTGCACACTCCTCAGGAGACACAGAAATCAAAATCCATTTCATTTGTTCACAATAAAATTTCAGCAACTGAAAAATAGATGTAGATTCCACTTCTAAAATGCAAAACAGACCACGGTAATTTACATTTTACCTTTCCAAATCTCTTTGTGCACGTTAATATATTCTTACAATACATGAAGGACGTGAAGAAATAGGTTGTTTGCCTTTGAAAAAGGGACCACATGGTAAGGAAAGACTTTGGCTAAAACAGGACTTGGTTAATGCATAAGATGGAAGAAATAGAAGATGACTACATCTTGTTAGGAAATAGAAGATGACTACATCTTGTTATACCAGGCAGCCAGTAAAAGAATATAGTTTTATTTTTCTAAGGAAAAGAGTGAACGTGAATGAGAAATCCAGGTAGACCACAGCTACCTGACATAAACACTCACAGCTTTGGTATGGGTAGGAATGTTCAGAGATCCAACTTTATGCTGGCTTGTTTTCTCATGAAAAAAAAAAAAAAAAAAAAAAAAAGTAATCTTGATAAAATGCCAAATCTCATTGGTTAATATCTTAAAAATAGACAGAGGTTCTAACCATTGGAAAAAGGGAAATCTTCTGTATTTGAAATTCCAACATACTGAAAAAAGGAAACTTTCTAAGACCATTCCTTTTCTCTGGGAAACAGAACCTGAAACGAGCAGAAATTAAACCAACAAACAAACAGCAGCAAGCAAAACTAAACAAATAGAAAGCATTTTCAGCGGTGAACAAACAATGAGCTGGAGGACATGTGCTGACTTGGAGATATCAGCCACATCACACACTTCCTTCCATGAAGTTTGCAACCTCTCTATCCTGGAATAACATATCAATTAGGCAGCTTAATATTTTCTTTATTGAAGGATATAGTTTTGAGGACCTCCCACTCATTTATCTCCTCATTTCATTTCAGCATACAGGGGGATTTGCTTTTACATGCACTTCTGGACGACCTTTTGGATTTTGTCTTATTTAAGCACCACTTCTCAGACTAGAGGAAACCATTACACACTTTCCATTTTATTTCAGCACCTGCACAGCCTGCTGATACAATCCATCGTAACTGGGACACTGCAGGAGAATGTGGTGCTCTGGGAGAATGTATTTCCTGTTCACTGAAGAGGTAAAAGCGGAACCACCATTCTGACTCATTCAAGAGGTGAACTTCTCTAAGATCACATGGCTGCAGAGCCAGTGTTGTTGTTGGCAGATCTTCATGGAAAGCCACGGGCTTTGTTTTGCCACATCTGCTCTCTCGAGTGGATTTTGCTTTAGATGAGTTTGTTCCACCTTGTGCATTTATTTATTCTTTTAATTCTTGGTTGGGGGTGTAGGAGGAAAAGGGGTTGAGTTTGAATGTAGTATTGCATCTCAATAGAATATTTTCATAGCACAAAAAAAGGTCTCCCCTCTGGGCCTTAAACAGTATTTCCAGCTATTGTGTGTACTCCCCAACCCTTACACTGTTTCTAAGAGAAATGATTTCTTTTGCAGATGTTGAAAGGAATACATTCACAAAAGGCTCCAAGGGCCTTTATAACAACGAGGAGACTGGGGCATACCAATGTGCCACAGGCAGACAGGGCAGAGAAAGAAGAGGGTATTTCACATTGCATGGAATTCATGCAGTTCTGAAAAAGTGCCAGAGAGTGAGAATGACTATTTCCAGGAGCCAGATACTGTCTGGTGAGTTCAGAGGGCAGGCTGCGTTAAGCCAGGACATTGTATCACCCAGCAGGAGTCATAGAGGCACAGTGACCGCCACAGGCTCACTGTCAGTACTGCTTTGAAATATGATTTTTGTTGTTATCAGCGGTCAGCTCTGCAGTTGTCGTTGCTGGAGCAGGGCACATTTTTGTTACTAGAAGTCGACAATTTGGAAGCTGCACATCAGAGCTTTAGTGGTGCATATGTGTGCAAGACAAAGCGTGTTCACATGTGTGTTTGTGAGTGCATAAAGGTTAAATAAATGCCCAGAACTTGTTTGGTTTGCAGATTGACGCATTCCTTTCTCGTACTTCGTATATATTTGCTTTTTATTTTTTCTCCCCTATCAATTTTCTGTTTTGTACTGGGAAAGGATAACTTTATGTGTTGTGAGGTGTACTGGTTTTTTCCCCCTTTTCTTTCTTTTCAAAACTTCTACCCCAGTACCCTCTTGCTTGATGACTCATTCCCTTCTCCTTCACACAAAACCCTTTCAACAGTTTAGCAGTGAAAACATTAGGGCTGTCTCTTGGTCACAAGGTTATTGTTTTCATATCTCTCAGAGCAAGACCCTGGGATAGCTCCACTGACAAATTAGCAGTCGTGTTGAATGAACAATTACGTCAAGGCAATATTAATCTGGGGGCCTTATTGGAATGGAGAAGGTGCCTGATTTCAGCTAGGGAGGACATGCTGAGAGGACAACCAATGTGATCTCACTAGATAAATGCACAACACACACTGGTGGGGATATCATTAAATCTTTAACAGCTGTATATGTTTGCATCAACTTTCCTAGCCATGTGCTTAATCCTCAAAGATAATAGAGTTTTTCTCACTAAAACTGGACTTTTTTATATTGAAAAAAATAATCTTGTGATGTAGGCACTTTTCTCCCCTTTTTGTCTCAGCATAGACATCCACGTAGGAAATGGCTTCACCTCCAAAACAATCTTTTAAATGAGCGAATGTGTTATTGCAAACCTCCTACCACCTCCAGGGATCGTTCCCATGAAATTCTTCTGTTTTCAGAGCATTTTAATGAAATGCTGACAAAATGAGAAGCTTCAATATTCTACCAACAACTGCTCCGGAACAGGAAAGTTAGTGCTTGCCTTAAATTTTCACAAGCTGGAATCATCCAGGAAAACTGACACCGAAAATATTTTCATATGTACCCTAGCAAACCAAAACTGCTGAGTTTCACACGGCTGCTTTGCTGAAGAGCTCTACTTCCTGTGTGGGTGTTGTACGTGCTGACTTACACAGCAGGGGGAAACTGAGCTCCCTTCTGACACTGTCTCATGCACAGCTTGCACCCTTTGGGGCACCTGAGGAACAGACAGCTCCTGGCCCCATGCATGGTGGCAATCACCACTGCACTTGCTGGATCTCCGCTACCAAGCCAGAAAAGACGATTCCTCTTCTAGCACAGGGCTGCAGGTGGAGGAGAGATAGAATTGAGATGGAAGAAAAATGGAAGACAAAGATAACTACTGTTGTACAGAGAGTGTATTTTAAATAATCATCAGTCAACATGTGTTAATGCATTTGCTTAATTCTAACAGAATTAGTGCAGTGACAGCTACAGGATGCTGTGTTGATACCCATCACATTAATCACTCATACAGAGGTGAAAGGCTTTATAATAATAATGTCTATCTAATATGCGTACACTTGATCTCTTCAACACTTGTAGAACTCACTGTGTCATAGATATGTAATGCCCGTAGAGAGGAACATGCTTCTGTCTGTATCAGTACTTCAGCAATTTGGGCTGCTTCAGTTCTACTTCTTTCCTTAACCTCAGCCTGAGCTTAGAGCCAAGCTCATGTCAAGTGTCCCACAGCTAAGCTCTAAACTAATTTTTTATTGCCTTGAAGAGAGGGACTGAGAAAAATATTTATAGGCCTTCGAAGAATAGTAAAAGTTTGCAAGCTTTTAGGGCTTTTACTCAATAAACCTTTATGTGCCCTTCATGCACCCATTCAGCTCTGAGGAAAGGTAAAATAAATAAATAAATATAAAAAGCACAGGGAAATTGTGCTCTGACAGTAAGTCAAAAATCTCATAAATTCCAGATACAACCAATACCTACATGTTGTAGGAACCTGTCTGCAGCCAGTCTGCTGCACCAGCCCAAGGACAGAGATAAGAATTAGGGTGGCTCATGTCTCTCTTCAGACCTCTGCCTTATCCCTTTCTATTTAGGTCAAAATACCATCAAACCTTTTTACAGGCTTTGTCACTCTCTCCCCAATTTCCCTGTGATTTCTTTTTCCTTTTTGTGCTTTGTATTAAGATATTTCTTTTTCCTAGTATCTGCTCTCCCTGGGCAATTGTATCTCCTCCATTCCCACCTCCTGAATACCTGACATCACACACTTCCTGCTCTTCTTCCCTCGCCCTATCTGTTGTAACATTCACTTTACTCTCTTGCACATTGTGACTTTAAAAACCACCTCTTCCAGGTGCAACATCTACAGACTTTACCTCTTGGCTTTCTTTTGTGCTTTCAGTGTTCAACCCTAATCCTCTCTGAGGACTTGCTGTCTATAGTGGTTGCAAGGATCTTCTGGTCATTTTGCTGGCAGACTGCTAAGCCCTTCTGAGTCTGCAAATAGCTTGGGCTGTCTTGGTGCAAAGGATGGACACAAATTTGTCATCTCATCTCAGCAACCACCACTTTCCTTCCACTTCCCATGTTTCATATTCCTCCATTTGTATAGCCCAGCCTATGAGCTTCTTCAGTCCATGAACCCACACTATGAATGTGTGACCAGATTTACTCAGGAGCACTGCTCAGTTAATGACTCCTTTTATTAGCAATAACAGTGTTAGGAGTGAAAAGCTTTGTAAATTCTCTGTTAGATAAGGCACTGATTTCCTATAAGGAATAATGAGCAACACAAACAAAAAGTTAAAAAACCCGACACCCTTCAGGTATCAAAAAATGCCCCATAGTTATAATTGTATTTTCTCATAGTTTTGTTTGGAAGTCAAAACCAAAAATTAGACAGCACTTTTCTGGTACTCCAGCAGAGCACAGTAAAATAAAAGCCCAGACCATTCTGGACAGGTAAGACAAAATAAGGAGGAAAGGAAAAATCAATGCCTCATCTTGGGAAAGGGGAGCTGAGAAGCAGAGTGCTTAAATTTCTCACAGAACAGATTTTATGGCAGAGCTGAGAACCTAACCCAAACAATTCTTGGTTGATCCTTTTGGTCTAATTCATGCAAAAGCTACTTCATCAAGTGTATATAAAATATTCAATAGCCTGAGAATCCTTCACTCTGCATTGCTGGCTTGGGAAATGTTGACCCATCAATAAATCGTTAGGACAGGCTGCCCCAGACCTTGCCCATGTGTTGAAAATAAGTTTTCATAATAACATGCCATTTCCTGGCCTAGTGGCAGAACTACATCTGTTACAAAGGAATTTATGCACAATGTAGTCTCTTGTGTGGGCTTTATTCTCTGATATAAGGAAAGGAAGGGGGCTAAAGCAAAGCTCAGTAGAAATGCAATGGAGAACCCTCTCCATCACTTTGCATTGCATTGGAATAGGCAGAGGGGGAAAAAAAAAAGCTTGGAAGAGAGTTCTCATATTTTTGAATTAGTTGTGATGAAAATGTTCCTACAACACTGAATTAAAAATAATGAGTATGACTAAACCTACTCCAGCAGGAAACCAGTAGAACATTTCTGACAGGAAAGCGATGCTTCACAGGGACCACCTACCAAAGGATGAGGGAGATTCTTCATCCTTAGGTATCCTTTACAGTAAAAATAAGGGGGAAAAAAGTGGGCAGTTTCTCAGAAAATATCTTATACCTTAAGGAAGCATGTGCCTCAACAGAGAGAGATCACTGGATAACAATATGCTGAAGCTCCCTGAAAGCTGTTCCCTTTGGAAAGTCACACCATTAGGAACAACACATGCAGGATTGCTCCTGATTCTATTATTAAGAGGCATTCAGGATATATTGGACATTTTGGTCCAACCAGGTCAGCAGCATGAGGACTTCTCCCCAACACTGCAGAGTTGTTTTCCACCCAGGTGACATCAAACCACACACGGTAGTGAGAAAAGAATCACAAAAAGGGAGAAAGTGCAAAAAGAAGAGAAAAGGAACAGCGAATAACTCGGAAGCAGAAGTACAAATGGAGCTGAGGAAACTCAGGGAAAGTCATGTCTCTGCTGCTCGCTTCTTCCAGACACAGCAAAGTGATGTCTGAAAAGTGATGAATCAGGGACCACAGGCAAGGACAGGAGCAACAAGGCTCAATTGTATGACCTGAGGCACAGATGGGAAACTAGAGCAGAGAGAGGGAAAGCAGAGAAAACTGTCAGATTTCTGTGGGCATTACCATGCTGTGTGTGCTCCTCATAAAACATTTATCGCAGAGGATGCCTCGCTCCTTTGATTTGGGATTCAGAACTGAGACCAGATTTAGACCAGGCATTTTCTTTCTTTTTCTTTGTCCTCTGTCTAATTTTAATACAAATTAGTTAGAAATTTAACCCCCCTCCACCACCACCACCCTCCGCCCCAAAATATTAACCTACATCATTCAGATAAAGCCCTATATCATGCATGCCCACTTCCCTAGAATGTTGGTTTCTCCCTGATTTTAACAGCTTAATTTGAGAAGCGATTATAAAATACATGAATCCTTTGCTCATCACAACAGCATTAGCATGTGAGCATGAAGAAGCGCTTATTTGTCTTGGCAAGATCTAGAGCTGGGATAAATGATTCCAGCTGAAGATAGAATTATGTCTCTTGACTCCCAGCTAAATTTGGGGCCAAACACATACTCCCTTCTCTGCAGTAAATGTCACTTTCCTGATCCTAACACATCAGTTCCAGAGTATATTGATGCAATCCACTGCAACAGCAAAATCACTCCCGCTGTAATATTGCTCCCATAAAGCGCTGGATGGAGGCCCCATCGACTGCATCGGACAACAATTACCTCAAATCAAATTCTCTTTCTGGACGGTGCTGGAAATGGGAGGTATCTTCACTGCAGATCAATGGAGGAGGTCTGGAGGAGGGGATGTCAAGTGCAGAGACAGTGCTTATTTCCATTTCTGCCTGGGGAAGCATGAAGCACTTGTGCTCCCCAATGCAAGGGAAAGCATCCACACACCCTGCAATTATAAGACTAAAAAAGCACATCGGGGGCAGCCAGACAGCCCCAATAAAGGCGGCTCAGGCTGCTGTCCCTATGCAGGGCGTGCCTTGCCTGCAGCACAGCGCCTTTGGCCACGTCCCAGAGGCAGTCGACTGAAAGGGTCTCACCTGCTACCTGCAATCAATCCTTGCCTACAGTGTCACATCGACCTCAGTGGGGTCACTCGGCAAGGCCGAGCCATTGCTCTGTGTTTGTCAGGGGGGATCGGTTCAATGCTTCCTGTAAGGGTCAGTGGCAGAGGCTGGCAGTAATTTTCAGCTAGGTATGCAGAGGAGCAGGGGGAGCCTGAGGCACTGCTGCCTTCAATAAATACTTAAGGAATTTAGCAGCCCAGTGCAGACCCTGTGTCAGTGGATGATGGTGATGTGATGGAGGTCACACTTGGTGTACCAGAGCCCTGTCCTTAAAATCTCTGCAGCAGAGCAGCCATGCCACACAGGCAATGCCATACACCAACAGCATTCCCAGTCTACCGTGTCTCTCCAGATAATTGGGATCAGCTCCCACAGGCATCATCAGTGTCCTGGATGCACAGTACTGAACTGACTCATGTGAACGGAAAAAAAGAGGCCAGTGGTAGAGAGCTGGCCAAAAAGGCACCACATCACAATACGTCCATTACTCATAGTGGGTCATTTCTTAAATATAGTACAATCATGCAATATGCTCAGGCCTACAGGGTCAGTGAAGGCTTCTTTTGTATCTTTTTAAACTCAGTAATAAGATTGTTTATTTATTTATTTGTTTGTAACCTTAAATGGCCAGAGGTTTCAATAGAGGTTTCCATTTTGCAAAATGAAGGGATGATAAATACAGGAAGAAAAGGAGATTTTCTGGGCATAGAGCCAAACCAAGAACAGGTCACCTGGTTCCTTTAATCTTCTGTACCACAGACTCCCCATCCACCTTCTGGCAAGGCATTTATTCTGCCCTCATCCTTTGTGCTGCAGCTGTAAATGGGGATAATAACACATCTCTACATCATAGGACAAATGTGGGGATAAGCATGATGGTATCAGCACAACCATTACACAGTGCATTGGTGGGCTGGATGGACTGCACTACCCACAAACTGCACAGCAACCTGAATGTTCATCCCACTGCTAATTTGTGCGTTGTTAAGCGAAGCTGAATCTTCAGCTTTATGTGACATGGCTTTTACACATAGCGAGACATTCTGCACAGTGCGGCAAGTTACAGTCCTCAGTAAAAGAGAAGAGATCACCCCTGCAGGAGTTGATGGGTCTCAGTAGAATTAATGTCTGCCAGCAGACAAAGAAAGAACAAGGAAGAAGGGAGGTGAGCTAAAGTGAGCAGAGATCTGCCAGCAGAGCTTGTTGTGGGATGGCACTTGGACTTCTTTCAGTTCCAGGGCATAGAGTTAACATGAATCTCCAACCTTAGTAGCAAAACAAATGCAATTCAGACTGAAACAAACCTGGGACTATAATGTGAGCTTACAGGAAGGGTTTTGCTGTTAATGACCAGCAGCCCTCACAACTCTTCTGCATGAACTTTCTGCAAGTAAACTGTTCCCTTCATGAATCCATGACTTCATGGTGTGTAGTGAAAGAAAGGTGGTAAAGTGCATGTAGTTAAGTATGTCTCTAGATGATATAAGTCAGTGTGATGTACAAGCTGATGAGGCCAGAAGCAATGGCAATTTGCAGAGAAATTTTGGCTTATCTATACTAATTTACTAAATGAAACTATACCTATTTAAACGGGGCTTAAACCACTTTAAGTGTGTGGAGTTGGCACCCAAGTAACCTGATCCACTTTACATTGATTTAATTACACCACTGTAATTTGTAGACTATATTGTTGCCTCCTACAGGCCTCAGACTCCCCTACCTTCCCCTCTGAGTTGGGTACTTAGGGGAAGAACTCTCCAAAATACTTGATCTTATAAATGGATTTTAAGGCATATAATTCGGAATACCATGAGAGTGGGCAGCCAGCACCTCCCAGGCATCTCACACTATGGAGTTTAGATCTTTAATGCTCCACTGAGAATCTTTCCATCTGCTCTTTATCACAGTGTCGATAGCATCACCTCAACAATACTCAGTTTAAACCCAAAAGGGAAGAAGAAGGGAAATCTGCACATGGCTCAGGAGATTCTATAATTCACGGTATTTCATTAGACAACATCTCCTTTAGGAGCCTGACGTTTATATTCATGGTTGAGCAGAGGGATAACTCATGAGTTATCTCTTCTGTCTTTGTGAGTGAAGATTAATGTCATAAGCGTTCAGCAATCATGTATCATATATACACACACTTAAACACACACTCAGTGTGCATTATTTTTATCTTCTATGATCCTCAGGAGTGAAAGCACTTGAGACAACAGTGTGTAGGCTGTGCACAAACCAGGGGACAAATTGTAGCATCAGTTAAACAGTCTAAATAGTGGGCATACATCAAGCTGGGGAAAGTGGTCTGTGGTGAAGTTGTCATGTACATGCATTATTTATTATGCTCTGCATAATTCTTGGGCTCTGTCCTAAATGGTGAGTTTATTCGCTGTGCAAAAAGGGAAGAAGAGGGTGGGGAGGCAATTAACTGCCATCTTTTTGCTCCTACTGAGGTCAATAGGATTTAAAGCCTGTTGTTGCTAACGTTGGAGGGTTTTGATTGAATTTCTAAAAGAAAGGGATATCAGATGATAGTGCCTGCTGTGACTGAGCTCCATGTGAATAACTGTACAGTGCTTCACCCCACTACCTTCTCCTGTCCCAAGAGGCTGGGTGGCAAAGAACAATTCTGTGCCATCTGGGTATTTCCCTGCAGTAGCATTCTGGGTGCTTTGGGCAAAAGCAGCTGAGTTCACAACACAGTTTGCATAGCCCAGTGCCAGTTCGTTATGAGTATTGTATAATGAAAGTGCATAGTACACACAATGTATCACATGGCTCTCAGGTTCATTACTGAACTCTTACCAATGAGCCTAAAGATTTATAGACATTGGGATCTTTGGCCAAAAGGCTCTTTGTAAATGCAAGTGGTTATGGTTTTTGGAAAGATCCTCCTGGGTTATCCAGTCCAGACAGTGGCATTCCTGTGAATTCCTAAGCAGGTTGAATGATTTGATACAAAAAACCAATGCCCCATATTGCCTACGATGACTGATGTCTATTGAATTATCTTCTTGACTCTGCTTTTCATCCTAATTAAATAGGATGGCTGAACTGTGCCAAGAGATAGAAGAAGCCAGATTTTTACTGTTCTGGCTCTTCCAATACAAATGGGTGCAGTGCAATCCTACCATATAACCAAAGGGACAACCTGCTATGGGATCAGACTGATTATCCACCAACCCAAGTGTTCTGAACCCCTTTTTAATCTGTTCCCTGTTCTCTATTCCCATCTTGCATAAAACAGCTAATTTTAGGCAGTTTAGACAAATTTTAATTGTATTTGCTGAAGTACAGTCATTGCTTTGAAGTAAAAACAGAAAGCAAACATAAGATCGAGTTTGTGTGTCACTTAGGCAAAGCAATAAAGCCCCAGCAGCTGAGTAAGAACAAGAGCTCAAATCCAGGCAGTTCAGCATCAGTTAGTGAGGGTCGGCCCCAAAATGCTTTCTGAGTTTGCTTGACTCAAAAGGCAGTGTCACACAGAACAGCCCCATCTCTGCCTATAGGAGTACGCCTGTTCTGCTGCAGACTCACCCAGGCTAGCTAAATGTTCATTGTTCTCTCCAGAGAAATTTCTAAGCCTGTTTGCCCATATGGGCTTGTATGAGTGGGAGATGTCACTGTGCAAATCCCATTGCAGCGAGGTCCAGAGGCTGTGAACACTTTTTCTGCGTGAAATTAATTGAGCTCCCGGGGTCAGCAGGTTACTACCAGGCTCATTGTGACAAATGATTTCTGTCTGAGGAGGAAGACCTTTGGGGTCAATTCAGGGTTCTGCCTAAATTTTGTAATTACGCCTGCCTCAGGCCTTAAACAAATTGTCCCCTAACATGTGCAGGGAGGCAGGCTGGAGATCAGGGAATGATCAGACACAGCCTAGCTCAGTCTAGCAGGGCAGATTTTTAGCTGAGACTTGTAAATAAAAAGCCCTGACAAGTTCAATAGAGCTGGAGATGGGCTTAGAGCCTGACAGGGAAAGATCTGGAGCCTCGAAGAACTCTTTATCCCTGTGATGATTACAAGAAGTCCAGCTGGGAAAAGCTCATCAAAATTCCTGCTCTGGCTGCGACTGAGACACTTTGCATTGCCAAACCCCAAAGGAGAATACTCTGCAAAATATGCAACTTGATTGAACATGGAGCTGTGTTAGTAACTTCAGGGCTTAGCTTGTGACTCATAACTCCTGCATGACAAAGGAGCCATGTGCCAAAAAACAGGCCAGATCCTAATACTGAATAAAGGGGCTCAGTTCAGTTTTGTATGACAGCACTGGAGAGCTGATGGTGAAGGTGGTCCCCTGCCCAGGTCTCTGATGGGGATCCTGGCTGCTGCTGCAGTGGGTGGTGTGCAGACAGAAGAGACTGTCCCCAGGCAGGGTTCTTAACTCCTCTAACTTCTCTGTCTGCAAGTTATTTGACATTAGTCAGTGTTCTTACAAACTTACAGGACAGGGTCATCACATCCAAAGCATGATTCAGCCTGAGAAAGTTGGGAAGCATCCTTTTTGGATGGAGCTTTTCTAGAAGAAGCCTAGGCTTCCTAAAGCATAGAAAAAGATCTGTAAATAAGGTGAGACGAAGGCACCCAGGCTGGAGCACCCTGGAGAGCAGGGGCCCAGCCTGACAGTCTGCTGTTTGATGGGACCAAGCATGCTAAGTGCATGTTATTCCAGTTATTTTCCATTATGGACCTTTGCAAAAGCTCTCTACATGCTATTCCTCGAGCCCAGAAGAGAATGCAAAATGTTTTCTCATGCTGCTGGCCAGGGGAGCACAAGTGGATGGAGAAATGAGCAATAGGAGGTAAAATGCTTTCCTGGAAGCCTCTGCTGGAGTACAATACCAGATGGCTCATGGCCACATCAAGTATCAATTCATTAGTCTAATTAAATTCGGTATAAATCTACATAATTCATATTGCTACATTTTTAGGTATCTCTGTGAGATATTTCATGAAGCACACAGTATTTAGCTAATCTTGTTTAAAAACATCCACTTTGAAACCTTTATTGGCTCTGAAAGCTCAGCTCAATTATTAGGATTTAAACATGAATTTCTTGGGCACTCACCCATCGTATTCTTTCTGCTCACCATGGATTTAAGTCAAATGTTTGTATTACTCAAAGTTGGAGATGAAAAATAAATGAACATTCAGGTATCTTCTTCAATAGTTGTTTGAAAATCAGGCTAATCATGTCTCCCAAATGAGGCTCCCCATTATAATTTGCAGCATTTCATTCATTAGTCTTTTTCTTAGAGCACATTTTCTTCTAATCCTGGAAAACCATACGAGCATAGGATTGTTTGAGCCCACTTTAATTATTCATGCAAATTAAAGAGACAGAATAAAAATCACATACTCAGAGAAAATGGTCCGTCTTTCTCATAACTGCTTATAAAAGGGATATATGATTTATTTCAGCATTTTTCTCTGGTCTTTTATGATGCTGTATTGTGCCCTGATCAACACAGATACCTTAAACAGCACACAGAAAACAGATTCCTGGTTGTCTTTGAATACATCTATAATGGTGTGTGTGTGCCTGTGAGATGTCTTTTGCAATGATTTTGTGATTACTCTCCGACTTGAAATGGTAGCACAACATAGGAAGGGTCTTTTAATCACATTTAATGCAACTTTTAAAGTTCACAGCATTAATGATAAAATGAAATGCCGCAATGTATTCTCAACAGTGGAACTGCGAGCATATTTTACAAGGTTTCATTCCTGAAATTCTGAGTTCTGTGAAACTTCCAGTTAAAACTGGATAAAAAGCTGCTGGATAAAAAGTCAGTACACACAGTGAGACAACTGGTAGGTAGTACTGGCCAGAGTAACACAAACACTTTACAAATAGTCTGAGGACTTTTTCCTATGAATAAAGATGATCTCAGTTGGTTTTCAGTTCCTCGGGGAATGCAGTTAATAACATGTGATGCTCCTATTTGTAGTGTCTTCCCTGTGCAGTTCTATAAAACCATGTCCAAAGAAGCTGGCCTCACCTCATCATTTTGGATTTCGAAAACAATTCAGAAACTTTTGCTGGGCACACAGGTTCAGGAGGAGGTGCTCAGGACAGGATTCAGCCTCCTTTCCTCTGAGTGAGGGGTTGGAAAAGCTGAGGCAGCAGGCAGGAGGGAAGCGCATCCTCCAACTTAGGGACAGCATTGCATCTCCTTTCTGAGCCACCTCGCTGTGGTCTTTGGCAATTACCTGCATCCAGATTTCTAGCACAGGGCACATGCAATTGCACGTCTCACCTGCCCATATAATTATCGTAATTGCGACCACACTGTGGCAATCATACATGCAAGCAATCAATTAGACATCCAAACTGGAAGATGGCACTTCCCGCACTGTCCTTCAAAAAACATTTTCAGCTGCCCCTTGTTGGCTAAACGCCCCCAGCACGGCTCCTTAGCACTGTGCAGCACACAGTCTTTGACACAGAATCAGACTCCACACCCTAATAAGTCATTTCCACTCAGTCCTCCCAGATAGTGTCTTTTGGAGACAGCAGTGCAGATAGCGATTGGCAAATACATCTCGTATGTGATATGCCATCGCTTGAAGCACAAAAAAAGAAAAAAAACCCAAACAAAAATCACCAATGGAGCTGTTAGGGCAGGAAACTCTATTAAGAACCCAAGGGAGAAGTTGCTTCCCTGATTACATATAATATGCAGCATGTACTCTTAGTGTACCCAGCAATTGTAAGAGAACTCCCGGGAGGGTTGTGTCGTTGGCTGGCCAGCAGCCAAAGCTGTCATGCTGAAAGTGCAATTCTACCCTGAAAAGTGTCTCTGTGAAAAACAGCATCATTGGCTTTCATGTTTATAGTCTCTTAATGATCCAGTATCAGCTGTGCTCAGCCTATGAGGGAAAACAGTTCTGGGGACAGAGGTTGTTCAGACTTCGGTGTGGTTTTCCTCTCCCTGGCTGCTAGAAGGTGTTTGGGAGCGTGGAGCAGAGCTTGCTCTTTCAAGATTAAAATAGAAAGGATTCATTTTTAGTCATGACAGGAGGACTGAATAAACTTCTGCTGAATTCCACAGGATGTTTTTAAAAGCACGTATGATGGCATCCTTAAATTCTGTGTACTGGCTATTAGAGAAACACTAGCAACCTATTGATCCAGAGCGATTCCCAAACCCAAAGTCGGTACATGGAAGGGCTCTCATTGACCTTCTCTACCTTTGGGTCATTTCTTTTTTGTCCCACCTGAGGAGTTTTCCAGAGGAGGGGAAGGAATGATATCTCAGGGGACAGAGAAGCTGAAATCTTGATCTCACGTGGTTTGTTCCAGTCACAGACTTTGAACAAAGCTGGGCAAAGGTCTTCTTTTTTGCAGTGCTGATTTTTATTAGAAAATACTATTTTGACTAAAAAGAGCTTTGGAGAGGAGAGGAGAGGAGAGGAGAGGAGAGGAGAGGAGAGGAGAGGAGAGGAGAGGAGAGGAGAGGAGAGGAGAGGAGAGGAGAGGAGAGGAGAGGAGAGGAGAGGAGAGGAGAGGAGAGGAGAGGAGAGGAGAGGAGAGGAGAGGAGAGAAGAGGAGAGGGTATTCACCTAATGGAAGTCTGCTCTGAAAAACAGGAAAATGTCACATTTTTCAGATTCAATGACTTTGTGTTTTCATTTAATTCAAGACTACTTTTTGAAATGGATTTTATGTGATGCAGTAAAAGGTAGGGGAAAAAAAAATCTCACCCAAACAACTCCTGTATTTATAACAGAACTTTTCATCTAAAGCTGCCATTTCCATTGTGAGATGCTACTTTGCAGAATTACAGAAGAAATAACCTAAGCTTTCCAGAAACCATTGATGCAAATAAAGCAAAACATTCTTAACGTTAATTTCTGATTGTGAGATTTGTTGTTCAGTCTGCACATTACTTGTTTTTGCCCTTTTCCTCTTTTCCCCTCCTTACACTCTCCCCTGCATCCCCTCTTCTTCAAAACCTTTCAGCTCTCTGCAGTCCAGTGAGAGTTAAAAGGCAGAGCGAAAAAAACAAAAATAAGGATCAAGAGGAAGATCAGCCAAGAGCTTAAAACGAGCATAAAAGGCACAGTAAGCAGTGATGCCTGTGCAGCGTCTTGCTATAATGAAGAGCCTCTCAGGAGAAGTGACATGAAAGGGAGCAGAGGCTAATTGCATAAAGCTAAGCTAAGTGGGCTGGGGGTACCTCTCTGCCCTGTGCTCACAGCACAGTGGATGAGCAGCTCTTGGGCAGTGATGGGAGCCGCAGTTGGAACCCATTGGTGGGAAAGCACACCAACTAGAGGCACTGATACCCACAGCTCCATGAGCACGGCCCTTAGCACCAGTGCTTCTTTCTCACTGTGCTTTGCCCCACTGACTGCTCTCAGTGGCAAGAAGTCAGACAAAGGCAGAGAGGTTAGAAACATGTCCTGTGTTAGCTTGCAGTTCGCTATCAGAGGAAAAACAAAAGCAAGACTTGATCTTTTGCTTTTGTTTTGTTGTTTTCCTTTCCCCTTTTGAAAAAGGGATTCCTCATCTTTACCTCTCCTTTATGTTCTAACTGCCCCAGCTGGAAACCTTCTAGGCCTTTTTAAAACAGGATTAAAAACACAGTTTTCTGCATTAGCACAGCTCAAAAGGATAACCTCAGCTCTTTTCTCTGCCAGCCAGCTTTTTAATCCTGAATCACATGTCACTTCAAATTATGAATATGATTTTCATGTCCCCCTCGGGCCTAAATTTCACCCAAGTAAATCCTCTCATTCAGCAGCCGGAGAAACGTGTCAAAAGCAGTGATCTTCAAGCACTGCAAATGCTCTGGGAGAGATCAAACTGTCCCAGCCTGAACTCTCCCAGTGCCAAGAGTCTTCCCCCCTTCTGCTTATCATTGTTGACACCCTGTGTCCCCTCCCGGTCTGAGAGCCTGGCATGGCAAGAGAGACAGAAAAACACCCCATTTCCTGTCAAAATATTTCTGGGATTGTTCCTTTCTGCACTTGCAGGAGCAGAGGGAGAACAAAGACGTGCATGAATTGATGCTGGGTAACAAGACATGAAAGCACCTGATAGCACGATGCTTGCTTTCATTCTGCATGCAGCCAGACAAGAGAACTAGCAAACTGGCCCTGATTTCCAAGCCAGACAGGTTGCTATGCCATTTTCATTTCAAGAAGGGAGCCTTTCCTCACTCAGCTTTCTCTGCTCTCTGCTGATCCCCGACTCCCCGCTGTCCTGCAAACACTGGCAAACTCAGCGCCTGAGACTCTGCCCTGCCAGTTTTGTAGCTGAGAACTTGTTCTCTCAAATAGTGTTATTGTACCCTTTGTATCAGTTGTAATTTGCATAGAAATAAATAGGAGGCGTTACTTTTGGACCAAAGTACCTTTCCCAAGTTGATTATGGTCTTTGTTTATTGCAGCGGTGGATGCTGCAGGTGTTGAGTCTTTGCTCTCTTTTCATGACTGGGAGCTGTGAAGCATACTGATGCTGTACTAACAAGGACCATCCCAGTTGTACTCTGATGAGTAGATAATGTGACGATCCTCATTCAGACCATCCAGGCTTTCATATTCAAGTTGCCCTGGGGTTAGAAATAATAACTTTGCTTCAGCTTTCTCTTCACCAATCCAGACATTTGAGTTCAGGCTTCTCCTGCAGAGTGGAGACAGAGTTCTGCTTTGAGGTCACCTTGTTTGAATACAGTTTTCCGTGGCTTCCCCAGACTTTGTCAGCAAAGGTGTTTTGGTTTGGTTTTGGGCTTTAATTTACGTATGGTTTCTCCAGTTCCTTAAATGAAGGAAATGGCCAGGAGGCTACTGCCAGTTTGAAATAAACCTCAGTAATGTTTATTTTCAGAGGTTCCAGAGAGAAGTTCAGAGCTGGAACTGAAATAAGAAGGCATCCAAGCTGCTCTGTGGTGGTGTTTTACCCAGGGACTGTAATAAGGAAAAGGGACAGAAGTAAGAGCTCAAAGGAAACATGCGTGGATATGGTCTCTATTTTGAACCTCAAGCCTTCCTTGTAGGGAAAGAAGGCAAAGATAGATTTGAGGCATCATAGAGGCTTTCAAAACTACAGTGCCCAGCATGTGCCTCCATTTATGTTGTGGATGCCTGGCTGCAAGGACATGGCTGTTTCCCATCTGAAAACCAGTCAGACAAATGTTTTCATCCTGGAGAAGAGCAAAAACAAACGTGGAAGAGGTCTAGGAGGGCATATTTATTGCTTGCTTACCTTCCCACGGTGAGGAAGCCACAGGAGTTATTAGAGAAACCTCACCTTTCAAAACATTCCCATGGCCATGAACATGCTTCTGAAGAAACGTACATCCTGGGAGGGTTTCTCATGCAGAAGACCAACCTCTGATCCAACCATTCCCTATTGCTTTTTGAAGTTTCAGCAGCAAAACAGAAACACAGTGGTTTGCCAAGAGAGGTGGGCAGGAAGCAGTTTTTCCAACCCACAAACAACTCTCAGTCTGGAGTTTTCCTACCCAGATACAGAGTGAAAGGTAGAGATCTGAAACTTAAAAGGATTCAGATCATACAAACAAATCATTTTTATGAGCATCCCTTCATAATATTTTTGGCGTATAAATTTTAAGTATTTTCTTTTAATTTCAAAACATTTCCACTTTAATGGAAATCACAGTAGATTCAACAGCAAAAATATTATTCTGGTTTGATTCTCTTCCCCCTGTCCTCCAAGCAAACTATGCAAAGACCCCGGCTTTGACATTCAGATCACCACCTGTGTTTTCAATCAGCTGGCATTTTCCTATTTGAAATAATTGCCATAATATCCCCCCAGTGTCCCAGGTCGAACTAATGACTGCATTGCTTCAGTCCAGAGGTGGTGGCCATAGCTTAGTGACTACTGAACAGCATGCACAGAGTTTGTAATCACTTAAGTAGTGCTTTGAGGCTTCCAGTAGCTAATATATGTCCACCACCACAGCAAGGAATGAAATGAATATAGCCTCTGCTATCCCTTTATGTTTAGTGTTACAAAAGCTTGTAGAACTGAATTTCCAGAGTGGTGATTTTTTTCCCCTTCCACCGTTGGATGATAAATTTGTTTATCTTTGCTCTTGGCACTGAACTTTGTGAACATTTCTAAAAGAAACAAGGAGAACTCACTCACGGTCTGCTAAATCAATACTCCCAGTGTCTTGCTCTCCATTGCCAATGCACCTTGTATAACCATTCACCGCTCTGCCTGTTAGCATCCATTTTGCACTGGTGGAAATGACTAAACCAGCTGCAGGGCCACAGAGAGCCACAGCTCTGCCTCCTTCCTCAGATGTGAATTGGCTCTAAAAAATATACGGCTGGGGATGAGCCTTCCTCAAGGCAGTGACAAGCTGAGAGGATCTGGTGTCAAAGCAAATGAGATAAAGTGGCAGGTGTACCTCTCCACACAATAGGGACAGGTTACAATACTTCTATGCAGTTGTTCCCTTAAACACAGAGTGAAGAGAAGGGCTGGAGGAGATGTGATTGCAGATGGTATGTGTTAGAAGATGTAGACTCAAATTTGACAGTCACTCTATAAATGAATTCCCAGCCGTGTGATCTCCCTTCAGGTCGACTTGCTGCTGCGGACTGGCAATAGCTTTCTGTGGGTAAAAATACTGAATTTTCCAAAGCCTGATTTATGATTATTCTCTGCAAAAGTCTTAAAAACACAAAAAATATTACGGCTATTTGTATCTCGTCCTGGCATCGTTGTTCTCTATTGCAGTAAGTGGAACTATCTTTTCTTAAAATGCTGGATCGAATCCATATTCTATTTATTACATCTGAGGACTGCTCTTCTCTATTTTATAGTCTGTTGTTTACGAACTGTGCTGGGGGATAAAAAGTGCACGATCTGAAAAAGCACAGAAGAGTCCTCATCATTCTTCTTTTTTCCCTTTCTTTTTTTTTTTCTTTCCAAAAAACAAAACTAAATAGTGGTTCCCAAAGGTATTTGCTTTTTAGACCTTCACAGAAAAGCAGAGCATGGGAGCAAAAACAGAAGGTTCTGGTGGATGTTCCTGGCTTGTCCCCTAGGCCAAAAAGCCCATGGCTCAATATGACAGGGATACGGAGAGACTGAGCATCACCCCTGTTCTGCTCTCCACAATCTGTTCTCTTTGCAGTTTAAATTCAGGAAGGAGGAGTGGTACAGGGAATGAGAAGGGAATCCTGAAAAAGCAAAGGGGGAATTAAGCATCCAGCAACATCTCCATCTATTTTTGTTCTAAGTCCTGCCTGTCCTTCTGCAAAAGCTTTGTGTACGTATTTTACACATGGCTTACACCAGCCTGTTTCCATCCACACACTGGATGCCATTGTGCTTTGTCCTTCGCCCAAGAAGTCCCTGGCAGGGTGAGCGCTGGCTTCCCAAGTAGCTACAAGTTATTTTTCTGCACTGGAGGGAGCAGGTTGAAAGATCTTAGAAAGTATGAGAAAAAAAAAGTTTGCAGTTACTTGTTCGTCAGTGATTCAGGCACATACAGACTGTCTCAATAGAAGTGAGTGCACAGAATTTTATGGTACTTGTCCACCTTTCCCTCTCTGATGGAAGCAGTGCAGCACAATTATTGTCCTTTGTCTTGTGACCCAGAGTGCAACCAGTGCGCAGCATTCCACATGTGTTGGGTACCAGAGGTTTCCAACACACATCCTTCTACAAAGGATGAGATAAAAATGCACAGTAACTATAGTGGAAATGCTAAAGTCATGGTTTGAACCAGTGATTGAGCACCTGGTGGAAGGCAGGGCCAACCCAGGGGAGCTCAGGTGCAAGCAATGCACCTACATGATGGGAAGGAATGGACCCCTTCCCAGACCTCATTTTAGGGCTGGCAGTGGAGCTAGTCAGACTACCTGACTACCTGAGGATCTTACAGGCCTTCTGAATGTAAGTAGCATCTTTAGTTTATTTTTGTACCTGCTGCTGTTGTGTCTGAGCAGATCCTCACCTGTTGCAGCCTGAGATTCTGCTGCTTTGCTGTCTTGTTGTGCTTTCTGTTGTGTATTTCTCCTTGTGCAGTCTTAGTTTACCAATGTATTGATCACTGTGCAGCCCTGTTACCTTTCTTCCTGTAGGGGCAGAGAGTAGGTGCTGTGGGACAGACACAACTCCTACAGCTTTCTGAAGTGGTGATGTTTCAGGTTTGGTGTTTGTTGAATGTTGTGATTGAGATTTTAGTGTCTATTTAAAATGAGTTTAGCTCCTAATTCTTCTGAGCAAGGTACATGTAACTAAAAAAAACAATTGGGTTGGTGATTGGACTGGGGGATCTTAGAAGTCTACCAACCTAAATAATTGATTCTATGATTCTACCATGGTTTCTGCCTGTGGCCCAATGGGATCATAAGAATGGTGTTGCACTTTAGCTCTCGGGTCCAGCTGGTGTCTCTTGCTGACATAAAACAGCAAAGTGTTGGTTTGGCTGTTCCCTAGAAAAAGACCAATGACAACAGAAATCAGAATGGCTTTGCTACATTGTTTGTGCAATGACTTAAGACTCAGTGTTGGCATAAGCAGCAGTGGTGTAACTGTTAGCCTTGCCTCAAGCAGATTGTGAGGAAATGGTGGTGTCTGAAAACCCAGAGTATCTTCCACTTACATATGTGAGTTAATTCTGGAGGTGATGCTGTAGGAAGGGAAGAGGCTTTTCTACAGCTCTAAGGCTCAACTAGTCCACAGGGCCCAATTCCCATTTTGATTGCAGTCCTTTCTTCCTTCTTACCACACAGAAATCTGGTGCCATTAAAAGCCAGTAAAAGGACTGTTTACAGAGCTAGCCCCCCAACACTGTACATGTAACCATATGTGGTAACGTAGCACTACATTAAAAATAAACTTGTATTTTTTGGCATAATTCATTCATGTGGTGATTGATTATTGTAACTGATCTCAACCTTTGAGGTTGTTTAAATAGATGCAGAGGCTTTTATCTTATTAAAAGCTCTCAGTAGCTCTGGTCTTCAGGTAGTCACTTTGTCATGGAAACCATTCCAAACCTGACATCTTTTAAACAAAATTAGAAACTTCTTCTCACTTCCCTATGGAGTATATGCTGGTCTTACTGCCATTTGTGTCAATGGGGCAGTTTCTGCCCCCAGAAGTCTAGTAGAGAATTGCTACCATATTGAAAATGTTCTGGCAGCATTTAGCAGGTAAAATCAACTGAGCACTTCATAGATCATTGATTTTTCCTGTGCCCTGAAAGGGAAAGTAACAGTAGTGGAAGTTGGAATGTGTTTTCAGTAGCCCTGATTATAGCAACAGCAAAAACTGTGCTGATTAATTCTATGCTCAAAGTAAAGACAGGTAAGCATATAACAGAAAGACCCTGGGTAAAAGGAGAGCAGAAAGGGACTGAACCAGGAGGGTGTTTGTAACCTCCCCGTGAGGAGACATCTCATGTTATTTACTGACCACTTTGAATAGTCGTATCATAAGAAAGATGATGTTAACTAAATATGGAGAGGAAGTGGGGGGGGGGGGGGGGGGAAGAACTGAAAGAGAGCACATAGCACAACTCTACAGCACCACAGACCTCCTCTGAAATCAATGAATCTCTACTTATCCAAGGGAAAATGAGGCTGAAATTCAGTCCATTCTGCCCAATAGCAGTAATGGTGAGAAATAATGAGTAACAGTGTGCAGTGCAGAGGGAGAGGGGGCACGAGGAGGGGAGGGTGGGAATGAGAAAAGGAAGGAAAAAAACCTACTTATTTCACTAAGAAGCTGCAGACAGGATGCTTACAATAGGAAGGATGTGGACATTGAATAACTCATCTCAGGATTTCTCTATCATTAAGGAAATGGAGGTACTGAAGCGTGGGTTTCCTCCACGTGCTAGTGAAAAGCAATTCAGCAGTAAGGCAGAATGCTACCACTATGTTACTGTGGCTAAAGGAGAAGACTTTCCCTCTCTTCCTCACCCTGCCTTGCCACCAGCTTTGCTCTCAACCTGCACCTGCTCATTGGGCTTGCAGTACTCCAGCACTCAGTGGGAAAATTAATACTTATTTTGTTCACAGTTTGCTCCTTCATGGCAGGCAAACACACAGTGCATCCATCACACGGCCACTTGGGCAAGGGTTTTATACAGCAGCTAAATGTGGAAGGGGAGAGGATAAAGCAAACCCAGCCACTAATTTTCCCAACAGCTTCCAGGTACCTCAGAGGTGGCTGAAGCTGCATTTTTCCATGCTGACATAGGAAAGCATCAACCACCAAAACAATGGTGGAATCTGTCTCACACACAGTTTCATTATACATCATCAGGGAAGACCTGACAATAGATTTGACCTCTACTGTGTTGTTGTCTAAATAAAGAAGGAAACCTAAGCAGCATTAAAATGTAGCCCTTCTCTGGAAAAAAAGCCCCTTCATTAATGACTCTCATATCTTTTCATTGTATCCTCTCTTCCTTAACAGAGTCTCACATTGTCAAGCAGCCCTCTTAAGCATTCATTGTGTCCATTATCAAAATATCATTTCAACTTTGCTGAACACATGTAGGAAATGTAGTAGTGCAGAAAGGAAGAGGAGCAGGGGAGATAGCGCAAGAAAAGAGGGATAATAAGCGCAGACTGTAGTTGTGTAATTACCCTCTCTAGAATAATCTGAGGAAAGGATGTGTTTAATTTTTGTTATGTCATAAATCTTAAACTCACCAGTTGTCACTGACTGGGTCAGTAACTGAACAACTGGAAATGGACATAGGAAGTTTGTCTTCTCTACCACTTCACTTTTAATAAAGATGGATTTACTGTGAGTGGAGGGAGACCTCTGCGGTCAATTTTGAATCTGTTTTAAGGGGTTGTCTAAAAAATTTTGTGTGTCCAATGGGGAAACCACTGGTGGTTTGCACAAAATAAAGCTCATAGTGTTTCAGAAGAGTGAAACAAAGCTGCTCAGCAAAAGTCCAGCTAATGCACTGTCCCTTCTTTTCTATTTCCTACTCTTGTTCTTTCTCTCTTGCAACTTTATCTGGGGGGCCTTTAATTTTAAGTTAACTCTGGTCCTGACTTAGGCTTCATTCAAGACCAGGACAAAACTGTTACTGACTAGTTGTAGACTTCTGCTATCAGCAGGATCCCTCTCCCAGTGTGAGATTAAATGCTGGGGCAGAAAAATACAGTAATTGTTTAACAACCAAATGCTAGACAGGCTTTCTTCTCTTACTACAGCATGCTTCACCAGGCAGGAAGGCTTGATCACTAACTCACAGCTTGATGTTATTCATCGTGCACTAGATTAAGCCAGAGGGACCAAAGCATAGATCTTAGGTAGAAGTCCATCTAAGCAACCTGCTTATAGGAGAGTGAGTGAGACTGACAGCAGGGGACTGAATCAGCCTGTATTCAAACCCAAATTTTACGTTGCATTTTACAGCTTTCAGAAATGTTTTCTTCAATGACTTGATTTCAGGAGACAAGCTGTCTTAGGGCTAAAAAGCACAAATTCTATGATCCATTTGCTATTGCCCTGAACTGGTCTGGGCATGTTTTATGTCCATGCTGTATGGAGATAGATACTGTTGGGCATCGTACCCTGCATTGTGGATATCGTATGCAGATATCATCAGGTGTACATTTGTCACCCTTTGCACCCCTAAGTGTGCATGCTTGGATGAGATCAAGCAGTATTTTAAATGTTGATGAGGCATTTAGCATATTGAATTTCCACCCACTCATCCTAAAAGTATTTTACTGTTGCATTTTTTCATAAGATATTGAAAACTTGGAACTGCTAGTGCGAAGTCAGTGGGAATCTCACCAAAGGCTCTACATGAGGGCCAGTTTTCCTCTCTCTGTCTTGGTCAACTACCGTCTTCAGAGCTTTCAGCTGGGCCAGCAGACAGATATATCTATCTTGTGCACAGTCACGAGGCCATCCCTGGTGGATGGAGCTCTGCCAGCTGGCAGGGAAGACACCTGGCAGCATGCAGGCAGGAAGAATACATCCGCATTGATAACACAGTGAGGTCTAACAGCTCAGTGACTTTGCTTTTCTTTGTCATTAGCATTCGTACTCTCATGGCACAGGAATTACACAGCATTTTAAGGGCAGACAATTAGAAAGGTACAGCCTTGGGAAGTTCACAGCCTTTGGGATTGGTTGTGCCTTGCTGTTTGACCTGAAAGAGGTGACACAGAGCAGCATTTCCCCAGGAACAGAATAGGGCATGACTGTGACTTGCAGGGTCAGGACCCATCCCTTTGGCCATCCCCACCCTGCGAGCATTGACCCATAGTTCTGACTTTCTCCTTGGCTTCACTCATCCCAGGAGGGCATGGCGGTGGGTCATTGGGCAGCATTACTGCAGACTCAACTTCTCCTTTAAGCTGCAGATTCAGTGGCTGCTTCACCTGCAAACCTTCCCTCTCCATAGGTCTGGATCTCCTGCACACCTCTCCTATGACCCATTTGGGTGTGTTACCAATGTGAGCCTCCCTGATTACACCTGGTACGTGCAGCAGGATCCCAGACATGCCAAGCTGATTGTGCTGACTCTTCTGGCAAGCTGCCGTTTCCTTAGGAGAAGGCCTGATGGAAATGATGAAGGCCAGGAACTGGCGGCTGCTGCTGCTTGTGCTATGAGCCTCCGAGGCACTGCAAGTGGCACATGACTGAACTCAGCCTTGTCCCCTTGGCCAGGGCTGCCAGCAGGGTGTCTGCCTGCCCCATCTTGCCCAGGAGCAAGTGATGGGTGCTGCTGAACAAGCTGTAATTCACAACTGGCAGCCTGGCAAGGCCAGGTAGAACAGCAGGGAGGCAGTAGCAGAGAAGTGCCAGCCCTGCATTAGAGCAGAAGCCTACCCATTCCCCCCGAGCATCCCATGGCCTCTCATGCTTTGCTTGCCCTGCTGCTCCCCATGTAACCAGCTCCCCTTATTTTCCCTAATTCCTGCTGGCTTCTGATTGAACTCTCTTGTGGCTTCACATCATTTATGGCCGCTTTGACTCATGGCCTTGCTAACAAAGGCCTGTATGTGAGAGGAACAAGCCATGATGGGAAGTGTGGTGGATGTGCTGTACACAGCACTGCCTCTACTGAAAACACAGCAGGAATGCCCATAGTGAGGTTTGCATTTTTTTTCCATAGTGTTTATTTAGTTTACTGCTATATTGCTTGGACTTCCCCTCCTGCCCAGGCTCCGTGTTTGCAGGCATTTCATCTAAAAATTGCTAGTTTAGAGTGTCCTCTCCAATGGGACAGTCAAATTGAAGAACGGTTGTGGTTGGAAAAATGAGCGTGCACAGATGATGTAGTGCTCCTCAGCATGCAGAAACTGGATTCTCAATCACCCGACTGCTTCTTTACACCCCTTTGAATGCAAAACAATCTTAGGGCAGGCAGAAATAGTGACTGTATTCACCCTATGGCCACTTTACATTACCAGAGCAATAAAAAGCATCCTTGTAGCTAAAACCATATTCCTGCCTTGCAAGCAGTGGTTGTAATTTGGAATATTGGTGGTGATGGAAGGTGAGATTACATCTGCATCAAGTGTGGACAGACAGGGAGTTGCTGGAACAGATGAGGACGTAGCTGATCCCTAGGGATCCCCACAGCCCATGTTCCTTAGACACTCCTCACCCAGCTGAATGACAGGTCAGCCATCTTTAAGTGCAGAACAGCTCTTCACCACCATCAACATCTCTGTGAAATGAAGATGTTCCAGTCAGGAGACCTGTAAGCTTAACCATTATTTAAGGAAATAAAATGATGCCTCCATTCCAGGCCTCCTCACTTGAAGTAGGTGTTGATGACTTAAAATTCTGTCTAGTCACCTCAGCTTTTCAAGACTTTGCCTTTAAAAGCATAATGTAGCCTCCTCTGATATAAATCTGCATTATCCCATTGCTCTCTGTGTTGATTTATGTCAGTGGTCTTCTATTATGGCAACATCAATAGCAATCTGCATCTCTATTGGCGGTGATTAAGGGTAGAAAAATCGCCTGGAGAAAGGGAGAAAGAATATAGTACTCAAACTATGACTAAGAAACTGTAGAGTAGGAGCCTGATCAATGCTCTTAGGAGCCTGCTGGGAGTAAGCTGCACTTAATATTTGATTTAGTCTGTATGAACCAAGAGGGAGGCTACAGATATCATCAAACCTCCATCCTGATCTTCCACACAATTACTGGCTCTGGCAAAAAAGGTGCGATTTGACACCCAGACATACCTATGGTGGAAATGTGAGGTGATAAAGAGACCTAACTGAAGTTGTAGCTAACCCTACATACTGCTTTGGCAGACCTGAAGTCCAGGGCTTGGATTTTCCCTTCACAAAACCTAATGTGGGGATCAGATCCACACCACCTCTCCTGCACCCCAAGATTCAGCAGCTGGTGACGCCAAATTGATGCCAAATAGTTTTTTTCCCTCTTTTCTGGAACTCAAATTCTATTATTCTTCCTAAAATATCTGGTTCTACAGCTCTTATCAAAGCCTCTGTCAAAGAGCTCAGCTGCTCCCAAAGCCAAACCCAAGCTGAAATAATCAAGGAATACAGCATACGTTTTCTTAACAGCCAGGTAAATTTTGCCTACCAGAGGCACAACCTAGGGCAATTCTAGGTATCCTCCATGCTGTGAGGCTTGTTTTGTTTTTGCTTTACAATTTCACAGCTTGGAGTCCTTTCAGCTTCTCCCATTCCTCCTTTTAAAAACTGAAGTTCCCTGTAGTGCAGCCACAAATATCACAGCACTCTTGTCAATGTCCAACCAACTCAGAGCTGCAATTTATTTAAAGCTAGCCTGAAGTGAACCAGTTAGTAAGAGCTGGTTTCCTATCACACCTCATTCTACCTTCTGCCTTTGAAGCCCACTTAACACAGCCCTAGTAGTCCTTGGGGATTTCAGGGGATTAGTGCAGGCCCCTTGACAGTGCACTGACTGTTCAGCCTGAAGGGAGAGGACAAAAGAGAAAAGAAAAAAGAAAAAGAAAGGAAGAAAAAAAGAAAAGGAAAGGAAGCAGAAAGGGGAGAAAGACAAAGAGAAGACAAAAATTAGCAAGATTTTTTTGGCCTGTTGTTCAGGCTATCAGTTAATATTAGTAAGCTGTAAGTATAAGCATATGTATACTTAATGATGTAGCACTCAAATAATTTGTGTCTCTGAATGTCAGATAAGTCACATTTATTCCACTAATTCCTCTTTCATAGGGAGACCCAGGTGTAAAATCCCAGCAGAGCACTCAGCTGCTGTGCCTTAGGAGCCCAAGGGTTGGAACCATTTCTCAGAGCAGGCAATAACAATGTTAGATTCTTGCTTCTTAACATTACTAAAATCATTTTGCTGCTGGCCTTGTCCCTATGGCACCGCCTATCACAAAATCAGCAGCATTACTTTACTGGTAACAAAGCTTAGATAATACCCTGAAGAGACACAGTAGCACAAGATGAAGGAGACCTGCCTGTACTTGTTGCTATGCCATGATCTCAGGAAGGTTTGCTGGTGGATGTTGAGCAACAGCTACTTGTCACTGCACTGTCCTGCATGGACCCCAAATGATGCAACAGCCACAAATGGAAAAGACAGACTGGTGTTATGTGCCTCCACAATGAAGGTGTCTTCTAAATGACTTGAAAAGGAGGAATATTCTGACAGGAGACAAGTAGAGCACACCAGTTAATGACAATCCCAGCTGCAGGGCTGAGAAACTCAAAGGAACAACCATATATATGCAAAAGCAGCGGATGGTGGGATGCCTGGACACCAGGCTGGTGAAGAAGAGGTGAGACACTGGTTCAGAAGGACATCCTGTGCAGTCAGAAGGTGCCATGAAAGGCCCACAGTTCTGAACACTTCCATGTGTTTGCATGACTTATTTTGCTTCGGTGCAGCTGTGGGAAACTCCATGACCAGTTTTTCTCCCCAGTTAATGCCGACTGGGAAAATTCATTTCCTGCCAAGAGGTCCCTCTGCCCTGCAAAAAACAGCAAAACCTCTGCCACTGCATCCCCTCGGGAGGGGCAGGATGGGGCACTCAAAACCACAGGCCACAGAGCAGCCCCATCAGGTGGGAGCGGGTGGGTGGCTTTATAGTGGGGCTCGTTTCCCCTTTTAGTTTTACTGGTTTCCTTCAGCAATCATTAGGGCTTAACTAAGCTTTTCTGGCTTCCCTTTGTGATTCTGAGGTTCTTTTGTTCCCACAGCAGGAGCAGGGCTGTAAGGATCCCTTCATATCAAATCATTTTATATCCCTGAAATTCGTGGTTTGGGCTTAAAATTCAAGACAGTGCTCACTGTTTGCTCCACTCTGCTGAGGAAAATAAGACAGAGAGTAGAGTTACAGTGTTCTGATGCTGAAATCTCTTTACACTGTCTGATTCTTCTGCTTCAAATCAAAAAAGACTTGCAGTATTACAGCATCAGCATGCACTTGTCACAGGTCCCACAGTGGCTTACAGGGAGGGCAATAGAAAGCACCTGTTATGAAGGCATAAAACAGTGGAGAAGCCTAAAGACACTTCAAACACAAGAACTTTTAGACAAGGACTGTTCTGTACCTGGCAATAAATGAATTAGTAAAGTTAAATAAATTAGTAAATATATCAGAAAAGAAGCCAGTCCTGACTCCAGAGGGATAAAGCAACACTTGATTTCCTGGCAAGTGATCCACTGTGCTGTGTTTCCATCACCAACTCTGAGCCTGTCCTTTATGTCCAACAATTTCCATCCCAGTCCCCACAGTCACTGCACACAGCCCCGGGTGAGATCTTAGCACTGCCTGGAGCACCACTTCATTGGCTACTATAGAAAAGTCACTCTTGCTGCAAATTCAACTCATTTTTCTTCTAAATTAGGCTGAATGTTACTTACAGAGCTCCCTGCAGTGAAGAAAGTGCTGGCAGTGACAGCCTCTGCTGCTATGCAGTGTTCAGGGCTTTGAGAGTTGCTACCAACCATCAGTTCTGAGCACAGACAATCCTGCTCTGAGCTGTCCTGGGTGTGTGTGAGCAGCACAGATGTCTACCATCAAAACCTGCTTTGGAATATCCACTGAATGCATTTAAAAGAAAATGAACTGTGCTCAACTGGATTTCAGGGCCTAATCCCTGAGCAAGATTTGTTTTGAGAAAGGCCTTGAGTGGCTCTGCAAGATACAGAGCTTGGGGATGAGAAGGTTATGGTCTGTTAGCAAAGAGGCTAGAGTTGGAGTGTCCTGATTTAAACAGAATGAGGGCATGGATACCAGAATGCTTCACAACCATAAAAATTTCAGCTTCTCCAAACTCTCTCAATTTGATGTTTCTGTCAGGATAAGCATGGGGACAGCCCTCTTTGCAGCACAACTGTTGGCAGAAGGAAGCAATATCTATCCTCTGAACTCACTTCAGCTTCTGGGATGGTAAAATACTGGCTGTACTGTAGGCTTCCTACGGTCAGACCATAGGACCACCATGGCTCCATTTCAATCCCCAGAAAGGAGGCAGCAGCTTTTTCCTCTCTCGTTTCTTTCTTCTGGAGGGAGCCTTTCCTCTGGTGCAGCTTCCAGCCCTGCAGTGAAACAGATACAACCTCATCATAAGGCCCCAGCACCCTGCACTGGCTCCCAGCAGCACGGGAGGAGACACAGCACAACACAGGGTACACAGCTCCTGTCCCTCTGCATCACCTCCCCTCCTCCACCACTGCCCGTGACATTGCCAAACACAGGCAGCAAACTGCCAGACCTTAGGAGTGTTTGAGCCCAATTCTGAAGTGCCCTGTACCAAGCAATTTGGGGCACAGCTTATAACCTCCCAGGTACTTTGGCAAAGAAGACAAACTCGTTCCTAACTTGGAACAGGCAAGCACCCAGCTGAACCTACAGGGGCACATTATGTGATCCTGCTTTGCTGGAAACAAAACCAAGAGCAGTTGCTGTGACTTCACTGACACATGGCAACTTCCTAAACCACAGTAACTCAGTGTTAACTGTTTGGCCACACTCTGCAGTGCCTGACAATCCATATGCCAGCATGGGAGGGCACACAGGCAGAAACTGATAATAGTTCTTTGAAAATACATAGTGCTTTTCCAAAGTACCTCCTTGGGGCTGCCTTGATGTGCCCTCAGCAGAGGCAAAGGGTCTCTACAGCGGACTTTGCACCAGCTTCATCTTAGCAGGTGGCACCACTTTGTGGAAGTAAGAGTGGGGATAAAAGCTTCATCAAAACTGTCTAACTACATACATAAAATTGCTGGCGAAGTAACTGTTGGAGACATGAGAAACATCTTGGGAGATCTCACTAAGAAAAATGCTTCCTTTATCCTCCACACCTTCAGCCCCCCCCTTGGAATGTTCATATAAAACCTCACAGGCAATAGAGGAGAAGGATACGGTGTCTATAAGCAGCTCAAGCTGTCTCTCCCTCTAGGATATTTCGAGTGATTTGATTCAGCTTTCTAACATTGTTCAAGGTAGACTCCATCTCCCCTAGCACTCATCAAAGCCACTAATAGGTACTTCAGAACTCATAAAGAGATGACCAAATCTCGTGCATTGGGGACCCCAGCTCATTTATCTTCCACAGGCGGAATCAGATCTGATTTTTTACACTGCCTGCTCAGATGCTAACACAGTGCACGCTCTGTGTGACTTCATGGAACATCCCTTACAATAACAGTCTGCTGTGAAAACAGAGGAAGGCAACACAGGCTTCACAGGGCTTCTACATTTAACTACATACAGATGGAAGAATGAGGGGGGGGGGGAAAAGAAAAAGGAAAAAGTTGGTTTTCAAAGTTGGTTTTAGGGAACAGGGGAGATGAGATGTTGACTTTGGTGTACATCCAAACACAACACAAACCTTTTTCCACACAAAACCTCCTAATTCGTATAAATAGATACAGCAAAGCCCGCAAAGCCTGAATATCAGATGCCCCATAAAGATCAGTTGAGATCTCAGATTTTTAGTTAACATGGAACAGGTGGATCCGTGCCCCTCTCAATAAAATTGGAGCAGCGCTTATTTGGATCCGATCCTGTGAATTGCAGTGAAATACTCCTCATTTTACAATGGGAATCTCATCATTATGCAGCTCCTCACATCATGCAACAATTAGATCCAGGTCCAGATATACAAGTGCTAGTGGAGTGACATTTATGTGGTACTTGAAATATCTGCACATATTAAGGACAATTTCATGGCTAACTAGCGAGAAGTGACACTTAACAGTCCCTTTTGTCAAAATGACTGTTTTGATATAAAAATGCTTCCCACTGGAGACAAAGATGTGCAAACCTACACCACAGGGATTACATTTAGGACTGATTTTCTTTTCTCCTTTTCTTTTGGCTAAGCTTGATTTCACTTGATGCTCAGGACTCCTCTGCTGTTGCTGACTGCTCTGTGAGCTGATTTTGAATGCTGATCTGTAGCCCAGAAAGAAACACCAAAAACCTCTACATCATTTATATATATATATATATATACATATATATATCCTCCTATCTTTCCAGCACCATCTTTCCTCACACCATAAGCTCCATATATTCAGTTACTATGATTCAGAGGCAGTAATTCTGAGAGCTGTGGTACAGGTTGGCTGCAGTGGTTGCTGAATGATTGAGATCAGCAGGTACGGAGCTTCTCTGCTCCCTGAGGCCATTTTGGTAAGCTGGGAGGGACAACACAAGGCTCTACCTGGCAGAATCCCTAGTATAATAGTCCAGAGACAACATTGTCTTCTTCTATTTTGGACTCTTGGAGGTAGGCTCATGTTCTACACGGTGCTACAGGGTAGACAAGAAAAGGCTAAGTTTCTAAGAACTTAACTGTTCTTAGAAAACCAATGGAGCATTTTACTATACAAAACCCATAATTAGTAAAGCCTTTCTGCCATCAACTCATATTAGAGCTCTAGAAATCTGCTGCTGAGGCGGCTTCTTCACCAAAAAGGAAAAGACACCTTAAACGTGGTGCCTGTGACAGGTTGTGCATCCCCCCACAGTGAGGGACACAGCACAGCCTATGGGAGCTGGCACAGGCAGATCATATTAGCCAGGATGGATTCCACCCTCCCTGTCAGTTCCTCAGTTCCTTGTTTTTATTATGACTTGAATTGACATATTTCATTACTTACAATCACCCTCTGCCCCATCGGACATTCATCACTCGTGTCAGCTTTGCTCTTCCAAGCTGCTGCTTGATTAGCCTTTTTTGAACATAAATTCCCCACCAAATAAATGTAGCTGTGTACCTTTTGCTCATCTATTGGAGGACACCATGACAAAAGGACTAACTGGACTTTCACCAGATAAATAAGATCAGAGGAAGGACTGAGACCGTAGAAACCCCAGTTCTGTTTCCAGCCCCGCTGCTGGCTCATGGCACAGTCCCCAGCCAGGGACCTCTTCTGGCTCATGCTGGGTTTCCCACATCTTCCCTCTGGAGCTAAGCAGCTCATCAGCCATCACTATGCTCTGTGTGTTTGTGCCTGCTATAGGGACTGTCATTTGTGCAGAGGCCTTTAGGGGGAAAGAAAAAAACCACTCTCATCTTCCTAGGGGTGACAAAGTAATGGTATAAGGAGGCAGTTGCCTGGAGGAAAGACAAAATTAGGGAAATATTCTCCTATATCCCCTGGCATTGGAAAAGATTACAGATGCCACACAAGCTCTTACAGTGGCAAGCTACACAAGGGCAGTCAGCAGGATCCATTTACAAAGAGTAGGTCATCCTCAGCAAATATGATTAACTCCTTGGAGTGGAGGTGATGATGAGAGCTGACAGGCTGAGGCAGCAGACATAATTGACTTGGACTTCCACGAGGCTTTTTTCTTCTTTTTTTGTCTTTCCCCATACAGAACCATATAAAAGACTTAGGGTTAATAAGCCTGGCATTGATAGCAAAATTCTCAATTGGCTGCAAAAAAGAATGACTTGGTAAGCAAGGTTAGACAAGTTGGAAAGTGGTGATAAATGGATACAGATGGGGGGGGGATCAGTGAGAGAGAAGCGCTACCTGGAGCAGAGGTGGGGGCTTGGCCATGCACCACAACATAGCAGGGCTGCGAGCACCTCACCAGGGGGCACAAAGCTGTGGGTGAAGGAGAGGGAGGCCAGAGTGTAGGGATGGAGTGAGAAATAGGCAGGGAACAGACAGTGGTTGCTGTGAAAGGCAAAGTGCAGAACATGCAGGAAAAGGACAAGTGGAATTGGTTCTTTTCTGTGGAACAATGATTGAGAATAGGATATGAGGTGGCAGTAGAAAAGTCCCCCATAGGTAGAAGAGGGTACAAATTTGAGGGGGTAGGAAGATGTGACTGTGGGTGTTATAAAGCAGGTTTCCCTGTTGTTCCAGACATCAGCACTGAAGTTCATCAGTGGCAAACCTAATTTCTTTTAAATTTCCCACTTCTATTCTATGAGGAGTTCACCTAGAAAGAGAAGGATGTGTCCATTAACTGATCAGGATTATAATCTGTATCCTACTCCATAGCTTTCACCAGTTCAACAGCTGAAAACATTACTGTTTTCAATGATTTCTTCCTTGTATATGCCCTTTTGAATTAAGGAAAGATTATGCTTTTTGATCTTTGAGATAAAGATATTAAATCTCATTATCAGATGTCAGAATTCTGTCCCAAATCCTCCATACTTTGAGATTTTCTTTTCCATTCCTGAGGGACAACAAAATTTCATGATAATCAAATAATTCTATTCTGTTAGTCCGTATGTCCAGGCCTTTGAAGGTCCTTTCAAATAGCCAAGTGAAAGTAGCAAGTGTATGGCCTTTGCAATACTTTGTTTTACTGTGCAAACAAAAGGTTGCTTATGTGAATGTTTGCAGAAAGCGAGTATCACTGAGGCAAACACGTGGCCTCTCATAGATAAATGCTTTCTGCAGTATTTGCCCAGCTGTAGTGATTTTTCAACTAGCAGTTGGAAAAGTGACCTCCGATTTGACCTTAAGGGACAGGTCTCAAGCCACAAGCTGCTGCAAACACTGCTCAGCAGACTGAGATGAGCCAGCACACACTGAAAGCACAGAATTTACAGCAGGGAAGCTCTGCCTGTGCAGTGAGAACAGGAGCCAAAGTTCAGACCTTCATAAATTCAACTCTTTAGTCCTGGACTGAGTAAATAGAAAAGCTCACCAACTTCTGAAAGGTGAGAAAGCAAACCCTGTTTGGTCACTGACAGTGAAAGTTGTATTATCACTTGGTAGAGGAGAGATTTGGAAGCACTAAGAGCTGCCACACTTCTCCCACCCATGATTAGTAGAACTTTCAAGGCTGCATAATGGCTGGAGCTGAGCTCTGAAATTCCCCCTAGATGCTTCTAACATATAAGTAGCTGCAGATATGAAATACAAGTTTCCTAGCTCAAGAGTTTGAAGTCCAACTGAACACAAAATCAACAAATGGAATATTGCTCATGTCAAAATGTAAAGCAGAAGAAATTGATGGTGGCAGTAGTAAGGACTACATTAGGACACATACAGATGTGATTTCATTTTTACCACTACAAACCTCTGTCCAAAACCAACCTGCTCCTAACAACCACTGCTTAGGAATGGTCAAAACCTTCAAGTACAGCAAAGCCCTCCAAGCTCACACTGAACATTCATCACACCACACTACTGGGACATAACACACACCCTGGCAGACCACTGACCTGGGGTGACAGTGCAAGACTGTGATGCCTCATTGCCACTGCTTGTGGAGGTGCATGAGAAAAGGTGGGTGAAAGAAGTCATCGTATTGCACCGCATTCCCCAGTCTTGTTTTCCTGAAGTGCCAGATCTGTTTCACTTGTGTCATACCTGACTTGTCTCTACCCTTTGTCTGTTTTGGACATTTTTCTTTAGCTGTGCATTCAGAGAAGGAAAATATTTTTTCCTTATTTTTTATGCATCCTACGCTTAAAAAGCTTGCAAACTCTTCTTCCCTGTATGCACAAGAAACATAGTAATTTGACACATCCCAACAGAGCACAGAACTGGGTTATCTGAAGAGACAACACTGTGGATCAGCCTCCAAGGAAATTACATCTTCCCAGGCTTCAGCCAGAATCTCATTGATGACCAAAGCCTCATTACTACGAATGCAATGCAGACCTTCAGGTCAAGCTCTTACTAATTTTAGGGGTTTTTCCTTTATCGTTTTTTGACTGTTTGGGGAGTCCATATGCAAAGGTAACTTCCAGTTCAAGGAAGCAAAGACTGGGTTTAACAAATCAAAAAAAAAAACTTGCTGAACTCTACACACAGGGAACAACAACTGGATTAATTGGAAACCTCATGTACTGCACACTAAGAATGTGCTTTTCCAGCTTTAATAACTGCATTTAATGACATTTAAACTACAGAAAGACATGTACGAAGTCTACTGAAATCATACTCTTCCTCCCACTCTGTCAGAGCAATAGCATTCATTAACTCATCATTCTGCAGCTGGATAACTAGGGCAGGGCTCACGGTAACTAGTATAGCAAGTTGAATTATTCATTGTGGACTTTTTCTATGGAGAAGTGTCTCTTTTAACTCACAAGTTATACATGAACACAATCATTTTTCATTTACTTGATTTTTTTTTTTAATGTTTCCACCTTTCATGAGTAGACATTCCAGTAAGGAGATGGCACAAGCTGTGCACCATTGGTCAGGACATGATCACAGCAGGACTGTGCTGAAGAGCTCTTCTGAGATGTGCAACCGGTCACTGAAGTTATCATGTTTCTCTGTTAAACAGGCTGAACAGAATGTGAAACAAAGACTTGTTTTACTGCTGAGAATTCCTCTGATTTGCCCTTCAAAAGGAACTTGGTCTTTTTAAGATTTCCCAACTCCCTCAAATTGTTCTTGCTTATCACCAATATTTTGCCTGTTTCCACCTCTAATGGCATAGCATTCCTTTGGTCTTAACAGCCCATTCCTAGCAAAAACTTTCTGAGACTCACTACCAGGTTTAATAAGGCTCCCAGTGGGAAGAAATTGAGATCAACAAGGGATGTCTCCGTGCTTATTATCAGATTGAATCTAAATGGTGTCATTCCTCAGAATTCATTAGTTTAACAACATTCCCAAAATATACTTGGCAGGTTGTAAAAGTATCCTTTCGATTAAATTACTTAAAAGTTATAGATTTTCTTTTCTTTGTGTATATTTTTTACTGAAAACTTACTCAAGTTACATATTGCCCTGAAAGTTTATTCTTTATTGGAATTAACACAAGAAGCACTGGGAGTATTCTTAGCAATATGCTTTTGATTAACGGATCATATTTTGAATGTTGTTAACAGCAGAATTTTAAGTGCAAGAGTTCTTGTAGGAAGTCCCACTCTGAAGCTGCTGGCATCAGCACTCCCTGCAGGAGAACACACTGCAGCAGAGCTGAGGGGATGTGTAAGCCAGATAACCATGGCCATCAGCAACTCCAAGAGCAGAACACTTGGGCTAAAGAAACCCAGATTAGGTGGAAAAAAGACCTATAAGCCAGCTGAAACACCTGAAAGAGCAGAGTGTTATCCATCTGCATAGTAATATCTGTAATTTTTACAGATGTAGAAATAAGTACTTCTGAAAACTGCTCTTCACCTGCAGAATCCCCACTCGTTCCTCACCAACCTTCTCAGTCCATCATAAGCGAGCAGAAGCTGATTCTGCTTGGAGTCACACACTGCAAAAACAAGGGCAGAGATCTTTCTGAAATAAGGACCAAATCCCTCTCAGCATCAGGACACAGCCCACTGGCCATCTGAGAGGGTGACTCTGCTCAGGATAAAGAGGGATGAAGTCCCTCAGAGGGGAAAATACTATGTTACAATCCTTCTCCTGCCTTCAACAAGAAAATAATCTGAGCATGGTATCATTCCCTGAGCTTTCTTGGAAAGAGGAGTTACACCAAAAAAGACACAGCACACAAATTAGTTTCCCGCTGTCTCTGGTGTAAAGATGTCTCTCAGGAAAGTTATTACCTTGTCCAAGAAAATAACCAGTGTCTGCTAAGCTCACCACAGCTTGACACCTTCAAACAACATCACAGAGAAGATAACAGTAAGCATTTGGCATATAGGGATTTTCTTGGGCCAGCATAACTGCTATTTGCAATTCATAGGCTTGGCAGAATGATCTGGGATTTTTCAGTGGCTTTCTCTCAATCCCCAAAATAGACCTCATTTTAAAAGAGGTGGGTTTTTCTCTGACCTATTTTTAGCTTTGATATTATGGTACGGAAGGGAAATCCTCAAAGATAAATCAGTGGTTGAGATATGATGCCTTGAGTCTGAAAGATATAGAAATATCTCATACTTTTCTTCCCATCATTCTAGGAGAGACATTTCTTTCTCGTTATCTGCACTACACTGCACAGATGTTTTATGACAGTAACACTCAGTAAGCTCACATAGTCTCTGCCCCAGTCACCTTCCCATTCAGAAGCTGAGTTCTGGTTTTCCCCTCCAGTACTCTGCCTGTGCAGCAGATTAATCCCAGCCATACAAGGTGGTCCATAACATAACAAGATAAAATAAGCAATTTGTAACAGAACCTGAATCATGCTTCAGCAACAGCGTGAGCACAGGGGACATGCAGATACGTAAAGTGAAGAAGGGGGCTTATTCATCATTAAATCACTGCTTGCTAACTCGCTGGTACACTTGAACCAGAAAGGCTGGAAGAAATTGAGAACCCAACATTGATGGCCAACTGCACGTACAGGTTCACTTGCTTGCATAGTACTTGGACACACAGTACAGAAAGAGACAATCCAAAACATGGTGCCAGGCAACACCATGCTCTTACAGATGCTGAAAAAATGATCTTTTACATTACAGTTAGGAAGTGAGCTATGTGAAAAGCTACTTTTTTGCTTCCCAACCAAACATAAAGCCCATGCACTGGAACTGCAGAGCTGTACTTCTGTACTGCTGATTTGGGAATCCTTTTCAGACTGCACAATATCAGAAAGAAAGTGGCTTGTGAGATCACTACGAAAACAAAATGCCTCCAAAAACAATCATATGCACAAAGAAAAATCAGGAAGACAAAAGTCACAAGGATTTCCAAACTTTAGTTTTACTTGGTTGTAAGCAAACAAACCCAGGAGCAAAACAAGAGATGCCTGCAGATTTCTTTCTAAAGTATAGCAGCTACTATTAGCTTCCACAAGGATAAAAGAAAGTCTACAAGACAGCCTGGTCTATGTACTTCATAGGAAAGAGAGGGGACAAACAGGAGCCCTTTACCCCAGGGTCCCCTGTATTTTAGAATTTCTGAGGAACAGAAATGATCAAGATGCAGAACTAACTTAAAATACTTATTTTATACACACACATATATATGTAACAATCAGAAAAAACAATGCAGTGAAGTGGTGATATAGGAGGCATAATGACAAAGGGACTTAAAACGCATTACAAAGGAAAAGCACTTACCCATCTCTGAAGATTGAGGCTTATAAGGAAAACTCCTCAGAAGAGAAATCTCCAATCAGATGTCTTTCCATAGTGACAGTCGGGCCTTAAATGGGGATCTAACAGAGGTGCAGACAGGCTCCACCCCTTCTGGTCCCACAGTAGAATTGCTTTCACCTGTGCTCCCAGGGCAGACTGGGTCCTTTCCCCAGGTGCTCAATCAGTGCTTCAGCTGTGACTCAACAGTTAACATACGTACATACATACATGCATATGTATATATGTATTTAGGTTTATTTCCATGGAAGCTACAACAGATAGAAAAAGCACAATAACACTGTTTCACAGAGCAAATTCTGAGTTACAAAATGCTATTTTTCAGCGCACTCACTGCCATTAGCTGTGAATTTTTGCCAGCAGTGAACAAGAGCTGAATGCTGCACTCATAAAAATCTGTACCAGTGGAGGTGCATTGACAGCTGCTATGCCAGCATCACTGCTAGGAAAATGTTGCCCGTGCAGCACATCTTTCATCAGCCTGAACAGATGGAAGTCAGAAGGCACTAAATCCATACTATACAGTGGGTGAGGTGGGACTGTCTGGCCAAGATTGGCAAGGTACTCCACTGTCTTCAGACTGGTGTGGGGCCTGGTGTTATTGTGTTGAAGAGAAGGGCTGTATTCTCTGACTTGACTGAACTATCAGCTCAGCATCGTGCTGTAGTGGCCAGAGTTGATGGTTTGTCTGGGTTCCAAGAAATCCAGAAGGATCACCCCTTTTCTTATCCCAAAAGCAAGTACACATCACTTTACCCACTGAGGGCTGTCTTGAATCTTTTCTTCAACAGGGATTTCATGTTGCCATTCCATGCACTACTGTTTTGACTCCATTTTAACAAAGCAACATGACGTGATGAAGTGATATTTGTGAATTGATCACACCTACGGCCAAGCGGGGATCTTGGTGAGTGGACAAATATGCCATGAGGATTACTTTTTTACAAGTAATGCTTCTGTTATCTCACAAGCAAAACAGACAAAGCCACTTTGTTTTCTTCAAACACGAAGGGATATTCTGAAGTAAAACCCAGTAAAATAAACTTGGTTATATTTCATTAAAATGGGCAAGGGCAAGAATTTTCATGTCGTAGCCACTTCTCTCCAAAGAGCATCAAAGCACTTTGCAAACCAAATTCTCCAGCTGAAAGCACTTCCTGATCTGGGCAGTCCTGTCAGACTCTTGAAAGTTTCTGCCTCTCCTTTCATGAGCAAGGTTGGCTTCAACAAGACCTCATGACCAAACCCTAAGAGACGCTGAATGCATCCTGGCTCTGCCCCATGTCTCTGCTAGATCTTATTAAGCCTTTCAACAGTGCCAAGACAAAGGGAATGTCCCATTACAAAGATGGATAAAATGAGTCACCGAGTTTTTAGAGTGACTTGCCCAGGTGCTTGGCGCACTGGTGAAATCGTAGGCACTTTGTCCCACCTATCAGTCTCCCTATGGCAAATGGGTTGGAGAAGGATGCGGTGCTGGCTAAATGATGGCATGCACAAGTATTGTGCCCGAGTTGCAGACTAGATTTACTTAAAATGAACTCATTGAGATGTTGGCAGGTGGGTTAATCTGCCAGGCTGAGCTGTGAGGGCCAGATGGGTGCAGCACTGCCTGCCCTCAACTGCTAACCACCAAGTGCTCCAATGCCTGCTACAAATTGCTTTACAGCCCAGGAAGTGTTGCCACATCAGATGCAGCACGATAGCAGTGGGAGGGCAGGGGCAGCACCAACCTGGGGGGACCTATTCAGAACTGGGGGATGTGCAGCAGGTCTGACATGCTTCACATCTTTGCCAGAGCAGCCACCTTCCCCTCCCTGCTCCCCCCCCCCAGGAAAAACAAAGGATGCAGTGCCTGTCTGTGCAATGCTGGTTAGCGTAATTACTGCTGGGAGATGGCAATCTGGCAGCCGAGCCCCAGCAGGAAGGGTGATGCCAGCCCCTCCTGCAGCTCACACAGGTCCAGGCAGGAGGCAGCGGGCACAAGACAGGATGCATGGATCTGCCTTTGGTGGGACTCAGGAAACTGGGTCAGAAACTCTGATTTCAAGACATATAGTGCCACGGCAAAGCTGGCTTTGCCTTCCTCATCACTGGGTGCTGTATCATATTGAGAGCTCATGTTAGGCACCGGGTTTTGGGCAGAAAGTACAGGGAGGGGGGGATCTGCCATCTCTGCCATCACACACACCCCTAAGGGGCTGGTAGATAACACCCCTCTCTCCATCTGCTTCTCTAAAATCATTTCACTCCAGAAAACCTCTGTTCTCACCGTGCTGAAGAACCTAATTCCTGCTGTTTTCAACAGGCATTGGGTATCTGAGGATTATCTAAGATAAGTGTCCGGTCTCCAGAGGCTAAAGCGTAAAGAAAAAGAATTTTCCTTATAATTTTAAACCTAAATCATCTCTCATATAAATGAGTTGATTTGTTCTGTATAAGCTGAGTTCTGCAGCAGCTCTTGCAAATAAAAACAGTACACTCCTCTTGCTTCTCTCAACAGAAGAAATTTCTTCTTATTTCTTTCTATGTCCAAAGATTTTCTGGCATCCATATAAAGGTTAAATCTTGCCTGAAAGCATTTGCCTTTCCTATTGGAGTTTGATTAACTATGGCAGAAATGATACTGTGAAGTGAGAGCTCTGAAGACTGGAGTGGTATCAGACAGACAGACATGTGGGGGGAGAAATGAGGCTTTTTAAGTTTTTGAAGCAGTTTTGAATGAGGTCTAAATTGCACCAAATAATGTGCTTAAATAAACTGCTAGCAAAGGAAACAGCTGTCGGAATATTATACGAGTACTTCTCTGGATCCAAGTATATGCCCTACAGTTACAGAACAGAAAATTGCCAAATGAAGATTTAAAGTGACAAGACCTGTGTGTGGCACGACAGCAGGTAGAACAAGAGAGTTATTTAAGCTGCTTTAAATGTGACTGTCCCGTGCACTGAGTATTGAATTTTTTCAGTAGTTGCCTTGTGTTTTTTTTCTCTATGCTCTGTTAACACAACAAGGTTCTGATCGCATCTAATGGTTTAAAGCAAAGCTATTGAACAGTATTTACTGCCTTAGGAAAGACTGATTTAGATTTACTATTGAAACTGTTTAAAACAACACCCAAAAGATACATGGCAAAAAAGAAGAAAAAAATGTCTAAGCCCCCATTTCTTCTCCATATAGGACTTTGAAATGAAGGAACTATCATGACCATGGGCACACAAGAAAGCTGGGCTCACAAACTGGGTGTCTCATTTGCAGATGTTGTGTCCGTAGCTAGACATGCTAATCACGTGCCAATTTCAAGTGGGCAGTAATTGCCAGCTATGTTGTCTTCATTCTTTCAAAGGAGAGGTAAGGATGAGCAGGTGTATCACTCCCGTTTTCTTTTAGGCATTGTCTTTACTGCTGTGAAAGCACTTCACAAGCAGAAGTAATAAAAGCTCTTTGTAAGGCAGCTTTTCGTCCTCATGTGGTGTGGGAAGCTGAAGAGTCTCTGCACTTCCCATCGTGGGCAGGAATTAAGTCTGAGGGTGCAATCTGGGCATTCACAGTTTGCAATTGAGTGGAAATTTCCTTTTGACCTTGGAGAGGAAGAGAGTTTCAGTCTTCGGAGTTGTACATATGTCAACCCATATCCAGCTCCTGACTGAAGAGCCTCTGCTAGCAGCAGAATGAGTTAATGGTGCACATGAGCACCCAAATCCACGCCTGGGCCTCCAGCTCAATCACCACCACCTCCTTGTGCTCTCTGCCTCTCCCATAAACCTTAGAAAACATTTCAACAGAGCAACATAAATTAATGCAAAGAGAACTCACCAAAGAAATGCAAAAAAACCTACAGCATTTAGATGAGTTTACGTGTATTCTTAAGCACTTGGCCAAGTTCTGCCCATGACTCTTTGGGCAGAGGAGTGTGTCTGTAAGCATGAGCTCTGATTGCACAGTGCTGGGCCTGGGAGAAGGAGAAAAGGGTTCAGGTTTTTAATAAGCAAAGAACGCGAGTCAGCCTGCAAAGCCAGCTCTGAGATGAAACATTCCAACCAATCCATCCCTATGGTATCGTGGTGGCTGTATTTTTGGAAACTCTGCTTTTTTACATTTCTATTTTCCCGTGGCTCTGCCTCTGGACCTCATTAATCTCCATAGTATTTGCAAGTGAACAATTGCCCTAATTCCATCTGGCTGGAGTACAAAAAAATAAAGACTTAGAAAAAAAAAAAAAAAAGTTGCTCTTTTCATTCTTCTTCCCTTTCCCTCCTTATTCTGGAAATGCCTGGCAATTTAACACTTAGCCACTTGTTAATGATATTTCCAGAGTTAGGCTGGTTGGTACAACTTGAGAAATGGGATGATTAATAGCTAGGCATATGAGAGTGCTCTGTAGGCCGAGCTGCTGCTGTTGCATTGACCTTGTTTCACAGAGGATGATCTTTTTCAACACCACTGAACTGAAATTAGAACCCAAAGGTGTGGACTTAGACCTTGCTCCTGCCTGCACCCAGTTCTCTTGTGTTTGACGGACTGATTCACTCTGCTTAATGATGAATGTATGAAAATTTTCTGTCTTAGGAGCCAAAAATAAGGAATATATCTGCTGGTGTCAGTGGATGTAAATTAGAAATGAAAGGGTGGTTGATGGAAGAGGCTCACTGTTGGCTTTTTTTTGTGATAGACAGCCAGTCACTCACACCATACAGGAACCAAAGGGATGCTGCTGGAGGATACAACAAGCTAAAGTTAGATAAACCCTATAATGAAAAGTTGCCTAAATTACTTCTGGGAGGGTTCTGAATGGGGTGAATTTTCTGATCTGAACACACTTCCAAGGGCACCAAAACAGGACCTCAAAATCCAGCACCTCTAAAATAAAAGATACCAGCCTACAACCCTGAAAAAAGAGAACAGTCGACACATGAGTTTTCAGCTCAGAAAAGGATCAGCATTGTGTGTCTCTGAGCCACTTCTGCAGTGGCTTTTACTGTGTAAAGCTCAAAACTGGCAAAAGCCTTTTTTTCAAACATACATCTGTTATGTTTGGGCTTAATTTTAATTTTCATCCAGTCCTCATTCATATTTCTAATAGAAGCAAACCAGCACAGCACTGCATTCCTTCTCATTTGGTGCTGGAAGGTGGAGCTCAGCACCAGGCACCTCCGAGCAGCACTGTGCTGCAGCTGGGAGCTGGCGTCTTTGCATGGAGAATGTTTCAGTTCTAGATTGTGAAGTAAAATGTAGAATTAGTGAGAGAAAGTGATAGTAATTGCAGCTGAAACACACGCAGAGGAGGAGAAGCGCAGTTCGCAGCCACTGCAGCCTTCATGCCACCCAGCTCCACAGAGTTATGAAATGAATCCTGATTTACAGGCAGGTAATTAAGAACAGATCTGCTGAGTGAGAGCCTGCAGCTCCTGCTGCCAGCTGGGTCCTGTCAGGCTCTCACCTCTCTGCTGCTCTTTGGGCTTCTCCACCCCTCCAGCTCTGAGCTTGCATGAAGACTTTTAGGGGTTTCTTTTACATTTTTATATTTTATTCATTCAAGCCTGCACTAATCCTCATTAATACCAGTAGCATAAAGTAAGAGCTGGAGAAAGAGCATGGAAAGAATATAGTTGTTTTTTTCATGCAATTACCATTCCACGTTCCTAAAAATCAAGCAGAAACGGACTTCCATGACCGTGTTTTAAAGACACCAGTGGGCACGATCACAGTATAAGCTTCATATTTTAAACATTTAAGGTAGATTACATGCTTTACCAGTGTCTCCAGTAGAGAAGCTAAATAAAACTCTTTGTCCCTTAGCCCCACATTATAGAAATGTCCTCAGGTCAGCAGCCAAACTTCAGTGAGGTCCCATCTACTCGCTCGCTGCTCCTGCTGATATCTGGCAGAGCTGGCTGGGCACGTCCAGGAGGCTTTGCATTCTTTGCACAGATTGGAAGGTGGGGAAATTAACTGAGGGGTTGTTATGGTGGTGGTTTTTATGTTCAAGTCCCAGTGTAGGTCTCCACAGGCTGCAAACTGTTTCAGTCTGTATTTCCCTGCCAGCAAAGCATTTCAGCATGTGCAGTTTTTGCTCAGCTGATGAACAACACTGACTGTAGGGTTTCAGGAGCTGCCGTTCCACACTGGGGATCCAGCCAGCCAGCAGCTGTTAAAAGAACGGCTCCGTATTTGTGAGCTGAAAGGTCTCAGCAGCATAAACTGCCTTCCTTTAGGTGATGATGTATTTCATTTCATGCTTCAGAGAAAAAAAGCAGACAATACTCCTGGACGGTCTTTAAATCCTATAGAAAAACACATCCCAGCCACACACAGCTACCATTTATGATTTGTAGTGATGTAGGTAGCGCCACATCCAGGGAGCTGGAAGCTGCATGTCTACAGATATATTGATTGTAGGGCATTTTGTTAAGTTCTACTTCTGTTACTTGTTGAAAATGGTAATCACCTTCTCTATCCCACACACCTGAGCTCGCATTGATATGAATTTGGAAAATACTATATTAAATGATTTATTCAACCTTCATCCATTTCCTAATAACGTAATGAATTACTGGTGGGTAGTAGGAAAAAGAAACAGAATAGTATTTCAACAGAGGCAGCCATTGAAAAAAGCAAAGTGGAAGGAAAGTGTTTTCCACGCCACCAGATTATGAGCTTTGAAATATTTTCCTATCCAAAAGTAGGACGACAGTATGAAAACAACCCTCTTCAAGTGCTTTAACAAACAGAAGTTTCCTCCAATGCAAGATCTGGCCAATGAACATGTAAAGTCTTCTGCTAAAAGCAAAAGTCGACTTTAAAAATACAAGGAGTGACTTCAGAAGAAAGGGCAGAACACTTAAAAAGTAACCATTTAAAGTCAAACTCACCCTCTCATTTAGGAAAGTTTGATTTTGATGATTCAACGCCTCCTGTGGAAGACACATTTCTCAGTGGGTCTCAGCTGTGCTCAGTGCATCTGCTCTCCCAGAGACACTCTACTGAAATGCACCACTTCTCAGGGAAGCTAAACAAGCAGCAAAAGTGATCGTTGAAGTCTCTGCTGTTACTAACACCTACAGGAATCTCGGGGTAGAGATAGGCCTGGCCTGCCTTGCAAGAACCTAGTAAAAGGAGAGAGGAGAGAAGAGGAGAGGAGAGGAGAGGAGAGGAGAGGAGAGGAGAGGAGAGGAGAGGAGAGGAGAGGAGAGGAGAGGAGAGGAGAGGAGAGGAGAGGAGAGGAGAGGAGAGGAGAGGAGAGGAGAGGAGAGGAGAGGAGAGGAGAGGAGAGGAGAGGAGAGGAGAGGAGAGGAGAGGAGAGGAGAGGAGAGGAGAGGAGAGGAGAGGAGAGGAGAGGAGAGGAGAGGAGAGGAGAGGAGAGGAGAGGAGAGGAGAGGGGCAAATCAAAAGTAACAGTGAAACAACAAAGCAAGTAGGAAAAAGAAAAAACAACCTGCAGAAATGACTTAACGAAAGAAAACAACAAAATAATTACACAGAGGATACCTACAAATCTGCTCAGTTATTTGCAATGTAATGACAGCATTTGGTTCAATCTGAGCATTATAGTTACACTGTTTTTCACTCTGACTGTGCACTGCACACAACAACCTCTGTGGGTTTGTTTCTTTTTTTTCTTATTTTTTACAAAGTGGGAAATTCACAACGATAAAGAAAAAAGGCAGCAAAAGCTCCAAGATGCCTTCATCCTCTTTTCAAAGACTGGTAATGAAAAGGAAACTGGTTGTATTCAGAGCTGCCAGGCTATCAGATGGAATGAGATTTGAAGTTAAAATATATATATATATAAATATAAATTAATGGCATGCTAAATATGTTGTTGAAATGCACTGGGAATAGCTTCACGTTAAGAGGAAAACAGCTTAAAATCATGTAAAACGGAGGTCAGGCGTGAGAAGGAATGTGTCTGTAGAGAATTGTGTGCATGCTAAAAGCTGCCCGCAAATTCTAAATAAACACACTGTGAGAAGTGCACAATAACATCGTCAAATGATGTTTTCAGACGGGGAATTATTTGCATCCGCAGCTATTTTGGGTTATGCTTCATCACAGCATACTTTTTCACTTATGGCAATCTTGCATTTAGTGACATAAACAAATATGAAGATAGGGGTCACTGCAATTTTTTTCTGCAAAAAATCAAGAACCAGATAAGAACAGCCTTGATCTGCTCTGTTAAAAACCCTGAATGCTTTTATCAGTTTTGATCACGGAGGCCAATTTCCTTATAGCTCTGCTCTCTAAGGAACTGAGGCTTGCACACTCACGCTCTGGGCACGCGTGTAAGCACGCTGAAGTTTTGAAACAGTTGGATGGTTTTAACTGCATTTGGCAGAGGAATGGGCCTCCAAATTATTAAAGTTCTAAATGTTTTGTGAGGAGAGGGAAAGTGTAACTGATACCTTCATGCAGAAGCTGCGTGGGACCTCAGCTTGGAGGCATGAGCACATAGAAATGATCAGGTTTCCGAAGCTGCACGGTTCATGGAATGGCTTGCTTGATCACTGCAGCAAGCTAAAAGAAACACTTTGCATTTAAACAACCAAAGCATCAAGCTTTCTTTTCAATCAAAACGCCACATCCCTCCATGGGGCTCCAATGGCGGGTGCTTGGAGGATGGCGTCACAGTTCCATCACCTTACATGGGTGGCTTTGCACATTAGCCTTGAAAGACCTAATGCAAGAAAAAGGTTAAAGGAAGTATAAATACACCCAAAAACTCCCACTGAAATCTATTTGAAGCTTCTGGACGATGTAAGCTCTCATTGCACTTTATAGAGAAGAATCAAAGCTGAATAAATAGGGAAGAGGGTCTGAAGGAGTGGTCCAGGGTGAGAAGTCCCACTGGCACCACTAAGCATGTGTGCTCAGTGACAGAGGCAAAGAGAAGAGCACGGATACACTGACTGTAAATGATAACTGTTATTCAGCTGGGGGAAGGAAGCCTCAGCGGCAGTACTGCTCAAGGAGAAACTTTTGTCACTGCAAAAAGAAGCAGCCCTGGAAGGCAGCAGTCCCAGGAAAATGGCATTTTGAAATCACAGCCTCTGAGAAACACTCTTCTAGGAACAGATATATATATATATATAAAAGAAAGGCAGCTGATGGAAAAATGAGAATGACACTCTGTTTTCTAAGCTGTGGGGAGGAAATCTGATGTCAAAAATCATTGGGTATGAATTTGTTCCTTGAGTTGCTGAGGCCCAAAGGCTGAAGTGCCAATAGATGATTTCAGAGAATATTCTGATGGGCTCCAGTCTGAGGGAAGAAAAAGAAAAAGCCTTCAAGGCATTTCCATGAGAAATGCCAGAGTGGCATTATCCAAAATGACTTTCCAGTTAGAGAATTGCCTCCATTTTTAGTGCTTCTTATTCACCAGGCGGGTTAATAAACAGAGAACTGCATCACTGTGCTTAAGAGAAGGTCTTAAAGAGAAGGAGCCCCTGTGTAACCTGAAGGTTTCCCAAGCCAGAAATCTACTATCCAAAATAGAAAGAGTTAACACGCCAGTCCCTACACAATGCTGCAAAATATCTTGGCCAGCTGCAGTGCTTACTGCGTAGTCTATAGTCTCAGACAAGTCTGTTCTCTTTAAATTGCATTTACATGGATTTTCTTTCTGGTTTTCTATTTGTTACACTGCGTTAAATAAATCTGGCTTTATTCAAGATAATTTGGATTTATCGATTATTACTGGGGACAATTACTCTGAGTGATGTCCCAGGGGAAGAAAATGAACCTCTGGTGAGGGGCACAGCAGCTAAGGAACTGTCACCACAGTTAAAGGCACAGGAGAGCTCAGAGAAATACTGCAGCGTTCTGGCTGTACTCACTGCTCCATCTCAGGATGCTACCAACCATCTAATGGGTGATTAACGTCTACAGCTTGGGGGATTTTTCATCAGTGTACCACTGCATTCGAGACTGTATGGAGTCTCCCCTGCACCAGCCCTGCTGTGTGTTTAACCCATCTCCAGGACCCAGACCCCAGTTTCCCAGCTGTTAAATGCCAAAAATTGGAGCAGCTGTAGAATTGTAGGCCTTGGTGGCTCGTAGAAATATCAGTTGTTAATCCTTTTCAAGTTTCCTCCTTGCATTGCACTTTATATAGAAGAAGTCACATGAGGTTAAAGGCAACATCCTAATTTTATCTGATCATGCGTTTCCTTAAGAGGGAGTGCTTAAAATCCCTTTGACACAGAGAGAAACCTTGTCACCAAACAAACAGCCAAGCAGTGTGGACCCAGATTTAAAAGTCCATTCATTTGCTGTCTGTTTCTGTTTAAACAGCAGTTCCTGTACTCGTATAGGTGGGCTGTAAGCAGAACAGCACAGAGCAGATGTCTGAGCCACAACCTCGGGTGGCAGAACAGCAGCATCGCAGTGACACAGAGCTGGCAATGAGTGCCACGTGTCACTGCTTCTACAGGGAAACCCCATGGGGAAACTGGGTGGTGCCAGGTTGGGGCAGTGTTACGTCTCTTAGGGATTATGTTTCTTCAGTATAGTTGAAAAAAATACAGGGAGAAAGAAAAAGATTCAGTGAGAGGCAGAACTGTGCAGGCTGATGGATGCTGCTTTCAGAGAGAGGGATAACAGCAGTTCTCTCTCCATCCTTGAGCAGCCAGTCATAACATTCTCACTTGTCTGAGTCCTGCAAGCAAATAGCAGGGAACTAAAGAGGCATGAGATAAATCCCTGCCTGTGCTGACAAGTCATGGAACTGGCACGGCGGCGTAGAGAGAGGAGAGTAAATGGGAGGAGGGAGTGTGTGTGATAAGGCTTATTGCAGCATTTTTTTCTCTCACTAGGGCTGGGATTTGTGTGCGTTGCTGTTCACTTGCCTCCAGCAGAGTCAGTGGACAAGGGGAAAGCCCAAAGATTTACAGCTATTTGAAGGAGAAAATAAAAAATCCAAGCCACCAAGAGCCCTGAGCCCTGCAGGCTCCAGCATGGCTTTAGCACACCCAGTCCTAGGGAAGGGCCGCACGCAGGAGTTCAGAGATCTATGCACACAAACATCAAATCAAGGAAGACCTCTGGGATTCACTCTGCTTCTCACATTTGTTTTGGTGCTCCCCCAAATCAGGCAGAATTAGATTCGTGATGAGAAGCCAGGGAAGCCCAATCAGGTAGCATCAATCTGTGCTGAAGTCAGGAGGAGGGGGTGGCCTGAGCTGCCACTGCTCACTGGGTACCACTGCATTCTGGTTACTCCTGGCCCTTGAAAACTTTTGGATATATATTTTTTTCCTTTCAGATATAAGATGTATCTTTGATTTTTTTAGATACAGCTTTGTGGAATTTACCTCCATTGGTAGCTGTGTGATCAAAGGTTGAGTTAAATATTTCTTGCCAGTATTTCAAGTCCTCAGTTTCTACATTCATTTGATCTTAGACATGTTTTGTTACTTATTCCTAAATATCTGTTTCTCTTTTTTACTTGTATTCACTGCTATAGCATCAAAACACTTCATAGTCTTTAAGGTATTTATGTTGAAACTTCATTATCACAAAATATGGAGCTTCTCTGTCCTCATGCAAGACGCAGGACTTGAAAAGGTGGTTTGAATGGTGAAGCCACCCTATGTAGGTGAGCATCCCAAGTTGTTCTCCACCACTGCAAATGCTTTCACTCCATTACACCTACCTAGGAACCTCCATTTGGCCATGCAGATCAGCACAGCAGATGTATTACAGAAGACAAATGTATCTAATTTCCCTTAAAGGCAAAATTACTTGTAGGCAGCCTTCCACACTATAGAAAATGAAGCCTTTCTATAACATGTTGATATCTTTGAATTTCTCCTCATAAGTGACTTAAGAAGCCCATAAAGAAAGCTAAAGCCTGAATAGACTCTAACAGTCCTTCACTCTACAGATGATTAATTTTGTTGTTTTTGTTGTCATTGTTGTTTTCATGCAGTAAAATAAATGAAGCAGACAGGTATATCTGTCTATTTTAATACAGAGGTTGTTTCTTCCCAGTTTGATATTAGGGGAAAGAAAAGCACATTGTCACTCTCTGGCATTCAGGAGGAGGTGTTTAAATTCCCTGGAAAAAGAGCAAATTTAGAATGAGAATGGGGGGAAAGTGAATCACGTCACAGACAGAGACTGTGTTTTTGGACAGTGTGCAATAGATGGATTCCAAACAGAAGCCCAGCAGACAGAGAGATCCTGCACAGATTGCAGGAGATGTTGTAAGTACTCACACATTGCAAAACACAGGACAAGGAGGAGATAAATGTGTGGCACAGTAAGTGCCAGAATCTCTTTTAAGCAGTAAACCAGAACTGTATGTTTGCAGAATTTCTACTTTGCGATATTCCATCAGATAAGGGGAAACAACCTGAATTATACTGAAAAGCAAATAGGGGCAATCCTGGTGAGAACTTTTGAAGAAGCAAAGTAAGGAGTGAATGGACTAGTCTTGGATGCTGGACACCCAGGACCCTGTTGCACAAGGCAGTCAATCTTTTCAGCTGCTCTGGGCTCTACTGATTCTGCAGTGCAGGTAAAACATGGTTTGTCCACCATGAAATGGGTCTGAAGTCTAACATGAGGCACCATCCACATGTCTTGGTGTGAAGTGTATCAAAATGCTTTACTGGCAAGGCTGGGGGCTTGTGAGCCCTTCCCCATGACATGGGCACTCCTGCCTTCAGCCACAGACATGCAGCTCTGCTTTACATTTGGCTTCCTGGTGGTAGACAGGAGAGGCCACTCGCTGATGTTATTGCATTGAGGATGCTCACCAGGGTAGTACAGAAGTGACTGTGTTCTCCAGCATGGCTTTAGGTCAGTGCCATGTGCACAGCCCTCTGAGCCCAACACCACACATGTACCCTCCCCAGTCCCACACCACAGCCACTCTCTGGGCCCATTATCCATATGGATACACTTAAGCCCAGGAAATGGGGCCATAGGTTTCTTCCACCCCAGTCTGGAGGAAGAGAAAGGGATTTCAGCCAAGACTGAATGCCGGTGTCAGCAGCATTATGCTCTGTTCTTGCTGGTGGAGCTTGCTTAGAGAATGAGAGATTTTTATTATTATTAATAATATTTTTAATATTTCATAGCTGGCCTAGATCTTCTGTCATCAAATACAGTCAAAATATGGCCATGCTTTGAAGAGTGATGAGCTGTGCTCTTCCTCAGTGCGTATTAGAGAGAATTTCACCTAACCCTCCAACAAACCTTAGATATCAGTGTTCTGTTCCTCAGTAGCTCACCTCTAATGCATTACCTTCTGTGGATTGTTATGAAAAAATTGTGTAAGTTTCATAAATACTTGTTAGGAAAACAGTAAATAAGTCGAAAGTGGAGAAATAATACATATTTCAGGAGCCTGAGCAACATGCCCTGAGATAACTGGCATTGTCCCTATTGTGTGCTGCTTGGTACATAGAAATGTGAAGTGTGTCCACCAACCAATGTATTCCCCACCTTCTCCTGGAATATATGAAGCACACCTGGACCATTAGTGGAGTACCATGCATCAAAGCGAGATTTGGTGGGTCTTAATCCACCCCCGTGGCAGTGGGGTTGAAACTGGATGATATTGGAGGTCCCTTCCAATCCAAGCCATTCTATAATTTTGTGATTCTATGATTAATGCCACTACAGGCCCTAGAGAACAACCAAAAGGTGTTGCAAAATGTACCATCCAGAAATACCATCTCTGAGCTATCAAAACCGCACCACACAGCCTGCTCACATAGCGCCATGAGCACTCAGAGACATTCATATCCACAACAGCCTTCCTAAGTGCTGCCTGAGCTGTTCCAGAAGAGATTTGAGCCCCATCCCTGGTATTTTATTTCAAGTGTCTTTTCTGTAACTCCCTCCTCCGTAGGTTAATGAAGACTTAAGCACTCAGTCTCAGCAGCACTGATGTAACGGCTGCTTATTGCCTGTTCCATCTCACTGACTTTTATTGTGATACTTAAACCAAAATGGTGAACTATTACACTTCATAGCCTGCAAATAAAAGCAGAATGTTAAAAAGCAGAGGCTATAACCTCTGATCCAGTCAAAATTGCTCTAAACATCTAAGGCTCATAATCTTGAGACATCTTTACTGAGCGCCAAAAGGGCAGGGAATGGCCTGGATTATCATCTACAGCGTGAGAAGGACTTTAATGGTAATGCTGCAGCATCTCCTTTATCCCATTTGTGCTCCAAGATAACAGGAGAAATCCTCAGCCAGCATGTGGAGCAGCTCCATTGGCATGAGCAGAGCCAACCCAGCTTACGTCAGTGGAATCTAGCCCATTAACTGGAGGACTTGAATAACCTGCAGAAGGCAGGAGATATTGGTTCTGCTTTTATGAGAAACACACAAAGAAGACACTGAGTCACTGTTTCTGAACACCCATCTGTTCTGCGAGTCATCACATCCACAAATGATGCATTTCCAATTATGCACTGTACTGGAGCCACTTGGGCAGCACAACACCCATCTGCAGTGCCAAGAGGTCCTGGGGTCAGGCCCACATCAAATAGAAGAAGGGAAAGAGTTGGATTTTGGGCACATTTTCAACTTTGTCATCTTGGGGAGACTCGGTGTCTGCCTGAAATTCTGTCTCAGCTTAGAGAAAGGCTGGTTCTGCTTGTTGCTGCCATCTCCTTATGTGTGTGCACATGTGTTTGTTAATTTTGAGATGGCATCTTTCTTAAGAACCTACTTTAGATATACTGAAGTCCACCAATCTGAACTTAATTCCCATTTCCAGGAAGTGGAAAAGCGCTGCTGTGTGTATTAAATGCACTTTGGCTGGGCGCCTTCAGCAATATGAGCTTCCGAGTGGTTAAACTTTTCTTATGTAGAAAATGGAGGGATGTGAAAGGAGGGACATGGGAATGGAGACAAAGCAGAACCAGGAAAACCTTTAAAATCAATAGTGGTATCGCTACCAAGAATTTCTGGTTTTATATAGAGTGAAAAATAGAAATGGTTCAGTCGGAAAGGTAAAACAGTTTGAGGGATTCCTGATCTTACCCAAAGCAATGAAAGTTGGTATTCCCACAACAGGGACTGTTCGTGTGGAGCCTGTCCATGTTTCAGAGCTTGTCTTTCTAATTGCTTCTGCTTTCCTCATTGGTAAATCTGAGCAGGTTTCTAGAAGCCCTCAGGGGAACTAAAAAAAAGGAAAAAATCTCATATTAATAGAATGAAAATCAGAAATGGCAGTGATTTAGGGGGATGTTGTTCCTCTAAAGCATATCCACTAAAGCTGAGAGGTTTTCTGGGTTGGAGTGATGTCTCCAAAACCTCGACTAGAAGCCAGAGGACTTTGGAATCTGAGATTGCCTCCCATAGGGAACACCACTGCAGCTAACCCTGACTTAATGGGACACTGGGAATTTGTCCAGCACTAAGTGGAAGAACAGAGGTGAGATTTTTTAAGTTGTTTCACTGCATGGAGAGTTTTTTGGGGTTCACAAATGCAGACACCTCAGTCTGTGAAAGAAGCCAGAAGTGACTAGATTTAAAAGAAAGCCAGATTTACAGATAAGAAATTTACAGATCAGTTTTTTTTTTAAAGCTGCCTCAAGGCAGAGAACAACAACAAAAAAGTGAAATAAAGTAAGTACTACAGCTGAAATCCATAGTTTATATTTGCTCGTGAAAAATCTTGCTTTAAGATCTGTGGAATTCAAAGTAATTCCCTTCTGTACATGGCAAGTAGTTAAGCTCAGGATGCTTTTGCTGGAGGAAGCAAAAGGCTTGAAAGTATTCAAAAAGGGGCTGGACCAATAAATAAATAAATAAGAGATATATATTCACCAACAAGAAAAAAAAGAATAATTAAAAAAAAAAATACAATGGCTTGGATTGGAAGGGACCTCCAATATCATCACCTATTGCTGATGATGATTGCATAAAAGCAATAGCTGAACCACAGGCCACCAGATCCCGGGACAGAGCTGTGGGGAAGCATGTCTAATGCCCAATGATTTCCCCTGCACTCTGTGGGCTTCTCCTTCCTGGCCACGTTAAAGATTTCTGACTAAAGAGGCATCAATGAAAATCAGTGCAGATGTTCTTTTAGCTTTATGTTCCTATGTCTGCATACCTTTATAGAGGTAACAGCTTTAGGAGCCTCCAATAACTATGGAGATTATGCTGGTTCATATCTGTCTTTTTTTTTTTGTTTGGGTTTTACAAATAAGAGACCACTGTTTTCTCTGCTGAAGAAGTGAGATTTTAAGGAACTCAATCCAGTAGCCTGTTCCCCTATAAAATAAAATATGCTAAAATAAAATATGATAAAAAGCTTTGGAAGAACCTAAAAATAGATTCCAGTAAGGAAATAAAGCAGTTTGATATAACGTGGTCCACAGGCATAAAAGTCACTTCGCTTTACTTCTGAGAGACAGCAAAGCCAAGAGAGATCCAAGTAATGCAACACAGCTCAGGAGCTCCCATTCCCAGGAACCAATCACTTCAAAATCTTCACAGCATCCCCAAGGAACAGCAAAGAACTATTGTCTCCTTTTTGCAAACTCAAAGAAGTGATGCACAAGCAGAATAAATGCTACTTTTGCAGCGCACCCTACCATAAAACATGGGGTCCCCCAATGCTTGGACACTCAGCAGTGCCCCTGAGCTGCTTTGCTCCCACTCTTTGCAGCATCCCTGGGCACTGAGCACTGCCCAGGCTCTCAGCCAAGGAATTTGGTTCCCCCTCTTGAAATCCTCTCCCTCTCTCATGGTAATGAGCACTTTAATCTATCAGGCAAATGTAGAGCTTCTTGGCACTGCTTTTTATTTCTGTGTTTTCTCTCTCTCTCTCTCTTTCTCTCTCCCTCTCTCTTTTAGGTTAATTTATCTGATTACATGCAATGCACCGCAGCCGTGTTAAGGTACCAGTCGAGTTTCCACTTGGAGGCTTGGAGGAAAGATTACCATTAAAACGTGACTTCCATCCACTCAGCTGAAATTACTATTGATTGCCAAAGAAAAATATTTGTGCTGTGAAGCTGGGAGCTATGATGTTGAACCGTATTAACATAATGTTAGCATAGCTACGGGTGTTTAGTGGCACGCAATCAGATTTGAAATGAACGTTGATTATAGATTGAGATTAATGTTCACATATTCATAGGAACACAATGAAAAGAGCAATTTCCTTTCTACTACAGATCAATGGTTTCCCCATTCAATTATACAGCTGTAATAATTGCATTATGCGGAAATATTTCTTAATGGCTTATTTCATTCTCTCTGCTTGCCTGTGTGTGTGAGAGAGCTGTGTACTTGCACGCATGCATGCATGTGTGAAATGTTTTGTCAGTGGTACTTGCCAAAGCCTGTATCCAATGCAAAAGACTTTAATTACTAGTGCAAGTGTGTAATCTTTGGCTAAGCTAATAATCTCTTGGCATTTTCCCACTATTCTCTTCATTTCTCAGCAGAGCTCTAAGCCTCCTTTGCTTGCTGAAGTCTTTATCAGCTGGATCCCACTGCATAGAAGATACACAATTTGGGTATGGCCAAAATGATATGAGAGGTACTGTGCTGTGTTTGTGCTTCTTTGTCTCACTGTTTTTGTGCTGAGAGAAGCTGGGCTTCCAGTTAGAAACTGGGACAACTGGAACTCCTGATCTTCTTAATGCTCTCATTTTACTTACACTATAAAGAAGCACAAGACCAATTATGCAGAATGACTTCTTATCTGTCATGGGTTTGGGATCAAATTAAAAATTAGGCCTTGAATACCAAAGGCACATTTGCAGAAAGAGGAAGCAGTCAGCAGAGCCCTGTTTTATCATGCAGTCGAGGCAAGACAGGACACCCACTTTGGAAGGGAAATCTGGTAGCGAATGGAGAGTAACTTCAAAAGCATCCACAGGATCAGAGCACAAGAACCTTCCCTCTCTATTTCAGTGTAGTGCTTCTCTGGGACCACTTTGTGTGTGTGTATTTACCTTGGATATATGTCCCCACTTTTCCTCTTCTTTGCTCAGACATAAGCTCAGCTGCAGTCTCCTTCTGCAAAAGGATCACACTTAGTTTCCTAGTTTGGTTGGTCAGCAGCCTGCAGGAGAACATCTTACCAGAGAACAGACATAACTGAAGGGCTTTCATACAATGGATGAAAAAAGGTGTTTTTGCACAGAAAGTTCTCAAGTTCTTCTCTATAGGAAAATAAAAGAGTAGCACCAGGAGCTGATTGAAAAGCTTAGTGTCCATTACTTGGCACTGCTTTAGGGGATGTCCTGTTACTGATGGCTTAAAACATCTCTGCAGTGATATTTGTCAGACAGCAGCACTGTCTGCATTCTCCATGTCACTGTGCAACATTTCCAAGCTCTGTCTCACACACGGACTGACAATTCTGCTGGCAATGCTGAAAACTGATAACATAACAAAATGCTTTCCATAATGCACAATTGAGTAACATGCTTCAACTCTGAAGCTGAGGGGAAGAGTATTCTGGTTGTACACCATTTCTGCTGACTGTTGGCAGGAGTTACAAGGAACTCATCATGCCAGAGCTGCACCGTGTATTCAAACTGGCTGAACTTCCCTTCCTTAGCACTGGACTCTTTTTTCTTCTTGGGCAGGCACATCCAGCAACACAACACAAAGCTGTTCCTCAGCATGGTGTGGCTCATTGTGTTTTTCTTACTTACACCATTAACAACTGGAGGGTAACAAAAGAAACAATAATTTCTGTATATATATATATTTTTTTTTCTGAGCATCTAGAAAAATAAAAAGATATCCACATTTTAGTGTCTTCCACCATTCCATATTGCAGGAGAAAAGCTCAAGCCAAGGGCAGCGACATCAGCAGAATTCAAAGTAAGATGTCAAACCCATTTCAGCCACTTTCCTGTACTTAGAAGAACCCCCCACCCCTTGATTTGTGGAAGGAGTTACTAGGCAGGGTTTACAAGAATGGCAGAGTCACTGTTCCCCTTGTGATGCTGAGTCATCAGATGGAAGAAAAAAAAAGAGCAAGGATGAGGCAACACGTCCACTCATTCAGCATTAGAACTGCCTTTCTTTTCCCCTTTCCTCATGAGTTTCACATCTCTGTTCATCAGAAATCACGCGGAGGGCCAGGCACAATTTCATCTCACATACACCTTTACTTACCAGCAGCAGAGCTTCACTAAGAGCATTGTATCTGAAGGGTCTTGGCTGGAGGAAACATAGATGAAAGCAATGATTGCTTTTGTTAAACTCCGTATTTAGACTCCTGGGAAATGGGATAAGAGAATTTTGATATTAATTATTTTCATATTAAAATCTCCAAATCTTTCAGTATGTTTTGAAGGTCCTGGTTGTTTTTTTTTTTTGTGCTTCAGACAATCTCAATATATTTTAATGCGACCTCAGCAATATCTGCCTGAAAAATAAACCAGCAAATAGATGCCAAATTTGGCCTACAGACACACCAGTGTATGTGCTGGAAGATGTTCTTGTACCTGCAGTCTCTCTGGGTTCACATAGGTTGAGAGGAGCTGGAACCTGACACAGGGTGTCTCACAGATGCCCCAGGTTGTGACCTGAATTCAGCCCCAGTGTATGAAGGGGTGCAACAAGTCCCTCCTGATCTATAACCTTAAAAGCCTCACAGCCAATAACTGCAATTTATTGTAGGCATTCAAGTCAGAAATTCTTCAGTTGCTAGAAAGCAAATTATTCTATCAATTATTAGATCTCCAAATCAGCTTGTTCTGAGAGGGGTTTAGCATAACTTTGCAGTCACTGCTGGAGAGAATCACAATACATTCAGTTAACAAAGTGAGTAACAGTCTTCCTGTCCCAGACCTCCCTATGAAGTTGAGGGAAACATGAATTTCATCCAGCTTTGAATTAACTTCCTCCAGACAGGACATCTGTCTTTGGCATGGATCTCCTTAGAAACCTGGGCAAGGATTCATCTTGCCTGCCTCCAGACAACTACAGTGTGGACAACTGTGTTGGATACTGCCATCCATGATTCATTTATGGTTGAGTCAATGGAGAGAAACAGAGATTTCTGAATCATGATTAATGACCAATTTTAGTCAAGCACATCAAAATGAGATGAACTGAGCTTCAGAACTGTTGACTGCTCTCCATAGTCTGTAGGAGAACCTACACAGCCAGCTCACATGGAGAAATGTACGTAGCTACAACATCAGAATCTGCAGTAAAAGCCTGAACAAAGCAAATTTCATTATTTTTTTCCTAGATAACTGGCAAAATACAAAATCTGGGCATTTATATGAGCATAGAACATGCTCTACAGATTTAAAGAAAAAGAAAACAGATATCTGACTTTAAAAAATATGAAGACATTTAGCAGCTAATTATCATATCCTTCTCGCTAAAACAAATAAGGAAGCAGAGTTTGCTAGAGGCTTTCTCAAGCACAAGCTGGTCTGAAATCACATCCAATTAGGCAGGAAGCATCAAGCAATACTTTGTTCACCGGGTTAATTTCTACAGATTTTCTGAGTGGTCTGTTACTTGGCCTGACACTTTACCTTGTAAATGTGGAAACATATGGCATGACCTTCAACTCCTAATAGCCTTCAAGAAGCTGAAGTTGGATTATTTGGGGTCATGGGTAACAACTCAGAAGCCATAGGTCAAATTCAAAACCATATTACACCTCTAGAAAACTCTTTTCAATAACTTATGGCATGACCTCTAGCTCCGATTAGTCTGCAAGGGGCTTGTGTCCTCTTTTCATACATTCATGAATTCAAAATCTCCAAATCAAATATTAAGAAAAGTTCTTTCACTCTGCTTTTTATGGTAGAAGTCTATATATTTTAAAAAGAGTGCTTTTGTATTAAGCACTTTGTCATTAAAGTTTATTTTAATCACATGCATGAGTTCCACCAGTGCTGCTCAGCAAAGTACAATGAAAATATCATAAGAGATCAAATAGGTATACTTTCCCCTTTTGGGGACAGATACACTTTAAAAAGTGGCATTGATATCCAATAGTCATCTTAATTTATGCCTCACTTAATTCTGTGCATGATTACCACAGATGCCTTTGTAGACGATTGAAAATCCATGTTTTTATATTGTGTACTCACATGCCTTGTTCAATCTCAGAGTAATGCTGTGCAGGCGTGCAAGTCTTCATGACTGATAGGAGCAGCAGACACCCTGACCAGCAGCACAGTGAAAATGAATACGTGGATGTAAGTGAGGCAGGCATAAGGCACAAAAGGCCTGGAGATATAATGGAGCCCTATTTGTGTTTCTTCATTTGTTTATGCTGAAGGGAGCTTTTAAGCAAACTAGAACTGTCTTTCCTGGCATAGCCTCCTCAGATGAACAGTGATGGCGATGCTTTCTTCTTATTGGATCAGTCCTTTTGGGAAAAAATCTTACTTTTTCCATTGTATGCATCCCAAAGTAAAGATCGACCAGTGACAACTGCATTTATATCTATGAAACAAAAAAGAAAAAGGTAACAAGTGGTAAAATCAAGGTAGAAAGAGCTTGAACAGTGATATTTTAAAGAAGAAAAAAAAAGACAAAGAGCTTTAAGTGGTCTATCACTGCTGCATGGGCAAATATACTCCCGTGTGTTTCTGAAACATGAATATGCTTTCAGAGCATGAAGTAATATGTGATGAACTTGGTCGCAAAAATGCAAAAAAGTAATTTTATGGGCTGCATTTGGAGAGGAGACTTGGCTTCCAAGGAAATCGGTCTTCTGCATTCCAGGCTGGAGCTGAATTTCTTGCTCACTTTTTAGATGGCTAAAGAAGGTTGAAATGGTTGCATCTCCCAGGAGTTAACAGAAGTCCGTAAGTTTGAATATATCAGACTGGATTCATCACCTAAGCAGAGTTAGCCAGAACGTTGTGTGCAGGATTGTCAAAGAAATTTTTCTGTACCTTTACTATTTACTGCTTTGTAACCTTTCATATTGCAGTCTTTAGCTTTTAAAATGCTAGAAAGACAATTTGTTTGGGAAATAGCAACATGACAGTAAGAAAATACAAGTTGTTGTGTCCTTTGCTAATGTGTTCCCTGAGCTGTTCCTCCTTTGTATAGAATCATCTGCCCCTCGGCCTTGGTATTCAAAGATATGATGTCAGCTGTTTTTGGGTTATGCTGATGAAACAAATCCACAGCTTTCTTGTTTTCAGAATAAGAGAAAGGGCAGGTTCCTTTTCTGGGCATTTTGTTTTTCCACCAAGTTCAGTTAGTTTTCTTCCCAGCAGAAGATTACTGTTGGGAACATCAGTGCCTGAGTGCTGTGCTGGCTGAAGACTGACCTCTGTGCCGCCTGCAGCAAAGCAGTTTGGGAGGACCTGGGCAATGGAACTGCTAATGTGTGTAGGGGTAGGTGCAGAAAGACATTTTGGAAGAAGCAAGACTTGGAAAAGCCACTGCAGTCTTTTGCAGTAAATGCTAAGCCTACACAAAAGTGAAGACAGACGATGGCTTTTTATCGCAGTTTTCACATTCCAGCATGGAGGAACAGAACTCTGCTGGGAAATTGAGCAAAAAATGTCAGTTCTGACTTTACATCGGACTGAAATTTTCATCGTCACAGGTTAGCATTATGAAAAGGCAACGCCTGTGCTACGGTTACGCTAGGTAGCACCTTGTAACGGGAAGGGCTTATATGTCACGCTACATTGAAATAGGCAAACACTTTTCACCTCAGCTCAGTAAGTTCTTGGCATCAATCACAACCGCCTCCTTCTCCACCCGAAGTGGTTTACGCAAAACTGCCCATAATTCACTCTTTCTGAGGTTCACTGGCTCAACGAACCAAATCAAACCACCTCTTCAGCCTCCAGCAGCCTTACTGCTGATCTTTTCCCTACTCAGAAGGAGGAGGGAAGTAGAGAGCACATCTGGTGCACCCTATCTGCAAGAACTGGTTCTATTCCTCTTTTTGTATTTGAACTTCCAGCTTGACCCTCTTCCCATTGCTTTCTCAAACTGCTTTCTTTCTGCCAGGGTCAGAGAACTGACAGATGCCGCTGTGTTCCTTTATTTGCACGACAATATTTCTGCTGCTGTGTGTGTGCAGATGTCGGGCTCAGAAATCCCAGCATCATACTCCCTTACAGACTGTCTCTTTCAGCCCCTTACTGAAGTGGTCAGGAACTCATCTGGAAATTCAAGTTGTCAATTGTAACAGGCAGGAATCAGAAAGATCCAGAAGCTCCTCATCCAGAAGAGCTGAAAAGGAGAACGGAGGCAAGAGACTAGACATAAATCTTACCTGATATCTTCTAGCTGTGGACTAAGGATTACTTAGAGCAAAGCATCAAAGCACAGTGTTGAGTTGTAATACGAGGAGGTACAGAGGAGCAAGAGGATATTCTTCTTTCCTTCCTTCCTTCCTGGGGATTCCTGGCAGATAAGCTGAGCTCAAAAGCACTAATCAAGAAGCTATTTCAGTGGATGGGGCCCCTTGCACATAAAGTTCAATCTGCTGAGCATCTTGGTGAATGCTTTGCAGTGTGGGATGTACCATGCTGAGACCAACGAGTCTTCCAACCTTCAGTGCTATTCTGGTCCAGATGGAAGCCCCCATCTGTTATCATCCTCAAGAATCTCCTTGTGAGCAGAGTCCCTGGATGTTAAGCTACAGTTGATCAGATGTTACTTGCACTTCTTCAGTAGGTGGAAAACTAGAAACTTAGCAACTGTGTGTGGTAATCACCTTCCTGAGAATTGTATCACCGTCCAGGGAGTGGGAAGCCAACAAAAAGCAAGGCAAAAATGACAAACACATCAGTCTGCATTGCTTCTAAAGATTTGACTTTGTTTGCAAGTGAAAATGAAGCCTATGTTATCTGCCTGCTCCCTTCACAATCATTTGCCAACCATGCAAAATCTTCACTCAATTGAATATGGCAATTTCCATTAAAGAAATAGCCCTGATTGGAACAGCAGAGTTTGATTCAGGTCAGGCTTGAGGTATGAGGCTACCAAAATACTGAAGGGACTTAAAAGTGGATCATAATGAGAGTTTCTTGCAGCAAATAATTTAATCAATTAATTTGCTCTATTTCTTTTTTCCTTTTGGTTGCAAAATGTTCACAGGCTGATTGCAATTTCTACAAATTTACTTCTTATTCAGACTTACTCAATGGTATCTTTTGCCATTTCAAAAATAAATAATATTGACTGATTATAAACAGTTCTCTGAGAGGATATGCGACTTTGTATTCAAAATAAGGTCTGATTTAGTTAATAGCTTGCTCACATGGCTCACAAGGCATCTTTTCTCCTTAAGAGTGGACAGCTACAAATCTTGCAAGTCAGGAGGAAAGTCTGAAGAGTATCAACTGGTTGAGGGTACAAAGGGAGATGACCCTGATACACCGGGTAAAGGAGTTTTAAATTTGGAGCATCTTAGAGGAAAAATTGGCCCTCCCGAGACCTGCTGGCTGGGTGCAGTGGGTTATATTTGTTTTTCTTTCCCTGCCTATCTCAGACAGTATCCTAAAGCAGATGGCCAAGAAGTTCTTTTATTTTTGTAAGGTCTAACTAGTCTTGAATCTGTAACAAATGCCAAGTGGAAACTGAGCATAATAAGAGGGAACAACAAGGGTACAGCGAGACCTTGGATTTACCTTTGTGCTGTCTGACCAGCTTGTTCTGAGCCACAGTGGAAAGGATTCCTCTTTGCTGTTACTAAAAGCCAAGATCAAATTTTTTACTTCCTGGTGGAAAAAAAATCAGTATAAAAAATAATTTAAAAAAAAAAAAAAAAAGGGAAAAAAAGAATTGTGATTAAAGGAGAGACTGAGACAAAGTGTCCTAAAGTGTCATCTCAGTGCTCATCCTGCTCTGAGGAATTTCACACCTCACCCATTCCCCATGAGCATTGCATCCAGTGCAGGAAACATGGGCACAAGCCGAGGTCACAGGAGGGACGTGTTCCCCTTCTGCAGCACATGGAGATGTTCTGATGCTAAATGTCCACTGCTGGAAACTGTTAGGAGCAGGTTAAACAACCATCTGCCAGGAGACACCCACTGAGAAGTCCTGCTTTGCAGCCAGCCCACGGTCCAGACAATCTCAAGAGCTTCTTTCCAGTCTTTTTTTTTTCTTTTTTCTTTTTTTGAGGGGAGAGATTCTTTATATAATAAAAAGCATCACAAGCTCTCCTTGCCCAGAACCTAAAGGCAATTTATTCTTGGCTTCCATCTTCTGTGACTCTCCTGAAGGGAGGATAATTAGCAAAGTGACTTCTGAAAGCAGCCACTTGAAGTTTATCCTTCCACACAAGTGACACTCAATTGCCTCAAATATTTGCATAGCACAACGCAGAGAAAAAGAACGAGGACGGATCATGCAAATCAAACATATCCAAAAGAGGTCTGCAGTGAGGTGTGAGTTTAGTAAAAATTTTCTGCAGTATCTCCAAGGTCTAAGGGGATGCGAGTCTGGCTAATCTGAAAGACACGACCAGAATTAGGTGGAAATAGCAAATAAAGCATTGAGGAGTAAGGCTGAGGGGCTCTGGCTGAGCCATGTGGGACAGGGCACATCACCTGCCTACACATAGGGAACCCTGGGGCTTTCTGATCAGCTATTCTTTTCCAACTTCCATTAAAGCCAACAATATGATAGAGTCATATATACGGAATAAAAGCTCACAGACTCTGAATCCACAGCATGCTATGACAGAGCTACTTCAACGCAGCTGCTGAGATGTAGAGATCTGTATATGCATGGAGTTCTGAGCAGAGGCCTCTATGGTAAGAAACATGTGCTTGTCCTCCCCCTCCTCTTTCTTCTTTTTTTGTTTTTGCAGTTTCACTCTATTGTCAAATTCTATTTCTTCCACTGCTTTCACCTTCCAAAGAAAGCAAACACGTCCCACTTCCAGCAAAATGCTTATTCAGTGCCTGTCTTCCTAGTGCTAATGTCTTTCTCAGATGGAAGATGTCGTGTTAGGCTGGAACCAAATGAAAAAATAAACAATTAATGTGGAGGATTCATTGTTTTTTACATGCCTTAATATTTTACTTTCCAGATTGGCAGCACCATGGGAAACAGAACACTTGGTTGAACAGTAACGCATGCTACGAATACAGGGGAAGAATTTTGAAGCTGTAATTCAGGTAAGTGAGAGCTGAGAGGTGTTTTTTTTTCTTCTTTTCCCTCTCAGTGTTTGTCTTTGTTTCTTTTTCTCTTTTTTCTTTTTCTTTCCAGGCAATGATTTCTTAGTACATATCATCAAGCGCATATTAAGCAGAGTTTCTGGACTAAAGCTTTCCAGTCTGGACTCTTAGACTTAGCAACTGTTCCAAATGGTACTTTAAAATGTTTTAGCTGTATAAATACATGAGACCTCAGTGTTTCCCTTGTCGACAAAAATGAAAAACAAGTTAGATTAAAAATATTTTTTTTTTTAGTATTTTCAATTATATACTGGCCAATGAGGAAAAAAATAAATCTATCACATAAAAAGAACTCTGTGTTCTTAACTATGTTTTTTAATTACCTCCAATTTTATATCAGTTGCAGGTATAAGAAAAGGCTGCAGAAAATGACCACTTCCGTTCATATCTCAGGGCTGGAAGTACAGAAGAAAATCAAGTTCATCAAGGCAGAGGCTTGTACTTGACTCGTTGTCTTGGGCTAGGTCTCCCTTAGTGTTAAATGAGCTAACTTCACACAAAGCACTGGGAGGACCATGTGCTGCAGGTTGCTCAAAGGAGCTGTTTTATTGCTCAAAGCAATTTAAAGAAGCTTCACAGTAGCATGACCTGTAAGGGTCACCACAACATCCCACAAGCAGCACAACATGGTTTTCTGTGCAGAGGTATGGAGCTGGAACTGCTCCACATGAGTTCAGTGACAAAAGTACCTTTGAACCCAGTGGCTAGAGCTTTGTCTAGTCTGATTTTCAGCTTACCATCAATTTGCCTTTTTCCCCACTTCCAATGATTTCTTCCATCTGATTACATTTGCTTAATGAATCTTTTGTTGTATATTAACTATCCTTTATTAAATGCAAATTTGCAGAGGATTAAACCATACAATAGATCCATGTTATATTGAATATCACAGTAAAATCTCAATAAGCATGAGTGTTTTTCTCTTGTTTTAGAGATCAGTGGATGTTTAATTAATGTGGGGTAATAACTCTTGCCTCTAGAGGTATCCCTCCAGGTTTTTTTTTGTTTGTTTGTTTGTTTGTTTTAAATCATTATTATATGTTAAATGGGAACAGAGATGCCTTTGAATAATTTCAAAGTTGCCTACAAGCAGAAATGAATTGAAATACTGTTTGTTCATTTGGTGCAAGACTTGATGCTCTAACCCCAGCATCCTCCTCATCTGGACACTCAGATGCCTTCTCAAGGGGTGAGATATAAAGGCCAAGTTGCCTGGCTGAAGGCATACATACCCATGCCATTTCCTGACACTTTAGACAATTCTTCCTGGCAATAACTAATAGTTACTAGAAATTGTGCTTGAACACCCAGATGAGAAACAAGGGCACTTCCTATGAGCACTGAGCTGACTCCTGCACATAAAATTCTTAAGAATTAGTGATACCAGAATTCTCAACATTTCCACTCATTCTGCTTAACTCGGAGTCAGGTTTGTTCAGCCCATCTGTCCATTCGGTCCTTGGTATCTGAAAGACTACTGGTGAAAACATTATGCTCCAGCAGGGACTTCTGAAATCGCTTCATGATGTCACACTGAACAGTTTTCTGTATAAGCTGAGTAATTCAGACAGTCCTCTGAACATTCCTGTTTAATTTCTGTCCTTATCACTCCAAGAAAGTCTAGAGAATATGCTCACGTACGTAGAGTCTCCAAAAAAAATGGTAGTGGAATCAAGGAAGCTCAGAAAAAAGAATCCATATAGCTGAAGGGACTATTTTCCTATCTGCATGTGGCTTATGATATTATAGCCATCTTCACATCTGAGCAAACAGTGATACCTTCCAGATGATAATAATATATCTATTGTATTGCGTCACTATGCGCTCTTCAATGTAGTCAGGTATGCGTGCATCTTTTGGAGAGAGAAGCATAAGTCTTGCTTTCAAGGCCCCCAAAAAAATCTTTTTCGCCATAAAATGAAGCCATTGTCTTCATTGGTTCTACTCTATTGTTACAATAAATAATCATTATTAATATAAATTAATGATAAGTGGTTTGATGGTTTGAGTAAGCAAGTGGATTTTGTCACATTTCCAGCCCTTCTTCCCCTCTTACAGACATCCAGCACACTGGCCTCACTTCTTATTGAACCTGTCAGTGTGGTCACTGCATCCTTCACAGCTGCACCAGAGCAGGAATGGGACTGCAGGAGTTTGAAACATAAAGCTGATTGAACACCATAATCCCTCCCAAACTCTATCCCTAGTAGCCCCACAGTTATCAATAGGCTGTGGCATGCAGAGCAATCAGCATCCTCTCAAGATCAACCTCCTAGCCCCCCTCACGGGGATTGTTTCACTACACCATTTATTACCAGAGATGAGTTGGGGATACTGCCGTGGTGCTGAGCCAGGCCAGCTTCCCAACACACCACTCTGTCTCCTGCTGAATGTTTTGTTTGCTTCATTGGATTCGAGGGTAAAAATTCTTGGAGTCTTTATTTACTGCCAAATGGAACCACCGACCGTGTGACTCCGGAAATACCTGTCGCCCAATTAAATTGTCTAAAGAGGGATTTTTGGAAAGCGCTCCTAATTCAAGAGCTTAATTTAGGCTGGGCCTGTGCACCAGAGCTTTTTGTCTTATTATTAGTTGGAATTTTAATCATTACATTACAGATCTTCCCCACCCCCAGCAATTTTTCCTCTCTCTCTCCATCTCCTAACAACCTGATTCTGGCACAATTCCCTTCCCCTTTAACCCTCCAGAGCTAAAAATAATATCCTCTTGGATCCATCCAAAGAAGACGACAGAAAGAGAGAGCACTGAACCAGAGGTGTTTAATTAGCAGGAGCAAAGTAGAGATGGGTTCAGCAATCATTTTACAGCAACCTCCCTAGAGACAGACCAAATGCATTGTGAGAGAAACCCAGCTGGTGGGTCCCAGGAGTAACAAGGTGGTGTGTTTTCAGGGCAGCTTGTAAGGGTGGCTAATATAAAGATGTTAACAAAGATGATGGAAGATAGTCAAAGGTTATTAGCAAAGGAAAACTCACCAATGTCAATGCCTTGACCAGAAAGCTGAAGCAGTCTCCACTGGGGAGCAATCTCCAAGAGATGCTGCCTCAGTGGTGGTCAGCTCTTAAATGAGGTCTCAGAGGAGGTGGAGTCAAGGTCCACCCCTTCCGGGAGCACAGCTACATTACTCTCACCTGTGCTCCCGCAGCTGACCCAACACTTGCCTCAGCTGATTAATCAGAGGTTCAAGCTGTGATTTCCCATACAGCATCTTAAGCCTGTAACATATGTAAGATGCAGGCTTTGTGTGTCTGAGTAAGAAAAAAAGACTCTTGTGATGAGCAAAAGGATGCTACAAGCAAGCAGCCATAAGGAAACATTTCAGTCTGTTCCCATGACAGTACCCACAATGATCACATATGTTATTTCAAGCATCACTTCCAGATGCAAGACCTCTATGAATTGGTTGGCTCTGAGATGAGTCTGCATTTAAATCACATTGAGACCCTTAGGTGGGAAGTAATAAGCAGGATTAAACTCCAGGTAGTGACTGTGTACATGTCCAGGGCCAAAGGTAATAGCTACTGATCTTGCATCTTCACATTGTCACCTCAGGGAGTGGCACAGATGTTCCAGTGACAAGCTGAGCACATCACATGTTACAGGAGCAGAAAGAGCTTGGCTGTGTCCAGTGGAGTTACTCTGCATCTGCAGTGAGGGAACAGTGAGCACACAATTCTACCTGGAGAAGAGGCTAAAAGACCACCTGTGATCCAGTCTGGACTGCGGTGCTCTGAATGCATTAGGGACATGGACCACGTGGAGCTGGACATGGCAGCACACACCCATGTCAGGTTGCACGGAACCAGTGGAAGTGTAAATTCTGCTGTTAAAGGTGTTTTCAATTGCAGCTCCAAACAGAAACACTTGGAAAACATATACACATACATTTCTGCACACACACACACACTTGCAAACTTCTGACATATTTTAACTTTGAATTGCCTCTTTTTAATTCAGCTGTATTTACTGGGCTGGCTTGCCTACCAAGCACATTAAGTATCAATCATTTGTTGTTTCATTAGTACCAAAATGACTTTCTAATTGTAGTTAAAAGCAAGTTTAGCACAGGCTCAAAGCATCTTTCCTAGAGGCCTCTCTGTGTCCCATCTTCCATCTGTTGTCACTGGAGCTTAATGGAGATGCCTCCAGCAGAAAATTGGTGTCAGATAGATCACTTGTTCATAGGATATTGCTTTATTTTGTATTTAGTTTGGCTTTACTTTTTTCTTCCAAGTTCTGTTAATGATTTGCTATTTCTGCATTATGGGATATTTGTCTGATAAGTATCTAGCCAGGAGCTAAAACATCACCATTGTGACTCAAGTAATATGCCAGGACAACATACTATGGACAACAGAAGTGCCAAAACGTTCCTGATGCCTTCAGAATCCTGAAAGCGTGTTTAAAATGGCTTTTCCTTTTTAATAATTGTGCAAAGGCAGGGTTTTTTTATTAAATGAAGTTGTAAGTGTCTGTGCATTACCCCTGGCCTGATTCTTATTGCATGCACTGCAATGCAAACCTCCTGAGACTTCAGCAAGGGCAGGCATACAGAAGGAGAAGTTCAGAATGCCCTTGAGTTGCCCAAGGGCCACCATTCCCCATCCTCCAGCTAGAACTAGCCAGAGCTGGAGGCTCTCACTGAGCACACAGGAAAAGGAAGCAGGAGGGAATGCTGCTCCCCTCATGCTAAAGATAGAAGGCAGAATTCATCTCAGCTTTTGGCAGAGGAACAGGAGTGGCATTTCCCCACCTACTTCCCCTTATGTTGGCCCTACCAGCATGGAAGGCAACATTCTACAAAACCACAGCGGAAGAAAAATTCAGTGAGAACAAGGATGCTGCTAAAAGTGCCAGAAGAAACCAGTTTTGCCTGGGGAGTGATGCATGGGGGTGATGGAGGCCATGCTTGTGTCTTCTGGGACTGTTCCATCTGAGCTTCAGCAGGCAGCAATGGATCCTCTTAAAAACCCCATGGGTTTAATGGCTGCCTCAGAACAATCAGCATCCTGCGGATCTTTAGCACTCAGAAAAGACCCCACTCTCAGGTCACTGTTACTACCATGAGATTTCAACTACAACAACAAAACCATGTGGTTGATTTGGTTGGATTACAGCATGCCTTCAGCTAGTACCAGCAAGGATTTTCCCCATGTCCAGTCCAAAAGTGTCAGTTCAATATTAGAGTGGAAATGTGCCTCAATACCATAAAATGTTTGACTTTATGATCTGTCTCCTCCTTACAGCTCCATTGCTTATTGCTGTCCTATCAGTGGAAGACAGGGTAGCTCTCAACACTGCTTTGTGCAGATGCAGGACTGCCAGCAGCTCACTCCTGCTAGAGCAGTGCTTCTAGAAACAGGAAGCTAAATTCTGTGTTGTTCAGCTAGGACTTCTCCTGTTAAGCTCCAGTCTGATCAGAGGGTCAAAACGTAGCACACAGTGTCTACTTTTCTCCTCTCCTCAACTCAGTGACCTGCGCAGCTAACCACCAAGCAGTGTCCCCTGAAGCCTGGAACAACTGCAAGCAATGAACAGCTTTGTGCCTAAGACAGTAGGTGTTTTGCTTTTATTTGGCATGCCAGAACCATCACAGCCCTGTACTTCTGCAAAACCTTTTAATGAGCTGAAGCTGACCACTGACCAGACAGCCCCTGAGGCAGCATGTGGCCAGGCAGAGGAGAAAGCAGTAGCAGGAGGGGATGCCCAGGCTGTCACACAGCATGTCACAGCCAGGCACAAGGGAGAGCTACAGCCTGGCTACCTCCATGAAGTCACCCAGCTGCCGTATCCAAAAACAGCACTGGCTGCAAGGACTGTCTTGTGATGACCGTTTGTCTTTGCCCTGGTAATTCCCATGCTTTGGAGTGCATGTGCTGTAATAGCAAATGGCTAGTTTTCAGCCTAAGCATTGATCTAAAAAAAAGAAAAATAAAATATTAGGGGGCACAAGAAGCATGTAGGAAAGAGAGAGACAAATAAATAAGAAAAAAACTAAATCTTTTCCCCACTATTCCCCAGAAAAGCCTTGCCAGCTCCCAATAATTCTTCTTGTATTTTTCTAGCATCTCCTAATGATTATCACCTGCCTCATGAGCCCACCTTGCACAGATTAAATAGGTGTAATCAGAGTATTAACTCCTCATGTGCTGATAATTAGCATGAGGTCCTGCTAGCCCGTTCTTGGCATTGTTTTAGTGTACTGAGTTGTCTGGTGACATGTGCCACTGGGGTGGTTTAATGCTATGGGCACCATTGTGCATCACACTTGTTAGAGTGAACATCAGCTATATTCAAGAAGCAAGAGGACTGGGTGAGAAATTCATTTTCTACTCTGACAAGCAGAGCTGACAGCAGTTATTTCTCTGAGAGAAAAACAGGTAGGCATATATGTGTTTCCAAGGCAGACTCGGTCCCTTTCCCAGGTGCTCAGTCAGTGGTTCAGGCTGTGACTCAACAGTTACCATACACTCTTCAAAAATAAAAATAAAATAAAGTGTCTTTAAGATCCATCTTTCGTAATTCTCATGTGTAAGTGGATTAGAGAGTGAAATTAATCACGCAGTTTATGTAAAGAGTCAGACTGGACCTGCTTAGAGGGCTTCTTAAGAAGCTTTGGCAAAGGTCACCCCAGAAAGCATGACTTGCCCCTTGGCTTCCAAATGCATGACTTGGTGCTATAGTTGCTTTGGAGCAGCAGCAGAGACTGGCCTGGCATATCCTCACTTTGGCACCTATGCAGTGCTTTTGAATATATTGGCAATTCATACCATGCCTGCTGGAGTGACTTTATTAGATAGTTCCTGGAAGATGAAATTCATATGAAAGCTCAAGTTCCAAGAGTCAGGAGAGTCTCAGTTTTCCCTTCCATCCTCATCAAGTCGGAGTATTGTAAGAAAATTTCAGGTGCATTCATTTACTGATGATTTTGGCAAATCTTAACTTTGACCACTTTAATCCCAACTCTCATTCTCTGTGGATATCTGCACACCTATAGATTTGTTCCCATGACTTCAGCAGAGTACACAACACAGCAAAATCAGGGGGGAAAAAATGCAAAATAAATTCTCTCTCATCTGATAGCGAGGTGAGCAGAAGCAGAACTGTCTGCTGTGATCTCACTGATATCAGTGGGCATTCAGATAATCTCAGGGAGTGATCTATGTTCACTCCAGTGTGGGACTGTGCTTAAACGAGGCACTGTTACAAGTGGTTCTTGACACGTCTTATTCCATGTCACCATGAAAAACAGAATATGCGTTCAAGATCAGTGTAAGTCACAGCTTGATTTATGCAAATATATTTTATATTATGCAAACACACAAGTGACCTTTCTTTAGTTAAAGTGAGTTGGCTTTTGAGCTCAACTGCAGAAAATTGAAGGTGTCTGCATTATGCAATGGAGATTTCTTCAGAGAACAAATATGTCTTGTTACCTACAGCAGGAGCAAAGAGACAAGACGTTTTACTAATATTTCTGGAGGAGATCTGAATCACCACAGAGAAAAGCTGGTTGGACTTTTTGAATAGAAATGTATTTCTGCAGAAGTAAGGTATTGCAGCCAAAGTAAAAAATGATTGAAAATAATGAGTTTTAAAACAGGAAAAGGCAGTGATGGAAAGGCAAAATAAAATAAAAAATAAAAAATAAAGTGATTGTTTTGTGTGATTGTCAGGGAAAAATAATTCTCAGTGAATTGGAGATATTTATTGAAAGTGGTCTTCCAAAATACATTTACTTCCACTGTTATTTGTAGTTTTTTTCTTTGATACATTTGCAATCACCTCTGCTACACATTTACTATGAAAAAGAATCAGTTTTGTTGTTTTTTTAATTAGAAGTAAACACAATTGAACTTATCAGCTGCTGGAAGCTCACATGAATGTTCTGAAATATTATTTTTGGAGAATCTGATGAATTCTGCTTTCTCAGCAACAAAGATTTTCTGAGCAAATTTACCCCTCTTCTATGCTGATATTAATAGATTCTGAGTTTTACTACACATTTTCGAAGTCTTACTTATGTGTAAGCTTTACAGCTTCTGTTTTCTCTGTTAGCTACATTCAGGCAGCTGAACATTTGAAAATGAGCCCTTACTAAGCACACTGTCAGGAAACAAAAGAAAACAACACACAAACACACACACACAAAAACAAAGAGAAAAAAAAAAAGAGGAAGGGGAGAGTGTAGTCATAAGCTATTGAGGCTATTGAGTACATTCAAGGCAGGGACGATGATTCCTAAGAAGTACAAACATACAAAACAGATCAGAAGAAAAGTAATGTGAAAAGAGGGGGCAAAACAGCATTTCACTTGTCACTGTGGAAATAAAGTGACATTGTTCATCATTCAACTCAAGGGATTTTATTTAATTTTTTATTTATTTTTTAAATAATAGATGATCTAGGCTTAACTCTACGTTAGAGCTGGTCCAACAGTACTGGATATTAACTCAGAGCCTTGCTAGGATGAGCTCGGTCTTCCTTGGAACCTGATGCAATGGGACAGAGTAAGTCTGTCTGCTGTCCAGAGCTGGTTATTCCTATACTCGCCAAAACCTGGCAATGATGTCAAGATGTCCAGTGGATGGCATCACATTTAAAGCTCAGTTTGGCAATCAACAGTATGAAGGACTGTAGCAACCTAAGCAACAGTCCAAATACAGAAGCAATCACAGTGCTAAGAATCAGAGGTGACAAAACCTGGGCACAGCTGAGCTGGATGTGCAGAGACAAACTGGACTCACTTGGGGACTAATTTGAACATCTAGCATAAGAAATTAAGCATCCCGGGGGTGCTCTGGGCCTGCAGCCCCACAGGTGAGGCTTAGCTGTGCTGACAGCCCCGCAGGGCCTTGGGCAGGCGCAGGCCTCGGCCTTCGCGCTCTTTGTTCAAACTCCACGCAGCATGTTTTGCAAAGCTTCAAAGTGCCACTTAACGGGGGCTTTCATTTTCCTTCCAGCTGAAGGGAAAGTGTTGTTAAACTCCCAGGCTGGCAAGTCAGAGTTTACACAGATGGAACAGTTAGCACAGACCGCAGAGCAAATACCAGCAACCAACCCGTTTCACACTTCTAAAGAAAGAGAGAAAGGAATGGCAGAGGCAGGCCAAAGCAAACAGGCCTTGGAAAACTCGAAGTCTCTGGCTGGAATTTTCAGCTGTTACTTTTCTTTTCACATTCAGGCTTTTCTGGAGATCTCTCGATTCAGCAAAGCAGAGAGGGCTTTTGCATTCATACAAAATGATTTAAAGCTCCGCGAGGAGCGCTGCGCTGGGTCCCAACAACCACAAAACATACATTGCTTGAAATTTTATAAACTTGGTTTTTACTGAGAGCCACATTTAAAAAATATATATTTCATTTCCAGCAAATAATATGTTGTTGTATTTCCTGCATTTTACCCAGCTATGGCAGAGGGGTGTGTCACTTCAGATGCCTTTTGCTTGTTAAACCTGAAGACCACTCAGATGCCCCCAAAAGAGCCCAGCATTTCTTCTTCCCTCTGGGTTTGCCCACCCAGCATTCTGCCCCACAGTCATTGAGGGTCTGGGATGGACATCACCAACCTGAAGCAGCTGCACTGCCTTGTTCTGCTGCTGCTGGCTCTCCCAGCAAAGCACTGTAGCAGGAATTAATCTGGGGCTCTTGCACAGCGATGGAAACATAACCACTAGGCCAAACCCAGAGGAATTTGTTTTATTAAGACACAGGGGGCATGCTTCTCCCTTCTCCAAGTCAGATTTTTTCTCATTCTCTAGTGACAAAGAAATTGCTAAGGCAAATGTGCAGGCAGAGCCACTAAAGAGTCTTCAGTTGGCATCTGAGACCTGTTGGGTTAATAGCTAGGGACAGGTAAATCGGTTCAGATAAAATTATCCTCTTCTTTAGAAAACCTTATTAGAAAACTGAAACATTTTTTGTGCTGTGTAAACTGCAACTTGTGCTAAAAACAGTGAGACAAGTTCTGCACACCAAAACAGATGATAGTTGGAGTAATTCATATTTCTCCATCTGAGCTTCGCTCTCTTTGGTCTTCCATGTTTCTACTCTGTATACCAGAGACTTGTGTCTTGCTCCTTGCTATATTCACAGCACTGCTCTGCCCTGCCACACAGTCAGATTATTCAGTACCTCCTGTGTTGCTGATAGCAAATTTTACATAGCAGCGTAGCAAAGCTGCAAAAACCCTACCTAATTCAGCAGAGGGCTTTACAGTTTCCTTTCAGTTGAGACTTAACATGATGTTATTCAGTTGTAAAACTGAATGAAATTATGTTCTTTGATGAAGGAGTCAGCTGGACATAGGGAGTTAAATAATAGAGCAGTTATTTTAAATGCCAACAGTCAAATCTTAAGCTATCTCATGTGACCTACCTCCTGAGGTCCTTCTTCACTGAATTATGCTGTCATCCTGAGGTGGGTACTTCTGCTGTAAAACTGGAGCATCCATATTCTCTCTACCTCCACCCCAGTCAAATGTTACATGTGCAGAAATAGTACCATTGGCTGGTTGCAAGGCAGTGATGCACCATCATAGCCGTAGCTCAGTGTGCTCTTACACTTCCTTATAATGCTCATTCATTGAATATTGCTGTTTATACAATTACTAAACTGCTTACAGTGATTCCTGAGTTTGGAATATTTTTCACTTATTTCAGTGCCAAACTTGTGAAGAAGAGACAAGAGAAAGGGGGCAGAAAAAAAGAGAAATAAAAGATTAACATCTTCCCCTTTGCTCTGCAGTTCCTGCTTATGGAGCCAAGTCCCTCCCTTTCAAACAACCTTTGCTGACAGAAACCTGCAATGATACATTGCAGGATGCACTAGAGTGCCATGGAAGCCAGTGCAACGTGACGCATTTACTGTACTACAACGTACTGTATCTCAGTGCTAATGACGTCTGGGTATTGAAATAGCCTCCACAGGGAGCAACGCTGCAACACCTGCTTCTTCTGGATAACCCAGTCTTCATCTCCTTGCTGCAATGGAGAAAAAAAGACCTTCTCAGAGAGAATGCTGAAATGGAATGTCACATTAGGGTATGCTTGTTAATGACAAGCAATTACAAGGTTGCCAAGTGTTCAAAAAGATGCTCCCAGGATTGCTAGTATCAGAATATTTTACGTGGCATTTAATTATCCATGGTTCAACTTCTATGCAGTAATATAAAATATAAAAGGCAAGAAAACCTTTCATTAAATGATGCTAAGTAATCATTAATCACATATTTATTAAATGATTGCATAACATAATGGGGCCTGGAGCATAGACCCAGTGGTCAAGGCATCTCTGACAATGTGTTAGTCTGATGAGGCTTGAGGGTCCAATTCTGCCCTCTGTTAAATCAGCAATGTGTGTAATCATGCTGATAAAAATAAAAACCGGTACTGAAGGCCACTTCTCAGGGATGTACCAGTTCCAAAAGTGCACAGCGTACCTTGGCTCGGGTAGGATCGTCTGCTTTCTGCAAAGTATGAGTCTGAGATGGGATTATCATGTCCAGCAAGGCACATCATCATGCTAATAACATGTAGGATGGTGATTCAGATAATCTTTTCCATGGTTGTTACTTTCCACTGGGCCTTTTGCTGTCATTACCCCTCCAGGAGGCTAAATGCATCCAGGCAAGCTGCTGGGAACTTTAAAGCATGATCCCTAGGGATGATTTTCCCTCTGAATGTTTTTGAAGGAAATTTCTGAGTAACAAGTCAGCACAGTGCTTTATGGGATCACATTCAGCTTTCTTACACATACTGCTGTGAAACAAAGTGAGTTAATACCTGACTGAAACAAGCACAGAGTTTAAATGTTTATACCTCTCTTCAGGCTCCTTTCAAACTCAAGGAGGAATAGATCAGCTGTCAGATTATTTCTTATTTTTAATGAGGATTTAGAATCTGGAGGAAGAAAATTATATACAAATTTACCACACTCTGTCCTAGTTCTCATCTTGTTTATAATTGATCTGAGTCACTGTCTGATGGATATGCTGCTGCAGAAATGTGAATATATGCAGCAATATTAATGCAGTGATTCTCACCCTGTAGTTCTATAGATAAGCAAGAAGGCTGCAACTTGAGCTGAAATGGAGCCTGAGACCCAGTTAGTACCACAGTTAGCTGCAGAGCCAGGCAGGAGATGGCTGGGCTTGGATTAGACATAAATATTCCATAACTGTCTTCTGCACAGTGAAGACATGCTCCTAGCAAATACTACCAGCATTAAATTGGAACCAGTGTTTTATACAGAGGCCATCTTTTCATGTCGGGATCTTCAAGTGAGAAACAGAGCTTGTCACTCTTGGACTCCTTGCCATGCATTCTTGTCTCGACAAAGGCTCTGAACTTTCAGACTAACTACAGGCTGCTTCCTCATGAGGAACTCATCCTATGGCACAGTACAGCACTGTGCAAGAGTACACCAAACTACACCCAAATCAGCCAGAACTGATATGGGATGTCATGTCCAGTATGGCTATCCACAGTCTACAACCATCGTTCTTGAATGGCTCAGGTGTCTCTTGACTCTTTCCACTGCTGGGTAGGGACATGCCAGAGCACCCTAGCCCTCCCTGCTGTGGTCTGGGGACCATGGTGTGATTGCCTGCTATCACACAGCTGCCACGTCTCATCCACTGCATCCTAGTGGTGCCTGAAGTTCTTCCCCTGTCTGCACTGGAAAGTACTTTGGGATAATTTTTGGATGACAGATATTATTACTATATTTAATTTTTGAAACTCCACTGGAAAAGTTAAGCACTCAAAAGAAATCCCTACACTTACAACTTCCAGCTTGTTCCCTATAAGAGATGACTGGAGAGTTTGTGCTTTTAATTATTATCATCCTCCCTTGAAATTATAGGCAAAGCACTCAGTGATATTCGAAACATAAATTACTGGCCTGCAGCCTTGTGCTACTGTTTCTCTATCTCTCTGCCAGGACTGCAAATCAATTTTCTGCATTTCTTTCAGATTTCTGAAGAAAATTGTGGAAAATAGCTGTTGGCACATGGCACTTTTCCACAATGGTTAGAACTACTGAATGGGGCTGTAATGGGCTGCCTTGGAGAAGCCAGCCCCGTTAAAATGCCAAACTCAGACAGATCAGAACACACTCTCAATCTGAATTTCTTATTTTTTTTTCCACAGGAAAAGCAACATAATTTTCACTGGTTTCTCCTGCAGTCAAGTAGCTTTGTAAAAAGAAATAAATACATAAATAAAATTGGAAATCATTTTATTATTACCTGTTTTTTTTTTCTTTCTTTTTCTTTTTTTTTTCTTTTTTCTTCCATTTTTCTGTTTATCTGTTTTTCTTTGTTCTGCTCAAATTCCACCCATCATCTTCTCTAACTCTGAATGACTTCCAGAGGATTCTGCTTAGTTCCAGTTGCTTTACTTTGGTGTTGGACCTGGAAATTCACCTGTTTAGATTGATGATTATTCACCCAGTAAAAGGCTTTTCCCTCAAAGTCCATTAAGGCTAGTAAGAAAAAAAAAAAAGAAGGTAAGAAATTAGAGGAGTCTTCTAGTCTGCACAGCAGGATTTCAGCATTTCCATGCATTGTGCAAAAAGATCTGTAAGGAGGGATAAGGGCATAGGCCTAAGCAAGGCAGCAGGTTGCACAAGAGCTGAGAATCAGAAGAACCAGAGCAGCCAACTCCTGGATTCCCAAGGAAGGAGTCTTCCAGAATTTTTACTAAGCCCTTTGGCCTGTTCAAACAGTCTTTAAAGAAGAAAAGAATGAAAGTGTGAACATATGGATGTGTAGTTTCAATTCAGTCTAAATCTTAAAGAAACCAAGTCACATCTGAGCTTCTTATTCCTTAAAACTGGTTCTTCCAAAACCCCTAGAGAGAGTCAGCTTCTGGGTTTTTGATTATATGTTTCATTGTATGGCGGTGATGTAATGTAGTACGTGATAAAGCCAGGGAACCAAGCATGCACCGAGAGCTCTGGAAGTGTGCTGGTTTAACCCAGGTCTGGATTCTTTGGATACATCTAGCCATAATTTCAGGAGCAAGCGTTTGAGGTTGGAATATCTGGTTGTTGGCTGGCTTGGCACCTATTTTGCCAGCACAAAGCAAGCTGCTGCAATGCCATTGTAAAGCAATTGTTTCTGAAGGGAAAAATGCATTAACCTATGGGTGTTTCATCTAGTGAAGAGGAATGAATTGCTATCTTCATTAACAGAAAGAATGACAAAGAGGCTAAATGAGTCAGAACAGGCAGAGACACAATCCTTTAATGAGCTGAACAGAAGCTGGTTTGTAATGTGAGGTTATTGATAATCCCAGGCTTTATATAACAGCATGATTCTGGGTCAGGGAGCAAAACCCACACGTTCCTATATGCATACACTGAGCTCACATGGTGTAAGGTAACTTCTGAGCAGATGCCTTCATCACAGCTTAAGCATCTGGTCTCAGGAAGTCTGATGTTTTTCAGAGGGGCAACTCCTCCTGTCTGCCTTCACAGCTCAGTGTGAAGGGCAGACGTTGAGTTTTATTCAGTTGACAGTTTTGCTAAGGATCACTTGGGCTACTGTGGCTCTCCATCAGTTTAACTCATCCCAAGAAACTCCACATTTAAAGATTTTTATTTTATTTTATTCTTTCAGAAAGTGTGCTCACATCCTTTTTGCAGCTTTAGCAACATTCTCTTATTTTGCTTCTTTTCTGAACATGGAGTTTAACATCCAGTTTGGTGTCAAGGAGCTGAAGCTGGTGGGAGGAAAGCCACACAGGGTGAAATAACCATGGTCTCTCAGCTCTTATTTTTGCCCTGTCTTGATACTGATGGTCTTGTATTGCTATGGAAGGTGTTTTACTTTCTCAGGAAGGTAATACTAATATACAGTGTGCTTTTATCATAACAAAGAAGACTTACTAATACAGCTAATTTCCTTTTTTACTTAATAACTTATTTAGTACATTATGACTCTACTGAAGGGCAATTACATTCCCTTAGCCATGCCAGGCTGCCAGAACTCAGCCTAGAGAACCTCACCTGGTTTCACTCCCCTAATTTCATTCCTTTTGCAGGAAGCAGTTTCCACAAGCCCTTATGGATTCTCATAGACTGCCCACGCTGCCCATGACACACTTGCCAGTATTGTCTGAGTACTGGCTTCTCATTATGGTTCTGTAGAATTCAACTTACGATACTAAACAAAACTTGAAACAGTCAAATTCTGAGTTCAGTAGTCAGTTGTGGCTTCAGTAGCCTACCTTGACTTTCCTCCCACAGTATTCCCTGAGAATCCTTTGATTCCCAGACATAATTTTCCTGTGAGTTTATATGGACAAGCTTATAATTGAATGAAACAGAGAAAATCCCAAAGAACAACAAGAGTGACAACTCCTGAGTCTGCAAGTGACACTAACAATACTTGTATGAAGTTGAAGGCATTTTCATTCTCTTAACTGTCAGTTTCCCTTCCCTTCCCTTCCCTTCCCTTCCCTTCCCTTCCCTTCCCTTCCCTTCCCTTCCCTTCCCTTCCCTTCCCTTCCCTTCCCTTCCCTTCCCTTCCCTTCCCTTCCCTTCCCTTCCCTTCCCTTCCCTTCCCTTCCCTTCCCTCCCCTCCCCTTCCCCTTCCCCTTCCCCTTCCCCTTCCCCTTCCCCTTCCCCTTCCCCTTCCCCTTCCCCTTCCCCTTCCATTCTCCCCCCCCTCCCCCCTCCCTTTCCCTTCTCTTCTTCTGCAGCTTTCCCACTACAAGCACCATTTTGTGTCTTCCTTTAAAACAAAACAGTTGGTAAAAATATCCCATGTTATAATAGAGTTCCTGCTCATGAGGTCCGGCAGTAGGTTTGCAGAAATTGTTTTGCTTACTGTTGTTCACATTTAAGAAAACCGCAGCTGAAAAGCACACACAAGGAATAATGGAGGTTAGAACTGCGTTCTGGATTTTGTCACTGTCACTCACTGGGGACACAAAATGGAACAGAGGAAGAAAAACGTTTAACAAGTACAGATGACCCCTGGAGGGGTTTTGAAAGGGCAAGCCGCGATGTCAGAGCATGCTGCAGGTGTTGAGCTGCTTAGAGAGAAAGCACAAGTGTTAGCATGCACAGGTGTCAGCAGCTGGAGAGCCAAAGTGCCAGCTTCAACATGCATGAGCAAAGCCAGGGAGCTGAGGGGCAGGGAGCACAAGCAGGATTTCTGCAACCACCCCACTATGAAGGAAGTTTGCAGCAATGCACTCCCTTTCTTTGGCACTGTTCCATTGCTTTTCAGAAGTCTGCTTCAGTGCACCTGTAAGAAAGGGACAGGGTGATGGGACAGGAGGAGGATCCTGCCCCAACAGTCGTGCTCCTAATCAGTGATGGAGCTGCTGTGCTTCCTAGAAAGCACGGGGCTGAGCCAAAAATGCAGCTGAGCTGGTGTCCTGTTGCATTGGCAAGAACAGCAATTGCATGTCATTGAACTCCCAGAGTTCACAGCACTGAGAATAGCAAGAATTCTCCCTTCTTGAACAAAATGATGTATTCCTCCCTCAGCTACAGAAAAGAAACAATGGGGAAAGATGAGGTTTGCCAAGAGCAATGCATCCCTTTCATTTCAGTGTTCTCCCTGACATGTGAAAAATGCATAATAATTACAGAAAAAAAAGCGAGTAAGTGCTTTACAATTTGGAAATATAGTCAAAATATTTCTGACAAAACATTTTTCCACCAGAAAGAATCAAAACACTGTTGCACTGAAAACAGGAATGAATCAATGACAGTTATTTTGGACAGACTACTCAGGCTAAAGGAGCAAGAAAAATGCCAAGAGATGCCCGTATCAGGCTCGAGAGGTTGGCAGCTCCTCTGAGCTTTTCCTTGTGTTTTGAAAGGAGTATCTGTGCTCATTTCTAAATGTCATGAACTGTTCTGGCACGATGCAGGTTGGAAATACAGGTTTTTGAATAGGGGAAAAATAAATTGCAGTTGGAGAAGAAATTCTGTAAGGCCCAAAAGGCACTTTCCATGGAGTTCTTCAAACCTGGAGACAGCCCTGCTACCCCAGTCTGGGTTTTCCTATTCCCTCTGCAGCATGAATGCACTACTCACATGTTTGCTGTGTCTCATTTGGTTGCACAAAAATGAGTGGGTGAAACAGTTTAGATGAAAGAGAGCGTGTGGCAAGAGATCAAGAAAATAATTATTGCTGTGATCCACTGTTGGAGCTAAAATCTCAATTAAGGGAGAGGATGAGCAGGAAAAGCTGTTAGTGGAAAGAGATGTATATGTATGTGCACATGCGGTCATACACTCCTGCTCCTTCTTGTGTTTTCAAGAAATACTGTTGAAATCAGTCCAAACAGTCCTTTGGCTACAATCACCTCCCAGTCCTGAAGTTAGCTGGATTTCTCAGAAACCTAAAAGATTGTTTTGGATCTTGCTTTGCACAAAGATTGTGCAGCACCTTTGCATTTCAGGAAGGAGTAGGATGAGTTCACTTCATACAGAGCTATGGAGACTTCTCTACAGCAAGTATGTAAGCAGTGTCATCTGAGCTCTGAGCAACCCTGACACCAGCTGAGGCTGGTGTGCTATAGAGGAGGCTGTGAACGCATGCAGACATCTCCTTTACTGTTGGTTAACCCTTCATGGATGGGTGTGAACCAGGCTTTAGAAATGCTTCATGCAAAGTACGTAAACTGTATTTAAACTGTTGGTTTATCCGTTAATGCAATGGCACATAAATCTGTCACTCGTGCAGGTTTGCTTATCCTCCTTGGCTGAGAAGAGCCATTCATTTTACAGTGGAGATCACATGTGCCCTTAAACTGTGCTTTTGAAACACAGACATACTTCAGATGTGTATGGGTATGTCGGGGAATTAAGTTTCTTCCCCTCTGCTTTTGACTGAACACCTATTTGCATTGTGGCTCCTCCTGTGTGCTCAACCCAGGGGAGCACAAGTGGCCACAGCTGGGCAGGGAGATGGGGGAGCTTGGGGGGAGCACAGCCAGGCCTGAGCAATAGCCCCTGCTGCTCTCGGACCTGAGTGATGGAATTGGAAGGAAATGTTCTGAAGGCTTGGTTTGGTTTGCCCCTTAATTCCCCCCAGCAAATAGCAGAGTGGATTTTGCATGTAAATTAGTGCCTGCATATTTCTCCCCCATGCAGAAAGCAACCCAGGCTTCCTAGCTATCAAAAGTGTGCTTCGATGGCACCAAGCAATGTGGTCACTGCCACTTCGTGAAATGTGCAAGCTCTGACCACCAGCCCTGCTGCTAAAGAGCCTCCAAGAAGTGAACTTATAACAAATAAATAAGTGAGCAAAAATCCAAGCTGCAATTAAACATGTTGTGTCAGTGTCTTCCATTCTTGTGCACAGAATGCTCTCTGGTCTTGAAACTCTAGAAAACACAGGCTCACTCCAAATTCTTAGAAGGCAGAGTGAATGTTAGTACACCTCAGGGCTGGTGTCAGCACGAAAACTGCAGCTGCACTAATACAGTCCTAAATGAGTATAGGTAAAAATACAGCTTTAGGACAATTGTGATGAATTTGTACCTGGATAAACAGAATGTTAGAAAAACTGTTACTTATGACATTCCCACCTGCTTCTATTGCAGCTCAGTTGCAAAGCTTGCCCAAGCTCTTGCGTTCCTGCAATTCATTGCTCCTGTGCCATTAAATGCCTCCATTTTGGGTCATAGCAGTACTGGCAAAAGACGTCAAAGGCACAATAGAAAACTTAGTGTTGCAAGCTCCTTAAGTAGGCTCAATCATTTTATTATTTTTTTTTCTCCTGGGAAATTCCTGCCTGTACAAGGGTATTGCATCTGGTGAGGCTGTGGGGATATACATGTGGGTGGTTCAAGGTGTGGAACGATGTCACCATTCTAGTTGGAACACGCTGATCGTGATGTCGTATCAAAGGAAACCGCTTGCAAAATGACTGTCAGATGAACCCTGGGCAAAGGAACATAATGGTTTGTATGTATTTGCAGCATTTGCATAACCATGCAGCATCCTACAGTCCCATACCTGTCTGCATAAAGGGAGGGGACCTTCATGTTATGAGACAGTCACATTCCAGGACAAGCCACATGGATGAAAAAAGAGTGTATTTCAACCTCTGCTCCAACTTACATCCAACTTACATCTTACTAGACTGCCAAGGAAGATGTTTTTGCTGAAAGATGCAAGATAATCACATTCAATATGATACAGCTGGCTTTAGGAGCCAGCTATCTCCATTCCTCCAAGGCTAGCTCTGGTTCTGAAGGAAAATGTATGTAAAGAGAATCAGGAGTCCCTTCAAACTGTCAGTACTTCACAGTATGAGAACCTTCTAACAACAAGGACAACAGGCAACAGCTTTCTCTTGTTAGGCTCTCCAAAACCAGACTGTTCCCTCCATTATCTCCAGTGACTAAAGAGAATGAAACACCTGGATCTGGGATGTGAGTTGAGGAGTTGGAAGTTAAGACCAGGACTGAAATTTCTCTAACAATCCAGAGCATTTTGGCTTGATCTCATCAATCCTGAAATTCTATTACTTTACCCTCATGTGCAAATAAGCATTTGTAATAGTTTCAGTTCCTGCTAACACAGCTATTCCTTGAATGAAATGGTTCATTTGTTTTAAAGACCTAAACCAACACTCAATCCATATATTTTAAAAACACAACGACTGAAACACGTGTACCACAGCATGAAACCTGGTTTGCGGTCCCTGCTCTGATGGTTTCTGATGCCACCAGAACCCTTTGGCTGAATGACTCCTGTATCAAGCACCCAGGCTCTGTTCACAGCCCCCAAACACCGATGGCATGGCTGGAAGGGGACTCCCACTGGGCTGAGCTGATCGCAGAAATATGAGTGATGCTTTAAGTTCTCCAGTCTCTAAATCATACATTTCCACTGTGGGCATGGATAACGACCATCTTTAAGGTACGGAAGGAGGGCTGTGTGAAATCAGCAGGCTGAAAGCAGTGTTAATGGAGGTTCATTCGAGGTAAGGCCGTAAGCTAAAGGCCACATGTTGCTTTTATGGCAGCTTTCCCCCTTGCTTGCCATCCTGAGCCAACAGCTCCCTCAGAGCCCTTCATGCCTGCACACACACTTGCTGCACAGACACAAAACAAGCAGGAGAGGCTTCCCTGCTGAAAGCGTTTAATATTCTGTCTGTGCTGGCATGCTCTTGTCTTGCTTCATAAAACCTGTTGAAAGCCAGTCAATTCATTAATCTTTTGCCAAGAGACGTTAAATGCCAAACAGGGAAAGACGATAATGACTTGTCAGTTCATAAGAAAGGGCCTCATCCTGCAAGGTGCTGAAAATGGAAGCCACGGAGAGCCGGAAGGTGCTTGACAGGCTGCAGGATGGATCCTTGTACATTCTCTGCTCTCCTGCTCTGGTTTGATGCACAGCTTCCAAAACATAGGCAGAAAGGTGTGAGCGTACAAGGAAGCCATGAGCAAGATGCTGTCCTCAGGGAGGTCTCTTCAAGTGATCCAATGTATCAGGGGGGTCAGCAGGACTGATGGGGGTTCCACAGGAGAAAAGTTTCAAAGCACAAAGAGGAGAAGCAGAGGCAGCTTGGTCCATTGCCAGCATGAAGCCAGCACTTCAATCCTGCAGCAGATAAAGCCCTGGCAGCGTCAAAGCTTTTGCAACATGAGATCCCCGATCCAACTCTAAACTGCTCCATCCCTATCCTAGGCTGCAGGCACTGCTTGGGGCTGGCAACCTGCAGCATCTTCAGTCCTTCTCCTCTGCACAGCACCGCAGCTGCAGAAGGCAGGAGGAAGCAGCACTGCTGGCCTCAGGCAATTGCGGCACGTGAGTCAGGCTGCAAAAAGGCAACGAGTTTCACTGAAAGCCTGTAGGTTTACAGATAAATAATTGTCAAAGCCTTTTTAAATTATTTATTTCTATTTTTATTTATATTTTTTTAAAATGTATTTTCATTGGATGTCTTGAGATTCTGAAGCTTAGGATTTTGAGCCGTGCCGGAGGTTATATATGTTGAAAGAAAAGAGAAAAAGAATTCTTCATAGGGTTGCATGACTCACGTAGCTGGAGCCTTACTACTAATAAAACTGTCGTTATCACAGGGTTTTCATTAAGCTAATCAGAGTGGGTATCACTGAGGTCAACCACAGTTTCCAAACGGTGCCGTGGTTCCAGGGCAGTTAACGATGCTGAAGCGAAGCACTAAAATCAAGTACACTCAGCCTCCTTGTTGCGCGGGAGAAGTGGATCAATACTGAATTAGAGGTGGATAAACTGCATTTAACTATATTTAACAATACCACTGATAGCACTTAAACTTATTAGGTATCAATTATCCCCCAGTTTCACAGCAGCTCACCTCCGCCTCATATCTGCAGCATTCAATTGCTCCAGCCAGAGTTTGCTGCAGGGCTGCTGGTGTTCTGTCCCACAGCTGATGAAGTTGGAGTCTCATTTCATGGAAAGTTTTTTTCCTGAGTTGCTCATCAGCCCTAAATCCCCCTAAATGAAGCCAAGCTGCTGTGTACCATGCTTTCTGATTTCCAGCGGCCTTCTAAGCTTAATACTTAGGCATCCTTCCCAGTTGGAAAGCCTAAGAAAAAGCTTGGTAGGAAAACCAGCTTGGTCGTTTCTAGTTACTGCATATCGCTGGTATGATTCGTAATGAAACTGGAGTTTTCTGCAGTGGGGACAAACACCCTGCACACTTTTGCAACAATTATTCCCTTTAGCATAGGCAGTGTACAAGGCACCCCGTGGCCCTTCACTCTGGGCTTTGTTGAAATGGCCTGAACACTTCAGTGAGGAGGGAGGATAAGTTGGGGGCTGCCTTCTTTTGCTGCCCGTGGATAGGAGCAGGAAATGGGTTGGCACTCAGGTGTGTGATCAACACGATCCTCCTTCAAACCAATCTGTTTTGTGCTGATAAATGAGGATGGGCAAGTGCCCATGTCATCTCAAAGCCAGTTTCTCCTTAGCATGCACAGGAAGAGCCAGGTCCCAAAAGGAGGAGGAGGAGGATGCCCCATAGCTGTGCCTCTTCTTCTGGCCCCTCCATGAAGGGCTGTCCATGGCTTTGCAGCAGAACCGCTCTCAGGATGCAGAAGAGCAAAGGGACTTTTTGTTCTTCTTCTAAGCAGGATTCCCCTGTGCAGCCTCCATGAGAGACTGCTGGAGCCTTTGCTCTGCATCATTTGGGACCACCTCTCGGTCTGGCAGCTGAGATACGGGAGACAGTCACAGGGTGCCAAGTGAGATGCAGCCTCCTTTCTTCTCCAGTAGTTGCCTTTCCTGGACCCACCCCAGCTCACAGCTATCTGTGGTGTTGGTATCAGCCTCTCCCTGAGCGCTGCAGGCCCAGTGCCTCAACCCGGCTTCTTTCTGGCAGACTTGTTTATCTGGGTGTTACATTGCTCCAGGCCAAGGCTTAGTTTCTGTTGTACTTGAGCCAGTGTACACAGCTCTGGCAGCTTTCGGCACATGGGAGGAGCATCGTTTTATCCCAAAGTCTGCTTGGGGAATTGATAACTATTCAACAGGACAGCAGAAGGAGAGGATGGAGCAATGAGAGGGGTCTCTCAGTGGAGGGGATGCAGCAGGCAGTGGGACAAACACTATATGAATAATAAATTGAGGTGCTTTAAACTTTTATTTTTATGATTTGATGGTGGTTGTGGTGGTGAGCTCCAGACTAGGATTAATGAATCCCCTGCAGCTATTCTGCTTTGACTAGATCTGGCGGAGATTACATTAGAGAGAAAGGGAGTGGGGGGATGGAGAAAGAAATGCACCACTTATCAGAATGCTTATACAGATAGGAGCTAAGAGGTGTAACCTGATGAGACATCTTTCATTTCATACAATGCAAGCCCTGCACGGTCCCTCTGGATCTCTTAAACAGAGATATAATAAGCTCTTTGGAGCCTCCCAAAAGCACATCACACTATGGAAAGTGTTAGGAGCTCATTATGCAGCAGGCTGCAGGAGCCAAGCATGGGGCTGAAACCAAGAGTAAGTTCTGTACCCACAGCAGCTCTGGGAAGCAGAGCTTTGCAGAGTGAGATGCAAAGACACGGAGGTCCCTTCTTGCCCTGCAGTGTGCATGCACATCCATAGTGTAGTGTGGATGCTTTCTAACCTGGGCATTTTGCAGAGCCTTATGGTCGCATGGTTTTCAAACATGAGCAAAACAGAAAGGCACGGGGGGCAGGGGACTAACATTATTCACATTTGGTGTTAGTGGTGACAGCAAAACATGGAAGAAATTCAGGGAAACCTGCAGCCTCCCCTGCCCCTGGTTCACATCTGGTCACAATTCCCTGCTACTTGCCAAACAATTAAAAACAACAACCTGTTTTATTAGCTGTCACATCCCATAAAATATTTCAGAGCCCTTCATCAGCAGCTGACGTCCTGTCAGTAATAGTTCTGTGTGTTAAAAAAACCCAAACCAACACATTCACAATATTATTCCAATGTCTGGCTCTCAGGTTTATCTCCAGTGCCTATCACAGTAGCATTCAAGCACTGAATGCAAGGTTAACAACTTTACAATTACGGATGTGAAAGATATATAGATGTTGACTTTCCTCCCACCTGGAGTCTGAGTAACACAGGTCTTACAGGCTGCTTGTCCCATGCCTGGCCCTCTAAGGACAGTACATGGGCTGAGCTTTTGGTGGCGTGTGGCTGGCAGGGACTTTAGTGGAGATAACCAGACTAAAGCTCACTGCTGGGGACTTGTTATTGCTAAGTGCAGGCAGTCCCTGTCCTGCCACCGTGGTCCCTCTCCAGCTGCTGCCAAGAGCTTAAGGCATCTGGTCCAAAACACACCGACCCCTGCAGCACAACCCTAACTCTGCCAAGACTGCCAAATGCTGCCTGTTTCTGCCCCACAAACAGGCAGACTTCCTGCAAACTTTTCTTTCTAAGATGCGTTTAGCAGAGCTTCAGAAAGTTGCAGTCACCTGTCTGTAAGAATACAGTGCTCGAGGCTGAAGTAAGTGATCAAGACTGAAATCAGGCTAATAAACTCTTATGTTTTAGAACTCTGAGACGAAGTACTGAAAACCCGGGGAAGATATTGTCTGCTTTTTATATAAATTGAAGAGGTTGAATTCATTTTCTAAACGCAAATCCAAGTGCAGAACAGAACTGTTTTTCACATTCTGCATATTGCACAGCTGCAGAGTGCAGCCTGCCTGATGGAGCTCACAGCGCAGATGCACCAAATGTGATGTAACATGTCTCAGATCAAACACGGACTTAGTGGGCAAAGCAATGAATGGAGCCCAGGCCCCTGGTTCAGAACAGCTGCCCGCTCATGCAAACATCTATGTTGACATCTTTAATTTTCTCCCCAGGCCTTATTTTTGAAGGGGTAACCTTACATCCAGCACCACTGTTTTATTGCATGGGTACATTCTACAGGGTAATAGACAATCTCCAGTTAAATCACCTGGGAACCAACAAAGCAAAATGAGGAGGAAATCAGATATCAAAATGCTGTTACACACCTCTCAAGCATCAGGAGCTGGCAATCTGCTCCCCTCATCTCATAGGGCTTGCCATCACTTCCAGCTGCCATGAATGGGGCCCATGGCATCATGTATGTTTCAGGATGAAAACTGGCTCATTTGCTTGAAATGATCTAAGTTTCACATCTCTGTTTTCAGATATATTTTGAATATTAGCACAGCATGATTGTCTGGCATGGGAGAAATCCGTGGGTCAGATTCTGCCCAGTGCTGCTAGCACACAGCATGCGTAGGCATCAGATACAACAGCCTGAGCATAACCAAAAGCAGACTTTAGATCCGCATGGCTCCAGTGAATGGCAGCTGCTTGGTCACCTCTCATCACATCTCTGTGTCCTTCTACAGAAGCTACTGGGCTACAGAAACTGATTGCCAGCCCAGAAATGACAGAGTCTGTGCAGCACAGCAAGGAGCAGGCTCATGCTCAGACTCCTCTGGCTTCATGTTCCAGACTTCCCTAAATAACAGCAAGTACAGCCTGGTCAAGACATGGCACACAGTGTTTAATAGCAGGATGGAGAGGAAAAGACAGTTTTCCTCTCTGTAGGAGCAGGACCATGCTTAATAGGAGCATAATTTTCTGCTCCTGTATAATTGTATATTCAAATGCTTGCAATTGCATGCAATTATTTGCAGGTCTGAAAAAAGCCCCACTAACTGGCTGCAGTGAGAAGATGAAGACAAAATAAACTCATGGTATGGAGGTGGTTCATCAGAAAAAAATAATTGTGATAACAGAAAGGAAAATAAAGGCAAAATCCAATGTCAGACTATCACAAAGGAAGATTATGTGGTGTAATTTGAGTAGTACAAGAGGAGCACATGTGGGATCAGCCCTCTAGTCCTGCAGGCAGTTTCAATAGGATGTGATTTTTTTTTTCTCTTTGGAAATCCCAGCTCGCACGGTATATTTTCTGTTGGATGATGCTCTGCCTCAGCATTTTTAACAACAACAACAAAAAACCCAGCACGGGTAAACCTCGGACAACGCTTTGAACCTCCAGGCCTTCGGTGCTCTTAGCAGGTGAGCTGAGATAAATCGAGCGGCTCCAACAGGCGTGGGGCACTCGTGCCTTTAGCAGCACACCGGACTGCTGGAGGAGAAGAGGCGGGTGGCAGAAAGCGCTCTTTGATATATTGATATAACATCCACTCTGAAACCTCAGGGAGCCCCGTCTCCTAATATTATTCTTTCTTCATTTTCAATTCAAACCAAAAGTGAAAACAGAAAGAAAATAACCCTCTTTTCTCTCCTTGCTTGCTTTTCTCCCCCCCACTCCTTCCCCTCCCGCTCCTGAAATGGGAGGGGAAGAGGAAAGGGGCTAGAGCCACTTAGATCAGTTTCATGCACAGGAGAAATAAGACAGGAATTATTTTTCTTGTTAGCCTTTTTGTAAGAAGACAGACAACCCTTTCAGCCCAAATACAATATTGTAATTGCTCATATTCAACTGACAGAGGTTCCCAGATGAGCTCCACTGAGGCGTCATTTACTAATCTGTCATGTTCTATAGCACCCGGCACAGAGCGCTGTAAAAGTGTCTTCTTCTCTCTAAGTTATTTATATAGTTGGCTGAAAGCGCTTTGCTTGTACAAACTAGAAACTATTAGATTAGACCAGCAGAGACAGCCAGAGGCAATCTTTTTAACAAAGTGAGTGGGATTCAAAGTAGGGTTGGAAAGCAAATATTATTTCACTGGAAGTCTATTAGAGGTAGTTCCCTGGATAACAAATAAGTGCTTTGTTAGCTTAGCTTGAAGAAATGCACTGGTCAGGTTGGCAGCAGCTGGGTCTAATGGCAAACTGTGTGATAGCAGATGATAATTCTGTGATCAGTGCATTGCTTAAGCCAGTTTAGCTCTCGCCTCCTTCGCAGCTCACCACATCTCTGGGGTTACCTATTTAAAGTGCATGTCAGAACTTAGCAGCTGGGGATAACTCTGTTTGTTTTAAAACTTCTCATCCTAACACACGCACGCTCACATAAAAAAGAGAAGTATGTAAATTCAGCCTATCAGAAAGCAAATATTCTTGCTGGTGAAGGTTGAGAGGTTGTTCGTGCTGGATTGCTTCAGCAAAAGTGAGCTCTGGGCTCAAACCAAGGTGAGGGCACAGATCTCATCACGACAAGCAGAAAGGCAGAGTTTCTAAGTATCAGATGAGATTAAAGGATATTCATAAAAATATGTCAAACAAGTCATAGTTGCTATTAGCTGCTAATTCCAGCAAATACAGCTTTCATTCAACCCCTGGGACTGCTGCTGTTAGTACTGGATAAAGTGATTTTGCTTTGGTACAAGGCAAAATGTCTCTGTGCTGTAAATCCATATGAAGATGATTCCTAAAAGTAGAAACATGTCAGTGTAACACCTTGGGATCTATTTCTTTCAACGAGAGGTGCTCCATCCATGTAAGAGGTTGCTTTTATTTATTATTAATAACTACTTGCCTGCTAGATGGAAATTCCCTGTTTGGAGCTTCTAGTCTGAGATTAAAAATAAAAATAAATATATATATATATCAGTTTCCTGTGCAGCAAGTTGGATAAAAGTCAGACAAACTACAGGATGCACAGAATGCTAATAGGCAGATGATGACAACGTTATCTAAAACAAGAGCCTGGATATCTCTCACTGTGGTCTGGACGGCCTGACACACCAAATCTTCCCAAAAGACCATAGCATATCCCCCCCATTTCTGGTATTCACTGCAATACTGGCTCCAGGATGGATGCTGCAGTAACACTGGGCAAAGGAGTTGGAGAAACCATGGCCCATGTCCTGCTCCACTGTGCCCAGAAAAACTGGTTTCCTGCTGGGAAATGCATACCCAGTGTCTCTTAGGGGGTTGGTAGGGGCCTGCCTGATACATTCAGCCCCTCCAGCAGTTCGACCAGCTGTTGGGCATTGTGCTTTGCTCCTTTTCTAAATGCAGCAGTGGTGCCACCCAGGGCTATGCACTGTCTTTATCCAGAAATTATATTTTCAGTCTCAGGCCAACCTAGATACACATATCCTAGGGGCAGGTCCATCCATAGGGTGAAGGTAACCCCACTCCTTACATTGTCTCCACATCCATACAGCCTTCTCCACACCAACAGTCTGCAGGTTCACTAATTAATTAAGCTTTGATTGCTCCACAGCTCATCTTTGGCTCCCCGTGCCTGATCTTTGAGTCTAAGAATACAAATCTGTGCTGGAAAGATGTAAGCTGATGACTATAGCGAGAGAATGGGTAAAGTGGATACTGTGAAGCTAATGCTGTGAGTTCATGCGGGTGAGCTGTTGAGCAGATAATCTCCATTTAGCTTATCTCAAAAAGCCAGCTGAAAAATATGCTTTTACCAACACCCTTCAATGTCTCACTAAGACTATTTACCCAACCTCCACAACTCATGCAAGCAGATAATTAGCTGGACCTCATCCCACGGCAGCCAGCACTTAGTCAGAGGAGAAAGTGCAGAACTTGCCCAGCCTGCTCCCACTCCAGCACTGCTGCACTCACTTTCTGCAGAATCATTTCACTTTCCTAGCCCTGCTTTACACCTTCGAGGAAGTTCACCCTTTTGCCCTCCTCCCAAGACAGCCTCCTCAAAGAGGACATTTGCTTTTTGTTCTCTGGGGCAGGGACGAAATTGAGAATGAGAGGTTTTGTAGAGGCACGGTGCAGCAGGAAATCCAGCCCAGAATTAACTACGAGCTGTGCAGGTGAAAACCACCATCCACTCATTAATACTCCTAAATGAGTTAAAATGCTAGGGATTCCCAGGGACACACCTGGGCTTTACCTTGCCAAAGGAGTGGGAAGAAACAAGGTCCCCTCCCAAGCCCAAATCTCTCCTACGCAGTTGCGTTGCCCCAATTCCCCTGTCTGCCAGTGATCCCAAGCATGCATCCCTTCCACTTGCAGTTCACCTCTAATAGGCTGCTCATCATAATGACGGGTTAGCCTTTCTGTTGCTGGAAGCAGGCAGCTAGATTGCAACTCCCTTTGATCTTCCCTCTCCACTCTTCCCGCAGGGCCATATTTTCCTAAGGGAGAAGGAGGTGAGAGCGCAGCCATGTCACCAACTCCCTCTGGAACGAGCCAGACAAGTCTTTTATCTGCAGGGAGGTTTCGCTCTGTTTGGGAGGATTAAGGTTTCTCCAGTTTGACTAGAAGCCCTCACCTGCTGATAAAAAATGTGTTTCAATGGCTTAGCACACCTGGCTCAATGCACTGTGAGTATATACTTAAGTGGGCAGTTTGTTGGAGGTATTGTAGTCCTACAGGCAAACCCACAGGAAATTAAACATTTTGGGGGAGCATGAGGACAAAGGAGTAGAAGTCTCACATTCCTCCTCTATGAATGGAAGATTTTTAATTCTTCACAAAGTGTGAAATCACTGTTATCTCTTCTGTACGAAGGTGACAAATAAAGCACATTTCCTTCCAGGCAATTAATGAGGTGGGGCCAGAAGAGGGAATTTGTTCTTATCTTTATCTGCAGTGACAAAAAGTCCCAAGTGTGACTGGCTTTTTACAGTCACTCTTGCTCTGAGTTTGACGCCTTTACAGCCTCAGAGAGTTCAGGTGATCTGCAGGGACATGGAAAGCAGAAAATGCCCATGGGACAAACATGCACCCTGAAAGCTGAATACCTGCAGGACCAATCATCAGCTGGTAGAAATGGTTCCAATTCCACTGCAGTAAGCATAGGCAGATGTAGCCTGTTGGGATTTACTCCTGCACTTGCATTTTTCAGCTCAGAGCACAGCTTTCTCTGGCAGAGCATCTGGGCCCATCACCAGATCCAGCTGTGTGCTCCAGGTGCAGCTGGGCAGGCTCCCGGCACAGCCCACATGGCAAGGCAGAGCTATGGGGTCAGGCCGGCATGGGACACTTGTCAGTGGGCTGAGCAGAGCAAATGGGACTGGAAAGCACAACCCCAGCTCCCAGCCTGGTGAGCAGCACTACCCCTGAGCTTCAAGCTGAAGCATCTTGCTGGTATGTCGAGTCACAGAGGAAATAGATTCTTCATTTTTGTTTCTTCCCTATTTTCTGCCTGTTTCCTCCTTTCTTTTTGTGTAATTCATTCATTTGAGGAAATGGATGCTCCTTAGGGGAGTGGGGCCCTAACAATTTGCTTTAACCTGTGCATGTGTTTCACCAACAGCAGCTTCCAGAAAAGTGGAAATTCAAGGCATTTGTCTGGACTGGCAAAAAAGAAATTGTGGGGTTGATTTTTCTCTTTCCTCTTCAGTTTGGTTTTGTTTCTTTATCAGCAGCTCTTCCCCTTTCCCTCCTCAGAGCTGGCTTGCTCTTTATATCACTTCAGGCAGGCTGTAATGATCTTAATGCAGCTCTGATCTATACGGGCCAGCAGCTGAGTCTGATGATATATTGCAATCTTTATTGCCCTGTTACTCCCATTCTCTCAAGTGCTTCTCCAGATCGATGGTGAAATTCCTCTGCTTTAGTGGCTTTAAGGCGGGAGGTCTCTCATTCACCAGATGCACAATGAGCCGAACTGTCACAGGTTGGGTTTACAGATGCTCAGTCTGCAAAAGACGTCACACAGGTCCATGCTGAGAAACTGTTGGCAAGGGAAGACCAGAATGAATTCTTGCTAATATCACCCAAACACACGCACTAAATAATTCTGTTTGGAATTAGTTCTTTCTGGTGGATCTGGATCATCTCCTTACTATCACATCGTCACAACTGTAATTTGATGGAAACTGTGGGATGGGAATGATTCAGACATAAAGCTGGAGTTTGCTCTATTCAAGAGAGTGAAGACTTCAGTGAGAAGCAGAGAGAGAAACTCACAAATAAAAAAGAAAGAGTGTGTACATCAGGCCTTCTCATTTTCACAATCAGGACCTGAGATTAAGGAGTCTGAAAAGTTATGTTGTTCCATTTGGTGTGAGTTAAGTTTTTAAGCATATGGGAGCCTGTTTAGTGCTTCTGCAGTTCTTCAGTATAAATGCAACTCTTACCTGCATTTCTTCTCAAAGCTCACATTTCAGTTCATTCCTTTTATTTCCTTCTCTTGCATCTGTGCAATTACCTCTAATTCTGTGTGTGGCCAAAGCCCAAAATCAGCAGCAGCCATTGCTTAGCTCCACTGTTGTCATATCCGCAGTATGGTCCCATTCACTGCCTTCTCCTGGGCTTCTTTACACCTCCAGCCAAACCTGAAACACATTTGCAATAGGATCTCCTCTCTTTAATCTTTCTAAATTCACAGGGAAAATGTAAGTTGCTGAAATTAACTCCTTCATCCCTTACCAGATTTGGCATCACAAGGATATGAGTGGAAGGAGAGGGAGAATTGATTCCATATCCCCAGAGGAGGAGGAGGAGCATAGAGGAGCTGCTCCTCAATCCTCCCTGGCTCCAATCTAGAATGATAGAACCACTTTTCCTAAAAAATATAGTGAAACAATCTTCCACTGAGAAACATTCAACAGAAAAAAAAAATGTTGTTCTGAACATCCAGACAGCTACAGCCAGTGCTACATCATACTGGATGCATTGAGGATCTATCTAACGTACTGGGGCCTACAATTAGATTTTGTCACGAGGAGAGGAATTTGCCAACTTTTTGCATTGGTTATGTGTTGTTTATCCTTTGGAAATGTACTTCTGGTCTGGAAACTCTCCTGGGCAGGATTCTCAGCACAGAAATATGTCATTCCAAAATCCAGTGAGGACAGCGAGTACTCAGCAAAGAGGTGACAAGAGAGGTCTGAACGGTCTAAGAGATCAGGGGAGGAAACTGGTGATTAATAATGTAAAATCCCTCACCTCAAAGAAACTAAGGGCACAAACATGAAAATAAGGCAAGCAAGATGACTTCTCAGCCAGAAATGCAAGAAAGGAAGTCAGATCTATCAAGTTTGGTCCCACGTGAGTCTTAGGACAGACAGCCTTATGAATAACACTGAAGTATTCTTGTATTTATGTTGCTCCCTTGTTTGAAAGCTATGCTGCACGTATGCCATGGGGTAGCAGGAGGACCAGGCCTTAGAGGTTATTAGAAGAAAGATGCATGTTAGAAGGAAGATGCAGAAGAGACTGATGGACTGGAAAAATAGTCCCCTATAGGAACAAATCTTAAGTGCCAGCAAATACGAGAGACCGCAGTAGATTGAATGACGTTGTGTGTGTTGGGAGAGCTTCAATTACTTAATTAAGGAAACGATGATACTGAGAGCGGTTTGAAGAGAAAAGCTCTCTCATTTGGATTCATTTCACTTTATGTCTTTTTGGTGAAAGATGGAAATAAAAACGGAAGCAGACATGAAATTTAATAATGTTATTGCTAGAAACTAAAATGGAAAAAATACTGAGAATGAATTAAAGCCGAGGCATAAAATGCTAAAAAGGAGAGAGAAAAATGGTCATGCAGTACCTAAATAATTCATTTATTTCCAGCAGTGGAAGAGGATTAAAAAACAAGATACAGTGATTACAGCAGGCAACTGGGAGTTGGAACTCTTGAATTTTATTTCTTTTCCTTAACATATGTCATTCTGTAAGCCAGTCTTTCCATGCTTCAGTGTACTCAATACTTTGCTGCATGACAGTGATGTAGTTGGACTTAATTTGCTGATGCCCTGTAGGTGTAAATTGTTATGAATTGGCAGAAATCACTTGAGATTTAAGGATGAAGTTATCTTTCCATTAGGAGCTTGGCTACCAAAACAAACTCTCCACTGAGCCTCCCCAAAGAGAATCCAGCTCCCACTGAATTTTCACATTTCATTTCTCACTCCAGGTAGAATTTTCCCTTGTGAAGTGATACTTCTAATTGAATATTTCCCTTCAAGTCCCCAGTGTGAACACTGCTTCTGGGTTAGCAATGTGAATTGCCTCTCTCCTGTTCATAAAGTTGAATCAAAACTTCAGTTAAGTCTATTATTGCTTTACTTTCCCCGGCAGCCCTCAATATCCTCTCACATCCCAGGACTGTAGGCAGTCACTGATATGCCAATGAGATTTACCTTCTGCCCGCCCAAACAGCCCTGCTGCCAATTGCTGACCCTTAGACCATGGGAGGATGAGGCCTTCGATGGGTATTAGAGGCTGACATTGGTCAGCACAAAGTCCTTGCAGATGCAGGGGGCACCTCACCTCAGAGTAGTCCAAGGCTCCCCAGTGTGAGCCTACATACTTGTATACCTCCAAAATATCACATTTGCCATCACTCTATGAAATGCTTTCCTACATACAGCTTTGGAAGACGATCCTTTTCCTTGTTGCACTTTCCATTTTCAAGTCAGACGCTCCTTCCTTGTAGAAAATGAGTGCCATAAAACCTGCAAAAGCACACTCAGCTGCACGTTGCAATCATTCATATCAGCCAGATATGCAAGTAAGGTACTTGAAAGAAAAGCTTGTTTATATCCATGCAGACTTTCATAGTTCTGACTGTGCTCCAGCACACCAGGGAAGCTGTATGAGAATTTGGTGTGTGTGCTGGCAGAAAACTGGTTACCAAAAGAGATTCCACATTCAGATAGATAGAAGCGGTCTGCGGCTCATCTGTCTTGCCAGGCACAGTTGCTGCATCTGGATTTGAATTGCTAAAATCAGCACAAATGTTATTGTTGAAAGCCACAGACCATGGTTATGTCAATGGTAGAGAAACCTCAGACAGTTTGGAGGTCTCCACTCTGCACCCAAAAGTTTTGATATCGCTCCAGCTTTACCCAAACAATTGAAATACCACTGGTCCAAAAAAGTTCAAGTAATAAGCTCTGGTGAACAAGTGGTTTCACAAGATTTTTGAAGTTTCTGGTTTCATTCTAGGGACAGAAGTGTTGCAAGAGCACCCTTTCGCTTGATATCTCCCTATCACATCCATTACCCACCTTTCTGAATATTATCTTGTCAGCCTGTGCTTTCTTGATGCCAATAAGTTTAGGTTCAATCTAATCCTACAGAAGCAATCTTTCTCAAAAAAACCCACAACCCTTCCAATCTAAATGAATGCGTCTTAAAAATCAAGAAGTGAAGCACCATCACTCTGTTCTCCTGGGGAGATGAAAGAACTTGCCTTGTTCCACAACTGGGATTTGTGACAGAGCCAGGGGCTGAAGCACATCTGGCTCTGCCAGCCAGTATTTAACCAATACAACTCTCCTCTTCCTCCTTCAGCCAGCAGAAAGCAGCAGCACAAATGCTGAGAGTCAGTTACAAGGAAAAAAAATATAATTGCCTGAGAAATTTGTAAACTTCAGAACAAATCCCATTTTAATTCCAAAGAAGGGTTTAAGGTCATTTCCATATCAGTAGGAATGGAGTTGACTAGCCCTGGCTCGGAATAGCAAACATCAGCAAAGTGCTGGCAATTAACCAATTTGCTAACAACTGCTCTGCTGTGAGGCTGGGGCAACCATGTGGGTTAAAAAAGAGGGTGGTTTGCTGTAAATTTTACCAAACATTTCAGTGTTCAGTCTGATAAATGGTTTCTGAAGGATTATTCTGAAGTGCCTGAGACTCCAAGGAGAAAAAACATTTCTCAGCCCAGATGCTGTGAGCCAAAGAATCCTACCTGCAACACCAGCTGTCAAATTGGAATGAGAAAGACTCCAATAGAGAAGTACAAAATCCTGCCTCACTGGGGTGGTCTTTGCAAGCACTGTATTTCGAATATTAAGACAGAACAGGAATGCTGCAATTTCTGGTTGGGGGAAAGAAGGAGATGAGTCTCAGATACTCATTTTTAAACACCGAATATGAGAATTACAAGGTCAGCATCTGCAGATCATTATCAAAACCAGTATTTAGGTCTTCAGCTCCCACATACAGAATGTGGGAACTGATGTGAGCCCAGCTGAGCACCCCTCGTACAACTGAGAAGCATCCAAAATGTCTGCATGAAAAAATAAAATAAAATTTAAAAAAAAATCGTGTGAGTTTTGGTGAATTTGGATCACAAAGAAATGTACTTTCTTATTTCAGTTCTAGATCTTGTCAGTTCTCACAGATGCAGGTTCCAGTATTGGCATATGACATTTATTTGTATATCCTCCTCTCAGCACTGTCCTTTACTTTCAGCAAGTCTCAAACCAATGAAACCTCTCAATAGAAGAAATTGAAATCTGTGGCCTTAAATCACAATTGTCTCTTACCTTTCCATGTGAAATCCTTACTCGGGCATAAATGCTCTTATTTCCAGCTTAAATCAACCTACTGGAAAAAAAAAAATAAAAATATATATATATATATATATATATATATATATATATATGTTTCATTAATATAAAACAAAATTAGAATATCAATATGGGTAACTCTATAGCTACAGAAGCAGAAGTTTAATTCCACAATTACAGATTAAAACAGAAACTTTATTCAGTAATAACATAAATCACACACCCACATCGCTCTGAGAGGATCACTAGACAGAGAAAACTGCAGGTTCTCCATTCAATAAAAAAAAGGAGAAAAAGAGGGAAAAAAAAGGATTTTCAAAGTTCTCCATAGAGAAAAAAAAAAAGCCTGTATGAAGATGTCCTGACTCCCTGATCTGGTTCTTTTTGTGGAGTCCCAGCTTAAATTCAACTGTTTGAATCAAGCTTGGCAGCTGACTGAGGATACTCCGGTTCATCATGTTTCTTTCCAGTTCACACACAGCCAAGAATACCCAGGAAAGGTCTCAGGACCATACATTTGATTTTTCCCTTCACATTAAAAACTCACAATCACTAATTCGGACTTAACACAACATAGATGCAGTTTGCTCTCTACTTCATTAATAGCTACGAAAAAAAATGTCTCCTTGCCTGATGGCTCTGTGTGCGTACATAAATATTAGGGTGTAATTATGAGGACTTATTCATGCTTCTTTGTATTCGCTATATACTTTAAGTTTGCTTTTATGGCCCATAAAAATGGAGCAATTCCAAAATTTTCCAAGCATGATGAGCGGTACCATAAATACGTGTAGGCCGCTGCCAATTACTACATGAATAACAATATCCTGAATGCCATATGCCTTCATTAAAAGGTGAGCTTGGGAATATTCTCAGTTTCTGCTTTCTCTGCATTTCTTGAGCAGACTCCAACCTCACGGTAGTCAGCAGCAGCAAGCAGTGGGGAGCTGCAGTTTTAATAACAAATTGCGACTAGTTGCTACTGGCTGCAAAGCAGCTCCCACTGAAGCACACAGCCCTCGAGGTTGCGGGAGAGTACACAAGTATTCAATTTATTAGATGGTCTTTCGAGTGAAATGCATCAAAGTCTATGCAGACCCTTTGCTGTGGGAGATATTACTCTCAGCTGAAACTAGGGATAGGGTTCTCTAATTTGCACAAACCTATCCATTTACAGCAGACAATATCGTCATTAAGGGCTGAGAAGAGGAGGAGGGGGAAGGAGGCAAAAAAAAAAATCACCACTGCACTTTAAAGAGAACATTACAGCCAGCTGTTTACAGGGGGTGAATTTGCTGTGAACACGCAGCCCTGAATTCAATGACAGCAATGCTCTCAAAGGCTTGAAATGCAGTTTTATGGCCTTAACTGCTAATCACATAGACTTAGTAATTTTGTCAATGCAAATTATTGTCATTTCTTATTTATGCAAGAAGAGATTATCCAAAGCGCCAAGGACAGCCAAGCACCCAATTCCTTTCAGAAGTCAGCATGCAAACTGGCTCCCTGGATCTGTCTGTACCAGCAATGCCCACACACATTTTGGTGCAACTAATGGGCTCGAGCTTTTTACTGAATTATCCTTATTTCTGGGGGATTTATTTTGATTTTCAGAATCTGAGTTCTAGACAAACGAATTCTCCGTTCAGTTCAACTAGGCATTCCAATGTATTTTGTTTGCATTAGCTACACTCTGCTGCATTAGTAATGTCCCATCATCTCATATTAGTAGTCTGCTTTGCTAATATAGGATAAGTCTTTCACGCAGTACAAAGTCTTCTTGTGTTGGCTGCTGCTTTCCTTTGTATTTCATTATATACAGAGGCACAGAGCTCTGTGGAGGAATTTCTTCAATACTTCATGTTAAATTTACCCAATGAAATAATCAGAAGACATCACTCTCACTTAAATTTAAACACAACTATAAATACTTCCTTTTCTTCCTCATAGCTTTGCAAACACAAAGAGATTGTTACAGTGACTTCATTTAACTGGGAGAAGTTCATTTGGCTGACATTTGGAAATGTAGGCATTTCAATTGCTACATCTTAAACAAAAAAATCCAAGACATGAAAAATGAAGGAATATTTACAAGACACCAAAAGGCTTTTTACTCCTCTTTCTCCCAACACCATTCCCAAACCTGTTCATTCCCAAACCACAGCAGTGAGAGGAAGACCCTTAAAAATAGTACTACCACTTTTGAGCATGTTTACAGAAAATCAAATCCAGCTTAAATCAACATGAAGACAGAGCTTCAAAATGTTTCTTCATGCTACTGCTAGTACAGGGTCTAAAGATACTTTTTTCATGTATACATCTCAGATTTTTCTATAAGGACTAGAATATAACTGAGCTCATTTTGTTCTTTACCCTCAGATCTCAGTACCAGTAGGACAACTCTGTGGCCCAAAAGGAAAAGCATCACTGGAAGCTCCAACATTTGAGGACAGTCTGCAGGGAAGCAGATGAGACCAAGATAACTCACTGAAACACCACTGAGTACTTTGCTAGAGGAGCCAAGCAAGAAAACAACTATCTACCTAAACAGTATGCAGCTATATTAATGTCCATCCATAGCTACCCTAAGGTCCTATGTACACTTATATTAGAACATGGAAGAACGTGAAAGGAAAACATGTATTTATATGAGATAAGTGAGAAAGGGGAATATAATATTAAATGGGGAACTGTGTCCAAGCTGTTACTCAAACATCAGCTTCAGGACGCTTCCCTTCATCCTTGACACATCCATACCATATGCTCCCTCTGGCCCATGCTGACACTACCATACAAGTACAATATCAAGGTTAGTATCTTACAGCTTAGACATTTGTCAAGTCTTACAGAGCCAAGCCTAACTCCAGACAATGAGTTCCTATCACAGAATGTTTTTTTTTATATATATAATATTGACATTTTAGTAAAATGACGAGAGGGAGGAAGACCAGACACATTCTTGGGTCAGATGCAGCAGAAAAGATTTCTCCCTAACTGGAGTGCAAAGCCAACCCAGATGGGTGCTGATTTCATCATTACAAGCTATTGAAGACACATAGCATTCAAAAAAGTAGTTGAGAGATGTTTCAGAATTTATTTGAACTAACCTTTGTATCTCTCCTGACTAGTTTCAGTGCCTCAGGTGATATGTAAAGTTGCTAATGATCATTACTATTTACTGCATGATAGTGCCTGAAATATAGTTGTGAATCAGCGCTCAACAGGATAACACAGGACAGATAGATGGCTCCTGTCCAAGAGGTGTCCAAAGCCACGAGGAATGTGAGAGTTAAACACTTTACTCAGAGCTCTCTCCAAAATCTGGCCTTTTGAAAAAGGAAAACTATTCTAAATGTGACCAGGTATGCACTAATAACAGGGAGAAATAGATTTTATTATCTACTATGTGTATTCTGAAAAGATTCTTAGGATATTCAGCCAGGGGATGTCTTGGCCAGACTAGAATTATGTTAAGATATTTAGAAGGAGTGATCTATCACCTCTCTAATGGAGCAGAACATTTAGGACATGAGTCTCTTCATATTAAACTCTGATCTGGCACAGAAGTGAGTGCTGGCCACGTCACACCAAGACCAAGAAAATTCTATTGGCATCCATCTTAGAAGAAAAAAGTTCAGTTTCAGTATATTGATTTTAAAGGAGCTATTATAATATGTTGCTTGTATTAATGCCAGACTAGACAAGCTTATTTGAAAATATGTCTTTTCTGAAAGTACAGTTTTATTCCTAAGATAGCTACCAGGGAATTAAATCCTAAACTGTTAGCTCTTTATTTACTTATTTATTACTATTTTTCCCTATTTCACTACCTGTTCTATAGAAGGATTTGGGAAAATTATATACCAGAGAAGAGAATCTGTTTTCTATAATTCATCCCTCAAATTTTTGGCTTTCCATTATCATACATGGCTTTGATTCTTCAATATCGACAGCTACTGCAGACTCCTTTCTTGTGTTCCCCCACTGGGAAACTCAATGATAATGGACTCCTATATGGATCTCAGTGTCCAGGTGAACATACCACAGAGAAGGGTTGGACAGAATGGATGCAATCTGCCCCTCACTGTTTTGTTTCTACATCTGGATCTTCACATAGAAAATGCTGACTGCTGAGCATATATCATTTACTAGTAATTCAGAATTAATTGTATCATTCATTTTTGTTCACCATCTAATAGGAAAGGATGAACTTTCTGAAGCATTTTAACAAGTCAGAGTAAAATTCATCAAAAAAATGAGTGCTTACCTCAAAATGTAGTTAGAGGACTAGACAGCTCTCTTATTCCCAAGTTAATGAGAAGGAAAACAGTAGGATTATTAATATTGAAGCTGACAGCATCAAAACCAAAATCTCCATTCACATCCAGAGAGCCAGATTTTACTGCCCAAAATATTGTGTTTTGACCTAACCAAGCTATGCAGTGCCAGCTGTGCAACAGCTCCTCAGATACTGATGTATGATGGACACTAAGATGTGAAGAATTCTGACAAAGTGATACTGGAATGGTTAAAGATGTCAGCTTAATATCACTGACCTTGTGAAGGAGACAGTGAGGCAAAAATGGGGCTATGCGTGGTGCATGCATACTAGAAAGCTTCTGGTTTGCATGGTGGTTCTGTTTGCTGATGTCAAAGAGACTTCAGTGTGATATAGCATTAATATTGTCTCACATGTCAGGTAATGCAAATACAGAAAATTACGAGTCGTGTGAGCATGTACTGAAGATGAGCTCTGTGACATCCATTATGTAGAAGCAAAATCATCTTACCTCATGAAAGACGGCAGCTTGAAGGCTAAATTTAATGAGTCTGATTCTGATCTTGTACCAGGCTAAACCAAAAGTGACTCTATTTCAGGTAATGGAAATGCACTGCTGTTAAGCAAAAAGGGAGTGAGTTTATTAATGCACGCAGCTACGCTTCTGTACAACCTGACAGCCTACTAAGGGCTGCTATTCATTACTGTCTGATTTCTGACAGTCATCATAATTGTTATTAGAAAACCTCCAGCAACACAAAGTTGAGTTAGAAATTAAAAATAAGCCACCGGTACCTTTAAATGTGCCACGAGCTCTGTTTCTGGCACTGGTATCTCGGAGCAGAGGCTTACAGTTCAGTGCAGACAGTTAGCAGGGCGCTGACAGCAACATGTTGGTACAAGACCGTACTTCTCTCCTTGGTTTTGTTTTAATTAAAGCTGCATTTATTTTTTAAAGCAGGTCATAAAGCTAACCTACTCTGACAACACAGAATTACATTATAAAATTGTTCCTTATAATAATTATAAATCTCTGCTAAAGCAAATTGAAATGAAATTAAAGTACCGCCATACGTTGCCTTTCTTCCTGATAGGAGACGAGGAATTCATCTGATCAGAATTATCACTGATTGCTCAGAGTTTGCAGTGAGGATGTACTCAGAAATGAAACCTCCAGCTTCCTGCTCCTCTGCTGTGTCAGAGCTTCGACTTCAGAGGGTGCCCTGTAAGCCCCAATATCTCACTTGGCCCTACCTACACCACATGGCACAACTACAATGGGGTTCAGCAGCACTCTTACACCAGCTAAGGACAGCACTCTCCAGGTAAATGCAGACCTTCTACACTCTCAGAGGGAATGAGAAATAAAACAATGGTGTCATCGCTTCATTTTAAGCAAGGCACTTAAAAAAATAAAGAACATATATGCATATACATTTCCAAAATGGCTGAGTGAAGCAGGAGGATTTCAGAAAGTCGGTTATCCGGGGTGACATTACTTATATGCCATGTATGGAAAATGTGGGGTGGAATTTCCCTGAAAACAGCCCTTCCCACAGGATTTCTGGCACTTTGGGTTCTACTCAGCTAGAAACCCTGAGAGGACAATCTCTCTCTTTGTGCTCGAGTCCTCCTTGGCTGGACTGGAAACCAGGGACCCGATCCTTAATTTATGTAAACAGGAAGAAATCTGTTGAAACAAATAGAGAGGAATTAAGAGAAATTCTCAGTCTAAAATGATAATAAAGAAAAAGATTACTAAATCCTTCAGGACGTCAAAAAAACACAGAGCAAATCCCTTCATAGGAGTGAGTGGGATGAGAAGGAGAAATTTCTTTTTCCTTTCCTGATGTCCTGCCCAAAACAACAGACATTTTTTGTTAGGAAGTTTGCAGTCAGGGTAACCCCCATGGCCAACTGCAATGAGGTACTTGCTATTTTGGCTCAGCCTGCATGGCTCTGACACAGGAACCAGAATCAGCCTCTGACTTCAGAATTTACTGAGTCAAGAACTGCAGGATGAGAGAACACAGAGGGCTATGATAGGTGCACAGATGAGAATCACACGTTATATGGAATGTCAAAGGATGTCAGTGCTTGAAAAGTGTAGAGATTATTTCAGTATGGTCATTCAAACAGTGGACCGAGCAGTCAAAGGACATAGAATGTGTTAAACATGGAGGTTAACTTCAGCATACTTCAAGTGAAATGGTCCTGTTATTTGGGAATGTAATCAGTGAAAAACTGAGCATTCCAGCTGCTCCAAACAAATGAGCTGTAGAAGCTCAATGGTGGGGATGGCAGAGCAGAGTGAGAGGGATCTGGTGGGATCATGCAGAGATCCACTGTGAGATACCCAGTCAGAGCTTCCATTCCTTGCCAAGGTAAAGAGAAAGGGGATGTCCTACATAACAGCACAGCAGCGCATTAAAGGATGGCTTTCCAGGGTTGCTTCTGTGTCTCCCTCCACTCTGACACCTAAAGCATTTTCTAGTTGAAACACCTGGAGTTGGTGCTTGCAACTCAAAGTATTACTTGTTAGAGGAATGTAATTTACTTTTGCTGAATCTCTGGAGGGAAACTCCATCAAGCTGGTGTTATTTTAGTTTCCAGAAGGAAACCCCAGCAAACTAAACACAGAGCAAACTGTGCTGCTGGCAGAAGCTAGCAGAGACGTTATGGGAACTTTCACTAATTGCTGCATTGCTTGGCAGGCTGAACTGGTTACCAGTTTGTTTCTAGTTGCAATGGAATCCAAATTCCCAGTTTGGATCTCTCTGAATAAAGCCTAGCATGGTTTGGATGCTGCATCTCCTTTCATCTCTGCAGATGTTGAGATCAGCTGCAATCTTGCATCTAACTGCTCTGAACTCTTTGTGTGTGCAGGTGGGACTGACATACACCTTCATGCATGAAGGCATTTCCTAATCAGGACCTTCAGCTTAAATAACTACTTGCTTTCCCTAATGCTTTGGCACAATTAAACTCTATCGCCCTCCAAAGCATCCAGCAAGGCTGGCTATTCACCCAGGTTCCTCAGGCAGATTTTTCAGGAGGAAGTGGAGGCATGGATGGGGATGGGCGAGAAGGAAAACTGTTGTTCGTATCAGATATGGGATGATGCTTTCAACTGATTTGCAAATGCTCTGAGATAACACGACTGAGACAGAGGGGGAAACTGAAAAAAGATGCAGATACATCAAAAAAATCACTTCAGGTTATGGAGTAACTGTTGCTACTTAGATTACACTTTTCCAAATGTCTGATTTCTCCACAAGTGGCATCGTGGGTAAACAGGGAGATGGTAAGTAAAAATCAGCCCTAAAGAGCTACAGGTATGTGAATAGTGAGGAGCTGTGGCTGATCTCTAGGAGCCCTATCAGCTGTGAGGGAACACAGCAGCTTAAGCTTCTCATTCTAGAGTGATTCCACTCTGTGGCAATGTTCCTGTGGCATAGCCCATGAGCATCTAAATGGCCAGAACAAGAAGCAGAAGTCTTTCAAGCTATTCCTAACACTGAACAAGTCATTTCAATTCCCTCTTCTGCTGCTCTTTGCCTGTCATGCCATTCTTACAGCCAAAATCATCTTTCTTTCAAGATCTCTAAACCTTTTGGGGCAACAACAGTGCCTACGTGCTTGTCCATACAAGTGCTAGAACAGCAGGTCCCAGTCTTGGTTACAGCCTGCCAGTGCTATTACAGAATACCTGGTAATAATGGGAAAAAAGGATGAAGTCATTCTGAGTTCTCATCCCATTTACTTACCACCCATGAAAGTTTCTATATTAAAAGCATTCACATCTCTGAGAGGAGAACAGGTTTGCCAGATCCCTCTGGACCCAAACTTGGAGAATGCTATTTTCTCCCTCACCTCTGTTTGCCTTGATAAAGCAGGTTCCAGCTAAATCTACAGGAGTGTCTTTCAGGAGGCAAGGGTTAAAAAGAGCTATTGTTCAGAGATCGACCTCTTTCCATGTCCTTATCATTGACAATAGCAAGTATGAGCTCTGTGTCCCACATAGCTGCTGGTGATCTAGATATGTCCTCTCTTTTTCCTTGCAGAAGCTTGAAACACTGTTGATAAGTTACAGGAATCTGGATAACAGATACAGAAGCATGGGTTCCATTCAACACTCCCATACTAAACTGAAGGAGTCACTAAGCAGAGGAAGTTTGGAATGGAAGCCAACAGCTGGGAATGGATGCCAAGATGAAGTCCTCAAAGAGTACCTTGAAGGGCAGCTCCCGTGAGATCCAGGGACTGGGTGTAAACTGCTCTGACTTCCCAGGACCGAGTGTTTTACAGATGTAGAGGTCTGGCCAGAGAATATAGCCATGTTACACTGGTAGCTTAAGCATTAATTTTTGGCAGGAGTGCAAGTACAAGCAGCCTTCACTTCAGGCCTACATGGTTCCTTGACCAGTGTTGGTATGATCCTTCACAATACTCAAAGCCATCCTCTAGGAACTGCTGCCCACACAGCCCAGCCAGCTTGTGGTCCCAATACCTCACATTATCTAGAATATGAACAGCAGCATCAATCACTCATCTGTCTCTTCTTTCTCTCCTTTCCACCCAGCCTAAATAAGCACACCCTGGACTTCTCCCTCATACTCTCCACTAAACTTCAGGCCAAAACAACAGGAAAAAAAAGCCCCCCCCAAAGGATGCACTTGCCTCAACACCCAGCCCCATCCACACTCATTCAGAATATTTCACCCATATCAATTAAATGTTCTGCAATCAAGCTGCATGCACATCACACCGATAAATAAACTGAGGGCCTGAGCAGTGATGCTGCAAGATCATAGAGCGAGCTAGCGGTGGAAACAAGAACACAACTCGGGAGTCAGCTGCTAACCACATAAGCTATTCCTGCTGCTGGCCTGGAAAGTAGAAATAATGGTTTGGAGTCCTTCAGTTTTCATTATTAGCTTTTTGGATGAGTTTCGCCTAAGGGGAATGAGTTATTCTCCTCTGTTGCATCAGTATGTTTCACTTCAGCTGAATTATGTGTCACTTTATGGTAGGGCTGTCTTCGTTGTGTTTTTTTTTCTCCTCAGCTGCGCTTAGGGAGATCTTTGTGAACATCTTGTCTGACAAATTCTGCACCACCCACATAACCGCTTTCAGGCAAACTTAGCAGAGTCAGAGACTGAGCTGAGCCCGCTTATCTCTGGCGGATCTTGTTGCTAATTGCAAACTCCAAGGCCCAGTGGCCGGAGCAGAGCGTGGCACTCAGATTTAAGTACATGGTGCCGTGCTTTGTTGTTTTGTCCTTGTGGCTTTGGGCAAGTCACAGAATTTGATTGATAGCGTGTTCATTTATGGGCTCATTTGTTTCGAATGAAAGTTTCAGCCAATGAAAAAGCTACTTGGAGCCATACTTCTATGTTTTTTTGGTAGGGAGAAGAGATTATATGAAAAATAGCATCTTATCCCACATGGAAACATAATTTTTTTTTTCCTCCTTTTTCTGTTTTAGTTTCCTGAAATCAAACATGGAAAAATAAATCATCCTTAAATTAAAACTCAAAGAAAATCCAGAAAAGAAATTTCTGCTTCAGCAACCACTTCTTTCTTTTGGATAAATCTTTGCTGGAAGTTTTCAAGCAATAGCAAAGGGGCAGAGAAAGGCCTGGTTTATAGCCTGCCTTGTCTTGATCCAGCTGCTTCGGTCTTGAATGCCAACAAATACTGGTGACTTTCAAAAATCCGTAGGTTGTTTTGGATGATATTTAGTTAAGCAATACGTCTCATGAACAAAATAGTCTTGATTACATTATCTAGCAGAATAAAAACAGATGGCAATGAAGTAAGTATTTATCTTCCTGGTGAATTTTAATACACATGGAAGCGAGGGCACAAAAAGACTGTTCTAAACTTGGCATAATAGGGTCACTGGGGGCTACGAAAGCTTTTTCCAACCAACTCTACTCATGCACCTAATCTTGACCTGAAGGCAATGTTAATGCTATAACCTTTTTCTGCTTGAGCTGAAACATCTTATTTCCACTTCCTCTTCCCAGCCTTCTCCTCAGTAGGAATTGCTCTGCACCAGCACAGCTGTACACCATCTAGTGACCCAGCACAGCAGCACAGCTAAGTACACATCTGTGTCAGCGCAACAAGATCGGGCAGATGAGAGCAATCCAGGGCAGAACAGAAAATTAAGAGAACGGCTTACTGGAGTCAATAATCTAAGCACTGCCAAATGCTGAGAGGTTCACTGGTGCTTACAGCAGTTGGGAGAATATCAATGTACTTCTGATGAAAAGCTTGCCCATCCCCATGCTGGGTGTTCAATGCTTTCTGTGGTTATGGCCACAGCAGCTTCTGAGCTGGTAGCAGGCTCCTGTCATACCCCTTTACCTCCCGTTCAAAGATCAATGCCTGCTGCTCACGTTTGTGCCCCTTGTGGTTAAACAGAACAGCAGATCACTCCCCAAAGCAATTGCCTGCAGTGCAGGATAAGTGCAGTCAATGCAGAGAAGCTGCTCTTGGGGGCAAAGAAGACAATCCAGCAGGACAAAACTGAGCTCTGAACCTTTCATAACGCAGTGCATTTATCAGCCTGGGTGGATGCTGAATTTCATTATCCCTTCAAATTGCTGCATATTTGTTCAAAGGAGTTTTCTCTTGTTGGTAGGGCCACCCGACAAGAACCAGCACGTTCCTGTCTGACAATGACGTTAACTGCCTTTGGAACAGCAGAAACAGCCGCACCAGCCAAGCAGTGCAGTCTGCCAGCCTTCAAGATACATGCACTGGAGTATTCCTTCAGACACCTGCCAACCATGATCCATCCCCTCCTGCCTCCCCTCCAGGTGAAACTCTGATTCAGCACCTTAAACAAAACCACAAAACCTGCTTGGCGGTCTGGGAGCTCACTCGTCTCCCTCTTCCCTCTACCACAAGTCTCTACATGCAGCCGTGCTGCTGCCCAGGGGCTGGAGCATAGGAGCAGGGTGCATTTGCTAACAGCTTGACACTGAGAAATTGATGGGGAGGGAGAGCAATGCAGCTGATGCTCCCCCAGCCTGGCAAAGATGTTCAGACTTGCGCTTGCAAAAGCATCCTGGGCTTTGTCACCCAGACAGACCTGTACTGGGGAGAAGTTTGATGTTTTGCAAAAGTCTAGAGCTTTGCTCCCAACCATTTATATGTATTTTCTTCACACACACCCTCCCCCTCCCATATAATATACTTGTGCTTTCCTCTTGCTAAGTGGCTTAAAGTGACAGTGCAGTAACAATACAGTAGAAGGATAATTCCAAGGGCAGCTATTGCTTCAAGCAGAAACACCAGAGCCTTCCCAGCCCCAGACCTGCCCTGGCCCCCAGAACAGGATCTCATCAGATGGGAGGAAGGCTGAGAAACAACTATCTGCTTGACCAGAGTTGGCTGGGGTTCCTCCTCAGTCTGATACAACCTTTGCTGACATTGCCGTACATGCCTGACTCATCCCAGTCATCACTGCAACCCCTTCTTTTCTGAGGGTTTTTTGTGTGTTTTTTTTAAGCGTTTGATGAGTTTCTCATAGTTCTGTCAGGTTTATTTGCACTCTGAAGCCTGTTAGACTTCTTTGTGTGCTTTCACCAATCTCCTGCAGCACAGAGCCCAAGCTGAGAACTGGCATAACCTCTGCCCATGTAATTCAGCGAGCCTCTTTCTCCTCTTCTTCACTGATAAGTTCTTTTATTTCCTATTGTAACTCATTTTTTTTTTGTCATGTTCTCTGTAGACACAATCAAATAGATCCACAGGAACTATCAGAAGCAGCCTTTTCAATGTAAAGTGTTTAACATTTTTCTGTTCCCTTAACAAAAGTACAGGTGTATGAACTTCTGACTAAGTGAGAAGGGCAAACGTATTAGCTACAGATATCAAAAGAAAGGCAGAAAGAATTGCCATCCTACCTAATAAACCAAGAAATTCTGGGAAATGTCATACAGAAAGTGGACAAGATGAATAACTCTTTCCTCACTGCTGTCTATCTAAAGGAGCCCAAACACGCCAGGAAAAAAAAGCATTAGCCCACAAAACTGTTTAGGCTGGTTTAGGTTAATTTCTCTCCCAACCTGAGTGGCTGCAGTGGTTGAAAACCAACATCCCAGCACCCCTGAATTTGAACTTGGATCTGAACTTCACCATTGTAGCCTCTCCCCCTCATCATTATGTCAAATCTAAAGATATGAATTTTACACTAGATTAATCATTAAATAAACACATTCCAGTTAACATACAGCCTTCCCCGAATGGAAACCCTGGCTATGGCCTATAGTGCTTCTGCTTTAAACTCTCTTTGTGCACAGTCTCCATCTCCACATGGAATCTCTCCTGAACCATTTTGCCTGGGATCTACTGTCTGCATAGCAGTCTTCTCATTCATGTTCTGTGGGGTGTTTTCTTTGTGATAATAGAGACCTGAAACATTCCCTATAAACAAAACACAAAGTAACTTCAGAAACCTCTGGTGCTCTTGAACTTAAAGCTGAACCCAGAATCCTTGTTCTGGGCAAGGACATGAGTTTAAAAACAAACAAGTAACACACTCCAGAGCTCAGCTAGATCTTTCCCTTGTGAGACCATCCATCGTGTCCAAGCTACAAGCAGTTTGGAGCATTGCTGAGCTGTTTTCTTCTCCCAGATGGTGAGGCACGTTCTTCTCATTCACTGAATTTGTTTTTATTTAACAGTTGTCACCAAGTAAATATGACATGAAGCAGGAGGGAGGACAGGACCACATTTTTGCCTGATTTGTCTCTCCATTGCTGTGGCTATAGTGGATAGCTACCATGAACAGCCCATTCTTCTGCCCATGCTGCTGCTTCTCTGATCTGTGCTGCTCATCCTGGCATCTGCCTACTTGAAAACAAACTATTGATAAGGAAATATCTCTTGCGTGGAGTAGCTTAGGATAGGTTATATAAAAACACATTTCAGTGCCTTTGGATTCATCATTCTCTTTCACATCCTTCCTCCAGTCTCTCCTCTCCTGTTTTACCTTGTTTCTACATGCCTAAGCCTTGCTTTAAGTAACAGTTCTCTGATTCTTTGCTTCTTCTCATACCCAGCTAATTATTTTCAATTCATTGATTTTCCACATGGAGATAAATGGGTTATTCAGCTCACAAAGCCTGTATACACACAGTCGTGAGCTAACCATAGGTATGGGAAGGGGGGGGTTATATGTATTTGTGTGGTTGATCACCTTCCTGATGATCTTGTGTAACAAGCTAAAAGAGTTTCTTCTCTTCTTGCTCACTGCAGAAATCCATCCAGCTTCAGACTTATGCCAATGAGTAATTGCATTTCACAGGGAGTAAGAAGTAACAAATAAAGGCCTGATAAGTTTGCAATAAGGAAATTGCTAACATATGTCTTTCTTATGTCTTTAATTACAGCAGCTAGTGGGGTTTGGATGCAAAAGGGCCAAGCATAATGGCAAAGCACCATCACTCAGCTGCAGGTGATGCGGGGTCAGCACCAGCCCTTGGGTCTCACTCCTGTACCACAGCCTGCACTAACACATAGGGTGGATGCAAACAAACCACCTTTCATGTGGTTCCTCCTGCCAAAAATCACTTCCTAAGTCCAGTGCACAACATAGCATCAATGTCACAGCCAGGACAGGAATGAGAAGTGTCAGATTCACTACTGATGGAAAGCTGTCACGTAAACACAACCTCTGGGTAGGAAAGATTAACTCTGATCTCACTAGCTTATCTGACAACTGAGATCCCATGGAACTATGATAACATAGGGCTATAGATTTCAGGCTAATATGCCTGGTCATCTGAGGAGCGAGTCACGTTAAACTTTTTCATGCTTTAAAACCTCCTCTATTAGCAGTTTCCACACCCCTCTTTTATCAATAAAGTGTGAATATAACCAAGCTTAGACAGAAATACAGATATCACCAAGGGACTTAGGGAGAATAAGGGAGAAACAAGAATAAATGGCTAAGATGTGAAATTAGAAGAAAAAAAAATAAACAGAAACTTTGGCAAAGTAGTTACTGTTTAGCAAGTCTGCACTGAGTAATTCTTGCCTTCCTTCATAATGGTAGCCTAAATTCTCTGCCTCATTGAGATCCATTGGTGTGCTTGACTTACTGGAACGTGACCCGCAGATTTATAGTTTATAGCTAAATGCTGCAGGTTTCACTAATTTCAAGTTATGTTCAGAACACCAAAAGTCAACCTACATGCTGATATACGGATTAATATATTCAACTTCGGTAGAAATCCAGACCCTGCAGTGAATCTCTCCTTGAAGTTCTAACATTGACTCTTGTCCTTACCCTAACCACACTGAAGAAGAAAAAAAAAAAAAAAAAAAAAAAAGAACTTCTAGGCCTTGCCTCCTTGCTAAAGCTGGATGGATTCAGTTGGGTTCCTGGCATAAAACTCCCCCAGATCTACAATAGCTTCATCAATGGTCAATGCTTGAAGAAGCCTACGCTGTCGCAAATGGAGTGAGTTAAAACAAATGCACCTCAATTAGCATTACTGGTAATATTTGACTCAGATTTAGAAGTAACACCGAAGGTACAGTTTTACCATCAACATTTAGGAATGAGGACATCAGGCACATGGAATTTAGGACAAAACAGGTAGTTGGGTTGCATAATGCTATAACGTGATGCAAAGTACAACGATAACAGTGGAATCCCAGGCTACAGCAGACAAGAATAAGCCTAAATGCAGCAGCTATAGACACAGAAACAAAGGAAGAAAAACTGCTTACCTTTAGAAGGCCTTCAGAAGGCAAGGATCTCCAGCAAGATACCCTCACCTACACTGCCAACCCTTAAATGAGGTCTGGGAAGGGGTGAATCCTGGCTCCAGCCCTTCCAGTCACTAAGGTGTATTGCATACAGCTGAGCTCTCCTGGGTTGGCCTTGCCTTCCCACCAGGTGCTCAATCACTGCTTCAGGCTATGACTCAGCATTTCTGCTATGGGGTGACATGGGGAGACATTGCTGAAGAGCAAAACAGAATTAGGCCTAGGCAGGAGAATTTCTTTTAAAACTAATTTGAGAAGTAGGTGGTGTGAAGGCCAAAACATGTCCAGATATTACTCATTTTCCCCCAGTGTTAACCCCCAACACAAATTAACGTCAGTCATGTTCCTCTTCCCTCTCTCAGACACACGTTATTCGTCAAGCCATGTTGCCTTAACACTTCCTAACAGCCCAGAATAAATGGAGCCTGACCAAGGAAAAAGAGAGCAACATGGCAACTTCTGGAAGGAGCAAGTTTGTACTTTGCTGACCGCAGCCTCTTGTTAGGCCATCACAGCACATGTGCGTCCTTCTCCTGTTCTGGCTTTTGTTGAAAATGGCTCAAGGTACAAAAAACTGAAACTTCCTGTTGGGCGAGGAGCAGATCAGTGTGGGTAAGGTAGCGTGGGCAGGAAGGCATGCGAGCATCTGGTTTGAATAGCTGTGTGCATGCAGTATCAGCCAACTTTCTGTAGGTTTCATGGTTGTTGGCTTTTTTTATCCCGGAGCTTTGGAGGACCCACCCTCCTTCTGCCTCCCAGGAAGGCCACAGGAAAGCTTGCTGGAAGGGGGTCTGCCTCCTCTCCTAGAGGAGCTGCAGAGGTTTGAAATGACTCTGCAAGGCCACGGTGTGCTCTGAAAGGTCGAGTGTGTCCTGTGAGATTTGGGAGACAGCAGGGCCTGGTGCCATGATGTGCTTCCGATGGGAAAGCAACGTGTGAGGAGCCAGGCGACCGCGCGGCCTGCAGGATACACATTCCTAAACGTCACTTAGCCATACAACCTGCGAGGGCGGAAAAGTGGGCAGATGGAGAAATAATATTTTCATTGAAAATTCCCTACCTCTAAGATATTTCCTGTCAGGTTCCCTTCCAAGGAGGACCAAGGAGAGGGAGGAGGGGGCTGAGGTAGGATGTGTGGCAGTGGGTACGAGTTTGTGATTCCTCAGATCTCACCATTTTGAGAGCATTTAACTCAATCCCCTTTCCTTTTCCCCCTCCCTAGAAAAGGATCATGCTAAGCATTATTGGAGCCAGAGGCAGTTTGGGAAGTGAAATAAACACCTGACTGTTAAATGCTAAAGGTTTACTCAACCAAAAATAAAAATAGTTCTGGTTTCCTCCACCAAGCTCTAGAATTACATTCATCAGCGCACATGAGCTGGAGGTTTGTGCAGGGGGAGCCTTGAAAGGTTGAAACTCCTCAGAGGGAAAGTTCGGAGGCAATGAGACAGGCCTCCCTCAGCCTTGTGAGACATCTTCTACACCGAGAAAATGCTGCAGCTGTTTTCCTGGTGCAAGCTAAAAATAAACTCCCTCCTCCTTTCCTTGCTGCTCGTATCAGTTTCGTGGGTGCCATCACAAAACCAAGATGTACAGAGCGATGTACCAGACACTCAAGGTCCCCTCTGTGCTGTCTGAGGGGCATAAGATTGCTGTGCCAGCAGGAAACGTCAAAGAGTTTTATGCCAAAGTCATGGCAGCCTTGGGGATTCAGGAGCCTTAAGCGGTAAATGATAATTGAGTCTCAGAGCTGGGCAACATTAAGGAGTGGCCCCAGTATGATCAGAAATCGTGATGAGAACACCGTTATACCATGAATCCTTGCTGGAACCCTTTTTTTTTCCTGCAGCTCTGCCATCAAGCTGAAGACATCATATTGCTAGAGCTGATTTGTACCTCTGTGCACCTCTGCAAAACCATCCTGCTTACCTCCAAAATGCAAAGTGGAAAACTGTATTAAGAAAGGTGTTTGACACACTTGCAGTATTTTGTCAGGTCATCCACAGTTGGACTAGGAAATACCATTTAACACGTGTGAGATAGAGAAGATTCCTTCTCTGTATGGTGACTGCTTGCTGATTCCCAAAGCATGCTGACTTGTAAAGTAGCCCAGAAAGGATATATGTGAACAAAACCAGACTTCAATAGCAATTGCAGCATCTTGTGTAGATATTTTTCTTCAGGTAGCAAAACAGATTAACCAGTCTGGAGGAAAGGAGACTCATTTTGCACATTTTCAGGTCAGGGAGGGAAACAAGGTGACTAATGGGATTTCAAACTTGCATCCCTATTCAAGACAAGTAACACACGAATGGCTTCATAAAAATGTTCACATCATTCCCTTCCTCAACTGAAATGAAGCAAACCCATGGGATCCAGAATTACTCAGGACTCCCAGATAGATAAGCTGGAATCTGTATGGTAAGGACAAAACTCCCCACCATGTGTCTGCTCCCAGGAAATGGGAAGCCTGAAGGGAGAGAAACAGCCAGTCTGAGCCAAGGTAACAACAAAGCTGGATTAGCATGGAGCTGCTCTTGCTGAAAAGAAATTTGCTGTAGTTAACCAGAAAGTTTTAGGGTAAGAAATTACAGAACAATTTGGGCAAAGAGAAATAAAAGCCACCTGTTTAAAGTTACCCTTTAACCTATTCACTCTGCCTTCCCTCTTGCTTTCTCTGTCTTTCAAATTCTCCCAGTATCTCTGTTTTCCATAGAAGCAAATCTTCCCCAGGGAAAGTCAATTCTGAAGGCAATTTTCCAAAAACCATTTGGCAGAATTGGCCAGTACTTCAACTGCAAACATGAAAAGGCATTTATTCCACTAACTCAAATGTAGTTTGGAAGAGACATTACTGAACTTGTTTTAGGAATATACTTTGACTGCATCAGTTTTATTGCTTCTTGTATAAATGTCAAACTCAATTTGCCTCAAAGCAGAAACAAACTCAAAGTACACGGTAATGTATATATTACATACAAAAACAGAGGGGAAAAAAAGTGTTATCTCCATAGTAAAGTCAAGCCCATTGCATGTTAATTGTGCTCATCGTACGCACTGAATATTTCAGTAGTGGGAAGAAAAAGGGTATGTGAGCCTGCTATTGTGGACTGTATTGTTAAGGTGGATAAAGGATACAAAATCCTGAAAATCTAATATTTCTTAAACTGTGATTGCCTAATTTTATAATCTTTTCTTGTTTTTTCTTTTCTCTTTTCATTCCTTAGAAGAGTTGTTCCTCTGTTGTGTAAAGAACACGGTAACCCCATCCTGCTTGTTTCTCTGTTATGTAAAGAACTTAGTAACCCCATCCTTTGTGCACCATCAGCAGGCTTTAACCTCGCACTGTTAGCACATCAGCCCACTATTTTGAGACCCAGGGCACTAGAAGCAAAGCATATATTTTTTTTGTCTTTTCTTGGAAAGAGGAGGGGTAGAGAAAATCAAGTCTTATAAATTCCTGTTTCAATCAGTACTTATTGCCAAATTTTCTAGCAAGAAGCGAATTGGCTATTTCAAAATGCTTTATCTCAGCAAAACCAGAGTTGGAATTTCTTGGGGGCTAAAGGAAGAAAGCACATCTTTAATCCAAAGGTTATCTCCCTCCTGAATTTCAGATTTGCTGCAGACTATGCGGGAGATAGAGCTTCCAGGGGAAAAAAAAAAAATAATAAAATAAAATAAAATAAAAGCGCAATTTCTAATAATAAATAAAAAGCATTAAGCAACCTAAATAATCCTATTTCTGCTATTTTACTGTACAATATAATTTGCAGAAATTTTAAGTATTCGGACAGCATAGATATTAAGTATTGCCATTCCTAAGTTATTACTGTGAACACATTAGATTTTGCCATGATTTCATTTGCATTTTAAGGTCTGATCCTGCAAAACCTTAACTTCCCTCATGTGAGCAACTGCAATGGCATCAGCAGTGCTTCTTATCTACATAAAGTTAATGTCTTGCACAATTATTTGCAGGATCAGGACATACATAAGACTGAAAATGCAATTACTTGGTGAGTTAAAAGAAGAAAATGCTCTTTGGAATAGTAGGTGAGATTCTCCACTGGAGTAAATGATATAGGACCCATTGAATTCAATGGAGCTATCCTGATTCACGCCCGCTGATATGGCCCATTAATTTTAGTGTATGAAAATGAATCTCTGCTCTAAAAATACCAATTAGTAATAAGCTTCGAGAAAGAGGAAAAAATCAATTTAAATTCATTTGGTGTAATGCACATTTTCTGTTGCTATTTTAGTTAAATTATTATTATGCATAATAATGTTAGGCCAGTAGGTGCTGTCACTTTAGGGACGTGCAGCTGTGATGGGTAGCATAAAAGTTAGTGATAGGGAAATTTCAGAGAAGTCCATCCATATCATACAATTATTGCCATTATGGTTTGGATTAGGGCAATATATTCCTTTCCTCCTCCTTCCCAAGATCTCATCCCCATAGTGCTGAGCACATAGAGATTACTCCAGCTCAGAACAATTTACAGTCTAAGTAGCAAAAAGAGAAGCAAAAAGGAAGAGGGGAAACTGAGGCGAAGACTGCTGCCAGAAAAAAGTGAGCTACGGCCAATCTCACGCCTCTTGACTCACAGCCAAGTGCATTATTCAGCACATCAGGTGGATCCTCAGGAGGTGTGTGTGCAAAAGGGAGCCAGTTTTGGCATTTAAACTGCCCAGAGACAAGCAGGCAAGAGAGATCCTGTGTGAACACTCAGCTCTGCAGGCACTGAAGTATCAAGTAGTGCATGGGGCATATCTGCATGCTCATTTTGCTTCTATTCAGTGCTCATCCCACGTGCATTTGTGCAAGGAAGATCATGCTCCTGTGATGGAAAATCTCTGTGTGTTGCCATTCAGCACTGGTATTTCATGAGTGATAACAGCCTTCTGGGATAAGTGGCATTTGAAAAAGATTCAAAGCTGGTTTCCTCATATTCCAAGCAATCCTGAGATAGCAATGATTCGTAGTCATAGTCAGATTACTCACTCTTACTCATTCTGCAAGAGAAAAAAAAAATAGGAAAAAAAGTAACTTGGGTTCAGACAGTCTACAATCAAAGGGTGGAACTCACGTCCACAGGACACTGCAGGGGCCAAAAGTACAAGCTGGTTCAGAAAGCAGCTTCAATTCCAGAAGAAGAAGGCAGCAAGGACTATTAATTCCCGTCACTAGCTGCAGATGAAGCAGAGAGGGCACGCTGAGGAGAGCAGCACCCATGGACTGCCTTGTCCTTACCATCCAACCTCAGCTGTGTGAGTGAACCCTGGGCATGTCACACCTTTGGTTCAGTGAAGTATGGCAGAGCTAAGCACGCAGCCTGGAGTTCACCCCAGTCCCTGTGGGTGAGGCATTCAAGCCCCACCACAGCCATTTAGGAGATTTCGATCTGTAGATGCTGTATTAGTGAGGTGGGCCGTTTGTTGTTATTGCTGTTGTTTATAACATTATATTGTTTGGTTTTGTTTTGCTTAAGAAGAAAAAAGAAACCAGTCATATGGTATACTAACTCAGATGGCTTATGGAGCTTTTTCATGGACTGCATTGGAAACCCACTGCTCGCTGCCTCTAAGTGCTCTAACTTCAAATAGTTACACACATTTAACACCCCTCGGGATAGTGCTAAAGCTGTCTTACACCAACCAAGAGTTCAGGGTCCAGAACGCAGCAAGCTGCGTGGTGTGACCTGGGGCTGCTCAGACCAGCGATATGGAAGGTTGCTATTTCCATCTCACCTTCAGCAGCAGCGTACAGAGGGAAGCCATCCTCAGGACATGAACTCCTTTCCTACCCACTGCCCCTCTGTTAGCAGTTTCACCTTGCTCTGCAGTTATAAAGCAGTATCTCAATGGCAGAGAAAGGGGAAAAAAACAAACCAACACTACCCAGTGTTTCTTCCTCTGAGAAACCTATTGACAGGCAGATCCTGTGGATTCCTCCCAGTACAGCTATCTTTGAACTGAGGACTTCTTAGTGAAGTTGGGGAGTTTCCTGGGGTTTTACTGTTTTTTTCCTAAATTGATTGTGGAATTTTTAAACAAGGTTGGTGCCTCTGATCTTTTTCTCAGTAGCTGCAAAATCTGTTTCTTCCCCCACAACTTGCTCTACAGAAACAAGGTACTGGAAAAATTAAAGGGGAAAGGACAGCAGCACCATTTGCAGAGCCAACCTCGGCTGAAACAAGGGCTATTCCTAATGCTTTGTGAGCAATCAGGTATCCCAAACAGCTTTCATCAGATTTGGGGCTTGTAAAATATTTCTGGATTAAGCACAACTGTGAAAGCTTCCTCTATATTTTGATTTGAATATTGGACACTCCTGAAGCTCATTAATCCCCACTGTTTGCTTCAAGTCCCTACTGTGAAATTGAGATTAATTATTTCTTGTGTGCAGTCTTTATCTAAGCTCTGAAAAATGGAGGGTTGTTTGTAGCTTTCTGCTTTTATTCAGTAGGTTTTCCGTGCGTTGTTCTGTACCTTTTTGTTACAAGGATGCTACCCTCACCTGTCACAAGGCAGTTTGATTTCAGTGAACACGGTGACTTCATCCCATACCTGGACCTGCATTTCAGTCTGTACCCATAGCTGCACGTGGAGAGGTTACATTGCTGTGAACATGAACCCTTCCCTGGGCTGGGCATCACAGGTGAGCGTGGCCATAAGAATGAGAGAAGCCTGTAGGGATGGAACAACACTGGGCTGAACCCTCAACCAGAGGCACAATGAGACATTTGTGGAGTGATAAAAGGTGGTAAAGACATCCATGAAAGCACGTGTTTTAATTTAGGGGTATTCTCTACTTTGCATTCGGCTGGAACAAACCCAAAAATGCAAGTACAGTATGAAATGTGAGCACAACATGTGGTTGATGCCCCATCCCTGGAGACTGTCAAGATGAGGCTGAAACAAGCCCTGAGCAACCTGATGTAGCTGTGGATGTCCCAGTTCAATGCAGTGGAGCTGAACTAGGTGACCTCCAGAGGTCCCTTCCAACTCTAAGGATTCCATGATTCTATGAAGAGTTTGGAAACCTTCAGCTTTCTTAATAACTTCTAAGTGCTGAATGTCTATGAAAATGTTCTCTACCAAGATTTCTAAATGCAGTTCAGTTGTCTTTGGCCACCCTGATAAAGCAAGGATTACCACCCAAGGACGTAAAGTAGCTTTTTACTCCAGTCCTTTTGAGGAACTTCTACTGCCAACCCAATCACATTTATTTCATACTCAACCTTTCCAAATAACGTTGAAACCAGAAAGTTATTTATGTGACTCGCTTAATTGAAAGAGCATTTGCTGTCAGTGATCAAATAAACTGTTATTGATCTTCAGCATTGGAGGATACTCACATGGAGCATTCTGGTACATATTTTTCATTAGGACACTTTGCAGGGGGAAAAAAAAAGATCAGAATGCAAATACAGCAAAAAAAAAAAATACAAATCCTATAGGATACTGAGATAAAAATAATAAATCAAAGAGTTCTGAGTGTGACTCCAGAGAAAAAAAACCCATGCAAAGCACAGAACAGCAACACCACCACAGACTGCAGAAAACGTGGGGGCTTCAATAGACACAACAGCCTGCTCTGAACTCCCAGCACGTAATGAGAGAAAACTTAAAGAGGAACGGCTTGGCCATCAGAAACCTACTGATGCAAAAGCATCTCAGCAGAAGAAAGCCCTAAACTGTTGACTACCAGACTCTGAGAAGATGTGATTTCCCATGTGCCCTCCTTGTATACTTTTCCCCATGCATTGTGTCCATGCATGCACCTTGCTTTGATCCAGCATTTCTGTATTTAAAGCCTGGGCTATGTCTCATTTACTACTAATTCTGTGACAAAACTGCTGCTTACGTCACATCTGAGAGAAGGGGAAATACTTGCCCCTCTTCTACTCCAGAGACCAGAGGTTCGTGTCCTGTTATGCTTTATTTCTCTAAACTCAGCATAACTGAATTGAATCTAAAAACATCTAAATGTCAGTTATCTCACAACCCAAATATCAGAGCTCATTTACAACCTATAGCAGTTTCTTCACTGTTTTTAACTTGAGAAAATTATATCTTAAGTTTATATACCTTGAACTGCAGAGTAATCAAGGGCACCAGTCTCCCTGCTGTCAAGCTATGAAAGCATTCACAGCATAGGAGAGATGATAGGCTAATTGTTACACCCTTCTCAGGCTGCAAATTCACCAGGCTTTTGTTAAGGTGCAATCCTGTCAATCTGTGCTTTATCCCCCCCCCCCCCCCCCCCCCTCTATTTTAAGGTAAAGCCTTATTCAAACTTCATTTTCAGTAGGAATTTTTCAGTCTCTTGGACAAAAATACTTTGTATCTTCCTTAGTCAGTAACAAAAAAACTGGAGGTCACATTATGAATAAGCTCCCAGAGTGAAATGCCTCTAAAACATTAGGCTTACAATGGAAATGCTAACACAGTCTTGACTACCGCAGCCCTGCTCTAATATCAGTGAACTTCCTTTGGGGGGTGAAGCTTTGCCTCAGGAACCTTAATTATCTGATGTGGTCAATTACTCCAAGATAATGATGATTTTATCAGGTATTACTGCTCAAATATTTTACGATAGACAGGCTATTTAATTGCATTCCTGACCTACCAAAATGCTTACAGATGACTCAATTAAACACTAAGAGGATACAGGGGGAAGGGAGGGAGGGGAGGAGGGACTGCACTTAAATCCTTGCCTATAGTTTATTTTGAATTGTTGCTTTTTTTGTTCCTCCTGAAAATCCTGCTCTCCATCCCTCCATCCTTTCACCCATTCATCCATCCATCCATCCATCCAAGCAAGCAAGTTGCATGAGTAGCATTGCCTGGACAGGATGTTTGGAGAAACAAGCCTAGTACTGAAGCACAAATGGAAAAGCATGTCCAGCCTCTCTCCTGCTGAGGGATTAATGGTGGATCCTGCATAATCCCTATGGTGGATTTAGCAAAAACATTTGACATCCCAGTATAGATGAGCGTGCTGAAATGAATTTTCTCCCACATTCAGATAAAGTAGATGTTATGACAATGGGGAAATGTCTTTACTATGGCAGCCTACAGGTATAGTCTCAGCCTCTGCAGGTCCTTCAAGCATCCCAAAGGCTGGTCCATCCCTTCCTCCTTTAGACTGGTAGCAGGGTGCAGGGCTGCTGTTTGCCAGGGAGGCTGAGGTTGCCCCAAGGACTGCTTTAATTGGCATCTCTGCTTCATTGGTCATAATGGGCTGTTTCCCAGGCACAAAGCTGCCATGTCTTAAGAATGTCTGGCTGCAAAGCAAGCATGCCTCTGCCTTGGCTCAGCCAGGCAGAGACAGTACTGGGTGCTGTCAGTACGGACCTGGTGCAGCCTCCTGTGCTGGCGGTGCTGAGAGCTCTTTGCAGCATTCCCAGCCAGGAAATAGGGGGCTTTCCCCTGCCAAGCAGTCAATTTGCTTCTGGTTAAATAGGAACTGCGTGCAAGATTTTGAGGGTAGATTATTTCCCTGCTGCGTACAATAATGTTACTGCAACACTTTCAGCAACTTTGTCAGGAACTCAACCAAAAGCACTGAAAACAATGGCAAGGCTGCCCTTCCTTTCAATGGTTGCTGGAATTCTGCTGCCATTTCTCCACAAAGGTCCATTTGTCTTTCCACTCTGGAAACAAAATGTATTGTTGCAGTACTGTTGCTAAAACTAGCAGCAAATCCTCCAGGGTAAGAATGTGGTTACCCACTATTGCATCAGGCTAACAGAAGGGAGAGATGATATTTTATGGGGGTTTACTCAGGAAAAAAAAAAAACACACAACACTTTTTGTAACGCTATGATTTCCATTTTATGGGGTTTCACAACAGCCTTTTCATGGGCGGCTTTTTCATCATTCTCTGTTATGTTTTCAGCATTGCTAAAGCTCTTTTCAGTCACATTCCAAAGCACAGCATCCACAAATATTCCCAAATATATCCTAAATTGCTTAGGAAGGAAACAATTTTCCCTATCTGAAATTAGAACAAAAAGAAATGATTCTGAAATGTCAAATTTTAGCGAACTAAAATGCTGCAGCAACTGGTTTGGATAAGTCAAAACAGTTCAATTTTACTGTTAAAAATATTCCTATCATTAGTCTTCATGTCAAGATAAAAAGTCATATTGAAAATACCATAATTCTCTCATTATTAAGAAGAGTGACAACAGTCAAAGGAAACAGAAAAAGGCAGCAAAGTCCTAAGCACCATGTCAAGCATCACTATTTTCTTATTACATTAGGAAGGAACCATTTGGGGTGGGTGGAATGGTGAACTGGGGCAGAGAGCATGGGGTGCTTTGTAAATCATATGTGACAACAGCATTGACCCAAAGAACTTCCTATTGTAAACACTGTGCCTGTGGGCCACACTGAGCTACGATGCTTTTCTGCATGAGTACCCATAGAACCAAACCTCACCTCTTCCAAATATTCCAATAAAATTCTTATGCCTGCAATGCTTCAGCTCCTTCCTACAGTACATACATATTTCAGAGTTACCACTTAATACAATTATAGTTCATTTAGCCAGCAATTACAGTAATAGGAAGACTGGCAACCACTGTCACTCAGACTGGAAAATCAATGTTGCACAGTGGTACTTTTATTCATCCTATGGAGTGCCTTTTTAGTTAGATGCACACACTCTGGAATCACAGGGAAGAATTAAGATCCCTCTGATTTTTACTATTTGTCTTTTACAGTTATCCATACACGATTTAGTTTCTGGGTAGAAGAATAGTGAACAACATCCCGAGGCCCCTTCCAACCTGATATATTTTATGAGTCCATGGATTATTGGACCTGTTGTTTCAGCAGATCCATTTTCTATTGTATTTCACCTAAGAGAGGACCTTTGACAATTCATTTCTTAGAGGCAACTCAAAATATAGCTGTCCGTGGGCACTGAATTAGAAACTCCTGAGCTTTTCTTAAACCTTTTGTACAATATTTGCTTTTATTCCAAATTTATAAACCTATGTCCAGGAAGGCACTTAAATAGGTGTTTCAGTTAATCCTTATTTTAACAGAGTTCTGAAGAATCTACATAAACATATGGCCACAGTTAAGCAAATGTGCACTAGACAGGAATGAAGTGCTGAATTACAGATGTAGTGCTTCCAAAAGAAAGCTAAGGCTATAACCATGTCTCCTGAGCTTTAAATCCTCTTTCTCAGTCACTTAACCACGCTGCAACAAACCTACTTTGGACGGATGGTTTAGATAGGTGTTGTATTTGCATCTCATTATGTGAGAGGTCCTAAAAATTAAGTCTTGTGTAAAGCAAAAAAGAGATCTGTGATCATACCTGGAATATTTCTTCCCAAGGAGGAGGTTAGCAACAGGAGGTTCCCTTTGTTGTTCAAGAAAAGAAAACCTTTAAATCATTGCCATTACTGCAAAGAGTTGTTTCAGCAAGGAGAATAATGATATTTTTGTAGGCTGCCAAACTTTTGCAGCAGAAGAGCCTTTTGGCAGCAGAACCACTTGATTCAATGAGCATTACTGAATTTCCTCGTTGATCAGTTCATCTCCTCATGGTGCCATCTTTTGACAGTGTTACATTATAGCTCCTTGTTCTTATGATAAATTATTTTCATCCATCATCAGAACACACTCTTGCTCTAATGATAGATTAGTGTTATGCATCATCAGGACGAGGCGCATTGATAACGTACCAGAGGAGCCCCACTGACAGGAGAAAAATCTGCCAAATAAATTCATTTGCTGTGCACCAAGTCGAAATCAGATATATAGGGCTGACTGCATCCTACAACAAACATTCCAATTAGAAGAGGCAAGTACATCTACAGAGGCAGTTTGTGCAAGGAAGAAGGATAGAAACATGGCCACCCATCCAAATGGCAGTGCAGGGACTAAACCAGGCTTGATGCATCAGAGTTGTGCAATGGGGATCAGTGTGCATAAAGGAGCAGGTGTGCTGTGTGGGGCCAGTACTACAGCAGTGTTCCTTTATGGTATCAGAGAAACTCATTTTGGGGTGCAGAGTATCAAGAGACCTAAATTCATTGAGGATGGCATAGAGAGCTTGAAATGATGCTGCCACTCAGAGATAGGGGCCAAACAGCAGCTGCTTCTTCATCCCCCAGTATCAGTGTCAGATGCGTGGGAAGCTAACCCTTAGAGATGTATATTTACCTTCAAGTTTACACTTACACCTACTTCTCTATACATACCTTGTGTTACAACTGTGACGATATCCATCAAGAAAATACTGAACACCACATAAAACACACAAAAGGTTGTAAGGACTACCAAGCACTTTCAGGTAAATCCAAAATGCAGAACATTAATCAATACTGGTATCATTAGAGGCTGGGCTGAACTCATCCTGTAATTCCAGTGATAAAATTGAACCAAGGAATTGGCACCTGGGATCTCCAGGGTCTGCTCTAAGCTTCCTAACGTGTCTATAAGCAGGGACAGGCACAAGGCAATATGATACTCATCCGTTCCTTCTGCAGTGCAAAACTAGAAAGTATGTAGGAAGAATGTGACAGATTACATTGATTCATTCAATTGGGTGGCAGAACAGTGATAAAATTGTGGGTTTTGGAAGCTCTGGATAGCAGTGAAAAACGGGACGTGTCTCAGTCAAGAGATAAATGACTCAACAAATGGTTACGCTTTAAAGATTTACTGTTGTTTTGGTGGAAGAAAGGCTTTGTTCTTATTCCTTACCTTTAGCACACGGACTAGCCAGCCTATAGATACTGATAAAGTAGGGAAGAGGTTTGCAGGGGTGAAAAGATAGCTCCTATTCTCCTATTGGTGCAATAAACTCTGTCCTCATGCTGCTTGTCCCAAGCAGATGTTGAATGATTTGGTGCCGTTTTTTTTCTGAGCTTTTTAGAAACGTTCTGAGTCAGTGGTGTTTCACTTTGGGTTGGTGCAGAGAATGATCCCAGGCAGTCACCAGGTCTTGCATTATTTGTGCAACACACTAATGGGCAGTTGGTCTATGAACTAAATTTCCTGCAGGGTATATGAAGTATTCTTTCTAGTGTAGCCTATGAAGAACAAGGCTGAGCACATCCCCTGTCTGGTATTTCAGCTGCAGTTACCTTCCCTTTAGGGTGGGCCTCTGCTGTGTCTGACCCAACACCTGGAGAGGATCCAGGGAGATATTTGACCACGCAGGGGAGTGTAACATGGAGCTACAGGTTCTTCGTGACTTCTGATTGGAACCTCTCTGCCAGCCGTCTCAGGAATATACCCTAACGGCTGTGATTTATTGCTGTGTTATCGTGCCTGTCTGCCTCACTACAGACTCTGAATTTTATCAGGCAGCTTGTCCTCTAATGTCTGGTAACCAATTACTGTGGTCTGCAAAGAAGCCTGAAGTACTTTGCCAAACACTGCTAATAAACTCAGAGAAAGCCTGAGCACAGCTTCAGGTTGCCTTAAGGAAATTCCAGTGAGCACTTTCCACTTTATTGTCTAGTTCATAGTATGAACTGGAAATTATCTTGAAGTGCCATTCTCTACACAGAGCTAAACTCCCTTTTAAAGAATGTGCCTCACTGGATTACTGCACATGGACTCGCCTCCATCCAAAGGCTGCTGAGCTCAGTAGGAGCCTTTCAAATGACAACAGAGAGAGCAGAACTCAGCCCACAGTCCTGAACCAAGTTCTTCAGAAGGAAACACAACTCTCTTTCCTTTACACACAGCTAAAGCAGGTAGAAAAAATGGGCAAGTGACAGCACAACAAGGGTACCAAGTATCTGCTGTTCTGTGTTTGTGAAAAAAATAGTTATCTTAAAGGATTAAATCATCAGTAGTGCTTTGTGCAAGTCCTCTGCAGCAAAGTGAATCTGTGCTTCATTACACACTGTTTTCTTTTGAAGCTGGCTTGCCCTTTTGGTGCAAGGAGGAACAAGCAAGGGTCTGCACTGCTGAACTTACCACCCCCCTGAAGCCAAAAGTTTTCTCTTAATCCTGTTCATTTCTCTTGCACCTTAACTGGCTTCACCCATGGAGTTGCTGCTCCACATGTGGTACGTTGGCTGGTGTCAGTGTTAAGTCATGAGCAGACTGGGAGCCCTCATGTCAAAGACAGAAGTTTGGAGACTACAGAGCCATCCCTGTTCACCACCCCATGCTACACCTGCACACAACACACACACACACACACAGAGTCTAATTTCTCCCATAGGGAAGCCTTCTGAAAAGTTTTTCTCCAGATTGTAAAAGACCAATTCCATAAAGGAACGGCTTAGTGCTGCAGTGACATGATTTGTGGCTTCCAGGCTCCAAAGCTGTAATTTATTCAGACAATTAGCAGCAGCCCTGTATTCTTGACAAATTCTTCACTTGTATGCAGCTACTACACAACAAGGTGCTTTTAAGAACTGTGCCTTCTTATGGATTAAAAGACTCCCCCCTCCTCTTCCCTCCGTATTTGACAAGTTCTTTTCACAGTCAATGGAAATTAATACAGCAGGTTAGAGAGGTGATATACAATAATCCAACCAGCCAAGAAAGCATTGTCTGAAAAGAGCAAGTACAGAGCCTATAGGAATGTTCAATACACAAAAGGGAACACTTCAGCATTTGCCTTTTGGTGAAGTTATTTCACTCTTCACGTAATCCTCCAGAGTTCCTGTACCAGATGTCACTGTGATGCCACTGAAGAGTGTAAATGGTATTTAAGTGTGTGATAGTTGTCCAGAATTGCAGCTCTGAATGTGTGCTCTGGCAGCCTGGTGGCTTTCCTGGGCTGCGAACTGGCTGGAACGTCAGCTGGCTTTGCACAGTGCATCTGTGCAGAGGTCTTGCAACACAGCACTGAGGCTCAAGCCAGAGCGACATAAATCAGCACAGACCCTTCTTCACATGCAAGCCTGAAATTAAACCAGAGTGATAAAATCCAGCTCTAAATCCTGCCCTCCTCCAGCAATGCTTAAGTTCAGCCCAGCCAGATTTAGGGGCTTGGTCAAGGTCCAAACCCGACTCAGGCCCTGACCCTTGTTGGATCTTAGAGAAGCAACAACCTCACTGAAACAAAGGCTCTGCTTCCCAGTACCACTGGCTTTTTCTGGGGATCTGCTAAAGCTGCCATATAACTGGCATGATGTCCAGCCAGCTCTGCTCCAGCATGTTCTTCCACCTTCTGCTCTCAGCAAAATGAGGATAAAAGCAACAAGTTAGGCTCACTATGAGGGCAAACCCTGCGTTAATGATCAGACCAGTTTCCGGACCAAGACACTGTGGCTCATTTGGCTCCAAAAAAAGACAGACCTGTAGAGACCTGAGGTGGCCTGGGGGGTCCCCTGCTGTGAGCACCCCTCCTGTTCTAAAGCATTCCTTGTGGCACTCCGGTGGTTCCGTGTAGTGACACAGTCAGGCAAATACATTAATGATCTATCATCTCACCAACCTCACATTATGCTTCACAAAGTATAACGACTCGGAGAGTGAAATTTGTTAGCACAAAACTTTGGGGAAGCAGCAAGGAAATCACAGATTTTTATTATTATTCCTTTTCACTAACTCTAGGCAGAGAAAAGGAGATCTATCAGCCAATGTATTCATAAGAAATGATTCATCGCAGATGCTGGTGTGAATGGGTGGCTTAGAAATACTTGGAGGCACACAGAGGTTTCCATAAAAACTGCAAGGCTTGGCCCACTGTTGCTTTCGCTCCGAATCAGTTTTACAGCCCTCAGTTCAGTAACAGCAGGGCTTCAGCCCATAGAAAATTCAATTTCAAAGTATTTGTTCTTGTGTGGCAAAACAAAGAGTTTCTTCAGTGGAACTAACCTGGGTTAATGTATAAACAGAAGTATTTTCCTTCGACTAAATCGAGAGTGATATTAAAATGTAATGAAGATCTTTTTAAAGCTCTTGTTTAGGATTTTCTTTCCACTACACTAAAAGGGGGAAAAAAAAGATACAATCAAACAGGGCTGAATCACCACATCTGTTAATTGCAAATATCCTGTAATAGTGAATCAAAACACCTTTTATCAAATAACATCGTTAAAACTAAAGAGAACCTCAGTTATAAGAACATTAAGTTTAAATGAGAGACCTGTGAAAAGAAAAGCACTTTGGTGCAGTAAGGTCTGCTGCTTTCCTTGACTTTAATACATCACCCTGGGATGTGTCTGTTTTTCCTGGACATGGATCTTGTGTAAATTGGTGCAGTTACGCTGATTTCAGGGGAGTTGTGCTGATTGATATCTGCTGGTGATATGACACCTCAGTGTGTAACCTGCAGACGTTAATGAGTCTCACGAAGGAAAAGCAGGCTATTTCCTTTGCACAGTTAATTCATAAAGCCACACCAGGATATAGGATTTCCAAGTGTTTCTCATTTATCTGCCAGCCTACCTTAACAGGATTTGCTTTCTAAAAGAACAAGTTCTCACTCCCCTCCTTCATTGTCTTCTTTTCAGCTACCACTTTGTTTTGGGTTCATTTCCCTAAACAGATACATAAATACTGGATCAGATTTTCTCTCTTTTGGCTTCAAGTTAGGCTGGCGATGCCATGAAAGCTTGTTGGAGCAGTAGAACCTGTACCTGCAACAGCAGCTGCACTTGGCTTTTGGGAAAGGAGTCAGGAAAGGACTACCTGGTTGATTTTTTATTTTAGTTTTTTTTCCTAGCTTTCATTAAAAACATAATCTAACCAGGGAAAAAGGAGTGGGGAGAGGGAGAGATAAAAGAAAGGTAGCGGGACTCCGCCAAGGAGTGGGACTCTGCCACTACAAAATGGGCTCTGACTTGCCAGTTTTTTTGTTACTTTGGCTTTGCTTTCATCCCAGAGATGCACCATCTCTTGGGCAGAAAGCAGGACCCTCTGGGCAGCCTTGGTCAAGAAAGAGAGAAAGAGGATCTTATTCAGGAGTATTTTAGGTGTGCTTTATTAAAGCAGAGGCCATTTTATCTGCCTCTGCTTAACCTTGCTCAGAGCCCCCCAAAAGGCAATAGAACCCCTACAGTGAGGTCTGTTTATTTTCTGCTCAGTTGGAAAGCAAAGGTCCTATTACCATTAAGGGGAGTTACAAGTATTCATCAAAGAAAGAAATGACCCAGAAAGGCAGTTAAGTTAGTTTTATTCCCACTGCATAAGTCAACCTCCTTTCTATATATAAAATGATGGGGTTAGGAAAGGATATTCATCAGGCAAGCTGCTGATTTGATTGGCTGCGCTTCCCCATGTACTTTATAATTTGTAGTTATAAATAACTGTTTTTAATAATCAATTGGTATTTAAATAACATACAATAACTGTCTTATTAAATCCCACTTTTTAGAACGAATAAGCAGTTAGACATTAAAGACATGGGTACCAAACAGCCACAGGATTTCAGACCATTTTCTTTTTTATATACAGGCCATAAATATCACTATGGAATTACTTGGTTAGCCAAGGCCCTGGATGAAGCCAGCAGAAGACCCTGCTCTCTGATGCTGCCTTTAAGCGATCATATACTTTTCTGGTACGATGACTTTTTGAACAATAACCACATGTTATTTTCTTTGGCCACCCCTCACATTTCAAAAGGGGCAGCCTTGAACTGCAGAGCTGAAGTAAAGCAATGTGTCCTCAAACCAGAACCCCAAAAGCAGGGAGCATCTAATAGCAGGTTTGAGATCATTGGTCTCAATCAGCTGGGCCCACAGCATTTCCAGCAGTTAGGTTCATATATTGCATCAGGAAGGAAAAATAATGTTGAATCCCAAAGAATTAAATACAGCACTCAATCAGACATACAGAAAAGCCATTGGCCTTGTCTTTTTCCAGCGGTCACCCAATAAACAAGCACAGCCCTCTCCTTTATTTTGTCTTGGTCAAGGACAGGGGAAGCAAACTCAGGGTGGGAGAGGATGGAGAAGACGACAGTTTGGTGTAGTGACACCTGGCCCTGGATTGGCCATTGGTGAGGTTCACCCCACAGGAGGGAAATCAGCAGCCTTATCCTCCTTCCTCTTTTATTCCCATTCACTTTTCTTCCTCCCTCTGGAGGACAAGAGCAACTCGCAGGTAAAGTTTACTGGCATCCTCACTCCAGCAACTTTTCCCACCACACTTTTTTCCCCAGTTATTATTTTTTTCGGCACCCCTGGCCCCCTCCTCCTTATTTTATTTTAGACGCCTCTGAGAGTTCAACTGTCGCCCAGGGCTTCAAACTAATTTTCTCTTCAGAAATGATTGCAGAAAGCCGCATGCATAATAAATCCCGTTATTGCTCTTGTTATTAAAATAGGTTGTTAGGGATGTGGACTTGGAGGCCTTTTTGTCTGATGACAGCAGTTCTTCTTAGCTAGGAGCTTATGGCTTATTGACTGAGGCTGCCAGGTTCAAAAAAAATAATAGGAAGAAAAGAAAATCAAAAAGAGAAGGAGCCATAGCTGGTGGCTGATGTTTAACAGTGAGAAAGTTGGGATGATTTGAGGCGGTTCTTTTAATCATATCCATGGGCCGTGTTCGCAAAGAACAGAGCATCTCCAGCAGCTCCAAGGCTGCACTGAGGGTCCACAGAGAGCATCTGTGAAGAGCTCTGTTAGGGAGCAATGATTAATTAATATTTCTCATGACAGCTGGGTCTGTGCACCCTCATTGTGCTGGGCATCCTGCAAAAGCTGTGACCATGGGACTGCAGTCAGAAGAGATGAGAAGTTCCAGACCCCAAGGTGAAATGAGCAGAACACTTGTGGAGGTGAAATGACATGCTCAACGGCATCCCAAAACCCAGTGTAAGGGCTGGTAAGTGAAGAAAAGTCTCCTAAGTTCCTGTTTGGCACACTGGCCATCAGTTCACATTTCCTCACCTTATTCTAACAAACCACACGCTTCATCTTTCAATCCGAAAACTTCTGTGGACCAGAGCAGAGCCTCTTCAAAATGAAATGTAGTTAAAGCAACAGGTCTCCTGTGAGAATGCATTCTTAAAACAATAAAGCAGTTTTGATAAAGAAAGTACACTGTCTGATCATTAAATGGAAACATCTTCTGGTTACCATGTGAAAATATGCTTCGAGTCACTGTTATCCTGTGAAACAAAAATCTAAGCATAGATAAGACTGGGCACTTACCAAGTTTTGTATGCATGGAAACTATGAAGTATATGAAAATATAGATTCCTATCCACTAAAACCAAACATGTCACATTCATAAAGGAACCAGGGCCAGAACTGGCAGGCATCTCAAAGGGAAAAAGAGGACACTGCTTCCAATACAGGCTCTGAAAATCTCCACTTTAATATATACAAGTATGAACTTGTTTAAAGATTTTTTTTACCCAGGACCACAACAGCTCTTACACCGTAGCTCCCAAAGAGGAACCTCCGGAAGCTTTGCTGTCAAACTCTGAAATTACGGTACTCCAGGCCTCGATTTATCTTTCAAGCACTGGGAGATATCCCAGTGACCACACAACAATGAACTCGATGCCTGCAGCATGCCCTCTAGCTGTTTAGTTAGCACTGTAAGCAAAGGTGGGCATGCAAAAGGTGGTAGCTCACATCAGACTTGTCCCTCAGCACTAGACAGGGCATAACTAGGTCCTTTGGGTCAGGAATGTTGAATGATATTCCAATATCAAGGCACCATCTCATTTCTGGTGCCAATGAGCTGAAGTTTTGCCTTGAATAGAGCTAGGACTCAACTTACTGTGTTCTAGAACCATGTCATTGCCTAAATTAGCATAAAAACTCTTAAGACAGCTGAATATAACACAGAAGAAAAGCTCAATATTGGAAGCACTATTACTCAAAGGAGAAATCTGGTAACTCAAAAGTTTTCAGACTAGGTAACAGCAAAGATTTCTGTAGAAAACAGTCCATCAGAGAAAACACAGGACCAATTATGTATTTAACAGCTTGAAAGCCCCAAATAGCGATTCCTGATTAATTAACTTAAGGTATCTGTTTGAGTGTGGAAGCTGACATGAGGTGTGAGTAAGTGAAGTTGGACATAAAGCAATACTGGAAGTGCCCAAATTGAAAAGAGCTTAGCTGGCTTCAGTAAGAAGAAAGAAATACAGTCTCAGCTTCATGTTCCATTTCTAGGTTGATTTTAAAGAATGCAATTCACGCCCCAGCAATACAGAAGCAATTACACAAATGGAAAATGACCAAGTCATTCTCAGGTATTCATAGAAAATTGGCATCTCCTGAATATTGAATTGTACTAGGTCCTAGCTTTCTATAAATACAGAAGATCAATAATTATCAGTGAAATGCTTTGCTAACGTCTGAATGCTGGCAAGACTGAAATAAGAAATGCCATTTATGCACTACTGCCTCAACAAGAGAATTAGCCTTTCCTGTCCTTATGGTGCAGATACCACGTAGCCTTAAGATGAGGACTAATAGTAGGCTGCTCCATTTCATGCTCAGGGAAGAACTGCATGAACAAATGTTGGCTACAGCTGACCTGTTGTTCTCCATTTGATGACTACTACTGTGTTCCCGGCCTTTCTGTTTTGAGGCCTGCAGAGTTCCTTCACTGTACATCTTCATGGGGCAATGATATGTAAAAACAGCTGCTCTTAGGAAGCACTGGGAGATTCTGTGAATAACAAAAATATTTATTTCTAGCCATCCAAAGACCTTGGGGCACTTTCAAAAGGAGATAACATCATCAATCTAATTGTACAGGCAAGGACAAGTGAAGAAAATGGCTGAAGCTTTTAGGAACAGAGTAGGATAAGAACTAGAGTAGAGGCTCTCCCTTCCCAAAATTCAGCTTCTTAGGGCTTTCTTCACTGCAACAGACTTCAGAGTTGAGGAGAATAAAGGCAGAAGGGAATAAATAAGCTAGAAAACATATCATCATCATTACAAACATAAAAAGCTACAAATCTGTCACAGTGCAGAAACTCTCACTTCATTGTTACTGTGATTTATTGGGGAGCTAATTTTAAACAAGTTTTCTTTTCCAAAACCACAACACAAAAACAAACTGAACAAGCAAGCCAGAGGACAGAAGCTAGCTGCTACCGGACAATTTAAGCAATAATCTCATTTGCTTTGTAGTATAAAAAGCAATAAAGGGCTGTTTACTGAGTGAATAAACACTGAATGAATCACAAAAAGCTCTTTATTGCGATTATACTCCAAGGCAGAGGAGATTATTGTTATTACACAAGAAGGCACAATGTGAAAATTTAACTCAATGCGCCAGATTTTCAGAGTGTTTCAGTCGCACAATTGTGTTCAGAGAGTACATTGTGTCTAATCTTAGCACACTGTTTTGACAATTCTGTATGCAAATCAGGTGGTGGGGTACAAATGCATTTAATTAACTATTTAGAGCCAATTTATGCAAGTCTGGTGGCTGGACACGTGACTTGCACAAGCAATGGCATGCTGAACTGGTTCAAGAATCGGCTGCCCTGCGTGACACATTGAGGCCTCCAGGAGCACCACGCTGCTCTGTGAGCACGGAAGGCTGTTGAACTCTTGATGCGTCCTCAAACATCTTCTAGATTAATATTTCAAGTGCCACTTATCTCCTATCAACTGACCCAAAGCATATCATTTCCTTCAAATCCTTACCTACATTTGCCAGTTGAGAACAAGAAGTTTCCTTTCACCACCGCATTGCCTTCCAGTGTCTTCTGCCTCTGCAGTCTGCACTGAAAAACAGCAGAAGATGCTCCCAGTTATAGGGTATACTCTCAGAGAAGCTTGCCCTGATAGAACTGCTACAGGTTGAAATCCCACCTATATTATGCATGGAGCTGGACTACAAACACATGATCAACAGCCTGTCATTGTTGAATGAGTACAGTAGGCTAAGCCCTAAAGATTATGATGGCCAAAGACTTCATTCATCTTTTTTCATGTCGCTAGGCTGCTGCTGAGAAACATCTCCACTGCATCCTGACTGGCATTTGAACATGAGATCCAGCCAGATAATACAGGAATTGGTAGCATTTCTGTCTTGGTTTCCACTTTTAAGGTGCTCTGGTGTAATGTTTGCAGCTCCCATAAAGCATTCATGGGAACGGAAGAAAACTTGGGTGAGACAAGGGCCTTTCTATTACATATTCACCAAAACAAACAAACAAAAAACAAAAAAAACACCAAAAAGAGAGAGAGAAAATACAGAAGAACTAACATAATTTGTTGAACAGGAGATGCAGTTGGAAAGGAACTCCCTTTAAAAATATGAAAAAAATTCACTATGGATTTTTTGTTCACTTCAAATTGCTTTTGGGTTTTCCATTTCCCCCCCATTCAGCCACACAAGGAGGGAAAAGCAACACATAATTTGATACATGCAATCAGTCTCATCAGGCAATAATAACCAAATCCAGCTACTTGGATGAAGTGAAAAATCCTCCTAATTTTCTTCTTCTAAAATTGCAGGTCTGCTTCATGTATTTGGTTTGACTTCTGAACTACGCAGTAACCAAGCAAAGAGCTAAACTCACAACAGTAATTTGGAGCAAATAGTTCAAATTAGCTCTGGTGTTTGTCCAGTTTTTGGGGCAATTAAGTAGATCCTAGGGATTTGGGTTTCATTTATTTTCGTTTTTTCTTTTAGTGTAACTTAAACAGCCTCCTGACTACACTCTTTGTGAGACTGATGTTAATTTCAGTGCTAACAGCACAAGGAACAGACATGGCATAACGGCGTTAAGCGCAGATATTTGAAAATATTCTTTTCTAGATCTATTTTAAGTCAAATCTCCCATGTAGAAAGGAAGAGCCAACTTGGACATCTCAGGTAAAGAAAGAGGAGGAGTACAGGACCTTTTGTCATCAGCATTTCCTCACTTCACCTATCCTATAACCAACAGGGGACAGCAAGAGCTGTAATCATCAATGAGAACAAACGATGGTTGAAGTAAAGAAACAAAAGGAAAAAGAAAACAGAATTTTATGGGAAATGTGCATGGAAAAAAGACCCCACAGACCTTAAAAAATTAATGCCCTGAGCTCAAAGCAATGGATTTATTTTTTAAATTGTTAAATAAACACAAGACAGGAATGCAGGGGGCTGCCATGGATGAGAATAGAAAGTATTTTGTTGCTGATAGTTCTGAATCTCCTTTGAAGGTTTATTTTGTGAAGGCCGAAGCTTTCAAGGTCCCGAATTCAATTCCTTTGGGCTGCTGGCCTCTGTAAACACTTTCACGGACTACCAGTGGGGAAAGAGGAGCTCTGGCCCTAAAGAACAAAGCCTTCATGTTCAAGACACGGTTTTGGAGAGTAAGATGTGGTTTTGGCTGTTCTGCACAAACCACTTACACCTGGTTTACTTCAGCAGTCCTGGGCAGGAACTAGTAAAAGACCTGGAGTGTTAGAACCAAACGTACCAGATGTTCCTACACACACGTGCCCTACTGCAGCAAAACTCCCAGCAACGGCCCTATCCCCTTTTTCATTCCCTTGACCACAATTCAACAATCTAAGCAAAACATTATTTTTGAAGTATAACTCTTTTTTATTTCCAGCTCTGACTCTCATTACCCTTTTGGCCAAGCCCCACTTAGGCTTAACTCTCCTCAGCAGAAAGGCTTCTGTGTTAATATTTGCTATGTTTGCTTACTCACTAAACATATAAGTGTATTTTTACATTCAGACAAAGCATTCTCCTCTGACAAAGGCAAAGGATTTATGCCGGCTCCTGTCTTCCAACAATGATGTGTAAGTACTTGCTACTGTGTGCTCCCACCAGGGCGTATGGGCATGGAGAAAGGCTAGAATGGATCCATGGATTTTTATTTTATTATGAAGCATCCTGGGACAAGATTCCAGGAATACCCAGGAAGGCCAGACTGGATGGGACTTTGAGCAACCTGGTCTAGAGGGAGGTGTCCCTGCCTATAGCAGGGTGTGCAACTAAATAATCTTAAGGGTCTTAAACCATTCTATGATAATACAGGGAATGGCTTATAAATCCTCAAGCAGTTAGATGCAACAAATAAACCTCCATTAGTAGATACTAACTGCTTTGTTCTGAAGACACAACAAGCAGTTAGACCTCCAAAACTAACTCAAGTTTTCTTGCAGAACAAGACAAATGACAAACAAGGGAAAGCAGATGCAAAAACCTCCATGAAAAGGTCAAAGCCAGACTTGCAGCGATACTTTCAAGCTGCTTCTTTCCCCAACGAGCAGAGAAGCCACTTCACCCTTCATAGTGAAGTAACCCAAACTATTACAGCTGCACATAGAAATAACAAATTCTGACTGAAAATGATCAGTGGAACCATGGCACCAATCTCCACATCATCTTAAACTCTGATTAATCTATGTTATATGCAACCGGTCACCATTACTTTTCAAAGGAGAAACAAACTGAAATAAGACAGTGCCAACGTTTCCTGATGTTCAGTTTTTCTGACTTGCCTACCTAAACCACAAGTATTTCAGTGCACACCATGCCCCTCAGGTTAGGTGTGAGCAACACCTGCATAGATGCCACAGTAACACAAGTAATACCTGACAGTGTTTAAATGCTGACATCTGGAGTTCACTTGGTGAGAATTTTATGAAGTAAAAAAGAGAATCAAACACTTTATATGGAATTTTACATGTCACAGCTTTGTTTTTCACTCCCAAATATCATCCCTTTCCCTCAACTAGTCAGCCTTCTGTTGCAGAAAATGACTGTCATCCCGTGATTGCCTTTTGTGAGCTGGAAACCAGGTAAAGTAGTAATAAACCAAAAAACTGAAAAACAAAAGCAAAAACCCCCACCACCTAATGGAACAAATACTGGTTACATATACATAGCTTTGTTTAACTTCAGAAGTGAGAAGGAATAGGCTTAAAACAGACCGCTCAGAGAAAAACGCTATTGTAGAAAAATATTAGGCATTGCTTTGTCATTTAAATAGTAAAACCTTACATCTCTACACGTTTATCACAAGTGATTCCAAAGGCTTTTGTGGCATAAGTAGAAATGATTCTTCTCGGTTCTGAACGGCAGCCAGCCCAGGGTGCATGGCACAGCTATTTACCAGTGATTTACAGCACAAGGTTAAGAGGAGCAGTCGATGCAAATGAACTTGCTAGATGATTTTGGATGGCCAGCATGCCATTAGCTTTCCTTGGACAGCGCCAACATCTCAGGCTTTCGTGAAAACAGACATGACTTCTTAAATAAAAGCAAATTTTTCAAGCTCACAGGACTCCTCCAGGTAGAGCTGAGGGGGAGGAATTGAATGTTGCTCATGAAGAGCTGAGCAGATGAAATTTCACTAACAAAAGAAAGAAGGTTTAAAAAAAATAACAACAACCTGCCTGGGTGGAACCTGGCAGAGATACCTAGACAGGGGACTTTCCCTGTTACCCTGCGCTAACTTGTCCCATTAATCCTTTTAATTTCATGTGTTCATTTTTACACAGCTTAGCTTGTTCGCTGCATGCCAGTACAAATCGCGTTTTGCTCCCTCTTCTCTCATCTTGCTCCTGTCTCTGACAGGACCTCGCTGCTGCTGCGGTAACTTATGTGGTCTGTCAGCTGGACCACTGGGATGCAAATCTCTCTCTGTCCCCTTCGGGTGCCATCGATACTTTATTAAGAGTTTGCATCTCTCTTTATCCAGGGAAGTGATGGACTAACTGCATTTTCCTTCCTCTCTAGTGGTCTCAGAGGGCAATAAATAAATAGATAATCTGTAAAAATGTCCTGTAAATAATGGCTGAAGGAGATTCAACTCATAATTTATCAAGCTTTTCTTAAAACTAAAATTTGTTTTTTTAAAAAAATGTACATTTCAATATCATTTCCCTGCTTTTTCCTGAAGCCATGTCACAAAAGAAGCTAGTGATGCATGACTGAGACATATCTGCACTGGGTATCCACAGCTCCAGGTGTCTAGAAGGCTGCTTCAAACACACACGATGCTCTGAAAGATAAACTAAATACCATATTTGAGCCAGAACTTCATTTGAAAGTGGTAAGTCCCTTCTGCTGTGGGGGATGCTTGGAGTGGCCACCTGAGGGCCAAGTTCTTAGAAATACATGAAGATTCACCAATGCTTCCAAGTTAATTACTTAAATTTATCCCAAGCCATGCTGCTTGTTTGGCATTGCTCAGTTAGTGCTTTACTGCTTTTCTCAACGTGGTAACATTCTCAGTACTACTTAAGAGATTAGTTTTGGCGTGTCAGGAGATGAGAAAGCATCTTCTTCCTCAGAGCTGTGAGAACTGAAATGAACCAGGACTGGTGTGTTTGAACACGTGAATCTCACAGTGTTCAACAGAAGCACTTGTACCAAACTCTGGAAATCACGCTACCCAGAATTTCCAACTTTTTGTGTGATTGGGGCTCTTTTTCATTCACATTTTCACACCTAATATAGAGTCACCCAGCTCACTCCTCCACTATCTACCCTCTTTACTCCCTCTGCATGCCTGCCAAGGAGGCACTGCCTTGATAGCCCCTACACTGATCCATTTCAGTCTGGCTGCCAATGCTCTCCATCCCCTGCTTTCCCTGAGCACATCTTGGGTAGATGCTCCACAAGACACCGCAATCTCTATGAAGACATCCATCGTCTTCCTAGAAATTGTTCAACCTTCTTGTCAGTCTCCTCCGCCCTTCAAAACTGAAAGTCTCTTAAGTAGGAATGGGTTGTTTGGCAAGTTAAACTCGAAGCTGACTTTAAACAGAGGGCTATGAATAAATGGAAAATAAAGCACAAGCATTTGGTGCTCAGTTTAGATCACTCTCTAATTGTCTTGCCTTTGCAATTCAGCAAGCCTTGTTCTGCACATCAGACTGGGCACAGGAAAGTTTGCAGATAAATGCTTAGCTTAAAGACTGAGGTTTCATGCTCTTAGAATGTGGATTCCCTGCTGCATGCCCCCAGGGCTGAAGGCTGTCCTGTTTCCTCAGATTACATTGCAAGCAGGTTTCCTCCCTATCTGCAACCTTCTGGTTCTGCACATCTTGCTGTCAGCACCCAGCCCACTCTAAACTACGTGTAATGCATTTCACAGCCCAATTAGGTGGGAGGCCCATCCAGTTCACTGCTACATTTCATGAGTACAGTGACCATGGGCTTGCGCTCCATACTTCTAGGCTTCAATGCTGTGTCCCACCAGGGACTCCTCTCCCAGTTTTACAGCTGTTGGGGAGAGCAATCACCAGCAGATCAGCAGTTGTGCCATGCCCACAGCCACACAAGTTGTCTGTTCACCACCCTGACTGGTGTTAAACTCGTTTCTGTCACTACAGTCTCATGAACCTACCCCCCATTTCTAGCTAGAGCCTGGACCATGAACATTTGCAGCACGCCTTTTTCACTTGCTCTAGATCCTCTTTCTGAGGTTGCTTTCTATACATAATCTCTTTCATTTACACATCACACACATCAACTTAGGACTCCTGATTATCCTCTTCTTAATTACCTTTTCACAGCACCCACTCACCAGCACACTAGTAAAAAAGAAAGGAAGATGCAAATATATAACATTGGGCTCAATTTCTGCCCTTTGTAATTCATACCTCTAGACAGTTCTTCAGGCTGTATGTCCTTTGACAGGCGAAACACCTTCTTCTCAGTCTCACTTCCGATACCCTGATTCTAAAAAAAGAAATCTCACTTTTAATTAACAGTAGTTTCCTCATCCACCTTTTCATTTGTATAATAAGATGAAGATCTTCAGTTCTGGGAAGGTTTAATGCAACCTCCCCAGGATCCCCAAAAGCCACACTTAGTTAGAAAAGAAAACCACCCAAAACTTAAGGACTTGAGATACTGAAAGACAGGTTTGACAACTGTTAGATGACAGAGCCCATTCTGCTTGAGTTGGGGAGAATTAGTTGACATATTAATGTCTATTACACCCCTATCCTTTTATGAGTCTATTATTATATGTAATTAAAGATGAGCAGAAAGCATATTTCTCCAGTGGCATTTCCCAGCTTTTAAGCATTCACAGTCTTAAGAATGTTCTTTTATGGCTTTTCTTTTTGGTACATATGGGGATGCTTCGTACACTAAAGAGAAAATAAAGCCATTTGAATACTGTCCTACAGGCATTCCTGCTATGATAGAAGCACTTTTCCTGGATGCTATTGGCCAGTGCTTGGAAAAAAAGAAGCCTTACTAAGCCTGTTGATGCCCAGCAACCCCTGTAGTCCAGCAGCCATACCCCATTGTAGGCACATCATACTGCCTATGGCGGGGAAGCAGTTAACAAAACATTTTTGTTCATGTGAAAATATAAAGCAGCTGCTTACATTTACACTTGGCAGATGAAGGCAGCCCCCTCTGCACTCCTTGTCTTCTGCTGCTCTTGGATCATTGCAGAGTTAACCAGCTGTTGCATTCCTCATGCCAGTTATACCAGTTTGGAAAAGCAAGAACAGGGGCAGTTTTATGGCCATACAAAAGGAATGAGAATAATACACTGCTGAACCAGAAAGGACAATATTTATACAATAAACATTTTTGGAAACATAATGATCCCTTTGTCATCAACATTTTGGAGTGGTTAATCGTGCACACAAGAAGTGCACCAAATCCACACGCTCAGTAGCAGCTAATATGTTCCCAGAGCAACTATTCACTGCATATCTGGCCATCTGCAAAGCCCTTCCTGCAGAAGACCTCACAGAACAGGGCAGTCAAATGCATACAATGCTTCTGAAAATATCACTACATGCATGAAATGACTCATTTTTTACATCCATCAAATTACAACTCGGATGATATTTTTCCCCCAAATTTTAAAGTGACAGATTAAAGCAAACATTAAGGATTTGGGAAAAAAAAAAAAAAAAAAAAAAAGAAGGTAATTCTTTCCCCAGTACAATTTGGTCTTGATATACGGTGACACACTTGCAAATATGAAGAATTCACACACTTGGAATTTTGACTTAGAAGTAACACTTCCTGTACACAAAAGCTTATGGTAAAATTTAAGCCATATAAACAAGCCTCCTCTATTTCATTATTTTAAGTGAGTTTCTAATACGCAGAATTTAGGAGTTAAAATTAACCAATACCAAAGCAGGCATTGCTGTTTGACCTCCTGGTGAATTAGCGCAGCCTCCCAGTTTACTTGGACAGCGCTGACACAAACTCAAATCAACGGAAGAACAACACTTGCTTCTTTCCTTCTTCTTTGTGCCTCGGTACTCTCATCTTTCCACCTACTGCTGTCTGCACTAAGCTGGCCCTGAAGCCCAAGTTCATTTTCTATCCCATTTGACACCATGTGCAATATTGACTCAGATCTGCTCACTCTCTTTCAATTTCTGGACTTTCCTTAAAACTGAAGTTCTAGGAGTAGATTTCCTGTTTGATTTCTTGGATCTGCAGCTCCTAGCAATGTGTGCCAGTAGCACAAATCCTCGGTGGCCACCTCATTAGTTTATAAGATTGAGGTTTTTTTATGCAAAATAAAAGCCTTAGAATGTGAAACTCAGCCAAACGCAAAAAGAACATAAATGCCATTTGAGCAAATGATACCTGAAAGAAAAGGTTAAAGATTTTCATGCAAGACCTTGAAATTTTGGAAACATTTATCTCAACAGATGTTTCTTAAAAAAAAAAAAAACAAAAACAAAAAACCAGAAAAACAAAAAAACACAAAGCAATATTAGCTGTAAATAATATAAGGAAGATATTCAGTCAAGAGAGAAGAGAGAAATGCAGACAATTTCTATTTCAGTATTTGACTATTATTTCCTATCTAAAATAACCAAAAACACAAACACTGTTCACATTCCAAATGATAAAATCACCTTCAGATAAGAAACAAAGCTCTGATTTCTTCCAGAACTCCTCCAAATCTGAGAATTCATTACGGCCAGAGGACCTGGCCAGATTTCACTGAGAACGCAATGTGTAATATCACAGTCCTTCACCAGCAGCAAACAAACCTCATTAAAGTCTTTTCTTCATGTATAGATCAGGGAGTGAGCTCAGTGAACATAATGATATCTGCTGCATGGCTGCCTACCCCAGTTACTTTTTAATCTACTATAAATGCAGAGGTTGGAAACCTCACTTGCCTTGCAAGCAGCTTTCCCAGCATCTTTCTTTCTCATGCAGCCCAGGACATGTTGTGACCTAGGGAATAATGTTTCTGGAGGATACCTGCAGCACTATGCCAGAGTACCTCCTGGGAGTGCCACATTCAGGCAGGATTAGATCACTGTGATGAGTGCTGGGTACAGAGTGATGCTCGCCTGCAAGCTATTATTTGCAGTATGTAGGCTAGTGGCTTATTAGGTCAGGCGTCCCACCCCCAGTGGAGCAGTTTTATCTCCATGATGGAGTGAATTGTTATTGTTTGTTAGTGGTGTGTGGGATTTGTGTTAATGTGCAGAAACTGAGTTAGCAACACAATGACAGCACCAGGCTGTTATTAATTGTTTGCTGGATGGCTTTGGTATCCCAGTCTGTCTGTGACTGGAGTGTTTTGGTTCTCCCACTGACAACAGCTCTGCCTTTGCCAGCAGTACAGTCCCTGTGGTGAGGGCACATGGGGAAGGGCTGTCCCTCCCTGCACGAGTTTTCAACATCACTTTTCAAAACCCACTCTCACTTGCCACACAGCGAGTCCTTAAGTCTGGCTCTGTATCCTGAGAACTGGGAAACAGGCTGACAATAGACTCCTTGCTTACACAGGGAGGGTCTTGCTGAAAGCCTTGCTTCACAGTTTTCCATGCACTGGGTGAGCACAGAATTATTCCCTCCTATTTTACTGTGCTTGTTTTTATATACAAGTAATCTACACTTTCACTGGAGCTGAGACTTGCACACATCGCTTTAACCCAAGGCTGGTGGTTATTCCACAGTTTGTCCCACTTTGACATGAGAAATTTTTCCCTTTAACTCTAAAAAAGTGTTGTGTTGTTTTTTTTTTTCCCCTTCCTCAAAGAACTAGCATTTTCCAACCAAAAGACTTTTAATGACAAAAATCCTGAACAGCTCTAATTATACCCTAGGGCTCAGTCCAAGGGAGAATTATTGCTACCCTCGGTACAGTAACAGCCCAGGTCCCACAGTGCATCCCTGGTCCCCAGGGTACTGCAGGGGCAGCACACTGAGCTGGGTGCCTGGGTGCTCCTCTGACCACCCTGGATAAATAAAACCCTGTGATCAAAGCAGGATGGGAAAATGGTTTAAAAGAAACTGCTTTCCACACACTGCACATGGTTGGAAAACAGAAGGACAATGGCTGTGCCCATCCCCAGAGCCTCGGCCCCAAGCACCCCAAGCAAAGTGAGAGGTCCTGCGTAGGCTGTCAGTGCCTGGTGCATCAGCCAGCTCTCCCACCAACTCCTAAAGCACACTGCCGAGCTTTGGAGTTAGCTTTCTAATGAGGATAATTATTATTATTACATACACATATATATAAAAGCCCCAAATCCCCGTGAGGTTTCTTCAGTTTGTCCCAGAAAGAAAACATTTTCATTGTGTGGGCTGTGATTGGGAACACATGGACCCGCCGCACCCCACTTTGTTCCCTGCTCTGCTACTAATTACAAAGGGACCAGAGCCCAATGCAGAGGGGTTTTTTTAATTCATTGGTTTTGGAGACTCAGCAATTGAATTACCTGAAGAGGCTGGAGCTTCTCTGGGGTACAATCAGTCATGCAGCATCTGGGTTAGGCCGGGGTGGGGAGAGATGGATAATATATACATGCTGGCAGCGTTATGCAGCCACCCAACTGGGGAAAAAAAAGAATTTCTCTTAATTAATGGCATGATGTATGACACGTTAGCAACACAAACTCTTTAATAAACCCCAGTGCCTACTTTTACAATTCAGACAAGATGAAAGCACCCTGGGTTACCTGTAGGAACCGGGTATTCAGAAATGCTGGCAGAGCAGCTTCTGGTGAGGGCGTGTTAATAGCTGCGCACGGCGCTTTTGATTCTGGAGTCAGTTTTAGACAAAGCTGCCTTGAAGCACAGGAAGCAAGTTTCACTTTCAACTTCGCCCAAGGCTCTACACAGAGATGAAGATATCGGTGAAGAGGAGTGAAATCTTAATTTAATTAACTGTAACTCCCAACGGGACGAGTTTGGGAGGTTTGCTCAGAGGATGATTATCTGAACCAACTGAGCTGCAGTATTCGCTTCCCAAGTTCCAGTTTAGATTTGAGTTTGGCACAGGACTGAGGCACAAACTGGTTGCAAAGCTCAGATTCACTCAAATTTGCCCAAAGTATATGGGTGCTCAGATCTGGCTAACGTCAAAAAAACATGTTTACAGTTACAACAAATTTGGCCTTCTCCCACACTTAAAGCTATTTATTTAAACCTCTCATTTTGGTTGTGTCTTTTCCATCCTCTATTTCTTCCTCTGTTAGGTCAAAAAGTGAATAAATAGGTCAACTGCTCCTTAAAAATGGAATACAGAGGAGATGTGGCTAGGACTTGGACTCCAGAGCTCTAAATCAAGCACATTAGTAAAGACCACTATGAATTACTATTTATTCTTAAGCACTTTGATGGTCTTTGTCCTCCTTGAAGACCAGATTCCGGTTTAGACCAAGAAAGGAAAAGCAAAGGAAGTGCCCAAGCTCTTGGCAGCTGCAGAAATCCCTCACTCTGCTGAGATCCTGGAAGCGTTAAACCTCAAAAACAGAGAGATGAGGGTAATAATGACAAAAATACAAAGTAAAATAAAAATTAAACTTAAAAAAAAAGAAAAGTCTGAATGACTCAGATGGTCTCAAGGACAAACCCACATCTGAAAGAAGGGAAACATCCTGGATTGCATAGGTGACAGCAAATTTCACAATACTTCCCAAACACAGCAACAAAAATGAGTTTCGGATCCTTCTGCAATGAATACACGGCAGCTCGTGTCCTTATGCTTTAAATAAGGAAGGCAAAGCTCTTCTTCTCTCTGACCTGAGATTGAGACCGGGCTCTAGTACGATGCTGTAACCACATCCTTATGGTCTTTGTGGGGAGACACATGACGGAAAACTCCATAGACCCAGAACTCCAGGTAGGACTTTTTGCTATTACACACCACAATCACAACACCTTTCTTCCGTAGCTCGCCATAAAGGTGAGAAAGAATTCAAAAATCTCCTTATTGAGTAAAAAAATTATATTCCCAAAAGGGCAAAGGAGAGAAGTCCTGCTCCGAACGTCTCTTCATTTCGTATAAAACTTCTTTCTTCTGTTTGAGAACAGTTTACTGTGGCCAATAAAAGCCCAGCTAATTTTTAAATCAGCATGTAGCCAACTCAGCCACCCAGTAGCTCTGTCCTTGGGCAATATTATTGAAGCACACACAATCTATACTAAAGTGATCAGCTTCCCTCAGGCCTGCCAAGGGGATGCGTTAGGCGAGCCCAAAATATGACAGAAGGAAATTTATGTGCAACTTTTACACATAATATCTCATTATGACTCTCCCCAATCTTTCAATTTTAAAAATAAACGGCCTTTGTAATGATTTTACCAGGAGCATGTTGGAAGGTAGATTGAAAAAGGAAAGTGGCTTTGGCTACAGTTATTTCTTTTGCTCTTCTCCTCCTCTTGGGTTTTTCCTTTAATTTTCCTGAAGATATTTCCACTCAATTTAGGAAGAAATGGAATTTCCCCCCTCCCTACCACCGTCCTTCTCACTGTTTTGTTCATGTTTTCAAAGAATGGAATGGCTGACATAATGAAGCCTCTGTCAATAGCAAAATCGTTTCAACTAGTTGGTAAATAATGAAAGTTCCCACTTAACGTGCAGGACACACACACTTGATCCCTGCCCAGGTCAGCAAGTTGCCATCCCCTGCACTGTGCGCATCTCCAAGCATTGCCCTGCAGCAGTGAGAAACGAGAGGTCAGCTGGGACCTGAGCTGATGCTGCTTTGTCAGGAAGCACAAAGGACATGGGAGAGTTGGTTACACAATGATGCCGGCTGCTGCTCACTGAACTGGGCCCAAAAAGGAATTAAAAAAAATGGAATAAAATATATGTACAAATAAGGAAGGGACAAGCAAACCAACCAACAACAAAAAAAAACCCCAAAGAACAGCGATATTGATCTGCAAATAAACAATTACCAGAGCAATTCTCAACAACCCAGTTTGATGAGGAAAAGATAACGTGGCACATTAGTCCTTCCCCACTGACATACCAATTTTCGCATATGCTTTTCTAGTGTTTCATTGTGGGTATCAGCAGGAATGACCTCATGTGCTATTCCTACTCCACAGACCACAACTCGAGAAGCCACGAAAGGAACATATACCTGAAGTGAGAATCAGTTATAAGCAGTTTTGGGAACGATCTCCTCGCAGGGGGTAAGAAAAACAAATGAAAGTGGGATGTTCTCAAAGTGGAAAGCAGAATCACTGCCAATGTACACTGACTGGTGGAAAGAGCTTTCCCACTGTGGGTTGATGGGCAAAAGACCACTATCAGGCAGCGAGAACTGGGGCAAATGTAAAAATATCCTAATCTGTACCAAAAAAAAATAAAAAGCCTTTTGCTGCTCCATAGTACTGCAACTCCCCGCTGTACTGCACCGTATTTCGTTCATATCCAAAGTCTTCTTCGGAGACAAAAGAGTTTATGCCTGTTCTCCTCCAGGTTGTCTCTTGCCCACTCTGATGTCTGTACACTGGCAAACTGAGCAACCTATCAAGCTGTGGATGTCCCCGTTTATCATAGGGGAGTTGGACTAGATGGCCTTTAAAGGCCCCTCCCAACTCAAACGATTCTATTTATACATTATTATTTAATTTTCCATGTGACTTTACACTGTTCAGTTCTCAGGAGCTTGTGAAACCAGCTGTATAAGCACCAAAAACCTGAAGAACCTTTTGGAGGTTCCTACTTCCCGCACTGATCCCAACACCAGCGAGCACATCCATATCTGTCCTTATAGATACTTAACAGATGTGGTCTTCCAATGGAGGGAGGAAACACAGCATGCTGAATATCTGGAAGTATCTGAAGGAGAAGCCGGAGCAAATGCTGGCCAATGAGGACTGACTGTAGCAGCTTCAGTATGATCGCTGATTGAGATGGGAACGAACCAGCATTACTGCTGTCAGAACATCAAAATAAATAAATAAATGAGCTCATTTTGAATATCCCAGACTCAGGTTGTGCATGAAACACATGGCAGGAAAACACCTGAACACTTAGCGTCCAGGGTGGAACCCTGCAATTCCACTGATTGCAGTAAATATGTGTTTGTGTTATATTATAATTGCTCATCTTTTAAATTAAACAGCATAACAATTAGCACGTGGCTGTTCTCCATACACCTTAACATCCCTCACATCACTAAGTGCCTTACGTGGGGAATTCTTACACCTCTGTTTGAACAGATTTAAAGCAAATCCACCCTAAGTCTTTCCAAGCTTCTTCCATTGTCAGGCACTGCCCTGGTTCTGTCATTGATTCCTGGGGAAATTCAAGGTTTGGGCTCATCCAAACTCAATGTTTCCTTCTGTAGAGAAAAAACTCTTTTCTACTGAGTTCTTGCTGTGGGATCCACCCCTGCAGAAGTTGGGCTGCCTTTAAAATATTGTTCAGATGAGTTACAAAAACACAAAGATTCATTCAAAGCTTGACTAGGAAGCTCCAAATTTAAGAACACTACAAGGGCAAGAGACTGGGAGAGAGGGCAGAGAAAGCGGAGCACACTATGTGGCTTTCAGTACCTATTTTGCCTCTTCTTTCAGAAGCCTTGGGTTCCAGACCAGTGTCACACTTCTATCCCATCAAGTAGAGCACAGAGCAGAGACCTCGTCCAGCACTCGGTCACAGCACACCGTTACCTAAGGCATCCAAAAGTTCAGTGACTGCCTGTGGTTTCAAATCCCAGAACCCGTAAAGCACAAATACAGGTTCTATATGTGAGGCTGTGACCTCTCCGCTCACCAATAAAACATGCCCAAAGTCATAATAAACAAAGCATTACAATTCAGGGTGGCAAGGCATAAACCAGTCATACGTATTTTCCTCTTTGGCCACAAGCAAATCTTTGCCTTTACCAAAAACTACCTCAGTGCACTAAGTTAGCAAAACAATTCTGATTACAACATAGGTTAAAAAAAAATCAAGTCAAATAAACTTAACCTAAGGTTTCTCATGGGATGTTTTATGTGCTTGTTGTTGCAGAGCAGAGTAAGGGCCAGAACAAACATGGAAGGGACACAAGTGTGATAATATAATGATACCTTCTATTAGCTCAAAGAAGAAAAAAGAATAACAGAGCTTAGCATATATCAAAGGTCCTTTTTCTTCACTTTCAGGATGCAGAAAGGAAAAAACCACAGTTTGTGTATTGCTGACAGTACTCATCTTGTTAGCAGCATGAACTCGTGTTGCAGGCTTTTCATTTCTTTGGATAGCCGGCAAAGGAGAGGAAGGGGAAAAAAGGAGTTGCTTTGTAGGCACTAAAGAAGTGACATCTGGTTATACAACAATACAAATTTCCAGGTTGTACTTAACAGCATGAACAATAAACTGAAAAGAGTTGCTGGCTACTTTTGGCTTAACAGCGTGGTAACCTTGTTAAGCTGTTGTCCATGAGCTGCCTACGGAGCTGCAGCAGAACATGCAGGGAAGGAGCAGGGACAGACTGTCAGGAAATACTCATGCAGGATATGAAGATGCTGAGATCACAGCCAAACAGGGATGTGTGCTGCCATACATGTCAGTCTTCAAGGTACAAGATGCAGAGCTGTTGGAGAAACAAATAAAAACACACAAAAAAACCCCTCCACCAAAGCTAAGGAAAAGAAGCAGTACTCAGGAGATGAACCTGTGGATAAAAGAGATGTGCTGGCAGCCCACTATCTGCTGGCTGCTGCCAGGTGCAGCGGAGTTGATGCAGTGGATTAATGATTTCTTTTCCATCCTCTTACATCTTTTTCAGCCCCTGCCATCATTTATTACAGCATCTTTACTTTGCTACTCAGGCTGACAGAAGGGGAATAAACTTTACCCTGCGGGCGTCTTCAGGAGAAATTATCTTCTCCCCAGGAATGGGATCCTAGATGTGGTAATAGCTATCGCTCCCAACAGTTCATGACACTTGCAGCAGATACTTTTTCCCTGGGTATTTCATATATGCCCACCTACATATAGACAGATCTGTTCTACTGCGAACATCTGTTTTTCAACTGTCAGATGATATTTTAGAATGTTAGGCTGAAAAATATATTAAAAGATCTATCACTTACATTGATTTCAAAGCATTAAATTTTGACATCTTTGGTGCAGACAGACCGAGAAGCTTAAAATGGATTTATCATACGAGAAATAGATTAAGTCCGTTTTACCCTTTCAAAGGGGATCTCTAGAACTACCTTGAGGAACAATGGCATATTTTTCCAGTTGACTAAGACAACAATGGGATTTAAAGTGACTGGAAAGAAAGAGCAAGCTCTATAAGGAGATTTTAGGATGTAGGCAAAGTGCAAATCTGACATCCAATCACTTGCTTCCCCCAGTATTTGTGTGTGTGTTTACATACAGCAGAAATGCAGTAAGAGAAAGCATGAGGAGCCCAATCCAAGTCTAGGAAGCAGCCAGCACAATGTTGGGGGAACAAGAGAGAAATTGTCAGCTGAGCATCTCCTTCAAAACCTGAGGATGGAGTTGGCAAACATCTGAAAGTACCCCCCAGCCCCACGCAACAGCTTTACTCTGACACAGAGACACAAAGAAAAAAAGGACAGAGGTAAGGGTTTCTAAAAGAAGTCACCATGCTCCTAGTACACAAGGAAACCAAAGCACCAGAACATCCCTCCCCAGCAGTGCTGTGCATCACTACACTAAAATCCAGCACCAGATCCACTCAGGTCCCATCACGCTGAGCTCCAGCATGCTGGGGGGAACCCTGATGAATTATAAAAGCAGCTCCAGAGAATTTGGGAAAGCTCCACAACGTTGCCTGGACCAGAGCATAGGATGTATCTGCATGGTTTCAAAGGAGGAAAATCTTGCCTGCCCTCGCATTGGTGAAAGACATACCCCACTTAGAAGACAGCCAAGATTGGCCTTGATTCAGGAAACGCAGAAAGAAAGGAAAATACATGAGTGATCTACACCAGTATTTATTGTAGCAGCTCTGGGTCATTTCACAGGTCAAATATTTGCTTTATTGGATTATCAGTGAACACATTTTTGCGTCACACACACACACTGAGCAGCTTCTTGTCTCTTTCACTCGGGCTTATGGACTAGGTGGCAAGAACACTCCACTTCTCCTTTCCCATGTCAAAGCTTTGCCCCAGCACCTAAGTAGCCCTAAGTTTTTCATCATGCCCCATCCAATGGAGTCCCATTAACTGCAATGGCAGCTTCACTCCTCTCGCAGCAATGCACAGGGGTAACTGTCCACCAGTCACCACCCCAGCTTTATGGAAATCAAAGACAAACCTCCCCTCTCTGGAAGGAGTAGATGCCCTAAATCTCTGACACCAGCGCAGCTCTTTAAGAGCACAGTAATTCTCCACCAAATTGAATTTTCTCTGACAATTGGCAGCACATCAGAGACAATTCACAGGCATATTTTTTTCCCCTTTCCTAACAGGAAATAGGGCTTGTGTTACATTTACAGTGACCTGGAGCTCTGAGGGCAGACTCATATCTCACCTAAACAAACAGACAGTATTTCTTCCCTGATGAAGGCAGATGGGCTGAAAGAGAGAAGTGCTGAGGCCGGCTACCCACAGCAGCCCTGCAGGTGTCAACAAGGCTCAAACCTGCAAACACCATCACAAGCATCACCAACACAGCCCAGATGTAAACAGCACTTCAGGAGGTTTGGATCTTAAGTATTCATTATAACCTAACAACTATTTTATCATTTCCCCTGGACCTCTGTGTGGTAGGGACTAAGGTCCCACCACTCAAGCCATTGTAAGGTGATGGATGCTCAACACCCCTGTTTCTGCTGTATCCCTGCCTGGAGTCCGTGGGATTTTCCATTCTGTTGCCCATAAGCAATGCCCCATTTAGCCCTAGTAAACTCAGAGAAACGAGCCAACCCTAATGAGGAAATCTACTGATTACAAAACCCCACACCATATACACAACACACTAAATATGCACATGAAAAGCAGAAGTGAGAAGTCCAGTTTCACTCCCATACACTCGAAACATACAAGGCACCATAAAACTCTGCACCCTTCACAAACATCTGTATGCTTCATAAATATCTGCACGCTTAAGCTGCTTGCAGGCAATGCACTACCAAAGGCCTGACTCAGCTCAGCAGCACCCACTTCCCTTACACACAGGGGCTTGGTTTCCCCCAGCACACAAAGTTTAGAACTGAAGGCAACAAGTCTCTTAACCTCACACGTTTTCAGCTTTGCCAGACACCACAAAGAAGCAAAAACTCTACAGCTTTTCTCCTGCAGGTCTTTGCCCCTGTGGTAATAAGGGAGTTAAGACAACAGCTGAAAGTAGAGAAAAAGCATATACTGGGCTTTTGAGAGTCAGCAAAAGCCCAGCTTTTTGGCAAAAAACAAACCCAAAGCACAAACAAACCCACAGGATAGTGGCAGGAGAGCAGAAATCCAAAGTGGGATAAATGTCTTTAGCAGAAGATATTCTCTTAGGGAGCAGCAGAGCGACAGGCGAGGGAGCAGTACTGCAGGAATGACTCGTTTTAAGCTGTTGTTTTGGCTTTGTCAAAGCAACCACAAGTCTGATCACGTTAGGCACAGACCTCTCTCTCTCTGGTTATTTCCAGGAATCAGCCATCACCAGCTGACAGGAGAACAGCCTCAGCACTGTGGCTGGCCAGTCTCAGTAGGTCTGAGGTTCTTGGTTCATTATATTTTTTGCAAGAGAAACAGCTGTTGACCTTAGGCTATTCGGTGCCACTCATTGTCACGGCACTGAATGGAGGTATTTAAGATTACCAGATGTGTTTACAGTAACAGTTATGAAACATCCCCTACGCATTTCACTGTTAGGTGGAAAAGCAGAGTGCCAGTCAGACGTCACTGCTGCTCATCCAGATGCTCCATAATCATCCCCGTCAATGCTTCTCCTCATCCAGTGGTAAACCTGGGAAAATAGTTGAATTTCAACCCTCTGAAACTGCTTTGGGGGCTCCAAAAACTCCGGCTGAAGCTCAGAGTGAAACCCTATGCCAGCCTTAAACAAGTGAGAAGTATCTATGACAGAGTCCTGTGGTTTCAGCTGGTTTTGCAATTAAGTTTGTGTCCTACTTTCATTCTGAATTCCAGCTGATGCCATCTTCAGCACAGATAAATCAGAAGCTTAAAGTGAAACTCAAGGCCATGCCAACCTCCCCTCTGAGCTACCTGTTGCCCTACTCTAGTTTTCCTCCTTCTATTATTCTCTTCCCCATCTCAGAGCAAACCCTGCTATAAGAACCTGCAGTTTGTGCTTTCAGAGAAACTTCCTGAGGACATGGAGACAGCTGCAAGCTTCTCCTTCCACATGCACATTGAGCAGAAGCTTTGCTTCCAGCCCTTGTGCATTTCTGAGAATAAAAAGGAGCTGTGTTCCCTGATGATGAGTACCATAGAATCACAGACTGGTTGGGCTGGAATGGATCCTACCACCCATCCAGTCCTAGCCCCTACTATGGGCTGGCTGCCCCAACCAGCTCATGCTGCCCAGGGCCCATCCAACCTGGCCTTGAGCACCCCAAGGGATGGAGCCGAAGCGCCAGGGCCTCACATCTAACCTAAATCTCTCCTCTTTTAGTTTAAAGCTATTTCCCCTTGTATAATTACCATCTATCCATGCAAACAGTCACTCTGCTACCTTTATAAGCTCCCTTCAGGTACTGGAAGGCTGCAGTGCGGTCTCTCCAGAACCTTCTCATCTCCAGGCTGAACAAGGCCAATTCACAGCCTGTCTTCAAAGGAGAGATATGAAAAGCAGTGAAGATAAACAAGCATTAAAATAAAAGAGAATGGTCAAGTGCACGCTGAAAGGTTTCACAGCTTTCCAGGAGTCCAAAGCCACAAAGCTGAAATCTGGCCTAACATTTACAAAGCAGAGGTCATGAGAGGAGGCCGCACGCTCGTGCCGAAGTTATGCAGATGCAGTTATGTGCTTTTGTTTTCACAGTTAAACGTGTAGCCTCCATCTGTGTAAACAAGGAGCAAAGCAAGCTGACATTGCAGGGAAAATACAGTAGAGAGAAAGAGAGCTGAGCATGTCTTGGCTACAGAGCAAAGAAACTCAATGTAATCCCATTGCGCTCCAACTCAGATGTGACCTCATTCTCCAAAGCACACGAAGGAAAAGAGCAAACACCCTGCAAAAGGAGGAGAAAGAGGAAAGACCCTGAAAGGTACCAACTAGACCAGCAGCTTGACCTGTGTGAGCTTAATTGGATTTTAATGCATTGGGCAGCATGCCCAGGACTCCGGTAATGCTCTGTGTTGTACACAGCATTTCAGAGCTCCGACATCAGGGTCCAGAGCCATCACAGCTGGAGGGAAAGCTCTCCAGGAACCCCACACTGTGCAGCCAGTAAGTAAATAAACCTCAGTGCCTTCGCATATTTGTAGTGGTTTTGTTACTAATGGTTAGGTGCATTAAAAAAATTAACAACAGCCACTAAGGTCCACAGCTATATTTCCTCCATGCAACCAGTACCAGTTATATATTAGCATTGCAGGGTTGGACAAGATGACCTCCAACCTACAGCAGTCTGTGACTGCCTCTCTAGAAATACATTGATTGCTCATCTGCTCTCTCCCATCCTGCCTTGCTTGCTCCTATTCAATATTCTCTACCACTTCCTCCCTTTTCCTGTGCGTGAGTTTTAATGTGGCTTTCTCCCAGGCAGTTTCACTCACATCTTATCTGCTAGATAAAGCACTGAGCATGTTCATTTGACATTGTAGCACCATGGAAAGCCCAGCAATGACAGCAGAGCAGCAAGGTCCTAAGACGTAACAAGTATAGATTGGCACAAATACAACCACCACAAAAACAAAGGAAAGATGCTGCTTACCCTCAGAAGGCTGCAGTTATAAAGGCAGCAAGATATCATCCACTATCAACCCTTAAACAAGGTCTTACAACCCTTAAATGGATCCTGGCTCCACCCCCTCCAGTTACTCCTGTACACTGCACACAGCTGAGCTCCCCTGGGTTGGCCCTGCCCTCCCACCAGGTGCTCAATCACTGCTTCAAGCTGTGACTCGGCATTTCTGCTACAGACACATCCACTTTAAGCATGACCTGCCTCAATAATGACTTTTCCTTTAACTTCTGATAACCGAAACAGCTTGCCCAGCTAATGTGATTCTTAAAGAAGTGATTAAAAAAGAAATCAGACTCACCAATACTGGGATATCCAAGAGCATGTTGGGACCTGCTTAGATTGCAGGGCAAGAGTGCTGCACTGATTGGTCCTCCTCTGTTCAGGCCCCATTTGCAGTGCTGTGTCCAGGCCTGGGGCCCCCAGCACAGGAAGGACTTGGAGCTGATCAGAGGGCTGAAGCTCCTCTCCTATGGGGAAAGGTTGAGGGAACTGGTCTTGTTCAGCCTGGAGAAGGATCTGGAGAGCCCTCATTGTCACCTTCTGGTATTTGAATGTATATTTGAATCATTCAAGGCCAGTCTGGATGTGGCTCTGGGCAGCCTGGTCTGGTGGTTGGTGACCCTGAACATAGCAGGGGGGTTGAAACTTGATGATCACTGTGGTCCTTTTCAACCCAGACCATTCTGTGATTCTATGATATGATTCTATGAACAATGAGAAACAGCAGTGATTTATATGACGTATCTGGTACAGGCAATATACAAGGTGTAAGTAGCATCCTAATGCTGTCATCTCTGCTGTCATATTATTAATAACAATAAAGAATTCAGTATGTTCCTCTTTCATGTCCCAGTACAGTGTATCTGCATATAGAAAGTACATACAAGTAACTGAAAAAATATTCTCATGCACCGCATACTACCAGAATTTAAGCCACCTATGGGTCTATAATCTTACTCTTACCTTTTTTCCTGTGTCCACAAAACCCCAAAAGACCAAAGAATCGGTTTCAGTGCGAAATCAAAAGCCACTCTGGATAACTTGGAAGTCAAACTGAGATAGTGTTTCACACTTCACAAATACGAGGGCTTTGTGTTGCCAGCATATGTCTGCAAGGAACCAACCATGTGCTCCATTCTTTTTATACCTCTGAGCTGTGTAAACTCCTCAGAACTGGAGGGCACGTCACTTACACTGACATGCAAATCATTACTGCTTTGTCTGCCAGGAAATCTGTGTAAACCAATGCTGGGTACAGGTTCGTTCTATTGACATTTTCACCAACGAGTAAATTGGAAGGTTATACTGTTGACGTACCAGATGTTATGCAAACTGCTCTTCAAACCAAGGTTTCCATTTTCTCTACAAACACATAAATTGGACGCTTACAAATGGTGTGTGAATTTATTTTATTTAAATATGGTAAATCACCCGTTTATATACATGCAACAAAAACTACTGTGTGTAAACCCTACACCTCACACAGTGTCAAAACTTCCTTTTTCACCCATTACTTTTCATTCAGATGAAAATAGTGTCATCTATGTAAATGTTTTCCCTCAAGACCAACTGTTCTTCACAGTAAGAACATCACATGGAAGCCTGGGTGCCTGAATTAGCACATGGCATTATCAATTGGAGCTGAGCACCCAAGTAGGAGTGAGACTACCAAGTATCTTAAGGGTATGAATTTATACAAGACTAGATCAGTATGTGCCAACTTCAGGCACACTCAAGTTTTTTCATGTGGATTGGTTCCAGTTTTGATTTAGCCTTGGGGTATTTTAACCCTTTGACTCATCTCTAATAACAAAAATAAGCAAAATACTACTTATCCAATGTGACTGTTAGTTTGGACTGGTTCTCCTTTCATGGTGATGCTAATCAGGATTGACCTTATACTTCCAGCGTCAACGAAGCACAGAGGATGGAAGCACAAGGGTTAACCTGATTTTAAATTGGCACTGCACTTCATTAGTCTCACGACTAATTGAGAGTAGGGCTGACTCCAGCTAAACCAACAAATACCTTCATATATCTCAGCTGCATTACTGTAGGCAGCGAAAAAGGTGTCAAGTCCTTGCTCATCCAGATCTCCCACCACCATCTCATCTCCAGGAGTAGTGCCAGTGAGTTATTGCTATATTTGCAATGCAGGAGTCTATTCTGGTGTAAACCAGGCAAATCAGACTCATTTCCTAAATTCTAGATGCAGAGAAATGAGATTTCTTGGAACAACAGTGATGCCTTCTGCCAGTTGCCTCATCTCCCACTCGAAGTAATAACACATCGGCTTTTCTGCAGTGCAGTATATGCATTCAATATGCAGATGCAGAATGGTTTCAATACACTCCAGAAAACTCCTTAAAGATGGAAGAAGCCTTGATCAATTCAGAGCCTTCTCAACCAGCTGAGACACAGGACTGTGTCTTTCCCACTTTATAATTCTTCACTGAGTGCTCATACTGAAATTGTTTCATAACCACATGAATTTGGAGTTTTCATTTCACCCTTGGAAGAAATGTAGAGTCTGGCACAGTGACAAGTATAACAGTGTGTAAAAGCACAATTAACTTGTGCTCCCACCCCATTTTTTTACATTTCTGAGGAAGCTCTGAGATTTCAGAGTGATTGTTTTCACTTCAGAGCCAGCAGCACACGGTCCCTTCACTTCATCAGCTGGGCATGGGCATGAGCTCCTGCCCCACAGCTGTGCCCCGGCAGTGGGCTTCCTAACCAAGAGAGGAAGAAAAAAGGCATAATGGAGTCACAAACCAAACAAACAGTACTAGGCACCATAGCCCCAGTCTGAAACTGTGAAAGAGAGGTACCTGAATGATAGGGAGAGCATGGGTGCACCTCACAGCTCATTTCAGATGTGTGTCACTCCTGGAACCCAGCTCGGTTTGCTGGGTCAAATAGAATGAGATGAAAACTGTGCTCCTTTATTTTTTCCACTGGGAAAAACCAACTTTGAAACTCTTCACAGAGATGTGTTAAATTGGCAATTTATTCACTTGCTAAAAAATAAAAAAATCAGGAAAAAAAACCAAGTATCTCAAAGTTGCAGAAACATTTTCAGGTTTGGGGCAATTTTTTTTTTTTTTTTTTTTGTATAACCAACTTTTCACTTCAAGATCTGGATTTGTTTATACACAAACACTAAAGACCCCAGAGAATAAAGATCAAAGACAAATTTTCGATAGGGTTGGGTTACAATATGTCAGAAGATGCTGAAGTACCCAGTTTGCCAAGTATTTTGAGATCCTGAATTCTTTATTCATTGTGGTAAGAAATGGGTAAACAGAAAATGGTTGCAAACACCTCATCCTAATATCTCAGCATTAAATGTAAGTGCTCTCAGAATATCCATCTGACTGATTCATTGTGTGGAGTCAGAACGGTGGGTGAAATGGGTAGTTTTGGAATGAAGGAGCTACTTCAATAGTTTAAGGGTGTCAGATGAGCAAGGCAGAGGTTATCTGTGCTGAACCTGGATGCTCCAGCAAATTATTGCTATGAACATGGCTCCCTGGTGGCTCTGGTTTACTGCCACTTGCATCCAAGTGATAGCACGTGGAACATCTTATCAGCTCCTGCTGACAACAAGCCCTCCCAGCTCTGCGTCATCTTCCAGTATATCTAAACAATGCTTTATTCTCTCTTTCTTCACCTTTTTACTGCCCTTTCTTGGCAGCTACAGGCAGACATCTCACCAGCTGGTGCTACAACAGGCCAGAGGTGCTTTAAGTCCCTGACACTCTTGAGGCAACACACAACTCCAGAGCTCATCTGTCTTAAATTCTCCTAGTTTGTTTTAGATACCCCTGACTTCTAGGGGAAAATAATTTAAAATGATATCGAGCAGATCTGCCTTCACTCACATCATGGATGGGACGAGGCACCAGCCAGATTTCAGATTTCCAGCAGCGGTCAATAGCACCACGCCTGCTTTTTCCTTACCACCAGCACCATAAAGACATTCTGCCAGACACAATCATCTCTAACCAGCCTGGCAACTTAAAAGCTATTCTAAGCACTTGGTTTGAAGAGCCTGGCTGTTAAAAAGAGGAACAGCCAGCTGCAGGAACGGATAAAATTGCATTGAAAAGCAGAACAAAACAACACCATGCCAAGGCTTTGATAACTCTTTTTCACAAGCCCACAGCCAGCTATGTGCAGGGCTTAAAGATAAATAAATAGATGTGTAAAAGTATTCCGCCACTCCTAACAGTTGCAATAGTCATGGATTCAAAGCAATACATGCTGATACCCACAGGAAAGAGAAGGGGATGGGGTAGGTTTTATGTCATGAGGTTTTGTGCTGTAGATTCTGACTTTCTTTTTGTTGATTCAGTTGTTCATTTTTAATGGAGTTACATCGAAACACCCTCAAGATCTGCAGTGGTTTGCACCTATGGTTAGCAGACCAGATAGTAGCATGTTTCGTTCTGCATGTAGCATTAGAGATGAGAGGGCAAGAGCATGGCTTGCTTTTACAAGACTTGGAGGGGCATTTAGGACCCACACAGCCCCTGTTTGGCTGCCTAAGGCCTCCTCTGGTCATGCAGTAATACGGAAGGCTTGTAATAACAGCTGGTGACCAATATATATGTATTTTTTACATTAACCACTTTAAAGTTATTTCAAATTCTATAAGATTTTTACTTAAAGGTTAAAGAAATATTAAATTAAGGCAAACAATTACATGCAAAAATAAAAAGGAGGTAAAATTTTTCGTGTGACCAAAGAAGCAAGGCAGACCAGACAGCTTTTCAGTTCACACACGTCCTAAGGACTGTTTTGGATACACTCAAACAACCTTTACAAATATTTTTGCTGAATGTTTTTAGAATTGTCAGAAAACAAAAATAGTCCATTACTCACATAGCTTTGCTAGGAAGTTCCGTGATTACAGAGGACACAACTCAAGTGCCCTGCAACAGCTGTATTCCATCTAATTCACCTAGTTCAGCTTTGGTTTCCTATTAGTTTGGCAACCCTGAAGGTCCAGAGTATGTTGTGGATAAAATTAGGCACGAGAACATGGGTAGAGTTTGGGCTGCCTGAAAACAGCCTTGAATTCACAGAAATCTTCCATCTCCTGCTGCCTTTCCAGGAATGGTGCCACTCTACTCTTCCCTATCACCAAGGGCTGTGTTCAAACAGCAGACAGGCTCTGCAAATGACAATGAAATGCATACATGCATCACAGAGGTGCTAAGGAATAAGGTAGGACTGATATCAGATGAAGGGAAAGAGAAAAAAACAAGGGAAAAAACTGGGGAGTGATGAGTCAACCAACTCCTCAGAAAGACAGTGATTAGATGAGATGCTCTGGTGACAAGAAGAGATATGATTCACAGCAAAATTCACATGAAATACAAACCCAGAACCCAATGTTCTCTGCCATCTCTGGGGATGACCAAGTGCTTATGAGGGCTTCACCAGGAGGAAACTCAGCTCGATGTGTGTGGCCACCTCTTTCCTGAAATGCATGGCTGTCATTCATAAGGAAAGAAGAAGAGGAACTAGATATGACTATACAAAAATCCGTGCTTTCTTATAAACCTTTTATGCAGTTGTGTTTTTAAATCCAAACTCAGCCGTGGAGCTTGCTTTGTGACTTACATTCAGTATCTGTGACCATCCCTGTTCGGTCCCAAATTGTGGGTTCCTTTGGAATAAGGATTTCTGTAACACTGAAGGCTGAATCATGCTCTGCCCAAGGAGCCCAGTAGCTAAATGCAGGGCAAGAGAGAGACAGAGACAAACAAACAAGAAATAAGAGATCTCCGAGACAACCATGGGAAGCCATAATCTCAGAACATCATGTTCCCCAGCACAGACAGTCCTTTCTACAAGCATCATGGCAAAGGAAAAGCTTCATTCTCTTACACACACACACACACACAATAATCTATATTTTGAATGTTTTGTTATAAATTTATTTTGATCATTCACGTGATCTCTGAGTTGAGAATAAACTCAGAGGTGTAGGTTACCTTAACATACAAGTAGCTTGTAGGATATTTATCGTCTGGCTTTGGCTCCCAAGCAATTTTATAATACACACACGCACACATATTTAATCGTATGCTTTAAATGAACTGGTGTTCATGCTGTGCCTGATCCTCATTATGAAAATACATCTTCTGGGTAGAAGAGATGTTTTTATAAGACAGTTTTACTTCTGGTTATGGACACGATCTTGTAACTGTTTCTAGTTTGTGAGGTTACAGGTCTGCTCTATATCTGCATTAGCAAGAAAGAGCTTCCATATATGAAAATAAAGTGAATGGAAGGAGTTGACAAAGAAACATTAGATGATCTCTCAGATCATCCAGCTCAGCTGTAGTTGGTAGAAATAATCCAAATAATGTCAGTAGAGGCAAGTCCTAAATATAGACTGATGGTCTGGAGGTACTGGCGTATTTGATTTACACTATAGAACTGTATTTGTTGAAGTTCTGTGAGATATTTGGATGCAAAGTCCAGTTAAAGTGCAGGCTTTGTTTCTCTGTCACTACAAGACTCAGTGTGACTCAGTCCATGTTCCCATACACAGGAAGGACAGATAGACTGGCCACAGAGGAAGGGGAGCATTTAATCCACTCACCACTGTTCTCTTCCAGGCAGGGAGTGGAATTATGGAGGAGGAAATGAGGCCAACCTCAGCTCAGCTTGCTGGCAAGAGCAGCTTAGGCTGTGTGGGGTAGGAGAAAGGAAGGCAAAGAGACCTCCTGAGGTTTAATGACCAGCAGCAAAATATTGGCCTCCCTCAAACTGGAGGACGCAGGGAGGAGTGTGATTCCAAGAGGTACCAAATTTCCTCCTCAAATTAGCCAAAGGGTGATGCAGTTTGCATGCTGCCTGCTGCCCTGGGAGATGGCTGTGATCATAACTTCATGCAGAGAGATACAAAGGCAACTGACATTTCAGACCAGGTAAAGATCTGAAACTTCCATGTGGCACCTTGGCATGTGTGGGGGCTATTTTTAAGAAGCCTCAGGCAGTGGCTCCCAGGAGGAGCTGCATTGATTCAAACCCCATTGGGGCACACTTTAAAAATCTACATAAAAACCTCCCTGTTCTAAAAGACCTACCAGCACAGCAGCCCACATGCAGTACCAGCAGTGCTGTACCACCAGCGTTGCCCAAGGCAGGCTAGGAAAGGATTGTCTGACCGCTGCTTCCTTGAGGTCCTCCAGGGAAATGAGATGTATCTCATGAGCTTCTCAATCAACAAAAGCTGGAACAAAAACAAATAAAACAGTTGGTGGTCTCAACAGTGTTTCTTGAGGGCAGTCACCCATGTTATAAAAGCTTTCCTTGTGATGAGCACTAATTGTTCCCCCTTGTTAGTGCTCTTAGCAAAGAAGTCAGCAATGAAATTGCAATGGAGAGTAAAGGTCAGGCAGACAGAAGCACTTTGGTTCTTTGTCTTACATACAAGGAGCCTGATCTTCCACTGCAACCAATATGAATGTCGGTGCCTGTGCAGCAACCAGGACCTGGACACACCTGATCCACATTTAATCACTGCAGTGATGGTCAAAATGTTGCTGTTCCAAATTTGTCTGCAAAGGAGGGGAGGACAGGCATATCTTGGCCCATGTATTCAAGTCACCTTGTATAGCAGCGCTGATGGCAGTACCTCTCTCCACTCATCCTAGTCACTGCAATATCAATCTCTAGTTCAAGTTGCTCACTGTGGGGAGGCATCTCTCCACTGATTGAGATGGATCCTTCTGATTTGAAGCTTCAGGCTTCAGCCACACAGTTGTCAGGTCAGAGCTGGAGAGCAGTATGGGTCCCTTGTTGTATGACTGCCAGCTTTGCTTCTCCCCTTACACCATGTTTCCAAGCCAAGTAATCCTAGTGTGTCAAATCACTGGTAGTATTTATTCCTGTTCCTTTTATACTGCCTTTCCATAGGGCTTCAGCTGTAGTTTTCCTGTTAATTAGACACATCTTTACCAGAACTTGTAATAGACCAAACCAAACACAAGCCAAAACTTGATTTGTAAAACAAGCATTAGGGATTTATCAAGGTTATCAATAGGCAGCAGGCTGAAAGAGGTACAACCAGCCCTGAAATCATATGTAAATACCTAAAGAAATGTGAAAAAGGCACCGAAACAGCACATTTTGAAAGAAACGAGATGGAAAAGATAGGCAGTCATTCTCAAACACAAGCGGTAGTTCTCTAATCACAGAGCAGGTCACTAGTGCAGTGCTTCCCACAAGCAGTACATCTGTGGTTATGCAAACCTTATAGGCACAGATCCTACTACAAGCTAACATCAATATTTTCATTGCTAGCGAGTTCAGTGCAAATATGTGTCTTTGTCAGTAAAACTCAGAACATTTTAATTGCGTTTCAGATCTTACTTTCATTAATCAGCACAGAGCTTCATTTTTAAAAACTGGGACTTTAAAAAATAATAAACAATCGTAGAAGACAGTTTCTCTGTGTTTAAATATGCATTCTGATGCCCGTATCTATCAGAATAGATCATAGGTAGTAAGATACCTTTAATATCTCCTTGGGGACACCCTCAAAATCATAAATTTAAGGTACATCCAAACCTTGCTCCCAGGTGGAAATCCAGCAAAGGTTCTCATTGTATGAGGATGCTGTGAGGTCCCAGCGATGTCCTAGTGAGCAGAAGGTGATCTTTGGTGGGCAATAGATCAACCCTTTCAGGTCGTGCTTCAGCTTATAGCATCAGATGCGTAATCCCAGGCCTTATTCCTCTCTGTATGCAAGGTATGCAAGAGCTACCGATGGGATATGTCATATCAAAGGACATCTCTGGAGCTTACAAAGAAACAGAAAATCAAGTGGAAAATAAATAGTTCAATTGTACGTAACAAAACTGGTATTATGTTTCCTAAGAAAATATGTGATTTTAGTGGCAATTTTCCTACGCAGTATTTCAGTACTCAGGAATGTCAGAAGTTTAAAAGTCACCATTTCAAAATAAACGGTGGTATTTCAATGCAAAATGTTGGCTTCTATTCATTTGAACATCACTGATCCTTGGGAATGTTTCATTCTACAATCGCTTTCAGTACGTTAGTCAGTTCTAGCTACCTCTCCCAAAAGGAGAGTAAAGGGGAAGGGGAAAATTCTTAGCAGAGCAAGCAAGGTTTAGGATGACAGGAGCTCCTCTGTGCAGAGTAGGATGGTGAGTTTGTGTAGGACCCACTCTGCCCAACCCGCCTCTCCCTTAACTTTAGCTTGGAGCAAGCGTCAGATCCCAATGTAAACTTTCCCATCTGTGTTATTCTATTAACTGAAAGGGAAAGGGATTAGCATGTGTACTTGTCACATCTTTTGACCTGCTGCATACTGAGACCGAAGGTAATGTTAAAGCAAACAGCATTCTTCTTCCCCTGCCAGGATAAGCAGGGCATGGGGCAGGATTCTGCTCAAAGAAAAGAAAGCCAGACCACGTAACACAAAGTATGTGCCCCGTGCAAAAATAAATCTTGGAAGCTGCAGACTTCCAAAGGGTATACCTTAAACAGGGCAAGAAAAAGAGGGAAAACATCTGAGAGGAAAGTTCTCCTTGCTGCCAAGCGCCAGATGGAGGAGGGCCTTCCCACTGAAATAGCTGCAGAAACCACTGCCAGGCGAGAAGGTCCCGCTTATCCTGCTGCTAAGAGCACAGTGGATGAGAATACACTACTCTGATTAAAACACTTGCTCCAGAGAAGGGAGGTGGAATGTGGTACTGTGCTTTATAGTGTGACAGAGTCCAGCCTGTATCCCTGAAAGGAGTATACAGTTTGGAAGGTTAATATGGCTTGGGTTTCATTCTTCTTTTTCTTATAGAATCCATTTTCTTCCTTAATGTAAGTTTAAAGAGCACATGTGCGCACACAGGCATGCATAATGGTAACAATAATCTGCTTTTCTTCTCCCTGCATTTTATTTCCACAAGGCCTTTCCTGTGACTGGGACAAGACGAGCGTTGGATGGTGACACTGATGGATAACATGTTTGGGTATAGAGGGTTGGCCAAATGAAGCTAGGCATCAAAAATCTTTTTTAAGTGTTTCAGTTAACTTGGCACTACATTATTCATAGAAAAGAAAAAATTGAGGGCTTTCCACTCCCTCTTGTCCTAAATGTTCCTGGTTTCTTTGTTAAATCAATAGAAGTGCATCCACTTGGTCAAAGAAGAAAACAAATACAGCACCTCCGGGATGATCCAGACAGTTCAGCAGTGGGGAAAAGAGGCAATTAGCGGTATTGCTGTCATAGAGAGCCAAATGAATGGGACAGGATGTGCTGGGTACAATGTGCTCAGGAAACAGGCTCTTCCAAGAAGGCTTCAGGTACGCCCTGATGTTCACAACATTTGCATGAGAGCCACTGTAACAACAATGGCCAAAGGCTGAGCATCCAATATTAACAGAGGAGATAGTTAATAGAAAGTATAAGCCACAACTAAAACACAGTTCCACCTTGGGATCATTTTCCCTCTTCACAGTGCAAGAATGGTATTGGCAAATCAGGGTGAGTCCAGAAGCGGGCTATTGAGACAGATGATGGAGGTGAATTTGTTCAGCATGGAGAAGAGACTGTTAGGAGGGGATCCTAACTGTGCCATCCTGATTTAAACTCTCACTCTCGTAAAATAGAAGACAGAATAAAACATAGCTGAAAATACAATCTGTACCACCTGCCATTTATGACTTCATTGCAGGCCCTACCATTCCCTGCAAACACTGTCATTCTCCCCATATTTTATCTCTTTGGGACAAACAGGTCAAGAAGGCAGTGCTGTACTAGGAACCACACAGCTACACAAACACACAGCCCTGTTTATGGATGCCCAAGTCCACTTCTGCACGCTGCTTGCTCTGTCACCTCAGGAAGTGAATAAACATCACTCCCTTCCTCAACTGTCTCCATGCCAGGGGCATGGATGCACACCGTGGACAAAAAGCAGCTTTGCTACTTTTGTTTCTCCAGGGGGGAAAAAACAAAACAAAACAAAAAGCATAACTATATTGACAAAAGAAATACTCTTAAAACCTGATGCATCTGCTCTCGCTACAAGAGTCATAATGGTAGAGGGTCCATAGAGAGGACAGCTCAACATAGCACAACCTTAACCACAGCAACAAGAGGTGGTATCAAAACCATCAAAAGCCACGTAGATGAAGTGATTGGGAATGCTTACAGGGCATAAATATAAGCTAAACAAAGAATGTACGTCTGGAGGCTATGCAGGATGGGTCATTGCTTTGTTGAAAATAAGCACTCACACTTTGCCAAATTTACTATTTTCGCTGTACATAATTGGTGGGATTTAGCCTGACAGTACGAGGCAACAGCGCTGCAAACTGCCCCATACAGCCCCTCTCCCCCCTCATTTTCTCCTCTCAGGCTCTCCTTACTGACTTTGTATTACAACCAGATGATAGACCATGACACTTATCCCTGAGGTTGATCGCAATGCATGATGACTGTTTTATTAATAACTAATAATAATAATGTTATTTTCATGTTCCTTGTATATGCATTCATGGACTTCCTGCTTCTGTGCTCTACAACACCAGCTACAGAAATAAAGAGTGCAGAAAGCTGATCTGTTGAAGACAGGAGTGAGCTGTGCTTAACCAACACTGCTTCAGTGCACACTTACAGTAAGGCACACCTACCTTGCAATGGCCACGCAGGAAGCTCCAGACACAGCTCCAGACTGCTCTCCTGAGACCCAAATTAATTTCATGGACACTCAGACTCTCTTTGTTGATATTCTGCCACAGAAATGTCACAAGATGTAAATTCAATCTGTGGGAGATGTCAGCAAACCACCTTTTTCATGGTGGTCACACTCATGTCTTCAAATGAGAAAGCAGACGTGTGCTTACCAAGTGAGCGCTGTTTGCATCCAGTTGGTAGTAGGAACCCACCTAACTCTAAAATAGGATCAATAAACTACTCCTAACAATAAAACATGAACAGTAACCGATGCCTAACTCTAAAAGACAAGAGTAACCTGTGCCTAACAGTAAAATTAAACACTAAAATCAACAACAAAAACAAGAACTGAGATAAAACTCCGGCAACATTTAAATGGGAAGGGGAGCTTGCAGAACATGGCTCCAGAGGAGGTTCACAGATATTAAATAAAGCTACCTGGCTAATGCTGGAGGCAGGGGCTGCACTGAGAGTAAGGAGCCCAGCACCTGGACCAGTGATGGTGGAACTGAGGACGGTGCCAATGCCTGGTGTGGTGCCAGGCCAGCTGTGCCACAGGCGGATCCACCTCCATGGGCTCCACGGTGGTGGTCACAGGGCTAGTCCAGGCGCGACAGAAACGGGCTCTCTTGCCTCTGCACTGCTTGATGTTAATGCTGGGCCCCCTCTTCCTCTTTGCTTCTGGGAACCCAAGCTCCCTCTTCCCATTTAAAATAGGGCAATCTTTGCCCCTTGCTGTCTTCACTCTTGATAATGGCTGTTAACTGCCAGAGCTCTCAGAGGTGAGTGCATTGCATGGGGCAGTAGTGATCAAGGTGACAGCTGTGACATGGTGAGGGTTCTAAAATGGCAGCCACACTGATGGCACTGGCATTACATATTGTACAAGAAGGGGCTGGAGGACAGGGCACAGCACAGGAGCCAGAAGGCACTGCCTGTGCCCAGTGGGCAGCCCTTCTCTCTGGCAAGCAAGACGGCACAGAGGAGCTGGCAGCCTTGGTGGCAAAGACATGGTAGGGAAGTACTGCACGACACAACTTTCAGAGAACACCCAGATGTTTGGAAGGGTGTCAGTCACTGCAGGGCTGAGGAGTACATGAGTGTCCTTTCCCTACTGCAGATAGTCAGATATGGCAGGTGAGAATCTCGCCTTGACTTCTAAAGAAATCCCAAAATGGCATTTCCCAAGGCACGTGCATTGTACACTTACCGACCAGAGTGTTTCCCAATGTAGAGCCCTGATAACATCCATGTAGATGTCCACAGTTTTAGCTTCCTTTGAGTGTGGCTATGGGGAGATCTTATTACTCTAAGCTAAATGTGAAGCTGCCAGAGTCCTAGGTCTGAGAGCTGTTGCAAACAGACTGTCTTTTTAGATCAAGCAATTAACGCATGCTTTTGTATAGGTGTGTGCAATAACATTTGTGTAAATACTCAAAACACCCAAAAAACAGAGATGTATCCATGCACATATGCCATGCACACTGCAAGAAAATGAAGTGGAAAAAAACAAACAAACCAACTACACATCAGAGTAGTGCTTTACATCAGAAATCTGTGGTCTCCTGAACTGGACAGGCAATATCAGCTTTCCCCAGGATTATACAGATTGTGTACCAAGTCAGTGGCTTTAAAAGACTACCGGAGCGCTCAACAGAACTCACCAGTACTCCTTGGCAGCCTTCCACTCTAGCTCTGTACTGGCCAAATAATCTGCCTAATGCATTTTAAGCCTTAATTAGATTTTTCTGACTCTTATTTTTTCTGCTTGAAGAGCGTATTAGTTCAAGGGCCAAGTATTTATAGCTCGCTTGGTGGTGTTCTGACACCTAACGCCAGTATTTCCACCGCATGGCACTGCCAAGGCCTAAGGACTCTCACATCCACAGGCACAAACACCGTATCCTTAATGCTCTGAAATGTCAAAAGAGAGCAACTTGATGCTTTGCCCTTATTTTAGCAGTAGCAAAGTGAAAGGAAAACACTGCGTGGAACATTTTAATACCTGAAACATTTCTATTTAATTAAGTAATGCTGCAGTTTTTCCAATTAGGAGAATTTAATACTTTTTTTTTCTTTTTCTGTTTGTCCTCTATTTAATAACGACATGCCTTCAAATTCTATATTTGAATTTGTCTGATTTCCACCTTTTCTCACTAACAATTCCAATCTTCTGTTTGTACTTCTTAGTTGACGTCCTGAAACCTATGTAGGATGGTAAGATTTCTGGTAAGAATATCTCCAGTTTTTCCTGTTTTACAGCAGTCGAACAATGGGAGCACTGAAACACTGCTCAGATATATTCCAGACCACTTTTGTTTTTAAACACAGATAAATTTGGATCAACTCTCTAATACAGTAAGGAACAGCAATCAGCACTTGTGGGATCTCATAGGCAAAAAACAGGTGGGAAAGCTTCTGAAGCTGCAACAGCAAACAGCAAACAATCATTGCCTTCAGCTCCATGCTGTTTTTTGAAGGGCAGTACACCCTCAAATCAGCTAACTGACAAAAGCACAGGTCTTGTTTGCACTTAATTTTCCTCTCTTTTTTTTCCTCCCTTGCCAGCCACTGGGATACCCCAAAGCTCCGTGCAGTGCTATCCTGTTGGCTTCTCACCATCCCCATCAGCTTCTTTTAAGTGAAGGTGCATCAGGATTCAATCACATCAAGTTTTTCCTGCTACCTGGCTATGCTGTGTGAGTGTTGGTGTGAGCAAGCCTAGCAAGACCTACCACTTGCAAGATGGAAACAAGGTTCTCTCAGCTTCGATTGGAGTTTCGGACCACAGTTTGTCAAAATGTGGATGTGAAATCCACTGTGTGTTTACTTACCCCTTCATGCTGATAGAGTCCCACTATTCCAACACAAAGTCCTCAGAGAAGTCTGTAAAACAAATATATATATATATATATAATATATATATATTATATATAGTATATATATTATATATATAATAAGAAACAACCAAGCTAAATCAACTCTCAAATTCCCACGTAAACTGGGTTTAAGAGTGGAAAATTTCTTTTCCCTATTCTTTGGGTGGTACAGAAATCTAAAATTCCTATAGCCCTGCTTCCTTGCGCCAAGTCAAACAAGGATATTGTCCTTTTAATGTCTTGAAGGCTCTGTTTTCTTGTAATGCCAAATGCAATATTTTTTTGAAAACACTACACCAGAAGTTTCCCAGCTGAGAAAACAGGCTGGTGAAAAATGGTTTCAGAAAACGAAATAAACCATGCAAAAGCTGTTCGGGGTGTGTGTATGAAATGAACATCTGGATTTGGCTTGTTAAACTGCCTCCTTTTTTCCTCTCTCTCCCCCTCCTTTTTCTTTTTCTCACAGCTGTTCGAAAGAGTCCTAAGGGCAAAGAGACAGGTCAATGGACTGGGTTACACCTCTTTTTCTTTCAAACCTCTTTGCACCTACACGAGGAATCCAGGCCACATGTGCGTTTAATAAGTAGGCACAAACACAAGAGAGAGAAAAAAAATATCTCAATTCCTGTCGGTTCTTAGGAAAGACACTGAAGGAAAAATAAACTCCGGATTTCAAATTTTCTCTCTGTCTCGAAAAAAAAAAAAAGAAAAAGAAACCTTGTGGTTCCAATAAAATATTCCTTCAGAAACCCAATGGGTTTTATTTTCCAAAATCACGGTCTTTGCAGAGTATATCTTTTCCTCTGCTCCCTCAGAGAGAAATAACAATGGGTTAATCCATAACCTGCTGGAGCAAGAGGAAATGATAAAATGCCAGTGGCCTGGTTTCATTGAACCATGTCTTCTGATACCACTACACAGATTCATATGTTTGTGTTGAATGGGTTCAGATCCAACTGCAAGATGCAACTTCCCCAGCTGAGGAGAGCAACAGTTTAGTAGTGCAGAAACAAATCAGAACAAAAGGAACCGAGAAATCATCTGGAGTGGATAACTGCTGAGAAACAAGCAATTCACCTTCTTCTACTAACCCTAGGCCCTGTGGCATTCCTAAAGCCTCAGGCCAGCAGCAGAGCATCCTTCAGCACCCTGCTCCAACAGGAACAGGGGAATCGCCCCCATGTGGTTCTTCTAGTCTGTGTCTGAGAGCTGCATTGGGCCTGGCCCAAGTCTTGGATTGTATATCAGATGAACAAATTACATGCCTTAGTTTGCAATCAGGGCTGCTAAGATAGCTGTAGACCACTGAGAATTATCTCCACTAAAGTACTGTATTCCCTCTGGAATATGGCCACGGGACACTGTATCTTCACGTACACAGATGGGGCATATCAAGGAACAAGGGCACAAACCCAAGGGGACACTGATAGTTGCTATAAATAAACAAAACAAAAATCCTTCATATTTAAAACTCTCTGCTTTAAAATTTGAGCTTTCCACTAAACTAACAGCAATTTTTATGCAGCTTGTGCACATCTACACTTGATACATGGATTTTAAGCTTAGTCCCAAGTATTACACACCTGTTGATCCACGCAGTAGCAAACTTGAACTATGACTGCTGACTACACCTAACTTTACTCTTGCTCCTCTGAATTCAGCTTGAAGGTGGCCACAGTATCACAGCCAAGTAATGCAACAATGAGTCCCCAAGTATTAGAGTTTATTTGGAGAATATTTGGCTAGAAAATTTATGTTGAAAATCAAAGCATCCTTAGTAAAACAGAAGCCCCATTGCCAGGAAGCTCTACTGCCTGACTTTAGAACAACTGAGGCCACACAAAGACACTGTCTAGAGAAAGCCTTTGCACAAAACCTCCATCAGAAAGCCAAGATCTGTCAATAGGTGCTGCACATCCAGACTGGATAAAACACACAGTGACAGTGGGGAGCTTTGGGCCAGGAGACCAGTCTAAGTCACAGAATGGCTTGGGTTGGAAAGGCCCTCAAAGGTCACCTACTTCCAGCCCCCTGCCATGGGCAGAGCTACTGACTGCTACATGAAGCACCAGATCAAACTGCCCAGAACACCATCCAAATCTCAAATAGGAACTCACCTCACATTGTGTTAGTCTCGTGATGGTGACAGGGAATTACATTTGGTCTTCAAAGAACGAATCTGCTGCTGTTTTCCAAACTCACATCAGTTTCAGTAGGGCTGAAAGACAACATTAACCCCAAATCCAGCTGAAGGCAAAGCGAATTATATTTCTCTCCTCCATTATTATTAATTTTTTACTTTTTTTTTTTTTTCTTCTCTCTTTGTACAGACCATGAGAGGATCATGGCAGTGAACGTTATTTATGGAGCACCTAATAAAAATGCTATGGGGAAATAATTACTGGAAACATCTGACTGTGTGACTGTAAATGCCTCAGCCCCAGTGCGCTGATTTAATGGACCGCTGCTTTACTCTGCTATGCCTCGTGCTACCGACTGCAGGCCCCCTGCCCTCCTATTAAACTGCCTGTGTCGCCATGAGGCCGGGACTCACCAGCTTTATGGCAGCATTCCAGGGAGCAATGGTGATGGTGGGGTGACTCTGTGCCCACAGTGAGGCCTCAGGAGGGAAAGTGGGCTTCGTGGCTGTGATGGGCTTCATAAAGTGATCACAGTGGAAAGCTGAAGGTTTTGTGGCTGTGGGGCAGAGCATCCTTTCGCAGCACAGTTGCCAGGTGCTTTCAGGTATTTCTGACTGATGCTGGGATGTGAATTCTTCCCTCTTCATTTTTTTTTATCCTTATTCCTTTATGATCCACAAACCATCGAGCTGGTTTCTTATTGCCTCTTTAAAAAATAAAAAGAATAGATTTAAATTATCCTTTTTCTTTGACCTTCTGAACCCAGGTGGCACCAACCCACGCAGCCTCCCCACACACAGGGCCTCTCCCCCCCCACAGAACCACTAACCCTCACCGCATTTTCAGGGCCAGATACGTGAACTTTCATATTCACAGGCACCTTGTAAGTGATATGGAGAACACCAGGAGCTGCTTTCATTTGCAAAAACAGCCCCGAAGAAAGACCTGCAGGCTGCCACTTCGTCACCGCTGCTGACTCGCTGAATGAAGAGGAGAGAGCAAAAGGCAGCTGACAGCAAGAACAAAATCATCTCCGCTCATTCCAAGCCCAGCAGTTAGCACGGTCTTTTTTTTTCTTCTTTTTATTGCTGGTTTTAATGTAATATTTAAGTTGGAACTAAAACAGACCATGGAACGTTAAATCACTACCAAATGCAAATTTACCTACATATCTGAACTAAATTTTCTCCTACATTTACAAAGCAAAATTCTACCTTTTCAACTGCAGGCTCCTGTTGTATTGAATCGGAGGGAGAGAACTCCAGACGTTATTTGGAATACACGTGCACTTATCTTGTTGTTACAGGTCTCCCTCGCAGAACTAAAAGAGAGCTTTAGTTCCAGACAGTATCTCTCTGGGGTCGTACCCAATGAATGGTGTTTTTTGAAAGGATTATTTCAAAGGAATTCTGAGAAAGAGTCTAATGACTCGCAAGCTACAGAATCTCAGCACAGGAGGAAGTAGATAATGGAATATGACAGCAATGCATTTTTCATAAACCCAGTGATTTCTATCGTAACAAGAAGCCCATCTATAATTCGGAGAACTCCCCCCAGCACCCAAGAAGGAAACCTATGCTGTTGTAGGAAGCACACTGAAGTACAAAATGAAACAATAATGATGATGATGATGTTACCGATGAACCCCACAGCTCTGCCTTCCCTCCCATCTCTCCGCAGTTCCAAGAGGAGCAGCTCTGATCCCTCTCTGCCTCAGCACTGCTAACCTGGGGAGCTCACAGGCACACATCAGAGACCTCATGATAGATGAGGAACCCTGGAGAAGAAGCTGTTCTTTATCTGCTGAAAGTTAAGGCCTGCATCTGCTCTCAATTAGCAGGCAATTAGGGGAGTTGAAAACAAACCTGTTTACATTGGCTACGAAGCCTAAAATAATTTGTGAGATGTCAGGATGGGATATTAAGATGTTAATGATCTTCTTTCTTTACTTTTTCACTTGCAGTGCAGTATCCACATCTTCCTCTCGCAGCTCTGTACAGTGACAGACTGATGGACATCTGGGAGGGCAGGGACCACTGTGGGCAGGTTGGGGTGGGAGAAGTGTGTGTGTTATTAATGTGTGTGCTGGGGACCTGACAGTGAGGAGTTCTTTGCAAAAAAAGAGTAGGGGGAGGAAAAAAAAGGAAGAAAGGTGGCTGTTCATTTGTAATTGTCAAGGAGTATCGGGTCATGCGTTACAGCATTCAGAGGGTTCAAGCACAGTTCCCATAGCCAAGGGCTGGTCTGCAACCTGCTGCTGAAGTGATTGAACAACCAACACCTCTTACCTTTCCCCACATCACTGCCGCTCCACCATGTCCAATGCTTTGCAGAAATATCTTCCTTGAGCAGAAGGCGAGAAGTGGCATCGATACCCCTTACTTCTTAAGTCTACTGTCTCATTCCTTTAGTATGAGACAGTAGAGTGGGTCAGAAAAGCAGCAGCAGGCTGCTGTCCTGGAGGCTGCCCAGGTTAATGCTGTCAGACAGAGCACACAAGTTCTGCCCTCACATGACACAGTCAACACATTTAACCTTTGACCCTCATAACTAACCAAAAAATAGTTCTGGTAAAATCCCATTTTTATCATTCCAACTAATGAACACGATGGCCTTAATTACTTACGTCACGCATACATAGACCTAAGTTTCCTTCTGCGTTTCCAAAGCCCGGTGAGCACCAAGTGCACCACAGGTGCCACTGTGCCCTCTTGTGTTCTCCTCTTGGCTATCCCCTCTCTTGTCCTTTTTTTCCACCATATACTGCTGATCCAGCTCTAATAAGAGCCAGGCGCTCAGTCCTCAGGGCTACAAAGTAGCTTTAATTATAATATTAATAGCATTCTGCTAAATAAGAGGAAAAACAACAACAACAACAAACCCAACAATCAACAAATAGGTCAGTATTTGTGGTTACATTTTTCAATGTCCTGGTGTTTGTTTTCCTTCCAATTTTATGTTTCTCGCTGGCATTTATAATGCCTAAGAGACATTCCAGAGGCCAAAACACGGGTGATTTGATCTTTGCATGATACTCCTGACTTCCCACAAAAAGAAATACCGGGAGGAGATCAGATCTACATTATAGCACTCCCAGAGGTACACCCTTGAGCCTTGACCTCCCTTTGATGAAAAGCAGGAGAGCTCGGTATTATTAGTATTTATTGTTATTATCTTAATTGCTGCTATTATTAAGCAGCCCATGAAATAGATTAATATAAATAACGCAAACACAGACATCTGGAACACAAACTCGAGCACCAAGAAAAGAAGACACCTCCTATTTACCAAATATTAAACCAGATTCATTTAATACTTTCCATTAATAACTCTTGCTGTGTGAGTCAGTCAATAGAAAAGGTTTGGATGAATGTGTACAGTGCAGGAATGCTCTCCTTTGTGAATATTGGAGATTGGAGGGGGGAAAAAAAGGAGAGAAGCATTATATTGGCCTCATCTTTTAGCTTCTGTCAGCAATGTTAAGACCTAGTCTGTTCAGAAGTCAAAAAGAACACAGAGACGAAGGTAGAAGATGACAGCAAGCTCTGGATGAGCAGCGAGCCCGAGGCTGGGGTTGATAGAGACCGGTGCCGCCAGCTCAGCTCATTCACTCCCAGCTCTATTGGCTTCTCACAGCTGAGAGTAGTAAAACATGTTTTTGTCAGTAAATTAAACGGCTGTGACTCAGACATTGACACACAGGGTGCAGTCGCCGTGTGTACAGTAACATGGGGCCATATTTAGAGCCTCTAACCATAACCACACTTGCAAAAAAAACTGCATTAGATCAGCAGCCAGTTTCCCGGACTCCCACTCCTTGTTTCTGCCTTCAGGAATTCAGATTATTTGTCTTGTACCAAATAAAGTTGCTTAGGAGATAAAACAGTGAGAAGGAAAAACAGAGGGGCCTGACGATTTATCTGTTCTGGCTAGAATAGATAATGCTTATAGTGGAAAATAGCAGATGGGGAGGGAAAGGTGTTGCTCCTAACTTTCCATTTTTTAAACTTTTTAAAAGTCACCGTTAGCAGCAGATTCTCAATTAACAGAAGTGGCGGCTGATCTTCATTAATTACATTAGTCCTCATCAAGATGCCTGTGTGTATCAGCTCAGACAAAGCAGCGTGAGCTGCAGCGCTGAGTTCAGCTCCGTGTACCTCCAGCTGTTAGCGCTGCATAGGGGACTGCTCTGGTTTTCCCCAGTAAGAGCAGGTTTGGTATGTTTGCTTTTTTTTTTCCTCTTTTACATATATATATATATATAATAGAAAAAAGACATAGAAGTACTGCTGGTAGGAGGAAGACAGTGAGAGACGCATGCAATTGCACGGGATGTTTTGGGATTAGAGGGGATCAGAAGCTCATTCTCCCATTGCAAGGGAGACTGCTTAGTACTGAGAGCAGCCAAGATCAAAGATACCTGTCCTGGGGAAGGAGGGGCAGATAAACATCAAGAGCAGGAGAAGATGACAAGTGCAGGAGAAGGGGATCCGGGACGTATCAGATAACTCTGACCTCAGTCCCAAAACAGCTACTGCCTGGTAAGGAAAAGGAGTCAGCCCTGTACAGGTGTATTTATTATTTTGTCTACGCTTGTTTCTTTCCCATGGTATGGAGAGGGAATCGTTTTAGCACCGCAGGCAACACCTGCACACACACACAGTGCTCCCAGAACAAACGTCCAAGGAATTACCCGGTGAGCAGGGAGTGCCCGTGGGGCTGGGAGGCACGAAGAACTAATGGACTTCAAGTGCAAGAGGTCACGGCTGTGGCTTTAGGGCAGCTGCACCACAGAGCTGCCTCAAACACGGTGCCAGGCACCGAGGGAGGAAGCATCCCAGACTTGGCACTCTTTTGGTAAAAGCACAGAAAGAAAACAAAGGGTGATCGGAACAAGAAAAATGAGAGAAGGGAATCAGCCATTGCCCCGTTCGGGTTAGTTAAATGCTGATCTCTGAAGAACCCTCTTCTCAGAACAGCACTGACATGTGCTACTGACCTGGTTCCTTCTGATGCATCATCAGGGCAGGGAAACAGCTGAGCCCGGCTAGCCAGGGCACAACAGAGACCGAAAAAGAAACCAGAGCTGAGAAAATGAAGGTTTTCAGCAACACTGCTATTTTGCAGTGGACCCTGGGAAGTCCCTTAGGTCAGCTTCCTGCCCTCAGCAATGCCTCTCCATCGCAGGAGCACAGCGTCGCTCCCAGCCCACTGATCGCCCCTCGGGAGGAGGGCAGCAGCGGAAGGAGGGGGCTGGTCGGCTCTGCCATGGCTGTTTGTTTTCTGGGAAGTCAGACTTGGTCAAGCGGAATGAATCTTGTGTTCGTTTTAGGAAAGTTTATATTTGACTTTGGCCGGGCTGGGGAGGAGGTGAGTGATAGGAAGGGGAGGGATGGACCAGAGATGGTGTGGGGCTGCCCCAACACCGCAGGCTGCCCTCCCACTGTTCCCGAGGCAGCGAGATGAAGCAAAGCACCAAAATCAAACACCTTGAGTTATTTATTTTTTCTTTCAAAGCTCAGAGATGACTCTAAATCTAAACCCACCTCTTACCTCACAGCTGACCTCCTGACCCACGGAAAGAATGCAATCTAAGTCTCCGACTTCTAAAACTCCACTTCTGCCCTGTAGAAGAACACTTCCAAACTGCAGCACAACCCGACTTGTGCTGCAGTGATCTCTTCTCGCTGTCTACATCTCCAGGGGTCTCCGAAAGCCACTGTTGCCTTTCAAGAGAAAGCAAGGGGCTGCTTCACTTTGTGCAGGTGCTGAAGGCACAGCACTACAAGGGGAGGAAGGAGCTGGCCCAGCCCTGAGGCTCACACCAGCTTTGCAGTTACACAAAGTGCTTCTAAACTTTTTGGGCCACATCCTAGCAGCAGGGAGGGGGAAATAGCTGCAAAAGCAGGCACAGCATCTCTCCCTCTCCAGTAACTGCACAGGGACTGTAAGCAATACAGCCTTGGCTGCATGCAGAGGAAGCAGTAAATGGAGATGCTCTGTGCAGACTTTGCGTTCCCCCATGCAGCGTAAGCCAAAACCAGTCCCTGCAATTCAGTGCAATAATATAGAAAGCTTGCTGGCTACCTCTCCCACCCGTCTCCTGCGGGTATGGAATCCTGGCCTCTGAGGAAACCAAGAATGCCATCCTTCTAGATTTATAATCACAGCGATTTATAAAATACTGTGCTGTTGTGAGATGCCTTGAAGTGAAAGGGGAAAATAAATAAATAAGCTACGTGGGTGTTGCCACTGGAAAAGAAGAAAAAAATCTGATCTCAATCAGCCAGCCACATTTACTGCTCTACATCCGTAGCTGGGCTTACTAAACAAACCACCCCTATCATCCCTTCATTCTTTTCAATACTTCTTAGGGGCATCCATCTTCTTTAACACAGTGTCCCTGATTTCAAAAGCCAGACGCAAATTAATTCCGGGAATCCTACGGTGGGGAGACATTAAAGCCCATTTAGAGGTTTCTGTGGAAGCCTCTCTCCATGCCTCTTTGAGCCAGCTCAGGCTCAGAGCAGAGCAGGCTGGAGCCAGCCTGGAGGAGCAGGGGGTTATAGGTCTGCGGCAGACGGCAGGGACACGCTGGGCTGGGCTTGTGCAATAAGCCAGGGTTTTGTGTTCTGTGGTGGGGTGTCGGTGTGGCATGCGTGGGAGGAGGGGATGGGGCAGAGCTCTGTTTTAGAGAACTAAATTAAATATTTCTTTTTTATTTTCATTTTAACTCCTTCATCCTTAGTCCAGGCATTAAATCTCACAGGTTTCATTTCCACAGTCCAGCTGCATGCGAGATTTCCTCCCCAGCTCCCTGAGCCTAAGAAAAATAAGGGTGGGAAATAAGTAGGGGGAGTACAGCCATAATATTCCAAAGAAGCATGTCTAACACATCTCCCATGGCCTGCAGGACGAAGGAGGCTTGGTGCATGTTTAGGGCTAGGTTCCTGCTCTGGGTGAGGTGTTAAGCATCTCTCCCTCCAACACCAGCAATTGCTTTGAGAAGTGCCTCAGTGCTGCTTGCTAACGCTGCCCTGAGGCATGGGGAGAGCTGGGAGGATGAGGACAGGGACCTGGCTGCCCTGGGTCAGGTTGTCCTGGCTGCACACTCAGCTGCTGGCAGTGCTATAGAGCATCGCTGCACACTAACTCATAAAAGTGGGACATTTTGTCAATAGCCCCTCTTATTTTTATATTAAATTTCTGGCGATTTTTTTTTTTCCGGGTATTGTTGAACTTTGCTTCGGACAATCCAGCGGTAAAATAAACATTTCCTGAAGATACATTTCCTTCCTTTGTGCTTCAGAAGAGGAAAAACACCTTGTCCTCAGCGGATACGCAGAGAGGTTTGGGTTTGTTCAGAGAACAGGCCATTGGAGCTCAGCTCACCCCTCTGCCCGTGCCCCACCTGCAGTGTACAGGAGCACCAAGCACTGCACCCTGTGTCTCCTCCATGTCCTGGATCCACCCACATCTGCAGCTGCACTCAGTGACTATCCACCACATCCAGCAACGGCCAAACCAAGAACTCAGCTCTGCTTACTCCCCGGCCTTTGGGAAGAGTTTGATGTAGCCACTAATACTAGGATTATATTGGTTTCTTGCCCTTTGAGAAGCGCAGGCTGAAGCCAAAGTGGTCAGGGAAAATGGCTGGTGATAAGGAGATGCAAGCTGCTGTACGGCAACCAGTGTGCTCTCTCACTGATAGCCGGGGCTTTGGAGGAAGGTGGTGAAATTCAACACGTGTTCAGGCGTGGGGAGGAATTAGAGAGCCAGTCATCCAGGGAAGCCAGCCCAGTGGCAGAAACACCAAGGGAGAATTGTAAGAGGACCAGTTCTGTTCTGGGGATTGGTTCTTACTGGTACTTCCATGACACGTTGCTTACCTCAGATTTCTGCACTGCAGCATTTTGCAAAGAGAGACCTGCTGATGGTTTGGGACAGACAATATCAGAACAGGCATTTTTCATGGATAGACTAAGTTATACTACTCAGAATGGCTCATTCTCTAGTTTTGAAAGCTCTGTTTGAGCTTTTCTTTTTGCTGGTCAAAGAACAAGACTTATTCTTGCCTATTATACAGACCCGTGGCTCACCTTTGGCAAACCCACTTTGGCAGGTTATGCCTTGGTGTCCCAACACCACCAAGAGAACGGGGGTATCTCCTTCCTTACATGACGGGATAAATGGTTTCTGACTGTGACAATCATGAGCTGCCATTAGAAAACTGCCATACAGACAGTATCTATAAATGCTTGATAAGATAGGATCAAAAGCAGCATTTCAGGGAACAGAAACTAAACACAAAGGAATAGAAACTAAATTCCTTTAAAGATCTATAAGGAAAAAATACAAGAGACGCATTAATTATTTAACAAAACTCAGATGTCCATTAATGGCTACTTAGGCAGCATTTTGGCAGGATATCCTATCTACTGTATCACTGTTATATCCCCGGAACTGCACATTCTGCTTCAGTTCACCCCTGAGCCATTTTTCCTGCTGCTGGCAGTGAGGGCAGATTGCAGCTCCTGAGTCCTACACCCCTTTGGTCCTACACCCATGCCTGCTCCTAAAGCAGTACCCAAAAATCCTTCCACTGACCACTGAAAAATCACATCGCCAACTGTACGGAGAAAGAAGCTCATTTCTTCATTTTACTAAAATACAGGACCAGATTCTCGTCTACATCAGCCAGCAAAGCTTCCTAAGGTGACTGAGGTCAAAATCTGGCCGATGAAAACAGGTAGCCGTGAGGTCCCATTCAGTGCTCTTGGGTGCCGCCTGCAGGTTTGGGAACTGCAGCTTGCTAATAACTGCTCTAAATCAAAGCTGAACACAGTCATTTCTGGAAGAAAAAAAGGACCAGTGACAGAAATTCCTGGAGAAATCAAAGTGTGAAAACATGATCTTTTTTTTCTCATCTCTTTTTTTTGTAGACAGAGTGTATTCCTTTTTTCCTCTTCTTCTTTAGCGATGACTTAAATGAAAAGGTAAAACTTAATAAACAAGCCCAAGAGCCATAACGTCAGGCAGATCAATCTGGGAGGAAACAGACCCAGGTATTTTCCAGACATTGATCTCTCTAACACAACACCGTGCCTTGATGAGGCCTCATGGACCTTCAACCACATTAAATGCCTTTTTGAAGATCCTCATCCCAGCCCCAAAAGTTGGACCACATTTGGAGATTTACTATTTTCAAGCAAATATACCTTTCCCCCCCCTTTTTTCTTCCACTATACCTCTTTTACTTTACATCCACAGACATCCCCATTGCTCACAGGCAATGTGGAAGCACGCACAAGCCCTGGTTGGAGCTACCTGACCCTAACAAACACCTTTCCTGTAGATCTGACATTATGTGTGGCTTCCCTTCTCTCTTTCTTCCCCAATCTTTCCTGAGCGCTTGGAGCTGTTTCCCAAAGGGCTCTGCATTTGTTCTGGCAGCAATCCATACTTTGCTTCCCTGCAGACCTCTGGGTCTGAAGCTGCTTCTGCTTCCACTCCTGCTCCTGGTCCCATTGCTTCCTCCCCATGTCCCACAACTCCACTCGGACTGACCCAGTTACAAAAACACAGCCTATTTGTTTATGGAGCACATTATGCACACCAAGACAGAGTTGAAAACAGCTTAAAGAGCATGCAAAAACCTCCTGGGTAAAGTAGAAGTCATTCTGATGGGCAGCTCACTCGGGCAGCCTGAGCCCTGCCATCATAGGGGCACCACCTGGGGATGGGGCAGAATGACACGGAGCATGTCTGGCTGCTGTGCACAGTCCCCATTTTCAGTGGTGAGTGGAAGGCAAAACAAGAGGAGGAAGAAAAATGAACATCTTCAGCAACGGATAAATTAAGTAACTTCACCTTTCTGTCGACCTGAGCCCTGTCGGTGGATGCTGGCTGTACTGAACTGTAACACCATTAACACGGAGTCCCAGAAATCTTTTCTTTGTGCTTTACAGAGAAGGAAGGTGGTTTGCCCACCCCCTGCAGATCCTGTTCTGTAAGGAATCCCAACAGTAATGCTTTTTTAATATATATATATATATATTTAATATTTCCAAAGTGCTTTTTTCCCAATCAAATTGGAAACACCGATTTGGTTTTAAAATGAGCAGAATAAGAGAACCATAAGAAGTCTAAATGCTACTCTGTGGCTGTTTCCTAAAAGAATATATATATGCATATATATATATATATATATATATGTATGTATTGTATAAACACAGAAGTCAAAAGAAAAGAACAAAAGGAGGAAACAACAAGAAAAATCAACCAGAAATACAGATCTGGTAAGTATCAAAAAAGCCTATTTATTCACAATCTTTTTTCCCCCCCAAGTGATGCAGTTTGCCATTGTAACAATTTTTCATAGAAATTGCTGTATTGTCCACACGTCTATATTCACCTTAAAAAATAGGACTTGAAGAATACATTTCAACCACTGCTCATAAAATACACTCGTTTCTCCATTTCAGTGCTTTCTCTCATCCGTCAAGTCGCTCCAGAAGTTCAAGGCCCTTCGCATTGAAAAAGGAATGGGAGAAGGAGAATGGGAGAGGAAGCAGCGAGAGCACAGGCGTGTTCATAGGGGAGGAACAGCACAGACACAGTAGGATCGCAGCAGTTCTGTGTCCCATTGCAAATCTCCAGTGTGGCCATGAAAATCCATCAGTGTCGTGCACGAATGCTCACTTGGGGTTTCTTCAGCCCCACAGGCTGCAAGCAGCAGCCAGCAAATCCCTGGTTTGCAAGGGGATGGCTGCATCTAGGGATTGAGCTGGGAGGAGGAAAGGGGTAAGGGATGATCATCGGGCTATTGTCAGTGAGATCTTAATAGGGGCTGGGGTGATATTTTGTTCCTACATTCAACCAAAGTCTCACTTTGAGGCTGGCTGCTTCCTCCACTCAAAAGCAGAACACCAGCCAAATCTTTCTAAAGTTCTACCACTCTTCTTATGAGATTTTTCTTCTGAGGAAGGAAAGACTGCTTCTAAAATGGATGAAAGGGAAAGCGCCACAATTAATTTTTTCCTCTTATAGATAATCTGAAACCTGAGCATTAACATCCGCGTGAGAATACGTGGGAGCAAGGAACAAGGATGAAAAGTTGATCCATATGGAGTGGTTTTTTTTCACCCAGAGGATCCCAGCACCCTCCTCACCACAACACTAATCTGCAACTAACACTAAGAGCCATCAGCATAGAGTGAGCAAAGGACAAGGAGACAAGGAAACAAGGCACAGCGGACCCAGCAACATCAAGAACTTCACCAGTTCAAACCAGCTCAAACACCAGAAATTGGGACATGCAAACTCCAGTCCAGCTGCTACTCTGAACAACTCACTGACAGCCAACAGAAACCAAGAATGAAGCAACTAATAGACAGATCACCAGCTTCTGAAACACAGGCATCGATCGAGCGGCGCCCAGAAGGCCATCTGATAGCATCGCTACGTGATGGGCTCAGGAAATGAAGAGAGCCATATCTGTGTGAAACCAAAGGCGATATTTTGAACAGGAAGCTGGTTAGGAGTGGGAGCAGCAGAATAAAAACAGTGTCAAAGAGAAGAAAAACAAAATAATAGCTTGCTTTCCAACTCTCTAAAATAAATTAGCGTTTAGAGGTAAACTGAGAAATACTGGCTTTCTTATGTGGATGGTTTATTTACACTTGTTTCCACACCATAGACTGACCTAAGGACAGCAATATCCCAACAAAGCAGAGTAAATAAGTCAAACACAGGCTTACTGGAAGCATTGGTGGAGCAGTTTTCCTGCTGCACTCTCTCTGTGGGTGAATGCAGACAGCTCTGGGCTTCTCCAATGCACCCTAACCAGCTTCTAGGCCCAATGCTGCATCAGTATGGTGTTATTCCTCATCACTTAGGTTCATGGAAAGAAAAACCCTTAGTGGCACAGATGCAGTGCAATGGTACGACTACAAGGCATCTAGACTGTAGCTGGCCTACACCAAACCTGAGCCCCACAAAGAGCAGATGTGGTCATCTGTACCCACTCAGCTGCAAACACCTGCAGGCCCAAACAAACATGGCATCCCTTCAGGCTGCCTTAAAGCAAAGTTTCTTTCCAAAGTGGTCTCCATCCCTGTCTCTGACTGCACAACGTAAGCTCTGGGTCTCATAAAAGCTGGGCCTCTGCCTTCAGCAGGCTCCAGCTTCAGCCTCCCTTTATGTGCCCAGACACGTATCCTCCATGTCAGAGGCAAATCTCCCCTTGCTTCAGCTTGTTATGGATTTGGTCAAGCCTGGTCTTGTTTCTTTCGAAGTCAGCAGGGAAACTGCAATGATGGGGGAAGGTGGGGGGACAACGACAACAGGATAATGTCTTTTTCTTGATTTCTGGTTTGAGAGTCAGATTAACCTTGTGCAATGCAACCCAAGTCCTCCACTCTGGCTGGCCCCAGCCCTTCAGCCATTAGGTTTAATCTCTGGAGTTTGCATCCCAGAGTCTCAGCAGCAGCAGCAAAAGCAGCTGCCAGCATCCTGGGAATATCTGCCTTGGAATCTCAACTACTGTGTGAAGCTGCTGCTCTCCAGTTTGAGAGCTGTGTTTGCAAAGGAAATCTGTCCAACAACAACATTGAGAGAGAGGAAAAAAAAGGAGGAAAAAGGGCTTTATATAACAGAATTAACAGAGCTGTTGCAATAGTAACATGAAGTTAACAGGCAGCTTTTCCTCCTCTCTCCCCCTGCCCCAACCTTCTTTCTCCAGCAGCAGTTTCAGTTGTTTTTGTTTCCGAGCTTCTTTTACTGGCCACTCACACAGCCCTGCTCCCTTTGTCTAATTTGGATCTTGAACCTCCATACAACCGACTCTTGCTGTAACTGTAAATCTTTTTATGGCCCTTTTGCCTCTGAACTGTAAAAGCAATGCCACTGTAAGCTGCCTAAATGGGTCGTAAATCCACTTAGTGCACTGAATGAGGAAAAAAAGTTTTTAAGGGAAAGAAGGGAAAAGAAAAAAAAAAAGGCAACCTAAAGGAGGCTGGAGGGACATGGGGGAAAAAAAAGCACAAGAATGTATTTGCTGAATGGAACCAAAATAACAGGAGTCAAAGGGAAAATATGAATGCTAGGAGGGGAAAGGGGGGGATGAAATAATGCTGGTGGTAAAAACAAAATGCTTCTGAAGAGCTGCTCCACTTATTAGCACTCAAGCATTTACGGGAGGACGTTGGTTGCCCTCCACTCATTTGGCATTGGTGGAAGCTGGTAGCCACAGGAGAGCCCTGGGGACAGCCAACAGCTCGAGGCTGTTCCACTTTTCCACTGGGTGGTCCATGGACTCATAGCTGGGTCTGATTCTAACTCTGTACACAGCCTGCCTGACACACAGCCTTAATCACGGCTCCACACCTCTATTTATTCATCTGTAAATTAGAGATATCCCCCTGGTTTGTAAGGTAATTAGTGCCAGGCAAGAGAGAAAACTGATTCCTATGGCGGTCAACAGCAACGGTTCCATTCGTGGCCATGGAAGAAGAGCTAACCCAAAACAGGCAACTTTTCTTCCATGTAATTTATTGCATTTATCACCATGGTGGCTGAGCTCTGAGAATATTATCCAAATTCCAATGAATTCAGAGAGCGCCTTTCCACTACTTTCACTAAGTTTTGGATTTGACCCCAAAGTCAAAAAAAAAAACCTGAAGAATATGTCAAAAGAATGTAAGTGGGTGTGAGTTGAAATTGAGGAGTTTGGAAACTGGAGTATGCAGAACAGTAGCTATTTAAAGACTGAGTTTGCTACCGAGTGTTCGCTTTTAATAGGGTTATATAAATACATTCCCATCTCAATATATGTGGAAAAACAGGCAGTGAGGTGAGACTCTATTGCTTTATTTCTTATGGGAAATATTGTGCATAGCTAACCCACCTCTTCCCTTTCCTCACCCACCACCCACAGTCACTGGGAGCGCTCAGCAGCTGTGTACAGTGTGAAGAGTCACATCCGGGAGCAGGGCGAGAGTTAAAGAGTTCACAGCCCTGCCTTATAATGAAGCCCCTGTTTTCATTGCCTTCCCACTCTGCCTTAAAGACTTGATCCGAGTTTTGGCACTCATCATGTTAGAATGGGAGGGCAGACTGGCTATGCCTTTTGTTATTATTATTATTATATTGCTCTGCTCTCTTGCAAGGAAAAGAGGTGGTGGGGGTGGGAGGGAATAAGTTAAAATAAACGTTCTTGCTTGGCTCTGTGAAAAGAAGAAATGAATCTCAGTACAGGTGTGTCTCTGTTAAATGCCTTTGCCAGGACAGGCACCAAGAAGCATCCCATTGCCATCCTCACAATAAACCATCAGTGGCCAAAGAGGACTGAGAGGTGAACCACATTCTTTGTTCATCCTTACTGTATGCAGGCACGCTGACAGTTCAGGCCAGGGGACGCTGACGCTGTGACTTAAAAGAACCCTATTAAAATGATGGAAATCTTTGACTATGAAAAATAGAGTCTGCACCTGGACAGTAATTATGTTTCAAAGGAAATCCATCTGGTATTTTATTGCTTATTCTCTCAATGTACTTCGTGTACAAGAACAATACAGGGACCGGAATATTTCATATCAGGAGGCTTCCAAAAAGCTGTTTACACCCTGTCAGGTCAATGAGCTACGCAGATTTTTGCAGTATTATCTCAATTATTGTTAACAATTGAAATACACATTTTAAAAAAATAATCTTCCCAAGCACTGGCATAGGTCCTTGGAACAGACAGACTCCTGCAAACCCCACCAAACTCCATGAAGCTCATATACACAAGAAGCAGTTAGGATTTCAGTATCTGGAAAGAGTTAGAACTACAACTGACGTCAAGTGAGGTTTACCTTTGCCAACAACAGAACTAGAGCAATCTGCCTGCACTGCAGACCAACCTCTGCCTGCATACATGTGGGCAGTAGGACTCAAATCACAGAATCACTGAAGTTGGAAGAGACCTCTAAGATCATCAAGTCCAATCTAGTCACCCACCCCACCATGCCCACTGACCATGTCCCTCAACACCATATCACCGTGGCTTTTAAACACATCCAGGGACAGTGACTCCACCACCTCCCTGGGCAGACTAAACCATCACTACTCTTTCTGTGTAGAAACATTTGCTAATATCCAACCTGAACCTCTCCGGGCATAACTTGAGGCCATTCCCTCTTGCCCTATTACTGTTACCTGGGAGCAGAGGCTGACACCCACCTCCTTTCAGGGAATACTACACAGCAGTAAGCTTCCTCCTCCAGACCAAGTTCCAAGATGAAGGCTTCGTGCCTGTGTTAGTAATGCCAGCTTTGAGCTGGACTGGGTCTATCTGTGTGCAAACACCCATGCAGACATATTTTAAACAGCACATTTTAAAAGGAAAACAAGGCACAGTCCATCAGACCAGAGAGCCAGTCTTTAAAGACCTTGGGAACCGAAAAGCAGTCTTGCAATTAAATCACGTAAGTCCAGAGCAACTTGATTACAAGGCAACCTCTCTTCATTGCCAATTCTAGTGCATTTATTAATTCTAGTGGATATATCTCAGGTCTCAAGATGACTGATGCTTTCATTACAGCCTTGGCCTCAGCCATTAGGTGATTGTTATGAATCTCAACTTTCATTTTTCAAAGTTTTAGCTGTCACCATTGAAGGAAAAGGTATTCAAATGAAAATATGAAAACTTAAAACAGAGGAAAAATAGTCAAGTAAATCCCACAGAAATACAGGAGTGAAATTAGAAAAAGAAAAAAGAAAGAGAGAAAGTAAGAAAGGAAAAGAAAGGAAGGAAAAAGAAGAAGGAAAGAGAAGGAAGGAAAGGGAAGAAAAGAGAAAGGGAGAAGGAAAGGGAAAGGAAAGGGAAAAGGGAAAGGGAAAAGGGAAGGAAAGGGAAAAGGAAAAGGAAGAAAAAGATTACTATATCTATTATTTCCTACATATCCTGCATTTTTAGCGGTCACTTCTGAAGGCTAGAGCAGACATTTCTGGATAGCTGACAGCAGCAAATTTATCTTTGAATGAAACCAGAGTAACAGAATTTGCACATGATCTACATTTGCCTTAAAACTCTGCCAACCTGTAGTACAGAAGAAGGAATTGTCACAGATTTATTTTTCACTTCTGCCACTCACTGCATATTGGAGGAGATATGAAATCTGGCAAGGAGTTGGCATTTATTAGCACGTATAAATTCACCGGGAATGTTTGGTCTTGCTGTTAAAGCTTAGATCTAGAACACAGAAATATGTCAGAAGCTGAGCTGAGCTTTTAGAAGCAAGCTTAAAAACCATGCATTTCTGCTGAAAAAGCTCCACAAGTTAAGCAATTGCACACAAAAAGTCAAGAAAGCAGAAATTGAACATATCCTGGAATATTCTTTTCAAAAACATACTTCATTATTTCTAAGATTTGGAAAGACTGACTCAAGATTTCTAAATACTTGGACTGGAAATGCTGCCGCTAACCAGCCATCCTTGTTTCACACAGCATCATCCAGATCCAAGGGCAGATTTCAGTTCCCTCATTAAATTTCAAAGAGTTGATTTATTGAAATAACTTGCAGAGTCATACTTTAGTTACTGAGATCCAAGAGCAGATGCTGGCACTCAGTCTCCTGCCCATACATTCTGTGTAAGCATCACTGCAGGCCCTGAAAGGCCAGAGCACCCTAGGGCGCTGCATCAGCTTTCTGAGTGTTCAGATATGAGATCTGGCTACAAAGCACTCCCTGTGACCCTGCCTGCTGCAGATGGGTCCAGGCTGCTTAGGAGAACTGAATGATGGGGATTCTGGTCTTTGGCCTCTTCCACCTGATTTATGCAACTGTGAAACTGTTAAGTTGCACAGCGTTATCGTACAACCCACCAGGACATGTAATGAATGCAACAGAGCATCAGTCAGGGCACAACACTGAGCAAGGTGGCACAGACTCACCTTCAGAATGCTTGGAGCTGAATGTGGGGCAGAGACATTGGCTCAGGAGCTTGGACCAAAGTGGTGAAGCAAGGCAGAGAAGTACGTGGTGGGCTCTCAGCAGGGCTGTGTGCTGGCTGTACTGCATGCCTGGATCAGTCTCTGCTGACAGAGTGGCACTGCGGTAATGTCACGCTGCAGAGAACAAAATTACAAGAGATGCCGACAAAGTTTCAGTTGTTTCAGTTTTCCAAAAGGTATTCAGAAATATTAAAGTTCAGACGAGCCATTTTTAATTTCCTTAACCAGGTGTTGAAAAGAAAAGAGAGATGTGGATAGAAGAAAGTGCCTAGCACGGAACTGCTTCATTTCTGTTTTGCTTTACTCCTCTTTCCAGTGTTTAGGATGAGGACAACTTATTTTGGAGTCGGTATTAACTTTCTTGTTCATGTCAGTTTACTTTGGATCAGATTCCTAAATTCACATAGGCAAACTCAAACATCAATTTAAATCCACACACAACCGACCCCATGCTATTAAAGCAAAAATCCTCCTCTCAGCTTGAGGAGAACCTGCTGTCGACAAACTCCTTCCCCTCTGAACCATAACCTTTGACTCGTCCTCTGGGGGAGAAGGGAGAAATGCAATCAGGTGCAGAATGCCAATGCATCCCTCTGGGGTGACGGACTTCCCATTTCCAAGCAACCATTAAAAGCGCCATATGGAATTTCATGTTTATATGAAGCAACAAGAAATAGGAAAATCCAACAGCGAACACATGCCGTGTGTTACATCTGCCTGCAAGCACGGGGTGGTATCTGAGCCTCCTGCACTAGAACAAGCTATGGGATGCTCAGCACGCCTGGGTGCTTGAACACTTTATTATTATTATTTTAACTAAAAAACCAGCTGCTCGGTCCATTTGAGGAGGGTATGGCTTTGAGACAGGTTTGAAAATAATCTGAAAAATATGAGGTCCAGGCAACGGAACATTTCCAAGATTGTATGAAATATTAAGGAAGTGAATGGAAAACTTTTATTTTCCATCAAATATTCCATAGTAAACTCGGGTTTTTCAAGCTTATCTCCACATCCACATTACAACTAAACACTAATTGCATTTTCCTCAATATTTTTAGACAGATGTAAAAAGTTCAAGCCCCTTCACTTCTACCAACAAGTTTTCCCACCTCTGGGGCCGCCCAGCAGCCAAGAAGCCAGCACACATGCCAGGTACTGCTGGGTTATGTGGAACTGCTGTAGCCCAGGGACCTCTGGAAATGAAGACGAAATGAAGCTCTGTTGTGTGCTGCACTCTGATAAGATTTTGCCCCCATTTCAGCGTGACCCAATAGCTTTAAATTGCTCCATTTCTCAGCCAGCCAAGAGCAAATGGGTGGTAGATGTGATATGGCTTTCACAGGAAATCACTCGTGATTGATTTAGCTTCTCCTCCTCGGTGGTGTATGGGCTCAGCCTATGGCACAGGCACATAAATTATATATAGGATGCCTGGCATGGTTCTGTGCAGTGTACAAGTTGTCACCCCATCAGGAAAAGAAGCTTTTATGAAGTAATAGGTCCAAGTGTATATGGAATAGGATATGGCCACTTTCAGTTGCTCAACAGAAATGAAGTCTCATTTCAAAATGAGAACTCTGAATCAGAATAAAGCAGAACTGAGTAATTTCAATGAGTTTTTAGTTAAACAAACAAAATGCTGCTGGCTGTAAAAAGAACGAGTGCACTTTCAAGAGTTTTTGTTTGTTCTTAGAAAGCTTACACGGGCTGTGAAACTCAAAGAAGTTTTCATTAACAAGATTTCAACAGTTTGAGTTCTGCTTTTGCCTTTTTGAAAGGAGAAGATCCAAAGATGTTTCATTTTCATTTTAACGTGTTTACAGAAGAAAATATCTACTAGCACTGTTACATTGTTATGTCTGGGGGATGAGTAACGAGATATTGGAGAATTATTCATAAGAATCATTTGTGTGATCTATACATACTTTCTTCTGATTGGAACAAGGACCTCATTCTGCAGTGCTCTCTGTTTCTACCCACAGGCAGAAGTAGCACGGAGGAGAACACTCACTTGAACCTAGATTAAAGACATCGGAGATTAAAATCACTGAATAGAACTTCAAGATACAGGGTAGTTTTGGCTCAGGTTTGTGCAACACATGACAGTTGGGTCCTAACTCCAGGCTGCCTTTCCCAGGTGGCCCAGCACAAAGGTCATACAGAGGGGAGGGAAGAAGGGGGACCCCTGAGCAAGCTGAGTGTGCCTGGGAACCCAGCTGTGATAGAACAGGAAGGGTGAGAAGAAAGGAGAGGGATGCATTTTGCAAGCCTGGGCTCAATATATGCATTATCCTGCAGGTAGATTAGGTTATCATACAGGTTATTTGGATGAACATGCAAAACAGGACTTTTAGACTCATCCGAGTACCAGATTTTAAGATACCCATAGTCCACCGAGCAATGAGTATCGTGTCTCAATGTTATTTTTCACCTTTAAGCTCAAAACTTCAAAAGTACCCCAAGTGGGCATATGTTTTTCTGCTTACCCAGGCAGCTCCCACTGAAGACAATGGAGGTTTTTTTTTTCCCAGGCCAGGGTAGGGTTTCAGGACTCGGACCTATTTTAGTACCTTAATGTTCCTCCAGTTCTGAAATCTGCTTTGCTTGCCTGATTGCTGTAAGGTAAATAGAAGAGAACTGCTGACTGCAGAAACCCTGAAGAAAGTTACCCCAGCCCAACAAATATCTGATATTTAATACTCATTAGCAAGATTCTACTGTTCATACTACTTTAGAGGAAACAGGAAGAAAAAAATTATATATTTCAACCATAATACATGATTACCCAATGCAAAACACAGCAAAAAGGCCACCCTTGTAAACCACTCTCAGAAATCCCCATCAGTCCCACAGGACCCCAGCTAAAGCCACGCTCTGAGTAAAGCCCATTTGCCATCAATCTAAAGACAGTTTTTGCTGAAAGCTTGTAACATCAGGGCTAAGGGATGACATACGGGGATGCACCCCTTGCCCAGTGAAGGCATCTGTTATCAGCTTCAGCCTTCAGCACATCACAGCCACCACGCCAGGTGACAGCCAGGCAGTGAGCAACCAGGGCTGGAGACTGGAGGAGGGAGCTGGACGTAATTAACTGGACAATTGAATGGGTTCTGCCTCTCTGATTTCAATTAACCTCTGAACTTCGCAGTGACAAGATCTCATGGTTACTGACTAACTTCACTGAAAAGCAGACGTTCTAACTGGTTAATCCAGCCCTCAAAAACCATGTAGTTGAGATTTGATTATCTTCTTTCAGATCTCTTAATGTTCACCGAAAGAAAAGTGAATAACATCTCAGACTTCTTTAACGCTGTTATTGCATTAGAGCTGAGGTCTGATTACTGTATGGGAGCTGGGGACTGATTCCGTTCCCATTTGTAATCAAATGCAGAATTCATTAATAGGAGGAAAATGAAGTCAGAAGATCCCACAAAAATACATTAATTACATTAGGAACATGCATTCACAGCCTGCAAAACAGATTAGTGCGCAGCAACAGATAAATAGGAAAGAGTGAGATAAGCAGAGAACTAACATCAGAGAATAAATAAATCTAGCTATGATAAGAGTAGATTTCACTAAAATTCACCAATGTTTTTAGAGAGAGCCTTTTAGTTTTAAAAGCAGAAGCATTTCAGATATTCGGTATAAAAGGTTGTCCTGAAATCCTATATGAATTAGGAAGATTTCTAGCTTACAATGAAGTGTCAATTTAACACTAAAATGAATCAAAATAACTCAGTCTTCAAAATGAAAACATCTTTCAAATTCACCCACCTTTTCCATTCAGAACCTGGAGAGAGAAATGTTTTACTTGGCCTTTGCTTCCAGCACAACTCTGTCACTTAAGATGTGGACCATCTCCAGTCAGCGGGCACAGATTTAATTCTGCTATCATTTCTAGGGCTAAGATGGCTAACGATGATATGATAAACAGTTATCACTCTGCCTATTGGCTTAAATGAATTTGTCCCTAATCTCTAAGCAGCTATAAATGAGAGCCAAATCAGAATTTATGATAGCAGACTGCACACTTTCGTGTATCTGCAGTTACAGCAGCAGGTATGAGACACATTGAAGGGTGCTGAAGCAAACCTAAAATCATCTCTGCTAAAAAGAATATAAATATCAGAAGACTTGACCAAGGTTTTAGCATTTAAAACAAATGCAGTAACCTACAAACAACTGCAAGGCAATTTCTAAGACAAAAGCACAGTTGATGGTACAGAGCAGAAACCTCTCTTAAAAATACATTAATGAAAAACTGAGGTTAAAAAAAGAAATTACAAAGAAAGATTACAGGACTTTATTATGTATTGTTTCATATTTTAATGGCACAGTAATATGTAAAATTAATCACAAGCCTACAAATCCTTTAGTTGTGACAGTAAATAATTATTGCTATTGAGTAAGTTCTTCTAATGTAAATCCCCCAATCTAGCCTGACATTATACAGCTTTTTTTTTTTTTATGTAACACATATTTAAAGCATACATAAGAACCAAAATCAGAACTTCTATAAAGTGCACTATCCAGCATCTTGATATTTAAGAAGTTTCAATGGATACATATGTGAAAATCCTTTACCCATCTTCCACTGGAAGATGGCTATGTTGTGGCAGTGATGCCCTTCTATTTCTTGCACATTAGTAGCCCTATCTAATGAAGTGTGATGTCCCAATGATAGAAGCATCTGTCTTTCCTCCCCTAATCAATAACGTTTAGCAAAAGTCCCTTCTTCCAGCAGCAGCATAAATTATTAGATATATGCAAATAGGCTTGCTAATGTTAATTGCCAGGGCTGATTGGTGATTAATTTTTTGATTATGATCAATCATTCTTCAGGAATCTTAATAAGACACTCAAGGCAATCTGCAGGTTGACAATAATTAGGGATCCCAACCCATCAGATGTCCACAGCCAACCACAAAACATCTCCATGACCGAGCGTGCTGCAGGAGCAAGGTTCTCCACTTTGAAGAACAGAGATGGGGACAACCAAAGCCTCTGGAGCCTGCTGGGACCATGTCCTCACATGTAACAAGTAGAGGCTTTTTGCCATATTGCAACAAGATCACTCATAGTATGTTGTACTAGATGCAACCATCCTGAATGCTGCATGCCGCAGGAAATGAAATGGGGGCTGCACCTACATTGTGATGACTTGGAAACATTGCTCCAGCTCACGACCATCTGATGCACAGACCAACCAGCATCTAACAGGGGACACTTGCCAGACCTGCACAGTACAGGCAGACCTACAATGTGAATGCCAAGATGAAATTAAAATTTCAGGTCATGCATGTTTAAAATGGCTATCCAGGAGGGTCATGCAATGCCTTTGTCTAGTGCAGACCAGGCAATAACATTACATTTCTAGCAACAGAAACACTTTCCCATGCCTGTATATTTTAGGGCAAAAGTTCAGACACTGCTGTGAGTACATCAGCTCAAAACGTAACACTATTTATAATATTTGCTTTAAAAATGAATTCTCTTGCAAACATAAATATCTTCAAAGACTGCTTTAAATCCAAATGCTGACTATTTCTGTGCATGAAACCAGAAGCATGAGCAGCAAGTGCTGGACACAAAGTTCACAAAAAGAAGCTTAATGAAGCTGCAGTTGCTTAAATACCACTGGCTTGTGCCAGGCGCAATGCTTTGTGCTCACAGAACTCCCTACTTGCACATCCCAATGTAAGCACTGCACAGCACAGACATCCAAAACAGACACCACAGCCAACTCTTAGAGCTCAACAGCCCTGATCTGCCATCAAAAATTTGAAGAGCACACAGTGAGAAGGTGGCTCAGCTTCTGTTTTCACTGAAGGGGCAGAGAGAACTGGCCCCTATTTTATGCTGTCTTCCAAAGAGAAGTTAGCTCTGCACTGAATGCTGTTTTACCCAGGCAATATCTTCTAGAATATGTCATCATTTCCACAAGAAACCGAAACATGGTTTTCAGAAAGGGTTCAATTTTAAGTAATGGCTTTTACACAAATAGGAAAACATTTCATTTATCTCGGAAAAGTTTCACATTAAGAATAAAAAGAACCCTAAATGAGCGCACACAGTCTCTCTATTTCTTCTTCTATATCATAAGCAAGAAATTCTTAGAAACCACAAATATACACACAAGGCTTTTAACTGTACGATGCATTTTTTAAAGCCTCTGTCCACTGTTTGTTTAATCTCATTATTTCTAAGCCAGCTTCAAGAACTTTAAACATTTACAGAGGGAATTTAGTGGCCAGAGCAAGCATGGAATGTCACCAACAGTAAGCACAAGTACCAAACGCTGTCACTTCAGACTGAACTGGCTCAGTCCTTTCCTAGATGCCCCAGATCAACAGCAGCTCATCCGCTGTCAGAAGAGCGAAGCTGTTGTAAAACCGCCATCTTTGAAAACCAAGTGAGGCTCCCACTTTTTTAAGTTAACATGTCATTATTTTTTTTAAAACAAAAGCCGCATATTTTCTTGAAGCAAATAATTTAACAACTGTTTAAGTTGTCTCCGCAGCTGAGATTCCTCTCTGCTCCCTTTATAAATCTAGCTCAGGAAAAACTGAAACGCTAACACATTTCTTGGATTGGGTCTGTCATTCCTCTCCAGCTCCTCGCACTTTTACAGTTCACAAGGTCATGAGTACAAAATGTGCTTGTTAACTTACACAAGAATAAAACTGTCAGATGGGCTGAAGACTCCTTGCGTACCAGTTTAGTGAAATATGATTATCCAAGCTGTAAAATGGATAAACCTATTAAATTAATAAATCTGCTGCCCTGTAGTCTACCACTGATGTCACTGCCTTACCTACAAGGCACCCCTTCTTAAATTAATACTTGATAAAGGAATAAATCTCCTGAAGACACGCACTAAAGCTTTGCATGGAAGAGTTATCTTTTGTGTTACAAACTGTAAGTAAATTTTATTGCAACGGAGGTGAGAGAAAATGAATTCCAGAAAAAAAGAAATCTTGGGAAAATATTATTACCCTGCCAACACTGTACACAACTAATCACTTCCCTGTTTCTTTATTATTATTACTCTAATGCATCAGTGGATTTCAGTGCCCGTGAAAGCAAGGGGTAATTAGCAGGGTGGTGGGTAAAGTGGAAGGGCACTGCCTTAACACAGATAGATTGGGTCAGCTACATATGGGCAAACGAAATCATGATTCACTACTTTCAGCTGCTTTGATTTATTACTCAGAAGGTCCGGTGATGAAGTTTCACATCAGGGGACACAGAAGGAGAAGGAGTTTCAAAGCAGTCTTCAAGGCTTCTTAGAAATCCTTTAGCATATTGTTTGCTGGAGTACAAAATCACTGTTCCTTATTATTATTAATAACCATCTACTGCACGGATACCCTCATAGAAACCAGAAATGCACCCTGCCAGGCACCAACAAAATAAATAGCGAAGGCAAAAATCTCTGCCCCTCAAATATTAAAAGAAAAAAAAAATAAAATCAGAAAGTGTAAGGGAAATAAGCACTGACATGAAATCAGCTGTTTTAGGATCGTGTGGCAAAAGACCAGCAAAAACATGGAACAGAAAACAGATTCCCCCTGATCCCAACCAGCACCCACAGATTGTGCTTCGATAATGTTAAAAATGAGATAAAAATAAAGTCCCAGCTCATCCAAAGGCATCCAACAATGTGCTCAAAGCTCAGCAGTGAATTTGTAAAAGGAAACAGGAAATGAAAACTAAAGAGAGTTGACATGATTACGGGGTGTTAATAAGAAAAGACATAAGCCAGGGGCCTTGATGTACAACTAGACAACAAGAGGTTATGTTTGGAGTCAGGGCTATGCTAATTTGCAAACTCGGGTCCATTTCATTAAGTGAGCTGAGAGACAGGCTGTCTCAGTCCAGCAGAGAGGGATCTCATTATCCATGTAGGGAGCAAGAGATAAGAATCTTTTAATAATTGCTGGGAATTTTTTTATGATGATATGGAATGCCAATTTATGCCTCTCCACTCAATGTGGATAAAAACCAGCCTCCTTCATAGTTCAAACAGCCCCTCCCAGCCGTGGCCATTAGGACACAGAGGGAAAGCAGAGACTAATGTGCTTGCCCGGGAGACCGCTGCTGCAAAACTCCATTAAACGCACTTCATAGTGGGAACATTTTTGTTTACAGTGAATGGAAAACTTTGCCAACCATTTTTACTTAATTATTAATAGGTGCAGCTGTAGGGTTTAGGGCACAATCTAAAACCCAGTACAGTCAACAGACAAAACTCCTACAGACATAAAGTCTTTGGATAAATCCATTACTGATCTCTTGTTGAAGAATGGTCTTGAACTGACACCTTTGGAAAAAGCTAAGGAACAGATCGCTGTGTCCTTCCCCTTGTCCTTCTCTCAGAACACATCAACTGCATCCACTGAAGCTTTGGAGAAGCCAGGAGGCCACTCATCTTTGCAAAATTATCCCACCTCAGGCTAAGCACATCACAGATTTTGTGACAAGGACAAGCTGCCTGTAAGGAAGTAATTTTGACAGACTTATCTTCTTTTGCGTAATTTTACCAATGAAGCACATATATGGCTACCGCTGAAATCATTGGCACAATAGAGCTGGACATGATGCCGTGCTCTCATTTTGCTACATAATATCTGCTGACGGTTGACATAAAGGCACAACAGCGCATCAAAATCACCCTGGTAGCATTAAACTTCTTAAAGCAAAACTGCTGAGAGGAAGCGAAACTCGGAAGAGCAAAATCTCCCCTCGTTTGCTTGAAGTCTCTGGGTTGGAATGCACATCAGTGCTGGAAAACACTGTCCAGGGAACTCCAAATCTATGCTTATCTCTAGAGCTAGCTGCAGCATTCGCATTTATGCACTGGGTCAAACCACATATAGGAAGCTACATAATCTACCTAGCTTTTTAGCAGGAACAAATCTGTAAGGCTCTCTTCAGTTGAATATGAACAGTGCCTGCTTTGAGAGGTAAGAATCTTTTAATGGACGTCACTTTTTGAAGCATTACACAAGAAATTTCATTTCAGAAGCAGCTGATTCTGAGAAATAAAGAAATTAGAAATAAAACAGAGAAGTTGAATTGGGGGGCTCTGATGAGCCAAGTCCCAGGAGAAACCCCAGACACGTTAGCACGGGCTGCTGCTCGTCAGAAGCCAGGAGAGCACGTACAGGGATTCACCACGTGCTTGTTCTTCAAAACAGAAGAGCTTTGCCTACCAATCAGATGCCACACGTGGTTCCCTTACACAACACTTCAAACTAGAGATGAAGTACCCAAATAACATTGTTTTAGGTTTTGAACACAATTCAGTCAATGTTCATCAAGCCAACAGTAAATTCCATCACTTTGGTAGCTTTGGGCTCTGCATATATGCAACTGCTCTATTACATTGCATTTCATCCCAGACAGCAATGGAACAGTGTACATCAGCCTTCACTCTTAAAAGTTTCTCTGTCTTCCAGTCCTCCTAACAAAGCATATGACAAGTTTCAGCTTCTAATCAGACTTCATGATGTTAAAACACATGGCGATGTCACCTGGATCAATGACGTCCACTAGGGGCTTGCACAAGACCACTAATTATTCGTTTTGTTTTGTTTTGAATTAAATACCAACATTTATTTCAGATATTTAAAAGTAAAAAATAGAATTCAAAATCTGACACTCCCAAAGATTCACGCTAGTTATTCTGCTCTGCTCTTCTTTGTCCTGCCTACAGGTTCCTGTTGTCAAGTTGGGTAACTTCTGCCTATGCTACCTCCATCTGAATTCATTTGTAGTGTACAAAGATAAAAGTCCAGATGCAATACCATTCAGGTTCGGCAGGGTAATAGGCTCCAGATTTTTTGTAAAACCCATTTTCTATTAAAAGGAGATCTCTCTCTCCATGCCTATTTCTCATGGTTACAATATGAATTTAAGGTACTGTAAAATTAATAGAACACCGGCGCTACAGACGGACGTCTCCGGCAAAGGCAGACAGACAGCCTGTCCCTGCCAGTGCCCTCCAGCTGCGACCCTAACCCTATGCATGATAACAACTGGCTTACCTCGAGGCAAACTCATTTATTGACCCTTTAAGACTAACGTTAAAAGACCAATGGAAGCTAATAACGTGCAATACTTTCTGCAAGCTGGATCTGTGACCACGTGGAGCAGATTTTAAATTACCCACCTCATTACAGGCAAAATGCCACCAAAATCTGTGGAAAATGCAGCCTGTACTACAGATACGTACACAAGTTGATTTGCAAGCTGGGAAGTGCAGAGACTTTAAAACCAATTCCCACCTATTTTGCATTAGGTTTTTAAGAGGGCTTAGTAAATGTGAGTATAGTTTTCAGTGCCACTTTTCTTACAAGGTACCAAGGAGCACTGGGTCGGGTCTTGGGCCTGGTGCCAACATCTGGACACCTTGCAGGTCACCGCCCCATCACCTCTGGGCTTTGCAAAGGGTATTGGTGAACTTCTGTGTGCCAGTTCTCAGCCTAGCTATTAATTCAGCAACAACAGCCCCAGGGCCAGGGCAGGAGAGCTGCAGCCATGGCTCCCTGTTTGTCAGGAGGATTCCTTTCCCCTGCCTTGCCTGCACTGTGCATTCAAATCCACTTTAGAAAAAAAATCTTGTTTTCTTCTGCCCTGGTTTCAGAAATAGGTGTGGTTACAGCTCAAGGCAGCGGTTCTGTGTTATGTACAGGAGGGTAAGAGAGAGAAATGTTAACAGCCCTTGAAGTCTGTTACCCTGAACTAGAATATTACCTCCAGCCACATAGCACTGATACGTACAACCACATATTTGCTCCAGTGTAGGATGTGATATAATTATAGCCAATTAAATGTTTGGGCTTTTTTTTTCTAAGGCGCTTTTTAAAAATCAAGTTGTTATCCGTTCATCAGACTGTCAGTAAGCACATCCCTTTCACATACAACGTGTTTCACTTCTGTTCAGGTAACATTACTCATATACAATCCTCATGGCAATTAATGATAACTCTGTATCATTTCAAAACCTCCGCAAACAAACTAAAAAGTAATAGTGATAAAAATCCTTTACCCACTTGAGACTAGATCATGAGGGTTTTTTGTTATTACTAACTATATTTATACTCACCTACATCTCAAAGAGCCAGCTGTGGGGTCACGGCACACTCAGCCCCAGTAATGCTCACTCATGTTGCCATCTTCAGGCACAGGGACAGATCGTACCCTGATTATTATTAAGTTGCAGTCCTATGTGAATCACCATATATTGCCTGGGTCCTGAAATGCCAAAATGGTGAAGTGGCCTACAGGTAATGTCTTCTGTGGTGTTATGCCAATGGCACCACTGCAGACCCAGCGGACAATGCTGAAGAGCTGCCTGTGTTCCTTTACAATCTGAGTTGTTCCTCAACAGCTACCATTTAGCCCCATTTCCATCCCTCACAAACAGCTTCTGCCTTTATCCTAAATAAGTCACAGAGTTTAAACAATGCTATTTAACCTCCCATGCCCTTTCCCCATATTTCTACCAGTGCCAAACACACGTTAACTCATTCCTAAAAGCCACACGCTGCCCAACCAATGCTGCCTAAGGAAAGCATTCATGAGTGTTTATGGGGCAGCTGAAGTGTAATGATTTAGTAGATGTTTATAAATGTTTATACTGTACAGATTAACATTCCCCAGGGGGCCTGTAATGAAGAGAGCGCTCCAACTGGAATCAAACCAGCCAGCCCGAGCTGAATGAGCATGAATGAATCCTGCTGGCCTACCCTCACTAGTTGTTTACTTAGTTTGAACGGATTTCCTCTATCCATGCTCCTTCAGCATTTTGTTTAAAAGAGACCAAAGAAGAGGATACTCTTACAAGGAGCACAGTTTGGAAAGTAGAAGCTAGAAAATCCAGCCTGACACATGGATCATGGTAATTCCTCACAAACTGCACTAGAACAAGGAACAAAGAGCCCTACCTGTCTGCTTTGGAAGTCAAGGCTGAAATTCCCACTGACTACAAAGGAAATTAGGTCTCAGTCTTAAAATACAGTTTTCGAACATCAAGGTTCCCAATGCCTTCTTTACTTCTGTCTCTAATAATCAGATCAGTTACCTTCAGGATATTCTGCCCTCTGATCTGGAAGGCAGGGGTAGGGAGCAGAATAAGCCCCCACATCATTTAGGATACAGAAGCAAGCTGCTACTTCACCTGCACTGTCACAAGCCCATGGACTGATGGAATCCACCCAAGAGTGTGCAGGGAGCTGGTCCAAGCGATTCCCAAGCTGCTTCCCATCATTTAGCAGCAGCTCTGGTCAGCCTGGGAAGTCTCAGACAACTGGAGGCTTGCTAAGGTTGTGCCCATCTACAAGAAGGGTTAGAAGTATAATCCAGGGAACTAGAAGCCTGTCAGCCTGACCCTGGTGCTCACATTCCTTCTGGTGCCTCGCTCCTTCACTGATGCAAGAAGATTCCTCGCTTTCCCCCAGATTATACTAATTCTGCTTGTGAGAGTTTGCACTGGACAAACAGAAGCACCACACGTTACAGGCAACGAAATAAAATAAAACTCTCAAACCACAGCACTGAGGGCAGTTCCATTGGAAACGTCTGCTGTGATTCTCCAGCCTCTCTAATGGATCAGATAGACGTAGCTCTCTCCACACCAAAGCACTTGTTTCAACGGGTTTCTGAGATGTGTTCAAAGGTTCAGGAATAAACTCACTCTGAATCTCAGATGGAGACACTGGACAAAGGCAGTTTTGTCTGCAGTGGTTTATTTGCCCATCTCACAAAGCTGTCTGAGCTAGTTACAGCATTTGGCAAACACTCCCAGTCCAAGTTCTTCACAGAAACCCCACTTGGGTCGTTAGGTGAGTGGAAAAGACAGATATTTGAAATCTTCTAGAGCACTGTAACCATCAGGTAATTAGCTGTAGCAGTCTTACAAAGTAGGAAAGGCTCATGAGAGCTCTGAAGTGAAAGCACAAAATGCCTCCTGGAACTAATTTTGGAGCGGCTGAAGTATTTAATCCTGCAAATTATTGCCAGTGAGGAAACATCAAGGTACTGCTGGATCATAATAGTGGCAAACCAGCCGGAATGGTTCACCCGAAGCTGCCTCCTGCTGATGGCTGAGTGATCAGACCTGCCTTACATCACTCACAAAGGACAGGGTGCAGGGGCAGCTATGTTTTGTCCCCTGTGACTTGCAAAGTAGCCTGGAATCCTCCTTCTTTGTGTGTGCAAAGGATCCTTTATTGGCAAAGCCAGGGCAGCCCTATGTTGCAAGTAGTGAAGAATAAGGAAGAATAAACACTGGGGGTGAAGACAGCACCTTAGGACAGCTTGATTATCAACTCTAGTTCCAGGGATGCTCTCCGTCCTTCAGAGAACAAGGAAGGGTTTGTAGAGGTGCACAAACACCTCTTTCATTTGAAAAGATGCGTTTGGAATTCTTGATCTGCTAACAGAGTCCACATGAATGAGGTTGAGGAGACTGGATTTATCCTTTCACCCTTCTAGGAGTCAGACTCTCCACATGTGAAATGGGTAAAGTTAATATTAACCTCTTCAGACCTGAAATCCTCCTGTTTATTTTGATCAGTCACCACACCAAGTGAAGGAACGAGGGAAGTCCATGTTTCTTCCCACTGGGAAGCCACTCAAGAGTCACGTTGCTGTTCTAGTTTAAGAAAAAATTCATTTCATTTCTAGCTTAAATATATTCATGGCCAATTAGTATCCATTTGTTCTTGTGCCAAAATATTCTTTTATCTTTAACAAGTAGTTTGTCTAGCTCTGTGCAAACTATATACTTGATTGCTACAGAACCCAGGAATTTCCTCTTCCCCAAGCTGTAGGAAAAAGTGTTGATGCAAGAACAAGCTGTAATATTTCATGCAAATTTTGCAGGAGCCCATCCAGATGTGTGCAAGAATCTGTGTACTAATTTCAAAACCATTTCCACTACCATCATTCCCAGCTAGAAGGCTTCTCCCATCCTTTAAAAAACAAAAAGAGAAGCAGCAAGCTACAGTTTAACCTTTCCTTGAGAACTGCTTTCCTAATGACATAAGCTGCAATGTATCATCCTCTCCAAAACCCACCAGACACTAAGAAGCATCCCATCTACAAAGATACGAATTATGATGCTGCACATTTGATTAAACAACAAGCACTTTGGAACTCAGATTCTCTTTCTTTTCAGGCACAGGTTTCCTTTTGCACATGAACCATGCATAGACTTATAAAACCAAGTGAAGGAAAGTCAGAAGTTGACCATAAAACCGTATACATATGCATTATGATTCACTGTTTAAGGATAAGATTATATCTTATTTTCCCCCAGATTCTACCCCAGGATGGACAGTGCTCACTTAATAAGCAGATATTCAATATCTTGTTACAGCATCGTTATTCAGCGTGTGGCTTGAGGTCTTATTTACCACATAGTATTCAAAACCTACTTGGAAAACACAGCAGCTAATCTCTCATGAGTTCTTCTAGAGCTCTTATCAATATGGCATACGAATGCTTCAGAAACATTAACTTCTGAATTAACCCCCTAAGATGAGAGGATATTACTATTCCTGTTTAGCAGATGGGAAACTGAAACACAAAGAGATTCAGGTCAAAATATGGGCAGTGGATACCCAAACTGAGATGTGTGTGAATTGATTTTGCAGAACGCTTAACATACTACATCACATGTCATGAGAAATACTGCTAATGGTGTGTTCTACAAACGGGAACACAGAAAGTAAAAATAAGAGCCAATTGTGAACAGTTTAGCTTAAGCTTCTCTCACACCAGATAAGTTTTACACTGTTCAGATGCCTTACCCAGGCAACTATCAATTTTCTTTGCACTACTCTTCCTACACATCTGTACCAAAACCAGGCAGAGCCCTTTAGACACCAACCTCCCTCTCTGTGCAACTGTGACTCACCTCCTGCTCAGCTCCACCTTCTGCATGGAATGAGAGCAGAGTCCTGCACTAAATATAGCACCTAGCCATGTAATTAAGACTATGAGAAATGCGCATACAAACGGAAGCCAAATAAACACTGCATGGGAACCTTAATTTCACGATTTCCCAATATCCTTTCCTAAATAATAAGCTTTTCAAGGAGAACGCTGTCTCCGTTATATAAATATACATACTAAAATGCATATATGCACACCATATGTATAATACATATGATATAAGCATTATTATATTAAAGAAATAATAGAAGTTTATATATACTCTTGTTCCTGATTTACATCAGCTGATATTTTCAAAAGCTGAAAAAGGTTAGAGAAATAAAATACCTGCCTTATCACGGAATACTAAACCCAAAGTATTAAAGTTTTCAAGCTGAAATTAGAGTCGATCCCAACCTGCCTACAGCTTCCAGTTCAGCATTTTGCCCATGTCTTTTCCTTCTCAGGGATAGAAGTGCTTGGCTGAATCAGGCCCACATTAGTTTTAGTTAGCAATACATAGAGGCAGCACTCTGAATTTCCAGTGTGCAGCAAATCCATTTATTTCATACCTTTATTCTGTTCTGAACTGGGAGAACATTTATTCCTCACATGCCTCCAACTTTCAAATTTCCCTTGAAATTTTACTGATGATGGGTTTAAGTTACTGTAAATAAATTGACCAGAGCTGATACCAACATGGGAAATTTCATCGTGTCTTTACAGTTTGACAGTTACAAGGAAGCAAAGAAGCCTGGAAAGTTTCAAGCAACCTTAGTTATAGCTGCAGCTACATCTCCATCCATTTCTAAAATACCACTGTAGTAGAATACAGGGAACTGCACTCGTGGGCAGACACAGAGCGCTTTCAGGAGGTAAAACCAGGGTTTGGGCTCACCGGGCATTATTTGTGACCAAAACATGGGAATTTGGGCCATTTTGCTGGTTGATAGTTTGTTCTTTTGTGTTTCCTCATCAAGAGGGTGAGCAGAGTGCAGCACCAACTTGATGCAGATGACTTGGAAGGTTTCTCTGGGGCTTGTTGTGAACCTTGGACTCTCCCCATTTACTGAGAAAATGCAGAGAACCATTTGATCAAAAATCCATACATCGGGATCTTCTATTTTGAAGGGAGATGGGAAACTGGAATTAAGCATTCAGCCGAGGGCGGCTCTTTCCATAACAGTCGGGCAGTGAAAACCGCTCAGCCCCAACACCGCTGCCAGCAACCAGCAAGGAATTCCCCTGTCATGAGGCCCATGACTCACGCCTGCCCCTGCTGCTTCTCTCCCTCAGATGTAGAGGCCATGTTTGTGGTCTGGGATGTGTCAGGGGAAAGGCACTGCCAGAGCAGCCCCGTTGCTCAAGCCTTTGCTCACTGCTCAGAGTGACAGCACGCAGGTGGCACCAGCTCCACCATCCATCCCTATGCAGACAGACAATGTCCCTTCATCTCTCTTTAACCTCATGCTCCTGCCCCTCCTGAATAACCAGAGTAACTGTCAGCTCCCAGGCAGCTCCAAAGCTTCCCCTGGGGCTTTTAGCATCGTTTTCAGCAGTGCAAAATAAGGCTCTGCGTGCAACAGTGCTAAAACTGGTATGGAGGGCTCTCATCAGCTGTACTCAAATTAATAACAGAGCTGCTGCCACAGCAGTGTGAGCAGTTTGCAACATTTGTATTTCAGCTCTGGATATTTATTGCTTTGTTTTTCACAGGCCCTTTTAATGCCTCCAGGAGTAATTTATGGGGACAGAATAACATAAAAAGAGCAGATCCCACTTATTTAAATCTCTGGAAGATGAAAATCGCATGAGAGTAGCAGATTTCACATTGCTTCCTCTCCACAAATGGCTTTCTGAGGCAGTAAAAGCAAAGGAAAAGCAAACGAACACCAGACAAACACCAACATATTCAGGTGTCTTTGGGCTGACCCAATCACTGCATGGAGGTACTCAGATTTACTCAGGTTTGAGTGCTGTTTTGCTAACCCATCCCACAAAAAAACTGCAGATTTTAGTAATCATTAACCTAACCAGCCAGATACATACTGTAATTTCTTTTTTTAATTAATTTTTACTGCAGTAAAGGATTACTGTATAAAAACGCAGTCCTTCGCATTCATCTTGGTACTTCTCAGATTGATGAGTAATATGTGTGACTGTGGTAGCTTTTATTTTTTGGCAGCTCTTACTGCTCCTGCTCCAGCGCATGAAGCAGACTCATCTGCACACCCAGGATGGTCCAAGCTTCCAGCAACTGACACGCTGGTTATTTATCTTATAAAAATAAGCAAATCAGTGAAGCATGACTAATGAACTTTTTGATCCAGGGAATGCTCATCTATGCAGTCTCATTCAGAATCATAACCTTCTGGGGCTGGTAATAGCAGTGAACTGGGACATTGCACCTAGTTTCCCTCCTAATGCTGGGCAGTGTTGTTTTGGGGTATCTGTCATACAAAAAGCTTTACGTTATTTGAAGCACAACGTGACATTTCTGAAATAAGTACATTTTGTCTATAGGAGGAGGATTAAAGAGGCTTCTTTGCTTTGTCTTTTCCCATTAATTAATATTCTGCCTCCTTGATTTCCAGATAAAGTCACAGACCATAAGATAGAATGTTTTTCTACTTCAGCTCTACTATATTTCATGCTTTGCTTCACGAGACCCAATTTATTACAGTGATGGATGAATCATAAGAGTATATTTTAAACAACCATGAGTGTACCTGCTTGGCTGCTCATTTTTCACAAAGTCATTCCAGGAAGCATTTAGAAGTCAGAAGACTGCCCCAGAATTTGCTTGAATAATCCAGACGTCGCGATTCTGCAAGACAGGATAGAAAGTCAACATGAGAGCTTTCTTGGGCTTCCAGTTCCATCAAAACGCCATCAAGACCTTTGATGGTTTAACACACTGTTTTCAGGCAGTGTTGTGAAGGGACATGTAGCTCAAATGATTTCTCTTCAAGCCTCAATCTAGATTTCCACCCAGTGGAAAAGGTGCATGCATGCACAGCTTCATTTCCTGTCACCTCAGTGCAACTGGGGAACACAAAGCTGCAAACATGTGCAAGTCCTTTCAAAATCACAGCCACCACAGCTCAGAGCTTTGGAAAGCTGTGAGATTATTCATAATTTCACCAGCCTGACTCAGCAGAAGGAATATGGAACCATTTCAAGTCACATTTCAAGCTGCTTATAGTTATAAGGAAAAAAGTTGCGTCCCCTGAATGAAACACAGTTTTCTTTGTTCCTCTATCTTATGTTTAAGGAGAATTAAACCTTCCCAAAACTTGATGGAAAAAGGGGGTGAGGGGGATACAGAAGGACAATTCATCTCTAAATTACATCGTTCTTCAGAGTAAACCACAGAGAGTTGTAATGGGACAAGTAAATTTTCTTTTTTTTTTTTTTTACGTGGCATAATTAATTAGAATCCATAAAACCCAATTAAACAGCACTTTTGAGACTATCAAGCGGTGTATGTTTGAAACTGCAAATATGACAGCATAAGTACGATTTTATAGCTGGGCACACTCCTCAGGATTATTTTCGGTGCTCTGCTGAAATGGGAAATGGCACCACTTTGGCCCCTGCTAATAAATCGCTTGCAAACAGGCTATATTAATAATCTTTATGGGGGCAGGATGGAAGCCAGATGGGGCAGGGAGGGGAGTGTGGAGGTAGCATAATATATCGGCCTGGAAAACATAATCCAGGCCAAAGCAGACGTTTAATCTCTGAGTGCACCTGAGAGGGCTGCTAATGTAAAAGGAGAGGTGGTGGGCTGAGAAGGGAATCCCCAAGAGACAAGGGAGGAATTTTTCAAGGTAAAAACCCAGGTGACCCCCAGCCAGTAGGCACTTGGCCATCTGCATGGAAGGAAACAAAGGAAAGAGCCGCGTTCCAGCAGGTCTAGCAGCCTCCAGCAAGGCAGGGCCTCATCCCCTTGGCTTGGAAATGCCAACTGGTGCTGGGGCACCCACCTCACCCTGCCTCCTGGTCATACTCAGCCCTTCCTCACTGCCCTAGGGAAGGGTACACATGTGCACGAAAGCAATGGGTTCCATGCATGAGCACAAGATTGATATACAATCCATTGCAAGTTAAAGCTCACTTTGCCCTTGTTTATTTACATGAGGCCCCATTTATGTTTAACTTGGCAGCCCAGAGGTCTGCTCCTTGTGCCAAGCACTAATTCCTTGACTGCCCTGACAGGCCCTGGCGTGCACACCTGAAAGTCATTAACGCTCGGACCCATTTTGTTTTCACATTTTGAGGCAGTGACCCGCAGCCACGTACAGCTTCAGCAGACACTCTATCATCTCTCCTGTCATCAGCTTCGCGCTCAGCAGCCCGGGCACTGCGAGACCACAATAAGCAATGGACTAACGGGAAAGGCCTCGATCTAAGAGGACGAAGGACTCCGTGGAGCTCCGTCCCCTCCAGCACACAGAGGGCGAGGGATGCTTTGTAGAGGCCTTTCCTCTTGAGTTATAAGTTTGTTTGGTTTGGGAATATTTTATCCTTCAGCAAACAGCGATGCAGTGTGATCAGTAAACTGCCTGTGTCAGCTGAGCTTCGGTGGCAGAACTGGACAGATTCAATACTGACAGCCCCATGGTATGCTTCATGCAAGTTATTCCCAAAAAGCAAAACTATATCTTACCAGTCACTCAGAAGATTCCTTCAGAGTCACCCACCAACACAGGATGAATAATGAATAAGGAAGTGCAGAAATACGGACTTTCAGATGAGACTGGGAAGCGAAAGTGTAGAGAAAAGCTGGTCTGGATGGGAAGCACAGCAATGAAGGTGTGCACCACCTATGGAAAGAATATAGCAGACATGTCACAACAGAGAGGAGATATAATTCGCGTATTTTCTCTACACATTTCTGCAGAAATTCTGTTGCACCCCATATTATGTGTTCTCTGAAGGTTTGCCACAACATCGTTGTATGTGGAGATGCTGTTCATCTAGTTTGTGGGAGTTCTTTTAGAAAATAACAATATTTCCTACAGATCTTCATTTCATAAAGCTGTTTCACCTGCACTGAGATCTGTAAGCTTTCTCCCCTATGCAAGTTATTTTAAGCTCCCAGTCTCCCTACCAGCTCCAAACGCTGCCATTTCTATTCCCTCCATGTTTAATTTTCTCTCTTTAAAATTGATAAGGATGGAGACTCTGACAAGCTAATAGTCAGTCCAAGACCACAAACAGGTTTTAGACTAAGTTCTCATGACCTTGAAAAGGAAGGAATGGGAAGCCTAAACCCTGGAGAGCTTTAGATTTCCACAGGGGATAACAGCATTACATATTTTCTATGGCAATCTCAAGGCCATGCACTTTGAAGTCATCACTTACTATACATTTATCTTAAAAAACAAAATAAAGCCAAAAGCCTGAACAACAAAAAACCCATTTTTGGATTCTTCTGGAGGCTTTTTTTTTTATAGCTCTTCTGAGCCCTGCACTGTTAGACATGTGGTAACTCACAGTCAGAATACAACCATGAAACTAATAAAATGTTTATAAATGCTTTCAGACAGTACAAAAGCAGCATTTTCTCTGAAATATATTAAGTGCATGCTGATATTGACATTTTTTCAGAAGTCTGTGTAGTTCACATGTGGCTCCTCTATCAAGTCCCTCATTGTGGGGATTTTCAATGTTCTTCCTTCTCACTGCACCCCTGTGAGATTAGCCAGCGTAATACTTCCCACTGGTACACGTTACTTTAATAGCCAGAAATGAAAATGGACCTTAAAGTGTAAAAGCTGTGATGGTTTAATATAAGATCTTGCTCCAGGAGCTCATAACACAGGCTTTCTTCCGAGAGATTTTCTTAATGAGGAAAATAGAAGAGTGCCCTGCATTGTACAAGACATACTGAGGCAGAAGACCTTCCTCTCCAATTCAAGCAACATATAGGTTAAGAAGAGTCTGGCTGGGCATTTTGGAACTGGGCACTCAGTATATGCTTATGTGGGCATATATAAGGTCATATACAGTGGAAAAAAAGGTGAAATAATGACTTTTTTCTTAAATTCTAGTCTAGATGTTTCATGTAAAGGGCTCATATTAAGGAGGTTGGAAGCTGGGACTGTACCAGTCTGGTGGTTGAGCTCGTTAGGGGGCATGAAGAGTATCAGCAGCCATCTTAAATGGATGGCAAATGTAGTTTGTATAGACATGTGTCATTCCTGTACTGCAGCCAAGTGAAACTACAAACGCTATTAAAAGTATAAGGAGGCTTTAATTTACATTCTTGTTAAGGCATCTTTATGTTGCCAGAATATTGCAAGTGGGCTTAGCATAAATGAGAACCTGGCCTTAATATTCTCAGACAAAAAACTGCAACAAATAGACACACTGACTTGCATTCTTATGCTCCCTTCTGTTAACCTGATGTACGCGCACCAACCAAAACTGGGAGATAGAACACTGCTCCTCACGCTCCTCTGCTGCACAGCAGCTTCAATGAGCACCAACAATCAAAAGACTCATTTCATGCACCAGCTATACCAGCCCTGTACAGCACCACAGCTAACACCACCACAACATGCAACTAGAGTCACCAGCAATCACAGAGCTAAGGTCAACTCCAGCACCTGCCTCGCCATGAAGCATCCATGAACCTCAATGCCTTTCAATAAGCTTCAGACTTTTAGCAAAGAAGACCAAATACCATGAATACCACAGACTGGAGCTTCATCCTTCACTAGACAGAAGCAAAACAACAAGCAAATTGCAATGATCCCTGCCTATGTGACCGGCAGCGATACACCCCAGCCAGGAGCCCGAGAAGTTTCTCACTACCACCAGAAGCATCTGTGTACCCCATCCAACAGCCCATTTCCAGCTGAGGCCAATTCCTGATGCTTCAGAGGAAGACAGAAGAACAAACAAACCCAGAGGCCACGTTATGCATGAAAGGAGGAGAGAAAAAAAACAGCCTTTCATGGCCCTGAGGAAGCCCTGGAGCAAAGAGATGAGACAGTGGGGTTCAGAGCAGGCTGTGAAGAGACCATTCCATCAGAAATGAAAAATCATCACATAAAAGACAAATGAGAGAAAAGGTAACTCTAAACACACCTAAGGAAAAAGGGTAAGATTTTAAGGCCTCTGGAATCAATAAAAAACAAAACAAAACCTCATCCACCTTATTCAGGCCAAGATTCTTAATTCAACAGAACTACATTCATTACTAAATAGGAGATCTGTAGCTCAGGAAATGTCGTCTTAGGATGTGTTAATTTTCATAGGCAAATGGAAGGTGCTAATCTGCCCCTGTCACTGTGTAATACTGAACAGTTCAGTGCAGACTGAGCTTGGAAACAGTCTATGGCAGACATCCTTAAAAATTCATTCAAAATATATCGAAAGAATAATCTTTTCCAAATCTGTCAGTGAGATCTGTGCCACCGTTCCTGGCAAGAAAACCAGCTTAATTTGGTAAAACAGTTACTTTTGCTCTCACAAACATTTGAAAAGAAATGAGGTCACAGAAAGAAAAACAGGGATGCTAAGAAGAGCTTTGATAGCTCCTCAGCAGCACACTGCTGTATTACAGGGGCTATTTCCAAGGGACTGCATGGGCTCTAAATGCATAAGTGGGGCAGGGAGGGAGGTTAGGCTCAAAGTAAGGGCTGAGGCACTGCAAATTCGATTCACCAAGTGGTTTTGCCCTGAATGCTTTTCCAGGTCTCACACCATTACATAGGATGTAACATCATTATGATGTCAACTCTTGGAGCAGGGAACAAGCTGATTTAAGTTTTACGAGGGAAAGGATGAATATTTTCAAAGGAATGGTGAGTCGAATAATGCAGAACTGGTAGGATCACAGTTCAGGGAACTCATGGTTACGCTTTGAACTATTTTTAGCAAGGTACTGCGAGTTCAGGGATAGCGAGGGCTGAAGTGAAGCGCAGCCTCTCAAAGCACTGACAAATTTCTATCAATTTTGCAGAAAGGGAATCAAAACCTCCCTTGCCTTTCACTGAAGGTGACTGCTGTAGCAAGGCTGCTGCCCACATACGGCCAACTGCATGTATGGGCAGGGGAAACAGCACGTGTGCAAGAAGCCTTCTCTCCCTGTGCTCCATCCAAGGATGAAGGACGAACACTGACCTTATGCTTGAAGTCACACAAACCGATCATCTCTGCTTCCTTCGGGATGCAGCAGGACTCAGGCTTTCTCCAGCCCTGGCACAACTCTTCATCATGCGGCACTGCCTTCCCATGGGCACTGTGACTTTGTTCTACCCACCCAAGGAGGTTCTTCCTCAGCTTGACATCAATTCCAGTGCTTTGAATCTGTAAGGGGAAAAGTAACAAACAAAACCACATCAACTTCAGGTATCTAAAAACAAACAAACAATAATACCCACACAAGCGGGTAAGTTTGCCATGCAGGTTTCAAAGCTGTTGCTATTCCTGCAGTCAGAGCACATTAATAAAATCCTCCCCCCCAGCTTTGGGGGAGCTGCTGCAGATGCTTATATGTGCCAGCTCTTGTTATATTCTTTTTTCTTCCTTCTTTAAATGCATACTTAGGAGTATTGCAGATCACCGGGAGTGCACAAGGAATGGGTTGCTTTATAAGCTTTACTACAATTATGGAAAATGTTGGAAATACATACTGTACATTTCCTGTATGTTGGGACTGCTACAAGCATAGAAAACCCACATTGAAGGGGATTTCTATGCAAGCTATGCTCCAGATGAAGATTGTATTACAAGCTTGGATTACTGATTTAAACCTCTTCTTTTCTCCCCACCCATTTCTATGATAGCTTTTAAACTTGAATAGCCATATAAGTTCAAATGTTCTTTTATAGGGCGAAATAAACAGCTTTTATGGTTCAGAAACTGCATGCTTAGACATCAACACTTCGCCACTAATTCACGCAGGTTCAAGCTAAAGAAATAACTCCTTTTCTTCTCTACAGTTACTGAGGATTATTTTTTTTCCAAAAAAATTCAAGATGCACATTAAATTAGATGTTATGAAAATTGTGGATGCAGACAATGTTTCTCTTGACAAAGTGCATCCAGCGTGCTGCCTTCCACATCCCAGCTGCCATGAAATCAGACAAAAATCACTGCTAAAAACCTCAGAGGTGTTGGATGTTGGTACAAAACAAGAGCACTAATGTAATTTCTATTGGTTTCAACTTCTTCTAAATTGTCAAAGTAAGGGGAAAAGCATTCAGCTCAGCCCTTTCCAGTGGAGAAGCAGGAGATGCCCGTCCCAGCTGCTACATGGACCCTGCAGAGGAACAGCACTGTCAAGCCCTGTACATGATACATTTCCATCCAAGTAAGCATCTGAAGGACTTCATGGATAGCCCTGGCTGTTCTTCCCTATAAAGGGTAAAAGCATTGGGCCAGCTCTGCAAATTCTATATTCACGCACAAGCAACAAGACAGTATAAAACACAAGCAAGACACAACTTCAAGGGGCTGGTACAATCTGCATGTACTGAAAGTTGTTTTCAAACTCAGAGAGAGCAAGAGCTGTATTCTGCTGTTCTGGGGCATAGTCTTATGCCATGGTACAATAGCCATGTCCCAATATCTTTCTCCTAAAACCTACAATGAGTATACATTTTATCTACTCATCTATCCATATATTCCATCCCTGTCACCACATTTTATGCACAGCCTTTAAATTCAGTAACAGCAATTTCTTCTTCCTCCCATTTATCAGCTCCGCTAGCCAGCACTTAAGTGGTTAAGGCAGCGGCTTTGTTTCCAAGCAAAGATAATCCTGTTCCTGAGGACACTATTAATGGTGGTATACGACAACATAATCAGCAGCACAGGGATATAAACAACTCCCAATTATCCCAAACCAAAAATTTTGAACATCTTGTTACATTTTTTCCTTAGGCCTTAAAATTACTGAGTTGTTATGGTTGGATGCTTTGTGGTGAATAAATCTAGAATAATTCCCTGGAAAGAGTGAATTGCTGCTGAAGTGCTGTTAGTGCAAAAGACCACAGGACCACGTTTGCCCTGGCTTTCCCATCCAAAGGGGAAAACCATGCAATGTTCTCATCATGTGGGGATGGGGAAGAAACGGGGAGGAGCGGTGGTGATTTGATTTCGAGGAAGTGGGAAGGAGCTGCACATCCTGCATAGAACACAGGCAACAGGGAGAGCACACAACGTGAGAACACACAAGGCTGGTGTTTCTTAAAGACTTCTGTCCAAATGCTAAATCCTGTAGGCTTTCAGGTATGTAACAAACAGCCATTAAAGAAACCCAGTGCCTGTGCAAGCTATTTCTATCTGCATGAAGGCTGAGGGCATCAGTGGGTGTCCTTTCCCACACCACGCACACCGAGGTACTAATCAAAGCTAAGAGCTCTCACAGAGATAGGAACACAAGATTTGGTGCCAAAAACAGAGATGGGACAGGACACAAGATTTAGATCTGAAGCCAGATCAAAGTAACCGTGTTTAGAGCCAAATCCAGGCACAGGCACTGAATATACCTCCAAAACATGGATGTTTTTGGATCTAAAGTTAAGGTTCTGTCACCCATCTAATCTTGAAATGGGTGGATCAAAGATGTTCAGTCTGAGGATCCGCAGAGTGCTAACAGATAGTTTTGAATGGGAATGATTCAGTACAATGCTTCAAGCAAGGAATAAATTGGTTGGTGGACAAGTTGTGAACTGAAACTGACGTGAAACTGGCTAAGGAAATTACTATGTACTTATAGATTGCTTTGGTGTGTTACCTTGCAAGGTTGGCTTTGTTTATAAAAGCAGGGAAAAAGAGGTACAATGTGGTTGAGAAATTGGCTCAGAACACTGGCAGCAATGCCAGAAGAGACTGGAAATTAAGAAGGATGTCCAGTGGTTTGAGTGCTGGCTCGGAAATCAGAAGCAATCATATGTTTGCTTCTCCATCCCAGATTTCCTGCATGACCTTGGCCAAGTCATTTACTGTTTTGGTGTCTCAGCTTCCAACTCATCAAATAATAAACCTTGTTAAAAATAAAACTTAAACAAAAATTGTGGGGAGGGTAGAGCCCAGAAAAAAAAGAGCTCTCCTCACCTTTTGGCAGCCTCATGACTTGCAAGTGGCCTGATATACTGGATAAGGAGAATGGATAGCTTCCTGAATTATTCAAAACAGAAACAAAGAAATACAATTATAGAAATGAACTGCTTGCAAAACACTTTAGGCTATAGGGACAAACCTGTTGATAGATTTTCTGACAGCGTTGTGCTTTAAGGTAGCCACACTCCAGATCAATCTATGGGAAAGAGAACAGACCTGAGAATAGTTGCTCTGTTCAGGCTGGCATTGGAGTTTGCTGCTCTGTAGATGGCACAAATGCTAAACTTCTTTTCTGCATTGTTTATGTGAGCATAAAGTGGTAATAACTGCAGGCCACCAAGGAATCAGTACTGGCATATATTTGTATGAGATGTGGCCACAACAACCTTATCATTTATTCCAGTATATGCATTTTCTTGGCCACCATTGTTCAGACTCATCTAAGCTACACTAACATTTTTGGCCAGTATAAACTTTTGACCTGATGTCTGTGCAGATCTGAAAGGAATTTCCCCTTCCACACACATGATCTTCCATTAAACAGAGCCAGTTCCACGATTCCTGGAAGAATTAAAAGGTACAGATTTCCGGTAACTCTGGATCTTTGCTGTTAACATTGTGGTCTCCGGCTGGGACACAAGAGAATTCCTTCACACCTCATGCAGGCTGGTCATTTAGGGATGGCCTTATACAGCCAGTGAATAAAGGTGGAGTAGAGGGCCAAGCATTTCTACCACTGTGTTCTCCTAATTTGGCTCATAGGGTTTGCTGGATGCATCTTGGGACACTGCTACAATCCTTCTAGTATAAAAAGGAAACAACTTTTTAAATGTCTGCACAACTAGAAGTTGAATTTCCACTGAAAGCCATTTGACTGCTAGCATTAAAGGTCAAGCCTTATAAATATATTTTGGCAATAAAAGTAGTAAAAATAATGAAACCAATCAGTCAGATCAGTAGAACAAGCATCAGAGACATAAAAAAACTTAAACTATGACCCTACAATACTGTAGGGCTTCAAGAAAGCTTAGTTGAAAAGCTTCCTCCTCCTTACCAGCCCTTCAAGCTGTAATTTTTCAACGCTTCCATTTCTCTGCTGTCTAAGCCCGATGTCTCTGAAAGAAACATGGCCACTTAGTGCACCCAGGCTTAAATTCCTCCAGAAGCCTACCTGCTTGTCAGTGCCCCCATTGCTCTGCTTAGAGGTGACAGAGCTGTTGCATTCTCAGTTGAGATGCTAAGACAAACATCTAGAACAAGGACTACACCCTAAATCTCTCTCATTCACAGATTAAGGAATTTCTCCTTGTGCTGCAGGAGTGCAGCTCCTTTTCAGATAGCACCAACTCTTTCTCATGTAAAACCCCACTACCAAGTCCTGGCAAGCTGCAGAACACAGAAGGCCCTTAAATATGTTATGCCGAGAGCCCTCCATGATAGAAGGCAAAAAAATCTCTCCTTCCTGGAGCTGAGTCTGCTCCCTGCCCAGCATCATCTGAACCCAAGCACTCAGGATGGGTGATTTTCCAGTTAACCCCACTATGGAGATGAGCCTTTGAGGTTTGTTGCATTACAGCCTGCACATCCTTTGATGTGCTACCTCTAAGTGTCAATATTGTGTGAAAATCTGAATGAAGTGCCTTCGGGAATACAGCCAAAAGCCTTTTTTGTACTTCGGTCTTTGGAGGAGATGCTCCTCCTAGAGTCCACCTGGGACTTCTGGATTAAAGCAACTCATTGTAGCTTTCTCAGAGCCCACACTGTGTCTCAATTGCTGCACACGTTCTGGGAGAACAGTTTTAGGTATAAAATTCGCTGCTTCCTTGCAGGAAAGACATTTGGCAAAGGCAAGAAACGCCATGTATCTCTCAAATTGCATGCACACATGGTGCTTTCATTTCCCTTTCACTTGGACACCACTGCAAGCACTGTAACAGCCTCAAGTGTTGCTAATCTCTTTAGCCACAGACACAAAGATACATCAGAGAAGGGCCTCACAAATTACATGCATCTTTATGCAAAAGCAAATACAGACGAAGTTCGCTGTTTCCACGTGTGGCGTAGAAATTACTGTGCAGATTACACATCTTATTAATTCTATGCCAGTGAACTTTTCTTCCTGCTTATAACAAAGCGTCACATTATATAGTCAGGTTTTCCAGCATCTTTTGATAGAAATGGTGTTTTTATTGCTGCATAAAAAATACAAGGCCAGTTAAGTGTTCAGTATTTTCTTATAAAATATTTAGGTTTATAAACTGTTTCGAACAGGCTTGTGTTTATATAATATTCACAGACGTCTGTAATGTCTCTCATGAAAGCTAATGTATAAGCTCTTAGCTACTGCAAAAGGGTTTCAAAGATGCTCTGCCCATCAAAGTAGTGCGAAGAGTAACTCTGGTAACAGATGGTTTTGAGCTTAATATTTATACCTTCCACTGCTGTCTAGGTTGAAATTTGCTTACTTTATGAGCGAAGGTCTCAATGCATTTAAAATTTAAATACCTGACTAGGACACCCTTACTCAGCAAAACATAAACACATCTAATTTCATGTACATGCTTACATTCTTTAAGTCCCAGGGCTCAAATCATATGTCCACATCATTTCTTTTACTAGGAAGAAAAGCAGTCAAGAACACAGACATTTCTGAGGCAGAAGGTCACAAGGGTAAGATGCTCTAATGTCTTATTTTCTAGGTACTGACCAAGCATCTACCACTACTAAGACTTTCTGAATTTTCTTGCTTGATTCTGTAACAGCAAACTGTCCTGCAGAGATTTTATTACTTCTCTTTCTCACTATTTTCCATTATCTTAAGTGAACTAAAACAAAAGCCACTCAGACAACTTCACATTTGGTTCCATGTCCAGTCGAACCCAAAGCAGAGGTACGATTCTGCTTCTCCCATCATCAACAGAGCATATCATCTACAGAGTCATGTTTTTACCTTGTGTCATTTTGATGTTGAACAGCAGGAAGAACCAACATTTTATATCATTTTGAGTGCATTCTTTGTAACAGAACAACGTCAGAGGCTCTCCCTGCATTTCTCCTCCAGCTAAGCTACAAGCAGCACAGCTGATACAGGGAGACTGAGTCACAACCACACAGACTCAGTGCCAGCAGCTGAACAGCACTGTCTAAAGAGAATTAAGGAATCCCTCTCAAACCTATCTCCCCCACACATTAAACGTCAACATCGATCATAGGTGGTTCTGAACCTAAAGGCTTGCAATGAAGATCTCAGACCACCTTTGCCTTGGCTCCATCCAAAACCTTCAGAACAGCCCGGCCAACCAGTCATCTCATGACTTCTGCAGACAAAGCATTTGCAATATTTCATACTTTAAGAGACTAAGTGGCTGATGAAGCATACCAAGTCATCAGCCCCTCACAGCAACAGGCCTTCTGCTTCCTTACACAAACCGGACAGACTGGAAAACAGCAATGCAAGATACCACATCCCTACTGCTAAAGAGTCATTTCCGTATCTACCTCTATCATTCCATGTCTCTCCCTTCTAAGTTCCAGAATGCAACAGACAATGATCCTGTCTTTGATTTTATGTCAGGGCAGGCACTTATCACACTGCAGGTGCACACATATGGGTTAGGCCAGGTGAAGATAGACATATGCTGGATGGCAAATCCAGATCTGAGCAAGCCATTGCCTGAGGCCCTCAAGCAGATATAGAGCCATGAGCTGTAAGCAGGTGCAACAGGGCCAGATGAGTGCTGCTCATGAAACGAATGGCTCTGAAATCCTAACAGCGAGATCTCGGAGAAGTTCCAGGCATAGCTGTGAGCACATACATACCAAGTTGCTATACTTCAGACTGCTGCATCAGCCTTACCAATAGGTACATTAGCATTTTATAACAGTGGCCTGTACACTGAGGTGCATAGTAGCCATCTCTCCCATTACTTTCCTCGTCCTCACGCTGGGACCACTGCATCTTTGACCATTCCAGTGTAATCACAGATTAACATTGAGGGAATCAGCAAAACGCTACAGGGATGTTTGAAACCCAGATCTAACAGCCAACAGACTGAATAAGTTGATACCCAGCACGGCACCAGGCTACATTTCTGGGCAGCAATAACCCTAAATAAAAACATGTGAAAGCAAAGGGGCACGGGCAGATGTAGGATTCAATGGGATTTTTTTCACCCTTAAGTTCACAGATGGTTCCAATCTCAGAGGTTTCTCTGTTTATTTATGGTGACTGATACGCAGTTTGTACTCGATTTTAAAGCAAGTTACAAGGAGGAGTAACTTAATGTGCTGTTTCCCATGAAACATATGGCAGAGCTGATATACGTCAGCATGAAGCACACGTATCATGGCATTTGCCTTATGCTTAGGAGAAAACCTGCACTCGACACAAAATGAAGTCAGGACAGACTTTAAAAAAGAAACAAGATGATCTCGTATCACACTTTCTTCCCTCAGCAGCTCACAAATGTGATTCCAGACTCACAGTGGTAGCCTTTTCTTTTATTTTTTTTTTTTTTAGACAACACTTCCTTTCAAGAGTGCTAGGAAGTATTTGGCACCTTCTGTTGTCTACACCACAATCTCAGAGGTAATCTGGGAACGTTCTGGTTTAACCATATCGCTGATGATACCCGAAAGCAGGAGACTGAACTGACCCCAGTGCTCTCCCTCAAGGCTCTTCTGAAAGCAAAAGAGATTCTCGCTTTGTTCCTCTCTGCAATTCCTGGGACCTGCAGTCATGGAAGGGAAGCTCCATAGTACCAAATGCCACCTGGTGCACAGAGCAATACAGGGCCACAGCAATACCTGCACAGACAAACAGCTCTTTGTGAAGGTTCTCTGTATAACACTAATGGTGCTGAATGTAACTTTCAAAGAAATCTTTGAGTAGTAAATTAATTCTCCTCAAAGCGTGCATTTATAGAAAGAAAAAGAAAAAAAAAAACCTCTAAAACTAAAGGACAAGAAATTACGTTTTCAGGACAAGGGCATTCTGAGGAATTAAAATACAATCATCCTTTTAAGTCAATTTAAATAATTACATGCATGCTGAGGAACACCTTGAAAAGATTCCCCTCCCTGCTGCCTTTAATTTACCGTAATGAGGGACAGTAGTTAACAGTGCCAGTAACAGAGTGTTGTGGTAACTCAACCTCTACAACCCATCTCTAATCAGAAGAGCAGCAAGGATGGGTCAGTGCAATCATTATCAGATTGAATTATTTTAAAAACAAAAGTTTTAGAAGGATCTTTGTTTACTTGATTAACTCCTTGCCATCTATAAAAGATCCTCACCACAAACCTGCAGGTACTGCACCGGGAGCAAGTGCCCTGGATGTACCTGTGTAATATTGCACAGTCTTCTATGGACGGCGTGCATCCATTCATTTTAACGTGACAAAAGATCATCTGAACCCACACATTTCTGACAGGTTGGAATCAAGACAGACAAGGAAGAATCCAGCCCTCACTATTCCCAGCTGGTCACCCAAACACTGCCGGTAAATCACACCAGCTGTGATCTATGGGATGAAAAACATCCAGCAAACTTCAGCAGTTTTGCTTTGAGGTTCTTTCTGTGGGTTGTTGCTTCATTATTTTTTTCCTCTTTCTTTTATTTCTTTCTTGTTAGAAGATCACTAATTGTTCCTTTCTGCTGTTAATTGGCTTACAGTTCCACTCCCATTTTCAGGCTGTCGGTCAGCTGGCAGGTGCGCTGTGCTTTCCCAATAGATGTATTTCACAGCTGGAATCTGCAGTCTGGAAGGTCCTTCCCATTTCCAGCCCTGCGCTTCTTCCAGGCAGAAGGGAGGGAAGGAAGAGGCAGATGCCTTTCCACAGAGACTTAACAACCCTAGCAGGTTCTCAGCATGTCAATAACAATCTAATCAGGCCGTATTATATTGAAGGGAAAATGAGATTTCTGACTTTGCCAGAACACTTCACACATCCGCTTGCTCTTACAGACACATACAACACACTCCAGTTTCCAGATGCAGATAAGGACAACCACACAGTGGGGAAAACAATCCAAGAACTAGTCTCGCCAATCCCAGCTGGACATCAGCCTCTTTCCATCTCCTCTCCTCGCTCTGGATTAATGATCACCGCCTGCAAATTTAATGAAATTCTGTAGACAACTCATTTGTGTTTATAGCACAGGCAGTGCCCTGCGGCTCTGAGGATACAGAGGGAGGAAAGAGAACTAAACAAGAAGTCCCACCTTACCTCTCCCCCAGCCCTACATGGCAGGGCTGAGAGAGCAAGAATTAAACCTGGGAGGGACCTGGTGGCACCTCATGTGAAAGGGCAACCACCAGGACCCCTCCTCCCACATCAATATAACACAGCTCACCCAAGGGTAATGAAAGCATAGCAGAGCATCCTGTTCTGCTCAGTGTAGTTCTTCCTCCTAGAGCTCCCTCCTTGGGTAGGGCTGGTTAAAACCAACTTCACACCCAGGGTGTGTCTCCATCGACTCCAGGTGATAAGACTCAACCTAAATGAAGAACAGGCTTGTGATTTGGTGAGCAGTGAGCCACCCCTTAGTTTGCTCCTTTTTTTTGTGCAGGCTCTGAGGCAAGGATTCAAACCCAGTAGCAATCTGTCCTGAGCAAAAATAAATAAATAAAGAAGGATTAAATAACACAATAGAATTTTGATTCCAGATTCAGAGCCTGCAAGAAGGGGAAGGAGATTTGCTTTCTTTCCTGGCTGACTACCCAAAGTAAAAAATAATAATAAAAAAATACTAGCTCCAGTGAATGAAAAAGAGCCTTTGAGTCTAAACGCCTCACAGTCAGGTCATCCAAACTCCCGGTTGCCTTGATCTCTTTTCCAGCCAATGAGCTTCTCTTAAGCTCTGACTGATGGTGTCATATATTTAAAAATGTGTTTGTTCTGACAATTTTCTGTGCTTTTATGTAAGAGGACAGGCAAGAAACTCATCCCTCAAACCTCAAGGAAGCAGCACAAGTCCTGGCTGCTCGTCTAGTTGGTTCCCTGTGGACTGTTGATTCTTGGACAAGCTGTTATTCCATCGTTAAAATATGTACTTACCCTGAAAAAGAAAATGCACACACAAACATACAAGTAGGTATTATGAGCTTTGGTAGATCTGTGACTCCGATCTTGTGACTAAGGTGTCAGCTGCTTCTGCAGAAATGGACGTGGTAGTGGAAAAACTAAAACAGAGAAGAGTGAGCACAGAGCTGCCCACAGCTGGACTGAGCTGAACTTCCACTGCTCACTCCTAACGCTAGGCTTCCCTCATCGCTCCGGTGTCAGTGAGGTTATGGAAACCAGAGAGGCAAACAAGTGGGAATTTCTAAACACATCAAGGGCTAAAGGAAGGGGAAAAAGGGTGTGGGGGAGCATACTTGGAGAATATCCGTTCTGTGGATAGTGGTACGTTTCTCAGGGTACCCAAGAGAAGGGGAGATATGCCTGTACAAGAGAGGTCATCTGGTATCGGATCACATCACCCCTTTCCTCTTTCCCTTGGCTTCCTTTTCATATTCCCTTTGGAGCACATTTCCCTTTGGTTGTGGGAAACACATAATCCACCATCCCTCTTAAAAACACGTCACAGTGGCACAGCCTGAAATAGAAACCAGATTTCTGCCTTTGAGTCCCCTGCTCGACCCTCCAAAAATCAGAACTAGGACCGAGGGGACAGGACTTGGCAGCCAGGCACAGCCCCACCATACACCACGTGCATTACACCAAACACCCCCGGTGAGGCTCCACGGTCCCCTTCACTGCCTTCCCCTAAGGGAAGGTTTTCACATGAATGCCTGCATAGCTGCTGTGGAAATGCACTCCCAACTCCACATACACATCTACGTGCTCAGGGGTCAGCAGCCCTGAAAATGATGCCCAGACAGCAACGTGATGAATGGAGCACTGGAACTAGATTAAAATAGACTTTCAAATGCAGTTCAATTTAAATAAATCCCTCTATTTTTGTTGCCATTGACTAGCTTAAACTACATTTAGCCTCTGCCATTTGTCTTTTTTTTTTTTTTTTTTTTTTACAATGAATTTGTCATTAACAGAAATAGCCTTTAAGAGAGTAACACAGGCACATGAGCTCACCATCTCCTCGGCTGCATCCCCTTGCTGCATGCTGCCTTACTCCCACAAGTTGCCACAGCGAGGGTCCCCACTGACACCCAGACCATAAAGCCCTAGGGAAGCCCAGCTTCTGCCCCATGCTGCCTTTGTGCAGCCCCTTCCCCATTCTTCTCCCCAAGTCCCAACATGCAGATACAAAGCTGTAACATCCACATCTGGATCAGGCTCCCTGTTCCACCACCCTGATGCAACCTGATGTCCAGCTGATGCACCAGGGCACAGAGGGAGCCCAGGGGAAGGCATGACCCCTGTGGTGATGGTATGTACCTGAGCTCACCTGCTAGCTGTGGCCAGGAGCCAGGCAGGCAGCTCCTCTCTACCACGCAACAAAAAGACACAGCATCCATCTGTATGGTCAATGAAGCTCTTTCTCAGATTCCTGCCGCCCCATGGGGCTGACCTGCAGGGGTGGCAGGTAGCCCTGAGTTTCTGATGTTCTCAGAAATGTAATCAGTGAACAGACAGATATACTGTAAAGGGCAAAAAAACTAAGATGTCAACATAGAAAAACTTTTTCAGATATCAAATAAAAACAGGCTCAATTGGCCACACAGCAAAACAACCAGCAAAGAGAAAACCCAGAAATCCAGCCTGTTTCACATCACCAAAGGCAACTGCCTGCTCCAGCATGAGCCTAAAAACCCAGAAAAACCATTTACTCACATAGATGGGCAAAAAAATCTAGTCAACATTCACTGCAGTTAAGTATTTTCATCCTTGTTTTTGTTTTCTTTTTTTCAATAACAGTCCTCTGCAAATCTGATGCCAAGATGAACAGAGAGAGGCCAGCTCTCTGCCCTGACCCCTCAGAACAATTTGCTGGTGCTCTGTGGATTCCCTGCAGGCTAATTTATGTTAAAGACCATACAGACATTTTCTCTAGCTTTGGAAACTGAAAAATAAATGAATTCTCCAGTGTCAGGATCCTTCCTGAGTGTGTGCAAATCCCAGCTCCTGGGTGCCTGGAGCCAACACAGAATGAAACAAGGCTGCAATGGGACAGCACTGCATTCAGTGACACCATCAGCTCCTCTCACTTCTCCTCTTGCTACTGCCAAGTCTTCATGCCATTTCACCTACAGAGACACAGCTGCTGGTCAGGTAACACTTTGCCCAATTGATTTCTTTCTTCTTGCTTATTCACACTTTGGTGTAAATCATTATGGGCTCGCTCTGCAGCCAAGCAGCCCTATAAATCCCAGGGGCAGCACGCTGCTGGCAGCACGTCCTCTGCTCGAGCTGTGCACAATCACAGGCTACGTCCCTGCTTTCCTGCCAAATGGTTCCTGCCAAACCTACCTGAGATAGCCCTGCATCTCCCACCTGTGCCATTTCCCCCAGACCCTTCCAGGTGGGATGGATGCAGGCAGTGATGGAAGGGCTTAGCAGCCCGGATGATATCTGCAGGCTGGGAGTAACCTCCAGGACTGCACGGATCCATTCATCTCCTCCCTTGCAACCTGGCAGAAAGTTAATGCTTTCCAAAATGATTCTCTTTAACCTCTGGGGAGAAGAAGGAGTCTCAGGGATTTGAGTGCTGATCATCCTAACGCTGCATTAGCAGGTGGAAGAACTCAACTGGGATTCTGATCAGAGAAATGGGTCAGAAGACGTCAAAGACCAACACTGAAGATGGTTCTATTTCTCAACAAGCTGCACTGCTAACAAGGACAGGAAGCAGCAGCTAGGAGAGAGGGAAAGGGTGTACAGTGCCATGGAGGGAGACAGAGAAAGCCTTAGCCAGCAAGATGAGCATCCTGAGTCACTCTGCTGGGGAGGTGAGGCTGCTGTGCCAAGGAAAGGATGACAAAGTCAGTCAGATGCCTGGAGTCATTTCACAGCATTTATTTTAAAAATAAATATATATTTTTATGCTTTCTTTGCATTCGTACAAACCTAGCCATGACCAGAGTACAAACCCACACTGATGGGAAACCCATGGCTGCTCTTGTTTGTGAGTACAAGCAATGGTTCAGCACGGTCTATGCTGCAGCCCTGGGTGTGCACAGCAGATAGCAGCCACGAGGCACAATGACCCCTTTGCACCTCTGCAAGGATCAAGGGCAGTTGTTCACCCCATCCCTACACCAGCCGAGATGTACTGAAGGTGCAGACTTCTCCAAGAGGAATGTTTTCGGATGAGAGAGAATCTTACTTTGCTGACTCATGGATGGGAGCCTCATACGGCAGCAGTGAATGTGTTGAACTCTGAGTTTGCTTTGCCCAGATCTCCAAAGCTGCAGTTGGGATCTAAGCTACATGCCAAAGCCTTCGGAAATTCATAGTTCTCCTTCTAACAAATCTTAGCCTTCTTTTTCTTAAATAACAAAAAAGTTGAATACAAAAGTTAATGAGGACAATAACTTTCCATCACTAGCACAGAAGTAACAGAGCACAACACTGCACAGCCCTCTGAGAACTGGGATAACTCTGGGGCAAACAGGAAGAAAATACATGTCCATTTCATCTTGCAGATACCACAGGTGTATTGCTTCAGCAATGACCTAGGCCCAGCTATGTTTTCGGGGAGAAATCAGATCTTTCAGGTGCTCAATCAGAATAGCTGGGAAAAGTACATAAGTTTCCAGGTGCCCTTTAACGCTGGTCTATCCTGCACAGTCACCAAGACAAGTCTGTTAAAGCCCCTTGAGTTGGAGGAGTCCGTGGGCTCTGCTGGGGTTTGCATTCAGCACTTGTTTCCAAAGGATCCGGTGCATTTCACAGCTCACTTGAAGGAAAGGCAAGGAATGGACCTCCCCAGTGCCAGAGAAGCACCTGTCCATCCCTTACACCAGCCAGAATCACTCCATTCCTACAGCAGCTTTTGTTTCTTCCCCCAGTGTCCTTTATATTCTTTTGTTTAAAAGAAACAGCCAGAAGAGTGATTTAAACACACCTTGGCCTGAATAAATATATATATATATTTTTTTTTCCCACAATGCATCCTTAGTTCCATCCTAAGCCAAACCCTCACCAAACTCCACATCAGACACACATCCATCCCTCCCAGCACACTGTCCCTGTGGCACAGCTGCTGCCAAGCGAAGGAGCTGCTGTGGCATCCATTGTGCCAGTGACAGAGTCACCAGCTCCAAGCCCACCCTGCAGACCTGATAGATAGGAAGGGAGGAGGGGGGCAAGGCACAAGTGTACATTGGTTTTTGGACACCTCACACAAATTTGGTACCACCAGGAAAGCAAGCAACTGCTGCATTCCAGCAACTGAGCCCTGCATGCAGCCCAGCAGTGGTCCTCAGCAATGGGGACGAGCTTAAATGCTGTATCAACAAGCAGTGCAGAAAGCCCAGAAACCAGCTGACCCCACTGTGCTCCTTTGGAACAGCAATGGCAAAATCAGCCAGCCAGATAGGAATCAGTAGCTGGTCCCAGTGCCTGAACTGCGAACAACCCCGAAGGCTGCTTTAAAAAGAGAAACAAAATCACAAGATTTGTCAGCAGATTTTCATTACAAGGAAGCTGAGGTCAACCGTATTCCTAAATTAATTTTCTAGTACATGTTGGTTAAACTTGAGGTAATTGTCCCTCCCCCACCCCTCCCCCTCCTTTTTAATAAGTACAATTTACTAGAGTTGCATAAAAATGAGTAATAACATTAGTTTCACTTAGATCCAATATGAAATGAGTCATTTTTTTCCAGCACATGACCAGGCTGTTTTTGCTCTCCCAGATACACGGCAGAAAGACATTACTTTGTGCCCACAAACAGTTACTGGAAATCCCCTTCAGTGACAGCCAGTCCACCTGAGAAGTTCCTTTTGAAGCCCCCCTTCAATGCCGTGCCCCATCCCCACAGCTGTGATTAGCCCTGGGAAAGCAGCACATCCTTTGTCCCACCCATGCTTTGCCTACCTCTGGCTGGCAAGGTAGTCTTTTTTGGCAATGGGGCCCAAAGGGAATAAACCCAGTGCTGTTAATTGTGGGTGCCAGGCTCCATACCCCACTCACAACATGCTCCCTTCCCTTCATGTCCATATAACTCATACTCAGGCACCCTTCCTGGCTTTTGTGCCTCTCATCTCTCTAGCCTTCCACACCTCAAACTTTAGAAAGGCGGGGTGCAGTGTTTGTGTAAATAGCATGGTTATACCAAAAATGCTGTTCTCTGTTCCTCAGCCCTGCTCTGCCCTTGTCTGGCCCTTAGTCCACAGCATCCTGATCTCATAACTAAGGCTCAGTTTAAGAAAAGCTGAGCAACTTAGCCAAGGAATTTAATCTCTCTTCAAACAGCAAGACCGATATTTAAAACAAAAAATTGCAGCACTTCTTTAAAAGTATCATTCCTTAATCATAAGGTGAATATGGGTTAATTCAGAACTATCTCTCTCATTCCTTGCCAAGACACCAGCACAGCAGGCACCGGGAATTTCATAGCAAAGCGATATGATGCAGCCTGGGCTCAGCAGGGTTTGGGAGCTACCACCTGCATGGCAGCACAGCACTCATCTGCTCCTGAACCCCCAGCTGCTGCCCTGCACACAGGCAAGGTCTGATGGGTCAGCATCATCTCTCTGGGCAGTGGTAGCAATGCGTCCATATAATCCATTAAGCTGCACTGAAATTAGAGCAGATCTGCTGAACTTTGGTTTTCCTCTGCCTGAATTCATCTCTGACATTATCTGGCAAACTCTAAAATACACTGAAGTAGAAAGCAGAGGTAGGATTAATGAGAAAACACAAAGCAGTAATTAACCTATTTACTTTAACACAGTCTGACAGGAGCAGGTTACTGTGTCCAAAAACTGACCTGAGGGAGAAACTCCCACACTGCTTTCATGTCTTTTGCAGCTCCATTGGCCTACTTCATATCTCAGGTCACTGAGCTTGCTTTAAACGCCCAGGTGAATGCTCCCTGGCGTTCTTACTGACTGCTCCACTCCCCATCAGCAAGCTCAAATACCCCTGCCACAGTCCAACCTGGGCTTGCCCTTTGCTGCCATCCTGCAGCCCAGAACATCCCAACATCTTTTTCCCTGACAAAGAAAGCTCTTAACTAAACCAACTGACACAGCAGAAAGGGACAAAATACCTTTTGCACTCCCAAGCCTACTTTCAAGGTCGGGGATGGAAAGAGAAGGTGTTTCCTTCACTTTGGAGTATCAATTTGTTTGCTGGCATCCTATGACTGCGTCTGCCATAAGTACAGATCTGTGTGTCACTTTCAGCCCTCTGAGAGCAGTAACTGTTGTACTGATCCATGCACTTACTGTGCAGGGACAGCAGCTCCGGACACAAATGCCTAATGGTGCTGGTACGTAGTGAGCACCTTGCTTTGTCCCAGTAACGATACCTCAGTATCCTACTGTGAGCAGAGATTTAAACCCTTTTCCCTCAAAAACCCCATGTCTCACTCTGTGTCAGAGGCAGGCACAAGGGGACCACCCTTCCACATCTTCTGGGTTGGCCCACAATTTGGGAAGGAATCATCATTTTACACAGGACTGTTACATTCCTCTGGATTTCCATGAATGTGACCGACACCACAGCACAAAAGCTGACCTCCTGCCTTCACATCTGCAAAGCTCATCTCCACAGCACTTCTAAATGACCACAAACAGGTGATCTGAAGCTCCTATTCAGATCCCAAGCAGAGGAACCTCTCATGTATATTGTTCAAAGTATGGACTAGCAATACCAAATGCCTATTTTTTTCCTTTGTCTTTAGACTTGAACTGTACATCATCCTCCTTCACACTTCCCAGTCTGAGCCAGCTTTTAATCCATTGCCTTCCAGCTCCTCGGTCCTCAGGGTACACTGAGGTCACGTTTCCTATATTTTCTTTGTAATCACAAAGCCTACAGAGTGTGGGGGGAGGGAGGGATTTATTTTAAGATCTTCCATAACTCAAGAGCTGGAGCTGTAAGAAAGGACTGTGCACTGCGGCACTGATGATCAAGCCATGAGTTGGCAAGACTGGGCTTTCATTCAACTGAACCACAAATTCACTTGAAACAGTGACTTGCTTTTCTCCCTTTGTTTCAGATCAGCCCAGCATCTTTTCTAACAGAAAACGACCCAGATCATTTCTGCTCTGAATCATCAACAAAGAAGGGAAAGGAAGAAAAGTGAAGGTATCACACTCCACATCTGCATCCCACAGCTTATTCCAGAGGGCACAACTCGATCATAACTTCTCTCGCTTTCCCATGACCTCTTGCAAAATAATCCCTCCTCATGCCCAAGATATAAAGCAAAGCAGCTCCTTTCACCCTTAAAGTGCACAGCGCCTGTGATGGAAAGATAAAAATCACCCAACAATGCAAGCAATTTCAGCTGATCGTAAGAAAAATGATACGTAAGCCACTCATGGCAAGGGCCACGCAGTGAGTGCAGCCTGCCCAAGGGTACAGGAGATGCACGTTAAGAACTCTGACCTCAGCCCTCTGCTTACTCAGCACCCAAGTGGGCAAGCAGACCATTGCCCTACCACAGCCCAGCAGGAGCACTCATCCAGGGGAGCTGCCTTCCCCAGTCTCAGGAAGCACTTTAGTGTATGGCTGCAGCTGCCCCCACACCAGCACCCAGGTGATTCATCCACAACAGAAAGCCCAACACGTGTCCTGAAGCAGCGTGATTATGCTGTTAGCTCAGGGTTGGGACTGTTCTTACAGAAGTCAAGCTTACCTGTTTGGGAGCATAGCCCCTCCTCTGTTTCCAGCCCCACAGACACAGCACAGAGGTATGAACTGCAGCAGCCACAACTGTATCCTCACATCCTCAGCCCCAGCAGGTGCTGGCATAGCATTCTTTCCCAGCTGCCCTGCATCACCCACCTTTCTCTCATGAGGCAGAGCTGCAGATCAGCAACATTGCTCCAGGTTCACTTATTCAACCACACCAAAACCTGAGCCCAGTCCACACGCAGGTATATGATGCATTTGGTTGCAGGGCCCAAATAGGACAAAGCACATCTTAATCTTCTACTGAGGACCACTAGAAGCCATCAGATTCACAGAGTTATGGATGGAGAGAGGAGGAATATATTACATTTCTTTTCTTCAGACTATGTTTAAGGACTCCTACATTTGACTGTGGAAAACACAAATGTGGTCATTTTAAATGATCACCCTGGTTGTGATTTAAAAAGAAATAACACAGAGCCAGGAAAACCCAGATTTATGGAGCTGTGGACTGTTTCTTAATAGCACATAGGAGAAAACCCACCTGTATGCACAGGCTCTGCCAGCCTTCACATCTTTCATCTGTACTGGTTTTACATCCAGGGTTGTTACTTCAAAATAGCTGTAGGTAAGTCAGAGCATGACCACAGCCCTGCTCTGTACAGCCACACCTGGGCTGCTGAGAAACAAACACTGAGGCCATGAGACAGGAGAACCACTGGGCTGATCCCTCCTCAGGAAACCCCAGACACATTTCCAAACAGCAAATTACACAGGTACAAAGACTTGGCACATGGGTCAGGCGGGCTCTATTGCTGTATGCTTACCTTCCACATAGCCTTAATCCGTTCATATTCATCATTAGCTGTTTGACTGCCTAATCGCCTTTACAAAAGTGCAGCCTTCTCCTGATAAGATCACCCTTGGGAAGCCAAAACACTTCAAATGCAATGGTTGGCATTAAACAAGGACTGTTATTGTTGTGCTTCTTGCCCCTGCTTAAGCTGATTTGGGTGTTGATTAGAAGCACAGTCCAGAGACAACTGCTGGAAGTAGAGAGAATACAGAGGTTTCTTGTCCAAGGCAGAATGGGGGGGAGGGAGGCAGGCCGGGGTGACTGCTCCTCAGCCAGCATCTGCTAATCGAAGCAAGTCATCCTCATCAATATCACTTTGCTTTGGCAGCTCTTCAAGAAAAGTAAAAAAAGAGAAAGAAGAATCGCACTCCTCTTGTGCAACATGCGTTAATCGCTACGTGTATCACACACCAACGAGAAAATCCAGGGACTGCACTGTACCATGATGAGCTGCATCACCTTTCATGCTTTAAAGAGAAAACTTGTGCATCCGGGAGATGGCAGGGGATGGCATATCCCCCCTGGCCCACAGGTATATTCTTTGCCACTCCATCTGCCACCCCCAGCTGTGATATCCTCACCACCACGAGGTGATCTCAGAGTGAAGCCCACTGCTAGCACATGGAAGGAAACCACTTTGACTTGCTGCCACCCCACTTTCCATTCTCTTCTTTCTCTTCCTCTACCACATGTTTAAAGCATCTCAACATCAACATCAGCTCAACAAGACGAGCTTTCCTTCCCCATCCTGCTCAAATGGCTCCTATCATCGGTTCCCTCCAGCCCAACTTTCCACACCCTGCTTTCTACCAGGGCTACCCTCCCTCCTTTCTTTCCCTCCTGCTCACAGCTGTGGAGCTCACATTATTTCCTTTCTTGGAGCCTACAGTCTGGAGCCAGCGAGGTTTGTCTGCTTCCCTGGGTTCAGCTAATAAATTGGGATCAGGGGGTCACACAGCAGGGGACTTGGAAGCCTGAAAGCCTCTGACACCATTTTTATTAGTTTCTACTATACATACCATTTCAGGAGCTGGGATGCCATCCCAGTGGGGCCCTACCCATTGCTTAGTAACTAAGATTTTGTAATCTAAGTTTTGACAAGGTCATTTTTTACCTTGGGAGAGGGCGGGGGAGGGAGAACCCCCACATACATTAATTACACAAACACTGTGGGGACAATGCAAATAGGAACCCATTTCCCCTTTGCATCAGGGCCAAAGAGTGAAAAATCTTTTTACTATAGGGCTATTTCCAACTGAACAGACCAGGATACTTCAAACACACTAATACATCCCTGTCCCATGCTTGCAGTTCAGATGAGTGCCTTTCAGCCTGTTCCATGTCCATCCCTAATAAAACACGCTGGCAAACAAAAGCAACCAAACCTGGGGGTACCACTGAGCCTGGGTTATGTGAAATGCCCATCCACCTCTATTGGCAGCACAAGGGTGACTCTGACAGAGCTAAAATTAAAGAACAAAACATCCACCAGCTTCAGCATCATAGTGCTGATTGACCCTGTGTTTACTTAATCACTGCTGGCACATAAGGTACAAATTACCTCTTGGCAAGCCCTTGTCCCAGCAGACGGAGGTGTGAAGAGCCCAAACACCTTCTGGCCTTGGGGTCATCCAGAATCGCTATTTCCTGATATAATGTTTCTTAGGCTAATAAGCAGGGCATTTAGAAAGCATGGGAAACACCACTACTGTGTCAAGTCAGCTCTGGGACAACCTGATAAGAGCAGATACAGATCCAACCATGCCAATAGCAGCACTGCCCACCTGCTGTGCCCTCCCACTGTTTTATGGACATGGTGCTACTCTGAGGAAGCGACCTGCCCAGATGAAGCAAGGCAGAAGTCCAAAGCCTCATAAGATAGGGCACAGAAGGAGCCAGTTTGCCAAGCGGGACCTTCCCTCTTGCACTCAGTGCCGCTTTGCTGTGCTCATTAACCCCTGTTTGTTATTAAATCCCTCCACCACCACTACTCTCATTCTAGAAGGAATAAGAAGATCCTTTGGTCACTGCTACCTTTGCCTTCTACCCTCTCCCTGATCCGGAGCTGTGTGAGGTGTATACTTCTGATGTGGTTAAAGTAGGACTGAGACTGAGTAATGCTTTGAGGCCCTTTGGTATGTGTTTTGCTGGCTGTCACCTCATAGGGCTCCAGCATATGCTTTGAGGTTAAGTTCCACTGTTTGTGTTTTGGGCCTTTATTGTGGTTGCTTGATTTGTTCATGATGGCCTTGGCTCTGCCACCCCACAAGCAAATGCAGAATTCACAAAGTGGTGATTCAGTCATTTTATCCACTGGCAGCAGCAGCTGGCAGAGGCACAAAACAGATCAGAGAACAGGGCAACAAGTGTCTCCAAGATGGATTTCAGACAAACAAGGAAAAATGAAAAACCTGAAAGAGCATGGAGAGAAAAAGCCTGAAATTAAATAAAGAGGCAGAAAAACAGCTGGAATGTCAAATATAGACCGAAGAGATCAAAAGTAAAGCAGCTCTGTGATAAACAGGGAACGGTACTGTGGCTCTGAACAGCAAGACGCGAAATATTGCAACTTACTGGCCCATACGGCTTTTTCCATTGGTTAAAGGCAGCTTGCATGTCAAAAGTTGTTTTTGCTGCCAGTGCTGGAAGCTCAGAGCAGAGCCTACAGATCAAGCTGTTTTCTTCCTGCTTCAGGCACCAGCCCTAAAAATAAAATGACCCTAGAGGGCTCAAAAGCTGGCTTGCTCTTTTGGCTGATAGGATATGAAGTGGTATAGCAAGGCTCATGCTTGCTCTTCTGCAGTTATATGGTCACTGTGGGTTTTCAAACAGCAAAAATATGTCCCTAGACATGAAGGGGGACATCCTCACCTGGGTTTACATCACGGTAAAATCTTCATCCTTGGAGGTGAAAAGAGAAAAAAATGATCCTTTTCACATGTCTTCTCCTGTCTGACCCACTATAGCACTGAAGGCACTTACTCACTGGACATGCAGAACTGTGAATAGTATCAGTGAGGAATTACAGCACCCGACCACTCATCTGAACTGAAGCTGTGTATTTTTCAATAAAAGCAAGACATTATGAGTTACGATCTAAGTAAAAAAGAGATTTCAACATTAACCACCGTGTCAGGCTAAACACAGGGGAAGTTTCACATACTGAGTTCTATGATAAGGTACTCAACAATAAAATACCAAGTTCTCAGAAGGAGGAAAGATGGTCTTGTGGTTAAGCTCAGCACTAGAGTCACGATGCCTGGATCCTGCCCTTGGTATGACCCATGGTCACCCTGTGAAACCTCAAGCAAGTCTTGCATGAGTTGCGTAGCACTTGTGAAATCACTACAGCATGTAGCGCTTCTCTGTTTTTGTTTTTAAACACGGTGCACAGCAATTTACATTCAGAGAGCATCATAACTCATTGCTGCCTCTTTGATCTCCAGCCCCAACTTTTCTGGCAAAATAGCAATTAGAGCACAAGTGCTGAGCAGGCTCTTTGTTGCTGTCCGTGCCCTATCAGACTCGGAAAATGATTGTGACTCAGTCACCTAAGCCATATTCTGTCTATTCATGTGTAAACTGGGAGTCATTATAATTGCTTTCCAAGCATTAATTGATTATTCCTCATAGCACTACTTTAGAATTCCTAGAACAGAGAAGAAGAAAACCAACAAGAGGAGCAGACAGAAACAAAACTCTGAACTGCTCATCATTTTTTGCTTACTTCCTTTCTTCCTCTGAGCACTGAGGTGCCCAAAGTATTTTTCTGCTCACATCCCAACTTTGCATTGCTCACCATGGTTTGCTATGTGAATAGAGGCTGAAAAGTAATTGTGGCCAACAAACTACTCTGTAAGAAGAGAAAGGAATTCTCTTCCTCCCAGAGTCTGAGCTGACTTGAGTGTGGTATGGATGGATCAACGACCAATCTAGAACCCAGAGCAGTATGAGGTGTGCTCCATAGGCAGATTGACTCCACATCCTTGATCACTTCCAGCAACAAAACAACCAAAAGAAAACACAAATCAGATTGCAAAACTCAAGTCTGATTCTCACAGGAAAAATAATTAATTAATCAATCAATTAATTAATTAAAAAAAGAATACAAGCCAAAAAAAGTAATCTTTAGAAAAGTTTCTATGGTAAGAGGCAAATATATACCCTAGGATGGCAATGCAAATTGTCTTCTGTTCTGTGATGAGCACATTCTCAGCATGTAACAAATACTGCTTATGGAATGGGAGTGTTAGTTTTGATTTTTATGATGCTGGGCTAAAGTGATTTTAATATTATAGTTATTAAGTCACAGGTCAGTCAGGCACACAGTAGCAATTCCTATCATAGATTAACTGGAAACATACAGTCTGCACATTTTACTCCTGAAAAATGCATTTTCCTCTCATTTCAGGTAACAACATGGAAACAGACTGAAAGGACATAAGGAACATTTAGACACAATAAGCGAGGCTGGCTGGCAAAGATTCAAGCAGGCGTTCTCTACTCTTTGTAAGACACCCTCAAAGTGTCCCACCTGAAACCCAGAATCTCCTAATGGCAGGGAGGAAGGTTATTTGGGATAAATACACCAGTGAGAAATCCCACATTGTAGTCAGCAGGCAGCTGAGCACTCATTTCTCTCCTCAGAGGACGTTCTAATGGAAAATCTGACTGATCTGTCAGAGAGTGTTCCAAGGCAGTGATAGTGAGTCATAAAGCAAAGCTGTAGCTACCATACAGCCTGATCCAGTGCCCCTGAAGTCAATAGGAAGACTGTGGAACAGGCCCACACAAATTAAATAATGTTTGCGGCATGGCAGTTATTAGCTCAGACCCAGTGGAGGAGCTGGCAATGAAAGGCTGCTGCTGCTTTCGTGAGGACTCTTCTCTTGCTGTTATCAATGTCATTTCCGTCTGAGGATGTTCTGCAAATTGAGACAGGCATCAAACTGAGGACTGCCCTCTGGACTCTGTTCTTGGAAGAGAGTGGAAAAAACAGTTTTACAGCTGTAAGCTGAGCAAGAGAAGTGTGGTACGTGACAGAGAGTCACCACACTACGAGAGCATGACTGGCTGACAATGTATGGGCTTGGTTTTCTGTTATCTTGTGTGAATTCAGTGCTGGCAAAACAGAAGAAAATGCTGGTCTATTTAAATCTTGGGATGAGGAGATGCAGCCAACACTGAATGAGAAAAAATATTCTCCCTCAGCTGAAGAAGGGATCAAAATGTGTATGAAGGGCAAGCAAGAACCGAAATCAGACACAGAAGTGTAAGTCAGGATATAAGAGAACGGTATCTCCAGAAGGGTCGCCAAACAAGACTGATTGATCTCATGATATAAAGCATGTCCCTTGAGGCCAGCAAACTCAACAAGGAGTATGGACCAAAAAATGGCAATGCACAATAGCATGCCAATTCAAAAGACAGAACTGTATGGTATATGACAAAAGAAAAGCCTCAGTGAAGCCCCTAATCTCAATCTCAGCTCTCAGTTAATATACAAGACAGGAAAAGCACAGCTGGTGGCAGCTTCTTGTGCTGCAGTACTCAGTTCTCATCTGGAAGGAGGAACTGGGAAGGGAGGAGAGCACCCAGCCATCACCTGCACACAGTGGCACCACCAAACACAGTCTCTGATGGATTTCCATTGAGGACTATTGTCAAGAAGACATGGCATGCAAAGGGAGGATGGAAAGAACAAATTATTTAACCAACTATACTTTACCGTACTATACCAGTGCCCAAAGCCTGAGTAATAAACAAGAGGAAATGAAATTAGGCATTAATGAGCACTAATTTAACGCAGTTACTATTACTGGATCTCACAGAATGATTTGCATGACTGAATGTTTCAATCAGTGCTGGTAACCTACTGAGACAGAGCCCACATCTTGGAAGAAAATGAGTGGAAAAGATGGCAGTACCCATAACCAAGTCACCACCCTAGAAAAAAGCTATACTGAATGTTTCCTACCTGATGAACCTGATAGGACAACAGGATGGCACATTATTTGACATCCTCTACAATCACGCCAGAAAGATGAATGACAAATAAAACTTGTTGCTTATGAAGAGCAGGATGAAAAGTTAATCTATTAGCCTCAAGGTTGGGAGCAAGTCATCAGCATGAGCACACCACAAACATAGGGGGAACAGCATTATGTTTAATTATCAAGTCAATCATACTTTCTAGAGGCAAGCCTAACTAATAGTGATGCATACTTCGGCCCTCAAAAAGTTTTCAGCTTTATGAAACTGTTATGGGCAATTCAGGTGAGGGAAGAGTCTGACTGTCCAAATACAGCTGGTGAGTGGGAATTGTTGATGAACGTTTCATTACAAGCCCCAGACACTACAATCCAATAGCCAAGAGAAGAGACAGTACTGGTCAAATAATTAATCCACACTAACAAACTGCAGAAATGTAATACAGGCAAGGGAAATAATACAGCCATTAGAACAAAGCATTAAGTAGAGAAAATCAAAAGTTTCCATGGAATTTGTACTTAGAACTAACACTGAGATGAAAAAGACCAGAGGAAGATGTTTTTCAAGGCAACACACCTAATTCCTATTTTATCTTGCTCTTCTCCAAAATAACGCTCATAATACAAGGCTCATACAAGCTGTAGGGACGTCATCATTCATATCAGATACTGCAGAAAGCAAAAGCCTGTTTCTAATGACATGCACACTGCTCTTCACTGAAAATCATGGAGAGCAAGAAGTGGTAATCATCACTCACCGACCTTCTAACATGCATGACATGCGCTGACCTTGGCCTTATTTTTAACCTCTTCCATGCCATGACCTGATGGAACCAGCCCTGCAGGGCAATGCCAGTTAAAGCTTCAGTGATTATTTCTAAGTGACAGATGGAGTGTCAAAGAAAACAGCATCTGTCCAAAGGGCCCCAGTAGGTGATGCTTCACAGAGTGTCTCCTGAACATCTGCAGCAATTAAATGCTTAAGCTGAACAAAATTTAATTTTGCAGGCTGTGTTGAATCAGCCATAGTTCACTGCACAGGAGCCCTTCATCTGTTCTGCCTTCCAAGAAAACAGAATTGCTTGTCCCTTAGCCCTCTTCCCCCTGAACTTCAGAACTGCGGCAGCTTATTTGTTCTAAAAATCAGCACTTGGTGCCTAAGTACCCAATTTGGCATCTAATGAAGTTGTTTCCATTTCTGAGACTGCAATCTGAATTTTAAAAGTCTGCATTTTCACCCAATTCTGTTATTGAAGGAGGAGAATATTTTACCAGAGCAGAAAGTTTGGTTCACGATGGTTTTTGTTGTTATTGTTGTTTTGTTTTTCCCCAGAACCAGAGTAATGGTATCTTAGTAAACATGGGACCTCTATGGTTCTCTGGTGAGTTGAAAACCATAAAGAGATGTTGTCATACAAGAGATGTTAATGATGGGAAAGAGCATGAAGAAAGTGAGAAGCAAGGCTGGAAACTTATCAAACATAGAACCATTTTAATTTGATGGTTGGCAACCTTAAATGCCTCAGCACAAGGATCAAATACATTCCTTTCCCTTCCACAGAGGGGGAGGTAAAGTTCAGTTCCCCAACAAAACCAGCTCAGTGACTGATAAGAGCAAACTTATAGATTTCCAACTTCTTAAACAAGCACTTGGCTAATCCTCCTCCTCCTTACAAGTCAATCCCAAAGATACAGCAGAGACCATTTAATTTGCAGGCACTTACACATACCTGAAGCAGGACTACCATTTAGTCCTTCCTACCTGCAGCATTCCCATCAGCTTCTACTGACATGCCCTGTAGCTCACCTGATCCTCTCATTTTAAGAATATAAGAAAAATCTCCTCTGGGAGTAAGGTGAAGAGAGACATCAGCCATCTGAAGAAGAACCTGCTGCACTACAAGCTGAAAAAACATCAGTAGCATCAAGCCAAGCCGTCAGGAGGCAGACTGGTCTGTAGAGACAAGATAGCTCTGCTTAAAACAGATGATGGCTGCCAGACTGATGTATCAAGCCTCACTGGAGCAGATACTCACCACAGTTTCTTGGCTACAGAAAGCAAGACAGAGAAGGACAAGGAAATTAAAACTCCTTGTGCTTCGCAGCACAAAAACTTTATTATGGAGGGACAATTTTCTCAGCATCCTGAGTATGTGGTAAGGCTGATCACTCTGAACAGGAAACAGGTCATAAGATAGATGCTCAGCCTTTGGCACTTCTTATTTATTCAGAGAGTAAGGTGCTAATACAGAGGTTACCTTACAATACTGGATTACGGTAACACATTGCATTGCACTGCTGATAGTTGTTTTTCATAGATATTCACTTTTGTTGCATAATTCTCCTCAGTTTCTACTATTTTCCTAGATATAGCTAATCTATCCTATTTCTCAAGCAGCAACCACTTAATTTTTCTACTAGTAGTAATGGATTTCTTACTTACCAGTTTCCTTAGTTAACTGCCATCACTGATTCTTTCCCACTCATTATGTTGGGAACTCAGAAGAAGATGTACTAGAGATTTTATTTCAGGCTGCTGACCCAGAAACAGCTCATATTAGGAAATTTCTTATTCAGTGGCTTTTGTTTTTCCATCTACAGATCAGAAGTCTGCAGGTCACACCAGAAGAAGGTATTTCAGTATTCTCTGATGCAGTTGAGGGTGAGTGGGAAAACAGCTGATCTCATGCTAAATCATGAATTACACTTAATTCTCTCTAGTAGTGTTTGTTCTTCATTCATTACACCTAAATTGTTTGGATTTTTGAGTATCAAGCAGGGCACGCTCAGAGCCATAAGTGTCAGCATAACTGGAGAATGGGCACAACACACTGAAAAGCACTCAGTAAATACATTCTGCTTTATCTGGGCTCTGCCTTCATGCAATCCACCATGCCATGGACATCTCAAGGTTACCTTACCTCCCAAATTTAAAAGTTTGTGATTCTGAACATAGTTTGTACAGCTCTATACTTCAAAAAATTATCAGGATAGATTTCTCTATGTGATGAACCCCACATGCAGTACTATGGGAGGCCTGAACACATCAAAGTCAATCCTACTTCAAATACAGTTTTGGACAGCCAGAAAAGACTCAGGAGAGAAGACGGGGGGGGAAAAAGGCAGTGGGAAGGAAAGGAAACTCACAACATGTCTGAGATGTAGATGGGGGATGGGGAAAGAGAAGATGGAATAAAGGCCATGTCAAATGGCTCTGCTTTCCCCTCTATTTCATTCGGAGAGATTAGGTTACTACAGTTCAACAGGACTCAGTTTGCTTATTGCTTTGGGCATTAAGAACTTAATGCAAAAGTAATGAAGTTAAACCTGTGGCATAGATAATGGTCATTAGCAACTTTCCTTCCCTGTCATAAACCTGACCCTTGTTAACTCCCATTTTATCTTACTATGGAGATGATTCTGAGTAGGGCAGGAAGTATTCTCCATTCTGTCCAGTTTGGGAAGAAAAAAAAAGTCAGCTAGTCAGTACACACCGATATTTCCCAAACTGAAGCATCTCACCCCAAAATGTGCGTTGTATGGTGGAAGAATAGGGAGGAAAGAAAAGAATTGGGTGTCTTGACAGAAAACAAAACAAAACAAAACAAAACAAAACAAAACCACTTCTAGGAAGGACTAGAGCTCCAAATCAGTTGGGGTTGAAATCTCTTGGACGGTAAGAAAAATGTAAGGACTAAAAAGTGCTGTCCAGAAACATAGCATAGGTACTGACCCTTTCATTTCTGTCTTCCACATCAAGGAGAATGGAGCTCTTTCCCCACACATTCATTAGGTTCTCCCAGAGTTTATTGACTGAGTGCAAAAGTGCCTCTGCAAACAGACCCATGATAGCTGCTGTTGTGGCATTTCTGTGCCACTGCTCTAACATAGGGAATTGTATCTCTCAGCTCTGCTAAGCAAATCTCCCCTGGATTAGAGATATTTGAACAAAAAAATTATACCCAGATATCTTAATCTTCAGAAGTTAGCAGAAATACTAATTTTCTTTCACCAAAGACCTGAAAGGAGCACAATCCTGGCCAAAAGGAACCTATTTTTCATGACTGTGGAGGGAAAACTGTCTCATGATAACCCACATCTAAAAAGATGTTCTAGTTCATTGGCTCATAGAAGCCAGATGACGATTACTAACTTCCTGATATGTTTGCATTCAAAAAAAACAGGACCTTTTTTTTTTTTTTTTTTTTCCCTGGGAATAATATGCTGGCATGAAGACTAAAGGGAATGTGTTGACTATCAAGAAGTGGAGAAGGAATAGCAACATGGCCTTAAAGATAAATTAATCATTTTTGAGGTTTCACTGACAAGTGAATCCAAATACACAAAAGAGACAGTAAATGAACCCTCAAGCCAATTGCAAAACTGTATTACCTTCAAAGGAAGGATGATCTGGCCCTCAAAGTGAAAATCCTTCATAATAACATCAGTCATCACAAGAGTTACACCTATATTTGAGTAACAGAGAGCAGATTAGTCATCGCCTGATGAGCAAACAAAAAATGAAGTTTTGGATTATACTCCCAGAGAATTATCTGTTTTCCTGTAAATTCACTAAAAGGGAGGAAAACCACAAACTAGAATCTCAGCTTGGGATAATTTTGTGTTTCATGCTGAAAAGGGGTCCATATAGGACATTGCTGAATAGACAGATAAAACACTCACATTTTAAGGTGTAGATGCCAATATGACTGCTTGAATCATCTCCCAATCTCCTGTTCAGCTTCTCATCTACTTTATTTACACAGACATATGTGATTTTGTTGCCAGCTGGTGATTTGGCAATAAAATGTAATCTGAGCCTAATGTGCCTAGAAGATTTGTTTGGAAAAAAATAAACCCCAGATAAAAAAATAAAAAACCCAACTAAGTAGTACTTGTTTATAGAAACATTACGGTACCTTTGATCCTTTCTTCTGTTCTGCTTCAATATGCTTGAGTAAAAAGAAAATACGCTGTAAATTTCAGAGAGCAGCATGGGGGCTCCTGTGTTTGTGTTGCAAAGACAGACTGAAGCCTTTAATCAAGACAAACTCCTGTAGGGCAAATTTCCCAATCCAGCATTAGTGCGGTGGTGTTGCTAGGTGGATCCCCATCCAGCCAATCTACGGCTCCTGTAACTTGTCTGATCCATTTCTGTGGCAGGGCAGCCCTGCAAAAGAGTTTGGGTACAAGAGGAGCGGGGAGACAAGAAGGTGGCACAAGCTGCCAGCATCAGGAATGATGTCTTAAACTAACAAACACAAAAATATACAGAAAAATAATGCAGGACGCTACATAAGTACGGCTGAGACAAACTAGATGTACACAAAGCAAGAGTTATAAATATTATGGTAACTATAGCATCCATGTGAAGAATGTTTCACACAGCCAGGACTTGGAATAAAACCACTTACAGTAAGTCCCCTGACCTTTTCTATAAATACACATCAGACAAGTACATACATGCTTCGCCTTTAAAATCTGATATTATTATCTCACGTCAAAGCCTAACTGCACGTGGACAGATCCTTATAGAATTCAGCATGCAATTAGCACAGGGCAGGAAGAAAAGGTGTTCTAGCTGCCTGTCTCATACAAGTCCCAGGCAGGTAATGATACCTGCAAACAGCAGATACTTTTGTATGTGAAATGGCTGCCATCATTACGCTTAAAAATCAGATGTGAAAATGCGCTCTTAAGGTCTTTCAGGACACCTCCTTCAAAACCAAGGGTTTTCCATTAGGATTCAAAGTTCATCTACTTATAGGAAAAACAGCAGTTCTCACATGCTTCTCCAAAGCACATAATGTACACAGTACTATGCCATGCTGCTTAACTGAGCTACACTGGGAAACGCAACATAGCATTGAAAGAAGAATATACTTTAAAAGTACCAGAACACGTCTGCCTAAAATCTCTTGTTTTCAAGCAGCATGATGTGCTTCAGATCAAAATCTTGTCCTATGTTTAGCATTGCTATGAATATATACAGTCAATTCTGAATTCTTTCTGATTCAAAAAATATTTTCAATTAATTAGAACTCTCAGCAACAAAGCAACTCAGAAAGACCTCTAGAATCACCAAGGGAAAGAATCGTTTGTCTCTACAACAATCCAGTCCTGTGCACCTGTGACACAAAGTAAACTCAATTTATAAAACAGAACTTGGAAATCATTACCAGATCCCTGAGTTATGAAAAATAAGTCGCGCACCTCAGTAGTACATAAGGAACACAGCAGCCAGCGAACCCAAGAGTCACAAAAGAACACGTGGAGAAATTCACGCTGTTACAGACAGTGTAGTAAAAAAAAGGGTTTAATTTACCCTCCCCTCTTCACATCAACACCACAGAGATGGGGAGGCTCTGGCAGCACACATCAAGAAGTCCCACAGTGGCCACCATTAGTGGCTATAGGGCTATTTCCTAAGTCTTTTCTGTGGCTGAATGGTTCCAGTAGGTCAAGCCTGTGAACGCAGATGGCTCCCCATGCACAAGAGAGCTGATTTACTCTAAGGGGCCACAACGCAAAACTAGTTAATTGCTGCTAGTGTAAATGGAACAGGAATTTGGGCCTTCTCCAGCTTTCTAGTGACAAGTGGAAGCCATATGCAATTTCCTACAGCCATCCAGAGAGCAGGAGCTGAAAGATAATGTCCCCACCCATGTGGAAGAGTTTAAAGCCTGCTGAGAGCCCTCTCAGCCAAATGCTCAGGCTCTCTGTGCTGCAGTGATTTTTGCAGCCTTCTATATCTTTGAAACATGAGCAAGTTATTGTTGGCATACAAAGAAGCTGGCAAAGTATCATGCAATGATTCAGCATATCAAGAAGCTAGATAGCATAATGAATCATTGTGCAAAAGGGTTGCACAACATGGACTGAAACAGTCCATATAAAAGCACTGTTGTATTGGAATGGCTTCTTCATGGAAGACACCCATTTGCCAAAGAAAACGTTGTATAACTGATGTTTTATGAGCAGATCCAGAGGCAGATAGAAGCACTCATGCTAGGACCTCGCCTACTGCGACAGAGACATTAACATATGAGAAGATACTTTTGTTTGCCAGGATGATCTGTTTGCAATTGTAACATCTGGTCCAGGAGGTTTTGAAAGAGATTCATTAATTGGAAAGTAGTGGTCCTGCATCTGATTTAAACTACACTATGTACTGGAGAAAATCCATTGGAGTCAGTGGAGATAACCTGGCACAAAACCATTGTCAGTGCAAGGAGAATCGGAGCCAACGGGTGTCTGTGTACAGAACCTTATCTCATTTTCTTGTCCAATCCATGGGAAAGTCTGCCACTGCTCAGGCAACTTCAGCTGTTTTCAACACACAAATGCCTTATCATCACGACAGCACTGCCCAACAGTCCCTATCCCCATTAATTCCCCGCACGGTCACAGGTTATTTCCTGGTCTTTACATATCTACAGGACACCAACACTGCTCCCCATAAGGGATTATATCTTTTGTCCACCACCCTGTCTCTATTTCTCTTGGGAACGTCTCTCCAGTTTACTAACTGGTCATACACAATGAGCTGATCTTCATCAGAAGAGCATCCTCAAACCCTTCTTCCCAACCTTTCCTTCCTTCTGGCAGAGTGCTTCACTCCTAGATGAAAGGCTTCAAAATATTATCATTCTTGAAGATAAACAAATAAATAAATAAGAAAATAAGAAGAAAAAAGCCTTCAAAAAAGATAACTAAATTGGGTCTTTGTGTTGAAACAAGAACTGAAATGTCTAGAGAAGGGCTTTCACAGGCAAATATGACTTAAGAAAAGCAAGTTCATGCATCCTTTAACTACATTTGTTTCTCTGAGGGGCAATTCTTGCATTACAGAGCAGCTCTGCCTCTAGAAAAGATGTAGCAGGTCACACAGGTACTGAGCTTTCTTTAGTGGTAGCTTGAGAGCTGATATGGCATAACTACCCAACAGCACATCTCTGTCCTGATCCCTGGGCCTGCCCTTAATGGCAGCCGAGCATCTCAGGGACTGACATCACCATCTCACATTGCTGAATAGCTGCCACCTTGTCATCAGATGGTAAAAAAGTGACAGACCTCAACCAGGATCAACCACAGAGAAAAATCTCTGCAAACCATTACTCAGATCCCTCTGCATCTTTCAGGCACACAGCTCCCATCCTCTACCTCCTTTTACTTAGACCACTGGTTTCAATGCCCTGTCTAATTTCTGTTTTCCCTGCCTGTGTTTCCCCTTTGCTTCAGTTTCCTCCCTGCTGGCCCTTCCTTGCTCAGTTTTGTCTACATTTCTCATGCTTCATTTCCCTTCTACATCTGTTGACTGCTTCAGATGATCTTAATTCTATTTAATAAAGAAGGGAGATGCTGGCAGGCAAGCAGGGATGGTATGTTGTAGGTAACAATATGAATAGATCAAGCATTCACCCTACACACCTCAAATTCTGGGGGCCCAGAAGTAAGGCAGCAGTTAAGGATCACTGAGCCCAACTTCTGGATCCCCCCAGGACCACACAGAACTCAGATCTCCCTAGGCCTGATCCAAACACTGAAGCAATGAGAATTGCCCATTCCCACACATCCTCTGGATCAAATTTTTCCTGTACAAAAAAAAATCACTTGGTTCTGCAGGAAGGGCTGTGATTTCAAAGGCTCATAGAGCATCATTGATTTTGTTGCCTTGCTCTCTAAATTTGAGATATCAAATAAAAGCATGGCAACCACATCAAAGAAACCAAGGCTCATCTCCCCTCTCTTTCTTTCGCTACGTGCACCTTATGCTTTTCTTTCAGTTGGTGCCATTGGGAGACTGCTGACATCACAGAGCATCCCTGGGGTACAGGGCTGTGCCTTGCAGAAACGGTGCTGATGAAAACATAAAGCATTTGTTAGTCCAGAGAAAAAAAGATGACGTCCAGGGAAGCAATTACTATTTTCTTCCCTTTAACATAGATGGGCAAACTGATCTCCCTGCACAGGTGACGAACCCAGAAGGCCAGAAGAGAGCTATTGCCAAAGCAAACAGGTATGGGAAAGCAGTGTGTAGGTGAGGAGTGATTCCAACAAACCAGCAGTCAGGGCAGCTGCTGCAGCCCCAACTCTGCTGGTCACAGCTCTCTGCCAGGGCTCCAGAGCCACCAGATGAACATCAACTGGAAGGACTTTTCTGTATGTGAAAGAAGAGCTTGAGAAATGGGGCATTTTTACGCCTAACACTCCAGAATTTATCCTCCTCCCTGAAAAACAAACCTTGCAAACAATAGGACATAGAACTCTCTTGGCATTAACATTTTAGAGTTGTTTTTATTTCTCCAATTTTGAAGTCGAAATATGGCTATGTAAATGAAAAGCAACAAGTGCTGTTCAGCAGCGCTGTCATATCAGCGCAATACAATGATGTTTTGTAATTATATTGGACTCTGCTGTTCCTCTTCATAGAAACACAGAATGTCTTTGCTTAGGAGGGTCCTCAAAGACCACCAGTAAGTCAGGTTCAAGGTCAGGCTGCACACAGCCCCATCCAACCTTGCTTTGAGCACCTCCAGGGATGAGGAAGCATACGCAGCTTCTATGGGCAGCCTGTGTCCAGACTTCAACTTCATCTTATCAGCAACCATCTGCTTAAAAGGTCTATTTCCATCCTGTTTAGAAGTTCATCTTAAGTATTGGAAAGCCACAACGAGGTCTCCTATGGATCTTCTTCAGGTCGAACAAGCCCAGCTCCTTCAGTCTGTCTTTGTAGAGAGGTGCTCCAGCCCTCAGCATCTCTGAGGCCTCCTCTGGGACCCTTCCAAAAGGCCCATGGCTTTCTTGTGCTGGAGGCCCCAGACCTGGATGCAGTAAAGGGCTCTTCCTCCAAGATGGGATGAGAGTGCAACTTGTGATGCTGCTGAAAGGATGATGTCCTTTCAGTGACAACCAAAGGATCACATTAAGTCCTCTGGTTTCTTCCAGTCCTTCCATCTCTCAGCCGCTGTTGACTGTTCTCTGTGCAGTGTGCAGCTCTGTGGTACCGGCAGCCCTGTCCTGGGCACTGTGTGCTGAGCAAGGCTGATGAGCGGGGAGCAGAAGGATGAGCTGGAGCTGCCGGTGTGTTGTCCAGCGCGGTGCAGGGCAGTGATGCTGAGCGAGAGCTGAGGCCAAGAGCTGTGCAGCGTCTCAGCCTCTGTCCCGGCCGCGCTTTCCGTCCCCGTTGCCGTTCCCGGCTGAGGTTGGGCCGCCCGCTCACACCTGGGGCCCGTCGTGGCGCCGCGCGTGGTCTCCGGCGGCCATCCGCCGCTCCTGGGCCACCCGCCTCAGCCATTCCCCGTCCTCTTCTTCCCGGGGTGGCTCCTCGAAGCGGCTGCGCTGGTTGGGGTCCCCGTGCCAGGAGCTGCTGCGCACCAGCGGGCGGGGGGACCTGGAGGGGCTGCGCTCCGTGCGCCGTGCTGGGACGCTGCGGGAGCGATGGGCAGATCTTGATCTTGTCTGCCGCCGCTCCCTGGTGCGCTGCAGCCTTCCCCGGGGCCGGCGGGTCGGGGGGCGACCCGAGGGGCGCCAGCTGAGGCGCAGCATGCCGGTGATTAACCCCCGGCACAGGGGGCAGTTGGGTGTGTTGGCCATCCAGTGCTGGATGCACTCCCTGCAGAAGATGTGCCTGCAGGGCAGAGCGCGGACGGCATCCTCCATGGGGCCCAGGCAGATGGGGCACGGCTCCTCACGGGCCTCCACCGGCCACGTCCACGTCTCCCTCCTCCTCCTGTTGGCAGCCGCCTCCCGGCTCATGGCTGCGGCTGCCCTGGCGCTGTGTGGCTCCAAGGATGGATCTGGATGAAGCTGCCTCTTGCAGAGCAGTCGGCAGCCTCCGGGCCTCAGCGCCTGTCAGGCGTCCTACCTGTGGCAGACAGCTCGTGTGCCACCGGCAGGAGCTCTGAGCTCTGGGGATCCTCCAATGGGATCCTCAGTCACTCGCAGTCCTCTCGCAGGACTCTGATGTCTCTCGCACTGGCAAGGTCTCAGTGTCTCGTGCTCCCACAGGAGACGTTCACACCTCGAGAGTCGCCAGCAAGACTCAATGCGGGCTGGGCCCGCTGGCTATGGGTAGGCACCCGGCCCACTGTGAGGTCACGGGGCGACTGTGACCCTGCGCTGCCATCACAGACTGCACAGACAGGTGGAGGTTTGCTGTTCCGTGGTTGTGGCGTTGATATTTGTGGCGTTTTCCAGCCACAGTCCATCCAAGGGCTTTCACTGGGACATTTTCACAAACAGTGAAAATAAATCATTTACTGAAGCAACAAATATAACAGATTTGGGGCTGCTAATGATCAGCAAAGATACAACAGTCATATATGCTCCTCAGATAGGTGCAGGTTTGCTGTTGGGTTAACAGTTTGCCTCCTGGAGTCCCTCTAAAGACTTCCATCTTAAAGGTTCCTCTCATCCCAAGCCATTCTATGATTCTATGAGTAAGAGCCTTAGCCATTTATATTTGTAAACCAGTCTTTCGTAAGTGTGCAATTTACATTTAATAATATGCTTAATGAGCAGTAATTAAAAACAAATTGCAATTAAAACACTATTTAATGAGGTTTAACAGTGATCTGATAGATATGTATCTATCACCAAGTTCAACTTCACTAAATATTTTTCTTAATAACAAACTGGCATGTAATTAGCATAGGGAAAATGCTGCTGTGAAATCTAAATTAAATTAAGATATACTTAGGGTGCTTACCCACTTAATAGTATGTGCTAATGAAAAATACTTTAAAAGGCTTTTCTGTTTATCCCCTCCACCTCCCCACCCCAGCCCCCAAAAAAGAAGGCAACAATTACAAGAACGAAATGAAAACAACTTAATTGATTGCAGAATATGAAGGCATGATTCAGTCCCAGACACAAACACTTTGGCTTAAAAGCCCACAACATCTACATAACGACGCATGGAAATGAACATAAACCTGCCTGGAATCGGAAGGCGTAATAATTAAGTTTATAAAGTCATACTCTAAATCCAAACAGCACCTTTCCCACTAACCTGTGTTCTGTTACTGTAAATTTATGAACACCTGCCGAAAAATAGAAATGCTATTTTCTTTCTTTCTTCAGACATGAAGTTTGAAGATTTAACTTTTGTTTAGTGGGGGCGGGCAGAAGGAGGTGTTTAGTATTGGGAGCTTAGCATATGCAAACTATTTTGTTTGAAATTGAGGTTTATCAACCCTTTGCTTCACACAAATGTATTTCCATAGCTTAAGCCCTGATCCCGTCTGTCTCCTTTGCTCTCAAGACTCCTTACAGTGGCTGATACTTTAATTGCTCCAGCATTCATTATGACTTGGACTAAACTCAAAGAAAGCATTTCATAGAGAAAAACAGCTTTTAGGAGAACACACCAATTCTCAAAACGCCGAGTAATTCTGACCCACTGGTTGAAACCGAGCCTTTTCAATTGGATAGAACTTGTGGAAACAAATGCAATCTGGAGAAATCTTCACCGCTTCCCCCCAACCTTTCTTTACTATTTCACAACAGAAACTGGGGAAAACCCCAACAAAAACATTGTCCTCACAGATGCAACCTGGACTCTCCCTCCTGTGCCTACAAAGAACCTACCGCTAGGAGTCTGGTTCACAAGAAGGACATAACAACAAGACAGCTTTACGATATGAATGTAAACTGTTCCCTAAGTGAAGAAAACCCACAACTTTGCCAGGCTTCACTCTGCAGAAAGTAAATGACATTGCTCTGCAGAAACACACGTAGTGTGTGTAGTGCTTGGGTAAGGTTGTGTTGCTGTTTTTCTAGTTTCTTTTTTCTTTGTTAATAAATCATTGCTGACAGCATGTATCACGTCTGTTTGCAGACAAACACATTCATAAGAGAAAGTGGCACATTGTTAAATGTCATTTAAATACAGAAGGAAAATGCATTGGGAAAATATTTGCCATGAGTTCACTATGGTGATATTTACTTCTTTGGAAATGGAAAAGACTTCTGGGAATTAAAGGTACAATTAAAGGTACAATTAAAGGTACAATTTTAGTCCTTAATTCTGTTCCTGTTGAAGACAGCACCAAGAACAGGAGACGAGAATCATAAACCTGGTCTCTCTGGGTAGCTTCTCACTTAAACCCACCAGCAGCTGCTTGGCTTGAACATCTTTTTCCTTACATAGCACAAACAGACCAGCATGAGGTACTATTGGTTTTAAATTTCGGTTATTTTCCGTTGGATTTCAAGTGCCAATCTTGATTTAAAGTGATTGGTCAAACACTGTGCAGTATCATTATATAAAGCAAAAGCACCAGCCATAGAAAACAGGTAACAAACAGTGTGAGAATTAGTTACTGAATATGGTGTGTAATATTATGCCACACAAAGAGAAATAGTGTACATACCCAGCCAATTCATGATTGATCCTGAAAGCTCGGATAGATTATTTGGAGTACGTGACGGATGTTTTTCTGGCATGTTCAAGCTTCAGATATGATGCGGATAACACTTAGCATTAAATAATGCCCCTATAATTCCCATTCTCAAGCATTTCACAATCCGCTGCTAAATGTGACATCCTGGAGGAAACAAACAGCTTGATTAAGGACTTATTAACATTGAAACAGATTTGACATCATGGATTATGACAGGTCCTACTGTACATGTCATGCTGTATCAATGCTGAAAGCAAAGATACTGCCCTAACTTCAGAAAAGCACAACTATTTAGTCAGGAAAATACCCACCCCATAGGGGCAGGCACAAATATCACCCAGTTGCAATTGGCAGAACAGAAACTCCAGTTTTTTAGTCCAGTGTTTCCCAGTCCACAGCAGTGGCTGTTGTATATGTCACCAAGCCATTGCTTGGATGAAACAGAGAACACTGAAATGGTATAATACCCAGGCATCCTACAAAATTAATAGTTTAACTGTTCTTTGAAGAGGGAAATCTTCCTCCAGTTTCTCTCTTTAAACTATTTTTCACAGAAGGGTTCAACAAGGAGCCTGGAAAGATTATTTATGATGTGGATTATTGGATAATGGTGAAAATCCCCTGTGGCCGTGCAGGTTTTCATACCAAGACTTCAGTTACAACACAGTGCCAGACTGAGCTATGAATTATGTTCACGGTGTATCCCGTCATCTTGTGAAAGCTCACAGTTACAAACCATGGAGTTTCCATATGAAACGTCCCAAGGTGGTTCTGGCCATATGCACTGCCCACTGCAATAGCTACAGTGACTCAGAAACAACTGGAAGTCAAACAGGCTGAGAATTAATAAGTGTCACTTTAAGGGCTCACGTAGTATTGTTCTGTTCACCTGTGATGCAACTCCAACCCAGCAGACACATCACTAGAGGCTTCTTGGGGACCTACTGGTCAGCCTTTCAATCTTGACAATGAACTCACACACAACAACTACTTTTTATAGCAATGATTAGAATGGGTTCAATTTTGCTCGAACTGAGGACAGTTTATTTTTTGACTGCTGGAGATTTGTCTCTTCTCTCACCAAACAAAAAAAGCACAAGAATTAAAGAGCTTGGAAATAAATACATTTAGCAGAAATAGCAAACCATTAGATTTGCACATTGCTGGAGAAATAAAAGAAAACGCTGCAAAGCCAAAAAAACACTGACAAGATTTATCTGCCATTTGAAAAAAAGAAAGGAGGAAACTGAAATAAATGAAAGTGTGAGGAGAGAGCTTGAAAAAGTAGATGTCATTTCTGTCCTCAGGACCCGTACCTGAATATGCATATTGAGACAGCCTCATGTTGGGCTCCAAATTAGAAAAAGTACACACAAGGTCCCCCAGGAGCATGAATCACAACCATCTCTTATCCTTATAACCCAGGTATAACATTAAGATCATGTTTAAGTCAGCCTCCTCATCTCCTAAAGACAGCAAGGGTTGTTGGAGGTAATGAGTAAATAGAAAAAATCCAAGACAAATGCACTGTACCAGCTGGTAGCAATGGGAGAGAGTGGTAGGGAACTGGGGAAAAAGTAAAGCTCTCTTTGGCATCTCAGTGAATTCCTGCCAACAGCTACTGATACGATCTGATTCTTAGCACAACCCCCAAGACTTGATTTTCATGCTTGGAGAGAGACAAGGAACAGCTTATGACAAGTCTCCATGAGCCATCGCAGTGAAGAAACTCTAAATACCAGATACAGTGAGAGACAAGCCAGCATCGAACAGACGAGAGCACACATTCCTCACCTACTGCTGCACAGGAAAGAAGGGCAATGGATATTTAAAATTAGGATCTTTTCTCTGATTTCCCATTAAATAGTTCTGCATCCTCACTGGTGACTCAGACATGCTGTGACAGGCAACGCCTTGAGCAATAAATGAATTTTTGCCTTGGGGAGGGGGACAGACATAAATTCAGAGGATTTCATAGAAATCTTCTATATTTTGAGAACTAGAGAATGACTCAAGGATTAAGAACAACCAGCATTGGGAGAAGTCATGCCCTTTTGGTCCCATCACCAAAGCCAGGATCTGCTCTACATAAATATCCCTGAATATGGTTTAAAAAAAATCTCCAATGCAGATTCCCCTACTTGTCTTACGTGAGGCATCAGAAACCTCATGAACAGGGGCTACAGGGAAGAAATCCCCACTCAGAATTGCATTTAGCACCAGAAGATTCACCTGCCTTCAGCCTGGTGTGCCATCCCTCTGCAAGAACCAGGCACAGCTCTGCACAGATGCTGTCCAACCCTGGGAAAGGGAAGTGCTCATGGCACAACAGCTGGCTGGATTCAGCATCTAAGGTGCACTGCACAAACCATGCAAGTAAGAGACCCTTTAAAAAGGATCTGCAGAAAGAGGTTACCATAAAGTTTCCATTCCAAAGCACTAAAATCTTACATTTGCTTATTAAATTTCAACTGGCGCCCCAGGCACTTGAATAGAACAGTGGTCTAGCTAGAGTGTTGTGCTCTGCTCATTGCCGCTGATGTACAGTCATAACTTACTATAGGAACTGCAAAGCCTGGGACTTTAATCTCCTCTAAGCGTCCCTTCCACTTCTGACATTCAGGGTAAAACTAGCATTGCCATATTTCAGTTTCTTTTCTTAAAAAAGCATCATGGGAACATAGAACAAAAGAAGAATAGTGTATCCCTGCTTAGGAGCTCCCAGTTCAAAGTCCAGTTGAGACAATGGCAGGATTCTCACTCATTTTGTTGGCATGTAATAATAACCACTGAATCCAGATGGAAAGCTGATACTGTTAGAGGCACATAGGGCACTTCTGCTTGCTGTTGCTTTTACACTGTCTGTGGGGTTGTGTGGCACCCCAGCCTTCCCTGCTGCTCTCACACTATGGCAGCCTGAGGCTTGGACCTGCAGCTTTAGCCATGTACACAGAGGGATGGAGCACTTCTCCTATGATAAAAGGCTGAGGCAGTTGGGCTTGTTCAGCTTGGATACAAGAAGGCTCAAGGGAGACCTTATGTGGCCTTCTGCTACTTAATGGGAGCTTATAAACTGCTGGGAGAGCAACTTTTTACACAATCTGATTGTGGTAGGACAAGGGGGAATGGTTTTAAGCTAAAAGAGGGGAGATTAAGATTACATATTAGGCAGTTCTTTACTTGGAGGGTGGCGAGGCTCCAGCACCAGTGTGGGTACCCCGTCTCTGGAGGTGTTCAAAGCCAGGTCTGATTGGGACTGGCTGGTCTTCAAGGTCCCTTCTGACCCATTTTATGTTTCACATAAGGGGCTGGGTGCTGCACTGGGGCTTATTCTCAAGGTGGAAGCTGTAGAACGTGCTTTAAGATCACCAAACTTGTTGCAGTTCCTGCTCTTTGACTAACATTTTAAATGCCCTGGTCCTTAAAGCCTTAAAGCATTTCTCATGGGGTGTTATCATAAAGCTCAGTACACAGCAAGGAAGGAAGAATTCTCTAAAGAGTGCAACAAAAACCCCTGACTCCCTCTAAACTAGTCTTCAGGATCTCAAGGAATTCCATCTCAGTGCTCAAAGCCTGTGACTCAGGCCTCAAAAAGGCTTAAAATGACTTGAAAGTCATGAAAGAACAGTAAGCGTGGAGTACTAAACTTCTGTTGATTTTGGAGGCCGGACCATAGCATCTATGTCACGTTCCAAATTCTCATCCACCACACAACAAAGACAAGCTGAGACTGCTCCCTGTGATGCAGTGCTGTGAAAAAGGGGTTAAATGGTGGGAAATACAGACAAACCAGCTTGCAAAACACATGGTAAACAAACAGGTTAACACCACTCAGCAAGCCCCAGAATCATACTGAATGATTAACACACCAGCCATTCTTCAGCACTTGCTAGTTCCAAAGGCTTATTCTGTCAAGTCCAAACCAGAAATAGCAGCACACCTCAAATAAACATCATAACAGCACACTCTGGAATCAAGTGGTTACAAAGCAAGGAACTATGGCATACGCTTAACCCTGGTGAACAGGAACGCACACGTGCTTTAAAAGCTGAGCATGGGATTCAGTGTTCAGCTAGACTGAGACCAGATGAATTTCGCAGTCAGCTTATTGTTATCGTTACTACAATCAGCACTATTCCCAAGCCCTCCATGACCAAGCTAGCTCACCTTATCAAAATAAGCTTTTCATCCAATTTGTCCAGAATATCATTTATAGCTGTTGCATTAAGGAGTCCAGAGAGCAAGACCAGCAACTACCCAATTTGTTCCAACCCAGCTGACCAGGACTAGCTACTGCTTTGCACCCCAGGCATGATTTTGACAATACAGAGTACTTTAAAGAAACGCTGCTGAGGGCTGAATGACAGAACACAACACACAACGAGTAAACACTAGCTGGAAGATTTGGATATATGGAGCAGCAGCAGCAGATGAAGCACTCCTACCTCGCTGTGTGTGTGAAAACACAACGTTCCTGCTGTGAAGAGATGGTTTAGAACAATTGTTGGCAGCTGGAACACCCTTTAGTTAAATCAGTGATACCAGATAACATTTAAGAAGATGAATGGAAAGCACCCCTCCATAGAGGTTTATTCTCTACTCAAACCGATGGATGGTTCAGATTTCAGGAACTGGGGCTGTAACACATCCGTATTATTATTTAATTAGCTTCTTCCGAAATGAGATTACAACATGCCAGGCGGTGTCATTCACACCAAACACCTGTAGTCAGAATTAGAAGCTTCGCAGCTTCCACAGCCCAAGTTCCCAGGCGCTGGGGAGGTGGTGGGGAATTGTTTGAGCTCCAACTCAGGGGAAGCTCTGGCAACCTCATCAGCAGCGTTATCAAGGCCTCTCCAGATCTGAATAGCTTTCCTGTCTGCATGTTTTTATGTGTATGCATGTGTATTTATTTATTCATTTTATTTTAAGGCCGGTTCCAACAGGAAAAAAGTAATAGAACAGTGAGAATTTCCTGTGACAGTAAAAGCAGGAAAAAAAAACAAAGCAAAAAACTGGCCCATTAAAGAAAATAAACCTAGACAAAGCCTTATGTGAAACTGAAATAAAGCTGAGATGCCCCAGGTGCAAAATGGGTCAACTGTCCTTCATACAGCTCGGTGCTGGAAACGTGCCCAGCTTTTGTAAGAGGTCCCAGAGCCACAGTGGAAGGCTCAAGATGTTGACTGCCCTTGGGCTACACACTTGGCTGCAGCAGAAGCAGTGACCTTTGTTCCTGACACCGGGCTGCGTATTCTGCCTTGCTTTGGTTTTCACCGGAGTTCCTACTTTTCACCCCAAATAAATAAATAAATAACTGAAATCATCCATCAGCCAGGCACTGCAGCCTGACATTTCAGCATCCATCTGATTTTCTGGGCTGCTGGTACTGCTCCCTGGCATCCTGCTTTTTAATCCAATCCCCCTCACATGAATGGACCAAAAGGGCCTTCTGCAAGTGGCACGGAATAGAGACAAGACTCCATTCCTCCACACTGCCCTGTAAGCAAGTTAAAAACCTTCAACTTTTGGTAGGATCAGAGCTTGTTCAATGTCACAAGGGTAATGACAGGCTGGTGACAAGAAACACATGGTGCTATCTGCTTTTTTTTTTTTTTTTCTGGTCTATTTTTACAGTTTTGTATTACTTCAGCGTAGATTCTGTTTGTGGGACAGCATCCCACAGCAACTGACAGCGTGCAAAGCCAGAACAGGCAGATGGCTCCCAATCAGGTAGCCTTAAAGCCAACAGATGAATTAGATGCAAGGGGAGCCTGGAGGAAACCACCAAAGTTAGCACCGGCATTGCAGGTCTTGGCATAATGGCTTCACTGCTGTAAAGGTATTACAGGCATCTGAGAAAAGCTTGAAAGTGGATGGAGTGCAGTGGAACTGCCTTAATGGCACAGAGAAACACCGCGAGGGTGCTTTGAAAGTTTGAAAACCAGGCAGCAGAGAGTGGCACAGTGAACATGTCAGGGGCCATAACTGATGTCTTCACCACAAAAGGAAAAGATTACATTGTGTGAAGAAAGGCCGTAAAGACCTTAGGAGTGAAGACAAGCAGATCATGCTCGGTATGACAAAATGCAGACTTGCAAGAGAGCTGCAGAGAGAAGGGTGGCAGGCAGGCGAGGCAAATGCTCTCTGCAGCAGAAAGAACATGCGTGAAGAGGGTGAGATTGGATTTGTCAAGGCCAGCATTAGCCACGTTGTCACAGGAATTGAGACGCACAGCAGTGACAGCCTGAAACGAGCGTGTGAGCCACAAGGGGGGACACAAATGGCAGTATTTAGAGAGGTTATGTGGGAACAAGTGGCAAGAATTAGACACAGCCTGGAGGCACGAACCAAGAGAGACATCTGAGCCAATGGAAACATCCATGGCTGAGCGACAGGCAGGATGGGAACAATGTCTGTGGTGTTTAAGAAAGAAGTGATCAAGAACCACAATGAGTATTAGCTGACAGCTGGTCATCTGCAAAGGGACATGCCATGGGGACAGGAGCACCACTGAGATGGGATGCACCGGATCGGATGTAAGCTGGTAGGACTCCACAATGGCAGTATGGGGACAGAACCTGAATTCGCTTTTACAGAGGGAAGCAGTGAGATTCAGTGTAGAAATACAAGGGACAACGACCAAAACGAGTCCCTCTGAGCCTCAAAGGAGCGCTAAGGAATGCTGAGGAGTGCCTATTCCTACCTCTGCTTTCTTTAAATGCTGCTAAATTGCTTCCTCCAGAGAGGGATCATCTCTAGTGCTCATAAAAGTACATCCAAGAAAGTAGCTATTTTCTCCCCAGCTTTCACGCTTTTCCCTTCCCAGCTGAAATCAACTAATGGAAAACAGGACAACTTTTCCAGCAAACAATTTTTACGGCACAAACCTTATCACTCCTCCTCCTTCTCTTATTATAAAGAGAATATTTCAGTTTGTTTAAGTGAAAACAACAAATGAATACATTCCACTACACATGCCCCTATCCTCACCCACAGAAACACCCCTAAAACAGACTCCATGAGAACTCTTTTACCTTGGCAGGGCACAGAGCCTGACCCAAGTCTGTCAAGGGGGATAAGCATGTTTAAAAATTATTTTAAAGGCTTTCAGTTATTTAAAGTCAAGGCCCATGACCTGTTAAGAATCAGCAAAGATGAAGACATCTGCCTTATGCTATTTCCAAGTAAACATATGCTGCAGAACTACAAGACAACTTAAAGTTGGAATTTCACTTTAATTTATGGTAGCTGCGCAACTGGCATTGCTCAGCACAGAGATGGACATGTTAGTTTTAATCCCACTCACTCAAGTTTTAGAAGCATTCTAAAGGCCACCAAGTGACTTCTGCCGTAGGTATACATCACTTAATGCCCCATAAGTATGTAATTTAAGCTTATTTAGCTGTTCTTCCTTGAAAGTTAAAGTAACAGAGAAGACATCCCATTTGCCACAGACTAAAGCCATAAAGGCCTGATTTGGTGTGATTTTTCCTGAGCAGAGCTATTCAAATTACATTCATCAGGGGGCATGTTTTGCTTGGGGTATTCTTGTTACTTACTGACCTGTTTGTGTCTTAAAAAACAATTTTCCCTTATTTTTAGTGAAACACCAGCAATGGAAAGTTTTGGCTGACAGTTTCAAACCCTAGCATGTATTTTTTGTTTGTTTAATTATTTTTCTTGATATACCAAGGAACTAACTGCCCTCACACCAAACCTGCTCCTCTGGTCTATCCTTGGCTGGAGCTGCTGGGAGACAGGAGTAATAAAAACCAGAAGACAACAGAGACTATTCCAAGCCATACCAAGGCCTTGTTTATTCATGAACTGCCTGGCATCAACAACGGGCCAAGCTTTGATCGCGACCACAAAGGTGAATCTTCATTGAGAGCATTCTACCACCACCCACCAGCCATGGCCAAGCATCCAATATGTGAATTAAAATCACCAGGCATGCACTCAAAATGGGTTGACACCCACTTCCATGGGTGTAGTCCAAGGCATGTCCCAAACTGCTGCACAGAGTTGGCAGAGGCACAGAGGGCTCCTATCAGCCCCACTGCCCAGCAGCCATCTGTGCCCACAGGTGGGGATGGGAAGAAAGAAAGGCTCCTCCCTGTTCCCAGCAGAACCTCTTCCCCCAAGTGAAAAGAGCTAAGCCAGGCTCACAGCCTCCAATTCACAAGTGTTCATCTATGAAATTGGATTCCCACCCCTCTCTCCACTAAGAATCTGCTATTTCAACGGAGCGCAAGATGTCAGGATTTTTGCCAACATGAGCACAGCTGTCAAAATCTCATCCTTGGAAAGGATCCCAGATAGACACATGTTTTACCCCAGCCAAAATGGTCAAGCTTTGCAGAGAAACATTCAGAGAGGAAAAAGGTTCCATATTGTCATTTCAGTATCTTGGGATTGCTCACAGCCAGACAACTGGGATGTGGTGTTTTAAGAGCTGAGCCGTTAAAAGCAACAGGCATCTTGCTATTGACAGCAACGAGAACAGATTCAGTGCCTTTGGCATAAGATTATCAAAAACAGCATTGCAGGAAGGGAAGCGAGCTTGTTTGGATTTGGGAGACAACAAATAAAAGAGAAAATATGCTCACAATTTTCTTTTTCTATGATATGTTTTTCCAAGTGTCTTCAACACTTTTGCCTGGCATTTCCAAGGAGGGTCTGAGAAGTCTCAGGTTTATACTGCCCTTGGGTTCATGTTCTTTCAAGCTTTGGAGACCAGGCTGGACCTGCTTTCAATGCCATGGGGAAGATGCAGATTTCTCTCTGGATTGTGAGGGACCTGAGACCACTGCAGCCCCACAGTCCTCCTGGGCACCAACTCAAGAAACGGTGGTTGGAACTGCTCAGTGGAAGCTGCTGAAGCAGTGGTCCTGCTGGCACAGCATCACACACTCCTTGTGTCTGACATGTGAGGGGCAGCCCTGGGAAGGGGAGTCCCCAACCCAGAGTTTTGCAGCCTCCCATCATCCTTCTTGTGAAAGCAGTTTAGCCTGAACTGAGCAAGATTTCCCAACCTTTAGACCAACCAAACCAACCTGTTTCTCCTATTTTGAGATGAGGACAAATAATTTGGCTCAGGTTATATACACAGACAGTGATAAAACTAGCAGAAGTGCAGCAACTCCTTGATCCCTGCCAAAACACTGACCACTACCATTCTCCCAGCACCACAAATGATGCACAAGGGACCCATGTGTGTTGCCTTTCATATTACGATCCAATTTGCGTGCAAGCAGCAATTAGCTGCTGGGAGATGAACTTCTACAGCTCAGGGGGTGGGGAGGGGAGGTGGCATCAGAAACAATCTTCAATCATTATCCTCTTTACTGGAAAACGTGTATCTGAATGGCCAAATTTACTAGCTGTTCCAGATCTTTATGAGATTTATAAGGCTTAAGAAAAAAATTTACTAGAAAGACATAAAACTTCAGTGGTTTGAAATGGAAATGTTTGCAAAGGACTGGGGATCAGCTGGTTTCAATTGCAGGCCTGTCTGAAGCCGGGAGGGCTTCGCTTCAGGTCTGAGGACCTCAAACCTCTCCTGACCTGACCTTCCAAAGACAAGCAGAGATTAAAGTAGCTTAGAGAGCCAATGCTCCATCATTAGGAGGAGCTGTGGTACCCCAGATAAAGGAAAATCATTCACTTCTCTTAAAGCAAACTTGTCCAGTCCTGCAGGGCCAGTCCTGAGGAAGAGCAAACAATACCTGGTAAATCTCCACTGCCTGACCCCATCTCTGTACCCCACTCCTTGTTTTCCATCTGTCCACACAGAAAGCGTTCCTGCCTCTGTCCAAGCACACTGTCTCAGAATCAGCCCTCTGCCTTCACAGAAGCAATCTCAGCCCCTAAACTCTGTGAAGAAATCTTATCTCCAAGCTAAATTTGACCCAGCGGAAAATAGAAACTGAATTCATTTCCAAGCATAACAGGGGGGACAACAATACACTTGGAAAATGTTGTTTTTCCTGTATCAGAAGCCCGAAACCACATTACACACATCTCTTAATGAGGGTAATAAGCTTTAACATAACAGCCTCTGAAGTGAGCTCATCATCCACTTAAGAATAATATTCCCTTCAGTACCTTTTAGGGCATGTTGGGATTGGTTGGCCAACACTTAACACCTCTGCATTTGCCAACATATGTTCCTGGCTCTGAAACAAACACAAAACATGTGAAGATTTCCAAAGGGCATCTGCAGGGTGCACAGAGAGGTACTGCAGAGCTGCTGATGAGCTTCTTGCAGCACTCACCCTTTCTCTCATTGCAGGGTGCTTAATTACAGCAGGCTGCTGTGGGATTCACACCTAGCAATTCACAACCACTCCACTGGTAATTATTCTCAAGGCAAGCTAAGAAGTATGTGGGATACCTCCTGTCTCTCTCTTCTATCCACATTACCAGACAAGGTTTTCCTTCCTTCCTTCTCCTATTTCCTATCACACAGACCAAGGGTATGGCTGCTCCATTCATCCAACTAGCAGATCACCCCTTTCACTGGGACTGTCTTTAATCCTGTGTAAGTGAAAATAGCAAACACAGTGTCCTAACATACAGGAAACATGTTTGACATGAAGTGCTAGAGCTTAGAAAAGAGAGGACTGCTGCCAATACAGGGCTTTGCAGAGCAGAGCAGCTCCCCTGCCTGGCTGCCTCCACGCTGGCTCAAGCTCAGCAGGGCTGCATCACAAGATGCACTTGTTGATACTCAGCATTACCGTTTGAGATAGTTTTACATAATTCTGCTCAGACATCCTTTGTGTCTTGAAATGTGATTTTTGGCACGCTTTATCTAACTTGAATACTACTTACAGCCCTTACTTGGGTGCAATGTTGAGAAAATCATCTTGATCTGCTTTAGACATACAACTCCATACCTTCTCCTGATAGCGTCTTCCAGGAGAGCAGTCCTTGCTCTGCATAAAGGCATATGTGCTTGTTATAATTATCATCAGCATCATCTTTATTAGATCTCTTAGCAAGGAGCCATGATTAAGAACATTTTCTGGCCCCAAAACCTGTTTATTCAGGTAGTTTCACTTAGTAATTAGGTTTTTAAACATAGAATCAAACTGCTCAGTCTACCCATATTCACGAGCCAGCAGCAGAAGTTAGCAGCTCACAAACTGGCTGTGCTATGATCAAGATTTTCACAGAAGTGACCAAACATGCTGCCTTTAAAACCCATGAGTGCTAATTTGTGGGTTTTGACAAAGAATTGCACATTTGGCTCTAACTTGAAATGCACTGAATTCTGTTTCCTTCATCAGCAGCATCACTGTGGACGATTGTCTGGCAGGAAAGACAACCATAGCTCTGACCCACCAGCTCATACAGTGTGATAACTAAGCTCACAGGCCGCCTCCCAAGCCACGCAGATGCTGAAGCCACGGTCCTGCTGCAGTTTCTCCAACAAAGTAAATGACTGAGGGGAGCTTGCCAAGCCTCAATCTCTCAAGATTCTCTATCCCCAGGACTCCCATTCCCTTGCAGAGAGAAAGTTTACTGTTACTGACATAGTATTGCAATTAGCTAAATCATCTGCAACGCAGTGAACTGTTAACTGCTTTTCATTACAAACCAATCAAGGTCCTTGTCTTCCATGCACAACAGGGCGTCCCATGGGCTGAGAAGCTGATGACCAATTTCTTTTTTAACCCTTTAGTAATTTGTAAGCAGGCTTTGACTTTTTGTTTCCCAGTCTCTTAGATAAACACCTCCATAGGAACGCCTTTCAGTAGCAGATTGCTTGCAAACTCTTTCCACTGATTACTGACTGAAGTGCCAGTTGCCATCCCCAATCTGCTGTACCACAGCTCTCAGGAGTTGCACAGTGCTCAACAAGTCAAATTCCCACCTTCTCCTCCAATCTTGTTTTATTTATGTTGTTTCCACACTTCAACATTTAAAAAGCTATTCTCTGTCAAAGCTTTTCTGCATGCTTATATTTACTTGGCTATAATGGACTGATAACCTCTTCATCTGCCAAATACTGCATTCATGAATGGCGATGTATTCATCTACAGGAAACACCTTACATTTCAGATGTAAAAAGTTGAATGCCTTCCTATTTAGCCTTTTTTAACTGCTCTGTATTTACCTGCATACTTTTCAAACCATTAAGCAAACGCTCATGCATGGTCTAATTAGTTAATGAGCAACGTTATTAGGAAGGAAAGACAATTCTCCAGAAACCTGAGAAACTGTGAACACTGAAATAACAAGTCCAAATAAATCAAACCACTTCCACCCATCTCTCCTAGTGTTCATTAATACACAAGACTGCAGGCATCTTCTCCAGTATTTTGCTTTCTCCCTTTACCTTCAAGTCAAATGGATTTGTAGCTTGGGTGACTGTAATATACTGCATGCTCACACCCTTAGCCTGAAATTTCCAGTTAGGCAGGCAGCTTGTTTTGGAGTGGGGGGATTTCTATGGGCACCACCTACTAAGTCTTTTGGGCCTCTCCGTAAATCTCAGCCTTTAATAGCACTAGATTTCAAAGCATGTGTATAGATTTATTACTGCAGCTTTCTTTAACCAACCAAAAGTCAAGTACAACAACGTGGCATCGCTACAGTTAGGAATGGGGTGCTGCAAAGAAGATGCATAATTGGCATTGAAATTAATCTCTGATTTTTTTCCATATTTTTCAAGATCACCAGAGCAGCAGAGAGGGAAAAGAGCTGAGGTGGGGGGTAAGGACTGCTTGTAAAAGGAGACAGGTCCCACTTGAGACATCATTCAGAGGATACTTGGTTTCACACTAGTCAAGTATAATTTGTCTAATCTGACTTCACAATCATTGTTTACCCCTTAAAATATCTGGGTGGTATGAGACAACAGCTGAGTCTTTAGGAGTCTGGCAGGGTGAAGAGAGAAAGAGGAGGGAGACAGAAAGTCAACAGATCAATAAAAGCACTTTAGGATAATGGTTCTACCTTGAGCAGACCAGGTCTGGATTCCAAGCCAGCCCCAGCACTGCCAGGAAATGTGCATTTGTGTGAATGAAGTGCTCGATCTGCAGCATGGCAGCAGAAGGCCGAGGCTCTGGTTGTGTGGAGTGAGAAGTGGGCACAGAGGAACATACACTGCTTTGCCTTGCTTTTTTTCCCTTCTTTCTATGCCAGTTACACAGAAACAAGAAAGTGTCTGAGTCGATTTGGAGCTCATCTTCCAAGAGGCAGCACCAATCCAGTGCATCATGAGCACCATCTCCCAAAGGCTTCCCAACTCCATAGCATTTTATTACTGTAAGGGCCCCATCTACTGCCAACATTTTGCAATGAAGCAAACCACATATTTCAATGCTATCTTTTGCTTTGTTAGAACATTCATTAAAGTACTACTAACCATTCCATCCCACCTTCTATCTCTCACCCTCATACGCACATAAGAAAGAACTCGTAAGCCAACTTCACACCAAAGATGCACAAGTCAGAAAAGGCCTCCCTGCTTTTTACACCAGTTCAGAGGATCCAGCCATTATGGTGACCCACAGAACCTGCTGCCCTCAACCCATGCCAGAGACCTGCAGTTAAAAGGGTCAAAAGAACCTGCCTCCAGATATCCCAAAGCTTTGGGTTGCTCGTAATTTGTGCACTTCTGCACCAAGGACTTCAACCCTCTGCAAGGTGTGAGAGCCTGGCAGTAAGCAGCAGCATGGAGCTCCTGCTGCCCCCACATTGCCCTCCCAAAAAGCAAACAGCAGCTCTGTTATCCAAGACAGAGGAAAGGGGAGTGCAACAAAATGAGAAGAAACAGCAAACAGACAAATATCAAACGTTGTTTCTCTTTAATTATCTGTTCTCAGAATCTTTGCCCATCAGCTGGGACTCTCCATTGCTCTTTTTAAAGTAAACAAAACCATGCGTTTTTAAGGCTGTCCCACCTTACTTCTTTGGTCTGACTAATTACTGAGGCTGTACATAAATTGTTAATTTCATGACCCTGTGAATAGCCTCATTTATTCTGGACAGCACACATCTGTTTCCACACGCGCGCACACACGCTTACACAAACACCCTCAGCTGCTGCAGGGACAGCCAGGATGGACAGCATACAATTTCAACCCCACATTGAGTTCTGGCTGGTGCTGAGGTCCCTGAAGAGAAATAGAGCTCTTAGAGGAGAAATAGCATGTAAATACAGCTCTTACATTGCCCTGCATGGGAAATGTTTTCTTCAGATGAGGCTGCTGAACAAATCATGTCAGAAAAGGTCTGCTGGCATAAAGGTTGGAAGCAAGCATACTTGCAACCAGGGACAGGAGAACATTGCAAAATGCATCTCTTCTATCTCCTCCCTGAGCAAACAGGCCATGTCCTACCAGCCTGAGCAAGCAGCAAAGTGCAGAGAGTCAGGGGAGCACATGCTGCTGAACCACGCTGTGCACTCAGACCTTTAACTGGTATTTCAACATGAAAGAAATCTCCCTTCACACGTACCTCATGGAGCTGACATCGGATTCTCAAAAGAAAACAGTCCAATACATTCCTTGTGGTTACCATGACTGCTTTAGGTGTTACACCCAATAAACAGGGTATTGATCTCTGATGCATGGGCCCTGACTCGTTGCTCACTTAACACTTACGCTATTTTACTAATATTTATTAATCAAATTTTATTTTCCATCAATGCATGATGATAGACATTGAAGCAGGGGAGCAATCCCTCTTGCCTGTGTAGCATGCATGTACCTGAGGAACAGCATGATAAGCAGGGCTCATGTAAAGTAAGAGCCTCGGCTCCCTGGCAGAGGATCCTGAACCCCTTCTCCAGGCACTGGGGTCTTCCCAAAGCAAACCTGGAGCCCCCCCAACCCTGGGTTGCTCCCACATAAAGTGGCTGCAAAAACACGAAGGGCTTTCCCTAGACAAGGGCAAAAAAGCAACCTTCCCCCATGGGAAGATGTTCAGACATGCAATTCACACACCATCATCCATCAACAAGAGAAGGAGAATTGCTCAAGAGCTCCGATAGCACAAATATTCTGGGGGGTTTTTATGGGGTTTTGTCTTTGGATTTTAAGGTGATTTTTCCTTCATTCCTGGTGGGGACGCTTATGCCTTTATAAACCAAATAATAGATCAATTTCTGTTGGCTTTTTTTGTTGGCTTTTTTTTTTGTGTGTGTGTGTGTGTTTTTTCCCTGTTAGGAACAGCAATGGTACTGAACGTATGCAAAGTTTCCACTAAAGGTTTTTGTAACTTAATTTTCCTCTGGAGATTAGAGGCAGCCAGATATTCTGCTTCTCGCTGGAAGTTGGCTGGTAGCCACCCTGAGCTCCTCTCCCTGTCATCCCCCCGGCCCCCAGCCCCAGCACTGTTAATCAGATGGCTGTATCTTCCCTATATTTCTCCTGTCAAGCTATTAGGGGGATACAGAAGAGAGAAAGAAGAGAATCAGCTGAGATATAAACCAGCCCATCTCCCCGAGTGCCTCTCCTCCTTTTCAAGGTTGAGCTGTCTGTATTGCTGCACACCCTCCTGTCACAGCTAAGGAGAAGCCTGCTTTCCCTTGCAGAAAGAAAACAGATGACATTTATTTCCCAAACAGAGAGGGACAGAAATAAATTTGTCTGTGTGGAAGCATCACTAACCTTTAAAAACAGAAAACTATGGCATGGAAAGGGAGAAAATCCCTGCTGGTGGGGTATGCCTGGCTAAGCCCAGCACAGAGCAGGCTGATGGCAGCCTCACAGGGAGCTCCTGGCTTGTGCTTGGTGGTGAGCAGGGGCAGCTGGTTGGAGGCAGAGCTGTTTATGAGGTCTACAAAGAACGCCCAAATCCAATCAGACCTGGGACTGAAGGTACTGATTTTAATGCATCTTCTCCTCAAGTGGAGTATAACAGCAGCACGCTGCCCAACACATCTAACATCTACAGTTTTTCCTCTCATGGAAGTATTCCCATGGGATTTTGTCTTTGCAATGAGAAAAAATGAACTCCTACTTCTGGATATCTCAAGAATTTGAGAATATTTGGATTGTAACCTTCTTGGCTGGGCTTATCTCCCATTCTTGCACAAATCCATAAATGAGGAAAAATAAAACTACATAAAACAGCCAATATGGGTGTAACACATCAGAAACAAGAAACGTACATGATTTTGTCCTTAACCTCCAGATGATAACATATAGAATGCTATAAACTCCCTCCATCTTCTAGTAACGTGAAGATTTCTGACCATAGCAGAGACCAGACTGTTCCCCAGCAATGCAAGACACAGAGACCCACTTCAGTTCGCATTCCCTTTGCTGTCCAATGGTCTGGTTTTAAACAAGCACTTAGAGAAGTTTGTAAGAGACACTCAGGAAGCACCTCAGTCTGTCTGGGAAAGAGGACCTTGCTATTAAAAGAGAAGAATTATTTGGGTAACCCCTCAGTTCCCATAAAAACATCTGCGTACCAGGTAAAGATCTGTCAGTAAACACAATGGGTCACTGCACACACACATATATATGCATATATATGTATGTATTTTCCAAATCTCTGTTGAACAGAGTAAAATCAGACTTATTTGCCAAAGAAATGCATGAGTGCAAAAAGCACAAGGGAAAGCTGAAACAGCGAGCTCACCTTCAGGCAGGGTGTGCAAGAAGAGCTACGTCTCAGCCCTGCATTCCACAGAGACTTGGCTCTCCCATGTTCAAACCCGCCTCCCCAGCCAAACAGCCTCCCTGCCCTTGCTGCAACCTTTTGTCTTTCACTCGTCTCTCCTTCCTTTATCTATGTACTACAGCCATTATCTCCATCAGCATAACTCCTTAAGATACACCTAGACATCATTTTGCCAATGAATGCATTTCACACAACATTAGTCATATTGTACTGTGGATAATTTTTATGATATTGCTGTGCCTCTCCTTGGTACATTGTTACAGTTTAATTTGTACGTATCCTGCTGCTGATGTAGCGGCACTCAGCTGTAACCAGAGAAAACATGATGGTTCTGTATTATCGCAACACATTTCCCCTCTTTAAAGACACAAAGAGACTGAGATTTTTCTTAGGAGAAAGTCTGTTTGCTTTCTAGGATTGTGTGCAGACAGTCCTGTCTGCAGGGTAAGAGCCACATCCCAACTTTGCTCCATGGAAAAAACTCAGATTCAAGGTTACATCTCCAGCCCGTTCCGTCAGTAGATGCTATAAACTCGCATGTTGATCCAAGCACCTTTTCATAACACCCAGTGTAAGGGTTCCAACAACAGTTTTCCACACCTTATCTAGCTCCCAAGGCCTAGAACACACATCCGTGCACGAACCAACCCACACTGTGCTGAAATGAAGGTGTTAAATTGTCCATAAGCGGTTGGCCCATGTAGAAAGTTCTTATCATGCTTTGCTCCTGTGAATCAATCCTTTCAATTAAGGTAGCTGGGGGATATAATGATGTTTTTATTTGCAATTACAGCTTTAAATTAGGATCAATAAAGGCAGCTACAGCCCTACCATACCAACAGTCCTGAGAGGCTGGTAGGTTTTCATCAGCAAACACACTTCGTAAATAAGCCCATCCATTTCCAATCAAAAATATAATAAAATATCATAGGAAATAGAATGTAACACACACACAAAAAGACTCAAGGAATCTTCCAATTTGTTTTCCACTTTCTTTTCAGACATCAAGCCAGCAAGGCCTTCTGTATGGTTGCATCCCCTTTCCAAGGTCTCCTCTGGAATTAACTGGATGGGAACAAGGCCATGTCAAAGCTGACTTTGTCTCAGAAGAGGAAAGAAAAACACACACCTTGCTAGTGACCACCTTACACTTCTGACTTACATATAAAGCTTTGCTCAGTATGAAGCCATAGATTACTTTATGGGTTTGTTTTTTTTCCAAGACACTGGGGCTGTTTACCCATTTTTAAGCAAGCTCTCAAAAAATTACATCGACTTCTGTCAAATAAAGATCTTCAAGAGTTTCCCATTTCAAAGTTGTTGCACAAGTTGGCGTCATATCTGCTATGATTTATAGAGCAGCAGTGGTGTAAGCAGCCTCCCTTCTAATTATAACTGGTTACGAGGTGCATCACTCAGATCAGTCTGAAATTTACTTCCCTCTCAAACAAGACTTTTTTTTTTTGCCTGTTTATCATCATAAACTGGCCACGGAAATGCTGATAAAGAGATTACAGAAAATGTTATTAAGTTAATCCCTTCCCAGGTGGAGTTCCTTTCTTTTTTTTCTATTATTTTGTTGTTATTCCTGAATACAGACGTATTTTGAGTCTGTTTACATGCTGTGATGTGTCAGAGAGTAAACACCATCTCTCTTATGGAAAGCTGTGCATTGAAAGCCTTTCCTATTTCATGTCCTGCATTATGCAGAGTGGCTAACTTTGACAGAGCGTGCAGAAGAACCTATAAATCCAATGATTCCCTCTGCTCTCAGAGGCAGCGAATGCAGAGGGTTCGCCCATATACTAGATGTCATTTGAATGCAAAACATGCTAAAATTCGTCCTGAAAAGCACTTACATTTTAAAAACACCATAATTCTAAGAAGAAAAAATGCTTGCCATATATTTTGGCCGATTTTAAATTCATATATATTTTAAATGATCTATATACCTTAAGCTGCACATTTTATACAACAGAATGATAACCATTACCATTCCACTCCATCTCATCCACCGACGGCCTTGATTTATCAGCTGAGTCTATCACACTGCCCCTCCTGAAATTCAAGCTCTGATTTTCATTTTTGTTGCTGCTGTTGCTGTTACCTGGACGTGGCAGCTGCCATGAAGGCACTGGGGTCTTACTCACCCTTTAAACATAATTGATGTTATTGAAGATAATGATTTAGGATATCATCCATCTCCAGTACAGCTTACCATTACGTGACTTGTTCTCACAGGTATCTGATTTGTATCATAGCCGCGTTGGCTTGATTGCTGTCTTGCCATAGAATAATAGTTTCCTGGTTTCCAGTGACATACTGAGTCTCCCTTGATCACTTGGGTGATCAGTCAACACACAAGTTAATTACGGGTGAAGGGGTGTCTGAAGCCCTGAGATCAAAAGATGCACACAAGGTCTTCTCCAAGTCATTATTCACCTCCTTAAGCACCACGCAGTCGGTTCAGATTCCCATTTCCAGCACTGTCCCTAAGTGAAGTGGTAGGAAGCTTAACTGAGAGCAGACAAAAAGAAAACCTACCAAAATGAAACTCCTGATTTATCCAAAATAGGAGAATCAATCAATCAATCACTGTGAGCACATTTGCCAGAGCGGGGAAAGCAGGTGTTACCCTCATCCCCCTCTCACCACCTCTTCTTTTTTTTAAACCAGCAGTCAAAGGCAGCTAGTTAGAGGTAGGAAACCTGACAGCTTGCCACGAGGTTCTCATCTCTGTCTCTGACAGAAATTCCTGGGGTTTACTTAACACTGAAAGGAAGTGCTTTCAGACATCGCTGTGCGTGTTACCTTCATGCACTCAAAATAATTAATTGCAGAAATTAGGTGCTGATGGACAAAAACATTTGATGTTCTCCCCAAATTTAGAGAGAAAACAGTTCCTGCCTGATCTTTTCTTCGTTTTTCTACCACTCTCAAACTCACATGGGCATATTAGTATTACCAGCAGCAATTACAGTCAGTGCCCTGAGCCTGCCAAGTCTCACCCCTTTAGGCCACAACCCACACTTCTCTAGGGAAGCAGCATCACAGAACTGCAGCTTTCCTCCTGCTCCAATGCCCCGTGAGCTAAACACAACTTGCTGGACAAGTCTGTGTAACAGATGTGACCTACAGCAGTTATGGCACTGTGCTGCAGCCACAGCTATGCTCTTTGTGGAGATAGGAAGAGCAGCCACACTGGTGATAAGGGGGTGAGCTCACTGCAGGCTTGGGTATCAGCTCAGTATCTTCTCCATTGAGCTGCACCTGTGTTCTTTCACCTAAACCAGCTTCTCCATCTTTGTGGTTTACATGTTACTAGATTAAAGAAGGGTAATATATCTCAAAGGTTTCTTTCTTAAAACATCATGATCACTCTCTACTCAGGGCCACCTTGCTGTTCTTTTTAAGGCAAAGGGATCTGAATGGCTGAATTGTAGATGTGAGATCCCATGCAAGGTCAGATGTCCACAGGACTCTGCTGCAAGCATAGCACAGTGCACACAATTCTACATATGCTTTCTTCCACATACAAATAAATGCTACAGATGCACAACCCACGTGCATATATCTGCACATGCCAAAGGGATTTACACATGTTAATACTTAGAAAGCAAAGGCAGAATGCATATAAAATGGCATGCAAAAAGTACAATCGCCCATGCACGGATCCCTCTGGAGGCATCACTACTTGGATGTATTTGTAAGCTGCAAAGAAGTTATAAAGTTGATATGTTGCCCTCCCTCCAAAACTTAATGATTACAGTCTGTTAATTACATCGCATCTGTTGGAACCTTTAGCAAATAATTTGTGGACCTGATTTATTATTTATAATACCAACAGAAATTACAAGCAACATCCTGAAGTCACACTGATGCAAAGTGGCAGCAGAAGCAAACCATGCCATGCTCTCTCCTCCCTGCTATCTACCCACATGAGCCCTGTGTGCTGGGACAGCACAGCTGTAAAAAAGCCTTCTCTGGATTTTACTTTCTGCAGATGGAGAGCAAGAAGTGAGAGAATACAAAGAGTCACACAGAAGAAAGAAAAGGATGTAAGAAGTGTACGAAGAGTCATTTACAGGTAGTTCCAAAGTAGCTCTGAAATACTGTAGGCCACAGATTGCCATTACTTTTAGTCAAGTGTCTCATTTCACAAAGGCTTTGGAATGCTGAAAAGGTTTGTGGCAGGGTCAGCCTCACTTTCCCCCCACCTCCCATACCCTATAAGCACTCCCTAGTATTAATGTAGCTGCTAAGGTTTCTCCAGTACAGCAACTCGACTTCTAAATAAAACCCAAAAAATCCTTCCAACTGCTGGCCCAGAAAACAATGTAGGATTTGAAAGGAAAACTCTTCTTTCTTAGGTCTCCTCAAACCAGTACCAACAGTTCCTTGCAGTAGTAGAGCAGATGGCACCTCATTGATGTAAACTGGAGGCAGAACTGCCACCCTTTTCTTAGTAAAAGAAACAGAGCTTTTGGATCTCATTATTATTATTACAGGACTTGAGTATTACTTCGCTGTTCTTTTTAGACTGCTTCAGCCAACCCACTTCTTCACCAGAAAGCAAATAATCACTCAAGGCTGAAGTTTATGAAACTTCTGGGATTCACAAACGTGTTTCATGAATTTCTGGCAGTTGTCCGAATGTTCACAAATAACGTGATGCCAGTAATCAGAACAAGTCAAAACTTGACACTTCTATCCATAAATCAGGAGACGTTTTATTTTTACTGCTTGAACAGTTCTGTTCCCAGGCACGACTGGATTTGAACCACCAACCTAGAGGTGAAAGGACCTTTATTTAATGTATTTGTTTAGGTTTATATGAAATATAAAAAAGTGCCTATCCAGGATTCTGAGCCACCTCTGCCATATATTAAAAAAACAGGCCAACTCACACAGACAAAAATAAACTCAGCAACTTCCAAAAGCCAAAGAAGGCACACAAAAAAGACTCCGGCCAGATACCTCAAATCTTTCTGTGTAAACTGAAAACTTTCGCACACACTATTTCACTCTTCTCCAGAGCCTGGGACATGAAGAGATGTGTCCCTCAGGTCAGCAGAATTAGACTCTCTCAGGCAGGAGGGAAAGAGAGCATTCATACTGCTGCCGAGGAGACCTATCCTGTATTCTCTGCTTCAAACCGAGAGGACTTCAGCCAAAATGCCTCTGTGGCTCGCAGCTGCAGTGGTATCACTAGGGAGACAGAGCTCTCTGTTAAGCAGAGAGGATCCACGATCCAAGACCTCATGCCAAGAATCTATTTCAGCCTCCCCCTGGAGCCCACAGGCACAGCGCAGGTCCTGCAGAGCCAGTGTTAAGTGCTGATGGTGAAAACTTCCACTCATCACTCCACGCACATGGATGACACTGCAGGCTGTTCCGCACGTCCCACCACTGCCTGGTGCTCCCCTCCACACTCTGCACATACAGCCAGGGACACCTCTCAACCTTGCAGGCTGCAGAGCAGTTGCTCTCCAAGAGTTTCTCCTGCCAGTCAGAAGACAGTTGTTTACAACCTCAGAAATGGGAAAGAGAAGAAAAAACAACCCGGCTGCTGGCACTGTGCCTCCTGGTGCCAGCCAAGAGCTCCATTCGCCATCCTGCCCAGCCAGCCTCTGTCCTCTCACTCTGCTCTTGCAGTGGGGATAGGTAGGTGTGAGGAGTCAGGGTAGGAACAGGAGGCACTTCTTTTCTCCTCATACAGAGATCTGCAATTACAGCCTGCACTCTCAGAGATGATCCCAGAGATGCTATGGAAAACTCCCTTCTAAAGCAAACATGAAAGTAACTTGAAGATCATCTCTCTGCTCCTTCAGATATTGCAGAAAAGAACACTAAAGAAAGGCTACAAGCAACAGTCATTCTCTGACATGCCATACGTATCGTTTTCCAAACCCTCTGTGCAAACACACTTGTGCTCCTATCACAAAACACCACGTTCATTTCTTCCACAAACAGAAATGCAAGGAAAACTTTCCAGTTTTAACAGTGTGCTGAGCTGTGCCTTGGGCAAGAAGGGCCAGCAAAGACAGCTTGAGCAAAGGACCAGCATTCCCCATCCACTTTGCAGCTCCATGAGGCACGTGTCACAGCAGCAGCTGCCAGCCGTCACGCTGCTCCATGCCATAGTGCTGAGGGGAGGCTGCAAGAAGGAAAATGAACACTCCCTGAGGTCCTGCTCCAGCCATAGTGGGTCTGGGGAAGGAGCAGGATCCACTGCAGCCAGGCAACAGCACACACTTCCTCCCCTCCAAGTACCTACAGAGCAACCTGACCGGATTATTTTCTCCTGGACAGCTCTGCTTTTAAAGAGGCTGATTAATCAAAAGCACCTCCCAATTGAAATTACATCCCGCTTGCCTTCTGACACTTAGCACACCAATAACATCATTTATAGCTCCATTGTTGCAGTACGGAGCCCCGAGGAGAACTGGCTCCTACAACATGTTGCCATTACATTTTAGCCAAGGATGAATGTAGCTGCAAATCTCTCTGCAAAATACAGCAGAGATCTATTAAACGTATAACTTCCCTGGCACCAAAATGTTATTCTTTTAGCAGGTCTGCTTCTTCCCTAGAATTCCGATGAAGTGTGCTCTGCCACGTTATGAAACACACCATATTTCGGTGTGATACACAGAAAACGTCTTTGTTTAACGCAGCTTATTTTTTATCGTGTCACTTTTCTATTGGATTTCTTTTCTGTGAACTGGAAGCAGATTATTGTGACAGATACATTGCTTTACCAGGGAGCTTTGCTATGTGACCTGAAGTGTCAGAATGAGGATTAGGTGCTCCCTGAAACTCAGTCTGGAAGACTCCATGCAACACCAAGGAGCACAGAGTAAATAGGGAAGCAGGGAAAGCTCCTCAGCAGCACTCCCAGCTAAATGAGCTGCTGGGGCTTTTTTCCAGCCTGAAATCTAGGCCTTTAACAAAGAAAAATAATTGAAAACTGAAATGTTATTTGGTATTCTGTGTTCATTCTTCCATTTATCCACACTTAGAAGACAACAAAAGAGCTCAAGAAAGTCAGGGAACACTGCCAGCAATGTCCTTTGTGCCAGGGAGATGCAATGTGGTAGCAAACCTCACCCCTCTGAGCACATCCCCCTCTTGGAACCACTGCTCTTCTTGTTTCCTCCAGACTGTCCAGGAAAAGTAAACAGGAACCCGCAGGAAGTAAAACTGCTTGGCAGAGGAGGTGCTAGCACAGTGCCCCTGATGCAAGGATTCGATTTTCTGCTTCATTGTGAACTTCAGCAAACACCTGACAACATGAAGCCCCATGAGAGAGCTGATCCAACAGCTCGCCGCTGCTGCAGTCGAGCCGAGGAACTGGTTCAGCAAAGAGCTGACAAGAGCTGGGTGGTAAGGAGAGACTTCCCTCTTTTTGGCAGCAGAGAGCTGTCAGATCAGATCAGCCACCTTATGCAACTTGCCCCTCAGGCGCCTGCATTCAAAGAGGCAGCGTGCTTCATGCCAAGCTCTTTTTACATCTTTGTTTCCAGCAGTAGCACTCCCTACACACCTCAGCATCTGCTGAGGCTGGGCTGCACACCAAGGTCATGTCCAGCCCCATCAGAACCCACAGACCAGCCTTTCCTCTACCCAAATCCCTTGAGGGTGTGCTTCCACAGCAGCCAACCCACACCACGCAGCTGCCATTGCTGCTTCACTCAGCAGCTCCTGCAGAAGCTCCACTGAACCAGAGGGGTCCAAACCAACACTTCTCATTGCCCGTGAGGATGCTGTCATTACCTGGTAGCTACCACTGTTCTTGGAGGCGCTCTCCACTCTACTTGTCAATTCTCGCTACTTCACAGAAAGCCTTCAAGTTCCATTGAATGAATGGGCAGAAAAGAAACGCTGATTTTATCTTTCATCTTATTCAGGGCACATTTAGGGATTTCTACTACTGTCTGTGAGCTGCTTCTCTGCAGCTGAATGTGAAAAACGTAAGCAATTCTTATGAAAGATTTTACAAATGATGCACCTTTTAGCTCAAGCAAGACAGACAAAAAGCTTCATTTAGTAGGACCCAGAGAAAGCAAACCTTTCTTTCTTCCCCCCTGGAAGAGATGAATTTGAGCTCTGCCTCCTGCTCTAAGATCAAGCAACCTGGGTAGCTGACTGAGGTCCCAAACCCTGGATGAAGTTAGCAGCTGAAGTGCCAAAGACATCTCTCATCCATGACACGCTTGGTATCTGATTTCTGAGCTTACTGCCTTGAACCAGTCATGTCTTTTCCCCACAGGGACACTCAGCTGGGAACCAGCACCTGCCAAGCACGTTGGCTCACACCAGAGGCCAAGCTAACACTCAGCAAGAAGCAGATTGGGTTCAAGTCCAAAGACGAGAACTGAATGCAGTCAGCACAGAGCTTCCCAGCAAACCTCACTCCCTCATCTGCAGAGTGCTTACTTCCAAGATTACTTTAAGGAAAAATTATAGTAAAGTTTATTTGGATGCCTCTACTAATGCAGGTAGGTAAGGCAGAGACAGGTCTGTTGTAAGCCCCAGCACTCTGGCTTCCTTCCCACACACACCGCTGGTCTTCAGATTCATCACAGCTAGGCAGGAAAAGATGGCTCATATGCCCACAGTACTTATCCTGCTGATCAATAAGCTTCCTTCCTGCCTGATAACCAAACCACTTTAATATTAACAGTGTTATTTAAGATGTGCGGAAATTTGTCCATTCCAAGCAAACCAGAAATATCTTGACCTAGATACTGAGAGCAAAACAACGTTGAGTAAACTTCAGCACTGCCAGTTCATCTATCACCGCATTTGACATTTTATTAAAGAATGGGAACAAGACTATTTTATCCAGAAGGTTCTTCTACCAGCATATTTACTCAGTGGATGAGAGAGAAAATTGTTCTGACACTTCCTCCCCCTCAATTAGGCTGAAAAAGGTTCATTTTATAGTCCATGAAGAAGGTGCATGAGTTGAGTTGGCCATGAGCTCTGATCAACAACAGGTACTAAATACAATCCTATCAGGAAGCACAAGTGAATGAGATCCATTTTTACTTCTTCTGAAGGAAAAGAGGAGCACAGTGAAAGAACAAAAGTAAACACAAACAGCACTTCTACCAGGTCACAAGTGGGCAAGCTCAAGACCTGCTCTGAAAAGGGCGATGTCTGATGCAGAAGGCCTCAGCAAACACTATCGCAACTGCAACCAGAGCTATTGCTTGGCTCTAAGAAATGCAGGGGTTACGCAGCACCCTTGAAAAGTAAGACCTAATTTCTTCCCAGGTCTGTACCAACATTTGTTATGGCTTCTACAAAATGATGTGCCTACAAAATTTGTCTAACATACCCAAGGGTAAAGCTGAGAGGAAACTGAGCGCCTTGCCCTCTGTCCGGAAGCTGGAACCCCACTGAATCTCACAGTCTAATCCAGCAGATTTCTGCTCCTTCTTATCCATGCAAATTCTGGTGCCTACCTGGACATATGTCAGTAGGTGGAGTGTCTTAAGTATTCACCTACCTCCAAGACGCACTGCTTACCAAAAGGTAGGAAAGGGAAAGAAGGACTTTCAAAAAAGATCAGATACATCATAAGCTTGGCAGACACTGTAGCCCTGAAACAGCAGTTTGAAACTTGCACCATAACAAATCTTCTCCTATACATTATCTCACAGGAAACAACACATGATAAATTCTTAGCACAATGTGATTCCCCTCCTTCTACCTCCTCCCCACTTCAGAAAGATTTAACATCTAATTCAGCTTTTGACGAGCTGCTTCATCACTGCGGGAACACTGTTGATCTCTGTCGGAACCCTGCGGCCTTGGACAGAACAAACTGAAAGGGGAAGAAGAAAAAAATTTGGCCGTCTGTAATGATAAATAAATACATTACAGGATACAACTCTGGGGAATGGAGGCTGACACTGACTGAGCACCGTGACCTCCACACAACTGCCAAGTCTCAGTCGTTTAACAAAAGTCAACTTTTGTTTGCCTTTTGGGGCTTTTTTTATTATTATCCCCCCCCCCATTCAATGACAGTTTCTTAAAGTGCAACTACGGAATGGAAAAAGTAAAATAAATTAATTAATGAATTAAAACAATAAAAAGATACAACTCCAAACCCCTCCTCATCTGCTACCCAGAGGCACTTCGGTTTCGACAGAACGATGTTTTATTTCTTTGGTCTCATGGAACCTGAGGGAAAACAGCCCATACTGCATTCAACAGCAGCAGGACGAGGAAGCTTTGCCACAGGGAATTCTCAGGTCCCCTTCTGAAACTCCTCGCCCTGGGATATGCCTGCCTACAGGCCGCTTCTTGGCACTGCTTTAATTTTCTGTCCACTTAATAAGTCCCACTCACACAATCAAACGTGTATGGCAGATGTTGGGTCTCCGTGTTCATGGCTACAATAACAAATGAGAGGGGGAGCAATTAGTTACCATGTCGGCCAACCCATCTCCTTATCTCGGGGAGCCTCACCCACTGGTGTCAAGCTATCTCCCAGACTCTCCATTTCAACATCTGATTCCCATTTTTCTCCAATCATAACAGAAAGGTGATATCTCCTGCCACCTCTTCTCATTTTACTGATGCACCAAGCGATAAAGTGTCACGACAAAGTCGATCAAGCTGAAAGCCAGGTATGGACTGCAAGCCTTTCCTCTCATGTCTGCATTCTGCTTACCACAACATATTGTTCCATAAACTCCATGTGCTTTATATGAACCGCAGAGGATTCGGCTTGATCAAATAAGTTCAAGGTCAAACTCTCAGGGCTCTACAACACCTTTCAGCAAAGAGCAGCACGGAAAACCCTGCACTAGCACAAAAGAAGCTAATTCCTGTGCAAAAAGAGACCAGCTGGAGCAGCATCATGTGAATCAGCCCCACTAACACGGTGAGTTCTCAATCTCAGACACAAAGCTCCTGAAGCCCTCATCGTTGTTTCTTCCCAATTGCACAGCACGTATTGTCCAGCTCACTCAGGGCTGTACAAGAGCACAGCATGCACAGTATCTCTCCAGTTTTCTTCTGCTCCCCTTAGTCCACTATGAGCTGTCTCCTGCTCACCACCAGCACCTCCTTCTATGGGCATCTTCACAGCTCCAAACTCGCAGATCACTGAACTCCACCTATTCACCAAAGCACCAATTTAATCCACTCCACTCACAGCTACTACTACTAAAATATTTTCATTTTCAAATGTCTTGTGACTACTTATGCATCATAACATCCTTGTTATTCTCACCTCCCCTTTGTATACACAGGAGAAGATGGCTCATTCAGCTCACCCAAACAGAAGAAGAGTCACAATTCAATTCCTTTTCTTTTCTCTCTGGTTTGTATCTTTAATTCCTCAATCTCTATTGGTTTCTGCTTATTTTTATGTGTGTGTTTTGAGTGTGTGTGTGTGTGTGTGTTTCCTCTTTTTCTCCCCCTCTTTTTGTTTAGTTTTTATTTTGTTTGTTTGGGTTTGGTTTTGTTTTCTCATTTATTTTAGGTTTGAATGTCAGTTTATAGACAAGATCTTCCTAATATGTCCTTTTATATAGGAATATTTCCTGAAGATTTATGATTGCTTCAAAACTGCCCTCTGAGGGTGATGGTAGAGAAACATTTTTCTTCAGCTTGGTCAGTTCCCTCAGCTTGCTCTGCTAGGCAATACTTTACTCTTAGTTAGTTATATCTTTGATTGTCCTGTAATTGTTTCCTGCAGCTTGTGTGCATTACAGCCTCTGCTAGCAAATGGCTGCTTGATATGCCATAGGGGAAGAGCTGCAGACAGATTTCATAAAACCCATCAGGACTTCTAAGTGGTGCTCAAGCATTGCCCAAGTCACCATCAAACTCACATTGAAACCTGCCCTCAGAACAAGACTGACACTTTTATAGGGAAAGCTGGATAAAAGAATAGAGGTATCAAGAATATCGTTCCCAAAGTTTTCTCCTGAGTAGAATACAATGGAAAAGACGAATTATGACAAAACAAAAACCAACCAAAGAGAAGCTCTACCTCTGAAACAGAAACGTGTCCTTCTGTACCAGTCAACATTTTGGAATGGGAATTCCTCCCTTAAGAAAACAATGAGGCCTTCACCATTCTCCACAGCTCACCCGTTGCAAGCAACAGCAAAAGGTATCTGCTACAATCTAAACTTCCAGCAGAATGGAAGATTTCTATAGAAATCACAGGAAAAAAAAATAAAATAAAAAAATCAGACCTGGACATCTGGGTAGACATTATCTGCCTGTACAACCCACGTTGCTGGCATGCCTCATCCCTCACTATAGCAGATATCCTACGTGTGCGCACACTGCATGCATGTTTAAACAAAGAAGCTGATAAGGAGTACTTGTCTGTCAGCAGTATCTGAAGCTCACGGCTCTTTGAGAGCATTTGGGTTTACTTGGCAGGTCATGCTGACTCCTTGTGAACCATTTATCATCGCAAAGAAAAAAAAAAACCTCCAGAGGCTGGCACTTTGCCAGTGTCTTGTCTTTTTTTCTTCCCTCCCCCACCCTTCTCTCCCCTCCTGGGTATTGATGCTACATCAAAACAAACCTCCGGTTCACATAGCAACAGAACATTTTTATATAACCTCTGCATGGGAACGCTATGCAAACCATCGGACAATCACTTGGAGCACGTTAGGTAATTCCAGGGTATTTTGCTGGTTTCTATCAAAAACACTCCAGATGAAGTGAACTATAAAAGGGGAAGAGGATCTTTTGCATATGAGCCAGACTTGAAACACATCTTGGCACTAAGGACGTTAGGGGATTACTGCACCTTTTGGTTCCATGTTCTAAACTTTGCCATTTTCTATCTCCTTTGGAATCGGACCGGAGAGTCCAAAGCATTTAAGCCAGTTTGTGCATAATGTAATTGAAAGCAAAACGACGCTGAGGCAAAGTGCTGTGTCAGGGCTTTCAGAAGACAAAGACTGAAATTCAGATTTTGGTGGACACTGAAAACTCCCACTGCTATCTGAAACAGAGATAGCTGTACTTAGTTATAAAACAGCAAGGTCGTCCTAACTTCATTTTCCCTCTTCCTGTCACAGACTGTTAATACTCTCAGTAAGGACAAACTGCTACTCATATTGTGTTAATCCCATATTTCAGGGCTTCCACTGGTTTGTTGCAAAGATAAAGACCCCTTTTTCCATTTTTAACGCATAAAAAGACTCTGAGGATTTCTGCTGCTTTCCCCTTGTTCACTGAGCATGGCTGTAGCTAGAAACAGGACGTGAAGAAGGACACACCTACACATCTACACTGACACTCGTCTTAGAATTACCTGGGAGTTCCTGCAAGTCACCTGCTGTCCCCAAACCTCAGGACACTGCTGATGACTTTGATTTCTTCTGCTCTCTTCTTCTAGTGTATTACAGCCTTTGGGTCTTTTTCATTAGGTCTTAAATAAGTCATTGGAGAACGCTTTGCAGCAAGTAGGCGGTGTGAGAAATACATTCTGTGGATCCTTCCAGTCTAAACATCTACGTAGTGATTGCCAGCAGTTATGGTGCAATGCACCGCTCCAGTGCTCCTGCACCATTTGGGAAAGATAATAGTTAAGGTGTATCCATCTGTCTAGGTTATTATACAGTGCGCACCACTAAAGGGTAATTTATGCAGCAGCTAGAATACAGTTAATATATGACAAAAAGATTATGGAAGCTTTGCCATGCTCCACAACTCATCCACTGCAAGCAACAGCAAAGGGTATCTAACGCAACCTAAGTAACTTCTGCAGCTCTGGATAAACTCTTCTGTATTCCATTTTCATGGTTGCAATAACAGAAATAGCAGAGTGTCTTAAGACATCTTCATCTCCCACTTATCTCTTACACTTTTCACCTTGTTTTCTTTCTGATGTTGATCCTGTAATTCTTGCAGCTAACTGTCATGGACTGAAACCAAACCCTTAGGTACAGTGCAATCCTATTTCTCCTTTCAGCAACAGCAAACACATCAGATCCACATGTCTTCAATTGCACCCTGAGTCTGTCACCCAAAAAGACAAATTTACAGGACGTTCAGTGGAAATGAACAAGAGGCTCAGTTCCTTGCAGGACTGAGCATGGATTGTTCACAGTCTGGAGAAGAGGCTCAGGTAGAGGCCTTACTGCTCTCTACAACCTCCCTGAAATGAGACTGTGGTAAGACAGAGGTTGGACACTTCTGGGTAACAGCAACTGGAGAAGAGAGAATGGCCTCAAGTTGTTCTGGGGAGATTCATACTGGATATTAGGACAAACTTCTCTGAGGGAGTAGTTGGGCACTAGACCGGGCTGCCCAGGGAAGTGGTGGAGTCACCATCCCTGGAGGTGTTCAAAAAACACAGCAATGGGGTGTTTAGGGAAATGCCATAGTGGGTAATATTGTTGGTAGGCGGACGGTTGGACTTGATGGCCTTAGAGGTCTTTTCCAAACTTAATGATTGTATGACACCCATGCAGCAGCTCAGAGATTCTGCCTTCACGTAAACCCCCATATACAACACATTGGGCATTTGTACATAAAGTTGTTCAGAAATTCTCTGCTTCTCTGGTCTCAAACTGGCTAAATAAATAAATAAATAAATAAAAATCCTCTGAAAACTTCTAGCTTTGCTATCCCAGGAATTCTTGATTTCATGTGGGCTTCAGCTTTTCAGTCTTTATTCTAATGCCTTTCAGGTTCAGTGAATCTAAGCCATACAAGAGTTTTACGAAGTGTTAATGGGCTGCAGTGACTATATAATCCAGCACTGGCTGGTGAGTTATCACACCCCATTGTCACTTCATTAGTTGGCAGGCTGGAAGAACACAGGTGCCTCCTCTGCTCAGCAGCAAGGTCAAGCACATCAGTGGACAGCCCAGGTACCACCCTGGTACCATCTTGTGCCCACCCATCCTTGGTATCAATACTAACAGTCCTCCATACACAGGGTAATCTCTTTAGATCTCCACAAGGGATTCACTTGACTTTTGCCAGCAGCATGTGTAGCAGTACAATCACCAACTGCTTCGACAGATCTGCTGCACACACTTCTCATCTCATCCTTTCAGCAAACACCCAAACTCTTGTTTGCAGGAACAAACCTAGGAAGACTTCTGAGAAATACTCAATTCCCTCCTTTGGACAGATAAAGCAGAACACAGCCAGTGTATCTGAAAGGTTACATGTGCCATCTGTTGTAGATACCATAAGAACAATTTGAGAGAGAAACACCTAGAAGGAAATTCAAAGCCTTAGAAGGATACTGAGAATCAGTACGACTGCCTCTCTAAAATGCAAAATATAAGGGAACCAAATGCACGCAGCCAACATGGTGAAACTCCATTGGCAACCAATTATGCCTCGAGCCTTATTGTCAAAAGTGAGTGTATGTAATGGTGTGTGCAAAAATGAGCAATCAATAGGATCCTTCATCTATATGACCTCCCGTGATTGCATCTTGCAGCCATGGTAACCGTGCACTCACCTGAGGAACCATGCAAACCACTGGGAACTGTGATGGGCAAGTGCCCATCACAGCTGCTAAGAATTCCTTGCTTGCACAGCCTCCATAGCAGCAAAATGCATTTGGTACATCGTAAGTATGTAAGTATGTATGTATATAAATACACATATGCTTTTATTCATATGTAAACAGAACATGACTGACAGTCTATTATATTAGTGCGGACAGTAAAGAAGCATCAAAAACATACCTCAAACATGCTGCTCCTGCATTTGGGATAAGGGCAAACACTGCTGTGCATCCACTCATCACATGCATATCCATAAGCAGATATGCAGTAGGGACAGAACAGAGACATTTAAGCTCCAGATACACTGAAGGCAAGGGGACAAGAAGCACAGCATTCTTCTGAGTGATGGACATGGATGCAGGAGCATCCACACAAAGCTAGAGCTAACAGCAGCAAGGCCAAACAGGCTTTACACAGCTTTCTTGCAAAGCATGAGGATCTGTTTCCACCCAGTTCAAGGAGACTGACTTTTGAAGACTAATGAAACCTCTTACTCCATCTTGTGTTAAAACAAATATAAAAACCATTCAGAACACAGGTTGGCTTCCCTTAGGATAAGTCCTGTTCACATTCCCTGTAAGGAAGAGATGGTGGCCAGCCACAGCCACTGCAGGCTTTGGAATCCCATTTCATTATGAGAAGAAGCCCAAAGGCACAGGACAGAGCAGCTCTGCCAACCAAAGCGATGTGGGTTAACTGAGGAAGTCTAAAGATGACAACTTCATTGCTGGACCAGCCCAGGATAAAAAGTGGGAAGGAAGAGAAGCATTTACCATGTTTACAAACACTCAGTTCTCAGCATGCAATGGAAGTCCTCCCTTTTACAATCAGCAACTGGAGCAGCGAGTCCTGCAGAGTGATATCAAACCACAGCCTTGTTGTTCTGATGCTGAACAGTGCACGGCATCTCCCATTAAAGCAGCCCCAACGCAGAAAGACAGGGCTCTTGTAGTGTAACCACTGGATAAAGCCCTAAGCAGAACTTGACATCCTCTACATTTGTTACCAATTAATTATTGAAAGGGTATCTATTGAGTTTTAATATGCATAAAAGTAAAGGCAATTCCAGTTGCCATGCAACTGGCTGAAAATCATGTAAACATTAATGCAGGAGTTCCATTTTTGTGAATAATCTGATGCATCTGGAGAGAAGGGCTTGGCAGAGCCACCATGCAACAGAGCAGAAGAGTAGCACTAAAGGTGCAGGGGGAATCAACCACTTAGTGGCTGGGATTAATGGGGAATTAACACTCACATTTTAGGCATTAAGTAGCAAAAAAGGCCAGAGAGCTTTCATCTGTGGAGCAAGCTACAGCCCTTCAGATTCTTGTATCCTACAGACTGACCCAAGTATTTATATAAACTGCAATCAACAGAGGTCTTATTGACAGACGTAGCTCAGTAGCCTGATGAGACTTGTAATTGTATAGATGGGGAAAAAAAGACAAAAGATGTCATTGTTTCATCTGATCTGAACTGCCTCATAAAGCCAGCACCTTGTTGTTCATTCACCTTGTTTCAAAGCACAGACAGCCCCACTAAGCATTCCAGTACATGGTTGGAATAGGGTTGCATAATTCCTGCCCCAAGAAATCTGCTAAAAAGATGCAGTTTAGCAAAACAAAAATATTTGTGAAATCAGACCAAACACATAAGTAGAAAAAACCCACAATCACATGGAACATTTGATTTCAGAAGGAATACATCTGAGGTTGACCCAGAGGATTAATAGAATTGTTTTTATTGTTAACATTCTTCCCCAGTTTTCCTAGACTAAACGTAGTTTTTGGTGTTGCTACAAAAGCACAAATAAAAATATTTGCCATATATTTGCTTAATAGATGCAGCAATACTTCCCAGATTTTAGAAGCAACGAGTGAGCACGCCGTCCCAAAGCTATAATCTCTTCTCAATATAAAACTCCTCATCTGAACAATCTGACATGGCCATTAGCAAGCCCAAGTCCTGCTTCTGTACCTCATTTACCAACTCCTAAGCCCATTTACTTTCCCTGCGCTCTCTGAGAGGCTGCAGCACACCTTACATGGACAACTCACCAACTCCAGGTGCTGCCACTGCTTTTGTCTTTACCTGTTTTACTAAGTTCTCTCTCCCACTTCCTTCCCTCTTGCCAAACCTGCCAGGGAGCAGAAGCTCTTTAGCTGCAACTTAAATCCCAGGAGCAGGAACCTGAATGAAATGTGTGTGATTGATGGATTTAAGCCACTCTGCACTATTTTCCCCGCTGTTTTGTTGTCACTGCTTTCTTATACCGGCTTGTTGCTTACAAGAGCAGGCAGTACAGTCTTCAACACAGATAAAATTATTCCTTAATCCACTCAAATGAAATGTTTGGCATTTAACTTTATAATAAAAGGTATCAATTAGGAACTGTCAATGTTTTCAGTAGTGATATCTAATTACTGTAACTTGCCATAGGCTACCTTGTTATATTCTAGTTGAATGACTAAGTATTCCTGACAAGTTTAATGCATTATTAAAGGTGTAATTACTCGGTTATTGCTCGTGTAATTCTGAGTTAATTACATGACATCTAAATTCATCATTTTTATGTTTATTGAACTTTGGTAAATTCACTTTTAGCTGCTGCTTCATATTTACATTGCGGCTCCATCTTCTTCTTCTGAAGTTTGAGGAGAACAGTGCTGCATCTGCTCAGCACAGCAGGTGAAGCCAGGAAAGGGGGGAACCATAACCTTGAGTATTCTGGTGTTCCTGTCCCAGTTCTCCTTTATCCTGTGCTTTCCTCACCTGCCACAACTGAACGTTACCATTTGGTAGATTTGCTCAACTTGCAGCATTAAACAAAACAAAACAATTAGGTACCAAGTTTCTAAAAGAGCTGAAGTGAAAATGTGACCCTACTAAAGGTGGGGGCAAATCTCTCATTGCCTCACAAGACTGGGAAGCCTTGTGTAAAATAGCTGCCCATGGGCACTGCAGTGTCCACACTGTCACCTCCAGTGGGTGGATAAAGCAGACACTGTCCATAACACAGCCACCAACCGCAGGGCTTGACAAGCTCATGTGCCACCATCATACAGTCAGTGAATCTGAGGTTATAAATCTCACTTCATTCCTATTTGGAAAAAGGAACTTCAATTAAGCAAAAATTGATTTTCTAATGAACTTTGTGTGCGTGTGTGTGTTCGTGATTCGTAGATTGTTTGAAACCATTCCAGCCTAACAGCGTACAGAGAGAACAATTAAGCATGCGTCGCAGTTGACAGCAGGACTGATTTTAAGTCAGTGAATGCCAAGTTAGCCCTTTCAGTTTTGGCAAGAACAGCATCTTGGAACAACCATGAAAGAAGAAAATATTGTTCTACCTAGATACTGCAGCTATCAAGCCAGTGGGAAAGCAAAGAGAAAAAGCAACAGGGAGTACGGAAGTTGTTTCTGATCTTCTGTAACCCCACACTACTCTGTATTGCAGCACTATAAGTTAACGTGAAGAAGTTGTTTATTAGACCAGATATCAGATTGATATCATTGATAGTGATTCTTAGGAATCAGTCAACCCACAATCAAGATTTCCAAATCATATTTAAGCCTCAGAGCTGATGCAAATGATGCAGAACCGATTGAAGCCCACTATGCTTGGTTTGAGTTTTCTCCCATTAATTTAAAAGCCCTCAGGACCAAACTGTAGGGCATAGGCCTTCTTCAAAATCATACTTTATGTGCACAGAGAACAATCAGGATAGGATAAAATCCTATTAGAGGTGAACTAAATTAATAATTTAAACCTTACCCTATAATGATACAGCGATAGTCACCGTTTTTTACCTTTTAAACACTCAAGATGCAGTTATGATCCTAGTGATTTTGCCAGTGAGTTCTAACTGAAATTGAACCCTTCCACCTACCAGACCAATACAGCATATCCATGCAGTGTCAGCGGTCACTGATGCTGACAACAACAGCTCAGAGACACTACCAATGGTCACGGAAGACCGAGGCAGCAGCATACCACCAGCCTGACCCTTGCTGTAACTCTGCAGACAGCAGAGCCCTGAGCAGGAGTGTGAGTGGAGCTGATGCTCCTGGGCCAGCTGGTGATACAGGCTGCAGGGCTTTGTAACACAGGACCGTGTTGTACTTCTTGCTGCACCTCAAGATCTACAGACAGCACTGGCCAGGATGGTTGAAGCCTTTGCTAGAATGAGAGCAATGTTTTCTTGAAGCAAGCAACATAAACACCATTTTCTATCAGTTTAATATGGAAAGTTTGGAGATTTTCAGCTTGCATTTCCTAGTATGTTAATTTCATCATTGCCCACATATTATTCTGCTTGATCTGACCTGAATCTGACTTATTGCATTTCCCAAACTACTTTTCACTCAGCGGTTAATTAAAAGATTTGGTCCCTGACACACTGCTTACAGCCCTTATTGGCACCCATTAGCCCAGCCAGACTAATTCTCCTGAAAAGCAAACCTCCTTATATTCCCAGGGTCAAAAGTTCACAGCCAATTCCCTAAATCTTTAACGTTCACCATTAGTTCATTATTTGAACCCACTCTGCTGTAAGAGGCTGTATTCAAATGCAGGCAGAAAAAGTCATTCAAAAAAAAAAAGACAGTTTCCCACAAAAATTCATCACTTGCCAGTCTGCTCCTGCTCTGTTTATACGCTGCCAGGACTGGAGAGGGCAAGAGATATGAAATTAATTACTTTGGAAGTTTTCTTTCAGTACTTTGTTTAACATATGGCCAAAGAGAAAAACTGCCTGTGGTAATTTGCAGCCTGCAGTTAGGAGATGTTTCATACCCCCAAATTACCCGAGCGTTTTAGTTTCCTGGGCACACACCTACAGCATGGCATTGCCTGTCAGGCCCATACAGGACTATAGTCATACAGAGGCATCAATGTGAGACAGAAAACAGCACCAGCACTTAGCATGCTCTCATTTAAACAAATAGCCTACAAATTCAGGCTCAGACCTCCACGGGAGCTGTAAATACACACACTTGTTCACACACACACACTCATAGGCACGTTTGGATTCATTCCTTTTTAGAGATAAAAGGTAAACCACAGCATTTAGATTTGGATCTATGTGGCGGAGCCCCCATGCCCCAGAGCTCTCACAATTCTGGCTCCCAGGCTTCGGTTCAGCCCGGCTTCACCGTGCTGCCATAACAGCAGACACGAAGTCCACTTGGGTAGGTGTGTGGGAAAAGAAAAAGGCAAAGTTTAATTATTAAAACTCTGCGGCCGTGCAAGCATCCTACTTAAGTTAAGAGGAGTTGTCATTAAACTCAACCTTTCCCCCTTGAACCTGGTGTCTGGAATTGCTCAGACACCAACGACGACCTCATGTATTTCTTTTAATTATTCTGCAGTAACCTCCTCCAGCTCACTACAAGCCCTCAGCTACTTCAAGCAAAGACATTCTAATGATTTCGATTAAATCTTGGCCTCTCCCCAACAGAGCACAAATTAAAAGCATTACTAGGAGGATACGAGCTTCAGCGCTTGGAAGTGTTATATAAAGAACGGGGAAAGCTGCCAAGAGCTTGTTGTCATTTCACATGCATTGGGGACTATTAACCCCTCAGTGGCTGCCATACTCTGGGAGGATCACACATTCAACTCCTGGGAGGTTGCCTCCTCACGTCCATCCCCCCCATCACACTTCATCTAACTTGGTATTTGCAGAAAAGGCTTGTTCCAATGAAGTGCTGCCATGTGGAATGGCATCATTTGGAGAAGAGGGTTCAACTGGACTCTACAAATCCAACTCCAGAGGGTCACCACCCCTTGGGTGAAAAACTTCCTCCTAAGATCCAACCTAAACCTTCCCTGTCTCAGTTTAAGACCGCTCCCATATCACTATCCACCCTCATAAACAGCCATTCCCCTTCCTGTTTAAGAAGTAGATACAAGGCCAAGCCACTCCTTGAAAAGCACAATGGTCAGTTCTGCTTTGCCCAGATCCCATCAGATCCTGAATCGTATCCTGTAGTCTTAAGCGGCCTTCTGCATTTGGGCAAATTGCAAAGGAAAGCTAAGAAATCACCTGCCATTCATTGACACCCATTTTGCACAGTGGTCATTCAGTATTGGGGTGCTGGGCAGCACAGGGCAGGAGCCATTCTGATCTCCCTTGTGCTAAAACACCCCAATGCACAGACATGCCAGAGGGGCTCATGTGCCGGCAATAACCAGATGGGTCAAAAGAAATTGGCTTTCAATAAAAAGCTAAAATCAACGACAGAAGAATTGCTACATTAAACTCCAGGAAAACAAACAAACAAACCAAACTGGCACGGAACAAAACCTTGCAGAATCATTTCAGAAACCACATTGTGAAGCAGTGTTACTTGGAGGCGGTGTGGGGGAGCTGACGAAGCCACGCAATGCCTCATTCTCCAGATTTATTTGAACAAAATCAAGGAAGCACTAAAGCAGCAGGGGATTATTATCTCTAGAGATAACTACAGACCATTTCATTTTAAAAACAAACAGTGTCATCATCACTAAATTGCCTATTGCTCGAACCAACAGAAACATGATGAAATACCCAACTCCTTCCACTAGCCCCACTTTCTCCCTAAAGCAAAATAGAAATAATGAATTCACTTCACCTACTCAAACTGTTAAGGTGCCATTGCTGTGAGCTCCCACTCAGACCACCACTGCTGCACCGCAGTAAGTACATGGACTGCACCTTCAAGGCTAAGGACATAATTCCCTGAGCATGCCAGTTCAAGCACCAACATCAAACCAGCTCAGCAAGACATGATGCTACTAAGCCAGATATTGCTTAGCCAAGCAGGGTGAAGGTCTCTTTGTGCAGCATCCTTCCCTGCTTTTCCCTCTTACCCCTATCATTTACCAGCTCTGAAGGCACTTCAGAGAACAGAGGCAGAGGGTTGGAGGTAACAAGAGGAAAAAAGGGGAAAAAACTGCCATCTGGGTGCAATGATCACAGCACAGGAAATCACCTTAAACAGTTCTTCCATTCATCTACACATTCTCATGTTTTTATCCTCCTGTTGCAATGAACCAATGCTGTTTTGTTGAGGAGTATAAGATGAAAATTCCTTAATATAATAAGAAATCCCCACCTTATTAGGATGTCAAATCAGGAACTAATTCCCTGTGCCACGTCAAAAAGACCTGCTCCTACCTTTTGTCGGTCACTGGATTGAAATTAGAGGGGGCCACACACACAGAAAGCTGTCTTGTCAGACAGTACATCTTTCAATCATTCAAGGCATAAACAGTTTAAAACATGGAAGGGCACAAAGAGGCCACTGAACCTGTTTAATCGAACCAACTAATTGGATAAATTACACTTCGATAATGATAATCATTATTGAGACGCCCTGTCCTCCAGTTCTTGCTTGCTACACACCCTTCTCACTCGACTCCTTGTGCTACAGAGCATGGTATGACTCATTCAGAGGACCAAGAGCTGCTCTTGAAGGCCACGGCCACCAACCTGATGATAACCCTGCTCCTGGAGTCAGGGTGTTAAACTCAATGAATAGCGACTATAGGCACAGCAAGCAAACACAGCTTTTCCAAGCAGGTTCCAAAAAGTGATGGGAAACTGAAAAATTACTCAGTGCGAATATAGATGTCATTATTCACGCACAAAATTCTTCCTACAAATTCAGGCTGGAATAAATAATACTAACCAGCCTGCCTTCAGCATATGGCAGGCACACACTTACAGGAATCTTAAAGCACTAAGCCAACATCTAATAATTAGTGTAACTATCCATTTATGGAATCAATGCATTCCGCTCTGAAATGAAATGATTTTAAAAATTAGACGAGTTTTACCAAATGACTTTTCTTACTGATAGAAGCTGAGCAAAAGCTTAGAGAACATAAGAGAAAAATTAAATATCTGTTTCATCATCCTGTTAATTCATCTTCATTAACACAAATCAAGGCAGCAGGAACAGAGCTGACATTCGACTGGGGATTTTTCTGAGCCTAAATGTACGAAGAGAAAGAATCCCTGAGGACAGGGAAGCTGTGAGCTCACGCTCTGTCCCTTTGCAGAGCCCACCTCCCAGCTCTCCCCCAGCAGGGCATGGCCAAGCAGGTAAGGTCCCAGTCCTAATTTAAAATAACACATTTGTCCTTATTTACTTCTACTGTAAAAACCCAAGCAGTGCAGCCCAAGGAAACTTGAAACTGCGGCATTTAGATACAAGGAAAAAACGCTGACTTCACTGGAAATGAAGAAGTAACATCAGCTTTCTGCTCGTATTCTGCGTGCCCCTGAACATCCTAAATGGCTTTCAATCACAGCTCCATTGAAAAACAGACGTTTCCAAATTGTACGCAGGGTAAGAACATAAAGAGCAAAGTGAATCTTGTTATGGGTCATTGGTTTCTGTTGGTTTTTGTGATTATTCAGATAAACTCAGAGATACAAAAGCCACACATAGCGTAGAAAGAGAGAAGTCCTTGTGCCAACTGATTTAAGACTAGAATTGATCCAGTAGTTTTGTAGGGAATAAATTATAATAATAATAGGTGGTTTCCAAAAGAAGGCACGGCCCAGGAAAACCAGTTAGTTTCTGTCTGCATCTTCTAAGCCTTCTTTGCTGAAGCAGGGAAAAGAAAATCCAAATTCCAAACAAGATCCTCCATTCTTTCTATGGATGGACCACCATCCCTGGAGGTGTTCAAGAAAAGGTGCCACAAGTGGCACTGAGGGATACGGTGAGTGGACATGGGTTAATGGGTTGGACTGGGTGATCTAAGATGTCTCTTCCAGCCTTAATGACTCTACGATCATTAACAGTGCATTGCACTGACAGGAAGATTGCATGACTCTCCCAGAGCCCATTGACAGGAGGTGTTTGCAGGGTGCTTCAGAGAAAACACAAACACTCATCGGAAAAGCAGTTGGGGAGTAGGAGTGGAAAATTCCTCAATTCTTACAGTGCAGCATGCAGCGTTTCAACTGCTTTTGTGAAAGCTTTTGAAAACATCAACAAGCCACGCAGCTCCCAGCACTTTGCAAAACAAATGTACCCAAATATTAAGGCCACAGAGGTGACTTTGTCAACCAGCAGAAAACATGACAACAGCAAAGCAGGGAATGCGGGGGAAGTTGTTTGGAATTTTTATTATTGTCAACTGCAGAGATAAAAAACGCAGACGGAGCACAGCATTTACTCCCACAGGAAAAGCACATTCGGCCTGGAAGTCTACTTTAAAAGAAAAAACAACAAATAACAGAAAGCGAGCAGGAAAAAATAAAGGCTTTTTGAGCCAATTTATCTATTCCTTATTAGGCACAAGACTGCAAGAAGGAATGGAAAAGCTATGCTTAAAGCCTCTCTGCACCTATGGAGGCTGCAGCCAGCTGTTACATCCCCTCGGCTGTAGTATGAGTGGCCGCTCCTCACCATGAGGACAATTCCTACAGCTGCCAAAGACCAGCACCTTCCCCTCATACCCTGCCTGTCCCACACTTCCAACCTGGAGATGCTCATCATCACACAGGGATACACGCACTGTGTTCAACCAATGCCAGCTGCTCCTGAAACACATTTTCTTCATGGCTTAAACTGCAGGTTGGAGCAAAGACAAAAACAAGTGGCAATTGTTTGTGCTCATACTGAGCTAAAGGAGGTGGGGGAAAAGCCTAAAAGGAATTTCAGTTCTTCAGGGCCATTAATGTTCAAAGACAAGAGCAGTGTTTGCTATCAGGCCTCCATCTGGGCTGTACCCAGGATTCCCATCTCAAAGCCATTGAACCCTGCCACGTTTTATCTTACAGCCCTCAAAGGCAGTAGCATGTCGAGTATGATCCATTTTTTAAGCACACAAAGCAAAGGAATCTATCTTCCATATGTTTGTCATATGTTTAGTTCAAGACCCATTGCCAGCTCTTAGCACAGCTGATATGCAACGTATTTGTGGGGCCTGACCTTGGAAGAGTTTAATCTCAACTGTGTATTTCTGCCTGCTTAATTTGTGCGTGGCCTCTACATGTGTTTGTACACACTGAGCAATTATGCCTCCAAACTTCTATTTCACAAATAATTACCTGATATACCATCATGAAAGTTGTTCTGTACAACACAGCCACCAAGTATTGTACATCCTGCTGCCTTTTTTACTTTTTAAGCACAGATGCACAGTGAAGGCTATAGAAACTATCAACAAATAAGAAATGCCAAGACTGAAAAGTTGCAAAGCCAATAAAAGGAGATTACAAATGCACACACCACCTACACACACAGTGATACAGATTTTGTCATCACTGTGTTTGAACTTCCTCTAATTTAAAAGCTTCTTCTTTATGTGTAAAATCAGCACACCTATTTATATATCTGGATTTTAAATCATATATGGAAATCACACTAACATTTCTAGATTACTGTATTTGTTATGCTGCATTCTGACTATAAGTACCCTTTCTAGATCTCAACTTCCTGCCTTTTTAAAAATTATAAATAAATAAAATCACTTAACTGATTACTAATGGTAATATTCTAAAAACACAGAAACAAAACACCAGGCATGTGGTATTCAATAGGAAATGCTTCATTTTTTCACCCAGAAAAAAAATAAAGAAAAAACCTGTGATGCTTCTCAGCCAGCCCTGGTGGTTATGTCTCAATGGGCCTTCAGAAGAAATGTCAGTACCTGTGCCATTCTCAAACTGTCTATATCACACAAGCAAAATGGAACAAAAACCTTCAAACAAGAAACCTGCGTGCCCTCAACCAGTGAGAACAGAGCAGAACGAGGAGAAAAATTCAGCTACATCCTTGTGTACCCATAGCAATCCCACTGCATCAGGCTCCAGAGCCCCGTTCTGGCTCTGCAGCCAACTACCGCTATGCCACATCCCCTCTGGGCTCTCACACGGCTGGAGCACACTGCAGCATCAGTTGTTAATCAGGTATTTTCTCTGTCATTTATGTGTGCTCAAAGCCACCGTGGTGCCAACCTCAGCACTAGGACTGCATGCTCAATGTTCCACTACACCTTGCTGCACTGCTTGTTGCAACAAATCATCGTTATCCAGCATGAAGGTGGACACTCTGCCTTGTAGTACAAGTGCCCTGTGCAAGTTATTAACGATTAAAAGCAATTTCCCACCTTTATGTTCATGTCTCCATTGCCCGTGCGCTTTGAAAAACAGTATCTAATAGAAACGACACAGCTTTCAAAAGTTTCTGCTTAACCCCTGGGCAAAAACAATAAACACCTTGATGGAGCTTTTATCAATCAATTTTCATTTAGTTTCTTTCCATTAGAAAGCCTTAAGAAGCCATACTTAACACCAGGAACAACAGCAGTGCACTTCAAGGCAAAACCACAGTATTACTCAAAAGAATGCGATGGGTATGCTCTGCAGTTTGTGGAGGGAGATCGCATTGATCAGCCTTATTGCAAATCACAGTGTATCATGGGATTCATTTGTTGGGGATTTTATTTTCAAATAGAAAGCAGAGAACATTACTCTGGCTTGAAAGGATTTTATTCTGTATTAAATTGGTGAGATAGCTGATATTATTTCATATATGTTTACCAGAGAGGAAAAGCCATCTATACAGGACAGCACACAATGTCACAGAACTGTTTTGATTTCCCTTGGGAGTAGCTAGGAACGCTAGGAACACCCCATTCCTAACTAAACTAATAACTAACTTAATAGTCAATGGAAATCTAAATGCTGATCCCGGATTGCTTTAATGGACTGGTCCAGTCAGAGCAAGTGATGTAAGTGCAGAGAACTTCCTATGAAGTACCTCTGATTTTACACGCATCTGTTTGAAACCTGAAACTTGACCCCAAAAGCTACAAAGCAAGGAATGGCCGCCTATTGATGTGCGCTGAGATGTGAAAGCTTGATGCAACAGTGTTAGCATATTGTTTCCTTCCTTCTACCCCCAGGAATCTGCAAGGAAAGAAACAGAAACTCAACATCTGATCCCCAATCTGAACAAACTTCGGGGTTTGCTTCCAGTTTGGTGGAGAAAAACAAAGAAAGGGAGATAAGAACGCACAGATCTCCTGTTTGTAGCAGGCAGTTACAAATGGGCTGTGCTGACCACAAAGAGGCACAGACAACAGAGACAAAGAAGCTCCCTAAAGTTAAAGCAGAAAATAAATACAGGCTGAAATTATTTCCTCAGAGTGAAATGTCTTGCAGTGAAATTACTAGATACTGATGACATCCAATGACTATCATCATGGGACAAGAAGTCCCCACTATTCTCAAATGGTGCTAGAGAAGGTCTGAGATAACCAACACTGGCAGAAAGTACCATGGGGAAGTTTGGATTTACAACCACAGGAGTTGCCAGCATCACCATTTGACTGACTTTACCTAATGCTGAGTTTGGAACAGGAGTAATTCCAGGGGAAACCAGTTTCCATGGTTCTCTTTTTATGAGCAAAAGCAGATTCTTTTATACACAAACTCCAGGGCTTTTCAAAACGAAATAAGCGCAGAGTCAGCACATTTTTAAGCTCACCTTGTCACTCAAAATCTTGACCGTACTTTGGGCTGAGCATCTCAAGCCATGGGGGCTGAACTCCCAAAACCCTGCACTGGCAGCCAGGCACTCCTAAGACCCTGCCCCAGAAATGATCCTGGGGTGCAAGAATACTGTGGGATCCCAGTATTTCCTTTATGGTACTTCAAGAAATGGAATGAAAACCTCCCCTTAAGTTTGATAGTGACACGGACAGAAATTCAGGGACTGAAAATGGCAGCTTTAAAATGCACTTATGATTGCCCACTGTATGCCAGGGTCTTCTCTGGCCTCGCTGCTCCAGGGAAGTTTTCTGTAGTCTCATCTTTTCTCCTTCAGTCCCAAGCCATAGTGAAGAACCTTCACTTGGTTCTCTGAAAGGACAGGACCATGGAACACCAGGGAGCTCAGAAGCTAAAGATTAAGGACTCATAAGAAAGGGAGCCCACAGCTGCTCCTATGTTCCCACTTCATTTTTGAGTGTGCTGTGCACTCCCAAGTCCTCCTCAGTGCCATTGCTCTCATCACAAAAGAGCACAGGTTGCACAGAGATGTGGTTGATGCCTCAACCCCGGAGATAACTCAAGGCCAAGCTGGATGAAGCTCTGGGTGACCTGGTGGAGCCGTGGTGTCCCTGCTCACTGCAGGGGAGTCGCACCAGATGGCCTTTAAAGGCCCCTTCCGACTCTATGATTTGTGAGCTTTCTCCCATCACAAGACATCAGAACAGTTTGGAAGTGAATTATAAGCTCAGCACTGCCCATGGGAAGCAAAGCAGGAGCTTTTTCCTGACATGAACACGGAACAATCCAGCATTTCCCTGCTCAGTATTTAAACCTTGGTTATGCTATGTGGAGTGCCAGCAGAATTCCCTTAGAGCACAGCTCGCTTGGCTCCCACAGGAGTCCCTCACACACGGACACAGAGCACGTCATGGCCATCAGGAAGTTCCAGAGCAGGTTAAGCTGCATACAGATGTGAGTATAACCTTGCAATCCTCATCTTCAGCTGGGAGTTAAATGCTTCCACAATAAACATCATAAATAACATGGAAAGCAATCGTGTGCCAGCTCCTTTCAGTACTGACACAGGTGTGAAACTGTGCTTGCACCTGAGTTTTCTGTGAACAGTTAACATTTCCATTGGACTATTAATATGAAAAAGAAGTAAAAAAATAAAAATAAATCAGACAAACTCTTCTAATGTAACTGCACTTTCCAGCACTGCTTCCAAAGCTGGAAACATGGGTCAACACTGGAAATATTTCACATGGCACCTAACCAGTGCGGAAGTAAATGCCAAGCATGATCTAGTGTCATCCAGATTAGCTCCTGCTGGTGCCTGGATTCAAATTAATGGGTTGCCCTCCCAGCAAATGTCACAGGGAAATCTTGCCAGGAAACAGCTTACCAAAAAAATAAAGTAATAATAATTCTATTTCCTATTGAATGAGGGATTCCATTTCAGTCAGAAGGTTCCTTCCCATAGCCTTTGAATGAGGACAGCTTGGGAAATACTTTTGGGAAATGAGATCAAATGCACAAAAACAAACAGCAGCTTACACACATACACAAGGAACCATTGCAGCACTTGAGAGCATCAGGGCAGTTCCCAGCCCCCAAGCCCATTCCTTTTCTTAAACATTTCTGGTTCTACTCACAGTGTTAAAAGGTATCATACACCTTTCAGAAATCAGAACATCAACACCAAGCAGCTTCAGAAGGCTTTACAGTTGCTCCTTTTCTGAAGTTTAAGCTCTAACGAACAATGGGACAAAATAGGAGAATTCACATTGCCTCCAACAATAATGGTAGAAGCTCTTGGAGATTTTTCTCGCTATACCTTACTTACAGTCTTCCATCTTCAAAGATAAAAATCAAATTTTAAGAACTGTAAATTACATCAGTCTAATTAAGTTTCCTTTCTTGGATCCAAGGGGCTGAACTGGTATAGAATTAAGACAGGGATATCAAAGGACAATCTGCACTAAACTGGAGACTGCTCCAAGTCCTGTGCACACAGTGCCTGATCAACTCTCTTATTTTAGGTTATAATCAGCATCATTTTCTCATTCTCCAAAATAAAAAAGCACTGCCACACATTGACTGCAGACAAAGAACATGCATCCCACATACAGCTCTTCATTACATTGGTTTTCTTCATTAACAGGGTCAGAAAACTCAGTTATCTACTCCTTTCCCATGAAGAGCTCTCTGTAAATCCACCCTCTGCCTGTCAAGCCTCTTGATTTCTTCCCTTTAAATGCTGACTACTTATAAATTGTCTCTAAAGGTGACTTCCCTTTCCTTGTTCACCTGATTCTCACCAACCATGAGTCAGTAAGATACATTCAATATTTAGCAACTCTCTGATTCCTGAACACACATTGCAAAGAAAGAGCACAGGAAAGGTTAGATCTCCTCACCTGTCTCCCCTCAGAGCAGAACCTGTACACGTACTGACCTTGCAGGATCAGGCCTTTCAGGGCTCTGAGGACATCCATCCTGAAGATGTTGAGCTGGACCAGCATCTTCCATTGAGCATAAACACATGTAAAAGCCACCAAGGTTTGTACAGCCCGGCGTGTGCATCCAACAGCTTCCTCTTCACACGGGGCAAGACTTCCCCGCAACCACCTGGAGCACTTTTCTGCATTCCTGAATCTGCCTGCAAGAGTTTATGAGCCTGAAGCCACTCCATGAAGAAGCAGAACAGTTACTAAACAAATTTATGCTCCCTCGAAGTGTTAAATAAGGGGGATTTTCAAAGGGATGAAGTAGAATTAAGCACCCAGAGCTGAGGAGTCTTTAATGCCACCATGATGTTTAATTTCCTGTGGCAAATTAACCAATACTAAAGTCTTCCTAGAAGCTGCCTTCCAGGATTTCACTGCAAGAGGAATCCCCCTCCTTCCCTGCCCACCTGTCATTCATGTTAAACTAATAGCAAAAGCATCAAACAGCACCAGGGCTACTGCACTGCCTCACTGACTTCCTGAAAAGCAGCTGAATTATCAGCTGAGGATGCTCAGTGACACAGAAGAAGAGCACAGCCATAACTGCCACAGGTGCAAGGACTTGTTTAGGTTTCCCTGCAATTACCTTGAGGGTCTGCAACTGCCAAAAACAAGAGGAGAAATAAACAAGACAAGGAAAACAAGTAACCAACCAATAACAGCAAGAAGCAAAAAGGCAGAAACAGAGCTGCTGAGAGCAATTTTACAGTATTTTGTAGTTGCAAGTCTGTAAATCATATTTGAGAATGGATCAGTTCTAAACTCAGATGCCAGCTGCATCAATCCACAGGTACCAGTGTCTAATGAAGTCAAGATGACCAGAGCAAAACAATGCTTTTGTTAGGTGAAACTTCTGCCTTCCCTTACTTTATCTGCATTTAACCTCCTAAAGGCTTCAGCCCAGCACAAGGCCCACAGAATTAAATTCATTATTATTCATTATTCAAACACCATCCCTTTGTTTTCTGGAATAGCTTTGTAGCCTAGAGTCAAATGAGCTAAAGCAAAATTATGTGACTTGGCATTGAAAATATATTACCTCAGCTGCCAGAACGGATTTAGCAGAATGTGTGCGCAGTTCGTCACTTCTTCCACAACCTCCTTCGTGCACACAAAGGGGTATGACAGCCCCTGAGTTATGAGGGGCCATTCTGGGGGCTGTGATGGATTAGATTGTTTTATGCACTGACTTAAGATCTCATTTCCTGCAACATTCACAAGTGCTTTCTCCACGGCTGAATAGAAACCTGTTCTGTCCTATGTACATTGCCCTCCCTTGTTAGCCAGCAAACTGTAGACGTGGGGAATTCACACCAGACGGAGCTCCTGCTTGCTCGGGGATTCAGGCAAAGTCCTCAAACAGGCTGAGACGTTCAAGAAGTGACAGGCAGGTTCTCCCCGTGCTTTTTATTTAGTCCTAATCAACTGACTCTAAAACGAGGGGAACAGTTGCTTGAGGTGAGAACAGAGTGGCAAGCAAATTCTAATCACATCTCTGACAGCTCTCACCCTGCAAATCTGAAACACGGAGCTGCTGCAAGAGAGAGACGCTGGGACGGCTATTCCAGCTGAGCTGAGCTCCTCTCTGCAGGTGCTGCAGTGTGACAAGGTGCTGACACCAGCACCAGCAGTGCTCCCAGGGCCCAGATGCTGTAGATACTGCTCAGCTGTGCTCACGTTGGGCCAACACGGGGTCATCCTCTACCCATTCCCCCAGCACGCTGAGGATTCATCTCATCCATTAAGGCAGCAGTACTTTCAAACTGTAATACCCAGACACACTGCCACAATACTTCCAGCTCCTAGAAACTCATCAACTACATGAAAACTAATGCAGATGGGAAAACACAACCGTGCAGCATCATGTAGTGACAACCAATCAAATGCCATCAGCGCATGCTAACACAATCATGGGCTAATCAGCTGGATTTTTCCCCTGTACTCTTTGCTTGAGCTGTATCATAATAGAATCTATGAACTGCAAGTTTCATGGTAATTAATCTTTGAACTACTTGTTAGCTTAACGTGTGAGTTGAATATCAAGTCGAATGTGTTTGCAATCACTGCCTTTGAAAAAGGTGCATAGAAAAAAAAAATACAAGACAGAATGAAAGACATAATACAAAACACAGAGCCTGACCTTCTCTCAGCCTAAATAGGTGATAAAGTAGAAGTAACAAAGTTAGCAGTAAAAATAATCTCTTGAAAAGTTCTGGCTCTTATTTTTCCCTGCATGGCGCTATCTAGAGCCTTCCTTCAGTAACACCAGGCAGCCGCCAAAATCAGAGCTTTGCTTTGGGGAATTCACCAGCTTTACACTGCAAACTTGGCACGGGTAACAGACAAAACATTTATTTTATTTCTGAAGTGTTGGCTTTGGGCAGAGAGGGGGTTGTTTTTTGCCTGGTCTTTGGCATAGTGGAGGAAAAGGGGTGAACACAAGCACATGTGCGTGGTTCTTTCTCCTTCATGCATTTGTTTTTAGTATTAAGTTCGAAACAACAAGATTAACAAATATTAACACAGAAAGTTGTCCAGAAATTATATTGCACTTACAAAGAGATGCCCATGGAAACCAGACTGATTTATAAAGAGGAATCTGGGAGCCTGAACGAAGGGACCTCGATATTTCAATGAGCAACGCTGCAGACCAGAACACTAAGCCAATGTTTACCATCAACAATACGTCTTTCAGATGTTACCAGTCCATCACTTCACTGTACGTGTCCTATAAAACAGATTCTGAAACATGTTTGTAATTTGCATCAACAAGAGCTCCATTCTGCACATGTTTAATAGGCCAAAAGACACCAATTAATCCAAAGTCTAATTTTAGGCAACCTGTTTCCCACTCTCTCTTCCTGCCTTTCCCCCACACTTTTTTTTAACTGCTTAGCTCAGGGCTCATTGGATTCGATGGAAATTTTTCTATAGAGTCCAATGAATACTAGGTCCAACCATAAGACAAAAGCTAATCAGCTTATTTCTAGTTAGCATGCACTTAATACTGAACACATGTGCAACAGATTTACTGAAAGGCTTAAACGCCTCCTTGAACCAGGGCCTAAATGAAAAAAATCCTAAAATACTGTAGATCTACCAAAATACCCAATTTTTTCAATAAGCTATTCAACATACATTTGGTAATTCTGGAAAGAACGTTATCAACCTGTTATTTGGTTTTATATTTAAATGCCTATCAGTATGTATTTATGATACAAGAAGATAAAAGGACAGAAACCAAATCACTTGTACTTGTCTTAACAATAGAACGCAAAGCTCTCAAGTGAGGAACATCAGATGGAATTGGTGGGACAGTCATCAGCTGTTCTGTTGGCTGTGGTGGTAAAATCGCTCACGTATTGGTACGGTTACAACCACATATCAGAGACATGGGTGTGAAGCTGCAGAAGTGACACAGAAGCAATAAGGATTCACGCAGAGTTGGTTGGGTTTTTCCCCCAACCAATATTTCCCTACCTTGATTTGCTTTTCCTTTGTATTTTTTTCTTAATTCCCTTCTCTTCTATTGAGTCTGACAAAAATACCCAACAGTCCCTGCACACACAAACAACACCCATCCTTCCAGCAGTTGGAACTAGATGATATTTAAGGTCCTCTCCAACCAAAGCCATTCTATGGCTTCCAGAGGAAGCTCAGTGCTATGCTCATGACTTGGTGTGGGCGAGGAGCTCTGTGGGATGGTGACCCATAGACAAAGTTCTGCTGCAGGACACACTGTGGTGCCAACACAAATTGTTTCCTCTGTAAGAGGATAACATTTAGGGTTTTTTGTTCTCTCCCATCAGGGAAATGATGAGCTGAGCTAAAGTCTCCCCACTTCTCACATGGCTTTATGTATATTATGTGCGTTATACAAACATTGGTGTACTGCCATGAATGTTATTTATAATATCCTACATTACTATAATTATATTACTATAGCATCTTATTAAACGCAAAGAGATACGTCTAGTTGCAGTGTAGTTATTAGATGTTCAATTTCAATTGATTGTCAAGAACACAGTCATTAAGATTAAACATCTGTTTAATAGGTATATCTTATTACATAGTTGTACTTAAGTCCACAGGCAAAATCTGATTTAACATGAGACATAGTTTAAATAAACTAATTATGCAAGCATGATCTAAAAACCAAGCTAAACATGGACCTTTGAAAATGACACATGAATTTAATCAAAGCCAGGGCCTCAAAGTGAGCAGAACTTAACCACTGGACTGAGTCATGCATATGTTTTGATTTCACAGCTGAAACCAGTAAAGCCAGCACCCTCTGGGGGCTTCCTGACTCAACGGTGCCTCCCCCACCCACGGATTACAAAGCAGCAAGTTGTCTCTTTGTTTCAAATTACAGGAAACATCACTGTGCTTTGTTTGGGAAAGTGCAAGCCATCACCTCTCCAGCAGCAGAGGAAGTCTCGGGTCGGTGGGATGCTAAGGACCAGTCCATAGGGACTTACTCTACAGACTGCAGGTGCATCAGAGCCCTCATGCCACACATCCCACTGTACTTGAGCATGGGTCCAAGACCCACTGCAGACCCCATACCGTGCGATCCAGATGCAGTTTTGTTATATGCACAGAACATCGGTTCTGGTGCTCCCAATACGAGTTTAAGAGGGTGGGCAAACATATCAAACAAAGAGTATGGCCATGATGATATGCTCTTGCTGCTCAGAGCACTCATCCGTGTTGTACAGCCCATGAAGGGAGGTACAAAGCAGATCCAGCAGTGTAACATACTGAAATTCCTTGCTTGAATAAGGAAAGTCAGGTCTGCTTTGTCTTCTGCTTTATGTAGGACTTAAAGGGAATAAATCACGCACGTGGATCCAGGAAGACTGAAAGGTGTTTCTACAAACTCAAAGCAGATCTCAGACAAAAGTCACCAATAGTTTCCCCATTTTATTAACAGCCACACCGCCAGCAAGCTCTGCAGGAGCCCCTGGGGAAATAACCCTACGTGCCTTCCTGATGGTGGGAGGGCAGCCGAGCTCGGTACACCCGCTCTGCAGTTCTTTCAATGCTGGGTGATTTTCTCAAGAACTTTTAGCTTATTGCTGCATGAGAAATAGAGCTGGTCAGGAAACCAGATATCAGCTCCGTTCAATTATTTGAGTTCTGGAATTTTTTCCATCTGGAGTCAGAAATCAGCTCTATGTCACGGAATTGAAATTCAGCTTCAATATTGAAATATGTCATTTCCACAATGAGTTACGCTCTCTCAGATGCCTACACTCCTTCCTAGAGGGCTGCAGTGAGCAAAACAGCCTTGGTCACTACAGCTCTGACCTGACTTTGGCTCTAGCCTTGCCCACCGCTGCCAAGCCAAGACAAAACAAGTGATAGCAACACCATCAAGTGAGCTGATTTCTAACACAACTTATTTCACAGGGTAAGTTCTTCAAATTAAATAATTCCTATAAAAATTTAGATGTATTTAAAGTTGCAGAGTTCTTTTTTTTTTTTTTTTTTTCCAATTGACTCCAATTCTCTCAAACAGCTTTACCCCTTCAAAGAACATAAGTCTACAAGTATAGCAATGCAGAAAACCTCACAAAGAAAAGCACGGGTGCACCCTATTGATACAAAGTCCAAGAAAATGTCAATTTTTTTGCTCTCATGGTTTTTAATTGCTTAGAGATGGCAGTGCTGGCAAACGATGCTACGGAATACTACTTCTTTTCCCACATCTCAGTAATTGTTGTAATGACCTCCTTGCAACACATTGGTGGAAACGTCAGGAGATTTCATGACAGATATAAAATTCATGTGATTGCCAGTAAAACAGCATAAAGACTCCAAAGAATATCCCACAAATATTTCCCCACATTTTTTCATATAGTCACGTCAGGACTACTCGCAAGCTTTTGTATTGGTTACACAAACTGGGTGCCCACATCCCTTGTCAGGAGACAGAAATTGCCAGGGCTTCTGAATATCAACAGGCACCTTTTCATACTTTCAGAAAGCAAATATCAGGCTCACATTTGCCAAAGATCGCAAGATATAATAAAACTTTAAAGGCAACCTTACTACCTGAACTGTTATGGCTGTGCTTACAAAAAAGGTTACCACTGATCTCTCCCACCCGTGGCACAAAGCTCTTTAAAGCCATCTCTTCTCACTGTGTTTCAACCTGCTATACTAACGCAGCGGGTAGGAATGTTGCAGTAAGATATACCAATCACAAGCAGGTTCCCTCAGCGATGCATGAGGACATCTACGCATTTCTTAACTGCAAGTGGAATAAGCCATCTGTAATAGGCACACGACACAGATAAATTCCTACACTGATGCTTATGTGGTTACATATACCATCAAACTACCTCAGGCTCAAGTTCACTATTGTGTATTACTTACCATTTTCTAACTGCTTTGTTTTTTGTTGGTTTTTTGTTGTTTTTTTTGCCATGTTGACTCTCTTCATTCAAGTACAATGCCCTCAAATAGTCTGTAGACATCCTCAAACTGGTTCAGGTTTCCCCCCTCCCCTAGGAATTCACATCAATCCTCCCCACTTCTTTTTAAGCTATCTCTTCATTAAAAAATAAAATCCCTGGCCACATCAGGCATCCACAGCTTCCCACAGAAGAAAAGCTCCCACTGCTGCTCCACAGCACAGCTGGGCATGGGAATGAATCCCTTGCACTTCCCTGCTGCAGCTTCAGCTCCGGGGAGCTTTACCGTAACTGTACAGGACACCGTAACACTCAGAACGCCCCCTGGCTGATCCCAGGAGCACCCAGAGAGCTCAGTAATGAGCTTCTACCGATCCCTCTGGAAGCATTCAGAGGGTAGAGCCATGTAAGCACACGAACAAATGAGCACCAAACCCAGGCCTGGGCAGACATGCAGAAGCAGCCATTGCAGACTTAAGCCTCAGTGTCTCAGACAGATGCATTCAGGCACCCTGGGCAGAGAAACAGTCAACTCTGCTTATACCCATCTACAGAAATCCTAATCTAATATCAGAAAGAGAAAACTAAAAAACACAAATCACTGGTCCAACATTTCACAAACAGTTCTATGTACTATATGTACTATTTTACCTTTTTTTTTTTTTTTTTTTCCCCCAGTACATACAGAATTAGCAGTGAAACCTGTATTTGAAGTGCTCCAAATCCCATCCTGGGCCATTTCAGATCTGTTCCTTCCATTCTCTGGGCCAACCATTATCCTGTGCCGGTGCTGCTTCCAAATCTGAAGTGCTTCTGAGCTCCAGGAGAGCTCCCCATCCTTGCATCTGGATCTGATTGCTGAGGACCTGGCTCACCTCGGGTAAAGATGCTCAGGTCTCGGATTAGCATTCAACATTCCTCAGCAACCCAAAGAGTCTGCCATGATTCATGCACTCCCAATAAAAACCATAGGAACTGAAAATTATTTGCAACCGATTCATTAAAAAAGCATTCATCATGATAATTGATTGGCTAATTAATTATGACTGCAACGTGGATGTCATTCGTATTTCCACAGGAATTCTTTGGTAGCATCTGAATACATTCATTAAAGCCTGACGAGCTCACACTGCATACACAGCCAGCTCCTGACAGTGAGACGTCACCTCTAGATGAGAAATCGCACCCAAGAAGCTGTGCTCTGCAGACAGGTAATCAGCTTCGGGTGCCACTGTAGGATCACTTCAGCAGCACCACCTCAACCTCCTGCTGTGCTTCTCCTGACTAACACTGTTTGTACTACGGTTGTGATAGTAGCAACACAGGAGCCACAGGTTCCTCACCCATCCTACACCCAACCCATCCAAACCAAGCCAGTGTCACTCACATACCAGCTGTCTTTTTGGAGACAAGATGCTACAGTGTATATAACAGCTGTTGGAGAACAAGAAGCATTTGGGAATAGCTGTTCTTACTAAAAAAGCCAAGGGGTCCTTAAGGTGATATAAATGGAACAGGAACAGGGCAAAGACAAGGATGTTCTTCTGGCTACAGCCTGACAGAGCACACTTTGACTTATAGGTATTCACTTCTTAACTCTGCCACAGGCTTTTATGCATGCACATGTCTTCCTTTATGCTCCAGTTTTCATCTCCAAGACAGAAATGATGGCAACCATCTCTCCAAGGCTACGGAGATGATGCATTCCCAGTATCAATAAGTAGGAAGCACTTAGATATTACAGCCTGGAAGGCCACAGGCATACCCTGAGCACTGATCCACACAGAGCAGCACAGAACGAAGAACTTGCTGATACTATGTTCTCCTTACTTCTTCCTGGCAATTTGATTTAAAATGTATTATTTTTTTCCTCCCTAATCCCCCAGTGTCATCAGCATTACTGGGGCATCCACACACGGATGATAGGCTGAACCTTTGGCTATGGAAATGCAACATCAGCCCATTGACTTCAGATACAGCCACAGCAGCCTTCACTCTGATGATGCAGCCTGACACCTCACTTTACTCAGGACACCCATCTGCCCCAGCACTGAGGAGCAATGCTCCCATGCCAGGAGAGCCTGAGGGACAGCACAGGGAGGATCCCCCCCGAGCATGGCTCACTGTTGTCCATGCAAACCCCCTTGAGGTGTGTGGGGAGCAAGGCAGCCACACATGGCGTACCACTCCATCCCACTGCAATCTGACAGGACTTCTTTTGCTTGAATTCAACTTGAGAAAGGAGGGATAAGTGGAGGTGAATAAGCGCTCTCCCCTTTTCCCCTCCCTGTAAATCTCTGATCGTAGTGGGATAAAAACCAAGTTGGTTGAGGGAAAAGCTGAAAGCCTAGAAGCACAGGAAGACTATCAGAGCTTGCCAACACCAAACGAGGGATGGGGGTGCCTCTGATTCGCCATTCGCATCCCTCTTTGTTCTCCCTCACCTCGGCTGTCAGCTGTTCCGAGAAGGGGCTGGCGGTCGGGGGGAGCTGGTTGGTGTGTGTATCCAGTTCAGGCTGGTTCCTGGCTCAGGGAAACATTTTATTGGATTTGTTACTCTTTGATGCTGATTAAGCCCATGGGGTAGAAAAAAGCAAAAGAGAGGGGGAGTTCAGGGGGAGGGGAGAGATGCAGTTTCCCTGTGGCTGCGATGTTTTTAATTTATTATTAACCATCTCTCATGTGTTATCTGACAGCTCTGTTGCATTCTGGATACACAGGCAAGCAGCGCCCGCACTTACAGTTTTCCAGGGTGTATGTACCCTGTCCCACTGAATCAAGGTCCATGCTGTTCATGGACTCAACTCTGTAGACATTAAATTAAACCAAACAGTTTACTGGTGAATGAGCTCCCCAGGAGCTGAGAGGCTGAGTGGTTTCAAGGCCAGGATTGCACAGAGAGACCCCATCGATAGCCCAGGAGCAGACAGCACAAGCAGAACCCTGCAGCATGGCAGGTCACAGTAAACCAGCCTTGGATACCCAGCCTCCAGCTCAGGCTTTTTCAGCCTGACCCCAAAACAGCCTCAATCCCTGAACTCTCACCTTATGTCACAACTGTTCCAGTGTCTGGATGCTGAGCTTAACTCCAGATAAGCTCCCAGTGAAGTGGAAACACTTTCACTTCAGCAATGTGCTTACCCTCCCAGGTGACCTTCCAGGAGGATGATAGGTGCTGATGCCTTGATCCCAATGAAAACCTGCAGAAGCAATGCATTCCCCCCCAACTCAGCTCCATCACACAAACACCAACAGCCAGAACCAGCTCAGTTCATTACATGGAGACCAGACACTTGGAACCTTCTTCTCCACTGTATTACATAGACACATACAAAACAACATTACAGAGCTCTGAGTGCTCCAGCACGCTGACCAGGCAGCACATCCCTGTAGCTTCAGCTCCAAAGACCACCCATTGATGGCCCAGCTGGCAGCCTCGTGATCCTGCACAGCCACTGGGAACCAGCTGTGACACCTCTGAAGGATCTTAAAGGCAGAAGGCGAGAGCCTCATTCAGTGGTTATTGAATAAGCAGATACGGTCACTGATGTGGATTACAGTTTGTGCTATGGTGGTTACCAGCTCTCCAGGAGAAAGTCCACCAAGAAATGTTTTTTTGTTTTGTTTTGTTTTTTTAAACATCAGTTGAAGCAAAACAAGATGTAGCATGAGGGCTTTCTGGTTAGAGCCAACACAGAGCGGCAGCTGGGACAGAAGAGAGCTCAGATGTCTGGGAACATCTTGCTACACACTACCCCAAGACAATAACCAACTCCTACCAAGCACCACCACAGCTGATATAAGAGCTTCTGCTGTAACACAGCCCACTGTCATCCTCGGGTCAGCCTCCATTTCTCCTCCCATGCCCACCATCAGGACACTCCTGCATAACTGATGCTGAGGACCAAGCTTGGTGTAGGACAGGAGGTTAACGATGTGCCAGATGCTCTGCTACTGCTCTTAAACACTGCCATCTCCTGGGAACCAGCACACAGCACAGCCCCTCCTCTTGCCAACGAGGTGCACATCATACACCAGGACCTGAGTCCACCTATGGCAGCTCCATCACCCACCAGGGTTCCAGCCAGGAAGAGCCAGCCAGAAACCCACGCAGACAGACAGCACCTGAAAGAAACACTCCTGTTGTATCCATCAATGAGCCCTACTTGCCCGCATGTTCATTTAAGGGATATTTTTCAAGGCCACTGAGAACATGGTGCCATACAGCTGCACATGATTTTAGGAGGCAGCGCGCTCTGAGCACACGCTGTAAATGAGCACAAAAGCATTTTCCTTAAGGGTCACCTCTGGGGAAAACAGAAAAATAAATTTCACTTGACCCCAGGCTCCTCCACAAGCATCGCTCCCAAACTGTCTGCATCTCTGTTGGCAAAACCCTTCACTCCATGTTTTATCTTATTGCTAAAAATAAATCACTTGTAAATTGTTTTATAAATTATGTATAAGAAGAGACCTCATAGTCTAAGAAGAGCTACCAGTGTATTCTACATGATAAAAATATATATATATTTAGAAGATCTCCAAGAGTGAGAGGGGGAAGGGAATGGAGCACTTCTATAAATAATGTATTCAGTGGTCAAAGAATGTTATCACCTTTTATGAAGTGTTTGGGATTCATTATGCATAAAAACTGCAGCGCTGCTTCTCGCGTGCACGATAGTGGGATGTGATTACCAGGCATTACAGCCACCAACTAAGTGATTATTGGTGTCATCATTTGTTTATCTAACCAAAACCTAGGCTGCCACCTCTCATCAGTGGAAACAAACAGCTGATGTGTTTGAGTAGTGCCAAAGGAACGCTGTCGATTATTCACAGAAAGATGATATCCCCATCATTGTGGGTTTCATTTGGTATTCATTGTAATAGCACTGATCCTAATGAATTCATTTGGTATTCATGTGGATGTCACATGTATTTCCAGAGATGTTCTGCTGTAATTTAGCATGGGTTAATGGACACCTCTATTAAAGTGTTATTGAAAGTTTGACATTCAAATAACCCAGTTTAAAAATCAGACAAACCTAGATATTAAAGCTGAAGGGAGAATGGGGGAGGGAATAGGAGGAAAGAGCTTCTAAGAGGCAAGACTGAAATGCCATCTCAAGACAGCAAACTTATCTGCCTGCCAGGAAGGAGCAGCTGTCCTATCAATTCCTTCTCCTTCCCCCACAATGAACCAAGAACTGAACATCAGCTGCTCTGACTCTATGATGGAGCTACTCAGCACACCCAACCCAGAGCTCCCATCAGGGCCAGCTTTTACCTGCTGGCCAGCAGACACCATGCCAGGACAGGGGCAGGAATCCTTGTTAGCACATGAAATGCAGCCAGTACTTGAGGCACTTCTGCTGTAGGCACTGAGGCACCGTACCTGTCTTTGACATTGCAGCTTCAAACACATCACTAAGATCCTGGCAATAGGGCTGAAATGAGTAGAAGCACTTCTGCTTTTGAGGTTTGCAATTCCAGAAGTATATTTTTTGTGGTACAGACTCAAAAAACACATGAGAAGGATGGAAGGATTAGTGCAGACAGTGGTACAGCCTCTCACAGCCTAGATGTGCTACCAGACAGAGCAAATTCCCCATCTGCTCTCAGGAAGGCATCAGCAGCTCACATCTGTATTGCAAAAAGATCTTGAGATGAAGCAGAGAAACACCAGGCATTAAGAACCTCCAGAGCATTCCTTTACAAAGAAGTCACTTTGTGGTTTTTTTCACCTGTTTCATCCATATGATTTTTGACAATGAAAAAGTCAACCCTTCCAGGTGGGATTCCAGAAGTGCTTTTAAGGACTCAGTGGACACCCCAACATGACCGTTCCATATGTCCCCTCTATGGAATGTACGACAACAGACTTGCCATGTATGAGCTTTGCTCACATTCATTTGCAATGAGCTGGTCAGATATTGGCATTTTGACCAACAGGAAAGTCTGAATTGGTGAGTAATGTGACCAATGCAATACAATCTCAGAGCCATGCCACACGATCACATTAGAACCACACATGCAACCCATATACAGCAGTTATTTATATTAGACACAGAGACAGTACACCGCATACTTGGTAACATAATCATCACATAAAATGACATTTCACCAACCATGAAATAAATTGCAAGCCACAGAATAAATTGATTTTTTTTCCCCTGCATTTTAACAGCACCACTCAGCTCCACCCATGTTAACGCAGCCTCCTCGTTTCCACAACAATTAAAGCATCTGAAATACAAGAAACCTAAGAAAAACATCCATCGTGTCAAATACGTGATGCTGTGACATACTCAGAGGTTTGAACTACCACTTGTTGCAGTTCAATACCATCCAACCCCATCCCAGCACTCACAGCAATACACTCCATCCTATCATGGATTTTATATACTTGTGCCTGCGGATTAAATTGCTGGCTGTAACGCAGCATGTGCTGTTTGCGGCCATTTTCCTAAGTGCTACTTTGGGAACAAAATACACAGAAGCCTGATGTAAACTAACCTCCTCCTATTTTCTCTGTGAAGGTTGAATTTCAACCCAGAGATTCTCTGCAAGCTACTTCTTAAATCCCACTGAAATGCCCCAAACAGGAGATAATTAGGATTTAAGTAGAACATAACTTTATGGAGGTCCATTAAACAGCTTTGACCTTTATTATCTCTGTGCTTTTATTTGCACATTCGTGCTTGTTTTTCTGATAAAACACCTTGTTATGTTTTCCGCCTCTCATAATCAATATCTCTCCACTAACACAAGGGCTGTAATCCAGACTGTAACCAATCAGCGGCAAAACACCCACTGACCACAACAAGAGGAAGCTTTCCAAGTGGAATCAGCCCCTGTCCTGATGCTCCCACACATGGAGGGCTCAAGGACTGGCTGGTGAGAGATGCTCTCTGCCTGCACACTGACAACAAACTCCCTACAGGAAGAAACTTATGTGCAGCCAGCCCATAGACAGCAAACCAAGTTCCATGCCCCAGATCTTACTGGCAAGGACACCTCATGGCCTGACCACAGGAAAAGTAGGAAAATACACTGCAAAGCTGAAATCTGTGTGAATTCGAAAGTACTTGCTTTGTGGACAGCCCCAGGCTGCCAAACAGCTGGAGAAAAAATAAGGACTGTCATAAACTTCATTATCTTCTACTCTTAATTGCAAGGGATACATTTTACATTAGGTAAGGCCTCAGTATTTGGGAACTAAATGCTAAATGCTTGGCCTTTACCCCATTTCTGCTACATCTTGCTTTATAAGAAGGAATTATACGGCTTGATGTAGCAATAAATAATTTTCATAAGTTTTATTGCAGTGCTGTGTGCCACTAATGGACAATTCTGTACTATTTTCAAGAGAGGGAGGCAGGCTGAATCACAAAGCAGCCATGACTGCTTCATTAAAAGCAAAAGCTCCCTTTTCCCTATTCCATTTCAAACACTACTCAGTTCTCTCCATCCATTTCTCATATCCCACCAAATTACAGACATGCCCAGCTCTTCCCACCCAACAGTAATGGTCTCGTGCTATCCAGCCTATACAGAATGTGGTGTAATTGGGCACTGCTCTGCTGAGGAGCTTTAATCCAGCCCTGGCTCCTGACCTTCAGCCAGCAGGAGGAACAAAAAGACCTCTCCCAGGCTCATCTAGAGTGGCTGCACACCCACTGAACCTCTCTCATCTGCATTTTTCCTTGAGATTAATGAGCAACGCGGAAGGTCCCTAAACTTAAATGAGCTGGAATAAAACTCAGAAATAAGCCCTGCCTATTAGGTGGTGTTGGATAGAGATTTTTAGGGAGAGTATTTTCTCTGGGAGCAATCGTTATCAGGCAGCTGTTTAGCCCTGTGGTTGAGGAACCCAGCCATGATCCAGCAGCACAGTTCAGCATCCATCTCTGCTTTGAGGTGCCCTTAATTCCTGCGCTATCGATCCTCAAAGATATTGAGCACCCTGCAATGCTTCAAAACACAAAAAGCCAGAAATCTTGACTTCTGTGGAGCCCGAGGTAATTGCAAAGACCTCAAGATGTTAAAACAACCACAGAAAGAAAAGAAAAAAGCCCATACTGCCTGCATGTATTTATGTTTGGAGACTGTAGGGTAGAATTGGATCACCTTTCTTCAGTGTAAATTCAAGGTGGAAATATTCTTCTGCAGTTGCGTTCTCAATTCGAAGCATCCAACCTAAGACTTCTCATAGGATTTCCCACTCAGGGAAGCATTTCAACTGTCTGCTTCTGTTTTAGGATCTTTTTGAATACAAAAAGCCAAAAATCAATATAGAAATGCCAGCAGATTTTCTAAGTGAGCCAGATCTAATGTGCCACATTACCACTCGTTGCTATATTGCACAGTTAGCCTGCACAGGGCACCCAGCCTGCGTGTCCAGGGAGCAGGTGAATAACTACTGATGCAAACCAGCCCCAATCAGTGCCCTGAATGTGCTTTAGCACTGACACAAAACCACCATTGGAGCAGAGAGGATGCAAACTCAGATCAATTGAGATACAGCGACTGAGGACATGGCAGCCTGAACTGAAATAGAAGAGGTCCCTGTTAAGCCACACCATGCAGCTGTGTGCCATCTTCCTGCAACTTTCACGCACTGCCACACATGCAGAGCAGATTGAAGGCTCAGTTTTAAAAGGATGACATGAGATCACAAATCAGCTTGGCTGGGTGATGCCTCGTAAGGCACAAACTTGCCAGAAAGCAAAATATTTTGTTTAGGGAGACAAGCAACCTGCCATGGTCAAGTTCCACATCCTCCTATCCTTAGCCACTTCCCTTCTTACCTCAGTGCAGCCCTGTTTTTTGCCTCCTTCATGCTCAGAGATCTCACATCAGCAGGAGGCAAAGTTTATGCCACAGCAGACACAGACTAAAAACCCTACACCTCCCAGCACTGCTCCAAGACAATAACATTGCTTCCAGCCCTGGTATTGCAAAGCTAGGCTTGCACATTTACTATAACCAATAAGGGCATTAGGCACAGCAGTTGAGGATGGCACTCAGTTACAGAACTTCCTTTCACAAAACACACCATCAGATGGGCTGCCAGCACCTTCTGCTCTGGGGGCTGTGATGCACTCATCCATAAAGACCCTGACTTGCTCCTGCTGCAGGGAGGCAGGTTCTGTCTGTACACTGGAGGGGACCAAGCTGTGCTTACTTAAAAATAAGTACTTGACCTATCATTTACAAACTGCTTAAGACTTAGAAATACTCAACTGTCACACTGCTCTGCTTAGCTCATTTATGCACGAATGGTAGAAATAAGCCACATGATATTCCAACTGCTCATAAAGTTTGGAGCGTTTGGCCCTCAGTGAGTTTAATGCATGTCTTCAGCAGACCTTTTCCATCATGTTCATTCTGAATTTAGACCCCTGCACGATCATCTTGTTTGATATCTTTGGAATTAAACAAACAAACAAACAGGAACATCTGTTTTATTCTGTCTCACATGCAAAAACAATCACTTTTGTTTCCCTCTGGGCCAGATCCAAAGGTCCTGAAATCAACAGGACCTTTTCATTTATATCCATGGGCTCCAGGTCAAAGCTTTAGTGAAAACTGCATTGCCCCGTTAAGAAGTAGGACCTTCTCATTTCCCCTGCAGGTTACTGCTAGTGACTCTGGGATCCAGCACAAGCTCTCTTAACACCTGATTAAATATTAATCCAGAGGTGGGGGCCTCACTCTTTTATGATCCTTTCCCTAGAAGCTCCTATTAGTAAATCACAGTCCAGCACAAGAGGAAATGCGGCCATTCCATTATTCTCAGTTCACGAACAGGGCATTAATTCTTAATAAACCAGCCTGATTATAATAATACTCGAAGGATGCAAAATAAGGAATAGATGGGTTTACATCCATGTCTAAGATTAAACACATGTACGGTGCAGTGCGAGGAGGTGGGGTGGGGAGAGAAGGGCAGAGAGGAGGGAGGGATGAAGCTCCCATTCTTAGACTACAGTGACAAGAAGCTGTTAAGTATCACCGTGCCTCCCTCACAATTAGTTTGTTTCTAAAAGAAAAAAGCTTTTTTTTCGTTTATTTCTTATTTATTTGGAGCAGGGCAACTCTGCTTCCAAGAAAAGGCTGCATCACGAGCAACATTTAAGATTGCGAAGTAAGTGGAGTTTCCAAAGATTTGCGAGAAAATCATGTTTTCTCAACCCAAAATGCCAGACAACACGTGCAGGACAGTGTTAACCTATAGGGACCCTCAAGTCCAAATTCAAAAGAGGCAGAGACCTCTTCAATATCCCCACAGCAGCATTCCTGCACTTCTGCTGCTCTGCAGGCAGTGATGCTGAGCGCATTGCACGCTGCAGGCCACACGCTGTTTTGTTCTGGGTCTGCTGTTTTATTCTTGCTGTCAACCCAGGCTGCAGTAGTAGCAACCTCTTAACTGTAATTTCCCATGGCTGCAAGCAACAATGAAAGGTCTCTGGGGCAAAACACTGCCAGCAACTTATGACATAGGAATCGCTGCAGCCTCTTCTGAAGTCTTGCATAAGCATACCTGAAGAACTGAGTGATGTGGTGCATGCTGTAGTCAAGCGCACACAAGTCCTGTCCCACCCCTGCCAAATTAGCCAAAACACCTTGCAAAGCTCCACCAGCACCTTGGGTAATGCACAGCTGAAATGCAGGAGCTGTATCAGCATGTATCAGCCAGTTCTCATGCACTGTGCCACAGAGTCCTTGCAGAAGCACAGCGCACAGTCCTGGTGCTGTCACAGCCTCCATACATGTCCTGGTGCCAGCAGGTTATAGAACAGCTGCCCACAGCTCCTGCTGCCCAGCTGCTAATTACTTTTATTTATCTTTTTTAAAGGAAACCAATTAATGAGTCTGCTCTGGCCACAGGACACTGCTGCACAGCATTATGAAGCTGGTGGAATATAGCTAGATAAAGAAAGTGGCTTTGTAGCTATACCTGTAACACAGACTGATTCTATACTTGCATGCAAGGAAACACGTAACGTGAATTCAAGCCTTCCCTACTCAATGCCAGAGTCCAACCAGCGCTCCTCTCATGGCAGCCTTCCCTCCAAACTATTTCAACATACGATGAGTTTGGACTTTGGCACAGTCTCATGCTTAGAAAATGATACACAGGCACAGCCACCAAGGACTGCAGGCTCCCAGCATTATCGTCCAGAAGAGCCATTCCTCTGCCGTGAGCAGTGGTGATGATCCCTGCTGATGAGGGCAGTTAAAACTTTATAGCACCCCACAGAGAAAGGCTGTTACAGCCTCCAAGGATGGACATGCAGCTTCTCACATGCAATTTCCACATTTAGCTTCTCCCAAGAGCATTATTATCTTTTTACTGTAGTGACCAAACCGTGCAATTCCTCAAATCCTTTCCAAATGTTAATGAAACAGAATAAACCATCGTACACTTGAGGGAATTGTACAGAAATAGCAAGCATTTAAGAGGAATCACAAACTGGCACAGCTCTCTGGAATCAACAACTCAAACCTGCAAAAGGCAGGATTCACTTTTTGCAAGGGGAAAACCTCGGGCTGATCCAAATTTTGGAAGAAATTTTGATATGCGTGTAAAAGGAACCGGTTCTAAAGTGAAGGTGTTTGAATCCCCTGATGTCTAATCAGCATCTGGATGTTCAAGACCTAAATCCAAGTCTCAGCAGTAGAGTTCATCATTTCCATTGGAATTCAAACAATACCGCTGGCTTGGTGTTAGTTACAGACAGGTATAATCTCATACAAACAGCCTATTGGTCAATTGCATTAAGTGAAAAACCTAATAATCTACAAGATAAGCATTAAATATAATTAATTTCAAGAATCTGGAATGCTGACCATGCCTGGAACTTCAAGAATGTCACTTTCAATATGATAATGTTAAAAACCTGTGATTTTAGTTCTGGCGTTACCCAATGGCTACCTCTAGAAAATGTACTACGATGCAAGTCAACGCTTAAACAAAAGAACAAAGAAAAGCTACCCTGGCTGCCAGGACACCATTGGCCTTCTTGGCCACCTGGGCACACCACTGGCTCATATTCAGCCAACTATCACAAGTGCCCTTTAAAAGGTCACAGCTATTACACCATAGGAGCAACAAGACTCCAGTGTGAAGGATTAACTGAATGGCTACCGGTGAGCTGCAGTGAGCGGTGCTGCTCGTTATCTCAGGGTCTATTCAAGGTCTCATAAAAAGCATTGGAAGGATTCCACTGAAATGGCAAATATGAGTAAACACAGATTTCACTCCACCCCAAAGAGATAACTGTCCCATTATCAGTGCTCCACAGGCACAGCATGAGAAGCTTACAGACACCCACACCAGGGACACCAAATGCTGTAGAGGAAACACCACTAAAATATTAATAAATAGACTTCAAAGACAAAAGTATGGCTCCAGACTGCAGCTTGAGCAGGTGCACAGCCCTCACCATCACCAGGCTTCATCTGAGCTCTATCAAAACCCATGTGAGTTTTTGCCTTCTTTCAAACAGCCTGAATCAGGCCATCAGGGACAGGATATGCATATGGCCATTGGTGCCCAGCTGTCAGGCTGTGCTGGTCACCACACACTGAAAACATCCAGCATATGGAGGGAGAAAAAGGGCAAGCACAGCAAGATGGTCCTTATGTCCTGCACTTGTCTGTGAAGTCACATAGATTCTCAAGCCAAGCCTTCACAACCTCCATCCATGTTTCACAAACAAGGGCAGTGGCTTTTGCTGTCTTTACGAGTCACCCAGATACAGCATCAGTCACTGATTTATACATAGAAAACCATCAAGTAATGCAAAGATTCACAATTGCTCCCAAAAAAGAGAACAACGTTAGAAAACTGACCTCCAAGCAATCTTTTTTTCCACTGAAGATTTCAAATTATTCTGGAATATACACCTTCTTTCATCTGTCATATCTTCAGATCTTCACACCTTCTTTCTTTACTGTCATATCAGTTTTAAAAGACAACACCATGCAAGATAACATGAGTCAAATTAAAATTACAGACATGAAAATTCATGCTTGAGACACGCTAACATCACATGCTTATCACACCTTGGCTATTTCTTGGCTTCTGTATGGCAGGGTGCAGTGCCTTATACTCAATGGATTGCAGACCACTGGAGCTATATATCGAGAATACTATCAGTGATGTTTTATTTGCTCAGTATTCCTAGACATTTTTGTAAGTTCACATGAGCAAGCTTTGCTCATCAACCTTCCCCCACTGAACATAAGAAGATTTGGAAAAGGCATGAAAGAGTTAATCAAAGTCATAGCATTCGCCATTTTTTTCTGATCACGTAGAGAGTGACCAAAAATAGACCAAGAGCATCAGCATCACTCATGTCTTCTTCCTAATTGGCCTGCTTGGGATGCAGATGTTCTTCACTTCCAGACGCTGGTGTTTTTCTTTGAGGAGTACAGAATGTGCTACTCTGGCATTTCTGAACCCAGTAAAACTCTGATTTGCTGCATTGAAGTAAGTAAGGCTACCAGTAAACAGCAGAACGTTGCTTTCCATGAGCAATTGTTCCTAACTCTCAAATCCTCCTCAACACAAGCGCCTGTGATACAAAGCACTGGAAGAGAAAGCCATCTGTCTGCTAGCAACACACCAGAAACTGTAAGTTATAATACAAACAAACAAGCCAAGAAGAATTTTCTCCATAAAACCCACTGCTTTACAAATCAATAGCCAGAAGTACGTCCTGATCCAACAACCACCACATGCTACCACTGCATCGTATGGGACAACCACAGAAGATTATAAAGAGGGTTTGTTTTAATGGATCACCTACACAGCCATCCCCTCACCTATTCCCTCTGAAATCTTCACCCCTGTAGCTGTAATGCTTTGGGTTTTTCAGCCTGAGTTGGCAGGAGTTTATAACAGCCAGGCATCTCAGCAAGCTAGAGAGGAAAGCTGTACATTTCTTTCTAACAAAGGATAAACGGAGAGCTAAAGGAGCCGCTTTCTCAATCAATTCAGTTTTCACATCGCAGCGTACATCACAGACATCATCACTGCAATATAACATTGATGTAATGGAGCTACACCCTTCCTTTCACACTGACATTTACATTCAAAGTTACATCTCAGTAAGTATGCTTACAGGTCTGTTTTAGATTGCTTTGAAGTGCGGACACAACCTGGCCCTGCAAACGAAGGGGGTCTGTATGTCTATGAAGGAGTCGTGCTTGTCCATTGCTTGTCCTGTGCTCCGAAGTACAAACATCCTAAGTTGACATGTCCTAAGTTGACAAACATCCACTTGCAAGTGAAAATAGATAGGAATCATTATTAAAGCTCAGGTAAGGGGTGGAGAAGCCACTTTCAGCTGCACCCTCCACCCCTAAATTAGCAGTTTTCAATTCAAAGAGCATCCTCATTCTTAAGTCAGGAGCCTCTTACCAAAGCGAAAGTGGGAAGGCATGAAAAATAAAAATAAATAAAGCAGATTTTGTTAAAGAAAACAAAAATCAAAGCAATAAACAAACTGGTTAATGTTCCTTGAGAAAGCAAACATGAAGCAACACACATTTTGAAGTTAGTGAGAGATGTTACACATGACAGCTGCTGTCACCAAATCATTCATCAAACATACGTGTAGTTCATTTAGAATATAAATACAGCTTCTACTTTTAAAACTGACACACTGGGAAGACTTGAACCTCGTGGCTTTAAGGTACCCTCAGAATCAGCTGATTTCCAGGTTTTTATGCTGAGATGGTTGGGTGCTTAGGTAACCAACTGCCTGCACAAAACACTCAAAATGCTTATACAGCCACCAAATTAGACATGAAAATCACATCCAAATTACATAAAAAGCTGTAATCCAGATTCAGATCTCCTCTCTGAAACTGCCAGCAAGAATTTCCCTTTCCAAAGCATCTCAGTTCCCATTGAGTTCAATTGTAATCACTTGTGCTCAGGACTTTGGGGGGGACAGGGAGGGAACAACAACACATGATCACCGCTGAAAATGCTTTCAAAACTACATCCTTTGTCGTACTTTTTTTCTATACGTTGAATTATATGCCATAAAGTGGCTCTGTCAGGCATTCAGAGCACAGCTGTGATGAGCAAGAGCCCGTGATTAATTCCGTCCCTGCTCCTCCAACTATTTGCCTTGCCTAATTAGAAAAGAACACAATAGAAGTTACAAACATTTTCACCACTTCCAACTGGCCACCGAAAGCACGCGAGAAGCCAAGCTGCCTTTCACCGGCCACCATGAATAATGTATAGAAATAGGAAAAAACCTCAAAAGTTTGCCCCGTTTTGCATCACATTGTTCACATTGTTTTTTTCCCCACTTTTTATTTGTCACAAACTGCTCTGCAACCCACTGCAGTGCTGCTGTGTGGGCCTTTAGGAACACGCATTTTTGTAGTGTTATTTCTGAGCTTTCAGGCTTTTTTCTTCCTCCAGTGCCAGCATTGGCTCAACCTCCAAAGTGCAGTTGTGCAGAATTTAGTGATAAAGCAATGGAAGCAAGCTGTCCGCAGAACAGCTCTCCCTTAAGTCAAAGGGATCAGTGTGCAAAGGCACAGGTGCCCCCAGAGGCACAAGCAACCACTAGACCTCAGCACTGGGGCAGCCCCAGCTCCTTGGCAATAGCTGTTGGTTTTAGGGGAGCCAGGAATTGCTCAGCACGGGGATGCAGGAAGCAAACCTTGTTGTGGGGAATTCATGGGTTAAGTTACTGAAGGGCATGAGACCATCAGGCCCTGTGATGAACTGCTGAACTCCAGTAACTCACTCCAGTATCTGATGTCTGATAACACGCGCCTGTCATCTTTGTGTACATCCTTACCACTAGCCATAGTAATAAAACTGGAATAAAGCAAACATTTCCAATGATGCTCTGATATACTGTTTGACAGATCCTACTTCAAGTCACAGGGAATAGCACTAAATCTAGTAGTCCTCAGACACAGCCAGCTTTCCTCAAGTATTTCACAATATACCTAGAAACCCAGTTAAGGCAAAATTTAAACTCCTGGAGCAGAGCAGTGAGTGTCACCTCCCAGGCACCCTGCAGAGCTTTCAAGACCAGCCCCAGGTACCCCAGGCACTCATATAAAGGCTCAGGTGGGACGTGGCAGCCTCCCAAGCACTATTTAAGCAGCACACATAACAAAATTTCATTGCATTGCAGAAGACCCTCAATAGCTCACAGGCTTAACTATTATAGCTTTAACTAAAACACCTGATCTGCCACAGACCCTTGGCAAAGCAAAACTTTTGGTACCATGGCAGTATTCCCCATGGGAGTTTTTGGGCTGCGGTGCACCTTCACAGCCAGAGCTGACAGCAGCTGCCCCTGAGTGCAGACATCCCAGATAACACTGGGACTGCCTGAAATCTCCCTTGACAGGAGGGTTTCTCCCTTTCTCTCTCACATTTCTCAGTGCCTGTAATCCAGGAGTCCACAAAACCCCCTCAAGCATGGCCAGCACTGGAAAGCAATTCAACAGGGCACTGCTCTGCTGAGTCCTGGGGAGACAGAGCACAGAAACACTGCAAAGACAAATGTATCAAAAACTAACCAGAATCCCTCCCCATTAGATCAAGATTTGTGGGTTTGTGTAATTTATGTGGGGGTTTGGAGGTTGTTTGTTTGCTTGTTTGTATAAACCAACCAAACAAGATGTTACTACACATATACAGAAACCTTTGCTATAGAAAGGAGCCTGAAACGCTCCGTGAGGTTCAGCAAACCATCCGGACCCAGGGCATTGTTCTGCTCCTTGAGGAAGTCAGGACAAGCTGACAAGCTCAGATCCTGACCTGCTCTTTGAAAAAACAAACCAACAACGCCGTTCAGGATGTTTCAAATCATGTGCATCCTCTGTTCCTGCAGAACTTCTCGGAGCCTGATTTCACTTTCACAGCACCTGGGGCTGGGGAGGAGGGGCTGACAGCACCAGCACACAGTGCAGGCTGCTGCCTCTGAGCCCAGCACTGCTCTCCCACGGTGTCAGCTACCTGGGCTTTCAGGTGGGTGGTTTGCTGGCCTGGAGGCAGGGCTGTCACATCACAAGCACAGCGTTCTGCAAAGCCCTGAGACTGAGATAACGTGCAGCAGAGCCCTCGCTTGTGCAGGAGAGTGGCAGCCATCTGCTGGCAGGTGGGAGGCATGGAGAGCCATCCTGCATTCGTGAACATTCGAAGAGCTGCCTACACAGCCGAGGAGTCAGCATCCCAAAAGAAACTCACACTTCATTGCTTTGGAAGAAATCTTTGCAACAGACATCAGAGATAAATGCCATTAGGAAAAAGCACACTTAGGAAGCCGGAAAATATCGTAGAGCTTATCAAATAGTCCTGAAGAATGGGATTTAAAGTCACAAGTCATCTTCTGGAATTCTCAATCTTATCTAAAAGAAAGAAAGATTGCCGTTCCTTTAATCTACAGACGAAAAGGAGCCAGCTGTACATCTGAAAATCAGCTGCATATCGATCCTGCGCCTGTTAATATTCATGAAGCTACATCGTAAGGCTGGAGATTTTAACACAGTGCCCCCGGAGTCTAAATCAATTCCCATTGATTTCAATTGGCTTCTCCCATCCGAGCATCGACCTCGCCCCTCCCTTGGAAACATGCTCTCAAGGTCCTTTGAAACACGCTTGCTGTATAATGAACTCTGAAGGATTGCATGTGCTTATTGGTATGTTCTTTTCTTCTCCACCCGTTGATCTTTGGAGGGGGTGGATACCATTATCTGATTTGATGTGAACATTTAAAAATTTGAACCTACGCCCCACAGGGCTCCCATCAGTTTCTGGAAGCCAGAATAAACTCTCTCTTCATTTAGACTTGTCTGAAAAGTTCAAGGCAAATGCGGTCATCTAACAAAATTGCATTTCTTGACACTGCCCGCTTCCCAGAGAAATATATACTGAATTTTTCTGGGTCCCGCTTGGCAGACATCTGGGGGCTACAGGTTTACAGAAGTGGCAGATTCTGGTTGAAGGGTGAATTTAATTTGCTCTTCTTTCCTAAAACGCCAGGCCCTTGGGGCTGACCTTGCTCCCTGCTCAGCTTCCCAGCACCCGACATTCGAGTCTGCTCAGGGTGAGTTATGAGGTGCTAAGGGAGCTCAGCAAATAAGCAGATCCATGCCAACCCTGATGCCTACATGGGGAGGTCTGTATCTGAATGTTCACTATTTCACTTATGAGTACAAAGCCATAGTTAGAAATCCACACTTCCACTTGTATCCCAAATGCAAAATGAAGTGCATTTAAAAAGCCTTTTCCTATCGAAGTTTTCTATATTTCTGCCTCCCTTGCTGATAAAAACTGTATTAATATTAAAAGCATAAGGCTATCTGCCTAACTAATGCCCATACAATAGGTCCTTACCTGATCACAGAGCAATACCTGTGTTTCATTTATAGTAAGTGTGAATTTGTATTATTAAACTGGGCAACATTACAGCTTTATTGACAGCTTCCAACATCCAGCACCAAATACGTGCAAGGTTTACTCCCTGAATTCAACTACCCTTTCTCTTCCAACACTACTTTCAGATTAAAAAGGTACATCTATACTGCAGTCGTTTGTGCATACAGTATTTCAAAGTGATGCATTTAGCAGCTATTACAAATAATAGTTTTAGGTTCAGAATATCATGGCGATCAAATGCCTTTCAAAACAACTCTGAATATGTGACTTTTGCTATATACGTTAATGTCTAAATAACTAAAATGCATGTAATATTGGTTTTTAGCTGCCCTCAAAAGGCTTTCACACGTAACTGATTGAATTACTGTCAGTTCCAATCCAACTGCGGGATTTCACTTGCACCTTTGAAATAATAAATAAATAAATAAGAATCAATAATATATAGGTTCAGGGGAGAGCTGCCTCTGAACTTCCACAGAGGTTATACCTCTAGGTAGGCAGCACCCACCCCAAAGCAGCAAAACACCATCACCATTGCTCCAGTAATGTGTCTATAGCAAAGTTGACTACAATAATCAACACCAAATAAAGTTATTAGAAGTAAATATGCAAAGAATAAAAGAAAAAGGCATCTTTGTCTTCTATATTTCATCTTCCTTTCCAGTCTCGACATCACATGCCAAGGAAATGCAGATACCAACCAGCTCCTGAAGGGTTGCTGTCAAGCCTACTGCATCCCTTGAGAATGGGCACATCCAGCCAAGTTCTGCTCTCTACAAGTAGATCACGGACTGGATTACCAAATCAAACTGACAGCAACTTGCCATCAAAGTAAGGGAGCAGCAGCTTCCAGAGACCTTAACAAGAGGACAACCTGCGTGTGGGCAGCAGAGCCACAGCTTTTTATTGGCTTTTAGCTCTGCAAGGCTCTGGGGTGCAGAATGTGGGTAGTTAGGAGAAAAGTTCTGGGTCCATCCCCAACACAAACCTGAACCCAGCTCCCAGCAAGAACCTATAGAGCCGAACCTATTAGTGACACAGCCCAGCAACCTCAGCACAGCCAAACCAGCTCTGCAATCACACATATCCCTTCACAGCTTCCTGAGCTCCCAGCACAAGTTGATGCTTGTGTCCCCCTCCATGTCACTTTTCCTTATTTCCGTGAGCTCCCGGCGCCGTTTTCCCTTTCTGTAAGCTCCTTCCTGTCTCCAAGTGCCCTCCTGCTATCGCTTTCACAATCAGAGGAGGCCGGACATCGCACTGCTGAATGGGAGGAAGGCTCAGTAATTAGCCGGATCCTTCTCTGTTTACACAAACATTTAAAATATACAGACAGCGGAAAGGTCAGCTTCTGCAACACTGCAAATTAAACTGAATCTGAGGTGATTACTGCAAGAAGCCATTTAACCAATGAGGTGCTGCCCGTTTCAATAATATCGGAGACTCTGTTTCAATCCTACTGCTGTTTATTATATCATCACAACACACACACAAAGCGTTGAACATTCTGAACAAAGCAACTCGTAAGCGACACACACACACAGAGCACGGCTGGTTTCTGAGCAGGACAGAGTTGGAACAGGAAGGTTGGGTGCTACTGGGACATTTGTGAGTCCCTTTAACTGTTCTCAATGCACTTCCTTCAGTTGTGACCTGCCTTGCTGGTATGGCCAAACACCTGAGAAGCACTTTTACAAACAGGATTGATCCCTGAAGTGACTATGCCTACAGTATCATGGAAAGGAACTTACAATCTGTGCTCATCAGCAAACCAAAAACTGATTGAGAAGTTACATATAACCAACAGAGGATCAGGAAAAGGGCACCCAGCGTGCTTTGTGATCATATCACCATCAGGCCAACTTCAACACAGCCAAATTACTCACGACAGCTTTTCAAAAATCATTGTTTCAGAATATTTACAGAAACAGAAAATTAATGGAGATTTATTCTGAATAAAATAATAAATTAAGAGTTTAATTATCACTAACTGGAATCTGGAAAAACCATCTGTTCTTATTTATACATCAAGCACAGTAAGCCACCCTCATGTCATCCATCTTCAGCACAACACTGAGGCGCACATTTGGCTGTAAGCACTCACTTGAGCACCACTCAGGACCAAGGGATATAAGCACATGCAGATAACCAGCCTGTGCCTGCACTTCACCACTCTCTTGGTGAAGAACTTCATATAATATCTTAAAAGTTGCTCTGAGACACTTTTCACAGCAGTTAAAAGTAGTGTAGAGAGCCCACAACTCACTGTACTTGAACTTTGCCTACATACTCAATAGCTTATAATTAGAGACCTGGAGGCAGCATTAACATCTAAGCTAGGTTCAGTGGTGGATATTAATTGGAGCACAAGACAAAACTACAGGTAAAAGTGAGAACTGTGACTTACAGATCTGAAATTGTCACGTGAATAATCTTTAGTTACAGGACTTTTCCCAAAATCAGATGTTCCAATCTCCCTTTTCAGACGGCATCTTAAAGAAATTTCAAAGCCAGGCTATGCCTCAAGTGAAGCAAATCATTCTTTCTTATTCACATCTCCAGTGGATCGAACTGCAAGTCTAAGGACACCAAGCTGGAATGCCAGCTGCCTGTTTCTCAGGTATGACACAGACAGCAGCCTTGTTGGTGAAGAGTTCTCCAGGTTTCTTTATCTGATACAGGTGGGAACATAGGAGGAAGATGTTTCCTCTGACAGCTGCTCACACGTTTTGCATCTCCTCTGCTGTGCCACGACAGATTTTAAATTTTGATCATCCCTTTTTAGCCCTTTCAGACTAAGGCCATGAAATGCCACAGCTCAAACAAAACCGGGTCCTGTCGGCCCATGTTCATACAAATAGCCCAAACCAAGATGATTTATTTACAACAGTTAATACAATTGGTAGTAACGACTTTATAGGCAACCTCTAAGTGCAGGCAAGATGAAAAATTTACTAAATTGGAGTATAAAAATTCATAAGAAAATGTACAGAATCAATATTTCATGGGCTTTGCTTTACCTTGCCTTACACAAATCTACTCCAGAGCTTACATTAAAATTTAAACCAGCTTCGTGCGACAAGTTCAAATGCTGGGGCTGTTTCATATTAGTTTAACTTCGGAGGGTATTTTTTTTTGTTTTGTTTGTTTCATAAATTGGAAGAAAAGCACTCAGGGAGCAGCACAGTTTGAGTGCCTGTGTGCTTCTTTTCTGTTTTCCTCCCTTCTTTTAAGAGTAAACTAATTGCTAACAAATAGGGAGAACACTGCTTAAAAAGAGGGAGAAAGAATCCTAGAACACCTTTGTGTTCCATATAATATAGCATAGGAGATGCAGTTTGGAAATAATACCTGAAGAATACTCATAAGAACCTCTAATCTGGGAATGAAGCACACGAAAACCCCACCAGCCAACTTTTGCAAGAGCACTCACATAGGACCACAATGATGCAAGGAAGCCCATCTGAATACCTATTACCCCACAAGCATCCTGTTGGCTGGCAGAGACAGCACGACACAGGGAGCTCACCATGGCCAGGGGCTGCAGCAGCCCCTTAGAACCTTGAGGACTCACAGGTATGTGCAAGGATCATCCTTTGCATCAGCCTACCTGACCCTGTTTGCATGATCTTCTTATAGTTCCATGTATCTTTTATCTTAACATAAACCTGCCTGTCTAGAAAGCAAGGAAAAATCTCTTTCTCTTTGAAGATAACGGAAAGGACTGATTAAAAATCACCTCCTTGATGTTTGCATATGGATCACAAATAATAGAAGGAAAGAATAGAACCCAAATATATATATATAGAGAGAGGGGAAAAAAGTCACCTGCAAGTAGTTTATTTGTGCCTGCAAGCTCATATACATTCAGTTGTGGTTCACTGCAAATGAAAAAGTCACAGGTGGTTTTGGAGGACACCAAGTACATCTGGAGGAGGAAATCTGTACCCCTGCACTCTTTATTCCACAAGGCTGTCTTCCTCAGTTTGAACAAATGCAGGGCCAGATTTCCAGTTTAGCTGTGCAATTATGTGTGAAAACAGCGTTAATTATACAAGCAGCTAACGGGATGATACTGAAACATTTGCACAATTTAGGAGATCAAAAGAACTTATCCAAATATATAACCCTTGATGGTCATCTGACTTTTCCTTCTTGACAGTACCCCACTGCACTAGAGAAGTCTGTATTCAGTTAGCCACTATGTCACTTAAACCTTACCTAATTATTAATTAATTGTTTTCCTGGCACAATCAAGTGTGCTAGATAAATGTTATGTTCAATTTCTGGATTTAACAGCAGACTTCAGTGTGTTAGCAAGAACTGGCGATCATTTATTACTTATTATACTGTAATTCATTAACGTTGTAAGAAATATTTAGATACTTAATTGGCATTTAACAAGATAGCTATAGAGAGTAAATGAGACATTAAATCCTCTTCTAAAATGCCCATTAGGTTTGCTTTGGAAATTAATTGATCTAATTCACTTGCTGTAAACCACTCCAGTCTGCGCCACTTTAGAACTTCAAGATATTAATGACAGCCAAAACCAAGGATGGACGTCTGCACACAGCATCAGATCAAAGGCTAACACGCTGATCACCTATATTTATGATCCTAATAAATAGGTTGATAGGAAGCATTTATCTTAAATGCTGCTGCTCATCCCCAGATCTCCATCACGGCCATGGTTCCCCTGAGCACCACCTGTGATGCTGGAGGGCTCAGCAGCAACGTTGCATTACCACCCCAACCAACAGATAGCCTCTGTCAGGGTCAAGGAGCCTGATCTCAGCCTGCAAACCCAACCAGCACTTGTAAACTTTGTGGGTTTCTACTTTTAGAAGCCCCCACCTGGCCTTCAGATGGCCTCCAAGTTTTTCAAATGGGTGTTTTTCCATAAAAGTCTATTATTTTTGGCCTCCATTTCCTCCTCTTCGTTCCCTACGATAGAATCGGTGTCTCTTAAATGAGAATATACAGCAGAGAAGAAAACGCAGCAGCCCTTGCAACTTCCTGCTAACTTCTGCCTCTCACCAGTCTACAGCAACACGATAAATCCCCAGGAGAGCCCTAACTCTTGCACTGAAGCCTCCATTAGTATTTCATATCAGTACACAGAGGCACTCATATCAATCACAGCTGTATGTGGGAGCCACATTCCTTAACTGTTTATAAAGTGCCTTGAGGTCCATCAGCTTCTGTCGAACAGAGTAATTTTTTATTTATTTATTCTGTATTTTCAGTGACTATTTCTAGAAAATTTACTGCTCATTTTTTGGAATTAAAAAACAAAACCAAACATTTCGGTATTTATCCACCATTAGGTAGCTATTCTTACCCCTTGTAATATTTTGAGCACACAGTAATTCCCAGAAAATGAGGAAAGCATGGTGGCTTGTAATGCCCTTATTAACACAACTAGCAGGACACAATTTGCACAGTTTCCACTTGTGTTCTAAGGACTCTTCTCACACCAAGGCACAGGAATATCATCAGACAAAACTCAAAACTTTGCCTCAATCTACTTATTTACATGGTCTAAAAGTACACTTAAAAGAGAGAAAAGTTAGCTATTTAAGGTCAGAACATCATATTCTTTTTGTCATGGCTCTAGAAATGCTTGCACACATTGGGAACAGAAGCTAGATTCACCAGAACAGTCAATTACCTTTCAAAGGTGTTGTTGTGACGTACACCAAGTCATTCCCATGCAGAGAACACAACCACCCAAACACAGCGGCCTGCAAATTCTAACCAACATCACTACACCAAAGACACAGCCATAAAGCAACCATCTCTTGGCTGGTGGCTCCTTAGTCTCTCACTGTGATGGAGAGGGCTGGAACAGGAGGCCAGGAAGGACAAAATTCTGCTGGCTCTGCTAGAGGAAGTTTGCCAACACATTCACCAGGAGAACAACACCGACAAAACCTCTGAGAGCTGACAAGGCCATAGGTACATATTTCTGTCAAGGACTGTTTACAGTTTATGAAGGTCAGCTCTTCCTCCAGCACAAATAAATCTTGCTGCAGTGACCACAGCACGTGCCATGCAAGGAGTGGCTCCTTCCATTCTGTTTTGCTCATGGCTGGCACCAGGTAGCAGCAGTCTGCACAGTCCCACATGCAGCCAACTGCTTTCCCTTCATTTTCAGGGCACTCACCATTCCCATTAATGGGTTTTCTCCAGGAAAACATCAAGGACATGCACGTATATTTTCTAGATGCACGCAGTATCCACCAATACAGCATTAGCATCGAGTATCTAGTATGGATAATTTCTCCAATTGGGAAGAGAAGCACCAAGGCCCTCATTAGATGATCCCAACACACAGTGTAGAAAGATGCAACAGTCCATAACTCCTGTTAGAACCTCCACAGAGATCACTGCCATAGCAAATACATACACCCACAAAGGAAAAAAAGAAACAACCAACAGAATTAATTGCATCCTCTCCCCCCGTTTTGAGCTTACCACTTGGGATAGAAGACTTCCATTTAGCTGAGTCTGGCAGCTTTTACAGCTGCCAAGTCGTGTGCGTGCCCCTCTTTTCAAATGGCGTGCCCTTTGCATCCCACGGCATTTCAGGGTTAATCTTGTCAGCTCAAGATCTTTCTAAGATGCCAACCAAGCTCATCATCAATTCGACACAGATGTCTTTGGGGGAATCCGGGCTGCTCTTTCTGGGAGCACTGTCCATGTTACAGACAGGAGGCCGTGCTGCTGCAGCCCCATCAGAATACTCAGTTAGGTCTGCTCTTGAAATCTCCAAATTAAACATTTAGAGCTGCAATTAAATACCACGAAAAAAAAAAAAAGTCAAAAAAGCAGCAAACCTGTTTACAGAACTTCATAGCTAATTTATAAACTTCTTTTAATTCAAACTCCCATTTTGACTGCTTTAATTTGTAGCAGGAATACATCCTTTGCAAGGCGAGGGATCAGAGTTTGCCCAGGGAAAAGTGGTGAAAAATGCAAAAGGCTGAGCTGACATCACCAGGGTCATTTTTGACACGTATCCAGTTTTAAACAGCTGCTCAGAAAATCAGGAGCATTTATTTTTTAAACGTTTGTCACTGTGTGTGTCTGTCACAGGTCTGCTCTTCCACAAGCGATTACTTGCAAGAATTTCAGACTGAAAAAAGGGATTTTAAAAAGGCAGGTATGCAGTTATATTTCCTATTTAAGCAGATACACGGGTACAATATTCCACTCTTTGCATCCTTGTTTTGTTGTTTTCCCTTGCTGGATATACAAGAAATACTTTTCAGTTCAAGTGGCCAAATAAATCCTCACTAGACACCTTTGCGAGCAGATAGATTCTCAGCACTGCTAAGAATAAACATCCACAATGGTTTTACAGCAAATGTTCTGCCTCTGCTGGAGTCAGTGAAGTTCAGGGCTGAACAAAATCCAGTGCGAGTTTTGCTGAAAATAAGTGGCTTCAATTCACCGTGGTTCAGGGGAAGTCTGTTTTATTTTATGTGAGCTTGCAACCCTTGAATTTGAAGCCTGAAGAAACCTTAGGCAAAAGCTAGCAATCAAATGATGCAGAGCCCACGCACAGTCTGTGGTTTGAGACATAAGGCCGACATAAAATTCTAGCGTGGGTTTTCCCCACCAAGAACGAAGCTGAGGTTTGACTTCATAAAATAAATAAATAAAGGCTTATCTTTTATCTGTACTTGGCATGCCACGTGGTTTCAGAACACAGCCCTCCACGTTTGTTGGCACACGCGCACAAGCTCTTTCAAAACACACAGTTATTTATAATGCAAACTGTGATTCCAAGAAGCATCAGTGGGATTATGAGGGACTCTGGGATGCATGGGAACACCAACTGCAACATCAGGAACAGATTTTTAGCAGGAATAAGCTCTGGAGAACACAGGCTACTGAAGCCAACAGAAGAAGATCCCTATGGAGGGCTTGTGTCCTGTTTCTTCCTGGCCTTGACCTACACAGCATCACTGGAGCCACCAGGACTCTCCATTCTTCCCCAGGGGTTTGTGGCTCAGCTCCACACATGTACTGCAGCCTGAGCAGGGGCACAGCAGGGAAACCGGGAACAGGCACCCACCAGGAACCAGAGAGAAAATGAAAAAGTTCCATCTTTCTTTGTGGGGCAGAGCCAAAGCCATTTAGCTTCCCCACTCAGCCACGTCTGCCTGTATTTCAGTGCCCGGCCATTTCACAGCTCACTGCCTGCACCCCCTGAGCCCAGCTGCTTGAATTTCTCTTTTAGGACCCAATGGATTTTGAGCCTCTCCCGGCAACTCAGCAAGCTCAGTCTGACAAGAAAACTGAAGCATTTTCCCAGCAGCTCTTATCAGGAAACAATGTGTCAAACAAGATGAAACTAGCTCTCCATTCTTGGAAGATTTACTACAATTCCCCCTATGCTCACAGGAGCAATGTTAACACTAACCAGCTACACAGACACCGAGTGTAAATAGGGCTTCTCTCGCAAGTAACAAGTCCTATAAATGCAGTCTGCGGTAAGCCTGTGCGGGTTTCTCCATCCTACCACTCACACTCTGATAAACATCCCCACAGGGGTCTATTAACTGCGTTCTTGCAAATGTAGAGCTGAAAAGCCTCCCCTGTTCCCTTGCATGGCTATGCACAAGCAGCACCCGCCGCAGCCCCAGGCTATGCATGGTTTACTGAAGAAACCAGCAGTGGACACGAGGTTGGAATCCTGTTGCAGAGCAGCCAAGGCAGATGGGGACAGAGAGTTGGGTCTCAGAGATCCTGGAAAAATCACCATAATAAAAGGAGGTAAATGGAAAAATTATGTAGATGTTCACCTGGCACCAACTCTGTTGCACTATTTATGACCCTGTATGGAGGCAGGGACCTGAATGATTATTGACTCCTTAAAAAATAGATGCCCACTGCTAAATAAATAAAACTATTGTGAATGCTTTCTGTTCTATGGGACACCTCCTGCTTTCTACTCAGTTGTCTGTTTGTCCTTTTTTTCCCCCTCCCCATTCCCATTTTTAGCAGTAAGACACCAGGGAAAATGAAGATTAGGGGTTAAACAAAGGCTGATAAAGACACAAAGCAGAAACTCCTAATCTTGTATATAAATTCGTTTCAAATCCTCCCGAGATTTGTTTTGCGTTTGAGCACTGGGGTCTTTCTGAATCCAAGATCCCTTGTTTACAGCAGCCAGAACAACACTAAATCATCATCACCCCCATCATGCCATTCGATAGGGTCTAAACCACAGAATTAAGACAGTTTAGGAACCCAAGTCTCCAGGGCAAATTAAATAATGCTGTAAATTAAGAACTCCACTCGTGCCAGCAGCTACATCTTCCAAAGCAAGCAGCAAACACAGCCCCTAAATATTTTGTTAAGTGCTTGTCTGTACTAGACTGGGGTTGATAACACTGGAATTTATTAGGAAGCGGGTAGTTCATGTGTTTGTTAGGAAGCCATGGAAGCAGAACATGCATTGGTCACAATGGGAGAGGCAGCAACATGGAACTACCAAGACAAAATCCTCATATGTAGCTCCCAAAAGTAAAATCAGTCGGGGTCCTTAGGGCACATGGGCAGGGTGAGAGGAACATCAGCGTCTTTGAGAATACAGCATAGATTTCTAAGCCAAAGAGACTGGGTAGAATTGGACACAAGGCACAGCCTGCACAGCTCCAGCCTTCTTCCAACACATCCATGGCTTCCTCCAGTTTGTAAAACAACACCTGCTGAACCTCCAGCTATTAGTACAGATAATAAAGTCATCACACGGGGAGTGTTCACGATCCCCATGTTGTCAGAATAAATTATTTTGCTGTTCAGGATGGGTTTTAGCAACCATAAATATTCATATCTGCATGGATGTCAAATACCTTAATTAGGAAGTACACCTGTAAGAAGACCGGGTTTAATTGAATCTCTGAGCTAGACATTTCCAAGACTTCAACTGAATGTCATATAAAAACATCAAAGTCAACCTCTATTAGTATAAATTCTCTTTAGAAGGAAATCTTCTGTTGTCAATACCTGAGGCATTCTGTAAACGTAAGTCCTTAATAAGGCAGGGCTAACCACGTGCAGCTAGGGGAACCCATAAAGTATCTGGAGAAGGAGTAAAAAGACAAAGAGATGGATAGAGAACATCCCTTCCTTGCCCTGCTGATATCTGCCTCACTCCTGAGTCAAGCAGCACTGCCCAAAACGCAATGCAGCACGGCCTGACCCAGTCAGGTCAAGAAGCCAATTCAGTTACTGGAAATTCTGCAGCACTCCATGAGAGCTAATTTTATTGACAAAGAGCTAAATTAGTGCAGGTGTGCCGTGCTGCAAAGGCTTCCAGCACTACATTAAAGCTACCATGGAAAGCACTGCCAATGGCCCTCAGTTTAGTTTGCCTGGGTACTACTGGAAATGTGACTGTCAGGAGCAAATCAGCAGCACCTAGATACTGGGCTCCCACATTTTCTACAGAATCTCCAATAAAGAACTTCATGCTTTTTTCACCCCTCTTCTACCATTTTATCCACCTCCCTAAATTAGCATTTAATTCTATGTCCTTCCTTAAAACTCCTCAAATCCTTAAAGCCAGAGCCATCATCAACCTACAGCACAGCCCATTTCCCAAACCCTGGGCCACATCCTATCTTGCCTCACAAAAATAAGGTCCATGCAAGCTGAAGTTCCTTTGGGCACAGCCAAACACAACCAGAAGTGAGACAAGAGACAGAGTACCACAGGAGATAGAGTACCAAGCTGCAGTCCCACAGCTGCCTGCAGACAGGTTCTTACCTCAGAGTGCTCTCCAGGTGCCAAAGTCACAAGCTGCTGCTCCAACACTGTTAAATCCTTCCCCAAGAACTGGAAGCAAACGTACCCAAGTACCACAGATCTTCAAAAATGCTTCTGAATACAGGAGATGCCCAATAACAAATAAACAAGGAGCAACTACCCTAAGGTCTAGGAAAGGCAGGGAAGAGATATAAAGCCCAGCTCCTGCAGCAGGTGAATGCACTAATCACTTTGTTATCAACCCAGTCCTTTCTCAGCCCAAACTGTTTTACACACACAGGTGCAGACCTCACAGATTGGGACTGACAAATGAGCCTTTTTCACAGCAATGTGCTGTTGTATCATTCCTAGATGGCAGCTATTTTTTATTTATTTATTTTACTTCAACAGATTTTCAGATCATAAAAAATCATTATGACCCTCCAGGCAGGCTCCTTGCTGGGAGCTCAGCTTAGCTGTGCCTTCAAAACAGAGAGCTGTGACAGTGGGGGTCTCAGAGGAGCTCTATTCAATTTCCAGGTTAGCCACAGACTTTTTTTACATGACCATGGGAAAATCCTACCCCATTTCTTTGCCTCGGTTTCTCAGTCTTCCCACAGGAGATTCTGCGGAGGTAAATTTATTGCTGCCTGCAAAACATGGATGGGAAGCTATGCAGGCAGATGAAGATCACTCACATCATGATCCTGCTTGGCTTAAAACAAAATAATCAGAGGACAAACAACACAAGTAAAGCCTCTGCAAGGCAGCATGGTGTGAGCCCTGTGTGTCATAAAACAGCAGTAACTCTCCAAACATCCACCCATCTCTGCAGATGACAGATCTTCAGATTCAGAAGAATCAGATATCAAAAATAAGATCCCTCCTTTAAAATCCAACCCTGAGTGTCTGAGAAGGTACAGCTCCACCAGGGATTTGGAAAGGGCCGTGAAGTTAGAAAATTACTTCATTTTGCGATGGCTCTGTTTGGGACACCTAATCTCTGAAAACTGCATAAAGCTGCATTAAACACGCTTTGCACAATAAACTGAATATCCATCAAATGATAACAGCTGTCATCGTACTGTCCTGGTCTGAATTTGAACCTCAAAGCTCTCAGTGAAATAGTGTTTTATCAGAGATATATCTACAGTATACTCCAGACAGAGGAGCTATCAATGTGTAATCACGGTCTGTAAAACAGCTGATGACTTCAGTATGCTTTTGCTACTCTTTAAATAATCCCCAATTCCTCTCAGGAGCATTAAAATCTGTCCTTTGGAAAATAAAGCAAGATACAGTATTAATAAAAAACTTTGAGCGCTGTGCTCAGTTCAGTTGTGCTTCTATCGACCGTCACACATTCAAAAAACATTAGAGAAGGTTGGTCCTCCAGAGACCCCGCCACGATGGCAAAAGAAAGTCTTGGCAATTATGTAAAGGCACCACGCTCCTGTTTTATTTAGCAGAGAGGAGGCTGGTTTTTTCTACTTCTCACAGCCCTTTTGTGCTCCCAGATGTTTTAATTACTGAGGAAAGGGAGCGGATGATTCTGGCCATATGTCTCCATTCCACATAAATAAATATTGTCGCCAGCCCAGCTAAGTTTCGCAGAGCTGTCGACGATCCCGCTGACACTAAAGCTGTCGGGCCCGATAAGCATCTTCAATCCTTCAGTGAGCATGCTAATTCCAGGAACACTGAGACTGATATCCCATGAAAATATTCAATCTAGAAACAATTAGGCTCACATTGCTGCAAAATGGTACCTCTAGGAATTTGGGTGCTCGCTTGATTGGAGCCACAAGTCCAAGCTTTAAGTGGAGCTGCTGGTGGGAAGGATTGAAGAGCAATGATCAGGTGAAGCGGTCCCTTCGGGGCAGCAGTTCCTATGCCACGTGTTGAAGTTGCTGCAGTCAATATGTTTACGTTCCCTTGTGCATTCACAGAGTCCTGGGGTGCAACAAACCAAGGAAGGGACTCAGCTATAACTGTTTTGTAACTTCTTTGATTAATGCATGCAACATCAATGATTTTTATTGCGGTGCATTTGGAAATAAACAGTGGTCAGGCTTTATTTGTGCTAGACAGCAGGAAAACACAGTTGCAAACCTTTCCATAGCAGCTTTCAGCCTAAACAAACAGCCTAATACAAAAAAAGAATACATAACCACAGCAACCGTGAGGGGTTGCAAACAAGTTGTGAAAGCTGTAGGGCAGAAGGAAGCAAATTAGGATGGAAGAAATGAACTAAATTAACTGACAGCAAAGAGGGAGGCAGGGCAGGACAGCCGGGGACAATGCAGGACCGTGAGTTCCACCTCTCTGCTCCATTTACACAGCATTGGAATAGCCAAGCACCCCAAAGCTGCAGCCTGAGAGCCAGGAGGACAGACCTCAATGGCAGGACTGTGGGCACCAGGCAGGCCTTGGGCCAAATTAGGTCAAAATCCCTGCTTTGGCCATAGCAGGCCTCCAAGCCCCTCACAGCTGTGTTTATAAGCTGCTCAATCACAGGCAATGCTTTTCTCTTATTGCTTTCTGATTGAACTCAGTGTTTACTGATACAAAGGTGACTCCTGATTTTCATTGAAGGTACAGGACTGAAAGATCTGCTTGATGTTCACATGCAAATAAAAACAAAATGGAGAAATACCAGGCCAAAAGAAAGGGGAAAAAAAGATCTACTCAACAACACTGTATTTGTTGTCCAGGTTATGACACTAAAGAACAATCCGCATAAAAGAGTACTTACATAAGGTACAGACTTCAGGAGATGCACTGTCCAAAACCAGACTTTATGGGCAAGACATAGGAAACATTCATTTGTTCTTTTATGTGAACCTTTTCCCATCATCTCTTAATTTCATTGCCAAGTCCCTCCAAGATGACACACAAAATGAAATAAGCTGAGATCCAAGCACAAATCAGGCCATACATAACCTCAAGGAATGAGCAAGGCTGTCCATCACCATCTCCCATTAGCAGAATGCATGATGTTGTTCTCATAGCCAGTTGCCTGTCGTTATAAATACCCAAGGATAAAGCAAGTCTTGGGAAGTCCTTGTTGAAGATGTAAAGTCTTCCCTTGGAAGGAGCTTAAAGTATCAACTTCATTTAAATCCTTGGTGAGGATTGTTTGCAAAAGCAGTATTCTCACAGCTCCCTCAAACTGGATCAGAATGAAGAGGCACAGACAAAAACTGAGTGCTGGAGAAGAGGCATTCTTCATTAAAGCCTGTTTCAAGCAATGATGGAGACGATAACTGAGTAATTCATGGTTAGGGTCAGCAGTAAGTCACATCTGCCTGAAAAGGGATCGTCTCCTGAACAATCGGGTAAAACCTGAAATTTGAACACAGCTGAACTCAACCTCCTTGTAGCATCACTGTTGGATATGAGCACAAAATTGAAGATAAAATAAAGGCAAAACATATCTATGTGTAATGACAAATGCTGGCCACCAAATGGCTGAGGGTGAACTCAGGAGCAGCATCATGAATTAATGAATAAAGCACTACCTTTGGCATTAAGTGGTAGATATACAAAGAACATTAAAATCATTTGTGATCTCGACTCCAGGAGTTTTAAAACGCAGTACTGTTTTAAAAACACGAATGTTATCAAATAACTGGTGAACAAATCAAAGAACATATTTTTCTTAAGTGCTTGATGGCACTGTGAATGGGAGCAGAGTGGGTAGCACTGAAATGCTGCCCCTGAAACACTCCTGACACAACCAGAAGAGAAAACTCTCAGTGAGATTACCAGCTCTCTTTTGCCAAGGGACGAGACTGAGATAAGCATTTAATTTTACTTTTTTAAAGGCCTATCCAAAAAAACAGCACACGGAGAAAGAATTATTTTCTGCTGAGCTAAAGCACAGGATGAAAAGACTGGAAATGTGAATGTTCATCTCAGTGACAGTAATATTGTATCAAAAGTAAATCTACTGACATTAATAGTTACAGAAGATTTAAGACTAACTTAAGCAAGGTCAGAACCAGCATGAAGATTCTGGGCCCAGCATTACTACAGACTCCCACTGTGATCTTGGGCAAAATCCACATAGTGATGCAGTGATTCCATGGGGTGATTTTAGGAGCCTTGAATTTTAGATGACTACATTAAGCAATCCCAAAGCAAGCAACCACAAAAATGTCCTTAAAGTGCTCTGAAAACCCCGAGCTTTGCTATTCTGTGACTTAGTTCTCCTACCTTTAAAAAAATCATTATTGTTACGACAATGGCCATTTTCATAACAGCATCATTCTTCTTTAATTCTTCACTAAAAGCAAATTACTTCAGGATTCCTGGAGGCACTGAAGAAGCTGAGAATTATATTTAATTTATCAGTACTTCTTCAGAAGTATCCGTTACCATTAACTTGGACTAGAAAGAGAGAAATCTAACTCCTCTCTCAAAGAATAAGTAGAACATTAAGAAAGTCCTGTTTTTTTCCTATCTTGTTGAGCATTTAGCAAATCACAACAAACTTGCCTCAACTCAACTACGACTGCTTAGAATTCCTTTATATTAATTTTTAACGCAAATCTACAAACCTATGTATGAATATGGTATACTTCTTGCTATAAAAGGCTGATGCAGATTTGTCACACTCAGACAATGTGATCATACCTGCACAAAACACACAAATCTATTGAAGCTGTGAACTTTAAATTCTCAGCCTCAGCAAACAATGTCCTTGCAATTCAGGTATTGCAGCTTACAGGAGAGCATTCCTAGAAGGCTCCAGGTAAGCTAGAATAAAAGAAAACAGAACAGCAGCTATAAGCCAGTGAAAGGAATCTCTGCATGTGAGAACAAGCACGTTACAGGTGCAGCATATTGTGCTTCCAAAACACAAGCTCAGTGAAAACATACTGGATCCATGAGACCAAGAAAGGTAAGGGACAGACTTAGTTGAAACTCAGTTCCGGAAGGTTGGAACATTCTCTGATCTTCACAAAAAAGTGAAATGAACCACATGAGTTTGACCTATATATTTCAAATACCTTCAGTCATTAGTATTTGTGTATGTCATGAAACATGTAGGGAAGGATGCTGCCATCCTGTCATAATGCTTTGGTAGTGCCCCTTGATGCTCTTATTGCAATGTGACTTCACCTTCACACACTGCATAAGCTCAGAAATCATGTATAGGGACATCTTCAGATCTAGAAGGAAATAAAACCCTAAAAAGTGCTGTCAAAAATATGTCAGTAGCTTCTATCCTACGGGATACAGAGAAAAGAAAGGAGGATTGCTCCAACAGAGGGGTTCCAACTCCTGTAACAATGGCTGACAAGGCTCCAAACAAAGGCAGTGAGCTCCTTATCACTGAGCCACAGTCTCTGGGTCCAGTTTAAAATCTCAAGAGATTTTCAGTGCAACTTATCATCAGAATACTTTAAAAAGTATTGGAGAGATGACACTGGGAGGGGAGTTACGAAGATACTTCAGTAGAGAGACGGAAAAAGAACAAGTAAAATTTGTAAATCATATGATAAGAAAGATATGATGGACTCTAAGAGCAATATTCCCACCTTCCCAGCAGTGTAGATTTTTTTTTCTCTCCAAACTGCCTTCTTTCAGCCAAGATTTTATACCATAAATTGAATTGCGTCTCACGGGAGTATCAAACATAATACAAACAAAGTAACTGTTCTTTTGATGAGCAAAGGACTTCAAAGAGCACTAGCATGTTTATCTTGAACACAGGGCTCCCACCAGAGCACAGATGAACGAAGTTCAGTTTCCAACAGGACATCTCCCTGCCAGAGCTCAGCCTCAAGCGTTTGGGGGGGTGGGGGAAGCTTTATCATCAAATCAGTTTTAGAGTCATCGTTTTTTCTGCGCTGTGAGTACATTTCAGGATGCCATTGGGAACAGAGTGGATATGACTTTCTCTTAAACAAACATTAGCTGCCTTCAGAACGAAGTCTCACAGGAAGCAGCCCTTGCAGCCTGCAGTATATGTGCCCAAACACCTGTCAGTCTTATGGTCCCCGCTCTGCCTGGAGTTACGTAGAGTGCCTCAAATACAGGTCCACACCCAAAGTGAAACTTCAGGGACTAACTCTGAAACCAGCACTCACCAATATGTACAACTAAACGGCATTCTGTATTGTTGCCAGCTTAGAATCTATTTGCTGTAATACCAATAAACAAAATTGAACACAAAACATTACTTAAACATCTCCAGAAAAAGGAAATATGCATTGTGACTTCAGAAAATGCTGTCCAACCAAGCAAACAACTGTCCTAGCTCTGCTCTATGACCTGTCCTTTCCAGGGTACCAAAAGGTTTCAGAAAAAGATCACAAAGAGGAAAGTCATTACATTATCACCATATCTTTGAGTCTGCCATTGGGTTTCCCTATTCATACTGTCTATTATTTCTTTGAATGACGAAGGAACAAAAGTAAAAGTTGAAAACATCACAGCACAGCTCTAGTATAAGGGTAAAGACGTGCAATGTTTCTCTACTGCTGCAGAGCTGGGAGAGGTAATAAGAAGTTGGTGTATGACACCAGGGCAGCATCTATCAATGGAACTTGTGCTATGGTCACTAAACAACCACCTGGGGAGGTGAATGTAGTTATGTTACAACTCTTGTAGGAAAGAAATCCTGAGGAAGCTGAAGTTTTGTAAGAAGCTGACGGCAAGGAGCTGTTTTAATTATTCTCCAACTCGCTGACTCCACCTTAACCAGAATATATTAAATAAAATGTATGGATGCTGGAGACTGGAATGCTGCAGTTCATAACTACAATTAACCACTATTAATTAATAGCTGAAAGATAAATGAGCCATGGGATCCATTTATTCCTGGGTTGGAAGTGTTTAAATCCACAGTAGGATGCCAGCCCATTTTTCACAGCAGTGAATTAAAGGAAGTGTGAATCAAAGCTCAGCGCTGTAAGTTGCAGGAGACATTTTCAGATCCATTTGGTTCTTATCATTTAAATGGTGAAGGAAGAGAAAATGACAGAACCGCTGAAATTTCCCTAGGAGACCAAACAGAAAATGGCAGCATTTTCCTCCCTGAGAGATGGGGTCTGGATCTTGGGCCTTCCCCACATCTTACCCAGTTGGGCTCTTCAGGGCAGACAAGGAAGATGGATTTCCTGAAGCTGCACAATGCAGGTGTTTCTGTGTCAGTTTGCCTGGAGCCCACAGTGCTGATTTACTTCTGGCCAATAAGAGAGCTTTCTCAGCATGCGAGCAACACGTTCAAGCACACATTCACAACCTTGTTTATTTTCTCCTTTGTACCAAGGACACATCTTGCCTGAGACGGTTTCTCAAAACTCAGCCAAGACTGGTTTTGCCTTCTATCATCTACTCACACTTGGAAAATCCCATCCAAGTCTTGCCCTGAAATAACACAGGTGCTTTCCATGACTTCTCCGGGAGAGTTAAAATGTGAATTTTCCCACAGTATTCTGCAAGGTAACAACGTTCATTCCAGAACCATAAGGCAGATCGCCACTTAAGGCTCAGAGCAATGACTACTATCACGATTAGCAATTGGTTTGACAATAGCCTGAGGCTTGTAAGGGTTAAAAAAGCAGAGCCCAGTTCCCCAGGTTAGAAGAGCTACTCAATGTCGAGGCATTCCCCAGCTGCTTATGACAGAAAGGAATCACCAAGTGAATGAACTCAGGATAATCTACAAGATCTGGTTTCTACTCTCCACCTCAGAAAAGTGTTACAAGGAATAAAGAACTGTTCCTATCAATAAAGATGCCTATTAACAAGTGAAAGTTCTAAAGCGGAAAAAATGACTGAAACTTGGAAGATATGAAATTCAGATTCCTTCCCATGCTTTCTGTTAAAAGGCTATCTTTCCTAACTGGAGTTTATTAAACATTGGAATTCATTTGCTATGGAAACTCCAGTATTTCTTCATTTGATTTTCTTTCCTAATTGAGGCAAAAATGAAATATCCGTCAGGAGGAAAGGGCAGAACATGAAGTTCCAAAACAACTTTTACTGGAGGGTAAAGAAATACTTTGTTTTGCTAATAAGAAGTATTTCAATACTCCCTGTTAGAACCAATTTAGTTTCCATTCAACAGTGAAGTCCAGCACTGTGATGTCTCCCGAGAGATGGAGTGTGATGCTGCACAGGTCCCCTGTCCTATAAGGAACATGGTTACACCTCCCTGCAAAAAGCTTTGATTTTGAAAAACCCAGTTTCCTACCAAAAGATCTTCATCAGAAGCTCCTGAGCAGCTTTTCCAAAGCTTCATTCTGGAAGAGGCTCTGCAAATTCTCTCTTCCTTTGAGATCAGAAGATCCATATTCCCTTTGCAGCATTCTGATGCTTCCAATTCTCCAAAGACAACATTCGGAGAAATACGAAACTGAAAACTATTTATGGATGAATATTGCTAACTTTTTTTACCTGAAAATTTCTCAGCACCAGATCTAGATGAAGATTTGAGACAGCTCTCACAAGAAAGCCCCTGCCTTGTCACCGTTCCTTGACATTACGAGATCATCTCAGCATCTAAGAGTTTTGTGGTGTTAAAACACATCAATGACAAAGGTTTGGAGAAGCCAGGACATCGCTTTTGATTGTAGAAAACAGTCCTTGATTCCAAATACTCTTAATGTGAGTTACTATACAGTGAAAAAGGGCTTAAGTATTCCCCATTGATCCCCCAATAATACGCAGATGTTATCAATCCATGCAGGAAATACCCAATCTGCTCATTTGCTATTTGTATGCAACAAAAACTGAGGAATGTGCATTTAATTATTGGTGTGAATCCTCAAAAGGCTATGGGTTCGTTAACACCAGACCCATAGCACAGAGCACTCTATCCCACAAAAAACATACACCAAAACCCCAATGCCCCCTGTCCCGGTCCCACAGAATCAGAACAGGAATTATTTTGTCAGCAGTTATTTTTCTATAAAGATTTAAAAAAAAAAAAAAAAAAAAAAAAAAAAAAAAGAAAGGAAAGAAAGAAAGAAAGAAAGAAAGAAAGAAAGAAAGAAAGAAAGAAAGAAAGAAAGAAAGAAAGAAAGAAAGAAAGAAAGAAAGAAAGAAAGAAAGAAAGAAAGAAAGAAAGAAAGAAAGAAAGAAAGAAAGAAAAAAAAAAAAAGAAAAAGAAGAAAGGAAAGAAATCAGATTTCAGATCAGATTGTGTTCAAGAGAGAATAAAAAACCACGTGGTTAAAATAATTGAGCCACAAAGCCCTTTGGCTGTGAGATAGGCCTTTCTGTTTTCAGCTCTGGCCTTCCAGCAGCATGAAAACAAGACTTCTCACAGGCTGAGGAAGACATTTGGAGAAATGGAGCTCTTCCTTTTGGACTACACGCTCACATTTTTCTGCATACTTCTGCTGCACACATCACATCACCTCAGCCCCTGGGCTGGGGCTGGCTATGCCTCAGGCTGCCAACAAAATGCTGCCCTACTGAAGCCAAGGCATGTCTTATTAGTGGATAAGAGAGCAATGGCACTTTCTTGTACATATAAGTCATGGCTATCTTGGATCACATTCTGCCACATGAGTTATAGACAAAGACCAGAGCTGCTTTATAATTCTTGCCATTTTTATAAGAATACACTGATTTAAAGCTTCTAACCCTACAAGAAACTGTGAGCATCAGCTCATGTCTGGAGGAGCTTACCATTGGAGCCCCTACCTCCTTTGACCCTGATTCAATGAAACTCTACTTCTGAGCTGCAATGAAAAGAAGAAATGCAAACTAACAGCATTACAGATCATTAACCCAGAATACAATTCTCTTCACGAAATGCATGGAACAAGACAATGTTAAAAGGACACAACTGAACGCACTGGTGTTCATTTTTAACCTCGTTGCCTTACCTCCGGTAGCACAACCAAATGTAATTACAGCCAGCAGCAAAAGGAAAATCAAGATCACAGACTCAATCCTGATTAAAATAAATAAATACAGAAAATATAGAAAGCATATGGGCACTGAAGAGCAGCATATGGATCACGTCCTGAAGTACAAGGCCTACCATATGCTTACAGCGCCTGGTTCAAAGGAAAACCTCTCTCCCTCCTCCCGATGTCTTTGGCTAGGTCACGAATCAGCTGCCTCCCAACATCTTGTGCCATTGGGCAAGTTTGCTTTTGAATAATAAAGCAAGTTTCAGCTCAGCATGGGGAGAGTCCCAGGTAGAAAATGGACAGATGGCAGGTCCTAGTTAAGCAAGCAGAGACTGAGACGAAGCATTCCCCTTTGCCTTCTCTCAGACCAACCCATACATTGTGTCCTACACCAGCTGTATGTATCTAACCCTCTTTGCCTTCTGTTTCCTTAAGAAAGTAGCTCTTAATTTTTTTTGACCTCCTGTACTGACCTGCCAGCCCTGCAGGGAATGTTAATGTTGTTTGGGATATGGCATCCAACCAGTTTGTGGAGTTCTGCTGTAGCCTCTTCCTACCAAAGCTCCCATTTCTTCATGCTTCACTGGCCCTAACCAACCCCATCTGCCTGTGGATGTCTAGCATATGTTATGTGCCTGGCACTGCCCCACAGGAAATGATGCCTTGCAGCTCTTTCAGTGTTTGGCATATAATAAGGACAATTCAGATAGCAATCAAGGAACGGGATTGCTCAAGTGTGGGGCTAGGAGAAAAAGAAGGAGACAGTGTTGACTGAGTCCAAAAGAGAGAATTTCCTACCACACTGAAACTGCAGTGAAAAAGGGAAAAGATAGACTGATTCTAAATGAATGCAAAGCTAATTCTGAGAACTTTTTGAGTCAGGAAACACTAAGGTCTGCACCGCTGTATGGATTCCACAGACATCGTACATGAAATGTATCTGTAATTATCAGCCGTGTCAGTATGATCAAGGAGAGCAGAGACAACAGCTCACTGCTCGGAGAGGCCGGCTGCCTTCAGAAAATTGGGCCAGGGACCCATGCAGGGCTTTGGCTCTATGTGCACGTGGGAGCAGCGTGTGCTCCAGGTTGGTGGCTGCTGACAGCAGCACTGATGCTGGCCAGCTGCAGGGCCATCACATCTCCCCCCAGCCAGAGCCCCCCAGGGACATGGGCTGAGACATAAGCTGGCCATATGGCCAAGCAGCATGGAGAGGAAGGATTCCTGCCCTGGGGAATGCACAGGCTGTCCAGGGAACGTCATTCCCTCTGGCTTTGGCACAGGTCACCATTAACTCTCCCTTTTACCTTAAGCAGCATGCAGAATTGGGGTGTTTGGGTTCCTACGGGGCACACCTTTCCACTTCAAATTCCTCCAGGATTGCTAAATCTCAGCATACAAAAATCAGGACTCAGGACTTCCAAGGATGGAGCTCATCTGAAAAGCACTCAGTTTTAAAGTAACAGTCACATGTCTTCTTTTTCTGTTTTAAACCGTGATTTTTTATCAACTTCCTGCTTGTTTTCCTCTATCAGAGAGGACCAAATATTCACCTCATTCTAAAATGCCAAGAACTCTGGCTTTAGCAAAAGTACTGATAAAACACAGGTTCAGACCAACACTTAGCTGCATCACCTTCTGGTTATTAGGACAATGTTAATTGATGCAGGAAAGCTTGCTTTTACTGCCCCATCCTCTGGAAATAAATAGCTTTTAGCTTGCACTAACTCGGGGGGAGGGACATTATCATTTCATTTCCCTGTTTATTTTGGAGTTGTTCTTGCAGAAGAAAATAGATGCAAAGAGATGGGCAAGTAAGGACAGAAATGGGGAAAGACAAATGCCTCAGATCAAATCACCCTTCTATTAAAAACACAAATTAAGAAAAAAAAAATGCTCCAAGTTTGGAGCAGCCACAGCTAAAGCCAGCAAACAATTTCATAGCACAGATTTTTGCATCTTTGAGTCTTCTTCAGAGAGATCTGACCTTCAAAACACAGCTCTGCACATGAGCTCCTTCCCACTTCTGAGCTCAGCACTCCATTCTTTCTGGAGCAGTCCTTACTGTCAGTAGAATGATGCACAATGCCCGTTCCTTCTTACAAACAGGTTTCCTTTCCTTCCAGCACAGCTAACCAGACTGCCTTCACGTCACCAACACACAACACCACTCACCAGAAGTTTGCAAAAGAAAAAGGAAAACCTGCAGGAGTGCCAACACAAACAAAGCGTGGTGAGGGAAGGTGACTTACAGCATCAGCTCCATGGAAATTAATCCCTTGGGAAAGACAAAGTGGGAGCGGAGTTAAACATTTTGGCACTAAGTTCACTGCTTTATCACATCCTCCTCTGGGAGGATTTTCCACACATCTGAGGCTATTTCATGAAACATATTGTTCTCTTACTTACAAATCTGGCCTAACATAGAATAAGAGAAAACTGACCAGTCCCCATTCACTAGAAAGAGCTGTTTGAGGAATTACAGTTTAACATACTGGTATATGAGCTATGAGAACTCTATCTTCAGACAAATCCTGGTTTCCAATAACACAAGATTAACCAGAAACAAAACTAATCCTACATAATTATGTAGAATATGTGAATTTCAGAGGCCCTACACTAATTCTGTTCCTAATAGCTAACAAAACTCTACTGGAAGCACAGAAACTATCAGTACATCTAAGCAGCGCTAGGTGTACAGAACAGATTAACATGCAAGTGAAGGGTTCACCTTCTGTCAGTAAACAAGAAACCATAATTTATTGAACAAAATGCTTCAGTTTAATTTTGCATCAAATGTTGGATTTATACTCAAAAAGTAAATAATTACTTGGAAAAAAACAACAACAAAAGAGACTAAATGCATATAATCTTAACTGTGGCCAACAAGCCCACGTTTTCTTGCTTTTTTCCTATAAATCTTCACAGATCAGCTTACCTGTCAAGGACAAAACATGCTGAAGTTATTGAGTAACTTAGTCTGAATGTAAAATGTGAATGGATAATGTCATTTAATCTGCTTCATGCTCCCTTTGTGTACTCAAAGAGAAGAGGTGTTAAGTACCATAGAGCACAATACTCTGTAGTTCTGGCTACGATGTTCAGTTTTGCTGCAGATTTGGCCTTGGAGGAACAAAACAATCTCATCACAAGATCCAAAGTCTAACTAGTCTTCCATAGTCAGCAGCTGAGCACCTGCAGACCCTCGGGAGGAAGAAGGAGCAGAAATGGATTCGTGTTTGTAAATTCTGGATTACACTTCCACAGGGTGGCTCCCTGTCTTTAGGCCCCCTGCACTCTGGGTGTGTGAACATCTGCATACACCTGACCCAGCAAAGAACAGAGGCTCACATTTCAGTTTGAATCCCATGCTACATAAAATCTGTGCTTGTCAAGGAGAAGCATAAGGCACAGGAAAATAAGCACGTAATTTAGAAGGAGCAGAAACAGACATTGGAACACGCTCACATGAAAACTTTGTTCAAGCAGAGGATCAGTTCATGACTGTGCCTGCCTATGAAACAGAGCTCTTTGGTCAGTGAACCCACACTCCCCTGTTGCATATATAAGTGGATAGCACACATTGACAGCAATCCTATGGGCTGTGCTCTGCTGAGAACTGCAAGAATGTGCAGCCTGCATCCAGAACCATATTCAATCACGTAAGAACAAAAACATAGGGGAAAAGGCAAGCTTCTCTCAAGCAAAGAAAGGATCATATTGATAAAGAAAGCAATACCCATCAGTAAGGACGTTCTCTTGGAAAGATGAAGAGCTGCAAAGATGCCAGCTCCCCACATTAATATGTGGTTCAGGAGGGAAGGCGTGCGGCTGTGTGCAGGGAGTACAGCACGTCCTGCGTAATTCTGGTTGGGAGCAGGAGCAGAGCTGGGCAGCAGCCAGGCCTGGATCATCTCAAACTGATAGAGGGAGCACACGTGTTTAGAGAGAGCGAGTGCCAAGTATGCAGCTCCTCGCTTCCATAAAACATAAGGTGTTTTATTTCTGCATCAGATGTTTCAAACACAATTGACTTCTATTAAGTTTCAATGTAAACCACTTTGCTTTCCTAATGTAGCATGAACCTTAACTGTGGCCATTTCAGAGACATTACGTGGATACCATATTACCAAACAAAAAGATACGCATTTGCTGTCTCTGGGAAGAATATTTCTTCCCTTCTCTCCCTCACCCTGCCTGGAACCTGGAGCTTTTTCAGCTTTTCAAATCTTTCTCAAACATATCTGTACATATGTTACAGCAATTTCCCTAAATATTTATTATAAATATCATGTTCTTATTAGTAGATAGCCAAAATGATTGCTGGCATTGCTTTGTTTCATGGGACTCAAATAGGAAAGAACAGCCACAACGAAGCTAGAAGGCATTCACCAGCTCAGGGTAAGCATTTTGTGGTTATCAAGAAAGAGAACATCCTTTCCCTCATGCAGGTCAGCTCAGCAAGGGCTGTTTGCAGTGGGCAGTGCAGTTGTGCTAAATACCTCTGGCCGAAGCCTCGCTGCTTTGCATTGTGCAGTCATGGGGATACACATTGCACTGCATTGCCGATCAAAAAGCAGAGCAGTTTAAAGGACTTCCTTTAATTAGGTAGTAAAAGAGGCTGCTGATAGTTGGCTGCTTCTGGCTCACGAGCTAAAACCTGATCACAGGTTTTCTAACAGCAAATTATAGGAAAAGCCAAGGAAAAGTCAGTAATTTCAGCTGGCAAGAGTTCATGGGACTCCTTTCCTCAGTTTTGATTCATAAGCAACTTCGTGCAGCCCACGTTCCAGGTCTGCAATTCTAAACCTTGCAGGCAAAAGCTGAATGCCCTGTTTCTTGTCAAGGAAAAAAAGTACTGCAAGTTGATCACAAGGGCTGTGGTGACAGTGACCTCAGGCTCAGGTCTATGGATCCTGCTGAACTCTGCAGGTTGCATTTTGCCTGCTTGTTTTTTCATACAACAAATCCCGTTCCCTCCTCAATTAGCCAAGAAACAGACCTGTAATAAACTTCCATAAAGCCTCTGCTTAAGGAAAGTAAATAGAAGGAAGAACAGCCCTTATCCTGAAAACTGCTCTTCCAGTTTCCATCACAAGGGCCATCCTTCCCTCGTGGCACACTGCAGTGCTTGGAGCTGCTCCTGCCTGTGCCCAGAGGACATGGCACAGATACCCACACCAGAGACAAAAGGACAACAGTCTGGTGATCTTGCAATCGTTTCCCTGCCACAGCTGCCAAAACCTTTCTGGGGATGCCCAAATCAGTCAGTTGATCCAGAACTGAGCAAAATGTGGCCTGAAGCTACTGAGATCAAACAAGACCTCTGGAAGAGTATTTACAGCATTAAGAAGAAGCAAGAACTGCTGATATGGTGCACTTAAAGTGTTCCTGGCCTCTCAACCAGCTCTTCCAATGCAGCCCCTACCCAAATTGAGGAGGGAGGCAGTGCCTGTCCCTGCAGCCTGCAGCAGCTGTGCGAGCAAACAGCGAGTGAGCCCACTGTGTGCAATGGATGAGGTGTGAAATTGGTTCTGTCATCTCCACACACAGCACAGCCAGTCAGGCCTTCCTGAGGGGCTCTGCAGATCACAATTTCCACTTGTTTTATTCGAGATCAAGGCAAGAGCACACAGGGCCCTGCCCTGCTCTTCCCCACTGCACTCTGTGGCTGAACGGATGAAGAAGGTGGCATAAATCCAGGGAGAAGAGACGAAGACGCGAGGATGGAAGAAGTGACCACTTCACCTTCTGCTGCTTTCACTGGGCTCTAATTAGGAAGCTGGCAGTGCCACCCCGCAGCAGGAAGCCCACATTATTAACGCTGGCACCGAAAGCAAACCGACTGCAAGCTGCAGAGCGGCTGCCCAACTGGCACAGCCTCCCGCCGCTCCTGGCCCAAACACCACAACAGATGTCTGAAGGCTCGGTGCTTCTTTCCCTATCCCCCACTCACATGACCCTCTAACAGAGCTTACATGCACGTGTGCCAAGGTATGGGTTCTGAATGGGTCAAGGAAACATCCTTAGAAGGGGATTTCTTTGAAGCATCCCTCAATCTGAACAGCCCTGGTGGGGGCATGCAGAAGTGCATCACCATTCAGCTGTAATTACAGTCATCTGCCATAGTCAGAGCAAAAAAAAAAAAAACAAAACCGAAACAAAAAAAAACCAACGGCCTTTCCTCTCTTGTTATTCTGAATCATTTGTAGATGTTCATGTTTTAATCATATTTTTCCACATGAATCAATACAAGAGAGAGAATGACAGTGAGATAATTATGTGCGCTGAACAAATATTCCACCTAACAGAGGTTGTGCTGCTGGTAATTAATGAGGCACTGCCACACACTTGTCAAGTGTAACCGGCTCTTTAAGGGCAAGCCATCATTTCCAATCCTGAGCCCACAGAAATTTAATGAAAAGGGAAAGAAAATAATGAAGTTCTGCACTGTCTCCAGCACCAGGTTCTGAGGAGCTCTGACCTGGAATGCAGAGCTGCACAATGCCAATGGTGCCAGGAATGCAAAGCACAGCCTCAGAGAAGGGTCAAGAGGCAAAACGTTCCTAAGGAGACACGGAGCTACAGGAGAGCTGCACTGAGGCTGAAACACAGAACTCCATTCTCTCGGTTAGAAAGTCTCCCTCCTCTGACACAAAAATCTCCAAGGTGCTGAGTGGGATTTTTGAGGATTCGCATTTCAGAGGTAGCCACAACCCACACTCCTTCTGCTTACAGACCCTACAGCAAGACAGGGAATCCAGATTCCCCCAAGTGCTAAACTGCACCCCAACCCCTGGGCTTCCCCATCCCTTCCTGCTGAATTTAACTTCCAGCATTCAAATGAATGTTATAATTGCTGTGGTGCAGCAGCGAGCATCTAGCTTGAATTGTAATATGCTACACAATATGCTAACAGTTCAGCCTGTCAAAAGCAATTCCTTCCTCTCCCTTTCCATCCTAGTTCTCTGTTTCTCAGCTTTTAAATACCCCCTTGTTCTTTCTACACTTGCATTGTGAGGCACCAGTTATTTCTTCAACACGTCATTGCAGCAATGAAAGTGTGAGAGTAGGTGGGGACAGCAGACAAGCAGAGGTGTGAATGGGTGGGAACTACTAAGTGCTACAGCGAGCCACCAGTCAACACCTTCAGGTTTCAAAAGAAGGGGAGAAAGGAGGAGAAGAATCTATCTTCATGTGCTTTGTAAGTTCCACCAACATTAGGGAGCTCTTGTGCCAAGGCAGACGCTGTATTGCAGAGATATGCACCCAGTGCACTTCAGTTAGCCACAAACAAAAGACAGAGCTGTACATATGGCAGCACTAGCACTCCAACATCTACCCCTTGCAGTGGTGTAGCTCTCCCTTTATCTCCTTCCTTTTTGCAAACAAGAAGGAAATATTGTTAAGGGAAAAGGAAAAAAAAAAAGCCATTTCCTACATGCATCCAAAACAGCATTGCCAGACACAAGATAAAGACACAAAACAAGCATAGAGAAAAACTCTTACATATTCACATTCATGGCTTTTCACAGCAAATTTCTCTAGCATTATTTTCCCATCCAAACACTTCAATAAGAGCAACTTCTGGGGTCAGCACAAGCACTTGTACCCCATTTTCTTTGCCAGGAGCTGCTGCAACAGGTGCAAAAATACCTTTGCAGTAACCTAACAATAAATTCCTTTGTGTGGGAGATATCTTAAGGAATAGTTGCACTGCATACAACAAAGTGGGGAGTAAATAGATTGGACAACATGCCTCTTCTACTCTCCCTTGCAATAACTGAATAGCTGCGTTCCTTACAAGGGGGACTTGGTGGGCTTTAGAGGGTTATAATTCATCTGTATGTACCTGAATCAGAATGAAAACTAGGTGGTAATACAAGGTCATGGTCCCAAAACCAAATATCTTCCTCACTTCTAAATCACAACAGAAAAATCACATGCTAGGGTTGAAAATAGGAAAGGGCAAAGTAGTTGGAGTTGATGGTGCTGAGGTGTACTAATAGTTAATTTATGAATCATCTTCTCCTGAGCAATGAACCCATAAGGAACCTCAGTGACAGGCCAAGCCTTGACTTAGCAATGCTGCCACTTGGGCCAGAATTTCACCTTAAGTCTCTTTTTCTAAAATCTCAGCCAAACGCACATCACATCAGCTGTGTAACCCTGGGCAGAGAATGGGCCATCATGTCAGGAACTGTTTCACAATGAATGTTTGCACAAGGAAACTAGTATGAGAAGATTTGGGGTTTTTTTCAATGTGAAAAATTCTAGAAATGCTTCCATATTGATTTTAATTCAATCAAAGCTGTCTTTTGCCATCTGTCCAACTCTTACAAGGACTTTAAAACCACAGTTTGTGTGTATACAGCCAATCATGGTATTGGTCACTGTCCCATTGGCCAGACACAACGAAGGAGACACCAGAGGCACAAGCATCAGCTATGGAACCCTGAGACATTGAGTGCCCAGAGAACAGACTTCATCCCACACCAGTAGATGAAAAGCTGCCTTCAAAAATAGAACAGAAACAACCATATATGTGAAGGGCGAGAGAGAAACAAAGGAGAATGGAATCAAGGGAGCATAATTTTTATACTCAATTTAAGAAAAACACATGCAAGATTAAGCATCACTGCATCTAGTGTTTACTAACACAAAGCTTGGATTCCCTAACAGACCACGTCCTGGGATATTCCCTTTATGGAAATGTCTACAGCTGTCCCTATTCAGTTTTAGCTTCACTGAAATCCACTGTCATAATTCCACTGCTTTATAAGTGCTTCTCCCTTGACAAATGCATTTTGTGTTTCCAGAAACACAAAGGGAACCTCTTTCCTCTGTGTTGCACACGAGCAGTTTACTGCAATCACTACACAACCTTCTCATTTCTTGTGTCCATCTCTCTCCTTGCTGTACATGGTTTTATTCCCAGCTCTGTTATTCTGCCATACTGCAGAGCCTCAGATTTCCTCAGTCACTGTTGTGCCTTCAACAGGTAATTTTTCTCTAATGTGGGAATTCTTCCTTTCCAACTGGGCCACCATCCAATCTTTACAGAACACACCTTACATGAGCAGGTGCTTCATTTTCAGTGCAGATGCCCAGAAATCCATGTTGATGCATTTGGGCAAGAAACTTGGCCAGCTCAAGCTCCCTCGTTATACTTTGGTTCCACCCAAACTAGAGCTGCAAAACAAAGAAAATAGACTTCCTCACAGAGCCTCAGCACTTCTTTGGCAGCCAGAAATGGGTATGACAGAGATGTGCATGAACAAAAAACAAGCAGATCCAGTGTATAAATAAAGGATAGCCATGCTCTGTTTTCAAAGAGGGATCTCCCAACAATAGATGCCTTCCATAACTAGTACTCAGTGACAAACTTCCAGGGGTGGTGCATATATTTGATATCTACACACAAAGTAACACATTTTTAACACCTGACTGTTAGAAATGCACCTGTACGAAGGACAGAACATAAGCACGTTGCTTTTATTTGTACCTACAAGCTGAGCAGCAGCCAATTACAGTTCAGCCATCTGTGGCTTGTGTACAAGTGCACATCTCCGAGTGCCAAGGATGGATTAGACAATCCTGGCCAAATACAACTGGAAGCGATGTCGAGGCTCATGTATGTACCCACTCCAGTATGTTGGCAGGTTCACCCCTGAGTGAGCCAATACCACATCACCCATTTTGCAGTACAACTTTCTATCCTGTGTTTGCAATGGACAAATGTTTGTATTGCTTCAGAGTTCCAGAGGAACCGTTCCCATGCTGTACGTGTAATCCTTGCTTGTGCAAGTAATGCTGTGGTAGTAGCAGCCCTCAGTGTTGCCATAGGGTATAGCAGAAACAGGAAGAGAGACCAGGTAGGTGTGTAGATGACTTAGAAACTTAAAAATATATATTTCCACTGGCCCTTCCCCTGCAGTGCTGGAATGTCTTATTTACTCATGTTAAGAGGAGGCTGTAAGGGCACAGCTTCTCTTAGTCAGTCTCCTGTTCAGCTGCAGCAGAGCTGAGGAACTGAGCCACATTTAAGCCTTTAGAGTGGCCATTGAGTTCCACCCCATCCCCCCCTCCCTCCTTTTTCCATCTTTTCTTAATCCAAGATTCAGATGGGAAAGCAGCACCACTTTCCACTGAAGCCAGGGCGCATGGGGAGACTCCTCAATTGGCTTTTGAAATCTTATTTCCAGGATTTGGGAGAGCTTCCCAAAAAAGTGCTGTGGCCCACCCACATCCAAACAACACTGGAGGAGCCATTGCCTGTTGCAGGACACGTGGGTGGGCCCTCGTGTTCTGGACACTTGTTAAAAATAAATAAATAACAGAACTTCAAAGCGAACTCGCTGAAGCACTTCAGAAATTAATCATGCCTGGTGGAAAAGATGATTAGTGGCTTCTTGTACTCTCTTTTTAAAGCTATTGATCTTGGACACAGGAAAGAGCTTTCATATTCTCCACAAGCCACAGATGGTCAAAAGGGTCCTGAGAGGAAGAGACAAAAGGCAACTGCAGGAGAACTCCAAAGGGTACCAGATCACACAAGGTGTGTCCCAGGGACCCACTAACACCACTGAAAAAGATGCATGAGAATAGCAGCTGCTATTTGTTTTGCCATTTTTCCTCCAGCTTTCTTAAATTGTTGCCTATACTTCCTACCTCAGAAGTTAGGTAAGCCCTGTGAGTCATATTCCAGCACATCAGACACACCACAATCACCAAACAAAAGGATGTGCCAAGCTATCTGTGCTGCCTTCAGATCTATAAAACATAGAGCTCATGTGTAAGAGGGCAGAGGAAGGCTTCATAAGACAAGGAGAGCAAAGTCCTCCATCTAAGACAACTTTTTGATGATTGAAACCATTGGAATCTCTCTCTCTGGACAATTTTGTGGACTTTCTGAAAGCTGAATTTTCCATATAACAGATAATTGTTGCAGAAAACACAAAGCATAAGCCCTAAATTGTCTTCAGTACAGTCCTGTGCTTGGTCAGATTACCTTTTGGGAAGCACTATCACTTTCATCTCTAATCAAAACACAGGTAAATGCACAAAATAATCCCCATTTCTCCACAGCTCACACACACTGTGTTTTCATTAGAACAGAACCCATACCTTTCAATTAACTTTCCTAGGAAGCTTAAAATTGTCTTCCGTGATGAAGTTACAGCTGTAAGTAAACAGGACCACACTTCTCCCCCAAGGGCTGCTGCTCTCTCACAAGTCGCTGCTGCCAAGTGGGACTCACCAAGCTCTGCGTCGTGCTCTTCCCAACATTAGGATATCCAGGCACTGGCCATTCCTCACCCTGAAATAGATGGATGCATGTTTTCAGTATGTATCTGAGCAATTTTATTTATGAGTTTGCCATTTCTCTTAAACTACCTTGGCTTTCCACACTCTTCTCCCCTTGCAGCAATGAGCAATGAATGCAATGATACAATTACAAGGATGGAACAGCAGAGAAACAAAGAGTAGGTGCATGGGAGCGGAGGGAAAAGGGGGGTTGTTTAAGTTGGCAAACGTTCCCCCAGCTACGTCTTTAGGAAGGAAGGTAGAGGCTCCAAAATGCCTTCATGGAAACAAAAGCACCCTTAAACTCCAAGCAAGGAACTGCTCCTTTGAGCTAAACTCTCTTTCCAAAAGAGGTTTAAGGAGCTGAGGCAGCATGGAGCCTGATGACTATATTAACATTTTGACATCTCATTGCACAGTCACTGGAACTACACTATTAGTAAGGATCTCACAGCGATAAATTCCATTGTGCAATCCTCTGTATCAAGAGAAAGACAAAAAACTCATTAGTTTTTCTTCCTGTTCTTCTTCCTTTTCTATCCTTTTCTTCCACCCACAAGAAATGAGTACTCATACTGAGCAATCAGAATGTGCTCCCTTAAAAGGAACCATCCCAGGAAAGCAATGATTTTGACAACTGCAGAATTTTATTAAAAGACATTTCTGTTTCATCCTACTGATTGCTTCAGAGACTCTTCCTGCTAATTCCAGCAGATGAACAAAAGAAATCAATAGTCAGATCGCATTACTTGCCATATTTTTCAGGGTTCCAGGGATGAGAAAAAGGGGGAAAATTGGAGATTAGGAAACTATAAAGCAAGAGTTCCAGTCATCTCACAGCACAGAACAGGAATACAGGTAGCCCTGTATTTCACCTGCAAGGTGGAATCCCATCTGTGGAGCAGAGGGGAATTTTCCTGCACTGCATCCTCGATGCTCAGAGAAACTCAGAGAGATGCTCACAACATGCTTGACTGAAAAAGCATCAAGAATCTCATTCTATTACCAAGCAGTGCTGTCCTCAGGTGAAAGCACAGGAGTCAGGAGACTGGTAGGTTGTTCCCAGTGCCATCAGCTTGCAGCAGCACTGAACAGGTGGCTCAGCATCAATAGGGCTTGGGTCACTTTGCTGTCACACAGGTGCTATGAGCACACTGAGCTGCACCACTGGGGTACTGAGCGACTGTGTGGCCCCAGTAATGAATGACTGCAGGGTGCTACTGAGACCTTCTGACAGAAGTGCTTCAGTGGCTGTAATAGGCTGCAATAAATATTATTATTTATCATTCAAGGGCAGACTCTAGATGGACGTATAAGCTGAAGACTTTCTCAAGGTATTCATTATCTCTCTCAAGGGATGTAAAGAAACTATTACCTCTCCTACTAACATGAAGATGCTGTCTAAATTTTCCTGTAAGGAGCAGAAAGACTTCCACTACCACAGCGTCAATTTCACTCAACACTTGATATGTTGTAGAATTAACATAACTCGAGTGATAATTACATTCTATCCATTCCCCAGTGCCTGGGGGGTGGTTCCTGTGTCTCTGCTTCCAAAAAACATTTTATCATAGTGGAATCTTTTGGTATTGTATATTTCTAAGAGACAAAAAAGGACAGCAATTCCTTTCACAATATTTTCAATACAAAATTAACTAACAATTCAATAACCAATATTCCCTAACTAGGGACTAGAATGGCAACACACTCATCAAGTCAGAGATCACACCAGACCTCTCTAGTACACATGCCATTACTTCTCCTTCGTCTTTGGAACAACAGCATCTGCCTGGACCAGCATTCTGTTACTTCCCTTCAAGGCACTCTTTGCAGCACCTCAGTTTTCCTCTGTGTTTATTGATGTGAACTGCCGCATTAGTTAAAGAGTTGACACTTTATCAATTTAATTTTTAAACCCTTTGGTGTTACCTTCTCGATTTACTCTAGTCCAGAGCTAATAACAGTCCCAGTCCTGCTACCAGATCCTCTGTGTTAATTTGCTATTTCAAGTCAATGAGGTTTCAAAGGATCTCAAGCAGGGTGATCCCATTGTCCAATGAGCAACGAAGTTCTCATCACATGTTGGTATGGGACCAACTCTCAGGAGAGGAGCAGCCCCAAGTGAGTACTCCAGCCTCTTAATTTTCCTTGATCCCAGCACTTTTGCTACAGTATCTCTCAGGGAAGGCTTGAGACAATTAATGAGGAAGCACCCTGGGGTGTGAACAACAGACTATAACCATCATTTGAAGCCAATCTATTAATCTCTCAAATTTCTGTAAGAAAAGGTTACACACACAGGGATACTTTATATTATACATACTTGCCTTGGGTACTCCTTCTGCTTGGGAATAAAGCTTAGTGCAGAAGGGCCCTTTTGCAGTATTTTCAATGAAGCTGCTAATGATGGCTGCACTAATAACTTAGCACACGTTGCCTTCTGAGTGACCACTTCAGAAGGATCACATAGACTATGGTGTAGGAGTCAAAGAAGAAATATTGGGTAGTTTTCCACAAAATGCTCATTTCATTTTGAAGCATAGGAGGTACTACCAATAGATAGTATAAGGAACTTGATGTTGAAAGCATCTGTACTGAAAGAGGCAGAATAAGAAAGAGACCTTTAGCCTGAATGTCTCAGCTTTCCATATGGGTGTTTGACAAGCTGGGCTATAGGGTAAACCATCCTGTGCCAAGCACCACGGAGCCTGGAGCCAAGAAAGGGATAATTTCAGGCAAGACCCAGTCTCCAGAGCCAAAACCACTGGCCTGAAAGCTTTTCTCAGAAGGTTTGCTGTTCCCATCACTGCTGGGATGAATTTTAACTCATTATTGATCAAGGGAATTTTAAAATCAATTTTAATTAAATGAAAGATTTCTATCATGGCTTGTTCTGTGTGGAAGTCACACAGACGACATATAAATATATGGAGGCAAATCAAGCAGAGCAGATTTGTAGCTCTTAGGCCCTAAACAGGTGAGAAAGAAGCCAAAGTTACATCTCAAAGCAGATTTGTTATAGTAAATTACCTATAAGACCTGCATCTTCCCCTCTACCTATTTTTTTACCTACTTTTTGCTTTTGCCACTAAAACGTAGCCAGACTTGCTTTTTTCTTACCGAAGCAACTATTTTAATTAGGCTTTCCCTCTGAGCACAACACAACCAAGAGAAGTATCTGCAGGGCAGTGGCTGCAACAGGGTCTGCAATTTTCTTTACAATTATTAATTCACCATCATTAATTTGTTAGTCATCACACCAAAATCTCTCAGTAGGACAGTCCAATGCCAGTTCTTGGGGTAAGAAATCAAATGACCAAAGGGCTGAAGTGACTTGCCAAAGGCCATGGAGAGAAATCAATGGAAAAACTGGAATTAGAACTAAAACAAGATACTGAATGCCTTGCTTTGTGTTTAATCCACTTTGTCTCACCAAATCAAAGGCAACAAATAAAATCAACAAGGTCCCACATGGCTCCTCATGGCCAGCAGAGGTTCCTTCAGCCATAAGGTCTTTACCAAGCCCAGTCAGAATCTGCAAGGCTTTGCTGTGTTTTCAAATACAATGCACACTGCAGTAAATAAGTTATTTTACAATCCTGGCCCAGTTTTCAAAGTGGCCTCAATCAGTGTTGTGCAAAACATTCATGTCCAACCACAAAATTACAATCAGTCTTTGTCTGACTGCAGCCCGTGTCCCTGGCCAGCAGTGGTTAGTCCCAGCTCTTAGGGTCTGTGAACTGTTAGGCAAAGGTTTTTGCAATGTTTCTGCCCTGCTTGTATTTTTCTGAATATTTATAGGCTGCTTCTCTGCAGTGACTTTCATGTTCGAGCTGTGTTGGCTGGCGCGGTGGAACGGGATGTAAATAACAGATAGAGTCACATGTTTTCCACTAGCCCCACTTGTTTGGCTTCCAGTAAAAAACAACACCGTGAGACACGTGTTGCAAGAAAACAACTGCAAGGCCTGACTGTGGACACTGAAAATGGTGTAATTGTATTTCTACACACTTGAATGTTTTCAAACACCCAGCTATTGTGAAACAAAGCCAACTGTTTGGAGATTCCAGCAGACCTGTGCAATTGGAACTTGTAGCTTTACTTAACATTTTAGGGGTCAGGATGAGAAATATTCCTTTCAAAAACTCTTGATGAGGGCAATGAAACACCAACAGGAGGAATAAGCCTGAAAAGACCACGCTGTGCTTTACCCTGTGATCAGTGCACCCCAAAGCAGGATCTCAAAGCTGAATCATTGCTGCACATGTGATCTATGGAGAGCACTGAGCACAAAGGTTCTGCTGCCGTTGGCACTTTAAGTCATATCAAACAGCATGAAGAAATCAGAAAAGCACACCAACTTCCAAATAACTTCGACAGCTGTGCATAAGTGCAAACGAGGCTTCACATACATCTTTGTGTTTGGGCTGGTTTCTTAAGCTCGGCATACTTTGACTATAACGAGATGGCATACTTATTTCTTCAGTGGGAATTAGTAGATTTGATACAGTCACAATGGGGATGTACCCCAATTCCAATGAACCCCAGGTCTCCATAGATCTAGATTCACTGTCCATGTATCACTGACTCCATGTATCACTCAACTCTGGCTGTTAGAAGGCTTGCTTATTAAAACACAAACACAAAGCCAGTTTTGTACAGGAGGGGAACAAGCTGATGGCAGAACGTAGAGCTGTTTGTGGAAATCAGGCCCTCATGGACTGCATCTGTCCAAAAAGGTTCCAGCAAGGGCTAAACAAAGGAACTAGCACCCGTTCTTGTGTTGACTGCAAAGTGTTCTCTATTCCAAACATTTCATATAACAGAGACCTGGATGTATGGCTGACAAGTCATCCAGACCAGAAGGTATCCACAGAGTCCCAGTGAAAGCACACAAATTAACCATTGACAAGACACAGCTATGAAGGAAAACAAAAGAAATAAAACAGCCTATAAAGATGCAAACTGCTTCTATTGCCCATGCCCTACAGAGTTATTGCCGATCCACCACAGCAACAAAAACACCACACTTTCTATACAAACCTTTTTTGTAAAGCAAGGTAGTTCTTTTAGTCAAAAACAATTTTCCATGAAAAACTCAGTAGACAGAAAATGTCTTTCATTGGTTCTCTTTGCTAATTCACTTTTAAGTATGCAAGAGAGGGAAAGATCTTTCCCTTTTTATCTTGTTCTGCCCATCCTTCCTGTATTTGAACATAAGAGGATTTCAGCAAGCATTAAAGCTGCAATACAGACTGGCTGAAATACGGGCACTGCAGCACACAGAGTACACCACAGTTATTACAGTGACCTTTCGTGATTATCTTGTACTCTGTCATGAGTTAAATGAGGTCATTACTGATGTTACTTGCATTCCTCTTCCTTGGCCCATGACTTCAAAGACTAATGGGCCCCTTTTGTCACTGAATTCTTGTCAAAACGTTCAGTCCAATCAGGCCCTTAATAACTGCATGCAGGATAACATTCGCAGATGAAAAGAACATGCAGACACATGCCTTATACATAATTAATCCTTCCAATGAACCTTCATGAATTTCAAAATTACACAAAATGGAACAAATCCAACAGATAGTCTCCTGTGGGCACATGAGGTCATGCATCCTGCTAGGAGGGTGAGAAAGTGTAATTCTAACATGGATACCCAGTAATGACTCACACAAAGTCAGGAACTAATTTATTTTCTTGTCCTACAGCTATCCCAAGCTCTGACGACGTTATCAAAATACCAAGAAACCTGCCTATCTGTCCAGAAGATGAGAACCCAACACTCTCACTGGGGTCTCAAGAAGTCCTGATCTCACTATCCTTGCTGCTGTTGTTAAGGTGGAAAACTATTTCAAATGTATTTTGCCATTTCTAGTTATTCACATGATCACGCAATGTTCAGATTTCTAACCAGAGCAGAAAGCTCTGCTCCCACCAAATAACCGGACTGGGAGAGGGGGTGGGGTGGAGAGAAAGATTTGTTCTTGGAATCACGTAAAAGTAGCGGTTGACAATTTTCTTTCTAATGAAATGTTTGCCTAATTCAGTCCTGGCAAAGCTGTGCACATGTGGCAGCCACATCAAAAGCAGGGGCACTGGCACAAACAGCAACATGGCCTGAAGTGGTTTGCTCTGCTTCTACATGCCAGCTGCGTGCTCAAACCTCAGCTCTCACACTTACACTGCTGTCCGAGCAATGATCAGCTCTGCACTGAGTAGAAGCTTTGTTGTGTTTGTTCAGAATCGATGACATGAACCTGAACTTCTAAAAATAACATTCACATTTTCCTCCTCCCTCTTAATTCCATATCAGTCTCTCCCTGTGTTATTATGGGTAGGTATCAAAACATGTCAAACATGCCAAAATGAATATTTTACATTTTATGGAATGTATTTGATAAAAACGCTCTCCTTCCTTTCAAGTAGACAGAAATGTTCTAAAAATCTTTATATTTTCAATGAATGAAAACATCATTCTCCATCCAGCTCCGTGCATGTCTCAAAGCCAACACACATCCACAAGCGTTAAGTGAAAATCAAACAAAACATGTAAGATTAAAAAAAAAACAACAGATTTAAATGGTAACAAAACCACTTAATGGACACAAGAATTTCAAAAGTTGAATTTCTTGTAGGCAAAAATAGCAGGAATTGATTATTGAGACATTTTATCACAGAAAAACTCTAAAGGTCAGCAAGTTCTATCCCTTATGCAAGCTGGATAAATATTTCAGGACTATTCCTGAATGATTTCAATCTAATTTGTTGCTAAAAATGCATAGTGAAGGAAATTCTAAGCCTCCTTGGGTACATCTTTCAGTGCTTCATAACTTTCATCATTTGATTTTTCCTAATACGTTAAATAAATCAACGTGCAACTTCGCAGTAATTGAATCCAAACACATTTTGACAGGAAAAAAATAAATCAGTGCCTTCCTTATAGAAGTTCTTACAGAAAGCAAAGGTAACCAACTCCTAAGATAAGTGTATGGTGCTCTCACAAATACGTACCACAAGATGATGTTCACTTTGTAACCATACTTGACTCAATTTTGGCCTGGGAACTTCTACAAGTTCCACATCCTTTTCTTCCCTCTCATTGACTTGCCAGGTCTCAGCACAACGCTTTGCATTTGGTTTCACTGGAATTCAGCTTCTTCATTTTCGAATCTCTCTTCTACTTATCAGAAAGTTTTGAATTCCATCATCATGCTAAAGAACATCTGCAGCCCTTCCCAGCTCGCTCCTATTTGCAAACCTCATACTTCATATTTTTAGCACATAATCCAAGATCCCACTAATAGTGTTGACCATATGTGAGTGCAGAACAGTCAGCTACAAAATCGCCCTTTGAAATGCCCTCCAAGTCTGACATCACACCTTGTTAAATCATTAATATAACATCTGCCACACCCACAGCCGCATATCTATGTTACGATCACTTAATCTTGACCACTTTTCTCTACTCTGACATTTAGATCCACTGTCAAAGGCCTTACTTAAATTAGGGCCTATCACATCACTGGTTTCTCCTAACCCACTGTCCTGGATGTCCAAGAATAAACGAAAAACTGGAGAGCCAATATTTACTTTCACTCACACCAGGATGTTGGCATCCAGCTGAAAAAGCAGTCCACACAAATAACATCTATGCACTTATCTTACCTGAACAGTTCCGGACCTGTTACCAGGCACCGCAGGCCCAAAGCACCAAAAGAAGCCCTACAGAGTAATTGCTCCTTGATGCTCTTAAACAGGCACCCACAGCACTGTGGTTAGTGCAAAGAAACAACTACAGCTCTGTTTAACCGAACACATGGCATGGGAGGAGGCACTAGTAACATCAATAGCCTGTTTTTATGTCATAGTCCAGACTCAGAAGCACTTACCCATGAGTTAGGAGACGTGTGCTGAAGCTCTTTTTCATGCAGAAACAATCCAAGCCCACAAAACCAAGTGGTTATAGACTCAAAGACCAAGGACGAGACACTTAAAACCATCACCCACCGTTGCAAAACAGTGTAAAGCACAGGGCAGCTGTCAAAGCAAGAACTCCAAGCTGCATTTCTGAAGTTAGAGTACCCAGAAAGCCAGCCCTAAAAAAAAATAACAGCAACTCTCAGAAAGAAGGAAAGAAACCACGTTACAGTGAGACTTTGTCCCATTCCAGTATCAGAATGCTGAGAAGGTGCAATAAAATCTAAGGACCACTCTTGAAAGAGAGATGCTTCAAACTAAGCATCAGACAAGGCTGAGATAAAAGCATTCTGTTGGAAAGTTTATTTACAGAGAGACTGAATTAGCAGAGAACTTAGTACAAAAGGAGTATAGCTTCCACTGCTAACAGAAATCATAGGAATTAGGTCTGGTATGCACAAACCAGTTAGAACTATATATTTTGCCTTCAACTGTTAAAGGGACAGAACTGTAATCAGAAGTAACCACATGTACATTTGCCCTTCAGCCATGGTATGTAAGTACAAGGGACTGGAAAACAGCAGTTCATAGCAGGCTGCGCTTAAACCCGAGGTTTTCAGTTTCACAGTGGTTAGATCTAGTTCAGAGAAATAAATTCAGAAAACAAACAGCAAAATACATAACATCACAGAAGCAGAGAGGTTAACACACTCCATAGTTATCAGATTTGTCACTATTGTAAGTTAGAATAACAACTGTCTGCTGGTAGCACACTTTGAGAAGAAAGGTTTATAACATTGTCCCCAGCTGACAGCCCCACAGAAAAGGATGTTTTCAAAACAAAACCCACCCTTTGTGAAAGGGAGACAGAAGGTCATCAGCCTCCCTAAGGAGCCCTAATCAGTCCGAGATAAGGGCAGGGATGTTGCTGAAAGTGAGCTCTCGCCCAGCCCAGCCCAGCCGCCCGCTCTGCTCGCTGTCCTCACCGCAGACGTAACCTTGAAGGACACATCATGTGCTGCTGACTCACGGCATGCTTATGAAAAATAACAACACGGATTTCTTCCTGTCTTCATCTACACTTAGTCTGTCACCCGCTTTAATTCATGGAGAGACTCCTGGGAGCATAAAGAAAGCAAGGCCAAACCTAGACTGCATCGGTACGTACTATGGACACCTGACCCCACACACTGCAGTATCCTCCTGAATTTCCAGGCAGATACTTGCCCTATGTGGGATGATGCCATTGTTCATGGGCACCATGAACCACAGCATCTCAATCACAGCCTTCAGCTGGTGGTATCTCCATACCCATTCTAGACATGGATCTGAAATGCCAGAATTGCCAGCCTCTGTAATGAGGGTGGGATAACAGATGTGAACAAATCACTGCAAACCAAAGCTCCAAAATGAACGAAAGTAGACAGTAAGACAGCTAATTGGGCTGTCCAGCCACCCCAAAACACTGTCCCCAAGCTAATCTCCTTGTGCCTCTGATGCCTAGCAGCCTTAAGTAGCTCCTATCAGTTATTGGAGACCTGCTTCTACACCACTCACTATCCTGACAAAGCATTTCATGTCAGTATTCCAGAAGCAAAGCGCCAGTCCCTCCACAGACTATATCTGTTACCGAGGTTCTGTCAATGAACTTTATTTTGCCCCATCTCAATATCTCCCATTAATGAATATGAGCCCCAGCACCAAAAGGCCAGGTCTGATGGCAGGATAACATTTTCTGGCTATGCTGACATGATTTAGAAAAAAAATAAGGTATCTTGCAACAGTTTGAATACGAAGGCTGTGGTTGTTATGAAGACAGAAGTGACATACCCCTTCAAATCTTAGCTTCCAGAGACGTAAAAAGGCAAAATGAGGCTTAGACTAAATGATGTGGTTCTTTTTTAAAAGCAGAGTTTGAACATCAGTACCAGCAAAGCATTTTCCTTCAGAGCTGCAAACAAACCTTAGACATCATCACTTTCAGAGATGGAGTTGGTCCTTTCTACAGTCCCTCTTTTGTTAACCCTAAAGAAGAGGATCAGCCCCCCCAATTTCTCCACAGATTATTACAGACTGCACACTGGGGGCCCTCAGGAACTCCAAGTGAATGCTGAGATTCAACCCTCAAGTATAATGTTTCCAAAAGACTTTTCATGGAGCCATAGACAAAGCATGCCACTACACACACAATTACCAGCACTACCGGCATGCCCATTTTCCACTCACAGATTCACGAGAAAATCTCAGGAGCCTCTACAGGAGACAGAGGCTATTAGGCAACTACTGAGCTTTTATACTATGTTTATTTTGGGTGGAAAAGGCCACATCATGTAAGCAATAACAAAACTGCAATGTGGTATAACTTGGTATAACTACTCGTAACTCAGTGCCTCACTGGAACAGCTAAGCTGGCCCAAAATCATGAACCAGCCCATCTCCATCCTCTGCTCATCTTCTCTGTTTCTGGGATTTCTTCACTGTTTCTTCTAATTTCCCTCACAGTAGCAGATTCGCTTTGGAACCAGCCTCAGGGAGAAAGGTAGAGAATGAACGCATCTCACTTTAAATTGTCAGCATCTCAATCCCCGCAGCAGAAATAAACATTTGCAGAGCCCAAGAACTGCAGGCCTTTCAGTTGGAATCCTTCTATGTGAGACTAAATTCCGGGCCACTTGTGTTTGGGAAAAACCTGAGAGGTTATTTACTTATTTGAGAGATGGGTTTGGTTTTACCATGCAGGTCAAAGTGCCATCATTTCCCATCAAGTTCTGCCTCTTAAAGTTTCCCCTGCAATTAGAGTTAAATCAAATCCTGCTCCCTCCCCGTCCTTAATACTGGAAGCATCGTTCACTTGAACAGTTTCAATGCTCTTCTCCAGGGCTTTTTATTATTATTATTTCTGCAGTAGAGAGAAAGAAGGCCATGCATCTGCCTATGAATAAGTAATTAACTTATTAAGATCTTCTCACTTTTCCATAAAGTTGGAGGCTGGCACAATGGGTCAAAAAACCAGAAGGTATCAAAATCAGGCTTACTGAAATACAGGTAGGTGGTTCGAAAGTTTCACCAGGTGAGCTCAGTGGCAATTTGGGCATCCAGCAATGCATTTATCTCAAACCGATATCAGCATAACCTAAAAGAAAGCCAACAACTTCTACGTAAGGTAAAAGGGATGAACATTCATTATGTCAAATTTCCATTGTGGTTGGTGCACGGGGCTTTACACAACAGGTGTGTAAATCCCCATTTCACAGACAACATGCATTTTTGTTTGCCAAAATGCTTTTTCACTGCTTAAATAGTTTAGCTCAAATTTACTCCATGGTTTAGAATTTCCTAAAAGCAAACCAAAAGTTGTTGTTGTTTTCGAAATAAGCTGATTTTGTTTCTAAAGGCTACGACAGAAGGAAATGTGTTCCTATTTTCCATGTAATATTGTGATTTAAACAGTGTTTCTTTAAAAGTATTCTTTTCTCCCACTTCAAAACTCTGAACGCTAAATCCAGACCAGTATCTAAGACTGAAGGCTTACAACAAAGTGGCTGACAAAAAGGAAATTAAGCTTTCATTGCCACAATGAGTAAAAAAGCAAGTTGAAGGAGGCTTATAAAGATAAAATATATAAAGTGAGGAGGGAAAAATATTGAAAACATGAAAGGGTTAAACAGGTATGGGATATCTTCAGGCACTGGATGCAGGAACAGAAAGGCTTAAACTAAACAAGAACATTTTAAAGGCGCAATGGATAGAGAGCCAAGAAAAACCTTAGAAATAAAAGCAAAGCAATGGGATGCTCCAGGGATTTGCTAAGATCACCCACAGGCAGAACCCAGCTCTAGAGAAATTCACCTGTCCCTGCTAACAACATGGAGAGGGCAGATTTTCATTACAAGCCTCCCGTTACTCTGTATTTAAATTCAGGCCCTAATTATCACTTCTCTAAAATCTCTGTCAAACATTCTTACTTTGTGCTCCATTTATAGCACCTGCTCATTTGATGAATGCCATTAGACAATGCATCCCAGTACCTCAAAATCAAACCTGCAGTCCACAGAAGAAGCCATCTTAAAGTCAGATCAGTGACACAGCTCTAGAGCTGCAATTTGCAGGGCCACGCCATGAACATGCCAGCCTGAAATAACGCTTTGTTTTGGGCCTCTACTGGGTAAGCAAGCACAGTCAGAAGTCTATGGGCTGCTGAATTCAATTATGGTCAGATTTAGCTTTCAGATGTTTGTCTAGCTCCGTTGTGTTGGAAGGATGATAGCCAATAACACCAGCTCTGAATGCTCCCAGATTCAGAGCATCCTCTTTCTTGTAGCCATAACAGGGAGATGTTTGGTCCCCCCTTTCATCTCCCACTCATCCAACATTTTAATACACACAAACCTACTCCCATAGCCAGGGAGGCAAGGAAAAGGTCAACAGACTCCTCTGCTGCAAGTTAGTTTGTCAAACTCCATTCTCGGCAGCACGACTTCCCATGTTAATGCAAGTGTTTGCCTCTGTGCCAATAGCCCCTATTGTGTGCATTTGTAACGTAAGATTTACGGTAAAGCCTGCAACATTTTTCAGGCATAATAAGCATTTATTCACCATCCCAGGTCTATAAGCAGAGTCCTGACAAGTAATTATTGACACATTGTGCAGAAAGAAAAGCAGTGGGCGAGCTGCTGTTGCGAATGGCAGCGTGGGCAGGGGGAGGGAGGGGCTGTGTCAAAGGAGTGACAGCCTTGGTGCCCAACATTGTCAAAGCCAACGCTGACTCGCACTGTTCTGCATGCCTGACTGTATTTGTGCTCCCTGTCACTCGGGTGTGACATGCCAAAACATGAGGAGCGCTCCTTTTCTCATGCTAATACTTTGTAATGACAGCTTTGTGATCCCCACGCTGTGTTCTGCTCAACAAGTCAAGGTGTGACAGCAGCAGGCCCCGCTGACAGCCAGCACCATGCTGCTATTGCCCACACCACGCTCTTTGGACTACAAGGGACCCAATGCCTGCCAGAACAGCACCCCACTGAGCCCACATCAAACACATGCCTACCTGCTGGCACTGCCCTGGTCCCAGCACACCTCAGCCTTCTAGCCCCTTTGCTGCAGGAAAGACACCGAGGTCCTGAAGCATATCCAGAGAGGGGCAATGAAGCTGCGAAGGATCTGAAGCACAATGGGGGGCAACTGAGGGAAATGGGATGGTTCTGCCTGGAGAAAAGGAAGCTCAGAGGAGACCTTATTGCTGTCTGCAAGTCCCTGAAAGAAGGCTGTGTGAGGTAGGTACCTGCTCCCAGGTAACAGCAATAGGATGAGAGGTGACAGCCTCAAGTTGCACCAGAGGAGGTTCTGGTTGGCAATTAGGAAATGTTTTTTCACCAGGAAGGTAGGAGAGTCACCTCTGGAGGTGTGGCACAGAGCAACACAGTTAGAAGGCGTGATGGGTATGGGTCAATGGTTGAACTACATTATCCTAGTGATCTTTTCCAACCTTAACAATTCCATGATTCTATAGCAGTCCTGGTGCAGGGCCCTGTGCCACCCTGAGATAAGAAGGGAAGGAACTGGAAAATCTGCTCCCAGGTCAAGTCTCACCAGATCCTTCTCTCTTTGGGGTCCAAACCTGATTGCTCTGTTGCACAAGGAACAAGCTGCAAGCTTCAAACTAATCCTCATAACCATGTTTTAGTGCAACTGCTAAGCTCTGCTTAGGATTAATACAGGCTCTGAACGGCACACGGTATCACCAGACAGGATTAGGATGTATTAGCAAAGCAGTGGAAAGGAAGGCTGCACGATGCCTACATATGTTGTAGTTGGCTGTAAGACTGTAAGTCACATTAGCACCAAGTTCATCCAAAACAACAAAGCAGCTCTAAAACTGTGCTTTATATGCGAAAGAAAGCTGGGCAGGAAAGGGCAGAGTGCAGCCTGCCTAGACTAAGCAATGTGCTGGCTTCTTGGGATTTGGAGTTTGCATACAGGCTGGAGAAGCACATGAGCTTGGCTACTTACATGAAGTTTATCCAAATGATCCAAAACTCAGTGCTCAGAGCCGGGCTAGGAATCTTGCCAGAAGGCTCCTTCACAAGATTTACGGTGCTTCCTGCTTCTTGTTCCCAGGCAGAACCAGGAAGAGAACAGAGTAAAAATGGAAAATGTTTTTCAGAAAAGTTATGAATCTATTTGTCAAAGGTCAAATAAGTTCACAGTAAAAGGTTCTGTGTGATCTTTATGGTCTTTTTTTTTTTCTCTTTGCTTTTCAAAGTTTTATCCAACAGCTGAGTGAGAGAATCTGAAATTTGAGTGGTACTAATGAGAAAGACAAAAAAACAAGTTAACTACAGTTCAAAAGCAAAGCCACTGCGTTAGAAAGTTCCAGCTACTTTCTGCAATTATTTTTTATCCCAGGAGACACCACTGGGGACCAAGAAACACATGACATTGTGTATCCCATACACAGAGGGATAAGCTGCTCCATACAGCTTAGTCCAAGATACCAGCACGCTAAGCACAGGTCAGGGGAAGAGGGGGACTTGAAAAGCATATTATGATCCAAATTCCAGCATCTCAGAGGTTGGGATTTTCAAAGATGACTGTGACATCTGGAGACCACAGTTCCCTGCAGTGGTACCACCATCTCATGAATGCACCGAGCACACTACTATCTTTTTCCTGCTCTATCACCCCACATGTCAGTTGCAGCTGAACCATGATCTGCTGAGCAGCTGGGTGGGGAGGGAAGTGCAGTGGTACCACACAGCAGGAGCGGTGATGCTCAAAGGACACTGCTTGGAGGTACTCATTCAGCTGCAGCCCAGAGCTGAAGCCCAAAGCTATCAGAAAGCCCAGGGAAGCAGACAGCCATTCCTGCCATGTGATTTAAGCCAGCACACATCCCTGCATGTCTGAACCCACAGGAAGTTCAGGTGCCTGCACTCACAATCCAGCCTTAAGAACAGCTTTGAAAGCCTGAAAAACACGGCCTATGGTTTTAATCATGAGGAAAAGCAACAGCTTTGCCTGCACCCTTCAATGTGCACATATGATTACATCAGCAAAGGCTATTCCAAGATTATCCTCAGTTTTGCATTCCCAAACCTTGCTTTACCCTATCCTTCAAGATTTCTGTGCAACTCCTTTAGTTGGATTCTAGCTCTGGTCTCCTTGAGATGGGCAGGATAAAAGTGCTTCAAAGTGGGTTTGGGCATTGATCAAAGTGTTGATAAAGTCTGAAAACTTATTCATTCTACTGTTCCACATCAGACAACTCATTTGCTCCTACAAAATCAAAATACCTGTAAGAACTCTGATTTAGTATGAGACTGGATTCAACACTGTTGCACAGGAAGGGCTTTGTAAAGCTTCAGCCAGATTCACTGTATGAGCAGATGAAACAAAGAAGTAATATTTAGATATTGGTGTGGGCTATAAGCAAGCAGTCCGTGCACTGGGGTGTCTGATTCTCTTCCTGGTATCTAAGAGCTGCCCAGCATTTTCCAATCAAGACTGAAAACTGAAAGGAGAAATAATTTCAGTACAGTGGCCTTTACCTGCAAATACCTATTATTATTCTGACTTCCAAAGCCCTATCTTTTCCAACAGTATGCCTCAATCTTTGGGAATAACAACTTTTAGTCAACTATAAGCTAGGCTCACTGTTTCCGCACCAGTACATCCCTATAAAGAGAAAACTGAGGGCACTAGAAGGTCTGCACTGACATTCACACTTTTCACCTCTAGTTACTCTTTAGGTTTAGCCTGATAACCTTTGTCTTCTTAGAATCTGGGCTTCACAAGGAAAACCTAAACAGGGAAGTGCAATTTCACTCTCTCTCACCTCTTTTTTCTTTGCCCTCCCTAAGTTAGAATTTCCTAGACACATCTCAAATGCCAGGGATTCCAGATAGGCCATGACCACAGGACTCAGACTTTTGATACACATACATTTTCTTCAAGAGGAAATGGGAGCGCTAAAAGAAATCTGTGTCAAACTCAAGAGGAGTTTTACATCAAGCAGAGAGCTCCTCTGGCCAGGGCCCATCAGGATTCTGCATGTCTCCAGCAACTAATCAATGTGCTGATATAAATCTGCTTCAGCCATTTGGAATTGCTCTATTAAATTGCCCTGTTATTAGATATTCATTTTATATTTCCAATAAGACTCTGCTCTGCAGCTCACCCTGTTTCGGTGCTTCCCAGGGGGTGGCAGGTGTGGGAGAGGATGCAGCAGCATGGCACAAAACTCGGTCTGGTTTTAGGAGCACCAGCACAGCCTGTGGTTGCAGTTGGTCCACGCGATTATGAGTCAGAAGCCAAGATTTTCTGTAAACAGATGGAAGATATTTGCCAAATAAATCATGGTTTAATCAACAAAAGAAAACCTTTGATTTTGCTTAATCCATTTTCATTTAATTAATGCAAAGGCTGCAGGACAAGAGGGTATTTTACTGTAAGTGTTGCCGGGAGTACTACTTTTGGCAAGGCTTCCATTGACACTACAACAGGCTGGAGGCTGAATGACAGGCTTCTACGTTTGTGTTGTCACATGCAGTCACATGTCACCAAGCTGCCTTGGGGCCAGCAGGAGCTTCAGAATTGCCAATTTTAATCAAAGGCATTACGTCCCAAAGGCAACTTGTCCTGCCCATCCACGGGGAGAGGTGCTGCCCAGCATGGGAACTTCCAGCACGCTGTGCCAAACACAAAGTCTGACGCTTCCTTTTAGTGTGAAACCATTTGGAACATGTCTCTGCTGTTTTTTTCCCCCTCTTAAAGTGATGATATTGATGGATGACTAAGGTCCTGTATGTGGCAGCCACGAGATACACAAACACACTGCTCAGTGAGGGTAAGCCTGTGATGTCTATACAGTAGTGTGCGTTTTTTAGCCCATTGTTAAGGGAGACTGCTTTTCAACAGGCAGACAGGGCACAGCTGCTGAGCTCTCTGGAAGCAGTTCAGCTTGCCCCTGGGGAACAGCAGCACGGACTGCAGGGCAAGAAGCGTGCTTTCCAATTAACATGCAATTATGGCAAATGCATCCACCTATTGCCTCAGACATCAGGAAAGCTGAAGTGATGAGAAGCCAGTAGTCACCTGTCACTGTTAGGAAAAGTGATGAAACCCATGGGGCTGTTCCACAGCACATTGGTGGGCAGCAGAGCAAGAGGAGGGTGCAATGACCAGGGCTGGGACACCCAGCATGAGGCCATCAGGGGCTAAACTGCAGAAGAGATCACAGAATTGCAGAATGGTAGGGTTGGAAGGGACCTCAAAGAGCACCCAGTCCCAACGCCTGCCATGTGCTGGCTGACTCCCAGCTCAGGCTGCCCAGATCCCATCCATGGCTTTGGACATCTCCAGGGATGGAGCACCCACAGCTCTGGGCAGAAATGCCAGGGCCTCTGAGTAAGGAATTTCTTCCTTACATCTGACCTAAATTCAACTCTTTTTGTTTAAAGCCATTCCCACTTGTCCTTACAGTCTCACTTGTAAGACCATGTAAAAAGCTGCTCCCCTTCCTGCTTATCAGCTTCCTTTAAATACTGAAAGGTCAAACACACAGCCCAGAAGAGCACCACACAAGGAGTGTATTTAGTCCCGTCAAACTTCAGCATCAGTTTAAGCCAATGCAGATGTCTTTTTAACTCCAGTGCTCACAAACAGGATTGTTTGCTAATTATTAACAGAAGCCTGCAGCTGAAAGCTCCCTAAAGTTCCCCCTCACTCTGTGTTGGGCAGTGCCAAAAGTCACCACCTCCATCAACCAACTACCCCCAGCACTCAATAAAACTATGCATGAATAGAAAAGAATGGTAAGGTTTCCCCAGAAGCTATGGCCACCACAAGAGAGAAGCACAAGAGGGCATGCAGAAGGCAAGGATGTTTGCAAAGTGACACAGCAGGGGGAGAAGCAAGAACAGCCCCCAGGTCTGAGGTCACACTGCATGTCATCGTGTGCACACAACCTGCTCGAGCATGCTACAGGTACACACACACATATTCCTACTGAAAAGTTAAATTTAAATGAAAAATTGGGTAATTACCGACATCCTGAAATCATCTAAAAGTCAGTCTTATGAAAATTAAAATGACTAAAAAGAAATCCAGACGAATTACGGCTGGACATACATTTAAAGTATCTTGACTTCAACTCTGCCCTGGAGCAACACAAAACACTTTGGTTACGGCACTGCAGTGTTTTGTCCCCAGACTTACTTATGCTTCGTGGTGTTCGGGTGTTTTTGTTTCGGGGGTGGGTGTCGCGTTGCTTTGTTGTTTGCTTGTGTTTGATTTCCTAATCTGAGCAGGTCTGGTTCCAAACTTCTTTGGATTAGGTTCACATTTGCCCCTAACTTTTACATTCTTTTTGCATTTTTTTGTGAGAAGACTGAAGCCAGTTGATGGTTCATATTTCACACTTGGGAATGACAAGATCACCAAGGAAAATAACTATTTTATACATACCAATATTCTGGCCTGAAAACACTCTGGTCTAATCCAACATTTCCTATCAGGGCTTTTTGTTTTGGGTGTGAGCTATCACGCTGATTGCTCACGCCATTGGGAGCCCAAGGCGCACACATTACATAGCACTGACAGTCATCTAGTTTACAGGTACACATAAAGGTCCACCCAGATCTTTCAGCACCAGACCCGACCCTCTGCCAGCTGCAGGGGAAGGTCCATAACCCAGTGCAGTGGAGCCAGCACAGCCTGGCTGGCCTCAGCGCTTTTGAGAGTGCCTGGGGAATAATTCAGGTACGTAATCAACTGGTCCAGAGCCCTGTCTCATGTTAGTACACGATCATGATTTCAGCAATTATGGTATATATATGGAGAAACAAGTATTTGTGACAAAAGGAGGAAGATCGAGTGTCCAACTGCAAATATCTAGTGGAGAAAGTGATATCTCCGTTTCTTTACTAGTGCACTGATTTCCTGAGTGAAGAAATCCATTTTGTCAGCCTTGTAAGCTCTCATTCCCCCATTCCTCTTAATTACACCATACTGCAATTTAACAGCAATCAGCAAGAGGCCTTGCAGAAGGCAGCCATGTTCCAGGGTAACTGTGAAGGGTTATAAACTTGCAAAGATCAATTTTATCAACATTGAACATAATGCATCTCAAGTTCAGAGCCTTCCAAGTCCTGCTGAGCTATTCTATTTTCCAGAAAGCAAATGACTTTGAAACGTTCTCTTCATCTGAAACACTTATCTAGCATCTATTTACATGCAAATATAATAAAGTAGTATTTGCTGCTAAAGACAAGATCACTCTAACCCTGCTGTCATGGAACTGGTTTTCTCTTAGCAATCATTTTTTTTTTCTTTAAATAAAATTATTCTAAAAATACGTCAGCACATAACAGATCCTTGTTAGTCAGGACAGCCCAATGAGTCCAATGAAGCAGCACCAGGCAAACCAAGATAAGTGGGACAAACAAAAGTAGCTGAGCTATCTTTGGGTTGATCCAATTTCCATCAAATTCAAACTAAGGGAAGGCAAACCAAGGACATCCTTCACCTTCCTTTATCATTATAGGTTTACTTTATTCTTAGTCCTCCCCTTGTGCCTCTGTGGAAATATATATTAAATAGCCCAAGTTTTCCAGCCATAATAATTCACTTGTACACTTCTAAGAAATTCCATTAGTTCATGATATCCTTTAATTTAGCTTCGCAACATCTGGTGAACACAACAACAGTACCACATGCAAAAATAACCCGTCAAGTCAAACTTCTCCGAGGTTTTTAGGGAAGACAGGGGCACTGTGGGAGAACCCAACACTGATCAGCACAGAGCAGAAGTTGCAGTTCACCCCAGGAATGCCAGAATGATTAAAACCACTTTAAAGCATTTTGTCTCTAATTTACGATGGCTGATATAATTGGTGGCATGAAGAAACAGCCTGACTGCCCCAAAGCAGGACAAAGCCAGCACAAAGGGCACAACTTTGCTCCCACTGAAATCACTGACAGCACTGCCCTTGTCTGCAATAAAGCATAATTTAGATTCTAAGTCTAAGTTGATCACGTGGTTTGAAAGTTGCTATAATGCTTTCCTTTGCATTCTCCACCTCCTGAAAACACCCACACATTGATAACATGCATGGTGAGCCCAGGCTGACCTCCCCTCCAGCCCTGGCAGCACTGCAGATCTGTCCCACTCCTGTCCTGCTGCCAACCGACAGCCTCTGTGTTAAGTGCTTTTTCATTATAACAATAATTTATTCATTAATGCTAACTTAACCCACACCAGCCTGAGGAATTCCAGAGTAATAGTGCAATTTGGGCTTACATCTGATCCAGCCTACAGCTGCAAAAAAGAAAGCAGCTTCAAATTGCATGTAGTTCCTTAAAAAAATACACACACACAAACACAATACAGAAATATTAATTAATGTTTCTCTGCTTATCTGTTCTTTCAGTGCTTGTTCAGTCCTCCTGGCTAGGACAGTTCCATATACATTTAAAATATCAATCTAATCTCCCCAAAGAGCTATTGATTTATCAGCTCCATCTCTGTGTTGCTATTGAATGCCTTCAGAAACCTGCCAAATATGTCTATCCTTTCCACTGCTTCTATCAGTCCTCTAGCCTCAATGTCAGCTCATCTATTGATCTGAAAGCAGTTCTGGTCTTCCAGTCTACCAGCCAGTCTCTCTCTTCATATTGTAAATGTGCTCATAATTGGCACACTGAACTAGCAATCGCACACCAAACCAGCACTCCCACCTCAGCAGAATTCATCTAATCTGTTCAGTTCCTCTCGAATAAAACTCGTGAAATGAAACTGAATTGGGCGAATGGAGAGAGAAGTTAAAAAAGGAGGGGAGAATAAAGAAGAAGGAAGAATCCCCCCTACTATATATTCTGATTTGGTGGGGATTCCGCTTCTACTACTAGTCAAAGACTGACCTATTCCATCACCATTTACCTATTCATGAGTGCAATTGAACTATAATTATTAATTGAGCATTATTTGTCAGTGTTCAGCCACTTACAGCTTATCTAACAAACTTCTGCAAGAGCACCAGGCAGAAAGTGGAGCTGTCAATTGCTCCCCTCTGGGACATCAGGAAACGTGTCAGAGCATGGTAGCCTGCAGCAGAGATGCCCTGCTCCCATTACACCATGATTCTCATCCATCTTTCTGCTGATAATGGAGAAGTGACACTCTCTGCAGAACTCTGGTGCTTCATTGGCTTATACACAGAGCTCCTTGCAGGACTGAGGCCTCCATAATTAGTTGATATACACAACCAGAAAGAAGCTTGAACCAAATCTTGCACTCAGGTTCTTTACACAATAGGAAGCCACAGAGATGTGACTGGTCCTAAACATGCCTTAGCTTTCTCACCACCTCACACAGATTTGCATCTCGGAACTCAAATATTTGATGTACCCAGAGGTAACTCCCCCAGATCAGTTACTGCTGTGAAGAACACCATCACCTGGAGGGAACCCTGCATTTCTTTACATGTCAAACTGTTCCACAATCACAATCTCTCCACTAAGATGCAGAGGGATTATGCTTACAGTCTGTCATAGAAGTTGCTGGGGCATAAAACAAACTCTAAACAGAGCAAAATCTGAACAGCATCATGAAAAATAAATGTCTAGGAGATTAATATTTACACCACATTTACAAGTGGTTAATAAGTAAGCTGATCTCTCTGTCTGTGATCAGAAGTTATAGAAAATGCAGAAGGAATTCAGGAAACAAAGCTTCTGGGCATCGGCAAAATAGAAAGGAAATTAAAACAAGCAACAGTCATCAAGGATTTCAGACCCACGATCAAGGCAAGAGTCTGCAGCAAAAGGAAGGATGTGTTGTGCTAAGCTTGGCTAAATCACTCCTGGAAAAGTTCCCCTTTGATGGTTTATTTACAAACCAGAATTACAGTCATACATGTCCTTCTAAAACCACTTCCTTCTAAGAAGGATCCATACAAGGGTCTGGAGAGCACCTCCACAGCAGGGCAAAGCATGTTCTGCACTGATTTCACAAATCTCCTGCCCCTGCAGCACATCCAGCTGCTCATGTCTCATACATAACCAGCCTGCTGTTGTGTCCCCATCGGGTGACAGAGGTGGGACACATCCTGGTCCCCATGGAAAGGCAGCAGCGCTGGGCTCTTCTCTGGGCATGCTCAGCTCCCACATAGGTCCGGGTCAGAACTCCATGTTTTTGAAAAGGTTTTACAGAAGATGTTTAAATATTTGCTTTTTTAGTGTCTGTGGCTTACAACACCCACTTAGAAAATGGAAAATCGCATTCCTTCCCCCTTCTCAGAGCACGCATCCCACCAGGCTGGCACACACAGGGAGCAGGGCTGCCCACAGCAGCCTCAGCCCTATTCTCAGTTCTCCTCTTGGTGGTCAGAGGCATGAGGTGGCAGCAGCACATGGGGCAGGCTGCCTGCCCAAGTCCTCTCCTAGAACGCCAAACAGCACTGCTGCCTGCAGTCAATCTGCGCACCAGCATCGCATCCAGTAAGGAATGGCTGCCTGAGGCCCATTGGACAGACAGACAGCAGAGAAGCTTGTGGGAGGAACTGGAACATACTAGGTTTCCCAAGCCCAAAGTTGATATATATTGCTGCACCTTCTTTGTATCACACCAGCAAAAATTGCACCAGTCACCATTCTGCTTTTATTGTGGCAACTGCAAAAAGGGAACACATTTTCTTGGGTCATACCCAAAAAGGCATCTGCCCCTGAAAAAACCTGCATGGGATGCACCTTTTGTAGATCTGTGTGTGGATTCTAGGACTTGGTAAGAACATGCCCCAAGTGAATTACGCTGTTATTGTAAAGTAATGCAGCTAATGCTGCAAACCTGATTGGACATGAGTACAATCAATAGAGATAAGCAGAAGCAGCAGCCAGATTTGTTGAATAAATGAATTCTTGCAAGTTACTTGCTCGGCTGCTCCATCAATGACAATACTCACATCGATTTCAGTGGGAAGTGGGATCAGGCCCTGATTTCTGACACTGCAGATATCAGGACTCTGCTATATAACAGGTGATACAGAATTAATTAGAATGTATTAAAAGAAAAAGAAAAAAAAAAAAAAAAAAAGAAACTGTTCTCTGCTCTCAAACTTCCATGGACTCCTGCCCTACAATTCATCATCTATATTATTAATCTTTCCCCTGAACTGTAAAGCAACAGAACAGAATGGCAGTGCCAGCATTCCTGTTAAGATCTCACAGCCCTCGTTAATAAACTTAATAGAGGCACTGGAATATCTCAGGAGTGTAGTAGGTTACAGACTAAGGCTTTCCCAGGGGTGCAGTTTTATGTTTTTGTTTCACACAGAAGTAACGTACTTATTCCAGGATCCTACTTTTTTATATACCATTTTTGATCACTTGGTTATTCTCCTCTAGTGCTATCTGCAAATTGCCAAACACATAACTGCCCTCGTTTTCAAGCCAAAGGAGAAAAGAAGGAATTAAAACCAAGATTAATCTATTTGCATAGTGTGGGAACTTACTCCTTCACCTTCCAAGTACAGCACAGCATCCCCAGGTGCTGCAGAGATCCTGTCTTGTGCCCTGTAACTCCTTCCACAGAAGCAGGCGGCTATCAATAACTATAGGCTTAAACCAGCAAACAGCCACTTACCTTTGTAGAGGGGTAAGTTACACCCTGTATAAATGGCTGTAAACCCAGAACAGTTAAATTTCTTTTGCTTTCAACCTGTGCCAACAAAAATAAGACTAGAGTACGAGTGCTTGCATATCCTGCTGTAAGCAGAACAGCACTTTCAGATGAAAATAGGAGAGTGCAGAACAGAAGTTATGACTAGTACCTGCCCAGCCGATCACTAGCTGAATAAGAAGGGGAAGAAGTAAAGCCATATAATGTCGTTAGAAGAGAAAAAGAGACCACAGAGACAGTTCTGAGCCATAGTTCAGAATACAGCTTCACAAAGAGAGCCTTGAAAGAGCTCTCCTCCCATTTACAACCACTGAGGCCACTTCCCGCCCTCTTCCTGATGAAAAAGCATCTCTGTAGCAACTGTAGAATTTGACCCCCCAGAAGATCAAAGTTAGTATATTTTTCAGCTGCCTGCCACAGCACAATGAACAGAACAAACCTGAAGTTAACATGGAATCCCTAAGCAACAGGACGGAGCAGATGCACAAGAGTAGCACTGAAGGTTAGGGCAACGTGTTTACCTTTATATTTCATATTACTGCATCAAATGCTGCAGCTGGTGAAAAATAAGCTCACAATAAAGACGTTAAAAGAATTCTGCATCAGCCAAATTGTTCCTAAGTTTGTGGCAGAATCCCCATCAAAGTCGGTAGAAGCTGAGTTTGGATAAGCACAACTATTTCTGAAAACCTTCTGACATACATCAAAGGCACTTTAGAGATGCCTAACACTACAGTCCTATACTTTGGTGCTCATTTTAATGTCATTTGAAGTTTCCCTCATTCTTTTTTTAGTATTGTTTTTGAAAGTTATCAGATCTTGCTAGGAAAAAAATCATCTGGAAGCAGCGTGAATGTGAAGTAAATGGGGTACAAAAATAGAGGCCAATACCACACTTTGTACTATCCCTGGGGCACAAGGAGATGCACCCAGTAGTGTTTGGATTAAAAATAACATTTTGAAGCAATATGAATAACCCAGAACCATCAAAATGCAGTTACTTTAATTCACAGTTTTAATGTATTTATTTATTTCAATTAGACCACGATGGCTTCAGTTCATTACCTAGTTAATAAAGTGAATTAGATAACATTAGTGCAGCAATTAGCACTAGTGTTTTCTATTTTTCTAATAGTGTTCAAGATCTGTTTGTCAAGAAAGTAGAGCTGTTTGCAGGGTGGATTTAGTCTAATGTGATGGGTCAGTTTATGATTCTTTTTTAACTCCCCTCTAGGAAGGGAACAACTCTAAAAGCAACTTCACCAGCTCAGAGAAAGCAATTCCTTAAAGGATTCAGCATGACCCGTTTAAAAAACGCATCTGGTTTTGTCCCCACAAAGCTATATTCTATTTAACATTTTGCTAGACACTTTGTATTCACTGTCTTTCCTTCAGCATGGACTGCTCTGTAAAATACACTGCAACACTGGAAAGGTTTCAACCCAGGAAAGCTGTTAGGTTTCAGAGTTTGTAAATAGTCTTATCTAGGTTCTCAGTTCCTCTGTACTGGAGGGGAAACCAGACAAAACGAACAGGATCTGAGTAAAGTCAACAGCTCTCTATGTGGCAAGAACTCAAGATGCTTAAAAGAAGTACCTAATCAAAACTGCCTACATCATGCAAGACATGAATTTCTACAATAGCTACATTTAATGTATTTGGCATTTGTTTAGCTTCTGGAACTCAACAACTAGAAAACATACTTCCAATTTTCTTGTGAACGAAAGATCTTTTCAGAAAATATTTACAGTACAATACAATCTAACGTGTAGAAATCTCTGTTTATCTGCTTTCTCTGGTGAGTGACAAAAATGGCACTCCCAACTACAAACAAGAGGGTGTAAGAAGGGTTTTATGTAACATAATTATGTATACAGGAAAGCAAACAGAATTTGGACGAGAGCTTGAAAATGTTATGACAATCTTTGCAAGGCTGAATTTGCACATGTTGAACACTAAACTTGCTTAGATGCCATTTCCTTCTTTTTGAATTTCACACACTGATCACATGAACAGCTCCTTTGCATTTACCTTTCTCTGCAGCGTGCAATAACTTGAAATGGGCTCCGAGTTCCCTGATAGAAGTCACACACTTTTTGCTTGTTTCTTTTGACGATTACCCTCTTTTAACCTGGGCAGAGAGAGACAAAACAGAGATGAAAAAATGAAGAGCTCACTTTATCTCCACCTAGCAGGTTCTTTGGAACATGAAAACAACATCATGATCAGATGGATAATCTACAGATTACCAGAAGCAATAGAGAACGGATTTGTTTTTTCTCTGCATCGTCCATCCTACAGCCTTAGGAGTGCCCGCTCCATTTCTATTCCTTGTGAGACATCATGAAGTCTTCCCTTCCTCTGCTCCCACTTCTATACGATCTCACATCCACTCACACTCATTTTGCCCTCTGAACTGAAGCAATGACCCATTTCTTGTGATTAAATTAGTGTAAGTAATAAGATATCATAGATCTGATTGATTTCCCCAGCAATAGTTATTAACCAGCTCAATTCAGAGGAAAGCAGAGTCATTATTCTAAACATTGATTCCTGAACAGAACTGCAAGAGAAGGGCGTGCTCAGACACATGTAGCATGAATGCACATATAACATACTTTCTGAGATCCTATGTCCAGTACCAGGGCTTCCTAAGCCAGGAAGGCTTTACTGAATTTCACTGACCTAGATGGATTTTTCCTCCATTAAATAATCTAAAAGCTTTGCATGCCATGGCAAAGAGTTGCATAGCTTAAATCGTTTTTAAAGAATAACTTCCATCTGTTTATCTTGAACTTTTTCATTGCTATCTCATCTGAAGCCCTCCTGGTTCTTACAAGGGAGACAGAACCTACTCCCTGTAGGAGAAGAGCAAGCATATTATGTAACACAAAGAAATACAGTGTGGGTAGCCATGGCATTGTTCTCTAAGTATATTGAGAGATGCAAGAAATAAGGCCAGTAGAGAACAGAGAAAAAACATGACAGAAGTCAAAGAAAGTTCGCAGAGCCAGTGAATGAAAGTCGTACATTCAAGCCATTAGAAACAATAAATAGCAACAAATAGTCCCACAGTAGTTCAATTATACTGCCATCAGTTTCAGTTCTGGTCCAAATAGCTCTCTCCTCTTCTAGAATGCAAAATGAGATGTATTACACTTTAAAGAATCTGTGTGAGTGTATGTGTGCCTATGGGACTTTTTCAAGTCACTTATTTGTCTGAATGCCATTGATTTTTCTCCTAATTGTTACTCACTATGCTAATTTCCCTCACAAATCTCACATGCTATTGATCAAAAAGTAATAAACTCTCTAGCAAACAAAACAAGCATTATTGCAATGTTGGGAAAACATCATTTAATATCAATACCATATTTACAATTATCTTTAACCCAAATTTCACCCTCAATGCAATGCATAATCAAAATCAGAGAGCTCCAGTCAAAAGGGTAACATTAAAGGACTCCTACCAGGCAATTTTCTAGTAGATTATAAAACAGGCTGAAACAGAACAATCTTAACAGTGTAGGATATATAGTTAATGCCATAAATAAACACTGCTGAATAAAGCATTGCCTCCTTTGCCTGTCTCTTCTGTTATTTGGAGACAGTCACCATGAAGATAAAACAGAAGTAAGGGCAGCATTAGTATCTGTGCCAAAATAACCTATGGAGGACCATGCCTCATGTAAATTGTGGTTCCTGCATTTCTTTTTGTTGTTTTGTTTTTAATATAAGAACACACTGGATTCAATCCAGTTTCCAGTATATGTCTGCTGATTTTTCTCATCTTGATTAATGGTAGTAGTACCTAAATGGTAGTAATTTATGATCACAGTCTGAATGGATCTTGTTTCAAACACTAAGAAATCCTCTTAACTATCACTCCTACTTTTACCCCTCTTCCCCTCTCCCCCCTCCCGTTTTATGAATTTTGTCTTTAATTTCTTATTTTTTCCTAAAATAATTGCTCATTTTCTTCTCCATCAAAGGAAATTCTAAGCAAGCTCTTGCAAAGCCAATGAGCTCTACACAGTGAAATTAAGTGTGAAAAAGAAGATCAGGGCCCATAGGGCTCCAGAGATGTGTCCCAAATATGGACAGTTAAGGCAGACTTTTATTAAACCAAATAGAACACCTTCAACTCTTTTGTTTGTTTGTTTCCCTTACCTTGGTAGAAAATCAGCTGTTTGCACCTCAGTTCACTGTGCATGTTTCTGATGAACAAGGATAGGAACTTCACTTGGAATATTGTGAGCTGGGTTTGACTGCTGAGTGCAGAAAGACATCACTGGATGCAGATCCATCACAAATCTGAGAGGTTGTAGGGAAAGGCAGCCAGCCAGCCAAGGGCAAGCACACAGACTGAATGGCAGGAGCAAGACACATAGTTGTGAGGAACTCAAATTCTGACTGACATACCAGAAGATATCTCCATTTTGGCACCACGTCTCATCTTTATTTCAAATTTGAGCGTGGTTTCAGGTATTTTGTTCTGTATCTTCTAAATTCACAGGACTGGGATCTGATGTTCCAGTTCAGGCCTACTCTAAGGGAATCTAAGATTCTTCATTATCTTCTGATGGTTTTCTCTTTCTGCCCTCTCTGGACAGTTGGAAATCTATCTTTTTACTAGTCCAAGCACACTCAGATTCAAAGACATTATTTCCAAGCTGCATCTTTCCAAGAGCTACATGTCACAGAACGTGATGAACACAGAAATCTGTAGCGTGGGTGGATTTGTGAAAGAAGAGCTTTAGAGTGTGGCCTGCCATTCAACTCTGCACCTGGCAAAGAGTGAAAACAATCCTCGCAAGCCAACTAAAACAAAACAAAAAGCAGGAATGGAATCAGCAATCTCAGGGCAACTTTTGCCATAACCCTCCTAAGGTTTCACAGATCCCACATTCCCTCTGGCCTAAAGAGAAGCCAGGTTTCTGTCACTGCCCAAACCACCGGCTGTGACTGGAGCTCCTCCCAGCCATGACCGCTGAGGTGAAGGGCCCATTACCTCAGCAGCACAACATGGCGCCCCGCCAGCCGCAATGCACAGAGCTGAGGATCCAGTCCGGGGATTTTTTTTGCTTCTAAGAGGCAGAGAAAGAATTATTTTTGTCTCTGCCCTTATTTCTGACTAATTTCTGCCATCATACATCCCTGCATCCAGCACACCCTTAGGGAAAAGCAGACTATTTCCCTGGTGATACCAAGCTAAGGTGCAATGCAAACAGAGGTCGCTCAGACCAATTAATCTCACAGTATTAGAAACTCTCAGTCTGCTCCCAACACACTTACTTCAGTGCTATTATGAAAGTATGCAAATTTTTTGTAACAATCTGGAAGTAACAATATTAATAATGCTCAGTAAATCGATGGCACACCCTTCCTTGGATGGTTATGTTCACTCCTCAACTCCATTTCCCAACCAGATGTAGCGGAAATAAGCAGCCTAAGAATGGACAAGAAAAGGTTTTAGATTGAGGGAAAGACTTCCATATGACACTGGTGAAAAGATTTGATTTAGTGAGAAGATCAGGCAGAGTGAGCAGCAGAGAGCACAGCGCATGTGTTCTTTTTTACCCTTCTAACACAGAAACAAAGGAACATCAGGTAAAGATGAATGAAAACAAATTCAAAACCAATAAAACGAAATTCTTTTCCCTATGCAGCCCACAACCAGGCTATGGAGTTGATTGCTTCATATAAAATAACACCAAGATAAGTATTTATAAAGGTCCAAGAAGGATTAGTCATTGGCATAGATAATCAAAACAATAAGTTACAACAAAAAGATAAAAATATGTTGAGCACGTGCCAAGTATTAACCGCCTGAGATAAAAATACCTCGTGCAAAATGCAATTCCTCAGTTATGGGGTATCATGTAGGGTTTCTTCTGAAGTGAGCTGGCTACTGATGGAGGCAGGATATTGGACTACAAGGCTTATGGATCACATTTGCTGAGGCGACTCATAATTTCTTATTTACTGATTCAGAGGGCAATAGGTGAAATAGCATAGTGGTGCCAGTCAGGCAGCCACTGAAATGCTTGCACCTGGGGTAATTTGAGCAAAGATGTCAGTGAATAAGCTTTAGACATTCCCCTGTGAACAAAGCACTCCTTTCTAACAAAAAATAAAACAACAACAACACAGTAGTTGTATCATGGAGGAAGCTGAGGAAGGCATGTACTGCTACTGTAGCTATGTCCAGCATACAATTTATGGCTCCTGGCACCTTCTGTACACGTTATAATAAATAAGAATTTGTGGCCATTCACCTAAGGAATGTACAAAGCCTACACACATCCTTCTCCATAGCAAACTATCCATATCTTTGCTTCTCATTTTCATTTCCAGGCAAAGACTGTCAAGGCACTCTCTCAAAACAAAAACAAAAAGAAAAGAAAAGAAAAGAAAAAGAAAGAAAAAAACTTAGGATGGGCTGCAAACAATTTTCATGTTCTGCAAGAAATGGATAAGAAAAATCCATACTCCAAACTATGGTCATGTTGTGCAAAAAAGACTTATTTCGTAAGAGATAAGAGTTACAGTCAAAAATAGTGCATCAATTGGCAGCCAGGGAATTTTTCAGGAATGCAGAGACTTTGGGTTGTGTCTTTGTTCTGAATGACTCAACACCTATCAATCAGGCTATTACCTGTCTCTCATTCTGGATTAAAAATTCTACCTTTTCTCACTTCTTATTTGCTGAATGGTTCAACTAAACAAACACTGGGCGCAAATAACTTGTGGTAACTTTTAATACATGTTGTGCGTTCAGCTCAAGGTTCATCCTGAGAGCTGGGTTTTGCTCAGCAATGCTATCACCTGGGTACAGATAACATAAATCTTGATGCAGACAGCGCTCCTCTGCAAGGCAAGTCCTTCTGCAACACAGAACGTCCCAGCTGAACAGCCAGTGTTGAGCTGAACGCACACTGGCTCTTCCCATTAGTTCCATTTCCAATGTCAGTAAGTAACAGAAAAGATACCTTTTTTTTTTTCCCCAAAGTGACTCCCAGTTACATTACACAACAGTTAACTCCAAATGTGAGACTATCTTAGACTTAAGTCACTGTTTGCATTTGCCACATTTGGTAAAATAAAAAATGGAAAAGATCCAAAGCTGTTTATAAATTCATGACAAGTTATATCACAGAATATTTTTTAGGGCTACATTCAGAAACACGGTATAAGAAGAACAGATGGTGCCACCAGCCTGTGCCCAAGAAGCCCTGTTGGTTAAGGTGCTCATCAGAAACACATCTGGCCTGTCCAACTAAAAGAAGGTGAGCTGACAGCACTCATCATCCAGGACTGTACCCTGCCTCCTACGCTACAAGAGGAAAGCCCTCAGTCTTTCTTACGGGACGTGTTCTCACATTAGCACAAACTCTACCTTACCAGAAGGGCAGTCAAGGCATCCCACTTCCCAGATGAACATCCTAAGCTTATTTTAAAGAATGAGTTTTGCACTCCCTATGAATAAAATCCCAGTGTCAGTGGGGAGATACACAGAACTTTCCCTCAGGCAGTGGTTAGGGTTGGATATAAGAGATAACATTGCTTTCCCTGAAGCAGAGGAAGAAATCAAATGTGTATCTCACACATCCACTGTACAGAAAGCTTCCCCTACCAGAAACCTCTCCCTTCCAAGAAATACACGAGTATTTCACATCTTATCAAAACACTATTGTTTCAAGTGAAAAAACAAAGCCAGAATAAATATATTATTGTTGCCTGCCTCTTGGTCCTTTCTCACTACACACTATCTTCTTTTGGCCTCTCCATGCACACGGCACACAGGCTCCAAGAGTGGAAGTAATAGTATAGCAGTACTAACACAACACAGAAAATACCAGCTATGTGCTTGCTGCTTCCTAATTAGACATTCCTCAGGGAACTCCAGCCTCTCTTCTCTCCATCTCAATGGAGAGCTTTGAGGTTATTTCCATGCATGTTACCAGGATGAATGCATTCACATCAAAACAATTATCCATCAACACCATGAGAGGATGTTTTCTGAGACCTGAAGAAGTCAAGGTGGGTAAACCCACTCATTTTCCCTATTCAATAGTGAACTAGACCGCATAGGGCTGTTCAGAAATGACAACTTCCCAAATTTTCCAATCTGCATTACCTAGAACCTGTAACACACTCAGAGTCATGCTTGTACTTGGCCTATTTTTTTTCCTACTGAACCAGCTTACCCTGTTTTTCCATTCCCAGCCCAGTTCCTGTAGGTCAATACTTATCTTCAGCATAGCTTAATAGCAAGAAACATCCCGCAAAGGCTGCATAACATTATTTTGTTCTTAACACACTGGGAAATAAAGTGTGTGGGTTTTGGATTCTAGGATCCAGACCATCTGTTAAACCTATCAGAGGTTTGAATTCTAATTTGCTGTTGATTTAAAAATAGTACCAGCATTACCCTGTTATTTTCTGTAAATTATATATTATTCAGTTTGCCATTTTTAAATATCATAGCGTCTTCTTCTCTCTTATGATTTAATCTGGATTCCTTATCCTCTGCACCAGAACCACTCTTCCCCCCCAGTAACTGATCCTTGCCTCTGCACCATGCCAAGGGCCTTCTAGACCACTCAGGCATGAAAGCTGGCTCAAAAACTTAAGTCAGTGTTGTAAGATGAGCACAACTTCATAGCTGCAAGAGGTCATCTCTGTACAAGTCGTAAAAAGCAACAGAAGTTTGTTTATTCTGCGGAATTCATCAGTTTACCCATAGCCACCATACTAATAACATATCTTGCAGTAACTTGTACTACTGCTGTAGTGACTGGCTATTAAGGCATCAGTGCTGCATGTATAAAACCAACTAGCTTCACAAACTTTCCTAGAGAGCCTCGATCTGCATTTTTTCTGAATTAAGAGTGATGCCATTACATTATATCCTTGGCTTGACCATGGTATTGCATCCTCAATCCCTCATGCAAGGATAAACAGAACCTTGCTTTCTCAGAGGTGAGGGGCTTCAGCCCAGGCTAAGAATACACAAGAAGCCAGTTCTGTTGATTGTAACACTGGGCTTTGTGACTAAAACAGCTATCAGAGCAACAAAATCCATGTGTTTTCATTGCACATTACCTTCTGTGAAGTCCAAAGTCCCATAAAAATGGCTTCTACTTGTACTGAAAGAAAATCTGCTGCTTTCAAGCCCTGGTTGCATCATGAGACAACAGCCAACCCACAGACAGTGTCAGGTTCCCATCTTTGCAGCCCAACCCAAACAAGACTTGATGCTGCAGTTCCACACTGGCTCAGCTCAGTAAGAGACAATACAACAGACTTTTGTGAAGTTCTTAATTTTCTACGCTTACTCATCTGATCTCAGCCAAGAGAATGTAGACTTAAGGTCCAGATTTGGTACCCTTCCTGACAACATTGGCTTGTGCTGCTATTTTGTTTCATGGCACATTCATGACCCCCCCTCCCCCATTTCAGACATCTGATAGGAAATCCTGAGCACTCAGCCTGAGTGGGAGTAGCACATGCTCTATCTTATTAACTGTTGGTAAAATACGCACATACAAAGCAGCGCTTCTCAAACGCAGCCAGCGTACAGAAATGTATTTCTCATTACTCAGTTGTGTTTTGTCATAGCTATCTAAACTGCAGCTGTCAGGATTCTGAGTGGCTGCAAAAGTGGCCGCTCAAATTCAGCTCCTCACAGTTCAGCCTCAGCAAGAAGATGGACAGAAAACAGGTGGGAAAGAGAAAAACAATTTTAAAAATAAAAGAAGAGTAATATGACAATCCTTGAGAGTTTAGTTACTACTTCAGTAGATTTTTCTTCTATTAAAAATCAATACCTGACAAGGCCATGTTGGAGCTATCAGCCCTGCACGTGCTGAATAACTCCACATCTCCTGCACACTGGAACCAGACTCTACACATCTGTGTAACACTCACTGGAGGTGTAACAGATCTACTGCAAGCTGTGCAATGCTTGAGACAATTCTTCCCCCAACACCTAACTTTTCCTATTGTAGATGACTGAAAATTCAGAGTTCAACACCAAAAATCAAAGTGAACGGATGTTATTATATGCAAAACCAGCACAACATCTCTCCACACATGGACATCAGCCACTGCCCCAGGAGCTCCGTGCCCCTGGAAATCTGGTCAATTTGTCTCACTGCCTGCGGAAATAGGAATTTGACTTTATAATGGCTTATAAAGCCAAGCATTTTATATGTCTTTAGAATTATATATCTTAGCCCTTAACAGTCACAAAGATCTAATGCCACTGATTTCACCTCTTTTCCATGGCAGCCCTAGGAAGGACAACTTTATTATTAGGCAAAGTGTTTTTGAAGATTACAATCCAGAGAGAGACAGCAACTGGGACTCCACTGCTTTCTCAAGGGGGGCGGGGGGTTATCACCCTTTGTAGATCAAGCCAAACTTACAGCAGCTCTTCCTCATACACAATGTGCTGAACCAGGGCTGCGCTGGGCACCTGCAGTGAGGTTTGCTGCATTTGCTGCACCTCAGAGGTAGACACACCAGGGCTGCAGCAACTTTTGAATCCACAAGCGTGCATTGAGACTTTTTTTGGCCACACTCTCATTTGGGTGGTTTATTTTTACTACTTTTTAATTACTCTAAATGAAGGGGGAGTATTTGCCCTCATTTCTCCCATTCATCTCCTCCCAGCCGCTCTTCTCTTTGGGCCTGCGCCTGCAAATACCGTGTTAGTCATACTTTGCTATGCTGCAGGTTGGATGGGCCTTCCCCCTCCTTCAATCCTGCTGGAAAACAGAGAACAGATGAATTTCATTAACTCCCTTGGCCCATAGGTTGACACACCCGACTACTCGTAAACACAGGGATTAGTTAAGTCCTTCTAATAAACAGAAGAGGGGGAAAAAAAAAGATCTGCCCACTATTTGTTTAAGGGATTTTGTGTTTACAAAGGAGACGGGAACATATGTGAGCAAACCTGCACTGAGCCCTGACTGAAAGAGTGCGAAGGCAGCCCACAGTGAGGAGAGAAGGGCTCTCCTTGCTACCACACGGGTTTGAAGACAGCTTCTTCTGCATTAAGGCTGGCAATGACAAACTGTCACCCTTACAGTCCTTTACAGATGGAGTCTGCACCCTTGTGACTCGTGCAAATAACTTCCCCAGAGCATTTGCATTTTGCTAGAAACCACAGCTAGAACCCAGACCTGCACAGAGGTCTCCACAGGTCATTATTAACATGACATTTGTTGGGCTTTGTGCATCCTCACCAAACAAGCAAGCAGCAGCACTGGCTCCATTCTGGCAGATGAAAGGCAGCAAAACGCCTCCGTGCTTCAGAGTGCGGAAGGGAGCAGCTTCCAGCACAGCTCGGGCAACAGTCAGCACCTGCTAACGCAGAACAGGCTTCCAAATCCCTGGCAGATTTTTTGCTCAACATTTGATATTCATTTTTCACATCCAATTATTAATCTGCATACACTGAATTCTTTGTTTTCTGCAGATCTGCCTGATTATTTAAGCCCTGGAAGAAGAAGGCAGAAAATGAGAGAGAAAATGAAGATCTGATTCCCAGATGGATGCTAAAATTCTGGGGGAGGGGGAAGCACACAAAGTCATTATAATTCAGGATTTATTTCTTGTACTGCCGCCTTACTAAACAAACACTTGGAACTGAAGCAGCCGAGTAATTTGGGACTTAGTAGTGATTTCCATGAATGACCCTGATTTATTCAAAGTTCTCAACACTAAAGCCTACCATTTCAAGGTCTTCCCCAGACTCCGTTTTTCAGGACCCCAGGCCTCATTTTACACTTCCACTTCTTAGAGGAAGAACCGCGCTTTAACAAGTCTATCACCACCAGCATGACACAATGGAATGCATTTTTAATACTGTCAGGATATACACTGTTACAGGCATTCTCCAATATGCAAAGCGTACAAAATAATCTTGGAGATCAGTCTGTAAATGGACACTTGCATTGGCCACCTAAGGTTCTTTGGCCAGGAAAATAAAACTCTCACAGTTTTGCGTGTGTGTGTCTATTTGTTCACTAATGTATTTCAAATTCTCTCAAACCCTCCCCTCCCAATAAACAAATCCACTGCTCTTTCTAAAACATTTCCATTTTCTGCTAAGTTATCATCATGAAAAGGTCAGAAATTGCACTAGCAGCTTAGGAGGTGCTTCCACTGATTGCAACTGGGTTATGCAAAACACATCTCATTTCCTTTGAGCTCTCAAGCCAAGGTCTGAATACAGAGAGTGAGCAAATATAGAAGCACAGCTGCTTTAAGCTTCCTGCGATCCCCACTCGTAATGCAGAAGTGGTGCTCCTGCACCAAACAGTGCTGCGATCAAAGCCAGCTGATCCTGAGTTTATCAGAATGCTGCTGTTCACGCTGCTGCACTTGAGTTTTTACATTTTTTCCTCGAATATTTTCTGGGGCCCTTGTAAATCTGATAAAATTCTGGGGTGTTTTACCTTATTTTTTTACCTCGCTATTTTTCCCAATGCTCCTGATAGTCCTCGGGTCTGACTACCCCTCATTGAGTCAGAGCTTTTGCCTCCCTTGTACTTTCCCTGTTTTGGTGGACCAGGGACAGACACATGTAATACCTTTCACGTGCACACCTCAAAGTGCTTAGCACTCATTAACATCAAATGCATTGGGAACATAAATGGAAAAGCAAAGCAAATTAGATAATTATTTAAGATCTAACACATAAAACTCAGTACAACAAAACAGAGAGAAAAATAAATCTGCTATTAGGTTTATTCATCTGTTCCATCCTAACAGAGAAGCAAGGAAACCAAGCTGCAAGCTGAATGCTTTCCTAATCTCCAACCTGAACCTCTCCTGGTGCAACTTGAGGCCTCACCTCTCTTCCTATTGCTGTTCCCTGGAAGCAGAGGCTGACCCCCGTCTCACCACAACCTCCTCTCAGTGAGCTGAAGAGAGTAATAAGGTCTCCCCTAAGCCCCCTCTTCTCCAGTCTGAACCATCCCAGTTCCCTCAGCTGCTCTCCATAAGACTTGTGCTCCAGACACAGACACGCTTCAGAACCTTGCACCCAACACTGAGCACAGCACATGAGTTGCAGCCTCACCGGTGCTATGTACTGTGAGTACATAGGATGATCACCTCCCTGTGCTGCTGTCTGCATTATTCCTGATACACATCAAGACACTGCTGGCCTTCTTGCCCACCCGGGCACACTGCTGGCTCATTATGTTTAGCTGCTGTCAGCTAACACCCCCAGATCACAAACGACCTGCTTAATTCATGGAAAATATCACAACTTTTGCTTCCAAACTTTAGGAATCATGCAAACAACTGCTGAGAAACTGAAGTGCCTAAAATTGCCAACCAGTCCTCTAAGCCCTGCCTGGCTGTGAAGCCAGCTTACTGTGCTTCTGCCACCAAACTCAGCGTACTTCAACTCAGATCCTTCAGAGCCAGTGGTGCCTGGGAATTCCCTTGGCACTGGCTGCAAAAGAACAGGATTATTGCTTTAACAGCACTAGTTCACAGGCGGCTTTAGCAGTGAGGTCATTTGCCACTAACCAAACCGCAGGGCTTTCTGATGGTAGAGATGTGAAATGTGTTTTCTCAAGGCTATACGGCATCCCACAGCAGCTATCAGTGTCCAGGAGCTGCTGTCCTGGCTGTGCTGCACCTTGTCCCATTACTCCACAGCCCTACAAGTGCACATTGCCCTTACAGGGCAACACAGCCATCACCCTGCCCTCCCTGATCTCACCACCCTTCCCAACACAGCAGCTCCACGCACGGGCAGCTTTCAGCTGAAGCAGCTCTGCTGATCCACGTTAAGCTTGCCATGAAGGAGACCATTTCCTCTTACTTACCCCTCCCACCTCCATAAAAAGTTAAATTATTAAAACAAAAAACAAAAAAGAAAGAAAGAAAGAAAAGAAACATTTTCTTGAGTGGTTGCAGGTCACTCTGGATCAGTGAGGTTTAACTTTAGCGTGTTGTGATGAAATATTAATACTGAGTCAGTGTGTTTATTTCTCCAAGTGTCTGGAGCCGCTGAGTGTTTATGCCTCTCGATTAGCAGGAAGTGTGTCCATGCATAGCAGCCCTGTACTTAGAAAGTCCGAGATTACAACATTTGAAGACTGTCCATGGGAAATCAGCTGCCTCAGACTGTGTGTCAGTTCTGCTGTGAGACAGAGAGCTGCTCCCAAGAGATCGCAGTCCTATAGTAACCCAATGGATTGTCAGCTTAATACCAGGGTTAGAAAGGCATGCCTCAGCCCCTCCGCTTCCATTGCAAAGTATTTGGACTTATCTAGAGCAAGTAAACTAGGCCATAAAGTTACCACCCACAGCAGAGATGGTTAAGAGGGTCCCAGTTTATTCTATATGACAGCAAATACCCTCCAGTCAGGTATAGTTTTCTTCACATTTCTGCATCTAAATGCTACCTGTTGCAAGATTTGAAAAGCAATTCTTCTCACTGAGTTTTGAAGAAAACAAAGGAACTCAACACAGTGTAGATGGATCCACCTGGCAGGCTGTACCAGCCTTGCAGCAACAGTGCAAGGGGGAAAGGGGCACTGTTTGCACAGAGGCCAGGACACCATGGGCTGAGCAAGAGCCAGGAAACCTCCAACCTCCCCACACCATTTCACTCCACAAACAGCAGGGCAGGAAGCTACTTGCTTTTCCCATTTGAAAGGTTAGAATGGTCCTAAAGGAAGGGCAAGAGTAGGAGCAAAGGCAAACGTAGAGGAAAAAGGATACTGCGATGTCCTGCCCCAGTTTCACGTTCTGCTTGGAGGCAGATCTGCTTCCGCTGTTCCTACGACAAGTGGAAACAGGATTTGTATTTTGGCTGAGTCTCTCCTATGTGTCATTTCTACGGGACAGTCTCTGAGGCAGGTTTTTCTCCAACTGGATGAGTCACCAAACCAAGGTCCCGGCCCCACAGCAATGTTCGGCCTAGATTTCCTTCTTAGAGCTTTCAGTCTGGCACTGACAATTAGTGCCAAAGCAGTGAGAGCTGCTCGAAGGGAAATGTGAGCTGCTGGACTGATTTGGCTTTGCTGTACAGGAGGAAATACAGTACAATGCACTGCAGCTTGCTACGCAATTTTCCTGCAAGCGGTATTCCAAGATGCCTTTCAGAGCCAAATGCGAAATGTTAGCTTGCTCAGAAACGTGTTATGAGACATAGGGGTTCTTAAGAGACATAAGGATTATCTGCACATGCAGAGATGGATCAGTAAATTCACTAAGCAGAAAGCTGTGGGGAAAACTGCCAGGGAGATGGTCCCACTGACAACCATTGGATGTGACCGAGCAGACAGAGGGATGCCAGCAGCAGCGCTCATGGGACGGACACACAGAAGAACTCTGAGGAAGGCTGACACTTCACAAGGAGGCATTCTCAGCAGGGCAGGAAGAGGAAGGCTCAGAGCAGCAAAGTCAGACTGGCTATTGCTGTGTTTGTTTTACCCCCATCTGTGCCCACGTGCAGCCTTCAAACAGGCTGAGTTCACTCCTGCAGGAGCTAGAGGGAAGTTTCATAAAGCACTTGAGGACAACTCAGTGCTCCACTAATTGCAATCTACTCTGCATGCACACCAATATAAACATTTTTAATTGCATTCCCGTTACGTAAGAAAAAAATTAATGGACACGTTGAAAGAACCGATCATTCCTCCTACCTTAAATATATGTCAGTAAATACTCCTCTTTAAAGAACGGTGCCAGTCTTGCTGACATGATATACACATCACTGTACACAATGCTAATTTATGCCTACATTATACAGCTGTGTAAATCTGAGAGCAAACATAGATGCTGCTGCAACCCTACAGAACTGTAACCTTTAGGAAAGCACCAAGGTATTCAGCATGGGGGCTGGTTCCCAGCTCATAATAATTAAGTCACTTACGGGCCTGAAGAAGTGGGAAAGGCAAATATTCAGGCCCCTTTAAGAACCCCTTGAAGAATAAAGCTCTGCACAGACACAGCTCACACAAAGACTGTCTTTCCTTGACATAAGCGCAGCCTAAATAGGAAGACACGTGCACATAAAGAGACAAAAAGAAGTTACAGAAGTCATAATAGTACTATAATAAAACTATAAAGGAGGAGACTGTTCCAGGCATCTGCCGTGCATCTTGGCACTTTTAATGAGGAAAAACAGAAGACTCAAAAGTGTATCCTCTAGAGCTTATGTGTGCTTATGTACTTGTGCACGTGAAGGGCTGTGCAAGAGGCAGAGGGGTGATGGGTGCTGATGCTCGAGGCGATGCTGCTCCTGTGGCCATCAGACAGCCATAAATCCCAGCTGAGCACACCGTGCCTTGCTGCTCACGCTACATTAGGCATGTTGCATCCCTTTGGTTTATGGAGGGCCATGGTGCTAAATGAGCTAGAACGAGAGCTGCAGCACCAGGGGATCGAGGGGCTGTCTCTGTCGAGCAGTTCTACTAAGGAAGGGTTTCTCCATTCCCCTCTTCCCTGCCCAGGACTGTGCCAGAAAAGGAGCCTGACGCCCACCCACCCCCAGCTCCTGCTAGCTGTTTTTACACACCCTAAGTCTATAGTTCCATTTAGATGCCATTTATCACTGCTCCCAATCTGGGAGCACTTTGGTCATTTCCCAATTCGTTAGCCTCAGCTTCACAGAGAAGCAGAGCGTCTGCAATTTCCTACCAAATCTCCAGCATTTGGGGATGGACAGCACTCATGGTAGCACTCCCCGGTAAAAAAGAAACAGCCACAAACATGCCTTATCCCATGGGCTGGGTGTGCCACCCAGAGCTGCTGCTGCCCTCTGGCATCCGCAGCCCCTCCTGCAGCCAGCTGTCATCCTGTCTCCCCCTCATCCATCCTTCAGCTGCCTCTGACCTTTCAGGGTTTTAAATCAATTCACTTTCATTTTTTATCATCTTTCACATGCACGGTTCAAGCCACAACTGTATTATGTTCATGCTTTAGCAGATCAAGCACAAGCTTCGCACAAGTGTCTATGCGGGTCAGGAACATAGGTGGGCAAAAATCCAAACCCAAATCATTTGCCAGACATTTATAACATTCCAAAACATGTTTTCACGTCGCACTGGGGCACAAGAAATCAAAGGGTTTTAATGGAAAAAAGAACTAAGATGGGATGTTCGAATAAGCCGACAGTCTGTGCATTTTGAGCTTGAGTGCAGATTCAAGTTCCCTTCAGAAACAAACCCTGCTGCTTCAACCTTTAGTTTTCAGAGCATCCCATTGCAGAGGCTCTCCCCTGCCACTGAATTCTGACTGATGTTTCAAAATGGTCATCAGCTGTCCGTGTTTGGGAACAGATGCCTGCAGAGTGAAAACATGCAGGAAAACAGAATCCAAGCCAAACCTGCTCAATACCAACCCACCACATCTCACAGAAATATTCCTCACATTTCTTGTCAACAATCAGCATCTGATTAAAGCTACGCGTGAGGAGCAAATAGAAAGCCAGCAATTTAGGAAATCCAAAAAGAAACTTTGTTTTTACAAAGTTAACTGTTAACCAGTTACTGTTGTTAACCAGTTACTGTTAACCACATAAATGCATAACGTTGCATTACACCGAACTCTTAAGACATTCAGCATCACATGCAGCTCTGGCTACCTCAACAGAAAAAAAAACACAACGGCACAATTCTAAGCCCAAAACAAAAGGCAACAAGGTTGAGCAGATATACGGGAAGGATGAGACAAACTAAAAAGGGGAATGAGTAAGGAGGGATTACAATAGATGTCTGAAAAAGCAAGAAAAAAAAAACACTATAAAACCATCAACCATATGAGGAAAGTTGTTCAGAAATGGTTACTCACTGCTTGCAGCCAGACAAGAGCTAGGGATTACCCAATGAAACAGACAGAAGGCTGCAAGCTACAACAGAAAGGATCTTTTCATCCCACATGTATTTAAAGTGGAACTAGTTGCTAAGCAATAATCTAAAGTATAAAAAATATTACTACATTCTTATTGAAAAACATAAGGTTTCATGAGGTTGGCCCACACGGACTATAACAAGCATTAGCTGGGAAGCTGGGAGTACATCGGGAAGGGGATCATCTACCCTGGATGTCACATGCTTTGGCAGCAAAGCCAGGTATAATTGCATCCAAGATACCCGCCTGCCTTCTGAAGTACAGCCAGGTATCCACTGATGTGCAGGGCAAAGAAAGTCAACTATGGGACACCTGAATTTCAGTGGATGACAGGGATTTGAAGACTGCAACTCTGCCCTATCCCTTTTTCTGAAGGTGCCAGCACCTTCCCTTGCTCAGCATAAAGACGTTCTGCAGCTCTATGTTTGCTGGACACACGTGTGGATTTAGGAAGCCGAACTGCTCACCAGTACCAACAGCACAGCAGACTTTAATGTAGGCTATATGTATAACAACACTCAATTTCAGGAACCAAAAATTAGCGTTCATATTAAAAACGTCTAGCCTGACTGTGATACAAACACAATTTTCTTGGTGTCGGGGAAGAGAAAGGAAATTGATTTTGTTGCTCCCCGCATCCTATCACCCAGTAAAGAAACAGTAACCCATAGACCTGGGATGGAGAACACCATCGCAGAGTGTATGCTCTGGTTTCCTCTTCCCATTCTCATAATGCCATTTGTTCACCCAGAAGAAACGTTCTCCACAAATATCCAGACACCTAACTTACTGCATACCACGCTGGCTATAATCACCCATATGGAGGGCATTATGACAGCCCACCAGGACAAAAATAAGGGAAGTGATTTAGTGGCAATGCTTAGCAGAACATATAGGATCCCACCCTCCTGCTTCCTGACCATCTTGGTAAGAAAGTATTTGCTTGATTGCTTTAAGAAGTTCTTGGCCACACCTCATTTAACTTATTTTCCAGATCAATCAGGTCAAGTCCCTGAAAAATCCCCTCAGGTTGCCTCTTTAAACATTGACTTGTTGCCTTTTAAGCAAACAAAACAGAAGTTTCCTTTTCAGCTGGCATGAGCTGGAGTCCAGATGCAGGGCTCCAACCCAAAAACAGCATTCAGCAAAGGACCCGCATACCAGGCAGGATGACTGATTTTTGCCTGCACTTCCCTTCCCCATTTTTTCCTGCCTTGGGAAATGTTTGGGATGCACAACCAGGCAGCCTTTTTTAGGCATCGCCTGCTTCGAGGAAGAAAGGAGTGGGTGAATGGATACAATAGGCCCAGCAAGCAGAGCTGGTTAATCAAAACCAGTCACGAACAAAAGAAAGCCAAGGAGCCCAGGAGGATAATTATATTTCACACATCAATTAACATTCTTTCACTGCCACTTAAGAAATCCCATTTAATTGCCCTGCCTTAGTCCTGATTGTGTAAGATGTCATACAGAAGGTGAATCGGCTGCAGCAGAGGGTGCCATGTTACAGGAAGCATACAAAGCTGCAGCAAGGGAGAGCCTGCCTGGGGTGCTGGCCCTGCTGCTGCCTTCTGCAGATAGCACTAACGCCTGCTCAGCCTTAGCAGGATCACAGGCAGGGATCCAAAGCCTAATCCCAGCTACCCTGCAAGTACTTACAATGTCAGCTCTTTATATCCAGAGCATAATAGCAGCTAAAGGCTTCAAGAGATCTGCATGAACACAAGACACTTTCTCCCTGCTAATATTGAAGGCAAGGGGAGGGAAGGAGCCCTAGCTGAAGGCAGGGAACTCAGCCTCGGACATACTGAGCAACACTGGGATATGTACAGGATGACAGAATTTAGTCCGGAATGATCATTTCTAAGACTTGCAGAGAAAATAAATTAACTTCTCTGCATTTAGTGAGGATAATGAAAGCTAAATGATTGGTGCGTCCACATCGGGTGCGCTGCATCCAATAAGGGAAAACATTAGTAGAGATGCAGATTTGTTCTTTTCAAGCTGCGGTTTTCTGTGTCACAAAGATGGAACAGATCTCACCAAACAAATACGTGGATTGTGACAGCCACCAAAAAAAGAAGCATGCGGGAAATCGTGAAGACTTTTTTCCCATTCTTTGAAGCAGGGACACTTTTTGCACCGAATAGATTTAAATTAACTAAAAACATCACTACTTGCTTTGATTAATTGCACGTTCCTCCCACAGAGCACTTGCTCCTTCAGCAGTCCAACCATATGGCCTCACAAGTCGCCATGGGACGGACGGGCTGCAGCTCCACCACACATCTGCTGCTCTGACTTGCTGGTGCATGGAGGACACAGAAATGAATCTGTTCCTCAAAGCCACCTGCTAAACAAGGGCAGGAGCAGGGCTGTAAGGCAGGAGCCCATAGCCAGGCCTGATTTTCACATGCATTCCAAAGAGACTATTTATAGGCCTTTGCTACTAGAAGTTTCTTAAACTTTACTACAGAACTTCTGGTGTTTGAGCCCTTATGGAGCAGGAAGGCTCCTGCACTTCCCTGTACAGCTTTTGCATTGTCTCAGGCCATAACATCCACACACTGCTGATGCAAGTGAGCTCAGAGACAGTATCTTGCAAAACTGGATTGACAGCGCAAAAGCACATCTGCTTCTATTTTGATAGCCATCTTCACAGCAGAAATACTTTTTCCTTTTTAGAAGAAAAGCTTTATGCTCAGAACCTAATGCAAAATGTAGCAAAGCCAACATGGGAAGTGTGAGGCTCTGAGCAGCATCTTGCTTTTGAAGCAGCTACCAGCATAACTTGGAAGAAGCAATCCCCTAAGTAGCACAACCTACATGACATAACATTAAGGGCATAAATGGGGCATAACTTCAATATAATCCCATCTCAAACATCATCAGCATTTTCATTCGTAGAAAGAAATGAAGAGAAAGCATTCAGTATTAGAAAAATGAAGCACAAGTTGTAGAGCTCAATGCAAACTGGAGTCATGAGGAATTAACACGGAGTGGCTGCTCCTGGCGCCTGCTCTATTAGGCGAACCTTTGAGATACGTACGGCAAAGAGCCCCTACAGATTAATCTTTTTTCTCCCTTTTTAACTAAAATTATACGCTGCAGCCCTTCGGCTGAGTTCCCTGGCTAGAGCTGCATGTGAAGGAAATCTGGTCCTCATACTGCAAAAGGAAACCAAAAATAGAGGCCTTGTCAGTCTGGGGCTTTCCTTGCAGCCCACTTATAACTAACATAGGAAAGGACACGGTGGCCTACTTTTGAAAGGGGTTTTCTGCCAAAGCCCAAAATAATAAGAATATATGGCCCAACCAAAAAAATATATATATCTTTAGGTTATGGAAATTATGACATCCCCTGCCCCTGTTGCCTGTGATCTTTTTGAATACATACAAGACCTTAATTATAGTCTTGCAGTAAATGATCAGACTTGAGGCACGCTCTCAGCCCAAACAGAGGAGCAATCCAAGTGCAGGGACCAAGCTGCATTAAGCAGAAGCACCAAGGTACTGGAAGGGATGCTGTACCCAGGAACAGCTTGATTCAGTGGCATCCACATTTGCCCTGTTGCCTTGTAAGAAAGGCAGCACATTCTCACATACCAAGTTCTTAGTAATCCATCCTACTTGGATGCCAAAAAGCAGGCCTTCCCCAATCATGCATTTGTAAACCTGCAAATGCAGTAGAAGAAAGCAGCATAAAAAGACCAACTTCCTCAATACAAAAATGAAATACTGGAGCCAGCAGAATTATTCCACATGCTTGCCTCTGTCTGAGATGAAAGCATCATCTGTCTTCCTCACAAAGAAATGCTTTACCCTAAAGTAAAACATTGTACCTGCAGAGAAATACCAATGACATACACAGGCTGGGTTTTTCACAACTTAAAGTCACTTAGGGAGTGTGGCTTGAGACATCCTGAAAGAACACAAACCTCAGAAATCACAACCTCCTGCTCTCCAGAAATCACATTATTTCAAGCACTGATTTGAACAACCAAAAGCTGAGGTGCTTCAGGATGGAGCTTCTGCCCTTCCACGCTGATAGAAGCCACAAAGCTCTTTATTCCTACTGTGCATTAGATTGCACAACAGCAATTGGAACGTGTAACACAACTGCAAGTCTTCTTCTATTCTCTGCTGAAGAGAACCAGTTAGGGAGCAAATATTCATAAAGAACTAATTTCTGCTTGAAACAAGGAATTAACTCACAATACTGAAGGCAAAGCACACCAGCAGCATGATTACAGACATACAGAAACAGACTTCTCAAAAATGATTCCGTTGTGATACAACACCATTTGTCAGGAACAACATTCCAGCAAGATTGACTCGCCACAATTACTTAGTAGCATTATTTTACCTTAAAAGGGGTAAAAAAACCATCAATTCTGACCAAAGCAAGGTGGGAAATCTTCAGTGAGATGATGACAGAGGCCATTCTTAGGTTCCTCACATGGGTTTAGGAGGCTTTTCTGAGAACCCAGAAAGCAAGCAGTATAATTTTGTCTTATACCTGACTATCTCATGTTCCTGAGCCATCACAGTCCAAATGCTCTTTCTTCATTGTTTTGTTGTTGTTGTTTCTCATTCTACAAAGAAAGCTCTTTAAAATTGGAGGAGGTGGGAGAAATGAGCTGTAAGGCAGAAAAGAGCTCTGTGGACATGGACTACATGCATTCCCATGAAGCAGAGCAGAGGAAGGCTGTGCCTCCTATAGAGGTAAGTAGGATGTTGCTCAGTACCTTGCAGCTGACCAATCACTAATCAGACTCCAAGTGATGATGGATTTATCACTTCCCTTGGTAAGCTGCTCCTATAGTTAATTAGCCTTGCTATTTAAGTCACGTCTCATTTCCAGCTTAAAATATTTGCTAAAGGCCTCATAATATTTCTTCTACAATGCGTGCCTGTATGTATGTACCTTTGTGTCCATGCATACACACACAAACATGCTTAAAATAACTCCACTGATTCCTGAAAGAAAGGCTCCCTCTTAGATGCAGCATTGGGCAATCCCTGGATCTCGTAGGCAGGGTCAAGAAGTTGGGTTTTCAATCAGAACTGACACCTAGAATGATGGCAAAAGATTCTGGTTCACTATCACAGAACCACAGAACATCCCAAATAGGAAGAGTTGCACAAATCCAATTCCTGGCTCCACATGGGACCGCCCAAATTCAAGTACCCACAGTCAGGATGTCCACTGCAACGGGAACAACAGCCAGCTGACAGCCAACACCTGACTCTTCCATAGAAAGTTAGGAGATTCAGAATTGCTAAACACTTTCTGCTATATTTTTAGCTATGAAATTAAAGGCTTCTACGTACTTTTATCCATTACTACTATGTGTTTTATGCCATAACTGTTAGAAGATTGGACACTGCTTATATAATCATTAAATATATCCCTTTCTGCTGTGAAATGGCTTCAGAAAAGACACTTCTTCCGAGTTACAGTCAACAGCAATTTGTCTGTCTTCTAACAATACTAAAACCTCTACAGTTACTGCTTTGTGATCTTGTCAAATTTACTATTTTCAGTTTTCTTAAGACTTTTGAAAAGGTTGTAAGATAGGGAGAGATGTCAAGAGACAACGAGAGCTTCATCTCCATGCCTGCAAAGCTTCTGCTCTCCAGCTGCAGTTTCTCTTTGCAGACGATGAATCACATGCCTAGAAAGAAACTACATATCTGAATAAACCACATTCAGTTACTGTCTCTTTTTGGTTATATATTAGGTAAACCTAAGCAATCTAAGCTCATCAGCTGACACAGAAGCCAGTGGAATTAAAATGCAGACATACAAAAATCCTTGTAAATTATTAGTAGGGTCACACAAGGCCTTAAATACTGAGAAAAGCAAAACAATCTATTAATAACTGAAACACTGATAAAGATTCTGCATAGTCTGAAAAAGAAGCGAGAACCATGAGGTGAAGTATCCAAGTTTTTGTGGTCTGAGTTTTTACATCTGATATGAAAATGCCTGCATGTCTCTGTGTCCTGGGACAACCACGCTGCAGGGTCTGGGAGACAGTTCATCTTGGGGCAGGCGTCTTAAGGGATTATGGACAAAGGGGAAAACAAAGGTAAGCAAAACACTATAAATTATCCCAATCATATACAAAGCAAGGCTTATGTTTGTGCAACAGCAGAAGCGGATGAGTTGGCAACAGTTAGACTGTGACCTGACTGGTGTAACTGCCATCACTTGTGCAAGGCTCAGTGCTCCCACCAGACCTTCACAGTGTGACACATGGGATGATGGCCAGGCCTGGTGGCTTGGAGCACCGTGCCCTGCATCCTGCCCAGGCACAACAGCAGCAGCTTGGGCTGCCTGCAGTCAGACAGCGTCTCTGGGAGAGCTGCAGGGTGATGTGCAGCCGTAACTTGATCCAGTCATGGCTTGTGTCATCTCAGGTCAGAAATTATAGGGAAAGAAGAAACTGTGGGGTTTGTTTGTTTATTTGGTTTAAACATGCGGTCGGTGCAATCACTGGTTGTCAAATGGAAAACGTTGGTTGAGAAGCACTGAAGAAAGAAAACAGTCCCAGGAGAAGAGTCCTCTGTGCCTCAGTACAAAATCAACAGGTCCCACATCTCCTCAAAGCCTCCAAGCAGTTTTAAACCAGATTTCCTACAAATCCTAGAAAAACTGCTTTATATTCTACCCAAGTCCCCATTAGGCTCCAGAACTGCACGGCATAAGCCGGTTTGCATTGGAAGAAGTTACCAGATTGCTGTCCTTCCCAGGCACTCAAATCTCCCTTGAAGAAGCACCTGGTGTTGACCACTGCGCTGCACACACAGAATCACAGAATGACCTGGGTTGGAAGGGACCTCAAGGATCACATAGTTCCAACCCCCTGCCTGGCAGGGCCACCAAACATACACATTTACTACATCAGGTTGCCCAGGGCCCCGTCCAACCTGGCCTTGAACACCTCCAAGGACGGGGCATCCACAACCTCCCTGGGCAGCCTGTTCCAGGGCCTCACCACTCTCCTAGTGAAGAACTTCCCCCTAACATCCAACCTAAATCTTCTCTCTTTTAACTTAAAACCATTTCCCCGTGTCCTGCTATTGTCAGCCCTTCCGAAGACCCCCACACCATGGGGCTGATCCTGTAACACTGGTTCCTAAAGCTCCAGTGAGCACCGAGAGAAGACAGACTTGGAACAAGGCATCTCCCTGCTCTAGTGCAAGTCATGCTTCAAAAATGAACAATTAACTTCAGAAAGCATGTTGTTTTTCAGAAGACAAGCACAGTGTTCAAGTACACACAGCAGTGTCTATCAGCCTTTCTTCTTTTCTGCATTTTGAATTGTATCTAATAATTATTTTAGACACATCAATGCCTTGTCTACAGCTTCTAAAATACATCATTATCTTTTGGAACGCAGTTTTGTTGCTGTAGTGGATGTGTCAGCACTGTTGTCAGACCTGCCTCAAGGCCAAGCTTCAAATCCAGCTTACTGCCAAGCTGTGCACTCTTTCTGGGTAGATTACCCCATTCTGGGACAACCTATGTAACACTCTCAAAGGGGAAACCTTGGTTGTGCTTTCAAGCACGCTCAGATGTATATTTATCCCTCAAGAGGCCAGCTGTGGATGCACATACCTGATGCAGCAAAATTCATCTCTCATCAGCCCCTGAGATGATGCTACAAATCCAGCCCTGGGTGGACAGCACAGGCAGAGAGTTTTATAACTCAGCACTGGCAGTGAGTGATTTAAAGGCAGTCCAAAGACAAGCTGAATCTCTAGAAAGAAAATGGGGATGTGACATGGAGCGCTTTAGGAGCACACTGAAGTTCAATCAGCTCTTGTGATCACCCAGCACAACCCAGTACAGCCTCAGCCACTAAAGCTATAATCCACTTCACCATTCAGAGGGAAAATTGCAAGCAAGCTTCACTGGGAAGTGCTGAACACATCTCATGTGAAGATCTCAACCTTGACACAGCTGTCATTCACCCTGCTGTACCAAAGTATTACACCACTTGGGTGAAAAGGGACATTAAATAGCTACGCAGGGATTAGAAGATAAAATGAGAGTGTTCATCTCCACTGGACAGATCCGCCAAATGAGCTCCTTTCAATGAGAGCTGTGCCAGGAAGAAGCTGGTGAGGGCAGAGCAGCAGTGAAGGCCTGCCAGCCCAGCCACAGGAATGATGAACCTATGCCTCAGATGGCTGCTGTGTCTAAATATACATTAAAAAGGAAACACAGCACACAATGTTTGCTGAAGCTGTGCTGTTAGGCCTGATGAACTGCCTCCATCACCATCAAAGTACAACACAGTTCATGGCAGCTTCAGATACGGCGAAGGCAGAGGATAAATGCAATGCCTTTCTCCTATTCAGAACCCAAAACTTCCACTGGGAAATGAAGGGTGCACAGTTACTCTGGAAATAAGACCTCCCAGTTGGATGTCAATTATTTTGCCCAATAAATGAATCAAAGATGAAGCTCCACGTCTGTTTGCCTGATGATCAAAAGTTATTTTTACTGTAACTCTACTAAAAACACCAGTAATTTTCAAGTACACCTCATATTTGTTGTGCAACAAAGCCCTACTATATATTTCTGCTTATTTCTTCAGGTGTCTCCCATGGTACCATGAAACTCACCCAAGAAACGTGAAAAACCACCTACTGCAGCCAGTTCATCCATTACCCTGACTTCAAAGATGTAAGGAATGGACACTGCCTTAGGAAAACCTCTGGTACCACAAACATCTTGTCCTGCCCGGTCACAGAGCTGGTACAGGACAGGACCTGAGGGGAAGGTAAACTAAAACGAGAGTCATCTGGTGATATTTTTATAATGGAATACAACCCCAAATTTAAGTAACTGCGTGTCAATGATGGATTTATTTCTGCCCTTACTTTTTTGAGGCACAAAGGATGGCCAGCACATCAGTTCTCAGATCCCATCTACAAGTGTTAAAGATCCATGCTGACTTACACTAGCAGATCTGTTCATTACACGTACTCCTATGACCAATACATTTGTATGGAAGGCTGAAGTCCAAGCAAGTCAAGAGAAAAACAAATTATTACAGTAAAGGCACCCAGTCTGCAGGCCAGCTAAACAATCCTTGAATGAAATCCAGAAGAAAAGCTTGGACTTTGTCCATTCACAGATCCCATGGGACTGGAGAACAAGCATCACATGCCAGATTGCAGCTCAACCTTGCTTTTATCTCTCCCACCTTGTTCCCATTCTCAGAAAGGCACCAACAAGATGATGAATGTTATTCTGCACTGACCCCTGCTCCGCAGAAACAGCATGGCAAACCCTCCCACTCCTTTCATTCCCAGCCCCTTTTCTTTTAAGGAATAGCTTTGAAGGTTCATAAGATTCAGCCCTGAAGGCAAGAGGGTTTTTCCAATGTAAATTTCTTTTGGTCACTGCAATATGAACAGAAATCTTGGGCAACTCTGTTCTGCGACAGGGTTTTCATATTTCCTTTGCCTGCCCAGCTATTTATCATTTTCCAATAATCCTATGCCCTGCAGACAATAACACTCAGCAAATGGCCTCACTCCCCTCCCCCCGTCCCACACACAATAACGTTTCCATGCCTGCAAGTCTGTCCGTCAACGCTGATTGGAAAGAAAGATATTTATCTCTACATATGGCAAGCCACAGAAGTTAGAGATGGAAGATCTATTAGATCATTGAGTCCGAAGCTCTTCTAGTGAAGGACAAAGCCCCCAGAGAACAAAGAATTGTTTTTAAACAGATGCAATAAATCGCCCTTCACGATGTGTTGGCCAACTGAGATATTTCACATCCTTGACTTTGAGGCGGGAGATGCTGCGATGTGGAAGTTTTTCTCCTTTCCCAATAGATTCATGATACTGAATTTGTTGTCAGTTTCCGCTAATACGCTCTAGTTTCCAAAAGACAGACCAACCACAACCAGAATTCTTCCGTCACTGCCTGATTCTAATTTATTTAAGATACTTGCTGAAGTCATCACTTGGACTGCTCTCAAATGACCCCAAGCTAGGATCACATATGGAAATATGGAAAAGCAATATGTTGCAACAATCCAACAATATCCTTCCAATTAAATCTTAAACTTTGGGAGGTTCGGGCAAACACCACCTTGCTGCCCTCAGATCTGTCCCACTTCCTCCATGACAAAGTTTGGTTATGGGCTCACACTCAAATTCAGTGCTTGGAAAATGCCTTAGAAGTACCAGGACCAAAGAAGAAGTGAGGCTTCACCTCGAGTCTGTGTTGCCATTCAAGTGACAGGGAAGAGGAGACAGCCAGAATTTCATTCAAGAAAATCACACAAGACAGACATCTCTTACAGTAATTCAGGTGACTACAAAAGACACTAAAACACCTTCCAAGAGTCACTGATCCTGGGAAATTCCCCCTCTAGGTACAGCTGCTGGTTGTACCTAACAAATTGCAGCCGATAATGACATTTGGGAAAGGAATGATCTCGGCACAAAACACAGCTCTAAGGTCAGAAATATGGCTCTGTATTTAGATACAGTTCCAAATAGGTGTTTAACTTTCAGAGAACATGGACTAGAAATTCATTATTGCCTGATCCATTACCATATTTTAGAAATGTAGAAGCTCAGTTCCACGTCAAGTCTACAGCTATAAGCAGTTTATAAAGTGAGAGACCTCACAAATAGGAAGCCCAAGTCTGAACCCCACCTGAGGCTGTGTATGAATTTACCACAAAAGATAACACAAGTGGAGGCAATGTATGTACATGCACAGAAATGACCAGCTGCAAGTCCAGACTGATAGTTCCAGAGCTCACTGGACATAGCTGTGCTATGGAAATATATCAATTACTTTACTCAACACATTTTTTCAGCAATAATTAACAAGTAGGCAGGAATAGTTTTAGTAGCCTAAGGCAGCTGCATATCAATATATACCCATATTACACAGAAACAGGTCATGTAACTCCTAGATATCTAACGAAATAAAAGACTTAGTTGGATTTGAAGCCTAAAAGCATTTAAAAAGGGGGGGAAAAAAGGAAAACTACCACCTCATCTTGTAAACAGCCACCTGAATCCATATTACCCAGAGTCTCATCCTCCCCAGCACCCAGAGAACAAACACAATCAGCCATGGCCCATTGCAGCCTCTGCCTTCTGCACAAACACAGCCCAACTTTTTCCAGTATAGGCACCACACAGCTATGAACAAAACATATTGATCCACCAGGGAAGTAGCAAATGAAATGTATGAGACAAACCTACATCACATCAGTGACCAGAAGGTGTTCAGATGTGACAGCAATGAGGGCATGAAACAGCTGGACAGGGACAGGTATTTGTCCATGCCAGCTCGTGTTTGACACAAAAATTCTTCAGACCTTTCTTTTTCCATTCTGTGTACAATCCTTGATACAAGATTTGATTTTGTATTTTGACACATTGGTTCCCAGGAATTTGGTCCAAAATTGCCCTCTCATCTCCCCAGCCTCTGCCTGTACACTGTTCAAAGTAATATTGACACAACTGCAAGCAGCAGCCTTTCTAAATTAAAACTTCTGTATTTAGCCTGGGTATACAGTACTGAGCTTGCAAAGCTCTATTAGGGACATCAAATACATTTTGAAAGACTGTGGTTGTACTGTCTGTGGTATTAGTCAAGTAACACTGCCTGTCTGGAACTTGTGTAACAGGCACTAATAAATAAAGCGCCCAAACTTTATTGAATCTTGCAGTCAAGCTTTGCTGAGTTAGATTCACAAACAGAGGAAACCCTCAGACCACGTCCCAGCTTACATCTTGGAGAACAGAGCACGGGCAAATCACAAAGTTTGTTGTTTATCAGAACGAGGGTTGCAAATAACAGCTCTGGGGTTTACTCTTGAAATCCAGGATAACATTTAAACTGGTCCATCTGTGCTGGCCCTGAAATAAGTTGGGATCTGCACATTAGGAATGGGTGTTCTGCAAAGCTAAAGGACTCAGAAGATGTGAAATACCCCAAACTGAAATATCCAGTATGAGATCCTTTCATCCCTCAAAAGATCACTCAAAAGTCTTTTAAGGCTTGCAAAAGAGCAGTGAAGTCTGTGCCCCATGCAAAGCTGGCACTGCCTGACCCCAGCTAGGAGCAGAGCTGCGCGTCTACCACAAGTTAAAATTCTTGTCCTCATCACTGGTCTATGGAAATTCTCATCAATCTTTCATTTAAAAATAATAACAATAATAATAAATAACATCAGAAGCAGACATTTCATAAGGCAAAGAGCTGTCAGGGTGAAGGAAAAATTCTGCCCACTTAAAACACTGCAGACACCAAAATTCTCCTTTGAGTTTCTGTTCTTTATGTCTCATTTTTGCCACATGACCTTTCCCAAACATCCTTATTTTTCAAAATGGATAAAATGAAGTAAAAAATGATAGTAACAAAACCTGTCAAAGAGAAAAAACATCAGCAAGATGCAATTCCTTTCTGTTTGATAACAAGAGAAAAAGAAAGAACAAAACAAGTATCAGACCTCCAGGAAGACTAAGAAGTTCCAAATTTTGATGAAATTAGGAGGGAAAAAAAGGCAACAATTTCACTTGGAAAAAAAAAAAAATTAAAAAAATGAGGTGCTACTCCCTTGTAAGAAGTGGAAAAGCATCTTGGAGTCGTAGGGTGCTGAAAACCACACAAAGTATCTACCAAAAAAGCTGGAACTTGATATATTTCTTGTCTCTCTGCCTGGCCCCCAAAAAACAAACATAAATATCTTCTGAGGTCTCCAATCTAGTTTTACAGTCCCCAAAGACTTGAATCATTAGAATATCATGTAAGCTTTTATTCAGACCAACTACTTTGAAGTCCATCTGTTTACATCGAAGTTGGCCTCAGCTAAAATGCAAGAACAAAACACACACACAGTGTGACGCTGAAAGCAGATCCAACTTTTCTTGACTGGCCCCCTTGCCACCATTTGCTTCAAGTCCATTAGTCCCAGCCCTAGTCACAGTCTCCCCACATGACTTGTGAAATACTTCCTTATGGCACCCTTTGGATCCTTAAATGCCACAATAAACCTGAAAAATTGGTTGTGATGGCAGAGAATCACAAGCAGTGCTGTATCCCAGGCCTCCCTTCCACTCCTCCTGCAAAGTGGTACACAGAGCTGCTTTACCAGCAAGTGTCCCAACAACAAATGGATGCATCCACAAGGAGTTATTCCCCAATTACATGTGAAGCAACCGACAGCTGAGGGTCCCATACCCATCCCAGCCTAGAGGCATTAGGCCACTCTTCAGTGGAGGCTTGCGGGTTTTTCCTCTCCTTAGCTTAGACACACCACAATAAAGAAGCTTGCAGCTGCCTCTTCCTCTAATTGCATTGGGTGTGAACTGCAAATGCTGCTTTTTCCAGTAATTTCTCCCTTTTCCCGAGTACAGCTCTCCATGTGCACACCCGCACGCACACTTTCAGTAACACATGCACGTTTGCCTTTGGAGGATATTTCAAACCTACCCAACCTAAATAAGGAAAACTTTTAAACGCATTTTCTCTCCTCCTTGATGTGGCGAGATTCACAGGCTGTGGAAAAAGAGGCTGGGACAAGACACGGTTGCATCTGGAGCGGGGGAGGCATTCTTTTTTGTGGTCGTCTGATGAATTATCAAAGCCGACTTGTAAGGAGCTTGGGGCCCAGAACTTTAAACAGATAGAGATTTTCCTCTCTCCTTTCCTTTCTGTCTCCAACTGTCCTGGGGATTTGACTGAGTCATGTTACACTCGCTGTGACTTCAGATCCACTAGTATCTGGCTTTAATAACGTCTTTATTTTTATTGCTATTATTTTTGGCTGCCTGGGTATTCTTAAGAGCTTTGTTGTTGCGCTCCCAGCAGAGGCAGCAGCACGCGTGGAGATGGGAGCGATGTGAGGACAGGGCTGTGCCAGAGACAGGGACGCCTGCAAGGAGGCTCCCAGCTTCGCCTGGGGCCAGCCTGCAGTCCCACGGGAGCCCAGATGGGGATGCCTGGCATTCCCAGCCCTTATGGCTCTCCACCTCCAGCATATTCCCCCAGCAGGACAGCAAAGGAATCAACTGGGATGGTTTAACAGATAGGAAGGCATTAGGAATTGCTCCTGGGACTTGGGACATACGTGCCCAAATGGTGCGGCTCTGATTCAAAGCAAAACCAAACCAACCAACCAAGATCAACCTCAAAGGCTGCAGCTGGCAGGAAATCCCTCTGGGGAGGTCCAGGTGTTAGGCAGGAAAAAGATTCCTGCACTCATTTTTTTTTAATACATTAAATATATAAGTATATATTAAAAAAACATTTTTAGAGTCTGAAGTTACACGAACGTACTCCAACAGAGAAAAAGGAAAAGAGGATTTTCACAGGCCATGTCCTTGCCATCACACCTTCCTATTTATTTCTGATAAAAGAGACAGCACACCTCCTCCTTATTGTGAGTGCAAACACAAAGCCAAACAGCTTTCTGCCCAAGGTGGGAGGCAGAGACAGGGGACAAAGAAATGGAGATGCCTGTTGGTGGCTACATTTCATCTTTCAAAGGATCATCTTGGAGGCCATCCCAGAAAGATCCTGCTGTGATTCTGTAAGTGACTACAGGGATGGAAAGCCCAGACAAAGCACCTAAAGAACTGAGCAGAGAAGGCAACCTATGCCATGAGGGATTTATCTTATTCATGCACAGGGCTAAGGGGAAGACTGCAGAAACATCTTGGCGGCAGCATGCTAGAATATCATGGAGGGCTTTAGAGACTGAGGCTCTGTGCCCATTCCACCAGTAGAATATATAAAACATATATGAGCTCTAAACTTCCCTGGGTATTTCAGTGCACAAATCAGTTCCGCTGTTAAAATCCTTATTGCCAGGCATCTCTGTGAGCAGGACTAGGAAGAAACAAAAGCGGCTTTTATCTACAAACATAACTTCATTTCAGCTACTTACCTGAATATTCCACTAGCATTTGTAATACCTTTTTTTGTATCAGCCACGCAAAGCACAAAGTCTCCAACACCTACAGAACATCCCCAGAAGCCAAACTTACATATATTTATATAAAAGAGAAGAGGAAGTTCAAGACGGGAAGGAAAATATACATTTCAAACATCTTATTGTGGAGCAGAAACGGTAAGTGCATCTTCTGTAGCCATTTCTATACCATATATAATGAAAAGCCAAACTGCAGAAAGGGAATATTTTTTCAAAAAAGAAAAATATTGGCAGGAAAGGCAGAAAGACTTAAAAAAAAAACAAAAAAACTCCGAACAAAGATTTCTCATTCAAATCAGTGGTGGTTTGTAAATGTGAAAACAGATTTGAGTGTCACCAGAACAGTCACTCACGTGGCTGCTCAGCCTGGTTTTGTGTTAGTTGAAGGAGACTGAAGGAAGTACTACCTGCATGTTTGCTTATTCTACTATCAAGCAATTCAGACCCATCCTCCTCCTAAAACCCTCCCTTATCTGCACTTCCCTCCCTCCTCAAACCTCACCTCTGTGTGTCACCTCTCTCCTGTCCAACTCCCCCATCAGTTTCCCTAGGATAAATAAACAGTGCCGAAAGAGCAGTGATGGAGACTGCCTAAATACACAGGTGGGGAAGGAGTTGGCAGATTTTTCAGTGGTTCACTCCCCAAATCTATCTCAAAGAGCCGTGCTGAATTACAAAGCAGAGACTGAGTGTGCTTTTCCACTCTCTTCCACAAAGCCTGGACAGAATGGGCTGTTCCAGAAATCCAACCCCACAGGTTTCTTCCCAAATGCCGGAGCCTCCTTCCATCTCCTGTTAAAGTGTTTTGTATCAGACCAAAAGCTCTCCAGAAAGGCTCATTTTGGAAAGCAGACACAAGGCACGTTTCTGTTCTGTAGGCACTCAAAAGAAGTTTTGCAGAGGGATCACTGAAATCATAAATATGATTTTTCCACTCTGCAAACATGACTTTTTTTTTTTTTTTTCCTAAATCTAAGAACAGCCGCTTGTAGACACGAGTGCTGCAAAGCAAGGCAGCACAGAGTAAGCACCACGACATAAACCTTAAAGCCAATGCAAGCCTGTAAAGGTGGGGAGGGAGGTAGGGGGGTGTAGCTCCAAAAAGAGGTAAGAAAAGCCAAAGTCAAGAAGTCACGGAGGTTAAAATGTCATGCAGCTAAAATGATAACTATTGGGAGGGAAACAGAAGAAATTACATGATTTAAGAGTGTATCAGTCAAACAGATGGAAAGAATCTCATTCTGATACAAACGGCACTTGCTTCTCAATCCCTTAATGCCATTATCAGAGACAACAGCTTTATCAGAAAGGACTCTACTGAAGACCATGGTACACAGAGGAAGCCCAGAATTCCTCTCAGTCTACTTGGCAATGAGTATATTTCAGTAAGGAAGAGCTTCTTGCTATCCTTTATTCTGCATATGAACCTTTGTACTCACTGAAATTGTACTCTATTTATTTTTAGTTTAAAATAAAAACAAACAGCCTTGGATGTACATAATCCAAGGCTGAAACAGGTAAATGGTCACGGCCAAACATTCACATCCGCACATCCTACCAGCCTGTCTCTGATTTGCAAAACTTCCTGAGTATCTTCAAAAAAAGAAAGAAAGAAAAAGACAGAAACAAGGTAATTAACACTGACTTGGCATCAGCAGGTTGTAGAGATATGGTTTGGAAAATCAACAGGAAAAATTGAAAGTTTATGTTTTTCTTAACTACTTTCTCTCTCCTTATATACATCCATGTTTTGGTCAGATTTCAGACATTTAACAGCAAAAAATGGTCAGGGTTTGTCAGCACTGGGGCTACTTCAGCCAGCACTTCAATTTAGAGTGATTTCAAACATTTCACCAAGCAAAGACCGGCTGTTAGGGAACTTTCTTGTTGCTGCCTTTGCCAATATGCACTACTAAGATCATAAGAAAATGCCAAAAAATGGATTAAAATGAAGCAGAAATATTGATCTCCCTCAGTATATTTCAGAAGACATTAATTTCAAAATCACTTTGCCTGTGTCTACACCCCCATACCTACGCAAAGCTGATGATTTCAAACTTTATAGGTCAAACTTCAGTTGAAAGTGTTAAGAATTTCTCCAGTCCCATAATCTAATTATTGACTCAAGATAAAAATCAAATTAAGAAAGAAATGAAGACCTGTGCCACAGCAGCCCTCACTATGGCCAGATTTATTTGGACAAGGAAAAACACCTGAGAGGTAACTTGTACTTCAGACCCTCAAAGGCAAGGAGAACACATTGGTCTGCATAACCTCTACCTATGGAGGAATCCTTTTTGGGGGTCATGGTGGGTAACAAATTATAAAAGGTCTTCATGTCATTATGATACAGAACATATAATCCCAAAATGTTTAATGGGGTCATAATGCATCCTGCCAACATCCACCTCGTGCTTTTTGCTAGCACCACTCCAATATCCTTCTAGATAGGACACACATGCTGCACAGACTGAGAGTCAATTTACTGAATTAGTAATTACCACATCCTACAGCACCTGAGTTTTCCTTGGAGGTCTCCCAACCAAGTACTGACCATACTCTGCCTTGCTTACCTAGTGAAATCTGACATGTTCTTGGCCAGCAGCAGAGCAGCATTGGCTGCGTGTCTAGAAATATTCAACCTGCACAGAGACCAGTGCCAGAAAAGATTTCTAAATAATCTGGCAATTCCACTTCACCCGTTCCTGGATCCTTATAGTGCTCTTATTACGCAAAGAGAAACTACACCCGGCTGGCTGGGTAGTTTCTATGTGGCAGCTGCATAGAGGAGAATATTCAGCCTGTCGAGCACAGGCCACTTGTGAAAGTCTGACTCTCTGTTCACGTATTTGCAGAGTCCCATATCAGATATCCTGTTTTCAAGCTGCTCTCTGCAGAAAACAAGAGTATTTAGCTGCCAGAAAAGGAAAAAAAAAATGCAAAAGAAATAAAATTATAATAAAACAGAAGAAAGCCCCCACCCCTGAGGAGCAGCTCAGCAGTGAATGAAAGAGATTTGCAAGCTGTTTTACATGCTTTTGTTGTCTTTCCTTGCTCTGTTGTCATTGGTTGTTTCGTTGTTTGCAAGGCTGAAACAGAGGGGGAAAAAGCTGCACGTCAAGTATTGAAATTTGCCTTTGAAGGTCCCTTTTTCAGATGGAAAAAGGAGCTTCAGACAGAGCTTCCAAACCCCACTTCGACCTTCAAAGTTTGACTAATCCTTTGTCAGAGTGGCATTTGCCACTTAAGGCATAAAGCCCTTTTAGCACTCGGCTCCGGAGCTTGTTTTCATACCTTCTCTTAAAAGCATATCCACAGCAGACTTTCATTCAGCGTCAAAGTGTGGGAAGGGGTTGTTTTGCTTCTGCTTTTCTTTGCCTGCAAGGGGATCTCGGTTCAGCGTTCTGCTGAAAGACACAAGGCTGATAAAGCAGAAGCCAACGTGCCATGTGCTTTACCGAGACCCAGAGAGCGTTTTGGGTCAGAGAATGAGGCATTCGGGACGAAGGCAAGCAAATCGGTTGGCAGGTGCTCCCCACTGCAGACATATCGTTAGGCAAATCGGGTGTTGAAATCCTAGCGGGCACACTGCAGAGTCTAACAGCCTTGACGTTTTCAGCATCTCACCAACCAAACTACAGAAGCCACGCATTTACACATAATATAAACGGGAATGCAAATGATCCTATTCAGAAGGCTCCTTATGCTAGAGGTAGTTGAATAACTTACAAATGAATGCCACAAAGAGAGACAGTGAAACGTCCTGATTATTGAGTAAAACAAGGCAACCAGAATAGCTTTTCTTGCACGTTCAGCACGTTCCAGCCAGAAGAAGCACACCCTGTCAGACTGAAATCTATGCAAAAAGTGAGGAAGATTTTTACAAGTGGAGAACAAAAGCAAGGAACACGTGCTAGATCCCAAAGGATTTCCTTCGGGTCAGGAGTCAAAATGAAGTTCAGGTTTAACAGGAAATTTTTGGCCTGAAAACAAACCATTACTATATTTTTGGATGAAAACAACAAACCTGAACCCTCACCCAGAGCTGAAACCAAACCTGGACTCAATCTTTGACCAGGCTTGAAGTCAAGTCAAAGCCAGGCACTGTGCGGTAAGGGAAGATGGAAAACCAAGCTGAAGCTACCACTAGAAAGAGTCGTTAGCTCTCCATCTGCACGACCCCCTGCAGCTCCAAGCTGCATCCATGCCTTTCTGTCATCTTGATTTGCAGCACCGCCATCCATTTACAGAGCTGGTGAAATGAATAAACATCTCTACAGTAGCCTTATCTCTCAAACAAAAATACTGAGGCTGAGAAAAATCCATACCTTTTGATAGAAGATCCATGTAAAATCATTTTACATGACCCAAAAACTGACAGCATCGCAAGCATCCTCTCTTCCTAAGTACCAATGCTGAAGCTGCAATCAAGAGGCATTTTACAGTGTGGACAAAGGCTCTTTTGTTTTCAGTCAGTGCTTACAGGTGGCAGCCTTAAGGGATAATGACTACATTGGGCTCTGCAACACCACTTACCTTCTGGAAAGAAAAAGTTCTTCCTCCACACGTCCTCATAAGCAAAATTGCTTTTTTGTTCTAAGAGGAAACCCTTTTGCATTCTGTTACATGCAGCAGAGTCTATAACAAAACCAACTAATGGCTTCAGTGTTTACAATACTAACAACTTCCAAGAGCTAAAGCAGTAAATGCAGGGTTGTGTCCCCCACCCTGTGCTGACGAAACAAACTGACTGCTGATCTTTCACACCTGTTTGGGAATAGACGGAAGATCAGGGCAGCAACAGCCTGATGACTGTAATGACATGACATGTAAGAGAAGCAGAAGAATTATAAAACTATCTGTCCCTCACCCCAATGAGCCATTCAGAATTCACCTACTACAAACAATCCAATGGTGAACAGGCATGGTGAGTTTCCCACCTGCCTGCAGGCAGTATGAGAAGCTAAAGAAAAGGTTTTAGAACAACTACTGGCTACTTAATGACATGTCAATAGCAGAAATCTTGGTAATTCCATCTCTTCTCTCACAACCCAGCACTGAACAACAGTTGCTGCTGTTACTTGGCTGCTGTCGGATGCCCTTCAATACGAACGGGCAGAAGAACAGCCTTCTCATCAGAGCTCACAGCAAAGCAAGATCAAAGTATACATTTTTCAACAAATCACTTACAAGACCCTTTGTAATACATCAGAGACAGATAAATTATGTATAGGTAGATCTTGTGAAGCTTATTTTGTGAAAGGCCTTAACTCTGTGGCGGAATTAAACCGATCTTAATTAAATTCTTAGGGGAAAAAAAAAGGAAGTTTTCATGGCAACTTTTAAAAGGGTTTCTAAGAGCAGTTCTATAACAAGCGAATGAATATTATTAATGACCCCAAGTTTAGACTTAATCCTTCTTTTTCCTGAGTGTCATCTTATGTTTCTTTTTCAGATTATAAAAAAATTAAGCTGGCATTTAAGCTCTACAGACCTAAAAATAGCAATCTAACACCCCATTAAAGTTATTACAAGAACAAGTAACATTTGATACTCTTGACAGTGGTTTCCCAAAGTACATCTTAGTAACGCCACTGCAGTGTCTGATGTTTCTGAATGGCTGCTCTGTGATTCTGCTTTGTGGCTAATTGGTCTTAACTGTCCTGTTGATGCTGTTTTCTTACTTGTGGTCATACACTCAGAAGTCTGAGACTCAGAGAGCAAGTGTTTATAAATGTTAAGACCATAGAACTTTAGAGCTTAACAGGAACAAGTAGGGCCAAGAGGATCACCTCCCCCCACTTCTATATTCTTTCCATGATGACAGTGAAATTGGAAGCATTACTGGATTCAAGTATCAGCTTCTAAAGCCGCCCGCTAGGTCACACCTTTCCATCAGATGTCCTGAAGCTCATCCTTCACTTCATGAATACAGTCATCTGAATCCCACACAGCAGAGCTGCAATTCATTAGCTCTGAATTCCCACCGATGTACTGAAATCAAGTCTCACCTTTCAGTCCATTTATTTTCTGCACTCCCTCTTTTGTTCCACTGGACTGAAGCATCTCATCAGAAGACAGGCTGAAAAGATAAATGTACGGGTAAATGTGTATGAGTATATACGCACATCTTAAACATACATAGTTCTGGTCTGCTCTAAGCATGTGCCTCACTGTTTACCTGTCCTTTACAGACTTGTAAGAACACTTTCAAACCAGGCTGGTATAGTCTATCTATATCTATACACATAACTCCGGAAATGATGTCAAGAAAAAAAGATATAGAAAAAGCCAAACTTCTCTCTCATTCTTACCCTCTCAGTCTCAGAAGGATCTGTCAGCACTTGCTAATAATCCAAAGTTGTATTACATAAACATCACAGAAGTAAGAAACAAGATAAACATAAGGGCAGAGAGTCTCCAAATTAGTTTTGGTGCGCTGTTGCAATGGGTGAATCTAATCTAAGGCTTCCCAGTAACTTTGAAAACCCCAGCCAAAAAGATAGGACAATTTGTTTTATTTTTGAACCATTATGAATATGTTTACTGACCAATGAAATCTAATCTTCCAAGCCTTCTTCCATAGGCAATCATATTATAAAGACATCCATGTATGAGGGAGACAAGGATTTCATACAACAGAGTAATTCAACCAAGCTCTGGAGGTTACAAGTATTTCCACTCCAGAGTGGATGGTTAAATGAGAATCTGGAAGCAAGTATTAAAGGTTAAATAAAAGGAGCAAATAACAGTAGGGTTGAGAAAGATACCTGAAGAACTGCAAACATACCTAGTTGGTGTTTTGAGGGCTCAAGCACATCTCTAATGAAACAGATGAAAACTTTCCATACAGCAGGTCCTTCAGGCTCCTCTGCAGTAAGGCAGTTCCAGCAGATGATCACCAGCAGGTACACAGGAGCTAGGACAGCAGTGTCACTGCTCTGACACAGTAGAGCCAGGCGAGAGGCTCTGCTCAAGACAACCACATATGAAGCCTCTGTGAACCCTGAATTCTCAGTCCCTGGAACAAAACAATTTGCAGGGCATCATTTAGTATTACAGAGAATCACAAGTGAGTGCATAAAATTTAAAGCAACCCATCCATTCCCAGGCAAAGGAAAACTATTTTAACTTTGCATTTACAAACTATGCATGATTTGAATGTGAAGAGATGACCAGCAATTCTTTTGCCTGTAGCACAGTTAGTCTCCCCCATACAGACAGAAATGATGCTCATCAATAGAAATGTGATGTTTCTGAATATATGTATTAAAAAAAACAACAACCCAATAAACTGCGCTTACCAGGTCTCCTCTAGCTCCCATTTAATTTCTTTTGTCTAATGTAAACTCACTGGGCTATGACTAACAGCTAACATATAATTTCTAATTGTATGGCATTATGTTATGTTAGTACAAAAACACGACCAGAGCCAAGACAGACAGAAGCACACAGTTCAGTCTTACTGGGAGTAGACAGGAATGGAAAAATCCCATCAGCATCATTTGTCAAGGAAGCAGATTAAAATTCAGCTCTAATGGGAAAAATACATATATATATACTTTTTAAATGACAGAACTGTTGTATAAACAAACCAAAATATGTTCACCTTTACAAGGGCTTATGGAAAAATGAACTGGATGATAAAGGACATCACTATTTTATTCTCTTGAAGATGATCTGCACATTTCTACTGAAACGGCTACAAGCTTTGCAGAGATATAAGGCCTGTAGCTGTATGATTAGCCATAGAGTCCAACCTTGTTGCAGAATTATGGTCAGATTTACATTTGAAAGAATTATGACCTCCCTCCCTGGGGAATAAACCAAGGGAACGTAAATCAAGTGTAACGCCACATGGAAGCACAATCCTGAGCCTGCAGACAGTCTGTAACAATAGCTGCAAGATCTGCCATCAGGCAGCACCCTCTCAGTGTGTTCATCATGAGGATCACCTCACATTCATGTGCATATGTTCTTCTCACACCGTGCATCAGTCCCATTTATTAAGGCTGCAGACTCGTCAGGACAACATCTGTATCATGCTTTGTGTTTATTCACTGGTTCATATGTTCCTGTCTCTTGTAGAAGTTCTTGTCTCAGGAATCCTGATATTCACAAAGCACTGTGGTCTCGTGCTCTCCCTCGACACAAGTGGAGCATCATCCCCACAACAAACCTGTATAAAGTTACCTCATGGCTCCCCATGATTTTCCAGCCAGGAATTCCAGCATTCAACCCAAAATAAAAGAACATAACTCCTAGAATTCCATTCACCCTTTCATTCCCTTGTCACCCAGATTGCACCTGGCAGTGCCCAGTCAAAGTCTTCCAGGGCATTGTGACCTTGATCCTATTGACCAGCACTGCTCTGATTTAAATTTCAAACAGCCTGCAATTCTGATTCCTCTTTCCCCCAGCTCTGAAGCAAACTTTATGGATTTTATAGGGAAGAAGGCCCTAACCACACACAAACTTCACATAACTGAAAAGGCAGTCGATACAAACAGAATTAATTTTAATTAACCTGAATATGCTGATGAAAATGTTGGGGAGTTTTCATGAACAAATAAGCAGAGTCACAAACACAGAAATATCTGCTTTGTTAATTACACATGTACACATATAGTAATTTAATCATAGCTAATTATATACTTGTTTCTGAACTTACACAGTTACAATCACACTGAGGCACCACTGCAGTTGATAAGCACGTGCCTTTTTTGGGGTTAGGCAAAGTAGAACCCAGCACTGAGATTCTGATAAGCAACCATGTCAAAGATCTTCAGTTCTCTATCTTAATCATCAGCCCCCCAGTGCCTGTTGGGATGGAAAGAAAATCATTATTCCCCAGCCTGAAAACTCCTCTGGAAGAATTGCTCCGGGATCACAAACAGCCTCAGGTGCAGCCCCTTGTTGATAAGTCCAAACAAGTCATTCACACAGGATCAGGAATTGCTACCCAACATGGTGGCTACACTGATGGAAAGTCAGTGAAAAAAAGCAAACTACAAACCAGGCTGTGAAATAACTGCATGTAAATATCACACCAGTTAAATGGAGATCCCTACTACTCAATTTAAACCTATTTAGCCAGATTTATTGAGGATATTGTCCACAGTTTCCTACCACATGTGCTCTACGAGCAGAACAAGAGGATGCTACAGAAGAATGTAACGTTATTGGCTAATATACACAGGAAAAATGGGGACATGTTTATAAGTCCTAAGAGCTGTGGTGCAAGGGATTGAATTCCATTGTGGAAATTCCTATCTGTGAACATGGCGGAGGTGGGTTGATGGTTGGACTAGATGATCTTTGTGGTCTTTTCTAACCCTAATGATTCCATGATTCTGTGACCACGATAACAGGTCAATTTCCAGTTTTGCTGCTACACACTTCAAGCCACATCCGACATCTAAACATGAACTGATCAGAGGTCCCTCATTCTTAGTGAACCAGTGCCAAGCCATTCCAACCTGCTGCTCTCAAATGTGCCACCACATCTGCGAGAAACATCTTCCCCTGCTGCTCCTAAAGCTTAACTGGGCCCAAGTGCGAGAACCCAAAAAGAAACCTAGCATGGCAAGGCTCCTTCAGGAGCATCCTGAAGCATAAAACTCTTCTGCAATTGCTCTGGGAAACACGCAAGGCCTGATGCTGAAAACTCACTATAAAAAGCCTGCGTGTTGGCCAAACAAGTGGCCAGAGATGGGATTTTTGTTTGCTACACAAAAGAAGAATATGGGAAAGGGTGGGGAAGGTTAGAGGTGGGGGAAATGCTGTTTTAGCTTTCCTTCATACTCATCTTCTTAACCACAGTGAGCTTGTGTCACACAAAGAAGGTGCATTCAAGATACGAACCCAGATATGTGATATTTGTTCAAGATAGAAGAAAAATATCGCCACAGCAATGGATTCAAAAATAACAGAGCTATACCTTAAAAGCCACGATATTTGGGACTCCCTCTCTTTGCCTGCTATATTTTAAACCTTCCATGGTACTTTAGAGTTCCATTTCTACATTTCAGAGCCTGTGGGCCAGGAATTTAAGATACAGCTAAAAAAGCTCATTAATAACACAAATAAAGAAACTGGGGTTTAAAGAACATATACAGGTAATGCAAAATTTGAAGTCATGACAAGTGGCAACAGTGCATACATTATCAATATCTGGCTAATGGACCCAGGATGATTACTGGTTAATGAGCTGAAGCACACAACAATTATTGGGGGGGCAAAGGGGGAAACAACAGAACAGGGAAGAAACGTTTCTTATATAACATAGCTGGTAGGAATTACAGCAAGCAACCCAGAATCACGTCCTGTTTACTTAAGCAATGGTGGATTTAGCCAAATTCTAGTACTACAGGCAGTATGTTTTTAAACAAAGCATATGCTGGTATACATTTTGTTAATGATGCTATTGATACCTACAGCTTTATCATCCCCCACAGTCAGGAGGCAGAGTCAGGCTGCTACAAAACTATCAGCTGGGGAAGTTGTAGGACAAGTATTGTAACAACTGCATTACCAGTTACGTTTGGAAAAGCTTCAGAACAAACCTGGTGCAAGGTAAAAACACAGCATCCCCCTGCCGGATCCTGCAGCAACTTGTTATGTCAGGAACACACTTGACACATTTCATGCCCGTTGTCCTCAGCCCAGTCCCTGACCAGTGCAAACACTGCTGTAACCTCCTTACAGTTATCACAGCTAGGCCTGGAAAGCTGCACTACCAAAATTCAGGCTTCATGCAAAACTAAATAGCTACATAACTACATAGCTAAATAACTGCATAGCTAAATAACTGCATAGCTAAATAACTGCATAGCTAAATAACTGCATAGCTGTGCCTTCGGTGGTCTCTTGATGCTGCAAAGCCCGAAGTGCAATTGGGCACTTTTCAGCAAAGACCTTCATGCAGAAATTCACGTGCACAAACTGCATACACCAATACGGACAGTACACTGCAGTCCTTCCTTGCAGCAATGTTTCCCCCTCATTTACACCAAAAATAATTACAGCACGCTTTAATGAATGCATCGTGAAAATAAACATCTACCTGGCAGGACCTCAGTAATGGAGGTTGCCTCCTTTTCAACTGATTGAGAGCTTTAGAGCCAAGTAAAAAGCGCAGGGGGATGGATGTACACCTCTGAAAGTTTGGAGTTTAATGAACAAAGCCACTTACTGCCTCTCAAAGGCAGAGGGCAGGGAGATGAAAGCTCCTGCTTCATTTTATGTGCAAAGCAGAACAGACATCTCCCATAGACATGCTAATGAAACATTGATTTGCTTGGGTGCCGTTTGTTACCACAGGGCTCTCCACCGTGGACTTCCAGGAGAAACGATTCACAATTAATTAACTCCTTTCACAGATTATCTGAAATCTAACCTCGGCTCAACCCCACTCCACCATAAGGCTCTTTGGATAGTAATGTGCAGATCGATGAATATGCATGCATGCAGCCGCACATCTATATGAAGATGTATGCCACATTTTTATAGACATCTATAGACATGCAAACAAACAATGCATTATAAATGTGCTATTATATATAATAGGACGCGTTCTGTAATCTATAACAATATGATAAATATTGTGCTATAAAATATACATCATAAAACCTGGCAGTACTTGTAGCCATGTAGTTCCATAAGCAGCACATGGGGATTTCTGCCCTCAGTCCCACTGCTCACATAGGAGGACCAGGACAGACCCACACACCCAGCACACCCAGCTCCCCATCACCAGCAGCTGATGCAAACCAGCACCCTGAAACTGTCCTGACCACCACCAGAGTGGCTTTTCCAGGGTACAGGATCAAACCAGAGGAGCAGCCAGCTTCCTAACTCACTGCTGAACGCTGAAGCAGCACATAGAATGGCCTGGGTTGAAAAGGACCACAATGCACATCCAGTTTCAACCCTCCACTCCAGCTGTTATTGACTCGGGGAAGATGATCAATACAGAACAGACCAGAAGTTCATTGTCAGAAATTGATAAAAGTTCCAAACTCAGGGGGTGACACCATTTAGAGCAGAACTTAAAGCTACGCATCCTACTTTCCTCAGGAAAAGCAAAGGTCTCCAGATGCTTCCACTCATTCTTTTAATGGCTATGAGCTGGAATTATAGTTTTAGTTTCTTAGAATTCGTAGTTAGATTAGAAACGAATATTACTGAAACTGCTGTGACTTCCTACATGTGCTCATCTCCTTCTTCAGGGCATCTCTGTTCTGATTAGGCATCAGCACTAAGCTAAACATGGCTTTCCTTCCCAGGTCATTAGCAAAGGCAGGCCTCGCTAATGAATTGCTCTGGCTAAAATAATAAAAGAAGGGCCAACACAGAGTTCCTGTGAGTTCTGGCTCAGCCCAAACCCTAATATTGATGTTATTCTATAAAAGGACCACAGACTACATAGGGCAACCCCACGTCTATCACAGCAGCCAGAGCAGTTTCAAGCTGTGTGCTTTTAATTATTTCATTGACACCCTTGGACTTGATAACTGACTGAATTTTCCTGTCAACACTCCGGTTTTGGATTTTCTTCATTAAATCACAGTTTCAAATTACCTTTTTTTTTTCAGTCTCTTTCTCTCTTCACTCCCAACCCCACTCCCAACATTTTTTGGCTTCTAATTCTCCGAATGCCCCACACTGTTTTAAATTACACACTCATTTTGGAATACACAGACTATTTATCTAGGAGGCAAATTTCAGAGCCATCTGAAATTCATTTCCCAACCCAGAGTTCCTGGGTACCAGCTTCCAACCCCGCCGTGGAATTTCCTGGGGCTGCCACGTGGGTCGGGTTTCTCTGCACCTCCAGCACAGGGCCCTGCCAGCTGCACACACTCTGCTTCTCCTCCTTATTGAGTATTGCTAAGGCAAAGAAAATATCCACTTCCATTCATTTGCAGATATCAGAAGTAAGCTAAGGCTCTATAGTTCTTAAAATGGAAGCCACCTCTTGGCGCACAGATGAGCTCCAAACAGCTGCAGGGTACACAGAACACAGAACAGCAAAAACTCAGCATGGAAACTTGTTCTTAATTTGTCACGCCAAGTGTATTAACAGAAGTTAGCTGCCATGTACGTACACCAACACAGCCTGCAGAAGTATCAATTACTCCAGGTGATTTCAGCCCGAGTTTGGGCACCCACTTGAATCTCTACGCTTGCAGCAATAGGTAAAATTTAAGAAGCTGCAAACATTCCAAACAAAATCAAAACCTTCTGCCATGGAAAATCTTGAATCTTATATTGAAGGTCTGTAAAGAGTCCAATCTGATGGGTGAAATCTGAAATTCCCTGTTGTTTTGTTAAACATAACAAAGCAAGCTGCAAGTGTAAAAGAGATCAGGGTTTGTTTCAATAGTCAAATTCTTCTCTTATTCCCTACAATTACTCGTTCGTATTAAATCAAGTGTGACATTAAGTTTAACATGTTTTTCATTTCAAGATGGACATCTTCCCAAAAAGTCCTAATTGGTATTTTGACTGTTTAATAAGCAAGTCTTTGGAAAGATTTCCGCCTGTCGTTTGTTGGAGAATTCAATGTATTCCCTTCCAGAACAACAATGATTTTACAACATCAGGCCAATATTTAGATTTATTTTTTTCTAGTGTTTCTCCGTGACTGAAAACAGTTTTTTTTATTTGTAGTCAGATGGAAACGTTTTCCTATGAACCCAATTACTGCATCATCACTATTTGCTGTGAGAAAATAACTAATTCGCTCTTGAAGTTACTTTAGTAATTAAAAAAGAACAAAAACACATACTTTTATGCTATCACCCACTAAGAAGAGTCTGTTATACACCTTAGACTGAAGTATCTCTTGCATAAGAGCTCCCAGCTCTCACCTGATCACAGATGACAATGGGAATCAATCATGCCACGTGACAAGATATTTATTAGGAATCTCATATGAGCTGTTTGATCCGCACCTGCCAATGGGACAACTTCCTAAGCACCTCGCACAGAGAGCCTGGAAAGCCCAGATCCTCCTTCACATACAGAAATCTAGGAAAATCAACAGATATAAGCATTTGCTTGTTTGTCTGTGCAATGCCATCTGTCTCCAAACGCCCTGGCCACAGAAGCCAACACCTTCCCTGCCTTGAGAGGGAGCTGAGCCCTATATATACTATATACACCATATATAGTGGAATTTTGTCACCAAACTTGCTGTCCAGAAATCACAGTGCAGTGGTGGGCCCACATGCCACGGCCAGAAACTGCATTTGATATTGATATTTCGAGGTGAAAGGCAGCTAAAGCAGCTACCTGGAAACTCCCAATCCCACACTGCTCCAGGAAATGAATGGCAAGATGGTCACTGTAGAGGAAACCAGTCATAGAAAAGAGATCAAGCTCAACTATGAGGCCCCGAAGAGACAGAGTAGAATAAAATACCTATTACTGGTATTTCACCAAAAAAATTCATGGGGTTTGGGATATACAGTCACACACAGTACAGAAGGACAACATAGAACTAAGCGCAAGCCCACGGCGCTTTGGTGCAGAAGAGAGAGGCAAGGCAGCCCAGCATCACTCAGCAAGAACAGCAGCAGGTATGTGCGGGTAGGCGTATAAATCCGACTCTAAAACATCCTCAGGAAAAAAAGGATGAAAGTAAATTGGAACCAAACAGTCTTTTGGCAGTCATCTCCAGGTACTTTGAAAAGCTTCAGTTCCAAAATATATCCCTGCTCCTTTAGAAGGCCTGAAAAGCCACATTTTTAAGAAAAATACGCTGTACCCAATAACTGCACATGAGAAGGGAAAAGAAAGAAATCCATACATCCACCTTGACCTTCAGGTGAACAGAAACCTGATTCAGACCTCCATGTGTTTTATGTCTTCCAGGTATTTCTGCACCTTTTTTTGTTTTTCCCCCAAGGAGGGGAGAATTTCTTAAACCTATTTCAATCTTTAATTTCATCCCCATTACTATTTGCATAAACAGAGATTAGAAGAAGGGAAGGGCAAAGACTCTTCAAAGGCTTCTAAACCCTCTAAGTGCTTACAGCAATACCTGTCGCAATAGGGAGAGAAATACTGCCAACTTCCAGGAGCTTGGGTATCAATAATTGTTTTATTCTGCCGTAATGCTGACCCTGAAAGGTCTTGAATGAATTCTGAAAGGCAAGAGTCCTGAGGAACAGGCAGCCCATTTAATAAGACATATATATAAATATATATAAGACACGCTAGAGAACCTGCACAGCAGGGTCACACCTGTTTGCCTCTTGGGGCATGCAGATGGTCCATACAAACCCATGGCCAGATGCAGAAATGAGCACCCAGCCACATGCAGATGCTGTTGATATGCAATCAATGACAAAAAGCCCCACTGCTTTACATTCAGCTCATTTACAAGCCTGATCAGATATCTTAGCAGGACATATTAGCTCATGTACATCACTGGTTAAAATACCTATATGGCCTCTGGATCAGAACTGGCTCCCAGCCAGCAAGTGCAAAGCACAGGTTGAGAAGTTCAAGTCTATCTCCATTTGCTCAATTAGAGACACCCTGCAGCAATTATTGTCTCCTAAAGAACAAGGCAAACCTGCCCTGCAGTTTTTTCTTGCTATTATTACTACCTGGAAAAGTCTCAGTTAAGGAAGATAACAAAACTCAGGGCATCTGTTCTCAAGCAGTTACCCTGCACAGAATCTCTGGGAACCTACAGGCAGCATCGAATCCACCTCTTGGCCACAAACAGCACCACCCAAACCCAAATGCTGTCTCTGAGTGCAGAGTCCAAACACACCCTTAGGTCCAGCAGCTCCAGGTTCTGCCCACCAACCTTTGGGGCAGAACATTTTCCTCACACCCACCTGGCCCTCCCCTGACTCGGCTCCATGCTGTTCCCTCCTGACACTAGTGCTACTACTGCTCTTAGTGGGGACAGAGGAACCAGAAAGTTGCTTTTGCAATATAATCACATTCTAACTCAGGTAAAAAGGGAGAACCAGAACTCAGCTGCATACATCTCCACTGCAGTGGTAATGGCAGAAGGGCAAAGGCAAGGATCTGGCATCTGGCCCTCTATGGCACACAGTCTATTCATATCAATATAAAGACTTGGATCACTCCCTCAGTTTATCAGAAGAACATCTTGAAGAAGTCCCTAATGAATATCTGACCCCAAATCCTAGTAGTGAGTGGAGCTACAAAACAGTAGAGACTGAGAAGCTGCTGAAAGCATCTCTTCTGGGTTGTGACAGAGCTCAGGACCAAATCAAGATAAACTGAATCCCAGTCTGGCATCCACCTCCTACTATGGCAAAATAAATAAATAAATTAATTAATTAATTAATTAATGGAAACATGTTCAGACCATTTTCTGAAGAGATCCCAGTCATTCAGATCAGTAGTTATGCCCACAAGATGCATGCTTTGTTCTTAGCACTATGAAGGAAATTACTAGCATGAAAAGACCACCGTCATGGAACACCATCATGCAACTGTCATCATTTCATGGACATTTCCATTGTTAAACAAAAATCAGGTTGTTCAAAGCTTTCTCCAGTCTTAAATTCTCTTTATCTTCTTGCTCTCCTTGTCTGGACTTAGAGAAGAAGGCACTTTACACTCACACCTCTTTTCTTTCTTGTCCTCTTTCACTTTCTTTCCATGCCACCTCCCTCAAAGCAGCACTTAGCACAGTGACAAATGAAGCAATAATAAGGTTAGTCATTTAACTCCTTGCATCCTACTTAAAAATCACCCTAATTACTGTGTAATGGGTCCACAGAGGCAGAAGAGTCTGGGTGAAGTCTACCCGGAGGGCACCGGTATAGTTCATCTGTCCATTCTCTAATAGCACTCTAAAGTTCACCCTTATAAACATGTCACCCAGTCCATAATTAAGTGACTGGTCATTAGGTAACGTATGTGGTACCTGTGGGTCACATATCAGTCAGCTGGTGATGGATCTTTATCCAATAGCCACGCAAAAACAGCTCTACAGCTCACGGCATCACTCAAAGCACAGCACACTCCTGAGAAGTCAGCATAGGTGTGGTGGGATTTTTTTTGTTTCTTAAAGCAAAAAAACCTGCGTTTGTGAAAGGTGAAATAACCAAGGGGAGGAGGGAGTGGACAGACTGCCACAGTTCATTCCTCAACCTGCCATGGTGGAAGAAAAGCTGAGTTTATTCCTTTACATTCCTGCAAGCGTACTGGTTCCAAAAGCATGTGTCATATGTCACTGACAGGCGGATTTCTCATTTGCACTTCATATGAGGACAGATTGCTAATTACTGGACTTTCATGAACTTCAATGACCTCTTTCCTGCTCATAAAAGAAAGTTGTGCTTTTCAACTCTCACATTCCACAGACATGCAAAGCTGCAATGGACAGGAAAAAAGCATTAGACAAACTTATTTGCACCAAGAAAACTGGAAGAACCTGAAATACACGCTAGAATGAACTCCCTGGTAAGCAGATGAACCGCATACTGTGCTGGTCAGACCATTTACTGAGAGCACACATATAGAGAAATGCAGTCAGTTCCACTGCAACTGCCTTCCTCCCCTCGCTCATCCAAGCCAATGCGTGAGGGGCTTGATCAAAGGAGATGTGGGGATAGCAGGACTTTCAGCTTGAGACTGTCCTCAGATGACATGCAGTGGATCATTTCCAGCAGGCTCTGTTACTCCTAGGAGACAGAAAAGGGCAGTTCCCATGTAGACCTTAAGTTCAGCTTAGTGTCCTAGAGACCCTGGGGCTCTCTCTGCCCTTCTTACAAAACAGTTCGACTGCTTTACTCTTCTGAAGTTCTCTGAACTTGCAGGAGAGAGAAGATGAGTTTCCTAGAGGATGGCTCACACGATTGGTGTCCCATAGGCAAGTTTGGTTTGGTTGGCAACAGAATTTTTCTGGGTACAAGGACTGCAACCTCACATCAGCCATGCAGACACCATTTGCAAGGAATTGACTCCTGGATTTAATAAAATAATGAAGAGCTGGACCACACAGGTTTCCAGATGGTAAATGTGATTTGAGCTGAGCTTTTCTGGGTAAGTAAATTATAAAGGAGGGGGAAAAAAAAGAAAAAAGGCAAAAAACAACAACAAAAAAAAGCACCAAAACCTCATGCCCACAATGTTTAAAGGTTTATAATTGCTAGTTATTATCTGCAAGAAGTGTTCCCAAAGGCATGACATTATGGCCAAGAAAACAAGACAAGACCTTGGAACCAGCCTTCTGAACTACTGAAATGTGCCCAAACTACTACAGAATAATCTCCCACAGCACCTCCTCTGTCTGCTCACTTCTCTGTTTGATGTTCACCCACTTGGGCTGCCCACAGATCTTTTAACACTGAAAGCAGAAGATCTGGCAAAAGCCAAATTGACCAACTAAATTCCACTAATTAAATTCCAAGACCAAGAGGATGCGTATGTCCACCAAGGATGAACTTAACTCGCACTATTGAGAGATATCACTAGATAGAACCATGCCAAAAAGATCATTGCTTGCCAACAAAAGCAAAAGAATGTGTTTTGACTGAAATCACATTGGAACGATAGCAAAGATTTTGCCCCCGAGAGAATCTGATTGCTAGTCTGAAATACGGATTGAATAGACAAATAAGGATGGGATAGAGCCTGAGGAAAGAAATTTGCCTTTTGTAGTTTCACAGAGAGAAATGCTGCCTTCTTTAGCCGACATGGAAACAAACAGACTAAGACATGCAGTCTCTACAAAGCTATCCACCTCTCACATTCTTACTGGACTTTGTTCATGACAATCAATTCTATCCATTTCTGCTTTCTTCATACCAAAAATAAAATAAACCATCACACAGCTTTTGTACTTCCACATATCTGGTGCATTTTACCAAAAAGGACTCTCAGGTTCGATAACTAAAGGTTAAAGTAGCCAAGTATTGTAATGTTGCTGTGGTTTAACCTGGCAGGTAGCTACACACCACACAGTCCTTCACTCACACCTCCCTGCTTCCCAATGAGATGGGGGAGAGAATCAGGAAAAAAACACAAGGTTGGGGGTTGAGATAAACTACTGATAGAGAAAAGGATAATATTTATGACAAATACATATGTGTGTGTATATATATATATACATCTGTATGTATATATATAAAGGTGTATATAACAAATGATGCACAGGCACTCGTTCACCATCCCCATGACCGATGCCCAGCTATCCCCCAAGCAGCAGAAGAGAGAGAGAGGTGAACCCTCACCCCCCTTGAAAACTCCTGCTTGATGTCATATGGCCAGTTCATCCCTTTGGGCCGCCATAAGTCAGCTGTCCTAATTCTGTACCCTCCCAGATCCTTGGGTTCTTTGCTGAGAATGGCCTTGGCTCTGTTCAACACAGCTTAGCAGCAAGTAGCAGAGAAGCCTCTTATGTTTCAAGCCACCCAGTAAAAAATTCAGACCCCCCCCTTATTCGGGGGTCTTTAACTCCACAAGGTACCTCTGGGTGTAGCATCAATCACCCAGTGATGGACAGACATCCCATACCACGGTCATTCATACCTCCACTGCTTATTGAACTGCAACACCTCATCCTCATTGAATACTGACGGCTGATCTATATGATTCAAGTCCAATCAAAGCAGTGATTTTTCAGCATTAAGGACTCTTCCATTTGACACTCCTGCAGTGAAACTATAAAGAAAGGATGAGAACAGAGTATAGGGAAACAGCTCTCAAAGAGGATTAGTCCACTATTTTTGTGTGTTTGCAGCATGATTCTGCATCACAGAAAATGATACAGTGACTTAACCAAGGGGAAAAAAAAAAAGCCTGCAGTTCAGTCTCAGTGCTGCTTATTCAAGAGCATGCAACTTTATTTGCACACCTAGATGTAATTAGGACAATTCTACATCAGTAGTTTGACTGGTAATTGGCACACACAGGTTCAGCATGGTCAAATGTAACGAGTCATGTTTAAAGAGGACATAGGAATGCCAATGAGATGAGATTATGGGAATAACAGTGACAAAAAGTTGTCTGATAGAGAAAGAATAGACCCAGCAAAATCATTCAGCATCTGAGTGGAGGCTGTGTTAGGAAAGACTGCTCAAACATCTGGTAGAGATATAAGCCTCCATAGGAAAGAAAAGAGAAAACAGAAGATTATTAATAACAGGGGAAGATCTAAGATTTGGGCCGACCAGTCAGAAACAGCTTTTAAACTACACCAATTTCCTTGTGGTTACAGCTGTTCACACTGGTCTACTGAAACGCTAAGAAAATGGAGAAATACGAGAGACTGACATAAGGAAAGCAAACAAAGGAAAATGTTGTCATTGTGCAATGAATATGGCCATCATGACCCACCTAGAGCTGGACATGGAACAATTCTTTACTGTTTGCATCCTGTGTTACCACTGCCCTAAAAAGGGGATGCAATTCATTATTCTATTTATGCAACATAAGTGATGGCACATAGATAAAGCACGATATAATGCAGCCTTTAGAAAGGATGCTTGTGTAACTCATTCCTCACTAAACAGAAGCACACTTGGTGGTCTTGAGCCATACATGAAAAGCACAGCCAATACTCACACGCAGTAATCCCAGTGAGTAGCAAAATGTTTGTGCTTTACGATGAACAGCACTTCTAAGATAATACATTTGGTCTCTGTGCTCATTAAGCATAAAGTTGCTTAAAAATATCCCCCTACTGCAGTCAGTATGACATCCTCATTGAACACAGGTAGTGAAGAGCTGCCAAATCCCTCTGGAACTCGTGATCTTCCAATGCTTCCCAAAGAGAAATTTGAGTTTCACAACAGAAACCTGATATAAGAGGAATATACACAGATATAGTGTGCGCTTTTTATGTTAAACACGTACATCGGACACATTAAAGAGCATTCTGATAGGATTTTTTTTTTGGTACCACTCACAGAGTCAATGTGAAGACAGGTGTTTGCTCTATTTTAATCATTCTGCTGAGCACAGCATTCTCCACAACCTTCCTTGAAGAGGAACAAGGCAAGAACAACATCAACGTCCAATAAAATCTCAAAAACTAATAACCATCCTTCTGAATTTTAATCCACAGCCAATCCCAGAATAGATCACACACTCTTAGCACTTTTAGTAAGTAGAAAAGAAAGTATTTAATCCCACAGTCATCGTAAGGGGAAAATGTTAACATGTTAACATACAATTACTAAATATTCCATTTCTTAAAATAGTAGAGAAAACTTAGTTTATTTGACTGGTAGGTTCCACACACCGGAACTCAGGTAAATCACACACAGCTCCCTGCCAAAGTACTGCTACTCCCTTATTCCTTGGGTAGGTTTATTACAATAAGTTGAAAAATAAATCAGCATTTGGCACAGGTTGGACAGTCATTGCCCAAACAGACTAAGGGCTTTGACAGGGCAACTATATGTAATGCAAATGGTGTACCTGGATGGTCCTTAAAAACACACACGTGGAGAAGAAACAGGTTATGGCTACCCAAATAAGACTGCAGTGCAATGGCATTCTCCTATGCACAAGTAAATGGGAGAGCACAGTCTTTCACAAAAGCAGATTGTTCTCAGACAATGCATTAGTATGGATGTGTTGCAATAACGCATGAACTAGTAGGATCCAGGCACTGTGCACAAAACGTAAACCTCAAGCCACGGGATTTTTTTAGTTTTATGAATGAAGAGTAGATATTCATAGGTAACCCAGGGGGGAAAATAAAAGGTCTATGTTAGAGTTTTGTTCTGAATGGATACTTACATTAACTGTACAAGATCTCTAGTGACCCAAAACACTCAGAGAATGGTTTTCTCAAGAAGACAAATTGCATTAGCGTAGCATGGAACACAAGCCTGATGAATTAGTTTTTTCATCGCTAAGAGACTCTATGTAAATGTGAGTAATCCTTGCACCGATGAGTAAAAAAAGGGCAACCTTTCCCACAGCCGAGACGCATAATTATATCTGTATTAAAACAGCACAAACAGTGATGTTTTACATATGAAATACACATAAAGTTGGGCCACAGAATTATAATTATCAGCGATTTGAGGCCTTGAGAATGAATCTAATATAAAGGTAGAAGTCACCTGAGAGCAAGGCCTGGATAAGGACCTTCACAATCCTGCACACAATGGCAGCAACATCATGCAATGAATTTGAGGTGGAAGCCTAGCACACACCACTCACTGACTCTATTTTTGAGCACTAAAGATTATCTTTGACTATCTGCAGTGTTGCAGTGCAGATACTCCAATACCAAAAGCAATCTGCTATCATGAGGAACTACACACTGTGGTTTATTCTTGCTTAACTGTCAAGTGAATGACTACTGCTCCTGTAAGTCTGAAAGGCTTAGAGATGCTAGTAAGTACTTCAAGAGCTTTAAAAAGACCCTAAAACAGTTAAGCTGCAATAATCTCCTGAAGTGTTTAAGTGGCTTAGGTCACCAATAAGCTGCTCTTGTGAGTTAATCAGGAAGGCTACTTAATTAGGACAACAGGCTATTCACCAGTTTGTCCCAAGGAAGAAAGCCAATTATGCTCTTCAAAACAACACGCTCCTGTAATCCCAAAGATACCAAACCATTTGTTTAAGCATTCACCAACAAAACCACAAACAAATGTACACAAATCTGGTGCTTGTTCTGATATTTCATGGGTCAGCTACAGGACTTCCCTCTGCAACACACAGCATCTGCAGCACACAGCCATGCCGGCCACTTCAGCTAAAGGAACACCCAACCCAACTGTCTTCTTTAATGAACAATCACCAGCAAAAGACTTTTTCAACAACTTCTCAACAATTCAAAACACGGAGAAAAGAATATAAGAAAGAATAACTAAAGCAGATGAATTAGAACATAACAGATTTTTCTGAAGTTTCTCTTTCTGTATCAAGATACCTTATGAAGAATAAATTTCAAATTACTTGCTCTTCTGCCATAACAAACACCTGTCTCTAGAGTTATTATTGACACATCAACGGTCCTATTAAATACACACTGCACAAAGGTAATTGAAATTTCACTTTAATCCAGACTGACATTCGTACTTATTTTGCATTATTTGCTCAAAGCTGGATTACAAGAAATAAAAAATAAGCTGGATTACAAGAAATAAAAAATAAGCTTTAGATCTCAATTCCGCTCCTGTTCACTCAGTTTTGCAAAAACACCCTCAATTGCCATCACTTCATAAAACATAGAGTGTGGATTAGAGTTTAAATGGAAACTCATCAAAACCAAGCATCATATGTGATACTACAAGATTGTGCAAGTGGATCAACAAGCTACACTTTAGGTTGTGTTAGTTCACATCTCCATACTAAGTCATTTAAAAGCCATTACCAAGCCTGCAGGTTAAACTGTTTTGGAAACCAAACTGTACAACTAATACAGGTCTCTGGTCCTAGTTTTCTATTACAAACTGGCAGCATGCTGCAAGAAGACTCACAACTTACTAATTTATTATGAAAACATGAGAATAGTTTCGATGTATTAACTAATATTTTAGGGTCACCTGTGTGCAAAGCACCACTATGAAGAAAGAGAAGCATCCAAACCATGTCATCCTTCACCTCTGAACAGGGACAGGTCAAAGATGTTAGGCAAAGGACTGCACAAGTCTGTGATTCAGGCACCATTGGCAGAACTAGCCTTTCTGACCCACAGCATAAGGAATTCATCAGCCTCACAACAAATGTGCAAGTACAGATTTTATAGAAGGGAAGCAACTATTTGTTGCGTCTGCTGGAGTTTATCACATATGCAGACTCCGTCAACAGACTCTCAAGCATTTTCTATTTTTCTTTTCTTTTTATAGTCTCCTTTCTCCTAATCGAAGAATTAAAATTAACAACCTCAAAAACAGCTTGGGTTGCCAAGTGCCTCGCTTGGCCTGACTAAGTCTGGGATAGAAAAGATTTAACGTGAAAAAATTCAGGTTGAGAATGACCTTCTGCACTGATTGACTTTAGTGGAATGTAAATGATGGGCAGTAAATCAGGCGACGTGCAGGCCGCTCAGTGAATCATACCATTCCCTTCAATCCCATCTAGAGGGAGAGACATAAATCCTCCCAGTTCAAGCCGGGCCATGAGCAGTCCTTTATATTTCCAATTAAAGATGTACTGTCCTTTGCCCAGCATTCAGTTGGGACGCCTCACATTAATATGGAAATCAGCAGCCCAGCAGCGGGCCATGGGGGCCTCATTGTCACCGCCACATTCATCCCCAAGCTTCCTCCCAGCTGGACGGAGGAGGGTTCGGTGTGACAGGCAAATCCCAAGAGACGACAGAGAACCCTTCATTAGGCTTGATTTTAATACCGTGCTGCCAGTAGGCAACATGTTTTGATTATCAGGGCTTTCACACGGATCCTCCGGGGCTGGAGGCCAGATATAGATGCTTCCCAGCGCTACGCAAACAAGCGCACGGCCCGAACGCAGCCTACCAGCTTGAATACCTATCAATCACTTCAACATCACCCCCTCGAGTGCTGTGACTTTGAGGCTTTTTCTTATGGGAACTGCTTCGTTCCTCTACAGTGCAATCCTAGAAGGCAACTACAGAGCCAGCAATGGCCTCATGATGAGGCGTGAAGGCACTCTGAGCTCTGCTCTCACCATCAGCATCACTGGTGAAGGCAACATCATGCAGGGCTTACGGTTGACAGCAGTGACAGAACTCCTACAGCATGTCCCAACACATTGCCATCGGTCACACCAGCCAGGAGAGCCAAGAGGGAAGCAGGGAGCTGGTGGTTGGTTCCTGTGTTGGTGTCGGAGATCAGCTGAGGAAAGAGGAGCTCCAGCTTGTGACAAAGACAGTAAATCTCCAACTTCCACAGGCAACAGCAGAGAAAGTGATTAATGAGATAGACATTAATGGACTTGGGATTTTAGGTAATGGAAACGATGGCTGGGAGAGTGAGGACATGTTGTCTAAAAACGTGAGATGGGGAATTGATCTTTACTCGTTTTGTGGAGTGCTTTTTTCCAGCTATTTGGGCATCTTCTCTGTAGACAAACTGTGTGGGGAATAACTGACTCCACCTACGCAAGCACAGATAAACAAACAGTGAGAAGGTAAGAGTTGTTCTTAGCAAATCTTCTACAAGTATTGCACTACTTCAGCCACCTTTTATGCCTTTTTGCCCAGAGCATTTGCATGAAATGGATGGAAAGCACAGAAACAGCCCCTGCAATTGATACAGGTTGACGGTGACCATGCGTTCCAGCCCTTCCAAGCTATGCTGTGTGCAGTTCAATCACAGCTCAGCAATTCTTCCTGTGTTTTGGTTTTTTTTCCCCTTGTTGCTTTTTAAAAGACATGACACCATCAACAGTGGATCAGCAGCAGGTATCCAGCAGGGAAAAAGCACCCGCCTTTGGGAATGAGGTTAGGATTCTTAATTCTATGCCTATATCACATGGCTAGCTCAAATGGATGCCAGGCACACACTAGGAAGTGGATCCCAAGACCACTGTGGGGGCTTAGCCTTGAAGTCCCACACCGCAGACACTGGGTGTTACTAAAAAGGTGAGGTTTTCACTTGCAGTAAGTAGGTGAAATACCTGTTTTAGCTGCAGAAGGCAGCACTCACAAACAGCTTTCTTTGGGGGGGTTTGACATCAGAGAGGCATTCACTTTCCCTATAAGGTCAGAGAGAGACATTCTGGATCCAAAAGCGCTTCCTCCCACACTGGCCACCTTACCCCATGCCACTCTCCTCAGCACTCCATAGCTATTTTTAACATCTCATTTCCTCGCATGATGGCAATTTACATACTTAAACACATCACATTAGCGTCCAAAATATAAACAAAATGAGATAATGCACTGTAAAGAGAGTATCAAATGAAACCCTGCCGACACACACACACAGGAGCTTTAGGAAATCAGGCAGTTCTTTGAAGCAAAGCAGTTGTCCTGTATCAGTAATAGGAGGATTTCTCAGCAACACTTTACAATAAAGCAGACTTAATGAGAGCTGAGCAGTGGTGTAATTCCTGTGGAATTGCATATTGAAAGCTACATTCATACCCAAGGAGCCCATCAGGACCAGTATTGTTAGCATGAATGCTGAAGGAATTGCAAAATGAATTGCCATTTTATTATCGAGTGCTTCCGACTGGCTCCATCCTGCCATCTGTGTCATTTGGAGGATGTGAAGTAGCTGAGGTCCGAACTTGGGCGGCTGAAAGGTGAGTCAAGGGGAAATTTTGTGCTCGAGCATCCTCTGCTTCTTTATTTGAGAAGTTCAGCACCTTCCTAAGAGGAAGAAGGGCCCAAAGCACAGAGCAACTTGCCAGGAGTAGGAGCTTGGATTCCCCTTTTTAAGGGGGTCAGTTTTACTGATCAGCCACTCAGAACCTGAGGAGTGATCACAGCAAAGCGCTGCTCAGAAATGAGGGGCTGCAGATTATCTGGCTATTTGAAACCTCTTCAGCCTTCTCTGGTTCTCCATGATGCTGTAATAGAATTGTAAGATTTAAAAACTAAATGAATGTGCAGGACACGTCTCATTTAGCTCTACAAAGAGGGAACAGATTTCAAAGCTGTTTGAGTGATCTAGAGGCCTAAATCACTTTCCCAAAGCACATAATTCATGCAGAAGATCAATTACCAGTATCTAATGTCCAGTAAATGTTAGCTCATTTACATGCTTCTGAATTGAATAGATGCACAGAAACAATTTAAAATCAGCTTCTTCAGCTTCCAGTTGTTAACTTCAGTTAGAGTGTTCACTGATAAAAAACACATTTTAAGTGAAAAATGTCCCTGTTACATCACCTCATTCTATAACTGAGGTGCTGTTATTCCAGACCATTTCATTTGGTGTCCCTCTTTGAATTCTAAATTTTCTTTTTCTTTTTAAACTGAGCTCTTCTCTTTGAACCCTTTAGACAAAATGTACTGTATTATTTATCTCCCTATGCCAGTATTGACATTTTTGAGGTGCTTTATAAGAAACAGAGAATATTTTGGCTCTTGGTAGAGCCTTTACATCACCAATTATCTAGTATCTACAAAGCATAACAGGCCCTTAAAACCCAAGAGAAACACCAACACTGATGCCCAAAACCCAATAGAACATTGGTCTACGTATATAAAACCAGCAAAAACCAGAAAACCTTTACTTTCAATTTACTTTCAAGTTCTTCCATCACACTCACACCTCCTGTCCTGTTGGAGGTGCAGTGTATATCTGCAGCATGGCTCATACAGAGGGAGCAGGCACTGCTCCTCCTTGCAGAGCTGCAAGCAGAGAGAGCAGGGCCCTGCCATGCACAGCACCAGGCTGCTCCTTGCCTGCACTTCCATACCAAATCCCTGCCAATGGCACACAAAGCCTTCATGGGAGAAACAATGAGGGCTTCTTGCAAGTGCATGAGACAGCTGCCTGGGACTGAAATGAACTTACTTGCACTCTGATGTGTCTCGGATGATCAGAAATGCCGTGCAATTGCTCCATGCATCACAAATGTTCAGGTGGGTGCTTATGGGGCTGTTTCATGACAGTGAAGTTATATGACATAGCGGAAACATTTTTTTCCAAAGTTAAATTCTTCAAATTTACAGTACTATAAAAAATGAATGTGTTTAAATATTTCCAGATCTACCAGAAGAATTATTCAAACTAACTTTATAGGTCTGACTTTCCCATACATCACTCTAAATCAGGAGGGATTTCACCAGACCTGAATGTATATAATTTATGATCTAATGGGAAATGCTCTTCACGTACCAAAGCTTAGGAGTAGTTCCCTCTCCAGCACGAAGGTCCCAATTCAGCAAAGCACACTTTGCACTACAACTGCTCAACTCAAGTATCATGCATTAAAGAAAAAAAAAAATCCACCACCTTCAAAAGGTTTGGTTCTAGCTCCAGCAATGGCAATAAATAAAGCTTCCTCCAGCATGGCTCCCAGAACCTACAGCCACAATCACACACCATCAGCAACACCCAGAAGAGGAAAAGGTGTTTATCTTCCTTTCAGCCTTTACTGCAGCTCAGAAGGACTTGATTGTGCAACACTTGCTCACTAGGGCACTCCTGTAGGCAACAGCAGAACAAGTGTGTGATGATAGAACAGGGAGGAATGGTTTTAAACTATATAAGAGGATAATTAGATCAGATATTAGGAGGAAATACTATACTCAGAGGGTGATGAAGCCCTGGCACTGTTGCCCAGAGCGGTGGGTGCCCTATCCCTGGAAGTGCCCATAACTATGGCTGAGCCCTTGGAACCGGATCCCTTCCAACCCAAGCCATTCTATGATTCTAAGCTCAGACTTAGCAGAAAGGAATTCACTTGGAAATCTGAGTCTGATAACTATTGCCTTTCAGGTTCTCTTCCCTACTTAGCAACTCACAAACCACAGTTTACAACCTGCTATGTTTTGTTTTTTCTGCTGTTCAGTGGTGTTGTCAACTCTTCCCTATTCAGACAGCAAGATGCTCCATTTCAGTAAGGCATTACTTGTTAGTACTATGAGAAAAGTTACAAAGTTCTCACTCTTATTTGGAGTAACTTTGGGAAACCTCTGGGAAACACAAGACATTTTCACTTACATAAGGCATAGTTTGAATGCAGATAAATGAGATACAACATAATTTATGCTTGTTTCACTTTGGGGAAAAAAAAATGCTTTTTAGAGCAAGAGAAAAAACTGCTCTTGCCAAAATAACAGATAAATCCAGCTCTGAATTGAACAGGCACATTTCTGCAGCTATTCAGTGCGTGTGTGTGAGCCAGAGATTGAGACATGCATCCAGTTATAGGAGAGTGCCAAACTTAGCCTTAGTTTTGAATATCATAGAATCATACAACATCCCGAGTTGGAAGGGACCCAGAAGGATCATCAACCCCTGGCTCCACAAAGGACCACCAACCACAAACATTCCTTCAGCTGCAGGAGCTCAGGGCCATGCCCACTGTCCTGGGCAGCCTGTGCCATGCCCACCACCCTTGGGAGCCTCTCTACCCTAATGGGAATCAACTCCTTCCAGTTTAGAATCATCCACAAATTTACTTAATGTAACTTCCAGATCTTCATTGGAATCAACAGTGAAAAGAGAAAGAGAATTAGCCCCAAAATGGAGCCTTGCAGAGCCCCACTAGTGGCACGTAGGGCAACGTTCAGGCCATAGTCTCCCTATACCCAACACAGCCATGTTTTGGTCATCATGTGACATTCTTCAGTCCACACTCAGATACTAGGGCTGAACCTGGCAATTCACAGCATAAGTTACATTCTGTGTTAATTATAGTATAAGGAACCAAATATAATCTGTTTTTCAACCATAAAAATACCATTTTTTTTCCTGCATGAATCAGTTTATTTTTCAGTTCTGATTCACCTTTAGCTTCTCTCTGGCCTACATCACTTTGCTGACAAAATCTTTATTATTTAGGGTTTTCCTCCAGAAACAGCACTGCTTTCCTGCATTTGAAATACAGCCAGGGAACATTTGGTGTGAAGACCTTTCAAAATAGGGTGTTTTTCAGCCAGAAGGGTGGAGGTGGCAACTTTTGAGAGCATTCACGTTTCCTGAAATGCCTTTTCACCCGCAATGTAAATGAGTGATGACCTTCTGTTCTGATCCATGGGGCTGAAGCAAAATGGTCCTGCACATTCTTATAATTTCCGCAGGAACTGGTGTGATGCCAAGTTCATTTCAGCTGCTGAAGGAAACGGCCATACCTCAAGCTCAGCAGCCTTAATAGCCTTAAGCCCATAACATAACAGCATTATTCTGTACGTTAGATGGTGCATAAAATATGCACCAATATGCACCAATAAAATACACCAATATTTAAACCATCAGGGAACTGACCAAGTGAATGAAACTTGTGCCAAACAAAGGGAGCTTGGTTTTGAAATGACAGAATGGCTACGCATGATGCAGAGCACAGCTAGAACACCTAAAATTACCCCGAGTTCTCTGTGTACTTGAGAAAGACTGAGAGAACCTGACCGTTGTGTCAGTGCATCCTACTCAAATATTAGTGAAAACAATGCATGTAAAACCAAAATGCCATTTCAAAAGAAGAAAAATGATTCAGCAAAGAATAAATTGCACTTTTCTTTCACAAGATGAGATATTAGCGGAATAATTTGGTAATTTATTCTGATATGACAGAACTGAATTGAGGTGGAGTCCCACCAGTTAGGAACAGGCTTGTATTTATCTTCAGTTTTGAAGCATCCTCTGCATACTTCAAGCACTGAAAACTACACAGGAGTTATTCTCAACAGTTACAGTTAAGAAAGGAACCAAACCATGCACCTCTGTTCAATCAAGAGATTTAGAGACTTAAGAGCTGCAGGCTTTGCTGTTTTAGCATCTCTGTAACTCCTTTATCTGCACAGTCACAGTAAAGAGATAAAGCTCCCTAACTTTGATCTTATAGAGTATATATACAAGAGCTGCTCTGAAAGTAATGCCTCCTGGTTCATTATGCTGGCCCATGATGTCAGATGCTGGATGTTGGTGGGATGGCAGCAGAGGTTGAACCTTCCCACCAATATCCCACTCCATTCTGTTGTTTACTTACACGTGGACTTCAAGCATAGACACTGCCAATACACTCACAGCTCTCATTAACAGGCTCACAGAGATGCACAGCTCCACATGGACAACATAAATCTTGCATTTCCTATGTATCAACATCGACTGATTTAAGGTGAAACATCTATCAAGATCTAAGACGCTCATGTGTACCAAGCTACCTCCTCAAATGAAGGAATACTGAAGTTTAAGGCTCCCCCAGCCTGCAGTGATAACTGAACATCAGTTGATGTCTGATTAACACGGTGATGAAAATTCGACCTTTGGCTATCTGAAACAGGCCAAAAAGATTCCAGGTACTCTTGAGAACCCTTCTTTAAAAAGCTGGGTCCTTTCCTTTCTTGTACTAATCAACCTAACAAGTATCATGTTTATTTCATTACAGCTGTGACAAGATAAAGCAGGAACTGATGGAAGGACACCTTCTCCTCCCCCCAAAAATAAAAAGCCTGGATATTACTACATAATGATGGTTTCAATCATAACCAAAGCAGCCAAACCATTGCAGCCCTTCTTTCAGGTGCTGAGAACATGGCTGACTCATTTCCCAGAAGCTTTTGGACCCTCTTACTTTACGTGGAGGCTTAATGTGTTCTGTTGGGCAGCCCTCAGATTGAACGTGTAACGTCCAAATTGTGGGGGCTCAGGAAGGAGCAACACAAACAAGTGTGCTACGTCTGGAACAGCAGTACACGTGCTTGCCCTCTAAGCCTCACTACATCAAAGAGCAGAAAGCAACAGTCGGGGCTCCTTCCAACACTTCAAATGCTTCACAGGCCAACACTTGCTTTTATTGTTATTCTTATGCTTCTGAAATAAACAGCACAGAGAAAAACAATGCTAATTGACAACAGCTTACAGTATGACAGCCAAGTAAACCAAGCTTGAGATCGGAGTAGAAAGGTTTTAATTATCCATGCTTAGAAATCTAAGGACAAGACTAGAAGCAGCTACACATAACCTGGGCCTATCTGCTAATCCCATTGCTTCTCTCCCCAGCACTCCAAAGATGCCAGGTTAATTATCATTAATAATTAATGCACTCACAACCTTTACAGTTAACACTGTAACATTAGAAACCAAGGAAATCCACTTAAGATAGATTGCTTCAAAGGAAGCAGCCCTAATCTTTGCAGGTTTTTATGTTAGGAGCTGAAGTTTTTATCATTGCCTGCCTGTTTTCATTAGCTGATATTATTGGAAGTCAAAATACTCTCAAGGTTAGAACACTTATTTTACAAGCCTTCAAAAGTAAAGCCTGGGTGTAGAACCTGCAATTACACTAGAAAATGCACTACAAAATAAGTTATTAGCATATGTAAAGAGGAAGTCAGAGTGATCTGAAAGCTCTTTTACTTGCAACTTTAAGTAAAGTTTTACTGATAAAGTGTGGGATGGGGAGAAGAGTTAGAAAGTTTATGGAAAAAAAAGAAAGGAAAAGATAGGAAGAAAAAACGTTATAAATACCTAATTACATACCACATAATCCACAAAATAAACACAGGTTACCAACTTTGTAAAGCTTGTGCTATGAGGACATGAGTTCCACAGGTCACAAGGAAAATGTTTCTGGGTATGACAACATCTGACCATGCTTCCCTTTTATCCTAGAGGGAACATGCTCCAGTAGGACTTAGATTTAGGTTTGGATGTTAGGGGAAAGTTCTTTACTAGAAGAGTGGTCAGGTCCTGGAACAGGCTGCCCAGGGAGGTTGTGGATGCCCCGTCCTTGGAGGTGTTCAAGGCCAGGTTGGACGGGGCCCTGGGCAACCTGATCTAGAAAAGGTGTATGTTTGGTGGCCCTGCCAGGCAGGGGGTTGGAACTACATGATCCTTGAGGTCCCTTCCAACCCGGGTAATTCTGTGATTCTGTGTGATTCTGTGATTCTGTGATAGGACGGAGTTTATAAAGGCCATCAATGAGCACAAATGCAATTCAGTGACCTTCAGCGTCCTTGTCACCCACCTGTGATATTTATGCATGTGAGGTGATTCTGAAGCCTCTCCCATGCTCACATTCATCATTTAGCCATCACATGCTGTCTAGACCGTATATCTCTACTTGAATGCTTGCTAATCTTTGACTATCAAACAAGGATAAAAGAGAAATTTTATACTGGGACCCTATCACTCAACTACTTGGGCCTACCTCATGGCCAGCTCCTTTCATACACTGCACTGAAGTACTGCAGAAATGGAGACCTGCAAGTTGGGCATCCTACTTTTTGCACACCTAAAATCTTGACCCAAATTGACACACATCAGCCTCTCAAATAAAAGCAAACAGAAGGTAATTTGGAGCAGGATCCCAAAGCACAGATCAGCCCTGCCTGGCAACGCTGACCGAGGAGCAGCTGGAACAAACCCCACCACCAAAAGAGATCTTTCATTTCCAGCCCTGCAATCCCACAGCACAGCACGCAGGGCAGGAGCGAGCCTTCAAAGGGACACCCCAAGCACCAACTTGACCTTCAGCACCCAGCACACCCACGACCCTTCATCGGAGAGAACACAAACATCCCACCGAACCTAAATCACAGCCTTTCAAAGACACAAGTGTTTGCAGTTACAAAACAAACTCCAGTGCAGCTCCAAGACTCCGCTGTGCCACATGCAGTACGGAAGGTTTCCGGCTGTCGGTCGGAGTGTATAATAGGCCTGATTTATAGTTATCAGCATGGGACTTGATTCGAAAGCTCAATCACCGTGACTCCTCACAGTGGGGTTTGCATGCTGCAACGGGTCTCAAAATTGGAGAGGAATTTACCTCCCGCTGCCGAACATTACATAACAATCAACAGAAAACAAGCGGAGAGCAGCAGGAGGTCCCCATCATTAGCCTGCACAGTCATGTTAATGGAGATGTACACACACTCATCTATCTGCACTTATTATGGAGCTTGCCAGACTGTGGGATTACATGGCAAGAAAGACTAAGACAGGGAGAGAAGCAAGATGCAGGCACAGAGCTCTGAACTCAAGTCAGTCCATTGGGATTTCCATGTTAACAGCAGGCTGGGCTTTGGGATGTCTGCGTCTCACCTGCAGCAGAGAAGCCGGTAGGTGCTGGAAGGTGCAAGCAGCCTCACATACAGCACAGCTCAGCTCTTCCTCTACAGAAACAGCCACTCTGCCTTCACCTTTCTGCCTCTTTCAAGCCTGCTGTCAAGGTCATAGTTCCAAGGAAGGAGGAGACATGTCCAGAACTGCAGAATTTCATCAGTAGACCCACACAGGGCATTAGGTCTGCATCCCAAAATAATCCCTTAACAATTCTGATAGTCTAGCTTGGTTTATGTTCAGTATATTGCCCTCAGTACTACAAAAGTATATACAAGTAAATCTCTCAAGTCTGAGGGACAAAAACAGTTCCTTTTGTGTTTTCATTATTAAGTGTTTGAACACATGATATGACTTAAAGGTAAACCAAGCTGGCAGCAGAAAACAACCTTATCACACCTCTCTCTCCAGCCACCACTTTGACTTAAGATAAGTATTCCCTCTTCCCCCTAAGCCAGCAATTTATTTTTCCCCCCTTCAGAGGGTAAAAAAACAGCAACTTCATTCTAAAACTCAAGCATACAAGGTTAAGAAAAGGTCAGGAACCTCTGAGTCCCTCTATGTTAATTTAGCATGAGCAAGACATCCAGCATCCCCATGCAGGGCATCTCTAATGGCCTGAGACTTTTCTCCTTGATGTCTCAAATATTCCTCCATCCAATAGATGTAACTCGTATTATTTCTTCTAACAAAATTAGAAGTGACAGTTTTAAGCAATCATTATGTTATAATCAAATCAACTGGAATGTCATTAGCTTTCTAGATCGCCATCTTTGTTTGCTGATTAATACCGTGGTTCCTGTAAGAAACACTTCCCAACCACCGTGAACAACCAACGTATTAACCCCACTCAGACTGGCTTTGTACTGGACCAATTATCAGCCAAAAGAAGCTGCTCCCGCTCCACCCCTTAAAACTGCTTTACCTCTGTTCTTTCCCCATCAATAAATCGACCCAGAACTATTTGCAAACTATCGGTCATTTTAGGTTTTAAAAAGAATAACCCCCTGCAGAATTCAGCCACAAATTGATCTGTTTGCAATGCATCCCTTGCAAGGACTAGGCAGGACAAGACCAGCAGCAACCAAGGAGCCCCTTTCTTGGCTCCTGCAAGCATCCTGTCAGACAATCCTTAACACACAGCAAGATGCCATTTCAGCCCCTCTTTACCTTGAATACTCATGTCAAGCTCCTATGGGAAATTAAATGGCAGCATTAACGGGCTAACAACTGAATTGAGGAAGCGCCTAAATGCTTTTAGCCCCGACTTTAGCAATGTTAGAGAGTTCTCTGTTGAGTGAATGTTATTATTTCTGAAAGTCAGCTGTCTGGTCCTAACAGCACTGAATTATTCTCTTTTTCTCTGTTTCTCTCTTTTTCTCCTTCCTTCCCCCCGGGAGACATACAAAGCCACAACAATGGTTAGACTCGCTAATGAGTACCAGCTATTGTGTCAGTGAATCACCTTCTTCCTACCTTACATTTAAACTATTTGCACTTTGGGGGCAGGAATAGCCTTTCTGTTTTGTTTCTGAGCAAGCCCACCATGGGAACTACCACTAGCAATTACCAGCTCAGTGATAAAATAAGCTAATAGATACCAGCGGACAACTAAGACATAAAAATTAGGAGTTTTCAAGAAGTTAATGGAGAAGAAATTTCTGCTTGTGCCCTGTTTTCACAGCTGCCTTACCTACAATACACTGTGGGCCATAAGCCCATCTCTAGGCTCCAAGTTTGCAGCTTACAGCCCACCTGGAGCACAGCTGGGCCATGCAATAGATTCTTGCATGCCACCTACTGGTGCCTTGTTTACCCACTGACCGCATTTGATAGCAAGTATTTAGGTGTTGTGCTTACAAACACCGCTCATACTTTTTTGGATGCATATGAGTGAGAAGACACATGGGTGAGTTCAAACCAGAGGAGCTCCCAGTCCTGATACACCAAAAGGTGATTCATTATTATTATTCCTTTATTTAAAAGTAGAGCTGTCAAGTTCTGACCTGAGCTGAACTAAAAGGAGGCACTGGGGAGGAAGGAGAGGGCTGAGGAGGGAGAAAAAAAAAATTAAAATAAAATAATAATTAAAAAATAAAATAAAATCAATGAATCTACGCTAATAAAAGGTTATAGGAGTGAAATTTACACTGGATGCAAGTATGATCCTGTAGTCTTTTTATTTTTTTGGCATGCTGCCCCAGCATGATTTACACCGAGATAACATGATGGAGCCTCCACCATTGAAAGGAATTAAATAAAAATGCAATAAAGGAGTACAAAATCAATCCGCTTACAGTTTTGTTTAATAAAAATTCATGAAGGATGGGTGGGCAGGCCCATAAGAAATACACCAGTTCAATGAGGGGGCTCTATCAAGCCCACAGCCATTAGAGTGTAGCAGCAGGATGGGATTATTGAACATTAGCATGAGTTAGCTGTGTGCCAGTGTGTTGAATATGCCTCAGTTCCCCCATCATTCCAAGCTCTGTCACTGCTGCCAGTCAATAGTGCATCTATCACTTGAAATAATGGCCAAGAAAAGTACAAGAGATGGGGATGTGACCTTGACTGAGAAGCTGATCCATGGGGATTTTCCAACGAGGGAGCAATTTTTTTTCAGTTGGGTAAAACAAAAGATACAGCAGACCCTGCCTGTCCATATAAGTCAGCAGAGCTGCACATGCTTTCCCCAGGCTGAGTTCACCCCACATTGTCACCTTTCACAGCTGAGTGGCCCCTCTGCCCTCTGGAGACACTTGTTTTAAAGGTGGATCTGCTTTCGTTTTCCTAACTACAGGCTGAAGCCCGAAGATGAGGGCAAACAAACATGCCCTGTGCTATTGTAATCGAAGAATTTCAAAGTCCTATTGCTACTCTGACATCACAAGAGCAGCTGTAAGACTCTGCAATGAAAGCAGGCAGCCTTCAGAATGCCAAACTTACAGCCATCGCAACAAAAAGGGGATTTACTGGTCACAGGATATACAGGAGAGTGTCTGAGAACACAACAGAGCCAAACTCATACAGCACTTCTGAGTTCTGCACCTAAAGAAAAGCTTGACTGACAACAGAACAGAGCGAGCTCAATTTTTACTGGAACAAGCCACTCTGTCTTAAGAAAATTCACTTGCTCTGTGCTTAAATCCATATTCTTTAGTTTGCCTTCTATTATCACACAGAGCTCGAGTACAGACACGTCTAAAAAGCAGATGTGTGCATTGCATGAGCAAAATCAAGTTTGTGGGTTACACGTGCAACATTTCCACTGGAAGTGCTCGCAAAATACGCTAAGTGTGCGATGTCACCTAGTGGTCAGGACACACAGGGGACCAGCAATTAATGCCTTCGGCTAACTCAGCCACTAGATGAAGATGCATGCTGAAGCCTCACAGGGTCCCTATCAAATAAGGGCTCCTAGAGGTCAGACAAGACAGCTTTAAGTTTACACACCTGGGATTGGATACACATAGCACAGAAACAGTGGGATGTGCCTCATTTCCCACAACACCAGTAACCGATAATGCTCACGCTGCTAACACTGAATTCCTCATTCCCTGCGCACAATCCAAGCCAAAAGTAAAAAGTTAAATCAAACCTTTTCAACAACAGTGATATCATCATGTTGCAAGTCTGCAGACACCCATGAGCAGATAAAAGCAAAGAACCCATCAGTCACCACACATTATCCTCACATCTGCCTTATGCACAAAGTTTCCTTTGGAGTTCAGCAGAGCACAAAGTGATGCCCAGATATCTCCACTCGTGCCAATAGGGTTCTGCAACCTCTGTACCCACCTGCACCTCACTCTCTCCCAGCCTGGCAGCTGACCACGCCACGGAGCACTTTGGGTTACTTTCCATTCCACTCTCCATTCACCAGCACAACTTGCAGACACAGCAGTTGTTTTCCAGCTTTCTCTGCTCCAAGCGCTTTTCATCACCTACAAACACAGACAAAAGGCAAAATGCCCTTTTAGTCCATTCCTCCCCATCCAGATCCTGCACCTCCCCAAAAGAAGCCTTATGTCAAGCAGAACCACTTTGGCAAAGATTTCCTGGTTGGCTCTTTCTGGCTGTTCCAGTACGTTGATTTGAGGACAATAACCTCTAGCTTGTTTAACAACTTGTCCCTGCTGTGTAATTACACTCCTTTTAATTGGCTCATGGGGTTTAATCATCTCTTGGGACCCCACTTCCAGCATTTCTCATTAGCTGCCAGCGCACACACACTCCTTCTGAGGCCAGGGGGATGTGCTTCAGAACAGCACATGGGGAAGGCACTTCCCATTTCAGACATTAAGGACAAATAGCAGAGCTTACAGCCACATATAGCCAGTCTTGCCATTGCAGATCCTCCCCCAAGTCAGCTCGGTCCCACTGATAACACACAGCCATGTCTGCACCTCTCACAGCCATGGCCATCCCCCCTCACACCCACTGCCATCTGCTTGAGAGAATCAGAGATGCAAAGAGGCAGCAGTGGATGAGGAACTGCTACAGAACTCAGAGCAGAGTGAGTAGAGGGCCATGCTGAGCCCCCTGCATCCAAACAGTGTCACCATGTATCCATCGCCTTGGCTGTCCTCATCTTTTCTCTTAGAAGTTTGAAAAATTAGAGTTTCTCATTCTATGCAAAGCATCTTTTGCTCCACCTGTACGAACGCAATGAACAAGCAGAAGGCTCTGCAAGGCAGAGAGCACCAAAACCAAAGGATTCTCCAGAGGTCAGAAGGGATGAAGGCCAGGAGAAGCCAGAAGGGAGCTGGCAATGAGAAAGAAGGCAAGCAGAAAAAAGGCAGTTTTCTGGGTCAGTTTCAGCGTTCTCTAATGGTTCACAGGAAGACTGACAAGGAATGGGTAATTATTGCCAAGGGGGTGGAGTTGATTGGGTTTTTTATTGATTTCTTTCCAAACTCAAACCTTATTTTCTTATCTTTTATCAGTGTAAAAAGGGAGAGGGATAACAGAGTGAGGGAAGATAGTATCTCCTAACGACATTATTCGGTATAGAAATCACTAACAAAGATCACCACAACACAAACAATTCCAGTGCTTCTTAAAATAAAAGCTGTTTTTCATAGAACAAGAGAATGGTTTGTGTTGGAAGGGACATCAATGATCACCAAGCTCCAACCTCCCTGCCACAGGCAGGGCCAGCAACCTCCATATCTAATACTGGGCCAAGCTGCTCTGGACCCATTATTAGTATTGACCCATAAGTACACATTACAAACTGGATGTCTGTCACACACAAACACGTGTGTCCTCCATTCCGACCAAGAAGAAGCCACCAGACATTCACGTGCTGGTGGTACATACAGCTTATATATTCCTCCCATATACAGGGTACCTGCACTGTCACAAAGAAGGTACAAACTGCTTCCCAGTAACAGAAACCAATGGCAAATCCCAATCAATTCCAGTACAGCCAAGGTTTCTATAGAAGAAACAGATAGTTTCTGCCTCATACCAGTTTCCTTCCTCTGAGCTAAGAAAACACAGAATTAGAGCATGGGCTGTGATTAAGTTTTAAGATATATTTTATAATGCATTCAGGGCAGCAAGGTGGGTTGTATGAGGGTTAGAAAGCCTTCACACAGAGACAACTGCATCCCGAGCAGTCAGCGTGCCAAAAACTGCTCACGGAAGGATGAACCAAGGACACGACGCACCACAGAAAAGATGGGAAAGGATATTTGACATCTGGTGAAGAAACAACCCTACGTTAAACTTATACTGGCAGGGCCTTGAGATCCAAGTAGTTTTCTATTACTCCTCGGCCACGCTCGGCAGGTTTGTTTGATTTTTCCATCAGAATCCTGCAGCTCAGTTCTCTTTACCAGAGGGGGAAGTTGCTGGGAAAGGGACTGAGAAACAAGAATCTGTCAAAGCGTTGTTTTATTTCCTACAGCAGTGGCTGACTGACCAAAATCCTATATAAAAACAACAACAACAAAAAAATCAAATTCAGGAAAAAACCCTGAACGTGTCAAGGCTTTTGGAACAAATGGCACAATAGGTTTTTCCTGTAGCTATAGGCATGTATTTCTTCTTATTTTTTATTTATTTATTTAAGCCCCCTGTAACACACCATTTCCCCCAAAGGGCTGCAAAGGTTCAAAGGCTTTGAGAGCACCGATAAATCACGACCACATAAATGTCCTGTAGTGAAGTTTGATTCTTATTTACCCGGGGTCTTTGGGCCAGCGCTCAGTCTGTGTTGGAGGAGGCAGATTTACTTCTCCTGAGATGCCCTCAATTCACAGAGTGCTCATCTTTCAAGCAGCACCACTGCAGGCCTCAGCTGCCAAAACACTTTTAGCTGCAAGTTTCCATCATTTGCTTTATCACACTTCCCTTTCCTCTCCCAGATACGGGTCTAAACGAAGTTATGTTTAGAAATACCTTGCGAGTGGCCAGACAGAGTCACAGCAGCTCTGTAAATCACTGCCATATGCAGAAGAATTTCAGCCTTAGGTGGAAATTCTCCTTAGGTCATCCCCAGCTCTGACTGCCTCCTTAAAGCAATGCATATTCAACAGCCATTACAAAGGTTTCGTGTATGCAAATGCAGATAGTGAAAGTGGGGCATGGGAAGCACGGAGCATTAAGAACAGGAAAGAACTATGTTAGATGAGTGGGATGTCCAGCTGTATAGCTAACGTGCATTTCTGCCCTGCAGATTTAGCCATGCAATGGCCCAGCTGCACCAAGAGGAAAGAATCAGAGAACCATTTGAGTTGGAAGGGACCTTTAAAGGCCCCCCTGCAGTGAACAGGGATGCTCACAGCTCCAACAGTGCTCAGAGCCTCCTAGCCTGACCATAGGGGTCTGCAGGGATGGGGCACCACCACCTCTATGGGCAACCTGTGCCAGTGCCTCACCACCCTCACCATCAAACCCTTCCTCCTTGTATCCAATCTCCATCTCCCCTCTTTGAATCCATTTCCCCCCATCCTATCACAGCAGACCCTGCACAAGAGTCTGAGTTCCCAACACAAGTTCTGTTTGATTCATGTAAGCTCCTGCTTTTGTAGCCACTTCTTTACATTTTTCTCAGCTTACTCAATCTGCTGCGAGGTACTTTCTTATGATTTCATATCAGTGAATACTCGAAGCATATAATGGGTTGTTCAGAAGTAACACAGTTATAGGTATTCACCAGCAATTTGTGAACAGAGTCTGCATCCAAACGTTTTAGGAAGTCACTCAGCCAGGAAACAGAACCAATACCAAGTAGGGTTAACCACTTACTTGTCAAAACCAAAGCACCACAGACTGCGATGATTATCAAATAGGCACACAGAAAAAACAGCAGTAACCAAGCATACCATAAAACCCTGCACCCAGAGATGGGAAACATCACAGATCCATTTCCCATTCATTAAAGCTATCAGCGTTTGTCAGACTTATTAAAAACAACTGTTGGAGGATTGCGACTGGGGCAGAACTGTGTAGTCTCAGCTGCAGTGGCAATAATGCACTTAGAAAAGCACCACCTCAGAGAGCAGCAGCCTTGAACCCTGCAGGAATCCGTGCAGCACTGCCCTGTAGGAAAGGCCTATTGTCAGTGAGCGAGGAAGGGAAATGCTGGCAAAATCCCAGCAGCAGATTGGAATGAATCAACTGTAACCCCCCCAAAAAAAACAGGTGGGCATTTTAATCTACAACAAAGACCACTTTGTCCCTCCCCACATCCGATAAAGCAAAAAATGAGTATCTAGCATATCTCAAATTATATCCATTTGACTTATTTCATCTGCTTCAGGTTTCCCAATGGCTCAGTTGGGCATCTTCCTGCCTTGTGCATCAACAGAGACCTCCAGGCTCCAGGCTTTCTCTTAGCACTTAGAATCCCATTAAAAACTATCCCAAGGGAGTGACGTTATTATTAACTAGATCGTAGGAAATTTAAGCAATAATACAGCTTTGCTTTCTCTTTTTCCTGCCACTCTGAACTCAAGAACTTGGACTGCAAAACAGTCACTGCCAGCAAAAGAGCAAATGCAAATTGAATGAGCACAAAACAATTCACTTGCAAACTGAATTTTGCCAATAGCCTCCCATATAACTCAGACAAAGCACTTCATTTTTGGACATTTTCTCACATGTAACACAGACCAGTGTGGGCAAGAGGTTCAACGCATTAAAGCCATAAAATAAAAGCTATGTAAGTGTTGCTGGCTTCCCCTCTCAATCCCACTTTCCTTTATCTCGTGGTGACAGAATCATGTGGATAAATGACAAAGAGTTAAAAGAATTTAAATTGAAGGTCACATGAAAACATATTATCACTAAATAATACTGAGAAACTTCTTCACAGCACCGGTTTTGTGTAGCATAAAACAAGTTAAATGGTTATCAATAATATTCTGGTGGATACCCACGGCCAGGGCTCTGTGCACCCAATGGAGCTGTGGTGTCCCTGTTCACTGCAGGGTTGGACCGCATGGCCTTGCAATGTCCCTTCCAACTCAAATGATTCCATCACTACGGCCTGAGCAGAATGTTTGACCTACAGATAAAAGTCTTTAGAGACACAGTTGAGCAGCAGAGACCACAAACAGTGGCTTCCTAGCAGTAATGAAAACACATTTCAGAGCATTTTCACTTATTTATGCCATGATCCTTTCTAATTACAAAAAACCTCCAAAATTAGAAGAACTGCAGGTAAATGTCTGCACTAACATCGCACCCATGCAGCATGTTTTGGTCAGTGCATCACGCTGCACTGTTTGCATTGCATGCACTGCAGGACGAGTTCATTGGAAAATGAACAAGAGCCCTCCTCACCGTCACTGACAGCAAACATCCATCTCCAACGTAATGGACAGCTATAATTGTTGTGCACCCTGTTAGCCGTGTCAAGTGATTGATACAACACAGGAATGGGGGGGGGGGGGGGGGGAGGATTACGATGATCTATAAAGATCTTGCTGGAACAGAAAAAGAGGAAGAGAATCATTTTTAATATGATTAATATTGCAGCAGAAAGAGGAGAAAGGAAAGAGATGGGATTCGGTCCCTGTTATAACACTCTATTCCCATGCAATACTGCTTAGCAGGAAAGCCTTCCAGCTGAGGGCTATGAAACAGTTATCACTGTTAGGTGATTAAGTTACTAATTCTTCAGGGAGAAGACATTTAGAGGCCCATATTAAAGGAGAGCGAGGCAAAATTACATTCCGTTTCAATTTAGTTTAGCAATTCTAGTGATTTAGTTAAATGAAAAGCAATTGTTCCAATTAATAGTATTGAATGTTATTCATCAAAAGTGTCAAAACAGCTGTGTTGGTGCATTAGTAACCTATTCTCTTGTCAGAGATATGGATAATTCCCCAGGATTGCACCAGGGAAATGGCAGCAGACATGGGAGCCCTGGAGGGAACTGCACACCCGGCAGCATTAATGGCTGTGGGTTCATGGGGCTTACAGCTGCCTGCATGGTTCTGGGAGAGTTCCCATGTCCCTGTGCAGAAGGAAATCCATCCCCTCCTTGTGTTGCCCAGAGCTGGAGCAAGAGCAGCCAGAAGCAGAGGAGCCATTTTGATCCATGCGGAACGGGAGGCAGAGATGGCTGCGGCGGCATTTCTCATGGAGCTCATCTATCAAAACAGTGATTAAGGAGCTAAGAGGAAAAGTTCGGATGTAACCCCTGAATACAATGGGGCAATAAAACACAATGGGGCTACTGGCCTGGGAATATGACACTCTGGCACAAGGCAGCACCTTCTATTTCGGGATAAACAGACCCCGGCCTGAACACGGCTGAGGGCATCCTGGAGCTCATTAATCTGCACGGCAATGACAGAGGCAGGATAACAGGTCTGATAAGGGTTTCCTCCAGCCTTTTCCTCGCACCATGCAGGCCCCCACAGCCTTCTCGGCTATCTTCACTCAATAAGGCTTTATACACTTCCTCCCAGGACCCATAATTGCCGTCTCAGTGCGGGCGATACTATCATCTTCCTTTCCTTTCAAATTTCCATAGCCTTTTTATGGGAGATTAGAAAATCCTGTCTTTTCTGGACTCAACTGTTTGTTTTCTCCGGCAGCTAAAGAAAAATAAATATGAGCTGTATACCTGAAGGACAAGGGAAAGCAAAGGCACTGCAGCTCTGCTGTGACTCCTGTTGGTCCTCAGCTGGGCTCCTTCCCCAGGATGGTGCCTCGAACCCCTCAGGAAAAGAGGACCTATATGTCAGCTCCATTGCCAGCAGGGTGCAGGGCTCCTCCAGGTCACACCATGACCTACAGCAACCTGGATCCACTGCTATGGACTACATGGTGGAGAATACAGGTGGAGAAGCACATTAACTGAAGGCTCAAACCAGAAGAGCAGTGAGATGTGGTGAGACCATCAAGATATGCAGCTCAGGCTACGGGTGCGAAAGAAGCTTGTGCTCAGCATCTCTTATTTTCTCATTCCTGCCCAGGGTTGTGGGATTTTAAATGCCTGCTGGGCACAGGTTACTGATAATAAAACTCTGCATTTTAATAGCCCCGAGTTGCTGTAAGTGGCTATGTCTATTTTGGTGCATACGGCTCTACCTTAGCTGTATTTTAAACACGCCATATAACATTCATGATGAAGAATTAAAGAGACCTTCATTAATTATTTCTATTACCACCGCACCTTGAGGCATTAATCTCACACAGAAGGCATCATTCAAACAGCATCAGAGCAGTCTGTCCCAAAATCAACATTCTGAACCAAAAAAAAAAAAACAAGAAAAGAAAAAAGAAAAGAAAAAAGCTGTGCAGAAATAAAAGCAAATAGTGCAGAGGATGCAGGAGGTTGCAGAGCACAGAGCACATCCCCTGCCATTGGATTACATGTGCACATCTCAGGTGAGGAGCTGTAGAAGAACAGAACTTGCAGCTGCTCTTCAACCAGCTTTGTGAGACTGGCTTCAGCTTCAAGTGTTTCACTGAACACCAATGTTATCCTGCAGCGTAACCCATCATACCTCAAGAGAGAAAAATCAAAGCATACACCGGAGATCGTTGCCTCCTGTCAGAGCCAAATACCAGCAATAAACAAATACAGCTTGTGATATCACACTGAAGCAGAAAATTGATGTTCAGACACTGGTAAACTCATAAATCAGGCAAGTGAATTCTGTCCTACCAGAGCATACAGTGGCTGGTCCACCAGCACACAGGCACTGAGCCTGTGCTCTTCCAGCACATGCCCCGCAGACACAGGGGCAGCCATTCACATTTAGGCATCACTTTGTCCCTTTTTCCCTGTTCCTTAGGAAATAGAATGTGATGGAGATGGGCAGCAGTCAGACAAAGCAGAAGTAAGTTGTGGAGTGGGCTGATCAGCAAATAAAGTTGATTCCTCCTACCCCCCTACCCAAACAAAAGCAAATACAAATCCAAATAGCCACTGCTGTGCTTTACATGCTCCATTTTCCCCACCAGAAAAAGCTCCATCATTGAACTGCAGCCCACTCAGTGTTAGTAGGAAATGCTGGGACAGAACAAAGTGCTACAAGGAGGTAAAGGTGAAATATGGCATCCTCATAGAACAGTGCATCGGCACAAGGGAATTCAAGTATTTCATTTCCAAGCTGGAGTTTCTCTTCAGTTTTTTAAATTCTGCTACTTCAAGTGTGGGGTTTTGGTTTGTTTTTATTCTTATCATTCTTCTGTTTCTAAATACAAAACGATTACAGGCACTACATAATCAGAAGTGCTTTCTTTAGTCAAAAAAAAAGTCAAATTTCCACCCCGGAGCCCAAGGAACTCCTCTCTCCAACGTCAGTGGAGGGGAAACTGGCCTTAAACTGGGATAAAAAATGGGATGCATTTTGAAGTTATCTACTAATCTTATTGTAAGTTTCCTAAACCAAGAAAAGGCCAGATGCAGTAATCCATTACAGACATGATATAATTACACTGTAATCATAACAGAACAATATCTGCACATATGCTTTTGTTAAGCGTAGGGCACAGCCTGACAACGCTCATTAAGAAACAAATGGAACATTCAACTGCAGCTTTCATTTGATCCTCCAAAGATAAACCTCGGTATTGTTATTCCAGGCTTTGCGTGTGTCTGTGCAGGGCACAAAAGCACTCTCTCAAAACGTGAACTAGTCTGCATAGGGCAATAGAGCAGAGAAACAGGACATTCTATTATCACTCCAAAACAACTTTAAAGCCACTCTCTGAGCACAGCACTGACACCAAGGCATGAGCCTGAAGCTGCTTTAACCCTGCTGGCCTTTTCTCCCCCAAGGAACACTTGTCACTTGGAAATCCAACTGTTGCTGTAATTCATAATGTCATATAGATGCCATAATTAATGATAAGAGAATTTACACCTTTTCTATGCTTTGTATGCAAAAAGGTTCCTCAGCACAACGTAACTAGTAAAGGAGGAGAAAAAACACAAGGAAAAAGCCATCACAGAAGCAGCTGATGTTGCTTTCAAACCTACTGAAGGATGTGCCTGGCAGGAAAGCAGTTAAAACGAGGCAAAGTGAAATTGCATATGATATAGCACAGTGATGCTCCTGCATTATAAATAATGCTGAAGGATGCATTATTTATATGTTTAATATTGGGCTTGCTTATGAAGTAAGTTCCTTTCTCCAGTTGGTCTCTGATGGTTGCAGGAAGGCAGGGTCTGGCTCAGGAGGAGACATGGCAATGCAGGGCTTGGAAGGTAGAAAGGCAGAACGCACCAACACCGGGTGCTGTGCTCCACTGCTTTTCCTCAGTGTAATATGTGCATAAGTTGGAAAATACAGAAGGATAAGAGCTCAGCTTTCATTCATTTAAACACTCAATCGAAATTGGAAAAAACAACCAACCAACCATGGATGTTTATTTCATCCTTATCCCATGTCTGTGTCCTTTAACAGCTACAGAGCTGGCACGGAAACATTCTGACATTTCTGGCACCTCCACGTCTGATCACTGTTTTAAACCTAAATCATAGAAAGGCGCTGTCCTGAGAAGCGCCTGCACTGGCTCTGCAGCAGGGCACAGCCTGCAGCCCCACGGAGCTCCGGCTTCCTAACAACCATTTGCTACTTCTGAGCCAAATATACTGGAGCATTGCAACCACCAAACCCCATAGGAGGGTTCCACCAACCCCTTGTCACACAGACATTCACAGCCTTGCATGCTCTGAACTGGTGCCTCTCACATGCACTGGGGAACGGGGCTGCAAGGAAGGCTGCTAGAGATGGATCCCCATTCAGATTCATCCCGGTGGGAAAGAGATGCTCTCTGCTCTCAACTATGCAGACTGAGGTGCTCATCAGTGACAACGCTAAACATTATGTAAGAACTACTAGTCATATAGGTGAATGGCTGTACTGGATGATCTTGTAGGTACTTTTCCAACCTTGGTGACTCTATGATAATCCAGCCTGAGCAACCCAAGGCCTTGTGCTTGAAGACTACAATGAGACCACACTCCCAAACTCTAACTCTTACATATAGTTTTCCTTTTTCTTCCCTCTCTTTAAGTATATTTCATTAAACCATTCACTCCAAACCCACTGTTTCTGGAACCTTGTTTTCACAATCCTATGCTCAAAGGTCCCAGACTACCCAAACTTCATAATCACTGAACTGCCACCTGAAAACTACACTGAAACTGAGCTCAAAGACAAAGACATAAGGCTTGAGCCATGGGAAAGAACTGAGATTCCTTCAAGGTCCAAGATATCTGTATTTGCTAAACCCAAGTATTTCTTATGACTGTTTTCAAAGTGATTCTTAAACCAATGTTTCAGTTCCTGCAGCATTTTTACTGCCTCTTCATCTTCAGTTTGTGTAAAGCATTTGGGAAAGGGATATTCTCAGTTTAGAAGGCTGTGATTAATGGTTCAGAGCCTGTCATTCCTACCAGATCCATCACAGCAGTACAGACAGGGACAGCAATTAGCAGCAGCCCATTTACACTGTAGCAAGTTTTAGTGAACACTAAACGACTAAAAGCAAACCCTTTCCTACAGCCAGCAACAGGAGAGGTCCTGCGCTCATTTAAAAGTGCTCTGTGCATTCCTAGCTGCCTGTAGAAGTTGAAAACAGACTAAGCACACCCTCCAGACTCAAAACTGAAAGCAAATGAATGATGCTCGGGTTGCATTACACTTAAAAACGAAGTCAGTGTCATGGATACTCAGTTCGCATTCCCACATGATTGATTCCTCGGGCTTTGGCAAGAACAGACCGTGCCTTTTCCACGTACAGTTTTTGGAAGGATGCAGAGCAGAGGCCGTCCCCAACACGTGAAGCTTGCCAGTAATTCAGCTCTCACCTGCAGGTTCTGCTCATGCAATGCAATGCACTTGCAGTTGTCCTTGAGACCAGGAATGCCACCTGGTGCAAAAAGCTCCAGCAGAACCACATCCAGGGATTTAGTTTATGCTAAACAGCAACTTCGAGACAGAAGCATGCAGCCAATGCACCCAGCACCAATGATTCCATTTCGCTACTTAGCTCCACAATACCAGACGTAGCTCAGAGCAGAGAAGCCAAAAGAGTCCAAAAATTAAAAAGCACTTTCCCCATATTCCACTCAGCAGCTGTCACAGCAGAAATGCAAGTGGGGTGATTGATTCTTCCAGTTACATCCCTGTTGCAGGAGCACCAGCCTCCTAGATTTGGGCTTTATTGCTGTGCTCTGCCTCCCCAGGCCAATCACAAGAGTCAAATCTTGACAAATTTCATACTGTGAGGCTTTTAAACAGTCAAATATTGCTTTATTATTTAGAACATCATTTTTCGGTTTTGTTTCCAGCTGTATGTAGCACTGAAGTTTGCATTAATGCACTGCATTATATCATCCTTATCAGACAAGTTTCCTAGGTACAGCTGATTCTCCTTTTTGATTTTCTTCAAGAGCTATTAAAAATGCTGACCAAAGAATATAGATTTTCATTAATATTTCCTCCTCTTTTGATCTGTTCCTTTGATTTACCTGACTCTACGATCCAAATAATCAGAGCAGTTCCTGTCTTTCATGCAACAAATGTAATGCCAAAACTTAATCAAACCAAGGTTTTTAAGGAGAGAGGAAAAAAATAAAGAAAGAAAGAAATGAGGGCACTTAAAGAGCTTTTCCTCACCCCACCTCGGCAGCTGAGCGTGAGGAAAGTGGGCCTCCCAAAGACAAACCCACTGAGTGCCCAACATCACCAGCATCTTTAGAAGGCATCTGTGGGCACACAGTGCATTCCTGCAGGCAGGGAAGTTGCTAAGAGCAAACTTGAACTCAATAGGGAGCAGCTTTGGTTCCTGGGTAGGAATAAAACAAGCCATTGCTTTGGGATTTTACCCATGCTGTCTCTTGGTCAGCTCACTTTCCCCTGCAAGGTTAAGTAGCAGCTGTGCTTACAGGACATCCATTTGACTGCACGCTTGTTTTTCAGGTCTGCTTTGGCATAAGGCTGCAGTACTTATTCCTCTTGGTATTGTTCCTATACAGGAAGGCAGGAAAATATGTTTCCAGGCTCCTAATGTATGTTTGTTTTCCCTTATTGTTGTTCGCTCTGTTTACACAGTCCTTGTTTTTCTTCATCTTTGATGATGAAATTTGACCACGAATAAAAGGAGAGAGATTTCAGGGAGTGGAAAATAAAAGGGCAGACAGAGCAACGAGGTAAAAACCAGGCTTCATTTTCAGCACTGTTTTCTTGCATAGTCAACCTTGACCCCCAGATGCCCAAACAAGCTGCAACTGGAGCACAAGCACTTTTGGAAGACGACCAAACGCCTCTCGTTTTCATAATATTTTCACATAAGTGACTGATGGAACAGCTGTGGTTCAGAGCAGCCAGCTTTCCCCCAGAACTACGCTGCAATTGCTATTTGTGATGGCCACTAAATGACCATTAAATGGCCATCAGAACTGCTTCGGGACCAGTGCTGTTGGCTTTGCCAGTTGCTGCCTGAGCTTAGCAATAGCACACACCTCAAACACACGGATGCTCTGAGAGGAATCTGAATTCACCATCCTCATTCAAGAGCCAAATTCCTACCGGACTCTGAAGAAATAAAAGGGGCACCTTCCCCCCATGGCTCTTATCGTCCTCGTATCCAACACAGCTTTACCTGTAATATAGAAATTGCTTTCGTATCTCCCATCAAAACTGAGCCTATAGGATACTTTGGAAACATCCAGAAAAAGAACCCCAAACTACCACTAAAACGCTGGGAATCGATGGCCAGCTCTGGAAGACACGGGAGGAAGCATAAAAGAAAAATACTCCTCTGAGCATACCATTATTGTTAAATATCACCATTCCAAATGTAGGAGATAAATTTTCAAGTGTTACAGCAGGTCTCAAAACCCTATTAATAGAAATTAGAGAGAAGTCTAATAGGAGAAGACAGAGAGGAAGCCATTCTCTCCACTGCTCCCTGGGGAAGGTGAGGAGAGACTGAAAGATGACACTTTATCTCTCGTAATTCCTGCGGGACCCATAATCACAGCATTCATTCAGCAAATAATAATAATAAATATGGTCTGAACTGACTCCAGCTATTTCAGCTCTAATAAATGGGTTGAAATAGTGGCAAATTCAGATACAGGGAGCATCTTTTCAATAAAATCTGATAGGGTTATTAATAACATTAATGGAGTACCACGCTGTCTCCATTTTGTTAATAGTTGCCTTATTCTTCCCCCGGTCCATTCCCCACTCCTGCACAGGCACAGAGAAACACACACACACACTTTTCCCTCCAGTGATGACAAATTCAGACTGTCAGCATTCTGCTGGCAATGCATCCCAAGAATTAGTCAAATTTGACATGATTTTATTGTTTTATGGGAACTGCCAACAGGGATTTTTCTGCCTGAGGTACATTTATATCCCAGTTCAAATCAGATCCTGGTTTAGTTTATGGATGCAAAGAGGATAAGCCAGGAAACCTGCAGCTCCTCAAGAACAAAAAGCAGTTCTGACCAAGATGGGATCCTTACAGCCTTACTCCTGGTATTCTCACTCTCTTCTCAATTTGCCCTTTATTTCTAGGGCACTTTCACCTTCCAGCTTAAGGTAAGGTTACCTTATCAAGTACACTGTCCTGGTGAGTGCCGTCAGTGCTCAGGCTGCTGGCCCCAAAAAAAGGCTTTCACACCCTACTGGGAGATCCTGCACAGTTGTAGAAGAGCCAAGATCTGCCTGCAGGAGAGCAAGGTGCAAGCAGGTTATGTGTGCTGGTCTGCCCAATTTTACCCTGAACAGATCATCTAAGAAGGTTTTCTTTCTTTTCAACACAGTGTGTCCAAACTTCCACTGTGTTCAGCTGGTTCCAGATGCGCAGAACCAAAACTTCACTGAGGGCTTTCAGTAATTTGGAATTCACTCGTGCTTATCCCGTTTTACATCGGCCTTTAGCAGTGCTTTCAACATGTCTCATTTTTACAGACTTAATGAGATTAAAAAAACATGTCCGCTTCCCTTTGCATTTCATGCTTTCAGCTGTGACTTCCAGAAGATGATTTTGGTTAGCAAACAAGATGGCTGTGTGATTAAAGAAGAAAATGCATTCGTTTTCCCCAGCTCATATAGAGACGCATCTAAGAAGCAGCCAGAGCCAAAGTGCTTTATATCCCTTGCAGGGAGACAAAAAAAAAACAATAATAAAATAAAATAAGAAAATAAAAGAAACAGAATTATAGAGTTGCAGAGAAATGAAATGTTTGAACAGAAAATAATTTCCCTAACTTGCAGCCTGTAGGCATAACCTGTCATAACTCTGCATGAATTGAACAGTCAGGGAGTTCAAGTTTTCTGCAGCTTACCATAAACTAATATGCTCCGTCACATCATCCTCAGGAGACAGGGATTGGAAGGAGCCGCTGTGTTTAGAACAACAGAAGTAATTCTGTGGTTTAATAGAATTAGAGGGAATCATCAGACGCCCAAGTGCAGATGGAGACTAGATGGAAGGTGACAAAAAAAATCCCAGCCCACACACCAGGCCAAAGCTGGGGGAGAGAAGTGGTAATTTCTAATTTAAGCTCTTCTACAGACCACGGACTTCTCAGTTCATAGCATACAAAAATTTCAGCTTTACACACAGAAAGACTGACAGATTTGCACTTGTAATAGGGCACGTGGTAGTGTGGGTCTCAACATGGTGGGCAGCTTCAGAGCTGAGGTAGAAGAGAGTGCAGAACAGCACACAGCGCTCTCTGAGACAAAGTAACGGTGCTACAAAAAGTCTGCATCCACAAAACAGACACCATTCTCTTCTAACCTTCACGCCCACAGCCTCTTCTCCCCCTGATTTCTACAGGCTTACCCATGTCTGAAATCAGCACACAAAGCATGCTATGGTGCAAGCCCTACCTGATGCTCCACAAACAAGACACAGCTGCAAGAAAGATCTGTGTTTCCTGAGGCGTTTCCTAAGGAAGCACTTTCCAGCCCTCAGCCTGTTCAGAGGTCCAACCGTACCCCCAAAGAATTGGGATATTACCATAGATAATGTAGGACAGCTCTCCAGCCTCTTCAGTTCACCTCCCAAAGGTTTCAGACCTCTGGGTCTGTATGAGGGTTTCAGAACCCAGCACTCCTCCAGCTCTCCAGTACCACAAGTCTTTGCCATCCCTACCCCAAACCATGGAGCATCCTTCTCAGAGAGAAACAAAGCCTTTCTCATGCAAGACCTCTTTTTGAGAGGTTTTTCCCACTTAACATGGCAGATGGTTGAATCTCCTTCATACGTTCTGACTTCCACAAGCACCCAGGCCTAGACACTACATGACACAGCCTGTAATACATAGCAACTCCTCTGTCACACCTGCATGCATGGGGTAACAGGTATGTAACTCTGGTTTCCCTATAGCTCATGAGTGCTCCCATCCCTGACCTCCTCAGAGTAATAGAGTTAACTTCATTCCTTATGTGGGAGGTGCTGCTTGAGCAACCAGCTGTACCAAGTTGTTCAATTCATTGGAAGCTCAGAAGGAAGTCTTAAGCAAACCTCCAAACTGCATCCTGACCTTGCAGGGCTCCAAACAGCATCCTATGACTGCATCAGCATTTTCTCCCTATAGAAACCTAATCCTCAATAAAGAAAAATACTACAAACACGGCATTCAAAGGAAAGACCAAACGAGAACAAGCAAAAGAATCCACATGGATACATACATGGAACAAACCGCTTTACACACAGCTGCCCCCACAAGTTCCCTGCTCGCTGAACCCAGCTACCCATCTGAACAAAGGGATGACAGCCACAACGTGACCTGCTCAGCAGCAGGGGCTTCTCCAAAGCACTCAGCCTGACCTCGGTGTAATGAACAGAATTAATATGGCAAAGCCTCTAACACGGCACCACTTCCCAGCAGCACAGCCACAGCCTCTAATTGATTAGTCCATAAAAATCTGTGCACTAAATTGAAAGGAGCTGCACTAATTCTCTTTTATGTTAAATTTCTGTCTTTCTCCTTTATCGAATCCTTCGTCGAATGTCCCTTCTGCTGCCTATTGTGGGCTTGCTCTGGGCCTGTTTTCCTCTTGCCCAGATTAAGTACCTAATCAAAATCTTGTCTCCCTTAATGGCATAAAATTGAAAGATAGATATTGCACTTTACACAGCTGATTAAACACTAGAATGTGGCTAAATGCTTTACAGGGCTTGTTACATTAACTAACTCTGTCATCTGCCAGCTATCTTATAATTGCATATGCTCATGTTGCCACTGGTGAAGCCAAGGTAAGATTTCTTTTCCCTCCATTACCTCTTTCCATTCTCCCTCCCTTCCCCATTGCTCTCTACCAGCCCCAGTGTCAGTAGCTAAAAAAACCCCCACAACAGCCAACTGAAGATCTGCCTGATGTCATTTGCCTATAATTTCCTCTTCTACCTTCAACTGACAGTCACTACTTTGTGATCATTAAGTGGCTGATGTGATAGAAACGGACAGCAAAGGCATGCAGCAATTCCTCCTCTTGCCCTCTTCACAGCTTTGACACCAGACATCTTGCTCCACAAGTCCAAAGAAAGCAAGGATAGAAAAGACAAAGTGTTTACATTGGGTTGTATGAGAACCCACATTAAATAGTGTGAAATATCATTGGTTGGGAATTTCAGCCTGGTCTGATGCAGGTACCTGATACTGCATGTCTTGGCTTTTTTTGTACACTGTAATAATGATGCAGATGGACTTTCTGGAAGGTTTACAAGTCCATCCCAGTTGGTTTGCTTTACAGAGGAGAGCTGCACCTTCTGCAGTCATTTACAGTGATCCCTAAAGTCCAACCCTGAGCTGGATTACTCCAAGGAAGAAACAAATTCAAGTAGGCTTTACTAAAAAAGTCCTTCTCAGTAAAGAAAAATGCTAGAGATGTTGTTTCAAATGTTCTTAGGAACTGTTAAAAACTGAATCATTCACCAGGGCTCACGTTTTGTTTAAGGATACAAACCAGGTAGCCAGATATTCTGCAGCCAAGGCTTTCTCCTGTGTCGTATGCAGACCCAGCAGATTTTAATTTTAGAAACAGATCCGCTCCTTTGCAGAAATACAAATATCTCCATATCAACTGCGTTCAAGCCATTGCCAAAACATTCTTCTCTCTTAATGGAGAAAATAGAGTACACATTACACCCGGACTGCAAAATACCGATAGCTGGTTCAGCTCACGTGCAGTTCTTCCTGACCCCAATTGTTTTTGTTGTTTTTTTTTTTACACAAAATCTATTTGTTAAGCCATAAAACAACATCTCCCCTTTCTGAATCCATATTATCCTAAAAATCATTTTTGCTGTTTCTGAATTCCTTTGTAGATGTTTGGCTGTCATATCATCCTCCTCCTTGCTATTTCTGCCCCTTATTATACAAAGGCATTACTCCAGCCTGGCAAGGACGACCTGCCTGTGCACACAGAAGTCAGTTTGCCTCTTTGGGACTGCATTCACAGCCAACTAACAATGCTCACACTATGCTTTGTCCTAAAAATACCCAAAGGTCCAATTTTCTTCCCATGGGACACAAAGTAGGGCTTTATTGGGTGGATCCCCTGCTCCTGTTTAACTGGTACCTAAATCAAGTACTCCCGAATCAAACATTGCAATTCTAATTGCAATTAATAATCGATTGATTGTTTTCTTATCCTACAGGGATTCTGTTCCCTCCCATCTTCCACTCTTTGGCTCTTCCACATGGAAACCACACAAATGAGTTCATCATACCACTGTTAATGTTTTATAAAAGCTTACTAGAGGCTATTATGAAACCTTTACTAAGTGCTTGTAATTAAATATTCATAAAAAGGCACAATATATATTTTAATAAGGCATGTTGCAAGATACAAAATTGAACCCTGAACTAAACATTAGGATCACGGGAAAGATTTATCTGAAAGTGCAGGACTGGATACTCACATAAGAAATGCACAAATCTCTCCTAACTCTGCTTTTTCTGGACTGGGGAGGTAATTCTAACAAAGTCCCTCTTGCCTATAGCTTTACAGTTATTAAAATTCCTTGGTTTAAGCTGACACGCCAATTCCAACTTTCCCCACCTGCACTTCAGGAGGAGGAGAACAGCTCCTCTTTATACCATCAGCGGTATGCAATGCTACAAAGCAAAACTGCTTCAACGAGTTTCAAGGAGAAGCAAAAATTGAGTTCCAGATTGACTTGCAGGTCACAAAGGCAGGTGGGAGTTAACCCAAGAATCAAATGGCACAAAGACCATCTCAGACTTCAACGTGAGCAATTCTTTACCAGCAAGCACTTTCTGAACAGAAAAACGAGTGACTTTCTGACCTGACATGCTATTTCCCACTGCTGAGTTTTGAGCTGGACCCACACAAAGGTACAGATCATAAGCCTGACAATTTGATTTGAAGGCTTAGAGGCCATTTGGCCAGAGCCACACTGACTTTGACAGCACAGAAGTCAGCACAGCCATCAAACCTCTTGATGCCCAGCAGTGGAGTTGAGAGCAGGAGAGTAAGTAAACAGAGGTATGGAAGGAGAAACAAAGCCTTCACTAGGCCTAGTTATATCCAGTGCCATCAATCCCTCACCTTCAGCATCAGACTCACACAACAGTATATTAAATTCTTTTATATGCATAAATCCCACTGCTGCGATTCCTGCCAAGTCTTTACTTCCACACTAAAGCACGTTTCAGAGCCATGAAACTCCCATAATGTACTCTCCAGCAGGAGAACATCTGTACCCGTGTGCAACCAATAACGTCCAATTTCACAAGGCTGACGTGATGAGGTGCTGCATTTTCCTGATGGGATGTTCCTGAATGAACCCACCAGCCAGAAGGGTGCTGCTGTGCTCTGCTCTGTGCTGGCCTGGGTGGTCCCCACCAGCCCTGAGCCCAATTTGCCCTTCCAGAGCCTGATCAGTACTAGCTGCAAAAGCCTGCTACTCCTGCAGTCGAAGGAGAAAGGAGGGCTGAAAGCCTGCTGAGATTCACTCCCTCACCTCCCAGCACTGTTTTTTCTCCCCTTTATTCAAAAGGATAGAGGTGTACCACATATAGAGCTGAGGGGGTGAGGTAGGGTTGGTTTTTATGGTTTTCTAGAACAGGGATGTTTGGAGATACTGCCATACTTCAATCATCACAGAAGATCCAAACAGCATCCCTTATTAGTGCTGAAATTCTGCAACACATGGGAAGCTGCTCTTGCCTAACAGAGGCAGAACACAATGGGATGCTCTGCTCACCTTGGAGAACCACCTACAAAGCTCCCACAGCAAACCAAGCTGACCATGCAGCCGGGCACAGAGCTGGCAAGCAGCAGCTGCCCAGGCTTGGATCAGCTGAACCTGCCACAGAACAGCATTAGTGGATCTATTTGCTTCCAAAGACCTTTCAGGCAGCGGGGCTGGAAGGCAAACTGGGCACAAATATCATGATAAAGAACCAAGAGTGAGAGAAAGGAAAAAAAAAAATACCATAAAAATCAAAGCAGGAATGTAGGAGCAACAAGTCCAAAAGCTCACCAGGAGCTGCCAGTGATACTCGGTACCGGAATGAGCTTTTAAACGTCTCAGATGGGTGAGCAGCCTCTTCACCTCTCAGGGGCTTTTTGCTCTTATTTGGAAGAAAACAAAAGCATAAGGAGACTGCGGTTACCAGAGAGAACAAAATATCTCTGCCACTTTGAAGCACTGTATACTCACAGCTGTCAAACCTCGCAATTCTACTCACTGAAACAAAGCCCTGCTTGAATCACAGCATCATTAAGGTTGAAAAGACCACTAAGACCTCTAGTCCAACCATCAACTTGTGCCAGTGACTACTCTAAACCATTATCCTCAGGACCACAGCCACCTCTTTATGAAGCACCCCCAGTGATGATGACCCTCCCACCTCCCTGGGCAGCCTATGCCAATGCATCACCACTCTTTCTGGGAAGAAATGTTTCCTAATATCCAACCTGAAACTTGACGACCAAAGATAGTTGTCCTTTCTGCCTATAGTAGTGGAAGGATAACTAATTGCGATTGTATGAACTACCCTAGCCTAGCAGTTACCCTGAGTTCTTACGGGGAGCACCAACAGCATGAGAAAGCTGTTTGCCAACTGCAAATAGCTCCAGGATGGAGATCTCTGCGATCCAGGTCCCAAAGAAAGAGAATTTTGTGATTTAATGTTAATGACCAGAGCGAGATCAAACCTCTCTTTTCTGCTCTTCCAACACCAGCACAATCCCAACGACCTCAAAGGATTAATCCTAACCTGCCCCATTCATTCTGGACACTGCAATGGAAGTGCATTGGAAACCACTGAGTTTACTGATAAGTAAATCTAGTTTTGCCCACACATTACAATTAATATTGGTAAAGCTACAGAATAGAGAAGCTTTGCAAACTGTCACCATCTGGGGCTCATGGTAGGTTCTATCTAAAGTTCAGTTTTATGGTTTGGACATAAGGTTTTCCGTTCAGATCAATTCATCAAATGCAAGATAACCATCATCCAAAAAGGAAAGGAAAAAAAAAGACAAAACTACAATTTAGCCATAATGAATTCTCTCCCTTTTACAGTAAGGGATAAGTTGTGCTTGCAGGCACAGTTTGGGCAGTGTTTTTAAATGCAGAGAACAGTAAAATAGACACAGCGTTTATGAATTATTAAAAACTGCACACGATTTTCTTTTCCTCTTCCCCAGCTCCTTGTTTAATCCCTGCTCATTGTCGGAGGCTCTGGGGATGACTGACATTTAACACATCTCTGTCATGCCTCCTTACCCACAGAACGCCTGACGTGGGGAGAGAACACACACACACATCCCACAAGCATATGCAGATTTGAAACATGCCAACCCATTACATCTCCCTTCACTCCCCACATTCCTGGAACCAAATCTCTTGCAAAGAGATGAGAGAAACCTTGCCATCTGGAAAAGTGTCCCAATATCATCACTTCATCTGTTAAGCGACTAAGAACCTTTTCACACCTTGTAAGCAACAGATATTAGGAATGAACAAACAGTAGGAAAGAAGTACATTTGTGTAGGACGTTGCTGGTATGGGGATGCTTTGAGGTAGTTATACTATTAGATTTTTTTTTCTTGAGAAAAAAAGATGGAGGGGGTCAGAGGAGTAACAAGTATACAGCTAGGAACAGAGCTATATAGAGACCTAACGTGGCACCTGAGCATCATATCTCATGTTCTACAAACTACTCTGTATTGATACATCAAAACAGGAATAATTCCGTATCAGGTTACAGACTGCTATGTCAAGCTGAAATATTTAAGGAGATGTCAGCACCCCTGGCATTTATTTGTAGAGGTGCTCAGAACTACATTAGCTCATCTAAGGATAGCCCTTCAAAAATCTATTCTTGCTCTGAACAACTGTGCAGCCAGTCTCTCTATTGTAACTTATATGGATCTTTTTTGCTGGTTTTCTACACCCAGAAATGTTTCTCTTCCCTCATATGATCTTCCCTCACACAGCTCTGTTTGCATTTACCAGATATTGTTGTGACTCTTCCAAACCAACAACAGTTAAAGAGGAGACTTTGTGAGAGACCGGTATTTTTCTTAGTTATAAGAAGCGATTAATGAGATGATAGGGAATGCTGATTGAGAACTCTGAATGAATTCTTCCTACCACAAAACACAACTCTGGAGAACCAGCTACGTTTACAAAACGAAAGCTGAAAACAGGAACACTCCAACAGCTTCAAGTGGATTTTCCTTAGAGAAGTAAGGTTTTTAATTATGAAATAACTTCACAAAGTTGCATCTCTAAAGATAATCAGGACCAGCAAACTGGACCTCTGCTTTCAATAAACAAAACCCAAAAAGCCTCTTTTCATTCTGACATTTCATTCAGAAGAAGGAAGGGGGAAAATGCTGAAGCGTTCCAAGTTTTCCATGTAAATAAACTGTTTTCTGCTTACCCTGGACAACACAGCTTGGAAAGCCAAGGGTTGCTATTAGTAAATTGAGCCAATAAATGAGAAGAGTTCTGGAAGTTTATGAACTGAGCTCACCAAAAGCAAGCTGTGCCCATCGCCAACATCATAGTGCAAAGTTCAGCTAGTCAAAGACACATTAAAATTAGATTTCTGTGCAATAGTGCATTGGCCATCTTGTGGAAGGGATCACCATGGGGCAGTCTAAGGACAGGCTGGATGCTCACCTGAGCTAAGCCATCAGCTCATTTCCTGCTTTATGGTCTTCAGCTGAAGGCTAGCATATGTAAAATATGCTTTATTACCTCACAAAAATTACATTCTGGTTGAAAGAAAAAAAATAGTAGCATCATTCTCCCCGTAAGGATGAGCCATTTCAATGAGGCATGCCATGCAAAACACAGAAATTGGCAACCAAGATGACCACCTCCATTCCAAGTGCATTCCATCACCTCCCATAAACATCAGGCAGCTCCCAGAACCAGAATGCTTCACTGAGTCGTTCTTCCCAGCCTGCTTCAATCAAGTGTTTGCTTTACAGATTGATCCTTCTTCACAATTTCACTCCTAAAACAGAGCAAAACCTTCCTATGGCTATTTGCTTTCAATGGGGGTTGGGGTTGTCCTGAAATAAGATACACCAAGGATGCCTTTGCTGTGGCACAATAACAAGAAACAGAAACAACACAGGTGCCCACTGGCTCCATTGTTCTACCCCATCATCTGCATGAAACAATACAAGATGTCATGCATTACTGTGCTACCTTACCTAGCTATTAACAAGTCAGGGTTTATTCTCCTCCCAATTTTCCAATGAAATTTATCTTTCGGGACACCTGCAGTGATATTTTCACTAACCTAGGGGCCAACTTAAGCCCTGCTGGATCCTGAATAGCCATTGCTGGCATGCAAAAGATGAGCCTTTGGACATAAAACAGTCACTACCTAAGGATCTGCATGAGCAAAACTCATTTTAATACCTTCCGGGAGAGATACCATGACATTAAAGTAAGCAATTTCAGATGCTTCGATTCCTGAGGATTTAACCTGAGATTTCCTGTAAAGCCCCATTTCCAGACATCACCACGTCTCTACTGTACCACCCGCGGCCAGCCCTGAAGCATGAGAAATTAGATGCCAGTAACCATCATCAGCTATCATCAGGTCTCAGTTTGGTGTCTGTGGTTGGATCCATCTTCATGCTACGATCTTCATCCTAATGAAGACTTCTGGGTGAATTCCCAATACAAATGAAATTAATTTGTAAGAGTAAATACAGAGGAACAAATCACAGTCCAACGGCGCAGGCTGTTGGAGCTTGCGAGACTGCAGAATCCTTCTCACAAACCCTCTCAGCCAGCTCTAATCATTTCTTTTAAAAGAGACTAACAGAATAGTCTGTCCTGGAGGATGAAAGCATATGTTGCTCTCAGCATGGATTCCTTTAGGGGGGAAGCATAATTATCACATTCAGCATTACAGTAACTCAGTATTTAAAGAAGATGACAAAAGAGTAAGTCTAAGGGTATATAAATGAGCTGACCATATAAAACGCAACTCTTGCCTCTGAACTGGGACTGAGTCAAGTCACAGTCAGCCAAACCAAGAACCACAGCTGTCAGCCCCATCACATGGTGCTGGATATACCTGCTCTACCTTGACACAACAATTAAAATTACCTATTTTGGCTGGAAAACCAACTAAACAACCTCTGATTTTTGTTTGTTTTTAAACCAAAAAGACTGCATTGCAGCACAAAATAGGGGGGCGAATCATCCTCTTAATAATCAGCAGTTGTTTGGCTGGAACCCTGGGGAGTACAGTGATGTCTTGCTACATTTGAAGAGCACATATCCTGCCCATGGTGGTGGTGGGCAGTTGTGATGGTGCAAAACCCTGTGTGTGAAGTGGCTTCCCAGAAAGCAAAAAACTGGTATATCAGTAACGCTGCCCATAAGTGAAAAGTGCAGTAAAAATGAAGAAAAAGAAATGTCATCCTTCCCTGCTCTAGGAGGGCCTCCACTCCACAGATAAATTACTTTGAGAAAGTTACTGAACAAGCAACTCAACGTAAGCTCCCAGCGCAGTGTTGTGACAGAAATGGCTAACGTTGGTCTTCGAGGTATAAACAAAAGGGGCAGTAAGCAGGATTGATGAAGTGACTGTACTTTTATTTATGGCATCGCTGAGGCCAACGGAAGGCACACAAAGCTCTGCTGCGGTGCCCTAACTTTTTTAACAAGGTTGAGAAAAAGCAAAGACCTGAGCAACTGGGGAAAACGTAACTGAGATCACGAGAGCTGAAAGAGCTCGATCTGTTTAGCCTATCAACAGAGATTGAGAGGTAACTCGATTAGTGTCTAAGTACCTTCACAGGGAGAAAATAAAGGGTATTAAATGGCTCATTAATCTATCAGAGAGGCGTAACAAAAACCAACAGCTGGAAACTGAAGCCAGACTGACTTAAATTAAAACACAGCCATGATTTTTTAAACTCCGGTTATTCTCCATCTTTTGATATATTCAAATCAAGAAATGGATGCTGTCTAGATTCCTGCTTTATGCAGACAGAACTTACTCTGTAGGTAGGCTCAAAAGTTATGGGATCAGTGATGTAGTCACTAGGCAAAATGCAATGGCTTTTGGTACGGTAAGTCAGAGAGACAACGCCATGGTCCCTACGTGCCTCATGGATCTATGAACTCTAAAAGCCATCTATCTTTCTGCCTTCCTGGCAAATCCAGTCACTCTGATTTTCAACCCATATTCATCCACTGTGGGAACTCCTCCTTTACAACAGGACTGCACAGAAGATTGGAGTGCAATCTGAAGCCAAGCTGAACCACATGCTAAGTTATTGCTATAAGCTAATTCATTGTGCTTAGGCTTTAAAAATGAGTTTTGCACTCATGGGGAGTATTAGATTGGAGACACTGAAACCATAGGGGATGGAGACGAGGGGAGAGAAAGCAGGAATCTAAAATGGCTAAAGCACACAAAGCACACCTCATCCAACAAGAGGCCTGAAGGAACATTCCATAAATGGAATAATGCAGTTCATCACCCACATTTGCTCTCCTCAAGCCTTGCAATTCAAATCAAGAAAAAGGGTAATGGAAACCAATAGGTTCTTTACAAAACCAGATTCATAGAACCCATCTTCAAGTTATTTGAAGCTTTTTACAAATCAAATCCAAAAAAAGAAGTCCATTACCTTTTATACTTCCTTGATATTGTTGTGTAACATACGCAATTATGGAAGCATTAGAGTTGGAAGGGACCTTTAAAGGTCATATAGTGCAACTCCCCCGCACTGAACAGGAACTCCCATTGAAACTTTAATGACACATAAGCTATTTTCCTTCATTTAACGGTTAAAATAACCCATTTTAAACCAACTTCTTCATAAAATCACATTTGGTCAACACACTTAAAATTCACTTGCACCTCTATGTGATACTGAGTTATCCATAGAGTTTGAAGGATTCTAACATGATAGAAAGGATATTAAATAATACACGAGACTCCCATTCACAGCTAGACAAGAACAGCCCATCAGACAACACTCCTTGTTTTCAAGCATTCAGAGCCATGCTGAAGACATGAAGACTTCTCAAGCTTTTCCCAACCCTCATCTCCCTAAGCCATATGCCATCATGGCCAGAACACCAGTGGGTGCTTCCTGTCCTTCATCCTTCACTGCTGCTTCCTTTTGGGATTATGTATCGCCTGCTTTCAAACAGGATCAGTTCACCCACAATATCAGCGGAGATTTCAGTTTTCCCTTCCCGTACGCGTAATGCCCTTGTGAATGAAAATCAGCATGAATGAAGCCCGCTTTGTCCGCACTTGTGCCGTAGATATGCACAAACTCCAGGAAGCCAAGACTTAATTTGATCTGAAAACCCCCACAGCCAATGCATTCTAAAGACAGAACCACAAAGCCAATCAATAGGGACCATTCAGATACTTGCTGTCAGCGGCTAAAAGAAAATGGATACCGAGAAAGCCATAACTATGATAAATTTAGGCGCTGCTTCTCTCTGACTAATGTAGGCACTAAAACACTCCATGAATATCCTGCTTTGAAACGTGTCATATTTCTGAGAGGCCAATCAATCTCAGGTTCTCTGTGGACCACATTAAAATACATTTGTCACTGTAAGTTTATGAAATATTGATGGTGTTTTTTAGGGGGGTGTTTGGAGGTGGAGAGGCGGATCAGAAAAAGGGGGAGGGAGAGCTACTTTAATGAATTATCTTTAGGCTAAAGGAAAAGAAGAAACAAATGTAGCTGCTTATTGTGGATGAGGGTGAAAAACAGGAAACAGAATTGCTTACTGTAGGAAGACATTTGTTGGATTAATAGAAAAGATCACGCGGATGAATGCGTTACACATGCACTTCAGTATTTCAGGCTCAATTTGACCTAGATTTATGATTTTATTAAGTCTACAATTTCCTAAATTTGTTAATTAATAAATATAAAGCCAGGACTGCATTAACAATGGTCACAGAGTGTAAATTACAAGGGCATCTGCTCCAGAAGGGAGCAGGACTCCATTGTGCCGCTGTGCATCATGCTTATACCTGCAAGTGAGGAAGAACCTGAACACCAGCGAAGTCTCACCAGCTGTTCAAAGCACAGAACATTTAGCATGGAAGAGAAGCAGAACAGAAGAAGGATATACAGAGACAGGTCACCTTTCATATTGGTGCACCTAAACATGCTCAGTACCTGAAAGGTCACAAAGTCATGCCATCTTAAAGGATTTACAACCAAAACAGCCAAAAAAAAAAAAGGGGGGGGGGGGGGAGCAGGGAATCAAGTGGCACAGAACAGTTATTTGGGGGCTATACAGCAGACCCAGGTTGGGAGTCTATAAGCACACCAGCATCTCCCAGGCAAAACCACCCAACCTTTCTGTAAGTGATCTGCTGGACACGTAGCAACACACTGAGCTGCCTACATGGGCAGCTCCACTGAAGTCAATAAAGCTATTCACAAGTGCAAAGTTAAGCCTGACTCTAAATACCACAGTACTGCGATCTACGTTTCTAAGTGAAGTGTGGAATGAAAGCTAGTTTGTGCAAACAATCTGACATTGGGTCGTTTTTCACTATTCCTGTCAATGCAAAAAGCACTTTTTCCAGGTAAGAACAACAGCAGCATTCACCAAAATAACAAAAAATGTAAGGATTTATTTTTTAACACTCAGACACTACACTTTTTGGTAAAGGCATTATGCTACATTAGGAGGAAAATCACTCTAAGGCAATAAATAGCATGTTGTTTGTGTTTCAGTGATGAATAACAAAAACTAATTGAGACAGAAGCACACGATTTTTTCATTCTTCACAAATCTGGAAAAAAATATGAACATTTCTATTATTTTTGGCCAGGAACCCAAACATCGTCACTCTAAACAAACCCCACTCTTTTTACTGGAATTCTCCAAACAGATACGTCTATTTACTCTATTCTTTGCCATAGTTTAGGTATTTGACTTAGGCATCCACACACTAAAATGTTTAAACTCAGTTCATGCTGGTGTGAAGCCAAACGCTTCATTCCCCTGCCCTCCTTGCACATGGAAGTTCTAAATTTGATGGAGGTGGGCAAGTAGAGGTGGGAGTACTGCCTCCTCTCTCCTAACACTGTTTGTGCACATTGCTGCATGCATTTAAGGGTTACAAAGCCATTGTGCCTTCTCCAGGACCCATAACCCAGACATAACAACTACCCTGACCAGCAGACACCATCTTGCCTAACATTGCTCTCCAATTCTGCAGGCATCAAACTACCTTGTCAGTTCATAGACTTCCCTCCTTGCAACTATTGGAGGTTTTTGGTCTTGGACAAGATTTTTCAGGGCATTTTCCTATGAATACAGAACTCTCCTTGGCCATACACTGGAACAGGCCTCCCAGAGTCCAAGGAGCATCTGGACATCGCTCTCAGACATACGATTCAGGTGGGCCTGCATGGAGCCAGGAGCTGGACTTGATGATCAACAAATTTGCCACAAAACAGTAAGAGCCAGAAGAGAAAGGTAATAATAAAGCACATAATACGGCTTGACATTTTCTGTACTGGGACAAAGCCAGATCCCTCTGAGCAGTGTGAGGAAGGGCTGGGTGATCCTGACATCTAAAGTTTCAAGTGTCTTCAAAATGAAGGAAGTGGATGTTTTTTATATGCTCCTAGTTACTAATATAATCAGACAACGCAGCCTAATGACCCCTTGTTAGCCTTAAAGTCAGTGATGCCTTCGGGTGTGTTTCTAAATAAAATGCTAAATTCATGAAAAAACCATTCTCACATCCAAAGCCTCCTGTGCTCACTTGGCAGCATCAGTCCAGATCTGCTCGATAGCCTGGGGCAACATTTTGTGCTTCTTCCCATTCATCAGAGATTTGTGTGTATGATAAGATACATCTAATAAACAAGTAGTAAAGCTGGTTGCTTAGATTCATTAAGCACCACAATCCATGTCATCTTTGATAATATTTTATATTTAGCCCTCTATTTACATTTCTAAGCATGTTATAAATATCTGGTGTACATGCACAGAGGGCTGGCAGCCCAGCTTTAACCAGCAGGCCCCTTGCCCCCATGGAAATCATTCTTCCCAGAGGACAGCCTGACATTCTGGGCAACACACGAGACATTTTTATTTGATGCATCATCATCTCATGTTGATTTTGGCTTTTATTTTGTCTTATTGTGTATTTCAGCTTCTAACTGTGACAGCAATTTTTGCATGTTGCTTAATAAATCTTACAAAGGGGTCTGTCCATGCTGCTTTTCATCAGGGTAAACCTCAGCAGAACCTACACTCATACAGGTGATCTTTTACAAGATGCTTACCTTAATCTAAAAGCCTCAGCTTCAGGAAGTGCTGACTGCCACTCTTTGAGTATCAGCTGGTCGTCAGAAATCATCATCTGAAGTTAGCATCCACTTAAAAAGATCTGGACTGAATTGTAAATTCTAGGCATGTTTCTGGAGTTGGTAGGAAATGCTGATTACGAAGCTTTTAATTCTTAAAATTCCAGTCAGAAAAAAGGGGTTCCCTTTCAATACAACCAGCTGCAGCCAAAGAAGGAAAAGATAACGAGGATTCAAGTGTTTTCCCCACACATTTCATTGTCTGAAGTGTTGCTGCATCAATGTGCGATTTCACACAGCTGATGTGACCAACATCGCAAAGAGCCAACCTAAAGCTATCGGCAGGCACAGCACCACGAAAAGCCATTCAGAAAATACATCCAAGAAAAACGTTTATTAAAATTATCAAAGAATCACAAAACAGTTTGCAGAGACAGGGGAAAGAAGGCAGAACCTTTAACCATTCATCAGGCGCTGCCAGTGCTGCGACTGGCCCTGAAAACTTCACCATTTGGAAACAGGCTTTTCATAAGAGAAAACCAAAGAAAAAACAAAATCCCTACTTGTGAGTTAAGAGTCATTCCAAAGAAAGACACACTATTTAGTTTTCACCAAGATTAATTAAACTATCTCATAGTTGCTTAGAAAGTAAATGACCACAGTTGAAACTACCAGCCCATGGCAGGTAGTTGGAACTGGATGATCTTTAAGATCCCCTCCAACCTAAGCCATTCTATGATTCCATTTTATTTCTTTCATTCTATGAAGATTTTAGAGAGAAATAGTTTAACCTGTAATGGTTAGTGTGATCCATGTTCAATATTATGCAAGAAGAAATCTTGCATAATACAATACCAATACACATCAAAGTACTCCAGGAACTTGAATTCAACATGCATGTAATTTACTCATTTGGTGTAAATAACTTGTGGTTTTGATAACAAGTTATCCACACAGCTACATCTTTGTCTTCCTAATCCCTATATATAGGCATAGTATCATAGAATCACGAAGCTCCAACCCCCCTCTGACACACACCAACCACCACTTTTAATACTAAACCAGGCTGCCCAGGGCCCCATCCAACCTGGCCTTGAACACCTCCAGGGATGGCGCATCCACAGCCTCTCTGGGCAACCTGTATATACTTAGATATATACACGCACAATTTATATACTTTAAAAATACATATATTTGTGTATATGTGTAATGAACACCTAAGCTGGGAGACAAACCACACACTCAGCCTAGCAAGAAAAGAGAATATGGAAGAAAATTAAGGAAGCATCAACAAATTAATGACTACTTAAATATGTTTTAAAATTCTTCCTCAGTTCGGGAAGCATCTTTCCAACAGAAACACTTCCGTTCAAAATTGATGTTATTTTGAATGCCAAAGAGGGAAGAAAAAGTCACTTATAAAACCATCAGAAATAAGTTTTCAGCCTTGGGGGTCTTCCTCAGGGCATGGTGAAACTAGGACACAGCAAAACCGAACAACATCCTGTTCTTCTTTAGCCTAAGGAAGGCCCCATGGCCAAAATGCCTTCTCTAATCTCATTTTGCTTTTTGACAAACGGGGTGACCCTTCCCCTGCTAATTGCTCTTTTGCAACTTGCAACACATTGCAGCAAGTTTGCCTCCACCTTTTTAGAGGTCACACACAAAGGAATGCATTTATCCAAGCCATCTCCAAATCCCACACCTTCATTTATGTCTGGAACGAACCACTTTGAAACGCTCACTTGGGGAGAACAGTAAGGCTGTATAACTCAATTCTCCATTGCCTTTCACTTCTGCCGACATTGACTCTCCAGGGAAAGAGGATGAAATGCTACGGTTCCGATCTGGTAGGAGTTTGCATAGCTGTGTAACACCAGCTAAGGGGCAAAGCAATGGAGAAAAGGACTGAGCAATTTGAGGATGTCACAAGTAAAAAGAAAGAATGGTTTCTGTCACGCAAGTTTATTGCGGCCCAGAAATGTCTACAGTAACTGTGGGCATATAATGTGATGTGCAAGGTTTTTACAAATGGGGCCCTTGTGGCCTCTTGTCAGAACTGAATCTGAAGTGATGACAAGACATTTGTAAGAAGTCTTTCCGAGGATGCTGAAGGACTTCCACAAGGAATCAACTTGAAGATTGGGCTCTTGAGGCCTTCAGTCCAGAGGAGTCCTTCCAAAAAACGCTGAAGGATTTTGGTAAGGAGCAACACGCATAGGTACCCTGTGAAATACTGAAGGAACTAAACTGTTGGGTTTGAACTCTGCAGATCTCATGATTATAGAAGAGAAGCTTGCAGGGTGCGTGACCAGCTAGACCATACAATACAAACTCTTCCATGCATCCCAAACTGCTGTTACTCTACAGCTTTCCAGCTAGTCTTCCGTTCCCAACCTTACAAAGCAGTTTCCATTGCTTCGGAGGTCCCAGTACTGAACAAAGAAGTAGTGCTCACACATGTTCAGGAATACAATTGTATATAAAAGCAAGCTGTGGGTCAGCCTTGCCCCTCTCTACACCTCACTACTTTGGGGAAACACCATTTAACTCCATTCACACGGTCAGCATTGCCTTTATCCCCTCTTTCCAAATTCCTCTATATCTGACCTTGCTGGAAGTTGCGCAGCCTACTATTTTCTTGACATTGAGTTTCTTATAAAAAATAAGCAAGGGATGACCCCAGAAGAAGGGTCCTCTTTAAAAGTCAGCAAAAGATGATTGTTCCTGGCTCCACTGATAAAATCAGCACGAGTCTGCCCTGATACATCCTCTGTCTGTAAAATGAATATAACATTTGCCACTATCACAGGGAGGTCTGATGACATGCTCATTAGTGTTCCTACAGCAATTACAGGTTGGGTGAGGAACTACAGTAAGGAAACAAAGAGGCATCCCAAGTGGATTATAAACCTCACTGTGCCTGGGAGGAGGGCAATGCCCACAGGGGATTCAGACTGGAGCAGTGGGGAGGGTGGGAAGCAGGGAGCAAATGCTGCTTGAAACCAGAAACTTAGCAGTCTGCCTTTAAATGGAAAGAAAACACCTTCACCTTTACCGTAACAACATGTAGCTTAATATCAGGCCTGGGGATGCTCTGCAGTGTGATGGGCATAGCTTTGTGTCAGCTCCTTTCTCATCGGCTTTGGCAGTGAGAGAGCACTCTCACCATAGCATCTCAGCTGCCACACGACTATCGAGAGCACATGCCTGATTTGATTTTAAATACAATGAGCATTCCCTTTAATTGAAACTTTGTGCATGAAAAGTTTATTAAGTTAGACAGCGATGCCGCAGAGAAGCAGCGGTAGAAATTGCCCTCAGGCAGATCCTTCCTAGTCTGCCATTAGGTGCTGTTACACTTAATTGCTGGTGAAGGCAACTTAGCGCTTGATCACATTATTTTCACATTAAACCTTCCCATTGACACGGGTCCTTTGTTAAAAGGAGATCCTTCAAATATACTTGCACAGACAGCACCTTAAAACCAACAGGAGCTTTACAAGCAGAGGAAGTTACTGATGTTTGTGGAGAAGTCTGCAAGATTAAAGCCAGGAGAACTCAGTCACCGGTATAAAAAGCCCTGTGTTTCCTTAACGTCTTTCAGACTAAGGGCATTAGAGAGGACAAGTCTTGTAAGCACAGACGATAGTTAACGTAACTGACTGGGAGCATCGTGTTTCACAGGGAAAGCACTGCAGATAATTACAAATTGTTCAGGGACTTTCCAGTGGCAGCTGAAAAAGCCATAATTAAACCCCCCAAAAATAATTAAGAATATTCACAGGCCAAAAATATTGCTTTTTAAAAGACATAAAAGCAATACCTAAAAAGAGAGAAATTGATAAGAGGCGACTAATGTAATAAATGAGATATCAGCAGTCAAAATTAATAACGAAGGATTTAATAAAACATACTGAAAACCCTACTTGCAAGTATATACGGATGGTGAGACTATACAAAGAAAGAAGCAAAAAGAGCAGAAATGCCTCACAGACACTCTTAAGTTACAGCCAGGATTAGGGAGTTCAACGAAAAGTTACAGCTCAACTTGGTTTGATCAGATTACTGATAATCAAGCAACTAAATTGCCTGCATTAAAATTGGCTGTCTGCCAAAGGTTTCAAGGAAACAACGAAATCAACAGGTCAAGATAACAAAGAGCAAAGGGTTTAAAGGAATTAGAGGACTGTTAACCTTTAAGAACATCATGGAAAACAACCTCATAAATGCCAGAAATTGCAGGATTGCCAAGAAGTTTCAATTTTAAAGAGTTACGAATGACTCCGGATAACTGAAGACCGTCTGGCCTAGTCTTAATCATTGGCAAAATAATAAAAGATTTGTTCACGAACTATCAACAAAGAACAGCAGACTAGAACTGCCACTGCTGTGCTTCGTGGAAAATTGGCTTAAACAAACCACACTTATCTTTTTCCACTCTTTTTGGCAGGATCACAAATCTGATTGATAATGGCAGCTGTGAGAATAAGGAGGACTTGAACTTCTCTAAGTTTTCTGACTCAGCTGTACCTAAATTCTAACTTAAAGTCCAAAGTTCTGCTCATCAAATGTATTAAATAAGATCAGTCACTGACTGACCTCAAACTGCAACAATTAAGGGATAGCTACTAAACAGTATATCTAAACATAAGTATAAACAAAAGTATATCTAAACTAAACAGCAATCACATGGAGATTGGTTTGGGGTCCAGCACTGGCCAGTATTTTGAAAAATATAAAGCTGGGGGCTGAAGTTTAATATTAAAGAGCATAGCCCCAAATAGGATAACACGCTCCAATAAGAACACGCTATAAACATGAGACTAATGTTCATAACACCACAAAGACAGGGATCCCTTCTTGGTAAGCACTGCCCCTTTGCTTCCTGGTAAAAAACACCCAGGACAGCATTTGCTTTCCTACCACTGCTATCAAATACCAGCAGGATCACAGCTACAGCACTGAGCAACGACAGCCACAAATCTGTTACATTGGTAGCTTCAGTAAATCATTTATTCTCACTGTTTGTGAAAATGTCCCAGTGAAAGCCTTTGGGTGGACTCTGGCAGGAAAACGCCACAAATATCAACGCCACAACCACGGAACAGCAAACCTCCACCTGTCTGTGCAGTCTGTGACGGCAGCGCAGGGTCACAGTCGCCCCGTGACCTCACAGTGGGCCGGGTGCCTACCCATAGCCAGCGGGCCCAGCCCGCATTGAGTCTTGCTGGCGACTCTCGAGGTGTGAACGTCTCCTGTGGGAGCACGAGACACTGAGACCTTGCCAGTGCGAGAGACATCAGAGTCCTGCGAGAGGACTGCGAGTGACTGAGGATCCCATTGGAGGATCCCCAGAGCTCAGAGCTCCTGCCGGTGGCACACGAGCTGTCTGCCACAGGTAGGACGCCTGACAGGCGCTGAGGCCCGGAGGCTGCCGACTGCTCTGCAAGAGGCAGCTTCATCCAGATCCATCCTTGGAGCCACACAGCGCCAGGGCAGCCGCAGCCATGAGCCGGGAGGCGGCTGCCAACAGGAGGAGGAGGGAGACGTGGACGTGGCCGGTGGAGGCCCGTGAGGAGCCGTGCCCCATCTGCCTGGGCCCCATGGAGGACGCCGTCCGCGCTCTGCCCTGCAGGCACATCTTCTGCAGGGAGTGCATCCAGCACTGGACGGCCAACACGCCCAACTGCCCCCTGTGCCGGGGGTTAATCACCGGCATGCTGCGCCTCAGCTGGCGCCCCTCGGGTCGCCCCCCGACCCGCCGGCCCCGGGGAAGGCTGCAGCGCACCAGGGAGCGGCGGCAGACAAGATCAAGATCTGCCCATCGCTCCCGCAGCGTCCCAGCACGGCGCACGCAGCGCAGCCCCTCCAGGCCCCCCCGCCCGCTGGTGCGCAGCAGCTCCTGGCACGGGGACCCCAACCAGCGCAGCCGCTTCGAGGAGCCACCCCGCGAAGAAGAGGACGGGGAATGGCTGAGGCGGGTGGCCCAGGAGCGGCGGATGGCCACCGGAGACCACGCGCGGCGCCACGACGGGCCCCAGGTGTGAGCGGGCGGCCCAACCTCAGCCGGGAACGGCAACGGGGACGGAAAGCGCGGCCGGGACAGAGGCTGAGGCGCTGCACAGCTCTTGGCCTCAGCTCTCGCTCAGCATCACTGCCCTGCACCGCGCTGGACAACACACCGGCAGCTCCAGCTCATCCTTCCGCTCCCCGCTCATCAGCCTTGCTCAGCACACAGTGCCCAGGACAGAGCTGCCGGTACCACAGAGCTGCACACTGCACAACCAACAGCGGCTGAGAGATGGAAGAACAGAACATCACCACCACGAGCACAGGGCTGGGATGGCCCTCCTGCCACACACAGGGTGCACGGGGAGCTGGGCACTGTCAAGAAATTACAATGCACCCTGAAAAGGGACATAAAGTTCCCTCGATTTTTGCCACCAGATTCTAAAAAAAAAAAATCACCATCTCTTGCATTAATCCCATCCCTGCTGTTGCAGCAACACCTGGAAGATGTATACAGCAACAGCCACCCTACACATGCTTTGGACTAAGCAATCTTCCCTGGATTTTATTGGCAGAAGTAACCCTACAGCTCTGCCATCTTCTCATGCTGCATTCAGTGACAGTAATTGCCACCGTCACTGTAAACAGCTTCCCTTTTCTATCCCAACCCGCAGACAAACAACCCACCCCATCCTGCAGCCATCCCCTGCCATCATGGCAGTGAATCTCAGTTTGGCCCCAGTGCACACCCGGCACTCACAACAACCAAACATGGCCTTACTGAGAATGGCAGCCACTGACACCAAACCAGACCAATGCATTTCTTTCAGAAATACAAGGTCAGGTATCCCAACAGTTTTATGATCTTGTATCTTTCCCAGTTTTCATTTTAAAATTACACTAAATAAATTGGATTACTCATATAAACCATATATAATGTTGTATATGATTATTTGTTCTCCCTGTGCCCCCTCAACATCAACTATCTGTAACTACCCTTTGCTTTGGTTTCTATGAGGCCCCCTTTCCCTTTCAGTAGCAAAGTGTTCCCTTTTCATTTATTATGGGGTCCTTTTCGCTCTTCAATGTGGCCCAAGACAATTCATCTTCACACAGTGCAGACCAGATAAGCCATAAGGTTGAACAGCTCTGTTGCACTAGAAAGCAAAGCAGTGGCTTGCAACCACCATGTTCACCCATCTGCAGGGCTCACACCAAGACACCCATCATCTCTCCTTCCTACTTTGTTTCATTGGGCACACACTTTTGGCTGCCCATCCTTCTGCTTTTCACTCCAAGTCCTTACAGTATCAGCTTCAACTCTAATTGTAACCAGTCAAAGTTAGAAGTAGCCACAAGCGGTACAAGAAGGCAACCACAGGAAGTCCTACAGCTGGGACGAGCACATCTGCAGCTCGGGGCCTGTGTGAGCCCTGAATGCAGAGCCCTACATCTTTGCAAAGCCTCTGCCAGGAGCTGAGGGCAATAGCCCTGTCCTGCCCGGCAGCAGCCACCCACGGGGCTGAGCCTCAGGGCTGCTGCTGGGGCAGCTCTCCTTCAGGGCTACTCCACATAAGCCCCCGCTTGGGCTCTCCTTCCTTTCCAGCCCAGCTCTGGCCACCTCCTATAGGAGTAGCTGGGGACAATTTGTCTTAAAGAGGCCATTGTTGTAAAAGAGCTGCTAAAATCGCAAAGCAGACAACGACTAAGGCATTTAATTGCAAATGATAAACGAACATATTGAAAAGGTCTCTCATGCTACTTAGGCTGACCGATGCTTTCTGATGCAACACCATCAAGTCACAACCACCACCGTGATTTTGCCTGTTGGGAACAGAACAGCCTAAGACTGTCAAAAAGAAAACGATTCAGACACCCAGGTGCCACTGCTTTTCAGCACTTTACTCCCAGAACACTGAGACTCCAAACCCTCAGAGGATAACACCTAACTGGGTGCCAGCACTCTACGTACAATGACTTCCTTGGAGTTGGTTAATCTCAACACCATCAGACTCAACTCCTCCAATAGGAACCATTCCCTGGTGCCCATCTCTCCCCTCTGCCCAGAGCCCCCGTGTTGGGTGCCAGCTCTGCCTGCTGTTGCCCTGTCGGGGCTGCTGCTGCAAGCAGGGCAGTGTGGGGCTGCCAGGGAGGTGGACTTGGCACGGCCAGTGCAGAGGCTGCCACAGGCACCTGATAAGACTGAACATGCACGAGTCTATGGGGCTCGAAAGACAACAGGCATCCCAGGGTCCCTTCCAGCCCAAGTCAGTCGACAGCACACAGCAAATCCAGTGTTTTGTTCAATGACACATCTCATAAGCCAAAGTGTCAGCAAGGCTGGAAGCAGCACGTTTGGTAACAGACATAAAGCTGGATGACAACAGGTGACACCCAGCTACAGTACAAATGATCAGATTCAACTTCAAGCACACTTTATGGTTTCTACAACACTTCCCCTGTGCAACCAAACGAGGCCGGGTGGCCGGAGCTCCCACCAGAGGCAGGCTGCAGTGTGATTGGTTTGCCAGGCCTCAACTTCTCTAATCTGCTGCAGACAAGAATTAAATACAGCTGCTCTTGAATTAAATACACACACTGAAATGGCACAGTGGAGCACCATGCTGAAGACAGAGAAGGTTTGGTGTGCCCATGGCTTTGTGCAGCAGCACACGGACAATTCCGTGACAGTAATTCCCACCATCGCTATAAGCAGCTTCCCTTTTGCATTACAACCCACAGCCGCACAGCCCAGCCCATCCTGCAGCCATCCCCTGCCATCATGGCAGTGACTCTGCCCCACCAAGCGGCTCATTCCTGCCTGTAAGGCTCACCTGCCCATGCAGGCAGTCAGCCTGCACCCAGATATGCTTACGAGCAAATCTCACACCTCTTGGTTCTGGATTCTAAGTGTACCAGTATCTAAAGGGAGCTTAACAGGACGGAGAGCAACATTTACCACTGTCAGACAGAGACAGGACAAGTGGAAACAGTTTTAAGCAAAACAAGGGACATTCAGGTTCCACACAAAGGGAAATTTCTTTACTCAGAGGGCGGTGAGGCCCTGGCACTGCTGCCCAGAGAAGTGTGGGCGCCCCAACCCCAAAGGCTTTCAAGGCCAAGGTTGATGGAGCCCGTGATGCCTGAACAGCTGCACAGAAACCCTGGCCATGGCAAAGGGCTGGAAGTGAGTGGGCTTTAAGGTCCTTTCCAACCTAAGCCATGACATCAGCCCAAGAACACAGAGAGATGCAGTGGTGCTTAGAATTGTTAACAGGGAAGTCTGTTGGCATTGAAATATTGAAGCCGCAGGCTGTTAATACGTAGCAATTCACAAGATCAGGCCTTTGGAGTGAAACACGAGTTTGTGACATGAGGCCGGATCCTGAGGAAGGGAAACGAAGCTCAGAGCCAGGGCTGCAAGCTGAGTGACCACACTCAGATGGCAGCATGAGATGTTTACACGCTAGCAGGGCCATTTGGGGTACAGTTGTAACTGTGCCATGAAGCAACTTCACCTGCACCTGGAAAATGACTCAGGGCAACACGCAGACAATGCAAAGCAGATGCATCTGTACCTCCTCATATCTCAACACATCTGCTGCTCTGCCTGAATGTGGGAGAACTGCAGCCACCCTGCAGACTCATCGCAGGAGACAAAGGTGGGTCCAGTCCCATAGAAGAGCCCCAAGGATGCGCTGGGTGATGAAACACAGGATACCCTGACAGAGCTGCACAGGATCCCAAACTGGGAGGAGCAGTGGATGCAGCAGAAGGCCGTGCAGCCATCCGGAGGGATTCGAGCAGGCTGCAGAAACGGCTTGAGGGGAATCTCAAGATTGCACCAAGAGGAAGGGAGGAACAACCCGAGGCACCAGAGCACGTGAGGAGCGCCCAGCTGGAAAGCAGCCCTGCAGAAAAGCCAGTGGAAGTGATGTCAGCAATCGACGTGAAGACTAACAGAGGCTTCCAAAGTACATTGGCCAGAAAAGGGGGAGGAAAGAAAATATTCACCCCACAACGCACTAAAAACAAGACAGGAGAACTGATGGCTAAAAACTGACACACAGGGGGCTGAAGTTTAATATTAAAGTGCATAGCCCCAAATAGGATAGAACACTCCAATAAGAACACGCTATAAACATGAGACTGATGTTCACAACACCACCAAGACAGGGATCCCTTCTTGGTAACCACTGCCCCTACACTTCCTGGTCAAAAACACCCAGGATAGCATTTGCTTTCCTACCACTGCTATCAAATACCAGCACGATCACAGCTACAGCACTGAGCAACGACAGCCACAAATCTGTTACATTGGTAGCTTCAGTAAATCATTTATGCTCACTGTTTGTGAAAATGTCCCAGTGAAAGCCCTTGGGTGGACTCTGGCAGGAAAACGCCACAAATATCAACACCACAACCACGGAACAGCAAACCTCCACCTGTCTGTGCAGTCTGTGATGGCAGCGCAGGGTCACAGTCGCCCCGTGACCTCACAATGGGCCGGGTGCCTACCCATAGCCAGCGGGCCCAGCCCGCATTGAGTCTTGCTGGCGACTCTCGAGGTGTGAACGTCTCCTGTGGGAGCACGAGACACTGAGACCTTGCCAGTGCGAGAGACATCAGAGTCCTGCGAGAGGACTGCGAGTGACTGAGGATCCCATTGGAGGATCCCCAGAGCTCAGAGCTCCTGCCGGTGGCACACGAGCTGTCTGCCACAGGTAGGACGCCTGACAGGCGCTGAGGCCCGGAGGCTGCCGACTGCTCTGCAAGAGGCAGCTTCATCCAGATCCATCCTTGGAGCCACACAGCGCCAGGGCAGCTGCAGCCATGAGCCGGGAGGCGGCTGCCAACAGAAGGAGGAGGAGGGAGACGTGGACGTGGCCGGCGGAGGCCCACGAGGAGCCGTGCCCCATCTGCCTGGGCCCCATGGAGGACGCCGTCCGCGCTCTGCCCTGCAGGCACATCTTCTGCAGGGAGTGCATCCAGCACTGGACGGCCAACACGCCCAACTGCCCCCTGTGCCGGGGGTTAATCACCGGCATGCTGCGCCTCAGCTGGCGCCCCTCGGGTCGCCCCCCGACCCGCCGGCCCCGGGGAAGGCTGCAGCGCACCAGGGAGCGGCGGCAGACAAGATCAAGATCTGCCCATCGCTCCCGCAGCGTCCCAGCACGGCGCACGCAGCGCAGCCCCTCCAGGTCCCCCCGCCCGCTGGTGCGCAGCAGCTCCTGGCACGGGGACCCCAACCAGCGCAGCCGCTTTGAGGAGCCACCACGCGAAGAAGAGGACGGGGAATGGCTGAGGCGGGTGGCCCAGGAGCAGCGGATGGCCGCCGGAGACCACGCGCGGCGCCACGACGGGCCCCAGGTGTGAGCGGGCGGCCCAACCTCAGCCGGGAACGGCAACGGGGACGGAAAGCGCGGCCGGGACAGAGGCTGAGGCGCTGCACAGCTCTTGGCCTCAGCTCTCGCTCAGCATCACTGCCCTGCACCGCGCTGGACAACACACCGGCAGCTCCAGCTCATCCTTCCGCTCCCCGCTCATCAGCCTTGCTCAGCACACAGTGCCCAGGACAGGGCTGCCGGTACCACAGAGCCGCACACTGCACACAGCACAACCAACAGCGGCTGAGAGATGGAAGAACAGAACATCACCACCACAAGCACAGGGCTGGGATGGCCCTCCTGCCACACACAGGGTGCACGGGGAGCTGGGCACTGTCAAGAAATTACAATGCACCCTGAAAAGGGACATAAAGCTCCCTCGATTTTTGCCACCAGATTCTAAAAAAAAAAAATCACCATCTCTTGCATTAATCCCATCCCTGCTGTTGCAGCAACACCTGGAAGATGTATACAGCAACTGCCACCCTACACATGCTTTAGACTAAGCAAACTTCCCTGGATTTTATTGGCAGAAGTTACCATACAGCTCTGCCATCTTCTCATGCTGCATTCAGTGACAGTAATTGCCACCGTCACTGTGAACAGCTTCCCTTTTCTATCCCAACCCACTAACAAGCAACCCACCCCATCCTGCAGCCATCCCCTGCCATCATGGCAGTGAATCTCAGTTTGGCCCCAGTGCACACCCGGCACTCACAACAACTAAACATGGCCTTACTGAGAATGGCAGCCACTGTCACTAAACCAGACCAATGCATTTCTTTCAGAAATACAAGGTCAGGTATCCCAACAGTTTTATGGCCTTGTATCTTTCCCAGTTTTTATTTTAAAAAGTACTCTAAATAAATTGGATTTCTTATATAACCAAATATAATGTTGTACATGATGATTTGTTCCCCCTGTGCCCCCTCAACATAAACTATCTGTAACTACCCTTTGCTTTGGTTTCTATGAGGCCCCCTTTCCCTTTCAGTAGCAAAGTGCTCCCTTTTCATTTATTATGGGGTCCTTTCTGCTCTTCAATGTGGCCCAAGACAATTCATCTACACCCAGTGCAGACCAGATAAGCCATAAGGTTGAACAGCTTTGTTGCGCTAGAAAGCAAAGCAGTGGCTTGCAACCACCATGTTCACCATCTGCAGGGCTCACACCAAGACACCCCATCATCCCTCCTGCTGAGATGATGACTGCCACAGGCACCTGATAAGACTGAACATGCACGAGTCTATGGGGCACCACAGACAACAGGCATCCCAGGGTCCCTTCCAGCCCAAGTCAGTCGACAGCACTCAGCAATTCCAGTGTTTTGTTCAATGACACATCTCATAAGCCAAAGTGTCAGCAAGGCTGGAAGCAGCACGTTTGGTAACAGACATAAAGCTGGATGACAACAGGTGACACCCAGCTACAGTACAAATGATCAGATTCAACTTCAAGCACACTTTATGGTTTCTACAACACTTCCCCTGTGCAACCAAACGAGGCCGGGTGGCCGGAGCTCCCACCAGAGGCAGGCTGCAGTGTGATTGGTTTGCCAGGCCTCAAATTTTCTAATCTGCTGCAGACAGGAATTAAATACAGCTGCTCTTGAATTAAATACGCACACTGAAATGGCACAGTGGAGCACCATGCTAAAGACAGAGCGGGTTTGGTGTGCCCATGGCTTTGTGCAGCAGCACACGGACAATTCAGTGACAGTAATTCCCACCATCGCTATAAGCAGCTTCCCTTTTGCATTACAACCCACAGCCGCACAGCCCAGCCCATCCTGCAGCCATCCCCTGCCATCATGGCAGTGACTCTGCCCCACCAAGCGGCTCATTCCTGCCTGTAAGGCTCACCTGCCCATGCAGGCAGTCAGCCTGCACCCAGATATGCTTACGAGCAAATCTCACACCTCTTGGTTCTGGATTCCAAGTCTACCAGTATTTAAAGGGAGCTTAACAGGACGGAGAGCAACATTTACCACTGTCAAACAGAGACAGGACAAGAGGAAACAGTTTTAAGCAAAACAAGGGACATTCAGGTTCCACACAAAGGGAAATTTCTTTACTCAGAGGGCGGTGAGGCCCTGGCACTGCTGCCCAGAGAAGTGTGGGCGCCCCAACCCCAAAGGCTTTCAAGGCCAGATGGATGGAGCCCGTGATGCCTGAACAGCTGCACAGAAACCCTGGCCATGGCAAAGGGCTGGAAGTGAGTGGGCTTTAAGGTCCTTTCCAACCTAAGCCATGAGGTGAACCCAAGAACACAGAGAGATGCAGTGGTGCTTAGAATCGTTAACAGGGAAGTCTGTTGGCATTGAAATATTGAAGCCGCAGGCTGTTAATACGTAGCAATTCACAAGATCAGGCCTTTGGAGTGAAACACGAGTTTGTGACATGAGGCCGGATCCTGAGGAAGGGAAACGAAGCTCAGACACAGGGCTGCAAGCTGAGTGACCACACTCAGATGGCAGCATGAGATGTTTACACACTAGCAGGGCCATCAGCAACTGTAGGTGTTTGGGGGACAGTTGTAACTGTGCCATGAAGCAACTTCACCTGCACCTGGAAAATGACTCAGGGCAACATGCAGACAATGAAAAGCAGATGCATCTGTACCTCCTCATATTTCTACACCTCTGCTGCTCTGCCTGAATGTGGGAGAACTGCAGCCACCCTGCAGGCTCATCGCAGGAGACAAAAGTGGGTCCAGTCCCATAGAAGAGCCCCAAGGATGCTCTGGGTGATGGAACACGTTACCCTCACAGGGCAACGCAGGATCCCAAACTGGGAGGAGCAGCTGATGCAGCAGAAGGCCGTGCAGCCATCCGGAGGGATCCAGGCGGGCTGCAGAAACAGTTTGAGGGGAATCTCAAGATTGTACCAAGGGGAAGGGCAAAGTTCTGCCCTTGGGGAGGAGCTAAATAAGGCACAAGGGAATGTGGGGAGTGACCAGCTGGAAAGCAGCCCTGCAGAAAAGCCCCATGGAAGCAACGTTGGCAAGGGACGTGGAGACAAACGTAGGCTACCAAAGTACATTGGCCAGAAAATGGACAGGAAATATTCAACCCATATCCCTCCAACAAACAAGACAGGTGAACTGATGGCTAACAAATGACATGCAGGAGGCAGAAGTGTAATATTAAAGAGCAAAGCCCTGAGTAGGATCACACAATCCATAAGAACATGCTATAACATGCTATATGTTAGCCTTGAGAAAAGAAGGCTGAGAGGGGACTTGATCCAGGTTTATAAGTACCTGAGGTGTGGGAGCCATAGTGGTGAGGCTGGTCTCTTTTTAGTAGTGCGTGGGGACAGGACTAGGGTTAATGGGATGAAAGTACAGCATAGGAAGTTCCGCACAAATGTGCGGAATAACTTCTTTATGGTGAGGGTGACGGAGCACTGGAACAGGCTGCCCAGGGAGGTGGTGGAGTCTCCTTCTCTGGAGATATTTAAGACCCGCCTGGACGCCGAGCTGTGTGACAGGGGTTGGACTCGATGATCTCTAGAGGTCCCTTCCAACCCCTGCAATTCTGTGATTCTGTGATAAACATGAGGCTGACGTTCATAACTCTCCACCCAAGTCATGTGAAACATCACCCAAAAAGGGAAGAGAGAAGGCTGGGATGTGAGGGATAGTCCTAGAGGGTGCAAAGGAGGGGTGGGATGAGAGATTAAGCAGACAAGACAAACAGAGAAGCTGGGCTGCTCTTTCACAACCAAGACAGGGATCCCTTCTTGGTAAGCAATGCCCCTTTGCTTCCTGGTCAAAAACACCCAGGATAGCATTTGCTTTCCTACCACTGCTATCAAATACCAGCACGATCACAGCTACAGCATTGAGCAACGACAGCCACAAATCTGTTACATTGGCAGCTTCAGTAAATCATTTATTCTCACTGTTTGTGAAAATGTCCCAGTGAAAGCCCTTGGATGGACTCTGGCAGGAAAACGCCACAAATATCAACACCACAACCACGGAACAGCAAACCTCCACCTGTCTGTGCAGTCTGTGATGGCAGCGCAGGGTCACAGTCGCCCCGTGACCTCACAATGGGCCGGGTGCCTACCCATAGCCAGCGGGCCCAGCCCGCATTGAGTCTTGCTGGCGACTCTCGAGGTGTGAACGTCTCCTGTGGGAGCACGAGACACTGAGACCTTGCCAGTGCGAGAGAGATCAGAGTCCTGCGAGAGGACTGCGAGTGACTGAGGATCCCATTGGAGGATCCCCAGAGCTCAGAGCTCCTGCCGGTGGCACACGAGCTGTCTGCCACAGGTAGGACGCCTGACAGGCGCTGAGGCCCGGAGGCTGCCGACTGCTCTGCAAGAGGCAGCTTCATCCAGATCCATCCTTGGAGCCACACAGCGCCAGGGCAGCCGCAGCCATGAGCCGGGAGGCGGCTGCCAACAGGAGGAGGAGGGAGACATGGACATGGCCGGTGGAGGCCCGTGAGGAGCCGTGCCCCATCTGCCTGGGCCCCATGGAGGACGCCGTCCGCGCTCTGCCCTGCAGGCACATCTTCTGCAGGGAGTGCATCCAGCACTGGACGGCCAACACGCCCAACTGCCCCCTGTGCCGGGGGTTAATCACCGGCATGCTGCGCCTCAGCTGGCGCCCCTCGGGTCGCCCCCCGACCCGCCGGCCCCGGGGAAGGCTGCAGCGCACCAGGGAGCGGCGGCAGACAAGATCAAGATCTGCCCATCGCTCCCGCAGCGTCCCAGCACGGCGCACGCAGCGCAGCCCCTCCAGGTCCCCCCGCCCGCTGGTGCGCAGCATCTCCTGGCACGGGGACCCCAACCAGCGCAGCCGCTTCGAGGAGCCACCCCGCGAAGAAGAGGACGGGGAATGGCTGAGGCGGGTGGCCCAGGAGCGGCGGATGGCCGCCGGAGACCACGCGCGGCGCCACGACGGGCCCCAGGTGTGAGCGGGCGGCCCAACCTCAGCCGGGAACGGCAACGGGGACGGAAAGCGCGGCCGGGACAGAGGCTGAGGCGCTGCACAGCTCTTGGCCTCAGCTCTCGCTCAGCATCACTGCCCTGCACCGCGCTGGACAACACACCGGCAGCTCCAGCTCATCCTTCCGCTCCCCGCTCATCAGCCTTGCTCAGCACACAGTGCCCAGGACAGGGCTGCCGGTACCACAGAGCCGCACACTGCACACAGCACAGTCAACAGCGGCTGAGAGATGGAAGAACAGAACATCACCACCACGAGCACAGGGCTGGGATGGCCCTCCTGCCACACACAGGGTGCACGGGGAGCTGGGCACTGTCAAGAAATTACAATGCTCCCTGAAAAGGGACATAAAGCTCTCCTCGATTTTTGCCACCAGATTCTAAAAAAAAAAAAAAATCACCATCTCTTGCATTAATCCCATCCCTGCTGTTGCTGCAACACCTGGAAGATGTATACAGCAACAGCCACCCTACACATGCTTTAGACTAAGCAAACTTCCCTGGATTTTATTGGCAGAAGTAACCCTACAGCTCTGCCATCTTCTCATGCTGCATTCAGTGACAGTAATTGCCACCATCACTGTAAACAGCTTCCCTTTTCTATCCCAACCCACTAACAAACAACCCACCCCATCCTGCAGCCATCCCCTGCCATCATGGCAGTGAATCTCAGTTTGGCCCCAGTGCACACCCGGCACTCACAACAACCAAACATGGCCTTACAGAGAATGGCAGCCACTGTCACCAAACCAGACCAATGCATTTCTTTCAGAAATACAAGGTCTAGTATCCCAACAGTTTTATGATCTTGTATCTTTCCCAGTTTTTATTACAAAAAATACACTAAATAAATTGGATTACTCATATAAACCATATATAATGTTGTATATGTTGATGTCTTCCCCCTCTCTCTGCCCCCTTTAACATAAACTATCTGTAACTACCCTTTGCTTTGGTTTCTATGAGGCCCCCTTTCCCTTTCAGTAGCAAAGTGCTCCCTTTTCATTTATTATGTGGTCCTTTTCACTCTTCAGCGTGGCCCAAGACAATTCATCTACACCCAGTGCAGACCAGATAAGCCATAAGGTTGAACAGCTTTGTTGCACTAGAAAGCAAAGCAGTGGCTTGCAACCACCATGTTCACCCATCTGCAGGGCTCACACCCATCATCTCTCCTTCCTACTTTGTTCCATTGGGCACACACTTTTGGCTGCCCATCCTTCTGCTTTTCGCTCCAAGTCCTTACAGTGTCAGCTTCAACTCTAATTGTAACCAGTCAAAATTAGAAGTAGTCACAAGTGGTACAAGAAGGAACCACATGAAGTCTGAGGGCTGGGACGAGCACATCTGCAGCTTGGGGCCTGTGTGAGCCCTGAATGCAGAGCCCTACATCTTTGCAAAGCCTCTGCCAGGAGCTGAGGGCAATAACAGTGACTTGCAGATACAGGTGTGAGGGTGATCCTACCCGTCAGTAACAGCTTAGGTTAATACTCTCTCATGCTGATTTATGTTGGACAGAGTAGTGATAAATAAGAAGCATGTAAATTTATCTGTTTGCTGCAAGTAGAAGGCATTTACACTTTAACTGATTATTAGAAATAGATAAGATGTGCTGAGGAGGGCATTGCTCCCTACCCTGTGAACGTACCGCCTTGCCTTCAAATACCTGTGCTGACAGCATGTATAGCTAATCCTGCAGTCCATGGAGATAAAGGTAACATCTGCTGTAACACAACGCCTGACCCTCTTAATGGGCAGGTTTGCTTTGTAACACGCTGCAAGGAGTTCCACCAGCAACTGTGCTACACAACTCCTTATGTTATGGAGCCACTGATGTTTTTGAAGAAGTCAGGTTGCAGTTTCACAACTCGTGCAGACCTTTCCATGGCACCATCGCAGCCACACACAGCCCATTTTCCACAGCCCGGCTGACGCAGTGTTGGATTCCCTTCTGCCTACAGCCTCATAACAGAGAGGGCAGGTAGGGAAGATGACTTCAAGGAGAAGGAACTGCTGAAACTGTCACTGAGGTCCCCATAAATATTCCCCATGGACCTCATTACACATTTGAGCAAACATTACCTTCACTCACACAGCTAAATTTCCTGTTTGCTTGGCTGATCAATTCCTCATCAAATTTTAATGTGGGGTTCAGGCCGTCTGCGGCGTTTTAATTAGGCCTAAGATTGCACAGCGTTGGAGGCAAGCTCAGAGCCACCCAAACCCCCTCTGCCTGTGTATTCAGGGGGAGGGGAAAGGGGACAGGAGGAAATGAAGAGGCCAAGAACTAATTAACTCCTGTTACTTGGCTAAGTCTGCTCTCTAGTGGTCACATCGCTCAAAACACAGCGCATGAAAAAGTTATGCAAAAGAAAACGTCTCCAAGAGTAATCGAACTCCTCTCCATCGAATAGAGGGAAAAGGAAATAAGCAAAACCTATCGCGCTTATTGCAAATGGGAACATTTACTTCCCCTGCAAAGTCTTATCTTTCCCCCCACTCCAGAATTCATACTCCTATAGGCACAAGAGCAACATGAGATTGTGACCATGTTCAAGGAAACTCTTCTTTCTACACGGTTGGAAACTGTTCCTGCTGCTCAGAGCACTCTATACGTCCAGCTATCCATAACCATGAGCAGCTGCCTTCTGTCCCTTCGATCCAGAACACACGGACTGTGGCACCTCCAGCCTCAGGTTTGAGGAGTTTGCCAGTAGCATCCAGCCAAATTCCTTCCAAGTCCACCAGAATGATTAAGTTGTTAAAATCTCTATCTATTCATTGAAAGAAAATGGGCTGGAAAGAAGTGAAAACAAATCAAACACCTTATTTTCCTTTGCAGTTTGGGAGTGGTTGTTTAAAGCATTACTCCTCAGGCTGCAAAAGCATCATATGTATTTAAAACAGCTGTTTATTTCACAGAGACTCTACTCAACTTGGATTTTCTTAAAAATCACAGTTTCTTTGAGAAGACATTAATAATATCAGCATCTGCAAGAGCACCAATTCACTGCTGAATGGCATTGCAGCATGTATAGCAGTTGGTGCCTTAAGGAATGCAGTACTGTGTGCAGAACAGATCCCAAAAGTCACCAGGCAAGCATATATTTACAGGCACAAAATCTGATTCTTAACTGTATCTCTGTCTTAATAGATGTCAAGATGGCTGTCTTAAATCTGATAGACACGAGATCTAAATTTCTTTACAGCAAAGACCAAAATCAATAGTTAACCTGAGCGTAACCTCTCTGCTTGAAACCCACGTGCACTTAATTTAGGAATTACAAATTAATTAGTATGAATTATTATAATACAAATGATCAAAACACCATTTAGCATGAAGAACAAGCATAGCACAGGGCTTAAAAAAACCAACACAGCTTGTCAGTGAAGTATCACAAGGCTTGAACCATCCAATGCTTTTTTCCTGCACCAGGAGCTACGTCATATTGTAGGTCTGCAAAAACCAACAGTGCAGGATCTTACTCCAGAATACTGAGGGGTCCGAGCAAGGACAGACTTGCATCCCACATTTAGCATGAAATTGCATCAGTTTAGAAGAGCAGAATCAAAGAAAAAAGACTGAGAAAGAAACAGTTAAACAAGATTCATTTATAGGACAAACATATTTAACACGAAAATGCAACAGGAAGGGTTTTCTGCCTCATTTCTAATTCTCTACTATGATTCTAGGACCTCTTCTGGTTACAGACTATGTCAAGCCACAGCATCACCTTAGCTTTGCCTTTCTCAGACAAAACTCATCTGTATTTATTCCATATGTGAGGAAAAAAAGTAGCTATTTCCAGCCTTCAGCTACTTTGCTTAAAAACAAACAAATAAAAAGAAAAGAAAAAGCCACACAGTAAATTAGAACTATCTTAGCATCACTACTCATGAGTAACCAAGTAAGGTGAATTCTGCTAAAGCCACCAATAAAATTTTGCTCTCACACCAGCAAGCATCCTTCATCTTTCTAGAAGCTGGATGACACCTTAGAAGTGTACAAAACACACAGAAGTTTGCACATAAAGGCCTCCTCCTCCTCCCCAAGCCCAGACTGAACAGCATTTGGCCCTTTGCTTGATGCTTCTTTCCCACCTCAAATGCCACCACAGCTCCTTCACATCAACACTCAGCAGCAATAACGCACGATGCAGAAGCTCAGACACAGAAACCCATTGATCCTGGAAAGGCAGAATGCTTTGGGGGTTTCAGTTCATGGATATGCAGTTCCTCCTTCCTCCAGCTCAGGCCTCAGGTGCTGGCAGGACAACAGAGCTGAGATTCAGCCCACAGACCCAGAATAACCATTGCTCCAGAGGAGGTGTCATTTACCACAGGCAGCTTTTATTTCCAAAGGGTTTCCACTGTCAGGAGTTCTCCCCAAATCAATGTTATCAATCCCACTTGTAATTTTACAAACTTCAAAGGGTTAAGGCAGCAAGCGCGTTTATTGACTGGTGCTTCTTGGTGGGATCAGTAAAGCATGACTGATTAGAGCCCAGTTCTAAAGAGCCCAGCTTTGTGAGGCTGGAATAAATAGGAGTCTGTCAATAACTCAGATCCAGGCATATTGACATAGTTTACAGCCTCAATAGGCAATTAACACTTTACAGTGGATATTACCCAGTGGCCTCCCCATGTTTTACTGCACATTTTCTGCCGTCAGCTGCAATATTGAAGGTTTGGAATAGAAATGATATTGGACAGACAGCACCTTTGTTCAGCTGCACAGAAATTTCTTTAACATCTGGGAGACATCACAGTTTTGTTCCTCCCTCTTCACTCACACCCACTGTCTCAGTTCCTCCATCATTTATAGTTTTTAGCCTGCACTGGAAAACTCGAGAAACTCTTAACTGAGTGAATTAAATCTGTTGCATGCTGAAGGCCTTTAGGGAAAGTCCAGAAGAGTGACAACCCCAGCTTCTTCTACCACAGGAGAAGCTAAGGTGACAAACAAACGTCCCTTTGGCAGACAAACCACCCTGACAAGTAACCGAAACTTAGCCAGGAGCACCTAAAGCTGAAATAGCTGATACAAGTTACATTCAGCTCACACTCATCTCTCATCATCAGGTCCAAGCCCACACCAACACAGAACTGCAGCAGTGCTTCCCAGTAGTCTCACACAGGAAAAGAGGGAAGGGAAAAAAAGTCTACAAGATGGATCCTTTCTTGGTTTACAAGATAATCTGCCCTAGAGAAATAGGCTGGATTAGCAGCTTGATATGACCATCATGATATTTTATTCCAACACTTCTGCACCAACAACATCAAAAGACAAAGCTGTGCAAAGCAACTGAGAACTCCTCCCATGCTCGCTGGTGTTGGCACACAGCAACCTGCCCTACCACTGCATAGCTGGGAAGGCCAAACCAGAAAGCTTAACCAAAGCAGAGCTTACAGCATTTTGTAACACATAACCATTAAAAAAAAAAAAAACATCTCTTTTCCTCATTAGCAACAAAAACAATGTTACGTACTTACCACAGAACAACGAACTTGAGAGAAAACCTTCTCAACCCAACAGCACTCTGCTTATAGCCCAGAACAAACCTGCCTTACCCAGCACGTGCTCGTTTACAAAGCGGCTGCAGCTGCTGCTGGTTGCCCTGTTGTAAAGCAGGTGGCAGAGCCCATCCCCCCGGCGCCGGCAGAGCAATGGGCCACGGGACAGGGGAGCAAGTGGGAGGGTTCTGTCCTCCCCGACTTGTGATGGTTTGGAAGTTTTAATGATTTGCTGTCAAATCATTGATTTCCTAGGTGTGCTTTTGAGGTATAAGGGAGGAGAAAGCTCCCCAACGAGACTGCGGTGTTCTTTAAGGCTGACACGTGAAAATGAAGAGGTTTTTGCTCCTTAAAGCTACACAAAGTTACAGGTTCTGAGTGAGAGAGAAAAGGCCTCGTTGGTTCAGACAAAGGCCCAAGTGAAGTTACACGGAGATCAGCAGCACCATTAAACACCAGCCATAGAATTCCCATGGCACCATTTTCAGCAAGAAAAGGAAATCATTTGCACTATTTGCCTCTTGCAGAGGATTCTCTCTTACTTCCCTTTGCTTTAGAGTTCTGTAGATCACAGATTACATGACTGTGAGGGGCGATAGGGGATTGATCTTTATTTATCCCACGTTCAGCAGCAAAAGACACCAATGGAATATCCAGGAGCAGTAGAAATTAACCTAGAGAGCAGTTTTTCACTTCTTCAGAAACTGTGGAATGCTTGTAGACAATTATAATAATAGCCATGTACTTTTGATCCTTGCTTTTTTGACTACTGAAACACTGCATTGGTTTCAGCTTATTTTGGGCAGAGTGAATGTATCAAATAATTGAAATTGGTATCCTGCATTTACATGCATTGGGTGGGTTTGCAAATCCGTTTGCTATGAGCCATTCACCTTTGCTTTGAAAATAGAGAATTTGGAATTATAATCTGTTTAATGGAAACTTTGGACAAATATAACTAAGGACAAAGTCATCAGGATTTAGAGGAGAGAGAGCACAGTTTCCAAGGGTGCCTGAAATGCTATGGATCCTTTAGTCCTGTATCAAAGACTACCCATGCACTGGGTATCTGTTGCTGATGCTTGAGTACAGTTATCCATCTAAGCCAAGGATAAACTTAGTCCAGAGCCAGAAGCACAGGGGCAGAACCCCAAGTGTTATTTTGATGATGATTTCTGCTTTTACCAGAGTGGAAATCTGGATCCAGAGACCAGTGACAGAAAGGAAACTTTGTGCTCCTGTGTTAATCATGTGTCTGCTGATCACAAATCTCAACAACATGAAAGAAAACAGTTAAAGAATAGCAGCAAGATCAGAGATAACAGCTGGATATGTAGTGGCTGGCCTTCCTCTTTGTGTTTCTTTTGAGAGAGAGAAATAGCATAGTGGCTTTCTTCCCTCTCCCTGCCCCTCCACATGTGGGACCTGTACTCTCAAGCCATTCTTGCAGAGGCCTTGCTGGGACCTGCTTCCTCCAGCAAAAAATAAATCTTAGGTCACCCTTCTGAAGGCAGAAAAGATAAATAAGCACAGTCCCAAACATGAAACCAACCATTTCTCTCTGCCATTTCTACAAGTTCAAAAGAAAAAGCCTCCCTAGCAGAACTGCTGGAGACATTGCCAAAGGAGACAACGTGCAGCCTGGTCCTAAGCGGGTACCTGAAGGAAACGATCACTTCAAAGCCATTGCCATTAATAACTCTTACTGACACTCCAAAGAATGGACTACATGAGAACAAAGTGAACCACACGCTAACAGCACATTTTCCCAAGCAGGAACAGTCCTGAAGGTCTGAGTTCTGGACTTGAAATTGCAAAATGCACCAAGGGGCAAAGGGCTTGTCAGGAAATAAGGTGATGTTCAACCAAAGCACAGATGGGCAGCTCTGGTCTTAAGAAATTCTGGGTGTTAGTGCCTCAATTAAAGGGGGAAAAAAGATCCCAGCAGTGAACTCAAGTAATCCATAGCTATTACTCCGTGCTTGCACTAAGCTTGTTTCTTCTGTGGCCCCTTTGCTGGGTGCTGTCCCCACCATGCCCCATGGATGCAGGAAAGCCTGCTCTGGTAGCCATGACCCTCATACAGTGCTCTGCCAGGCGAGGACATCTGGCAGATCCTCTGATCTGGAGGCCTGTGGTTTCCTTTGTGATGTGGCAAAGCACATGGCCCCCAGCACATCTGTATAATTAATGAGAGGGGAAAATACAAGCAACACCAGAAGAGAGAGAGAGAAATAAAAGAGCTCTTGAAGAACAAAAGTGGTTCGAGGTTTGAGAGCAAAATGATCTCTGTGGCACAGAACTACAGCAGGATGGTTCAGCCTCCATGTGTTGGGGTGTCTGGGAGATGGGAAGGGCGCTGCTTGCACCACGTGCTGCTGAACAAGTTTCTTCGTCTCTTCAGATTTCTGAAGTTTCACCAGTTTCTGACCTGCAGGGCTTGGACACTGTAGTTACATGTAAAACCGTGGTCTCAGCTGGACCCAATAATAGGATAGAAACAAGGAAAAAATAGTCATCTGCCGATTGCAACAGGGAGTCACTGCCACATCTGCAACACATTTTTAACACTGCTTGTTGTGTTTTGCTGCACTGTTGTTTTTTAACGAGGGGACGCGTGGTATGAGGAAGGGACAGCAGAAGGTTTGGCACAGCTGGCACCTGTGTGCACACAGCAGCAGCACCAAGAGCTGCACGATGCTCGGCAGCTCCACATGGGGCAAGGATAGGTCAGCACCGCTGGGACCTCTGAAGCCACTGCATCACCTCTGAGCCTTTTCCAGCCTTTGCAACAGCGTTAACTGGAATAAAGAAGAAACAGAAATGAGCCTTTCTCTCTTAAAGGAGAAAATCTGAAAATTCAAAGGAAACTTTTGGTGTGATTTATATTTATCAACACCTGTAAGCAGGGAAGTGTCGTATTAATTTCTGCCCCAACACGTGATCACAGGTAGGGGCTGAACTCCCATGTTCATATTACAGATGTTCTGCTCAGAGGTTCGTGGTGGCACCCTCCTTCATGGGACTTTGTTTCTCTTTGCAGAAGCGTGAGTGTCATTCCATTGCATTAATGGATACTTTACGTGGTACCAAGTATTTTTTGGTGAGCCTTTATTTTAGATTTCCCATTATTATGAATTCATTTTACATTGGAAGTGGCAGTCCAACTTCTAATTAATTCACCTGGTATTAACATGGCTCTCGCAAGTGCATCCATAGGTGCTCAAGTGCAGTCTAGCATCAGTTAAGTGAGAGTTAATGGACACTAAAAGTGCCACTTATTTTCCAAGTGATCCATTAGGTAAAAAGAAGAAGAAGATAAAAGGCAGCGGATTCCTTTCATAAGATAACACAGAGGTCTGTTCTGCACATGTCAGGTTTGTTTGGATACCAAGGATGGCCTTTAAAGCACACGCTGAGTATATGCATATCTGAGGTGTCAGAGTGCAAGGAGCTGATGAGAGAAAGGCGAAGAGAGGGCAAAAAGTTGCACTGAGGATATGGAGGAAGGCAGGGAAGCTCAGGAGAGAAGGCAATTATTGATTGGTGCCAGACAGACAGAGGTGATGCAGCCACTGTTTAGGCAGCAATTCTGAATGAGCAGTAAACAGCAGAAGTTCATCAGTGGCTGCTTAGTAAAAAGTCTCATACAAGTGAAATTAGTTTTCCCTTTAATTAGAATTATCTCTGAGCAACTGAGAAAGCAATAAACACACACTAAACCCATCTAAGATTTAGCTTCCTCTTTCATAAAGATGTCATTAGTGATTTGAAATATCTCAGTCTTAAGGTAGTTTTAAGATTGTTAATACAAAAGAGTATTTTCAGCAAGGTGAGGAGCAAGAAAGGATGCTTTTCACCGATGTCCAAATGAAAGTGAAGAGCTCTGACCTTTCTGATTCATTCTAAAAATCACTAGAACAAACTTGATCATGGGGCAAAGCCAGCTATAAGCAGCATTCAGGCATAACATCCAGTAAGAGTGGACAACAGCTGCTGTTTAACCTACTGGGTAGGATTCACCCCCTTCATTTTATATTATATAACTCTGCTTCAGAAGGTGAGACACAGGAAATCCAGGCACACATATTATGCAGCAGGGAAGGTCTGGGTGCTGTATAACTTGCCTTAGTGAGCAGTACTATCAGGTTGATGCAAGCATTGCCCCAGGAAGAAGCACATACGAAGTAACTGTAAAATAGCAGATGTCCTTAATTATAATTTTACCAAATGATTACACTCTGTGAGCATTTTCCCTCCCACCCCATCCAAACTTCAGCATACAGCACTGAATGCTTTAAAATCCAAAGGTTTTGTTCAATGTGTGTTAACACAGACATCCTCCCCGTTCCCAGTCCTGCACCCAGGCTGATGAACTACAGCACTCAGTTTAGGCAGCACAAGGAGACGCAAAAGCAAGGCCAGAGTTCACTTTCTGAAGTTTGCCTTAAGAACAGGAATGCTCTGAAGTTTTCTGTTTGGATGTGATAGACAAGCATTAATGCAGACTGATGGGTAAAACCATATGTACATACATACACACACGATACATACATCTATTAGAAATGGGGGCCAGAAAGGGGTGCAGTGACAGCAGCAGCAGCCAGCAGAGGAGATGTGGCTCTCAGCAGGCCATGGGGAACAGATGGAAGGGAGATGCAAAAGCAGCAGAGAGCTGCATGAAGCAGAGCGAGGTGGGGGCAATGTGGGCAGCACATTTTGCTGCTTATTTAATTCTTCCCTCTGTTGGTGCCAGCCTCCAAAACGTCTTACTACCGCTCTGTTCCTCTCTCTGATGTAGGTAAGCGTAGAGCTCAACGGAGCATGCTAAAACAACTTCATAAAGCACCTGAAAAGCAAATTTAGGAAAGCATTTCACTTTTAAAAATCTACTTTCATCAGTTTAAGGTAATTAGTTCTGGGAGATGATGATTGAACAGTGAAAGCTGCTGCGAGTGACAGCAGTGAAACTCCTGACACAGACGCGGTGCAGATTGCAGGACCAAATAACACTTCCTATGTTTCAGAAATCAGGTTGTCAACAGTGTTTCCAGGCCCTGAAATTAGCTGAAGTAATCAGGAGCTGTTGGCAGTAAGCAGCAGGCAGCTTGTTCACTTGCTTTTCTTTTCCACTGCTACTCCAAGTGCCTTTGCAGCTAAAGAAAATAATAATGTAAACCCATATCTGTAATAGCCTTCGGGTGAGTTTCCTCCTTCCTGCATCCATGGGGCAGCCTTCTATGAGTGAGTTTTGGGTGGTGAAAGAAGGATCACCTTTGAATTTGTTCTTTTGTCTTATTTCGTACAGCTTATTTGTGGTTCAATAATCACGACGTTCTCCCCATGGATGGGGTTGCTTGAGGAATCTGGTAATACCTAACAAAAATAAAAGTAATAAAAGGATCCTGTCTGCCAAGCAAAAAGTAATTGTTTTGCACTTAGGAACTCTATTGCTTGAGAATGGCTCTCTTTCTGTGTTTGTCACTCTGCATTGGAGATCTGTTAAATTCTGACTGGCAAATACAGAACTGCCCCCACTTCTGACCTCTCTAACCAAGGTAATCACTGCAATATTGAGACGTCTTCTGTCGTCACAAGGTAGGAAGTGGTTATTTTTCCCACTTTACCAGACAAAGAACATTGTCTTGCTCAGAATCACATGGCAGGAGTGGAAACGAAGCCAAGTCTGCTGGCCCTCGTCATACCCCGATTCCTGATCTCCTTCATCATGACCTAAGGAATCTGGGGATTTTTTCTCCTTTGTTTCTTTTTCTTCCTGTACTCAGAATGTATTTATGTTTTATTTTGAACCTTTTCCGCCCAGCCCTTCAGGCCAGAACCACAACCACAGATACACAACTCCAGAAGTTAATGCTGCCCTGTGATTTCTTACCAATGGGTTTTGCACTGCTGCCTTTGTATTCCCTGGCGATCTGAAATGCACACACAACAGGTAAAGTGCACAATAACTCAGACCCCCAGATTAAAATAAAATGGTTGTGGTTCCACCAAGGCCAATTCAGATATGCAGCACATGGAATTCTATCAGTGTTTAATTACACTTCACAATAGGGTACTTGAGTTCCCTATTTCCCAGATAGATGTACTTTAAAAGACCTGGCAGGAACCTGCTTTCTGCACCTCTATCCAACCAACCTTAACCTGTTTGCATTTATCCTTTTCCCACAGGAGCAGGTTTGGACAACTCCTGTTTTTCCAGAAGCATTTTTTCCCATCTTATCCTAACACTTCTTGGACCGGGCAGCTCACACTGCACAGCCCCAACCCTTGCAAGATGTCTTCCCAGTTTATCAACTCTTCCCCTTTAGTTTCTGCATGCATGAGCTCCTCAACTCCTCCTGATACTGCCAGCCTTGGCTCAGGCCTCGGACCTCCCACTTAAAGTGGAACATGGCATTTTTCCATGTAAAATGAAGAGCTGTCCATGCAAAGGGCCTGTCTGAATGCCACAGCTTTCCACATGGCACAGAGATGGAAGCACAACCAGGAGAAGGGAGAAATCTGGTGTTTGGGAGACTGCACCTTTGTCTGAGTATATAAATAAAGCAGGAGTTTATCATGATTTATTTATAAAAACTATTTCTAATCTAATTCTTCACATATTATCTGGGGGCAAGAGAGACAAGACACAAAAAAAAATGGCTCTTAATCAGGAGTTGCCACATGGAGGGGTTTTGATTAATATGCAAAACATAGATTATAAATAGATTTATAAATAAATGATCAACTACGGCTGCTGCTTTATTTATCTATGGACTTGCAGAAAATTTGAAGCTGAATTCTGATTAAGTGAGAATCACCACTAATGGCGCACTGGCTGCTCAAAGGGGCCAGTAAAGCAAAGTGAGAATGCATTTGCATAGCACCTTTGATTCCTAAGAACTCCCAAATGCTTTGCAGAATTAATATTATGTTTTAGGGGTCACTTCATCCATTACTGAAATACAGCCTCTGAGGAGGAAAGGTAACTATCTGCATGTATTCCCTCAAAGATCTCAAAGCACTTTGCACATTAATTAAACCTCACATTGTTTCTATGCAATCCATTCCCCTCCAGCAAATTGCTAAGCCTATGTTACCTGAAGTACAGGGAATAAAACCAAGGAAAATTCATCAGCTCTTCCTTGGTCTGACTTTGCTTCACATCCAGATCATCCCGCTGATGTCAGTGGGCACCTCAAGGCATTCCCACCTGGGTGAATGCAGATCCCAAAGAGCGACATTCAAACAGCTCAGGGATTAGACGCCTTTTGCTCACTGTTAGCCTAACCCAAATTTCACAACCAGCAGCACTGTAGGACCCTGCTGCAGCCAACCCTCAGCCCAAACATTTGCAGCTCTGAACTAGGAGTCCCCATTTCCAATTCCTGGATCACTCCTGCCACAGAGGTACACACATCACCATGAGGCTGAAGCTCAGCACAGCACCAGATGCCTCATTGCATCCAACAGCACTCAGAGGGCACAGGAGATGCACATACCTGCTGAATGTGCCCACGACTCGATTCAGCTGCTCCCATTTACAGCACTTTTCAAAAAGAAGAAAGTCAAAGCATGTTTTATTTCCACATGACAAAGCTGTCCTGCCAGTCTGTTTTCACAGCTGAGCACTTCCCAAGGTGCCAGTTCTGCAGTTCAGGGCTGGATGTGATCCCCTGAGCATGATGTGTAGCTGTAGGATGAAGACACAATGAGCAGTCCCAGCTGTGCAGGTACACACGGATCAGCATGGCTGTACCTCCCTTTGTCTCCCACCCTGTGCCTGGGGAAGGTTCCTATAGCAGAAGATGAGGGAGCCCATAGACATCGCTGGAGGCTTGGCTGTGCATAGGTCACACCTCACCCAAGTGTGTGCCTGTGTTTATTGAGTCCAACAGAATTTCCTGTTATGTGGCAGGTTTGGGAGACTCTTCTTCCATCCCATATTTTGTGTCCATCTCATTTCTGATTTCTTCATCATGACAACCAGGAGGAAAAACAAAACAAAACACTTTTCCTCTAATAAACCAAGCCAACCTCCAAGCTTACCCCTCCCCTACTTCCATCTCCATGTTTCCAAATGTCCCTACGAAGGGATTTCATTCCAAACCACTCTGATTATTGACAGTTTCCATGCTGAGCCCAGATTCTTCTTCCATAGTTGGACTCTACATGGAAGAAACCACGTGCTGACAGGGCCCTGCTTCCTCTCCACCCAGCAAGTTAGCAACATGGACAATCTATTGCCTGAACACAAAGAGTTCTACCACAGCAATAATAGTCTGTCTGGGGAGGACGTTACCAGTCACTGCCCAATTAGAAGAACGTTGAATGCACGGAAATGCCTTTTGAATAAACACTTGATAACCCTCAATAAAACTGTAAGAGAGAGTTACTGCAGATTTACTACCCAGGAAAGAAAAGCTCTTCACGGCACCACTAGGAGCTTATTGCTTCTGTTTAATGCTGATAAATGCAAGAGATTCACAGTTCCACTGCAACCTGGGGTAGACCAGCTTAGCAGGAAAATAAAATCAAAGTCTTACGATCTGCCCACAGAGAGATGGAGGAGAACCACATTGCCACCACATCTTCAAGCTGCACATTCTGCATAGTACTGCAAGCACCACGGGACACATCGTTCCTCAGGAAGCCAGCAGACACATGGCTGGTACAGATGGGTTTGTCCCAGGCCCTGCCAGAGCATGGAGAGCTTGGGTGGGTGGGAGCTCCATGGGTGGGATACCCACCCCTTGGTTTCAGTATATAGGTGGAAAGTGAGGCTGTGGCACATCTGTAGCAGAGACAAGCCCTCTCCTCCTGCTGCCTCACCCTAAGAAAAGGACCACCATGAAAGGAGCCCAGTGACCAGCCCTATTGCTTCTCTGCTGTCGGGATGCTCAAGCAACATTTGGATTTTCTAAACAAATGTGACTGGCAAGGAGGAAGGAAGGGGTTGGCTCTATTTATGCTAACCCACGTTTCCCAGCTTCCCAGGCAGCAGTCCTTCCTGCATCAGCTCAATGGGAATATTCACAGCCCCAGGGAGGACACCTCTGCATATTTGTTCCACAAATGAACCTTGGCATAAAGGTCTTGCCCTTGCTGATGTACTGTTCTCTGTATTCGCTGTTCTTGGCAATAGGGAAATATACATGGGATATTTTTTTCCCCTTTCCTTAAGAAAGGAACAGTGGGGAACAGCCCAGTACTCAAAAACTAAACACCCAACCAAAATCATTGCCACTTATCATCATGATTTAAACACATTTCCTCCTTAGTGACCCAGTACATGTGTCTGACCCTCTAGGGAACACCCAGGGCTGGGGTGCAAGCTGTGCCCTGCAGCACCACCACCATCCTTAGCAGGACAAGGGGCTTGCTACCACTTCCAAGGCAGTCACTGAGATGGCACTGCATGGACAGAGTGCAACAGAACCCCACAGTCCACTTCTGTGTCCTAAATTTACTCTGAAGTGCAGATTTCTTTTCATTGGGCATTTAAGCACAGGCATTGGAAAGATTCTGGTCTTCACCGAATCACTCATTAAAGCAAGAGATTAAATTAAATCACTTAGATATTCACCCTGCACGCTTGAGAGGTCAGAAGCCCTACATGATGTATCCCACATACCTGTTGCTTGGAGGCAGATTGACTCTGGTGCTGTTCTTCCAGATCAGGGCTGGTTCTTTTCTAAGAAAGGGTCTGGGACTGGGCCATCAAAGGGCAGCCTCCAAGGTCCGGCCACTTGTGTATAACAGAGCCTATATGGCCTCTTTAGCTGACAGCAACTCTTCCTACAGCACGGCTGACAGTGGCTGATGTTTGTTTTATTTCAGCACTGGCTGCTGCAGTTTGGAGTTGAGCGAGCAGGAAAACTGTGCTTTGAAGACCTTTCCTCCTCATGTTGTCAGTGCTCCAGAAAGCAATCCCTGGGGTAACAGTAGAGGACAGACAATGAAAATTTCCCTCCAGGCTCCAACTATTATTTATTGACCAAAATAATACTAACCGTGATCTGAAATTGTAGTAATTAAAGGAATAATGTCCAAATTTAATTATTGGGCACCTCACACATGTAAATGGAATTATCTTTATCCATGGTGTTCCAGTTAACGCTGCATAGCTGCAGCATTCATTGACTGGCACTGAGAGCAAATATCTGTGTACTTATAAACGTGGCAACATCTACTGCAGCTTTGTTTGGGAATAAATTAGTGGGAGGAAGAAGTAACTTCCTTGGCTGTGCAGAATAGTATTGCCTTGGTGCAGAGCTTGTACCCCTTGAGCATCTTGGACAGGATCCCTGTGCTGCAGAAGGGCAATATTAGCTGCCCAAAGAGTCAGAGTGATAGAGAAATCAGCAGCTCTTCTCAGCTCATAGGCTGGGCAATGGGGAAGAGGTTTGGTCTCACACACAAGGTCTTCAGGAGGGCTGTGGTAAAGCTGGGAGTGGGCTTCCTGTTGGCAAATCACAGTGCAAGCGTTAATTGCAAAACTGTCTATTTTAGGATAGTACACAGATTTTATTTGACAAGCCAAATTCTGACAGTTCACTCTTCATCAGCAGAGTTCCTGCTCTAAATTACCAAGTGCCAATGGCACTCAAGGTAAAGAAGTGCGATAGTAACCACGGATTGTTTGAAGGTCCTGCCTCACAACGTCTATTGAAAATTGAGCATATAGGGCAAGGAGAAAAGAAAAAGCTGCATCCATAGGAATCATTTTGAGCTGACACAATGCACTGTTGTGGCTTTTTCCCTTCACAGCTTGCGTGCAGCAGTTCAGCTCGTTCTGTTTTCCCTACCAGCTGCTGTATGAACACTGCCCCTGTCAGCAGGAAGTTACAAAGAAATGAATGAAGACTGATGATTAACGAAGAAAGAGGGTGAATATTAATCATGGAGTCAACATTTGATGGGAGCACTGATGGAATAGTGGTCCCACTGGAAGTTGTTAGGAGTTGATTTTTATGCCCCTGGGCAGTAGCTTTAAACCACGACTCATGATGGAAGAGAGGTAGCTCATAATGTTTTAAACAGGCCATGGTGGAAAACATACCTTCTCCCTCCCCTCCCCAGCTCCTCTCTTTTGTTGTGCTACAATGAGAACAGAGTTCCACCGTTCATCCTACATTTGCCCAGAGCACCCAAACTGTACAGATCAAACCCTTAAGCAGGCTCAAACAGGGACAGGACATTTCCATTTTTCCTCGCTATTCCACCAGAAGTGGTCTGTGACAACACACTTCTATAGCAAAATAACTAAAGGATGAATTTTGGTTGTTTGCAACCTGATCCAAACCTCTTTGAAGGCAATAGGAGTCACAGTTCCACTACAGTGCAAAGCTCTCCTAACCTTGGCTGGAATTTCCTGTACCACACAAATTAATGAGCGTACTTGCAATCAATACTGCATGTGAAGTGCACAGCTGATACTCTCTTTCTTTGATATTATACAAAATCATTCATTATACCAGACCATTCATTTTTCTGATGAAAAAATACAACTTGCAGATGCTGCCTTCAGGCAAGCTTCATCCACTTCCCAGACCCAACCACTGATCCAAAATGGAGATATCAAATATTGTTCAGATACTGCAGATTTACTGCACGCATCAACTTTAATTGGACAGTCAAAAAAGACTTGCAAAGTCACTCGAGTATGGCTGCAGCCCAAAACTGAAGTTAATGTGAGTTGGATGCGCACCAACATGCAGCTCTTCTAACAGTCCCATCATACAAAATAAGCTGTTACATGTGTTTTACAATTTCTCCTGCAAGTGTTTCAGGGGGTGTTTTGGAGGGGTGGAGAAACAGCAAGGAAGGAAGAGCTGATATCAAATGCTGTAATTCTGTTGAAGCTAACAGGATACTGATGTGTCACTACGACAGCTTTTCAATGTTTCTGTGGTCCTCATTAATCTGATCGGCACTCTGAAGGATGCAGAAATCACTGCACATGGGCTCTTCCATGAACCCTGCTCTACAACTTAATCTGTGCCATAGGATGTTGTGTCCTCATTTGGCCATGCAACAGCAAGTGTGTTATTTGTCCAGAGAAAGTTCTGGATTTCAAAACACAGGCAGCTTTCCTATTGCCTTTCCTATTTCCTACTTGGAGCACAATGTCAGGCAGATGACAATAGAAACCTGATGGGGTTTGCATCCATTTTTCTGGAGATTTAGGCTGCGATCTCTTGCCATTCAGCAACTATTCATCTCCCAGAATGAAGTGACTGTTCACAGGATGGTTACAGTTCCACTTATGTGTCCTACAGGAAGAAGGACAAAGCCAGAAGTGTCCCTTTAATTTCAGCAACAGTAAAGACAGAAGGGAGCCACAGCACAACTACTCACAAAGAGTCTGAGATTCAACAGAGAAAGTCTTACAAGTGCACTGAGGCCATAAAGAGCTGAACAGTAGAAATCATTTAATCCTCAGTGCTGCATTTTATCCACAACATTGGCCCTTCAACAGCCCAGAACCCTTCAGGTGCATTTCCAGAGCTGATTACTGCTGTTCCAGGCAAGTAATCTGCAGACACGCAGGTGATTTGCTGGGAAGCTGTCTGCTGCTGCTCTCAGACCCTGCTTCCTTTTTTGCCTTTCAGTTTCCAGAGCATCCTCTGTGCACTAAAAAACGCTCTATGCTTCTCCTCTTGCTTTCACAGCAGCTGCTTGCAGAAAGCCAGCAGTACAACAGGCAGCAGACACAGAGGCAGCCTTTATTCTAATACTCTTGCAAAACTGGGTGCTACCTTGCAAAGGGTACAATGCATCGCAGCTCCCCTACATAAATAACTTTTTAATGCACCTGTCATTTCAGATGTCACACCAGAGACAAGGTCAGGCTCGGAGAGAAATCAGCCTGCTCCATCCTTGACCCGTCATTCATCATGGCATTTGTCCGCAGCCAAGCAGCCCAGCTGGTTAACAGGGAAAAAAAACCTTATCTGAGCTCTAAAAGGGTCCCATTTCTGATAGGAAGAACTTATTAATAATACTCTCTGGAAAGCAGCGGGAGTTCTGATGGACAGCTTTGCAGGGACATTTTTCAATAGAGAAGCTTAAAATCCTATATCTGTGCACCAGATCAGCAGGCTGGAGGAGATGAGAGGTTAATTTTGCAGACAGCGAATGGTGACTGTTTGTAAGTTATTAGAGAGGGAAATATGCCTTCAGTGTTATGGGGATATACGAGCCTTGCCTTCACCTTTCCCCATGTATCATGCTGCGTGTCATCATAGGCACGTTAGCACGTTGTGCAGGTCCCCTCAAATCACCGGGCAATAATTAGCATTGCAAACTGCTGGTTCTTACCTCGTTTACAGGACCCGGCTCAGTTCTTAAAAACATGCACCTCCTGAATTCAGGAAAAGATTCCTGGGTCCTGTGGGGTTAAGAATAAAAAGTATAAAAGCTTTAAAAATGGCAGCTTTGTTCCTAATGTAGATAACTGCAGGCTTACGACATCCTCCGAGGCTTCTGGCATTGGTGTGAGGGTTTGTGATTTGGGGGTGTGTGAGAGGAAGGAGAGAATGAGAAAAGGGAAAAGAGAAAGCAGGGGTAGATTCGCAGTAGCTTAAAGAGCACTGACTGTGTGCTCGCCAGCTCACTGACCTTGTTGGAGCACCAAATGCAGGGCACAGGAGCCACATGGATTGGATACGGACTCAGGCTGACCTCTGAAATCTGCACTAACAGCATTTTATGAGCTGATTGTTGTTAGACCCTCAGACTAAGGCAGTTCTTAGGCTCAAGAACACGGAAGCAAGTTCCCACGGCCTAAAGTTTCCAAATTGCAAAGTAAAGGCTCATGTATGAGCAATTAAGCCATTGCAGCTCTAGAGTGTTCCACTTAGTTCAGCTTTATTTTGTTGCAAGCTGAATCAAACTGCTATATTACTTTAGCAGATGTACCCCTAAGGAGCACTGAAGACCCTACCTACGGCACAAAGAACAACGCTGGGCTGGTTGGTGTCTGCTCTATCTGCCTTCTATCAGCTCTAGCATGGCTTCTGATATGGATATAGAAACTGTATTTTGAGATACAGCACGACCATCTTTACTTAATGTCTACTTAATCTCTACCATGTCTACTTAAGACACCTGGTATGGGGATGTCACCTGAACTGGTATTGCTCATATGCCTTCTGTTCTCCTTACTTAAACAAATTCTCACCTTGCCAATGCAGTGCAGTTATTCAGACTATGGCTGGGATTTTCAGATCCCAAACTCCTCATGGATGGTGCTGGCTGGACATACAGTCTCCTTTGAAACCCATGGCCATGCACTAAGCCCTGCCTCACTTTCAGCAGAGCCACCCTCGCCCTCCAGCTCTTGCTACCCCCAATCTTTCCCCATTTCTCAGCTCAGCTCCCATCATCGCTCTCCCTGTGCCGACTCAGCGTCTCCCTTAGCACTCATTTGTTTGCTCCAAAATGCTTTGCTTCCTCTGCTTTGTTTCCCTGGACCTAACTTTTTTTTCTTTTTTTTTTTTTTTGCCTCCTTTCTCCCTCCACAGGGTGACAGCTATTTTATCACCTACAACAAGAAATGCTGAGCCTGTTGTGCAGGCAAAACATTTGCAAAGGGGCAGGGGGTACACAGAAAGCAGTAGGAAATTGATAAGGGTTGTAAAGTAGCTTTATAAAAATGCCGACAAGCCTGCTCAGGGCACAGAGCACCTGCACCTCTGCCCCCGGCAGCGCTTCCTTCAGATGCTCCTATTGTTTTCATTACTATTTGTGACTTGATCATTAATAAATTACTATTACTTTCTTTTTTTTTCCTGTTGGCTCCAGCCACCAAGGGAGCCAGCAGGTGCACCACTTTTACAATTAGCCCTCTGTAATGCATGGTTGGCAAGAAAAGTTGTCCGCAAGCTGCAGACTTTACCAACTGCTCGATGGCAGCAACTAGAGGACAGTGTGCAGGAAAGCACCTTCATGTGGCAGCTCACACAGCCAGAGGGGTTCAATCTCAAACTTGGGGTCCTGCTTGTGAAGGTGAGTTGTAGAGGCAGGGGAAGAATGTGCACAGGCCATCTATGGGGTAATGAGATCGCAGTAAGTCTTACTGAAACCATTATTTCCATCATCTAAGATACTGCCCTGGTTAGAGGCAGCAGTGCAACTCATTAAACAGGAATCTGACTGATTAAACTGTTTTGGTTTGAGGAGGGGAAGTTAAGCAATGAAATCAGAAAGTTGCTTCTCTGCATCTGCAGTAAGACTGTGCTCACTCACAGGCAGGGCTCTGACTTTTCAGATCAGTGCTGTTCTCTGCGTTTGTGTTGGTAAAATTATGGTTGTAACAAATTCCCTTTGTGATAGAATATCATTCCCTTAAATACCACCATCACTGCATTGTCCTCTCCAGCAGCAGCTAAGTGGCACAGGCCGAGTGTTGTTTCAGTTCAACCACATCAGGGATTATCAGCACAAGGAGTGTGCAGAGCTATTGTGTAGTTTTTCCCCCAAAAAGACAGTGCAAAGCAGAAAGCATAAACCATTTGGTGATACCTATACAAGGCAAATGAATGCAAAGTAAATGACCACAGACCTCAGATCAGGCACGTAGCCAGCAATCCAGGGAAGCTGTGTATCTTTGTCTCTGAGACAGTTTTCCTCCAGTTCCAATGAACTCAGGTGTTTCACGTAATTCTGATGGGAAAGCACGTTGGCAGCTCTCTTGGAGGATGTCAGCTGGAACACAAAACTTCTAAAGAGAAAGAAAAAATACATATATTTAAGATGATATGCTGCTTAAAATCACCAGACTCAGAGCTTGTATTGAGCAGAGCAGGTTCCATTGATGCTGCTCTTCTGCCTTTGATAGTAGCTATACAGGGTGCTCCACAGAAGAACAAAGCAGCAACCCTGTGACAATCTGCCCCTTCCACTGCTGCAGGCACAGATCCAATCTGGAGACTGATTCATGCTTTGAATCATAAGATTAGAAGTCTTCTCCAGTATTTCCTTCCATAGAAGGAAATCGAACATCTCATAAGTGGCTTCCAAACAAGCATCCAGATACACACATCCTGCTAATGTGAACTGGACGTTAAACCAGCAGCCAAACAAAAAGACTGATTTGCTTTTCTCACACTACTTAATACCAGAATCAAAATGCATAAAATCAAAAACATTTCATAAGAACGTCTTTATTTGCAGACTCAAGTCACTATGAATTGGTCATAACAAATACAGGAGACACTGAAGGCTCCTCTCCTGTGGCTCTCAAGGTCCAAACCTCTAATCTCGGTCACTGCATTTTCAGGCTACTGCAACCCAACAAGTACTTCAAAAAGAGCAGAAAAAACTAAGAGGAGAATGCTGTCACGTCAATAGCTTTTCAAGAGAGTGTAATGAATGTAGACAACACAAGAGTACTTTGACAGAGGAATCCCATCTGTGTCTAACCAGCAAATCCATGCTGCTCAGTTTGCATTTGGTGCAGCCTCTGTTACCTTCCTGAGAAAACAGAACACCAGGAGACTTTGAGGTAGAGAATTTAAGGCAGAACCAGTTGGTACAGCCTTATTCAGGATAAATATGAAAGGTCAAGGCGGATTCTCTTGACCCTATTGTAATATATGCTATAAGTTAAGATCTACACGTATATCCAACCGCATTTGTGAAGGTAGGGAGGGGAAAAAATCACCGTGTAGTTAGACACAATTAAATGAGTTACATAAAGGGCACATCTTTAAAAAAAAAAAAAAAAAAAAAGTCTGAAAACTTTGAAACTGAAGTGGAACGGAACAGTAGCATGAAATGTCAGAGTTGAGTTAAATCTCAGCTTCAGAATCAGTCCTCAATCCAGCCAGAATAGGTCACCCAGCCTTCATCCAATATCTACACGGTTTGTTGAAGTACACAGCTCAAAAAGTTAAGACCAAAAGCTGTCCCTCTCCACTGCAGCTCAAACACACCATTCTCCCTACTGAAAAACTGCCAACATTTTCTGTTTTTTCTTGTTCCCTTCCAGATTTATTCTTGCCATGCCCAGCTGTGAGCAGGGCAGTGAGCAGGGGGTTGGGGCTGTGCAGGCTTCATGGGGCAGCCTGGGCACTAGCTCCTGTATGCCTTGTGCAGACCCCATACCATGAAGCCATTAGAATTCCTCCTGCAAGCAGCATGCTGAGTTCCTTAGCTCCTTCCTTTCACTTGACCTGAACTATAGGTTCTGCTGGTTGTGAGCTCAATCACTGTCCTCCCCAGGTCTGCTATTAAACCTTGGCTCTAAGAAACCAAGAAATTAATCTCTGGTGCCCGACTTTTCGCAGCCCAGCGTGCTCTACAGCAGCTATGCACAACCTCTGATCCCCAACTGCACGGCCTCATCCATAAACAAAGGTACCTTGTGGAGTCTGGTGAACCCAGCTGATCCCTCACTAATATCTCCTGGAGCAAGCAGAGCACAAAGCCTTTCAGCTTGGAAGTTTCACATTCTCTTACTCTTGGATTAAGAAATAAAACAAATTAAACAAGACCCTCACATCCCTACGGTCTTCATTTTCTACAGCACACCCATTGCAATGGGTGAAAAGCATTGCTTTTGCCAGTTGCCAGACAGAGTGTTAGTGGGTGAGACAATGCCATGCATCCCTCTGCACTGCAGACCCAGCATGGCACTGGGGCAGCACAGTGAGGAACAAAGCCACTGTGCATTTGTTAATCTGTCATTCACACTGACAGCTGTGGGTACACGCTGAGAGCCACGGGCAGGGGACAGCCACCAAACCACAGCCAGCAGCACTATCAGAGCAGAGCTGAAGCACCGGCACCTCAGGCCTGTCTGCAGTAATTTTCTTTTGCTGATAGTTACAAGGATCGCTGCAATATAAATTCCGCATGGAGAGCTGAGAAAGGAACAAGGCCCCGCTGCACCAAGCGCCGTGTTAGATAGGAAGAGATGACCATGTAAATAAATGGGGCACAAAGGAAGTATTTTTCCCAATTTTACAGGTGAGGAACCATGGCTAAAAGCCATAAATCAGTTTTATTGAGGGGATACAGGGTATTTACAGGAGAAATAAGAACTGAGCCTCAAATCCTTATCCACTACTCCGTTCCATTTTGTTCCTTTTCTGCTATGAGGGCCAACAAAGCCCAGCAGAACCAACCTTCGTGTCTGCCCATGCAGGATGAAAACTACCTGTGCTCCTCCAAACTACCCACCATTTGCATGGGCAGTTCACCTGCAATAAGCACTAACCCTGAGCACTGATGCAGGCTGCTTTGGCACAGCAATCTACTCACTATGTGATCAACGCAGGCGAATATTTACTACCCCTTTATTTTTTTTCCTAAGTGCAAACAATAGAAGAGCTCCCTCCATTCTGCAACGCTCTCTTCTCTTCTCCATATAAGCCATTCAGCATTCACCAATGCAATATTTTGTCATTTCAATAATCACCAGTTTATCTTTCCCCATTTTCATGGTTTCTCTGGAGACCTCTCCCCTCTCACCAGGCATTAAAGCACAAGCGGTAGATTTGGCATTTGCCACAAGTAAGGAAACAAAAGCCTTCACGATGGGAGAGAAAGAAAGCATTGGGAACCCTGTTGGGACAGCTCCACTCCCATGTGCTTCTTTCCCCTCCAAGTTTCTGCCTCCCCTCTTGCTCTGCACCAACTGCTTATATGGCAGTGCTCTGACCCGAGGGTGCAGCAGCAGAAACAATAACCCAAGTTTTACTTTTTTTCAAGTCAAACATCAATTGTGCTTACAAGGCAAAAATCAGCAGTCCCTTTTCCTTCTGCCTTTATACTCAGAAATTCCAGACAGAGAACTCACTGCCTTCCCTTGTCACCCCTGTACTGCACAGCGGTGCTTCTCGCGGTGGGGCTGCAGGTCTCCAGCAAAGACTGAATTCCAGCAATGAGATGCCAGCCTCAAAGGGCAGTTGCAAACCCAGAAGGGAAAAGAGATGTGAGATCACCAGCAGAACTACTTGTGCAGTGCTGCAGTTTCACCATCTAAAGAGCAGCCCCTCAGTAAACTCTTTCCTTTTGAGGTCTTTGTCCTACGAGTCTCCCTCCTTGCAGCTCCCAGCCAAAAGTGCATGGAGCCATGACTGTCTCCATTGCAGAACCACTGTCCGCAATATTCCCACTCAATAATCTTTGTCGCAGACTTGAGACTATTTTTGGAAGCTTTAAAAATATCTAAGGGGCACCTTTTCTTTTTATTCAGACGCAGCATCTTTTTATGTTTAATAGAGATTTGAAGAAGAAAAAAATCTGCTTAGCATCAACATGCCTTTCTATTAAAAATAAAACAGCTGAGTAAGCAAGATGACTTGGACAGGAGAAAATTCTATTTATAGAAATGTTTACTATGGTTATCACAGGGCGATAGGGATGACTGTTAACCACAGGCTCTGCTGACAAGTGGTGATGAACCAGTCACAGGAGGAGGCCACACAACAGAGAAGGAATCAACAGCTTCCTAGGTCACACATAGACGGGGACATTGGTGTGTGTCCTGGAGCACGATAAGGATGAGCCCTGAAGGAACCCAAGGAGGTTGTGGCAATCAGGGCCAGGCTGGATGTGGCTCTGGGCAGCCTGGTCTGGTGCTTGGCGACCCTGCACACAGGGGAGTTAAAACTAGATGAGCATTTGGGGCCTTTTCAACCCCAGCCCATTCTGTGATTCTATGAACACACTCAGAATCACCACATGCTCTTCTCCAAATTCAGCAAGCTCAGGAGCTGCAAGAAGGAGTATGAATTCCTGAATCACACTGCCTCTCGTATTTTAAGCAGCCAACTAACAGAAAACTATTTGTGCTGCTTTACCTGCAGGTATGGCTACGGCAGGGAAGGACAACTGAGGAGCTCTGCAAGGAACTCACTTTCTTGGGAGCATCCACTGTTCCTGTGCAGCAGACTAAGCCTTCTCCACTCTGCATCCAAAATTAGGGATGTAGGAGGAGAACTGAGTCAGATCAGTTGGATTCTCTTCCAGGCCCTGCCACCAGCTCACTACGTGACCTTGCACAAGTCACTTTATCTGTTTGTGCTTAAAGTGTCTCATCTGCAAAACTATATTTACCTTTGTTAGAAAATGCACTCATTTATAGATATAGAACAATGAACACGAGCCAAATACTGCTGCCATCTTGCTCCTCCTGGCTCTCCATCTTTTTTTGACTGCATCATTAGGTGGTTTTCCCACTCTTAATAATCAGGGCTGCTTTTAATGGCCTGAGTGTTTTTTCTCCAGGTTTGTTTTTTTTTATGGCATCTATATAAGACAATCCAAGGAAACTACAGAATCATCTCTCCAAATTTCTCATCATGTCATTCTGCCAAAAACAATAGAAATATTTGCAAGCAGGTTGGATTCAGAACCTTCCAGAAAGGTCCCCGTGTCTCACCTGCACCACCACGTCCCTCCTCTGCTGCTCAGGAGTTCTTACACGCAGCCACATTGCTCTCTATGGAGTTCTTGAAATGGTCCTCCTATATTTCTCTGAAAAATGACCATTCCCTTAAAATACGGCACCTCCTCTCATGGCACACTGCGATGTGACTCAACAGCACCAGAGTCGCAACTCATATTTCCACAGGGTGCCAGCATCTCAGCATCAAAGTGCTGCTGGCTCTGGACTATCATCTGCGCTGTAATTAAATTGAATCCACTCCTTGGCTTGGCTTTATCCCTGAACAATACCAGCGTTTGAGTAATACATTCTCAGGGCACTAATACATCACCTGGGCGAACCCTGTCCATGATGTATTGGCGCAATACATCAGAGTGCACTCCCGCTATAAGGATCTATGGGCATCATACATCATCAAGGTGAGGCTGAGTAGTGATGTATGGCTCAGAAGATGGTACCGTGCAGCAGTGGACCAGGCCAGGACCAAGAGGATAAAGGTTGGCATGGCCGTTAGCTGATTTCCCAGTGTTATAATGCTGGCACTGACCCAGCATCTAACTTTAGCCCCTTATTTATTTATCCCAAAGCATCCTACCATCGGAAGCGCCTATCCTCGGATGCATCATTCTCACAGAGGTCTCAGGGGACTGCTGGTACACAATTAGCAGGAGTGTATTCTCAGCTTGATGTGGGGGGTTTTTAGCCCATTAACACTAATGGCAGCTGCAGCACCAAAGCTCCGTATATCACAGAAGACACGGACACATGCACACGCTTAGCTCTGTGCAAATCTCACCCATTCAAGAGGCACCTGAAGATTATTGGGAATAAAATAACCACAGAAAATTGATGGAAGCAACCACTTCATTGTTTTCCAATAATTACTTTCAAATATATAAAAATTAAACATATAAAATGTAGAAACACAAACCCACCCCAGCACATGGAGGCAAAGCCTTGGCCAGCCTGTAGGACATGAGGGGCACTGCAGAGCAAATTGCAAAGCATTGCTGGAATGCCTGGAGGCATTATCAGCTGGGGGAATGCTGCTTTAACCCACTGAGGCAGGAAGGAGGCAAAGAAGCATTTGCTGACAAAGTCCTTCCCTTCGCTCCTCATTTTACAAAGAGCAAAATAAAATTATAGAGCAATATAAGCCTCAGTGGAGACAGTTGGAGATGTTTGCTCAGGAGAAAAATGGCAGAGAATAACCTGAAATGAACCCCAAACACAGCTCATAGTAAGAACCCAAGGGAGATGCCCTTGCCATGGCTATATGCCATGCATCACTGGAGCCCGCACCTGGGCACAGTCTTCCAGTGCTTTGGACAGCAATGTCCTGGGGAGCAAAGGTGGCTAAAACCAATCTCCGTGCTCCATACAGAGTCACTCGAGGTCTCACATAAAGCAGACTTATTGCCCCCATGAAAGAAATAATAGATCTAATAAAATACTTATATCCTGGCCAACATCTCTGCCCAGCCTGGTGAGCCCCCAGGGGCAGTGAGTGGACAAGGCCAACTTACAATGTGTCCTCCTATCCCTCCAGCCCTGCAGCATGCAACTGCTGCCCCCAGAGACCACCACAAGGAGACCATGCTCACAACACACAGACATGAGGCTGTCATGGCCAGGGCTGCTGCAATTTGGGCACATCCCTCCCCTGCCCTGTGCACCCAGCTGCCTGGTTGGCAGCACGTGAACCCATGCTTTGCATCTGCATGAAGAGTTCAAGGCTGGCAGTGCTTAAAAATATAAGCACAGCTGCTTCCCTCCACAACTCCCCTCAAATCAAGCAGCCAAGATAGCTTTCTGAAAGAACGAGCTATCTTAAGGCACTGAGTGAAATGATTTCTCAGGCGCTCAATCTAGTTTTTGAAACAATCTGGAAATGACATTCTCATTAATTACACACCACGTATCTGGAAAATGACAGCACTACTGAGCTGACAGTGACAAGGAATCAGAAAATAGCTTGTGCAGGTGGAACAAGTCATGGACAAACCTTTGTGTCTATATGGAGGGGATGGACAGAGCTGTGAGGGGCAGCACTGCAGGTGCCCAGAGACCATTTGTGCAGCAGAGCCACAGTGAGCAGTGGGTGATTTCACCTTCCTGGCACTCACAGAGGGAACTTCAAGCAGCGTTTCCCCTTTAAAAACCAAGACAAGCTCAGCCTGGACAATCATTCATCTTTGCTTACTCCTTGAGCTTTGGTGCAGTGATTGCTTGCTGGGCTGGGAGCCTCCCAGCCATGTCATAGACCAAGAGGAAAGTCAGAGGTCTTCCCTGGGTTGAGTCCTGAGCGAGTCAATGGGAAGTAAATATAAACCATAAGCACTGAAGTAAGTGAAAATAAACTGTTTGGTGCATGCTTATACAATGACAGAAGTCTTTGCAAATTCATAAAATGGAGAACATGAAAAGCAGCAAATCCTTTTTAAAACAGGAAGGAAGTCAGGTAGGTGAGCAGGAAAAACAGCCCAGTAGTTAATGTGCTAATGTAGGACCTGGAAAACCTGAGTTTACAGGCCTGCAGTGGGCCCATAAACTTCTACATGCTATCACTGAAACTGGAGAACCGCACTCCATTACCCCCAAAACTCAGGAACTGCTTATAAGAACTTCAGGAATTGGGTTAAATCTCACCAAAAAGGGAAAACATGCCTGTTTGATGGAAGCCAACAGCACAAGGCAGGAAAGCTCACATCACTTGAAACCACAGCTTGCAAGGAACCCAAGCTGCCCAGGAGAACTGAGCCCACAGCTCCATGCAAGGCAACTGATCCCCTTCTACTCGCTCAGTGCATAAGAAAACAATACTCTGACCTTTAAGTAACAATTTTAGTTGTATCAAAAAACTGAAGTGACTTGAGAGCCATTTCTCTTGCTCCCTGGAATCATTTACAAGGGGATTTTTGCACCCAGGCAGAGCAAGCAGGCAGGTGGCTGCACCCAGGAGCAGTCCATGCAGCCAGAGTTTGTCTTGGCAGGGAGCTGCTGGCTTCCTTTGCATACAGGGAGCAACCCGGTTCTGCTCAAGAACTGCCTGGTTTAGGAACACGCACCTCAGCAGGTTGGAGCCCTGCAGACAGGCTGCTTTCGTGAGAGAGGGCGTGAAAACAGATCAAAGTCACAGAAGAAGTTTATTTTAAAGTATTTCCTACAGCCCGATCAGATTATGTTTTTTAAAAGTTCAATTATCTTCTGATAAACTCAGCGGCCAAATTAGGAAACTAAATACAATTATTAAAGCATAAGAGAATAATTTCAGATCTGCTACAAGTGCCAATTCAAACTTAACAAGCCCACAGATCCTGGCAAGTAACTCCACACAGATCACTCAGCTTCATTTCAAACTAGAAGACCAGATGAATGCCTGGGATATGACTTACATTGATTCTCATGTTTTTAATCAAAACTTACACAGTCCTTTTAGCTGGCCAAACCCAGAACCAAGATTTTGTAGAAAGGTATTCAATTTCTCTATGGAATTGGGGGATTTGAGCAACACCGTGCTGAGCTATCAAAGCAGTGCACAGAACTTACCTCCGGCGTGCAACGCAAAGCCTGAAAACTTGGAAGAAATATTCCACATAGTGCAGCATTTTGCAGAGCAATCTTTAATCCAGATGCTATCCCAGCAGCTGGGCTGATCTCAACAACTTCAGTACAGTTCTGTTGTGGTCTTTTTTTCCTGAAAAGAACTTCTAAACTCACATCTCGTTGGCCAGTAATTCTGAATTCCCATTCACCAAGTGACCAGCAATGCACCCTGCCATATAGCATATAGCCACGCTCACTTGGGAGCATGGCAGCTGATGTCCCACAGCACACACACATTCATCAGAAGGGAGATGCCCACAGCTGAGGTTATCAAGAGTGGAAACTTCAGTATGCAGCAGTGCTGCAGGTGAAGTTTCATCAGACACATTTAACCTTACATATCTTTGCATTTTCTCTCTTCCTGTAGGCAGCGTGGGCTCCTGGACATCACACATCAGTGGCACTAATGAGGAGCAGTGCTGACCACCAGTCAAGAGAAAACGATACCTAACACACCATCTCAGTCTGTAGGTTACTGATACCATCATGTTTAAAGGGCAAAGGCCCAAAAGCGCGAGCATGGGACCCTTGCCTTTAATAGGGTTGCCATATATACCCAAACCAAAACATACTTTTAAGCTGCCTGCATTTATAAATTCTTAAGGCCCATATTAGAAGGAAAGGGAAAACCTCCCATGCTGACAACTCCTCCCAGCAAGTTACAGAAAGGAGGTATTTAGGGGAGAACATGAATTCCAGCCCCTGATGGAAAAACACACTCCTCTTGCAGCGATTTCTGTTGTTGTATTTTTGTATGGGGGTTAAAAAAGGTTTGATTTTGCAGTTTAGCATGTTGAGGCCTCTCAGTGCTCGCTGTCGGAGGGTGCCGATTACCCAGCTTCATTCATCAAAGTGTCACTTTTCTGACAGCCATTAATAAATATACTGCCAGAGCCCCTCACACCTGGCAGCCATGGCACACTGCAACACACCGCTAACCTAATTTGCTAATTGCTGCTTTCCCCATTAATTTTAGTCCTGTCTTGTTTGGTGTTGACATGGAGGGAAAAAGAAGAGTGGGGAAAAAAAGCAGGCAAGAAAGTAAGTGTCGGGTGTTTTCTGATTATTTCTTCACTTATTCTTCCCCCCACCCTGAGCTCCCAGCCTATGGCTGCACAACAGTGGGGCTTGGGGTGCTCTGTCCTCCAGACATCATCGGTCTCAGCACTTCACACCTGCCAAAATCTCTATTCTGTTAATTCAATTCCCATCCACTCTCAAGCAGACATCACTCAGTTCCATTAATCATGTGATTTTTCTGATAAATATCCTCTTTAAGGCCCAGGTACAGCCCAAGTCCTTTGTGACTAAGCTGGACTGAAACGCAGGTCTCCAGCCGAGGTCAATTAAGACAAGGAGTACCAGACACATCAAGCCTTCAGGCAGTGATGAATTATTGTTGCAGCGCTAGTAAAAGTCTCCCTGCAGGACACTCACCAAGCTGTTGTACTTGGACCACACATTGGGGTCCATATGCTCCAAAGCTTTTCCTTGCCTGATTAGGTCTAGTGATGGCTGCCCGCACCCACTGCTCCAGCTATGCCTCCCCTTCTCAGGAACAGTGGGCTCTGCACAGCCATCACATGGCCACCAATGCTTGGTTAAGGACACAGACACCTGTGTTCTGCAGAGCTTTCCAGATCATTCATTCTTTTCTCCAATTAATGCAAGAAAAGGGTGCACTTACCCCACAGGTAAGGCCTGTGCGCATGCTCCTGTCCCCTCAGCCAGGCAGCTTGGGTCCATCGTTCTTGGTAACCAGAGCTTCCCACTGCCAAGACACTCAGACCACAACCACACAACATAAGGAATGGTCGTCTCAGTCTGGGACAGCATCCACTGCCAACCTGTGCCAAATACAAGAATTTGGGATGCTTCCTTAGTGTTGGGAGGAAAGGAATGAAGGTGGCCAAGTTCCACCTTAAGCGGGTGATTGCAGTCTGCTAAACCCACAACAAATAACCGAGTCTCAAACACAATCCAAACACAGGGCATGTTTTAAAATTGCTTGCAATGAGACACTAGTAGATATGAGCATGAGAGGTTTTGCTGCTTCTGAGCAGACTTTGGTGCAAAACGCATGTTTTTTTCCCTAAAAGAAGCAGAAGGTTTAAACAGTTTTAAATTGGATAATGCTACAAGAAGGCTCAGACTGTTTTGAAATGATGAATTTCAAAACAGGTAAGAAAACCCTCCTTTGAATCAGGATTACTACAATGATATTAGAGGATTAGCACAGGTCTGGAAGCAAGATTCAAGCAAACCTGCCAATTCTGGACATTGGACATTTTGACTGCCTTTGAACCCGTTAGCTATTCTGACAGTTAAAACTGTGCTGCCATGGCACAGCCCTGCTCCCAGCACTTTTACCCACAGCTCTCCCTAAGCTACAGGTGAGATCTGTTTGTATTTCCTTTAGCACAGAAGGGCCAGGCTGGCACACACTCACCTTTATGGCTCGTTGCTACTCTGCCAGGAGCAGGACCCACAGGCCAAGCCTTCCAGGAGCCTTATAAGTCAAACGCACTGTCCTGTTCCAAGTGGAGTTAAACAGGCCCAGTAAAAAGTAACAGCACTTCAGCTTTTAGCCAAAAGCCTCCATTCACGGCCCTTTAAAGTTAAATTTACTGCCTCCATTTAGCAACATCCCTGTGAAACTCCCTCCTGGTTCAGAACAAAACTTGCGTGCAGTTCAGCTGCGCTGTGGCAAACAAAACGTTTCATCCTAGGGATCCAGCCACGCATCTGTCTGCCTTCATTCAGATCTCTGTGTCTCTTTATCCCCTTCGGTTTTCAACAGCTCCAAGCAACCAGATAGCACAGCTCGTCCTGCTCCCCACTGCTCACCTTTCTGCTATGGCTGAAGAGCTGATCACAAGGAGGAAAGCCACCAACATGTCTTTTTCCCCTATGACAGAAGTGGATGCAGCTTTATTGAGCTTCTTGGGCTGCGTCTTCCACCACAGGCAGATCAAGAAAAACTACACGGGGCAGAGAATGAGTAAAATGATCAATGCTCTGCCCTGGAGTATGATAACTCCCATTTTTCAGAAGTCAAGGTTAGCTCAGGGCTTTAACTGCTCTGCAGGATCACCCCTGCCCTTTGAAGAACCAATTCATTCCCTTGCACGAGGCTCACTGTGCCCTGACCCATCACACCACTGCATGTGCCACATGCTTTCTGCACACACACAGCCTTCGTGCTGAAGCCAAAAAGCAAGAAAGCAAGCAAGCAAGAAAAAAGTTTAGTGCATTTCCTAACAAAAGAGAAAATAAGGGAAAACATTCTGTTGAAAAATATCAGGTCAAATGGAGAAGGGAGTCCTTTCATCTTCCATGCTCTGGGTTGGTTTTATTACACTGCAAAGCCATTTTACTGAATTAGTATCGTAATCATGGCAGGATAATGGGGGTATGGAGCACTGCAGCACTAGCCAGATCCCTCAGCTGGTACAAACCAGCATGGCTCCATTAACTTCAGTGGAGCCAATTTATATCAGCTGAGGATCTGCCCTTTAGTTTTTACTACAGGAAAGCCAGACTACAAATGGGAGAAACCTATATTAAAAACAAATATCTTCAATCACAGCAGCAAGAATGTAGAAAATATTGGCCGAGTCAACTTTTATAGCAATGTTTTCTTTCTCTCCCAAGTGCTCAATTTTGAACACTCCCCTATAAAATTTTCCAAGCCTGGAGCAACTTTCCTCTTTCCTTTGGTTAAAACCCACCTCACCTGATGGAGGCAACGAGGCTCTGGAGATGCTCAAGCCCTTTCCAGAGCAAAGTAGGGCTTAGGGAACTGGTAGCATCCCTGCACTGAGCCATCTCAGACCTCCAGCCTGCCAGCAGGGCAGTTGTGAAAATGGAGATTGGGCCACAAACATCTGCTCTTCTTGGGAAGCGTGACCCCTTCCCACAAGGAGAAGGTTACTCCAACAGCCCCCTTTAGGAATGCCACTGGGTCCCTCAAATGAAAGCGCACAGAAGAGCTCAGGGCCCCTCAGCAGCCTTGCAGTAAGCACCTTTTGTTCAAAGCCCAGAGCTGTTAATTAAAGGCTGGTGATTAATGATTAAACTCCACGTGGTTCCCATCTCAGGCTTAAAAAGTCCTCAGGATGCTGACTTTGCTGAAGGTTTCATTGTGAAGTTCTGGGATGTGAGGGGCTATTTATAGAGAAGTCCATCAGAGCACTGAAAGGAGGTGCTCCTTCCACATAATTAAGAAGAAAAAGAAAAAAAAATACAAATTCCAAAAAGCATAAAGGTCAAATATTTAGATGAGGTAAATAAGCGATCTGCCTGTATGAGCTGCAGCCAGAAACGAGAGACTATTTCTGTGTGTGCTTTCCCCAGCTGGGCACATTCAGTTCTTGGACTCGGGTTTCTACAGGCAAATATTCTCCTCTCCCAGGGAGTTCAGAATTCATTGTCCATAAAGATCATGGATCCTCATGCCATATTGCATTCATGAATAACGAATACAAAGGATTTCTACATGCAGGATCTGATGCGTGGATAAGGGCAGCATTTATCCATCCTGCTCACACCCTGGCCTCTCTGCACCCAGCTCAGCCTGAGTGGCACAGGCAGTGGAAATGAAAGCTGGAGATCTCTGATTTCTACATTGTTGTGGATTAATGTTTTTGGAAGCTTTGAAAACCGACTGAAGTTTAAATTATTTTAAGACACTGGTAATATAAATAATCTGGGTTCCTAGCTTTTGGTCTTTGCTGACCCATGACAGGCCAGGTTTCTTTCCTGATTATAAACTCTTTCTCTGACCACATTCAATTAAAGAAGGTTGGTTTTTCCTATGAATGTTTGGAACAAACCTCTCTTCTTACAGAAATGTATATACTAGAACTCTTCCCAAAGCTAATAGCTCCTCATGGCACTGAATAGCTGAGTACCATACCAAGTCATACAAATGTTTTCACAGCTCCTCGTTTGCTTCAGCTCAGCAACCCACAAAATCTAGGAAATGATGGTTGGAAGGGCCCTCTGATCCCACCTGCTGCTCCGTACTGTTGCCAGCATTAGGCTATGGTTTTAGTTCCACAAATAAGATGTGCTGCTTTGTCCTGCGCTATACCCATACAGTTATTTCTTAACCAAAGGCAGCTGTGCCGCTCAAGCATGATTTGCCCTTCATAAACCCATGCTGATTTTTCAGATTCTCACCTTGTTCCTTCAAACCCACAGGTCTGAAATTCACCTTTGGGTGGATTCTCTCGGACCCATACATTCAAATACATCTGACTTCTCTGACAAGCCCCTGAACGCCCGTTCCTCCACTTTTGGCTGCCCTTTTCCTTCCCATGATGGTTTTGACAAGAACTTCATGTACGTTTTCTTTGGTTTCACAACAAATGCATCAACCATAAACCTCTGCTGAAACACCGTATTTTCAAAACACAAGCTGAAACAAATCAATGTCTCCTCACATAAATACTGCCAAGTCTGAGTCCCACTGCCACCATTTTACATCTTCCAGTCTTCCCATGGTGCAAAAATGTTTAATTGTGGTTTAGGGTTTTATCTCTCCCCAGCCTTCAATTGTAGTTATGGGATGCATGTTAGATGCATTTACATTGAAAACGTAGATAGGAGATCTCAGAGCTTAGTTATGCCCTATCACAGTGCTGTATATCCTAGATAGCTTGCATAGGTTTCAAGAGATTGCAGATTATTTTTATCCCCTTTTCTCCTCGGTAGTTAGCAAAAAATTTGGGTACTTGCAAGTTTTCCTCTTGCGTAAGGGGAAAAGGACTGACAGCGGAGTCAATGAGCAGATCCTGTCTGTTCACAAAGGACACTGAACGTCCCTTGTTCCCTTCCATGGCATTAAATATGAGAAAAGATTGCTGTGCAGAACTGCCCACACTGTGGCTCTTCTGATCAGCTCTCAGATCCAAATCCTCCCTCTAGTTTTTCTGACAAAACTATATTCGCAGTATATTTTGCAGTGCTATCACTTTCCAATTTCATGGTCTTTCTACAAATATAGTTTATAAACCAGTCCGAAGCTTTTCCATGTATTCCACATGTGCCTGTTTCATATGCAGAAATATTTTGGGGTTTTGGCTGGTGGCTGCTATCATTTGAGCTATGTGGTTTCAAAAATGTCTTCTTACAACTATCCTAGTAAAGGAGTGGCACTTCTGCTTAGTCCATAATGTTACATGACTGGAATTCATTATATGGTTTTCTCTGCTTTGCTTTAGCTTGTGAAAGAATGCATTTGCAACACAGTGCCCCGGGCAGTTCATCAGCACCAGGGCTCAATCCCAGCATGACAGACATTACAGAGTCATGGAATATTCAGAGATTATATTCAGGTTACCGACACTGTGTGTATATCCTTATCCATCCTAGTGATGGTTCTCCTGGCTCCATGATTAAGATAAAAAGTGCTTCCAGGGAAAGGAAAGAAAGGAAAAGGAATGGAAGATGCCTTTCGTGGTTAATTAATGCAAGCCTTGAATACTAAAATGGGATGAGTAATGTGACTTTTGAAGTTTGGCTACATGGAGGGTAAAAAAGCTCACATGTATGTTTGACCTGGTTCAAAGCTTTAACTGACAAAAGGCCTAAAAAGACATGAAATAAAATTCCTGCTCTAGATAAAAATGGTCGTTTATGTTTAATGTAGGATGTTATAGGTACAAAACTAGGCATAGGAAGATTCCCTCTCTCTTTCCAGTCCTCCAGGACATGTGCAGAAACCAAAGTCCTTACTGTATGGTAGAAAAGAGAAGAGTGAAAATGCAATCGAGCTGCTCATTTTTCAGAATAGATTTGACTTGAATTACTCCTGTTTCCAACAAATAGCTCTGCACTGTCAACAGCGTGATCTATGACCATCCTTTCTGTGGACCCTACAAAAGGACAGCAGGTTTCCAAAGAGTGAGGAGGAAGATATGGCTCTAAACCAATGTTTCACCCAGACTGGCTGTTTTTGAGTGAGGTCCAAAAATGTCAAAAGGAAGGTAACCCACAAGAACACAGCATCTTATTGAGCAAGTCTGTAACATTTTGGCAGAGAAAACTATCATCTGCTACTACTAGTGCAAACATTCAGAGCTCTGCATGACCCGCAAAGCCAAAGAAAGCAAGCATAGGTTACATTAAAGACTTTAAACTGAATGTAAAAGAATAACACTTCAAATCAGACATATTCCAGTGGACTGCCTTCCTGAAGTAAATCCAGCAGCTCTTTGGACATCAGTGGGTTACTCCTTGTTGAACTGAAAGAAAAGTTTTGCCTGATGCTCTTAACAGTTGTAGCAGAACACAACCGTCTGGGTCCAATTCCCCACTGATAGGAGCCCTTCGTTACCACAACTGTAAAATACCTATTTCACAAGAAAGTTAGAAAGCCAGCATGAAGTGCCTTTTTGTGCTGACAAATGCCATTACAATGAAGTATCACCTAAACTCAAGTCTCGCCAATTCCCTTTGTTTCCAATTTTCACACACACCAAAGACTTAAGCAAAACAAGTCAGTAATGTGACAATGGAAGATAAATGTATAATGCATGAACACCAGAGGAAGAGAGTTAGAAAGCAATTGCAAGTACAATGAATAGGTCCATTCCAGAATGGGAATAATTAGCCCTTTAATTAAACTTATCTTGCTGCTAGACAAGAGCAATGCTCAGCAACACCTGGCCTGGAATGTTCCCGTCTCTGCAGGCAGCAGATGGAGCACACAGACATGATCCACCTCCCTCCTACCAGGGACACGGTTGCCTGTGCCAGCAATTAAGGTCTGGGACAATGTCTGAATTATTGTGAACTCTGCCAGATATTTCCTAGTCCGATTTGTTCTCGGTAGGTAAAGCAGGACTTTTCTTGCTGCTGACAGTCCCCTCTTCCTTACCTTCCTCTCTGCCATTCTGAGACATGCTCCCCTTTTCATCCTTGGCAACGCAGAAATGAACTCAGATTTTGCAGCGACTTGCATGCACGTATTTCTCAAAGACCTCAGCGGGGCTTTGCTGGAACAAACTCATCCAGGTAGCAGCAAGTGCAGTCCTGAAGGTGTTAACCTCCAAGATAACTGCTTCTTGGACCCTCTGGTACACTGATGGGGAAATCAATGAGATGTCAGGCCTTGGGGGATCCTTTTCACATCCCTCCTGAAATCATTACAATTAATGACAGAAACGGGGCAGCTAAAAGCCTGTTTGATTCTGTGACCTTCCTCCAACCAGCAGCCAGCCTGGGAAAAACAAAAAGTAGGAGCAAGTCAAGCAGCCTTAGCAAGATACATAACAACATATTCAGTATCTAGTGATAACATTATTCCCATGTATCAGGATACCGGAACCCAGGCAAACTTCTATCTCCCATTACTGCATGGCAAACAGCTCCTTAATGTAACCATATGTCATATGAAAAAGTATCATCTTTTGTTTATATTAAATTTGCAACCTGATAAATCATTACGATGTCTTTCATTTTCTCTTGTGAGAAACACAATGATCAAGTTCTCCCTACGTGTTTCCTCCTGGCAGCTCAGGCTTTTATTCACTTCTATCACAGCAGAGATTCCTTTTCCAAGCTGAAGAATCCAAAGTTTGCATCTCCATACAGTGTGACTAATTATTTTGCATTTTTACATCACCTTTGTTCCCCTTTGCTCTAACTTTTCGATTCCCAACATGTATTTGAGATAAGAGGACAAAAAAAACCACTGTCTATTCAAACTGTATACACACCAAAGGACAAAACCAATGCATGTTTCACTCCCCTAAAACATTCAACTCGGAAAGGTTTCCTGGTTGGTTTGCAGCGAAAATGTGCATGAATTTTCCACCCAACAGATTCAGTTTTAATGAGTAATGTTCTTTATCTGAGCATTTAGTCAAGAACCAAATAAAAGATTATCCAACGCTCTTCGTGTAATTATTTTGCCTATCCCACATATCTACAGCATCCATCACAGCGGGACTTAAGATTAAATGGCACAAGGAAAGCAGTTTCTGCCATAGCACCATCAGCACAAAGGGGACTGTTAAAAGTCCTGAAAAGCCAAAACTTACTGCCTTTAAAATCTAGATTGCAAAACCAATGAGAAGAAAAAAAGTTCTGTAAGGATAAGGATAGAAACACTGGGAAATGTAAGGCTCACACTGAGGCATTAGAGTTGGTTGAATAATAATAAAACTAGACTCATTAATATGTTCACAAATAAGCATGCCAGATTTCTGGGGTGACATTAATCATGGCTCGCAATTATTCACTTGAAAAATCAGCATGAGAAAATGAAACATGATGTTTCATCCATTTTAGTACGCTTTCATTCTGTGAAAATTCACACCAGAATTTAGTGACTATTATTCTCTTGTTAGGAAAGGTTCTCTCATCCTATGCAGTAACATTGATTTGGAGTCTATTAGAACTAACCGAAAGAGAAAAACAGTGTTCTGAGGTAAGCTCATCCAATTCCAAGAAGGAAAAAAAAGGCATTTTATTAATAAATTAGAATATTAACCACTAGACAGAACAAAGCGACTGAGTTTCTAACTGATTCTTCACAGGAAGCATTTTATTTGGAGCACTACGTATTTTTCAAGCATGAGACAATCATTGACCATAAACAAGAGCATAATGGCTAATAAAGTGATCTATAAGTCAGCTGTGTCCATTTGTTGGAATATTCTGCTTTGTTTCATCCCCTGTTTAAAAGGAGGAGGAGACAGATAAAGTAAAAGTAGATAAAGGCTCTACACACAAACCAGGCAGCTGGAGGGAGGTGGCTGATTGCTTTACTGAAATATATTCACAATTTTGTTACTGGGATGGAGATATTTGCAGTTAACATTTGTGCATCAGCAGCTGCTAATATTGCACCCCAAAGCCCACAGTCCCCAATACTTTCAACTCTCCAACACAAACATCTGCAAACACAGTGTAGTTGGGGTCAGAAGATGTCAAAACCTACATCTTTCTTCCAAGTATTTCTGGCAATATCCTTGAACCATGATCCCTGTCATTGGTCATGTATGACCAGAGTTCCTCAGGGCACAAAAGGAGAGGCAGCTCCATACTCCAGAAATATTACATCCAAAATGCCAGTTGTGCTTCTGGATAGCCAGGAGACGAAAGCTGATTCTGATCACCAAGCAATAAGGAGACCATGGGGTGGAGGTAAGCAGATGGTCCTATCTGAGAAAAGGACACAGCCTCACATCTGTTGGATCATGGATCCATTCACAGTTCAGACCTTGCTTCCAATCCCTGCCCCCTTGCCATATCTCCCTTCCTTTGGCTGCAAAAGCCTGCAGCAGAACCCAGCAGCCCAAGGAGACACTCTGCTCATAGCATCCACAGTCTGAGCACAATTAGAAACACAAATTGACCATTACGTCCTTTATTAATCTACTCTAATTTTTATGGTGTGAAAACACCCAATTCCACTGCTTTGGCTACTGGCCCCGAACATAACAAGTTACATGGGGCTTGTCTCATCAAAATATCATCATGTCTAAATAGAGGATCTGTCTGAACCACAGTGAAAATGAGTAATGATCACAATTATGGGCCGTATAACAGTCCAATAAAATCTAATTAAAATGATCCACATCCCATCTGCCAACAGCACATAAGCAACACCATCCACTGGGGGGGACAAAGGGGGAAGTAAATAACATTGTCTTCTTTTTTAAAATACCAAATATTTCAAGATGAAAAAGCTACGTGTATTTTATCACCAGCGCCAAACTGTGCTGCCGAAGAACTTCTGTGATGACTTAGAACAATTCCTTGCCCTAAAATTATGAGATATTTTGGGGGCTGCTCCATGAGAGAGCATCCCATGAAGAAGTTCCCTCAAAACAAACTTCTCAACAAGTCTGTGCAGTTTGAGTCCCTAGGCACATTTTCAATTGAATTTAAGCACTGAAAATCCAGGCTTTTAGTAGATCTTAACGACATAAGTACATCTGTACCAGAAATGACTTTGGGGCATCATTCCACCGGTTGTTCTATTCTCAGGACAGCAGGCAAATAAAAATAGCATCATGTCTTACTTTCCATCTCCAAATTTGGAACCTTCCTGGGCTTTCTACAGCCGGTAATAAAAACAGTTCAAGTGACTTTCCACCTCCCTTTCTCAGGCATCTGTTCTCTGCTTTGAGTCTGTGAAGCTAATACTATGCTTTCTGATTACACAAACTATGAGGTTACCAATAAGAAAAGTTGTCAGTGGGCAAAACTGTATCACCTTACTACCCAAGAGCAGAAAACATTTAGACTAACAACATGTTCCACTTATCATCCTATATGTTTAAAGGAAGAACCAAAACAGAAAATACTGAAGTTCAGGGGGAAAAAAAGAGTGCTGAAGTCAGATTTGGGATGGAAGCTAGAATACATTTTCTTACTCGGAGGTGCTATGAAGTGCAGTACAAAGCCATGACTGGAGAGAAACCAGGGTGAAAGTAAAGAGGGAGAAAGATGGAGACCAGTAAGTGTAGGTGCTTCAATGCACTTGAGATGTCTTTAGGAATGGTGAAGATTACCCTCAAAGCAATACTCGGAGTTTGAATACTTTTCCATATATTAAAGAGAAGTGAAGTGAAGCTGGAGACAGCCCACCCCAAACTGCAGGCAGCAAAGCTCATGCTAGGTTTCAGTACGTTTGTCTGACTGTAGCTTGAGCTTTGTTACAAGGAACCAACCAGTTTTGGATCTAGATGCTGTCTAGAACCCACCTTGCGGCAGCCCTACGGAACAGCAGCAAATGTGCACTGCTTTAGCTGAGCTATTTACCAATGCCAAAAGTTAGGATCACTCTTTTAATACTTACTTTAATTGCATTTGTGTTCTGTAACCGATAGCTTGATGAAAGGATGAAAACTCCTCCTTTTCTCCATAGCGCAGCTATTCTTTATGGTCAGCTTCGGCCTTGCGGAGTAGACGGTTGCTGGTGATTTGATCCGCATCCTTGACCTGTTGCTGATACCAGCATTCATCCAAGCATGGGTAACAGTCTGCAGCACTGGTTCCTTGAAGTTAAATCATCCTGAGCAGTTCATTCTGCATTTACAAAAACAGATGCAAAAAAAATAGACGTGATTCAGTCTAGAAGCTGTGGGACCATTCCTTAGTTCAGTGGGAACTCAGCTTTCACTCCAGCTCTGGTGTTTTCATTCAAAAGAAATGTTCCTTGTTTGCATGATATCATCCTAAATGTATCTTGCAACCTCATCCTGTTATCACTGACTTGAGAACCACAGCCTTGGCGAGCTCCTTGAGTGCTTGTCCCAGGAGCGCACATGCTGTTGCCCATCCTCTGTTCTTCCTTCACATCAACTACAACTGCACTCTGTGTGCTAAGTCCAAAAATATTGCTTTTATACTTGAAGTTAAGAATGCTCTCTCTTGAAATTTTATTCAACAATCAATTTGTATATATAATCCTATGAATGTCTCTATGTCAAGATACCAAAGCCACCAATGAAAATGAATTTTCTTCTACCTGAATACCTCAAAGATGGAGTCTATTTTGGCATGATCTACTATTATTCTCCGTCCATCTGCAAAATGTTTCTGTCACAGCTGCCCTACTACTGCAGACTTTCAGCACCTTACTGCTTATTTACATAATTTTTGGCCAAGCTGAAGTAGTGCAATTCTCTTTTAAAGATGCTGAAGCCTTCACAGCTTTGCTTTTACTGTGCTTGCTCAAACCTCTATAACCCCTGACTGACAAAGAAGTTCAGGAATGCAGAGACACAACAGTGGTCTCCAGCGTAAGTGTTTTGATAAAATGAAAGAGGAAAAGTACATATTATACACATCACCTCTGGGAAACAGTAATCACAAAAGTTATTAAACATTCTGTCAAAGGCTCTGCAGACTCTTTTTCTCTTTTGGTTTTGTTAGCAATAAAGGCAGCTTGCTAATATTTGTCACTTTCAAATTCATAATTTACTACTCAAAAGGCAGCAAAGATACATTATATTTTCATAAAAGACTATGAAGTTGTCCAATTTTCCAGAGCTGCAGGAGGACTGAAACGCTGTGCGGTGGCACAGGTCCTTTCATGCATTATGAATAGGGTGATTTTACAATTCAAAACAACAGTTCTCACCTTTCCCACTGCCTAGCACGGCTGGGCAGTGCTTTAGGAGACACTGCATCTTTCAGGATCAAGAAATGCACACCCCTTATGAAAGCAAAGGGATTGATAAGAGACTGATGGAGGCACTCAAAATACAATTACTGTGTTTGGGGATGGGATTTGGTGCTTTTGTCCACAAATCTCCTTGAGTAGGAATAATAGTACTTCAATGGTCTGAAAAATTGTGCTGGAAATTACTGGGATCCAAGTTTTCATTGCTTCCTCTGAGTCAGTAACCTACAGCAGAGGCAGGTGAATTTTAGAACCTCTCTTGGTGTATATTGATGGCGTTGATGTAGAGGATTTGGCTACCCTAATTCCCATGGCCACGGCATATTATCTTCAAGTTGCTCCATTAGTTACCATACTTTACAGATTAATATAATATATTTGGATTTCCTCATTACAACAGGCTTTGATTGGCTTCAGGTGAGGCCAATCTCTTTGGCTTGATCTCATGGAGCCTCTGCTGTAAAACTGGGAGTTGCATTCACAATACAGTTCTTTCTGCAGCTAGAACCCAGAACTCACCAGGCACCCCATTGCCATAAAATTCTTATCAACTTAATATCCTTCAGACCTACACACAGCATATGCTTAAAACAAGCTGAAAAGGGTTGCTGGTTTGCCTACTGCCTGCAGTCAAGCCTCAGTCTTTTCCAGTTCTTGAAACAAAATCTCACATCTGCACACTCACTGAAGCCAGCTTTGCCTGACACATCAGAGCAGAATTCCATTTTTTCCAAGCTCCATATAGACACAGAGCACAGTTTCTTACTGTACTGTTAGCTCGGATTGGCTTGAGAAAGGTTTATTTAAATTCTTTCGGGGAAATTGGAGCCCATAGACACCGAGTTTGCTATCCGTATACATTCCAAGAGACACGCCAGCCCTCATCGCATCCTGCAAGAAAAGCTCCCATGTGAAAATTAAAGACAGGTTCTGAAAGCTCCCTCTTCCTGAAGCACTGATTCTGCTACACAGTTAATTCTGCAAGATTTGAAACTCTACTCTCTGCTTTAACGTCCTCCTTTTCCTACAGCCTTGAAAATGTCCACTGACAACCATTCGTGATGCACTTTTTCACTACAGATTAAATCCTTTCCCCTGTTTTCTTCCCTCCCATTTTGAGAGAGCTTATTTCCCAACCTGTATTTTGTACACTTAAAAAAAACCCTGAAATAATTCCAGATCTTAAGTCTGCTCAATAGAAATATTTATTGATGAAAAAGTTCACTGTAAATGGGTCCACCTATGGAGAACAACAGCAAGCAAATAGCAAACATATAAAATGGGCCATATGACATACATGCATAATGGGAGGGAAGAAGGAGCTGTATTTGCAAAACAAACATCTGCATTTCCTATAGTACATGTAGGTCCCCATGTTGCCACAGAGAGGGCAGTGAATTATGCATCCTTCTATGGTCAGAACTATGGGGGGGCTACAACCATATGAAAAGGGCTGGAAAGACCAAGTGAGTAAGGGAGAAGGAAGGTTTATTACATCAAATGAGATTCAATACTAACACAGCTCACTCCTATAGATCCTGAATCCAATATCCTACATGAGACGGATAATGATATAGTCAGTGGGAGGTCCTTCTAAGAAGGGGAAATCTGCAGTTATATTTTTATACAATTTTTTTTTTATCCCTTTCTATCTTGAGCCTTTGCAGAAGAAATGGGACGTTTGTCTCATCTCTGCTTTTATCACACACACACACAAGAGACCAAAGCCAGAAATCTACATTAAAGTGGCATTCTATCAGGAGCATGAGAGTCCAGCTAGGAAAAGAAGGCAATGGAGTTTCCTCGGTCATACTGGCTCCCAAATTAATTCAGGCATTAAATAAGTATTGAGGTGTAAAGGGCCAAATTCCCAACTTGTGCAATTGAACCTAAATCCCCTGGCTTATTTTTGACCCATCCACAGCAACGTTACAAACTGCCTCCACATATTCATATGCACCTTTGCATATTGTAATTCCCATTTTGTAGCATATTCCCATTTTGTAACAATCAGGACAGCAGAGAGAAGATATCCTCAGGTCCTAATGAGCAGCGTTAAGATTACATAGGGAATTTTAAAAGATATTAAAACAGGGTCTTTTGTGTACATTCCCACTGGTGCGGCTTCCATGTTGGCTCATTGTGCAGAAAGCAAAGTAAGATGGCATTGCTGTGATCATCAGCATGAGCTCAGCCACAGAAAGGCTCCAATACTTGCCAGCACAGATCCAGAAGTACAGTAAATACAACTCAAACAGTGGTTTACAAGTAGTTTCCAGGACTAGTGGATCTATGGGTACATATTACACATCAGCGGTTGGCCCAGATGATCGTGGTGGTCTTTGCCAACTTTAAACCTTCTATGATACATTAGGAGCTAACTTAGCTGTGTTCTTTTTACTGTATAAAAATAACCAGCTCTAACAGCTAAGTCACATACAACACAAAAGAGAAATTACTCGTTAAAAAAAAAACAGATGAACTTTATCATAATAAAGAAAGGCATCCCTGTTAATTGACCTGCAGCCAGAAGTAAACTGAGACCCTTCCTTTTGATCAGTGTAGGCTTGTTTTTAGTACAACACACTAATGTTGGCTTCACATTTTGGCATTCACAAAAAGCTGAGCTGGGGTTGCTACTGCAGTAAGTTATATCAGCACAAACACATCTGTCCAATGGCACATCAATACAAACAGGACATCTGGCCTCTGCTTTCCGGGACTCTGCAGACACCACTGTGTGCAGAGCATAAATATTTATATGTGACGTGTTTGTGAAGACGTGTGTGCACCCAGGACCAGCCAGACCTACTTAATCAGCTAGTTTGAAAACTTCATTGCTTTCAGATAAAAAAGGAAACTGTATTAACATATCAATAGTATATACATGCTGAGAGAGTGATTACCCCTCACATCTTCTGGATATCCAAGCACCCAGACCCAGCTCCATTAAGGCCCTATCTTAAATATTCTGTCTCGGCATCTCTCATTTCTCTCCCACTCTTTCTTCAGACTTTCTTCTCTCTTATCTGCCATTCGTCTTTACCCTCTTCCATCTGTCTCATTTCTCCCCTTTCACTTCCCTTGCTCACCCATCTTTCCCTTCCATCATTCATCACTCCCTTGTCCTCCTTTCCCTTCCCCCATTCTCTTTCTCCCTTCCCCTCCTGCTCTCCCTTCTCCCACCCTATTTCTCTAAGCCTCTCTTCGCTTGAAGTTTCCACCTTGTGGTTGTGTACTGCTGACTTCACATTTGCTGTGGTGTGAACTTCACATCTGTGAGTGGATGACAGGAAAGATTAATAACCCCGCGCTCCCCTTCTCCTTGACTGTGGGCCTATCTAATGAATAAATATATAAATAAATAACAGAGCTTAAAAATCACTTAAATAGAGACCCAGAGCCTGAGAGAAAACAGCATTTTGCTGAATCTAGACTTTAAAATAAAAATAAAAACAGCAACAAAAAACCCTGCAACCTCTAATGATCTCTAGTTTACATACTCTGCATTTTTTTTTCCCGAAATACTTTATAGGAGGAAAAAAGAAAAGTTAGAGGCAATGAAACGAGCCCTTCCTCCTGAGCCAATTAGAGGAAGAGTGGTTTAAAGGCAATGATATGGAAGATGTAGGAAAAGCATGGTAAGTCACCCAGACGCCCTGCAAAACACCGAGCTGTCACACATGGCATCAGCACAGGAGCCATCAGTAACGATGCATGGTGCCATGGTGCTGGAACAAGGCCTTGCCTGCGGTCAGCTTCTCCATGCAGGACAAAAACTGCCTATGGCTCCAGACCTGATCACACCACACACAGCAGTTTGCCCACATAGGTGGTTCCCTTCATGGTTTAGGTTTCGCTACTTTAGAATCAATTCTTCATGTATAAGTTGATCATTCGACTTAGTTAAGTCTTAAAAAAGCCAGAGGTGGGCACAGTGAGGAGCTCTCATCACCTGCTGCCCCCAGCCCCAGCATCATAGAAGCACCAAGGTTGGAAAAGATCTCCAAGGTCATCCAGTCCAACCACCCACCTACCACCAATATTTCCCCACTAAACCATATCCCTCAGTACAACACCTCCACATTTCTCAAACACCTCTGGAGACATTGACTCAACCCCTCCCTGAGCAGCCCATACCAGCATCTGACTGCTCCTCCTAATATTCAACCTGAATAGACTGGGAGAATCCCCACATCAGCACCTCTTGAATATGTTGCATTTTTTCACAAGCATGGGGGAAGGAGAACAGAGGTCGGAACTATCATGTTTATACATGGCCTCAAGAAACAAAAAGCCACTGCTTGAAAGCCCTAACGCAGCAATAATTCAACCTCTACTTCTCACAAGTGGGCACCCCGTGTTCACAGCATTACTGCTTCCTGACTCCCATGGAGATAGACCTGGCCTTGGTGAGCTGAGGCCTGGGTTACCCTTCAAATGACACCACACCAGCCACCACCACCACACCCTGCACCTCTTGCAGAAGGCAAATCCGGTCATCCAAGCACTCATCTGCCTTACCACAATAAAAAAAAGGTTGTTAAACTAACTTTAACAGATAACTGTAATGATAATAACAACTCATGTGACAGACATAAGCCAACCTACCTTGTTTAATTGCCTTGAGGAGGTCAGCAGCTGCCGATAACACAGACAAATGGAGCACATGGACATGGAGCACATCCCCACCAACACGCAGACACCTGGGGGCTTTCACTCGTGCAGATTTACCTGCTAAGATCCCTCCAGTCTCGTGGGAAAACCTTTAGAGAGAAGATAGATATTCTGACATCTTTACATAAATATGCATGCGTCACACATGTTATTTAAATGGTAGTTTTAAGATTACTGTTGTTAACGAAGGAAAATGCTGGCCCTAATCCTGCAGTTTTCCTTCAGTAACACCCGCAGCTGTGTCCTGCAGGACCAGGCTCCATGCACTTCATTTCAAAATGCTATTCCTGCCTTCTCATTTCAAAATAAAGCTATTTTTCCCTTTTGAAACTTCGCAATATCTGTGAACAATAAACTGCTCCAAAATGACGGTGACCTTCAGGTTTTAGATTTGAAAAGAGTCCTAGAAGGGAGAAATAAATGCAGTGTAAATAACCACTGGGTAATTAAATTTATTTTTTACATAGCATCAAAGTTCAGAAGAAAGAGAATAACAAAGAATCTCTCCTGCAGACACGCACAAAGGCTGTGCCTGTATAATTAGTTATCTAGCAGTAACCAAAGTCTTGTTTTATATGGATTGATTATTTTTGAGATTGCATCTTGCAAATCTGAACGAGAAATGCTTTCTGTTGCAGTGTTCAAACATGAAGACGCCTTTGGTAACACTACAGGCTGAGGATCCCAAATAGATATTTAATTTAGATTGAGCAGGACTCTCATGCCACGGCAAACAAATCAGTTTATTAATGAAAGCCTTTTCATTGATGTTTGATGGCTATAATATCTACGGCGTCGCTGTTAATCCAAAATAAATGTGTTTAATAATCAATTGATATTTGTTTATCGTGCAATAATTGTCCTATTAGATGAGAATTAAATGCCTATTAGGACATGTTAAATTAAAGTGTAACTAAGACTTTTGAATTAGGGTGTAATTAATAATTCTCTTGCTTCTTGAAAAGGAGTAACAAATTAATTGTCAAAATACTGTAATATAATGTTTTGAAACCCCACAAAAGAGGACTTTGAATTGTTAAGTACAAAGAAGAGATAAATGTTCCTAAGAGCAGATTCAAAACCCTACATTATAATTATTACATTTAGCACATTTTAGCTGGATTTTAATAAAGTCTGGTTTCTTTTAATCAAACCGTTTGATGCTCCGGAGAAGAAAAAGAGAGGAAAGGAGCTGCTAATTCTCTCAGCTACTTGCAGAATCCCCGCTCTCGGTCTGAGTGGATTTTTCCTTCCAACGGCAGTTCTGTGCTACTGGAAATTCCAAAGTTTTTTTGTTTTTTTTTTTTTTCTTTCTAATTCCTTATAAAAGCAGGTTTGCTTTCAAAAGAAAGAAAGAAAGAAAGAAAAAAAAAAACCAACAAAAACATTAGTTAACTCCTTGACCTTAATTGCAAACATATCCCTTCCCGTAAGCACGGCGCTTGATCGAAACGCCAGTAATAAATGCGTGAAGGCATCCATCAGTTTCATGCCTCTGCTGTCCTTTCTTTTATTGTTATTTCCCCCCCCCCCCCCCCCCCCCCCCCCCCGAAGTTGCAGAACGCTGCTGTTCCCATCCCGAGGGCTGAGTTGGGCTGTGCTGCTTTCAGGGAGCGCGGGGCCATGTGCTGCAGGCGCACAGCCGTGCGGGAATGCGGGAGCAGATGCAGAGCCATTGGCCCTGCAGCAGCTGGGGGACACAGCACTGGGTTGGGGCTGGGGGGAGCAGAGCTTCTGCCTTCCAATCTTAATGCTTGTCCATCATTAGGACTGTCTGAGCATCCCCAGTGTGAAGTGAAGATGTTTTGGAGATGAACTTGTGTATCACCAAGACACAATGGGTTCCTGCGTTGCCCCTGGTGCATGCGGCCACAGTGCTGCCAATGGTGCGTAGGGCAAGGAGGAGGCAGAGCAGCTCATTTTGAGCTAGCAATAGTCGTGCTTTATAAAGGAACCAAAAAGTTAGAGCAAAATGATGCCTTTTTTACCTGCAGCCTCATCTACTCCTGACAGTTCCCTCTGTGAGCCACACTGAGATCCTAACATTGCTCTCTCCCTTCACACTTCAAAACAGAAGAAAAAATTAAGAATAGAAATTTGGTTACTTTCCACGTCCTTTCAGACAGCTTTTAGAAAGAAGTAATGCTCACCAGTAAGCACCCAGTAAAAACAAAATAACAACCAAATATTCCCTTGGCTTAGGAAGCTAAACTGAAACAGGCACGGCTCTTTTTTCCCCCTCACTATTTGTGAGGACTTTTAACACAGGCATCTCCTGACACAGATTTTTCCAGGACCCAGCAGTTTGATTAAGACTGGGCTGAGAATACAAGATTTCAGGTTACTTTTTTCTCTCCAGGATAGACAACACTGGTTGGCCTCCACCAGCCCAAAGAAACAGGGCTGAAATGTGCAGGAAAAGGATTAGTCTTGGAGCAGCCAGCACATAACAAATAGAGGGGCTCATACAAACAGCAGTCTGTTCTAACAGCTTGCAAATAGAAAGAGAATAACTTCTATGAGCAAACCATTCAAGCTCTACCTCAGGCCAGATTTACCTTCCAATGGAGCAACTGCAGCTCCCCATAAAGTTAAAGGTGATTCCAGCATCAGGCTCATTGCTGAGCACATCAGTGCGGGTACATCGGAGACCCGCTGCTCTGGGAGCCTGTGCCGAGTGGTTCAGGTTTCTAATAAAAATGTGAACTTCCACAAATGAGAAATGTACATTTTTGGCAACCAACACTGCACACCCCAGCCCAGGAGCGTTTCATAAAGCAGTCATTAAATGTTTGCTTGTGTTGGGCAAGTAATTAGCAAGCCATACAACGGGAGGCTGTCAGCTACCGTGATCTCATTGTCCTCTCTGCGTGCAAAAAATACATTTCTTGCCACTAGAAACTGCACGCAGGCACAATGCTTACAGCCCAACTACAGCAAGTTGGAGGAACCCCCACATCCATGCCATACAGCCACAATTAAGCACTCACACCCTGCCATAGCACAGTCAGCCTGCACAGCTCCGGGGAAGGCAGCACCTCGCAGGACAGTGCACATCCTTCAAGGAGGGGAAGCAGAGATGAGAGGAAGGAGGAAAAGCTCTGATTTCCCACAGCAGAATATTGAATTTATCGTTTTGTTCTAGATAGATCATTTAGGATTTTAAATGCTGCTGTTTAATTGAATAATCTGCTTTTTTTTTTTCCCTATTGCACCACTGGTTTAAATTGTCCCAGCCAAGTGTTCACTTATCAGCACAGATGAGGAGCGCTCCAAAACATCCTTTATATCCCCACGCATAGAGGAAGGCCAGGGCTCAATATCTGTATATACAGACCTGGTGAGGGCTGAGCTTCCCCACACAGCCAGGTGCCATTGAGAAGAATTACACGGTAAGAGCCGTCCCTGGGATTGCAGCCTCCCAGGAGATGGAGAAACATTCCCGTTACAGTTTGTAAAGATGAAAATGAAAGTTCCAACCTTAAAAAAAGCAGAAGTGAACACCTTTGGTTTGCAGCTGTAAATTCCACTTTGCAATTACGGCGTCGAGAACGTTTCCCATTTTAAAATGAAGGTTAAAAAAAATAAAAATAAAAAAAATTAAACAGAGTGAAAAATTAATAAAAACTGTAATTTCAAGGTCTCCAAACAGCTTTTTAGCCATGAATGCAGGCAGGCTCTCCCTGCAGCCCCAGAGCTCCACCGTGTGGTCCTGCTGCTCTGAAGCAGGCAAAAGAGTTAGAAATAAAAAGTCATTTTGTTATTAAATCACTCCAAAATGCAATTCCTTTTGCTGGCACCCCACGCAGAAGCAAAGCAGAGAAGAAAAACAGCCAAGAGAATGGTTTTTGCTCTATTTTTCTGTGCAATGTCATCTCCTTTTTCCTTAAGGAAAAACTCTCTACTTTTTCCTAACCCACAGCCCATTGCAAGACCATTGCCAACAGCAGGACCTAAATTAAATAGATCTGTGGTCTGGAAGAGAAGGCTGATGGGCTGAGGAGGGCACGTCATGGAGTGGGGAGCCCAAAAACATGCATGGAAGCCACTTTGGGGCTATTCACCGCGATTGATTTGCTTTGCACAAGCATTCTCCTTAATTCTGAATGCAAAAGGATATTTGGGCCATTCTGCAGTCCTCATCTGCTTCTTTTATTTACTATTTTACAGCCTTTATGCCACAGAGTGTTTCCTTATGCCAGCCACAGGGACAGCCTGCCTTGCCTTGTCCCATCTGCAGCACAAGTGACCATGCCCTGCTGCCATGGAAAGCTCCAAGTAAATGTGGAGATGCTGAGGTGAAAAGAGAGGGGATGACCAAAGAGAAATAAAAATTAAGAAAGCCCAACTCATCCGATAGAGAAAATCTTCCAAGTCTGCCATCAAATGGGGCTATTTCACTACCACGACATGCAGTTACACTGCAACTAAAGACCTTGCTTAGAGTCTACTCAAACTTGAGTGACAGAGACAAGACCACTACCACAGACCTTTGTAATATGGTTTTGGTTTTTGTTTTTCTAAACCAGGAACAAAGAAATCCCAACTTAATTGTTGATTTCCCACTCTGAAACAAGATCCTCCTTACGCACCATCGATCTAACAGGATGCCATGCACAAAGGCAGATCTGAGCTCTGCATTCAGGGCAACCAAGGGGTGTCCTTGGAGATACATTTATCTTCTGTTCCTAGGTCATGCAGCCTTTACTCACGCTGGCACAGGGCTTTGCTTCCTTAGGGCTTCCACTGGGACTGCTGTCACTCTCCTGGATTAAAATACATATTTATACAAAGACAAGGAGGGAGCAGCAGAACGTTGGGGTGCAGCTCCAGAGATGGTAGAGGACATCCACAGAAAGGCCAGGCCACATCACCAACAGCTCAGAGTCCTTCATTAAAGATACAAGTCAAGGAAAGGGAGAGTGCAGCATAGATAGAAAGGAAAGAGACAGTAGCTCTCAAAAAGATGTTTGTTCTAAGAGAATGTTTCAGAGCTCCAAGGGAGAAAAGTGGAAGCAAACTGCAGGCAAATCTACTCACAGGTATGGATTTGTATCTCTCTCTTTCCTGCATTCATTTGTACAGCAGACTGTGTGTTTCAAAATACTTTCCATTAAAAACAAAACAAGAAAAGAACAACCACCAAAGAAAAAAAACAAGAGGATACGGGAGTTGACTGACATCTTATTTCTCTGTGTTTGCATTTTTTTGCCATGCAGGGCATAATCTGGTTCTTAGGGAGTTAATGCACCTGCCATTCTGGTGCTGACAAGCAGTTTTTCAGTGGAACATGGAATTTTATTTATTTATTTATCTAAGGAGTCCTGAAGATTGCACTCAGGAGACTCCTCAAGTACTGCCAATAACGCACAGGTACCAACACATGTACATTTTTTGACTGCACTATGATTGATGGTGCTTATTTGTGGCTTGCTGCCTAAACCTCTCTTTTTTCCTTTGCTTTGTATCTGTCTCCCTTACTAGGGCTTTTCTGTGTATGGTGGTTTTTTTAAATAATAAAGACACTTTAGCTATTCGGGCTGGGGAGGGGGGAGAAGCAGGGGAGGAATGATTTATCTGGTGCCTCTGTTGTCTTTGAGCTGCTCTGCAGAGACTTTCAGAGCAGTGGGTGGTTGGTGGGGGATCAGAGATGTCCTGGCAGGAGGGTTTTGGGCAGAGAAACCAGAGCTGGGGGCACAGCCTGGCCAAACACACACTATGGGCTGGGGGACACAGAGCCCCTAAGGGGATCTAGGCAAAATCAGCCCTTGTTTTCCTGCTCCTTCCCAGCCTTCACCTCCTTGAAGTGGTGAGTCTGGGGATGAGAAGACCACGCAGAAGACAAACCAGCAGAAGCCTGGGGAAGTCCCCCTAGAGCAGACACTTGGATCTATGAAAGGTGGATGGACAACCATTAACAACGGAGCCCTAATATTTCTAAGGCTTACAGCAAACACACGGGGACTGTGGAGCTGAGTGCTGCTTCTCCTTCACAGCTGCCCAACTGTTCCATCACCCTTCCTAAGCCCCCTGCACCTGCTCAGTGCACTGGTGAGAGGCAGGTGGGTGTTTTCCATTGCCTTGCATGCAGGTTAACAAGCTACTTCTCTTTCAAAGCAAGAAAATTGATCTGATGAGAGCTTAGGCATGAAGTGCCTGGCTCGGTGCCGCGGGGACCAGCTGCACAGCCGGATTGGAAGAGATGAACACCTTGTCCGTGTTGCAGCTGAACCCTGAGCAGCTGCCCTCTCCATGCAGGATGGAGTAACACTGCAGAGCAGAGCCAAAGGGAAAAGGTGGAAGAGAGCTGATTTCCCACTTTATCAGCTTTAAGGGGACAATGGGACTCTAGGACAGAAATTCAGGCGCGTGCAGAGGGAAGGACGGACACAACTGAGTGTCTTACTGCAAACAAGTAACAGCTGTTACTTGTAACAACTGGACCACTGTAGCATCATGACAAACAAAAGAATACTGCAACAGATGGAGCAGAACCACTAACACAGTGTATAAGCCTGGGAAAGATGAAAACTTCTTCCCAGACTTTTGCAAGTCAGGAACAACTCCAGGGCTAGCACTATGCCTTTAAAGCTGGCTGGTGAACAAGCAAAACACCACACTGACTATCACGCAAACCTAACCAGAAGCATAAAACATGCATATAAGGTTCATGTTGTCCTTTCTTTCTTCATGCATCTGCTCCCAAAAGAAATCAGCCAACAGCCAGAGTCCCCAGAGCCCTTCCCCAGCTCAGCAGCCCACAGGGAGCTGATTAAACCCCACAGAAGCTCTGTCCATCTTCCCTTGAAGAGGTGTTGAATTCCTAAGGGGAAATGTTACTGCCCAGTGCCTCAGGCCACGTACACAAAGGCTGCTGTTCTGGTAGTGGTCAATGCACCCAATTCCCCCCTGTACTTTCTCAGGGCGCTCACCATGCAGATGGCTTCTCCACATCCACCCACTTCACTGGGTGTCCCATGGGTAAGGCAACACCTTGGTCCAGCAGGTGCAAAGCCAGATCCAGCACTGCTGCTGTGCTGGGAGATGTGCCTGGACGTGCTTGTTAGACTTACCCAAAAATCTGCAGTTACTTGCAGTGGGAGGCTACAAAGTAGTCAAACAGTACCATCTGCAGGGAGGAGGAAAAGCTGCACCAGGTGCCTGGCAGCCAGGAAAGCTGTGACTCCAAATAGAGTGGGTTCTCACTGCACAATTGCCAGCTGGTGTTGCTCACATGAGAGCAGGTTAAACAGAAAGGCTTCTCTTAATTAAATAAACAAGTAACAAAGCAATCTTCAAAACTTAAAGCAACCCAAATATCAGAAGCACAGAGAGGCACAAACAGAGTGCACTGCATGCTGCTCCAAGGACCATGCAGAGGACCCAGCACGCTCATGGAAGATGAAGTTTGCACAGTAGGTGAGGGCATAGCTGTGCAGGGATTCAGTAGATCAGAGACAGAAAGACTCACACAGCACGAGTGTGAGATCAAGCATCTGGCTCCCCAGCTGACTGCAAGTGAGGGAGGTTTTCAAAAGCACTCAGATGTCACATGGGTGATTGAGTCACCTGGGCTGTACAATGGCAGCAAATGACTCCTGGGTTTGCGTGGCGCCCACTGACAAATTTCCTGGTAAAAGACACCTCCTAGATAGAGAACGTAGTATAAACACAGACATAGCAAGGCTAGTTCATTGCAAATGATGAGATTTATCCCATTAGAACCCTAAATGAAAGGCGTTTGTAAACTGCACACCTTAAGAAGTCACAGTATCATTAAGGTGTGCAGTGGGGTGCCCACAGCTCCCCTAAAAGATGAATCTCTTGCTCACCTGCTTTATTTCCTCCCATGGAGCAGCAGAAAGTAACCAGAGCAAAGCCTGTCACTAGTCACATCAGCTCACCCAGAGCCCCAGCAGGGCATGGTGGGACCCATCAGTAGCTGCCAATAACCTTCAGAGAGCACACAGCACAGAAATCCCATTGACAGGGCACAGAGATATCAGGGTGACCCCCACCGTTCCAAGCCCACAGACACTACCTGTTATGTGCAACACATGTAGGTGATCTGAAAATGCTTATTCCAGGGTGAAAGATGTTTTTTATCAGCTTTACAATATTTTAGCAAAAGCGATCATCTCTAATTAATGTTTGAATTCAAAGACACTTACTGAGTTAAAAGCTGAGGCCCAGAGAGATCAGGACCCCGCATGATGCAGTACACTAAGAAATGTCTCCAGCAGGAATAGGGAATCAGCCCTGCAGCAGATCTCTCTGTCAAGTCCTTTAATCCTTCCACACCTCCTGATCTGAAATCAGAATAAACACACGTTTTCTTATGTCCTGCTGGTATAAGCTGCACAGTTTACCTAGCAGGGACACACTGCCCTGCAGTCCCCCCCATATCCTCAAGTCCTGACCTCAGTGGCTCTGTGGTCCAGGCTGCATCCAGAGAACAATTGGAGTCTGTGAGCTAATGGGAGAGCCAGAACCCACACTGCTTCTCTTCCTGGTAAACCTGCAAAGGAGGAAAAGGACACGCATGTTTCATTCAAAGAGGTGAGCAGAAAAAGGACCAGGTACAGCAGCAATGGCCCCTGCAGCCAGCAAAGCATTGTTTGGGCAATTCAAGAAAAAGGGATGTGCTTTTTAGCTGTTAATTTGTGGCGCTTCCCCTAAAACCACCACCACAATAATCCTAAATAGCTGCAGCTACAGCATTTATTGCACATTATGGCATCCGAGAAAGTGCTGACAGGGACAGCTGACAACTGCTCTGCGATGTAATTCACACCATAACATCAGCTCCCAGGATCCTGGATTTCTCATTGAAAAATGATGTGATGCTTTTTTGGAAATTCACTGCCATTTTAACTGATGGAGCCTTGCACCAAACAATGAGGCCTCCACCAAACCAGCTCATGGTGAGAGTTTATCAGGGGTTTACCTCTTTACTTAATAGATAAACCTGAGATATTCTTCACATCGTGTAGTTTATCTAGACTACAGTCTCTTTGAGTCAGAGACCATTCAGTTGCAAAATACAGCCCTTATTGCTGGTTTAAGTTCCTGCTTCAGTGTCAGCCTGGCAGAGTTCTCCTTTAAACTCAGCTGCTCCTGTTAATAATGATACAAAGAGTTTTCTTGAGACAATATTAGACACTGTGTGCTCAGCTGCAACTTCAAGTTCTGCTCATGGAAAGAAGGCTTTACAAAAGCAGACAGATACTTCTTTCAAAGCTGGAAATCACAACCTGAATGCATTTGGAAGGAGCGCCTTCGATAACCTGGGGCTGATGGCACTGAGTTGCAGCACACCACAACCCACTACTTGCTGAGCTGCTGCCCTGTCCTAGACAAGAAAATCGAGGCACTGAGTGAGATCTGTGCTCCATGCTGACTTCTAAGTGCTCTCTCCCACCAGTTCATGCTATCCTGACACAGTTTTATCTTTGCTGCTGAAAATGACAGCTCCCTGTATCAACACTGCATGGTATATTTAATTCATTTTAGCACAATTGCTGGTCCACAGCATTTAAAGCTGCAGCTCGTGTTCAGTCTGTATCAGTTTAACATGCCAGCACCATATGGCATCCTATAATCAGCTGCAGCACTGTACTTCAAACCCACTGCTGCATTTATAGTATTATTGTATGCTGCACAAACACCAATATTTAGAAAGAAAAATGTCCTTTTTATTGGACTCCTGCTGATCTTCCAGCTGTGAGCCAACACACGCAAAGAGTTTCTCCTTCTTTTCTTTTACATTCAAGAAAGAGCCCGAAGCATTTGTAAAAGATCTCACATCTGAAAGGTACGTTTTGTCCTGCCCCAGTAGGTCTGTAGGACTGCGTTAAAATGTGCTTTTTTATTAGATGAATTGCATCATTAAATTACATTATAAAAACCAAAAATGCACCATTAATTTTCAAAAACAATAGTAAATACATCTCATTTCTGATACATGATTCTGCATTTAATTTTTGCCCTGGGCCACGTTTTTCTAACGGGCTGACTGTCTCCCATTATGCAGACTATACAAATGGAGCTAAATTGCTGAAGTTGGGGGAGATCTGTTGGATGGGGGCAGGGAGGTATCGGCCAAACGTCTAATGTGAAAATAAATGAATTTCTAATCGGCTGTTGCAAAAAGAAAAATTACTTTTTGATCTCGGCTCAACCAAGCAAGAACCTCCCGAGCTCGAGTAATAAGATGCAATGGCATTGTGTAGGATGCAGAGAGAGACAAAAGGCCAGACAGAGAGACAGACAGACATAGCAGTAAATTAGGTTAGCGCATTCAGTTCTGTATGAGTGGCATTTCTTAATTAAATGGACAGAAGTTGCACGGAATTCGAGCCTCATTGCTGCAGGGTCTTCCCTGCTAATGTAGTTCTGACTCCGAGCATCCATAGACCTCTCTTATTGGGGAGAGAAAGTGAGAATTAGAAGCAGCGCGTCTGTCTGCACTCCAGCATGTGAGCAAGGGGACAGGAGCAGGACAGAAACAACAGCCTCAAAACTTAGAATGGAGGCTTGAAGTGCACCAAATCAGGGCACGAGCAACTCCCAAAGCATACACAACCAAAAAACATTATTTCACTCTGTTGTTATTAGGGAAAGCCAAAGTGCAGTGTTTCTCCTGACTCCTTGGTGTGTCACCATCCCACTGCCTTGCTCAGCCCTACCTTCCTGCAACTGTCTTACAACACCCCACAGCACCCCAGTCCCACCCATAACGTGCTGCAGTGCCTCACAGCACCACAGTCCTGCAGGGACAGGCTACGATGCATGGCCCAGCATCAGGAATGAGGCTGTGATTTGCTGCATGTTTCAGAATCACCTTCCTGCTCCAACCTGCACCCCACCCACAGTACCCAGAGAGTCCCTGTGCACCAACACCCTGAGCTCCGAAATACAAAGGGGATGTTACTGAGCCCTGGGGCTGAGAGCTGAACATTCCACAGAGGACAAGCAGGGAAGAATCAGGGTTTATAAAGCCAAGTCCATCAAAAGAGCTTTATGAGCCATTTTCTCCTGCTGCCACCTACCCCTAGTAAAAATTACTGTGTTCTTTATGGTAAGAATGAAACCTACCTAGTAAAATTGACAAAAGCTGTGGTGTTTAGGACTGTAACTATAGAATAATGCAGCAATATTATAAGGTAGTTATGGTTCAGTATCGTTTTACACATAAAAAGGTTGAATCCTGCTTTTCGTAGGGAAAAGCACACAATAACTGCACAGAATTATATCAGTCTGCACTTAGCGCTACCGTAAATAGTTTACAATTTATATTAGTGATCTTTTTTATCAGGGTAGTGATGAGGGGTCAGTGCAGATTGAGGTCTCATGCAGTTTCTTTTCCAGAATCAGCAGCCAGGTCAGAACGCTTGGGTGAAGGCAAGGAGAACACAGACCGTGATGCAGCCTGAGATAATCCTCACACTTAGTGCTGGTTTGGGGGGAAGGGATGGGATAAGAAAAAATTAAGTGAAAACCTTCAGAAGAGGGAGAATGGAAATCAGAAACAAAACCAGAAAAGAAAACAGAGAAGGAGGAAACATGGAAACAAATGGAAAAATCCAAAGAGATCTGCTGCTTCTGTTGATCTGGTTAGCATTAATACACACACGTGCACACTGTGATGTCACTGCACGCTCTGCCTCCCAGAGCAGGAAGATGACTGATGGCTCCGTATCTCTTAAGTTAATGACCCGGCTCCTGCCCTCCATCCCCCCAGTGGCACACAGTGATGATGCACCGCTTTTATCAGCTGCTAATGGATGAAAAATATCTACCACATATTATATTATAACTGCACCCTCCCGTAACCTTCTCAGGCTGTGACAGGAGCCACTCTGCTCCACACCACCCAGACTGAAAACTTTTGTGTGAAATAAAATATAGACTCATACAATCATAGAATGGCCTGGGTTGAAAAGGACCACAATGCTCATCCAGTTTCAACCTCCTGCTGTGTGCAGAGTCACCAGCCACCAGCCCAGGCTGCCCAGAGCCACATCCAGCCTGGCCTTGAATGCCTGCAGGGATGGGGCATCCACAGCCTCCTTGGGCAACTTGTTCCAGTGCGTCACCACCCTCTGGGGGAAAAACTTCCTCCTAATATCCAACCTAAACCTCCCCTGTCTCAGCTTAAAACCATTCCCCCTTGACCTGTCACTATCCACCCTTGTAAACAGACATACCCCCCTCCTGTTTATGCTCTCCTTTCATATACTGGAAGGCAATATGCAACAAACTGATGCAACAACTCAGTGGTATGAGTAGAATGGTGTAGAGGTGGGCACACTTACCTTGTGAAAGTGTTCGAGGTTAAAATATGAAAGCCTCCTCGGTACCTGGGTGGGAGAACTTGAAAAAGAAGAAAAAAGAAAGAAATTGAACTTAATGCAAGTCATAAGTAAGAAACACTCCAAGCAAAAGCATCGCTCAAAAGGATCCATTCCTGGGAGAAATCCACATTATAATCTATCAGCATTTCCCCCAAACTAGTTTGGGCTGATTTGCCTCTGACCAGCTGGAGGTGAGATGAAGCCAATGGCTGCCACAGGTGGCAGTGATTACAACTGCAGTGCCAGCTGGGCAAATAGAGCACAGACAGCTGTAGGCAACTGAGGAATTAGGGGCCCAGGGTTTGTCATTCTCCTGCCCTGACATGGAGCAGCAAGGCTGGCAGCGAGCTGCACCAGCACTACTGCAAACCCAGTTCCTCATCTCCCTACAGAGAGACACCTTAAACACAGCATCTAAGCCAAACGCAGAAGGAAAGCAGCCTCTCTGCTTTGGAAAGTGGCTGTGAGATCATCTCAGCCCTTCTGTGCACACAAGCTGCCCTAGCAAATAGCTCCTAAAATGCATGCTTTCAAATCAATGGCACCTACTCATTAGTCATGAGTGTGACAGCACATGCACCACCCCTCTTATTTCACAAATGTGAAAGAATATTTAATATGTGAACAAATACATATATTTTTTTAATTGATTAAAACCAATTCCAACTGCAAGGCCCCCCCAGGAGCAGGAATGGCACTGCAGTGAGACAAGTGGAAGCAGCACAGCAATGCACTTGCAAGCATAAGTCTGATCCTCAAATGGATTTTATTTCATTTTTGAGCAGACTCTTTATTTTTAGGATGCATATTAATGACCCTTAAGCAGATTCAAAATCAACTTGTTTATTATTTCTTTGAATCCTTAATGGCATTTACAGGCAAATAAATCCAGTTAATGCAATAAAAGGATTTATCGCCCCCCAAATTTACACCAACAGTTTAATCATAACACCTTTCCATCTGACAGACTTTCTTGAGAACAATTTGCCCCACGATTTGTCAGCAAGCAAATGGCCTTGTATAAATGCTGGGAGAAAATAAATGCTAATACGTAGCACAGTCTTTCATTCTCCTAATAGCCCAGGGAGTTTAAGGGAGACAGACTTATTTACTCACAGTAGGAAGTGTGGTGTAATAAATTATCACCATTATGGGCCTAAATAAGTCTCTGACAGTGACAGAGCCAAAGGTGGAAGAGAAGTGAAGGGGGACGATGGCATCCTGAAAATTTACATGTCACTAAGTGGGTGTGCAATGGCATGCATAGTAGCAATAGCACCAAGGGATTCATGTTCAGGATCCATAAGGGAGCATTGGAAGACACTCTTTACACTTTAAATAGCCTTCCAGGGCTGTCTTTTCTAAAGAGAGGCCATTTCATGAGCATCCCCTTTCTTGCATTGCATGCTGGCTGGAGGAAGCTGACCTTCTGCATCTGAAGCCTGCATCTCACTTCCTCTACCTGCAGCACATCATGGACAGGGTGAAGGTCACTCTCTGCCCACGTTATACCACTGCAGCATCCTCATAACACCTGGTAGCAGCCAGAGCAGGGGCAGGACTGGAGAAGCCCTCTTTGAACCCCTCAGGCTGGTCTAACACATGATCAATGCCAGTTCTGAAAGGTAAGCAGCCCTGTCTTGGATATCCAAGTGTTCTTATGGACTTCGCAGGGAGTGGCTTGAAAATCTTATCTGCCTGCCCGTAGCCAGCACAGCCAGTTCTTAGCTCCTTCAGAAGACACCTAGACACCATAAATAACAGGAGGTGCTATGGGCAAAGCAGCAGAGCAACAGCAAGGAGCAAACAGAAAGGCAGCATTCCCATCCCCAGACAACTCCTGGGGACCCTCATTGGATGCAAGGCACAGACAGGAGCCAAGGACCCCCAAGCCTGTCCTTGAAATGAAATTTGCTTATTGCCATAACAACAGACTTGTGTTGCCACAATAAAGACAAGCTTTGGGTACCTCACACCTCCTCCCCTTATTATTATTTCTTTACTTTTGCTCCTTTTTTTTTCCCCCCCTTCTTTTCCTTGTGTCCCTCTCTACAAAGAACCCCTCATTTCTCTGAACAAATTGCCCACAGCTTGCTTTCCCATACATCACAGAGTGAGGACCGGGCCTTATCAACATTGCTCTGCTTTTCCCATCTATTACCCGGTTTGTTTGCACTTTTATCCCATCGTCCTTGCACAAGGGAGAAAACATCCATCATCTGTACATCTGCCAGCTGTCACGGGGCTGTCAGCGCTGTGACAGCCAACATGACAAAACTGTTGTAACGCTGCACCGGCTCCGGGGCTTTGAGTTGAGATTAAACATCGTGAAAGACAAAAAAAAGGGAAAAAAAAAAAAAAAAAAAAAAAAAAAGGTAGTATTCAGAGCTATGGATGGTAACAATACATAAATGAAGAACTGCACTTTGCACAAAGAGGAGAAGGAAAAAAGAGAGTGAAGAATAAGCTGAGAGGGCCCTGCTTTTCTGCACAAGCATTTAAGTTAAGCAGCATCTCACCTCTATCACCCATTTGGCCACTACTAGAGTAGAAAACAGTCCTCAAGTTGGACAATGGCCTCAGGATGGAGGTGGGAGAAAAATCAGCATACGATAACCAGAGTATAACGACCTCAGGGCATTCATGACCTGCCCAGAGCACCCAAACACCAGAGCAGGGCAGAGGGAAGGCAGCAGGGCTGCTCTGCTCCAAACAGATACACCAGCACTGCTGTCAGCAGCCATCAGGCAGCACTCACAGCCAGTTTGCTTCCAAACCTGTGGGTCTCTTTTATAGGTAATACAAAAATAGAGCTTGAAAAGTAGCCCCATGCTAATTTACCAATTGATTCAGAATAAATAGGCTGAAGGTTGCAGCCTGGGGATATTAACAACTAGAGATTTTAGGCTGTACTTACATTTCAGAAAGATTCATTTTGCAACCAGAAGAGCATCTAACCGGGCAAGTGTCATTAATGGTTTCATTTCTTCAGGCCTTGTTAGAGGACAAGGTGAAGCAAGACTCAGCCCAGTACTGATTTGCAGCCAACAGCTGCTGTTGCAGCCTCCCACATCCACAGCACAACACCAAACCCCTTTGGGACCAGCACCTCCATTCCCTTGGGCTGTTGAACTGACAGAAGTACACCAGGGTTCCTCAGACCAAAGATGGGGCCAGTGAAGGGCAGACATCTTCCAGATCCTGGGCACCACAGGGCAGATCAGTGGGCAATAACAGTTCCCAGGTGCTAAGAGGGAAAAGGCAGAGCATGAGGTCAACAGACAGCTAAGCAGCAAATCTTAAAGTAGGAAAATGGAGGCATTTTTCCATCATATAACATGTTAAACAGTGGAAGTTATTCCCACATTGTACTGTGGAAGTCACGAGCATGCATATGTGCAACTCAATAAATTCTCAGAAGGAAAATCCATCAAGGGCCATTAATAATTGTGTTCCTGTTGGCTTCTAAGATCCTCCATAATAGATTGCTGGAAGGATATACCAAAAGAAACACTATATGTATATAACACTTACACTGATCCACTTCTGGCCACAGCGGACCCCAGGTCTGAGAGAACAGCCATATTTTGGTTGTTTTTCAAACCTCTAATTTCCCTTATCTCTTTAAAAAAATCACTTAGAAACAAAAGCAATTGAATTTAGTTTAAAAGTAACATTCCTTTCCATTCTTTCAAAGTAAGTATTGAATTGAAATATTCTCCAACAAATATATTCAGGTGCTATTAAAAATCAAAATGAAAAAGTAGTTCATTGGAGATGGCAAAGGCCGTATCACAGAACTGGATGTAAGCTTGTCTGTCTGCACCCATCAGTTTTGCAGTTAAGTACTTGTTTAATGCAAGACTGTCTCACCTATTTTGCTTTCTTATATTCAGGGATAGGCCAGGCACACCAAGCTGTCCATCTAGAACAAAAAAAAAACCAACTTGATTTACAAAAAGTTAATTAATTAACCAGCTTTTATAATATCAAGGCTCACCCTTCTCAGAAGTAAGTCCAGAAGGTTTAATGACAAAACCTGTTACCAAAGTGTATTGGGGAGAGAGAAGAACACCACAGCCTGCTGCCACCGCTCCCTCATCATCCTGAGGATCAAGTCCAGCCAAGGTGCCACACAAACTCAGATTAGAGTTAGGGGTTGGGGAACTACAGCTATTGTAGTTTAGTCAAAGAGATGCCTGACGTGGTGGCTCTGTAGGAAATAAGGATTGTTATGGTTAAGAATGCATGGAAAAGCTTGTGTGTTCCTTTCCCCAACAACTTTTAGTGTTGCTGCTAAATAAAAATCCATTTTTATTCTTAAGGGAGCTGAGCAGAGAGACGTTGTTTTACATCCTGGCTTTTGCCACTGATGATGTATGTTCCTTTTACAAACTTATCTCTGGGTTTTTGCTCAGTTTATAAGCTAGGAGCAATCTTTCTTTCCTAAAGCTTCCTTCTCTCACAGTCTGGAGGAACCTTGAGATTTCCTGCCGGTGATTTAAAGGGCTATAATACTCGCAGGCTAGATTTGTTTTAGTGTCCATAAAACTCAAAAATTTCATAAAACAATTGGTGAAAATAAAATTACCAAAAAATGATGTACTGCCAGCAGACTGTATAATAGTTACGGGGGAAATGGAGAATATGATTCACTGGGGTATAAAAATGACAATGTATTTATTGCAGCGCAGTGACAAGAAACTAATTTGTCCCTTTTACTTTTCAGACAGGGCTTGAATTCCGATTTTTCTCTCTCCTCTGGTAGCGATGTGTTGGCTCTACAGCCACTCAGCTGCAGGGGCAGATGCAAGTGATCATGTTGTTGCAAGAAGAAACAGCAGCAAGAACTGACACTGCAGAGTTAAAGACTCGCGAAGGCTGCAGAAATACTACAGCTACAAACAACTGGGACTAAAATAAGGAGGATTTCGCACCTCAAAACAGAAATCAAATCAGCCTTTTTGGGTGAGTGAAAAAAGAGTTCAGCTCACTCTCCTTAACTCCCTTTGACTCTCTCTCAATCTCTCTTAAAGACTGGATTATTTAATAGGTACAGAAAGTTCAAACATCAGGAAAACCCAGCGCTGGTCAGTGAGAATGCTTGGCACGATCAAGCTGACAGTACAGAGTAAACCAACTTCAAATTCCTTCTTTGGCGGGCACTTTCAGGTGATAGGACAACTAGAGCAAATGTCAAGTGTTAACATGTTCAAAAGATCAGGTCCTGGAGAAGAGGTGAGTACCTTGATGCCTTGGACTGCACAGAAAGGTTCTCTCTGCCCCACAACAAACCTTTATGTGTCTGCTTCCTATCAAACACAGAGCTGAAGGCAATAGCTCTGGTCTATTTCCCATTAGCCCCATGCCATAAAGTGCTTCCACCAGCAGGCTTTGTTCTTGAAAGCCCCAGAACAGAGCAGGATTGAGACCAGGAATGTATAAACCAGGTTTTGCGAGGCAAGTGAAGTGGATAAACACATTGCCCATGTCACTGTCCTAAAATACACCATAAAAATGCCCTAAGTTATCTGTGTTTTGGGGATGGAATGAAAAGCTTACATTTTTTTTCCAGCTTGCTCAGGTCTCTGAAGTTAATAAGTTCCTGTAGATTATAAAACCCCAGAACAGGATTTCAGTGCAATTTCAATTTGTTGTTCCATTCCTTGCCATTAAATACATTTGGTTTTAAGAGCCCCCATACTCCCTTCAGTCCCCAAAGCATTGGGCACATCCTGCTGTTTGGTCCTGGCCCGTAACACCATAAGCTCTCTTGGGCCCCACCAAAACCTGTAAGCACTACTGCACAACACAAGGCACTGGACCACCTCTACATGGACTGGTTTACAGGCTGATGTTCTGGGGGCAGCTCTAAAAACATGAATGTAAGGAAATATAGCTGGAAGAGGCCCTGCACACCAGCCTGGTGAGCAAAGTCTTAATTCACATACCCAAGAACCTGGTGCTTGACACCACTCACCAACCTCTAGGCAGCAAATGTGACCAAGCAAAACAGTTTAGTTAGGGAAAGAAACCAGTACTGGCCTCTTGCTGTCTTCACAGACCTGACACCAATCTGTGCAGTCTGTGTATGATGAGTCCATGGTGGTTATCCTCCCCACAGAGTACTGTGATGATGAAGCTCTCCCTCTGCTCCTGCACTTGGCCGCCCTTTCTTCCCCTTGAAGAGGTTTCTCCTCAAATGTTATTGTATTTGCATTATTAATGTCACCGTCTGAGTTCCTCAACCTACTTACAATAGCCCTTAGATCCCAATTTATTATCCAAATGCCAAGAGTCTCATTATCACAAATGAACTTTGGGAAAAAGGAGAACACATACACAATGGGCTGAGCTTATTTGCTCAGGTGGCATCTTTTAACTAGTGAAAAATCTTACCTCTTTAAATCACGTGGCCCCAGATAACATCTATCTGCTCACAACCTGGTAACTGCTGGGAACGGGGTTGATGATCCTCCCTGTCACAACCGACAGCCTCCAGAACCAGGATCCATTCCCTGAGGCTTTGTCTGAAATAGCTCAAATTTCTCAGCGTTAAAGCAATCTCCATCTGGAAATAAAGAAATAAATAAGGAAATCTGTGAATTTCTGGACTGTAGATGAATTTCCTAAAAGACATAGGATACATGCATATGGGCCTCAAGATTAGCGTGCTGTTCCTCTTGCTGTCATCTAATTTTGCTCAAATAAAAAGGAATAATGTGTTTTGATTAGATAATGAAACAAATGACTTCATTAATTTAATGTGTGCTACCGTACAGACTGCAATCCCACGACATACAGAGCAATTTTGTGATCAGACAGGTCAGTAGCAGATTGGTTGTGTCACATTAGTGCTGGGCAAAAACTGTGAACACAATACTTGGATTCACATATGTAAACTATTAGTTGGGTTATGGAGTACTGCTGCACACAACTTTAAACTTTATAGATGAAAAAAAGCTTTCATACCATTAGGATTTTATAGTCCCAAGTTTCATGGGGGAGAACTTGATAGAAAGGCGTGAACAGAGCTGAAGCAAATTCACTAAAGATGTTACACACCTCCTTAAAACTGCACGTGTTTGGGAGTTCTGCTGGGCTTAATACTGAGCAACAGCCCTAGAAATCCTTGTTATTCCAACTGATGTTTTGCTTCAGAGAGTTTTGGTCCATCCACACACAGGATGGCGTTTCTGACAGAGATTTGCAGTGTTGGAGCTAAGGACCAACGCCAGCATCTCATGTTTCATTTGTGGATGGACACAGCTGTCAGGCAAACACCAGAATGGTGTGGTGGAAGATGGACTTTTCAGATTATGACATTATCTGTCCCTTCTCTTCTGGCCATGTCTCTTAGGAGCTGGGACACTCACCACCATGCAAAACCTCCCACTGTCACATCACGTCCTGCCCCTTCAGAGCCTGGAGTCCATTTCCTTAATTCCAGTTGCAGAATTTCCTACAGCTGCTTCCAGCCTTTCGTAGTGGAAATTAACCATGAAAAACCATTTCTGCAGCTCACAGTTCTACTGCTTTGGCTTGCATTGGATTTGCAAGTGAAGCAACTCTAGAGGAGGAGAGCAGAGTTTCAGATATTTCTGCTGTAGCTGATGGCAGCTGTTCACCAATGTCTTACTTAGACCTGAGTTTTAGGGTGATAAAAAACTATGTTTTTATTTGCCTTCTAGTTCCCGAGTCTTTACAGTGGAACCAGATCACGTTTTAAAGGAGTTAGTAGAAATGCTTTCAAACAGAAGCCAAGATTCTCCAGCAGCCATTTGCCTCCAGGAGCTGGGACTATAAACACAAGACCAAATATCTCAGTAGAAGTACAAGCAGGCAATGCTGTCTCCTTTCCAAAGCTTTAAAAGGTATTAAAAGCTCTGGTCACTAGAGGATGTAAACCAAATACTAAAGGATCTGTGACTAGAGATCCTATTACACAAATTGATTTGCACAGCTCTAATTTTATGGATGAAGCTCAAAAAATAAATATGCCACGTAAGGGGCTATTGATCAGCTCACCTGGGGCAAGTAATCCTTGCATCGATGGGCACTGGCAGAAGTGAATGAGCCGTGTGCCAGGTGAGTACAAACCCCAGCAGCTGAGCTGGGCTTTGTGGTTGTAAGATCCAGGCAGGTCCTCTCTTTGACTTCATGGCCAGATCCAAGAAATTCTGCCTGCTTTTTCTCTAACTGCTTCACAATTCTCTTGGAAGGGAAAAATAAGAAGAAGATGGATAGAGGAAGTTGGCTTTACTGTGACAGTTTCAGACCCAAAGCAGCTCAATGGTTCTGCTCCATTTGCCAAGAATATTGATTTTTGGTCAGCCCAAAACTCTTTAACACCCCCAAAGTGCCACAGAAAGTTGTTGAATTAATTTGCAGTTTCTCACCCAGGTTTCGCTCTGTCTGACACCTCATGTGCTCAACAGGAGGAAGGGATTTCCTCTTGCAGGGCTGGTGTACTGCGAGGAAAAGTTCGTTGTAAGATGGAAAAGTTCAGGAAGAAGATGAAGGATCACAGAGCTGGAGGTGCTCGGGGGTAGGAGGGTCCTGCCCAGGAGCCCTGTAGACTTTTAAATGAGGTAGATCAAGAAACACCTTGCACAAGTGTAGAAGATGTTCTCCTTTCTTCTTATCTCTTTCTGCACCTAAATAATGCGTCACTTATATTCATCCAGTAAAGACTGAGCAAAAATACGAGCAACCAAACAAGGAAATGCATTCTGTAGGAACATCTCAACACAGATAAATGCAGCCTGAAGTCTTTTTATCTCTGTACATCAAAGATGCGCTCAGAAAGTCTCATCCCTGGGCTTTTAATAGAGCACAAACCTCCCCACTCCTGGGTCCCAAATCCTCAGTGCTGTACATGCGTCCCTTCATTTCTTGAATACTTGCTACCCTTATAAACTGTAACACCAAGACACATCCAGTCCCTGAGCAGAGATGCTTGAATTTACAGTGCTTTCATCTAAGTCATAACTTCAGCAGTTGCTTCAGAAGGAGCAACATAGGCTGTGTGATCACAGCTCTTCCCAAAACATCATTAAATTGAATTAGGAAAGGACTGACTCTTGTTGCTCATCAACCAATCTCTGTTTCTAGATGGAAGAGATAGAGACATTACTTATGAAGCAAAGGACAAAGGACTCAGTCCATCTAGTTATGGAAGTCTGGGAGATCAGCAAATGCTTTCAGTATGGTATGTCCTGCTGCATGTGCTGAGAACTGAGTCAAATCCTGACTGGCTTTTCTTTCCCACTGATGTAGTATTAATCACATCCTGATTATCAGGTGACTTCAAAGCAATAAGCATACTTCACTAGAGGATTTCCAAGAGCCCTGCCACCAGTCATAGCTTTTACATGATTTCTCCACGCTGTTCTGTAAAGAGCAAAAAGAAGCTGGGACTTTAGGACAACGTAAGGAAAGAGCCTCAGCTTCCAGGTCTGTATTGCACGTCAGAACTTCTAAAGCTCGGCTCATGGCACTGAGAATAAGCAGCCAGACAGTCCACTTAGGTTACCCCCGTGTGCACTCAGAGTCCTAAAAATAAATCTGCAAAATAAAAGCTCCAGTCTGCTGCACCAAAACACAATGGGCATCAAATTGCATTAGAATGTTTATATTGAGGAAAATTGCATCCTGCAAACTTAAATTATCTCTCTCCTCCCTCTCCCCTCCCACCTGCCATGGCCCATTTCCTATTATATTTTTCTAACAAACCAATAGATGCTTGAAATCACGGAAAGCCATAAAGAATTGGAATCAAATTAAGTCTACATTCTAACTGCATTAGGTGCTGTCAAGCATAGTTTACTCACTTTTCACAGTTCTATCTAGAGGCTAAACAATTTTGTACCCTTTCTCTACTAATCAAAACTGATTACTCTGATAATGGACCCCTGACGCTGAACACTTTATGAAGGTAAATTATGCCATATCGAACAGGAAGGGGAATGGAAAAATCACCCAGAGATAAATAGGCCTAAAGATGCATATATTGATCTTGCACTCATTCTTTCTCTCTCTTTCAATGCCTGCAATGGCTAAAGGTTTAATCAATACTTTCAGTGCTGTAACGCCATCTTTTATAATACCATCATAATTGGCCGTTACCACAGCTTGCCCTCAGATTGGCTTGTGCTGGGCCTTTCAGAGCCAAGGTCTTTTGTTTCTTCCCTTCCAGGGCACATAACTGCTGGGTGGGTTGAATGCAGCCCCGGCATTCTCCAAGTTAAACCCTCCTGGTGCACCAGGGCAAGGAGAAAAGAAATGCTCAGCCATCAGCTGAAGCTGCTGGGAAATTCAGCCAACAAGCATCTTCTAATTCACTTACCAAAAAAAATATTGAAAAGAAGAGAAATTACGGTCAAGCACGTGGATTTTTGATCCTGAAGACACAATATAGCCTTACTGTTCTGGAACTTCAAAACTCTTCCCAGCCCAAAAAGAAAGGATGGCTTTGGTTCATGAGACCTCCAGCAGCTAACAGAGCAGGTGGCTCTAGGGAAAGAAATTTTGATTAGGTGACTGTGTGGGATGAATTTCTATTCTGTCAAAGAACAAAACAGCTTCCCATTCCCATCCCAGCAATAACCAGCTTAGGTTCCCAACATGGTGCCCTTCCCTGATGCCTGTTAAGGCCTCACCTTGCTGAGCACAGCTCTGCACCAGCAATGGAAGCCTTTGCTATTAGAACAGCTCACAGAACCCTCCAGGTTCTGTGAGCAATATAGGCATGACATTTTCTATAACCTCAGGACAGGGCATGATATGAGCTCATGGAAACTTGAAGAGACCTCTTGGAAATCAGTAGGGGGAAAAGAAATAAAGTAGATAGAAAAATAAAAACAAGTCAGCATCTAGCTCTCTGCTGGATGCTCCAAGTATCTGCTCCAAGAAGTACAAGCAAATCCTGATACAATTCCTGTATTATGGCTATAAATGTTCCATAAGTTTCCTCCGCTTTATCTACAGATAGTTCTTGGATCAAGACTTGAAAAGTCTCCAATGTTGACACCTCCCCAGGTCTCCTGAAGCCAGCTTCTCTCAATGCAAGCAGCTCACTGGCCAGCCTTGATCAATGCAAACAGGGATCACAGCATCACCTCAGCACCCAGCCAGACACGGACTCCAACACAGCCATCCCATGCTGATGGCCAGGGCTGCTCACAGAGGCTCAGCAAGATAAATGCCCTCCTCCATGAGACAAGATGCCTATCCCACAAATCACTGCTCTATTCCCCCCACACCTTCACTTCCCTCTAACCCTCTTCCATTACTCATCTACTGGAAGAAAATGCAAAGAGTAATAATAATTAGACAAGTACAAATAGCCGGGCTGTGCCATGGCTGGCCGTTGTGCTAAATAATGGCCGTTGCTATACCAACGGGTGGGCCGAACAGCGGCCTAACACTGCTCACAGGCTCTGGCAGTGGCACATCATCTGTTATCCATTCCTTAGCCTGGCCTGGGCCACAGGGTGCTGCCGGGTCCCTTCCAGTTGGTTGGACCTGCTGCCTCTTACAGCTGATGTGCCAGAGGACTCTGTGCTGGCTGCAGGTCGAGCCACAGCTCAACTCTGCTTTGAAGGGGAAGGATGGGGATGGAATAAGCCCACTGAGATGGGGCCATTCATGTCAAAAAAAACCCTCAAAAACTTGGTAAATAGAGAGGGCTGTGTAGGAAGAGCTGGGCAGCCATATGGCATTGCCCTGGTTGGCTGGAATGCCCAGACGCAGAAGGGCACATATCACATCCACTTCCCAATACCTGTAACACAGACTGGCTAGACAGGGTCTCTCACAAACAGCCAGAAGTTGTAAGACACTGATGAATCAGCAGGAAGCAAGCTGTGGAGGGATTGATGACCTTGTCCTTTGAGACAGCAGAAAACATGCTACATTCCTCACACTTCCAGCCATGGGTCCAGCGCAGAGATCTTGCTGAAAACTTAAAATGCTTCATTATGTTGCAGACACACAAAAAAAGGACATCAAATAATGCTGGCTGTTGGATCTCTGAGCCCACATAGCCAAACAAAAATCATACGAGGTAGCAGTGCTTACAAGAACTCAGCTACACAAAGGTGGATGCTCTGAAGGAAAGCCTCTGTGTCAAAAGCAGACATAACAAGCTTTCTCTGTGGTTCTGCTAGCAAAATTAACAACAAATCAAGTTCAGACTGTTTTGGAAGAAGCCCATAGCAGAGGAATGATGCTCTTTGAAGGTCAGTACACACCTCCCAACGCATGTGATGCTGCGGGGCATCCCAGATCCAGCTGTAGGTGTCCCTGTTCATTGCAGAGGAGCTGGACTTGGTGACCTTTAAAAGTCTCAAATTACTCCATGATTATGATGCTTCTATGCATCACTATCTGTCCAACCCTTTAACGCCAGACAGCTGACAGCAAGAGGTTTTCACCTCTGAAATTCTGATTACTGGCTTTTCTATCACACAAAGAATCACATAATGGAGAGAGGAAGAAGTTAAACTATTGAATTTAATTTTATTAAACTACTGAAGAAGTATTTTGTGAACAAACAGCTGTTCCATCTCATAGTGAAGGTCATCATTTTTTTCCCCCCTCTAGGTTTTTATTTAACATTTTATTATGAGGCTTAGGGTTCACATATTGATTTAATTACTTTAATCTCTCTTTGCTCACTGATCTGTCCTTGCTGCATGTAAAATAGTCAATGTCCCAGTTGAAATCTGCAATGCGTTTCTAATGGTGATATTATCCATCACAATAAGCACCGCCTTCTGGTCTTAGGGCCTTCAAATCTGAATTTTAGGTGCAGCTGTTTCTAGTATCATAAAGAAACGTGATGAAGAGAGTAATGAGGTTAACCTTTCTTCCCAGAGCTGTATAAATTCCCTTCTCTGTCAGCTTCCTTCCTTTGCGGTCTCTTCTCTTCCCCCACTACAAAACCTCTTCAGAAGAACCTGGCAGTTTCTGTGCTAAAATTATTCATTGTGCAGATGCTTTTAGGATGCTACAACAGAGATCTCACATTCATCTGCAGCAAGCAAATTGGTGTTTGTTTTGTCTTCCTTTCCCTTCTTTACTCTACAAGGAAGGAGGACAAAAGCCATCAGTACCACCACAAGAGCCATGGAGAAGGAGCACTGCAGGAGCACTCATTTTATGTTGCCTCGATCCTGAGCACGATTGCAGCCTGAGATTCCTGAGCAGACTTATGTTGGCCCGATGGAGCCCTGCAGCCATTCCAGATACAGCTTTCAGAGCCACCAGCCCTCCCCAGCATCACTCATTCCTTGCTCCCCTCTGGAACAAGACCTGCTCAATTTGCAGCCCCCCTTTTAACACCATTTTTCACCTGTGCCTCTGCAAAGCAGCCTCGTCCCTTTTGCACTGAACGAGACAAAGAAGATGGTTAACAAGAATTTTTGCAGATCCATTTCATTTTTACTTTTAAGACCTTCGCAAACCAACTCATCTGCTCTCACGGGCTCCTTGCTGATACGTCTCACTTTATTAGTGACTTTGGCCTTGAGCGTCTCAGCTGTTTGATCAATACTGCAGGAGGTCAGTGATATTTTCTCACTTTTAGTGGCTCGCTGCCTTTAACTTTGTCACCTGATGAACAGCACTACCCCTGGAACGCTTATCTCGTATCGATTTTCTCCAGGCTCCTGCTGCATTTCCAGCCATCCCACCATTTCCCCCCCTGTCACCGCATGCCCATTTAATGTTAACTTATCCCCTTTCTCCCAAGCTCCTCGTTCTCACAGAGGATTTTTTCCCCCCCTCACACACACACACACTCCAGCAGATTGTCAAAAAAACAGCATTTCCTTTATCCACCTCTGACTCATTGCTATCCTTCAGCCCACGGTTGTTTGCCAGCTGGGCACCCACAGCTCTGCATTAGGATGGCTCAAGAAGAAGAGCAAAGGCCTCAGTGGAAGCCCCACATACTGTGCCTCCTCTACTCAGCTGAGTAGAAAAGATCATAAGCAAAACTTTACCGTCCTCACCCAGAGCAAAACCTTTTTGCTTGCCTCAGTAGTATGGAGAACAAAACAGCGTGCATTTCACGTGGGATGGAAAACCAACCAGCCATACCAGCAGCTTCCAAATGCAGCTCAATAAAACAATGTTGACTTAAGCCAAGTCCAGTGGAGTTCTTGGGAAGCCCCACAAAGCACAGGGCATTCGGTCACACCATAGAACACACTGCTCTGAAGCAGCTGGAATATGAGAAAGCCTCTCCAGCCACATCGCTGGCAGTAGGCAGCTGGTTATAAAACTAACCTGGTGCTGCCCAAGGAGAAAGTTCATTCCGTGTTCAGCAGTGGCACAGAAAACCATGTCCCCCTCCATCCTGCCTCATTTGCAGGGCTTCAGGGCTCCTGCTACACGAGCTCTACCAGGTGGGTAGGGGCACCACTCACATCACAGAACAGAACAGCCTGGGTTGAAAAGAACCACAGTGCTCATCCATTTTCAACCCCCTGCTGTGTGCAGGGTCACAAACCAGCAGCCCAGGCTGCCCAGAGCCACATCCAGCCTGGTCTTGAATGCCTGCAGGGATGGGGCACCCACAGGCTCCTTGGGGCAACCAGTTCCAGCGAACCATCCTCAGCTGAGAAGTGATTTCTGCTTAGAGATGAAGAACTTCAAAACAGCTCCAGGTACAAACAGAGGTACCTCCATTTAAAATGAGTCAATAGAACACCACAACAATTCATCTGGAGTAAAAAGTAAATTAAAAAAAAATCACAGCATCCAGTGGTTTTTGCATTCCAACAGAAAAAATACAAGGCAAAAAGTTGTTTCCTTTGATATTTAGCTTTTAAATTTTCAGGCCTTCAAATGCCCCCCTCCCAGCCACCCTAGATGCTCCGCTTGTCCTTCAAGCAGTTGTATCCACGCTCCCATCCCTCAGTAAGGCGTAGCCTTCTCTCCCCAGCATTAGACTCTCAGATTTAATGTACACGGGCTCTTTTACTCATCTAACAAGTTTATTCCTTTGTCAGGTGCAGCCTCATATCAGAGGGCTGTGTCTGAGGTGGTTACACAGGGAATTTATTGCTAGAACAGGTTTATTCTTACAACACCTACTCATTTATGCAGGCTCCCTCCTGTTTGGCATCCCTGTGTATAGCAACAGCTCTAGGCAGCAGTGAGCCTGCATTGCCCTCCTGCGGCCAGCCAGCTCTGAGAGCCCGCTCATTAATCATAGCAGCAGGAGTGTAAAATTCAATTTTACCTCTCCATTCATTCTGAGATAAGTTGAAGGCCGGCCTTGTACATATAAACCACACTTTACTTCATCAGAGCCCCGGTAACAAATGGAGTGTCTTCTTCGGGGAGTTTAACCATCAAAAAACACTGCGCCATTTAATTCCACGTGTGCCTAGGGTCAAAGCAGGAGCTCTTGGCATCAGCAAATGCTTCAGCCCTCAGCTGTGCAGTAAACTATGTTTTAGAGATTGTTCCTCAATACGAAATGATCAGTCCATTTATCTGCTCAAGCAGCCTGTCTCTTTGCTCGGTCTCCCAATATTTTTTCCGCTGACCTGATCTGGACAATAAACCAGAGTCATCTTAAGATATTCACCGTTCAATTTGTTACTTGAGTGCCCCTGAGCCCGGCTGTCCCTGCTGCCAGCACCACACACTGCCCAGCACCCACCACCACACTGTGTCTGCACTGGAGTCCCCGGCCCATGGGGGGAACCAGCACAGTGACATCACTCATTGTGCCCAGCTTACAGGCAGGGGCTCCCCAGCTGCAGTAATTGTACAACCCCAATCCCTGCCACATCCCAAAGCCCCCCCATGGTGCTCTTCTCTCTGCCTGCCCTCTCACACTGCATGCACAAGCAGCACTCACTCAGGGATGGGGTCCCTCAGCTGTTCACAGGGCTGCACTCACACTCCTAACTCAGTACACATTGGCTGTCTGCTATAGAGGAAACTGACGTGTACCCAGAGAATGCAGAGTGTCCCTCTTTATCTTTGAGTCCCTCCAGAGGCACTGAGTTTTACCTTCTACCAAAGAAATCAAAGCCTCGCTGCAGGCTCCTAAGTGGACGCATCAGGCATGGAGCCATCACATAGAGCAGGGATTTACTACCAGTCCATCCAGTCCCACAGACATAACGATGAGTCTTCCAGCAGTGTGGTACCACAAGCTAAATCCAGCAAGGCTCCCATGTCCTTACGGACCTCTGTACATGCACTAACAAAGGTCAGTGACATGGTATGACCACGTTTATCTGCCGCAGAAGGACTTTATAACCTGTGTGCACAACTATATCTATGTTGGACATCAGCATGCCACTGGCGCCTGGATTTCCAATTTTGGAGCTGGCACATGGATGTCTCTTTCACCTCACTGGAAAGGCTCTAGAAACTCCAGAAGGATTGAACTGAGGATTAGACACCTACACAAGGCTGCGGTGTCCACTGCAGGAGCCAGACATGCACAAGTCAGACCTCGCAGATCCCTGACTCACCCCCAGAGCCCTTTCATGCATGTAGCTGTAAATAACTAATGCAAGTTTACACTACAGTGATGGAGGGATTTAATCTTCAGAGATGTAAAAAGTGCATCCAAAACCACAGAACCATACTGGCTGTTCAGACAAGAAGTTTCTTAGTGAAGCTGCTCCTCATAATCATTAGTTTTCATTCACTTGCCCTTTTTCATTACACATTTGCCTCCATGTTGCCCCATATAGGAGTCCCATATTGCCTGTTTGGCACTGTGCAAGCACCAAGATGTTCACAGCAGCCTGCTGATAGCAGGAGCTTTCTCAATGCTTCCCACCTTCATTGCATCACACCAAGTACTTCAACCCAAGCAACACAGGTGCAGCAAAGCAAACAAGTCATGCCTGAGGCCTCACACATGGGTGGCACTTTCATTGCCTCACAAAGGCCCAGGGAGCTGGAGTGCTGTAAGCATGCACGTGTGTGCACAGCACAACCATGGAGAGGAAGCCTGAATGGCTGCACAGCAGCAGAGGGAGCCATAATTGGAATCCTTCCATGAAACCCAGCCTATTTGTGCGAAGAAATACAGAACATCTGCATGCATGGGGCCCAACGGCCTCCACCAGGTTTACATACCTGCCCTGTTTCTCCATTTGCTGGAATAGGAAGCCATTAACTTGCCCATAAGCTAGAAAATCACCAGACCTAGACTGAGTCACATGGATCTCTGGCTCTGATAAGCTCCCTTTTCAGTCTAAAGACACACACATAGGCTGATTTAGCACCGTTTTCCCATGCTTATCTGCAGTCTGCTTATTGCAACACACACAGAATTAATCAATCTTAAAAAATAAGTTTCATATCTTGAAGCTTAGATAACACTGCTCTGTGCATGTAACAATAACAGACAATTATTCCATGGTACATGCTAATACTAGTATTCTACTACACAGATGTTTTTATCATAAAGCACTGAGAAGTGCATATCCCTAAACATTTGATGTAGTTGCTTAAGAACTGGTCTTTCTTCAGATTAAACAGTTGTGACTGTTTTCCTATCCATTTAACAGAATCCTTTTTGATCTATAAGAAACACATTCCAAATAACATTGACTTTGTCAAATTTCTATTCATACTGAGCAATAACTCTTTCTACTACCGACAATCCCAAAGTCAGAAACACTGAGTGCACTTCCTGATGGATTTCTGGAGCACAGCTTTTTTTTTGCCACAATAATTTGAGGCTAATGGATTGTAGGCTCAGATTTTAGAAATACTTTCCTCCTCTTCAGCAGCAGCACAGCTTTATTCAAACAGCGTTTTAATTCCAGACGGCAGCATTTTAACATCAATCCCCAAAGGCCAGATTTTACATCTTTAAACTGTTTCATAAACTTCTTTTCATTCATCTTCAAACGCCACCAACCTCCCCCGCAATAACACACCAACTGTTTCTCCAGCAGAGCCAACAAGGCAGGTATCCATCTGCTCCATCAAAGTTACTTACAGAGCTACATACAGGTCTAGCAGAGCTGCAGGTCACAGCTGTACAAAGTAAAGAGATTTTTGGTCCTTTCAAGTTTTGGGTCTCTGCCCTCAAGCACCTTCAAAGAGTGCACATTTCTGAAGATAGCAATGCTTTCTCTCTAAAGATACCCTATGCAGTCACTAAAAGCACCTACCTTAGCCTGCATCTCACACATAAGCATTCTACTTGTGTGTGCACCTCTGGCAATACCCCACACTGGGAATGCAAGTCTCCACTTCTGCTTTTGTTTACAAAAGACCTACTGTGCCTATTCTTACACCAGTACAACTGCTCACAGCTTGGCATGGAGCTTTTACATCCCTGGCTGTTCAGCTTGGCAAAATGATGTGCAGCTTCACAGCCAGGCAGAAATACACCTGGAGAAGACAATCAGCCAGAATCAGCCCAAGTTCCCCAAAGAATGAAGTGACAGCGGCCATCCACCATGTGCACACCCACCACGTGCCCATCACCATTCAGACCAGCACCACTATCCTAGGGAATCACCTCTAGTCTCGCTGAAGTGAGGCACTCCCAAGCTTCCTTGATTCAATGCCTTTATTTTTCTTAATATTTCCAGAGGACGGAGGGACACAGACGTTTTAAAAGTCTTCTTATTCAGTTCTTTCTCTGATCCTTTAAGAGAAAAGAAGAACGACAAAAAAAAAACTGTGAATTGAAACTCTTTAGTAAGTGCCAGCAGTACTCTCAGCTCTGGTTAGGAGACAATCCCTGCCCCAAAGAGCTTCCATTCTAAAAGAGAGTTAATACAAAGGTGAGGCTCACAGTGATAATGACAAAGAAGGTGATACGGTTTGTAACGCTGCTGGTGCCATCCACTGGGACCAGTGCACCTTTCTGTGCTGGCCATCATAAAGACACTGCACATGATGGAACATGCTCTTTCTGCACTGGTCAGACAGGAGAACATAAAGAATCATCCAAACAAGTTTCCAAGGCAGTCCTGTGATAAAGGAGGCATTTACTTTACATAGGGATTTTTGTCTATTTATACATTTCATTCTCTTTTTTTCCTCAATTAAAAAAAGAAGATTATGGTTAACATGTCAAAAGCATTCATCAAATCAACTGCTTTACAAAAATAAAGTTTTTAGACATGTTCATAAAATAAATATTGATAGAAAAAAATAAATACATGTATACATCATACCTTGTTAAAACACACTAAAATACAGGTCTTTACTGAAAAGCAGCCATGGAATCCTGGTTTAAGCAGCAAACATTCAGAGCATTCTTCTCTTACAGTAACATGTGCAGCCCCAAGCAGCAAAGGACAAATTCTTAATTAGCAAAAATATACAGGACTGAAGTTCTGTAGTTTCCAAATAAGAATATTTTCATCTCTGCTGAACAAGAGGCAAAACCAGTGATCTCTGGTTTCCAAGCAGTGAGAGATTAACAGTTTTTCTTCACTAGGGAGAGCAGAGAAAAGAGTGAAAACTCATCAGTGAATTTGAGTAACTGTAAAGATGTGTGTGGTCCCTTGATTGAGGAAAGAAGTTAATCCTTTATGAAAAGGTTGAGCCACTCTCCCTCCCCTTCCCCAGATAAGGACTCTCAAATATGCTTGTACAGAATTGAGACGTTATACATAGTGTGTTACTTACTGAAGGACAGGGAGCAAGAGACTTTTACTGCTTGGGAGCACAAGCTGCACCAGTTTGGTATGGTCTAACGTGAAATCAATGTTTCCATGGCAGTCCCTTGCATTCCAAGGGCCAGTTCATTGCCCTGAGCTACCTGCTGTCAGGAGTCAGTCTCAGTTTGGCCGGCAGTAGTCACAGTGCTCTAGGTAACAGGAGGCAGGGTACCCCATTCCCCACTCTCATAAGGCAGACATATCAACTCCAGGAAATTCATTTTCCTTCTTGAAGGTCTTTTTTCTTCCTTTTTTATGATCCTACATGTCCTCTTTTTTTTTTTTTTTAAATAATTATTTTTTGTCTATCTATTTAAAAGGAGCAACATGCCTAGATTAACAACAGTGGTCAATTAGGCAAGGAATAAAATGTCCACAACGCAAGCTCTACATAGGTCTATAGTGTTCTGGTCATGCACAAATCCCTACAGATCCTGGCAGGCATTTAACATTTAAGTTGATGTAAGATCAAGTTGGTAATGAACTGACTGCTGGATGGGCTGTGGCCAGCTTCAAATCACTGGTAGATTCTGCATCTGCCATCACAAGACTTAAGTCACATCAAATCAGTGGTCATCTACTTTAGCCCTTTTTGCTTTCAAGGAGAGATGCTGCAAGAAGAGAGAAAAAAAAACACTCAGCATATGCACCACAATTACATAAGTTCAACTGGAACACTTCTACTCATTAAATCTAAATTAAAACAAATGCAAAGATGTCAGACCACCCTTCCCAAGCCCTTGCTTATCCCTGATACAGCTAAAATAAATCCATGAAATCAAACAACCTCCACGCATCCAAAAGTAACACCTCGGCTTGGTGTAAAATATCTTCAGGTACTTCTGTATTAACTCCAAGCACATCAACAACTCAGCACTTGAAGCAGCTTGTCAGTGTGTATAAGTGCACTGAAGGGTACATGCATTCCCAACAATGCATCAACACAGACACCAGGAACAGAGGCATAAAGAACAAGATTTTAACTAACACATTAACACTAAGGCTACAGTTTCACTGGACCTTGGAATCCGTATGCTCTGAAAAATAAAGGCACACAATCGTGGAACAAAAACATGAAAATCACCTTCTTAAACCACTGCTGAAGTTGAAATGAGACAGAATAGTCTGAAAACATAATCAAATTGTAGGAACAAGTCTTGACAGAGAATCCCATTCAGGTTCAATTGGGCTTTTTTAAACCTGATATGGGAATTCAAATGATCCCATTTCAGGGATACATTAGCAAAGTTTTAAGTCCGATTTTCAAGGACTTCTATCTATACACCTATGAGGTATATGAGGAAGCCCTGGCTGATGAGGATAACTGACTAAACCAAAAGAGGTGTTTTCCCTCAAAACTAGCTCTACCTCCAATAACTTTCATCAGCTTTAGGATGAAAGTAACACTTCTGCCACGCTGCAAGCTAAGTACAACCTTATTGGATCAAAAAGGCTGCAAGCAGAAGAATCAGGTTCTGATGTGATTTTACAGAATATCTACAACAGTCGTAGCATTTCAAGACAACTCTCCTCTTCCAAAAAGCAATTCCATGTTGCTTAAACGAGTCACTGAATCACATGTCCCAGCACCACCTATTTAAAGGAAAACCTCAGACCACGCTGTAGCCCATGGAGAGGTTATATGGTAATAAGATGTGTTATTTATGGGATATTACAACATGTAAATACGTGAGTCAAAAGGATGAACTGTTCCAGTAGCAGATTCAATACAACAGGAACGCTGCCTCAACATTTACCACACCTGCAGAACATATCTGACTGCAGCTAAAGGCTCAAGGGTGTATCCTGCACAGTCATTACTACCTTTGTCATATGCATTATAGAGTAAAAGGCAGAATGTATTCAACTGCTTCGTAAATGTATTTATAGCTGGCAAATGTCTACACAACTGAGATGAATTATCAAAGCTCAACATCTATTAAACAAAAAAATTCCTCCCATGTCAATTACATGAACACCAATGTCCCTATATACTGTAGCCACATAGATACATTCTAAGATGCTCCATGCTGTTCAGTGCTTTTCTTTTTTCCAAAAAGCCCAGCAAAGCAATGCTTCCTGATGTTTGGATAGAACTTGTCGTGATCCACTTTGTGCCCACTGCCTCTCATCCTGGCACTGGGCACAACTGAAAAGAGCCTGACAGCCTTCTTTGCATCCTCCCTTGAGGTATTTATCGACTTCTCTTTCTTCTTCCTCTAAGTACGTATACTACACAGCAAAGCTTGCAATAAAGGTTGTACAAACAGCTGTCCCTTCCATGTTTTTAACAGATCAGAGGTGACTTTTTGTAGTAGATAATCAAAAACAAGGAGCACAAACATTTACAAAGGGTAGAAAGACTTGTGAATGATTGTGCAAAGTATGACCACTGTCAGTCACACTGATGGTCTCAGAAGAAACCCCAAACACCTATATTTAAGCATAGAATAGGTTAAGATTTCATCTTTTGGAGGAATATGTTGTTCTATAACTTCTCAATCATGTCTGCTGGTTGGATAATAGGGCAAAAAGCTTTCATGCATCAATTTACTATTTTCTTTCTTTACACTAAAACACTTAAAATGGGAAAAAAAAAAAAACTTTTTTTTTTTTTTTACTATTAAATGGATGAAAACATTGACAAAGCTAAAAAGATTAAAAAAAAAATCACTGAAAAATTCAGATACAAAGCTGTTAATACAGCAGTGGTACCGTTTGGGCTTTATGCCGATTCCGTACCGTTCCTTGCTGGTAAAAATGAGGTGCCAGTTCCACGAGCCATGAAGATTCAATGGCAGTCACATCTCTCATGTAGTACTTGGCAGTCTGTATGACTTCATTGTACACGACCCTAGGAGAAACAGAAGAAAAACATGTTTGTGCTATAAGGAAACAAGGGACAGAGGTGATTAACACCATATTAAGAAACACATACAAGCTGACATATAATACTCAAAGCAGGATAAGGAAGTCTGTAGATTGTGCAGTAATCTCTTATCTCTTTTTTTTCCTGGGTTGTTCAGAGTACTCTAAGTTAGACAATCTTTAGACCACCATAAAAACAAATTCACGTGCTACTAGGACAGACCAATGCAAGGTATTAGAAGAGATAATGGGACCAAGGGGATTCATAGCAAATACTTTGGAAGAGAATGTTAGTTATTCTGTGCTGTCAGGGGGAAGGATGCTAAAGACACCAAAAGCCTGGGACCACAATAGGCTGGACCCAAGTCACAGCACGAACATCCCTCATGAAGACAGAATGGATAATGATTAGAGCAAGAAATCAGCTTTAGTTGCTGCCAGGACATACCCTGGAAGAGGTTTAGAAACAGCCAGCTATATGGACTCAAACATCCACGACCACATGAACAGAGAGGACAACCTGTTTCTGAGGATACCCTAATGCAGGGAAAATCAAAATCATTTCTACCAAGGGAATGCAAACCCACACTCTGAACAATTAGTCACCAAAGCCACAAGTCACTATCAGCCTCCTACGCACAGTAAAGCTGCCACAAGTTTCGTGGTTTCTCATTAATTGGTATTTTGCTCTTAAAGCAGAGGAATACAAACTCTTCTTCTCTGCCAAATGGAACAATACAACTAAAGAGAAAGCTAAGAAAAAGAAAGAAGAATAAGAACACGTTTTACACACATCTGAAACAGATGGAGAACTGAAGCCTTCCATACAGAAGGTGCTCCTAAGCAACTGGAATTAAGGTTGGCAGGTATGGTAACCTGTAGGAATCCTAAAGGATTCCATGAGAGCACAGGGTTTAAGCTGGCTGTGGCAATCCTGTGTGGCCTTGGAAGGCAGCTCCAAGCAACAGTGCTGCCATCAACACCAAACAGGTGGTTTTCAAACATTTTGAATCACAAACTGTATGCATTTGCCCTCATCTAGGAAGCCATGTACAAGCATTGCAGCGCAGTGCATTTATTTATTAGGCCTAATAAAAACAATCCTAGCTCTATCTAGGTATAGAGACTGCTCACAGACCAAGCAATAACACAAGACACAGAACCTATTAAAAAGAGTCAATTTGCTCTACAACCTCTACAATCTTTCTGATAGTTAGACATCACCCTCTTTCTTTGATTTACTTGGATATCACCTACAGAGTTGCAAAGGAAATACCATCTGAATTCTCTCTTTGGAAATCATGACTTTCTACGTTTATTCCTCCACTGATAAAGACAATCATAAAAATGTCTGGATACCAGGAATGCCTTATAAAGATCACAAAGCAAACACAATTTGCTTTAACTTACCAGCGTGGAGGTTTCTCTGCATATAGTACTGAAGTAGGGTGGATATGAAGTTCATGGTCATCACGGATAGTCCTTAAAAGGAAGATTTATTACTTAAATTTGATTAATTTCATCCCCAGTAAGAACGTTAATAAGAAGCAACAGTGAAAGAAATGAAGCAAATTAATAAGATTTCCATTTAATGAAGAAGCTGTTGGTTGGAACCAGGCCTAAATCCTGGCCAAAGAAACAACTGATAATGTAATGATCTACACTAAATGAAGAAGCAATGTTTCAGATTTTTATTCAGTGCACTGGAAGTCATATAACAAATACATGGCGCTTGCTTGCATTTATACAAGTTAATTACTGTTAGTAACAGATTACCCATTATCAATAACTCAATATTTATATTTGACAAAGAGACATCAATGCAGTTTGAACACACAAACCTCCATAGATGTAGTAAATCAATCACCACGTGTTTCTTACTGCAAGTGTCCAGAAGCACACTTGTCTGCTGATTGTGTTTAGATTTACCCAATCAAACAAGCTTTTCAACTAAGCAACAGTTGTAATGAAACTGCATATATTACCTGTAAGCTCCAGTAGAGTGGAATTTAGCTGCGTTAGCAAAGAATCCAGAAACGATGCATCTTAGAACAGGATCTGGATCACCTGAAGAAAAGAATTTTTCTGTAAAATCAGTCAATGGAAAGATAAAAATCCCTTAAGCATCACTGAATCATCTCAGACAACTTCTAATGCTGCATCAAGCTTTGATAGCAATTAAAGCTGGAAGGCAGATGAGCCCTGCAAACCCTTGTAAAAAACGGTAGCTGCCACTGATGTCTCCAAAAAGACAGATACAAAGTCCTTAGGAGCAGCCCTGTGTGACAGCTAAGTATTAAAGTCAGATCGTTCACAGCAATTAGAAATGAGTGCTGAAAACCAGTCATGGCATTCATATCCACACAACACAGCTAGCAATCAGATCTCAATGTCTATGCATCATCATGAATACAGCACAAAAGGACAGTTTTCTAAAGCCAGAAGAAGAAATGGGGTGACCTTCTTATAACTTCTTTGTAAACTTGTCCTTTAAATCCTTTAAATCCAAGGTTAATGGTGATAATCTCTTGCTAGAAAATGTAACTAATGAAGGTTGGCCTAAGTGCTTATTGTAAAAATACACCAATTTGCTCATTCACTGTCATTTTTAGGAAAAAAACATGTATGGCTTTTATTAATGTTATTTTTAGGCCATGAAAAAAAAAAATACAAGAATGGCAAAAAGAACAATGGCAATTTAGAAGCTACCCTCAAAACATACTGGATAACAGATTTAAAAGAAAATGAAGGAAGAAAGAAGCAAACTCTCACCTTCACTGGACTTCTTTGGCACTTTAAAGCGTACAAGAAGCTTTTTGAGCTGCTCTCTTACAACAGAAGCTCTAACAAGTCCTTTGTAGTTCAGAAAGTGTTCCTGACACCACTGAGAACTTTTGCTGTGCTGTAGAGTAAGGAGAAAGAAATTACCATGAAAAGCCACCAGTAAAACAAAGACTATGATCCAAAAGAGATTGATCATTATGTTTTGTTTTGTCTTCTACAATGTCATTTATTGTCCTTTTTGCTTAAAACCATCATCTTACACAGCAGCTAACAAAAGTAGGTAGCAACAGTAATCACAGAGCATGTTTCAAGCAACCCCTAAATGGCAGCGTAAATCTCAAAGGGACATTTACTATTCTTCATTTCTTTTTTTATGTGGTAAAAGACAAAAGCATCCATCATTCTATTTCCATACACAAATGCATCATATAAAAAAAAAACAGTCTGTTTTTAATCTCAAAATATAAATGACATTTTCTTTATCCTGATTTCATTGGTCTCCTTCTCCAGAAGCCAGCACTTAGTCCAAGAATCTCTGCATTCAGCTGCTTTAAGAGACATGTGCAGACTCAAAGTCAGAAGGGCAAAAGTTTCATTTAGTGCCAAACTGGATAAGAAGAAAGTTTCCTTTTTAAATACTAGAGTAGTTATATTGGTTCAACTCAAGACTTTTAAAAAGATATTGTTATAGAAGCGCTCCCTATCAGCAAACTAATGAGGCAGTGTTTTAAGGGAAGACAGCTAGAGCTGGATGTAGTTTATCATCAATAGAACACAAATATCTCTATAAAAGGGATGTAGGAACACAAATTTTACTCAGAATTTGAACACTTGTTTTTACAAGACCCTTTCAAAAAACCCCATCTCTCTGAAAATATCATTATGTACCAGTAAGAATCCTGGGCCATATCTAAACTACAGAAATCTTACTGTTCTGTGATTGAAGGAACTACAGAAGATCTGTGGCAAAATAAGACCAGAGTATCTTTTAATGCTGAACTATCACATAATAGACTTGGCAAGTCCTCAGCTTAGAGGATTCTATCTCCAGAACTTCAGAACAGGAGATACTTCACATTCCTGCAAATCCACATACACTTGCATTGACTTACTTTGACAAAGGCTTCATAAACATTAAGCATAGTGAGATGATCACCTTCCTCCACAGCAAACTTTCTGTGTTGCCTGGCCTGGAGGAATATAAACATGTTTTAAAAGCAGTCATGTTTAATGACCTCAGTTCCTATTGTCTCTGTATTTCCTGGTGACTATCAGAATTCTTACCATAAAGAATAGATCTTCAACACAACATCTATATTCTACCACTCATATATATTGAGTTGGTGTTCTCAGACTTAAATTAGAAAAATGAACTGAAAATAAATCCCAAAAATCTAAGAGAAACGCATTAAAATTAGGCTCCAGATACCTATCACCTAATACTTTCCTTTTTGTTCTCTGAAAAGGAAGGACTTGTGGAAGTTTGCTTAGTTGCTCAGCTTGTTTTTATTACCCTCCTCCTTCTTGAACAACCTCTTATGCTGGCCAATATAGCTTTATAAGCCTTCACATTTCTGGTCCTGAAAAGGAGTCTGTTTATAGTAGCAAAGGACACATGGACCCCACTGTCACTCAGTTTCCCCTTTTACCTAGAACCATTAGGTACAGTTCAAAGCTTTGTTGCATTTCCATATGAATTTGCATGCATTAATAAAATACTTGGTGGAAAACTAGAAATACAGAACGCACCAAAAGAAATAACCAAAGTATGACTGAACTTACAGCTTGCAATTTTTGATTTGGAGGGATCAAGAAGATGTTTTGAATCTGCATCATTGCAGCAATTGTTAAAATCTCCTGGGAGCAGCCAAAATTTCCTGACAAATAAGTGGAGAAATTCAGTAAAGGAAATGCTCTCCCATTCATCTTACCGCACACACAGAATAGAGCACAATGAATTCAAAAAAGATATATGTTTATAGCATAACAACACAAAGTATCTACTGTGAATGTTCTCATGGACAATTGAAAGAATATACTAATTTTTTTATGTGTTAAATGTTGGTTACTGTTAGAGAGGCCCATGAGTTTAATGGCTCTTCTTTCTAAACACTATACCAAGACGGAACAGACTGCATGCTTCAAATTTAGCCTATATCTAATAGCACGCTACTATTACTAGAGGCAATGTCCACTACTCAGCACAAGGCTATGAATAGAACTCTGTTTTTTCCCCACCTACCTGATTCCAGAAGCATCTTTGCAAACATTGGATTCAGAGGAAACTCTGCTATTCTCATTCCCAGAGGCTCAGTTAAACGGCAGTGCATATCCAAACCTACAGCACACCAATAAATGTATTGAGGATCCAGGTAAAACTGTGAGCTAAAAATACAGCAAATACACCCAGGAACATTCCAAGTTACATCTGTTTGGATCACAGAGAAATAATTTCACAGCATCTAAACCAGAGAAGCACAAATGATTCTCTGCAGCATATCCTGCTTTGTGTATCAGTAACTGAGCTAACAGCCATATTCCAGCTATAGCCTTTTTACAGGAGCTGGAGTGGTACAGGTTTGAAGGCATGGCAGCTTGGTTTCCAGAGCATGAGAGAAGCCACACAAGGACAAAGTGATGGGAGCAAAGCATCAGGACACTGGAGCACTGTAGACTGCATAAATAACCACACCAGAGCAGACTGAGGAACCATACATAAACATGCTATTTGTCAGACCAGGTGGTGGCAAAAAGCCACACAGAGTAAACCCAAACCACAAATCAAGTCAAAGGAGGACAGCTCCAACAAGCCGTGTCAGCACACCCAAAGCCACAGCTATCTCTGTCAAACATTTACTTTCCTCTATTACTTGATAAGACTTTTATTGAACTTTTTATGACAGTGCACTAAGTCGCACACCACACCCCTACACTAACACAAGATACTGCACCTACTGTAATAATATTTTCCTTGGAGACAGGTACAAAATGCATCTTATGTGTAGTGATGAAGTAAGGTATCATTAGTTAGCACTTAAGCCTTGGTCAAGTGGTATCTTAGAACAAGGAGCACCTAATTTAGAGAAATGTAACTGGGTTCCAAAGTAGGGAGGAAGAGAAATCATCATCCTTTCAGCTTTCTACAGGTATATTAAGCCATAGCCTATTGATTTCTGCGGAATTCCTTAAGTGTCAGTGCAATTATGTATGGACATACACAGCTGGTGTGCAGATATCTTAATAGCAGTACGCCTGGATTTACAGGGAAGGGCTACAATGGACACAAGTTTGGAACAGATTTAATGCAACAATCTTAGAAGCAACTGCTGTATTCAGCTATGGAGGAAATCAGAGCTCTGCTTGGATAAAGATATTGAAAAGATTACTACTGAGCATGCTTCAAGTACCTTGTCAATAAGAAGCTTCAAGTACAATCACTAGTAAAAGGAAGGAAAACATCCAGTTTTAAACCTGGCTGGACAGCAACATAAAAACAAATCTTCAACAAAATACTGGCTCTGAAGTAAAGCTATAAATAAAATCACTTCTTGCCTGCTTATCCACATTCCTTTAAATTATGCTTAAAAATAATAAACTCCAGCTGACAACACTGACTTTCAAATGGGCATCAAAGGAGAAGGCCGAAAAAAGGTGCTCCCAATGTAATCTGTTCACATCACTGCAAAAATAATCAGTCTGAGAACAGTGATGTGTTTATTCAACAGAACTATCTCAGCCTGCACAAGTTGCTCCGTAGGGTACTGACCCTAAGCTGCACGTTTACATGATATTACAATGCAAGTGTTGAAATACAGGTTCATACTTGCATAAGAGAAATACAACCCTTACTGCACTTGCCAATTCCTGGGCAGCTTTATCTCTGTAACTTATAGAAATCTTCATGAAACCAGCAAAAACCTGAAACTTCAGCAAAAGTCTCAGAGCTAACCTGTGTCACAGGCACACATGCATTTCTTTCTACCTCAAACACCAGTATCAGAGCTTGTCTGTTTTGCTACAAAAGCTGGACAGCCAACAGACTAACAGCTCCATACTTTCCAGTGAAACTACTGCGAGTTTAATGCTTTTGCCAAAACAGCAGACAGATGATCTGTGAGTTTACTGATCTTTCCTCTCCATCTCCCTAAGGTGGCTTTGGCTGCAAATTCATCCTTGCAACATGCCTCAGAACCAGCAAGAAGGCACTTGTTCCAGGCCGAAATGGCTGCCAAGAACCTAATGCCTCAGGTGGAACCCTCCTTTGCTAGATGAAACTGAACCAGCACAGAAGAAACTCCCAGCCAACAAGCTACAGGTCCATGAGAGTAAGAATCACACCACCTGCCACAAATTACAACACAGCATTCATAAGTGATGTAGAAAATGGCCACAGACCACTGGAAGCTTCCAGAATTTACACAAATTGTTCTTTGCTTTTCCTCTTGTTTACATTATCACAGAATGGGGGGGTTGGACTCGATCTCTAGAGGTCCCTTCCAACCCCTACAATTCTGAGATTCTGTGAATCATAGAACTACTGAGTTGGAAGAACTTTACAGCTCCCCCAGCCCCATCCCTGCTGCGTGCTGGCTGCCCCCCCAGCTCAGGCTGCTCAGGGCCCAGCCATGACCTCGGGTACCTCCAGGGATGGGCACCCACAGCTCTGGGCAGCAGTGCCAGGACCTCACCGCCTCCTGAGTGAAAGAATCTCCTCCTCACAACTAACCTAAATCTCCCCTTTTAGTCTAAAGCCTTCAAAATCATATCAATGAAGGGTCCAGAAACTAATGCTTCACACCTGTTGTGCTGAGCTATTGGGAAGCACACTTAGTTAGATTTTGAATCCAGTCTCCAGGCTTTTTGCTCTTGATCTCAAGTATCAGATTGTACTTACAATGCACAGACAGAGTCAAGATCAGATAATGAATGTAACAACGTTAACAGAAAAACTGCAAATGCTTTCTATGCTTCTTGAAGTCCAACCAAGGAAGAAATAAAGTAGCAATTATATTGAATATGATAAATTCTCTTTTGTGGTCAGACTGATTTTAATAATACGGGTGTCACACCTTTACTTCCAACTTGTTTTCTTCTTTATACCTGTTTATACTTGAAGTTTCCATCACTGGTATGGTAACACAAAATGAAAGATTGAATATCCAACAACATAAATGCATATATGTGAATTTAGTGTCATACTCATGTACTGGTCTCATTGGTGACCTACCTCCTTCCATAGCTTCATAACACTCTGTAAGAACTGGAGAACACAAGATCTGCCTGAGCAAATCAGGTCAACACTATCATCAGCTCAGAGCTCCATTCCTATCAATGGCAAATACTTGGTTCCCGCATGAAAGCACAAGGCAATGCAGAGAAGATAGCTATAAAATCTGCTTTTGCATGATCAAAACAGATTAATTGTAGTTTATACTCTATGCAGTAGTTCCTCCCAGAAGGTCACTGCTGCCTTTCCTTGCTTACCTGTGTGAAATAACCACTGAACAAAATAAAGTAAGTTCTGAGAAAGCTAAAAGTACATTAAAAAAAAAAAAAAAAAAAAAAAAAAAAGCTTGAGCTGACCCATGCTGCCATTTCTGTTCTGAAAAGTAAGTCTGACTCATGATTAACGCCCATCCAATCACCAAATCCAAATAAACAACTTTTTTCCCCACAACTCCCATAAGAAAAATGTAGTTAAAGCAAAGTATAATATTCTCACCTCCTAAAGCATACAGTAATTCTAAAGCTTGTACCATTGACTGTGCAGGAGGCGGCTGTGGAAAACAAAAACATGGATCGTTTTAAGTTCTCACCAGAAAATGTAATATTTTTCACAGAAGTTCTTCCACAAAATCATTCTAATTATCTTTCTATACATACAAAATTAAAAGAGTTCTCAGACTCTTCCTGTCAATCTTCTATTGACCACCAGTGCTGCAAGTCAGAGCCATCTCAACAGGTTCAGGATCATCACTATGACACAAGATCCTATCAGTATACAGAATCAGGCCAAGCTATAAAAAGCAAGTTCTCTTTATCCAAAAGCAATGATGAAATCAATTACTTCTCAGCTTTCTCTTCTACTCTTTACATAAGAGTAGCTAGAAACTTTAGAGAAATCCAATAAATGGTATTGTTGGTTTTTTTTAAATAAGATGGACAAGAACAGCTTTAGCTCTGTATATCCCCCCCCCCCCCTCACAAATTCAGTGCAAATCAATTAACTATAGTTTCACAGAATCCCAAAGACTTTTCCTTTCCAAACTGCTCTCAGCTTCTCCACACTCATAACAGCAAATTCTAAGATACAACAGCTGTTGTTTCTAAGTTGTCACATATTACTTGCAGTAGTTGATGCATAAAAAGATACTTTGCCACCTGATAGTGGTCAGTGAGGTTGAATTCCCAAATCAGCAAGGCAACAGTTTCTGGTTCAATGGGTTACCAACAAGTCACCTAGTGATCACTGTTGGCATTAAAGGAAGATGACAGAATTCACAGTATAAGACTCACCGAAAGGAAGGGGAACCTGAGCACATTGTCAATTCCCAGAGCCTTCAGCTGCAAGATGACAGGTGCAAGGTTACTGCGCTGCATCTCAGGAACTGTGGACTTGGGCAACTTCTCAAAGTCTTCCTCTGTCACAGGAAATAGCAAAGATATTTGGGATTGGGTTTCAGCTCTTCCTGTGTGCAAGTCACCATGATAAAACTACCCAGTTCAACTTAAAACTATTGACTATGAACACTTAATAAGTGTTAAAAGAACTCTTTCTCAAAATGACATTATTTTAATTATTGAATTCTCAGTTACTTTAAGGTGAAAATTCTATATTTATCTACACTTGTGATTCTGTATTTGACCCACATTTCAACATTCATTCACTGGACACACAAGTTTATGGAACAAACCACGTCTGTCTTTAACATGGTAACTGCTGGCAAGCACATACACTTTTTGAAAATATATGCTTAATCTCTCTAAGTCTCAAAGCTTGGTAACATCAGAGGGAACCTGAGGCACATAAGCAACTGCAGTGTTCAGCTGTAAAGCCTTTTCCTATCCAACAGCTGAGAACAGAGGCAGTTGGATTGCAGCATTTTGAACACTGCTGAGCAGCTGACAGATTCATTTATAACAGTTATTTTTGTACACTGCCAGCTTCAATTCTTCAAGGCAGCATTTGAAGTTGGCACCTATTGCTATGGAGACCACATCAGGAGGCTTTCCTCCATCAGCTGACAGACATCTGCAATCCTTCGTTAGACATGCAGTCCAGCAGACACTTCAGTCACAGAAGAGTGTGGCACAGGTGGCTGTTGTTAAGTGATGCAAATCTTTAGAAATCAAAATCACTGAAAGGCAAAATTCTGTGCAGAGCTGCCACTCTGAAAGATACATCAACACTGCAAGTTTGCAATTACTGAAGTTTCCCTGCTATGTTCGTATGTCTGTTTCATAACAGGATCCCATTTCCAGTGCTTAGCAGGTCTGAACAAAGCATTTCTAAATAAGCCGGAGTAGTAATGAAGGGAAATAACTATCTCTTGCTGAAAAGAAGATGCAGTTTTGTTCTCCTTAAGCTAACGCTAAAGCCACTGTAAAACAAAATGCAAGTCACGTCAGCAAGCTCACCTTCCCAATACGTCCAATTACTGACCTGTATAAAGCCTGTAGCATTTCCCAGAGCGGTTCCGGCCTGCACGTCCTGCTCTCTGATTAGCTGAAGCTTTAGATACCGGTACCACCACAAGGCATTCAATGGCTGTTTTTGGATTATAGGCTCGAAGCTTCACAAAACCACAATCGATTACATATGCAATGCCATGAATTGTGATAGAAGTCTCAGCAACGTTGGTGGCTACTATCACCTGCAGATATGGACACAACGATGACACTGTGAACCTTTCAATCTCAATTGTACTGTCACTAGCATCAGTGCACCAGGGCTCACATGCAAGATACTTAGAAGATATCAGATATGACAGTTCCAGTAAACGCACTCTGTAGTACAAAAGGATACAGTAAAGGCAGCAGAAATAGTTCTCAATTTGATCTAACTCTAGTTTTTACAGTTTCACAATCTATTTCTTATTCAGGTTTATTCCTTCTTAATAAACGTGGAAAAACTTGGTGTGTCTGCAAAGAAATGTAATCTAACTGTAAATCAAATGTTCATAATTAGTGAACTAAAATATTGTATTTATGCTCCTCAGTTATACTGAACTGGTAACACTGGGACAAGGCAGGAGGCAGGGGAGGATCAGAGCTGATTAATTGTCCACATTCAGTATTCCTGCACTTGTACACATGTTCTACAATATTAAAAATAATTGCTGCGAAGTGACAGGGGGAGATTTAATCCTTGTTTCACATGAAAATGAAACAGTAAATCTTAGCAGTTAATCATCCTGGAGAGAAAAGAGCTATTTATCACTCAACAGTCTGCAGCATCAGATGAACAGCATCACCCATTAGACTCCAGCAGGCACAAGAAGTACAACTCACTCCATGTAATTGTCAGTTTATCTCAGCCCCAACACAAGCTCTGCTCAAGTAGAAAACTCTAATCACGACTGATTAGATGACAGCCCTTTGATGTTAAACATCTAAACAAGGCTTCCAGAAGTCAAAACAAAGCCTTTTTTTTTTTTTTTTTAAACTCAAGTCAAGCAAGGTCTAACTTCTTTCTTAGATGCAAATAGAGCTTTCACCCACTCCAGACTTAATTTTTCCTTTCTTGGTACAGAACAACTTAGTATAGGTACCTTGTCCACAGAGAGAAATGAAAACAGGTGAAAGCAGACTTCAGAATGTAACAAACTACATCTGGACAGAAGCAAAAGCTGCAAATGGACAAAGATAAATACGTGTGGTATGTAAAAAGACTCTTAAAGATTGAGAAGCTGAGGTAGAAAGGAGAGGGAAAACTAACATATCTCGGACTGATTAATGGTCAAAAGGGAAGGCAAAGAAAATGGTCTAGGTTCACAGTGTGAAGGATGACAGGCACTATTAGGAGATGCAAAAAGTTTTGCTCTGTAAGAGCGAGCTGACAGTCTCATAATGTGAACATTACTTGCATTAACCTGCAAAACACAGACAGCCTTCTGGATAGTAGAGATTACATTAAAACCTTACCTTCCTGACATTGCGAGAAACTCTCTCGAACACTTTCATCTGATCAGGAGAAGGCAGCCCAGCATACATGGGGAGAACACGGAGATGCTTTTTCATTCCAGAGCGAGAAAGGGCCCGAGCCTGTTCTATAAGCATAGAAACAACAGTCTCCACTTCCTCCTAGAAGCACAGCAAGACAGAAGAGCATGAGAGTGCTTTCACTTACAAATTTCCTACAGATATCACCTATGCAAGACCTGCATCAAAATAATCCTAATATAATTTTAGTTTTTTTGAAATACAGGACCAACTGACCAGTTGCCTCAATTCTGCAATAGTCTTACGTTAATTACTATTTATATTAATGCTGCTATTTATATTAGTTATGGCTGTTGTTCAAGGCAGTGTCCCATCACATATATATGAGAAAAATAATGAGATGTGCTGAACAAAGTTCAGTAATAAGGAAGACCCATTTTCCTCTGCATCTCTCAACTTGTGAGATCAAAATGAGGGGCTGATCTGTTCTGTCTGTGCTGTAGGTCTCAAGCTGGAATGACACACTAACAGCATTAACACCTATTGCTCAACTTTGCATTTAATCTCAGAGATCAACTGTGGCTCTCAAAAAAACAACAAAAAAAGAATAAGGTTTAGATATAATCTCATCAGATACTCAATTATCTCTTTCAAAGTCAAATTGATAATAAGCATAAAGAATTTCTTATAGAAACATGCAAAATGCTAGTGAGGCCCTTCAAAGTAGTCTGTTCAGCACTGTGGAATTGTAAGCTCTCTCTAATTCACTCTTCCAGGCTGCAAAAGTAAGCTAACAAGCACACTGAAGTAAAACATAGTTGTTAGGTTGTTTGTTTTTTCTTAATCTAATCATACAGCAATTTGTTTTTCCTTTCAAAGACTTCAGATTTTAAGACTAATATACATAAAATTCCATTTGTACTAATTATTAACAGTGACTCACTGTCAAACTGAACAACTTTGTAGGTGTGACTATCACCAAAAAGCACACCGTTCATATATTAACAAGGCCAAGATCACGCAGTATTAAATGAGAAAAGCCATCATCCCTTATCAGCTCTGATAAATTCAGACCATTGCATCAATACACTTTCTGGAAGTCCTTGGAACCAGTCTAATTCTGCTCTCATTGAAAGGTTCGTCACTTTAACAGCAGTAAAGAAAGGAAAGCAGGAGTCCAAAAAAGCTTCACAAAGTCAACAGCACAACACTGTAAAGCAAAAAAGTACTGTTGTCTATACCTGGCCAGTTAAAAATGCCAGTATATCACCATCATTCTCCATCTGGTGAATTTTCATTGCAGTTTCCACAGTTGATTTTATATAATCTGGAACAGGACTGCGGAGAGAGAACACAGAATATTGTTAGTTAGGGTAGTACGGTTAGGTTGTGGTTGGACTCAAAGATCTTTAAGGGCTTTTCCAGCCTGAGCACTTCTATGATTCTATATCTATTTGTTTAAAAACAAAAATAAAATATTTTTAAAAAAACAGGTTTTTTAAACTCAAAACAGTAAAAAAAAAAGTCATTCTGTGCATGTTCTGCTGCTATAAGCAATATCCTATCGCTTCAAGAGCTTTTTTAATGTCATTTTCTCAGGCAAATATTCTACAGTTCATACTTCAAACATAACTCACATGACCACGTGTCTGCTCTAAGAAAAAGAACATAATTTTGAGGTTTTACATATGTTCCTATTTTATCTTTTCCATATAATTAAAGTACCAGCCATTGGAAACATTTCCAAGCACATGCATGAAGAGTGGCATCTCCCCATGGGAAGTAAACTGACACAAATAGAACATGATTTTCATCTCTACAAATGTGAATTTACATGCACAAATTCAAAAGTTCTTTTGAGAACTCTGCTTTAATGTTTTCCACATATGAAACTGCAGTACTATGAGACACCTTTAAGAGTAGAATGGAGTAACCCAGTTGGAAGGAACCTTCAAAGATCAACCAGACCAGCTGCAAAAGAACAAACCACTTGCAGAATGGAGACCACTGAAAAATAAAGCTGAGGAGGCTTTTGAGATGCTCTATGCATTTATTTAAAAAAAACAAAAAAACCTCAGGGGTGGAAAAAAAGCTCCTTTAATTGGTCTATAGCTTAAGATGTTTCATCACCTTTGTGCTTAAATATATTCCTGCTGCTCACTTAAGTGAAAGATTCATTCAGTCTTGTATCTGTACTTCTGTCCTTAATTTCTTGGTACCAAAGCCATGAAAGTGTTTTGAAAGAAGGGCTATGTTTGCCAAATTGAATGTTACACCTTGTTATAACTGGTCTGGTACATACAAGTTAGACACCCTTAAGTACCAAAGAGACCAAACAGAAACACACCTCTGTATGTAAAAGATGTCCACTGGAAACGTTCTCCCCTCCACAGTAAGGATCACACTGGTATCTTTGCTGGGGTCACCGGTATCATTTTGGTTAAAGAAATCCCTGAATTTCTACATTAAAATAAAGACAAACACTTTCAGTTTGAAACTTCAAAGAATCAAGGGAGAAACCTAATGACATTAAGAGGTCAAATTACTATTACTTGAATATATTTTTCCATAAACTTGAGTCTTTCCATAAAGTTCTAATTTAAAAAAAAACTTTAAAAGTTGGATTTTGCTGCCTCAGATTCAGGCAATCAGCACTTCCATGGATGGGGCATCCACAGCTCTGGGCAGCCTGTGTCAGTCTCAGCACCCTCTGAGTAAACATTTTCAACTTCACATCTTACCTAAACCTCCTCTCTTTTCATTTAAAACCGTTCCCCTTTTTCATCACTATCTGCCCATGTGAAAAGTTAGTCTTCCTCCTCATTATAAGCAAACTTCAAGTACTACAAGGCTTTAATGAGGTCTCCCCAGAGCCTTCTTCAGACTGAACAAGCCCAGCTCCCTCATTCTGCCGTTGTAGGAGAGGTGCTCCAGTCCTCTGAGCATCTTCATGGTCTCCTCTGGATTCACTCCTTCCTCTCTTCTTCAGCACACAGGAAAAGCTCCACATGAACAGAAGTGGAGCATGCACTTAAGGTCACTTCACTTTAAACCAAATTTGTAAGATATACCTCTGCATCCAAGGTGGCTGAAGCCACAATCAATCGAAGATCTCCACGCTTCTTTTGAATCTAGGATCAAAGAGACAAAGAACACGTAGAGTAAAAATGGTCTTCTGAGCTATAAGGCTAGAAACAAGTTTTAGAGCATACAGTAACTTCTCTATAAAAACAGTTTGTGATCAAGGCAGCTGATGAACTGAAGCACCTTTAGCAAGCCATGAGCATATCAACCTGGGAAATGCATGTGGAGCTCTTTATATTTAAGGCTAAGAAAGAATTGAGGGTATTCAATCTGAAATCATAGTTTGCTCATAATTTCTGGTGGGAGTCAGATCACAAATGGCTTTCAAGTCAGCAACTCCCTCCAAGGTCACTTCTCACAATCAGCATCAGCAAAATAAGGACTGTCTTTCCATAATGTAATATAAAGAGAAAATTCAGCCTCGGGGGGAGAATAATAGAGGATCCCAAGTGTCAGATGTGTAAACAGACAATACGTACAATGGGCTGTAGGAAAAACTCCCTCGAATGAGTTCACTAACAAAATATCAGGAACAGTAGTTTAGTAAAGATGATGACAGAGGAAAGCATTACAGACCACATTAAAAAAATAACCACCTTTTTTAGTAATCCAATGGCAATATCTGTATAAAGAGTCCTTTCATGGGCTTCATCCAGCATGAGAACACTGCAAACAGAGCAGAAAGATAAGATCTATAACTGGAACGAATGATGCTAGAATCAGTATCTTCCTATATTAAATATCATTGTTTAATTTTGTTGATGATTATTGCTTACATTCATTTAGAAAACTTTTAACATAAGAAGGTCAGACTTCTGAATAATATTCACATTTTTAAACTTACATTAATCATACCTCAGCCTAAAAAAAAACCAAAACACCCAGCTGTTTACCAAGATACACTTCAGCAAATGTTCAGTCCACGTTTCCTTACCTGTATCTTGTTAACAGAGGATCAGCCATCATCTCTCTTACCAGCATACCATCAGTTAGAAACTAAAAGTGAATGCAAAGAAAAATGGTAAGAAGCCAAACAAACAAGCAAACCCAACAAAGCCTGGGAGGCAGTCCTAATTACACACGTGATGTATGTACTACAATAATTTTCTAAGCTTTTGCCTAAATTTTTACCTGCTTTTCATTTTCTAATGATCTGTGAAGTTGTTCTACTTCCAGCTATGGAAGCTAATGACTTTGAGTCAGATGAGGTCACACTAGTGCTGTACCAGCAGCTGGCAACAACCACCTTGAAAATCTCCTTTAATTTTACAACAGTGGCTGTCAGACTAGCACAATAAAACACTATTAAACTCTAAACAGCCCCAACCATTTCAGTACACTCTTGAGGTCTCCATCTGGAAAACCAAAAAGCTGTCTACTCTCTTTACCAGGCATCACAACTTTCCCACTGATTTTGCAGAAGTGCTTTAAGAGTTTCAGCTAACCCTTCCAGAATAACCACATACTGTTTCACCTTAATTCTTGTAGCCTGCGGATCTGTGCAGTCATCAAAACGAATGCAATATCCAACTTCATGACCCAACACTGCACCCCTTTCATCAGCAACTCGGCCTGCAACCTGACAATAGAGATTCATGTAAACAAAAAGCAGCTAATAGCAAAATTCATTATACCATTGTTTTGTCCATAGAAAGTCAGCATTAAAACAGAAACAAAGCTACTGCTTCAGAAGTGTAACTTATTCTTAATCAGATGCAAAATTCCGTTTCATGTCACAGTGCATGCTGAACATGCAAGAGGTAAATAAACCTTTAAGATGCTTCAGCATGACCTAATCTGCTTCACACTTCTTAAAACAGATTCAGAAGTAATTTTCTGTGAAAAGCACTGTCAGACCCACAAAGGTTGGCCTTCAAACAGTAACAAAGCTGGGGAAGGACCACACACCAGCAACTGTGGAAGTACAATTTCAGAACACAGCTGGCATGCTAGAAAGAAGAGTATGCTGTTATTTGTTAAGCTGATATGCCCCTGAACTTGCTCAGACTTGTACTTCTTTTCTTGCTATCTAAAGATGATAGTCTCCTTCTCATAACACTGAAATTTCTATGCAAAAAACAGATAGAAAAATGGCAGAATAACTAAAGGCAGCAACAATTTTTGGAAGAAAAGTGCACTGGACCAGTTTTAAGCAAATATCTCCTTTAGCTGAAATCCTGATTTACTATTCTACAGAATATTAGGCACTAGCAGGCTATGGTTTCATCAAATTACAACAGGCAATTAAAAGCTAAAGACAGAATAAAGCCCCAGAACACACACATTAGTTCTATTAGAACTCCAGCAGTAAAGTTTTTTCAGTCATTCAAATGACATTCTAAGCCACACTGACAGGAGGGAATGCATCATTTATCACTCCATTTTCAGGCAAGCACTCAGAGTAACTGTCAGCCTGAGTAATGCAAGCAGATCTTCAGGTATTTCTAAACCATGCAACCTTAACCAACTACTGCTCTTCACTTGGGACAACCTCCACACTCTACCTGAGAAAGCAGGTAAGCACATTAATTATAATTATAAAAGTCTATTTCAGTTCACAACAAAGCAATAAATCACCAAAGTCTCTCATCTCCCAGCAATATTTATGTGGTGCAGGAAGCTTTCAACCACATTCACAAAGAAAAATCCTACTGTAACTATAAGCTAAGCCCTAACTGAGTAATCCTATTTTAGGCTTAAAAGTAGTAAGCTAAGATATAAAAGAGAAATATATTTGTTGTGAGAAATCACTGCAGTATATGCAGCATTTCCTGTAGAACTGCTCAATGTCAGCTGAATGTCCTATGAAGGGGAGAAGGAAGGACACTGCAGGCAAACTGCCTAAGCACAAGATGCAGATCACTGCTACAGACCATTTCTTTAATGACAGTGGATCTAGTAAAAGAGCACTGGATGAGGTGAACCTTCGAGGTGGACAATTAATCTAGTGCATTTTTACCAGATACATTGCAGGTACAGTTAAATATCATTAATTTAAACAAATCATTAATTTAACAAAACAGGCAAAATGAGGACTACTGAGGCACCTCAATTTACTGCAGAAAGAAGAATTGGCAGCAGAATAAATTCAGCTCACCTGATCAGTGTTTGGTGGCAGTTATGAAAACAAACAGCACTGGATGCTTTCTGTGCAGATTATTAACACAGAGTACAATTTGTGGTCTTCAGTATCTCTTCTCCTTCTCATAATACACCTAACTTACATTATGTGCTCCTAGACACACCAATTAAACGCAAAGACTATCAAATTTGTTTCTTCTTTTCCTCCACCCTCTTACCAGGGGAAACAGACCAAAAAAAAAGTTCAAGAAAATTAGGTATGAGCCACTAGAAAGATCTATACAACCTCCTCCACTGGCCAGGTTACTGCACACAGACTTGTACCACTACTTTACTCAGGAAAACAAGCTAGAGACCATACAATCATAATTCTAGCTCAGAGATAATCACAGCTCAACCTTGCACAGTCCTAAACTCCCTGTATGGTTCTGCTGATGCAACTCAATTTTATTTCTAAGCTTCTTCATCTGCTATTCTGGCCTTGAAATTGTTGACAAGACCTACTAATCGTGCTGAATTCAGCATACAGTAACATAATTTCTGGAAGGAAGATAAGCAAATACCCCTATTCATTCAGGAGCTCAGAGTTGCCATTCCTGTTATTCAGCAAAAACATGAAGTTATAATGATAATAAACATGAAGTTATAATGATAATAAAGTGGGAAAATCTGGACATGGAGAAACTCACTGAAACAGCAGCAACCCGACGAGGCTGTGTCACCCCAACCACTCTTCCTTCGGCTGTCCAGCCAGCTTCTGCCAGGTACTGCAAACAAATATTTAGGGAAAGAAGTCCTTATGATTACAAGGTGAGAGCTCTCCACACTGACTGCTTTACTGATTCTGACACAAGCTTATGCTTGACCTGAAGCAAATCAGTTAATTTCTGTGCATTATTTGCCTCAGTGTTAAAAACAATATAGTTTCTTTAATTGTTTTTAATTAAGAAAAATATAGTGTAATAACTAATTCCTAAGAACATCAGCATTCAGAAGGTATACTAAGAGCAATACTTTGAATCTCAAGTATTAATTTGAACTACTTAATTTTTTAATGCCTTGCCTGTATTTTATAACCTCCTTCAAGACAAAAAGCCAAGCAGCACAAGTCAAGTGCTCACACTGAAACAGATGGCATTCATCATTAGCTTGCAGTTACTTAAGCTAAAAATCAAGAATAACTTATAAAAACTTATAAGAAACCCACACTTCTTTTCCTTCTCTAAACCATATTTTCAACAAAACTTTAAACTTAAGTCTGATAAAGTTATAAAACCATTCACTTTAGCAGAGTAACTTCTATTCTTTCAGCATAAATGCATAGGGTATGCTCCTTTCCAAGAGGGGAAGAAGGCTTTGTATCACAGATATGCCAGCTCTTGCTATCAAATATGACGCTTTACTTTTCACTCCTTTTGGTCACTCACACACACACCCAACAGTGGTAAATTCCATTTTACAGCACAGTTCTGGGATGCTGTTTAATATTTCATGCAAAACCCATTGAGGGAATACCAGATTTTACCAAGCTAAACACACTCTTACCTGTGGAATTTGTGTTGATTTCCCACATCCTGTTTCTCCAACAATCACCAGAGTTTGATAGCTCTCCACTAGATAAAGTATGTGATTTCTGAGCTGGAAGAGATGACATTTAGGTATCAAAACCAGATTTGTACAAAAATAAGAAAACTAACATTAGTATTTACCTAAGCAAATTCATTTTACAGAGAATGTACTATCAAAAGCTAAAAGATTCCTTCAAATCTACAAATATTATGAATGCAAAGTACAGTAAATAAATTAAACCTACAAAGCCCATAGAACTATTGGCAACAGCCATCAATGAGAATAATCAATTTCAGCAAATAAAGAGAATAAGATCATGTAACAACTGTTCTATGTTGTAAAAGGTTTCTATGTTGCTTTCTCAATTACAAACAAACCCACAAAAGCCAGACAGCACCCAACTGATCGAATATCCCCCAGAAGAACTTCTGTACCTTAAAAACAGGCAGCTTTTGTCTTTGTTGTTCAATAGACAGAGAAGCATAAGGATTATAGATGACGGTTACACCACTGCTCTCTGCAGGACTCTGCCTCTCCTCCGAGACGCTGACGCCAGGGCCTTCAGTGCCTAGATGACAGCAGTTAACCTTTACAGTACAACCAAAATCAATGTGTTCCTTGCAAGGAGGAATTGGGTGCATACTAGTATATATCAAGACACCAATTTTTTCTAGAAAATTAGTCAAAAATATTCTATATCAGCAAACAAGCCAAAATTGTGTCAAATCCAATGTCTTTCTCCTGCTAATTCACTAATAAGAGCACATATGTGAATTTCTAAAGGGGGGAAAAAAGCACATAGGAAAAATAAACAGCAAGATCTTAGAGCAAGATCTTAGGACTGTTACTTTTCCTTGCAGCAGTTCAGATACAGCTTCAACATTAATCTCAGTATGGCCAAGGATTTCAAGTCAGCCAGCCACGTAACAGGTCTTATTTGGAGTAACATGAACCACAAATGCATTCAGCTTTGCCTATTGGTGAGATAAACCACTGCAGCTCTACATTTACCTCAGGATCTGAAATTCAGTTTATTTCTGCCGCATGTTAAAATAAAACCAGTGACAACCAAAAATACCAAATAACGCAGGCAAACCCAAAGCAAAAACTCATCTCAACAAAGGAACATATTGTCTCTAGATGCAAATTCAACTGGAAAAAATCTGAGAGCAAAGAAGCTTCTCCTGCTTCGTATTATTTGTTCGTTTGGGTTTTTTTCCCTCTTTTTCCCCTGTTTAAAAGCAATTCACCCCAACTCAAAGTTACCAAGTTTTGCAGCACACTGAGCAGCAATTAGCACTGACTCTGATAACCATCCACTCCCAGAATGGGGGAGGGAAGGCTCAGGATCCCACTGCCACTCACAACACAGAACTGTTTGCAATGAAAGGGACCTTAAAGGTCATCTAATCCAACTCTCCTGCAATGAACAGCGACCTTGAATGTCTCCAGGGATTGGTCTTGACAGGAGCTTCACCACCCTTAGTACAAATAGCTTTATTTCTTATATCCAACCTAACTCTTGCCTCAGCCCTCACCGCCCCACAGCTACAAGGGCCTCTCCTCCCGCCCACCCACCGGCTGAGGGGCAGAGCGCTCCTCCGTCAGCGTAACCCGTGCAGCCCCCCACCAACGGGGCCAGAAGCGCTTTAACGCACGGGGAAAAAAAAAAGGATAAATAAAGGGAAAGAAGGAAGAACCAACCCTCCCCTACCACACAGCCCTCACCCGGCTTCCAAAACTTCACCGGTCCCACGGGCGCCGCCATCTTGAGGTGAGAGGGTAACGGGAAGCGGAAGGGCTGAGCCCGTCGTCATGATGGCGGCCCACCCGTATCAGTGTGGAGGGGCTCGTTAAGAAACGCCCGTCGTTAATTAGCAATTAACTAAGGGAAGCTAATTGCTTCCCTATACACCGTGATTGGCGCCACCGCGCGGGTAGCGTAGCGATGACTACATCACCGCTATGATCACACAGGCGTTTTACAGGGCACAAAACTGCCTCCTTGAGGGCGTTTATGGGAAACGGAGTCCAAAATAAGAATAAAAAACACGACTTTTCGATTTCTTTTTATCGGGATAAAAGCTCACGTTGTCAAACTAGACTGAACATTTACAGATAGGGATCACACTGTTACATTGGCATGTTTGTAAGCAGAAAAGGACACCTATAGCTGTATCCAGATCAGCACATAGGCACGATGCAATGGCAAGAAATGCCATTTCTTAATAGATTTCAGGCCTACTCAGCTTCTCCTGTAAGATCAGGCAGCGGTAGCAACCATTAAATCTGTAATGCAGAAGGAAAAGGTCTGATAAGGCTTTGGTACTGATATTAGTAGGTTCTTAGTCATAAAGCCCCTTAACTGCAGGTATTTGGAGTGTGTTTATTGTGATGGTCACAATCCAAGTGTTCTTATCACTAAACAAAAAAAAGGTCATTTGAAATGAAGTCATGGCAAAAACGTTAATATATCTGAACCTGTTCTGCCCAGCTGCTCAGCTCCATGTAAACAGCATGTAACACTTAATAGAAGCCAGGCACTGATCTGGTTTCTAGCTCCCATCCAGTTCTGCATTATACCCCAGGGAGGTGGTTGAGTTGCCATCCCTGGATGTGTTTAAGAGCCATTTGGATGTGGTGCTCAGGGATATGATGTAGCAGAGGGTTGTTAGAGTTAGGATACTACAGTTGGTTGGACTTGATGATCTTCAAGATCTTTTCCAACCTGGGTAATTGTATGATTATGGAACTCTTTGTGGAACACAAAACGAAGCTTTGACTGATTTCAGAACCATACAGCACTCCTGCTATCCATCTTTACAACCTTAAGCAATATGTATTTTTGAAGGAATGTACATATAGAAAAAATGAGGCTACTGAACTAAGACATCGCCAACCCATTACATTACAACAATCAAAAATAGGTTGAAAAATGAAGAACTGACAGAGCACCAGAAGTTAATAATGGCTTCTCAGGCATTACAGAGGTTTTTGTTTGTGTTTCTGCAGATCAGACAATACCATAACTCTATCTGCTGACTGACATTGCAGAGGTGTTCAACTGAAATCACAATTCCAGTATTCCTTTCTCTCAGCTTGTGGTCTCCTTCCCAGCAGCTGGCACAGATATACTGTAAGGCAGTACGGGACACGGACCGAGGTTTTGCATTTCGCTCTTAGTGAACATGCAATTCATCTCTCTATGATCCAGTGTGGCCTCATAACTAAAGAGCCATTCCTCTTAGTCAGTGGTGGAGAAACATGCATTGCATTACTGGACACATAGACCGCTTCCCTTGAGGCATGCATCCAGTTTCGCTTCCTTTTTAGATTTCCTACAAATGCTCTAAGATATAAAAATTCCATTCTCAGAAAGTTTTCCCTGGTTAAGTCTCTAGAAGCCACTGTAATCCTGACCAGTTCATCAAACACCTTATCCTTCTTGCTGCTGGAGAACTCTTTGAGGCTGACAGGCTTTGAGTGTGCATAAAGAGTCCGAAATTCCTGGTCAAAGTGTGCAACTGCAGGACCCGACAGGATCAAAATGTTACTGCTGTTCAGCTTCCCGTCCATCCATGTAAAACTGGCAAAAGGAAGAGAAAGTTCCAAGTTAATTCAAAGTAATAAGAGATATCCAAGCACTGAATGAGAAGTCTCATAGCCTCATTTTAAGGCCAAACATTACAAGCAACGTGCTAGTAAAGAAAATGGTTTTAAGGCCATATGTTACAAGCAATGTGCTAGTAAGGAAAATGGTTTTTAAATGCTACTATTTCCTGTTTAAAGAAATCATATAAAGAAAAAAAACCCCGACACTTGCCTGTAGGAACCTGTTGTCACTCTAATGCCATCAATTAACATGAACTTTTCATGGACTTTTCCAACAATTTTGGTACCTGACCTTGTGCAATATGTGCTCCCAGTGATATTGCGAACTCTCATCAACTGTTAAAGAGATACAGAAAGCGATAAATGAATTTCAATGTTAAGTGATTGTAGTACATCTAAAGAAGTAACACGTGACAGTAAACATCACTGATGCACAGGTTGCTGTGTAGCACAGGATTAACCAGCCAGAAACAGCTTTGTATTGGTTTAGCCCACAAAGACAAAATACATGGGGCAGATCCATACACTGATGGTGCAGAATGTGGCTTTGCGGTCCCAGCAAGCCTGAGCGATTCCACATATCCTCTTACAAACTGGATATTCATTTTCTTCAACTGCTCTTCTGTCCTTATAAATACCACAAGACTCACCTTCTCCTGCTCCAGATCAACTCCCAGATCCCTGCACATTTTCAGGAAGTGGGGAAATGAAGACTGATCCAGCAGGATGTAAGCTTTGACTTGCCGTTGGCTACAAGCTTCCAAGAGGTCTGTGAAGATATCGGTGTCTGTGAAGGAATCCATAACCAGGGCGATCATCTGCAATAAGTTCCAGAGATCATGAAGCTGTTTCTACAGTATCCCAATGGAGAAAGGAGGAACGTGACTTTCAATTGAAAGATCTCCTCATCCGCCCACCCCTTTTTTCCCTCCTGGTGACTGCACAGGTACAAACCTCTGCAATATGTCCTTTAGTTGTTCAGAGGAACATTTGAGAGACGTGCAAGGGAAGAGAAAGGAACAGTAACTGTGAATGGACTAAAGCCCTTGGATGAGAATAGCACGTTGATACAGATGATTGCAGGCTACAGTTCACCAAGGCACATCACTTGTTGCTGCCATCACTTTTTCACATCCCTGTGTTGTTAAATAAGGAAAAAATATGCCCTGAGCTTATCATGGACAGAACCCACTGTTGTTTGACCCCATCCTGACATTGTTTGTTCTGTTTATAACGTATAATACCTTGCGCAATTCTCTTTCAGAATTTCAGTGAAGGACTGTGAAGCCCCATTGCCTGGATGTGGATGTGTGGATACATTGGGCACCACTTAGTAGCCTACAGCCAAGAGCACCTTTACCTACTTCAAAAAACGGGCTGTTTATGGCACAGCTCCATCTCCGTGGCACAATGACACAAACCCGAGCGTTCCTGCCTTCCCCCCCTCGCAGCCGCCGTCCCGTGTGTCACCCACCTGCCGCGCGGATCGGATCTGCCGCCGCACCGCCTCCTTGCAGCCGTACGGGCTGTCCCCGCCGCCCGGCTGGAAGTGCGCCTCCACCCGCGTCAGCCCGCGGAACGCGCCGCTGCCGAAGCCCGGCCAGCCCAGCTCCAGCGCCGGCGGCTCCGCGTCCGAGCGCTCGGGGAAGTAGGTGAGCGACGACGCGTCCAGCGACGCCTCGGCCGCCGCCTCCTCGGCCGCGTTGGGCGGCACGGCGCCCCGCGCGATGGCCTGCACCTCGGGCTCCGACAGGAAGGGCGGCAGCCGCTCCCGCCGCAGGAAGGCCCGCAGCGCCTCGGGGCCGCCCGCCACCAGCTCCTCCAGCGCCAGCCGCTGCGCCTCGCTGTACGGCCCGGCCGGCTGCGGCGGCCATTGCCCGGCGCCCTCCTCCAGGCACTGAGACGCGTTGGCCATGGCCACGGCGGGCGGGCAGCGCCAATACAGCGCCGGTACAGCGCCTTTATAACGCCTCTATAGCGGGCAGCCGCTCCCCGCCTCCCGCCCGGCCTCCCGACCTCACACCGCCGCCATTGGCCGCCCCCGCAGCTTCTCCGGGAACCAGCCGGGAGTTGAGCGGCTACAGCGCCCTGAGGGCCGCGACCCGGGGCCCAGTGCCATGTAAATAAAAGACGACTTGAAAGCTCCAAAGCCTCCCGGCAAAGTGAATTTATTTGTAAACAGTGCATCGCTGCTGCAGGTACCAGAACAACCCGACAGTGCAACTGAGTTGAGAAGTACACACAGCAGAGGTTACAGAGTTCATTTTACACATTCAAACACCGCCCGACGCCAGCTCTTAAATACAAAACCATCCCAGAGAGGCTCTGAGCATTGCTTACTGCTGCCCCAAAGCGGGGGAGAGGGACACATGCTCTGACACAGCCTACAGCAGCAGCCAGACATTCACAAAGGGAGACTGTAAAGGTGGAAGTGCCACAGCTGATAGGATAGAGCACGTCTATGCTTCCATTACAGCCCAGCTGCTCTGGGTATTTTCCCAGTCATTTCTGCTTGGGGAAATGAATCTGACAGCTGAAATGTGCCATCTGCTGGACAGATACATCCATAAATAAGCAGGAGATATCTTAACCAAGCTGATTTCACTGCAGGATTCAGCCTGGATAGTCACCAACAGAGGCAGACAGGTCTAATAAAGAACAGCACAGGTCAGACCTCAGCAGGCACAAACACACACACACCTGCTGCAGTGTCTCTGCCAGGTGACTTAACCCACAGCCCATGTAGTGTTGAAGGTATTTTCAGAAGCTCTAGGGGCTCTCAGGTTCCCCAAACCACATTATTAATGGATAAAATAGAGACAGAGCAGGAAATACAGTAGTGGAAATAAAAGCCATTATTAAGAAGGGGAAATAAATGTTGATACTGCCATTCTGAGAACTTAAAGCCATAGCAATCCTAAAAACAAAACAAATACTTTCTAAGTCAAATATCCATAAGTACAGTAAACCTATACCACTGATGCTTATAAGGGGCACGTGCAAGTGGTTACAGTACACATGAAAAACCTCATTGCTTAAATTGCATAGTGTAAAACAAAGTGCGGGAAAGTGATGTGCACATGTATTAAGAAGGATAAAAGTACCAAAAGGAATTAGAAGAATCAGCAGATATAAAGTGATTGCATTTTGTGACCAGAGCTTTCATGCTCTGTATTCAGTGCAACAGTCATTTACTCCTAGAGGAGTGAAACATCCCGGGGGCTGTTGCAGGCTGGCACTGATGTTTCACCTCTACTTCAGGTTGTACCTTCCCCTGTAGTGGTTCATGTAGCTTTCAGGAACGTGTCTCCTCCAGGACAAGATATCCACCATGTGGCTGAGCTTGGATCTAATGGTGGAGTAGTGGAACTGCCTCTCCTTGTGCAGTTTTTGGAAGTACTGTGCCCTGTGAATGTTGGGGTATTCAAAGGACCGGAGAGAAGACAACGAGCTGGTAGAGCTTGTGCGAGACATCTGGGATGATGATGAAGATAGAGATCGCAGACTAGAATTTGATGAAGACTTTCCAGGTAGAAAAGATTCTTCTTTGGAAAACTTCCTGGAAAGCAGAGGGGTTTCCACATACTCATTTTCCCTTGTCTGTGTCACCGCAGCCTTCAGCAGAACTGTAGTCTGAGTCCCGGTCGTCCTTGTAGCAACTGAAGTTTGAGTGTCAGCTTCTTCTGTTAAAACATTGGTCTGCATGCCGACGTTACACATGGCCACTGCAGGCTGCGCTTCCCATGAGCCAGTCTGAGTTGATGCATTCTTTTGTCCCACCTCTGGATCGCTGAGCCACTCGTTACTCATGTGAAGATGTCCCAGGTTACAAGGTTTGCCTCCAGGAGCATCTTCGGCCACATCTAGATCTTCTAACAGTTTTTTTGGAGTACTAGACAACCTGGCAAATTCTGCCCTCAAATTGCCCTCCACAGTGTATTCTTTAGAGGACTCTATTCTTTTCTCCAGGTGATCAAATATACCACTGTTCCTACAGCTTGATCGGCATTCAGGATTGATAGGATTTGACTGGGCATAAAGAATTCGAAACTGCAGGTCGAAATGTTCAACCACTTGACCTGACAATAGCAGCAAGTTACTGCTGTTCAGCTTCCCGTCAGTCCACGTGAAACTGTTGAAAACAAACCAAGATTCTCAATTAAATTCCAGCACACTGCAACACGTAGTACCAGACAGCAAGACTTAGTGTAGAACCTAGAAGACTAAGCATCATTATGCACTAATGGATCCCAATACTTGCCTGTAGGAGCCTGTTGTCACTCTAATGCCATCAATCAACATGAATTTTTCATGGACTTTCCCAATAATTTTGGCACCTGATCTCGTGTAATAGATGTTCCCAGTGAGAGTTCGAACCCTCAACATCTGTTTCAGGAAAAGAAAAGGGAAAAAAAACTAGCGTCAAATTTCAGCTTACTCCCAAGACGTTTTGATCATTAATTCTATATAAAAGCAACAAGATTGGCTGTGGAACACAGGAGTAAAACAAGCTTCCTCAAACTGACCTGCAACTGAAGTCCTACTGGTTCTGTAGTGCTAACCTTGTTAGACCATAAAGGCTGTAGAGAGTTAACCTGGAGAGAATGGTGAGCTCTAACTCATTACTGTCCACAAAGCTGGGGTGCCTCCCAGCAACAGAAGCCCTCACTTGGGTCAGAATAAGCCAGGATATAACACAGTAATGTCAGCTTACATTCAGAGGAATCAAGTAAGCTACCTGGGTCACATCCTCCAAACCCTGAAGATAAAACATGTCCCCAATGCCACACCACCCCTGAGCATCCTGTTTGCTTTCCTTAGAGCTATTTGCCTTGACGAGCAGTTCTTTGAGCCATAGAATAAAGCTACTTAGATCTTCTGAAATTAAACACTTGGAAATAGCCACTTCTCCAGCAGGGACCACAGGGATCCACCCAGCACGTGGGGAGCTGCACAGTATGGCTGTCATTCCTATATGCAGGTATGTGAGGTAAAAAGTGTGAAAGTAAGCGTGCCTTTTCTGTGTGGTTTTTGATGAGTTTGTGAGAAATTTCACCCCTTTTGGATGCTTGCAGTACAGTCTCTAACCAAAGTGGGCCTTAACTTTCAGCACCTCCTTATTTCAGTGTCCAAACACCCAGAGTGCTTCAGACTTTTAAGGAAACCTGATGATTTGCACAGAGGTGTCTCTGATGTACAAAACCAAAGCAGAAGGAAAAACAAAACACCTCCACTCCATCACATTTAGTACTTACATTCTCCTTCTCAGGACAGACACCCAAGTTTTTGCACATCTCCAAGAAATAGGGCAGAAAGTCCTGATCAAGAAGGATATAGACAGGGACCAGGCGCTTGCTGTAGGCGTTCTGAAGGTCACTGAAGATATCGATATCTGTGAAGGAATCCATAACAAGGGCAATCACCTGTAAAGAGAAGCAGCAGTTCAAGGGCTTTAATTTACACAGGACAGAAGTGGCTCACATGGCCTCCTGCACAGCTGAACATCTACAAACATTCCCTGTTTTCTCTTCAGGCCACATGATAGAAAGGCAGCTCTGTCCCTTTACAAATCACCAAGGCAACACAGCCAACTGAATGCATCTCATGAGAGCCTGGGAAGAGCACGTTCTGGGTTCCCATCCAACACCTTCACAAAAAAGAAACACCCATCCACTCACAAGCAGATGCAGATTCGCCATCGGAGTTCTTTCCAACAAGCAAGTCCAAAGATGGAAAGATTTTCATTCAGTGCAGGCCACAGACAAAGCGTTCTTACATTTCTAAACAGTCTCTCCATTCAGAGCAACCCCACACACCATTTCCCAGATTCCCAGCCCTTTCACCTGGGAACACACAGCTGCGTGGGTGCAGACACAAAGGTTTGGCTTCGTGACTTACTGTTGTCCCACCAGATGAGCAACGAGAGCTGTTGCACTTACCTGCCCCTATCAGCTCACCTGGCACACACCCCCTGCTGTACACCAAGGCCCAGGCACACAGTGCTGTGTGTGTGGCACTGCTGGTGCTCAGAGGAAACATTTCCCACAAGAACAGACTCAGCTCTGCATTCCCACCTGAGCCCTGTCCTTAGGGGGTTGGCCCTAAACAGGCAATTCCTTAGTTATAAAACACAGGCAGGTTGCATTTCTAGATATAAGTTAGCTTATGCTTTTGCTCTCCTCACGTACAGCCTCTGGTCTTCTCCACTCTGTCACTTCTCCAAGTGCCAGAGCAAGATGGAGAAAATTAGGGCAATACTGATGAGATGAGGTAGGAAAGAAATTAAAACTGAACAGTAGGAACACAAATTTTTTGGGAAATACTGCTGCCTTCAAGCAGCAGCATCTGAGTTCTAATAATTAACAGAAATAGCAGCTAAACAGGATAGAAAAGCTCAAAATAAAAGTAGTTATAGGAGGTAGAGAAAACCCTCTTCTCTGTGCTGGGCTCTTCCAGGTGCAGAGATAAGGCAGCAATTGCACCCACCTCAGCCTAAGCTGGAAGGGATCCTCAAGGATTACAGAGCCCAAGCCCCAGCTTCACACAGCAGCACCCCAACCCAAACCCTATGGCTGACAGCAATGTCCCAGCACTCCCCGAGCTCCAGCAGCTCAGGGCCATGTCCATTGCATTCTGAGGCAAATCCTTTCCCTGCTATCTCCACTGTCCCAGCTCCATGCCTTCCCTTCAGGTTCAATCTCTGCTCATCAGAGTTCAGTCCCTCAAGGTGAGAGGGATCTCAGCAGTGCCTGAAGCTTTCCTACTGCCCACATTAACCCTAAGGATGCAGACACAACCAAACAGCACATCAGTCATTCATTTCCAGGGTGTCTGTTCTTTACCCACAAAAGCACTTCCCAGGCAGTGAGGAGAGCAGCGCGCCTGGCTGCTGCCGTGGTGCAAAGAACACGACAAGGAACAGCTCTATTGAAATACAGCCGTTCTATGGGGCAGTGCGATGATTCACCAGAGCCCATAGAGAACCCTCGGAGCGGCTCTTCCTGCACAACAGCCCCTGAGCCAAACCTGTGTCATGCTCATCGCTCACCTCGGTGCCACATGGCAGCACTGAGCCGGGCTGCCCCGCCCGGCAGGGAGCCGCGCTTTTCAATTTCAGCGGAGCCAATGGGACTGCGGCCGGGATCAGGAGCTGCTGCTGGGCGATGAGCTCAATTAACGACTCCCAGGGAACAGTTACCGCTCAGCGGGGCTTTCAGACCGCGCTCTGCATCAGCCCAAAGCCACGTGCTGCCTCTTTATGGCACAGCTCCATCTCCGTGGCACAATGACACAAACCCGAGCGTTCCTTCCTTCCCCCCCCTCGCCGCCGCCGTCCCGTGTGTCACCCACCTGCCGCGCGGATCGGATCTGCCGCCGCACCGCCTCCTTGCAGCCGTACGGGCTGTCCCCGCCGCCCGGCTGGAAGTGCGCCTCCACCCGCGTCAGCCCGCGGAACGCGCCGCTGCCGAAGCCCGGCCAGCCCAGCTCCAGCGCCGGCGGCTCCGCGTCCGAGCGCTCGGGGAAGTAGGTGAGCGACGACGCGTCCAGCGACGCCTCGGCCGCCGCCTCCTCGGCCGCGTTGAGCGGCACGGCGCCCCGCGCGATGGCCTGCACCTCGGGCTCCGACAGGAAGGGCGGCAGCCGCTCCCGCCGCAGGAAGGCCCGCAGCGCCTCGGGGCCGCCCGCCACCAGCTCCTCCAGCGCCAGCCGCTGCGCCTCGCTGTACGGCCCGGCCGGCTGCGGCGGCCATTGCCCGGCGCCCTCCTCCAGGCACTGCGACGCGTTGGCCATGGCCACGGCGGGCGGGCAGCGCCAATACAGCGCCGGTACAGCGCCTTTATAGCGCCTCTATAGCGCCTTTGAATCCAAACAGCGCCGCGCAACGCCGCCATTGGCCGCCCGGCCCGCCCCGCCCCGCCCCGCCTCCCATCTCCACAGCTCACCGCTGAGAAGTCCCACAAGAACCAGCAGCGTTTTCTGTGTTATTAAAAGAAATTTAATATATATATATATATTCTTTTTTTAAATTAAAAAATTCATTCTCTCTATTAAAGACGCGGGTCAATTGCTAATACTGTCAGACATACCCTTTTGGCATGAGTTTTTACATAAAATTGAAGATTCTATGCGTTGCTTCGATACGTTAAGAAACCACCTCTTCATACTTACAGTAACAACAAAGTCAGTTCCGTACAATATCAAATATCCATTAAAAAAAAAAAATTTAAATATATTAGACTCTGATTGCCAAAATGCCATTTTTATACACAAAGCTGCTAATACAATATACAGTCCTTAACGTTATTTTTCCTCACATAAGATACACCTGGTGGGGTTGGGCCTGCACACTCTGCAGCGGGTGGATGGGGTGAGGGTTATTGCCCTGTGCGGCTTTTGTACTGCTGTGTAACCCGTATCTCTGTCCTGGTGGAGGTCAGTGTGTTGGTGAGGTCAGAACACGCTCCTTCAGCGTTGGCTCCTCTACCACAGCTGCAATACAGCGCCATGTTCTGGGTCAGACGTTGCCTGAAGAGCCCAGTGATACCCAATGGGGACTGCAGCCTAGTGCCTGTGTGGGCAGGATGAACACAGCCGAAGAACAACCAGTTCTGATGTATGGCCATAAAGAAAACAGAACTCTGGATATTAACAGCACTCTGAGCATGTGTTGGACTCTGCTTGGTTAGAGCTGCTATACTGAAAGAGGTCAAAAAGATTTATTCAATTATCCTGATCCTTCCCATTCTGTGTGTTATAAACAGTGAACATGGGAGAAATGAACAAACAAAACCTTCAACACCTGGCACGCTCTGAACTGTTTTGCCTTGCAAAAGCATTTTAGAGACCAACAACAGAGTAATTTTAGCAAGTATAAGGCACAGAAATACCCACAGACACAGGGAGGACACCTTCCAGCAAGATGCACAACAGTTAATCCACAGCTCAGCACAGAACACTGCTGTTGCTTTCTCAGTTATTCATTTCAGGTAGTGCCAGCTGTGCTTCAGTGTGCAAGATTTGGGTAACCAGAGGTGCAAGATTAAACTAAAAGCACACTGAATGGAAGTTGTAAAGCCAGCTGGGAGATCATAAGTGCTTTCATCTGCAACCCTGTGAAATAAGACCTTGCTCAGTACACCAGAGAATTCACTGCCTCCGTCACAGATTGCACTGATTCCTTATTGCTGCTGCCCCGCCACACACTGCTCCTTCCCTACCAGGAGATGCTCAGCCTCTGGGTGCCCAACCACACCTGCTACAGCGTCGCACCAGCTGGAGTCCCTTCTTGGCAGAACAGAAGGTTGTAGGATTCCAGAGCACCACAGAAGTGACACTGAGCTAAAATCACATCAAAGGGTACACCAAGCACAGATCCAGGTCTGAAGTCACACAGATCCCAGCAGTGGTGCTTAAGCCCTTTTCTTGACATTTCATTGCTGGGACTTCCTCAGCTGAGCTCAGTAAAGCAGGGATGCTATTTTGAGAGACGCTTTATTTTTTGCAGCTAAGGCAAGTCTTTTGATGCAGAAAGCAAGGAAGACTCTACAAGCAGGGAGGTCATTCCCACATGTGGCTCTGCCTACAGCAGGCCAGCACTGCACTGCTCAGATCTCTGTGTGGCCTTCATGAACCACTACAACCTTAGGCTAATGCTGTTGAAGCGTGACTCTGAACTGACCTCAAATCTGTATGTAGAGCATTATTGAACCCAGAGTCACTGATTGTAGTGTAAAAGCCTAAATCTTCCTCTAATAAGCCAAGTGCTTGATATGCTAATCAACACAATTCATAGTTTCCATGGCTTTTTAGCAGAACAAAGATCTAGTGAATTAGCCAAGGTGCTTCTGCAATGTGCTTTGGACCTTTCCACTATGATAGCCTTTACTCAAACACACAGATATAGAAAGCACTACTGTTACAACACTGCTAAGTTTCACAATTAAGAGCCCTGCTCCTCGGGGTAAGCTCCTACAATGCACACCTAAGAACTTCTATGTGTACATGAATCCCCCCCCGAAGTCGGCCTCTACAAAACACGCTGCCAGAAGCAGGCTGAGTACCCGTTAATACAGAATCACTCATCCCAGACCTACAACCAGCAGCTCTGCAGGCACAACTATCAGCCTTCCCTGAGCTTATTTGCAAGTGCTCTGCGGGCACTGACCATTACATCCAGAATGTCACCGACACAAAGGTGCATATCTACCTCAGGTCACTGTTCCACAGTCCTCCCAAGTCCTACCCTGATGCAACTTCAGCCCAAAGCCAGAAGGAGATAAAGACATGGCTAAGAAACAAATCCTGGAGCACGTATCGATTACTGACTGTGCCATCTAAATGAGAATTGATTTCATCCAGCCAGACTTCAGTGAGCACACTACCTTGCAGTGGTAATGCTGGAAGAGTTTATTATGGCCAATTTTACAGTTACAACACAAAGACCAATTAAGGGAATGATGAATAACCTAGAACCTGTAGCATCTTTCCCCTGACAGTAAATCAATTGCTGCTTTGCTCAAGATCACAGCTAGAATTAAGAATTCCTGGGGCTTCACATATAAGCAGAGCGAGACAGCAATTAACTAAAATCTATTGGCCTAAAATGGACTGGCTTCCTACAGCTTTAATCTATCAGCAGCTCTCAGTGAAAGCAAACCTCAAACTACTTTGCACTGTTGCATTCAAGGGCCTCCTTTTCATTTATATGGAGTTACAGAGGATTCGATACACTCGATGGTACAAAACTGCTCTGAGAAGGAGAATGGTCCAACAGTGAAGGAAGGCATCGGCTGGGCTGAATTTGCACCATGTATTTTGCACCTAGTGAGTAGCAGCACCAAAGATCTGTACACTGAGCCCAGAGTTCTCAGGGGGATGGATGTGAGGAGGACCCCCAGCACCAAGTGAGAGCAGAGGCACCTGGAAGAACATCTTCCCCCACACAGTGACACACAGCTACACTTGGTATCATCTCAGATGGATTTTCTCTAGGTGATCAGAAGACTCACTGTTAACAACACTTGGATGCTGTATAGTCTGTTTAGTTGCCAAATTACCCTCTTTCTACCAGAGAGTGGCTTTTAATTTCCCTTGAAGTTAAGCACAAGAAGTATTTTCTGGTCTTGTACTGTTGTGTTCCAGTCATGAAGGAGCTCAGCAGTGCAAGCTGCCCGGCGCTATGTTAAGAGAAAGCCCAACTTCTCTGTTTTAAACATACAAAGAACCACTTTGCCTTTAACTGAATGAAAGTTTCAAAATAAAATAAAGTAAAATAAAATCAGATCAACTGCTGCGATTTCCCAGTTTGTTCCTAAAGCTGAGAAGGGGAGGAATGTTACACTGACGTCTACCAGCTGCAGCTAAAAGGCAGATGGATAGAAGCTGCATTTTCTGCTGCTTGGCACAACAGCATCACTGCAAGCAGGATTCAATCCTCTGCTGGCTTACAGAGACCCAGACACTCAAGCCTTGTTCTGATGGATGCTGATGACTTCAGCACAGAAGCTGGAAATAAAAGCAAAGAAGTCTCCTTTCCTGCTGCAATGTTCAACTACCAAAGCAATGATTTAAGTTACTCATCAGCCTAAGACTTCAGGTTAACACAAGGTAACACCTACAGAGATTAGAAATGCTTTCAGGCTTTTCTGGATTAGTGTAGACAAGCCCTTCCACTTCGCCCCTCCCGAGCCCCATGGTTCTGGATGTCCCGAAAGGTCAGAACACAAAGCACACCGCCCCAAGAACCTGTGCTGAGCATACAGAGTAAACAAACAATCAATAGGAAAGTGAGATCAGCAAAAGTCCTTTTCAGTTTTAAACAAATTGAAGTCTAAATAGTACAAATAAGTGTTTTAAATTATTTATCCCAATATAGACCTTTGTCAGTATTTTATTGCAGGAAAATTCTATTGCCAGGGCCCCTTATTGCAACGTCAGTTGTAAAGCCTGCTGAGCGAGGCCTGCTCCAGGAAGAGTTCTGCATTACACCTGATGCAGTCTGCAGCGTGAGTTTCGTTGAGCAGAACAGGACCCAGACAGGGCGCAGTTCCTGATGGGTGAGCTGTCACTGCAAGGAGACAACACCTCGCAAACTTCCTACAGCAAGTGCGGTATCTACACGTAGTATCTACACTTGCTTGTTGCTCAGCCCCTGGAGCTGCAGGATCCAGATGCATGGAAAACAGCTCTGTCCTCTTGCAAACCTCCCATCAGGCTGACCTCCCCCCTCCAGGAAGTGTGCATCACCAGGAGTGAGAATTCAGGTCTGAACTGTTACCCTCAGGAAGTTTGGTGGCTTGCAGCAAGAGGCTCAGATGCAAAGATTTTAATTCGGATCACTTCTTCTTTCCAAGCCCTCTCATGACTTCCCAAGATTGGGGAGAGACAGTGCACCATACCTTCTTCCCCAGGGAGAAAGATGTAGGTATCTTTATTTGTTTTATAGATCATATTGATGCGTATCCCTTCCTCTCCTGAGAGCCTTGCTCCGCCTGCATTACTCACTTGACTTCAATGGAAGTAACTAGCAGGGTAAAGTACAGTTCAAGATGAAGGAGACTGCCTCAGTCAGGACGTCCATAACCAGACTCTCCCCTTGGAATGCAAACAACCTGGCTGCAGTGATAGATCCTACCAGCCCACTCCCTTCTCGTTTCTTCCGAGGCGAGTCACAGGTGGAACTAGGAAATCCTGCAGCACCCATGCACCTTCTCTTCCATTTCCTCCATGGGAGCTTTGAATTTCAAGAGGGGCGGCTCCCCACTGGACACTGTGTAATACACCGAGGTCCCATTGGAGCTGTAGGGAGAAGTCCTGGATGCGATTAGGTGCGACTTGGCCTCACCCCCGTTCTCGGCGACTCCCCCAACACCGCTGCTAAAGTGAGTGCTGAGGAAGGGGTGGTTGAGGAGCTTGGCTGCAGCCCGCTGCCGCTTCAGTTCAGAGAGTGTCTGGTGGCCCTGCTCCTTGTAGGCACCCCAGAACTGCTGCGTGTCGGGGAGTGCGGGGCTGCCATAGGGCAGCACGTGGCCTGGGTTACCATCAGGGTCGGCGTGCATGCTCCACACATCCCCATTGGAGAAGGTGTATGGGTAAGTGCTGGCGGAGGCCATGAGTCCATTCTGGAGGGGGATTTCAGAGTCACACTGGGTGCTTTTGTTTGCTAACTCCGGAAACAGGGAAGAGCTCTCCAGCAGTGAATTCTGCAACAAGAAGACATTAAAGAAGAGCACCTGCCATCTGTTCTCCATCATACAGGTCATCCATGTGACAGCTTCCTAAACCAGCTCACACTCACTCTTTCATCCAGAGGTATTGCAGCAAAAGCACTGAATTCACCCACCAACTCTAAAGTGCCAGGAGCCCCAGCCAGGAACACGGAAATGAAAAGGCAGCTCTGGAGAGGCCTGATCCTGGCCTTTCATATCTAAGTGCTGTAAGCAAGGGGACAGACTCTTCAGCAGGGTTCTGCTGTAACAGGATAAGGAGAAATGCTTTCAAATGTAAAGAGGGGAGATTTAGCTGGGTTATAAGGAAAAGTTTCTTAAGAGGATAGTGAAGCACTGGCACAGGTTGCTCAGAGAGTTGGTGGGTGCCCCCATCCCTGGAAACACCCAAGGCCAGGGGATGGGGCTTTAAGCACTGATGGAGCTGTGGGTGTTCCTGTTCACTGCAGCTGGGGCCATATCTCAGACCTCCCCATGCCACTGTAAATCCAGAGCAGCCTTTCCACTGGGGTGAGATATTCCAGTTTAAACTAAATTTGGTCTTTTGCTTAAATCTGACAGATGAGGCTTATGATTTCTTTTCAGCCACCTCCCATCCCACGAGCAGTGTTACCCGCCCCCTGCTGCAACTCCACAAGACAGAAGAGATTCCTTACAGGGTCTGTGTTCTCCTGGTCAGACCGAGTCTCCCCAATTTCTCCAATGAGACCTGAGTTCCTTCCTTCTTCTGCTGCCCCCAGCTGCTGCCACACGATGGCCTCTTTCTCGCACTCCTTCCTGTAGAGGTTTGTCCTGTCGGAGAGGCTGGCCCTCCTCACCACCTTCCTGTTGGGAAGGAGAAGGAGCACAGGGCTGTGAGCAGGGCATACAAGTTCTCCTCACCCTGTAGCTCTTCTCAGCCTCTCCTCGTGCTTCCCAGCATCTCCCACTGGAATGTAATGTGAATTTAGTTTCCTGGCACCCACGCAAAGCAGACAAAGACACTTGTGTGGATTATTAAAGGTGGGAGGAATTTTAAAGAGTTTTAAAGTAATACTGCAAAGGTGGGTGATTTTCAAGGAAAGAAAAAGTGAGAGGTTTTCAAGAGCCACAGAGATGTGGCACTGAGGAACACAGTTAGTGGGCATGGTGGGATGGGCTGGGGTTGGACTTGGTGATCTCAGTGGTCTTCTCCAATTTTAATGATCCTACGATCTCACACAGCTCACCTAATGGCTCTACTCTGCAACCAGTGGAGTAAATATAGAGGGCAAAGGCCCAGGGGTTGTTTAGGGAGCATTGTGGTCAGCAGGATTGCTTTGATGTCTAGAAAACATAAAGACATTTGCAAATGGTGTCTGAAGATAACATCTTGGCCACTCACCCCCGGCTGCCGGTGCTGGACGTCCTTCGGCTCAGGGAGGATTTATGTCTCATCTGAGACTTCATTATCACATCGTGCTTGTGTTTCAGCTCCAGAAGTAATACTTTGAATTCCTCTTCCTCACACAGATCTAAGGGACACCCAAACCAAGCCACCAGTCAGAGCATTCAAATGTGGTGCCATTAACACCACGTTAATGGTTATGCCTTCCTAGTAAGTAAAACTCCAAATGCACCCAGGAAGGAGGGAAATTTAAGCAAAATACGCTTATGCACATTTGTCTCTAAACAAACAGTGGCAGGCACAATGGTTTGGACACCTAAATGGGATCAGAAAGCAAGAGCTACTCATTGTGGCTCAGCTTTGCAATGATCCAGCTATTCAGATAGACTTTGTTCTACATCTGGTAGCAGGCTGTGCCTTTTCCTATGAATGGGTGAGAGAGATATTGAGCAGTATCTCTGAGCTCCAAGGTGGAAGGAAAATAAATTGCCCTAATAATCAGACTGTACCTCCCCTGAGCGCAGCTTTTTTACTTAAGCCTCCAAAATTAAGGAGAACAGACAAAAGCAGAGCAGGTCAGGGTAGGAGACAAGAACTTCTGTCCTTCAGAACGAGAACAAGTGGATTTTTCAGTTAAGACTCAGAGAACCTTTTGGCAAAAGAAAACACAGCATAAGACTATAATACACTTGGCCAGGGCTGCCTCTTTGACACTTCTACTTCCAGTCTGTTCCAGGAACTGAGTATGTTTTTCTTCTCCAGCCCCAACAGGTTGCCACACTTCATTGCATCAAGGCAGAGCTGGAGGCATTAAGTCTTAGGGCTGCACTCAACAGTTCCAGAAGTGATACTCCAAGCCCTGCTGCTGTGGGGCACATCCAAGGCCACAATGCAGGAGTAGGAGACTCCAAAGCACAGGAATAACAGGATGACACGAGAGCAAAAAAGATAAAAACTCAGTGCTCAAGAAATTAATTTCTCTTTTTCTTCTTTCATGAGTAGGAGGAACTATTTCCAGAAATAATGAATCAGGCTCTTTAAAACTTCAGACCCCTTAAATTCCCTACAGCTGTGATTCTCGACATCTGAAAAATGAAACGTTAATGCTTCTGAAAGCACCATCTGAAGGCTTCGGTAAGCTTAAAGCAAAGAGCTTCTGAACACTTATCTTACTATCTTTGATCTCCTTTTTTAATCTTAGCAAACTCACCTATTGGCATCTCATCCAAAGATGTCCTGGCACTCAGGCTCGCCCCATGGGACACGAGTAACTCAGCCATCTGCATCTAAAGGAAGGGAAAGAAAGCCAGTTGACAGAAGTATTTGAGGCAATCATTTTCTGCCTCAAAACTGACAAGCTGGCAAAAGATAAGAGCCAATGGTATGCATACTCAGCTCGCCCCTCAAATTATTCTGGTATGTATACAATGTTAAACATAGTTCCCACCATTCAACCACACAGAGATACTCTCCCCAAGCTTTCTCAGCAAGAGGTTCTTTCTGGAGCTCCAGGGCTATCATCTGTCACCATGCAGCATGCCCAAGTCCTACCACAGATTGCTTCCATTGGCAGAGTGCTCCACAGTCTGTCCAGGCAGAAATCAATGTCACCCTCATACCTGACATTTGCATCACAATCCTTACCTGTCCCCAGAAAGCTGCAGCATGAAGAGGTTCCCAGCCGTCCCAGTCCTTCACATCCAGGCTTGCCCCCTGGTCAAGAAGGACTTCAGCTGCATGCAGATAACCATTGGCTGCGGCTATGTGCAGCTAGGAGACAAGGAAGAGAGAATGAGCCACCTACAAGGATCACAAATGGATTCTTTTTACAGCAAATTTCAGTGTAATTTTTGCACAGCATCGGAGTTTACACTTACACAGACAGCATGTTTTAAATTTGGCGGACTCATTTCCATCAGGTCAAAAGCACCTTGTTCCCATGACTGAAACTCAGCACTACCTGCATGTAATTCTGTTTGGAAGGCAAGTGCTTAGGATCACTTACACATATGGGTCAAAAACACCAAGGGCTGCAGATGTGACTTTCTGACCAACTGCCCAGCTTGCTTTAATCAGCGCTCTCTTTGTGTGAGTGCATTTCCAGTCCCTTCTGATTGCTTCTCCACCATATGAAAATCAGAAACGTTTACGTCTGTGGCTACTTCAAGTTAAAGGAATCTGGCTTTTTCAGATCCCAGCCTCCAGCTACACCTGCCACTCTGGAGACATTGCTAATTGACTGCTGTACTCCACCACAACACTTTGTACCTCCAAAGGTTTTCACAGTTGCTGCTGCTGCCTTTCTGAGCACAGCACTGACCTGGGCACTGTTCTGAAGGCACCTACTCCATTCACAGCTCATTCTTTTTCAGCTGTGCTGACGAGAAGCACAAAAGCTTCTTTTCAAGATGTTCCATGTGGATTCCACCACAGGAAGCTAAACACTCATCTGGTAAGACATTCTAACGCTTTCTGGCCATTCAGTTAATTTTTACATACATTTTATGGCACTGACTCCTCCTCTAGAGGTCACGTGGCTTAACAAGGAGTCAGTTAACACTGAAAAGCAGCCAGACAAGCAAATGTAGGCTTGAATCTGATGCTGAGAGTTGCTAAAACGATAGATAACTTGTTCCAAAAGGTGCAGGGATAGGCACTAAGCTGTGCCACCTCTGCTCATGAGCTGTACTCATTTATCCTACAGGTCAATACCAAAACAGAGAGAACAACCCAAACAGCTTCCTTGCTTCTCTTAGCAACCCATCCATGTTGCTGCTGTACAACTGCCTGCCACAGGGCAGGTTTCATCACCCACAGGCTGCAGGAAGGTGAGATGAAGCCAATGCAGTTTCACTCACCAGCGTGGCACCTTGTGCGTCAGTCCTGTTCAGGTCCTGGCCAGTCGCAAGTATGTCATGAATGTCACAAATCATCACCTGCTCCGGGGCAGCCCGCATCTCATTGATTTTTTCCTGTGTAATTCCTGTTAAAATTCCAGTTAGAAAGAAGAGTTGGGAAGGGTCTTTGTGTCCGGTGGCTGAGTAAAACTGGACTCATGACTCCCGGTTGGTTGGCACGGCCTCACATCCTTTTCGGAGGTGATGGAACTTCATTCTCATCATTATTTAGGAATCAGAGAAACTAAACAGAGGCAAGTGCCAGAATTCTATGCCAGGCACAGCTCTCTGCTTTTCTTGGGGGGGCCAATCAAGAGCTGAGAAGGTAATTTTTAGTGCTACATCGGCCCACTTCTGTGTTTTGCACGTTCTCAATCTCCTTACCCTGATAGGCCATGCATGTCTCAATGACATCCAGGGTTGGCTCATCCTCACAGAGGTCATAGGGCATGTTGCCATCCGCATTCACTGCCAGCAGGTCTGCTCCACTGTGGAGGGAAAGAGGTGTTAATAGAAAGGACCTGGGCCATCCGAGAGCAGGCAGTGCCAAACACTGTGATAAACACTTATTAAAACCTGGCTGGTTTTTGCTAGCTGCCCAGATGGCCCCAAGCTCTTTTTCTTCACCCAGAAACTGTGGGTGAAATCAGAGTTGCCAAAAGGGACAGACACAACGAGCCACCTACTGCTGGATGAGGATCTTCACCAGGTTGATGTGACCACACGTGGCTGCTGCATGCAGGGGAGTCCACAGCTCGTTGTCCTTGGCATTGACATTGGCCCCGTGGCTAAGAAGGAGCTTGACAATCTCTTCATAGTTGTCTATGCAGCACTGTTGAGGGAGAGATGCAGCCAGATTGGTTTGGTTTTCTACTTTGGGAAGAAGAGGGCTCATATCTGCTCAGTTGTACCTGGACACGAGGACCTACTCTATGCTGCAGTGTTTGGCAACAAGCATCTCCAGCATCACATTCAGAACACCCAGGTCAGAAAGACACTGTGCAGAACACCCATGTCTGAAGGTGACTGGTGTTCTACAGGACCTTGTTTGGGGTTGAAGCAGTGGGGGAAGAACAGCACATACATATACAGCTGCTCCCTTGGGTCCTTCATACTCAAGAGCAAACACAGCAGAAATTCAAGGTAACCAGTATGGCCACATATGAAGAGATGAGCTGACAAGCTGACCTCCCCTTTTCTTAGGGAAAATCCCCCACAGTGGCACACGATGAGCAGCTCAGAAGCAGCTCATGCTACCCACCAATGTTATCTGAAGAGATGCAAGCTGGATTCTCAGAACTATGAAGGGCTCCACCTTTCCTGGATGCATTCACACCACAGCCCAGAGGCAGCCTGCAAGAAGGGCCCTGACTGTCTTCCTCTGGGGTAGGTGGAATTTGCTTTGATCCACCTCATGCTCACTTTTAGACATGAATGTGCCTATGAAACACTAGAACAAGATTTGTCCTTGTGCAGAGAGCCTGCTCGTTGGCTGTGCATTGCAGCAGACCCACGTACTGCAGCACAGGGCTGCTTACACCCACAGCAAGCATCTCGGCAGCGACAAGCACCCTGTGTGTATTTCTATTTCTGTTTACTATTTATATGGCAAAACAAGGCTAAAATCATGCCTGTCACACAGCCAAGTTATCACAGAACCATACGCTGCATCCTTGCCTGGAAGCCGCTGGCAACGTATATTTGTGATCATTTGGCAGCTTCTTCCTGCTCAGGGATTCAATTAATTCTTGTGAAGGCAAAGCCCTCACCTTGATCACCAAATGAACCTTTACCAAAACTGATCCTTTAGTAGACAAAGCACTTCAGGGCTTCAGCAGGCAGCGGTGGGAAACCTCTGGGTGCCCCCTAGGAGCCAGCTGGCCTTTCTGGGCCAACATCCATCCAGCTCTGAGGACAGAAAGTAACTTGTAGAAAAGGTGAAAATCCCAAGTCAGAGGGATTGTTTAAATGGAGAAAAGCCACATCCCAGAGCTACACCATTGCTTTGGGTGGAGGTGGTGACTGCCAGGTACAGCCCCATCACTGTTCTGATGATGGCTCCAGAGCTAATTATTTAACATTTTTGTCTGGCTCAAGGTTTCAGCTCTGCTTTAAGTTCCAGATGTCCCGCTTACTTAGGAATAACAGCCTCCCTGAGATGGAACATTTCTCTTCAAAGATCCAAGACTGCCATAAATAAGAAACAAGGACAGACATCCTTGAGATGAGGCACAAGTCCAAAACAGCAGCAAACCAGGAGGGAATGGTGCCCTTGTGCCCAAACATGGATAAAACAAGGAGTGGGACAGCTCTCCAAACAATCAAGGACCCCACATAAGTGCAGAACATTCAAATATATTACATACCCTTGTATTACATAATGCTATAAATATGCAGTAGGTAGGTATGACTTATATATCAGGTAGGTGTGCACTGAAAACCTTTTGGACTACAAATAGAAGCCAGTGCAGCAACTCTGCACATCTGATTTGTGCACCCTACGCAGAATAAATCAATGCCTCCTCTCTAAAGACTTGTCTTTCTGAACATGTTTTGAGAGACTTAAAATCAACAACACTGAGGCTCTGGTGCTGAGCCCCAAAGGTCACAGGGTGGGGATGGGGCTGTAGGAAGAATGACAAACCTTCATGGCAGGAAGGCTGTGAGGAAGGATGCAGATCTGCAGTAGGATGGCGGCCCTGTGCTTTAATGCCATCCGCTGCAGCCCCTTCACACAGACCAGCCCACATCCCTGGGCCTACAGAGAGCTTTGGGAGCTCCTCCGACACCTCTTCCATCATTTAGCTAAGCCCATTCCAAAGCAATGGTCAATATCCTACCAATGTGAATTAACGTGTTGGATCTCAGCGCACTGCCCAGCACAGCGTGCCAGAGCAACCCAGCTCTGAGCAAGCAGCAATGCCTGGGAGCACTCCATCCTGCAGCCTCACCTGGTGCAGTGCAGTCAGTCCGTCCTCGTTGCACAGGTCGGGGCTGATGTTGCTCTTCAGCAGGTAGCACACTGCAAAGAGGAAGAGGAGAGCAAGGTCAGAGAAGGTACCCACCTCATTGACAGCCCCAGGCACCCTGCTGGCTCCATCCAGCAGAGAGCAGCAGCACACAGCTTTCAGCCCAGCCTCCATCCAAAGGCGGCTTTATGACAGCTCCCATTTCCATGTGGGTGTGTGGAACAATTTATGTTTGCAACAGCTGAGTGCAACCTCTGCACACTGCAAGGGCTCCAAGGTGGTCTGAGAGCCTAAGGGTCTGGGTTTCAACCATGAGAGAGATCTCACTGTGGGAGGATGAGGTGTTGCCTCCAGAAGCCATCAGCCTGGTTGGTACAAGGTACCCAATGCACTCAGGGGCTCCAGCACATTAAAATACACCGAGGTTGCTCTGGACTCTTTGCATGAGTGGTTGGGTATTTGAGGAAAGCACACCAGAGGCTTAACTTTTTTGATTGCTGCTTTGGGGGGAAAGGATAAGATTTTTTTTCCCATTAAAATGCAAATTTTGGAAGCACGCGAAAAGCCATTAACCCTTAGGTAAAAGATGAAGTTTGCTCTGAGATGCAGCTCTTCCATGTGGGTAACGGCTATAAGGCAAAGGAAGCAATCTAACAGCAACAGCAGGAACTCTTCGAATTCAACTCCACTGACAGGTTGGGATGATCCACACCCGCCCTCTGTTTGCTTTCTCACTCCTTGCTTTTTCTCCAGAGATTTCACTATCTAATGCTTTTTCCACCCCAGATGTCAGTGCCAGCAATGGCAGAGCCAGAGCTTGTAGCCGTTCCCCTCGGGACTAACACAGCAGCAAGATGCTCCATCCCCACCTGATCTGCTGGCAAGGACACAGCCACTGAGCAAAACCAGAGCTGCAATGTAAGGAGTGCTAACAGAGCTAAAAGGGCAATGAACCTCACTGCTGGCAATGATAACCGAGAGCGAAGGCAGTGAGCCCTGCAGCCCCACACAGCTCCGACCTGCACATCCCAGGGCAGCCAGAGGGGAGAGCTGGGAAACAGCCACGAGTAGAGCTGATGAACAAAGGCACACTTGCAAGACAGTCAAATTGAAACCCAAGTGAAAATCTGCGTGGATGCCACCAGTTTGAGGCATGTTTCCACTTGCTGGAAACAATACGAAGGCATTCAGATGTGCGAGAGAAAATGATACTAAAAAAAAAAAGAGAATACAGCAAAGAACAAAACTCACCCCACGCAGCTGCAAAGCCCAAATCCTGGCTGTTTTTTCCAGCTCGGAGGCAGTGCAGGAAGCCCACATCTCTGCCCACGCACTAAGCAGCAACAGAAGCCCTGACCCCACACACCCATGCAGTGAGGGCTGACTGATGAGCAGCCATCCCCACGGCTCTGCTCGGCTGTTACTTGCTGTGGATGCTCTGCCATTCAGGCTTTAATTCAATCTCAGCCATTTCAGAGGCCCTGCATACTGATGACACACAGCCCCATAATCACGTTTTGGCTGATTACGGAGAATTGGACAAGTAGATGCTGGCGGATCAACCAGCAAGCACTGCCCCTCCATGGAGATGATATGGTGGCATAAATCCCAGCTGGTTATGGAGCAGCTTTGTGTAACTCAGCCCTTTTCCCCCCAGCTTCCATCCCATGCCAGGCCACACAGGCAGGAAACCCACATTCCATCTACAGGGACAGATAACCTGACAGCAGCTGGTGGCTGCTGGGTGGGGAAAACATCAGCACATTGCAGGTGTGAACTCCTCAGCCTCAGCACTTCTGATTAACTTCTTCCAGAGATCTCTGTGCTGAAATGCTGAGCTCCTCCAAACCCGTCCTTCACGTGGGTGGGGGAGAAGGGGCTGCGTGTGGGGATTTGCTTTGGTACAGCTTGTGGGAAGAGCTTTCAAAGGTGCAACGAATGAAGGCCTGAAAATTATCACAATGAGAGTGGGGTGAACAAATCGTTGTGAATAATTCATTGCAAATTATACTACCCGAACCATCACTCAAATGCATTTTCCATTATTCCGCCTGCTCTGCCTCTAATTGAGCCTCTCACACAGCCAAGGTGCAGTGCATCAATCTTCGGTTTATATTTGATCATTCACATCTGTGCTGAGCTGCACAGAAAGTGCTCCCAGAGCATTTCACCTTCTGGCTCCCCACTCCTAAAGGTCTCTGTTACAAACTGCTGTGCTGAGATTTTGAAGGCGGTGGAAGGATTCTCATACATTCGTGCCTGCTTTTTTGGAGTAAATGCTGAGATGTTCCACCTGCACTGACGCAAACTTTTACGCTCCCACCTGGACACAGCTCTAACCCTGCTTAGAACTGCTCCCTGCACTGCATGGGCAAAGGTCCCAACCCTGAGCCTGGCCAAGATGTTTGCTACACAGGGGAACCTTTGCCAGATAGATAGCACTGAGGCAATGAGCACTTTGCCAATGAAGCATCCAGCCTCTAACGCAGCACGCAGTGATACTCCTGTCTGTGAGCACCGCTAAACACAGGGCGGCTATAGGATGAGCTACACTGAGCATCATCCTCCCCTCCTGTATCGCTCGCTGGGAGCCACCCCAGACCAGGGACAAACTCCGCAGCTCCCCGAGGCTTCCTGAACCACCAAACAAACGACAGAAAACAAAACCCACACTCAGATTGCTTCAAACACCTAAAAATAAACACGGCCCATTTTGCCTGCTGAGCTGAGACATCCATCGCGGCTCAGCCTCCTCAGGAAGGTTCCCTGGTTTACAGCTGGGCACATGAATTCCTTCCAACACCCCCACAGAAGCGGGGAGGTTTGGGAGGAGGCCAGTAGAGCCCTGCCTGCCTCGTGCCACATTCACACAGCAGTGGGGCATCCGCCTCCTGCGCAAATGCACCACGGTCTGCTTCCCAGCCAGCCTTCATTCACACCAAGTGAGAGCTGTTGGCAACTTACACATTTGTTTAATGCATACAGTCCAATGCTTTCTCCCCCTCTTGATGTCTACTTCAACCATTTTTGGACCCCTATCCATCATTGTAGTACCATGCACCAACAATAACACAGCACAGGGACTGCTGCCCAAAGAGATAAAGCACTCTGACCAATGGGCCACTGCACAGGCCCTGCTGCAGCCCACATTTCTCTTGTTCTGTGTCTTCAGGACTTCAGGCTCACATAATCCACTCAGCTCTAGTGATGCTGAAGCATCTTTCTTTTATGGCTGCCATCCACCTGGGATTATTCAGATGAGTAACGCTATGCAAGCTACCCATCTGCAGCCAGCACTGCACAGAGGATGCAGCAGAAACAAAGCCAAATTCATTCCAATAGAGGAAATAAAAATTACAGGATGCTGCTGTTTGACAAGCCCTCCTAAGGATGCAGCATTGCATGAAAAAGCAGCCCTGTCCTCCCCTTCTGCTTGCCCTAACTGTGACATTGGTCCATGCTGGGGATACTGAACACATAAAGGGAGGCTGAAGGTGGAGATTATTTTCTCTTTTCCCATTCCTCGTCTGTTATCAGAAGAGTAAACTAATCATTTTGGTATGGTTTTTAAACAGATGATGAGCTGGAAGGGATGAGTGTTTTATATAATCCCCATGTTCAGCTGCCTTCAGCAGGATTGCTGTGGGCGGGCAGCCAGGAAAGCAGATTCCCCAGTATCATTGTGACAGTGACACCTGGGCTGCCCAGGAGCCTCTTCTCTCTTTAAGAACCATTTTGAAGTATTTTCTAAGGACTGCAACTCTCTGCAGAGGCCTTAATAAAAGCTTGAAGTCAGATTTATAGAGCTACAGGTCAAGGAGACCAAGGTGAAGTTCCCCATTAGTAACACAGGAGGTGTAGCAATGAGCAGAGCAGTGAAGGGCTTTGGGGTGCTGCAGTGCTCAGCAGGAGGCACTGCACAGCGTGCAGATGGGACTGGCCCTCTTCAGGTTGGATATTAGAAAGAGTGCTGATACAGTGGCACAGCTGCCAGGGGAGATGGTGGGGTCACCATCACAGAATCACAAGGTTGGAAAGGACCTACAACATCATCTAGTCCAACCGTCCTCCCATTACTGTTGCAACCTCCATCCCTGGATGTGTTCAAGAACCGCTGAGATGTGGCACTGAGGGATGCAGTCAGAGGACATGGATTGAGGTTGGACTGGGTGATCTTGATGGTCCTTTTCAACCTATGATTCTCTTTGGAGCCAGGCGAGACAGTAGTGTCCATATGGAGCTCCATAGGAAGCACCTGCAACTGGCTCCTTACACGCTGGGTTCAGTGTGCACATCCCTCTGCTTCACACAGAGTGAGGTGAAGGGCAACTACAGAAGCAATAAGCACTTCACCAGAACCTTCTCTTCTCCCACTGCTCTGGGCTCTTCCAGCTTTTTTCCCCCCAGAAATTCTTTCTGAAGCCACAATGCCAGCGCAAATCCATCCAGACAACACAACATTAAAGACTTTCATCTGAGCAGCACAGAGGATCCCACTTAAGTACCTGTTCAAAGGCTACTTGTGATGTAAGGGACCAAAACCTAGCTACTGAGATGTGCAGCAGACAGCGCCTGTGAAGTCTATATTAAGCCTATTAGAAAATAAATCTTTCAGGGCAAAAAGAAAAGGCAGTAAAAAAATTAACTGGATTTAATAGCAATTACAGCTTAGGAAGTGTTTCAATAAAAGGGAGCAGAACTATCAGGAGGTACATTTCTCCAGCTACCCTAGCACACCCTGTTCCATTATCACAATAGCACAACAGGCAATAGGACCTGAGGAGCAGAAGTGCACAACCACCCCATGCTCTGCACACAGGCAGCCTGCAGGACTTGCAACAGGATACTCCAACCTGCTCTGTGCAGCAGGAAATAGTTCCTATTGCTGTTTGACAGTGTTATTAGGTTCCAGAGTCAACAGCCCATTCCTCCAGCTCGTGTTTCAGGCATTTACAGGCTCAGCTCAGCAGATGCACGTTGACCTGAGCAGCAGGAATGCCTTCAAGAGGCTCAATTATAAAACAGGAAACATTCTATTTAGAGTAACAGAAAAGAGGTTGGGCTGGAGGGGAAGCATCCCTGTGCTTTTCAAGCAGCTCTGCATTAGCACAGAGCATTTCCCCACAGGGAGAGCTGCTCCCCAAGCTCAAAGCCCCTTCCTGACAAGCACCTCCAGCTTTCCTCTGCCTGTGGCTTTTTTGTACCTTCTTCACTCTTCCCAGCACCCACAATGACCTTCATTAGCCCTTTTAGGGTTTTTTCTTCCTTCAAAGTTGCCCCCACGTGCTACAGGATGCCCGGGGTGAAGATCCTGAAGACACACCAGATCAAACCCCACGCTCATAACACAGCAGCTGCCTTGCTACAGCCCCAGTGCCTGCCCTGCAAAGTGTGCTGGGATGTGCAATGCCAAAGAGCCTCGGACCCAGCCCAGTGCAGGAGCTGCAGCATCCCCAGTCCCACAACCCCAGTGCCACCACCCACTGCTGCCTGCACAGGAACCAGGGGCACAGCAGGTGTTACAGCACAACCTGCTGCATCATCACCCCCACCTGACAGCACAGCTTCTTACTGGAAATGCTGCATGGCTGGAAAGGAAACAGCTTAGTAGAAAGTCCTTTCTTTAAAATAGAAAAGGAAAAAGATTGTAGTTTCCTTTTAAAAAGCCAGCACTACGGAAAGAACACTTTCACACAAGTTAAGCAGTGCCCTAAACTGCACCGGGGAAGTCCCGGCTGCTCCTCTGCAGCCCTCCAGCTGGAGCAGCCTGCAATTATTCAGCAGCGGATTTTAAGTGACGCATAGATTTGAATTTCAGCAGAGCTCTCATCTAGAAAGGCAGCAGCAAGGAGCTCCAGCCGCTCTCCTGGGATTTCACCACCAGCACTTGCCTTTCTTCACAGATGTGACACCTCAGGCTGTGTTAGAGCAAAGGCCCCGGAGGTTCAGCCTTCTTTGCCAAGGTCACAGTGACAAGCCCATGGCACGGCTGTGACAGCACCATGAGCCCCAGCTCCAAGCATGGCAGTGCCCCTGCTGTCCTCTGCTGTCCTCTCCATCGCTCAGCCCTGAGAACCGAGCAAAGGAGCTGAAATTATTGTGCATCACAGCAGCCTGACACCACAGCAGGCAGCTCTCCCAGCCACCAAGCAGCTGCAAAGCACCCAGACACCTGTGAGGGACCTGGCCTGCAGGCACAGCACAGCTTAGTACCACTGTGCACCCAGCAAACCTAACTCCAGCCTAACACAGTCCAACTCTTTACACTGCAGGCTTGTTTTCAGTGCGACCAAACCCACTACTAACTCAGCACATCAGCACACTGCTGTTGGAGGCTATGGAAAAAGGAAGCAGTGGCAGAGCTACAGGGACTCCTCTCTGAGCCTCTGGCAACCACAAACCATTGTCAGAGCAGTCAGAGATTTACCCCTGAAGAAAATCGACAAAGGTAATCGGTGTTGCATGGAAACTGGTTCACGTGTTTAAGAGTTGAATCAGAAATTAATACTCAAGCTTGGCAGAAACGCAGCCCTTCCACAGCCACTGGAGGATTTGCAGTGAATGAGACAGACCTGGCAGGAGGCTCACAGAGAAACCTGCATGCTGGCTGCCGCACACAGGGGACACAAGTAACCCCAGCACAGGGCTGAAGCTGGAGACCGCTTGCCTTGTGGACCCCAAACCTGATCCTGCTGAGGATGCTCTGCTCAACAAAGGCCACAGTGTGAACCTGCTGCAGGTTGCTAGCCCTGCAACCCACCTCTAAGCTCCATTATTTTGAGCATCGATAGGAGAAAAACTTCATTTCCTTAGCATTTCCTAATTTCTTTGCAGAAGGTTTGCAATCCCCTTACATGAGCCCTCAGAGACAAAGAGAACAGATCTACAGGTCGTCCCAAAACCAACAGGCCACCAGCTGGGTTGGTCTCTAATTGCGACATCGAGCTCTGCACCCAGACCAACTCCCCCCATGTTTGTGCCACCTGCACGTAGAACTGAGGACCCTCTTGTATTCCTTCTCTCACAAGTTTTACCCGAGTTTTGCTCCCTACAAAGTTGATAAGCATACAATGAGTGCTCCCAGCAGGGCTGATGCATTACAGCTCCATGGCCACCAGGAGGTGAGCCCATGGGGAAGCAGCCTCAGTGCCTGACATGGCACTTGGCTTCTCCCTCTTTGTCCCTTCAGGTGGTCTCCTGCCTTGGGATGAAACAGATACTCCTCCACAGTACTGCAAGTCAACTGCCTTCCATCCCCTCTTCTCCAAAGAGTAAGCTCAGAAGAATGATCATTTTCCTTCCTGCAACAGTGGAGGAAAGCCTCAGTTAGCCAAAATATGCTGCATTTCCCAACAAGACACCATTTTCAAAATAATTAAGCCATTAGAATTCCCCATCAGCTTTTGCCATTAGCAGCAGCAGGGCCGTTCTCCTCTCCACAGTGGTGGAAGAACTTTGCTAACTGCTCTATTAAAACCAGCTTTGTTAACGAACCATTTTATTCCGCTCGTGTTTGCGTCTAAGAGAATTCCTTCACCAGCGGATTCCCCACGTCAGGGAGTTCTTCATTATGTGTTTAATGCTACAAGAACCCAGGAGCGATGGGCTCAGCTGGGTGTCCTTCAGCCATGGCAATACAGGAGATGTGGCAATGAACAGAGGATCGCCCTTTGTGCTCCCTGCACCTTTCACACCTGACTGCAATGAACGCTTCTGAGATGCTTCCCATGTTGTACAGAGACTGAAGGAAACCCCACTCTATGCCTCCACTCCATCCCAGCCAGCACTGTGGCACAGCAATCTGTTTTCTCCCCTGTACCTCATCACAAAGTGCTGCTCCCAGGGAAAGCAGCCAACCAGACCAGGGCACCCAGCGGTACAGTTGTGTAATGGAAACCTGATCTACAAACCTCAAACCAAATTCTGGTTATTCTCCTCTGAAAAGAGAACGCACGCAGGTGGAGCTGACCCTGTGCTTCTCCTGCTGCCAGTCATTGAAGCTGTGATACTGCTCGGCTCCAAGCTGCGCCATCACATCACCTCCAGCTTCTATAAGCATAAGGGAGACCTGAGAAGAAGAGTGAGCAAAACTGGGCTCTGGCTGCACAGGGGAAATGCATGCAAGCTATTGGCAGGGGACAGAGCACCTTGTGCTGGCAGGATTGGCACACATCGTTGTGTCCTTTTAGGCAGGGGCACAAGGAGGGCAGGCAGCTGTGGAGCTCTCTCCCACAGCATGAAATTGGGAGCAGGGGAACAAGGGCCGATGTCCCAGCAAAAAGCTCATGGTCCTCACTGAGCAGGTGGTGCTCCAGGACAGAACAACTGCAGGGCTAAAAGCAGCAAGATGACGATCAGGCTTGGCATGAACCACAGATAGTTGTCGGGACAGACCAAGTTAACCTCTCTGCTGCTGGAGCCTCACTCCCCTTTGGAGCTGCTCTTCATGAGGGTCATTTCTTGAGGCTGACCCCAGGAAATCCATCTGCTTGAGCTGCAGCAGTGACCAGGAGGAAGGCAAGGGGCAGGGTGAGAGGCAGGGCCACCTCCTGAGACAGCACCAGCACCAGGCTGCTCCTCCACCAGCTGCACCTCACTGCCTTGTGCCAACAGCAGCAGGGAGAGGGTCTTGATGGAAGTGCAGAAGATGCAGAAGCCTTGATAAGTCACAGAATCATAGAATGTCTAAGGGCAGGTGGGACCTTAAGATCATCCAGTTCCAACCCCTGCCATGGGCTGGCTGCCCATCATCAGATCGGGTTGCCCAGGCAAACCCACAGCCTTGGGCACCTGCAGGGATGGAGCATCCATTTCTCACTGGACATCAGGAGGCATTTGGTGCTGCTGAAGCACAACCCCAGCACAAACAGCAGCAAGGAGGGCAGTCCCATGGTGCAGAGCCACCGACTGCTCCCACTGCTGCACCACACAGGGCGATGCATCTCCCTCCACCAGCACTTCCCTTTTGTGAGTTTGATAAGAACTGCTGACTGCTGCTCACAGGAGCAAAACAAAACAAGCAGGCGGCAGGAAGCGGCTGCGTGAGGCTCTGTGGAAGATGCCCTTTGAGAAACTTAACATGAGCCAGCAGTGCGCTCTGGCAGCCCGGAAAGCAAATGGGATCCTGGGCTCCATCAGGAGAGGGGTGGTCAGCAGGGATAGGGAGGTGATCGTCCCTCTCTACTCTGCTCTTGTGAGGCCCCATCTGGAGTACTGTGTCCAGGTGTGGAGCCCTCAGTACAAAAAAGATATGGAAATTTTGGAAAGGGTCCAGAGGAGGGCCACAAAGATGATCAGGGGGCTGGAGCACCTCCCCTATGAGGACAGGCTGAGGGAGTTGGGTTTGTTCAGCCTGGAGAAGAGAAGGTTGCGAGGTGACCTCATTGCAGCCTTTCAATACCTGAAGGGAACTTACTCCCAGGAGGGGAGTAAACTCTTCGAAAGGGCTGATAATAGCAGGACTAGGGGAAATGGTTTTAAGTTGAAGGAGGGAAGATTTAGGTTGGATGTTAGGGGAAAGTTCTTTACTAGAAGGGTGGTTAGGTCCTGGAACAGGCTGCCCAGTGAGGTTGTGGATGCCCCGTCCTTGGAGGTGTTCAAGACCAGGTTGGACGGGGCCCTGGGCAACCTGATCTAGTAAATGTGTATGTTTGGTGGCCCTGCCAGGCAGGGGGGTTGGAACTACATGATCCTTGAGGTCCCTTCCAACCCGGGTAATTCTGTGATTCTGTGATTCTGTGATTCTGTGATTCTTTGTGTCTGTGTGAGAAACACCAGGAGCACAGCGAGATGGATTCGAGACATCACATGCAGCTGCAGCCAAGGATCGCTCATCAGAAACCAGGTTATTTAACAAACACACAAGCAGCTTTTCTAAGCCTGGGGACACACAGGGAAGTGGTGCCCACCGCTCTGAGTCACGGGAAGCGCGGTTTGCAGACCCATGCAAGGCACCACAGCTGCATTTCCCCGAACTGCTCTTATCTTGTCTCACAGGAACACGAGGCTTGTTCTAAAACTCAGCCCCGTGCAAAGCAAACAAACAGCCCACCGTATTCACCAGCCCCTGCTGTGTCCAGGAAAGCACAGCAAATCAGTGCACATCGGCACTGACTGCACAGCACATAAGCACATTCAGTGCTCCTAAAGCCAGGTGATTTAAATTCTGGGTTGTCACATGTTTTAACCCCAAGCTGCTTTTTTTTTCCTCTCTTCTATGCTTAAAGATAAGCCCCCATCATCAAGAGAGCAGAACTCATAGGAATCAGACTTGCTGAAGATGGGGGATGAGAAAACTGTTTTCTATGGTAAATCAGTTCAAGAGTGGCTCAGTAAAGCATGATGGATAATTACTGTTTTCTTTCTGACAGCCAGGAGCAATTGTCATCCCCTTGAATCCAGCACACCTCAACAACAGAAAACTAACCTGTCTGAAAATGAAACAAAACACCCAGCAAAAAATAATCCCAGTGAATATCAGCTAAGATGTACAAAGTCGTACACCAGAGTGTCACCTGCATGAGACAGCTCAGCAGCACTGTAGGTAAAGTCAAGATGGAAAGAGCCTTCAGCTGAAATAGAGCTCCATTGGGCTGGGTTTCTCCTAACAAGGCAGAGCAAAAGAAAACTAACCTGATTAGGAAGGGGAGGGAGACTGATCCAGATTCATCTGGCAAAGCAATCGGCTATAAAGTGTCATTTATGGCTGTTATGATGGTGGCACAAAGCAGGCAGTACGTAACAGCAGATCTGGCCCACATTGATGGGTTAGGGGTAGACCCATTGAAGTAAGGACACTATCCCTCCCTGCAGCTTACTTTCCACGTCCAAATAAAATAGGCCATAAAGAAGGCCTGAAATAAAATTAATTATGTAGAGTAAGCGATGCCCATGGCTTGCTAGCAGCCACTCTGCCTCTGTAAAGCAGTCTGCCCCACATCCCACTAGCTGGAGCCTATGGCTTCAGCTCCTTTCGGATGGCAGGCAGGGCTATGCAGGGGCACTGCACTCAGGCCTTGACATCCTGCTCCTAAGGAAGCTGTATCTGGGCTGAACCAAGGCACTCCTCAGCTCCCCAGAGCTCAGCACAGGCTGTGTGTGGTGCTGCATCATCCAGGAGCACAACGTACAAGCAGCAGCAGCTGCTCCAAGCCCTGAATCCATGCTGCAGCTCCAACACTGACCAGTGCCGGAGTGAGAGCTCTGCTCACTCTGAGGAGAGATGGAAAACTGTCACAGAAGAGTATAATTTGGGTCAGAGCTTGTTCATGGCCATTTCACAGCTACGAGATGGAAGCTATCAGAGATTGGATTTGCCATGAAAGCACACAGGGAATCCCTTCCAGTTGTCCTTTTACATAAAGCTCTACATCCACTGGCCCATCTCACAGGAGCAGGATGGACTGCGAGCACCCACAGCCCCCCCCTTACTAAAGGCTGCTATTTCAGGCTACCAAGCCAAGATCTGAACAAAATGAAGAGTCCCATTTAGTTGCTGAAGAGTCCTGCTCTGGTCTGATAGTTTGCTAATTAAAGATGCCCCATCTGAAATGAAAGAAAATAAACCAGGTCAGAAAAGTTCGAAAGCCACAGAAAGCAAAGTAGGTTGAAGCCAGCTGTGTGCAGGAGGCCGTGGGCATGGCCTCACCTGGTCCCTGCACAGCCCACAGCCCCAGGGCTCAGCTGCAGCCCCCAGTTGGATCTCTTCTCTCTCCTCTGACAATGGGGAGATGCCTTGGCACAGGAAAACTGCTGTATGAATGTTTTCATTCACGAATATTTTCTTGGTACGGTTTTGCTCTTTTAAAACAGACATTTTTGACAGTGAAGCTGTGGGTACCCCATCCCTGGAGGTGCCCAAGGCCAGGCTGGATGGGGCCCTGGGCAGCCTGGTCTGGTAGGGACAGCCAGCCTACAGTCAGGGCTGGAAGCAGGTGATCTCTGAGGTCTCTTCCAACCCAACTGTTCTATGGAAAGCTGGGCAGCCGAGCCCACAAGGAAACAGTGAGCCGAGGTCAAAGCTTGAAAAATGTGGCTGCAAGGATGGATGCTGGTACAAAGTACACACTGAGCATAGGAAACTGCCTTAAGTCACTTTTTCTTACATGAATAACACAGCCACTCTGCCTCATGCCATCTAGGGGGTGCAGAGGCCAAACTCAGCAATAAGCAGTTGCAAATTGCAAAGGCCTCAGTGGAAACTGCATCTGCTTGCTAGGAGCTGCACATGGGCTCTTGTTCCCCGAATTAAAAGGAGTGCAGGGTGCTTGATTGCATCTCGGCTCTTGATTACAAAGGCATCAGCAGACAGAATTAAACAGCATCTTCCTGGCCTATTTAGCATCCTCTGGGCAATGGGTTTGAGAGCAGCAAAGATATTTTCAATGGTTGTACCAGAATCTGATTTCCTTTTCCTTTTGTCAGGGCATTTGCAGTGGGTGATAAGGTTTCCCAAATATCTGGCCAGGCTCCAGAGGAAGAACCAAGCAGTGGAAGTGTATGTAAAATCCACCCTGCGCTGGGTTACAAGGCACTGCCTGCACCAGCTGCCATAGCAACTGCTGTGAGAGAAAGAATTAGAGCATTCTTCACGGAAGCAGGAAAACTCACAGTCGATACACATAAGGATGGGACGCAAAGCAAAATAAAGGAGGATAAATACGAGCAAGTGAGGAGAATACACAGAGCTGAGCAAGAAGGAGGAGTGCATGCACAGGTATATACGCTCTGGTGCTGTGGAGGTGCCTATAAATACACTAAGATACCTAACCCCAGCCTCATTAGCAAGCATTTTAGATACAGTTGATCCTGCCTTGGGGCACGAGGTGGATTACATGACCTCCCAGGGCCCGCTCAACCTCTATTTTCCATGATTCTGGGAGGAAGAAACCTACACCAGCTGAGCAGTGCTGGCCTCCAACCAGCAAGGCAGGAATTTAAATCTGGAAAAAAAATAGATTTAATCCACTTTTCAAGTTCTCCTTGACCAGGAGAGAGGGCAGAAAGCAAAGTGTGCAGCCAGGCACAGCCAAGGCCCTCCTGCCCATGCATGCTACCCACATATCATATTCTCAAGTGCAGCAGGGTAAAGCAAGCATCGATTGTGAACAGCGTGGTCCTGCAAGAAGGCTTCACCTCCAAAAATATTCATTTCCCCACCAACACCTATTTGCAAAGAAGAGCTGGCCATGGAGCTGTGCCTTAACCCAGACCCAGTGGCAAACACAGTGATGCTGCAAAACGCCAGGTACCAGCAAGGGATCACGCTGATACCTTGCATGCCTCCAACAGAATTGGATTAGATATCAGCACAGCTCTGCAGAGCCTTGGCTGGGGAGGTCACAGCCAACGTGGGCACAGAGCCGACATTTCACTTCAGGTTGCTGCTGCTTATTACACAGAAAATAGCAGAGGTCTCTGACTGAGCTGTTATCCACGCTCTCTTATTTCTCATTATTGGAGGGGGACAAAACACACAGTTATCTGAGCATAGGAAATGGCACACACCTGGAAGGCAGCCAGGCATGCAAGAAATGCATTGACTGCAGGAACCCCCACATCACAGCCCCACAGATCCAGGAGCTGAAGCAGCAGCCCCTCAGCCTCACCCTACGGAAGTCAGATGTGCTGCGAGGCATGATCCATTCCAGCAGCCACCACCCTCAGCCAGTCAGCAGGCAGCAATTCTCCCAGGGAAATCACAAGGACAAACAGGCTGGGAAGTCACCAGCTCAAAACTCAAGCAATAGATCAGCAAATATTAATGGGCTCAGATATAGAAGTTCAGGCTTTGACATTTGGCAGCTCACAGATAACAACCACAGCGCAGCCACCCAAGGCTGCCCAGCCACAATCAGAAGCAGAACAGCCAGTAGAGAGAACAGAAAGGTTAAACACAGGAGAATCAGAGCTCTGCTGTGTGCATGAGCACCCTGAGCCCCAGCAGAAGCAGCCCCAATTTGGGGGCTTCATTGTGGATAGTAATAAAAATAGTAATAACAATCCCAGTCAGGCTTCCTATATCACTGTACCCTTATGGAAATACTGAAATTCCAGAAAGTCATGGAAAAAAAAAATAAAGAAAGAAAGAGCACCCATTTGTTGTGACAACAGAGAAAGTCACGCATTCAATATTGCTCGTGCCCCCAGCTGCCATCTCGTTGGCTGCCATATGCGATCACCCCGCCTTGGCATCAGGTTGGGAGTGTGTGAAAAAAGCCAAGTTAAACGCAGCCAAGTGTGTGAATCTGCTTTTGGAAGACGTACCAGCCACCATTAACAGAATTAACAAGATCCTTCACTGCCAGGAGCTCCCACGCTCAAGGAAAGGGGTTTCAATTCCACGCTGATGGAGTTTAAAGACTCAAAAACCACTTTTGTTGTCGTGCAGAAGCTCTACATTTCTGACTCGCATCGTTCCCCAAACACACAGGTATACGCTCAGACTGCTGGCAATAAAAGGCACTTTCTATCAGTGCTTTTCAAAGGGCACAAAACCCAGGAGAAAAATCTTCCGAGACAGACAAATGCACTCGCTCACAGCCTTGGACACAGGAACTCCATGTAAAAAGCTTCAGGAGACTAATAATGTGGGTGGAAAATTAAGGCACCTCATAAAAGGTTTTTAGTAACAAGGGAACAGATCGCATCAGCTAGGAAAGGTTAACGAAAGCAATTTATAGACACTAATTAGGGCCTCTCTTTAAAGTGTCTTTGCCATGACAAGGTTGGTTTTATTCCAGAAAGGTAGAAAGGAGCTGCATGGGGAAGGCTGTGCTTCTAGCACACAGGGCTTGTCACCCTCAGTATTACCGAGCACTGAGGAGATTTAAGGGTCATTACAAAGGGAAACATGGGGGATGTGCCTGCACAAATAAGCTGTGCAATACTTATACTCTCCCAGGGAAAATCTTCTCAATGAGATAAAAACCAACCTCAGCCTGCCCTGCACAGCTCTGAACTGCCAAGTGCTGGGGTGGGGGAGGACCCAGCAAACCCCAAATTACAAATGGGAACCACTCTGCTGGACACCAGAACCAACACTGAGCTTTCATTCCTCTTCTGGGGCATCAACCATGAGCATCTGCAGGATTCAGTTCCTCCAGAAGCACAGTTTGACATAACTCTCTGCCCTGACAGAGTTCTGCTCACAGGAGATGGGAGCTGAAGGACTCTAATGCTACACCCACTGGGACACGTGCCCATGGAGATGGCAGCAGGAGAAACCAGGGCACTTTCAGCACTGCAGGAAGGTGAGGCAGTCCTTTGGGTGCTTTATTTCTCAGTCAGTTCCCTGAAAGGAGCACAGCCCGCTCACAGCTAGGGCAAACCTTCCAGTCTCCGCCACTGGAGCAGAAGCTCCCCCTGCATGTGGGCTGAGCGTGGAAAAGCACTTCCAGGCAGCAAATGCCACACATCCCTCTAGGCAGCCTCTGGGAGCTCCATCTTCCATTTAAAGGATGCCAGCCCCTCTCCTGCTCTCCGGGACTGCTCCTGCAGCAGCTCAGTGATGCAGAAAGCCTGACACGACAGCCTGGCAGCAGCCACCAACCACCCCGGGACCAGCCTCCATCCATCACCTTCACAGACTTCGGAAGCCCTTGTGATTTCTTGGCAATTAGTACAGTGGCTTGCAAAGCTTTATTGCATTATAAAGCATTTCCCCCTCCTAACTATCAAACATAAGCTAAGCACAACAGTGCTACAACACAGCTAGTCTATGGTCCTTTCTCCTAGGCTAGCTTCACCCATCACCACCCATCTCATGTCCCACAGCAGACACAACTGACAGATCCTTCTGGATCTCCCAGTGAACCCCTCACCCATCCAACCCATCTATGTCAAAATCCTGCAGCCAGATCAGGTTATGCCTCGGGCTGGGCTTAGGCCTTCAGAGTATTGTCATTTAGAATGGCTACAGACTGTGATGCTCCTCCAGAGAACAGCCTTCCCAGCTCCTCTGTGGGAGAGCACAGAGTGGGGCCAGAGATGCCCATTCTCCCCTCAAGGCTGTCCGTAGGTCCCTCATCTTCAAGTCAAAGACCCCAACCAAGGCAGGTGGCAGCCCAGGCCTGGTTCTGTCAGCAGATCACAGTGAGCTGTTCACAGCAGCTTGTTTGCTAAACCAGGGACTTTTTGACAAATCTGTTGCAGGAGATGCTCACAGCTCCTGCCCACACTCCTTGTCAGTGTCACCTCCTTTAGCCCCGTTTCACCACCTTGCTGTTCCAAAATGGGAAGCATGGTGGCTTGGTCCTTATCCAAACAGAGCAGAGATGAGGGAGATGACTGCAGGCACACAGGAACCCACTGCAGTGCCCGCTATGGGGCTCCCCAAACTCTGTTCCCCACGGACCAGCAGGGTTCCATACAGATGGCTCCTACTCCAAGAAATGCCCCACACAATTGTGCTGTATCCCACAGATGGCATAACCAGGGACCTGGGGCTATTCCAAAGGGCAAGGTTGGGTTTCCCCTTCACAGTCACCACCCCACAGGGCTCAGCCTTCCTCCAGCAGGAGGCCATGTCACAGCACAGCGTGCCTTCCTGAGAGAACATTAACCAGCTCTTCAGCTCTGCTCATCCCAAATTCATTGCATGGTGCCCATGTCATCTGCTTTTCCACCTCTGGAGTGAGAAAGTTAAGAATGTTATAAATAGAGAGAGAATATTAATAAAGGATGGTAATCGCACGCCTGCTCGGAGGTGGCTCAAGAGATGACAAGCACTAACAGCACCCCCAGCTCTAAACTTTCCTCACGTGAGCTTCTCAACTTCTTAAATCATTTATATTTCTCCTCCCCCTCCTCTCCCCACATGGAAACAAAAGATGATTCATATGCTGAAATCATCCCCAGGGACCTCCAGAAGGCCAGGAATTCACTCGCTTGGCCTCCAGCATTCAGTAAAGAAATATTCCCAGTTTGACATCTAGCTTTGCTGCCATCCCCTCCTTCCCTTTATAGCATAGAGGGACAGAATCTGCCCACGGGCTGTTTGTAGGACTTAACTGACCACCAAAACAACTGAGTTTAATAAACTTGAGGAATCTGAGAATTTCAGCTGGGCAGGGGAAGCACCCATGGTTAAGGCCTACAGCTGCCACCAGGGCCTGCTGAGGGAAAGGCCCTCTGATTCCAAGCAGTGCTGGGATGTAAGGGCACATGGTGATGTGTGAAAGGCCATCTCAGAAACAAGGACATAATTCTGGGGAGATTCCTTACAAGACCAGGTTCTTGCTTTCCCCCATATACGCTGCTTCTTGCAGATGCCAGAATCCAGAGCACTATTCACTAGCAGAGAGACAACACAACTCAGTAGGCTCCCAAGGCATCTTCCTTTGTCTCTGCAACACCAGTGGATCTGGAAGATCACACTGATTTCATGGCAGATCAGCAGACCCAAAGACTGTTCCAGGTCTTCCCTGTGAAATACTTTTACTTCTCTGTGGAGCATTTGCCTTCAGATCTCCATAGGGTTAAGCCCACTATTTTGATGTGGACTTTACGACACATGGTACACAGTGACTTGGCTGTTAGGAAACCAAGCAAGGACAGTGCTAATACCCAAGACACAGAGGAAGAGATGAGGCAGACAAATCTCTCTCTTAAAGGTATCTTCACCCCTCAGGCCCAGCAGCAGTGCTGGTGGCATCAGCAGAGCCTGCCCTGCTTCCAAACAAATGCCAGAGCTCTGGCCTTCCAGATTTCACAGGTTTTCCCCCATCCGCTGCTGAAGCTAATTGGGATTGGCATTCAGGTATCTTTTTCTTCCCTTCATTTTAAACAAAAGCAATGATACCATCAAGCCATTTCCTGAACAATTTGGATCTTTCTCTTCCATGGGATGTGTTAAGCAAAGAAATGATTTTCATTATGTTAAATAGAGGAAAAAATCTACACAACCATGTAGCTCTCAATCAATCCCCCAAGCGGGGAAGCTGAAAAGATTTACACTGACATGTAAATCCCTGTGACAGACTTCTGAAAAGCCTCTAAAATAGGCACATCCAGAAGGCACAGAAGCGTTTCTCACCTTCTGTAAATGGAAAGTGTGAAAAGGAAAGAGATGAAAGCTGCCTTCCTTTTCCCAGATCTCGGTCATAACTCCTGCCCCATCTTGTCACTGTGCACCCACTCCTGGTGTCATTCTAGGTAATGCTGGTGTCTCACATTGCTTTGAATGCCCCAACCCGTAGCTACACCAGAGATAACAACACTCTAAAGATCAACACCATGCCAAGGGCAGTCCGTGGATGTCAACATGGATTCACAGTGAGGAGCTACATGGACATCCCAAGTAGCCAAACAAATGAACTGCCAGATGTAAGCTCCCTACCTTCATCCAAGTCGTTCCTCAGAGAAGCCTCCAGCAGAGCAACACTGGCTTCAAAAGACACTTTCTTCCTGTTAACAGCATTTCTCTTCTTTTCATGCTTCCTCTTCTTGTGCTGCATCTCCTTCTCGTACTGTGCCCATTTCTTCAGCTGCTGAGCCCTCCGCTTCTGGGCTGCCCGCAGCCTCTCCAGCGTGGGCACCTTGTCCAGCAGCTGCAGCTCTGTCAGGAGGTCCACATGGGCATCCATTGCTTCTGCTGGGAGAGGGGGGTCAAAAGATGTCCCAGCTGGAAATGGTGTCCTACCACAGGTCCTCGTGATCGCGGCTGCCTGGTGCTATACCAGCATCCTTGGGCTGAGATGGAAAGGGCCCATCACAGATTGATGAGAAGACAGTGGAAGCCTGAAATGAGAGGTAAATATGAGCGATCAACTCTCACTGCTCCATGCAGACAAAGGATTAAGATCAACCCACTGGAAAACTCAACAGGCACCACCTACCATCTCAAAAGAAGGTTCATTTAATTGCATTTTCATCACTTGTTTCTTCTCATAGGTCTTTGTGATTCCACCTCTCACCCACTTCAAATACCCAAGCAAAAACCTCTTGACTAAGTAACAGGTCTAACATACAGTACATCCACGGCTGAAGCTCAAGGTAGCCCCTCCTTCATGAGAAGAACAAAGCTTAAGTGAACTAACAGAAGTTCTTCCATATTGTTTCACAGACATCTTAGACAACTTTGGAGAGACACACCCCCTATCTGCCACAAACATCGCTTGTACCCCAATGGCCCCCTCTTACTCCAGTCTTAGCCACGGGTAGGCAAACAGGATGTGACTCCCAGTGAGGTATTACCGACACTTTAGCCACCTCAGCTACTTAAAAACATGGAGTTTTGTGTTCTTTTTTTACCAGATATTTTCTTCACAAATGTAGCCCATTCTAGCTCTGCTGTACAGCCTCCATGCTCACAGCAATGAGCAATGTGCAACCACAACACCGAGCAGCAGCACCCACAGAGCAGCGAGCTGGGAGGCCCATGGGCAGCCACCATCATCTGCTGCACAGCAGAAGGAACATGCCCCAGATTTATAGGTCAGCCCAACAGGGAAAGATGCACATGAAATAAAGCCAGTGCCACAAGTGAACTGAACAAGCCCGTTCCAAATAGACCCACTGAACGTGTACCACGCCAAATAGAAGCAAGCTACAAATAGCCACAATATGAGAGCTCTGAGGAGCTGTTGTGAGATGTCCAAACCATGCAGTACATCCACTGCATCCCAGTGAATTGCACAAGGCAGAGACACCCAGTCCTTTCTAATATTGCCACAGACTTTCCACAGGGGTCTGACCTCACCTATAAATACCTCGGCTCTGACAGCGAGGCATTGCCACTTCCTGCACCAGATAATTGGTTTGAAAACTGAAAACAAACAAGCTCAGAGCACACAGGCAGGTCGCTTCATCCAGCAAAGGGCCAACAGAAGGGCAGCTTCAGTAGTCCCCACAAACCTTATTTTGAGAGTTTTGGGATAGACATGAATGAAAATAAAACTGTTTGTGTCCCGTGAAAACTCAAGATTGCCAAACTAAATTAATAATAATAGTAGCAGTAATAATAACGTTTCAGTACTACACAGGTACAAACCCAAAACCTTGTGAAGTTTTTCATTAAAAAGATCCCACCAAGCAATCCAAGGACTTGCCCAAGATGCCCTCCAGCAGCAGCTCCACAGAGAGGGCATCAATACAGCCCTCTTCCCAAAAACCCTTCATTTGGAGACCAACACCCTTCTCAAGCACAGCATTTTGTTGCTGGGAAGCTCTTCCCACCTCCCCTGAACCCAGATCTGGCTCACGTGGTCGTTCCTGCAGGTATCTTTTCTGGCAATCTCCACCGCAGTAACACGGGCTGCAGATCTGAAGCCTGCTGACAATACCTCGAGTGGCAGAGATAAGGGCAGGAAATGCCTCTCAGTATAACGCATCGACACTCCCACCCAGCGCTTTTCCCAGCCCACTTCCACCATTGTTTGCTGAAAGATGAATAAATACACCCCAAAGACACCTGAAGTAGAAACGATGGTCTAATTCTGCAGCTCTTCCAGGAGGTATCTGCTGCTCCTTCCAGCACCAAGAACTAGCTGGTCCTCCAGCCAACCTTTAAGGAGCAAAGAGGTTCCCAGGGAGGACTTCCTAAGGGATACGCAGCTTGGCTCCCAGACTTAGGCACAGGGCCTCGAGCACCCTCCATGGACAGAATCATAGAAGCCTTAGAGTTGGAAGGGAAATTTAAAGCTCATCTGCTCCAGCTCCTCTGCAATGAACAAGGACATCCACAGCTAGATAGGCCGCTCAGAGCCTTGTCCATTCTGGCCTTGGGTGTCTACAGGGATGGGGTATCCACCACCTGCTGACCAACCCATGCTAGTGCCTCCTTCACCACAGAAAACCTTTCCCTTATATCCAACCAAAATCTCCCCTCTTTAAATCTGAAAGATCCCCCAAAGCCTCACAAACACCTCAGCTCCATCGCTGGTTTCCAGCGACCTGCTTCCCTTGCTGTGCCAAAAAAGTGGTAAGCTGACATCTCATCACACACACAGGACAGCCTCATTACAGCAAAGTTATGGGCCCAAGCATTTGTTTACCTGCAAAGCGACACAGAAGCTGGCTGTGTGGGTGGCTGCGGTTTTCAAGGCAGTGCATTTTGGTTTCTGTTTTATTTAAGGAAAAGGAAAAGAAAGAAAAATAAGAACCCAAAAAGACACCACTTTGTTGCATGCTGTTTCCATGAGCTCAGCAGCTCAGAGCACAGCACATCCTGCGAGACGTGGGGCAGCGAAGGCAGCCGTGCCAGGGCCAGAAGGAGGGTGAGACACACAGTATTGTATTGCAGCTGCAGGAAGGACCTGCTCCAGCAGTGTCAGACAGTGGTGCCTGCAGTGGGCATGCAAACATGGCCAAACACAACCCACACAAAATAAAGTTTGCACTTCCTGTGCAGTGTGGCTCATTTGCATCCCACTAAGTTCAGGAGGATCATTTTAGGCATTGGCCTCACTTGCACTACAAAAGACCCTGATTCTCCCTTGAAGAGCGCTTGCAAGGAAGAAGGGGACTGGTGATTTACATGGACACAGTGACAGGACAAGGGGAATGTCTTTAAACCAGAAGTGGTGAGATTTATGTTAGATGTTAGGAATAAATTCTTCACTCAGAGGGTGGTGAGGCCCTGGCACTGCTGCCCAGAGCTGTGGGTGCCCAACCCTGGAGCTGCCTGAGGCCATGGCTGGGCCCTGAGCAGCCTGAGCTGATGGGGCAAACCAGCAACAGCAGGGAGTGGGACTGGATGATTTAAATTCCCTTTTAACCCAACCATTCTATGATTCTATGACTCTGATTTCAGCTGCCAACCCTGCGCACGGCACCCTCAACTTGCCTTCAGCCTCTGTGTACAAACATTTTCCCACATCTGATACAGTGACTGGTATTTACACCCTGCAAAGAGATAAACAGAGCACACTTGTTCTCCTGCTCCAGGGCTGCCCCCCCAGTCCATCCTACCAAGCACTCAATATGCAGACATGGCTGCAGCTCTACTGAGGATGAGGCTGGGTCCCTGAAAGCAGCCCCACTGTTGGTGACAGACAAGGCAGAGCTAAGACCTGCAAATCCCCTGCCACATCTCCTCAAGGAGCTGCTTAAAGCACAGCATGACACCAGCAGAGTGCACACACTTGCAAGAGCCCTTCATGTAAGTGTCATCAAGCGACTTCATTTTTATTCCACTTCATTATTATTTTTTTAAGATAAATATAAATACACAAACTCTAGCAGAGCAATCTTGGAACGGGACACAAGGCAGTTGTTTCATAGCCAAAGAATTCCTTTAAGCTGAGCACCTTTCAAGCAAGAGCAAAATATACAAGAGCAGCCTCTGCTGCCATGGAAAAGATTGCTCTTATTCACTGGATTATTTGAGGGAAGACACCTGCAGGACTGGGCCCAGTTCTGGGTGAAACATCTGCATTCACAGCATAAAGACAAGTCAGAGGCGTGAAAAGCGACAGAAATAGCCCTCTCCTCCCCACCTCAAGTTAATCTTCTCTCAGCTGGAATTGGAAGCCAAGCACAAAAGCCTATAGCAGGGACCTGAGCACATAAGCAGCCTGCAGCAGAGGAGAAAGCAGAGCAGTTCTTCATCGCTTGCAAACAGCATGCAGAGACAACCAGAGAGATGCCAGAAAGCCACCAAGAATGCAGGGTGATGAACTGAAGGACCAAGGATCAAAAGTTTTTGTTTGTTGGTTTTTTAAATAAGCAGAGGATACATCAGAACAAGAGGGACTTGTTAGAATGAGCAGAGCCCTGAAGTGAGGTTTCTTGCTTTATTAGAGCACTGCATGTCTCACGTCCCATGTTTTGGGCAAACGGTTCATCAGAGCATCACTGATAATGATACTGTGCCAAGAAATACCGCCCAAACCACTGCAATCTCACACACCTGTAACAGGGGACTCAGCTGCTGGGTCTGCCCAGTGACAGTGGACAGAAGACCTGCCATCAGAGGCCAAGCTGGGAGTTCAAATCATCCACAGTTAGCACAGAGATGCACAGCACCTCCAAGGAATCCCAGCCCCAAACGCTTGCTTCCCCCTGCAGTGCCACAAGAAAGTCATATTTCCTACAAACCACAGGGGAGAAGGATGCCAGAAAGCCTGCGGTGAAAGGCTGCAATGCAGCTTCCCAGCCTCACAAGGCTTTGCTATTTGCAACTGAAATGTGCAATTCTCCGATACCACACTTCGCCAGGCAGGATCTCCACACGGTGACTCAGGTGACAAGGCACAGGGAGAGAAGTTACGGATGCCCCATCCCTGGAGGTGCTCAAGGCAAGGCAGGATAGGGCTGTGATTGACTCAATCTGGTTATGGCTTCCGATAGCTAATTCTTGCAGGCACTACGCAGCTCCTCCCGCACCCTGCTGTGAGCCCCACAGCATCTGCAAGGTAACCACACAGAGCACTGAGAATTATGAAAAATCACTGCCACATGACTTCATTTCACTGCTATCTCAGAAGCAAACTGCTCCTTTCTTCACTCAGCATCTACAGCATTTTATGCAGCAAACATCCAACTTGAGCAAATGAAAGGAAATTCAAAGTGGTGAGAAATGTTATTTGAAAAACATAAGAAGATTTCAGCCAAGAGCCCTCAGGGGACACAGCTCCTCCAGGCTGCTCCAAAACCCCTGTGAGGAAGAGGGGTCACACACAGCCTCTGGGCAACAGATCCCATCAGAAATTGGGAGTTTCAGGAGAGATTCTTGGCTTTCCCACAGGTTCCCTGTATGCAAAATGAGTAACTTAATCTGTGCCCCAATTACCTTCTTGAAGCGCAGACACCATTCTACCTGTTTGCAACAAGGGAAGTTCCACTGCTGCTCGATGCAGAGGTGAATTTAGCAATGGAGGTGAATCAACGTAAGTTATAATTCCTCGCCGAACAGGAAACTCGAAACATAAAGCTCAATTATTTCCCTGGGAATTAAAAACATTTCGCTTTGGGCACTTTATCTCTGGTTCCAGATAATCTCTCTCTCCTCAGCACGCTCCTTCCGAGCAGAGGGAATGAAATACGAGTAAGGAGGAAAAGAGTGGAACAGCGAGTCCAAAGATCTCCTTTGGAGCTGATGCTGGTAACAGAAAAATGTAAGCGCCTCGTTCTCTTCTCCTCCCAACTGTCCCACCCTTAATAACGTTGGCTCTTGTTCGAGGAAAGCCCCCTCAATATTTTCACCATATATTTCCTGTGAACACCCAACCCAGCACAATATACATTCTTTTTCCCAGCACTATTTCAACACGGGCTTATTTTCTTCTCTTCCTTCAGAAAGGCCCCCTGTGCCAAGCAGCCCTCCCCTGCCTGAGGCTGCATGGGGACACACACTGCTTCCCAGCAGCAAGGGAAACAAGCCAGCCATGATCCCCAGATGTACACACAGTGGCCACTAAGCTCCTACAGGAAGCCAGAGCTGCTCTGCAGAGCTTCTGCCCCTGGTCCATGCAGTGCTCTCAAGGCTGCAGCTGAAGCAGCCCCTACTGGCCCTGCAGTATGAAATCCCAGTCGTGCCTTTTGCTCTCAGGTCACTCTGGGCTCCAGCCACCAGCCTGGAGCAGGGACAGGGACACGTCAACCAGCTGGAACATGGAGAACCAAGCCAGGAGTTTGAATCCAGATCAAATCAGAACTAAGTCCAAGGGTTTGGTTTCAAAGCACACACCGAACGAGCCTTGTGTAATAGAGAAAACTGTTCAATACCCTGCAAATCTTCAGGGACCATGCACTAATTGCATCGATTCGTCTTCTCCGATGAGGGCTGCATGCTTTGAGCCACGAGCAAAGTCCCTCTGCCCACAGCTGAGATAGGGCAGCACTTCACAGCCCCAAAGGAGACGATGCTGAGAGACAAGGAAATTGTGTTCCTCCAGGAATTCATTACACACGCTGCTCCCCTTTGCTCTCCCAAAGAAGAGTATCTGCTAACAAAATTTATCTCCAGCATCAGAGGAGCAGCGGGATCCCTGCCCCCAGGCAGAGAAAGGAAGATCAGAGCGGGACTTCTGTGCAAACACGAACCCAATCCCAGCTGCCCTCGCACGATGCAGACCCAGCCCTGAGCCAGGCAGCTGGCAGGGAAGGCAAAGCACGCAGCGGCACTGATTACATGGAACAGAAATTAATTGAGGGCATAAGTCTCCTGTTCTGCTCTCCATTTATTTTTCCACAGCTCACCGTATGCGTGCGGGTTGCAGCGTGGGGAGCAGCCCAGCCCATCTGTGACAGCGGTATCACCACCTCCTGTTTGTTTTCCTGGTAAAGCTTCCGCTTCGTACCAGCCCTGCAAGGATGCACACGGAGCTGCACACCCAGATCCTCCTTGCTGACATCACATGCTACGAACTCAGAAGATTTGGAGCCTGAAAGCAGCAAGTGCACACAAATCAGGCTTCAGGGTAAGACGTGGATATAAAAAATAAGGCTAATTTCCATCAGGATCTCAAAAGCAGCACTGCAGAAGCCCACACCCTTCCTGTAAGATACGGAGCGCTGCTTGCCTGCATGCTACGCTTTTTGACCAAAGTCCTTTTATTGTTTAAAGCCACTTGCACACATTTTGGAATATGGAAAAAAAAACAAAACAACCAAACAAACCAACAGAGGGAACTGCCCTGCTGGGGACACAACACCAGCTCAGATAAGGGAACAGATTTAGCATGGATGTGTCTGATGGGAGCTGAAGGTGCCTGTTACACACCTGCCAGGAGGACTATTGATTCTGCAGGAGATGTAGGAGAAGATGCTCTTCCACAATCTGATTCATTCCCTTTAAACAGCAGTAGCATTTAATTATTGTTAACCAAATGCCTTCAGCTCTGATGCTGACTGACATTATTGAGCTCATCTATAACCATTCCAATGACCCTCCAGAGATCTTAACCACACAACAGAGGAGCCCATACATCTCCTGTTTGCTGGGGGCAAGGGAGCTTCCCACCCACCTGGAGCCTGCAGGTTCTGCTGGGAAGGCAACTTGGAGAAAAACAATCTATCCACACTACAGTGCACAAAATGTTGTTCCATGAAGCTCATGCATCTGAGTTGGTGGCCTACGGCACTGCCCTTATGCCCTACTGAACTCCACAGTGACCTATTTGTTCTATTACTAAGCCACGTGCCCACTGTTCCTCCATGCCAAAAGTTATAGACCCTTGTCCACCTCTACCCCAGGCTGGGACAAGGAGGAGGCCCTGAGGCTGCCAAACCCATACCCATGGCACAGGGTATACCTACAGCTATAGGTATCAGCCCATGCACAATAATGGCAGTGAGGATCAGTGCCTGCTGATATGACCACTGCAGGGCAAGCATCCTCCTGAAGCCCATGAGTGTATTTCATTGCATCTTTCAGAAAGCTGCCCCATAACACTTCCAGGGGATATGGGCTCCATGGCATGCAGACCAGCATCAGCTCTGCATGAGAAGCTGCTGACCTTGGCCAAGGGAAAGCATCTACACCAACAGCCACACCACCGCCTCCCACCTCGGCTCAGGCTCAGCTCATTTTGTCTCATCTCAGATGCAAACCATCAGATTTAAACAATACGCAGCCTTCTGCAGCGCCAGCACCACCAGCTTCAGTCTTCAATCAAACACCCGCCTTGCTTGCAAGGCAGATTTTATGTTTCTAAAGTACCTTATTTTTAGGAGCAGTTATCAAACCATACGTCACCATACATGCCCTACTTTTCGTGTTTTCTGTATCTACTCTTGGCCACAGTCAGAGATGGCACACTGGCTCGACTTGTTGTGCTGACACAAAGTTTCATCCAATGTTTATTATCTATTACTCTTCAAAGATGACTTAGGATACTTTACATTGAGTTGACTGCCATCACTGTACCAGAACTGCCAAGCCCTATACAAATCTCAGTAGAGAAAATGATGGTGGCCTCTCAGGCAATATGGGGCACACAGCATCCTTCGTGCTCCTCTTCTGACAGATATTTGACCTCCGAGCTACTCAGCCAGCAGGTACACAGAGCTCACAGCTGTGCAATGCTGCCAGCATCCCATATTGCAACATGGAACTGCTGCAAAGCGATGCCTCATGCTTGGGGTTTCCCATACAGACCATCAGAGGTACCATCACTATGCCACAGTGTCACACATAACTTCTGCAACAAAGGGAAGGTAACCAGCATGGATGAGCAGAGCCGTGCACCTCCAGCCTCCCCTCCTGGCTGACCTCTCTCTTCCCTTCAGAAACAATGGACTTTGCAGCTCAAGGGCAAAGCGTTGTGATGCTGGGTGCTGAGCAGCCCCTCACCTGCAGCACAGCACTAAGAACTAACAAGCAAACTCACGAGGGAGATCTCTTGGCAACACGGGGTGAGAGAAAAGAAGGGGAAAATTGCTGCCAGCTTGTTTGTGTGCACTTAGGGTGGCATTTCCAACCCTATAATTGTTGCATAATGAATTTAGCAATGGAGTTCAAGAGCTATGATTCATCCAGGCCAAAAAAACATGAGTCAGCCCCCAAAGCATCATGAGATGTTAAAATTATATACATTTAACTTGAGCTTGACAAATCTGAAGGAGCAGCGTAACAGCAAAGCGTCTCAATGCAACTCAAAACACCGTGCAAAGATCCCCGCTCCTCCCGGCCAACACGAGCTGAGCACAGCATTGCTAATAATTTACACCCAGCCCCAGCGTGCAGCTCAGGTTATCGGCTGGATATTGGCACCTGATGCTGTGTGTGCTGCGCAGCAGAGAAGGAGAGCTGATCTCTGCAGGGGGCAGCATGAAAGAAGGCAGATTTATTAGGGAAAGGGATGCCTATGTTAGAGTGATTGGCCAGTAGGCAATGCAGGGAACACCTCAAGAACAGTAAGATACTTTCCATAGGCTGCTTAAAGCACGTCCTGTGTTCTGACATCACAAAGCTTTCGTATCTATACGGAAAGAAAAGTCTTTCTGGAATGAGATAGGGTGCAAAGTCAAAGCAGAACAGCTATTCTGGGTTACCTCCCCAGGTGACTCCTCACTCTAGAGTGACACTGCCTTTTTCTAGTTTAATTCACTTTAAAAATAGATTAGGCCAATGGTTCTGATCTGCAAGGCCATGGTAGCCAGCCCACCACTTTTAGAGCATCCTTAATTAGAGCCTGGATATGGGGACATGCAGGGCTCCAGGATGCAGATCTGATGACCCAAATTTGGGAGCATTAACCTAGAGCAGGAAAGAAAGCAAGAGGGTCTGCACAGAGACAGGAGCTGATGCACAGCATCCACCCCTATAGCAGCCATACCAACATCCTTCAGCTTCTCCTCTCAATGTACAACAGAAGAACAGTCCATGCTCCACACTGCCAGCCCCAAACCAAACAGCGCTGTAAGAAACCCACAATCTGTGCTTTGCATGGAAGCAAAGCCACCTTATAAAGCCATTTCTGTTTCAGGTTCATTGGAGTTTACCACTTATCAAAGTTCTGTTTAGCCTCATTAATCACAGCCTATCAAGCTCTTTCAAATGCAAACAGAAAAGAGTACTCAACAAGCACACTTCGTGTTTCAGCCCTCTCCCACTGAATTACAGAAAGGCACAGAGCTGGAATGCCCACCCACCTGCCTCCTGCTTTGCAATCCCTTCCCATGGGATTCCATCAGCTGATTGCTCTGGAAAAAAAAACACATTATCTCTTCCCCTCCAGCTAGCAATATTCCAAAGCAGCACCAACACTTTGTGTGGGAGGAAGGGCAAGGAAAGGCAGGGGCACCACTCCTGGCTGTAGGATTCAGGGCAGTCTCTGTGTGCAGGGATGGCCACAGAACCTTTGTCAAAGGCCATGAACTTGTTACCCAGGCCTCGAGGGCAAGCAGCCCCGCAGCTCAACTAATCACATCAACTGATATACGTGTTTGCTTTGTATGGGTATCGAGGCTCAACGTTCCTGGAGCTATTCATTCTTCTAGGAGTCTACGTGGCTCTGCTGACCACTGTATTTACACATTGCTGTGAGATCCGCAAGAAGGTCCAGAAGGAAGAAATGCATCACCACAAGAAGCAGGATGTGCCCCAGCAAGGAGGGCTGCCAAGGGCTCCTGCTGAGCTCAGGCTCACACTACACCTGGCACCGAGCAGCCAAGCAAGACCCAGCACAGGAACAGACATCAGGCTGCTCACCTTCACCCCAGCCACAAAAGCACCAGCATCTCCCTGAAAATAATACATATGAATAATTGTAGATACGATGTTTGTATTTATTATTAGGCTTCATGTATTTTTGTATATGCCATATTAGTTACGTGTTTGCATGGATGCATAGATCATACCTACACTGATAGCTATAGAGACAGATATCTGAGTAGATACAGAACTCCCTCTCTGCATGTATACATACACACACACATATACACACACACAAAGCAAACTACATTGTAGAGCAAGAAGCAGCAGCATGCACAGCAGCAAACCCCAATCAGGAGCACGGCAGTGAACCAGCACCGATGTGCAGCAGCTGTCAGAAGGGCGCTGTCGAGATGAATGAGATAGGAGCACGTGGAGAGGAGCTGAGGAGACTGTAGATTAACAGAAGAAGACAGATTTCTAGTAAGATTGCGATAAGCCTCTTTAAACATCCCTGAAGGAAGAGCCAGCTGGCAGGGCTGCCCACAGAGGTGCTGTAACTCAAGCAGCAGTGCACAGCAAGCAGCTGACCCTGCTCGCACATCCCCGCTCACACCTGCAGCTCTTGGGGTAAAGCAGTGCACCTGAACCCTGCTGTGCTCAGCACAAGGAACTGCAGCACATCACCTGGATGAGGAGGATCAGCTCCTTAGTGCAATGAGCTGGGCTATGATTGCCCACCGCACCACTTCTGAGCAGTTTCAAAGGAGACATCCAGCATTCCCCTCCTGCAATGGGCCACCCCAAGCACAGCACTGATGGTGCAGGATCTGCTGAATGAATGGGAGAGGGCAATTCAGTGCCCGCAGAAAGGCTGACCTCTCTCCAGCCAAGGAAATGAACCCTGTGCAGAGGCAGGCCCTCCACCTCCTATCTTCATTCATAACCACTAAAAACATGAGAGCTTCCCAACTTGAGCCACGCACAGATAAAAGCAAAGGAGATTCACACCCAATATCAGGTTAAGGAAGGTCACAGCTAAACTCCCCTTCACATCTAGAGATGCAGAAACATTCTTCAGGATGGGGATAAGAAGGGAAGGACACCTCAGAGACCCTTCAGCCCAATTCTGCTCTTTCATTCATTTACATAAGATAAAAACATGACACTCCTCCATCCACAAAGGCTCCATTATTTGTCAGCCTCAGACTCTGTCACCAGTATTCCAGTAAACTTGCTCGATGTTTTTCTTCTCACTGGATGAAACGTGCCTGGAGGCAACAGGCATTTATAAATTATTAAACCAAGGGAAAATGAGGTCCTAACAAAGTGGCTGCAGAAGCGATGTGGGAGCACAGAGAGCTGGTACCATTGGTACCTTTGGTACCAGCACACTCACACAGGGCTGTTTTCCAGCTCGAAAGACCCAACAAGAAGACATTGTTGTTAGTGGGCAGCCCAGGCACGCGGCCCTGATGTCAGAAAGCAGCAGCAGTATCTCAGGGTTTCATCGCATCCAGCGCAGATATCTAAAGTTCAACACTTCAAACCTCGGTTTGGTTATAAAACACTCATGTGTGTCCTCCAGGCAGAAGGAAAATAAGTTTTATAACCCCACAAGAGATCTCAGAACACAAAGTAAAACCCATAAAAATAACCCAGGTAGAGAATTTACAGCATCACGCACCGTTTTGGTTCCAACTCTTAGCGCACAGATTAAGCAAGGGCAGCACAAATGCAGAGAAGCTCTTCACATTCAGGTTTAGCACAATGAACGTGGCATCAGCCCCTCCAGACAGCTCAGTCTGGAGTGAGGGCCCCATCCTGCTCTGCCTGCGAGGAGCAACAGGGCAGCTCGGGTCAAGGTGAGCATGAGGGCAGTGCACCGAGCTGCTGCTCACCGTGCTGCTCCCAGGGTGTTTCTCAGGGAGCAGAGAAGGGCCCCAATGCAGACTGTTGTTTCCCAGCTCTGTGCTCCTCTCAGCAATCCGGGAAAGGCTACTTCAATGCTGTACTTAGAAACATCCTCCTACTCCAGCAGAGTCACCCTGGTGCAAGAAGAGACCTTTCCACAGGCACTAAGCAGAGATCTGAGCGAGAACTCGTGCTCTTGTCAGAGTCACCCCAAGCATCCCCAGCTCATCACACCCGGTGTGGAGGGACTGATGCTCCCCCAGGACTCACACCGCCAGCCTCAGCCGGCACCCCGGTGCCATTCCAGCAATTACGGCTGTTTATATTTACACTGCCTCAAGAACATTGCATCCACACCTCAATTATGCCAAAGGGGAATCTCCAAAGCAACGAGCAAAATCCAACAGCAAACCAAGCCAAACCTCCTCAGCCCCTCGGGTTCCGCACGATGACCCCCGCTATAAAGGCGCATTAAACACCGAAGCGGGTCTCCGCTTGGAGCAAACTGCCTTAAAGAGGTAATCACGCCTTCAGCAGCAGCCGTGTCCGAGATAAGGTCGGACAAATTCACCGAGGGATTTACCCGGAGCAGCGCCGCGTTATTCCAGCGCCCGCTCGGCTGCCCCCAACTCCGCGCCGTGATTGCGGCCACCGCTCGTAGAGCCCCGCAGCCGGGAGGACCCCTCGGCCCTGCCCCTCCCGCACCGCCCCGAACACGCTCCGGGGGGCAGCCCCGCTCCGCCGAGGGTCCGAGGGACACCCGGCACATCGCCCTGCCCCCTATTCCTCCCCCAGCCCCGCTCCGCTCCGCTCCGCACTCACCCGCGGCGGCTCCCGAGGCCCAACGCCGCGCTCCGAGCTCTCCGCTGCTCCGCTGCTCCGGCTCCGCCCCGAGGTGGGGCCGCACCGGGGGCGGGGATGGGGATGGGGGGAGCCGGGGGAAGCGGGGCGAGCGGCGCTGCCCGCCCCTGGGACGGACCTTCCCGGCAGGTGCGGGGCTGTCCCGCTCCGCCCCGCAGCATTCCGGGGATAAGCGATGCGTGCGGCCGGTGGGTGATACATTGTAGTTGCTTTGGGGGTTTTTTAAGGGTCTTCTGGTTTTCTCCGTCTTCCTGAGGCTGCCGAGAGCGGCTGGAAATAAAGGCAAACCCCGGCTGCTGAAGTTTGAAGGGCCGCGGAGGATATCCGGGTTAGAGGCAGCTTCGCCCCTTTTTGGTCAGCAAAAGTAGCCGAGCGTGGCAGCGGTTCCTGTTTGTCACAGCGCGAAGCGATGCAGGAGACAGCGGTATTTTAAAGGAGAAACTCCAATGCAGCGTTCACATCCCGTGTGAGCACTGAAACTGACCGATGCTGAACACAAACACTGCTCCTTTCCCAGGCAAGCAAAGTGAGGCGGCCCAGAGCCTTTGCTGGTGCCCTGGGAGCTCAGCCAACAAGCGCCGTGCTGCCCAATTCACCCTGCAGGGCCGATGCTTCACAATGCCGTCAGATCCGGCCCCGGTGCTTTCTGCGGGGCTAATCGGGTTTCGGTAGGTTTGGAGGATTAATCACCATCGGCCCCATTTCCTCCTGGGAAGCAGCCTCTGCTCGGCTGCAGGTGACAGAGCAGCAGGAGGTGGCTCAGATCAGCGTGCTGTGGGGTCTGTTACAAAGTCCTAATGCAACAAATAGCCCCAGTTCGGGATGTGGTTCACTCCTTTGAATTGGACAATGAGGATTGAGTGGTTAAGGATAATGAATGAGTGTCTCTGCAGCTGTACTGGGGTGTGGAGGAGCATCCAGAGTATCGCAGTGCTTTAAGGTGGGAATCCCATCTGATGGCATCTCACAGAATCATTAGGGCTGGAAAGACCGGAAAATCCCCAGGTCCAACCCCAGCCCACCCCACCGTGCTCACTGCCCACATCCCTCAGTGCCACAGCTCCACGCTTCATGAACACCCCCAGGGATGGTGACTCCCCCTCCTCTCTGGGCAGTTGTGCCATTGCATCACCGCTCTTTCCATGAATAAATGTTTCCTAATATCCAACCTGAACTTCCCCTGGTGCACCTTAAAGCCATCACCTCTTGTACGAGTCACCATTGACACATGGAGCAGTGTCTTAACCATATGGACTTGTCTGACGAATGCATTTATAAATGCAAACATCTGGAAAACAAAGCTAACAAGAAGGAATTACAACTATGTCCCTCCTCCTCGGTGCATCACAGCGGTGCTGTATGGGAGGAACGGGAAGATGTTCAGGCAGGATGAAGGTGAATTGTGGCTCTGGGAGCACCCTGAGATCCCCACCCACCCCGAGGCTCAGGAGTGTGGGATGCTCCAATGCTGGCAGCTGAGCCCCGGGCTGCAGGAGAGCCAGGCAGCTCAGGATCACGCTCTGAAGCCCATAATTCAGTTTGTTTATTGAAAATGTGTTGTAAGCACAGCTGCTTTCTGAGGCACGTATAGTAATGATGGGGGAGTCACATAAATATACTGGCTCCGGGCCAGCGCAGTGAGTCAGTGCGGAGAGATGAAACGCATCTGAACAGTTGACAGGACTGAAAGCACAAAGATTCATTTTCTGTTCAGCAGTGGGGTATGAGCGTTGCTATCAGGAAGAGAAGGGCAGCTCTGTGTCTGCAGGCCCTCACAGCTGAGAAGGTGGAGGAGCTGCAGGGCCGAGGGAGGACACAGCTCTGCCCCTGCTGATCCCTGCAGATCAAAGCTCTCCATTCAGTTGCCAACACAAAGATTTGGAGACAGAACAGAAATGCAGTTGTTTGGTTTTTAATGCCATCCAAACTCCTTCGGTCGGGTAATCTAATGTTTGCAACAGCAACAACAAAATGGCAAAGATTTTGGTTCTGCCTTGAGCCCTTGAGTCCTTTGCTTGGGTAAGTTCACTCTTTGCTGGGAAGGTCTGAGAAGAGGGTTTTCCTCTCGTGCTTTTATGACACGTGGGCTGCTGGGGGAGCAGACCAGGCACCAGCATCCAACTGAGTCCTTTGGAGAAGAAAGGCTTGGCAGAAAGCTGCAGCGCTGCAGCAGCGGGTGGAGGGCAGCGAGCAGAGCCTGCAGCACACACAGGAGGAGCTGCCAGCCCTGAGCTGAGGTCAGAAGTGTAGAAGTGAGGGCATGGCAAAACAGCCTGAGCTCCATGTGCATGCAGAGCTGACATGTTTGTTGTCTCTGCGTTGCACAGGAACAGCTCGTCACAGCAGGGAGCAGCCCCACGCCCTGAAATCCATCAGTGCACCATCCAAAGGCATTGCCCCGCATTCCCTCTCCCCTTTATTTTATGTTTCCAAGACTACAGGTTTAATTTCCTAGCAAAGTTTCCTTTTCATGACCTTCCAAGGTCTCTTGATGTGTTATTCGAGGTTGTGGTCGCTGCCATCACAACGTGAGGCCAATGGTGAGAGGTTTAGAAAGGCCTCCAGAAGCCCCACACAGTTGCTGTCTGTGCTAAAACCCACCCCAGCTGAGCACAAACCTCTTGGTGTCTTACAGAGCGAGTCATGGAACAGCCAGGGCTTGACTGCAAAAGGAGAATTGGAGGAAGGAAACCAGCAGGAGAGAGGAGGCAGGAGGGCACTGGAGGAAACCTGCAAGTGACAGCAGAAATACAGGCTAAGGCAGGGATGGAGGGGCAGGTTGTCTGCCTGCATCCATCTCTCCTTGTTCCTGTGAGCACAAAGATCAGCTCTCTATAAGCAGAACACTTTGCACCAGCTTCTAACATCCAGGATTTCCCCAGACGAAAGGCTACTGCAGGCACAAAAGCCAGGAGCAGGCCAAGAGTAAACTTCTCCAAAGCACTGAGCCAGGGCCAGGCTGACCTGTGCATGTGATGGAAGATTTCACGCCCCGGCAGGTACAGAATAGCAAAGACCAACAGCCTGCAGGGTCTGAGGAGCAGAGCTGCGTGGGGCAAGCACTGACCTGAGCAGTTCTGGGGGAAGACCAGCTGGACACCACGATGATCACTCTGCTCCCAGCACGGTTCAAGGGCTGAAAAGCTTTTGCATTATAACAGCTTTGCATCTTGTTCCTCTCCTCCAATCCTTGGGCTGCTGTTAATGCCTATTACTTACCTTCTGCACAGCGGGGTGGGAAGATTAATTAGGAAGATTGTCTCAAGGTGCAAACTTTGCATCTGGCTGGAAATTTTGAAGGTCAGAAGGAAGCTGGTTGAACCCGGTGTCTGTGTGCCTGGGAGAAGGGCTTTAAGGGCTATCACACAGAATAGTTGGAGGGCTACCTCTAACTTAAAGTCAAGATAAAGGCACAGAATGCTTCTGGTGCTGCACAGCCTCGTGGTGCTCACATTCGAGGCTGTTAGTAGGGATGACAGCTCTGAAGTACCCTCCTGTTCCAAAGGGGCTTTGAATCAGGAGGGCAGCCCAAGGATCAATGTGTTTTTAGGGAAGAAACCTCACATAGACAAAGCAAGGTGGTGGATATATTGAGGGGATGGCTCAGCTTTGAGATAAAACAGTTATTTTCAGCTGTGTCCACTCCCTCCTGTCAGTGAAGTAAGTCACTGCCCCCCATAATGGCCTTGAATTTCTTGTGTTTTGTCCTTGAAGAAATCATTCTGCCTATAACTCTCTTTGTGGAACGGAGCTGCTCAGTGTGATTTTGCCCATAGCTTTGCTTTGACGCTTTCCACCCAGCTGTCACGTACTGACCTCACTAAGAGCCCTCCCTCCTCCTGCCAGACATCTATTGATCAGCAATTTATTAAACTATCTCTCTGTGATGCACTTGGACCTCATAATGGTTCTCATCCATGAGCCTTCTCCCAGTATAAGCAAATACAGCCCGATAAGCTGTGTACACAGAGTGCACGGTGCTTAGCCATAAAACCCCCAGTGGCACTCAGATATTCGACAAGGCGGGATGTTTAAGGGCGTGCCCAACATTTGTTTAATATACAATAGTTTAATGAACGCCATCTGAGCTCGGCCTCCTCTGCAAAGAGGAAAAAGCAAGTAGGTTTCCTGAAGCATAACCCAACTGGCTTTTGGCAGACACGTGCTGCAGACCCTCCAATGGGGCTGCATGGGGGTCCCATCCCTCTGGAGCAGCAGAGCATGAGGAGCAGCCAGAGCTGGAGCCGGGCAGCACATGCAGCCATCAAGAAATGGAGATCCCGGCGGGCCATGCAACTTTAATGCTGCTGCTCAGCAGAGCGCACATTTGATAGCTGAAGGCATAAAAGCCTCCCCAGGAGCAGGCGTGTCACAAGTCTTTGTCTGTCTTTTAGGGCCAGATCCGGTTTCTGCAGTTAATGAAAGTCGCCCTATTTGTTCTAGCGGGATTTGAATCAGGGCCCGAGCATGGGATGGTGCAGCTGGGACACAACAGGGATGGCATCTTTGAATGCACCTTCCATGTTCAGAAGTTCCTTCTCCATAAGGGTGGCCCAGCTGCTCAGGCACAGCAGAGGCAGCAGGAAGCCTGCATGTGGATGGCTGTTGGATCACACACCAGCTCAGGGTTTGTTCTGCAGCATCTCAGACCTCTTGTGCTTTCATTGAGCTTTTAGCAGACACAGAAAGTTACCTCCTTTGGCACTGCAATCAGCCTGGACACAGCACCAATACTGCGGGATGAGATACAGTACCTCTGCTTCTATGTGCGCCCTTTAGCTGGTTTTGTTAATGTAGCTGGGTTTGTTAATGTTACAGAAGAAAGGAAAGACCATCTTTCAATCAGATCCTAATGAGTAAGCAAAACCCCAAAACAGCTGTAACGAGAAGTGCTAATGACAACATACACCGTGCTGTAGTAGTTGCGATGAGAAAAAAAAATTGTTTCTAATCAATATTAATGGGAAGTTTCCTGCTCTGAGAGCTTGAGTGCCTGTTAAGCATCTGTCTCCAGCTGTACCAGTGAGGTGCTGCATTTCTGCTGCAGGCTGGCAGGCCTGAACTGCAGACGTGCAGCACTGAGCACAGCCCTGAGGCGAGTGGTCAGCTGCCAGCCCCTGTGAGCCCGGCCAAACCACACCTTCCCTAAGGGCTGTTAAGAGGGATTATTCTGGAGGAGAATGAAAGAAGGGGGAATTTGCAGTGCCTCACCTGAGTGTACTTAATTTCTCAAGGAGTTACAGTATGTGAATATCAACACACTCAAGAGAAATCCAACTCTGCAGCTTCTTCACCTTGAGAGAACTCAGGAAGGTTTGGGTGCTTCCACCTCTCCCACCAGCCTGCACAATGATCCCTTCTATCTGACCAGATGCTCTGCCATCAGCACTGCACTGCTCTCCAGGGGTTCTTGCAGGGCTTGAAGCAGATGTTGGTCTCCTCGTGCTGAGGGACCCCCACATGCAGCCTTGCCATCTTGGACAGATGCTCTCAAAACCTTCCAGAGTATGGAGATTGGGTGACCCAGCTCCTCTGCAGAAGCCTTTGTTCAGCATTTCAGGACTCTCAGCACAAAATAGTACAGCTAAGCTTCTTTGGTGAAGCCTTAAACTGTCCAGGTGATGGGCACATGGAGGGGCTGAAAGGTACCAGTGAAGTCAGAAATGGAGATTTATAATCAGTAAGCCTTAAATCATACCCCAAAGAAAAAGCAGCAATACCTGGGCTACAGCAATGTGGTGCTGCAACACTGCTGCTGGGGGAGGGGTTTCCCAGGCAGTGCCTCTCCACCTCTTCTCTGCTGCAAGAATCTTTCGCCTTCCCTCATTTCAAAGTCTGAAGTCTCTCTGTAGCACACTAAGGGCACCAAATCTGACCTGCAATTTAAGGTGCTGACACTCAGTGCCCTGTCAGCTCCTTGAGATCACAGCAGGGCACCTCCAGCCCCCAGATTGCAACAGGACGCGCTGCTCTTAGCATGACTGCCACCAAAAGCGCCCACAGTCAGACATGTCTGTGTAGGTCAGCACAGCGTACAGACCACATCCCATCACCAGCAGAAAATAATAACTTGAATAGTTTGTTTGTATCCTCTCCAGCTTCACCCTTCACATGCATTCATGCAAGACAACAGTCCCTTGCCCTTGGCAGCATCCCCAGGACTGAGGCAGCCACTGCCAGGCTTGGGCTTGGCAGAACCATGAAGGAAAGGGCTCATCTTGGGGCTGCTCACATGCCTGAGTGATCCCACTCAGCCCAGCACTGCTCCCCATCCCACAGCCCCCAGCAGGTCCCTGCCCGGCACCCAGCCCCAGCCAAGCTACAGCAGTGCTCAGTGCTATACAGATATTGATACCCTGCAGGCTGGGGCTGCTGAGACACTTCCCCTCATCTCTTGCCCTCAAAGGCAGTAAACTCTGCCATCAAGTCACTATTGAGCCTTTCGATAAATTCAGTTACAAGAACATTGGTTTATGCACACTTGCAGCTTTCTCTTTGCCTTGCTCAATGGCAGCTGCTCAGTTAAGTTGTTGGTTGATTTTCTTCCCCTTCTTTTTATTTTCCCCATGAACATTTCAATTTACCTTAAGGCAGCATCAGGAACTGACAGCAACTAAATCCCTCAGCAGCCCGGGCCTGACCTGCTGCAAATTTCTGCCTCTGTCAATAGTGCACAGCCACATTCCTCTGCTGAACAATACAAAGGCACAGGGATCCACTTACCTTCAAGCCCTGCTTAAAACCGGTGCTGCAAAGCTCTTTATATAATCATGAACCAAGAGTCAAATCCGTGTGAACAGGCAGGTGAAAATGCATTTTACTTGTCTGGCCAGCCTCGAGGAGCATTGTTAGATATTTTCTATAGCTCTTTCTTTAGAGGCTCACAGTTTTTCCTTCTCCTCCCTTTCCCTGTTAGGTTCTTAAATCCTTTTTTGCTCAGCAAACATTAATTTTCCTTTGTCCCAATGTGCTAAAGTTGACATCTCTGTTACTCCCACTTCCTGGTACAGCTCACTGACCATTGCTGCTAGTGATGCCAGCAGTGCTGGGTGGGATGCTGGGTGCTGAGGGACCAAGGGAGATGCACTCTCTGCAGCAAAGCATTTTGCACTTCAGGTCCTGCTCCAGTCCTATCTATCAGCTTAAATCCTCCTCTCAAAAGCTGAATTATTACCAAAAAACCTTTCAGTTTCATCCTTTGAGGAAGTTCTCCTTACTCTGAGAGGTTATTCCATCTTATCTCTTGGTGGGCAAGGAACAAGGCATTAATGAATGCCATCACATTCATTACAGCTCTGCATTTCGCATGAAGCTATCATCAGATTACATGGATGTTTTAACAGTTGTGGCAGTGCTATTAAGAAATGATGGCATTAAAGGCTTGCATTCAAAATGCTTAAATTACACAACTCAGAAGAAGCTGATGCCACATTGAGGGAATTAGAAGGAACAAAACTAGATTTATGTCTGTTTACAATGTAGATTTAAGCCACGGCACCTTCTCTGAATAGAGGAAGGAGGACCCTGGTTGCTCATCCTCTGGCACAGCATGGGAAGACAAAACAGAGCAGGAGCAGCTCAGCTCCCTGCTTTTGGCAGGACTTCACTCGCTGGGATTTCACTGGCCTGACAGGGATGTCTGTGCCGGCCCCAGGCTTAAGGAGCGACTTCCTGAGCCAGAAACCTGGAGCCTTTCTGTGCACATTTCAGGCAAAGACTTCCTTCAATTCAGGAGGTGGAGCAGCTCCAACACCCTTCTGGAAAGGAGACAAATAGAGGTTGGTGTGTCCTGCTGGGAACGGTTTGCAGCGGGTTCTTTCGGTGCAAAATACTCAAGTCAGAGCAATGGGATTTTGCTTGATCAGTTTTGCTTTTATAATACCCACTTCTTACAGCGTAGACAGGTTCAGGTTGGACCCAGCTCTGCTTCCTGCACTGGTGCTGCCATGCTGGAAAGCACCTGCAAGGCTGAGCTCAGCTTGAAGAGGGACCATCATACCAAACCCACCCACAAAGCCCACGGCCTGAAACAAACCCCTGCCCTGAGCTCCCATCTCTGACCATAGGGCTGCATCTGATACTCGATAAGAGCTCTTCTTCCTGACAGCTGCCTCCTGTGATTGAGTTGTCAACTGCTCATAGAAACAGCACTGAATTTGCAATTAAAAGCATCTCGAGCCTGTGTAAGGCATAGAGCGTAACCAGGGCTTAGATTCCAGCACATAAAACAACAGCAGAGGAGGTTGAAGGGTGACACAATATTATAAAGCGCGTGTTGAGCTGTGTAAACAAGCTGAGGGTTTTACAGCTTCTGGGAATTGTCTTTTCTTGATGCCTTGGGAGCCTGATGTGAAAGAACAAAACTCATGGGGGTTTTTAGTGTACCCAAGAAAGCAGCAGTCAGGAGTGTGAGCTGTCCCTGACAGGTCTCCTTGCTGCCCACAGGCCATTGTGGATTGCACGCCGTGGGCATCTCCCCCCTGCAGCAGTGACCCCACGCCCTGAGCACAGCAAAGCAGCTCCGCAGCTCCCGGCTCTCCCTCCTTTCCTAGGAACTCACACCCATTAGAGGCACCAGCTCAGGGGCAGCCCATGACGGCACACAGCTCAGCTGTCCCCTCCCTGCGCTTCCATCTGAGCTCGGGGCACCACCTGCCCGGCAGCAGAGCGCAGTGGGCAGCCAGGCTCAAGCTCTTCCTGCTCCCCCCCGAGCCGCATATCAAAGCTGCCGTGAACAATATCAGCCAGGGAGCACAAACAAAGCCAGACGAGAGGTCACAGCCGTTCCCACAACAAGAAGCTCCAGTCACAAAGGATAAAAGCAAAGCGGGAGCCCCCGGCCCCGATTCCTTCCATCCCGAGCACCGCGGTGTCCATTGCTGGGAATCAAAGCTTTCCTCTGCCCCGTTCCTCCTGCAGCGGGACACCCGTGGCCGCCTGCCACGTGGAGTGGGATGAAAGCAGCCCCGGCCCTCACACCCCGCAGGGCTGCAGAACAGCCGCTGTCGGAGCAGCACAGCATAGAGCTCATCGCAGCAGCGTCCTTACAGACCGCAGCTCACGGCACAGCGCGGTGCTGCCACTCCAACAGCCACCTGCGAGAAGAGCTCTGTGATTTGTATTCCTTAATCCAGACACGTGGGAGAGGGCAGAGCCCCGAGATGGAGCTGGATCCCATGCAGACAACCCTGGGCACAGCGCATTTCCATACCTCACTGCTCACCTGGCGTCAGCCTGCTGTCATTATTGGCTGCCTCCTCTTCCTGTTGTACACACGCTGCTCCTGCTTGGTCTCCTACAGGATACAAGTGCTCCAGGGCAGTTCTGAAACTGCTGGCACCGCTGTCACTGCTATGTGTGAATGTTGGAGCCTCCCTGCAGCACGGACTGAGCGTTTCCAGGTGGCTGCAGCACATCAGCCCTATGCAAGGCCACCATCATTGAGCGCTGTGACAAACACTGTGTGCTCCTGCTGCCATGGGACACCACTGTACTGACACCCCCAGGGTCAGCACCAGGACCAGACTGCAGGAAACTTCATGATCCACAGTGTAAACCCATGGCTGAGCCTGGAACAAAGAACTACCTTCACTTGATAGTGAGCATTTTCCAATGCGAAATAAAGCAAGGTAGAGCTTGGGCAGATTGCAGCACCCAGCAGGAAGGCCCAGTGCCAGCAGCAGGAGGTGCCCGGTGCCCTGCCTACACAAACAGATTAGAGCTCAGCCCCCACCCAGCAGCTCCCTCCATCACTGCGATACCTGCAGCACAGCCAGAGCAGAAAGCAGGGATTGAACAAGGAGCTAAAAACACCACAAAACCATGACAGCCACCAGTAACAAAAGCAAAGCTTGCCATGCAGGGCTACCTCCTGGAGATTTAGATCCTAAATGGGACTTTTCATGAGAAATCCACTTAGTATTCCTCTAAAATTCCAGGAGGGTGAAATCCCCCACTCCCTCATCTCATTAAGATGAAGGAATGCCAGGTATGTGGCAGGAATCTGGGGGTGAGAGGAGGAGTGGGGTATGTTTTAACCAAGTGGCAGCATGGAAAATGAAATTATAGTGATCGAAGGGTCAGGGCTGGAAATGCATTTTGTGGTGCTGAGAAACAACTGCAGCCAGGAGCATCCTGCTAATGCAACACATCCAATCCAAGGGGCAGAAAACTGAGTTTAAAGATGACACACACGCACAAAAAGCAGCCCTGCCACACTCAGCAATCAGAGCTGCTTTTCCTAATACTCAACAAGCTATGCAAGGAGCTTACTGAGTGCTCAAAGCCAGAGCTGCCAGATGGAATCTACCTGGTAACACCCTCTGCGAGCCTAAAAAGCCATGGTAGAAAATCCAGGTTACTGCGGATACAACCTATAAAACAGCTGGGGACACTGTAAAGGTATTTTGCCTCTGGAGTGCTGACAACAGGTTCTAAAGACAGAGAGCAAACAGAATTATGTCTGGAGCTGAGCAGGGAACAGCGTCGCTGCCAGCCCTCAGGGCACCCCCAGGGCTGCTCCTCACCTGGCGGGTCAGGCTGCAGAACAAGTGTCAGTGAGTCAGGCTCCATTTCCTGCTTCATTACCATAAATAAAGTTCAGGTATCTCACCTCACATCCTCCAAAAACAAGGAGCTTCCATGCTTTCCTTTCCAAAGGTCTATTTTCTCTGGAATTCAGTGGGTTTGAATGAAGCCATGCTAACGTTGCATGCTGTGAAGCTCAGCCAGACCCATCCAGAGCGGTGCCCTGAGCATCCCCTGGGGATGAGCTTCCTCTTGTGTTAACAGCCTGAGCACAGCTACTGGGAACACAGGAGCCTGGATGCCTACAAGGAATCTGAATGACAACATGAAACACGCTTTCCCCACCAGCACATCGCTTCTATTCATTTTATTTCCTGGCAGATAAAGAGAGCAAACACTTCGTTCTTCACCTCAGTCCTGAAATAAATTAACAGGTAAAGAAACCCTGTCCAGGACTGGGAATTCTGAGAGCATAAAAGTCAGACCTTAAACCCAGTTTGTTCCATATTCTGACAGTGATCAGCAGCAATTGAATAAGACAAGTACAGAGTGATTCTTACACCACTGCATGGCTCAATCAGCTTCAGACGGTAAGTGGTCAGAAGGCTCCCACCTGCACCTGATCCATCTGAGCATGAAACATGGACCAGCTCCCCAGGGCTTTATCTGACCTCCCCCTACAACCCTCTTTTCTTCCTTCCCACCAGCCTTACCATCACCTGCAACTGTTACACAGTGTGAGCAGCCCCTGCCAACATGACTCTGGGGTTAATTTTGCTGTTACAAATGCTGAGGCACAGCAGCAAGGTCAAAGCAAACAAGCACAAACTGGCTTGTCAGGAGTAAATAGAGATGAAAATGAAGGCAGCCCTCCTGGCTCTCCATCTAGTGCTCTCATTATGGTCTCTGCTGCCTTAGGAAATGGAAAGCAAGCCCACTGCTCAAAAAAGGGAAGAAAAGATCCCTAAGGAAGTAGAAGAAACAATGCAATTAAAAAGAAAACAGAAAACATAGAAACTGATGGCACTTTGATGGCCTAAGAGCCAAGGCTGGGCTCAGAAACAGACTAAAAGGTGTGCAGCAGCAAACCAGGGGAGGCTGAGCATCTGAAAAGAGCAAAATGCAGCATGGAGGGTTGTTGGTAAACCACACCAGCAAACTGCAGCCTGAACCGCTTCAGGCCGAGCAGTTCTGTTGAAGCTCATGTTCAACCACTGGCAGTGGGAGTGAATAATGGGACGCAGAGCAGCTGCTCTGTGCCTGACGTGTGGAACCAGGGTGGAAATCCCACCATCTGACTTGGGGGATAACGTTAAATCCATTACAGCAGGCTGCCTTCCCCAGCTCATCCCACACAAGCTTCACAAGTTCTGCTTTACGCCTGGCTGCTACATGAGCATTGCAGGCTGTCTGCGGAGGGATAATCCTATATTTTAAGTGACAGGGCATCTCCTCTTTCTTCTGCAATGCTGCCTTACCCAGCACATTAACTATCCTGGAGATTAATAATTGGAGCAAAGAGTTCTAATGTTGGTGTCCGAGCAGAGATTTAGCAAAGAATGGTTTGTGTTTGAAGTCGTCGTGGCACAGGAAACATAAGAAGCCTTGAAGACCAAAAGCAAACCCTGCCCACAGCACAAGAGGAAATCTGGGACATGGGACACGTGAGCCGTGTTTAGTCCCCAGGGCTCCTCACTGACGTGGTGTTCCCACTCCCAGCAGATCTTAGGGACCCTGTGAAAGGTGGAACCCAGTTTAGATTAAATAGACCGAGCTCACCAAGCCTGATAAATTGCAACTTGTACTTTTGTATTCTTTGACCTGAATTAGGTGATAACTCCGTTGTATAATAAGGTTGTGGGCTGCTTTGAACCTCAAGTACTGAGGACCAGCTACGGACCATTAGACCAAGTCAGGTTGGCAACTGCACTTGTCAGCTTGCAGGACACCTGTGAGGATACACTCCCTGCTGCCCACAAGGCTGCCCACACAGCAGCTCTACCCATGCAGCTCTACACAGCCCGCTGAGCACCTGGCAGAGGCCCTCACAGTGCCATCACCTGCATTCCCTGTCCACAGAGCTGTATTTCTTCCTCTCCAGTAACAATTCCTCCTATAGCTCCCCAAAGCCAGACAACACTCCAGAAAGAGCCAGGAAGGCACCTTACCGGCCTCCTCCTCCTTTAAGTGGTGTAAGCCAAAGCATAGGAGGAAGGTTCCAAGCCCCCTCTGGGTGTGGTGCACCCTACATTGGTTATATGGAAAACTGACACCAAAAACCTTGCTACAGAAATGGCACCATGGTGGACATCCAAGAGAACTTCAACTACCAGCACTGCTTCCTCCTGCCCTCATTCAACCTTTGTGCCCCCACCACCACCACTCACGTAGCACTTCAGCAGAACAAATCAGGGAAGCAAACCTCAGCTGGTAAAAATCAATCCTGTTTTCCAACGTCCACCCTTTTAACGTTGCTTCTCCGAGCAATTAAACGACACCAGCGTAGTTAGCACAGCTTGTGACTGCAATTGTATTGCCCGAGTTCATTAGATACTCCAGTTATTACAGGGATAAAGTAACAAATTAACAGCTAATATTTATAAGATTATAAAATCACGCTTCCTGGAAGCAGTCAAAGCTGCTGACTTGGCAACTCTTTGCTGCATTGCACAGCTCTGCTCCCAATCCATAAGCAAAATGGTTGGAACAGTTCGGCCAAGCATCAACACCGTGAGCACTGTGCCCACCGTGACAGCTAGAAATGGGTCAGAAAGAGGTCAAACAGCAATGGGTCACCAGCCCAGATCAACAAAACAAAACCCAACAGAAACGCTTTGGTGGGGTGTAACATTTCTGCATCTCAGCACAGCATGTTTGTCCACATTCTTTGAACACCTCAAATTGCCTTAATGTTCTTGAAAAGCGGGAGGCCTGGAGGCAGCTTGGGATGGCCTCCAAGCTGGATTGCTGGTCCTAGCTACAGGCAGCAAGCTCCCTTCTCCTCCTCCTTCTTCCCAGTCAGTTAAGATGAAGCCAAAGGGAGAAACCAGTGCCAGGAACCAGGCAGTAGAGCAGGTCCACACCACTTCCCCCTTTACAGTCTCCAAGAATGCATTTAACTTCTGCACACAGCTGTGACCTCAGCGTGCAGGACCTGACACATTCAGCTCTTCTTAAAGTCATGGGTCTGGTTAAGATTTTTGCTATTAGATACGTGTACCACATCCTATGGCAATAAACTTAATGCTTCAGCATCAACACGTATCTCACAGCCTTTGTTTTGACTCAGCAAGATAACTTATCTCAATGCTCCGCAGCTCTCACAGGACTGACTGGAAGCCACCACCTGCTTACCCTCCTGATACCAATTATGACCCAGATAGTTTCCTCATAGTCCTACTTTTTCCAGCCTAACACTTGAACTTTAGGGCTCTTGCCAAAACTGCTGGTGTTTGCTTAGATTTCAGTCCAGCATTTAGCACTGATTATTCTTTTGGGAAAGCAACAGCAAGTCGTTCAGTGCGAGAACTGAGTTAAATTTCAGCTGGAGCACGTTGTGCAGGACAGGGGCCTGGCTGCAAACCTGTTTTCCAGCAACATACAATCACTCAAATACCTGCTTATTGCTGTACCTATTGAAGAGCTCACATCACTGAAACACGTCAGTGATAAAGCAAAGCGTTGGCTTTACTGCTAACAAGATTTTCAGTGACCATCCTCTGCTCTGATTTAGTCACAGTGCCAACAATTCAGAAGCAATTCAAGTCAAAAGGTAAATCTGACCTTCAGCGGCAGCTAACAACCCTGACTACACTCACATTAGCACCCTTTCTAGTACTGAGAGCACACTAAGCATGGCAAGGGATTTCTGCTAGGGGACAATCTGTCCTCTTTCCCACCATTGTTATAACATGGCTGACACTAATGGTTTCAGGAGAACGTGCTACCAAGAGGCTTCCAATGGAGGAAGCCAATGTATTGTGTATCATGGAATATAGCTACAGATATGCAGGTGCTCCCAGCCAGCTTTCAAAGAGCAGCACAGTCACAGTCACACTTGTTGAGAGCTGCCCTGCTCAGCCCCCACTCCTGCAAAATCACCTGCAGACTCCACAGGACTCAGCACTCCTTCTGATCTGTGCTTTAAGAAGGGTTCCTCCTTTACAGCTGAGCCGTGTTCTATGTGATCACACCTCTGCTTTTAATCAAGATGCCAGCAGCTGACAAACTCAGAAGTGTCTGAAACCCCACTGATCATGCCGTGGTTTACCAGAAGCACGTAGCAGGATGGACATCAATCAGGACACCAGCCCAGGCAGCCTCAGGAGGAGGCTGGAGGCCAAGAAGCTCCTATAGCACAGCTTCACAACAGCTCACTTCAACGAGCAATAGAGACACCTGCTGGACTGACTCGTGCAATACAAGCCCAGCTTCTGGGCTGTGCAAGGAGAGCAGCATACAACCAGTGAACTTTTAATAAAAAAAACCCCACAAACGTTTTCAAAAAAACCCTGAGTCTTATCATACAAGTTCATAAGAGAGTATTTTCCTCTGGAATGCATTTTTCCGGCGTTCTGCCTTGTTGATTCACTTTCCTGTGCTATGCAGCAGTACAATCCATTACAATCACTCCAGCTGATGCTTCAGAGCAGCACTTCTCTTCCAAGCAACAGATGAGACACTTTGCACTCCCAGAGCAGCCAACAGGGAGAGCCCAAGGCTTCTGCTCTACACACAGCTCAGGCTGCAGAGCATCAGCTTTTCTCTTTGCATCGTTCCCTCCATGGGAGGGGCTGTTACAAAGGCTCATCACACTACGCCTGCTCACAAGGATTGCCTGTACCAGCTGCCAGTGCCCTGCTGGGTGCCAATGCCTCTGTAGTCCTTGGGGCCTGCTTTGGAAGGCGGATGGGCACGTAGACATTTGAGGCACAGTGTTCCTTGAGGTATTCTCCCCCTTTTTCTTCATAGTCTTTTCTGGTAATCCAACCTTCTTCACGGGTCATGTGTTCCACTGCCCAATCCCGAGCCCCGTACCAGGCATCTAAAATGGGACTGGAAGCAAGATGAACCTGGAAGGAAAATACAAGAACATCAAATGCAGGACAATCCCAGCTTGTTTAAGATCTAAACACAGGAGAGAAAAGCCCTTTTTACTCCAGTTACAATGCAAGTCACAATTTCCAAATTTCAAGCTGGTAATTCAGTGCTTCTGAAAGTGATTTTAGGAAAGGATTTGAAGCATGTTTTCACCCTCAGATCAATTCCCCATGAAACTGCTGAGTTTCTACAGCTTCCAGAGCACGTGTATGCATCACATTCACAACCAGCAGCACTAACAGCTCAAAGCCAATACTGGAAGAGCTGGTGGCAATGCAAAACAGGTATCAAGAGCTCCAGCAATGCTTCCTACTTGCTTGAAGTGGCAAGGTGGAATACTGCAAGCTAAGAAAGCACATTGTGTGGGAAAAAGACTATATGTGCTCCTTCCATGGGCTCTTTTTTCTCTTCTGGAGTAGATTCATGCTCCCATTTAAATGATTCTTATTACTGCAGCATAAAATGCTTCCTGCTGCAGCTACAAGCCGGCTGAACAAGGCACCCTGTAAGCATTATACATAATATCTATGAAATGACATTTCTGATAGAACCACAGCACGGAACATTTGAATGGAAAAAAGAAAGCTCTTCTTTTTTCATAGGTTTCTAAGACACTTTTTGCTGCTATTCCAGATAATCTTTACCTGTAAGGACACCAAGTAACTTCATTTCCAAGTGAGCGCAGTTTTTCCCAGCAATGATTCCTAACAAAGGCTGATTGTTTCAGAAAGTAACTGTCCCAATTTGCAGACATTCAGCCAAACGTGTTTTCTTGTGAGTGCACAGTCAGAAGCAACTCCTCCAAGGCAATTCTACTCTTTCTACTGTATTCAGAAAGACCAACTGCTTATCTTTGTTCCACCCTCATTCTCTCACTGTCATCTGCCTCGTCATAAAACAAACACACTCCATTCCCATGCTCTGATGACACCCACTCTGTACTTCTCCCAGCCTGAACTATTTTTTCCACACAGATGAATGGCTATTCATGAAAACATTATGTCAGTATGTGTACCTGAAAAGATGACTGGAACGGCCTCATTTCAAGGAGTTCTTTCTGGACTCTGGCTTTTAGTCCAGGATACATTGCATTCCCACCAGTGAGAAAAACATTCTGGACAAGAACAGCTTGTTGCTCTTTTGGATACCTACAAGGGAGGAAAAAGACCCACAAATTCTATCTTTTTCAGGAATGTTACTTCTCTGAACTGAGCAGCTACCAGGGAAAAACACAACAGATTGTCTTCAAGATTCACACCTTTACATATTTTCTCCACCTCGCTGGCATGAAACCCTGTGTTCATTAGGTTTCTGTAAATTCAGGGGATGGGCAGAAGAAAATCCTCAGAGCACTCTGAACTGTATCCTTGTAAATCAACAATTTAGTAGAGCTGGAGTTCTTACTTCCTGGAAAACTTGACCTCATGTACTCCTAGAGTTTGATGACTTGCAAACATCACTGACTTTGGTCTTACAGAAAGAGATTGATACCTTATTGTTTTAGGGGATAGATATTTTTGCAAGGGTTCTTTGTTTATCTCCACAACAGCTTGGATCAGTAGTCTATAAAGCAGGATGTGTACAAGACAGTGTACCGCTGTGCGGGAAGTCCTTTTCATAGAACCATAAGGATCTCTTCCAGTCTCAGTGATTTTATGATTATTGAGTCCAACCATCAACCTGACACTGCCAAGTCCACAACTAAACCACATCTCTAAGCAACATGTCTACATGTCTACAAGTATGTCCAGGGATGGCAACTTCTTCAGTTCACACAGTGCCCCAACATGTCTGATCTAAGCCTCCCTGGCACAACTGCAAGCCATTTCCTTGTGTCCCATCACTTTACTGCTCAAGGAAAAGGGACTGACAGCCTCCATGCAGCAGCCTGGTTTCAGTCATAGAGAGCAATGCCTGCCTTCAGACTCCTCCAATTAAATTCAATTCCCTCAGCCATCTCTGATGTCTTGTTTTCTAGTTCCTTCACCAGCTTTGTTACTCTTCACTGAATGCACTCCCGAAACAACTCAGCATCTCTGTTGCAGTGAGGGGCCCAAACTAGTTTCTGTAACGTTAATAAAATACTCAATCTTTGTCTCATCCTCCTTCAATTTCTACTTTTATTTTACAATGTATATATATGTTAGTTGAGTAGCACATGTATCTGATTTATCAATAAATACATATATATCGACAGTTTACACTCTAGAACTTTAATAAATACAAGTGAATAACAAAAAGAGTTTTAAGACCACTGACTCAGACAACCAAACTTAGATGTGGTTTCTAGAACAGAAAGGCATCTCTAACCTTCAACACTCAAGCCTGCCAAAAAAAGAACTACTCAAACATGCCTTTCTCAAGGTACTGTTAAATAACCAGCATTGCAAAAGCTGGTATCCAAACAAAGGCTTGTTTGAAGAAAATGCCCAGTTATCTCTGTAAACTCACCTTTCGAGTACATATTGCATCGTTTCTGCTATACCGGTTTGGTCTTCTCCTATCAGGGAGGGCTGGAAGATGATCTCTGGAGCTCTTATTCTTTCAGTGCCAAGAAAAAGTTGGTGGTATTCTGCCAGGTTAAACACGGGCTTTAAAAATAGGAGATTGAAAAATAGGAAGTTATACTAGAGAACAGAGCGAGCAAAGTTTCCAGAGAATCTCTACTAAAAAGACCATGATATTCTCTCAGAGACAGTGCTGCAAAAGGTTCTAAAAGGATAAGGAAAACTGACTTCTTTTTTTCCCTTCATACTTGTTACTGTTCAGTCCTAAAGCTCAGTGTCAGAAAGTTTTGTTCACACTGGAATGGGATACTGGCTATGAGTCACACGCAAAAGCTTAAGCAGGACTGTTTCCCTAAGAACATCGCATTGCAACAGCATGCAGAGAGCTGACTGCATATACTCATGCTCAAACCATCAGTCATGACTGTGAAGACTCCTGTCTTGAGCACAGTTCAGGGGTTTAAGAATCTCCACCATAAACAGACAGCACTGTTCGCATTTGGAGAAACAGTCAAACAAACAGCAGGCAGTAACCTCTGACATAAGCTGTAGGTATTTAAGTCAAACCTGCACTGCAGCAACAGGCTTCTCAGCTTCAGGTTGTTCCTCAGCAAATAAAGGTTCAAACTCATTAATACTTTCGACATCTTCCAGTGACTGTTCACTGCCCAGTGGATCCAAGTCAGGGGTCTGCAAACAGAACATGCAGATCTGTTAGCCCAGATGTGCTGGGCACATATACCACATCAATGCTGCTGACACATTCAGATGTAACCCTGATTCCTGCACATCCAAACTCTATCATGCTTGAAAACACATACGTTGCCCTTCAGCACGGAAGACAAAAAACAGAACAATGACAGCCCAGAAAACAGGAGTAGAAAAATACATTCACTCTAAGAATAAAAATCAAGCATTTTCAGACTTCATAATTATTATTATTACCTTGAAACCAGCTCAGAAATGAAAAGCCTTAGTCAACAGGTTGAATGCCAGGACCCTGCTAGCATAATAACATATTAAAGCTTATTAAAATTGCTTTTAAAGTTGGTTGAAACATGGTGCTCTCCCAGCACCTCTAACTGTTCTATAATTACCACTTAATTCCCTGCTTTGCTTGTGTGGGACTGGAAAACAAATATTTGCAAGTTAAAACGCCAGCAGTTTTTGACAGTTGCCTACTTGTAACTGCTCAGCATTTGCACATGGGATATAAAAAAGCCTCACTGCATTTTACACAGACAGAAAGCTGCTCCCAAAGCTCCTTCCTAATGAAAAGCATCACTCCAGATTACAGAACACTATGGTGAATTAGGAGCAATTATTTAATTACCTCATTTATTCCTTCATTACAATGATGTAGATTCCTAATTTTGTCTCCAAAGATCTGGTTTTGCCTTGTTGTTCTTCTTTAAATGTAAGGGTTTGTCATGATATTTTGCAAGCAATAGCAGGATAAAATAAAGCTGGAACATTTAAACCTTCTGAAGCTTCTCGTTTATCTCATTTAAAAGACAGATAACTACTCCAAATCGATGACATGCCCATTGTTAAAGCAAACTAATGGAAGTCACCTGATGTTATCTCCAACATTTTTTGGCTTCCAAAAAGCAAAACAAGATCACACCAACAGCAAAGCAGAATAGAGCAGAAGAGCTGGCACAAATCCTAGGACAACATAATTAGCTCCTAGCTCTTTACACAGTCCACAGAGATGGCCTATCTTCACAAATGGATTCACTGGTAACTGTAAGCTTTCTCGCAAAGCCCAGACCAAACAAAAAGGCTTGCCAATTCATTCCAACATCTGAGACTGCACCTTGTAAACAAGAGGAGGGTGTGATCCAAAACAGACATGCTGGAACGTAGGCACAACCACCTGGCAGAATCACAAGGAGCCCATAGGCATTCAGCTATCGCTTTCTGGAACATTGGTAAAATCCACGATCTAACCCCATTTTGCTCACATGCAGTCACTCTGATTCTTACATAAACTTCCCTGATAAAGACAGAACCCAGAAGAACCATCTCACTGCCTAGTTCTGGCTGTGTCTCAAGTTCTATATGAAACATGAGAATTGTTATTTCCAGCACCACTGTCCGCTGTACTTCATCCTTCTGTCTTCTTCCCTACCTTTTCCTGAGCAAAGACAGATAAAACTAAAAATGATCTTCTGTGACTTGCAAGGCAATTAAAAGCAAATGTAAGAATAGATTTGGACCATCTCTTAGAAGCAGCTGGTACGTGCTGGGCCTGTGTTAGTCTGGCAAAGCAGACAAATAACCTTCCCTTCTCAGAGAAGACTCTAACAACCAAGCCTAGCACTTAATCTTTCATAGATGAGTAAAAAGTACAAAGCATGCTGCTTGATTGCACCAAAACCATACCCAAAACAAAAGCAAAGGGTTGGTTCTTTACCATAAAGTTCTCTGCATTTGAAAGCAAAGAACACAAAGGCAAATACCATTTTCAAAAGGAGCTTACCTTTAATGCTAGGTTACAAGCATTTAAGTAGTGGTGGGTCAGACAACCATACAACAACTTGAGTTTTAAGTACTTACAATTCAATGTCATCAATTCTCTTAAAAAGAAAGAAGCAGACCTGATGCATTATAGATTATTTCAGCAAAAGTAATGCAAAAGTAAAGGAAGACAGGAGTTTGCAGCATGACCAAGGTAAGTGTGTTACCTGCTACATTTACAACCCTATAAGCAAGCCACCCTTCAAGCAAGGATGCTGGCTTGCATATGTCACCAGGAATAAGTACAAATGGAAGCAGTGGTACCTACAGATGATTTATCTTCTCAGGCTGTTTTCTTTTATCCCCAGTTGAAGTTTTTGAGGAAGCTTACTGCCATTATATAATTATGTACTTTAACCAGCATCAGCAAGCCTAGAGATTATGCTTAGAATTGTGAGAAATCAAACAGTAAGACAGATCCCAGAGCACACTGCAAGAAGGGTTACTGATTTCAGGCATACTCTTAAACAATCATAACTCTAAACTTCCATAACTGCATAAGGAAAGCTGCAAATGAGGAGCAGCTGCCAAATCAGCAACGAGAGTATTAAAGGAAAACCTTAGCCCATCAATAATACAGATATTTACACATAGGGAACGTTTTAAGACAGAAACTTAACTCTCACAGAGATCAGAATCAGATCAACTTGGAGGAAACATACCTCTGGTTTGCTGTCCACAACATCCACTTCAATATTGACCTCCGCCTGTAGGATTTTCTGTTTCGTTTGTTCAACGGTCAGGTTCAATTTGTTGATGTAAGACTGAAGTTCCTCTGCAGAGTCCATGTTCAGCTCCACTAAAGCTTTGTGAAATTGATCCATTTGACCATCTTCCAGAAGTTCCTGCAGACAAATCAGAGCTGGCTGTGATGGATGATATAAGGTAACCAAACATGCACTAGCTACGTATGTCTACACTGCTCTCATTATGGGAGACTCAAAATACCTCACAGAAAAGTACTATTCAGAACTCGTAGGCATATCACAGAACCACAGAATTGTAGGGAAGGGAAGAGACCTCTAGAGATCATCGAGTCCAACCCCCCTGCCAAAGCAGGCTCCCTACACCACATCACACAGCTCGGTGTCCAGTCGGGTCTTGAATATCTCCAGAGAAGGAGACTCCACCACCTCCCTGGGCAGCCTGTTCCAGTGCTCTGTCACCCTCACTGGAAAGAAGTTCTTCCGCACATTCATGCGGAACTTCCTATGCTGTACTTTCATCCCATTAACCCTAGTCCTGTCCCCACGCACTACTAAAAAGAGACCAGCCTCGCCACTATGGCCCCGACACCTCAGGTATTTACAAACCTGGATCCAATCCCCTCTCAGCCTTCTTTTCTCAAGGCTAAACAGACCCAGTTCCTAAGTCTCTCCTCATATGGGAGATGCTCCAGGCCCTTCACCATCTTTGTGGCCTACCGCTGGACTCTTTCCAAGAGATCCCTGGGGAGCCCAGAACTGGACACAATATTCCAGATGAGGCCTCACCAGGGCAGAGTAGAGGGGGAGGATCACCTCCCTCGACCTGCTGGACACGCTCTTTTTAATGCACCCCACTGTGCCATTGGCCTTTTTGGCTACAAGGGCACACTGCTGGCTCATGGTCAATCTGTCGTTCACCAGGACGCCCAGGTCCCTCTCAGCAGAGCTCCTCTCCAGCAGCTCTTCCCCCAGCCTGTACTGGTGCATGCAATTGTTTCTACCCAGGTGCAAGACTCTACACTTGCTTTTGTTAAACCTCATCCGGTTTCTTACTGCCCAGCTCTCCAGCCTGTCCAGGTCTTGCTGAATGGCAGCACAGCCTTCAGGCGTGTCAGCCAATCCTCCCAACTTCGTGTCATCACAAACTTGCTGAGGGTGGTCACTATCCCCTCATCAAGGTCGTTGATGTTGAACAAGACCGGACCCAGCACAGACCCCTGGGGGACGCCGCTAGTTACAGGCCTCCAGCCAGACACCGCACCACCAACGACAACCCTCTGCACTCTGCCAGTCAGCCAATTCTCGACCCACTTCACCGTCCACTCATCTATCCCACACTTCCTCAGCTTTGTTATAAGGACGTCATGGGGGACAGCATCAAAAGCCTTACTGAAATCAAGGTAGACTACATCTACCGCTCTCCCCCCGTCCACCCAGCTAGTGACATCTTCATAAAAGGCCACCGGGTTGGTTGAGCAGGACCTCCCCTTGGTGAACCCATGCTGGGTACTCCTGATAACCTCCTTATCTCCCAGTTGTCTGGAGATGGCATCCAGCACAAGCTGTTCCATCACCTTCACAGAATCACAGAATTGTAGGGTTGGAAGGGACCTCTAGAGATCATTCTGCACATTCGTGCAGAACTTCCTATGCTGTACTTTCATCTCAAATCTCCTGCATCAATTAAGTCCCAAGAAAGTTGGAAAAAGAACCTGCCATGATTACCTGCACATACAGCAGCCTGTCCAGCCTCTCCTGGTCAAGGTGCAGCTTCTCTTCTCTCCGACGTGCATTGAGTTCTTGAAGTCTACGCAACTGCTGCTGCCGCCTCTCCTGCTTTTCCTCTGATGTCAGAGTGCTCCCCAGGAGTTTGTTAGAGAAGGGCAGCTGCATCTTGTGCACGTTGTTCTCGTAGTACTCTGGTGACCGCCACTTCTGTAGTTCTGAATATTTGCGAAGAACAAAAATTATTTTGTCAGGTTGAACAGGATGATTCACACATCATAATTCTCCAAACCGAGTTCAGACTTAAGAGAAAGCAGGCAACAATCCAGCCCAGGATTCTGCCCACTTCTTGGCAGTCACTCCTTTATTTAAGCTGCCTCCTCAGAGAACTGAATTCACGTCAGACTGAGAGCAAATGGCTCTTAGCACTCTCTTCTCCAGGAGGCAACAAACAAAGGAACATAGGGCACAGAATGAAGTTTCAGTAAGCCACACATCCAAGTACAAAAAACCAAGCTGGTTCTACCTTCTGTATAGTCCTCTGCAATGTAGCTGTGCTCATGAAGTATCTCTTCCATGCGACTGAGAGTGATGGCAGCAAAGTGCCCGGGGTATTTGAGCTGGAGGAGGCGTTGCAGGTACACAGCTGCCTGACACCCACCAAGATTGATACGTTTGCAATTCTTAGCATCCAACCTGAAAGTCCAAAAGAAACAACTGAAATCGAAGAGAGACCTTCACTGTAAAAGCGCCCTCCTGTTCTAGGCAGCATTATCCATTTTAACATGGTCAAGTGGGGAGATGAGGTAGTTCTTTCTCTTCAGTATAAATTAGGACCTGGTAAGAAGTCACACTGCAGGAGCTGTAAGGCTGAATGCCAGAGGAATAGGTATTTTTACCACTGACAAGAAGAACTTATTGGGTTCTCAGGACATTAAGAACTCACCTCCCTTCTAGGACAGGCAAAATATGCGTACACTGATAGCCTGAAGATATCACCAACCCACTGCAAGGCCAGTTCAGCTTCTTGTTGTGGTAAAAGCTGTACAAGCTATCCACCCCATAGGACACTTTAGGAACTTGATAGCATTCAAACAAGAGCTCTGACATCATTTGCCTTGAATACAAAGGATTGCACACTGCTTCTGTCAAAACTATTGGATGATCAACACAACCCTGTAAAAAACAAGAGAAAAGGAGGACTAAAGGATAAACAGAGATAACTTTCCTTCTTTTAAAGTCCAGCTTCAGCTCCTCCCAAACAACAACGAGCACACACATTATGTGCAGGCTACTGAACACTTACATTACACCCAGTGCTCAAGGGGATAGTGCTTGCCTATAGGTGGGTTTGCCATATTAATTCAACCAAGGAATGAACTGCAAAACGTGGAGATGAATGGATTTTAAAAGCATACACTGAAAGTTCCATGCAAACACATGAAAGAGCTTCCCTATGAGAGCAGCAGGGCCACGGGCCAATGCCTGCTTTCCACAGGGGCTGGATCTCCTGAGATCCCTCCCAACCCCCAAATTAACCAAAATCTATACAGCGTGGAGGCAAAAAGTGACTGCAAACCGGAGATTTAGTTCTGCCTTTTTCTAATTAAGGAAACCAGATACAATTATCAGCGTTTAATCTCCGCCTCAGGAGGTGATCCCGGATGGTTGGGCTTGGCTGGTACCTGCGAGGAGACCCCCAAGCGTTGGAAGACGTGGTCGAACAGCAGCTCCTGCAGCTCCAGCTGGACGGGCACGTTGCGATCGAAGGGCGAACGGAGCAGCCAACGCAGCGGCTCGGGGCTGCCCAGGTCGTTGCCCACTTGAGTCTCGGCCCCGGCCCCACCGCGAGCCCCGCGGCTGCGAGCCGCCAGAGAACGGAACCGGAGCAAAGGCTCAGCGGGGACAGAGGGGTCGGCGGCGGCCCAACCCGCTCGTGTCTGGAACGAGCCGTTGTCGATCACCAGCGGTACCGGCTGTGGGCTGCGCACGGCTGGGCTCGGAGCCTGAACCGGGTCCGGGGCCCAGCGAGCGTCGCGGAAGGGGAACACCCGCCCCGCCGCCATCTTGGGCGCACCACAACGACTCCGGGCGGCAACGCGGGCTGCGATCGGGTTCCGGGGCTCCGCTCTGCTCTCCTCAGGAGAGATGTCTGACTGGAAAGGCCTTTCCAAGTGAATGGTAATAGGACGGTGATTAAAATAGTATATGTTCCTGATGGATTCACTAATAGAATGAAATAGGCAGAGAAAGTTAGAAATGGGGTCTGTACTAATATGGGATGTACACATACCCCATGTCAAACAAGAGCACCTGGCATAAGCAGTTTTTATCTAACTAGTAGTAGCCTGATTCTGCATTACTGAGTTCTCAAAAGTCACCTTCATTACCAGTTGCAAAGAGCAATTGAAGTGCTTGGTTATACTGCATTAGAATCCCTTTAACTACCACTTTAATATCAGCCTTGAGGGCTTTCCAATATATACTTACCCTGTAATTACCAGCTGAAGCAATGACAATCAAATCAGATGTTTTCTCAGCTCTCCTTATCCCGTGCTTAATCCATTTCACCTCCTCCCCACCCTTGCAGGGCTGTTCCTCTTGCTGTCCATGCTGAGGATATCAGTGGTCCTCTTGTGATTAACAGTGATGCAATCAGAGTTATAAAAAGGTAGTTAGTAAAGAACAAGCTGTTCTAAACTTAGATTAACCTGAAGCGAGGCAATGAAGTATCCTCCAGTTCCTTTGGTGAGCGAGCTGACTTTGCCTATCTTCTTTTGTCTTTCTTTGCCATATCTGCTAATACTGATTATAATGGTGGTCTGGCTACGGCTCTTACTTAATGAAGGTAAGTTGGCTGCATGCATGTAGAAAGGCTTTGTCTCTTAACTTCATCTTTAAAGCATTCTGTGAGCTATTTTTAAACTAATGCCCCTCATCACAGAGGGAAAATAAAGGTGTGGTTTGGTGGTTGAATGCACTTTGTAGATTCCCATTTAAAAGAAATGCTTCCTAATAACTTTGCGTGGTTTTCAAATGCTTGTGTTGTAGTTCATCCTCTCTGTGTATTTTGGGTAGGGAGTGGATTTTTCCAGGGGAGCTGTTAAGGGATTCTCTTGTTAATGTTAAGGCTGATAAAAAGCAGTTTCTTAAAGGAGCAGGACGTGCATTTTCATTTCTTTGTGTATTTTGCATCTCTTTCTGCTCTGCCACTGTTCTTAATTCTGACATGTCAGTAACTAATAAGATGCTTTGGTTTAGGCTAATAATAGGCTTGCTGATGTACTCCTGGGCATAAAGCTTGGCTGGTTTTGCTAATCCTGGAGCACAAGCAGTTGCAGCTGAGGAATCAATCGTAAGTTGACTGATTCCAATCAAAAGCAGTAATTCTGCCTTTGAGGGACAACTGTAGGGAGGAAAATAAGAATAAAAACTGGCTTCAACAAGCCAGGTTCTTACTTAATGTTTTAGTAACCATTTCTATAATGGATCCCCAAGGAGCAGAGATAACCAAATGATTCCTTTGGACCCACAGACAGCAGTGGAACAGAAGGTGTTCACCACAGCTGAGGCTTATCTTCTAATCACCTTTCCTGTCCTGCCTTCACGTACTCGTGCATTTGTTGACTCTCAGCTCCTATTTTTCAGTTTTAATGTACAGGTGATGCTCATAGAAATCCCTGCTTGCTGCTGGCTGATTCTCCGCACATCCGAGTGCACTCTTTTGGATAACCAATGACAGTAACAAGAGTGCCGGCTCTATGGAGTTCTGATAATGGTACAAACTACCCTGAGTAGCATAGGCATGGCTTATTTCTAATGTCTGAAAAGCAGAAGAAAATGTATTGTGTAGGTGAAGGGGAGCTGTGCCTTGTTCTAATGTTGAGTTTGGGTGTCAATTTTTCCCTGGACAGAGGAACTCTGAAATAATTTGATGCCTTGATTGAGTTATATATGTACATACGTATACATACACATATGTATTTTCAGGTTCTGTGTACTGCATTTACCTTTCTAATGCCAGGCCCTAGGATGGCTGTTATTTGCATCAGGATCCCATGATCTAAATTCCCTCTCAATCAATATGATTACATGTGTTACCAAACTTCAAGATACTGGTGTGCTTGAAGAACTGCAGCATTCAAGTATTTCTCTATCACTCTTAAGAAACTGAATAGAGCAATGGTCTTTTTAATATCTTCTTGACTAATTAAGTCATATTCAATTATCTTATGCCACTTTAGGTGCAAGTGGGGAATAAAACAGGTGCATAACTCAGCTTTACCTTTAACGTAGTTGCTTAATAAAACTTAATTAGCTAAGATCAAACACTTGTACAGGCTTCTTGTTGCCTAGCTGGGGTTGAAAAGCCTTAATTCCAGGTGGAAGGGGTTCAGAAGAATTTTGTCCAGCTCCTAGAGCTACTAACTGTAATGTAACAGATCTCTAAATCTACCTTCTAGAAGAGACGCCTCCTGCAGAAGCAACTAAGAAACAATCTGATGTGTCTCCTTCTGAATCTAAATCTGAAGATGAACCAACAGATGCTGAAAGCCAAAATGATACAGCAAGTACAGAATTTGAAGAGGACAAACAACCCAGCGGCCCTGTGGGACAACCAAAGCCCAAACCTGCTTATCTGAGTTCAAAGCCAAAAGCAAACTACCATCTCAGGCGGCTGGTCTCAGAACCGAAGATAAGACCTTCCCATGTGGAAAGGAGTGTTCTCTGCAACATCATGATGGTGAGTGCGTGACCAGACTATCTATCTCTTGGCATATCTGTTGCTTTTGTGCCTCAGCTCGTATTATTATTTTTTTCCATCTCTGCCTGAGATATCTTCAGGACTGGTTTCTGCCTCGTTAATGAACTACAAGAGGTTTTCTCTCCCTGTCATCCCTATTTGGAATGATTCCTGTTGTATACCAACTAAAGGTAGTACAAAATTGAGCAGAGTCACTACAGAATCACAGAATGACCCGGGTTGGAAGGGACCTCAAGGATCATGTAGTTCCAACCCCCCTGCCTGGCAGGGCCACCAAACATACACATTTACTAGATCAGGTTGCCCAGGGCCCCGTCCAACCTGGCCTTGAACACCTCCAAGGACGGGGCATCCACAACCTCCCTGGGCAGCCTGTTCCAGGGCCTAACCACTCTCCTAGTAAATACTAACTACCCTCTGTATGTATAAGTGTGTGTGTGTATTAGTAAGGCATGTATATGTATTTGCAAAGTCTTTGAGAACTGCATGCAGATTCATACAAATACCAAAAGATACATCTGAAAGAGTGGAAGAGATTAGGCTTGTGTATGGCTTCTTTCCTTGCTCTTTGGCTGCATACCCTGTTGCAGCAGGGGCTCAGGAGGTAAGGCTTATTTCTGCCTCCTCTGTCTCTGTGCTGTCCTCTCTACTTACATTGCATGGAATTTTAAACTGCAGCAAAGTTACCCACGTTTACTTCTACCAGCTGCGCTGGCTGCTTTGTTAGGCCAGAATTGTGAAGGACTGGTATTGTCTTAAACTGCTGTATCTGTTTGACTGGCACACCCTGAAGCTGACCTTTAGCATGGAACCAGGAATATCTCATCTTAAATGATCTTTGGCATCGGATAGAACAAGAGCAGTGTCATGAGATTTTGTTTTTAATTATTATTTTTTCCATTACTGGTACTAGAAGAAAAAATGCTAAGAATAAGCCTGGAATTGGCTAGGTTACGTTTTGGCTCTCCTAGACCTCTTTGCATATACAAAAATTCACTTCTTCAGAGCAATCTGAAGATCTGGATTTAAGCTCATCCCTTATAGCATAAGAGCCATAACACCACAGGCTTGTTGGTTGTGTTGGGTGGACAAGAGAAGGGATAGCCATGAATGGTCTCACATTATTTATACCCTACTTGGGAACTTTACCTCTTTCCAAAGTGTGCTTTCCATGACAGTTCTCTTCCCCTTTTCTTCACCAGCTGCTGTTCTCCATGCTTTGTTCTCTCGCTTGGACTTTTCTCAGCCATTTGCTCCAGATCTGTAATGTCCTGAGGATTCAACTCCTGCCATCCTCTGCGGCTGTCGATGTGGCTCGGCTTTGTGATTTACTGCGTGGCAATGTTGTGAAAATCCTGGGCTCCCCAAGGCTACAAAGCAGAGAGCTGTTAGCTTCAATCATGGGCACGAGATATGGGAAAACAGAACAGAGTGCAGCTCAGAGGACTGCCTCGAGGTAGAAATGAAGCTGGTAGTTCTATGGCCATTAACAGCAATCCTGTTCAGCAGCAGTGAGAGCTACTCCCGTGTGGCAGGGGAAGGTTAATTCTCTAATAAAGAAATGAGGGCTAAGCTGATGCACTCGGGTCACAACAGCTGCTTTCTAAGTGAGCAGTATTGATTGATTCTGTGTTATTAAATGGACCACAGCAAGCAGCATCCTCCAAGCAAAGGGCTTGGAAGTGTGCTCTGCAGTAGGAAAGTAGCAAAGTACAAATCACTTTTAGAGTGGCTAAACACCCTTAGCACCCATGGAGTGTGTTCCCCTTCACTGCTGTGCAGAATATACCCTTGTCAGTGCACAAGGTTGGATTCCAGTGCCAGAGACAGTCACTGCCAGCTCTGTGGGGCCATGAAGGAAGGGGCAGGAGGGGGATATGCTACAGTTCTGAGGTGAAGGAAACTCCCCACAGCCCTGCATGGGGAGACTGTATAACGGTTCTGCTGCCTGTAATTACGAAGCACGCCGTGTTTGTCTTTCCCACAGCCGTCCACGCGTCCAAATATTTATGCAGGGCAGCGTGCTTTTAAATAAAACTTGTTTGCTGTCCGTCTTTGTATCCGCGCTCATTCATTTCGATATATACGGACGTGCTATTCACCAGAACAAATCGCCTTTAGCCATCAGCAGAGCCGGGCACCGCACCGGGCAGGGGCGGCTCTTAGAGGCGGGGTGAGGCGGAGCCGCGGGTCGCTGCGGGGCTGAGCTCGCAGCTCGGAGGTGGCGGGCGCTGCGGGAGCGCGGTGGGTAACGCTCGGGGGAACCACGGTGGTGCGTGAGGGAGGGGCGGGCGGATGGTTGTTGTTGCTGTTGCTGTTTTCGTGCTCTTTTCTCCGTCTTTCCTCGCCTTGCCCGCTATTGTTTGCGCAGCGCCTCCAGGAACAGCGCTGCTTGGTGGTCTCGGTGTTTATTTCCTTTTTTTCCACGCGGTTTCTGTGCACGGAAGGGCAGCTCTCGAGCAGGGAGCTGCTGCGTGCAGGCTGTGCTCACAAAGGAGCCGCAATGTGCCGGGGCAGCCGGCACGCGGGGAAGGAGTTGGGAAACTGAGATGGGCAGGTAACCGGTGCCTGAATATTGCTGTTGGTGGTGATGTGTTAGTGCCTGGGAACACCAAAATATGTGTTTCGAGCAGTTTTTAGGCTGTGTAAATACTCTCGGAATAGCATTCTCGCGGCCGGGCTGCTGGCGCTCCCGATGTCCCCGTAATAGCAGCGGGGTCGGTGCCGGAGGAGCTGCCCGGGGAGGGCTGAGGGTGCTGCGCTCCGCAATGCGAGCTGCGGGTGTCACCGTGCAGCTTTCGGGGGTGCAGCCCGCACAGGGGAACGCAGGCAGTCACTGCTGGGGAACGTGCTTTGTGTGGTTTTTGCATAGGGAGAATGGTGTGTGAGTGTGTCACGGAGGTGGGTCAATTCAAGCCACCCATAGGGGTGTTTTGAACTCTACAATACGGATGCTGCGGTCCCTCTTCTGTTAACGCTGTTTCTCCCTGTCAGGGTGCAATTCCTGCCCCTGGGGCTTTGTGTGGTGCTTGGAGCTCACGGCACATGCGGTGTGACTCCTCAGCTCCTTCATGGGCTGCACGTTCCTGAACAGCATCCACGGATTTGTGCTTTGGTTTCCCTTTGTGTTATGGGCATAAGCTGCTTTCTGGGCATAGCAGGAGTGCTAGAGCATGTAGCATTTGGGTAGCTGCAGAACTACTTCAAGTATTAGTTCACTGTGATTGCAAATAGAAACTTCTTTGAAATCAAGGCTCCTCTGTGGGTTTGGGTTCGGTTTACGTATAAGAGCTGTTCACCTGAGGCAGCACAACGTTTTGTATGCACCCAGCGGCCTCTGTCCCAGGGCACTCCTGTTTACTGCCAAGTACACACCTGCCTTAGCTGAAAGAGCTGGTTTCCAAAGCCTGGGGAGGACTTCAGGCACAACAACAGTGTTGGCAGTTTCTTCTGGCAGGGAGTTCCCTCTCTCAGCTCTACTTCAGCTGTTTCTTCTGACCGAGGCAAAGCCTCCAGGGAGCCAGAAGCCTGCACTGCTATATACCAGACCTAGGTGTGTTATGACCTTTTGCACATCACTTCACCTCCCTCTTGTTTTCTTTCTTTCTTTTTTTTCTTCCTTCTTATTTGTAAAGCCTTTACTTTGCAGCCATGTTACGGAGGTGGAGTTGGATAAACATTCTTAAAACTCAATTAGGAAACATTGTGTGTTGCAAAACTTAGCAACCAGTTTTGCTCTCATTTGAGCTCCAGAGCCTGGGGAAAAAAAAAAAGGAAAAAAACTTCTCTAAGTCCTGGACTCACGTAAACTGAGGTGACATAATGTGTTTTGGTGGATTTACGTGATAAATGTGTCCTGAAAGCAGTATGTCAGAGTGCTGGAGTAAGGCATTGCAGCATGTGGTGATACACCACGTGTCAGCAGCTGGGTGCTGCAGTGCTGCTGGTTACTGCCTTCTCCTGGAGGAGACCTGATTCAGCTGGGCCAACATCTGCTCCTGGTGCTGAGCAATTGGGGTTTGTGTGTCCAGCTGCATGCTGGAAAACAATGCTCAGGATTTGGCTCGTGCCCCAAGAGGATGCAGCAACAAGCAGCGCTGAGCTTGGGGTGCTCAGGAGTTTATTTTATTTGAGGTTGTGTTTTTACCATTGAAAGACGCAACCCAGAAATGTTGTTTTGCAGTGCTTGACATCAGTTGTCAAGGCGATATAAATGGAAAGAGGTGAGGGCCCAGTGTGCCATAAGGAAAGCTATTGCTCCCTGTGAGTACAGGGGAGTGCTGAGATGCAGCCTGCAGGAGTGGCTCCTTCACGTGTCCCAGCTGGCCAAAAGCCCTTCATGTCCTGCTCTCACTTCAGTGCCGACCCTGCTTTAAGCAGGGCAGGGAAAGAGGTGATGACCCGAGGATCCTTGCAGGGGCTGTGATGGTCTGTGAGCTGTGTGACTTGCGCTGGCAGGGTGAGGAGGGAGGATTCTTCTTTAAATCCTTTAAGACTTGGATGCTGCAACATAAGACTAAGGTTGAAGTATATTCTGCCTTTGTACATCTTCTAGGCTCTTTGTTCAGTGAAACTCTTGCTTACTTGGGGAAGTTCTGGCCCACATGCTTCTACTTGAGCAGTTTAAGTGCTGCATAAAAACGTCTTGGTCCTGACATAGTGTTTGAGCTTTCCTGTTGCGAATGTAAAATCCATATGGCGTTGCTTCTCAAACTCATTAATACTTTCGACATCTTCCAGTGACTGTTCGCTGCCCAGTGGATCCAAGTCAGGGGTCTAGAAACAGAACATGCAGATCTGTTAGCCCAGATGTGCTGGGCACATATACCACATCAATGCTGCTGACACATTCAGAAGATGTAACCCTGATTCCTGCACATCCAAACTCTATCATGCTTGAAAACACATACGTTGCCCTTCAGCACGGAAGACAAAAATCAGAACAATGACAGCCCAGAAAACAGGAGTAGAAAAATACATTCACTCTAAGAATAAAAATCAAGCATTTTCAGACTTCATAATTATTATTATTACCTTGAAGCCAGCTCAGAAATGAAAAGCCTTAGTCAACAGGTTGAATGCCAGGACCCTGCTAGCATAATAACATATTAAAGCTTATTAAAATAGCTTTTAAAGTTGGTTGAAACATGGTGCTCTCCCAGCACCTCTAACTGTTCTATAATTACCACTTAATTCCCTGCTTTGCTTGTGTGGGACTGGAAAACAAATATTTGCAAGTTAAAACGCCAGCAGTTTTTGACAGTTGCCTACTTGTAACTGCTCAGCATTTGCACATGGGATATAAAAAAGCCTCACTGCATTTTACACAGACAGAAAGCTGCTCCCAAAGCTCCTTCCTAATGAAAAGCATCACTCCAGATTACAGAACACTATGGTGAATTAGGAGCAATTATTTAATTACCTCATTTATTCCTTCATTACAATGATGTAGATTCCTAATTTTGTCTCCAAAGATCTGGTTTTGCCTTGTTGTTCTTCTTTAAATGTAAGGGTTTGTCATGATATTTTGCAAGCAATAGCAGGATAAAATAAAGCTGGAACATTTAAACCTTCTGAAGCTTCTCGTTTATCTCATTTAAAAGACAGATAACTACTCCAAATCGATGACATGCCCATTGTTAAAGCAAACTAATGGAAGTCACCTGATGTTATCTCCAACATTTTTTGGCTTCCAAAAAGAAAAACAAGATCACACCAACAGCAAAGCAGAATAGAGCAGAAGAGCTGGCACAAATCCTAGGACAACATAATTAGCTTCTAGCTCTTTACACAGCCCGCAGAGATGGTCTGTCTTCACAAATGGATTCACTGGTAACTGTAAGCTTTCTCGCAAAGCCCAGACCAAACAAAAAGGCTTGCCAATTCATTCCAACATCTGAGACTGCACCTTGTAAACAAGAGGAGGGTGTGATCCAAAACAGACATGCTGGAACGTAGGCACAGCCACCTGGCAGAATCACAAGGAGCCCATAGGCATTCAGCTATCGCTTTCTGGAACATTGGTAAAATCCACGATCTAACCCCATTTTGCTCACATGCAGTCACTCTGATTCTTACATAAACTTCCCTGATAAGGACAGAACCCAGAAGAACCATCTCACTGCCTAGTTCTGGCTGTGTCTCAAGTTCTATATGAAACATGAGAATTGTTATTTCCAGCACCACTGTCCTCTGTACTTCATCCTTCTGTTTTCTTGCCTACCTTTTCCTGAGCAAAGACAGATAAAACAAAAATGAAGGAATAGATTTGGACCATCTCTTAGAAGCAGTTGGTACGTGCTGGGCCTGTGTTAGTCTGGCAAAGCAAATGACTTTCCCTTCTCAGAGAAGACTCCACAGATGAGTAAACAGAACAAAGCATGCTGCTTGATTGCACCAAAACCATACCCAAAACAAAAGCAAAGGGTTGGTTCTTTACCATAAAGTTCTCTGCATTTGAAAGCAAAGAACACAAAGGCAAATACCATTTTCAAAAGGAGCTTACCTTTAATGCTAGGTTACAAGCATTTAAGTAGTGGTGGGTCAGACAACCATACAACAACTTGAGTTTTAAGTACTTACAATTCAATGTCATCAATTCTCTTAAAAAGAAAGAAGCAGACCTGATGCATTATAGATTATTTCAGCAAAAGTAATGCAAAAGTAAAGGAAGACAGGAGTTTGCAGCATGACCAAGGTAAGTGTGTTACCTGCTACATTTACAACCCTATAAGCAAGCCACCCTTCAAGCAAGGATGCTGGCTTGCATATGTCGCCAGGAATAAGTACAAATGGAAGCAGGGGTACCTACAGATGATTTATCTTCTCAGGCTGTTTTCTTTTATCCCCAGTTGAAGTTTTTGAGGAAGCTTTCTGCCATTATATAATTATGTACTTTAACCAGCATCAGCAAGCCTAGAGATTATGCTTAGAATTGTGAGAAATCAAACAGTAAGACAGATCCCAGAGCACACTGCAAGAAGGGTTACTGATTTCAGGCATACTCTTAAACAATCATAACTCTAAACTTCCATAACTGCATAAGGAAAGCTGCAAATGAGGAGCAGCTGCCAAATCAGCAACGAGAGTATTAAAGGAAAACCTTAGCCCATCAATAATACAGATATTTACACATAGTGAACGTTTTAAGACAGAAACTTAACTCTCACAGAGATCAGAATCAGATCAACTTGGAGGAAACATACCTCTGGTTTGCTGTCCACAACATCCACTTCAATATTGACCTCCGCCTGTAGGATTTTCTGTTTCGTTTGTTCAACGGTCAGGCTCAATTTGTTGATGTAAGACTGAAGTTCCTCTGCAGAGTCCATGTTCAGCTCCACTAAAGCTTTGTGAAATTGATCCATTTGACCATCTTCCAGAAGTTCCTGCAGACAAATCAGAGCTGGCTGTGATGGATGATATAAGGTAACCAAACATGCACTAGCTACGTATGTATACACTGCTCTCATTATGGGAGACTCAAAATACCTCACAGAAAAGTACTATTCAGAACTCGTAGGCATATCACAGAACCACAGAATCACAGAATTGTAGGGAAGGGAAGGGACCTCTAGAGATCATCGAGTCCAACCCCCCTGCCAAAGCAGGCTTCCCTGGGACAGAGGTGAGGCTGACAGGCCTATAATTACCCGGGTCTTCCTTCTTGCCCTTTTTGAAGACCGGACTGACACTGGTTGTCCTCCAGTCTTCAGGCACCTCCCCAGTTCTCCAAGACCTCTGATAGATTACACAGAGAGGCTCAGCAACGACCTCCACCAGCTCTCTCTGCACCCGTGGATGCACCCCATCAGGTCCCATGGATTTATGGACCTTAATGTTTCCTAGGCACTCACAGACCACCTCTTCCCTGATTAAAGGGAAATCTCCCATTCCCCGGACTCTCTCATCAACCTCCAGGGTCTGGGATTCCTGAGGTAGAGACCTTTCAATAAAGACAGAAGCAAATGATCCTGCAGGGTTAGGAAAGTGCCAGCAGTGCCAGCAGTTAGAACCCTGTTGGGCCATGTTACAACCCTGGCCACAGCTGTTGGTGCTGATGGTGCTGTACGGCTGTGGGTCCCCACTGAGGGTCGGTGAGGCAGCGTGGCCCCGTGTGTGGACGTGGGATGTAATCAGAGTGAGTGGATGCAAATGGAGTCGGAGGTGTTACAAGGAGAGGCTCTGGATTGGAACAGGGAGAGCAGAGCTGGTGTGTCCCAGCAGGCAGGCGTAGTCAGGTGCCCTTTGGAGCCTGCTGTTCTTGGTGCTGAGCTCAGGAGCCCCATCAGATCAGCGTGGTGCTGCGTGCTGCGTATGGCAGCGCCAAGAGATTCCCTTGTGGAAGAAGGGGGAGGATGAAGGAGGCCGAGGGCCCTTTGCTCAGGGCCAGCTCGTCTGTGCCCTCTTGCTGACCGGAGAGAAGGGCTGCCCGCTGGGCACAGGCAGTGCCTTCTGGCTCCCGTGCCGTGCCCTGTCCTCCAGCCCCCTCCTCATGCCATGTGGAACGCCAGTGCCAGCAGTGCCAGCAGTGCGGCCGCCATGTTAGAACCCTGGCCACAGCCGTTACCTTGGTCACCGTTGGTCACCGTTGCCCAACGCAACGCACTCGCCTCTTAGATCTACGGCCGGTAACAGCCATGTACGGGCCTAAGAGAGCGAGGCTGGAGGAAACCCACCCTTTAGATGGGAAGATGGTTCCGGGGACCGCGGGGTCGAAGAGGAGGAGGAGGGGGCCCATTGCCAGCACCATCAGGCAGCAGTCAGGCAAGGGAGCCCATTGCCATCGCGCCTGGACCAGGCGCGTGACCACCTCCGTGGAGCCCATGGAGGTGGATCCACCTCCAGATGAGCCCATGGAGGTGGATCCACCTGAGGATGAGCCCATGGAGGTGGATCCGCCCGATGCACAGCTGGCCTGGCACCACACCACCGTGCCAGGCCCTGCAGCAGTACCACCTCAGCTGCAGCATCGCTGGTCCAGGCGCTGGGCTCCGTACCGTCTGCGCGGCCCCCGCCCCCGGCATTAGCCGGGTGGCTTCATTTAACATCAGCTCCTCCTTTGAGACCTTGCGGGCCCCCGGTTCCATCTGAACCCTTTTTTTATTGTTGTTTTTATTGTTGTTGTTTTTATTGTTGTTGTTTTTATTGTTAGATTTAGTTAGTTAGTTTAGGTGTTAGGATTAGGTTCTTGTTCATGTTTTTTAATTAGGAGTAGGTTATTGTTCACGTTTTATTGTTAGGTGTAGGTTTTTGTTCCCGTTTTAGAGTTAGGCGTAGGTTAGTGTTCGTACTTAGAGTTAGGTGGGTTCCTACCAGCAGCTGGCAGCAAACAGCGCTCACTCGGTAAGCACACGTCTGCTTTCTCACCCAATGGCACGAGTGCTGCTCCATGAGTGAGGAGGTCTGTGACATCTCCGAGGGATGGGATTTGCATCTTGTGACTTTTCTGTTGCAGATTGTCGAGGAGCAGAGCGTGAGTGGCTGTGAAATGCAATTGGGAAATGCTTCATGGAAACAGTCTGGAGCTGTGTCTGGAGCTTCCTGCGTGGCCATTGTAAGGTAGGTGTGCCTTACTGTAAGCGTGCTCTGAAGCAGTGTCGGTTAAGCACAGCTCACTCCTCTGTCTTCAACAGATCAGCTTTCTGCACTCTTTATTTCCGTGGCTGGCGTTGTAGAGCGCAGCAGCAGCAAGGCCGTGAACACGTCCACAACCAGGTACGTGAACATGGGTGACTTTAATGGCTAGAATAACATTGCTGTTAGAATTAATAAGGCAGTGGTCACGCGTGTGTGCTGGAGCTCAGGGATAGGTTTATTCTTGCCTGCTGAGCTTTTCCCTTATTTGACACCCACCCATCCTCTCTTGCTTCTCTTCCCTTTCAGTTGTTAGAAAGCTCCCTGACTGTTTCCCAATTGATTCTTGCAGGACTCGGAGGGTTTTGAGTCTAAGACCTGGGAGACGGTGAAGCAACCCAAGGCAAGTGCTGCTCAGCTGAGCAAGAAAGCCAAGAAGGAAAGCAAAAAGAAACGATAAGGGCTTGAGCAGGAAGGCACAAAGGACAGCAGAATCGCCTGGATTGCGTCCTCAGAGGTGCACCAAAGGACACACGCTGCGTGCTCCGGTTTTCAGGCCTGGCCGTGCTTTCCCTTTCCTGGACTGCGGAGAGGAACTGAGCAAGTTTTAGTCATTACCAGTATCCCGCCTATTTGATTTCATATTGAAATGTATTTTGGATGCATTTAGCATCTCTTTGTTGCAAATAAAAGCGAAACAAACATTTGAATGGTGGTGCTGCCTCTTTCAGTAGCTGCTCAATACAGTGCCTGGCTCGGGCTAGTAATCGCAGGGCCATGATGTGGTTGGCTTCACGTCCCTCCCTGCAAATGGAGCTGCTTGTCCCACCTTTCCGTGTTGGTGTTCCCAACTGGTGGCCTTTCAGCCCAACTGGTAATGCTAGTGACGGACTGTGAGCATCCCTTGTTCTCCAAGGGCTGAGAGAAACAAAAGCAGTGTGGGAGGAAGAAAGGTGTCCCTGCGCCTTGAGCTTGTCTTTCTTCCCTGTTGGCTTTTCAGGGTTCTGATGCACTGTCTGTTGCTGTTTGCACTGGGAAGCCCGGCTGCATGTGGGCAGCCATGTCCTGCGCTTCAGCTTCTCCTCTACCCACAAGGAGGAGTTCAAGTGTGGGTGGGATGGTGAGAAGAGCAGGGCTGGGAGTGGGGCTGGAGGAGAGGGCAGCGGGCGGGCTGCAGGCGAACGTGCCTCGGGCCCAGAGCTGAGCTGTAAAATGGGAGGACCCCGAGCCGCGCTGCGCTGCTTCAGCTCCAATGGTTCATGATGGGCAGCGCCACGTGTTTAGTGCCAGGGTGCTGCAAGGGCACGTAGCTGAGCCAGAGCCCAGAGAGGAGAGGCTGGATGTCAAGAGTGTCTGGTGGCCATTTTCAATGGGCACCCTGGCACCTTCCACCAGCCTGCACGGTGGACTGTGTACAGCGAGCCACGAGGCACTGCCTCCTGCTGCCTGCCTGCCTGCCTGCCTGCGTGACAATAAGCAGTGCTGCTGGAGATGGAAGAGAGGATTGTCGGGTTGGGTGCAGTAAAGGAGCTGGTTGCAAAGGAGAGAAACCAAATGGGACTCACCACAGCCAACATACGGACATCTGTTCTCCAAGCATGCCCAAAGGTTGGGTCCTCTAACTTTACAGTCCTGACAGGTGCCATGAGACTTCTGTATCAATTCTTCTTTTGTTATCTCTCCAGCTGACTCCAGGTGTGGACAATTGCTGCTGAGCGATGACATTTTCATATGCTTTCTTTTGCAAGATCCAGACCCTGGGATTTCCACGACCAAGAATGCAGCGTAGTACCAACTGCCCAGCAAACTTCCCTCTTGCTTGAGTTCTTCGGCTGCACCTTAAGAACTGTGTTCAGTTTTGGGCCCCTCACTGCAAGAAAGACATTGAGGCCCTGGAACCGTTCACAGGAGGGCTACGAAGCTGGTGAGGGCTCTGGAGCACAGGCCGTATGAGGAGCGGCTGAGGGAGCTGGGATTGCTCAGCCTGGAGAAGAGGAGGCTCAGGGGAGACCTTCTAGCTCTCTATAACTTCCTGAGGGGAGGTTGTAGTGAGCTGGGGGTTGGCCTCTTCTCTCGTGTAGACATGACAGAACTAGAGGGAATGGTTTCAAGCTGCGCCAGGGGAGATTCAGGCTGGACATCAGGAAATATTACTTTTTGGAAAGGGTGGTGAGGCACTGGAATGCACTGCCCAGGGAGGTGGTGGAGTCACTGACCATGGGAGTGTTCAAGAAACGTTTGGATGTTGTGTTGAGGGACATGATTTAGCTGGGAAGTATTGGGAATGGTTGGACTGGATGATCTCCTGGGTCTTTTCCAACCTTGATAACTCTGTGATTCTGTGAAATGTTGATGAGTGGTCATTGCATCTCAGCTGTGGGTCTGGGCTCAGCCTGTGCAGCAGCACCTCGGGGCTGGGGCCGAGCCCGGTGCCGGGGCTGTGCTGCCTGCAGGAGGCGGCGGGGCTGTGGGGCTGGGGCAGCCGAGTGGGTGCAGCACATGGGCATGGGGGAGGGCCAGCAGCAGGGAGGGCGATGGGCCCGAGTCCAAATCGCGTTGGTCACAGCACAGGGGCTACAGGGGATGGCAGATGTGATCCTGCGGGGTTAGGAAAGGGCACAGCAGAGCACCGAGGAGCACAAGGCAGTGAAGCGCAGCACGAGCCATCGATTGCCTGCACTGATGATGTTCTGCAGCCACCTCCATTGAGATGTGCGTCCTGAGCGCGGATGGAAAGTGAAGGGAAAGGAGGAGCGGGGGATGGAGGGGCAGGAAGCGCTTGGTGCCGGCGGGAGCAGTTCCGGGCCATGGCGCCATGGGAAGGTGATCGGGGCCGGGAGGAGCGGGGTGTGCGCCGCCAACGGGGTCGGGCCGCGGTGCGGGGCGTGGAGGGATGTCGGGGGAGGAGCTGGCGGTGCTGCGGCACGCAGAGGCGATGCGTGCGGTGCCAGCGAGTGCGTGGAGCTGAAGGAAGGTGTGTAACATGTCCTTGCTCTGGCTGTCGGTGAGCGGGACGAGTCGGGGCTGCAGTTCTGTGCTGGTGTTTGTTGCTGGGACCGGCTGCCTGAGCAGAATGGGGGCAGCGAGAGGGAGGCTGGACAAGCGGCAGCATCAGGAGCACGGCCCAGTTCTGCTGTGCTGATGGTGCTGTACGGCTGTGGGTCCCCACTGAGGGTCGGTGAGGCAGCGTGGCCCCGTGTGTGGACGTGGGATGTAATCAGAGTGAGTGGATGCAAATGGAGTCGGAGGTGTTACAAGGAGAGGCTCTGGATTGGAACAGGGAGAGCAGAGCTGGTGTGTCCCAGCAGGCAGGCGTAGTCAGGTGCCCTTTGGAGCCTGCTGTTCTTGGTGCTGAGCTCAGGAGCCCCATCAGATCAGCGTGGTGCTGCGTGCTGCGTATGGCAGCGCCAAGAGATTCCCTTGTGGAAGAAGGGGGAGGATGAAGGAGGCCGAGGGCCCTTTGCTCAGGGCCAGCTCGTCTGTGCCCTCTTGCTGAGCGGAGAGAAGGGCTGCCCGCTGGGCACAGGCAGTGCCTTCTGGCTCCCGTGCCGTGCCCTGTCCTCCAGCCCCCTCCTCATGCCATGTGGAACGCCAGTGCCAGCAGTGCCAGCAGTGCGGCCGCCATGTTAGAACCCTGGCCACAGCCGTTACCTTGGTCACCGTTGGTCACCGTTGCCCAACGCAACGCACTCGCCTCTTAGATCTACGGCCGGTAACAGCCATGTACGGGCCTAAGAGAGCGAGGCTGGAGGACACCCACCCTTTAGATGGGAAGATGGTTCCGGGGACCGCGGGGTCGAAGAGGAGGAGGAGGGGGCCCATTGCCAGCACCATCAGGCAGCAGTCAGGCAAGGGAGCCCATTGCCATCGCGCCTGGACCAGGCGCGTGACCACCTCCGTGGAGCCCATGGAGGTGGATCCACCTCCAGATGAACCCATGGAGGTGGATCCACCTGAGGATGAGCCCATGGAGGTGGATCCCCCCGATGCCCAGCTGGCCTGGCACCACACCACCGTGCCAGGCCCTGCAGCAGTACCACCTCAGCTGCAGCATCGCTGGTCCAGGCGCTGGGCTCCGTACCGTCTGCGCGGCCCCCGCCCCCGGCATTAGCCGGGTGGCTTCATTTAACATCAGCTCCTCCTTTGAGACCTTGCGGGCCCCCGGTTCCATCTAACCCTGTTTTTATTGTTGTTTTTATTGTTTTTATTGTTGTTTTTATTGTTGTTTTTATTGTTAGATTTAGTTAGTTAGTTTAGGTGTTAGGATTAGGTTCTTGTTCATGTTTTTTAATTAGGAGTAGGTTATTGTTCACGTTTTATTGTTAGGTGTAGGTTTTTGTTCTTGTTTTAGAGTTAGGCGTAGGTTAGTGTTCGTACTTAGAGTTAGGTGGGTTCCTACCAGCAGCTGGCAGCAAACAGCGCTCACTCGGTAAGCACACGTCTGCTTTCTCACCCAAAGCCATGAGTGCTGCTCCATGAGTGAGGAGGTCTGTGACATCTCCGAGGGATGGGATTTGCATCTTGTGACTTTTCTGTTGCAGATTGTCGAGGAGCAGAGCGTGAGTGGCTGTGAAATGCAATTGGGAAATGCTTCATGGAAACAGTCTGGAGCTGTGTCTGGAGCTTCCTGCGTGGCCATTGTAAGGTAGGTGTGCCTTACTGTAAGCGTGCTCTGAAGCAGTGTCGGTTAAGCACAGCTCACTCCTCTGTCTTCAACAGATCAGCTTTCTGCACTCTTTATTTCCGTGGCTGGCGTTGTAGAGCGCAGCAGCAGCAAGGCCGTGAACACGTCCACAACCAGGTACGTGAACATGGGTGACTTTAATGGCTAGAATAACATTGCTGTTAGAATTAATAAGGCAGTGGTCACGCGTGTGTGCTGGAGCTCAGGGATAGGTTTATTCTTGCCTGCTGAGCTTTTCCCTTATTTGACACCCACCCATCCTCTCTTGCTTCTCTTCCCTTCTCTTTCTAACAACTCCCTTCTCTTCCCAGGGAGTTGTTAGAAAGCTCACTGACTGTTTCCCAATTGATTCTTGCAGGACTCGGAGGGTTTTGAGTCTAAGACCTGGGAGACGGTGAAGCAACCCAAGGCAAGTGCTGCTCAGCTGAGCAAGAAAGCCAAGAAGGAAAGCAAAAAGAAACGATAAGGGCTTGAGCAGGAAGGCACAAAGGACAGCAGAATCGCCTGGATTGCGTCCTCAGAGGTGCACCAAAGGACACACGCTGCGTGCTCCGGTTTTCAGGCCTGGCCGTGCTTTCCCTTTCCTGGACTGCGGAGAGGAACTGAGCAAGTTTTAGTCATTACCAGTATCCCGCCTATTTGATTTCATATTGAAATGTATTTTGGATGCATTTAGCATCTCTTTGTTGCAAATAAAAGCGAAACAAACATTTGAATGGTGGTGCTGCCTCTTCCAATAGCTGATCAATACAGTGCCTGGCTTGGGCTAGTAATCGCAGGACCATGAAGTTTTCGGCTTCACATCCCTACCTGAATCACAGAATCACAGAATTGTAGGGGTTGGAAGGGACCTCTAGAGATCATCGAGTCCAACCCCCCTTCCAAAGCAGGCTCCCTACATTACATCACATCACACAGCTCGGCGTCCAGTCGGGTCTTGAATACCTCCAGAGAAGAAGACTCCACCACCTCCCTGGGCAGCCTGTTCGTGTCATCACAAACTTGCTGAGGGTGGTCACTATCCCCTCATCAAGGTCGTTGATGTTGAACAAGACTGGACCCAGCACAGACCCCTGGGGGACGTCACTAGTTACAGGCCTCCAGCCAGACACCGCACCGCCAACGACAACCCTCTGCACTCTGCCAGTCAGCCAATTCTCGACCCACTTCATCGTCCACTCATCTATCCCACACTTCCTCAGCTTTGTTATAAGGACGTCATGGGGGACAGCATCCGGGGCTCCGCTCTGCTCTCCTCAGGAGAGATGTCTGACTGGAAAGGCCTTTCCAAGCAAATGGTAATAGGACGGTGATGAAAATAGTATATGTTCCTGATGGATTCACTAATAGAATGAAATAGGCAGAGAAAGTTAGAAATGGGGTCTGTACTAATATGGGATGTACACATACCCCATGTCAAACAAGAGCACCTGGCATAAGCAGTTTTTAACTAACTAGTAGTAGCCTGATTCTGCATTACTGAGTTCTCAAAAGTCACCTTCATTACCAGTTGCAAAGAGCAATTGAAGTGCTTGGTTATACTGCATTAGAATCCCTTTAACTACCACTTTAACATCAGCCTTGAGGGCTTTCCAATATATACTTACCCTGTAATTACCAGCTGAAGCAATGACAATCAAATCAGATGTTTTCTCGGCTCTCCTTATCCCGTGCTTAATCCATTTCACCTCCTCCCCACCCTTGCAGGGCTGTTCCTCTTGCTGTCCATGCTGAGGATATCAGTGGTCCTCTTGTGATTAACAGTGATGCAATCAGAGTTATAAAAAGGTAGTTAGTAAAGAACAAGCTGTTCTAAACTTAGATTAACCTGAAGCTAAGCAATGAAGTATCCTCCAGTTCCTTTGGTGAGCGAGCTGACTTTGCCTATCTTCTTTTGTCTTTCTTTGCCATATCTGCTAATACTGATTATAATGGTGGTCTGGCTACGGCTCTTACTTAATGAAGGTAAGTTGGCTGCATGCATGTAGAAAGGCTTTGTCTCTTAACTTCATCTTTAAAGCATTCTGTGAGCTATTTTTAAACTAATGCCCCTCATCACAGAGGGAAAATAAAGGTGTGGTTTGGTGGTTGAATGCACTTTGTAGATTCCCATTTAAAAGAAATGCTTCCTAATAACTTTGCGTGGTTTTCAAATGCTTGTGTTGTAGTTCATCCTCTCTGTGTATTTTGGGTTGGGAGTGGATTTTTCCAGGGGAGCTGTTAAGGGATTCTCTTGTTAATGTTAAGGCTGATAAAAAGCAGTTTCTTAAAGGAGCAGGACGTGCATTTTCATTTCTTTGTGTATTTTGCATCTCTTTCTGCTCTGCCACTGTTCTTAATTCTGACATGTCAGTAACTAATAAGATGCTTTGGTTTAGGCTAATAATAGGCTTGCTGATGTACTCCTGGGCATAAAGCTGGGCTGGTTTTGCTAATCCTGGAGCACAAGCAGTTGCAGCTGAGGAATCAATCGTAAGTTGACTGATTCCAATCAAAAGCAGTAATTCTGCCTTTGAGGGACAACTGTAGGGAGGAAAATAAGAATAAAAACTGGCTTCAACAAGCCAGGTTCTTACTTAATGTTTTAGTAACCATTTCTATAATGGATCCCCAAGGAGCAGAGATAACCAAATGATTCCTTTGGACCCACAGACAGCAGTGGAACAGAAGGTGTTCACCACAGCTGAGGCTTATCTTCTAATCACCTTTCCTGTCCTGCCTTCACGTACTCGTGCATTTGTTGACTCTCAGCTCCTATTTTTCAGTTTTAATGTACAGGTGATGCTCATAGAAATCCCTGCTTGCTGCTGGCTGATTCTCCGCACATCCGAGTGCACTCTTTTGGATAACCAATGACAGTAACAAGAGTGCCGGCTCTATGGAGTTCTGATAATGGTACAAACTACCCTGAGTAGCATAGGCATGGCTTATTTCTAATGTCTGAAAAGCAGAAGAAAATGTATTGTGTAGGTGAAGGGGAGCTGTGCCTTGTTCTAATGTTGAGTTTGGGTGTCAATTTTTCCCTGGACAGAGGAACTCTGAAATAATTTGATGCCTTGATTGAGTTATATATGTACATACGTATACATACACATATGTATTTTCAGGTTCTGTGTACTGCATTTACCTTTCTAATGCCAGGCCCTAGGATGGCTGTTATTTGCATCAGGATCCCATGATCTAAATTCCCTCTCAATCAATATGATTACATGTGTTACCAAACTTCAAGATACTGGTGTGCTTGAAGAACTGCAGCATTCAAGTATTTCTCTATCACTCTTAAGAAACTGAATAGAGCAATGGTCTTTTTAATATCTTCTTGACTAATTAAGTCATATTCAATTATCTTATGCCACTTTAGGTGCAAGTGGGGAATAAAACAGGTGCATAACTCAGCTTTACCTTTAACGTAGTTGCTTAATAAAACTTAATTAGCTAAGATCCAACACTTGTACAGGCTTCTTGTTGCCTAGCTGGGGTTGAAAAGCCTTAATTCCAGGTGGAAGGGGTTCAGAAGAATTTTGTCCAGCTCCTAGAGCTACTAACTGTAATGTAACAGATCTCTAAATCTACTTTCTAGAAGAGACGCCTCCTGCAGAAGCAACTAAGAAACAATCTGATGTGTCTCCTTCTGAATCTAAATCTGAAGATGAACCAACAGATGCTGAAAGCCAAAATGATACAGCAAGTACAGAATTTGAAGAGGACAAACAACCCAGCGGCCCTGTGGGACAACCAAAGCCCAAACCTGCTTATCTGAGTTCAAAGCCAAAAGCAAACTACCATCTCAGGCGGCTGGTCTCAGAACCGAAGATAAGACCCTCCCATGTGGAAAGGAGTGTTCTCTGCAACATCATGATGGTGAGTGCGTGACCAGACTATCTATCTCTTGGCATATCTGTTGTTTTTGTGCCTCAGCTCGTATTATTATTTTTTTCCATCTCTGCCTGAGATATCTTCAGGACTGGTTTCTGCCTCGTTAATGAACTACAAGAGGTTTTCTCTCCCTGTCATCCCTATTTGGAATGATTCCTGTTGTATACCAACTAAAGGTATTACAAAATTGAGCAGAGTCACTACAGAATCACAGAATGACCCGGGTTGGAAGGGACCTCAAGGATCATGTAGTTCCAACCCCCCTGCCTGGCAGGGCCACCAAACATACACCTTTACTAGATCAGGTTGCCCAGGGCCCCGTCCAACCTGGCCTTGAACACCTCCAAGGACGGGGCATCCACAACCTCCCTGGGCAGCCTGTTCCAGGGCCTCACCATTCTCCTAGTAAATACTAACTACCCTATGTATGTATAAGTGTGTGTGTGTATTAGTAAGGCATGTATATGTATTTGCAAAGTCTTTGAGAACTGCATGCAGATTCATACAAATACCAAAAGATACATCTGAAAGAGTGGAAGAGATTAGGCTTGTGTATGGCTTCTTTCCTTGCTCTTTGGCTGCGTACCCTGTTGCAGCAGGGGCTCAGGAGGTAAGGCTTATTTCTGCCTCCTCTGTCTCTGTGCTGTCCTCTCTACTTACATTGCATGGAATTTTAAACTGCAGCAAAGTTACCCACGTTTACTTCTACCAGCTGCGCTGGCTGCTTTGTTAGGCCAGAATTGTGAAGGACTGGTATTGTCTTAAACTGCTGTATCTGTTTGACTGGCACACCCTGAAGCTGACCTTTAGCATGGAACCAGGAATATCTCATCTTAAATGATCTTTGGCATCGGATAGAACAAGAGCAGTGTCATGAGATTTTGTTTTTAATTATTATTATTTTTTCCATTACTGGTACTAGAAGAAAAAATGCTAAGAATAAGCCTGGAATTGGCTAGGTTACGTTTTGGCTCTCCTAGACCTCTTTGCATATACAAAAATTCACTTCTTCAGAGCAATCTGAAGATCTGGATTTAAGCTCATCCCTTATAGAATAAGAGCCATAACACCACAAGCTTGTTGGGTGGACAAGAGGAGGGATAGCCACGTATGCTCTCACATTATTTATACCCTACTGGGAACTGAACCTCTTTCCAAAGTGTGCTTTCCATGACAGTTCTCTTCCCCTTTTCTTCACCAGCTGCTGTTCTCCATGCTTTGTTCTCTCGCTTGGACTTTTCTCAGCCATTTGCTCCAGATCTGTAATGTCCTGAGGATTCAACTCCTGCCATCCTCTGTGGCTGTCGATGTGGCTTGGCTTTGTGATTTACTGCGTGGCAATGTTGTGAAAATCCTGGGCTCCCCAAGGCTACAAAGCAGAGAGCTGTTAGCTTCAATCACGGGCACGAGATATGGGAAAACAGAACAGAGTGCAGCTCAGAGGACTGCCTCGAGGTAGAAATGAAGCTGGTAGTTCTATGGCCATTAACAGCAATCCTGCTCAGCATCAGTGAGAGCTACTCCCGTGTGGCAGGGGAAGGTTAATTCTCTAATAAAGAAATGAGGGCTAAGCTGATGCACTCGGGTCACAACAGCTGCTTTCTAAGTGAGCAGTATTGATTGATTCTGTGTTATTAAATGGACCACAGCAAGCAGCATCCTCCAAGCACAGAGCTTGGAAGTGTGCTCTGCAGTAGGAAAGTAGCAAAGTACAGATCACTTTTAGAGTGGCTAAACACCCTTAGCACCCATGGAGTGTGTTCCCCTTCACTGCTGTGCAGAATATACCTTTGTCAGTGCACAAGGTTGGATTCCAGTGCCAGAGACAGTCACTGCCAGCTCTGTGGGGCCATGAAGGAAGGGGCAGGAGGGGGATATGCTACAGTTCTGAGGTGAAGGAAACTCCCCACAGCCCTGCATGGGGAGACTGTATAACGGTTCTGCTGCCTGTAATTACGAAGCACGCCGTGTTTGTCTTTCCCACAGCCGTCCACGCGTCCAAATATTTATGCAGGGCAGCGTGCTTTTAAATAAAACTTGTTTGCTGTCCGTCTTTGTATCCGCGCTCATTCATTTCGATATATACGGACGTGCTATTCACCAGAACAAATCGCCTTTAGCCATCAGCAGAGCCGGGCACCGCACCGGGCAGGGGCGGCTCTTAGAGGCGGGGTGAGGCGGAGCCGCGGGTCGCTGCGGGGCTGAGCTCGCAGCTCGGAGGCGGCGGGCGCTGCGGGAGCGCGGTGGGTAACGCTCGGGGGAACCACGGTGGTGCGTGAGGGAGGGGCGGGCGGATGGTTGTTGTTGTTGTTGCTGTTTTCGTGCTCTTTTCTCCGTCTTTCCTCGCCTTGCCCGCTATTGTTTGCGCAGCGCCTCCAGGAACAGCGCTGCTTGGTGGTCTCGGTGTTTATTTCCTTTTTTTCCACGCGGTTTCTGTGCACGGAAGGGCAGCTCTCGAGCAGGGAGCTGCTGCGTGCAGGCTGTGCTCACAAAGGAGCCGCAATGTGCCGGGGCAGCCGGCACGCGGGGAAGGAGTTGGGAAACTGAGATGGGCAGGTAACCGGTGCCTGAATATTGCTGTTGGTGGTGATGTGTTAGTGCCTGGGAACACCAAAATATGTGTTTCGAGCAGTTTTTAGGCTGTGTAAATACTCTCGGAATAGCATTCTCGCGGCCGGGCTGCTGGCGCTCCCGATGTCCCCGTAATAGCAGCGGGGTCGGTGCCGGAGGAGCTGCCCGGGGAGGGCTGAGGGTGCTGCGCTCCGCAATGCGAGCTGCGGGTGTCACCGTGCAGCTTTCGGGTGTGCAGCCCGCACAGGGGAACGCAGGCAGTCACTGCTGGGGAACGTGCTTTGTGTGGTTTTTGCATAGGGAGAATGGTGTGTGAGTGTGTCACGGAGGTGGGTCAATTCAAGCCACCCATAGGGGTGTTTTGAACTCTACAATACGGATGCTGCGGTCCCTCTTCTGTTAACGCTGTTTCTCCCTGTCAGGGTGCAATTCCTGCCCCTGGGGCTTTGTGTGGTGCTTGGAGCTCACGGCACATGCGGTGTGACTCCTCAGCTCCTTCATGGGCTGCACGTTCCTGAACAGCATCCACGGATTTGTGCTTTGGTTTCCCTTTGTGTTATGGGCATAAGCTGCTTTCTGGGCATAGCAGGAGTGCTAGAGCATGTAGCATTTGGGTAGCTGCAGAACTACTTCAAGTATTAGTTCACTGTGATTGCAAATAGAAACTTCTTTGAAATCAAGGCTCCTCTGTGGGTTTGGGTTCGGTTTACGTATAAGAGCTGTTCACCTGAGGCAGCACAACGTTTTGTATGCACCCAGCAGCCTCTGTCCCAGGGCACTCCTGTTTACTGCCAAGTACACACCTGCCTTAGCTGAAAGAGCTGGTTTCCAAAGCCTGGGGAGGACTTCAGGCACAACAGTGGAACTACATGATCCTTGAGGTCCCTTCCAACCCGGGTCATTCTGTGATTCTGTGATTCTGTAACAGTGTTGGCAGTTTCTTATGGCAGGGAGTTCCCTCTCTCAGCTCTACTTCAGCTGTTTCTTCTGACCGAGGCAAAGCCTCCAGGGAGCCAGAAGCCTGCACTGCTATATACCAGACCTAGGTGTGTTATGACCTTTTGCACATCACTTCACCTCCCTCTTGTTTTCTTTCTTTCTTTCTTTCTTTCTTTTTTTTCTTCCTTCTTATTTGTAAAGCCTTTACTTTGCAGCCATGTTACGGAGGTGGAGTTGGATAAACATTCTTAAAACTCAATTAGGAAACATTGTGTGTTGCAAAACTTAGCAACCAGTTTTGCTCTCCTTTGAGCTCCAGAGCCTGGGGAAAAAAAAAAAAAACACAAAAACTTCTGTAAGTCCTGGACTCACGTAAACTGAGGTGACATAATGTGTTTTGGTGGATTTACGTGATAAATGTGTCCTGAAAGCAGTATGTCAGAGTGCTGGAGTAAGGCATTGCAGCATGTGGTGATACACCACGTGTCAGCAGCTGGGTGCTGCAGTGCTGCTGGTTACTGCCTTCTCCTGGAGGAGACCTGATTCAGCTGGGCCGACATCTGCTCCTGGTGCTGAGCAATTGGGGTTTGTGTGTCCAGCTGCGTGCTGGAAAACAATGCTCAGGATTTGGCTCGTGCCCCAAGAGGATGCAGCAACAAGCAGCGCTGAGCTTGGGGTGCTCAGGAGTTTATTTTATTTGAGGTTGTGTTTTTACCATTGAAAGACGCAACCCAGAAATGTTGTTTTGCAGTGCTTGACATCAGTTGTCAAGGCGATATAAATGGAAAGAGGTGAGGGCCCAGTGTGCCATAAGGAAAGCTATTGCTCCCTGTGAGTACAGGGGAGTGCTGAGATGCAGCCTGCAGGAGTGGCTCCTTCACGTGTCCCAGCTGGCCAAAAGCCCTTCATGTCCTGCTCTCACTTCAGTGCCGACCCTGCTTTAAGCAGGGTGGGGAAAGAGGTGATGACCCGAGGATCCTTGCAGGGGCTGTGATGGTCTGTGAGCTGTGTGACTTGCTCTGGCAGGTTGAGGAGGGAGGATTCTTCTTTAAATCCTTTAAGACTTGGATGCTGCAACATAAGACTAAGGTTGAAGTATATTCTGCCTTTGTACATCTTCTAGGCTCTTTGTTCAGTGAAACTCTTGCTTACTTGGGGAAGTTCTGGCCCACATGCTTCTACTTGAGCAGTTTAAGTGCTGCATAAAAACGTCTTGGTCCTGACATAGTGTTTGAGCTTTCCTGTTGCGAATGTAAAATCCATATGGCGTTGCTTCTCAAACTCATTAATACTTTCGACATCTTCCAGTGACTGTTCACTGCCCAGTGGATCCAAGTCAGGTGTCTAGAAACAGAACATGCAGATCTGTTAGCCCAGATGTGCTGGGCACATATACCACATCAATGCTGCTGACACATTCAGAAGATGTAACCCTGATTCCTGCACATCCAAACTCTATCATGCTTGAAAACACATACGTTGCCCTTCAGCACGGAAGACAAAAATCAGAACAATGACAGCCCAGAAAACAGGAGTAGAAAAATACATTCACTCTAAGAATAAAAATCAAGCATTTTCAGACTTCATAATTATTATTATTACCTTGAAGACAGCTCAGAAATGAAAAGCCTTAGTCAACAGGTTGAATGCCAGGACCCTGCTAGCATAATAACATATTAAAGCTTATTAAAATAGCTTTTAAAGTTGGTTGAAACATGGTGCTCTCCCAGCACCTCTAACTGTTCTATAATTACCACTTAATTCCCTGCTTTGCTTGTGTGGGACTGGAAAACAAATATTTGCAAGTTAAAACGCCAGCAGTTTTTGACAGTTGCCTACTTGTAACTGCTCAGCATTTGCACATGGGATATAAAAAAGCCTCACTGCATTTTACACAGACAGAAAGCTGCTCCCAAAGCTCCTTCCTAATGAAAAGCATCACTCCAGATTACAGAACACTATGGTGAATTAGGAGCAATTATTTAATTACCTCATTTATTCCTTCATTACAATGATGTAGATTCCTAATTTTGTCTCCAAAGATCTGGTTTTGCCTTGTTGTTCTTCTTTAAATGTAAGGGTTTGTCATGATATTTTGCAAGCAATAGCAGGATAAAATAAAGCTGGAACATTTAAACCTTCTGAAGCTTCTCGTTTATCTCATTTAAAAGACAGATAACTACTCCAAATCGATGACATGCCCATTGTTAAAGCAAACTAATGGAAGTCACCTGATGTTATCTCCAGCATTTTTTGGCTTCTAAAAAGCAAAACAAAATCACACCAACAGCAAAGCAGAATAAAGCAGAAGAGCTGGCACAAATCCTAGGACAACATAATTAGCTTCTAGCTCTTTACACAGCCCGCAGAGATGGTCTGTCTTCACAAATGGATTCACTGGTAACTGTAAGCTTTCTCGCAAAGCCCAGACCAAACAAAAAGGCTTGCCAATTCATTCCAACATCTGAGACTGCACCTTGTAAACAAGAGGAGGGTGTGATCCAAAACAGACATGCTGGAACGTAGGCACAGCCACCTGGCAGAATCACAAGGAGCCCATAGGCATTCAGCTATCGCTTTCTGGAACGTTGGTAAAATCCACGATCTAACCCCATTTTGCTCACATGCAGTCACTCTGATTCTTACATAAACTTCCCTGATAAGGACAGAACCCAGAAGAACCATCTCACTGCCTAGTTCTGGCTGTGTCTCAAGTTCTATATGAAACATGAGAATTGTTATTTCCAGCACCACTGTCCTCTGTACTTCATCCTTCTGTTTTCTTGCCTACCTTTTCCTGAGCAAAGACAGATAAAACTAAAATGAAGGAATAGATTTGGACCATCTCTTAGAAGCAGTTGGTACGTGCTGGGCCTGTGTTAGTCTGGCAAAGCAAATGACTTTCCCTTCTCAGAGAAGACTCCACAGATGAGTAAACAGAACAAAGCATGCTGCTTGATTGCACCAAAACCATACCCAAAACAAAAGCAAAGGGTTGGTTCTTTACCATAAAGTTCTCTGCATTTGAAAGCAAAGAACACAAAGGCAAATACCATTTTCAAAAGGAGCTTACCTTTAATGCTAGGTTACAAGCATTTAAGTAGTGGTGGGTCAGACAACCATACAACAACTTGAGTTTTAAGTACTTACAATTCAATGTCATCAATTCTCTTAAAAAGAAAGAAGCAGACCTGATGCATTATAGATTATTTCAGCAAAAGTAATGCAAAAGTAAAGGAAGACAGGAGTTTGCAGCATGACCAAGGTAAGTGTGTTACCTGCTACATTTACAACCCTATAAGCAAGCCACCCTTCAAGCAAGGATGCTGGCTTGCATATGTCACCAGGAATAAGTACAAATGGAAGCAGTGGTACCTACAGATGATTTATCTTCTCAGGCTGTTTTCTTTTATCCCCAGTTGAAGTTTTTGAGGAAGCTTTCTGCCATTATATAATTATGTACTTTAACCAGCATCAGCAAGCCTAGAGATTATGCTTAGAATTGTGAGAAATCAAACAGTAAGACAGATCCCAGAGCACACTGCAAGAAGGGTTACTGATTTCAGGCATACTCTTAAACAATCATAACTCTAAACTTCCATAACTGCATAAGGAAAGCTGCAAATGAGGAGCAGCTGCCAAATCAGCAACGAGAGTATTAAAGGAAAACCTTAGCTCATCAATAATACAGATATTTACACATAGGGAACGTTTTAAGACAGAAACTTAACCCTCACAGAGATTAGAATCAGATCAACTTGGAGGAAACATACCTCTGGTTTGCTGTCCACAACATCCACTTCAATATTGACCTCCGCCTGTAGGATTTTCTGTTTCGTTTGTTCAACGGTCAGGCTCAATTTGTTGATGTAAGACTGAAGTTCCTCTGCAGAGTCCATGTTCAGCTCCACTAAAGCTTTGTGAAATTGATCCATTTGACCATCTTCCAGAAGTTCCTGCAGACAAATCAGAGCTGGCTGTGATGGATGATATAAGGTAACCAAACATGCACTAGCTACGTATGTATACACTGCTCTCATTATGGGAGACTCAAAATACCTCACAGAAAAGTACTATTCAGAACTCGTAGGCATATCACAGAACCACAGAATCACAGAATTGTAGGGAAGGGAAGAGACCTCTAGAGATCATCGAGTCCAACCCCCCTGCCAAAGGAGGCTTCCCTGGGACAGAGGCGAGGCTGACAGGCCTATAATTACCCGGGTCTTCCTTCTTGCCCTTTTTGAAGACCGGACTGACACTGGTTGTCCTCCAGTCTTCAGGCACCTCCCCAGTTCTCCAAGACACTGATGATGTTCTGCAGCCACCTCCATTGAGATGTGCGTCCTGAGCGCGGATGGAAAGTGAAGGGAAAGGAGGAGCGGGGGATGGAGGGGCAGGAAGCGCTTGGTGCCGGCGGGAGCAGTTCCGGGCCATGGCGCCATGGGAAGGTGATCGGGGCCGGGAGGAGCGGGGTGTGCGCCGCCAACGGGGTCGGGCCGCGGTGCGGGGCGTGGAGGGATGTCGGGGGAGGAGCTGGCGGTGCTGCGGCACGCAGAGGCGATGCGTGCGGTGCCAGCGAGTGCGTGGAGCTGAAGGAAGGTGTGTAACATGTCCTTGCTCTGGCTGTCGGTGAGCGGGACGAGTCGGGGCTGCAGTTCTGTGCTGGTGTTTGTTGCTGGGACCGGCTGCCTGAGCAGAATGGGGGCAGCGAGAGGGAGGCTGGACAAGCGGCAGCATCAGGAGCACGGCCCAGTTCTGCTGTGCTGATGGTGCTGTACGGCTGTGGGTCCCCACTGAGGGTCGGTGAGGCAGCGTGGCCCCGTGTGTGGACGTGGGATGTAATCAGAGTGAGTGGATGCAAATGGAGTCGGAGGTGTTACAAGGAGAGGCTCTGGATTGGAACAGGGAGAGCAGAGCTGGTGTGTCCCAGCAGGCAGGCGTAGTCAGGTGCCCTTTGGAGCCTGCTGTTCTTGGTGCTGAGCTCAGGAGCCCCATCAGATCAGCGTGGTGCTGCGTGCTGCGTATGGCAGCGCCAAGAGATTCCCTTGTGGAAGAAGGGGGAGGATGAAGGAGGCCGAGGGCCCTTTGCTCAGGGCCAGCTCGTCTGTGCCCTCTTGCTGAGCGGAGAGAAGGGCTGCCCGCTGGGCACAGGCAGTGCCTTCTGGCTCCCGTGCCGTGCCCTGTCCTCCAGCCCCCTCCTCATGCCATGTGGAACGCCAGTGCCAGCAGTGCCAGCAGTGCGGCCGCCATGTTAGAACCCTGGCCACAGCCGTTACCTTGGTCACCGTTGGTCACCGTTGCCCAACGCAACGCACTCGCCTCTTAGATCTACGGCCGGTAACAGCCATGTACGGGCCTAAGAGAGCGAGGCTGGAGGAAACCCACCCTTTAGATGGGAAGATGGTTCCGGGGACCGCGGGGTCGAAGAGGAGGAGGAGGGGGCCCATTGCCAGCACCATCAGGCAGCAGTCAGGAAAGGGAGCCCATTGCCATCGCGCCTGGACCAGGCGCGTGACCACCTCCGTGGAGCCCATGGAGGTGGATCCACCTCCAGATGAGCCCATGGAGGTGGATCCACCTCCAGATGAGCCCATGGAGGTGGATCCGCCCGATGCACAGCTGGCCTGGCACCACACCACCGTGCCAGGCCCTGCAGCAGTACCACCTCAGCTGCAGCATCGCTGGTCCAGGCGCTGGGCTCCGTATCGTCTGCGCGGCCCCCGCCCCCGGCATTAGCCGGGTGGCTTCATTTAACATCAGCTCCTCCTTTGAGACCTTGCGGGCCCCCGGTTCCATCTGAACCCTGTTTTTATTGTTGTTTTTATTGTTGTTGTTTTTATTGTTAGATTTAGTTAGTTAGTTTAGGTGTTAGGAGTAGGTTATTGTTCATGTTTTTTAATTAGGAGTAGGTTATTGTTCACGTTTTATTGTTAGGTGTAGGTTTTTGTTCTTGTTTTAGAGTTAGGCGTAGGTTAGTGTTCGTACTTAGAGTTAGGTGGGTTCCTACCAGCAGCTGGCAGCAAACAGCGCTCACTCGGTAAGCACACGTCTGCTTTCTCACCCAAAGCCATGAGTGCTGCTCCATGAGTGAGGAGGTCTGTGACATCTCCGAGGGATGGGATTTGCATCTTGTGACTTTTCTGTTGCAGATTGTCGAGGAGCAGAGCGTGAGTGGCTGTGAAATGCAATTGGGAAATGCTTCATGGAAACAGTCTGGAGCTGTGTCTGGAGCTTCCTGCGTGGCCATTGTAAGGTAGGTGTGCCTTACTGTAAGCGTGCTCTGAAGCAGTGTCGGTTAAGCACAGCTCACTCCTCTGTCTTCAACAGATCAGCTTTCTGCACTCTTTATTTCCGTGGCTGGCGTTGTAGAGCGCAGCAGCAGCAAGGCCGTGAACACGTCCACAACCAGGTACGTGAACATGGGTGACTTTAATGGCTAGAATAACATTGCTGTTAGAATTAATAAGGCAGTGGTCACGCGTGTGTGCTGGAGCTCAGGGATAGGTTTATTCTTGCCTGCTGAGCTTTTCCCTTATTTGACACCCACCCATCCTCTCTTGCTTCTCTTCCCTTTCAGTTGTTAGAAAGCTCCCTGACTGTTTCCCAATTGATTCTTGCAGGACTCGGAGGGTTTTGAGTCTAAGACCTGGGAGACGGTGAAGCAACCCAAGGCAAGTGCTGCTCAGCTGAGCAAGAAAGCCAAGAAGGAAAGCAAAAAGAAACGATAAGGGCTTGAGCAGGAAGGCACAAAGGACAGCAGAATCGCCTGGATTGCGTCCTCAGAGGTGCACCAAAGGACACACGCTGCGTGCTCCGGTTTTCAGGCCTGGCCGTGCTTTCCCTTTCCTGGACTGCGGAGAGGAACTGAGCAAGTTTTAGTCAATACCAGTATCCCGCCTATTTGATTTCATATTGAAAAGTATTTTGGATGCATTTAGCATCTCTTTGTTGCAAATAAAAGCGAAACAAACATTTGAATGGTGGTGCTGCCTCTTCCAATAGCTGATCAATACAGTGCCTGGCTTGGGCTAGTAATCGCAGGACCATGAAGTTTTCGGCTTCACATCCCTACCTGAATCACAGAATCACAGAATTGTAGGGGTTGGAAGGGACCTCTAGAGATCATCGAGTCCAACCCCCCTTCCAAAGCAGGCTCCCTACATTACATCACATCACACAGCTCGGCGTCCAGTCGGGTCTTGAATACCTCCAGAGAAGAAGACTCCACCACCTCCCTGGGCAGCCTGTTCGTGTCATCACAAACTTGCTGAGGGTGGTCACTATCCCCTCATCAAGGTCGTTGATGTTGAACAAGACTGGACCCAGCACAGACCCCTGGGGGACGCCGCTAGTTACAGGCCTCCAGCCAGATTCCGCACCGCCAACGACAACCCTCTGCACTCTGCCAGTCAGCCAATTCTCGACCCACTTCATCGTCCACTCATCTATCCCACACTTCCTCAGCTTTGTTATAAGGACGTCATGGGGGACAGCATCCGGGGCTCCGCTCTGCTCTCCTCAGGAGAGATGTCTGACTGGAAAGGCCTTTCCAAGCGAATGGTAATAGGACGGTGATGAAAATAGTATATGTTCCTGATGGATTCACTAATAGAATGAAATAGGCAGAGAAAGTTAGAAATGGGGTCTGTACTAATATGGGATGTACACATACCCCATGTCAAACAAGAGCACCTGGCATAAGCAGTTTTTAACTAACTAGTAGTAGCCTGATTCTGCATTACTGAGTTCTCAAAAGTCACCTTCATTACCAGTTGCAAAGAGCAATTGAAGTGCTTGGTTATACTGCATTAGAATCCCTTTAACTACCACTTTAACATCAGCCTTGAGGGCTTTCCAATATATACTTACCCTGTAATTACCAGCTGAAGCAATGACAATCAAATCAGATGTTTTCTCGGCTCTCCTTATCCCGTGCTTAATCCATTTCACCTCCTCCCCACCCTTGCAGGGCTGTTCCTCTTGCTGTCCATGCTGAGGATATCAGTGGTCCTCTTGTGATTAACAGTGATGCAATCAGAGTTATAAAAAGGTAGTTAGTAAAGAACAAGCTGTTCTAAACTTAGATTAACCTGAAGCTAAGCAATGAAGTATCCTCCAGTTCCTTTGGTGAGCGAGCTGACTTTGCCTATCTTCTTTTGTCTTTCTTTGCCATATCTGCTAATACTGATTATAATGGTGGTCTGGCTACGGCTCTTACTTAATGAAGGTAAGTTGGCTGCATGCATGTAGAAAGGCTTTGTCTCTTAACTTCATCTTTAAAGCATTCTGTGAGCTATTTTTAACCTGATGCCCCTCATCACAGAGGGAAAATAAAGGTGTGGTTTGGTGGTTGAATGCACTTTGTAGATTCCCATTTAAAAGAAATGCTTCCTAATAACTTTGCGTGGTTTTCAAATGCTTGTGTTGTAGTTCATCCTCTCTGTGTATTTTGGGTAGGGAGTGGATTTTTCCAGGGGAGCTGTTAAGGGATTCTCTTGTTAATGTTAAGGCTGATAAAAAGCAGTTTCTTAAAGGAGCAGGACGTGCATTTTCATTTCTTTGTGTATTTTGCATCTCTTTCTGCTCTGCCACTGTTCTTAATTCTGACATGTCAGTAACTAATAAGATGCTTTGGTTTAGGCTAATAATAGGCTTGCTGATGTACTCCTGGGCATAAAGCTTGGCTGGTTTTGCTAATCCTGGAGCACAAGCAGTTGCAGCTGAGGAATCAATCGTAAGTTGACTGATTCCAATCAAAAGCAGTAATTCTGCCTTTGAGGGACAACTGTAGGGAGGAAAATAAGAATAAAAACTGGCTTCAACAAGCCAGGTTCTTACTTAATGTTTTAGTAACCATTTCTATAATGGATCCCCAAGGAGCAGAGATAACCAAATGATTCCTTTGGACCCACAGACAGCAGTGGAACAGAAGGTGTTCACCACAGCTGAGGCTTATCTTCTAATCACCTTTCCTGTCCTGCCTTCACGTACTCGTGCATTTGTTGACTCTCAGCTCCTATTTTTCAGTTTTAATGTACAGGTGATGCTCATAGAAATCCCTGCTTGCTGCTGGCTGATTCTCCGCACATCCGAGTGCACTCTTTTGGATAACCAATGACAGTAACAAGAGTGCCGGCTCTATGGAGTTCTGATAATGGTACAAACTACCCTGAGTAGCATAGGCATGGCTTATTTCTAATGTCTGAAAAGCAGAAGAAAATGTATTGTGTAGGTGAAGGGGAGCTGTGCCTTGTTCTAATGTTGAGTTTGGGTGTCAATTTTTCCCTGGACAGAGGAACTCTGAAATAATTTGATGCCTTGATTGAGTTATATATGTACATACGTATACATACACATATGTATTTTCAGGTTCTGTGTACTGCATTTACCTTTCTAATGCCAGGCCCTAGGATGGCTGTTATTTGCATCAGGATCCCATGATCTAAATTCCCTCTCAATCAATATGATTACATGTGTTACCAAACTTCAAGATACTGGTGTGCTTGAAGAACTGCAGCATTCAAGTATTTCTCTATCACTCTTAAGAAACTGAATAGAGCAATGGTCTTTTTAATATCTTCTTGACTAATTAAGTCATATTCAATTATCTTATGCCACTTTAGGTGCAAGTGGGGAATAAAACAGGTGCATAACTCAGCTTTACCTTTAACGTAGTTGCTTAATAAAACTTAATTAGCTAAGATCAAACACTTGTACAGGCTTCTTGTTGCCTAGCTGGGGTTGAAAAGCCTTAATTCCAGGTGGAAGGGGTTCAGAAGAATTTTGTCCAGCTCCTAGAGCTACTAACTGTAATGTAACAGATCTCTAAATCTACCTTCTAGAAGAGACGCCTCCTGCAGAAGCAACTAAGAAACAATCTGATGTGTCTCCTTCTGAATCTAAATCTGAAGATGAACCAACAGATGCTGAAAGCCAAAATGATACAGCAAGTACAGAATTTGAAGAGGACAAACAACCCAGCGGCCCTGTGGGACAACCAAAGCCCAAACCTGCTTATCTGAGTTCAAAGCCAAAAGCAAACTACCATCTCAGGCGGCTGGTCTCAGAACCGAAGATAAGACCCTCCCATGTGGAAAGGAGTGTTCTCTGCAACATCATGATGGTGAGTGCGTGACCAGACTATCTATCTCTTGGCATATCTGTTGTTTTTGTGCCTCAGCTCGTATTATTATTTTTTTCCATCTCTGCCTGAGATATCTTCAGGACTGGTTTCTGCCTCGTTAATGAACTACAAGAGGTTTTCTCTCCCTGTCATCCCTATTTGGAATGATTCCTGTTGTATACCAACTAAAGGTAGTACAAAATTGAGCAGAGTCACTACAGAATCACAGAATGACCCGGGTTGGAAGGGACCTCAAGGATCATGTAGTTCCAACCCCCCTGCCTGGCAGGGCCACCAAACATACACATTTACTAGATCAGGTTGCCCAGGGCCCCGTCCAACCTGGCCTTGAACACCTCCAAGGACAGGGCATCCACAACCTCCCTGGGCAGCCTGTTCCAGGGCCTCACCACTCTCCTAGTAAATACTAACTACCCTCTGTATGTATAAGTGTGTGTGTGTATTAGTAAGGCATGTATATGTATTTGCAAAGTCTTTGAGAACTGCATGCAGATTCATACAAATACCAAAAGATACATCTGAAAGAGTGGAAGAGATTAGGCTTGTGTACGGCTTCTTTCCTTGCTCTTTGGCTGCATACCCTGTTGCAGCAGGGGCTCAGGACGTAAGGCTTATTTCTGCCTCCTCTGTCTCTGTGCTGTCCTCTCTACTTACATTGCATGGAATTTTAAACTGCAGCAAAGTTACCCACGTTTACTTCTACCAGCTGCGCTGGCTGCTTTGTTAGGCCAGAATTGTGAAGGACTGGTATTGTCTTAAACTGCTGTATCTGTTTGACTGGCACACCCTGAAGCTGACCTTTAGCATGGAACCAGGAATATCTCATCTTAAATGATCTTTGGCATCGGATAGAACAAGAGCAGTGTCATGAGATTTTGTTTTTAATTATTATTATTTTTTCCATTACTGGTACTAGAAGAAAAAATGCTAAGAATAAGCCTGGAATTGGCTAGGTTACGTTTTGGCTCTCCTAGACCTCTTTGCATATACAAAAATTCACTTCTTCAGAGCAATCTGAAGATCTGGATTTAAGCTCATCCCTTATAGCATAAGAGCCATAACACCACAGGCTTGTTGGTTGTGTTGGGTGGACAAGAGAAGGGATAGCCATGAATGGTCTCACATTATTTATACCCTACTTGGGAACTGAACCTCTTTCCAAAGTGTGCTTTCCATGACAGTTCTCTTCCCCTTTTCTTCACCAGCTGCTGTTCTCCATGCTTTGTTCTCTCGCTTGGACTTTTCTCAGCCATTTGCTCCAGATCTGTAATGTCCTGAGGATTCAACTCCTGCCATCCTCTGCGGCTGTCGATGTGGCTCGGCTTTGTGATTTACTGCGTGGCAATGTTGTGAAAATCCTGGGCTCCCCAAGGCTACAAAGCAGAGAGCTGTTAGCTTCAATCATGGGCACGAGATATGGGAAAACAGAACAGAGTGCAGCTCAGAGGACTGCCTCGAGGTAGAAATGAAGCTGGTAGTTCTATGGCCATTAACAGCAATCCTGCTCAGCATCAGTGAGAGCTACTCCCGTGTGGCAGGGGAAGGTTAATTCTCTAATAAAGAAATGAGGGCTAAGCTGATGCACTCGGGTCACAACAGCTGCTTTCTAAGTGAGCAGTATTGATTGATTCTGTGTTATTAAATGGACCACAGCAAGCAGCATCCTCCAAGCACAGAGCTTGGAAGTGTGCTCTGCAGTAGGAAAGTAGCAAAGTACAAATCACTTTTAGAGTGGCTAAACACCCTTAGCACCCATGGAGTGTGTTCCCCTTCACTGCTGTGCAGAATATACCCTTGTCAGTGCACAAGGTTGGATTCCAGTGCCAGAGACAGTCACTGCCAGCTCTGTGGGGCCATGAAGGAAGGGGCAGGAGGGGGATATGCTACAGTTCTGAGGTGAAGGAAACTCCCCACAGCCCTGCATGGGGAGACTGTATAAGGGTTCTGCTGCCTGTAATTACGAAGCACGCCGTGTTTGTCTTTCCCACAGCCGTCCACGCGTCCAAATATTTATGCAGGGCAGCGTGCTTTTAAATAAAACTTGTTTGCTGTCCGTCTTTGTATCCGCGCTCATTCATTTCGATATATACGGACGTGCTATTCACCAGAACAAATCGCCTTTAGCCATCAGCAGAGCCGGGCACCGCACCGGGCAGGGGCGGCTCTTAGAGGCGGGGTGAGGCGGAGCCGCGGGTCGCTGCGGGGCTGAGCTCGCAGCTCGGAGGCGGCGGGCGCTGCGGGAGCGCGGTGGGTAACGCTCGGGGGAACCACGGTGGTGCGTGAGGGAGGGGCGGGCGGATGGTTGTTGTTGTTGTTGCTGTTTTCGTGCTCTTTTCTCCGTCTTTCCTCGCCTTGCCCGCTATTGTTTGCGCAGCGCCTCCAGGAACAGCGCTGCTTGGTGGTCTCGGTGTTTATTTCCTTTTTTTCCACGCGGTTTCTGTGCACGGAAGGGCAGCTCTCGAGCAGGGAGCTGCTGCGTGCAGGCTGTGCTCACAAAGGAGCCGCAATGTGCCGGGGCAGCCGGCACGCGGGGAAGGAGTTGGGAAACTGAGATGGGCAGGTAACCGGTGCCTGAATATTGCTGTTGGTGGTGATGTGTTAGTGCCTGGGAACACCAAAATATGTGTTTCGAGCAGTTTTTAGGCTGTGTAAATACTCTCGGAATAGCATTCTCGCGGCCGGGCTGCTGGCGCTCCCGATGTCCCCGTAATAGCAGCGGGGTCGGTGCCGGAGGAGCTGCCCGGGGAGGGCTGAGGGTGCTGCGCTCCGCAATGCGAGCTGCGGGTGTCACCGTGCAGCTTTCGGGTGTGCAGCCCGCACAGGGGAACGCAGGCAGTCACTGCTGGGGAACGTGCTTTGTGTGGTTTTTGCATAGGGAGAATGGTGTGTGAGTGTGTCACGGAGGTGGGTCAATTCAAGCCACCCATAGGGGTGTTTTGAACTCTACAATACGGATGCTGCGGTCCCTCTTCTGTTAACGCTGTTTCTCCCTGTCAGGGTGCAATTCCTGCCCCTGGGGCTTTGTGTGGTGCTTGGAGCTCACGGCACATGCGGTGTGACTCCTCAGCTCCTTCATGGGCTGCACGTTCCTGAACAGCATCCACGGATTTGTGCTTTGGTTTCCCTTTGTGTTATGGGCATAAGCTGCTTTCTGGGCATAGCAGGAGTGCTAGAGCATGTAGCATTTGGGTAGCTGCAGAACTACTTCAAGTATTAGTTCACTGTGATTGCAAATAGAAACTTCTTTGAAATCAAGGCTCCTCTGTGGGTTTGGGTTCGGTTTACGTATAAGAGCTGTTCACCTGAGGCAGCACAACGTTTTGTATGCACCCAGCGGCCTCTGTCCCAGGGCACTCCTGTTTACTGCCAAGTACACACCTGCCTTAGCTGAAAGAGCTGGTTTCCAAAGCCTGGGGAGGACTTCAGGCACAACAGTGGAACTACATGATCCTTGAGGTCCCTTCCAACCCGGGTCATTCTGTGAATCTGTGATTCTGTAACAGTGTTGGCAGTTTCTTATGGCAGGGAGTTCCCTCTCTCAGCTCTACTTCAGCTGTTTCTTCTGACCGAGGCAAAGCCTCCAGGGAGCCAGAAGCCTGCACTGCTATATACCAGACCTAGGTGTGTTATGACCTTTTGCACATCACTTCACCTCCCTCTTGTTTTCTTTCTTTCTTTCTTTTTTTTCTTCCTTCTTATTTGTAAAGCCTTTACTTTGCAGCCATGTTACGGAGGTGGAGTTGGATAAACATTCTTAAAACTCAATTAGGAAACATTGTGTGTTGCAAAACTTAGCAACCAGTTTTGCTCTCCTTTGAGCTCCAGAGCCTGGGGAAAAAAAAAAAAAACACAAAAACTTCTGTAAGTCCTGGACTCACGTAAACTGAGGTGACATAATGTGTTTTGGTGGATTTACGTGATAAATGTGTCCTGAAAGCAGTATGTCAGAGTGCATGAGTAAGGCATTGCAGCATGTGGTGATACACCACGTGTCAGCAGCTGGGTGCTGCAGTGCTGCTGGTTACTGCCTTCTCCTGGAGGAGACCTGATTCAGCTGGGCCAACATCTGCTCCTGGTGCTGAGCAATTGGGGTTTGTGTGTCCAGCTGCGTGCTGGAAAACAATGCTCAGGATTTGGCTCGTGCCCCAAGAGGATGCAGCAACAAGCAGCGCTGAGCTTGGGGTGCTCAGGAGTTTATTTTATTTGAGGTTGTGTTTTTACCATTGAAAGACGCAACCCAGAAATGTTGTTTTGCAGTGCTTGACATCAGTTGTCAAGGCGATATAAATGGAAAGAGGTGAGGGCCCAGTGTGCCATAAGGAAAGCTATTGCTCCCTGTGAGTACAGGGGAGTGCTGAGATGCAGCCTGCAGGAGTGGCTCCTTCACGTGTCCCAGCTGGCCAAAAGCCCTTCATGTCCTGCTCTCACTTCAGTGCCGACCCTGCTTTAAGCAGGGTGGGGAAAGAGGTGATGACCCGAGGATCCTTGCAGGGGCTGTGATGGTCTGTGAGCTGTGTGACTTGCTCTGGCAGGTTGAGGAGGGAGGATTCTTCTTTAAATCCTTTAAGACTTGGATGCTGCAACATAAGACTAAGGTTGAAGTATATTCTGCCTTTCTACATCTTCTAGGCTCTTTGTTCAGTGAAACTCTTGCTTACTTGGGGAAGTTCTGGCCCACATGCTTCTACTTGAGCAGTTTAAGTGCTGCATAAAAACGTCTTGGTCCTGACATAGTGTTTGAGCTTTCCTGTTGCGAATGTAAAATCCATATGGCGTTGCTTCTCAAACTCATTAATACTTTCGACATCTTCCAGTGACTGTTCACTGCCCAGTGGATCCAAGTCAGGTGTCTAGAAACAGAACATGCAGATCTGTTAGCCCAGATGTGCTGGGCACATATACCACATCAATGCTGCTGACACATTCAGAAGATGTAACCCTGATTCCTGCACATCCAAACTCTATCATGCTTGAAAACACATACGTTGCCCTTCAGCACGGAAGACAAAAATCAGAACAATGACAGCCCAGAAAACAGGAGTAGAAAAATACATTCACTCTAAGAATAAAAATCAAGCATTTTCAGACTTCATAATTATTATTATTACCTTGAAGACAGCTCAGAAATGAAAAGCCTTAGTCAACAGGTTGAATGCTAGGACCCTGCTAGCATAATAACATATTAAAGCTTATTAAAATAGCTTTTAAAGTTGGTTGAAACATGGTGCTCTCCCAGCACCTCTAACTGTTCTATAATTACCACTTAATTCCCTGCTTTGCTTGTGTGGGACTGGAAAACAAATATTTGCAAGTTAAAACGCCAGCAGTTTTTGACAGTTGCCTACTTGTAACTGCTCAGCATTTGCACATGGGATATAAAAAAGCCTCACTGCATTTTACACAGACAGAAAGCTGCTCCCAAAGCTCCTTCCTAATGAAAAGCATCACTCCAGATTACAGAACACTATGGTGAATTAGGAGCAATTATTTAATTACCTCATTTATTCCTTCATTACAATGATGTAGATTCCTAATTTTGTCTCCAAAGATCTGGTTTTGCCTTGTTGTTCTTCTTTAAATGTAAGGGTTTGTCATGATATTTTGCAAGCAATAGCAGGATAAAATAAAGCTGGAACATTTAAACCTTCTGAAGCTTCTCGTTTATCTCATTTAAAAGACAGATAACTACTCCAAATCGATGACATGCCCATTGTTAAAGCAAACTAATGGAAGTCACCTGATGTTATCTCCAGCATTTTTTGGCTTCTAAAAAGCAAAACAAAATCACACCAACAGCAAAGCAGAATAAAGCAGAAGAGCTGGCACAAATCCTAGACAACATAATTAGCTTCTAGCTCTTTACACAGCCCGCAGAGATGGTCTGTCTTCACAAATGGATTCACTGGTAACTGTAAGCTTTCTCGCAAAGCCCAGACCAAACAAAAAGGCTTGCCAATTCATTCCAACATCTGAGACTGCACCTTGTAAACAAGAGGAGGGTGTGATCCAAAACAGACATGCTGGAACGTAGGCACAGCCACCTGGCAGAATCACAAGGAGCCCATAGGCATTCAGCTATCGCTTTCTGGAACGTTGGTAAAATCCACGATCTAACCCCATTTTGCTCACATGCAGTCACTCTGATTCTTACATAAACTTCCCTGATAAGGACAGAACCCAGAAGAACCATCTCACTGCCTAGTTCTGGCTGTGTCTCAAGTTCTATATGAAACATGAGAATTGTTATTTCCAGCACCACTGTCCTCTGTACTTCATCCTTCTGTTTTCTTGCCTACCTTTTCCTGAGCAAAGACAGATAAAACTAAAATGAAGGAATAGATTTGGACCATCTCTTAGAAGCAGTTGGTACGTGCTGGGCCTGTGTTAGCCTGGCAAAGCAAATGACTTTCCCTTCTCAGAGAAGACTCCACAGATGAGTAAACTGAACAAAGCATGCTGCTTGATTGCACCAAAACCATACCCAAAACAAAAGCAAAGGGTTGGTTCTTTACCATAAAGTTCTCTGCATTTGAAAGCAAAGAACACAAAGGCAAATACCATTTTCAAAAGGAGCTTACCTTTAATGCTAGGTTACAAGCATTTAAGTAGTGGTGGGTCAGACAACCATACAACAACTTGAGTTTTAAGTACTTACAATTCAATGTCATCAATTCTCTTAAAAAGAAAGAAGCAGACCTGATGCATTATAGATTATTTCAGCAAAAGTAATGCAAAAGTAAAGGAAGACAGGAGTTTGCAGCATGACCAAGGTAAGTGTGTTACCTGCTACATTTACAACCCTATAAGCAAGCCACCCTTCAAGCAAGGATGCTGGCTTGCATATGTCACCAGGAATAAGTACAAATGGAAGCAGTGGTACCTACAGATGATTTATCTTCTCAGGCTGTTTTCTTTTATCCCCAGTTGAAGTTTTTGAGGAAGCTTACTGCCATTATATAATTATGTACTTTAACCAGCATCAGCAAGCCTAGAGGTTATGCTTAGAATTGTGAGAAATCAAACAGTAAGACAGATCCCAGAGCACACTGCAAGAAGGGTTACAGATTTCAGGCATACTCTTAAACAATCATAACTCTAAACTTCCATAACTGCATAAGGAAAGCTGCAAATGAGGAGCGCGGGAGTCCTGAGCGCGGATGGAAAGTGAAGGGAAAGGAGGAGCGGGGGATGGAGGGGCAGGAAGCGCTTGGTGCCGGCGGGAGCAGTTCCGGGCCATGGCGCCATGGGAAGGTGATCGGGGCCGGGAGGAGCGGGGTGTGCGCCGCCAACGGGGTCGGGCCGCGGTGCGGGGCGTGGAGGGATGTCGGGGGAGGAGCTGGCGGTGCTGCGGCACGCAGAGGCGATGCGTGCGGTGCCAGCGAGTGCGTGGAGCTGAAGGAAGGTGTGTAACATGTCCTTGCTCTGGCTGTCGGTGAGCGGGACGAGTCGGGGCTGCAGTTCTGTGCTGGTGTTTGTTGCTGGGACCGGCTGCCTGAGCAGAATGGGGGCAGCGAGAGGGAGGCTGGACAAGCGGCAGCATCAGGAGCACGGCCCGGTTCTGCTGTGCTGATGGTGCTGTACGGCTGTGGGTCCCCACTGAGGGTCGGTGAGGCAGCGTGGCCCCGTGTGTGGACGTGGGATGTAATCAGAGTGAGTGGATGCAAATGGAGTCGGAGGTGTTACAAGGAGAGGCTCTGGATTGGAACAGGGAGAGCAGAGCTGGTGTGTCCCAGCAGGCAGGCGTAGTCAGGTGCCCTTTGGAGCCTGCTGTTCTTGGTGCTGAGCTCAGGAGCCCCATCAGATCAGCGTGGTGCTGCGTGCTGCGTATGGCAGCGCCAAGAGATTCCCTTGGGGAAGAAGGGGGAGGATGAAGGAGGCCGAGGGCCCTTTGCTCAGGGCCAGCTCGTCTGTGCCCTCTTGCTGAGCGGAGAGAAGGGCTGCCCGCTGGGCACAGGCAGTGCCTTCTGGCTCCCGTGCCGTGCCCTGTCCTCCAGCCCCCTCCTCATGCCATGTGGAACGCCAGTGCCAGCAGTGCCAGCAGTGCGGCCGCCATGTTAGAACCCTGGCCACAGCCGTTACCTTGGTCACCGTTGGTCACCGTTGCCCAACGCAACGCACTCGCCTCTTAGATCTACGGCCGGTAACAGCCATGTACGGGCCTAAGAGAGCGAGGCTGGAGGAAACCCACCCTTTAGATGGGAAGATGGTTCCGGGGACCGCGGGGTCGAAGAGGAGGAGGAGGGGGCCCATTGCCAGCACCATCAGGCAGCAGTCAGGAAAGGGAGCCCATTGCCATCGCGCCTGGACCAGGCGCGTGACCACCTCCGTGGAGCCCATGGAGGTGGATCCACCTCCAGATGAGCCCATGGAGGTGGATCCACCTCCAGATGAGCCCATGGAGGTGGATCCGCCCGATGCACAGCTGGCCTGGCACCACACCACCGTGCCAGGCCCTGCAGCAGTACCACCTCAGCTGCAGCATCGCTGGTCCAGGCGCTGGGCTCCGTATCGTCTGCGCGGCCCCCGCCCCCGGCATTAGCCGGGTGGCTTCATTTAACATCAGCTCCTCCTTTGAGACCTTGCGGGCCCCCGGATCCATCTGAACCCTATTTTTATTGTTGTTTTTATTGTTTTTATTGTTGTTTTTATTATTGTTTTTATTGTTAGATTTAGTTAGTTAGTTTAGGTGTTAGGAGTAGGTTCTTGTTCATGTTTTTTAATTAGGAGTAGGTTATTGTTCACGTTTTATTGTTAGGTGTAGGTTTTTGTTCCCGTTTTAGAGTTAGGCGTAGGTTAGTGTTCGTACTTAGAGTTAGGTGGGTTCCTACCAGCAGCTGGCAGCAAACAGCGCTCACTCGGTAAGCACACGTCTGCTTTCTCACCCAAAGCCATGAGTGCTGCTCCATGAGTGAGGAGGTCTGTGACATCTCCGAGGGATGGGATTTGCATCTTGTGACTTTTCTGTTGCAGATTGTCGAGGAGCAGAGCGTGAGTGGCTGTGAAATGCAATTGGGAAATGCTTCATGGAAACAGTCTGGAGCTGTGTCTGGAGCTTCCTGCGTGGCCATTGTAAGGTAGGTGTGCCTTACTGTAAGCGTGCTCTGAAGCAGTGTCGGTTAAGCACAGCTCACTCCTCTGTCTTCAACAGATCAGCTTTCTGCACTCTTTATTTCCGTGGCTGGCGTTGTAGAGCGCAGCAGCAGCAAGGCCGTGAACACGTCCACAACCAGGTACGTGAACATGGGTGACTTTAATGGCTAGAATAACATTGCTGTTAGAATTAATAAGGCAGTGGTCACGCGTGTGTGCTGGAGCTCAGGGATAGGTTTATTCTTGCCTGCTGAGCTTTTCCCTTATTTGACACCCACCCATCCTCTCTTGCTTCTCTTCCCTTTCAGTTGTTAGAAAGCTCCCTGACTGTTTCCCAATTGATTCTTGCAGGACTCGGAGGGTTTTGAGTCTAAGACCTGGGAGACGGTGAAGCAACCCAAGGCAAGTGCTGCTCAGCTGAGCAAGAAAGCCAAGAAGGAAAGCAAAAAGAAACGATAAGGGCTTGAGCAGGAAGGCACAAAGGACAGCAGAATCGCCTGGAATGCTTCCTCAGAGGTGCACCAAAGGACACACGCTGCGTGCTCCGGTTTTCAGGCCTGGCCGTGCTTTCCCTTTCCTGGACTGCGGAGAGGAACTGAGCAAGTTTTAGTCATTACCAGTATCCCACCTATTTGATTTCATATTGAAATGTATTTTGGATGCATTTAGCATCTCTTTGTTGCAAATAAAAGCGAAACAAACATTTGAATGGTGGTGCTGCCTCTTCCAATTGCTGATCAATACAGTGCCTGGCTCGGGCTAGTAATCGCAGGACCATGAAGTGTTCGGCTTCACATCCCTACCTGAATCACAGAATCACAGAATTGTAGGGGTTGGAAGGGACCTCTAGAGATCATCGAGTCCAACCCCCCTTCCAAAGCAGGCTCCCTACATCACATCATATCACACAGCTCGGCGTCCAGTCGGGTCCTGAATATCTCCAGAGAAGGAGACTCCACCACCTCCCTGGGCAGCCTGTTCCAGAGCTCCGTCACCCTCACTGGAAAGAAGTTCTTCCGCACATTTGTGCGGAACTTCCTATGCTGTACTTTCATCCCATTACCCCTAGTCCTGTCCCCACGCACTACTAAAAAGAGACCAGCCTCGCCACTATGGCCCCCACACCTCAGGTATTTATAAACCTGGATCAGATCTCCTCTCAGCCTTCTTTTCTCAACGCTAAACACACCCAGTTCCTAAGTCTCTCCTCATAGGGGAGATGCTCCAGGCCCTTCACCATCTTTGTGGCCCTCCGCTGGACTCTTTCCAAGAGATCCCTGTCTTTTTTGTACTGGGGAGCCCAGAACTGGACACAATATTCCAGATGAGGCCTCACCAGGGCAGAGTAGAGGGGGAGGATCACCTCCTTCGACCTGTTGGACACGCTCTTTTTAATGCACCCCACTGTGCCATTGGCCTTTTTGGCTACAGGTCCCTCTCAGTAGAGCTCCTCTCCAGCAGCTCTTCCCCCAGCCTGTACTGGTGAATGCAATTATTTCTTTCCAGGTGCAAGACTCTACACTTGCTTTTGTTAAACCTCATCCGGTTTCTTACTGCCCAGCTCTCCAGCCTGTCCAGGTCTCGCTGAATGGCAGCACAGCCTTCAGGCGTGTCAGCCAATCCTCCCAACTTTGTGTCATCACAAACTTGCTGAGGGTGGTCACTATCCCCTCATTAAGGTCGTTGATGTTGAACAAGACAGGACCCAGCACAGACCCCTGGGGGACGTCGCTAGTTACAGGCCTCCAGCCAGACACCGCACCACCAACAACAACCCTCTGCACTCTGCCAGTCAGCCAATTCTCGACCCACTTGTTTTTAATTATTATTTTTTCCATTACTGGTACTAGAAGAAAAAATGCTAAGAATAAGCCTGGAATTGGCTAGGTTACGTTTTGGCTCTCCTAGACCTCTTTGCATATACAAAAATTCACTTCTTCAGAGCAATCTGAAGATCTGGATTTAAGCTCATCCCTTATAGAATAAGAGCCATAACACCACAGGCTTGTTGGTTGTGTTGGGTGGACAAGAGAAGGGATAGCCATGAATGGTCTCACATTATTTATACCCTACTTGGGAACTTTACCTCTTTCCAAAGTGTGCTTTCCATGACAGTTCTCTTCCCCTTTTCTTCACCAGCTGCTGTTCTCCATGCTTTGTTCTCTTGCTTGGACTTTTCTCAGCCATTTGCTCCAGATCTGTAATGTCCTGAGGATTCAACTCCTGCCATCCTCTGTGGCTGTCGATGTGGCTCGGCTTTGTGATTTACTGCGTGGCAATGTTGTGAAAATCCTGGGCTCCCCAAGGCTACAAAGCAGAGAGCTGTTAGCTTCAATCATGGGCACGAGATATGGGAAAACAGAACAGAGTGCAGCTCAGAGGACTGCCTCGAGGTAGAAATGAAGCTGGTAGTTCTATGGCCATTAACAGCAATCCTGCTCAGCATCAGTGAGAGCTACTCCCGTGTGGCAGGGGAAGGTTAATTCTCTAATAAAGAAATGAGGGCTAAGCTGATGCACTCGGGTCACAACAGCTGCTTTCTAAGTGAGCAGTATTGATTGATTCTGTGTTATTAAATGGACCACAGCAAGCAGCATCCTCCAAGCACAGAGCTTGGAAGTGTGCTCTGCAGTAGGAAAGTAGCAAAGTACAAATCACTTTTAGAGTGGCTAAACACCCTTAGCACCCATGGAGTGTGTTCCCCTTCACTGCTGTGCAGAATATACCCTTGTCAGTGCACAAGGTTGGATTCCAGTGCCAGAGACAGTCACTGCCAGCTCTGTGGGGCCATGAAGGAAGGGGCAGGAGGGGGATATGCTACAGTTCTGAGGTGAAGGAAACTCCCCACAGCCCTGCATGGGGAGACTGTATAACGGTTCTGCTGCCTGTAATTACGAAGCACGCCGTGTTTGTCTTTCCCACAGCCGTCCACGCGTCCAAATATTTATGCAGGGCAGCGTGCTTTTAAATAAAACTTGTTTGCTGTCCGTCTTTGTATCCGCGCTCATTCATTTCGATATATACGGACGTGCTATTCACCAGAACAAATCGCCTTTAGCCATCAGCAGAGCCGGGCACCGCACCGGGCAGGGGCGGCTCTTAGAGGCGGGGTGAGGCGGAGCCGCGGGTCGCTGCGGGGCTGAGCTCGCAGCTCGGAGGCGGCGGGCGCTGCGGGAGCGCGGTGGGTAACGCTCGGGGGAACCACGGTGGTGCGTGAGGGAGGGGCGGGCGGATGGTTGTTGTTGTTGTTGCTGTTTTCGTGCTCTTTTCTCCGTCTTTCCTCGCCTTGCCCGCTATTGTTTGCGCAGCGCCTCCAGGAACAGCGCTGCTTGGTGGTCTCGGTGTTTATTTCCTTTTTTTCCACGCGGTTTCTGTGCACGGAAGGGCAGCTCTCGAGCAGGGAGCTGCTGCGTGCAGGCTGTGCTCACAAAGGAGCCGCAATGTGCCGGGGCAGCCGGCACGCGGGGAAGGAGTTGGGAAACTGAGATGGGCAGGTAACCGGTGCCTGAATATTGCTGTTGGTGGTGATGTGTTAGTGCCTGGGAACACCAAAATATGTGTTTCGAGCAGTTTTTAGGCTGTGTAAATACTCTCGGAATAGCATTCTCGCGGCCGGGCTGCTGGCGCTCCCGATGTCCCCGTAATAGCAGCGGGGTCGGTGCCGGAGGAGCTGCCCGGGGAGGGCTGAGGGTGCTGCGCTCCGCAATGCGAGCTGCGGGTGTCACCGTGCAGCTTTCGGGTGTGCAGCCCGCACAGGGGAACGCAGGCAGTCACTGCTGGGGAACGTGCTTTGTGTGGTTTTTGCATAGGGAGAATGGTGTGTGAGTGTGTCACGGAGGTGGGTCAATTCAAGCCACCCATAGGGGTGTTTTGAACTCTACAATACGGATGCTGCGGTCCCTCTTCTGTTAACGCTGTTTCTCCCTGTCAGGGTGCAATTCCTGCCCCTGGGGCTTTGTGTGGTGCTTGGAGCTCACGGCACATGCGGTGTGACTCCTCAGCTCCTTCATGGGCTGCACGTTCCTGAACAGCATCCACGGATTTGTGCTTTGGTTTCCCTTTGTGTTATGGGCATAAGCTGCTTTCTGGGCATAGCAGGAGTGCTAGAGCATGTAGCATTTGGGTAGCTGCAGAACTACTTCAAGTATTAGTTCACTGTGATTGCAAATAGAAACTTCTTTGAAATCAAGGCTCCTCTGTGGGTTTGGGTTCGGTTTACGTATAAGAGCTGTTCACCTGAGGCAGCACAACGTTTTGTATGCACCCAGCGGCCTCTGTCCCAGGGCACTCCTGTTTACTGCCAAGTACACACCTGCCTTAGCTGAAAGAGCTGGTTTCCAAAGCCTGGGGAGGACTTCAGGCACAACAGTGGAACTACATGATCCTTGAGGTCCCTTCCAACCCGGGTCATTCTGTGAATCTGTGATTCTGTAACAGTGTTGGCAGTTTCTTCTGGCAGGGAGTTCCCTCTCTCAGCTCTACTTCAGCTGTTTCTTCTGACCGAGGCAAAGCCTCCAGGGAGCCAGAAGCCTGCACTGCTATATACCAGACCTAGGTGTGTTATGACCTTTTGCACATCACTTCACCTCCCTCTTGTTTTCTTTCTTTCTTTCTTTTTTTTCTTCCTTCTTATTTGTAAAGCCTTTACTTTGCAGCCATGTTACGGAGGTGGAGTTGGATAAACATTCTTAAAACTCAATTAGGAAACATTGTGTGTTGCAAAACTTAGCAACCAGTTTTGCTCTCCTTTGAGCTCCAGAGCCTGGGGAAAAAAAAAAAAACAAAAAAATTCTGTAAGTCCTGGACTCATGTAAACTGAGGTGACATAATGTGTTTTGGTGGATTTACGTGATAAATGTGTCCTGAAAGCAGTATGTCAGAGTGCATGAGTAAGGCATTGCAGCATGTGGTGATACACCACGTGTCAGCAGCTGGGTGCTGCAGTGCTGCTGGTTACTGCCTTCTCCTGGAGGAGACCTGATTCAGCTGGGCCAACATCTGCTCCTGGTGCTGAGCAATTGGGGTTTGTGTGTCCAGCTGCGTGCTGGAAAACAATGCTCAGGATTTGGCTCGTGCCCCAAGAGGATGCAGCAACAAGCAGCGCTGAGCTTGGGGTGCTCAGGAGTTTATTTTATTTGAGGTTGTGTTTTTACCATTGAAAGACGCAACCCAGAAATGTTGTTTTGCAGTGCTTGACATCAGTTGTCAAGGCGATATAAATGGAAAGAGGTGAGGGCCCAGTGTGCCATAAGGAAAGCTATTGCTCCCTGTGAGTACAGGGGAGTGCTGAGATGCAGCCTGCAGGAGTGGCTCCTTCACGTGTCCCAGCTGGCCAAAAGCCCTTCATGTCCTGCTCTCACTTCAGTGCCGACCCTGCTTTAAGCAGGGTGGGGAAAGAGGTGATGACCCGAGGATCCTTGCAGGGGCTGTGATGGTCTGTGAGCTGTGTGACTTGCTCTGGCAGGGTGAGGAGGGAGGATTCTTCTTTAAATCCTTTAAGACTTGGATGCTGCAACATAAGACTAAGGTTGAAGTATATTCTGCCTTTGTACATCTTCTAGGCTCTTTGTTCAGTGAAACTCTTGCTTACTTGGGGAAGTTCTGGCCCACATGCTTCTACTTGAGCAGTTTAAGTGCTGCATAAAAACGTCTTGGTCCTGACATAGTGTTTGAGCTTTCCTGTTGCGAATGTAAAATCCATATGGCGTTGCTTCTCAAACTCATTAATACTTTCGACATCTTCCAGTGACTGTTCACTGCCCAGTGGATCCAAGTCAGGGGTCTAGAAACAGAACATGCAGATCTGTTAGCCCAGATGTGCTGGGCACATATACCACATCAATGCTGCTGACACATTCAGAAGATGTAACCCTGATTCCTGCACATCCAAACTCTATCATGCTTGAAAACACATACGTTGCCCTTCAGCACGGAAGACAAAAATCAGAACAATGACAGCCCAGAAAACAGGAGTAGAAAAATACATTCACTCTAAGAATAAAAATCAAGCATTTTCAGACTTCATAATTATTATTATTACCTTGAAGACAGCTCAGAAATGAAAAGCCTTAGTCAACAGGTTGAATGCCAGGACCCTGCTAGCATAATAACATATTAAAGCTTATTAAAATAGCTTTTAAAGTTGGTTGAAACATGGTGCTCTCCCAGCACCTCTAACTGTTCTATAATTACCACTTAATTCCCTGCTTTGCTTGTGTGGGACTGGAAAACAAATATTTGCAAGTTAAAACGCCAGCAGTTTTTGACAGTTGCCTACTTGTAACTGCTCAGCATTTGCACATGGGATATAAAAAAGCCTCACTGCATTTTACACAGACAGAAAGCTGCTCCCAAAGCTCCTTCCTAATGAAAAGCATCACTCCAGATTACAGAACACTATGGTGAATTAGGAGCAATTATTTAATTACCTCATATATTCCTTCATTACAATGATGTAGATTCCTAATTTTGTCTCCAAAGATCTGGTTTTGCCTTGTTGTTCTTCTTTAAATGTAAGGGTTTGTCATGATATTTTGCAAGCAATAGCAGGATAAAATAAAGCTGGAACATTTAAACCTTCTGAAGCTTCTCGTTTATCTCATTTAAAAGACAGATAACTACTCCAAATCGATGACATGCCCATTGTTAAAGCAAACTAATGGAAGTCACCTGATGTTATCTCCAACATTTTTTGGCTTCCAAAAAGAAAAACAAGATCACACCAACAGCAAAGCAGAATAGAGCAGAAGAGCTGGCACAAATCCTAGGACAACATAATTAGCTTCTAGCTCTTTACACAGCCCGCAGAGATGGTCTGTCTTCACAAATGGATTCACTGGTAACTGTAAGCTTTCTCGCAAAGCCCAGACCAAACAAAAAGGCTTGCCAATTCATTCCAACATCTGAGACTGCACCTTGTAAACAAGAGGAGGGTGTGATCCAAAACAGACATGCTGGAACGTAGGCACAGCCACCTGGCAGAATCACAAGGAGCCCATAGGCATTCAGCTATCGCTTTCTGGAACGTTGGTAAAATCCACGATCTAACCCCATTTTGCTCACATGCAGTCACTCTGATTCTTACATAAACTTCCCTGATAAGGACAGAACCCAGAAGAACCATCTCACTGCCTAGTTCTGGCTGTGTCTCAAGTTCTATATGAAACATGAGAATTGTTATTTCCAGCACCACTGTCCTCTGTACTTCATCCTTCTGTTTTCTTGCCTACCTTTTCCTGAGCAAAGACAGATAAAACTAAAATGAAGGAATAGATTTGGACCATCTCTTAGAAGCAGTTGGTACGTGCTGGGCCTGTGTTAGTCTGGCAAAGCAAATGACTTTCCCTTCTCAGAGAAGACTCCATAGATGAGTAAACAGAACAAAGCATGCTGCTTGATTGCACCAAAACCATACCCAAAACAAAAGCAAAGGGTTGGTTCTTTACCATAAAGTTCTCTGCATTTGAAAGCAAAGAACACAAAGGCAAATACCATTTTCAAAAGGAGCTTACCTTTAATGCTAGGTTACAAGCATTTAAGTAGTGGTGGGTCAGACAACCATACAACAACTTGAGTTTTAAGTACTTACAATTCAATGTCATCAATTCTCTTAAAAAGAAAGAAGCAGACCTGATGCATTATAGATTATTTCAGCAAAAGTAATGCAAAAGTAAAGGAAGACAGGAGTTTGCAGCATGACCAAGGTAAGTGTGTTACCTGCTACATTTACAACCCTATAAGCAAGCCACCCTTCAAGCAAGGATGCTGGCTTGCATATGTCACCAGGAATAAGTACAAATGGAAGCAGTGGTACCTACAGATGATTTATCTTCTCAGGCTGTTTTCTTTTATCCCCAGTTGAAGTTTTTGAGGAAGCTTACTGCCATTATATAATTATGTACTTTAACCAGCATCAGCAAGCCTAGAGGTTATGCTTAGAATTGTGAGAAATCAAACAGTAAGACAGATCCCAGAGCACACTGCAAGAAGGGTTACTGATTTCAGGCATACTCTTAAACAATCATAACTCTAAACTTCCATAACTGCATAAGGAAAGCTGCAAATGAGGAGCAGCTGCCAAATCAGCAACGAGAGTATTAAAGGAAAACCTTAGCCCATCAATAATACAGATATTTACACATAGGGAACGTTTTAAGACAGAAACTTAACCCTCACAGAGATTAGAATCAGATCAACTTGGAGGAAACATACCTCTGGTTTGCTGTCCACAACATCCACTTCAATATTGACCTCCGCCTGTAGGATTTTCTGTTTCGTTTGTTCAACGGTCAGGCTCAATTTGTTGATGTAAGACTGAAGTTCCTCTGCAGAGTCCATGTTCAGCTCCACTAAAGCTTTGTGAAATTGATCCATTTGACCATCTTCCAGAAGTTCCTGCAGACAAATCAGAGCTGGCTGTGATGAATGATATAAGGTAACCAAACATGCACTAGCTACGTATGTATACACTGCTCTCATTATGGGAGACTCAAAATACCTCACAGAAAAGTACTATTCAGAACTCGTAGGCATATCACAGAACCACAGAATCACAGAATTGTAGGGAAGGGAAGAGACCTCTAGAGATCATCGAGTCCAACCCCCCTGCCAAAGGAGGCTTCCCTGGGACAGAGGCGAGGCTGACAGGCCTATAATTACCCGGGTCTTCCTTCTTGCCCTTTTTGAAGACCGGACTGACACTGGTTGTCCTCCAGTCTTCAGGCACCTCCCCAGTTCTCCAAGACACGGATGATGTTCTGCAGCCACCTCCATTGAGATGTGCGTCCTGAGCGCGGATGGAAAGTGAAGGGAAAGGAGGAGCGGGGGATGGAGGGGCAGGAAGCGCTTGGTGCCGGCGGGAGCAGTTCCGGGCCATGGCGCCATGGGAAGGTGATCGGGGCCGGGAGGAGCGGGGTGTGCGCCGCCAACGGGGTCGGGCCGCGGTGCGGGGCGTGGAGGGATGTCGGGGGAGGAGCTGGCGGTGCTGCGGCACGCAGAGGCGATGCGTGCGGTGCCAGCGAGTGCGTGGAGCTGAAGGAAGGTGTGTAACATGTCCTTGCTCTGGCTGTCGGTGAGCGGGACGAGTCGGGGCTGCAGTTCTGTGCTGGTGTTTGTTGCTGGGACCGGCTGCCTGAGCAGAATGGGGGCAGCGAGAGGGAGGCTGGACAAGCGGCAGCATCAGGAGCACGGCCCAGTTCTGCTGTGCTGATGGTGCTGTACGGCTGTGGGTCCCCACTGAGGGTCGGTGAGGCAGCGTGGCCCCGTGTGTGGACGTGGGATGTAATGAGAGTGAGTGGATGCAAATGGAGTCGGAGGTGTTACAAGGAGAGGCTCTGGATTGGAACAGGGAGAGCAGAGCTGGTGTGTCCCAGCAGGCAGGCGTAGTCAGGTGCCCTTTGGAGCCTGCTGTTCTTGGTGCTGAGCTCAGGAGCCCCATCAGATCAGCGTGGTGCTGCGTGCTGCGTATGGCAGCGCCAAGAGATTCCCTTGGGGAAGAAGGGGGAGGATGAAGGAGGCCGAGGGCCCTTTGCTCAGGGCCAGCTCGTCTGTGCCCTCTTGCTGACCGGAGAGAAGGGCTGCCCGCTGGGCACAGGCAGTGCCTTCTGGCTCCCGTGCCGTGCCCTGTCCTCCAGCCCCCTCCTCATGCCATGTGGAACGCCAGTGCCAGCAGTGCCAGCAGTGCGGCCGCCATGTTAGAACCCTGGCCACAGCCGTTACCTTGGTCACCGTTGGTCACCGTTGCCCAACGCAACGCACTCGCCTCTTAGATCTACGGCCGGTAACAGCCATGTACGGGCCTAAGAGAGCGAGGCTGGAGGAAACCCACCCTTTAGATGGGAAGATGGTTCCGGGGACCGCGGGGTCGAAGAGGAGGAGGAGGGGGCCCATTGCCAGCACCATCAGGCAGCAGTCAGGCAAGGGAGCCCATTGCCATCGCGCCTGGACCAGGCGCGTGACCACCTCCGTGGAGCCCATGGAGGTGGATCCACCTCCAGATGAACCCATGGAGGTGGATCCACCTGAGGATGAGCCCATGGAGGTGGATCCCCCCGATGCCCAGCTGGCCTGGCACCACACCACCGTGCCAGGCCCTGCAGCAGTACCACCTCAGCTGCAGCATCGCTGGTCCAGGCGCTGGGCTCCGTACCGTCTGCGCGGCCCCCGCCCCCGGCATTAGCCGGGTGGCTTCATTTAACATCAGCTCCTCCTTTGAGACCTTGCGGGCCCCCGGTTCCATCTGAACCCTTTTTTTATTGTTGTTTTTATTGTTGTTGTTTTTATTGTTGTTGTTTTTATTGTTAGATTTAGTTAGTTAGTTTAGGTGTTAGGATTAGGTTCTTGTTCATGTTTTTTAATTAGGAGTAGGTTATTGTTCACGTTTTATTGTTAGGTGTAGGTTTTTGTTCCCGTTTTAGAGTTAGGCGTAGGTTAGTGTTCGTACTTAGAGTTAGGTGGGTTCCTACCAGCAGCTGGCAGCAAACAGCGCTCACTCGGTAAGCACACGTCTGCTTTCTCACCCAATGGCACGAGTGCTGCTCCATGAGTGAGGAGGTCTGTGACATCTCCGAGGGATGGGATTTGCATCTTGTGACTTTTCTGTTGCAGATTGTCGAGGAGCAGAGCGTGAGTGGCTGTGAAATGCAATTGGGAAATGCTTCATGGAAACAGTCTGGAGCTGTGTCTGGAGCTTCCTGCGTGGCCATTGTAAGGTAGGTGTGCCTTACTGTAAGCGTGCTCTGAAGCAGTGTCGGTTAAGCACAGCTCACTCCTCTGTCTTCAACAGATCAGCTTTCTGCACTCTTTATTTCCGTGGCTGGCGTTGTAGAGCGCAGCAGCAGCAAGGCCGTGAACACGTCCACAACCAGGTACGTGAACATGGGTGACTTTAATGGCTAGAATAACATTGCTGTTAGAATTAATAAGGCAGTGGTCACGCGTGTGTGCTGGAGCTCAGGGATAGGTTTATTCTTGCCTGCTGAGCTTTTCCCTTATTTGACACCCACCCATCCTCTCTTGCTTCTCTTCCCTTTCAGTTGTTAGAAAGCTCCCTGACTGTTTCCCAATTGATTCTTGCAGGACTCGGAGGGTTTTGAGTCTAAGACCTGGGAGACGGTGAAGCAACCCAAGGCAAGTGCTGCTCAGCTGAGCAAGAAAGCCAAGAAGGAAAGCAAAAAGAAACGATAAGGGCTTGAGCAGGAAGGCACAAAGGACAGCAGAATCGCCTGGAATGCTTCCTCAGAGGTGCACCAAAGGACACACGCTGCGTGGTCCGGTTTTCAGGCCTGGCCGTGCTTTCCCTTTCCTGGACTGCGGAGAGGAACTGAGCAAGTTTTAGTCAATACCAGTATCCCGCCTATTTGATTTCATATTGAAAAGTATTTTGGATGCATTTAGCATCTCTTTGTTGCAAATAAAAGCGAAACAAACATTTGAATGGTGGTGCTGCCTCTTCCAATAGCTGATCAATACAGTGCCTGGCTTGGGCTAGTAATCGCAGGACCATGAAGTTTTCGGCTTCACATCCCTACCTGAATCACAGAATCACAGAATTGTAGGGGTTGGAAGGGACCTCTAGAGATCATCGAGTCCATCCCCCCTTCCAAAGCAGGCTCCCTACATTACATCACATCACACAGCTCGGCGTCCAGTCGGGTCTTGAATACCTCCAGAGAAGAAGACTCCACCACCTCCCTGGGCAGCCTGTTCGTGTCATCACAAACTTGCTGAGGGTGGTCACTATCCCCTCATCAAGGTCGTTGATGTTGAACAAGACTGGACCCAGCACAGACCCCTGGGGGACGCCGCTAGTTACAGGCCTCCAGCCAGATTCCGCACCGCCAACGACAACCCTCTGCACTCTGCCAGTCAGCCAATTCTCGACCCACTTCATCGTCCACTCATCTATCCCACACTTCCTCAGCTTTGTTATAAGGACGTCATGGGGGACAGCATCCGGGGCTCCGCTCTGCTCTCCTCAGGAGAGATGTCTGACTGGAAAGGCCTTTCCAAGCGAATGGTAATAGGACGGTGATGAAAATAGTATATGTTCCTGATGGATTCACTAATAGAATGAAATAGGCAGAGAAAGTTAGAAATGGGGTCTGTACTAATATGGGATGTACACATACCCCATGTCAAACAAGAGCACCTGGCATAAGCAGTTTTTAACTAACTAGTAGTAGCCTGATTCTGCATTACTGAGTTCTCAAAAGTCACCTTCATTACCAGTTGCAAAGAGCAATTGAAGTGCTTGGTTATACTGCATTAGAATCCCTTTAACTACCACTTTAACATCAGCCTTGAGGGCTTTCCAATATATACTTACCCTGTAATTACCAGCTGAAGCAATGACAATCAAATCAGATGTTTTCTCGGCTCTCCTTATCCCGTGCTTAATCCATTTCACCTCCTCCCCACCCTTGCAGGGCTGTTCCTCTTGCTGTCCATGCTGAGGATATCAGTGGTCCTCTTGTGATTAACAGTGATGCAATCAGAGTTATAAAAAGGTAGTTAGTAAAGAACAAGCTGTTCTAAACTTAGATTAACCTGAAGCTAAGCAATGAAGTATCCTCCAGTTCCTTTGGTGAGCGAGCTGACTTTGCCTATCTTCTTTTGTCTTTCTTTGCCATATCTGCTAATACTGATTATAATGGTGGTCTGGCTACGGCTCTTACTTAATGAAGGTAAGTTGGCTGCATGCATGTAGAAAGGCTTTGTCTCTTAACTTCATCTTTAAAGCATTCTGTGAGCTATTTTTAACCTGATGCCCCTCATCACAGAGGGAAAATAAAGGTGTGGTTTGGTGGTTGAATGCACTTTGTAGATTCCCATTTAAAAGAAATGCTTCCTAATAACTTTGCGTGGTTTTCAAATGCTTGTGTTGTAGTTCATCCTCTCTGTGTATTTTGGGTAGGGAGTGGATTTTTCCAGGGGAGCTGTTAAGGGATTCTCTTGTTAATGTTAAGGCTGATAAAAAGCAGTTTCTTAAAGGAGCAGGACGTGCATTTTCATTTCTTTGTGTATTTTGCATCTCTTTCTGCTCTGCCACTGTTCTTAATTCTGACATGTCAGTAACTAATAAGATGCTTTGGTTTAGGCTAATAATAGGCTTGCTGATGTACTCCTGGGCATAAAGCTTGGCTGGTTTTGCTAATCCTGGAGCACAAGCAGTTGCAGCTGAGGAATCAATCGTAAGTTGACTGATTCCAATCAAAAGCAGTAATTCTGCCTTTGAGGGACAACTGTAGGGAGGAAAATAAGAATAAAAACTGGCTTCAACAAGCCAGGTTCTTACTTAATGTTTTAGTAACCATTTCTATAATGGATCCCCAAGGAGCAGAGATAACCAAATGATTCCTTTGGACCCACAGACAGCAGTGGAACAGAAGGTGTTCACCACAGCTGAGGCTTATCTTCTAATCACCTTTCCTGTCCTGCCTTCACGTACTCGTGCATTTGTTGACTCTCAGCTCCTATTTTTCAGTTTTAATGTACAGGTGATGCTCATAGAAATCCCTGCTTGCTGCTGGCTGATTCTCCGCACATCCGAGTGCACTCTTTTGGATAACCAATGACAGTAACAAGAGTGCCGGCTCTATGGAGTTCTGATAATGGTACAAACTACCCTGAGTAGCATAGGCATGGCTTATTTCTAATGTCTGAAAAGCAGAAGAAAATGTATTGTGTAGGTGAAGGGGAGCTGTGCCTTGTTCTAATGTTGAGTTTGGGTGTCAATTTTTCCCTGGACAGAGGAACTCTGAAATAATTTGATGCCTTGATTGAGTTATATATGTACATACGTATACATACACATATGTATTTTCAGGTTCTGTGTACTGCATTTACCTTTCTAATGCCAGGCCCTAGGATGGCTGTTATTTGCATCAGGATCCCATGATCTAAATTCCCTCTCAATCAATATGATTACATGTGTTACCAAACTTCAAGATACTGGTGTGCTTGAAGAACTGCAGCATTCAAGTATTTCTCTATCACTCTTAAGAAACTGAATAGAGCAATGGTCTTTTTAATATCTTCTTGACTAATTAAGTCATATTCAATTATCTTATGCCACTTTAGGTGCAAGTGGGGAATAAAACAGGTGCATAACTCAGCTTTACCTTTAACGTAGTTGCTTAATAAAACTTAATTAGCTAAGATCAAACACTTGTACAGGCTTCTTGTTGCCTAGCTGGGGTTGAAAAGCCTTAATTCCAGGTGGAAGGGGTTCAGAAGAATTTTGTCCAGCTCCTAGAGCTACTAACTGTAATGTAACAGATCTCTAAATCTACCTTCTAGAAGAGACGCCTCCTGCAGAAGCAACTAAGAAACAATCTGATGTGTCTCCTTCTGAATCTAAATCTGAAGATGAACCAACAGATGCTGAAAGCCAAAATGATACAGCAAGTACAGAATTTGAAGAGGACAAACAACCCAGCGGCCCTGTGGGACAACCACAGCCCAAACCTGCTTATCTGAGTTCAAAGCCAAAAGCAAACTACCATCTCAGGCGGCTGGTCTCAGAACCGAAGATAAGACCCTCCCATGTGGAAAGGAGAGTTCTCTGCAACATCATGATGGTGAGTGCGTGACCAGACTATCTATCTCTTGGCATATCTGTTGTTTTTGTGCCTCAGCTCGTATTATTATTTTTTTCCATCTCTGCCTGAGATATCTTCAGGACTGGTTTCTGCCTCGTTAATGAACTACAAGAGGTTTTCTCTCCCTGTCATCCCTATTTGGAATGATTCCTGTTGTATACCAACTAAAGGTAGTACAAAATTGAGCAGAGTCACTACAGAATCACAGAATGACCCGGGTTGGAAGGGACCTCAAGGATCATGTAGTTCCAACCCCCCTGCCTGGCAGGGCCACCAAACATACACCTTTACTAGATCAGGTTGCCCAGGGCCCCGTCCAACCTGGCCTTGAACACCTCCAAGGACAGGGCATCCACAACCTCCCTGGGCAGCCTGTTCCAGGGCCTAACCACTCTCCTAGTAAATACTAACTACCCTCTGTATGTATAAGTGTGTGTGTGTATTAGTAAGGCATGTATATGTATTTGCAAAGTCTTTGAGAACTGCATGCAGATTCATACAAATACCAAAAGATACATCTGAAAGAGTGGAAGAGATTAGGCTTGTGTATGGCTTCTTTCCTTGCTCTTTGGCTGCATACCCTGTTGCAGCAGGGGCTCAGGAGGTAAGGCTTATTTCTGCCTCCTCTGTCTCTGTGCTGTCCTCTCTACTTACATTGCATGGAATTTTAAACTGCAGCAAAGTTACCCACGTTTACTTCTACCAGCTGCGCTGGCTGCTTTGTTAGGCCAGAATTGTGAAGGACTGGTATTGTCTTAAACTGCTGTATCTGTTTGACTGGCACACCCTGAAGCTGACCTTTAGCATGGAACCAGGAATATCTCATCTTAAATGATCTTTGGCATCGGATAGAACAAGAGCAGTGTCATGAGATTTTGTTTTTAATTATTATTATTTTTTCCATTACTGGTACTAGAAGAAAAAATGCTAAGAATAAGCCTGGAATTGGCTAGGTTACGTTTTGGCTCTCCTAGACCTCTTTGCATATACAAAAATTCACTTCTTCAGAGCAATCTGAAGATCTGGATTTAAGCTCATCCCTTATAGCATAAGAGCCATAACACCACAGGCTTGTTGGTTGTGTTGGGTGGACAAGAGAAGGGATAGCCATGAATGGTCTCACATTATTTATACCCTACTTGGGAACTTTACCTCTTTCCAAAGTGTGCTTTCCATGACAGTTCTCTTCCCCTTTTCTTCACCAGCTGCTGTTCTCCATGCTTTGTTCTCTCGCTTGGACTTTTCTCAGCCATTTGCTCCAGATCTGTAATGTCCTGAGGATTCAACTCCTGCCATCCTCTGTGGCTGTCGATGTGGCTTGGCTTTGTGATTTACTGCGTGGCAATGTTGTGAAAATCCTGGGCTCCCCAAGGCTACAAAGCAGAGAGCTGTTAGCTTCAATCACGGGCACGAGATATGGGAAAACAGAACAGAGTGCAGCTCAGAGGACTGCCTCGAGGTAGAAATGAAGCTGGTAGTTCTATGGCCATTAACAGCAATCCTGCTCAGCATCAGTGAGAGCTACTCCCGTGTGGCAGGGGAAGGTTAATTCTCTAATAAAGAAATGAGGGCTAAGCTGATGCACTCGGGTCACAACAGCTGCTTTCTAAGTGAGCAGTATTGATTGATTCTGTGTTATTAAATGGACCACAGCAAGCAGCATCCTCCAAGCACAGAGCTTGGAAGTGTGCTCTGCAGTAGGAAAGTAGCAAAGTACAGATCACTTTTAGAGTGGCTAAACACCCTTAGCACCCATGGAGTGTGTTCCCCTTCACTGCTGTGCAGAATATACCTTTGTCAGTGCACAAGGTTGGATTCCAGTGCCAGAGACAGTCACTGCCAGCTCTGTGGGGCCATGAAGGAAGGGGCAGGAGGGGGATATGCTACAGTTCTGAGGTGAAGGAAACTCCCCACAGCCCTGCATGGGGAGACTGTATAACGGTTCTGCTGCCTGTAATTACGAAGCACGCCGTGTTTGTCTTTCCCACAGCCGTCCACGCGTCCAAATATTTATGCAGGGCAGCGTGCTTTTAAATAAAACTTGTTTGCTGGCCGTCTTTGTATCCGCGCTCATTCATTTCGATATATACGGACGTGCTATTCACCAGAACAAATCGCCTTTAGCCATCAGCAGAGCCGGGCACCGCACCGGGCAGGGGCGGCTCTTAGAGGCGGGGTGAGGCGGAGCCGCGGGTCGCTGCGGGGCTGAGCTCGCAGCTCGGAGGCGGCGGGCGCTGCGGGAGCGCGGTGGGTAACGCTCGGGGGAACCACGGTGGTGCGTGAGGGAGGGGCGGGCGGATGGTTGTTGTTGTTGTTGCTGTTTTCGTGCTCTTTTCTCCGTCTTTCCTCGCCTTGCCCGCTATTGTTTGCGCAGCGCCTCCAGGAACAGCGCTGCTTGGTGGTCTCGGTGTTTATTTCCTTTTTTTCCACGCGGTTTCTGTGCACGGAAGGGCAGCTCTCGAGCAGGGAGCTGCTGCGTGCAGGCTGTGCTCACAAAGGAGCCGCAATGTGCCGGGGCAGCCGGCACGCGGGGAAGGAGTTGGGAAACTGAGATGGGCAGGTAACCGGTGCCTGAATATTGCTGTTGGTGGTGATGTGTTAGTGCCTGGGAACACCAAAATATGTGTTTCGAGCAGTTTTTAGGCTGTGTAAATACTCTCGGAATAGCATTCTCGCGGCCGGGCTGCTGGCGCTCCCGATGTCCCCGTAATAGCAGCGGGGTCGGTGCCGGAGGAGCTGCCCGGGGAGGGCTGAGGGTGCTGCGCTCCGCAATGCGAGCTGCGGGTGTCACCGTGCAGCTTTCGGGTGTGCAGCCCGCACAGGGGAACGCAGGCAGTCACTGCTGGGGAACGTGCTTTGTGTGATTTTTGCATAGGGAGAATGGTGTGTGAGTGTGTCACGGAGGTGGGTCAATTCAAGCCACCCATAGGGGTGTTTTGAACTCTACAATACGGATGCTGCGGTCCCTCTTCTGTTAACGCTGTTTCTCCCTGTCAGGGTGCAATTCCTGCCCCTGGGGCTTTGTGTGGTGCTTGGAGCTCACGGCACATGCGGTGTGACTCCTCAGCTCCTTCATGGGCTGCACGTTCCTGAACAGCATCCACGGATTTGTGCTTTGGTTTCCCTTTGTGTTATGGGCATAAGCTGCTTTCTGGGCATAGCAGGAGTGCTAGAGCATGTAGCATTTGGGTAGCTGCAGAACTACTTCAAGTATTAGTTCACTGTGATTGCAAATAGAAACTTCTTTGAAATCAAGGCTCCTCTGTGGGTTTGGGTTTGGTTTATGTATAAGAGCTGTTCACCTGAGGCAGCACAACGTTTTGTATGCACCCAGCGGCCTCTGTCCCAGGGCACTCCTGTTTACTGCCAAGTACACACCTGCCTTATCTGAAAGAGCTGGTTTCCAAAGCCTGGGGAGGACTTCAGGCACAACAGTGGAACTACATGATCCTTGAGGTCCCTTCCAACCCGGGTCATTCTGTGATTCTGTGATTCTGTAACAGTGTTGGCAGTTTCTTCTGGCAGGGAGTTCCCTCTCTCAGCTCTACTTCAGCTGTTTCTTCTGACCGAGGCAAAGCCTCCAGGGAGCCAGAAGCCTGCACTGCTATATACCAGACCTAGGTGTGTTATGACCTTTTGCACATCACTTCACCTCCCTCTTGTTTTCTTTCTTTCTTTCTTTTTTTTCTTCCTTCTTATTTGTAAAGCCTTTACTTTGCAGCCATGTTACGGAGGTGGAGTTGGATAAACATTCTTAAAACTCAATTAGGAAACATTGTGTGTTGCAAAACTTAGCAACCAGTTTTGCTCTCCTTTGAGCTCCAGAGCCTGGGGAAAAAAAAAGGAAAAAAACTTCTGTAAGTCCTGGACTCACGTAAACTGAGGTGACATAATGTGTTTTGGTGGATTTACGTGATAAATGTGTCCTGAGAGCAGTATGTCAGAGTGCTGGAGTAAGGCATTGCAGCATGTGGTGATACACCACGTGTCAGCAGCTGGGTGCTGCAGTGCTGCTGGTTACTGCCTTCTCCTGGAGGAGACCTGATTCAGCTGGGCCAACATCTGCTCCTGGTGCTGAGCAATTGGGGTTTGTGTGTCCAGCTGCGTGCTGGAAAACAATGCTCAGGATTTGGCTCGTGCCCCAAGAGGATTCAGCAACAAGCAGCGCTGAGCTTGGGGTGCTCAGGAGTTTATTTTATTTGAGGTTGTGTTTTTACCATTGAAAGATGCAACCCAGAAATGTTGTTTTGCAGTGCTTGACATCAGTTGTCAAGGCGATATAAATGGAAAGAGGTGAGGGCCCAGTGTGCCATAAGGAAAGCTATTGCTCCCTGTGAGTACAGGGGAGTGCTGAGATGCAGCCTGCAGGAGTGGCTCCTTCACGTGTCCCAGCTGGCCAAAAGCCCTTCATGTCCTGCTCTCACTTCAGTGCCGACCCTGCTTTAAGCAGGGTGGGGAAAGAGGTGATGACCTGAGGATCCTTGCAGGGGCTGTGATGGTCTGTGAGCTGTGTGACTTGCTCTGGCAGGGTGAGGAGGGAGGATTCTTCTTTAAATCCTTTAAGACTTGGATGCTGCAACATAAGACTAAGGTTGAAGTATATTCTGCCTTTGTACATCTTCTAGGCTCTTTGTTCAGTGAAACTCTTGCTTACTTGGGGAAGTTCTGGCCCACATGCTTCTACTTGAGCAGTTTCAGTGCTGCATAAAAACGTCTTGGTCCTGACATAGTGTTTGAGCTTTCCTGTTGCGAATGTAAAATCCATATGGCGTTGCTTCTCAAACTCATTAATACTTTCGACATCTTCCAGTGACTGTTCACTGCCCAGTGGATCCAAGTCAGGTGTCTAGAAACAGAACATGCAGATCTGTTAGCCCAGATGTGCTGGGCACATATACCACATCAATGCTGCTGACACATTCAGAAGATGTAACCCTGATTCCTGCACATCCAAACTCTATCATGCTTGAAAACACATACGTTGCCCTTCAGCACGGAAGACAAAAATCAGAACAATGACAGCCCAGAAAACAGGAGTAGAAAAATACATTCACTCTAAGAATAAAAATCAAGCATTTTCAGACTTCATAATTATTATTATTACCTTGAAGACAGCTCAGAAATGAAAAGCCTTAGTCAACAGGTTGAATGCCAGGACCCTGCTAGCATAATAACATATTAAAGCTTATTAAAATAGCTTTTAAAGTTGGTTGAAACATGGTGCTCTCCCAGCACCTCTAACTGTTCTATAATTACCACTTAATTCCCTGCTTTGCTTGTGTGGGACTGGAAAACAAATATTTGCAAGTTAAAACGCCAGCAGTTTTTGACAGTTGCCTACTTGTAACTGCTCAGCATTTGCACATGGGATATAAAAAAGCCTCACTGCATTTTACACAGACAGAAAGCTGCTCCCAAAGCTCCTTCCTAATGAAAAGCATCACTCCAGATTACAGAACACTATGGTGAATTAGGAGCAATTATTTAATTACCTCATTTATTCCTTCATTACAATGATGTAGATTCCTAATTTTGTCTCCAAAGATCTGGTTTTGCCTTGTTGTTCTTCTTTAAATGTAAGGGTTTGTCATGATATTTTGCAAGCAATAGCAGGATAAAATAAAGCTGGATAAAATTAAACCTTCTGAAGCTTCTCGTTTATCTCATTTAAAAGACAGATAACTACTCCAAATCGATGACATGCCCATTGTTAAAGCAAACTAATGGAAGTCACCTGATGTTATCTCCAGCATTTTTTGGCTTCTAAAAAGCAAAACAAAATCACACCAACAGCAAAGCAGAATAGAGCAGAAGAGCTGGCACAAATCCTAGGACAACATAATTAGCTTCTAGCTCTTTACACAGCCCGCAGAGATGGTCTGTCTTCACAAATGGATTCACTGGTAACTGTAAGCTTTCTCGCAAAGCCCAGACCAAACAAAAAGGCTTGCCAATTCATTCCAACATCTGAGACTGCACCTTGTAAACAAGAGGAGGGTGTGATCCAAAACAGACATGCTGGAACGTAGGCACAGCCACCTGGCAGAATCACAAGGAGCCCATAGGCATTCAGCTATCGCTTTCTGGAACGTTGGTAAAATCCACGATCTAACCCCATTTTGCTCACATGCAGTCACTCTGATTCTTACATAAACTTCCCTGATAAGGACAGAACCCAGAAGAACCATCTCACTGCCTAGTTCTGGCTGTGTCTCAAGTTCTATATGAAACATGAGAATTGTTATTTCCAGCACCACTGTCCTCTGTACTTCATCCTTCTGTTTTCTTGCCTACCTTTTCCTGAGCAAAGACAGATAAAACTAAAATGAAGGAATAGATTTGGACCATCTCTTAGAAGCAGTTGGTACGTGCTGGGCCTGTGTTAGTCTGGCAAAGCAAATGACTTTCCCTTCTCAGAGAAGACTCCACAGATGAGTAAACAGAACAAAGCATGCTGCTTGATTGCACCAAAACCATACCCAAAACAAAAGCAAAGGGTTGGTTCTTTACCATAAAGTTCTCTGCATTTGAAAGCAAAGAACACAAAGGCAAATACCATTTTCAAAAGGAGCTTACCTTTAATGCTAGGTTACAAGCATTTAAGTAGTGGTGGGTCAGACAACCATACAACAACTTGAGTTTTAAGTACTTACAATTCAATGTCATCAATTCTCTTAAAAAGAAAGAAGCAGACCTGATGCATTATAGATTATTTCAGCAAAAGTAATGCAAAAGTAAAGGAAGACAGGAGTTTGCAGCATGACCAAGGTAAGTGTGTTACCTGCTACATTTACAACCCTATAAGCAAGCCACCCTTCAAGCAAGGATGCTGGCTTGCATATGTCACCAGGAATAAGTACAAATGGAAGCAGTGGTACCTACAGATGATTTATCTTCTCAGGCTGTTTTCTTTTATCCCCAGTTGAAGTTTTTGAGGAAGCTTACTGCCATTATATAATTATGTACTTTAACCAGCATCAGCAAGCCTAGAGGTTATGCTTAGAATTGTGAGAAATCAAACAGTAAGACAGATCCCAGAGCACACTGCAAGAAGGGTTACTGATTTCAGGCATACTCTTAAACAATCATAACTCTAAACTTCCATAACTGCATAAGGAAAGCTGCAAATGAGGAGCAGCTGCCAAATCAGCAACGAGAGTATTAAAGGAAAACCTTAGCCCATCAATAATACAGGTATTTACACATAGGGAACGTTTTAAGACAGAAACTTAACCCTCACAGAGATTAGAATCAGATCAACTTGGAGGAAACATACCTCTGGTTTGCTGTCCACAACATCCACTTCAATATTGACCTCCGCCTGTAGGATTTTCTGTTTCGTTTGTTCAACGGTCAGGCTCAATTTGTTGATGTAAGACTGAAGTTCCTCTGCAGAGTCCATGTTCAGCTCCACTAAAGCTTTGTGAAATTGATCCATTTGACCATCTTCCAGAAGTTCCTGCAGACAAATTAGAGCTGGCTGTGATGGATGATATAAGGTAACCAAACATGCACTAGCTACGTATGTATACACTGCTCTCATTATGGGAGACTCAAAATACCTCACAGAAAAGTACTATTCAGAACTCGTAGGCATATCACAGAACCACAGAATCACAGAATTGTAGGGAAGGGAAGAGACCTCTAGAGATCATCGAGTCCAACCCCCCTGCCAAAGGAGGCTTCCCTGGGACAGAGGCGAGGCTGACAGGCCTATAATTACCCGGGTCTTCCTTCTTGCCCTTTTTGAAGACCGGACTGACACTGGTTGTCCTCCAGTCTTCAGGCACCTCCCCAGTTCTCCAAGACACTGATGATGTTCTGCAGCCACCTCCATTGAGATGTGCGTCCTGAGCGCGGATGGAAAGTGAAGGGAAAGGAGGAGCGGGGGATGGAGGGGCAGGAAGCGCTTGGTGCCGGCGGGAGCAGTTCCGGGCCATGGCGCCATGGGAAGGTGATCGGGGCCGGGAGGAGCGGGGTGTGCGCCGCCAACGGGGTCGGGCCGCGGTGCGGGGCGTGGAGGGATGTCGGGGGAGGAGCTGGCGGTGCTGCGGCACGCAGAGGCGATGCGTGCGGTGCCAGCGAGTGCGTGGAGCTGAAGGAAGGTGTGTAACATGTCCTTGCTCTGGCTGTCGGTGAGCGGGACGAGTCGGGGCTGCAGTTCTGTGCTGGTGTTTGTTGCTGGGACCGGCTGCCTGAGCAGAATGGGGGCAGCGAGAGGGAGGCTGGACAAGCGGCAGCATCAGGAGCACGGCCCGGTTCTGCTGTGCTGATGGTGCTGTACGGCTGTGGGTCCCCACTGAGGGTCGGTGAGGCAGCGTGGCCCCGTGTGTGGACGTGGGATGTAATCAGAGTGAGTGGATGCAAATGGAGTCGGAGGTGTTACAAGGAGAGGCTCTGGATTGGAACAGGGAGAGCAGAGCTGGTGTGTCCCAGCAGGCAGGCGTAGTCAGGTGCCCTTTGGAGCCTGCTGTTCTTGGTGCTGAGCTCAGGAGCCCCATCAGATCAGCGTGGTGCTGCGTGCTGCGTATGGCAGCGCCAAGAGATTCCCTTGGGGAAGAAGGGGGAGGATGAAGGAGGCCGAGGGCCCTTTGCTCAGGGCCAGCTCGTCTGTGCCCTCTTGCTGAGCGGAGAGAAGGGCTGCCCGCTGGGCACAGGCAGTGCCTTCTGGCTCCCGTGCCGTGCCCTGTCCTCCAGCCCCCTCCTCATGCCATGTGGAACGCCAGTGCCAGCAGTGCCAGCAGTGCGGCCGCCATGTTAGAACCCTGGCCACAGCCGTTACCTTGGTCACCGTTGGTCACCGTTGCCCAACGCAACGCACTCGCCTCTTAGATCTACGGCCGGTAACAGCCATGTACGGGCCTAAGAGAGCGAGGCTGGAGGAAACCCACCCTTTAGATGGGAAGATGGTTCCGGGGACCGCGGGGTCGAAGAGGAGGAGGAGGGGGCCCATTGCCAGCACCATCAGGCAGCAGTCAGGCAAGGGAGCCCATTGCCATCGCGCCTGGACCAGGCGCGTGACCACCTCCGTGGAGCCCATGGAGGTGGATCCACCTCCAGATGAACCCATGGAGGTGGATCCACCTGAGGATGAGCCCATGGAGGTGGATCCCCCCGATGCACAGCTGGCCTGGCACCACACCACCGTGCCAGGCCCTGCAGCAGTACCACCTCAGCTGCAGCATCGCTGGTCCAGGCGCTGGGCTCCGTACCGTCTGCGCGGCCCCCGCCCCCGGCATTAGCCGGGTGGCTTCATTTAACATCAGCTCCTCCTTTGAGACCTTGCGGGCCCCCGGTTCCATCTGAACCCTTTTTTTATTGTTGTTTTTATTGTTGTTGTTTTTATTGTTGTTGTTTTTATTGTTAGATTTAGTTAGTTAGTTTAGGTGTTAGGAGTAGGTTATTGTTCATGTTTTTTAATTAGGAGTAGGTTATTGTTCACGTTTTATTGTTAGGTGTAGGTTTTTGTTCTTGTTTTAGAGTTAGGCGTAGGTTAGTGTTCGTACTTAGAGTTAGGTGGGTTCCTACCAGCAGCTGGCAGCAAACAGCGCTCACTCGGTAAGCACACGTCTGCTTTCTCACCCAAAGCCATGAGTGCTGCTCCATGAGTGAGGAGGTCTGTGACATCTCCGAGGGATGGGATTTGCATCTTGTGACTTTTCTGTTGCAGATTGTCGAGGAGCAGAGCGTGAGTGGCTGTGAAATGCAATTGGGAAATGCTTCATGGAAACAGTCTGGAGCTGTGTCTGGAGCTTCCTGCGTGGCCATTGTAAGGTAGGTGTGCCTTACTGTAAGCGTGCTCTGAAGCAGTGTCGGTTAAGCACAGCTCACTCCTCTGTCTTCAACAGATCAGCTTTCTGCACTCTTTATTTCCGTGGCTGGCGTTGTAGAGCGCAGCAGCAGCAAGGCCGTGAACACGTCCACAACCAGGTACGTGAACGTGGGTGACTTTAATGGCTAGAATAACATTGCTGTTAGAATTAATAAGGCAGTGGTCACGCATGTGTGCTGGAGCTCAGGGATAGGTTTATTCTTGCCTGCTGAGCTTTTCCCTTATTTGACACCCACCCATCCTCTCTTGCTTCTCTTCCCTTTCAGTTGTTAGAAAGCTCCCTGACTGTTTCCCAATTGATTCTTGCAGGACTCGGAGGGTTTTGAGTCTAAGACCTGGGAGACGGTGAAGCAACCCAAGGCAAGTGCTGCTCAGCTGAGCAAGAAAGCCAAGAAGGAAAGCAAAAAGAAACGATAAGGGCTTGAGCAGGAAGGCACAAAGGACAGCAGAATCGCCTGGATTGCGTCCTCAGAGGTGCACCAAAGGACACACGCTGCGTGGTCCGGTTTTCAGGCCTGGCCGTGCTTTCCCTTTCCTGGACTGCGGAGAGGAACTGAGCAAGTTTTAGTCAATACCAGTATCCCGCCTATTTGATTTCATATTGAAAAGTATTTTGGATGCATTTAGCATCTCTTTGTTGCAAATAAAAGCGAAACAAACATTTGAATGGTGGTGCTGCCTCTTCCAATAGCTGATCAATACAGTGCCTGGCTTGGGCTAGTAATCGCAGGACCATGAAGTTTTCGGCTTCACATCCCTACCTGAATCACAGAATCACAGAATTGTAGGGGTTGGAAGGGACCTCTAGAGATCATCGAGTCCATCCCCCCTTCCAAAGCAGGCTCCCTACATTACATCACATCACACAGCTCGGCGTCCAGTCGGGTCTTGAATACCTCCAGAGAAGAAGACTCCACCACCTCCCTGGGCAGCCTGTTCGTGTCATCACAAACTTGCTGAGGGTGGTCACTATCCCCTCATCAAGGTCGTTGATGTTGAACAAGACTGGACCCAGCACAGACCCCTGGGGGACGCCGCTAGTTACAGGCCTCCAGCCAGATTCCGCACCACCAACGACAACCCTCTGCACTCTGCCAGTCAGCCAATTCTCGACCCACTTCATCGTCCACTCATCTATCCCACACTTCCTCAGCTTTGTTATAAGGACGTCATGGGGGACAGCATCCGGGGCTCCGCTCTGCTCTCCTCAGGAGAGATGTCTGACTGGAAAGGCCTTTCCAAGCGAATGGTAATAGGACGGTGATGAAAATAGTATATGTTCCTGATGGATTCACTAATAGAATGAAATAGGCAGAGAAAGTTAGAAATGGGGTCTGTACTAATATGGGATGTACACATACCCCATGTCAAACAAGAGCACCTGGCATAAGCAGTTTTTAACTAACTAGTAGTAGCCTGATTCTGCATTACTGAGTTCTCAAAAGTCACCTTCATTACCAGTTGCAAAGAGCAATTGAAGTGCTTGGTTATACTGCATTAGAATCCCTTTAACTACCACTTTAACATCAGCCTTGAGGGCTTTCCAATATATACTTACCCTGTAATTACCAGCTGAAGCAATGACAATCAAATCAGATGTTTTCTCGGCTCTCCTTATCCCGTGCTTAATCCATTTCACCTCCTCCCCACCCTTGCAGGGCTGTTCCTCTTGCTGTCCATGCTGAGGATATCAGTGGTCCTCTTGTGATTAACAGTGATGCAATCAGAGTTATAAAAAGGTAGTTAGTAAAGAACAAGCTGTTCTAAACTTAGATTAACCTGAAGCTAAGCAATGAAGTATCCTCCAGTTCCTTTGGTGAGCGAGCTGACTTTGCCTATCTTCTTTTGTCTTTCTTTGCCATATCTGCTAATACTGATTATAATGGTGGTCTGGCTACGGCTCTTACTTAATGAAGGTAAGTTGGCTGCATGCATGTAGAAAGGCTTTGTCTCTTAACTTCATCTTTAAAGCATTCTGTGAGCTATTTTTAACCTGATGCCCCTCATCACAGAGGGAAAATAAAGGTGTGGTTTGGTGGTTGAATGCACTTTGTAGATTCCCATTTAAAAGAAATGCTTCCTAATAACTTTGCGTGGTTTTCAAATGCTTGTGTTGTAGTTCATCCTCTCTGTGTATTTTGGGTAGGGAGTGGATTTTTCCAGGGGAGCTGTTAAGGGATTCTCTTGTTAATGTTAAGGCTGATAAAAAGCAGTTTCTTAAAGGAGCAGGACGTGCATTTTCATTTCTTTGTGTATTTTGCATCTCTTTCTGCTCTGCCACTGTTCTTAATTCTGACATGTCAGTAACTAATAAGATGCTTTGGTTTAGGCTAATAATAGGCTTGCTGATGTACTCCTGGGCATAAAGCTTGGCTGGTTTTGCTAATCCTGGAGCACAAGCAGTTGCAGCTGAGGAATCAATCGTAAGTTGACTGATTCCAATCAAAAGCAGTAATTCTGCCTTTGAGGGACAACTGTAGGGAGGAAAATAAGAATAAAAACTGGCTTCAACAAGCCAGGTTCTTACTTAATGTTTTAGTAACCATTTCTATAATGGATCCCCAAGGAGCAGAGATAACCAAATGATTCCTTTGGACCCACAGACAGCAGTGGAACAGAAGGTGTTCACCACAGCTGAGGCTTATCTTCTAATCACCTTTCCTGTCCTGCCTTCACGTACTCGTGCATTTGTTGACTCTCAGCTCCTATTTTTCAGTTTTAATGTACAGGTGATGCTCATAGAAATCCCTGCTTGCTGCTGGCTGATTCTCCGCACATCCGAGTGCACTCTTTTGGATAACCAATGACAGTAACAAGAGTGCCGGCTCTATGGAGTTCTGATAATGGTACAAACTACCCTGAGTAGCATAGGCATGGCTTATTTCTAATGTCTGAAAAGCAGAAGAAAATGTATTGTGTAGGTGAAGGGGAGCTGTGCCTTGTTCTAATGTTGAGTTTGGGTGTCAATTTTTCCCTGGACAGAGGAACTCTGAAATAATTTGATGCCTTGATTGAGTTATATATGTACATACGTATACATACACATATGTATTTTCAGGTTCTGTGTACTGCATTTACCTTTCTAATGCCAGGCCCTAGGATGGCTGTTATTTGCATCAGGATCCCATGATCTAAATTCCCTCTCAATCAATATGATTACATGTGTTACCAAACTTCAAGATACTGGTGTGCTTGAAGAACTGCAGCATTCAAGTATTTCTCTATCACTCTTAAGAAACTGAATAGAGCAATGGTCTTTTTAATATCTTCTTGACTAATTAAGTCATATTCAATTATCTTATGCCACTTTAGGTGCAAGTGGGGAATAAAACAGGTGCATAACTCAGCTTTACCTTTAACGTAGTTGCTTAATAAAACTTAATTAGCTAAGATCAAACACTTGTACAGGCTTCTTGTTGCCTAGCTGGGGTTGAAAAGCCTTAATTCCAGGTGGAAGGGGTTCAGAAGAATTTTGTCCAGCTCCTAGAGCTACTAACTGTAATGTAACAGATCTCTAAATCTACCTTCTAGAAGAGACGCCTCCTGCAGAAGCAACTAAGAAACAATCTGATGTGTCTCCTTCTGAATCTAAATCTGAAGATGAACCAACAGATGCTGAAAGCCAAAATGATACAGCAAGTACAGAATTTGAAGAGGACAAACAACCCAGCGGCCCTGTGGGACAACCACAGCCCAAACCTGCTTATCTGAGTTCAAAGCCAAAAGCAAACTACCATCTCAGGCGGCTGGTCTCAGAACCGAAGATAAGACCCTCCCATGTGGAAAGGAGTGTTCTCTGCAACATCATGATGGTGAGTGCGTGACCAGACTATCTATCTCTTGGCATATCTGTTGTTTTTGTGCCTCAGCTCGTATTATTATTTTTTTCCATCTCTGCCTGAGATATCTTCAGGACTGGTTTCTGCCTCGTTAATGAACTACAAGAGGTTTTCTCTCCCTGTCATCCCTATTTGGAATGATTCCTGTTGTATACCAACTAAAGGTAGTACAAAATTGAGCAGAGTCACTACAGAATCACAGAATGACCCGGGTTGGAAGGGACCTCAAGGATCATGTAGTTCCAACCCCCCTGCCTGGCAGGGCCACCAAACATACACCTTTACTAGATCAGGTTGCCCAGGGCCCCGTCCAACCTGGCCTTGAACACCTCCAAGGACAGGGCATCCACAACCTCCCTGGGCAGCCTGTTCCAGGGCCTAACCACTCTCCTAGTAAATACTAACTACCCTATGTATGTATAAGTGTGTGTGTGTATTAGTAAGGCATGTATATGTATTTGCAAAGTCTTTGAGAACTGCATGCAGATTCATACAAATACCAAAAGATACATCTGAAAGAGTGGAAGAGATTAGGCTTGTGTATGGCTTCTTTCCTTGCTCTTTGGCTGCATACCCTGTTGCAGCAGGGGCTCAGGAGGTAAGGCTTATTTCTGCCTCCTCTGTCTCTGTGCTGTCCTCTCTACTTACATTGCATGGAATTTTAAACTGCAGCAAAGTTACCCACGTTTACTTCTACCAGCTGCGCTGGCTGCTTTGTTAGGCCAGAATTGTGAAGGACTGGTATTGTCTTAAACTGCTGTATCTGTTTGACTGGCACACCCTGAAGCTGACCTTTAGCATGGAACCAGGAATATCTCATCTTAAATGATCTTTGGCATCGGATAGAACAAGAGCAGTGTCATGAGATTTTGTTTTTAATTATTATTATTTTTTCCATTACTGGTACTAGAAGAAAAAATGCTAAGAATAAGCCTGGAATTGGCTAGGTTACGTTTTGGCTCTCCTAGACCTCTTTGCATATACAAAAATTCACTTCTTCAGAGCAATCTGAAGATCTGGATTTAAGCTCATCCCTTATAGCATAAGAGCCATAACACCACAGGCTTGTTGGTTGTGTTGGGTGGACAAGAGAAGGGATAGCCATGAATGGTCTCACATTATTTATACCCTACTTGGGAACTTTACCTCTTTCCAAAGTGTGCTTTCCATGACAGTTCTCTTCCCCTTTTCTTCACCAGCTGCTGTTCTCCATGCTTTGTTCTCTCGCTTGGACTTTTCTCAGCCATTTGCTCCAGATCTGTAATGTCCTGAGGATTCAACTCCTGCCATCCTCTGTGGCTGTCGATGTGGCTTGGCTTTGTGATTTACTGCGTGGCAATGTTGTGAAAATCCTGGGCTCCCCAAGGCTACAAAGCAGAGAGCTGTTAGCTTCAATCACGGGCACGAGATATGGGAAAACAGAACAGAGTGCAGCTCAGAGGACTGCCTCGAGGTAGAAATGAAGCTGGTAGTTCTATGGCCATTAACAGCAATCCTGCTCAGCATCAGTGAGAGCTACTCCCGTGTGGCAGGGGAAGGTTAATTCTCTAATAAAGAAATGAGGGCTAAGCTGATGCACTCGGGTCACAACAGCTGCTTTCTAAGTGAGCAGTATTGATTGATTCTGTGTTATTAAATGGACCACAGCAAGCAGCATCCTCCAAGCACAGAGCTTGGAAGTGTGCTCTGCAGTAGGAAAGTAGCAAAGTACAAATCACTTTTAGAGTGGCTAAACACCCTTAGCACCCATGGAGTGTGTTCCCCTTCACTGCTGTGCAGAATATACCCTTGTCAGTGCACAAGGTTGGATTCCAGTGCCAGAGACAGTCACTGCCAGCTCTGTGGGGCCATGAAGGAAGGGGCAGGAGGGGGATATGCTACAGTTCTGAGGTGAAGGAAACTCCCCACAGCCCTGCATGGGGAGACTGTATAACGGTTCTGCTGCCTGTAATTACGAAGCACGCCGTGTTTGTCTTTCCCACAGCCGTCCACGCGTCCAAATATTTATGCAGGGCAGCGTGCTTTTAAATAAAACTTGTTTGCTGTCCGTCTTTGTATCCGCGCTCATTCATTTCGATATATACGGACGTGCTATTCACCAGAACAAATCGCCTTTAGCCATCAGCAGAGCCGGGCACCGCACCGGGCAGGGGCGGCTCTTAGAGGCGGGGTGAGGCGGAGCCGCGGGTCGCTGCGGGGCTGAGCTCGCAGCTCGGAGGCGGCGGGCGCTGCGGGAGCGCGGTGGGTAACGCTCGGGGGAACCACGGTGGTGCGTGAGGGAGGGGCGGGCGGATGGTTGTTGTTGCTGTTGCTGTTTTCGTGCTCTTTTCTCCGTCTTTCCTCGCCTTGCCCGCTATTGTTTGCGCAGCGCCTCCAGGAACAGCGCTGCTTGGTGGTCTCGGTGTTCATTTCCCTTTTTTCCACGCGGTTTCTGTGCACGGAAGGGCAGCTCTCGAGCAGGGAGCTGCTGCGTGCAGGCTGTGCTCACAAAGGAGCCGCAATGTGCCGAGGCAGCCGGCACGCGGGGAAGGAGTTGGGAAACTGAGATGGGCAGGTAACCGGTGCCTGAATATTGCTGTTGGTGGTGATGTGTTAGTGCCTGGGAACACCAAAATATGTGTTTCGAGCAGTTTTTAGGCTGTGTAAATACTCTCGGAATAGCATTCTCGCGGCCGGGCTGCTGGCGCTCCCGATGTCCCCGTAATAGCAGCGGGGTCGGTGCCGGAGGAGCTGCCCGGGGAGGGCTGAGGGTGCTGCGCTCCGCAATGCGAGCTGCGGGTGTCACCGTGCAGCTTTCGGGGGTGCAGCCCGCACAGGGGAACGCAGGCAGTCACTGCTGGGGAACGTGCTTTGTGTGGTTTTTGCATAGGGAGAATGGTGTGTGAGTGTGTCACGGAGGTGGGTCAATTCAAGCCACCCATAGGGGTGTTTTGAACTCTACAATACGGATGCTGCGGTCCCTCTTCTGTTAACGCTGTTTCTCCCTGTCAGGGTGCAATTCCTGCCCCTGGGGCTTTGTGTGGTGCTTGGAGCTCACGGCACATGCGGTGTGACTCCTCAGCTCCTTCATGGGCTGCACGTTCCTGAACAGCATCCACGGATTTGTGCTTTGGTTTCCCTTTGTGTTATGGGCATAAGCTGCTTTCTGGGCATAGCAGGAGTGCTAGAGCATGTAGCATTTGGGTAGCTGCAGAACTACTTCAAGTATTAGTTCACTGTGATTGCAAATAGAAACTTCTTTGAAATCAAGGCTCCTCTGTGGGTTTGGGTTCGGTTTACGTATAAGAGCTGTTCACCTGAGGCAGCACAACGTTTTGTATGCGCCCAGCGGCCTCTGTCCCAGGGCACTCCTGTTTACTGCCAAGTACACACCTGCCTTATCTGAAAGAGCTGGTTTCCAAAGCCTGGGGAGGACTTCAGGCACAACAGTGGAACTACATGATCCTTGAGGTCCCTTCCAACCCGGGTCATTCTGTGATTCTGTGATTCTGTAACAGTGTTGGCAGTTTCTTATGGCAGGGAGTTCCCTCTCTCAGCTCTACTTCAGCTGTTTCTTCTGACCGAGGCAAAGCCTCCAGGGAGCCAGAAGCCTGCACTGCTATATACCAGACCTAGGTGTGTTATGACCTTTTGCACATCACTTCACCTCCCTCTTGTTTTCTTTCTTTCTTTCTTTTTTTTCTTCCTTCTTATTTGTAAAGCCTTTACTTTGCAGCCATGTTACGGAGGTGGAGTTGGATAAACATTCTTAAAACTCAATTAGGAAACATTGTGTGTTGCAAAACTTAGCAACCAGTTTTGCTCTCCTTTGAGCTCCAGAGCCTGGGGAAAAAAAAAAAGGAAAAAAACTTCTGTAAGTCCTGGACTCATGTAAACTGAGGTGACATAATGTGTTTTGGTGGATTTACGTGATAAATGTGTCCTGAAAGCAGTATGTCAGAGTGCATGAGTAAGGCATTGCAGCATGTGGTGATACACCACGTGTCAGCAGCTGGGTGCTGCAGTGCTGCTGGTTACTGCCTTCTCCTGGAGGAGTCCTGATTCAGCTGGGCCGACATCTGCTCCTGGTGCTGAGCAATTGGGGTTTGTGTGTCCAGCTGCGTGCTGGAAAACAATGCTCAGGATTTGGCTCGTGCCCCAAGAGGATGCAGCAACAAGCAGCGCTGAGCTTGGGGTGCTCAGGAGTTTATTTTATTTGAGGTTGTGTTTTTACCATTGAAAGACGCAACCCAGAAATGTTGTTTTGCAGTGCTTGACATCAGTTGTCAAGGCGATATAAATGGAAAGAGGTGAGGGCCCAGTGTGCCATAAGGAAAGCTATTGCTCCCTGTGAGTACAGGGGAGTGCTGAGATGCAGCCTGCAGGAGTGGCTCCTTCACGTGTCCCAGCTGGCCAAAAGCCCTTCATGTCCTGCTCTCACTTCAGTGCCGACCCTGCTTTAAGCAGGGCGGGGAAAGAGGTGATGACCCGAGGATCCTTGCAGGGGCTGTGATGGTCTGTGAGCTGTGTGACTTGCTCTGGCAGGTTGAGGAGGGAGGATTCTTCTTTAAATCCTTTAAGACTTGGATGCTGCAACATAAGACTAAGGTTGAAGTATATTCTGCCTTTGTACATCTTCTAGGCTCTTTGTTCAGTGAAACTCTTGCTTACTTGGGGAAGTTCTGGCCCACATGCTTCTACTTGAGCAGTTTAAGTGCTGCATAAAAACGTCTTGGTCCTGACATAGTGTTTGAGCTTTCCTGTTGCGAATGTAAAATCCATATGGCGTTGCTTCTTAATTGAAACCTGCTGGAGTTATTTTTAATCCTGCAACGTATCATATGAAATAGTCCTCGTGCAGCTGACTTGAAAGGATTGCCTGTAATGAGTTGTTTCTAATCAGTCGGTATTCCTTTCTGTAATGTTATTTCTTTCTAACAAACGTGATTTTGATTTGTTAAGTAAATAAAAACAGCCTCCAGCTCACCAGTGGTAGGCAGGAGTGTGAGTTCTGCTTATTGGTGAAGTATTGAATCAAACAAGAAAATGATAACTGAAAAAACTACCTATACATCATCAAATATGGCCTGTATGATTCACGCATTATGTTATGCTTTAGGTAGAAGTCAGCAGCATGGTTAGTCGTGTGGATAAGTCCTTTCAGGTCTGCTGTGTAGTGAAAAAGTTTGTCTGATATCAGAATCCATTGCCTGTAAATGTAGGACTCTAACTAGGTTTTAGGTTCAGATGTTTATAATACGTTCTGGTATTTGCTGTTTGGTAAGACCGTTAGGTCAGCTCGCAGGGGAGATCACTCTGTGATTGCGAAGAAGTTTGGAGTGAGGAGTACAAAAGCTGATGTAGCTGAAAGCATATTCCCCAAAGCAGATTACTCCAAGAGTCTGGAATGTGTTGGTGGGAGGTTATTGAGCTTTAGTGAAATGTTGCTCTGTGCATGCAGGAGTTCTTCCCCTCCTAAATAATTGTTTCCATCTGCATAGCATATTCCACCAGTGCCTGGGCTGTTGAGCTCTGTGCAAAATCTGAGGCTCTTGGTAAAATGAGGGTCTTTGTCACTAAATCTCCTGTGCTTAATATGTATGAGTGAAGTGTTGTTATCACATGGAGAATTAGGAGGGCAGTCCTCACTGGGGGGCCTTTTAAAGTAAGACACATTCTAGTCCCTCTTTCATGTCCTTTTAAAGATTGAAGCTCAGGGACCCTCAAATCTTCTTGCACAATGCCTGGCAATGCTAGTGTTAATTCACTGGTCTGAGTTAGTCGTTTAGTTTTTATTTGATATGAAATCGTGTCCCTTTATTAGAACTGAAGGTGTCCCGGACTGCTTGAATGCTGTGGCTGCTTGTCTGTGAGTTGGCAACCTGAAAGTATACACTGCCATCCTATGGCAGAGCCTGGACATAAGAGATGATCCCGAATACATTGTATAGCTGCAACCCAGCACTTTTGTAACTACTTGGCTGGGACCCAAGCACGTTTCTACTGCAGGAATTTGTTGATTTTTGTAGCACTGAAGCGCTGATCTCTGTTTCCTTTTTACCCCTGTACAGAATAGGCCTCCTAGGGCAATGGACTTGGATAGAAATGGAGGGCTGTACCAACAGGTTACTGTTAGGTGTTTTGGGAGGGAAGTACCAAGGAGGTGGGGAACACAATGGCAAGATCCTATCTGATTATCACTCTCTTACTGTTCAGCACTAGTGCATTGAGCAGCCTGGGCATAGCTGGAGTAGTGACAGTAAGCAACTGAGCAAGTGGTTCTGTGTTGGGCTTTTTGTTGTTGGGTTTGTTGGGTGTTTCTTCTTTTGACTTCTCAGTTATCCCTGCCAGGTCACCTAATGCAGTAAAAGAGAGAGACCATGTTAACTAAGAGCCAGTATAATGACACATATTATGAGTACTCATCATTCCTTCCAGGCTGTATCACATCTATATGCCAGGCTGTATCACATCTGCACTCTTCTCTCTGAAGCACCTGGTTTCTGACTTGGTTGATGCCAATTAGTTGAGGTCAGGTAAGTGCCTGTTTCCTGGAGGAGGTGGCATGGCAGATATCTTTTCTTCATCTTCAGTTCTTGCCAAACCTTCACTGGGCTTCATCTGCCTTGGAGAGCATCTGAGAGTCCCAATTCCTTTGGCTGACCTGTGATGTATGGGCTCTGGGATGGCTCAGCAGTGGTACTTACTTGTTGCCTTGGTTTAAACCCCAAAGGAATTGCTGAAAATAAGAATCTGGGTTTCTTGGATGTCTGTTAGGCCTAAGGCAAAGAGTAACACTCACAGCTGGGCGTTCCCAGTGAGAAGCTGTGTTCCTTTACATCACTGCATAGGGTGACTTTATAGCACATAGAGGAAAAAAGTCGTTTCCCCATTTGTTCAGTGGGAGGGAGGCTGGCTGTGCTATCCAATGGAACATGCAGCTGGCTAAGGTCCTGTGTCTGAAACTTGAAATTGTTTCATTGCTCGGCTTCAATAATTGAAAATGTATTTTATCATCCAGGAGGGGAGATGATTGTATGCATGGTGAAGGTGATACCTCTTCTTTGTCTGGCTCCTCTGTGGTGCTGGAGAAGTTAATGTATGTTCTTGAGTGAACAGGAGCATGTAGCTCTTGGTAGGACCATAGCAGGTGGCCAATATATAATGGAACTGGAAGGATATCCTCTTTTGGCAGCAAATAAATACAGCTTTGCTGATGAAAGTTGTTTTTCTCTGTCAAGGTAAAGCTCAGACAATGTTAATGTTTGAAAACAGCCGGGCTGACACAGTGGAAGGAAATCCTTTCATGCCTCATAGCGGAAGGTAGGCATGATGCTGCAGTATATACATCCCTGCAGCTGATCTGAGATACGGTTGTTTTGGTCAAATACTCTACAATCCTGGACTGACTCCAGCTTGTGCATAAGAAAGGTAAAAGTAGATAAAGGTGCCAGCTGTATTTAGATGGAGTATTTCCTTTGATTAGCAGGAAAGCAAGAATCTCTCCTGGGAGCACTCATCCTAACGTTATCCCTGATCCAAGAGTTGCAGAGTTCATTCACTCAGCATTTCCTACACTCTCTTGGCCAGTGTAAAGCAGGCACGGAGCTGCCGGATGTTTGCAGGTCAGGAAGAGCTTGGAGCAAGCACAGAGCTGTAAGTTCACTTGGGAGAACTCAGGGCTTTTTTAAACACCAGGACGTGGTGGAATGATGTATCAGCTAGGAAAACATGTGAACCAGGATGCAAATGAACAAGTAGAACCAAGGAGAATTTCTTAAGGGTTTTCTGTGCAATTTTGTCTTACATTGTTTGTGTAAAAGCAAATGGCAAAGAGATGCTAGTCTGTGAAGGTTGAAAAGCTGCCACTTGATTGCAAGCTGTGAATCATTTAACCCTATAATATTTCTGACATTAATACTGAGCTAAGTATCATGGTTTGTTTAGACCTCTCCTATACAGGACAATGTGCCATATGAATCAGACTTCCATGTCATAAGCTCTTTGGGTGAAAATCAAACAAGGACTCAGTCCCCTTTCAATAGACTGGTTAATTTTCTCATTCATTGTTTCATTAATTCACAGAATCATTAACTTGTGTGCTCATGAACAATTGGTTTCCTAGCTGATGGTGGGAGATTATTCTTGCTCCTCTGTTGTGATGGTGGGTGTCTGGAGGGCCTCAGCCATGAGGATGCCGCTGGGTCAGCTCTGGGTCTGCTTGAAAGGCTTTTGGAGTAAGGTGATGTAAAATTTATACCTTCCAGTGTGGAAGCTGTGTGGGGCTCTATCATTCCTCTGAGCTGTTCCAGATAATTCTGAGACTTTCTGTGTTGTCAGAAAGTGCCCATCCATTGTTTCTGCACAGCTACAAGGCCACTGTGCTGAGCATCTGTGGAGTTTTTGTTTTAGGCTGGTGGTGCAGCTCCAGCACTGGTGGCTGTGCACTGTGTGTGGGGCCACAACCTGAACTGAGGGAGCAGCCATATCCAAGCAATGCCTCTGTCAGAGAATGCCTGTTGTACAAAAGTTGGGTGTTTTAGACTAGCCCGCTTCTAACACGTAGTTTAGAGTGTGAGTTTGGTTGTAACAGTCTGTTACATTCGTTTATGTGCTTGTCTGCACGTCTTTAGATTTACCTTTATGTTTTTTGTTTTCAGCTCAACTGCTGGTTCAGATTGAATGTGTGATCCTTTGATTTGTTGGAATTGACCTTGTTTATTCAGTGGACTGTTGAATGATGTTGACTTTTTGCCTCTGAAATAGCACTTTTCTGAACTTGTACACAGGGTGTAAACTGAAGAATGAGAATCTATCTCGCACCAGCATTTGATGCTGATACAAGAGCTCTGATATTTTCAGCCCTGCAGGCAGCGCAGTGTCTTTGTATGACAGTAAGCAGCATATGGGGGTTAGTTTGTAGGCACCGTTGTGGTCTTCCACTGACCTTCAGGATGGTCGGTGTGCAATGAACCTGCCCAAATCCTGCATTGCAAAGCTGTCTGCTAAGGTCTGCAGCAAGCTCTTCTGTTCCCCTCACTGGCTCTAAAATCCCGGATCATGTCTGCAGTCTTATGGTTTTCATGAAGACTCATGTAATTAAATTTGGTCATGAATATTTTGGAAAAACAAATCCACCCTAATGAGCTAATGAAGCCTTGACTACTGATAGTTCTGAAAGAGCTGCTGGCTGCATTGTGAAATCAGTTTCAGCATTCCCAACGAGTTTTGCTCCAGCTGTTGCATCTCTTATAGAAGAAACTAGTACAGACAAGCTCCGTGCTGACTGCAGAGCGAGACTCTGGTGCCGCACAAATGGTGACAGCTGCCATTATTTTTAACTCCTGCCCTCCTAAAGAAGCATGCCAGTTCTGTTTCTGTCCCAGCTCTCTTCTAGAGGATGAATGAGGAGGATGCCCATAAATATAAATCATGGGATGCTTCTGATCTCTCCACACGGAGAAGTTGGAGTTTCTCCTAGGGACCTGTTGAAGGGATGACAAAGTAGAACAGAAGCCTGTTAGGATAAATGATGATGGCACTGCTAAGTACAAACACAACTGTTGCTTATGAGTAGAGTAATTGGCCCTTACTGTTGTCTACCAATTAAAAACATCTGCTCCTGGGCTGTATTAAATCTTATTTTGGAGGTAATTGAGTAAGAGGGATCAGTAAAAAATGCTTCTCCCTTTGAAAGAGCTGTATTGCTGTGTTCACACTGCCCTCAGCGGGCCTGGCAGTCACTTGTCCTGCAAATACAGGGACTGGCTCTTGTGTCTCTGCACTGTGAGAGGTTCCCAAACCAATGGGGGGGAGGTGGATGGCTCAGGCTGGTGCAGGTTCCAGCCCCACTGCACCTCAGGAGGCAGAAACCTGACAGCATCATTTGCTCATTGGAAGGAAACCCACAAATGTGTAAAGGGGCATTTAATTCCCAACAGAAATGCTCAGTATTTCTGTATCTTTCCCGTAGAGGAACCTCTGTGGGGGCTGTTTTTCTCTAGATCTTGAAACAGTTTGGAATACCTCGGTAAGTGGATTTAGTTTTTGTTAAAATCATCCAACAAAAAAAAATTTCAGTAAGACAGGATGGATTCCTACCTGTAGAATTGTGCTTTTATTCTAACATAGCTGTGTAATTATGATTGCATCTCTCCTGCCTTATTTCTCCCATTGTCTTACTGTCCTTGCTGAAACTCCTGCTTATCTGAGCCCAGCCATCAGTAGCTGCTGTTCAGCTGTCTCATAACCTTGGTAGCTCTAAAGCATTTGCACTGAACATGGAGCCACGTGCATGACTTCTTTTCTAAGAGAGTGGATGCTTGGCATTTTTTGGGCAGTAACTCCTACGGGATGCCCAAAAACACACTGACTCATGGTGAGCTCAGCCCGTGGAGCCCATCCCACTTGCCTGTGATTTTGGTGAGGAAATAAACAGGGTGGCAGCCCAGTGCATCACACCTCTGAGCTGGGAACTGGGGCAGCAGCTGCAGATAGGAGGAGCATCAGAAATGAGCTATTTGTAGCTGTTGCCCCATCCATTTACCCAGGGGGAAAGGGAAATCCAACTTTCAGAAATCAAAATGAGGTTTGTGCAACAGGTAGGGGTGGACGCTTTGGAATCTGAGCTCTTCCCTCTTCTTTTTCTCTGAAAATCAAGGAGGTGCAACATGCTCACAGTGCAGCCTCTGCCAGAGATGATGGTGGTGCTGGGTGGGCTCTGCCGTGGGAATCCAGTCCCTGAGAGCTGGGCTGACCCAGCTGGGCTGCAGTTTGCTGTGGTGACTCATTGCAGCCAGGTCACTGCTGATCCTCTGTCCCTTCTGCCTCCCTCCATCACACCTTAAGCGTGGTGCATGGCACTCTGTCAGCTGGTTGCAGTGACTGCAAGCCCTTGTGTTCAGAGGAAGTGAACAAGCAGCCATGTGGTCATTAGTCCTGGACCTGTACAGCCTGTCACTTTTCTGCCTTCAGCATCCAGAAAGAAAGACATGGATTTTGCAAGGCCTGGCACACAGCAAGTGTTCAAGTGTGTGTTTGAATAGGGAGATAAACAAGGGCATCCTCAGAAATCCGCTGTGGTTTCTAATTTTATCCAGTTGAAAATGCCCAGAAGGCAGAAAGATGTTCAATTTATGTCGGTAAGTAGGTCTTGGTTATTCATCAGAGTAAGTGTTTTCTGTATTAAGAATAGCTCCTGTGTCTTAGCACTTCCTTCCATTGTCACAGCTCTTCCTTGAGCAGTGGAAAGGTTTTGGGTGGTTTAAATTACATTTACGGTAGTAATTAGGTTTAAACCACTTTGCAGTTCACTGATCTAAATATACATGTGCATAAACAGTGCTGGGTCTTTTCCTCTTCCCTCCCTCCCCCAAGCCATGGCAGCACCAAGCAGACAGCAGGGCACTGCCTCCTGTTTGCCTTTTGCCTTTGTCCAGTGGCCACAAGCCTCAGGGCAAGGCAGTGAACTGCATGCAAATAATCGTTTGGGTTTTGGTGTTTGCAGTCTTTTTTTTTTTTAAGGCTTCAGTGTTTCAGTTTCTCACAACTGAATTATTGTGCACCGTTTAAATGTGTTTTTTCTCCTTTGGGATTCTCTTTTTTCTTTTTTTTTTTTTTTAACATGAGACTAAAAACCATTTCCATGCCCGAAATCTCTGCTTAGGATCCATCTGTTTGTGCTGTTTACCCAACATCCTAATCCTCTGCTACAACTCCTCGGTGCTGTAAAGCAGATTATGTGCTCTGACACAGAACTCGTGGATCTCATGTTTTGTTTTAAGCAGGGTCTGACCTGTGTGCTGCTGGGTCTGAGCCATCCTCGCTCTGCAGAGCAGGGAGGGTCAATGGGTGATGCTGCACGTGGTGCTTTACCTCCATCCTTGCTGGATTGGTTCAGGTGCACTGAGGGGAGCTGTGTTTCTTTCCCAGTAGCATGACAAATTGAATCTTGCATTGAAGAGCCTGAAAGCTGCTACTTCTTGCTGGTTGTTGAACCAGGAGGTGCCAGTTGGGTCTTGCAGAGCAGAGAGCCCATGTGCCTGTTTCACTGTGTTGTGCCCCGGGCTGTGGCCTGGGTGCTGCCTCCATGGCAGGCTGGGAGCAAGCTGGGACCTGGGTAATCTCACTGCCTTGGTGACTCCAGAAACTGTAATCTGTTAATCTTAATGGCTCCACGTGATAAGTAGGTAATGCTGTTCGAGTATTTTCTTGGTCTATGATGGAGCAGAGGGGGTTCAAATTACTTTTGAGCTTTCCTAATATTCAGTACTCCTTAAAAATGAACCTTTCTAGAGGGGAAAAAAAGAATTGGATGAAAGGGGTTTGAGCTACATTCAGGTTCTGCACTCTACTTCAGATTGCAGAGCCTTTCTCTCGCATTTGATTTTCTTGCTAACAGATCACCTTGGGGATGCCTGGCAAATAAAATGCTGCCTCAAGGTGCCGCATGCAGGGTCTGGCCACTGTGCTCCATCCAACCCACTGAGCTCTGCTGGGGCTGTGTGCTGGTGCTGGGATGGCAGAAGGACCTGGAGCCTTTAGGTCTCCAGACATCACGTGCTTTGCCCAGCTGAAATTCCTCACTGTCTGAAAACGTGGGGGTTATTTTACCCTCTCCTTTTTGGTCCTAAAATAAAATAAATAAATCAGGCTTTCTGAGCAAGTCAAGGCACGTTGGTTTGGCAGGATCTATGGATACCTTCAGAAATAACTCATGCGCTAAAGCCGTGACGTTGGCAGTGCTGGGTTGGTACTAGTGATTCATCTGAACAAAGTGAGTGCTGGGAGTGCAGACGTGCCTCTTTGTCTCCATATTTGAGTAGGATAAATCTCGTCCCACTTGGCCTGGTTCATCCCTGATGACATCAGGAAGTCTCTCCTGGTGAATTGAAGCTCAAAGCCAGAGTTAGGATATTTATCCTGACTGAGTCCATCCTCAGTTAGAGACTTGCTGTGTCTCTGTTCAGTTCCTGTCCTCTCAAACTGGGAAATAAACTTGATGATTATTCCTTTGAAATGCCATGAATAACCAGACTGGAGTGAATGTGCACAAGGCTCCCAGTGGAGAACTGCTGTTGCATGCACCTCATTATCCAATTAGGCCTTACATTTTCTATAATGCTTGCTTACTGCTTTTTATGAGTAATTAAACGTACTGCTAAAGAATTCTGTTTTCATTCTGAATCCTTTAATTTCTGCCTTGCCTTGCAATAAGCCTGGCTGAATTATTGCTGTTGCTTTAGGAACCTGTGACGATGCAGCTAGCTCATACCTGTGACTGTTTCAGTCTGTCTGAAAACCTAGCAAAGAATCAAAGCAGCTGAATGGAGTTAGCAAAGGAAACATAATGTTGTGCCCATCAACTTCCAGACCTGGCAGCTTTTGTGTAAGCAAGAAAGAACAACCCGAAACACGGCTGATTGTCTTAGGACAAGGTGTGCTTGGTGTGAAGCCTTCTGGAGCCAAACGTGCTCACAAATGTTTCTGGCTTTGCTGCTGTTTGATCTCTTGGCTTGCAGAAGCTGGGCCATCTGTGGGGTCACGTGGAATCGTGGATTATCTGAGTTGGAAGGGACCCCTGAGGGTCATCGTCTCCAACTCCTGACTCTATAGAGGGAAATAAATGTAAGAGTTGTACATAGAAGAGCACTGTCCAAGCACATTTCTTTACTCAGGAGACAATGTCCAACAGAATGTATCTGTTTTAATGTATATACAGTGTCTTATGCTTCAGCCAGATGTAGCTCTACAGCAACTCTTGTCTTGTGTAGTTGATTGAAAGCAGGAGAACATGTTTGAAGGCTCTTGGCATGTTAGTAACGTCTTTAGTGTTGGATGCATTCTGATAACCTGCTGCCTACATATAAATCAGTGCTACTGTAAAAGCTCATGGATGGGCTTTCTTTCTAAGTGTGGATTTCACAAGCTGAGACTCTTCCAGGCTGACATATTTGGTTGTTTATCTCTGTTTGGGGCATACGTAGGGAAGTTACATGGATAACCCAGGCTGTGAATCTGATCCCTGGTGATACTCATTAGGAATGTATGGCAGAATGTAATTGCAAGGACTGTGGAACTGCTGGAGTAGCTCAGCTGTCTGGGGTAATCCTCCCCTAAAACAAGTCTGTCTGAGGGGATGGGAGTGGATCTGATGGGAATTTGGTCAGTTGGGTTGTGTTACTTGTGGGACAAATTGGGTGCATGCTTGCAAGGTGGGGTTCCAGTGGCTAGGCTAATGCAGCGGCTGTATTAATGGGTAGGAAGAAACTGAGATTGCTTCTTTGCATGCTTTCATGAGGGATTGTCTCCAAAATAGCTGCTGCTGCCCTTTTAAGCCATCGCAAGCAAAGCAGGCTGACCCATAGATCCAGTCTTACCAGAGCATTGGAAACGAGTGCAGTTATTACCTGTGCCAAAGAAACTTTGCATGTCTTCATTATGGAAACTTTAAACAAATGACTTATTTGTAACTTTGACTTTAGGATGGAGAAGAATAAATGTTAAAGGAAAAGGGAAGTTGCAGGAATGCTGTGAGAGATTTGGTGGTGAGAATGGGAATAGTAGAGAGAGGATAAGACTTATTAGGTACAGCAGAGAGATGGGGCGTGTGCTTGTTTTAACCCTTTGCTTGCTCACATACTGCTCGTTTGTGAGGTGCTAAGGAAGGATCTGGATCTTGCAGAATGCTTTCTGTAGGTGTCATGGGTTTATGCTGCTCTTTCAACACCAGTGACTTCCATAAACCTGTGTCTTACTCAGTGCCAAACGATGGCAGGGTATGCTGGATTTGCTTTTTTTAATAAGTGCTCTTTTTTGTGGTTGCTGTTGGTCAGTGTGTTTTGTTTTGCTTTGCTGCCTCCCTCCCTCCCCATTCCCTGCCAGATACTTGCTTGTTCTCCAGTCTCCAGAGAAGTGAGGTTTTGAGGAGCAAATACACCAACTCCTCCTCCCCAGCACCGCCTGTGGGAGTTACTTCTTCCACAGGGCTGAGACTCTGTGATTACTGAACAAGCTTTAGCTTGAGCGCAGGCTTGGAATAGCTCTTTGCTATTCTCCGGTCGTGCTGAGTGCTGGATGCTGGCCTTGTGCCTCGTCCTTCAGCTGCGTTCCAGGCAGGGAGCTCAGCCCTGGCGGGGCTGCCTTGAAGTCCCAGGTGTATTTACGGTGACTCCTGCCCCATCCCGGGGAGGGTGGATGGGGAGGGAGGAGAGGCCGTGTGCCGGTACCCAATCAGCTGCACACCTGCCCGGTGACGAGCAGCAGCCCTTGGCAGTTGGTTGCGGGCTCTTTGGCTCGACAGCAGCGCTCTGCGCGGTGCGGATGGACTGACCGGCTCTCCCCTTCCCTCCGAACATGGACAAGCTCGGCAAGAGGGGCTCTGGGTTTGTCAGGACCCGCATCCCGCGGCCGCAGGTGGTGCTGCAGCCGGTGCAGCCTGTTCGCTGCTCCTGCAGGTACGGGGTTTGAGCTGGGGCACGGCTCCGTGTGTGTGCACTGCTTCCAGGAGGCGGCGGGGGGAGCAAGGGGAGAGACCTGTGGTGGGGGAGATGGGAAGGAGGTGGATTACCTGGAGCAGTCGGGTTGTAAAGTGTTCTCTTAAACTGTGCCTTGATTGTGAAAATCAGATACACGGAATTCTCCTGTTTGATATAAACCTGATAGTTTTGTCCATTGGTGTCAGTGCAGCAAAGTGGGGGTGGGAGCTGCAGGAGTGTGTGTGTGTTGGGGGTAATGCTGCAGGGGCTGCAGTGAAGGTGCCGTAGCAACATGTGTGCTTTGGAGCCTTTCTGGTGACTTGATGAGCCGTGGGAAGGTCAGAACTGCATAGTTATAAATAATGTGCAAAACCTGTGTGCTGAGAGGTGCAATGACTGCAAGTGGAATGACTTCACTTTACAAACACCCTCTCTGTGCTCAATGGACATCGGCTTTAAGATGGCATCTGCAGTCTGTTGCATCTTTGTCCAGTAACAGCTTCAGTTTTATGCTAAGCAAGCTGGATTTGTTCCATTGTGTGTGCACTGGTCCCAGTGTATCAGCGTGGTTGGATCTGAGGAGGTGCAGCAGCAGAACACCCCATCTGCTCACTGACTTTGAGCAGGATGTTGAACTTCTAACCAGCGGCACTTTGCATTCGTTCATCCAGCCCTAACAGCAAGTGAGGTACATCCCAAGCTTACCCACACTCCTGCAGTGGCACAGACATGCCGTATGCCTGTGTGATGAGGTGGTTGCGAAATGGCGCTTGGAACATCCTCATGCTCTGATTAATTGCCTTTAACGACTCTCTGTTTTCGCAGCAGTCACTGTGGGGTGCTCACTGCCTTCCCATTTGGTGCGTGTGGTGTCATGTCCCAAAGTTCTCCTGACAAAAGGCAGCTGCTGCCCCAGCATCCCCCATCTCAGTGCTCCCGGTGCCCGGCATTGTGCAGTGTGGGTGCAGGCTTTGCAGGCAGGACCCTGACTTGTCGCTGCTGTGGGGGGTTCCCTGCCCTCAGCAGCTGCTGCAGATCCGCTCCCAGCTTGGCAGCTGTTCCTGGCAGGCTTACTTTCTGCACAGCCAGCATTTCTTCCTCTCGTTTCTTGGCCTCCAGTTAAGTGCTATTTATAGGTCATCAGCAAGTGGAGCCTTTTCATGGCAGTGTAATAGCCAAGCAGTTCTTATACATTATAACTCATGTGAGAAATCCAAGCGAGGGCTTTGTGTCTGGTTTTCCCATGTTCCAGCACCCATAGGCCTCTTATGCACAACGTGTAGCTCGATTCATAGTGCATCTCTCAACCCCCCCCTTGCTCTGTGCTGGCTGGCAGCTTACTTTTGATGCCTCTTTGTAGTCCCTTACCTGTTCCCATATATTGGGATAACGCGTTATCATTGCTCTAATGTAGGCACAGCTGGTTGAGATGCTACGTCATGAGGAGTTAAGTTCAATATTAATGCAGTTGTAAGATGTTTAGGTAAATCTGTGCTTTTGTAGAAACCCCTTGTTTGAATGAGTAATCTCAAAAACAAGTCAAGAATGTCTTTTATAAAGGATCCAGGCATGCTCTGAAAGCTGCATGGCCACCATCCTGCTCTTCCCTGAACATGGGAAGCTGAGGTGTTGAGGTTGAGCGTGTTGCCTGAAGACACAGGTGACAGGAGTAAAGGAAGTGCATCTCGTCTGATGTAAGGTAGCAGACACGTGTTTTGAGGATGGCTTTAGTAACTGGGAGGTATTGACTCATTGCAGCCATGCTGAAGTCCCTGACACCGTAGGGATGTGACAGACAAGTCACTAACGGGCATGAGTAGCCTCTTAGTTAGGGAATCTCACATAGATGTACAACAGATCAGTCCAAAATGGCATTGAGCACTGAAGTGCTGCTAGCATTTGTTCTGCCTGTGCCCCTTTCTGCCAGCAGGATGTCCATGCAATGAAATCCTTTCCTGTTTGGGGCACCTTGCTGGGGTACTGACCACTGTGGGGATCTGATGAGGAGCCAAAAACAGAGAGGGAATGGCTTGTGGCTGCCAAGGCCAAGGCAAATCTAAATGTGACAGAACAGGCACCCGGCTGATAGACTGAACTAAATGTGGCTTTAGGTATTTTGATTTGTCTGTATCTGCATGGGCTTATCAATCTCATGTTTGATCTGCTCTCAGTTTCAGGCTGAGAGACCTCCAGGCACATCTGTAATTACAGGCAAATTTGGTTCCTCCTTGGCTTACTTATTTAGACACCTACCAGGGAGAGTGGAGATAAGCCTTTTTCAGATTGAGGGCTGGGGTGTGAGTGTTGAGATGGACTTTCTTTGCTCTGAAGTACTTATTTTCAGGTAAACCGCATCCTGTGCTTTGTTTGAAACTTGCAGTGCTGTGTTGGATGTTATCTCAAGAGCTGAATCCCAGCACAAGCCATGCTGAGGATGCAGTGCTAAAGCAGTGCCTTACACAGAAGCCTCAGTATTGAAGGATTTCATCCCTTCAGTGCTGGGCAGATAATCACTGTTTTGTCTCTCTGGTGTCACTCAGGATGTCCGGACAGGAGCTGGGGAGTGGCTGTGTTGTTGTTGTGGTAGGGGAAAGCTGGACCTGCTCTCAGTGACTCCTCCACGTATGCAGAGCCATGTCCTCGTTATCGCTTGCAGAACAGGCTCCTTCAAAACAACCTGAAATGACACTGCTCCCAGAGCTGCTTGCATAATGGAAGATCTTGATGAACTGATTGCTGTGTTACTGAAAACAAGCTGTAATCTTATTAGTAAATTGTAGTAGTGACATCTTAACTATTCTCACTTGCGCTCTAGATACCTTCAAGTATGTCAGCCCTTAGATATGAAGTCCTTGCTAAAAGGCCTCAGTACAAACACAGGTGGGGTTTGGCAGCGTGGCTTTGTTTGAGGGGTATCCTCTGAGATGGGCTGTGTGTCAATGACAGCTATAGGAGCAAATCCCCTATGGTCAGAGATATGCAAAGATACACCAGCAGTGGCAGTTTGCTCCTGAGATGACTTTGATTCTGGTTCTTCTAAGCCTTGGCCTAGTTAAGCTAGTGAAAGTAAAGCATGCTGGGTGTCTATTGGGTGAGTTTCTGTTCATCTTTGCCACAGTAATTTGATAATTAGTCTGTCTTGTCTTTTCTGGTCTGCTCTAAGAAGCTTGAATAGCACTCCAGTATTGCTCTTCCACTTTGTGGATGGAGGGGTTGGAGCGAGTTGGCATCTTGTTCTGGAAACTGCTAACAAAGCCTGAGGGACTGGGAGGATGAGAATCAGTCTTTAGAGCTGGACTTTGAGGATTTGAAACTTTCATGTGGCTTCTGAACTGACTCTCTTCTGTTTGTAGTAAAGGTATGGAGCTTGTGCCCACCAGACATCTCTTGTGTTATACTTGCTATCCATGGGCTGGAAATGGTAGTTCTGAATGGCACAGCTGATTCTGTGTGTGCTTCATCTGAGTTTTTGACAACTGCACTGATATCTTTCAGCCAGGTTCTGTTATTGAATTAATATTTATGTATTTGGAAGCTTAAATCTCGGTCTTTCTTTCAATTCTTTAAGTAAGATCTAAATACCGGTACAGAAGACTTGTGGATTTTCTGTTCTTTTTTCCCCATGCTCCCATGTGTTGTTTCTTGATACCTTTCTCCTACTGCTTGACTTTAAACAAGAAAATGTATCACACTGTGGACTGTGATGGTCTGACCTTCTGAGTTCTTCTGCTGGATTTGAACTGCTTGCTCAGGAACTTGCAAGCAAATTACAGAGGGGCTTTTTCCTGCACACACATACTTTCTGCTTTTGTTCTGTTTCCTTTGTGCTCCCTGATTGTTTTTGACCTTGCAGTAAATGGAGGGCTGGGAAGATGTGCGTGTTTTCTGACGTTAGCATATTTTTGTTCTCCAACTCAGCTTCTTTATCTGTCAGAGCATTGCAACCAGTTGATAAAATAATTTCTCACTTTTTTTTTTCCTTCCAGAAGAGTTTGTGTTTGGTGCCAGGGTTCTGAAGTGCGCTGATGTGACTTAGTGTGCTGTTTCTCTTGAAGGTTAATTCAGGCTCCTTCCATCTATTTCTTTATTTCATGTGTGTCTTTGTTCGTACTCCAAATCTTGGGAAATGTCCTTAAAACTTGGTGCTGGTGTGCCTTGTATAAATATAATCCTGTCCATGTTGCCTCTTTTACACCCAAGCTTTTGTCTGGAAACAATATGAAAGAAATTCCATTTTCTTCACATATCACCTTCTGTTTTGTATGAAATACTTAGAAAGAACCTTCTCTATTTGTTCATCTTCTTGGGAGGTATTTTTGCAAGGGAAGGAGAGGTTGAGCAAGCAGTGAAGTACCCTGGGCAGCCACAGGTCTTAGAGAAGGTCTCTGAGGGGCGTGATTCAAGCCTGGAATGAGCAAATGCATAGCAACAGTGTTTATTTTATTTTGATATTCAAGAGGGCTCAGAGTTGCACGAGTGTTTATGGTATATTTGCAGTGTGTTGACAGTATCTAGGAGCAGATCAAGACCTACTCTGAGATTTCATATTGTAGTCCAGGACTGGTGAACCACCATTGCTCAGTTGGCCTTTATTAAGGGCTACCAATGTTCCAAATGTTACAAATTTAGATTTGTAGAAGAAATGAGAAAATGCACCATAGGAAGTCTGTGCCAGTCAGTGTTGATGTCTCATAACTGCTGGAAATGCTGTTAAATCAGGGCTGGGTGTGTTAGATGAGACAGCTGGATGAATTTGGAGCCCCACTTCAATCAGTCCATCCAGCAAGAGCAGGGGATTGCGCTGGGATGGTCAGTATTGCACTGGGATAGTTGGCTTTGCTAAGGTCATTCCTTTATGGGTGCCCTAAGCTGGATCTTTCTACCCAGTCCATTTTTTGCTGGGTTAATTTTTAAAACTATAATGTTAAGCTTTTTTTTTTTTTTTTTTTTTTCATGTGCATCCGAGTGAACTTGATTATCCCACTTACTCATTGCCCAGTTGCAACTGAGCAATTAACCTTTTAAGCCAACAATCTACACTTTAAATCTAAACTGTTGCTATGCTTATACGTCATAGACTGCCCTCCGTTGACTTGGGAATGCAGTGAGGAAGAACAGTCTCTTAGGTGCACTGAATCTCAAATGAGCCTTCCACTTGGCTGGCTGGGTTTGTAAAGCAGCATGTTCAGGAAAAAAAAAAACAAAAAAAACATAGACCAGAAAATAAGGTATTTTCTAAATGTTAAGGCCCCATTTTTTGCTTTGGTGTTGCTCTTCAAGACTGGAGCGATAGTGTTTGCTTGGGGTGTGTGGAGTTGGGCTGTGGATCCTGGTAATGCTGTGTAGAGCTGCTTTGTGCATCCTGCACACTGGTGAGATAGAGTTCAATGCATCACTCCACAGAGACATTGAGAGAAAAATGTTACGATGGCTTTTGGGTTATTCAACCTACAGGTGGTTCAGAAATGGCTCTCCTACAGTGTGTGGTTACCAGGGGTGCTTCTATGTGCAGGAACTGCCATGTGATGTGAATTCCCAACAGTGGAAGGAAGGAAGTTAACAGTGCATGGTACAGAAGCACAGGATGGAGAGTACAGGAGTGCTTACAGCAATTCACTGTAGTCTAACAAAGCCACGTCCCTGGATCAGTATTACACTGTACTGATATGGACCTAAAGTGCTGGTGGGTCAGAAATAACTGCTGGGTGGCAAAAGTACTGCCCGATGATTTGGTCTGTAATGATGTTGGGACCCTTCTCAGACATACACCACATTGCCACAGCTACGTGTGCTGCAGGCTTCCTGCTGAGCAGGCACTTGATGAGAGCTGCTGCTTGGTTCTTGGGCAGGTTCTGCCAACCTGGATGTCAATTTTGCTTTGGCCTGAAACCATGGAGATCTCTGAGATGCTGGACAAGCCTGCTTTGAATGGGCTGAGCATGGAGGAAAAGCACAGGATGCAGCTACTTAGATCCATAAGATCCCACCCACTATAGTATAGTGAAGCATCTTATGACAAGAAGAGTAGTTATGTGCCTGCTAAATGCTCTTAGCAGAACAATCAGGGCAGCCTGTGAGACAGTTCCTTAGCCTGCTCAGTATTATGCCCTGAGAGACTGCTCTTCAGTGCACATTTGGCCGCCGTGGTGCTCCTGGTACTGATACTGGCCAAAACTGGGTTCCTTGATATGATCAGAAATCCTCCTTCTAATCTCTTGTTGCAAGTGATGATTTCCTGTGGCTGTCATTTAATAACATTCTAATGGGATATCATGGCAATGTTACATTGAAATGGGCTTTTTGATGGTAGCAAGATGGCTTTGTTTAAACCTGATCCTCTTGAGGGAAGGCTGTCAGCCTATGCAAGGAGACGCAGAGGAGTATTAAAAGATGAAGAGTTAATAGAAGACAAGTGATCAAAAATTCTGCTTCCTAATCTTAACTGTAACCACCTCCAAACTCCTTATCCTAATGGATAAAGATTCAGATGCAAAGTTGAAAGGGAAAAACATGATTTGGGATGGTAGATGTATTAGAACTGCAAAAAGTGGGTGTGAACTGTGGGGGTTGAAAAGAAATAAAGATCTTGGTTGGAATATTGAAATGCTCTGTCAGGCTGTAGAGTGGAATCTCAGCTGCAAGGCTGTTATTTGGATACCCAGGAGCAGGGAGGAAAAGAAGATGGGGTTGGATAATAAACCAATGGGGCACCTCTGCCCTCGTCAGAGCTGGGCTGTATCATCTAAGTGCTCTTTTCAATCTTTAACTTTTGTGTCCCTGTAAAACAAACAGAAGACTTTTTAGCTGTGTTCTCAGTGCTTTTGCCGGCTCCAGATGTTCCTGCAGTGATGGTTATCGCTTTTGGTTTGACCTTTAGCAGAGAGAGGCTGCTTACATGCTTGTAAGAAAAATGCAGGCACAGTGTGCAGGCACACGTGTAACCAGAAGCACAGAGTATCCTACAACACGTGCTGTCCAGTTGCTAGGTCTTCAAATTTAGTATTTTAAGGCTTGAAATGCTTCTTATAACTTAGTGGCAGAGCTGATAGTAATGGCTTTCCAGCATTAAGGGAACTTAAACTTTCCAGGTATTTTGCCACTGATAACTTTCTTGGTCCTTCTTGATCCAGGAGGTGAAATTGATTTGAGTGGTGGTGTTGCCATTATGGTTTTTCAAGGCATAGAGCTTGATCTGTTTTTCTGCCATGCAACTGGAAAGCAGTTCTGCTCTGTGTTTGGTGGCCTTGGCTGTTCATAGATACTCCTGGTAACGTTTTTCAAACCAACCAGTGTTGCTGCAGTGTGTAATTTCATGAACTGTGTATCATAAGTTGAGCCACAGAGGGTTTACATAAGTAGGGCACGGTTGTCCCTTCCTTATTTTTTCCTTGTCTTTTAAAAAGCTGCACAGCAGGATTTAAACGAGTTACAGCCCTTTGAAGAGAATTAAAGTTAGTTTTAGGAGAGGCGTTATTTTATTAAATAATGAGAAACTCACAACTTCCTACAGAAAGGCTGAGTCCTGCTCTGGGACTTTGGCTGGCTGTGAATTAATCAGCGGGACAAGAAGAAAATGCTGTACCTTTGTGTTTCTGAGGACTCTTCTACTGCTTTGTAGCCAAAAAATCTGGTCTGGGCAGGAAAAAAGGGCCTCAAACATCTGAGCTGTTTATTGCATGAGCTGAACTGCAGTGTATGGAGCTGCGTCTGGTTTTGCATAAGGGCGATGAGCCTCCCGAGCTCGCTGTGCTGAGTCTGGTTGCCTTCAGACTTGCTGGATAAGCAGAGCATGTGTGTGTGAAGCTGGAAATGCCTTGGCTGTGAGTGCAGTGTATGTGCAAACTTGTAGGGGGATCCTGGAAGCGAGGTTGGGAATGACGGGAGGTATCTCAGGCTGCTGGAAGGACAGCATAGGGAAATTTGTGCTGGTACTGTGTCCTCCTGTGGGTCTGGACAGTTGGTATCTCCCCTTCTCTGGAGGATTTGATCTCAACCTTATTTCCAAGCACTAAAAAAAGAAGTCTAGCACTTACCTCTGTTTGGCTGCAGCTATTTAACAATGAACATTGATGTATTGTGAATGCCTACCTGAATCACGTGTCTCTTAATCTCTCTTCCTTATCTCTTCCTCTCTCAGTACCAGAAACTGTCCTTGCAAAATGAGCCAGCTTCCTCAGAAGAGCCCTTTGGCTTCCCCATTGTTGGAGGACACGACTTCCAGGGTAGACAACTTGCCAATGGAGAGCTTTTGGCTGGAAGTAGAGAACATTAAACAGAGCACTGAAGCCGAGCAAGAGGAATGCAGCCTTGCAGATGTCAAAACACAAGAGGGTAAGTTGCCAGAAACATTGGGAGCGAGGGGAGGAAGGAAGGTATTCATCTCCAGAAATTCTCTTGTGTACCTGAGTGATTGAAAAACTTGTTGGCACACGGTTACACATCACCTATCAAACCATAGACCCATCTATATAGAGATGTATATTTTTTTCATTGGAGGATGATTAATCCCCTGCAGAAAAGGAGTGCTGGCCTCATCTAGTTTCAGTTTCCAATAAAATAAAAGAATAAAAAGCTGACTATGAAGACTGAAAAAGTCTGGAGCCTCGAATATATTTAAAGCCAAGCAGCTGGCACTACGCATGGGTGCCCTCCTTGGGAGTTAGTTGTGTGGTGAGCACGCTTTGACTGCCAGCAGCATTTAGGAGGGGTTGTTTGTGTGTGTGGTTCTAAGACTTCACCACAGTGGCTTTTACAAGAGCTGCTGTTGTGGAAAGCAGACTTCCTCCTGTGATTCATTGTTCAAAGAACCATCATAAATGCCCAGAATGACTTGGATACATCCACACGTGGTCTTGCTGATCATTGTTTTTCACTGTGCCACCACTTCTTGTACATGGGATGTTGCTAATGGGTTTTCTGTAGCATCGATGTGATTTCAAAACCCTGAAATACCTGGAACCTGGACCAGTTGCCTTCTGACATAAGAAGTATAGCACCCTGTGGTGTTGTGAGAGCAATGAACTATGAGAACCAAGTGGTCCTGTGGATTGGGGTCACACATTGCCTGTGTGCATTGTGGGCTGTGACTGCAGCTGTGGTTCTGGCCTGGAGAGGATCCATGTGTGTAATGGGAAGTGTGTGAGTGAATGGAAGTCCTAGTGTGATGCCCTTGGGAAGGGCAAACAGTTGTCCTGGGATCATAAAGGGGCCTGGAGAATGGGGAAGGAAGGCAGTCTGTGTTGACCGCATTGAGCAAGGCACTGTGAACTTCAAGGCTCACTGCCATTGTCCCCACATAAAGGATTTAAGCGCTTTAGAACTGAAAGAGATAAAGAAGTGACTCAAACTGAGCGCATCAGGGAGGAGACTCTGGAGAAGCAGCCCCATGCCATTAGATGAAAGGCTGTCTAGGATATCCGAAATACTGATATGCTAGAGGCAATCTGTTAGCTGTGTGTAAGCAGGGACACAAGGAAGTTTCCTTTAATGCTGTGTGTTAATCTCATAGGTAAGAGCCAACTGGTTAATCAGCAGTTGTAACCAGACAGACTCGAAGTAATGCTCCGAGTCACGAAGCCTTCCTAGCAGGCTGAGGAAGGAGTGTGGTGTGCTCGGCCTGTGGGCACCTTTGGGAAGGAGTTCAGTCAAATGTACGTGGTGCTCAAAGCGTGAGTAGTGAGGGGATCCTTGAGGCTGGTGTACATGCAGGGAGCTGGGCTTGGCTGGTGCCTTCTGGCTTTCATGTCTTTGCAGTCTCTGGCTGGAGTGCTGGCAGGTGGCAATGCAGCATGGATGCTCTGAGCCAAAGGCATATTGCCCTAGAAGCTGTGCTGGGGCAGCAGCTAGCAGCTCTGTCTGGAGGTGGTAAGGCTCAGCGTGACAAATCCCTGATTGCAATCTCAAAAAGGAGACGGTGTGGAGGCTGCGTGGAGATAAGGCATTGCAAAAATGATGACCCAGTTGGAAATGTTGGTCTCCTGTGTGATCTCTGTCAGGGGTGGCACAATAGGAAACTGCCTGTGACCAGTTGTTAGGAGGCAGGAGTGCAGCCTGGCAGAACTGGGCCAGCAGGAAGGTGTTGGTGTTTGCTGCTTGTGGCCTCCCCTACACACGAAAAGGAGCATTTCCCTTTTTCTAGAAGCAATGTAGTTCTTCCCTAGCTGTCTGTTCCTGCTGGCTCTGTGATCTGTTGGCACAGCAGATTGACTGTGTGTGGTGGTGGCACTGAACTATCTGTTGTTACCCTTGTAATGTATAGTCACGTCTGAGAAGTGTTTGCAAAGGCTGATTCTCCTCTTCCTTTGCAAAACAAGTGGGAAGTTTCTCTTAATATTCCATCTGATGTTGCAGAATGTTTGGCTGTCCTTCGGTTTTTCTGAAGTGGAACATAATTATCATGACAGATTCTGGTTTTGGTTAGCTCGTGTTTCGTATAAGTTCTTGTAAATAGTTTTGCATATTTATTCCCAGTCTTGTCTCCCCAAGCGTTGCTTATCTGGATCCCACAAAGCAAATGTTAACAGCCCTCCAGACTTCAATCTGCAGCCAAAGTTTATGGACTTCTTAGTTCAGGCCTGCTCCACTCTGGCTTTCCTCTTCTCCCCATAAATAACCTATTTGAATTGTTTCCCTTTGTGCTACTGGTAAACATATACAGGCCAAAAATACTAAGTGGATAAATTAACATCTGAGGTGCTTTGGCATCGGGGGGGTATTAGGATGTCCGATTTATGGTCTTCTGGTTGGTATTGTGTATTGCATTAGTTTCCTGTTATGACTGGATTGGGAGATCCAAGCTATACACCAACTTCCTGTAGTTCCCAAGGAAAAAAATAACTGAGAAATCTTTTGCACTTCTGTGAAATCAGGGAAGTAGGACAAAGATCTGTACAGGGAGAATTCCTACACAGCTGTAATGCTAGAGGAAATATCATTTTCCTTCAGGAAGGAATGGGAATGAACTATTCTCTTCCAGTCAGTTCAGTTGTGGCTTTTCTTTTTCCCAGTGTGACCTTAGAGCTGTGCTGGAGCTGCCTGCAGTGAATGAATGTGGTGCATAGAACTGAAAAGGGGCACAGGCCCTCTGGTGTTCACTCTGTAAAAGCTGAAGGCAGCTCCTAAATTGCTTCATTTATCCCTGGATTTCAAGTAACTGCCTTGCTCAGGGCGCTTTCTCACTTGCACAAAAGGTGCATCCGATAAAGGGGAGGCATCCTTCTGTGTTTGAAGTGCGGCTTTATATTGAAGAATGGAGTGAAGTGAGCTTGTTAGAATAATGCTGCTGTTACTGTCTCGAGGCTTCACTTTGGAACAGGAGTGGTCTTTAATTTTAGCTTTGAATAGACATAAAGTGAATGTGTGGAGTAAGAATAATACTTCTGCTGTTGTCTGTGTGGGTAGCAATGCGCTTAAAGGTGCAACACAGTAAGATAGTGATGGTGCATATAAATGAAATAAGATCTTAGAGAACAGCTGTGGCATCCCACTGTGGCACCCAGTGATGTCTTGCTGCCCCCTGGGGAGGGAGGGGCTCAGCATTCTGGTTTGCTGGTGTTTCAAGTGCTCAAATTGCTTTTCTTTCTCTTCTTGCTCCCCCTCCTCATCCGTTGCCTCACAGAGGGAGAGGCTGAAGCAGAGTGGCTCCAGGACGCGGGGCTGTCAGACCTCATTGGGGACCATGCCTCAGAAAATGACAACGCGCTGCTCTCCACCCTGACGAAGACCCAGGCTGCTGCCGTGCAGCGAAGGCTGGACACCTACTCCCGCTCACGGAGGAGGAAGAACAAACCTCCTGTGAGGGATGTCAGAGACATTTTTGGAGTGGCCGGCTCTGGGGTACGTTGGCTGATTGAGTGGAAGCTCCTGAAGGGCTCTGTTGCCCTGTGGTAGCTGCCTTGGCCATCTGGTCCAGGGCTGCTTTCATTTCCAAGGCTGATAGCTTCATCTTTTATACTGATATGAAGCTGAGATTGTGGAAATTCTGCATCTAGGTTGCAGCACTGAGAAAGAATTGCTACAAACAGCACAGTTTCCTATCTTTTTAGAGACTTCTGGACAGCTGCACAGCACCTCCAGCACCACAGCCTTGTGGAGCACTGATGTCATTTGGAGCCCTCTTGTGTTTCCTCCATCCTGGTGCCATTTAATTCCAGCTGCAAGGATGTCTTAAGTCCTTCAACTGAAATTCAGCAAGTTTGTATAACTTGCACATTAAATAGAAGCATGTTGTACCAGGTATCATATAGGAACAGAGATTTCTGAACTCGTAATCTTACATGCTTGCTAGGTTGCTAATATTTGCACTTAGAAGTCAGAACAACTAAATCCAATCCAGTATTTGGAAGTGACTTTTTGGTGCAACTTAGCTACAGATGCTAAATGAATTGGTGTTCTTCATGGTAAGCTCATCAGTTGTGTGCCCACTCTAAGCATACAGTACATCATCTCTGCAGATCAACCCTTCTGTCAATTTGTGATGACTTATTGCAGGTTTCTTTTATCTCAGTTGTCAGTCAACAACTTCTCTGTATTATGAACTGGTTCACAGAATGTGGCTTTGGTAACAATATATTTCCTTGTGTTCTGGCTGGCTCCAGTGAAAGCAGGGTTTTTAATAATAGAGTTTACTGCCAAATGCCTCCTTAAGCATTTAAAAATGCGCTTTAGACCTGACTAGGTAGTTTATCATAAAGCCTTAGTGGGAAGCTTTTAGGTGCTGATGTTTGCTTCTGTGTTGTTTTGCATGAAGGAGATCTTGTGGTCAAAGGCAGTGAGCAGTTCCTATGGAGTTTGGTTGGTACTCTTCGCTTTGCACTGCTTTAATAAAAGGAACAAAATCAGCTGCACATTATCTGAAATCATAGATTAGTTTAACAGCATGGGAAGTCATCTGGTCAACTGTTGTCCATCTGCCCTTCAAGTCACCTAATTGCTATTTATTCAATAACTGTTAATTTCAGAGCAATCCTGCAGTCCTGAGCTCAAGCAGCATTTTCTTAAAGGTGTTTTTTGTGTGGTTTTGTTTTGTTTTTCCTCCCCAAATCAAGTTGTTGTCATAATGACTTCTGTCCTGCCTTGTTTAGACGAGTACATTGCGGTTTGCTTTTCAGGAGCTGGTAACAGAAAAAGAGGAGCCCAGCCCAGACCTGCTGCTGCACAATATACGGACTTCCAGTGTTCAGAAACGTAAGAAGGAATTTTTCAGTGTGGAGTAGGGTTGGAAGGGAAGCAGGATCTGAAGCGGAGCTGCAACTGGAAAAGAAGTTCTAATATTTGGGCTCTGAATTTGAGGAGCTCTGTTTCTGTTTTTGAAGGCTATTACCATTAAGTAATGTGTATTACTTTATATAATGCTGCTTGCTGTCTGAGACTGCAGAAACATTGTGTTTTTCTTTTAAATACATGCTTATCCACAGCTGTGGGTTCAGTATTACTTCTCCAGCATGTAGTGTTGCTAAGAATTATCACTCGAGGTGATGCTAAATCATCAGCAAAGCAATTAAAAGATGCAAAGGAAACGATTCTGGCAAAGAGCAGGTGAAGTTCTATGAACAACATACAGAATTGCATAAAAAGTTGGCCATATTATGTCATTTAATTCCAGCCAATACTCATGTTTTACCATTGACCTGGTGATTACGTTAATGGCTTTAAACTAGTCTTACTTACCTGGTTGATCAGTCACAGGGCTGTGCTATGACAGCACTCTTTTCAAATGCTAATATGATCCTTGTTACCAAAAGTGATTATCCCCAAATCTGTTTAAAACTGCTATCTTAATGCACTTGCTTTCTGAGCTTCACCTTTTAGCTTTTTGAACTTCAAGACGTTTTCTCCTCTGTAGCAGAAGCCCAGGATTACTCCTGCACAGTTCGAAACCCTGGAAAAGAGGAGGTGTTCAACATGGATGTTGCCTACTCAGAGCAAGCAGCTGTCCTGCTCAAAGGGTCATTCCTGCCTGAATCTAAAAGAATAAAGGATGGGAATGTGCTAACTGTAAGTGTAGGAATTTTCTGTGTTAAAGCTTTGTTAGGTCATCTTGCCTAGAATGGTGCAAGGTGTTTGATTGGATTTTGGTAACATCCTTTGTGGTGGTGTTGCAACGTGTCTCTATTGCTTTGTCTTACTTACCAAAGGTTTTCTTCTGCAAATGTACTGGATGGCTTGCAAGGTTTGAGCCAATAGGAATGGATATCCGGCTTTCATTAATTTAGAAATCTGGGATCTGAAATATGTTTAATACTGAATAGAAGATAGGTTTCTTGAGCTGTGGGTTGAGTAGCAGTACAAGTCATTCTGGTTATTTGTCTAGTGTTGCAAATGGGAGAATGCGTAGATAGCTGGTTAGTGGTAAGCAATGGTAAGAAGGCAACAAAAATTGATAATTGGAAGGGTCAGGAATGCTGCTTGTACTGAACCTTTTGTGTGTGTTTTCCTTTAGAAATTTAAGATCCCCAAGGGCAGACTAGGAGTGACCAGGATTGGAGATCTATCTGCTCAGGACATGAAGAAGATCCCCACGCTGGCCCTTATTGAACTAACAGCTCTTTGTGATGTTCTAGGCTTTGAATTGAAGAGAAACAAGGCAGCAAAACTGAAAACAACAGGTCAGTTATATGTTGTCTTGAATATATATATATATATATATATTTCCCTTCAATACATGCCTTTTTTAACATTGAGGTCTTCTTATAAGTTTGGATTTCAAGCGTTCAAGCAGAGAGGGTGTTTGATAAGAAACCTTGTGACAGTTGTTTATGCCTTGATCAGTTTCTTCTGGAATCACTGGGTTGTGCTACCAAGACCTATAGCTCCACATTTACCTCTATCACATCCACTTGTCCTATCAGCTGTTCCTCTTTTTCTCCAGTGCTTACAAAATGTGCTATCTTAGTCTGCAGTGCTGGAAGTATCATTGACACTATTATTAATGGTGGTACAGACTGAAAACATGTTGTTTCTGTTGTAGAGAAAAAACTCTTTGGAGTCCCACTCAACACTTTGCTGGAGAATGACCAGAAACTTCTCCCCAACACTAAGGTCCCTCTCTTACTCCAGGCAGTAAGTTGTATTATCATTTCACTCTCACTTCTGATGCTCAGAGCCAGAAAGCCTTTGAGGCCCTTTGACTTCTCATCCTCTTTACCTAAGAGCTTTCTTTTTTTTCCCCCCTTTTAATAGCTGCTGTCCTGTTTAGAAAAGAGAGGACTTGAAACAGAGGGCATTTTGAGAGTTTCTGGGTCCCAGACTAGAATCAAGGTATGAACTCTTTACTTACTCTTTGAAAACACTGAATGTGATGAGGAAACATGTTGCTGGAACCAGTATCCAACAAGAGTCTAACCCAGACTGCTTGTGTTCCTTCTCTGTACAATTAGAAATGTCCATTACTAGGAAATCTGGGAATATCTGCGCTGGGGTATCTGCAGTCTTTTGACCCAATGGGTTCAGCTGTAGAATATAGAATGTCTTCTGAGGCATGTAATACTTCTTTTAATTGTTATTTCTAGAGCCTGGAACAGAAGCTAGAAAGGGACTTCTATAGCGGCCTTTTCCGCTGGGATGAAGTCCACCAGAACGATGTATCTGGGCTGCTGAAGAGATTCATAAGAGAACTGCCTGCCCCACTGCTGACAGCAGAATATCTTCCAGCTTTTGCTGCTGTGCAAAGTGAGTCCCTCTTTGGCTGTTTTATATCAGCTTTTTGGGTTTGTGCTTTTTCTGGCCTGGGGATCTCCTGCCAGGTGTGCTGTTAGCATGTGGACTGGATAGGAATACAGAGCAGGACATGCACTGCTACCGGATGAACTCACTTTGTGAGGTGTGACATGTACTTTTATGTGTATATCTCAGAGTCTTTGTTGCTATTGCTTGGGTATATGGACAATTTTTATGCAGGAATATTGTCTTAAACAAATTATGTTGCTTCATTTGAGGCTGCAATGTGACTCGGAAACACAGTTCTGTTTTCAGTAGGAGCTGTGTCAGAAACCAGAATCTTGTTGCTTTCCCTTTGTAGATATTCCAGACCTGAAGCAGAGGTTGCAGGCTCTGAACCTCCTGATCCTAATTCTGCCAGAGCCCAACAGAAACACTCTAAAGGTGAGTCTTGATTTACCTGGAAAACCCATGTTTTCCTTCCATGTGTTCATTCTCAGATCTCTATCAGCTTTTAAAAAGGGGGATATAGATTATGTATGTTAAGTTATTAGGTTTCATTTCACTGACTTGAAATGGGAACCCGTGATGGGGCAGGGGGGATCTGGAGGCAGCAGGCAGGTTTCCAGGCTGGGCAGTGAACATAAACCATAAGCACATCTGCCTTCGGGGTGCAAACAGAAGAGCAATGGGAATCCATGTGGTCTCGGAGGGATTTTTACACCATGTCTGGAAATGTATCTAAATTATCTAGAAAAGATACTGCCTGGATGTTCTCAGCAATTGCAACTCTAATTTCTTGATTGTTATTAGGAATGAATAACTTGAGTCTCTGCTCTTCTCTTTAGGCTCTACTTGAATTTCTCAGCAAAGTAGTTTCCAGGGAGAACAACAACAAAATGAATCTCTGGAACGTTTCCACAGTCATGGCCCCAAACCTCTTCATGCACAAAGGGCTGCCAAACAAGATTCCTGAAGGGAAGGAGAAACAGCTGGCAGAGGGGGCAGCTGATGTGGTGCGGATGATGATCCATTACCAGGATTTGCTCTGGACAGTGAGTTTCATGAGCTTTGCAATATGGTGCAGTAGTGGCTTGTTCTGGCTGGAACTGGGGTAAGGGAAAGGGTAGTATTGGACATTCCAGAGGAGTTCAGTGTTTGCAGGCCAAACCTGTGGCTGCAGTCCAAGGCTGCCTGTTTTCAGGGTATATGGATGTTTTGTCTATTTAAGGAGGTCATTTGTCTATTTAAGGTCATAAAGGGGTGATTGGGTTTTGAAGTGGCATTCACATCTCTGCTTGGATTGCTTTAATTCCTATTTTCTCCCTTCTTTGCTGCTCAGGTCTCCTCTTTTCTGGTAGCTCAAGTGAGAAAACTCAATGAGAGCAATAGTAAAAGGTATCAGTTCTGTGACAAAAGGTTAAAAAATCTGCTGCGGAAGATTCATGCTGATAAAGACAAAGTGGAAAAGAATCAAGTGGAGGTGAGATAAGACCTGGAAGAACAGGCTCCTTTCATAAGTGACAAATATTTTCTCTTTAAAATCCTTTCATGAGAGCACAGGAAATCTTAAGGAGTGATGCTTTGTATATAACAAGAGGGAGAAAAATCTGCAGAACCATGAGAAGAGGCTTCCAAATTCTTCAGCCCAAGTTGTACCCAGCAAAAACTGATTGAGTACACCTGAATTAGCGTCAGCCTGTAGCAGCTAGGTTACATTATGCAGTGCTGGATGTTAGATATCAGTAGCAGTGTTGGTGATGCTGGGACATCCAAGGATGTGAGCAAGATGAAGCCTGCAAGTAGGAGTAGGGGGGTTCAAATCTGCAGAGCTGAAGAAGAATTTGTGTTCTCACAAGCCAACACATCTGCCACTCCTCTGTACCACTTGGCATACTGAAGAGTATGCCCCCAATTAGCCTGGTTAAAGATCTGTGTCACTCTTGAAGGTGCTGAGTGAAGGCACAATCGTCTTGTTATGCAGTTGTGTTTTTATAGAAGATCTAGATCTGCAAAATTATCTTGCGCCAGACCAGACCCAATTGGAATGGTTCAATGTTCTGTACAAAAGCTTTGCAAAGGTGGTTCATGGAAGAGCTGATGAAAATAGTTTGGACAAAAATGACGCTCAAACTCCATTCTGTAGCAGTTCAGTTCTTCCCTTCTGAAATTACCTCTGGTTCTAACGTAGTCTGTAAGACTTCTCTACTCCCTGAGCTCCTATTCCTGCTTTTTAAATTTCCAGAGAAATCTTATCAGATAATGGAAAACGGGTTTTTAAAATATATTCTAAACTCTGTAATTTCATCAGAGCCTGTAAGTGCCAGTACCGTGTCTGAACAGCAGAGAGCACCAGAACACACTGATCGAGATCAGTGCTTTGCTCCCCAACCACTACACTGATAAACTATAAACTGGCTCCTTTATGATGCTCACCTTGATGCATCCTTTCTCTGGTATGTGAAATAACAAACATAAATGCTATGTAAAGCTGGCTGGGTGCATTTCATTCTTCACATTCTCCAATCTGCATTGACACTTGATGTTTTTGCCAATAACAAAGTATTGTTTTAAGCACTTTACTCTCTTTGGTTCTGCTTCCCTTGTTCAGCCTTCCAAGGTTGTGAAAGTCCACGCTTCACTTCTCCTGAAGGATTCCCTTGAGGTGCATCTGAACAATGCTACGAGAGTTGCTGATGTCCTGAGGCAGTTTCAGAAGAACCTGGGCCAGAATGGCTGGAATATTGTTAACACGGTCAACCTCCTCAAGTGGTCAGTGGCTTTTTCTCTGCTTATTAAAAATATATAAGTATCAGGTCATGTAGTGACTGTATTTTCTGCCCTCTAGTAGAGCTAACATTGAGCTGTTAGACTGCTCTCTGTCTTATAAATGGTATATTGGGTAGGGCAGGCATATATTAGTTCTACTGAGTGGTTCTATCACAGTGCTCAAGCTGGCAGCAGGTTGAACTTGAGGTAGTCCTGCCTGCTCTGCTGGAAGACAGCAGTATGTGAAATGCTTTGGGGGAGAAAGAAAAGTGGAATAACGTTGACCCTGCAAAAGAAACCCTCTGTAACTCTCCTAGAGGAAAAACATCACCTGGTGCATGCAGGGGTCAATGTATGGGTTCCCTAAAGGGAGCTCTACAGTTCCCTCCTGTGCTTCAATGATGAATTGCTGAAATAACCCAACAAGTGAACAGAAAAGCATTCCCAGCCATCAGGCGTGCAGGCAGTGTTCAATAGGTAAAGCACAGTGCGTCCTCTGGCTGTACTGCATAGAATTGTAGGTTCCTTCATCACTGCTGACCTCTGCACTGTGGTCAATTGGTTTGGAAGAAACATCACTAAAAGACCTAACTCACCTCTCGCAGAGCTTTGTTAACTTCGGTGTGTTTTTTCTTTCTGCAGTAACAACTCCATGGAGTGCACAAACTTGCTCCTATATGAAGTGGGAGGCAATATTGGTGAGTCTGGGTGGTAACTGGAAATAACCTCTTTGATACCCGGTTTTTAAGCCTGTGATAAGAGGGAGTTCTGGAGAATAATAAGAATTGGAAGGGCCTCTGAAAGGTGGAAGAAAAGGGAACAAATTGGGTATTAGGGCACCTCTCACCAATTTAAACTTGAACTCAGTATAGTTTATAGAAACACATCCATTTCAATATGAAGAACTGGAACTTTGTCAGATTTGTTGAAGCACTTCTGAATGGTTGTAATATTAATATGAATGTGGACAAATACCAGTTTTTAGCGGGGAAACGTAATAACAACAGGATTAAGGAGAATAAGAAATGCTTTTTTTTCCTGTATTTCATGTTCTTATAGGTGAACGCTGCCTGGATCCAGACACTTACCTCTTAGACTTGTATCATATCAATCCTCATGCTGAATGGATAATTAAGCAAAACCCATCGTATCCTCGGATGTTTTAAGGGAAACACAAGAAAAACAGAGCATTTGGCTCAAGTTTTTGGAAGGCGAGAGAAAGCCATAGGGATGTTCCTGGTACGGTCACAGACCTGGACGATGTTTGTGTCTTTGAAGGCAAAAACAGTTTTATTTCCTACTTCCAGGACAGCTGGCTGTGAGTACAAAAGCGCACATGTGAGCAGGGGAGCCGATAATCAGCACCACTTATCATTATGTAGTAGAACTTGTGGGATTATCATTATTCATAAATAAAAAGCCCTCCAAACACCCCCTGTAGCAAACAAAGCTACAGCTGTTCTACAACAGAGAGGAGCAGCGGCATCTCTTGAAGATGGTAAAACATTTGTTTCTTCTGGATTTGCTCTTTCTTTTGATCACATCTGTGTTTTAGAGAAGAGATAAGCCAATGCTGCCATGGTACTAATTGTATTGAGATCCACGACTGGCTGTGGCACATTATCAGATCCTGAGTTTCACTAATAAGACCATTATGTACTGAAGACTGAAAAAGGATGCTTCCAAAAATGCCAGGTGGGACATAAAGCTAACATCCTGTATTTAATAACTACGGTTAAATACATCTATGCAACACAAGAAAATGACTTTCCCTGGAAAACAGTATGGGATGGATAGCAGCCTTTCAGCTGTATGGTTTGATGGGGAGATGGCTGTCCCTTACAGGTCTGCTGGTAATGCAAGAACAAATGTTTGGGTTACTGTCGATCAGAATTAAACAAGTATTCACTTTGTTGGACAACCTATATATCGAACAGTTAACCAAGGAGATATTCTGAAGGATCTGAGGTTAGCAATCTGATCTGGCCACGTGAAAACCTTTCTGGAGGGCTCTGTGTGAACATGACTGTCAAAGCAATAACTAAGCTGTGTGGTGAAATGGAGGTCTGTGCATCTATCATTATAGTGGGTAGCACACTGAGCCGGTTACCGCTGTGTTGTCTGCCCGCACTGTGTGGTCGCTGTGGACTGAAGAGAGCCAAAGGAGAGCGGAGCACTCGCACTGTGTCATTGCATTGCTGTCATCAAACCTGAGCTCCAGCGAGACTGCACTTCTGGAAGAGGAGTGCAGAAATACTTCTCCTTTTCAGCGATGCTGAAATACCTCACGTGAGGGATTTTACTATGCAGTTACAGGGAGCAGAACACTCACCGCTCTGAGAATCCTGACATCCTTGGTTTTTTTATACTGTTTTTAAACACTGATGGATATTTATTCATGTGGCAGAAGCAGGGCTGCCCTGCAAGTGTATACTCCAAGTATTTCGTTTGCCAATTCCTAGCTGCACTAGTGACAAGCTCCAGTGTTATTTCTGTTGTTTAACTGAATTCACTTCCATTGCAGTCTGAACTTTTCCGCCTGTTTTTATTTCTCAGGCTGATGTGTAGCTATCCCTGTTCATTATCCCTGTTCATTATCCCTGTTTGTTATCTCCAAGTTTTGATTTTTACATTCAAAGCACTTCATTTTCTGGTTTGTCTGTCTGTGTAGTGAATTTCTCCTGGCGATAAACATCCATGAGCCATAGGTGAGCCATAGGTTGTTCCTTCTATCCTGTTGTGAATATGGTGTGAGTGATGCTGATGTCTCGAAACTGTGCATATATTAGAGTCAGTCTCCTTTTTAGTTTTGGTTAAGATGGTGCAGATGCACTGACTAAAGGGGTCATCTTCATAGTAATTTTCTTTTAAGAACCAAATAGTGCATAAAATAAGGAAAAAACCATCAACCCCTAACCCAGGGTCAGGACTTCTTGAGGTGCTTCTTTTTTCTTTGGCTTGCTTTTAAGTTGGGCCTAAAAGAGCCCGATGGTTGTCTGTGAGGTTGGATGCTCTGTGTCTCTTGAAACATGGGGCTGTTTTAAAATTGGGCATTAAAAATCAAAGGTACCTATTCACCTGTTGCATCTGGAAGTCTTTGTTGCAGTGATGAAGCTCATTGAAGAGCAAATGCCAGAGATGTTATTCTCTAGGAAATGCCCGATGTGTCGTAGCATCTTAGGAAAGACAGAAGAACCTGTTCCTGCTCAAAGATGCTTTGCAGGCTAAAAGGCAGCCTTGCAAATCCTTGCATTTTTCTTCATCTATCACATGCTAGATTTTATAAGATTCTTTTTTTCTATCATACCGGATGGAAAACATCGCATCAATGCTTCTGTGAACAACAGAGTGGGTTTTTTCCATGGGTTTACTTTCTTTCTTGAATGCTAAACAATGTGAATCAGTGCTGTGATAAACATGCTTGGAGGATCTCACAAGACAAATGACAGTTCTCAAATATACATGGAAATGTAAAAGAACCAAACAATAACAAAAACCATCTCTTGCCAAGCGATGGATATCCTTTCCTTTCCTTTTTCCCTTTGATTTTGTACCAAAGAACAGATGTGGGTTTCAAACAGTCGCTGTTTTGCAGCCTGCTTCTGGGTGCTGGATTTCCTAACTTGTTGGGGTTGTTTTTTTTTTAACAGATTTTCAATTCTGTATTTAAAACTCATTTAATAGGCAAAACAATAAAAATGCAGTCAAACTGCTTGGCTCCAGTTTCATTGGGGGAATGGAGTTAGCCCAGTAAATGGCAGCAGTCTGTGAGTGTCAGGAGAAATTTGCTTCTTGCCTTAAGAGAGATGGACTCGCGTGGAGTCTACTTGAGTTTGACTTTCATGTTGCAGCTTCAACTGAAGTCCCTCTATAGATGGTCCTGCAGGGCAGCTGTGCACGATAATCCAGGAGGAGGAAGAGGAGGTCAATATTGGATTCAGAAAGGACAGAGGAAGTTTGGAGCTGCTTTCTTGACAGTGCGCTGAAGTCCCATTCACAAGCACTAAATGTGAGCAACTTCTGAAGGATGAAATTCTATTGTAAGGTGGGAAAGATGCCCACATCCCATGAGGAGTCTTCCACATTTCCTCAGCCCCTTCTTTGCTATGTGCTCACATTGCACACATGCTTGAGGGATAGGCCATTTGGGCTGAGAAGAGCAGGAATCCAGCTGTAATGGTGTAGTTAGGTTATGAATAATATTTAAATGTTCAATATTCAGTGATGAAATATGGCATAAATCCACTGCTACTTATTTAAAAATGATAAAAATAGCATATTGTCCAGTCTTACTGATAGGACAGTAGGACTTGCTGTGCTGTCCCAAGACAAAAGGAATAAGGGGAGAATCCAAGTGGCTGTAGAAAGCTTGCAAAGCAGTTATCTGAGGATAAAACACCAGCTTATCGAGCTTATTTCACCTATTCATCTTCAGTAGTATCAAAGTGCTGATCTCTCTCATCCTCAAGGGCAGTTTTTGATTGATCATTACACGGCTATCTCCCCTGCTCAAAACAAAAGCACAGTATTTATTCTGTATGCGGCTTAGTTGGGTGCACTGAGATAACACAGCGTGGTACAAAAGAATCTTCCCAATGCTGGTTCAACTTAGTGTGGATGAAGTGGAACTGGAATACCACGTCTCTAAGTCGTTTGTGTCACGGGAAAAATCAAACTCTGCAGCATTACACCATCTTTACAGGAGCAAGGGGAGTTTCAACACTTGGAGGGAAACACCAGATGAGAACGAATAAATAGGCTTCCCAAAGTAAGTAAATGACAGCAAACAGCTGAAAACAAACAAACAAAAAGAGTTGTGTTTGATTAAGTCCATTGCTTTCCTTTCCTAGTGCACTCTTTGTTTGCCTGTTGAAAACAAAGCAAATGGCATCTGTGTTTGTCTGCTGGCTTGTGTCTGTGGGAATGAAACTTTCAAGCTCCCTGTAAATCCTGTCTGGCTCTATGCACCAGGTCTGTTGTGTGCAAATTAGTGCCTAGTTTGGAGACAGACACAGTTGGATATGTTTATACTGACTTGGTTGTAACTCAGGTTCTTACAGTGCATGGTCACGTCTTAGCCTTGAAACGTTCATGTAATCACTGTCTTTTTAATCAGTGAGGCAATGGATCTGTGCTTGGAGCTCTCTCCTGTTGGGCATACCACCAATGTCCTGACTCTTCTGCCTGACCTGTGGGGGCTGAAGTCTCTCTGTAGGCAGCTCCTATTTCCTAGAAGGTTTCACCTGATTCTTACGTGCCTTGTCCTTGGAGAACAAACTAGGAGGCCATCGTTAAATGTTTTGTACAAAACACACAGCTGTGCTGATGGATGAGCCAGAAACTGCCTGTGGCAGGATCAGCTCCCATATTCTTCCCAGCCATTCCTCTACCCTACAGGTTGGTTTGTAGCCTTCTTTTTGCTGACTGACTCTTGGGGTAGATCTGTGTTGTCTATCCCTTTCCAGTTCCTCATCATCTGGGAGAGGCAGGTCAATTGGCTTTGCCAGGGTCTACTGGGCTTAAGAAGTTTAAATGTTTTCCCAATCTGTTTTCCCAGCAAGTACAGGCTTAGCCACAGATTCTGGCAGTCAGTGTTTGGTGCAGATGTGGAGAGAATACAACTGGTTTATGGTTTTGATGGGAAAGAGATTTGGGTAGGGTTTTTCTTGTTTGTGATCAGAGAGTGTTCTTAGATATAGGAGAAAGACCCAGATACCTGGAACCAAGCCTCACTCAGAATTTTAACAGCATTAAGAAGTGGAGTGGTGTGTAACCCACCTGTGTTATCTCCTATCTCAGCAACTTGCTTTTGCCTTGTCAGTGCAAGCAGAGAAAGATGCTGTGCTGCTGATCGTCTATGCTGATGGCTCGATGGTAAGCCATTATCTGGACACAAGAGGCACTCAAAAAGTGAAATAATTGCTTTTTACTTATAACAAACCAGCAGAGCTGTCCCAGGGTTTCAAGAGAGACAATTAAAGATACTGCATTGTTTTCTTCAACAGGAGAAATAGACCTGGGGTTCCCTAATAGCCCTCCTGGTTCTGAGCACGTTGTTGTGGGTTGCATTTATTATGAGCCACTTACTATTATCCCTAATTATTTAGCTAGGGGGAGGTCTTACGCTAACAGGCGAATTTGTGACTTGATGAACACTCAGCTGTCTGTGTTTAAGATAAAATTACTGTAATTAACAAATCGATCAACCCTACTTTCACTCTGTTGGCTGGGACAGAACAAAGGGGCTAAATGAGACGTATTTAGTACAAAGGTAGAGAAAGAGGTCTGCGGACTTCAGGACACACAGGCTTAATGCTTTTTTCACACACTGCTTTCAATGATAATATCACATAATTGTCTCTCATTAGATAATTTTGCCTCCAACAAAGAAAGCACTCATGCTGTGCTCTCTGCAGCTCTGCCCAGTGAGGCAGTTGTGGCTGCTGCATGGCCAGGTGGGTTGTTTTGTTAAACCCAGACCTCAACAGGGCTGGGCTGAGCTGGATTCTTGCCGTGTCTGTTGTCAGCCCATCCTAGCTGTCTTACCACTCCAGGGCTGTGTAGCATCTATGAATGTGTTTAAGGTAACTCTGTTACACTGGACAAGGGACTGGAGAGGCAAGTTGGTGCTCTGCTGGCTGCCGGACTGGAGGTTGCATGGGTGTGGGGAAGCTGATATTCCTGGTGATGGTTCGTGCTATACCCACTCATCCAGCAGAAAAGAGGTTTGTTTATATGTGTTGCATAAGATTAGTTTCCATCAAATGTATTCCAACTGAGCTCCTCCTGTACCTGCTGGTGCACAGGCAGCTATGGTGTGATAAGGGTATTATGTCCCTCAGTTCAGTGGGCACCAGGGGAAGCCTGGCTTCATCTGTAAAGCTGATGGTTCATCATTTGAAGGCCATGTTTCGCAGCGTGTATGACTGCCCTCCATTTTGGAGGCTGGCTTTCAGTGTCAGGCATTTCACCACTCTTCTCCCATCCTGCCCATCGCTATCCATTGGGTGTTCCCTCTGTCCGGCTTTGGAGACGTCTGTGGCTGGAGGGGACATCGAGTGGCTGCTATAACTGTCACATTGGTGTAAGGAAAACCTGCACTGAGCCGTCAAAGGCATTGCCAAGAGCATGTGAAAGCTTCATTAGCCAGGCTTTGTTCAGAGGAGCAGTCAGGCGGGGTTATCAGCCTGGTGCAGGCCGTGGTTGCGTAGCAACCCGACAGGCTGCGGCCCTGCTGCTCCAGAGCAAGAAGAAATACTCATTTTCCTCAATTTAGAGACACTGTAAACATGAATTCATTACTGATGAGAGATTCACCAGATTTTACATCTCATCGATGCAATGGCAGGCGGTGTTGGCCTTGTTTTGGCATCGTGTACGTGCACACTCACAGGTTGAATGAAGATGGAACAATCTCAGATTGGTTTGTTGTGTTGTTGTTTTGTTTTTTGTCAGCTGGTTTTCATCTCTTTGTCCTGCTGGGACTCAGAGTGAGGTCTGGAAATGTCATTACTACTTCTGTTTTTTCAGGCCTCAGGTTTGGTGTACATTGGGTGATGATGGCTGGGGGTTGAAAGAACTCCATCCTGAAAGATGAGCTGGGCTTCTGAGACCTCGTGTGGACATCCCTGTTAGATTTGTTTGTATTTAATGCCCCTGTGCCCACTTGGTACAGGGCAGCACACTGTCCCTGTGGGTGGTTAGCTCTTAACATCTGTATTGGCAGAAAGAATGGGCTTTGTGTGTTATGAAACTTCTCCCTTTTAATATTGAACCATAATATATCTTCCCTTCTTATTAGCAATTCAGTCTGCAGACTGATTCAGATTAAGTTGGACTTACACTGTATTAAACACTTTAAGAAAAAAAGCAGAAGGGCTCAGGATGTTTATGAAAAGCAATTTCCTCAATGCCAGGCAGTTTAATAACTCCAGAGCCAGTGGCATTCAGGCTCATTTATTTTAAGCTGTGTTTCTAAACTGTGACAAGTCAAAAATAAATAAAGCAGGGTGGCAGATTTGGCATAGGAGAGAACTCATTTTAAAGTAAAGAATATATGCAAGTGCAAGAAATAACGTAGCTTATAGGTCCACACCATTACAGGCTTGTTCCGTGCTGAACCATCGGCATGAACATTTGGAGGTGTACATGGCAAAGAAGAGAAAACTCTACTAATCTCTTGTCCAATAGCTTTGTTTCTTGTAGTAGGAAGATTGTTCTGTGTATCAGTCTGGATTTTTTTCTTTAATCAAGTTCCTGGTGGAGAGGTGTATAACCCCAGGCAGCGCTTTGCACCTGAGACCTCAGACCTATTCAAGCAATAAATGCAAGCGTTGCAGTGTGTTTCAAAGGACTTGTTAAAAATATTGGAAATTGGTACCTTGTAGGAAACAAAGTGAGTTAATGCTGTTTGTTGGAAACACCTTCTACATGCCATAAGGGACGCTGAGCAGGTCAACTGGAATGTGTAACAGCATCCACCTGTCTCCTGCTTCTGTTTATGGATATTCAAGCACAAATGTTGGTGTTTTTGAGATAGGCTGGAACATGCTGAAGAATGAAGCTGAATTGCTTTGCTTTGTATCCTGCTCCACTTAAAGAAATATGGGGATTTACAGCCCAGGAAGGTTCACTGTGTTCAATGGAGCAGTTCCAGAATGTAAAAAAGTTTCCAATAAAATGGAAGGGCCAGATTGTCATTAAGGCACAGGCTATAGAAACTGGCTTCGGTTGGAAAAGCTTCCTTTCAGATTATTCCTTGATAAACAATACCCCCATCTTTTCCCTATGAAATATGAAATACTACAAATGGTTCCTTGATCCCAACAGTTTTAGTCCAGAAACGTGCAGGGACCTGCTCTCACTGCTCTGTGCCATACTTCTGACCAGCCTTCCCGTGCCAGTCCTCACCTTATCCAGGTGACAGAGCTGCACCACAATCTGGAGTCTTCCACCTGTTGATGAACTTAGGTATGGGCTTTGCTTGTTTGAAATAGTCTTTCAGTGCCAGATGGACTGGGTGATGCTGGAGTTATGGGGGCCCTTTCTTCAGTGATTGTGTGAATAATGGATGGAGCAAATGGAAAAATATGTTAGAAATTCTGTCAAGATCCATGACTGCTCGTTTGTGACTTCAACATTATCCCAAATAATGCTTTTTTTATATTGGATTGTATTACGATTGTGATGCGTGGTGTATCTTTGCCCTACAAGCAAGGGTACATAATAATAGTGTCTCTCAGCACTGTAGCATTTCAGTAAGGCTTTCTGAGATCAAGATTGGCTTCTTTAAACGTTACTCCCTAAATCCTGGCTTTCCGAGACAGATCAGGCTTAAAAATATCTTCACCCTTCTGCCTGCTCCCCTTCTTTGTGTCCTAAAGCCTCTGATCTCCATGAATGAGTGAATTAATGCACATGTAAATACCTACAGCAGAACGCAAATGCACAACACAGTGACAAATGCTGCTTCGTTGATGGTCAAAGGATTATTTTTAGAACTACTGTAATAAACAGAGTCCTACAGCTTGCTTGCCTTAGCAAAGATTAAATGGGGAAAATGCAATGCTTAGTCCTCCCTCAGTCCTGTCTGCGAGGATCTCTGCTCTCAGATCCATTTCTGAATCATCTCTTGATGTGTTTGGCTGCGGGGCACTGACCGAGTCCCAGTGTAGTTGAAGGCTGAATTGCAGCACGCCATGCAGGGCTGCCCGCTGCTGCAGCAGGCACACGCCTCGGTGACTGTCGTTTGGCTTTTTAATTCCTTAGATTTAAAGGCATGCTGCCAGTGTGTGTATGGAAGGTCATCTTGCTTATGGAGTCACAGAGAGCAAGAATTATCATCTCGATTGTTCACAGTGTTTTCAGTTCGCATTCTGGCTCGCCAGTGCTTTGCTTTCAGTCCAGATTTTACGAGATATGACTTTGTCTGCCCTTCCTTCCCAAACAGCCTGTCTAAAACATACCACAAGCTGAGGAAAATTTGTCTGAAAATTGTACCTGATTTAAGGCTTCCCTGCAAACCAGAGTAGCTGGTCAGGTGGCTGGATAATACATCAAAATAGCAGAGAAAGCAGATAGTCTGCCAGCATTCACTGCTCAGCTCTGATGATGCAGTCCCAGCTGTTAGCAATCTTCACTTTTCTAGAGAACCCATTTCCAAGACTATAATCATTTGACAGCTTTTAATCTTCCAGTGCAGATGTGACAAAATAGTTTCATAATCCTCCGCTGTGCTTTAGGCTGCTCGTCCTGTGGATCTGTGGCTGACTAATGCATGGCTTTGTCCTGTGCTATGTAACAAAGCCACACTGGCTTCAGCTGTGTGAGCCACAGAACCATCACGTTCCATACAGTAAACGCCTCCAAAAGTGAGTGCACTGTAAATGCATCATTATGATTTTCTAAACGAGTTGGAAACTCGAAGCAAAAAGCCACAAAAACACAAAGCAAAACCCACAATGAATAGCACCTGGGGAAAAAAAATCCACTTGTGTGAGTCATGGTAAGGAAATCACTGGGGCTGAGTAGTACCCTTGGAATGAGCACGGGAGTGGCTTTCCCAGTGCTGTGCCCACAACGTGGCCTCCCTGCTTTCAGTTATGTTAGAGGATGCGTGGGCTTGAGGCCAAAAATGGGAGATGGTGACTCACCCTTGCTCCAAAAGGGTGTAGACCATCAGGCAACAGCTCACTCCCTTCTGTTGTAAAGGATGCTGATGGCTTAAGAGTGATTCCGTGAGTCATCTGCAGGAGAAAAAGCACAGGGATGATGGGGATCAAACCAAGGGGTGTGTCGTTTGAGGGGTACTTTGCCATGAGTCCTATGGGGATAAAGTTTGAAGTTGAAGCTGCTTTGAGAGAAGGAGGAGGAAATGGCTGATTATATGTCTGAATGTTTAATTATACCTTGTGCACGTGATCAACTGAGGTTGTGTGTGTTCAGTTTACACCTACAGTGCACTGGTTTGACCTTGATAAGAATCTAGTAGTTGTTTTCTTAGGAATAGTAATAATAACAATAAGACTTAAAGGTATGGACAGGCACGAGTCCAAAGATGAATTGGGGTATAAATCCCACTGTTTATTCTCTGTGTTTTTAGAAACAAGAAGTGACTGACGTACATGCTTAATTCAAACTAAATAGCCTATAAAACAAGCTCCCCAAGGCTAATAATAACAATATCAGGATAGATGAATATAGGAATGATTGAACACAGGATACGCTGAAGAGCGAATATGGAATATCAGATACATATCAGGCTAGCAAGAGCGGGCTGCTGTTTATGGTCTGTGCAGAATTCCAATCCATCATCTGACCAGAGGATGTAATGCAGTTAGAAACAAAAAAGATTCCTCTGTCCAATGTAATACATGCCCATTATAAACCAGCAAATGCAAATAATCAATCAAAAGCAGCAAGCAAACAAAAGGGAAATATCATCAAGCAATAATTCAGATCACAGCTGTGATTATGAGCAATAACCTTAAATCTGCTATTTAATTAATATTAAGCTCCTGACACCCTCTGTGTTGGAGCCCATAAACTTTCTCTGCCTAATATGACAGTAGCAAGACGTAACACTGTGTTCCTCACGTCTCTGTGGAAGGGAATTAACCATTCATGGATCCCTCATTAAAAGCTCTCAGGTCTGAGTGCATAAATAACACTCTCTTCATCCCAGAGCTGTGGCAGTGACTGAGCACCCCACATCTGAGACAGTCTGCAGCATCAGTGGCCCAGGAACCTGTGGTCTGCAGGTGCTCTGTTTGAGCATTCAGCTTAGCAGAGATCTGGTGTCTTCAGCAGCCAAATGTGTGGCTGGAGAAGTGACTCCTACCTGTCCCTACTGCCCAGATGGTCATAGACTGCTTCCAGGTGAGTGAGCTGGCTGCTAGATAGATACATCTTTGCACTAAGATTTTATATTCGCTGATGGAAGCAGCTTCCTTCACCTTCCTGTGCTTTGTGAGTGTGTGTTTGTGTTAAATGACCTTTGCAATGAAAATATTAACAGAAAAGGAAAACATGGTTGTAATTTATGAAATGTTAGCCCAGATGCCTCTAGGGGGCTGTAGACCTTTCAGTCTTTCAAGCTGATACATTGCTGTGGTGCAAGCATCGACACAGGTGCACTTAAAGAGTCAATTAAGGGAAAGCTGTGTATTTACAGAGGCTGGGGTAATTTTGCATTTCGGCAACTTTCTTTTTAAACAGTTGAGCCTGCTGGTATTGCTTAAAGAGGCTGCTCGTTCAGAACGTGCTGGAGGAGGTGAGGAGTAAGGAGATGGAGCACAGACTGGTGCCAAACTGTGATGTGCTCCTGTGGGGCTGGGGAGGATCAGACATCCCCTGGTCAGCAATGTCAGGGCACATCAACCCATGGTGGTAGGCTTTGGATGTAAACGGTGTTAGCAAATGACTGTAAGTAATTGTCACATTACATGTTATCTGAAAGAGAACAAAGAAAGTGGGTGCTCTGCTGGTAGTTGGTTTGTGCAATTCAATTTCCTGGGTAAAAGCCCTGTTTCTGTCTTCATTACTGGCCAGGAGTTTCCATGCAGGGGTTGTAAGAACATTAAAAGATTCTCTTTGAACTTTGAGGTAGATCAATGCAAAATGAAATGGGGGGAAAATTGTTTATTGCTGAAGAAAATACAGCACTGTGAATAATAAGGAACAAAATGCAGCCGAGGGCTCAAATTGAATCTCTATTATGCCTATGATTAAAGATAATGTGCTTGGAACAGGGAATTACAGGAGGGTTTCTGTGCTAGGCTGAAAACGCAGTGATTACTGCTCCAGAGCCTTCATTGGCCTGGGCTTGATATCTAAATCACAGGGCTATTACATGAAATGAGCGTGTGCTTATTCTGCAATGCAAAGCCCCTCCACTGCCCAGCTGGTGGGGGGAAGTGGCCCTGCTCAGGCTTGGGGGGACTTTGTTCCCCTGGTTTGGTTGATAGTTGATGGTTTGTAATGCCTTGCAGGACAAGAGGGGCTGACTGGGTTCTATCTCTGTCCCTTTTGTGGGTGATGAGCAGAAGGTGAGCTGGCTGATGCAGGGGAGAAGTGTTATTCCTGCTGCTGGCCAAAGCCTTTCCCCAGCTCCCTGCGCTCTCAAAGGCAACAATGCAGAACTGGAGACCCTGCAGGACTGGGGCATGAGTGGGTTGAGTTGTGGCTTCCCTTGAAAAACTCAGAAATGCCAAGGCAAAGGAAGGGGAAGGAAGTGGAGATGAGAGAGCTGAGAATGAGGGCATGCCCAGCTGTGCTGGTGCATTGCAGAGCAGGGGAGCTGTGGGCTGAGATGGGCAAGTGGTAAGGGCTGAGCTTTGTTTCTGATTATAAATGTCATTGTAAGCCTGGCTAAAAGTTAAGTCTGTATTATGTCCATGCAGTCCCATGTAAACTTCCAGCCACTTCATGAGTGACTGTTTTAAAACTTATCGCTGATTTTTATGAAATCCATGTCCTATTATTGACAATGTAGGGTGAGGCAGTGCAAAATTGATGATGTTCTCAAGAACAAACTTAAGGGCCTTTAAACAGTTGGGGTTATAAGCAATAACTTAATTACGAACTACATTACAATTCATATTGATCTGGGCTTAGAACGGAGGGATGCTTCTCTCCATTCAGAGCAAAATAATTGTCTGTAGGGATGGGATGATCTTGGTGACATGATTTATTTAGTTGGCTCAGGGTGCTTTGCACAGATTTCAGAAGCACTCAGCGTCACAAGCCGTTCCTTCTGGGAGACCTTTCCCTGCTCCTCATCCTCAGCCCCGAGAGCCTTGAGCTGGGAATTGTGCTATCAGCTGCCCACAGGGCTCTGCTCCCAGCTTATCTCCCCAACACACACAGCTTGCTGCCAACCACTCCCCTTCCAGCCTCAAGGTCTCCTGGAAACATCAGCACCATCCATGCTGTCCCCCCCAATTTCTTTCCCTTTCATATTATGGGGATACGGTGGAGGATAGCATCCTTTACTGTCTGTAATTTCCCCAAGCTTAAAATGTGTGGCATTGTCTAATGTGCTCATTGTGTGGCTACAGGGCTGTTAAGATGCATCTTCCTTCTAATCATAGAATTACTTGAATTTAGCGTTAAGGGGCAGGCAGCACAGCATGGGGAACAGGAGGGGAGTGGGTCCTGGGACTGGAGGAGATGTCAAGGCAGAATTAGGCTGATGAACACAAGCATTTGTGTGAGGTTGCTGTGATTTTACTGAAGAACTGAGTGATGCAGACAGGGTGAACTGCTACCTCTAAGCTCTGTGCAGCTTTAACATCCTTAAAGGAGGAAGAATACCTGGAATTCAGAAGGGGTGGGCTGAGGTGCATAGGTGCAGTGCAATGGCAACCCCACAGAAGGACCGAGGTAGTGGCATCTCCTCTGACTTATGGGTTCCCCTCGCAAGAGCTGGTCATGTGTGAAATCAGGCAAAGCTTAAATTGCAAGGCTCTCTTAGCAAGGCAAAGATGTGACCCTTAGCCTGGGGCAGCGGTGTCTGACCTGCACTGCTGTGTGTCCTGTTAGGATCTGCTTTCCAGAGACAAACACTCGAACACCGTGACCCCATGTTGTTCCTTGCTGTGAGGTTTTAGCTGTCAGAAAGAAGCTGTTTTGTGCACTTTTAGTGTTGCACCAGGAGGAAGTGTCCGTGTCTGCAAGAGGGAGCAGGAGTCGTTAGATGTCCCTTTGGGTTTATGCTGCTGCAGGTGAACAAATGGATTCTTGCATGTTTTTGTAGGGCATATAGGTGACTCATGACATGAGTGTTGACTGATGGCCTCTGCTTTGTAGGGGAATTGCAGAAATTTAACATCAATTACAGACACTCAGCCACAATGCAATCTACACAAATGCAGCCTGAAGGCATTTTGCTGCCTGCGCACTGGGTGGCAGCTCTGCTTGGGTGTGCTGAGCAGACCTGGGACTGAAATAGCACTCTGTGTGGCTTTGTGTGTTAAAAGAAGTGAAGCCGCAGTAAAACCAGCTGTCACCTTGCAGCTGCATCCATCTGTGGGGTCCCACAGCCCTGCCAGGCATGCAGTGCTCACTGACCTGTGGAGGGAGCCATGAGGGAGAGGGGGTTGCTTGTGTTGTCAGCAGGGACGGTGCTTAGAGACAGCAGAGGGATTTGTAGCATTGGTTGCCTTCTGTGAAATCTTCTGTCGTTAATATTTCCTTGTGGCAAACCTCGCTTTTACATCTGCTGTGCTTTTCTCATCCTTATGTGGATAACCTCACACCAATAACCTCATACCAATGTTTAAGGTTACCCCAAGTTCTGGTCCAGGAGCTGAGGCTGAAGCATGGGCAGTGACTTACTGCCTTCTGGCTGCCAAATTAAAAGTCAGGGTCCCAAAGGGATTATTAGAACTTGGGGCATGTCAGAGCTGCCAGCATCTAAGGTGAATTTTGGAAGAAAGCACAGCTGACCTTCCTTTAACTGCTGCAGGCTGCTCCTTTCTCTGGCTTCTGTACAACATATAACCCTGCAGACAGGAAGCAATCTTTGCTTTCACGTCAGGATTTTGATAAACAAAGGCATCGTCGCCTACCCCCAGAGAGGCCGGGGTGTAATTGAGGTTATTAGCTCTGCTGTTCTTCAGACAGCAGAGTGGGTTGGCAGGGGGCCGAGGCCCTCCCCCCATCCAGCAGCATCCCGGCTGCTCCAGCCACTGCTGCATTGCACAGCTCTGCACTAGCACTCCTCCACACACCAGGAGCTTTGGAGATGGTAACTTGTCCAGTGCAAAACAAAATGAAACTCTAATGAATGCAAAATATTCCCCTTTTCCACCCCGTTGCCCTCGGGAGGTGGGGGGGACCTGTGCCAGCTGAGGTCTGTCCATGTGACGTTGTGCAAGGAGATGCCTCCTCCTTGTTTTACTAGGGCAGTGTGGCCATAGGAAGGGCAGGGAAAACGAGTAGATATTTTAATCACTGGATTGCTTTTAGATTGCCTTTTAATGACAATGGATATCAAAGGGATCATTGGTTCTGCTCTATAGTGGCTTGTAGAGGTGACTGCTTGGGTTGGGATGGTTCTGGTGTCATTGGTGCCTGAATGAAGCATTCTGGAGCTGTTACCAGTGCTTCCAGACCAGACTGGGATGTGTTGGGAGAGCCCTGAGCGCCAGGGGAGCTCCACATCAGGGTCTTATCTTAGGACACAAGCGCAGCCTTGTGCCGGGCTGCTCAGTCCTGATTGAATTTCTTGCTATTCTCTGATTTTGCCCTTGGGCAAGCACTGTGTTGTTGTAACACATGGTGTTTGCGTTCCCTCAAGCATAGTGCTGTAACACCGCCTTGAACCTCAGCTGCTCCAGAGTCTGCAGTGCTGGAACACCTCTGAGCCATTTTCCTGGTCACATTTGTGACCTGTTGGATCACTGCTAAATAACTGATTTGGAGACATTGGATTAAGCCATAAATCAATAATAAAGCTGTGTGTCTATCAAGGGAGGGGACCATGGGATGAGATGACCGGAGGTGTTTCAGCCCTCACAGGGTTTGCCACTGCAAGACCTGCTCCCCATGGCAGAGCTCTGCAGCAACCTTCCACCCTTGAGCTCCTCCATGACTGTTCAATTCCAGCACTTGCTGAGCTCAATGTTGATAAGAGACCTTGCTTGCATTTCCTTGCTGAAAAGACTTAAGCCTGCAGCATCCCCATTCAGGAGTGGCTGGAGCCCCAGGAGGGGATGGTTTGGTTCTGGTGTTGGTCTCATGCTAAGGAGGGACCAAACCCAAACCTGTTGCACAGCTTAATTTTGGGGCAGCTGCAAGTGGAATTGCAGGGATAGCAGAAGATAGCCCGTCCCACACCTTCTCCTCACCCAGGTGCATTCAGCCACACTTTGGGGCAGCAGCACAGTGCCCCGTGGGGTTCCCTACACAACAAACAAGCATTTCTTCCTCCTGTTTGCTCACAATCAGGAGACAAAGCTGCAGTCATTGTTTTTATCTGCCCTGTAGCTTGATAGATTAATGCCACGCTGCTGTAATTTGATGAGGAACGTGTGGTCTTGGTGTCTAGAAATCGGAGTGGTGGGTGCTTTACAAACATCTCAGCATCTAAAAATAACTGCAGTGCTGCTCAGGCATTTCAAGCAAAAGAAGATGCAATGGAAGCCCAGCAATGCTTGAGGGAATAGCAGACTTTCCATTTAAGGCAGTATTATTTAATTGGATAATCTGATTAAATATATAGGTTATGTGAGGACTTGGTTTCAACTCCCCTTAGAAACTGCTGCGTACATGTGAAAATGGCGTAACAACCAACTGCATGCGAGGGAGAATGACAATAAATGCTATTCTTGATGCAATTGCTTTGGCCAATCGGAGGCAGATGCGTTCTGCTGCTATTTGGATAAAGGACTCTCCACGCAAATAGCTTTATGAACTGCTGTGAATTGTCCTTTCCCAAAGTAACTGATTAAATCTGAGTCATCAGACTTGAATTCGCCCTGTTTTCTTTATCCTTTCATTTATTCACTGGGATTATGTGCCAAATGTACCCCTGTGATGACGCTGTGATGGACCGAACTGAAAGCTGCAGAGGTTGCTGTTTGGTCGCTGTGGTTTTGGCAGCAGTGGTGCCCTGCTCCTGTGAGTTAAGCACACGGAATATATATGACTCGCAGGTCCTCCTAAGCAAAGGGGTTTGCCGTACCCGGTGGTTGGCTGTTTATTAGCATAGCTTAATAGCCAGCTATAAATAGAAATACAGGGAGGTACAGACGGAGCTCTGCCTGCCTAAGCTCTCTCCTGGGTCCCTGCCTGTGATCGGTCTCTATTTTTTTTTCTCTCTCTCTTTTCCACAGCGATAAATAGTTAAAAGGCAATTACAATGTTAATTTGTTGTGTTAATGTGCTGCAGCAGGAAGCGAGGGGACGCGCAGGCGGCCGCAGGACCCGTCGTTTCCCATTAACCAGCCTGGCTGCCGGGGGAGTTCTCTGCTGCTCAGAGACATGGCCGGCGTGTTATCGAGTCTGACACTGCAAACGATGCAATCATGGTCAAGTGTCCCAGAAGGACCACGGTGCTGAATGAAGATAAAGCCACTCAGCTCTTTCTTTCTTCGCTGAGGTCACGGGGAAGGGAAGGATATCATTAGCCTAGCAATAAATCTCACTCATGAGGCTTCTCTTTTTGGCTCTCTCACCCACAACTCCTGTTTTGCCCTTTGAGGGCTGTGTTGGGATGGGGCTGGCACCCAGTCTATGGCCTTATATCCAGAGGAAGGTACTGTGGCCTTGAGGTGCCAAGAGGTGAGCAGCTGCCAGCTGTGCCATGTAGCTCCTCTGCAGCTTGTTGCTGCCAGATGTGATCCTTTGCGAGCATCCCGTGCTTCCCAGCATCCATTGGGATGCTCCATCCCTCATTTGTCCTTACCACAGAGCAAAATGGAGACATTGGGGCAATGTCAGGGCTTGGGTGCTTTGGACAGACCAGGTTTGCTCAAGCCCTGTCTGGCCAAGGAGAGTTCCAGTGCCCTTTGCAGGGCTCTTGGTGACTCCTGAGCTCCATCAGCAGCTGTAAAGTGTCTGGACTCCAAAGTCAATGTTTCAGTGTGTGTAGACGCTTGAAGGGAATGTCACATTCTGTTCTCTTTGTGTCACATCCCAGCTTCCCTCCCCAGGAAGGTGATGAGGCTGTGACGATTCCTCTTGCCTTTTCTATGAAGGCACTGGCTGAGGATGAGGTAGAACAGCTCTCCGGGTTGGGGACTTGTTGTAGGACATTATCATCCCATGGCCAGAGGATGGCTGGGCACTACCAGGCTTTAAATGTTTGGTGAGAATTAGGAAAGCTGCCCTGGCGTTACCTGTCTCCAGTGCTCCCTCATGTAGTGTGATTTATTGGAAGAATTTACAGCAGAATTTTAACTGAGCTGGATCTTAATGTGAGATTTACACACCTGAACTGTGGGTAGACATAGCGATGCTCAGGTAAAACTCCTAGCTCTGTGTTGAACTCTGATATATTATTCTTGGTTTCAGTGTGGATCAGGACCCAGCTGACCTCTTCATGGCTCCTAGGCTGCTTTAGTTTTGTTTTAGCATCCTAGTCTGGGCACATGAGAGCTGTTGTGTTCCAGAGTGCCAGCACCCATGCCCAAATCATGGCTTCTGGCTCACACGTTTGTTCTCTTTCCCTGTCCTGGTTGATGGAGTAAACCTGCAGTGCACCATGTCATTTCTTGAATGATAAAACAGCCTTAATCAAGTGTTTTTTGGTCAGGATGTAAATGGACAGAAGAAACCAGCCTGCAAACAGGATGACTTGGTACTGATAGAAGGTACTGATAGAAGCATCCCTTTTACTGAAGGAACTAACCTTTCAAGGTATTAAAGCTCATTAGCCTCTCCCATTTAGGGAAGGAAAAAACAAGGCTTTTAAACATCAATTTAGAATCCATTTGCAAGCTCTCTCAAGGCCTTTTATTGCCACTTAGATCCAGTGAGAGTTCCCACTAATAAACAGCCCAAAAGTGCAAAAAAGCAGTTATGGCCTGTGTGGGAAATGGAATTTCTGGTTTGTTTATTTATTAATTTATTTGAACTAAGATGAATATTGGTTTACTATATGAGCAACTGATAATAAAGCATCTTTCAGGATTCCTGTGAAGAAGGGAGAGAGAGAATTACTAAATACCAGACTCACAGAGGTTAAGAGGCACGTTGCTCCTTGCAGCCCTGGCCCAGCATTGTGCTCCCCTGAGAGGGTGGGCAAAAGGTACTGGCACTAAAATAAATGTTATTAAGCTGAAAATTGTTCATTTTCAAAAACCATTCAAGTGCACGTGCAGAGCTATGTTAATATTGTGCTAAAGACACTAAGTCAGGTGACTGCAGACTGTTTTCTCTGTTGCATCTATTTTCCTTTGAGTTCTTAAGCAATGAAGAATCATAGAATCTCTGCACAGTCTGGGCTGGCAGTGTAGCTCTTCAACCACCTCTGGTCACAACATGCTCTTCTTTCCCTGTTCTTTAACTTGATGTTCTGAGACCACTCAATTTTTCAGGGATCAAATGTTCCAAGAATGCAGTTACTGCCAATTGAGTTTGGATTTTGAACATAACAGTTGTTTTAATAATGCTAAATTCCACTTAAATCATGGTGGGGATAATGTTGTCGTGTCTTGATTTTAAAAAGTTGCTATTTATTCTCTCATTGGATATTAGTCTTTCCATATGTCGGAGACATGAGGAAAAGGAGTGTTGGCTGGAAAGCCGTATTCTGGATTTGCTTAGAGATACTTAATCAAGAGTAGGCATGAACTCAGCTCTGATGCCTTTGGTTGCCTGTGTAGCCCAATTTGCAATAGTCATAAAGCTCTTTGAATACTTGTGTGTTTTCTTAGCAGATTATGCTGGACTTTGGTTGGCATCCCTTGTGAAAGCCAGCAGGCAACGTGCTGGTGTGTTCATATAGGAGGCAGCTTGGCTGTCACTGAATAAGGCAGTGCTGTGCAGGATCCTTGCTGTGTACAGCTTACCCATGAGTATGTGTTCTAATGGTTTTTCCCTTTGTAATAATAACACCTTTAAAAGATTCTGTGAGAGGCTGTTGTAGCCCTCAGAACCTAAGTAGAAGGACAAAGTAGGGACATCAACACAAACGTTCCTGATTTTTACAGAGGTGATGTACTGAGATGCCTCCACATACTTTCTCTTTCCCCTTATTGCCCATTGCTGGGACAACTTGGGCTCTGCCTACTTTATCACACAAACTCAGCTTGTGCTCCCAGTGCTGGATCTCTATGAAGCTGTTCTGTATGTAAGAGACTCATGTTAAGAGTTAAGGGACCCATGTTGGGTCTGAGTTAAGACCCAACAGGGAAACACCATCTCGTTTGTGGCCTCATTGAAAACAGTGGCTGCAGTGTAGTGTCAAAGTCTTCATGAAGACAATGCCATGCTGGGGTCGTACCTGCACCACTTGCCCTTTAGTTGAATGCACAAAAACAAGGATCAAACTGTGATGGTGCTTTTATGTATCTTCACAATAATGTCCTGTTTATGGTTAGTACATCAATGTAATATTAAGGTCCATCATTTGCGAATGATCGTTATTTTTCATCATGTAGATTTAAATACTCTGCTGTGTTTGCCAAAAGAGACAGATTGCTCCCCCCTTGGCCCTCTGTGGTGCCAAACAGATGTTGTGGATTTTAATATCATCGTCCCCCGTTTAAAAGAATTAAGCCAATTTTAGATGAGAAATAGAATAGGATTTTCCACCCCCCTCCCCTTAAAACGTTATAAACAGGAAAACATCATCAACGAACTCCGTCACCGTGCAAGAGCCTAATTTCTTCCTCTCCACTGGGATCTGGTGTGTTTTTCAGCCTCTGTCATTAATTGTGCTGTATTGTGTGCATTTTCTGCTTCACTAGTTAGTCAGATAGGCAGCAAATGGAGTCAGCTCTAGGTCATGGAACACAAAAAGCCAACTCCTGCTGTCTCCCAATCAGGTAGAGATATTGAATTGAGCTTCTCATAATTGAAAACATTAGCAGGCTGGAAAATAAGCCAATTCTTAAACATGGAGAGAAAAAACAGAGAGGAGGTCTGAAATTCCTGATGGAGCTGATCCAGCTCCCACTGAAAGCTACAGAAATTCTCCTATCTCTTGTGGTGGGGATCAGTTGAGGTGTCTGGAAAGAGGTGCTGGTATATAGAGGGTGGGACTTCTGTGCCAGACCCCATTGCAGGGCTTTTTTGAAGCTTATTCCTAATAACCTTGGATGAGAAGGTAAATATTTCAATTCCTGTATGTGCATAGGGTATACCTTTAGCACAGTGTAGCTGTGAAGAGTTGTCCATCTTTTCTCACTTTGCTTTTTTGGCTTTGTGGTTTGAGTCAGTGGTGACAGAGCTCGCTCTGGCTGTAGGGAGTGTGCATGGGAAGAGGCTATAATGGCTCAGAATGCTCTGCTTCTTATTTACAACATAACACCTTTATGGGAGGAAACCAGAGACTGCAGTTCAGGCTGAGCACATGCTGCAGGTAGGGCAGGAAAGCAGCAGCTCCTTCATACAGACTCGTTCCTGGTGTTAAAATACAGGGCAGGAGGAGAAAGGGAATGAAATGGCCTGATTTCTCTGTGCAGACAAATTTTCTTCTGGGATAACTATAGCACTGCTTCCCATTGAACACCATGCAGCATTCAGCATAACCTTGCACTTTACATTGTAGCGTGCAAATATCAGGACTCCGTGCCTGGCCTCCTCTGTGCCGTGACACCGCCAGGCAATACATGCATTTTAATTAGAATTAATTTGCATGTGCTTTCTTCCAAATCTCTTTAGATCTAAGGAATGCTGAAGAACCGTTGTGGCTGTGCAAAGCGTGTAAGGAAAAGAGCTGTACAAGGGTACGTGGCGGAGCGTCCCTTATCGGGTGGCAGTGCTGGCAGACACATCCCTGGGGAAGTGTGTTGGGAATGGCAGGAGCAGTGACGTGCACTGAGCAGAGGAGATAAGGCGAGGAATAATTCCTCATTGCCTCCTGCTGCTTTGGGCTCGCTATCTTACATCATCACCCCCCTGCTCTGTGTATGAGGAGTGTTTGTTGCTCCAGCCCCACAATGCACATGCAGCATATCAGCAGCAAATGTTTTAGGTTTGGTGCTGTGAATCTGCTCAGCTCCACAGCTCTGAAAGGCGTGAGTGTCAGCTTGCTTCTCTGCGTTATTGGCCCCAGAAGAGTGATAGGATTCTCTGAACTAAGAGCCACCAGGGTGCACGTGGATGAATGTGGATGAGTGGATCTGCCCAGCAGCAGATCAGTGCCCCGGAAAGAACCCAGAGGACAGAGGAACAACTCTTCCCTGGGGAAAAGTAAAAAGGAGTCTATTCTAGCCGCTGTATCATACATATATATATATATGTATATATAGCAATTTCCTGTTGGTACAGGGTCTACCCATACATTTTGTTAACTTCCCCTTTTAAAGGACAATCCATTTTGTTACAGCTCAGGCAATAATGTTGTTTCTTCCAAAGCACAGTGCTCTTACAGCAGAGTGTGTGCCCACTTCACAACATCCCGTTATATTACATGTTGTAAATTCAAAGATGAAATCGGTATGAGCTGTTAAATGCAGTAAAACACAACTTCTCGGTGTCTCTCTAGAGCCCACCTCGGAGCTGCAGACCCATTTCTGACAGCGAACTGCTCGGGGGGAGAAGAGGGAAGCACAGCTATTATGAAGGTAAATATATTTAATGCTGTTGATGACGCAAGCAGAAATCCCTCATCTGTGGTGATGCAGAAAGCAGATGGGAACATCTGAAAATAGCTTCATGGGATTGTGTTACTGCCGCACACCTCAGTGCTGCCTAACACTGGTTGTGCAGCCACGTGGGCTGTGAGGATCACTGAGAAACAGCTGTTAGCAAGTCACCTTCATTAGGTTTCAGAGTAAACACCACATCGGGGTGAATAAGGTCATTCACACCGCTCAGGGAATAGAGGAAGGTGTTGATTTTAGGCTCTGTAAAGATTTCAGGAAGGTGGAAATGACTCTGCCCTGACCCAGCTGAGTGCTGCCAGCCAACACCTGGGGGCTGCCTGCTTCTGCTCCTGGTGCTGTGGTACAGCAGCAGCCGAGATCTCACAGCTCTGTGCATGCAATGCCTGTGCTGTGATCCACTGGGGTTGTGGTGGATGGCTCGTGACTCCAGCCCTGTGCTATAATGTCTGGTGAAGCCCTGGTGTGCCCCCCTGCTCCTTGGCAGCTGTGTCATCTTCTGAAACAGGCTGGCTTGTATTCTGGGCCATATAGGCTACGTGTAGGACTAAAATCTTAGGCTGATGCTGACACTTGGAAATAGGAGATTAAAATGATGCTTTTTAGTGCTGTCACTAAGACACAGAGTTGGAGCCTGGCAAATTTTGTGTTCTCACACTGGCAAAATGGATTTGTTGCTCATTGAAAATCAGAAGAAATTACCCAAGAATCTCAAGGAACTGGGGGAAGAGAAAAAAAAGTGAGAGAGAAGGAAATACAGATTTTGTTCATAAGATACAACTTTAATTCTTATAAAGCCCTGAATGAGACACAAGAAGAAGCTCAAATATTTGCTCTGCCTCTGACCTTCTCAGGCAAATAGCGCATCAGGCCCTGGTGGGCTGCAGGGAAGTGAGAAGTCAGCGAGCAGCAGCTGATTGCTACAGGAATCCTGTGAATTCCCTGAGTTCCAGCACAAGAAGAGGCTCTTATGTGGATGGATGTGCTCACATGGGCTTTAGGTGTTGAGTCCCATCTGTCACAATGAGCCGTGCTCTCCCTGCACAGTTGAGAGGGTCTGCTGGCACCTGCCATAAGAAACCTCCCTTATCAAACCTCTTTAAATCTGGGCAGTAATTATTATGCTTAAAGGTGGCGTGCCTGTGGATGCAGTGTGCTGTTGTCATGCAGGGGACTGTATGCACTAGAGCTGGTCAGGGTGAGCATCACGCTGGGTTTACCCACTGCCTTGGGATGTGGTGGTGGCCCTGATACAAGCCCAAGGCACAAGCACCTGGCTGATGAGTTGCAGGATATGTGTCACCACGGCTCCTGGTTCCTCACTGCATCCCCCCTTGTCCTTCAAGCACCCCAATATTGAGTTGGAATCCCATTGCAGGCAGCTGACTGTCTCCATAATGATGCCATTCATGGGTAATCTTCCAGGATTAGAAATGAACTGTGGCTGCTGCAGCTTCCACCTTTGCCGCATAGCAACGAGAGTGGAAAGTCAATTAATTACCTTCTTGCTGGAATCCAGGGGCCCTTTCATCCCCAGCTCAGCCATGTGTGTAATGGGAAGGGAGCGCGGCAGGCTGCGGCCGGCCAGCAGGGAATTGTATGACAGAGTGAACGATGAGCTCAAGGACAGGAGAGGGAGGGCATGGGGGAAATCCTACAGGTTCATTTAAAAAGTAAGAGGCCACTGATTACCCAATTATTGGCTCATTTCCCTTCTTGCAGCATCAGTGGCAGCTCCACCGACACCTCTAAGGGCACCACCTGAGCTCCAGGAGCACTCATGACTTGTTTGGAGCTCTGACTTGCTCACAGCTGGGCCTTCCAGAACTTCCTTCCCAAAGCATTGCTCCTTTTTGGGTTGCCATCACCTCTGACAACCTCCATTTGCTTGCTTTCAGAGATGGTTTCACAGTGACTGCGAGTACAAACAGAACTGAGGAACTACAGGTGACGATCTGAACCAATGATAGGTCTGACTTAGAACAAAAGCAAGTGCTTCTCCTCTGGTTTGTCTGGGACACAGGGGCTTGTAAAGTCACAGTGAGCAGGAGTCCTTGAACAGAGTCCCAGTCTGAGTCAGCCTGGAGAAATGAAGGGAGGTGAGGATATTTGAATGTCAATTTGTCAGATCTGGCAGCTTCAGACCACTCTGTCGTTGCCTGTTAGAATCGATTCATGTTATCCCCCACCAGTCTGCCCTAGCGGTGCCCCTCAGATTGGGAGTAGGGGTGTCATGGGTGACACCTGGGATAGGAAAGCAGCTGTGGGAGGGGGACAAGTCATGAAGGTCTTAGAATCACAGAACCACCGATGTCCCAAGGCAGGAGAGACTCAGAAGTCCAACCCCCTGCTCCACATATGACCGCCCAAGCCCTATGGCTGAGAGCTGTGTCCCAGTGCTCCCTGTGCTGTGCCCACTACCCTGGGCAGCCTGTGCCATACCCACCAACCCCCCTCTGGGGCAGAACCTTTCCCTCACACCCAGCCTGACACAGCTTCTATCCAGAGCCAACATCAATGCACATTTAATTAATACCTTAATCTGAAGATGGAGCATTTTAGCACAGGGATAGAGTTCCTGTATGTCGGTCCTGCACTCGTCACATCCTCACCTTCCCCAGGCTCGCAGTGCTCTGTTCTCAGGTGCTCCAGAAGCAGCTGTAACTTTTAGTCTCACTGCTAATTTATCCCAGCCTTAATTTACGTGTGTGCAGGGGGAGCTAATCACACATTTACCTTCCCTGCTGGCTTTTTTTGAGATTTTATGCTCTCCACATTTTTATATTTATTTTTTTATAAATCAAATTAGCTAAATTGCTTAAGAAGTGCTTTTCTATTATGAGAAGATACTGTTATGGTGCCAGAAGGTTTACTATGAGAACTGTCTTTGATAGTAACGCTTTGAGGTTATGAACTGCTGTCTTCTCTTCAGACTTTAAGGGTTTCGTGCCTGCTTAGGGTTCCCCTGAGAAATGGATACTCCAGAATGCATTTGCAGAGGTTTAAAGCAAGTTATAAAGAGCTGAAAAGTCATAAATATGCTTATGCAGCTCCGGGCAGAGGGAGAGATGAATCCTCCCCACACCTGGGTGAGGACACAGCCAACTGTGCAGGCCCAACAGTGCTGATCTGAAACACTGACAGAATAACTTTCCAGGTCAGAGTGTTTTAGAGACTTTGCAGAAAGGCTCCTGGCTTTACAGATGTGCTGCTCTGCTGAGCGGGCATGCAGCAGTGGGTGAAGACTCCAAACCTCCCATTTCTGCACGCCATGAAGGAAATAGGCAGTTCTCTACTGCTTGGATTGGAGATGTAGCTGTATTCTCTGTATTTATCCTCTGTCAGATGCAAGCAGGCTGGTTCTGCTGTGTGCTGAGCCCCATTTTGGCTGCAGGAAGCCCATCAGCTTCCCCGCTGCACTCAGCAGTGTCACACCATGCTTTGCTCCGTCCTTTTCCTTAGATACTACAATGCCTTTGCAAGGCGCCTTATGATGTTGGCTGCATCCCTTACATGTCTGTATTTTTGGCCTCTAGCAGGACAGAACTCATGGCATCAGCACGCAGAGACCGCAGATCTGGAAGCAGCACGGGGTGCAGAGCTGTGCTCAGAGCCGCAGTTCACCACCAACACTGCTCCCTGCCTGGCTTTGGTGCACCCTGTGCCATCCCAGAGCTCCAAGCAAGGTCCTGCTAAGGGAAAGTACAGAAGCTTGTGCCCACTGCTGTCCCTCGGTGCCCTTGGCTGAACTGACAGCAATATCAGAGCAGGGGGCTGTGCTGTGCTGTGTGCTCCCTGTCTGCAGTCAGGCTGTGCTGGAGGTGCTGCAGGAGCTGAGGGCACCGTGCTGTGTGGTTGCTGTGCCTCTGGCAGCAATGGGCATGAAATGGAGAGGGAAAATGGGCAGATGGGGGGGAGGTGGACCCTGCTGACATTGAGCCCCAAGGCCAAATGGCTGCTAGAGCCACGCTCTGCTCAGCTACACAGGTCTAAAATAATATGAATAGAAAAAAATAAAGAAAATAAAGCATACACTGTGCATGTGAACGAGCCCTGTTTTGTGTAAAATGACCAGGAAATAAAATCCCCAAGAGAGCTTAACATCATGCCGGAGGAAAACAGCTGATCTGGGAGCAGGGAACTGTGTTCATTTCTTCTGGAACACAGCTCTGACTCGACAGCTGTAGGAGAGAATTGCTTTGTACCCGAAAATTGAAATGAAAGACTTGGTGTGTATGGGGGGTGCTTCTCCTGCTTCTTCCTAACCATTTTCTATGAAACCCTTCAGCTCATACACACATATTGAATTTGACAGTGATGAAGTTTATCTATTTTCTCAATGGAAATGGAGTTAAGCTCACGGTATTGTTCCCACGGTATATGTTGCAGGTAACCAATGACCTTCACTTCATTTTTTATGACAGCAATAAAGGCAAAGCCTGGGCTAAATTTAATTCCAATTAATTGGAAGCATTGTTGAGGAGGCATTGTGGTAAATGATAGCGAATGTTTGGTCCATAGGAATGACTGCTGATCGGGGCTGGGCTGGGAAGCTCAAATCACAGAAATCCCTGCACAGCCACCTCCCACAGGAGGCTATTTCTTAACAGTGAGGTTGGGGTCTTGCTAAGTAAAGGCCTAAAGAATCCTTTACTTTGTTTTTATGGATTGTTCAGGTGAATTTTCCCCTGGTCACAGTCCCAAGCTGTGCTCTGTGCTCGCTGGCAGTGCCCAAATCCCAGCCCCTCATCTCTTTGTTTGACATCACTCCAATTTAGGCAGCCATTTTGTGTTCAGTAAAAAAAAATACACTAATAAGGAGGAGACATCCACTGTGGGCAATCTCCCGGAGATGCTATTTTGGGATTTGATTCCCTTGTGCTATATTACCCCAGAGCAGCTTTAATTCTGCCTACAGATGTCTGTGACTTGAAACCCACCCTGGGAACGGGAGTAAGCCTCACCACCACGACCCCAAATATGAAGCGAGCATCACTGGAAGCAAGTGCTGCTCCCACCCACGGCGTTCTGTGTTGTGCCCTGAGTGCTGATGGCCGGGTCGGGAGAGAGCAACGTGGGGCAGAGCTGTTCTCTCGGTGCCATGAGGCTGCTCTGGGGGCTCAGGGTGCTGCGATGCATCATCCTCCCTTCCTCCCCTCCACACCACAGCCACCACCGCGTTTCCTTCCCTATCCTCCTGAAAGTCCCTGAGCTATTAAGTAGGTCACGAGAGCTGGTCCCCATCCAGCAGTTTGTCTAATTGCCTTTTTATAGTCGCACCGTGCCACTCTTTATTATGCTGTCAGTGCTGCGGGAGGACGAGGCGGGGAGTGCGCAGAGCTCGAAGCAATGGCTGCGGGCGAGGGGAGCGCGTCGGACTGCGGCCATCGCTTCTCTAAGTACGCACGTGTGGGTCTGGGGTCCCCCTCCTTCAGCAGATGTAGCCGAGGAAGGCTTTGGTAGGGTTCAGTTGCTCCCCCCGGCCTTCTTGCGATGCTGAGACTCCCAGCTGCAGCTTTTGGGGGTGTGCGTAGAGTTTTTTGGGTGCATGCGGGGATGGGGCACTGCACCCACCTCAGAACCTGCGTGGGCTGTGTGTGTTGAGGAGCGGGGTGAGGCTGAGCATTGCGGGCATTGCATTCAAGCCGTTTTTTCTGATGGCTGCGGTTCAGTTTCAGACGTAGTTTGCAGCGCTGTGTTTGAGGAAGCACACAGCTCCCTGAGAGCCATAGGAATGAAATGCGTTGAGGTGCGGGGGTCTGGACCGGGGGAGCAGCCCCTCCTGCCCCGGGTAATTGCGCTGCTACGGTGCTCAGCAGCTCGGAGAGGGGCTGGCACCGAGGGCTGCAGCTGCACAGCCTGCTCAAGCTCAGCCTTTCCTGCCTTCCTCAAACGATTTTTAAGCATGAGAAGCACCGCTCCCTTCAATTCGTTAATCAGAAATCCCAGCCCCAACCCCTGAGCCTGCTCCGTGTAGATAAGGCAGCGTCTCTCCTCCATCTGCACCTCCTGCAGCCGGGGGGTCCGGGCTGGCTGCTCCCCCGGGGCTGCTCCCCGAGCGGTGCCGGGTCGCCCACCCCTCCCTTCTGCGGGGGGGGGAGCGGTGCCCGAAGCCCCCAGCGCCACGCAGAGGGAGCGCCCGGCAGCCGCCGAGCAGGGGCTGCAGCTCGTTGCTGTGCTCTCTCCTTTTAGCTCCGTCTGAAACGATTTGAGGCTCAAACGCTCCCCCGAGACCCTCTAACCTTTGGGTAAGGTTTGGCTCCGCGATCTTGCTTGGGTTAAACAGGAATTAGGGGGGAGCACAGGAGGGACGCGGCTGCAGCCCTGCAACCCCCCATCCCTGCATCCTCCATCCCCGCACCCCCCCAACCCGTATCTCCCATCCCACGTACCCCATTCCTCCCAGTCCCGCTCCCGGCGGAGCAGCGCGCTGTGAGCAGCAGAGGTAAATACCCCGATCCTCCTCGCCATCTCTTCGTACCTCTTCTTCTTCTTCTTCTCTTCCTCTGCCTCTCTCCTCCTTTTCCTTCCTTTTTCTCTTTTTATTCCCCCTCCTTTCGCTTCATTCTATCCCCATTTTCAGTCACCGGCAGAAGTTCGGGGCGATTTTTATTTCCAGGCTCCGCCGAACAAAATCTCCTACTCCCGCTTTCGGACGAGGGGCAGCGATCGGGGCTGCCCGTGGTGCGGTCTCACGGCGGTCCCACATGACGGGGGGGGATTCAGCGATGTCCCAGAAGCTGGGGGGAATTTGGGGGTCAATGAAGAGCCCCGGCGCCCCGCACCCTTGTGGTGCCCGCAGCGCTGAGCCCGCCGCCATCCCTCACCCTCCCCCGTTTATCTCCGTGTCTTGGCACGCGTATGCTGGGGGTGTGAGGGTGTGTGTGGGGGTATCGCTGAATCCAGCAGCGACACAAAGCCCCGCGCTCCCCCACACAAACATCCTTCCTTCCCCGGCTGGGGGTACACATTTGTCCTACACCGGACCGGGGTCGTCTTCAATCTCCGCGGACCTTTTTCGGTGTTTTTAATGATGATCATCGTTCTTTTAATGGTGCTTCTAAATAGGTTTCCCGAGCCCGATGCACCCCGCAGCTCCGCACCGTGCGGTGCAGGGCCGGGGCTCTGCGGGCGAGAGATGGGGAGGAGGGGGGAAATGCCCCAATGTCCCCGCAGCACGCCTCGATTTGGGCCAATTTTCGTTGTTTCCTGCCTTACGCCCTCTGCGCCCATCGATTTCTTTCGTGTCTTTTACAATGAACTTATCGTCGGCTAAATAAATAAATAAGAATAATAACAACGAAAATAATAATGACGGGAAAAAAAAAAATAATCGCATGAGCCCCGAAGTGTTTATCTGGGCAGTCCGATGGTTCGGGTTTTGGTTTTGGTTTTGATTTTATTTTATTTTTTTCTTTGTTTCTCGACCTATTTGTGCACTGATTTGTGTTAATCCCCGCCCGGCGCAGTGCGATCCCCATTGGGGTCGGGCCCGGAGGGCAGCGGCTGCTGAGAGACCCCCGTGGGACGCAGCCCCGCTGCGGCGACGGCTCTTTTTGACGCATTTCATCCGCTTTGCACCTAATTCTCCTCCTGCTTCCGTCAGAAGGAAAATAACTAAATAAATAACATTAAAAAAAGAAGGGGAGGAGGGTGGGGGGGGCTGTATTTGAGGCGTTTTCTGGAAGCTCCGCTCCGTGCCGCACCCCAACCGCAGCCCCCCCCCCTTCCTCCCCCCTTCCCCCCTCTCTTCTCCCTCCCCCCAAAGAACGGCGTCAGGAAATCATTCACTGTTGGGTTTTCCGTTGTCTGTAGTAAAACAAAAACGTTCACGGTAACCTCGGAAAAGCAGCGAACCAAAGAGGCGCTTCCCCTCACCTCCATTTCAGGAACGTCTATTATATATTTTTTTACCTCCTGAACCACGGCACAGCGGCGCTCCCCACTCAGTGCCGCATTGATGCTGTTTCCTACCGGCCCTGAACCCTAAATGCCGCCGCTCCCCCCGCGCCGCCCCGCACGAATCTCCCGTGGCCGTTCTGTGCAGTGCGGGCTGCGCACATCGGGGACAATTAAACAAAGAAAACTAGCGGACGGCTTTTCTGTTCAGTCTAAGTGTGGGAGTTCAGGGGAGCAGAACGGGAGAATGGATTTTTATAAGGAGAAATGGGAAATGTCTCCACCAGACGGAGCGGAGCCCGACGAACGCCCCGGTGCCGCCCGCGGAGCGGTGCGGGGCAGAGCGGGGCCGCAGCCGTCGGTTTTACCGCTGCCGTTCCCTTGGCGGTGCTTACCCCGCTGCTTCCGTGCTCCGAGGGGGGTGCGAGGGGTTTTGGGTGGAAAAATGATAAGGGAGGGGCTGCGAGGAGGCGAAATTCGTTGAGAATCTGTCGAGAGCCGCCTGTCCACCCCTTCAGCGGGGTCGTTTTCCCTCTGCTGCGCGGTTCGCGGGGGGAAGGGGCTGGGAGCGGGGCTGCGGGTCGGGGGTTGCGGGGGGCTGCGGGGTTGGGGGGAGCCGCGCTGCGGCGCCTCTGGCGGGGCCCGGCGGGCGTGGGTGTCACCGTGCCGGGGGGGGGGGGGGGGAGGCTGGGCTTGGCCGGGGCCGCTGGTACCTCCCCCAGAAATGCAGCAATCCTCTCCCCTCTCTTCTCTCCGCGAGGTGGGCGCACTGCGATGGAGACGCGGCTCTCACTGCCAGAGGTTTGCGCCGGCCGCCCGCTGACAGCCGTCGGTTGGTGACAGCCGCAGACCCGTGACCACCGCAGCCCGGTGACAGCCGCCGTCCGGGAGGGTCCGTCGGAAAGGAGCGGAGCGGCTCGGAGCGGGGCGGGAGGGCCCGCGGCTTCCCGCAGCGGTGACATGCCCCAGGGCAGCCCGCAGCGCAGCCGCTCGCCCTGCGCTCGGGAGCGGAGGTAGCGGCTCGGCAGAGCCCCCCGCAGCCGCCGCCGTTCTTTTCCCGGCGCCGAGGTCCCGGCCTCCGCCCCGCCGCCCGCCCGTCCCGTCGGGTCTCTGCGTCTCCACGGCCCTTCGAGCCAGACAGCCACCATGGCCACGCTCCTCCGCAGCAAGCTGTCCAACGTGGCCACCTCGGTGTCCAACAAGTCCCAGGCGAAGATGAGCGGCATGTTCGCCAGGATGGGTTTCCAGGCCGCCACCGACGAGGAGGCGGTGGGCTTCGCTCACTGCGACGACCTGGACATGGAGCACCGGCAGGGGCTGCAGATGGACATCCTCAAGTCCGAAGGCGGTGAGGAGGGCGGCGAGCAGCCCCTCGAGGGGGACATCCACTATCAGCGGGACGGCACCGGGCCGCTGCCGCCCTCCGGCTCCAAGGATGCGGGGGTCTGCTCCGAGCTGTCCGGGCAGGGCAAGCCCAAGATCACGGCGTGGGAGGCGGGCTGGAACGTCACCAATGCCATCCAGGTACGGCCGGGCACCCGCTGCCACCCGCGCCGGGATGCGAGCCCCGATCCCAGCCCTTCTCCCATCCCTTGGCTCAGCCCTCGTACCCTCCAGCAGTGTCGGGGTGCAATACCCTACGGCGGAAAAGCAAAAAGCGAAAAAAAAAAAAGGGGGGGGGGGGGAAGGGGGAAAAAAAAAAAAAATGTGAGGGGAAAAAAAATGGAAACAATAATCTCCTTCCTTCCGCAGAATCAAAACAAAACATCCCTATCGCTTTGCTCTGCCTGCCCCCACGACAGCGTGCGGGATGGGGTGGCTGCTGCAGGGGGATGTGTTGGGGAGGGGTCTGTGCCGGTCCCCCCCGTGTTAGGATGGCACTGTGGGGTGATGGTTCTTGGTGCACAGAGGGTGCTGGGAACACACAGGGTGGAGATTTGGGTAAAATCCGTGTGGCAGAGCTGTGCTTGCTTGCTGTGGGTGCTCTGGGGCGCAGTGCTGCGGGTGTACAAGGTTGTGATGGTGTGGGTGGTGCGTCGGAGAGGGAAGGGTGTGCGTGTCATCGTGACCGCGTGGCGTGACTGTGGGACTGTGCCATTGGTGTCACTGCGTGTGACTGAGGCAGCGGGTGTGCGCCTGCTCACGGCTGTGCGACTGCGTGAGCCTGGCCCCTCCATCAGGCGAGCAACACGGTTTCCATTTTGTCTCTTTCTAGGGGATGTTTGTGCTGGGCCTGCCCTATGCTATCCTTCATGGTGGATACCTAGGACTCTTTTTAATAATTTTCGCCGCCGTGGTTTGCTGCTACACTGGGAAGATCCTTATTGCCTGTCTTTATGAAGAGAATGAGGATGGGGAGATAGTCAGGGTGAGAGACTCCTACGTGGACATAGCAAACGCGTGCTGCGCGCCCCGCTTCCCCACGCTGGGAGGCAGAATTGTGAATGTGGCTCAGATCATTGAACTGGTCATGACCTGCATCCTCTACGTGGTGGTCAGTGGGAACCTGATGTACAACAGCTTCCCTAACCTGCCTGTATCCCAGAAGTCATGGTCCATTATTGCCACAGCAGTTCTCCTGCCTTGCGCGTTCTTGAAGAACCTGAAGGCAGTCTCCAAGTTCAGCTTGCTCTGCACGTTAGCCCACTTTGTGATCAACATCTTGGTGATCGCCTACTGCCTCTCCCGGGCACGCGACTGGGCATGGGACAAGGTCAAGTTCTACATAGATGTGAAGAAGTTTCCCATCTCCATTGGCATCATTGTCTTCAGCTACACCTCTCAGATCTTTCTGCCTTCCCTGGAGGGGAACATGCAGAACCCCAAGGAGTTCCATTGCATGATGAACTGGACGCACATAGCAGCTTGCATCCTCAAGGGACTCTTTGCCTTGGTCGCCTATTTGACCTGGGCTGACGAGACCAAGGAGGTCATCACAGACAACTTGCCTTCCACCATTAGGGCAGTAGTCAACATTTTCTTGGTGGCCAAAGCCTTGCTCTCCTACCCCTTGCCATTTTTTGCAGCTGTGGAGGTCCTGGAGCGATCCCTTTTCCAGGATGGAAACAGGGCTTTCTTCCCCAACTGCTATGGCGGTGATGGGCGGCTCAAGTCCTGGGGGCTCACCCTGAGGTGCGCCCTGGTGGTGTTCACCCTGCTCATGGCTATCTATGTCCCACACTTTGCCCTCTTGATGGGTCTCACTGGGAGCCTCACGGGTGCAGGTCTCTGCTTCCTGCTCCCCAGTCTTTTCCACCTCAAGCTCTTGTGGAGGAAGCTCTTGTGGCACCACGTCTTCTTTGACGTCGCCATTTTTGTTATAGGAGGGATCTGCAGCGTCTCCGGGTTCATCCACTCTTTAGAAGGCCTCATAGAGGCCTTTAGAACCAACGCTGAAGACTAAGGAGGGGCCAGAGCTGGTGGCAGTATGAGAACAGCATCGAACATCTGCATCGCCGTGAGATTCTGCGTCCCTTTAACGAGGAGTCATTACTTTCGTTACATGCATCCGACCAATTCCACATTAGAGAATCCGCAAATAAAATAAGAAGAGACGAAATCGTGTGCCCTGCCATCTTTTTAAATAAGCTAAAATTTAAAATAAATGAATATATATATATATATTTATTTTTGTTCTTTCAAATGTTTGGAAGGAAAATCCATGGTGCCCCAACCCCCACCTCCTCACCAGTTGCCTGAAGCTCAGCCCCACGAATGAACCATCAGGAAAGGATCGCAGCTCCCAGTGCTGCTGCAGTTCTGCACCGCGGTGCTGCAGGAGGTGGAACGGTACCGACCCAATGGGGTTGTGTTTACAGATGGAAGCAGACAGGCTGCGGGTGCTGGGAGCAGCGACATTCCTTTACATAGACCATGAGACAGATGTAGATGAGACCTAGACTGTAGGAATAGCCCAGCAACCCACGCTCTGGCCGACGGCCGGCGCTGCAGTCATCTGCAATGTTTACACTGTAGTCACATCGATGTCAGACTGCTTAATTCTTCCATCCGGATTGACACAAGGAATGGCGCTTCCCATTGATGACGTTTTGCCTCTGGTTGAACTCACAGACCCAGAGTCCACTTCTCAGTGATTTTTCTTTTGTTCTTTTTGGTTGTTTGTTCGTTTCGCTTTAAGAATTATTTCTGAATCATGAAAAGAAAAGAATATATATTGTTGGATTTGACGTCGTTCAGGATAACAGAAACAAAACCAAGACAAAACTCATTCTGTGCAATCTACCAGATCCGTGGAGCTGTTTCCAATGTATGTGTGGTGTAATTGTGGTAAATAAGATGAAAAATGTATATCAGAAAAAAAAAAAAGTCTATCTTTAACATATAATGTGGTACATAAATATATCAAACAATAAAGAGAACACATATCTGAGGAGCTGGCCTGCTTCGTTGGGCTAGGCAGGGGTGGGGGTGAGGAACCAGGTTTGTGGGTGTTGGAAAGGGGGGTGGGGGGGCAATCCCAAATCCCTTACAACCAAAGATAGAGAAGAGGGAAATGAAATATGGGATTTGGAGGAGCCCTGGCTTGAGCTGAGCTCCCAATACGCTTCACATGGGTTGTGCCCAGCACTTGGATAGCCATGGCAGGAGGGCCAAGGGCCGCAGCAGTGCAGCACATGGCCATGCACAGCTGTGCTTCACATCTGCTTTGCACCCTGCAGCTCCAGGGCCCTTCTCTTACTGCATTGCCCATTGGTATCACGCTGTGCTCTGTGCCCTGTTCTTGGATGTGGGATGTCCACAGGCTGACACAGCCCTTTGTTTTGCATTTGTTAGGGGCCAAAGAGCTGCTGTTAGGGGCACAAGCTGACGTAAGCTGTGGGAAGTGCTGTATTATTCTGGGAGCCCCCCTGGGCTTTGTCTTGCTGTCAGTTTGGCTCAAGTGCTTCCCTCTGTGCTTCCATTGGGTAATGCATGAGCAGCTCACAGGGTGAGCCCAGGCTCAGTCCTCACAGAGTGGCTGTGGCCATGGTGGAGCCCCTGTGATGGTGCTGCAGTGCAGACAGCCCCCACGTGCCCAGCACACATCTCAGTGATGGCACATGGATTCAGCTCTGCTGGGGATGTGCAGCCTTTCAGCAAGAGATGCAACGGGGTGAGCAAAACAAAGCCCAAAATAGCAGCAGAAATGGAAGAAAAAGGATGGAAAGGGATGATCTCCGTTCCAGATGGCTTCTGACTGCAGATATGTAGCTTCTGGTCATGTGCTGCAGCATCCTCCAGACCTTCTCATTCTGAAAATGAATGGCACAAAGGTCTTCTCTGCACCAGGAGGGGACAGGTTTCTTTATTGCTCTGTGTCTTTTCAGCCCCTTGCATACAATAGGGGCCCCTATTTGGGTTGATTCCCTAATACATAGGGGCAATACCAAATCCTTGTCCTCATGGCCATGCAGGAACATCAGTGGCAGCTGCAGTGATGTGAGGGCTCTGCCTGCTGCACTCTGGGTGCTGGTGCTGCACAAAGGGACCCTCGTGGCTTTGCACTTCTCCATGCACCTCACTACAGCCTCCTTTCAGACATCAGTCTCAGTGTCTTTCCTGCAGTGAGGGCCCCACAGCTGAGCACAGCACTCAAGGCACAGCCTCAAACCCTGCAGACTGCCCTGCATTTTGGGTCAGGAGCTGCGGGTCCTGCTGAGCAGCAGCGACTCCTGCTTTCACCCTCTATGCTCTCCCAGCTCTTTCTGTCCCTTGCTAATCATTTACTCCAACCACAGGCCACTCCTTTTGACTTCTCGTTCGACCTTCAGACTGGATCACCAAAACAAAACCCCAGGGCAGGTGGGAGGGGAGCACTGCCTCTGCCACTGCTGCAGGACTGCTGCCCCATGCTGCTGCAGGTAAGAGCATTGCTTTCTCCACGGCTTCCCCTTCTCCTGAGGGCTGAGCCAGCTTGGGACAATCAATGAGGTTTTGGTGGAGGGCTCATCCCTCACTGCTGGGTGAGTTGGTGGGCACAGGACTGGGGTGCAGGGAAGGCAGCTGGGAGTAGGGGGTTCAGGTATCCTGAATCATAGAATCACAGAAATACTTAGAAGAGGGGAAATTCAGGTTAGATGTTAGGAAGAAATTCTTTACATAGAGAATAGTGAGGCTTTGGCATTGCTGCTTAGAAAAGAGTGGGTGCCCCATCCCTGGCCAGGCTGTGTGGGACCCTGAGCAGCCCATTCTGATAGGGACAGCCAGTCCACCAGCAAAGTTAGAATGCAATGGGCTCGAAAGCCCCTTTCTACCCAACTAGTTTATGATCCTGTGATTTTCTGATTAAGGTTGCAAAAGACTGAGACAGTCAAGTCCAACCCCAGCCCACCCCACCATGCCCACTGACCACAGCCCTCAGTGCCACATCCCCACCAGCTCTTCAACACTTCCAGGGATGGTGACCCCACCACCTCCCTGGGCAGCTGTGCCACTGCATCACCACTCTTTGGAGAAGAAATGTTTACTAATATCCAACCTGAAATCAAATTAATTCCCCAGGAATCACAGCCAGCTCCAGGGAGGAGAAAAATAGTATCCTCAGCCTTGGAAATATTGCAGGAAGTGAAAAGGTTTCTTGCATTGCATTAAATATGCACCAAAAATGAAGTTTTGATCTCATGGAGCTCAAGGCGGCTGTGTCCACATCCCTGCAAGGGGACAGCCTGTCTTGGGAAGGGAGGGCAGAAGGGGGGGGCTGCTCATGGGACATGAGTGCCCTTAATGAGGGCAGCACAGCAGGGCTGCTCTGGGGGCAGCTCACAGAGCCGTCTTGGTGCTGCTGAGCCCTGCTCGATCTGGTGTGGAAGTGCTGCTCTGCCCTTGTCCTCAGGGCCAGTCCTGCACTGCTCTAAGATTTTAGAGAACCACGCTGTCTGCCTACAATCTGTTCAGCCTTTGTTGAATCCTCTTAGGTGAAGAAATGGGCTCAGATCTTGGAAAGATTCTCCTCTCCCTGACCCACTTGACTCTGTCACACCCCGTCCCTCCTGCAGCACTGATAACCCAGCCCCAAACAGCCCCTGCTGACACCTCGAAGGCTGTGGGTCACCTTTCACTGCTGTCTGAAGGAGGTTGACACATTGCTTTCTGCAAAGGTGTTTTTGTTTTCCCCTTATCAGAGCCCTTCCCTGTAATCCCAGCTGCTTGGCACTGTGTGCTTCCTCTGCAAGTGACACATTTATGGTTATGGGTATGGATATTGTCTGATAGGGAGATTAAGATAGCATGCCCTAACTTAATCACACACATTCCCTGCATAATAGCTGCATGAAACAAATCAAAACAGAACGTGCGCATGCGATGGGGCAGGGGGTCCTTCCTGGATGTGCCCTGCTCTGAGCTGCATGGCAGCAGGGCAGTGACCCCCTGCTCCTCAGACAGCGATGATGGCAGCACCGGGAATTCATTTCTTCTGTTAAGGAAACCAGGCTAACCCGCAGCAGGGGGATCTCTGTGACTAATGTCCCCCCAGGGCACATGGGGACAGCCAGCTTGGGGTGATGTCCCCTCCATGGGACTGATGAGGATGTCCCCAGGGCTGGGAGGTGACCCTGGCAGGGCTGAGGAGCTGGGCACACTGTCAATGTGGGGCCAGCAGCCACATGGTAATGTCCCACTGCAGCACTGCCATGGGGCACTGTTGGCCAATGTTTAATTGCAACGTGGGTTAATGATTTAAGAGCTGAGCTCCAGTGCCAGTTCCCAACGGCACCACCTCCCCATCCCTGCTCTGAGCAGGGGACACGTGGGGACACAGTGTGTGGGGGATGAAGGGTTGTGTCTGAGGGTGTGTGGCCCTACAGGTATGTGTGCCCCTATGACACGTGTGCCCTCCAGCATAGCCACCTGCACTCATCCCTCCTTTCACAGTGTGCTCTTTGCCTTCACACAGGGACCGCTTAAGGACACACAGAGCCGGCTGCCCTGATGCCCATTGCCTGGATGGAGCCTTCCTCCAGCGCCCTAGGGAAGACGAAGGGTAATGGGCTCTGGGGTGGGAGAGTGGGGTAGGGGACAGTGTGGGAGCAGGCAGAGGGGCTGGGGGGGCACTGCTCCCATCACACTGCAACCAGGCACAGTGCAGCAGTGAGCACAGCCCTGCCACAGGCAGGAGATCTTATAGGAAATGACAACAGAAGCCGAAGGAGAATGTTTTATTTTTAATGATGAGAGAGAGAAGACAGCAGCCTTTCTGCTATATCTGCTTTTGCTCAGAGCTTTCTCCCTGCTTCTCCTCCACGTGTCCATGTTTGCATTTCACCCCACTCCACAGGCAGGAGGAGCACTGTGCAAGGGACTTCTAGGCTCAAGCAGAACCAAAGGACACTTCTAACCTTCCAGCCACGTGACCAAATGCCCAGCTGACTAAAACAGGCAAAATATTGATCTAAAGCACCTGACAGGCCCTCAGCAGCCCACAGCCCATCACCCTCAGCTGGGCTCCCAGCCCCTGACTATATCTGGCAGGTACCTGGCCCTGCTGGCAGCTCCTCCTCTCTCTGTAGGACTGCAGTACATCAGCATCACCCAGAGCAAGAGGAGGTGCCCATGAGCTCCCTGTTGTGCTGCAGGCAGCCCCACTGCTCCCTGCTGGGATGTGCAGAAGATCCTCCTGGGGCCACAGAGCTGCTGGGGGTGGGCTGGGCTGAAGCAGGGATGGGGAGCGAGGGGATTGCGTGCTCACCCACTGCACGCTGCTTCCTGTGCCTCCCAGCACAGCCTGTGCTGGGTGATGTGCTCCCAGGTGTGTGGCTGATGTTTTGTTCTCTGTTTTTGTAGGTTTTTAATCTTTTTTTTTTTTTCCTTAGCAAAGTGCTGCAGGTTTCAGCCACCTGCTGTTCTTCCAGCTTTGCACACAGCTTTCTCCCTAGAACCCTGAGGGCTGCTGTCTGTAGGCTCCAGCTGGGGCTGCTCAGCTTGTGCCCTTCCACTCTGCAGTGTTGCACAGGGATCAGAGATGGGATCCTCAGGACATAACTGTGTGAGGAGCAATGAGGGTCAGCTCAGAGCACTCCCACAAGTGGAGGAGCCCTTAAAGCTGCCTTCCTCCTCTGTCTTCTCACCTGGCTTCTAATGAGGATGGAAGCAGAGCTCAGCACTGGCCTGCAGCTATCAGATCTGTAGCAGAGGGAAGCTGAGTGCTTCCTTGGCAGCAGAACATAGAAGTCCTTCTCACCACCTGTGCTCCTGCTCTGTGCTAAAACTGGGGCATCCCCCCATGCTGTGTGCAGGATGGGAGCTGCAGGCTGCCCTGGTGTCTCCATTTAAGTCTTCTGCTCCTTCCAAAGCCCCGCTGGCCATCCTGCCTTGCTGTGAGCACTATGGGAGTGGGTTTGCAATCTGGGTTAAGTATGAAGCAGTGCTGAGAGTGCTGACATCAGGAGGAGGGTGGGAGGCAGCTGCACATGACGCGTCCATGAGGTTGCCTCTCCGCAAGGTACGCGTTGCATCGGTAATGTGTTTGTAGCAAATAATGCTGGGCTGGCATGGGAATGTGGGTCACCGCTGGTAGAGCTGCTGTAGGAAGAGGGAGCTGCTGCTGTGTGCTGGGAGGAAACGTGTTACTGAGAGATGCTTCTGGGGAGAGACTGCGCTGCAGTGAGTGCTCCTGTAAGTAGCAGCTCTGTGCTGGGTGTGATGCTTGCTGGGGAGGGCTGTAGGGTGCATGGTTCGTGCCCCCAGTGTGCAGTAAGTCACTGTGCCATAGAACTCTTCAGGACTTGGTGGTGCTCCACGGCCCTGCACCTGGAGCATCCCTACTGTGTGTGCAGGGAGTGATGCAGCCAGGCATGGATAACCCGGAGCTCCTGTGTGCTTCCCTGACCTAGTTCTGATTCTGTTGTTCTGTGTGTGTGTGCAGTGGGAAATCTCAGTGCTTTCGGGGGAGTGGGGTTTGTTAGCAGTAAGGAAAAGCCTATTGGGCTCTAATCAGCTGAGCAATCAGGAGCTGGCCAGGCTTTGCAGGTGAGTGCAGGCTGATGGTGGAGGTGGCTCTGGGTCTGAACAGAAGTGGTGTAGGATGGGGATGGACGTTGCCTAATGCTGTGCACTGTGCCTTGGTGCTCCTGCCTTAGAGATAGTACACCTGATGGAGTGGTGCTTGTGGTCAGCAGGGACTTGTTGAGCATCTCCACTGGCAGCGGAGGAGCAGCAGAGCAGTGGTGTGGGGGGGAAGAGGGGGTGGAAATATGTGCGTGTCCCTGTGGAACTGCCTGGCTTTGTTCGGCAGCACTTCTCTGCATCACTGCAGCTCACAGTCCCTCCTGCCCAGTGTCCCAGTGCTGCCTGCAGGTACTGCTACATGGATGTATTTCTGTGCTTTGCTCACGTGCTCCCCAGTCACCCACACTGACCCTACCCCCAGCCTTGGGTCAGGGCTGAACTCCCTGCACAGTGCCCACAATATCTGCCCAGTCTGTCTGGCAGCATGTGGCAGCAGTTAGTTACTGACTCAGGTGACCTTCAGCAAACTTCAGTGGGCTGGGGAGGCAAACAGTGAAATGAGGAGTGTATATGGTAGGAAGGGAGTGGGGCTCAAACTGACTGTGTGCTGCTGAGTGCCTCGTGGGGTTTGCTTTGAGTGCTTGCATTTCCTGCCTGTTGTAATGTGAATGGGCTCTACAGTTTGGCTTGGGCTCGTTTCCTCCCAAGAAGTTGGTAGGAGAACACATTTTGTTTGGCGAGGTGTGCTCTGGCAGCCACTGCTTTGGCCAAAGTAGAGCTATTCTGGTATAGCAGCTTGTTTGTGTCCACAAAAGCACTTGTTTTTAAGGGAGGGGAACATGTAGACGTGTGGATGTTTTTAATCTTTCCAGAGGGTGAGAATGAACCTTAGAATGTTTCCGTTATCTGCTGCTGAACACAACAGAAAACTCCCCCACTCAGGTTGTGATTCTGAGGCCAACCCATGTGCAATGGGCTCAGGAGGGGGGCATCTGCTTTGGGGCTTCTGTCCCCATCCCGGGAGCTCTTGAGGGCTCCAGGTGGGTTGGGAGGGAACTGTCCTGGTTCCAATAATTTCCTGGTTATTTTGGTATGTGGGTGGGAGGGGAGGAGGGTGGCTGTGGGGAGAGGAGCAAGGTCAGTGAAGAACAAACATGCCTCTGTGCCTGTGACTGCGCTGCCTGCTGATCAGCTCTGTGCTCCAACTTTCTCCTGCAGAATTCATCAAGCACGGCCGTGAGAGGATAGGACAAACCATCAAGGCATCCGGCTCCAGGCTGTGCTCATAGTGAGTATGGAACCTGCTGGGTCCGGGAGCCCTTTAAAAGCTCAGCCTGGTGACACTGGTGGTGGATGGCACTGGCTGGCACTGGCCAGATGTGGGCTGTCCTGGGAATGGCTGCCAGTGCCCGCTGCCACCCTGCAGCTCCAGCCCTGCATTGCCCTGCTGGGTGAGGGGTGACCATGGGTCTGTGTGTGGGGCAGAGAGGGGCACTACTGACAGGTGAGACTTTTTGGGGAGCTGGTGGGGGCTTCAGGGCCCCTTTGTGCATGGGGTGAGGCAGAGAGAGGGTGGGGGAGTGGTGGATGGAGGTATATTCAGGACTGCTCTGTCTCAGTTTCAGAGCCTTGTGGGGGAAAGGGGAAGATAATGCTTCCTGGGGCAGGGGAGATGGGAACAGATTTTTGGGTTCATCCCCCTTTCTATTGTCATCTCTTTAATCCTGACTTCTGCAAGGTGTGTATCAGAACCCTTTAAGCTAGTAAGAACTGCTGGGATGGCAGGACCCAGTGATGCTCAAGCAGGACAGGTCTAAGCCACCCAGGGCACCCAGCAACTTCACCTGGCTGCACTGCAGGGCTGGGGGCTTTGGCATCCCTGTGCAGTGGGGTGGGTGTCTGGGGCTCTGCTGGTTTCCATGTATCAGTGCCCTGACCAGTTATTGCCTTCTCAAACTGAGGGATGACCGTGGTGTTTAGCAAGTTTGTACTCATTCAGACTCCTTGTGAAACCTGTAAAGCTTCTCTCCCCCATCTCCTGTTGGTATGTTTAATGTGCACCTAATGTACCCTGCTTCCCACCACGCTCACACCTCTATGCCCTGGGAGCAGCAGTGCTACTGAGGAGTTATCTGTGTCTCTTGGGTTTGGTTTTCACTGCTCCTTTGCTCTCTTCCCCAGTGCTGAACGAGTTGCCATTTTGATGGATCGTTCCCGCACCTCAGACAGCACTACCCAGGTGAGATCCCAGCTTGGAGCTGCCAATCCCTCCTATGGTCTTGGGTGCATCAAATCAGGAGTTACACCATCACTCTCAATCCTTTCTCTGCATGTATGGGATGAGGACCTGAGCACAGACTGCAGCCTAGCAGAGACTCCAGCTTGGGCGTGATATTACCATAGTGCATAACTCTGTCTTCCCTTTCTCCATCACTTAGTTTAGCAATCTATTGCATATCTCACTGATATGTTTATTAAAGATAAGGGATGCTATGTTAAGGACAGGAAAACACAGACTGCGGCATGTTCTTGTGACTAATACTGCTGTCCTCCTCTCTAGCCTCCAACACCAGCTGACAACATCAACCTTGGACCTTCTGCCAACCCAAAGTAAGCTCTCTGCAGAAGCCAGGTAGGGTGTGGAGCAGGGATTCCCTGTGTTCTGCAAGGGTGGCATCTGCAAAAGACTTAATAACTACATCACTTAGATTTCAATGCTGTGCATCAGCTTTCAAGACATTCAGTTACAGCTCAATCCTGTTCCATAATCATCCTCTGTCTATGTTCTCTGTGGCCTCTAAGCTCATTTCCCTCTTTTTGAGGGGTAATAGGGTGAAAATTTCCTCATTATTACTGGGTTCCAAACTGATTTTTCACTTTATTAAGGAGGGTAAGCTGCCTCAGAAGGCAACTTCCTAAGTGAGAGGCTCCTTGCCCTTTGCTCAGTACACTGATATGCGGCGTGTGAATCCTCTGCTTGCTGGCTGGCAGGGGAGGTCACCTGTCTTGTGCTCTTCAGTCACTTCCACAAGTGCTTCTGCTTCCAAGAAGGATGATTACTTTGATAAAGGTGTTGCTGTTGCATGTATTCCTTCTAGAAATGTTAACTTCCTTCATTCTTGCCCAACAGTGCCAAGCCAACAGATTTTGACTTCCTGAAGGTTATCGGCAAAGGAAGCTTTGGAAAAGTAAGTCGGCTTCTACTGGTGGGCTGTAGCTTTTTAGTGATGCCTTAACTGAAGGAATTTGCCCTTTGCTTGCACCTCCTCTGAGTATCATGGCTGTGTTTAGAGAAGGACTGAGACAGGGTGGGACTTGAGTGGTTTCCATACTCCATTCATACTTCGAGCTCCCCTGCAGCTCCTCTAGGAAGAAGTGGGGTGTTTCATTCTCAAGGTGGTGATGAGCAGCACTTGGACTGAAAAGAAAGATTGTAATAGAGCCTCAGATGCCTTCAGTTAGCAGAAGGTGCCTATGCAAAGCTGTGCTGCATAAGACAGCAATGATGAACTTGATACAGGACTGCCTCTAAATGTTCTCGAGCCACTCTGAGTGTGTAAGGTACATGGAGATGCTGAGTGCCTTTTGCTGGCAACTTGAAAGTTTTGGGTAGGGACTTAGTAGTAGGCAGTAGGCTGGAGCTTGGTCTTTAAAACTCTGTGCCTGACCCTCTGAAGCTGTGTAATCACTTCCAAGAGCCCAGCTAGTGGAGGAGGAGGGAGGGACTCAAAGCTGTGATTCTTGTTGCAGGTTCTCCTGGCCAAACGCAAGTGTGATGGGACTTTTTATGCTGTGAAAGTCCTGCATAAGAAAACCATCTTAAAGAAAAAGGAGGTATGTCTGCTCTCCTTGGCCGTGCATACACACAGTGACTGGTATCCAAGCAATCCTGGTAATGCAATTGAACCATCTGGTGGCTGAAGTGAGTGTTCACATCAGCAGTGCACGCAGTAAGCATGGATTTATCTGTGCCATGGGATTATGGAGAAGGAACTGAGATGAAGCAAAGTTAGAGAGGGGGGGAGGACTTTCATTTCTGGGCTGGATTTGGTCCATAGGGTTCCCAGATTCCATGTGGTTTCAGAACTACGGTGAGTCTGTAGAGCAGATTGTTCTGGAGAGCTGCCATAAAAATCTGCCTCCTCTCCTGCTTTTTTGATAGCAAAACCACATCATGGCAGAACGTAATGTGCTTCTGAAAAACGTCAAGCACCCCTTCCTAGTGGGCCTCCATTACTCCTTCCAGACCTCGGAGAAGCTTTACTTTGTGCTTGATTATGTGAATGGGGGAGAGGTGAGTACAGACTTTATCTTTAGTCTTCTATTTGGTCCTTCCCAGGCATATGGTTTTATTGCCTAAAACTTTCTTGTCAGGAGATAATGATGTTGAAGCATAACATTACTTTGTTGGAAAGAACAGCTGGCAAGTGTCTCGCTTATAAGTGAAAATATTGCTGAATATGACCTGTGCCAACTGGTTATCAAGACAAGTAGGCTGCAGGGGGAAAGCCCACTCGTGCCAGCCCTGAGTCCCAGACTAGTGCTGATGTGATGCTACTGCAGTATGTCAGGCTGCTGCTTCTGAAATGTGACAGCTGCTCTCTCTATGGCTGTCACTTTCTTTGCTACCTGAAACAGACTGGGAGGTTCTGTTAACATAGGTGTCTTGTTTATACAGAGTTCTAACTCATAGGACTATTAGGTTAATACTGTTTTATGACCACAGTATGCCTGTAGCTGGCTCATGAGTTGTAGCTAGCAAGGAAGCTCAGCTAGACCTGCAGATATGATCCTCTTGTCTCTGTCTTAGCTCTTCTTCCACTTGCAAAGAGAGCGTTGTTTCCGTGAGCCCCGTGCAAGATTCTATGCTGCAGAAGTTGCTAGTGCAATTGGATACCTGCATTCCTTAAACATCATCTATAGGTAAGGTATATATCCAAGCTGGGGAGAACAGGGGCAATGGATCCACCAGCCAGCTGGGTACAGGGCTGGGGAGACCAAGTAGGTTTTTTAGGTCTATGTGAAGGATAGTGGCATTCAGCACTGGGAGGGACCTGCTGGGCAATAAACACTTATAGCTTGTCACGGGTTAGTTAGATTTACCTATGCCCGTGACAGGGGAAGCCACCCCACGCCCCCCCCCGGGGCCCGGAAAGGAGGGGGAAAAGGGGAGTGGGATAAAACAGTGACAATCTAAGGAGGAAAAACTTATTTTACTAAATATGATATCGAAATACAAGATAACACAATATAATATAATTAAGGCTAACAAAATCGAACGAAACAGAGAGAGAGAGTCTCCGAAAACCGAGAGGCCTACTGTGAACTCTAGGCGACACGGCTGGAACGCTTCCCACTCTCCGAGAAGTTCGAGAGAAGAAGGAGGGCACTCCAGCCTGGGAACGAGATTATATAGAGTCCTGGTCCCGTGACTTATTGTTACTCCTGTTGTTCTCTGGGATATGTAGTCTTCTTTTGTGGACTGCACATTCAACAGAAGTATCCATACTTGACATGATGTTATGATGTGGAATACTGATAGCAAAATTATAAAATTACAAAACCATGACATTCCACCCCTTATTCTACATTATTACATCATGGTTAATATATACATATATATACATATATATACACGTATGTAAAATTGTGATAGCTAAATAGTAGAATTGCATGTAACATAACTAAATGTACAACTATAATAACTAAAATACACTACACATGCAAACATATATATATATATATAGATACATAAAATTATTGACTGCACTCCCCCAGCATCAAATTCCCTTGTGGCACACATTGAACATCCCCATCCTTCTGCATTACCCACCAAGTGCACCCAGGTCCCTGGGCAAAGACAGTTCCACGGATAGGTTTGCCCTTTCCAGAAGCTGGAAGGACCCAAACAGCTTTTCCCAACATGTTCTTTACATGTATAACAGGGACCTTATCTCCTTCTACAGTGTGTAGGGGGCTAGATTGACTAGGACCATCACGATTGACAGATCCTCTAGTATTGACCAACCAAGTGGCTTCTGCCAGATTCTTCTCCCAGTGCTTAAATGTTCCACCACCCATTGCTTTCAACATAGTTTTCAACAACCCATTATATCGTTCAATTTTACCAGAAGCTGGTGCATGGTAGGGAATATGATAAATCCACTCAATGCCATGATCTTTGGCCCAAGTATTTATAAGAGAATTTTTGAAATGTGTCCCATTATCAGATTCAATTCTTTCTGGGGTGCCATGTCGCCACAAGACTTGTTTCTCAAGACCTAATATGGTGTTTCGAGCAGTTGCATGGGGTACTGCGTATGTTTCAAGCCACCCAGTGGTTGCCTCTACCATAGTGAGTACATAACACTTACCACTGCGAGATCGTGGCAAGGTGATATAATCAACCTGCCACGCCTCCCCATATTTATACTTTTGCCATCGCCCTTCCTCCCAGAGAGGTTTCATCCTTCTGGCTTGTTTAATTATGGCACATGTTTCACAATCATGAATAATCTGCGCAATAGCGTCCATGGTTAAGTCCACCCCTCGGTCTCTGGCCCACTTATATGTTGCGTCTCTTCCTTGATGGCCTGAGGTCTCATGAGCCCATCGAGCTAGAAATAATTCACCCTTATTCTGCCAGTCCAAGTCAATTTGAGCCACCTCAATTTTGGCAGCTTTATCTACCTGATGGTTGTTTTGTTGTTCTTCAGTAGCCCGACTTTTGGGCACATGTGCATCCACATGACGCACCTTTACAACCATATTCTTTGTTCGGGAAGCAATGTCCTTCCATAGTTCAGCGGCCCAAACAGATTTTCCCCTCCGTTGCCAGTTATTTTGTTCCCACCGCTGTAACCACCCCCATAAGGCATTTGCCACCATCCATGAGTCAGTATAAAGATACAGCATTGGCCACCTCTCCCGTTCAGCAACATCTAAGGCCAGCTGGACAGCTTTTACCTCTGCAAACTGACTTGATTCTCCCTTACCTTCAGTGGCCTCTGCAACCTGTCGTGTGGGGCTCCACACAGCAGCTTTCCATTTGCGATGCTTCCCTACAATGCGACATGATCCGTCAGTGAATAGGGCATATTTCTTTTCATTTTCTGGTAATTCGTTGTATGGAGGGGCCTCTTTAGCACGTGATACCTCTTCTGCTGGTGATGTTCCAAACTTTTTATCTTCAGGCCAGTCCATGATTACCTCTAGGATTCCTGGACGATTGAGGTTTCCCATTCGCGCTCGCTGTGTAATCAGCGTAATCCACTTGCTCCAGGTGACATCGGTAGCATGATGGGTGGAGGGAACCTGTCCTTTGAACATCCAGTTCAGCACTGGCAGTCGAGGTGCCAAAAGGAGCTGTGTTTCAGTCCCGACTACTTCGGAAGCAGCCCGAACCCCCTCATACGCGGCTAAGATCTCCTTCTCAGTTGGAGTGTAGCACTCTTCAGACCCCTTATATGATCGACTCCAGAATCCCAGGGGTCGGCCTCGGGTCTCTCCTGAGGCTCTTTGCCACAAACTCCAAGTGGGGCCTTTCTCTCCAGCAGCAGTATAGAGGATGTTCTTTACATCCTGTCCAGTCCGTACTGGCCCCAGGGCTACAGCACGGGCTATCTCTTGTTTAATCTGTTCAAAAGCCTGCTGCTGCTCAGGGCCCCATGCAAAATCATTCTTCTTCCGCGTTACCTGATAAAGGGGGCTTACAATGAGGCTGTAGTTTGGAATGTGCATCCTCCAAAAGCCCACTGCACCCAGGAAAGATTGTGTCTCTTTCTTGCTAGTTGGTGGAGACATGGCAGTGATTTTGTCGATCACATCTGCTGGGATGTGACGACGTCCATCCTGCCACTTTATACCTAAGAACTGAATTTCCTGGGCAGGTCCTTTTACTTTGCTTCGCTTAATAGCAAAGCCAGCTTGTAGAAGAATCCGGATTATCTGCTCTCCTTTTGTGAAAACTTCTTCTGCTGTATCACCCCACACAACAATGTCATCAATGTACTGCAGGTGTTCAGGAGCACCACCCTGTTCCAGTACAGTTTGAACCAACCCATGGCAAATGGTTGGGCTGTGTTTCCACCCCTGGGGCAAACGGTTCCAAGTATACTGAATGCCCCTCCAGGTGAAGGCAAACTGTGGCTTGCATTCTGCGGCCAAAGGAATAGAAAAGAAGGCATTGGCAATGTCAATGGTGGCATACCATTTGGCTGCTTTTGACTCCAGCTCGTACTGGAGTTCCAACATGTCCGGCACAGCAGCGCTCAATGGGGGTGTGACCTCATTCAGGCCACGGTAGTCTACTGTCAGCCTCCATTCTCCACTGGCTTTACGCACTGGCCATATGGGGCTGTTAAAAGGTGAGTGAGTTTTACTGATCACTCCCTGATTCTCCAACTGGCGAATCAAATCATGAATGGGGAGCAAGGAATCCCTGTTGGTGCGATACTGCCGTCTGTGCACTGTCTTTGTAGCAATCGGTACCTGCTGCTCTTTTACTCGTAGCAGCCCCACAACAGACGGGTCCTCTGACAGGCCAGGCAAAACAGACAGCTGCTTAATGTTGTCCATGTCTACAGCAGCTATCCCAAAGGCCCATCGATACCCCTTAGGATCCTTGAAATGCCCCCTTCTGAGGTAATCAATACCCAGTATACATGGAGCCCCTGGGCCAGTCACAATAGGATGTTTTTGCCAGTCTTTGCCAGTGAGGCTTATTTCAGCCTCCAGCACAGTCAATTCTTGAGAGCCCCCAGTCACTCCAGAAATATGGATTGATTCTGTCCCTTCATGACTGGAGGGCATTAGGGTGCACTGTGCACCGGTATCCACCAGCGCCTTATATTCCTGTGGTTCTGATGTGCCAGGCCATCGAATCCACACAGTCCAATAAACTCTATTATCCCTTTCCCTCCCCTGACTGAGGGCAGGGCCCCTCTATTGGTTACCTGTGATGACTGGAGCAACTCCACTGGTGGTTGGTATGTCTAGTAGTTCTTTCACCCGTGCTCGTAGTGCAGACGTGGGCTGATCATGCCACTTCCTCATGTCTTCTCCACGGTCACGTAGGTAGCGCCACATGGAAACACGCGGTGCAATCGTACTGTTGTTCTTTGCTCGAGCTGGGAAGCGTGTGCGTTTAACAGCTGAGACTTTTGATGATGCAGGTGGGGAGTAGGACTGGACTAGTTTGATCAGATCCTTCATTAGACCTGGTGGCCCGTACGAGGATTGACCTTCATCAGTTGTTTCTGATACTATTACGGGATCATTACAATTAGTTGATGGAAACAATTTCTTGCACATTTCATCTACTCGGTTTTCTAGCCGTGAGATGGCAGAAACTGCGGCATGCAGTTGGGGGAGCTGCTGATCGATGGTTTGAAGCATTATAATCAGCTCAACAACTCGGGGCCATCTGTCCACGAATCCTTTAGATCCTGATACCAATGACTGTGCAATTCTCTCTGGTGCTGTACTTGTGATTTTCTGCCACATGTCAGGATCGGCCCTCACTCTCTCAGGGTCAAGTTCGCTTGGATCAGGGCTGTACAACATTTTCGCCATGGCCAATTCCCTCAGGCGCTGAATACCTTTTTGGACGGTATTCCAACTATCAAATTTAGGCTTCAAAGCATCCTTATAGGGGTACCTTTCTCTCACGGCTTCTAACAGCCGCAACCAGAGAGTAGCAGCTCCATCCGAACATCTGCTAATCCCTCTGTCGATACCTGCATCTTGGGCAATGCTTCCTAGTTGGCGAGCTTCATTACCATCTAGAGACAAGCTGTTGGCCCCATTGTCCCAGCAGCGAAGCAACCAAGCAAGGATACCTTCATCTTGACGCCGTGTAAACTCCTTTCTTGAGCCTTGGATTTCAGTCAGCTTCAGAGGTCGACAATAGGTGATTTCCTCCTCATCATCAGTCTCTTCTTCATGCCTCTTGGTTTTTGCCTTTGCTTTTTTCGGTACTGCTCCATGCCCGGCACCTGGGTCTTCTGCTGCCCCCCCCTGTGCTTCTCCTTCTTTTCGTTCTAGACGCGTGGACACCCGTTTCCATTTCTTGCCTTCCACAGGGGCAACTGATATTGCTACTGATGCCTCCTGTGACTGATCAGAATTAACTTGGGCTTGAATCTCAGATCGGAAACTCTCTCTCTCCAGAATAGTATGATACAAAGCACGGTATGCATAAGCCAAACCCCACATAAGGTTTACCTCCTTAGATCTCTGACCCAAATACTCACTTAATTTCTTAGGGTCCCTTAGGTGTTCAAGAGTGAAATCCCATGACACTGCGGGTCCCCATGCTTCTAAGACTTTTCCTAAACCTTTCCATATTCCCTGCCAGTCATCATTCTCTGGTTCTGGAGGAGACTTCCGCATAGAACGAATGCATAGGAACATATATGCATGCATTGATAGTGATAACATGAATGCAAGTATGAACCCTATCTCAGTTATTGAAAAGCGTGTGGAAATCTGAGAGTACAACCTAAATAAAAAGGGTTTTTTTAGCCTGTACAATGAATTAAACATGGTGGTGTTTGTAAAATTGCCTGTTCCATCTGGGATGCAAGTATTTGTAAAATTGCCTGTTCCATCTGGGATGCAAGTATTAGTAAGATTCACAATTGCATCTGAGGTGTAGATGCCAAAATTCTGACCATACCACATCTCGTAAAAGTACCAGGCAGGTGTCTCCATCAGTATCCACCTTATTAGGCTATATATCTGCACAATTCCACAACACCAAATTATGGTGTTAATAGTTGACCAATACTTTAAGAAGATCATAATTGCTTTCAATCCCTTAAACAGAGCAACTGGGATGAAGAGTGGATTCATAGCTGGCAGGCTCTGTAAAAGTCAGAGCTAGCTAGCTTTGCTCTAAGGGAGAAAGAAATCCCTTTGTTTTCTACACAAAAGTTAGATAGCAATGCTGAGAATGTGCAGCAGCCCTTAATGTTGACAATTTGTCTGGTATTTCAAGGTCACGTTCTCCGTGAACACTCCGAACACTCCCGTAACGAAGCTCTTTAAGAGCAAAGAGAGAGTTGTTCTAAAAGCTAAAAAGCTCTATGCCCGCATTCTCCACCAAAAAATCTGTCACGGGTTAGTTAGATTTACCTATGCCCGTGACAGGGGAAGCCACCCCACGCCCCCCCCCGGGGCCCGGAAAGGAGGGGGAAAAGGGGAGTGGGATAAAACAGTGACAATCTAAGGAGGAAAAACTTATTTTACTAAATATGATATCGAAATACGAGATAACACAATATAATATAATTAAGGCTAACAAAATCGAACGAAACAGAGAGAGAGAGTCTCCGAAAACCGAGAGGCCTACTGTGAACTCTAGGCGACACGGCTGGAACGCTTCCCACTCTCCGAGAAGTTCGAGAGAAGAAGGAGGGCACTCCAGCCTGGGAACGAGATTATATAGAGTCCTGGTCCCGTGACTTATTGTTACTCCTGTTGTTCTCTGGGATATGTAGTCTTCTTTTGTGGACTGCACATTCAACAGAAGTATCCATACTTGACATGATGTTATGATGTGGAATACTGATAGCAAAATTATAAAATTACAAAACCATGACATAGCTGAATAGTGGGGAGAAGGTGATAGTTGCATTGAAAGATGTAGGATAAACCTTACTAAAAACTAAGAGACTCTGTGATAAATCATGCATAGTGAAATGCAAGTTAATATCTGACCCTGTATGAGAGAGTTCTATGTTAATGTGTATGTATTAGTACCCAAGAGCAGTGGGAGCTTGCACTTCAGGAAGGTCTTGGTGAGTTGGCTTATGAAGTCTTGTTAGCTCCTCTTTTCACCTGATGCTGTTGCTGATTAGGCCAGATGTTTAGAAAGCCTGATCTGCTCAGTTTCTTGCCTTGCAGGGATTTAAAACCTGAGAACATCCTCCTGGATTGCCAGGTATGTGCCCCTCTTGTGCTGCCTTCTGAATTTGAAAGCATTGGCATCATAACCAGAAGACTGTGGTTCTACAAGCAATGGTTTATTCCATTGCATGGATTTTTACATCTGTATCCCACTAAGTTTCTGTACAGATCTTGCAAGAGGGAGCGAGCACACACTGCAGAACTGCATACAAAACACTCTGCTTGGTCCCTAGAGCTGGGACCTGGCTTGTAGGTGGGGGGACAGGGCACCCAGAAGGTGAGGGAAGGAAAAAGAAGTGACCAATGGGACACTAAAGCCTAGATTGGATTAAATGTGAAGGCTTGGAAATCCTGCTGTTTCTCTCATGAGAAAGTGGGCCAGGCTGAAATTCTTTTTGTCAGGGACATGTGGTGTTGACAGATTTTGGACTCTGCAAGGAAGGAATGGAAGAAGAGGAGACTACCTCGACGTTTTGTGGCACTCCTGAGGTACGGCCCGTGTTGGAGCTCTGCTATGAGCTGAGGCTGAGAGCCTCCTTGATACAGGGAGCCTGATAATGTGGAAGTGATCCTATGTGAGTCTAGACTTGATGTGCTGCTTGTCCTGCAGGCTGCACGTGTGCTTACCTGTTGCAGCTGGGCTCTGAGTAGTTTCATTGCTTTGGGTAGTGGAGAATCTTTGTAAGCCTATTTGAAGATACTCCCAAATGGATTTGTTGAACTTGCTGAACCAAGTTTGCATACTTAGAAAGGTGAAGCCCTTCCTTTATGATTGGACTCCAGTGTCTCCTTCTGACTCTTCCAGTACTTAGCTCCTGAGGTGCTAAAGAAGCAGCCGTATGACAGGACAGTAGACTGGTGGTGCCTGGGAGCAGTCCTCTATGAGATGCTTTTTGGACTGGTAAGTTTGGAAGCTATTTCATTTTATTTAGTGAAAAACTTTCCAAATGTGCAAAGTGAGGTCAACCTCGTGTTCCTGTGGCACTGGGTATGGACAACTGAGGCAGGTAACTGAATGCAGGATTCAATCATCCCTTAAGCTTTGAACAGAGGTTCAGGTTCTCCCTGTGGGACTCATCTTGGCCAGTGATGTGTGGTTCCTTACCATAGCTTGTACTTGACAGGCTGTTTCTCTTCTCTTTCAAATTAGCCTCCCTTTTATAGCCGGGATGTGTCTCAGATGTATGACAACATTCTACACAAGCAACTTCAGATCCAAGGAAGCAAGACTGTGGCAGCCTGTGATATCCTGCATGGACTTCTCCACAAGGACCAGAAGAGGAGGCTGGGTGCCAAAACAGACTTTGTAGGTGGCCTCCCTCATGATTAGGAGGGAGGATGGATGAGAAGCCTTCCTATGCTGAGCTTTTTCTTTGTCTTCTTATGGTAATAACATTGCCTTCACTACCTTGGGAAAAGCTTTCCATGTAGGTTGATCTTTCCAGTTTCCTAAAAGAGTAGATGGGGTTGACTCATTTCTGAAGGGAAATGCTATGGTGCAAGATGAGGTGGCAAGCTGGAGCACCTGCAATGGTGTCATCTCATCCCTTCAAGGGATTACAGGACTATGACCCTCATACATTAAAGACTTACTACACGAGCCCTATGTGGACATGTGGCAGCTCCAAGTCTTGTTTCAGTGACTTACTGCTATGAAACCAGGTGTTGAGAGAGAAGGGATAGCAAGCAGCTGACATCTCCTTCCCCTTTCCATGCAGCTTGAGATAAAGAACCACGTATTCTTCAGCCCAATCAACTGGGATGACTTGTATCACAAGAGGATTACCCCTCCGTTCAACCCTAATGTGGTAAGTGGGTATTTAAGTTGGTACCTATCTTATAGTGGCCCACAAGTAATTGGGGCTGCAAGGCTCTTCTGCAGGCATCCTTCACTGACAGCAAGGGATGCTGTCATGCAGGTTATGCACTGCAATGTGGTGGTAGGGGCTGACCACAAGCAGGTACTTGGGGTCTGCTTGCTCTACATGATGTGTACATACCTCTGCTCCTTGTTTTAGGCTGGCCCAGCTGATCTGCGGCACTTTGACCCAGAGTTCACCCAGGAAGCCATCTCTGCCTCCATCACCCACACACCTGACTTAGCAGCCAGCAGCTCCAGTGCCTCCGATGCATTCTTAGGATTTTCTTATGCACCAACTGAAGAGGACTTCTAGATTATTTTTTTTATAAAGGCTTTAAGAAGCCAGGTTTTAACTGAATGGTATTTTATGTTTGCTGTTGTTGCTGTGACTTTCCTCGGTTCAGTTTTTGGAAGGAATGGTGATGTCATTTGTTTGTGGTTTAAGGAAATAGGGACTAATGCACTAATGGGTTGGGATGGGACAGAGCTCTTCATTTGTGCTGTTTGGATTTGCCTCTAAATGCGTGTTCCTCTTGCCTGGAAAGCAAGACACTGTTAATAATAATTGCTGTACTGCTTGTTAGGACTGTATTCACTGTGGTTGTATTTATGACTAAAGTCTATGCACCATCACTCACATCACAGCCACATCTCTGTAACAGGTCATTTCTATGGGGTGGAGCTGTCTGTGCCTGTTGGGTTTCAGTACTTGAAGGCAGAAATGAGGAGGTCAATGGATGCTACTGAAGAAGCAGAGCTGCATTGGTGGAAGGAGCTCCTTCCTCGTCCTGGGCTGAGCATTATAATAAGAGCTGTCTCTTATTGCTGTCAGGGCTGTGGATCCAGAGCTGTGCCCTCTCCTAGGAGCTGTTTGCAGAGCTGCTCCGCAGCACAACAAGCAGCAGCAGCCTCCTGGTGCCTGCCCTGCACTGACGCTGCCTGTCACCGATGTGGCCACCATCTCTGTTCTGCCTTAATTGCAATGCTGGTGTACTTCTTGCCTGCTCTTCCTATTTTGTACGGGGACACTGCTCTTGTACGTGCAGCAACCACGACACTATTAAAGCGAATACACTGCGGTGCTTCCAGCCTCTGTATCAGCATGGGGGGGGGGGGGTGGTGATAGCACAGCACAGCGCCCCCTACCGGCGGCTGCCGGCATCACACCCGATCCCAGCCGCATTGTTTGCTGGGAGCCCGGGGGTGCGGGGGGCGGCGCGTTGCCTGGCGGCCGCGGGGCCGCTGTGCGTCCGCTCCGCGTAGCGCCCTATGGAGAAGGGCCAGCGGAACGCCATCGTATTTAACGCTTCCAAAGGGGAGGCCTTCACTCCGGCCAGCAGCTACAAGGCCTGGAGGAAGAGGCTCCGAGGGAACTGGAAGATCTTGAGGTGAGGGGCGGCTCTGGAGGCGGTTCGGTACCAGTTGTGGGTCTGCCACGGGGCCTTGTGATGGTGCTTTGTATCTGACAGGTTGGAACTGCTGGAGATTAACTTCATTTGAGTGTTGTCAACTCTAAACCAAAGCAAAAGGATGTGAAGGGTCTGAAGGGATTTGCTTCGTGTTTATTTATCAGTTCTTAGGAGTAATATTGTGGGTCAGGGCAAGAATATCGTGTTTTTCTGTTAATACCATGTCTTTCTGTTAATACCATGTCTTTTTGTTAATACCATGTCTTTCTGTTGTCTGTTTGTAGCTTAAAGGATGAGATCACGTCTGAGAAGCTCTTTGGGGTGAAGCTGTGGATCACAGCTGGACCAAGAGAAAAGTTCAGTGCTACTGAGGTAAGAAACCAGCACCTGTTTGCAATGGGCTGCTTTAAGGTTTGCTTAATGCAGAATAGGAAATAATAGTGTAGATGACTTGTTTACAAGGGTGGATAGTGATAGGATAAAGGGGAATGGCTTAAACTGAGACAGGGGAGGTTTAGGTTGGATCTTAGGAGGAAGTTTTTCACCCAGAGGGTGGTGATGCACTGGAACAGGTTGCCCAAAGAGGCTGTGGATGCCCCATCCCTGCAGGCATTCAAGGCCAGGCTGGATGTGGTTCTGGGCAGCCTGGGCTGCTGGTTGGTGACCCTGCACATAACGGGGTTGGAACTGGATGATCATTGTGGTCCTTTTCAACCCAGGCCATTCTGTGATCCTTGCTGTCTTACTGTTGGCTTCTGTCACTTACGGCTGTTTTCTTTCTGGATCTTTGTCTTTTAGTTTTCAGTTCTGAAGAAATTCCTGGAGGATGGTGGAGCCATCCTGGTGATGTTAAGAGAAGGTGGAGAGTCCAGATCTGGCACAAACATCAACTTTTTGTTAGAAGAATATGGGATCGTTTTCAACAACGGTAACGGGGCTCACTGATAGCTTTTATTCTCTCATTTTCCACAGAACCTAAGAGCAGTTTGGTCTGTAGGGTATGATCATACCCTGCATCATTGTGCATCAACACTATTGATCATCCTCATGCTTTAGGAGACGTATTTAAAACTTGGCTAAGAATTCATCATCTTTCTCAATCTGAGAGCATGCTGAAGACATGGGGATGTGGTTATTTCTCATGTTTTTGTTTTGTGAATATATTGCTGCTCTATACTATTGTTTCCTTCAGGACATAAAGACTGATAGATGCTCTTTTGGGAGCCACTTGCCAGCTTTGAAGTGTTAGAAAGAAACATTCAATGCAGCCCTTAGCTAAACTCATTTGAATTGCTGTATTTTGCATAATGATCAGTGAAGATATGAATTTCCTCTTATTTCCTTTTCTTACCCAAGATGCTGTTGTACGAAATGTATATTACAAGTACTACCACCCAAAAGAAGCACTCATCTCTGATGGAGTTTTGAACAGGTAAGTATTTTGGCTGTACACATCTTTACAATAAGCTCTTTTAGCCCGTAGTGTTTTCAGTAGGCTTTTGCTTTCATTATGTTGTAGGGGAGTCAGTGAAGCTGCAAGAAAAACAGTGCTTGAGACAAGTGAAGATGGGAATGGCCATGACTCACAGTAAGTGCTTTCCTTTGGGGCAGCTGGTGTGAAAAGCTTTGACCTCACATTCAGTTGATAGGCTCCATAGGCAGGAATTTATTTAGCTTATGTTGAGCTTTTCTGATGTATATATGTCAGTCAGCATCTTGCTTCCCAAGGCTTTAGCTGAAAGAAGGCTGTTTAGTGACTTTTGATTGCAAGTAAAGAGCAGGAATACGAAATGTTGAGGGGAATTATTGCTTTCTTGACCAGATTTTTTCTTTTCTTTGGTCCCTTCTCTGTATGTTTGAGTTTGATTGAATAGCATAAATACATGAGTGGTCTGGTTGTAAAGAGAAGAGAACCCTACTTCTTTCTTAAGAGTTCTAGTCTAGAGTGAGGTAAATGTGTTCTGATATTTAACTTTCTGTCTGTGTATGCCATTTTATCCTGTAGAGGAGTGAAAAGACATTGAGAATAATACAGCTTTTCCACAAAGAAATGTAAATGATTTTAATTTTCTCTTGCTGCTTGTTTGTGGGCTAGTACAGTAAATGTGTGGGTGATTATGAGGAAGATCATGAGTGTAAGAATATTTAATGGCATCTTAAGGAATCTCTATTTTCTGCAGAGCTCTCACTTTTGTGTATCCATTTGGTGCCACACTGAATGTGATGAGACCAGCAGTGGCTGTTCTGTCAACAGGATCTGTTTGCTTCCCTCTCAACCGACCTGTTCTTGCGTTCTATCAGCACGAGGTATGATTCTGCATGAAGCAAACCATGTAGTTTGACCATTTAATGAGATTGTTATCTTAGTTAATACAGGATTAAGAGTAGATGTCTGTTATCTGTACAGCTTTCTTAGGTGTATTGGAAAAAAACTACTAGTAGTGGATGGGTACAAAGAATTAATGTTGTTAGTGAACATAGCTACATTAACATGCACTTTACTGTGTACATAACTTTCTAACACTGTTGTGTTTTTTTCTTTTATATAAGATAAAATATAAAAGATAAGATAAGATAAAAAGGGGTTTTTAATTTATTTTTTTACTAAAGATATCTGTCTTCATTCCCCCACATTGTATCTGAAATGCACCCTGTAAATCAAAGACAGTACAGCAGTGTGAGTGAACTTACAAGTACACTGTATTCTAATACTATCATGTGAAATCAAATAGATGGCATCATTTTTCCTGTCCAGCTTGCAGAAATTGTAGACAAAAAGATAGAAGATGAAGCCAGAAACAGAGATTCTTTCTCAGGCAGAGCAGAGAAACGAACCAGAAGGAGAACAGAATTTATTGAAGCAAAGAAGAGATACAGTAAAGAACAGCAACAAAAGTTGAAGGAGTGGAAAGTAAGAGCAGGGGATGCTGCCTAGTTGTGCTGTTTGGAATGAAACATTTAGAATTCAAGTTCAGCTTTTGTTTGTAAAACATGGAGTGAGAAATAGCAGAAATTTGTTAGAAAAACTAGAGCTCTATTTGAGCTCGAGTAACTCCAGTGTCATTGCAGTAGTCTTAATGGTTATGTTATGCCATGAGTATGCCAAGACCAGTATTTTACTAAATTTATGGGCCTGCAGAGCATGTGCTTTCATAAAGAATGCTGAGCTCCTGTGAGCTTTCCATGTTTGAAACTGCCTGTGATGCTTATTCCAACATCTCTTGTGTGTTAAATTACTTTGTAATTAGATGCCATTAACAATTGCCTCTAAAACTGCAACTAGGAATGTTTTCTTGTTATACTGTATTCTTTCTCGATAGAGTCAAGGTGGAAAGATAGCAGCACTGGGATCTTGCCACATGTTCAGTGATCAATATTTAGATAAAGAAGAAAATGGTAAGATCATGGTAAGTTAAAGTATGCGTATGTTTTCTTCACAGAATTATAAAGGAATTCAAGCCTAATAGCTTCCTCTTGGCCAAGAAAGCTATGAAACTGATTCAGTGTGGAGTCTTAACCACAGCAGAGATATGGGGGACTTTGTCACAGAACAAAGTTCTTAACAATACAGTCTTTTCTCTCTAGATTTTCTTTGATTTATTACCCATTTTACTTCTTTTTGTGCTGTACATGATTAGATTTAATATAAATGAACTTGGGCCTTCCTCATTTTAATAACGTTTTCCCCTTTTTTAGGATGTACTTTTCCAGTGGCTCACAACATCAGATATTCATTTAAACCAGATGGATATGGAAGACCCCGAGGTAAGAGATGCTTCACAAGGCAGTAAAAAATAGAGTGGTCCAGCAATGCTAGTTTTGCCAAACCATAATTTAGTGAAGAATGGCCAACAGCTAAATGAGTGCTGTTGTTGTTACAGCCCCTTTATTCTGGATAGGAGTTGAAGAATTCCTAGACAGACTAGGAGAGAAAATTGAGAATAAAAAGTGTATCTATTTTCGACTTGGATTGGTGCTTGTTCATAAGGCTTGCTGTGGAAAAGCCTTTCTCAGTTTGGTTTTTTGAGATTTGTAGCTGTTCAAACGTTTGTACTTCAGCTCTGAGCCTTCAGTCAAGAGAAATGTGTGAAGCAAAGGCAGATTTTATCTGGTTAAGGATCAGCCTTTGTGTCAGTTTTAGTTATGCATATATATTTTTAACTGGCACATGTAAATATTACTTTTTATTTAGAAATACACATGACAAAATTGTATACTCTGTGTATATGAAAAGAACAAGTCTTGTGCAGTTGAGTGTTAAGCTGCCTTTTAATTTTAACTAGAACTAACAAATTCAGATACAGTGTCTATGCAGCAAGCAGCTGAGAGCAGACTGCAGTTTTCTGGTGTAGTAAGCTGCACTGCAAAGGGTCATGCCTGGTGGAGGGTGAAGTGATTATTTCTAGATGACATCAGGAGAGGTGGAAACTACTAAGAGATTGTAATTGACTTGGTCTTTTTAATAATGTGCATGTCTGTGTGTTTGTTCAGATCTCAGACTATACCTTGCTCCCAGATACAGCTGCACTATCTGAACAACTGCGAGTCTGCCTGCAAGAAGGAGATGAGAACCCAAGAGACTTCACAAAGCTGTTTGATACATCCCTGTATCAGCTGGACACAACCGCCCTCCCTTCGGTTATCAAGTCAGCAGTTGTGAATTTATCTATTTATTTATTAATGTGCTACGTTACTTTTTTTTATACATTTTCTGCTTGTGTTTATTGTGTCCACTTAGCAGAAGAGACCGAACTGTGTGCCACATTCTGAATATGGGTATACCAGAGCTCTCGGTGTGATAGTGAGGTCCTGCTTAGCAGGTTTTCTCTTTGCTATGAATTTTGCTGTAGTTTTTTACATTCCTTTTTTTTTTTTTACTTTTTCTCTCAGTTGTTGACTCATGGAACTAATGCTTTCTGTAGAACTGCATGCAGGGATGTTGGTGCTTTCTGGAAGGATAACTGAGAGATGGTTGTGTTTCCACTCGTGTATTACTACTTGGCATTTACTGAAGCTCTGTTTCTTTCATCTTTATGTTTCCCATCAATTCTCTGCCTTAAGATTTATCTGCTGCTCGGTTTCATCACTTTTCTATCACTGGCAGCTTTGCCCCATGTATCTTACACTACTCAGATCATCTATGAATGTGCTGAATAACAGCAGGCTTGACTCAGATCTCATAAAGCTCCACTCCTTTGTGGACATCTTCATCTTCCTCTGTATTTCATTTATTTTCACTAGATGGGAACTCATATTGGAACGTCCCTTCTGATCCCATAGCAAATAATTTTTTACATGGCTTTTGGTAGGGACTTTCTGAAAAACCTTGAAATCCCTGGTCAGCTCTTTTTGAACTGGGTCACGTTTTCCTTGTGTGCGTCCATCCCTTTAAAAGTTGTTTGAATAATTGAGAGACGTGACTTCCTTCTATTCTATCATTTTACATGTCCATTTATCATTGTCTCCTCTGCCATAACATCAGTTTGTTTGCTTTAGAAGTCATTTATTATGAACACACATTTCTCTGGGTTCCTTTGAAAAATAGATGTCCAATTTTTTGTGCTGTTACTTTCTGCATAATGTTGACTTTGGCATCTTTGTGGAAAAATAACTTGTATTCTTCTATCTTTTTTACTGCAGAGCTTATGAACAGTTGAATGTGAAGCATGAACCTCTCCAGCTCATTCAGCCTCAATTTGAGACTCCACTACCTGCCTTGCAGCCAGCTGTAAGTAACACTGCTGATACAGGACCTGGAGAGTCTTTGTTGTACATGGACACACCGTGCATAGTTTCTATGTATCTTTCAAGAGGAAAAGGGAGAGGAATTCTGAGCTTGCAATACATTTGACTCAGAAGAATCACAGAATCACAGAAGGAGCTCTTATTTACACTTGTTGGAGTTAACACTCCAACTTTAACACTTTTACAAAAAGGCTAATTAAGCACAGCCTAAAACTGTTGTCTTTGGAGACTTTTGAAGTATAAGGAAAATACTTGTCAATAAAACATGCTAATTCTCTTCAAGGTTTTTCCACCTGCTTTCAGAGAGTTGCCTCCTCCTCCTCTGGAGCTGTTTGACTTGGATGAAACATTTTCCTCTGAGAAAGCTCGTCTTGCAGAGATTACAAACAAGTGTAAGCAGAGCAAACATTTTTCACATCTGTATATGCAAGTTTTTATAAGAAAAGAGGTGTTTTTCTTTAGCTTGGTTTTAATTTATGAAGATTGACTGTGGTAATCCTGGGCCAAGTGTGCTTCAAGCCTTGGGAGCTGGTTCATGACTTAGAGCCCTTGAAACATCAGTTAGCAGCAGTGCACCTTCCTCTTCCTTTCCCTATCTTTACTTTTCCAAATGGGCTTTTGATTTGCAAGGCCTGCTGTTATTTTAGAGAGTTGTTGGCCTTCCTTTCAGTTCTTTTGGGGAATGGTTTTTGAAGTCAGCAGTTCAATATCTAGTACTGACTGTTGGTCAGTGCCTGTTAAGAATATTCTAAACACACCTTAAGTTTAAGCAAGATGAGAAAGTACTGGCTGTAGGAGTACATCATGGATAGTTCTCTGAACCTATTTGTAGACTTCCCAGGATACCAGAAATGAATTGGTGGTATGTTTTTGGCCAGCTGGTACAGGTATGTGTGATGCTCACCTGCCTCTTTCCTTGGGATGCTTGTTTAGGTACTGATGATGACCTGGAGTTTTATGTACGAAAGTGTGGCGATATCCTAGGAGTAACAAGTAAACTTCCAAAGGAGAAGCAGGATGCCAAACATATTCTGGAGCACATCTTCTTCCAAGTGGTTGAATTTAAGAAACTCAATCAGGTATTTTTAATAAGAGTTACAGGTGAATTGTTAATAGCATCAGCACTAGGATGATACATCTTTGTAGCAGCTGCTCATGTCCCAGGCAGGAGGTACAGCAATGTGTTAAGGCACTTGATGTACAATAAAATAAACCACTGGTGTTTGATACAGAATACCTATTATGGTATAGATTGTGTAGTGCTCAATTTATTAAGTCTCCCATTTATTTTAACTGGGGGATTGATACCTGTAAGTGTCGTTTGAGTAACTTCAATCATTTACAAGCACAGCATGTAAAAGCAATGTGCCCTCAGGGGTGTTCCCATGCTTGCTAATGCTACAGTGTAGATGTGAAACCAGCATTGCTACTCACAAGGAGTGTTGTGTTCAGATTTACAGTAAAGAAGTACTTTGTGCTTAGTAGCTCTGTTTGGCAGATCAGCTGTTTTTAATAACAAGTATCTCAGTCTAGTTAAAGTCAAAATCTGACACTAGTTATGTTATACAAATGATAGTATATAATCTATAGAGTTAAATGATTTATTCTGTTTGTGTTTCCTTTCCTCTTTCCTAAGGAACACGATACTGACACAAGTGAAGCTGGATTCCAGAATGATAACTGAGCCCTGGCTTTCCCCTGATGGAAGATGGACCTATTGAAAATGTACTTAGCAATTTCTCTTCAACCTTTGTGTTCAGTTCAATGATTGAGACTGAGTATTTCACTGACTGTGTGGATCAGTTACACATAGTGATTGGGATAATTAATGCCTTCTGAGGGAAGTGTTTGTATTTTCCAGATAACTTCCTATTTTTCTATTTTATTGAAACTGTAATTTTGTTTTATATATATATATATATATGTATATCTTATGCTAAGAAAATGTAAGTTTGCTCCTTTCTTGCTCTGGTATTTTTCTTCTTGTAAGACTTACTGTGGGCCCTTTTGGCATACATTTAGTCCTTAATTGCACTATGAGAAAGATCATTATTTTAGTTGGTGAACTGGAGTAAGAAAATACAGCAATAAATATAGGAGATGCTGAAAATACATTGCTGTATCACCACAAGGCATCTCCTTTTTGGATCTCTGCAATAATGAACCAAGGCGAGGGGGGTTTGTAACTGTAGGAACAGAAGGTTTCTTTCCTGGGAGGGGAAGAGATGAATTCAAATAGTAGGAAAGGCTGATACTGTGCAGGAAACTCAGGGAGACATTCAAGTAGGTATTGCACAGAAATGGAAACACATGGAATTCATCATCCATTAAATACTGAAGCTCGATGCACAGTGAAAATACAGCCATGGGTATAAGCAGCGTGAGGAACAGATTTGTCACAATCATTGCTGCTGTGTGTCATTTTTAACAACACTTTGAGATTGCACTTTGATATCCAAAGAGTTCTGTGTTTCATCAGGCACCTGGACTGTAAAACTTGATTTTTCCCCCACTCAAGCATTCTATAAGGCCTTCGTGACACCTGTGCCTTATCTTTATCCTCCATGTTATTCAATGTAAAAGCTGCTTCTTTTCCAAAAGGTTTGTCTTACCTTCCCCCCCCCCCCCTCAAAATAAACCCCATTTTACATTGTTTCATGTTTAGGATGCTTTCCTAAGGCTGGTTTCCCAATGTACCTACCAAGGTACTAACCAGCTGAGACGTGCCAATATAATACTGGCAGAAAGGGTTATACTTTACAGACAATCCTTTACCATTAGCAGCATGTTTCAGAGTTTTCATTTCTTCCTCTTCAATAACAGGGTTGTGCTTTTCACTCACAGCAGCACTTCTCCGGATTTACATAATAAGCCTTATCTTCCCCCCACACTATCAATACCAGTCAGTCAACCAACACAGACTACAGCTGAACCAAACAACTGCGTGACCTTCTTGTTAATTATAGATGTGGTCTGTACTGTTCTTTGGTGTTTAGACTGCAAACTGTAAATACATTCTCTTTGTGTCCCTTTTTGGAGTTGTTTTTGTCACCTGTTCCTGATGCTGTAACATGATTTTTAGAAACAAGTCATCTGAGCAGATAGAGAATACAAGCTGCTCCCTGTTTGCTGTTTGTCTCTTGTGCCACACTGACAGCTGAAGTAAAAGAACAGCTTTTTTTCTTCACTGAATGGAGGTTGTTTTGGCCTGAATGCTCACTGTGAAATGTGTGCAGAGGCAATAGCTGCCTTCTGTCTTTCCATACTCTCCCTTTGGCCCTCAGGAAGCGTTTAAGCTCTTATTCTATGAACTGCTTCAGTTGGGGGAAATAAAATATAAGCTTCATGACTCACAGATGCTTGAAGGAGTTTGATCCAATGAAGGCTTTCAATAAGTGAAGCTCACCAATCACAGAATGACCTGGGTTGGAAGGGACCTCAAGGATCATGTAGTTCCAACCCATGGGAATGTAGGTACCCAGCCGGGTTAACCCTGGGCTCAACAGGTGCTGCTGTTGACAAAACCGGGTACAAGTTACTCTCCCCTTTTACTCTCATGTAGTATTTTACCACTTCTTTCATACCTGAAAGATGAGGAGAAGCAGTAGTGCTTCATCAGCAACCTGTAAACGCCCTGAAAGTTGGTGTTAGCGATATTTAGAGATAAAAGAGTGGAAACATGAGGTGGGAAGAGCAGCAGCTGCAGGGGCTCGGAGCTCACAGCTGGCAGCCCCAGGCCGCGCTCTGCCTGTGCTTCTCCTCGCGTGCCAGAAGAGGGATCCCGAGCCCCAACCCGGCACATACCCGCGGGCCAGGCCGCCGCCCGGCTCTGACAACAGGGCCGACAAGGGCACGATGCGGCGCTTCTTCCCGCAAAGCCAACGGGGCCGCGGAGCAGGTAACGCCGCGGGGCGGGCGGCAGCGGGGCCGGGCCGGCCATCTTGGGGCGGGGTGGCGCTGGGCCGGGCCGAGGGATTTCGCGCTCCGTCAGAACGAGCCCAAGGGGGTGGAGGGCGCCGAGCGAGGCCCGGCCTGCGGAAAGGAGCGGAGGAGGAAGTTTAAAGCTTTATTACCTTAATACAAAAGACAGCAGTAGGATATAGGAGCGGGGAGCTGGGCTGGAGGCTGTGGGTTGCAGCTCGTAGGGCTCTGCCATCAGCTTCTCACCGCAGTCACCTCCCGCTGAAGAGAAAGATTTCACCGTGTTACCCCACAGCAGCACGGCCACAAAGCTGAGAGCACTCTGTTCTTTGGTATGGAGGTGATCGGAGACACCACAGTCAGTGCTGAGAGTCATCACGGGGCCTGAGAGCCAGGCTCCATATCACCCAGCTGGGCCTCAGGGAGCAGAGCCACGTCCCTCCTGGGCCAGCATACAGGGAGCACTACAGGGGTGCCCAGCAGCGACGTGTCCAGCTTGGAGCACCCCAGCAAGCTCACGTCGAGGGGCAGGCTGGCATCCAGAGGGGGCTTGATGTCTGAGATCTCCCACCTGAATGCTGGGGGCTTCCCAGGGGACAGCAGGTCACTCAGCAGCTCCGTGCTGTGGGACAGCGCTCTCTCTTTGAGGCGCTTCCCAGCTTTGCACGGTGTGGAGGTGTTCCTTGATGTTACATGCAACAAGGAGCCAGGCCCTGCAGGCAGCTCACAGGGCACAGCTGACAGGTTGAGGATGGCAGGGCTGGAAGGGCTCCTGCAGAAGGAGAGGAAGCTGAGGTCTGAGGAGCCCAGGCCAGCCCTCACTCCACTGCCCATGGGCTGTGCCACCATACACACAGGGCTGCCCCTCGTGGTGTCCACATCTGCCAGCAGCTCCCAGGTACTCTGCTTCGGGGCACTACTGGAGTCCAAGTAGTAGCTGTACACAGGAGAGAAGTGGGTATGTCCAGAGGCACCGGCCACAAATCCATTGTCCAGCAGGTCCTTAATGGTCAGGGTGCTGTGCTGCTGAGAGGACGGCATGGCGCAGGGCTGGCGAAACCAGGAGTCCCTGTTGGAACACGCAGTTTAAGGGCAGCCCTTCAGATCCAGGCAGGGCACCCTCCCCACCCCATTTCCTAACGGGACACAGGGCCCAAACCACAGCACCAAGGAATGATTTTTCAGGCCCCTTGCTGAGTATGGGGCAAGGCAGCACCCCTAGGTTTGAGCTCACTCAACCTGCATAGTGCTGCTCTTAGCTTTGTGTATGAGGGGCCTCGAAGCATCTCTGCTGCAGGGGACACTGAGGTGGCCATCAGAAAGGCTCTATCTCCATTCCTGAGGTCAGGAGAGCATTTATCCCAGGTGGAGCCGGGCTACATCCCAATAGGGGTAGCATAGAGCTCTTAAAGACACAGCTATACCAGGGTGACCTGGGGACACTACAGCATCCTAAATTACATCATACCTAAATCACATAATATCTATATCACATCATGTGGAGCTTCAAGAGCCACAGCAGAAAGCTCCCTAGATTACTTAGGACAGTTATATGATCATCCCAAAGGGAAACATCCTTAAATGAAACCTTAAATAGCATCTATACAGAGAAATACCTGGGCAATAAGACAAGCACTACTTGCCGTTAGCTCCTACAGAGGCTTCTTTCAGGATCGCAGCTCTTCCTTTAACTAGCGCTGCTCAGAGCGCTTTTATAGTGCTGGGGATTAATTAACGGGCTAATTCTCTCATTAAAATCACTTGGGAGGGGGGAGGGCTGCAAGTTAGTTGGGTTAATTCTGTTAGTCCGGCATTAGGGCGGTGATGGCTCATTCTGGTGCTGCCCCGCACTGTGGTGGCCGCACTCAGGCGGGAGGGCGCCCTCCCGCGCGCGCGTCTTTGTGCGGTGCTGACTTTGTGCGCATGCGCGGCCCGGCCCCGCGCGGGGTGGGGGGCAGCCGTTGGCGCGAGATAGGAAAGTGCCGCCGCCGCCGCCCGGCCCCGCCGCCATGGCGCGCCGCAACCGAGGGTGAGTGCAGCCCCCCGGGGTGCGGATGGTTCCGTGTCTTCTCAATGGGGGGGAGGCTGTGGTCTATGGGGTCCTGCGGTTTCGGTGTCCCTGAGTGGTGTGGATGGATGGGGTAGCAGAGCCCGGCCCGCCGCCCGCCTCTTCGTGATGCCTTCAGGCTGGGCCCGGTGGCTGAGAGCGGTCCCGGCCTTGTGGGAGCTTCACTGTGTGCTGCTTTGGTGCCCTCTGTGCCCCAGCAGTAACGAATAGGGCTGGGGGAGCTGTATGGAGGGGGGTGGCGCGGGGCCTGGGCTCACGGAGCCCTCACTGATGGGCTGGAACCAAAGGATTGTCCTTTCTCTGTGTTAATGTGGGGTTGGCCCGCACACGGAGGGGTCCTGGAGGTCAGGGCTCTGCAGGCCGGGTGTGTGGGGGGAGTGCTGTGCTTTGCCCAGAGGAGGCAATAACGCTCTGCTTGTTGCTCTGCAGTGAGGATCAGGATGAGCTACACTGCCAGGACACCGACTCGGATGTGCCCGAGCAGCGGGATGGCAGGTGCAAGGTCAAGTGGACGCAGGAGGAGGTGAGTGAGGGCCGGGCAGCCACTGCTCATAGGGCTATTGGTAGAGTTTGGGTAGGCCTTTAGTGTGAGCACCTTATCCTGCTCCTTGCCTGCTGCCACAACACCCACTCACAGTGTCTCATTGCTGGGGAAGGCCCTTTGTCTGTTTTGCTGAGGCCTTGATGAGAGGAAGGTCAGGTGAGTTTGAAGCCTGGGGAGCAAAGAGCTCTGACTACTTCAGCACCTGGGCCTACAGCAAGCTATCAGCTGCCTGCAGCAGTTGCTAGAGGGTGGCAGAGGCCTGGAGCTGATTCATGCAGTGCACATGCCCTCTTCTGAAGTCAATGTGGACAGGGCTGGGACCTTTAGGATTGTGGCAAAGAGCCTGAAATGAGTTGGCGTTTTTTCTGCATTTCTTCTGGTCCCTTCATAGTCTTTTTATTTTGTGAAAAACTACAAAACATTTCATTTTCCTTGAGCTCTGAATATGGAGTAAGAGTGGCCTTTGGGCAGAGATCAAAATCTTGGGCTTGTGTTGGGCAGGGAGGTTGTTTCTTACCTTTGTTTGCCCACCCACAAGATCTTTCATTTCCTTGCCCTCAGGCAAGGAAGCCCTGTAGTGTAGGGTTTGTGAGAGAAGTGCTGTAGAACTATCAGTGTAGAAAGGCAGCGGGCTGCCTGGTTAGTGGTGATGTACTTAAAACAGTTGGTCTCTTTGGCCAGGCAAAGGCAGTATGAGAGCTGGGAGATAGGCTGCCTGGTCAGGGACATACTGGGGCTGGATAAGCAGGTAGCTCTGACTGCATAGTTTGAACTAAACTCAGTGTGGGCCTGTATGTGACCACAGCAACTGGGTTTGTATTGTACTCTGCTCTCATGCACACACCAGGAACTTGCCCTAGTACAGAGCTCTCAACCAAATGTGTTCCCACTGGCTTCTGTGCACTGGGACACTGATAAAGAACTTAAGTATCCTCTTCCTTGTAATGCAGACATAAAAAGCTCAAGGATTAATAAATATCTGAATATCTAACATATCTTGATGTTGTTGCTTCCAGAGTGATGACTGTGACATATTTTGCTCAGTGTATGTGAAAGTGGATGTCTTTGTTCCTTGCAGGATGAGCAGCTGAAGATGTTAGTAAGACATTATGGACAGAATGACTGGAAGTTCCTGGCCAGTCACTTTCCTGTAAGTGCCCCTTTGCCTGGTTGGGAATTGTAGTGTTGTTTGCATGCTGTTTCTTGTGCTCAGGGCACTGGCTGTCTCCTTGCAACACCTTGGCACTTTGTTCTGTGGCTGCTACTGTTGAACAAATTTAGTGCTCCTCTAGGGCAGGATGACACATCCTTCTTGCTTAGAGGGTGTGAGTTTATTGGGAGCTGGAGTGAGACATTGGGATTCCAGTCCTTGTATTCTATACCCAGTACCCTGTACTATATCCATAGCATGCATTCTCTGTGCATCTGTAGTTTTTCCTTGTTGCAGACTGTGTGTGTGAGGACTGCTGTGTTTCTACAGGGGTTTTTGGAGCCTCCAGTCTAATGTATATCTGCTCTGATTCCTTTCCCCAGAACCGCAGTGACCAGCAGTGTCAGTACCGGTGGCTGAGGGTGTTGAATCCAGACTTGGTTAAGGGCCCTTGGACCAAAGAGGAAGACCAAAAGGTAAGTCAGGCAAGGACAGGGTCTGAGCGTTGGACTTTGACCCTCTGTCAACAAAGTGGAGGTGTCGGACCTAGACAGCTTTCTATCTGTGTTACATCAAACACTTCCTGAGGAAGCTTATAACGATGCCCTTCTACCTTCTTACAGCAGAGCAGTTGCCTCCTACTTTCCCCTCTTTATGTCCTGTCTGCCAGCCAACCTAGTCCTGATACCCACTGCCATCATGGCCAAGCCAGACTCCAGCTTTTTGAAGCTGGATAGTTTTGCACTGCAAACTCTCCAGATCCTTGAATGTGGGTATCTGTGGCCCATTTGTCTGCCCTAGGCAGTCAGTCTGCAATAGGAGTGTTAGTTATGGACCCTGTGAGCAAGATCTGTGGTGCACCTGCTACCTGCACTTTTCAGCTAAGCACTGCTGGAGAGGGTAAAAGTGCTCTTTTGGAGTCATCTGGCCTCCTCTCTGAGATATTGGCAGGATAAACACTGCGAGCAGCATGTTATGTTACATTGCTTTGTTGCATGGATTTATTTCAGGCCAGCCAGAAAAGATTCCCTACCTGGAAGCATTTGCACTGAGCTTTAGGCCAACGTGTAAAGGCCCTAGGTGAAGAGGAAATTGCCAAGCAGATGGCTTTTAAGTGAATTTTGCTCATTTTTGCTTTGTGCTTGCACCACGTGTTGTGGCATTAGTGGGGCATGAAACTGCAGGTTGTGTCCTCTCCAGGGGCTGTACCCTCTGCTAAAGGATGGCTGTGCCATGCTGTCCCAGCAGGCAGTAATATAGGCACGGTGAAAGCTCTTTTCATGCAGCCAGGTTCTTGGGAAGAGAGGAAGGCAGAGGAGCCTTGGAGCACATGGTACCTGGTGCTTTGCTCTAACTTGTTCCTCACTGCATCTGCCTGTCTCTGTCCTAGTCTTATGTGAGCCATCATCTACATCCATAGGTGTCAAGTGGTAAAATGGCTGCATGAAAACTGCCTCTTCCAGGCTTTTGGTTGTATTGTTGCTCACGGAAATGTTTTTCACCTGTTGCTGACAGTGTCATGTGTCAGTGCTGGGACCCTCCAGTGTTTTTGACTTATTGGATCCTTCTTTGTCTTCTTGTACCCGGTCCCAACAAAGGTGAAATGCAAAGCAACACCTGTATTGATTGTCTCATTTCCTGATTTCCTTCCTGTTTTCTTCCAAGGTAATTGAACTGGTTAAAAAATATGGCACCAAACAATGGACTCTGATAGCCAAGCACCTGAAAGGACGCTTAGGGAAGCAGTGCCGGGAACGCTGGCATAACCACTTGAATCCTGAGGTTAAGAAATCCTCGTGGACAGAGGAGGAGGATCGCATCATTTTTGAGGCCCACAAGGTTCTGGGGAATCGCTGGGCTGAGATTGCCAAACTGCTGCCTGGGAGGTAGGATGGATGTCTTTGCTCACTGGTACCTTCAGAGCTGGGTGGCTTGTGGAGATCATGTGTTGGTCTCACAGGATGAGGCTGGGGAGCTCACAGGAATTGTTAGCTGTGCTTTAAGGCTGCTGATAATAATAACTTATTGTTTTCTTTTGCTTTCTCTGCAGGACTGACAATGCTGTGAAGAATCACTGGAACTCCACCATCAAGCGCAAAGTGGATACAGGAGGATTCCTCAATGAAACAAAGGAGTCCCAGCCACTGTACTTGCTAGTGGAAGTGGATGACAATGAGAGCCAAAGTGGAACAAGAGCTGGGAGCCAGGTACTGCACAAGTATGTGGGCTGTTGGGTCCATCTCTGCTCTGCTAACGTGCATCAGAGCTGGTCAGTCACCCTGCTACTGCCTCTAATGCTGTCTTTGCATTAACTCAGTTAAATAGTCCTCTTAATTTGTATGGGCTCCTTCAGGTGGTGTATGGGACAGAGCATTGAAGGAGAACAGGGATGTAGGATGGTCCAAATGGCTGTTAGGAAAGTTGTTAATGGGAATGGTTTTAAACTAAGACAGGGGAGGTTTAGGTTGGATATTAGGAGGAAGTTTTTCACCCAGGGGGTGGTGATGCACTGGAACAGGTTGCCCAAGGAGGCTGTGGAGGCATTCAAGGCCAGGCTGGATGTGACTCTGGGCAGCCTGGTCTGGTGGTTGATGACCCTGCATGCGGTAGGGGAGTTAAAACTGGATGATCATTGTGGTCCTTTTTAACCCAGGCCATTCTGTGATTCCATGAAAGCGGGAGGAACGGGGTGGGCCCAAGGATCTGTGCTTGTGGCCTTGGATTTGATCTTGTTCACTTGGTTTCTGCTAATGGCTGCACTTTCTTTCTTGTCTGTTTGAAGACCATTGTGCCAAACTGGCCGGTTGATATCTCTGAAATAAAGGAAGAGGATGTCAGCGATGAGGAGGTGACGGGTTTGCAGGAGTTACCCTCAGAGCTGCCAGCTGCCGACCTGGCTGAGCACAACGGGGAAGGAACCTCAGATGATGTGGTGCCTGAGGATGCCTCAGCATCTGTTGCATCTCCGTACAAGTGGGTCGTCGAAGCTGCCAATTATTTGTGTCCTACATCTGTCCCAGCATTAAATGAAGCTCTGGACATGATTGAATCTGTAAGTAACACACCTTTGCTCCGCCAGCTAGTGGAGTGAGACTTATAGGACCTGATTTCCACCACTGTTCTGTTGAGTGAGCTCGCTGGGTCACCTTGCTTATCACCACAGGTATCCTGAGGAAAGTTGTATGGATTCCTTTAGTTTAGCCTCCAGATTAATTCATTTTCAGGACACTTTGCAGCCAATAAAGGGAAATATCTTTGCAACCTGGTTTATGAGCTGATTATCTGTGAAATATTCACACCTGTAAAGAAGGACTTTGTGCCCAAGGCTTAATGGCCAATTTGTGCATTCTTAGAGGCCTGTTTGAATGGTACTTGTATTGATGGGGTTGAGCTGTGAATGGCTCTGGCTATTTTTCATCTGTTTACAGCAACCTGCTTTACAGAATAGCCCTGTGCCCACCCATTTTGGTGTGACCAAGTTTGGCAACAGTCACCTTTTTCATACTCTGTCCCTGGCCACTTCTGTTTTGCCCCCTGTGTGTATTGCAGCTGTGTGTTGCAGCTGTGCACTGTGAACTGAACTGGGAAACCAACCCAGCGTAAAGAGAAAAAACTGCCCTATGCATGAACAGCTTTCAGCTGGATCAGGTTTGTGGTCTGGTTCTCAACTGTGCTGACTGCAAAGGACAGAGAGCTTCAGTTATTCTGTAACCAGGCTCCTTGCAAAAAGCAGCGCAGTCTTGCACACCTGCTTTTTTCACCTCCCAGCTAACCTCTCTGTTTACACCAGCCAGCTGCCCAGCTTTCTTTCCTGGGCTGGTTCTGATGGCTTCTCTTGTACGCAGGACCCAGATGGATGGTGTGACCTGACCCAATTTGACCTGCCTGAGGAACCCTCTGCAGGCAGCAGCAGCAGTAGTAACAGCCCAGTGCGGCAAACGCCCAGCAAACCAACTCCATCCCTACCCAACGTGACTGAGTACCGCCTGGATGGCGACACCATCTCCGATCTGAGCAAGAGCAGCAAGGGGGAACTCATCCCCATTTCACCACATGCGGAGGTGAGCTTTGGCACGCCGCCCTCTGTGCTGAAGAGGCAGAAGAAGAGGAAAATCTCCCTATCCCCTGTCACGGAGAATGCCCCCAGCACCAGCCTCTCCTTCCTTGACTCCTGCAACAGCATGACGCCTAAGAGCACCCCTGTCAAGACACTGCCCTTCTCTCCATCTCAGGTACAGAACAGTGGCGCTGGCCAGCCTGGGCTCCTCCGCTTGGGTTTGTCTGTGAACTAGTAAGCAATGTCAATGCTTTGCCTTAATACTGTAATCTCATCATCTCTGCCATCTTTGTATTTCTCCTCTCTTGTATTAGGCAGTTCCAGTGCATAGGTTATGCATGTGTTTCTGGTAAAACAGGGTGCAGTGTTTGATTCTGACGCTGCTTGTCTTCAGTGCTGCTCTTTCTGCGAGAGCAGCAGACTGTGATTCCCTCAGCTGGAGTGCTTGCAGCACAGGCCAAGCCCAGTTACCCTGTATGATGGATAAGGCCAAGTGCCTGCTATGAGGAGGGAGCACTGCTGTGCAGATCTGCACCTGCCTACTGCAGGAGAGAGCACAGTGCTTCCTTGTCCAGGGTGCTGTGTGTGGGCATTACTGGCAGGGGATAGCAGTGCTGTGACAGTGCATGTTGCTTTTCTTCCTTATTTTTAGCACTGTCATCTGTGTGGACAGCATCTGCTGGTGCACATCTGTGAGTTGATGGCACAGGGATGTACTCATGGGCCTTGTCTTTGTTACAAAGTAAGCTTAGGACTTTCCCATCTTTACTATGACTGTGGTAGCATCCATACCTGGTCTCACAACAAATGCCTTACTGCAGTGCTATGGCATTCAGACCTCTTGATTCCTATCTTGACACAGTGAAGTTCTGTCAGTAAGACAGGATAAATCCTGCTGCGCTTCTGTGCCATCTAGCAAAACTTCTACAGCTTCTCTGTCATTCACACACTGCCCCCCTGTGCCACTAGCTGAACCTTCCAGGACTTTATATTTCTGGTGTTTCTGCTGTCCTCGGTGGAACGTGGTAGAGCACCATAGGGCAGTGATACCCAGATTCAAATCAACCTTGAATACGAGGCCATCAAGAACTGGGGAATTAAAGTGAGACCTGAATAGTACAGTTCTGCAATGAGAAGCTGAGATGCCTGGAATTAATCTGAGAACATAGGAAGCTCCATATGAGTATGAGGAAAATATTTTCTCTATGAAACATGCTGCCCATAGGAGTTGTAGACTCTCCTTCAAAATCTGTCTGGGTGCTTTCTTGTGTAATCTACTGTAAAGAACCCACTTTAGCCGCTGGACACCATGTTGGGAAGTTTGAGACTGACTGTTTTCCTCTTTCTTACCTATGTTACGCAGTTCTTAAACTTTTGGACCAAACAGGATACACTAGAACTGGAGAACCCATCTCTTACCTCCACACCTGTGTGCAGTCAGAAGGTGATTGTCACCACCCCTCTGCACAGGGACAAGACTCCTCTGCTCCAGAAAAACTCAGCGTAAGTCCTGTATTTCTTCTTTCCCATCCCAACCTGAGCATTGTCCTTTTTCACACAGGAGTTTGATTCAAGACAAACAAACGTTCCCCATTGCTGGCACTACTGAGAGTGACAAGGCAGGCTGGGGAATTTCCTTAAATCAATGTGGCACTCAAAGACAGCTCCTCTGTGAGCTGCAGGGAACAAGTGTCCCATCTGGCTGGGACCTCAGCCAAATGACTGCTGTTGTGCTCAGCTGTGTGGTCAGCTGCTGCCTTCTGTGCGCGTCTTTGGGAAGCATTGCCATGCTGTGAGCCCTCTGCCAGCTGCGAAGAGATTTGGTCTTTTCAACAAGGGCTGTTCAGGTCCCCTTCCCTTTAGCTCTGCACCCTCTGAACTGTGGGACAGTCCAGGGCAATGATCTTGAGGCACCATCCCAGCCCAGTGAGAGAGGGTGTCCTGCCCAGGGAGTGTTCTGCTGGCTGGCCTGTCTCTGCATGTCACTATACTGTTGCAGCACAGTTTGTGGAGGTGCTGGCTGTGCTAGCAAAACTGGTGTGGGCCCAGGGCAGCAACCACATCCCATTGGTGTGAACTGGCTTGGATGCTCCAAGTGTAATTGCACCAGGATTTCCACTGGTCACAAAGCTCTGGCTGGCCATGAGGAACTCTGCTAGCAGAAGCACTGCAAAGTAGCGCTGGCCTGCAGGGATCTGTCATGCCAGTATTGCAGGTGTTGTACAACTTTCTGATAAGGGTGCTTGGTAGCTGGCAGAGTGGAGAAGCATAGCTGGTATTTCTAAGATATTTTCCTTACTGAAGGTTCCTTGGTAGCCTTTGGCCCTTCATACGTCCCAGGAATGCCCCAGCCAGACATATGGCTTCTGCAGTCACCATGTGAGACTCTGCGGGTGGTTTGTGTAGTGTGAGTGGAAGGATGGGGTTTGCTTTGTGATTTACAGCATATCTGATTCTTAGTTTTTTTTTACTTCTCTACCGCCAGGTTTGTCACACCAGATCAGAAATATGTGGTGGACAATACTCCACACACCCCAACACCTTTCAAAAATGCCCTGGAAAAATATGGACCAATTAGGCCTTTGGTACGTACTGGACAGGTCTGTTGCTTGCTGATGGCTTTGCATGGGGTAGATTGCAGCAGAGCTGTGAGCCAGCCATTATTTGAGTAGCAACATGGTTCAGTTTTGGTAATGCTGGGCTGAGATAAGGGGGATGGAGACCTTGTCATACCAAGTGTGTCATGGTAAGTAGCTACAGGACTTCTAGCTCCTTGGCAAAGGAGCAAAGAAAAAACTCCAAACCCAAAACAGCTTTTGAATATGGCCTCAGTGCTTGGTTATTTGTGACCTTGAGGGAAAGCAAGGAAACATTACATCCCTAAATCTCTAACGAGGACTTAATATGGGGGGATAGCAGTGTCAAGTATACTGTGCCTTCAGTACACAATGGCACATCTGGGGTTCAGCTGGTAAGAGTCTCCCTTGCCTGGAGATCCTGTCAATCTGTCAAGCTAACAGAAATACATCTTTTCCTGCTGGGAAGTAAATAATTTGTAATGTTTGTCTTCCCACTGTTAGCTCCTGTGGGTTACCCTGGCCCCATTATCCACTGAGGGAATTCTAAGTCTGCCTGATGTACAAACTGTGACAGTCTTGTGCTCTTTCTCCTTCCTTGCATCAGCCCCAGACTCCTCACCTGGAAGAAGACTTGAAAGAGGTGCTCCGAAGTGAAGCTGGCATTGAACTTATTATTGAGGATGATGTGAAGCCTGAGAAACAGAAAAGGAAACAAGGGGTGAAGTGGTTTCGCTTTCAGTATCTGTTTTTGGGCTGCCCTGTGCTGTTGAGAGCTGCTTTTGCTGGCTCTGTTCATCCTACTATTTATGCCAAAAAGTTTTTCAGTGTGTTGTTGTTGCCTTTTAGTGAGTGAATCTGCTTGTATGCCTGAGGCCTGCTTAAAATACTGCCAGCTGTGGCCTGGTTTATGCAGAACTCAGGGCTGTGCCAAGAGATGCTGTCTCCCTAACATGCAAGGAAAGACTTAGGGCAGTCCTCAAACATTTGTGGCAAGTTGGGCTCCACGGGCCCAAAAGTCTCTTGGCTCTGTATGCCCAGGTGATGTGATGTTCCCCTCCTGCTGGAAGGAGTTTCCCCTTCTAAATCAGTGTCTCTTAGTGCCAGTGTGGGGAACACTAGACGCTGCTGTGCCCTGTGGTGGGGAAGGAGGCAATGTGTCTTTTTGAGGTGCTAGTGCAATGCAGATACAGGGGGGTTTGTGGGCTTGGAATGCACCCTTGGCCCTTAAGATGGGAATTCACTGAGTTGATTCATACTCACACTTGTATTTGTGTTCACCAGTTGCGTAGGAGTCCCATTAAGAAGGTCCGGAAGTCACTGGCGCTGGATATCGTGGATGAAGATATGACACAAAATATGCCAGCCCTCCCCAAAACTATCTGTTTCAAAAGAACCCAGGTGAGGAGTGCTGCAGTCAGAGCAGGGGTAGAACTGACTGTAGCAGGGCTGAGAGGCAAACTTAGCTGCTGAGATGTGTGTTGTGCTAGCACCACTACTGCTTTCATTTTCTGTCTTTAGCAAGTATGGGACCTTTAGCCCTTCAAAACAGCAGAAATAGGTTTTGTTTTAACACTAGCAATCAAGGGCTGTGGGATCCAGAGTTCAAGAATGGTGTAGGGGTTGTAGGTTGAGTCACGGACTGAAGATTAAAGGCTCTGGATGAACAGAAATTCTTGTGAAAAAGCTGCCTGCAGAAGGAGTTGTGAATTCCTTTGTGGTTTGACTTACTACCCAGCTGCTTTTCTACCTGTGGGATGGGGAGGAGCCTTATGTGTTCCCATCCTTAGAGGTTTCCTTGGCTGGCTGCAGGGGTGAGAAGGGGTCTTCTTCATCTCAGAAGACAAAGGCTGTGTTCTGGCAGTTACTTATTTCTTATCTTATAGCTATATGTTCTTTTTCTTTGCAAGGCTGTTTTGGTTAGTAAGATCTCCAAAGAAATCTAGTGCAAAGCAGTGTTGACTTTGCCACTTACGACTGCCTTATAATGTGTGGATGAATTGCTGGGATTTGTTAGTTGACCTTTTGGCCATGACAAGTATCAGCACTGTTAGTGCAAATCAACTTTTTTCTTTATATAATTTTCTTCCGTTTTGCAGCCTTTGAATTTCCTGTCAAGATCCTTGAACCTTTCCTCCTCAAACAGGAAGAATGACTCTGGTTTGCTCAACAGAGCCTTTGTGCAAGTGCAGTCAGAGAAAATGTCCTACAGGAAAATGCCAAGCCATTTCAGACCTCCAGCACCGGTAAGCCCTGCAGCTGCTCCCTTCCATCAGCAGGTCAGCTTATAGTGCTGCCCCTGTTCTTCAGGAGGAGAATTATGGTGGTGAGTTCAAGAGGAACATAGTATGCTCCTGTGTGGATATCTGTATGCTGTCAGAGCTGTCTTGGTACCCAGGTTTGGAGATGCTGAACTAGCAGTGTCATTACTGCAGCTCCCTCCACTTTCTTTGCAAACCTGCCCTTCTGCTGGAACTCAAATCCCCATGGCTCATCAGAGCTGTGGCCTGCACCCAGGGCCCTGGATTTCTTCCTGGGAATCTGTGTCCTGTCTCAGCCCATCAAGGGATTTAGACTAACCCAGCACTGAAGTAAACTACTTTTTCAGGAATCACTCCTTGGATGGACAGCAGTAGGTTAATCTTTTTTGTTTCTCTGACTGTAACAACTCTACAAGGCACAATATAAGTACCAAAAAGGCATTTCTCACCCCTTTGAGGGATATTTCTAGGTTGTGGTAAAATCTGTGTGCCACAGACAGCATGGGCTGCCTTTGTCCTGCCATTTACCTGAACAGTGGCATTACTGAGCTCCAGCACATGATGTTTACTTGTCTTTCAAGCATAACTCATAACATGTGCTGAGATTGGTGCTTTTAAGGGCTGTTGACCTTAGAGTTATTTAACCTTTGGGACATAAAAGGTTGTGTTCTTTGTAAACTCTTCACCAGTTGATGTAGTTTCAGACGGTAGTGCATTAAAAGAATTGGATCCCTGCTTCATTTGGTGGGGTGCCTTGGAGAAGGGTATGGTTTTTGCAGGTGTTTGTCTGGGCTGAGTCGTGGAAACTCTCTGGTAGGATGGAAATACACGTTTTCCTTGGTGAGGAGTGAAACCACAGCTGGGGGCAAGCACAGAGATGTTTTCAGATGTTAGGAAGGGCCCAGGTGCAGTCTTCACAGTGCAGCCTTGGCTCTGTCTTCAGATAAACAGAGCATCTGTCTCTGGATTAGAGCTGTCTGTTGTGAAAGCTCTTTCTGACAAATAAGTACTTTCCTGCCAGTGTAATTCCTTCCCCTTCTCAAAATAGACCCCACTTAAACACTTCAATTTCTCCTCCTGTCCTAGGTAGAGCTGTATTGCTCTGAGTGCTAATAGATCCATATAAATAAAGCTCTGGAAGTGACTTGAGGGTGGCAGTAAGGCAGCTTGTGTGATGACAGAGTACAGGTGTTCTGAGAAATCCCATTGCCCAAAGACAGCAGAGCTGCCTGTGGTGTTGCTGGGTTCTTGGGATTTGTTGTACCAGACTTGCGCTGCCAACAGTGGCAGCTATAGATTAAGAAACCTCACTTAGCTGTGAGCTGAACCTAAATTATCCCCAAAACCATGCTGTGTCTGCACGGGGCATTGCTGTTAGCAAATACCGCTCATCAAACTCCAGTTCTTTGCCCTACACATAAACGGTTACTTCCAGTTGAGGGCAGTATATATTGTTTTGCTGCATTTATCAGAGGTTATGCAGAGGGTTTTCCTAGCATAGCAAAGCATGTCATGGGGGCTCTTGCTTTACACAGTGACTGAAGCACAGCTGATTTTTATTTTCCAGCTCTTCCTGTGCTGTGTGAGGCCTTGTTGAAGCTACAGGCACCAAATTGCTACTAAGGATGGATGGTCTTTCTGACCAATCCAACCCTTCAAGGTCTGGGGCTGAGCAGCTTCCATAGGAGTTGAGCTGGTTGGCAATAAACCTGGAAGCTGCTGGTGAATTCCTTTCATCCCTCCAGGCTCTGTTCAGCCCAGTGAAGCTTAGTGGGCTTGTTCTCTGGGCTTTTGGTCCCAAGACAAGGGGGAAAGCCCTAAAGAAGTCTATGAGTGGTTCTGCAATGGGAAACTGCTGAACATAACCCCTCAAGCTTGAGGTTTTTATTTTTCCTGGGGAGCAGATAGTTTTTATTTATGCACGTTGTTTTAAAACAGTATGTCAACATTGTGTTTGTCTCACTAACCCTCAGCACCCTCCTTTCCCTGGACTGTGTTGTACATATTCTTTCTTTTCCCTTCATAGATGACCAGGGCTTGGAAAGCGGTGGCCTGTGGTGGAACCCGAGACCAACTCTTCATGCAGGAGAAAGCACGACAGTTCTTGGGCATGCTGAAACAAAGTCACACATCAAGGACCTTAATCTTATCGTGAAGGATTGTTCTGCTCTTTTTATTTTATGTTTTACATCTTGTTATAAAAGAAGAGGAGGGAACTACGAAGTTGGAGGGGTGGAAAAAATCCTCTGCAAGGCCGTAGCGTGTAGGGGTGAATTTTTTCCTTCTATTCCCAGGTTAGATCTGTATTGTAATAAATTGAGTTAACTGCTGGCTATAATGTCGGATACAAGTTCTGGAATCCCTGTGGAAAGGTAAATGAGGGATGGGTGGAGAACTGACAGCAAGAGCACTCAGCAAGACCTGGGCTCCACAAGCATAGGAAGCTGATTCACCTTCAAGCAGCACGCGTATCATGCATTGGAAACAGACTTTGAAGGCTGTTGGATTTCATGCTGGCTGTTCTGGTTCCTTGGGAATGGCTCTTGTTAAGGTTCCCATGTGTCTCCTCATCTGGCTTTCTGCAGGGGATGGTGGCTCCTCCTTGCTTCTAGGATGAAGATGATGTGCTGTCATGGGCGATGTGCTTTGGGTTGATTTGCATTTGGAGCTGGCCAACCCTGTGTGGCTGTTTGTACTGCCATTGCTGCACAATGGGAGCAGCGGGTGCTTCTTCCCAGGGACTTGCTCCCTCTGGAAATAAACAATGGTGCTAACAACACCCTGTTGTTCAGTCTTGCTTTGACTCTGCCTGGGGCCTCACAATGTGCAGAGGGGAGGCAGTGCTGTGTAGGGGTGTCAAGAAGCAGCAGAGCATGCTGTGGACTGCAGCATTTCTGAGGCAGGTCAGAGTGGCTGCAGCCTTATTGGAGAGCTGCTGGGAGCCTCTGGCCTTGAGGAGCCTCTGCAGTGCAGACCTCAGCTTCTGGATCAGTGTTCCTTGTGTGGAGGAGGCTGATCAGCTGAACAGAGTGCTCAGCTATTAAAATAACTGGTGGGGATTAACAGTTAAGCATGGGCCCGGACTGGACCAAAGGCTAATGCTGTTTTTTGTAGGTTATGTTTGAGATACACTGAAGTTAAATAATGAGCACAAGGGCACGTGGTGTGATACAGAGGTAAGAAAGACAGGATAGCTCACCAGGAAACGTGTTTTCATGTGGAATCTCCTCTTTCCTGGCTGAGACTGAAGAGCAGCTCATTGGTCAGACTGGCACATGAATAGCTCTGTGTTGCAATGTACCACCATCCTTTGGAAGCCTGCAAAGCCATGGTGGCAGGTTTGCCTCTGGTAGTTGGCAGCACAGCACAGTGCAGGATGAGCATCCCTGCACCCCCAGAGCCTCTTCGGTGGAGGACACTGCAGTCCCTTTGCAGGGCAGGAAAGCAGCAGTGCTGTGTACATCTTGTTTCAGGTTGCGTTTTATATCAGAAATACAGAGCCAAAAAAATCCCTACCAACAAACTTGTTAATAAAACCTCGGATCCTGGGAAACAAGGGAGTTTTCGAAGGCTGGCTCATTTTTCATTTCTACAAGCTCTGGGCCAAAGCAAATCCATGAAGTCATTTTTATTTCTGTTTCTCTGTGCTGCAGTGTTTGCTTTGGAAATACGGCTGGGACCACTTGTCTGAAAGCCTGGCTGTAGCAGTTTCAATTTTGTTGTTATTTTAAGAGAAATCGTTGTGAAACTCTCCCTCCTCCTTTGGCTTTGCTGGGGGAAAGCAGCCTTTAGGTACCTCCCAGGATTGTTTTTTTCCCCTGATGGTGTTGGATGCATCCCATGTTGATTCTTCTTTTATTCTGAGCCCTCAGGTTGCTGCATTTTGATGGAGATCATCCACAAAATTGAGGACTGCCTTATCTCAATGACTCCACTGCGTGCCCTGAGCTCTGCCATCCATGGGTGGCTTCTGGCTTTCCTCTGTGGGACAAGAGCACACAGCTCTCTGGGTTTAGTGCTCTTGGCTCTTGTGTTTGTGTTCCTGCACTGATGTGAACTGAGTCCTGAAAGGGTGTTGCTGGCTCCACTACAGGATAAATCAGTGCACGATCCCAGTGCGTATGTTTGAGCTGCCCCTAAATTAAAGGATTATGAGGCTGAGAAGTATTAACTGCTGCTCTAATGTTGTAAATCCAGATAGAGCTGGGTGTCCCGTGTTGCAGATTGCTTATTAAGAAGGACTGAGGGGCAAAAAAATAGAACGGTTAATGAGGAAAAAGACAATTAGCTTTTAATTGGAAAATGGAGCTCTTCTTGAGGGTATTACCAACCTGGCTTGTCCATCCTTGGGTTTGGGGACAGGAATAGGCACTGTTCTGCTGCTGGGGAGAAATAGCATCCCAAACAGTGTTAAGAGCGCTCCCACAGAGCCCTGGAGGTTTAACTTTAAGCAAAAGATGAAGAAGGTGTCCCAGGGGCTGTTGTTCTGTGATGTGCTGGAGAGAAATCCCCTGTGCAGCCCTGCTGTGAGGGAAGCTGTGGAAACCCCAGGTTGCTGGATATTTTGTTGTTATTATTCACTTCTTTGTATTTGCTTTGTGTTTTGCATTCCTGACTTGAGGCAGAAACTGCCTTTGTTTGAGTCCAGGAATGGAAAGTTGATCTGTTTTAGCAGGGGTGAGAGAGGAATTCCAGAGCTGGAGCTCCTGGAGTGATAACAGTGCCCAGACTGCAATGGGGACATCACACCCAGCTGAGGAAAGCACAAAATACTGGGGTGAGGAGGGGAAAAAGAAGGAGGAATTGTGGGCGTGGGGGGGAAAGCAGCAGCGCCCAAGGGCTGTTCTGTTTTTTGGCAGGATCCCTTTTGGGATGTACCTAGGTTGGAACCTGGCTGGGCAGCACAGCCCATGCAGGTGTCCATCAGAGGGCTGTCACATCCAGGCCCTGTTCCTGCTGGAAGGGGAGCTCAGTTTCTCTGCCTTGTTCTCACAGCTGATGGTGCTAGAGCGCTGTGCAAGCAGCACGATGTGTGGAAGGACTTTGGCTGGGCGTCTGCAGAGAGATCTGACCCTTTATGCAGCTGTGGAGGAATGCAAAGGGTAAAGCAAGCATTTCCTCCTGTTTCAGGTATTAGCTGAATCTGATCCCAAAATTTTCCTGTAGGGAAAAGTTTTCTGTTGGTGGCTAAACTTGAGCTTGTTGCACCTGCAGCTGCTGCGGTGATGCTTCATGAGCTTTATCTTTGCTGTGTGCAGGAAGGGAAGCTGCACTGGATTCATGTGAGACCTCATGATAGGGGAAAAACCTGGCTGCAGTGAGGGGCTGCTGGGACCTCACATCTGGTGGCTTTGACCTCAGCATTTCACAGAGCAGCAGTGTGTCTCCCTGCATTGCTTGGGCTATTTAGCAGCAAGCAGTTGCTCAGTGCTGACATTGTAAAACTTACAATGTGCTTTTTTATTTTTAGCATTCTAAGTCATATACCTCAAGAACTCAAATGAAGAGGCACGGACTGGTTTTGCTTTTATCATAAATTGCTTAGGTTTTTATTGTTATTATTTTGTGTTGTCCTTTTAAATCGGTTGTGGCCCAGTGTTGAAACAAAAGTCCCAGTGGAGCAACTGCGGTGGACCTTCATGCTGCCCTTGAGCCCTTCTTCCCGTCCAAAGCCAAGTCCTCTGCTTCTCCAAAGGAACAGCCGCCTCTGTAGCTTCTGTGCCAGCGCCTGGAGGCCGCAGGGAGCTCGGGGCCGTCCGCTGGACTCCTCGTGCTGTGGTGGTGCAGCAGCTGAGAGGACACCAGTCCCAGTCCTGCCCTCTTGTCAGGGCTCAGCTGGAGGCTGCAGGAAGCTGAAAGCCATCTGTTGGACTCCTTGTCTTGTCCCGGCGCAGCAGCTTGTAGGACAGCAGTGCCAGTCCTTCCCGTCTCCTCAGAGTTAGGGGAAGAAGAGGTGAGAGGTCTTGGGGAAGGCTGAGGATGGAGGGCGGGGAAGAAAGGGCGGCAGGGAGCAGCAGCTGGCGCAGGGGCTCTCTGGCGGATGGTGCCATTTCAACGCCAAGATGGAAATGGAGAGCCCCTGGTGCGCCGCCGATGGAGGTAGCAGCGTCGCCAGGCAGACACGATGTTGTGGTGCCTGCCCTGCCTCGATGGAGGTGGATCCACCTCCATGGGTTCCTCCTCCAGAGGGATGTCCACCTCCATGGGCTCGACGCTGCTGTCTGGTGGATCGACATCCATCGGCTCAGGTTTGCTGCTGCTCCCCTGAAGCCGCCGCTTCTTTGCTGGAGGAGGATCCATCCTCCTCCACGCGGGACAACACGAAAGGTGGGAAGGGACTTTATAAGTTGCTCCTTGGGCCACAGGCGTGCAACCAAGTCGCTAGTCTACTAGAGACTGATGTTCTGTTGTCAGTGTCCCCGTATTTATAGCGGTTGTCAGGGAGGTGGTTTGTGACATCAGAAAGCTGTGGCAGTTGTGACCCTTAGAATGTCCCATGGTGACCAAAACATGGCTGTGTTGGGCGTGGGGAGGCAATGGCGCTGGTTTTGAAGGAGGATGAAGGATGCATGTGATTTGAAGTGTGAAAAGAAATAAAACCAGGCTCACTGGTGATAAACTGTGGGAGAAGACTCCAGAGTTTTGGGGATTGTGTGTTACTGAGATCCTTGCGACATTTCCATGAGTTGTAGGGTACAGTGAATACACTTGAAACATTCATACAACAATGCACACAGCAGGAGGTAGTAGGTAGAGCAGCTGGAAGTCTTGGCAGTGTCCCGTAGCTGCAGTGTCATTGGCGTTAGCAAAATGTGTTGGGAAGAGCCCTGTGCCTGTTGTGTCCTGATGGACAGTTACTGACCATCAGTGACAAGCAGGGAAGTTGTGGGAGAGGAAGTGAAGTGTCATCTACCATAGGCCACCCTTCTGCGATGATGACACTGATGATGTATTCTTTAAGGACCTGAGAGGTACCTGTGCATCAGGTGCTCTTGTCCTTACGGTGACTTCAACTTGCCAGACATTAAGGGTGAATACCACACAGCTGGTATAAAACAGGTCCAGGAAGGTCCTAAAAATGGCTTGATGGTAATTTCTTGGTACAGGTTCTAGGGGAGCCAATGAGGAATGGTGCTTGTAAGTTTGTTGCTTTTAAACATTGAGGTTTATGCCCTGTCCATCCCTGGAGATGTTCAAGGCCAGGCTGGATGGGGCCCTGGGCAGCCTGGGCTGGTATTAAATGTGGAGGTTGGTGGCCCTGCTTGTGGTGGGAGAGTTGGAGCTTCATGATCCTTGAGGTCCCTTCCAACCTGGTCCATTCTGTGATTCTGTGAGTGTGGGAGGATTACAGAGATGTTGTTTGCCATTGCAGGGAGAACATTTAGGTGATCAGACCTCAGAACTGAAGCTGGTCAGTGGTGTGGGGAGCTAGAAAAAGGGCTTTTTAAAATATATTGATGGGAAAAGGACCATTGGTGACATTAGTCTTCTACTTGATGAGGATGGACACTTCCCTAGTGCAGAGTGTGTTGCTGCTTAATTCACCAGCAAGTCTATGCAGGTGTGTTAGTTACAGTGTAAAGTTATTCTATGCTTTACTGCTTTCTGCTACTTTCTTTTCACATAACTTCTGAGTAGAATAATTCCCTTTGGCTGATTGATTCTGAGTTTTGACTGTTGCATTGGAGGCATGGCATTTGAAAATGCATACTAATGGACTGTAAATGTGTTGCTGCAGGTTTTCAAGTAATTTTTTTAATGTGGAGGTGCAGCACTAATATCTCTTTGGGTAAAATCTATCGCTCCTAGAAACAGTATTTTAAAGTTCAGTGGTATTCATGACTACATTCTCCTTGTAATTGCTCTCTGGTGTTACTGTCTGTGGGTTTTGGGGTCATCTAAAGGTGTTGGACACATGGCCCAGAAGAGCATGGGATTCAGCAGCAGCTCACAAACCAGCATTTACTGAGTTGCTACATGCACTGTAGCATATGTGGCTATTGTAGCATATTTCAGTGGCTACACTGCTAAGGATGCTCAACCCATGAACTTTAAAGCTCAGCTGGATATATATATACATAAGGGAAGTAGGTAAACATGCTTAATAGGTGACAGACACGTCACTTTGTCCTCTGTCTTGAGAGAAGAGAGCTCTTGGGAGGATGCAGGATGTTCTGTGCTTGTGTAGGGGGGTCTCAGGACTATAGTAGAAACTGATAGTTTACATTCTGGCTTAGGAAGTCAAACCCATCCGCTGTTCGTGGGTTGCCGTAATGAACAGGTCGTGTTAAGGAAAGAAACTACGGCATGGAGCACGTTTCTTTTAATTACTGTCCACTTTGAAACGTGTCAGCACGTGTTCAGCGCCTCAGCTGGGAGGAGCTGCGTCTGCCTCGAGGGCGGGGACACGGGTTGGGTGCAGCTCCCGCAGCGGTTCGTGCTGCTGCCGTCGGGCGCTGACAGAGCCGGGCAGCCCTGCAGCCCGAGGCCCGGCCGCACGTTGGATGCGGAGCCGCGTCCGGGCGGCTGCGGCGGTTATTGAGGCTGCGGAGGCCGCGGCTCCGTGCCCGGTGGGGGCCGTGCCGGGAGATCATCACCGCCCTTGTCCCCCCTGGGCCTTCTGGGCCCAGCACCGAGCACAGGCCGTGCCTGGGCAGACCCTCAAGTACCCACAAGGAGAGGCACGGACTGGTTTTGCTTTTATCATAAATTGCTTGCTTTTATTGCTATTACTTTGTGTTGTCCTTTTAAATCCGTTGTGGCCCAGTGTTGATCAAAAGTCCCAATGGAGCAACTGCGGTGGACCTTCGTGCTGCCCTTGAGCCCTTCTTCCCGTCCAAAGCCAAGTCCTCTGCTTCTCCAAAGGAACAGCCGCCTCTGTAGCTTCTGTGCCAGCGCCTGGAGGCCGCAGGGAGCTCGGGGCCGTCCGCTGGACTCCTCGTGCTGTGGTGGTGCAGCAGCTGAGAGGACACCAGTCCCAGTCCTGCCCTCTTGTCAGGGCTCAGCTGGAGGCTGCAGGAAGCTGAAAGCCATCTGTTGGACTCCTTGTCTTGTCCCGGCGCAGCAGCTTGTAGGACAGCAGTGCCAGTCCTTCCCGTCTCCTCAGAGTTAGGGGAAGAAGAGGTGAGAGGTCTTGGGGAAGGCTGAGGATGGAGGGCGGGGAAGAAAGGGCGGCAGGGAGCAGCAGCTGGCGCAGGGGCTCTCTGGCGGATGGTGCCATTTCAACGCCAAGATGGAAATGGAGAGCCCCTGGTGCGCCGCCGATGGAGGTAGCAGCGTCGCCAGGCAGACACGATGTTGGGGTGCCTGCCCTGCCTCGATGGAGGTGGATCCACCTCCATGGGTTCCTCCTCCAGAGGGATGTCCACCTCCATGGGCTTGACGCTGCTGTCTGGTGGATCGACATCCATCGGCTCAGGTTTGCTGCTGCTCCCCTGAAGCCGCCGCTTCTTTGCTGGAGGAGGATCCATCCTCCTCCACGAGGGACAACAGGAAAGGTAGGAAATTGCTCTGTTAATTGCTCCTTGGGCCACAGGCGTGCAACCAAGTCGCTAGTCTACTAAGGACTGATGTTCTGTTGTCAGGGTCCCCGTATTTATAGCGGTTGTCAGGGAGGTGGTTTGTGACATCAGAAAGCTGTGGCAGTTGTGACCCTTAGAATGTCCCATGGTGACCAAAACATGGCTGTGTTGGGCGTGGGGAGGCAATGGCCTGAGAGTTGCCCTACGTGCCACTAGTGGGGCCCTGCAGGACTCCATTATTGAACCAGTTCTCTTTCATGATTTAATTGATAACTCCAATAAAGATCTGAAAGTTACATGTAGTAAATCTGTGGATGGTGCTAAACTGGGAGGCTTGTTGCCTCCCTTGATTGTAGAAGGGCCTCACACCACAGTCTTCAGAGATTTTAGGGCCTGTCCTCAATTGTGAAAAGCAGCCCATCACACTGTTTAACCACCCTGCACTTACAAAGCTGTCACAGATGGTGGCAGTGGTTGCCTGGCTGCAGTGCTGCCATCTGAGCACAATGTGGGGAAGTGCTTCTATGCAGGACAGCATCAAGATAGCAATTGCAGCATCAAGTTAGCTTGTTGCACTGCAAGCATGAAGGCTGTTATCTGCAATTGTGCACCAGGTGATGGGTGCCAGAATTGGTATCAGATCTGCCCAAATACTCTAGATAAGGGGTGGGGGGTAAGGAAAAGCAGTAATTTTAGATTCAGTTCTGCTGATGTGTTTGTCTGTTTGCAGCACTAGTGTAAATCAGTGTTTGAATTAAGCCCAAAACCTAAGGTCTGAAAGTGCTATTTCTCAGGCCATGCAGAAGCAGAAGTGCACAAAATCAATGTTTTCTCTAACTGTTGCTAAGTTTTCTTTGCTGATTAATTTCAGCCCAGTGATCCCCACAGCTACAACCTGCAGAGTCCTCCTGTCTCAGCATCCTGCCCTGCAGCTCCTGGCTGGTTCCATGTGCACCACCATCCCTTTCTGCTCCTCTTTCTGTTTTGTGCTGGTGCTGCTCCTGAGTTTGCTCAACTTCTGCATTCATCTTTCTCTGACCTAAGGTGATTTTCTGACTCTTTTATTGTCCTCAGACAGCCAACTGCACATCAGTGACAAGCTCTGCTGGTTGTGTCCAGCCCATATGACAGGTCTGAAGCAGATGTGAAGCACCAAACACACTGTCCCAAAGGAGCAGACCAATATCCTCTCCCATCAAAAGGGAGAGTGACCTGATTTGACTTGCTTTGGGCAATGTGGGAGAGCGTTGTCCTTCCCTTCCAGTTAGTAGATCTGGAAAAGGTGCTGTGAAGCCTGAGGAAGAGATGCTGCTGACAGGCAGAACGAGGATGCAGGCTGGTGGGTTAGTGCTGGGCAGGCTCAATCTTTGCTGCTGCAGAAATATGGGGATCACAGACTTTCCTGAATTGGAAGGGATGCACAAGGATCACCGAGTCCAACCCCGTGCTCCTCACAAGGCTACACAAACCCTGTGTATGAGAGCATTCTCCAAAAGCTCCTTGAACTCCAGCAGCTTGGGGCCATGCCCCCTGCCCTGTGCAGCCTCTTCTAGGGCTCCATGTGACGTGGGATGTTGTTTCCTCCTTGTCCTGGGTATCAGTAAGAGATACCTCTGCTCCACCTCTCACAAACAGCTCTTTGGTCTCATCTTGCAGGAGGTCAGAACTGATGTTCGTGTTGTAATTTACATGCTCCACTTGGCCTAAAAGTTGTCTGCCTGCCCTGTGGGATGCAATACAAGGGAGGAGCCTCACTGAGGTTATTTCAACCAGGATAAAATTCACCCTTTTCCCTCATAAGGATACAACTTCCTTCGCCTATGAAATGCAGATAAACCCATTTATCCTTTATGTCCTTTTTCTCTCTCCCTACAAAAGATTTGGGGATCTACAAAAGCCAAGTGTGCCTGTTTACAGCTTCCTAGGTTTACAGTTGTGTATTTTCTTTTTTTATATATATAAAAAGCATGTTCTGTTTTCAATTTCTTATTCCATTTCAGATGTCATCCTTTTTCCTCTTCTTTCTTCCAGGGCCACCCAGGGATTTTGTTCACAGAACAGAATGAGCTGCAAAAGGGATAAAGATCATTCACAGGAACCTTGAAAGAACTGCTTGAGCTCCATGAAATGAAGATTAAAAATAAAACAGGGAGGTTGAGGCGCAGGCTCCAGCACGAGCACCTTATAAACACTTGGCCTTAGAAGTGCGAGTGCTTCCTAGCGGCCCTGAGATGTGCAGAAGAGCAGGTATGAGAGCAAGTCAGGGATGTGGCTTCTGTTGCTTCCTCCCTGTGAAGGGAATAGCAGAGATGAGTTCTGCCATGAGTTACTTCAAAGCTGGGTAATACAACAGGGGGATGTTGCTAGAAATACACTTGCCTTACAGTTTCAGTGTAAAATGAAGGGTTATGCTGATGGCTGCCTTGTGTGAATAAGACCTTAGCAGTAGCTGGGTGTTGTGTGGGATTTTGCCTGGCATTGCTGATATTTTGAGGTGTGCTGGTTGTATCTGGCTTGCTTGTAGGTCTGAGCTGTTCTAGGTATCAAGGAATCAAGTAAATATCTCTTTTCTGCATCCCATCTTTACAAAAGACCATTTAGCAAAGGGCTGACAACGGAGCTTCTGAGAGCATCTTGGGGAAAATGATTGGAAAATGCTATCGTTTAAATCCTGAATTGCTCGGTTAGGAAAAGTGCCCCTGGCATTGCACATCACCCCATGTGTTAATGTTCCATGTCACCCAAACCGTGAGTAATAGGAATCAAATGTGTTGTCAGCTTTGCTGAGCTCACAGGCAGCCTCAGACCACAGGTCAACAAAATGGTTCTGAGCATTTGGCATGATCAGGGAGGGGTGATGGAGCCTTCCAGGTGGGCTTTGCTAGGACATTGTCTTGCTTCTGGTGGGGCTGCATGTCCTGCTTACCAGCAGGGGCTTCTCTATTGGCTTTAAAGTCCTCTGCCAGGCTCCTCCAGCCCTCGGTGGCATCACAGCAAGTCGTACTGAAGTTAATAGCACAATCATCTTGTGTGTTTTGGTAGCAGTGATCCAACTACTAGTGATGGCTCAACAGTTTTTAGGCTTTTAGGATTAGCTCCAGGTTTAGAAGAGGATCACAAGTGTCTGAGCTGCAGTACATAGATGTAGACAGAGAGGCTGCTATGTGATACCTAGTTTCTCAGGGCTTTTTATGGTATTTCTTGGATATGAAGGTTACAGCCTCAGTCCAACTTATGCAATTCCTTATTTAGGCCAGAACGATGACTTCTGCTTTATTGGGTAAGTGAATGCCTTTGTTGCAGGCACTGGAGGTCCTTGTGCAGCCCTGGAGGAATCCTGGTCCTGCCTTGTCCCAGGATTTGCAGCCCTCACAGCAGAGCTGGGGGTAAGGTCTCAGTTCAGTTAGTACTGAAATACAGCCTAAAGGTGCTGGCTGTGATGCCAACTGCTTGCTCACTCCTACCTGCCTGCAGGAGGTGAGAGAGTCTCTGCTTTAATTGCTGTTTGCTGAAGTATTTTGAGATCGTTGGAGGAAAACTGTGGTTGTAAGTGATACATGTATAGAACCAGGTGCTCCTCCTTGGCCATGCATGGAGCTGAGCAGGTTCAGCATTGACTCAGATGACAAAGTCCATGAAGGTCACTACACCTGTAACACGTATAAATCAAAGGTGGACTGCAGAAGTTCTTATAAAGAGCGTGTGAGTTTTGAGGCAGGGTTGGCCTGAAATTGACCACATACCCAATGTTCAGCTGTTTAATTGAGTTTTTCCTCATTAAAACTATTTGGCAGAGAAATAGTTGACGCGAGGGACCCTGAACCCTGTGTTTTTCATCTGCATCCATGGAGCAACGCATCCACCACTTTAATGGGGAACAAATTTGGGAGTAGGGGAAAAACAACAACACAGAGGCAAGCTGATGTTTGGGAGGAGATGGCTTTGTTTTCGTGTGCTGAAGGAGCAATCTTCCAGCTGCTGTGCCTTTAATGGCTTCCCAGGGCCATTTGTTAACCTGCCAAGTCCAACCCAGAGCAACTATTCCAGCCGTATGCCAGAATGACTCTTTTTACCCCAATAAACTACCTGTTCCTTTCAGCCCAGCTGATGGCTCTGCCCTATAGTGCAGATGAGGGGATCTGCAAACAATGAATCCCTGTCAAAAGATTTGTGAGCAGCTGGCCAAACAATTCCAGCCCCAAAAAGACACAGGCAAGAGCATCATTCCTGAAAGCGCTGCGTTATTGATTAAGCACTTGTGATCCATAAAGTACAGTAACAACATGAGGCTGCCTGCAAATGAATTCCACTGAAAAGATCTTTTTACTGCCTCTGATCCTCAAGGACGAGGGTAAAATAAGTTTAGTATGGAGCAGGAATTCATTTGTATAATAATGGTTTTTGACGACTCGCAAAGGTTATTTTATGATTAGCCATCTAATTATAAAATGGCCAACAATTTCATCTTATCCCAATCTACATCAGCTAAATTATGAAATGCCCTTGTTTTATGCAAATTCTGAAAATATTGCTTCTCTAACCTTTCGGCCCCGCTGTCTGTCAATAAGGCTCACGTGGAGCATAAATCTTAGGGTAGCACCAGAGCACAATTCAGCTGCAAGTAAATGGCAGTGAATTAATAATACAGGATCCCTGGATGGAAGGAGGCTGTTGTCTGGTTCTGGAGTAGGCTTCCTTGGTCACCCCAAGGGCTGGGTGTGAGGTGTCCTGTATGACAGCTGGTCCTTGTATGGCATTGCAGGGACCAGCTGGAGCTGAGCAGGCTCCTGAGGAGCATTGGGTGAGAATGGGGTGCACAGCAGGAGCTGGGTGCTGATGTGGATACCCCACAGGGATCCAGAGGGGACACCTGGAGCTGGGGGTGGCTGTGGGGCGGCTGCTGTGGGCTCAGGCTGGGGCAGGGATCAGGCCTTCTGCTTTGGAAGGAGGGAGGAGTGGCAGAGAGGAAAGGCTGGAAAAGGGGGAGGAAAGGAGGATTATAAAGATTAGCTCCAATTAGATACATGTACAACCATCAGATCCTGTTAAACACCCCTGGTTTAAATTCAAACCCTATTATATGGCTGCGGCTTCCAGACAAAGCCCTATTAAGTGGAGCTGCTTTGAAATCCAGACACAACCACTACAAAGACTATTAAACCCCTGCAGGCTGAAGACCAGGTCCCACTGTGCTCACTCCAGCTGATGGGATAGGACCAGCCAGCAATGGGTGCCTGTGGGCATGGGGATATTGGTGGGATCCAATCCCTCCAGAATGACCTGAATTAGGCAGGGAGCTGAGATGCAGTGACCCATCCCTGGGGGCTCCTCTGTAGGATGGGAGCTGGGATGGGCTCTGGGCAGGGTTTTGAGGGACTTCCAGTGATGCTGTTTGCAGGACATGTTCAGCACCATCCTCCACTTCCTGCTGGCTGCTACACCCATCAGTCTGCATCCCTTCCCCTGCTCTTGCTGTGGTGTTGCACAGCAGTGTGAGGAGCAACAAGGGCTGCTTCCAGCCAGCCCTGGGTCCACCAAGAGCGCCTGAGATGCCCTCATGAACACTGCTGGCATCACCACTGCTTGTTTCCAGGGGATTTATTTGATGTGGAGCCTTGGCAGCATCAGATAACTTTTAATTAGCACTGGTTGCTTTTTTCTTTAACAGAGAAAAGGGAATTTGCCATTTGAATTTTTAGCATGTGAAATATTAACTTAGATATCTATTTAATTTTTTTTTGTATTAAATACTATACAGCAGTGTCTTATTAATATTAAAACTTTAATACAATGTAAATGTCAGAGCGAGTCGTAATGATAAAACCTAAATGAAATGTATTTGCTTTGCTGCTTCACTTACGATAGCAAAAGATTTTCAAGTCAAAACAGACTTCACTTTTCAATGGAAGCACATTTTCTTTGCTTCACCAGAAATCATTCCATCAGAGGGTTTCTCCCCACTCCCAGCCACCACGATGGAGATCTGCAGTGTCAATGTGCTGGGCTGAGACCTGCAGGGCTCGCTGTTGTCTCCCAGCTCCTGCTCTACTCTTTCCTGTTCCTTGTGGGTATGCTGAGGTGAAGGATGGAGCACGGGGTGCTGGCATGGCACTGCCTTCTCTATCAGAGCAGGAGATGAAGCTGGGATGTGCAGCATATGGGGCACACAGCAAGTCTTGGTGCTGTGGGTATGGGTGTGAGGCTTCCTTTCCCTTTCATCTTTTTATCTTGGTCTTTTTCTGAAGGAGCAACAGATGAAAGAGCCCACCACTTCTGTCAAATTCCTATCAAGTGCATTAAAGGGAATCTTTTTGGCTTTTTGGCTTGCTTTGAAAGGAAACAGTGGCAAAAGGAGCAAGGAAGGTACAAAACAGACCCTGGCTAGCTTAGCTACATTTATAGTGTGAGCGATTTGCTCTCCAAAGTAATTAAGATGCAGGTGCTTGGGGAGTATGCATGAAGCTGCATCAGTGCAGTGCACCTTCCGTGGGCTTCTGCATAGCTGCAAGCTGTCCCAAATTCACTCATTCACTCCAAGCAAGCCACAGGCTTTTGGGGATGGCAGGGACAGAGGCTGCTGGAGGATGCAGTTGCTGCTGCTGGGCTTGCCTCTGGGCAACCCTGCTGTTTTAAATTCCCCCTCCTTGCTGCATGCAATAAATCAGATGCAAGGGCTTTCTGTAGCAGGAGCAAGCTGGGTTTGGCCCAGGCTGTGAGGTAGAGGAGCAGGGTGATAAGCAGATGGGCTGCAGGCAGGGGCTGCGCTGCATCCCTGTGCGAGGTGCTGAGGGGGTTGGCTGGGCTCCTCCACCTGCTAGAAACTTGATCTTTAATCAGCCCAATAGGCACCAGTATTTAATAATGGAGCAGATCACAGAGCACGATTGCAAATATCTTAAATGGAGATGTGGAAACTTCCCATTTTACTGTGTATGAGCTGTAAATCTCAGGCTTGTGTCTAGATGTGTGAAGGTTAATAAAACCAAATAAGAAATGAATTCCAGCAGTCAGAGCTGGCAGCTGACAGTGTGGGCATCACTGCACATCCCCAAGGCTGGCCACACATGGAAGCAGTCTAATGCTAGGGATGTATATGGCAGCTTCTTCCTTTTCTCACTCCTTTTCCAAGCCTGTAACAGTGTCTCATCTCCACAGGGGCAGCAGCTCTCAGCTGGTGTCACCATGAGGATGAGATGGGAGCACAGGACCTGCAGGACCCTTTGCTGCATGCACAACCATGGAGGATGTCCTCATCACTGGTCAGTGCAAAATTCACTGCAAGACCATTTCAATGGGTACCATCTTGTCCTTTCTCTGCTGCAAAAATAAAGCAGTTGCAACAGAGCCTGCTTTTCACTTGCTTTGTTCTAATTTCTTTTTTTCTTCCCCTCTACTTCCTGTTCATTGGTGAGGGGTTGCTGGGGGAAAGCATCTGCACCAGTAGGAGATTCAGTCTGTAACAGGAGGGATGGTTTCTGCACCTGGTGCTTTAGAAGGCTGCAGTAATCCTCAGCTCATTACAGCTGGGCTGGTGCAGTGGGAAATTGGGACAGATGTTGGACAGATGGTGACCCTCTGCTGTAGGGATCACTGCTGCTGGTTAGTATAAAGAAGTGTTTTGTTTGGTTGGTTTTAGATTAGGCCGTGATGCTTCTTTACCAGGGTGGAGAGGCATCAGTTCTACCATTCTTTGTTAACAAATACTGGGATTTGATCACGCTGGCAGACTGGTCATTAGTCCCATATACCAATACTAATAGTAACACTGGTGCTGTGCCCCACAGAGGGCTTTGTGTTGGCCCTGGGAACTGTGACCACTGGCCAGGTTTTGCTGATGGGCGACAAAGCCCCTGCCTGGCAGCAAGGGGCTGGGTGAGGATGCTGCTGTCCTGCTTAACTGCAGCGAACAGAACCAGCTCAGAGATGGGAGACTTTATCTTGAATGAAAAAGCATCCTGGAGTGATGAAGGACCGGTGGGTTTGGGGGAGTTCATTCTTTTAGTGGCAGCAGCATTACAGGATTGCATAGGCTGCCCTGCATCGAGCTGCTCTATTGATCATCGCTTTGATTCCTGCTTGTTTATTTACTTGCTTGATAATAATTTGCTTAATAAAGCCTTGCTATAGTGATTACAGAGTCCCCAAACCTTTTGATTTCCAATTTCATCCCCAGCTCCAAAGTCACTGGAGTTTCTGCGTTCCCTTGGAGGGATGTTCTGGGCTTCACTTTGCATCAATCAGGGTTACATGAGCTGACCCATGACTGATTCATCGACAGGTACAAGTAGATGAAGCTGGTGAGATGATGCAAGCCCAAGTGCAATAGATTTGTAAGGTGAAAATGGCCACGTTTCATCTTCTCTGGCCCCCTTTTCCCCGCAGGTGTTGTCAGCAAAGGCCTCTCTCTTTCTGTGCAGCTTCCCTTTGTGTCAAAGCGTACCATGCTGAAATGAAAGCCAGATCTTCATCAAAGAGCACGGCGTGTCTCTGAGTGTGATTTCTTTGTGGGAACAAATGCAGCCCGATTCATGCAGACATGGTCCTGGGTGAGGAGGACAGCTTCCATTGCAGCTACACAGCACCCAGCTCAACAGAAATGGGGAATAACTTCAACAAAAGGAGCAGAACTGGACCTTGCGTGATGCAGACATTGGGGCTTGTCAGGTAAGGCCAGAGCAGCATGCGGGATCTGTGTGGGGCCAGCAGGTGCTTGCAAAGCATTCCTAAGCCTTTAACCAAGACTGGTTAAAAGTGAGCAGGTATGACTAGCTTAACTTCTGAAAAACAGTGTGACACAGACAGGCACAACCCAGCCTGGAACCCACTGATGGGAAGAATGTGATGTTTTTTTTCTCATTTAACATTTTCCCTCAGTTTTCCATTTGTGGGAGAGGAAGGAAGGAATGAATCCTATTTAGCTGATTCAGTCTAATTTGGAATGAAAATGAAATGCTGCAATATTCCTCTGGCCTGAGGCAGTGGTTTGCCACTGCATTAATGGAGCCGTGAGCATGATGTGGGATACACCAAGCAGAGCTGGGGCTACAGGAAACAGTCAGTGTCCTGCGTGTCTGTGCCCCAGGAGCTCTGTGTGTGATGCACGTGGACACGATGCCTCTCTGGGGTCACACAGTGCTGGGCCCACATTGCCAGCAGGTGCTGTATGGATGCTGGGTGCCTTCGGGTGCTCTCAGGCTCTTTCTGCTGCTTCGCTGCCTCTAGATGGCACTGACCCAACGCGCCAGGTTGAGAGCAGGACAGCTTCTGAATTAATTTTTCTTTTCCCTTCGCTGGTTATTTTTGTTTTGGAATCCTGTAATAATGGATTTTTCAGTTTCTCCAATGAGGTGCTGATCGCAGAAATGATCGATGTCGCTGGGAGAGAAGAGCCGCGCGGTGCCAGGCTCTGCCCTGCTCTCCTGCACTGCGTGGGCTCAGCAGGACTCTGGCCCTATGGGGTAAGCACTGAGTGGGATATGGGGACAGGAGGGCAGGGGTTGTGCTGTCTGCATAGCCCCAAACCCTCTCTTGTCCCTGGAGCTTTGGTGAGGAAGGCCAGTGAATGCAGCATGGCAGTGTTCCTCGTTCTGCTCTCAGTTATCCCTGCTAGCAGCTTTGCTCTGTAAATCCCATTTTCTGCCTATTCCTACATCCCTTGAGCCGGGCAGCAAGGATCTGCCTTAAACCCTGAGGTAACAGGAGATCTGTGAAGCATGGGGATATGAACACGGGCACAGTTTCCTCCTTCCTTTTCATGAGGCCCTGCTCAGAAACTTCTTTTCCTCATTCCCAAAGCTTGGCACATCAACAGCCCCACAGTGATGGGTGCTATGGGGCTGGGAGACCTGGGGAGCTGCAAGGTGGGACAATAGACAGCATAGAAAACACTCATGAGGAGAAAGGAGGGACAGTTCCTGTTCATGCTTGCCCTGCTGTACAGGATAAAGCAGAGTGCAAGATTGCAAGTGGTCCATGAATCCTGCCCCATATCCTCTCTGCAGTGCCTGTGCTCTAAGCATCCTCCTCCCTGTGGGGATGTGGGGTATATTTGTTTCAAGGAGAGGCTGAAACAAGACATAAGGAGTGCTGCAAGGACTTTTGTGTTCAGTGCCCATCAGAAAGAGGCACAGCTGTAGCACCAAAGCCAGCAAGTCTGCTCCTTGCATACCCTGCAAGGCTCCATCCAGCCCAGGGCATTGCTTCTGGGGTGGAAGGTAGAGCCTCAGGGCCACCAGGCTGAAAGGCGGCTTGTGTTCCCACCTGGGAAATAATCACAGCTTCTTCCATCAGGGTTTGCTTGATCTCATGGGTAGCAACATATGGGGATGGGGCTCAGCACAGCCTTGCATAGCAAGGGAGCAGCTCCCCCATGGGTTTGTTTGGGGTCCACTGGGTCAGTTACTGACTGGTCCCACGGCATTGCACTGTGCCTGCTGTTCCTACTGGGTGGTTTGGTGGAGGGATGAGGATATATTTGTGGTTCTTAATATTCTCCACCAAGATGCCTAAGGAGCACTGGGGTGTTATTTAAGCATATTCTGAGGGACAGGTCAGGGGAGATTTCTGATAAATTAGGGCTATTCCCAATCCAGCAAGGGAGGGAATACTCAATTCCCTCCTTTCCAGCATGCATTAGCAAGCACACACTGCGCCTGAACAAGAGGGAATACAATTTGGATGGGGCAGATTTTTAATGCAGACAGAAGCTCCCATCCATGGGACTGCCACCCTCATGTTTATGGGATGGATGTGTCACTAGGATGTGCCCTGGGAGCTCCTTACACAACACTCCTGGGGCAAAGTGAACCCAAATCCAAGTGTGGGCTATGAGCAGGAGTGCCAATGGGATGGGGAAACCTATTTGCTGGGTTATGTGAAAGCCTGCAGGGCTTCAGCTCCATCCCATGCACACTGGGGAGCTCTGCTTGGACAGGTGTTACCTCTGGAATTCACCTTATTGCTTCTGACAGGAAAGAATCACTGAAATGCACATTTTCAAGAGGGCTGTGGGAGGGTGCATGAATGTCATTATCAGAAACATGGATGCTTTGTTTGGTTGAGGGCTCAAAAATTGTCTGGGGGATGGAACTGCATAAAACATGTGCACTGTTTTCTATTTGCAGAGTTATCAAAGCTCACAGAAACGTTGCTCTTAGTACTAGCAGTGTGAAGGCCACTCTTCCTGCAGCAAAGGGAAGCTCAAAGGAAGGCAGTGCTCTTGCTGCTTGTCCCAGTGCAACACTGTGCAGCTCCGGTTCCAGTCTGGCTCCATCTGCTCTGTTGATTTCCTGCTCTGATTTCTTCTTTTCTTCTTTTTTTGCAAAGCTTTTGTCTTTCCTGGAGAGAAAAAAAACACGTGGATGCGAGGTTTGAGCTACAAGCAGATTTCTTCCTTGCCACCCTACATGGTATGTGTTCTTGGGTCAGTCCTGTTTGTCAGCTGCAAAGTCACCTCCAGAGCAAGGCGTGAGATGTGCCCTGTGCCCCTAAACCTGAGGTAAAAGCAGCCAGTGGGTTGTGGTTTGCTCACAGCTCTGCACACCTGAGGCAGCAATTAATGTGGGGAAGATCTTGTGCAAAGCTCTGTTGCTGCCCCACCTGCGTGTCCCAGAAGTGAGGAGCAAGTCTCTGCTCTGGCACCAGGTGGGGAGAACAAACCTTGCAGCCATGGAGAAGTAAAGATGAAGGAGATCAATCCAGAGCATTTATAATGAATAGTAAATAAGCAAGCACAGGCTAGCTGTCTGCACAGGTATACAGCTTCATCAAGAGGCACCAGTGACACACTGATAATGGCTTGCATTTAATAACAGGATTTAACATCCCTGTAAAGGAGAGCAGGCAGGCAGCTGGTGTCAGGATGGCGAGATAGAGTTTTCTTGTATTACATCTTTACAAATTGCTTGTGAAGAGAGGCCAGCAGCTGGTCTTCCGTCCCCTCATTTAGGTATGGGGCTACTCACAGGTGCTCTTAGACCCATTTCTGTTTGCACAACCAAAGCACCCAGCAGTGCCGGGCAATGCATTAGGCTCACACCATCCAGAGGGACTGCAGGCCTTCTCACCCCACTGCTACCTCCACTGCAGCTTTGAGGCTGTGTGTGTGCAGATGTGGAGGGGCAGCAGCTTCCCTCCTCACAGGCTCTCATCAAAGGGGTCTGATGCTTTGGCGGTACCCACAGGGTTGAAACTTGTCTAGCCAGGGTTGTGATCAATAATTAATGATGGTTATTTAATATTTGCTAAGTGCCAGCGCTATGTTTGCCTCCAAATCCCCATGGTGTTCATCGAGCCTTGGTTGCATTTTTATACTGATGTGGGTCACAAAAGATTTTACAGAGAGAATGTTTAAGGAAAAATATGGGACAATCCTTTGTATGGAAAGAACAGAACCATCCCACTGCTGGAAAATCAGCTGTAACCGGGGAGGAAAATTCTCATTCCTGACAGTGTGATTTCAGGGCAGGCAGCTCCATCAGCTCGAAAAGGCCAGATCCAGGTCAAGAGCTGATCTGGGGGTGCATCCATGCTGCTCCTCTGCCCCATGGAGTGGGGCTGGTTGCATCTGGGCAGGGAAGTTTGATGTGGCTGCTGGGCAGGGGAGGCTCCCTGGTGTCTCTGCAGTGGTGTCAGTGCTGGGTGGCAGAAGGGACAGGAGGGTCCCTGGTGTTCCTTTATCCATGCAGAGGGATGCAGGCACTATTGGTTGGGGGCAGAACAAGGGAAAAACAGCCAGAGCTGGGAGCTGAGCTGCGGGGCACTGGCAGTGCTCATTGCTGGAGGATAAAGCAGGATGCAGCCTGCTCCATGCCCACCCCCATAAATCCTGCCTGCCCCACTCATCCCTCCCTCGCTTCAGCTCTCACTCCTGTAGCTCAGTGCTGCCTTCAACCACGAGTGCCTGAGCGGGGCTGGCGCGTGATGGATGCGGCAGCGTGGGCACAGGACGGATGTGGGTTGGGTGTCAGCGTTATTTGTTGTTGCCTGACTACAACAAATCACATTTTTAAGCAAACTCTCAGCGCTCCGTGGCCCTGTTGTTATCTGGCTGGTGCTGGTGACTTGGACAAATCACTTCAGCTTCGTATTCGTGGTTTCTATTTCGTGCCAGCCAGCTTTGTTAGCATCCCATCCCAGGCGTGTGTCACGCAGCAGTGGAGTTAATCTCCTCTCTATAGAGAGAGCATTTGGTACGTACAGAGTATTATTTTGTACTGAAATGCTATTTAATCCTTGTTTTGATGCAACAAGAGAGGGAAAGAAGGGTTAATGAACCCTCCCTGGGGAGATTAGGCTGGGGTTGTTCAGGCTTCCTTAGTCCCGCAACGTTTATTAAAGGCTCTTTTTTGTTTTATTGTTGTAATGCTTCATTCAAAGAAATCCCTCCTGGAGAATTCTTTCAATTTGGTCTCCAGAGCAGAAATAAACCAGCTTATCTGCAATCTTTTAATATCATATTCAGGGCTTTTAATAAATGTGAGCTTCATCAGTGCCTTCTTTTTTTTTTCTTTTTTTTTTTTCCTCCCTCTTTTTTCACTGGTGAGATAATTTAATATTAACACATCACACCTTATCACCCAGTAGCACTTAGTCCCTGTAATCCCATGACAGGCTAATTTCTGGAGCAACATCCCTTGTGTCAAATCTGCTCCGTTCCATTGCAGCCCGGCTGCTCGTGGAGCCTGGTTTGCTGATGAATATTCCAACTCTGAAGCTTTTATCTAAGGATTATGAAATGAATTCGGAGTTTAGCTGGAGGGAGTTACAGCTTCATTTTGCCTAGCGGAGTTTGTTCCTATCATTGGAACAAATGATGGCTTTTAATGCTAAAAAATGTAAGATGGAGAACTAAGAATACGTGTGTGGAATCCCCCCAGAGGGGTTGGGGTGTTAATTGCTGGGATATTCACTTTCCTTACCTGAGATGCAGGGTGCATTCACCAGCTCTGTCCCATTCACTTGCTGTGCACATTGCCTGACTGCACCCCTCCCCCCCCCTTTCTCTTCCTTCCCCACTGAAGGCTGAATAATAAATTCAACAACAACAAAAAAATAATTACCTTGCCATAAATTAGGTTATTAGCATATGAATTAGAGTTTAACATATGAAAGGGCTTTTGATGCCGTATAAAGTTAATATAGAAAATGACCGGAACAGAAGAACAAATTACACTGGAAAAGTCAGTTCTGCCCAAGTGCAAACAGCAGCTTGGGAGCATTGGGGTGGGGGCATGGCTGTGCCTGGGATGGGGGGCAGCCCTGCACTGTCCCCTCTGTGTCCCCTCCATGGCTGCTTTAGGGGTGAGCATGGTGTTTGCATAGGGAGGCACACTGGGATGGGGGTCATTCATGGCCATAATCTAATGTGAATCATGAGAAGTTCATGGCTGTTGCTTTTCTGTCGCTGTATATTTTTCCTTTCTTTCTCTTTTTTTCTGGTCTGTATGATGAGAAATCCCTTTGGTCACACACACACCCAAGATAGTAACGTAATTACACCTTCCCAGCCGCTGTTTCCAAGAGCGCTTGCCATGAGTGCCAATTGAAATAAATGCAGCAGATTACTGGGAACTTAAAGGACAAGCAAAGCGCTTTTTGGCCATATATCAGCCTGGGTGCTGGATGCTGCAGCCACAGAAGTGCTCTGCAGAAGTGCATTTGTCTCCTGTACTGGGGCCTCTGGCAGGGAACAGATCCATGTGGGTTGTGGGGTTGGCTTTGGGAGAACCTAAAGGTGGGCAGTTCTTGCTGCCCCATCAGGCACTGGCTTTGGGTGCAGGAGCTGATGGGCTGCAGATGTTAACTGCAATAGTCTGCTACCTCTAGCAAAGAGTGGGGCTTTGCACTCACCAGCTTAGAGAGTCTATGGCTCAGGCTATTCATGACCCTTTTTATCCAAAAGAATGATTAATTGTCTCCTTGGTCAAGGTTGTCCTCCAAATTGCACTAAATTGGTGGTAATGCATGTGATATTTCTCACTTTGTCCAGCGGTGATTTATTGTTTGCTGGTGCTCCCACCTGCTTTTGGGGTGCTCACCTCCAAACAAAGGGGTGCTGCAGGGATCTTGAGGGAGCTTCAGTGGGGAAGCATCAGAGCCTCGAGTTCTGAGTGGCCAACTCATCCCTGCCAAGGAGGTGCTGTTATATGGTGCCTTCCTGCCAGGCACAGCCACCCCCTCCAAGACAATCACCAGCTTAGATTCTACAATGAGGATACATTGTGATTTTTAATGTTCTGGGCTCTTCATTTTTCCCTTGTTGCTGGAGCTCATGGCCCACAATGGCATTTCTCCCCAGCCCATTCCTGCTGCTTCTCCCATCCCATGTTTGCAGCCATGGACAGAAGCTGACTTTAGCACAAGTCTCCATTGATCACAGGGAGCCTTATCTGGTCCCTGAGACAAACACATCCCAGGGAGATGGCAGAAATTAGGTCAGTTCTGCACCACAACCTCCCCTTCTGCTGTGCGGGGCTGCCATCTTCCATCCACCAACCTCTTCTCTGTGGCAGCTGGAGGCTGGCCTGGCTCTTTCCTTTATCACAGGGTTATCAGCCAGCTGTGAAGCCCAGAGGCTGCCTCGAACCCCTCCTGCTCTGCTCACCACCCCAGGCTTGGTTACCCCAGTTGGTCCCCATGCCACTCAAACCACCAGAGCCCAAACCAAAGGGAAGCAGGAGCTTGGCTCAGCAGGCAGGAGCCCCCAGCAGCATGCAGTGCAGCTCCAACCTTTTGTGCAGCTCATTAACAGCAAATACTAAAGAGAAGGAGGGCAGAAGCATTATGGAGCAATTTATATGTAAATGTCTGAAGTATGAAATAAAAGCCAGCCTACTGGCATTCATTAGGAAAAAAAGAAGGAAAAACATTATTGAATTGTCTTGTATTTGTGCTTTGTTGCGTTTTGTTTTGTTTTTCCATCCTGGTAAGACAAAGCACATTGACACACCTTCTGTTTGGCTTCTTGATCCTCCAACTGCATCCTTGCTGCACCCAGTCACAGTGTAGGGCCAGGATCTCCCTGTCCTGGATGCAGGGAGGAGTGAGATGGGGGGGCTCTGGACATCCCATGGGACCTCGTGCCCCATTGGAAAGATGATCTAAAGCCTTCATTTCAGAGGAGTTTCCATCCTGCAATGTGAGCTGTCAGCTCTCAGCTGAGGCCCACTTCTGCAGCAAGAATAGAACAAGGTAATAGGTAATTTCAGGCCATTTTGATGGTGGCCCCAAGAGGTACAGCTGATGGCACTGCTGCTAGAGCCAGCCTTGGTGTGTTTGGCAAAGAGCTGATTTTCTCTTCCCAGCACTGTAACACCTCTTGGTGTGGGTGTGCCAAGACCCAGCAGTGGGTTTAGGGTCTCAGGCTGCAGCTGAAGGCCAGGGGAATGCTTGTGCTGCCAGCCTGGGTTGTAGGATTAGAGGCAGAAAAGCTCAGTAAAGACTATTTTTGGACTTATATACAAACAGGCTGAGTTGAGCTGCACCAACCACAGTCATTGCTGTGGGCAGAGCAGGAGGACCACAGGTTCAAGGAGGGTTTGGATCCAGAGGTGGATGTCTGTAGAGCTGAGCTGTTATGTGCAGCTCTCCACAATGCTCCTGCAGCACAATGCCTGGCTTTGGTGGGGAAACTGCATCACAACCTCATGCTTGGCATTTGGGGTAACCTTATGTAAATTAATGTAAATGATAAGAGAGCTGCCCCCCTGAAGCAGCAAAGGGATTGGTTCCTTTGCCAGGTGCTATAGCTCAAACAGCATATTTCTATTGTGCTTCTCCACATAGGGCATCTGGAGGTTTCTGAAGCAGACTTTCAGCAGCTGTGTGAGGGAAAGCTATTCAAATGGGAGAGGAGGAAAAATGGAAAACTACCGACGTTGTAACACCACTATCAAATATGTAAGAACTTGAAAGATGTGTTCATTATCTCCTGAGCTGTTATCACCATATCAAACACCTGGGATCGCTCTGGGATGCTTGTGTCTGTGGCCAGGCACTGCACACCCCATGTAAGTATGATGAGCAAACACGGCCTCAGCTTTACTCCTCCTGGGGGGAGTGCTCAGGGTAGAGGACAAAAATGATGATGCATTGCCATGTAGCACAAGACACTGATATATAACACAGCACAGCTCTAAGGTGGTGAATTCATATCTTAATGTGAGACTCCACTTTTATTGCGTCCATAATATATCTAAATCGATTCAAGATAAATATGATCATAACTTTTAATCTGAAGGAGAGAGAAAGACTGTTGTCTGTTGACAAAGTGGTGCTCCTGCTGTGGTTCCTCACTGCCTGCCCAGCACTGCCTCATCCCTGCCTGGCATGTGCTTTCTAATCCTATAGCTTCCACTTGGCTTAATTCAAGCTAAGCCCACCCCAGCTGTGTGGTATGTTTGTGTGAGCTGAATGACTGCTTGTGTCCTACTCTGCCCAACATCATCTGGTCTATTATATCAAATTAAAACCTAAGGCTGCACACGTGGAGAGGATAAAATGCTGGGCATCCAGCTGAGATTTCCTCCTGCACCGATTGGCCCTGGAGAACTAGGGTGTCTCCAATGTCCTCCTCCTCTCCTCCATCCCTTCCTTCACCCCCTCCGCCATCCACTCCCTCATCCCTCCATCATCTCTTCACCCATCATCCTCTCTATTGTTCCCACCAGTGAGGGATGGCAGAACTCCAGCAGGTCCCCACCTGGCCCAGGATGGGATGAGATGAAGAGGAGACTCTGACCATGTTTTTCCCAACTGATTTCCCACCCACAGTGGAAGACGTGAAGCATTTCTTATCTTCAGTATGGTAAGTCCAAGGGCAGAGCAATTAATCAGTCCCTAGCTGCTATCTACCTGGGAATTAGTGTATTTCCTGAGGATTAGCCTAATTGTCTAATTAAATTGTATCGCCTCTCCTCATTTACCGTTTGACTGTTTTATTTGTAAAATATCCTTAGTTTCTGTTATTTAAAGACTTTCAAGAGGCTGGTTTGGGCTTTGTATGCATTCCTCTCCTGACACAAACCTCCCAGCCTCCTGGAGAGCCAAGGTGCTGCCTGAGCCCCACTTCTTGTCATCACTCTTCTGGTTGTCACCTCTCTCCCTGCCCAAATGCAGGACCTCTAATCCCTTATTTTTCCTATGCTTGCCTTGACTGGGTGACAGAAGGGACATGTCCAGAGAAGATGCTCTATGAGAGTACCTTGACAGAAGGTTTAGGGCTAGGATAGGGCATAAATGTCATATAAATGTCATTTTCTCCTTCAATGGGTGTTTAACTCACCAAATCTATCTTCCTTTGCACTTTGGTTGGGGGTTGCAATGGCAGCATCCAGAGTCAGTGAAGTCCTAATGAAGGAGTGTTTGCTGTTTCCTCTTGGCTGAGGACCTTTGGTACTGGTGTGTGGTGGCAGGCTGATAAGGATGCTCAGGCTGAATCGCTGTAGGTAATGACTCTTTCTTGATTTTGCCTCACTTTTATGATCATTTAAGAATGTTCTCTAAGCAGAATGAGACCATCTTCTGATCCTCTATCAAGGTCTCAACTCAACCATGGCTGGAGGAGGTGGTTGGTTTTGCTGGGTGCTAATGTTGAAGACTTCTGGGGACAGGTCAATCCAGCAGGACCTTAACTGTGTTTTGATGGGTTCCCAAAATGTATGTATGGGTGTACATTAGCACTCTGTGCATGGCTATGTTGGGGCCAGGCATGGAGGTGGATGGAGGTTGGGGTTTGAGGGTGCCCTGTGCTTGTTGTAACCCTCATGTTTGTGGATGTGGGGAGCTTCCCACTGAGAGGAAAAGGAATGAGTGTGTGTGTGTGCACATGGATAGGATTCTGCTCATCCTGTTCAAGTGTCTGCAATGAAGATGCTTGAATGCAGACAATTTCAAACTGCAGCAGCACCATTGTGCTGCTCAGAGGTGCTTATTGGCTCACACAACCGAAAAGATTATGGCATTCAAAATCAATCATTTATAAACAGCAGATGTTTCATAAACTATGATAAAAGGAAACTCCACCAGCAGAACATCAGCCCACCCAGTGTGTGTGTGTGACTGGACTTGGAAGAAGGTATCTGATGGAGCAGCTGCTGGGAGAGCCAGGGGAGGTCAGCTCCAGAGCAGTGGGGAGATGCACGTAGTGCCCATGTGCCTAACAAGGATCCTCAGAGTGATACAGGGAGGGCAATGGAGGGCAGTCATTTCATAAGAAATCATTAGGGGGAAGGAAATGGTATGAAGTGAGAAGATGCAATGAGGGGAATGAAGAAGGAAAAGGGTAACAATATGAGAGCTCTCCTCCAGAGCCAAGGAGGATGTGAAATACCCTCCCAGTGAGCTCAGCAGTCATTAAGAGCTGCAGGATTGCTTTGAGCATGGCAGGAGCACTGGGATGTTGTCCTGCTCCCACCCTTAGTCCTGACCCAGAGAACAGGGCTGGTTTCTCTGGCTCTGCCTGAAGCCATTCACCCAGAGGTATTTTGTTTTGTGCCTGGAGTGTTTCATTTCCTTTTATTGCTTAATTTTCTGTTACAGGAGAGACTGGCCTCTTTCAAACACAGATTGGGATACAACCATCTCCAGGCTCCATTTGCCCTGATGAGATTCACCTGGACCTGTTGCCTCTCACCCCACATCTCCCTTCCCTGTGCTGCATTTAAGCCCAGGCTCCCAGCACTATTCTTCTCCTGGTTGAGCTGTGCTCTTGGCTTCCTGTTTGTCCTTGGATTTGCTTCATCACTGGACTGCTTTTCCTTGCTCTGATCCTGTCCTTCGTTGATAGTGATGCTGCTGCCCGCTTTGCTTCCTCATTCTTTGGAGTTGCTTCTCAATGCTGCAGCCCCAGGTAGGTCAGGCTGTTTCACTTTCCTTACCTCTGAGTGTGAAGGAGTTGGCTGTTCGTCCCCATCCATCCTACCGGTGTGTGCCAGGCTGCTGTGGGATTAGGAGCTGATTTTCAGTGCTCAGAGTGAAATGTTGCTTCCTGCTGCTGGCAGAGCTTTGAAGTGCTGCAGGTTGCCTGTGACATATTCAGCAGCGTGGCTTAAGGAGGGGACGTGGGGCCAGGATGTGTCATGGGAAAAGATCTGAGGAGGCACAGAAATAGAAATAAGGATAAAGAACAGAGGTAAGGAGAACTGGAAGCAGTTGGTGGAGAACTGCACTAAGGTGACGAGAAGCCAGTGCAGCAGCTGCTCAGTGCACCTGGTATCCCAGCATGTTTAATGAGGTGCTGCTAACCTTGGGTTGGTTTCTTTAAGTAAATGTTATAATAAGGTGTGGGAAACTGCTCTGTTAGGCATTCAGGTTTTGTGCTGGTGCCTTTAGTTGGGATGTTGAGGTGTTTTTTGGTGAAAGATGCTGTGGTTTTCATGGATGCACTGAGGGGCCGAGCAATGCTTCTATTCAGCTCTGAGAGTGGCTGAGGCCTTGCAGTGAGCTCAGGGCAATGTTCTGCTCTGCACGCCCACACAGCTCTCTTATGTTTCACCCATGGCTTTGAGAAGTGCTAGAGCAGCCTTAATATAGACGGTGAAAGAGAGAAGGTGTAAAAACAAAACAGTTTAAACCATTTCTGCATAGATTGCTCTATTTTTAGTCCCAATTTGAGGAATGAATGTAGGTCAGAAATGGGGGAGTTTGCATTTTTCTTGTTGTGTATGAAAAAATCAAGGGATTTCTGGAGAAATGGAACAGCCCTGGAAAGGACAACAGGTCTACCAAGCACAGAGCTGCTGCCTGAGGAGTGGAGTCATTGGGTGGTGGGCAGGGAGTAGTGAGATACCAGGGGGATCTCTCAGGTGGGAGATACCCTTTAACATACAGAGTGACTGATGTGCTCCTGGGTCTTCCATGCAGGCGCAGAGCTGGGGTCAAGCTGGAATCCATCCTGGGTGTGAAGCTGGGCTGGGAGGTGGCTCTTCAATGGTTAAGGAAGAGCAACAGCCTTCCCAGTATGCAAGAGTGTTATATTCCTTATTATGGCTGTTAGAGAAGTTATAATTTAACTTGCACTTAACAACAAAAGAGAAAGCTCCCTAGAATGGAACTAGACTTGATCCTTTTTTCAGCACATTATTACTTGGAGCATATGGCTGCTTGCTACAGAGTGATAGAAATCCCCAGCAGAGTTAAGTAAGTGCTAAGTAGTATGCCTGGGGTAGAAGGCAACCAAGTCTCTTTTCAGAGAACCTTGGGTTCCCAGCAGGGCTGGGCATGGTGTGATCCTTCCCATCTGCAGGGTGATGGAAGAGATCCTCAGCGTGCACCAGGCTGCTGAGATATTGAATGCATGGGGAAATTCCCACCTGGTGGATACAGAACTAGAAGCTCCCATTTCATTTCTCTGCCATGGATTTCTGCTCCCCAGGGAAGTGTCTGGAGAGCTGGGTTTATGCTGAGAGAAGGGGTAAAGAGTGGGAAGGTGAGTTACTTTGAAAGGGGCCTGGAGCTTGACCTAGCTCCAGTGCAGCCTCGGCTGGGTTTAGAAGTTTTACACTAGGATTTCTTGATGTTGGGGTCCTGTGGAGAGAAGGAGTAGCTCTGGTGCTGTGGTGAAGGAGAGCAGTTGTACATAGAGCATCTGTGCTTTGATCAAGAGGAGACCTGAGGGTGAGGATCCTCCTCCACAGCACTATGAAGGCGTTCCCCTTGGAGGCAGGCTGAGCTTGGATGGGTCTCTTTGCTCTTGCTGCATGGAACTGAGCCTGAATGGCTCAGTGTGCTCTAAGCTGTTCCCCCAGCAGCCCCCATCCCATCTCACCCTGCAAGGAACCCATCTGACAAAACAACTTGTCATGCTCGTTGCCTTCAAGATGTGTGCTCGTTCTTCTGTCAGCTTTCAGGCATATGCAAATGCAATTAATAAGTTCTAAATGAATCCTCAGCATGTGCAGGAACAAAAAATAACAGCACCTTCTCCCACATCTCTCTGGGTTGCCACTCCATGTAATGATGGTGCAGAATAATAGGGCTGTGAGGAAGCATTTGAAGTCCTGCTGACCAAGTGCTTGGTGCTACTATTGCCAACATACCTGGCTGATAGCAGCAAGCAGTGGCTTGATTTTTCTTTTAGACTCAGCTAGAGGAAGATTAATGGAAAAATCAATGTGTGTGCTGTAAATTCTGTGTCGTTAATACATACAATATTTTAAAAGTACCAAATAATAGAAAAGCAAGTTGGGTAAAAAAGACAGTAATTGATGGATTGCCTTTGAGTTTTGTAGAGAGAATAATTGTGTGTGCGACTCTGAGATGAGGCACTTAGCAAGCTGACATCATGTTCTGCAACTCTCCCAACCATTTAAGTCATGAAAATCACTGTTTTCAATGTACCTGGAAAGCTGTACCAGAGAACAGAGCAGCACATCATTCGAGTCTTGAAGGTGTGTTGTGCATGAGTTGTGACTGAAGAAGCTGCAGATGTGGCTGCTTATGAAATGCCAACCTGGTGTTTCATGGTGCTTTCTCTTGTGTTGGCTCTTTCCCATCACCACCAGGGTCCGCGAGGTGTGGGACTCCATCCTTAATAAGCAGGAAGTCATGCTGCCCTGCACTGAAGGAGGCATGGGCAGAGGTGCAGCTTGCTACATAATGAATACTTCAATTTCAGGAAGGTGTTCCCCCTGGAGGCCCAATTTAGTCTCTGAGTTAGTGTACAGAATACCATATTCATGATGTGTGGGGAAATTAGAGCTGTGACAGCCTGTGGAGCAAGGAGGTCTTTCAGGTGAAGATATAGCACTCAATTTCCACAACTTAAATGAGTTGCCAGATCTTCTGGGCAAAGAACTTGTTAACTCAAGGTACATGAACATCCCTCAGGAGGCACAGCTGTGTCCTGCTGGTCCTTCCTGTTGTATTAGGCCTAAGATGGGTGGCTCAGTGAGGTCCTGGCCAAAACCTCCACCCTGGGGAGAGGTGGGCTGAGTGATGGCAGCATGAGGGACCTTCACCACAGCTGTACTCTCAGATCCATGTGCTGGTTGCAGTATTCAGTCCCCTGCAGGCGTTAGGATGTGGAGTATCTATTGCTGTGGAGTATCTATTGCTGTGGAGTATCTATTGCTGTGGAGTATCTATTGCTGTGGAGTATCTATTGCTGTGGAGTATCTATTGCTATGGATGCTAATGCATCCATAGACCAGGAGTGTGGGATGAAGGCCCAGCTGAAAACAGCACTCCAAAGAGCTGCTCCTAGGGAATAAAAGTTAGGATGTGGACGTAGCTGCTCCTGGGAAGGCTGGTCTCTTCACTTGAGATTGATAACTTCACCTCAGCAAGTGTTATTAAACATAAAAATGCAAGGGTATAAACTCTAGCATAAACCCCAAAGATTTATGCTTGAGCTCTTCCACCCAGCCTTGGTATTTGTTTTACAGCTTACTTGAGGGGTTCAGTTATGTCTTAGGAGAGGCTGGGGGAAGGAAGCTGCCACTACATGACATGTGGTGCTTCAGGGAGGTGCAGAACCTTCTGGCTGCCAGAAGTGGGGAGGGTGGCAGTGACAGCAACACCCCCAGTGCAATTGGGGCAGTGAAGAGGTAGGGTTGGGAATGCACAGAGGGACAGGAATGCCCCGGCCACCTGGGTGCTCTGCTGGTTCAAGAATAGCCTCAACCACCACAGAAAAATCTTCTGTGAGTGCAGGGTAAGGGGCTGGGGACCCTGGGAGCATGGCCTCAAGGGGAACCCTCCTGCTGTCCCCACTGCTGCATTGTGTGTTGTTCTCACTTTCCCTTCCTCTGCTTCAAGAGGAAATCTTCAGTGCACCATCAATAGCCTTAAGCACAAACATGGCAAGTGGTGTGGTCTGCCTGACTGATAATGGAGGGGGGAAAAAGCCAAACAAATGTTCCAGCTAAAGGACTTTGTTACTGTCAGTCTGAACAGCAGCTGAGTTATGATCCATATCCACTGGTTTTCCACCCCTTTCATCCAACAGTAATTCTCCTGGGGTTAAAAAGGTGCTTGTTCCTGCTTTATACAAATCTACTTCTATCTTTCAGGCTTCTGCTTTTAAAAATATATATAATGGAAGAAGCGCACAGTAATTTATTGCAGCTGTTTCTGTCCTGTCACCAGGGAGATGCTGCAAGAAGAGCAAGAGCAGAGCCAAGAGCAAGTGGGAATGGGGGGAAAGACTGGGTGGGAGGCAGGGGCAAGGTCCCCCTCTGTATATGTATCCACACATGTATGCACAGACATGCCATGGATACGTTTATATTCGTGTGTCACAAGTTTATCTGTTTCTGTATGACTTACAAACTCAGAAATAGTATTTATTATTGCTGTTATTGCCAAGAACTTTTTCTTCCTTTGACTCCTGAGTAGCAAGGGAAAAAAAAAATCTATATTATTTCATGCTGTCTTGTACAAGATGTCGGTACACAGGTTAATGAAAAACAGGCATGAATTTGGATAGATGTATAAAGGTCCCTTGGGTGTTCAGTCATAAATCTTTGTAGCTGGCAGGCAGAGCAGACGTAAATAGGCCTGATATAACCAACTGTTTTACATACAAATGAATGCTTGCCTTTTATTTAGCTGACAATATTATTGTTTTGAATCTAGGAGGAATATTAAGTAAATTCTGCTGTGCTGTCTCCATTAGGTGTGATCCTTGATCTCCAAATTGACTGTAGTGCTGCCTTTGGGCTTTTTGTAGGGTTCTACAAAGAGGGTGTGTGGGTTATTCCCTGTAATGGAGCAACTGTCACTGAAATATCCTTGGTTCTTTAGGGAAAACTCTAAAGCTCCCCCAAGAGGTGGGGGAAAAGGAAACAGATTGGTGTAAGAGTGGCCCCATCTAATCATTAAGGGTTCTGCACAATGGGCTTCTACTCATTGCTGTATGCAATGCACCTGAGTGACTTGGAGGGCTGGAGTGAGGATCCACTCCTTTCCAGACCTCATTTAAGGGTTGGCAGTGGAAATTAGGGTATCTTTTGCTGGAGATCCCTGCATACCTGAGGCCTTCCAAAGGTAAGCAGCTCTTTTTGTTCATTTCTGCCCCTGTGGTTGTTACATTTGTGCTCATTCTCATTTGCTGCAGCAAAAGACTTTGCCACCTTGCTATTATTGTGGTACTTTCCATCCCATTATAGCATTACATGCAGTAAGGCTTATTTAGCACAGCTTGTTTTATGGAGGAACATCTATTGCCAAAATGAGCGAGAAACTGTTACTTTATTGGACTTGTATAGGCCGTTCTTCAAGTCCTTCTTTGTCGTTGCGTAACCAGTGTTAAAATGACTGTAAGCCCTTCAGTGTATGGGATAGCTCACTGACTGCTGCTACAAACAGTACGTGGGGTGATGTAAACTCTAGTGTGATGTGGTCAGAGTTGAAGGGAGGATCTGGAGCAAACCAAGGAGCCGAGTGCAGTTTCCCCCAACCTGCAGGTTGTCTTCTGCCTACAGCAATATATGCAATGTTATTCAAACACCAAGATATACCTTTCAGATATCACAGTTCCAAAGGGAACTTCTGCAAGGGTTTGAGCATCCCGAGGAGAGCTTAAAATCTCAGTGCAGCGTTGGATGTGTGAGTTGTGTGCTGAGGGCTTTGGTGTGGAGAAAGGATTTTGTTCACCCTTCCAAGTTACTGCTCTGCTGGGTTAGAAAACAGAGCCCAGGTGGGCTGCCTGAGAGCACCTGAATCCTCTCTGCCCTGCAGCAACGCTGCCTCCCCACTGCCTGCAACTCTCCTGCTTATGTCTGTAGGTGGGCAGTGCTGTTTGCAGGAGAAACCCTCCCTGGTACTTTGGTATTTTTTAACACCGTCAGATGCTGCCTTCCATTCTCTGAGCTTAGTTCAGGCTATTTCTTACCTCTCTGAGAGCACTGAGCAAAAAGCAGCGTGGTTACTTTGCTATGGGACCTCGGGGTTATTTCTGCTCTTGGCTCACTTAAGCCATGGAGACATGGCTATTGAAGGCTATATAGAGGAGGCTTCAATTCAAGGAAAGAAAGGTCTTTCAAAGAGGCAGAGCCAGCCAGCTTGAGAGATGGGCATTTCAGATGAGGAAGAAAAAACAGCATTTGAAAATGATCTCTTTGATTCTATATTAATTAGGAAAACTATGGTTCATAAAATAGTTATGGCAATGAGTGGTATTGTCAGAGCTGTGGGATTGTTCCCCCTTGTCCTACCACTATCATAATCCATGTATATAAGCCCCCTGCTTTAAATACTGGAAGACCACAGTGAGGTCTCCCCAGAGCCCTTCTCCAGGCCCACTGCACTGGGGACCTCTGTGCTCCTGGTACAACGCTACCAGCTTCCCAGGGTGGTGTACCTGTGCAAGCTGGAAACTTCACAAAGCAGCGTTGTTGAGCATGCCATGAGGGGTCAGTGGCAACAGCCTATTCCCTTGTTCTACTTGTTATCCATAAATAAGGAAAACCCAACAGAGGACGGTGCTGTTGATGTGCAGTAAGGATTTGCATGGCTTTTGTTTGCAGCTCCAAAACCAGGGATGGGGCAGGCTAAGGGAGCTGTGCAGGAGCAGCCTGTAGCAGTGCCTGGTGAGGCTGTTAGCTGTAGTGCTGCCTATTCCTCTTTCATTTGCATTTAATGTGCTATGGCTGAGTAGAGATGCAGGGCTGTGTAATGAGCACAGACTGCAATCTGTTTATACAGCAAATAGGAGTAATATGTTTTTCTTTTCACATAGTGTCCTGTAGCCCATTGAGAGCTCTGGGTGGGATGCTCTGGGACTTGGTATTCCATTTATGTCTTCTGTGGATGCTGTTTGCGTCTATGGTGACGCTGATGGTGTTTTAAGCCCTGGGTTTTGTGCTGATTTCTTGTGGTAACTTTCCACTGGTGCCCAAATCCCAGCTCCTGGGTGTGCAGAGGGATGTTGGAGCCCTGCTGCTGCTGAACAGCTATTGATGAAGATATCAGGATGTGCCTGTTCCTCACCCCAGGAGAACTGCAGCTCATCCCTTGGGGAACAGGGCTGATCTCTATGCATTGAGGTGTTGCCTTCACTCCAAGGGCTGTTGGTGCTGCTGTGGGCAGAGGCTGAGCCGAGCAGTGGGGGAGGACTGTCTTAAAGCCAGCAACAGGATGGTGACAAAAAAGCTGGGACTTAAAAAGTTGTTACTGATTTGGCTTATTCCTGCTGGTCCTGTACTATAATAATGCATTAAAGGAGTGCTTGTGGATTTTTGGATGAAGGCAAAGCTTTATCTCCTGGTGCCCAAGAGGTGATACAAGCTGCGTTCAGCTTTGAAACACAGGTCTGTCTGAGCACAACAAGCTTTTGGTCATGGTTATAGCACAAAAAGTGGGACTGTCACCCAACACCAGTGCTCTCTGCAGACTGGGTTGGGCACAAATAAGCTGCTGCCTGGCCCCTGGGGTCTGTCTGCTCTCATCTCTATGGGCTGATGGTTGGACTGGGTGAGATGAGATGATCTCGGTGATCTTTCACAAGCTTAATGATTTTATGATCCTGGTCTAACATGCTAGGTGAGCACCAGAGCTGTCCTGATGGAGGTGTTGTCTGTTGTCCTAAGAGCCCCATGTATGTTCTGTCTGCAAAAAGATCTCAATAAGAGATGGGGCGGATAAAAATAGGTGGCTTTAAAGCAATCAGATTTCTTTTTCTTTTAAATCATAATAAAAACCAACCAACCCCAATCTTTCCAAACCAGGAAAGTGGGTTTTTCTTTTGCAGTCTCTGCATGAAACTCTGATGCAAGAGGGTTTTACCTCTATATGCTCTAATATGTTGGTAGATTTGGCCCCAGTTAGTGGAAATAATCACTTCAATTTTAGTGAGTGCATATAATTCTTCTTTTGTATGGTAAATCAGATTTAAATGCGAAGCGTGTTTTAATACAAATATTTTTATTACCTAGCACACACAGAGAGCCTCTAATAGAAAGCTCTGTGAAATGCTGATTTGTGCATTTGCATTCATTTCCAGTTTTGGTCCAAATAGATTGACATGAGGAAAAAATAAACAATTTAGTGAATAAAGACATCCTTTTAGTATTGTTTATCATTGCAAAAGGAGGGGGGGGGAGGGGAAGTAAGAGTTCAGGCTGCAGGAATGAAGGTATCTGTGCTTGTGTTAATGCATGTGGGTGCAGCATGCGATGCTGGCTAATGAGGAAGCAGTGAATGGCGTCTAAGGGTGAGATCTAATGGCAGTGCTGTAGGAACTGCAGTGCAGAATCAGTCTCTCTCCTCCCTTCCTGGAATGGGTTGTCCAAGGAGGCTGTGGATGCCCCATCCCTGCAGGCATTCAAGGCCAGGCTGGATGTGGCTCTGGGCAGCCTGGTCTGGTGGTTGGTGACCCTGCATATAGCAGAGGGGTTTGAAACTGGATGATCATTGTGGTCCTTTTCAACCCAGGCCGTTCTATGATTCTTCCTCTCTCTTCAGCAGCTATTTTTGGAGGTTCCCCCTCCTGTGCTGACAACTCGATCCCAGAAAAATTGCATCCACCCAACTTGGTGCCCATGAAATGCTATGTTTAATAAAACTTGTTGCACATCAATGATTCAGTTGCTTGTGATAACATATAAAAATCTTCTGAAAGTACTGCAAACTTGGCCCGGTGTTCCTGGCAATTAAAAATGGATGAAATGGAGAAGTATGGAGTCAGTTGTTACTCTAGTTCAGGTTTTCACTGTATCTAGAACAGGGGCTATCAATTTTGAAATGCTATAAAAGCGTAGCGAGATTGCACTGTTTTAAATATGTCTGATATATTGTCCTATATGCATTAATTATTAACAAACAACACAGCCAACAGGAGTCTAAATTGTATCTTACATGAGCTCCAGGCAGTTTGTTATACGAGGAGCTGGGAAAGCTGTAGGAGAATGGGGATGAACCTGTTTAGTACTGTCTTCGTTAGGCACCAGAATAATTCTCTCCATATAGCAGAACACTCCATAGAGAATTAAACTCTGTGTTCTCAGAGCCAATGCTTTCTTGAGTTGCTGTACATGATGCTTGTGGCTGTTCCTCCAAGACTTTTTTTCCTTCTTCCATTGAAAAGTTATTAAAAAGTAAAAATTAAGGAGCATCTTCTTGGTTGGCTGGGCAGCCAGGCAGCAGCAGGGTGCAGGGATGGAGGTTGGGCATCCTCCTTGGACAAGGGGTTCTGGTGCTCCACTGCCCCTCAAATTCAACAGGCTTTATTGATGTGTACCCTGAATGCATGCGGCTACAATTGAGACATGAACTCCTGCTTATTAAGATGTGTTTGAGTGTTCATCATCTCCAATGTACTCATGGCTTTGCCCCAGATAAAGTCATCTCCAAACTTGGTATCACCCCATATCAAATAGTGAAAATAATGGATAATATTGGCCCAGGACAAATAATTACCCAGTGTACACTGATATATCCAACAGCACTACTTGTCTTCTCTGTGAGCCCTGCTGCCTTGTCATAGAAAAAACACCTGATGGACTTGACATGATTTGTTCTTGACAAATCCATGTTGGCCGTTCCTTGCTGCCTGGTTACCTTTCAGGTGCTTGCAAAGCATTTGTTTGATGATTTGTTCCAATATTTTTTCTGGGAATTGAAGCAAGTTGACTGGCCTGTAATTCCTTGCTAGGTTTGCTGTTCTCCATTCTTCTGGGACCAACTGCAGTCCCTGAGTTTTCAATGATGAGTGCTAACAGCCCTGAGGTTGCCTCCGCCACCTCGAAGTACCTGACAGTGAATCTCTGCAGACCCAGCTGATTTGCAAACATGTAATTTACATAAATATCTTCCAAATTATTGCTTCTCCCCTGTAGTCAGAATTCTAGCCTTTTTCTTACCAGCAGCAATGGAAGTATCAGTACAAATGAACCAGTCACTTTTCACAGGGGCTCATTATGAGCCTTTGCTCTGGCAGTTGATAGCTCAGCTCTGCTGAGTTATGGAGGAACTCCTCCCTTTGCCAGTGTCTTATTACTAACATGACTTATTTTTTGTAATTACTATTATTTAGGTTCCTTACAAGCTCTCTAGCAATATATATCCTGACTTGACTATTTTCTTTTTCACAAATGCGTGTCTTAATCTTTTATATGATCCTTAACCCTCTGAATCAGTTTCTACAACCTATGTTCATTGTTTGTAGAATGGCTGGGATTAGAAGGGACCTTTAAGAGCACTGAACTCCAACCCCTGCTGTAGGCTGGTTGCACCCCAAGCTCTGGCTGCCTGGGGTCCCATCCAACCCAGCCTTGAGCACCTCTAGGGATGGGGCACCCACAGCTCTGGGCAGCAGTGCCAGGGCCTCATTGCCTCTGAATAAAGAATTTCTCCCTAACATCTACCCTGAATCTCACATCTTTACATTTAGAGATATTCTCCCATGTGCTGCAGCCTCACATCCAGCTTTTGTCCACCTGAATCCTCAGGTCCTTTTCCGCTGCTCTCAGTGACTCTGTGACTATTCAACTACTTCCTTATTCACTGAATAGGGCTTTATATCTATACATCTCTCCAATTTAGTGGTAAGAATGAGACATTGAGCCGTATCAAAGGCCTATCATTTTCTAACACCGTGTTAATAGTGAAGAGCAGATTTCACTGATAATGGTATACTATGACAATCTGTTAAACAAATCATGGTAATGTTTTTCTTGCATTAGGGCTGGCTGGGATCTGGCTTGCTGAACAACACCTCGGATTATTCCCATGTTTCAAAATGTTTCCCATTTAGTTTGCAGTGAAATGGTTTGACAGTTCTCAAGTAGGCAACGCTTTGATCAGCGTGTCAGCTTGCTTCAAGTTGCTTCATTGGAACAAACAGGAGATGTTTTGTTCTGGAGAGGTATTTGGTATCTGCTGTCCTGTGTATTTTAGCAATAAATAAGTAAAAAGCCAAGAACGTTTCAAGTCATACGTTCTGTTATGGTCGAAATTGTCAGTCAAAGTAACATTATTATAAGGCATGGTGGGCATGTCAAACACTGGGAGAACACAAACAGAGCTGTAGGACAGATGACAGTGGAAACTCTGCAATTCTGAAATGAAGTTTTTAACAGAAAACTTGAGACAAAATGTCACCGTGTCATTTCGTGATTTCTTAATGGCAATTGGCACAAAGGAATGTTTTTCTTTACCTCTGTGTTTCGCAGTTGCTATGCATTCCAGGCATCCACTGGACCCATCAAGTCCCTGCCCCATCCTGGCCCCTTGTGCCACACCGCAGGCTGTTGCTCTGCTGTTTGATGAAGTCATGCTTTTCTGCATGTGCAGCATGCAGTAATTGTATTGATTTGACAATCTGAGTTCTCAGAGAAAAAGGCAGTATTTGGAAGTTGACTGGATTCGAATGACAGGTTTTGATATTTTTAGTTTGAAATAACCTTTTATTTCAAAATACAGAAAAGCAAGAGGGAGGAGTAGTTGAGAGCCCAAACTGAAGAGAAACATGTCAGTTGACACAAGATTTCTTTTCTTCCCTTCAGAAAGGTATTTCACCATTTAACAAAGGAAAGTAAAAAAGATTCTGAGTTTACACCTAGGACAAAAATCCTGACTCTGTGGGGGATGGCCGGCTCTATGCAGGGCATCAACCAAGAGCTGCAGGTAGGAAGGGAAGGGTTATTTCTATGATGCACACCCTTCCTTCCCTTTGCTTTTCATGTATCCTCTGCTTTTCATGGAGAGGGTTTGCTCTGGGAAGCCATTGGGGCAGGATTGGAGTGGTGGTGACCTGGTGGTATCACTGAGCTCTCCAACTGGTGCTGGCTGCATTGCAGCATCATCCAGCTTTTAAGGCTTGGCACGCAGGGAAGCATCCTGGGGGTCACATGAGAATAGAGATGCAGTGATGAGTGTGTGCCTAGGCACTTGTCTTGTGGATGGCATTGAGCTGCTGGGTGTGGGCCATGTTACAGTGACAGAATTGTAAAGGTTTGGGTCTGGGCATGGCTGCTGGAAGCTTTCACAGGACCCATCCTGAGCTTGCAGGTTGGATGCTCTGTCAGCAGGACAACAACAAATATACTTCTGAGTAATGCCCAGCTTCTTGTTTATATTCAGAAGCCAAGCTGAACAAATACAGAACCCTAATCTCCTTGGTGCAGTGATGTCCTCATTAGGATTGGGTGATCAGCGCAAAGAAGTTTCCATTTGTATTGCAGCCAGGCTCCTGTATGGGAACTTTTGAGTCCTGTCCAGAACCACTGATTGAGCACCTGGGAAAGGACCTGGTCAGCCCTGGGAGCGCAGCTGGAGGCAGTTTAGCTGTGTGACCAGAAGGGGTGGAACCTGAGCAACTGGAGCCCCAAAGCAGGAAATGCATATCCACGCAAGCAGCATCAAGGCACTGGGAGCTGATGTGTGGCTCCACGTGCTGGGACAGATCCTCCTGCATTTGTTCCCTGCTGCCTTTTGCTTGGTGAAAGGCACTGAGCCGGTTTATGGGGCTGAGAGAGGCTGCCCACAACAAAGAAACCAGCCCCTCTTCCTGACCTATCTGGGAGCATGTTGTCACATCGAATCTGTTTCAGTTACAGTTTCACTGCTGCCCTTACGTTGTATTACTTCCAAACTGGAAAGTGTAACAAAGGGGTAAGATAAAGTCTGACATTCATTGGAAGCTTTTATTTTTGGTTCCGTGGGTATCTAACATACTGTTATGATATGTGTTGTGTTCTCAGTGGTTACGTGTAATCCTAATTCTGCCCGTACCTCTGCTCCCAGCTCTGCCTTTCAAGCTCATCTCGCATAGAAGATTAAAAAAATCACCCAGATTTCATTTTTAATCTCCCTTTCACTTCAGACAATTTATCCTTTTTGTGATACTTAATTACCCGACCTCTTTCAGATAACCACGCAATGTGTGTGCGGGTGTGTGTGCGTTACATCTGTGATCGCAAACAGAATATCTGATCCCCACGGAACGATCCATTGGGGAATGAGGGTAATTAGTCTCTAACAAATACAAATTTGGAAACATCTGTGCAGATTTAAGCTTAGGGAATAGGACTGGGGAGAGGGTTTCAGCCACAGGAAGACAGTACGAAGGCAGAGCTGAAGGTAGCAGGCAAATACCGCAATTAAATTAGTCAGCTTGAGGAAATTAAATCAAGGGAAATTGGAGTGTGTCATATTTTTCGATCTGGGTTTCTGGCTGTTAGGAGATTTTGAAGAGATGCAGTGAAGAAAATAGAAGCTAATAAGTTTTCTTTTTTTCCAAGTGACTCAGAGGAGGGTTGGATAAAGCCCTTTCTCATTTGGTGATAATGAATGTGACTCCCATGGCAAAGGGAAGCGCAGTGATTACTCACCAGTCAGTTCAACTTTCACAGCAGATTTTCGGACAGCTTCTCATAGTTTCAGCCTGCACAGCAGCATCCTGCCCATGGGGAAATCTCTGCCCCGCAAAGCTGGGTGCAAACGTCTGAAAGGGGTGGGTGAGTTTTGCTGGAAGGGGCACAGGTGGGGATGACCATTGGTTGACAGGCACAGCTCTGGGCTGGGGAGCTGATGTGCAAGGTCTTCCACACTTGAAGAGAGAGCACTACTCTTACTTGTAGGGGATTTGGGTCAAGCTCTGTTCCTTGTATCAGCATTATTGTTTGCCATAGTCAGCACCGGGAGAAAGTAGTTCAGTGCGTGGTTAGTTTAATGAGTGGTTAGGTAAGGATAGATGGGAGCAGATGCTGAAGAGCACTCACAAAAAAAGGGACACTTCCAAATTATGAATGTGTGGATTTAAGTATTCTTTTGATAAAAGTTGCATAAGATGCTATGAGTGCCCTTATAGCAGTGCCCACAGAGCCAGAACTAAGTCATATAGTCAAAGGTGACTGTAAAACAAAGAACCCTTGCTACAGATTTCTGATTTCTGATATGACTGAGGCTTCTTCCAGTCTGCAGCAGTATCAGTTTGGGCACAGTCCGTTGTTCTCTTCCAAGTTAAGAGGACCACGGGCTGTTGTTATAACCCACAGCTCCTGAGTTCTTCAGGGAACGGAGCATACATCTGTAGCAGTGCCATTCATTTCTCTGCTGCCATACAGCCCCACGGCCCCAGCAAATTTCAATTCAGCAGTGAGTCAAGAGGAGGCCAAAGGCCTTTGCACAAAGCAGATGAGTTATGGCTTCATTTTTCATGATTACTCAGATAGACAGAGCCACGCTGACAGTTAATATAGAAAATGGGACTTGTCTTCTTCCATGGAGAGAGCAGAGTCTGAGGAAGGATGTGCAATAGGGACATGGGCAAACTCAGCGATGCAGCAGATTTTCCTGCTGCTGTGCTCTTCCTGAGCCTCATTTCTTCCTCTTCCTTCCGAAGTCTCTCCTTGCTTAGGAATGATTGGGGGAGGAAACCCAGTGATGTGCATTGAACTGCATCATACATCCAAAGATGCACAGAAGGCATGCAAACGTGGCATGCATCTACTCTAAAACTGCAAAAGGTGTTGAGGTTGGAAAATGTGCAGAGTCCCATTGAGTTTCCTGCTGGGCAGGATGAGGAGAAGTGGAATGAAAACAAAGGCTCAATGCTGCCTTCTCCTGAGCACCCAAGGGTGGCATCCAAGAGCTGCAGGAAAACACTGAGCCTTGTTTGCTGTGCTTGCCTTGTGCAAGAGGGGGAGAGCAATGCACAAAGGTGATCAGCCAGATTGCCAGGAAGGCTGGTACTCCCAGGAGCACTTTGCTTGTTTCTTTTGTTGTTGGTTTTAAAACCTGCTCGTGATGTGAAAGGAAAAGCTTTCAAGGCTGCATGCCCGCAAGAGGACACTTGCTTTCCTCAGATGAAGCCTGTGTTAATGTTGAGTTTTTGATGTTGATTTTCTTCACTTATTGCCCTGACCTGGGGGTGCAGAAACAGCTGTTGTGTAGTTTTTGCACTCCGGAGCAATTTTGCTTCTGAAAACAATAAGCAGGAAGAAACCAGAATCATTGTTTTCAAAAAAGCCAACTCAGTCTCTTAGACCTGCTCTTAGAAAACACCATAGTCCCAAAGGAGTCAGCAAAACCTTTCCAAACTAAGCCATGGCTTTGCCCAGGAGCCAGGTGTCATTGCCTCAAAAGATGATTATCTTCCTGTTCCTGGCTGTGCTTGCAGGTGGAGTGAGCAGACCTGGATCCCTTCCTAAACCTGCAGCTCCCTCCCCAGCTCTTGCTGGCATCATTTGGCCCTTCCTGAGTCCTTGCAGGCAGGTGCCTGTGTGGAATTGGTCTTTGTATCTCTTACATGCTAACAACTTCTAGCAGAATAAGTTAATAAATGTGAGTGGGGTCACTGTGGAACTAAGTAAGGGGCTAAGTTTGTTTCCATGCTGCCTCGGTGATTTAATGTTAATACATGCCATGAAATTATTTATTTCTATCAGCACTTTTTGCATCTCAGGTGCTTATTTCAGGCTCCTAACAAGCTCCTTTAACCAAATGAATCATGTACTGTCAGCAGGATTCCCCCAGGGTGTGGAGAGGATGAGGTACCACATTCAGATGGGTCTGTCCCCAGGCATGCTGTGATTGATTTGTGCAGTGCTGGGGCAAGCAGCATCCCTGTGCTGCAGGCCATGGCAAATGATGTCAGGCTCAATGCATTGCATGATGGTAGTGCAAAGCTCACGGCTGCTCAAAGAGAAGGCTGGGATGTGATGGTCTCCTGGGAAATGCTGGTGTTTGGGTGTATTTGGTTGGGTTTCTCCCTGTAGGTTGAACTTGAGGAGGTTTTTTTGTGGCTTCTGAAGTTCTGCAAATGGCTTTGTTGGTTTGGACCTGACTGTCTTGGTTAGAAGAAAGCTAATGTGCAGCGAGTGCTGCATGAAGCAGACGGAAGCAGGTTAATTCCCTTATGAGGGAGTGGACCTAAAGGAAACCAAAGGCACTTAAATAGAGGGAAAAACAGAGGCACTTAAATGGGGAAAGGAATCCTACCTTGATTGCTGGGAGCATTTAGGGTGTGTGGCCCTTTGGGACGATGGCTTTGTGCACTGGAGCACCAGAGCTGTCTGTGGTTGGCATGGCTGCAGAGAGGTTTTGTGCTGAGAACTGCTCAGTCCTGCTGTGAAAGAAGAAAATGTTGCCTGTTGCTGTTCTTCTCTTGTTTCCTGGTCGTTGGTTACTCAAAGTATGGGGGAGCAGCAGGAAGAGCACAGCTTGGTTCCCATCTCCTCTGCTTACAATGTCATTTCTTTGTGAATGTTTGCAAGCAAAAATAGAAGAATAAATAGATGTTGAAGCAAATCCTAGATATGATCTGTAATTAGATTAAGACTCACAGTTATGGAATAATAAATTATCTAAGTACTACAGTTCAGCTCCATAACGCTTTTAAGATTGATTTTTGCCCAGGGCCCTGGGAAAGTAACTTCAGCAAAACTTAGAGATTAAGTCTGATTATTATGTGAAAACACTTTTTAAATGCCCCTTCAAGGCACATGAGGAGCTCTTTATGGCCCTGTTAAAAAGCAAAGCTCTGAGCAACTTTGGCAGTGGCAATAGGGCTTGCAGATATATGGCCAAGCGTCCATGTTATTTCCAAATGTTATTAACCTAAGCCAAATGATCCAATCATAGAGTCATTAAGGCTGGAAAAGATGGCTAAGATCACCAAGTCCAACCATCAACCCATCCCACCCTGCCCACTAACTGCGTCCCTCAGTGCCACAATCCTTCTTTCTCCTTGGGCAGAGATAATGCATTTTTCCTTAGCTCTGCATAACTCCAGCCCCCCCAAGGGTTTCTTCCCCACCATCAATGACTTTTGTTCTGCTCTGAGGCAGGTTGCTTTGGGATGTGCTGGCCGTGCATTTCCAGCCTAGGCACAGTGGAGGTCACATCTGGCTGTGGCTCATGACACCCATAACTCAGGGCTCTTGTGCTCGCAGCAGGAGTTAACAAGTCAAATGCTGACCAGAAGACATGGCAGTGAGGTGACTTTTTACTTTCAACCTTTCTAAATGGAAACACATGCCCTGGTGTTTCAAGTATGATGACTGTCTCCATTCATGCCACTACATTACCTCTGCAACTCAGAAGAGATTTGCAGCATCATTCAGCCTGCTAATTCTACCAGGCTGAGCCTTGCAGGGCCCCTTGGCTCATGGTGAGGTTTTGTTTCACAGAATCATAGAATGCTTTAGCTTGGAAAGGACCTTAAAGATTATTTAGTTCCAGCCCCCTACCATGGGGGTTGCCAACCAGTACATCAGGCTGCCCACGGCTCCATCAGCCCTTTGCAGTATCACCTGGCTGCATATTTGCTAACCCAACCATGGCAGGTGAGAGCTCCTGGTTCTCAGATGGGAGCTCAGACCCCATTGAGTAACTTCATCCACCTCACGTAGCAATTCCATACTGCTGCAACCTGGGCTGGGATGCTGCCTGCTTGGGCTCTCCCAACTCCAGGTGGGAGGCTATAGGGATTTGATGCTAAGAGGACTGAATTACTTCTGATTCCCCTGGGACATCAATCTCTTTTTGTCTTTATGGTTGTGGGCAATAGAAATATGTGCCTGGCTCATAGGGGTGTTAGCAAGCAGCAATTAGGCAGTGTTTGTACATGGCTCTGAGAGCACGGTGCTATTATATCTCACCTGTAGTGTAGTTAACAATCCATACACTTTTTTTCTCTGCTTCACAGCACACTGCAAGCAGCGTTCAGGAAGGATTCACTTTCTGCCACATAGGAGCATTTGGAAGCCATTATTATTAAATTAATCCAGGTGGCTTGACAAGACCATTGTGCAGCGTGCTGGCCTCTTACCTCTGGACATGCAAGAACACTCCGTCTCATAAAAGCACACTTTGCTCCCCATTCATCTTCACTGTGAGGTTCTTGGGGCGTGCTGCTGTCCAAGGAAAGTGATGGGAGCAACGTGGGGCAGAATGTGGGGATTCACTGGATCCCCCGGTGGGATTATTCAGCACTCCCCCTTATGGGGACTGCCAGCCCTGCCTCAAACCCGGGTGCTGGTGACACGTGCAGTGGTGTGACAGCAGGATGCAGCTCGTTAATTGCTCGTCAGCCTTCGTTGCCTGCCTCGCTGCTGTTGCATGTGGGGGAAGGACAAATTGCTCCTTCTGTGAGCGTTAAATATTTTATTTTGCGCCCTTCCTCTAATCAGCTGCTTTATCTCAGCTGTATATTAAAAGCAAAGTCATATAAAAAAAGGATTTTAATAAAAGTAACCTCCTTAAATTGTGTAATTGTCACTTTCCCAGGACATTAGAGAAGCTGTAAGGGGGGAAAAATATGTACAGAGTAGATTTTGGTGCATTGATAATTTATTATCTAATAATCTCTCCTCTCCCTTGCTATTCCTGGCTTTTTCATTACCCGTAAAGCAGCAGCACACCCTGTTGCTGGCTGTGGATCGCTGTGCTCCTGCAGAGCTCGATCAGCTCCATGCTGGTGGCAGCAGCAGGGCTGCAGGCACAGCTGGGACCTGAAGCTGTTGCACTGCTCAGTGCACTGATTTCTCTGCTGGTGCTGGGCTGACCTCGAGGAGCATCTCCAGTAGAGGTGCCAGCATCCTGCCCAGCTGGCCATGTGATTCTCAGACTCAAAGCAGAGTTGAGGCTCAGCCCACATTGACAGGCACTATGTTGGTCACCCCCGCTCGTGGGGCTGTATGTAGTGGGGTCTGGCCACCATCTGTAGCTTCTCTTCTGTGCCTGGTCCTCACAGTGTGGCTTGGATGGTGATTTGCAGCCTTGGAATGGAGCACATCCAAATGCAGATCAGGCCTGTTTTCACCTTTGCATCCCTTGATTGTCAAAGCCTGTGGGGCTGCTGGAAAGGTGGAAGATGACAGTGATCCTCAGGGGTCCATCCTCATATCCCAGGGCCATGTCTACACTGTGAGGTAGCACTGCTTGGACCTCCTTCAGTGTGATTTATGTGACATAGCACACCTAGTGAGGATGTCTCTCACCTGGTGCCAAGGGCAGCTGTGGGTGTAAGCAGTGTGTGGTTCTCCATGTGTTCCATTCCCTTCTCCAGCTCCCCCAGCTTGGCATTAGTGGGGTGGAAAAACTTAGGAGAGCAGATCCAAGTGCAGCTTAGTGTCTTAATGATTCTATGATCTTTAGATATCTGCTGGTACAGGTGGTACATCTAAACCAGCTCAGGCTGTGGGTCAGACTCTCCACATCCCCTATTTGTCCCAAGGAACTTGTCTCAGATGAGACTATTTTGCCTTAAGTTGACTAATCTGGATAATGATGCTGTGAGTTCATCATCCCTGTGCTGAGTGATGCGCAGCCACACTGCCAGCACAACATGCCTCCTTGGAGAGCTGGTGGAAGCCATTGGCACAGCCTGTGCACCTGCTGCAAAAACCTTGTGTTTGGGTGGGGGCAGGATTTGGGAGCTGAGTTCTTTTTCATACATGGTTCTACCAAGCTGCCTATCCAAATGTAAAAGTGCAGATGGTTTAAGTGTGAAGAGGGAACTCCAGACCAGGTGCATAAGGGGAAACTGAGATGTATGTTGGAGATGTGACTTCTCCTCTTGCCAGCTTGCTATATTTTAAAGTGGATGAGTCTCTTGTTTTACAGTTTACTTTCACATGAGGATTTGTGTGACAGCTTTACCTGCCCCAGAGAGCTTTTCCCTGTGATAAATTTATGCAGTGAGTTACTTCTGGATCAGAAGATTATTAATGAGGAGTAAGCATGGGTCAGATAAGTGATGCAAGCTACAATTTGTCATTATTTACTGCATTTGGGAACACACATGAAAGTTTTTCCATCGTTAAGCTTTAAGCTGGTCAAACTGATGGATATGATTTAATTGAAATTGCGTAGAAGGTGATTACAGTAAGGAGCTAGGAAGTTAAATGGAAATGCTACTGGTTAGGAACCAAAGGTAAATGATTTGCCTCCGTTCTTCAGAGCTTTATGTAGGCTGACGTGCATCTGCATTGCTAGAAAAGGACACAGCACACAGGGAACAGAAGATTCTAAGTGCTTGAAGGCAGATAAAGTGCTGTGGCTGTTGAGGATGGAAGGTCCCTTCCAACCCAATGGTTCTGTGATTCTATGTCCCATTGCCTTGGGGAGAGGTTTGACCACAGGACAGTCTGGGCTGCAAACCACTGGGGCTTTGTGGTGGTTTATTTACAGGTTGTGAATTCAATGCACTGTAGACAACCTGTGGGATAAGGTGAGGATTGCCATGGGGGTCTGCTGAAGTCTGAATGCATGTGTGTGTGGCTGGGGCCATGGTGGCAGCCTGGGCTGGTTGGGAATGGGTGGGTCAGTTGTGAAGCTTAGATCCAGACCTCAGCTCAGCCACAGGGGATAAAGGGCTCAGACCTCATCACTGCCCACCTTGCCCATGGAAATCATTGCCACTGCTCTGCTCTCCCCTTGTTTGTTGTGGTTTTAAATTATGATCAGCCCTATTTATTATTCATGAGAAGCTGGGATGTCTCTCCCCACCAACAAATGGGGCACTGATAAAAGAGTCAATAAGGCTAATGTTGTTTTCAGTCGCTAAATTTGACTTAAGGCTGGCCTGGAAAAAGGGAATTCATCTCTGAATATATTAGTTGATGACTGACAGGAAAATATTGCAAATGATGTAGTCGGTGTATATTATTCAGTCACCTGTTCGACTGGCTGAATATTGGGAAAATGTTTTTGCAAATGTATCGTAATAATTGGCAGAAAAGAAAGAAATGAATATTATGCAACTGATCCCCAGTTAGAGCTCAGGTTCTGCAGTTAGATCCCGTCGTTGTGGCTGTTGATTTCTCCTCCAGCCATGTCCCCTGGATTCAAACTGCAAGCAATGTAATTGGATGCACCACCGGAGTGGCCGATGACTAAAAGCATCTTTCTGAAAGCATCTCCCCCCCTCCCCCAAAACCCGCTGCTGAAAGATTACATCTGATGTTGTAAACCAGCATTGCTCCCAGCTGGTACCACTGCTAAGTAATTTACCCTTCTGGAAAAGCTTCTCGTTATTGCAGTATGTTCACTGCAGCCACCCAGGTGAAATTATTTCTTTCAAGTTAGGGGGAAAAAAATAAATAAATAGACAAGACTTTTCTCTTGTATCGTCCAATATATCAAAACCCTTGGAGAAAAATGAGATATAGATCCAGCCTGACATGGGGGGAGCACCTGTTATTAAGTTTGATTTCTAAGACAAGAGAGGAGCTTTGGGGGCAGGTTTCTGAGGGCAGAGGGGAGCGGGCAGCCTGTAGGATGCTGACCTTCCTTGGAAGGGGCAAACACTGAGAAACCTTGAATGATGGGATGCTGAGTAGGATTAGTGCTGGAATTCCCTCTGACCACAGGTGGGTGTTCCAGGGGGAAGAAATCAGTGTATCACCAAAGGCATCTCTGCAATTTGGTGAATGAGCTTTGGGATTTCTGTGAGGGAGGGCAGGTGTGATTTGGCCACATCAGACTGCTCTTAGTTTTGCCTCCTACACTCAAATTGGAATTCCTATCTTCCCTCCAACTTGTGCTTTGTTCCTCTTGCTCTGTTCCTCCCTGGGAGCAACGCAAGATGTTTACGGATGGGTCTGGCCATGGCTACCTGCTGCTCACAGTCCCATTGCTGCCCTGAGCTCTGCTGTGGGACGCCTTCTCAAAAACACCCTGTGGGCGGATGGAGACAGAATATGGGGATCAGATTCAAAGCAGTGCAAGATCCAATTTTGATCCAGATCAGGATGCAGACTGGAAAAGCTTTGTTTCTGGTTCAAAGTCTTTTGTGCTTCCCTCTGATTTGGGATTACACCTCCGGAGGGCTGATTTGAGCTCTCAGGCTCTGACCAGGTGTTGCTGCCTGGGGCTGTTGCTCCTGGCATCCCCAGGCTGGCTGGAAACAGGGAGGTGTGAGGATTGTGTTTGTTAGTTGTTTTTCTTTGGTAGGCTTCTTTAACAGCGAGAACAAAGGCTGTGTGAATGCTAAATGCGTGCATGTCTGTCTGCCAGGCTGTTCTTGTCATCTTCTGAACAATTGGCCAATTTCATTGCAATTTGACAGGTAAGAGCTTGGGAAGGTAATATATTTCTGAAAGGCTCTGGAGAAATAGCTGGGCAGGTGGGGAGGATCTTCTGTGGGCTTAACAAAGAGAAAGCCCACGTGCCTGGGGACCATGGTAGTTACCTAGATGAAGGTGGATATTGATAGGAAAAAGAAACAAGAAGGGGCAAGACCACATGCAAAAGGACAAGAAGGAAATAATTGGAGTAATTGTAGTGGAGGAAACATCTTGCAGTTCTTCAGTCCTTCCTGTTTGAGATCTCATGTAGAAAATTGGTAGGTCCATCGCCTTTTAAAGTGACAAAACAGAACTTGAAGGGCATAGGAAGTCTGTGCTGGGATCTGACATGGTCTCTGAGCAGAATGTTTCTCATCTTGGAGCCTTAATTCACAGGACACTCCATTTTCTCGTAGCCAAGGAGAAATTGGAGGTAAAGGAAATGAAGAAACCATAGGGAGCTGCCATTTCTAGTGAAAAAGATCATGTGACATTGTCTATTTTTGTAATAGGTTTTTTAGAAAGTCTGCCAGGACTGATTTGAAAAGCGCAGGATTAGAGAATCTTGGACATCTCTGGGTCAGCCATCCCAGAGGTTAACAATTTCTATTAAAAAGAGCCCTTTGCTTCTTGCACTGTGGTTTCAGATGGGGAAGGAAGGCTCAGCTCTGCTCTCCTTGATGCTCTTTTCTTTGCTGGCTGCTAAAGCCAGAATTTCTTCCAGAGCCTCCACATTACCACCAGTGCAAGAGCCCAGATCAGCCCTGCTCTCAGTGCCTTCCCACCTACACAGAAAGGAACTCCTTTCCCTGGCCAGGAGCCCACGGCTGGTACCCACCTGCCTTAATGGGGAAGGATTCTGCAAGCTAAAATAGAGAAGCTTAAGCCACCAGGATGTCTGTCTGTCTGAGAAAGAAAATCTATCTGAGGTGATTCCAGGCCTTGTTGCCAATCAGCCCAAGGTGACAGGAGGATGCACACTCCTGTAGTTTAATCACAGAGGATGCAGCTCAGATGCTGAGCACAGCTGTGGCAGCTGGATGAGCCCATTCCAAAAACCAGCCCATGGGTTGGATCAACCGCCTGCAAAATGCTCCTGCTGGCCCCTGCTTAGACTCTGTGCTGGCAAAATGGCCAGCTAATAACAGACAGATCTGCAAATCATCATGAAGATGTGAGGGAATGGCCGCACTCTGCTAACTTTCAATAATCAGTTGAGGAACAGCAATAGAGTTTGTGCACTGTGGTGGAAGAGATCTATTAAGAGTCCTTTCCCAGCCTGTGCTGCTGGGGAGAAGAGTTAATTGAAACTATAGTGCTCATTTTAATTGTGCCTGTCCATAAGCTTTGCTGGAATTGCTGTGTCAGTCTGGCTGCCCCACAGATGGCTCTGGCTGATGGTACAGTGTCAGTGAGGGTTTGATACAGTGGGTTTGGATTCATTGGTGTGACGTGCAGTGGGATCTCAGACCTGTGCAGCAATCAGACCCTCAGCTGCTTCCTTGCAGCCCAGGCTGCCTCCATCTTCCTGCATTGGGGCGCTTGGGGTGTTTCAGAAGTGACAGCGGTCACCTCTGTTTGTGCAGATTTGTACGAGTGTGGCATGCAGGCTCTTGTTCCACACTGGTAAAAAGACACAGCTCATGGTGGTGACTGTTAATAAATATAGGTTTGTAGCTGAGAGTTTGCTGTATCAAATAGCGTCATTGTGCTCTTTGTATTGGTTGTAGTTTCCATGGGAATAAATAGGAGGCATTACTTTCAGAGCAACCTACATATAAAGGAAGCCCAAGGACAGGTTGTGTCGGGAGATGCAGTGCTGGGGAGGTCAGAAGCCAGCTGTGCTGTGCATCCCATGGCAGCTGCTCCTGATGTGCAGAGGGGAGGCAAATGCTGGATTGCAGTAGCTATAGAAGCGACATTGATTGAGTGCAGTTTGTCAGAGAGCTGAGTTAGTTCGGATCGTATCTCCATGTGTGACCCTCCTTCCCTCCAGGAGGGTCTGAGTAGCTGCCCAGGAGCTCTGGGCTCCATTCCCAGCACTGTGCTGCCGGCACCCTGCAGGGAAGGCCAATGCTGTGCTGGCGACTTTGTGCAAATTACATCGGCTGTAAATCATCCTGATTTCCAAACCACGCTGTGGTGCCAAGAAAATACAAACTGGTTTCAAGGCGCCTTGAAAAGGGCTGCTCACCTGGAGCCCGGGACCCCGGGGAGGTTTCCACAGTCTCCAGCAGGGTTTTGCTTTGTTTGTGTGGATTAGAAATGTAAATATATTTAGTCTACGCATGTGGAATGGGGAGAAAAGACTGAAATAAAGCACTGTGCATTTCTGATTTTCAGATTTATGCTCATCCTCATAAAAGCATGAATGACATTTATTTGGCTGGCTGCATAATCCATGTTAACAAGACAATTAGTATGTGCTGGAAGTTATTATTTTCCTTGGCACGTCACAGTCAGGGCTGCTGCTGGATTTGGAATGGAGCCTTGATTCATTCCTGCTTTGCGGTAAAAGATAATATTGAATTTTTCTCCAAAGATCTTGGCAGCATGTAATTAATACCTCTTTTTAAAAATTATTTTTCCCTTTTTTTTCCTCCCTTGCCTTAAATATAATGGAGCAAAAAACAACAACCCGGCTGGGGAAAAATTCAGACCTAAAAGAACTTGTTTTTAAATCGTCTGGAGTGATTCCTATGCCTCTGGGAGGCAGCAGATTGGTGGCTGAGCACAGCTCCCTCCTTGCTCCCTATGGAACGTCCCCAAGGGACACCTCCGCTGGAGTTTCTCTGCTGGAATCAGCTCCAAACTGTTTCGGTCCTAAAAAGCCCATGGATGCTGCCTTGTTAAGTGAGAGTGAACCATTTAAATCAGTGCAGAAAGGGATGGGTGTGATGCCCAGGATGCAGGAATGTGGCTGAGCTGCTCTGGGCAGAGGAGTACAGGCATATGGAGACCATGTAGATGACTGTGTGGGGGGTTCTGTGTTCTTGTTAGGGTTACCTTATGTGAAGGTCTCCTTCTGGCCCCAGGAAGATGCTGGCAATGCAAATTAGGAGCAGCTGGAAGTGATCTGCTGGTAGTTAAGATGAGCCCTATTAGGAAACTGCCTTTGTTAGCAGGTAGCTGAACGCAGAGATCCCAGTTTCAGGTGTGGATGATGCTCTGCCTGATGAGGGCTGGGATCCCTTCATGACTGCTGAAGGTCGGAGGTTCCCTGAACAAAAAGCACCACCCCACCCTGGGGTGGTTATTATGCACCTCGGTGTGTGGTTTCCACTTTGTTTTTGGTGTGTTGTTTGTAGACTGTGGGTTTGGTTCTAGATCTTTGATCACTAATGGATGATTCAGCCTAACGCTGTGTTTTGTGTTGTGTGTGTTATATCTGCCTTGAATACGCGCCAGATGCACGTTATTTATGTCAGAGGAGATGCTATGGTTCCTTCAGAGCTGAGTGGTAAACAAAAGTTTGAAGGCTGGTTGATTTGTTTTTGTTAGGATGGGAAGGCAGTGATATGTGGCAGCTACATCTTTCATGTCGCCTTCTTCTTTCTCTAAATTATTCATAAAACAATAATAATAAAACAAATCCATATCAGTCTTGTTTCCTTAAGCACAATAGGAGTAATTCAAGCAGATTTTTAAGCCAGAAATCAACACATCTGACATACCAGTGGGTTCTGTGATGGGAAAGCTTGTGTTCTGTGTTGGGTATCCTGCCCCCCACCTCCTCCTGCACCTCCTATGGGCTCCTGCCCCACAGCTTCCTTGCTGGTGGGTGTCCCTGGCATGGGAGATGAAGGTTACCCAGCATGGTCCAAGCCTGTCCTGGAGATCATCTTCAGGATGCTGCTTTTGTCCCAGGTCTTGGTTGTCCCATACGATGCCACCTATATGGCAGGATTTCTGTCTCAATGGCCAGACCTGGAGTACACTGCCTTATTATAGGAGATTGATGTCTGCATCCTATTTCTATTCTGATTAAAATATATTGTGTTCAGTGTTGAAAACCTATCTGCTCTGTGCAGTGCATGTTCACACCTGTGGACGTCAGGGGTCTGCAAGTGTTCTGGGGTCCAAAATACCCCCAGCAGCAGCCATTAGCCACCTGTTGGGCAGCCAGACAGCTGCTCAGTCCTTTACAAGGCTCAGCATCCAGAAGAGGTGATGTATTTTCAGTTTGGCTGAAGAATGGTTGCAGAACAGAAACCCCCGTGACAGTAAAACTCATTTCAAAAAAGAAAAGAGAGTGAGAGAAAAATGTTCCTTTTATGAAATGTAAACTCCCCGCTGTGGAAAACTATTGAGGCAAGTAGATGAGTAAGATTATAAAAAGGATTAGATATGGATTATCCAGGATTAAAGCAATGAACTCTCTTGGATAAAATTCACAAGAGGTTTTCATCCTGGTGTGTTTAGGGCCCTAGATAAGCTATTAGTTTGTGTTAGGAAAGAAACCATCTCTCCTGCATCGTAAAGACCAATAGATTGTTTGGACCTTTTTCTATTTCCTTCTTAATAAAACCTCCTGTGAACGGGGCCTGGGTGCAATGAGCTTGGACAACACCCTGTGGCATTGAGTGTGACTGAATGTAAAGCATGTACAGGGAGATAAAGGGTCAGCAGCCAGGCAAGAGGTGGGAGAGCACAGCCTGCACAGTGTGAGTGTGGTCACAGGGCTGGGCTATGCTGGAAAGGATGGGGTTTGGTGTAAATCATCCTCCTGAGCTTCCAGCACCGTCCTGCCAGAGTGAACAACAATTATCTGTGTGTTACCACAGAGCTTTAATCCTCAGCATCATCTTTCACAATGGTTTGCTCTTGGAATAAGCTTGAAACTGCAACAGTCCGAGCTATCAGCTCCATCCCTGTGTCTAATAAAGGAGCTGTTGCTTGGCTGTAGACAGAGAAAAATAATCTTCAGATGTTGCTGCTCCTCTCAGCAGGGTGTAATAGAAACTCATTCCCGTTCACAAGTCTAACTTAATTACATTTTTTCTTGAAGGATGTTATGCTGGTTCAGCAGGAAGGGGGGGCTCATCTGCATACATTCAGGGTCTGTCTTCTCAAATCGATTAGTAATATCTATGGTAAAGGCTGGAGGAATATGCCGAATGACTGTACAGCCCTCTGATCAATGCAAGGTGCAGCGTGGATCTGCCAGACCCATGGGAAACAGTATTGTGGGCAGTATCCAGATTAAGAGAGAAAGAGATGTCACGTTGCCCCTCCTGCGGTTATTATTTATGTCATAGGGTCACAAAAGAATTGAAAATTAGTATCTCCTCTATTGATCAAACCTTGAAGGCTTAACTTGGGTTATTCTTAAGCTTCCCTCGCAAAAGGGAATCGTGTTATATTGAAAGGGGAAAGAAAAGATGTTGGGAATACAATCTGGGGTGAAAAAGCAGCCTTTGGTTACCGATAGGTGATGGCTGGCTATAAGTGGCCATTTGTGTGATGCATGTGTTGCTGTCTGGTGGGGTGGCTGCATTAGTTGCAGACCAAACCCAAGGCCAGGTGCCCCCAGAGCTCTTCCTTCCAAGCACTGCAGTGCCTGGCCCCACTGTGCTGTTTGTCATTAGGAGGGTATGGCAGAGAGCTGAGTATACCCACGTGATACACCTGTGAGCATTTACTGATGGTGAGGGTCAGCCCAGCTCCATCAGGCTGCTTCCCGGGGCAGCTGGGAGGGCTCTGAGGTCTGACCCTGGCTCAGCAATGCAATTACTGCTTAGCAGGGTTTGGATGCATGGCCACAACCTGCGTGGCCTTGGTTTGGAGGAGATGAACTCTGGGGGCAGGCTTCAAGCTGGGAACAAAAGAGAGGTGAAAGGAGAAGAGCTTATCCGTATAATTAGCTGTGTAATTAAACCTCCTATTGGGTGAGGAGCACTGGGCTGGTTCTGCCCCTTGTGAAGTGTGGTGACACCTCTGTCACCTCTAGTTTCGGATAAATAAAAGCTGTACCCAGGAGTGTTCCTCCAGTGAGGGATACAGGTACTAACACAGCTCCTGTAGCAGGCTCAGCAAATGCTTGTGGGGTGTGAAAACAAATGGGTTTATCCATTGGTACAGGATAGGAGGTTACCTGGTGGTGCATGTAGTCACGGTGGGGAAGAAACAAAATCTGAAACAAAGCAAAAGTAATTACAAAGAGCAGGTGGCACTTCCTTGCTAGATAATCCATGCAAACTACAAGGGTTCCTGTCCAGACAATCAATAAACCAGCCCATTCCATTTTATGTTTGTGTGGTTGCATGTCCTGCGATACTGTGATGGAAACATCACAAAGAATTGATTCCCAGATAGAAATATATGTGGGTTGCTTGTAGTTTATTAAGAAGATCAAGATAACAAGTGCTGCATTATTGATCAAACCCAGAGGGACACTTCCTTTTTTACCTCTTGTCGATGGAATCCCATTGTAATTATTTTTTCCTTTTTCTCATTCTTCCTTTCCTCTCGCCCCTCCCCGACCTTCTGGAAATGCAGTAATGAAGTCAGTGCAAAAAACCTTAGTTGGGGCTGGCAATAGGCAGGAGAGGAGATAGGAAGGAAGCAAGCAGAGATACTGGAAGGAGAGAAGCACTTGCTGAAGTGCCTGGGGAGTGCCTCCTCTGCTAATGCACGTTGTAGCAGCTTAACAGAGAAAGGAGTGTAATAAGAGCCCAAGAAACCCTTTTTATTTGCACATTAGAAATCTCTAAGTGTGAATTTAAATCTCTATTAACAGCACAACCAGGCCTGCCCACTGGCTCCTGTGCAGAGCTGGAATTACCAAAGGTGGGCATTGCTGTGGGTAGGTGCTGGTGGTCCAGCAGAGGAAAGATGTGGGTCAAGCTGGTGTGCGCTCACTCTGCTGAGAGGCCAGAATTAATCATCTGTATGGTTTTCCTGGCACACATCAGTGTTCTGACCATGGCTGTGTTTAAAAGTTCCCTGCTGGCACCATGCAGGAAGGTTGAGATGCTCTGATGCTCCTATGGAGAGCATCACCACCTGGATTGGTATTCTTTGTAACACAGGAACATCTTTGTTTGTTTATTTTCTCTTGTTGTCTGAAATCCCTGATTCATTTTGGCCAAGCAATTTCAGACCTCTTCAGCCTGAGGTCTTATGGTAGAACACGTTATGCTCACAGAGCATTTGGCACTATAATGCAAGTACAACAGGGCAACAAGAGCCCCTTCCGTGAGTGGTGGTTCCATACGCTGAAAGTGTTGCATGCAGTTGGAAAATAGAACATATTTACTTACAGAGGAAGAATAGAGGAGATCAGAGATCCAGAATTCCCTCCTTACTTGGGAATCTATAGCCAAGTTCTGGAGTAAACCATGGGCAGGAGCTCATAATGAGACAGAGATGGGTGGTTCTGCACATCTGCCATTTATTTTTTGACTCAGATTTGGCACTGAAACGTGAAAGGTTTGGGAGGAGCATTATGGTGCAGCAGCCACTCAGGGTTTGTCCTGCTGTCAGAGAACAAATAGGTGAGGTCTGGAAGCAGCACACTGACATTCGTGATTTAGGCAGCTGTTACAGGTAGGTAGGCTTAATTTTGTCTAAACAAAATGACTACAACACTTCCTATAACAGCTCCAGCGTTACGAGCAGAGGTGGGAGAGGGCATGAATCAGAGAAGATAAATTTGATATTCAAAGGTAGTCTGGCAAGTTCTTATGGCACTTAATAGCTGGCATACTCCCACTGCAAGGGAGGCAGAAAGCAAATTCAATCATTTCTGTTACTAAAATCCCACCGCTCTTTATTATGTGCACAGATGGTGTCTCAGGAGCTTTGCTGCCAGTGCTCTGCATGCCTAATGCTGGGCAGGGAGCAGTGCTTTTCCAGCCCAGGTGACACGGGAAGGCTCCTTTTGTCATTTGTTAGGGCCATGTGGGTTTCCATGCTCCCCCATTTATACATTTCATTTAAACCAACCTCCTAGCAAAAAGTCAAGGCGTTACTGCAGACCGTATTTAGCAGAGGTGAAAACAGAGACACAAATGAGAACCGATTATGCACTATGGAGGTGAATAACTGTTGCAAAGAGAACAGCAAATAGAAGAGTATTGCAGGACATAAAGTACAGCGGGAAATGGAGTTGCCTTGCCTTAAATCTGTGCAGAAACCTGGAAGGGTAATGTGTAGGACTGGCTAGATCTCTGGAAATATTTTAACTCCAGGAGTGGAATAATCTCCATTAAATACCTTTATTTTTTTTGAAGGCGTTTTAATGCAGCACTGCCTTCTGCAGCTATTTATATATTATACGTTGTACCACACTGGCCTTTTATGATAAGCATCATCTTTCTTCAGCTGGTCACTCTGTGCTGGAGTTGGGTACCAGAAGCTCATGTTATCTCACTGCCAGATAGGTCTGGAATCTTATTCTAAGTAAAAGTTAGAGAACCATAGAAAGGTCAGATCTGCTCAGCCTCTTTTTATTTTTTGAGTGCTGCTCTAAAAGTACCATTTACTTTAAGCAATAAAACACTCTGTAAGTTTATGCTTTTCCCCCTCCAGCCTGAAGCTCTCCTGGCACTTAGCAGCTGTTGTGTTATGATGTACAGCACCACTAGGACAAGGTGAAGCATTATTCCGGATTCATAAGTAGGGAAATAAACCACAGAGGACCTGGTCATCTTTTGAGAATCACAGATCTTATCTCACAAATGCTTTGGACCAGTAGAATTGTACAACAAGATCCCTCCAGCTGACAGAATTTGGCAAAGCTCCATCTAGCTGCATGCTGATAGAATAATTACTGCCAGATAAGAGATATGACGGGCAGGCTGTGTTCTTTGTATTTCTCTTCCTCCTTTCCCAAAGGACATGAATACCCTTGCGCTGTAGTTGATGGGTTTTGCCCTTGGTTGTGTACAGCTGAGTTGAAATGTGCTTTAAAGGGGAAGATAAACACAGTTCCAAATCCTAGGCTGGGTGGAATCAAAGTAGATGTTTTACATTTTGTGCATATGCCTAGAGTGCCTTCATATCTAATATGTTGGAGGTTACAGTTTTAGTATGTACGATATCTTACAGGATCATGGACAAGCTGAGACACCAAATGATTTCAGGTAGAACATCTTCCATTACAGGGCTTTTGACCCTTGGTCTATTGAAAACCAAAGGATGTAACACAGAGCTGCTGAGCTGCCTTCATATACTGGAGCAGAACCAAAATGGAACCAAGATATATATAGTTTAATAAAGGAGACCCTGTGTCCTTGATTCACCAGTGCCTCTGCTCCATGGGGACTTGAATTCTGATTTCTGTGGTAATGTTTAAGGCTGATCACCTGCAAATGGCAATAGAAGGATTTTCTCCTAGATGTTTTACTTCTGGCCTTTGTCACAAAACCTTCCAGATTGCTCTGCTGACCTTCATTAGTCAGACTCAATAGACAGTTGTAGAGTGCACTATGCCTCCACATCTTCTTGTATTGAGGGCAATGTCTCTATACTCAGTGCTTTATTTTCCCTTTAGTCTTTCTTACTGCTTTCCTGTTGTTTATGAATTAAAAGGACAAAGAGAAGACTTGTTAGCCACACTCAGGATACCCTGATGGCTTTGAAAACTGAAATGGATGCTCAGGGAACTGAAGCACAGGCGTTTATCTCAGTGTCCTTCTGCTGGGCTCTGAAAGAAGTTTAGCACTTCCAGCCTTTCACCATCACTGGTACCAGCTGAGCCTCAGATGCTGGCCCAAAGGAAGCTAATAAAATAGTTTGCAGTGTGAAGCTAGAGGAGTCGATAGTAATGAATATTTAACTGATGGAATTTTCCACTGCCACCACTGAACTTTTTTTTTTTTCCCTACTAATTACTGCCTTTAATAAAGTCCTGGTAACACCTGACTAATGAGAACTCAGCACCAACTTTACTTAATCAATAGCCTTTTTTCACCTTGGTTGCACAGTGCATACGGGAATTGTTGGGTTGTAGAGGCAGCTTAAGGAGACTTTCTGGTCAGGGAGTTTTATTGAGTTTAGTACAATATGGAAGCCACCTTGCAAGAAACTGGTGCTGATGAACTTAATTCAGACTCAATGGCTGTAGCTCTTGTCTTGTCCCTACGTGACTGAGTTTAAAAAGAGTGTTTACACAGAGGTGGAATTCCAATGGATCATGTAAGGTGTTTCCCTGCTCCTAATGGTGCCCTACCACAGGAGTTGGCTCACTATGTAGAATTAGAATCGCTGTGGCTTATTGGTAAATCTTACCAAAGAGACAGTTTTCATTACCTAATGAAAAAGGCACCTTTATGTACCTTTCAGTACCTAAAGGGAGCCTACAAACAGGAGGGAAGTGAACTCTCTGAAAGGGTAGATAATAGCAGAACAAGGGGAAATGGTTTTAAGTTGAAGGAGAGAAGATGTATGTTGGATGTCAGGGGGAAGTTCTTTACTATGAGAGTGGTGAGATGTTGGAACATCTGCTCAGAGAGGCTGTGGATGCCCCGTCCATCCCTGGAGATGTTCAAGGCCAGGTTGGATGGGGCCCTGGACAGCCTGGGCTGGTATTAAATGGGGAGGTTGGTGGCTCTGCTTGTGGTGTGGGGGTTGGAGCTTCATGATCCTTGAGGTCCCTTCCAACCTGGGCCATTCTGCCATTTACCTGTAGATTTTTTCCATACAGTTAACTGGTGCCTAACATGGTACATGTAGTCAAGTGTTCAATATGTGACCCTCCTGGGGATGTTCAAAGTGCTGGTGCAGGGATCTGGTAGTTCTCTTTGTGTGGCTTTTTTATGGAAGTCAAATCCTTTGCTCAGGAGTAGGTATGAATTCTCTGAGAGCATGGAATCACTGACACTGCTGGGAAAAGATGGGAAGTGTAAGTGCTGAATCAAAAAGTCAGCCTGACTCTGAGAAATGGGCTTAGGGCTGTGATTTCAGTCAACACTCAGCTCTGGCTCCTATCATTTAGAGTTGTTTCATTTTTAAACAGTGTAATTGCAGTTAAATGCAAGTTCTCTGAGCTTTAATAAAAATAGCATCACATTAATCTAACGAATTTTTACAGACGAGATTGATAACATTTATTAAAGGGCTTATATAATGCGTTTGTCTGCAATAAAAGATTATAGGACTTCATGACCTGGTAGATCTTTCTGGTCCCAGTGCCTTAATTGCAGGTGGGACAACCATGAGAGGGCAACGAAGGCTCGTGGGCTGTCTGAGGTCTGTAATTAAAAACCAATTAACATATGATGAATCTGTCAAGCCAGGGAAAAATATTTGCCACTGCTCACTAGAAGCTGGTGTGACAGCCTCACTGAGCAGCCCTGCTTCACGGAGCTGATGTTCGTGGGAAGCATGTTAGGTGCTGTCTGGAATGAAGAAGGAACAGGGCTTCAGAGCTGTCTCTTGCTCTGTAATAGTGACCACTGGGAGCTTTGGAAATACACACAGAGAGCATCCCAACTTGTCATGGCCCTTAGAAAACAGGAAAACTAATAATTGGTATACAGCTCTGATGTGTTTGTAATGGATTTCAGTCCTGTTTCTTCTTAAATAACCATAAACACGTGTCAAAAGGCAACTGTAATTGCAGACAGCCTGATTATAATGGGCAATTGCTCTGGACATGGTGAAGCACAGGTCAGTGCTGAGTGGGCAGTGTGGCTGTGGCCAGGCCCTGTAGTGATGTTGTAACTGAAATCCTGTAAGGTTTCCTACATTCACATATTGGATATTTCTGCATCTCCGGATTTCTTGGACATGACAACTAAAAGAGCTTTCTGCAACCATTGGTATTAAGAAGGTTTCTTTAACACTTGAATTAGAATCCTCAGGTTGACACCCGTGTCACTTTTGGATGTTCACCCCTGGGTCTGGGAGCCCTGTTTGGTTTCAGTTCAGCCCTATGCATTTCAGGACTGCTGTGATGTTGCAGTTGCTAAAGAAGTTGCCTAGAGGTAGTGGAAGATTTCATGCGGGTAAATCCTGTGCATCCCATTCCCTACCCCAAGCCCTGGATGAGCGACCAAATCTTGTCTCTGCTTTGGAGTCTGCCTGTGCCGCAGTGCTAATTGCTAAGGCATTGCTGATGCATCAGCAGTTAATACACAGGGGTTGTCCCAAACCCTGACTACTCTTGATCTCCTTGTTCATTGGCAGTAGTGGCCTGAGGCAAAGCAGAGGGCTCCTTAACGGCCTTAAAATCCTTTCCTGACATAACTGAATAAAATGTGCAGGAAGAACATGAAATCACTGGAACAACCCTTAGGCTCAGTTCAGACATGGGCTGAGTGAATGTGCTCCCCTCTGACGGGAATGTGCCCTGCAAAGCACCAGCCCAAAGGTACAGCAGGTCTGTTACAGGCCCATTAGTGGCAATAAATCCTTCAGCATTGCTTATCCCCATCAGTGCACTGAGCTGTTGGCAAACACTTTACTGTATTATTTTTTTTAAAAGACTTCAGTAAGTGCAGTTTCAAATGAACCAATTAAGAAGAGGTAGAGCTGGAGGTGGAAAGGATGCTGCTAAATGGAAGGTTTGGTGGAGGAGGTTGTTGGTGAGAAGGGAGAGAGGGGAAACTGTAGGGAGCAGAGGGGAAGGCAGGACAAGGGAGGGGTGCAGAAGGGAGAAGGTGGGCACTGCAGCTCAGAATAAGGGAGAAAGGTGGAAAAGACGCGGTGAAAAGTTTATGAATCCCGTGCTGGGCACTTTTCTGTTCCTGGTGGTCCCGTCATGAAGAAGCATATCTGTAAATATTTCATACAGAGGTTCTTGAGGGGAATTTTTCTGCAGCCCGTTTGTCTGGGGGCAGTGCTTGACCCTCTCCTGATGTGGCACGAATGCAGAGCACGCTGTCAGTCAGCTCCCTCAGCCAGCAGGGAGGGGACGTGATGGGGGTTATAACTGCAAGAGCTAAAGATGAAAAACTGCTGCTTCCACAGACTCGGAAATAAAAGCTTCATGTGGCATTTTTTATTTCCTCGCGCTGCCTCTTTGTTTTTAAAGGGGGAGAGAAGAACAAGATTATTTGTGGAGGTGTTAAGTTAAGCAACAGAAAAATCTCTGACTTGGAGTTGCTGGTAGTTTCTTCTCATTTTAGTTTAGTTCTTTTTTTGGACCCTGACACATTCCTCTCCAGCATCTTCATAGGCTGAGGAATAAAACACGACATAACTAAGATGTACAGTGTGCTTTTTGGCTAAACCACGGGGCTAGCAAAGCATTACCATTATTTTTTCTGGCTTTTATTTGAAATCATAAAGAGTTAAGTGCATCAGTTTGCTGTGGTTATTTTTTTTCTTCGTTTCTGTGGGTAAAAAATGAAGGGAGAGGTTGGCAGTTAATTTAATAGTTTGTTTGGAAGATATACTGATCTATGACGCCGTTAATTGAAATGAAGGGCAGAGAACATTCAGAGCTGCAGGAAAAAAATATAAAGGAATGCTTGGCAAATGACATAAAGTAAAAAATGAGATCTCAGGGCTTTGAGTTACTACTACTGAGATAATATCCTGAGACCATGCAGAATGCTAAGGGGGAGTGAGCAGGGCGACTGGCTGGGCCTCTGAGTTGTGCTGTTCTTCATTACCCCTACCCAAATATGACAAATTAATAGATACTTGTCCATGAATATTCATAGGATGCTTTCCAAGCAGCTGCCTTTCCCTGTCCTGAGGATGACACGGCAGTTGTTGAGTTGGTTTCAAATGTAAGAATTTATTAAGGAAGGCACTAAATTCATATGTAGATACTTGCTATTTATTTTCAGTATCTTACCTTCGAAGCATGACTGCACATAAATGATAAAAGTTGTCTGCAGGTGCTTGGAATAGTTATTTAAGCGCAGTTTTAGATGTGGCTGAGGACCTCAGATGCAAGATAGGCTGACCATGATGGGCTTATTTATTATCAATCACATTCAACTAACCGCACTGTAAACCCAAAGTGCTGCAGTTAAACCTGGGTTATTCGTCTTCGTTTGACTTATTTTGGTTATTCCTAATGGTTCTGTAGGACTAAATAGAGTGCTGTGGTTTCCCAGTACCTGCAACCTTGTGACAGCTCTTGTTTTTCCATTAAATGTTAATAGAAGAAGATAGGCTTTTCCCATTAAGGCTTGAGGACATTCTTGAGAGTGATATCTCTAAATTTAGAGAGAGGAGGGGGAATATTCGAATAGTGCATGGCTGTCCAACATTTTGGCTTGCTTGGGCTGCATTGAGTGAAGAGGAATTCTCTTGGACTACATATGTAGGTCACTCCATAAGAAATGCCTTCCCTTTCCTTCCCTGGAAATGACAACTGATGTGAAGAGTGCAATAACACTGTTTGATTGAGCACATTCTCAGCTTCAAATGGCTATTTTTCATCATAGACACCACTATTAGGTGTGTGTTTTCACCAGCTTTTTGAGCTGAATCTCTGATTGCAACTCTTTACATTATGCCATTTGAAAATTCCCATGTAGCTGATTCTTACTGCTGGGGCTGCTCAGTGGGGGCAGAGCTGTGGCCATGAGCTGTGGGGCAGGGAACAACCATTGGCAAGGCTGGGCTGTGTGTGATCTATAGACCATGGATTAGGTGTGCCTGAGACTGCATGCAGGTGAAACACCCTGTGGGCCAGCAGGCCTGCAACATCTGTACAAGCTCTTGCTCACTCAAAGACATGGAGGGTTCATGTATCATGTGGAGATGGAGCCAGGTGCCTGGGGAACCTAATTGTACACCTGTGTATTTTCTTCAGAAGATGCTCTGCTTGGAAATTTAAAACTTTAGGGGTGAAATGTTAGCACAGAAATTAATTTTTTAGACTTCAGTGCTATCTGGTTAGAGTAATTGCTTATTATCTACTTCCCTGGGGTTTTAAGCTCTTGGAAATGGCTTTTTGCATCTTGGTTTGTGCTTAAAGGAAAGAGGAAATTGTGCACCATCATTTCAAGGCTCTGTTCTGGCTTTTTTGTATGCCAGGAGGTAAAAAGAATTTCAAGAAATCTTTCTCCTGACCCCTCTGTTATGAGCAGTGGCAGAGACTGACGCGTTTGTTTGGCTGGTGGGGATGATAGTTAGTGGACTATGAGATACACCATTATACCTGGCCTATCTTGTAAGCCATTCTGGTAGCCCAGAATTATCCCCGTGAGCCCTACTAATGCACTGAAAGTTTTTTTATAAAAGGCAGATCAAATCATCATGTAAATACTGTGGAAACTCATCAAAAACCCAGGACTTGCAGAAAAAATCTGAATTAGGAACAAACATTAAGCCTCTGTGTAGGAATGTGATGAGTTGCTTTGTATCATCAGTAACTTGAATTTGCAGTGGGTTGTTGGAAGGGAATATGAGATCCTGTTTCTGTGTCATTGCCAGGTCCAAGTAACGACCTGGTCTCACCGCGCTTGGTGATGTGTGTTCATCTTGGGACACAGAGCTGTGAGTGATGTGGGACACAAACCTGTTGCCTTTTCCTTCTGTACTGCACTCCCTAGGTTGGGATCCTAGTTGCAGCCTCTGATTTTTAATGTTATTTAAGCTGTGATTAAGCACAGTGCAAGGTAGTGGATCAGAAGCCACGCTGGAGAGTGGGTAATAGGGAAGTTTTTGTCTTTCTCTTTGTCTTTTTATTTATTTGTTTCTAAGCCTACAGTAAACACTGCTATAAAATACGCTGATGTAAAACAACTGCAAATTGAGGCATTATTCCACATTATTTGTACCACAATTTTATTGCTTTCACAGTTATTTACAGTATGTAAATAAGATTCACAGTGTAGAAAAATGTTCTGCTATAACTCAGTTGCTTGAGCATTTAAAAAAACAAGGGGTGGGTGGGAAATCAACCCAAACCCTTCAATGCATGCATGCAAAAAAAAACCAAACCCAAACAGATTATGGACAATATTATGGATGTTTTTGTATACTGTTGTTGTCATAGGATTAGCTTTGTATGAAAATAGTACTCATTTCTTGTAACGCCGAAATTGGTGTACTTCAGCTACCTGCATTGTGTTATAAATCTATAAGGACTATTTTCCATCACAGACTGTGATACAATTTGAATTATTAAATGCTAACTGGCTGTGTGCAGAACGCAAAGCAATGAGAATATTCTGCCAGTTGAAAGAGAGACCCAGTGTGGGTAAGAATATAGCCTTAGAGCATTGCAGCATCTGTAGACACAAGCAATTATATGCAGATGGAGCACAGGCAGTACAAAGATAAATGCAAGGTCCTTTTAAATCCCGCTTGCAGTATTCCCTACATGAATATGGACTTGGTGGTGTGATTGTCTGGCTTTCTTAAGGCTTAATTTTCATCCCGCTGAACGTAATGGCAGAACATCTATTAATTTCAGTGGCAGCAGGGCAGGGTGCTTTGGCTTTAGATTAAAGCAGTCTGAAAAACAGCAGAGAGAGAGGCAATGAACTACTTTGGCAGAAAAATATTGCTTGGGTGCCTGTAGTTTGAAGAGACTGTTCAGACAGGGAAGAGGTTTCTGTGTTAGCCCTCATGCTTTGTATTAGCAAGCTGGGCGTGTTTCCAGGACCCTGATCTAGGCTACTGTTAAGCTTTCCTTTCTCTCTGCAGAGACCATGGTGTTTCACAAATACAGCATGAAAATAAGCCACGACAGTGCAGCAGAAATGAGACACCCATTCTGGTAGTCCTGACTAAATAAGGAGAGTTTTTGAAAACTGGAGGAAGTTTGTTTGAATCCAGCTCATGTACTGCCAATAAACAGAGCAGGTACCTCCAGTTGGTCTGTCCTGCATTGCTCTATGTACTTAGGGGAGCAAGTGGTGTATCTGCAATGGGGTGCGTGGCATCTTGTAGCTCTGCAAGTATTTTGAGATTGTAAGAGAGAGATTTGCTATATTGCATTCCTGGGCAGTGCTAAGAGTATGTTTAAGGAAAGTAGAGCAGCATGCCAGGCTGTTATGGATGGTGCTAGATATCCTTTTGGTATATTCTCCTGCTGCTGCATGCCTCGTGCGCTCTGCACAGGCAGGATGTGGCTGCTGTTCTACGTGAGCACAGTGCTCTTCATCCTGCATGGAACTGTATTGTCCCACACTGATATTTCGCAGCTTCTCTGCCAAGCATTTAGAAAACTATACAAGTCCCTTGTATCAAATTTAATAAGAAATCGTGGTGTGGAGGTGACTCCCCCTTCTCATTAGGGCAGGCAGAGCACTCCTTGCAGGCTGCAAAGCTGACCCAGCCCACCAGGAGTGTGCTGGAGGGGTTGTGAGCCAATGAATTGGGGAAGCAATGTTCCCTTTGTAGAGAGAATGTGAAGTGATTTGAAAGCAGTCTTTGAAGAGCAAAAGGAAGCAAAGCCATTCTTTATTTTTTTTTCACATGGCAGCTATGCAGCTGCAGCCCTGATTGAGGCTGATGTTGCCAGATGCTGAGGTACATTTCCTTTCATCCCTAGATGCTTTCTCCAAGCTCTCTGCTTTCTCTCCCTGCTCCTTAGAGTCAGGGAAGAGATCCTCCATCCAAGCTGTGTGCTTGCAGCCTCTGCTTTAAAACAACAGGATAGCATGAGCTCTATGCAGGACTTTGGTCTTTGACTTACTGTATCATCAGACCCCCAGTAATGTTCTGTAATGAAACAGCACCTCAAATATGAATAAATTAGACACCTTTTCCATAGAAAAAACATCAACTTTGCTATTTTACCCTGAGGTGCATGGTAATTGCTGTTGATTGTGGGGAGGAAGCCAACTAGAGAAGAAATGCAATTTGTTGCTGTGGCTACTAGCTCCTAGATTTATCATCTCTCTTCTTTCTCCCCAAGTGTTGTAAAACACACCACAAATTCAGCATCTCCAAAGGATTCTTTTTCTTTAATGCTTGGGTTTTTTGGAGTGCTTTGAGTTAAACTCTATCCACAGATCTACAGCACTGGTGAGTGCTGCATCACGGTGGGTTTGTATTGTGATCACTTGGTGCTGATACCAGTTCACACATCTGGGACTGCCCTTTAAACATGCAGTGGTGTAACACTTTACCGGCAGTGCCTCATCATGGGCATAAGCTGAAGTGGAGCACAGCAGCTCTGTGCTCATGTGTGGCAAAAGCACCTGGTGCACTAGAAAAGCAAGGCCTGCCAGGAGTGTACAACAGTGTATTTGCAGAGCTGGGTAATCCAGTGGGTGGATGCTGGGGAACAGGGAGGGTCTCATGGCATAGCAGGTCATCGCTACTATGTCTGATGTATATCTCAGCCTGAATTTATAGCTTATCATTCAGAAAGAAATAGACGCAACAACTGCTTTATGACTGATTTCAGAGTGTACTATAATTTATTGACAGTGCCCAGCTCCCCGTGCACCCTGTGTGTGGCAATTGTCCCCAGCTACTCCAAAAGGACGAGGCCAGAGCTGGACTGGAAAGGAAGGAGAGCCCGAGCGGCACCTTCCGTGGAGCAGCCCTGAAGGAGAGCTGCCCCAGCAGCAGCCCTGAGGCTCAGCCCCGTGGGTGGCTGCTGCCGGGCAGGACAGGGCTATTGCCCTCAGCTCCTGGCAGAGGCTTTGCAAAGATGTAGGGCTCTGCATTCAGGGCTCACACAGGCCCCAAGCTGCAGATGTGCTCGTCCTGACTTGCGGAATCAAACTCTATAATCCAGAGATGGGTTATAAAGCAGGTATGTTTATTCCAGCGTTGCGCAGCACTGGGTGCAAGAGGGATAGCTCCTCCAAACTTGCACACCGACTTGTAAAATCGTGACACAGATATAGGTACATTTAATATAATCAATGATTTCTCAGAATTCTGATACATAGTCAATTATTTCTTAGACTTCTAATACATAGTCAATAGTTCTAGGAATTCTGATACATATTCAATAGCTCTTTAGCATACAGACCCCCTCTTGTCTTTAGCATGCAGACCCCCCATTGTTCTTATCAGGGGGAATGCAACTCGTCTGTGAGACCTCACTCCTTATCTGCATCCTCCCTGCTCTCTCAGGCCCCTTGTTTCTTTTACTTGTTACCTTTAAGTTTCTTTTACGTATTTCTATAAACTACCTTTAAGTTTCCTTTACTTGTTTCTATAAACTACCTTTAACTATCCCCGCCTTTAGACACCATTTATTCAAAATTCCAGCAGAGCACCTGTTTCCTGCTTCACTGTTCAGTCCCAGCCCTCAGACTTCCTGTGGTTGCCTTCTTGTACCGCTTGTGGCTACTTCTAATTTTGACTGGTTACAATTAGAGTTGAAGCTGACACTGTAAGGACTTGGAGTGAAAAGCAGAAGGATGGGCAGCCAACAGTCTGTGCCCAGTGGAACAAAGTAGGAAGGAGAGATGATGGGTGTCTTGGTGTGAGCCCTGCAGATGGGTGAACATGGTGGTTGCAAGCCACTGCTTTGCTTTCTAGTGCAACAAAGCTGTTCAATCTTATGGCTTATCTGGTCTGCACTGTGTGAAGATGAATTGTCTTGGGCCACATTGAAGAGCAGAAAGGACCCCATAATAAATGAAAAGGGAACACTTTGCTACTGAAAGGAAAAGGGGGCCTCATAGAAACCAAAGCAAAGGGTAGTTACAGATAGTTTATGTTAAGGGGGGCAGAGAGAGGGGGAACACATCAACATATACAACATTATATTTGGTTTATATAAGCAATCCAATTTATTTAGTGTACTTTTTTAAATGAAAACTGGGAAAGATACAAGGCCATAAAACTGTTGGGATACTAGACCTTGTTTTTCTGAACCAAATGCATTGGTCTGGTTTGGTGACAGTGTTTGCCATTCTCAGTAAGGCCATGTTTGGTTGTTGTGAGTGCCGGGTGTGCACTGGGGCCAAACTGAGATTCACTGCCGTGATGGCAGGGGATGGCTGCAGGATGGGGTGGGTTGTTTGTCTGCGGGTTGGGATAGAAAAGGGAAGCTGTTTACAGTGATGGTGGGAATTTCCGTCACTGAATGCAGCATGAGAAGATGGCAGAGCTGTAGGATTTCTTCTGCCAATAAAATCCAGGTAGGTTTGCTTAGTCCAAAGCTTGTGTAGGGTGGCACTCGCTATACACATCTTCTGCTCTCAGTGTGCAGCTCTGTGGTACCGGCAGCCCTGTCCTGGGCACTGTGTGCTGAGCAAGGCTGATGAGCGGGGAGCGGAAGGATGAGCTGGAGCTGCCGGTGTGTTGTCCAGCGCGGTGCAGGGCAGTGATGCTGAGCGAGAGCTGAGGCCAAGAGCTGTGCAGCGCCTCAGCCTCTGTCCCGGCCGCGCTTTCCGTCCCCGTTGCCGTTCCCGGCTGAGGTTGGGCCGCCCGCTCACACCTGGGGCCCGTCGTGGCGCCGCGCGTGGTCTCCGGCGGCCATCCGCCGCTCCTGGGCCACCCGCCTCAGCCATTCCCCGTCCTCTTCTTCGCGGGGTGGCTCCTCGAAGCGGCTGCGCTGGTTGGGGTCCCCGTGCCAGGAGCTGCTGCGCACCAGCGGGCGGGGGGACCTGGAGGGGCTGCGCTGCGTGCGCCGTGCTGGGACGCTGCGGGAGCGATGGGCAGATCTTGATCTTGTCTGCCGCCGCTCCCTGGTGCGCTGCAGCCTTCCCCGGGGCCGGCGGGTCGGGGGGCGACCCGAGGGGCGCCAGCTGAGGCGCAGCATGCCGGTGATTAACCCCCGGCACAGGGGGCAGTTGGGCGTGTTGGCCGTCCAGTGCTGGATGCACTCCCTGCAGAAGATGTGCCTGCAGGGCAGAGCGCGGACGGCGTCCTCCATGGGGCCCAGGCAGATGGGGCACGGCTCCTCACGGGCCTCCACCGGCCACGTCCACGTCTCCCTCCTCCTCCTGTTGGCAGCCGCCTCCCGGCTCATGGCTGCGGCTGCCCTGGCGCTGTGTGGCTCCAAGGATGGATCTGGATGAAGCTGCCTCTTGCAGAGCAGTCGGCAGCCTCCGGGCCTCAGCGCCTGTCAGGCGTCCTACCTGTGGCAGACAGCTCGTGTGCCACCGGCAGGAGCTCTGAGCTCTGGGGATCCTCCAATGGGATCCTCAGTCACTCGCAGTCCTCTCGCAGGACTCTGATCTCTCTCGCACTGGCAAGGTCTCAGTGTCTCGTGCTCCCACAGGAGACGTTCACACCTCGAGAGTCGCCAGCAAGACTCAATGCGGGCTGGGCCCGCTGGCTATGGGTAGGCACCCGGCCCATTGTGAGGTCACGGGGTGACTGTGACCCTGCGCTGCCATCACAGACTGCACAGACAGGTGGAGGTTTGCTGTTCCGTGGTTGTGGCGTTGATATTTGTGGTGTTTTCGTGCCAGAGTCCATCCAAGGGCTTTCACTGGGACATTTTCACAAACAGTGAGAATAAATGATCTATTGAAGCTACTAATGTAACAGATTTGTGGATGTCGTTGCTCAGTGCTGTAGCTGTGATCATGCTGGTATTTGGTAGCAGTGCTGGCAAAGCAAATGCTGTCCTGGGTGTTTTTCAGGAGGAAGTGAAGGGGCAGTGCTTACCAAGAAGGGATCCCTGTCTTGGTGGGGAAAGAGCAGCCCATCTTCTCTGTTTTTCTCATCCCCTTAATCTCCCATCCCGCACCTTCTCTGCGTCCTACAGGACTTCAATCTTCCCTTTTTAGATGGCTTTTAACATGACTTGATTGGACAGTCATCAATGTCAGTCTCATGTTTATAGCATATTCTCATAAGGGCATGTAATCCTACTTGGGGCTCTGCACTTCAATGTTAACCTCATCCTCCTCCATGTCAGTTGTTAGCCATCAGTTCTCCTGTCTTGTTTGATGGTGGGTTATGGGGTGAATATTTTCTTTCCTCCCCCTTTTCTGGCCAGTGTACTTTGGAAGCCTCTGTTTGTCTTCATGTCCCTTGCCAGAGCCACTTCCAAGTGTGCTTTGGAGAGGGCTGGTGGCCAAGGGGCTTTTCTTCAGGGCTGCTTTCCAGCTGGTCACTCCTCACGTGCCCTGTTGCCACAAGTTGTACCTCCCCGAGGGCAGGACTTGTCCCTTCCCCTTGGTACAATCTTGAGATTCCCCTCAAGCCGTTTCTGCAGCCCGCCCGGATCCCTCCGGATGGCTGCACGGCCTTCTGCTGCATCCGCTGCTCCTCCCAGTTTGGGATCCTGCATTGTCCTGTGAGGGTACGCTGTGTTCCGTCACCCAGAGCATCCTTGGGGCTCTTCTATGGGACTGGACCCACTTTTGTCTCCTGCAATGAGCCTGCAGGGTGGCTGCAGTTCTCCCACATTCAGGCAGAGCAGCAGATGTACAGAGGCACGAAGGGGCACAGGTGCCTCAGCTTTGCATTGTCTACATGTTGCCCTGAGTCATTTTCCAGGTGCAGGTGAAGTTGCTTCTTGGCACAGTTACAATTGTCCCCCTAACGCCTGCACTTGCTGATGGCCCTGCTAGTGTGTAAACATCTCATGCTGCCGTCTGAGTGTGGTCACTCAGCTTGCAGCCCTGTCTCTGAGCTTCGTTTCCCTTCCTCAGGGCCCACAAACTGAGTTTCACTCCCATAGCCTGATCTTGTGAATTGCTACGTATTAACAGCTTGAGGCTTTAATATTTCCAATCCCAACAGACTTCCCTGGTAACAATTCTAAGCACCACTGCATTTCTCTCTGTTCTTGGGTTCACCTCATGGCTTAGGTTGGAAAGGACCTTAAAGCCCACTCACATCCAGCCCTTTGCCATGGCCAGGGTCTCCATGCAGCCGCTCAGGCATCACGGGCTTCATCCATCTTGGCCTTGAAAGCCTTTGGGGTTGGGGCGCCCACACTTCTCTGGGCAGCAGTGCCAGGGCCTCACCGCCCTCTGAGTAAAGAAATTTCCCTTTGTGTGGAACCTGAATGTCCCTTGTTTTGCTTAAAACTGTTTCCACTTGTCCTGTCTCTATCTGGCAGTGGGAACAGTTGCTCTCCCTCCTGTTAAGCTCCCTTTAAATACTGGTAGACTTGGAATCCAGAACCAAGAGGTGTGAGATTTGCTTGTATGCATATCTGGGTGCAGGCTGAATGCCTGCATGGGCAGGTGAGCCTTACAGGCAGTAATGAGCCGCTTGGTGGGGCAGAGTCACTGCCATGATGGCAGGGGATGGCTGCAGGATGGGCTGGGCTGTGTGGCTGTGGGTTGGAATGCAAAAGGGAAGCTGCTTACAGCAATGGTGGGAATTACTGTCAATGAACACAGTATGAGTAGTAGGTAGAGCTGTAGGGTTTCCTGTTGGCTGTAAAAAGCAGAGAGATTTGCTGAGTCTAAGGCATGTGTAGAGTGGCACTCACATTATACACCTTGCCATTACAGCAACAGCAGTGATGAGATTTACATGAGAGAAGGAGATTTTTCTTACTTTCTGGGGGCAAAACCTGAAGGCAGATGTTTGGAAATGCTGTTACTCATCAATGATTACAAAAGAGGTTGCAGTAACAGAATGTCCAAGATTTTCCTACTTGTCCAAGGAATTCGGATGCCAGTCCTTGTGCTCAGTGCACTGAGTTAAATGCTTACCCTGTACGTTTAAGTTATGGCTCACAGTCGCACCTCCGACTGCTTTCTGGGAGGAACATAAGCCATGTCAGCACTCTCCTGGCTGACACAACTGTCTTGCTTCCAAGGGGCGATTGTCCGTGTGCTGCTGCACACAGTCTCAGGGTTCTGGGAGTAAAGTGCTGAAAAGTTGTGGCACCTGGGTGACTGAATCGTTTTCTTTTTGACAGTCTTAGGCTGTTCTATTCCCAGCCAGCAAAATCACCGCGGTTGTCCTACCTCAAAGCAGTGGCAACTCGTCTGCTTTGCGATTTTAGCAGCTCTTTTACAACCCTGCCCTCTTTAAGACAAATTGCCCCCAGCTACTCCAAAAGGAGGAGGCCAGAGCTGGGCTGGAAAGGAAGGAGAGCCCTAGAGGGCTTCCATGGAGCAGCCCTGAAGGAGAGCTGCCCCAGCAGCAGCCCTGAGGCTCAGCCCCGTGGGTGGCTGCTGCCGGGCAGGACAGGAGCCCTCAGCTCCTGGCAGAGGCTTTGCAAAGATGTAGGGCTCTGCATTCAGGGCTCACACAGGCCCCAAGCTGCAGATGTGCTCGTCCCAGCTGTAGGACTTCCTGTGGTTGCCTTCTTGTACCGCTTGTGGCTACTTCTAATTTTGACTGGTTACAATTAGAGTTGAAGCTGACACTGTAACAGATTTGTTGCTGTCGTTGCTCAGTGCTGTAGCTGTGATCGCGCTGGTATTTGGTAGCAGTGCTGGCAAAGCAAATGATATCCTGGTTCTTTTAGAATGAGGTTACCATACCCTAATTTATGTATGGTCACGATCAAATGTTATTAAAACTTCAGTAGTTGTAAATTCTTATATAATATATATATATAAATATTACTTTTGTCTTGTGTCTCAGTAGGCTCATGGGGTGAATTGCTGTGATGATTGAATTTAAGGCAATTTATGTTCTATTGAAAATGAAGTTAATATTCCAGCCACAGCTTTTTTGGAGAAGTCGACATTGCTGTTATAGGCTGAAGTAACATCTTGTATAGTACAAGTCAGTGTTTCACATAGTGATGTATCTGTCCCAATAATCTCTAGTTGGCCAAGAACAAAAATACAAGCACATGTATATAAAATTCAGTCATCATTGAAAGAAATGATGGGAAACCTACTGCATCCCTTGGCAATCTGCTTCAATTGGTTAAAATAAATTCTCCTAACACTTCTTCAGACCTTCATTCAGATAAGGTTGGAGTCATTTGAACCACCTGACTCATCACTTCTTTGCCTGGAAATGTTTTGCTGTTGCCAGCTGCTGCTCGGGTTGCTCTCATACTTAGTTTTAAACTTCACTGGGACGTCTCCTTCTCTGTGCAGCCTCTGGGGTTTTGTCCTGTTTGAAAAATCAGAGTATTTGATTGGATTTGCTAACAAAAAGCACATAAGATAAGCTCACAAAAGAAAACTGACTGCTTCTCAGTAACATTCTGAAGGTAGAAAAATGCCAGCTAACCCTAAATGCTGCTGCACAAATGCGTCTTGCTCAAAGTCTTGCTTGTGAATTTGATTTTTCATCTGTAAATAATCCACTGCTGTGGCACTGGCATTGATGCCCAGAGAATTTTAGAGGCCCCATTCCTGGTGGTGCCCAAGGCCAGGTTGGATGGGGCCCTGGGCATCCTGAGCTGGTTGGGGGGCACCCAGCCCACGGCACATATTTGGAACTGATTGATCTTCAAGGTCCCTTCCAACCCAAGCCATTCAGTGATGCTGTGATCAGTCCCAGGACCCCAGGCTGAACCTCACAGATTTTCTGGTTGGTGGCTCCACCAAGGAGGCTGACCTGGTTGCTGACTGCTTGCGGCTTGCCCTCTGCATCACAGTACATTGAGTTACCCAGCTGATCTGCAAGCTCACTGTGTGAATTTCTTCTTCCTTTTCTTAGCTGGTCACATCTCTTCCCAAAGCATAGAGGGGAAGCAAATGACTGCTCCACAGCACAGAGTTCAGTCTGTTTAGTTACTCCTCTTATACCCACCATTACCAGTCTCTGTGTTGATCAGTGGACATGGCAACAACATCTCCTTCATTCTAAAGTTGAGTAAATTATGACCTGAAAGTCTGGATATATTGTTTAATAGCTAGGTTTTAAAATGCTATTTTTGTGTGGGTGAAGCAAAATGGTATTTCTTTTCCTTGAGCACTACAATTCTAGAGCTAGAATAACCCATCAGTAAAGTATTTAAACCCATGAATTATATTGTGACCAAAATTGGTAGTCACTGCTACTGCATCCACATGAATTGCAGAACAGGAATACTTACATTAGCAGATGCAAGACCTGCCCAGTACAACATCTGCCAAAACATTAACAACGCTTTTATTTAACAATTTGGAACAAGGGATGCTCTGATGGGGTGTGCAGGCCAATGTGTGGGCTCTGCATAATGTGGCTCTGGTCTGATGTCCTCCCAAAGTGCCAGATGTGCTGCAGAGGCTCCACAGCCCTCAGCTGCTGAATGCTGAGGGGAGTGCTACCTGTGTTTGCAGTGTCCTGATGCCCACAAGATCCATGTGCCTAAATGCAGTTCTGGAGAGGGGCCAGGTGCTGGTTTTCAGCCTTCACATTCTCCTGTTGATGGGAATCAACAACAATAATGTTAGAGAATTCAGTGGAGATGCTGTAAATGAGTGAAGGAAGTCAGCGTGGGATAAAGATTTAAGGAGAAGTTGCTCATTTCAGTGCAAATGACAGACTGCAGCATCTCTAGGATCATGCCATTCCAGGGTACAGTAAAGACTGATTCAGCAGAAGAACCCATGATGGATGATAATGAATGCTTCTTTGCATAAGATTTTCATTTGCTAGAGAGAAACATTTATTATTGGTGAGTGATTGTGCGGTCTTCGATTTTTCATCTGTTATTTTCTAATCCACTGACAGATGTTAACGATTCAAAGTCCAGCTTTTCATAATCAACTGAAAGATCCTTTTCAGAGATGACTGGCATTCGGACAGGGTGGACATTCTGATCTGCCAGATTTGCTGGTAGTCTGGTTCAAACAGAAAAGCAGAAGAAAAAAAGAGAGGAGAGCAGGACTGGTGCAACCTGACAGCTCTTGGAAGTAACTCCAGCTTCTAAGTGACTTGGAGAACTGCTTTCCTTGGACCTTGGTGCCAATGCATGATACCTCTGCTTCTGTTGTTCCAGTCACCTCAGGCTGGCTGGTCCAGCAAAGATCAGCACAATTCTTGCAAGACCAGAGCTGAGCCAAGGCAGATTCTTGCGGCTTGAATGAGGGAATCTGACCTTACCTTTGTCTAAACCCATCTTTTTCAAAGAGACTTTGGTTGGTGCTCCAAAGCGACAGTGCTGCAGGTCAGGAATTGAGGGGGGGGACCTAAATGTAAAAAAACAACCTACCACCACTGAATCATAATCTTTAAATCAAACAAACAAAATGTGCTGAAGAATTTTTACGCTGTCTTTTGACTTTTAATCTTCTTACTCTCATGTCATACTCTCACTTTCATGGCTTTAAGAGGTGCTCTTTCCTTTAGACCTTACATCCATTCCATAGCTTATCCCTATCAGTAGGCAGTATCTAATTTATACACTCTTAATTAACACTGTGTGGAGTTTCCTCTTTGGTTGTGGTAGGAGCTTGGCTCCTTCACATGCACAGTCAGCCAGTTCTGCTTGAATTGGGCTGCTGCTGGCAGATCTGCAGCCCTTAAATCCAGGTGTCTTCAATCTAGCCAAGACTCACTGGGTATGATGCATTTCTTCCCCACCAGCGCTGGGTTCTTGAGCTTTGTCCAAAGATAGGCACTGTTAAAAAGAGAGAGTAGGAGGAGAAAGCGGTCAATTTCTGGCCTGGATACAGGCCACTCAGGAGCCCCTGTAGGTGTGAAATCTCAGAGCAGAGGGTTTGAGGTGGCTCTGGGCCACCAGATCCATGCCGGGATGGTAGGTATGTGTTGCGTTTTGGACCTACTGTGAATGGGAAAAGCTGGAGACCTGATGGCAAAGAAAAGAGTAAGATGAAGACCTCTGCCAGGGAACCCCAACAAGGGCAATGAGACAACAAAACACAAGGAAAGGGGCTTCTCCATCCCTTCACCAGTCTGGGATGCAGCATCCAACTCCAGCACATCTGAGATTTAAATCAATTTAAATGCCTTTAAACTAGAGGGGACAGTACGTGAATGGGGGCAAGATTAGTCACTCTGTTCTTGCCATCAGCAAAGGTCAGCTGGCCTCTGCTTGAGCAAAATGCCCCAGGAGCTTTGTGGTGCATGAGGAATATCTCAGCTCAAAACTGTTCATGCTCTGGTTCATTGCCAGTGCCCAAACACTCTGGGATGCCTGTGAAAAGGAACAAAGTAGGAGCTGGGGGGATTCTGGATCTGGGAGAGTGGAGGGTTAACGGTGGGACAGCATGAGTCCAAAACACAAAGCAAAGCAGTAAAGATATATCAGAAAAACAATGGTGTTTTCATATCCATCCAAAGCTGTTGGGATTTTTATTTAGTTAGTTAGTTAGTAAGTTTGATGGGAAGGGGAAGGGGAGGAGGCTCCTGATACCTCTATTCAGATGACTAAAGAGCTCATGTTAACATTCACTTTTTAAAACACAGCAATGGCCTGTGTGTAAAATGAGCTTTGAAGTGCAGAGCTGACAAACCCCAAGGGAAAGCATGTCTTTTATTAACAACTGCTGGTACACTTCAGGAACCTTATTTTAATGGTTAGTGAAAACGTTTTCTGTGAGAGAAAAAAATGAATCGCCAGGCTGAGAAATCCATTGGAAGGGGCAGCAGGGTCTGGTGACAACTTGCCCACATGCTTCTTTCTTCATCAGGGCTTGGAGAGGGAGGAGGACCAGCCTGTGATTGTAGCTGTTGAGTTGCAATAAAGAAGTCGTGGTATGATGCAGCTCCTTGTGTTGTAGGCTGGTGACGTGATAGATGTTCAGAGGAATATTTTCATAGAATCATAGAATCACCATGGTTGGAAAAGACCTAAAAGATCATCCAGTCCAACCAGTCCAATTTTCTTTATGTTCTTAAGCGCAGAAGTGACCTAAGGCCTGAGGCCGCCTTTGGATTTTGGTGGCATGATTGGTTCTGGTTCTTCAAAAAAGACCTGGTTTCTTCTGGAAAATGTTTTAGCAAAGAAGCAACAATACTGTGTTATTTATGCCTATGTTTAGCTTTATTTGAAACATGTTTTTATGATGCAGCAAATAGACCCAAATAGGAGATGTAGACCTTGTCTTCCTAAGACGATCTCCTTAATTAACCATAGTTTCAGCTGTCAGGAGTCCTTGGACCAAACACTGAAGCTTCCATCCAAAACCCTGGACCTCCCACTAGCTAACTGCTTACCTTGCAGGTGTCTCAACTTTAAACTTCTTATTAGAGAGATTCTTGTATTAAGGTCACAGCAGAGTAAATGGCTTGTCTAAGGCTGCAGAATGAGGTAGGTATCAATGATGCGATTAGACATTTGCAGTTCTTGGCTTTGAGATTTGGGGATCAGAGAATGGCTGATAGAGAATGAAATACGAGCACTGTGAATTTTTTATGTTGCAGTTCAAGTATATTTGGGCTACATTCATCAAAGGAATAACCGGGAGAGAGATTTGTCATTTGTAGAATCTTAATGAATACACGGCACCGATATTCATTATTTATCTCCTTTCACATGTTAATTAATAGTTCTACTGGCCATTTATGATTTTCTCCTATATTTATAGAAAGACATTGCTTCAAAAGTATTTAATTGTGCTGCTGTTTGTTACCTTTTGTCAAACTCAGTATTAGGGAGGACTTCATTTTGCTCTAACTTTTAAGCATACAACCAAAGGAAGAAAATGCCATATTTCTTTTGTTCCTTTGAGTCATGTCATAAGTTTGTGGTTTTCCTTCCCCCAAATGCTTTTTATGATGCGGCTGACATAAATTAGCCAAGGAAACTGGTGTTTCCTTGGTAGGAACCACTAGGGGACACCACCAGACGACTCATGAAGCAAACAGACACTGCTATAAGCAGCTGAAAAAGGGGTGGGAATGGGGGAAGTGCTGTTTCTTACCATCCTCTGGGGATGGATGGAGCTAATCCAGCATCTTATTGCCAGCCAGCAGATATGGGCTAGAAATGCACAGCTGTTTGCAACACATCGTCATCCTTACATCTTGTAACGCCAGAATGGATCTGCCTGGAGGAGCAATTTGCTGCTGAAGGATGGAGAAGGTCTCTGAGACTTTTCTGGCCACAGCAGTTTCACCTAGCTCAGAACCTGCAGCTGTTGGAGATTGACCTGACTTTCTTCTGAGGGTTCCCAAAGCATTAGCAGGCTTGAATGAAGTGATTCAGAAGAGGGTCTGGGTGGTGATATCTGACTTGGTCATAGGCTGAGACTGCATTAGCCTGGGATCAAGCTGCAAGCGTTATGTGAGAGCATGCTGGAACATGTGGAAGCAGAACACGGGCTAACCCAGGGACAATGTAAAAAACAAAAACATCTCTCCTTCATTGAGCTGTGGAGCCATGGGACAGGCTTCATGGGGATGTGCAGAGCTTCTGTTACAGACCTGGAGAAGCTCTGGGAGGTATACAGCAGATCTTCCCTGCAGGTTCTCCTTAAAGAAGTCATTTCAAGAGCCAGACAAGCTTTATAAACTATGAAATGACAGATTTAAAGGGAGAGTTACGATGTCAGCAGAGCAATTATGGCTGCAAGATAGCACCAATGTGAGCATTTACCCCATATGATGATGGTACCCAAAGCACCATCTATATAGGCATTTCTTCCCATTGTGAAAAACGGCAAACCACTCTCTGCACAGGGTTGGGGTTGCCCGACGAGAAGCGAGCACTGGGACTCTCTTAAGAAAGGTACTTTACTGCTATGGATAGGAATCAGTATTCTGCCTTGATGGAGGTGGATCCACCTCCATGGGTTCGTCCTGCAGCGGGATGTCCACCTCCATGGGCTCGACGCTGCTCTGTGGTGGATCGACATCCATCGGCTCAGGTTTGCTGCTGCTCCCCTGAAGCCGCGGCTTCTTTGGTGGAGGTGGATGGGTCCTCCTTCATAAGGGACAACATGAAAGGTGGGAAGGGACTCACCTCCAGCACTGCGTGTGGGTTTGAGTGTCACAATGTAAGAAGGGTATAAAGCTGTGAGAGAGCATCCAGAGGAGGGCTGCAGAGGTGAGGGACGGTCTGAGGGCTTCAGTGTGTTAGGGGCAGCTGAGGTCATTGTGTTTGCTGGGCTCAGAGCAGAGCAGGATGAGGGGAGGCCTCATGGTGACTGCAGGGAGTGGAGGGCAGCGCTGAGCTCTGCTGTCTGGGGATGGCAACATTGCTTGGGGGTACAGCACAGAGCTGTGTCAAGTGGGGGTCAGGGAAAGGGTCTGCCCCAGAGGGCAGTGGGCACAACCCCGAGCTACCAGAGCTCAGGGTATGGGTGCTGGGCTCGGTTATCCTATATAGATCCCCTCTGGCTTGGGTTGTTCAGTGATTCTGTGTAGAGATCAGGGCAAAAACTGCATTGATTGCTGAAGTTGTAACAGGATTTTTCTTTGTTTGGCTTTCTACTTCCCCATGTTATTCTCCGCATTGATATAGCTAAATGCTGAAAATGCAAGGTATTTCGGGGAATGGAAAAGCATATAGGAGAATGTTCCACTTATCTCCAAAATGAATTTTTAAGTGGTGCTGAGTTTGCTTTTGAAAACCTAATAGTACACATACGGAAGTACCTGCCTGCTATGGGCTGTTTTTAGTGCTAGAGGCTTTTCCCATCACTGATAGGTCTGTGATGAGGCTGAGGATATTTCTACAAATAATTTTAACCCAGTCCACCAATGAATGTTTCTGATTTTTTTTTTCCACCAAGATGGTTAAAATACGAACATATCCACTGTGCTTTTAATTAACTTGCTGAAAAGCTACACATTGGAAACATGTTTTTCCTTATTAGGATGAAAATATTTAGGTGGACGTTTAGGTGCTCAGATTTCCACTGGGAAAGTGCAAAGCGAGCCTTGGCGCAGTCCCTGCCTCGATGAGATTCGAATGCATCGAGCATTTTGCTTTAACCGAGGCTTTTTTAATTGATCTTTACCGTGTGTCTGTCACCCCTGTGCTGTTTGTTGCTCACCGACCTCAGCTTGTGAGCCGGGCTGTGCTTTTCTGAGCCTCTTCCTGTCGTGTCCTTCCGTGAGCCGAGCAGCAGGGGGGGACAGAGCCTTGCACACTGACACCGAGGAATGACAACCCTCCAAAGCTCCTTCCAGGAGAGGTGCTGGGGAACATCGAGTGCCAAATCCACGCCTGGGTGCCCCAAGGGGATCCACTCCTCCTGTCTGTGTCCCTTATAGCACCTCCATCACTTCATCCAGGACAAGATGCCTGTGTTTAAAGAAATAAGAACTAGAAAGCAACAACCACCTGCCTTTAAAACAACTGAGAGAACTGTAGGTTTGCTTGGTAAAGGAGAAGACTGAGTCTGTGTTGCAGACTTAGTTTCAAAGCTGATCAGTCTTCTCTTTCTTTCTCTACAAACAAAATGCTGTGTAATAATTGCTGTTTGTGTATAGGAGGATAAGTTTTCTCTCCAGTTCTGATCAGGTTCACTAAAAACTGGAATGCAGCAGATGCCCAGGTATTGAAGTTAATACTACTTGTCCAGGAGAAAAAACCACAGCTTTTGGCATTGAAAAGTAGGGGAAAAGCAAATTTGATGAGTATTTGGCTTTGTCAGTAGCTTGCTATGCATGACTGGAAGCTGAAAGGAAAACAAATATAATTATTTGTGTGAGATTGAATTTCATTTCCAACTGAAAATACAAAATCTGTCACCTGCACATGCACTGTAGGCTGTAGTTGTGGGACGCAGGATGCTGCAGCAGCAATGCTGGTGGGTACCCGAACCAATGTGAGACACTGCCACCTGTGTCCCCTAAAATGAAGGTCACCCATGTGGCAGCACTTGGCTCCCTCCCCAGAAGTGTAGAGAGGGGAAAAGTGGGTCCCTGTGCGTTTTGCACCTCAGGCAGCAAGCCTGCATTTGGCTGCTTGGCCAAGCCTGCTGGAGCAAAATCTCTAAGACCTTAAGATGTATGAATAACATTTGGCTTGAGTCCATTTCCTCAGTGCTGGACAGCTTGCTGCTGAATGAAGTTTTTTTTGACTCAGGTCCTCAGAGTCAGACCCTTGCCCAGATCCAGCTGTCCCTGGTAATTAAATTTTAATGCCTCAAGCTGGGAGTTTGCATTGGTGTTTTAAAAGAGGCTGTGAGCAGTCTGCTGTGGTCACCTGCAGGCTTTGAAGCTCTCATCTGCTGACAAGGGGAAGGTCTCATCTCCTTGGTCCCAGCTGAGCCGTTGTGAGGGTTCTCTAGCTCTAAAAGGAGAAGTAAGGGGATTCCTCTTGTGCAGGCAGGAGGGGCTAGAAAACTAACGAGGGTTTATTCTGGTGAAAAATGTGAGGCTGAGGAATGCAGTAAGTTTTCTTGAGATGGTCGTGAAGCAGTGAATCTCTGCCCTTGATATATGGGGCTGTTTGGGAGGATGAAGAGGAGATGCCCTCTCTCCCAGCACAGCCTCTGAGCAGAGCTCTCACATGCAAGCAGCTCTTGCAGCAAGCTCCGTGAGTGCAGCGTGAGCTATAAATAGGCTTTCTGCCACTTTGAGTCAAACGGTTCTTCCTCACATTGTGTTTTGATGATGGATTTAATTAGACTTTAGAGAGGTGGTAGTTGCTTGGGCTCTGCTTGTGTTGTGTTTTGGGAGCCTCATGCTCGTGGTGGCTCTGCCCTTGGCACCACTTGGCTACATGAAGGCACCTGTGCTGCCTGCTTTGTGGCAGCTGCTGATGCTCTCCAGCATGTGTCAGGAGGGGGCCCAGGGCCACCACAGCCCATTTGGGCAGCACATGGAACTGGAGCAGCACCAAGGCCAAGGGGAGCCATGGGGGGGCTCATGGATCCCCTCTGCTTTATGAACACATAGGGAGTGTTAGAGAGAGGTGCCTAGAAACCAACCACGCTGATCAGTGAGACTCTTCTCCTCCTCCTTAAACTGTTGCATTGTAATTACTGTGCAAACAGAAGGCCTGAGTAATTTTTCTGTGATTTTGTGGGTGTAAATTTAACAAGTCATTCCCATACGACTTCACTGGGAGGGAAGGCTTTTTCCTTTAAGTTTTTCTCCTTAACTGAGTGCTCTCAGTTTCTGTATGGGTGAAGTATCGATAGTTAACAACCTGAGTAAGAAACAGCTCTGAATAGAGATGACTAGCAGGGGCTGGCACTGCTGCCAGGCAAACTCTGTTTGCTGTAAGGATGTGAGAGCAACAGCAAATGTTTTCACAGATGCAGGCTGTGACCCAGCTCAAAGCACAAGCTCAGGGATGCCAAGTAGGTCTTGCAAGGCTTCTGAGAACCTTCTTGTCCCTGCCCAAACCATTGTGGCTAATGAGATCCAAAGGGACACTAACAATCAAATCCTGTATTTAAGTGCTGGGGTTCATATGAGGACCTGAGGGATGGCAGCACCGCGGTTTGCTTCTCCAGGGCTCTAGTAGCCAGAGTTTATTGACCTGGAGCACTGGTCTCTTTCTCATAAGCTGGGAGAGAATAAGTTATGATGGAAAGGTATCTTTGGGATTATTATTTCTGGCGTTAGCATATTGCACAAAAAATCATCCCAAGTCACGCTGATGTATTGTTAGAGAAGTTTCCATGGAATTCAATGAGATTCCCTCTTAGTTCATCACAATACTCCGATTTTTTCTGTTCGGCATTAAGCACAGCAACAAATCAGAGCAGATGTGGCTCAATGAAGCCACCCCACAGCTCAGGATGAGTGAGGTGGTTACAGACAGCTTTGAATATGTGTATGCTTGTGTGTCTGTTTGCAATATAGCCGAACAAACCTCCACTGCTGTTTGTGCTGCAGAACAGATGACTTGGAAAAGGCTCTTGAGTAAGTTATAAATTGTTTCCTGTCACGGTGCTGTCATCTTGTTCTACTGCTCCACTCCTTCCTATTGCATTTGTTTCCTTCCTCCTTACCTTTCCCTATATTAAAGCAAAGCTGAAAGCACCTGTGCTGGAGGGACCTATTGCTTTGCTCATGGAGTTGTTATTAAATCCCCCAGGTTTGGGCTGCCTGTTCTAACAAATAAACCAGAGCCCATTGCTGAGCAGCTGATTTTCTGCTGGTTGACTGAAGATGCTGTCTGAAGCAGTTTCTTCTTTTCTGTTTGTCATTTGTTTCCTGCATGTACGCTCTTTGGCATGACATGTCTTGCTGAGTGTTAAGACTGCCATAGACCTACCTCCACTGCCACAGTGGATGTTTTGTTCCAAGACCCATGTTATCCAAAATCAGGCTGGCTTGTCATTCTGAGGTCCCTCTGGAAAGCAGGTCATGCATGGTTGTTCCCACCAAGACCCAGGTGCCCCCTGGATTGTGTCAGTGTCCTTGATCAACTTTAATTTATTTGCTTTACTTGAACAAAGTCATTGTTGTCCCGACTTCTTTTTAATAGTTCATCAAGCTTTAAGCATTTTTAGTTTGAGCTTTAAATACATCTATCTGCCCTTTTATAAATACAAACCAACAAATATGAAAGCAACCTCTTTTCAGCTTCCATTTAATAGATGTACATTTTTCAATGGGAGAATTACATTAAATTTTTACTGATGAGCTTCATAGATGGGACGTGGCCAAGAAATTTGCCTGGCTTAAGTCCTGCTTGTGTTGCTTGTCCCACCTGTGAACTGAGTAGAGAAATAGGATGAGATGGTAAAGTGAGAAATGTTCCTCATACTGTTACATGCTGCTGTTATTTTCAGAGTTCTGGGACTTCACCCTGACATGTTCTGGATTTGAACGTCCCCAAGTCTGGAGGCCGCCTGCTGCCTGGTGTGGGCTTATCTCTGCAGGAGGTGAGCTGAAGTGCTCCGTACCATTGCCATGCCTTTTAAATGTAAGTGCAGAGCTCTCTTGTTCAGTGCCTTGGAAAATAACTGATGACAAAAGAGATTGGGTGTTTGGATAAGATAAGAATTAAATTGAAAATTTGTCCTGAAACAACAATGCTCTTGAACTGTTCAGGAGATGCAAAAAGTTGGGCTTGTTTTTAAAACAGTTTTTCTTTTAGTTTTCTTCATCTCCTGAAATTGTCTGTGCTGACGTTGGACACGAACACTAAAGCAATCAACAGCTCCAAACAGCACGGGGTGACAGTAAATTTGCCTCAGTAAGACTCCATCGTGGCAAACTTCCCTGTCTCTGTTTTGTCACGGCAAAACACCGCAGGAGGTGTGAGCACCACATGTGGCTGAAAGCCTTTGGAGATACTGCTATAATTTGTGAAGCAAGGCCTGACCCCCCAAGGCTGCTAATTTCCAAGAAGGACTCAAGCTGAAATGTTCATACTGTCCCGGCTTCTAAAGGCACTGAAATGTGCGCTCAGCTTTAAGAACATGCTTCCATTTACTTGAATGAGCAAAGTCAGTATAATTAACCATGTGCAAGTGTACGCCTGAAGAGGAATTACATGCTTCAGTCCTAGATCTGTATCTTTGAGCCTCCTTGCTTGGATGAATTGCAATTTATTCCTCTTGGACTGAGGCCTTGTGCCTTCCTCCTTGGAGACAATTCCCATAGTTCCTGTATAATTAGATTAGCTCTGCCTAGGCCTACCTACAACGGGCAGAATAAATTGTTTCTAACCTCCCCAGACCCCACTGAAAATGATACCTGTGGTCCCTCCGCATGGAAGCTTGTACTCAGAGAGATCACAGCGACAGAAAACAGCCTTTTTAAAATGAGGAGTTGTATAGTGGTAACAGCAGGACCAGTGAAGCTTAAGAGAAGAAGATGCATTAAATGAAATGGGTCCCTGTGAATTACCTGTATTGCCTGGGGCTCAAACTGGTATGCTTTGCATGGAGAGAAGCTGCTGGGATTCAGAGGGTGCTTTGCTCCAGCTCTTCTCATTTTGCAGTGAGTCTTTGGAATTCAGATTTTTTCCATTTTGCTTTCATTGTCTAAATCCACTGAACTAAAGTCCAGAAAACGGGATGTTCATTGGGATGTTGGGGTAGATACTGAGATGGTTGGCTCTTTGTTGCCTCTTGCTATTTATTTAGAAGAAATGGGAAGGAATGATGCATTTTCTGACAAGCCTGCCAGAAAATATACCCAGTAGGCACAAGCTGAGCAGCACAGGGCAATATGTGACAGTCCTAAATGTTGGTAAACAATTCACAGTTACCACATGATCAGAATGAGGTAGAAATTTAGTCTAGCACCAAATCAGGGTGTAAAAGGTAGGACATCAGTTGCAATATGCTAGTTAGTAATCAGGTACAAGTAAATGCATCTTGCTCAGGTTGTATTTCTAGTTAGCACACGGTGTGAAAATTAAAGAATTAGCATATTTGTGGCAAATAAAACATTATGCTTTCACGCAAGTGACTGTCCTTATTTAACGTCCTGCTTTTTATTTAGGGTAGCTGCAGAGACACATCCTATACGTGCTCAGTGGAGCCAGTTGAATTATATATTTAGAGTAATTAATCAGATAAATTCATGTCCATGAATAATCTGCATTCAGATCACGACCTTTACCAAGCTGTGCATTTTCCAGGGCTCCAAGCTTTCAGCTGATGCTGAGTAGAGACAAGAGGAGCACAGAGACATGTTTCATAATCTCCCTTGCTCCGGGAACAGTCTCATTTTAGGAGCAAGGCAGGAAAGCCTCAGACCCAGAGGATGCTCCAGGGAATGTTCTGAAATGGAAAGAGATATTTTTTTTTTTTCAGCACTGGGAAAAGTTGGATGGGAGGCAGCTGCTCCCAGCACTGCTGTTGCCTCTTATCCCTAAGCCTGGGCTGCCGAGGAGCCACTGTGCAAATGATGGATAGTTCTAGAGCGGTTACATTTTGTCTCTCAGTTGCTGGACTCTGGGAAATGAGGCAGGGCGGTGTATCCAGCTGATGTAGGTCCACATATGTTCATTCTCCAAAACAGCTGGTTGCTTACCCTGGCACTAACCTGACGGGAAAACACTACAGCAGCAGCTCACTGCTGATGGCAGCTCTTGCTGTGAGAGCTGAACTCATTTTGCACACCTTAGCGTGCGAGAGAGAAGAAGGTACAATTAAAATAGTGTGCCAGGCAGCATGGACAGAGCATAGAGGAATGCAGATGAGAGCTGCAAGCTGTTGTAAGCCTTGTAGGTTTTACTCCTGGTGCCAAAAATGAATAGGAAATAAAATAGCTGGAAAGCAACAGGGCTGTGTTGCTTCAGGAACAAGAATCAAGTCTGAGATTTCCATGCAGTAAATATTGCTAAGTGCCCTTGGCCACAACAGTCAGGAGATTTGAATCACCTTTCAGATACAGGTTTAAATAACTTTGTATTAGGACTGTAATAATGTAGCAGCTTGCGCCATGTTTCTCTAACAGCTATGAAGAAGTTAGGACCTTTGTCTCTTAATACTTGGTAAATTTGGTCCTAGTGGTTTTAAAAGTGCATTTTTAGTATTTTAGTATCATTTGCTTTCAGTAGTTTCACAGAGTTTTGTGCTGTTGTTGTGTAGAAATATTTTACTAATGCTGCAGCGTTCTTTGTCTGCTAATGGTCTTTAAAGCTGTAAGGTAAAGTTTTGTCTAACTCGCTGCTACTGTGGCAGGCTGCTTCTCCTCAGGTCCTCAGGCTCATGTGGGTGAGGGAGAACTGGTCCTGGAGCTGCTGAATTATTTGGCAGGGGTCACAGTGTGTTCAGCTCAGGGGCATTCAGTGCTCTGATAAACTAGGGCTTGGTGGAAGTGCTCATCTTGTGGGACTGGCAAGACAGCTTGGTCATGGGATTGGATCAGATATAAGCTCTTGTTACGACTTTGCTGTTCCCCCTTTGGATGAAAGCAGTGCCTCAGTTTCCCTGTCTGTAAAATGGGGTACTACTAATCTCACTGTATCAATTTCCAGAGTGTATATGAGAAGCTCAAAGCAAATGATGTTGTTCTGTAGGAAATGTCTGTGAAAGAAAATCGAGATGGCTACAAAGCACACTGTATACAGTGAGGTTTATTTGCTGTTTCGGCTTGTTCTTTCATCAGGCCATTGAACAATAGCCAAAGAATGGAGCAGATCATTTATTTTTGTACAGGATATTAATGTCCCCGTGTCTTTGAAGCCAATTAACTGGCAGCAGGTTTGTGGCAAAGAACAGAACAGTGCTGGTTTCTTCCTGTCGGAGCTTTTATGACCGTTGCAAAAGCGTGACTGAATGAGGCTTTCATTACTTCATTTATTTTTTATTTATTTTAGGCTGCTGAAGAATTAATGTGAATAATTTTCCCATTTTACCATCTGTTTTAGATTCTATCTCAAAGGGTTCCCAATGAGCACGGCACGTAAAATCACTTAAAAATGATCCTCTCCACATTTCCTGCACTCAGCAGTCTGCTAATGTGGCCAATAGATCTAGGTGATGGGACTGCATGATTTAGAGAGGATCATTAAGGTTATGATGAGCTGTGCAACTGTCTTGTTTATCCACAGTTCGCTGTTTCATTGCAGTGCCCCTTGTCACAAAAAGAATTTAACCATTTACAGAGCAGTGCCAGGAACATCCATCCGGGTGACTCTTCCACCTTGAATTCAAGGTGAGTTGCTCTACTGATTTCCATCTTATTTCCCTCATGGTTTGGATTGGAAATGGTGAGGAGCTCTGATGAGCTTCATGTAACTGATATGAGGTTAAGTGGCATTTCCACTGGCTTTCAAAGGGTTATGTGCAAACAGTCCTGGCTGTCCTGTCTCTGTAGTCTCTTGGATCCAAGGGTTTTGGCTTTCAATCTTCGCCTTGCACTCTGCCAAAACCTCTAGTCAGTGTTTGTGCTTTGGTGGTGCTCAGTGTGATGGATAAATTCTCACTTACCCTTCTAGGAGGAGGTGAAGAGGAAAGCTGAAGTCTTTAATCTGCCTGTGAACAAAAACAGCTTGTGGCGGATGTGAATGGCTGAGTAGCGATATGCAAGCTACCCTGAAAGTACACAGAATGGTCAGCTTTGGCACAGCAGCGCCGTACTGGCTGAAGGATGATTCACATATCTGAAAAATAAAAGGTATGTATCTTAATTTCCTTTCTTTTCTGCAAGTTTCAGGAGTGGAGGATCCCTGTGACCCCGCCAGCAGCGGTGTGTGCAGTTAGATCTATTGCTGTGGGTACAGTGTGATCGTAATGAGGTGATGTGGCACTGGGACTGCACCTTACTCATCTCCCGGCACTGTGAAAGTGGGAGAAGATGGATGTGCTGTTCCCTTGCCTCTTCCCTCCATGTTTTGTTTGCTGTTCAGAAGACATATGGGCAGCCATGTACACAAATACACACAGATCTCTCCCTGAAGAATGATGTCACGGCAGAGTTTTTTGAATGCAGAGTAAAATATGATAATGGCACGATTTCCTTCCTTCAAGCAAGAAAATGGTTGAGCAGATCTTCTGTTCTTATGAAAAGCCTGTGTGTCTATTACTTTCCTGGGAATTGGATATTTTTTATTTTCTTGAAATGGGCTGCTTTTCTCACTTTAAGAAAAATCATATTTTGACTGGCACACCATTTTTACCATGTTTTGTAATAGAATGCATAAGGAACTCTGAATGCTTTCACTTTTGATTTTATATATAGAAGGTCTTAGATTGCATTTTGAATTACTGCTGTCACTTAAATTAAAAGCAAACAAACAAACAAGAAAACCTCACAACCAACCACCCAAGCAAATAAAAAAGCCCTGCAAGCTTTTTATTTCTATAAACGTTTCTATTTACTTGCCCTTTCTTTAGTGCACCTGCAGGGCATTCTCCTCACCCTGACAATCCAGATGGTAATAGGAGTGTATGTAGCTGTATTTGAAAAACCACATCACCCAGCATTCAGTCACGCTCTCCCATCATAGTTTGCAAACCATATTCTGATGGCTGGTTGGTTAATGCTGACATAAATTTGCCACAAAAACCTGATGCAATCCCTCCGTGTTGAACAGGGTCTGTCCGTGGACTTACTGAACTGGGATATTTAAAGTACAGAAACAAAGAGGCCAAGATGAGAGTCTAGTTGGAAGCCCAGGCAATCCATGTTAGGTAGCAGAGTGGCAGCAGCCAGCCAGGTGTTGGCAGTGGGGTTGGATGTGGCTGTAACACATGGCCATGGGGGCACTGGAGTGAGGCCTTTCATTTCACATTAGGATTCTTCTAGTATTTGTTAGATAGAACAATATTAACCTTTTGAATTTATTTAGAAACTCATTAGTGCTTTTTCTATAGTCCATTCTTTTTCTGATTAGCTCTCCTCATTACAATTCAAATTTCTTTCTGCTACATTTACCACATTGTCCTGCTTTCTCTCATCTCTATTGTTGCTTGGCTTAATTTATTAAAGCAATGAAAAAGACAGGGAGGATGGCTGATGTAGCACCATTCCTAGGCCTCTGTGCTCTGGGAGGAGGAGAAGAGATGAGACCCCCTTGCGCTTGTCATGCCCAAGCTGGGGGTCCCTTCTCACACATGGGATGCAGTCTGGTCCTGTGTCATCATTTCATTCGCTCCCCAATCTAAGTTTTTTTTAATGGAATTCACTCTGAAAGTTGAATGTCTACACCAGAACTATGCACAGTGAACACCTCAGAACGTCTGGCAACCTGTTTTTAAGGTTATTTTGAAAACTAGCTGTGTATCTTTAGTAGCTATTTTTTTCCTTCTTCTTCTTTTTTCTTTTTATTGAGTTGTTCTTTTTCTCATTATCAAGATGCAAGTCTGGAAGCTTCTGTAATTGCTCCTGAGTTGGTAGAACTCCAGTGAATTATAAATTGACATTTTTGGTCAATTAGAAGAGACCTGAGCTGATCCCTGTGCTGAGGGGAAGGTGATGGGCAGATGCTAAACTTCACGTCTACGTTTAAATTTTTGACTGCTTTGCAAAATCTTTTCTGTTAGGAATGGATGTGTTTTGTCTTTTTTTTGTCCCTTAGCGTGGTGTTTGTTTCTCGAGAGTGATGCCGATACATCCCATGTGCTCATGATTAAAGGTGCAATATGCTTTTGACAGGAGGTGATTAAACGTAGTTGGATGATTGAAACCATCCCAATTCTTGCGGCTTTCTGATGGTTGGTGCGTTTGAGCATCTCACAAAGGTGAATGAACGTGTTTTCACAGCAGCTATCATCAAACAAGGAAGTGGCAAAGTGTGTTCTGTGAGGCACAAGGGAGCTAACTCACTTGGCAGAGGTTAGAGAGAGAGATTTTGGCAGAGGTACAAAGAGAAGCTAAATTTCTGAATTTCTAATCCAGTGCCTTAATCATAAAATCATCTTTTCTCTGCATTTTTTTTTCCTGCCTGTGGTAATTATAGTTTTGGCTGGTTTTGTGTCCTTTATAAAAACCTGTCTTTCACACATCTTGTGAAACTGAAAAAAAAAAGGAAGAAGATAAAACAATTGTAATTTTCCAAGTGTATAATTTTGGACTCCAGCAGAGGCCTAAAACAAGTAAGGTAATTATTCCACTCAGCTCAGCGCCGTTTGGAGAATTCGACTATTTTACGAATTATAGTTTTAAAGTAAGGCCCGTGAACTAGAAAAAGTTCAGCGAGCAACGTATGAAATAAGTGCTTGCAAGTATCAGCTGCAAGAGAAGAGATGCTGGCTGTAAGTCTTTGGCATGAAGGTGATTAGAGGAAGATGAGAAGATCATTCACGTGAAGGAGAGGAAGGAGAAGAAGAAAGATGTGATGATTTAGGGTATGGGGAGGTTGCCAAGGCATACTTTCTGGGCTGCGAACATTCCTGGTACAAGCTAAAGAAATAGACTTTCCCCAAGGATGAATTTGGCTTTGGGCAGTTGCAGGAGGTTGGGCAGGGGAGGCTGCCAAGAGGCGGTGGGGCCAGTGTCAGTGGAGTTGTTAAAGTCTAGACTAGACGTGCGTTTGTTAGTGATGGTTAATTAACTTGTTCCTGGCAATCAGCCACCAGGGCAGGAGGTGGACTTGATTTGCAAGTCTTGATTGCCAGGAAAGTCACCCGTTATTGCCTGAGAACTTCTGGCTTTCCGCTTTTTGCCTCAGTCCTGTGTTCCCTGTAAATCTTTGTATGATTTTTTTCTCTCTCCACAGGAGCTTCACCTCAAATAGAACCATTTTTTGTGCTTATTGTTATCAGTGTGATTAAACCTCCGCCCCTGTCTGAGGCTGCAGACTGGTGAACATCAGCCATTCTCAGAGACAGCAGAGCCAGAATTACCTGTGGCTGCAGAGGGGATCTGGGACAGTCTGGCTAAGGAGAGTGCAGTATGCTTGTAAGTGGGCTACAGAACATCTTCATTGTATTTCTTCTCAGTAGTTTCCAGGTGCTAACAGCCCTATTCCCAGGCAGTCCTACACTCTAGTTCACTTTGGAAGTTTGTTTCTCTCATTGTTTGTGTTCCTAGAGGCAGGAATCCAATGGAAGTTGCCATGAGTTTCCACTTGACCAGCATTGGATTGTTGTTTACTTTTAACCGAAGCAAATCAGGAAGAAGAAAGCAATAACCTTAATTGAATTTTACTACTTCCTTTACACAGAAACAAAAGGCAAGGCTGAGAGTGCTTCTAGCACGATGTTTACTATAGGAGGAAAGTCTCAGATAATGGGCCAGGCTGTGGCACAGACATGGAGAAGTCCTGGGGGGCTCAATGCTGTGATATTGCAGGAAGAGGTTGCTGGATCCGTGGTGAAGTTGTTGGGCTTGGGGTGTTTGAGGGGAGGATGGTGTGTTTTGCTGGGGGACAATCCCTTGTCAAAAGAGGGAGAGGTGACAAATCTGTGAGACGGGAGCAGTTGCAGATGTAGGAAGAGACTTAGGGGAGTGGATTGATGCTGAACCGGAGAGGAATAAAAGCAGGAGAATGACATTAGCATATAATTTCTGGCAGTTGTTTCAGCACATAATAACTTCAATTTAAAAGCTTCTAATTTCCCTCACTTTTGTGCCTTATTAAGCCTCCAACCTATATTTAATGGTGGGAATATCACTTTTTGCTTCCCTAATTGTATGCGTGCAATTGATCTATGTAACCTGCTGTATCTATGCTGGGATTTCTGAAGCATGTGAGGACACCCTGCGCCCTGGGATATGCAAAATTAACTCAGGCCCTCTCTTGCTTATGTTGTTTTATTCCTTTTCTTCCTTTTGTTGAAAGCACAGTAACAAATGAGTAAGTAATACTGGTTTTGTTGCATCTTACATATACGTAATGATTCCAGAGGTGTTTCCAGCTGCATGGCAGGTTTCTAACTGTGTGTAAATGTGTGTTTCACATTAATATATATATGTTTCACTATATAAATATATATATAAAAAAAGCACATATTTCATATTTTTATGGAACAAATTGTTTTAGCAATGACAAAGCTTGGGAAAATGCATCCTTTGGCAAGTTTTATTTGACTCCAGAGATTAGTCATGTTTTGCATAGGTTGGGCATTTCTATCCTCGCTGATCAATTAAGTGCCAACTTCTGCATTCATTTTCCTGTCTAGTTGTGCTGTTGATCTTTCCCAAGATACATATTTCTTTTCTGATTTGACTCACCCAGCTTCCTGAGAGAAAGTGCAGCTTATTCAAACTTTTCTAAATCTATTTATCCAGGCAAATATTTGGACACGTAAACCTGTGTTAAAATGCTAAGAAGTCTATCAGGGCAGGAGAGCAAACAAAATCTATGAGATTTAAAGCTGCTCCTCAGTGTGCTTTTTCTGGAAGTATTAATTGGCAAAGAGCAGTGTAGAAAATTGATGCATACAGGCAAATGCAGTGATTGAAAGCTTTGTTTTTGTCTGAGCTCCATTCTCCTAGCACTAAACTTATGCTTACTGTGCTATCAGATGCTTCGCCACAAAGGGGATTTGAGTTTAGGTAACTACATGTAGATCTGTGCCACTGCTTCAGTCTTTAAAAGCCAAGAGTTGTCACAAGCTGATGGCTGTGTAATGGATTCCTCAAAATCAGCTTGTATCACAGTCAAACCCGTCAAGTTCTGATGTTTTATCCTGAATAGATCTGGTGTCTGAAACATTCCCAAAGAGAATTGCTCATGCAGCTGCTGCTCAGCCCCGCTCTGTAGTGTGATGGAGGTGCCCGTGGAGCAGGGCTTGTTGCTGTGTTTGAACCCTCTTTCAGCAGGACAGGTGCTGAACCTGGAAGAGAAATGTTTGGGAGGAAGCATTGAACACTTTGCGCTGATCATAAATTCCAGCTTACATTTTGGTTGAGTTCAGTTCAACAGATTTTTCAATTGTGGCCTTCCAATATCTAAAGAGGAGCTGTAAGAAAGACTCTTTAGCAGGGTCTGCTATCATAGGACAAGGGGAAGTGATTTCAGACTAAAAGTGGGTAGATTTAGGTTAGATATAAGGAAAAAGTTTTTGACAGTGAGGATGGTGAGACACTGGCTCTGCCCAGGGGTGGTGCTGCCCCATCCCTGCAGATACCCAAGTTTGGGATGGACAGGGCTCTGAGCACTGATGGAGCTGCGGGTGTCCCTGTTCATTGCAGGGGACTTGGACCAGATGTTCTTTGAGGGTCCCTTCCAACTCAAATGATTCCTGACAATTATATGCTGTCATTGTGGAAAAGGCTTTAGGATCCTCCTGTTTCCCAAACAAGCCTGACCTCTAATTTCTGGAGACTTGTTCTCTAAACTGTTGTCCGAGGCTGCTTGAACCTGTATGGAGTGATGGGAGGTATAAATGGCCATGGGAGTGATAAGAAATTTAGCAACATTTCCTTGCTGCCAGGAATATAGATGTGAAAAAATGGAGTTTGTTCTCCTCTTTTGGTTTTACACTTTCAAACTGTCTGAACTGAAGTATTTCTTATTGATTCTGTGATGGAGGCAGAGGCCTGAATTCATGTGTTGTAGTTTTTATTTGCATTTTTGCTATAGTTAGTCTCATTTCCATGTTGCTAAAGGCCATTAGAGAGGAGTTGGATGACTTGTCTAGGTTCCTGCTTTTTGTAATTTTCCAAAGCTCTATACATAATAAATCAGGCACACATTTTCGCTTCTGCAATTAACTAATCCACAATGCAACAGAAGCGGTAGAATTGATTGAATATGTCAAGTTTTAAGCCCCAAGAAAAAAAAAAACAAACACAACAAAATAAGCCTATTTGTGCTGATGCTTCTCAGAATGGTTCTCATTCTTACACAGATCTAGCCATGAAATTAGGACATGTAAGGATTTTGCTACTACACCTCCCTCCAGTCAGTCCTACCTTGTGCTTGCAATGAACTTTTGATGTGAAAAGTCCAAATGCCGTCCAGCAGAAAAGCTATCAGAGACAATGTCTAGCATGGACGTCTCGACTTGCTAATTCTAACTGTTCCTTGGCAAGACCCCCTCTTTTTTCCTTTATGAAGACCCCTTGATCTCATTGCTTTGCTTTCCTTCCTTAACTAGGAGAACCTTACGCAAAGGAAACATTGCAGAAACCCCTCTGAAGCTGCTGACTGGCAGAGAGCGGGGTATTTAGTCTAACTCATACTAAGCTGCACTTCACAAAGAAGCTGATTTCGGTATCACCTCTTTTCTTAAATAGAATTTGAAAGTCCTTTCTTGCAAAATGGTCTCTGTTAGCACGGCATCTTAGAAATAAGCTTGCATACTTGGTTCTCTCTGTATCCCTGAGTATTCCTAGCTCACAAGCTGCTAAACTAGAAGCAGGTTACATAGACTGTTTTTGTAATTGCAGTGATTTAAGTCGTATCTTTGCTTGTGACATTTTACCCGACGAGTTTATCCCCATTTTTCCTTTGCACAGAAAGTTCAGAGTAATTTCTTATGTGGGTAATGCTCTGAGGTGCCTCTGCCCCTTGCTGGTCTGCTCAAGCCTGAATTCCTTATGCAATTCAGGCTCAGCTGGATTTTGCAGCCCTGCTTTGGAAAATGATGCCACAAAGACACTGCTCCAAAGGTGTACAGCTCTGTGAAATCAGCCTTACAGATGGGTGAAACCTATGGGCAAAATTTAAGGCCAGAGTGAACTGGTGGAACATGGGATTTTGGTTTTGTTTACAAGTTCCTAACAAAATTCCTTGGGACAAAACTCATGATACATTAGAACTCGCTCAGTTATTTTCCTGCAATTTTCTTCCTTCTAAGGAAGACAAGTTACTGCAGATGGAGTGCTGGAATCTTCCTTTCTTCCAGAGAAAGAGCATGGGCAGTCCCAGCTCTCTGTAATTGTTTCCCAGCTCCCTTGTACACCTGCAAAACATTGCCTGCAGCAGAACTTCAGAGACCATTAAAAGAACATTTTTTGCAGAGATGAGAGATTTTATGTCTATTTGGTGAATATAAGAATATTAATGGAATAAGGTATTAGTTGTCAGTAAAAGAACAGATGTGACTTTAACAGCATGTAAAGATACTGGAACATACAAAGTAGCTGGTGATGTTGAAAGCATAAAGCTCTAAAAATGCATAATTAAAACATACATTTGTGGAAAAGAAATTGAAGTATTCATCATTTTAGAAGATATTTCCTTGACTTTGTAGAGTCTTCTTGTTTTGAGTTGCGAATATATCACTGGTACTGGTTTCCGTCATCTCTTTGTACTTGTTTGCTACTTTCAGAACATGCTGGCTGGGCTGAAACACAGAATGGCTTCTACTGAAGATGTATGTGGAATCAGAGGGCTATTCCACACCTGTAAACTGGACAACCATCGTGGTAAGTGCCACACATTTTTGTGACCATAGTAGTAGATGACCACTGAGGAAAAGTTGAGGTAAGTTTTGCCTGGTCATGATGATGAAAACCAACCAATGACTTCAGCATTTAACACCAGCAAAGGTTAGGACACGAGGCACAGTAAATTTTCCTTTGGACTGTGCTTAGTTTAGTCCCTGTAGTGCTCTGCCACAGGTCTGCAGTGCACCCAGGGCCCTGACAAACTGTGCTTGCACTGCTGGCTCTGTGGATGTCACACAGATTTCTGATGAAGAAAGTACTTGTTTTTACCAGCATGAGTAACTGTCACAGGTCAGGTCAGGGAAGCAGGAGGCTGTTTCCTTGGGAGATGGTTTGTCTGCTCCTGGAATCATCCAGGCATGACTCACAGCTTTGCTTGGTTCTCCCTTTGCCCCCTCCGCACAATCCTTTGGCTGGCTGCTGCTGGGGGTGAGCGATGCACTAGGCTGGAAGGAGCAGCAGGTCAGGCTGTCTCACTCTAGCATGGGGCTGATGGGTGAAGGGCATGGATGAGGGGTGATGGGTGAGGTGCACGGATGAGACCTGCTCCCCAGACACCACAGCAGCTCATGCAGATGTTTCAGAGAGCAGGGAAGGTGAGCTCTCGTGTATGGGTTAGAGAGAATCATTCTGTCCATCCCATCTCATCAGTTTGGATGCATTCACTTAAAAATGTGATGTTCATGAGACAGGGCTTTCTTACAGTGCTTCTTCATACCGAAAGAAATGTCAGAAATCCCACGTAAGCAGGAGATGAGATGAGAAAGCCCTTCACCTGATCTTGTAGTCAGTAGAGAAGGTGAAAAGGCCACAGCCTCTTCCCTGTCAGAGCAGAGCTGCTGGCAGGACCTCTGCCCTTACCTGACCTCTTACCATGGTGATGGAACTGCAGACAGAATGATGGACAGCATGAGCATAATCCATCCTGATAAGGTTTTCTGAGCCTGTATGTTTGAGTAGTGATAACAGAATCTGTGTGAGCCTGTGGAAACCAGCAGGAGTTTGTTCCTATGGACTTAGGCCCAGATTTCGCCCCATGGTGTTTCAATTTTTTGGTTCCTTTTTGCTTAGAGAACTGCAGTGGAGGCTGCCATGGGCAGCCCGTCCCCCAGCTGGCCTCACATCTCTAAAATATACAAGGAAGATGTGCTGGAAAGAAATAGCAGTAGCATCCTCCTAGTGAGCTGCCATAAACCTATGTGTCTCTTGGAGCTTAAAGCAATGTTACATGTGAAAAAATATCAGCAAATGCCTTTCCAAAGGCAGTCAGACAGTGTTGCTCCTTATTGGCTCGGATCTTTGTTGCCTGGGGCTATCTGAGTCATTCCTCTTGCTAAAGTGCAAGGATGATTTCCTCTCTTTAAGCGTGAGAGGCTTATGCTCAGAAGATGCATTTATGAAGGACTGAAAGGCACTTAGTTTGGCTGTATGGCAAATGGCAGCTTGGCGTTACCATTGCTTCATTGCCTTAAGGTGGTTCTTACAAGGCAGCTCCATCACAGCTCTTGCTGCTGCTAGAAGTCCAAGCCCAGGTCTTTGCACTCTGATGTGCTGCAAAATGTCTGTACCAACTGCTGCTGTGCTGGTAACAAACATCTTGTGAAGAAGAGCTTTCCCCCCCCCTACCCCCCCAACCAGTCTTACTAGATTTCACTTGTGTGGGTATTTGCCCATATATTTTAGTGACTCAAAGAAGATCTAATATTGCAACAAGGAGTATCAAGAATGTGATAAGGAAGGACAAGATGCTTGGGCAGCGTAGTTTGATGCCCAGCAGAATAAATGTGGGGTTGGAATGGGGCTGAGTGAGGGGTCTGTCCTGTCAGCCTGTCCTCATACTAATGAAAATCAGTTTTGTGCACAGTCCCTCTGAGAGACGTTCCTCTGCAAGCCTGGGTGCATTGCTTTTGTGCTCCAAACCTTTGCTGTGCTCCCAAATTGGCAAGGCTATTTTGGATGTCGGTAGCTATTGAGGGCAGAGCAAAGCAAGGCTTGTAGGGAGAGGCAAAACCTTTCATTAATTGAGGATATATGACTGGGGACAGAAAAAAAAATGAAAGCATTTTTGACAGAGAAGCCTGTCCCTGTTATACACAGCAGGCTGCCTCTTAGGACAAGGTTATCCTGCTAGTGGGACTCTGGGAGATGGGCAGGTAACAACAGCAGCCAGACTGGTTTGCCATCAATAGCATCCAGCCTGCTTTTCCTGAGAATGTTTTTCCTTCAATCTCTTTTCCACTTCAGCCTTAAAAATGGTTGGAAAATTAGATTTTATTGATGGAAGAATTGCACATGAGGCTTTGCTTTCACCCACGTCTTCTATGGAAATAAGTCTGCCGCAACCTGACTCCTTTTTCTGGTGGCGCTAATCCTTTTTGGGTTGGTTACTCAGTGTTAACTGAAAAAGAATAACAACTTTGTGCAAAGTGGGGCTGTCCCTGAGCAAGCTATTTTATAGGAAACTCCTTTATTTTAGTGGTGGTTGTTTGTGGGGGGCGGAGGGGAATATTTCACTGCAAAACATCCATCCAGTCTTGATTTGATTTTTGCCTTTCCTCAGTTTGGCTCCAACTCAGATTATTTGCTGTGCCCCCTTCCTCTCCATCTGCCACTCTCTAATGGGAAATAAATCTCTAGGCTCTTCTGTTCCTTACCTTCCTGCTCTTGCTGACTTGCTGCTGGAGATCAAACAGCTTCTTTCATAAAAAAATAAATGTGCCATGTATGTATTTTTTTCCCCCAGAATCCCTTTTGACTGTGTGAGATACAGAAATGCTAATTAAAAAAATAGCAATCAGGGGTTTAAGGAAGCAAAAATCCTTCCATTCCTAACTACAGTAAAGATAGGATATTTTCTTCAACAGAGGCTATAGATGCCTTGGCATCTCTTGTCCTTACAATCCAGACAGCCCTTTTTGAGAGCATATGTTCATCACTGTTGAGTTGCTGCAGGTTACTGCCAATACCTGAGTGAATTGTCTGGCCATGATATCCCCTCTCCCCAGTGAGCACATCCCCTCTTGGCACACTTGGTGGAAGCAGTGCCAGATTGCAGCATGACGGGACAGGTTCACAGATCCATGTGTTCTTGCTTGCAGGCAGCAGGAAGATGGGACACAGTTGGGTGCACCTGTAAGGAGTAGGAAGGTGTTGTTCCACATTAAACCCTTGTCAGTGCAGAGCTGCACTTGAGGTTGTCTTACTTGCATCTCCCACAGGAGGATGAGGTCCAGGCAGCACGGCATGACTTCAGCTGGGGCAGATGATCCAACAGCTCCTGAAAGCATTGTGGCTGCATGAACCAAACATAACTGTGGTACTAATACTGGCCATGGGAGCTGAGGTTCTGTCAGGGTTCAAAGATGGATAGAACACATTGCAACCTTTCAGGCTGCTGTATGTTTTAACCTTCCTGGCTCTTCAGTGGCTCAGGAATGATTTTCATCTCTCCTGAACGTTTCCATCTGCTATCAAAGACAGTGAGCCACGCTGCAAGCGTGGAATGAAATACAAGGGGAGAAGGAAAAAGGCATTTGATTCCTGTCAGGTAGATGGAAACTTGTTTTTTCTCCTTTTCTTCCTTGCCTCCTGGAGAACACACCGTATGTAGAAGGTGACCTTTTGTCTCTTTCCTCCCCACCCGAGCAGAAAGCGATTCAGCTGACACATCCGATGACAGATAGATACCAGCATGAGCAAATTGTGCTTGAACTTGCTCCAGAGAAAATTGTTAGCAGGCACGGGCACGGGCTGGGCTGTGTTAGGGAGAGCACAGATCATAGTCAAATGTTTGTGTCATTTGCAAACGCTGCTGTGAGGGGACGTGGAGGGGGTGAGCAGATGAGTGTTTTGAACTCTGAAGGTTACTGTGGAAATTGTGAAATAAGGCTTTTCGTGCTCGACTTCTGAGGGAGATTTTTCTACTTGGGGATAGTTCAGGTGAAATCAAACTTAATTCCAGCCATTTGGATTGTTTCTTTCATCTTCCGCTTTATTGATTTGATTTATATTTTTGCTTTTAAAGTTGATTTCTTGTTGATTTTTTTCTGCTCTCCTTGCAAAAGGTCCCGAAGTGTCAATTTTCAGAAAGGCTTTGGTTAGTGTGGATGCTGTTTTCCTGGTAGAAGAAGCAAAGAAGAGCAGATTAAAAAACAAACAAACCATTTTAAAGCTGTAGAATCTAATGATGACAACAAAACTCTGATCACAACTCCCAAATGTAAAAAAGGAAATTTAAATGCAAGCATTTTGAAAGCGTACCCAAATGGCATTTCCGGGCTGATCGATATGAAAGGCCCTGGTAACTCATTAATTCACTGGGTTTTAATGAAGAATTGTGTGTCCTGGCCACCTCTGTCATTCTGTCTCTCGTGCCTTCCTGCATCCTGCCAATGGACAAGTCTGAACCCTGCCAAGTTTTGTCTACTGTGCAGTGTGGACTTCCTTTCCTGTTCTTGTTTTAAAAGATGGAAAATCTCTTTCCTCTCTCTGTGTCTGTGCCTGCCATGGTGATCTCATGCCCATCCATCCCTTGACCTCAGAAAGACTGGCATTTAAAGGACAAGCAGTGCTCACTCATCCTTCAGCAGCATCTCTCTCTCTGCTAGTTGCCTGTGGGATCTGTTCAGGCCACATCTATTAGAAACCTGGCCTGTGCAGCCCAGAAGACAGTGAGAGATGGATGGTGCTGGCGTGCGGCCACTTTGGAGGACAGAGCCGGATCAGCCTGCTGGGGAAAGGCGCAGACAAATGGAGCCTGCAGGACAAGCATGCCATTACCTTGTTTGCCAAACTCATTACAGAGGAGTTGCAAAGTTCCAGTATGCTGCCCCTGGCCTCTGAGACAAAGCTGTCAGTTCATTTGTGAATAATTCCAGGCCATGTTCAGGTAGGAGAAAGTGGAGCTTTTGATGGGGTTAGTTTGCTTGGCACAGCTGACACCAGGGACTGTGTTCTCTTATGTGGTGGCTTGATGGACAGAACAGCCTCTAGCAGGGGTTAGATGGGAGCACAAGGCACCCTGGCTGTTCTGCCCTGAACCCTGCATGTCCCATGGCCACATCCTCAGCCCTTGTGTGCTGATCCCTGCTGATTCTTGAAAAACACCGAGCACAAGTGTGGGAGACTGAGCCAAATCTGATCTTACACTGTTATCATTAAAAGCCAGCAAAATCCATAGCGTTATAAAAACCTTTTCTCTCAACAGAGAAATAGAGCTGTCTTTGGATTACTTGGTGAAATGTCTGTATCTGAGATACAGGATGCTATTTTGGCCTTGGCAAATTGGTTAAAGTCCAATTACAATTTCTCAGGAAGGTGCATGACCGCAGCTTAAGAGTGAATCCAGGTAAAATTCCTTTATAAGACATAAAAAGCTTCAACAACAGCTGAAAAAAGGAACAGCTAGTAGTGTCAAGCTATACCATTCTAGGCCCCAAAGCTGCTGCTTCATATTCCTAAGAGCAGTCTCTTGGCATTGACCCACTGTAGCTTTTTGGGACACAGGGCTTTGTGTTCTGGTATCCCCAGCCTGCTGTGCTTTGTGCTTTGATGTCTGTGAGGAAAGTTTATGTGGGCCGGCAGCTTTTGAGGCAGCGTGTGCAGATTTACTGTATTAGCAGCAGCCATGGGTTTGCCATTGCTAAGGTGGTCCCAGCACTTGCAGCCAGAGCCAGTAGCTAGGGGAGCTGCTTAAGGGACAGAGGAATGCACCGAAACACTGATAACAGCCATGAAGGCTTGTTTGGAGGACTCACCTCTGTGATGGGCTGTTTTCGGAAATGACACATTGATATTGAAAGCCTTAAATGTTCCTCAGGCAGGCTGACAAAAACTGCACACTTGTCCTCAGGCTGCTCAGGGCTCCTCTCAACTAATGAAAAATGATTTTATTTGGTTCTTTCACTGCTGCTGCTGCTGCTGTGGAAAAACAACCCATACTCACAGTGCACCAGAGGGCTGTAGACGTGTCTCCTGTCCTCTGGGGCTTTTCTGGGTGCACCCTACCCCCTTGCTATGGTTCTGAGCCTGGTGCCATGTGCTGACTGTCATTTCTCCATCAAGCAGCTCTTTGTTACCTGGCACGCAGTGTGCTGCAGGTGGAGATGGAAGCTCCAGCCCCAGAGAGGAATAATGCTGACCCACATCAGTACCAGCTCCACACACCCAGCAGGGATCAGGTGCTCTGGGTTTTGCTCCCAACCTGTGTTACACATCCTCCACTTCATTCCATGTCTGTATGGTCCTTCACAGACACTGTGTGGGATTCAGATTCACTGCTCCTAACTGTGCTTCTCTGTGGTGCCTGAGCTTTGTAGTCGGGATTTGATTTTATTTAAGAGTGACCCAGAAGCATCATCCATCCTCTTGTTTTCCAGTCAGAGAACTGAGGCACAGAAGAGCTGTGAAAAAGTTCCACTGAGGTTTCTTGTTTCTGAACTTGAAAATTGATGAGACTGATTATTTATTTGTTTACAGCATTCATCTCTCGAGCTGATTTTCACGGCCTTTGGTACGTTCACATCTACAAATCTGGCTCTGGATATCTCAAATTGTGAAACAATTTACCATGGAAAAGGTAAGTCCTTGTTTATCTCAAGATTTTGTTATAAATGGCATCAGGGTCATCTTCCCATTAGAGTCCTGATCCATGGCCAGAACAACCCCCTGCTGTGCTGAAGGAAGGACCCAGAGCCCTGCTGTGAAATGCTTCTGACAATTAGCAGTGATTTGGAAGGTGTTGTTGCCCTCCTGTATTTGGCTCAGTGTCTATTCCTCAAAGCCCAGTTAAGCACGGGGGCTTTGGTGAGTGTTGTATGGGACTACAGTTCCATTTTGAGACATTCAAACAGAACTTCACTGCCTAAACCCAGGGATGATAAATGGGAATTTTGTCAAAATCTTGTTACTGAAACTGCTGGCTTAAGCTTATAATGTTTCCTGTCTGATTATGTATATGGTTGGAGAGATAATTTACTCTGTAATTAACTGCTTGACTGTTTGCCCTTGCCAATCTTCCTTCCCTATGTTGTCTTTTATGACAAGAGGCTTAGTTTTTCCATGTGCATTTCTCTTTCATTTGTGTTGCTGCTCCAAGACACCACATCGCTTGTTGATGTTTCAGAAGGTGGCTGATACAGTCTACCTGGTTGCAGTGATCTGTGCCATGTTGTTAATGTTGTTGGGCCACTGAGGCATAGACTTTGCTGGTCATTGTTTTTTTTTTTCTTCTCTCAAGCCAGGTTCTTGCTTGAATTTTGTGCATTCAGTGCCCTGTGGAGTCTGGGTTGAACCAGAACAGGGATTTCAAATGCCCTGGGACTTCCGTGATAGCCGGGGGTAGCCAATGGAAGATGATGGCAGGACAGAACACTGTAGCTCAGTACTCTTCTCCCTTCTCAAACTCCAACATATGTTTTTTAAAACCAATCTCTTTGAAGCCTATCCAGCCTCTTGCCCTTGTTCCTCTCTAGCTTCTCTCCTCTCTGAGCCTGATCATATCACTACTTCCTTCCTCAGCTGCTTCTCCTGTGTCTGGCTTTCAGCTGCTCCAGGCTATGATGAGCCACCACTCATGCCTGCCACCAATTTCAAAGGATTTCTTGAACATCAGTATCATTTGGAATGCTTTTATCCAAAGGTGTATTGTCTACAGAAGGGCTCCTGTGAGTTGGAAGGCACTAGGTGGCATTTTCAAAATGGTCTGTGTAGCATAGGATCTCAGGTCCCAGTGAACATCAGTAAAGAAGGGTGTCTTGGTCATTGATGTGCTATTTGAAGTCGTTGCCTGCTGTCTTAAATGGAGGCAAATGATGAAACACCAGTATGCAAAGGTTTGCATTTCTGTCCTGTTGTCCAAACCAGAAAATTATCTGTTTATGTGGACAGCACAGCTGTCAGCTATAGTTGACAGCTATAGACTATGGGTTATGTGGAAATGAAGCTGCTCTAGAACTGTTTCATTGTAGACTAAAATAGCTAAAAGCCTCTCTCTGCCCCAACACCAGTCACACTCCATCAATGAAGCTCAGCACTGCAGGTTGTGAGCCAGTGAGAGGGCTGATTCAACATCTGAGCAGGTGGAGCAGAGGATGGCTAGAAACCTTCCAGCTATGGGAAATCTGAGTCATGGAAGCCATTGGATAAATTTAAATACATTATTCTAGCTTGGAGGAGGAAACCATCTGGGTAAATAGAGGGACACATGTATCTAACTAAGGGAAGAGCCCTTTCACATGACAGAAGAACTGTCTTGAGCCTGAAAATCTGGCAGACCTGAGATAAAAAAGATCAGTTTGCATGTTGCTGATTTAATGATGTGTGCATTGCAAGAATCCAGCTATGGGAAATAAGATTCAAACATTTAAAAAAAAAAAAAAAAAAGATAAAATGAACTTTGCTGGTATTTGCCAGCTGTATGAAGCAGGAAGGCCTGGAAATTTCATCAGAACATCACATTATAAAATCTGGTTTAAAGATTTTTGAAGAGATCTTGTGTTTGAATTCCAAATTCCATGACAGCTCTGTTTTAAACAAAAAGCTGGGAAAGTCATGGGAACATCTCTCTGTGGTTGGATTGCAGTGAGCTGAGGCTGGTAAGGTGGTCTGGCTTTTAACTTGGTTTAGAGTTAATGCTCTGCTCTGCAACCTGGCTTATCTCTGTGGGTTGAGGGTAATGGCCAGGGGGCTGAGTGGTCTCCTTGTGTCTACACCACTGCCACAAGGTGCAGGGCAATCAGCCTGGAGCTGTCTCTTGTCACTGGCTTCAAGTGACGTGCAAGTTGGAAGGAAAGATAAAGATTCCATGAAGTTATCTGCTTCAAACTATGCAGAGACCCATGGGGCTTCCTCCCTACCTTGGCTACAGACAATAATGGTAATCTGAAGTTTTAATGTATTGTTTTACAGGCATAGATCTCCAAGTCCTGTGGTATGGGCTCATCATTGCCATCTTACAGATGGGATTGCTGAAGCATAAAGAATTGAAATGACTTCCCTGGAATCATTAGGTGGGCAAATGGCAGGGCTAAAAATAGAGTCCCAGTATCCAGCCATTCAAGCAAGCCATCGCCATTCCTAACTCAGAGGAAGGGTGCCAATGAACTTAGTTAAAGCAGGTAATAACTATTCAACTGCATGCAATACTAAGTCCTCTTGGTAAGACGTCTTCCCAAGTACTCCACCCAAATCATTCCGATAACACAACACTGTTTTTGGAGAAATATATTGACAGAAAATACAGTGAGCCACATATGGCTGTACTGTCCGTCAGTCATAAGAACCCTAATACATTCAGAAGTTCCAAATGCCTTTTAAAGCTAATGGTCTGTGCACTAATAGCTCCTGGCCCTGGCATCCAGGCTAGCAGCTGGTGCCACTAATTGGTAGCCCCGAGGATGAGCACGTGTGTGGTAGGCAGGCGACTGGATTTCAGGAGCAGCAAAAGGATTGGGACTTCTGCCTTGCTAATCCTGCCGTTTGGCGTGCTCTTTAATCAAGATGAAAAGTCAAGAGACCGCGAGGGGCTAACAAACAACAGCTTTGGCCGATTACAGGAGCCCAGCTCACGCAGACCTGACAGGCATCGCCTGGAACGGGCAGGCCAGTAACAGCTTGTAAACCCACCCCAGCTGCAGCTGCTCTTCTTCCCCAGTGGTGTCTGCCGGACAATGCTGGAAATAGCATCAGAAGATAATGTCTGTCTGGCCTTTTTGGGGACGCAGGATCTGTTATTTGAGGGGTGGATGTCAAGTCGTATAAACGCATCCAAACATCTCTGGCTAAGCCCAGCAGAAGTAAACAGGCTGCATGACATGGGTCTGAGAAATCATTAGCATCGCTCTTCCTCTTCTCCTCTCTGTTCTCTGCCCTGTGCAGTGACAATGCTTATGCTGTGACAACCAAGGATTTGTAGACCCCAGTACCAGACAGATCCCAAAGCTCTTTCTGTCCTTCCATTTAATCTGTCTTGATGGATCCAGATCATACAAAGCATCACAGTGAGATACTGAAAGAGTTCACCAGCTCTAAGTAATCTCATGATTAACCTTCCCACCACTCCCCAGAAATATCCTTTCCCAATACGTTTGTGTCTGAGACTGAACCTTGCTCCAGATGGCAGTGGGCTGAGATGAAATTTTACTGCAGTCAGAGCTCACGGATATACAAAAGAATAAAAATGTGCAAAATCACAATGACAAGGTTGTTCGGGTACCTTGTGATGTTCCAGCGTTAGAGAAATCCATGCTTAATGTGCCTGCATGGCAAGGTAAACTAAAGACCATATAATACTATTATAGCAGAAGGACAAAACTCGTGTTTTCTGGCCTCCTTGTGTCTGAGCATTACGACATGCTTTTACACATGTTGCTTAGTCACTGGATGCTGAAGAGTTCAGGATGAAGTCTTCTTATGATTTGGTTACTACAAAACTTGGGGTACTGCCTCCACATTACTTATACTTTCATTGGACCATGCAGTGATCCAGAGCACTGTGGTTATTCGTACATGGCGTACATGGAGGAGGAAGATCTCACTGTTCTTTCTTCTGCTGCTGTAGAGGAGTCTGTTCTGCTGCTGTAGAGGAGTCTGTTTGTTTTCCTAGTCATGAGACTGAGTGCGAGGTGGAGGACGAAAGCCCCTTCCAGAAGGCAAATAGGAGCTATGTATAGACTTTGTTTCACGCAATGACAGGATGAGAATCTGGCATTTGGAGTGCTGGGGTGAGCTGCTCATCTTGGGCAAAGCAGGCACCAGTGGGTGGTGTCTTGTGAGCTCAAGGGGGAGTAAGGAAGCACTTCCCACTTGTGAGATGTGCTGCAGTGCTTTGTGTGTGTGGTGGCAAGGATGTCTCATGAGGGCTGAAGCCCTAACTGGGACAACTGGGAGCTGGTAGAGTTCTCAAATTCACCTCTTCCTCTCCCCAAAACCACCTTTTCCCCAGCTTGTTTTTAATGTCCTATTTCCAATCCCAGAGTACGTTGGAGTGTTTGAACTTAAGAAGCATACCCTGTTCTATTCAGTGTGGGACTTCTCAATAGGTTAGCTGCATCTCAATACAGCATCATCTTACAGCATGATCTGCAGCAGTGCATTGAGGTTTAGAGCCTTGTATATTAAACATGCCAGCAGATACTTCTCACAATAGCTGCCTCCTCTTTCTCCATGAATGAATAATGCAGGGAGTTCCAGATCATCTGTTCCTGTCATTGCTACTGCATATTGATATAGTCACAAGGACTAACTGTTAAAGAGCAAAACATGCGAGGATGTTCCCTGACCTTTCCCTTCTCCCCACCAATAAATCCTGTTTTTTTCTCTGTGGAGGCAACAAGTACTGTCTGCTGGCAGCAGTGTTCTGGTGATCTGGATGCAATCAAGCACAGGGCTGAGTACTTCTCAGGCAGATCACATTAGTGTTGGATCTCTGTGATCCTCTTTTGTACCAAACAGCAAAATTGAATTCCCCTTCCTGTCTCTGATCTGTCTTACATCACTGTAGGGTACAAGTATCCTCCACCAGGCACAGCCCCACCTGCAGTGCTGTAGGAAGACACAAAGGGGGCTGTAAGGGATTTGGGGGTGTTTCAGTCCAGCCTGTAGAACTGAACCACAGGGGGTTCAAAATCTGAGTTTCTGGAGGGGGCAAACAGCCGTATGCCTCCTATAACAGCTTTCCTTGCTGAACAGGTGGGAGGGAGCTGTGAGACAACCCTCTCTTACTTACCAAAGATTCCGGCCCATCTGGGGGCCTGCAGGTGACAGAAGTGAAGTGGATGACACTGCACCCCTTTGCACTGCTGTCCGTGCCGATAGGGCTGGCCCTCCTGGATGCTCATGTATGTGTTAGGAAGAGTGGATCCTGAGGTCCCTGCTGCAGCTGGCAGGCACAGCCACCACCTGTCTGCATGGGCAGATGCTGGCAGTTGCTATTGCAATGCTCCACTTCCCCTCTCCCTGGAAGCCACAGTGGAGCACTGCCTCCTATTCCAAACACCATTTTATCACAGCTCCTCCTTCAGCCTGTTGTTTTCTCAGCGTGGATGGCAGTGACACGAGTTTGGCTCAGGGTGAGTCTTCCTTCTTTGTGCCTTGCTGTGGGTGAGCAAGAGGAGATCCACATCTTGTTAGGCAGAAAAGGGACCTCACTGGGGAATACACACTGGCACCCACAGGCAGAGCCATGGTGAGGGTGCTGGGAGCCAGAACCCAGCTGGGTGGAAGTGATGGTGGCTACTTGTAGAGAGGCACTGCAGGACTTTATGAAACAATGAGGACAAGGACTGAGTCTTCCAGAGCTCTTCCAGGCACTGGTACACTATAGCCCCCAGACAGATGTAATTAATGAGACACCCTGCTTTATGTAATAACGTGTGTTGTGTGACTCACCCTAATGAACAAAAACAACGCCACGTGTTTCCTAATGGGACTTCTAGTCCTCATGTCCCTGTGTTTAGTATGAATTATTCAAGGCATCAGGAGGGATCTGTGAGTAATGACATCTCTGCTCATTCTGTCTCACCTCAGATGACTCCAGGAGTCTGGTTGCAGTTTGGGTCTGTTTTGGTCCTTCGACAAGATCTGCAGATTTCTTCAAACCTTTGCTCTCTGCTTTTGTTTAGCTCTTGATTGCGTCTGCCAGAAAAGGAAGAAAAGCAAGTTAGCTTTTAAATCTAAGGACAGTAGCAATATTCACAACAGGGTCTTATTCATGCAAGTGTGTGAAGAGTGTGCAAGGTGTGTACAAGAGCCTTCTGTAATTCATGCTCCTGGACCTCACAGGTCTGCTCCGTTTTGCTGTAGGTAGAAAGTCCTGACTCGTGGCAATCCAAGCTTCAGACAAAGGTGGTTGGAGCACTGTGGTCATAAACTCCATCACAGATTGGCTATCAGCAGGATGGAGGTAGGCAGAATGGATGGGAAGTTCCAGCTGCCATACAGTGCATGACCTGCTGCAGACCCAGCAGCTCGATGAGTCCAAGGCTGGTGCTTCTCTTGCAATAAGAAGAGTTCACTGAGGAAGGAAAAAAGATGAAGAGAGGAAGCACAGGACTTACAGGACTTGGGCTTTGGCGTTCAGAGGAATGAGTAGAACAAATGGCTCCAATGGGTGGGGATTTTGGTAACCACTTCAATTTCGTGGTAGTTCTCTTTTTTATTTGATTACTGTTATTAAACTTGTTGTGTTCACTTTTCACTCAGTGCCTTGAGGTTGCACCGTGCTCTGGATTTTGTGTAAAGCCATTCTTCTAGCGGCAGCCTTGGAACAGAGAGCCTGAAGGAGACTTTAAGAAGATTAAAGATTGCTTCAAGAGAATGAATGAGAGCAGACAGCCAGTATTTCCCAGAGCTAAGAGCTGGTGCGGAGCCTTAGCGCTTTGTTGCAGCTCTGAATCTGCCATTGCCAATGGCCAAAGGGGATAAAACTGAACATCTGCCATCTGTGACTTTTGACCTGAGAGGGACGATCCTCCTTATTCCAGGGAATGAAGCTCTGATTTAAAGCACTTCATGCCCTTCTTTTGCTGATATGAGAAAGGCACAGATGTTAGGGTCAGGCTTCAGTTTTAAGGAGCCTGCTTTTGATTACAAGCCTACAATAGAGCCATGGAAAGGAAAACTGTTTCTCTTGAAGGAGATGAGTTAGGCGGCTTTTGTGGAAGCAAAACCAAGGGGATGAATGTTGCAGTGCTGCAGTGAGGGGCAAGCTGCACTTCCACTATACACAAGTGTCTCCAGTTCTCAGCCTTCTCTTTGTTTTGGTGCACATTACCTAAATCCTAAAATATCCAGCCTGGGCAGCATTGGGACAAAGCAGTTAAGGAGACAATGCCTCTTCTCAGGAGGCTGTTGGAAATGGTTGAGGTAACCAGGTGTGGTGGGATATTTTTATTCTCTCCCAAACAGGAGGATTTAAGAGAACTTCAGAAAACAGAGCTAACATTATTTTTAAGTACAACAGTTTAAATAGTTCAGGATTTTTTAATTGCCATCATATACCAAACGTTTCAAAGACCTATCCCCTTTATCTCACTCTTAATGTCCCTGTATAGTTGTAATTACAGAGTAAATGGATAGCCAGAAGCTACCTAAGAAAAGACTCACCAGTGCTGAGGTTTTCAATCAAGGTGAATGCTCACCAATATTGAGTCTCACCACAAAAAACTCCACAAAGGAGTAATTTCCAGAAAGAGATGCTGCCTTAGTGGTGGTCAGCCCTTAAATGGGATCTAGGAGAGGTGAAGTCAAGCTCCACCCCTCTGAAGATCACACCCGAATTACCTTCATCTGTGCTCCTGCAGCTGACTAATCGCTTGCCTCAAGTGGTTAATCAGAGGTTCAGGCTGTGATCAACAGTTTCCCTTACAGTCCCCAGGGAGACATCAAAGCAGAAGCCAATGGGATTGGTGTGTCACAGGTGGGGACAAGGACACATTCTGGATGGCAGTGTGCCATTTGGCTGTGGTTAGCTATCACTAGCAGTCCAGCCTGGAAGCAGTATGAGGTTATAGCAGGAGAGGAATGAGGAAAGTGGTAGAAGTTGCTCTATTTTCCTAGCAGCACTGAACCCATGCTAGCAAGGAGTGGCTCCATAGAACCATTAAGCTTCGGCAGTCATATTCATACATCCTTCTGTTCTCACTTTCTCATTCCTCTTTACTTTAAAATTAAAAAAGAAAGAAAACAACCCCTTAAGAAAATAATGTGTTTGCTCATATAGTTTAGAAGAATAAAACAACTACATTAGCAAGACTCATATTAATTCCTGGCATCATTTTCCCCATTAGGAAAAGGTATGTCATAACTTCTATAACAGACTGAAAATGCTTTGTCCAATTGATTGATTTTTCTCTGTGTACAGTGATGTATAGTGACAACAATGCAAAGATGATACAAGAGAGCCAGTGATAGATATTTCAAAGGTTATTTAAAGGACTCACTCAATAGAGGCCTTCAGTCTGCCGAAAAACACTGAGGCAATCTCTACCAAGGAGTGATCTCAAAGAGATGCTGCTTGAGTGGTGGTCAGCCCTTAAATGAGGTCTAGAGGAGGTGGAGTCAAGCTTCATCCCTTCCTGGAGGACAGCTGAATTACCCTTACCTGTGCTCCCACAGCTGACCCGACACTTGCTTCAGCTGATTAATCAGAGGTTCAGGCTGTGATCACCCATTTCCCATACACTCCGTGATTTAACAGGTATTTGTTGGAGATGCCTTGACTGTGTTCCCCTGAAAACAATCAGACCATATGGGATATCATATGAAGACAATCCCCCCCAAAACTCAAAGACATTAAGAACAGAGTTCTGCTAAAACACGATTGCTAATTCTTCCCAGGATGCAAAGCTTAAAAACAATTAGATGGAGGCACAAATTGCGCAAGCAAATCCATTTCCATGTGCAAAATTTTCTGTTAGCAATTGCAAATTGGACAGCAAGTTGAAATTCTCCCCAGTGGAGAAGAGGAAAGCACAAAGGCTTCTGCCCCTCTCAAATCTTGTTTGTCTCTGAGGTACTTACAGAACCCTCATTAATGAAGTATTTAAGCTTGTTACAACCTTATTGCAGCCCCTGAGAATAACATTCATTTCACAGCATAAAGTGAAGTGCAGGAGCTGTGTTAACACATTCTGTGGCTCAGCTGTCCTGGGAGCAACAGACTGCAGCATCCTCAGCCTCAAATCTGCACATCCATCATTGCCCTCCTGGGTAGGCTGTACTGCAGGTCCCATCTGCTGTGGTAGAAGGCAATGGGGTTTAAGATCCTGGGTCCGTGTCACCTCCACCAACTTCAGCCTTCAAGTACATGGGAATGCAGCCTCCCACCCTGTGCTCAATCTGGTTTCAGGTCCCCAAAAACTCAGGTAAAGGGTTATGATGGAGGTCCTTGGGTCCTTCTGCACAATGAGGGCTCTCTGGCATGGACTGCCAGTAGAGGCAACGCTCAGGACACAGCGTGCTGGTCTAGATGACTCAAGGGAGTTTTTTCCTATTCCCTATAGCTATCCATCCTCCTTTCATGAAAATCTGAGCTCATCCCTGAAGTGAGCTGTTTGGGGGCAGTTTTCACCCTGTTGATGATTGCCTTCTTGCTTTTGATAATGCAGGTGGCTGCATATGAATTGATACGGAGGAAGAAACCCCTAATTTGCTGCATCCTTTGCCTTTTCAAGTCATGACCAATGGAGATGTTTAAAAGTCATGGCTCAGAGGTACCTGGTAAGTAAATTATCTAAATACAGTGCTTTTTTTTGTTGTTGTTGTTGTATCTATTAGATGAAATGTTAGATAGTTTAAATGAAAACCTGAAAACAACGTAGCAAAGATGGAACACTCAGGTTGGTGACCTCACTTAGAAGTCAGAAAGTTTTGTGTTTGTCCCACATTTCTTCTCTGGGCTGCTTTGAAAGCTCAGAATTGAGTAACATCTTTAAATACCATTTCATTTTCATATCAGGCATGTATTTAACAATAAATTGAACGTGAATTTACAACACTTAGAGTTCATCAAGGATTTCAGTCCTGAGATTTTCTACCCAGAGGGATAAGGATGGCAGTGGAACAGAAAGGAGAAGCTGGCATGGAAGGGAAGTACAGGCTGGATGTAGAAACACCTGAATGCTACACAGACAGACCAAATTAAAATGCTTGTTAAGGAGAAAGTTTCCTATAGGGTGAGCTGGGAGCTGTCATGGTAGGATGCCCCATGCTGGCGCCATTCAGATGGCTTCTTGTCTCTAATAGGCACAATGTGATATTCACCCAAATCCCACAGCAACCTTGGGCTATGAAATTAAGCAAGTCCGAAGAATGCAGTGGGGAGAGTAAATGAGGAGAGTCCTTGGAACTATTTATTGCTGTGGAATATGTGCTTTTTGGAATATGATGATGAAGAATGTAAAATAAATTATTAGCAGGCCAGAAATCAATTTCCTTCCGCACACAGTTATTCTTGGCCATGATAATCCCTCCTCTCAATAATTTTAAAACTCAAAAATTGGTTCAAACTTTGTTCCTCACTGGGAATATATGTCACTACGAGGCACTGGAAATCTTCTTTACCGCTTTCCCATAAAGACCAGTTGACAAATATATGAACCATCATGGGAATAGGAAAGTTTATTTATATTTTTCAAGACATACTTAAGATCAGTTCCCCCCCTTCCTCCAACCTGGGCACGTCTTTTTCTTCTGAACTTTCTGCTGATGCCTGGGAGGGAAATAAGGGAACAGGAAGAACAAATGGGGTGCTGGCAGCAGAGCTGCACGTGGTTCTTGTTGGGGGGTTGGGGTCAGTTGTGAGCATCATTTGTGTATGGCTGTTCTTGTGTCTGTCCATCCCAGTTTGTAGGCAGCAGTGAGTGGGGGCTCTGAATGCTTCTCCATAGCTTTATTTTACACCATTTTATGGCTCTGGGTTGCTGTGAGTAAGGGGATTGAAAATGACTTTACTATAGTTCAGACTAGAGCTCACAAGAAGTTTGTTATCAAACTCACCATTGTGGTAATTAGGGGTAATCAACTGTTTCTGGATGCAGAAAATGCATTTTCTGTAAAAAGATCAATTTTTCCATGGAAAAAAATTGATTTTAAAGGAAACACATAGACGTTTCTGTTTTGTCAAGAAGATTTAAACGAAACACATCATTCCTGCCTGGCGGATTCAGATCAAACTATCTCGGCATGTTAAGCCAAATCAAAACATGTCATTTTCAGTTAATTCAAGGTTTTTCTCTACTGGCCAGAGCTGGCCTAGTGCCTCAGGAGCTGACGTTCAATGCCTGGGTGCTGTGTGAGCTATTGTACCCTTGAGGCACAGACAGCCCTGGAGGCTGGCTGGGAGGGCAGAGGGATGGCAGCGGACTGTGGGCTGGTGGTGTTCAGGCTGAATGCCTGTGCAAGAGAGGTGAGCTGCTGGGCTGCTGCAACAGCTCAACAAGGCACAGCAGAACCTTTTTGATTTATGTGTGTAGAAATGTTTCTAAACAAGGCACATTAAGGTAATCAGATCTTCTGATGAATGGGATCTTGGGTTTGCAATGTTCTCTGACACTTGCCTATGACTCACATTTAATTTCCCTTTGCTTTGCACAATGCTCCTGAGGTGCTGCACCTCCTGGACTGAGCTGCACTGGATGGACTAGGAGTGGCCATCTGCCTTTTTTACTTGCAAAAATTGAATCCCTTTGAGCATAGTCAAACTCTTCTTTTTTAATCTCTTCATCTGCATTAGTTTCTTGAGTTCCATCCTTGATCATTAGGTTTGTGCAGTGTTCATGGTGCTTGCAACACAACCATCTGCACTGCTAGTGATTGATATCTGACGGTCAGAATAAATTCTCTGTATCTGTTAGGCTGATAAATTCAGATCTACCACTGTTAGGCTTCTGCAAGTGAGTGAGGGCCTCTGGATCTCCATGAATGTGCACAAATATGAATCTGAAGCATCACCATCCCTGAACAGGAGTACGGACTCAATGATCCTTATGGGTCCCTTCCAACTTTGGATTTTCCATGATTCTGTGATTTTATGAGTTCAGTTGAACAAGTCTATGTAATCAAGCAAAAGCTTCTCCTTATAAACATGATTTGTAAATGCTGATTACATTCAACTGAGATGCGAAACATCCATTGACTTTAATCCAAGCTTTGGCCCAGGTGAGGAGCAAAGCTCATAGAGCTGCTCATGGATTTTCCTCACATTGAAGTGTTAAAGTTGAGAAGGACTGGGGTGTCTGGTACCCACTGGGATTGCTTGGTAAGAATGGTGTTGCTTTCCCTTCCCTTCCCTTCCCTTCCAGTCCTGCTGAGTGTGATTAAAGACAGGTCAGGAAGGGCTGCCTGCTAATAATTCTATAGAGGAAATCTCTTGCATTATTCATCAGACATATATGGCCTATTCTAGGAAGAGAGAAAATAGAGAAGCACCTTTGGTTGTATTGTAACATCTGCGAGTACAGCTGGTTCTTTTTCTGTGTTCCACTTATTATGAGCAATTTGTATGTTTTCTTCTCCATCTTCAGTTAAAAAAAAAGAAAAAGAAAAAGAAAATTCTCTAAAGAGAAGGAACTTGCAAAGCTTGTTATTACCAGGGCAAAACTCCCACTCCTCCTGTAGAGATGGGAACTGCCAAGCTCTTGTTCAGCCTTGGCTGTAATACCTACTATCATTTCTCAGCCTTCACGTAATCAGGTAATTTAATATAATTCCTCTACTTTCAATCAAGCCTGGTGAGCAGATGTCAGGATTCAACCCCTGGGTTTTGTCTGCTGCCGCAGCCTGGTTCCAGCACTCACGGCAGAGCCCAGCTCTGCTCACCCTGCTGCTCTGGGTGGGATGGGGGCCCGGGGCTGTACAGCTCCACCTGGATAGGAATGGAGATAAGCACCTTCCTCCTTAAAGGATGGAAGCAAAAAGGTTGGCAGTGTTCTACGAGCAGTGTGTGAGCAGTTGCTGTTTCACAGCCGCAGTATTGCCATGCTGTGTCTCAGCTGATGAGAAAGATAGGGATGAAGGAGAACAGATGTTGAGAACAGATAAATAGGAATGAAGGAGAACAGATGTTGGGATTTTGTATGAGATTTGTTCTGTCTTGATTCATAAGTTTGGCCAGCATATGCAATGACCACATTTCTCCTGTCTCTGAGTAGCAACACTGACCCTACTGAAGACGTGAGGCTTAACCCACAAATATCCACAGAGTGTTTTGATGAAAATAGCAAGAAAATGTTTGTTTTTGCTATTAGGCAAGATTTTAGCATCCCTTCCCAGGCAGCTGCTCCAGAAATAACACTTTGTTTTTGAAACATAGAAAGCCTTGTGTGCACTGCCTATATACGGCAGAACCAGCTTTTCGTGGGAAGCTGAGTCCATCAGCATCCTTTAGGATCTGAGACCAGCACCACTGCTGCTGCAGAACTGGGCCCTAAACAACAGCAACAGGGAAGGAGATGAGCATGTTTCTGAGTTGCTTTTGTTCTGTGTGTTCATGTCCCAAGGGATGGTCCAGCTGCTCCCTGGTGCCCGATATTGTGCTTAGAGGACTGGCCATGACTGAGGCTTGCTCTAACACTTCCCTTCCCTCTCTCCTCAAGGCAAGGAGATGAGCGATTGATTCTCAGCTCTGATAGCCATTGTCTCCTCCTGCAGGTTCGTGAAGTGCAACATGGGCTCAAGCTTGTCTGAACCTTGATGATAAGCTCTCCTTGTTAAAAGCTATTATATTTGTTACTAGCTGAGTATAATTCTGCCTGACTACCGCAGTTCCCCTCTGCATGTAATTGAATTCATATTCATCATAAAGCAATGAAAAATAAATTGTGTGTGTGTTTTTTCCCCCTCATAAAGCAAGGCATGCCGCTGGCTCTGCCTTCTCTGTAATCTTCCCTTTTGCAATGTATTGTAATAGAATTCATGGGAACAGAACAGTTGAAATAGATTGTGCATTTTTGACCCACCTAGCAGAAAGAGAGCTTTATTTCAATGCCGAGGAGGAATTGATTAATTCAGTTTTCTTCAGGGGAAAGCTAAAACCTTAGTTTGAGATGCTTCAGTGCCAAAGAAGAGAGCTTGCTCAGCTGGAAGCTAAGGTGGTATTGCAGAGGTCACTAATCGGTTGTTTTGAGTCTTAGGTCTTAAAGGCTTTATGTAGAGTTTCTGACTTCAAGCCTCAGTGGCTCTTGTGTTTCCAACAGATGAAGATTTTTAAAAGACCTAAAGACCTGTTAAAATTACAGAATCATTAAGATCAGAAAAGACCACTGAGATCATCAAGTCCAACCCCAGTCCATCCCACACCTCCAAGGATGGTGACTCCCCCACCTTCCTGGGCAGCTGAGTCACTGCATCGACACTCTTTCAGAGAAGAAATTTTTCCTAATATCCAGCCTTAACCCTGTGATCAGTGCTGGTGGGATCAGCTCAAGGAACTCATTAGCCAACAGTTACTGGCTATCACCAAGGCAATGACACCAGATGGATGTGAAGGAGATGTGCCCTGGAGACCATGCTCTCAAGATACTTCAAAGCTCAGGTCACAGGACATTGTTGTAAAGGGTGTTCATGTCCTGAGGCCTTGTTCCTGCACTGGGACTGATGGTCCTTTTCTCTACCAAATAGACATCATCCTCTGAAGGAGATGGCAAAATATTGATGCCTCCTAAATTCTTTTAAAAATGCTCTTGCTTGCATGGCAGTAGGTTGGCGGGCAGCTGGCCAGCTGGAACCCTTTCACCACCCATCTTTGTATCACCTTTTCTTTTGTTTTCCTGCATTTTATAGGATCCAGAAAGCAGGATCGTACTGTGCCTGTGAGTGGGGCCGCTACTGTGCTGCAAAAGCCCATCAGAAAGGTTCTGACAGGAAGAAAATATGTTTTCTGCAGCCCCTGGCTTCCTGCCAGCTGCACGATCGCTGCTGCGGAGACAGACTAGCCCAGATGGTCCTAATACATCATAATATTAGTGAGTTTTGTTCAACAAAGGGTTCAAATGTCTTTCCAGTTAATTATTAATTTCATTACAGTGAAATCATTAATTACATTTTAATACTGAAAGACGTGGCTTCTGCAGTTTATGAAATGTGAATCGGGGAAAAGAAAGGAAGAGGAATTCAGTGGTAATGAATCCTGAGAGCCCTATGAGTGTGCCTGGGGAGCAGGGAAGGCTGTGGTTCTCTGTGGACGTCCACTTCTCCCCTTGTCCTTTCTCTTCTGCTTGCTCCCAGCTTGTACTGACAAGCAGTATAGAATCACAGAATCATAAAATCATTGAGGTTGGAAACACCCCTAAGATCATCTAGGCCAGCCATCAACCCATGCCTGTTGCCCATGTATCAGCTCTAGACCGTGTCACTCAATATGACATCTATCCTTGAACACCTCTGGGGATGGTGACTCCACCAGTTCCCTGGGCAGCCTGTGCTGCCTGTGCCTGAGCAGTGGGATGTGGATGACAGGCACGGCAGGCATGCGAGCAGCACTGTGCTACTGCTGCCCTTCATAGGATGAAATCTCCATGCTAAATCAATGACAGCTGCACATCAGAAATTCCATATCCTTCCCTAACTTAAACCAGGTTGGCTGCCCTCCAGAAAAGCCCTTCTTTATTGCACTGAAACCTCCCTGAAGTGAAGCAAAGCTAAGAAGTGTAGAGCCAGGTTAGTCTGTGAGCTCCTGAGGAAGACCTCTGCCACAGATGATCACTGTACCCATGGTTCAGGGGAGGAACATCTTTCTCTGCCACTACTCTGAATGACGGTACTCAACCATATGATGGGATGAGGAGGGTTAAGACTTGACTGTGCTATGAGATGATACAAGCAGCACATCCTCTGGGGACCAGGACTGTGTCACCTTTGCTCTGGGCAGTTTGCTCTGGTGGCTGTGTCATACCCAAGGGAAGAGCTGAGGCTGCAATGATATAATTACAGTCAGCAACTGTTAAAATAATTCATCTGTTTTCTGCTTTATGAGAGAAGTCGCAAATTAAAACCTGCAAAAAGGAAATCTGATGCATGACACAGTAACCCTACTGGGCATTTGACAGTCTTCTCTAAATTAGAAGTGTGTTTTGAAGGCTGTTCCTTGGAGTATTGTATTCTGCATAAATACTGTCTCTGTTTTCACCCTTCTAGTTCTGATATTTCTATAGCTTGGTAGGTAGGAGTTTCCTCAGGTCAGAATCCCATCTCTGCCACTGCAGCAGCCTTGAGATGGGGCATGAGAAAGGCAGGGGGAGATCTGGCAGAGGGAAAGGCAATGCCAATATGCAGATGTTAAATAACATGTAGGAACTGTCATCATAGAGGATTTCTTACACAGTTCTTTCAGAGCATATCTTTTAAATGTGTCGTTTATTCCTTGTTTTACTGAAGGGGAAACTGAGGAGAAGAGGCAAAATAACTCTATTGTCTGTGAAAGGCAATGGGGAAGGGAGCTCAGATCCCCTATGTCCCTCTCCAACATTCCATCTGTTAGATGTTGTTAGCTCCTGGTTCCTGTGCTTTCTGTACACGTGAGGGTTCTTCTAAAACCATTATTTCTGTATTTGTTCTTTCCTCACAGATCCTGCTATTTCTGTCTCTACAGCTTTTGAGATAACATCATCAAAACAATGCAGTGCTCAGGTGAGATCACGCCATTGGCTTTTACAACAGCGTGTTGATATGGGCATCCAAATGCCCTTCTAGTTTTGATTCCTTTGTGCTGTCTCATGTCGGTGCAGTGTTTTTTCCAATAGCTTGCAATTAGTGGAGACCCCATCAGTAGATCTTTATTGTTTTCAAGAAATATTGGGGTAAAAAAAGAAAAGAAAATGCATTCAAGCACTGACTGTTCCCTGTTCTAACTGACGATGGCAATCTCACCCTCCTCTCAGTAACAGCAAAAAGGACAGATATTTGAACTGATAACTTTAGAAGGGGTGATCAAGAATGCACACAGGTGCATACAAACATGTATATCTTTGCATATAATGAGACTTTTAAAAATAATTCCTCCTTCAGTTTTTCATCTCATTCGCCTCCCTTGCCAATGGGAGTTCCATCTGTGCCTGTCTGTAGGCTTCAAGCTAACCAGCAGATTTATCTGTGCCCGTGGAAGCCCTTGAAGTGCTCTCCAGACCCAGCTGAGCTTGAAAAAGCCTTGTTTGAGACCTTGTGGGGTTGCTTTGGAATCTGGAGGGTAGAGATGCAGAAGGTAGGATCCACAGGGATCTGTCTACGCTACTGGTGTAGGGGAATGTTGCAAATGGCCACCAGACATGGAGTACTGAGATCTTCAACAGAGTGAATACAAAACCAGGCTGCAAGGAAGAAGGCATTTCAATATCCTTCTTTTATCCCCAGCAATTGGGTGCTTCCAGCACTGCTGTGCATCAGAGAACACCTATGAAAATCCAGAATGTGAGCTGGTAAAAAGCAGCAGGAGCCCTGAGGTCCATCTCCTGCACACTGCAGCGGTAAAGGGAATTACAACAAAGTCAGTTGTTGGCCTTCCAAGGTTGGTTGAGTTTGATGCTTAGGAGGTAGTGACAGAGCACCTGGGTTTTCCCATGATGTCACCAGATGGATTAACTTTAAAACATGGGAAAATAGCCAACCTGATCCTCCTACTCTCACCTCACCAGCCATGTACAGGCACCTGGCTTATGTACAGGCACCTGGCTTCCACAGCAGCATGAAGAAACCCACACGTATCCTCAGATACTGATTGCATCCCTGATCCGTTTGGTCAGCCTCTGAATGCCACTTCCCCTTGCTTGAGTCATTTAATCACCGCTGCCAATCAGCACTATTGAGCAGAGCAACAATAAGTCTCAAAGCTCAATCATCTTCACAATGGTCTCACTGTCAGCCCATGTGCCTTCCTGCAGGGCAGAATTACTGTAGATGAGATGCAGGGTGGTTTTGTAATTGAAATGTTCGCTCATATGTGTGTGTGTGTCTCACGAGGATGCGTGGCTATGTGTATCTAAATGGGCATGTGTGCTGTGCTTTGAAATGCAGACTAAGTGTTGGGGGCAGCATGCATTCAGAAAGGAAATTATGCATTGAAACTGAATTTGCATCTTCTTAACTATTCAGTCAGCTGAGAAATACACTGAGAAGCAGCAGTGGTGTGCAAGGCTTGTGGTGACACTGGGCTGCACTCGTGTGCTCAGCAGAGCGGGCTCAACATGGGCATGAGTCACAGAATCACTAATATCATGTGGAGACCCTGTGCAGGGAGGTTTTTTGGAGCTTGATCTCCTCACTGTCATCACATGGTGCAAGCCACTTACATTCCACTTCTTCAATTCAGCAACTTGCTCTGGAAATGGGCTTGTGAAGAGAGGGGCCTTGGGGAGGCCACCCATGGCCCATGGAGGCTGGGAAGTGTCCCTGCCCACCTTCCCATCTCTTGCTCTTTCTTTCCCAGAAAAATCTTCTCTGAAATTTACATTTCCATGTAGAAACCTTCAATGCAGATCAAATTTCAAACTTCAAATTTCAGCTCAAGAAATGGTGATTTGCCTAGAAAGAATCTGAAATTTTCCCTATACTAATAGCTATCCATTCCTTGTTGCTTTTCCGCTTCCCCCCCTTGCTTTCTCTCTGCTTTACCCATACTGATACTCAGCAGCCAGAGATAAACCTTTGTATCCTCTGTGCTCTGGAGCAGCCCTCATAAACACTGCCTTAGCACTCTGGGAAAGCCCAGCAGCAGGGACACCTGCTTGCTCTGGGTCATGCATCCAGTCCTGCAACCCTTATGCTAAGTGGCATTGCTGGGATCATTGGCGTTTGACCCTCTGTGTAGTGTAAGGCTAATGGTATGTAATGCTCTGTTGTGATTCATCACTCATGCATCTAGATACTAATTATAATCCGCCTCTTATGTATGCTGCTAGCCTATAATTTTAATCCCAAACATTTGTGTGTGTAATGAGGCAGTGCTTTTGTGCCTTACATCCTGGTGTAAGCCTGTCATTTGCGCCATGCTGGAAATACGAAATCAAATAAGAGGGAATAAAAATAAAGCAGCAGAAAACTTTTGCCCTTTGAATTTGACATAGCAAAAGTGTTGTGATGACTTCAAAATTTGCAAAGCAAACAACTGAGTGTACATGTGTCTGTAGCCGTGTATATCAAGGTAACTTTCAGAGCCCAGGCTTTCTTCGCAGATGCTCAACAAAGCAAATCTTGGTATCTGTTGACACAGAGGGAATGCTGTGAGTAGGATCAAACTGCAGTTGTTTCTGCCTTTGACTTACCAACGCAGAACATGAGCACGGCTGCATGCACATGGAGTTGCTTCCCACTGGTTGGGCATCGGGCCTGGGGGCTCTCAGCAAAAACTTTGCTGCCTCCATTGGAAACTTCTGGGCTGCCACACAGACAGTGCTGGGACCTGAGGGCTTTGGGTGGTTTGCTACATGCGTAATGTTCAGGGTATAGACAATTGGTCAGTGCTATCTCTAAAAGGCAATTCCTGCAACAGCTATACTAGGACCTGATGGCTGTGTGAGCTGCTAGACTGTGGGACATATGGGCTGGAGATGGTTGAAGAAGTGGGAGCTGTCAGGTAACATGCTCTAATACCAAATCACGATAATGCTCCACAAAATGAGTCCTGAAGAGTCTGGGGGTTCTGGGCACCTTCCCAGTAAGGAATGGTCAGAAATGAATTGTAGAAAATGAATGGAATGGGGGAGTCTTTCTGGGAGCTGGATAACACAAGAAAGGGAGATAAGATGAGCAAAGCCAGTGAGCACAAGAACATATGCATGGCCCTGCAATGTCGATGCAGTGTCAGCCACTGGGTGCTCAAGAACTCTGGGTCAAGTGTTGCAGTGAGGAATGAAGGGCGCTGAGTGCTTGGCTGTGCTCTTCTTGTAGCTTCTGTGGGTGTGAGGGAAAGAAAATCCATGTCTGTGTTGAACAACTCATCGGTTTAACAGGCAAGTAAACTAAATAAGTAGGTGGGGAGGGAGAGGCGAATGCTTTGTCAGTGCATGTTTTGCCTAAAGAACTTATTTGATGAAAACCATGAGAGAGAATGAGCAGGCAGCAAATAAATATAACCCCAAACACTGGGATTGCAGTGCTGGAAGAAGAAACCCAACTTTCTATGGAGAATGATATGGTGGAAGAAAAGAGAAGTTACTGAGTGGGAAACAATTATTGTTATATGTATTAAAATTGCTGCAGAAGAAAGAAACGATTCCTTTTGGCTGCTTCTTCAAGCAAGGTACCTTGGATGGATGCTTTCCCCTGTAATGCAAATTATATGATTTCCTCTTGCAGATTGGAGCAGTGCAGTATTCATGTAGGGAGTATTTTGATGTCTTCCATGGGTCATTGAAAAACTGCTTGGGAAATTGGATCGTGAGCTACAGGGAACATTCCTGCTGCAACAGGAAAATGCTCTGGATATAGCAAGTGACCAAAGGGTTCTGAAATATCCTTCTGTATGCAGTAATTGTTTCTACTTACAGCCACAGAAATGTGTTTTATTTTCCCTCCCTGATTTTTTGTTGCTTTTTAATAATAGCCTTTCCTTCACATTCAATAGCCCTTCTTATACTTTCATTTTCCCTCTGTATTAAGACCCGATGATCCATTAAGGCAAATCCTATATTTCAAATTGCATCTAAATTGATACTTCAGCATGGTCCGCCTGCCTCAAAAGCGCTTCCATTCTCTTCTGCTGGAGATCAGATGGATTTTTTCCTTCTGAAAACAAATGAGAATTTTGATTATATGTATCATTCAAACTGCAATTCCATCTTATTAAACAGTTCCAGGCAGTTGATGCTGGGAACAGTGTAATAAGGACTCCAGCATCTGAGACTGTTTAGCCGAATTTGTTGGCCAATTCCATGTACTTTGTCAGGAAATTCTGGCTGTGGCTAAGTGTACAAACTGAAAGGCATATGAAACAACAGAAATTAGTGTTTTATTATGCCACTGATATTTAGAGTGCATTAAGATGATGGCTGTTCATTTCTGCACATTACAAAGCCTTAAGAAGAATTACTCTCCAGACTTATTTCGTCAGTGCACATCTTGGCATTGCAGGCTTCTTTGGCCTGATGGTAATAGGAAAAAGAGGAACGGCTTTAGACTAAAAGAGAGGAGATTTAGTTTAGATGTGAGGAGGAAATGCTTTGCTAAGAGGGTGGTGAGGCCCTGCCTGGGCAAATCCTGGTATGGATTTGCTCAGGTCTCACCCAAATGAGGGCTACCTGTGCACAGGTGTTGTGCAAACCAGACAAATTCCCCTGCCCTTGGTTAATTGATCCAGCTGGTTGGGAAACAGATTCCTTCCCTAAGGTATGGGATTTGTTTAGGTTTTTGTTTTCTTCTTTTGATGTGGCTTTTTTCCAATTCACTATTGAATGTGCAATGCAGACTCTGCTGGAGACTACAGCACGAAGGGGATGTGCAGTGCAGCTGTGCACTCCGTCCTGGTTCAGAGGTTGGCTGAGTTAAGGAGACTTCAGCCAAGCAGAGGAACAAACCAGCAGCACATCTGTAGCTCCTGCCTGGAACCCACACAACTTCCAGGTCATACCTAATTTTTTCCTCCCTCCTATTTGCTCTGCTTCCCCTAAGGCCTTATACAGATGTACTTCCAGCAGTGTCAAAGCAAACTGGAAAGCAAAGTGTTAAAGCCAAGGTTTCCCTCTGCAGAATGGATCCAGAGGAAGCTACTCTGCACATCACCGTAGCTCCCTCCTCCCTAGGCAAGGAACAACTTATAGGAGCTTTTCCCATGGATTGAGTAAAATCCCATTAAAAGGCCACCAGAGGGGGCAGCTTCCTCTGCTGCAGCGAAGACCCAGAGAGCTGGTGCCAGCATGGCACACATTGCTGCTATTATTTATAGTGCTCTACCTATACTTATGCAAGTGGTGCTAATTAGTAGATGGAATTAGCCAACTGCTCTCGGCAGCGTAATTGTAAATAATTTCCTAATGTTTCACTCACCGAGTAATGAGTTTCTCCTGGAAACACAAAAGATGAACTACTGATAATCTGGCAGTTTCCAGCAAGATGACAGACATTAATTATATGAGATTAGGATGTGATCCTCCACTTTAAGTCAGTTTGGGATTTTAGGACTTAATGGACTCTTGTCTACAGGATTTTATGGGCACTTGTTTGTTTGTTTTTCTGTGATTTAAGCTACCTTTTAGCTTATCTTTTTCCCCACACATCAAGCCACCAGCAACTACTTTGCAGACCGAACTGCTGGGCCTGATTTTCTGGCAAGGTAGTCCTGTAATTATACCTGAAAAGCATGTACAGAGCCAAGATAATTTGTGCTTACAAATGGCTGTGCCATCAGAGAAGTCCACTGAATAATCGGGGATGGAGTTGGACTCTGATTGCCTTTGTGATCAGGCGGATATTGACTGAAACATGGGATATCAGCTCCAGAAAGGAGGTGCCAATAACACCAGGATGCAAAATATTCTCTGACTGAGGTCATGTCAGCAAACTGGACCTTCTCTTTAATGTTTTTCAAGGGGCTCTGCTGACTGCTGACGGTCCTTGAGGACTTTCTTTGAGCTAAGGGGGGAACACTGGAGCTGAGGTGGAATCCCAACCACATGGAGAAGCCCCATCTGCCACACAGCTGTGTTTCTTCTTGATTCAACACAGATTTTCCCAGGTTCCTCTTAACCAAGTGCTGACCAAATCCCTCCTTCAGGAAGGTCACAGTTATCACTCATGCAGGTATGAAACCAGGAGTAAGGATGTGGACTCAAGCTAAAGAAGGCCATTTTCTGTATTTCTAGCTGAGGCCCAATCATTCTTATGTGTTCTGAATCAGACATTGGGTAGTTTCCGTATTTGTAGGAAAATGGAATTTGGTTTATGGCAATCTTGCTGTTTTCTCCATATTCACTAGTTTTCTATAGATAATACAAATGCATGATAATCACTGCTGGAACTGTTCACCAAAATGAGACAGGAGACGTTATTCATTAAAATAAAAAGATATTCATAGACATTTGCTGGCATGAAATCCCCAAGCATCGGGATATTCAGAAGCAGTGTTTGCTTTCTGAGCTTTGTCAAACAGCCGGTTTCTATTCCTGCTGCTGTTTGCCTCTGTGCCATCTTGGGTGTAGAATGATGTCTTTTAATTTCCCCACCTGTGCCCTGGGGGTGATGACTCTGTGCCATTACATGGTACTCCCCCTTCCTCCCCAGGCTGTGTGCAGGGAGGTGTGACCAGTGGCAACTGCTGTGTTGATGTTGTTGGCTCTCCAGCTCCTAACACAGTGCCTGGGTGCAGCTTAACCACTTGCACTCAGGTCCTAGCAGGGCACACTGGTGCTGGTAGCACATGGGACTTTCTTCCCTCTCCCTTTCTACTGCTGTGCTGGCTTACTCTGGTTTGGCATGATTTGGCTAAATGCTGGAGGTCAGTGCTGAAACTATCCTGAATATTTTGATGCTCCTACTGATTTCAAATGGAGTTAATGGTTTAAATGCTTTTTGAACATCGGTGCCCCAGAGTTTGAGCTGTACACACACAGCCTGAATTACCTAATTTAGCCATCAGTATTTAAAGCAGGGCAGAGCTTGGTGTGGAAGAAGAATATCCTACTCCAGCACTGAGGTGGAGCTGAGGTTCAACAATCACCATTTCTGTTGCCTGAAAGCAAGAACCTTTACATTTCCCACTGCAGCCCCACTGGGCTCTATGCCCAGCAGCACTGATGCTCCCAGCTGCTGCCAGATGTGTGCCTTCACCCTGTGCTGCACTCTGGGGCTGCCTACACCTCCCACACGTTGCACAGCCTCCATCTGCACTGGCAAATCATGGCGTTATTTTCCCTCCCTGCAACTTTTCAATCAGCAGAAACATCTCTCACCTCAATTCACCTAATTAACTGTCAGGAGTTGATCTTTGGGCTGAAATTGGTATCTGGAGTAGAAATGTGTGAACAAGCTTTACTGATGGATTTTGTTATTTATTGGTAAGTGGAATACAAACTGACAAAGCGCTGGTTCAGCTGAAGGTTACTTAATCTATTTGTTTCTATTATTGTTTTGTATGTATGTGTGTGAGTGTGTGTGTGTTTAATGTAATAGCTTGATACTGAATTAATTTGTTTACCAGGCTAGCCTTAGTCACCTCCCTCCTTTGAGGGCACTTTTATGGAACCCTTACAATTAATAATAACAGCAGTCTTTACACGTACTCCCATCCTTCATTCTCCTGCCATCCTTCAGACCCATGCAGGTCAGTGAGCTCCATGCTGCATCTCACCATCAGCTGCTCAGAGTGCTGCCAGTCTGTAAGGATTTGAGGATGTCTGCACAAAATCTCTGCAGCTGCTTTGGTCAGGAAAAAAACTTCAGAGGAAGAACACAAAGGGAAATTGTTTTATTCATCCTAGCAGAAAACAACCAAACAATCTGTCTATTGAGAAGGTCCATGAGGATGGATAATGATAGGACGTCAGGGAATGGATTTAAACTGAGACAGGGGAAGTTTAGGTTGGATATTAGGAGGAAGTTTCTCATCCAGAGGGTGGTGACGCACTGGAACAGGTTGCCCAAGGAGGCTGTGGATGCCCCATCCATAGAGGCATTCAAGGCCAGGCTGGATGTGGCTCTGGGCAGCCTGGGCTGCTGGTTGGTGACCCTGCACATAGCAGGGGGTTGAAACTGGATGAGTACTGTGGTCCTTTTCAACCCAGGCCTTTCTATGATTCAATGACTCCACCTTGCTTTAAGGCTGGGATCTGAAATTTCTTTTGAGGATTTTCCTGTTTTGAATCTACTCCAGATGTGTCCCCTCCACGCATTCAGAGTAATGGAGATGTGTTGCTGTAAATGCTGCCTCCTGGTTTTGTTTGCAGCAGGCGTGCTCAGGTGCTGCTGGAGTTGGAGCATAGGACCACAGCACAGACCTGCAGAAAGCAAATGCAGGCACGGGGCAAAGAGCTCTCCCCTGCCCTTATGGGCCTTTGCTGATGCTCAGGCAGCATGAAATGATAAGTTACCAGCTTCCTTTTCTATGCATCCCATGACCTGTGGCTCCATGCAGGGCAGTGGCTGGGGATGGTGTTCTGTGCAGGTTTTCCATCAGTATCCCCTCCTGGCTGGGAATCCTGCTCTCTCATTCTGAGCCTGTCATTTTCTGACTGCGGACACCTCTTTACCTGCTTTCTTGAGTAAGAACTCAGGCCTTCACTGCTCATTGCTGAAAATACTTCATAAACAAGGGAATATTTAAATTTAACATAAAGCATTCATGAAAATCAAGATCTTAGTTCTTATATTTACTGTTATATCTCCTATCTTCTTCTACTTGTGTTCCCTTTCCTTATCTTATGCTTGTCCTGAAAGTACCTAATATCTAAATTGATTGTGTTTTGGTCATATCTAGATGAGAACAGTCCAATCTCAGAAGATGAGCTGTCAGTTCATTATATGTCTCCTTAATTGGGCTTATTTGGAGTTGGAAAGCCAAATACTCTACTGGCAGAAACTGTTGACCCTAGAGGAGCATTTGGCTATCAAAATCATGTGCTTTTTATTGCTGCATGTTATTTATTAGCTCCTATAGCACTTTTAATTAAATGTCGCCGCACAGTGATGTATATCCATTAATTTTGCATTAATGCACAACCCATCAAATACATTCTGGAGTCTGGCACTGGGATTTGGTGCTGTCTTGCTTTAGACACCAACTTGCTCTGACCTCAGTGTGAGAGGGTGGGTTGATGCTTCCTGCCCTAAATGATGCACAGCAGCACCTGTATTTAAATCTGGATAGAGTTGTTTGATAACCCTTGGCATTCTGAATGCTGAACACTTTTCCAAATAAAGACTAAACAAGTAAAGGAGGACAAAAAGACAAAGGAGGACAAATATTTGCTTGTGCTTTTAGAAGCTCTGCAGTCACATTTGCAGAGCGAAGTGCTATGCTAAAGCAGCAGAAGGGCTGGCAGAGGTAGAGCACAGCAGTGCAGACCTGGATCCCAAGTGGTAGAAAGGGATTTTTTGCATGATGAGGATGCAGCCCTGCCTCTCCCAGGTTCGTTCCCTTTTTGCAGGCATCAGGATGGGCCAGGTTTGCTTTGTGGAGCTGCTCACATTAAAAAGTGAAATTCCTGTACAGTTATTCTGTGGCAGGAGAATTTCAGATTTACTATGTTCACGTCCAAGAAGGGGCTGGAGGAACAGTCCCATGTGGGCAGAGAGCTGGGGACATTTAGATAGAGGGCGAGCAGTGGGGCAATAAATGGCCATGGTAAGTTCATTGACATTTGTGCTGGCTCGACTGACTGCGTGCTTAGGGACTGTCTGCCTACCTAATGGAAAATAAGTATTTATTTCACTTTTGTTTATGGTCATTGTCTCCTAAGATTCGTTTTCTGGCTGCTGTGTGTTACTCTATGCTATGTTGTTTGGATGTGGACGTAATGAGATAGTAATTCACCCTCATGAAATACAGCTCAAAATCCTGGTCCTCCTGAGCACTATGCATAGATACCACAAAGCCTCGAGGGGCTGGGACTTTATCCCTTCCTCTGAGTGTCTTATTCTTATTGAACCTGGAAAGTTTTCTAATAAAGGTGTGCATTAAGCAGTCAGAATGGTCTTCTGGGTCTGGTCTGGCATCACTTTGAGCTGGAAAAGAGGGGCTGGGGTGTCCCAGCATCTTCTGAGCCACAGCAGCCTATGGGGAAGGTGCTCCAGCCCCATGGTTTGTCAGACCTGCTGGAGGCAGCCATTTAAACCAACTGAGGATCCAATCTGTGCAATCTGGTTGAACTTTGATTTCTGCTCAGATTCCACCTTCCGGTAGTGCTCCGTGAGCATTTCTTTGACAGGAGAAATTTGTCACTATCTTTAAAAGAAAAAAAAAGCAGCTGCATTTTGGGTGAAGCTGCTGCGTTCAGTGCATCTGCACACCCGCCTGCACTGCCAGGCTTGCACAGAGCCTCATTTTGCATAATTACATTGGTTTTTAACCATGGCAATATATTCAGATCTTCAGACACCCGGCTGTCAGATCCAGCTCTCTAACTGCTGCCCTGCAGGAAAAGCAACTACATCTGTGCCAAGGCACTGGTTAAGAGCTCAAAGATGCTTCCAAACAAGGAGTGGGGGCAGCAGAAAGATTTTTGGGTTCACCATGGCAAAGGGGGAATCCACCCAAATTGGTTGCCAAAGTAAACCTCGGGTGGTCAAGAATAATTGAAAAGTACGTCCAGCAAAGTAAATGAACGTTAACGAGCGAGTTGATGCCATGTCTTTCAGTTTGTGGTGATGGATCTGCTTGTTGAGCTTTCAGTGCCAAAGTTCTTTGTCTAAGCAAAGAGGAGAAGAAGCTCTGCAGCTACTTGGAGGAGTGAAAGAAAAATCAGAAATAAAATAATATAAAACAGAAGCAGCCACTTACTACTTTCATACCCAACTTCTTTCCCATGCAAACCAGAATGCAATGATTCTTCCAAGCTTTCTCCCTTCTACCCACTTGGGCTGAGCAATGGACAGTTTGATCTCCTGCTCTCAGCAGCACATTTAAGAAAGACCATTTCTGAAGTAGTAGCCCTGCCTGACAGTAATTACACTTTCAAACTAATAACTGCTTGTTGTTGGATCCTGGTGTACTTCATTGAATTTCCATGTGGTTCCCTGCAGACCGGCTGAGGATGCATGTGGCTGAGACCTGTCAGGGCTGATGCAGGGAGGACTGGTCCTGCTCCAGGGCAGGAAACTAAACAAGGCAATCTCATAAAGCCCTTCAGGCCCTGAGCTCCCTCTACGCAGGAGTCACACGCATGCCTATCTATCTCTTTACATTTAACAATACTGAATAAAAAGCCCTGTTCTATGACAGTGAAATGGCACTGTTTTGAAGCTGAGAAAGCATCCTCCTTTTCTAGAAATTAAGTAGAAAAATGCATCTGCCTGCAGTTCAGAGTTTGAATGGACAGTGGAAGATAGTCATCTTTCTTTCTTCACGTGGTCCAGGAGTTGAAGTCACTGAAATGAGAAGCTTCAGGAAGTTAAAGGAGGGGAAAATATTTCACTGATTCCCTTCCCTTCCCTTCCCTTCCCTTCCCTTCCCTTCCCTTCCCTTCCCTTCCCTTCCCTTCCCTTCCCTTCCCTTCCCTTCCCTTCCCTTCCCTTCCCTTCCCTTCCCTTCCCTTCCCTTCCCTTCCCTTCCCTTCCCTTCCCTTCCCTTCCCTTCCCTTCCCTTCCCTTCCCTTCCCTTCCTTTCCCTTCCCTTCCCTTCCCTTCCCTTCCCTTCCCTTCCCTTCCCTTCCCTTCCCTTCCCTTCCCTTCCCTTCCCTCTTTCCCTTCCCTTCCCTTAGATAAATGCCACTGGGGTTCAATGGAAATGAAGAACCACAATGCTATCATTCCCTCTCATCTCCACAAACAAACAAACAAAAACCAATCCAAAATCAAACATTTAGGGACAGAAGCAGAGCGTGATCTCGATTAATGCATCCAGATGTCATGCTGAAGTGAATCTCACGCTATAAATACAACAGTTTCAGGCTCCCATTTGTGCAACAGAGCTAAAAATCTAACATGGGGGCTCCAGAATTTCTCCTGCACCTTCCATGGCTCAGTGAAGCCCACATGCAAAGTCCAAAATAAACTGAATTTACTGGAAAATCCCCAAGATTATGTCTAGAGCAATTCCAAGACTTCTCTGCTTTCCAATTCAAATGAGCCCTATTACACATCAGGAATGTCTGGAGGAGAAATGCAGCCTGTTTCATAAAGCCTTATTATATATTGTAATGCACACAACGTAAACATGAACGTGTCTCCTGGATATTTTGTTGCTTCAGTTTTATCATTCTATGTGCTTCTTGGTTGGTTACTTATGAAAAAGTCTTCAGATAAAAAAACACAACAAAACACTGTTGTGATATTTATTTTTTCTCCACAAAGGCCACAGCTGCAGATCCCAGCTGTGCTTTATGGGCGTTTCAGTCATTCTGTTCACTTGGATCTGACGGAGCTGTAACAAATTGGGATGAGTCAAGTAGTGCCATTCAAGAAACAGACTCCAAGCCCAGGCCTTGTCTGGGCCCCGAGGCTGTGTTAAAAGTCAGGCCCTTGGCCTCCTTCTTTGAGCAGGGCTGTGGTTGTGTTGCATCAATCTTTGCTCCTTGCTGCCTCCATTGTGTCTGCTAGGGGTGGCCTTGGTACTTCCTTAGTCCATGGGCTTGCCTGGCTGAGCTGGGCAGGGGATGGTACTGTCCCTTGGGTTCCAGTTGGGAAAATGTCATTTTGGCCAAAATACGATGAGGTTGTTAATTCATTTCTGGCACTGAGATGAGCACGGGGTGCTTCTTCTATACCTTGGTACCACTGAAGGATGGTGACCTTTTAACACATTCCCTTTTAGTAGCAGTCATTGCTTAGACAACTTCTTCAACGTGAAATAATACCTTTTTCTTTCAGGAGCAGAAAGGTACAGTACCAGGGCATTCAAACATCTGTTTCATTTTGCATTTTCAATTCTAGCTCAGATAATGGGAGCTTTCACATAGGAAAGAAAAAACAGCAAGAGTCCCCATTATTTACCAATCTACAGAGGTATAAATCACAGAGCTGGTAAAGCCCTGTGCCTGTGTGATTTGGGTTTTATGGGTTATTAGTTCAATCAGCTTGTGAGGCTTTTTTTTTTTTAACATGCAAATGGCAGTGCTTTAGTTATTGTGGGTGGGATTGATTCCCCTCCGGAGGGGTCCCCATTGAACCTAGTATTACTTGCATGAATCGCAGGAGGAGGGGTGTGATTTCTTTAGTCCCATACAACCTTTCTTCAAGGCTTAGCTTCATGTTCTCTGTCGCTGAGCTCCCTCGCAGGCTGATAGTTACTGTGGCACTAACAGCTTCAGTAGGAGCTAAAGGGCTTGTGGAGCTGGGAAAGCTAAATATCACTGTCTGTGTGCCTGCTTAGTTGTACTGAAGCTACAGGCAGTGCTGCTCAGGCTGTGATTTGTAAGGGGGTTTCAGTGGATGTTGGCATTGTAAAGCATTACTCTTCTAAGAAGCTGGGATTTCTTTTGGTACCTTTCAATCTCTCTGAGAGAGTTGAAGTCCTGCACTATGAAGTCTTTCCCTTTGCTTTTGGGGGTTTGCCCCCAGCTGGAGGGTCCCCAAGTTGTGCAGACACAGCACAGTGCAGTTGGTCAGTGGAAGGCCAGGCTGATCTCCCTGCCTGCAGGCAAGCTAGTCCTGCTAATTAACTGCTCACTATTTCAGGATGCTCCTGTCTCAAGCAGAAGTTTAGTCATTGTATTGTGATTAAGCGTTCCTGTACTTCATCAGGTTAGTGGTTTTAAGGATGGTCATATTGACCTCGATAGAAATACTTATTTGCTCTAAGGATGAGCATACAGAGGCTGGTAAAAAGGTTATTACTTACTTGACTGATGACAAGAGGTTGGTGTATTCATGCTAAGATTGCACCTGGGACAGTGCTGGATAGGAAAGTACTGGAAAGGCTCTGGTCAGGGTTTGTATTTTGCTCTTTCAGTTTGATATGGAACAGAATATTGGATGTTCCTGAATCTACCATAGGAGTGTACCAGACTCTCCTGAAACTACCTGAAGCAGAGTATATGTGGCCTAAAATCCCTAAGCAATTACTTAATAAATCTGCAACCACTGATCATATGGATTTTCTTGTGTTCTTCTCGAAAGGGATTCATTGAGCAGCTTCCAAAATCCGTACTGTGAAATCTGTCTTGCTGTAGAAAGCAGATCTAAAGAAGGGAACTCTGTCAGTAATGTCTTCTGCAGTGGATTCCCACTGATGACACTTTAAGGCCTTCACAAATACATTTTTTCAGATAAAGTAAATGAGAAGATAAGTTTTGAGAGCAGCTGGAGGGGCAGGAAAGATGCTGCAGGCGAAGGAAGAGCAAGGGTTTGTCTGCCAGTTCTGATGCTGCTTTGATGCTTTTCACTTCCTTGCAAGGGGAATGACAGGGGCTGCATATATATCCATTTTCCAACTGAAGTAAATCTCACTGGACAAACCGTTGTCAGGAAAAACAACAACAAAACAAGCCTGCTGTTTTCCAGATGGAGAAGCAGCTCTGTGACATGAACCTTGGTCTGAGAATAGTGCAGGGATTGTATTTATTTTCTTGGTGAGGAGGTGGCCATTCATTGCACATGGAAACAGCAACACCCCGCTGAGTGTCAGCAGAGCTGCATCGAATGGTGATGGAGCAAAGTGGGCAGCAAAACTGAGGGCACGGAGGGCATCAAGTTGTCAAATAATTGCACTGCTGGAATGTTGCGTAGCAACAACTGAGATCCTCTGTGGTTTTATAGTCAGAGCGTGGGCTTTGTACAAGCCTCATCTGCCATACAGTTGGTGAAGAGTTACATCCAAAAACATGAAGTGAGCGGGCACATCGTACCCAAACACAGCTAGAGGACTGGCTTGCTCTGGTCTTCTCTATTGGTAGCCAATGTTTTCAGTTTGTTCCTCTTAAAGCTGATGCTTTAAGGGATGGATGTCTTCCTACACATCACTGCCATCCCAGAACAGCCCTTGGCAGACCCATGGCTCTCCTGAAGCATTCAGTGCAGGCTGACAGGACCACACCAGCCCCATATCTTCTCTGTTTTTCACCAGGATTTCCTTCTGCCTTTTGCTGTAGCCTGTGTCATGTAGGAATCTCTTCTGCCAGCAAAGCACTGTGCCCAGTGATCATTAAAAATGTTCCTTATTGAACTCTTTAAGTCTAAAGCAGCAATGGAAAGGTTCCTGTGCTACATTCATGTTCCTGCACCACTGAGCCCTCCATCCCATGTTTGCTACAGCAAATACTGACTGGTTTGATTACACACAGCTCTTCTTTGCCATGAAGCATCTTGCTGACTGGCTTCAAATTGCATGGGTTCAAAAAAGGCATTTCCTGTGGCCTCTCTTGCACTGCAATTAGAAGGGCAAAGTCAAATGAACACCACAAAGAACTGTTCTCTTTCCAGTGATTTGTTTGGGCCCTGCCTACATCAGCTGGAGATGACTTCAGTGTAACCTGAAAATACTCCAGTACTCATAAATAAATAAGTTATAGAATCACCAGCTCGAAGACACGGCACGTTACTGTGTTGGAAACAGCTTTCTCATTCCTACTGTGAAGGTCAAAAAGCGAAGCTCAGCCCCCAGTTCCTGCCAAGTTAACACTGACAGCCATGGCAATGAAAGCTCTGCTCATGCAGTCCAGGCACCATCAGCTTGGTCTCTCCCATGCACGCATACAGTGGATGAGAAGCCTGCAATGGGCTCCCTCTGGGAGCATCTCTCTGCCCATCCTGCACCTGTTGCAAATCTCCTTTGTGTTGGGTGGTGTGAAGTTTGTGCCAGGCCAGGCAAAGCCACACGGACATTTTCAGTCTTCCGAACAGAAACAGGAGGATGCTGAAATACCTCATTTCCCTTAATGCAAAAACCTTCTAATTTCCAGCCTAAACTTACTCTTTGCCCCAGGCCATAATTTTTCATTTGTTCTTTTGTCACTGTTATATTTTATATCTGTGATGAGGACAAATTGGAGATTTAATTAGCATTGCTAGGAAGCTTTGCACTGCGTATAAATGGAAAAACTCTTGCAATAATCACAATATGGTTACTGCTTTCATATGATTAGCTGAAATTACATTGATTTTCCTCTTCCCATATTTCACACAAAAGTGTCTTTTTATCAGCAGTACACACAAATGTTACCCTATGGGGGGGCTGCTGTAGTTGCTCCAGATTTTAAGAAACCACAATAGCTTGTTTGTAAATATGTCCCATAATTTGTAGTGCTATTACTCCTTTTGTGACAGCAAACAGCTGAGGAAGACCTGGAGATGTGTAAAACTACAGGAGAGAAGGGAGGGCTGGGTAGAGGTTGACTGCTCACCATTTCCCCTGGTACAGGAATTAGGGGGCTTCACAGGAAGCCAGGAGAAGCCAAAACAAATCCAAAACAGGAGCTAAAAGGTGATTGTTCCTACCCTGCTCTGCAGCAGCCTGGCTCCCCCTCCCAGGTATGCAGTGAGCACCTTCAATTTATCAGACACATATATCTTTCCTCTGATGCCATTCATGTATGTAACTCATGTAAGTGAAAGTAAAACCCGGAGGTTGAGAAGTGATTTAAGACCAGAAGACTCATAGAAGTGGAGAAATTGGAAGAGCATGAAAGCACCTCCATTGATTTCAGTTGCGGATGGCTTTGTGAAAGTACCCAGTTTACAGGTGTAAGTAAATCATCCCAGCAATGTGAATCGCTGCAGTTGTGTCCATTGGAATTCCAACTAAAGGGGGTTCTTTTCTCTTTGGTCACTTAAGAGCATTATAAAAGAACCAAGGAGGGATTGTTTGTGCTATCTCTCCCATTGCTCACTGTCTGATGCTACTTTGAAATGAAGCAGAAAGTCCAGAGGAATTCAAGGAGAAGAGAGGTGGAATTGATGCTCCTTGGCCTGTCTGTCTATTTGATGCTCAGGACAGGAAAAAGGAAGGAAAAGCAAATGTTTCTGTGCTGAGGGGGTTTCTCCAACCTACTCACTGCTTTCCTTTCTTTGATAGATCTTGTCTGAAGGACTGCAGAGATGGGGTGTAGGATGGAGAACTGGAATTAATATGTGTGCTCCAGCATGGAGCAATGAAGGGATGGTGGTGGGTGGGGGCCCTGGGTGGGTGAGGAGATGCCTTCTCCACTCTTTGCTGGCCTTTCTCTAGCTGGGGAAATTCGGATGTTTGAAAATGATGAAGTCCAATTATGGGAGTTCAGTTCTTATGGGATGGATTGAGAATTGGTTCTAAGAAATCCTATAGAAATCCAGAGGTGAAGTGAGTGAGGAGCTGGGGGTTCTCAGGGAGCTTTACAGGTTCGGTTCAGGAGGTATCGATCTGCTCAGTATGTGCTGAAAGTTCTGATTTCATCACATAGCTGCTGCCAGGAAGGAGATCTACTATCCAGAATACTAGATTTTGCCCTGTTGTGTACAATATATTTTATAGCCCATAGAGCTATTCACACCTTGAGATGTTTTTCCTTCAGCCTTGCTACTGGCCAGTTCAAATACATACTAAGGCCACAATACACTGTAAGGCTGGCTCAGCACTTCTCATTTTAAGGCCTTTTTTGCTACTTATAACTGATTTTTTCTGCATTGAGGACCTGTCTCAGTCTGAATCCTTCTCAAAAGGTCTCAGCAAAAGTGGCTGAGCATTGTGTCACTGGGAATGCAGTATTTTACAAGTGTTAAGGGTGACTTCTGCTGTTGAAAGGAGGAGAACTGTGTGTTCTCTGAACTTTCAGGTGTCTCAGGCATGTCCACCTGTCCCAGAGCACGCCTCACAGAGGTGGAAGCTTTCACACTGAGAGAAATGGACTGTGGAGGCATGAGGTTCATTTTAGTAGTTCTGTTGGGCTGAATCCAGGAAGCCAGATGAGGCTCCTTCTGATCAGCAAATATGTTTTAACTGGCTTCAGCAAACCCAGATGTACATCCAAGGAATGATGCTTCCCTAGAGTAAACTCTCCTGATGTGAGCTTCCAGTCTACAGGACCTTCTTAGTGAGCACATCTGCTCTGCAAATTTGTGCAGCATCACACAAAGGTCTGGGAGGGGGTTGAAAAAAAAAAGGAGGTTTAATTTCTGGCTTGCACAGTGCCAACAAAATGAATACAAGTCATGGTTTGAGGCTACCTAATAGACCAACACTGTTATCCCCATGCAATGAGGCTGGCTCTGTATTGCAGTGTATTGCAGGGAACAGAGGTGCCAGGAGGGAGAGATGAGCCAGGATCTGGCCCTTAGGGACTCTGTAACCTTTTGCATATAAGATCACTCTGCACTGACCTTACCCAGTGATTAATGTTCTGCTACATGTTTTGGGGGGGGTGGAGGGGTTTGTAAGAAAGTTCATAAAGGAAAATCAAACCTCAAGAAATGAACCATCCTCTGTTGCTACCAAAACTTCCACCAGCTCTCAAACTGTGTACCTAAAGATCAGTTTCTCACTGATTTCACTGTTCTCACTATGGTTGTGGTGGCATCTCAGTAGCTTCTGTGCCAGCTGGACCTCCATCAGACCAGAGCAAAGTTCCTATCTGTGCTGCCATATCTCAGCCCATCATTATGTCCAGGCTGCCTCGTGTTCCCTTTGCTCCTCAGCACCAGTGCTGTGAGCTTTCACAAGAGGATGGAGAGGAAAGGTGCCCCGTGGAGCTCTTCCTTCTGCCATCCCTTCCCAGTCGTGCTCCTGCCCACATGCCAGCACTCCCGTGTCACTGTTTAATACTCAGGCAGTGACAGGGAAAGTATTTTTCTCCTCCCAGGCTACAACTGCCGACAGTTAGCCTTCAGTAACATAATGACCAGCCAGTGTGAAACTGTTAAAATTACCTCATAAATAACTCTTAATGTACAGAGAACTGGGAGTTGTGGCTCATAGATAAATTACTCGCTGCCATTACAGAGCATTAAACCATGGCTAATATGGAGGTCTCCATAGGGGTTTCATTAAACACCAGAGGTTTCCCATAGATTTAACCATTGGGGAGCTGCACAGCTCTCACTGCCTGTCAGCTCTATCATGTTAGAGAAAATGCACTTCTGCACAGGAGGACCAGGGATATGAACGGACAGCAAAATGCCTCCATATGAAAAAAAAAGCCACAAAATCCCCAATGTTGCTAACACTCGGTGGCAGAATGCTGCTTGCAGCAAGCTTTGAGTTGTCTGTATTGTTTGGAAGTTGTTTCTTTTTGCATGAAGGTGTTAAGGAAGTGTGATAGGAATTGCCTTCTGCCAGCAAGGCTGTAGGGAAGGAGTAGCAGCTCGGGCTGCCCTGACAGCCACAACCATTTCCAGATCTCTGTAGCTGGTTTGACTGGGAGAGATGCACTGCAGTTGTTCATTGGCTGCCTGTGACAGATCAGAGCTACCATGGGCATGTCCACCTGTGTCACCATCACGGCTCACACTGCCTGGTGGAGATACCCTCTGACAGGACACATCCTCATCTACATCTGCATGGCCAAGCACTGACACTGGGCTGCCTCCACCCAGCCATGGTCACTGAACAGTGCTAGGAAGCCTCAGGCTCCCCATGATGAAGGGAGCTGAGAGCTGAACTCATGCATGGTCCCAATCACCCCTCAGGCTTCCTCAGCTGTGTTGTGGTGATGCTGCTGCTCCTCACACCACACAGGGCTGTGCAGCTTCCAGCATGAAAAAGGTCTTGTGCACTTGTGCTTGCAGAGCACGGATGCCCTTCTACAGCAAAGGCCAGAAGAACAGATGGTGCCTACCAGCTGAGATCTGGGGAGGCTTAATGGCCACCATGAAAGTATTTATAGCTTCTTCTTGTAAGAAACTTCTGGAATTACCACCAGTACAAGCTGTATTTCTGGACTGTTTTTTTCCATTCATATCACCTTTTTCTATTGCTGCTATACTGTAGATATTTTTAATATTAAAATATTACAATCTTTAAATTGCTATTTACTTTTTAATATGTTCAGTATTAGTGTTGTGTCAAAGACATGTCCTCTTCGGCACTCAAGTGAAATTGTCCTTAGTCTCAAAGCTATTGTAGCTGTCATTCACATTGTAATTAATGTGACCACACCACTGGCAATTCTACTGACACTAATTAGAGGTGTGAACAGGAATTCACATGCAGCAGCGTTCCCCATTGGGTCTCCATTTCTCTCATTCCAACTCACTGTTTCAGCTGCACAGTGGGTGGACAACAGCAAAGCACATGAGTGTGATCTCATTGTGGCACCGCAAGCACTGCATCCATGGGAAAGCTGTAGCTTTTCTCTATGAAGTTGGCACCTGATGGCTCTGTGAGCTGACCGACTCTCTGTGCACTGTTTAGACAGCAGTGTGGTTGCCAGCACAGCCCAGATGGCATCCAGCCATACCTGGCTTTCTATATGTACACAGGAGGACTGCCAAATGAGCGAGCCTTGATTGTTTGGAAGTTGTGCAAGGACAAGGTTATGGCTAGGAGTACTGGTTCTACACTGGATGAGTGCAAACCATTTCCATCTACTTACAGATAGAATCAAATAACCATTAGGTTTGGAAAAGACATTAAGATGACCAAGTCCAATTCCAACCCATCCCTCCATGTCCACTGACTGTGTCTCACAGTGTCACATCTCTGCAGGCATTGAGCACTTCCAGGAATGGTGACTCCACCACCTCCCTGGGCAGCCGTACCACCACATCACTGCTCTTTTAGTGGTTCCCAGGGCAGGGTGGGTGTGATATTGGGGCACACTCATCCTGATGTGCTGCTGTCCTGGTGAGGAGCTGGCTGAGATGCCCTGTCATAAAGGGCTGGGAGCTACAATGGAAAAGGAAGAATTAGGATAAGACATAGCTGAGCAGCGCTTGTGAGTTTCATAGTTTAAGCATTCCTCCCTCTGGTATAACCAATTCATTTCATTTTCTTGAGAAACACAGCTTCTGGCATTTGGAGACTGCATTAGGTGATGTGATTACTTCTTTAAACTGAAATCAGATGCTAATCCTTCAGGCACCCTGATCTTTCTGGTTTCTCTTCCATTCATTTCTCCAAGTATAAATTAAAAAGGTGAACTACTATTACTTAAATAGTTTTAAAAACTCCACTTCTTTTCCTGACCCCCATTTCTGCCTCAGCGGGATAGAAATGATGTCCACTGTGTCTGGAGCAAAGCCTGCTCCTTTCAATATAAAAAACCCACCTGAGATCTGAAGGGAGGAGATAGAGGTAAAGAGAATTAACTGTGCCACTGAGTGATCAAGAATTTTAATCCTAACCTGCAGCTGGGCTGTACTCAGCTGATAGGAGGAGAACATCATTTGGTTTATCCAGTCTCACAGCTCCTGCTGAGCCCTATCTGAGTTCTCGTCCTCTGGGTTCATCCTCTGCACTGCAGTGGGCAGGATCTGGCCTGGCAATACTGCTTCTACGTGATCTTTGTTCTGCTGTGATGCAGTTATGCATTAGGCAGGTAAAGAGAATGTGTGGAAATACTGCAAGCCTTCCAGAATGCTTTATTCTGATATCTGCATAACACTGAGTCTGCCCTGCTATGGTTATTGCATCAAATAACTTCTGAACCAGCGTTCAGTGGCCAGTTATTTTAAAGTGCTCCCAATATTGTTTGGTAGTGATAAAAAAGGATAAATAGAGAAATGCACATATTCACATCCGCACAAAAGCCAAAATCACATGTGGCAGAGATAGCTGGAAACAATAAAGTCCAAGACTGAGAAAAGAAAGAGAAGGATAAAGCCTTGTGGTTTAATATGAAGGAAAATATATGGCAGAATCTTTCATCTCTGACCGTGTTTGCTGCAAAGCAATAAGATACATTGGCTCTGAATGGAGAAGATAAGAGAGTGGGATAAAAAACAAGCTTCGGTACAACAAACATGGGAGCTAAATTATTGCCTTGTTTTTATTACTACAGACACAGCAATAGTGGGAAGATGGAGCTGCAGGGAGAAACTGCAAGTAGCCAGCAGGATGGGCTGCTAATACTCAGGTACTCTTTTAAGAAGGGTGAACATTGGAGATATTTTCCTCTTGTAAAATCATTAGAATAATGCAGCCTGTGGGTAGCTTGAATGCACTAAAACAATGGCAGTCGTGCAGGCAGCAAAGCAGCACACCACTGCGTGGGGTAAAGAACTGAAACAAGATAAAATTCATGGGTTGAGATAAAAGTAGTTCAAAAGGACAGAAAAGGAAGGGAAAATAATTGTAATAATTATAGGACACACAAAACAACCATTGTACAACATACATAATTGCTCCCCACCATCCCACCGATGCCCAGGCAGTCCTGGAGCAGTGTCCCCACCCCAGTGTGCTCCCCTGGTTCTGTAATTCAGTGCAACACCACATGGCACAGGAGATCACTTAGACCAGTTTGGATCAGCTGTCCTGGTTCTGTTCCCCCTCCTCCAGCTCCCTGTGCACCCACAGGGCAGCACATGACACTGAAGAGCCCTTGACTTAGTGTGAACACTGCTCAGCAACAGCCAAGACACCAGTGTTATCAACATTATTCTCATCCATTGGCCAATCTTTCTGTGCACGGCCCTGTCCAGTTTGGGGGATGTCTGGATCCTGAGGCACCATTCATCCATGTTGTTAGATTATTTATGACATGATTCTATTGGCTTCATGCTAGTTGCCAAAGAACACCATTTTGCAAAGTCCCGGCTCTCGTGCCAGTCTCCCAGGTTCTTTCCTACAGAAGGTTTCCATATTTATCAAGGGACACTATAGCAAATTTGGACAAATTGTGTCATAAGGAGCATGTAGAGGATTTTCCTAAAGAGCAGATCTCCCTAGAGCTTGGTTTCCCTGTGCAATCAATGCGATAAAAGACTTGGCCTTTCCAAGTGAGACTGCTCAAAGCAGTGTATAAGCACTGTAAGCCTGGACCATATTAGAATAGTTGGATTAAAACAGCATTTCCACTACAGTTTGAGAAAAAGCTTTCAATGGACCTGACCCGGTCCCTAAGGATGGGCCCTTCCTACATTTTATAAGAGCAAAGTGTGTCACACAACCCCACTTGCTGCTGGGTGCCAGGGTGAGTTGATCCCAATACACGTGGCTGTCAGATTTCCAGGGGTGACTTTGCCATCTGCTCATGGTTCTCTTCCATTTGAACTTATATCCATGATCTAGAGCAGATCTGCTGTCACATGAAGGACACCACAGGGGTGTGAAATGTTGTATTTATGTTATTGTGAGGGATGTGGTTTAATGGGCGTGTTGGCGATGGGTTAATGGCTGGGCCAGGTGATCTTTGCAGTCTTTTCCAACCTTTATGATTCTCTGGTTCTGTCATTTCAATACTCAAACTATGGAACACTTCAAAAGCATCTTTTTTCTCCTGACAGGTTTCCTCCCTTACTGAGAGTATCGCAGTTTGAAGCATTTCAGTTCCAAACCACTAGAGCTGAATGTGGGCTTTTTTTCCATGTGAAGTGATTGTTTCCAAGACATCAAAAGATTTCATTCCAGTTTCCTTTAAAAACAACAACAACAACAACAAAATTTGTTCAAAATTTGGTTCTTTTGAACTTCTCATTCAGGAAAAAAAGCTTTTAATTGTGCATCAATGGTATCAGATTCCTTCTTTTGTGAGGATGGTTTAAAGATCTTCTCGTCGGAGATTTCTTTAATGGGAAAGAAATATCTCCTATGGGTTCCATTAAAAACCTGCATGTGCATGAAAAAAAAGTGTCACAAACCAGAATGTGTTTTATTCGCCCCTACATAAATTGCAAGTACAACAATGCCCATGAGAAGCTGTGAACTGCTGAGAATTTTTCAAACACTTCATTGTGCCAAGAAAACTGTGCACTCATCAGTTACTGCTGCCACGGCTCAGCTTTTCTTAAGTAGAGGTATTTAAACCTTTTGCAATAAAATCCAGAGCCAACAGAAATCACCTCATTTAATTCTGAATAGGAGGTGAAGTCTGAGTTGCCTGAGAGGTTAACAGAGATTTCTGTCTTTCATGCACTGACATCCACCGTGAGGACTTTGATGTCTTTTACAATAGTACGGGTTGGCTTCATGGGTGCAGAGCCAAGAAACAAAAAGAAGAAATGAAGCAGGTAGAACTGATGCTGGAAACCATTCACCTGGCTCTCAAACTTCACATATGGGGGGTATAATTCCAGGGAATTCCGATTGGTGGGAGATAATGCAGATATGGGACCTCAGTCCGTTACTGCCAGGTGTACGGGGGCTTGCCTGGGAGCAGACTTTGATTTGGAGCCTCAATGCGATGCATTTACACACTGTCATAAAGGTTACTCCTCAGATGCTTCTTCCCTCAAAGACTGGCACTGCTCGTCCTGACATCATATTTATATTCACTGAAATGTGTGTTTGTGAATAGCATCAAATCCTGGCAGTTTTCTAACATTTTAAATATATATCTTCATTAAGATATATCTTGCAGGTGAACACTGTGAAGTTTGGAACAAAGGCCGAAGGAAGTTGGATATCATACCTTAATCACTCTGGGGGTTTCATAGTGACTGTCATCTCACCTCTCAGTACAACCACATACCTGAACTCTCATTCCTTCATTGATTGGGACTTCACAGTGGATTTCAGTTATTACAAAGACCTCTTCAAACAGAGACATGCAGAAGGGAGCACAGGATGCATTGCTAGGAAAAAGCCCTGGCCAAGGCTGCAGTAAATCTTAATGCTGGCTCTGGGTGTGACAAGTTGGTTTCTGACTGAGTTTTACCTGGGCTAAAAATACTCCGAGTAGGGGTGGACATCAATGGTAAATTGAAATTATCTTTAGACAAAATCTGGAGTCTTGATATACCTCAGTTTTTACTTTCTCAGCACATTTTGCTCAATTTTATTAGGTCATTTAGCAAATAATTTTAATTTTCTGCTTAGATCTGAATTTCTGAAAGTAATGTACTGTTGTACAGTTAATGAGTCTGCTAATAAGCTCCAAGAAAATGTGATTTGCAAATCATTCCAGGACATAACTGTCACTCAGACCCTATGCCAATTAGCATAACCATTAGCAACTATCCCTAAGAGGTCCTTGAAATTTAAATGAGATTTCCTAAGATCCCTTTTACGACGGAGGCTGAAGGCTGCCTCATAGGGAAAATACAACCTGGTGAAAAACAGTAATTCATTAAAGACAAAATATGTCTGTAGATGTACATGCCCCATGCCCACCTGGACTGCTGAGCAGCAGCAGTCACTCAGTGCTCATTGGCCACTACAGTGATAACAAAATGCAGTGACTGGAGCTCCTTTGGGTGCAGGAGAATTTCATCTGGCTGCAGTTCCCTCTTACATGCACAACCTGAACGCTTTGCTCCACTGCAGAGAAAGTGCTTCAGTCAGGATCTGCCTCTTCTGATCTTTCTTCCTCCTATTTCCTTGGGTTCCCAGAACTAATTCTGTCATAAGTTTCAGGAATAAACAGAGCTTTGAGGTTTTGTTTAGGATGACAACCTGATGGAGCCCTTGCATAGCATTGCAGCAATGTGCTGCCAGGTTTATCAGGTGAACAGCACTGCAGATGAGATGCAACAGTTTTTGATGCCCCAGAAAACTGCTCTGGCTTGGGGGCATAAAATAAAAAAGCATGGAATTTTAGACAACTTTAAAGACCCAGAAGAGCTATTAGCTTAATCTCTCCTCTTAATTCTGTATTATCTCATTTACCAAATTAGAAATCCTTGTGCTTGCAACTAGTTTCTTCCAGCTTGAGCCAGGTGATCCAACAAGGCCTCCACAGACAGCACCAGCTCATAGGGTGATGTCCCCGAACCACCCCCTGTTGTTCTAGCAACACCCCCAGGGCAAAGAAGCTGTGAAGGACCTGGAGCACAATTGGGTCTTATAGGGAGCAGCTGAGGGAACTGATGGATGATCATTTGCCACCTTTTCTTCTCTTGAAAGGAAAAATCAAGGGCATATAAATCATATTTTCATGCAAGAGACCAGGTACAGATTTTTGGTATTTGCCTGTAATTGCCTTCTGGGTTTTTGTTAGACAAGAAAGGATATTAACAGGATTGCACAATGGCCAATTAGTTCTAAAGGTCTTTAGCTGCATTACTTATCTGGAATAATTTGTAATCTTCCTTTGACAAAGGCGGTCGAGGAACCCTTTTTGATAATAACACTAAATCAGACTGCTAGAGCACATACCAATTAACATATACAGGGGATGTTACACACAACAGAAATTCAATTTAACAGATCTCGCAGCTCCAGCCATATCCCAATCGTATTTATACTCTTCTTCAGACTTCTCTGTTTTAGCCTCTTATCCCTACCTTCAAAGGTCTCAGCAAAGATTTATCACATTTCCTCCTGCTCTCGCTCATATGCAGCCTGCTCACTGCCCACCACTTTTTACCATAATGCTCTTTGATCTTTCTGTGCTGATCCCATTCGATGCTGCCAGCTGCAGAGAGAAAGCTCGTTGTGTTACCAGGAATATGGAAGAAGGCACCAAACACTCAGATCCTTCCCCACTTCCTAAAGGTGTGATGAGGACACTGACTTGCTCTTGGTTCATCATTTCATGGCTTGAAGCTGCATGAATAGAACAGCAGTTCAAAAAGAACTACTTCCAGCAGCTGGGGCTCAGCGTCCTGGGGAGAGGTGGCACTGGGAGGACTGGTGGGCTACGCTGTAGATTGAGCAGAGCAAAAATAACACAAGTTCACTCTTTACAGGGAGGCTGAAAAGAGGTTGTGGTGGGGTGGGGGTCAGCCTCTGCTCCCAGGTAACAGTGATAGGATGAAAGGGAATGGCCCCAAGTTGTGTCAGGGGAGATTCAGGTTGAGTATTAGGAGAAATTTCTTTTCAGGAAGAGTGGTGATGAAGTGGCACAGCTGCTCAGGGAGGTGGGGGGGGTGGGGGTGGGAGGGGTCACCACCCCTTGAGGTGTTCAAGAACTGTGGAGATGTGGCACTGAGGGATGTGGTCAGTGGGCATGGTGGGGATGAGTCAACAGTTGGACTGGATGATCTTATAGGTCTTTTCCATCCTTGATGATCCTATGATTCCATTCTGTGTTTCTAAGCATTGACCCCATCACATTCAATTAGGGCACCAGCTATTAGCTCAAGACCTAACCAACACTGTAAGCTATCAGATCTTGGGTGTTTGTTGGCTTCCAGGCTTCCACCTCTGTTTTAAAGCATAAGAAAGGCAGAGTAATATCTGTAAAGCAGAATAATACCTGTAAGTTAGTCTTTTGGAAGAAGTATGATAACATTGCCCTTGCAATAAAGAACAATTTATTATTTTTGCCTTTGAGTACTTGAAAGTGAAAAGACTCCCTAAACAGAGCCAAGTGTAGTGTTAAGTGAATTAAAATCCTCATTAACAAGTTGTTAATCTGCTAAAAAGTAGTGGCTGGAATCAGCTCAGGAGGAGATGAGCCACTGAAGTGCTCTTGCAGAAGGGATATGTTCCTGTGATGGGTCCTGTCTGGTTCCAAGCACTACTGAGCTTTCTGTAGGCACCTCAGCAGAAATTGTTTCTGCCACCTGTGACTGCTGTTTTCAGTGGAGGTTTTTTCCCCCTTATTGGTGTGTAGATTGCATCAGCTTTTTATATAGTGTGGGAGACAGCTAAATGCTGTATGAGCTCTACTGAGCCAGAGCTGCATCATGAAATGGAAGACAAGGAAACTAAGCAGCCAGAACTGTCAGAGGGATTTAAATCTGTGCCCTCTTCTCCCTCGCACTCCCATAAACCTGTGTTGGAGAGAGCACTGATGTGACATTACTTGCACCTTTCATTTTCTTTCCATCTGCTTTTTATCTGTTTGTTTGTTCATAAGCTGGGGTGATTTCTTTGCAGCACCTGTGAAGGTCAACCATCTGAGTGCAGTGCCACAGGGGCTGAAGTCAGTTGCCACCCATTCCATGCTGGAAGCATCAAGTTGGTCAAGTTGTGGGCAGCCATTTGCACACACAACATTTGCTTGTGGTTGGGTTCTGATGGGGCAGGTTGGGGTCCAGCCCAGTTTCTGGACAATGAAATGCTTATGGGCTCACGTCTGTCCACCGTGTCTCCCAGAAGTGTTTTAGTTCAGCAGGTTTCACAGGTATTAGGGTGATTCAGCCTTTATCACCTCACAAAGTTGCTTATTATGCCCTGTGCCTCACAGGATTTACAGTCACCTGGTCTGCGTGCAATACAGAGCATTGACCTGGGAGTCATGAATCCACAGCCTCTGTTCCTACCTGTGCCTCCGTGACAAGGTGGACTGATTTCCATCCAAGTGATTTAAATGAGCCACCAGGGAACCCTGATTTAAATCATCACTGTTTGCTTTTTACATTGGCAGGGGAGGCAGCTTTAATGATGTATGGCCCTACTGCTGTGGCTGAAATCTAAATTCCTGGAATATTCCCACTAGATAATCTCTAAAGTTCATGTATTTGCCTCTGGCTGGCGAGCTGTGCAGGCAGGAGCCAGCTCTTGGCAGGGCTGGGTGGTTTGGAGCTTCTGCACTTGTGTTGGCAGCCTGAGATGGGCAGGGAGGTGTGAGGCACCTCCGGGCTTCTGTGGAACAGAGGAGAAAAGGGGATGGGGCTCCGAGAGCTGGGCAGGGCCAGCAGGGCTGTGGGAGGAGGGTGAGTGCACCCAGCAGTGAGCTGCAGTGGGTACAAGCAGAAAGCAGCCCGGGGCTTTTGGATCATCAACTTGAATCTGAAGGTATTCAGAGAAAAGCTCCAAGTCTGCATGGATGGACAGTTTATAGAGTAAATATACCATGAACTTAGTTTATATATATATATATTTTTTTCATAGAAATCATTGACTTATTTGTTATATATTTAATAGATAGATGGTTGGTAGTCAAGCCGTCCTTTCTGTTTTCTGCTAGCTAAAAGAATGACATATAACTAGTACCAACAGCACTGGTACCTCTCTTCTCTTCCCCTTTGTACCAATATCATCTAACAGGAAGAAAAAAAGACCAACATTAATCACTGCATGATGTGTTCCAAAGCCATGAAGCTCGACTGGCCTTTTTATCACAGATATGATAATGTGGTGAGCAGAGAAGATACAGTCAGAAGTTGCTTTCATCTTGGAGATATTTAATAAACTAGATGCCTATTTTTGGCTCAGTGAGGATTCTCACTGAAGGTATTTCGGTGAGTCCTAATCGCTCCGGTTCTTGTGTGTGTTTTGAAACTCATTAACACCGCGGTGCCTCTGCCCAGCAGGGCTCAGCAGCACTGGGCTGTAATTGCAGAGGATCTTCAAAGGGCCCCCTCCTACCTCCTTGTGATGCTGAGGGAGGCTGGGACAGGGCTCATTTACCAACTACCTGTTTGTTAGGGGCAAACATGGCTATTAAATGATATCTATTTCAAACACCGTGACCAAAGAGCTGAGTAACACTTTGGCCTTTGCAGCTCTTTTCATGTGTGGATCTCAAAGTGCTTTGGCATCACTAATTTGAAGCAGAAATCTCGCTAATTAGCACTGATGCATGGGACAGAGTGCTGTGCTCTGCAGATCAGCAGTGACACACATGGGCCTGATTCCCAATTGGTGAAGGACAGCATACAGCAGCATAGGCTTTGTGCACTGGCTTTAAAAGTTCATTTCCCTTTGGTCACAGAGCAGCATCAGCTGCAGTGCTCAACGCCATGATGCTCCTAACCTGAATGGCAAACTGAAATGTTTGTGTCCAGTTCCTCTCTCCGCAGTGTTAATAGATTGGAGAAGGGGACTGATGTCTACCTGGAGATCTGATTTTCCCCCTGTCATCTGTAGTGTCAGCAATTGGCAGTTGTATAGCAGGACCTTGGATGCTGCACCTGCTCTGCAACTGCAGTAAGTTCTGAGTGCTGCGTGTTGGAAAAGAAGGTTTTGCAGGAGCCACTGGCTAGGAAACATTTTGGGGAAAGAAAAATGGAGTAAGATGGGACACAACAAGCTGCTTCTACACTGAACAAAATCATTTGGCATTCCAGTTCATAAAGCGATATTCTTTGTTTTCTGCTTCCAAAGCACAGTTTGCTAAACACCACCAAGGAGAGCTGGGAGTGAAGAAGCCTCTGAGTCAGGAGCTGTTTGTGTTGTCTCCTCAAAGGCCGGGAAGCCAAAGCGTGAGCTTAAATGCAGTTGGATTCAGCTGGCAGCATTGCTGGCTTTGCTATGCCTCATTCAAATCTTTTGCTTTAGTCGTGAGACCCAGCAAGCAAAGCTTAACAAGTCCCCAAAATACAGCAGTATAATAATGGAGAATGCCATGCAGCACTTAGCAATAGAAAAGCATGGGTAATGAGGGACTTCATTTGGAACATATCATTTGTCAGATAATTTGGAGTCGCATCTCAAAGCGCTGCACAAGAACGGAGTTTGCTGAAGTCACCCCAAATGTTTTTTCTTTGTTGCAAGTCCCTTTTTAAATCGAAGCCTTCAGAAAAGAACCTGGAACTGATAAATGACATCAAAGAATAAACGTTCACAACAAATATTTTGGGTTTGATTCAAGCACAATATTAGAAAGCTGCATTAATTGTGTTTGTATCAAACCCAAATATATTTTATGAAACAATGAGGCCTCTTAAATGACTCACTGCTGCCCAGAATGTATTTTCCCTGAACCAAACTGGATAACAGTCTCCCTCTTAAATTGGTCAGAACAGGCTGCCAAATGACAATTCTGCGTCCCATATTTATTCACCATCTGTGACTTCCACGTCAATTTGCTCATTTTGAAAATCAAAACTTGAGGGTTTTTTTTTCTCCCACAACCTCTTTCTTTCCCTTCCTTTACCAGAGCTGAAGGGTAAACCCAGTGTGAAAAGCAAGGAAAGGTTTTTGCTGCTGGTGCACAAGGCACGACGGAATGGGGTGAGTTCCTCTGCAGCTCTGCTGTGGTCATGCATTAGTTGAGTTTTGCTTATGCCCATGGGCTATAGATGAGCAGCAGGTGGGAGGAATTCCTCCAGGTGACCTGTATTGTCCCAGATGAATGGTAGAGAGTGTAGGAGGTAAGAGGGAAAGGGGAGGAGTAAATTTGGCTGTTTGTGGCATTATTTACCAACCTGAAAGGCTGCATTCACATGGCAAGTGGCAGCTTATGATGGAAGCTACCAGCTCCTGAAAGGCGGAGAATTGGTCCTGGGTAGCAGTCATCCAACATCACTGCATCCCATCTATTTCTGTTCTTAAAAAACACTTGACATTTTATGGCTACATAGCAAGCTTCTGCAAACACCTCCATGCCCATCATCCCACTGGCATTGGCAGAGGTTGGGCCTGAAGAGTGTAATGCCCACAGACAGATATTCTTCTCTGTGTACCACACAACAAAGAAACATTGGGGCACTCAGGACCATTAATGGCATCTCAGTCTATGATGAGGAGACAGGAAAAGCTGCTGCACACAGAATGCAGTCAGGCAATGAAACACTGAAATCCCAAAACTGCTGAGAGGTCAGGGAGCCCAAACTGTGCTGGACTTAGGGGTGACTCTAGCACTGTGGTTACAAGAACTCATCAGAGCGCTCAAAACTGGTGATAAAGGAACATCAGAAAGGAACATCTCTTGTTATTTCAACCCCATTTTTTTTTGCATCTGTCCCTTTGCAGCACTGCACACCTGTTACTACAGTAGCAGATTTTTACCCTGAGCTGATATTGGCCTCTTTCAGAGAGTAACCAATCCACTACAGCAAAACCAACACTTCTGCATTGGAGAGAAGGCAGCTGCTATCAGATCATCAAAGCAGTTCAGGCTGAGCTTAAGGGGTCTCCAATTGTAAATAACAACAGTACATTTAAATTCTGAGCAGGATTTATGACCAAGCTGCAGATAGTCACGTTCTCTGACAATTCCATGTTATTGCTTCTAAACCAGGAATCAATCTGAACTTCCTTAGCTGTAGATGTGAGTTGAAACTTCAACAGTTACCATACAGCTGTCTGTTGGATGGAAGGCTCCTTTGGTTGCCCCTTTATCATTACCCTGCCTGCACAGCTATTCTGTAGGTGGCAAGAGGAAGGTGTCACCTGGGGGCAGCAGCTGGCACCATGGAACAGCACAAGGATGGGAGCAGGGACAGAGCCTGGTGCGGTGAAGGGAGGTGGAGGAAGGGAGAAGCACACTCAGAGGCAATTTTCTGGGAGGAATAAAATTACACAAGGAATGACTGACAAATTAGAAGCACTTTGCACCTAATTTTAATGCATTCAGATCTCAGGGAGGAGAAATATGTTAAGTTTCAAATTACCCACTTTGCTGCCTTCTCTAAAATCAAAATCAAACCAAGCATTTGGTCCTAAATTTTAAAGAAACGAATTGCTTTCTATGGTACACTGCATTCTTAAAACAGCTTTATTTGAATGTCCAGCTGAGCAAGTTAATTTAGGCGGTGAGGTGGTCCACGACAGCCAAGCATTTGTTATTGAGTCCAGTTATTCACATCAGGACAAATTGCACTGCCAGGTAAATTTAAGCTAAGATTGACCTTGGGCTCTGACTCAAAGCCATCCGATGGCCACAAGAGACTTCCAATGGACTTACTGTCTCCTGAAGCAGCTCTCAGGTGACATCAGCTATCACTGATGGCCCTGGTTGATTTACTAACCCCAGCGACCCATGATCCCAGAAAAAAAGGTGCAATTTCCCAAAGTCCTCTTCCCTCCTTCTCACCTGGACATCAGCTGTTCCTGTGCCAGTTGTCGCATCATCCTGAGGCTGTTACATCCCTCTGCCTGAAGAAGGTTTTGGAGGAATATGTTATTCTGGAGTTTATATATGTTTATAAATATATTCTGGAGTTTATTTTATGGATACTGCAGAGGGGTTGGAGTAGATGACCTTTAAGGGTCCCTACCAACTCAAATGCTTCTATGACACTGTGACAAATACATGTGTTGCTTCCAATACCAGAGTTTTAGAAGCATGGAGAAGACCTGAATCCAAGCTTTTAAGTGCTCTCCAAGCTGGACAGGTCCTCAGTCCACCCCTGGAGATCTTTCCCACCACCTCAGTGCTCACAGGCCTGCTGGCAATGCAACGTGTCTATTTTAGTTAATGTAAGTGATCTGCAATTGCCAGTTCAACATCCCAATTTAGTAATGAGGTTTATTAAAGCTTATGAGCTGCCTTGGCTTGTAACACAATTAAATTTTGGAAAACAGAAAATATTCCAGAGAGGCTGGTGGATTCGTAATACTATTTGTGGCTTAATGCATAATAAAAATCTGCCATTTAAGGTTTAATGTAATATGCAACGGCCTTAAATGACCAGGAAAAACATTATGCAAATTTTTAAGGCATTTATTGCCTCCAGTAAATGACAATTTATCAATGGCTTTTAAAACAAAGGGCTTTCCTCGGGGTTATGGAACAACACAAGTGCAGAAACGAGCAAGTATAAGTGGATTATGGAAGTGGGAGGTCAGCATCTACTGTGCAGTACGAAGAGTCGTGAGCTTTCTTGTTAGACAGGGCAGGAATGTGTTCCACCATTATTTCTGTATGCTAACAAACTACATTCCAGCCCCCAAATACTGCTGCTGCTACTACTAATACTACTACTCATGTTCAAATATAATGAGATTTTTTTAATATAGCACCTTCCATTATTTTTTTTCTTCCTCTCCTTTCCACTTCCAGTGTTCACTAAACATTTCCAGACTTATTTTTGAATACAAGCATTAAAAATATTTTATTGTCAATAAGCTTCTTGTATTACCACATGAATCTGACTCACAAAGCATAACTGCCAAATTCTCATTGCAATGGATTGGGGTGCTCAGGGTCCTCTGGGATTATCTGGTCCCATCTGGAGGCAAAGCTGCTCAGGAACCATTGGACACAGGTTTGCATCCACTGCAGAGATGGCCACAACCAGGTTTACACCTTACAGAGGATTCCCTCACTTTTCGGGGGAGCAAAGCAGGGCCCTGAGAGACAATCAGCTCCCCACAGCCAAGTGCCTGGCATTATAATGGGCTCTGAAAAATGCTTTGACTATTATAGAGCTCTTTTTTTTTTTTTTTTTTTTTTTTGCACTCAATGCCATCAATTCTGCATGAGGAGATATTTTATTTTAAATGTGTTGTGAAGATACGGAGGCATTTGCATTGTTAATTTCTCAGATGTCAAACAAACACCATTATTGCAAAATGAATGCAGCTATCCTGCTGAGAAACAGATCCATTCACTGCAAATAAGAGCAACTTAAAAAATGAATGAGATCGACTGATTGCAAGTATCACCAGAAATTAATAATACTCCAGGAATTTGTCACGTATATGATAAGGAAAGAGCTGTAACTGTTTGTTTCCAGTTGTTGATCTTCATCCCTCCCTGAGGTGCAGGAGATCACACTGCTGTCTCTTAGCATCCTTTTCCCAAGCCTGGTTTCTTCTTCCCTCTCCTGCTCGGTGGCCATGGTGTTCTGTACGTCTGTGTAATAACAGCTTCAGCTCTTGGAAAATTAGGTGAGATGAACTTGTTATGTGACAAATTAAACACAAACAGCTCCAAAAAGCATTTTCAAGCATTTGTCTGTGTTTCTATATTCACCCACGAGATGAATCACTTGAGTTACAGAAAGTGTGGAAGTGAAAAATCTAATGGAAATGATAATTTGATTACTGCCCATAATTCTCACAAATCAAGCATATCAGTTCCGCACAAGTAGGCTGTCTGAATGTCTGTGTTTTTTTCTTATTTTCTTATTTAAATCTAATTAAGCAACTGATTGCGGGTCCTTATGTGCCTTTCCACACAGTTGATACTTGATGTGGAAAGCAATAGAAAGATCTTTATTTTATGACTATGCAATAGCTGAGTCTCACAGGGCTGAGGGCTGCGTGCCCTTCTCTGTATCATCTTGTTTCAAATATTGAGAAAACACAAGAGACACATTTATCCACAGATGTACTTACAGAGGATCTAATAAACTGGTCTCCATGTCAAGCAGTATTCTACCCTTTTTTTTTTTGTCCTTGGTTTGAGAGCCCTTCTGTGTGTGTTGAGCAGAACAGCTAAGAAATTAGCAGCTTTATTGTACATTTAATGATAATATCAAAGCAAGTGGCTGAAACACAGCGACCACCTTGTCAAATTAGTGACAAGATTCAGACTTAATGTCTTTTACCAGGAAATCGTAATGCATCCAGCAAATGCTATTTAAAAAAGAGTACAGAGAAAAAAGCCCGCTATAATGAGAAGTTACTGCAGGAAGAGTGGATATTAATTGCTAACAAGGTTATAAATCCTTATGCTCATGGACTGAACGCATAGGCTAGGTGGTTAAGAAGTTTTTTATCCTTGCTGTTAATTTTTAAGCTAAAGGAATTTGTCGCAAACTAAACTAGTTATTTTTACAAACTCAAATGTTTTTTGGTAACAAACAAAACTCCAGCTTTATCCACCGAGGATCCCTGAATTGTCCTTTGGACTAAGCAAGAGTTTGCATAAGTACAGGGTTGGTTTAAATCCGAAAGCAATCCTTTCCTGGATACAGCATTGACTTACTGAGAAGCAGTAGGTCCTCTAACAAAGGAACTTCGGGATTCTTAGAGGAAAAACAGAGCGTTCATGTTGAACAAGGCGTAAACCATATCTAGATTTACATTCACTACCCCAGTTATGTGATTCAGTAAACATATTTATCCAGGATAATCAATTGTAATTTGATTCAGTGCACACTTTTCCAACCTGATTCTGAGAACAGACTAATGGCGAAGAAACAGAGCCAGAGAGCAGTGAAGCTGCTCACGCACATCCAGGCCAGCACATCTGCTTAGCGCTCATCTTCTGCTGATTTCAGTAGGGTCAGGATGGCAGCTACTGGGACTACTCCAAGTCTGTTATTTCAGATGATTTTCAAAAATAGCATCTTTTCATTTTGTTTATTTTGCCATAAAGTCGCTGACTACATCCTGCCAAATCCACTGGTAATGAAGTGCAGCCTGAGTGCAGCACATACACATTAAATATGCAGAAGTGCTGTCCTGACCTGGGCACCAGAACCTTGTGCTACATATCACATTCTTGTGCCATCGTGCTAACAGGAACATTTTGGAATTGCTCAGTTTCTGAGCTGAATCCAGATTTTAAAATCAGTCTCCAAAAGGTATCTGCTCACTTAATTCATTTGTGGTAATAGCCTCAAATGAGAGGCATTCATTTCCTCTTAGCCTAACCATATTATGAAAGCCTATTGTGAATGTGGCACTTGTAGGAAATTTTAGTTATTTTTTAAAGCTTTCCTTTCCCTCAGATTTGGAAGATACGTTTGCCCTTGTACAAGCCTTTTCTGCACCCATTAGACCCCAGAATCACTTAAACCCTCTAGGAAAATATGACTAAGAACTATTTGGTAGCTGAAAAATGGATAAATACACTACATTTACATACATAATATCTTTTTTCTACCAAAAATAAGTGTTTTTTTTTTCCCTCCTACAATAATAACAGATGTAACTTGACGTGTTTGATAATACCCAGCACCACCCAAATGACAATGGGACTTGACAGAAACTGGGAACCATAATGATTTCATGGACTCTCTTCTCTTGTCCTGCAGCACTGTGGGCTGTGCAATGCAGCTACTGCTTGTCAGGTGTCTTCTTCCACTGTCTGTGCAAATTCACAGTTACATTTATTGCCTCTCTCAAGGGCTATGCCAACATTTTACTTAACTGGTAGATCAGATGTAGAAGTGCACGTGCAGATGACTCAGAAAACTCAGATAGAATTTCCCTTGTGCTGGAAATTTCTAAGCAACGCTTCACCTGCTTTAAAATATCTGTATGCTAAATGAGAGAGAAGAGGTAGTATGGGAACACAGGATTATTAAGGTTGGAAAAGACAGCTAAGATCAGCAAGACTGACACTAACCCATCCCACCATGCCCACTGACCACGTCCCTCAGTGCCACATCCCCACAGTTCCTGAACACCTCCAGAGACAGCAACTGCACCACCTCCTTGGGCAGCTGTGCCACTGCATCACCACTCATTTCCTAATACCAGCCTGAACCTCCTCTGCTGCAGTTTAAAATCATTACCTCTTGTCTCATTGCTGTTACCCAGGAGCAAAGACTGACCCTCACCTTGCCACAACCTCCTTTCAGGCAGTTGTACAGAGTGATAAAGTCTCCCCTGAGCCTCATTTTCTACAGACGGATCCATCCCAGTTCCCTCAGCTTCTCGCCATAAGAATTGTGCTCCAGACCCCTCACAGTTCCATTGCCTGTCTCTGGTCACACTCCAAAACCTCAACATCTTTCTTGTAGTGAAAGGCCCAACGCTGAACAACCTACCAGCACTGAGTATAGAGGGACAATCAATCATGGCTCAGATAGTAGGTACAGACCTCCTACTGGTGCCAGCTCCCCATGGTGCTCAGGAGATACTGAATGGTGCCTTTTCCAGGTCTGTGGAGCCTTGGAGATAGGTAACATATCAGTAAATGATTTCTCTCCCATCAGGAATTTCACCTCTGACACCAAAGAACCAATACCTGCTCTCAGGCCCTCCCAGAACATGTCTATGGCCAAATGGAAGGAGGATCTGCTGGGGCAGTCCTAAACAGCTCTGCGTGGCACTGTGTTGTGAACACAATGCAAACAGCTCTCAGTCCATGGCACACATCCGTGTTCTGCTAAAACATCGCCCACTGGCAGTAATCTTTATGCATCAGTTCATTATTTACATTGCAGTTCGAGACAGACATTTCTGGTACTCCAATTCAGGTTGGAACAAGGAGGAAAATAAAGCTAATTCCTGCTTGTGAGCAATTCCTAGTTCCATCTGCGCACACGCATAGGACGCGGTGTTCCAAATGCAAAGAAGTCTTCTTCATTCACATGCTCTATGGCACATATTATTCTCCTCTCTCCAGGGACCAAAAGTAAATGCAGGGTCTATGGAAGTACCAATCCCGGTGGAAAAGCATTTTTCCTTCAGCTCCCTGGGAACTAGAGGCACTTTCCCTTTTGGGAATGCTCCCACACAACACCCTACATTGAGAAGGAGCTGCAGCAGCTCGGCAGTCTGTCTCCTTTTGTCTTTTTGAAGGTTCTGAGCCCTTGTTATTAAGCTTTTGCTGCCAGAGGGCTCGTTGCATTTGTTTGATAGATGTAAGTACACCTAGCCAAGGGAAAGGTGAGAGAGATGGGTCAGGGAGGAGACAGCATCTTCAGCTCTGATTTCAGTGACAAAAAGGTACAGACGTGTTTATAATCCAGAGGGATTTTTATTTTAAAAGTGCTCAAAAGATTAATGGCACCCTGGGAAAATCAATAGCAACTCATCACAGGCAAAATCTTCTGGAACACAAAACCCCACTGGGGGGGACAAAGCCAAATTATGGCAGTGTGTAGAAGGGCTAATGAGCCTGTGATTAAAATGGAGGAGTAGCTGTGTCACCCTGCACCTCTACCACAAGCTTCCTGAGAAAATGGGCCCTTCGGGGTGATCCCCTTCAAAGATTATGAAAATAATTTAGATATCATTGAAAACAAGTTGGGTGCTTCATACCTCTAAACGTGATACAAGAAGCACGGTCCATAGCATCTTCCTGCCTCAGTTTCCCCCCCCTAAAGCTATGATGCTCCCTTTTTTCTCCTATTGAACCTGTTTCAGACTGGTGTAAGGCAAGAAAGCTTTTGCTTTTGGAATTCATAGTGCTTCACCCAGGAGAGCCCTGCTCTTGGCAAACATCTGATATTTCCAAGTGAAAACTCTATCAAATGAGTTCCTTAAACCTCATCGGGGAAAAACGTAATATACAGGATAGCCATGAACTTGTTGGAGATGAAGTTGTCTTACAACAGCTTTACAGCGGTTATTAGGTGTTTGGGCTGCTAGTAAGTTATACGAATGGATGAGATGATCTCTCTTTCAAAAAGTCACCTGAAAAGTAATAGCAATTTAAAACCACAAAATACCCTTCATCATTTCTGTGATGCGAAATGAAGTCAGAGACAAGGTTGTGGAGCATTTCTGGCACGATGCCTTTGCAGGACCCTGTTGGGAAGGAGAGAATGAAAGTGTGCATGTGTTGAAAGCTATTCTAATAATATTTATCAAAAGAAAAAGCCTCACAGAGTCAGCTGCTAAGGCTGAATCAGAATGTGTCAACATCCTACTGCCTGCCATCTACATTAGATCTAAAGGATTTGGCAAGGAATTTGGATCAGAGCAATTACCTACGTGGCTATTTGTTAAGGGTTGTCTCAAACACAGCACTCAGAGAAATTGAACTGTCAGAAGCTAATGCAAGAATAATAAGAGGACATTTCATCTCCACTGGACACCAGAGATGAATAGCAGGTAAGTCTGAATGGGAAAAAAAAAAGAAGGAAAAAAAATAAAATAATATGCATTTGTCTTTAGTTTTTGTTAAAGGACTATAACATGAATAATGAATATTTTAAGGAGAGAAGACTGGGCCTTCAATTTCTTTCAATAATGTTAGTGTTGTATATACTGGTTTGAATAAAATACATTTCATAAAACACCTACACACAGCTCTGCAATGCATTATGGATGGCCCCTCTTGAGAAATCTTACATTGCTTTCAATTTTGACACAGTGATATAGTAATAATGGAAAATTCAGGCATAATATTCAGCCTGCATCGTTTTTTCCCCCCCTTATTATTCCTTGCCACACTGGGTGAGCACAGATATGCCTTTCTGATGCTGCCTTCAGCAGCTCTGGTGGTGCAGTGGAGCTCACAGGGGAGACGTCTGAGGCAGCAGGAAGGTCCTGCATGCTGTGGGCTGAGCAGGGATGGTGGAACTTTTCCATCAAAAGCCTCCCTAAAAAGTTTGTTTTCTGCCCTAAAAGATGCCACTAATGGTGGAGGAGCTGCCACCAGACATAGCGAGATGAGAAATAGTCACATAGCCCAGGAGGTCCCTTTGGAGTCATGGAGGGAACTCAGGTGCTTGGGCATGGACCTTCAGCCTCTCCTTTGCAGCCTTCCTGCTAACTCTGATGCATTTCTTTTGGCGTGTGCTGGTCTCTCATGGCTTGTTTGGGTGGGTTCTTGTATTAGCAGCAGGGTGGATGCATCTGGCTTCCTGCTTTGTGTGCACAGCCTGATTTCTAGGCAATGCAATTATGAGGGAAATGTTGAAATGCTGTGGTAAACAATTGGGCTTTTAAACTAAAAAGAAATCTGTCACTGATGAACAAATGGCAAATCAGGCAGTGCCATCCATCCCAGCCTGGATCCAAAGCATGGGACTGAGCAAAGACAGCAAGAGGGCAGTGAGACACAAGGAGAAGGTGCTGTAGGCTTCTGCTGATGGCACCAACCAGCATCATGGACTATGGACCTGCTGCTCCTGGCCCAGGAGGGCATATGAGCAGCAAGTGAGAATAATTATTAATTATTGTGGTTATTAACATAATTATCAGTTGTGTTCAAGCTGTCTATTGTGAAAGTATTAGTTGCCTGAATGGGGAGAAGAAGTATTTGGGGTGGTAGATCTCCAAGCCTGCAATGGATCATAAGTATTCCAAAGTAAATCAGCCCCATACAGGGTATGGCAGGTGAAAAATAGCAAAGATAGCCAGAAAAACTCAATTAGCTTTGGAAAAGCTGTCACTGGGAGTGAAAAACATCATGCTTATGGAAGCTATGAATGACATCACAGAAACTGGGCACAAAATGTACCCACAGACCTGCATGCAGAGGTAAAAAGCGACATTCCTGCTAACAATTAGTAATCACAACATTATGTGCCTTCCCATTACTGTCAGCCATGCCAGAGCCACCCACTAGGTAAAATTATAGGGTTACAATAGCAAGTGTGTATCAGCTGATTATCTGAGAGCTCCCTGAGTGCTGAGCAGCACAGTAGGAAAGTATGGATGGGCATAAAATGGAATAGAAAGCAGTTCTGGGGCAAATCTTGGGGTTAATCTGTACACACACACATTTACTCCCATGCACATGTACAGAGTGTTGAAAGCACGGTATCACATGAGGAATTAGGCAAGAAACCACATTAGGATAGAAGGGAAAATGAAAGTGCTTTGGGAAACAAGAATCTGCGTGCAGATTATCAGACTGCAAGACGTAAAGAGCTGTTTTGGGATCTTCGGACATCTCCAAGGGATTTAGCCCTTCTCCTCTCTGAATTCCAACCTTAATCACTTCCCTGTGCACCTGTACCATTCATTTAGTACTGCTGCTGCCTCTCCAGCAGTCCCTACTTCAGGCATCTGCCACATGTAAATGTGAAGAATAAAAGGGAGGAGAAAAGAAGTTGGAAGAAGGAGGAGGAGGGAGGAGAAAAGAAATTGAGAGCACAGCAGCAGGAGGGCTGCATGGAAGGGCAGCCCCAGAAAGACCCGTTATCCTGGGATATTCCAAGAGATGGCTCAGTGAAGTGGGATGTTGGAAGAAGGTCCTTCTGGAAGCAAAATTAGTGCTCTAGAACAGCATAGATTAATAAAATAAAATACAACTCCTTTAAATCCTGCCTGTTCGTAGGACAAAATATCTTTTGTTGGTTGGTTGCTTGCTTTTTTTCCCCATGAATGGAAGATTTCCTTCTCACAGTTCAGTATTATTTGTGAAAAAAATGATCTGTGGGGAAAAAATACCATTTCCCAGTCAGCTTTCTTGCTGGTATCCAGCTGTCTGCCAACTTTTGCTAACATCACCAGATCTAAAATTACAGTTGTGGGGCAGATTTTGCTGTGTGCAGTTCATAGGAGTTGTCTAACCAGATCTTAGCAGGGCTTGTCCCATCTTGATGCTCACTGAAGCAAGGTGCTATGGAGGACTGGCTCTGAGATCTGTGTCTGTATTTCTTTCCCCCCCAGCTCTTCAACCTTCATTCCTATATCTACTACTGTCTTACATGTTTCTTATTTCACTGCCTTATTCCTTCTTTTCTGTCTTTCCTTCCTCTTTTGTTAAATCATGTGGGCTTCAAATGGGAAACAGACTCTTCTGCAGCCGCCATGCAGAGCTTGAGCTCTCAGTAACAGAAATGTGCAGGGACCGACAGGAAAATGGGAAATGAGTTTCATTTCAGGTCTGCACAAGGACATTTAGAGCTAAATCTGCCTGGCATTATTGTTTGAAGTCCCCAGAGGAATCCCAAGGACTGAGTAGGCCATGGAGGTTTTCATAGCAATATGACTCATTATGATGATATATATCTTAATTACAGAGTAGCAAATGTAATCCCTGAGATAGCTCAGGTCTAACTTGAGCAAAGGCAATAAGAGACCCGTGGCTGCAGGCAATTCTGATATGTTTTTTTAAGGAACATATAGACAGCCCTTCAATTTGTTGTTTTCCAGATACTACCAAAGCTTAATGAATAAATAAGTACAAAATTAAAGGCTCATTACCCACCCAAAATTCTCCATCATTTATTAAACCTTTTAGAGGCAGCAAGGAAAAGGGAGAAGTGCCCATTAGAAGGATAAACACATCACAGATCTGAATGTCAAATCAAATTGAGCAAAAATTAATTAACTCGGTAAGTGTTAGAAGGGAGAGCCTGGTGTGAGCAGACCTGATGTTTACCTGCTTTTCTTTCTCTGCCAGCTCAAAGCGCAGTAGAGGCTGTGAAGGAATTAATGCGAGCTGGGTGCGCGCAGCTCACTCTGATGAAAGAAGCCCCTTCCTCATTTCAGAAACCACTTCTCTCGTGTCTTGAAGAAATTGTCTGTAAATGGGCCTCTCCCTTGTGCCAGATGCTCTGATAACTGAGACTTCTCTCAAGCTGCCCTCCCAGCTGGGGACCTATTAACCCAAAGATCGCCCTGAAATTGCTGTCCGAGTCATGTGAGTGAGTTTTGGATCAGGCCCCCAGTGCCAGCTGGTTTATGGCTACAGCTCAGCTTACAAATGATGCCCTGAAACTGAACTATCTGTAGCTGAGAGTTAATCCCCCTGAAATCAATAATTCCTGATCCCTGAAGCTGTAGTTTTGGTGATGGACGGCTGGCAAGTGAGAGCCAACTTTGTGAAATCATCCCTTTTCCTCCTTTCTCTGAAACAAGTTTTTTCCTATTATTATACCATCTGATAAAACAACTGTAATCAACTCTTTTCTGCTCCATAAAATAGTTACTGCTAATTACTAATTATTGGGAACGCACTTCCTACCGTATCTGGAAGCATTATAGTGACTGGGAGTTAACAGTGATCATTACTTTGAGAAGAATCACTATTCACTTGTAAGAGGTTACATATGGCTCGCTGAAGAGTTTTTAAATGACGTGAGCCAAATAATATTTGAAAAGGAGGTTGATGATTGTAAGATATTAATATATACACATTTTAACACGTGTTTGCATATGTTTCTATTCACTGCAAATTGAAATTCAAGCCATTGCATCCACTAGATGCTTACTGGCCATTTGCATACAAAAACACTTGATTTGTGTAGACAATCACTGTAATTGCATGGGCAAAGAGTTGCTGCCTTGTGCTTTCTTCTTGTAGAAGTTGTTTTTAGGCATTAGTAAGTGCCAGCAAGCAGAAAACAAACTCACTGGGAAGTTATACCCTTGTGCAGAGAATGAGATATTTGCAATATTTCTTCTTAAGATGTCACTGTTTTGGGAGGAAAGGAATTAATGAGGATCAAACAAAAGTGGCCCAAGTACAAAGTAATCCCACGTCTTCCAGTCTAGGAACACTCACTCTACAATCTTTGTATAAAACTAATATCAGCTGCAGAGCTGAAAATCAACCAAATGGATAATGTCATATCAGAAAGTTCCATTAAAGCAGCAAACAGCATGTTTGCCCATCAGTCCCAAGATGCTGATATCTTCTGGGCAGCACAGAGGTGCTGGACCCCAGGCTAGAAGGGGTCTGCAGGGCTCCTGGCACTCTCAAGTGCCACTTTCTGCCCCAGGTTGTCCTCAGGAAAGGTAGAAACTGGGAAAGATCAGAGAAGAACTGAGCAGAATATTCACCCAAAACTAGAAATGGAGGGAGGAGGGGACGCTTCTCTGGAAGTTCATAAAAAGGACTTCTTTTGAGCTACTCCATCTCCCTTTAGGTGATATTTCCTAAGGTAACCAAGTATCTCAATCTTCAAACTCACTTCAGACCTCAGGCCTACCTCTGCATCTGCAAAACATGCCATCAGCTGAAACTGTCAAGTTCTTACCCAGGTAAAGAAAAGTTTTGTTTCATACTAGTGGCAGAGAGGCCCATAAATTGGGAATACTTTGCCTGTATCTGAATCAGCACTGGTTTATGTGATATGACACTAGCCAGACACTATTCCAAACTTAATTAAGATGTAAGATCTTCTGTGTGAAGGTACTCCTTTACCAGGTGCTTTATTCAGCTGTACGAGTACACACAGGAAGAAAACAAAGTTCCTTCTGTTTCCAGGGACTTTAAGCAGTGTTGGCTTCCCCACAAATCCTTGGGGCTACATTAGGAAACCAAGAGACTTGCCCACACCTCAGCTGTGGGCATCGAGACCATCACTGCCCTCATCATCCAGCCCATTTGGGAAGTCCTTCCTCCCTAACAGAAATGTTTCCTTCAAAGCCTTTGCTAATCTGAGAAAGACTCATTAAAATGCTTTCTTCCTCTTTATTTTCATAAATCATCATAGAATTGTTTCAATTGGAAAGGACCTCTAAAGACCATCTGGTCTAAACCCCCTTGCACTGAACAGGTACACCCACAGCTCCATCAGTTCTCAAAGCCTCATCCAGCCTGACCTTGGGTGTCGGCAGAGATAAGGCACCACCACTTCTCTGGGCGACCTATGCCAGTGCCTCACTAATGTTCTGGGAATTCCTTCTGTTCTTTGCCCTGTTGACCATTCCAGTCCCTCTTCATCCCTTCCTGATCACATTTCCCTTCTGTGACTGAACTTTTCCTCCAGTCTTCAAGTAAAACCCACTGAAATCAAACCCTTTCCTTTCCAAAACTGCATAAAGAAGCATGTAACACCATTCCTCTTTCCCTAGCTTGCAAATGCATTAAATAAAACATCATCTTAAAGCCTGAGGAGCAGCCTGAAAGCACTTCAAGCTGGGTGTTTTTAATCCCTTCATTACATCTATAAAATAATACACAATATTAACCAAGGTACAAGTAACCCACTTCAAAAATGTACTTTAGTTTATGGACTTGCAGGCCCATTAATTCTACTATATAATTCGCCTGAAGGAGAAACAGAAAATGTTCATTCCATGTAGAACAGAGAAAAATCCATCCTTTTTTATTTGCAGGAATGAACACATAATGTAGATATGTCTTAGCTATCACAAATGAGATATGAGCAAGAGTTCTATTAGTGGTGAATGGCATTTTCAGCCACTGATTGCATGGGAAAATAAACTTGGAACCCTATTGCTTTGTGAGGAGCAGCGGATGAAAGAAGCTACAGCACAAAGTTGAGTCTGACTCAAACACCCTCTTTACACAGGAGTTTGTTTTTCATTCAGCGTTATTTCTTTTCCACTTTTAATATTTGGATGAATGCATAGAGCAGCTCATCTCAAAGTCTACTGTTGGCACAGACCTTTGTTTGCAAGCAGAGATGAAGTCTTCCTTGCTTGGAGTGGACCCTTGACTCCAATTTCCAGATACAAGTTTCAATCTAGAGTTGAAGCCCTATTTTGATTCACTCACATCTCAAGTTTGACTCAGACAAAACTTCAGCTGAAAACTTAATAGAATAAGAAAACTCCCTACAGCTGTAAACACAAATCAGCCATTAATCTGCGTTGTCTTTATTATATTCAATTTGTTCCAGCCTAGAAGAGCCTAGTAACTTGTGGAGCCAAGCTTAATAAGCAGAAATAGCCCCCAAAATGGTTCCTGCAGGGCACTATCACCTCAGCCAGTATTTAAACTTCTTTGTGATGGCCAGCTGTGAGGAGTGTCTGGAGGCAAAATCTACTCTTGGTATGGAATGGTTAAAAGATGTCTGTAAGAACCACTCAGACAAGCCAGGAAATGCGCCCCAAGCTGATTACTCTTTCCAGGTGCTGCAAGTGACAGCTGAGACCTCAGCTGGCAAAATCAATCCCACCAGCTATCCTTCTGTACTGCCCTTCAGGCAAGCTCAAATGACGAGGTAGAGCCTGAATCCAGAAAATCCATTTGAATTCCTTTTCTTTAAAACTTCTAAAGGTTCAGCTTCATGATCAGCTGAGGGGAAGTTCATCAGAACTCTTAGAATTGCTCCCAGCCTCAGATGCGTTGCACAGATGTGGAAGAATCTCCGGCTAGACGGTATTTATAACTAAACCTGAGACCCATAAATCACAGCACAATAAATCCCGAGTTAAGAGGACTGCAGAAACTTCTTGGAGCTGAACAACCAAATAATCATTATAGTTATTAATGCCAAGCCTCTATAAAGTGATCTTTTTCATTAGGAGATCTGAAATTGCTTGACAAAGTGTGCTGTTATTATAGACATGGTTAGCATTATCTTCATCTGAACTGTTTTACACTGCTACACAGCATCTCAAAAAGCCTACGATGCCCCATTATGTGTTGCCCAGTATTGCTAACACTCTTTGAAGTGCCGTGCAAAAATAGAACAATGCAAAGACATCTCTATTTGTTATCCAAGCCATAAATCGTACTTGAAATGGAGTTTTCAGGAATAGCATTTTAGGGAGTGGTGAGGAATTTATAGTTCACAAAGAGATCTCACAAATAGCTGGGAGATGTTCCAAACCAGAAGAAAACACATCTTCAAACATTTGGCCACAGAATTATCAGTCAACCACTGCAGCAGCTCCTGGTGCAATAGGGGCACATCCGTGGCTGAAGGTACCTGGTAGAGGAGGTGGCCTTTGTCAGGTTTCCTTTGCTTGCTCCTGATTACATTTTGCAAAAGCCAAAGGGATGTTGGTGCATGTTAATGAAATCAAAGACTCTTAAAAGCTCTTTGCGCCCTAAGGTTATACATTTATAATTTACAAAGATTTTGCTACACATTCAATCCTGCCTTGCAGAAAACAGTTCTTCCTGAAATGCTGATGAATATGCAGTGAACAGATAGCTTTTATTTGTTTCTTAAAAGACAGCTGTTAATCAACTACAGCAACCAGTTGCAAAATACTTTGAGTCAACTGGATTAAAGTGATTATGGGCTTATTAAATGGATTAAGTTCTATCGATAACTGGTTGTCAGCCAGAAGAGCTAAAGAAGTCCTAATCTGCTAGAGAAAAAAGACCAAGCCAACCACTTACAATTGTGGTTCACCTTGAACTTATTGGTAACTTCTGCTAGTTTCAGTCACATTTCTATAGCAACCAGGGTAATTGACATTAATTACCATATTTTGTCTGTGGTTATTTTGTGCTAATTTCATTTTTAAATTGCTCTGAAATCTAATGTGAGACCATAGTAACAGTTTTTCCACCCTGCTTTTCCTAAGGTGTTGAGATAGATACAGCCCCAACACGTGTCAGTGACAACCCACATACACACCATGGGGACCATGCTCAGCTCACAGAGGAGAAGGCTGCAGGGATCTGACACCAGCACCTAACAGGTCATCAGCAAGGTGAGCCAGGCACTTTGCAGCAGCAGCAAAGCAGTGGGAGGGAGGACAGGATAAAGGGTGTAAATTGAAATAGGAGCAGTTCCTGTTGGATATCAGGAAAACACTTTTACCCATGAGGCCAGTCAGACATTGGAGCAGCTTGCATAAGGACGCTGTGTAATTTCTGCCCTTCTGGGAGTTCAAGACCCAACAGGACAAAGCTCTGGGTGCCCCAGTGCTATTCCCATGAAGTTCACAGCTCCTCTGTGCTCGTCCTCACATCTAAAGTTCTAATTCTGAATTCTCAGAAGTATTTAAACCACCAATCCCCATTCAAATGGGAATTGTTAGGAACAGGGTTTGAAATGGGGATTGTTGCCCTCAGCCAAGAAGAATTTCAGGTGCTGTGAACTGATTGCAAGCAGAAATAATCAAATGCCACCTATTTTCATCAATGATGATTAATAAGAGCAGAATAATAACTCAGTGTGCTCATTTTGGGGGGATCTTGGCTTCATGAAATGCTGCTACGTGTCCCTGAGTTCCTGGGACATTGATGGAAGTTGGAGGCACGTGGACCCCATCTGAGTTTGTTGATGATCATCTTTAATAGCAGAGCCTTTCACGTGGGATATAATTATGTTCTAGAGAGACTCCCAGCTATAAAGCGCCATTTGTTCTTTCTGAGCTACTTATCATATGCCATGAAAGTACTGTATAGTGTAGCTGCTGTCAGGCTGGGGGAGAAAAGAGGTTGAATTTAACTTGGAAAATACTGGATTTCCACACAAGCAAGAAAACTTCAAAGCTCTTCTAAGAGCAATGAATGGAGCTGTGTTAAACTCACTGGAAAGTAAAAGAAAGAGGATCCTGCAACTCTCTGCATCATTGAAAATATCACCAATTCACTACAGAGCCTACAGCTGTAGGTTCAATATATGGTTTAAATCCCTCATTCCGATATATCCACTCATAATGTATTATTCTAAGGTGTACTGGAAAGAAAAGTGTGTATGTTTTACTATGTGTATACATGCAAATTGTCAGGCAAAAAACTGATGTCTCAGACTAGAAACAGTACATGACAGATGTGCAGAGTTCTGTCACCAAAAGCACTAAAGACAATTATGCTGACAAAAAAAAATTAAAATAAGAAACCTAGATAATAATTTTTTGAGAACATCCAAATACATCACCTACTTATTTCTGACAAGCTGTGTTGATGACCATGCAAAATGATGACACTCTAACATTTAAAGACAAAAAATATAGTGTCTTATGTTCATTGAATGGTTTGAGTTGGAAGGGAGCTTTGAAGGCCAGCGGGTCCAACTCCCCCCCCCCCCCCCCCCCCCCAACACACACACACACAATGCACAGGGACATCCACAGCCCCTCCAGCCCGACCCCGGATGGCTGCAGGGATGGAGCACCCACCTCATCCCTGTGCAGCCTGTGCCAGTTCTTTACCACCCTAATCATAAAGAACAACTTCCTTACATGAAGTCTAAATCTCCCCTCTTTTAGTTTGAAAGCAGTTCCCCCTTGTCCTATCCCAACAGACTCTGCTAAGCAGACTGTCCTCTTCTTTCCTGCAGCTCCCTTGCAGATACTGAGCTAGATACAAAGCTAGATTCCATACTAGGCCATGATTCTGGCTACTCTCACTGCCAAGACGATGGGATTTTTCTCCTTTAGGTATGGATGCTTTATATACACCAGTAAACCCCAAGTCTGAAAAACACCATCTATTTTAGCTGTGAGGACTGGGTTTATGGGACTGGAAAGCCCCGTGGACCTCTGAGATGGTAGAGGATCTTTCTTACAAGAAATATTAGGTAAGCAACAGCCCTTGCATAGAAGACAAATGTTCCAGCCCTCCCTCTGCTTAGTGCTCAGTGAAATAAATATCTCTGCAAGGATATGCTGATACAGTCTCATTCTTTTATGGTAACAGATGATGACTCTTTAGTCTTGGCTAAAAGGCAGGTGAAGAAGGCAGGTGGGAGCAGCACGGGGGAGAGAGGAGCTTTACAATTGGAAGCAAGTGAGAAGCACTCAGAAAAGTAAGACTTAAAGCAAGATGGTTGTACTTATTGAGTCCTCACTGAACTTTTAGGATATTTAGTTCATCATTTTCTGTGTATGAGCGAGTTCATACAACCATTCCCAAACAAAGTGCAATTCTAGACCTTGAATCAGAGGCACTGAAAGACAACACAATTTAAAGCATTTTGGAACTCAGTCTGTCTCAGAGTATTAGATTTGCATGAAAGTCTTCACAAGTACTTCCAGAGCCTGAGTTATATGGATGCCTGTATAAATACATGGAACCGTGGGTCTTCCTGAAGTGCCGCCTCTAAATCACAAACCCCACAGCTCTGAAATAAGGGAGAGGAACGGAGAAAGAATGAGACCTAACCGAGCCCATGTGGAGAAGGGGCCTGCAGCCATTTCTTTGCTTTCATCTTGTTCACAGCCTCTCTCCTGTCTCAGAGGTGTCCAGTATGAGGCTTGCTGCACAAGAAACCCAGAAGCTGTCCTGAATCATGCTCTCTGATGTAATGCTGCCACTGGCTGTAAAACCAGACTGCAGGAATCAAGGCAGCAGACCTGGGTGATGGGTACAGAAAGAGAGGAATATGCATGGGGTAAAGCGCTGCACATTCTGAGCATCTTCCCCTAACAAGCAAACACAACTTGTAGAAGGAAGAATACGGTTCATAATAACCATTCAGTGCTGCAGCCAGATTCTCTGGACTCTGAGTGATGGTTTATTAACTCAGACATTGAGCACAGAGAGTGCTTGCAGACTTTGCCCTTACACTTAATAACTCACTAAGCATGAATGGGCTCTGTAATTCATTCCTTGTCCTGCGTGGCTTCTCACTAAAACCACTTTAGGATGAAATTGATGGCTCGCTCTTGCAGGCCCATGAGCACCTCGTGCTTGTCCATGTCAGCCCCATGCCCCTGCCAATCCCAGCCACGTGCTGTGAGTGAGCACACCAGGTCCTGCACCCCTACCACAGAGGTGTGGGATGAGATGAGCGGATTCAGCTTTGTTAAGGATTTTGATAGCACCCTAAAGTTTCACTTTCATTCCCTGTGACTTTTAGAGTCAGTCTTTTCACATCTGACACCTGCATAGGAAAAATTTCTTCTCAGAAAGAGGTGATGCAGTGGCAGAGCTGCCCAGGGAGGTGGTGTCACTGTCCCTGAAGGTGCTCAAGAGCCATGGAGGTATGGCACTAAGGAACATGGTCTGATGAGCATGAGGGGGATGACAGATAGTGATCTTTCCAACCTACATGATTATCTGATTCCATCATATGACAAACTGTTCACACTTGATTATAGCAGGCTGTATCCTAGCTGGGTTCTGCAGTGGGGAGGCCAGAGTTGGAGTGTCTGATGTCTATAAGGCAAAATCTGAAAGGGAGGAAAACAAAAACTTTAACTGCCCTCTTCCCCTGCAATTTACTGAATACAGAGAGCAGTACAACCCAGCAGTACAATTGAGGGCACGACAGGAACACTAAACATTATTAGTTCCATACACCAGAATGCATCTGGGGTCCTCCCTCTGTGCCCTGTAGCAGTGACACGTGGGGGAGGATCAGTCCACTCTTCAGCACTTTCCACCAAAGCACAGTCTTTTGTCGGTGAATCACGTTGCCCTTGGAAAATGTGACAGAGATGCAAGGCAAAACAGCAGTGGTAAACAATCAACAGGTTCTGCCTACAGACACATTGCCACTCAGAAGCAGGAGACCACAGCCCTGCCTACGAACAGATGTGTGAAGACTAAAAGTGACTCCAGAGGGAAACTTCAGATCCTCCAGTTATAAACATAAGGCAATTAATTTTGCCCATGATGTTTTTCTGCTGTCTTCTTTCCTGTTTTTAAAGATGGAAACACCAAGTTGACTGACAGACTCTTCCTGCCCGCTCTGGTTCGTGTTGCTCTTTCCTTGCAGTAATCTCTAAAATTGGCATTTTCAAAGAGACTGAGGAAGTAAGAATCCCAAAGGGGACATAAACCTCCAGTCCCCTCTGGAAAGCCCAGACTGGATTATCTGTGAACATGAAAGCAGAAAGGCTCACAAACTTACAAGGCAGTGCTGGGTGGCTGCAGACAGATGTGACTTATTCAAGGTTACCCACAACATCACGTGTGGAGCTGTGAAACAGCACTGGTATCATCAGCCTCCCTGTTCATATTTCTGTCACTGAAACATTCTCTTGCAAATGCAGAGGCTCTCATTCTTCAATCGCCCAAGCTTAGTACAAAGCAGAAGTAATGCCATGCAGGTCCCCAGCACTACTTTGTGAACCAGAGGAGAGCTGAGGAGTGTCTACCGCTGAGATTCACCAGGGATTTCAGCAGGAGTCGGATGTTTAAATGCCTTTGTGAATTGAGCCTTACGTGTCTTCTTTCATTAATGAAGCAAAGAAAGAGAAAGTAGCTGTAATTAGAGCAAAAGGAACGCCAGAAAGTAGCTGCACAAATAGTCTCTCATATTGAGAAAATACTGGCTTCAAGCTCATTTGTGTTCATTGGTGTGAAAGCGAGTGTTGTTCACTGGTGCACGCAGGAGCATTCTGTAAATACAATAACCATCCTCTGCAGCCCTGCAGCCACTTGGAGGGTGGAAACCTCAAACTGGAGCTTGGGTGGGAAGCCAAGAGTCACTCCTTATAGGAGAGCACTCATTGTAGCATCCACTGCAGAGGCCACCCTCCCATGGCAAGGAGTAGGGAGCTCAATCTGCAACGTGGGATCAATCCTCAGCTTTTAGAGTCCAAACATTACAGTTCACAAAATGGTAATGAAGTGAATGAGATGAACCTGAATAAAGCTGGGCACCCAGGGAAAAAGTGACATCTTGCAAGTAGTTTATGGGTGGGAGGAGAGTACATCTTGACCATCAGAAAGGGCTCATGAAGACTTAATTACATTTTATGGGGAACACTGCACTACTGAGGGCAAAGGATGAGAGTGCAAAGCAACACCTGCAGCTCTCCACTTCTGTGACCCGAGCCTGGCTTGCTTTCAAGCTGCAAGATCCCAATAGACCACACATTAACCATAGATCTTCTGAATATGATTCTGTAATGCTATAACAGGATGAAAATAGCAAAGTGGCAAAGCATTCAGCTACAGCAAATAAAAACAAGGCCAGATGCAGCAGTCACAAACACAGAAACAAAGGAAAAAAGCTGCTTACCTTTAGAAGACCTCATACATGCAGGAACCTCCGGCAAGAGATGCCCTCATCTAGGCTGCCAACCCTTAAATGAGGTCTGGGAAGAGGTGGAGCCAGGATCCACCCCCACCAGTCACTCAGGTGCATTACATGTAACTGCGCTCACCTGGGTTGGCCCTGCCTTCCCACCAGGTGCTCAATCACTGCTTCAGGCCATGATTTGGCATTTCCACTACGGTTTCCCTTACCATTACTCTACTAATAGGCATCTCTTGGATTTTCTGGGGAATTATTCCCAAAATAATACTTGTTGACAGCAGACCTTCTAACCACCTGGAAGACCATTGGTGAATCATGTCCTGCCAGGCCACATCTAATGAGATTTCCCCTTTAAGCCCCATGCTCATGCATACACATTCCTATAGATATATTGAAGTTTTCTGGCACTGGTGATGAGATGATCAGAAAGAAATGAGGCATCGCAGTGGATGTGAGAGCAGGATGATTTGCCTTCAGCAAAGAGTCCACTTCTTTATTGCTATGTGGGTGTAAGGCAACAAAAATGGGAGATGAGCTGAGACTGAATGTTGAAATTATTGTAACAGACTCTTGTAATGTCTAGGGTGCTTTGATACCAGCAACTATGATAAATTATTCGGAAATCTCCTGTGACCTTAGTGAAGTAACCTGACTGAGGTTTCAGCAGTACAACAAAGATCCTTAACTAGGTGGTGTAGCTTCGTATGTAAATCTGATGACTGCAGTTACAGAGCAGCACATTTTGGGAATGCTTTGAACTATCCCCACGACAGCACCTGCCCCACTGGCTGTAACCCCATTCTGACAGTCTACCCAGCACGGATGTGGCAGGGCCATCTGCTGCCAGCAGGAGAGCACCTTTGATTTGGGGGCAGAACGGGATGGGGAATAGCTTCTGATGAAGGGAGAAAGCCAGCAAACTTTCAGCCACATCCCTTCTTTGCATACGAACTAGAGACAGCACTGCACAGTGGTAAAAAGTGCACAGCAACATTTTCTCTCAATTCAGCTTAATTGCTTAATTTGATTTTTGCATCTAATAATCATGAATGATAGAGCTGTCTTTTTCTAGCTTCTGAATGGAGCTTGTGAGTCTTCGAGAGATTCTGAGTCTGGTTGGTGAGATCTAAATGCATGCCATGCACCAAATCCCACCTAACCCCAGTCCAACCCAACAGCAGACTCTGATTTGTGCAAAACCAAGCGTGCTTATTGCCTTCTGCCCAGGAGTGTGGGCTTGTTTGGGGAGAGTTCTTCAGGTAAAAGCAGAATTTGTGGATGAAACAGATCTCTTTATAAATGATTGCAGAAGAGACGTCCATTTTATAAACTTGTCGCAATGTTTTAATCCACAGTCTGAGAACACATGACAGTGCACAGGACAAAGCTCTAAGCCCTGTTTTGCTAGTGGAAAAATCACTTTGCCACCAGACAAGGAGCAGTGACCTCATAGGCACATGTGAAGTCTTAGGTGCAACACACCCAGCAAGTCAGCTTGGGCTGCGGAAGATGAGAGCTGCTTCTTGCTGCTGCCCACCCAGCCTTCCCCCAAGGAAGCAGCCTGTGCTGTCATCTTGTGAGGCTGCAGCCCACAAAGGGTCTGCTTTTCCTCTTAGATCAAACCTCAGTGCAGAAGAGGATGCTGCTGGGGGTGCCTAGGAGGGGAACAGACGTATGTGGATGTCATAGGCTTCCTCAAGCGTTTGCATAGAAACCTACTGCCAGCCCTGCTCATGGGTAGAAAGGTTAACTCTTACCCCCCCCCCCCCCCCCACCAAAAATGTTCATAAATAGAACAGAACAGAAACACATACCTTCAAGTAAAGTGTTTTTTGTTGTTTTTTTTCTCTGTTGCCTACACAGTAGATTATAGTTAATTAAACCTCTGCTCACATAAACAGAACAAGAAAGGATGTAAAAGTAATGAGCTGACAACATGGTCTGTATTATGTTGGGCTTCTAAGAGAATTTAATTTGGAGAAGAATTATGCACAGGCTGAAAGACAGTCCATTAAACTGAGCCAACTGTCTGGAAAGAGATAAAACAAAAAAAGAAAGTGTTCTGCCTCCTGTGAAATAAATAGCACATGGTGCCTTGTTGTCACTTCGTGTGCGGCAAGGTTTACGTGCCGGTGTGAGCACCAGGAGGCTGCAACCTCTCTCTGCTGGGATGGAGATCATCCTGCATTGCCCTCTCAAAGGAAGTGACAGACGTGAGAGAGCCTGTGAATGTGGTGGAGTGGAAGATGGCAAAGTGTAGAGCGGTGTTGGAGATATTTACTTGGGTGCTGCTTATGTATTACATCCCATGAACTCCTTCCTGTGCAAAGTACCACAGTGCTGGACAGCCTTCAGTCCAAATGTAAGTGTAGTCTGCAAAGGAAAGTGATGTAGCTAGCTACTATGGTCAGTTGTGACAAGTGCTTTTACCATTCTTCTAATCATAAAGAAAGACAACAGGTCAGCACTGTACATGAAGGTCCCACAGACCTCCCACCTACATTCTGGGGACTCCATGCACAGGTTAACAGAGATTTGTCATGTAAGTGGTGCCCGTGTTCTTCTCCTGGTTGTTGCTGGCATCTCCCTGTACCGCTCACAGCCCATTCCTTTTATTTAAAGAAAATAAATGGAGGGAATCAACCTAACAGCATGGCAAAGCAGGCACGACAGTATTACCTAATAAGCAAGCTGCATTGCTCAGGGGATTCATTTTTTCCAATTGTGATCTCCTTGAGGCGACTGATAGCTATTAAGAGCAATCAGCTTTTAACTGGAATTCCTCTGAAAAATAAAATACTGAAATAAAATGGACATTTGAGTTAAAGTGACTTGCACCACAGATGGGTCTCCCCCAAGTTATCTGACTTCATAAGGTAAGAGATTGTGTCTCCTAATCTCTGCCCCCACCTCCAGTCTGGCCCTTCCCAGCAGCTGTACAGTAATAATCCCTTCAAATGCTTCTTTCGAAACATTCTGCTTAAGCCTCAGGGGGATGTTGATGAGAGCTGGGAAATTAAGGGATTTGTTTTCTTCAGTTTGGAGAAAACAGGGGAAAATAATTTGGAGTAGAAAGAAAACAGTGTTTGTGGTGTTTTTTGTTTTGTTTTGTTTTAATTCCTCAAGCAAATGAAAACAATCCTCAGTTCAGATTAAATGAAGATTTCTGTATATTTTTTTTCCAGCTACTCTTAAAAGGAAGTATTTAAATACTTGCAAATAAATCTGAAAGAATGTTAAAACACACATCAATTAATTCTAGGGGAAAAAAAAAAGAAACCACAGACAGAACTATTTCCATCTCGGTGACCATGAAGTGATTCACCTTAAAGAGTTTCTGTCATTTGCCCCAGAACTGACTCTGAATAGGCCCATTGATTTCAGGACGGGTAATTCAAGTGTGCTGTAGGAGGCAGAAGAAATCAGTCGTTTCCCTTTGTTCCTGTGCCTTCGTTCATCTCTTTTCCCTTTCCTATGATTCTGGAGAATGTCAGGAGGACTTACGTGGCAGAAGGGCTGAAGCCATTCACCAGCCATAAAAAAACAGGGATCAATCTGAATAGAAAGTGAGAGAACATTTCAATTTGACTTGCTGTTGCCAGCTGGACATCTGCCTGGTGAGAGAGCTCAAGGAAGAGCGTAGCATTGCCTGCTCTGGATTGCATGGGATTTGTGAATGGAGAAGCTCTATCTGCTCCCACGCACATCCCTCTGCTTTTGTTTGCTGCCCGTTTAGGTGGGCAAATGGGTGATTGCTATTCCAGGAGCATTATCCGCTTGCTTCCAAAAGGATGAAATCTGGCAGAGAGCATTTGTTTTGTACATTGACAATAATCCCTTAGTTTCTGAGAACCACAAAGGATCTTAAAACAAATACCAAACCCGAGCAGGATCAAACTGTCAACATTTAGGCCGAGATTCTCAGAAAAGTTGAGCACTCACTTTGCAATGCAGGCACCGCGGGCTGACTCTAATCAACCCTCTGCATGCACAGCATGGCTGGGAGCGTGGAGACACGGTGCTGCAACTGCCCCTAACCTCTATCAGCATGTGTGGCTTCTGCCAGAGCTCTCAGGTTCTCAAATAGATAAATAAATTATATATTATATATATTATAAACAGAGATTATATTACATATATAATATATATTATATACAGAGGGATGAACAGGAAGAGGCTAGCTCTGTTTCCCAGCCTTGGAAGCACTCATTTATGCCCAGATCTTTTCTATCCATCTTTTCTATCTTAGCTGCCTTCATCACACCAGAGCCTTTCCTTTCATTCTCTCCTGTTTTTCGTTTCCACTCAGTAAGGACCTGCTGACTTCCTCCTATATCCCTTTTCTGCACTCCTACTCAAATTGAGAACAGGGTTTCTTTGACTTCCCTGCAGCTCTGTGCTGAGTGCACAGAGTTGAGGTGATGGCATGATGCTTGGATGTAACTTCAGCCCTTCAGCCATCAGAGAGGGAGCCCACGCTGTTGTGCATCTCTACCAGAGTTAACCTGAAAACAAGCAGGACTCTTGGCTGCAGTTATCCTTAATAAAAATCAATGATCAGGGAGACTCTACAATTGTGATGTCTCCAGTGCTAACTGGAAAGCTGTTGGAGGTTCTTGTGAGTAAACACTGATTTGCAGCTGGCCTTGGGGTGTGAGATGGATCCTTCTGGCTATGGTTCCTATATGGCATCTCTGGGCATCCTGTGACTGCTCCCCAGACACTGGCACACCTGGTACCTCACCAAGGCTATTGGACATCCCGTGAGATCCTTAGCTCACTGGGCCGTTGTCTTGTTGTTATTAGTGGGAGATTAGAAGATTAAGGCCTGAGAGCTTAATGGCCTCAGCGGGTGGAGAGCATGGCACTAGCTGCAAAAATGACAAAAATCAATAGCTAATCCAGTGCAGTCAGTCAACCTTTTCAAAGCCTCATCCGTATTGATTTCCAAGCACTGCTCTTCCTGTCCCTTGACGTAATCAGGCTGTTTGCTCAGAGGACTGCTTCGCTCCCTTCCACTCTTCTCTCCGTGTTTGGGGCTTTTTTACATTTGGAAATGGATTACTTGGATCCCCCCAGCTTTTCATTTCAGGCTGCTGTCGGAGGAATGATTAAAGGGGAGGCAGTCTGGGAAGCCATCTCCTACAAATCAAAGAAGAGCTGACCTGAAGTGTGATGGATGTTTCAGGAAAGGAGCAGGCAGGCTCTAACGTGGGAGGAATGGAGGACATCTGGGCAAGTCTGATAGTTGCAATCCCGGTAGTGAACACAGGAAAAAAAAAAGTCTTCCATCTCCTCATCTCCTTTTCCCATCACTTTGAAGATACATCAAGAGCCACTGTGCTGATAGAAAAGCACTATGTGAATTTAGGGATTAGAATGCAAGTGCTCTGGGGCAAGGTCTTCTCTTCCAGTGATTATATCAGCCTTTTTCCTTTCCACACCCTGTTCTAGCTATTTTCAATATAGATTTTAAGGATATCTAGGCAGCCTTGTCAAAAACACCAATATAAGAAGCAACTCAGTGTAGCGGTGCCAGACTGGGCCAGCCCTGGGCAGAGTGCTGGGACCAATTCTGCTGTGTGTCTCCTTAGTATTTCCTACTCCCTGAAAAGGAGAGGCATCTATGGAGCTGGGCTGTCTGTGTGCATCTCCAGCCCTGGAGACTGAGCAGCAGGTACATTGCTTTTGAGCTGGGAGGGTGCTGTGCTTTAGAAGACTTGCTCACCCCCTGCTTCGAGCTGACCTGGCACCATTCACAGAGCCAGATAAAGAAACATAATTTGCTGTAATGCTTTTCTCCCCAGGCTGCTTCACTGTGCCTCAGACACAGTAGACAAATTCTGTCTGTCAAATTCAGTTGCATTTTACTCTGTCTCTTGTATTTGGGATCAGAGGTCAGACATTTATCAGACAAGCAACCAAATTACCAAATTACATTCTGAAAACAACTGAACAAAGAAAGCCACTCTGCCTGTGACTCTGTTTTAGGGGAAGCTTGGAGGGAAACTCCAGTGTTTTCTCTTGAAATTTATATTGGAGCATCCGCTCTCATTAGAGCCACCAGAACGTCTTCAGAAGTGCAATGCCTGAAGAGCAAAATATTCTCGAGTCTCCATTCTTAATAACGCTCTTAATGCCCTCTTTTCTGTTAAAAGTTGTGCCAACCACAAAAATGCATCACTTCCTGAACTGACAGGCTCCAGGAGCAAAGCCACCCCTGTCCTGATGCTCTGCTCTGCCCCAGGCGAGCAGGAAAGCATGGCTTTGGGCTCCTCCAAGGCAGCACTTTATTCTACCTGCAGATGGGATGAGCTGGCAGCAGGGGCTACCACTGGTCTGTTTCCTACCCAGTTAGTGTTATTAGCCTTGTGTGAAGTCATTTGGTACAAAAATTAGAGGAGATACTGAAGAAAGGCTTTGCAGTGCCATGCGGTAAGGTCTGCTGGCCAATGCACATTTATTTTAATGAGAATTCCCTAATATCTTCATCTGGCATGACCCAGCATACCCAAGAGGAGGAATTAATATGGAACAGTGCCTGCCTTCACAGCATGTCTGGCTAACTTCTGATGAGTCTAAGTTTCTCCCAAGATCCGCGCCGAGCTCAGCCCTATTGCAAGCTGTGGCCTGCAGGTTGGCCTTGTCTTAATGGGTGGCTTTTGAGGAAGAATGATGGCAGTGCCTGGAGACCATGTGGTACAGCAGGGTGGCTGTGTTTTCATTCACGGTTCCATCCAAATTACTGCCAGAGCCAGGTCATGGGGCACTGCTGGTCCCAGCCCTGCTGCAGGCTGCATGTCCCCATAGCAGAAGGTTTTTGCGTGCAGCTCAGTGTTGGTCTTTCCCTTTTGCATGCAGCTTGCAGATACTTCACCTTTAGGACTTGAGAACTGTACTTTCTAATTACAGATTCTTTGAAGACAAAGCATGGTGTATTTGCCAAGAAGAACAGAAGGATGGCTGAAAGGAACAAAGATGTAGCAGCACTCACTGTGCTCCTAAAGCCTGGGGGCTCTCACAGGAGCCCACTACAGACTGATTTGTCCACGAGGTCTCACACTGTTTGGAGCTCCTCTCCACCTCCACTCTCCACCTGCCTGCCAGGGCTTGGCAACTCCTCCCCATTGCTTCCTGAAGGCTGTGATCTGTGAGGTTTACATCCCCCTTTGATCCTCAGCTTAGCCTTGGGAAGACTGTACTTTGCCAGCCTGGAGAGAGAGGCAGAAGCAATCCTGAGTTGGCAACTCTTTATTCTTGTAGGGCCTGTGCATTATCTAGTCTTGAGTGGCTTTAAAAGCCCTTTTGATCTCCCTCCCACACAGATAAACCCTCAAGATGGGAAAGGAAGTCAAGTGAACAACCCCCATTGAAGATAACCATGCTTCTTCTAACTGCAAGAGTTGGTACTGACCTGAGTGACTTGAGAGGCAGCTTGCTTTTGGGCCAGGTCTGTCCTAGCAAGGGCACCATTCCCTTTTTGTCCATCCTAACATAGTGATTCAGGAGGCTCATTCCCTTCAGCTTTCTGTAGTCACTGGTAAAGGAGCTGTGCTTCCAGCAGAGCTTCACAGCTTCAACCTCTGCACTGTTAGTAGACCAGATAAAGGGAGCAGACTTTTAGCAAAGGGGACTGAGACTGACACGTGACGAAGGTGATACGATCTCCGTTGCAGCGTTCAAAGAAGTGCTCATTTTTAGCTAAAATGCCAAACCAAAGTCTTGACTGCTTGCAATAAATAAAAATGCTTTCTTTATTTTCTGCAAGGGGAAAGACCTCATCCCAAGGGCAATGACTACATTCTCCCATGAGTGAAGGCGTTAATGCTGTTGTACTGACTACATTTTCGTCTAAATTGCTGCTAAAAAATGTGATTTTTTTTTAACGTAATGACAGCCTTTTCCAGGAAAGCTTCAAAGTTGCAGCACAGTGCTTAAGCTCTTTAATAAGGAGCACCAGCACTGCCTAGACCATGCTAAAAAACAACTTTGCAGCTTAATAGGACAAAATGGTCCTGCTGAAGTGCTGAAAATTGGATTCCCAAATCTATATTTAGGCACTACATAGTACAGCTGAATAATGAACGATGCATTTCACAGCCTGTTTTAGCCACTCCGATTTGCAAATCCAATCTTAGTTTTCCTTTGGACACCACGAACAGCGATGGGATTAGTTTACCACTACATAAGCAGTAAATAGGTAATTACTTTTCCGTGCATTCATTAAAAATGTAACCAGAATTTATACATATAAATGACATGTAACAAAGTGTTTTTAGCAGGTTCATTTGGGATTCAGATTGCAAAGATGTTAATTGACATTTAATGGTTTTGTAATTGATCTCTGTCATCTTGCAGTGTGGAAAAATGCTAAAATGTATTTCAGCACAATGGAAAACAGCACAATGTAATGTAATATTAAACATATCATCAAGATACACATTTATTGCAGCTACAGAAAGCTAAACTAAACTATGCAGTAAGTAATTTGCCAGTTCAAGACTGTATTAATCTTCAGTATTTTGTTTCCAACCACCCACAGAATTTTAGGAGGCAACAATTTCAGATGGCAATTAAGGGAATGTGCTTATATGTAATGATGGGGCTCCACACTTGTATAGCATACCTAGCTCATTGCTGGTTTTAATAAGTATCAGTACATTTACAGATGCACCAACAATGACTTCTGTGAGTGGTGATGTCCATGAAATAGCTCTGTTTATTATAATAATTATCTGATGCTTGTACTTTCATAGCTCTTTTCAGTGACCCAGAACTGTAAGCTGAAAGCCTCTGTATTGCTTGGCCAAGTGTTTCTGAACAAATATACATGTATTTTGCCCAGGTAAAATATGTCTGGCACCTTGGAGCAGGGTGCTGAGGTTTGACATGAGGTTTGGCCTTTATAGCAGGATACATCATTTGTCATTTTGGTGACAATTGAGTATAATTCAGGTCCTAAGGGACATGGTGACCTAGCAGAAACAGAGAGCTGTTTCCACTCTACTATAAAAACAGAAAAGAAAGTACACTAAGAGGACTTGGCTGCAGTAATTGTCTCCAAACGCCTCCGTGCATCATTCCCACTTGCATCACAGTGAGCAAAGCACACAGGTAAGGCAAGTTGTGACCCAGTGCATGGTACCCATGTTTGCAGCTCTCTCCAATTCACTACCCTGGGTGAGCACTGCCTGCAGGAGGGCAGGGTACTGTCCTGCACAGAGCAAGAGCTCCACAGGCAGTTGGCATAATTACACCACTCTAGCATCCTCCAGAGCTTTAACATCAGTGGAGATGGGGGGGGGCTAATTTATACACAGGTGTGTGAGCTGGATCTTTGCTCTGGGGCTGTACGCTGTAACAGCCCTGCAGGTTGTTCCACCTACTAGCATAGGGTGCATGGAGCCGTCACAGGCACAGTGCTCAGCTAAATCCAACCATCCTCTGAGGCTCTTAGCAACTGAGCTGCCTCTATTGAGCTGCAGTCTGACGATAGAGTTTTCTTCCCAGTCTGTCTACAATGACTTTTTTTTGGTGGATTTTCCCTCACTGACTTCTGGTCCTGAGGAATGAGCTGCCACTCATGATCACCTGGAGTTTCAGTGCAGAAAGCCGGAGGAAAAAAAGGTTCTTTCAGAATATTGTTTCTCTGTGATTCTTTTTTTTAAAGGTAATACTGTCAGACTGAATCTGCGCAAAGTGAATTTGACTCTTTTTACATGTTGTGATATTCCCATTATTTGCCGAATGAGATCCCAGTTGAAAGGATTGATAGAGGTCAGTAACGCGCTCGGAGATTAATACGTCCGAGTCACTGGTTTCCCATCTGCCCTGTGTTTGTGTTTAGCAGATTAGTTGGGAGAGAAAACATTTAACATAATCTGCAGCTTGGGTGTAATGTGAACATATTCAAGATTTTAGCATTTACAGATGCCTAAGCCTGGTTTCTGTGCCCCTGAGGCAAACATACTCAGACTACCGCACACATGCAGCCTACCTGAGCACCTCATTTTGAAAAGCAAACACAGGAGAGCTTACTCACCGATGGCCATTTGCTTACTTTCAAGAAGCCCTGAACATATTAAAATATTGATGAGACTGGCAGGTCCCAGGATTGGTTCAGGAATGCTGAAAGAATCAAAAATTCATTACGATTTGTGTTTATTTGCTCTCGAGTTGTTTACTTTAACTTTTTATGAATTAGGAAAGTCGTATGTTTGGATCCAGGCATTTTAGAAGAGTATTTTGTGCAAACAAATTATTCTAATTAACTGCTCCAGTAACACGACTGTAAATGAACAGTAACCCAGAAACTGCTCAAATATGGAGACGATAGTTCAGGTTATCACTTTTCTCAGCAACGGTCTTTGTGGAAACCTCTAAGGATCAGCAAATATGGACTGTTTTCGACAGCAGAATGACATTGCCTTGGTTTGCAGGCTGGGCAGAATACAGATCTAAAATTATGCAGAAAAAAGCTGCAGCACCCCTGTTCTTCCCTGACTGTGGTTCATATAATTTTAATTGCAAGAACAGGAATACAGCTGCCCTCTGTTGATCTGAGGCCTAGATTGGTTATTCAACATGAGGAGGAGGAATATCATCCAAAACCAGTATGGTGGAAGTAATGAGGACAGCTGGAGCACCCCTGCTACCACAGCTGGCACAGAAGGGCACAGGTGATAACCAGACAGACAGACAGCCATCTCTGGAGGCCTGATGTAATTCATACTGTGTTTGAGCTGTGAGCTGAGGTTGTACAATGGTCTACCTCCATCCCTCCTCTTAAGATCACCAGCTAAGGACTGAATGGGCTGAAGAAGAGATGTTGCTCCCACTGTGGGTTGCCGGAGCTGAAGTGCATTAGTGGGGTCAGATAGAAAGTACGGAAGTTATTCCTGAAGATACAAACTTAACAAACATTCAGCCTAATCATTCATCCTGTCTGCCAAAGAAATTTCTCCTCCAGTGATCCGGAGCTGGGTTTGAGCACGGCTGGTGACCTTGGTTTCATGTTTGTGTATATAGACATATGTATAAACACAGAGGAGCGGTTACTATCTAGAGGTATGCTTTCAGGGTATGAATAATGTCAACAGCATTTCCCTTATTGATCAAACAACAGAGGACTGATGGCCAGTGCAACACACACCACACTGCCCATCTTGCATTGTCCAACTGCTTGGGGGAGAATGTTATTTTGCAGATCAGATGAAATGCTCATTCTGTTGCAGTGCTGTGCAGTGGTATTTATACTAACGCAGTGTATACCTGCAATAGATTACTCTGAACCAGACTTTATACTGTCAACCTAATTGAGATGTAAAGTCTGGGCAAGCCAATAAATGGCTGAGATGCACAATTGTAGAAGTCTATGGGTTTCAGGAATTAGGAAAGTCATTCATTCATTCCAGTAACAGAGCCTGGTGAACTCTTGTAAGCAAACTATTCATCTTCATTATACTTATTCCTTGTGCTGATCTGTGAAATCTTGGTTAATGCCATGACATTTCACAGATCCGTTTGCTGCTCAATGGGCCATGGGGCGGTTGTGTTTCTGCCAGTTGGATGGGTGTTATGGAGGAGGGACTGTTTGTAACAGGTAAAGGAAAACAAGCGTATCTGTGATGTGGGTGGAAAACAAAATCACTTCTGCTTTGTTATTCTTGTCACAAAAAAGACAGAAAAAAAAATCACCCCCATGCATGTTCCTGCTGAACAAATCAGGAAGATCGCTGCTAACAGAGATGGAAAATTGGAGCTTTCTGATTAAAAATCTGTTCAGTAATGTTCAGTTCTGGCTGTCAGCCTTACCTCATGCTTCCCTTGGCCAACCTTGCAGCAATTCATCTTGCCTCCCTAAAGCCCCAGCCTCCATGTGGCAGTTTTGCCCCACGAAGGATCATTCAGCAGCAGGGGACCTCTCACAGCAGGGCATCATTAAACTTTTGACTTAAATGAGCGCTTAGGGAAGTTGCTTTGAATAGCAGATTCCTTCTCCCCACTTTACCAAATGCCTCTGATGTTACCCCTGATGGAGAGCTTTCCAGATTTCTCTCATCTGATTTTTGTTACCTTTGTATTTCAGTTGTTATCACACTGACTGGAGGTGAATATGACAAAGCTGGTGTTTGTGTTGTGACATGATATGAAATGGAGACAAGCACCCCGGCAGAATTTAAACATTCACTGGGATATTGCCATTAATAAACACCACTGTGAAATGCTCCAGTGCTCCCTTCTGAAAGGTTCACTACGTGCTTTGTAAGGTGCACAAAGTGTAAATAATGATCAGTTCTCAGATTCTCATCCAGTCAGGAGAGATGCCAAGAGCTTGTGTGTTTATCTTCAGATCTATTGGGAAATTTCCCAAGAGCATGAGCTCTCAGACATTTAGTCAAAACATCCAGTGATAACTGTCTCCAGAACATTCAGCAGCTCTTTGATTGACATATTTCTCATCAACAAGTTGGCTTTGTTTACGTGTCGCTGAGAAGTACATAGGCAATGAGGGAAAAAATACCACCAGCCTTTTCTCTTCTTAGACTTTCTTCTTCTGTTAAGATGGGTTTTATTTCAGGAAGTGCTACCAGCCCAGATTTGTTAGCATTAACCAGCTGGGCTGTGTTGAAATGGCCATGCAAAACAGCCTGCAAATGCTCCTTGTGGAGGTTTCCAGAGGCTCTGAAGCACGATCAGCAGAAGGCAAAGAAAGCCTCAGTTTTCCTTCAGCCCACCTCTGCTTTCTGCACCGAGCACATTTGTGCCACTTCTGGTAATCATGCTTTTTAGAAAGCAGACTCTGTGTATCCTCAAACTGCACGCACTCCTGGATTCACTCCTACAGCTCTTCTTTGTCTGAAATAGGTTCTGCCTTCACATGCTGCTGGGAGAGCCCAGCTCATCCTTCTCAACAATGCTCATAGTACTGACTTACTGCCAGTAATTCTGCTGTAGCAGAATTTCACTTATGGGCATGCTGAATTTATTTTATTTATGGATTACAGTCATTAATCGGTGTTTTCTTATAGCGCTGCTCAACCCAGTGCCTAAATATGCACAAACCAAGCAGCTGGAGGAAAGAATTCTGCAGCTTTTTTCTTACCACATTAATTCATGCAGTGGGACTCAAACCAGTCTAGGGAGAATAGTCAGTATTGCCATGGATTCTAACTCTGAAAGAGTTTTCAACAGAATGAACTGTTTTCCATCTACTGCCTTCTTTGGATTTTCTTTTAGATGGGCCACAGCTTTAAAATATACCAACAAGCTGGGTCAGGATGAGAAATGCAAAGTGAGGAGAATACGGCTATGGAAACCCAGACAGAGGGTATCAGCAGATGGCTAAGTACAGAAAACAAACTATTACAACAGTAGCTTGCAAACCTCTCAGGTGAGGAGCTGTGTTGGCATCCCAAGTGAGGGAGGCATTTCAGCTCACAGTCCTGAGAGCTGCACCATGTGTCAATCTAATGATGAGATACCAGAAACCACTTTGTCAGTTGTTCCAGTTGCTCTTGGTCAGCCCTGGGTGCATGTTACCCACAGCATGGACATCCCTGCTTGCTCAAGCAATAGCACTCAGGTGCCTCAGATGAAAGCAATAAGCCCCCAGAGTTAATAACCTTGAAATGCCACTGCAAAGTCTATAATGCTATCCAGCAATTAGGGAAAGTTCTGTTTTTAAATTCACAGCTAGCAAGAGTTCTTGAAAAAAAAAAAAAATAATAAAAAACATAGCTGTTTTGGAACAGAAAAAAGGACAAGCTGTTTCAGTCATCATTTTATTACTGACTCACAAGGGAAATCAGTGAATTTACCAGTGGTTCATGCAATTCTGTTGCCAGCTTCTCCGAAAGGAAATGTCATGTATAGCAACTTGTTTTTCTATTGCAGCAATTAAAGTACATAGGAGGCCACAACAAAATCAATACAAAACTGGTAAATCCTTAATGAATGACAGCAAAATACTGATCTTCTTGCCTAAAGAAATGCCTGTCTATCTAAATGCCACCGTGTTCAGCAATAGAAGGCTTTTGTGGTTTATTTTTGAAGGATCTGCCATTTTTTAGCTTGTATTGATGGATGGATCACCAAGTGGCTCATGCTTCTTGCTTGAGTTTCCTTCAAGGGAACTATGTTCAAATGCAAGTTTTCAAGGCTTCAGAGGGTCCTTAGGCAATGCAGTTTTTGCTGGATGAGGAAGGTGCCTGGGTTGCTTTCTGTGAAGCCCTATGGAGCTCACCACTGAGTAGTGCTGGGGGAGCTGAGCACAGAAGGGAGCTCTCATGGTTTTGCTCCAGACTTTGGCACCCCATAGTCCTTCCCCTTTGGTGCCAGTATTGCATCCATTTCTCTTAACACAACCACACAAGACAACCAATAGGGCAGAGGTGGGCGTCAGTTTCCAAACTCAAAACCAGCACACAGCAAATTTTAAAATCAAAAAGATTTTTTAGCTGTGTATGACTTCTGAACATCTACATCAACCTTCTCCCTGTGGGCTGAGGAATATTCACACCTGACAGTGCACATATAGTTTTCCCCTCCCTATGGTTACGAACCAGTAATTCACTGAGGCAGATGCCACCTGTTGTCTCCAGCAGCTTCCTACCTGCCCTATGCAGCAACATGCAGAAGAGCTGTAGTAGCCAGGACAGCACAAACTCAGTATCTACATCACGTACAGAGCTCATAAATAAGTGCATATCAGCTCCATACCTTTCACTGATGTAACCTCATTTATTAACTTATTGTTATTACATTTCCACCCAGTCTACTGGTGTACCATCAGAACTGTAGCCAAATGCAGCACCAGCCAATGCTTTTGATCATGGCTGATGCACTGCATGCTATTTTGGGGTTCTTTCCCTTTTTTTTTCTTTCTTTCTTTTTTTTTTTTTTTTTTTCTTTTTTGAGCAGCCAAGTTGTTTCCTAGTGCTGGAATGGCTTGATCTGCTGCACTAAATGCTCATTGTGTCTGTCACATGCTTATCCTATTTCAGCAGCAAGAAATCGATAAGAATTGATTCGAGAACATCCAATCTTATCAAGTATCGAGTAGGGCGCTGAGACAATCGCTGAGCTGATGGGATAACATATAGATTTTAACAAGGCATGTAGCCCTGGCTATGACAAGCTTGTTTAAAAAGGATGGTTGGGCTCCAGGGCGTTAAATGTGCTCTTCCCCTGGCTTTCAGATGGTGCCAATTTCCACACTGGCTCTCTCTCAGCTAAAAGCAGAGTGTAAGCACACTCTATAGTCCTAGCAGAAGATTGCATAGGGAAGAGCAAAAGTGTTGCATTTAGAAACATCAGCGCTGCCAGCAAATGCTATTTCAGCAATTACCTATGTTTAGTAATTATGCTAATGTTGATTCTCAAAAGGCTGTTATTTGCTCAGCATGTTCTTCATACTTTATCTCTCTACCTGCCTAACCCTTTATTTTCACTCTAGCTATTACTGGTTGTTTGTCAAGTTAAGTGATGTTTGCAGTGCCAAGTGTTGTCAAGGTATTGTTGCCTTAGCTGAATTCCTATTTTTCCAACACCGGCTGCTGTGATTTTCTGCTCATCACTACTACAAGGCTTTGGGGATTGGCTTTCAATGCTTTCAACGGACTTTGGGTGCTGCAGGTGTTATTGGTTCTTCAGGCTGCAGGATGAACGAGCAGCTCCTGGGGTTGAAAACAACATGTTAGACAAAGTGTGATGGGCATTGATTTGGAAGTGCTGCCCTGACACATGAGGAACCTGTGTGCTGCTCACTGTGTGCTCCACCTTAAGCCAGAGAATTAACCATGAAGAGCCCATGGCCATGGCACACACTTCCCTAAATATGACCACAGCAAAAATTAAAGGACTGAAATCACATACCTTGAATAATCCCATCGTTTTGATCTGAGATCTTTAGTGAGGTGTGTGTGTGCTATCACTAATTGCCAGCCCACAGCCTGTACAGGAGTGTATGTGAGCATACATACAGGAGCTGGACTTGATGATCCTTTTGGGGCTCTTGCAACTCAGGATATTATATGATTCAATACTGACAAGGGTGTATGCACATAAGGAAAGGAAAGTGCTCAGTTACCTGCAAGTACAGGGCAATGTCAACCCACCAAGGGCAGCATGGTGTAAAGCAGATGAAGTCAATGGACACTATGGACAAACATCAGAGGCCATGCCCCAAGGACACACATGTTGCTACTCTCTGGCCTTGGCAGCATGCTTGTCAAAGATGCAACAGCATAAAACCGTAGTGTTGTGCATGGACAAGGAAAGAGACACCCTGCTGGTTGGGGAGGAACAGGGAAAAGCCAGCCTGTGTGCTTGAGATTGGGACACTGCATTGAAAGAGACAGTTCCAGAAGGAGAACAGCTGTATGGAATGGATGTGAGACCACCAGCCTCACTGTCAGAATAATAGGGGGTATATTTACTTTTATTAGTCCAGACGTGGCTTTGGAAAGCTTGGCTCCTTCTTCCAGCCTCACCACAACACATAGCAGCCTGAAAAGCAGTGGGCTGCATTGTGCACATTAATAAACTAATTTACTATGCAAGCAGATGCTGGTGTCAAGTAACAATTGTACCTTGCCTGAACTTCATGGACTCCAGCTTCTTTCTGTATTGATTTTTTTCTTCTTGTAATTTTCCACCATGTTCCTGCGGTTCAGGGAACAGATCAGGAGCCCTCCTGTGGTTAATTTAGCATCTATTAGCTTTCTATCAACTTATTTGTAAATTAATTGCTAGGACTTCCTTAGAAGGAAGAAATTACATCTGATCCTCAGTGCTCTGTATGGAGCGAAAGCCAACCTCTGAACAGGGCAATGCTCCCACGCCGGGATGTGCAATCTCTGCACACAGCAATGTTAGCACAGAGGCAGCTTGTTTAAAATGGTCAAGATAAGCAAGGTGCAGATAGGGCTGACTTGGCATACGTGTTCATTAACTTAGATGTGGGAGCTTTGAACTGAAGAGAGAAGCGATTAAGCTCTAATTGTATCTTCTTTAAGGGAGCGTGTGGAACATCCAAGCCTTTTGCAAGGTGGCTCTTTTTACACACATCACGTCTTCCTATGGATAAACAGCCCTTTATCTCACTTGACTTTTCTGTTTTCTTTTCCTTGTGAAATGCTGGATCTGATTTAGGTTCTAATGTAACACCCAGCGTACAGTGACTCAAAATTCAATAGATCTTTCTTGTTGTCACTTTCCTTTCGGAAAGTCTTCATCAATGAAACTCTTGCAGATGTTTTAAATGACCCATATAGAGTAGTGCTCTTTAACTGTGTAATCAGAGATGATTTACTGAATGCATTTCAGGGTGACTGCTGCATGTATTAAAGGACTGTTCAAGAAGAAGAGGAGAAAGCAGGTCACTAAGGTTTTTTTGCCCCCTCCAAGGGCAACCCAACGAGGTAGGAGCACTAACTGTATATGTATATTTCATCACTCTGGAATAGAAGTACCCATTAAAAAGCAGAAAGCCCAATGTGTCAGGCATTTGGAAACTTTCCACTTGCTGCAAGACCAGCAAAAATCACAGTCCAGAGTGATGGATCATGTGAGCTTGCTTCCTACACTGAGCACTGAATCATACATGCTATTTGTACACCCAATTTTTTAAACCAAATTGCATCTGCAGATGCATTTATCTGCTTTGCACATTCAATGGAAGCTCAGTTCAGGTAGTGAACTGCACATCTATCTTGTATTAAGGCTGGTTCTTCCCATAACATGAGTTACTTTTTTGTCTCAGGGCCAGCTGTAATAATATACACTTGTACAACACATTCAAGTCAACAAGAAGGTACAAGAAAATGTGTTGATCAGTAGCAGATCTCAGCAGGTATAGTTTAGAATTGCTCCATCAACTTTAGCTTGGTGCATTTGTGCCAGTTCAAGCAAACTGTAGAAGTTCAAATCAACCTTTTGCCTATTCTATGAGAGCATCTTGGATCAGGAGAGATCTCACATGTCACATGTAATGCCCCTGCAATGCTCAAACCCAAGAGACTGACATAATTACCTTCTCCCTGTTTCTTGGCTCCATGTATTTAAATCAACCTTGGAATATTATATGATTGAATCTCCTTTTGGATTAATCAGTTTCAAACAGACCTTTGTCTTTCTCCTCTGAAAGTCGTTCTGGCCCTACGTATCACCTGAGCTGTGGCCAAGATCAAGTCCTCAGCTGTACGTATCTCATAAATGAGCCTGTGTAAAAGAGGGGAAAAAAAAGAAAGAGAGAATTTCAGTGGTCTGTGTAAGGAATAGGGATTGCTGTAACACACTGAACTTACAATAGCTTGAAAGTGTGGAGATCTGATTCAGAAAAGAAATACGATAACCTGTGTCCAGAGGGAATCAGGGAGAGCCTTGGCCAAATCAGGAATCACTTTTTGGTGCTTCTTTGCTGTGATTCCTATAACATTAATTATAGTAACGCACTGGGCTGCAGAACTCCTTTCTTATAACACCAGGCCTTGTGCATGACTTAATCCACCCAAGGCCTCTTAATGAACTCATTATTCTTATAATTCCTAACCACACATGGGGAGCTTGCTGCAGTTTAGGGAGTTGCATTGAACTAATATATACTTAGGAGACAAAGGAAGCTATTATGGATAAACAAATACAAGCCTTTTAGGATCCAGGTGGCAACATCTAAATCAGCGAGAGGAGCAGATGCACGGGGAGGTACCCTTGTTCCAAAGCAATTTGTGAGTTCTGTGTGGCAGGGAGAACTAATTGCTCTCTTTGACCTGGGCTGAGCTGGTCCTGCTGGTACCCTAAACCTCCAAGCTCATACTCTGTGTATTAGGCTCTCTGGGACTTCCCAGTATTTACCTGAGCTTGACCCAGTTAAGCAGTAAAGCTGAACAGAAAATGGATCTTTTTCCTTTACTTTTTGCTCATAAAGTACCTATATCCTGCGGTTCCATCAGAATGCCCCAGAAGAGACAAATTGTTTTAAGCTCCTGATTTTTCTTACCAACAGGAATACCAGGGCACATCTTGCCCTCTCCTTCTAGGGGAAGCATAGTGTAATGAAAATCACAGTGTAGCTGTGCTTTGCCCAGCCAGTGAAGCCAACTGCAAGGGGCCGATGAGTACCAAGCTAAGTTCATGAGCCACCACCACTCCACACTGCACAGAGATTAAACGCTGTGCCTCCACCGTGTCTCTGCTTCTGAGAGGAGCTTTGTTTTTGTCACTGAAAACTGATTTTATTTTCTAAAGAAATGTGATTCTTTTACCAAAGATCTTCACTTAGTCACCAAGGTGAGGTCGTTCTTCTCCATAGAATGACTCATGATCCATCATGATCTCTAGTAGAAACTGGGTTACTCTTGGTAGCTCTCTCCTATTTCCTTTCCTTTAATATGACTCACTTTGAAAGTAGGTGGCCTTTCTTCTCTGGAAACAGATTCTACATTGGCTCTCCTCCATCAGCGTAGCATCCCGTAGTTCACACTTTCTGCTTCCGAAACGCAAGGATTTCTGCCACTCATTCTGGACTCCACAAACCTTGGTGCCTGGAAGGTATTCTACTGCCCATCGACCCAGTTCAACATAGGAAACAAGAAACAAAAAGCAAGGATTGCTCCATGGCTCCAGAACATTTCCCAGGAGGTCTCTCCCACCCCTGAGGGCAGCCCGCAGAGCTGCTGCAGGACCACAGCCTCCCATAGCCTCCCCCCTGCCCTCTCCCTCTGCTCTGCTTTCTACCAGTTTAGGCTTTGTTTTCTTTAAAATAAAATAAAATAAAATAAAATAAGTCTGCTGCTGCTGGATGGCAGAACAGATGCTGCAGAATTATGTTTTAAATCTGTCTTTACTCCCAGGCAAAACTCAATATTCAGGGGCACTGTTGGGTCAAAATTATTTCTTCGTGGCCTTTGGGTATTCATTAAATACATATAGCTGTGGCATTATTATCCCTTTTCAGTGATGTTATATTACTTTCAATAATAGCTACAATTTAGAAGGTGCAGATCCACCAAAGCAAAAACATACAATAAAGGCTTATAGCTAAACTGTAGCTCCATGAATTCAAGGGGCAAAAAAAGGCAGCGGCTTTCTGGTTGTATTAAGCTACAAGGTATGTGGGAGTTTAAGCACAAAGATCCTAATTCTGCTTTGGAAGCTCACACCTATTCCTAACACAGATACCAGGCCAATGGAGTGATGCTTTTTATTAAAGCACAAACTTCTTCCATGGCTGAAGTCCATTCACTTCTATAAGGGCTTTTGAGCAACCTGGTCTAGTAGGAGGTGTATAGCAGGGGGGTTTGAACTACGTGATCTTAAAGGTCCCTTCCAACACAAACCATTCTATGACTCTGTTTTTATATATTAAACACACTTAATCTTTGTTAGGGATGTTTAGAATGTTTTCTAAGTAAAAAACTCGTCTAAAATGACCAACATTCCCAGCTGGTCATAAGAAAAGGAGTGCAAAAAACAAACAAAAAAGTGAAAGCATGAAAACATTCCAAGTACTCGGTCCTCTTCAAGTGAAATCAATGCTATTTAGAAATGAAATTTGATGTAAAATCTTGAACTGAATTTCTGAATTTCCCATTCTGGAGTGGGTGTCTAAACACCCCTGTGATTAATATTTTCATGTCTGCTTAGCCAGATGGATGCCTGATGGAAGACAGAAACATAACAGCCACGTAAATAAAAATGTATTTACTAAGGGCTCTGCCAAAGCAGGGAGATTTCCTGCCTGAAAGAAAAACAGCAAAGCTTGAAGAGGGCAGGGGTGGTGGTGGTGTAAATAACCATGTCCCAGTTTTGGCTGGGATGGTGTTAATCTGCTATTTAGCACCTGGTGCTGTGCTGCAGTTTGGATTTAGGATTTCTAGCTGAGCACTAGGAGCTGGGAGGGAACACAGCCAGGACAGCAGGGACATTCCATGCTATATGGTGCCATATTGAATGATAGCACCGGGGGAGCTGGGTGAGGGGGTGCACTATTGTAGGCTTTGGTGGGCTGGCAGCAAGAAACTGCATCATGCATCACTTGTTTGGGGGATTATTATCATTATTATTATTGCTGTTACTGCTGTTATTATTTTCCATTTGATTTCTGTCTCACTAAAGTACCTTCATCTCAGCCCACAGTTTTTATCTTTGTCCCATTCTCTCCCCCACCCCACTGGAGGGGCAGCGAGTTGATCACTTCGTGGTGCTGGGCTCCTCCTGGGATAAACCATGGCAAATTGTCATAGGAATGTTCCCAGACGTGAGGCTCAACAGAATGCTGAATAGTCAGAAAGTTGTGGGAGGCATTGCTGTGTATCCAGAACACTGTTATCTGGTATCCACTGCAAACACAACTTACTTATTATATAAGGTTGCTGAAAGAGCACCTTCAAAACAAATCCATTGGTCACCTGGGCAGAGGTAATGGGGCACCAGAGAAGCTGTTCAATATCACTTAAACCTAATTTGCCAGCTTACCGATATCATCATTTATCTTTTATTACTTTGGGGTCTGGCATGGGCTTCATGCCGCTCAGCTCAGCAGTACCTGCGGGCACATGCTAATCCAGGATGAGATTCAGCTTGTTTTGTAACGATTCAGTGAATTCAAGCTGCTCTCACTGGACTGAGAATATCCACTGTGAGTGAGGATGGTGCCTGCCTCCTTCAGAAGCTCATCTCGTTCATCTCACAGGAGGTCTGAGGCTCAGCCCAGCGGTGTTATTCACGGGCAGATGGGCCAGGACAGGGCACACAGGGAGCAGAAGCAGCACTGAGGGATGCAGGACCCTACCCATCAACCGAACACCAAACCCTAACAGATGTCAGCCTGATTTCACACACCAACTCTGGGCTAAAATGTGTGTGAGAGTACAGATGGACTTCAGCACATAACAGGCAAACATGAGAACAGGCAGCTCACAAAGGGAACCCTGCACGCAGACAGAGTAAAAAATATCAAACCTGCCTTCTGCTCTCTCAATATTGCCAGCTTTTGTTGCCCATCAGTTCCATTTTCCTGCAAGCTTTTGCTTTCTGTTTTGGCTCGTTACTGCGCAACCCATGGGAGGAATGAAAAAGGCTGTTTTGTTCTCCTCCAAACAGCTCATTCAGGTTCACCTATGAAAAGATGCCCACAGAATGCTTGCTAACAGCAGGGCAGGTTGTGCTGCGACAATCACTGCCACTCAAACAGGATTGGTCAACCTACCTGAGGGAGATTCAGGTTGGATATTATGACAAGATTTGTTTTAATAAGAGCGGTGATGCAGTGGCACAGATGGTGCAGTCACCATCCCTGGAGGTGTTTAGGAACTGTGGAGATGTGGCACTTGGGGACGAGGTTCAGTGATATGGTGGTGATGGGCTGATGGTTGGACCAAATGATCTTAGTGGTCTTTTTCAACATTAATGATTCCATGGTTCTGTGAAACCTATCATACCTGCCTGGTTCACTGTCCTTAGCTAAAGACACTGAGTTGGGGCAGATACGTGGAAAGTTTAACACAGCACAGCTTCAATCCATAAAGAACCAATAAAGGCTACAGGAATACCAACAGTGCATAAATCATTCATAACAATCGATAGCTATATTCCTCCAATGCTTTATTTCCAATGAATAATTCCACCACTTTGAGTTGTCAGCCATAGGCAGAAAAGCTGTGAGAGGCTCTGAAAACTTCCCAAAGTATGGCCTCCTGCAGCTGTTCTACCCATGGAGGCTTTTGATGGGCTTTCAGAAGCAGGTGAAGAATATAGGAAATCCACAGGCAGTGTGACTCCAGAGCAACACTGACAGCCTGCAATGGAGTCAGGAATGGATAAATAATGTAGAAAATGAGTTGGCAAGGGTAAAGAGATCTCCCCTAAATTGAAGTGAGCAGACAGACAAAGAATAGAGGGGGATAGACACCAAGGGAGCTGTACAGCCAGGATATGCATGTGTCTCCTGAGATGTACATGTGTCTCCTGAGGTACACATGAGCCTCCTGAGATACACATGCCACTTCCTGCAGTTTCAGAAAGTTAATAGTGGGAACTGAGATTGTTGGAGGGTTTGTGTGTGTGTGTGTATGTTTTTTGCTCTCCAAAATGCTACTGGCAGACACTGTATGAGAACTCCTTCATAAGTAGTTCCTTTGCACACAGAAGCACAGACACAGAGATGTCTGATGACACCATGAGAGCAATCCTGCTCACAGGATGACATCTTTCCTCATCTGACCTTGCCTGCCTGTAGACACTACCTTGCTCTTGTGCCATTCATACCCATTCTGAAGTTAAGCTGCATCCAAACCTGTATAACTCAACAACCTGCTGCAGCCAGAAGGAGCTAATGTACTGGGGCTATGAAAACCAGCAGCCTGCAATGCATCTTCCTCTGGACGCCCTTGGTTTGGAAATACCAGAAAAAGTTGTATAGCAAAGCCCATGAGAATGGTGAGGTGCTGGAAAAGGCTGCCCAAAGAGGCTGTGGATGCCCCATCCATCCCTGAAAGTGTTTAAGGCCAGGTTGGATGGGACCCTGGGCAGCCTGGACTGGTATTAAATGTAGAGGTTGGTGGCCCTGCCTGTGGCAGGGGGTTGGATCTCCATGATCCTTGAGGTCCCTTCCAACCCAGGCCATTCTGTGATTCTTTTGCTGGGAGAGGAATTTGTTTTCTTTTTGCTTCATCATGGCTGGGCCAAAGTGACCCACTTCTGGAAATGGGAGATAGCATGGAAGCTTTTTTTCTGAGTGGCACAAGTCCTTCCTAGTGCTCCTACTGTTGGCCACAGCCTTATTAGAAAAACTGCTATGAATCTGGCAACCGCACTCTGTCTCAAAGCCTCTCCTTTGTCTGCCTCTGCCTGCCAGCGTGGTGACACTCCATCCCTTCTGAGAGCCCTTGTCACCTCCTATCGACTAAGTGCCACCACACCGCAGCCGCTGCAGACAGTGCTGACAGCCATCCTTCACCCACAGATGGACTGCAGGAGCCGCACAGTCATGGCACCTCTTTTGCAGCACTGAGGAAGTTCTTGCAGATTTCAGCATGCAGTGCTTGCGTGAGCAATTCTTTCATTCATTCACAGTGTGAGCAGAGCAGGATCCATATGAGCAAGCACTGTCCTGCTCTCATTTACATGCAGCTGAATGCAGTCTCTATCTATCTGCTGTTTTCTCACCACACCAGCATAGCCCCACATGTAAATACTGATGCCTCCACTGTATGCCCTCCTATACTTACTGGTGTGCACTCTGGGGAAACCCATGCAGCCATTCCTTAGCAGTTCCCCCTCTTGTATCCATGCTTAGGTTTAAAAGCAATGAGATGAACTGCAGTCCAGAAATGGCTGGGAGTATTTTCCTTGTTGACTGCAAAAGGAGCCTAAGAACTGAGTGCAAGTGTAGGTGCCCCAAGCTAGGTGAGCTATCTGCTGTCCCACATTCACATCTACATTCAGTGCTGTATGGGGACACCCAGCCTGTGCTCCATTGCCAACAGAAGTGTGTTAGCACTGACTGCTCTAATGAGCATATGATGTGTTCCAAAGGGCACGTTGATTCCCAGCCCTATCAACATGGTTGCACAGCACCCAGGGACTGAGCAAGGTGCTCCCACTCAACAAACCCAACTAAGAAGCTTCAGCCCAAGGTTACACCACAATGCAAAGAGATGCTGTGCCCTAGCAAGAGCCCCTGACTTCCACTCACCCTTCTTAACCACTAAACCATATTTTCTATACAACTATGTTGACATAATAGCATCTTTCAGGCTTCTGCCATTCATCTATCATGTATCAACGTCATATTCTGATTCCTGAAGTACATTTAATCTGCTCTGACACCCATAATTTTCATGTTACCCCTTTATTGTGGCAATTAAACCAGCTTCCAACCCATTCTCTTAGGCTTTAAATCTATGGTTTGAGCACCAGTTCTGCAGCAGCCTCAGTTCCTTCACAGTTGCAGAGTTTAATACATGTTTATGTTCAGCTCACGTGGCACCCTCAACACATGCTTTATTTCTGTCAACCACAACTCCCTGCTGAATTTAGATTGCAGCCCAGACTCACTTTGCATCCCCACCACAGGAAATATGAAATTGTATGACCAAAACGGGGCTGATTCCTTCAAACTTTGACAGCTGGCTTATGTTCCATAGCTTTTTACATAAAGATTTAAAAAAATATATAAAAAATCCTATCTATCATGATTGTAGTTATTCTCATTACAATGCATGTAAATTCATAATCCAGTGGGTGTGAGAAATAGACAGGGGGAGAGAAAAATCCTAATGAAAAACCCAATAGAGCGTGCAATGCTTCTGCCTTACATTTTTAAGAAGTTGTCCATCTTCATGGTCTTCAGAACCACTTATAGTTTATTGCAGAGTAGGTCAGTGAATGCTTTTTCTTGCACGATTTAGATACTAACAATAACAATAAAAGCTAATAGGAAAGCTTATGCCTTTGTGCTGGATTGGATGAAAGCAAAAAAACTTGGTGCCCTGCAGCAAAAGGCAGCCCCACCTGGCTGCAGTCCTTCCCATAGCAGACCCAGGAGGGCAGAGCATGGCACAGACCAGCCAAAATACTGTATGGGGCAGCTCCAGGAAAACTGCTCTTCTCCCAGTTCCTGTTGTGAACAGGAAGCTCACAGTGATGCTGAAGCTCAGGTAGGAGTTGTTGGGCAGGAGAGCTGCAGCTGCAGCTGCAGTGCCAGCCCCAGCCATCCGTCAGGCCTCTATTAGCACTGTTATCACCACATTTGTCAGCGGGTAATGTTTTGCACAATCAAGGGGTGATGGATTAGGCTTCATTTGAAAGGAAGGGTCAGGCTTCATGAGGATTAGATCAGAGCAGCTTGCAAGAGTCCCAGGGGTGCTGCCTGGTCATGACAAAGTCCCAGCCCAGCAGTTCTCTTCTTGTCTGTAAGACAGTGACCAAATCCCTCAGGGAACAGCTCTGAAGCCACTTTCAATCTTGTCTCTGAAGGATGTTTATAAAATAATATATGACTATTTGACATTTACGCAGTTCTACCATGAAAGAAGAACGTGATAAATCCAATAAGCCATCAGAAGCTGGACCAGCAAAATCACAGCACCCCACTTTCCATCCACTCTCAGCTCCTGAAATGAGTCACAAAACCCCGGAATCAAAGGAGAAAACATTCAAACCTTGCTTCTCCTGTGTGTCAGAGCACATTTCCTGGTAGGAGCCAGCATTGTTGTGCCAATTGAGTGCAGGAGAGATGCTCCTCCCTTGATCTGTCTGCAGAGATCTGTCCTTAGGGGGGCCTGCTGGTGCTCAGTGCTCCTCATTCTGCATAGCTGCCCTCAGAATACCTTTCATCATTTGAAGCAGAGAGTGCCGAGGGCCTCTGTGTTCCCAATTCACAGCAGAACTCAGCTCTGTGGGTCTGTTTTGTCCCAGCACAGGCCTCGTCTCAGGTCCCAGGGCAGAGCTGATGCACAGCTCTATTATTACATGTACTTTAATAGGCCTTCTACAGAGAGTCAGAACTACTGAAAAAGGTGTTCTTGCAGTTTTATGATCATTTTTGGCACAATAAAATCATGAAGAAAGTCACAAGTCTCACCCAGACTAGCTCCATAAAGCTCTAATTTTCAGACTCAGAGGAAACATGAAATCTTGCTTACAAAATGGACTGGAATGAAACCAAGCCTGCATTACACAGAACACATTTAACCTGTCTTCTCCTTTGATTTCATTTGCAGGGCTGTGCTGGCACCTTCCTTTAGGTTTCTTCTTCTCTGCTTCCTTGGATGACTCAATATGTTGCCCAGGGAAGCTATGAGTGCCCCATCTTGGGCAGTGCTCAGCACCAGTCTGGATGGAGCCCTGGGCAGCCTGCTGTCATGGAAGATGTCCCTGACCATGGCAGGGGATTAGTTTCAATGATCTGAAGGTCCCTTCTTACTTAAACCATGCTGTGATTCCATGATGGCTTGGCAGATTGATGATCCAAACTGACCTCATGGGTTTGGATTATATTTAGCCTTCTCTGCTCCACAATTCCAGTTCCCAACTGCTGGAAGTGTTATCAGCCAAGAATGGAGATTCACAGCAAAACCAAGAAATATATATATATATATATAAAGAAAAGGATGGATTTCAATGAATCCATTAATTAATCTCAGCCCTTCAGAGCTGCTACCTTCAGGTAACAGATCTTAATCTCAAGGCAGTGATGCGGGGGCTGGGTGCCCTACTACTACAGCATGTGCTGATCCCAGAGCTGATGGAGGAGGCAGGAGGGGTGTGAGACCATCAGCAGCACAGTGGTTTGGTATCCCATCCCCTGCTGGCTGGTGAGACAGGCTTCCTCCCCTTGAGGGCTTGAGAGAGTTCAAGCAAAGCTGCTCTGACAGAACATGGGCACTGCTGCTATGCCTGTCCTTGCCCAGGGGGAGGGCTGCATGCTCAGGCCAGCAAAGCAGCATGAATGTGCTGCCAGAGCCTACAAATGTGTCTGGCTCCCATGGTGTGTTCAGGACAGGCTGGTTCTGAGCAGGCCCTGCCCCAACAGAGCCAGCCAGGCCCCAGCCCTGTGCACAGCATCCCTCATCCTTGCACAGATTTGGCTTCATTTGTGCAGCCAGGTGTGCACAGTGCCAAGGCAGCCTTTTGGTGCAGGGCTTGGGGGAGCACAAGCTGGGTTGCACCCACTGGGTTCTGTGGGGTTTCATCCCATTCTCCTGTGACAACCAAGACAAGCCTTTGAGTTATTTCCCACAGTTAGCAAGAACATTTCTCTAGTTAGGCTAACATTGATGCTGTCTTATTAAATTGGACTGGTGATATGTAGCAGCTTGCTACTCAGGACCACGAGCTTCTTCATTAGTATTGTCATCTTGTCATCAATTAGCTTTTAATTAATGTGAATTTAATCTTTTTCTCTCCTAATGGGGAAAGGGAAAGAATGGAGTAATCAGCAGGTAGATGCAAAGCAGCCCCAACCACAACTTCATGGAGCAAACTGAGCCACCAAACACTGGTGGCACTTTCTAAAATGCACTGTAACCATTATGAAAAAGATGATCTATATTAATTTCTAGTGCCCTCTCCAGAGCACCTGTAAGAACAGGTGATTCCGTGGTGTTTGTGTGCCTGGCCTGAAAGTACACGGTGAGGTGAAGGATGAACAGTGCAGTGTTGAAACCAGAGGATAACTATGGCAGTCCAGAAAGAGGGTTTTAACCCATTAGGGGGGATATTCTAGACATAGGGCCATTTGCTTCCTTCAAGTTAAGCAGTCTTCACTTAGTTGTACTTCTGTCTATAAGCACCATTTCAAACTGAAGGAGGGAAACAAAACAGGAATTTGTGGGGAGAACCCCAAACATACCTGCACCCTCTTGGCTTAAGCACTGCTGGTGTAGGCAGCCTCAGATAAATATAGTTGGAGGAGACTACATGGTTGTAAAAACCAGTGTCCTTATTCTGAATGCAATACCAGTCACACCTCTGCTGGATCGGTCTGATTGCTGGGGTTTCCTTGAGGACTGCTCCATAATTCCTCATCCAGTGGGCAATCTTGTCCTCTCCTCTTGCCACAACAGCATCCCCATCAGTCTGTCTTTAATGCAAGTTCTAAAAAAGGCCAGAATTTAAGTCAGAATTAAATACAAATGTTGGGCTTCTCCCAACTCTTTTTGCCTCTTGAAATTACCTTTCAGTTCAGTCCCAAGCTGAGTTATTCAAAGCCAATGGGAAATGAAAATCGCAGTCCATAGAGCGCTAATGGTTACCTAAGAGCAGAAAAAAGTAGGAGGAAGATTTATCCTTCCTTCATCCCTAAATCCACCTGAATTGAGAAGAGCAATAAATCAACAGGTCTGATGATAGTTTCTCTTCCAGCTCAAGCTTATCATCCCATTTTATCCATCTCATCATCTTGTGGACCTATAGACTGACGATAAATAGGCAGCTCCAGAAAGACTTGAGATGACATTTAAAGAGAAGAATGTCTCCCTTCTCCCTGCTTGCTTATGCACACTGACTCCACTCCAGAGTCATCTGTACACCTGTACATCTCTTGCCACCTATCTAAAGTGAAATAAAAGCCAAATAAATCCTGGCAGGCTGAGGTGAGGGTAGGCTCAGCAGTCCTGAGCAGTGACACCAGACATGGACTCAAGGGAGCTGACCTGAGGACATGCCCAGAGACATTTCCTTCAGTGACACCCCCAGGAGACATCACCCCACTGTACATATCCTCTGCTTTTCATCCACAACATGCTGCTGGGGAAGAGCAGATATGAGGATAGAAGGACATATGCTCCCCTTTGGCTTCTTGTTTTCCCCCTCTAGGTTCCCATTTTGTCATATTACCTCTCAGACTTGTTTATGGATGCGGGAAGAATTGCAGAAGATGAGATCAAGTGCTCACCCAGCCCTGCACATTGCCAGGGGTATCACCTGCAGCCTCACCTCCCTTTTAGCTCAGGGACTTTCTGGACACTGCCATGGCCTGTGAATTCTCAGGCACCACCACATCCCCTGGGTACATCTCTTGACACTGCATAGAAAAAATCATCTCTCTCCCAGCCAAAGCCCTATAGAAATACTATGCCCTCAGGCTGGCCCTGCTTGTGGCCTTTCATCCCTGTTAGCAACTGCTATCAGCAAAATTAAAAGCAAGGTGCTTCTCCTGGAGATTATAATGTATTTAGAGCCATGACCTTGTGTTATGGTTAGCCACGCTTGCAGGCCTGTAACTCTTCCTGAGTTACTTCTGTTGTCTCTGTGACTGTCGTTCCTATTTGTCCCTCAGGCTCTAATGAACATCTCTGCCAGAGCACAGCCAGCTGCGAACTGCCTTGATGGCTGCGTGGTGGGGAGGGGAGAGGAGCAAGGAGAGGCTGATTGGGCTGAGGCTGCACGGGAAATACAAAACAGGACATAAAATTGACGTCTGCAAAACCTCATCTCAACACTCACGTTGCTGCGTCCTATTGAGGGTAAAAACCAACTCTAAACCCGTCACTTGGAAATCTGCTAATAAATAAATATTCAGAGATTGAATGATCTTTTCTTTTCTACAGGATTTTCCTGCCATGAGCCTGACTTGGAAGGCATTCCTGCAGGCACTGAGCCAAGGAGTTATAGGAGGAGGCAGTTCTCCGTAAATGAGTTTGATGCAGTAGGCACGTTTCAAATGTAAAGCACCAGGTTCTCACATTTCTCTCCCTTACTTGTCCTGCTGGGTTGAAGTCACTCATAGATTTTTCATTTCTGACGTAGCGTTGCCATAAGAAGTCCCATTGCCTGCTCTGCTACAAGAAGTGCAAACTTTTATCTCCCCGCTGCAAGAGAGCAGTAAATCAGAGCTAGCCGACAGCTTTGTCTTGCAGCCTGTTATCCATGGGCGAGAGGATGCCTCCCCTGAGATCCCATTAGGTGTGCTGTCTCCACCACTAAACTTCCAACAAGCACATTGGTGGAGACCTGCATGTCAAAGAGAGCCTGCCAGTTAATGATGCTAGAAGCTCGCTGCCTCTGCTCCTTCCCTCCTGCCCCCACCTCTCCTTCCTTTCTTGCTCACACTTTATTCTCAAGTTTATTAAAAGGAGGCTCTGTTTAGTGAAGTTTCATCACTTATAGCCTGTGGAACAACTTCTGTTACACTGATGTTGCGCGTTGTACTGTACACCTCTTATGCATGGGCAGGCATTAGGAACTCTGTGCAGTGGCCATAAATCCTGCTTTCCTGCTGCTGACACGCACATAAAAAGAAAGCAAAGCAGAGTGACAGGGATACAGCAAACCCTCCTAATGCCTAATGAGCTGCTCCTCTCCCAGGTACAGCTCAGCCATCACTCACAGGCACAGATGGTAGGAACAACCCCTGCGAGCTCTTCACTCCCTCCCCAGAGTTATGAGCATGTCCGCCCCAAGACTGAGCCCATCCACAGGGACACGCAGTGGGGTGTGTAAGGGAGCTGCAAACTCAAAAACAGTGCTGATATCTTCTTTGCAGGGCTTTTGCCCCTGACAATCTATCTGTAGGACATTACTGCCCAGGACCCCCTCGTGTAGCACTGCAGAGCAGCCAGCCCTGGCTTTACTGGGTGACTGTCAGCCCAGCCTCCACAGCCCCTTCCTCTCTCCTATGCTAGTGGATGAAAGTAAGATTTGCAAATTGCCCCAAGAACCTGAGCAGAGCTGAGGTGGACATGTGTTGGCCCTACAGGGTCCCTTCTCAGCCACAGCCTCTCCATGCGGGAGTTGAGACCTTTCTTCAAAGATAGGTACAGGAGCAGCAGTACAGGGAAGGCAGCAGATGCCATTTGATGACCCTTGTGTGAGTATGTGATGACTCTGGAAATGCATTCACTCTCCAGGAGGTAAACACACCATGGGAGAACACACAACAGGGTACCTCAAAAAACAGCATATTCATGGCCAAGGCACTGTCCATTTCCATCCATGTGTCTGGCTTTGGACTTGCATCATATATCAAAAGGAGAACGGTGGATGTCATCCTGAGAGCTCATAGCTCAATAGGGCAGGGGCAGCCCTAGATGAGAAAAGCAGGACAGGAAGCATCATAGACCCAAGAAACTAAAAATATGGGAGCCCTCACCAAGGTCAAAGCAAAGGTACCAGGAGCAGAAGAGAGAGGAGAGGCAGGGAAGAAAAAGCTTACAGTGCATTTCCTACTGATGTTTCCTAAAACATGTGAGAAATTTTAGTCTCAAGGAGCCTATAGGAAAGAAGTTCTCAGCTCTGTCTCTGCTTCTACAAATAGTTTTCTAAAAATACCAGAACCTAGCAATTATCACAAGAATTATTTTATATTTATTGTCATTCAAATGCTGATGTAGACAAAAGGCATTTACAAGACGTCAGCCAAACCCTGGACCACTTCTTCCCTCTTTCTGTGCTCTGGATAAGTAGATCAAATGGAAATCTCTGTCCCATGCTGTATAACTTGATTAGGCTCAGCAGGTGCAAGACAAACTCCAGAGCACGCTCACTCCAAATTTTACTTTCTGTTGATGAACCCAACCTGACATAACTTGGAAACTCATAGAATAGTTTTGGTCCTACACGCACAGCACCAATGCAGGCCAGCAAAATAATACATTAACTTTCCTTGTGGGTTTTTATAAGTAAGTGCTATCCACAGAGACAACATTATGGTAGGGACAAGCCTTGCAGCGGGGAGCTCTGGTCTTAAATCCCAAACTGAGGTTGTGCCCCTTTGCACAACACAGTAATGTGGAACAGCCCTCCGAGCACTCATTAAAGTAAAGCCCGGTGGATAAAGGAGAGAACGAAGCAATAAATCCCCGCTGGAGCCTGTGGAGCCCAGTGAAGAGGAAAGAGTGAGTCAGAAAATGATGCTCCCTCCTGACAACATTTCCTGAGGTTCAGAGCCAGCTCAGAGGTGTTGCTGCCTGCATGTCCCTTTGCAAAGTGCAAACGGGAGGAAAGCAAAGCCCCAGACACGAGCTGACTTCTCTTCGCTGAGATTTATTGCATGCAGGGAGTGGAAATGAGGATGAACCAAGGGGTGCTGAAAAGAGAGATGGATGTAAATAAGGCTGTTCTCAGCCAGGCTCAGTTGTCACAGCCCAAAGGGGAGGGAAAAATAAAGCTGTTTTCACATCCTCCCTGTAAACCCCAACTGGCTTCATCTGAAGGCTCACACCTGGCAGCATTTTCCACCCACTTTCCCATCGATTTGCACTGAGGCAAGTGGAACATGATAGTGGCACACTGGGCTGCTCCCTGAGAAGCGAAACAGCTTGAGAACCATTTTTCTCAAGTTCAACAGAGTGGGGACATTATTTTCACCCAACTTGCTGTGACTTCACGGGACAATCAGTCACTGCCACTGCTGCAGAGTCCAGCAGCAGAGGGACTGACTGAGCAGCACAAGGCTGTTGTTGTTGCATAGCACAGCACTAGCAGTGCCTTGCAGCAGATAACAGTGGTCTGTTGCTACATATTAGCGTGAGGAAACCAGACTTCATAAGGTGCAAATTGGCAAAGTGCTCCCTGACTTTTCTGCAGCCTGAAATATCCCATGTATAAACAAGGGAGAGCAGGAAGATATAGAAGAGCGACTGAAATGCAGGGGGAGATGAGTAGGTATGAGATCTCTCTCTGATGCAGTGGCTTTATTTCAATTGAATTACTGTCCTAAATCACCTGTTTACAGTTACAGCTGCTCTCCAATGGAATCAACACCCCCCAACCCATAAGAAAGCCCTCCCCACCCACCACCACCATCTGGGACTTGTGATGTTCATACATCTTTCTGATCTATAGAATCAAAAGTTGCTCTCCTCAAACCCAGCCACCTCGAAAGCACACTGATGGTCTTTTCTAATGCAAGCCTGTCCCACCAAAGCATGAATGAAACCTTGGACTTGCCTGGGCTGGTTGGTTTCTCCACAGTGATGGGGATGAAGCCAGTTCTAAAACCCATAAATAGGATCCAGAGGGAGGTTCAGCTCTGCTGTGAGGTGGGGCTCACAGTTGTCTCTACCAGATCAAGGAACAAACAAAACAAAACAACAAAAAAAGCAATTTAATCTGTTTTCTATCTTGTGTTTTGCTGACAGCTCCATAGGGGACCTCAGGAGCAGAGTAACAGAGATATTGCGGGTACAGCTGTGAGTGTAATGGATTTTTTAGTTCGTTTGGAAAATAAACCAGAGTTGATCTGTGTTGACCTGAAACGTGTTTTTGTTTTTTTTTTTGTTTGTTTGGTTTTTTTCCCACTATAATGATAGAAAAGGAGCGAAAATGCACCTTCAATCAACAGCAATATCCCATTTGACCCAAAATGAAAGCTTTCATTTTGTTTTTGTGGCACTCAACCATTTCTTAATTCACGTTAAATTCAAAGCAAAAAAGAAAACACTTGTCAAGCAAAAATGTTTTGCCTTCACCTAAACAGATTTCCTTACCCCTCCCCTCCCACTCAGGGCACTCTGCACTAAATGCATGTTGAGTTGGTGAACTATTCTGATTTCTCTCTGAGCTAGGTGAAAAGTGAAGGGAACTCGTACTGCAGGTCGTACCTTGGTTGGAGCTAGTGAAGCATCAACAGCACTGCAGGTTCCTCCTTGTGCAATGCCTGCTGTCCTCACCAGGGATGTAATCACAGGAGCAGCTCCCACAAATAAGCAGTTTCAGTCTTCTTTCCTGTCCCATCCAACTACCTGTAATGAAGCCAATTCTCAGCTCGAGAAAGGTTCACTCGCCTTCCCACTGATGGCTACCTGCTAATCAACCACAGGAGTGCCCCTGATATGCATCTTAAAATGTGTTATTAATGGGTTGGTGTCCCCTGGAGAACAGCGGGAGGACTGAAAGTAAACCATCAGGATATGTCAGGATTTGAGGCGCAGAGCAGTTCTAATTGAAATCTTCTCTGTCATTTGCTCATCAGGAATGTAGAGCTGCTTCTTTGAATGAAACATTAGACACTGGCCTGACAGCTCCAGGTGGAAGATTATTCGGCAGCTTAATCGCTCCCTGACAGCCCCAGTTACTCCCACATCAGCATCTATTAACCTCTGTTTTATTCAGTCTCATTTATGCCATTTTAATTTGTGGCTCTGGATGCTTTGGAGCGAGAGCTGACCAAAGCCCACCTTGGATGGGCACATGAAGCATCACTATGGGGCCTGTCAGGTCAGCTCCTCTGGGATGGAAATCTTCAGGAAAGACGTTGTCTTGTGAAACCATTGATCTGATCAATTAATTGAATGTTATCAAAACGATTCACATTTTGGGGGTATGCAGCTCAAAGCCCCAAATCGTGGATGAACAAGTCACTGTGAAAAATTCCACTTTAATTTAATTTAGTTTTTGTGATAAGCTGGTAGTCAGCCTTTATGTTTGCTCAAAACCAGATGTCAGTGCACCCCCAAGGCTGGAAGACAGATAAAAAGAACCCAAAGTTTATCCTCTCTAAATCAAGACTGGATGTCTCTTGAAAATTGATGCTATAACTCAAAGAAAAGTTATGGGCTTGATGCAGAAATTATTAGCTGAGGTCTCCGGAGCTGTATTATGCAGGAAGTCAGACTAGATGATGATAATAGTCCCTCCTGGTCCTCTGCTCCATGAATCCTTCTCCTGAATGCTTTGCAATTGTCCCCGAAATGTCCTTCACTGTGTTAAATTCTTGGGTCAAGATCTTCCATTATATTCTAGCAGCAGGCAGGGATGCTCCAGGACGAATTCAAGCCAACTGAGCCCCTCTGTAACTTCTCCCTCACCTGCTTGGGTTCTTTCTGTTCCCTTTCGAGCCCCCAGGGTGGGCTAAGGCAGCGAGTGAGCCATGGCACTAAGGCACCAACCCAGCAACAGTGGTGACTGGCACCATCACGCTGCTCAGCCCCTCTTTGCCAGTTCCCCACGGAGTAGAGGGGCAGCAGAGCAGCCATGGGGAGCTCTACAGAATGGCTCTTCCTTCCAGCAGCCATCTCTGTCCCCCCAGACCCTACTTTGCACTCCTCTCACAGTACTGCCCCACCAAGCAGCTGCATACCTGCTGCTCCACTCAGCCCTGGCTGAGCTGCATCCCCTGCCATCCATGTGCCCAGATGCCCAGAGATTTAATGCTCCTTTCTCATGCTGTTCTGGCACATTTCACTTTAGCCTTGGCCCAGATTTCCATGGCTGGCTCCAGTTGGCTCAGTAATGTAATAGTGGAACCATCTTCACAATAAATCTCTCTTGTGAAAGGACAGACGCAGACCTTCTATGCTCACATATGTGCTATGCTGTGCTGTTTTTGCCTGAACTTGGTGTCTGAAGTCATCATGGTGTGGAGAAGATGCAGCCTTCAAGCGGTGATGCTGTACTTCTGCAAGGCAGTGCTGGAAATGTGGAATTCAGCCTCCCACCAGGGGTTCCCAGCCCCATTAATAATCTGAAATAAGATTGAGCCTGTGCCCAGCAGAGCCTCCAGCAAAGACAGATGAGCCAAAGCAGAATGTAGATAATAGTTGAGTGTTGGATGGGGTGAGGGATCCTGGGTAGAGGGAAAGAGATGGAAAGGATGGCTGGAGGGAATGTGTGGAAGCTGGATCTGATGGAGGAGAGAAAAGGCTGCCTGATGACAAGGAGAGGGATGTACAAAGAAGGGGCAGCACAACTGGGGGTCTAACAGCAAGAATGATGAAAGTGAGGGAATAGAAGAACAAAAGGGCTGTGAAATATAGTAACTAGACAGAGGAACAGCAAAGACTTGAAAGGACTGTTTTGGAGTGTAGATTGAGATAACAGTATAAGAAGCACTAAAAAACCCCAAACAATGACTGCATTCAGGAATGATATAGGTAAAGGAAAATTAAAACAGAGATAATTCTGTGGCTTACAAGCTTTCTCATACCGAGCACAGAGGTAAAAGAGATGTGAATACAGCTAATGAGAGGGAAGTTTCAGCTTCAATACGTACATATGTGTATATAGACAAAAAAGTATTCTACTGCCAAGACAAAAGAAGGAATACTCCCTCCACAAAGAAGCTGATGTCGTTCTGGTGTGCTGAGGAACCATCACTGTTCAACTAGGCACTGACTCTTTGTGTCAGGTGAGGGAGAAGAGAAGGGCAGCAAGATGCAAAGATGAGACTGTGACATATGCTAACAGCAAATTTAACCCTTAGTCCAACTCTTCACAAAAAGATTATGAAGATTTTTTCCTCTCCATACTTGTATATATATCAAATAGAGGCCACAAAGTACAACATAAGCAGGGCAGCATGGGATAGAAAGCAAATAAGTTGCTTCATGGATTGCAGATATGTTTCTTGTGGTACACAACTGCCAGTTCCCCTTTCATCTCCCATTCCCCTAAAGGGAAGAAGCTAAACATAAAAAAAAGCATTAATCTATTCCTTTAGCACCATATCAGATATCTACACATCAGTTGTTTCATGGGAATTATGCAGATCTTTCACTGTTAAAATGTCTCAGTTCATGAATGGCACCGAAAGATTTTAATCATTAGGTTTGCCTTTATTTAATAGAGTTTAGTTAATGGGGTCTGAGAATCTGCTGAAATCAAAGTCGCCCAGCTTGTAAAACAGCACAAAGGAAACTGGGCTTCTTTATGCCAATTAAACATCAATAACCCTGGATTTGGAGGTCTTCTCCCACACTGCATGACACAGTTGGATTTTGGCTATGGAGCTAATGAATCACTGCACCAACACAGTCGTACCCCCAAACAAAGAAGCTCTGCTTCACCAATAAACCAAACAGCACAACTACCACAATCAGGTAGAGACCCACACTTTCCCAATTGTCAGTGGTGTTTATAGGTTTGAATTTAATCCCAACTGACTCTTATAGATAAAAAGAGAGGATACTGAAAAGCACACACCTGGGTTTAGGAGGGATGGCAGTGTACTTCTTATTGGAGGAGGATGGAGATCTTTCTGTGAACTACAGAGGGTGTGTGTTAAGCATGTGTATCAGGCACGTGCTGACTGCAGAAGATGATCTCCCTGCTTCCAGTGATGGTGATCCTGGCTCTGCCCCCTTCATATGTTTAGAGAAAGGATGAATTGTGTTTGCTGGCTATTGGTGAGGAGTTCTGAATTACAGGAATTTGACATGCTAGGACCCTCTGCTGAACAGTAAACCTAAAAACAGGTCAGGAGTGCTTACTGCCAGGTGACTTTATCACTGCTGATTCTGTCTGCATAGTAAGCATCGAGTTTTCCATCATTATTTGTAGTCCCCACAACACAGCTCAACTGAGGAATGCAAGTAAAGGAAAAGCTTGGAAAGACAACTATTGCAGCTTATTTACAATGGCTCCATTGGATCACAGCACTCTCCAGATGCATGTTAAAATGACAATAAAGAAAGCAAAAGCATTTTTAAAATCTGCTGTTATAGCTTTGCATTGGTGACACGTATTTAAATCATCTGCATGCCATCAAACCTTGGTTCCAATTTAAATGTCACTGTGGAAGCTTTTTCTCATCCCCTCATGAAGTCATTTGTCACCTTCCAATTCATGGCAATGAAGGGAAGTGAGGAGAAGATTAGATAAACAAATGAAAAATCTTTGTTTTTAATGTAAAACGCAACCTTTGAAACCTCTTCTCACCATTCAACAAAAGGCAAAAACAAACCAAACCAAAATGAGCCACTGCTGCCATTAGGGGAAACAACAGACAAAGAGAAAACATTTCTTTTTGTTTAAATGCTGGAACTAATAATCAAATGAAACGGCCGTTAAAGTCGATCACCTGGTTGCCCAAATGGATTTTTACCTTTCCATTTACCACCATATTATGGTGAATTTGAATAGAATTGAATTTGAGGGGAGAAAAGAATATCAGTGCTAGAGTTTTTTTCCATACTCTTTAATATTAACATCAAGAAAGCAGTCTTCTTTTTCCCCAGTACAGAAATGCATCCTTATTTTCTGGTCATCTGACAACGTATCTTATTTAGTCTGTTGTTTTTCCCAAGAATTCCCAGTATTTGCTGCCTCAAATTAGACCATTCCTCTAAATGTGAACATCTTGTGACACCCTAAAGCTTCTTTTGAACAATAATCTTATTTTTGTCTTAGGCAAAATATTATGAGCATAATCCGTAAGTAATATAAAACGGTCTCCATAACAGAAGACACTATTAAACCATTATTTCATTTTTACTTCACAATGACAGAGATAACAGCCACACAAACATGGATTATATGATAGCAGTGATACAAATAATGGTTACTTACAGTCATAGGCCAAAGGCAGGAGATCCTAAGTTGTGCAGTATTGCTCCTGATGATATCAGAATAAAACCTTTTCCCCTTTTACCTATTGAGAGAAGATATTTCGAGTCAAAATAATTTTAACACCAGTTTCTGGTAGACACAGCATTTCTGATTACATTCCTTTACTATCAAATGTATATTTGGTTTGACTTAGCAGTGAAAGTTCTGAATTCTTCCTCAAAGCCCAGCTTCTGCAGTTTTGTGATTGATATGAGAGTCAGTATTCTTCCATAAGAATAATCAAAACTGCAAGCTGGGCTGAGAGGAAATGCATTGAAAATGCACAGCTTAGATTATAATACCAAAAGATGCATTAAAAGGACTCAGAATGTTCTTTTCAGGAGTCTCATCACTTGATGCCAAACCCGGGCTTGGATGGAATTGAATCATGGGCGTACTCACAAAGTCTGGTCGTTTGAGTCAAATTACTTATGAGCTTCAATTCAAATCTCACTCAAACGAGGATGTTTTTATTCTGCTGATGTTTCCAGGCTTTGGGTCAAAACTAATTTGCAGACAAAGTAAAAACACACAATTTCACCACCCGAATAAATCATGAAGTCAGAATCAAGTCCTGGAAAGGGCACGGGGACCATCCCACCCAGCAAATGAATTCTGACACTGGCACAAAGGCAGAAGGTGCAGACCTGTCTTTTACACTGATTATTAAACGGCACCCAAACACTTAGTTTTACAGTGTTTCATCTATACTTGTTAGCATATGCCTATCGCTCAATCTGCCCAAAGCTGTGTAATTCAATTTACAGTCTCCAGAGCACACCTCAATAGTGAAAGCATTCACACTCACTGACTTCAGTCCTGCTTTGCTTTCCTACTCCTCACACTAATGTAGCTGCTCCTATAGTATCTGCATGAGACGTGTTGAAGTCATACTCTGTGTCACCTTGTGTTTTTGGTTTGTTTGTTTGTTTGTTTTCCCATCAAGGAACTACATTACAACACTTAAGAAATCAGTTGCTTAAATTTACAATTGCCAAGTTGGTATATCTGTCTTTTGCCATTTCCGCACCAGGTGCAGTTTGTAACAACTAACATAGCCAATGGCTCTGATATTAGAATATATTTTCTTCTACGGTCCATAAACAAAAAATTCTCACCAATAACCTGAATGTATGTGAATGCACTGGTTACCTTAAGAGCACAGTTTAATTCTTTGCAGTCTGCCAGTGTATGTCAGGGTGAATCTGGCATTCATAGAAACAAAAGACTAGATGCTCTAGATCAAAGCATCAAATCATGAGCAGGTCCCATCCAAAAATCCTAGCAGAGCTGGATGAATAATCTGACTTTGGCCTCTTGTTCTGCTCTCCAATTATCTACAGGCAGATGATGATTTTGTTGTATTTATTCACCATTTAAATTATTTGCTGGATAACCTCAGTAAAGAATTCTCTCTTAGCAGGTCACCATCAAGCAGCTTCCTGAGATGCTCAGTACTCACTCTGGTTCAGTAGGAGGCGATCACCTGAAGTCCCTGCAATCTCTGCTGGATGAGCAGAAGCCTTAGAGCATGGCTGTCCAACCTTTTGGCTTGCCTGGGCTGTATTGAGTGCAGAGGAATGGCTCTGGGCCACATATACATTGGCTGCTCCACAGGTAATGCCTCCTCTTTATTTCCATGGAAACTACCACTGATGAAAAGAGCACAATAACATCATTTGATAGTGCAAATTCTCACTGACAAAACATCATCACCACCATTTGCTGTGCATTTTTGCTGGATATGAACAAGAGCCTGCATTTTGTGCTCATAAAAATCTATACCAGCAGAGGTGACTCACTGTTGCCCCTGCTGAAAAGCACCATTCAACAGCTCGCTATGCTCACATCCACTGTTTGGTCTCCATAAACATTCAGCAAGAGTCAATGAATGCCAGTGGGTGACGTTTTTTCCACACGGGAGGAATTCAGTTCTCCCCTTTGCTTCATCCACAGGTCAGAGTCAGACACCATTCTGACAGACTGACCTTCTGTTACAAGGCAGCAAAACGGAATGAAACACTGATGGGAAGATTCAGCCTCTACTGTCACCTGACCAACGTCCACCTCTGATGTTGTGGGTCAAATTAATAAAGTAGGAGGAATTATTTTCAGAGCAGCCCTCATAAAATATATACTCTAGTTCATATATAAGAAAACATTTTAATATCTAATATTTTTATTAAAACATTAAAAAGGAAGAAAAAGAAAAACATAGAACTAACAGGCTGTTTGACCTTGTTTTGGTGAATGCATCAGTCTGGTTCAGTGGCAGCAGATGCCATTCTCACAGAGCTCTCAAGGTGTTCATTGGTGATTTTTGATGGAATTTTACTCTTCTGTGCTTCATAACTGGCAAAAGTTGTTCACAAATGCACATACTGACAAAAAGCAACGACAAGAATAAGGCATGATTGTGAAGCAAGGGATATCTTCCTCTGCTAAGAAAGGGCTTATTAAGGTCTGGTTGCAGGTAACGTATTTACTTGGACTGAAAATGGAATCACAAACATAAATCAATTTCTTTTTTTTTTTTTTTTTTTTCTCTTCAATCTTGAAACTTAATCTCAAATTCCTGTATTAAAACAGAAAGCAAGGCTGCATATTTGTCCCTGTCCACAGGACTGTGTTTAGGACAACGTTTTGCCATAACTTGACTTAGCACTGCCTTGTGCCCTCCCCGTGTCCTGGTTTCAGCCCAGACAGTGCTGATCACACACACGGTTGCAGTGAGAAATAGGAGCATGCCCAGGGCTGGGCAAGAGCAGCTGCACTGTGAGCTGGGCTGGGCTGCATGCAGCCAGGAGGCTGCGGGTTGGACATGCCTGCCTTAAAGACTGGTTTGCAATGCAAAAGGCTGTGCTTCGAATTCCCTTTCTAGGAAGATTTTGTAAACTGCATTTTTTACTATGAGTGTGGATGCTCCTTTGACCTTGAGGTTCCCCACTTCAGAAAGCCCACACTGGCTACTTACTGCTTACCTGGATTAAAAGGCAGATGCAGCTCCATGAATCTGGAAGGTTATCCATTGTCTGTCAAGCAGATGGCTGAATAGATAATATCTGAGAAGCTGTTTAGTTTCATGCTTGAATTCCGCTGCATCTGAGTATCTGCAAAACATTATAAATACTCCAGTGCTGCAAGATAAGCTAAATCAATAAAGTCATAGAAAAATTCCCATTGGGTGTAACAGCTCATATAATAACTGTAGCTGTCTAACCAGGCAACCTCAAATATCCATAAAATTACTTTATTTGTACATTTTGGGATTATTTACCTAACCTGGAAGACTCTGCTGATCACAAGGATTCTTTGAAAATGTTCACACCTACTAATAAAAATATTTTACAGTTTGATTTCATACTATGTAAGTTCCCCAGTGCCTGCCAATGAATTCTGAGTCTGGCCACCTTTTCCAGATATGGATTTCCATCAGGAAGAAATAAAGTAAAAATTGGCATTACTGCAGGTTTTTCTTATTTTATGGGCCATGAGAAAAGTCACTGATCTCATGCCTTAAATGTTGTCCAGCAAAGCAAATGACCATTCAAAGGAGAATTATAGAAGTGGAAATCATTGCCAATAAATAATGCCAGTGCTGAAAGCACAGAGATAAACAAAGTACATCAGAGGAAAAAAACATTCTTACCATTGAGATCCTAAACAACCCTGGCAGCAACGTCCAAGAGGACAAAACTATATATTCCAGTGACTCTGAGAAGGGCATTCAAGCTCCTTCATGAATAGCCTAGAAATCATCATACATACTCAAGCACAGAAACCTTGGATAAAGCCAGGAGCTGTGGTTCATGGGGTGCTCGTTGAGCTCCAACAGAACACAGAGGTGGGCTGTACTGTCACTTTCTAGTGTAGTGCAGGGCAAGAACTGGTCTGGTTGAACTGTTGAAAATTCAGGACTTCCAGCTCTGAGTTAAGTGTGGGCACTGAGTGGGAGTGACTAAGTTGCTTCTTCTAACAGTCTTGGATCCTCTCATGCTTGTGCCTGGCGTAGTGAGCTGCAGAGGAAGGTGGCATATATTATGGAAGGAGGACTTGATGGAAGTCTCTTCTCATTTAGATGCTAGAGGTAAGTATACGAAAGCAGGAACTCACACTGCTCATTTTTAGATGACTAACTAGTCTAATTTGACTTTCTCTTTAATTAAAGGAGAAACTCAGCCTGCTATGAAGCAGCATTTCAAACAGGAACCTAATTTAGCTGCTCTAAGTCACACCATAGAGTAGCTCTCCCTGCTACCCACAGATTACAGAGGGAACTAGAGGAGATCAAGTACCTAAATTAATTGAATAAATGAGATACCTGAAGTTGTGTGGTACAAATACCCTGTGAAGTGCCCTAGAACAGAAAGGACAGCAAGGTTTCTAGTGCTGTGTGGCTGACCTTGAATGGCATCCAACACCAATGGCAATCTTTTCAACAACTCCTGTTCTTAGATTGCTGATGCTGACAACGATTCACTGCATGAAATATTGCTTAAGTGCCATAGAACGGCTTAGTATTGAAACAAAATACAATGTGACAATTAACACTGAAATCTCGGATAAAGTCTTTTTGTTTTAGTGGTACTAGAATTCAAAATAGAGCCAGAGGGTGACAGAGCAGCATAGCAGATGTGCAGTAAGGGAGAACTTCTCATTGTATGTGTAGGTGTTTGCAATGGCAAATTTGACTATAGAAGTTTCTAACCCAGCTGGAAGATGAATTCCTCTTTCTAAGATAACAGACTTGACGAAACAAGGAGTAAATAAACACAATTCCAAATAAAAATATAAAGCACAATGATTAAGCTTTCAGCTTCTACCTCAGCCTGACAGCAGATCTGACAAGTTAACACATGGGTTGGAAAACAAAAACCAAAACCTTTTGTTTTTTGGTTTTTTTTTTCTTTAAAGGAAGAGGGGGAAAAATCCCAATTTTGAGTAAAAGCTGATTTTGAAGCACTGAATGGACTCCTATTGATTTCAGCACTACTAACTCACAAGCAGTCTGTGGGTAAGAACTTTTGAATGGAGCTTTGTGATTTTTAAGTTTATCACTCCTTCAGATGATGTAAAATCAAAGGATGTTTTCTTCCATAAGTAGATGACATATAGCAGCTTGCCTCTTTTCTCAGTTTCATGAAACTAATGCTGAAGCAATACAATACTTCCAGGTTCAGCTTGATGAATTCCTACAGATAAAAGTCCTGAAATCTTATGCATTTCAAGATATGTACCCAGCCTGAATTAGAGCAGAGACTCTTTAGATGGAATGCTTTAGCTGTTTGGGCTAATTGAGGTCCCTTGGCACTGCAGAGACTCCATGTCCTAGAAAAATCATCCCAAGATGGCCTTGAATTCACAGCTCTTCTGTTCTTGTTCCATCCCTGTAGAGCAGCAGCTTACAGAGATTCATTTTATAAAACAGCTCTCAGTTGACATCCGTGGCCACCACATCGTCCCTGATCACTGGAGCAGAAGCATTTTGCTGCCTTCTCCCAGTCCTCCAAGTCCTGTTACTGGAAATGAAGTTTCGATATCTGAGGCACTGAAGCAATCGGTCCTGCCCATGGAAGATGGAAGCACTAAACTGTTAAATTAACAGCTGCAAACAGCTCATGGAATTGGGATAAAAACAAATGAATGAGACTCCAGTTCATTCCCTCTGAGCAAGGAACAGCCTGGGGCAGATCCGTGCGCTCAGAGCACAGAGCACTCAGCCTGGCAGGGGCTGCAGCCCCAAGCAAACGCAGCCTCCGCTTCTGCCGCCAGTCAGTTCAGATAAAAACACTTAAAGGGAGAAAAAATCATCTTGCAACTGATGGAGAAACCTTAAAAAAGCATAGGGAAAGAGAGATATTTAAGTCCTGCGTTGCTGCTCAGCTGGGGGCATTTTTTTTCTGGACTGTTTCACCCATCCCTACGTGGTGATATAAAAGTCAGTGCTTCACTGAACTTTCTAATAGCCAGGACATATTTCCTGTGCATCCCCAGCGCTCGCTCTCACTATGAGCTTTCTCCTAAGCAGCATGACACAACATATTGTAAAGGGAAAATGATAATTAGAAGGAACATTCGAGCAGAGGAACTTGTCTGGAAAAATGCTTTAGTTAAATGAAGCGATAAAGATTGTTTTTAACTTAATCTGTTAAACACACACACTCATGCACACAGACGCAGATCTATCCCGGGATGACGGCGTCTGTTCACCACAGAACTGCAGACCAGAGATGGAGGACAAACACAGAAGAGGACAGAAAAGAGTTCTTGGTTTGATTTTACAGAGGTTAAATGGAGGTGCAGGGACATAAAGGCACAGCCAGCACCCATGCTCATGAGAAACATGTTGCATAGGATGCACGTATCCCCATTGTGTCCCCACACTGCCCCTAGAAGTCACCAGCCCAGGAACCTCTGCAGGCTGTACAGCTGCATGCAGCTCCCCCAGGGAAACCTGCATCACCAGGAACTCAGCGCAGCTTCCAAGCCGGAATCTCATCTGCATCACAAAGCTCTCCTCCTCTAGGGCTACTGTTAAAACTTCTAGCATTTTCAGGCTAGGAATGGAAGATGAAGAAACGTCCAAAATAAATTACAAATACTGGAGAGAGAGTTAAATAGAAAATAGTGTGCTGAAGGGAAGAAAAACAATCTATTGCCCTGACAGTCAATTTCTGTTTGAGTCTTTGGTTAATGGGAGGGATGGCAGGAGATAACAGCAATCAGAAACATCCCATTTTTTTCAATTAAAAAACATTTCTAACCATATTCTTATTTCTCCCCACAACAAGTTGTGAAAATACATAGAAAGATGATAAAATTTTACTTTAATTCATGCCTGAGCAGGAAAACTTTCGTCTCTGAAAGAGTGCTGGGGAGACATCGGCTCAGACTGCCCAGGGAGGCAGTGCAGGTACAGTCCATGGAGCTGTTCAAGAACTATGCAAGGACATGCTTAGTGAGCATAGTGGGGATGGGTTGGGGTTGGACTAGATGATCTTATACACCTTTTCCAAACTTAAAGCTTTTATGATTCTATGTTTCTATGCATACATACCCTTTCAAGATAACACCAGGGCCCAAAAAATCCCCAGCCCAACCACAGCAGCCTCTGACCATGACAAACAAAAGCCAGCAAGCAGAATAGAAACTGAAGTGAGAGGACATGGGAGAAGAAGTTTTCCTGCTGCCTATAGCACTGACTGAGTGTGCAAAGCATAGTGCAAGAAGGAATTTATACAGCCACATATGTATCTCTCCAGAACAGAGATTTTTCTCTTTTCTGCATTGATGTCAGATTTCTTTTCTGGTGGCTGTCTGCTTTCCTCTCTCACCCTTACTTTCCTTTTGTCTTCAAAGACAGAAAAAAGAATGGAAAGCAGAGCTGGATTGCAGCCTTTGCTGGTAGGCACAGGGCAGAGCAGCGCAGCTCGTTTGTGCTCAGGCTCCTTTCAATAATGCTGGAAGTCAGGCTGGGATAGGACAGCTGTGGGGCAGTGCTACTATCGCTCTGTCTCTCATCGGCAACCCACATCTTTCTGACGAACATTAGAATTGCCAGCACGAAGAAGAGCCAGTGACCATTTAACATAGTGGCTTCTCTCAGAAAATGATCAAAGCAGCAGCTTCCTAGGAAAATACAAAAAGCTACCACCCAGGAAAATAATTTAACAAACCCTTAGTGTAATATGAAGTAAGTCTAAAGAGGAGCTGCAAACACATTCAGAAGGACTCCTAATGACTAACTATTATCATTTTGGATATTATAACTGTCTTCTTTAAGTCTGTCTCAAAATCATCTCCTTCTGCACAGGAGATGAAATGAACCTGGCATCCTGGCCAAACCTCACCTGAGATTGTCTGCCTATGGTAATCCAAGAGGATAACACGGCTGTGCAGTGCAGACCCTGATTAGCTGGCCTTTCTGGATGACAAGAGCAGAGGTGATCCTGCATGAGGATGAGTGATGGGAGGTAATTTCTCCAGCTGGATCTCTGTAGTTCGCTATCAGCACAAATGATACATTTCTCCTTGTTGGATTTTATGTTTTCAGTAAATTTCATGCAGGTGGAAAGTGCCACCCCCACAGCCCTGGAGGCCCAGACACTGTTGTAGAGGTTATTTCTTTTCCTGACATCACCTATAAACAAATGTGTCTTTCCTTCCTTGTTTTTTCCTTTCCATCACCACTCTTTTACAATCTTTCCCACCACAATTGTGCCCAGCGTCTCACTTTATGCAGGCAAAGGATGTGACAGGGAGAAACACTACCTCTGTTCAATGACAAACTCCAGGTACCTTCAGTCATGCAATAATTCTGAGCTTGAGCTCCAAGCATAACCACTTACATGAGTCTAATCATAAGAGGACATTAATATCCAAGTTAAATATATATATACTTCCCTACAAATGGAGCATCTGGGTGCTGCAGGTTGCTTGATTTTGTATTCTTTGTCCTTCCCAAATGAAGTTTTTTGCTAGAGGAATCTGTTGCAGGAGGTGCTGTAGCAGCACATGCTGCCAGCATTGCACAGCCCTCACTTTAAAGGCAGCGTATCAGCCATCCAGGCTAAGTAAAACATGGAAAACGTGCCTAGTAGTGTGGATACCGGGTTGCCTCTGAAGGCTGAGAAAGTCCATTTTCTGCATCAGTGACAAAAAGACAGGGCACGGAATGGTCACTGACTTTAATAGCAGCAGGACAGGCTGTAGCTTAAAAGGAACCTGCTCCAGATGATCAGTCTGAGCTTGTGATTTATTATTACTTCTGCAACACCGGTGTTGTCACAGATAGAGCTTCTGGGTGAAAGTCTGTGGGCTGCCAGAGAGTTGTTGCTTGTGTGCATTCTCTTACATAACTGAAGTAAACGATCTGACATGCTCTACCCAAGAATATTTACTGCTGCAGGCATGGAGAGCAGTCAGATCTACATTTTGCAATAGAGGTAAGCTTCCTCTTGCCCCCTTAGAGCATTACAGGTTTACTCAGCCACAGTTACAGAAGCTCAGGCTCTCAGTGTACATCGTTAGGTTGGATTTCTGGGCAAAACGTTAAAAATAAAACTCAAGTTCAATAACCATTCTCCTTGCAGAACATGTGTCACCTATAAATATCCACCACATATGGCTATGTGCTAAAGCACTCTCGTTTACACTTTGTCTGCAGGTGGCAAACTAAACCCAGGAAATAAATATCCCTCCAACAGAAAAGTTAAACGCTAAAGAAAAATTAAAAGTTAGAAAAGCATTTTCACATCAGAGGAAATTTGACTTCGTTATCTTTTTTACTACTATCTCCTCCACAAAACCACCATACAGAGAATCTTCAAAAGGATTTCAGCCCACAAAGATCCAAGGCAGTTGGCTGTGAAATTTCATCCTACTCTTCAAAATATCTTTTCCCCTACCTCTATCTCCACAATGCCAGCATAAGTAACTCTATTTGCTGTCTGTATTTCTGCTTCTACCAAAGTCCTGCCTGCTCCTTCTACTTCCTGGTCCTTGAATGACAGGAATGACAGACAGAAAAATGGAGTGTGTTAATTCAAGATGTGCTTTCCTAAGAACATCACTCAGTTTAAATTTAAAGGATGGTGACTCTCCTCTTCCATTCTTTCTCTTTTAGTAAGGAAACAATTGTCTGTACTGGAAAATTTATGGAAAGATAATGTAGAAAAGAATAAGTGGGTGTGTGAATAAACAGAATGAGTCAACATAGCTTTTGTTGAGTGAAGTTGTGATCAGAAATCTACTGGAGTTCTTTGAGAAGGTTTATGACCTTGTATATAGAAAGGATTTGTCAATGTAGTGTAGCTGGATTTCACAAAAGACTTCAATTAAGTTGATCACCAGGGGTCTTAAAGCAGCAAGACCACCCTGGCATAGGAGAACTGCTCTGTTTGTACGTTAATGACTGACAACACAATAAATAACAAAGGGTAAGGATGGCTTTGGTCAACAGTGAGGTCTTAAAATAATGTCTGCCAGGAGTTGTTTTATTCAGCAATGCTGCATAACCTCAACATGGGAGAGAACAATAATAAGGCAAACTGCTGATGACAGAAAAAAGATTGACAAGAACTGAAGCTGAAGTTCATTCAAAAGAAGAGTAAAAGGCTCCCATGACACTGCATGAAGCCTGCAAAGAATGGCTCAGAATGCCTATCCGACCATCTATATATCTATCTTCATTTTAGCAGTGCTGTTGGTGGGAGAAAGATCACTGCTCTTAGCTGAAAGGATGACACGATGGTAAGGTCAAACCTGGACACTAGGGAAGGCTGCCCATAGAGAGGCAGGGCTAAAGAGAAGAAGATGAAAGAGAGAGTCTACCAAGTAGCATATCCAAGAGCCTGACATGTGCCCTATTTCAGTACTAGCTCTACCCTTTCCTGATCCTGTAAGAGCATTAGAAGTTTATGGAATGGTGCCGGGCTTTGAGAGGCATCTAAAAAACTTCCTTCCCCAATTCAAAGGCCACTGAAGCCAAAGAGGCTCTGTTCTGCAGTATTTGGGTTTGGGCTTCAACTCAGAATAGATCATCCACAGAAGATAACTACCAGTGAAGCAGTGATGTGCTTTCTTTCTCAGACACCAATTGCAGATCAGAATCAGCTCTCAGATATCAAAGACAAGAAGCACTTGACATTCTCTGATGTTGGGTTAGTCCTTGCACTGAATCTGCACACTGCCATGTGATGCCTTCCTGCCTGCCACCCCCCACAGTACAGCCAAACTGATCAAACTCAGGCCAGGTCTTCAGAGTTTCAAATTGTCTGGTATCAGCTGAAACCCACTACCCTAATGGCCTTCACTTGTACACGATTAATGAACAAAGATACCATTGTTATGCATGCTATGCATGCTAGCTATCCACTTCATCCCTCAAGAGGCTTTTCTTTCTTAAAGAGTTATTTAGGAATGTGTAGGTTGCTTTGTCACATTGGTTGGGTAATGAAAAGGTACAGAAAACAGCCTGAGACCTGATACTGGAGATGTGTAATTATTTCCGATATCAAGAGATCTTTCAAGTTGGATTTTTTTTAGTTATTATTCTTTCTGCTATGACAATTGCACCTGAGTGTTTGCCTTTCAGCATTTAACAAGCTAAAAAGAAGGATGCATTAGCAAGGTTTATAAGGGGAAAAGAGCATAATAAGGTTTTTAGACCCCTTTGCAGCTGTGGGAATGATTCTAAAAGCATAGGACACAGACACCTGCAGTTAGACTGAGTGACTATTGAAGCTTGTTTACATTCTGTTGTTTTTTTGTGGTTCTGAATATCATGTAGCAAACACATCACAGCACAAGGCTATGGTCTGACAGGGACCTTTTTATGAAGCAAGTTCAATTCCATATTAATGGCTAACACAGCTTATGTAGGAACATACACCTTTAAATTCCAAATACATCTCCACTTTCATTTAACCGTAGCAAAACAGAAGATCAGATAACTCTCAAGCCAGACAAGAGCACTCCAGGTACCAGAGGCCATGTGTTTCCCACCAGATAATTGAAATCCTCTCTGTGGGCTGGGGTGAGAGCCAACCTCTCTGCTAGGAATTATTAGGAGCGAGATATCAGTGTTGATCTACAAATGTACATTAGAAATAACACTGATTTCTACAATACAGATAATACTACTCCATATATCCACTTAAAGTGAGTAAAGATGCTTAAAGATACTTTACCCTGCATCCCCATAAGCCTATCTGGTGTTCACTTTGGATTGCAAAGGGAAACATCCCAAACATCCCAACAGCATCAGTCAGAAAATGTTTCCTGCAGTGTGAAACTGCAGGAAAAGTGTTTCTTTTTCCTTCATGAGTTTCCTATACCTTGAGATGGGCCAAAGTTATTAAACATAGAAATACATTTCTGCACTGTTACTAAAAGCAGTTGTCTGACTTCCATAATAAAAAGACATATGTGATGCAAGGAAATTTCCTATGAGGAATTCCACTATCTGAAAATCCACACATCTGAAATCTGGGGTGAAAAATCATGTATTTTCATCTTCAGCTGTCACTTTGATTAAAATGCCCTATTGCTCTACTGAACTAGATGCCTGTACCTTGTCACTTGCTTTGCTCTGGATTCCAGTTGCATGCTTCTTCAACTGCAAAGAGACGGAGTGTGTGAAGAGGCCAGCAACAGTCTGCATAACCTGCAGGTGCACTGTGAAGGCATACAGCTATTTAATTTGCAGGAAAATACAGCAGAACACAGGGCTGATCACTTAGATTTCGTCACTGAAGAGCAGAAGCTATTCTAGACATTGGCCAGTAGGAAGCAAAGGGTAATGGAGGCCTCCAAGTAGAGGAAAAAAAAGCAGATTGTGTGACTAAACAAGGGTGAAAATGAGCTGTGATCCATCAGGAGAGAGAGTCTGGCACTTGCCTCACCTTCACCGTGCTGTTTCCTCTCCTGCTGCTTGAAGATAGCCAAGAGCTTCCTTTTTAATCAAGGACCATTGGAAAGTACCAGCGGGCTCCCACTCACAACGCGTTGATTGGCTTCCAACCGCAGTGACAATTGCATCCTGTAATCAAAATAGCAATCATTAATGGCACAATTATTCCCCCCCAACACGCATGCACGCACTTTTATACCACTGAGTAATGACACCAAAATGCAGACTACAAACAATGTAAAATGCCAGGCTCTGGGAAAGCTGCACAATCCCTGGCCTCACAACAGACAGCCTGGGGTTTCTGGAGCACCAGGCGCTGCAGGAGAGCAGGTGTTGATGGCAGTCTGAGGATCCAGGGCGTGACTGGAAATCTAAAGGAACTGAGATGGGAATCCAAGCTGATGGAATTGTTGTTTTCAGGCAGCATCCTGCCCTGAATACACACAAGCATCCCTCTGCAAGTATGGCTCCGTCTGGCAGTTTCCTTTCCCCTCTACTAGTGATCCTCCCCCTCTACTCTGCCCTGCTGAGGCCAGGTCTGTGTCCACTTCTGGCTTCCCCAGTTCAAAAAAGGCAGGAATCTCCTAGAAGGAATCTAGACAAGGGTAATGGAGGCGATTAAGGGCCTGGAGCATCTCCTGTATGAAGAAATGCTAAGAGACCTAGGGCTGTTCAGCATGAAGATTAGGCTGAGAGGGGATCTTATCAATGTTTATGAACATCTAAAGGATGGGAATCGGGTGGATAGAGCCAAACTCTTATCATCAGAATGCAGTGACAGGACAAGGATACCACTTCTATTATGGACACATATTGGAATACTGGAAGTTACATGTGAATATCAAGAAAAACTTCTTTACTTTGGCATGATAGAGCACCAAAACAGGCTGACCAGAGAGGCTGTAGAGGCTCCTCCTCTGGAGATATTCAGAACCTGCCTGGAGGTTTCCCTGTGTTTCCTACTGTAGAGAACCTGCCTTAGCAGCTGGGTTGGACTTGACCATCTGTAAAGATCCCTTCCAGCCCCTACGATTCTGTGATTTTATGATTGCTACATAAACTCCTCCCTATTTACACCCATAAACACAAGCAGGGTCTCTTCTCCCACTCTGGACCATGTACTGTCTTCTTTAGGTATCCTCTACCTTCTAGTCCCCTTCTAGTTTCTTCCTCCTCACCAAAGGTGCACTCTGAGCTGTAGCCTATTTTATGCATAAATCTCACCCTTCTCATTTTCACCTCAGATTTTCAGTTTTACTCCTTAGAACTGCCATTAATTCCTAGCATTTACGACATTTTTTTTCTCTCTTTGTAAGGATCCATAAACAGCCTTGAGGAAATCAAAGTCTGTTGGAGACCAGCTTAGAGCAATCTATGTATTCTTTATAAATACAGAAGAAAATACATTTCCAGTAGGCATGGATCTTACCACTTAAGGTCTTCTACATAAGTTTGTTGGCTTTGGTGTGAACACGAGAGCAACTGACTACGTGCTGAATAAACAGACTCTTTGCTGACGTGCAAAGTTGGAAGTGGGACATAGAGATAGACAGAAAAAGCTTTCAGTACAATGTGTAGATAACCAGAGGGCACAAATCTATGGCTGCAACATTCAACCAGCGCTGAACCAGCTTTATATACACCTGCACAGAAAAACAGGTATATATACACACATCTCCTTTTTCCTTTTCTGAGAAAAAATGAAGCACATCCCAGCTCTAAAGTGAGATGGAGAGTTTATGAAATATTACTCACAAATAAATCTTTGAACAATAAATTCATGGATTCTGTTATTCTCCTGCAAAACATTTTGTGGAAATGCTCCCGAGCATCATATTTTGATTCTCTCTTTCCCTGCTCACCTGATTTGTTGAAGCCTACTGGTATAGAAGATACTTCATAAAATAATCAGTGCAAGATGCAAACATGGGTCCCTCATGTTGGGAAATGTCTTTTTTGCCAACCTGCATCAGACTGATTCATTAGCAAATCATCAGCAACAAGGAAATCTCAAGAGTTGGGAATTTCATTTGTTTCATTCCAGATCAATATTTAAATGTGTTTATCTTTAGTAATTTTCTCTGGGCTTATCCTAGTATATTTGGTCTGGAAATCACATTGAGGATTTGGGATCTCACAAATAAAATGCAGAATAATTCAGTGATGCCCAGTGGTTGCACTTGGCAGGTTGGCAATGCAATGCAATGGTGGGAGTGGATTTAGGATCTACAGTAGAAGAAAGTAGGAAGAGAGAGACTTGTTTGTACCAACAGAAACAGCACATACAGCCTCATCAGGACCAATTACATTTTCCTGGAGGCTCATTCACACCTCATCGTCATTTGAAGTCAGTTTGAGGGTTTTTGCTCTCTGGCTTTTATTGCCAGAGAGAGGCAAAGCAACCCTGGTGCTGAGAACCAGCCCCATGGCTCACCCATAGCTACACAGGGATACCCAGACAGGGTTTTCTGCAGGACGTGGACACATTCCTTCCACCCACACCTTCATCTCCTGCACCAGGCAGCACTGCTTATGACCATGGGCACTTCCAAGCGAGACAAGCACAAGAAAACCCAAACAAACTATTCAAACCTTTATAACAGTTCAAGCCAATTTTAAGAGGCTCTTTTATCACAGCTTACCCAGCCGCCTTTACAGCCTTGCAGCAGAAAGGAAGACCTAATGTTTAAGAAAAGGAAAAGTCATTCCCTGCTTGACTTTATTAATAAGTACTTTTTTTTCCTCCTTTCTCCAGGCATAGACACTTTTCATTGTTAACTACTCCTGACCTATATCAGAGATTTCAGCCAACAATGACTATCAAGCAGGGCACACACCAGCTCTCAAGGAGCATAACAGCTCCCTAAGCCACAATTTTCCAGCAGCTGGGCTGGTGGAAAGAAGGCCAACAACTTCACAAAAGCAAACAGCATCTCACAGAGGCTTAGCCTTAAGGGGAACAGCGTGCTACTACAGCCACTTCGGTCACAGGGTCCAAGGCAATTCCCAGGGCAGGAAAATAAATAAATAGATAAATAAATTGGCTCTGGTTCCTCTACTTTATAAACAGACATAAAAGCACAAACATGTGCATCACCGCCTTTTCTTAAAGTGCTTTATTATTAACTGGAAATAGCAGCCAGATCCATCATGTTCAGCATGCCCCACATCACCGCTTCACTAAACACCACAGATTATTTCCCTATAATTGCCTTCCTGAGCTGTCTAGCAGCTTCTATTCATTTCCATTAAGGCTCAGGAGAATGAGATCATTTAATATTTCGCCATTCTCCCTTTGTATTTCCCCCATTTTTGTAAATTTGGCAATTACGTGCTCACTCCATCTCCTCAGTTACACAGGTTCAAGTGCTGTGCTTGATGTTGCAGGAAACAACAGCAAAGACTGAATTTTTTGCTATGTGACTCTTCCCCCCTTAACCTCAGAGGGAAATCTATTTGTGCCCAACAAACGAGGCACACAATAGCCACAACTGTGCTTGCTCTGCACAGAACAGCCCTATGGGCCAGTTAGAGGGAGTGAAGGAACCTGCAGGAGAACATAAGCTGGCATCATCCAGGAACCAACACCAAATGTATGAGTTTGTGTTCAAGAAACAAGTCATTGTTGTACTGAGGGATGTGGTTTAAAGGGAAATGTTGGCAATAGGTGGATGGTTGGACTGGATCATCCTGGAGGCTTTATCCAACTTCGGTGATTCAATGATTATATTAAGTTCTCATTTTGGCTCTGGTGGATGTAGAACTCCACCTGCTCACACAGCTGGGATCACTCGGATGGCTCAGGATGATATCAGGTTTGATGCCAGCATCACCTCCTCATAGAAACACACACATTAAGAGAGCAATCCTGACATCAGACAGGCACAAATCACATTATTTCTGCCAGCCTGGAAGGATTCTGGTGGCTGCGTTACAAGGTCAGAGCTGGCTTTGTCTCCACACAGACACTGACATTCTGTTTTTGAGAATGGGACACAAAATGCTACATTGCCATTCCTCTTCCTTCCCTTCATTTTCAGCATACAAGTTTTTTAATTCCATTTTTTTTCTTCCCCATTCTGATAACCGGTAATCTCATAAAAGAGCCATCAGATATTTCCAATCTCTCCTGTTCTGGCAATTATTACCCTTTGATGCAGCGATCTTTTGATGTTGCCACAACCTCATTTCTTCCATTCACTTTGCATGCCCTCACTGTCACAGCATGTCCTGATGTGACCCCATGCTCCCCCAACATGGGCAGGAGCTTGGCAGGGTCAGGTTGGGTTTCTACTTCCTACCCCTTTCCTGTGATAGAGCCAGGTCAAACCCAGACACGCATAGCCCTAAGCTCTGCTATTCCAGAAAGCCAGCTGGGATGTGCCAAGAAGTCAAATCCCAATAAAAGCAAGCTGGGATAGCATGGAGACCCCCACAGCATTCTGAGGATCCCTGTTAGCGTAGAAACGCATGGTCCATATTAACAACTCCATGGGGTTAAGAGCAGCAAAACTTTGTGCGCTTTTTATATAAAAGAAGGCATGGAAAAGAAAATGTGAGCACCATGAAGGACAGCTCACACAGCAGAGGGATTTTTGTATGATTTGCCACCAAAAATAATTAATAAAAATAAATGGCCTAACACGGTCTTATGCAACACTTGGCAAGTTCCTAATTTTGACTTCAATGGAATGTGATTTACATCAGCTGGATGCCTGTCACTATAAAGACACAGATCTGACAGAGAATTATCAGTTTGCCTGTGCTTAAAATACTCTGGGGATGAGGAGGAATTCAGGTAGAACAGAGCTGAAGCATTAAACTGCCTCTTTGAAGCTCCAGAACAGAAAGCCACCCTCTAAGAGTAGAGCTGCACACCATTTGGCAAGCAGCTGAGTGAAGCACCCAGTTGATCCCTTTGGCTTCAGGTCACTAACAAAGGTGGGAAGGCATTATTTAATTTAATCCAGGTCCTAACCTAGAGGTGGGGGTCTGCTCTCTGTACTTAGAGAGTGAGACCACCTCCATCACTTCTCAGTAGAGAAGGAACATAACTTCCCAAAGGTAGACAAGGAGAAGGCAGCACAGGACAACCATACAGGAGGGGGCACAGTGGCACTTATCAACATGTCTGCTAGAGAGAGGAAAAGCAAGATGCATTCAAAGAGCAAACGACACAGAGACATGGCAAATCCGACTCAGGGGCTGCCCCAGGAGCTTCATGGAGTCATGGCAATGGACCTTGGTGGCTCTTGAAGGCCACCTCCAGCCCTGCAGCAGGACCCCCACCCACAGAGAGTTTGGGACCTCTGCAAACCACCACACTGCTACCTATGGGGGGTAAACAGGCTCAGGAGATGCAGGAGATTAAAAAAGGCTGGAAATATTCCAGTTGCCCCATGAAAACAATGAGAAAAAAACAAACCAAAACACATGACCAGCACATCACCAATACAGTGACACTGCCCAGGATCTGCTAAAACCCTAGAAACAGCTCTGAGAGGCATAAAGGAGCTTCCTTCACTCAGATCAGGGCAGGCTGAATTGTGGACATGCAGTTTGCCTGTGCTCCTGGCCCACATCACATAGCATGCACAACTGGCCAAAGTGGCGCGCTGAGGCAGGGGAAGGGTCACTCCTACATCATGCTCCAGAGCCTCACAGCTCCACAATTCTGTGCCCACAGGGCACAGGGTGCTTGCTACAGCTATCTGACCACTGAAGCTTCCTCAGAGCTGAAGGAACTCTGGGTTTTGCTCCTGTGATGCTTTCCTGCAGCTCTCTGCTGCCTCCAGCCTCACAGCTCCACGAACTCGGGACACACAAGCCGTGTCAGTGACCCACCGAATGCCTAACAACATGACTGCATTTCCACCCCATGAAACCTTTCTATTTAATTTTTCTAAGGCAATCAATAAGCCCCTAATTATAATGTTCTTTTACTTGCCCTTGTTCAGATCTGCGTCTTCCCAGTAATGTCACCAAGTGGAATAGATAAAAGTTTTAGTAGTCCTTCAGGGCTATTACGCCAAATGAGGAATTGCTACATATTCACTCGCAAACAGCTGCTAATGTTTAATTTTTTACGTAAAACGCTTTGGAAATGGAGATGCAACACACTGAGCAGCTGTTAATGCTCTGTTTTGCTTGTGCATGAGCTGTAGAGTGGAGGGCAACGCTTATCTGCTGCCATGCCGGATTGAATACAACAGCATAGGGTGAGGCCTCATCTAAACCCTTGTACATATCAGCTCCAGCTGCTGGGCATTCAAAGAGTCCTGGAGCTTGGTATCACACTGCAGAGAAATTCCAGCCTTAAGTCTGCTGTCAAACAAAAGTACAACCCATCAGCAAACAAAATCACTCCCAAGCAGGAAATGCTTTTTCCTCCCCCCCCCCTTTTTTTTTTTTTGGTTTCTGCATATCAGAAAAAAAAAAAGATGGATTTAGTTCCCCATATCACAGGAAGCCAAACTGCTTTTGGGGCTTTTTTTTTTTTTCCTGCTTTCCTGCATGATGTTTGATTTCTTCTGATTTCACTTCAGAGCTTTCCAGGTAGGGAGCAATGACTGAATGAAGCTGGATGTTGCCAGCAGTCTCCAGGCACACCTGGCTTTCACCTGTTTCCCCAGTAGAATATACAAAATAGAACCATCAAAAAGGCAAGCAGCAAACTGCGGGTCTCAGGAGGAGAGAGAAAGTGGAATTAGTTGCCCTTTGAAATATGGAGGCCGTGGCAAATGAGAATAGATGGGCTTTGATGTCAGGAGGAGAAGCTGGCAGCTGAGCTCACATTCTGATAGCTCCTTCCCAAACCCAGCTCAGATGCTTTCATCTTTCAGGTTCTGGAACAGCTCTGGGCTTCAAAGAAGCCTCTGAGGAATCTCTTCATTGAGAAGTCACACCAAGTCCAGCCTTGCTCAGCCTGGGAATTGACACCATCCAGGAGCTGCCACGTGTACTAAGGCAAGAGCTAGAGTTCAGAAGCTCAGGTTTAGAAATAGCTGCTGATGCTCTGTAACTAAGAAACAGCTCTTCTTACTGTATTCTTGACACCATTTGAGCATCTAAAAGCACATGGCAAACAGATTAATTGAGCCTCCAGTAAATAAACCTACAGGGAAGGTTTATCAAATCCAGGCACAGAGCAACTTGATCTGTACAAGGCTGGGACCCTGTGCACCACAAAACAATGCTTTATCTCAAGAGCACTGCCACCATGCCTTCTATTTGATCTGCAAAGCCCACAGGATGGAGTGAACCAGACCAGTTTGAGCCTGGACAGCTTCCTGCTGTGCTTCTTCAAGTAGGAAGAGCAGAGCTTGGCTTTAATGCTGCGGGGCAAATGTCTCTGAGTGTATGTGCGTGTGCATGAGACGGAATAAATTTGATCAGATTTGGTGTGACAAAATTATCAAGGAAACATTTGCATTGCCATTTATGCAGCGGGCTGTACGATGCAAAGCAGAAAGAGAACATGTTCAGGGTGTCAGCAGCTGCACGCCACAGCTAATGGGAAGAGACGTGTGAGCCGGAGAATAATCATACTCATTAACAGTGACATCCAAAACTAACATGGACAGTGCCTTTTCACCAAGGGCAACTAATGTGTGTGAGGCTGCTCTGACTGGAACCATCACTGCAGTGAGGCTCAGGGCAGTTGAGATGCTGCAGATATGCCCCAATGTCATCTCCAGCTCGCTACAGCACAGAGAATAAGGACAACTGAATCCTCTCCTTTCATTGTGCCTGCTTGGGACCAGGACAGCAGGTGGGAAACTGCAGCCTATGTATTCCCCTAGCAGTTTAAAAAGCACCTGGAAGTCAGAGTAACAAATTTACCCCATTTGCAAGCAAGCATTCCCTGAAACCAAAGGTGATCATTTCAGGCTGTGATGTGCTCTAGTGGTTCTAGGAAATTTTAAATGCATTGCCTTTTTTCCTTCTACTTTTGCACTCAATTAGCAGACTGAAGAGAGTAGTTTATATTACATGCAGGATAACTTTTGGATGAAGAAGAAGGAGAATTAAGTCATTTTATATGTCTCTACACTGGTTTGCTGTTGTTAAAAGCACTCTCTTTATAGAGGGACCATAAGACCTCAAAAACTGAGCATTCTGTATGAGTATACGCATGTGTGTATGGGGCTCCACTATATTCAACCAATTCTTCCTTTTTATTCTTATAAATACACAAGGATTTGGCAAGGAGACTTACACGAGGCAGAACTGAGTAATGGCTTTCGGGGCTTCTATAAATTAAGAACACCCAACTTGACAATGTACATGTCATCTTTATCAATTTACTTCCCAAGTCCACGCCAAGCGTTCTGCAATAAACTTCCTCTCCATTTCACACCTAATCATGCATAGCATAAATCCCACAGATCACAGGCTGTTCATAGAGCCAAGGAAGGATCAGCCTGGGGTGGTTATCCTCAGGTGGGATCAAGCTGAGGCAGCAGTTTTCCATTCCTCACCCTCAATTATAGCAAAGGAACCTCAATCCAGTGAATAATCGGGGTCTGGGTTATTCTCTAATCCATATGCAAGGCATCTGGACACCCTTGTTTGCTATGCTGTCTGCCACCTTTCTTTCTGCTTTGCTTGTAAACAAGCTGCAGGTGAAGAGTGCTGCTCAGCACTTTTCAGACTTTATCCCACTATTTTTAAATACAGCATAAATGTGATTAACACATCAGTCTGATTATCTCCAAAAGGATTCAAGAGGCTGCCAGACAGCTTCAAGTCTTTGAAAATCCTATTAAGGCTGAAGAAAGCAAGTGTTGATAGCAGTGAGTGGAGGATTACCACTATGGTTCAGGAGAGGTGTGGGGAAGGCAGAGCTGCATCTTCAGTCTCTGCCTCTTCATGGCACCCCAACAGCATATACTATCACAGAGAACTATTAAATCTGGACCTTTCTCTGATGTCAAAGTTAGATATACTAGAAACTCGCTGAAATCTCTGCTCTTGACCTCTTGGGCCACCATAGCAATTGGACAGATTAATACAATGGGAAATGCATTACAACAGAGGTATGATGATAGAAAGACCAGCGCAATAGAAAGGTGTTATAAAGGAAAGGAAGAAAATTGCTCACCCATATCAGAAGACTTCACAGGGCTTCACAGAAGAAAATTTCACCCAGAAAAAGATCCTTCCCCAATGCTGTCAGCCCTTCAATGAGGTCTAAGAGAGGTGCAGCCAGGCACCACCCCTTCCCACAGCTGAACTGCCTTCACCTGTGCTGCCAGGGCTGACCCAGTCCTTTCCCCAGGTGCTCAATCAGTGGTTCAGGCCATGACTCAACAGTTCTCTCCTTTGCTCACTTTTCACAAGCAGTTGACTTCCTTTCTGAACAGAAAGCCACTTGTCTGGCTTTTTGAGGCCACCAATAACCCAGGCAGAGTTATTGCTTTTGACCATCCTGGAGAAACGGGCAGGACACATGAGCATCCTCTGACAACAAACAAGCACTTCCATTTGGGTATCTACAGCCCCAGAATATGCCTTTCTTGGATTCATGGGCTGACTCTGCAAACACAACACAGCATCTGCACCTCCATCTGGGAAGCGAGGGAGAAATCTGGACAGGCATATGGAAGTCAATGTTTTTTACAGTTCCGACATTGATAGATCCACATCTGAATTTTCAATAGCAGTATCCTTGGCTTCAAGGGTGAAATGTATTTGCCCTTTCTCAGTGGGATATAGTGGGATCTCAAACCAGTGCTCCATTGATGGAGAGCCAAAGCCCCTCTATGGCAGGAGAAGCTGTGCATGCTGCCAAGGGGCACACGGTGCTTCTGGGGCTGGTGGCTGTCCTGGTGCACTGTGTGAGACACACAGGTATACATATGTATGCATCTGTACTTACACATGGATAGATGTATGCTTATACGTATGCATTCAATTGTAACATTTTTACACCCTTGCACTCCTCTAGAAAACCCCCCAGTGAGCACTAGACGGCAGAAACCTCCAGAAAGTCTGATAAATCATCCTAAGTATGATGTTTGTAGGGGAAGACATTTTAGAGATGATAAAAAGAAGCACATTTTCAAAATGTCAATGAACCCACAGAAGCAGTGAGCAGCCTTTCAGATGTCTGCCTGCTTATTAGAGATGGGCAAAGTCAGGCACCTATAATACTTGACTAGGAAAAGTGAGAGTACAAATGACTACACAGCCTTTGCGAGCCTCTAAAAAGGGAGGCATGGATTGGAAATGATTGGCGGGGAAAAAAATGAGTTTCCCACAAACCTTTTTTTCAGAGCCTGGAGTTCAGTTTGTCCCTGGGAACTGCAGGAATTGCAGCACGGGGAAGTAATTGCTCATGACAAATTCTTTTTGAATACATAGGACATTACTGAGCAGTCAGGTAACAGTAGGCACAAGCACCCTACTTGCCAGCTACTCAGGAAGCTATTGGTATCAATTTCTGCTTTCCCACATCTATCTGTTATATAAATTAATTTGGGGAGGAATGTCACCAACATCAAGGGTTAAGTGTGTCTATTTAGACTTTCTGAATCCCAGTATCTTGTATTCACATACATGGGAGGTGTAAGAAATGCTGAACATAAACACAAATGTAAGACATAATTGCAGGACTGAGATGTGCTGCTGCTGATCATTATGACTCTGCTTTTGTGCTATAGGGAATAGGAAGCCCACTTCCCTCCACACTACCACAATTACAGAGCATTTGACAGTTGCATCCTCACTCTTTTTTTTCTCTTTCTTCCATTTCTTTTCTTTTTTTTTTTTTTTTTTTTAAAGATTGGTAGAGCAACCATTTGTAAATGAAACTCCCGCAACCCTTCATTAAAGAAGATAGGAAGCCAAGAAGGTAGCATTATATATGGCATTTTTATGATGCATTAGACACAAAGTGATAGCTGTATTACTGTATATTAGAGAGCCCCGAAGGATGCTCAGCCAACACGATAGCTTGATTGCATGAACATTCAAATACATCTTTCTTAGAAGGGAGACACGAGCAAATGGAACAGCTAAAGGGCCATGTTCTGGCAGGTGAAGGGTCGATTTTTATAGCAGAGCTATGACTGATAGCTTTAGTTTCCTGAAAATATGGTTTAGTTTTTAAGATGATTGAAATATTCACAGCTATTTTCTAAAACACCGGGATCCTGCTTCTCCTCCCACATGTAATGCTGGCCTCAGTGAATTTATGCCTGATTCACAGCCATGTAAAAGAAGAGAAACCCCAGCTGCATGTTTCTTTACACAAGGTATGCAAGCACAATTTTAAATCAGCCTCTATTCAGTGAAGACCAAAGCAGATCTTAGGCTTTCAGTAGAGACTCACACTTAAGGGCTTTGCTTAATAGGAATCAGCTACAAGCCAGGGCTTTGACAGCTGCTTTAAGGTTTAGAACCTGCACCTTTCCTGATGAACCTTACTGTAGAAGAAAGTCATTATTTAAAGAAGAAGAGGTTGTGGTATGAAGGTAAACACAGGATTAGCACGCGGGAAGGTTCATTATTTGTTTGCAGCACCTCAACAGAAAAAAATGTTTGATAATAAAAGAGAGCAACAGATAAGATCACATTTTTTTAAAGCAGCTTTTCCTAATTGCATCTGCAAAAGCTGTAACTCTCTGTCCTGTGAAACGACAGCTTCATGGAGGCATATGCAGCAGGAATACACACATGAGCTCCAGAGCCTACAAAGTGGTATTTCAGTAAGCCCAGACACAAGCATGCCCATCTTTTGCACAGCCGGGATATGCTTGTGCATTTTAGAGATGCTGCTAAAAAAGCCAGCTGGAAACTTAATTCACCATGTTTCACATGAAGAGCATGTTGACTGTAATTAAAATTATTCATATTTGGAGAGGGCAGTTTTATAATGCTCTTCCTTCCGTCCAAGGCCGTGAACTGCGGCAGCAATTAGTGAGAGACATGACTGATAGAAGCTACAGTTTCAAAAGGTCAGAGATGCATTTCCATGCTCACAGTGGCTGAATTCAACATTAGATTTGAAAGGAGCTGAAATGGGCTCGTGTTTATAACTGTCAGGTTGGACCCACGTGCATTGTAGTGACAGACCCTGTTGTCCCTATAGAATATCCAGGCCCACAGCCCTAGCAGGGGTAAAGCCTGGCAGATGTCTGCAGACCCAACCCAGGGCAGCACTATGGACTTTCTCTGGATCAAGGAGCACCATGGGCTGTTATCACCCATTCATGGCTGCAGAGATAGGCACAGGCATTATTACAGAAGTCACTGGCCACCTACCCTCCATAGACACTTTCTTATTCATTTGGGCACTGTTGCTCATGCTAAGTAATGACCAACACAAATCTGCTTTCTGGCATAGTTGCTATAAAATCAGAAGAAATCCTGTATAAGATTTCTTGGATGGGTGAGTGCATCAGGCAGAAAGGACAACTACTTTACTTCTTTCCCTGTTGCTCTCTAGGCAAAGCAGCAGAGAAAGTCAGCATAAAAAGCTGTCAACGTTTCTCGTGTTTCTTTATTTACTTCTGTTGGAAGTAAAGCTTTCCCCATTGAAATCTCAATTTTCTTTCTCCATCTGCAATCTGGACAGCCACGGCAGGGGTGAAGGCAGCGTCTATCTGGCTACACACAACAGACACCAGGCCAGCAGAGATAAAAGAAAGCACTTAACACATAACTGTAATTGTTAGAGCAGAAATGCACCGACCTAAATGGAATTTCACCTTGGGAGTTTTGGCTGAATTGAGTCTAAACAGAGGTGAAATTCCCCAGGCATATGGTAAGTCCTCGGGCTGGTGTCGGCAGCGCCCCACATCACTTCATCAGCCCTCAGAGGCCACCATTAACTCTACAGAGTGCTGTTATTAGGGAGACGAGAACAGCTGTAAGTGTCTCTTAATGCCAGTGGGGAGCTGGGGAGTGCTAAACTACTGAATGTATAATAGAAAAGGAAGAGGAATATAGCTCTGCTGAATTAGTTCAGGCCACGGAGGTCTGTTTGTTTCAATTATCACCGGTACAGTCAAGTCCCCTGAAATCCCCCATTAACTCCCCTCATGTTCATTTCTATGGAGGCACAGAGCTCCAGGCTGACTGGATCAAATGCCTCTTGCTTTAATGAAGCTTTTTATTTAATTTATTTTTTATTTAATATAGCACACGTTGAAGCAGGCATCAAAAAGAGAACGCAAGTGCTTCAAAATGTATGGGTCAAAGGCATCAGTGCTGTACTATGATGGGATGCACTAAGACTTAGTTTAGATTGAAGCTGCTGGACAAGTGACATGGCAAAAATAAATTAAAGAAAAAAAGGAAAAAATTACAACAAATAGGTCTAAAAAGAGCTGATTTGCCTCTCTTCCTAGCTTCCCCTCCACTGAAAGCCAGTGCATGATGTTCCTGATGTTCCTGCTTTGCAGATAGGCATTTAGAGAGAACATGCACCATTTTCTATCTGCTAATGCTACTTACCAAACCTTTTCTAGGAAAAGGGTTAAGTTCATTCTGGTGCCTTCCTCCCAGCCTCCATTCATGCCACTTAAATACTTAAGTATATGGATAAAGTTAGTCTCCAAAGAACTGCATAGTTTCCTGTTTCTTTTGCCTGGCTGTTGCAACCACCTAGGGAAAGATTCGAATTTCTTTAAAAAGCCCATTTTTGCAGCTCAATTAAAGTTCAAAAACCATCAAAGAAATGCAAGAAGGTTCAGCTCCCCTCCTGCATTCAATGACCAGAGCCCAGCTCCCTGCCCTGGGGAGCAGCAGCCGTGTGAGCACAACCTGCAGTGCAGGGCTGGTGCCGAGGGGCTGCAGCTCTCAAATCTGACAGCAACACGAACAAGCCAGGCTCCCCAGCATTGACACACGAGGAAGAGAACTTCGCGCTAAAATTGGAAGGAAATTCTTTTCTTTTAAGATACCAAATCTCATTATACACAATTTGCTTGCAAGCCCGCAGCGTGCTCTGCTCAGCTTGAAATGCTGTCTTATTTCTCCATGCTTGGTCTTCCAGCCTTCTTGTTAGGCTCTATTTTGCAAGGTCAAAAGGCTCTTGACTCTCATGACTCTTCTCCATGAACATGTTCTTAAAATAAGCAGTAATATCTCCTCTCCAACTTCCAGTGAGCTAATGAATAGAGTTCTCTGTGACATGTAGCTCATTTCCCAGCACCTGAGTCATTCTCACAGCCTTTCTCTGAGAGCTCTGTAGGATCTTCATATCTCTTGCTGAGAGGCAGTGCTGGAAGGTGACACAGTCTTCCAGCAGCCATCTGCACCTCAAGGACAGAGGATGCTCCCCTCGTTCTACCTGATGCCTTCTGTTCATGTGCACACAGCACTGCCTCTCTGCTGCAAAATTAAGAGCTCATGTTGCAGCTGTAAACAATGATGGCCTCAGATCCATCCCAGAGACACCATCTTCCAACTCAGACTCTCCCATTCAGTGGGTCCCTCCTGCCATTTTCCTTCCATCTACTGAGCTCTGATAGTATTCAGCCCTAAATCATACGGTACTTGACCACAAGTTCTTAGACAGTCACCACAGAGCTGAGCACTGTGACCACAGTGAGCAGCAGGTAAGGAACCACCACAGTTGAAAGGATGGATTATTTTGGTGAATCAGAACGTTGCAGATCTCTATAATGTGGATTGAGCCATTTCAGTGAAATTTTCATGAAAACTGAAAGCAGAAAGCTTATGCTAATGATCAGCCTTTTTCCTAACGAGACGAAGTGGGGAGGCTTCAATGCAGAGGGGCTTTGATGCTCCAAGCCTGCAGCACCATAAGCCAATACAAACGCATCAAATATGCAGTAACTCTAAAGAGAATTTTAGCAAACATTTCCCTTTCCCAGAGACTTTTTTGAAGAGACAAGAAGAACAATCTTGTCCTTCTGAAAAGATATATTCCAGTGAAAAGACTATTTTTTACTGTAGCTGGTGCCCCTGCCAGCCCACAGGAAAGCAAATTGAGTGATTAGAAGCATCTAAAAACTATTGCCGCGAGTGAAAAAGGACATGGAACAAGGACAGCTATTTTTAAGCCATGCAGCAGTGCTGCCTGCTGATTCCACAGCACCAAAGTTATAATTTCTTGTTGATCACGCAGTTACTTTTTCCTCTCTGCAATCCTGTAACCAAACTCATAATCTGTGCCCTATGAATTGCTACAGCATCTTGTGCAGAGAAAGAAAACACAAGTTTGGGAGAAAGATTCATGCACTGGCCTTTAAACTGCATAGGTTTGGATCAGAGTCTGAGTGCAAATTGTATTTGTGGTTCTTAATGATGAATGGAAGGAAGTCCTAGGTTGCACTGGCACAAAAGGCCAGATGATTTTGTATCAGATCCAGAGGAGGGATGAGCACTAATGTGTGCCCCAGTCAATGCGAATGTGAGGCAGGCACTCCCTGGCGACAGAACAGGAGTTCTGTTCATCACCCCACGTTCTCAAGCCAAGTACAGATATCAGGGAAGAACCAAAAGGCAGATTTCAGGAGAAGGTTGGAAATGTGTCCACATTCCATGGATGGAATTGGAGTAATGCCATGAAGCTCTGGAAGTGGAGTGGGAGCTGGGTGCTGGCCTGCTGCATTCCCTATCAGAGCTGAAGCACAGGCAGCTCCTCTCAGCCTGCAGAAAATGCAGAAGATATCTCATTAGCCCAGTTTAAAAGAGAGGGAGGTAAGAGAAGATATATCCACTGCTGCTAAGTGGAATAAGGAATTATACGCAAACAGTGCAAGCCTACAGCAGCTGCAGCCAAGCAAACAAATCAACCATTTATTACTTCTCTTTCAGTGTTTTTAAACATTTATGGAGTGCCATCAATAACCAAGTTAATTGTGAACGGCTGCTCGTCTATTCACAAAGCCTTCTTCAACCTACAAGTATCAGAACTGCCATGAAAGGGACTTTTTCATTAGTGGCAATAATTATATGGCTGTTTAACTGCTCTCTGCACATCTCATGGCATGATCCCTCTCAGCACCTCACACCAGGTTCTGTTATTCATGACCAGGGCTGAAGAATGCTGAGCAAATGGGAATGAGTTATTTCTACATGCATGTGCACATGGGGTTGGATCCCTCTCCAAAGGAAGGAACCAGCCACCATTTTGCCAGGCAGAGACTGGCACAAACAAGCAAGCCCCAGTGCTCCTGGTGTTTACAGAGGAAGGAATTAATCCTGAGTGACCTCGTTACTGCCTGTGGCACCTTTCTCAGCTAACGAAACAAATAATAACAATAAGAAAAAAAATGGAACAACCGGCAGTGACCCAGTGTCAGGAATGAAGAATTTGTCTCCAGACTGATTTAATCATATCAGAAAGACGGATGCCAGCATTCATTACTGTGACAAAATGCTTATTGTTTAATCGCATTACCCGCCAGCTTCCAGCTAGGCTGAGATGAGTTTGTCTGACACCAACCTGCAGTGGTGATCCCATGGAGCTGCCCCAGGAGCTCAGTTCCACTTGGCTCCAAGGCTCACCATGTATGTCCTTTCATGCTCAGCTGGCTGCCTTAGTTTACCTACTCCCTCCCTTTTGTGTTGATTAATACTTTTGTATTTTTGGTTGGCCCGGATTTCACTAGTTCCCCATTTCAGCAGACTAACCCCACCAGACAAGACCCACCAGGCTGCCTCCAGTCAAAAGAAGAGCTCCCAGAACAGGAAAAAAATATGTCTGTGTATTTACATATATAATCTACTTAAGGTATTTCTGAAATGTTTTCCACATTGGTGACATTTAGCAGATTTGAGTGTTCTGCTCAGCACTTGAGAGAAATGTGAGAACGACGCAAGCTCTGCTCCCACTGCATGACTTCACTGTGGGCAGCAGATAGGGGAGACTTGCCCCCAGGTGCCAACTCCTGTCCTCAATCAGCAGGAGAGCTGCATCTCACCCATGATTTCTGTAACCAGTACACAGAACATGAATAACTCTCCTACACACCCAGGTCAATGGAGATGTAAATACATAAACGTGTCCTGCAGATTGCCCATCTTCAAGCTTGCAGCTTCTGCAGGAGCTATGACATATCTTTTACATAGACATTTAGCCTCAAGCTAAGGACTTCAAATGATGAAGAATCCACCTTGCCGCTGGGTAATTTATTTCAGTGGTTAATTACTCTCACTAAAAAATGTGCACCATATTTCTAGTCTGCATCCGTCTAACTACTGCTCTAGTGCTAGTTTTTAAATGAGTCCAAATGCATGCTGGAACAGGACTTTGGGAGTTAATTAATACTGTTTGGATAGCCAGACAGTGGAGACATGTTCAATAAAGCTGACATTTATGTATCACTATCAATTCACAAAGATGAAACACGCTGAGCTCCCTGCAAAGCAACAGGCTCGTGCATTTTTTGGACTTCCTTGTAGAATTTCAATAAAGTCATAAGGAATAATCTACTTAATTTCCACTGAAGCCTGCTCTCTATAATATCAGGGTAGAACAGTTTTATTTCTTGTCATTTAGAGGAAAATATTCAATCCACAGCCCCTTGCAAGGCTGAGCCGAGAAACATTTATCTTACCATTTTCATTTTTTTTTTCCCCATGATTTATAAATTCTGGTGTCTTTCCCTTGAGATGGGCAGGAGTTTTGGATTCCTGACATTGATTGATTCAAGGGGAAGAAGTACGTAACTGAATCTGACAAGACAAACACATGCAATGGCTGGACAGATGTACCACGGAGAGAGGTAATATCTGGAGCCTTACACAGAGTTCTGCCCAAGCATTACCCAAGTTCAGATGTTACAGGAAATTACAGTGAATACGCAAAGAGAAATGAAGTGCTGGAGGGGAAAAAAAGTATCTCCCCAGATACTGCACAAGCTGAATAGCTGCGGCCAATTCATTTATTGCAATTCTTCTTGTTATTCATACCGTTCCTAAAGAGAACGGACAGGTTTTTGCTCAGATTGCAAACCGGGTCAGACCAACACATCCAGGACACCACCTACAAAATGCTAAGACACGCGAATGTTCTTTAAGCAGCGCAAAGGCAAATCTGTTTTTCCTCCCCCTACCAACATGTAAGCCATTGGAAAAGTAAGATTTCACACTTCCAGAAGGAAAAAAAGAAATCACCAATGCCTCCAGCTAGTCATTAGTCAGTGCTGAGGGGAGCACCCAAAAGGGATCGGGAGTTCCTGAAAACTGATTGGAGATCCCTTCAGATCACACTTCAAACTCAAGTCAGTTTTGAAACTCAAGGTTCAGAGGAAAATTTCTGATGTTCTTGGTTTGGGTGAGGTCAAATAGGTTAATTTAATTAGAATCAGTTTGGTTCACTCTGCTCCTCTCTTGTTTTGCTTTTTTATCTATAATGCAATTATGGTTAAAGATGCACGGATAAAAACACATAATTTTGTCCCAGGAAAAACAAACAAACAACAGTAACCAAAGCAAAAAAATTTACACTTAGATTATGAAAAAAAAGTCAGTACCAATTTCTTCCTGTGAAGGTTTTCATTCACCATTAATGAACCTTCCATGGAAGTGCAGCAAATCCAACATGTGTAGCCTTGCAACCCCAACATCTCCACCTTAAATACAGTGTTCCTAGAAGTGCAGGTGTAATGAATGGGGCTTGGGAAAAGCACAGATTCCTTCTACTACACCTTCAAGGTAAATCAAGGGCATCAAGTTCAGAGGAACTAACTCTATTTTGCTTGCTTTCAATGACAAGGAGAGTTGTCTCTCCACCCTTTCTCATTCCAAACAAGTCTTGGCAGAAAGGAATATATTTATTTTTTTTTTCACAAAACATAATGCAGGAGCAGCTCTCATTCACTCCAGAAAATCCTCTTTAATCCCTGGACTTGTATCGTTTGCTGACTAGACTGAGAAATTTGGCTGCATCTAATCCTTCGGCTTCTGAAGAAAAATGGCTTATTTAAATATTTAGCTGCACTTTGTCAATATCAGCGGGGCAAGGGTGATGGATGACAGCAATTATGCTGGGTGCATCTCCATTAACATGCCACTTTTTCCAGGTACGGAGTCTGCCTCTCGTATGGTTTGTTTAATGATCAGGACTGAAAAGGAATTTTAATGACCCCTTAGCGGCTTGCATTGGTTTGAGGATGGACGTTATTTAGTGGCACACAAGCTGGTGTGTCGGGATGAGAACTGCGTCAGACATCTACTCTGCAAGCAAGTTTTCTCCATGCTTCCTGACCCCTAATTTAGAGGTCCAATTAGAGGTTCAGCCAAGAAAATTTAAGTAGCTCCCAGTGCTCTTCAATAGAGCTGCACAGCAGACACAAGGCTGGGCAGGTGCAAGTACTCGTGGCTTTTCTGCATGCCAGAGGAAGTGAGCCAAGCACAAATCTGAAGCAATCTCCAATTTTCCATCCTGGTCATGACAATCATTTATTTTTACTATATTTATTCATATTATAGTGGATTATATTTGCTACTCCTACCTCATAACCAACTGTTGTAAGGGTAAATACAGAAGAGACCATGGAACAACGACAATGGGGGTTATTGCAGTTCTTGTCACACTACCTTGAGTCTGACATGCAGTTCTCTTTTCCAAGACCCAAGTCTTTTCCCTTTCTGTCAGGGCAGGAGTCCTGTTCATGCTACCTCTCCCTATTTGCAATTCATAAGCTTTTCCATGAAGATGAATTTATTTCACTGCTTATTTGGGTATTAATTTTTGCTTTTTCATAAGCTCCTATATGTACATAGGCCCCATATGAACTTTTCCCTCTTGGACAGAACAGAAAGAAATGATTGTTCTGGATGGATTCTTGCATGTTAAAATTACTGTTAAATCCATCAGGTAAGGTGTGCTAATCTGGTAAACCCCAGATCCTTCCTGTGCTTTGGGCGTGTGTGGTATAAACCACGTGAATTCAGCTGGATGCCCGGAGGACAGATAAAAGCAAGTGATATCCTTGCATATAATAGCATTCTCAGGTAATGAGCAACCTTTTAAAAGTGCTTATTATGAAACTGAAATATTGTGAGTACTCCTGACCGCTAATAGAGCAGTAATGAGGGATGCCCACAGAAATGCTGTGCCCTCCTCCCTCATCACTCCCTGGGGCTAGAGCCAGGAAAGGCAGCTCAGTGTCCTCTCTGTCTTTTGGATTGGGGGAAAGTAAATACTTTTACCCACGAGCAGAAAAAACTAAAGGAATCTATTTAAAAGCTGCTTCCTCACAAATACAGGCCACAACAACACATTTTCCTACCCATTTCTTCTGCTGAGAGACACTACTTGCAATGGAAAGATCCCTGTACAGAAAGTGTGATGGGCAGGTTTAATCAGTCAGCCCACAGACCTGACCTCTGCACTCCATTACAGCCTTTGTTGAAAGAAACATACAGAGGCCACCTTAAAAAATAATTAAAGGTAGATCACAGTAGGGATCCACGCAGCACTGCCATCTATTAACAGAAATGATGGATGCTCTGTATTAACCTTGCCATAGTTGTAGCTCTCCACACAGGCTAAGAAGCAGTTGTGCAAGTGATCCAGTGAGGTTACGTCTTGCAAATTGCATTAATAATTCACTTGTCTGTGTGAGCAAATCTCTCCTTGCCAGGCTGAGGGCTGGTCTGATATTTCAGGCTTCAGGCAGCCATATGCTCCTCCAGACAAAGCTTGAGAAGATAACCTAAGGGAAAGCCATCACCCTTCCTGAACTTGGTGCAGTATCCTGGTGCTGCCCATCTTGTGGGACAGCAGAAACCAAAGCCACCCACAGCCCCAGTGATTTGCAGCTTGAGGATGAGCTGGAACCAGCAGTCATTAAACTTCAGGAGCAGGAGATGGCCTGCTCAGCCCTGAACGCACCAGGCCTCACAATGGCAAATGCAGCTTGTGAATGCCCTGCAGACCACAGATGTGAGCTTTGCCCAAGCAGTTATAGCTGCCTGGTGCCATGTCACAAACATCCCTTAGGGTCAGTGGCATGTCCACCATACCAGCCTTACTGCAAACCCAAGAATGCCCACTAAAAAGCAACATTTATTGCGTTAATACATACACAAGCATACAGCTAATACATACCCCTGGTCAGAACCCCCTCAGGTCCACTGCTACAGGCACTAATGGTGGCAGCATCATGGTACTGTGTAATCACTATCAAGACTGTGATGCTGTTTCTAATGTATGTACTCCTTTGCTGAATATTAGCACTTTTCTGCTCATGGCAATCTGTAAAGTGTTAAATTTCCTTGTCTTTCACCTACCTACACAGTCCAATTTGGAGTTACCTGCTAACAGTAATTTAATACACGACTGAGATTTCATACCTTTTGTTGTTCTTTTTTAACGTCTGGAGAAGTCATTTGACAGCATGTGAAGTGGGAGATGAGCACAGCTGAGGCTGAGCAATGCTGAGGTCCGTGTTAAGCAGGGATGGCAGAAGCAGGGGATCTGGAAAGATTCAGAAGCAGCTGCAATTACACAAGCACTGGAATATCTGACACAAACACTGTTTCCTATTATCCCACACCAAGTCTCCCTTCTGGGTTTGCCCTGCAGGCACAGAGACACTCAGGGACCAGGGGCATCTAAAGCATAGATTTGAAGTTTTAATCCCAAAGAGGAACAATCACAACACTTTAACAAGGAACAGCTTAACATGACTGGAACTGCAACTGCTGTGTCTTTCCAGTGGCACTGTACATACAGCTGTGACACCACCCAACCAAGGTGGAATCACCTGTCAGCATCTGTAGGGAGAAGCTATGCATTACTGCTGCGTGTGCTTGTCTAGCACATGTTGGCCGCTTCTCCAATGTGCAAGACTTTGAGACCACTTGCAGTCCTAATTAAGTGTGCTAGAAGTAAATCTGGGCACAAACTCAGGTCGGGCTGCGTGAAACAAGGCTACATATGAATAAAACAAACCCACCTGTTGACCTGTGTAAACCCTAGGTGGTTTCAGCTGATATGATGCTTCCTTAGACCCACATTTCTGGGTAAATATGGCAGAAATACATACAAGAAAGCCTGCAGGGCAGAATGATGGACTTTGTCTTGGGTAAGAAATTCACAGGGTACACTCTGCAGAGGAATGGATGTAAATTATTATTAAAAAAAACCAAAACCTACCAGCTTGTTTACAGGGAATGCTACCTAAATTAAGTCAATATTTCTCTTTTTTGTCAAGCTCTCCTTTAAATGCAAACAAATCCCTTTTCCATCCTTTAGCTCTCAGAAAAAACCACAAGCAACCAGATAGAATCTGAAAGTGCCAGTTTTCAAAGCAGCAATGCAAAAAAATAAAACATCCCTTATTTTGTTATTGAAATGAACCCAAAATGAAAATTCCATAGCCTCAGCCCATCCTTCTTGTTTCACCAGAAGCACAAGGTTGGCCTCCACTCGTCACTAATGACAACTGCTCTGCAGCAAACTTGCCTGGGTTAGCACAGGGGAGCTCTCAGAGCTCAATGTGCAGAAGGGTTAATTAATGCTCTCTGTGATCTGTGATTAAATTTATCCTAGGGAATCACTTTTCCTGACATGGTGAGGGCCCATTTTTTTATGCAGACTCGTATAAGGAATGAAATTACAATGGATACCCTCTTTTGCTTCAGTAAGGTAAAGTAAGTAACGAAGGGAGTTGTTTTTTTGCTAGACAATGAGGAGGTGCAGCAATAACTCTTGTCAGCAACTAGAAAGTTCTGGAGGTACACTGGCTTTCTGAGCCATCTGAAATAAATCCTGGGGGGTAATTACAGAACAGAGAGGTACGACATAAATCCTGTTTAATTGACAAGAAGAAGAAAAAAAAGAAATGTGACTGAGTTTTGTTCCTCCTGCTGCTCTCTACAGGTTGTTCTTAATGTCTTCGGAATGTCTGGAAACCAGAGAGGGCCAGAGGCAGAAATCAGCATGTTTACATGGGGCTACCTCAGTGCAAAGCCCTGTCTGCAATGAGCACCACCTTTGTGCCAACTGCCAATAGTTGAAGCAGTGCGCCTTTGTCTTGCTGGAGTAGCCCAGGATGAATGATAGTGTGGGCTGAGTCTATGACCCCCAGCACAGTAAAATGTCTCTGTACTGAGCTATAGAAGCTGCTCGCAGTAACCAGGCTGTAGCCTTGGAGCTGAAGGAAATGGGACTGCATTTATTAAGCCAGTGTAATCCACTAAGATTGATTTGACACAAACCTAGTAGAGAAGCAGCAGACTGCAATATGCTTCCTATGTAGGCACCACAGTTTGAGTTCAGCTCCTTTCAACCCAAGGGAGCAGAATGGAACCAGAGACACAGCGAGGCCCCAGGGCACAGCTGCCATGGCTGTGTGGTGGTGGTTCCTTCAAGAAGCTTCTTCACACATGGACTGGTGATGGACCTTTGTACATAGAGCATGCTGCCCACATATCTCCACTTTAGGGGTGCAACAGTTTGTCTATTTGTCTGTCATGCTCTAATCTGATCCTTTTGATTACTGCTATTTGCTTTATGGATGGGTCTGCAAGCTGCTGGCTGCGATGATAACCTGTTACCCTGTGCTGTCCTGTGGACAAAGCAGTGAGGGCAGGGTGATGAAGGGGCCCTCTGCCCTCTGCTTGCTCTCCCTGCTCCCACCCCCATCCCTTCTTTCCCCATCTGACCTACAAAGATTGGCCAGATACAAAGGATAGGAATGCACTTTTGCATTGCTGCTATACAGTCCCCCTTTACAGACATACAAAGCAGAAAAAGACCTTTAAATACATCACCATGGAAGTTGGGAGGAGAGATAAAACTTGCTGATACTGACCTGTAACCACTGATACTCGTACTGATCTGTAACCACTGGGACCCAGCAGAGGCCTTTGATCAACTTGCAGCTCACCAGCCCATGGCAAACCATCCAGCTTTAAATGGCAGCCTAGCACCAGGCTCATACAAATGTGTTTTAACCAGCCTGGCTCCGTAGGCAGTTTATTACAGAAGGGACTGTATAATGACAGTTATACTTCCCTGAGCACTACAGAGATGGATCCAGCAGCATGCTAGAGTGCAATGCAGCGTGCCGCATAGCCCTCAGCTACAGATGGACACACTACGGTAGAAAGGGAGACAGCTATTTGATTCTGTCCACACAAATCATTTGAGAAGGAAAGAGGGATTTCTGCACGGCCCCATCAAGTGTGCAAGCCCTGGGATTGCTCTTCTTCACAAGGCCACTTCACACAACTCTGAATCACACTGAAGGTATGAACCAAAAAGCTGATCTGTGGAGGGGATTAGTAATCAGTGAGTCTGAGAATTACCACCTGAGACTTCAAGACCATCCCTGGCAGTCACAGGCACTCATGTAATCAATCATTTTAATCCACCAAGGTGTGCTAAATATCCACTGCCCTGTGCAAGAGAGAAAAGAGATTTCAAAGCACTTGTGATCCAGAGAATGACTTTCAGGAGCCAACCCTGCAGCCACAAAATGTTATTTTGCTGCAGCACGACAGCACAAAGCTGGAAAGCAAAACGTCATTCCACACTGTGATGCCACACTGCTTATAAACTGTCTTTGCTTCTTCCCTTCTCCTCCAGGGAGATGCAAGCCAGGTATCCATAAATCCAAATGTGTGCTTTGTTACAACATAGACATGCGAGCAGACTTCTTTCTCCAGGGCTGTGCAGAGAGGTGCTGGCAACAGCTGCCACTCGTTTCTGTTATTTCTACCAAGGAAGATTTACTTGTTGTACTTAGGAAGAAGAGAAACCAAAAGGCAGGAGGAAAATATCTGGAGCAGGGAAGATTTTCTTTTATATATATATATATATATACTTTTATATATATATATATACACACACACACACACACATATATATATATAAAAATGTATGTATGTATTTTGTTGTTGTTGTTGTTCCTTCTTTGCCATATTTGAAACTGCCACATAAAAGAAAAATCTTGCACCCTTTCCACCAGAGTCAGTGGGAATACTCAGGAGCTTAAGTGCTGAATAGAAGAGGGATGGAGCCCCAGCAAGAGTCTCAGAGCTAGCATAGCTCTTCTGCCCCTGTGTTTCAACTCTTGGTGCGATACAGCAAGAACATTTGTGCTTACCATAGCAATCCCAGGTCTCTCCTGCCTTTTGCACACAGATCCCAGCTCAAAACGAGCAGATTAATCTTAGATTGCAAAGGTAGGCAATCTCTTTTTCCTCTCATCTGCATTTTCAGACCCAGCATCAGCTGCTGGGTTAAGAAGAGGATGTGATTCCCAGCACAGCCATGGCACCAGATCCTCCTGCCTGGGAACCTGGGAGGAAATCCCACCCCTTGCACCCAACCTGGCATCAGCTAGATCTGCAACAAGACTGGCCTAGGGGTTTTCATTACAAAACCACTGTCAGATTAAAACCATTCCACCCACTCTCATTTTCCTTTTGTTGTATATGTATTGCTGTATCTGGACTGTGCCAGCATAGTTCTGCCTTCTTTTGTGAACAGACACAAGTTTCATCTTCTACTGATTCCTGTAGCACCCTCGTTCCTTTTCAGTTTGCTCTCTCCAATCTTTCCTTTCATCTCAGCTTTATTCACTTCTCTATTCCTCATTCGCTGTACTTTCCTCTTTTTTTATGTGGCCTTCCTTGGTGAGTGCCTTGTTCTGAAAGCACACTCTTGATGCTGTGTACTCCGGGAAGTTATATTAGCCCGTATTCTTTTGGTAATGCCAGTGCTTTTAAAGAGGCAGCCTCATTTTCATTAAAGCAATTTGCATTGCATTACCCACATTTGCATTCAAATGCACTTATCTGGATCCTAAAACATAGGTGTATTTGGGAGCAGATTAACAGTATGTTTGTAAGTACTTTAAAATACAGCAATCATAAAAATTCCAGCAGCTTTGGGAAATAGTCTTGCTGGCTTCTGCTGCTCGGGCTCTGCGCTCGTCTGTGCACCAAGGGTCCCAAACTGTTTGTGATAATGGAACAAGCCATTTAAAAGAGCTGTCGCAGTGGTGGATCATATGGTTTCCAGTGAATTAAGCAGAGTCACTTAAAGTTGATTAGCCCTCTCTCAGTTAGTGTACCTAAAAGTGTAAAGGAAAAGTTACCCGGCGTCCTGCTCCTCCCATTAAAGCCTTTTGTGAGTCCAGCTTTCAAACTTCGTTGATAAAATTAGAGCCTTTATTGCTGCCTTATAACGTTCTTCCTTCATTCCTAGGCTACCCAGAACGGAGCTTACAATGGCCATATTTGTTTTAAACGTTCCTATTTACATGCAACAACCCAAACCTTTCAAAACATCAACAAAGGAGAGCAAGACCAATTTCCTAGGTATTATCATCTGTCAAAAGAGACAAATCTAAATGCCAACCTATTTGCCATCTCTTTGAGATTGCTCCTTGGTGGAGATTGCCTCAGTGTTTTCCAGCAGGCTGGAGGACTCTATTGGGTGAGTCTTCCCTTTAAATAACCTTTTGGATACTTATCACCATCTCTCTTGTACTATCTTTGCATTATTGTCACTATACATCACTGTGCACCCAGCCATGCTGAGTGTTGGAGATGCTGGGCAGTGCTGGGACAAGGACACACACATGTGGCCAGTGGAAAGTGCTGTGGGACAGGGGAGCAGACAAGAGAACACAGGAAAGCTGGAGCATAATCAGTTTCAAACTGAGATGGATGGTGCTCTCTGCTTGTGCAAGACGCAAGGAAAAAATATCAAAGATTAATTTGTGAAGGCCCAGCAGGAACTGTTCATGCTGAGGATTGGGGTGGAAATAAAGCATGTAACAATACAATTTTACTGCGATAAAAGAAAGCCAATAAATCAAAGCATATTAGCAAATATCAGATGTCCGAATAAACTGGCAGAGCCATTATATTATACCAGTTCCACACAGATGAATGCAGATTGAGAAAAGTTTGTTTTTCTTATGGGATTTGTTGGTCACCAAATTCAGGCACATGTTTTGCTGAGGGGAAAAAAAATGCAGCAGCTTTCAGCACTTCACCAGCAAGCATGTGAAGCTGTAGAGGGCCAGAGGAAACTGTCTAAGGGTATCTTTTTCTAGAAGCAAAAAGACTAAATAGAAGATGAAGAATGGAACATTATAAGTCTCTATTCTGCCCTTCCAGAGAATTATTTACCTAAGGCTGCTTTATTTATTTATTTTTATGAAAGTGCTTACTCTCTTCTTACGGGAGTTCTGTTCTATTGATTATGCTTATAATGTTATTTTAGGAGGAGCATCGTCTTTCCTGCATACTAAACCACTCGATCAAATAAAAGTACCTCAGTTCTTCATAGGCTGAAGTGATAAAGATGCTCCATCCATGCCTTGTTTTACAGACAGTGGGAACGAAAAACGTTAACTTCCAACTGTTTCCTGCTATTGATTTCAATAACGATAATGAAGGGGAACTTGCAGAAGAGGCAGCTCCTTCTCTTCCTTTGGGAGAAGAGAAAGACTGAAGTTTGCTACTTCTTGGATTTATTTTGTAAGCCCCAAGGTAGCAGAACATGGTAGTCACTACTGAAAATCTCAGCTTTGAACTCCTGCCAAAGCATCTCCGAGGGGAGCGTGCTGCAAACAGGATAAGGAGAAGTGCTGTGAAGTCTTGCTAACTTTTATTAGGAAACACGCAGAGCTCTTATAGCCTTGTCCCAAAATGCTACAGAAGGGAGCTCAGTGGTTAGGGAACAACACTGGGACTAGAGACTAATTTCCAGGTTTCTCAGAATCCTCATGTAACCCAATGAAAGTCACGCAGCTCACTGAGCCTCAGTTTCCATTACAGAAGTATCTCAAGAACAACTAAGAAGTTTATGAGCTGTTCAAATGCTGTATTGAAAAAGACCTCGTACGAAGGTAATTGGAAGCATTGCTGTAACTGCATGCTGGTGTTACTGCAGAACACCAGCATACTTCTCAATGGGAAAAAGACATTCCTTCCTCCTTGAGCATCTCTTTCTGCACCATGGCCTGGCCCCTAGAGACAGCCTCAGCTGTCCCACACAGAACAGAGAACAGCATTCCACAGTGTCTTAGAAATTTAACCACACACAAAACCATAGGATTTCAATGCAGTGATGTAGGGAGAATAGGGTAATGCTTTTTCCCTGTGCACGAAATACAGCTAATATCAATAGTTCACAAAAAGCAAGTGTAACTATATCATCCCAGAATGTTGTATTTGTTTTCTGATAGCCTTGAAGAGAGCCCAGGAAAACCATTGAGAGCTTCCCCAGGGCCCAGACTCACCTCATGTAATGTCAGCCTTGGGAACAGTTTGTGAAAATCATGTAGGCTCCTTCAGCAGTCAGTGTGGGAAGCATCAGAAAGGGCTCAAAGCTGGTGTTCGACTCAGGCTCTGTGAGGTCTCTCACTCAGGGCAACGTCCTTTCCCATTCTATGTCATTCCTGAAATAAAGATGAGAAAATGAGAGCTCAGATTATTGCAAATTTCCCTTTTCCAGCTATAGGAATTGCACAGGAGGCTGAGTTGCATGCAGGAAGTCTTCTGAATCAATATCTACAGGCATGGCCAGGAAAAGCTGAAGCTGAACTTACTTCTAACCATTTCTTTTGCTGACATTCAGCACAGGAAGAGTTCAGACCATTTACTGCACTTTGAAACTAATTTTGGCAGGATTCATATGTAAATGCCTCCTGAGAGCAAGTTCAGTTTATAAGTAACACTACATATGAGCTGAGCTCGTTTTCAAGGACTTTATGGCAGCCTGTTTGCTTCCAAGGCCATTTCAAAGAACTCACCTCTGAAGAGTGACATAAAGTGGGGTAACTCCATAGGATCAAGAGTGATTCAACTGAGATGAGCATCCTCTTTATCTGCAAAGAATCATTGCATTTCCAGCTCTGTGCGTGCACTAAATTGCCTTTCTTCCCTCGGTATTTACCACTTACCCTGCACCATTTAGCTTGCTGGCAGGGAGAAACAGCCCTTAATACCCAGAACAGAATCTTCTCCTTAGAGATCCATAAGTGAGAAAACAGAGATTGAGACCGAGACACGGGTGGGTGCCTGGAAAGTCTCCTGCAGCCCTTACAGAGCACTTCCAGCACAGAATGATGTCTTGCATCGGCAGGGCTTGGGAGTGCTCCTGTGGGAAGGCAACTGCTGGTTTGCACAACAGCCCTGCTTTATTGCTGCTTCTCACCCTCCTTTTATATCTCTCTGAAGCACCACTTCAGCCTTTAGAACAAACAAGTATATTTTGTAAATAGCCGGCTCACTTTGCCTTCACCCACTGGCTCTCATTTGTTGTGCAGTAAACTTTGCAGATCGTTCCTACTTTCCTCAGAGAGGATGTAATTCCTGCTTTCAAATCTTTCCTATTTTTTCTTCCTCACTGGGCTTAGGGCTGCTTGGACTAAATTGCATCCAGACCTGTGGCCTTAGATGGGTTGCGCAGGAAGGAGGAAGTTGTTCACTTGGGATCAGCTTCTGGGAAGATGCCTCTCCCAGTTCTGCCTTGGCAGAGCTGATGATGTTTTTCTTGGACTGAGCACATCCTCAGTGTACATTAAGAAGTGTGCTCATGATCACTCATAACATCCATCCCCTCTGCCGATGTGGTTATCTCAGCCCATCTCATACTTTGTGACTGCATCTTGAATTTCAACCTCTGGTACCTCCCACTAACCTCAGCAAATCCTGCCCACCTGGACTCGACCCTCAGACTGTCTTCTTTTGGTACATGGCACATCACAAGCACTACCAAAACAGAGATGCTGATTTAACCAAAGTCAGAACTCTCTATGGACACACGAGATGCCCATCACCATGCTAAGCACAGCCCAATCCAGAAAGTTTTGCTGACACAGCAATTGCTGCAGAGCAGAGGGCAGGTCCTGTCCTGCTGGCCCTGAAAGCATCTGCGATCTTAAACAGCCAAAAAAGGGACTGTCTGAAGCTTGCACTAAATGAAGCTAAACACAGCTCTCAAGGACAGCTCTTGCTCAAATCAAAAGCTACACAAGCTGGGAAATGCAGGAACTTCCTATAAGAACACTGTTACTGTAGACATGCTATCCATTTTTAATCATCCTTGTGAGGATTTCTCCTTTTTACTGCCTCAGCCAAAGCTGAGTTGATAGAGAGAGAAGGAGTTGATCCCTCCTGGCTCCGAAGGTCAAATGTCAGAACAATAACTTCAGTATCTCTACTTTTGAGTGACAATTATGGATTTCTTTTTAGGAATTAAATAATAAAATAGGAGTTTCTAATCCAAGCAAAAACATTATATTTTTAAGAAGCCCAAAAATCGAAGATACGTGAAGGGGAAAAAAAAAATAAAATCTAATCTCTCCTCCATTTTGGTCTTGGCTGAACACTATTTGTACTGCCTCATTTAAAAGATCAAGCAGGAAAAAAATAATAAATCACTTTGAGGGAAAGTTCAAAACAGTAAAGCATTTTAGAACATCAGAATATTCTGATTTCTCTCCTAATGAATAATTCTGCATCAATTGAATCGTTTGGAGCAGATTTTTAAAGCATCAGCTTTTGCAGAAATGGAAATCTGCGTTATTTTTTTGTGCGTGTGTGTTTGGAATAAAAAGGAAAACGTTCAGTTGCCAGCTGAGGACACAGCTCTCAGTGCTGCAATACACGCTGTCATTCTTTATAGGACACCAATCTCCCTGCTACACAACTTAGATTGCACTCACTTTATAGATGAGCAAAAAAACTGTAGGATTGTTTCCAATGGCTGCCTCACAAGGAATTACTTCTTGCTAGAAGTCAACTTCATGCATTTCAAACCTCAGGTACACATCACCCCCACAAGGTCAGCAGTGAAGCCCCTATGAGGGCAAGAGGACAACCGTGAGCAAATGAAAGCAATACGCTGATATTTCAGTATTGTGTCTCCCATATTACCCCAAAGCCACTTAAGACTCTAAGAGATCTCATGTTCAAAGGGACCAATGTGGAAAAAAATGGTTCTGAATCACAGGCTCTGAACCAAGTTCCAGTTGTGCCTTTTTGCATTCTGATTCGTCCTGTTAAGCCAAATAATTTTGCTTTCATTCTTTGTCCTAAATGGCTTATCATGCTTCTAAGTGATCTTTCATAATTGCTATGATTCCTCTTAGCCATGCTCCAGAGGGAAGATAACCAATTTTTGTATATTTTTAGTGTAAATCACAAGTAATTCCCCTGAAGTCAAGAGTGCATAAAAGCAAAGCGAGAAGACAATTAAGTCCTGTTGTTTCCAAAGTGCTTTGGAATCTTTGGGAATAAGAAAGTGCTATATAAATCTCAGATATTATTATATTATTTATTACTGCATAACAAATCCGTGTAGTAGAATAACACGTGTACAAAGTCTAAATAGCAGACACAGGTCGGTAGGTTCTCCATATGTCTATTTTCTCTCCCTCTAGAGATCTATGCCTTGTATAACAAGAAATGAGTAGCAAAATGAAAACATGTAAGGACCAATGAAAATAAGCTGTTTTTTAGCCCTTATAACTGAACAGTTTGTTACAATGGTATTTTCAGTTAATACTTCATTTTTATTTTTCCACTTGCTTCCCAGGTCCACAGAGTAATGACGGACTACAACAGAAAGCTTCAGAGCTAATTTCAGGATGCCTGAGTCAGCCACTTGTCTTCATTTATCCCCTTCTGCTGGAATCTCATTTAAAAACAAAACAACAACCACAAGAACAACAACAAAGAAAAACTCTCTCAATTTGTAGTCCCAAAATAAATTGAGATCCCTCCTCTCTCCCTGAGTTTCGCTGGAAATTAAACAATGTCACACTAATCTCCTGCATTTTCCTATTCTTGTCTTTATTCTCAGCTACAGACAGGGTTGACAGTCATATTGGTTTTAACATTAAAGTAATAAGAGCTCAGATTTAGGAACTAAATTATGTCTTATTTAAAGATAACAGAACGCCAAGCCCAAGAGATCATTCCTTTCACAGTTACTTGCAGCTCACTGTCTTTCCCTACGGTGTCAAGTCTCATTTTCTAGTGCAGAAACCAACCTGTAACTCTGCTTTCCTACAGAACATCCACCATTCAGCCCAGAGTCCTCAGTGCTGAGCTGGCAGCAGACACTGTGGGTGCCCTGTGTTATCATTAGGGGCAGTCGGAATCCTTCCATCAGGGAACCTACTGAGCTTTCGGTGTCTCACAGAACAAAGGTTCCAAAACTTTCTGCCTCTCTTGATGCCCTCCAAACTCACACCACTATGTCAGTATCTTACCCACGCTGAGGCACAGTGCTCTGTCCTTCATTAAGACAACTTATGCAAATGATCTTTGTCATGCAAATAGACAAAAACTGCAACCTGAGCACCAGAGACTCTAATGGGCAGACAAGACACTGCAGGCTCCCCAGCTTTCTGGGTGATAAAGACACTGAACCAAACAACTCTTAAGTGTTAACTTAATGTACAAAGGCTACAAGGCACACAGCTGATAAGCCTTGTAAAACACAACAGCTCAGAGTCTGTCTGCTTATTCTGAGCTGCCTGTACCCAATGAATGTTTGGCAGGCCACACTATATTCAGGAGAGTCAAATAACTGCTGGGATGTTCTTTTCCCTGTTCCTTGCACTTCTGCATGTTTTAATATTAGCTGTGCTTCCTGGAAATAGCTTTCATTTCGTATTCTGTTCAGATAACAGCAGTGCAGAGAAGACATATGCTGTGCTGACAGGAAAGAGATGGTTGGAGTCACTCTCAAAGCTGAGAAAGAAAAATAGCAGCAGAAGAGGAATACGTTCCCCTAAGAGGAACTCGCCTCCTTAGAGCATGAACAGATAGGCAATATCCTTGGTCACAATTTGTTCCTCACTTGAAATCATAAAGCACAAGTTTTATGCTACTGCCCATCACTATCTTACCCCCCGCCTCTCTACACATAGATAACAACTTTCAAAGCCCTGTCTCTAGTGGGGCTGCATCCCATTGGAATCATCCCAGCCAGGTGCAGCTCTGGAAATTTAAATATATCATTGGACAACAACAACTTCTCTCTACCTCCAAAGATGTTTTGTTACCCAGTTCAGAGGAACTGACATCCCAGTGGCACTGGGCCACCTAAACCTTCAGTCAAGTTCGAATATCAAAGTGATGGCCATGTACAACGTTGGCAAATTGTCATCACAACCTTTCTACCAGGCAACGATGTGCTCCATACACCTCAGATATTGAATAAGAAGAACCTATAAATAAGCCAGAGGATGGATCACTAAGTCACCAACAGTTGGAGAGAAGACTGAGAAGCATGCTGGCACTAACAGAAGGGTGTTCAAAGGGTTTTTAGCCTACCCAATTGGAACTTTACAACATATCCAGAGGTGACCTCATGAAGTTTCTTCTTGTTCCCTGTTTGTTTTCATTCTGCAGGACAAAAATAAGGCTCAAAGATTCTTGTTCATAAAGAAAATAGCTGCATCAGGTTTAGTTAGCAATCACAGTATCACAGTATCAGCAATAATGAAAAAGGAATTGAAACTGTTTTAAATATTGCACTTTACAATATATTGCCTCCAACAACACGTTGTCTTTCTATGGAGTCCTCTGTGTGTCATCCTTAAATCCCTTTTCATAAATAAACACATCCATCCCTTTTAAAATTAGAACTACTAGAGTTCAAAAGTCAGTATTTGCCAATGTCTACAACTCAATAGCTCCAAAGCTGTGAAAGGGATGAAGACAATAACTCTCAAGAATAAACAACAACTAACCCTCTAACTAGATTGTACTGACAGGGCTTCTGGGGGCATAGCAGGTTGTATAGAAGAGAGGACTCTGGAAGAGATGTCTGGGTGATGGCAGGAAGCCTGGCATATGGAGAACACAGGATCATAGTATTTTTCCCCCTCCATCAAGATGCATTTTTTCCAACCATAAATACCCCCCAGAAAAATCAATGCGATACTTAATTGTCAAAGTCAAAATGGATAAGTACGTTTTAACAACAGAAATATTCTCAGGTGCAAGACATCTTCGGAGGTGCTGAAGCACTGACAGTCACGCAAGCAGCTCCCTGCACAAAAGGTGCCTTCCCTGCCTGCTCACTGCTCTTTGAAGTGAAGCAGCATCCCAATCTGCATTTCTTTGAACCAAAGTGGCTGCGCAAGGAGGATCGCAGAGCTAATACTTCTGCAGACCAGACAGGATGACTGGAAATAAGAAAAACAGGTGGGAGGAAAAAGACATACATCCAATGATTTTAATACGTAGGAAAGAACTCTCCAAAAAAATGAGATTTCAGCAATGTGAGCCTGTGACCATAAATTCACAAGACCCTACACACTTACAACTCATAAGCAAGTTCTGAAAACCCTTGGTGAATGTGTTGAAAGAGAAAATAAATCCAAACCTCCCTGCTGGGTTAAGTGGGAGCCAGGAGGTTTATGTTTTGATGAAATACAACAAAACACAGAGCAGATTCCCAATGAGATTAACAAGATTTGAACATAACGAGTGGTTTGTTGAGCCAGACTATGTTACCTGAGGTTTTTGTTCACTTTTAAAATTGCTTTTCACTTCTTAAGTCCTCAAACATCTGCAGCTTGGAACTGATGCTGATGTACGATCTTATCACAGTCCCAGGAAGAGGCCTGAGGCATAGATGCCATTTCTTTGACCTCTTCTGAAAAGCTGCTGAGGAATTTCCTAAGTAGAAAATAAAACTGCTGTGAAATAGGGATAATCCCAACAGCCAAAGCCCACTGGAGGAAAAAGACAGACCCTTCTCGATTTCAAAGGACTTCAAATGATCCCCTAGATGTGCTTATGAAGGCTCTCTGAAGATGTGGAGAATCACAAAAGTAGCACGTGCACATGGTACACACAAGGAGGAGATCATCTATCAGCTCCATCTAATAGATAACTGCCAGCAGCCTTGGGTAGACCTTATGGAGGCTTAAAGCCATCTTCATCATGCAGCCAGGATGCAGCTGGGCACAGAGCTGCTGCTGCCTTGGGGAATGGCAGGTTTTTAAGCAGAGAAGAAAGATATTCAGAATGGTTTGCCTTCCTACCCTCCTTTCACTTATTGCTCTCTGCTTTCCCATTTCTAACACCTTTTTTTTTCTTTTGGTAGCAGATTCCTTTTCTCACCAGGAAACAAAGGCTTTTATTAGTAAACTTGGGATTCAGAATCAACTGCAAGTCCTCCTTCTTTCTCAGAAAGCCATCCCAATTCCAGGGCTGATGATGTACATAATGACAAGCTTCTCAAAAAGGAAGGAAATATATTGCCAAAGATTACGGGCCTCCGCTTATCACCAGATTTCTGGGCTATCTCCTCTGTATCTTGGGTAACTGGAATTACTGCCGTAAGACTGGGGTAAAATACCGCCATGAGTTGAGTTAATCCTTAATGAAATCAAATTGAGCAACCTGTTTTAAATCATTGCATTGGTCTTTTGGTTGACTAAAGCTCTCCCATGTTACAGCCATATTGGGCTGATTCATATAGGAACAGCAGAATGGACCTAGAGGACATCACCAAGGGCACAGTAAGGCTACAGATGGTGACTGGGGGAATTGGCACTTACTGAAGAGTTAAAAGGCAGAATACGAGAAAGCAAAGAAGTATCAGAGACAGCCACAAAAATACCACAGGAGGGAGACCTCAAGAAATCTAAGAGAGAGGCTGGTACTGCAGAAATTCAGGCTTGTTAACCATCAGATACCTCTGTGATCTATATGATTATTACAAATACGAATACCAGGGTCACCTTGTTACAAGTCAACTGTCTCAAAGTCAGAGAAGAAAAAACTGACTTGTAAAAAGCAAAATGGTTATTTCCCTAGATTTGGTAAATATCTTTTCATCTGGCATTGCTGTTAGCAAGGGAAAAGATGAGGCACAGATGAGCCTCCTGGTTGCTGAACCCACAAGTCCAGGACTGATAAGCAAAGTACCACTCATCCATCACTTGCAACACAACAGCAAGGAAGGGGGCTCAAGCTGCCCAACTGTGCTGTGCCTCTTCTGTATGTCTCCCTATCTCTAGGGCTGTTAATAGAGCACCTTTCAAAGGCAGAGAATCCTCTTCAGAAATAGGAAGATAATGAGCCTTTTTCCACTCAGCATTGCATTTAGATAGAAAAACAAAACAAATAATGCTGTCAAGATTTCTAGCAAATACATTACAAAGGGCACTAGGACATTTGTATAAAGAATGGAAATGGACCTGCAGTAGAAAACACACTTTACTTTTATGACTTTAACTTTAAGACACGAAAGGCAGCTCATTAGCGATTAGAGGGATACAGATGAGCCATAACAGTCTACATATCCTTAGAATTTATATACAAGGAGAGCTAAAAGACAGCAAACTACAGGCTCCAGTTTCAAGCTACTTCTTCGCTCTTTACCTCTTTCTCAGATTTTCAGCTCTAAGAAGGCAATTAAAACTTGCATTGGCCAGCTTAGTCAAATAACTAGCTAGTTTAAGTGCATGGTGTGGACAGTTTGGTCTGGAGCGTGACATCCATCACCAGAGACCTGCCTGACACTTGCAGGAAGCTACATACACCATGATGATGGCTGGCACCATCAGCACCAGAGTCCTACCCGTGCCGTTGGTGTGGCACTGGCTTACCCCTCTTGTTGAAGGGCCCATCATGCTGTATTACCCTGAGAGGTCCTGCTGCAAGATGAGCTCCCACCACTGCCTCACTGGGCTCTGCAATGGAGATGTGTGCTGGGACACCAGGGTTGTGCTCTGAAAATGAAGCTTTATGCTTTCTACAAACATTTTAATTCAGAGAGCTTTGTTCCTCCTGCTTTATTTCCTAGTTCCTAATGCAGAGGACTCTTAGTTGAAGTAATTCTATTTATGGCATTCTAAACCAATGCTTGTATTTCCTGGCAGAGCCAGCTAAGAGCGCACATACAGCTCGTTACTGCTGACAGACAAGTGACGTAATTAACTCATTAAGTCACAGTAACTCAGTCTCTTTAGAGAATTTGATCTTATGCAAAAGGACAACTCATTCATCAAAGAATTTACCTCCCTGTGGACAGGAAGGAAGGGAAGAAGGAAGAGGGGTGGATGAGGAGGCAAAGCAAAATGGAACAACTTCCTCAAGGTCACAAGAAGCCTGCAAGACCACACAGCTGAGCTCAGCACTTGATGCCAGCTCAGGGACCTAGCACCAAGAAAATACTGCCTCTAATAATCAGCCAACCACACACTGCACATCAGGAGGCAAACCAGCAGTCCCTTTCAAATGAGGAAAAAAGGTGGTGGTGACTCCTGGCCCTGGCTGTTCTGACAGCTCAAACTTTGACTTGCCTCTTTAGAACAGGGCTCACAGAAAAAGGGGTTTTTTGATTTCTCTGTGGTGATCTCTGACTCCAGCAGAGCAGCTGAAGAAGGAGCAAGTCTCGTGCTCACCCTATTGCTGTGATGAAGCAGGAGAGCAGCTGAGTTCTTCCCACCAGCTGTGGGGCCCTGACTAGAGAGCAGGATCCCCATCCCCGTGAGGTTGTCCCATCTTTCTCCCTCAAGGGACTTCAAGTGCACACAGTTCTCCAAACTAACTAAAAACTAACAAAAAAACCCCACAAGGGGTCAAAAAAGAAACAAATATGAACATATTGCTCAGTTACCACAATTAATTTGACCAGTAATTAAAGAGCAAAGCATATTCTTTTGTTCTTCACATGGTTTCACTGACACATGAAGGAGAGAGAGGAAGAGACAGAACAACCTCCTCTAGAAGATGCCAATGCATCTTGCTTTGCCCCTAATCACACCGTGGTCACCCCAGCCCAGCTGCAGCCCAGTGCCAGCACCTCTGCCCTTGGATCCCTTTCTGCCTTCAGCCCTGAGGCCATGTAGAGTGAAGAACAAGTGTCTCCTGGATGGATAACCTGCAGCTCTGGAGGCAGCCCAGCACTCATCTGAGTCCCTACTAAAAGAGAAAGCTTCTTTCAATACAGGGACTTTGCCTGAGATTCAAATACAAGCAATTCCTGCTGCAGAGTAGGTAAAAACCAGTAAGAAAGCCAGGGTGGGTAAGCTGCATAGAGCATTCTTTCTAACTATAGCAGCTCAAAGTAGAGAAGCAGTGCTTACACTACGCATCAGTCACCAGCTGTGTTTTTTGGAAGGTCCTGTGTTAATCAACCCTGTTACAGAAGTCTTGAGGCTGATCTAATGCAGCACAGCAAAGCAGCCTGGAAAACCTCATGATCTCACATTATCTTCTGCAGTTTCATTGGGCTGCAGGTGACACGCAGGCACCCAGGCTAAGGTCAATGGTTCTCTAGGGCTTCTCGAAAGCTGCTGTTCAATAGGCATCTCTTGATTTTGGAGCAGACTTCTCCACTGCCTTGCTGTGCGATGCTCTCTTTATGGAGTTCTTACCTTGGGGGAAAACGGGTTTTATTGCTAAGTCAAAAGGTAATTTTTACATAGACACCATTACCTGCTTATAATTAAAACCATAAAATCCCTTTGTAGGAGGCTTAATAACTTCCCCCCACACCAGAAGAGGTTTTCATAAAAGGACTCATTAGGAGTATTCATAGCTAATGCTGTAAAATGAGGAGAAATATGTAAAATTATTAGGACTTATTTCCAGCATTTTAAAAAAGGTTTTTTTTCCCCCACCCATTTATTTTTATAGCTCAAAGGGATACAAAAACAGCAGCCAGTCTTAGCACTTCTGATTCTCTTCCCCTCTCTGTTCCAGGAGCTGGTGTACCCATGTTTGGAGCTTACCTGCACTGTGAGGAGTAGTTGTGATGTCTGGCCACAAGATAAGGCCAGGAGATTTGAGTCCAGCAGTGCCCAGCTGCTGCTTTGTACCCACATTACTTATCTTGATCCCAACTATAGAAACCCAGGGAGAACGTGAGCAGTATGCACAATTTCTCTGAATCCTTCTGTCATGTGGTACCTCACAGCTAAAAGATGGTTTTGGTTTCTGAAGGCTACTGATATCTATACACATGTATGTATGTATGCATGCATGCATGCATGCAACACAATAGAAAGCACAGCAATGACAGCAGAGCAGCAAAGTCCTAGGCTACAGCAAGTGAGGATTTGCTCAGATGCAACAGCCACAGAAATAAAGAAGCTGCTTACCTTCAAAAGACCTCAAGCATACAAAGATCTCCAGCAGGATATCCTTGCTTCCACTGCCAACCCTTAAATGAGGTGTGGGAAGGGGTGGATTCTCGCTCCATCCTGTCTCTATTGCATGCACCTGGGCTCCCCTGGCTTGACCCTGCCTCCCCACCAAGTGCTCTATCACTGCTTCAAGCCATGACTTAGCATTGCCATTATATATGTGTATCTTTGAAGAGCTTTAAAATATACAGATGTAGATCAAAATTGCGTGCTTGGCTTTGTGATAACAACTGAACAGCAGGAATGAGGATGCAGAGGGTTACCATAGTTCGGCTATCAACTAATCATGTGTTAAGCTGCATAATTCAGATGCTTGAAGAACAGCATTCTTTCTCCTTCCCTCTGAGGTAAAAACACAGAGAGCTTCAGAGCTTTTCTGCAGGGCCATTGACTGCACTGCAGCTGTCACCCTCTTCAGCTGCATGACAGAAGTAAAGCAGGTTCGTTGTGCATTTTCTTGAGGAAAGTCAGCATGATGGTTATGGAGCTGATGATGCTCCAGGCATCCTCGTTCTGCATCCAAACAAGATTCTTGCTTATTGCATAAGAGATGCTGTCACAGAGCCATGCTTGAGTTTCTACAGCCTCCTGCTCCCTGGTACTTCCCTTTATGGTGGGAAGAAAAAGAAGGACAGAGATGAGAAATGTATTAACACACAAGAATTGCCCCAAAGAGTCAAACCTTTTGTGGCTGTAATATTAAGTAAAAAGGATTTAGTACAGTAATTAGAAAAAAAACAATGTGATTGCAGTGTCAGTCTGAACCAATCCTGAGCCAGCCCTGGAGTGCACTGTTGGTCTTTCGCCATCTTTAAAGGATGAAAAACAAGCAAGGAAAACTACAACAAAAACTTAAAAACCACACGGCAGAAATGATTCCAAGAGAAATCTCAAGCAGGTTTTCTAAGAACATCTGTGGGAATCACACAAGCAGTTTGAGCAGCATAGCTTCATGATCTACAGGCATCTCAAAGGGAGGCTGAACGAGCCCTACCCTACAATTATCTTTATACTTTCGGTTTCATTGTCCCTTCAAACAATCTTATCTCCAACTCAGATTTTCAGCTCATATTTTTTTCATTTCCCCCTGCCCTAAATAACACATCCTCATCACCATGAGCACTTGGTAATGTCACCTTGGCAGCAAATTATGTGTGCAAATGAGATCAAATTGGATAACTTAAGTGCTAGCACAGTGGAGGTCAGTCCTGGCTTGTGCTAAGTTCATGGGTTAATAGGAAAGTGTCATTGTTCTACCCTCCCATACAGCAGTGGATCTATTTAGAGCCTGAGAAGCCCAGTCCCTTTGGAGCCTGGGATAAAGCATATATTGCCTATAATAGAAACAGAACAAGCAGAGCCACTATTGGAACTCAGGATGTTTGACACCATCATCAGGGGGAAAAACAGACTCTGAATTCTGCCTCTGCTCACAGGCTAATCACTATGCAGCCTCATTTAACTACAGAATTGTATCTTTTTCCATTCTTTCTACATAATCACCGATTTTCTTAAATTTGCCTTCTCTGCCTGCAATCATGTCCAATCTCTTTCTCTCTCTTTCCCTCTCTTTCCCTTTTTGTTTTGGTTTGTTTTTTTCTAAGCCATTTCCAGTCAGAAGTGCTGACTCATGAAAGAACTGAGGTTAAAGAAACCTTCTTTATGTCAAAGAAATTGATCCCTGGTAATATAAAGCCTTCCTGCACCGCTGTTTATCTTATGCCTCTTACTCCAAGTCTTTGTCCCACACCCAGGCTCTGGCAGGTGGAGGGCCATGCATCTGTCAGAGCAGCAGAGCTGTCTCATTGCTCACTTTTAGACTCCTCAGCCTCGATGCTCACCTCACTTTATTAGCACAGTTCTTCAGAACTTCTGACAAAGCAAAATATTCCCCCCAATGCCCTTCCTCATTTAATCTAGTGGCACTTCAAATGTCTTTTTCAAGTTGTAGCAACCTTTCACCTCCCTCCTTTTGCCACCTCTTCCTTCCTTTCTTCTTTCTCTCCTTTTCCCCAGATGGCACTTGAAACCCACTTCTCATTCGAGCCTTTGGCCTTTTAGTTTCCTCCCTATGTCACTTTGGCATACAAATAGCTGTTGCTGTGTTAATTCCAATGATGGTTCCCTTCCCTTTGGGGCTGGCTTACTTCTAAAGGTCTTCTAAACCATCTCATCCCTGCAGCAGTGCAGCAAACACGACTTACTTCAACACACAGCCCCCCCTTTGTACAGAATCTCCTACCATGACTGAAGGTTTCTTGATTCTGTGCTGTTCTCCTTGATCTCAAGGAGTTTCTACTCCTTCGATACATACACTTTTGCCACCTTTCATTTCTAAGGCTTTATTCTCATAGCCAGTACAGCATTGGTCCCATCCTTTCACACTTACAAGGGAAAGTCAGCCAAACCAATAACAGTTGGCAGTTAGTATCATCCATTCTTTCCCCACAGGATCTCTTTGCTTTGGAATAGCAGAAACACGATCAGAGAACAGCAAGCCCATTAGAGTGGGCAGCCCTGAAAGGCAGCAAACCTGTCCCCTCTGCTAACTGATGCAGTACGTTAGCTGCTCCCAAGCAGCCAGGGGATGCCACAATGTTGGCTGTAAAAAAATGCTTTCTATCTCATTTATCTGTCCCTAACATGGGAAGGAGCCTTGTGGTGTTGCTTTGCTGCTTGCTGCTTTTTCTCTATTATTTGGAACTCGTTCTTCAAGGCAATCTGCCTTGATGGATTTCACATCAATTTATCTTTCCCCATACCTTAACTCTTTTTTGTACATGGCCTGTGAAGTCTTTGTAGAAGGGGTAATGTCCTCCTGTTAAATGTGTATCTTACCCAGTTCAACAGGTCCTGGATTCATATAGGGCTCATGAGTAGCAACAGTGCATGAAAAGCTCTCTACAGCTGCCCCTGCTCCTGCTGCACTTCAGGTTTCAGGCTTTCCTGGGGAGAACCCTAAAGAATTCATACAGAAATCTGTGACTGATACATTACATTGCAAGAATGGGATTTATCAGCTGTACACAAGAAAAAAAGCAGTCACAGTGGGAAGGAAACAAAAATTAGATTGACTTAACAAGGCTGGTAATGGGGGAAGAGACACTCAAAGACAGATTAAACAAACCAGTCATGTTGCAACATTGCTTTTGCTCTGTGTTATTTGTAGTTAGGGCATTTATACTTGTTTCTAAAGAAAAGAAGCATTAAACTGTAATAGAACACAGTAAACACTAGAGGAAAGTGTGAAACTGAAATGCTTACACAGCTGCTGTTATTAAGTATAGGAGAAAGTCCCGCTTGCTGGGGGGAATTCAGAACCTTTTCGTTATGAACTTGGCTTAGCAATCTGCCTCCTGCATTGAGCAGCAGGGAAAACTCTCACACACATGCTCAACTCAGCTACAGTCACATGCTACAGACTAAGCTCATCAAATACAGGAGGGATCCACATGTTCAATAAGGCTGATAGGTCATTTACAAGATGCTGTGAGATAGAATATGCAGTAATCACGACAAAAGCACAGCAAAATGGAGACAGGACAGGTATGAAGAATTGCAGACAGATTAGCAATTTGTCATAGGCTTACAAGGAGTTTACTGAAGTTGGAGGTAATGGAGCAACACGTGCTTTCTTTGTCTTCAAACCAAGTCAGACGCTGAGCTCTCCATTCAATTTCAGGAGCCGAACAGCAGTGATAATTGATGAATAGCACTGAGAAGTCTTCTCACGCCTTTCAGTCCTTGATTCTATCCTTCCAGTGGGGGAAAATTTCCCCAACAAACAGTTTATTGATCATCCATTACACATTTTTTTTCCCTCTGAAATTGTTAGAATGCCCTCCAGATGTCAGACACAAGAGACTAAACTACAAGTTGAACTAGGGAAGAAAAGCAGCTTTCGGTTGCAGAGTTGGGTCTGACACTTCAGAACCCAGAGTTGGTTTCTATATCTACAATCAACAACTCACATCACTTGTCAGATCCTTGCAGTGGATCCTTGCCTGAAAAAGTTCTGCCCCTTTCAGTGCACAGGGACAGCAGTTCCTGCCAAATTAGCTCCTGCCCCATAGTCATGTAAAAGCTGCATTCTCCACATCCCACTCTGAGACCAGCACTGTTGGACCAGATCGCATCACCCCAGCATTGCAACCTGGTGCAGTGCCTCATTACTTCTGTTCTTTAAGAATACACACAAAGACAAGTAAGGGTAAGAAAGGGTAAGAAACAAGGTAAGAAACAAGAAACGAGGATTAGAAACATCTCATTTTTCCACACAAAGGAAAGCGAAAGCCCAGAACAAACAGCTTCCGACAGGATCTGCAGTGAGCTAAGGGCGACATGTGCATACAAATGGTGCCTAATTAACTGCTTAAGGACAGATTAGTTGCCATATGTTGCCAAGAATGATGGGTGTACTTCCAGCGTGGAATTAATCGATAACAAATATGCCGTCTCATGAAATACACGCCAGGGAGATGAGCCATCTGCACCCTGGGGAGCAGAGGAAGGGAGCTGGGAGGCTTTGGAGCTGTTGTGGCCAACCGGGAGATGAGCAGCATGAGGGCAGCACGGGGCTGCAGGCACCATGTGCTGGAGCTGGCAGGTGCTCATAGCACCAGTCCCATGGGTTTAGGTGGCATCAGCAGTGACAGCACGGCAAGAGGTTTTGCTTCACTGGTGATAAATGGCAATTACTCTGCAAGCTATGCAGTAATTCAAGGCAAGGCATCAACTAAGTGGGTTCGACTACTGAAGGGAAAGGACAGGATGCTGGGCACTGCTGTCCCTTGGGCAGGAACCTGTCTACAGCCCTCACCTCCCTCCACAGCTCTATTTGCTACATAAAACAAACCATGGGCAAATAATAGTGTTGTGTGGCTCAGAAAGACAATGGGCCACCGTGAAGCAGGGCTGGTGGCCTGTCAGCAGGAAGGAAGGATGGAGAAAGATCACACCTCTGAGCAGCTGTGAGCCGTTACAGCAGCTAGGCTGCCTTTTCCAGCAGTGCCTTACTGTGCATGCATTAATCAGGAGAAATCATTTAATCTTTCTCACCTCCTTTTCTCTAAAATGGGTTATTGATATATCCCATCTTTGCACGGTTTGGCATGGCTAAATCCATAACTGGTACTCAGTCGTCATGGTTACAGGACCTGTGGGACTCTCCGAACGGGTGTGTGCAAGGAAGAAATGCAAACTGTAATTCTCATAGATCCCCCACTTTCTAAAATCCCAAATTGCATCAGTTGAAGGCCTGAAGCGAAGTCCCTGCAAATCAATGCAAAGACTCCACTGTGGTACAGATCAGTCTGCTGAAGTCTGAGCTCCAGTATTTCCCAAGAGAACTCTCGTCACCTGCTAAAACTGGCAGCCTTGAAAGCATTGCCCCAAAATGTTGGAGCAGCAGATTATTCTACGAGCCTCACACTATTGAAAATGGTATTATAACAAAGAGCAGCTAACGAAGCAGTCACTGCGAGCAACAAAAGCTCAAGCGATCCTGTCCTTATTTTAGGAGCAAATTGCAAAGTGCTTCAATTATATCTGAGATGGAATAATCATGAGTAGAAATTGAGAGCTCTTCTTCTGCTCTTGCCTGGACCTCAGTAGAAGCCTGAAAACCAACGAGATCATTTAGGAGTTAAACTGAAGCATAAAGAAAGGATCCTCCTGCCTTTGTAGTCTTTTCTCAGTTCCTCCTCCCCACATGGTTTTATATGGCGGCCTCATGATCTACATCTCACACTGCTCTTCTGCACGCACAAAAAAGCAATATGGCAATGAGTGCACAAACAACTGCACCTTAGTGCCAATCAGCACTTGAAAGATAAGCAGGAACTAGCATCGACAGCACTGGGTGATGCAAAAAGACAAGATGCTCCTGGATAAGGATACCTGATGCTGGAAGTACTGTATGACCCACAGAGATCTCTGGCTTTGGTAGGGCTCTAGATAAATGTAATCACAGAAGCCTGAGGAGCTAAGAACTGAAAATTACTGGAGGAGAAAAAACATTTACATTAGTGCAGAAAAATGTTAAAGCCACAGCCAGGAAAGCATCTGACTATTGCTTTGGAATGGACCACTGAGCATCACAGTAAAACCAAAACATATCCAGAGTGTGGAGAGGAAAATGGAAAGGTACAGGAGAAATTTCTAGGTATAAGACTTGTTCCTGCAAGAGCCAAAGCACATTGTAGATGCACAGAGTGCCTCTGGAACAGAAGGTGACATGATCTGGCTATAAATTCAGCCTTTAAAAACTCACTGTTCTGTACAGAGGCTGCCTGGTCTGGAGCAGGTTGGAAGCCAGCCCTACATGTGCAGTATGTTACTTCTCAATTACTGGCACTAATTGTGGTTGCCAGTTCGTCACCACTGGGATCATGTAGTGGATTTAAGTAGACAGAAGCATTAATAAACCGAGCTCCATCAAGTAACATACGAGTCTCAAATACCTTCAAAATTATTGAAGTCAGGCATCCGATTAGCTCCAGAAGGCCGGGGAAAAACTAATTACAAGATCAGCAAAATCCCCCCAAACTGCTGCTTTTTATTCAAATGCAACTCTATCAAGAAGCTCCACGCAGCAGACAGGGTGCCATTGAAAGCACTCTTTGCAGAAAGAAAAAACAAACATGTTTTTAGAAGATAAGCCTCTTCGCAGTCTTCTTTAATGTCATTACACTAATTATTCTGGGATAGTCATTCCTTTCTTGTTCAAGAAACATAGAAAATTCAGAAGGAAAATGCAGCGCGGTATTTCCTCTCTCCCTCATCCCTTTTTCTGTTGAGAGAATGGTTAAAGGCTCTCTCTTGGAAGTCTGAAAGTAAGACACTAAATACAGTCAGACAAGAGATTGTCACTTAGATTCAGTGTTTTTACAAAATCCGGTAATTTATAGAAAAGCAAAGTTCTTCAAAATGACCTTTTAGGTACTAGACAATTTATTTGAAGTGGGAGAAAGAGGAAAAAAATCAAGAGGACTTTCTCATGATAGTATGAAGTGCACTTAGTAAGAGAAAGCTGTTGAAAACACTTATACTCTATTTTAGGCCTTTCTACTGTTGCCCATCACCATGGTATCAGAACATCTGAAATGTAAAGCAAATTAGCAAACTCCGAGTCCCCGTGGGGTTTCTGTCTCTCTCTCATTTTTGGTGCATGCAGAATCCCATGCCAAGTGAGTCCATGTGTGCTTATTTCCAGAAGCATTTCTCAGCAGTGCCACAGATGAGGATGGACTTAAAGCAGCTTCTTCAATTAGTCAGATTTTGACTTGGTTCATTTTATTCTTGAAGCACAATTTGCCTCTACAATTGGGCTCTTTTTGGACACAAACAGAAAGTGGTATGTGAGCATCTCAGAGGCCTGGGTAGATGGCCTGAAGTACAAACGTACGTTTTACTTTAAATACCTCATTTCTAGGTATGAATGGGTTAATTGCTCTCACTGCTAATTCTGCTGAATTTCTCAAATGGATGTGAATTCATGACATACACTTTTTAAAGCCTCTTTATTTTAACGGAATTAAAACCCAGCGCTTGTCACATTTTTGTGTCTCTCCTAATATGACAGCTAGGACCATCACTGTCACAAGTTACATGATGTAGCTATTATTACAGTGAACATTACATCTCAAATGATAGGATTTTGTGGTCATCTGGTTGCACCGTGCAAAACTATGTTTAAACAGATCCAACAATGAAACATTTATAACCATTACATAAAGCATAAATGAAAGAACAAAGTAATGAAGGAGATAAAAAAAAAAATAGAACTTGAGAACATTCTCCAGTGCATCTGGCACCCTGAAAACACAAGGGAGGCTGCAGCAGACAGAGCACAGCAGGACAACCCCTTCCCTCGCCCAGCTGCCAGCTCGGCCTGATGCAGCCCAGGGGACGGCTGGCCCTTCTGGCTGCCAGGGCACACTGTGACTCATGGAGAACTTGCTGCAACCAGAACCCCCAGATCCCTTTCTGTGGGGCTACTCTCCAGCCCCTCATCCCCCAGTCTGTACACAGAGCCAGGGCTGCCCCATCCCAGCTGCACAACCCAGCACTTCTCTGCTTCGTGCAGATAGAAACCGCCCTTAAATCTCTCAAGACTGTGGTGTGAGGCCCTTCTACCATCAAGGGAGGCAACACGCCTCCCACTTTAGCACCATCCACAGATTTACTACATATAACTTTCAGATCTTTATTGGAGTCAGCGATGAAAACATGAAAGAGAACTGGTTCAATAATGGAGCCCTGCAGGGCCCCACTAGAGGCACATAGGGCAACTCTCAGGCCATTGCCTCCCCACGCCCAACACAGCCATGTTTTGGTCACCATGGGACATTCTAACGGTCACAACTGCCACAGCTTTCTGATGTCACAAACCACCTCCCTGACAACTGCTATAAATACAGGGACCCTGACAACAGAACATCAGTCCTTAGTAGACTCGCGCCTTGGTTGGACACTTCTGTCCCAAGGAGCAATTAACAGAGCAATTTCCTACCTTTCCTGTTGTCCCTCGTGGAGGAGGATGGATCCTCCTCCACCAAAGAAGCGGCGGCTTCAGGGGAGCAGCAGCAAAACGGAGCCGATGGATGTCGATCCACCTGAGAGCAGCGTCGAGCCCATGGAGGTGGACATCCCACAGCAGGATGAACCCATGGAGGTGGATCCACCTCCATCGAGGCAGGGCAGGCACCACAACATCGTGTCTGCCTGGCGACGCTGCTACCTCCATCGGCGGCGCACCAGGGGCTCTCCATTTCCATCTTGGCGTTGAAATGGCACCATCCGCCAGAGAGCCCCTGCGCCAGCTGCTGCTCCCTGCCGCCCTTTCTTCCCCGCCCTCCATCCTCAGCCTTCCCCAAGACCTCTCACCTCTTCTTCCCCTAACTCTGAGGAGACGGGAAGGACTGGCACTGCTGTCCTACAAGCTGCTGCGCCGGGACAAGACAAGGAGTCCAACAGATGGCTTTCAGCTTCCTGCAGCCTCCAGCTGAGCCCTGACAAGAGGGCAGGACTGGGACTGGTGTCCTCTCAGCTGCTGCACCAACACAGCACGAGGAGTCCAGCGGACGGCCCCGAGCTCCCTGCGGCCTCCAGGCGCTGGCACAGAAGCTACAGAGGCGGCTGTTCCTTTGGAGAAGCAGAGGACTTGGCTTTGGATGGGAAGAAGGGCTCAAGGGCAGCATGAAGGTCCACCGCAGTTGCTCCATTGGGACTTTTGTTTCAACAATGGGCCACAACCGATTTAAAAGGACAACACAAAGTAATAGCAATAAAACCTGAGCAATTCTTAAAAAAGCAAAACCTGTCCATGCCTCTCCATGTGGGTACTTGAGGGTCTGTCCAGGCACGGCCTGTGCTCGGTGCTGGGCCCAGAAGGCCCAGGGGGGACAAGGGCGGTGATGATCTCCCGGCACGGCCCCCACCGGGCACCGAGCCGCGGCCTCCGCAGCCTCAATAACCGCCGCAGCCGCCCGGACGCGGCTCCGCATCCAACGTGCGGCCGGGCCTCGGGCTGCAGGGCTGCCCGGCTCTGTCAGCGCCCGACGGCAGCAGCAGGAACCGCTGCGGGAGCTGCACCCAACCCGTGTCCCCGCCCTCGAGGCAGACGCAGCTCCTCCCAGCTGAGGCGCTGAACACGTGCTGACACGTTTCAAAGTGGACAGTAATTAAAAGAAACGTGCTCCATACCGTAGTTTCTTTCCTTAACACGACCTGTTCATTACAGCAACCCACGAACAGCGGATGGGTTTGACTTCCTAAGCCAGAATCTAAGCTATCAGTTTCTGCTATAGTCCTGAGACCCCCCTGCACAAGCACAGAACATCCTGCATCCTCCAAGAGCTCTCTTCTCTCAAGACAGAGGACAAAGTGACGTGTCTGTCACCTATTAAGCACGTTTACCTACTTCCCTTATGTATATATATATCCAGCTGAGCTTTAAAGTTCATGGGTTGAGCATCCTTAGCAGTGTAGCCACTGAAATATGCTACAATAGCCACATATGCTACAGTAAATGCTGGTTTGTGAGCTGCTGCTGAATCCCATGCTCTTTTGGGCTATGTGTCCAACACCTTTAGATGACCCCAAAACCCACAGACAGTAACACCAGAGAGCAATTACAAGGAGAATGTAGTCATGAATACCACTGAACTTTAAAATACTGTTTCTAGGAGCGATAGATTTTACCCAAAGAGATATTAGTGCTCCACCTCCATATTAAAAGAATCATTTGAAAACTTGCAGCAACACATTTACAGTCCATCAGTATGCGTTTTCAAATGCCATGCCTCCAATGCAACAGTCAAAACTCAGAATCAATCAGCCAAAGGGAATTATTCTACTCAGAAGTTATGTGAAAAGAAAGTAGCAGAAAACAGTAAAGCATAGAATAACTTTACACTGTAACTTACACACCTACATAGACTTGCTGGTGAATTAAGCAGCAACACACTCTGCACTAGGGAAGTGTCCATCCTCATCAAGCAGAAGACCAATGTTACCAATGGTCCTTTTCCCATCAATATATTTTAAAAAGCCCTTTTTCTAGTTCCCCACACCACTGACCAGCTTCAGTTCTGAGGTCTGATCACCTAAATGTTCTCCCTGCAATGGCAAACAACATCTCTGTAATCCTCCCACACTCACAGAATCACATAATGGACCAGGTTGGAAAGGACCTCAAGGATCATGAAGCTCCAACTCCCCCACCACAAGCAGGGCCACCAACCTCCACATTTAATACCAGCCCAGGCTGCCCAGGGCCCCATCCAACCTGGCCTTGAACATCTCCAGGGATGGACAGGGCATAAACCTCAATGTTTAAAAGCAACAAATCTACAAGCACCATTCCCCATTGGTTCCCCTAGAACCTGTACCAAGAAATTACCATCAAGCCATTTTTAGGACCCTCCTGGACCTGTTTTATACCAGCTGTGTGGTATTCACCCTTAATGTCTGGTTAGTTGAAGTCACCGTAAGGACAAGAGCACCTGATGCACAGGTACCTCTCAGGTCCTTAAAGAATACATCATCAGTGTCATCATTGCAGAAGGGTGGCCTATGGTAGATGACACTTCACTTCCTCTCCCACAACTGCTCTGCCTGTCACTGATGGTCAGTAAACAGTCCATCATGACACAACAGGCACAGGGCTCTTCCCAACACATTTTGCTAATGCCAATGACACTGCAGCTATGGGACAGTGCCAAGACTTCCAGCTGCTCTACCTACTTCCACCTGCTGTGCGAAATGTTGTATAAGTGTTTCAAATGTGCTTCACTGTACCGAGAACTCATGGAAATGTCAGTAACACACAATCCCTAAAATTCTGCAGTCTTCTCCCACAGTTTATCACCAGTGAGCCTGGTTTTATTTCTTTTCATGCTTCAAATCATATGCACCCTTCATCCTCCTTCAAAACCAGCGCCATTGCCTCCCCACGCCCAACACAGCCATGTTTTGGTCACCATGGGACATTCTAACGGTCACAACTGCCACAGCTTTCTGATGTCACAAACCACCTCCCTGACAACCGCTATAAATACAGGGACCCTGACAACAGAACATCAGTCCTTAGTCGACTCGCGACTTGCTGGCACCCTTGTGGCCCAAGGAGCAACTTATAAAGTCCCTTCCCACCTTTCGTGTTTTCCCTCGTGGAGGAGGATGGATCCTCCTCCACCAAAGAAGCGGCGGCTTCAGGGGAGCAGCAGCAAACCTGAGCCGATGGATGTCGATCCACCAGAGAGCAGCGTCGAGCCCATGGAGGTGGACATCCCGCAGCAGGACGAACCCATGGAGGTGGATCCACCTCCATCGAGGCAGGGCAGGCACCACAACATCGTGTCTGCCTGGCGACGCTGCTACATCCATCGGCGGCGCACCAGGGGCTCTCCATTTCCATCTTGGCGTTGAAATGGCACCATCCGCCAGAGAGCCCCTGCGCCAGCTGCTGCTCCCTGCCGCCCTTTCTTCCCCGCCCTCCATCCTCAGCCTTCCCCAAGACCTCTCACCTCTTCTTCCCCTAACTCTGAGGAGACGGGAAGGACTGGCACTGCTGTCCTACAAGCTGCTGCGCCGGGACAAGACAAGGAGTCCAACAGATGGCTTTCAGCTTCCTGCAGCCTCCAGCTGAGCCCTGACAAGAGGGCAGGACTGGGACTGGTGTCCTCTCAGCTGCTGCACCACCACAGCACGAGGAGTCCAGCGGACGGCCCCGAGCTCCCTGCGGCCTCCAGGCGCTGGCACAGAAGCTACAGAGGCGGCTGTTCCTTTGGAGAAGCAGAGGACTTGGCTTTGGACGGGAAGAAGGGCTCAAGGGCAGCATGAAGGTCCACCGCAGTTGCTCCACTGGGACTTTTGTTTCAACACTGGGCCACAACCGATTTAAAAGGACAACAAAAAGTAATAGCAATAAAAGCAAGCAATTTATGATAAAAGCAAAACCTGTCCATGCCTCTCCTTGTGGGTACTTGAGGGTCTGCCCAGGCACGGCCTGTGCTCGGTGCTGGGCCCAGAAGGCCCAGGGGGGACAAGGGCGGTGATGATCTCCCGGCACGGCCCCCACCGGGCACGGAGCCGCGGCCTCCGCAGCCTCAATAACCGCCGCAGCCGCCCGGACGCGGCTCCGCATCCAACGTGCGGCCGGGCCTCGGGCTGCAGGGCTGCCCGGCTCTGTCAGCGCCCGACGGCAGCAGCAGGAACCGCTGCGGGAGCTGCACCCAACCCGTGTCCCCGCCCTCGAGGCAGACGCAGCTCCTCCCAGCTGAGGCGCTGAACACGTGCTGACACGTTTCAAAGTGGACAGTAATTAAAAGAAACGTGCTCCATGCCGTAGTTTCTTTCCTTAACACGACCTGTTCATTACAGCAACCCATGAACAGCGGATGGGTTTGACTTCCTAAGCCAGAATCTAAACTATCAGTTTGTACTATAGTCCTGAGACCCCCTTGCACAAGCACAGAACATCCTGCATCCTCCCAAGAGCTCTCTTCTCTCAAGACAGAGGACAAAGTGACGTGTCTGTCACCTATTAAGCACGTTTACCTACTTCCCTTATGTATATATATACCCAGCTGAGCTTTAAAGTTCATGGGTTGAGCATCCTTAGCAGTGTAGCCACTGAAATATGCTACAATAGCCACATATGCTGCATTGCATGTAGCAACTCAGTAAATGCTGGTTTGTGAGCTGCTGCTGAATCCCATGCTCTTTTGGGCTATGTGTCCAACACCTTTAGATGACCCCAAAACCCACAGACAGTAACACCAGAGAGCAATTACAAGGAGAATGTAGTCATGAATACCACTGAACTTTAAAATATTGTTTCTAGATGCATTAGGTTTTACCCAAAGAGATATTAGTGCTCCACCTCCACATTAAAAGAATCACTTGAAAACTTGCAGCAACACATTTACAGTCCATTAGTATGCATTTTCAAATGCCATGCCTCCAATGCAACAGTCAAAACTCAGAATCAATCAGCCAAAGGGAATTATTCTACTCAGAAGTTATGTGAACAGAAAGTAGCAGAAAGCAGTAAAGCATAGAATAACTTTACACTGTAACTTACACACCTACATAGACTTGCTGGTGAATTAAGCAGCAACACACTCTGCACTAGAGAAGTGTCCATCCTCATCAAGCAGAAGACCAATGTTACCAATGGTCCTTTTCCCATCAATATATTTTAAAAAGCCCTTTTTCTAGTTCCCCACACCACTGACCAGCTTCAGTTCTGAGGTCTGATCACCTAAATGTTCTCCCTGCAATGGCAAACAACATCTCTGTAATCCTCCCACACTCACAGAATCACATAATGGACCAGGTTGGAAGGGACCTCAAGGATCATGAAGCTCCAACTCCCCCACCACAAGCAGGGCCACCAACCTCCACATTTAATACCAGCTCAGGCTGCCCAGGGCCCCATCCAACCTGGCCTTGAACATCTCCAGGGATGGACAGGGCATAAACCTCAATGTTTCAAAGCAACAAACTTACAAGCACCACTCCCCATTGGTTCCCCTAGAACCTGTACCAAGAAATTACCATCAAGCCATTTTTAGGACCCTCCTGGACCTGTTTTATACCAGCTGTGTGGTATTCACCCTTAACATCTGGCAAGTTGAATTCTTCGTAAGGACAAGAGCACCTGATGCACAGGTACCTCTCAGGTCCTTAAGGAATACATCATCAGTGTCATCATTGCAGAAGGGTGGCCTATGGTAGATGACACTTCACTTCCTCTCCCACAACTGCTCTGCCTGTCACTGATGGTCAGTAAACAGTCCATCATGACACAACAGGCACAGGGCTCTTCCCAACACATTTTGCTAATGCCAATGACACTGCAGCTATGGGACAGTGCCAAGACTTCCAGCTGCTCTACCTACTTCCACCTACTGTGCGAATTGTTGTATAAGTGTTTCAAATGTGCTTCACTGTACCGAGAACTCATGGAAATGTCAGTAACACACAATCCCTAAAATTCTGCAGTCTTCTCCCACAGTTTATCACCAGTGAGCCTGGTTTTATTTCTTTTCATGCTTCAAATCACATGCACCCTTCATCCTCCTTCAAAACCAGCGCCATTGCCTCCCCACGCCCAACACAGCCATGTTTTGGTCACCATGGGACATTCTAACGGTCACAACTGCCACGGCTTTCTGATGTCACAAACCACCTCCCTGACAACCGCTATAAATACGGGGACCCTGACAACAGAACATCAGTCCTTAGTCGACTCGCGACTTGGTGACAGACTTCTGGCCCAAGGAGCAATTCACAAAGTCCCTTTCTACCTTTTTTGTTGTCCCTCGTGGAGGAGGATGGATCCTCCTCCACCAAAGAAGCCGCGGCTTCAGGGGAGCAGCAGCAAACCTGAGCCGATGGATGTCGATCCACCAGAGAGCAGCGTCGAGCCCATGGAGGTGGACATCCCTCTGGAGGAGGAACCCATGGAGGTGGATCCACCTCCATCGAGGCAGGGCAGGCACCACAACATCGTGTCTGCCTGGCGACGCTGCTACCTCCATCGGCGGCGCACCAGGGGCTCTCCATTTCCATCTTGGCGTTGAAATGGCACCATCCGCCAGAGAGCCCCTGCGCCAGCTGCTGCTCCCTGCCGCCCTTTCTTCCCCGCCCTCCATCCTCAGCCTTCCCCAAGACCTCTCACCTCTTCTTCCCCTAACTCTGAGGAGACGGGAAGGACTGGCACTGCTGTCCTACAACTGCTGCGCCGGGACAAGACAAGGAGTCCAACAGATGGCTTTCAGCTTCCTGCAGCCTCCAGCTGAGCCCTGACAAGAGGGCAGGACTGGGACTGGTGTCCTCTCAGCTGCTGCACCACCACAGCACGAGGAGTCCAGCGGACGGCCCCGAGCTCCCTGCGGCCTCCAGGCGCTGGCACAGAAGCTACAGAGGCGGCTGTTCCTTTGGAGAAGCAGAGGACTTGGCTTTGGACGGGAAGAAGGGCTCAAGGGCAGCATGAAGGTCCACCGCAGTTGCTCCACTGGGACTTTTGTTTCAACACTGGGCCACAACCGATTTAAAAGGACAACACAAAGTAATAGCAATAAAAGCAAGCAATTTATGATAAAAGCAAAACCTGTCCATGCCTCTCCTTGTGGGTACTTGACGGTCTGACCGAGGCACAGAAGACCAAGGGGGGATGGAGGGAGGCAAGGAGCTCCCAGTATGGCCCCCGCCCAGCATGGAGCCACCAATGTGTGGCTGGGTGGGCCTTGGGCTGCAGAACCTCAGCGTCTTTTCACACACCTTGCCCTCAGACCCTTCCCCACCTTTGGAGCCCTTGTTTGGCTGCTCTCTAATAGCTTTTATGACCTTCTTATATTGTGGTGCCCAAAACAGCATGCCCTGCTCAAGTTGAGGTCACAGCATCACAGAGCAGAGACAGCCCCTTCTCTTGTTTCTGCTGTAGCTCCTGGTTAGAGCTGTGTAGATGTTGTGAACCACTCTCAAGGTCCAGGTAGTCTCTTGCAACCCTGCACAGCCTCCAGGCCACTCAGCCCTGTATCCCAGAGGTGGGGTATAGTCTTATGTGGACAGAGTGTAGCCAAGCCAATAACCATGACAATCTATGTAGCCCATTGCATCAAAGTAGGCAGCATGGCTCCAGTCACGCTCCTAGAAACCAAACTTATGTAAATAAATTATTCCACTGATTGTAGAGACTGACTTAATGCACAGTCGGCGGTGTGCTATGAATGCAGATTTGCTGCACTAATGAATCAAAAGCAAACTCAACAGCTGCTCAGCAAATCTATGCACACAGAAGCACTCCTTCCTTCTTTCACTGTAACCCTTCTGCTTGGCCTTGATCAGCTGCATACAGAGCTGAGCACAGTTTCCAGAGACACAGCAAACCAAATTGCTGGCTCAATCCTCTGCTTTGAAAAGTGGGAAAATTAAATGTGACCGTCTGATTTACAGTAATGCTCCCTGTGTATGCGTGCTCTCTGAGCTTCTACATCCTGCATGGAGATGAGCTGGAGCAGAGGGGCTTGGGATGCCCTTTTGAGGGTTGGCACACAGGATGGTTGGGAATTTGCACCATATTTCCAAATGGCTGAGCTGTGATTGATCAATGTTAAGGTCTATTTGTGGGGGAGTCCTTCAGGTCTCACACCAAACCATCCTACCAGCTGCTTGTGGCTGCTGGGCTGAGCGTGCCAACACCACATGGCTCAGGTTCAGTGTGGGAAGTGTAAATGTCAGTCCATGGGGGCTCAACCCCTCAATGGCCACTCAGGGTCACCAAGGACCGTATCCATCGAAACCATTAACAGAGCAGCGTTTACTTCAGAAGAACCTTCTGTGGGTGCATGGAAAGTTACCTTTAGAACAGTTTTTTACCTTTTTCTTTGCTGGTTTCTTCTTTTATTTTGTACCATGTGTAAAAGTAGTGTCTACTGAAAATAATTGCATAGCTTGTATAATTTGTTCGGAAATCTCCACAAAATAAGTCCAAGAAGAAGGAACTTTAAAAAATTTAAAAAGGAATGAAATCAATGCCTTGAAGATAAATGTAACCGAAAAAAAGTGCAAGACAAAATCATTACTCAAGGAAGACAAGGCAAATTATTATTGCTTTGATGCGTACAGAAAAGCATCTTGATAACTACAAGGAAAACCGAGGTATTGCTGTTATCACTGAAGAATATGATATCAAAAGAGAACTTTGCCCCTGCATTCTGAAACCTTGAATAGTAGTGATTTGATTGAGCTGACCTCAAAAGAGGGTGACTGTGCCCTGGACCAGAAAGACACAGGATCTGATGAATGCACAATCAAAGGTGCAGCTCTGGGAGAGCTCCCCAAGGGCAGAGCCCCGCAGCTCCACACAATGTCATCAAGCAGATAACTACAGACCTGTGAAGTCAAGGGGATGCAGATATTTCTGCATGTCCAACCAAGGTATCAGCTTTGGCATAACAAGTTGCTAACATAATTTGAAGATGGTAAGGCAAGGAAAGCCAAATACCAAGAGTAAAATCCACAGTAAAACAAAGTATTCATACAGATCTATTTAAAGGTGATAGAGAATCTAAAGGGAGGTTATAGAGAAGATGGGAGAGAGATTTTTCTCAGAGGTGCACAGAGAAAGCGCAAGAAGCGACAGTCACAGCTTGCAAGAGGAAACTCATTGGACGTAGAATACTTACAGCAGTAGGGCATGACTGGAACTTGTCCCACAGAGCCTGTGACTTCTCCATTGTAGAGACTGTCAGAAGTGGACAGGTTGAGGTCTGCAGCAATCTGATCTCATCTCAAAACTGGCCCAACTTCAATATGGAGGTAGGGTGAGAGGCCTCCAGAAGTCCCTTTCTGACCTAAATTAGTCTGTGAACTGCTTTAGACGGATGGAGAGAAACAGCGAATCCAATGTGCATGTTCAGGTATCCAGTTTTCCCTAAATACTTTCCAGGACACCAGATCTCTTGATTAAATTAGACCAGCTTTAACAAAAAAGAGGCCCAGGCACAAGGACCTCACATACCCAATGAGCTCAAGCATCTTACCTTGAACTGCAACCTGCTGCTTTGGGCTCAGCATTTCCTGCAGCCCCTTCCTCTCATCTGAAGCCTTGGGAGCTGCAGGGCCCAGATGCTCTCAGCATGGCCCCACCTGGCTCCATGCACCTGGAGCATCCAGCACAGTGGTTGTAAGGGGATGGGACAGAAGCTGTCAGTTTCTATACAGTAATTCATATAAGGAAAGGAGCTACATCTCTGTTTTGGCACCGGATGTGCTAGTGGGCATCCAGACCTCACAGCTCACTTGTATATCCAGGGAGTGAAACACTTGCTGGTATAATCAGCCCCCCTGCCTCTTTACAAAACGCTGCTCACAAAATGTTTCCTGTGGTCAAATAGCAGCCAAACATTCTAAAACATCAACCATCCATCATATTCAAACGTTTCCAAAATAAAAGGTAAACTAAAAAATATTGAAAAAAAATTACGCAGCTTCAGCGGTGAGAAACAGTATTATTCAATATGTCCCATTCCTCAGAGCAGGGGAGGGGTAGGATTATTATTTCTCACACAAACATAAAGATGGAGAGACACAGAGAAGGACTAATATCTTACTGGGTCAGTCTGCTTCCCTCAGCAAACAACCCTTCACCTTCTCTATGCTCCTGCCCAGGTTCCCCTCACTCCCTGCACTGTGAATGCCTTATCTCAGCCATCCTAGCCCAGCTCTGGTACCCCTTTCATGCAGGCACAAGCCATTTCAGGGCCACTTTTCACTGCCTGAGGTTAGGCCAGGAAAAGAAAAGAGGAGAGGAAAATGAAACAGAACAATCCTCCTTCCATTGCCAGCCCATAATTGCACAAGGCTACCGAGGTCCAGGTTTGCCCCTTGCCATCTGGGTTCTCTCCCAGCCAGCAGCAGACTGGCTCAACCCCTGCCCACTGCCAGCCACAGCCCGCTGCCAAACACAACCGAGCTCAGGTGCTTGGGTGAATTTTGCTGTTCTTTTTATTTCAGCTTTTGCTCAAAAGCTGGAGAATAGTGAGGGAAGCACTGGAGAATGGCAAGGGGGAACTGGGACGTGATGAAGCACTGCCCCAAGAGATCTTGCTGTCCAGACCATGGTATGCTTTATCATATATTTAGGATCGCTCTTCAGTTCCAATACATTTAAGATTGGAGGGAAGCCAAATAGAGGGTCTAGGGTTGTCTTCCCAGCTCTTTCCTTGTGAAAGCAATTTCCTTTATTGGCATCTTCAAAGCAAAAGTAATCTTTCTGAGGGAGATTTGGCAAAAACATGGAAGATTTTTATAGCAATGGGGCCAAAGGTTTATAAAACTCCATTGCAGGGACTGCATTTCGAGGTAATAGGTAGCTCTACACTTACAGAATTAATAGAAGGAAAGCAACCTGGGTTTTCAGTAAAGTGAATGGCAGAAACCTTTGTTTGATTTTCAAAATCGATTTTCACCAGTGCTTTCCCTTCCTAATGCTCACACATCAACACCAAAATGAGACAGGGTTTGGAAAACAGGCATTTCAGAAGGCTTGCAATGATTTAAAGCAAAGAATAGCACTGAAACCTCATTCTTGCTTACACACCAAACCACATAATGTTAAAACTCCCACCATTAGCATCTGGATATGGAGACTATTCAGAATGACAGCCCAGTGGTTTTTCCTGTGAGTCCTTTCATGTTTAGCAAAGAGCTGGAGAAACGAGCAACAAAAGGAAGAACAAGGTTGTGCAGAGTCTAACATCTCTAACCAAGCAGAGCAAATTAATATCAGCAGAAAATGAAATAACAGTCCTGTATACAGGAGGCTCAGCAGAGCCCTCCCAGTGCAGATGAGGGTCCCCATGTTTTCCGATGGAATCAGCTCATTCCCTGACCGTGTGTGATGGAAGCCAGGCTGAGCTGTCAGCCAGCTTGTTTTAAAGCCAACAAATGTTCCCATCTCCAGTTGTTGTTCACACCTGCAATTGCAGGTGTATTCAAAATGGAAAACAGGCAGATGATGGCAGAAGGGTTTTATGTCTTAGCACTACACGCTGTGGGGACCACGAAGCTGGGACAGGATGTGAACAACTCTTGGCAACTGCATCTCATGTAGGAAGTCAAGGCCCACTTTCCCTCTGGACAAGGGAAACTGCTGGATTTGTAAAATGCTATTGCTGATATTCTTTAAAAATAAAACCAAGCCATTTTCTGCCTTGGCCATCGTTTAATCAGTACATTTAGTTGAAAGGAGCAAAACTGTAGCTAGAAGAACTTTTCCTGCAGGCAGTGGTTCCATTGTTAACTACATTGATTAGTTCACTGTTAGCATCTCCTTCTCTCCTGATGTGACTGAAGGGGTCAGTGCTTCAGTGACAGTGGCATCAGTGGAACCAGGCATGCACAAAGCGTGGTATGAGATACTATGGCGCACCAGGCAGCCTACACCTTACCTCCTATCTAATTAGACTTACCTTGATGTTTCTTGTGAGCCACACACCATCACACACCTGGGGACATTTGCTCTGTGCACATCTTTTAAACCTGATGCAGTCACACTGTTTCAAAATACACTCACGTTTTGCTTTGGGTGGAAGTCAGCATCTCCGAAGTTTTTATGTCTGTTAGACTCCTTACCTGGCTGTGGAGCCAAGGAAAACAAAGCCCTTATTCCAAAGTGGTTTGGCAGAACCCCAAGCTGCCTGCTGTGATGTGCTCATACCAACCCAAAGGAGTCTCAGTGCAGAAAAGCAGATTCGACTGCTTCCATCTCATCATCCATTTTTATCTCCAGCAGAAAGCTAAAGGTCAGTTTAGGCACCAGTTTTAGGTTAATGCTTCCTCAAAGGAAGAATTGCATCAGGGAAGAGTGGGCTTTTGCTCATTTAAAGGACATTAAAATCTGTAATAACTTGAGACTGGAAGGTAATTGAGGTAGAGTAGTGATGACATTTGAGGCACCCAGATTGATTAGATCAGACTGTTCCCGCTTGCTCAGATTCCCCCCCTTCCTTCCCAACCCTCTTGATGTTTTTCTGCGTGTTCCTGCAAACACACCACACAAATCATCCTTTCAAAGTTGCTGCTACCTTGATTAAAAAAACACACACAGAATAAAGGTGCTTTACAATTTCCACTGCTGTGGCTGCTGCTCGTACGCCAGAAGTTTGTTCCTACTGTGTCAGCTCATACAACAGCTCGGCCTTATCTACACAGCACAGAGATTTGAACAGGTTTAAGAGAGCATTCAGAAATTTACATTCTGTTTACCAGCCGGTCGCCTCCTGTGCTTCTATGCACACAGCGTGCACTGTGCTGCAAACAAACACGGCCCCTCCTGCTCACACACGCATTGCTCCAAATGGAAGGACATAAATTAAGGCCAAATGCTGACCCAAGGCGGCCTGCTGGAAATGCTGTGGCACTGGATAGAGAAGGAAGAGGAAAGGGTTTTAGGTTAGGTTTCCTGCAGTGGATGGGGAGGTGAGGTTGTAAGAAAAATTGGATTGCTGTCACCTGATGAGCCGCATTCTCACAGCACTTGCAAAGGGAGTTGGAGGTGTCAACACACACGGTGAAGTTTGGAAAGGTTTGGGAGCAAATTCCAAAGCCATGAAGTTGTGGCCTTTGCGATGACAGCAGCAAAAGCAGCCCATGTCTCTGTCATCAGGGATCCCTCCAGCACATGTCCACCATGGCTAATGCTTCCCAGGATAACACACACAGACTTGAGCTTGCCAGATAACCCTACAGAAAGTACCCTAAAAGCTATTTACGTATCTAGATATTCACAGAAGCATTTCTATATATGCATTTATACATATTTATATAAGTAGACTCTATAAGCCATATATATATGTCTGCCCTATATAAAGTTCTCTATGTGACTGATACAAGATTTGTTAGTCACAAAAGTTAATTTTTGGAGAAAAATCAGCCTGGATTTCCCACAAGTGAAGGTGCCGGGAACATTAGAATGATATTTTATCCAAGGGAGCATGAAGAAAGCCAGGCTGGTGGAGCATCCTATGCAACAGCTTTCCCTTCACCATCAGTGTGTCAGATAGGAGGGCTGGGGGCAGCCCTGAAAACCAAAGCAAACTGCTTCCCAATGAAAGGCACCAAATGAGAATAGGAAAAAGCAGTTGATAAAGTTCAGTGCTTAATTGACTCCATCTGAGTTCATTAAAATAAATAAAGAATAAACCTGCAACTTCTTTTAAAAGGCCACCCCTGGGCTCAGAGGGTGCACTGTGTCCTTAGTGCTTCCTCAGAGCTGCAAAACCCCATCGAAGCACAAGGAAATTGTGACTATTTTCATCCTGAGTGATCCCCCTACTGCACTCACGTTCCCAAGACAAAACGTTCCCGTCTGCCTCCCCCTGCATGCAAAGACTTGCCGCTGCTCACACAGCTTCAGTGCTCAGTCCTCAGTGGGATACCTGTTTTGAAAGTGGAGGATGAAGAAGTCCAAGAGCCAGCAGCAGCACTTTGGCAACAGCACTATTTTCCATGGAGTGATGTGTACAAAATCCTGACCTCATCCCACGTGCTTTCAGACCAAGAGCTGTTACAGTGTCTGGGATGGACAGGGATCCATTCTCTTTCAACAAGCTGCATCTGCTTTTCATTCTCACAGGCTCACACACAGTTGGAGTGTCTTTATAACCTGGACTTATCACTCCCAAGCTGCAGTTTCCAAAATTAGTCTCCAAACTTGCAGAGCTGATTCATGTAAGCAACAGCAGCAGTAGGAGTCTGCCAGTGAGAATTATCTGCATGCTTACAGCCAGAGCTCAGCTTTGACTTTGTTCTCACTCACTGCTTGATATTTTTGCAGCTATTTTGCTTAACAAGGTGGGGAACGGAGTCTGTTTGCATTGGGCACTGCACTGCACAACAGGCAGAGGGTAGGGACAGAGGCAATGTAAAATCACACTTTTCTCCCATGGACCCAGAGAGTAGGGGATGGAAACTGCTGTAGTCCTGAAAAGCTCACCTCTCATTTGTGATACCCCACACTGTGGTACTGCATCAGAAAAGACCATTACAAACGTACACACCACTAGCATTTTTCCTACATAATTTGCCAATATCAGAGACAGTCCATGAGACGGGTGGCATCAATGGTCTATCTCCTAACGTTATTCAAACCTTACATCACACAGATGGAAGAAAACAAAAGAACTTTCCTGAGATACTAAGTCCACGGTGGATCTAAGAGCTGCCCTAAGCCTTTTCTACCACCCCACGTGTTTAGATACCAAGAGCGTTATGGTTAGCAACTTCTGGCTCTAACCATAGAAGGTTCTGTGTATTTCATCCACTCCCCTATGCAAGCCACACTTCCTTTCACAAATGTTTTAGAGGGAACCATTTATATACGCAATAAAAAAGCTATTTCACCACAATGCTGAAAAATCCATCTGGTTGCAGCTTATCTTACCAGTATATCATTTACAAGGCATTATATTAATAAAAGAGTACTAAATATTATATTGCTTCTGGCATGAAGAGTACATTGTAGGTGTTTATAAACACATTACTGAATGTTACAGACTTTTAAATAACCCCACTGACCTGCCCCATAAATGCTCCATAGCTATTGATTCACCAGACGTTAACACTTAATGGATAAACTTTTACAAGCCAATAATAAACATTCTCTGCAAGAAGTATGACATTCTCCCAAACACACTCAGAGATGACTTAGAAAACAAAAGCTCAATAAAACACAAGAAAAAACATAAGCCAATTCTGTAAAATTAAAGTTATGTATCAGTTTACAAAAGTAAAATTGATACAGAACAGCTTTTCTTCCCCCCCTAAAAATATTATTTATTATATTTTCATCATTTTCAAACGTTGAACTTGACCAAAGAGGGAGGACCTGCAATGGCCAACCCAGATGGCTTAGGTGATTAATGTCCAGGAATAGGCATGAAGAATTAATTCTGTTCCTTCTCTGGGCCATCAAGCTAACTTCATCAATGGAGAAAACAGACCTGTTTGTCCCAGCCTGATTCACCTTCTGGAGAGGTCTTTTTCTCTCCATCCAGGTAATAAGACCAATCCCATTTTTGACATCTGCTTTTAAACAATACCTGCATATCAGCACAGTGTGTGGCGCTTGAAGGTTTAACCTTAGCAAATGAGAGCAGCTGTACTCGAAGGCAGTGATGGAGCTGGATGACATCACTGTGGATTCACACCATACACACGCCAAGTGCAACACTGTGGTGAGGAGCTCACTTTGGCATCAACTTTTGCCTCCTATCTGCTTGCCTGGAACAACAGTACATGTGTGAGCAAATGCTGTTGGGGAGTTTTCTTCTTATCAATGAAAAAAGCAAAGTATTTGCAAAAGAAAACATGCATAGAGAAATAAATGTGCTTTGAAGGTAGATTATAAACAAGAGCCACATCATCCTTCTGGTTTATTTTTAGCATGGCTAATTAATGATATAAAACAAATTAGTTCTTACCGCTTGGGTTGTATGAGCGTAGCAAGACACGGCTCTCCTGGCGCTAAGCTGTGAATCTCAATGCACTCGTGCTTGCATTGAGGGAATAAAGTGGTCTTTGGTGTAGAGGATCCCTGTCTGCTTCCTTGCCTGCAGCCTCCTGCTTACACAGACTGCCTTGGATGCCAAGCACTGCCACGTGGCTGTGGATGAATGAGCATGGCAGCCTGCTGGTGGATGTGTGAAAATATTTGCTACTGACATCGCATCCTACATTCAAGTTTGGCACACAACACCTGCACACAAAATACCCGCCTATAGAAAGCACCAGAAAAACGTGTTTAACGTTAGCAATGTCAACATTAGCAACGCAGCACTTGAACACCAAGGAAACAAGGCAGTAATATCCGTTAGATAGAAAACATTGCAAGAACGTGTTCAGTTCTAACTTGCACTTCTCAGCCTGTAATTTTGTACATTGGCTTTTTGAGAGGGCTGTCTCAAAAGCTGCAGCTAGATTGAAATGTTGGGTGCATTCCCTTTGCTGCTGTTGAGCCACTTCTGAACGGCGTTCATGAAATCAAGCCAGCTGCCCATCAATGTGACAAGCTATCTCGTGTCTTCCCATGCCACCACCCGCTGTTCCTAATAGTACTGCTTGCAATACATCGTCCCCTGTCTGTGCAAAGAAAAGGCACGAGCACGAGAGTCTCTTAGTAAAACATTAATCTCAGATCACAGATTTATTTTATGGATTTGCAACACAGCCCATATTACAAACATTGTCTGGGAACATTTACAAGAATAAATAAGATGGACTCGCAGTTGTAAAAAAAAGATTACACTTCACTGTAATGTACAGTCAAAAAATATATCTGATATTCATTGACTTGACATTATTTACCTTCCTTCTTTTAAGCTAGAAAGAAAAGACACTGAATGCACAGTGTTGAGATTTCTGTATTTATATTTTTTTCCTTTTTTTTATTTTTTCGTACGTGCTTTATCTATCAAACATCCAAACTGTACAAGTGAGTTTCACCAGTAATCCATAAAGGCCAAAGGAGGGGGAGATGGGGGCAGTATCTCAACAGCAGAGACGCGCTGACGCAGCACTGTGGGGCACCGGGCAGGGTCCTGCTCACCCCAGCACAGCTGCAGCATCGCTGACTGCAGCAGTAACAGCTCTGGCAACAAGTGATGCTACAGCATTTCAATTTCAACAGGATTGGCGCAGGGGGGGGAAGGAGATGAAATCAACGTGGGAGTGAATTCTGTCAGCGCGCTCAGTCAGTATGGGTTAAATGTGGCAAGGGTAGAGCTGCAGCTTTTGCACTGAAGCATGGCATGAGTGCTGGAGACCTAAGAACAGGCTACAGAGGTGAGGAGGGTCATGCCAGTTCTGCTCCATATGCATTGAACTCCTGCATTGGAAGCGTTTGAGCTAGTTCAGCAATGCCAACCACCACCAGGTGCCCTGGGGAGGCTTTCTGAATAGCTAAACTCATGAGGTGCCCAGCAAAGGATGAAGTGCTCACAGAAGGAGGTACACCTCCACAGAGCCACCTGCTCAAGCACCTCACCAAGTCCCCCAAACAGCTGTGTTCCAGGGTAACAGATCTCCCTTACAAAACCTCCATGGAAACATCATTTGCAATAAGTGCTTCCACTACAGTGACCCCATTGGAAACCTGTACAGAACAGACCAAGACTGGTCCCAAAGGTCACACCTATAGCATATATCACGCCACAACAAGAAGCAAACCTCACTTCCAACAGTGTGAACTGGCTCATGGCCATGCAGCTTAGAATCAGCTCACGGTTCACAAGAAAAATGTTTTCCTTTTCTTTTTTCTTTTTTTTTTTTTCCCTTCCCAAATAAATACTATGGGAACACCAGCATCTACCATCCAGTCTGCTGCACAGTTCTGTTTCTTAAGGCGTAGGTTGAAACCAGAGAACAGGGGTGGACACTCTGCTAGATGCACTGGGACAAGGATGGAAAGATCAGGTTTTCACAGCTGTGCTACTCTGACATGACGCTGTAGGTAATTCTTAGTGCAGTGCATTGTTTATAAGGGAGGCTTTAAAAATCCTTTAACGCAGAAAATAAAGATTACAGACCCGAGGACACTGATAGTCTCTCCATCAAACTCAGAGCCACCAGGATTTGGCCTTGGTGTATGAAAACACATGAATGTACTCGACTGCTACACTCAGCTGTAGGTTCTTCAGGTATGTCTATGAGGAGGAGGGTGACTGATACTTGTCCAAGTCAATAAACAGGTACTACATGATGCATTTTCCTAGCATCCCTCGCCAAAACTGCAGAAAGTGTGCTTTGCCTCTATGCTGTTGGATGGCCCGCAATGGAGGAAGAGCTACAGGGAACTGGGGACAGGGGAAGGAAGGGCACTTGCATTTAAATTGTATAGCATGTATGTATGGCTATAGGAGACTGCAATCTAAGTAAGTATGAATGTAGGAGGGTTAACAGAATCCTCGTTACTCTCTTCTGTATAGCAAACCTTAATTAGCTCGCTCCCTCAGTTTCTGCTCCTAGAAAGGTCTGTGCAGGGAAGGTGCAGTAATTGGCTCTACCACTTCCTGGTCTTCAAGGACATATATTGAGCTTCACGCTCATAGGCAGAGGTCATCCTAAAGCACTTTAATCACAAGGTCCCATCTGTGTTTCTAACAAGCTGGAGTGAACTTTGTACACTTAGGGAAGAACCTCAAATTAGAACACAGCAGAATCAAACCAAGTTCTTGAGATGCCCTTTGCAATGACTAAAAGTGAACTGAGCTACCAATGTGATACTGTTTATACTTATTATAGGACAACGTTTTCCAAGTGCAACATTTGCACTGAACCGCAAATGCAGGAATATGCCAGGACTGTACAATGTGTGACAGACAGAGGCACCGCAGATCTGAAGGTTCCTCTCAAGGTAATCTTTTATCTTTGTTCCTCGAGATTTATTCCCTCTGTTACACTGCCTGCTCCCCCTCTAGGGAGTTCTGCAGAGTGGAATGTGTTGCTACCTGTTTTTTTATGATCCTGGCACAAACTCAGAAGAGTGGGAAAGACGTAAGTAAATCCCTGCAAGAATAAGAGACAGAACAAAGTGGAAGTTTCTCACATGTCTCAGGACACCATTTAATCCTCCTCCACTGTTTGCTTTTCTCCCAAAGGAGATTCCTTATCCTTTCTTTCTCTTCCAGACAGCAACAGGTTCAGTTGCTTTCAGAACAACTCGCTGATGGGAGCCTCTCTCCTCCCTTGGCCCAAAGGACACCAAGAGCAGTGTACCCACAGCACCTGGCCTGAGATTGCCAGGGGAAATCCAACCAACTACTCCTAAAGGACCCATCCATGCAAATGACATGGAAAAACAACTCTACCATCTGCAGGCTTAGATCTGTCGCTGGGGGGTCTTGCATTGCCACTGGACATCTTCACAGAGAGTTCACAGATCCAGAATAAAAGGTAGGAAAACTGAGGGGGAGTAACTAGTGCATCAATAAAACTAGCTGGAGCTTACTAAGTACAGCAGCATTACAGGCAACTTTGCTAATGAATTTCAATCATGAACTGAAATGTCTCCTACAAACCACAGCCCAGAGACTCCCCTGGTCAGAGAACACCAGTTATTTCAGTCTACTAAATAAAACCACCAATTCCCATCTGCTTGTTTGCCACCAGTGGTCCCTACCTTCACACTGACATTGTACTCCCAATGTTTCCTTCACATTAACAAACAAGTATCTCAGGTCCATCTACAGGAGGTCAACTACCATTTTCTTTACAGGCCATTGTTTGGAGGGGGGAGGGAGAGGGCAGAAATATCAAAAGATGGCAGCAAAGGATGCAGTTTTCACAGAGATAACAAATATATATAAATATATACTGTCAAGACCTACTGTACATTGTAGGGATTTTGGTCTATCTCTTTCCAGCTGACAGCTCAGGTTCCTCCTTCTCCAGCATCCAACCAGAGGTACCTCTGGTATTCTTTGCTTCAGGTACATCCCTTAATAATTCAAGATGTTATTTGCCCTGTGTATGACACAGTCCCTGTACTCTTACTCTTCTTTATTTATTTCTGGTTTTCTGAGCTTCAGATTACACCTCTGACCAATATTACACCGTCAACAAACAATTCTCACCCAATCCTGAAGGATGTCAGAATGGGAATGTTTTCATCATGACTATTCAAATACTGTCAAATATCATATTTACACAGCCTAAAACCCGGTCACCGAGGACTTCCTCTTTTCTACCTTACTTTCTTGCTCCCCAACAGCAGCAGGCAATACTTAGGTTGGAAAGCTTGTCCTGATTGTCAGTCTTCTCGAGAATGAGAAAGCCTCCTTTATTACCTCTAAATTTCTCTCTCAGAGAAAGCAGACCCAACATCCACAGTCTTGCTTCAAACACATTACCTATGTTGCTACAGGCTCCTCTCTACAGTTTAAACAACCTCAAGGTAAGGAGGTTATTTACAGCAAGCTCTTTTCTCTTTATCATTAATTCACATTCAACATATATGCATTGTGCAGTAAAAAACAGTGCAAGGATCCCTGAGCCAATACAGACCAGAGCTGGGTTCCCAAAAATCAATGTACCTGTGTGGTGATGGAACAGTTTGGACCACAACCAACATCACCCATAGTGTTTGCTGAGCACCCATCCACACCGGCTGTAGGCTGAACATCACCAGAAGGCTGAAACACAGACCTGAGCTGGCACACATTCAGTCATGGCTAACAGTTGTGCTGTATGAAACAGCACGATTTGCACTGAACTTGTTCTTTGCAAATACAAGGTAAAATGTAGCTTACAGTCCTTTGACTGAAATTTATGCTATCACTTTGCATTTGCAGAGGGCTAAAAGCATGTGGTGTGTTACTGCGGGCCAGCTGCTGCTTGCACCTGACCCTGTACTAGCATGTCTCATACCATGAAAATACATTTAAACCTACCTCAGGACCTTAAACAACTTCACTGCAAGAGCTCTTCTATTCAACTCACCCAACACCTGCTTCTCTCCATGTATACATCCCTCCTATCAACTGACTGCTGGCTTTGTAATCCACTTTCCTTCATGCTACTGCTTAGCCTGAAACTACCTTCTACCCTTCTTGGTTACACTGTCATTTATTCTACCTCTCTATTCCTTTTATCCTGGCTATTAACTTGAGTGCCTGAAAAAGTCTTTCAGTAACTCCCGAAAGTGACCTATGGGTATGCTAGTTTCCATGCAAAATTAACAGAATGCTAAACACTAATTAATATTTCCATAGCATCCATTGGGAGTCATTCCCTCTGGCTTTCTGGAGTTAGTGAAGCCATGAACATTTTGCTGGTAGTTTCTTCTCACCTTGGCAATTGCAAAATCCCACCCTGGGATCAGGATTTTCTCTCTCCTCTTCTTTGCAAATGGCCCCCAAGCAAACCACCTGTAATTCAAACAGTAACATTATCCCTTCCTTCTCATATCTCATTGTTTCGCTTTGCCTCTTATTCTACAGCAGGGTTGTCTGTGCAGCTTAGCAGCAACAGATAAGAAAAAGATAAAACAATTAATTTTGTGAAATGGCAGACATTCACCTGCAGCCCCAGTGTGAACTAATGTAGATCCTGTGATTTCTTGCAGAAAGTTGGGGCCCAACCTGACACACAGCAGAGGCTCCTGTGAGGGGGTTCCCACTGACGCTTTCTGGCACAACTGACTGAGACCTTCAAGGTATTCACTTGGAAGAAGCCAAGAATCCAAAGCTTCTCAGAAAGAACATGAGCTCGGTGGTTCAGCATCCTATGCAGACCTCCCATCTGCTCAGCAGGAAAGAATCAGTTTCCAAATAAAGAGCCTGGTCCGACTGCTGCAGGTCGTGACAGACATGACAACCTTTTTGTTAGGTACAGCTATATCTGAGTCAATAACTGTTCCAATCAGATTCAATTGTCAAGACAAAGATATAATTATCAAGAAAAGAATGACCATGAAGCAGATGCGCCTTCTGAATTTATATATGGAACTGGTAACTTTTAGTTAAGTTTCTGTTGCTCCCTATGTGAGGCATTGACACGACTGAGCTCCCAGCAGCTTCTGAGCATTTACTGGAGGATGGAATACTATGAAATGGTAAGGAAGTGGAATTTCCTTAACTCTTCCCTTACCTGTCCAGCTTTAAGCAAGTCTACGTTTGAAGAAACCTACATCACCTAGAATCTAATTTACACACTGAACTATCTTGGATGCCTGTGCTCTCAGGATAAATAACTGCCTAAATCGAAATACTGAATGTTGTAAATCCTTGTTCATTTGAAAATAATCTCAGACATTATCCTGCAGACCTTAGTGATTAGCTCCTCAAACTCCTTCAGAGGAAAAATTTCTTAGCTTCTAAGAAGTCAGAGTGGGATCCAGAACCTGGGCAAAACCCTTCTGATGTTTGTTGCAAAGAAGAGGAGTTGCACAGGTGTTTCTGCACAGAACAAAACAAAAGCTGTTTTGCTTAAGATGGAAAGTTGCTGTGCTGGTTGAAGCCTTTTCTTAGCAGATGCCAGAACAGGTTTCTGTGTATGTCCATCACTCTTCCTGCAGCTTGGATGCGTTACCATTTTAAATTTGCAGGGGCTGGAAATCAGAATAAATCACTCAACGATGTCTGACTGTACAACAGATTGGGAACAGTGAGAAAAACCTGATCAAACTCAATTTTAAGATCACCTTCAGATTCGAAGCTCTTGAGCAGGAACCTCCTTTGTTCTTCATTTGCACAGTGCCTAGCCAGGCTCAGCAGGGACCTGTCAGGACTAGGGGTCCTAAGTTCTACAGCAATACAAATAATAAATAAAAAAAAATAATAATACATATTATATGATCAATAATACCTACTTTATACCCTGTTTTTCAAAGACAAACTGCATCCCAGCAAATACTTAAAAAATGTGGTAACACCGTTACCAAGGTTGCAAGACAAATGCAATTTGTTTGATGCAAATATTTAACTTCGGGGTTTAAGTGGCTGGGAAACTCATTCATATTGCTTCACCAGCACTGAAACAAACATGGACCAGAGAGATGTAACCAGTTCATTCACAGCCTTGGGAGAAACTGGGAGGAAACTCGTGGAATCCAAGATGTGAATCCACAGACAACTAACTCATCTCCACCATCTTCACGCTAAAAGGAACCAGATGTGGAAAGATATCCAGAGTTTTTTTGGTGTTGGCCTTTTCATTTGGAAGATAAAACAAAACCAGATAAGACAGGCAAACTGTAATGAAACGTTTCATAACTTCCCTATGGCTATCTCATTTTTCCCAAATGACTGCTGCATGAAATTCAGAAATTAAAGACTGGGGTTTGAGAACAAAATAGTAACTTTAAAAGGTGACATTTAGAAGAGATTTTCCTAAAGGTTCCATTCTTTCCCCACTCTTCAGCAAGGACGGCAAAAATACAATCCTAAAGAGCAGAGAAGAAGTCAGAGGGGATTAGAAAGTCCAGTCCTTCAGCCTGCCTCCCGTTTCGCTTATTTTTACAGTAGGTTATTTAAGAAGCTGTAGATGCTCCAATAGAAAGCAGGCAGCAGCAAACACAGGCATCATCTCTTCCTTCCAGCTCTTCTGTGCAGTCTCAGTCTTTTTCTCCAGGAAGGAGAGATTTTCCTTCCCACACTTGTTACTGCTTTCTAGTGTGGGACAGGGAAGAAGCGTCTGCCAGGGGTCGGGGTCTGCCATGTCGGAGGCTCTCCCCCCTCTGCTGGGCTAAAAGGAGCTCAAGTATTCCAGTGCAACCTCATATACAAATTTATACTGTTCCTGAAAGAGACAACAGAAGTCAGTGATATTAGGATAGAGATGAACTGTTTGGACATTCATTCTACAAGCTGCAAAACATGCCTCCTCTCTCTTTCGTACTGGTCTTAATGGTTCTGTCCATTTGACAGGACCAGGCAAACATGAATTGTATTTCTATGTGATCCTGAACAAGTATTATTAAGAATCGTCATAATCAACGGAAGAGAAACATGCTCTAGGAGACAGCTACCCAGTGGGCTATTCATTATTTGCTTCATGCCCTCATGACACATGTTGCTTTTGAGGAAAGAATTCAGCATGATCAGTTGGGATGTTTGAATTCAGGATGGTTTAATTTCTGTCTTGCAGGGAGCAAGGTCTGGGGTGCACTCTCCTCCCCCCATGATTTCAAGGCTTGTCACAGCAACAAGCGCTAGGCTGTATGCATACACAGGAAGACAAATCCTACCTGCTACCCATAGCTAAGGTGACAGCAGCTTAGGGTTTAACCTTCAGGGAGAAGGAGGTGTTGCCCACCTTACTGCCAGGGTGGCTGTTCCACATCTATTCCAGGAGAGAAGCAGTGGGACTGGAAGATTCTTCACACGTGCCAAAACAGGGCTAGCTTTAATCCTGCTGCATTTACGGTACGTTTGGTTTTGATTCATGCTGGGCTAAACCATACAACCATATACCTACTGTGAAGTCCCCATGTAGGCACCCTTAGGCTGGGTGGAGCAAAGTGCAGAAAAGAAGCTTACCAGTGACTCCACCATGTTGGACTTGTTATTCCGTAATGTTTTCACTATGTGGAACACGTCAATGATATTTTGCTGTTGAATCATTTCACACACACTGCAGATGGCACAGAAGGTGCCACTACGTCCCCCGCCGTTCCTGGGTACAGAAGAAAAGAGGCACCAGATGAAGCCAGGAGAGGGATGAAAGCACAGCTTACACATCAGCACGTACACCAAGAGAGGGGTGCATTCACCAGCCTGCTTGAGGAGGCTCATGTGTTTGTGAAAGCGCAGCTCTGAAGGGCAGCATGAGAGCTGGCAGTGCCTCAGCACAAGGGAAGGGCTAAGGCCATGCCTGGAAGCAGTAGAGAGGGAGCCCTGGGCACTGCCTTGCTTCTCCTTACTCCCCTGGGGAGGCTCACAGCAGAAAGCAGCAGAGCCTTTGGCTTCTCTTCACAACAGTCAGTAAAATCTCCAGGTCAGGTTGTTATAATGCAGCACAACATTCAACATGAAGTACCTTACAGATGTAATTTAACTTCATTTTCCCCAGCTGAAGCTTGGCAAACCACCAGATTTCCAGATCCATAATCAGTCTTCTGGATGTATTTCATGAAGTTACAGACAATTTCCAGCCCTACTTACAGGCAGTGGACCACAGTGCGGCCGTCTCTCCCATCGTACTGCTCCTGCCACTTCTCCAGCCTCCTGACCACCTTCAGCAGAGAGCGTTTGGATGGCGGGGTGTCCCGATACGCTGGCCAGCCAATGTACTGCAGGTGCTGAACTATGCGATAGCCATCCTGGGGCTGAAACAAAGAGCATTTGCAATGCTAAAGGCAATGGGGCAGGAATCAGAGAAAGGGTGAAGCACAGTACTGAACACACACACCATCCCCTCTTGATTTGGTATCAGTGAGAGTGTTCTGCACTCCGGATACATGATACAGCAGGGCAATTAGGAATCCCAATCGAGCTGGTAAATATTGCATTTGTGTTCAGAGACACCGCAGAGCAGCTGACAGATAGGGAGCAGTTGATACTACTCCAGCATATTTCCTATGATGTTGACAGTTTTACTGTTTCTACCAATTGATTAATTGTTCTGAAATATATACAGAAAAATGCATTCCATTTGAATCCAGATTTCCAGTTCATACCATCCACTTCCTACTTTCAGCCAAAAGGCTTTCACCAATATAGACTAATGCAATTAAATGTTAATTAAAAAAAGTAGCTACTACATTTCTGCAGTGGAATTTTGTTACTAGGTGAGCGATTCAGCACCTCAAAACCATGGTTGTGGTTCTGCCTCTTTCCGGTGCCAAAATGTATTTGTGAGGATAAACAAGGAGTGTGGCATTTCACTGCTCTTACCCTGGCCATGTTGCAGATCCGGAATATCCGGTTGATGATGTCTTCATCGATGTCTGCTGAAACAAACTCTACTTGAATTGGGCCATAGCAACAGGACGTCTTCTCTGGCCAGTACTGCATGCAGAGCTAGTGAGAATATCAAAAAGAAACAGAAGGCACCTTAATATTAACAAGGGAACGCACCATCAGTCTTGCATCACTTCAGATGGGCAGCCAGCACAAAATCCATAACCAATCCTCTGTTACACAATATGTTTGCTCAGAAAAGACCTCCTTCTCATTTCAGGGCACTTCTTGGTATTATAAGTCTAAAGACAAAAAGAAACCTATTTTAGAGGCTTCACTTTTCTATTTTTTTCTTTCTTTTTCAGTATGAAAACCATTGAATTCCAGGGTCTAAAGGTGAAGGAAAGGGGCAGAAAAAATCAAGTTCCTACATGGGTATGGAGTTAGAAAAGAACACTGAAAGATCAGCGCCTGCAGGTAAATGCAGTAGAATCACAGAAGTGTGGTGTTAACGAGGAAATGGCACATGCACCAACCAAATTAATCTTAATTCAAGCAAAGAGGAATTATTTCTTTCTGCAAAATGAACATTTTATGCTGATGCTACTGAATTCACAGCGTTCAAACCCCTACCATTCACACAAATTATGATCTAAGTATTTCAAACCCATCTGGAAATAGATCATGGCAAGAAAATATTTTGCATGAGATCTCATTAAGAGTTTCCGCTGAGATTGTATTTTTCTGGGTGTTTTTTTTTCCTCCTATTTTCAAGAGTAATTTTTGAGAAGTTCTGCAACCACCGGGTGCTCATTTGAACTTGATCTCGAGCTTTTCAAGTTCAATCACCGTCAGTAATAACGTCAAGTGTGTGCACAACACTGCATTAATTCTCTATTCCTGTTCTTCCTTTGATCATATGGGGCTGAAATTGGGTGGGATATTCATGTAATTTTATGCATCTTTGCCCTTGTTACTTTTTCAAGATTACAAAGCACACCAAGCCCACGTAAGCAAGTTCTCCTTTGAAGGTTGTCTTCACTCTTCATCCAGACTTTCAAGCAGCCTCCAGATCTCCTCTCAAAGCATTTGCCCAATGGGTGAGGAGATGGGGGCTGAGCTGTAGGAACCAACCCCAAGGTGCAGCGCAAAGAGCAGAAAGATTAAACTTAACTTTAAATTCATTTTTAATAAAGCAGGTCTGTGAATGATCACTCAGACTCACCTTTGTATGGTGCTTAAAATGGTCTGTTGTGTTCTCCAAAACATGCGTTGGTTTGCACTTTTCCCTGCTCACTTCCCTATCTGCTATTTTTATTAATCACATACTTATCTTTAACCACACCTTTTATATAAGCAGGTTTTGCCACTTGTGTTTTACTCCTGTAGATGAGCGAGGTGTTCCACCTAGGCACATAGATGTGGTATCTTCTGCACACAACCATACACTGACAGTTGTCATGCTTACAGTGTAGCACTTGGGCTAGGCAACGATGAGCAGCCAGATAACAACACTGCTGTACAATAACAGTGCAAGCGTAACGCTGTTACAAAGTCACACTTCCTCTTCAGCAATCTCACTTTCACAACTGCTATCAAACTTTCACACCTTGCCTCCAGAGCTCCTAAGATGCAAACTTTAAAGCTATCCTTAGCTTCCTGTGGTAGCTGGGTGCGTTTGGCACTGGCTGCAGACTCGAGGTAGGTGACACCGCACTGGAATGACTGTCAAAGTGACTTACTGCACTGCCAAATCTCCTCTCCTGTGATTACAAACTACCTGATAAGAACGGCAACTTTCAAGGGGAAAGAAACGCAGGTGAAGCCTTTGGCAGAAAGGCAGTCGGCAGCAGTAATGGGCTGAGGCTGATGGGTTTGTGCTTTCTAAGAACCAGGTGTGAGAAAAGATCCTTATGATGTTTTCAGCATATCACTGGGTTTTATTCTTCTGGAAATAATGGGTGAGCAGGCAGGCATGAAGTACATATGCCTGGGAGGAAACGGGAATGGGTTTGGGAGGAAAACTTAGGCCCACAGCAACAGCACACATAGATAGTTAATTGCTGTTAATCGCAGTAAGAATTAGTTGCTTCAGGAGTCAAGCATGTAGATGTGACCCTTGTTATTCCATAGTACCCCAAAACATGGCCTGTTACATTCCGGTTATCATTCTTTATTCCTTTTTATTTATTTGTCACAAGCAAATGGTGGCAGAAACCCACTGAAAACCTTCTGGACCTCAGAATAAAGCTGTGTGGCTGAGATGATGAAAAACCACTTACCTGTGCAGCATCCATCTCATTCAGCATCACTACGGAGGAGCAGTTATAATCAAACACCAGCCTCCAGAAGTCTGCTACGGTGTTAGGCAAAGGGTGCTGGGTTACAATAAAGGCAGCAGGTTGCTTGTGGCTCTAACAAAAGAATAAGATTAGTTAAAAAAAATAATAAAATAAAAATTCAATCAACTTTTATTCAAACGAATATTACACCCGGGAGGCTATGGCTAGGCAATGTGAGCCATTTAACCAGATTATACAAATCACATATCCTTCTCCTTGTTATCACTGTGCAATGAATGAATGTCTCATAATGGGATTCTTTTGCACCCAATGAAGACATTTCATTAAGGAAGTGTCACAAGAGCAGAGATTACCCAAATCAATTATTTATATTTTGAGACTCAGCAAATAATACTAATTCTACTATTACTACTATTACTACAACTATCAGTAATGTTAATAATGGGAAACAAAACAGCTTGAAGCAAAGGCTCTCCTTTCTGCTGCAGTGAACTCCAGAAACTAGAGGAGGGATTAGCCCTCATCTGCCATTGCTCCCCAATGGCATAATGCTACCCACGTGGCACATTTGGGTGACAGCCATCCTTTAACAGGACGTGGGAGTGTGTTCAGAGTGCACATTCAGCTTCCACTGCTATTCTTTTACACCAGAAGAGCCTTCTGCACTCAATTTCCCTAACCACGGAGGGGAGGAACTGTGGTCCCAACCTCTGCAGAGTTGGTGGTAATGAATCTTTGTGAGGCACTTTGAGATGAAAGGGCAGCAGCTCAAAACGTTATCTCTTTTCAACCACAGCAGGCAATGCTTAGATGAGCCTACAAATGCTCCCCGTCCTTTGTGCTGTACATCTGTGAAGCAGACTTGAATCAAAAGGTATAATTCTGGGTTTAAAAAAAAATATAAATCGGATTTTGGTTTTAAAGTAAAGAAATAAATAAATGCTCAAAGTATTAAGTTAGTGGCTGCAGGGGCTGCCTTTCTCCTATCAGATGTGGATGCAATGGGCCCATGGTGGGAGGGGTGCTGTGCATGCCCTGCACTACTCTGCAGGGTGGCTGCACCATGTTCTGGGGTGCACAGGTGATGGGAAGAGAAGTACAGAGAAAGAAAAGAAAGGCTGTTGGGAAGTGATTGGTCTGGAAGGGCTTCTCCTCTTTCTTTACACAAAACAAAAGTGGTTAGCAGGATTTTGTGTGGAAGGAGATGAGAGCTTTGAGGTAACAGGCCAATACATTGCCAGGCCTTAGGTAATGAGACAACTCATTGTGCTCCTGCAGATCTGCCAATGCACAAAACACATTTTAAACACAGAAAAATAAAAAGTTTCCTCGAGCACATTTGCAATAAAAACATCACAGTTTTGTGAAAACAAAATATATCTAAAATTAATTCTATGGCCATTTTTCTTTACCTCTGAAATGCAGCAGTATCACTATTCCCCAAAACCTGAAAGAGTAGGTGATGTTAACACAGCCTGACTCTATTCAACTTTGCTGGGGAAAAAATGATGATGCTTCTCCCCAGATCATATTTACATATACTCCAATTGCAGTAATTAGCAGTTCTAAAGGCACCTCTGTCCAAAAGCACCTTAGGTACTACAGTAAAAAGAAACCACCAACATAATTCACCCACTACAAATGCCCTGTGCTGTGAGTCCATAAACAAAGCAAGGAAAAATGCCTTCAGACAGATTCACATCAGCTTAGCTCATGTCCTTCCTCCCTAAAGCTTCTTGCACATCTGATCCCATATTCCTAACTGCAGTAGCTCAGATAAATCACTCACTCCACACCACAAAATGTTCTTTTCAAAGAGCTGACGTGGCAGCTCCTGGTGAGCATTTCTCTTCCCACCTGTGCTGCAACCAGTGGGAAGAGCTGTCCCACCACCACTTGGTTTATTTGCCATTCTAAGATGCACCCTCAGCCTCACGAGCTTCTAAGCCAAAAGTTTCCCAGCAGCTCGAGGCGGAACAACACAGGCTGTGATTTATCACATTACCAAGTGACACATTTCTGCGAAGGAGAGAAAATTCATGGGGCTTTGCCCAGTTTGGAGATATCACTCAGAAACTACAGGGGAGGGGCGGGGAAGAAAAAACAAGAAAAATCGTCTAGTTTTGGATCCATTTCTACCAGAAAAGCAACCCAAGAATGAATAAGCCCAGTGTAGTGATAAGGGGAAGGGGATGGGGGGGCTTACATCCATGAGCGCAGCATTGATGTAGTTACTGGATTCACCATCCACAGAGATGAGGAAGGGCAGGCACCGGTCCAAGGGCAACACGTCCATGCAGCGGTTCTTGTCGTGGTTCCTTGGCAAAAGGCCGATGCTGCAGTCCTCTGGTCTAACCCGCGGTGTCACGATATTGAGTGTCTGTGAAGGGGGCAGGGAAGAAGGGAAGGAAATAAAGAAGCAGGCTGAGCATCTTTGAATTCACTTCCAAAAACAATGCCATCTGCACAGCATGCTTATACCGAAGAATAGAAGATCTCTGGGATCCCAGAGAAGGAAAAAGAACGAGCATGGAGGAGCTCTTTGCTGTTAGAGCACATCACACTGCACATCCTCCTGAGGTGCCCTCCCAAACACGATAAGCCCCAGCATAAATGGAGGGCACTAAACACCACATAACAACTTCCAGCTGTAAAACCCCACATCAGTCAGATAACATTTCTGTTCTTTTCAGAGGCTGGAAATGGCCATTACAGTTGCATGCTGCAGCTTTGACCTGGTGATGGAATGAAGCCTCTCCAGGCTGGGCACATACATCCTCGTTCTTTGAGAAGATCCTGTGCACAAGTACCCTGAGTTCACCCACAAGGCAACTGGGTTCAAACCATCTCATGATTCCTCAGGCAAACTATCGATTTCTTTTAACAATATGCCCAAAAACCTAAGAGAAAAGAGTTGGGTTTTGTTTTGAACAGTCAGTCAAGCTGTCACCCTGTAATTTAGATTGATCCTTTCCTTGTGGAGAGACGTGCAGGCTGCTTCCTTCCCCCAGTCCCACCTTATCTTTGGGGTCTTGCTGTTGGTCTTTTACCCTTATCTGCCTTTCCCACAGCTTTACAGAATGTGTTCCTTTAAATGCAATTTTCTTTTGTGTTATCCATCCACAAACCAGCCCAGGTTACTGAGCAGCTGTTAAAAACAGCAAATCCAAGTGAACGCATCTTTAACACTGTCACTTAAACCCTGGTAGATCAGTAGCTATCTGATGGCATTTTATTTCTACTTGTCATGTTTGCTTCCCTGAGCAAAGCAGTCATGCTGTGAATTCCTTTGCAACCAATGGATGAACACAAAATACCGAGAGGCCAACCATTTATACAGAGACGTTGACTTCATCCAAAGAGAGGTTGTGAATGGAGAAAGGAGAAGGGTCAGACAACCTGCTATAAGAAGTTACATATAGAAAAGTGACATCAGAAATCATGTGGTTGCTCTAAACTATGCACACAAGCCCCCCTTGCCTACGATGGGAAGCAGGCAGTCTGGCAGGGAAGCATAATGAAACCTGAAATCTCTGACAGTGCAGATAATTAGGTGAGTAACTTGTTAGTGATTTACTCCCGTCTATTTTATGTCCTTCCCCTCGTTCACTTGTTTTTTGTGGCTTACTCAGAACATAAAGACTTCCCAGAATGAGCTTTTATATGTTCAGGCAATGTGCGGAGCATGAGAAATCTATCCAGTCTTACCTGAGGGACAGCGAGACCTAAATAATACAAATTGGCCCAATAGATACTGTTAGATCAACCGGTTCATAAAGATTGTAGCAGAAGATACCATCCTATGCATTAAAGCCAGACAATTAGGGCTGAAGAATGCTCTAAGCCAAACCCCTGTAAAAATAGCATCCTGCTACTAGACAGCAAACGAACCTCTTATGCAAAGCATGGAGGAGCATTTCCTTCCCAAAGGAGCTGCCAGCCCCTGGCAGCTCAAAAGAATAAGCACGCGGGCGACAAATCTCACTTCCTATCATGACAAAATAAGCACAGTGAGCAGTGCCATTCTTTTTAATAGCGCAGCAGCACTTGATGAAGTCAGGCTTCGGCTCCTTCATGCCAAGCGTCCATAACCAGAAACACTTTCACAGATCTGATATCACTTGATAAAACCAGATTTTTATTTTTAATTGAACTGTCATCAGTTGGGATCCACACTCTTTATCTCACTACATCAACCCTGATGATTCCCTGCAAGGTTTCAGATAAAACACACACATTCTGTCTTCGTGCAGAGAGGGAGAGAATGAGGCATCTGGCTCAGACAGTTCCTGACAGCCTCCTCCTGGAAAAGACACTTGGCTGGGGGACAGAGGGGCATCTCCCACAATAAAAGTAATCTCCATCTTTTCATTGCTGACTAAGAACAGCTTCTTAATAAATAGCTGTCTCTCTTTACAGCCCAAATCATCTTGCTCTAAATTTCCCACAACATTATTCTGTTAGATGAAAATCCTGAAGGGACTTACAGACATACTGAGAATCAGCCTAGGAAGCTCAGTTCACTGTTCTGAAGGGTGAGTTCTCAGCTGTGTTGGAGACACCCTTGCACAGGGCTGGCAGCCTCTGAGTCCCAAGGCCCATTTTATCAGAGTGGGATACGCACTGCTGTTAGCCCAGCAGTCCCTGTTTCTTGCTCCAGTCAAAAAACACTACTCCAGCACTTGTGTTATTATATGAGGTTTCAGTTCTGGCCACAAGGTATTCATAAAAATGTTCCGGGTGAACCGAGGGCTTCAGTTCACTGAAAATTAGTATTAGAGAAAGCAGTGCTCATGGAAGCGCTTCTCTTTGTATGGAAGGACATCAACAAGTTGATTGTCAAGACTCTGAGGCAACAGACGAGCCACAAGAACAGTTAATAAGGGGCCTTGAGGCATAAATGTTTCTGCATAAATTACAGAAGGAAATGAACAACTGAATATTTGCTGGAATGAGAAGTACGACGTTATCTGCGGAAATTAAAATCCTTGCTCTATTGAAGTGATGGGAACTTTTCCTTGCCAAAGGCTGAAAATCTCACGCTTAAAAACAAACCTCTGCCTGATTCAGTGCTAACACAACAAGAATCATCCGAAATCAGACCTTATCTCAGTGTCGCCCTCCTCTGCTATGCTGGAAATCATACAATAGCACAGATATTGATTAAACACCTTCAGTATACCGACTGCAATGACCAAGACATGACATTACCTGAAACTCATCTTTTATCTGGCTGGAATTGGTCTGTGGATCTATCCTGCTGATGTTGTAATATATGGATCTGAACTCACAAACTGGAATGGCCGTGTTGCCACAGAGACACGCCTCCAAAATGGCATCGTGGACAAATACATACTGTTCCTGTACAGGGGAGGGGATGAGATATTAAAGTCATGTTTTCAATACAGATCACACTTTTTTTTTCTTAAGTCATGCCTGCTATGCATATTTGGCTCAGTTTCATGTGGAGACAAATTACACGTTGTGCTATGTGACAGCTTTGTGAGCATATTTCATCCATCACTGAATGTGAGGTCTCATGTATTCATTTCAAATTTACAAGTCTAATGGTAAATCACCAGTACTGGGAATGCTGGGACAAAACAGAGTTTGGCCAGGGAGGAATTCAAGGAGACAATTGCAAGGCAATGGTCTCTTTATCACTGAGAATGGTTTGTGATCAGTGACAATAGCAGCACAAATGGAGGTCCCCTCCACCTGTTTTTTCAAAGCTCCCAGAGCTTAAACAAAACACGAGATATGAGAAATCTGCAAAGTTAAAAGTTCTTCTCTGTTCCACACTTTTGCTCTCTCCATCGGGAGGGGAACACATGTTGAACTTGTGTAGTGGGATAACAATCTCACAGGAGTTTATATACAGCTGCTAAATGGTACGTTCTGGAGCAGCTGACTTCATCAGCACCCAGTGCTTAAATCCAGGATGTTTCATTGTTTGAGCTTGCACTTTATACAATATAGAAACTGAGCTTGCAGTGAACCTACAAACGATTCAGGAGCGACCTCTGCTACCATGAGAATAAATCGATCAGCACTGCTGAAGCCTTAACTTCAGTGCTTGTCCTCCTGCCTTGAGGTCTGAGCAGCTGCCTGCAAACAGGATTCAGCACACATCTGGCCATATTTAGCAAAGTAAGTTCTGTATAATCCCATCACATGGGAGGCAAGTGTTGACTTAACGAAGTGTTGGGCTCCTGTGAAGCAGAGGAGCTGCCAGGAAAGCAGCACAGGTCAGAGAAGACCTGCTGGCACCTACCTCTGTCTGCACCAAATTGACCCTCTGGGAGCGCAGCTCTCGCACACAGTTAAATATATCGACCACACCTTCGTTCTCTGCCATGTCAAGCATGATGTCAATGGCAATAAAGCACCCTGTTCTCCCAGCCCCGGCACTGAAAAAAAAGAGAAGACAATGAGGGTCCACACGATCAAGGGACTGGGTGGTGGAGGCAGGGCTTTGTGGAGGAGAAAATAGATATACAAAAAATAGCTACGCAGAAAATAGCTGCATGGACACAGCTGCTCCTCCTGGAAGCTGCTCCCCATGGAGTGATTTTTGTGTTAAATTAGCTTTGCATTTAAGGGAATGAGCAGCCTCTGGGTTGCAAAGACACGCAATTCAGAAGGGGTGGGAGTGGGGTCTGCTTCTCCAAGGTCTTCCTTCTCATGGGGCTATTAATGGGCATGCATGCTTACTCAAGAGGGCTCAATGGGAGGGGATTCATTCATTGCCACAAACATTTCTTTTCCCTTCTTAATGAGAAGGTTGGGTCCCAAGTAGGACGATTTCAAGTTATGGATTGTAGCATAGAGAAAGAAGCCTGAGGCTACTCAAAACCTTCAGCTTAGACCTCCCCCCAGCTGCACGTGAGAACTGAAGCATCTCTTGCTAAGTGTGTTGTCATTGTGTCCTCCTTCCCTTCTGGGAAATCATCCAAAGCTGTTTAGGTGTGAAGGATAGAAAGAGGAGAACGTCTCTAAACACAACACCAAAGGAAAAAAGGAGAACTCAGCTCAAATCAGGGAAACTTCAGTTGTATGAAAACTTCAGCAGAGCCAAAAGCAAGGAGATATGAATGACCATAAATTAATGGACCAGATTAATCAACTGCTGAATTGAGAGAAGATATTTTTCATTTGCAGAATTTTAATGAATAAGTGGCATTTCCTCTCTTTATCTCTCAGCTTTTCACAATTTTAACAAATAGTTATAACACTTCTATATTTAGAGGACCTCAGCCTTCATAAATATCAAATAGAGATAATATCCAGCCAGGCATCGGTGGGGAGAATTTGGTAATTACCACTTAAAGCAAGTCATTAAAATTCAAAAGCAGTTAAATAACAGAGAGGAAATGGCATTTATTCATTAAAATGTGAAGGATGAAAAATTTCATCTTGCTTTCTTGGTAACGATGAATCAGGTTCAGGTTCCTTCCAAGGCCCGTTCCATGTCACAGCACCAAGGCAACAAATTCAAGCCCCGAAAGCTCTGAAAGAATTCCCTTCTACCAGCTCCACTGGCTGAGCTGCATTTTACTATGGATCTGATTCATCACTTGCTAAATTAAAATAAAATAATCACACACCAAAAAAGCAAATAGGCCAAACTGTTAAAAAGATTGAGCTGATTTTCCTCTCCAAAGTGACTGTAGGACATAATCTCTCCCTCCTCCTGATGGCAGAGCCTGGCACCAGGAGGTACATGCCAGTGCACTGCTCAGGGTGAGATTCTGGGACAGTCAGCTTTGCCCTCTGGTCTGGTGTTGTATCCGTATCTCCTTTACAGAACAGGTGCACTGTGACTGCAGAATCACCTGCTACAGTCAGTTTTGAGGTCTGTTACCTTCTTCTGATTCCCAGTGACCCCCATAAATGATACAAACCTACTGATCCAATACAGTATAACCTTTTCACCCAGTTTTTCCTGTGCTGCAGAGCTGATGGAAAAAGGTGGTAAGGATTAAGAGTACTGCTCAGGAGAGCTGGTTTCTCTGCTTGGCTTTAATGCTAACCCTGGGTTCCTCTGCTCTCCCATCAGCATGTCTGACTGCATCTCCAACTGCTGTTCCCCATGCCAGGGACACCCTCCTCCCTACTCATGTACTGCCTTGCACAGTACAGCCTTACCTTCAGCTGGAAGAAGACAGTGCAGAAAGAGCACACACCAGTACCAGCAGCAGCCCAGGAGTGTGCCAGAATGCAAATCAATAATCTGAATTCTCACAGCTGTAAAGCCAAGCAGTTTTCCTCAGGCATTTGCCTCTTATTTCCTGGCTGGAAGGCACTGGGCAGGTTTTCAGTCTGAAATTCCCACTCAAATTGTGTTTTGAGGAGGCTGAGATGCATCTGACTGGTATCCATACTTGGGAAGGCAGAAAAATTCATGAGATAAAACCACTGACCCTGGTGCAAAGCTAAACTGCAGCACATGTGGGTACAGAAGAGCAGTTGCTTTAAAATCCCCCTCTGCAGCCTTGTTTATTTGTAGGCATCATCCCTACTGCCACGTGAGGTTTGCTGTGATAATAACTGGACTTGCTGTCCCAGATATTTACCATTTTCCCAGCTCTGCTGTGAGCATCTAAGAGACTATGGGCCACCAGAGAGTCTTCTACATTCCAATGGCCCTCTCTGACCTACTTATCTCCAATTCATGCCAGCTAAGCTCCAAAGCTGCCACTTTAGAAAAGAAACCGGATTCCACTTCCCACAAGGCCCACAAATTAAACCCTTAAAACAAACGGAATGTAGTTGGTCGTTGCTGGATGAAACGAAGAAAAAGAAGCTGGAAACAAAAAAAAAAGCTGATGGAGGAAAAGGCTCCAAGAGCTCACATACCTGCAGTGCACAACGATGGGTCCTGCCTCGGGGGGGTTGAGGAACTTCACTTGTCGAACAAAGCCCAGGAGGCCCGTGGCATAGCAAGGAACACCGTGGTCTGGCCAGCTTGTGAAGTGGAACTGCCGAATCTCTCGGATCTCATGGTAGCCTTTCTGAGGAGACAGCACAGCCTCTGTTTTTCTGCAACCAGACTGCGATCAACATCTTTTGCCCTCTGCTCCCTGCTCTCATATGGAGGGCTGAACAATTGAGCTCTGATCGTGTGCAAGAATATGTCCTACACCACTTTTCTCTCCGAGAGACTTCAAGGCCAAGGATCAAGTGCACTCCAATTACAAACGAAGTAGCAAAGTACAGCTGAGGACTGTGGAGGTGAATGCCAGCACCTGCTTCAAACCTGTGGTCTCAGTTTCAAAACCAGCTCACTGGGAACATTACAGGATGACTTTTGTCCCAGCATACCAGGTCCACACTTAGGCCATCTCGCCTTTGGTGATATCTCCATAAACCACCACTCTCAAATCCTTTTTGAGGCATTGAAGCAAAAACCTGGGGAATGAGCAGCTAAATACAGAGTCTCCAGGAAACTGTAGATTATCTGCGGCCTCCTGCCAAAAAATCCCAAGTTTGAGATTACAGCTGGTGGTGAAAAGGGCAGAAAGTGGTACCCAGATCCACCAGCTGGTCATGCTGGTGAGATTTGTATTTGTTTTGTCAAAGGTAACACACAAGTTGCAGTTAGCTTTGACCTTTTACTGTATAGAAAATGTATTTGGAGTCCACGCATCTGTCTGATTTTAGCATCAACACTTCCTGCCAGGTTTTTCAGTGACTCAATGGAACGTGGACCTTGTGAGCAAGAAAACCAGCACAGTATTCCCAGTGTGGCTTAGTAGGTGTTTTTGAAAAGCTTTAAAACCACTTACTGACTGTTTGGAGAGTAATTTGGACAGACCTGAAATACTCTGACATTTAGATATCCCATTTCTAATTGCATGTAACATAAATCTTCCAAATCCTGCCGATTTGGGGACAATTTTAATAGTTGAGCTTTTATTACACTTTATTTCTCCTGAAAAAGAAACCTCTCTGGTATCCAGTCTAGCTTATACCTTTTCCTCATCTATAGTTTTCCTCTGTGAATTGGGATAGCCAACCACCTGCTGGTGTTTGGATTTATTTAAGCTTCATGCACTGTGGATTTTACTTTTGTTGTTATATAAAGATGCTTAAGTAAAAGGGGAATATCTGTCAAAAATTCAGATTCCAGAAGTGAAAACTAGTCATACAGCAACTGTTCCCACCTCCATCCCTGTGGTTGTTTCACCCAGAGTTCACATTTCAGATCATAAACTGAGTATGGCATCAAAAGATCAGCTGACTGAAGATTTCCTTACCTTTTGTACAGTAAATGTGCGTATGACATATTCTGCCAGTGGTTCTGTCTCGATTAATGTGACTTTAATATCCCCATAGACCTCTGTATCATCTGGCCAGTACCGAACACACTTCACCTGGTGGAAAGGGAAAGAAAATACTGAGAGGAACGAGCTCCAATTGAGGCAGAGCTGGTCCACATTTTACCCCACTCTCCAGTTGAAGAAGACATCAGCTAAAGCTCTTGAATAAAATCACCTCATCACGTGAACACACAGCACAGCTACTTTTAGAAGCCACATGCAAAACTCACAGTAGAAATAAAAGCCAAAGCTTTAAGGCTCTAGGATATTCAGGTTAACAAGGACTAGAGAGTTACTAAATGTTCCAACATTAAGAGGTAGAGAAGCACTTAAAATCTCAACCAAATAGCTACTACAAAGCAGGTTGTATATTCCAGTTCCAATTGTAGAAAGAGGCTATGATTATATGATGTTTAGGATTTGGAGGCTTTTTTGGTTGGGTTTTTTGTTTGTTTGTTTTTTACACAGAGGAGTTTATTTCAAACTGAAGTGTCAGTAGAAGTTAGAATAGAATAAATAACAATAAATGAACAGAACCAGGCAGCATTCAAACATGAGATCTAAAGGAAATCAAACACAAAGCATTTGAATTACTAGCAGCTGTGAATAATCTATTGCTTAAACGTTTCTTTTAGTACAAAGGGAACTGGAAGGTGACAAACAGAAGGAGAATGTTTTTAAAGTGCTGGTTTCTGGCTGAGAATCTCTCTAAACCAAAGACTACCAGGAGCAGGGAGAACGTGCCAGGGGAAGCACAACCCAAATGTGCCTCCTTCTTATTACCTAAAGCTGGTCTGTGCCCTTTGAGTCACTCACATTTGTCCCCACTGTGTGCTTCAGCAATAGCCCTGTGCTAACACTAACTCGTGGTTAGCTGAGTCCAAGAGAGCAAAGCTATGCATGATGAACAGGCCGGTGCTGCTAGGTGGCCCCAAGATCCATAAGTGCACGGGCTCACACCACAACAGAATAGTGATAATCTGAAATGAGCAGCAACTTTCAGCTTTGAAGTACCATTTAAAGATCTCTTTTGATCAGTTCAAACACCAGTTGCACGTCCTCGTGCCTCCAGTTTTTTGTGGGTAGAGAATTACTCAAATTACACAGATAAAGAATAATTATTACAGAAGTACATTTTTCCCTCTGTACTGAAAAAGGAGACAGCTCCTCAGCTAGCATAAATTTGTATAACTCTGCTAAAGCATGACTTACAGCAGGAACAAGATCCTTATTAGTCTGGAAGGGAAGCAGCTAAGTATTACAAAATCTAGCATTTTAGAGGAAAAAAATCCTGAGTGGATGAATTCCTTTCTTTACTCCAGTAAGCAAAAAAAATGTCACTTGCTGAGCATTGTGCAGCATCAACACTGCGCTACACCCAGCAATGGTTTGTTTATCTGTGCTAGGAAAATGGTCCCCTTACCCTGCCCACTTCCACCAAGTTGGTGACCATGACAACGCTTGCAGAGTTTTCTTGCCAAATCATTCTCCAGAAATCCTTCACTGTCTCTTGCATCGGCCCTGGGGCATGAGAAAAGACAAAAAGACATCTTCAGAGAGTGCATCGAATGCCAACAACCCGTTCCAGTCGTTCCCTTGCCTTGTGCTGTTCTCATAGGATCCTAGTCTCCCTTTCAGAGCATCTTTCTGTGACTCAGGGCTATAGACACTGAACAGCCTGGAGCTCTCTGGTGCATCAGACACCTCACCTTCCTTGCAGTAGGTATCTGGGATTCCAGCATGCCAGAAACAGAGGTAATGGCTGCATTGTAAACAGCAGAGACGGTAGTTCAAGCAGGAAATAACGTACAAGCAAAGGGATATGGATGAACTCCATAGTCACTCTGCAGTTAAGGCAGTATTGAGATTTGTACCAGATGCAACACCGCAATTCCTAATAGTTTATTAATTATGAAGGAGAAAGCATTCAGAAATTAGTCCTTTTTTGAGTGTCTCTAGAAGGAAAAATACCGGGCTCCAACAGCTGAACAGCCAGCATTCACAAAAGAGGATTTATCTCACTTTCTCTCTTCTACCCTGTCGATGAAATCCTTCAGGCACTCTGCCCAAACTGTATCCTCCATGTTCTTTGCCATGATGCATTCTCCGTACCCTTACAGACCCAGATACCAATTTAACTCTGTTATGTTTCTTTACTCCTTCAATAGGGACAAATGTGAAAAAGTCATAAAGTGGAATTTAAGAATAGGGTTATTTATGTGAATGCCACATTTCCAAAGGAGGAAGGAATGCACTGAAGTGAGAATGAATAATTGTAGGGAAACTGGTCATGGCCAAAGAGTTTGCCTAGTGATGCAGGATAGCAGCAATCCAATGCAATGAACTGCAGTTAGGGGGCTCATCATCTAACATGCTCAGCATTCGATTGCGTTGCTGAGGTTTTGGCTTCTTTCTGCCCCTAAAGGCACAGGAAACTAATTTACAGAAGGTGGTGTTCAAATGCAATTTGCTACCAGTTCCCACTAACAAAAATTCATCAGTCACAGGCATATTCATAGTGCCTTCCCACGGAAATTTCACTTCAGCAGGTAAACTCAAGCTCCATAGAGTCCCTTTTAGTCATATCTTCATATTTCATGCACAAAGGGCACATTATAGATTGTTCTGCCACCTCTATGTCTACTCTTATAATTTAGATTCTTTTGTTTGAGCACCTGTAAGAGCTTGGAACATCCTATCTCCTTCCCTTTTGCTCCCCTAAACCAAGTTTTCAGACATTCCCAACACAGAAGATGTCACCCTATCAATAAACCTTTCAGCAATCTAAAACAGCAGTGACTTTACAAATATTTAGACATACAAGAATGAACTTGCCTTGAGTTGCAATGTAATGACGAGGCCGGTGGTACCCCTGCAAAAAAAGACAAATAGGTGATGGCCTGAGGTCACAGTTAAACAAAGCACAGCAACATGCATTTTCACCTTCCAGGCAGCAAGAACTGCTCTGCACCAACACTGGTTATTGAACGCCTGAAGATAAGCAACAAGGTTGCCCTGTTAGATTTTCAGTGATGGTATCTCACTCAGGTCAAATAATTTAATTAAAAACCCCACAATGTCAGGATTTCATGACAGCAAGGAGATAACAGGAATGGAGCAGTTTCCACTATTCCTTCCAAGGAACAGAAGTGCCATGCCTGACCCATAGGCAGCTCTGGAAACCACCATGGGAAAAGCTGAATCTTTGTGCTTGAAAAACAACAAAGGTGGTGTGAGTTTTCCCCTGCATGATAACACTGAATGCCAGTGGTATGTGACTTTATTAAGTGCCTGTTTCAGTTTCTTCCATTAGAGATACTCTTCTGAACAGCGCCATGTTCCTAAGCACGAGGAGATGCATACAAGAAGTGCACATCACATAACATTCTGTTTGTGCAAGGAAGGCAGCTTTTTAAGTTATTTTACAATGCTTTAAAAAATGTCAAGCTACTCACACCTTGTGCACTGTGACTCTGCACACAGTCAGTAAGAGTCAGATATCTGCTAATGTTTTTGTGAGGGGCTGATACTGATTTCCACATACATCATGCATTTACCCCACATTCCACTTGTGTTTGTGGAGCTGTCAGACATAGGAAATCTCCATCTGTCTAGACTGGTCAGAAAGAAGAGACTGGAGACCAAGAACCTTCTCCCTGTCACAACATGAAGTCTGCGTAACGTTCATCTGTCACTCGCATCAGACCAGCAGTCTGTCCCTACGTAACATGCACCACAAACTGGTGAGCAGATTGTCAGCAGCAGGGTTTGTCACATTGGGAACGTCCGTGAGCCTTACGTCTATGTAATTGGCGTTGATGTAGTCAGAGTGAGGGTCCCCATCCAGCAGCTGCAATCTCACTCTTGAATGATCATCTGAAAGAAGGAAAGAGAAAAGTGACAGTAACGATAAAGAGGACTTTGTCAGTGCTTTATTTTATCTGCCAATTCCTGCAAGGGAGTAACTGAATCCTTACAGTAAAAACAAAACAAAACAAAGAACTGTAAGAATAACGAAACTATTCCAGTTCCTATATGCCCTTTCTTTTGTCTGTAAGATCTTTAGGTTAGTACTCGTTCAATCTCAGTGCTCATTAAGTTCACTGCCATCACTATAATTTGTTACTGAGCTTTTGAAAAGACCAGAGACACCGCTTGGTTTGGGGGGTCTTTGCAGGAGGTATTTCCATTCCAAAAGCCATCTCAGCTCTGGGATGTAACAGCCCCCCTGGCTTCCTCAGGCCCATGGAAACTTGAGGCAAGCGCTAACATAATAACAGGATAAATATATATATATAATAACAGGATAAAAATAAATAGGCCACAACAGCGGAATGGAAGACTAAAGGAGAATAAAATGACAAACGAAATCCTACAACTAACAAGTGGGGTTAAATCCAAAGTACAGGAAGAAAATAGTGAGGGAAATCAGAGCTCTTTTATACAACCCACAGAACCCACTGCAGCAAAAACAAAGTGTTCGTGTTTTTGAGGACGTTCAAAGTTACTTCAGATAAGGCAACAAAATAACAGATATCAATCTCTTCCTCTCCCACTATGCTCTGGAGCTCAGATAAAGAAAGGAACTACCCCAGCGGGCAGATTATGTCATAATTTTCCACCAAGAGAATATTTTGATCTTCCTCTGGAACAGCTGGTGCTGAGCTCTGTCAAAGCAGATACTGAGCGAGCTGGGCGTTGATCTGATCGAGGCTGGCAGTCCCAGTGCTGGCATGTAATTAATTGCAGAGCTGTTATCTGAAGACCAGTTGCTTGGGAAAGGCAGCCAGGTTACGGAGGTCACAGCCAGGCGTGCTGGGCTCATTTCTAAAGGGTTTCTTTTTAATGAAGCAGAATACAGATTCCATTAAGTTTATTTCCTCCCCGCTAGCTATGCAGACAGTAGCTCCCAGGCAGTAAAGCATTAACGGCTAGAAACCCTTTGCAAAATATGAGCCTAAGCATGACTTACATTCAATTAAAAAGAATCATCACAATAAAACAAAAACACGAGGTGGAATTCTGCAGTAACTCAGTCAAAAAGGTTTTAGCCATGCCTTAATTACACACAGCAACAGAGACAGATGTATATACAGCTCTGAAAACTGAGATTTCGATGTATATTGAATATCCATTAGCTCATGTAAAACAATGACTCGATACTTCGTTCATTGTTTGGGTGAGATTTTCACGCCCACAAACTATAGCTGCACTGTTGTATTTCTCAAATGCCATATTTGCATTCAGAAAATGGTTATGCTGGTGAATCCATCAAAAGCTCTGCTACAACATGCATTAATAAATACAAACTGTAAATGCAGGAGGTATCTTTCCCAAAGTGCTGATGTTGCTCCCAGCTCTCCACAATTACCGGTGCTCAAGGCAAGCACACTAGGAGTTGCAGTAAATCATGTGGTTAGACAGACAACAGAAGAATTTATACTTAGAGCAATTCACACAGACAGACAACAGGCTGATTAAGGTGGACATCTCGATGAAATACACCAAGTCTCCTGTAGCCAATTTCACACTTGCAATTCAAGGCAGGAAACTAAGCTAGTTAAGAAGCGAGCAGAACAAAAGCAAAGCAAAGAAATCCCTGGAGCTAATGGCTCTGAGGGGAACACTTACTAATCCTCCTTGTGATGCCATAGTATGATGATGCTATGAAAGTCTTGGTTCATTGCAATAATATAACTGAAAAGTTGTGAGACCAAAAATGACCCTGATGACAGAAAAGAATCTCAAGTTGCCTTTTTAAAGTGGGATGTCGATGCTTTCTACATACAGTGTGTGGCTCAAGAGTGCTGCACAGCCATTGAGGAAGAACCCACCTCTCCTCATGTAACTGAACCAAGCTCACAGATCGCATTTCAGCTCTATGAGCCACTCCTTAGTTAGAAACTTAGAAATAAAGATGGGTGTCTCCTTAAGGGAACTGCCTGAGAGAGATCTGAGAAGGACTGCGGAATAAATCTGTGCCTCTAGGACAGATATGGTTAAATGACGGGTGCTCTGTAGCTAAGAAAGTGTTTCTTTTGTTTACTTGAACCAAATATGGTTATTCTTACTGTAAATAATAGGAAAGCGATTAATACTTGTGGGTGAATGTGTAGCAGAAAAACTGTATATGTGTATTAATGAAGCCTTAATGGCTTAATAAGTTCATAAGTTTAGGAGGCCATTCTGAATCAAAACTCTTGGGTCTTGTGCTTATTCTTTCAACTGATAGACTTCAAATGGCTTTTTAAAGAAAGGCAAGTATCCTCACTTCTCCCAGTGACCAGAACAAGTCCCTTATTCCAATTCCCACTGGACTAAACCAGCTAAAGAGACAACATATTTGGCACACAGACATCACCCAACTCTTCTGCACATTCAACAGACATCACACAATCCCTGTGTGCCACAAATGCTTTACAGAAATCTTCAGGGCTAAGGAAAAAAATGGAAGCAGTTTTACAAGCGTAGACATGAGCTTAGTTCTCCAGTTGCCTACAATTGGAAGGCAAGTTAGCAGAAGTCTGCATGAAGAGTACTTGGAAAATTGGTCTTCAAACAGATTTCAAGAGTGACAGGAGTTTCGTTGAAAAGCATCATGCTCCCATTTTTAGCACAAAAAAAACCCACCACGTTATCATTTCATACTTCTGTCAAAATCCCCATTAGTGATCATTTGAAATATCATTGCAATTTTTCTATGCATCATTTTGACACCAGTGCTGGATTAATCTCATGCAACTTTTGCCATCTAAATATTATGCAGCGAGTCTAAATTGATTGTCAAGGTATTCCACTGAGTTGATGGAGAAATACAGGTATCTTTGGCAATAAATCAACACAGTTCTGGTAAGAAAGGATGAACTGACCACTCAAGGTGCACTGTCCTCTAATCCTACCCCCAGCAGCCCCAGATACCTTGAGAACAGGGCAACAATGGAGAGAGCTGCGAGCTCTCTTAATCTTTCCCTGATATCTGTCTGTTCCACCAGACAATTCTCACTAATTTGCAGTCTTCCAGCCCAAAGCATATGGCAGTCAGAGCAGGAAGAAAATGAAGCAAGTTCCAATATTGCCTTTGTCACCAACTCGATATGTTTTAGTGGTCCACCACAGGATGCTAATACCAGAGAAGATGGTAAAGCTACACTGCAGATGGGAGAATCATCTGAAGCAGTGCTGGTCAAAGTGTCCCTGCAAGTACTAAACACCTCCTGTAAAAACATGCCCCAAAGAGGGGGAAAAAAAAAAAGAAGGGAAAAAGATGGTGCTGTCCTATAAGTTAAAGCAAAACACAATCTTCTGTCTCTATCCCTCAGCTCTCACCTAAGAGTTTTACTCCAAATTTGGATAATACATGGAGAGATGGAATAGAAGCAAAGATCCCACACAGCTTTAGGATGTTTTCTCTTCTATGCAATGGGATCAGCTCAACTTATAAGTGCAGCATCTCTCCCTTAACCATCGCATGCTGATACACTTCCAAAGCATCAATATCTAAACACTAAATCAAACTTAAATCATTCCTATAAGTGCACCCATTACCTACCTCTGCCCATTAAGCTGGTCTGCAAAGACTGGTTTGCAGATGTAAGAGCAGCAGCAGATATTGGGGCTGGAAGCAAAATTTAGGTTTTCACACAGAGGCAAAGTATTAATAAAGTACTGGGAAAGAGGTGAGCAGAGTAAAAAGGTCCTGCGAGTGTACTATTACATGGGAGGCTGGGAAGACAACCTGCTGTGAATTCCTGAGCAACACCACATGTTGCAAGAGCTGATAAGCTCATATTTTAGCAAAAGTCTCTGAAGCAGTTAAAGAAGTTAGATCATAACCTGGCTTTTCAATTCACTCTCCAAACAGCATGCAATACGTTGTTCCAGGACTGATGAAATTGCAACTGTGATTAAACAAATAAGGTTAATTGCCATCTGTAGCATTTGACCAAATACACTGGTAAGAGCAATCAGTGCACACTGGGTTTTACCAGCAATTGTAGGTCTAGCACAACAAATCAGCTAAGGATGTCGTCGTGTTCTGCTTCCTCTCCTCTGCTCAGGCTTTTGCACAGTTTGTACCCACAGAGCACAATTCATTTTCATGATCTGCCTGGAGGGAACTGCTCTCCTGCTATTTTCAGTTCTGCTGTCATTTCTCCTTTCTGAATCCTGCCATTGCCTTTACTCAGGACAGCAGCCCAACATCACCCATCAGTAGGTTCTGATGAGACTTAACCAGAGACATCACTGATAATTTCCCACCGTTTTGACAAAATATCTAATGAATCATATACCCTTTCCTCAGGCATCCTCTCTTCCTTCTTCCCAGCATTTTATAAGTGAAGCAAATACTTCAATCCATTTTACTTCATCACTCTTCATGGCACATTAGTAAATCTAGAAATTACTTTCTCCTTCTCCATGTCTTTATGTCATACACATTTTAAGTGAGGAAAATCCATCCAGTCTTGTTACTTACCTACAAATCTTCAGCATCCCTCTGTGCTTTCACTATTTTTGTGTTTCTTACCTATGTCTTTCCATTACCTCAACAACCTTCTGACTTTTTCTCCCACAGCCCTCAAATCTGAGCTTTGAATGGTGCCTCTCACACAGCCTTGCCTTTCTTCACCTCCACCTTGACATCAGGTCAACTGCTTCTTCAAAACCCTCCAAAGAAATATTTTCTTTCACGTTATCTTACTCACAACATACTATGGCACTTCCACCTTCAAAAACCAACGTGCGGTTGTTACAGCTAGATGATTCATTTCTCAGACTAATTTGATCTAAGCTAATTGTCTAGACAGGCAAATTGAACCTCTGTCTGGAAGTATCTTTCTTTGCCACTAGCAACACAGGAAGCTTACAGCAAGGCTGAGCTTTTAGACAGCTGAAGATAAGGGAGATGATTCTCACGCTAACTACAATGTTTCTCCATATGGAGAAACAAAGACTGTTGGAACCCGCGTCCACCTCACGACCTATGCAGAAAGCCAGGAGCAGAATCAGGATTAGATTAGGGCTCAGAATCCTTTCATTTTCATTTCCAGACTTCATTACCTTTACCATGAGGTCCCTTAGCTGTTCTGTGCCACTTCCCCTACACCATTACATGAATCGCTTCTTTTAAGTCTTTAAAAGAAAGAGAGGAAAGATAACCTGTGTGAGAGACACTTCTTTGTGACCAAGATTTTTTCCACTTTAATAAAGTCTGCTTGTTCTACAGAAAGCATACATTTAACCTGAGAAAAAGTACGCTACTAAGCGTATCACTCCATGCAACCTAGTTTTGCTTTACAGCATTCCATACACTTAACCAGTCACATAAATGTATGGTGCATCTATTTACATTCTTACTCCTTGTTCTGATTGCCCCAGACGTGGCTTCCCTAATTTGATACTGCTCAGCAGCCCTTAAATAGGATGATTTATTATATCTCTCCTCATACCTCCCAGACATTGTAGGGAATAATGAAACACTGGGGAAAGCTGCCTGGAGAGCTTTCGGAAAGCTTAACTTTGGAGATCTTTAGAAAAAAAAAAATCACTAAAATCAGACAAAAAATGAGAGGTAGAGCTGTATTTTAGATGGAAACAAAATAGACCTAAGTGGGTTTATGGAGGCCTCCCCTACCCTGTAGTTCTACAATATATTATTATCTCTACAACACCAACTACAATTTGATGAATTAAATACAACTAAGAGTTTTTAGTGTATTCTCAGCTGCCTCACTGTGATTAGCAGAAGCTAAGCTTGTCCTACTCATAAACCAGCTGCTCTGCTGGTTACTGACCGCTGTTCCACATCTCCTTTCACAATCCTGCTTGTGACACTGAAAGATCTGAGTTATATAACAAAAAAAACCATGAATAGAAAATGGGCAAAATCACCTACTGTGAAAATCTGGAAAGAGGATTTTGTCCTTAATTTGAATAAATAGATTTAAAAAAAAAAAAAAAAAAAAGCACTAAAAGGGCAAAAGAAAAAATATAAACAAAAAAATATCCTAGAATTAAGCATAGCGCATAACAAGACTGAATTACTGAATGCTCAGCACTGTAAACCAGCTTTGAGTGAGGTTTTCAAGCACACCCCATTTCCATAAGATGCTTATGGAATCATACAGGAAGCTCGGTGTAATGTGACTTAACACCTACAGGAGATTATGTTTCCATATCTATTCTTATTGCGATTTTCGTCTTCCTTGGCTGTATCCCAGGATGCCGTCTGCCCCTCGGGTAGTGCCTGCAAAACAAACAAGTGGAGGGTTTATAAAAACCTGGACAATGCCTGCAGGTGGGTTATGATGGCAACAGAGGGCAAAAATAAGGATACTGCATAATTCAGTACTCAACCATGCAAACAGCTGTTCTCGAGGAAAGGGCACATTTACTAACAAAGAAAACAGAGCTTGGTGCAGACCACGTGCATCCCTTGGCTTCTGCTGGCTGCTAATGCAGATCTAAAGGGATGAGGAGACTTGGTTTCTGGCTGCACAGTCACAGGTTAAGCTCATTTCTCCTGTAGAACAGGGGAGATTTCACATATATATTATATTATACGAAAGCTTCCAAAGGAGGGCTGTAGAGGGGAAGGGTCTGAGGGCTTCAGTGTGTGTGAGGAGCAGCTGAGGTTGCTGTGCTTGTTGGACCCAGAGCAGAGCAGGCTGAGGGGAGGCCTCATGGTGGCTGCAGCTCTTCATAGGGAGCAGAGGGCAGTGCTCTCAGCCATAGGGTTTGGGTTAGGTGGTGCTGTGTGGAACCAGGGGTGGTGATTCAAGAGAGGACAGTCTGCTATTCTGTGCACAGCTAAGCAAGCCCAGATGGTGGAAACAAAGGGCTCAGGCTTTCAGCTGAGCACATACAGTGGTTTCAGCTATTTCTTTATTGGTGACGGGGTGATGTAACACAAATCACTTGCTGATTTTCTCTGAGGAAAAAATAACAAGCTCAGAGTTTTAGATAACATCTATAGAAAACAGGCAAAAGAAGGTAAAACATACCAACCATGAAAATAAATGGTCTGCTTCTCCAGGTTTGCTCTTTTGATGGATGCAAAGGAAACCAGCAGCAGGCAGTGCTGCTTTACCATATAGCTTGAACATAAGCAAACAAGCTGCTTTCCCTTCAACGCATGTCAAGTAAGGATTGTAAAGTCATAAAGGTAGAGCTGGAAAGTGGCAGCTGTGATGGTGTCTGGCTGGAGGTCGGCCCTGCTCTCCTTGGGAGATGGCCTGAGCTGTCCATGAGGGACGGTCTCTCTAGGGACAGAAAGCCACAACCTGCACATGGCTGGTGGCAGCTGGAACCATCCCAGCTTTGGGTTGTGCTGAATGCAAAGGTGAGGAAAAAAACAGCTTTGCTGTGTTTTCTTGGCCTTCTCCAAGATCTACGCCCTGATGTGAGCCTGTATTACTAAAATCAACCGCAACATTACAAGCTGTACCATTCATAATCCCAAGGGAATTATGGAGTTTTTATACTGCACTCATTGGGGAATCATATCTGCCTTGGCTAGCAGCGGGTAGTTTGACAACTGGAAAATGAATTTACATTCATCTTCACAAGCCATCCAGGTCTATTACAGTTCCTGAATGCAATAGCAGAGAGACACAATTATTAGGATCTACAACACTGGCATTACAAATAAATTTAATAAGAGCAACCCTCTTGCAGACCAAATTGTTGTGAATTTCCCCCAGAGGGGTTCCAGGACAGAAAATGTCAGGCACTGCAGCACTGCCACGAGCCTGCTGACAAAAGACAGGGACAGCAAGTTCCTATTCAAAAGCCCAGGAGAAAGAGTAATAAACTCTGTAATTGGCGAGGGCTTTGATCACACATATATTTCCTTTACAGACAGCTGTTTCCAAATAGAAGCTCATCTCCTGAGTACAAAAAAAACCCCACAACCTCACAAGAACACCAAACCCACCACACTCAACAACAAAAAAATCTCTGAGTAAAAGAAAAGAGGTAAGGACAGTTCATTTTTGTCTTTAAAGATGAAGGGAAAGGTGCCTTATTTTTCTACTAATATCAAAACACGGCAGATTGACCAGAAAATGGCAATGGTCATTAGGCATCTAATCACAGCCATCTGAAAAGGAAAAAGTACAATAAATCCTTCCCCATCACTTCACCTGGAGAAGTCTATCTTGGCTAAAGAATGCACTTTCAGTTCCAAAAAGCCCTTTCCAACTAAGGCCATCCTTTCAAGTGATTTGTTGAAATTCCCCACTGAAATTCCAGATTTCATATTTGCTTTACACAGCCTCCAAAGATGGAAGAACCTGCCATTTTTCACCTCAATCAAAACCAAAGAAATCTCTGCTTTTCATGAAACTATCTCTGAAGAGACGAAGGGCAGTTCTGCTTGGTGAGGAACACAAACCACCTCTGCAGAAAGCAGACCCACACCTCTTCTATACAACCAGCTGTACAAACTGGATTAACTGTGCATACAATTCTGCCACGAGATCACTGACAGTGTAGCACCGAGAATCAAAACTGCATTAGAAATACAAAAGCAAAAACATCAGTTACGATCCACTCGTATCCAGAAAAAGAGCTGCATTCCTAATGGGTTTAGTGCAGTGGATTGCACAGAGTACTTCATAAATACGCTCTCAAAAGGAACACTTCTGCTTCTCACTGTACTATGAATAAGGGCAGACCAGAACGGACCTCTCAGGTATCAGAACTGGACCCATATGTGGTATTTCTGCAGGAAACGTGCTGGATTCTTTGTTCAATTTTGTTCAACTACCAAATTTTGGTGTTCAAAAATCTGGGCTTAATTTTTAAGCTTTCCTTTCTTTTCTTCTTTTAGAGAAGAGCAGTAAAAATGCAGACTGAAATACCTTCTCTGCAGTAGAATTCATAATGATGCTTTTTAAACTAAATTGATCTAATTTTTACCTGAAATGACAGGGCCGGATCTCTAAAAGTCAGCTTCATCTCAACCAACATTTCCAAGCACCTCAACTTGGATACATAACCAAAGAGCTCATGATCAGGCGAGGCTTAGAGCAAGTCAATATAAATCTCCGACTGAGGCATTTAATTAGTTTGCAGTTTGTTTTTCATTTAGAAGTATGAAAACCCAAATCCTTCATTTGCACTGATGTACCCCAATGATGCAGCAGTGCTGCTCAGGGCAATGCTATCAATTAAAAGCCTCGCTGCCCATCCCACAGCCTCCCCCTGCAGCCGCAGTATCAACAGAGATGGCAAAGCTCTTCCCACTACTCTGCTGTGACCCAGGGTTAAAACTGCTTTGGCTGAAAACAAACAGGGAAAAAAAACCCACAACAACAAACCAGCAATGGAAAAGAAATAATTCAGCCAGTTCAGCTTCCCATTTAGTACACAGCGAGGCCAAACAAAACCTTAAGCCAGTGTAATCCATGGACAGTGTATCTAATAGCAATCCTGCTGACATTTTGTAGTGCTGAACTGCAGGGTCTGGTCTTTTGACCGGATAGAGGCATTGTGGGCAGGTAGAAATGAATGGGTTAAAATCCAGAGGTGACTGTAATCCGTTGGAAACCAGCAATGCTACGACACCTGAGGAAGGAGCCACAGAATCCAAAATAAGCAAGCAGTCTTGGTAATGCACATGAGAAATATGCTTTAGTGACACCCTAAATCATATTTGAAATTTGGATACTTAAGCTTATTACCTCTGCAGACAGTAATTGGAGCTTGCAATACAGTTAGGGACCAGCCTAGCAGCTCACAACAAATCAGGGTTGATATGCTCTGAGAAAGGAACAGGCGACAGTTAAACAAGTCCTGTTTAAATGTTTATGGCCGTGCCTAATCCCACATAGTGCCATCTACATCCAGTGTCAGTGATGGATCGATCTCTCGTGGCCCACACGTTTTACTGCCAACCACAAGGAGCAGACACTTTGGCCTGAGGTGCAGCAGGCAGACAGAAATAACGCACATAACTGCAAGTGCTGACAGGTTCCCACGTTCACACTCAGTTACCAGCCAATTCACACGAGAAATTCCACCACTTACACCATCACATCGTGGCCGCTTCCTCAGTGTGGAGTTAGATGTAAGATGCAAGCACTTGAAAATCTTCCTTTCAAGATGTCATCAGTGAAACATGTGCCCTAGTGCTCTGCAGGTGAAGGAGCATCAAACAAAAGCCCGAATGCAACTCCCTGATTTCTCAGCAGAAATGGGAATGCACATAAATGATTGTCACATATGACTGATACGTTCTGCTCAAAGTGATTGTTCATGAGAGTACAATTATTTGGTAATGTGGCACTAAACAGGCTCCCATGTATGCTATCAATCTGCAAAGTAGGTAGAAAAGCAGCTTCTTAGAGGAAAAAACATACACACGGATGACATTGATTATTAGTGTGCAAAAACAGATTTTAAGAGACCAAGATAAATTCTCAGGCCTTTTCTTTTTCAGAGCTTCCCAATAATTTTGCAGTGTGTTTTGCAAGGCAGCTCATCCAGCCAACTTAAAACTAGTCTTCCTACCTCCCAGAAGTTACAACCCTTCAGCATCCTCCCTGCAATCTGCAGAATTGCTGTTGGAGGCTGAGAGCATCTTGGAGCTGTGCTCTGAAAACCAAATTCATCCAACTAAAAGGGCTGCCACTTAGGGCAACGGCCTCTGATTGCAGGGTAGGACAGTACAAGTGATTTAAGAGCTTATGGCATTCTCCAGGCCACTTCTTGTGAAGGAAGGAATTATGCAAATGTAGATAGTGTCATCGTCATTGCATACGTCTTTAGATAGCACTTTCTGGGAAAGGCACAACTTGTGGAGCTGAAAGTTGCATTGACATTTTTCATGCTAATGTGTTATTTTGATAACTACCAATGCCAGTGCCAGAAAATCACATATATGCCAGCACCTGTTTTCTTCCTGAACATCGAGAACTAGATTAGAGGGCATCTGTAATTGTGCTAAATGTAGTTCTGGGTACTGCTCACAGAAGTGCAGGCCAAGGGAGGCTAAGTAAATCTCCCAAGAGAATTACCACCCTTTTTCAATATTTAACCAAGATCTCCGAATTAATACTTTAATTAGTGCCCTTGATTGTGGTGCATGAGTGCACAGCCCTTGTTAACATACAGTTACCAGAAATATCTGTCATGACAATCTTTGATGCCATCTGATTACAAAAAGTATTCCCTGGTGACAACCAGGAAAGCATTATTTGCAATTACAGCAAACCCCAGCATCAGTGATACAAACCCTATGGACTCTCACTTGCAGGGTGGAGAAGTGAGCTGCTTTCATTAAGTAACTTACTTTTCACAGCTGTTAAGTTATTTTTAAGTAGTTTTAATGCCACTATGCATATTAATTACTTATTGCCTTCCCACCAGCTTACCACATTCATTATAATTATCGCTTGCTACAGCAAAGTCTCACATATGTTTGATGTTATTTCCCCATTTTCTCCTTCTTCTCTAAATGTATAATTGTCTTCCAACCCCTCCCCAGTGCTGTTGTTCCTGTAGTTTGCATTGCATTTCTGGCCACTCCAGCTTTGTGGCAGGGGAGTGGAGGGGCTGCTTTCATACTGGCACCTCACTGCTCTCCTCTCTTTTAAGCAGCAAGAAAAGATCACTTAAATGTACTCTGAGACAAAGATATGAGTATACAGAAAAACTCCATTTAAACTACACGAGGTTGCTACCTTTGCCTTTACAGTTCCACACACGGGGATCATTAAGCTGTGATTTAATTTGATCAATTGCTCCAGAATATTTAGGAGTTCCAAAATACAAAAAACCTTTTTCTTCTTACAATGTAGTAAATACATTTTCTCTGGACCACAGAGCCACCAAAGACTGCTAGCATTCTAAATCCTAGTCTTATTAACAGAAATAAGATGGAGGAAGTAAACAACTAAGAGAGTAAGTGAATTAAGGAAAAGGAGCTCTGCACACAGTTAACCTTCCATCCCAAGCATCTTTGTGACTGCCACTTCTCTACCGATTCACACAAGTGAAGGCTCCGCTCACCTCATACTCCTCTTTAAATCCATAGCCCTGTCCACGCTTCATCTGGGTGATGTGCTGCAGCAGGTCGGCCACTCTGATGGCTGGCTGGAACTGCCCCCGTGGGTAGGACATTTCCACTGGCTCGCAGCTCCGGTACGGGTGGGTCTGGATAGTCAAGGTTGGCTGGGTCATCTCTCCATGGCTACTGTCTGTATTGAAGACAGGAAGGCAAAACAAGCTTTCACTTATCTGTGACTGCCATTCTCATTCCTGCTCCATTTGTTTCTTCACCACCCCATTGGCCGGTGCAGGCAAAAGAAAGTAAAGAAATCAGTAAGAAATACACAGCGCCAACTGCTGCTGACTCCCATTCAACTATTTTTTGTGTCAAAGAGACAAACCCAGAGGTGGGAATGGAATGAACAGCCCATCAGGCATGAGGGTGCAGCACATACAGTGAAACAGCAAACGTAGTGTGAGCTCTGCATAATGATCCCACTGGCATTACATACCTTCCTTCACAAACCTGCAAGGAACAGGACCATAAGATACACACAGATGAGGGAGATATTCAAGCAAGATTTGGGGCGTACAGAATGAGATGAGTGAAAAGGGCCCAAGTTAACAGCAAACAAACCATCAGCATTTCAGAATAGCCACACAGGAGGTTAGAGGCCAATTAAAACGCTCTGCAGATTCAAGCCTAAAATATATTCCAAACTGCAAAACCATAAGGTTAGGCAGAAAGAAGTACAGAAACAATTAGCTTGCATGCAAAATCCTAACATTTAGATATGTATTCTTAATAGATATAGTTCTTTCTGAAAGAAATATTTTAAAAACCTCTATCACCACAGAGTTGGAATTGCAATCTCTTATATCCTCTAGCAAAACTCCAAAGACAGCAAATCTTCCTGTTGAACTGACATAAACTTAAGTAACCATAGCAAAGACTACCAAAATGTTTATTCTTAACAGGAGAAACTCAGATTAGATGAACAGTTTAGGGGTTTATCTATCACAATTCTTTCTTATGGTTACAGATATCTAAGATCACAGACTCCAGGTTGATTGAGGTTGGAGGCACTCTGGGTCCCTTTGGTCCCACTCTGCCCCAGCAGGGCCACCCAGCACTGCTGCCCAGCACCACATCCCATTGACTTTTGGGGATCTCCAAGGACACCCAACACCTCTCTGGTCCCTGTGCCAGAGTTCCAGCACCCACACTGCACAGCAGTGTTTCCTGATGGGTTTTGGGTTCCTTAGTACATACAGGCCTTAACAGCCTGCATGGATTCTTCCTGATCTTCCCCCAAAAGTTAACGAACTGAAAATATACCCTTCTTCCATTGCTCAAAAGAAAATGAAGAAAAAAAGAAAGGAACAAATTGAAGATTGCACACACCAGGCTCATTTCATACAGAACACAGACTGAGAAAGAGCCCAAACACTATTCCTTGTCAGCAATAGTACAGTCATGTTTTAGGAGGGATAAAAAGTAAATGAATCAAGTTGCAATTTCAGGGTGATTTCTGAGAGACAGAAATATGGCCAGAGTTACTGTAAACATTGCTATCCTTGAGAAACCACTGCAAAGTCTTGCTCATAAGCAGTCGGGATCCCTGCTCTGTCCCTCATTCCAAAACTGGGCAGGAGCAGACAGATTAGGGCATTAGATTCAGCAAACGACAAAACAATGACATGACAAAACTTGACAAATTATGTTCTAGCTGGTTAACTGTTATACTGGAGGTAAGTTATCAAGACAGGCATATGCTCTGTTCTGGAGGACTATGAGGAGAAAGGAATGACTGCAGTGGATGCACTGCCATGGGGCAAATTATCTCTACAACACATAGATACAGATGATATACATATAGAACATTAGATATACATACAGATACAGATATAGATAGATGAGTCTGATGCTTGAATTATCAGAGATGCTGAACATGTCCTGCTGCTTTTAAAATAAATGGCCATCACATCGATCATTCGCTCTGAAGATGAGGCTACTGGATTTAAAGACTTCTCAAGCCAAGATTCTCATAAACAGTCACATTCCTTGGACAGCCCAAGATTTACAGACCTATGGCTCCAGTAAAACAACCTTCACATACAAAACATGAATAAATTTGGGACTTAAGGAAGAGTAACATCCAAAGCATTTATATAATCATCCCTAATGCTCCGACTAATGATAGTGTGAGAACTCCGAACAGAGGGAATTTCAAGGCTTATTAATTCCCCTGGTTGGATTCGCTTTCCCAGCGCATCTTTTCCTCCCCTGTTCCCTATTAACCTCCTGTAATGGGGAGAAGAAGATTTTTATCGTGGACCATTTCCGACAGACGTACTATGCTTAATTTTCCATCATTAGGTTTAATACAAACCCAATTTCACAAATGGCTTCTCTAAAGAACCTACAAGTAGTGCCACATTTTTATCAGCCCCAATTAAAAGACATTACTACATCTCTATTCAAGAGGGAGACTTAAAATGTACATGCGGTACTAGTGCTAATAGTCAGGGCACATGCAGAGCCCAGCCTATTTGTAAAGCAGAGCTCAGATTAACTCCTTTGCAGGATATCACTGATTTCTCACTTTTTCAAGTTCCTTAATTCTGGTATTTTTGGGTCTCTACTCTCAGTAGTATCCAAGTGAGAGGTGAAAACAGTCCTCTGTCCAGAACAACTTCCTTCAAACTAGACTGGAAATACATGAAGCCCAGCAGCAAAGAGTCTGATTCCAGCCTTTAAGTTTATGGTGACAGCTGTGCTTCTGGTCTCTTTGGTCAGACAGAAATACAGACTCTACTGACAATGGAAGCAGCTCTTGCAGCACCACCTCTCACCCAGCCAAGTCTTTCTCCTAAAAAAAACACTGCATGTCACACAATCTGAGTTATCCTGCTCTCAACCTGAGAGCACACAGAGCTGACACAGGGAACATCACCTCCATTGGATTTCTGTGACAAACACATCCCAGGTGGCACTGCCCAATAGAAAACCACAGCCTGAGATCTGCACCAGCTTGGGAGGGCTGCCAGTTCTTTCCACAAGCATCTTATTCGGGGCAAGGAAGAGATCAGAGGAGCTCTTATGGAGATAAATTGCTACGTATGAGGCGAGCCTAGTGTTCATATGTTCTGCTAATAAAGCCCAATTCCAGAAACATATTGTTCCTTCCTGGTGTAATCACACCACAAGTTGGAACCTAAGCATGGTTAATGAGGCGCTCAGGCAAGGCACTGCCCCTTCTTTCAAGATGTGCAGTTCACAACAATTGTGGGAAATCTGGAATGCAGGAGGGGAAGCAGCAGCAAATCCATCTCTCACTGGGACAGTCAACCAAGGAGGCTTCAAACAGTTGCTTTTCTTTTGCTTTTTCTGCATTGCCTTTCTGCTGGTTGCAGCAATAGAAGGTACCTGTGCCTTCTGGTTACTGAATAAGGCAACAGGACCACCAGCCCCTCAACCACCCCACATTGTGCTCAATACTGCTGCACAAATGGCAAGTCACAGAAATTTACCATAGTCCATCCTGTCTGCCCCCATTTCAAACCACCCCCACCCTGTTTTCTCTGAGTGGGGATGACACTGAAGCTGGTGCTTCTGGAGCACTTGTGCCTTTCCTGAGTTTTCAATGAGATGAGGAGATGAATTAAAAGAATTCTTTCGAAAGACACATGAAATAATTCACAGAAACTAGTAAATACTCAGACTATGAATCAGGCTTCTAGTATTATATTTCATATGCCCTCCTTATTTCTAGTCATACATTCTCATTTTCTTGGTAAGAACACAAACCACCACGTCTGACTTCATGCCAAAAACAGACTAGTGTCAAAAAATAATCCAAATCTGAAGATTTCAAGAGATGGTGATTCATCCTGACCCCAAAAGTTGTGCCAATGGTTAATTACCCTTGCTGTCTAAACACTTCTTAATTGCAATTTAATTTTGTTAAACTTCAGTTTCCAGACACTGAATCTTATTATACCCCCTGTTAGATTAAGGAGCCCTCTGAGTATTTGAAATTTTGACCTACGCAGGCACTGATCAAATCAATTCTCCAATTTCTCTTTGATAAGGTAAATCAACTGAGCTCTTCTGAAGCCTCATTTGGGCTGAGCATTCAGGACCCCAGTTCCTTCCTACAGCCATCTCCAATTTTCCAAAGTCCTTTTTGTGCAGCCATAAACAAAACAGATATTCTGTGTGCTGCTGGAAACCCACTGTTCGTAATAGGCTCTTTTCTAATACTAGCAGCTGCAACAGCAAAATATTTTGTCACCTCACTTGTTAGCCCTCGTTAGCACAATGTGCTTTGTCCCCATGCTAAGACACCCGTTGCCAATGTAGATATTTTGATTTCCGGAAGCTGGCACTTTCATTATCAGTCAAATAGTTCATGGAATGCCCTGAAATGTTGTGGAAAATGGGAAATCAGCAGCTCACTGGCTCACACATAACTTGCTTGATTGTGGAGCTCTTCAGGCATCTCAGTGTATCTATTTGGGAGTGGAAATGCAGATAATCAAATTTAGCAATGTCAACTACACTTTTAATATTCCCAAGTTCTCCCTGCCTATGAGACGGTACTTCTGTGACTCTCTGCTTTGCTGGAGAAGTAATCATAAACTTGAAGTTAACTGTGAGGTCCTACTCTGCCAAGAGAAACACAGAGGAGCACCACGTGCTGAGAAAAGCCCACGCAGAGGCCAAGGAGGTGACATCTTTCCCCATTTGGTGGGTAACCCTGAGGGCAAGATAATATTGCTCACCTGCTGCAACAATACCTTCTATTATAGACTTTTGTTGCTTCCCAGACAACTAAAATAAATGTCTCCCTCCAAAGAAAAAAATCATACATTTTTTTTTCTATAGATGTCGATGAGGTGAAGAGCAGCTGAGAAACTGAGAGCCCCAGCCTATAAACAGCTGTGTGCAGCCCCATGCAACCTCTGCTCCTGGGAGAGGGCCTGCCTACCCAGGGCAGCTTTTGGGATGGAAACTTCAGATTATGTTACAGAAGTTATCTTGTTCTACAAACAAAAGGCTTTGGTAGTCTGCAAGACAGACATCTAGACACGTACAGTGATGCTGCCTTCAGATTAGAAAACTAACTTACGCCTCAAGCAACTGAAAGCAATGTTGCTCCGATGTGAGCCTTGAATACCCAGAGTTAATCTCAAAAGTTTTGCTTTAATATCCTTAGGAAAAAATAAATAATATTTTGAGCTGTGTTTGTGATGGATTTTATTACATGTAGGCTCAGTGTCTCTGCTAGAGCAAGGGTTGCCAATTGTTTGACGTCTTCCAAGGCTGACTACAGGATGGCTAATAACTCTTCTCCTTTCACTAGAGATAAATAAGGTGGCACCTGGTAAAATTAATTTGCTTTTTGAGTGCAACAAGGCTTGATTATATGGTAAATATCCAGCTATAATATGCTACATACAATATAATCAGTGGTATAGCAAAGCAAAGTCAAAACATCATTTGCCTAATGATATCAACTAAGCTATAAAAGGCAAGTTCCTTAACAAAAAGCCTTCTGAGATCAGTTTTGACAGAGCAGAGCATACATTGTTCATTTCAAAGGCTATACAGAAGCCATACGGCTGAATAAATCATTTTCTCTAGGTTTAAAGAGATTTTTTTAAGGATATCTTGGTAAATACTTCATAAAGCGCATTTTAAACTTAATAAAACTACTGAACACAATTATTTTTTTCCATCAGCACACAGGAAAAGCCTGCTATAAATGTAGGAAAAAGCTGCTTTGGTGATTTGGGCTAAAAACTGGGAGTACTGGATACACACATCACTGTGCAGCTCTTCTGATGTGGGGATTTTGCCAAACCTATGTGAAAAGAGGCAGACCTGCCTGCATAACAGAGCAACTCTGTAGCTGAAGAGCTACTGGCAATGGATGCAAGGGAAAGGTGTGCTGGCTCTCCTAGGAGCCTGCACTGATATCACTTGCTGAATGACTTTGACTGCCATGCACATCTTCTCCACAAACAACCCGTAATGTGGTACCATCTCCCCTTCAGACTTCAGTTACACAACATGAACCTTACTGAAATACTAAAAACAGGGAAACAGACTCCTTTACTTGCTAGTATTAAATATTCTCTTCCCCAGCAAAGGTGCTTGTGAAGGCCATTAAGTCTTGGAATCAACATCTCTAAGTTAAATTACAGAGCTAAAAACATGCATTACATAAGAAAAGTAAGTCAAGCACAACAACAAAACAATCCCCTGTATCTATCAAGAAATCATGTCACAGTCGAGCTCAGGGAGTCATCTAGCATGGCAGATATACAACATTTATTAGCAGAAGGCATAACAGATGGGAACAAATAGCACTGAAGCACAGGTGGTGCCAGAGTCAGATATTGGTGGTGAGATGACTGATGCCCTTTTTGAGATCTTTTTCTTTCCCAGGAATTAATAAACATCAAAAATCAAACTTATTTTGCTCATACAGCATCACCCAATGTCTGGTCAATCTGACTAAGCTCAGAACGTCAGGCTTTCCATTTGTCTACAGCTCAAAAGATAGAAGTTTCTCTGGTGCTAGGAGCTGTTTTGCAGCACCTGTGGCTGCTCAGTGCAGGTGCAACTTAGGGCTGAGCAGTCTGTAAATCAGGTCTCAAAATGCTCTGTGTTCTTCTGTGTAAGACAAGGATATCAGTCCTTACTCAGCTTAGAGATAATGGTTAGTAGATGCTCAGTTTTAAAGAGTTTTGCATATGTATAGTTTTGAATACATAAGGACAAGACTACGTTAATTCCCAACTTTGTTTTTTATTTTTCCTCTCTAAATGTGGGGTTTTAAAAGCTTTCAGAGCTTTTTTTTTTTCCTGGCTTTTTCTTTGTCCTGTGAGAGGCACAGGTTGGCCCTATTACTCCTTGAGCTTCAGTGTCAGAACTGTGCAGCTTGTTCTCTGGACACAGGGGTAGTAACACCTCCCTCAGATTTGGGTCCCCATTTTCACAGGTGCTGAGCATCGTTGAGAGCAGTTTGACCTCTTCTGGGCACTGTTTCTAAAGCACAGTGAAAAGATAAATCCACCTCCTGACTTTCCTGTTGGCAACGAGTCTCTGGGAAACAAAGAGAAACCTTCTGGAAAGGAAGACTCCTTCTCCATCACATCAAAAAAGGGCTTATTCGTCACCATCAGGCACGTTGATATACAGCAGGATAAATGTATGTATTGTGGCAGTCCCTGCAAGCCCCTCTGGCTGTTAGTCTGCAAGCCAAGGCACTTAAGTGCTTGGTTGTAATTTCTTCCTGGTCTAACTATAGGCCTTCAGTGTGCCCAGAGTAATGTTTAAAGCAGACATGGTAGATTACTGTGTCTGGAACTGAACATTTACTGTAGATAATCCAAAATGACAGGTTTCATAAATACCACTGGTTAGATTCTGATCAACTACATATCATCTTCCTGATTCATAGCAGAGGAATTGCCTTCTTCAAATTCCACACGCAGGCAGCATCCTCCAGGGAGAGCCCGAAGTTGTAGGCTGTTATTACTCACTTTCAAGGGTATACCTCCAGTAAGTTTCTGAATAACTTCTTTTTATCAGCTTACAGTTCCTGTCAATTTTGTTCTCTCTGTTAACTTACTGTACTAACATACTTTTAAAGACCCAAAAGCGAGGGGCTGCACACACCGCAGCACACAACCATCTCCCTCTAAAGTTACCAGCAGCCACAGCACAGCCTTCATCTCTCAGCAGCTGCTTTTTCATTACCATGTCACATATATACCAGACTGCTGCAACATTTAGCATTTAACTCTTAGCAAAGCTAAACGTGGTGGGCCCAATTCCCAAACCTACCCTCTGATTTCCATATACATCCGTATATGTTGAGCTGTCTTTTCCTCAACAAATCAATACAATCAATTAATAGTGATAATAGAGCATGAATGAAACCAAAGACTTTGCAATTAACATAGTACATGATCACAGGATTAATCATGATTTTGAAGCCCAGCCACATAACAGCATTAATAGGTTATTTGCAAGATGCAATGAGCATGATTTCTCTCCAATGAAGTAAGTGCACCATACCTGTCTTACCTAACAGCGTGGTCGATGGAACTGTGTCTGATGATACTTTGAGATGGAATTCCGTTCACCCACACGACACAGGTCATTGCAAATCAACAGAAGATCAGTAGGGAAAAGAAAAAGAGTTACAAAAAATGAAAAACAAGGTTAGCTTCATCTCATAGTCAGCAGATTCAGTCTATAGGTCAGATTGGGAAATGCACAAAAGAAGATTTAGAAAAGAAAGAAAAGTCTGGCACTAGTACCTGAGTAGTAGGAATTCAACAGAGATTTGCTCTGAAGGGTTTTGCTTTGGACAGAAAATGAACAAGGAGAGGGTGATGCTAGGTAGGAAAGACATAAGGAAAAGACTTTAGACATATATTAAGAGAGAGAAAGAACAGGGAGAATGTTCCTCAAAGAACACAGTAATATGGGATATACAAGGCTTATCAGAATGAATTATATTTTTCATCTCAACATGCATATTACATTTATTACAATGTCATCGTGATGGATTTTCTTTAATATAAGCAGTCCAGACCCCAAATATGCTATTATAGTTACTGTAAATCAGTGTGTTCCTAACATATAGGACTATATTCTACAAACCTCTTTTTTCTTTAAACCAAAGGAACATCTAAGCAAAAGATACTTGAAAACAACAACCAAAATACAAACTATAGCGAGTAAGATGCATTATTAACAGTAAAATAGCCTGCTAAGCACAATGTACCACAAAAATACACAAGCAGGGTAGCAATTTTTTTGTTAAAACCATACAAAATAAGAAGGGAATTGTTCTTCAATGCAGAACACTTAATAGCAAATCCTATAATCTTTTCCCCTGTGAGATGGGTTCTTTTAGCAGGACACACATCCCTACTTTCTCCCATTTAAAGCGTTAGCTTTCTCTGGAACAAATCCACAAATAACTCCCATATTGATCAAATATTAATGGAAAGGAGGCAGGGCTCCACATCTTCACAGCAGAATCTTTGCTTACTAGCAAATGTACGAGATTGGTTTATATCCACAATAGCACACATGTACATGCTTACGAGAATCCATCATTTCTGAATGTATATTCTTTTGTTATCATTCTGCATTCACTCTTAAGACTTACAGACATTTATCTCCTCCTCAAAATGTTGGGAAACAAGCTAATACAAATCTCAGTACATCAGAAAGATGACAATAGATAAACACAGGAAAAAGAATTCCATAATCCAGTAGAAGTAGATAAAAGTCAGTATACATCAAAGTAATTTCAGAAGCAATTTTTGTAGCTCTAGAAAAAAAAAAACAACAAAAAAAAACACCACTCATAAATTTCAAGTTCTTCTGTGGAGTGAATGAAAGAAGGCACTATCCTACGGAGTTTCATAAAGTCTTCAGAATTACCTCCTAAGCAGTTTATAATCAACTTATAATGAACCTGCTCCAGTTTTGCATTCTTCTGCTACATTTTCAGACTTTGACCATTTGAAAACACATTAAGATAATGCAATTTCTCATAGCTTAGTCTGCCTTAATGCATCTCTCATGAGGGACCTCTTCCACCTTCTTCCTTGTTATTTAGCCTAAATAAGACCTTCTCTGTATCACACTTGGCATGTGGCCACTTTTACAGTGTAAGATAAGCACTATCAAGAATACTTTGTTTGGCCAGAGTCACACTGTAAGTCCTCCAATTTCCTGAAATTTGGGAGTACAAAAGTGCATTGGGCCAAAGGTTTTCCAGGAATTGCCAACTATAAATTACTTGACCATCTACAAGTAGACACATCACTTCCATCGGTGAATCTGATTATGAATGTCACCAACAAGGGTTTCTGAAATGAACCATATGTGTGAGATAGGGAGGTGAATTCAGACTTTCAGAGAGCTCACTCTCAAAGTCAGCCAGGTGGCTGTTGTAGGAGAGATGCACGCACAGTTCTGTGTACCCAACAGCACCAGTGTGTGCAAGTCACAGACACACCTCCAGAGAGGACTTCACATCAAAGACACGAACTTGATTTCCAATTCTCTATACACAGGATATATGTCTCACAGTCATGACCCTACAGATGCTTAGAGTACATCCTTCCCAAAAGTGAAGATCATCTGTGGAGAGGCAATAACAGTGAGATCTTGATGCACCTGCCTATTTTGACCTATGGCAAATCTGTAAGACCTTTGCATTTCATCACAAAAGCATGCAGGATACAAAGAGGTATGAATTTAGATGGATCTTGATTAAAGATGATCATTAACAACCTGAGTACCAAGGAAATCTTCTTTGTATCTCCTTATTTTTGCTAGTAAGAGCATAGTAACAATACCACTTACTAGTGCAAATCTCAGTTCCTTAAAAGCATCCTTAAAGGCACCTTCACACCGTGCCTCTGCCTGTAATGTTAAGGCTATGCACCTGGACTGTACCAATGTCACTCCTTTGGAAAGCCATCTCCTCCGTGCACCATGTAGCAGCACATCATTGCTGAGATGCTGCTTCTCTTATCACACAGATGGGCTAACAAACTGCACAGAATATATGTGCAATAACAACCCCTTGCACACCTTTCTGGTCTGTGCACAGATACTGTGGGACAATTTTATGCATTCCTTGCCTCCCATTTGTCACCTCTCTCCACAACAACCCTGCACTGAGTCAGTGTCTGCATGTGGCCATGCTGTGCCACTCAGAGGAAAATGACACTTCTTTCCTGAAAGACAAGGAGCAGTCTCAAATACTGCAAATATCAGCATTTTCTTGTAAGAGATTTAAGATAAATATATATGTGTATGTATGCATATAAAGACTGCATCTGAGAAAATCGTACATTGTGGCAGAGACAGGGGCCTGAGTCCATAAAATTTCTGCAGTTTAAACTTGTTTAAGTATCAGTGAGAATCTCTCCTGTATAACAACTATCATTCTGGGATGGAAAGGGGGATAAAGAGACTCCCTGCTCCAGCAGAGCATCACAGAATTACAGAATGGTTTGGGTTGGAAGGCCCTTATAGTACCCCAGCCTTCCCTGCTGTGGGCTGGATGCTCCCCTATCCCCCTAGCTCAGGGTACCCAGGGCCAATCCAACCAGGCCTCCAATCCAACCTCCCCCCCAATGCTGATGCAGTACATGCTGAGTCTCCCATCAACCAACATCCCCAAGTCATTATTCTCCTCAGGGCTGCTCTCAATCCAGCCAGCCTGCACCCAGAGGCTAGAGATGTTCCAGACACAATTAAGATTGACAACGAACACTTCTATCAAGCCACAGACTTCAGATCTGCACATGGCCAACAGGGCATGAATTTATGGACAGCACCATTTGCAAGAGGTGATACTGAACATTTCCAAAGACATTCCCTCTGAAGCAATGAGGTGGCAGCTGGTGAAGGAATAAGCATTTTGACTAACAGCAGAGGGCAGGGGTACTTCCCAGTCACTGCTACAGCTAACTCAGACTCCCCATACTCTCATACCTGAGGTCAAGAGGGAGAGGATGAGCGCCTATCCTGAGATATTCATGAGCACTATTTTCTGTTGTAAGGTAGAAGGAACATTTAAGATGGAATTTGACTCTTACTTAGAGAGAGCTGACTTCAAAAGCTGGGCTGAATAGCCCCCATAAAAGTGTTATTAGTTAGCAGGAAAGTTACAAAGTAATCCAATTATGTTATTCAAAAGTAGGAGCAGGCCCATATAAAAACCTCTAAGTATTAAACTCCATTAAAATAATTTTTTTCTTTAAAAAAAGGCTTTTACTCTTTTTCTTTTCTTTTTTTCCCCCTGACTATATGATCAGCTGCAAACCCATAACATTCTGGCATCGGCACGTGCACACTCTTGCACACGACAGAACTTACCTCCAACACCTCAGCATCCTGGACTTGGCAGAAAAAAAAACACGTGGAGAAATCATGAAGGCTTACCAGTGATTATTGCTCATGGATATAAAGAGGAGGGGAAAAACAATGAAAGAATCAGCCCATGACTTAAATCAGGCTGCGCTACAGAGGCAGGTGGTGATAAAATCTGCAGTGATGTCAGACATGCAAAGGACTCACTGATTAAAAGAACGAAGAAAACCTGAAGGTTTGCTTCTGTAACAAAACCAGATATAACATTTCCTATAGTTGCTATTTCAAGCAAATGACTCAGCTGTTTTAATTAGTCTCTCAAAATATCAAGGAAAGAAATGAGGTCACATTACAGACTCTTCTATTTTCTGGTTGGCGAAAAAAAAACCCCACAAAAAAAAAAGTTTTAAAAATCCAGATTCTGAAGAAGAGTGAAAAACTTTGTTTTCCTCACGCATTTCATACAAACTACCTTTGCTGTTTCTAGGCTGCCTGTTACAATGCTGCCCTTTGCTATCCTGTCTTTCAAAGATACCAGGCACTGACAACTCGTGCTTTCTTCTTTAGGAGGCACGGCCACTCAGCACCTGAGAAAATTAGATCTGGAGTCAAGTCAATTTAATATCAGAGAGAAGTGTTCACTGCTAGCCTTGATGGTCCCAAACACCTACTTATCCATCTCACAGGTATGTTACATAGAGTGACAGCGGCAATGCATGCAGATGGAATTTGACATGACCTACAGACAGAGGGAAAAGAAAAATTCACTCAGCCTGTCCCGATCAATCTGAGGTTATAAAGAAAGGGTTTGTTGTTCTTTTCTTAAATCATAGGTAATTCCTTGTTAGTGATTAGAAGGGAAAAACATCACTAAAGATGTTAAGAAATACCAGAATTCTAAGTTGCATTTTGCTTTCAGAGCTGAACCCTCTGGTCTACAGGGTAAGTGTCAAAAGAAGGAGTGACATTCCCAGAGTGTCTAAGTTAAAATTTATTTAATACGAAAAGGTTTACAAATCCACCATGCAGTCCCACCATGCACTCGACCTGGATCTAGAGAGGCTAAAGGGTAACTTGGTGCTGCTTTGCCCACAGTCTTCCAGCTACAGAGGTCTGAAGGGTTTACAGTTATTAACTACCATTAGTTTTAAGGAAGAATAAACTGAGGACACAGACAAAAGAAGAAATGCTGTCTTTCCATTTCTAACCATGAGACTGTTCTCTTTCATCAAAATGCCATACAGGAAACAATATTTCCATCCTAAACGTCAGCTAAATGATTTTACTCATCAACTCACAAAGGAGAAACTGATGCAGGAGAACAAATGAACAAATGCCTTTGAATGTCTGATGCAATTACTAAAAGACCTTATAAATTATTTCTTGGTAGATTTAGAGTGAGAAGGAATGCTCCCCACCCAGCTGAGAGTTAAAATAGGGGCAGTGTTAGAAGCATTTCAACAACTGATTTCTATCAAGCTTTTGCAACGAACCCTCTCACTGCCACTCCCAGCTTCTCATTGATGTGCCCATAGGAATAGGTCCTTTCAAGAACCCCGAGCTCTCCAAAGGGGACATATCCATTGCAAGCAAGTTAAACTTACTGAATCCATTAACATCTTGGCAGCTGGAAGAGAAAGCTTCTTCATTGTGAACAGCGCTGAGTTTGGTTGAGGCCTTGTCTGAAGCGGCCACGGGACCCATCTCTCTCTGTGTGCTGGTCTGAGTCTCCTTCTGCTTCTTGGCTAGCTTCCTTTAGGGTATTTTGAAGAGGGGAGAAATCGAGGTCAGTTTTCCCTCATTAGAAACAAAACAATGAGAAAATATCCCGAAAATCACAATTATCACACTTAAGAGACATGCAGTGCACATGGAACTTCAAGAAAGAAAACCCCACAGCTTTTTAATATATTATGGAGTCAAATAAATGTAGCGATGCCAGCCTGTGAGTCTGGCTGTCCCTCCCAGTAACTCATCGTGCACAAACCCACGTCACCCCAGCAGTAGGAGCACTATGTCACCAAACAGGAGAGAATAAGGAAAGCCCTTGGAGCGAGTGGCATCTGCTCCAGGAAGAGCAGAGGGCACCGGGTGTGGTGAGCAATGGGAAAGGCTCACTGGAGGTACATGGCATCTCCACATCCATCCCATAGGGCCGCCTGCACCTGGGGCTGTCTATGGAGGCTCCAGGGAGCAGTGTGAGCTGAGGCTGTGCCACTGGGCAGGAGGCTCAAGCAGGGCAGGGAGGATGGCAGCCCCTGCTGGAATTTGACAAATCACTGAGGATCAGCACTCAGGGAAGAGCGGGGCAAGTTAAAGGCTGCAATAATTATAAAAAATGACTGTGTCCAGATATGTCCCTTTTCTGGGAATTCGGGTCTTTGAGGAGACCTCAAAGTAGAAACACTGCCAGCTCCAAACAGAGTAACAAAGCCAGGAACTTAAGAGGCTCCTCTTTTGCAAACACAGCTAACAGTAAGGAAGCGGAGAGAAGCAGAAAAGTGAGCTGCTAAGCTTCCACTGACATTTGACTGCCCTGTGCTTCGTTCATACCAGAGAGCAAAAGTGTTTAAAAATGAATGTGTGACATTCTACAACCCACACCTTGAAAAAATATCACACAAATCCCCAGAACTAGCAAGGAACTTTGCTTACACGGCTTCCGCAGATAAGAAAATAAAACAAAATAAAAGGGAGAAAAACAGATTACTGTAAGTAGGAGCTTCGGTTTTCTCTTTTTCCTCTTAAATGAAAGAAAAAAAGGAAAAAATCCTAACGACTAAATCATTTTGCAAAGAGGTTTTTCTTCACTGAAATGACATTCTTATGATAAGTACTCCCCATCTTTTAAACTACACTAGGCTCTTAAAAGGATATTGCTTGCAACAGGCTTTATTTATTCACAGCTCTTGGCAGTGGCATTTACAGGCAGGTCCCAGCACACAGCTGAGCCCCAGCCCTTCTGCATTGGGGCAGCTGGGCCAGCCACATCCATTAGCATGGAAGGCTTGAAGAGAACTGAAGCCTCCTGCCCATCTGAGTGAGGAGCAGCTCTATCTTGAGGCAAGCTGCTGAACCCAGACCAGGACAGCAAAAAATTGTGGAGAAATGTCCTGTGTCTGCTGGAAACTTGTGAACAAATGCATCTCTCTCATCTGCTCGGTCTTGTGCTGTTCGTGCTTTCAATTCCAGCCCACAGCTATTCCAATTGGAGACATAATTATAGAGTACATACTTAGATCTCACAAAATCTCCATGATATCCACTTCTGTAGATTAAGATGCAAACAGAGGAACCGGCCTTGAACGCTGAAGCAAAAAGCTGGCGTTTAATGATGTTAAAAGCTTTGCTTCCAGCACACAAGCGATGCTAACACAGCCAGATTTATTAACCATGAGCCCCCTTGTTTTGTGCTGTGGTCCCTGAGGTAACAACAATAGTTTGGGAGCGTATTAACCCTGCTATGCGGTTATTTTAATCCTTTAGATTTGCTAATCATACACGGTGATGTGAATTCTTTGGCAACGGGAATTAAAATTTCTCAGTGGGAAGCGCTAATCCAAAATGCACAAGTCCTTAATAACAAGCACTCTGGACTGCTGGGGTGAGCCATTACACACTACCACTACTGATGTTTAAAAATAGCGAGTCAAAAAGGGTGACTTGCTTATTAAATCCAGATTAAAATATTTGTGGCCGTAATTACCCCTAAAGTCCCATTTGCTTGGTTTCCTTTCAGAAATGCCAACAAGCTACAAAGAGCCGGCGAGCTCCTTTCCCTTTCAGTAGGCAAGCAATACCATATCTGCACGTTCAGCGCAGGGACAAATTCACCCCAAACCCAAGCCCGTGAGACCCCAAAGGCCTGCTTACAAAAGCCCTATGGCAAAGCAGTTCTACCTGGTCCTGTAGAAGACAGAGAGGCCCCTAAAACATTGGCTTGAATGCCTAAAAAGAAAAGGTGAGATGAGTTTAAGGTTCTCGACCTAGGACCCGCAGGCGGCAGCCTCCTGCGCAGGCTGCTCACCAGCGGAGGCTGCTGCAGGCGCAGGGGGAGCGCGCAGGAGAAGCCACACAGAAAAGTGTTGGGCATCTGACAGCACTACAACCGGCTTTCAACGCAGTGTTATCTGTTCCCACCTTCCTCCCTCTCTCTTCCAAGGATGTAAAAAATTCTTGGTCTAAATTTAGAGGGAAAAGGAAGACGGATCTCTTTTGAGGATTTCAGAGCTAAGCTTGCCAGACACATCAAGGGGCTCCTGATTTCTAAATGTGCCTTTTCTGTCTCAGTTACGTGTCTGGATAGAGTGGCAGCACAGGACTAAGCCTATTTGGTCCTTGCCATCTTTATAATTCGCAGGAAGGATTATAAAATCAAATGACTAGCACTTTCTAGAACGTCAGGGATGCGACTTAAACCCACGGCAAGGTAGAGGTTTATTTGCCAGCATGTCAAAATGCCTCCGGAATGGGAAAAGCATTTATCTGAAAACGCTGTTTCCAAAAATAGGGCACTCGAAGAGATCTCTGTGAATCACTGACAGGCAGCATCAGTGACACGGCTCCTGCTCTCCGTACTGACCAGCTTCCCCCAAACACCACAATGCCAGCACCCCGAGGAATCTGCTATCAGTGCATTAGTGTCAGTCACGGGCTGGCTGCAGGCTGCCTCTGGAGTGCAACCAGCACGGGCTGTCACCAGGCACCGAGGAGACACTTTGTCTCATGCATTATGCAGTTGAAAAGGGGAAGAAATAAAGCAGATAGATACTTGGAAGAAGAGTCTGATACAATCAACATAGGGTGAAGAGATGGAAATGTCAAAATGTGAATGGGGTGATATTAGCGGCAGTTTTACATCGAGGCGTAAGGAGAATGTGCCAGGAAGAAAACGAGGATCCATGGATGGGGTTTGCTGGGTTGCCCTTTTCAGTTCAAGAGAATTCGTCAATGAAGAGATGATGTTTATGGGCACAATACACACACAGAAGCGATGAAACAGAAAGATGCAGAAAGCAGAACAAAAAGAATGAAACCAGCTGCATAATCAGGCAGTTGAAGCTAACCCAACTAAAGCAAGGACAAGAGCTGTTAGCAGTGAACCTGAACTAAGTGCAAACTCAGGAAAAAAAACATATGATGGAGATTTGGTTCAGCTATTTTGGGTACTTCTGCTCATCAGAGAAATGCTGAAACGCTAAGTTAAGATTGAGGGACTTCCAGTCTAACAATCCAGGAATACAGATTTAGTATCAAGTCAAAAGCATCCACTACCACGAGCACTAATCAGAAACCTCAAGGAATATTTTCAGCTCAAAGAATTCATAGGATCAGATCCCAGTTTGGGTAAACTTCGAGGATTTTATTTTTAAAAGCAGCTCTTCTTTCAATTTTTTATGTCAATTTTACATGCATGAATGTTAAATCTGTAACTGCCACTCCTAAAAAGCTCTTGTACACATACGTTGACAGATTTAATTTTAGATGTTTCACAAGGATGGATTATATATACTATAGTGCAGATTTGCATGCACAGGTAATTTAGACATTAGGTATAGATCGTGTAACTTAAACATGAAATTTCCTCCTACAGACAAAAATTGCATATTGCCCTCATTTCCAATAAGCAATTTAAGAAAGCTACAAAACACAATTCCTAGTAGATATTTGTGTGCAGCAGCCTGCTAGGAGTACACACGTTATTTAATATGAAACCTGCACAAATTAAGGCAGAGATCAATCATGCCAACACCCTACTGGGAGCACTGATGAGCCAGCAGGTCTATGGAAAAGGATCTTTGCTCCTTAGATCTGCAGTAGGTCATAAGCTCAACATGAAGGAGCAGTCCCATCCTTGTGCAAAAAGAAGGTGGGGATTACAGATGGCTCTGCAGTCTGCGGGACACAGGTAATCCTTTTTCTCTGAGTGCTGATAAAGGCTCTGCTGCAGTACAGAATCCAGCCCTGCACTTCAAAAGGATGTGTACCAAAGGGTCATACACCAAAGCAGAACAAGGAATGTACATACAGAAAACACCACCTACAAGAAAAGGCCAGAAGAAGTGTGGCTCTTTCACCCAGAGCAAAGACAAAGAAATAGAACTGATGTCTTCAAATATAGGAGAGGATACCACAGGGAAGCTCTGCTCCTGGTCTGCACTGGGAAAATGCAATGGGGCTCAATGACAGGAAAGGCCGTTCAACTCAGACTCTGGGAAACCTGAGCACAGCAGAGGCTGCCCATCACTCAGGTGTGCTGGGAGATCTCCCCAGAGGATGCAGCCCTACAGGCTGATGGAGATAAAGCAGTGAAGCCTTTTGCAGCCTGGCAAGTGGCTCCTCTTCCCCAGCCTAGCACTCTGCACTGTGATCTCCATCCCCAAAAGAGCATCCCCTTACCAGAGCTGAGGTGCAGGTCTTGCTCTAAGCAAATCTCAGCCTCTCCAAGGGCAACCCCTACATTCACTTTTGGACTAGGTAGGTGCACATGAGAGCCATGCAGTCATAGTCATATTGGTCCAAACTGTTGGCAAAGCATGGCCCTCTGCAAAGCTGGGCTCTGCACTCACCTAACAGACATGTTCTAAACAAGCTCTCATACTTTCTCAATTTTCTCTTTAAATTTGCTTTAATTAAACTGGCATAGCCATCATTATGACAGTATCTAATGAGAAAAACAGTTTCTTCTGAATATTCTGATTTGGCAAGCTGAGCTGTGCAGGCAGATCCCACCATCATTGGAAATATATTAAACACAGGCATGCAGGTAATATTTATACAGAAATATACCCATAAATAAAGTTGTTTTATTTCCTTTCAAATGTCCCACATGTGGAGGAAATAAATTCAGCACAAATTCTGTTAGCTCAGAAAAATGCAAGCATACATTCAGCTTTACAACTGGGATGGAAGATCCCATCTCTGCTATGAAGAGATGCTCTGAACTGAAACCACCACAATTAAAGGTTGCTTTCAGTCACAGTGGGAGCTGGAGGGGTTCCACGCAGTGCAGCAGGGCCCTCACTACTCTCGCTAGATCAGTGGCAAAGGGAAGTAATGCTCTGGCCACTGAGCACTCTCTTCTTATAAATAACATCAGCAGTGCAGGTAACACGTATTGGAATCCCTGCATCTCCAGAAATACTTCTCTGGCCTAACAGCACTCTTGATTAAATCCCAGTCTGCAACCATCCAAGAAGGGAAAACCAACAACAACAAAACCCACCAAACAAAAACCAAAGCAATTTAAAAAGCCAAACCAAAAACACACAGAAGGTAAAACACTTTTCTTTTTTCTTTTGTTTTTTTTACATTTTGTCTATTTTGTGGTGAGGAAATAAAGCCTCAAGAAGGTTCACTGCAGGGGAAACCGCTGTGAGAAAAGAGGTGTCTGTCACTGAATGTAAAATCCCCTTTAAAGCAGCTGTAATGCCACCCGTGTTTTACAGCTTCATCTAAGCAAAGAAACAAAAACTTTCAGAGGTGGATGGGTTGTTATCTTACACAGTACATCAGATCTTGCAGTGCATTAAACTTGCATGCAATGTGTCAGAGCTGGCAATCCTACAGAAAACTTAGGCAACACTCGTACTGATGTAAGCACAGAGCACTTCAGAGCGCTTCTGCAGGGAGCGCATCCAGTCCACAGCTCACAATTCTGCATCCTTCTCACCCATCGTAAAACCAGCAAGACTTGAACCACTGCTACAGCAGGTTCTGTCCAAGGACCTTCCTCCGCAGCTGACTTCTAAGGAGGGGTAAAGTGAAATACACAAAATGCTGTCATCCTGTATGACAGGTGAGGAATAGGGCCTTGCTGGGTTTGCATCTCCCACTGCAGGTGTTTTAAAGATCTTCATGATTTCTCTGTCAACCACAATAATACCTGTAACACACACGCTGCGGGAAGCTTATAAATGGAGTGTTGTCATACAAAAACCTCACAGCTAATTATGCAGAACCTAGAAACCACCACAGCCCTTATGGGCCATGTCTGCAAGTATCAGTTACTCACGATATAAATCTCAGTGCCTTTAACAGATATAGCTCATTAAGAGTTGAGTAAGACTTTGGTCCCTAAGAAGAAATGCTTGTACTGCAGATGACAGAAAGTTGAAAAGAACGATCTGAAAGCAGATGAGAATAACTCCAGGAAGCACAGCTTTGAACTAAAAACAGAACAGTGTGGTCCATGTGGTTGTATTTAAAGGTGTGCCTATTTGAGAACATGTTTTTCAATACTGTTAATTCAATTTTGCTTCAGGACTAAAACATTCATTCAAGGTCATAGCATGGAAGCCAATGTTATTTTTTAAATCTATATGTATACATATCCCTGCTCTTATTTTCACAACACGTCAAATAAACTGAAATCAAATCTTTCTGTCCATAAGAGGCTGTAGTAACTCCTATTCATTTTGGCTAACAATTACACAATCCTTAGCAATTTAAGATTTTCACCCGCAATCAAAACAGAACACCTATTTCAAGTGACATTTGAAACGTGAAACTCAGAAAAGCTTCATTATACGCTCCTTGATGGATTCTCCTGCTCTCTTCTCACACCTATTGGAAGGTCCTTCACACCCAAACAGCTGTTCAGGAGACCAATCAAGAGCTTGGTTTTGCCAGATTGAAGCCATCTGTCAATCTGAAACCAAATGCTGCCACTCACAACTTGATGCTGGAAGTGTTCACTGTGAAAGGACTACTTGAGTGTTACCTCTACTGCTGAGATGTTCCAGCTATCAGAGGTCAGGTTATGATGTGGTATGTAGGACAGCACAAGCACTGAGCTAGGAACAAGCTCTCTATTTAGGGTGCATGGAAGTTCTGTGATTTTTGCATCCTGACTTCAAATCCTCACTCGGTGCTACAGGGAGTTGCTACAAACACATAAGCTTGTCTGGTGACACCTCAGGCTGCATGGTGCACAATGGCTTTATTACACCTCTGCAGCCCATCACCACTTGCTTTTGCTACTGCTGAAGTTCACTGCAACCTCAGGCTTTGGTGACCTGCAGATGTTTGTCTCCTCACTCTTCTCGAGTCACTCCCCTGTTCCCCAAGAAGAAAACTGCTAATATATTGATCCACAGAAGCTACTGAAAGACAAAGAGACTGCTTAACAATACCCTTATTTTCTCTGTACAGACTAATCCTCAGCTGACTACTTAAAACAACACAGTGGTGCAGCTGCTAAAATGGGTCATATATAGGGCTCAGAAGTTGACTTATGTTTTTAGATGTGCAAATCTCAAAATACAATAAAAAGTAGGGAACATTTTGACCACATACTGCCTGCAGGAAGAAGATGGAATTTTATGGGTAAAACAATTAAGCTTCTCTTGAAAGCTTTCTGTTAATGGTCAAATTCTATTCTTAGATAACCTGTGCAGAGCCTAGAAAAAACAGAGTTATCTCCCATTTACAACTATTTAACTGGGTAAAGTCAAGTCTCAACAGGGTGTCTTTTGGTTTTTTGCAAACATATCAAGCTGTGAAGGTTCTTCTGGCAATTATTTTCTGATAGGTCATCAATTAGTAAATTCACTCCATAGCTCAACAGGGATCCTACTCTTAAATACTTGGCCCCATTCTCAGGATGTAAATCAAACTACCATGGAAAATACGTCACCTTCCACTAAACTGCAGACCACGAATACATTCATTTCACTGACTTACTGAACATCTTTCACATGTGTCCACAGGACAAAGTCATAAGACAAAGATGAACAGTAGGAACAGGAGAAGGAAAAGGGTGGCAAGCTGCGAGGAACTGCAAAGCAGTCGTGGCCCTTTCAACTATTTTGCCTATGTCAGAGCTCTAAAAGTCAGGCAGGCTGCTGCTTGTGAGGGCAATACAGCTGCTGGTTGTGAGAAGTGAAGAGGAGACCTGTTTATCTCAACAATAAAAGTTGTCTTCTCCAACTCCCCCAGCTCTCTGATGACAGCAAAGGCATCCAGGCTCTGTACATCAAGACTCCCTTCTTCAGATCACTGATCCAGTCCTCATCTCCTCCTGATGCTCAGACACATGTTATCATTGCAGAACCAGCTCAGCCCTGATTACTTCCCAGCCCCTCCATCTTTAGACAACAGATGGCTTCAGAAAGTTCTGGTGTGCAAAGCATTTTCAAGAGCCTTAACTGCCCTAATTATGCAGCGTTGTCATTAGGTTGGGATAGGTGATTGAGACCTGAAAATCTGAAGTCTTTCATCATCCACCGGTCTGAAGTGACACTCAGAACCTGGCAGCTCCACAGACAGGGATATTTGTGGAGGTAATCTCAAGTCCTCGTTGCCAGAAACCTTACAATTTAAAGCAAGCTTGAGAAATTCCCAACAGTGACTTTGGGGTGTGAACTGCCTGGCAGTCTGGCTGAGTATGGTGGACAACTGAAAGAAGTGCAGTTGTTCTGTATTCATCCATTAACATTTAAAGAACTATAAATCATAATGGACAGACCTAGGGATATTGACGTGTTTGCAGGCACAGTTACGGCTGAAATGGTGAAACAGGGAAGATATATCAATGTGAAAGGGAAAATAAAACACAACCTACTGGAAAAACATGATTGAACAGAATGGTTAAAAAACAAACCAAAAAGTGGTAAAAGAAAAAGAACACAACAAAGCACAAAATGACCACAGTAAGTGGGCTGAAGATGCACCATCCCCTGCTGGGTACTTACAAGTAATAGGAGTAGGAGTACGCATTTCTTCTAAATACGGACAGCCAGCCAGACGAACAAAATATCCAAATGGAAAAAAAGAAAGAAAAACACATAATTAGATTTATATGAACTCCATGCTATTTTTGAAAACACAAAGTATTTGTGCTGCCGCTGGCACTGAGCTTCCTTCCCCCAGTGTTAGGAGCTGTGGGCTCACAGGGGATGGATGCTGAGCTGAGATAGAACACATAGGTGTGTTCTCACTTCTGCTACTGACCTGCACTGCCATGAACAAACCCCTTCACTGACTTCTTCCTCAACTCAACCATGTCAGCAACATGGACTACAATACTTACCTCTGCCGTGAAGTGCTTTGGGATTTTATGAATAGGAAGGATTATATAAGAGCTATCAATAGGAATGGCAACAAGTAGGAAAGCGGCAGTGCAAAAACATCTCCATTTCAGAATATTTAGACAATGAACAAACTGTGCAATGACAAATCAAGCTTCATCAAACTCCAAAATGCAAATAGTTCATTAACAATTCAAGCATCTCTACATATTTATAGATGATCACTGGGGGTATGTATTAGCTTTCTGCATCAGTGTAATTAAGCTTTTTCTGTTCATTTTCCTACAAAGAACACTTTGATACAGCAAGACAAAATGAGTCCCGGCAATCAGTCGTAAGTGAAGAGGTGATGTCATGCCTTGTATAACTGGAGAAGAACTTAGAAAATGCTGCTGCACAACAGGTATAGTGTATGCTAGTACAGATTAACAGCAAGACATGAGGCAGCATCAGAAGCAGCTACCATGGCCAAGACAAGGAAAAACAGTGAAACACATAATGTAACCCTTTACACAAGCTTAAAGCCCCATCCTTCAAGATACTACAAATACAGGGAAATATAGACAAGTAGAGATGCAGGATTCAAGTGTCCATTATCATGGTTGTTCTGAGTAAAATTCCCCAGGTACACACAGCAACCAGATTCAATGGGGCTGTTCTCTGCCCACAACCACTCTCTATGCACTTCCTGAACATGTCACAATTGGCATTACTTCTCTTGTTAAAAAATACAACCTGCCCCATTTCCTCATATGTTCACAGTCTGTTGCCCCATGTAGAGATTCCCTCTGGGCAAAGACAGCTGACTACAGATGTCAGGAAGGATTCCTCCAAAACGCCACGTTGTGTTTGGTGGTGTCTCCTACTATAAACCTGAAATTCAGATTCCCAAAACACTCCAAGTTATGTGAATGGCTGAATCCAAATCACACCTGGACACACGTTGATAACACAATACCAGAGTCCCCTGAAACTCAGCAACCCTACACATGCAAAATAATCCATCTGAATTATGATCACTAAAAACATGACTTGATCCCAGGAGGTACAACACAACCTGAAGATCCTGCCTACCATCTGTCTTCAGGAAGAAGAAGGTACTGGGGTCTGTGCACATTCAAACATCCCTATACTGATTCAATCCCACAGTTTGGGTATGTTCTGCTCAACACACCCTTGAGTTTTATCTCATTAGCTTAAGGTAACAACCTAAATCCTAATCCAGAATAAAGCACTGGAGTTTCATGGAAGGTACTAGTAGTCCTAGACCCTACACAGCCCCAAATCTCCTTTTTTGCTACCAACAGCACTTTAAAGAACTTATTTACAGTGCACCCATGACAGGCTGTCTGATCCAATTTATTCAGTCTTATACTTAAAGGGTTCAGTAGAGGCTTTGTCTGCTCAAATGCACAAGTCTGAAAAGTCACATTCTTTACTCCAGGGAAATGCAAGTCATGACTACAGAGGAGTTAAATCTGTCCAGATGAAATCAGAATTGACCAGGACCTAAGACTTCTGAGGTGCAAAGTCAAAGGGTATTTCCTCCAGAAAAAAGAGTTTGTAAATGCCTTGGTTTTCTTGCTTCAGTACATTTTTATTAACCAGTCCAAGATTTTCTCTTCCTCAAATATGTTTAACCTACATCAAGTGCAAACGAATGAACTCTTTATATTATTAGTAATACCTCGATAGAACACAAATGAGGTACTTCAAGGTATTCTGTATATAGTTGTTCATGAAAGAAAGCAATACGTGCAGGCAAATGACCACCAGCTCACACACTGTGAATTAACAAGCTAAATGAATTGCTACGTATAAATGATGATACTGGAGCTGCAAAAAATGTAACTGATGTAGCCAGCAGGGCCCCAAAGCCAGTAATATTTCCTTTTTTCTTTTAAATGCTGTAGGACAGCCATGTTTACAAAAGAACTTCATATATACAAACAGATATTTAACACAGATGATCTGCCTACTCCTAATGCCCAAGCAGTTTTCTTGTCTTTGTGCTTTCTCCCCTCCTAACTCCTCTCCTTCCACTGCTCTATACTGCTTAGCTTCAGTCAGGAAATCCATGGCTGCGTCCTGCTCCATGAACAAACATCACTGTGATATTTGCCAGCTCCATTTGAAGAAAATGCCCTTAATGTATCTAATTATTTTTCTGCATCGCTGCCTTGCAAGGCAACTGTCTTGCACACAGAGGCATTAGCCTCTGTGAACTGAAAAGGGGGTCTCTTTTAAAGTAAGGTTAATGTAAAAAATGAACTCCAGAGCTCAAGTTTCTAACATTTCTCTTTGTAAAACACAAAGAGAACACAGTTGTTGTTCAGCTGCTCACTCAGACAAGCTTTCAGCTGTGCTCCTCCAGAACTTCAGATGAATCTGTGGTCCAAAGCAGCCTTTCCCTTTATAAAATCCAGTCTCAATCCACACTGGTTTAAAACAAAACGAGCCCAACAGCTCATCTTTGGGGAGTGCCACATCCACACTCAGCCCCACACCTCACTGTGATGTGAGCAGTGGTGCCTTGGGGACAGCAGGGCTGACACAAGCAGCAGCTCTGTCAGGTGCACAGACCCAGAGAGCACACAGCTCCACAAGCTCTCCATGCACGGTGACAGCTTCTAAAAGGGAAAAGTCAAAGAGCCTGATTATTTCTTATTATTATAGTGCATATTCCAATGGGTAAGTCACCAAGCCACAGCGAGCCAGCGAAGAGATGCTGCCTGCTGACTCTGCCCTGTCTGCATTCAGAACAGGGAAGTGCAGGGCTCATAAGGGTTTCCTGTATCAGTGTATTACACTGAAAATGAGAAGCTCTTCAAACAGCAGCAGCTAACAACGGCCTTCTTCAAAGCAGAAGTGCAAACGGCCCACAGAAAATCACACAAAATGAACTGTCTGAACAAATGTCATCATACAAGTTCTGTTCCTATTAATTTTCATCCCCCCATAAACTAGATCTAATTCTTGCAAAGGATTCTAAACCCTCCACAACATTTATATCTTCTGTTCTCTTAGATCAGTAACTCTCTGGAGTAACAACTGTTCTTTTGTTGCTCATGAAATACCTGGCAGAACAGCCACCTCATCTAAGCCACAACATCTAAGTAGCGTTATATAAGTATATATTCACTGCTGCCCCCAGTAACACAAATGGAATGATGTATGTCTGCCTAAACGTATAGTTCTATTGAAACAGCAGCATTCTAGCCAGGAGGCCCAAGATGTAAGCAAAGCAGAAACTTACCTTCTCTTGATGGTAAGCATTGCTCCTAAGAGAATAATAACAAACATCAGAAGCCCAGCTATAACTCCAGCCATTTTCACTGTGCTGTCAACTTGCTTTTCTGGCTCCACTGCATTGGAATTCTGGGTAGAAGCTCCTTAAAAGACGGAGGGAAAGGAGGGAGAAGATAAAGAGAGAACTTGTAGAAAAATCTTGCAATGATCCAGTTTTCACATTCATTTGAAAGCCTAAACACGTATTTACAATTATATTACTACAGGGCATCTCATTTAACTTAAAGCAGCAGGATTAACAGCAGTTCTCCCTATTAGGAAGGCCTGGCTCATGTGAACACACAATGACAGTTACACAGGTAGCAAGCATCAGTTCCAACCCACCGAGCCCCCTCCACATTGCCTCATGTATTCAATGCGTGAGTTCTGTGGCTCAGGCAAGGAAACCTTCTTAAATAGCACATACCCTATGCACCTAAAAACGACGTTTACAAACATCTCTCACAAAGCATTCCTAATTTTACTTATTTGTTATAAACTGACTTCAAGAGTCCCCAGCCCTGCAATAACGTAGTGTGCATTATATACCTTAGCATTGCCAATGTTGTCACGTGCTGCATGTAATTTCTCTGAATAACACTTAAAGCACGGAGCTCAATTTTGAAAGCCTTGCAAGATTTGAGTTGTGGATAATCTAAAGACTAAATCAGCCTATTCTTATTATATTCCTAATCTATGTAACTACTAAAAATAACACATCTGCATCTGGTGGAGTTAAATGAATTCCTGTTGCGTGAGATCACAATTTTACCTAGGGCTTCACCTTTGCTGCTGGCATCAGCCAGGTCTTCCCCTGCAGATCAGACACAGAACAGGCAATAAGAGGTGAAAGCAGCGCTGTCATGGGAAGACAGTAATGAAGACAGTAATGCTTTGCTCTTTTCACAACTCTATTGCTGACCTCCTGGAAAAGCTGAACCACTTCTGCTCACGCAGCAGCTGCTCGTGGCAAGGATATTCAATTGAGCCCATATATTGACGAGACAGTAGAAAACCTCACTGCGTTACTCTTCTGCCCCTTAGCCACTCGTTGGTATGTGTGAGGTCTGAAAGATGAGTCCCAGATGTAACCACCATCACACCACGTGATACAGGCTTTCAAGTACATTCCAAGTAAGGCCTAAATCAATGGATCTCCAAGGACAAGGATCAGATCTTGGATAAAGCATTACATGCTCCGCTCATCTTATCATGAAGGGTAAATACAGAACAATGACACAATAAATGCAAAACAAGACAACTCACCCCACGCAGTGATAAAGGTATGATTTCAGCTTTCCTAAAGCTAAGCTGCTAATCTAGTTTGCCACGGGAAAATCCAATATTTACCAAGCAAGAATGTTCTGTGCTGTTTGAAGCACACATGTAATTTTCAGCTTTCTGTCCCTGACAATTGCACTGCTCTGCTGCGTCCACCAATTTTCCCATTCACTTAAGAGCTCAGCAGTAACTTCTGTGTATGTATCTAAAATACACTGAAGGGACTCCTGAGCATGGAAATAAAACAGCTGCATATTACCATCGTTGTTTGACAACAACTCTTAGAACAAATCAGTCCAACAAGCGAGCTGTATGTCATTGCACAGGCAATCCTGATACTATTGTATAACAAAATAAATGATATAGCTACAATTTCACCTTGAAAATGGCTGAAACTCTGTTTGTTTGATGTGCAAATAAGTAGCATTCCAAATTACCCTTCGCTTGTGTTGCAGTTACTCCTATGACCCTAAATGATAGGTGTTGGAGAATCGCTTTCAGCCACAAATGGTGCAGTCAGACCCACCCCTTTCTATTCCATCTGAATACCCTCGCAAATGATGAGCCACATTAAATATATATATATATATATATATATATATATATATATATATATACACACACATATATATATCAGAACATGCTGTCAGCTCCATCCTCTGATTCCCTGCATTGATTTGATTCTGCCAGGCTGTTGCTTATTACTACAGGCAATGTGTGCTGCCTGTATTTTTGTTTGATATTTCGCTTCCCATTGCAGACTAGTGCAGCTCTAGAAAGAGACTAAAGCCTCATTATCCATCCTGACACCTACACGCTGTAGTGACTGATTCACTCGGATCTTCTGTGTAACTCTTCCTATCTATCTTGGCAAAGGCCAACAATTCCTTTAGGCTACTAGTCCAACCATTTGGAAGTTGTCTTAGCTGATAGCGCTGAGGAATTGATAATATGACAGTGCCAGTAATTTCCCGAGCCACACATTCTTAAATCTTTGCAATGAAGCAATCCCACAGAAGTGCACTGCTTTCCTGCCACTCCAGTGTAGTTTTCCTATTGATGCCTAAACCTGCTATGGCTTCACCATCACCAGCTGGAGGCAAAGAGAACATGGCTGTGCTGGGAGCAGGAGGTCCATGAGCTGTTAAACACACACCTGCTAAATGTGTATGTTTGGTGTCCCTGCTAGGCAGGGGGGTTGGAACTACATGATCCTTGAGGTCCCTTCCAACCCGGGTAATTCTGTGATTCTGTGATTCTGTGATTCTGTTTGTGCAGTTGCAGAAGGTGACTTCTGCTGCTCCTGACAGGGATAGCTTAGAATTCAGTTCTGCTTCTCTCTGTCACATACACACATGCAGACCTGAAATCTTCTGTGCACAGAAGCCCATAAAAACCAGCTGCTTCATTTCAATATCTTTAAGAAGACTTTTTCTTCTGCGGAACAACATTTATGTTTTGTTTACATCAAAAGGGAAAACAACAACAACAACTATAACCAGTTTCTAGCAGTGACTTCCAGCACATTTCCTAGGATAAATTGTTCCTCGTAACTGCAGCCTGGATGCTGGTACAACAAGGTGCAGCACAGGTCACTGCTGTTATTGCTGCGTGTATTTCAGAGGCACCCAGAGACCCTCACTGAGGGCAGGACTCCATTACAGTGCACAAACACGAGTAGGACCATTTCCTGCCCTAAGCTTACATTCTTAATAGGGAAGGTAAACGACAGTCAACAGATCCCAAGAAGGGAATACATCACAGCTCCCTTGACTCCCTGTCTGTGTTAAATCTACTAGACAAGTTACAGCTTTCAGGGACTGATGCACCTAAAAACAGGCAGTGCCAGCATCAGGGATGGATGGACAATTACACTAGACTAGGTTTGGTCTTAAAACTGCAACACCAAATAATTACTCCAATGGGTAGAGAGTCACTCTTGAAGCAAAAACTAATCAGAAACAACAACAAAAAAACTTCAAAGTAATAATTAACCCAGAAAAATTAAGAAAAAATAATGGGTTAAAAGTCATTAGGAGTTCAAAGGAGCTGCTCAATTAACCAGAGTAATTTCTTTGCAGCGTATAATGGCTTGGCAGTGTGCTGAACCTAGCAGACCTGCAGGCTGATTTCAAAAGACAATTATTCTCCTTTCACTAGCAAACAATATTTCCTATCTTTTCCCCTTCCATTTCACTTCTCAGCAAGTAACCACAAAACATTCAAAGTAACTTTGCATCTAGAATGTCGATTACATCTACACCTCTGAAACTCAGTCTTAGACAACCAGACACAAGGGCAGGCCTCTAACAACAACACTTCGCCTTAGTTATGCCTTTGGTTGTTGCGCTGAAGCAGAAAGGAGCACCACCACCGCTCTCACTACACATCACTATGCCAATTTCCCACCCCCAGTTACTGTGGTCTGCAAACAGCACAGGATTACTTGCTCTGGCTTCAGAGCACAATGAGATGTTCTCATTTCTTTAAAAAAAAAAAGCTCAAAAGAAGTGGAAAGAGTGATGAGAGCCAAAAACTTTCAACCGTACTCTAAGTGGAGAGAGCAGCAAAGGAAAGCAGTGCAGGACAGCGAGACTGAGCAGAATTTATATGAGAGATTATCAGGCATACAGGTTGAATCAGCAGGAGGATGGGGGTAAACAGCAAGGAATCAAGATTAGTGTTACTAAACTGAATGAGAATTAAAAAAGAGCAGTAAGAGAATAATTGATTCTGAAGATTCCAGGTAAATCCACCACAAAGGCTTTTCTTCTCTCCTCCTGTTTTTCTCCCTCTGTTTTTTGAGCAGAAGCACTTTATTTGTGCTAACAGCAGATCTACGGCCCCAGGAATGAGAAAGGTTATTACATTTACTTGAAAGAAGAGCTCAGATAAAGAGCAGCCGCTGCGACATCTATGAGCGATGTGATGGTTCAGAAGGTGAAAGCACATTTCCATTTTAACTCTCCATTTATGCAGCTATTTAAAAACTGGTTTTCAATAATAATAATAATAATAATAATAATGAAAAAAAGAGCAAATTTTCTCAAAGTCCAAATTTCCGGATTCAACTTAATTTCTGTGTGGTCTCAGGTACGCGGAGCAGGATCAATCTTTTGACTGATGCAGCCAAAGGCATTTCAGTGCAGGATGATGGCATGGATATAGAACAGAGCTCACGCTCTGAATAACAACTAATTAACCTTCTCACCAGCCGCTGCCCGTTACTCTGCTCTCCTCATGGTTATCATTAAAACCCCACAGCCGGAGCAGCTGCAGAAATTACAGAAGCAGCAAGCAAAGTCCAGAGGTGTGAATATAACAAAGAGTGAAACCAGGTCACCCCCGAGCCTGGCTGACAAAGGTGGTTTAAGCACCCTGCTGGAATATAGAACCTGTGCTTAAGACCTCACCTGTAAGCTGAGGAGGAAGCTCAATGCTTTACTGTAAAAAGGAATCCACGTGGCCAATGTGTTAGGGAGTCTGTCTGCATGCAGCTCAGCGTGGGCTGCGTGAGATCCTGGGAAGCTCTCTGCACTTCGCTGAGTTGAAGCAGCACTTTCAGATGTGTCTTGAAGGAAGAGTTTGTCCCCCACCCTCGATTTCTGTTATTCTATTAAGAATACTCTTCAGTTAAGAAATGGTCTGTTCTACGCCTACCTCTCTTGTGCCACTGACATCTCTCATGACTTCTTACACAGGCAGTTCTTGGAAGCAGCTGAGCAGCTCCTGCATTAGTAACCCTGCCTGGTTCTGAGGATATGCTCATGGAAAAAGCTACATCAGACCCCTGACTGGGGCTCTGGAACACACTACGACCTCCAGCCCCCAGGCTTAGGCTACCAGGCCCTGCTTGCTTCCAGTCTCATCCCGCTGCTCTGCACCAAGCTCTTCCCTAACTCAGGGCTGCTTCATTAGCAACCTGGGATAAGGATCCCCCTAGGACAACTTAAACCCCTCTAACTCAGCCTTGACACCAAACTGAACAGAAATAAAGCTGCTCGCTATTTCAATGGGCATCCAGATACCAGGAAGATTTGATTTGTCTTCCCAGCCGGGAATGTTTTTCAGTAAGAGCAATATAAGCGTGTCTGTTATTAACAATTAATTAGAGTGTTACATGAATGTGTGCTAAAATAATAACTTTTTGACGGCTGAGACTTGTTGAAGGGAAAGGAAAAAAGCACCTTCACGCTTCTAACTTAAAAATGTGATGCAACCTTCTGAAATAAATAGCACAAAACAGAATAAACCTGTCAAAGGAGTAATATTCCAGTGTATCAAAAGACAAAATGCAATAACAAACAGATTTGGAGTGGGATTAAATCTGTTTAAAAAATACATTACCTGTCTACGAAAGTAGAATATATTTCAGACAAAAACTGAACAGTTTTATATGAATTTGAGGGAACAAAAGCTATTAAAGAAACAGCTTTCACCTGCAACAAAACTCTTCATTCTAAGGACTTTTTTCCTCCTAAATTTTCCTGTTTCTTTCGCATATATGATTTCATTGGTCCCCTTTCAGACCCAGACCTGTTTTTGAGGTCTCTGTATTATCCATGCATTCACCATCAAGGCAGTCCCCCTTTCCAGTATTAACCGTCTGCAAAAAGCAGGACAATAAAGCATTTGAACTAAAGACAAACCTCAGCACTCTCTGCCCAGTATCAGCACACTGTCTTTACGAGTGGCTAAATAACTGCTGAGTAAGAGAAGTCTGATCTATACAATTACATAGTAGAAGAGCTGCATTCCTACAAAAACTTAATGCACTTCAAAACTGAAATCCAACCCCATCTTCCCACCCCTCTGCATTAATCACACCCTGTGATGTCCCAGTATGTCATCCTGTGCGGATCCAATTAAAGAAGTGGAAACTATTTCCACGAGATGCTGTATTTCTCTTCTAGATTGAAATAATCTTCTGGAGTGATGCAGAGGTGCCAGTTTCAGCATTATGCAAGTTTACAACACAAAGGCTTTCATGTTCAAACTGCAAAACACTTGAGAAGCTCTGAGCTCCTCTATTAGTGACCTGTGAAGTAGCTCTGCACCATTTGATTCTGCGAGGTCACCGATTCCTGCAGAACTTTGTGAAAAAAAAGACTTCCAGAATCAAGTCTTCAATTGCCTGTCATCGTATCTTTAACAGCAAAGCTCAACTGCTTGAGCCAAAGTGTAATCACCAACCCCAGAACAATGCAATGTAAAGTGAAAATACTGCACCATCTCCATGCATGCTCAGGGAGACGTTCAGCCTCTGCAGAGGGCCAGCAAGGAATCCATGGGCCTCTTCACTCATGCTCAGAGGCTCACACGAAGATTCAAGCACTCCTTAGGTCTCCAGACGACCCTCTGCTAAGCTGTATATCTTATATGAGTGCAAAGCAGTTGCTATGTGAGAGAAAGTCCCCTCTATGTTGCAGTTTGAACAGCTGTAAAAGCATTTTCCCCACACAAACAAGACATGAAAAGAGAAGTCATGAAGCTGCTCAGACTTCTGGAAGTGGCGGCTGTCTTCCTGGTCCTGAGCTGATAATCACCTGTGCTCAGGAGGCCGGGTGGGTTTCGTGTGGTCGCCTGTTGCCTACCCAGCACTGCTAAGAACAAGCAAAACCGTTCCCAGGCAGCATGCACAAAGAAAAAAAAATAAAAAAAAATAAAAATGTACCTCATAATGGTTATTAAAGTTCCATTCTTTCATTTGCAAGAAGTCACATTTTTTGTTTTTAGAAAAGAAGAAATAAATATCAAGAGATAAGGAAGCATTAATGAGCCCTCTGCCTCGGTTTCAATTACACCGTGAAAGTAATTTAATGCACTTTAAGAATACAAGAGGTAATTGCTCTCTCTGGTAAGAGGTTGCAATTTTCTCTAATAAAGTGTCAATATAAATACGTTGCTTTAAAACAAGGAGAACAACCAAGTTATTTCAGAAAGAATGGGACACATTAAAGCAAATGCCATCGTGGAAGCCAAGTGGCAAAATTAATAAACAAACTGGCTGAATGAAAACTGTATGGCAGAGAGCTGATAAACAGAATAATAAGCTTATTTTTAAAGAATGTCTAATGCTAATGATATGCATCCAAGTGACTAATGTTATGGAAGGTGGCATATACTTCAGTAACTTAAGAAGAGAAGCAGCCCATCTGAGGAGAGGGGGGTTATGGCTGGGAATGGTCAGAAATCTGAGAGCAACGAAAGTGGAAATAAATACACACATAGATACAGGAGGTTAATAATGCTTGCGGATGTGAAACATGCTGGCAAAAGAGGGAATGGCTACACAGATCGGACAAATGCAGACTGCTTTCTGATGGATTGCAAAATGTGACCTCAGCAAATGCTGGTGCCAAGTCCTTGCCACTGGCCCGTGGACATTAGCCAAGTCCCCTACTGGGGTGCCAGAAGGAAGGAAATGTGCTTAGCAGATGCACCTGCCCACGTGGGTATGTATGAGCTTTGCTTTGAAGGCTGCTGTACTGGTGTCATGACCTTATGTTCTGAGATGCTGAAACCCACCCCTGACATTTCAGCCAACAGATGAAGATCAGAGAGGTAAACAGTTGACAGAGGTCTCTCTTGGGACCAAAAGGAGCCAGGTAATCTGAGCAGGAGAAATGTGCAGAGCAGAGCAATGCACACGGGGCAGATGAGATGCAACTCCTGAGTGGAGCGAAGCTGAAATGACCAGGGGTTATCTGAAGCCTAATAATGAAGCTGTGGTCTCAGCAACACAAAAGGGGAGGAGAGCAAGCTGAGAAACATCGTAATGTCATAACCCTTAATGGGTTATAACACTTTTTAAAGAGTTGTCTGAGTTCACTTTGTTTGTTTTGAGGCAATGGGACATACAAAAGAAATTGCCTCCCAGCCTGCTGAAGCAGTGACAAGTAATTAGAGCTACACAGCTTCTGAGCAGGAGCCTTGCAGCAACACCCAAGATGTGCTATAATCCCCCAGTACCACACTGCCTAACATGTTTTATTGCTTAATTACTCCCACACTCATGTTTACTGCCCTTGTTAATCCAGTACTTTGAAGTGAACACTTGCCTTGTTAAACGTTCCTCAATTCTAATCTCCCTGCTACTGGTGTAAATCAGAACTCATTTCACTAACATTAACAGAGCTACTGGAGTGGTCATGTAACCAGGAATGGAACAAAATTAGGCCAATAGCCAGAAATGAACTTTTTCTCTGGCATTAGCAGCATGCGTTCATTTTTTTCCATCCATCTGCAAAAATACACTTTCTCTCTGGTACGAGCGTCAGTTCGAGAGCAGTCAATGCTCAGATCAGCCAAACCAATTTCAGCCTAACTCCAAGACATTCATTTTCCTTGCTTGTTACAGAGGACACCGCTCTGGTATCCCTGCTACAGCTCAGAACATTTAGTTGGAGGCACACTACAGACTTGCTCCTTCCATCCTCAGAAAGACAACGATGCAAATAAAGGCAAATACAGGGCAATGCCACTAAAGGTAATCAAACTAATGGGTAGACAGAAGCTGACACAGATGCAACAGGTCAAACAGAACATCCCAACAATGAGTTGTTGGCCAAGTCACAACATTATTACAGATTTGTGACTGTCTCTGTCTATTGCCACCCTCAGCAGAGATGGGGAGATGTGAAATCCCTCTTCAGGAGCTTGGATGGATGTAGAGTGGCTGAGCCTTTCTGTCCACAAAGAGTTAATGTAGATTGAATTCAGCCCTATAACATATGGAAATCTTCAACTATGGCAAATCTCCAAACCACAGAACCACTGTTTAGCTTTGGTTCAGCTGCCCATACATCACAGGTGCCAGCAATGGACTGTAAATAGACTGTTAAATGATAAAGACTATGAATTCACTTGTGCTATGCTGCTTGTGTGCTGAAGCCAATACTGTATGTTTAAAAAGCCAAAAGTGGCATAAAGTAGCCACAGCTACATTGCAGTGTCCTTGCCAATGGTCAGGCATTGAGAAATACAAAATTGCACATCACAGAGCAAGGACAAGGAAAAAAAAAAAAAACAAGGAAAAAAGAATTTCCACATTCCATGTATACAAAACAAGACGCGCCTATAAATCAAAAGCAATATCCATCGAGATAGTAATAAACACTAGTGCTACCATGATTTTTTGCCCTTTCCCATTCACATCAATCAAGAAAAAGCCTAAAGTGTAAGATGACCAAAAAAGCTCTTGGCATCCCCTGGCTTTACCCATCTCTCTGATCTCTCTTATCAACTTAATATTAAGAAGAGGTCACTTTTTAAAAGGAGCAGGCATTCAGAGCATCAGAGTAAAGGCAGCCTGCCGATTCTTCTTGGTGACCCAACAGGTTAACACAAATTAAATCCATTTGCAGAAGGCAGCTCAGGGTCAAACACATGAATCTTTGCAGCAGTACTCAAATCAGGCAGTGCAAACCAAGAGAACACAGAAGAATGGGGCTTTTTGAGCTACGAAGGTGTTTCTATTTGAACAATAATCACAGAGCAAATATACTTCTAGTTGGCACTACATCTAATTTAACATTTTTCTTCTAACACCAAAAATAGGAACCACTGAAGTAGAAGAAACTCTAGGATTCCAAAACTGAATCAACCTAATTTCTCTGAGCTGATGAAGAGACCTCCAGTCATGCTCTGGGAAAACCCAGGGGAGACTCATTTCACCCAAACATCACCCACACCTGCTCTGTATCTTTCTACCACCACAAGGCCAAAGGAAGATGTGGATATCCACGAGGGGCACACCACTACCCATGGGCCAAAAAAACTGCAGGGGAACAGATGGGAGACTGAGACACAGAATGTTTGCAACCCAGAGCAATGAATTAAATGAAGATATTACAAGGAACACTTAAAAGAGGAAACAACGGGAGGATTCAGGGTCCACCAGAGCCACAGATGAAGGAGGGAAGGGGAGAAATGTCTCTTCCTTGGCTGCCAGTGGTGACACAACTCCTTACAGCCCTGCCAACCTGCAGCACCAGCTCTCTGACAGCAGCTGCAGGTAGGAACCCTGTGCAGCACCTGCACCTCACACCCTTAAAGAAAAGCAGCTGTGGGTTTCTGCCCATTTCTTTTCAACTTCAGGATGACTGCACAGGCAGTAATGGAGTTATTCCATGTTACAACAAAGCAGCAAAGCAAGGGCACAGGATGCCTTCCTGAGCGTTAGAAAAGGAGAGTTACCTCCAGCATGGCCCATGGCAATTACCCTAGCATTTCCTTACAACCCATTTTGAGACCAGATATGTGTTGAGGAAGACTTTTTACAGCTACTCAGTTTGTGTTACGAGTAAATTGCTTTACTGACACCATTGCTGGCAAAGTATCCCCCCTGGGGTGACTTCGAAGTCCTTAGAAGAGTTGTTAAAAGCAGCTCTAAACTCGAAGTAGTAACCCAGACATTGTCATCATTGGTTCCCCAAGAGCCACATTTTGTGAAGCATCCTGGGGATCAAAGCACTGCATCTTAACATCGTGCTAAATCATTTGTATCGGGTTTGCTCAGTGATGATGTTAGGTCTATTCTGAACTCAATGCGATGAAAATAAGAAATATTCACCACTAGTTCTATGCATTATACCATGGAAATGGTGTGATGTAGGAATTGTGCCCCACTGCGTTCAAGGTCAGGTTCTTCAAAACCCATTAAAAGTCAGGTTTGCATGAGATCTCCTTTTACTTATCTCCTCTACGCAGTTACAGAGAGAATGAACTTAGTAGGAAGCTTTTTCAATCACATTCTGCCAATAGCAAGAGCAGTCCTCAGGGCAGGAAAGCTGTTGATAGCACAAGGGAAAGCAGAAACCACAAAGAGAGAGACCCAGTCTTGAAAAACAACAGGGCCTACACATAGAGTGAAGTGGTTCTGGAAACTCTCATTCTATCTTTGATATCTTCCTTAAGAAAACCAAAACTGTTTAAAAAGAAGCTTCTCCCCAAATAGTAACTGCAGTAACTGTAATCTAGTTGTGTCACCACTGCAGCTTTTGTGTTACTGGTGCTGTGCTTTGCAAGGAAAGGAAACCCAACGTACCTTTAGTTGCCAGCCGGACACAGTTGATTTTTGTTTCCTGGAAAAAATCAAGAAAGAAAGAAAGAAAAGGAAAACATCAAAGTGTGTAATTATCCTATCCGCAATAAACGCATTTCTTACCAAAAGGCAGTAAAACAAATGAGCATTTTTCTTACGCTTCATCTCTGAAAGTACCACCAACCGTTTGAATGGCACCAAACACTCCATACTAATGGGTCTGCAATACAGCTGCTTCCCTGACTGCTGGGAAGTCGCGTGTTTTTCCATACTCAACGTGGGTTACAGGCACCACGTAACTGCCTGATTTACTAATAGAATTTACCAGCTAAATGGCCTGTTCTGTGGTAGGCAGACAAGCTTTGGGTCAAAAGTACATGCAACTGTACATCCAATTTTCACGCACCATTACCGCATATTTTGCAAATTGGGTATTTATTTAAACACATGGCAAACAGACACCTAAGCAGCCATTGGAATATTTCAGCCCTCTGATATGTATGTGAAGCAGAACAGCATGTTGTACGGCTACTTCTGCCAAATGAGCCATTCAAATACAACCCTGAGCACCGCAGCTTTTCATTGCAGAGCTGGGATAAAACCCAACGCTTTTGTTCAGTGCACCTCGGAGTCCTCAGATCTGTGTAAACAGGAGCTTGGAGCTGAGCAGCAGCGTTGTGTTCTTTGGCTTAGCTAAAGGCTCAGATACAGCAGCACTTCCATCGAAAACAAACCCTGGTATCCCAATGTCTTCCTTCATTCCACAGTCCTTACTGGCAGGGATTGCTTCTGCATGATGCGTGATCATCATCCAAATCTTCTGTGTTCCTCTGCTTAAGAAACTTTGTCAGGCAGTAATCTGCTGCAGGGTGTTCTTAGCACTTTATGACTTTACATGCTCTTGTGCATGTCTCAGGTGTAATGAATACTGCATAAATTACTGCGTGTGATAATGCCACATTAATATGGATGCTGCCTGGCTCTGGAAACAACAAATGCACTGCTTAGCAGCCTGCTCCATCCTCAAGCAGTTCAATGGAGGCTGTACAGAAAATGTATTTCATCTGCAACCGACCCTCCTCAGCTGCAGCACTGCCCATGGGAAGGGGAAAACTGCAGACACCATGCAGGGAAACACAGCACCAGCTCACCCTGCTCCCTTTTCATGCCCTCACTGAACTGTTCCTTATTCCAGTAAACCCGAGGTATCTCTCCTTGGTGCACAAACTTCTCTCGCCCACAAAGAGCTGCTCTGCACATCTTGTACAACTGCTGGCACCACAAAGCCAACAGAACTGCAGAGCACTGCTGCACGGCCATCGCTGCCTCCTGTATAATCAGCCTGAATTGCCAGCTATTCTGGAAACCAACAATCTCTATTACTAGCGATGTTATATAAGGCAGGAAAAACACAGTTTTATTTTCAGAGCACAGCCTCAGCGGATAATGTAGGGAGTCAGAAGACATCTGATGCACTTCACAATCTACACAAAGATGACCTGGAAAATCAGCAATGACGAGTGAAACATAATTGATATCCAGATAGTACTGCTGCAGGCTAAAAGTAGGTGGACACTGGCACACACTGCATGCACTTGTGAGACATTCTCCTGTGCATCTGTTGCTTTCTGCCAGCTCTGAAGTGCAACAAAAGGCTGGAGAAATTAGTGCAGAGAAGAGGTGAGAAAACAAAACCCCAAATCTTGTTAACAATGCTGTAATTGATCTCATTTGAGCATGTGCATATTCCCGCACGTTGCCCTCCCACGGGGTAATTTGAGAAGACAGGATGCAGTGTGTTCTGTTTGCATTTACATCTACTAATTTAGCCCAGACAATTGTAGTTATTAGAAGACAGTGATCAGGCACTGCCAAAAGCAAGGGCAATCAATCACCAGAGGAACAAGACATCTGGACTTCATTTCAAATGGTGCCTTCCGAGGAGAAAAACATAAAAGAAACCTGCACAGCCACCAGGCATCAGCTACTAGGGATGCTGGAGCCTAAAGACAGCAGCTCAGTCCTTACTCCTGATGAGGGCTGATTATTCCTTTGATTTCCATTGACCACCTCATTGATCAACCCGCTGCTCCTCTCTTTGATGTCTCACAAAAAAAATGAGACCTCCTTCCAATTACTGTATTTTTCTTTGATTAATGCTGACAATCGTTTGCCTGAACTCCTTTGTCAATACACAGAATACATAGTTCTTCTCTAAACAGTGAAACCATTTGTCCATAATCACATCTGCTTTCTGAAAAAAAACTCTTCTGGATTCAGATGAGGTGTTTACCAGCGTAAAGATGTTTCTGCTTAACCAACAGCAAAAGAGGAATAAATACCCCACGCGGATGGCTTGAAGGCATTACAAGAAAAATAATGAAACAAAAAACTTAAAATAACCAGTTTCCCTAAATTTCAGTCTCCTGGTTGTATCCACGTGCTCTTTCGAGTACTCTGATACACGAATCCCATTCTATTGTACCACAGAAGCATTCTCCAAACCCAACCACAGACACAATCAGAGCTGCCACCAGCTGCAGTAAGATGTCTGCTCTGTACTATGGCCACAGGCACACAAATAACCCAGCCTAAGATCCCAGCATCACTGCTGCTTTGTGCTCCGGGCACTGCCAGGCTATGCTATCACAGACTACGTTCAAGCAGTAAGAGAACAATGCAGGGATGCTTTAACCTAGACCCTGGTACAGGACAACTGTTTCATTTCAGGGCTACATCCACATACCAGGAGCCTGTTCTGGTATCACAATGAATTCTCCTTCTTTTCAAGTTTCTTTCCTTTACAAAGAGAACAAGCTGATGCCATCCACCCATTATTTAGGCTCCAAAATGGGCATTTCACTGAAGTGCACTGGATGATTATAAGACAGGTTCCTCCTTTGTTTTAGTACTTGGATGGGAACAATTTTCTGCAGAAAGGATCTACGAGGGCAGGAGGACATATGTTTATGTGACAGCTGCATCTTCACAACCTAAAAGGCCAAATGATTTTTTTCCTTTTATATTAAAATGACAGCTTGCTGTTTACAGACTATGAACAATAAAATAAGCGGAGCTTTTTCATCCATCTGTTTTCACACCCATCTTTTCTTTCTTTTTTCTTTCCCTTTCCTTTACTCTGATTATGACCCTGCATTAGTTAAACAGTGCAGCACCTGTGTGTACCTGCTGCCCCCAGTCACCAGACAGACCCACCTGGGGACAGGCAGTTTTAACTCCTGCTGCTGCACAGACAGGTAACCACCAACCTCCCACTTGGCACCAGCCATAGCACTTCATGTCCCAAGCCTGTACTGAGCACACTTGTAGGCAGCTTCATCCCATGGGATAGGAACTGCCCTTCCATCCTCTGAACGTCCTAAGGAACTTTCTGCTGCTGTTCTTCAGTTTTTCCGCATGTGTCTCCTCGTTATTCCACCAAGACCACTTGTTTGCTGTCCTTAAAATGAATGACATGCACAGAGTGTGCAGAGTCTATGGACTCCCCTGTAATTTCTACTGCTTGTACTCCAGGAGGCTCAGCTAAATACAGTATTGACTTTCCTATTATCGGCTATTTTTAGTATCTGTGTTATCTCGAGAAGTGAGCTTTAACAAAGTGGTTCAGGCTTTTATTATTTACAACAGAAAGTGATTTCAAGGATATTTTATTTATTCAGTATCTGTATCTCCCAAACTTGAGGCTGACTAGATGATTTTATTCATACCATGAATAGGAATACCAGTGCTCAGGTTCATGTCTTCTGGCTCAGGAAGGTCAGCCAGACATGGAAACAAGGGCTTACCAAGAGTGAAGTGTATCCACAGCTGCTTTACTGCTGCCCAGGAGCACCAGCACGACAGTAACTAGCAGTAAACATCACTGAACAAAATGGTACAGCTGGAATCACAGAACACTGAGGTCCTCACAGCTGTTTGTTTGCAAAACCAATGCAGGCAGCTTTAGTAGCACACTGGCTTTCATAATAAGGCTTGTGCTGAAGTGAGGTACATCAATGGCTCTTTGTGAGCCATCTCCACGAGGACTAAAGTCACTTTCCTACTGGCAGCTCTGTCCACACCTCCAAAATCTTCCTTAACTATGTGAGCAGACCTGTTAGCAACCAGGAATCCAGCCTGAAATCCCCTGATAATAATGAGCTGCCCGACTGTGCATGTAGTACAAGTCATTAGAGAGGAAAAAAATCAATGAGAAACTCTGTAGAGTCCATCATTCCTTCAAAAATAATATTCTCATTGATTCCTGTGCTGCCACTTTTCACAAAGCTGGCCTGAACACATCATTCACCTGTTGGACCACCAGGCTGCTGCAGGAGCAGCTGGCAGCATCCCCCACATCATCTCCAGCTGTGCCACAAAGCCTCCTGCCTCATCTCCCATTTAGAGGAAAAATGGCCAAGGGTTATTGATTGAAACTGTGCCATTACAGCTTTCATTTTAACTCAATGACGTAAAGCACAGCAGCAACAGAAGGGATTTTTAGGAAGCTCTGCTTTCTGAGCTGCTCAGAAGTTCAGGCAGCATCCCAGGAGCCAAGGAATTCTCCCCTCCTGAGCGGGTTTGCTGATCACTAACTGGGCACCACCAGCAACAGTGGCCCAGATAAAGAACCTGGGGACAACAAAATCTGCAATATTTAACTCTGATTATTAATTCTGCATAAGGATAATATCACCACCCAGGCCGTACCTTTCAGAAGCACCACAGCGCTGTATTTCAGAGAGGCTTCTACACACCGAGAAAGCATCATGCTCTGCCAGCAGCCATCTGTAGCAGGTGGCACCAGGACAACCAGCAAATGTCACTTATCTACCTGGCTGGGACGGCAGGCATGAAGCTCCTGCCAGAGCACAGCAAAGCCAGTTGTCTGCTCTTCCCTCTGTGTCAGTTCTTGCACTAGCTGTCCCTACCAGATGATCAGTAACTAATTGTGTTTCTCAACTGGCCGGTTATAAAGCCTGGAGCTTTTGTTTTCTTTTTATATCTTCCCCACCTCCCCTATTAAACTTTGACACCTTTCAGTTCAGCATCTGGCTTTCAACTATCCCTAGGAGGAAAATCCACGCAGTCCGGAAGCATGAACAGAATGTTCTGTTCATACCCTTGTCTGGAAGCAGTACCAGGCTGACCAAGCTTCACACAACAGCCCACAGAATTCATCAAGATAGCCAGAGCTATCTTACTCCAGCTGTCAAAAAACAAGTGCCACACTGCACAAGAGAAGGCAGCAAAGCTCGAGATCTGATTTTGAAGCAATTTGCTGCGCTTGTTTTGCATCCAGCTGTTAATTATGTCCCTTTCAATGCAACAATCGCGGCTAATGGCTACAGAGCCGACAAGAACACCAAATGAGCACAACCCTCCACATACAGAGGAGATGTAAAATAACAATGCAGAATTCCTCTACCATCACTACCTCCTCCTAATCAAGCTTTCTGACCAAACACAGAATGTTTCCTCAAATTAAGCTCCCCCTGGAGCCCTCCGTTTCTAAAGAAGACGTTATGGTTCACTGCACGAAGGCTTCTCATCGCAAGTTCCAGGTGTGCAAACGAAGTTTCATCGTTCCAGATCTGTCAGTGATTAATGAAACTATAGAATGTCCTAATTAAAAAATGAGCGGCGATGCTCTGTTAAGTTTTTCATGTGCGAAGGAACATAAGGCTGGATTGTAATTGTGCTAAATTGTTACTGCCTCAGATATTCTGCAGATGTGCCTTATCCAAAAATGCCTTCCTGCAGCCATAATTTTTGGTAGGCTTCGTGAAGACCACCACGCTGCCTCAGGCTGTTGATAGAAACGAACACCCAGAACTCTTAAAAACAAATTATACTTGCAAACAGTTCTGGGTATGAAAGAAAACATTTACAGCTGCAAAACCTCAGAGGCAAATCAAACCCTAACATTTGAAATGCGTGCCTTAAGGATTCTATCAGGGCAAAACAAGTTCCATGGCTACTCACTTAAAATCCATATTCCACTCCTGGACAATTCACCTATGTCTTTTACTAGCAACACTGCACTTTGAGGATACATAAGCACATAATGTGCTAATGTAAATTATTAATACGAGGCATTTGCTTGCTCAGACATGAATTCAATGCTTCTCATGCCTCCACAAGCTATGGATTGCTGCATACAGACCTTCTGGATTACTTCTTTCTGAAAGGCCTTTTAGTTTCCTTTCTGAGCAGCCCAAGTAATACCTACTTTTTTGAGTACTGAGCTCCAGAGCTCCAGAAAAAGCAGGAGCTGCACATTACTGCTGCCTTACTCCAGAACACCAAGGAAAGCCCACATTTCCATGCTTATTACCCAGTTATGGCATATTAGATTGTACTTGAGCAAATAAAAGTTTCTTCCATCCCTGGGGACCCATTCACTAGCAATTAACTATCACATAAGGGGGAACTAACTAGACACAGAGAAAGATATACATATATTTCACAATTTCCTTTATAGAGCCAAATCTAAAATTGAATTAATTGACGAGTGCTGAATGGAAACTGTAGCAACTAGAAGGGAAAGCAAGGTGAAAAGCAGCACAGTACTGAAGAGATTTGTGCTTGTCAGCCACACTCTGCAGAATGGTGATAAATGAAGGCAGTAAAACAGCATGACACGTTGAGAACCTTCACTGGCATTGCCAGCCTGTTAAAGGACGGACAGTCCTCTGTGATGCACGCCTCCGTTTTGGGTATCACAGTCACTATCCCAGGTGGAGATCAAAGCATTTACCATTCATCTGTGATTGATTTTTCTAATTTTGTTCTTTTAGAGGCGATGTATTAGAGAACGTGTAAAGTTGGATTCAGGAAAGCAATGGCAAAAATACTAAAAACACCCCCCTAGCTAACTTCTTGACTGTGTGTCAATGCTGTAAGTCTCCACAGGAAGCTTGAGTAACCTGTAACATGTATGTGATAACCAAAAGCAACTGGGGAAGTCAGGGGGGGATGCAGCTGAATGACTGCTTAGATTGGGTCTGGCCTGCACACTGTCAGCTGAACAGACCTGCAGTAGGACTGGAAGAGGACATTAGGTCACAAACTACCTTCCAGAAGAATTTAAGAGGGAAAAGAGCCCTCCAGTTTCCTATGAGTGGATTTGTTGGGGCATGATGTGTGTGGTATTTGAGTCTGAAAAAGGGGCAGACTACGTTTTCCATGCAGTCCCCCCATTTTAAATTTGATATCACAAAATAACTATATATTAAAAAATACAGTCTATTATATCCAAAAGGAGTAAGAAAGACAGGCACAAAGTTCCCTTTGCCATAAAACTTGCATTTTGTTCAAGGTGAAAATCTCAACCACAACTGCTAAACTACGGCATGACCAAATGCAGACTACCAGTAATCCAACTTAATCGCTTTTGGTAGTTCTCATCTCATCTCTCCTCTAAAATCACTGTGAACTGACGATTGCAAGGATGTAACAGTTACATCTTAAAAGGACAACAGCCTCTATTCAGACATTAATACAATAAAAACGATAACAAACAATGCACTTCATACACCACGTGCCAACATACGCCCTTTCCATCGCTTGGCACCCCTACAAGTTTCCCACTGCATCTGCAGAGAAAGTTGAGTGAAGGACAAGTAGTGGCATGTATAACTCCCATTAGATTTCTGCAAGAAAGTGATAATCTGCAATTAAACTGTCACGTGATGGAGAAGGGAGGAGAAAGAGAGGGAGGCTAGAGGTAGACATATAGCAGATACAGGCAATGTTCTCTGCACTTACGCCATTTGCCTTGCTAAGAGCCTGGAAGTATATGCTGTAGCTTTTCAGGGGAGAAAGAGGAGCATTCCAGTAGCCATTGTAGGTCTTGTTGTCACCCACAGTGAAGGGCTGTGTGACAGGCAGGTTGATGGGCTTCAGCTCAGCTGCGAAGTAGTGAGGTGAGTCAAGGCTGGAGGCGTTCTTGTAGCTCACTGGGATGGAGAAGCATTCAATGATGTCTGCAGCTCTGCGAGCTTTCTGTAGCTTCTCCTCTTTGACAACGAGTTGATAGACACTGGGAGAAGAGGGGAGAGAGGAAGGTAAGACTAGAGTCCCAAAATCCTTAAACATAAACAGCGTTTCCAACAGTGAAAGTATACAGCAAAGTAACAAAAACACTGTTACATTAGGGTGAGATAGCAAAACAGCTTCTGGCACACCAATAACAGAGGCAATGGCTGCTGTAAGCTGCTTTCTAAAGTAAGGTGCTGCTTCATTTGCTCTATTGCTTTAGCAGAATTACACCTTTGTGAAAGTCAGAACAGATCTCAGTCATGCCACGCTTCCAAAAAGGAAGTACCTACTACAGGATCCAGTCAGTAACAGGTTTCTAATGTACTGAACATTCTCTCCACTCCAGCCACCAAAGTGAAACATGAAGACTTGCTTGGCAATGAGATGACTGCAGTAGAGGGGAGCATCCACAGAAAGCAGAACTACCAGCTCTGTTTTGGATAGTATCAGGGTGCAGGAACCAGTTTAGATGACTAAAAAGATTCTAAGACTGCCACTAGTTTTGGCCCTGCCTCACATCTCTTTTTGTGATACATCCTGGAATGAAAAGGTCTCTAGCAGTGATTCCTGCTGGCAAGTCTCCTCCTACCTTGCATCACTGAAAGGTGTGCTTACAGAGCAGCATACCTGGGTAGGTGGCTTCATCTCTCTCCCAGTTCACTTTTGTTTCAGGAAACAACAACTCTTGATGCTCTTTCTAGCTCTATGAAACCCTAATCCTTTTTGATTCACGCTAAGCCTTTGCCTTGTATGACATGTAATAGCAACCTTGTCATTTCTAGCTCGCTATTTCCAGGCTCAAGGAGGTTGCATTCAAATGCACTGGGGTTGTTTTTTCCCTATTTGTTGTATTTTTTTCCCTCTCTCTCTTTCCAAAGACAGTTAACAAAGCCCTTTAGTTCAATGCTGCTCCAGCTGCGGCAGGTTTAGTGCCTGCTTAACATCACTCACCCCTTTGACAAAGAGAGATAGCGCTGCAGTCATTTCACTTTTTGTCAGGATATTCACAGCGCTGCCCTCACCTGCCTGTGTCGGGCTGCTCTTTTGTTTACCTGGACAGGGGAGATCGATTAGAAGATTGGAGGCAGCCAGCAGCAGATCCCTGTCCCTGCTTTCACAGGCTCATTTCTGCAAGAAGACTGCTCAGGAAATCATCTCACAGAGCAGCAGCTCATCAGCGCTTCTGTGCGGAGCAAAGTTCTGGCCCTTCCCACAGACAGGAGGCAAAACAAAACCGAGTTCGTGTTTCAGAACATATTACTACTCCAGGGCTGCAGGTACTTGGCACGCTCCGTGGTGAGAGTGAAGCAATGAGCACAGCAGGGCCAGGCCCAAAGGCAAATCATCATTACCAATATGACCGATGGATGAATTGCTTGCTATTAAAACTGTCCTTATGCAGGATGGTACTCACATTTGCTAATGCAGCCGGAGCACCCAGACATATGGACACAGCTTTCAATGACATCCTGGCAAGCACTTTGGAAGGCTCTCCTCAATCCTATTGCTCACTGGAGGCTTTAATAGAATATTTTAAACTTCTCTGGTATCTCCTTGCTGATTTCTAAAACAATAAACATGTTTCCCAGCAACACTTCAGGGATTACCATTGAGGACACAGTAGCAGCTTTAAGCAGAAGTGTGTTTAACTTCAACCTCAAGCTCAGCTGCAGAGTTGTAGTTTGCCTTTGGGGACACTGCTCGCTAACAGACTATATGCAGAGTCTTACTCTGACCCTTCACGTTGGCAGCAATAATCCACAATGCTGACAAAAATCCAAGGAAGCTTTTGTTTGCTGACAGAAGTTCTTTGAATTGTGATGGACATTTCTGTGGGGATTTGCCATATGCTTTCTAACCTAAAAATTGCCTGCTTCCTGCTGCATACAATGATACATGCCTGTTTCTGCTGGTTTTAGATGATGTTCCTCTTACACACACACACAGTTCTAATTCTCCTTTCAGCTCATAGGGGCCAAAAGTTCTCTCTTCCTTTCTGCCATACTCACTATATGGAAAGGACAACCTCACTCTTCTCAGTATGCCACATGCAGGCAGGGAGCCCACAGACCTCTCTGGTTTAGAAGGGTTAGTTACCAAGGACATTAATGGCCAGGTAACTGCACTGCTTCCATAATCAGAGAACGTATTTACCTTTGAAGACATTCTCAGTTTCTCCCTTGACTGCTCTCACACCTAATACATTGCCATATGTGCTCATCTTTATCACGAGCAACACATGCATACAGAACCTTGTAACAGATACTCTTTTGCCTCTCAGCCATTAGTGCACACTTCTTCCTATCCTGGCGATAACTCACCCCTTTAACAACCTGGATTTTTAACTTATTTGTTGTGTTTATTCTTTCGGAATCTTATTCAGACATCTCTGGAAGCACAATGGCTCCTTCATGAGCATTCAAGTGAAATTTAATAGATGTCTCATTTGTGTGCAAGTTAAAACAGCATTAATCTAATCAAATACCGTCACCTTTTCCTATGAAACAAGTACTTGAGCCAGCATCGCTGTCATTATTCCCTCTGTCTAAAAAAAAACCCTGCTCCCTGGTGAAACACAGAATGAGTTACAGATGGCATTACTTTGCATTCTTCCCTTTGTGCCCTGGCTCACACCGACGACTGACACAGCGCTGGCACCTCTTAGTGTTGTACCTGCTCGACTCGGTGACCTTCATCATTCAGCCTCACTCCTTCCTTAGGCTCTCTGTTATTTCCTAGTGGTCAAGTGGCCAAGAGAGCAGCCACTCTCAAGGATCACTCTGGACTGAAGATTATCACTCTGGGAACAAAAAAGCCAGTGGTCCTCCAACCAAACGAAATCCATGTGGGAATTGTGGATAGCAAGCACGCAATTACTCACCAAAATGATGGCTGTGTTGTCTGCATTACTGCAGAAGCTCACAAGAAGTGATAATGTGCTGTGATGCATTGTGACCCCTAGGGTTGCAGTCAGGCAGTAGCTCAAAATAAGCTCTGTGAGCATGAGCTGCCCTTCTGGCCTGCAGAGGGATCCAGCTGCAGCCACACTTCTGTTGGGATGTGGAGCATGATCAACCATTTGCAGCTTGTTAAGACCAGCTGTTTTTGCAATACACAGCACAGTGATTATAGGCAAATAAAAGAGGAGTGTTTTCCCCAAAAAGAAGAGCTAAAGGCAAGGAAGAAAAGAGGCAATGGAAATACAGGGGAGGTATCCAAGCTATTCTATTAGCTCTTATTCTGGCTACCAGGTAGGCAGTAAAACTGATCTCCTGGGGCTCTCCTCTTCTCACGCTTCAAAGCTATCGCTTCCAGCCAGTATCAACTAACATTGCTTTCATAGCAGGAATCAATACATTGCTTGAAAATGCCCAGCTGGATAAAAGAAAGTTTCAGTGTCATACATTGAAATTATATTAAAAGAGACAACAAAAGCAGAGCATTGAAACTACCAATTCCGTATAACAACCTCAGTGCCAATAAACTGGAAGACGACACAGTAAAACTAACTACCTCCTTTCAATTTTTAATATCCAGCCACATTTGCAAACACTGCCATCAAATCCACATGCAGCAGGGGAATAGAAGCAGGGGTCTTGCCGTCCTTGTGCTAAGCTACTCCAAACCACCTCACTGCAAACCAGCAACTGCACTGTCCCCATGAATGGCAATGAAGGACTGGTTTCCACATATCCACAGCTTTGCTCTCTCCTGAGAGCTCTCCAGGGATTCTCAATCTGGCACTGATCAGAAGCCTGACTTCCTCGAAGGCTGGAGAGCTCTGTGCCCCGAGGTGCAGCTGCACGCTCTTATTAGAAAAGGAGGCCAAACCAGGCTTCCCTGATAAATCTCACAGGTTTTATATAGATAAAACCACATTACTTTAATAGAAGCTTTTTAAAGTTTTTGACAGCTCCGTTCTAAATCACTGATAAAAGCAGCAGCCATAATGGCCGCCACAGCACAAATGTTGTCTGCAGAGGAAGAAAATGTGCTCTTATCATCATCTACAAGGTAATCTCTTCAATTATGAGTTCTCTATTCAGTGTGGAAGCACAAGTGCGATAATCAACGTTCCAAATCACAGCCCTGTCTCTGAGCTACTGAGAGAGATCTCTGAGCTCTGGCAGACTTCGCTTTCCCTGCTCTTGATTTCTTTTTATGCTGCTCGAGGATGGGCTGAGGAAGCAATTGTCCAGAATCGAGCTGTGTGTTCAGTCCAGACTCCAGTTTGGAGTGTATGATTTGCACAGATATGGAAGGTAATATCAGAGCTTTCCATAAAGCATTCCACATCTGGTCTGTGCACTTTGGTATGCTGACACGGTGCTTCCCATCAAAGAGCATCTCCACTATATCCCTGACAATGACACAGTATGCCAATGATTTCTTCCTAACCCTACAGTGATCTCCTCACTTGACTTATCAAAGCTTAAAAGAAACAATGCTTCAGCAGTTTGGCATCCCCCCTCGGGCCATTTTAGTAATGAATTTTCTTAAACACATCTATAGATCTACATAAAGATCTAATATTTCTTCCTTTGATTTTAATATTTAACACACCAATATACTATCAACTGTGCACTATTTCCAATAATATTTTCACCCCGGGAATAAAACCCAGTGGCAATTAGCACAGACTGATGCCACAATGCATTTTCAGCAGGTTATTTTGAGCAAGTTTTGTAACTCACCCCACAGAGAACAGGAACTTCTCATTTCAGGTTCAAATGCACACAGTATTTTCAGGCTATCTGACAGGCAGCAGGAATCAAGATACCACCAAAGGGTAGAGAGTTTCCTCCTAATAGCTGTCTTAATTCAAAGATGAAAGACAAAAAAAGGCAAAGCATGAAGATGCAAGGCTTTGCCATCCTGACACTGTGTAATCTCAGACCGAGGGCATGCAGCAGCCAATGTGGGCTATGCATTGAATTTCCCGTTACATCCCTTCTGTAGACTCAGCAGATGCAGCACTTCTGAAAAGGTTATTCAAACACATGGAAATCAAACCCAAATACTGTCTGACCGATCTGTGAGAGTTAATGCTGCGCAGAGACAATCAAAAGGCACTGAGTATACACGGACAGGGGCAAAGGTGTGATACTTAGTTGGGCCAACAACCAATTCTTCTTTCCTCTTAATCACGCTACCAAAGTTGTAAAAACATGTTCTCTTAAGACCACGAATCTCCTCAGGAACCTGATTCACAGCCTCAATGGGCAGACGGTATGAATGTGGCGCAACACAGAAATCAGACCATGTATACCTACACCAGCACCTTCCACCATCATTTCATTCGTGACTCCATTAAATCAGGTTAAAACAATTTAAACATATTTGTAAATATACCTGCATGTAAACATGACAACTCAGGGCCTTTATTCTGCCAGCATGGAACCCTCTCCTGCCATAATGAAATAGGACAGGGTTAGATGTGGTGCACGATAAGCATTCATAGAATCACAGAATGGTTTGGGTTGGAAGGGACCATTAAGATCATCCAGTTTCAACCCCCTGCTATGTGCAGGGTCGCCAACCAGCAGACCAGGCTGCCCAGAGCCACATCCAGCCTGGCCTTGAATGCCTGCAGGGATGGGGCATCCACAGCCTCCTTGGGCAACCTGTTCCAGTGTGTCACCACCCTCTGGGTTAAAATCAATGGAAGCCAGAAGCACCATACAGAAATCCACCAGGTCTCCATAGAGCTCACTCAAAAATTAAAGTAACAATAAAGAAGTGGAATTAAATACTGAATAGTAAAAGCAGCGTGCCTCCAGTCCAGGAGAACTTGTACAGAAGGGATTCTGTAATAAATTCAAGAAAAACTCACTATCTCTCAAAAATATTTATTAGAACACTATTGATTTACTATTTAAATTCACAGGAATCAAATGCATAACGCTCAGAGAGCAATGATACTGTGGAAGCTCCATCCTGAGTAGCGCTCTGGGTAGGTGACTGCAATGGGTTGGGCTTGGAGATCTCTTTCAACCCAAGCCATTCCGTGATCCTACAAGGCCAGACACAGAAGCTCATTGTTCTGAGCACACACCACCCCTACCAACACCATGTAACTTCAGTGCAATGCTGAACATTCCCTCAGTAGTTTCCTCTTGCGACCCTGTAATAAAATGCTCAGGTGCCGATACATTCTTGAGAATTGAGTTGTCTGCTTCATACGCTCCAAAATTTCAGCCTTAATACCTCCTATGCACTTGTAATCAGAAGCTCTGAAACTAATCTACAAAGCATAATGAACTGGGTTTCACAGCCATCTAGGATGTACATATAGGGACCCAATACACTGTTCTGCAATTTTCTCTCTATCTGGGCTCTGATTTTAAAGCCATTAAAATCAATTAAAGGTTACAACTATTTCCATACAGCTCCATGTTGGACGCAATATGCTGAAGTTAAGGTCAGCTTTCAATAAACGTTTTTATGGAAAAGAATATGAAATAAAGATTTTCTACAATGTCATCTTCTGCAATATGCTCGGCTATTTCAAAGAGCCAAAAACCAGCCCATTATGAATACTGGGCTGCAATTCCATCAATACAATCATTAAAAGAAATCAGCTTCTTCACATCTGCAAGAAGGCATTCACACAAATAAAGCTTATGAAAGTGATGCTACTTGAGGAAATAGTCTCTCATATTGCAAAGTTATTACACCAGATCTTTCATTTTGAAGTTATTTTCGTGTGCTCTTTAAACACTCATTTAAATTAAACAACTCTTCGCCTACGTTCGCTCCAGTTGAAAATATCAAAATTCAGTCAAATTTGTCAAAAAAAAAAAAAGAAAAAGAAAAAGAAAAAGAAAAAAAAAAAGCAAAGAAAGAAGATGTTAATTGCTGTAGTTGCTATGAAAAAACCCTGCTGAGACAGAGCCAGAGGTAATGCAATCTGTTTCATCAAGAAGGCTGATAAGTCTCTCCACGTTGTATTGCACTCTCACACCCAGATTTACCAGCCTACCATGGTCCTCCCACCCTGAAATTCAGGAAACAAGATGTAGTGATTTCACACTTGGCTAACACTGTTTGGAACCACAGTTTTCATATAAGCATTCGTTTATCATTAGAACTTTATCATTAGAGCTCTATCATGAGTGGAATGGACACTAGAAAAAGGTAATTAAAAGTAAAGACTGATCCTATCCCCACTGGACTAAAGTTCCAACTATAGCCCAATGTTCCTCTGCAGCTGAGCTAATAAACTAAACTAACAACCCCAGCAGTGCCAGTGAACTCCAAACAGAAATGGGTTAGCAGTACAAAGCATATACAGTTGTCAAGAAGACAACTGCACTGAGAGTTGGGGTCTAATGACCAAACGATTCATGTGCTTAAAGCAAAATAGTTACTTAACAAATTGCTTTCTTTCCATGCTCAGACCACCAGAACACTGCATCTACTTACCTGAATTATAAGGCATTCTCTGAAAGTAATGCCTCCTATTTCATGATGTTACCTATCAGAAGCAGATGTTGGTGGGATGGCAGCAGAGGTTGAACCTTCCCACCAATATCCCATTCTATTTTGTTGCCACGTGATAGATGGCAGCAGAGGGGCAGTCTGACAGAATACTGTCTGACACTGAATTGCTTATGAAGCAAAGGGGTGGAATTGAATTCCTCCATGCAGAAAAAATGTCACCCACTGACATTCATTGACACTTGGTGAACAGTGATGGAGATCAAGCAGTGGATGTGAGCACAGCGAGGTGGTGGGTAGTGCACTTCAGAAGTGGAGACAGCAACAGCGTGTTACCTCTGCTGGTGCAGACTGTTACAAGCACAGCATGCAGAATCTTGTTCATCAGTAGCAAAAAAGCACAGCTAATAGTGGTGACTATGCTGAAAAAAATAGTGGTTTGTAGCTGAGAATGTGCTGTATCAAACAGTGTTATCGTGCTCTTCATACCAATTGCAGTTTCCATGGGAATAAATAGGAGGCATTACTTTTAGATGGACCTATGTATATGTATGCATATATATACACACATATATATACACACACACACAGAGTACTTTTTTTAATGCCTTAAATTCCCCGTTTAATCTTATTGAGAAAAAAATGTGGTAAAAGTAACATAGAACTAGAGGGCATTTCAAAGCTCCGTGTTCCATTATCTCAGCCATCTCCATAAGGCTGACCTGGCTTGCAACACAGATTAGACATAATAGCTGCTGCTCCCCCGTGGAATAGGCCCAGTTCCTATCTCTCCAGCTCAATGTTATTTTGTGCTGGCAGATTAAAGATAATGAGTGCAGACAGATAGGGCTTTCGCTGCAACAGGAGCTAATGTTTGTGGCTTTGGAGGTGTTTTTTCCCTCCTGAACCACCTGCCATCTGTTTGATCTAGAGGAAAAAAAAACCACCACAACCCTTTTGTGTTGGTGTCGCTTAGCATTAAACAGGCATCGCTGACTGAGGTCTCGGTGATGGTTGGTTTGTCTTGGGACCTGAAGAAAGTAAGTTTCAAGGACAAGAAGAGCCAAAGCAGTTCTTCAGCCACCTACTGGACTTGGAGAGAGTGGGGCAGGCCCTTCCCAGCAGGTTCTACCATGCCCTCCATAAATCAGGGCCTCGCACAAGGGCTGGGTGTATCTGCGTCTGCTCTCATTGAGTTTGAGTATTTCCCTGAAATTAAGCCAGTTTCCATACAGAAACAAGTTTTTTATTCCATCATGAAGATCAATAGGTGCCGGACTACACAGGGAGAACACACTGAGCTTTTCAAGAGGTGCAAAACACTGATGCTTCTGGCAGCAGGGAGAAGTGGCACCTTCAGCTCTGGAATACAAGTAAGCTGTGGGTGGGAAAAGAAGAAAATGGAAATCCCAAGGATAAGGGTTGGCAGCTGGTCTGTCATCATTTGTAAACACCATCAGAGATCCCCCACAGAGTGGGAATGGGGCAGATTTATCCAACAGGAGGTTGTGCCTGATAAAGACATACTTCACCATTCACTCCCTTCTAAGCTACGCATCTTTTTGATGTAGGAAAAAAGCTGAAACATAAGGTGAATCCTTCATGAGGAATAAAAAAACCAAAACCCTCAACCTGCATCAACATCAGCTCCTGCAATTCCTTTGGAATCAAGGTGGGTACTGAGGAAAGTCAGCATCTTCTGTTCCACTGTTTGACCTTTCCAGTGAAATACCGCTCTCCACCTCTCTCCTCTTTTGCACCAAGGCTACTTTTAATTAAACCAGCCCAATTTCCTCTTCTTTCTGTGCCGTAAGCAAGTCTCTCACCATCTCCTAGCTCTGCCTTTTGCTCTGGAAAAGCGCTGTGCTAGGAGAACTGAAATTACAGAGAGGCAGAACAGCACCATGGCTGGAGAGGTTTACTCTTCCGAATTGTCTGGCTGCATTTATGATAATCCCTTCATTCCATCTGCAGCCCACGCGCTGGTGCAGCAGCCCCCTTTTCTAGTTCAAGAAATTATGCATTCATTATGGAGGAAATTAACACCTCAAAGCAAACTATAATTAGGAATTCTTCAATTCGGTTTATGCTTTTTCAATTAGGCCCTCTATAATTTTAATCACGGGAGCATTAACATGTTTCCGGAATTTATATACCTGTAGTATAATTAAATCCTGAAATGCCTTAGTCTGCAACAGCAAAGCAGAGCTTACTCATCTTCCCTTTTATTGTGGCTTTTGTAGACACAGTGAGGGGCACCTGCTATAGCACAAACACTGCCTGCCATATGCAGGAAGGCACCCGCTTGCCCTCTGAACATCTCGGCCCTGCTGCTGCTGGAGGGATGCTGGCTGGATAGGGCTCATACACTGCTTCCGAGGGGTGATGTTTGCCAGGGACTATTGCCCAGACTCATCCCATCTGCTTTTCAGTACCAAAAGGAGCTGCTTCAATCAGGCAAACCTCCCTCTGTGGCCTGTGAAGGGAACTGAGCTGCTGCCTGTGGGCAAGCTCCCACCTGGGGCATCTCATCCCATCTCAGGGTGTGAATCCAGGGGCTGCTGCAGGCAAAAGGAGGCTCGGTGGTACATCTCAACAAATGCATTTGCCGGGGTTTTAAATATTTTACGCAGTTTGCAATTATCCTTTTATTCTGGGATAACACAGAAGGGGAATACTGACTCCAGGTTCTCCAATGAAAATAAAGAAATGTCTTGGGAAAAAGAAACCCTCACGCTGGCCATGGGGGCATTTTCCCCTGTTCCCTCTCTGTCTTACCAGCTGACAGCTTGATGTGAGAAAATGGCCATCAATTTGTGATTCTCGGCTTAAAGTTCAGACTTCATTAACCTTTTGATTGCTGGAATTTAATCTGACAGTTCATGTGGACAGCATGAAAGATTTATGCAAAAACATTCACTCCCTGACTCTCGATATCCTCGGGCCTTCACAAAGCACACTGAAAAATGTTAGTGAAAGCTTCACTGTGCAGCTAATAAAACGCTACTTGACACAAAAGAATCGTCTCTACGTGTAATTTGATTGCTAAAATATTATAATTAAAATATATGTAAATTTGATGGCTTTCCTCTCCCTTTCCCAGCTGCTGCCAAACTCTCTGCAGAACGGTTTAGTGAGGCACAGCAGGTCATGCAGGCTCAGGGAGCAGCCATGTTTCTGATGGCTGATAAATGGGTAACGGCAGCTTTGTGACATTTTAAGGGACAATACTCTCAGATGCTGCAGTAAGAGAACTTATTTCCAGCACCAGATGAGACAACTGACCCAAAATGCCACTCAGCCTCGCTTTTTAGGGCCAGCATCTGACTCTTCAGGGGAACTAAAACACCCTGAAACATCTATTCAACTGATTATGCCATGCTACATAGAAATCAAAATACTCCTTCCTGACACTTACAGCTGTCACCTTGTTTCCTGACTCAACCCTGCATCTCCGTCATACTCCTCTCTTTGTACAGCACGCAAAGCATTGCTAAGATCCAGAACAACTCCAAGTGTCACTGAAGTCATTCTGCATGCACTACACTCACCATGCAATGACTCCTGCCAAAATGGACACACATGCTCAGCTCTGTTGAGCCCTGCTCAGCTCCCCAGGGGCAGAACACACTGCTGAGGTCAACCTGCAGATATTTAAGGTGAAACTCTGCTGTTTGGTATAATAACCAGCACAGCAGTCTGTGCAGTTGCCATTATTCCCAGCCTCTCATGCAAATTCTCATTCTCTTGGGCACAATCACACACTACTAAAGAAAAAAGCAGCTCCAGTTTACCTTTGGGAGGAAAAGAACTCTGCTCATTTACCTTCAAACTCTTGCCTAAATGAAAGACAGAACCGCCATGCAGGAGAAACCCAGTCTGAATGATATCAGAACAATACCCCTGAGGTATATTACGGGAGATGTTAATTAATACAGATAATTAGGCTTATACTATCAGAAGCGTAGATTGATAATCTCATTCCTCATTAGATACTACAAAATTAAAAGATCTCATGTGATGACTGTTTGCCCTGTGTTCTGATTGCTGTCTCACATGATGCATACATTGGAATAAGAGTTAAGTAAAAGCAGGCTGGGGTTTTTATTTTCCAGGTATTTATAACACACCTATCAATGCAACTGAACTTTCAGAATTACCAAGGGCATAACAATAATTTGTTATGTTCCCCACAGCTTTAAACATCAGAACCTTTTTTATTGCTGATCCCTGACTCCAATCTTTATTTCCAAGCACAAGGTATCCTGTGCAGGAGTTTTAAGAGCAAGAAATCGCCACCCATTCCTGGCATTAATGAATTAATTACTAGCATAAATGCCTGGGGCAAACTCGTGGTAACACTCAAATGTAACAAAGCAAAACAAGCTGAACAGCATCACTCCCAACACAGACACTGAGATGTAAACGCTAAAGCCTCTATCTGCAAAACAAACAAAAACCCAACAGATTTTGCAAATTTATAGCTCCTTGTTTGTAGATCTCATCCCTCGTCTGCCACAGAATCAACGTTATTAAGTTTGCAAATGGTTCTTTTGCAAGGATGGAAAGAACAACCGTGCTTCCAAAAATCATCATCATTAAGATACCAATGCGAGGGATTTAGTTAAGGTTAAGTTCTGTACAAATGGATGGTGACTGAAATGATGAGAAAAAGAATGTCATAAAGATGAACATTATAGCCCATGAATTCAGACTCAGCATTTCTACTTTGTTGCACTGAAATGGAAGACAAATGTTAAGCAGTGAAAGCCTCAGCTCTCCAATGCAAGGTGGAAGCAAAGCCACTCCCCAGCATTACAGGGGATTTTCATTAGTTACTACGGGTTGGAAGACATGAACATGCACAAACATCACAGAGGATTGCTTGGAGAACAGCTTGAGCAGAATAAAAACAGGAAAAAAAAAACACTGTTCTTAGTTGTTCTGTTAAATAACCCAATTGTTTCCACTTGATTCATTTAACAACACAAAAACCAAAAATATTTCCTTTATTTCATGCTTGAGAGACCAAAAATCAGATAATACTCGTGAGTAACATAGGGCTTCGTTCATACGAATTAATTTCTCCTACTGGCTGGCAATATGAAAATATTTGTTTCACCTTTTGCTCAGCACTTCTAAATATATTTAAAACACTTCCAGTTCCCTTCTCCCATTTAGTTGTTCTTATTTCCTTTAAGATGCACATTAATGCAGTGATTAAGCGTACCCAACCGCTGCGCAGATGCATCGTAAACAAATCTGACCTAAATACATTTACCCATCCTTACTCACACCTCCTCCTTACACAACACACACACCCCCAGATACATATGCACAGGGTCATGCGCAAAGTTTGAAAACATATGTTCTAAAACCACTTTTCCTTAGCCCAGCACAGGTTTGGGTGCCTAAAGAGCATCAGATAGGTGCCTAAAGACCAGATAGGTGCCTGCGTGGCAGCAGACATGCGAAAGAGCATCACAGATTGGCTACTGATACACTTTGGAGAACTGCAGCAAAGCGATACAGAGAAATTAAATTCTTATTTTTTCCAGCAAAGAAATTCTCTACCAGCTCAAACTCCTTTGTGTAATTGCACTGTGCTCTAAATGGCCCAGCAGCCCCAAGAGATGGAACGGCATGCCAACAACGCAATCACCCTTAAGGTGAGCGTTTATTTCTACTTTGAAATCCCTAAAACTAATACACGCTCTGAAAATGTGATGTTCTCTGTAATAGTAGTATAGGTGGATACAACCAGCGGCTTCTTAATAAACCAGATGGACTTTCATACCCTCAGCGCACAGCAAACAGCCCAGAGGACTCGTCATGGAGATAAAATCCCTCACAGCGGTATTTTCAGGCAGTGAACGAGATATAAATTCTCAAATAGAGGTCTAAAGATGTCATATGTGAATAATCTATGAAGGACAGACTCAGCCCTCCTGACAATAACGGATTCACAGGCAAAAATTATCTTCAAAATCACATTGGGATTTTTTTCAGGAAGGAGTTGAGGAATAAAGATGGGGAATACTTGCATTCTTCTTTTCTTCTTCTGAACCTATTACAGATGAATGTCAGCCTTCAGCGATCAATCACAACACCATTCATAGGCTTTGGACTGATATAAGAAGCACCAAAAGTTATTTTTAAAGGGCAATTTGGAGTCAAACTCTGCAGGCTTCACCACAAAGAAAGAATGAAATGCCCAGGCCACAAGGGAGGATATTTATGCCTTGCTGATAATCCACCTTTCCTTTGGCAATAAGACAAAGTCTACAGAAGTATAACCAAGTTTATATTATTTGTATTAGTTCATATGAAAGTGTCTTGATTTTTATCTATAGTTTGTTAACGACGTCAAGTTCACAATCATTACTTTTACAAACAACCACATTTTAGTTATTGATCATGAGCACAAGGAAACATCAGAAACGTCTCAATGTTGAAAGTGACTTTGGATTTAGTGCACCCATATTTCACATGAGAGGAAAAACAATGAATCTTTACTGGAATATTCTATAATATTACTCTAAAAATGATCTTGCAAAGCATACTCCATCTATATGCTGCTCAGACTGTAGCAGAATGAAGTAATACAAGGCAGTCACATAACTATCTTTTGGGCAGATACTGGTTTACAATCACAGCCCCGCACACACTCCAATTCACCTCCCTTACATCTAAGAGGAAATATGTAAAATAATTGCTATGTACTGAAGGTGGTTTTTTTTGTTGTTGTTTCTTCACCTTCACATTTTGGAAGGATTCTATTGAAAACCTGGGGCACTGCAGAGCAGAAACTGGCTGCCTGGAGTACTGTCCAAGAGGATGAGATGAGGGGTCTAACTATTCCTGCACAGAGATGGATCTGAAGATCAGAGGTCTTACGAGGTACTGTGAGCAGTAACTATTTCAGATCATTTACAAGAGCCCTTTCTGAAACACCCCAGGCAGGCTGAATAGTCAGGTGGAAAAGGGAATGGATCGAGTAAAGCAAGGCCATGCCTACAAGGGAGGCCAGGAGAGCAGACATCCTACAGACATGATTTTAGAGCACTGGGCATCCTTCCCATCATGTGGGATCCCCTCCACCTACCTCGTACAGTCTCAATGCATCAGTATTGCCTGAAACCTGATTCTGTATCTTCATTAATGCCTTGGTAAGTGAATGGGAAACAGCATCAGAGTAAGGGGGGATGGAAGCACTCTAAGTTTGCATCAAGATTTAAAAGCATTTTGAAAGTCAATTTGATGATAACTATTTGAGATGAATACAAAATACCATACTTGTGAAGGAAAAATAAGCTTAAAACATAAAACAAGTAACAAGACAACAACAAAAAAAAAGAGGGTATATTAACTCTCAGCGTGAATATGAACAAAAAAAACACTATAAAAAAAGCAAAGTGGGAAGAAACACCTCATCCTTATGTGTTAAGTGTCACCAACAGTTCATAACACATCCTTCTCATTGGCTGGATGGTGTTGAAGCCTCTGAGGGAGCGCTGCCTGCTTTTAGATATTGTACTACCAGAGATTTACCCAAACTGGAAAGTGTGCGGAACAAGCTGAAAGAAAAGGGAATTGGGTGGGAAAAAACTAATACAAGGTCAAATTTGTTGGGTTTCCTGAAGTTAGTCTAAGAACAGGCTATATTTATACAGAAAAAGGTATTCAGTCATTGCTCAGCTGCCACAGCTAATAGCTATAGCTCCCCTACCACACACACACTTCTGCTCTGGTTTTCACACTCATCTGTGTCAATGGACTGGGCTCAAGAAAGGAAGTCATCTCATCATCTCGATGTGGCATTTGCAGGGTGTAATATTTGTGGGTACTATACGCCATAATGGAATTAAACAAAGAGTGAAAAATTAGGAAAACTGGTAGATTTTTTTTCCTTACAATGATGCATTTGCTGAAAAAGACGCTATTCACTGAAAGAGGTTAAAGTGTAGGAAATTGGCTTCAAGAAAAATCACAAGACTTTCAATAAAAAGCTGAAATAGCAACACTCTTAAGACAGCAGGTGGTAAAACGAGATACAGGAACGTTCCCCCATATAAAGAAATAAAACAAAACAGAGCTCTGTGATTTTACAGCCATTTTCCAGCACAACAATATCCCTAAAGGACTCAGAAAATAGGCTCCTAAATTTGTTCATATGGAGTAGCAGAGATTAAAAGGGAAATGTTGAAGCCTGAATGATTAGAAAGGGGGTGGTGCTCAGTTTTTAAAATAGATATTTTGCTTTAAACTAATGTCGCAATTTGGGGAAAAACAGTGACGTATATGGAGCACTAATTGAGATGGGACACTTCATTAAATTAAATGAGTCCACATGTGAGTAAGCTGCCTTGAACACTTAGTGAGACACCTTCAAGAAGCACTGGGAACTCATCTGTGGGATGTACAAAGCCTATTCACTTCTGAGAGAATTAGAATGGGATCCAGCCCAGGATTAGTCACAGATGTTTCCTACAAGGCCATCATCCTGTTCCACAAGATCCATCCATACAGCTTCCTGCCCCTAAGTCTTCCACTCTGCAAATGGAAACTGCCCACCTACAGCTGGTGGCACCCCACTAAGCCAGCAGACCTCTGCCAGCCTCCATTGCCTCCTCTCTACATCAAGCTGGGAGCAACAGCTGGCTTGTAACACTGAAAAGTGAGGAGCCTGGATGGATCCAAATTCAGAACAAATGACCTGCAAACACTAGTTCAGGCATTCCTACTGTATAATTACAACAAAGACCTGTCCCTCATGGATACAAGGGCAGGAGATGGAGGCCCGCAGCCTCCTCCATGCTTGCTGAGCTCACACCACAGCACACAGAATCACAGAATGACCCAGGTTGGAAGGGACCTCAAGGATCATGTAGTTCCAACCCCCTGCCTGGCAGGGCCACCAAACATACACCTTTACTAGATCAGGTTGCCCAGGGTCCCGTCCAACCTGGTCTTGAACACCTCCAAGGACGGGGCATCCACAACCTCCCTGGGCAGCCTGTTCCAGGGCCTAACCACTCTCCCAGTGAAGAACTTCCCCCTAACATCCAACCTAAATCTTCCCTCTTTTAACTTAAAACCATTTCCCCTAGTCCTGCTATTATCAGCCCTTTCGAAGAGTTTACTCCCCTCCTGGGAGTAAGTTCCCTTCAGGTATTGAAAGGCTGCAATGAGGTCACCCCGCAACCTTCTCTTCTCCAGGCCGAACAAACCCAACTCCCTCAGCCTGTCCTCATAGGGGAGGTGCTCCAGCCCCCTGATCATCTTCCTGTCCCTCCTCTGGACCCTTTCCAAAATCTCCATGTCTTTCTTGTACTGAGGGCTCCACACCTGGACACGGTACAACAGATGGGGCCTCACAAGAGCAGAGTAGAGAGGGACAATCACCTCCCTATCCCTGCTGACCACCCCTCTCCTGATGGAGCCCAGGATCCCATTTGCTTTCCGAGCTGCCAGAGCGCACTGCTGGCTCATGTTGAGTCTCTCGTCCATCAGGACCCCCAGGTCTTTCTCTGCCGAGCTGCTCTCAAGGACAACTCCTCTCAGCCTGTACAGGTGCCTGGGGTTCTTCCGGCCCAAGTGCAAAACCTTGCACTTTGCCGTGTTGAACCTCATTAGGTTCACCCGAGCCCAGCTCTATAAACAGAAACTCCAGTATTAATGAGGCTCCTGAGGTGATGCTGAAAGGGCAATAACCCCACACAATGCCATCAGCAACCAATCCTGGAGGCTAGCAGCAGGACGCATTTATAAAAAGAAATGCAGAAGGCAGAATCAACAGGCAAGTTGGCCTTGTAGGCAGCATTTGCTTTCAACAGCTCCATTATCAGATGAGAACAAAAAGTGAAACCTGGGGAGGAAAGAGAGGGGAACACTGCAAAAACAAGGGAGGAGGAACCACCCACCTGACAGGGGCTCCACGGGACTGAGCAGGCTTCAGCATGACAGTGATGGTGGTGTCGGTCTCATTCAAGGGCGAGTCCGTGTCGTATTCCGGCATTGATGGTGCTGCAGCAGAACAAAGAGCAACACGTTACTGAGACACCAGTTGCTGCCTGCAGTAGTGATAGCAATGTGCTTATTAACATTTCTTGGAGGCTGTTTAACATTTCTCCAATGAGACATTAAAATACTTTCTCAATATCCGTGACTAATTCTGGGTTGAATCCCATTCTTACTGTGGCCCTCCAGTGCCGACATGGGGCACCTACCTGCAGAATTTTTAATGCATGTGTGAGCTGTGTCTCCTTGATTAGCTGGAAGGTACATTATGAAGTGGGAAAGCATCAAAAGAGAGTAGTGTGGAATTACTTGGGCACTCAAACGGGTATTTAACCCCAGTGCTTTAGTGATGTGTCTACCAGCAAGTGCTGTGGGCAGTGACCGGCCACAGTATCCATCACTCCACCAGTGGTGTTCCTTGTGGCATTATGGAAAACCAGTGACTATTTACACTTAGCCACATCCCTCTTCCTACTTCTGCTTTATTACCTCTTGCTAGGGTCATGTCATCAAGGTGGGACAGGTTTCCCTAGGAAACACAGCCTACTCATTATGTTAATTCTACCTTCCCCAATAGCAGACGTCCCTTAGGGACAAAAAAACTGAAGGTTCTGAGAAGCGCTGTGTTTATTCCAAAGACGTAAGCTTTGTTGAAATATCCCTAACTATAAAGCAAATAGAAGAATTTACATGAAGAACGTAGTCCCACTCAGTTCATCTACAACTCTCAAGGGCAAGCTGCACTGTGGGGGTCCCACATTTAATCTTCTCACAGCAATTTCCACAGTAATCCCGTTTACAATCAGGATTTTTATCTAAATGCCTGAGAACTGTTAAGCACGGTGTTTCCTATTATCAGCTCAGCAACTGACTTCCCTATCCATAAGCTGGCAATGAGTTCAGAACAAATGCCAGTTTGTTGTTTTCCTCTGCAGAAGGCGCTGTGCACTGAGGGAAGCAGTATGAGTCACATAAAGATACAGGGTACCAGCAGTACCCAGTACCTGATACCACTGTACTCTCTGCAAATACACAATTCACACATGCCTACAACATAGATGGATTTCATTTTAAAACTATCAACTTCCAGACAGCCAAACAAAGACATTCTTAGAAGTGAAAACAAGTCAATGCAAATCTCATTTTCCTCCCTACTTCCTTTAGGATTATCTTAAAGCAAGTATAACAGTAACTTGAAAATCCCATGCGTACAGCTGACCACACAACAGTATGATCTAACATCAGAGATGCCTGCATGGGGCCTATTGCAAACAAGAAGTTTAGAGGACAGAGAAATAGAGATGAGAAACTGAGCTCAGTGCTATACAGTTAATAAGCATGCAGGCTTCTAACAAGATCTGAGCACTCCCTTAAAATGAAAAGAAACTGGACAAGAGGAGAAAAGCACGCCCATTCCCGTGCTGTTTTATTCCTCTGGCCAGAGATAAGCAGAGGACACACCATGCCTTCCCTCTGCAGGCAGCATTAAAGCCTGTGGTTTACTCCAGGTGGATGCAACATGAGCTTCTAACTACATCTAAAAGGCTCCAACTTTGCTGATGGTCAGTGCAAAGAACAGAGATAGTTTATTTCCTTAAAATTTTACACTGTTACTTACTGCTAACAACTTACCAACCAGTTCTGAAGATAAGGGAAAATACAGAGCTGCATATTTCAACATTACAATTGTCCCAAAAGTTTGATTTGATGTCATTTAGATACACCAAAAAAACATTCATTTTAAGCTCTGTTATGAGAATTTCACTAAGCCAGGTTCCCTATTTCATTCTGCACATGTTCATTCAATGTCATCTCAGCCACCACCTCACCCAGCTGAGCTATAGGTAGCCAGATCAAGTTTCCTCGCTTCTCCTGAGCACCCAGGAGCTTTCTCTCTGCAGTTCCTCCTGATCTGAGTGCCTCTCACATCCTTGTCTGCCTACCTGGAGCTCTCCTCCTGGCCTTACTCAGGAAGAAAGAAATACTGTTTCCCTTCTTTATTTTCATCTCCTTCTGCTATTAATTCAATTACTTCAATTACTGTGTCCATTTTTGGTGAGTTCTTGAGATGAAGCCACACTTTTGAAGGAGAATCTGTGACTGAATATATAATTTGAATAGCCCGTTGTAGTGAGGGTTTATCTATAGAAGCAACAAAGGTTCCCATCTGAAATCCTCCAAAGGCATCCACAAACAAACCCTTGCATTGTAATCTGAACGAACACAGATAATAGATTGTGGTCCCCATGAAACTCATGGAGGAGACACCAAACTGAATGAATGAATTTTTACTGTTTCACTCATCAGCTGTAGATCTAAAGAACAAAGCCCTGCAAAGTTCCTTTTTTGTCTTCCCCAAAGCAATACCTGAAATCTTAGTTGCGATCCGTGTTGTGATGGGTGGCCCAAAGCCCTTCACTGTGCTGGCTTTGATGGTGAATGAATACGTAGTCCCTGGGTATAATCCTACAAAGAGGTGATGCGTTTCATTCCTTAGTTTGAAGACTTTCCCTCTTTGGCTGGACAGGTCAGCACTGGGATCCAGAGACCCAACGGCCTTGTAAGTAATCTGCAAATGAAGAACAAGGACAGTGAGGTGACAGGGGTCTTCTGCACCTGGCCTCCCTCTACAACCCTTTTCTACTCCCCTTTTGGAACTCCAGATCGAAAATAAAAGGGAAGATAAGCGCAGTATCACCAGTGAACCTCCCTGTTTGGATGCTGCCATGTGAATATCACCATTTTTCCAGGCTTTGCTTTGGATGAAACCTATTTCTTCCCTTCAGCATGTAGTGACGTACAACAAAAGGCACCAAGAACTGCTTTTTGTTCCCAATCCCAAACTTCTGCAGCTGAAACTGAGCACAGCACAACCTGCAGAACTCTTATGTGAATTTCCCATTCGACCCTCTCAGCACAGGGGAACTTTCTCTGCACGCAGGGATACATTTTCCACCAGGAAGTTGTTGTTTTCAGCAGGCTTTGTGAGAAGAAACAGGAGGCTGTTACTGACAACAAAACTGCCTGAATTCTTCTCCTAAGCCAAAGACATCGTGCCAAAATGAAAGACTGAAATTAAATGACAGGTCCACATGAAATAAACATCACCAAGCCTTTAGACAACAGTCCCACTTGTTTTCCTTGAGCTCACAAGACGGTTGCTGATAGAATTCCCTGTTTTTAGCCCCGGGCTGCAGGCTCACACACAGCACCCACCATGCCTGAGAGCAATCCAGCCGGGCTGCAGCCCCACATGCTCTGCACCTCTAACACACCTGCAGGGGAACCCAGGCTGAACACACACCTTTGAAATTCTGCTTGAGCTCCGTTCTGCTTGCCCACGACAACCCCGCTGATACGCAGACACTTGCAAGGAGAGCTCATGACTTATTTACCAGCCAATTCTTCCCTCACCCTCCAAATTCAATCCAGAGGCAGCTCAATTTCAACTGAGCTGTCAATATAATATAATGCGCTCCGCTGCTCTCCTAACCTTTCCTTATATTATGGGATCCTCGCTTATTTGTAATGAAACACTATGAATAAATCAATGTATGTTAATATATGAAGTCTTCAATATTTTATGGAGGACTCCATGAAAATCTCATTCCTGGCTTTGCTGAACGAGTCTTTGAAAATTTCTAAGTTGTGACAGGAAGAAAATGTTCAGTTCAGAGGAAAAATAAATAAACAATATTTAGAAGATGGGGCTTTAATAGGAACAGGATAAAAAAGGAATTAGAAATAAGCAGCTTGCAGGCGATTCCATTGCAAACCTGCTAACTTTTCCAGGAATTACAACTGGCTTTTAAATTTTTATTGCTTGCTGGAGACCTGAGAAAGAGACAGAACTTGGCGCAGTGATCATTAAAACAAGGCAATTAAATGCAGGAGGAGAAACGCTTAGTCCTGCTCCTTGTCCTCAGATACAGTGAGGTGCCTGTGCACCTCTACCTGCAGAACCTGAATGGGATCAAAGACCTTAAACAAAGAGATGGGACCCAGCCAAGGCAAACTCCAGAATGAAAAATGCATGCATGGTGTTTATTAGGAACGAACTGCTGCAGTCTGTACACTCTATTTGTAAACAGTGTTAGAGCAGTGATAATTCCATGTGCTTCTGCAGAAGGAAATAACGTGGAGTTTGGGAAAAAGATGAGGAACATCCACAAGGGCACAAGGCTCCAAGCTCATGGGGTGTCCTCTGCAAAGCCATGGCTGTTTGTTTGCCAACACGCTGCTCAGAAGGCCAGAAATGAAAGTGGAAGATGAAACTGTCCTCAATCTGTATTTAAATAAATGCACTCGCTTACCTTTACCAGTTCTAAAGTTAGTACAAAATGGGTTATTTTTCTTCATCAATATACATGCGTATCCCCTAAAGGCAAGTGGGTAAAAATGTTCTTGAGAGAGAGGAAAAAAACAATAACAAAAAGGAAAAGCACTGAAATAAAAAGAGAGGGAGGTTTGCTGCTCACTAAACGAGCACAAGGGATCTTAAACCAGCATGGGTTCAACTCATAAGAAGTGGGAAGGAGAAAACAGCACTTAAGAGAACACATCCAAGATTATTTGAGGTTACAGCCTGGGCCAACGTTCATAAAGACCACTGACTCAAATCAGTCACTGCCCCAAATGAGTTCTTCTAAGGACATTTAAACTGTGGTAAAGACACATTCCTGACATAACCAAACTGCAAGATGGTTCCTGCAGCACAGACCATTCACACGGATATGAACCTTACTAACCCAGGTAAGTGAGAACAATCCTTGCCCCCAAAACACAACAATTTTAATATGGGAACAGGGAGAAGGAAAACAAAAACTGCAGTACAAAGTTGGCAGTGTGTGCATGGCTCTGCAGCATTCAGCCCATGGGCAGAAACAACAGACAGGTAAGTGTAGCTGTGCCAGCAGACATAGCTTGTTACCTTGTACAGATTGGATATCGGGAGAAATTTCTTACCCAAAACAGTGGTGATGCAGTGGAACAGCTGCCCAGGGAGGTGGTGGGGTCACCATCCCTTGGAGGTGCTCCAGACCTGCGGAGATGTGGCACTGAGGGATGGGTTGGGGTTGGACTTGGCGATCCTAATGGCCTTTTCCAACATTACTAAGTATATGATTGTATGATTTTATTGCTCATATTTTATTGCAAGTCTCGAGCTCTTCTCTGCTGCCCACAGTAAGAACGATGCGGTGATGGAGGTTTCGTGGGCCTGAGTACAGCTGTGCTTCTAGCTCTGCCAATGGCCTCCTTCACAGCCAAGTTCTCTAAGCCTCTGTTTTGCCATTTATAAAATGAGGGTTATTACACTCCTCCACACAAACATTTTTGAGGTTGAGGGCTTCTATGCATTTCCATAACTGCTGAGTGCTGATGGTTAAGCAGCAAAAACACAGGTGAAATGTGAAGTGGCCCCAAAAACAGAGCACTATTTGGAAAAGGAGGCAAATTCTCTTCCAGCTTAGAATAAAGTAGAATCATTTTGCCCTTCTACGCCAGCTGGGCTGCTTGCTGCTGGCCACCCCACAGCCCCACTGCTCAGGCCCCAGGCTCACCACACACTTCTCACAGCTGGGATAATCTCTAGTTGTGGAAGCTTTGTTATTTCTTCACCAAAAACATCTGCAACATGCTACAGGATGTATCTGTGCTTCCTTACAGAACAAAGAGTTGCTGTAACATATCAGTTATAAATTGGGCTTCATGTATAAGTAAGAGGATGGAGTTTGTTTTTACAAAGCATACACGCATCAGCGCTACTTTTCTGAAGGCATCAGTGTAGATCTGCCCATGAATAAACCTGTCAGCAAAGCACCCTGATGTGAAAAGCTCCTGCAGGCAGTGACTGCGTTCCCAGCCCCATGTTTCTCTAAGGATTCTTGCCTGTGGATGGAAGAAAACAACAACAACACACTGCAATCCCATCCCAAATCCAGAGTGTTTGTCCGCTTGGTCATGCACCGCAATGTATCAGAGGCTGACAGAGCACAGCTGCAAATCATCTGCACATAGATCAGATGGTGGTGAGGTGAGCAGGCACTGAGAGATCCTGCTCTTCCCCTGAAATGATGCAAAGTTCTGAAGGAGGGAATCAGATGCAGAACATTTTTTCAATAAGAAACCATGGAAATGTGCGACTCCATAGGAGTCGCTTTAAAATGCACTGAAACATGCATGGAGAAGAAATATGGCATTTCCTAGAATCAGAAGGCTGCTGAAATAAGCACCTGCTTTTCCTCGCTGGTATGCTGACTATTTATCTTCATTTCTTGTTCCAAGTGTCAAACCATTTCATTACAAAATAAACAAGAGATTCTAATCTAAGAAAATGATATGACTCAATCACCAGACAACAGCTGCTCCAAATTATTTTAAAATAATCTATTTTAAAAGACAAGCCGTGTCACATCACGCTGCTGTATTCTGCAAAAGAAACCCAGACAATAAAATTAAACATTTTAAAACCTAGACAGAAAACAAACAACAAGAGACTCAAAAAAAAAGGAAGAATTTCACTTTGATTGAAAATATTGAAAATATTTGTTTTGACTCTGATGCAGAATAAATGCAAATAAGGAGAGGAGGAAACGTCTCACAAGACTGAAGCTCGATGTTTTTTAACCAGCTCCCCAGTTATCTCCTGCACAGCAGACAGCTGTCGCCCTCTGAAAGCCGCCCCCTCTGCACACTGCAGTGGCTGCCTTGAGTTTGCAGGCGTTGTTTGCAATTTACCTTTCAGCTCCTGGGTGACTCAGTGGTCTGAAGGAAAAGTTTTAGGGGTCAACATTGCTGCTGTTGTGATCACAGCAAACGCGGGTCCAGGCTACTGCACAGCGTGAGGCCAAGAAACAGACAAACAGATCCTAAATCTTCCTTTTGTTTTCATCATTAGGAAATGTTTCTTAAATTGAAGCAGTACATTGGAAGTAATCAAAAGATCAGAAGGCAGAGGAACTCAGGGAGGTAAGAGCCATGTTCCCAGCACAGCAGGAGGATGAGCCCCCCCAGACAGCAGGGACATAATGGGGGTGCAGAGAATGTACTCCAGACATTGCTCAGTTCAGCATCCATCCAAACTGCCAAATCTGACCAAGCCAGTCCAAATTCCTCATGGATAAAATGTTGGACACATCAACAGAACAAATGCTGACACTTTCCAGTTTAGCTGATTTCCAACTGTTTAGTGACAAATCTGCTGTAATAAGACTATGGAGAATAAACCACAACAGGTCAGTGTCAGAAACAGGATGGTTACTAAGTTCACTCCTTGTTATTTAAGCAGACATCCAACCTAAGCCAGTGCGCCCAGCCCCACCAACCAGCAGCTCCCCTGTTTACTCCATCCTACTCCTTGTTTTATACAATTTAAAGTTCAGAACAGCAACCCCTTGAAATCACTGACCAAACACCGTGTTAACAGCCACAAAATGAAGACATAACACTGAGAGCACAGCTCTCTCCTCCTTCACACCGCCTAATTTAACACAATTTGCTGGGGAAAAGTGAATGCTTTACTAGCTGTCATCATCTCTGACTGTAAAACTTCTATTACGATGTAAGGCTTCCATCCTCAAAGGAAAGGCCACAGCAGAGAGTAAATGAACTAGGAAGCACCGGGCTGCTCTCCACTGCAAATCTTTCTTCAGAAGGAAACACATAATTATAACAAATTAATTCTAACTTGTGTGATTTTTCTATACCTCTCAGACGTACGGGCAACTGCATGTCCACACCAAGCAAAAAGGCACTGTAATGTTGGAGTGTATTACCATGGGGTTCATCAGTATTATCATATGTAACACCAGTAAGGAAAAGAACAGCTGAAAACTGGAGGCCAAAAAATTTACCCTGTAGGGTTTCTACTGTTAAGAACGTGGTAATTAAACAGCAAAACAAAGCATCAAGGGATGTGATCAATAGCCCTTTGGGTTTAGACATTCCTTGGAAGGATGCATCCTGGCACAGTCGTGAGGACCTAAGCTCAATATAACAATAAATCATGATAAAGATGTCATCACTTTGTTGCAATGGCCCTTCTCGCCCTGCAGTACTGTGCACTAAACCCCCCGGGAGCCCTGGATGGTTGTTCAGATTCTCTTTAATCCTCTTAAATAAATTAACAGGGAGATATTCTGCTCAAGCCATGGCTGCTGTATCCATTTGATCTTCCTGTACATCAGCACATTCAGGTAAGCTCTCACACTGATGAATAATGAAGTTATTAGGATTTCATGTGCAATAACCTTAAATCTGAGGGCAGCAAACTCTGATGTCTCAGGATTGAGAGCTTGTCAGTCAAGGCAAAAACATGTTCATACGGTCCTTCTCCCTGAAACCAACACAACGCTACACATCACTTTATGTTACATCCTTTGCCATATAGAACTAATTAATGTTGGTGAGCAAAGCTTGGTCTCTACAGCCACATTCATCACCAACCATTAGGACTACAAGCTTCCCCTCTGATTTCAGGGACTGCAGCCTGTTGGAATGCAAATGCTAAGTACAGCTGTTAAATCAAATGCTACTTTGTAGACACATTATGCAATTCCATATATCTATTTCCCATTTTTGTGACAGCCTGCACAGCAATTCAGTGAAGGCATCTGAAACCTATAAATTCATTACATTATCCCCTGCATCCCCATTGATGTTTTATATCCCCATCCCTACAAAGCGGCCCGTCCTGCCTCCTCATTCTCCCTCACACAACCCCTACCACAAGGGCATACTTGGAGCTGACAGCTGGCAGCACATTTACTTTTTCAGCTAGCAGCATTCCAGCTCAGAGCCTGCTCCTTGCTATGGAGAGACCTGAGGGTACAACAAACCCACCTCATGCACAGGTACATCCCTAGCTGTGCCCTACACCCCCCCACTGAGCAAAAAAAGGGAAGCTTTTCTTGGATTATTATTGCTTTTTCAACCCCTGGCTTCAGAAACAAGGCCTGGAATTGGAATTATTTTACCCTTGGGTCCTTTATTTGTCCATGAACCCCATCCCCACCCCAGGGCAGCAGCTTCCCCCACTTGCAGGCAGCCACCCACAACCCCCCACACTCCTTCATACTCTGGCTTCCATTCCACAACAGGGCTGGCACAGCGTTCCCCAGACTGATGAGAAAAGTTTGTTGCAGACAAAATGTGATTCTCCAGGACTAGAATTCCTTACACAAATCAGAAGCGCAGAGAGAAAAGGGGTGGGATATCAGTGCTGTGCCTGCAGATGGATGGGAGGGGAAGCAGCTGAGAAGCCTCATGCTTGAAAGTACCTTGGGAAACAATAGGCTATTTCATTTTTAATCTTGCTTTACATATTCCACTCTATGCTCTAATAAAGCCTACAAGCAAATTTCATTTTTCCCCTGTTTCCCAAAAATAAACACAAACAAACCAAGGCTCTAAAGTCTGACAAATATCCTTGAACTCAAAGTTATTAGAACATTTCTTTCATTTCCTGAGTCACTGCCTGAGGGAAGCAGTGCTCCCCGAGCCAGGTGTTAAGAAGCCACGTGCTTTACAAGTTAACTGTGTTATTTATTGTAGAAGGAAACCAGCTCTAGTTGTCTCCTAGATGGTATCTCCTTCCGTTTAGTTGGGGCCAGCAGGGTATAGGTGAAGCTGCCTCCTGAGCATCTCGTGTGGCACCACTTCAGGAATCACTGACCCCACAAATACCAGCTTACACCATAACCATTGCTCTGCTGTGTTAACCTGACTTCCTGAAACATGTCATTTTGAATCTGAGCGTAACATGAAATATCTAACAACCAAAGCAGCTTGCATTACAATCTGAGACAAGAACAAGAAATGACCAGTCCCAACTGCAGGTTCCCCTCCTACCTTTGAGCTGGAACTGACTACAAAAGGATTATCAAAACGCTCCTAAAATGACATGCATCCCTTCTATAGCTCAGCCCAGTGAGCTGGAGCTGGCTTCTCCCCAGTCACTGCACGCCAGGCTAAGCTGTGATGAATTAATTGCCCTGTCCTCCTCAGTGACATCTCCTGGAATCAGGGATTAAGCTGAATATCAACAATTAGCACTGCTGAATTCAAACCTGACAGCCCAACACCTTTGCCCAGCCTGGAATTTAGTTAGGAATGAAAACAGTCTCCTTTCATCTCACAGCCTCTTGCTCAGGACCATCCTCAGCAGCACAGTGCAAACAGCTCCCAGGCATTTTAAGTGGGCCCTGCAATACAGGGAGCAAGTTACAAAGTAGTGTCACCATCAGCTGTGACCCAAGAGCAAATTGCAGTCTATGAGACAGAGCACAGACTTCCATTTCCACTTGTGTTAGAGGTGTTTGCTTCCCTGAAGGGAGCATGAAGGACCAATCTCCATCCAGGTGTGCCATCCTGAGATGCTGCAGAGCATGCCTGCAATTGCACAGCTGAATACCTACCAGCAGTGTCAACAAGGATGTTTGGTACAACATACAAGCTGGAAGCACCTAAGCAAACACTTTGAGCCCAGCAACCCACTCAAACACATATTTATCTTCCTTTACTGCTAAGGGCACATAAGTGCATGGCCACGTGCTCATCTCAAAAGGAGATGGATAAATGAATCAAGCCCAGAGCTGCTCTGTTAGGATAAGATGCACCAACTATGAAAAGTCACACACACAAAATAGTAAAAAATGACCTTAAAAGAAGGAATCAGCACTAATGACCAGAACTCACCCATTAACCAGCACTGCCCCGGACCCCTGCAGTTTCTCTCACGCCAGCGCCATAAATCAAACTCCATTTTCCCACACTGGCTGCCTAACACTCCTCTCACAGTCTGCATCTTTGTATTCTGACATAGCACAGAACTGAAACACCAGCATCTCAGGCTCCAATTACACATGAACAAAAGGCGTTAAGGCTCGCTGTGCTCTGCTGCTCATCCAATAACCTGCATGCCTCTACCTACCCAAGTTCTCCAGATGCTACTGACTTCCCAACATGAGCTTTCCATACCATGCCAGAAAGGCAGAATGCATTAAGACAGAAGGTATGCCTAGTTTTCTTTTGCACAGTCTGTTAATAACAAAGGCAGTGATTGCAGTTTATACAGCTCTCCCTCCAGTTATGCCATCAGCTGTCCCACCTTTGCATTTTCCTCACCAGGGAGATAAGAAAACCACACACAGTAAGCGAAGGGCAGAAATAGGCTGTGCCATTTCCATGCCCATTTTCCTATTATTTAAATTAACATCTTCCCATCCAGCACAATTCCCCAAGATATACACTGGCTGGTCACAAAGACTTTGGAAACTGCTGCAGGTCAATCTGTTACAATTCAGCCTTACAAAGCAGAAGGGAGCACAGCCCAGTTCCCCCTACAAATGCACACCTGCCATAAATAACAGGGCCAGAACTTCTTCCTCTTGAAGCCAACATTAGAATCCCTGTTTAAACATTCTGAATAAAAGCAAATAAATCCACCCAAACTGCTTTGGCCAGCAAAAAAAGCCAAGTTGCTTTTTGCAGAAAAATGGTCAGCTTTTCCAGCCAGATAACACAGAGTAAAGAACATAAATTTCTCTATGCAAAGTATTTGCTTGGGATGCAGTGGTTAAGATGCTGTCTTGCATAACAGTATTTTTAGCAAGACTGACCATATTTTCCTGAGTAGCTTTGCCAAGGTAGACAAGGTGAAGCGCTTGGGAATACTGCCCTGCAATCCACGTGGCTGTCAGCAGAAGGCTGCACCTGCTGGTCCCATCCTGCTAGAGCAGAGCCACCAAAGGTAAGGACTCAGCCCATCACTTGGGCACAGAGCTGAGAAATGGGAAGGAATACATGTACCCAAATGGAGAGCTATGCTGGGAGCACAGCCCATGCTTCCCAAAGTGGGGATGGAACCAGAACAGGGAGTACCTGTGAGCTGAACACCTTGTGCCAGCTGCACAGGGAGAGCCCTGGGGTACATCTTTAGGAAGCCCTGCAGCTGCATGAAGAAAAAGAAGCAGCACTGCAGCCAAGCACAGCCCCTGCCGGACTGCAACGTGTCCCTCACAGGGATATGAGGAGCCCACGGAGCAGAGGTGTGTGCCACTCTGCCCCCATTAACCCCACTGCAGAGCGGTACAGGAGGTGAATCTGTGTAATAAACAGCCTGCTGCTCCTCAGCCCAAAATCTTTTCTGACCATCTTCCTACATCTCATCAAAATACACAGTTTATATCATCCAAACCCTAAAGGATTTCTCCTGTGTTCTCATTTGAAAAAGCCATTCAGCTCCCTTAAATACATGAATTCCAATCACCTGCACAACACCTTCCCCAGCTGCAAAGTCCATGCTCTCACTCAAGGCCATGAAGCTTCACCCCGTGATTTTGCTTTCCACACTAATCCAAATCTTCCATCAAAAAGAAAACAAACCCTGTGCCCAAGACACCAGGGCCTTCAAAGAGACTTCACAGCATTCGTACCCAGAGGGCCTTCATTTGTGCACAGACTGTTTGTGACTCTCACTGAACAAAGTCACTGTCGCCCGTTTCCTCTTGAATAAATGCTGGGCCTAATTTTCTGATGTCCTGGGGAGAGTCCAAAGTCAGGAGAGAGCTGGAAGTCTTCCATCACCTTGGAGAAGCAACACTGCTTGTTCCTCAAGACATAAAAGCACGAGAGGAAATACCTGTGTTGTGTTCAAAATGAAAGTTAAAAGAAATATTTGTTTCCTATCACAACTGTTCATTGGATTCTCATTTTGCATCATCTGTACGAATACAGTCATCATCCCTTATTGCCAAACATAAATGGCGCTCATCTGAAAATACACGAGATCAGCTCCATCCCCCTTTCTTTGTTTGGCAACAGCATTCCAAGCAGCCTTCCTTTCACCCCTCTTTCTTATGACGTATTCCTCACGATGGAAAGATTCTTGGGTCTCTTTTAGACTACACTAAAAGGCATCACCATTGAAAGAGTCTCAAAAGATGAAGTTTAAAATAAACTAATTTACTCCTCCACATGCCCCCTTAGGATAACCCAGCTCTGCTTCTGCCCCTTTCTCTAATGAGCTGGAAAACCAAGCCAAAGTCAGCTGGCTGCTTGGTGCTATCTCCAACTCTGCTTCACAAGTAGGAGCTCTTTCAAGCTCTGCCTTCATTCTTGGTCCTTTGCTCAGAGCCCTCCACCTGTTCTCCATTGGCACCAATTGGAACTTGCATCACTATCTCCTACTCCTTTTTTTACCCTCAGAAGTGTTTGAAGAAGCCAGAATTGAAAGGAGACAGCTTGGCTTCTCCATGACATTGTCACAAAGGGCCGGGAGAAACCACAGTGCCAACATCACTGCTGTGTCAGTGTCTGGACACAGAGCTGGAGCAGGTGGCAGGGAGGAAGCCAACAGCTTTTAGCTTGTCATCGTGAGGAGGTAAACAAGGTTAACTGCTGCAGATGTAGACTTCAGCTCTGCACACCGGGAATCGCACAATAAAAACAGACTTGAAGGATTCTGGCACTTCTCAAAATGGACCTCGTTAGATTTCAATTAAAAAGCAAAACTGGAAGAGCAGAGAACACAAAAGAGTGGGTTCTCTGCTAACAGTACTGAAGGTCTCTCTTTTACTTCTCTCTCTCCCACACTGTCCTGTATTTTTCACACTCATCACTCTAAGCCATTCCTCCCACAGTGGGAGCACAAAGTAAGCAGAGCCCACCCAGGCCCTGTATGCAGCACTGTGACTACAAGACTACAAGTTTCCCAGCCTGAGCTGCAGTAACATCAATACAAACATGCAGAAAGCTCTTGACTAATGTAGGCCTAGAAATTCTTCCAGCCTCAATTGATTCACAGTTTCACTCTCAAAGCCTGCAAGGTTCAACTGCAAATAGCATAAGAATGATCGCTTCTTCCTGAACACATCAAAGCTGAGTACAGTATTTTGTGCCATATTTTAGCTTCATTTCCAGATTCTGCAGACACGTCGTGTGCTCTCTCAATCTATTCCATCAGCTGAAAGAAGGCAATAGGCGTGGAAAAAGAAATGGAAACACCACATTTAGCCATACCTAACACATAGGGGGAATGTCTGGTGGTTGCTACCTAAACTTACCCTGAAAGAACAGCACATCATTCTATAGTAGAAAAATGCTCTTACAGTAACATCTTGAATTATGCTTTGCAGCAATCTCAAATGGATTTAGCAGCTGTTCCTGGACTCCATGCAATATTCGTGCCTTTTATACCAGCAAGCATTCAGACTCTGAATAGTAATAATGAGAATGCAAACTTGACTGGCTCAGCTTTGGCTCCTAAGCATATGAGATGAGTAGGTTAGCATCAAGATGTGGCAAACTGGAGTGCAGACACCTGGGCCTGAAAAGTCATGCTGAAAACTTAAGTTTATGCTGCTTCTCCTTGTTTCTTATTAAAATAATTTGGAGGTTTGAAAGTGAAACAGATTTATGAATTCACTGGGGAACGGGAGAGAGTCATCACACAGTAATGGAAAGGCAGTTTTTATATTGATTCAAATTAAGGGTAATTTATTGGGGGGGGGGGAAGCCATGATTTGCATGAAAGATGCTGCCTAAAGACACAGCAGTCTAAGCATGTCTTGATATATTTCATGCATACAGACGCAGACTGGTGCAACTCACCCTGCTAAGTGAATTAGCAAGCTGTACTGCTCTGCACTGACTCCCTCAGTTTATGATCAGCAAGAGAAAAACCAATCCATCATAAGGCTTTGTGCTGAGATAACTCAATCCTTTTGTACTTCAAGAGCAGTTTCTCCTCCTTTTTAATTTGGAGCAGTCTGATCCTTCTTACCCCCTCTGTCCCTCCCAAGCATTGAATCTGTGCTATGGCTGTGGGGTGCACCAGGACCCCTCTTCCTCAGCTGCTTTAGTCCTCATGGGGCTTTCACCCAGAACGTCTTTGACAGAGGAAACAAGAGAGTAAATGAGAACCTTTCTCAGTGAGCTCAGGTTCCCAGCAAGGCCTCTTGAGCATATACATTAGTCCCAGCAAGATCAGTGCTTTCCAATCAAAGCCACTAGCTAAGGGAAGCCATTCACCATGCTTAAGTCTTGCAGGTCCAGCATTGCTCAAACTTCAGATTTGACTGTTATCATAGAATCACTCCAGTGGGAAGAGAACCTTGAAGGCCCAACTCCTCTGCAACACACAGGGGCACCATCGGGTGTCCAGAGCCCTGTCCCCTGACCTTCAGTGTCTCCAGTGATGGGGAGTTTCAGAGAACCTCAGAGATCTCAACAGGGCAACATTTCCTGACCTAAATGCTCTGCCTCCACTCAGTACCAGGATCTCTCCAGCCAGAGTGATGGGAACTCAGCTGAGTGCCAGCAGGACCAGGTGGGTATGGCCATCCCATTCCTAGGCTGTGGCAAGGAGCAGCTTCCTATGTGCTCCCATTGCCACCAGCTGGGATGTAGTTATGCAACCCAGATGTCAACTCAACAAGCCTACTTCTTCTGGAGCATCTCACAGCAAAGCATTTCTGTTTACAAAAAAGTTTGATTTCAATAAATGAGTGTAAGAAACCAGAAGAAAAGCACACTGCATTCACTTGCCTTCAGCACACGTTACATCCTGCCATTACTCCATTGCACCACGAACAAGCCCATCAGAGATGCAGTCTCCACAAGCAGGCTATGTGAGCAGCACGCTGGGCAAGCATGCAAAGTATTGATCTCACTAGACTAAACGCTCACACAGACCATAAGCCAGTTTGTATTTGCACATACATGCTCCAGGAGTTAAGGATCTGATAGAAGCAATCACACCACAGAGGCAGAAACAGGGTCTGAGCAGCCCAAGTTTGCATTTTGCCTTTTGCATACACACTGTTTAACAGCAGGGAAGCATGCAAACAGAATTCAGACAGCTTTATGGAAACCTGGCTTCTGGGGGAACTGCTCCGTGGCAAACAATAGCAGGATTCAAAGTAAATCTTACAGCCAAGGAGAAAGCCCCTGTGATGGGGGAAATGGCATGAAATGCTGAAAAGCCTCTTACAAAGGCAAATTATCACAGTGGCAAAGGGAACATCTACATTCCCAGTTCGTAAAAAGCAGTAATTAATAAAGCCAGAGCAAAAATGTAAAATCTAATGAATAACTGAAGTGTTCAAACAAACTGCCAGTTTAATAAAGTGGAATGACAGAAGCAAAGTGTGGGGAGAACAATCCCAAGGTTCTGTTAGCAGATAGAAAATTCATGGATCGAGAGAGAAGAAGAAAAGGTGATTTAGCATCAAAGGAAATAATTACTCTTCAAGTAAATAAGAATTAGAATGAACATTTATATTGTCTCCTCTCCTCCTCTGATCGTCTCCAAAGCTCAAACCCATCTTAGTTTGCACACTTAGATAATTAAAGCTCTAGAAAGAATATCATTTTTAATGAGCCATTTCTGGACAAAACCAGCACATCTTAAAACACACCCAAGTACTTTGATTAGTACATCAAGTTTCTATTAGCTTCCATGGTGCAATAAGTTCAAGAAAATTGCTTCCTGCTGGTCCAGTTATGATCCTGTTTTTAGGCAGGTTTTAAAAATTAGAAATACATTGGAGATTTTTCTAAGTAATGGCTTGAATTCAATAAAAATTATACTTAAATTATACTTAAGTCAGTTAAGAAAAATAAATACTGAGTCAAATTCTCAGCTACGACGAACAGGAAAGTCTTCCTGAAGCTGCAGTGGTAGCAGAGCTGAGCAGCTGGTATGGACAGAAAAGCCCATTCTCTCCCCAGCTGCCAGCCCTACAAGTTCACATCTCACTGTAAGAGCCACAATGGGTGCAGCTCTTCTCATGTCCCATTAACAGGGACAGGCAGGCATCACCTCATCCACGAATCTGCTTTCAAACTCAATCCAAAGCGATCAGAGCACCAACACAAAAGCCATGAACCAGAGAGGCCCCATTTCACAGCCACTCCTATCAATCGCATCCACCTTCCTAGATGACATCCACAGAGACTCATCATTCCTAACTTACATTCTGCAGGTCCAAATATTCACAGTCTATTGTGCAGAACATGGTGAGACACAGCTAATTGCAGCATACTTGGAACAGCACTGCACAAGTCAAGATGCAACCTGAAAACGCAGCCATCAGGGTATTAGCCTGACCCCACAATGTTAACACAAGCAAACCAAGCTGAAATAACTCTTCAGAAAAGCACCACTTTGCATTCATTCAGCATGTCACCATAACCTCAGGATGGCTTCCAAAGTAAGAAGCACTGCTCCCACAATTAGGATCTAGCTACGCATTTCCATTCCAGACACGCATACCGTGTTTAGAAGTATGGTACAATGAGTACTTTAAGTGGGAAGAGAAGTAATGCAAGTACAAGAGCACAAGCTACACTCTGACACAAAGTCATTATTTTTCAGACTCTGATGTCTGCAAGGCCTGCTCACTAAATTCATCTGCAGGGAGACCACTCTTCCCACTCTTACAGCAATGAGGACCTATGTAGTTTCAGATCCTACCAGACGTTGAGGCTTTTTCCCTCACTTTTTCACTCCCAAGCACAACTGCTTCTGTCTTCACTGTAACCCTGAAAACTGAGAGCACAGCTGCTAGAAACAACTCAATGCAAGATGAGGTGTCCTGCTCATGCCCCCCCTTTGCAGCACCCAGCACCTGAGATGCAGAAGGAGCTGTAGTGTTTCCCAGGAATGGTACCAGACAGGGACTGTAGCTGCAAACCAAGAAAAGAGAAAAGAAAAGCCAGTTTTGGTTAATAGCCAAGCAAAACCAAACTTCAACTCCACTCTTATTAGAAAAGTCTATCATTATAACTAGCTAGAATGTGGATGTAGATGCAAGCCCCTTCCAAGAGAAATAATAGCCAAGGCTGTTCTTCAGTGTATCTTCTGCCTGTGAAGGTGAGAGCCTCAGAAATCATTCCAGAAACAGACTCAGATACAGATATAGCTGCATAGAAATGCAGGTTGTTGAGCTACAAAACAGCATCTACCCAACTGCCCAGTTTCCAAACCCCTTAGAGTAAGGCAGGAACCCCTCAGCTATTGGTGGTCATCCCTTGACCCTGCTGGGGATGCCTAACAATGGCTCCTCCATGCAGCAGGCTCTTGGCAGTGATAAGTTCCATTTCATAGCAGAAGACTGCAATGATACCTAACAATATTCCCACCCACTGAAGCATATTTCACTCCAGGGAGTTCGGTGTGAAAAAGAAATGCTGTTGAACAGAAGGCAACATATCTTCCTCCACGTTCAAATCCAGGGGCTTGTTTGCTTGCAATGACAAGCAGAAAAAACAAGTGTCACCTCAGAGCAGAGCTCTGTCACCTCATCTGTTACCTCCTTTAAAATAAAGGCTCTCTGAGGGGCAGCTAAGGCTGAATGGGTTGTACCAGATTGCAGTGCATTTAGCTGCTGGCAGTATTTATAATCAGGAAGGTTTATAAGCAGAAATATTTATAAGCAGTAAATTCAGAGGTTGACACATTGCTAAAGCTGTGCTAAACACGACATGGTGCACTGTCCAAATGCTGCATGCCCTCAGGTGAGAAGGGGATGCCAAAGAAAGCATTCTACACATGAACTAATGCCTGTCCTCCTTCAGCTTTTGGAAGCTCATACTAGCTCCAAAATTCTCTAAAGGAAACTAAAAGGAAAGCAGAATTAATTTCTACTTTTAGGTATTCCACATTTCACATATTTATTTAACTTGAGACAACACTGAAGATCCTGCATGGAACTGCAAACAAGTCCAGATGTAAGTCCAGCTTCAGCATGTTTCGGACTGTCTACCAGAACAGAGGAACTTCTTTCTGTTGGGCTTATCTCATTCTTAATTGATTAATCACAGGCAGGGCTTCCATCAGCAGCGTGTGCCCCCAGCATATCATTAAGGATTATGCTCACAGATATTCTGTTTAGACAGCACGGCGTTAAATCCCAGCAAATAATTTGGACACAGACGTTCATGGCTCCCTTTAGGAGTAAAGCTGCTAAAACAATTATGTAATGATGTGAAAAAGCAGTGGGTAAAACACACGTCTGGGTTCTTCTCAGGCACAAAAGCTTCACCGGGGCTTCCTATTTATTTCAGCTTTGTGTGTGTATATACATATATATATTCATACATATATATGTATGTATGTATATATATGTGTGTGTGTTTGTGTATGTGTGTGTATATATATATATATATATATATGACATTGCTACCATGCTTCTCGCATTAGAAATGCCAAACACATCATTTTCTTCTTATGAGGATCTCGGGGTGGCAGAACACCGACATGCTCATGCAGTAGATGCAACTGTGGCTCACCGGTACCATCTCTTTGTATGACAACTATTAGCACACTGCTGCAGCTGTAAGGAATTCCTTATGGAGAGGCTGCTTGCAAGCGGCCACAAGGTCTGCCTGCCTGTATTTAAGGCTGAGTACGGCAGCTAGAAGCAGATGCCCCTCGTGGTTCCGCTGCTGCTGCCGAGATTACACAAGTTAAACTAGTAGCAGGTAACAAGGGACTTCCTCAAAACTCTTTCAGAAGCAGCTTTCCTGGTGCCTGATTACCATGACAGAAGGAACTGGGAGGCTGAGAAGCTCGGCTGACAGCACAGCAGACCTTTGCCTCAGGCAAAGCAGAATGAATTCCCCTCGTTCCCAAGTCAATGCAATTTATAGCTCAGGGCTACGTCTCATTACTCCTGCCCAAGCCAAGGTTGTTGGAACTTCAGTGACAGTTCAGCAACAGACCTGTCTCTCTCTGGCACTCCTAAGGCAGGAGCCACGGTTTTATTTAGCTGGAAATTTGCTCTACTGTATAGAGAAGTTTAGAAAGAAGGAAAAACTGTTTTGAAAAGTGAAGCAATATATAGCAGATCTTATTTAATAATGCTGTAGTTTAACCTGGCACGCAGCTGAACACCACACAGCCTTTCTCTCACTCCACCCCCCTCATTGGGACACGGGAGGAAAAATGAGATGAAGGAAAGGTAGAACTCTACTCTCTAGTTCTATTTTTGCATTATGTCATATGGTAGGGAATACCCCTCTGGCCAATTCAGGGCAGCAGGCAGAGTTCTGTACCCCCACCCCCACCCCACAACAAGACAGTGCAAGAAGCTGAAGATCTGAAATGTCCTTGGCTCTGTACAGCGCTGCTCAGCAACAACTAAACCATCACTGTGTCAGCAACACCCTTTTTTCTCCTAAAGCCAAAACATGCATCATACTGTCAGCTGAATCCAAGAAGAAAACCTTCCAACTGCAGTGTGGTGTTAGAAAGCAGCATTCCTTTATTCCTTGGGATACATACCAGGTGACCTGACAATGCAAGTGTGTGCTCTCAGAATTCAAGTGACATACATATCATAGAATGGTATGGGCTGGAAGGGACCTTTAAGATCACCTGGTTCCAACCTACTGCTACAAGCAGGGACATATCCCTATAGACCAGGTTGTTCACAGCCCCATCCAGCAGGGCCTTCAGTGCTTCCAGGGAGGGGGCATCCCCAACCTCACAGAGCAACCTGCTCCAGTGTCCCACATATGCAATACAATCGCATACATATTCATCCCTTTCCAATAACTTAATATATTTTAATGTCCTTCTGGGCATGCACAGTAGGGGCCTATGGTGGTCTTAGACCACTTTCTCCTCATTTTTCCATCATCAGCTTCAACACTGTGACTTTTGGCTGATCTTCAACTATTTCTTCCCTTTCATTCCCAACTAAACTAATATACAGGTCCTTAAACTAACATACTGATCCCTATTGCTAAATGAGCCTACAGCAGTACCAGACACAGAAGATTAACTGTTCCAGCTGAGACCAGGACAAATAATAACTAAAAAATGACAGGAACCAGCAAAAGAGCTGTATCTACCAGGCTGCACTACTTAATCAACAGCAACATAGACATCACAGAGCATCACGTAGTTCACTCTGAACAAGGTAAGGATGTATTCTTTAGTCTGGGTAATCTGCAAAACCAGGATAATTTCCAATTTGCCTGTGTCACAAACAAGAACATGGCACGATAATAATAGTGTTGAATACCCATTATTGTGTTTTCCTCTAAATTTAATACAAGTTTCACACTGTCACAAAGACATGGTAAATAGAATAGCTCAGAAAAGGCTTCTAGCTCAGCAGAAAAAGGAGCCAAGCACTAAAGGAAACAGCATCCGAGACTGTATGAAGATGGAGTCCATGTCCATGATCTGTTTACACTTCTCTATGCCAATAACCAAGTTAATAATCATTCCACAACCCCTTTCTGGTCCATGTAAACCAAACCACCACCCAAAACTCAATACGTGGCATTGCTCTGCTGCCAGTACTTCAAGCTACAGGAAAAGCTGGGGATTGTACGCACATACATGAGCTACCCAAAGCGCATATCAATTCCTTAGTGCTGCTCCCTCTGACAGCACAGCTTCGAACTGCCATCACTCAGCCACGTGTGGGAGCAGTTCTGTGCAGGAGCTCATTGTGATGGCCTGAATTCACCCAGCTGTTTATAAGACCACATTTCTGACTCTTAAAAGATGCCAAAATGAGCACCAGAGAAAGATCATTGATCCTGAAACACAAGTTAGATCTAGACAGAAGCGTTCTGGACTGAACTATGAACCTGATCAAGTGTTCCACACAAAATACACGACCGGTGTTAGATCTTCAAGAGACAGGAATGAAGATAAGACGGAGCTCCTAGAATGCTCATAGGGGAGTTATTTTGGATTGGATTTTACTCCTTTTGAAGGATCAAATATATTCCTGAAATGATAAGAGTTTGAAAAAGAATCTGATTCTCTGAGGACAGAGCCAGACCTTCACAGGTACCTGAAAGAGAATATGCTTCATTGCCTCAAGACCATACCTTCACCACATCCCTTTATTTCAGCTCCAGGAGCACACAGAAGCTGACTCCAATATCAAAGAGGACATCAGGATACTACATTAGGAAGACATTTGCTCAGCTCTTCTTTCCATCAGCCTTTTCTGATTCCCGTAGCTCTTTCATTACCTTATCCTCACCACCACTGGTTTTGTGATTCATCCAGGCTCCCATATGTGCTGCCAGCAGCCTGGGCATCCTTCTCCTAAATCACCGTGATTTTCACCAGATGATTAGGAACACAAAACAGAGCTGGCTGATGCTGCTATGCTCTCAAATTCTGATTTCAAGGTGATTTGTGCTCCCTTCCTCCTTGGTTTGTAAGGACAGGAGGGGAAGCAGCAAGATCTCTTTTGTGTGCTTGGAGCCAAATAAGGAATTAACTTGCCTAGCACAGTATCTGCTCCAAAGTGTATGGTACCTCAGGAGGACAATCAATTTCATGGTTCTCTAAAGCTGATTGAAACATGATTACACAGCAAGCCATAGGCTCTTTTTTCTAAGACTTGCCAACTGCCTGTGCTTCTTAGGAACAATTACTACTGCAGGTGAATTCGGTTTGCTACTGGGATGGACATTAGTCTCAATCTTATCAGGAAGTTTCAGACATTTGGGGGTACAAGACTAAGTTAATTGTGCCAAGTGTTACACAAAAGGAATAATCTGAAGAAAGTTATCTTCTAATGAACAGGAAAAAGTGGGTTAGTGAATAATCTCCCTCCAGTGTTGGACTTCAGAGCTAAAGAATGTATTTCATGACTGGATGATTGGGAGCATTTTCTGTTTTAAAACTCTGTTTAAGCCAGATGATTATTGCTACTTATGTCCCTTCCCAGCCCAGTGTATTTCATCCAGGAGATGTGAGGAAGCAAATGCCTTTTGCTCTGACATTCGTGAACTAAGTTTTTTTGGAAGAAGGTTATGGGAAAGTTAAACGACATTTCTGCAAGCCTTTGCAGCCTTACATTTAAAGCTGGCATGAGGTGGCAGACTAAAAGCCCTGAAGAATAAAGTCCCTTAATTTACACACTGCAAAAGCATGGCACGATTAGTATAAAAGGATAAAAACCACAGCCCTGCTCCAGGAATGGCTGTATAAGTTAACCCAGGGAGACCCTGCAAACAAAAGAGGGCCTGTTTGCTATGAGTCACACAAACAGGGAGCCAATTAAACCTCAGACTGAGTGGACACAGAACATAACCCAGCCTTCACCAGGATCAGGATCATTAGGGCTAAGAAGTCTCATGCCCAGGCTCCTCCTCCCCATTTACTTCTCCTTGGGACTTTATTGCTTTTTGTTTTCTATAAATAAAACTAAATTTAATGTCTATGAGAAAGGGAGAAAGAATGGAGTAGGTAACAAAGCAATTGGGAGTGCCTTGGTAATGTATTCAGGCCATTAAGGATTTCATTAGGTTTACTAAAAGGTCATTAATGATAAAATATCTTCTTTTATTTTACATACTTTCTAAACATTATAGTCTGTTCTGCCATTCAAGCCTGCACCCCACTGACATTAATTAGCATGCTATATATTAAAGAGAGTTTTTAATGAGCTGCTATTTCATATGATTTTATTGGAGAGCCTCATTGTTCAGTTTAATAGCAGAAAATGACAACTATAGAAATTGCTTTGATAGGACTGTGGAATTGAGGCGGTTATTCAACCCCCATGCTTGCTCCTCAGTTTGCTCCTGATGCCAAAAGCGCTGCTTAACGTCTCTCAGAGCCTTGCTGCACTTGCTGTAGTGAAAGCTGTGGGCAATGAACAAAACCCCAAACCAACAAAGGAGGAACAGCAGCATCACTTTCAGCTGATCTGAATACCATACATCACAAAGAAACAGTGGTGAGAACCACACTGCGCCACATTTATAGATAAAAATACCAGTCCTAGCTATTACAGTAGCCCACACTTGTAAGATTGGATTTCTTAGTGATGCAAACATTGAACTATCCATTTGTACCTATTTTCCAAGTTAAGAGCCTGTGCTGCCCTAAGCTGCTTTTCAAAGAGCAACTGGAGTACGAAGAGAGAAGCAAGGAACCTCAGCAACCCTTCCCTGATGCCAAAACCAAGCAGCTGCCAGCACCTCCTGATGCTGTCCCAGCCTTGCCCTCAGTGATACAACCTGGGTGACACAGAAAGCAGAGAAACAGTGACGAATGGAGAGGGGGAAAAAAGGAAGAAAGTAGTTGGTAAGGAGAGCAGGGCATGGAAACTAAACCCAAAACTAAACTCATAGTACCCAGTGGATAGCAGGACCATAGTTAGAAGTCCCAGGTCTAACATGCTTGCAACAAAGGTAACAGTCAGACCAGCTTGCAAAGGAACCATAATACTGGCCTCTCCTCTCATAAGCAATGAGAACACTAACTTGACTGGCTTTTACTCTGCTGCCACCTGTCACACAGCAACAAAATGGAAGAGGAATATTGGTGGGAAGGTTTAACCTCCTCTGCCACCTCACTAACGTCCATCTCTGACGTTGTGGATCAAGATCACAGAAGAGGAGGCATTACTTTCAGAGCATCCTCTGTACAAAAACCTATACAACCTTTGCTTTCAAGTTAGTCAACTATCACATTTCGGAGAAGCAGGACACTGTTATATGTGAATACGGAGATGCTACAGAACTCTATCTGCAGCACCATAACAAATCCAACATGCAGAACAAAATAATTCAGTTCCTTCCTTTAAAAAAAATATACAATTATTTTTATTTTTTTTTTAGCCAAAAGCCTTCTCTCATTTGCATTGGATTCATATTGCTGTAACTCCGCTGGCTTCAAAAGAACAATAAAAAGGTAATCAAAGAAAGCGTTGTGCTCAGGGGACCGCGTTAGTTCAGGAAAGCTTGATCAAGCGGTTTCTTTAACAGTTGATTCATTCATACTATTTATAACAGCAGCCTGTGATTTACCTGGGGGTTGTCATACATTTAAAGGGAAAAAAAACAACACTCTGACATCTGAGTTTCTCCAAAAAAAAAAAAGCCTCCCATTTTCTCATCATGATGTTGCTGGAAACCATAGGATTAAAAGGATATCAGTAACAACTTCTTCCAAGAACATCTTGTAGGTAACAGTGAGCGAGCAGCACATGATTAAGAATCCTATGAACAGCTCCTTAAGGTTCTTATTCAAAAAACAAAACCATCCCTAACTGGGAAATCAATCAAACACTTCCGTAATTCAAAGGCTGCAATAAGCAGCAGTCAGAATGGGGAGAGACAGGGGCAGCCCTGCAGGGCCAGCTGAGTCTGCACCTCAGCACACAGCTCTGCTGCAGGGCTGCCAAAAACCCACACCTGATGCTCCTCTGGGCTGTAAGGAGCACCAGCAGGCAGCAGACACTGCCCCAGAAACTATCACACAGACACAGTGAAGGATAATTCCTATTATCCCCCACGCAATCTCTAAATTGACCCAACCCACTTCACTCCTGCCACAGCATTTTATGTTTCCGGACCTAACAGCAAAAGGAAAGCCAGCCTGCTTTAAAAGAGCAGCTTTTGCAGATACTGGCTCCCCACACTGCTGTGTCCAGGTGAAACGCTGTAACACAATGGAAAGCACAGCAATGGCAACAGTTATAGCAGCAAAGTCCTTGGCTGCAGCAAGTGAAGATTTGCTCAAATCTAACAGCCGCAGAACCAAAGTAAAGAAGCTGCTTACCTTTGGAAGGCCTCAGATACGCAGGGATGTCCAGCAAAACATTCTTACCTCCACTGCCAAACTTTAAATGAGGTCTGGGTTGGCCCTGCCTTCCCACCAGGTGCTCCATCACTGCTTCAGGCAGTTGATTGCATTTCCATTATTCAAGGTAAGCAAGGCTTTCCTTGCAGCAGTGCTGTAGTCACTCTAAGTGCCCAGGATACTGCTAACAGGTTGCTGAGGCTCATCTTCAGGGTCTAACAGGCAGCTTAGAAGCTATATTTTTCTATTAAATAACATGAGAGGATGGTGGGAAGGGGAAAGGCTCCCTCTGATATTCTGCTGGCAAGCAATGCTGGACTGACAGAGGTGCTTCTCAGATCCCACCAGAAGTTTCTTACTTCCCCCACCCTTGTCTCAGAAGCAGAATCACAGCCTTATGGTGGACATGTCATCCCAATCCTGCTGAGAGAGTCTTTAAGTATGGCGCTCCTCAATTGTGAAGAAGAAATAATAAGCAACTGCAGTCAGCACCATTCATTTTTAACCTTCTGGCCTGAATCCTAACTAAGAGGGGTTCACAGCACTGGCAGCGCCTCACCAACCTGGCCACCAAGTGTTCTGAAAGCACAACTCAGCAACCATACAAAGAGCAACTGACGTTCAGCCAGTGCAGCCTTCTTCCAGCACAATTCTGCACAAAAATCTGTTAACTACAGAACTAATTTAGCTGTGTATATATGCACAGCTTTCCTAACATGCAATCAAAAGGATGAAGCAGCCAACTGTAGAGCTGACGGCTTCAAACTTGAACAGATTATGCACAGTTTCGCTGCTAGTTTAGGTTATTAAGGGATTCTAATTCAACATAACACAGATGCAGTAAAGCACTTATTCTTCCTGTAATTGACTTTCATGGACCCTGGACAAACAACACACTGCAGAACAAGGCACCATATAAAACCGGTGTCAAAGGAAAACATTAGTGCTGTAGACAGAGAAAAACATCTAGTTATGGGAAGACTGCATTGTCAAATGTCCTTACAGGAGGGTGAGAAAGCTACGACCAAAATATACCATCATTAATTGATCATTTTCTGGGTTTTGAGCACTTAACGGCGTCTCCTTAATGCTCTCTTAATGCTCAGCTAAATGCAGCAGCCAGCCGCATGTAGCATGGACTTCCTTCAGTGCACACTTAGTGAGCTTAGTGAGAAAGCTTAGTCCCAGGAGTATTGTGCTTCCACAGAACGCAATTGAGAAGCTGTAAAAAGATTGATTTTCATGGGAACATTCAAAGCTACTTCTGACTGAAGGCAATTGCTAAGAATTGTCATCCTTCTACTATTTTGACTGTAGAGCTTTATATAAATTGGTTGCGAGATTTTGTGGTTGTTGCTTTCCTTCTTGAGGGAGCCATTTCTCATTCTTCTTTACAAAAAAGAAAGCCTTTAAATAAACAAACAAATGACTAAGCCGAGTTCACATTTCAACCCTCTTGTCTTCTCCAGGAGGAGTTTACTTGATACACCTTTTGGTAGGGAAGATTTTATGCTAAAAATTTCATGAATAGCTCTAAAAAGGGGGGTATGAATAGAACCACAAGCATAACTGTGCAGTGCGCAGCTATCACATCAGATCAACAAGCTTCATTTTACAATAAGGAAGCAGCTGTAGGGGCCAAAGCTGGGAGAAATCTGTTTCCACTCTACTGCAAATGCAGGCAGCGCATCCCACATCTACTGACCCTACACACCAGCATCTAAGAGGCAGTTTGCATGTAACAACCTCTCCTGCTGAGAAAGTGAGTGAAGTGATTGAGAAGAAATGGTATATTGGCAACTGGAGAGATGTTGTAGGGCAGACTGCAATTTCACATGGAAACTGAGGATCTGTAACCTCAGATGCACAATTTAAACTCAAATCCACCGGGCTTAGAGCAGCTTGTCTCTAAGCATCCCATTAAAGAGCTGAAATAGTGCATGAAAGTCCCTTATATTATTATTCCTAGCACCTAAACAGGGGTTTACAGCATATCGGAAACAGACTGAGAAAATTAGTAGTTAGAAGAGGCAAATACATCCTTATTTCCCAAGACCCCATGTGCAACCCACATGGGACTTAATCAATGTAAAGATGAGAACATAAGTGATTACAAGACTATTCCACACAACGTTTATAAAAACAGTTTACAGTTTAAATGTTGCCTTCAGGCACGGCTTTGAAAGGACTTCAATCAGCTGACTCTTTCTTCTAGCCAAGGAGCTGGAAATAGTGCAGTCACACTTGAAATGCTTCTAGGATTGTAATGCATTGTAACAATGCCTTCCCCCTAGTAATATGACAGGTACTTTAGACAGGAATGTGGAGGGTTTTTTGTTGGTGGTCCCCAATAAAGAAGAAACATTCTAAAAACTGGCAATTAGAAGAAATTGGCTACACACAAATAAGATTCTTATGATGGTGAAAACCAACACTGATCGATCACCGAGTGCCCCTCTAAGCTCACAGCTGCCCAAATAAACAGCAAAATGCAGCTTATTTACACTGTAGAGATCAAATACAAGCTTCCAGAAATTACCTGGGTCCACCTGTGTGCAGGATGTACCTCCATTGGGATCATGGAACAAATGCCCGAAAGAACCTCATCTAATCTACAAGCAGGAGAATTTAAGTGCCAAAGCTGGTCCATGACCTTGAATTAGATTGCTTGTTCATGCATTCCAGGGACAGCATTAGGTCCGCCCAGTGCTTGATGCTGGTTTGACTTTACACACGCTTAGGATAAAAGAAAGAAATCTTTGTTGCATGTCTTTGTACACAAAGGCTTTGAAGCTGAACTCCCACGTGGGTTTAAGCACCGTTTGATTATTAGGGATTTTAAAACACGGCAGCTTTTACAGGATTGGTTTTCTTTAAAAAAATAAAGAAAAAAAGAAAAATAAATTCAACAAGCTTTCAGACTTCCAGGAGACTCAACAGGGGGCAGAGCTTATGATGATATTGTTAGATTCTGCCATTCACAGCTCACTATGACACAGCAGCAGTAACACCTCTTTCACAAACGGCACATGCAAAAACACCTCTGCAGAGCTTTCTACCCAAACCAGCGTACCAGCAAAATCCATTATCACTCTTCAGCTATGTTTCCAAACACAGATTGATCCACTTGTCTCCTATAAGTACTTACACAACTTGAATCTACCTGGGGACCTGGCTGTAGCTGGAGTTCCTCAGCTTTATGCCCCCTGCAGTGCTTACCTGCAGCAGCAGCCTATGCATCTTCCTAATGGCTCACTTGACTGGACAAACTGACACCCACTAGTACAGAACATGTTCATCACATTAACTGCTTTGCTGTGCTCCCCTAACATCCCCAAGATGCACTGCACCATCACTCACTTCTTCCTGACTCACATCTTCATCTTTCCAGCATGCTGACAGCTGACTTGCAACTCCTGGAGCTCTCCACATCCTCTTGCAATGATTATTTCTGCCCCTTGGAACAGACTACAGTTACACACCAATTTGGTGATCTAGACGATTCCATTGTTTAAAATCCCAGCTGAGGCTGTACCCAGTGCAACAAAAGCTTAGAAAGGCGGGGGTTTTATTTGTTTATCTTAAGCAGAACTAGAGAAAAAATACAGTACAGAAAATCCAATGAGTCAGACCTAGATGATGATGGTACAGAAGGAACTGTTACTTCATTTGGGGAAGGAAGATGGCTTTTTTGTTTTCATTTTATTAGGAAAGTTTGTGCCAAAAGGTATTTGAGAGAGAAAGTCACCTGAGTAATATCTATGTGTGAATCTAGGCAGCTATTCCCACGTGTAATGCAGAACTTGACATCACCACATCCAATTTATAACGTGGTGTTTTTTGATCTGCACCTCGGAGGGAATTTTTCTTTAATAAATTTCAGTTGGTTCCTGGGCTTGTTTCTGCTTAATGACAGCAACACAACTGCAGAGTTTCTAGACAGCCGCAGACATCACTGAGTTTCCTGCTCCTGCTGGTGACAGAGCAGTGCTGCCAGTGCTGGCTTTCAGGAACTGTGCTCCCTACAGAGACCTCATTAAAGTAGCACCTCACAGGTTCCTACTTTGACCTTCTTTTATTTTTCTTCCTGTTGCAGTTAAAGCCTTATGCTTCTACCTCGATTGGTACTGCAGAACGCAGGTACCTGAGAGAACTGAAAACAGACTAACCACTACCTTTTTCTTCCTCTTTAATCAATAGGTCAGAGCAGCATCAGGCTACGATGACAAATAAATGACCAAACTCTGTCTAAAATGACACTTTAGAGGTCATTACTAGTGAGGAATGACTTTGGCATGAAGTCTTAAAATAATGCCTGTAGAGACTTGGTTTTAGGTTTAGGTATCCATAGCAGGATTAAGCAAGCAGTACAAAAGATGCAGTGACCAGGGCAATACCGGAGATTTCTTGGTATTTCCAGGAAGATTAAACTTCAGCAGCAAGTAGTAGGATGAGACATTTCTTTGCAAAGACCTGCACTTTATTTACTGAACAATTAAAAATACAAAGTCTCCTGTTACTTAGAACAGGTACACGTATTAGCTTGTTCAACATCCTGACATTAACTATGAAAGCATTCTGGCCTCTCTCCAGATTATAGGTAACCACTCATCTGTATTTTTGACTCCAGCTGGCGAACTCCATTCATGTCAATACACTTGTCCTGGGGTGTCAAGGAGAATGGGAATGAATTCTGGCATTTATTCACAAACCTCAGACACTCCATTTCTCCAGGTAGTTTTAAACTCTTGGACTTTCATCCTTTTGGGAAGTGGGAAAAGTTGGAATTCACCTTGACTTCTCTTTGGCTTCAGCTGTCAAATATGCATAGAGTCATTATCAGAAAAGATCTCTATGTGCCTCACTGAGACTCGAGCAGTGGTGTGACTCGAGGGGCAAAGGCACAGTCATGAAGCATCACTACCCTGGAGGCATTAAAATCTCTCTATGCAGCTGCTCAGCCAGAAAAGCTACTTGGTTTGCTGAAGTCCTTTCAATGAGCTGAGCCCAAGGCAATATTTTAGAAGGAAACTGCCTCTTTAAAAATTAAAAGGAGTTATTTTTGCATCATTTGACTGGGATTGCTTTAAATGTGTTCCATTATAGGTCACGTCTGCTGCCAGAAAAATAATGCATTCACAACTGATTCTATTCAGACCAATCTCTTAAAAAATACAGAGAGCTTTATAGTGGAACTCCTCACTCATATACAGAGGATAGACAGAGGATAGACTACCAGACCTGCAAAAGCCATGAAATTCCAAGGGTTTATTTGGACGGGTCAATTGCAATCTGCACGGCGTTTTCCAAGTGTCTCCACGATGACCAACAAAACACAAATTCTTACTTCAGTAAAGGATTACCTCTTAGCAAACTCTGCCACATGAAGCACTTTTCCCCAACCCCCACCTGCCTTGAACTGGAAAACTTTTTCAGTGACAACAGCAGACTATCTCAAATATCCTTACATATTTTATTCAGGCTTATCGCAGTGTTTTCTGAAGTCTCCCGGAGCTCATGACTGGCTTAAACACATATGAGAAAGGCCCTATGGCATATGTGCTTTGACGACAGACAGTTCTCCTCACCTCATAAAGTGTAATGATGCCATTTGTCTCGTTTGGAGGCTTCCACTGAACGTAGATTTTCTCTTCAAAAGGTCCTCCCTGGATGGATTCCAAGGGAACGGGTCCAGGAACTACAGAAAGAAAGAAAAACAAAAGCAAACAATGCTGTGTTAGAAGCTAACACAAACTCCAGCAGTCACACACGTCAGAAGACACCAAGAGACCATCAGGCAAAGTTCACAGCTGAAAATAATGAACAAAAATAATAGCAATTAAAGAAAACCACTAAACGACAAACAAAGCCAGAACCCACGACACTACAGAATTAGCTCCATTATACCTTCAGCCCATAGGAGAAAAGTCTTTGAGTACTTGAACCAAAACCTCAGAAAATGAATGTATGAGTTTATCCCCCGAACCACGTGGAAGTGTTCTCATTGCATAAACATGTAGACTTACGCTTCCTGCTTCCATTTAACATCATAAAATAAATGTTTAATTTTACCCCAAAATATGCATTTGTTTTTATTGCCAAAAACCAGTATTGCAGCATGTGCGTATTTGTCTAAGTTTCTCTTCTATTCATACATTAAGATGCAAAAATATATATATTTTAAATAAAAAGAACTTAAACAAGTGAACCCAATTCAACTTCACCTTAAATATACCTATTTGCATTAGTGCAAATAACAGTGATTAACACCGTAACACTGCAGAAATGTCCACAGTACCCACACAATGTCAAGCAGCATAGTTATAGGGAGTAGCCTCTCTTTAATCATCTCCCTGTTCTGGAATACAACACCTTTCTATTTCCAGTGGAGCTGTGCTTTATCTAGAAAAAGTTCAACAATACTGGGTCATTAACAAACTTGACAATCTGCTGCAACAACAAACTGCTTGAGAGTTGGAAGAATGGCACATCCACGAGGAAGCAGGATTTGCCCTTCAAACACACTGTGAGGATCAGTAATAATGTAGGCAGTGTAGCCTCCTCTTTCAGTGAGCAATTTCAGCTCTTCTTCCAGCTCCTTTGGACAGTGCCTTCCCTAACTTTCCACCTGTGAACATTATAGATGATATATGCACATGACAACTCAAGGCATTACACAGTTGGACAAGGCAGGATATGGATAATTGTGTGCTCACTCCTAATTTGTAAGACTGCAGTGCTGAGTGTTTGCATTTTGCTTACAAGCTAAATCTTGTCCATTTACCTGCCTTCCATCAGATACACAGGATAGAGAGTGTTCGAGGACAGAATCATTTGGGTGCAATGCTAAAGGACAGTTACAGTCAGTAGGAAATATATTGTGTCCTCCTTCACCTACACAACAGCAAAGCTCCATCCACCTAAACAGCCAGATTGTACCTTGGCATGAAGATCCTATGGGCTGCACACCTTTATCAATATGAAAGATTGATTTCCCTAGTTAAGGACAACGTAAGATTTATGTTTCAAGATGGCTACAAGGCCACCTAAAAATCCACCTACTCTAGCAAAATTTTAATGCTGTGAAAGATAACTAAAAGACACTTCTAAGCCTGACTGATAAAAACCCCACTCATTTTTTCAGGAAGATCTGCCATCCTCTTAATTCCCTTGTATGATATATTGTCTGGAACCACTTTCAGTTGAGAGAAACTTAGGAAAGCAAGATCTTATTGCTCTGGCAGAGGAAGAACATTTCTTTTTAACACTAGACAGAATGGAAGCTTGTAGTTTAGGAGAGTTCTTAGTCTGAAATAGCTCAGATAGGAAAATAACACTTTAAAGCTTTCCACCAGTACTTCTTTAAAAGTGTTCTTTTGTATCTGGAATGGAAGAGTTAGCACCAAAAGAATTTAGCATCTGAGGCATATATAAAATGCTACATCTAGAAGGTCAGTATTAAGAAAAAACACACTCTGGAAAGGAAGACATTATAACTCTTTGGTGAAGTAAAGGAACCAGAAGAAAAAAAAAAAAGTCTAATGTCAGAATTATATTTGCCCATATGATAAAGGAAGCGGCTGTGTCGGTCCTGGGTAGTTCAGAACACAACTTCTACTGAATTAAACCTACTGCTGTTCAGTAACTGCTCGAACTGGTGCTTGTCATTTCCAAGCACCTCAGGGAGCCCTGCCCTTTCAAGAACACTGCTGTGAAATGGAAATTATTTACACCTACAAATTTAACTTGCATAACATACATCCTGTCCAGAGAAGCCATTTATAAGTCTTCTGGGACAGGCGATTATGCTGTTATTTACAGTTTGAAAAGATCACAATGCCTTCACAAAAAAGAAGCAAGCAAACAAACCCAACATAACTCACCATCCTCCTCAGTCTGCACAACCAGCTCCTCACTCTCCATTTTGCCCTCTGGATTAGAAAGGGCCAGCCTCAGCCTGATGGTCATGAAGGGCCGAAGACCTCGCAAGGTATAGTGGGAAGAAGTTTGGATGAGTTCCTCTGCCTCAAATTTTTGCTGGTTAAAAACATACTGGTACTGGACTGTGAGATTGTAGCTGTGGCAGCGGGTCACGGCATAACCAAAGGGCTCCCACTGCAGTGTCAGCTGCCGGGAACGGATATCAACCACTTCTACATTCTGTGGTCCATGGACAGGATCTGTGAAGCAAAGAGACAATGAATTACAAAAGAAATAACAAATTAATTCAAATTCAAAAGAAGTCAGCCACCATTAATATGCCTCCTTCCATATTGCCAGTTCAGGGTCCCTCGCAGTTCTGAGTGTTCTTGCCTTTACAATGTAAAAGTGATATTACTCATGTTTCTGAGAGAAAGAACAAAGGCAAAGGGAAATTAATGTCCGATCCACTCATGTATTCTAGCTGCTGAACCATCAGTGAAAATCCTATCATAGGGCACTGAACAGAGGTCGCGCTTCTGAGTCCTGTGAAATGTCACCGAACCCAAGAACGGCAGCATGATTTTAGTAGTGTGGAAGCTGCACTTTCTTCGATGTTACAAACACATTCCTACCCAACACCTCAGTGAATGCAGCCTGAAGCGATGCAAGGAAATGGCAGTCGGAAGAGAAGGAACGAGCTCAGGTCTCTCACCATTATATTCCTGCCATTATACTCCTGCACCCTCCTTGCAACCCCATGCCCACCCAGCTCAGAGACTGAGACACAGTGAACCAAGAGGAACTCTCCGTCAGTAAGTTTTGTGAGCCAACTCAACCTTATGCTAGCAAAACTTTTATTTCAGAGCACATCAAAAGCTTTAACCTCAACCAAGATTCATCATCCTTCATTATTCTTTCCACAGTATCTGTCTGAGGTAAAAGTTTGAATATTCATGTGTAAGAATCATTTTCACCTGCTGTTCCTTAATTTATTTTTAACAGCATCACTCAGAAGCTTCGACTATAGACTCTGCCCTTATTATGAAATATAAATGCACACGTCCTTACACACGCAGATAGAAAGAATGGAAGATGAGTTAGTAAAATCAGTGTTTGGGATGTGTCAGATGGTGGTACCACCACACGTGTCACAGTGTGTTCATCTGACATTTCTTCAACACGGCGAGCTCATCTGCTTTGTTGTACAGTATATATCTAAGGAAGATTAGAAAGTTCATTACTTCACACAGCCTTTAGGTTTATATTCAAATGGAGTGTTTTGCCCACTTCTCCCATTCACACTGTGACTCACGGACAACTTGAAGCAATCAGAACCCACAGGTCCCTTTCTGTGGGGCTGCTCTCCAGCCCCTCATCCCCCAGTCTCTACACAGAGCCCGGGCAGCCCCATCCCAGCTGCACAACCCAGCACTTCTCCACTTCGTGCAGACAGAAACTGCCCTCAAATCTGACTGTGGTGTGAGGCCTCTGTACTGTGAAGGCAATCAATGCTTCTCCCAGTTAAACATCATCTACAAATGCACTTCATAAAACTTTCAGATCTTTATTGGATTCAGCGATGAAAACACGAAAGAGAACTGGTTCAATAACGGAGCCCTGCAGAGCCCCACTAGTGGCACAAAGGGCAGCTCTCAGGCCATTGCCTCCCCACGCCCAACACAGCCATGTTTTGGTCACCATGGGACATTCTAACGGTCACAACTGCCACAGCTTTCTGATGTCACAAACCACCTCCCTGACAACCGCTATAAATACAGGGACCCTGACAACAGAACATCAGTCTTCAGTAGACTCGCGACTTGCTGGCACCCTTGTGGCCCAAGGAGCAATTTACAAATTCCCTTTTTACCTTTCGTGTTGTCCCTCGTGGAGGAGGATGGATCCTCCTCCACCAAAGAAGCGGCGGCTTCAGGGGAGCAGCAGCAAACCTGAGCCGATGGAGGTCGATCCACCAGACAGCAGCGTCGAGCCCATGGAGGTGGACATCCCTCTGGAGGACGAACCCATGGAGGTGGATCCACCTCCATCGAGGCAGGGCAGGCACCACAACATCGTGTCTGCCTGGCGACGCTGCTACCTCCATCGGCGGCGCACCAGGGGCTCTCCATTTCCATCTTGGCGTTGAAATGGCACCATCCGCCAGAGAGCCCCTGCGCCAGCTGCTGCTCCCTGCCGCCCTTTCTTCCCCGCCCTCCATCCTCAGCCTTCCCCAAGACCTCTCACCTCTTCTTCCCCTAACTCTGAGGAGACGGGAAGGACTGGCACTGCTGTCCTACAAGCTGCTGCGCCAGGACAAGACAAGGAGTCCAACAGATGGCTTTCAGCTTCCTGCAGCCTCCAGCTGAGCCCTGACAAGACGGCAGGACTGGGACTGGTGTCCTACAAGCTGCTGCACCACCACAGCACGAGGAGTCCAGCGGACGGCCCCGAGCTCCCTGCGGCCTCCAGGCGCTGGCACAGAAGCTACAGAGGCGGCTGTTCCTTTGGAGAAGCAGAGGACTTGGCTTTGGACGGGAAGAAGGGCTCAAGGGCAGCATGAAGGTCCACCGCAGTTGCTCCACTGGGACTTTTGTTTCAACACCGGGCCACAACAAATTTAAAAGGACAACACAAAGTAATAGCAATAAAAGCAAGCAATTTATGATAAAAGCAAAACCTGTCCATGCCTCTCCATGTGGGTACTTGAGGGTCTGTCCAGGCACGGCCTGTGCTCGGTGCTGGGCCCAGAAGGCCCAGGGGGGACAAGGGCGGTGATGATCTCCCGGCACGGCCCCCACCGGGCACGGAGCCGCGGCCTCCGCAGCCTCAATAACCGCCGCAGCCGCCCGGACGCGGCTCCGCATCCAACGTGCGGCCGGGCCTCGGGCTGCAGGGCTGCCCGGCTCTGTCAGCGCCCGACGGCAGCAGCAGGAACCGCTGCGGGAGCTGCACCCAACCCGTGTCCCCGCCCTCGAGGCAGACGCAGCTCCTCCCAGCTGAGGCGCTGAACACGTGCTGACACGTTTCAAAGTGGACAGTAATTAAAAGAAACGTGCTCCATGCCGTAGTTTCTTTCCTTAACACGACCTGTTCATTACAGCAACCCATGAACAGCGGATGGGTTTGACTTACTGAGCCAGATTCTAAACTATCAGTTTCTGCTATAGTCCTGAGACCCCCCTACACAAGCACAGAACATCCTGCATCCTCCCAAGAGCTCTCTTCTCTCAAGACAGAGGACAAAGCAACATGTCTGTCAGCTATTAAGCACGCTTACCTACTTCCCTTATATATATATTTAGCTGAGCTTTAAAGTTCATGGGTTGACCATCCTTAGCAATGTAGCCACTGAAATATGCTACAATAGCCACATATGCTACAGTGCATGCACCAACTCAGTAAATGCTGGTTTGTGAGCTGCTGCTGAATCCCATGCTCTTCTGGGCCATGTGTCCAACACCTTTAGATGACCCCAAAACCCACAGACAGTAACACCAGAGAGCAATTACAAGGAGAATGTAGTCATGAATACCACTGGACTTTAAAATATTGTTTCTAGGAACGATAGATTTTGCCCAAGAGATATTAGTGCTGCACCTCCACATTAAAAGAATCACTTGAAAACTTGCAGCAACACATTTACAGTCCATCAGTATGCGTTTTCAAATGCCATGCCTCCAATGCAACAGTCAAAACTCAGAATCAATCAGCCAAAGGGAATTATTCTACTCAGAAGTTATGTGAAAAGAAAGTAGCAGAAAACAGTAAAGCATAGAATAACTTTACACTGTAACTAACACACCTACATAGACTTGCTGGTGAATTAAGCAGCAACACACCCTGCAAGAGGGAAGTGTTCATCCTCATCAAGTAGAAGACTAATGTCACCAATGGTCCTTTTCCCATCAATATATTTTAAAAAGCCCTTTTTCTAGCTCCCCACACCACTGACCAGCTTCAGTTCTGAGGTCTGATCACCTAAATGTTCTCCCTGCAATGGCAAACAACATCTCTGTAATCCTCCCACACTCACAGAATCACATAATGGACCAGGTTGGAAGGGACCTCAAGGATCATGAAGCTCCAACTCCCCCACCACAAGCAGGGCCACCAACCTCCACATTTAATACCAGCCCAGGCTGCCCAGGGCCCCATCCAGCCTGGCCTTGAACATCTCCAGGGATGGACAGGGCATAAACCTCAATGTTTAAAAGCAACAAACTTACAAGCACCATTCCTCATTGGTTCCCCTAGAAACTGTACCAAGAAATTACCATCAAGCCATTTTTGGACTCTCCTGGACCTGTTTTATACCATTTGTGTGGTATTCACCCTTAACATCTGGCAAGTTGAATTCTTCGTAAGGACAAGAGCACCTGATACACAGGTACCTCTCAGGTCCTTAAAGAATACATCATCAGTGCCATCATCGCAGAAGGGTGGCCTATGGTAGACGACACTTCACTTCCTCTCCCACAACTGCCCTGCTTGTCACTGATGGTCAGTAACAGTCCATCAGGACACAACAGGCACAGGGCTCTTCCCAACACATTTTGCTAATGCCAATGATACTGCAGCTATGGGACAGTGCCAAGACTTCCAGCTGCTCTACCTACTACCTCCTGCTGTGTGCATTGGTGTATAAGTGTTTCAAGTGTGCTTCACTGTACCCTATAACTCATGGAAATGTCGGAAGGATCTCAGTAACACACAATCCCTAAAATTCTGGAGACTTCTCCCACAGTTTATCACCAGTGAGCCTGGTTTTATTTCTTTTCACACTTCAAATCACATGCATCCTTCATCCTCCTTCAAAACCAGCGCCATTGCCTCCCCACACCCAACACAGCCATGTTTTGGTCACCATGGGACATTCTAACGGTCACAACTGCCACAGCTTTCTGATGTCACAAACCACCTCCCTGACAACCGCTATAAATACAGGGACCCTGACAACAGAACATCAGTCTTCGGTAGACTCGCGACTTGTTGGCACCCTTGTGGCCCAAGGAGCACTTTACAAATTCCCTTTTTACCTTTCGTGTTGTCCCTCGTGGAGGAGGATGGATCCTCCTCCACCAAAGAAGCGGCGGCTTCAGGGGAGCAGCAGCAAACCTGAGCCGATGGAGGTCGATCCACCAGACAGCAGCGTCGAGCCCATGGAGGTGGACATCCCTCTGGAGGAAGAGCCCATGGAGGTGGATCCACCTCCATCGAGGCAGGGCAGGCACCACAACATCGTGTCTGCCTGGCGACGCTGCTACCTCCATCGGCGGCGCACCAGGGGCTCTCCATTTCCATCTTGGCGTTGAAATGGCACCATCCGCCAGAGAGCCCCTGCGCCAGCTGCTGCTCCCTGCCGCCCTTTCTTCCCCGCCCTCCATCCTCAGCCTTCCCCAAGACCTCTCACCTCTTCTTCCCCTAACTCTGAGGAGACGGGAAGGACTGGCACTGCTGTCCTACAAGCTGCTGCGCCAGGACAAGACAAGGAGTCCAACAGATGGCTTTCAGCTTCCTGCAGCCTCCAGCTGAGCCCTGACAAGAGGGCAGGACTGGGACTGGTGTCCTACAAGCTGCTGCACCACCACAGCACGAGGAGTCCAGCGGACGGCCCCGAGCTCCCTGCGGCCTCCAGGCGCTGGCACAGAAGCTACAGAGGCGGCTGTTCCTTTGGAGAAGCAGAGGACTTGGCTTTGGACGGGAAGAAGGGCTCAAGGGCAGCATGAAGGTCCACCGCAGTTGCTCCATTGGGACTTTTGTTTCAACACTGGGCCACAATGGATTTAAAAGGACAACACAAAGTAATAACAATAAAAACCTGAGCAATTCTTAAAAAAGCAAAACCAGTCTGTGCCTCTCCATGTGGGTACTTGAGGGTCTGCCCGGAGACTGCCCAGTGCAGCACTGTGCCCTGCAAGGTCTGTCCACCCCTGGGAGAGCTGACAGCTCTCAGAATGGTTCTGTGACAACCTACAGCCTCTGAAACCATAACAGTAAGCACAATCCTGGCTTTGGAGGCATTGAAAGAAAACCAAAACCACATCAGTGTCCTTCAGAACCTTCCAAGGTAAACAGCTCCCGACTCCAAACCAGAATGGGGTTGAGACATCACAAACATTTCATGTCTTGGCAGTGGTGTAATTGAAGATGGCGATTAACCTCCATGCAAATGTTATAGCATTTGTTAAATCAGTCATTTTCTTTAAGTCCGCTGTGTTATAGAATGAATGGGCAATGAGAGGGCGTTTGGTTTATTTACATCAGGTGTGTTGATTATTGGTGAGTAAGAAATGAGACTGATTCAGCATCATCTCATTGAAGTACATGTCCAAAGCCTTACTATGGACGATTATCTGCATGTTTCAATTATCTCACCTTGTTAACATTAGCCTTTTCCATTCTAAGTCTCCCAAGCTGGCTTGTGTTGAGCAATCTCAAATTCTAACTCCTAATTTTATCATAAATTATTTATAATATATCCTGATTTTTTTTTACCCCACGGGACAATGTTTTCAGTAGAGTTACATGGCTACGAACAACAGATGAGTTTAAATTACAAGGCAAGACTCCAAACTCCAGATTTCAGCTATCGTCCAGATACCCCACTACACACACACAGAACATCCTGCATCCCCCCAGCAGCTATCTTTTCTCAGGCTTATGTCCTTAAAATGCGTCATTTTTCAGCCCAGTGGGGCAAGGTTGTGGCAGTGGGGTGCAAAGTGATTGGGGTGCTGCACTGAAAACAGAAATGGGATTCAGGTTTCAGAAATACCCATATCCTCAGGCGCTTCCTAAAGTGTAGAGGTTTGACATCTAATGGCCTTCCAGGTTCTTTAGCCAAGAGGAATGTATAAATAACTAAAAGCTATTTAAATCTTAGGTTCAGAGAGGGAGAAACGAGGCTGGAATCAAACTGGTAAATTGAAGCGCAAGACCTGCAAAGCTTTATATTCCTTCTGGCTCCCTTATCTCACCTTTCAATCTCCTTCTCCTGGAAGCTCAGACTATGTAATTCTGAAAATACTTTCCTGTTGCCACACCAATTTCCTCCACAGCACAAGCCATTGCAACTTACTGTTAAAAGATTTTGTATTGTTTTTAAAGGGCAGCAGTCTTACTACTTTCCCAGTTTAATTCCTCCTGCACTTGCAAGTATATATCCTTCTTTTTCAATCTTTATCTCAAAAGGTCTGTAGTACCCACTTCCCTGGGTCTACCAAAGCAAGGCAGAAACAGTCTCACCCCATCTGAACAGTGATGGATCATATACATATATATCAGTAGAACCTGCATATACTGAGGTTTCTGCATGTACTGCGACCTTGGAAAACCCATGGAAATTCGTAACAGGCAGCAGCAACGAACCAGGTGTCACTGATCTACTACACCTAGCCTTGAATCCATACAAAGAAAATCACAGTCTCTGGGATTTCACTGTGCAAACACTTCATTTTCTGTTCAGCCTGGCTGAACTATTCATTACATCAAAATCAAGGACCAAACAGTATTTTTTAATACTGCATTTCCCAACAACAATTCAACACCTACCCTTAATTCAGTCAGGAGGCTGCAAAATGTATCTGGCCAGGAACCCTGCTGCACTCCCTATGACAGGCAAGTGGCCAGGATGGAAACAAACTCTCCCAACAGATGGTTCAGGTGTGCGGCTAGTCCTTACCCCATGGAAACGGATCATTCTGACTCACTGCTGACCACTACTGTCCACAGACTGAGCCTCCTGCCATCACCATTCCACAGAGTGTACTTCTATAGCTGTTTCTACAGTTTTCTTATTTAATTTTACAGATCTTGTTTTGTTCTCTGTAGTCGACTCACTCAAGGTGAGATTGTAGAAGGGCAGAATTCGATTTAGATTATTAATAACAATTGTTTCCGCTTCATACCTCTCTCCACCTATGGAAGACCAAAGAATAAAGGACGTAATGACAACGCACCAGGGTCTGAAGATGAAGCTAAGGTTAAGCAGAGAAGTTAAATAGAGAAAATCAGCTGTTGCTCTCCAGGTTAACTACCTGCTGCAGGGGCCTAATTGCAAGATATTGTTACTGTCAGGGAGGACACAGTACTGAGTGGAAAAAGGCTGATCTGCTCTGAGGCCTCACCGCCGGCATCGCCCGACCCTATGGAGAAGGAGGCGATGTTTATGAGCCGTGCAGTTGCCCACTGATTACGTTGTTTCCCAGCAGTAGTTTTACACTTTTACAATAAACTGAGACTGACTACTTTTCATGTAACCGCAACAAAATTCCTTGTAGCAGTGAAATGGAAAATGGGATAATTCTTTTGTAGATTCCTACCTGTTCTACAAAGACACCTTTTTTTGTCTCACAGATGGAAATCTAAACAGTAACTTGTCTGGCAATGATTTGATTGCAGATATTAGATGAGAGCCGAAGCCCTTTCCATCTCACCCTGACTCCCTATCTCCCAACTTCCTCCTTACACTACCATACGATGCAGCAAGCCAAGGGAAACATACCTACTAGCAAAAATAATGTAGCAGAAGCATTCAACTGGTCTGTTTTATCCAATTCAAATGTATGTGATGGCTCAGGATAAAACAGACAACTCCAGTGAGTGCTGTCCATCTCTTCAGAGATGCTGACAGGCAAGTTGTTCTATGAACACCCCCTGTATCCTCATCCTGTACGCGGCCATTGCAGAGCTCTGTCCATTCTTGAAGCACTGCATGTCTTTTTGGTGACAGCATTTCTTTGCTGAGCATAACGACGCATACAGATGCTGCCCATCAGATTTCAATGCCTCCCCAGCCTGAATGTGGTAGAAATGCCCTTTCAGACGTGACAGATAAAAACACTGATCAGGCAGAGCTCGTTCAGCCTTTCCTGGCCTTATTCTTTCCTGCATAAAGAAAATTTCCCTCGTTTGAATTTCGTTTCATTTTTAACTGGTTCGGCTGTCACCGCTCCAAAGACAGGGCAGAGAAAGCTGAAGGCAGATAGTTATACAGAAAGGTGTCTTCTAAGAGTTTCAACAGGGAAAACAACAAGAGAAAAAAGGAAGGAACTTCATGCTGCAAAATGGCCACGGAGCAAGCAAGCTGCTTGTTGAAATACATGCAATCAACTCATCCCCACGTCACACACAAAGAAATAGGTGTCATTACAGCTGATGAACAAAACCAGGCCGTTCTGTGAGACATGAAGGAGCAGCCAGATCCGTTACAATAGAACCATGAAAGAAGCTGGATCATTGGCTATGTGCTAAGCTTGGTGAGCTCTTGTAACACTTAACACGACCATCGCACTGCGACTCACAGCACCTTTTCTTCATGTTTTGATTGATCTGGTTTTGTATCAGTCGCAAATTTTAGTCCTAATTCTGCATTGTAGGAAACTCAATATTTCAGCTTGTATTTTCTCATTACAGCTGGATATGGTAAAAAAGCAAGCTTGCTTCTTCTGGCACCAAAAACCTAACAAACTTCAAAACAACCATTTAAAACAACAATAAGGGGCAATTATGAGTTTATTAAAAGCATCTATCACGGAAACACTTAGCAGTGCTATTCCATGGCTGGGAACAAAATGGGGATTATCGAGCATTTTGATGATTAAATGCAGAAGTATAATTAAATATGCTAATGTAAGCAAAATTACAAAGCAGGTAGAGCACTTGGTCTTTGGCAAACAGAAGTAAAATGTGGGTTTTTTTTTCCTACAAATCTATTTATTTTATTATGTGTAAGTAAAATTTATTTGTGCAATTTTATTAACATGCATATGTATTTAATTTGATTCCCTCTTTCTCTGTGTACCTCTGCTGTTAGCTTCAAACACAACAAGCGGAAATGATTGGAATACTGCATTCCTGACAAAGAATAAATTGTCTCTGTAAAAGTAAAGGAGGTGATTGAAATAGCAGGGAAACAAATGCTTGAGAGGTTTCCCCTACGCAGCCATAGGTCTGAACAGCAGAGAGAAGCACTGCTCCTGCAGATAGGCTTTCTCACATTTCTAACTGCAGCTCCCTCTTCTGCCTGTGCAATCTGCAAGAGAAATTCTCCACCATCTCCTGGAAGCCTTTCAGAAGTAAATAAAAACCATGTTTTCCACATCTATCTGTCAGCCCCAAGAAAGGGCCCCCAGCTGATGAAGCACTGGCTTTGAGGGCGCTGTGGTGATACCTCAGGTGCCCAAAGCCACTTGAAGCTCATCCCATCTTCTCAAGATTGAAGAGAAGCAACAAGTCCCTTTTTCACCAGCAACGGGCACTCAGGTTTCAGAAGTTCAAATATGACAAGGGCTGAGATTGGATAATTATGAAGGGCAAAGGACATACTGACACAGCCATAAAGGACCAGACAAAGGGAGGAGATGTCCTCAGGAGTGAGTAGTTGGAAATTCAGGTAGTGTAGAAGATGCCAATCCATTTCTTTTCCCAGTTATTCCCTTCGCTGGGCCAAGAGACTTTAGAATTCCTGTTTCCAAGTGCTGTCTGCAATGTATTTCAGAAATGTAGTTTTAGACAAGGTCTAACTACAATGTATGGGCAGCTGTTTCATTCCAATTTCATGCTCATGTCTTCCTTCCAATAGAAAGCTGAAATCAGCAGTGCAATGTCATTACTGCCACGGCTGGGTACCTGTTATGTGAATATACATATCTGGACAAATGTTTATTTCAAACTGCTGTAGATACTCCTTGGGATGGTGGAAGAAGGATAGAAGTTGGCTCTGAAAAAAATCAATAGCCCAATAATTGCTCATTTCCTACGTTATGGTCGCACTTCTAACCTACAGAAAATGAAGCAGAATAACTTTATCCCTAAGCTTATCTGGCTGTAAAATCTCTGTTCAAAGATGCCCACGTTCCCAATAGGAGCCATTCCCATTCTTCTGGATTTTCTGACTCAATTAATAAACTAGACTTGCTGCAGTGCAGCAGCCAAAATCCTGGTGTGCTTCAACACCTGCTCACAAGGGGGACAGAAGCAAAATCTCTCCCAGCATCTTCCTGGAGGTGCCTATTTTCCAGCACTGAGCTACAAAGTGCCAATGTCTCTTCTCTAGCTCTGCTAACTCAGTTTTGTCCACTCCCTGCGATGTCACCAGTCAGTAGCATCAATGAGTAACTCCTCGGGTCATGGTCAGCATCGCAGCAGCCAGGTCCATTTTATAACAGGACTGCCCAGATTTTTGCCTTTGAGACTTTTCCTGATAGTTCATCTGCTTTCAGCACCAGCACAGCTCTGACATGGACAGGGAGCCAGGATCGGTGCCTTCTCTGAGATCCATCAGACTGGCAGGTCTGTAAAGTAAAAGGGGCTCATAGAAGGAGGCCTGGCAAGAAGCAAGAGCAAAGGTCCCAGAGAGCAGATGTGAGGAACAGGACCAGCATTTCTTCACCACCATTAATTGGTGAGACGCTAAAAAATTACTCTTAGAGAATTTCAGAGCAGACCTTATGCACGACACATATACATCACATGGATAAACTCGTTCTTCAGAAAAACGACTGAGCCTCTTAACAGAGGGCACTGCTTCTAATGCAGGTGAAACCTGAACATATGGACCTTCGTGTTCATGCATGAACCTGTGCATACACCTACACACATGCACGCAGTCCCCATCCATGTCAGGATCCCACACTTGCTCAGAGAATGGAACTACAGTTTGCCACGAGGAAACTCTCTGCAGTCTTCAGAAGGGACAAAAGCTGAAGGATGTAACGACAACTGAAAGTCACACAAATCATGCTGGTGATCAGTCTCTAAGCTTCTCTACCAAGTCCCTCACTGGTCCATTTGTCTTGGAACTACGAGTTTGAGGTTTTAACGAGCACAGGAATGTCAACTGTAATAGACCTGAAGGTAGAGAGGCATAAAACAGACAGTCTGCATGACAGAAATTGACCATGTCCTCATCCGCAGGCCAGTGGAAAGGCAGAAGTAGATTTACACGCTGCTCACTTTGTTCATAACTCACTGGTCCTCCATCAGTTAGCTTTCCCATAACAAAGAGCACTATTACTGCACTGAACATCGTGACACAGCCCAGCGGGAAGCCTTGGGAAGGCTGTCACAGCCGGAGGGAGGCCATGCTGTGCGGACCCATGCCTGGTCCTGGTTCTGAAGCACGGCTGGCGTCAATGTTTGGGGCACCACTGAAAGTTACAGCACTAATGAACAAGTTAGTTAGTCATGCCCTAAGGGCTGGGGCAAAGCTCATTTGTCCACTTCAAGATCTTTATAATGTAAAGGGTTTTTTTTTTTTTCCGGGTGAATGAAGCCTCTTGCACTTGCCATTTCTTACTGCATACCAAAGAAAGAACTGAAGTGGAAAAAAAAGCAGTGTGTTTTGTTTTCAGCAACTATGGCTTGATTCTTTGCTGCCATGGCTTTAACAACAAGGCTAGAAGGAAGTAGATGAGCATTCATGCGTGAAAAAAAGCCTATGTTTTTAACAGAATTAGGCAGCTGAGCTCATTTCCACCCCATTAGGATCAGTCTATGAGACAGTGCTGCCAATGAAAGCGCGAGAGATTAGTTTTCCCCTCACTAGCTTAAGCAATGCTCTGGGCACCAAATAAAGATCACAACACTTTTGGGGGGATACTGCAAAGCTTGTGCAGGGAACTGGTCCAGATCCTGCCTTTCCATTTCTCAGCAAAGCATCTTCCACAAAAATGTGCCACTGTGCCTTGGCTGAGTTCATTTGGAAATGGAAAGAGGAGAAAGGATGTCGATGCTGACTGGAAATCCATTTGCTGGAAGCGCATTAAGGAAGTGAAGTTTCTAAGAGAAGATCTGCTAATCTGTCAGTGAAACACGGCAAGAAGTGCTGCCACAGGTTGGCACCACAGCTCTGCGTGTCCTAACAGCATTTACAGCGAGACACTTTTTGTTCAATTCATGTAGCCTTGAATTAATAAAAAGAAAATGCCATGTTCCTAATTTCTGTTTCTTCTAATATTCCTTCCTAAAACAAGCGCTGAAGAAGTCACTTTGATGCTTGGTTATCTTCCAGCTGTTAATGATTTCCCTCTGTTCAGAGCAGAGGGCCATAAAGAAGGGCAGAGAAAAAAAATAGTTACTGCTTTATTATAAAAATAATAATATTCCTACTGGGTACGTGTTAGCATTTGCTCCCTCGATGGCTGTGATTTATCTCAAGCAGGAGTATTAGAAATGTCAGGGATTTCCAACTGGCACCCACTCAGCTCCTCTCTCTCCAGACTTACAGATACAACCACTTTCTCTTCCCTCTTAATCTTCAGAAAATCTCCTGTGAAACTCAATATCCAAGAGCATTTCAGCTACAAAGTGAAGCTATCATTTGTTGGGACCAGATGGAATTAGGGTTGCTCGTGCAATGTGAATGTTGTATTAAACATGCATACGCACTGTGCCCATGTTCCTCAAGGGATTTTTAAGCATCTATGGTAGCAGGGGACACAGAAAGAGCCAACCCAGCCCCTTCAGTACACAGCTGTAGCCTGATCCCTGTCAGCTGCTGGGTCTTGGTCTTTGGCCTTGCTCCCACACGCCACCTTCACCCCTAAAGCCATCCCAGCCCAACACAACTCCTCAGCTCAGAGATCAGATCTGACATATTTCTCCTCCAGACGGCCTGAGCACAGCAGGGAAACCATTCCCTCCACAGGTGTAAGGATCCTCTCCCTTCTAATCCAGGACCCAACTTTGGACACGCTAAGAGAAACCCAGCCCAACTGGAGTCTTCCCACAAATCAGAGTGAACAGTCAGCCTGAGAGATGCTTCAGCTTCCTAATCCAGGAGATACAGGCTTAAGCTCAAAAACTGCATGAGCATAAAATGTCATGCAGCCCAACACAGTGGAACTGCATATTCAAAACTGATGTTCAGCTGGTTTTCGTATCAGGACTGAAAGATCCTGGATTCCTTCTTTCTCTGAGTCAATCAAAGCATCCCACACCAAAGTAAGGGGCACTTGTGCAATATTTACTATATATGCGGATTCTTGATTTAAACAAATTAAGAATAATAGTGTAGAAAATACAAAATCCAAGATCACTGTAAAATGCCTCAGAGAAAAGGACTACAAAGGGCCCTGACTCCTTTGCACATCAGTCAGGACTAGAAAATCCTCAGCACAGCAAGCTTGCCTAACAACTGCTTACATTCATTACCACTCCATCTGACGGGAGCACCAACCCTTCGCCTTAATACACTTCCCCAAGGAACACAAAAACAGAAAGACAGTGACCAGCTCTCAGCTCTAAATTAAAGCTGAGGAGATCAATCCAAGGGATGCAAAAGGCTGTTCTTGTTCTGTGATGCTGAGTGTACCTGCCTTATTCGTTGTGTGCATGTACTCAAACGCAGATACCTCCAGCTGTATTAAACAGTACACGACCACCTAATGGAAACCTAACAGCTTGGGGAAGTGTGAGGTACCAGTACACTCATCAAAATCAAATTCTCCTGTGAGAGCAGTTTATCGATTTGTGTATTTCACTCTCTCTGGGATTACTGTTCAATTACTTTTATCCTCTGAGATGAAAGCGGCACAATGGAACATCAAAAACAGATGAAAAAAAGAGAAAAGTTGCATGTTTCAATTTTTTTTTCCTTTAAATTTGCATCATATCCATTACACATCTGATTTTCAAGGGAGCCCTCTGAGAGCAAGGAGGGTAACTATTAGATATACAGCTCTCATGTGCATTTTCTCTCATTATTCTGGAAAGGGCCAGCATCTCTTCTATAGATCACGTTGTTTGTCCTTGTGCAAACAGCAGCCTGCACAGTGACCACAGCTCCCTCCTTCAGGTGAGCTGCTTGCTAATGGTTGATGTGATCAGCAGTTCATCACCACCTTCATGCTCAAACACAAACACAGCACAGAACTCCCACTGACAACCTGCAGTACCATTCAAGAGCTTAAAGCTTTGGTGCTGGTGAAGACATCAGGAAAACGACATTTTGCTGGTCTGCACTCATTCTTCTCTAAAAGCTTTTCATCTTCGGTTTGCACTAAAAAAACCAAATATCTTTATACTGTAAAAGCTTTTCTTTTCTGTGGGACACTGGCTTATGCCATGTGAGTTTACCACACACATCACAACCAACGCAACAAATGCAATCAGGACCTCATTCCCCTGTTTGAGGGAACTGAACAAGGAATTAAATGGTGCTCCTTTCCATCTGCATGAAAAGAGAGCTTTGCTCTGCACTTGTTAGATGTGAAACTGGCTGAACATCCTCAAATACCAAAAGCCACATACTCCGCAGTGAAAAATCCACACGAATGACACAGCTTAGTGACCTAGCAGCTTGATTTTTACTGAAATTGAGCTACTCATCTGCTCTGGCACTGGTTCTGTCTTTCTGCAACAGGCCGTTGTAAAATGAAGTCACTGCAAAGCTATTTCAGAGAAGGTTGGATTATAAAGCACACTGGTTTTCTTTTAGTGATGCAATTACGAGGAGAATGTAGTCATGAATACCACTGAACTTTAAAATATTGTTTCTAGGAGCAATAGGTTTTACCCAAAAAGATATTAGCGCTCCACCTCCACATTAAAAATATCACTTGAAAACTTGCAGCAACACATTTACAGTCCATTAGTATGCATTTTCAAATGCCATGCCTCCAATGCAACAGTCAAAACTCAGAATCAATCAGCCAAAGGGAATTATTCTACTCAGAAGTTATGTGAAAAGAAAGTAGCAGAAAGCAGTAAAGCATAGAATAACTTTACACTGTAACTTACACACCTACATAGACTTGCTGGTGAATTAAGCAGCAACACACTCTGCACTAGGGAAGTGTCCATCCTCATCAAGCAGAAGACCAATGCTACCAAAGGTCCTTTTCCCATCAATATATTTTAAAAAGCCCTTTTTCTAGTTCCCCACACCACCGACCAGCTTCAGTTCTGAGGTCTGATTACCTAAATGTTCTCCCTGCAATGGCAAACAACATCTCTGTAATCCTCCCACACTCACAGAATCACAGAATGGACCAGGTTGGAAGGGACCTCAAGGATCATGAAGCTCCAACTCCCCCACCACAAGCAGGGCCACCAACCTCCACATTGAATACCAGCCCAGGCTGCCCAGGGCCCCATCCAGCCTGGCCTTGAACATCTCCAGGGATGGACAGGGCATAAACCTCAATGTTTAAAAGCAACAAACTTACAAGCACCGTTCCCCATTAGTTCCCCTAGAAACTGTACCAAGAAATTACCAACAAGCCATTTTTGGACCCTCCTGGACCTGTTTTATACCAGCTGTGTGGTATTCACACTTAATGTCTGGCAAGTTGAAGTCACCATAAGGACAAGAGCACCTGATCCACAGGTACCTCTCAGGTCCTTAAAGAATACATCATCAGTGTCATCATCGCAGAAGGGTGGCCTATGGTAGATGACACTTCACTTCCTCTCCCACAACTGCCCTGCCTGTCGCTGATGGTCAGTAACCGTCCATCAGGACACAACAGGCACAGGGCTCTTCCCAACACATTTTGCTAATGCCAATGACACTGCAGCTACGGGACACTGCCAAGACTTCCAGCTGCTCTACCTACTTCCACCTGCTGTGTGCATTGGTGTATAAACATTTCAAGTGTGCTTCACTGTACCCTATAACTCATGGAAACGTTGGAAGGATCTCAGTAACACACAATCCCCAAAACTCTGCAGTCTTCTCCCACAGTTTATCACCAGTGAGCCTGGTTTTATTTCTTTTCACACTTCAAATCACATGCATCCTTCATCCTCCTTCAAAACCAGCGCCATTGCCTCCCCACGCCCAACACAGCCATGTTTTGGTCACCATGGGACATTCTAACGGTCACAACTGCCACAGCTTTCTGATGTCACAAACCACCTCCTTGACAACTGCTATAAATACAGGGACCCTGACAACAGAACATCAGTCTTCAGTAGACTCGCGACTTGCTGGCACCCTTGTGGCCCAAGGAGCAATTTACAAATTCCCTTTTTACCTTTTTTGTTGTCCCTCGTGGAGGAGGATGGATCCTCCTCCACCAAAGAAGCGGCGGCTTCAGGGGAGCAGCAGCAAACCTGAGCCGATGGATGTCGATCCACCTGAGAGCAGCGTCGAGCCCATGGAGGTGGACATCCCTCTGGAGGAAGAGCCCATGGAGGTGGATCCACCTCCATCGAGGCAGGGCAGACACCCCAACATCGTGTCTGCCTGGCGACGCTGCTACCTCCATCGGCGGCGCACCAGGGGCTCTCCATTTCCATCTTGGCGTTGAAATGGCACCATCCGCCAGAGAGCCCCTGCGCCAGCTGCTGCTCCCTGCCGCCCTTTCTTCCCCGCCCTCCATCCTCAGCCTTCCCCAAGACCTCTCACCTCTTCTTCCCCTAACTCTGAGGAGACGGGAAGGACTGGCACTGCTGTCCTACAAGCTGCTGCGCCGGGACAAGACAAGGAGTCCAACAGATGGCTTTCAGCTTCCTGCAGCCTCCAGCTGAGCCCTGACAAGAGGGCAGGACTGGGACTGGTGTCCTCTCAGCTGCTGCACCACCACAGCACGAGGAGTCCAGCGGACGGCCCCGAGCTCCCTGCGGCCTCCAGGCGCTGGCACAGAAGCTACAGAGGCGGCTGTTCCTTTGGAGAAGCAGAGGACTTGGCTTTGGACGGGAAGAAGGGCTCAAGGGCAGCATGAAGGTCCACTGCAGTTGCTCCATTGGGACTTTTGTTCCAACACTGGGCCACAACCGATTTAAAAGGACAACACAAAGTAATAACAATAAAACCTTAAGCAATTCTTAAAAAAGCAAAACCAGTCTGTGCCTCTCCATGTGGGTACTTGAGGGTCTGTCCAGGCACGGCCTGTGCTCGGTGCTGGGCCCAGAAGGCCCAGGGGGGACAAGGGCGGTGATGATCTCCCGGCACGGCCCCCACCGGGCACGGAGCCGCGGCCTCCGCAGCCTCAATAACCGCCGCAGCCGCCCGGACGCGGCTCCGCATCCAACGTGCGGCCGGGCCTCGGGCTGCAGGGCTGCCCGGCTCTGTCAGCGCCCGACGGCAGCAGCACGAACCGCTGCGGGAGCTGCACCCAACCCGTGTCCCCGCCCTCGAGGCAGACGCAGCTCCTCCCAGCTGAGGCGCTGAACACGTGCTGACACGTCTCAAAGTGGACAGTAATTAAAAGAAACGTGCTCCATGCCGTAGTTTCTTTCCTTAACACGACCTGTTCATTACAGCAACCCACGAACAGCGGATGGGTTTGACTTCCTAAGCCAGAATCTAAACTATCAATTTCTGCTATAGTCCTGAGACCCCCCTACACAAGCACAGAACATCCTGCATCCTCCCAGGAGCTCTCTTCTCTCAAGACAGAGGACAAAGCAACATGTCTGTCAGCTATTAAGCACGCTTACCTACTTCCCTTATATATATATTCAGCCGAGCTTTAAAGTTCATGGGTTGAGCATCCTTAGCAGTGTAGCCACTGAAATATGCTACAATAGCCACATATGCTACAGTGCATGTACCAACTCAGTAAATGCTGGTTTGTGAGCTGCTGCTGAATCCCATGCTCTTCTGGGCCATGTGTCCAACACCTTTAGATGACCCCAAAACCCACAGACAGTAACACCAGAGAGCAATTACAAGGAGAATGTAGTCATGAATACCACTGGACTTTAAAATATTGTTTCTAGGAGCGATAGGTTTTACCCAAAGAGATATTAGTGCTCCACCTCCACATTAAAAGAATCACTTGAAAACTTGCAGCAACACATTTACAGTCCATCAGTATGCGTTTTCAAATGCCATGCCTCCAATGCAACAGTCAAAACTCAGAATCAATCAGCCAAAGGGAATTATTCTACTCAGAAGTTATGTGAAAAGAAAGTAGCAGAAAGCAGTAAAGCATAGAATAACTTTACACTGTAACTAACACACCTACATAGACTTGCTGGTGAATTAAGCAGCAACACACCCTGCACGAGGGAAGTGTTCATCCTCATCAATTAGAAGACTAATGTCACCAATGGTCCTTTTCCCATCAATATATTTTAAAAAGCCCTTTTTCTAGTTCCCCACACCACTGACCAGCTTCAGTTCTGAGGTCTGATCACCTAAATGTTCTCCCTGCAATGGCAAACAACATCTCTGTAATCCTCCCACACTCACAGAATCACATAATGGACCAGGTTGGAAAGGACCTCAAGGATCATGAAGCTCCAACTCCCCCACCACAAGCAGGGCCACCAACCTGCACATTTAATACCAGCCCAGGCTGCCCAGGGCCCCATCCAACCTGGCCTTGAACATCTCCAGGGATGAACAAGGCATAAACCTCAATGTTTAAAAGCAACAAATCTACAAGCACCGTTCCTCATTGGTTCCCCTAGAAACTGTACCAAGAAATTACCATCAAGCCATTTTTAGGACTCTCCTGGACCTGTTTTATACCAGCTGTGTGGTATTCACACTTAATGTCTGGCAAGTTGAAGTCACCATAAGGACAAGAGCACCTGATCCACAGGTACCTCTCAGGTCCTTAAAGAATACATCATCAGTGTCATCATCCCAGGCTGGTGGCCTATGGTAGATGACACTTCACTTCCTCTCCCACAACTGCTCTGCCTGTCACTGATGAAGGGCCAGTAACCGTCCATCAGGACACAACAGGCACAGGGCTCTTCCCAACACATTTTGCTAATGCCAATGACACTGCAGCTATGGGACAGTGCCAAGACTTCCAGCTGCTCTACGTACTTCCACCTACTGTGTGAATTGGTGTATAAACATTTCAAATGTGCTTCACTGTACCCTACAACTCATGGAAATGTTGGAAGGATCTCAGTAACACACAATCCCCAAAACTCTGCAGTCTTCTCCCACAGTTTATCACCAGTGAGCCTGGTTTTATTTCTTTTCACGCTTCAAATCACATGCATTCTTCATCCTCCTTCAAAACCAGCGCCATTGCCTCCCCACGCCCAACACAGCCATGTTTTGGTCACCATGGGACATTCTAACGGTCACACTGCCATGGCTTTCTGATGTCACAAACCACCTCCCTGACAACCGCTATAAATACGGGGACCCTGACAACAGAACGTCAGTCTCTAGTAGACTCGCGACTTGTTGGCACGCTTGTGGCCCAAGGAGCTATTTACAAATTCTCTTTCTACCTTTTTTGTTGTCCCTCGTGGAGGAGGATGGATCCTCCTCCACCAAAGAAGCGGCGGCTTCAGGGGAGCAGCAGCAAACCTGAGCCGATGGAGGTCGATCCACCTGAGAGCAGCGTCGAGCCCATGGAGGTGGACATCCCTCTGGAGGAAGAGCCCATGGAGGTGGATCCACCTCCATCGAGGCAGGGCAGACACCACAACATCGTGTCTGCCTGGCGACGCTGCTACCTCCATCGGCGGCGCACCAGGGCCTCTCCATTTCCATCTTGGCGTTGAAATGGCACCATCCGCCAGAGAGCCCCTGCGCCAGCTGCTGCTCCCTGCCGCCCTTTCTTCCCCGCCCTCCATCCTCAGCCTTCCCCAAGACCTCTCACCTCTTCTTCCCCTAACTCTGAGGAGACGGGAAGGACTGGCACTGCTGTCCTACAAGCTGCTGCGCCGGGACAAGACAAGGAGTCCAACAGATGGCTTTCAGCTTCCTGCAGCCTCCAGCTGAGCCCTGACAAGAGGGCAGGACTGGGACTGGTGTCCTCTCAGCTGCTGCACCACCACAGCACGAGGAGTCCAGCGGACGGCCCCGAGCTCCCTGCGGCCTCCAGGCGCTGGCACAGAAGCTACAGAGGCGGCTGTTCCTTTGGAGAAGCAGAGGACTTGGCTTTGGATGGGAAGAAGGGCTCAAGGGCAGCATGAAGGTCCACCGCAGTTGCTCCACTGGGACTTTTGTTTCAACACTGGGCCACAACCGATTTAAAAGGACAACACAAAGTAATAGCAATAAAACCTTAAGCAATTCTTAAAAAAGCAAAACAAGTCTGTGCCTCTCCATGTGGGTACTTGAGGGTCTGTCCAGGCACGGCCTGTGCTCGGTGCTGGGCCCAGAAGGCCCAGGGGGGACAAGGGCGGTGATGATCTCCCGGCACGGCCCCCACCGGGCACGGAGCCGCGGCCTCCGCAGCCTCAATAACCGCCGCAGCCGCCCGGACGCGGCTCCGCATCCAACGTGCGGCCGGGCCTCGGGCTGCAGGGCTGCCCGGCTCTGTCAGCGCCCGACGGCAGCAGCACGAACCGCTGCGGGAGCTGCACCCAACCCGTGTCCCCGCCCTCGAGGCAGACGCAGCTCCTCCCAGCTGAGGCGCTGAACACGTGCTGACACGTCTCAAAGTGGACAGTAATTAAAAGAAACGTGCTCCATGCCGTAGTTTCTTTCCTTAACACGACCTGTTCATTACAGCAACCCACGAACAGCGGATGGGTTTGACTTCCTAAGCCAGAATCTAAACTATCAATTTCTGCTATAGTCCTGAGACCCCCCTACACAAGCACAGAACATCCTGCATTCTCTCCTTCCTCAAAGGAGATTTGGATCTTCAGACATAAGAGGACAAAGCAACATGTCTGTCACCCATTAAGCACTCCTACCTACTTCCTTTATATATATATAATATATATAATATATATAAAGGTCAGCTGGATATATACATACATACATACACACACATATATATACATATATATACATATATATATATATACATATACATGTATATACATATATATACATGTATATATATATATACATACATATATATATGTGTGTGTATGTATGTATGTATATATCCAGCCGAGCTTTGAAGTTCATGGGTTGAGCATCCTTAGCAGTGTAGCCATTGAAATAGGCTGCAGTAGCCACATATGCTGCAATGCAAGTACCAATTCAGTAAATGTTGGTTTGTGAGCTGCTGCTGAATCCCAGGCTCTTCTGGGCTATGTGTCCCACAGGTCATTTACAAATCACCTTTGGATAACCGCAAAACCCACAGACAGTAACACCAGAGAGCAGTAAAAAACATGGATATGCAGTAAATATACAAACAAACCATCAGAGAACAAGTACTGAGGAAAGAACTAGAAACGGAGGAAAGGAAATGTTCAGCCACAGGGTTAATGTGCATGTGATAATAATCCTCCTATCCAAGATATGACAAATCCAACTTCCTAGGAGATGGCTTTGAGAAGTGAAATAAAGCTGCATTCAGCAGGAGTGGACAGAACACATCTGGTGCTTCTATTATAGGCAGAAATTAATACCCAGGTAGAAATAACCATAAATCAGTCTTACTTAGCTCATCAGCTGAAATACCAGCCTTTACATAAGAATACATCTTTGGCATTTCCAATCTTGTACGTCACTGTGATAAAAAGTCAGCCCTGTCAGTTAATCCTGGTCTGCTAATCAGGCAACCTGAGAAGAGGAGCTCACATCCCCTCATTCCACATCTGAAGCAGCAGTGTGATGGAAGCTGCTCTGCTTACAGTGTGCATACAAATCTCTTTCCTACTTTTCCAACCCCTAAGTTTTAAATGGAGTACAGGATAATACTAAAAAAATCTTAGGTCTGCTATTCATCAATAGCCGTGACATGAGAAAAGAGAACACTCACATGTCCTGGCCTTCAATTTCTACCTATATCCAGTAGGAAAAAAATCCTTGAGCAGGAAAGAAACGTTTGGCCCACAGATAAAATAAAGAGGCAGCCATTCTGCTTCACACTTGAAAGCTTCCAACTTACCCTGACACAAAGATTGCTGTGATGTGATATTTCTGTTTCATTTGAATCTCTTGCAAAACGTCAGTTGGTTTGGGAACATCCTGCAGCTGGATCAGATGCAACAGGAATAGAACACCCCAGTCCCAGAGCTATTCAAGAGTTGGATTTCTGCCTCAGCAACTGGAATACCAATAATGACTCCAGGTTCAGCTTGTCAATGGTACTAAGGTGAGGCCCACACAGCCACAAGCATGGTCTATCCCCTCGTATAGAAAAGAACCACTGAGAAATAACTTGTGCCACAACAGCTGTGTTCAGGAGCACAGAATGACAGAGTAAGCCTGGCTTTATCCAATTTGACACCTGAATATCAGTGCTCACAGAGATCATCTATAGCCAAGCAAAGACAAAGGGAAATTGCTCTCTTTCATTAGTGACAGACTGCTTCTACCTCAAAACTTCCTTTTCCCAGTCCAGAACTGCAGTATTAATCAAATGGGAATAAAAAGGATTTTCTTCGATGAGTACCTCATGCTGATGGCAAACAGCTGAAGCTAAGTAGATGCAACCCTTACACATTAAAGATAGCAGAGCTGTGAGCTTCTCTCTGTTGTGTTTCAGTCCCAGAAGGTGTATTTTTATGAATGAACACCTGCATAGGAAGCAGAGGTGATGCTTGGTTTGTGCCAGCACCTTGCTGGAGGCTCAGGGCCTTCCCCACTCCCAGCCCTGGCGGAGCAGCCCCCCACTTGCTGCTCCAAGTTCTAAATATGCCATTGAATTCTAAACATTAAAACAAACCTTGGTATTCCTTCCATGAATGTATCAGCAGTTGTTTAGTTTAGCATTTCTATCTTTGAATTTTTAGCAAACTTCTGCTTTAGTTCATTCTCAATATTTGTAATGGCAAGGACTGAGTTCTGTATCTGGATGTCATTTTGTCCACTCCAGGCAAGGCTTTTGTCAGCTGATAATCGTAGCTGATATGCTTATACTGACCTATTTAGAATCTCAAATGGTTATAAAAGATGGGAAGCTTTTCAAAAGGCACTTCCAGAAGTGTTATTCAAAAGTAGAATGGTCCCATTTGTCAGAAATGTACCTTTGCCCTTTAGCACAGACCTGGTGCATATAATTGCTGACAAACTCCTTTCAAACCAGCTGCTCTCTTTGGGTTTCCATTGCCAACACTGAAAACACACTTTGATCTCAGTGCAGAGGGCATCCATTTTGCTTTAAGCTGCTCAAGAAGAAGAGGAAGTTGATCGTCCCTGGCACCAGCAGCCACCACTGGCTGCTCTTCATTGGAACATGCTCTTAACACATCTTCAATCTTGATAGACTTTAATTTGCCATAAGGAAGAGAAGGGCAGGAATGAAATGCTTGTGCTGAAGGAGCACAGGATGAGCCCTACAGTGTGAGCCGCTGTCATGGTTATGAGGTTTCCTTGCTGCTTTCAAACCATTTTGGATTGTGTTTTAGTACAATTGCTGCACATCCTTTTCTTTTTGTCCTAGCGTAGGTAACCTTGGAGATAAATTGTTCGTGAATCAGCAAATAGTTGCATGTGTTCTTAAGATTTTCTGAAGTGAGATATTTACATCCTTAAATAATCCTAAGAGGAAACAGGTGGCTCTTCAATGTACTTGTGGCTTTTTCAATTACATGCTCAGGCTCACAGAACAGGCACTCAGGGGAGGGTGGTTAGTTGCTGTGTAATTGCCCTGCCATGGTAGGCAGTGTTAGAATAGCACTGAAATCTCCCTTACTAAACAGGAATGCATTGGTTTGCTTGTATGCAATTTGTACTATGGTATTGGTCTTGAATAGCTTTGCATTTGAATGCAAGCTGAACACATTTATTTCCATCTACTTTCACAGTTTACTTTGCATCCAGATTATAAGAACTTGTATGCACATTATGCTACAGACTAAAGAATGTAAATGGGGGCTGTTCTGGGATACACTGAGCAACTGAAACAAGAAACAGGTCTCAAGTCCTCGCCTTTCTCCCAAAGCAACAGAAAAACACTGTAGCTTGGATGGGTGCTGTGGAGATGGTACTGAGATCATTACATCAGAAACATGACCAAAGAGATGAAAGAAATCAGGGTTAGGAAGCAATACATTAATTATTTCTTCATCAAAAAGGGCCTTAAGCAGTCCATGCAAACAGGAGGGTAAAAAAGCGTGCACTGGCATTCTGACACAGGTGCTTTTTATGGTCCCTGGACAATGCCTTGGAGATTTCTCTGTCAGTCAAACTAAAGGCACTCGGATTTGCTCGTTATCTAATGCATCCAAATGAGTTTCATGAGGTCTGGAGACTGAAAGCACATTTGTAAATTAGCAGCTACTGACCTGTGATTGGCCTTCAATGAGTGTGATCAATAGAGTGGTCAGTACCAGAGAGGATTAAAGACTGAAATTCTTCGAGCAAGTCCCAGTGAGATCAATCACATCGTGATCAGAAGTCCCCGAACTATTTTACAACAGATTTCCTTTTAAATACAGCTTTTCCTTAGACTTTTTTTTTTTTTGCCACCTGTTACTCAAGGCCTTTTAACTAAAAACCTGTTGTAAAATGAACAAGCACAACAAGACATGTGCTGTCGCACTGCTCCAGTCATCCACCACATCCATTCTGTTTCCATGCAAGAGGCTCTGTATGACAACCACTCCTCCTGAAGCAACACGTTTTGAACTGGCATCCTTCTAACCCATCAACACAAACGCTCACACATTTGTTCATATCTAAGACCCGATATCAGAAAAAGTGACAGAAAAATATAAATGATCCTCTTTTCCAAAACATTACGCTTACACAAACATGAAATTTAAATTAGCTCTGCCTCAGGACCACAGATCATTAAGATAATGTCCTCTATCTCTGTAAAGCATGCTGTAGGAAATGAGCTGGCACTGCAATTTCCGTTCTAATCTTAAATGCCCCAGGCAGAGGTTACTAATTCTAATACATTTCCCAAGACTGAGGTTTATAATTATTATTTTGCTTTTGCTTTCTTTATTTCCATTCAACTATTCATAGCCATATTCTCGGTGTCATCCCAAATTCTTCTTCCCTCTCAATGTTTACAAATGTGTAAATTATTAATTTTCACTCTCTGCCCAGATGTTGGCCAACAGAGACACAACACGTACACCTAATTGCCTCTTCACAACCCACGTCTCTTTCCAGTTCCCTGAGCATTTGGAGTACTATTATTTCTAATCCTTCCAACTTTGCAGCATCTTGAAGATACCTGTGGATTACAACAGCGTGTTCATGAATGCAGCTTCTTCCCTTCGCATCTCTTCATGCTTCAAGCAGAACATGAGATGGGATGGGATGCCCCATCCCTGGAGGCATCCAAGGCCAGGCTGGTTGTGGCTCTGGGCAGCCTGGTCTGGTGGTTGGTGACTCTGCAGGTAGCAGGGGGTTGAAACCAGATGGTCATTGTGGTCCTTTTCAACCCAGGCCATTCTATGGTTGTAAGATTCTATGTGCCTCTAAGACTCCTAAGGTCGGTAGGTCCAGAAGTCAGCAGCTACCTGCCTCTTTTTGTCCTCCTTTTGAACTCAGCATCCAAAAATACTGTGAAAAAGAAGTATCTGAAAATGAATTTTAATGCCAAAGTTTGTGCATTATGTGGGGACAATGAGGAAGCATAGACAAATGTCACAAATAAATGATGAGGAAACAAATCTATCAAACAGGCATGGGGGGAGATGGGATGAGAGCTGGGCAGAATGTTTGCAGAAGCACAAGAGAAAGGGTCAGATATTTCAAACAGTGCGGACAGAAACAGAGAGAGCTTGGAAGGTATTTCTGATTGGAAATGGCAGGGAAATTCTAATCTATCCCTTTCAATCACTTCCCAAAACCCTTCCAAAGTTTGTTTATTCAAATGAAGGACTTGGGCCAAAATGTAACCGGAGACATTTACTGCAGCCCAAATCTCAGTTCTAATTCTGAAACAGCAATTACATCTGTGCTGAGATATGCCAGTTTTGCTTTAGAAAGCAGCAAAATACAGGATTCAGAATCCATTCGATTCAACTCAGAAGTTCCCATGGTACATAAATTAGTTTCACTTCTTTCTCTAATATTCAGCATCAAAATTAAGGGTGCCTCCTATTCTGGGAGCACAAACCGACTGCTGCATGTTTCCTGCTGATCTTACCAAGAACTTCAAGAAACTTTATCCCCACTGAACACCAATGAGCATAAGACTCTGTTTTCTCCCATTTTTATAGTGGCTAATTAGCACGTCGTTGCAAGAGGTTAATAATCTACTGTCTTCCAAGGAGATGTTTGTTTAACAGTCAAAAATCAGCACATGGTTCACATCATTCACTGAAGCAATCAGAACACACTCCAGTCAACACCATTTATCAATGTCAACCCGAGGAGCAATTATATTTCATCCAAGCAAAAATAAACAGGCATCACAGATTGGATGGCACACAAACTACCAGCTGGAAGGCTCTCACCAAGTCCCCACTGACAACCAGTTGTACGCAGGTATTGGTGCTGGCAAGGGAATGGACTTGGTTGGAGTAATTAGAAAACAAAATTAGAACATGCTTGAAGAAGGTAAGTGAAGAACATAAAGCCTGGATGATGAAAAGGAAAAATAACAACATCGACATGTATAATTCTGTGCTGTAAAGCCAGCATAACCCCACTAATATAAGCTCTCTGGTGGATGCAAGGGGAAGGACTCTGATGTAGGTTATTTTATGAAGCTAACACATGGAATCACAAGCCTATTAAACATTCAGCACTCTTCTCTGCTTAATACCAGCCACAATATGCTTTATTGCCTAATGTTTATCTCAAAGTGGTACCTGGAGAATCCAGTCAAGGTTAATGCACTGACATGCACAGAGCTCCATGAAGTCATAGGGGCTACTGAGTGATTTAGAATATATTAAGAGAAGTCAAATAGAAAAAGCAGGTAAGATACATATGCATTTGTGTACATTTTATTCTTATAAGGAATATAAGTTAACACCACATGTACCTACTGCTTTGAGAGCCTTATGGCTTTCAGCCACTTCTAACCACACTACCTAAATTTCCCCTCTAAGGCCTGCTTTCCTTGCTCTTATGTATGAATCTGGTTCTCAATAGCAACAAAACACTCCAAGCAGGAAATTACTAGATATTAATGAATTTCTCAGGTGGTTTAAGCCACTTAATCTTTGGCCTCATGCCTTATAGTAACACCCAAGGCAGACTATAATCACCCTGAAATGCACTGCTTGATGTGTCTTTATTGCTTAATTATCAAGGTGAGATGCTCATATTTAATTAGGCATTTAATCATAAACACACAACTCTAAGCATTGCTACCAAAAAAAGTTTACTTAGATAAATAATTTCTATTTTTGTTGTTGATGTTCCATTCTTGCATGATACCGAATTATACTTCGGAGCACAGCTGTTACCTTTGCCAAATGGATCTTGAAGCAGAAACTATACCAAGCTTTGGCTTATAGACATTAATGTTAGGTCAAACTGCAAAGTTGCCATTTAACCTGACTGCATCTCTCCATGCTCACTATAGACATGGGAAAGAAATTACTCTCTTCTTTCCTTTAATGTTCTCGAAGAACACTATGTGCTTTACATGCTGTTCTCCACACAAAACCACCCTAATGATTAATCTTGCCTTCCAGACCTCTGATTGTTCTTAATGCTTTCCCTGGGGCTCTTCCTATTGCTTTCCAGGTCTTACTTTGCAACATCCAATACTGGATTTGATTCTTCAGCTGCAGCCTCATTAATGCCTTATTACAATTGAGAGATAACAATGGTAAGGGGAACTCGGCTCAACAGCTGAAAGTTATGATGGAAACAAAGTTTGTCCCTGACAGAGGTTAAAAGATTCAGGGTTAGCATGCAAAGATGTGGCTGTCCAGACTGACCTGCTGCTGGGACAACAGGCATCGTTTTTTCATAGGGTATAAGGGTGGCAGAGACCATTTCAGCCCATTCCACACACACTTGAACAGATACACACCGTACTGCAAGTTTTCCACACACTTCAAGCACTGATTGCAACATCTGAAGCTTGCCTAGAAGCAACAGCTGACTGTAAAAGCAACATACAACAAGCCTTGGGAGATTAATTATTCCATTTTTAATAATGCTGTCTTGTTCCCCAAACACCTGCAGGCCACTTCTTCATAGGAGCCTTTTTGCATTACATTTGCAAGAGCAGTCTGAGTACTGCGATCTCTTTACGATTTGCTGCAGGTACTTCACAAGCCAACAATAGAGGTGGAAGAGATGAAATCTACTACAAGAGCCCAAAAACTTTGCTGTAAGCAACCTGCCATAAAACACAGGCTGCCATAAATGTCGCCCTTGGTTGATGAGCTTTTGGGGTTTGTCCATTGTGCTTGTTTTCTTCCTTCCTAGATAACAGCTCACTCTCCTGAGAGATCAGATGTATCATTTTAGACTTTGAGGCATGGAACAATTCATGTACTCCACAGTCACATCTGGAAGCTGATAAAATAGGGAGGAAGATAACCAGTATCTCATAGTAATGAGTGAGGGGAAACAACCACGAGCCACATTCCCACCTGCCAGACCATGTAGGAGCGGCTTAAGGAGAGAGGGAATCATTCTCCTCTCCTCTCCCATTTCCTTGCATCCCATCCCCAAACCAGGCGACCAGCTGGAGCTTATTAGAAACGATCTTCCCCATCTACAACATCAAGCTTTCAGATCCAGACAAAATGAACTGAGTTACAGCGTAAAAGAATATTTTAACATCTTTCTTCTTTTCCTGCACTATTTTAAGACCCACATTTAGAACCAGCTTAATGATCTTAATGCTCTTTTCCACCTGAACGATTCCATGACTCTCAGAGTTTTGGAAAGCTGAAATGCAATACTACAAATAGGGCTGTTACTTTGGAGGCAGTAACTTACCTCAGACCAGCCACTGCAAGTCTAATATTTACAGATAAGCATTTTTCTGGTGTTTGTTTGATTTTGTTTAGTTTGAGGTTTTTCTTTGCTTGTTTGTTTGGTGTTTTGGTGTTGTTGGGTTTTTTTTGGCTAACTGGATCAAAAGCTCTCATGTTTGTGCTGGAAATATAATCAACCAATGTTTTCTATTTTATTAATCATACGCAAGAGAAGAGTTCCTGGTTTTACATGACACTTCTGCTAGAACTGGAAGCAGTCCCTAAAACCAAATGTATTGCCTCTGCCTCACACAGGAGCCCACGCATCTTTCTGAGCATCCGATATGGCAGACTAATGGCAAAAGCAGATGAGAAAGGCTGCATGAAGACACACAGCAGAAACACCACCGACCATCAGCATGCTCTGCCACCTGTGCTCTCAGTCTCCAAAGTTCCAGATATCTTTGAGACATGAACATTATCTGTGACACTCCTTGAACAACGTGGAGTTTGCATTTTATCTTATCAGCCTCTTTCCTACCGCTGCCCCACTCTTCCCAAACACACAACATGCATCCCTCTTCAATACACAGCAGTGAAGAAACATAACCTTGGGAAACTACTCTTAAGAAGCTTTTCATTCCAAGCACTGCAGTAAGCATGAGAGGGGGGAGGTGTTCTTTGATCGGCTCAAGATGATTCACTTTGCAATGCGGGACCGTAGGACAGCAAGTTTGATATCCTGCAGTTTGACACCTAATCCTTACAGTGCTGCAGGATGTTTGATCTGTTGGGTTTGACCCAGTGGGCATCCTTTGAAACAGTCCTTGAATGAGCTGCATTTTCTCTGAGTTTAGCTTTGTCGTGTTAATAATTACACTTGTGTTTGGATAATGAACTTAGATTTATAAAAGCGCCTTTCTGGCCTGTCAAAGAAGAGTAAAAAGAAGGTCCTGGCAATAAGCAGCCTCCTCCAGGGCACGAGGAAATGCATGAATGTACCATAAAATTAAAAACCAATAATAAGAAATCGACTGAGTCCCCATTCCAGAAGCAGCCCATTTGCTATTATGAAGTCCTCTCACAGACAGAAACTGCTGACTATTTCACACCAACAGGCACTAAGCCTTTTTTCCTCCTCCTAGAAATAAACATATACTCCCCAAACACACCGAGTTGCAGAGCCTACAATTAAGTACTAAAGTTTGTCATTGCAGTGCTACACTCCCATAGCCTGACACCAACTTCTGTCCATCTGGACAGGCACAGCAGTGCACAACATGACCTTGCACATGTGGGTATTCACGTGTTTGAGACCTCCTATTTCTATGTCTTATTTCTTAGAGCAGAACAAAATATTCTAAGTGCTTTTTTTCCCCACCGAAGCACAGCATAGGAAGTGGTGATCTTTCCCTCATTCACTTTATACACTCTATTGGCTTCCTATCTCACAAGAAGTGAAGAAACAATTGACATACAATGCCAACTCAGCAACAGAACCCAGTTTTAAAACTGATACTTCTCCGCAGACAGTCTGAGCAGCCCTGCTACGTTCAGAACTGCTCTTCTGTCTTTAGCAAACCATTCTAAAGTCAGGTATTTCATAATGATGAAATACAGATGTCCATCAGATTTGTTATATATCTACAGTTCTCCCACGGAAAAACGCAACACGAGAAGATAAATGTGTAGCTCCTGCTTACGGGAGCACCATCTGACTGCAAAACTTCCCATCGTTTTAATCATTCTCAGAAAAGCAATGGAAAACTTGTTAAACAGCCTGTGTGCAGCACTGGGCAGCAGAGGGACACCCTGCAGTGCTCCAGCTCCGTTGGGAAGATGCGTCCAACTAATCTAGCTTGACAGAAGGAACCAATCTCATTCTATCTTTCCACTTGTAAATACTCCCACGTACTTCTCACCTAGTGGACGAGGATATTACTTCTCCACCTTTGAAAGCAATAAGAATTCATAAGACAAGAGAAAAGCTGCTGGTGTGATCCAAGGGAAAGGAAATAAGGTCTTCAATTCCAGTAGCTAGAAGTGCAACTAGAGAGAGCACCTAACCATCAGTTAGCATTCACATGAACATCAGACAAAGGGAATCACTGTAATGGGCCAGTCTTGGATGACTGCAAGAGCGGAAAGGAAGCAAACAGACTATGCTTTCCATTTATCACACCTTCCTAGCTCAATTAATGCCAAAGGAGAGGTGTTAAATGGACAGAGCAGCTCCTGGGCAAGGTGCATGTGGGGAAACATAAGAGAAATTTTCTCATTTAGAAAAGAAACAGAACTGGTGGATCAAACCACTCATTGCTTCTGCAGGCCCAGCTGGCAGGGACACCACACTAGAGCCAGCAGCACAGTTTAGAGGGCACAGCAATTAAACTGGCATTTTACTGTCAGGTTGTCAAAGCTGTTCTTTTTCTTCTTATCACTCTTTTATCAATTCAGCATCAACAACTTCCCCTGACATTGCGTATGTGGCGCTGCAGGCACGGAAACCTGAGCAACCGGCACAGAGACTAACTATGGCAATTTGAAAATTATCCAAAGGGAAAAAAAATACCTGAAGAGAAAATACATGATGTTCAAGCAGTTGGCTTTTCCTTCCAAACTGTGCTCTGGGCTGACATTCTCCTACAGTGCCAGGCTGGACTCTGTCTTCTGCCCCAGGAGGTATCGGTGCCCAAACTCTGCAGTGCTCCATGGCAGGGATTTGCTGCTGGCTGTGGGATGCAGCCACAGCCTCACATGGATGCACCAAACCGGGAGGCTCTCAAGAAGTCCTAATCATGGTTCCAAATGAAAGACTTCACCCAGAAATGCCTCGTTTTTTGCTCTACTCTTCAAAAACAGGATCTTATCACAATGGAACTAGTGGCATAAATAGCAATAAGAGGCTATTGCATAACTTCTCCTTAACTCACAGCAGACAATTAAAGCAAAAAGCACCAACCCCTTCTAACACCCAGTAGTTAAGAACACATCCAAAGAGAGTCATTAGGGATTGCTGAAACAGAATTTCAATGTTCTTTGAACATTTGAACCTGCACTGTGAACACCTCAGGTTCAATGCAAAGGAATTCACTCTGCATTCCACTGAGAAAAATCTCTCACTTTGCCCTGGGAGGTCACTGCATCAAAACCAGAAGGAAACTACATTAGTAACCAATACCAGCTCATCTGCACAGAGTTAACTTTTCCTCTATCTGAAAAGCCATTTAGGGAAAAGTATTCATACTAATCTGGAAGGAATAAAATGTGTATGTCCCATTAGCACTGATACTAATACCTGACTGCCCTGATGCAGCACAAGTATGCAGAACAGAAACAGAGACATAAAATGCGAGTATATTGGCATAAAGCATTTTCTGCCTACATACAGTAGCACTACGAGATTAACACTAATAATGCAACTCCCCAATCCCTCTTAGGGCCAAAGGTTGCTAACAACACCCAAGAGCAGCTCTGGGACAAGACCTGCTGCCTTATTCCCAGCTCAGAGAAAGGAGGGCTGCCAGCTGCATCCCCAAACTCTTAGAAGTGTGGGACCCAAGGAAGAAGAGCTGACATCCCTTAGGAGAACTGCTGGTGTAGAAATGAGAGGTAGAATTTTGCAGTTGTAATGTACCATGCATCTTTTCATGCATGGGTGGCACCAAAATCAATAGCGAGGTGCCCTGCGTGAGGAAACATACAGCAGTTGAAGCATTGCAGCTTATGGGCAAGCTGATAGACTGACAAAAATCCTTTGATTCCTCCTGGGCAGATCTTTGATGTTTATGCCACAGCACGTTCCGTTTGCTGTTTTTACATCTTCAAAGGCATCTAAAAACATTTTCTCTGGCCAAATTTCCCTCTAGCAATTCATTTATAGAGAAATGAAAAAACAAAACGAAACAGAACAAAACAGACAATGGGGGTGGTGTGAACAACCAAGTTCCTGCCTGCAAATGAGCGGCATCCAAACACATTTGTACTCATCCTCCAGGAAGGAAAACAAAATGAACACCTTGGTTTCAAAGCTGTGGCCGCCCCTCCGTATCTGAGCACCGCCGGGCTGGTGTGTTATTCGTGCCTGGGTTCTCTGCAGTAATACTCTTTCATTTCAACACTGCTGTCACATAAGAGATTCAACAATATCAAACAGAATTTATAGAAGCATACACTGCTCTTGCCAAAGGCTACAGCTATAAAATCCAGATTCTGCCTGCTTTTTTATTGTTTGTTTAATTTTAAATATATAGGGAGCAATAACAAAGTTTTAGTCCATCTATTCCAACGTTATTAGAACGAGGCACTAAATCAAGAAGTTCAATTAGATTTCTGTTTGAGCAGACTGACGTCTAATCTCATCTGCAGCAATACAGCACAAAGGTAAAAGCATAAAACAATACGAGTCAATAACGGATGGTGCTTTGCTACTCTGCTTGTGCATTGTATTTGAAGGCACTGTGGCATTAGAAGGCTCAGCCATCTTCTAATTAGTCACAATGGGCAGACAGAATATTTGCTTGTTGGCTGGCCATGGTTTTATAAAATATTTACACATCTATCACAGCCTAAACAATATTAAGATTGCTTTCTGTTTGCCCCTGTTCTAGTTCGCACTGGGAAAGTTCACTGCTCAAAACATTTTAAAAGCAAACACAAAAACAACCAAAGAAAACCACCCACAACAGCATTTTGGTCAGAAATTAATTCCAATCCCCAAAGCCAACAACCCCTGAAATGATACCACTCTCTACTTTGAAATGCTGCCCATTGACTTCTGTTGCGCTCCCTTTCCAAGCAATGCATTTTCCTTTCTTACACACACACCTCTTCCACAGCACTGAACCAGCTATTGCACGCTATTGACATTTTTTATATCGTAGCTATGAAGAAACCTGAGCATTAATTGCACCTATAATGAGCTGCAGTGGGAAAGGTTAGCTACCTGCTAATGCTCTCTATGCAAACTGCCCTCACAACCATCGAGGCTTTGAGCCTCATGATAGCATTTAAACCTCACTGAAGAGCCAAGAGAACAAAGTCATCTGTTGGCAAATGTTTGGGGGATCTTTTGAAGAAGGATTCCTGCAAATGCAGTTCCTCCAACATATCACAGATCATGAGCTCAGATTTCACTTACTTATAACCCAGTTTCTGGGTTTTATACAATGAAAGGACAAATAAAACCTCACAGATGTAACTGATGACCTGAACAAGTAAACTCTGTGACCAGCAGCCCTCAGATGGCATCCAATCAATATCCCTGTGCACAAGGAACAGCGCTGTGTTGATGATGCATTTCATCCTCTGCAGTCTGGGTGTGCCCAGTGGTTTGGTTTGGGCTCTGGGCCTGCGTAAGGCAGCATGGGGAGCTCCAGTCACTGTTCTGCAGCTGAATTTAGAACACCAGTAACATTACTGAGGCTATTTAGGTAAAAAATAAGACACTCATCTCTATTTGATACCACAAATGCCAGAGATCAGCCTTTCCTCAACCTACATACTGTATTCATTGAGGTCTTCACTCCCCATGAAGCACTGGAAGACTCTAACAGCGCCTTTCTGTTATGCAAACACCACTCAGGGATGCTTTTTCCCATCTTTTTCTACTGCCCAAACATTTTTGCTGTACTTCAGAATGGTGTATGTTCGCTGAACTGAGATGTATTATCTTCTCTTTGCAAAGAAGTTGTTAGCTCTTTTATCCACTTCCAAATTGAATTTCATATTGATTAGAAGTTCAGACAGACTAGTGATGTCTAGTTATCCCTGATGGGGAAGGACCTCACAAAATATTTAATTTTTCTATTACCCTCTATATTCAGTGTTTTCATATCACTGTATATTTTATCGCTGCTATAGAATTTTATGTGGGAAAGTCTTAAAAAAACACATTAGGAATAGACATTATAGAACCACAGAATGGCCTGGGTTGAAAAGGACCACAATGATCATCTGGTTTCAACCCCCCCTGCTATGTACAGGGTCGCCACTGCCCAGAGCCACATCCAGCCTGGCCTTGAATGCCTGCAGGGATGGGGCATCCACAGCCTCCTCGGGCAACCTGTTCCAGTGCGTCACCACCCTATGGGTGAAAAACTTCCTCCTAAGATCCAACCTAAACCTCCCCTGTCTCAGTTTAAAACCATTCTCCCTTGTCTTATCATTGCCCATCCCACAAAAAGCCATTCCTCCTCCTGTTTATATGCTCCCTTCAAGTACTGGAAGGCCACAATGAAGTCTCCCTGGAGCCTTTTCTTCTCCAAGCAAAACAAGCCCAGTTCCCTCAAACTTTCCTCACAGGAGAGGTGCTCCAGCCCTGTGATCATCTTAGTGACCCTCCTCTGGACCCACTCCAAGTGCTCTTTATTAATTTCTGCTGCTTTTTGAAGCAGGATCCTGTTGGTTTCATCCTTCAGACACCATTCATGGGGCTTTGCAGGACACACAGAGGTCAGCAGTGCAATACCTGCAGCACCCTCAAGCACTCAGGAGCTAGCTGTCATCTTCCCTGATGAATAACTGTTTAAATCAAACAGTGTATAAGGGTCAAAACTATGAAGCAATGAACCTGCAGCAAATGCTTTTCCCACCTAATAACAGTTCCTTTGAAAATAACTGATGTGCTCCTTTCTTCTAATTAAAGCATGAAATGAAACCACTAGGAGAGATGTAGAACAAGATATGGAAACAAACCACAATTGGCTGCGTAGCTGAACGTGTAACACCAGAGAAAAGGAAAAACCTGGTTTGAAACTCAGCAGTGACTTCAAGGGATGGATGGGAAAGGAAACAGTGTGAAGCAGTGACCCACAAGGGCAATTAAATGCCTGCTCACTCTAACCAAAGTGTTTGAGAAGAATAAGGCAATGCAATTCAATTGGGCTTCTTCATCAAAACACATCTGACTTCAGCCACCCTATGCTGGAGCTATGGAAATGCACTGCTACATTTTAGTTCCAGAGCCAGGAAGGTGCTGATGGGATGCTCAGCACCCAGCAGTGCACACTCACCTTCAGACAGCTCCGTCATTGGTGACACATTGATTTCCTATCCTGCAGGACTGGCGTGGAACCAAGCACACAGAAAAAGGAAAGATTAACAATATAGGAAAGAAACAAGCAGTCCCAACATTATAGCAGTGGCCTGAGGGCACATCCTAAGTGTTTTCAAGCATTACTCCAGTGTATTTTTCAAGTATCTCATACTTCCAGAAGCCTCTATAAAATGCAGCCAATACTCATACTATATTGCTGTGGTCACTGCCACAAAATGTGTTCTGGAAACAGCTGGGAATGTTTTATTGCATGGCCTTAATAGGAAGTAGCCTAAAGGTTTATAGGCTTAATAGCGAAAAAGAAATCTGCTGCTCCCCAGCCTTGTTGTTCTGTGCATTCCCATTACTGATAGCTCCATCACTGCACTGTATGAGCGCTGCAGTGTTGCACATTCGCCTGTACTGACATAGTCAAGGTATTTTTTTCCTTCTGCCAGCGTTTTCTCTTCCATCTGTCCCCACACCATCCAGCACCAAGCTCATTTCCCATTTAAATTTCATTCTGGAAACTAAAAGGTATGCTCACAGATCCAGGGCTGCCGACCTGGGATCACTTGGGGTTTCCTATTGAGAAATAGAGGATGAGCTACAACTCCATGAATTGTTTTGAAAAAATGGTTACCAATACTGCATTTAAAAGGATTTCTATATTTTTCTGGTTTTCTTGTCAACTCATAAATGCAAATACAGCCTGATTCTTCAAGCTATATACACACGGTGGCTTCATAAAGTCAAGGTGGGTGGCTGCATGCAGGTAATTAATGGGGTCACAGGTCAACAATCCTACCCAAACCAAGGGGTGCTCCTGAAGATGCTGTTTCCCCATCTGCCATGCAGCAGAACATTCTGCTCTCCCCAACCAGAACACAGTCCTCAGCAGCCATGGGGCACTTCATACTATGCCTGGTCCCAGCAGACTTCAAATAACCCATGGGGAGGGCAAGGAAAGGCAAACAAAAAAGCCTTGATGTGGGTCTTTAATGCCACTCACGGAGCACATGAGTGCTGTGAAACAAGGCGCAGGGCCCTCATCCCACAAGCACTGGCAAGGAAGCAGAGCTGCCTGTGCTTCTCCTACTGGCCTGATGCTTAAGCTCTCCCAAAAGCTCTGTAAATTAGTGAGTTCCTCTCTGCAGGCCTATATGCAGATTACACAGATTTCCATCTACAGAACAGCTAGGGAAATGAATCAAAATTTAAAGCAGATAAATGTGGAATTATCTGCACCTTTGTATTTTTCAAGCTTCATGCAGGAACTGAACTTTTTGATGCAGTTCCTCTTATCACTTGGTTGGCAACGGTCTCTGAGCCAATCAAACAGCCAGGGTGTGCTCTGCCAACATCATCCATATTCCAAAATCTCTTTACAACAATGGTTCCAAGTTTCAGAACATGGAACACCACCAAATCACACAGTTATCTGCAGTGTGTCAGGTCACATTTACTACGTGTCACTGATTTTCATGTATATGAAATGAACTGTTATAGTCCACGTGAATGCATGCATGCACGCATATGCCTGTCTGCATATGTCTTCTGTCTTCCCATTCTATTTCTTCAGCGAGCCATGGTGTACACCAAAGTGTTCTCTAGAATGTATGGTTTTTACCTGGGAAATAAACCTTCATGCAATGCAAAAGCACCTAAGACTTCATTTGTTTTTAAAAGGGGGAACAAGCACGTCCTCCTCACGTTTGCTACATGCTGAGCTACAAAAATCCAACCAAGGACTGCTACTGCCTCAGATTTTTGCTTCTGTTGACCTCTGGAAGTGAAATGAGAGGATTCTGTGATTCTGTGATTCTGTGATTCAGTTCTGACTCTTGTGGAAGCTGGCAACAAAACAAGCCCATGAGCAACAGCAGGAAGAAATCCTCCTTCACCTCTGCACACTTGGCTGGATGCTTCAGCCTTCTTCAGGGGCAGCTCAGGCAGCAAGGAGCAGCATTTCAGCCTCATGTTCCTCACTGAACTTCCTTCTGGAGCACCCAATAAGTACGTGGGTCTTCAGGAAACAGAACTGAGATTGCAAAATTTCACATAGAAGAAAATGTGGGAGATATAGTTTTCCAGCATCTACAAGCTGCTTTTTAGGTAATTATTTCATCTTCTGGCCTTTTTTTGTTTTGTTGTTTGCTTTTTGTTTTAATGCAGATTTTCCCAGGCTCTACTACAGACCGTACACATTCATTAAGCTTTAAACAAATGTTGCATCCCAGACTTGCTTGGGAACTTTGGAACAGAACAAGTTGCAGCTGCTGCTCAGGCACCATGAAGATGCAGCAGTCGTGTCACTCACTGAGCCAGCTCAGCTTCACTCCTGCAGCTGGGTGCTGAGAAGAGGGGAATGTCCCTCTGTTCTCCTCTGCAAGAGGTGCAAGAAGAAAAGAGCTCTTTCCAAACTTGCATCTCCAAGAATGAATCAATATCACTTACTACAGCTAACAATTCTTCAAACAGCAGCCTTGAATGCAAACCTGGTTTTGTTTTTCTCCTGTAGCAAGTTCAATCACCTTTACTCCAACTCAAAAGCATTGATCTTTGCACTTCTAACAGTTTCAGTGGAAAACAGCAGCATCTGTCTGAAAAGCAGGCTGAGATAAGCTGTGACTTCTAAAACTTAATCATAAAGATAAGCAATGTAACATAAGCAATGTAACATTATTTTCTCAACCTCATGAACTACAAAAAATGAAGAGGTCACTGAGGTCAAATAAGCCTTTTCACCTTCACCTGTGCAATGGACATGGCTCCTGCAGGGCATGCTGCAGATAAGGATGTATGACATGGACCCGTGCTACCAGCTCCTTGTGTTAAGGTGCTTTCTGTCTCTAGCTGTGATGATACTAAGACAGGGATAAGCAAACTCTGTGAGCTGCTGCTGCCATCACAGAGGGGCAGAGCAGTGGAATAGCAAAGAAGAGCTGTTCTGGAGGCTCCCAGTGCAGCTGTGACATAACCAAGTGGATCATAGGGAACTGCTCCCTGGGCTCTTCTGGGCCAGTCAGGTGGGTTGAAAGCTCCAACTTTCAGCTTCAGGTTTGCTTTCTGTTCAGACATCCTCTGCAGCCTGGGTCTGATTGAAAGCAGCATGTCAGCGTGGCTCTGGATGGAAGGCTAACGATGGTATTTGGAGAGATATTTAGCGGGAACATATTGCCATATAAAATATCTTTAAGTAGAATGTTAGCCTACTGGGAAGACTCCTGGGCTCTTTAAATTTGTGCTTTTTATTTCTGACTCCTCAACAGAAAATCAGGCTTGCTTTATCATTTAAATCTCTAATACAGCAAAGATCAAAGTGCGGTGCTGCACAGTTTGCGCGCCTGATGAGCTAATCAGCAGCACTGCCTCCAGTTTGGGGGTATGCATAATGTAAGCAACAAAAAGCAAGAGGCAACTAAAAAGCAATCTGTACAAGAGCCTCGTGGCAAACCCACCCCCCTTCAGCAGACTAAAGCTCAGCTGGGCACAGCACAGAAGAGCTCAGCTTTCTACACAACTGAGACCTCACCATCAGAAGCAGCACAGTCCTCTCAGGTCTCTTCCATCTCAGGTTATTTCAGTACTGCTGTACCTGTAACGGCTGCTATTCTGCTATACTTTGTGACTGCCACCCCAGCGTACAAAAACAGTTCATAAATGTACAAACCAATGCTAATGCGTATCAGAGCATCATATACATGAATGAGGACAGGAAAGCACTGCAGAACAAATACAGAACCTGAAGAGCCAATGCCCATTTTCTTTTTTACCACTAAGTAAAACAGACCCTAAGTACAAACCGGGGTACTGAGCATCCTGTTGTAAATGCAGCTGTGATATTGGGCCACTAAAGTTTGCACAGACACCAACATGCATCTCTGCACAGCGGTTTGCAGGCACAAAGAACTTTGGTTTATGATCGCAACTGAACCACCAGGCAGAAAAAAATGCATCCAATACAAGTTGTGATTGAAAACAAACCTCATCGACCCCAGTCTGACAGAAAACCCAGGCTAATGCAGCGATGCAATGAAAATCGTGTGGGCTCTAATGAAGCCAATGACACTTGGAGCTTCCATGGGGTGTGGCAGACAGACCCGGCTCCTTCCCAAAGACCCAAAGCAACAGATGGAGCAATTAGCTCCCTGCCCCTCAATATTGCTGGGCTTGGAACTGAGGGTGCCAGGGAAGATAATTGCTTTCCCTGCTCTCTTGGAGTATGCCACACTGTTTGCTGACAAACTCTCTTACTCAAAGCACACAGCAGAAAGCCCAGGGCACTGAAGCATTTGTCTGCCTTCGTAAACACATGTAAGCACCAAAACTCATCCCTAGTGCAACATCCAGCATGGGGAGGTCAGTCTCTGGAGCTGGGGATACATCAGCGTGCTGCCTTTATGTGCACTAAAATGGAGAGTTAAGAGATGCCTCCCCCCCTCGTACCTCAAGCTACTGGTTAGTATATAATGTTCCCAAACAACATTAAAATGCCTGCCGTGGCTTCTCCTGGTAGCCACATTTCAGCAGCAGGCAATTTATGCGTGGCATTGTGGCACAGAGAGGAAAACTGGATACAAAATGATAATTAAGCATTTTGAATTAATTATTATTATGGCCCTGACATTTAAACTTGTCAGTTCCCTGTAAAATATGACTGTTAGGGCTGCTTCAGCCTAAGGTTCTTTACTTCTCTCTGCGAAACGTTATTTATACAATTAAAGCAAAGCATTTACAAACACATTTACAACCTCCGTGTTCCTCAGCACACTGTAGCTGTGCACATACTTTGGTTTAACAACATTAGCAGGCTGAGAATAATGCTGGGTCATTCCTCACACCTAAATGGTCATGGAGATCATCCCTCCCCATAGAAACCGTTATAGAACCACAGAGTGGTCTGGCTTGAAAAGGGCCACAATGCTCATCTGGTTTCAACCCCCTGCTGTGTGCAGGGCTGTCAACCAACAGACCAGGCTGCCCAGAGCCACATCCAGCCTGGCCTTGAATGTCTGCAGGGATGGGGCATCCACAGCCTCCTTGGGCAACCTGTTCCAGTGCATCACCACCCTCTGGGTGAAAAACTTGCTGCTCACACAAGCTGTTCTGCTTGCAGAACATATCAGTCTGGTGTTTTTTCCAACTGCTTTAACAAGCCACATGCGACTGATCAGACACAACGCAGCCAGAGATTATTTCCCAAGACATCTCATGTCGGGTAGGTTCAATCCCCAGCTTTGCAGCATATTAATGAGCGTCACCTGTAACATATTCTGACTTGAGATTATTTATGCAGTGCCCCAGAATTTGCCAAGTGCCATCCTTGATGATTTGCATCCTTAGTGAGATCTGATCATGTAAACCAGACTTGAAGATCTCCATGGGTTTGGACAGAACTCAGCACCTGCCAAAGGCTGCTCAGGTAAATCTATTACAGGACTGACACATAGAAACAGTAACATTTGCTATGAAACGACACATTTTAAGCACAGCATATTGTGTGATGTTTCTCCCTAATGGAGCCGTCCTGCTCCTCGCTGTTCATTTAGCAGCTGGTGAATTCCAGCCCCCAGCCAATGCTCGCTCTGTCACTGCTTGACTTTCTATCTTCAGTTTCTTTTCCAGAAGAACTGAGTGGCTGTCAGATAGAGCAGGGCCACCTGACTCTATGCCTGAAGCCACACACACATCGTTTCTGCCAGCCCAGCAAAGCACCTCTGCAGAAGCAGCTCCGTGGCCTTGGTGTGTCAGAGTTCTGCAGGATGCATGTGGTTTCATAGTGGAAATAGGGCATTATTTATAGTAAGTGGCAGAACATTATTTATTCATTTGGCATTGACTGTAAAGACAAAATGAGCCATCATGACACTTGCAGGACCGTGCACAGCACAGTTCTGCTGCAGTTCAGCACAAAGGACTCCGAAAGTATTTGATGTGAGAATGGTTCTTCAAGGATGTCTACAAGCAGCAGGACAGTAGTGGGAATCTACCCATGCTACTACAGCCCTGCTTTATCAGAGATAATTTGTTGCAGGGCCCTTACCTTCAATATGCAAAGTCACAGACAGTATTTATCGGAGGGTCTGCCAAATCCTACTCTTTGCAGCACCGTGTGCTCTCCTGCTTCAGAACCTGGCACCGTGTTTCACTTGTGAAGTCATCAACGTGTTTATCTGGAAGATGGGATATTTCATATCACCACCTTCTGCTGTTGAATTCCCAGCAAGGAAAGCAGATGCTATGGAAAATCCTCATTGACAAGAGGCCTATGCCTCCAGCAGGAGGGGCAAAAGCCCACTTGAGACACATGTAGCAGCACACAGCATCCCAAGTGCCTTAACCCAGGCAGTGCTAGAACCTGCCCTTAGCAGCTCCCAGTAGGCTCCTCCTGCCCCTGAAGTGCTCCAGCCAACACAGACCCACTTGGCTGCAACCAGCGGTGACTTTAAGAAGATCCTGATGGAAACTGCATCATTTCCATGACCATGGAAGCACTGAACTACTTCTTCTCCCAGCTGCCACTGGAAGGCTCACTGTCCTTCCTCTAGTTTTATCCCTCAGAAAGAGCTGATGGCAACAACAGATGCCACTAGAAGATCTTTTTGCACTTCAGTCTGCCTCAGCATCCTTTGTGCAACACTACTACACAGATCAGGCAGGGAACAAACACAAAGGCAGCACCCAGCTGAAGCACACTGTAAACACTGTGTAAGTGCACCAGGACAACTGGGGTAACATCTTGTTGCTGTTTACCAAAGAGAGGATGGCAATGTGCTACAGATATCGCAGGGCTTCTACAATTGCAGTACCTAAAATAAACAAAAAACACTATGCAAAACAGCATTGCTAATCCTTGTTTTACAGATGGGAAAATGAAATGAACTCTTTATTTCCCCAGTGACTTCCAGGTCCTTTCAGGCTTTCCAACAACTCAGCCTTCCGGCTGAACCAACCCCACAAAACATCCAGTGCTTACAAGCAAACAAACCAAGTCACAAAGACAGCAAGGACACTTTCTGCCCCTTCAGTCCATTAGAGATAGCACTTGGCAGTGGTCCCAGGGCAGGTAAAACAAACTGAGAGGTCCTCCCCGCACTGCAAGCTTCCAAAAGACTATTTAGATATACCTGTGTTCATCCTGCTCTTGTACCTCACATCACCACCAACATCCTGTACCCCTAGAAGGGCAGATTCTTTGCCCCATGTATCTGGCAATCCCTTCTGCACTCCCTGTTCTGAGGTTGTAAGAGAAAAAGAGATTATGAGTGTCATCACTGAGCCCCAGCACTGCACCAATACACAACATGTGCTTCAGTCTTGCACCAATGACTGTGCTGTCCTGCCAAGATGGCCATGGAAACATGTTAAAACAAGAAACACTTCCCTATCCCAAATCAGCATCAACTTCAAGCTCTTGGAGAAAGAACTAAGCTCCAGACTGGCTTAATCTTAATTTTCAGTAGTTTGAAATGCCCAAGTTTGGGAGCTCAAACAAACTTCCCTAAAAGTGATAAATGCTCCCCATTAGTGAAGTGCTATTGCCTCCTCCATGGCCAGTCTATAATGATGGCCTGTGCCGGGCTGTTCAAGGTCAGGGATCTATTGCTCTGCTAAATATTAATCATGCTGATTTCAGTCATAAAATATGAGGCTATTGAATCCTCATCCATGTGCTTTTACATACTGTGTACTTGCCTGCTCAGCAAAACCATCACCAGCCCAGCAGTGATTTTTCTTTCATAATGGTAACATTATGGAGTCTCCAAGGTGACAGAGAACCTATGGCTGGGGACTTCCCTTGCCCCATGATTTTTCACATCACCCTGCAGAGCTTTGAGTGCATGATAAAAGTTCACCCAAAGAAATCTCAGTCTAGACTGTACATGAGCTATCCACCCCGACAAACGCTTGCTGTAACAGATAGCACAATGTCTTTCTTTTTTTGTCTTTTCTTTTGTCAGGGATTCCTTTCTGTTATTATAATCTTTTATCAGCTTTCATTCTCAGTTGTCCACTTTGATTTAAGGTACATCTTTCTCTAGACCAACGAGGCAGCACGAAGCGGGCGTATCAAAGATGAAGCCTTATTTACTTGGGAAATGCCAGCTTTGAAGATCTCTTTTTCCCTTAAATGAAGTCTTTCAAAGTCCAGTGTCTGCAATTCCCCACTGAGTAAAATCACTGCACTTCTCATGCAGCTGCTTTTTGGTAGTTTTTGACACATCTGGGAGCTCAGGCAATTTATAAACGAGGCATAATAGAGTTAACACAAAATGCTGTTACCTCAGAGTTAAAAACATAATAAAGTTACATGAAGAACAGCGTAAAGAAGGTATTTGCAGAAAGAGTTCTCCATCAGTTCTGCATGCAGCAAGGCCTTTGTTCATAGCACCCGTGGGAGAACAGCTGGCTTTTGCAGAACAACAATCCCCTCACAGGGTGACCTTAAAGTCGCATTTTTTCCCCTGTTCTCCTGAATCCTTGACTAAAAGTCCTCTGGTCCTTGATTTAGTTTGCAGCTTCCTCATCCTTCCCCCCCCCACCACCAACACCAGCCAATAGCTGGTGCAGCAACATTAAAAATCAAGAGTAACACACTCCTGGTCAGAAGGCAGAATTTGTTGAATAAGTGGAACAGTAAATGAAAAGTGTCAGTTAAAGGACAAGAGAAGCTGTTCTATAACCCAGTAAGGGTTGTGATGAAGAGGGATAAAAGCCAAAGAGGGAAAAAAGCCAATCCTGACGTCATTCAGGTTGGGGGAAACCTTTGCAAGTCATCTGGTCCAACAACTCCACATCCAAAACAGAATTTCAAAGTTACATTCAACTTCAAAATTCAACAGATGTATTTCTTCTGATCCTCTCCCTGTGCATCAAAAGGATGATTTCACTGTGTTCTCTCTATTACAGCTCACAGAACAGCTACAGCAATCAGATACCATTCCCCTCCAGACCCACGTTTTCAGGTGGAACGAACCCATTTTAACTTCTAGAAAGGCCTGGGCTGGAAAGGACCTCAAAGAGCATCCGGTTCCAACAATCACCTACCAAATGATTCAAGTTCTAATCTTTTTCATAGAATTGTTCTTGCTGCACTCCAAAAGCTTCTCGGACTGTTCATATCCTGCCATGCTGCCCTCCCAGCAGATGTTGGGGTTATTGAAGTTCAGCATGGGAATGGTACTTCCAAGAGGGTCTGTGGGCTTTCACAAGACCCCACAAACAGGCTTCATACCTCAAGTCCTGCCAGTCCACAGCTCTGTGTTACCACCATTGACCTGAAAGCAGCCGCACAGCCAGTTCATCCCCATCAAAACTACACTAGCACAAATAACCCACGTGATCTTCATTTCACAAGCATCAAACATTGTAGTGAAAAGAGAGTAGTTGTGTTTTACTATCAAAGAAAAAAAATATATATAGCAAAAAAATCACCATACTGAACATATGTTGCTTATGATCTTGGATAAGGAGAAATCTCTCAACGCTCTTCTCATTCCTTGATGTCAGAGAGCTTGCCAGGTTCTCCTTCTTCCCATTCACACCAGAGGTTGGTTTTGTGGGTTTTTCTTTTAGCTGAAATATACTGTATGAAGTTTTGACAGCCTTGACAGCATCGTGTGTCATCCAAAGCTTTCCAGCACAAGCAAGAAAAAAATAGAAATGAAAAGTGAGTATAATTTCATGACTCACTAAGGGACAATTTGTGTGCGAGTCTGCACAGTGCTTTTGGTTAACTCATCAAGATTTTACACCAAAACAAAGCTCCCGTGACTCTACCCTGCTCTCCAAAAAGCAGGTAGGGCCCCTGCATCATTTTTGACAGCTCTCCCTTAAAAACTGAAAGAAGAATCGCCTTGCAAATAGAATTCATCCCTGGAGGACATTAAACCCTGTTAATTTCAGTGGCCTTTATTCTTTATTTGACATCTCAGTTGCCTTGCTAGCAGTGTGGAATCAAGGCTTGATGCCTACCTTTGCTGCTCAGCTCACCATGCAAAGAGCAGGTGGCAAATCTATGGATAGAACACTGAAACACAAAGCAAGTCCACAGCATTAATGCTGGAACCACGTTATGTGATTTTACACAGACAGGTTTTCCAGATTGTGACCGACTGGGAGATGCAGAATTTCATCACATATCTCAGAAGCACCAAACGTGTTCGGTTAAATCCATTACTGATGTGTGGCTATTTCAGTCCATGACTCTACAGTGATGTGCACCTGTTAAATACATGCAATCAAACACTAGCTATGTAAATGAATGCTGTCAGATTGAGTACAGGCATTAGGAAGAGATTAAGAAGTCTCTTCAGGAAACTAGTAAATTAACTAATATTGAACAGAGTATCAGGTGCCTCATTAAGAATGTAGAGCAACGTTCCACTGTATTTCCTTTCACTAACTGCTAAATTTAACAATACACTCAACAATTCAAATTCTCTCATTAAACAACTCACAGTAACGTGCAATCTGCATTACAGATGTCCAACTCTGCTTTCAGATATGTGCCAACAGGACTCTAGTATGCTGGGCAAAAGTCTAGCCAAAGTTTATCTCAAAAGGTTTAATCCCCATTTCCAGTGGAAGTCCAATTTCCAGTTAAGGTCAATAGAACAAGGCTTCCCTGAATGTGAAAGACAGAAGATAAAATCAAGAAGCCCACGCACCAGCAAAACATGAAGAATTACGTGTCCATCACACTAAACTGTGAGCAACGCTGAGCCCATTGAGACCCGGGTCATCTGCATTTCTGAAACCACCAAGATTTCTAGTACATCCAACAGACTCAGCATACATGTGCTGCTTGCAAGGCCACATCTGTGACAGAAAAACCAACAGCACACAGCATCAAGAAGTCTCAGCAGTTCGCTACAGCCTGGGCTTCTCCCCGGAGTGCTCCTGAAATGCCCACCCCAAACACACACTAAACCTCTGTCCTTACTGAAGGCTGTAAGGTCTACATCACTTGATTTGCACCAAAACCTCAGGGAGCCACACACTCTTTTTATCTCTTTGAAAAGATAGATGGTGAAATAGATACTGAGTGGCAGCACTTGCAGGCTTGTTCTGCTGGAGGGCTGAGAGCAGTGCGGCTGACAGGGCAGTCCCAGCCCAGTCCAAAAGGAAGGACAGCACAGCCTCACCCCTGGCCATGTGCATGGAGCAGAAAGTTCACAGGTATAAAACTACAAGTGACAGTCTTGCTCCTCCCCTGGTGAAAACTCTAGCTGAAACTACAGAAGACCTTCTTTGCCTTTAAAAAAATTAAAAAGTAATAGCAGCTAATGAGTTCCTGCAGCATTCTATGCTAAGTCTAGTATTAACCAAGCACAATGTAAAAATGTTGATTCTCCATAAAGCTACAGAAAGCAACAACCATCAGGCAAACAATTCTGTAAAACCCACAAATCCTTCACGACTCGATGTGTTTAATAACAGTACTTCACTCAATGAATAACACACAACAATGACTCCACTAATATAACAATTACTTTTTTTTCTTCCCAACTATCTGCCACTACATAAAGTAGAATTTGGATCTATTATTATTATTAATTTTATTATCTTTTTTTTTTTTTTTTTTTACAATTACCATTTCTTTTCCTCTATTTAGAAACAAATGTAATTACTTCAGCTAGAGAAGACAGAATTACTTCTGCAGCACAGTCAAAACATGCATCAACACTCATTTTCTGTAATTATTTCACAAGCGCTCTGTCTGGCATCATTCTCACATGAAAAGAGTTTTCAGAAGGGCCTTTGGCTACTTGATGCGCGGCGCACAATCACAGGCACAGCTGAAGAATGAAATGAAAGGAAAAGAGAGGTTCTCGCCATTCATTTAACCTTCTCTTTTGGTGTCTGCCTTGAAACGAGAAGTAACTTCAGAGAACAAGATGAATCTCTTCATCCCCTCTCTTTCCCACCGTACTTGACAAACAGAAGAGTTGCCAATCTCTTCTATGACCGAGAGGTGTCAAAACTGGGATATAAATACATACTGCATGCCCATGTTTCACTTCCTAGTAATTTATTATTGGAGCACCTTGAAAAGTGTGTTGTCATTAACCTTAACTTTTTGAAATGATCATTTGTCAAGGTTGTTGTCTAGACAGAAAAAATCCAGCTCCCAAATCCCAGGCAAATCAGCGCACCCCAGAATGTCCATACTTAAAACAGTTGCGGAGCTGAACATAACAAGTAGAAACAAACATGGTTTAGAGTAACCTTCAGAAGACAAGATTAAGGCACATCATCGTGTTCACTAAAAGCCAGTAGCATGAGCAGGGCAGTGAGCATTGCCAGCTGAATGCCTGGATTAGCTGGAGCTTTGTTTCTGCTGCACATTGCAAGGAGTGGAAGCTGAGGATTGGAAGAACAAAGCAGGCAAGAGGAGACAGGCTGCTCTTGACAGCCAGATTCTTCTCCTCTCTCATCAGTCTTAAGCTAAAATAAAATGTGACACAAGCATGACAAAAGGCTATTCCCTTCCCACTAGCTTCCTAAAGAAAAGATATGCAGGAAGTCCTATGCATTCTTCTAGCCTCCGCTCACGCAAATTCATCCCCCTTCTGACACCCACAGCCTGACAACTCCTGCCATGAGCTTTTCTGAATTAAAAAAAAATTAGTTATTTTAAATTCAAATATGGTGACACAGTTATTTTTATACTCCTCTGCACTTCTAAGACAAACTTCCTCCAGGTCTCTTCCCAAATAGGTGCTCTGAGGCATGGATGAGTGAACTGTGCACTCCGCTTCCTCTCTCCATTCATTTTATTGCCGATAGCCGTCAGCATCACAGCAAAACACATTAAACGAAAGGGCTGAGGAGTCAAGAGTGGGTCCAACCTGAAGAAAGAACAGTTCCAAGAAAGTGCCGCAGCAGTGCATCATGCTAATAAGTAATGAAAGCAACGAGGAAGCTTCAGGTTTCAGCAGTACTAAGCTCAGATCATTGCGAGATTAGCGTTCATTTGGCAGGGAAAAAAATTAAACTTCTAAAGATAAATCTGTAGAATCACAGACGATTTGTAAAACGGTGTCAAACAGTTTGCTATATATTTAAGGGATATTCAATGCAGCGAACAATCGTAAGATCTCCAATCCAGATAACAAGGCGGAACAGAATCTGGATGTTTCAAGAACCAAAGATGAATTTTAATGACTTAGGAGAAAATTGAGAAGGGAAATTGCCTTTCAAATCTTCTTCCACAGCAGTTAACGCTTCAAACTGCCAGTGACTGCACCAGATGAAACCTCATTTTGTCTCATCTCAGGATAGCAGAAACAGTAACCGAGAACCCAGAGCTGAACCTGCGCTGCATTTTAAATGCCACAGTTACCGCGTGGGTCAGGAGTCAGACTGAAACCTCATTTACCACAGACTTGTTTATTTCTGTATTTAGAACCTAAACTAGATCACTTATTTTCACTAAAACTATTTTCTGTACGGCATGCAGGGACAGGAAGGAAACTGCTCCGTTTGCTGTTCAGATGTCAGAAGCTGTGTTTGAAGAGCAGAGGAAGGCCACAGCCTGCTGGCCCTGCAACGAGTCCCATCCAGGGAGCAAGGAAAAGGACTCTTAATACACTTCATATATAAACACACACACACACACATATGTATAATACTCTTAACACTCAATGCTACAGACTCACTGAATGGGCTACAGGCCAGAAACTGATCGATCATTTGCAAGCTACTGATAGATACTTACAGATATTATATACAGAAAATTGCTCCTTGGTACTGATTCACACAGAAAGTTAAATAGAAAATTTCTTACTTTCCCCGTTATATATTAAGCTTAACATCCCTACAATGGAAATGTTTTGTTGCTCATGGGGTTGAAAGGGATTCAGGATATCATTGAGTCCAGTCCCTGTTACAGCAGTTCCCTACAATAGGTCACACAGATGGGCATCCAGCTAGGCCTTGAATAACTCCATAGGAGACTGCCCAACCTTTGTGGGCAGCCTGCCGCAGCGCTTCATCACCCTTACATAAAGAAGTTCTTCCACACGTTAGTACTGGACTTTCTATGTTCAACATTAAGGCCATCGCTCCCCGTCCTATTGCTACACAACACCAAGAAGAGCCTGGCCCCATCCATTCAACAGAACACCAACCAAACACCAGTATTTAGAACTGGGCAGAATTAGAAGATTCTTCCTCTTTTGTGCAGCCTCAGCGACACTAAAAACAAGAGAAGCCTTCAGTCTTCAAGTTTTGTCAAGAAATGGCTGCTCACCCCCTTTTTGTGCATGCACATTCAAGGATGGAGAAGGGCACAAAGTGCATCCATCCAGCTGCCAAAGTCTGATGCAATTCAATGATGCTCTTACCACATTTCACATCTCCTTCTACATTTATTAGTATTACATCAGTATTTTGGAGCCCTGGGTCCAGTTCAGGTTCCCACTGCACAAAAAGACAGGACTGCAGTTTCTACTGAGCACTTCTATGCACACAGACAACATGCATCAATACAACACACCGCAGGAGCATGATGTCTCCAGCTTCTGTTATTACAAAGGATACTCTATATGGTATCAAATAATGAGATCTTCCACAAAGCTGCTACTAAGCAAGTGACATTGCTTAGATGTTTAATTGCCACACATTTTATTCAGAGGTTTTTTGCCTTTCCCCACACAGATAATTTTTAAAATTTAGGTTCTCGGGCAATTTGACCCGGAGTTATGAAACCGTATCTAAGGAATATTATAAGAGTTTGATTATTTGAAAACGTGGTGTTTTCCAGTGACATGCAAGGCCCTAAGGAGCTTAAATATAACCCAAAGGCTTTGCAGATGACACAGTATGAGGGATGAAAAACCCCCATTCCATGATGCTTCATCCTCCTAGGACAATACCTGGAATTCACGCACTACCCACCTGACACAGCAGTCAAAGCAAGGAGGCACTCGAGAGCTGAAAGCTGGCACAGTGCTTAAAGAAAGCAGAGATCTGAGACTGTGCTTGGAGGGAGGAGAAGGTGAGCTCTTATTCCCGTGAGGATGAAGCATCAGCTCAACTCTGAAATTTAAAAATACTTCTTTTTCAGCGGAAGAAAAAGAGATAATAAAATTTAAAGAAAATAAAGGAAACAGAAGCAAGAGATGTTAATGTGAAAGCTGAGCAGCACTCAGCCCAGCACTGCTGTATCTGCAGTAAACTCAACAGTATTCCAGACATCCACTGCTCTTCTCCACTAAATTCAGCACTGCATATTAATACCATAATAGCTCTGTATATATATAAAAAAATAAATATACATTGGTATAATGCAATGCAAAAGCTGCCAAGAAGCTGTGCTGTTCTGAAGCTTCATGTCAAACCTCCCCTTATAAATGTCTCTCTAGTATGGTACATCTTGACACCCATATGTTGTCTCAGCAGTGTAGGAAACGTAAAGCTTTGCAGATCACACTGACTGGCACAGTTCCTGAGCTCCCACGCTTCCTTTCAAGCAGACAACATACTACACAGAATAAGGCTCCCTAGATAGTCTAGGATAATATTTTAGTGTAAGTAGAGCTAAAATTATTGCAAGCTACATGATTTGGCAATTAGCATTGCAAGAAGCCCAGGAAGCTCAAAGGAATTGTTTGAGTTAATTGTGACCAGGTAAAGAGCAGTGCAGCAAAGATGCTCCTGGTGCTCTACAGAGACAGCAGGAGCAAATACCAGACCCTCTGCCATCAGCCGTGCAGTGCAAACAAATAGCACAGTCCTGGGGCAGCACATCCCACCACCTGCTGACTCTTTTGTGGCTGGACTTGAGGACAAACAGGCAGCAGAACCAACAAAGCAGATTTTAGCAGCCTGCCCCCCAACTTGCCTTCTAGACAGAAAAGCTGTTGGTTTTACCACTGTGGAAATGTATTCAGTCTTGAAGTGGAGCAATGCAGAAGAGAGGATGCATGTAGATGGCAGCCTGGAGGCACAGCTCAATGCCTGTGGTTTTTGCATGGAGAACAAAACATCCATTTATGACTGTTAAATACACATGAAAGCATAAGCAAAAAGAAGGTTTAAAAACAAAAACCAGACCAGTTTTCCTGAGGTTGTTGGATGCAGGGAGTGGCGAATCAGATAGATGGTTTCTGACTCCAAAATTTTCAGCTCTTTGGACCAATGGTTCTAGAACTGTCATAAAAATCACAAAAGCAAAGCAGAAAGGGTTTTTAAGGATAGACCTGTCAACACAATCTGGGAATCGCTCAGCTTTGCTGCCCAGAATCCGATCACGTTGTTGTTCCTTCCGTGCTCTGAATACACAAGAAGGCAACCTGCAGCTGTGTGAAGGGTGCCCAGAGCATCTCACACTGTCCTTGTGCTCTCAGGAGGGAACAGATGGACGGCTGCAGGCTACAATTTGCTATTTTTCAGCCTGACTCCTTTGAGAAAGACCAATTGAAAGGAAATGCTGAAGGTGATACACCACCAGTGCCCCAGTCCTTAACCCAGGGGACAACCCAAGGTAGGATTTTTTTTCATAAACCCTTTAAGGTATTTAGGTTTCAAAGCTGTCAATACATTCAAGTACATTATCTGAGGCAATGGCATTTCATGAATCCCATGCAGCTGCCATGCAAAGTATGGCCATTTTTGTCCTGCAATGGAGAATACTGGGGATTTCTTCATGATGTTTATGAAGTCTGTCACTCAGGCAGCAGTTTAATCATGCCTTCTTGGATATATCTTTTTCCCCCTTAACCCCAGGGAGGATAACCTGGTTTTAGAGTTATTTACTTGAAATGGAAAATATGTGGTCAAACAGATGTTGGTATAAGGGGGTAACTGTTAAGGTTTGCTGACAACTGGAAAGGTCTGAGCAATCAAACTGTCAATGGTTAAACAGATAAAAGTGACCGTGCCAAGTGGGACAGCTAACTGAGGACAGGCACTCCAGCAGAGAGAAAACCATCACTGAGTGCAGGCAAGCTGTTTGCAGGGACCGGAGGGCATCGATTCCAGTCATGTAAGAGAAAACTCAACTCTGATTTCAGAAATCAGAGACAGAAGAAAATATTATTTGAAAGGAAAGGTTGAATTAGATGAAAGCTTCACAGGCAGGAATTTGTTTAGAATTGAGGCAGAGACAGAGGAGAAAACAAAAATGCATACAGATGTCTAACTCTCCATATTCTTATAGCAGCAATTGCTTGAGATTTCTTTTATAAAACCCTGTCACAAGCACTTCCAATGATGGGCCATTCCCAACGCAATAGCTGGAAGCCCTGAATTCCCCCAGCTGGTGGTTCAGAGGAATCCCCCACCTCCAATACAGACTGCCCAGGGCAGAGCTTCGGCCACAGCACCAGGTTTGGAGTGTCCAGGCCACAGACCTGTTCCAGGATGGCAGTGACAAAGAGTGCCTGCCCCACAGCTGTTGGGCCCTGCTTCCCAGAGCACGGCTGCTGCTTTGGCTTGAAATACAAATGCATGGTTCTACATCTCAGATGCAACACCAGAAACCTCTGGTGTCTCCCCCAAGCTGAGCTGTGGCATCATGCTGCTCTAACGTTAGTCTTCCTATTACTCCTGTGAGGAAACAAAATACATAATATATCTATAACATGAATAGCATAATGCCTCATAATCCCTTCTATCTCACTGTTTATATGATTCCATATGTATTTCCATGGATACTACTGCTTCCAGATCTGAAACTGAGGAATCAATGCAGCAATTATGGACAAAGAGATGCAGAATTATACACAGGGTTATTTTTCATGCTGTGAATGAAGGCAAGTGCATTGCAAAAACAAAACTCATTATCCATTCTTTAAAATAATTATTTTCATGAAGCCAAAGTATTCCTTAGGATATTTAAATGCAGATTCAATCCGACACCTACCAACTTCACCCAGCATTTTTCTTATGCAAAAACTTCCAACATGTGCACAATTGCACATATGCCAATGCTTATGGTGGCCATACAAACTGCAAGTCAAACACCACTGAGATATTTTGCTAGACGAACTAAAAGACTGACTTTACATTTGTTCATTCCACTGTCATCCGTGTCATTTACAGTTAAGACTCAGGTATGTTCTGTGTTTTTATAACTCCTATTACTTTCACTTTCTCTTGCCACATGCATAGGAAAACAAGATCCAAGAATCTCAGGGTTACCAGAGGATCACATGGCTTAAGGATGAACGCAAGGAGAACGTTCTTCATTTTTAATTACTGTCTCTGAGTGAAATGATTGAGAAAATTTCAGGTGAACGTAAATATTTTGTAGCAAACGGCTCCAATCAGAAGGAAAAACAACATCAAAAAAAACCCACCCTTTTCCTGCACAAAGAAACTCAGCACTGAAGTGATTCAGCTCAGAACACACACATCCCCAGAAAACAGCCTGTGATTTGAAACCAATTTTTAGAGTGTTTTTCAGTACAGTGAGAATATCCCCCCACTGCTTTCATTTTAGGTTCTTCCATTGCACTTTTGGTAACGTACCCTTTGCTTAACACATCTAAGCAATCATTGAATGGTAGAATTGCTCAGGTTGAAAAGACCTTAAAGATTATCAAGTCCAACCATAACCTAACCGTACTATCCCAAATCTTAACAACCCTCCACTAAATCATGTCCCCGAGCACCACATCCAAATGGTTTTTAAACACATCCAGGGATGGTAACTCAACCACCTCCGTGGGGAGCCTATTGCAGTGCTTAACAGCTCTTTCTGTAAAGAAGTTTTTCCTGATATCCAACCTAAACAATGCACTGCCTTCCCCTCACTCACCAGTGCTTGCTTTTAAAACCTCCTTGTTCTACTCCCAAAGGACCCCCAACGTCCCAGAGAAAAGGCAGCAACAACAGGGTGATGCTGCTGATGCCCCCAGCCCCCAGGTGCAGCCCTGCAATACAAGGAACTGCCTGCAGCCTGAGACTGCAGCCTGAGACTGCAGCCCTGCTGTGCTGCAGCAGTGCAGGAGCTTTGGGAGATTCAGCTTCTGATAAGGCTGTAACATGCTGTACTGCTTGCACACCTGTTTGCACAGAATGCAATTCCAGCTCTTTTACACTGAGGTTATTTGCTTCTGTGGGAAAAGAAGTAAATATTTGCTCTGCTGTGCCAGCTGGATCAAGGGAAAGCTATATATTGCACAAACCTTTGAGAGGAGGTAGGAAGAAGGCAGCTATCTGCAGTACACATGCACAGCACAAACTGAAACCAGCAGCAACTGAAAACCACTTTGGAACACAAAGTGCAGCACACAGAGGGCTGAGTTTAACTCTGTGGGTTTTAGGCCAGGTCAAAATTCAGCTTTCATGTCTGTGTTTCATGTTCTCTTCATTGAAATTAGGGTGATTTAGAAGGAAGACAATAACCTGTGGAGAACTGAGTATCCACGCTCACAATGATCACAGCACATACAGTATTTGGTACCTGAGATTGCCTTTGGTGCAGCGTTCATTGCCTTGTAGCTGATGTCCCGTTTCTTTGCCTCACTCCCTTCTCTGTTAAAAATAACTCAGTACTAACAACTTACCTATTACAAGCATTGCTAAACCAAACGTACCTTAAAAATTCCACGTTGGACAAATAGATCACTCTAAGACTTCATCTCCAAAGTGATGGACTTCCTCGATAAATAGCCTTCCTTGATAAATAATCTTTCAAGCTCACCAAATATGTTTCTTCACCCTTCCTTTACTCACAAATCAGCTTCTGGAGATCTGGATATATTCAAGGACTCCTTCCCTCCTGCATATTCTTCATTTTCTAGTAAATGCTGGAAAACCTTTCCAAGTGCCACAGGGAGAAATCTGTTATGTTAAGGTTTCAGAGTTTGTTATTTTGGCACTTGTGGTCTCCACGTAAATCCCTTTCCAATGGTTTCTGCACTAAGATTTTAGTTTAATACTTGAAGGATTATTGGCAGCTAAGGGGAGGATTTGTGGATGTTGAATGAAGTACATTGTAATAACAACTGTCAGGCTGATTATGATGCTCAGGCCTGTACGCCTCTCCAGCAACATTTGAATGCTTTGATATGGTCACAGCTATGGCCTACTTGAAAATGTCTAGAGTCAAAAAACAGACTACTACTAAACATGTTTTAGAAGCACTGCTTTTATTAAATCACAATAAAAAGCTTTTATAAGCTAAAAGCTTATAGATTAAGTTTAAAGGAGGTGAAAGCATTTCCTTTCACTTACTTCGAGCTCAGTGGAATAACAAAGAATTAAGATGGCAGCAAAGCTTCCGTCTCCTACCAATCCCATGGCAATCAAACTGCACCACAATCCAAAGACCGTGGAGCTCGGGGTCTTTGCTTCTCCACCTGCAAAATGCAAACTGAGATACAGAGGGATTCTGGCACCCTCTGAGGAGGGAGGACAAGTCTGGCTCATTCCTGGCTTTGTCATATTCAGACGCCATAAAGTAATGGATCATAGAAGCATCCACGAACAAAAGAGGGGCTAAAAACCCATGCAAACAGACAAACCCACAACTGAACTTATTCTACTTTCAAGCTCAACCAGGGTGAGATCCAAATGAAAATGCAAAGTATTTATGAAGGTGAACTCACACACCAGCACATAAAAGGCTCTGTACTCTCATACTCCACCTGCTGGCTCTCCTCAGTAGGGATCAGTTGTATTTCTATGTTCGGTTTGGGTTTTCTACTTATTTTTTCCCCACTTCTCTCATAAGCTGTGCACCATCCCAGCTGATAGGGGTAAGCTGGAGAGCACTGGGCAGGAAGCCACACTCACCTTAATATTTCAACATCCAGTGGGGAAAAAGTAAAAGGGTAAAATATTCACGGCAATGTAAAACAATTGACAATGTATGGAACAAAACACTTTCTAAATGTTTCACAAATATCTCAGGGTTAAAAGAGTAAAGCGAGGCTAAAGATGCAGTGTTCTATTCAGTTCAGCCCCTACCTTGCTTTTGTGTTACATGCTGGAGCTTCTAAAAAAGCCAATTAAAGTGCCTTTTATTCTATGAAATGTTTAAAATTGGGCACTTTTGGTATACAAACCCTAAGCATCTGTTATTATTTGGGTGCTTTTTCATGCAGACTCGCGTACATCAAAATGAAAAGGCATTTATTTTTCAGCTGCCTTTAGAAAAGCAGAAAGAGAAGCGTAAGCAGGAAGCAGCGTTAGTCCCAGGACAAAGGTAGGTTCATGACTACACAAACACAGAGCTTCATGAATGCTTTGCAAGTGTGGGGTCTGTCATTTTACAATGTGAACTGTATAGAGAGGAAAAACAGCCTCCTCTCTTGGGTCACTCCCCAGTGGAAGCTCAGTGCTTCCCACAGGCACGGCAGGAACACACACAGTGTTCTCCGTTCCAGTTTCCTCCCACTAACTGGGCTTTTCACTCTCATATAAAGCGACATCTGGAAATGATCATCTCATCGCACCCTCAAAAAGGCAGAGAAGCAGTAATAATATGGTAATAAGGGATGAAATTTTACGAGAGATGGCACTTAACTGAAGACTAAAAGACACCATGCAATTTCCATAAATTGCTTTTAGCAGGGGACTGAGTGACAATCAGGAAAAAAAAAACCACAACCCCACTCCCGGCCCTTTTTTTGTGCAAATCATGGGCCCGACTTTCAACTGGTGTAAAATGGTGACGTTGGTACAGCAGTTCTGGTTGCACACAAACCCCTGAATACCATTTTGTGCAATGGCACTTTTAGGATCGTGTGGTGAAGAGACCCTCAAATTGAGGATGCTAAAATGAAGCTGCGAAAGCAAAGCGGAAAGAAGCCATCAGCGCGCCAAATATCCGCTTGTTTTGTTGCTCTCCCTTCTTTAAGTGAGCTTAAAAAGGAGAATCGAACCATTATCTCCCCCCTCTGTATTTCCGCCTCTTCAGATCTGTCAGTTCAGGGTGAAACCCAGATGGGACTTGAGAGACAAGGAATATCAAGAGTGTCCCAACACAGCTGGCATGGAAACAGGTGCCAGGTAGGTTCTGTTCCTTTGGGAAAGAGATGCGGTCCCATCCCCAGCAAGATCTCCTCCTCTTACCATGAAAGCCTTGTGCCTTTTTGAAAGGCTGGCCAGCCAGCCCACTCAGAATATAGTGCTATATTCATTCTGTAGTGCTATAATCAAACACCATTGTAGAAAGTCATTAGATTTAACACCAACAGCACCAAGCAGAAACAGGGGGATGTGGAAATGAATAAATAGACTTCAGACTAATAAATAAAAATAAAAAACACTTCGGGATAACAGACTGCCTTTGCAGATAAAATGAAATAAATCCCTAGAATTTAAATCCATCATGAGCAAAATCCCTCTGGAAAAAAAACCTCCAGACCAAAACCCTATCATGACTGCTTCTACATTCATGAAAGTATTTATGCAGACTAAGATAAGGGTATAGTCAATCCACACGCCTTGGGACAAAAGCTGATCTCCTGCAGGATCAGGATAAAGAAATTTCCTCACCACATGTGTTCTGATTCAGGGCAAAAGGAGACACGCTTTGCTAGGCTCGGGAGCTGCTAGAAGCAAAAGCCTTAGATTTGTGCCATGCTGATGAACTCCTGCAGTAAATCCCAGCTTCTCCTCTGCACACTATCATTTCCCAATGCACTGAATGTACTGCCTGAACTTTGGCTGGGCTTCTCAAGCCTATCCACATAACCTGTCATACTCCAATGTGGCTCTTCAAGAGTCCTGTACTGTGAAGCATCCTGCTTCTCATTTCACCATTTAATTACACCCCTTCCTGCTCCCAGGTTCTTTCTGTTCCTTGTAAGTCATCACCTTGTTACAGCTCAGACAACACAGTTGGTTGATGCCATTTTCCTCAGTTCCTTTCTAGTGTCCATAATTCCTAGTTACATACAATCAATCCTCTGTTCTCTGAATGGTGTCACTTTGCTTTGACCACACTTCCACAGCTGGTGCATCTCTAACCTGGTATTGGCAGCTCCTCCAAGAGACACCTTTTGCCTGGGACACCCCTGGCACCAGCAGCACAAAGACAAAACAGAAACACAACATCTTTCTATGGAACTCAGCTCTTCAAACTGACACCATGTCTGCACTGTCCAGGAGGTCTGAATGTACCTATTGTGGGCTACAAGAAATTAAAACCTGACAGATGAGGAAATTGCTCCACTCCAGCACGTCCACAGCCACAAAGTGCATGTCATCAGGAAACACTACGCCCCTTCTTGCTGTTATTTAAAGGATGGATGCTGTTCTTCTGCTCCCCAAAAATTAGGAAGTGAGGAGGGAAAAAGGAGAAACCAAGAAACATGCGTTATCTATTGAATCAATTAGACAGAGAAAGTCATCATCTCTCGTAAAAGGACTTAAGCCATTAAGATGAAGTCCCTATCTTTCAATAACACCATCAGACTGTTTCCAAGCACCAACTGGGGATCAAGAAAAAGGAATATCATATTTCCTAAGTCTATTCTTATCTCTCCAGCTGCCATGCCAAAGGCTATTGAGGTGGAATGAAAGCAGAGTTTCAATCATCAACAAAACGCTGCAGCTCACGGACAGAGTCGCTCAAACAGGTACAAGTCCCACAGGCTTTGTGGGATCCACATATCAAAACACAGATGTAAGATTGTGCCATCCTCAGCAGCTCACCTGCAGGGCTCTGTGGCTCTTGGGAACAGAAGCTATCAAGAGAAGAACAACTCATTTCATTGTGCTATACAAGCCTTTGTTTTGGGGAATATAGCAAAAACCAAACACGAACGGAACATGTGCCACTGAGCCTTGTGCCTTGTCTAGTGCAGTAAGAATAGAAAGTCCCTTACATTTACCAATAAAAACAGACAAGTAACATAAGTAAGTAACCCCAAATGTTATTTTCCAACATCAACAGGTAACGTTTCCCATTTAAGGGGAGTTATCACCTTAAAGATAAATACAAAATGTTTTTGAAACTGTAAAAACTCAATGTTGGTGGCTTTACTGCAAACGGACGTTCTGATTGCTCAGTTCACTCAGAAGATGGTGCTGAACAGATCATTACTGGGAGCTGTGTTCAGACATATTATTTTGACCCTATTATCCCTTCCCTATTATTTTTTGGGGGAAAACAACCTAACATTTGATATCATCCTTTCCTCTAACTGCTCCTCAACCCTGTGTCAGGTTTTAACCTCCAACAGTCTTTCTCTTGTTCTCTTGTCTCTTCCCTGTGACTGCCAATGCACTGCCAGACCATTTAACCTTCTCATACCCCGAGTCAGGACCTATCACAGCCTATGGAAACAAACTACAAACAAAAATAATCATTTATTTGCAAGGGCAGGGTTTGCCCTTTCCCTGCATCTGGCTTTTTCCTGGAAGAAAGCAAGGTAGGACTTACTTCTCAGTATCATTTCTGAATATCAAATATAAATGAAGTCCTGCAATACCATCCTGTGTGAAAGCAAAAGCTCCACCAGTGGGATAAAAAAATAAATTATAAAAAATTATATATATTATATATATTATATATAAGTTATAAAAAATAAAATATTATCTAGTTTAATAAAAACTTTGTATTATTTCTGTTTATTTAAAGCAAGACTCATTACAAACAACATAAAACAGGACCACTTCACCACTTACTGATGACATACAAATGTGTAGGAGTTTGGTACTTCCCTCCCTGCTAAGAAAACACAATGACAAAAGAAAATAATGGGCTGAAAAAAAAGTGGAACTGCTCATCACTGAACTATTTAGAAAACAACAACTCTCTTTCAATTGATGTCATTCATTGGGTGCTGTAAGGAAAACCAAGGAGGTAGCGCTGCTTTCTTCATTCAGTACATTTCTGAAAGCCTTTACTATGAAAATTTTGTATAATTATAGCAGAAATAGGTTATTTTGCAGTCCTACCACCACATATGAAAATCAGGAAATACCACATGTTTTCTTGTCTATCATTTCAGTTAGCCCTTTCTAGAAGGCATACAACTTCAGACAGTAGGGAGGTCTCTTCCTTCGAGTCCGTAAAGATCGCTACAAGTTCCCCCACCCAGTGCCCTAAACAAAACATAAATGCCACCATCATCAGCCTTAACAAGCTCTAAATTGCAAAGTATATTAACAGAATGACCTTCTCCAGTAAGATTTTCATTAGCAAACTAGGACAGAAAACAGCAAGTAGCACCACTTAGCCAATTCTAATAGATTATCTACATCATCCTTTATGACATCAGTTGATAATCAGAGCAAGAAATTGAGCAATTTGGGTTCCTGTACAAGCCATCATAATGCACAAAGTTAACCACTTTTTTTTTTAATCCTGTATTACCTAGAAAGTATTACCAGACAGGCTTGCAAGTTTGGCTGCTGCAGAAATTTTGCCTGCAAAGCTGCAAGAAACCCAACCTCAGCATGTCATAATTCCACATGGAAATGCACCGTGCCAGGTTATTTCTGCTAAAGGTTAGAAAATTTGACACCGACATGACCACAACACTAGTGAATGAGGACAGCTGGAAGCACAGCACGTGCCCATTTCCCAAAGAGGCCAGCAGAACATCCATACCACTGAAGTAAAGCCTCCAAGCATCTGTCTTCGGCCAATGGATAAGTGCTGAATATAGCAAACACCTACCTGCCACATCCTTATGCTAAAGTTTCCTTTCTATTTTTTTTACCAATCAAAACTTCTCAAAGAGACTCCAGATGTTCACTGCTGTATAAGCCACACAAAAAAAAACTAAGGCAGTAGGGATGTGCCCCCAGCTCTGCCCTGCACTCTCAACCTGCCAGGCTTCTTTGGCAAAGGAAGAGGATGATGCTAGGGATACTTATGCTGTGAGAGACAGTGAGGAGCACTATTCTTGATTTCCATTAGTGATCCATTTATGAAAATGGGATGAATACACCTGAAACATGAAGAATGTGATCCTTTAATTTTAACTGATAAGTCCAAAATGCTTTAGAAAGATTTTTCGTAACCTTGGATCAAAACTGATCTGTTCCAATATGAAAAGCAAAAAGGAAGATACTGTGCAGTGTTCAAATAGGTTTCTTTGTCAGAAGGTAGAGGAACAATCAGCACAATCAAATAGAATACAGAAATATATTCTAACAATTCAATGCTTACCGCTTATCCCTGTTGCACAGAATAGCCAACACTGAACTGCTTCTACTTAAGAAGAACACATATTTTGCTATAAACTTGCAGGGTGAAAATGTGATAATAGTCAAGTCCTAAGATCTATTTGCCTACTGGAGAATCAGTTGAAAAGCTCTCGTTTGCTTGTCCGTTTCAACAGAAAGCAGACATACCCTGTGGAAGAAAGTCTTGCAAGCAAACACACTACATGAATAAAAACAACACTCTCAAACACTTGTCCATGGATAAAAAGTCAAAATATACCTACAGCATATCAAAATCCATAGAGTTCATTCAGATCTCCAAAGAAGCACATCTACAAGAAGGACAGGTAAAGTCCTGTCTGTTAATGCATCAGTAAGCAACCCAAAACATCCATGCAGTACTGGAAAGCAACAGAAACACTACCTGCACATTTTGTCCTTGTTGTGAGTGGTGGTCCAGGTGGTCCCGTGCCTCCTTCTCCAGGGCGAGTCAGTAGCACTCTGATCTCATACTCCACATCTGGATCCAGATGCCACAGTTTGTAATTGGGAGAGTCCACAATGTGGGTTTCTGCCCAGTTCCCAGTGGTCGTTCGATACTCCACCTCTTTCAGTATGATGGGCCCGTCTCCGATGATGGAGTTGGCGTTGGGTTTGATCCACAGGTAGGTGGCTCCAACAGCCAGCAGCTCAGGAGGAGCAATAGGAGTTGGGGGTTCTGTAGACAAAAAGAAATCATGAGAGGCATGAGGCCTTCCACTATGTACCTGTAAAGCAAGTCTGCCCCCAATCCATTGTTAGTTATTGAGTTTTTCCTGTTATTTACCAAATCTTTCATTTGGAATATTCTTTTTATGAAAGTATTTATTGCTTTACAGAAATAAAACAATAAAAGGCACTATATTTGTTTTGAAGTTATTGCCCCTTGCACTGCTGTATTAATGCAACTGGTAGCATTACCAATGCAGAAACACCACTTCAAAAAATACAGTGCTTACAAAGCAACTTCTGCTGAAAATATAAAGCACAACAGTCATACATTTAAAAGAACAGAAGGTTTGTACTTATTTCCTCCTTTACACATACACATACTGGCAGTCAATAGAACATAGGAGGAGGAAAAGAAGTCTTAAATAACACAGATTGAGCAGACCTGTGTAGTGCTTAAAATGACACAACTAGCAAAGAGCAGAAAACTCAAATCATTTGTTCATTCTGAAGTTTTATAGAGGCAAACATACATGAAAAATAGGACAGATTTGCAGTGAAAGCACCGGCTATTTGTCTGAGAAGGTACTGCAGTTACAAACACTGGGGATCTTTCAGTGGTCCTGCACTCCAGGCACCACTAAAACTGACTGCGAACTTTGATAGCTCAGAGCTAAGAAAAACAAAGGCACCAAGGATTGACTGTGAACTTGCTTAATTTCATGAGCAGAAGTACCCAAATAAAGTCTGTGTGAGACTTGGAAGAGTGCCCAGATGTCTGAGAAGCATCACGAGGAACTCAGCCACTGAATATAACCTCTGTGATAGAAGAGCAAAGACAAGCACCGATATCTCAAGCAGCACCCTGTGACAAAAGCTACTGATGGTCTCCTGAGCCCTGCCTGCCTGATCATCCCCCTCTGTTGGAAATAACACCTGGGTATTGGAAGCCACATGAATAGCATATGCTTTGTGGTTTTGAAAACCCGAGCTGAACTGTGCAAGATTATGAGCAATTTCATTAATTTCATTTAGCTTTTGCTCTGCCACACTCTAATGCGGTTTGCCTTCAGCCCAGAGGACACAAAACCTATTCTCTTGTGAAAACAAAGCAACAAAAAGGACGTTTCTCTCTGAGAAAAAAAGAAACCTATGAATGTTACATCACGACATTAATTTTAGAGCCCTATGGGAATTACTCTGCAACTCCCACAGCTGATTCCTCACTGAGCACAGAAAACAGCAAGAGGGCAGAACCATGGGAATGGGGAAGAAAGGAGATGGAGCAACACGGGATGGAGGACCAGAGCACTTTCCCCTCTGGAGAAGTTTTGCAGGTTAACATCTGCTGAGTGAAGAGAAACAAATATACATAAACCACTGTAAATACAAAAGTACCAACTAAAACGTTTCCTAATTCACCTCCTCTGGCTATCTAATCACAACCAGCTATGCAGTAAAGTTATTTCTCTAAAAATAAAATAATTAGTTTTCAAGAAATGCATGTTGATACATTATCATTAAAAATCACATCATTATAAATCTTAAGTTGTTTATTGCTTGTTTCTTGGTGCAAGAGCATTAAAAGATGGACTCACTGATTTTTATTCCCAGTGCAAAAAATGACATCTTGCAAAGTCACATTACAGCTGAGCACAAGACAAATGAAATATTAAGCATCATTCTCCTGGGCTGGTGATGCTTCAACAACAGCATGATCCAGGTTACTCTGGGATTTGATTGCCAGTTAGAACAGATTTATGGGCCTGAGTTTAACTAATAGAACAGTTTGTCCTGCTAACCAGACATTAAAGTCTTGTCTAGCAAGTTTAGAAACTAATATTGCCAAAGCAATTTAAATTAAGACGGCATCCAGCATTACTTCACTGCCTACTTCAGGACAAATCTAAACCACCTCCCCTCCACCTCTGCCAAAACAGGGTTTCCATTTTCATCTACCCCTTCATTTTTGTCTCTCTAATAACATTAGAGGAAGAGATGTTGCAGAATAATGGAATATTAGGAATTGAAACTGTTGTTCTCATTTTCCAAACGGAAGGAGCAAAGATGAGCAGATGTAATTGCAATTTTTCAAGACTCAGTAACACCTCACTGCACATAATGGGCTCTTTCCTACTGGACGGCAGGCTACTTTTCAATATCACTCTTTGCCAAACTATTGCAAGTGATCTTAACTAGTTATTCACTATTTAGCACAACTAGAACATAAACCAGGACCTTTTTTTGGCCATTATAACTAAACCCACTTGTCAGTTACAGATGACCAGCCTCATGCTAACAGCTTCCTTTTGTAATTAAAACCTTTCTGCAACCTCGATTAACAGGGAAACAGACTGGGTCTGTACACATGTAATTGCAATCAGCAGTATTTTAAGCCTCATTTGATCCATCCAGCCCATATTTTATATAGCAAGCTTTGTCCACCATGTTGCTCCCTTTCAGCCTTTATCCCTCTTCCTGCAGACACTGCAGGGAAGAGCACACCTGGAACTGGGCTGCTGCAACTGGGACGGCATCTAGCCTGAATGCCAGTCCCAGGATGGACACAAAAATGAGGGTTCAAGAAAAGAAAAGACATAGTACAAGCCCAAAATAGTTACTGAACATGCATAGATTTTACCCTGCACACAAAGTAGTTCCAATTATGCAGTCAGTGATGGAATTCAGGGTGTACTCTTCTGCCCTCCATAAGAAGAGAAATACTTCACATACAGCACCCATTTTACTCTCGGACAACTGCTTCTGGGTATCTCTACCCTACTACTGGAATACTTCTCTACATGACAATTCTAAGCAATTGCTTTAATTGAGCTCAAAGGGCTCCAAAATGAGGGAGAGAAATGAGGATGAACCGAGTGCTCCGTGACAAGGCACTGGATGCAGGATGGGTGAAAAAGCTTGAAATGAGAACAGAGTTTATGTTCTATACTTAGTTTTCCAGTTGTCTGTATAGTGCAGTGGTAAAACACTATAAAGTGGACCAAAAGATGGAGAAAGTCAATAGAAGTCTGCTAAGCTCTGTCCGTTGAGATCAGTCGCGAAGGAAAACAGTATTATAGAAGACAAATTATTTGTTGGAGACACCTTCAACACGCTACTTTTTTTCTCTCCCATAAAGATGATGTAAGAAAATGTTATGTTGGAAAAAATCAACAAGTCTGTTAGAAACGTGGCAGGAAGCAGCTGGTCCATCGGTCCTTGGTAGAGGTCTAAACAGTTCTGGAGCTTTTAATGCAGCTCCCAATAAAAACATGAAATGTTACAGATTTTGATTGCTGCAGTGAAAGAAACTACAGTTATCTTCATAGGAGGTGCTGGGTAATCCTTTAAGTAGTAGATCAGTAGATCATTGATGTGTAAGCAACTGTAAAATGTACTAGATTGACTATCATTCAAGTAAAAGGCATGTAGTTGTTCTCCCAGCAGTGTGACAAATACTCCCCAATCAGCAATGACTTTCATCTCGGAAATGCACCCAGAGGTACATTAAGATTATTTCACAGAGTGCTTTTTCTGAACTCTTTTTTTGCCAACTTCAGCCCAACTTACCTCTCACATCTAAAACCCCTGTGTGAAAAAGCAAGATGAGATTGCTGAAAACTAAGCAGCCTGTTCAAAAGCCAAATAGAACTGAGGGAAAAACTCCCTTTTGGCAGAAGCATAGGAGGAAGCAGACATGGCAAAAAATGTTTGAAAATACAGTTGCAAGAAACACACTCAGCCTAACTGGAACAGAGCTAAAGCCATTAATTTTATTATCCATTACTAAATACAAACAGAAACTGTTGATTATATTCCATATGGAGATGATCATAGAAGAGGTAATACCCACTAGGACAACCAATGAGCTATTTAAATGTTGCAGTGAATGTCACTTGCATTAATTCTGTCTGAAAGTTTGTATCATCTTTAAGAAAAAAGAGAGGTGATTCCTGAACAAGCCCTTGCTTATCGCCTATTCTAAACCACTGCAATCCCAGATGGAAAGCAATAATCCCCTCACTAAGAAAAAGACCTGAGCACGAAGCTGGAAAGGAGCACAGCTGAGATCTTGCTATATCAATCCTTGTGAAAGAAGGCTGAAGTTCCATCACCATGACATCCCTGATCTGTCCAGAGGAAAAGGGCACTCTCTACTAAGAGACCTTTAGAAAACCTCCATTGTTCTCCCAGGCACCAGAAAGGAACTGCCAAAGAAGCTGTCTCAAATTGAGACATGAAAACAGGAGAATGTTGAGGGGTTTTTTTGTTTGTTGCTTTGCTCTAAATCAGAGCTTCTGATTTCTATAATAAAGTAAAAAACGCTCTATGCCAAATTGGCACACTGCCGATGTTATTTTTTGGGGTTGCTGTTGCAATTAGATGGCTGTTTTTTGCTTTTTGGTGTTTTGAGACTTCATGCAAGTATCATGACAGAAGGGAATTCTGTGAACAGCTTACATCAATTACAAAAGATTCAAGAAAATTAATTGGCAAAACTGAAGTCATGGAACATTGCTGCTTTTTAAACAGGGATAGAAGAGACCGATCTGAGAGTAAAACCAAAGGGAAAGTAGCTGATTGCTTTACAGAGAGTTAGTTAATACTGGATACTTTTTCTTGCCCTGCTTCCATAGACAGCTATATAAATGGGAACACAACATCAGCTCAACCTGATCAGCTCAAAGGTCTGTCACGCTCAAAAACCAGTTCCAAGTCTACTTCTAGCAAAGCATAAGAACAGAAGAGTTACATGTTGATTTTCTACAGCACATTGTGCTACGTAAGGACTTCCCAAGCTCCCTAAAAGAGTCTCCCAGTATCTGTATCATCCCAAGTAGTTTCACAGGACAAACCTCCAGCTGACCAGAGTCTCCACCTGAACTTAAAAATGCACCAAATGCAAGAACTCAGCTTAGAAATGTCAATAGCCGATTGAATACTGAAACATCAGAACTGTTTTCACTGTCTACTGTGATACAATTCATAAGAGAAAGGCATTAGAGAAAAATCAACCCTAAAACAGCCAGATAAAAATGTTGTTTATTTGAAAATTCATTCAGAATTCAGAATAGTAACTGTTCGTAACACTAATCGTATGACCTGATAAAATGTACAACCAAGGAGACCAGGAACCTGCATTTGCATGTTGGCCAAGAGATGATTTAAGATAAAAAAGAACCCCTATTGTTACAAGGCTGCCTGAGCCATCCAGTCTATACCTGTCACAGTGCTTGATATCCTGTAACATCAGTAGTACATGTCCTGTCTGTAGCCAGAAATCCCAAAGAGCAGCAAGACAGCTGCAGCCTGCCCAGACCCACATGCACACAGCCAAGAGCACAGGCTCCAACTACAAGCTCAACTACAGTGCTTTTCATTCTTTGGCGGTTAAAGAGCTGGGGATGGGGAGTTGCTATTTGCTGGACAAGCAGGGTTTGTGTTTCCAAACCTGATATTGCTTATTCCCCTACTAATAGGAACTGTAACCACCATTTTCTCACAGCATCCTCACTGAGCAGGTGAAACGGGTAAAGATGAGGCCAGAAGACAAATGTCAAGTTTCTTCAGAACCCTTTTTCTTCTAATAAAACAAAAACTGCAGAACAGAACATAATTGTGTGGTTTTTTGGCACAACAGCCACAAACAGTGGCTACTGAGAATGTACATAATTAAATTTACATTTAAGAATGCAAACCCAGCTGTTTTAAGAAATGAAGTGGCAACACATTGAAGTGCCACTGTTGGGATTTTTCGTACCTCTGTCCTTGAAGATAAATCTGTCACCTTAGCACAGCTGTGTTACACACCTTGTTTGTAATGACAGCTTCAAGCCAGTCATGTAAATGTCTGAACAGCATCTGTGTGACTCCTTCTACTTTTACACCCCTGTAATGAGCATTTTAAGCTCTGAATCATGGTATTTATATTGCTTATTAAGAGCACGTTACTGTTATAAATGCAGCCATTGAATTTTGCTTTCCAGTGACTGTCTGAACTTCCAGTTCCATTAACTGCACAAAGAAACAGCATGAGGATTTGACGAAATTTAGCATGAGACCATTTCACTGCACTGACAGACACGGTACTAATAGCTCTTTTGTCTATAAGAGAGACATTCAAATCAGTCTCTCGGTAATGCAATAGGCTGACAGCAATGGCATATGTCAACTGTGTTGGAAGAAATGTGCCAGTGGCGTTAATAAAGTGATTCATTAATTCACCTGCATGGGTAAATTGCACCAGTCTGCCTACTCTCAAAGAAAAGTGCCCAGAACCAGCTCTAAAATCAATAATTCTGAATATTTAATTACAGCAAAAATCCATGGAAGAGAGAGAAGACAATGCCGGGTTTCTGCAGTCTACAGAACAAAGATTCATACATCCTAAGGATGCAAAAGCCTTTCTTGCGAGAAGCTGGTTTTGTATCCCATTATCCCATTTGTATCCCAACACAGCAGTCCCAACCTGTAATCACCACCCTTACAAACATTTCACTTCTCACCCTCCACAAGCACTCCTGCACTGCAGGCAGAGGCCCAACGGGTTGTGCAGGTGTCTCGTTGGCCCTCTTGAGATCAACACTGCAGCCATTCCTGGGAACTATCAGAGGACTTTTATGTGCTTAACAATCAAAGACTGACAGAAAGAATGGGAACTTGGCAGGCTGGTACTTAGCTAAAGATCCAGGACACTGGAGTAGTAACTGGGGAGATGCAATTAGATGCTGCCATATTGTTTAATGCATTAGCAAATTAATGTCAGTCCTTTCCATGTGATACTCCTTCCAATGCAGAATTTACTAGCACACAGTAAGTAGCTTCAGTACAGTATGATACAGACCACACGTCATAGCACGTCATCTGCTTCTCACTTTTGCTTTCACAGCTAATATCTCTGCCTGCAAGGGACTGGACACAACATCATGATTTGATCAACTGTCTCCTGTCTTACAACAAAAAGGTCACCTACAAATATTAGGCAATGTCCAATGTCCACCACATCATGAGGCAGGAATTCCTTCCCAAAAACTGAAGTTGTAGAAGACTCAGTCAAAAGTACTGGCATCAATGTCATGGGGAAGCAGAAGGAGCAGATACAGTGCAGTTCTATGTGACAGATTAAGCTAGGAAATGCTTTAGTTTCCAAAAGCATAAGAAACAAAAGGTTGCTGGTATTTACAGTGGGAAAGGTGGAAAGTGGGAGGTTTTGTGTAGAAATGGAATTGCAAGTTGACAGCAAGGCAATCACAGCGATCTGGCTGAGAAGGACAGAAGTGAAAGCTGAAAAGGCACAAGTACAGGAGATCATACAGAGAATAAAAAGCAGTAAAACAAAGCCCGTATGTAGAAGGAGCAGGGGAGAAAACATATGCGATCCAGAATGGTGTCAAAGAACTAAACAAAGTGGTCAAAAAAACTCAATGCAATGGCAATAAAACAAGAGCAGAGCAGATCTCTGGGGATGGTAACTGTAATCACAGAAAGAAAAAAGAAGCTATTGGAGCAAGATAACCAATATTTGACAAGATGCTCATCTTCTGACACTCCCAAAGAGCTAATAGTCAAAAAGTATGGAATTATATCCTTTACATCTCACAGCAGGGTAGGTGTAGTACTTTTGTTCTAAAGAACTTGCAGCCTGATGAGAATGAAGAACACACTCTCTATACATTTCCCCCTTAAAAAGCAGTGGAAATACTCCTCAGTGATTTGAATATGTCTGTTCTAAATTAAGCAACAGAGCTGCCTGGGTTTAAAGAGGGGAATGCAATGAAGTTTGTTAAGAGGTAAGATAATTCAGAAAACTTCTTGAAACCTTTTTGAAAGCACTGCAGTCACCAGATAAGACAGGTGGAACAAACCCTACTTAACAAAGTTTATCTCTATCAGTATCATCCTATTAAACAGAGATTTATGAACTTACCCTGAGACCAGAAAGAGTTGGTACAGTCCATCACCTCCTACCAACTCTTCTCCTAATTGTGTTATAGGTTAAAGGAGTGGGGCACGGATACTGATTGGGAACTACCATAGCATGCTATTTCATTAGCCTTTCATACTGTTTGTCTCTCAGAAGCTTAATCTGAATCCCACCAGAGCCTCCAAGGATGCTTTCATTCTCTAATAAAGAAGAAAATAGCATCGGATTAGTTGAACAGTATCTCATTTCCCAGCGTAAATTAAGTGAATTAGATGGAAGACTGCTCTAATTGTAAAGCTTATTACAAGAACCCACATAGATTAGAACTGAATGCTTCTCTTTGAGTCATCATTTGTAGTGTAAAAGAGGGAAAAAAGAAGGTGATTGTAGACTCTCCCATGGCTCCCTAATGGCTCAGTACTGACGAGCCACAACGGTATCAAAAGAATCAAAAACCTCCACTACTGTAGCAAGACACACTCATAAGTATTGTGCTCTCAGAGTGCTGGAAGGCAACCTTTCTTTACACAGATAGGAGTGCACAGGCAGTCTCCAGCTAATCTATGCGAGCATCAAGCTCCCCAGGGTTGCGAGTAATGGCCATTTAACTCATTTTTAATGTTTGTGTGATCTTCTCAACCACAGAATAGCTACACAATGACATCATGACAAGAGAAACAGCATCATGCTCCTTGTTGCTTATGGAATGACACTATTATGGAATACCATTCTTGTTACAGACATCTTTCACGAGAGACTCAACGCAACACACTCCTATGTGTTAAGAACTTACATATCCATGAACTGATGGCAATACTCTAAAATTTAATGTGTAGCTTCTATATATTCAAGCTTGTACTAATCATCTCAAGTTCCCTCTATAGTCAATGGAGAGAAATGGACAATTTCAGACAATGTTCAAGGTAACTTTCATATCCAAGACAGATGAAGTCTCCTTTCTTATGGCTGCAACTACTCTGTACAAAGATACTGAAAACTGCATCCACATCCCATTCAAAAACAAGGAATTCTCAACAGCCAGTAGTCAGGGCCAGCTTTAGCTCTATCTCATGCTTCTAACTCTGGGCGCTACTTAAGCTCATATATCATGTGTTATTAAATCTATTTCAGCTTTCTGCATGAACAAGCTGCTAATCTCCCACAGGGACTGCAAATGTAAATTCAACAAGCACAAAAAAGTAGAAAGGCAGTAGTAGTAGTAAACACATAAACCGTGAAACATGTAATTTCAGGTCAACTCAAGTTCAAGCAGCTTCATCAGTTGCTATGCTACTAGCTTATGATGATGGGAAAGGATGGAGACAACAAGATTTTATAGGTTCTTCTAGAGAGGCTATTTAGCAACTCCGGCTTTCTGGCACATCTCTGTCTGCAGAATGAAGGATTGTCTGTCTCTAAGCTGCTGAAATGGCAAGTGACTGGTGGTATTGACTACTATGAGCAGCATGGAACAGTTTGTCCAGATTGATTAAGTAGTTTAATCCATAGCATCCTGCTAGGTTTGCAGGAAAAGCCTCAGGCAGGATTTTTCATTTCGTTTAAGGCAAATTGGGGAATTAAAACATCCCACTGCCCTTTACCATCAGCCACCTCTGAAAAGTATGTGAAAGATACTCATGCAAAGTGTAAAAAAGTCCAAGTGTGTGCTAATAGCACACCATGAAGCTCCATTTTGACATCCAGATCATAAAGGGATCTCTTCCACCCTTAGCTTATATGCCAGACTCTTGTACATGCTTCATACCAGCCAGAAAGAAATAAATCTGCCTATTACACCAAGAAATACTCCCCAAAGTGGTTATTTGTATTAGTACTTATGATTTCCAATGTGTGTTGTTGTTGTTTTTTTTTCCATGAAGAACAAACTTCCTACTTCTGAATGTACCTAACAGAACACCTGAGAGTCGAACCCCAAATACACTCCAACAAGATAAGGAATTCTTCAAAAAACCACTTTCACTGTCTGGTCCAATTAATCTTAATGTAAGTTGAATGGGGCTTCAGACCAAGACCTTCTCCTTGCTGAAATGTTACAGTCCAAAAAGTGCCTGACAATATCTGTACAGCCCTAAAAGCCCCGTTATTTCAGAGATGATACAAACTGCACTCAATTTGTTTTCTATGTACCTGCTACTTATGTTAATCATGTGAATAAAACAAAGAATTTCTTGAAGAAGGGCTTGGTTTGTGGCATGGGGACCCATGAACACTGAAACCTATCATAGGTGTACAGCTCTAATGGAGCACTGCACTTGGGAAACTGCGCCTGTTGACACCGGGATTTTCAGGCCTGATAAATCCCCATTTTATTTAAAAAGTCTCACCCTGTATCATAAACTTCCCCCTGAAAAAGTATAAAAGAGGCATTTCAAAATCTCTTTTGTGTATGAAAGAATCTATTTTGTAGCCATTAAAGAAAAGAGATTGAAGGTCTAAGACAGCAATCTACAGTGGTGAACAATGAATGACATTTCTACCCAACTATTCTTAGAGCTACCAACTGAGTGAGCAGCCAATCGCAGAGAAATTACAGGGGATGAGAAGTGAGAGCTGGTAATTTCCTCAGCTGCAGCACAATGGAGAAAATGTCCCAAACACAGAGTGCAGCTCCCTAACCAAGAGGCCAGACCACATCAATAAATCTAATAGTCCAACTAAGTGAAGGCTGGTAGGATATTTCCTTTAGACTTGAAGACCAGCAGAAATCCAAGATCCCAAAAAAGATGCTGCCATTTTACTGGTTTGGGTGTGCTTTGGCTTTTTGTCAAGCAGTCTCCCAGTATTCCCAAGGATGTCTGTAATTAGTTAATAAACTCTTTCAGTAAGTACATGTTCACTGCTTGTCCTGTTGTCACTGAGGGAGTTAGTTTGAAACAAGATCTCCTATAACCAGACAAACCTGGAAGCTTATTTGGGCATGGCTCCTGGAATACAGACTGTAACTGTAGAAGAGCTGAAGCAGGTTTTGATGTAGTGTACTGTATCTAGAAGTCAATGCAAAATTAGTATTAAGACAACTTGTTTCCTCCACAGACAAGATCTTGTACTTGAGCTTATGCAGCAGAACCCTGTCCTTCTGGAGAAGATGCTATTTCTCATTCACGTCGCATCAAGTTTCACACACTTTCTGCATGACCTCAAATCAACTTCCTCCAAATAAAATCTCCTTCATAAAAGTGTGTGTTCCAATGATATAAATGATAGACTAAAATGATTTATGGAGGAACTAATGGATGGAATATTCACTTTGCTACAAATCTTACCTAAACAGAATCTGCAGGTGTCTGAGAACCATCTGCATATAAGACTCATCAGATTATTAGTAGTTTGTTCACTGAAGGACACTTTTCTGTCCAGAGTTTTCTGCTTAAAAGTACATTATTACTCCACCTACCCATGCAAATTGAACCTGGGCAATCCTGAGCAGGTTCAGAATCTATCTGAATGTACTGATGTAATGAGCTGAGTGCTCCCCAAATGGTTTAGTTCCCTACAGACAAACATTCAGCGAAGTCTAAAAACAGAAGGGAAAATCTGTTAAGACATGCAAAGACAGCCTTGAAAACAAACAAAAACCCACAACAACCGAACACTACAATATCAAGAACAGTACAAAGGATTCAGGTCACAGCGACTCATCCTTTCAAGATGATGTGCTGTGGTACACAGGCTTTGATATACAATCTGTCAGCTTCTAATAGCAACACTCCCTAAGCATGGCCATCAAACAGGTCAAGAATCATCAAGAAAGAGCAGTTCACACATGCCTTCTGGCTGAAACAAAATCTGATTAAACACTACATTATTCCAAAGTGTGATTTGAGACCATTGCTGACAGAGAGGAGTGGATTGCACATGTTTACATGACTACACACCTGCACACGTTTGCACTGCCATACTATCTGTGTTATGGTGATAAGCACTGCACAGATAAAACTCTACACCAGGCTCATACCTGTACACACAGACAGGAGAACAGGAGCAGCACTGACTCCCAGCAGGAAGACTGGCTGGAACCTTTTTGCACCATCATCCTGTTACCAAGTACTTTGTAATCACAACAACAAAATTGAGAGCTGCCAATTACCTTAATAGCTAATACGTAATTAGCAGCAGCCTGAACAATGTGTCATCCTGTGAATGTGAAGAATCAGCAACTAAAATGCAAAATGACCAACATACTATTCAGTATGAAAAAGTGTTATGCCTAGCTTAGATGAAAATGATGACTGGAAAAAAATATGTTTTCCTCAGTAAGGGACGTTTATCACTTTGTACAAGGTCTGTACTTCTTAACTCAGTGGAGAAGTCATTAATTTAGATCCATTTGAGTCACTGATGGAAAAACAGGTTTGATTAAAAAAGCCACAGAATTTAGAAAGGTAGGCTGTGAACTCTCAAGCTGTCATTCACATTGAAGCAACACAGCAAAGGCCATATGTTGATTATTTCAGCCTTTGGTACGTACATAAAATTGAGTTAGGGTACATAAGGGGTTTCTTTTTGCCCATTACTTTGTACGTGTGGAACTCCTGCTGATGCAGATCAATGGAGAACTTTAAGCAGACAAGTCCTCCATAAGCTGTCATTTACATAATCATGAACATCTGTGCTAAAAAAGTCAGCAATTTTCTCATTATGTAATTATGAGGCACTGGGTCAAAATTCACTTTTATTACTGTCAGTAATACCTGCCATGTACCTGCTGAAACTCTCAGATTCTTAATGCCTCTCAACATGAAGCAGCATTGCACTATGCCACTGAAACACAGGTACTGTAACAAAGAGCAGCAACAGAAAACATTTAGAACTGTCCTGTTATTATATGAATGGATAAGACCTGATTAAGAGTTCAGTTTCCTACTTTCTATCTGCACAAGCAGAAACCTAGTGTCCAAACAAACTGCGGGTAATACCTGATGAGATCTCCCTCCACTGCAATAGAAAACCCTCTATTTCTTAGACTAGTGTCTAATCACAAGTGAATTGCTGCAGATAATCATGCACCTTAGAGGAGCTAGAGTAAAACACTACAGGTCAAATCTTACCCAAAGTACTTGCACAGCAAAATCTACTGCTTTGTAAGCGCCGGTTAGATTGCATTCCTCAGAGTTCTTTTCAAAGCATACCCCTAAAAACACCTCCTGGTTGAGAACAGGAAGATATGGATTATGGTATAATATTTGGCTTTAACGAACAGCATCTGATCCTCTCACTTGTTAAATATTCATCAGCATAACTCCTTGCAGAATTGGCTGATTATTTAAGAAACACAAAGATTACTTGGCTCTGTGCCTAATTCTTCCCTAGTTTACTCTGGTACAAATGCAAAATAAATGGAGTTACCACTGTGAGGTAAATAAGCCAAGTTCCTGCTCTTTTGTCCCCAAGTAATCTGAAATATTGATAAATTCTTACCCTTCATAGGCAAGCTGGTAAGAAGATAAGCACCAGAGGGAACTATTTTCTAGCAGTATCTGTGCTGTGCCTGCTCTGAACCCATTTGTTGCTTAGTAGGACCCTGGCACAGCTCCACAGCCCAACAAACATGATTAAAAATGATTTGATGAACTTAGTCTGTTGAACAGGTGGCTATAATGAGCCTGGAGAGATACGAAAACCACTGTCAGCTACGTAGAAAGAGTTGATGCTTTCTAGAAATGTTTCAACACCAACAGATCTACGAATGTGAGCACAGATAAATGTTGAACACCCCGCTGGTTGTCAGAAACTGTGATGACCAAGTGTTGAAAGTGAAGTCAAGAGAAAAGAAGCCATTGCACAGCTTCCTTTACTTTTTGCTCCAGCATGAATTAATGAGTAAGTCCTGGGGTGCTGGGAAATAGGAGATTATAAGAGAGTTTGACAGGAAAGGGTGGAAAGGATGCTACTTGGAGACAGTGGTTGCAAGCAAGGCAGTGGAGTGAAGCCGGCCCCTGAGGGTCTGGCTCAGCTCCCCAGCAAGCACAGGGAGAAGCAGAGCCAGCAGCTTGGAGTCAAAATAGGCCATGCCAACTGGATAAGAAGTGACTGGAGACAAAGGAAGTGGATGGGGAGCTACTCAAACCACTAGGCACGCACTGACAACATCCAGAACTGGCATCTCTGGGGCACTAAGATAAAATACAAGAGTCTAAAATAGAGTTGTCAGTAGATTTTTAGTTTTAAGATCACATAAAACTCCAATTTTAAGAACTAGGCAATAATTTTATAAAAGGAAATAACTGTGGCAGTCAAATCTATCTGGAGTTTCTGAGAAGCTATGTTCATTTGTAGGTATTGGAAACCCTAGATAAAGTATTATAGTATATAACTTCCAGGAAAGTTAGTTATAATTCAGAAAAAAAAGTAAACCGGGACTGATGGAACAGATACAGAACCAGACCCAGAACTGTAAGCAACCTTCTGGAATAAGCTCAATTACAAGTTGACTTGATTAATAAAAGTGAGAGAAGAAAAACGAACAGCGTTGATGAATCTGCCGCTTTCAGATTCAGCAAAATTTATTTCACAGGTTTTCCACAAGGAATTGGATTTTTAATATGTTTTGTCCATGCCTTCAGCTCCTGCTGGTGATCTTGACAGCGGCATTTTAATTTATTTGGATAACTGTTATTGAAACTTATTCAAGTAAAACACAGAACACAGTGAATCCATGCAATGATTTAGGACCATTATATATACATCTGTCACAAGCTGCCAGTGTGAATGTGATCTGCTGGGCAATCACTTCATTGGTAATAAAATTCGTGGCTGTATTTTCTTGGGATCTACCAATATTCACTGCATAAAAGCAGCAGGGCAGAAAAACTGAGATAAATTCATGTGGAAAGCGCAAGCATCAGATGAGAAGATAACAACAGTCTACTTCCTCTGATGGTGTTGGAAATGTATTATAACTGGGAATGTAACTCATCTCTGCACATGCATTAAAAAACTCCCAATGATGCACAGGAAGATGATAACCTGATACTATGAGGATTACAGGGAGGGACTAGCAGTCCACACATGCACTTCTTTCTTTTTATAGGGTTCTTAGGAGCTCGTTTGGAATTTACCGTGCATGTAAATGCCAAATGAATTTCAAGTACTGTGTTAGCTGCCAATCCATTACACAACCAATGCAATTTTCACTTACAACTCTTAACTGCCTGTGGTACCAATTCTGGATTCTAGTCCTCACAATTCATTGCTTAATATTTAGACAATCTTGTTATCTCATGGAAATCACAGTCCTGATATTTCATACCTTCTCCTAAACAAAGGTGTACTTACAACAGAACATTGCCCACTGTTTTATAAAGAGAACGAGCACACAGGAAGATGTAAATAAGCTCTGCTCCATAGCAAAGGATTTCTACAGCTAAATGACTTTTAAAGACAGTTATTAAATTTAACCACTACAGTTTAAGGTGCTTCTTTATAAGAGATTATCATAACATGTAAGAGCATGAGGGAAAAAAAAGCAGCACTGCCTCTCCCATCTAATTAGCTGCCATGACAGCCTCGTATTCTGCCACACCGGTATGGAAAATTGCAACTCCTTCCCCAGGAAATCCAGCACTCTGCATTTTGAGAGCTGTAGGGGTAACTGGACAGATCTACCTCAGTACTTCCTAAAAGGAATTTGCAAAAACACAGAGAAGACCTGCAGCTCCTGGAAAGCATTCAGGTTATAAAAATAAAAACAGAAATCTTATATTAGCTAACACAAGGGAAAAATAATCTCAACAAGACAAGCCTTACCAGTGTATGGTGTGCAAAAGCTTTCAGTAAGCTTTAATTTTATAAAGACAGCAGGCAACGTAACAGACCATGAAGAAAGCAGCACACGGTTGTTCCCATGGCCCACCCCCACAGGTATGCACAAATCTGGGCCAGAATGCAGCGCATAGGTTAAGATCCGCAATTAGCTAACTTGACCCACGTGGCCTTTTCAAGTATCTTTAAAGTGCTTTTTACTTGAATTGTGCCTTACAAATCCCTTCATTTATTTGATTCATTGAGTTCAATGCCTCCTTCACACTTCTGGTAACAGCAGTTATCTGGCTCTTCAATCAGTGTAATCCTTCGGGAGACCTCAGTTAACCACATGAAAGGAGGACAGGTATACGAAAGTGGAGAATTTGAAATTTCCATCTGATACAATTAATTACTCGGCTAGGTTAATTTACCACTGCCTTGCACCCAATTCCTTTCTTCAGAAATTGCAGCACAGATTTATGATGATCCTAATGATTCATATTAACCATACTTCAAAGACACAACGATGAAAATCTACCTACCTATTACCTCTGCAGGACAATGAGCTCCTGCAATAGAGCTCAGGTAGAAGAGCAGCAGTACTACCAGCTCATTTGCCTCTGGGCAGCCTATCTTGTTTTCAAATCACTGGAATTAAGAAAGTAAGAAAGATGTCCTAATGTGATATGAGCTAAAGGGAATTACTTCATTCTTCATTGCTCAGTTGAAAGTGCCTGGACATTAAAATTAGTTGTTTGTATAAGAGATCTCTCACTGAAAAGAAATTTATGTAGATAATAACAGCATATGCATCTCAGAAGCCGTTATGAAATAAATCTTAAGGCACTATTATCTTGTATGTAAACAAGAAAAAATGCCTAGCAGCTGCATGTGAGCAGGAATTAGTTGGCAGACCTGAGTTCCTTGTATTTCTTTCAGGATGTTGCTACAAATTATTAGTAGAACTACCCATAGAGTAATTTAACACAGAAGGTAAATGCAGTGACTCAACCAAGCACTTAAACAGACACCACAACTCTCCTATACAAAGCCTATTTCAAAGCAAACTTAACAAGTCATGTCAATAAAGGACTGAGAATCTTGATTAAGTAATGTTTGAACTCAACAGTTGAACACAATCATGGCTAGACAAGATACAGATGTATATGCTGATTAAAAAAAAGAAGCAGCAATACGGTTCATACTTGGAAAAATATCTTCTCATTACCTCCACTCTAAGATCATCTGTATTGCGGGATTTACAGGGTACACTGCTATTGCTTCATTTGTTGGAAGGAGCAGTGGCAAATGTGATCATGGATCATTTATGATTGCTCAAACGACAAGCCACTCAGGGAACAGTTAAGAAGAATTGCAAAGTGAATATGCAATACACTTACATTTACAGTCTCTTCTTTTTCCACCAACAGGACAGGATGGTGCACTAACACACAAAAATTCACTCTGTCAGACATAAATCTTTTGATGTGCTTTAGCTTAAAAATAAAATAAAAGTACATCAAGGAAGACCTGGTTTGTGCTATTCCTGCTTTCCTGGTCTTTATAGTTATTGGTTAATCCACATAAGCGCATCCACATTTAAACCAAATAGATCCAGCCCTAGTAAATAATTCATCCCACCTATATTAAACGCCACTGAATTCCTTTTGTCATACCAAGCTATCAAAAACAACAGGGATTCACTCTTGGGGCTCTATGAACTCTTCTTCCTCCTCTTCCCAAGGAAGTAGATGGTTCCTACCAACATAAAGCATTCAGGATTCAGTCATTGAAATATTCCCTGCTCAGTCACTTCACAGCTGGAGGCACGTACTTTATCCCCCAAGTTAGATGCTTCTCATCCTATAATCACCACCTACACATCCACTATATGGTGATATTTGTTCATCTGACAAGACACCTTTCCAAACAAAAAAGACCTGGTGCAAACCTTGAGTGCACCCATACAGAACCACAGAGGTGCAAAGAACTGGGCTTCTTTCATTTGTTCAACACATGGAACTTGGGACTGCCAGGTATGCTCCAGGATTCATGCCTGCTATAGGCAGTTTTAAGGCCAGCTTGTTTAATGGGTTATCTTTTCCAGTTATTTGCCAGAGCTCAGTACCTCTCGTAATGCAGTGTGAAGGTTTAGGGGGTTGTTTACTTCCATTAATAAGCTGAACAATAAACTGAACACATATTCAATTGATGAACCAGTGAGGTACAAAAGTATGCATTTGATATTGCAGCAACGGTTCCTTCTTAGTCTTTAAATGTAATGACAGGTCCTGTTACTGCAGTTGTTGTCATCACATCATTCTTTAAGTAATGGTTTTCCCAACGGCTGGATTGAGAGATCAGAATGTTTAGCCTTTAATATACATCACCAAATCTGGCAAGTACAGTAAAGGCAAATCTGGCAATCACAGTAAAGGAGCAGCTGTCAAAAACTGCACTATGCCAGCAATGTGAAGGAAAGCGTTAAAATGGTTTTCCTTTTTCAAAAGCACAGAGGAGTCTCCCAAACTCATTACCTAAGACTACGCATTCTAAAATACCAGCCCTATTGACCTTTCTTGTTAAAAACACACACACACAAAAATCCATGAAATAAAAAGGTGACTTCCACGCTGCAGAGGTGCCAAACAGAAAGCAAAGCTCCTAAGGAAGCTCTCAGAGTAAAGAAAACAGGGCTTATAATGAGGCAGCCTAAATCGCTTCTGAAGAACAGAGATGAGGAAGGAGGGATATAATTACCCATGATCTGTTATTTCCTTTAAAAGCCACATTACAATAAACACAGAGCTGACTGCATTTAAGTTCCAGTCCATCTCATCAAGGAAGTAAGATGCAAAGAAAGTTTAATACTTAGTAAGTATTAAATGAAAATTTCCAATGAATTGGAGTCATGCAGACCTACTTGCAATGGACTTGTTCTTACCCTGTCTGCAGCTCTTTGCCAATCAGCATGACACAGCCAGACAAAGTGACTGCAAACAACAGCGGTGGATAAGGGTAATTGGACAGGGAATTACTTTCTCATTTTTGCCTCTTTCGCTCCTATTTCTCCATAGTTTCATCCTCTCTCTGCCATATGTGTGGACACGGACAAAAAAAAATTGGTGTCCTATGGGGTTTATTACTGACAAAGAGTAGATGAAGTTAGGCAGATTACTACTTAATACACTGTATTTGAGTCTGTCATCCTTTCTGTCAGCACCAGGTACTAAGCATGAACATCCAGCTATCAAGCGTGTACCCTGCCCCAGTACCAGTTAGTTGTTGTCACAGTATATATATAACCATCCCTCCTATTTAGGCAATATGTCTGGAAAAAAGAAGGGGAGCCTTCTTCCAACTCAGTAAAGAAATCTATACTCCAAGGAAAGAAAGTCACAAACAACCACTTTGCTACGAAATCACAGGATGCTGTTTTCTTGTGACTAGAAGGATTGTGGTTGCCCCATATCTAGAAAAGCTAAGCAGACAAGAAAACACTGCAGTACTAAATGACACATTAAAGGCTTATTTCTCCATAGGCATCCATCTTCCTATTTCAATGACAGCTCACACACCTGTGCTCAGTGCCTCAGTCCCAATTACATCCGATGTTTGACTTCTCCTCTATTAGTCAGATGAGATTAACCACAACACAGATAGTGTGGGCCGCTCTCCACAAGCGTCAGAAATAGGCACACACATCCTAGGGAGATAAGACTAATATTTCTTTAGAAGCACCAGAACCTGAAAGGAGGAGGTCTTGAATGCTGAGCAATTATGTTTATCTTAAAGTGGACACTGCTACGTCATTCACTCCACCTTACACCTCTGTAAAGGAGGAATTTCACTCTCTTGTAAAGAACTTGTAAAGATCCGCACTATAAATATCTCTTTTTCTCTAATAATAGCAGAAGTTCTCACTGTCCAGTTGCACAACAGGAGGGAAAACTTATACTTTGCTGAATTTTAATATCTCATCTGCCCTTCAACTTCACTTGCTCCCAAACCTTCTCTAATCAAACTGAGTGCAGGCAGACAGAAAAAAAATTCTTTTCAGTTGAAATAGTGGCTACAGAAAGGGATTCCAACTGAAAAATTCACCCATCAAAACATTCTGCTTTCCTATGCATCTCTTTAAAGAGTCTTGCAAATGCCAATGGAAATGATGGGGCGTCTGATATTTTGACAGAAGCAAGAACGTCACTACGGTAAGAGCTGTCAGCAGGTATTTTATTTTCTCCCTGAAGAATCAGGCTACAGTTTAGGCATTACTTTTTTTTTTTTTTAAACTAAATATCTTTTATTCGTTATTTCCATTTCCAATGCAATCCCGAAAGATGGCATACTTTATTTCCCTGTGAACTAGATAGATTAGAGAATAACAGTGACAGCTTGTGAATAAAAGCACTACAACCATACAAGATTCAAGTCAGTGGCCAGCAGAGATGCACTAATTGCCTTGCCACTGGGATAACTGAGGGAAACTATTCTGTACACCAATGTTTTCCTTATTAATACACTCAGAAACATAACAATGCTTAGGTGTAACTATAAGTGAGCAAAATTATACAAAATATTATTATTTCATACACATTGACATAAATTGCATTAATAGGAAAAGATGGCTTTCTGGATGTATGTAAAAACTCATAAAACTCATTAGGCATGATGAGCAATACGTAGTCAGACAGGTGGGTGACATCAAGCACGCAGGGAGCAGAGTATGAGCAGCCATGTCCAATGGATGACTTTGGGGTCTTCCATCACACTAAACGAAGATGAGAAACCAGAGCCAATATGCCACCCAAACCTGGGAGTGGGCACAGGAAAACAGCCACAGGCTGTGAGGTAACTCAAACTCAGTGATGCTTATTTAGCTTACACAGAGTAAGAACTAAAATCCTTTCCCAAGGAAGTGCTTACACATGGCCTTGGTACAGCAGAAGAGAGAGGTCAAAGGAGATTTACTAGCACGGACTCCTCAGAAGATATTAATTGAGGAAGGGTTGAATCAGAAAGAGGAAATACAGGCTATTCCTTTATCAACAACAATACAATAGATGTTTGTGCTAATTGGTTTAATGGTACTTATTCAGAAATGCTTATTTAGTTATTAAAGAAACAAGAGGCACGTGAATAAGTATTGTTAGATGCCTTGAATACTGAAGAGAAGGCATTTTCTACGGCAGACGAATGAGAGAGTGAGTCAGATACTTATGTTCCCTTTCTAAAATAAAATTAGTAAGCTTTTAAAGGAACACACGGCTTCCAGATAACGGAAAAGGACGCATGATTATATCTGCAATTTACAACCAATGTAAAAGTGTTATTATTTTATTTCAGTGGGTACATGGCATTCCTTCCCATTTGTGTGGCCCACAATAGGGATCAACAAACACTTCCTTGGAGAGTGAAATAATTTCTGGAAAGGGTTTCCCAGATCTTGCAGGACATTCACAGCTCTAAAAGTTCTATCTGAAACAAGCCCCTGAAAGTCCTATCTGAAACAAATAGCAGCAGTATTTCCTGTAGGCTTTTTTTTCTCTCCTAAAAAGTCACAAAGAAAAAGCTGTTCTCAGTGATTTTTTTCTTTTCTACCATACAGCACCAAAATAAATCTTGTTACAACATTCCAGCTGATCTAATAAGAACTTTAACCTGCTTGAAACCAACACTCCCTAAGGCTGCATTTAAAGAACAGGAAAGACATTCTGTTGACTAATTATATTTGAAATTGTTTATTCAGTTGGAAAATAAAACACTAATTGCCTATAACTGATGTGAGCAGAGATATCCCAGGCACTATGCTAATGGTCTGCTTGCCTTTCACTTGGAAAGACTTGGAAAATTCAAACCTTCCTACCCAGCAGGATTAGCCCCTTGATGGATGATACGACGACCTTGACTAACAGCAGTATTAATCTAGAAAGTATCATGTTTGTGCCTCCTGCTTCACAGAAACATGTTTGACAGAGATGATTCAAGTACATTTCCTCCCAGGTTGTGTCTGGGAACAGGAGAAAAACTTCTTTTCCCTTGATACAGACCACAGCATGTCTATGCAAAGATCCGAATGGCATCATTCCTGTCTAAGGGCATCAGCAACAGGTTAAAGGTGTGTTTTCCTGATTAGGAGGCAAGGACAGGACTGAAGGAGTGAAATAAGAAGAATGAGGTGATGGAGGACAGATAGAGGAGGACAATAAGTAACTCAGAATGCTGTGGTCGTAGCAGAAATGCAGAAGAATCAGAGAAGAAAGGATGGATTTAAGTGCATATAAAGCCCCACAGAGCTAAGGACAACCACCACAACTACAGACTGTGGGCACTGACTAGCAATGCTGCTCAAATCTGCTGACCTATGTTCCATCTCAAAACAATTGTCAGTGCAAATGAATTGTATAAAACTGAAAGAAAAGTGAATTTTCTCACTCTAACGGGATACTGATCATTAATAAGAGCAGAGGAGGGGATGCAGGGGCAAGCAGGTGCCAATCATTGTATTTAAACAAAAAACGTACACCTGCTACACTAATTCAACTTTCTGTTGTGTAGATCTGAACAAAACATCTATTATAAACTGCAGATGGATCAAAAACATGCATTCCTACAAAAATCCATTTGCTTTTTCTTCTTGGATACGTATTTCATGCAATATTAACCACACCCCATCCTTCACAATTTTATTACACTAATTAAGTTGGCATTTGTTAATTTTCTTGAAAATTGAACCCAGTGGGGTTTTATTGAATTCTCCCTTTTTTCCACCCCACCTCATCCCCCCCCCCCCCCCCCAAAAAAAAGGATGGTTCCAAACAGGAATATATTAATGCATATAATGAAAAGTAGGCTGCAGATCCCAGCAAGATATGTGACAACTCATTTAACATATAAATTGTTTGAGGTGCTATTTCAGCTAAGTGATCTTAATGCACTGCCACATTTTATGCCATTAGCCTCAGGGCCCCGAGCACAATCATTTAGTTAGATATCATCTTAAAGTCCCCTGGGTTCATTTTTGCATGCATGTTAACAAATATAGGCTTAGATTTGCAATATGGTAAATGCTTACTTTTGCACGTGTGACACAACGTGGAGTGAGATCTGTACTTGTGCTTGTACTCCAGTATGATGGCATCCACTGTCCTAACTACAGAGATTATTTTAAGCCTGCTGTGCCTAAAGCTACAGCCGCTTTCGAAATGATATGCACATTAACTTGTACAAGTATAGCTATCCTGAGGATGAATTCCAGTCATCTAATGAAATGGCCTTGGAGAACAAGTGCCTCAGTCTCTTACACAGTTCACCCTGAAAGGCAGATGCCTTTGAAGCCATTGAGAGAAAGATCTGTTCATGTTCAGATAACTCAGCTTTGGCAGACTGGATGCCATCCATTGTCAGCCAACCATCACATTCCTGTTTGAAAGCTTCCTAGAATTATAAATACCACCAGATCCACTGCCTTTGAGTTTGGCGAAAGCTTGTCTCCTGTCTCCATCTATTTACAAGAGTAAATACCCAACCTGATTCACTGCTGTGTACATAGAACACGTTTTTCCCTTCAAGCATCAAAAGGCACAGGAAATGTGGTGCACGTCTGGTGACATGAATCAATTTGGAAGCAGTATTAGTAAACAGAGCTGCCACCCAGACCAGACATATATAAAGCATCAGAAAACATAAAATTAAAAAGAACGCAAAAAACCAGCAGTGTAGGTCTCCAGATATTACATCTTTTTCAAATAACCACTATGTAATATTCAAGAGAAAACAACTGAAGAGAGTCACTGGTGAATCCCAGAATTGCCCACATAGTCAAGACTTGACAGATATATATGACTAAGACGCCTCTATCCTAAAAATGAACTTTTAAGATGATTAAATCATGACAGATTCTGCAACAGCAGATGGGACAATAAGAACACATGGAACAATCAATAGTTATGTTTTAAGTTAGATTCTCTCACGCTTTCTACTAATCTGTTATTTGGGTTTTGTTTATTTTTTTCTACACATTTTGATGTAGAACACTATCAAATCATAGTTTGATCAGAAAAGTTGACTCATTTGTCCCCAAAGATATAAACACCTCACACATCCAACTACTAACTGAACTCTTCTCTCAATTTGTGATGTAACTGTCTGGACTCTTGGCTTGTTGGACACAAATGGCAAGAGAAAGACTGTAACCTTACAAATGTCACTCTAAACTCTTGGGCTTAGTGCCCAAGGAATTTCAGTTTAATGGAGGAGCCAAAATGAAAGAACATTTTGTGTACAACACTCTCACTACTTGTTTTGAAATACACTGGCTTTTCTCTTTTGCTTTTCTCACAAACATATCTAAAGCAAGGGGAATCAATAGTGCAGTCCCACGCAAGGAACTGAACTGTTGTAATTATAAATAAACCTCTCCTATTCTGGAGTAACCCTAGCAACTCAAGTGTCTTACTTGTCAATTATCAGTAATTTGCTCTATTCCGTTCCACCAGAATTACCTACTGCTCCTTTCTTTGTTCAGACTGGAAACAGGATAAATATACCTTGCAGCAACCAGAGGGACATTTGTCTGATCTTACTGACAGAAGTTTGACTGATGTAAGGGAAATTATCACCTTGTCTGCAGCAAAACATTTTGATGTGGACAGACAAGTCAATGAGTGGATAACATTATGGCCTGTCATTTGAGTTGCTCCTCTAGAGAGCAGCTAACAGGAAAGAGAAGCAGCAGGTGCATATAAAAGCATAAGAACTGACACAGAGATGTGCAGTGGATTCACTAAGGATAGACACCTTACTTTTTTACTTATAATCAGATCGTGCAGCATACAGCCATAAATGCAGTAAATACAGAAGGCTGCTGATTTAGTGTACACAAACCACTTGAAATAATTGTCTCCCTGAATACATCGCCAACTGTACAGTTTTAAACTTCAGAATTACTTTTTCATGCTCTTATGCTGTTCTCAGCTGATGCTTTTTGTGTCTTCCTGTAGTTCTTGGGAGCATCACTGTGGAAGCCCTTACCCAGGGGTAAGCAGTAATTCCATTGCCCAAGTGCTTGTCTCTACCAATGCTTAAGGTTCCTTGCTGAGACTTGAGAGAAGTTCATCCATAACACACACAGGGAAGCAGAAGTAAGTGATTTGGCAAGGCTCAACAAGTAGACAAAGGTATGTGGAAGTGATGGCAAAAGAAAACGCAAGAGGAAACACAAAAGTGCTTATATTGAGAATTCCAGCCTCAAAACCATGGAAAATACTGAGAAATACTGAGTTTGGGACAAAGGACTGAATAATACTATAACGCCAAGTAAGAGGGAATAAGATCTTCTCAGCACTGCTCACAGGGGCCAGTCAGAAACTTAGAAACAGCAGAAACAAAAGAGAGAATTAAAGAAATAAGCAATTCAACCCTTTTCCATTTTAATTTGTGTCTGTATCCTGCTGAGGGAACAAGCAGTTTGTAAGTTGTAGTCTGCCATGTGATTCAGTATGAGCTGCAGGCTTATAAATAGGACAGTAAAGCACACGAAAAGACTGATTTATAGGATCCAAAGAGAGAGAGCCTAAGTCGTGCAGCTATTTGCATCCTCCTCACATACAAACGTGCACTGATAGAAAGTTTCCTGCCGAGAAAGAGAAGTGAGAGATGCTTGGGAGGGAAATCTCACCTGTAGAGAGATAGGTCTAGTCTGTACAAAGCCAAGAAACTTCAAATTATGTTGATGTTTGGTTTTTTTTCTGGCCTCAAATCCATAGGCTAATGATTACAATAGAGGCAGGGCTTGCTGCAATCACACTACTTAACTGCTGCTCAGCAGGTTTCTGCCCCTACATCTGAAGGCATCTCTCAAAGTCACAGCAAGGCAGAAGTAACAGGAAGGATGTGAAGTGAGCAAAGCGTCCCAGCACCAGTAAAGGAGGGCAACAAGTGGTGTTATTTCTCACGGCAGAAGATTAACACATCAGATCAAAGCTGAAAAGCATCACAACAGGTTTTGGGGTTTGTTGGTGATCATCTGGGAACTGCATTTCCTCACCTGACAGCTACCGTGGATGCTGGGAAATCATTGGCTCAGATAAATTCCTCAGTTGAGCAGGGGGGAAGAAGTGGGACTGCAAAATCTAAATGCAAAACTGCAACTTCGGATATTTTCTTACCTCTAATAATCTCGAAGCTGAGTGGGAGCTGACTGCAGAGTGAGCATTCTTTCCCTAACACTGAAAAATGCTCTTTAATCTTTTCATTTGGATAAGGCGAATGTTAACATAACCAACACCCAGCTTCTCCCTGGAGTTCAGTTCTGCCGGCTTTGAATGCAAAGCAGTTCAGCTCCATCATTCAGAGGCAAATACTGTGTGAACTTTAAAAGCCCTGTTTCCCTCAATATCTAACAGAAGCTGGCTGAAGCGCCTCCATTCAGCACACCTGACTTCATTCAGTTGTCCAGTAGCAAATGTAATACTTTTGCAGCAAGCCTATTAGCTGCAGTAACTACTGCATTCCTGAAAGAGCTCAGTAACTATGCTTCCTTACACTCTGTATGTCTAGCACCACAAATTTCCTACAATCTCCAGTCATCATGATCTGAGGCACCTGCATCCCAATAGAATAAGTTTACTCCCTTCATTTGAAATTCAACCATTTCTCACATATAAATGGAATCCGTGCTGTTTTGCCAGTTTACTCTGACAGGTTCTCTTATTAATAATGACCATTGCACACTGAGAAATCTAATGAATCTTTGCCCACATTTCATATTAAGTATAGCACTACAATTTTGGGCTTTTTTTCCCCCCTCCTGCAACAGAAAAGATATTTTGATGTAGAAAGGATATCCTTCCTGCGGAGATAACAGCTCATATCCACCAATTATATCTAACAAGTGTCAAAGGTCTCCTAATCATACCAGACTCCTCACCAATATCCAGTACAATGACAGATGGTACTTCAAGTGCCTTCTCTTGAATTAAAAGCACTTAACAGGATTGTAACCACAGCATGGGCAAATTAAGAATAGTTCTAGGTTCCATTTGCCAAGAGGTTTGAAAGTTCATTAATAACTTCCCTACAATTGAAGAGGCAGAAGAAAGATGAGTGGAAGAGAGACAGTTAACGACGCATGTGACTCAAACCTTCTGCTAAATGTCATAGTTGAGTCATAAGGCGGGTGGGGGGGCGTCATTTTGAATTGTAATATCATATGAGCATCACGAGCAATCAGCTGTTAGAAAACATTGTACCTTGGAAAAAAACAAAGAACAATGGAAAGTTCCAGATACATTTTGCATGGTGTACATCTGATGGTCTGAGTTGCCAAGCTATCCTAACTGCAAGAACGTTTCCAGCTAGCAAAGGCTTTTAAGATATCTCCTTAGCATTTGATGCTTTTTTTCCTTCCGATAGCAGCACTCCTGAATTAATTTCTTTGCAGCTGCCTTCAACTTTTCTGATGATTTTAAATGGGCACAGAGAGGGCTGTGTCCCAATATCAACCACAGGCATAATCCAGCAGGATCAAACCCTACTAGAAACAGCAGCATAGGTTGCAGAACAATTAACAAAGGGACAATTTTGTATTTTGACTATATTTTAGCCACCAAGCAAGAAAGCTAATGGGGACAATAGACAACACTGGCCAAGTAACTGCTACCCCTCCCATCCCTTTAAAAATAAACAAATGAGAATTGGTATTAGCAAGACTCTACAGACTGTCACATGAATACTACAGAACAACAGAAGCCTCCAGCAGTGAAAGTCCCACAACATAAGTTAATACGCTGTACGCCCCAGCAGCAATAGATAGTTGAAAATTGCATTACTGCTATCTTCCTCCACGATGTAAGGCAGCATGAAATATATGAAATTACCTTGTCTGTACTTTTCAAGCATGAGTGTAATCCAAGGCAGACTGAAACACATTCGTTTGTTCTTGCAAGCTTCCCTCCTTACACCAGCTGAACTGTTTGTTGGGAGCTTTCTCTACAATAGGAAGCTAATAGGTAGATGTTTACTGGAACACTAACCAAAAAACAACATATTATTTCCACCAACTTTTGGACCACATCTTTTATCTGAAGACCAAAACCTTATGTAAATTGTTTTGGCAATTTTAACATACTAAGATTGAAATTGTTATGATTAAACAGCTCATTTATTTACTTCGATTCCCACTTTATCCTTTGTATTTGTCTGATGTGGGGAGACACTTCTCAGAACAGCAGGTAGAAGAATAAGGTTATATAGAAATATGCAGGTCTACATGAATAGTTCATGGAAAAGTCAAGGAATGCCAGGGCAGTCTAGTGAGATGACAAAGTCTACCACACAGCAATGCTTTTCCTTTCATTATTTTTGCTCTTTGGAGATTTCCTCTCCTCTGTTTGGTAGAGGCAGGTAAGAGGGTATAGGACAGGGCACAAAAGACAATTGCTAACTAATTATTTCACACATTCATAACATTATCTTACGTAAAAGCAGCAAGAAGGCTTCTTCCCACAACAAATCTTGCAGTTACTCAGGTCAAGTTGAGAGGAAAGATTTAAAGAAACAAAACTAAAAACAAACAAGCCTTTTACTAAGTTAATCATTCCTAGCTATTTCGAGAGTCCTGAGAGAGAGTTGATGATAACTCTGGGAGAAGCCTCCTTGCTCCTACAAGCTGTAACAGCTCTCTCTGCCTAAGACTGGTGAGGACTGCTTGCCCCATGGCTTTCAGCCAGCAGAACCACAGCTCACATGAGCCGTCTGCTCCCTGCACCATCACAACCGGTCCCTGAGATACATCAGGGAGGCTGCAGGCAACTGTACTCAGAAAGCAGAAGGATTTACTCAAGCTCCTTCGTTTCAAAAAGATTGTTTTGTATTTTTTTTTATCTTGTATTCAGTTAAGAACTTTATACATCGTGAGCATCACACTTAGAAACATGCATATTAAGAACAATCCTAAGGAACTCAATCCCATGCCTACTTCTCTATGATGCTCAGTTGGGATGAAAACATAACTCCTGACTTAATGCATCTCTAGGAGGAAAATAAACAAATCAAACACCACCAACCTCCACCCACCCCCCCAACGCCCAGCCTTCCCCCCATCCCAATCTCCAATTTCTTTCCTATATGCACAACACTGATAGTTCCTGAAACTCAAGTCAGTGCTGTGACAGGAAAGTTGTATTCATTTCCCAAGTGCCTACAATGAAGATAAAGTTCATACAGCAATCTCTGCTTGCTTAGCTTAGAAATTGAAGAGCTATGGCAGAAAGAAAAGAAGTTGGAGACCTGAACTGTCAACGATTAGCATAGGAAATGTCCTTGTATCACAGCTGTAGCTTTTTTTTCTTCCCAGAAACACCCATTCTAATTCACACATCCTTGGCTAATGTAAACACTGAAAACAAGGAATACAAACATGGCAACACGACTGCAAGTCCACATTGCACAGTGCAGCTCTGAAAAATGGATCCAGTCTATAAAATCATGTATGTCTATCAATAAGCTCCCAAGAAAGGCTTCATTTCCAGTTCTATTTTGGAGGTTAAACAGAAGGAGAAGGAAATATTTTCTTTTGAAATAACACGTATCATTCTTTCTAACTGCCTATTTCTATGAAACAACGGCTTTGTCCTCAGCGCTCTCCCCTCCTCCAAAAGCTATTAAGGCAGAGTGAAAGGAGAGGAAGCAAAGCTCTCAGTGAGAGGGAATGAGTGTTCAAAATCTCATCTCCCCTTTTCTCAGCACACAGACATCCAATGATTAGATATGAGTTAAAGCAATAGCTATTGGACAACACCAAACTAGATGATTAAAACAGAGTGAAGAGTTCGAGTAATTATTAGCCAGATTTGAACACCAGGGTTTGGAGCATTGCATTCCCTACATCACTGTGACTACAGAGGAATAAAGGAATGGCAGCAGCTTCTTCAGGCACCCCGCAACCACAAAGTCAGTTTCTTTTGTTCAGTGATTTTATAATCTTCACAAATGGTTCACATCCATACACACATACATTCTGTGGCGGTCCAAAAGAGCAACATTAACACACACCCGATCAAATCTACACTTAACTTCTCCTGGTGCTGCACACATTAACTCTGCAGACAATCCAGTTGTGTAAAAAGGCAAAGAGAGAACATGAGAGTGTGAGAGCATGAAGCCTGAGGAAAACCCTCCCCATCACAGCTTTCCTAATACCGCTGACAGTGCCAACGAGAGATGCTTCCCTGTTCATAAAGTGATAACGTGCAGGACCTTGATTAATGCATATTACTCAGGCAGATGAATTCAAATCTACTCAGCAACTTTCACAACCTGGATGAGCCTGATTAATAGCCGTGAGGCACGAAAATTCCTATCTGAATTTCTGCACGCTATAAAAAAATATTTTAACAGTGAAATCTAAAAAGCATTTATTTCCGACCATAGATGAACTTCTCTCCTAAATGGCTCCAAGTGAGGGGCCAGGTTAGGATCTTCCAGCTACTCTCAGGCAAAAGAAGATAACTGCAACATTGCTACTATTCTTATCAGTACCCCCAGCCCAGGGATCTGAGTACTGTTATGGCAATAGTTGCTATATTATCTTGTGATGGCAAGGGTATTATGATACATTTAATGAGTACTTTTCATACCAGTATCCTAAGGTACAAAATTATACATGTACTGTGGATGAATATGAAGTGAAAGACTATGGAGTTTATGGTCACAGAATCAAAGAATGGGTTGGAAGGGACCTTTAAGATCACCTCCTTCCAACCCCCTGCTATAGGCAGGGACACCACTCTCTAAGCCCAGGTTGCTCAGCCCCATCCAGCCTGGCCCTGAACGACGGCAGGGAAGGGGCATCCACAGCCTCAATGGGCAACCTGTGCCAGTGTCTCACCAGCCCCACAGTAAGGAATTTCTCCCTGATATCACATCTAAATCAGCTTTAAACTGGAAGAGGGCAATTTCTGCTCATCCTGTCACTACAGGCCCCCATAATAATGTCATCCTAAGGAAGTACGTTGAAGTCAATTGTATTTTCATTCCAGATGAAAGCTCTAATCTGCAGTACATGTATAATGCCATATAATATACTTCCATACCTACACTCCACTTGTTTCACCCAAGCAGACCTATGGAGGGCCTGATGCAACATTTCTATGGCCAGATCCAGCCTGGATCAGATGTATGAGATAGATCTTTATTTCTTATTTTTTTAGGCTTTGGAAAGTTCTTTTTCCTAATAGTTCTTCCTGAAGCTTAATAATTAATTGAAACTACTCTGGATACAACTCCAGTTGCGATACATACCGAGACTGGTCAAAATGCAGGTAGTTGTCTACTTGATAATTTTTAATAGTGAATTTGCAAGGTATATCTCTATATATTAAATACTGGAGCAACTTAACCACATACATACATATTTTGTCTTAATGTATAATTATTTCTCATTATTTGTTGACTTGACAGGCATTAGACCAGAAAAGAATTAGAGAAAAAACAGTAAGCAACACTGGGGAAAAAAAACCCACCTCTCCCTCTGGCATCACTGCAAGTATCAGCTTCATGTCTGAAAACCTCAAGAAAAAAGTGACTGATAAACAGATGAGCTGTCCCAAACATCACATGGATGACAGAAAGCCACTCAGCTAAGGAACAGACTGTCTTACATCTGTGTTGAGTAATCAAACACTATAAAAATCAACAAAGGCAAAACTGAAGGGAAAAAGAACATATCCTGAGAGGTCTGTACAGGGGTTTTGTTGCATACTGCAACTCCTGTTGTGGCAGCATAGAACAGATCTCATAAAAATCATCAGGTAGCAATAAAATGATCTCGAGGGACCTGCTGGTGAGCCAAGACTGCAAAAACAAACAGGTTCAAGAAAAAAGAAGTTACAAATTTCTACCACTCATTAATTTGGGCACTCAAACTACCTGAAATGGATCAGAAAAATAAATCGCAAACAACTTGCCATACAAACACACACAGTTTAAAATGTTATTCACACTCCCACATGAAGTAAGAGTCTTTCTGGAAGGACATTGGAATTGTATCATTAATACATATCTCACGTGTTCAGATTCTGGCCGATTTCGTAGTATTTTAAACAATCTTTACACAAGCAAAATATGCATTTATTTCAGAATATGGATAACTGCTATGCAGCTTTTACTTAAAAGAAAATTACAGACTAGAAGCATTCCATCTGCATGCGATCAGTACAGCAAGATGTAGAAGCTCTAGGATACTCGAAGCCTGCCCTACACAAAATTACTGTATGAGAGACTGTGAAAGTTAAGAAATAGAGGAGAGCTATTTTCCAGAGGAGCACCAAAGGATGGTAAGGTGTGCAGATGGAAATGATGGGTTTTGCAGGCTTTGTGATTACGATTCTGAAGTGCAAAGAGAAGAATAGATTTACTGCCACTTTTACTAGTCATGCAACAGAATCAGTTACAGAAAGGTATTTGCACAGACAGTGAACAGCTCTGCAGTGGCAGTTCTCTAGCATTCTCAGTACTGGAAATATAATGTCCACATAGTCACGTACGACAACCGAAGGGGCTGGTTTGTGTTTAATATCACTGGTTTATTTGCTGAAAGAAGTATCTACGGTTCCAATTTCAAGTGTTGAGGTAGTAAATGTATTTCAAATAAAGATTCCTCTATCTGTGTCTACTAAATTATGCAGTATCAAGAAATGTAAATCACTTTCTCATTGCTGTAATAAAATATCTTACGGCTAAGGGAAGCAAACAGATCTTCACATGAGAAAGATATATAGATAGTTTTTTCAACCTTGACCTTTGTTGAAAAAATCCTACATGATTTTATGTTCAGCTAACTGGGAAAAAGCATGTGAGGCAAAGAATTAGCTTGGATTTAGTAGGTTTAGGGACAGGACTATCAATTGAGCAGAACTTCAATTACAGACTAATTTAATGTATACCCAAGTACATTACTGCAATTCAATAAACATCTCTTCAGAATTAAACAATTCCAATTTGCTTTCATTTCAGTCTGTATATATGTGTTGCGAATTTGCTATTACCCACGCTAAAATTAGCCAGACTAGAAGTACTCATCCATGCAATCCCAGTGTTTCACAGTGCTGCATCAAGCTAACCTCAAATGAACCACTTAACTTTGCCTGCTTACTAATACAGCAGCACGGAGCAGAGGAGTGTGCCTTCCCATAACAATATTCCTCTCCCCAGGTTTTTCAGGCTAGGTGCCTGCCTGGGTAATTCAGCAGTGAGTCTACCAATGTCCATCATATTGGATGTCCAGCCATTCACATTTACAACTCACTCTTCTATTTTTCTCCTCCTCATATTGTTAAACATGAAAGTGTCAGGCACATGCCCAATTCTGCATACTCTAATATTGGTTGCTCTGGAAGACTGCCTTCCCTCTACTTAACAATTTTACAGTACCAATATGCTGCTTTTGGCAACTCGATTTCATTTTAATCATGAGTTAACTCCTCTAACAAGTGAGATAGTAGATAATTTGGTGGGAATTAAAAGCATTTCGCACCTAATTTGAACATTCTCTTCATGATCAGTGTAGCCTGAATATCTACAACATTGGATATTTAAAACATTGTGAAGGTGCTAGCACTAAGTGACAGAAAAAGTTGCTAAAAAAGTACTACAGTAGAACAAAGTGATCTCATTTCTCCAACAGTCCTCCATCTCCATAATGTACAAAAATTTTTAATCAATAAAACTATATTCCCTGAGAAGATTCCTTCCACCCACATCAGTATCGCCTTCAATAGACACTAAAGCAGTCTAAGGGGAGACTGTCACCTTCTGGTTTGTTCTCCTAAGACACAGTGAGCATCCTTGTGGCGCAGCTTGGGTAACATTAATAAAGCAGCGCAGTAAATAGCATTTCATTCCGTGCATCATGGATGTTCTTAAGCAAATACCACCTTGCACGTGTCAGGCACAGCATCACCTCCTGAATCACAGTTAATAAGAGAGCTGAAACCTCCAGCTTCCATTAAGAGCTACTGCTATCCATACTGTGTGCTTCAGGACATCAACAGAATCATTCCAGATCATCTGCACCCAACAGTCTTGAACAGACTCTTCTGACATGCAACACTACCATAGAATTATTTGTGTCTGATGAAATGTAAAGCAAGCCAGATGAAGCTGACTGACAGATAAACTATTCTGCTGACTGCATTAAAATTATCCACAGCTACCATGCATTACTTCAAGAGCTCATGAAGAGGGTTGTATTCAGATAAAGCTTTGATTCAAATACTTGTTTTAAGAAAATGATTGAAATTCATGTCACTTTTACCCATTTTTCCTACTTGAATCTAATAGGATTGAAAGAAAGAAAGGCCCAATAGGACGTCAAATTTTACACACAGTTGACACAGGAGGAAACGTTCAACTAACACCAAGTTGCTGTATTAATACAACTTACCTTTCACTATTAGTTCTGCATAATTTGAAACTCCAGATCCTCCATCTGAGCGAATGACACACCGGTATTTGCTGATGCTGCGCTGCGAAGTGTCAGCAACGCTGACGGTAGCAGAGAAACGCCTGTGGTTGACGACTCGAGTGACCATTAATGCTGTGTCCCTCCCATTCCACTGCTGTGGAGACAGATGAAAACAGCTCACATCACAAAGGCACACAAATTATTCACTCTTCGTTACTCTTAAAACTGCTCAGACCTTCACTAGGTTAGATTTTGTACGAGTACAATTCATTCAGGAAAAAAAAGCTGGTAACGTCCCTGAAAAATTTACAGGCTTTCTGGGTTTTATGAAGTAGTGGTATTAAATGTTCTTATATATTTAAGTTTTTTGTATCTACTTAAATTCTGACACATTTTTGTGCGTTTGATATGTTATGTATACTGAAAAGCCTGGAGAGTGACAGCTCAGACTATTTGTACAGGGTATATCCAGAAGCTTATCCAGGACATGAAAATACTACAAATGAATGCATTTTGTACTCCTGTGAAAATACTATAAGTGAACAGATTTTATAAACCTGTCATTTTCAGGCATAAAACTTTGTTTCCAGAACAATTTAAATACATTGCTTGGATGAACAGCAATGTTTATATGTCCAGCAATCCTCAATAAATCTTTCTCCACCAATGCCATGCAGCATTTTCCCAACTGGAAAAGTGACAGATGATGAATTAACTGGAAATCAGCATAAACACCTGAACTTGCTCAGTTGGTCTATTTTATTAGAAACCTCAATGGAAAACACAGAGTCATTGTGCCAGTTTCCAGTAATCAATTTTGGGAAGTATTTCCAAGGCTGTTTTCATTAAATCCTCCAGTTTAAAAGAATGGAAACCAGGATCCCCCTACCAATGATGATTTCCTCCCGAATCCCTTCTTCTCTTGGAAAAAAGGTTCACAGTGCTTCAGATCAGAAGTTTTTTCACACACATATAATCTTTCCGTGGAAAGATTTCACAGAAATAATTCAAAAAAAAGATATAGAATAAGCCAAAATATATTTCTGTTAATGCTAAAAGTACAACATAGGCCAATAATTTTCAGGCTAAAAGGTATATTTTAAGATAACAGCTTTGATAAGGTACAGTTAGAATGACTGTTATTTTTACATAACGCCAACCACATTTCTCACCAACACAATCTTTTTCCCAGTATTAATTTTTGTTTACAACATTAGTAAACTGATTCTTGCCTGAGTATTTAGACTAGTGCAAGGTGGAATGATACAAAGATGGTAACAGATATTCAGAAGGTTATTTATGAGGAAAAACTCACTAATATGGATGCCTTCGCTGGGAAATGCTGAAGCAACCTCCACCAGGGAGCAATCTCCAAGAGATACTGCCTCAGTGGTGGTCAGCCCTTAAATGAGGTCTAGAGGAGGTGGAGTCAAGCTCCACCCCTTCTGGGACCACAGCTAAATTAGTCTCACCTGTGCTCCCACAGCTGACCTAACATTTGCCTCAGCTGATTAATCAGAGGTTCAGGCTGTGATTACCAATTTCAAACAATTTTCAACTCAACTATCTTAAAAGTCTCCAGAAGAACTCTAGTATAGAATATGGCAATGCTGGGACTCCAGAGAGCCAAGTACTCCAAAGGGCACAAGTAATAACTTTGTCCTTCACTGGCAAACAGCACTCCACCCTTCCAGTTTGCTAAAAGCTCCATTTCTAACTCCAGAACTGAAAATCACTTAAGTTTGTCACTACGTGAATAGCACAACACAGTTTTTGAAGTCCAACCAGTAGAATAAAAATAGACACGAAGAGAAGGAACTCTTTGGTCATTTAGTGAGCAACCAGAGGAACATTCTGCTATCAATATAGAGCCAATGCAGAGCAAAAGCCAACGGAAACTGGGAGGAAGAAACAAAATATGTACAAACTGGCTTTGTCACACACAGAATCACAGAATCACACAGAATCACAGAATTACCCGGGTTGGAAGGGACCTCAAGGATCATGTAGTTCCAACCCCCCTGCCTGGCAGGGCCACCAAACATACACCTTTACTAGATCAGGTTGCCCAGGGCCCCGTCCAACCTGGCCTTGAACACCTCCAAGGACGGGGCATCCACAACCTCACTGGGCAGCCTGTTCCAGGACCTAACCACTCTTCTAGTAAAGAACTTTCCCCTAACATCCAACCTAAATCTTCCCTCCTTCAACTTAAAACCATTTCCCCTAGTCCTGCTATTATCAGCCCTTTCCAAGAGTTTACTCCCTTCCTGGCAGTAAGTTCCCTTCAGGTATTGAAAGGCTGCAATGAGGTCACCCCGCAACCTTCTCTTCTCCAGGCTGAACAAACCCAACTCCCTCAGCCTGTCCTCATAGGGGAGGTGCTCCAGCCCCCTGATCATCTTTGTGGCCCTCCTCTGGACCCTTTCCAAAATCTCCATATCTTTTTTGTACTGAGGGCTCCACACCTGGACACAGTACTCCAGATGGGGCCTCACAAGAGCAGAGTAGAGAGGGACGATCACCTCCCTATCCCTGCTGACCACCCCTCTCCTGATGGAGCCCAGGATCCCATTTGCTTTCCGGGCTGCCAGAGCGCACTGCTGGCTCATGTTGAGTTTCTCATCTATCAGGACCCCTAGGTCTTTTTCTGCTGAGCTGCTCTCAAGGACCACTCCTCCCAGCCTGTACAGGTGCCTGGGGTTCTTCCGGCCCAAGTGCAAAACCTTGCACTTTGCCGTGTTGAACCTCATTAGGTTCACCCGAGCCCAGCTTTCCAGCCTGTCAAGGTCCCTCTGAATGGCATCCGTTCCCTCCACCGTATCGACTGCACCACTCAGCTTGGTGTCATCACCTTTGTCCTTTTATAACATACCTTAAGGAATGTTTTCATCTCAACATACTTCCCTCAGCCTTTTTTGGAGTATTTTTGGAGGTCAAAAGGAAAGAAGACCAAAAATTAAGCAGAAGGGAGGGATTATTGCACCTGTTCTGCCTTTTCTTTTTTATGAAGGAGTGCTTCCAGGTCTGAAGATGTATGTTTAGAACTAACATTTTGCTGGCCACTTTTTCCATCTTCTGAAGCACAGTTCTGCATTTTATCATCTTGAATTCTGATCTGGAAACAACTCAAGGCAGTTCTCAAAGGATCTTGATGATAAACATTTGTCCCACCACCCTGCTGTCCTCTGTCTATTTATTTTACTTGAAAAAATTGCATCACTTTACCTGGAGCCAGAGTTTGTCATGCTGGGACCACTTCCCCCCGGCAATGCACTGGAATGTCGCATTCTGTCCCACATTAACCTCCACATTCTGAAGCCTTAAGAAATGAGGTGCTTTTCCTAACAAGAAATGCAAAGAATAGGAAGGGTAGAGCAAGGCAGGGATTGTATTACACCAACACAGATATCAGAACAAAGCAAGTCATCCTACTCCTGACAAAGAGATTTAGCAAAATAAAGCTGTCCTTCAGTACTGAGCTACTTGATGCAAAGCAAGGGGATCTTACAGAGAATAGGCCAAGCCAATACAAACCTCCAAGCAGCACAGCTGAAACGTTCATGGTCACCAAAACAATTTGTTACTCCCTTCTATTAAGAGTAACTGAGAACATTTTTTCTCTTTAGGAAACTGTGGCTCTACCAAGGGCAAAATGAAATGAAATTGAGGTTGTCAAGTGTGGCTGGCCAAAACAAATTTGTATAAAGAATTTTCTCCTTTCAATTGTATTGACTATCAAATACATCCTGTAACTGTGGAGTAACAATGCCGCTGATATCAAATCACTGATATTAAATGAAACATTGATATTACTGATAAGTGTTGGATTGCTGCACTGGTTAATAACACCAATATCTGCTTTTTGATGAAAATAAATTCAGTATTCGTTCAACACTAAACCACCAACATCCAAATGCTGATATCACCAACATATTTTGTGACAGCAGAAAAAGATCATCTGATTAGCTTTGTGCTTGCTGGGCTTCAGAAGGAAGTTTGTGCACCAACCAAATACTCTCAGAGTAGGACACACAACAGCCTTCTAATACAGTAAGGGTCAGCATTTTTCGACTTCATCTTTACTTTTTGGATATAAGTAGCCAAGGAATAACATATTTTCAGAGCACAAACTAACCTACATTTTTCTATTGGAATTAAATAGGTTCAGAAGATGTAGGCATGTGTGTGCAGGAAGCCTGGCAAATAGATGGTTGTCTACTACAGGCACATGAACAGAAAACCCTTGCCCGCATGCTATGTCAGAGGTTTTTATCTAATTCCTGTGCCACATTCTCCACATGCCCAGTTTGCTGACAACTCAAGCAAAGTGCAGGGATTCTGTACTATCGTGCTTTCTAGGGGTCAGAGCAGCGTGTCAAAGCCAACTGGTAAACCACCTCTGGGTGACAGGCAGCAAAGCAAGTACTATGTGCTGCTTGCAGGCTATTTAGGAGTGACTTCTGCCTGTGTTCAGATATGAGTGAGCTCCAAATCAGGGACATATAGCCACACCAGCCTCAAAACTAAAACATAACACCAATAATTTCAAGTGCCATTCAGGCTCAATCAGAAGCTTCCTCATTCCTGTGCTTTGAGTTTTTACAATTGTAAAATGAACCCGAGGGGCAAAGTAAGTCTGTACGGTGTCACTACTGAACAGCAAAGACAACATTGGGAATCAGACAGAAGCATTTGCAAAGACTGCAGAGAACTCATAGCTTGTAGGGACCTGCACACACTGCAGGTTGCCAACTGATTTCAAATGCACTGGATATAGTCTGAGTAATTCCAGCTTTGGGTCACCAAGATTGCATTTAATTTTCCAAAGGAACCTGCATGTACTTGGAGATGGAGTTTTAAACATCAGTTTTAATAATTCACCAAGCAGGATTTGGGGTTGCTATATATTTTTTAATCCCATAACCTTCTTGTCGTTGTCTCACAGTTGGTTCTGTGGCCTCTTTCCCAGTAAAGGGATCAGTCACCACCAAACATGCTTTGGAATGCATGCACATCATTTGGGGGATTTGTTTGGAGGCTGCCAGTTATCAGCAACATCTGGTCAACACAGATTGTAAGTATTTCTTAATGAAGTAAATACACCCAAAGGCCCGAGGAACAAGCACATGGTAAATACAAATATAATTCAGTTAAACTGCAATTAACCATACTGCAGTTATCAGAAATGTCCTGTTAAACTTGAGCAGAGCCATGTTACTCACATTGCGAATGGTTGCTATTCTTTGAAATAAAATGGGTGAACCTCACCCACAGAATTTTGTTTGGAAGAGCTGCTGCTCATTTACTGAAACTAAGAACCAGTGAAAGGGGCTGTTAAAGCTCCAACCTAATGGGGTGGTGGGCCACCTTCCCAAAGGACATCAGGCCACCTGGAAATACTACAGCATCGAAGTTATAAACAAACCTAAATATAATAAGCCAAAGTATCACCCATAAATTCAATTTAATCTGCTACATAACACTTAATAATTCAAGCACTAAAAGACATTAATTTATTACAGATTACTTTTTTAAAAATACTATATTTGAAAGAGATATGTCTAAACTCATCAATGAACATGAAAGCTGTTAAAAATCTGTATGCTCCATACACAGTATAGGGATACAAAAGTCCTTGAGCCTCTCAGCGGATGCACAGAGAAACCAAAGAAGTGCGCACACAAATGTAGAGGCTTAATGTCTCTCTATGCTGGAGAAATGTAAGCTGGGCATAGTACAGCTAAGGTAGGAGAAACAGAACAAATATTTCTGAACAGTGTAATGAACCTGCATTAGTTTTTGTTGCTGTGTAAGTCTAAATGAGATTTATTTATTAAATAACTCATGCAGAATCAAAAACCTTTCTTTTGAGAGATACCTTTAGGATATGTCTTTTCGTATTTTACTACTTTATATATCGAACCAATTTGTCTTATTTCCTTAAGTTAACCACGCAGGACATTATCAGAAACATTTAGATCTTTTCCTACAGCAGAACAATTCCGAAACAACAAAACAAAGTTTTATGTTCTTGTGACACTTCTACAAAAAAAAAAAACTTCCACAGACATCCTGGCACAAGTGACCGAATCAGAGCACCTTTGCCTTTTGCACAAATTATCAAGTTATTTAATTGCACAAGGCTGGCTGTCTTTAGTTGTTTTGGGGGATACCAAAACAGAAGAGATTTTACAGTAGGCAGAATTGGATAAGTCACAACTTAAGACTGCCAAGCCCAGTATTATAGACAGCAAAGCCTGGTATTTAACGCATTGAGACGGTTAGAAGAACAAAGAATACTCACTGCATGGATGGGCAAGAACTCTCACTTCATCCACAGCTATGTACCCTGGATGTCCTTTCAAAGAGACAGATTCAAATATCACCTGAAATACAAAGAAAAGGTTTTCTTAGAAAGAATTGCACTAGTCATTTGGCCAGTCACCACATTCCACTCCTATTCCAATGTCTGATGCATTCAAAGCATTTTATCATTAATAACAAAGGGGTACCTATGCAATACAGCATGAAGACACATGTCAAAGACAGAAAATCAATTTGACACAGATAACAAAAAGAGCAATATTAATTAGGATTAGTGAGAACTACATACTGCTTCCATTCGGAAGAGCAAAGAAACCGATTACACATATGTGCAATTACATTTGATTTGAAGTGTTCTATAAGTACAATACAAATACTGTGTGCAAAGAGTTTGGGGCAGGGCAAGGGGACTCTGGGAGACTGGTAAAATTCAAACTAATTAACTATTGCCACATAAGCAAAATAAAATTCAGGAAAAAAACAGTATTAAATGCTGTAAAGTTTACAAGGACAAAGCTAATTAATGTGTTCAGCTGGCACAGTTACTACTACTGCAGCAGCCACTGTTTTTGCAGGATAATTCGTGACTATCAAAATCATTACCGGAACACCATTAAGTTTGTTAACTACTAAAAGCCAGTCTTCAACACTGCTATTCCCACTTTAAATAAAAGCTGGCATTCCTAGCCTGTCACTATTGAGCCTTTTCTTCATCTCCATTGGAAGATTTAACTCAACAAAAGATCCAGCTTTTTGAATGCCGACCACCACAGCTCAAGCTACAAAAGTGGAGTCGCATGTACTTCATAATCAGGTTGCCATTAATCATTTTGCTTTGCATTTGGGCTTCCATAATTTAGTTTCTACTTATATTCCCATGATATCTTAAGATCTGCTCCCTCAGTTCAAAGCATTCCAAGTGGGAGCACTCCTGAAATAAGCCCTTTAGAAAAATGCCATGATAAAAACAGGTAGAATAAAGAAATAAAGGGGAAAAAACAAAGTAACAAAGTAAGAAAAGCTCAGGTGCTAGCAATATAAACAGAGTTCTGCAGCAGATGAAGGTGGGCAAAAAATAGGTTGTCCAAAGGATAAGAGGAGGTAGCAAATATCTGGAAGATGATCAAACCATCAATAAATGTTTCCTGTGTTCAAGAATACTTTCTAAGGACTGTATAAACAAGGAATAGAATGCATGTCCTCAGTATGGAAATGACAATTTATTTGATAAATGAAAAGTCATTCATGATAAACATGGCACTTACTGCTAAGGTCACACAGCAATTACTGTGACTCCCTTCAGACTAGGATTAAACTGCACCTTTATAGCCACCAAACCTTACTTTGCTTATCTTATAGCTGAGAAGTTACAAGCTTTGCTGAATTACTACCTCAATTTCCTGAAAGCCGAGAACTTGGAAAGAATAATTCCCCGCTTCTTTGAGGTAAAAACAAACACATAGCGGACTGACCTCTGTTAATTAGTGACACAGTTCAGTGTCTTTAATAGAGCACAAAATAACCTAAACCTTGAGTCGGTAGCAGCTGTGTCAGCTTCTAAAAAGACTATGGATTTAATCTTCACATTGCTGCCAAAATCACTGACAAGAGCAGAGGGTCTCAATTCACACTGCTTTGTTTGGACAGCTATTTTATTACCTTTTTAACTCTACTCTCAGATCTCTTTATTTCTCAGTTCAGATTTCCACACTGTTCTCACCCTTTTATACAGTTTTGCACCACCTCAGCCCTGTCAGAGTGGGCAGAGCAGGAGCACCTGGGTTGAGGAACAAGTGTTTAATACTTTACATTTTTGGAAGTTCTCAGAAATTAATATAACTGGCAAGTGCAAAGTTTGGCTCTTCAACATTCTTAAATGCTCCTGAGAACTGCAAATACCAAGTTTCATTTCATGTTTCCTTACCCATAAACAAACCCACATTTCACTGCTGCTATCTACCAGCAATGTCTGTGTTAGTGATGTAGTGCGGCTCATCTGTCGTGGTACGACAGTCTTCTTCAGGCATGGATCAATACAGTACACAGGATCAGTACATCAAAACACCCCTTCCTGGCAGACTGTAGTGCTGTGCTCAGTGCATTCTGGGACTATGTTCATCCTCGTGGCATGCAATAATTCAAGAGCACACGTCTTACCTTTCTCCTAGAGCTATTACAGCTTTTTCTCACTACACTACAAACGCACATAGACTGGGAATCCAGGCACAACTAACTCATGGGCAGAGCTGATAAACCTCTACCACCATCACATTACTACCTCAGCAGAGTGCTTCTGGATGTAGGTGACTCATACAACCCTTGTGCAGAATTGCCAGACCCAAACCACGACCCTCTGGCAATAGGCCTAGCATTGGTTTGCTGCTACTCACACCTCCAAAGCTCTGGGCACTTGTCAATACCTTGCATCCTGGGCAGTTGGCTTCAGATTTCTCAATGCACACAGCAATTACTGATGGTGTGATTGTTGGGTATTAAGAAAATAAACATTTTTCTTGACACAGATTTCATTATTTAGGAGAAATACTTTTTTCCCCCCTGTGTTACCTTGTACTTTTGAAATACAGAATATCCATTCAGGTCTCTTCTGCACAAATTGTTCTCCGGGCATGCAGTTTTGATTTAAAGCTGACAAATAACACTCTCACAGCATAATCTGGATTGTGAGTGTCAATGAGACGTTCCCCAGGCATCGGTACACAGAAGCTTTTATCACCATGCCACCTCTGGACTCCTTCAGCCACAAGTGTTACGATGTCAACCAACAGTAATTTTGATAAAATTCCATGAATGCATTCCCCCCCCACTTTTGAGAGCTTAAAGTTTTCTTTCTTTTTTTCTTTTTTTCCTTAATTAAACATAGAGAGTCACTAGATTGCAGAAACCAATGGACAAAATTAGGGACCAAGGACAGAGCAGACTATCAGATCCCTGACAACATTTTAAGAGCCATACTTTAGCAGAGGGAAATTAGAACTTTATCCATCATAAAGGTGAGGCTCAGGAGAGGGAGAGAAAAAGAGAGAGAACGTTTGCATTTTCTGGGCAGGAACCACTCCCAAGCAGTCACTGCTGCCTTTAGGCTCTTCGTTTTTGCACAGCGGTGCAAAATTCTTCTTTGATTTAAAGGATTTTCTTCCTCAGGAAAAGCAAACCTGACCTCTAAAAAAACTTGCAAAAGATGTAATGAGGTTCAGGAAGTCTGGTATTGGTATATCTAACAGTTGGATCTCGTAGTTTGAGATCAGACTGTCTTTTCCAGCTTTTTCAAGCACTGATTACCTGGGTGAAAGATCATTTCTGTTATCTCTGTACAGCACCTACTATGAAGCAGATTCTGGTTGATGTTAATATGAAAGTAGTATCGATCACTTTAATATGATTTCAGAGCGAGTGACAAGTTGTGCACAGCCCTTAAAACACCACTTCCAGTGCATTTGCATCTCTTTATCCCATATCCCCCTTCACCCTGTACAGTGTGCTCTTATCTATTCTGCTGAAATCCTTGGCTCCTTTTTGGAGGCAGAACATTAAAGTGTTCTACTTTAGCTCAGATTTTACAGACCTACTACCCAGTTATTAAAAAAAAAAAAAAAAAAGCTTTTCTTCCTACTGTTTTCTATCCGTAGAGCATTCAATGCCTTTTCATAGTTTCTTTTACTGTAATTCCCATCTCACTCATGCTCTTTTTTCTTACACTATAATATGTATTTCTCCTTTTCCTGCAAGGTGTAGGGTGCAATTACCTCCCAGGCACTGTTTTTTTTCCCTTGAATGTAAAACGATAAAAATCAGAAGATAAGAGTTCTCATGTCTTCACTGCTTAACAAGGAGTATATGAGTCCATTGTGTGCATGGGAATTGCCAATCCAAGTCCGTTTACATGCATATTTCACGATATACAAGTGGGTTCTAACTTTCCAATAATTTACTTCACCTGCCCAGCTTTTCCTCTGTGACCTGAGAACATATGTAAAGAAAAAGGGTGAGAAGAATTAAGTCAAGATGTCTCTATCATCTCTTGCTATAAAACTGTCATATGAAAACTCTATCTGATGGAAAAGAATGCGGGGAAAAAAAGCTGTATTTAATTTTCAGAAGTCTTATTGCTAACAACAGCTCATAGCTCACACCCAGCCAGACACTCAATGGAAACAGACAGAGAAATACTGTGAACTCATACCTGATAAAAATGCGGCCAGAACGTACTGATGGCAAGCTCTGCCTTCACCCATCCTTCTGTTACAACCCCTGAGACATTCCATATGGGATTGCCCTGTGGTCCTCCGTTCACTTTCACGTAGACATTCAGAGAGCCAGGACTCGAGCGATCTCTGCTGGATAAGTAATAATGGAAATCGATGCAATGTGTGTCATTTTCCTTCAACGTGGGCAAAAGTAAGTGAGCTTTCTGCCCGGATGCCCGTCCAGAGCTGTTCACCATCATGAAGGAGCCTGTACACAGACAAGGGAAAAAAGAATGAATACTAAACATCTGCTGAGCTCTTTCAGTTAAAGCAGATTCCCTAGAAAAGTCAATGATTCCTTTAGAAGCCAGCAAACAAAACAGTTCCTCCTAAGAACTCAAACTAGCTATTTTATGCTAGTTGTTAGGTAACAGAAAAGAAAGGAGATCTAAATTACAGGGTATAAATACAAATAGATTCATGGCCAGCTATAACCGCCTTAATTAGATAACTTAGAAATTATAAATACAACTTTGCTTTTATTGTTTTATAACACTGCAATAAAAGAGTCACCCTAAACAAAGTCATATTTACCTTCCAAGAAGCCACAGGGCTCTCCTACAGCATACAGCCCCAAATACCTACTTTCCCAAAGGCACATTCAACACAAAAGAATGCTATAAAAGATCACATTCTCAGCTGGCATTGCCTGCATGGTCTCTACCAACTTAGTGCCAATCTGTACCCGGGAACACTGTATCTTGGTGGTACAAGCTTTGGAAAGCAGCAAGGTGTTAAGAAAACCTGGTGTTCAGAGCCTAGATGAATTAGGCTTGTTAGCATGAGAGCAACATCTCAACTAGCAATACAGCAACAAGGACAATTACACTTCTAGGAGGGAAGGACTGGCTGAATTTTAGGAGAGAAATCTATACTAAGGCAATTTATGAGTTTGTTAACCCTGGAGCTTGCATCATATTAAGCATGGCACTGGATGTTGAACTCGTGTTTTGATTCATCAAGCAGTTATTTTACAGCACATTGTGTCTCAACTCATCTCTTTACAAATGCATCAAGGTGACAAATGTTAGCAATAAGAAAAAAACATTATGAGAGTTATTTGATTCAATTCTGTTTAAGGGATCTGCTTTATGTGTGTGCAGACACTCACAGAAAAAGCTGAAGAAAATACCAAGATCCGGGGGAAAAAAAATCTATGTGTCAGCAGCTAGGCATAATAATTTTTAATCAAATGCAGCCTTCTTGACATTCAGAGTCCTGCTGCAGCTGCCAAGTCATGCTACAAATGTATTTCTCTACTGGCCTCTTGCAGTTCACAGCACACTGTGTTTGAAAAGCCTTGCCTCACTTCTAACCTATTGACTTCCCCAATTCCATGCCACAGCAGTTTGACAGACACTCAGATGAGCCAGATAAACATTCTGATCGGTTTTGTCCAGTGGACAGCCATACATTTTCTATTTTATTTTCTTTTAAGCCACCAGATACCAGCCACTTCCTCACACAAAACTGCTTTTGGTGGTTTGTTGGTTTGTTTCTGTTTATGTGATATGTGTATACATTTTGTAAAGGACTGCAAAGCACGGATGCAGAAGAAAGTGCATCTTTCACAAGAAATCACACACGCTCCTGAGACCTTGGAAAACTCGAGCACAGTGCAGGCACAGCTGGGGATGAGGCGGTACAAGCAGAAAAGCTACAGTAAGGTGCTCTCTAGTGATCCAATCTTTCATTTGGATAGGTTAAAAATCCCAATGGCCCCCAATCCAGAGATTCCAAATTCACAGTAGAGAGCTCAAGAAACAGAAAAGCTGAATCCAAGCCTTCAATTTTTTCCTCTAATAATCAAAATCTGTGAGACTGATAAACATTCTCTGTTGATTCCCTCCTGCTCTCAGTCAAACTCAAAATCCCCTTCATCAGTTAGTTTCTCACTGAGTGCTGCAGTAATCTTCTGATCCACCCAAATAAACTAAAATAGTGACAATCTGAGATTTGGGCTCAGACTGTATCAGCTGGGATAATTTATGACCAGGAAGCACAGTTTCCAACAGGTAAGATACAGGGGTGATGCTACAGCCAAAGCAAACATTCAGTAAAGAAGAGGTCATTCATTTCTGTTCCATCTTTGATCAGATCTTAGCACACATCATTTCACTTCTGGGTGTCTTCCTCATCCTTTCCCTATTTGGAAATCCTTATCTATTTGGATAGTAGATGGATCCCTGCCCTAAAGATCTACTCTGAAGCTATACAGTGCCCAGCACAACAGGGTCCTGAACTGTACTACATCAGGCAGGCGTTTCAATGATAGAAAGACTTAAGGAGGATTTCACTTTTACAGATTCACGTATGAAAATAAGGAGCATTCCTCTGGGATAAAAACATCAGCTTTTAGTAAAAGTTCAAAGCAATAATTACAATTTTAGTTTTTGACACCCACCAAAAATGAATCATACCCTATTTGCAGAACGACAATGGCCTTTTGTACAATAACTCTGGAGTATAGAGCCTGTACATAGAGACTGACACAACGTGAGTGAGTGAAATATCCATCAAGCAAAAAAACACTTAATAAAATAATCAGCCTTCGTTATGGGAAGAATAGCCTTACCAAAAAAAAAAAAAAAAAAAATCATTGCCATTTGCATGTTATTCACAGCCTTGGTTCTCATTTCTGGATGCCTTAGAAACAAAAACCCACACCCCATAGCATGCCTAGAAATACAAGAGAAAAGGCTCTAAGATCATAACTGTCTCCAGTAAAGTCCTGAGGGGAGAGACTGTTTTACATGATTGTGAAAAAGATAAAAAAAAAATTCCACTACTGGTGCTGCTCCCATCTTTAACTGTGCCATCTGGTGTCTCTACCTGCTCTTACTTCCACAGAGACCTCAAATAGCAGCTGCCTCAGGAAGGTCTTTTCCTGCCAGGTCAAGTTGGTGCTCAACACCCCAAGCCTGCACTTAGGAGGGGATATTATTAAACTTCACCCATGCCATGACTGACAGTGGGTACAAGAACGTTGCTATCTCACAAAATCTCACTGCTGTGAATAATTTATACCCTCTACCACAAATTACCCTCCAAACAAACCTAGCTGTATGTGATTCTCAATTCCCTTCTTCCACTGTGAACCTGAATGCATAACCCATCCCCTACCCTCAAGGACCTTCCAAAGGTTGCTGTGTGCTCCTGGACCAGCAGCTGGGATGCACTGACTACCTGTCCATGCCACTAAAGCTTTTCTGGGCAGGACGCATTGCTTACCAGTAGCTCTGAGATCAGCAATAAGTAAACAAACAAACAGAGTTCAGAACAGCCTTTTAAGGACAAGCGTGTTTTGCCTTATTAGCTGTAATAAAAACTGACACATTGCGATTCAGAGTCTGACAGACTTCTTTAACATGAGCGCAGAATTGAAGCTGATGGGACTTCTTTTGAATTTATAGGCCTGTATGTGCAAATAAAAGAGGTACAAGCGGGTCTGGCACCAACAAGCCATTTGTCACATTTCTCACTCATATAAAGAACTAGGGAATGCATTAACGTGTCACAAACAGAAATTATTGATCAATGAATGACTGAAAACCTATTTAAATTTCTCCAGGCATGAATGTGTATAAAACAAAAGATTCCTTGAAAAAACTCTGATTTGGACTGACTTTGAACAGTAATGAGAGCAGAAAAAAACACTGAGTGCTGTTTTTGTTTACCTCCATCTGGAAAGTTCAAATGTCATCAAATAGACACTGAAATGGGAAAGTTTGGAGAGAAGAAATGATCTCTGCTGTGTGAAAGTTGTTGGGTTGTTCTGTTTCTATTGGACACAGAAGTAAATGCTCATTAAAGCAGCTGAATATGAGGTCAATTAAATTTAGTGCTCTTGAACCAACAGGTTACATCAGTTAATATCTTGCTGGCTTTGCCACCTTCCTGAATAACTAAAACCAAATGTGCTGCGTTCAGATCAGTCAAAAGCATGGAGAAAAGAAAGATGGTAAATAAATTCATTTTTAAAAATCCATTCAAATGACAGTGAACATAAAAAGGCACTCTCTTATAGTTATTAAACATACCACCGAAAATTGGGGAATTAAGCCATGAAGAGCTCTCTAGCTGGCCATAAATTTCAATTTTTCCCCTGCTTGGTGCATAATGATGCCTTGATAAGCTTCCTATTATTGATGCATCTGCAACATATACCCTCTTTTTGAGCTGAAATGCTGCTCTGTAGCAGATGGTGGCTATTGTGTTTACACATCAGCACTTTATGATTGCATTTTCTCACGTCTGCAGTAAAAAAGAAAGCCATAATTGAGTTTTTAATGGCTTTGCACATTGTTCATTAAGATTACATGAGTGTGTTCTGACAAATGACAGCTGAAGAAATGAGCCACTGAGAACCCCTCATGATCACCAGACAGACCTCAGCTGATGCTCTTTCACTGCTGCCTTTGAAGAACTGCGCTGTTTAAAAGTAAAATTACAGCAACCATTAAAGACTGAATGTAAACTTGAAAAGAAAACTGTCAAAATGCTCAACTGCAAAAACAGCCTTCGGAAACCCTGAGAACCCAAATCAGAAAGTACAGAACTTTCTTTGAAACAGCAAACTCTTTTTCCCAGTACATCAATCTGCTTTTCCAGCAGCTCCATCACAGCACAGGCACTTTCTTTTTTTCCAGACACAGTGCTGCTGGTTTCCAAAGAACAACTCTACCCTCAAAAAGGAAGGGCCTGACACCTGACCCTGTTAGCATGGAACGAAGCAACCTGAAATAATTTCAGTCAGAAGGGGCCTCAGGTAATATCTAAGGCATCATATTTAGTCCATTTCTGTGCTTAGAGCAGGGTCATCTCTTTTCCCCACTGACTCTCTAAAGCCTCCCAGATGGTCCAGTCCCTCTGGATAACCTGCTCCAGTACTTGGCTGCCCTCAGGTTGTTTTTCTGTCACCCCTATAACCTCTCATTTCAGCCCATACCCCTTGTCTCTCACCCTCCAGCCACTCAGTGCAGTAATGACTCTACCCCATCCTGGAGGCACTGAGGTGTTGCTCCCAGGACCCCCCCAAATCTTTCCTGCCCGAGCCTGAACAATGTCATCACTCCTCAACCTCTTGTCCCAGGGTGCTGGCTCCTGCCCTGACCACTCACTCAGTGGCCTTCACTTTCCTCCCTCCCTTTCATCAGAGTCTGTGATGTTGGGGCACCCAAAATTGGACACAATAGGCTAAAGGCAATCTAATGAGTGGCAAGCAAGGAAGGACTACTTCTATTTGTCTGCTGGCTAGGTCCCTGTTAATACAGCCCAGGATGGCACCAGCAGTCAGAACATGCTGATGACTTATATTCAGGCTGCCCTCTACCTGACTAGTCTACGTCCACATTCACAGTATTTCTTCCAGCCTGCCTCTACCCCTCTGGATGGTGGTCCTACCCTTGACTGTATCAACTGTTCCCATAGTTTGATGCCAAACTAGAGATGCCACCAATTACTGCCAGCCAACCAGTGCACACCTCCACAGCTACCACCACCAGCCCAGACCATAACAACACCCTGACCTGGAAACACATGAAGCTTTGTCCTGACTCTGGTCTCCATAGTTTCATAGCACTTCTTCTGTACAGTTGAATTACAGGACCAAGAGAGCTCTGGTAACTTCACATCTTACAAAACCAAAAAAGAAAGAAAGTATTTCCATATAATTGCTTAAAGTTAAAACCATGAAACTCACAGTTCTTCTTCACAAAAAGTTACCATTGTACTTTCCACATTTTTCTACCCTTGCCCTTCTCAGCTACATGTAATAACAGCTGAAGAAGGCTCAGAAATCTCTTCTCCTGACTGATGAACCACAGCGAGCAGCGCTTGTACAAACTCAGAATTAAACAAGGCGTATCTCATAGCTGCTATCCCTTCTTCAAATATTAGGACAAAATCAGACCCGTGGGTTTTATCTCTCAAATGTGGGCCACACTGAATTAATCTGCCATGGAATAAGAAAGAGCTTGATTCACAGATAAACAGGAATATAAACTGCAAGTTCAGTCCCATATAATTCATGAGGACAATTCATTCACTTGGGAAACTGTTGGATAATAGGAAAATATTTTTTAAAGAGACAGCCTTTATTTGTAAAGACGTTTTCTTCTGGATATTTATGTCGTGAAAAGAATTATGTTGCTGAGGGTTTTTATAAGATAAATCTTCTCTGGAAACAAGACTGATTACATATTGCTTCAGCGACTACAAATATTTGCTGTACTCATTGAAAGGATGTGAAGATTGTGGCATTGTCGCCTCACTGACCCTTCTGAAGCAGGGTCTCTTATTAGCAGAGGGACTTGGTGGCCTCACCACCAGCCCAGAGCAGTCCCAAGCAGCTATGCACTCAATGCAGGTATACCTGTACCCAAACTACTGCTAGATGCAGTGGAAGATCAGCACTTAGAGGTTAACTAACATCTGTATGGAGCACAAACACAGTAGTGATACTTAACTACAACTCTGATAACCAAAGAACCTTGATCTAAGCCTCCATCAGATGAATCCTGAAAGCAGTGCCATCTAACAGCCCTGGTATGTAATAGGGATGATTTATCACAAAGACTCATGATAAAATTTCACACTTGAAGGTGCATGATGCTGTCCAGTGCTATTGCTTACCACTCGAGCCTCACAAGCAAGTTGCTTCCATCATCAACCAGAGGAAGAAGAACTGCAGCTGGTGTTTGCTGGAATAACATCTGTGCTCCAATCACCTCTTTCCCTCAAATTTTAATTTACAAAGCAAAAATCCTTGGTATCAGACCCCAGATGAAAGCCATCGCTCATGTGTTACATGTACCTTACAAATGCTCTGCGTACCGCAATGCTCCACAGTCATCTTCAGAATTATCTTTCCATGTTTTGTAAATGTTTCTTTATTGAAAATGACTGTCACAGCCATCAGCCTGTTCCTGAGAAGCAAACAGTGCTGTGGAATCACAAACTATTCTATAAATCTCAACGGTGAAGAACTTTTTAATGGATTCACTGCCTTCATTCACTGTTGCTAAGGTCACTGCTGTAGCATGCTTTGAGACTGTCCTTATTCCATTATTTATAAATACAGTATGAATTGCTTTGCAGTACTGCAAAAAAAGGATCCATTAGCAATGAAGTTACCCCAGTTTATCAGATAAATGAATCTTGTAATAATAAACACGTGTCTCTACAGTCAAAAGATCAGAAGTCTCTTTGATTTTAATTATACCTTCTTGTTTGCATCATCATTTTTTAAATCGCATGAAAATACACACTAAAACCATGAGGAGTTATTGTTGATTTTCAGTTCCAGTAGTTTGATTACTATTCATCCTATCAATTACTACCTTAACACTTCGGTAAAACGTAGAGAACTGATTTAAACACTTAATAAGGCATAGGTTATTAAATGGGCAAATAAGCAAAATAGAGGGAATAGCCGTAACTCAGCATAATATCTATGTTTAAAGACACTGCAAATCTTGTTCTCAGCACTCAAGAGCTTTATTACAGCTGAGCCTTGAAAGAGAGGCCCACAGGAATGAGTTGTAGGGACATTAGTAAGCCTCAAAGCCTCTTGCAAATGTAGTTCCAAGAAGGCTCAGAGTTCAGCAGAATACTAAATATCTTCTTCACCTGATTTAACCCATGGCCAACTAGCTGCTGCCAAGTGCTTCTCTCACTCATGGGAAAGGCAGCATTTCAGTGTAGAACCCCCGGACCCACTCTCTGAAAGTACACTGGCCATTTATTTAGGTTCCAGGCATGCAACTGCTTGTGTAATGAGCATAATTTACAGACAGATGCTAAAGAACGCTCTCATGAGGAAATGCCAACAACAAATGAGTTCAGAGGTAGCAGTCAGTACAGATTTTTCTGAACAAGTAATTGCTGTTTAGAACGTGCGCCTCGTAGCTTTGCTTACAAATACGGAACTTACTTTAAAAATAAAATTCCCCATCTCATTACAACTCAATGGCTAAAAATAAAGGTCTCTCCAACCAAGGCTCAAGGAAAGCATGTTTTCAGTTGTTGATTACAAGTCATTAAAGAATTAAATGAGTACATTACAGCTAATGCTACATCAGCTCTTATTGGAGGAAGGGCAGCAAGGCAAAGGGAAGCTCTGCTGCCCCTCTGGACCAGGACAGACAATGGCAACAGGCTTTGATACGCCTGAACAGACACAGTATGCACTAAACCAGGAACATTCTTTCTGGCTTTGAAAGCTGTTTTGTCTGAATTTTTCACATACAAGTAATGGCCAACAGACATGATATAACAACTCATAGCTACCCGCACAGAGCAACTATCCTGCACTGTTCAGATACAATGTCAGACCAGTCAAAGTCATTCAAAAGCAACAGCCCCTCTTTAGAATACACTTTTATTCTCTACTTTTTACTTTGTATTGACAGTGTTTCTCATTTCTGGTTTGCTTCTTTTCTCTCTTCTACACACGTTCTAAAAGATGACTGCAAACTCCGTTATGCCTCATTCTTCAAGTATGCAGCAGACATCTGTTAGATGCAGCCTCATTTGAGAGGTGTGCGGATGGATGGCTCAAGGTTCACAGAACGGCTTGGTTTAGTTTACTTTACTGTCACTCCTCTAAAGCCACTGAGATGGAACACCACCAGCCAGTTACCCTGTTGCTGGAGCTCAAGGTTCTCAGATGCTCCACAGCACCTTAACTCTGCCTCAGACAAAACCCACTGCCTGTTTCCAGTGCCCCATGAGACAGCCATCTGGAGCATGTGTTCATAGACTCCAGGCTTTCTTGCTGTTGCAATTCATAAAAATTCTAAATGGCCATGCAAGTTGGACCTCAATACTTGTGTATTTTCCAAAAGGAACTTTGGAAAAACCTTTGGAGTTGGCATGAGGGCTACCAGAAGTATTTTAGCAAAACTATTAGTCTATTGGAAGGTACTAGATTCCAAGTAATCCAAGCACAGTCTTATTTTCAATACACTGGATTCTATCTTTGCTTAATCATTAAAGACAAATGGCTAAATAATTTATTATGTCATTCTAAAGCATAAGAAGTGTGTTGTACGCCAGCCAGAACCAAATACCTCATTAGCAGGCATGCAGCTCCATTGCTGGCCAACTTTTACGGCCTCTGCAACTTGTGTAAAACTTCCATATGTCTGTCTATGTAACATTCACCAGGCAACCGCGGAGAGATTATTACCGTCTGTATTTGTGACAGAAAACACATATTAAATGCAATGCCAAAAGGCAACTGCAGCAAACAATGTCTGAAGAGGAATTGTTTCTTAAGGAGTTTGTTTTTACGTTACAGAGTTCTGACCATATGGTCACTTATTTACACACTTAAGAGATCAGCACCACAACTCTCAACTCAGAATATGACAAAGGTTGGCTGGTGAGTTATTTTTGTAACAAACTCCCAACTTCACGGAGCTTGGTTTTAACAGAAAGTGTTAATTGCTGTTAAGTCAGTGATGCTATTCTGGGTTTACTGCAGTGCAGCCAACGATGGAGTTTGGCAGAGAGAATTCAGAAAATAATGAAGCCCATCTCACAAGTCACCACACTGTATGGCAGAGCAAGATTTTCTCAAAAGGAGCAGCTCTAAACCGCAAAAGCAGAGGTTCATGCAGGCCACTGTGGAGGCGTATTGGCACAGCAAAAAGGAGCCTCAGTCATTTCAGCCCACACCTTTACCAGCTGTGATCACTGTGATTTGCTCATTCCCATGGGAACTAAATTAAACCAGATTTTTTCTTTTAAACAGGCAATGTTTGTTTGCCTATCATAACCCCTGGTACAATTACAGCAACCTAAGCAGAAGAGTCACCATCCTCATTTCCAAGCATGTTATCCTCTTAAGGTGGTCATTTTCTAGCTGAACATTATTTATGCCTCAGGAAGAGAAAATGAGATACTGCCTTGACTAACACTACCATTCAGAGAAGGTGTAAGCTCTCCACAATAAAATACTAGTTTAATCCAAGCAGAAGACATTTCTCAGTAACAGGAAGAATAGGTGGCTGGCTCAGAACACAAGGCAATATTTGTGCTCATAAAAAGTCCCAAACCATGCAGTTGCAATTAACGATTACTGAACTGGATCAATCACTACACAGAAGCCTAAGTAAAAGCCCAATAGTTACTGAATATTGACAAACATTTTTACTCAACTTGACAGCTGTACTCAATAACAAAGCTTTTCTTTGAGTAGCTTAAAAGAAGCTGCCTTTGAGCCACAGGACACATCCCTGTGCTTTAGTCAAACAAGTACGCTCAGCACACTCAATGTGCATAGTTTGCAACAGTTGATCATGACTCACTTCATGGTCTTTTTGATAGTAAGCAGCAACAAGTTTATTAACATCCACAGAGGCTATTATTCACATGTGGTTTTTTGAGCCCAGTTGGACGCCTGTGTGAATTTATTTATTTTTACTAAATTGCCCAAAAGTGTGTATACATTTATGCCCTGTGGACTGCAGTTCATTTAGAACCTAATAGCGTTATACACACAATGTTAGATTTTGATTAGAAATTAATAGCATTAACTGAATCACATTTTCTGGCCATGCTCTTCCCTGCTGAGAAACATGGCTGTGCAACATCCATTCCAAGCTCCGCAGGTGATACAGACTGAGTTTATACCACTTTTTGGGTGAAAACTTCCAATATTTTACCTGCGAAGTTCTTTGACATAACCTAAATCCACCTTTATCCCAGAAGGTAACTCAAATGTTGTACCAGCCACACCAAAATAACTGGTTAATGTAGCCATGAATTGACGCCACCGGGACCCCGCTTAAATGAAGAGCATTATTTAGCAACCACATAACAAACACTGCACCAAGTCCTGGCACTTTGGTTAAACACATGGAGCTAGAAGTGACAGAAGGGTTAAATGTACACAAACAGAGATGTTCAGAATGTGACGTAAATAGTTCATAACATTACTGATAAATCCTCAGAGCCTCTAAACAACCCAAGTATGCCAGCTCTTCCTTCAGCTCAAGTTCCTCACAGTTCTCAACAAATTTTGCAGTCAGTGCCATGCTACTTATTTAATTGTTCGCTTCCTCTTACAGAATGCAGTTTAATATGCTATTAGGAAAGTCATGTGCGCAATCCTTTGTTAACCTTCTGCCACATTTGACTATTTTCTATCTTCAGTAGCCTTCAAATCCCAAACAGAATTTTAACCCTCCCATGAGGATTACTTTATTTAATAAACTCTCGGGAGGTATTTCAAAAGCTTTGAAATCCCTGGTAAATCCAGTTTTTAATCCATTATTACACTGGCATTGAAGAAATTTCTGTAAATTAGAACGTCATAGTGCTCTGCTGGTTAGTCTGTCATGCTGGATTCACCTAAGTGGATTCATCTATTTGTTATTGTTTCAATCGTTTTTACCTCCAAGCTTTCTAGGATCATCTCTTTTTCTTTATGTTAAAGAAAGAGACTCCTGGCTCTTCTCTTCAGTAGCCAATTAAGCAGCTGTGAAAAAGCACATTAGCAAATCAAGTCCTTCCCCTAAAAAATTCCTCAGAGAATCATGAAGTTTTCTTGTTTGTTACTAAAACCACAAGTGGTTGTTTGACCAAGAATCAAAGAAGGAAAAAAAAAACCTCCCCCCACACCTCCCAAGAGAAAAAAAAAATAATGCTAGTGCAAAGTAATCAGTTAGGTTACCTGAAGTGTAGATTTCTGTACCTAAAAAAGAACCCAATTACTGATATTCTGATTCTAGCTGACTCATCAGTCCTCAATTCCCGCAGCCAGGAGATTTAAATAAACTTAGAATCTCTTATTACCTTAGTCTGAAATTATCTTTCTACCCCAATTTCAAGTGTCTGTACTAGACCTCAAAGTTATTCTTAATAGGCTCTTTTTATTATTTAATTATTTTTTAAAGTGGAATGCCATTTTTATCTTCAAAGTGACAGCAATGATAAGGTTGAATCTGAGTGGGTAAGGATCCAGGAGAAGACCAACAGGGCGAACATCCAGGTGGGGGTCTGTTAAAGACAACCTAATCGGGATGAAGAGACAGACAAGGCATTTCTGTCAACAGCTGGCACAGGCTGTATGATTGCCAGCCCTTGTTCTCATTGAGGACTTTAACTTCCCCTGATAAATACTGGAAATATAACGCTGCACATTAATCTAGACCCACAGTCTAGGAGGTTTCTAGAAGTTATGGAAGACAAACTTCACAGCTGGTAAGAGTGCCTACCAGGGGAGGTGCACTCCTAGACCTGGTGTTCACAAACAGAAGAACTGATGGAGATGTGGAGGCCAAGAGCTGTCTTACGCAGAGCAATCCCGCAATGGTAGAGTTCTCTATTCTTGGGGAAGGGCTAATGAGAATCTCCATCGTTTACTGGATGCAGATGGGTACCTGACCACTCAGGATAATGGCAGCCCATGGCTGGCATCAGTACCCTCTTTGCTGGGTAAAGAACTGGCTGAACACCAGGCCCAGAGAGTGGTGGTGAACAGAGCTAAATCCAACTGGTGACCAGGCACTAGTGGTGCTCCCCAGGGGTTCAGTACTGTGGTCTGTCCTGTTTAAGATCTTTATTGATGACCTGGATGAGAGGATTGAGTGCACTCTCAGTAAGTTTGCAGATGGCACCAAGTCATCTTTTATGATTCTATGACTTATTTGCTTTATTCTATGGAAGCCCTAACAATCTCTCTTAGTTCATACTTTCAATCTTCAAAGATGCCACCAAATGTAGCAACGCTTGAATAAACTTACTTCAATGTAAGGACAAACAGTACATGGTTTCCTACACATAACCCTTCTTAATTCTTCAACTGGAACAGCAAGATAAAAAAACCTAAAACTCTGTGCGAGACAGCCTTGAAACAACGTAAGTATCGAGACTTGAATGGAGGGCTGGGCAATTACAGCAGAACGTTTAAGATGGCCAAGAGGTAAAGTGAAAAATTCAGTTATATTTTTAGAACATGAGGGAAGTTTTCAGTACTGGCATGAGTTCAAAAGGAAACAGATTTTTCCATAGGCAAAGCTCCCCCTTACCATTCCATGAGCATGCTGTTGAAACAGGCTGTAAACACTTTAGGTAGAAAGAACTCAAATTAAAACATACTTGAGCGGTTTTCTCAGGTTCTGATACTGCTCTAAATGAAGCAGACAAATAAAGCTCCTCCTGAACTCAGCACGATCAGGATCAGGGCCAAATTATTAACAAGCATCTTTCTGAGTAGGATTATCTATCTTTGAAAAATAATTGCTCCTCGTGGCCTTGCAAACAAATGAGCAATTTCTGTAGGACTTACACCGAGCTAACTAGAATTTCCACAAATTCATGCAAACAAACTAGCATTCCAAGCATGGGGACACAATTAAGCTTTCAGGCTTTCAGTTTTCCCATTAATCTCTATTACAGAAATGTACTCTGGAATCCTATTTCTATTCCTCCTGATTTAATATATCGAATTCTATTATTGCAGCTGCAGGAAGCTCTCAGAGTCAACACCCTGGCAGAGATTTTGGGATGGAGATTTCTCTAGCATCCACATTCTGCTCCATTTTAGAAATAAGAAAATGCCTCAAAATGCGTAAGTCAGTTTTTTTTCCTCTGGTGATCATGTACAACATAAAACATATCACTTTTAAACTTGTATTTATTAGCATTACTTACGCTTATAACATGATCCAAAAACATAGGCAGTTACATAGGCAAACACATAGTAAAAATATCAGAGGGTTCTTAGGACTTCTTCCCTTTCTAGAGGCCACTTTCACTTTGACTGCAAGCAGCATAACTCTATGTGTGCTACAGCAGGGTCAGCATGCATTATTCTGCCCACAGGCACTGGGATGGCAATCTACCCACAGGTGAAGACTTACAGAATAAATTAGGAAGTTCATACCCCAGGGGAACGATTGTTAAAATAAGCTCAGCATTTCTGACAGCCATGCAACAGTGTTTCTACTCTTGAGGTTCTATGGATGCTCAATTGAAATAACCTGCTTAGCTTGCTCACAGCTGCCATTCACAAGGAGCACTGATCTACAAAACGCAGCATGGTGAGCAACCTCATGAAACCCATAAGATTCTCCTTTAAATGTCAGTGTACGTACAGGTAGCCTATTGGATCATCAGGCTAATCAGTTTTTCAAGGCAGTGGTATTGTGTTTGGATAGCGCGTGCATTTCTCAAGCAATCAAGATTACTCAGTTTTTAGTTTTATTTTTTAAGAGCATTTAAACTGTCTTCTGTAGTTACTTGTTAAAGCACTGAGACGCACTGGAATGCAGAGCCCAGTACCCAAAAGCTGACTGTGGAATACTGACTGAAGTTTACCGTCTTTGAGCCAGCAATACACAACAACATGGAGGTACTGCAACCAAACATCAAGAGCCCAGTGTTGTTACATGCACAGAGCTGTTCCCTTCCCAGCTCTGAACTGAAAGGAATAGAGAATATACTACATTAAAAAAACATTGTCTAGAACAGCAGTAAAAATGATAACAGCTTAAAACACAGTCCATGCTCAGATTGGCTCTGTATCCGTATCATTTTCAGCAGCTGGGGAGGAAAAGTACCCAAAACAGACAACTGCTGCTTGTGATATAAACATAAAAACTACATTTAAAAACAAATAAATAAATAAACACAAACCCCAAGCTCTTTTCCATTTGTTTAGTCTTCCCTCTTACTTTTGGTATACAGAACACCATGATGTGAGCCCCCAGAGGAATGGAATTTGAGCAGTCCTGCTGCCTGACAATTTCCTTTGCTATTTTGCCTCCTCATACTGTAAAGGAAGAATCCAATTTCCAAACCTACAGACAGTTCATTTAAAACACATCTTTCCATTTTGAATGTGTACCACTTGCAGCTTGTGCTTTGAGGACACGCAATTATGTTTCACCCTAGTAAGGCAAAGGCTCAGCATATTCCACTAAAACTGGTAACAGGCTGAAGGTTTACATTTTCAACATAGATAACTTGATGAAAGTCTGATTTCACAGCGCTGTAGATACCGTACGCTGAGTGCAAACTTTCCTCCAAGAGATCTTTCTGAATTCCATCCTGTTTTAATTTCCTCCTAACGTATTCCATCCAGAACGCTTTTACTTTAAACAGTTCAAGATTTTAGTTGTTCTATTTACAATAAGGCATAAAGGAATTAACAAGAACTGAGATCATTTGCTCCATTTCTATTTTGCATTCACACAGCCTCCATCCAGGGTGCTAATTTGGTAGAACAGTGGAGGATGATTTCCTCCTGCTCACAGAACCGCTTAGACTCAGCATGCAACAATTTGCCTATCAAACAGTTTGTTAAGAGCTGAAGGGTATATATTGCTCATCTTACTCTAATTCTCTTGGCCATGAGCACACTTATTTTTTCCGTAGTATTTTCAATATGGCTCAATACAAAAGTAGATTTTAACTTCTTTCCATTTAGGAAACTACTAAGTGACTCTAAGTCATATGCAATGGTGCTAGAAATAAAATATCCAGAAGTATCTAAAATTCCAGATAGTACCAGTGCCATAAGGGTACACACAACTAAGGATTTGTACCAAACTCTGACAATGTCAGTGAAAGCACAGCAATTTAAATACTGCATTCACGCTGCCTACAGCTCCAGATACCTTTAAATCACGTGAAGTACAACAATTACAATTTCCAAAAGCCTGGTACATCTTGATTTCTGCATTCTCAACCCATACATGTGCTGCATGACATGATTTCATGCATTCAACCACACAGCTGTATGGCAATTGTAGACATGCTTGTAGCATGTAAAGCCTTTGGTATAGCAACGCATTTGCAGCTCGGAAAAGGCGTGAATTTTAATTACTCATCAATCTTTTGAAGATGTTCTTACTACTTCGACGTCTAAGATGCTCTACAGCTCAGTCAAGGTACAAGCCTTAATAAGGCTCTGAAGGTTTTCTTAACCTTTACCAGAATTGTTGTCTCATTTTTAGCAATGGAAGTCACCAAAGCATGAAGAAAAGCTTACCTCAAAGACCTAAGGAAAAAAACTGAAAGAAAGATTATGCATTGCATATATTATGCAAACATGACCATTGAAAATGTATTACACAGTTTTTCTCTCTTTTTGAATTAGAGTGAGCTGATTTTCCAACCATATCTAACACGAAAACAGATTTTCATAGAAAAGATAACTCTCTAAAACATTGTTTTCCTTCCTCAGCATATAGTGGATGAGCATTACATGCAGTAGGACATGGGAACGTCAAGACAAGGAAAGGCAGGCCTTGCCACCCAGCCTCCAGGGCAGCTTGCAAAGGCCTCTGCTGCAGTGAACATTCTCCCATAAATCGTAAGTAGTACTGAAGCTACACATTTGATGTTGTATTTTTCTATTCTCAGCTACTGTAGTCCAGACTATCCCTAATAACTTCTTGAACTATATCCTACAATGCACAGTTTTCAGTACACAAAGCTGATACAAGGAAAGATTCCATTATGACAAGGGTGGCCAAACACTAGAACAAGCCTCCTACAGAGATGCTGACGCCCTGGGCATGTCAGTATTCAAGAGACACTCCAATGGCCTCACAAATTTGTTTTATCCCTAAAGAGGCCAAGAAGCTTTGTAAGTAGGTCCCTTCCAACTGAACCATTCTGTTCTATTCGGGGGAGACAACAGAACCAAGGCACCTTGGTCAAAGGTGACTGCACTGACAGGGCTTGGATTTCTTGAATTCACTCCTCATACCACAGCTGTTTAATTACTGGAGTCAACAAATATCTATGCCAAAACACTTAGTTTGCTCAGGATGATGAAATAGCCAAGGTAACCAAATACTACAATATGGTTTTGATTCCAAGACTCTCAGAACAGGACCAGGACCACCTACACCAGCTGATATAGGAGTGAAGGAATGCAATAAATTCTGCAACACCACACAGACCCCTTCCCACAAGCTCCTTAGAAGTCAACACTTTCCTAATAAATATAAATCAAAGCAAAGGCTGGGGAAATAAATATATATCAAAGCTAAGACTGAGGAAACATAAGGTCAACTTAAGCCCTACTAGTTTAAAATTCAATGTGAGATTTCTTTTAAAATTCAAATAAATATAGAAATCAAATATTAGATAAGCAACTAATTAGATTGGTATTTTCTTTCTAGAACCAGCCAGCCTGTGAAACCTTCCAGAGCAAAAAGTCCAAGAAATCTTATACTAAACACTTGCAGAATAACACCTTTTACTGAACGCATCTAAGCCCATGCAATTAGCTATCAACCTAGAGAACTCCAAACACAACATTCTCTAAGGCTTATCAAACATGGGAAAAAGAAAAAAGAAAGAAAAAATACATTAAAAATTAAGGAAAAAAAAAAAGATAAATAAATTTGACTCAGTTACTGAGAATCACAGCAGATTTGTGGCTTCTTGCAGAGATGGTGCCAGAGAATTTGTTTCAAATACAAGCTTTAAATGAGTCCAAAAGTTACATCCAATCCCAAACATTCAGAATGTCCTTTCCTTTAACATATCAGTGGAGACACTTCCCTCATGTTTTATTATCCTGATACTTCAGGTTCACTGGGGATTTGCCCCTACTCATCCCAACCCATAAATGTGTCAAAACAGAAAGCAGATGAGAAAGGTGCACCCAGAAATCAAGTTATCCTTCCTATTCAAGTGTCCAGCCAGTGCTGTCTCCCTTACAGAAGGCAAACACAACAGAATGAGTCCTCTAATTAATGGACACCCATGCAGTTTGCGTTCAGAAGTGAGAACTGTTCAAATATATTGCCCCACCACAGAGTGCAGCAGCATAATTTAGTCTTTTATGACAAGATTAGGGAAGAGTGCACACTTTCATAGGGCTTGTTGAAGAATGTGCATATGTTTGTGAAGAAGCATGGATTTATCTTGCACTGTCAATACAGGTATTTTTCTACTTGATGAATAAATCATTAGGGATAACAATAACCAAGTCCCATTATTTACATTTACAAGAAGAACTTTCAAGGCTGACACTGTCTAATTTCAAAATGATAATTCATAGACTTGATTTTCTATTTTCTTTGGGGCTTCTGCCTCACCTTGTTAACACATGGAACATGCACACACACACACAACGACCTTGCACACTGATTAACGTAACAAAATACATATATTTGCAGAATGCTTTTATGCACTACTTGAATCTTTGTTCACAGCAGACCCTAGTATTTACAGCAGCCATGACTTGTGCTTGTTGGAAGGATGTGTTCGAGATTCCCTCACGAATTAGAGGTTACAAAATGATCCCCATGTTCTTGATTCTGGTTACATGTCATATCACAGCTTACAGCCATGTTACATCTTCCACACAGCTCAATAAGGACTTAAACTCCTATCTGTTAAAAATCTAATCACCAGCTTACTCTTGAGTTCTGACATGCTACCAGAGGATGCAGAGGATTTCAGAAGCAAAGGTCACATACCAAGCTCATCCTATTCAATGCAAGCTATGAGAACAGCTCCAAAAGTAAGGCCTCCTATTTTATTACGTTGGCCCAGGACATCAGAGGCAGATATTGGTGGTATTGATATCCTGGGTTGAAGTTTTGTGACAAATGCCCACCCACCACCAAGGATTTGAAACTTCAACTTCAATGTTTAAAAGCAACAAACCTACAAGCACAATTCCCCATTGGTTCCCATGGAACCTGTACCAAGAAATTACCATCAAGCCATTTTTTGGACTCTTCTGGACCTGTTTTATACCACCTGTGTGGTATTCACCCTTAACGTCAGGCAAGTTGAAATCATCCTAAGGACAAGAGCACTTGATCCACAGGTACCTCTCAGGTCCTTAAAGAATACATCATCAGTGTCATCATCCCAGAAGGGTGGCAACACTTCACTTCCTCTCCCACAACTGCCCTGCCTGTCGCTGATGAAGGGCCAGTAACCATCCATCATGACACAACAGGCACAGGGCTCTTCCCAACACATTTTGCTAATGCCAATGACACTGCAGCTATGGGACAGTGACAAGACTTCCAGCTGCTCTACCTACTTCCACCTGCTGTGTGCATTGGTGTATAAATGTTTCAAATGTGCTTCACTGTACCCAGAACTCATGCAAATGACTGAAGGATCACAATAGCATGCACTGCCTCAAAGTTTATTGGCTTGTCTGTTTATTACTGTGAGCTGGTTTTATTTCTATTCATCTTTCAGATTATATGCACCCTCCATCCCCATTGAAAACTATGGCTGCTCTCAGGCCATTGCCTCCCCACGCCCAACACAGCCATGTTTTGGTCACCATGGGACATTCTAACGGTCACACTGCCACAGCTTTCTGATGTCACAAACCACCTCCCTGACAACCGCTATAAATACAGGGACCCTGACAACAGAACATCAGTCCTTAGTCGACTCGCGACTTGGTGACACCCTTGTGGCCCAAGGAGCAACTGAAAGTCATTTCCCACCTTCCGTGTTGTCCCTCGTGGAGGAGGATGGATCCTCCTCCACCAAAGAAGCGGCGGCTTCAGGGGAGCAGCAGCAAACCTGAGCCGATGGATGTTGATCCACCAGACAGCAGCGTCGAGCCCATGGAGGTGGACATCCCTCTGGAGGAGGAACCCATGGAGGTGGATCCACCTCCATCGAGGCAGGGCAGACACCACAACATCGTGTCTGCCTGGCGACGCTGCTACCTCCATCGGCGGCGCACCAGGGGCTCTCCATTTCCATCTTGGCGTTGAAATGGCACCATCCGCCAGAGAGCCCCTGCGCCAGCTGCTGCTCCCTGCCGCCCTTTCTTCCCCGCCCTCCATCCTCAGCCTTCCCCAAGACCTCTCACCTCTTCTTCCCCTAACTCTGAGGAGACGGGAAGGACTGGCACTGCTGTGTCCTACAAGCTGCTGCGCCGGGACAAGACAAGGAGTCCAACAGATGGCTTTCAGCTTCCTGCAGCCTCCAGCTGAGCCCTGACAAGAGGGCAGGACTGGGACTGGTGTCCTCTCAGCTGCTGCACCACCACAGCACGAGGAGTCCAGCGGACGGCCCCGAGCTCCCTGCGGCCTCCAGGCGCTGGCACAGAAGCTACAGAGGCGGCTGTTCCTTTGGAGAAGCAGAGGACTTGGCTTTGGACGGGAAGAAGGGCTCAAGGGCAGCATGAAGGTCCACCGCAGTTGCTCCACTGGGACTTTTGTTTCAACACTGGGCCACAACCAATTTAAAAGGACAACACAAAGTAATAGCAATAAAAACCTGAGCAATTCTTAAAAAAGCAAAAACAGTCTGTGCCTCTCCATGTGGGTACTTGAGGGTCTGCCTGGGGACTCCCGTGTCCCCTTCTGCTCTCCCCAGTGGGAACAGCTCTGCCCCGCAGGGTGAGGGCCCAGTCCAGGTCTCAGTGCTGGGTAGGAGCCCGGGCACACAGCAGCCCAGGGCAGGCTGCAGGCACGGCCTGTGCTCAGCGCTGGGCACAGAAAGCCAAGAAGGGGGGATGGAAGGCAGCGAGGAACTGTTGCAGATGCCATGGAACTAAACAGGAGGCATTACTTTCAGAGCAGCAGAATCTGAGTTGTTCTGCTTCCTCTTCCCAGAAGCCAGATGCCTTCCTTGTCCCATAAGGCCAGATGTTCTGCTTATAGCAGTGACACAAAAACAAAGCAAAGATGAAACTGTTAGTCAGTGGAACATTGATCTCAGCAAGGGTGATCATATGCTTGGTAGAATGAATAAAATCACTGACATTCTACTAGTATGAAATGTCCTTCAAAGAGGGGAGCAAGCCTACAGAAAAAAAAAAATGCTGAAGCATTGCATTAGAATCCCGGCCCGTTTTACCAGCTCCCCGATCTGGATCACCTTTCCACACCACTCTGCACAGCAAACCCTTGTAATACGATTGGAAATGCTTTGCACTGCTCTTTCTGCACACATGGAAGTGGGGTTTTGAGGAAGCAATGTCAAAGGCTATCCTGGCACTAACTAGATTCTTTTTCCTGTTAGGCCACCTGTTTGTGAAGAAGCATGGATTTATCTTGCACTATCAATACAGGTATTTTTCTACTTGATGAATAAATCATTAGGGATAACAATAACCAAGTCCCATTATTTACATTTACAAGAAGGACTTTCAAGGCTGACACTGTCTAATTTCAAAATGATAATTCATAGACTTGATTTTCTATTTTCTTTGGGGCTTCTGCCTCACCTTGTTAACACATGGAACATACACACACACAATGACCTTGCACGCTGATTAATGTAACAAAATACATATATTTGCAGAATGCTTTTATGCACTACTTGAATCTTTGTACAAAGCAGACCCTAGTATTTACAGCAGCCATGACTTGTGCTTGTTGGAAGGATGTGTTAGGGATTCCCTCAACTATCAGAGGATACAAAATGATCCCCATGCTCTTGATTCTGGTTACATGTCATATCACTGCTTACAGCCATGTTACATCTTCCACACAGCTCAATAAGGACTTAAACTCCTATCTGTTAAAAATCTAATCACCAGCTTACTCTTGAGTTCTGACGTGCTACCAGAGGATGCAGAGGATTTCAGAAGCAAAGGTCACACTCCAAGCTCATCCTATTCAATGCAAGCTATGAGAACAGCTCCAAAAGTAAGGCCTCCTATTTTATTACATTGGCCCAGGACATCAGAGGCAGATATTGGTGGTATTGATATCCTAGGTTGAAGTTCTGTGACAAATTCCCACCAGCCACCAAGGATTTGAAACTTCAACTTCAATGTTTAAAAGCAACAAACCTACAAGCATCATTCCCCATTGGTTCCCCTAGAACCTGTACCAAGAAATTACCATCAAGCCATTTTTTGGACTCTTCTGGACTTGTTTTATACCAGCAGTGTCATATTCACCCTTAACGTCTGGCAAGTTGAAGTCATTGTAAGGACAAGAGCACCTGATCCACAGGTACCTCTCAGGTCCTTAAAGAATACATCATCAGTGTCATCATCGCAGAAGGGTGGCAACACTTCACTTCCTCTCCCACAACTGCCCTGCCTGTCTCTGATGAAGTTCCAGTAACCGTCCATCATGACACAACAGGCACAGGGCTCTTCCCAACACATTTTGCTAATGCCAATGATACTGCAGCTATGGGACAGTGACAAGACTTCCAGCTGCTCTACCTACTCCCGCCTGCTGTGTGCATTGGTGTATAAATGTTTCAAATGTGCTTCACTGTACCCAGAACTCATGCAAATGACTGTAGGATCTCAACAGCACGCACTGCCTCAAAGTTTGTTGGCTTTTCTGTTTATTACTGTGAGCTGGTTTTATTTCTATTCATCTTTCAAATTATATGCACCCTCCATCCCCATTGAAAGCTATGGCTGCTCTCAGGCCATTGCCTCCCCACGCCCAACACAGCCATGTTTTGGTCACCATGGGACATTCTAACGGTCACACTGCCATGGCTTTCTGATGTCACAAACCACCTCCCTGACAACCGCTATAAATACAGGGACCCTGACAACAGAACGTCAGTCTCTAGTAGACTAGCGACTTGTTGGCACACTTGTGGCCCAAGGAGCAACTGAAAGTCATTTCCCACCTTCAGTGTTGTCCCTCGTGGAGGAGGATGGATCCTCCTCCACCAAAGAAGCGGCGGCTTCAGGGGAGCAGCAGCAAACCTGAGCCGATGGATGTCGATCCACCAGACAGCAGCGTCGAGCCCATGGAGGTGGACATCCCTCTGGAGGAAGAGCCTATGGAGGTGGATCCACCTCCATTGAGGCAGGGCAGGCACCACAACATCGTGTCTGCCTGGCGACGCTGCTACCTCCATCGGCGGCGCACCAGGGGCTCTCCATTTCCATCTTGGCGTTGAAATGGCACCATCCGCCAGAGAGCCCCTGCGCCAGCTGCTGCTCCCTGCCGCCCTTTCTTCCCCGCCCTCCATCCTCAGCCTTCCCCAAGACCTCTCACCTCTTCTTCCCCTAACTCTGAGGAGACGGGAAGGACTGGCACTGCTGTCCTACAAGCTGCTGCGCCGGGACAAGACAAGGAGTCCAACAGATGGCTTTCAGCTTCCTGCAGCCTCCAGCTGAGCCCTGACAAGAGGGCAGGACTGGGACTGGTGTCCTCTCAGCTGCTGCACCACCACAGCACGAGGAGTCCAGCGGACGGCCCCGAGCTCCCTGCGGCCTCCAGGCGCTGGCACAGAAGCTACAGAGGCGGCTGTTCCTTTGGAGAAGCAGAGGACTTGGCTTTGGACGGGAAGAAGGGCTCAAGGGCAGCATGAAGGTCCACCGCAGTTGCTCCACTGGGACTTTTGTTTCAACACTGGGCCACAACCAATTTAAAAGGACAACACAAAGTAATAGCAATAAAACCTTAAGCAATACTTTAAAAAGCAAAACCAGTCTGTGCCTCTCCATGTGGGTACTTGAGGGTCTGCCTGGGGACTCCCGTGTCCCCTCTTGCTCTCCCCAGTGGGAACAGCTCTGCCCCTCAGGGTGAGGGCACAGCCCAGGCCTCAGCACTGGGTAGGAGCCTGGGCACACAGCAGCCCAGGGCAGGCTGCAGGCACGGCCTGTGCTCAGCGCTGGGCACAGAAAGCCAAGAAGGGGGGATGGAAGGCAGCGAGGAACTGTTGCAGATGCCATGGAACTAAACAGGAGGCATTACATTCAGAGCAGCAGAATCTGAGTTGTTCTGCTGCCTCTTCTCAGAAGCCACATGCCTTCCTTGTCCCATAAGGCCAGATGTTCTGCTTATAGCAGTGACACAAAAACAAAGCAAAGATGAAACTTTTATCCAATGGAACATTGATCTCAGCAAGGGTGATCATATGCTTGGTAGAATGAATAAAATCACTGACATTTTACTAGTATGAAATGTCTTTCAAAGTGGGGAGCAAGTCTACAGAAAAATAATGCTGAAGCATTGCAGTATAAACCCAGCCCTTTTTACCAGCTCCCCGTGCTGGATCACTTTTCTACACCATTCTGCTCTGCAAACCCTTGTAATACGATTGGAAATGCTTTGCACTGCTCTTTCTGCACACATGGAAGTGGGGTTTTGAGGAAGCAATGTCAAAGGCTATCCTGACATTAACTAAATTCTTTTTCCTGTTAGGTCACCTGTTCAACAAAAGGTCCTTGTGCTCCTTGTGAAATGCTGGCAGAGCAGAATGGATGCCAGCCGCACTCCTGGCACAGCTATTCAGCTAAATTAATCATAAAGATATTGTTTTGAAACAAACAAAACAAATAATAAATGCACCAACTACACGAGCTCAGAAGTCACTACTATGAGAAGGTGGTGAGCAGAACCTCCTGAGTGATTTACTCTGTAACATGGAAACTGTTATTTATGAATTATTCACAAACCTAACTTGACACCTATGAATTTTCTTGGGGTTTCTAATAGTTTGGATTCTGTATGTGGCATTTTTCAGCTGATGGGTTACTCACTGTTCATTTCTACTGATCACAACTCGTGCCTCCAAGCAACAAAGTCTATTTCTGGATCAGATCACTGAGCCTTTTATGAGCAAGGAACAACTGCTTCCAACATAAATAGCAAACACCATACAGCTCTTTTTTCTTCCAGGTAGGCAATGCAGTTCTCAATAGCACCCATTTGCCCCAGTCTCCAGGCTTCAGCCCCCAAGAGCCCCCAAACATATTCATTCACACCACAACTGATTTCCCAATCTTTCTCTTGCTTCCAGTTTGTATTTCATTTGGCCTGATTGAGACAATATGACAAATACTCTCAGAAGTGGAAGAGAAACATCAACATCAGCCCAGGGCAGGCAGCCTTTGGCAGCAACACCAGACACAGCGTGAAAGCTGATTTTGATTGGACTGTACCAGTTGTGAGAGATTTGCAGGAAAAAAAAAAAAAAACCTCTGTATTTCAATATTCTGAACCAATCCTTTCCTTTAGATGCAGAAAACAGACAGAAGCCTCATCATAATAGCAGACTCAAACTGAAAAAAAATATATAACCACTGATGCATAGGTAACAAAAGCACAGCAACCATATTCCCAATGTATGTGGACAGCTCTGCCTTCAAAGAATTTCAATTTAAAAACATTAGTATGATTAGTGCTTTATTTTACTCGTAGACATTCTGAATTTGGAAGATATATCCTCAATAACCTGTAAATTATTTAGAAGTATTTTTATTTTAAGGAATTTACTGTCTGAAACAGTGACAGAAAATGTTTTATTTAGTGCTCAATGCAAAATCTGCTTCAAGGACTCTTTAAGCTGTGGGCCTCAAGCAAGCCACAGAGACCCAGTAAGAAACTGGCCTCAACTGCTCTTCTAACCTTTCATTCTGAGCCTTTTGTACCAGCACAGACTATGTCATCACCCAACGCTTCACAAGACTCACCATATTTATGACTTTCCCCCTAAAGAAACTTCTTGTTGCCACTTAGTGGAATATAAGGAGAAAAGAAACTTGCCTAGTATAATTTCACTGACATGTAATAGTTTACAACTTAAGGTATATCAACTGCTAACAGATCGAATATGGACAATCACATGTAGTTACTCCTTGCTGTCCTTAGGGATTTTAGACAGCAGCATGTCTACATTGCAAGTATCTCTGCCATCATCATCTCATAGCAACATCAAAAGCCCCATGTCAGCTCAAAAAAAGAGTGATCAAGCGTGGAAGTTTTGCTTAATGGCCATTTGAAAACAACTGCTGGCATGTATTGCTGGTGTTGTTCTAAAACCTACATAATAGTTTCTCAAGTAATTTCTAATATATTTCTAAATAGCTGTTTAAAACATAAAACTTGTCATGTAGCCCATGTCTCAACAGAGATAGCTGAGAAAGCATGAGAAGATTAAGCTGTTAAGGGTTAAATATGTCCATCCAAGGTGATTCCTTCCACAAACACCACAGGTCCTTTCTACACTTCAGGACAAGACAAACAACTCTGTGCTTGTCTACATCTTTAAATCTTGCATTACATCATGTCACTTTTTAGTTTTGTACGTGGTTTAGAGCATTCAACTTGGCTATAAAGTCACAAACAACGCCTCTGGCAACCTAAGTCCTATTTCTATAAAACACACATGGATATCTGCCTCCTGTAACATTTTGTTCTTCTGCAATTTTATTTTTTGCTCAGCTCTAATGTTGCTTTTTAACAGCTATGGCTAAGATATCCAATAAAGTGAGACCAAGCAGCAGTAAAAAAAAAAAAAAAAACAAAAAAAACCCAACGGCAACATAGTTCAATTAAATCTACGAGAGTCCAGCTCCAGTGAAGCAAGACACACTGTACTTGCATGTGATAAAGTGTGACCCTCTAAAATTCCTAATTCCTGCAGCTGTTGCTGTAAGAGGAATTCAGCCTCTGATGGTTTGCTGAAGTCAAGGACTGAGGTTGTGAAGAGAAACTAGGCAGCGTTTCCACCTTTTGTGCAAAACCAAATACACGAACATTGCTTTAAGTGGAGTGACAGAAACATTCACAAATTAAATGAAAGCATTTTCACTGGAATGGAAAAAAAAACATCCAACAACTCTGTGCCATTATCTTCTCTCCATGAGCTGATGCATCAGAAAGTACAGCATGAGGTATAACAAAGCTCCAGAGAGTACAGAGTCTTTCTGCTTAAGGCACAAAGTAAAAGAGTCCAGGTGGCACAGTAAATTGAAGCATCAGTTTCTCTACAAGATATGCAGAATAAGTTGCAGGTGAAGAAGAACTAACATCCTGAATGTTACTTGTTTACTTCCAGAACTGGTTTCAATGCCATCCAAGACACCTGGACAGTCATTTTTATACTGCAAGTATCAATTTCTCTCATTACTTGAATTACCTCAAATATGCGCAGTTATAAAAAACAAAAAAAATTTTAAAAAAACACAGAAAAAAACCCATTACAAACAGGCAGAAGACAAAATTAAGTAAACATGGGATACAAACTGAACACAAGATAGTAAATTCTCCTGAGCATTCAAAGCAAATTACTTTATCCTAATGTTTTAAATGGGTTTTATTGATTTATCTCACTGTTGCTCTAATTCCATATTTAAAGTTCTTCCCCATCTCATTTACTTTCCGCATAGACTCTCTCATGCAGTTTGCTATCAGCTCTCAGAACCTGTAGTGGATTACACTGATGATACATACCATATGCTGAAGTAGAAGTTATTCAAATCCTTTGCAACATTTAGAAAGTGCTAAGATATTACAACGTTTGAAAAGCACTGGGAATGAGAAGGCAGGTTGCAGAATGGGAAGTTCTTTCCTTGGGAAAACGAGTACATCTGATAGAGGCACTCCCTTCAAGACATAAATTCTCAACTGATAAAAACCAGCCAGGCTCCAAGAGAACTAAAGATGGACTAAAAGCACCACGTGGAAATCTGGCCTGTTGGTTAAGAGGGGAAAAGAAACCAACCAAGAAATAATTGACAGCAACAAAACCACACAATCAGAAAAGCCCACAAGTTTCCACTTCAATTTGCTGTAAGGATACAATGCTGCCTTCATTATCTGCAAAGATCATTTGCCTCAGAGCAAGCACAAACCTTCAACACTTCTCAAGTGTATTTCTTTTCTAGCTAATTGGGAGATAAAAACTCACCCCAAGTGGTAGACATCATATGGCAAAGAGGCACCATGAAGTTCATGCCATGTAGCAGTAAACATCCAATTTTTCCCCTAAAAATTATTCTGAGGACCCATTCGTTCATCCTGGCTTTCACCAAAAGCCTACCTAGAAGAGACGAAGTCACACTGAGTGATTAAGCAGCACTCCCTGCTGAAGGACTTTCCAAAACTAAAAATACCAGGGAGAAACAAGTGCACTTTTATGTTCACCATATACAGGACCAAACTGAGCAAATTCCTGTCAGAAGAGATGATGTTTGCCTGATTGATAGAAGAACTTTGACATTTCTTCCTGCAGTAAACCAAGCCTCCAAAGAGATACGACGAAACAGAAAAGAACGTTTACATTGGATATCACCTCAGAGCAAGATCAATTTAATCTGTGAACATCACCTGTGAGAAACAATAGAATACCCACCACCAGAGTCACGTCAATGGGAAGGGTGCAGAAGATGGAAGATATTCCCATTGCCATTGTCCAAAGAACTGGGTCACTGACGGTACCAGTTTTCAGTCTCTATCAAATATTACTGACTTCACGCTGTAGTAATTGCATGCTTGATAGAACCCTCCCACAGATTTCAATATGTGAATTTGCAGCATACCTTTTGGAAAAACTGATGGCTTCATGAATAAAAATAAGTATTTAGGTTTTGCCTGCAAGAATTCGTTTGGCAACACTGGGTTTTTTTTTTCAGATGCAAAAATCCATATTTATAACTTAGTTCTATTTACCGTGATAACTACTGAAATTCTCACTCGACCAAGACAAAAATCATTGCTTCAGGACAGAGCAATGTTTTTAGAGTCTGAAAAACATCACCTGCACAACCAAGGTGTTGAAAATGTTGACCTGTTAGAGCAGCAAGTATCTAGGCAAGCTAATGAGCAGACTGCTTTTTAGTCAAAGTAACACCAAAAAAATCCACAAAATACGACCGTTCAGTGAGAACATGACTTGTCAAATACAGAACGTACCAAACTTTGTTTTGATGATGACTATAGTTTAAATTGACACCTAGTAGTATAATTAGAGCAAGTCATCAATTAAAAATATAGCAGAAAACAGAAAAAAATAGTAGTACTGTGTATGATGCTCTACATACTGAAGTAAATGTGGACAAAGCTGAAATGTGGTTTGGATCCTTTGCCTTCAGCTCTGCTGTGCATTGTTCAGTCACTAGCACAGCAATACATATTGTTCTTCCCTAATAAAGTTCTGTGCCTGGGGAAGGCTGAGTAAAAAAACAGGATTAATGCAATCTCTGAAGAACTAGAAGGGTTAACCAAGCTATAAGTGCTAAAGAGCTAGGACTGACCAACAGTGCAGCTGGAAATTATCTTGAGGCAATACAGTTTCAATCTCATTCATCTTAAATTAAAATGAGCGTGTTTCACTAGAAGCTTTTATTCCACTGGAGAATGACTTCATCTGTAGCCTTTTAGAGAAGATTCTGTGTTCTTGTTCCAAAAGTCTAACTGCTGCAGATATTGAGCAAGGTGCAAACAATCCAGAGTGCTTACTAACTTCGATTTGCAGAAGCTGTTTTTGGGCTGAGATGTCTGTGTCTTCAGAAAAGCATCTACTAAGAAAAAAGAAATAGAGTATTTCATGTGTAAAACTGTCAAGCAACAGAGACTTTGGGAGAAGGTCCAGCTAAACAGCAAGGTCAACTGGATGCACATTTTCCACATAACTTCAGTATCCTCCTCTTCTTTCACTCTTTAGCCTGGACTTTCATGAACAATCCCAGTAGTCAGTTACTCTCTACTCTCTAACTCCATTCCACTGATGTTAGGAGGAATTAGATGTACAAAGCTCTTTTTCAAAGCAAGTCTGGAAAATTTTTATGGGGGACTGAAGGGCTGCTGGAAAGCCACTTTTCTCCCCACACTCTGAAAGTTAAAACTTAGCTAATGTTTTAAAATTGCTTGGAGCATTTACCCTACTCTTCTTGAAAGTCTATTTGATGCATTACTCTTTATTCTAAGGAAATGTGGTTAAATTAATGTGCATGGCCCCCTCTCACTTTTAGTTCACAGCTCCTTGTTCTTAAATGCATCACCAGCTCAAGTATTCTTGTAGCATCTGCTCATTTTATTCCCAGCACATTCTTATAATTCAACAAGGCCCTCTGTTGATCACTTTCCTTCTCTGTTTTCTAAATGCTATTAAAATATTATTTTCCTGTTCTCTCATAATACTTTCAGATCCTCAGGACCCCAGACCACTTCAGTTTGACCTTTGCTGAATCCTCATCTCTCCTCTAACAGCTTCTCTATAATGGGGTAAGCTCCACTAAGTACAGTCATCCAGCAGCTATGAAGATACCTTTTGGCTTTTCACTACTTCTGTGTATCCACTGCAGAATTTGTTTGCTTTTCATTGTGCTTTTAATACTGCCAAGCAGCGCATTAAAGGCATCAGCTTTATCCTTTATAATCCCTTTTTTTTTTTTTCTATTACTGCCTTTGTGTGCTTGTACTTACACTGTTGTTTTTCAGCTTTTTGTGTTTTATTTCCTTACATTTGTCCAGAAATCACAAATCAATTCTTGTCCTAATCTCTTGGCAGGAACAAACTCTGATCCTTTTTTCCTTCTTTTGATTATAAATACCATTTTTTCTTTTCTTTAAACACTCTGGGTCTGTATTTTCAGCACCCTGCTACGTTTTCATATGTCAGAAGATTCCATAGACCAGTTCTAGGACTGATCATTTTGACAACTTCATATGCTACGAAGACCTAATACATATACTTAATCCCAGCTCACACAGTTACTTCAGATCTCCATGGATATTTCTACGGAATAATAATAGTTCCTTTAATGCACACAAACAAGAACCTTCATTCCAGAGGCTGATGCAATTCTCTTTCCTCCTCCTATGGTCATTATCCTTTTATCTCCAGCCTTATACAGAACTAAATACACTGTTTATGTTGCCTACTCGGTCCTGATTCAAGATTCAATTCAACAACTATTCTCTTCTTGCATTTAATATCTCCCTCTGCATCTAGATTGGATGTCACCTTTCAGGTATTGGAAGAGAAGAGTAAGGTCTCCCCTCAGCCTCCTTTTCCCCAGACTAAACAGCCCCAGTTCCCTCAGTTGCTCCTCGTAGGCAACATTCTCCAAACCCCTCACAAGCTTTGTTGCCCTTCTTTGGACCTGCTCTAGCACCTCAGTGTCCTTTCTGTACTGAGGTTCCCAAAACTGAATACAGCACTCAAGGTGAGGCCTCACCAGTGCAGAGTACTGGGCAGGATGACTTCCCTAGTCCTGCTCATCACACCACTCCTGATACAAGCCAGGATGCCATTGGCCTTCTTGGCCACCATTCAGCTGACTGTCCATCAGCACACCAAGGTCCCTTTCCATCACGCAGCTTTCCAGCCATTCCTCCCAAAGCCCACAGGGTTGCCTGGGGTTGTTAAGACCAGAATGCAGGACCAGACATTTGGCCCTATTGAAACTCATACAGTTTACCCTGTCCCATCAATCCAGCCTATGCAGGTCCCTCTGTAGTGCCTTTCTCCCCTCTGGCAGATCAACACTACCTCCCAGCATGGCATCATCTGCAGACTGAGGGTGCACTCAATCCCCTCATCAAGATCATTAATAAAGATGTTAAATAGAAGCATCCCCAGCACCGAGCCCTGGGGAACAATGCATTATAAAACACACTGATTGTGATATAAGAAACCTGTCTGCGGGCTCTTACAATATGATTAGGAATTATGTTAGCAGTACATGGTATCTTATTGCACATACTTAAAACAGTCCATAGCTACAAATAAATGCTTTATAGGTAACATTCTCTGAAGTACTTCATATATATGTATATTTAAGATACCAGTAGGATTTACACTTCAAAACACAGTTATATATATGAGGGTGGGATTGAAGTACCTGAATTCCTTGAACACTCTGCAGATTTCTATGAGATTTTTCAGCTGATAAAGAAAAAATTCTATACTGCCTCCAAGTACCAACTAAAGCTATTCAGTATATTCTGCATATTCAGCATCGGAATACATGGTTGTATTTTTTTTTTAAAGTACTCAGAATGTACACAGGAATATCTGTGTCTTTTACATGCTGGAAAAGTAATCCTAAACATACTGGAATAAAGCAATCCTTGTCTCTTATGTTTCACTTTGCATTCCAAGCCCCTAAATGGTCACACAGTAACTACCAAAGGCAGAATGATTTTGCGGAAGGAGCAGCTTTCTTCTTATCTGATCCATAAGAGATTACTTCGTTGCAAAGAAACTATATGGATACCTGGGACTTTTTATGTAGAGATTGTTCCAAAAGTAATGCCTCCTATTTATTTCCACGGAAACAACAACAGATACAAAGAGCATAATAACACCATTCGTTAGAGCAAATTCTCACCTATAAAACATTCGTTTTCAACACAGTCACTCACTGTGCAATTTCACCAGTGATGGACAAGAAAAAGCCTGCATGCCATGCATGTCAAAATCTGCACCAGCAGAGATGGCCCAGCAGTTCCCAGCTGCTATGATGGCATTGCTGCTACAAAAATCTTGTCCACACAGCCCATCTTTCATCACCCTGCACAGATGGAAGTCAGAGGGAGCCAAATCCAGACTATATGGTGAGTGCAGCAGGATAGTCGAACCAAGATGGGCAACGTGTTCCATGGTCCTTAAACTGGTATGGGGCTTTGTGTTATCTTGTTGTAAAACTGAGACTGTCTCTGGCAGAGTCTGGAAGTTGAAGCTTTTAGTTTATTCAGTTATGATGTAATGGTCAGAATTGATGGTTTGTCCAGTTTCCAGGTACTCCAGAAGGATCCTCCCCTTTCCTATTCCAAAGGACAGTGTATGTTTCTTTACCCACTGAGAGCTGCTGCATCTTGAGCTTTTTCTTCGATGCAGAATTCACATCACTCCTCCACAGACTGCCATTTTGACTCTGGCTTGTAGCAGTGATGCCACATCTTGTCACCGATAATGATGCGATCCAGAAAACTGTCACCTTCATCCTCATAGTGGTTCAACATGTCCTGACAAACCTGCATATGGTGCTCTTTCTGTTCCTGTGTGCGCATTTCTGGGACCCACTTGGCACAGGCTTTCCAATATTTTAACACAGTCACCATCACTTCCAACACACTGAAGATGATATTAAGCTCTGTACACAGTTCTCAAGTTGCTCATTCACGCAGATGAGCTGATGGAGACACTCTTCATTCCATGGTGTGACAGCTGTCCAGAATGAGGCTTGTCTTCCATGCTGCTGATATGCTCTACCCCCCACCCCACTGTGCCAACATGCACTGTTTGATTTCCATAAACTTTCAGCAAATGTCAATGAATGTTGATGGGTAACATTTCTTCCACATGGAGGAATTCAGTTCCAAACCTCTGCTTCATACATACTCCCATGTCAACACCGTTCTGTCAGACTGACCCTCTGCTGCCATCTGTCACACAGCAACACAATTTAACCGGATATTGGTGGGAAGGTTCAACCTCTGCTGCCATCCCACCAACATATAACTCTGATGTTGCACGCCAGCATCATAAAATAGGAGGCATTACTTTTGGAGTAGCCCACATATGAGAAATCAGTATTTGTATTTCAGTATTATACATTACTCATCTCACTGCACAAAAAAAAAAAAAAAAAGGCCCAATTCTGTTTTAAATGACTTCAAAATGAAAATGAAATTGCTTTGTATCTTCAGATTTACTCCTGGAACAGTACGACCTGACTGAAGGTGGGAGAGAGATCACAGCTTTCTGACGGCCATTTTCAGAGCTAGAAACTCCACAAACCCATCTTCAGTCCACATCAGTAAGTTAAATAAGCTTACAGGGAGTCTCCTGCCTTCTGCTTGCATTCTGTTTTATAGCTCTAAATGTAATTTAGAAAACAAAAGCTCTGAAAGCAGAGAAATATGGTATATAGCCAACATAGTATTTGGAGGGAAATAATGTAGATGGTCCAAATGTAAAAGCATGTATTCTCCAGTTAAGTACTTGATGTTTACTGTTCCATATAGATTAGAACCATGTCCCTCATGTACATCCTTGCCATTGAATGTCATAGTACAAGTCTCGTCCCCAGAAAGATTCTATTGCCTTTCCATTGTATCAAAAACAGTACGTGACTTTGGCAACCAATTAAAAGTAAACAAGTCTTTAAATACCAAACAAGAATAATCACAAATGGCTGAAGGGTTGCTTTTGCTGTTGTTTTAGTTGTTGTTTTGTTTTTAAGTTTAAAAAAAAAAAAAAAGAAAAGAAAAGAAAAAAAAAAAAAAAAAGAAGACCTCAAAAAAATGAGAGCATTGCAAATGAGAGACTAATTCAGGATAATTGCCATCTGGTTTAACATTTGAAAGCTGTGCTTTCTGCATGTGAGACTCATGTTATTTTCAGGGGAGACATCTCATTTGGGCAGGAAAGAAAAACAACCTGGTGACAGTCACAACAGTTAACTCAATGGGGCCCAGGGGCTTTAAATGCAACTAAGCAACTGCTGGGATTAAAACAAGTAAGTGCTGAATACAGAGTTTAGGGGGTGTCCTGAGTAGTTAAAGATTTCTTCCACCACTTAAGGTGACACAGACAATACACAGGCTTGTAATAGAGAACCAGAGGACTACTTCCATTTCACTCCCTTCTGCTCCTCAAGAACAATAGCAGAGGAACCATGGGAAAATGAAGCAAATCTACCAGCCGTCTTCCATCAATATACCCCTTTTTATCATAGAATTTTAGAATGGCCTGGGTTGAAAAGGACCACAATGATCATCTGGTTTCAACCCCCTGTTATGTGCAGGGTCACCAACCAGCAGCCCAGGCTGCCCAGAGCCACATCCAGCCTGGCCTTGAATGCCTGCAGGGATGGGGCATCCACAACCTCCTTGGGCAACCTGTTCCAGTGCATCACCACCCTCTGGGTGAAAAACCTCCTCCTAATATCCAACCTAAACCTCTCTTGTCTCAGTTTAAAACCATTCTCCCCTGTCCTATCACTGTCCACCCTTGTAATCAGCCATTGCCCCTCCTGTTTATATGCTCCAACTGTCTGGCTTTTTTGGAATCCATTCCACAGGTTTACAACTTAATTAACATCTCTAGCAGACCAGGTTCAGTTCACATACAGCATCCAAAGTGGAAGACTGTGTCCAGGTTGGACAGGACTCATCCAGGCTCAGGACTGTCATCTCCCTGCTCACACAGCCCAGCTCTGTGCATGAAAGTAACCACACACTGTGCACAAAGGCTGTGGGTAGGGTTGGTTGGTTGGGTTTTTGATATTCCAAAAAGCATTCCTTAAAGGAGCCTTTTTGCTTTCTCACTGAATTATTCCTATCCCATTACACTACACACTTGTCGTTCAGACCTGCTGTTTATGGGATCTGCCATGCAACAATGTATGGTGATTTTCATTTGTTTCAGATTGCAAAGTACTGCAGGATGATTTCAAGATCAGCACAAACACAGAACCGTATTGCTCTTACAGCAGTGAGAAAGATAGGCCTGGCCCATGGGGCAGCTTCATATGGCATTTCACTACTTTTGTCTGCACTTTTACATTAGTTTTAATTAGAAAAAAACTATTTCAGGATGGGGGGAAAAAAAAGGAAACAGCCACATAGCAAAAACCTGTGAATATGGTTTTACTATAAAAGTTACTGATTTGCAGTACGAGGTACTTATTTATTTATCCAGAGGTTGCGGTTGCACTTTATTAAACACTCAGGAACTGAGTTACTGATGGCAGCAGCAGGATCTCTGCCTCTGTGGATCTAGATCTGCCAATTCACAAAGGGTCACAAAATCAACACCTTTCCCATTTGCGTATTAAACTCTGAAATGCCTGAAGAAACGCATATGTCAGACATTTGTCTGAGCCTTCATTTCCATCATTCAATCTACATTCAATATGTTTTCCTACAGAACTCAACAGAACCACACAAATCTCATTATATTGATTAATGTGCTATCCACACACTGCTGGCAAAGATATATCAGAGCATAGAGAAGGAAAAATGCAGAAAATACTGCCCTAGATCAGCCCCCGCTCACACAGTGCGAATACAGTCATGTAGCTGCATCTGCCTTCCAACTCCCAGCTGAAGCACACAGGGCTATGGAGGGGAAAGACCTTTAAGAAACAACAGCAGCAATGGGGACAACATACAGAACCTGCATCAGTCTGCAGTCTTTGTTAAACTGATGCTAACCGCAGCTCTCAAGAATTTCCCAGAGCCAAAACCAGGAGAGCAAAGAATTTGCCAGGGCTCCGTTCCACCACATCTGGAAGGAGATTTTTGCTCCTGGCTACATTCTGTTCTGCCAAAATCTTGCTTAGGGTCTTCTGAGCACACTTTAAGGGTTACAGGGTAAGTATTTGCACTTCCCACAGAAGACAGGAGGCAAATCTAACTCCCCACAAAGGGAAAAGAACAAATTTACAACTAAACAATTACTTGTGGTATATTTATCCTAATCTCTCAACACACAAATGTTTTCAGTGACTGGAGGCAGATTGTTTCGCTTATAAGAGATACAAACTGTCAGGAAACAGCAAAAGGCAATTAGTAAATCACTATCGCTTGGTAATCACTGATGAAATTTCCATGTTTTTTTTTCTAATTCTCTGTTGCTCATTCCCACAAACAAGCACGACATCACCTTGAAAATAAATGCAATTAATTATCTTAGCTGAAGCTTTTAAAACAGAATGGCTCCTAATCTACATTCCTTGGCAGCAATTCAGTAAGGCTGCACTACTGCAATGCTGACTGACTACTGTTGTGGTTGTACCACCATCCCCCTGTTTTCATTCTAACTTTTAAAGACTCATTTACAGAGTTTTTACAGTCCAGTGCTTTGAACTATTAAGTGTCCTGAAGTTGTGGTGAAAAGACTATGGAAAACATGGCTTACTCTGCAATGAAGCATTTTGATTCTGCACTAAAACATCCAATCGCTGTTAGCCCTACATGTCCAGCTACTCAAAAGTGAGCTGAATTCTCCTATGCACTTGAGCTAATTAGCCAATGTGCCTACCCACACTTACGCATTCTTTTCTTAGCACTTCTTGTGTTGGGATTACATCATTTCTGTTTAAGGATTTGGGGATTTCGCAGTATAACAGCAGCCACCACACTACTGATTTACTGCCTTAACAATAGAAACAAAAGTAAACATACATAGCAGAAATGACCACACTGCCCAGGGTAACAGCTTTCATAGCAAACTTTCAGCTAGACATCCGAAGGCAAGAAAGATGACGTGTATTTTTGATAATGTAATTGGTTGGCAAAATAAGTATTATAATTTATGACGATGTAAATAGGGAGGAAAAATGTAGACTGGTGGTTGGATCTCAAGCTGCAGCACAATGTGATAGCAGACAAAAATCATTTAGTTGCAAATTGGGTACATGTTCTACAAGCCCTGTAATCATTCTACAGCAGGATGACACTCCTATCATAGATGCACAAGAAAGCTCAGCTGTGGTCCAGCTGTGCCTTGTGAGCAAGGTACAAAAGAAAAGGGTGACATCTCTTAAATCAAGCAAATAAACAACTACATAGGCAACACAGTTCCAGAAGTAAGCGTAGGTTAACTGAATGAAAAAGCATAGCTGATGCCCTATAAATATCTACTATGTAAAGTATTCAGTAGGCTCTAAAGTTGATAGGCTTTTATCATTTTCTCAAGTTAAGCAGTAGCATGTGAGTACATGCATAAAAGACATTGCATTCATGCTTGTGGAAATAATTTGTCATAGCCAGATGAATTCTGGATGGGCTGTCATACTGTACGTATATGGCACCAAGAGATGTTTCTTAGATTTCTTTAGATGTTTCTTAGATTTTAAATATATTTAACATAAATGAAATTATTTATTGCTTTTACTTTGGGAATAACGAAAAAGTATTCAAGAAGTGCAGGTAGGAGGATTAAATCTGATATCAGAGATTCTGAGGAAAAAAATAAAGCTTTAAGTATGACCAAGGAAGCCCAACATTGGACATATTCTTTTAACTGAAGTAATATGGGAGAATCATTAGGTTAATTTCAACATGAGGAAAGAGTTGATTTCTGATAACAATGTTAGTAGCTTCTTTATCCCCCATAAAGAAGTAGCTTGAATAGAGTCCTTGTGAAGGAACTGATGCAATGCTTTATTTTTACTATGGGAGGTATGACCTCTGTTTCAAAGGGAGGCTGTTGGTGAGTTTTTATCAGTACTTATCAGACAAGGGGAAACAAAGCTAAAGAGGGAGCTGAATAGAATATGAAAGCCTAAAGAATTCTTTAGCAATAGTACAGGGAAGGCTCTCCCAGAACTGTACTTAGATCCAAACAACAGTTTATAAACAGTTCACACGGCAACAATATAATGATTTTAGCTAAATGTTTTCATCTCTTTCTTTATGGGTATGAAACATAAGTTAAAACCTGCAGACTTTGCTATTTCAAGTTCAGCAATAGGCCAGGCTAGAGGTGAAGCCGTAGGCAGAACCTACACTTGTCAAGACCTCACATGAGATGAGAAAGGTAATGACTTGATTTAGACCGCACACGTGAAATAACATCTTAAAGATGATGTAAGCGGAAAAAAACAAACAAGGCTACAGTGAAACAGGTAAAGTTCACAATTTCATGGAGTAATAAACTCCCCAAATGGGGATACAGCTTTAATGTACTGTACACTATGATACTCCCTGACATTATCTCACAAACTATTGCTTCTCATCTTATGTCTTATTTAAGCTGCTATACACAGCAAGCAGTATGAGCTCCCAAGTGCTATAACCCTAACTCCTCTGTTGGCACAAGCATGGACTTCTATACATTTAAGTTATAGGTATTCTCTCCTATATTCCAAGCCTTGGTTTGCTCTGTCTTTTGGAATAAAGTCATGTCTTTGTCAACTGCATGGACCGTTACTGCATGGAGGAAGATAAAAGAATACAGGAACATCTCTGTGTCTTATTACATACAAAGATGCAACAGCCAGTACTGATAAACTTATTCCACCCTGACAAACGTTAGATTACAAAAAAGAACAAATCCACCTTGGGGAAGATTAGTTGAAGAACTCTGAGGCCCTGAATTGTAGAGGCCTTGGTTTTTCAGGGGGTTTATCACAGTGCAGAAAGAAATTTAGTATTGCTATTGATACTCAGAGATGCTTTCCTACCTCATGTTAAATGTTTAAATATTTGCGAAGAAAAGGGTTTCTCTTTAGATGCAAGATTGGCATGTACACTTTTCTAACAAATGAACAGCTTGAATGGAAAAGATTAAAGTGCTAAATTATGCTTAAAGTTCTAGAAAGAGATGAAATAGATGTACTCCATAAATCAGGCCAAATATACATCTTCATAGTCCACACTGCCAACACTAAAGCATCAGGGACAGAGGAAGCCCTATGTGTAACAGCACTCACTTGTTCTACAGAGTTACAGCTCATTCCAACAGCTTTGTTGGTTTGGAGTGGCACGCTAATTAATACAATCAGAAGAGAAAGTTTCAGAAATCTCCCAACAGCGCACATTAGCATATACTGCCGAGAGACTTGATAGAGTTCAAAGCTTATCTTGTAGCCTACATGCTCCATGTTTGCTCAGAGCAGCAGCTGGCCAAGTGATCTCCCTTCTTCTCAAAGAGCAAAATTAAATTAGATTAGATCATCTATTCTCCCTTGTAGAATTAAGATCGTGCCATGAAAACAAGCAAATTAGCTTTTAAAACCCTGTTTCTCACTTAAAGGGTAAAAGGCTGAGGGATGATTTCTGTACCAATTCAGCCAAGCTGCAACAGAATGCACATACCTTTTTTTTCTAGGCAACCTACAAGAATCAAGTGTGGCCCACTGGACTTGAGGCTGAGTAACAGGGAAGCCTGAGGTCAAAGAAGAAGGAATCGAGGGAAAAACAGAAACAGTCACAAGGTTTTGAGATAGATGCACAGAAATGGTGTATTTCCTGGGATGGGCTGAAGGACCACAGAGTTCTGAGAGCTGCTTTGTTTGCTGCCATGTAAAAACACTCCAGACAACAAGAAAACCTGGTTCCTAGACAAATTATGACAAAGAACATTTTAGGAAAAGAAACGCTCACAGTATAAAGAATAGGAGGAAAAATGTAAGGGATAAGACTCTAAGGACCTAAAAGTTATCTTGAAGAACAAACGTTTGTGGATGATGAGTGGGATGGAGGATGAACACTTTGAATTCAGATACTGCAGTGATGCTAGATGCCACATTAGAAAAGGCACAACAGTGAATGAAGTTCAAAAGGGGCCATACAAATAAGACCCTACATTTAAAGGCTAGTTGCTCGCATTGCATCACTGCACACCAAGCTGTGAGGTCAGTTGGCACAGATGCGGTTAAACAAGCTTATAAAAATGTGTTCCCATTAAATTACCATGTTGCAGCAATTAGACATACTCCAGAAGATTGTCCTATGCAATCTGTTCTAGATGAACAGCTAATGAGAACTAAGCTAAAATACGATCTGGTTATGATTCCTCTTTTTAATATTCCCTCTATTACTAAACAGCTTAAACCCATAAAATGGAAAGGGTGAAAGATATTTGTCTGCTATGGTCAGATGGAGTAATCAGACTGGCCATGAGAGCACGTAATGAAGTCTGTGGTGCATCTTCACTCAATCAGCCTACGCTGCATCAAGTGTAACAAGAACTTAATTTAAGTTATTGTAGCTTGATCAGTTTGGCTCAGGGTGAGCAAGAAGGCAACCTCAGCTGTACTGCCCAGATTCCTCGCAGCCCAACCTTCACCACTGTAATTGGTACAGATTAAAAGAAGATCTGTTCTGAAACATCTTCAAATTCATCAGGTCTGTTATTTCAGGATATTGAGGAGTGCCGGCCACTCACTGCCCCTCTGTTTGTGCTTTCAGCATGTTTCTGCCCACTGCTTCTGTTGTGTGCACAGAGGCACGGCCGTAAGACTGGACCAAGACATCAGCTGAAACTGCATCCTGGCTCAGCCAACATCCATACGCTGCAGTAGGTGACATTTTCAAGGATCAAAGGGATACAGTCAGATCTTTAACGTGAAGAACAGCCTTATTTCAGGTGAACTAAGAAGGCTTTTAGACAGCTAAGCCATGTCTTTCATTTCCTTTTCTGCTTTCCCTAAAACACCCTTAAGATCAACTCTGCCATTTCCTTCATATTAACTCTCATGTTTGTTTGCACTGTAAGTAAGACTGAAGGGGAAGACCAGGAGAAAAAAAAATCTGTTTCCACAATTAGAAATATAAACCCCTAATAGTGATAGTAAGAGTCTTTGTTCTGTTTGTACAAGGCTGACTCTTACGTACTAAGTATAAGTACTGCAAATAAGGGCTTGACACCTCTCTATTTGTGAGCTGTACTGAAGACATTATGCTAAAAGTCAACCATTTCTCAAGGTAAATGAGAGCTCCAAAGGACTGTGTCACAGCCTGAAATGTCTCAACTCCCTGTGAATTCCCTGTGACTTGACTTGTACCATTTTACTGCAGCTGTTCATTCAATTCAGAGTTCACATCGTGAAACACGACAGCGAGAAAAGGAACTGATGAGAATTCACTGAGTGCAGCTTTTCATTTGAAAAGATCCTCAAACATATAAAATTGCTTTATTTTGCTTAATTTTCCACATTTAAAAGCATAAATTGCATTTATTTTTCTAGTCCATACTGAAAACAAGCGATAATTTGTAGTATTACAACTTTCATCTCAAAGGAATACAACTGCAACAGTTCCCACTCCTTCTGAAAGAGGTGAATGCTATAGAAGGCATTGGATTGCCTAATGCAAGGGATGCATACATTATTTTTCCTCATGAGAATATGCGAAAGCTGTTGCTATCAGCTTCTTTTTGTACACACACAAATGACTTTCAGGAAAACAGACCTTTCTTTTTTTTTTCCTTTTATGTGCTGAATTACATGCACTAAAGATTTACTATTGGAAATGGGAAATGCTGGTATTTCCTAAGAACAAAAAATGACTTAGGGCTCTTAGTAGTCACAGTTCTCAGCAGGATCACTTAACTGAGGTTATTACCATTCAATCCAAACAACCTGCATCCTTTTAAGGACTGAAGTATTTAAAAGCCTAGACTGTGTACTCTGCCTATTATGAAATCTCATCTCATTTATTTTGAGGTTGGTGGAAAGGCTTTCACTTATTTCACTACACAACAAATTAGGCCTATGGTAAAGTTAAATAATTAATGACACTGGAATCTTAGATACCACAACACAGCTTTGTGCTCTGATGCTGAGTCTGGTTTTGTGAGAGAAGTAATAGTAATAATAAAAGTAGAAAGATGAGCTTACTGGGAAGAAATAAAACAGGAAAAGTACTGCATTAGTCAGACAATCATTACAACATACAGTACCCTTCAGCGACTGTATCCAGTATCCACTAAATTCAAAGGACTTCAGGAAAATTCCACTGACTTGGTGTTAAGCAACTGCGAGGAGCTGAACACCCATAGAGAACTGCCAAGACTCTGCTATAAAAGCAGATGATGGACTGGACCTTGACTACACCTTTTGCCTTTCCTGTATTCCACTCAGCCTCTGCTCTGAATGCCTCTAAGGTTTTCCTCTGTTGCTTTCTGACCACTTCTGAGATGTAATTTTGCCTACTGTTTCCTCAGCATTTCCTTTCGTAAATCCTTTCAACATTCGCTCCTCATTCACAATCTTATCTGAAGATATCTTATTCATATCTAATCTATCTTGACTTTGGCCATCTGTCCATACAGACTGCTCAGGTCATTCTTCTCTCAGACTTATTCCTTTTTGGGTCTACCTTCTCTAGATGACCTTAGTCATTGTTTTTCCTCTGTTCCTTAGTAGCCACTACTTTCACATTTATCAGTTTTACTATACCAGCGTCACCAGAAAGACCTTCTCCGAGATTCTTCCTACTCACACATCTTGCTCGTCTTCCTATAGCGCACTTCTTTTCTTGCTCCAAACCTTCTAACAAGTGGAGTATAAAACTATCAATCTTCCCTTTGTTATAGGAAGCTATAGAATTAACTACTTAAAACAGAAGATCTTAGTCAAAGGATAAGTAAACTCGTTTTCTACGCCTTATTTTAACGCAACTATATTAACTTCTGTGGCATTTAAACTAGATCGTATTTATCCACTTGGAAGAAACCTAACGTGAAAAGAAACATTTCTTTCCACCTCTCCAACTCTCTAACATTTTCAAGTTTTAAATTAGAAATGTTTTTCCATTACTTTGGTTATACAGCACCTTAACTTGGCTCTCAAACAACTACCCCATGGCATCTGGACAGCACGTCCTCATAGTCTGCATTCTCCCTAATCTAAGATGCTGAAAAGCATCAAATCCTGACAGAGCCAACAGGTTCTGAGAAAAATGAATATGCCTGGAACCATGGAAGATAAACATGTATAACAATGGATTTCTTGTCCTTCCTCCTAGCATGATGCTGAACGATGTTATGGCATTGCTTTTGAAGTGTCATGGTCTCTCTAATGGCGATAATGGAAAGGTGCTGGCACTCACAAACAGTCCCACTTCTGACTTTTTCCACTGAAAAGGATCAGAAATAGACTCACAACAGTTCAAATGTACCATTTAACACATCAAGTTGCAGTAACTACATGCATTCCCTACATGTTTCCTTCACGGTCATTAAAAGGCCTTCCTAGAAGTCATTCTTTCCACCCTCTTCAATTTATCTTGATATGTGCATGTTCAGAGCAAACTACGCACCCTTGCTAAGCAAGATGACAGTACCAAAGTGCCAACTACATGGAAGCTTCTTCTGACCTCTCACAATGACGCATAAGGAAAGATTCTATTTCACAATGGACTGACAAAACATTAATAACCGGGATGTAGCTTCCTTCAGAAGGGAGCCTCTGGAGAGCTAAGAGTTCTTAATTAAATCAACTTCTCCTGCATATAACATCACAGAGTAGTTGGCTGACTTATGCTTATTATTTTTCAGCGCAAGATTGTTAATTTACAAGTCTGTAATTTCACACGTACTTTAATTCATTACTATTTATGGTCCACCCAAAATCAGTAGGTCTAACCACAGAAGAAATCTACTTGGTGTTAGAATACAGGAACACCAGATAGAAATCTAATATTTGGTACGAATCACCCTCAAGGCTAATTGCTTAGAGTTGCCTTCCTGAAAGCAATTGTGTGCAACAGAAGTAATTGCTCATGGTCTTCACTGCTAGTTTCCCTTGGCTGAAAAGCAAATTATATAGTAATGCAGGTATGATTTACTTACAGATAACCTAGACCAGAGAAAATAAAAAAAATATGGATGACAATATATTCCTCTGAGGGAAAGCTAAATACTAACACTGGGCTGCAAGCGGCTATTAAAGAATCAGCTGCAGTAATAGCTTCTGGGGAGACCCGATAGATAGCGTAAGTGTGAGCAATTTAAAAGGTGCAGTTCAAAGTAAGTTCCCTCTAGTTGTTTACAATGTTCTGTCCATCCCAAAGCTGTATGGATAAACAGTACTAAAATCATTCATTTTCCCAATTCTAAGCATTCTTAGGTACACTTACCTAAAATAAAATCAGGGTAAAGATGTAAATCATCCCCCCAGACTCAAGTCAGTTTAAGTTAGTGATGAAAATTGAGAAGAATTATTTACAATTGTTACTATAAAAGCCAACCCCAAAATACAGACACTAAGTGAGATGGTAAAGAGCAGAATTAAAACGCACTGCGAAAACTCTCCACAGATCCCTTTTTGCTCAGACCTTAAAAGCTGAGAAATTACTTTGAGTTCAGTCCCCAGTCCCCAGGCTAATCTATTTACTCCTATGGAAGTCAGAGAGTGGGAACAAACATATTTCACTCATTCTTAGTAATTTTCCCCCACAAAAAATATTTTTTGGAGAAACAATACATAGACAGCCAATTTTCCTTCTCCCCTCTCAGACAAAATTGGATCATGATTCATCATAGACACAATTGGGTTTTAATTTATTCCTTTAACAAGTTTGTTTATTTTCTTGTAAGCAAGTATTAATCCACTCTGACACAGGAAAATGTTAATTCTACTGCACTGCCTTTCAAACTTAAAAAAGCTGAGTCTAACTCACGTTGGTGTTTATTCTAGCCTTGAAGAAATAAAACTAGAAATGCCTGATGTGTGTACAGAGGTCCTCTGTTCTTTGGGTAGGCTAACACTGACTGCACATCGCTCCTCTCTGAATGAAACTGAACAATCCTGTCAGTCTTCTGTGTAGGCATAGATGGAAAGTTTACCATCTTCCCCAAAGAAAGCTGTTCCACAATTATTCATTCACACTAACTTCACAGTGCCACTCGCTGCAAAGAAGAAGGTGACACAGGAAAGCATTTGGCCTATTAGAGAAACATAAAACTTCACTCAGTTCAGTGGAGTCCAAGTAGAATTTAGCCATCTGGTATTCAGATATACATCATGCCTATGATGTTCACTTGCTAAATGGTTATTTCATGAAGCAATGCTAATGATGATAACCCTTCTGTTCTTTCAATGAGAAGCTTAGTGAGCCCTCCAGCTACTGGAACAAAAGTACACGCCCGATTAGATGAGAGAAGAGTCCCCATCCCTTATCTCTGCTGCAAGAGAAAAGAAAAAATCCACTACAAGTTCAAGGGAAGCAATGCAATTCAAACACCAAGCACCTCTCAAGTTAGGTTCATTTCATTGTGCCATGCAATACCGACTCACTCACGGAAGTTCACAGGACATGCTTGTGTCTTAACCTTACCATTATCTCAAAACATCTACCATTATAAGGTATCAGCACAGAACCCTTCTCCATATTCATGTGAAGACAGACAGTAGGACAAATGCTGACTGCCATCTCTGAAGAGTGAACCTCTTATTTCAATGTTGCACTTGCCATTAGGGTTTAAGCCAATAGGGCAGCTTGCAGTCTCTTGGTACTACCATACTCTGTCTTCTGAAGCACTGTGAAACAGTTCAAATGCTTTAGCTCAGCTGTAAACAGCAAGAGTGCAAATGCAGTACATGCACACTTCCATATCTGTGGTGCAATGCTACTTAGCAGCTATTTGAGAAGCACAACATAAATACACACAAGAAAACCCACAAAATTATGTACTCGTGGCATTTTCCACAAACATTTGCAGCTTCCAAACTGTCGGTTACACATTTCAAGTGAGTTCAACCCTTAGATAACAATGCATCCATTTCTAGCATGAAAATACTGCTGGCTGATAATGGGTCTTGTTGATTTTTGTGGTGTGAGGAAAGGTAAGCTGCCTGCACTCGGTAAGTGACACACTAATGCCACAGTGCTAATTCTGAATGCTCTGATTTCTTCTAACCTTTTCATTCAGCTCTAAGCTCATCTAAATTTGTTTCTTAGATAAACACGATGTCTACTTGATTCAGCCCAAAACAGCAGCGATATTGCTCATCTTTACAGGATAACTATGGATATACACACACACATACATACAAAGTAAACTAGCACTTACACTAAGTGCCAGTTTGTATAAATGAAAGGAAATCAGCAGTTGGGAAGATGAGGCCAGACCTTCAAACTGCTGTGTGCTGATTGCTTTCCACCAAACTTCACACAGCCAAACCAGCAGATTAACAGTCAGCCTAACACTGATGCACAAAGGCACATTGTACCATAGCTTTGCATTCAGAGGACGACTGTATTTAACACAATTAAAGTAATTGCTCCAGTCTAGTCAGCCCAGCAAGGTCTCCATTGGAGTTAATTAGTAAATGCCAGTAAAATACTTCGAACATGCAAATGCTAAATGTTAAATACTTCCATTATTAATATATTCTCACAAATGCTGCAAGGGTAGGCAGGTGCAGGGTTCCTGGAATGCTGCGGTGTCATAACATGCAAAGTAAAGCCAGTCTTTTTCTTAGTTTTAACACAAGAACTTGTTCCATGAACCAAGCTTTTGCCTCTGATATACACAACAGCTCAGGCCTTTTTATCAGCAAGGAAGCATCTTCTGTCATTCAACACAGACTAGACCCCCATGTTCATCTCAAATCATCTAATACATAAGCACATAAAGACTAGTTACTTGCAGGGAAAGAAAGAATAAAAACTGCATGAAGCAAATACAAGGAGCAGGAAATAACTACGTACTGTAGTCTAAACTTCTGGAACAGAATTACAGCCACACATCCTGCCAAGACAGTGTATCAAACCCCAGCTTGATAAGAGAGCTTTAGGCAAATACCCAAAAAAGATAAGAAGGTAATGACTGAAGGCATTAAATAGAGAGAAGGAAGCAAAACATTCTGAATTAAAAGAGGTTAAAAGCACTGGGTCATACTTAGTCCTGGGAAACAAAGACTTAACCTCACACAGCTACGTCAGAGATAATAAAAGAGAGCAACAACTGATTATTCTTCCTAGTCATAGATAGAGAAAAAAATAATGAGATTAAGCCATAAAAGGGAAAATGGAAGATGAGTACTGAGAACCTTTATAACTCAAAGAGTGGAACAAGTAGCCCAGAGGCTGTAGAATACTCATCACTGAGGAAATTCAAGCTTAAGTAAACACCCATCTGTTATGGAATATTCTGTTATAATCGCTCCTGCTATCGTGCAAGGAGGTGGAAAGAGTTGCACCAAAGTCTGGGGACCGGATACCTACAAATTCATTTATTTCAGGTTGTCTGAAACGTTTATTTGAAACAACAAACATCTGGTTCTTAATCCCCCAATTAACACAGTTTCCAGCCCTAAGGAATTAACCACAGAATTCACGACAAACAGTTTATTTGCTAGCAGTGGTGTAAAACAAATTGCCTACAAACTTTTACATGGCTAATAGAGCAGTTTAATCGTGCTTTTTTTTTTGTCCCCCTCCTTTGAGGAGCACACTTGGATTTCAAAATAATATAAATAAAAATAGGAAGTCATCCCTGAGCAGAGACCTTTGCAGCAGTGTCTGAGCAGAGAATTACATGGTATAACAGACTCAGGCTCTCATTCATGATACTGACCTCCTCTGAAGAGCACTCTGAGATCTAACGATGAAAAGGACTGTAAAAAGCACTAGATGTTATCATTAGTATTCAGGAGGATGGAATTCTGTGACTTGGTTGAATTCAAAGGGACCAGCTTTCATAAGCTGGTGCTTATGAAAGCCGACATTTTAAACAAGGAAATAGCTCTGAGAGCAACATTAATGTGGGCTGACCAGGATGGGGTGAGGCCACGCTTTTCTGCCAACGTCTCCCAGCAGGTTGCGCTGCAGACTTGTTTAGTATCGTGGAACCAATTTAATGTCTGCTCACTCACGCTTTACCACTTTCACAATACAGTATTTTATGCTGTTTCCAGTCACACAAGAACTGCATAGTGCCTAAAACAGCATCCTGATCAAGAAAACACACATTACTGCTCACAACTCTACGCATTCTTGCACTCCTGTTGCTCCTGCCCATGCTAAAAGAGATTTCCTGCCTACAGTTGGCCACAGTTGCTTATTCCAACCACTGTTACCACCTTTGACACCCTTGCAAACTCGATGGATTCCCACCCTGCTGCTTTCAGCTGCTGTGGATAAATTAAACGAAATAGAAAGTCAATCACCAAATGTTCTGGTACTCTGGATTTAAAAGATGTCTCTGATTGTAGGAGTGGAACATGCTGTTCATCAGTTTATTTGGCTGGCTTTGCCACTAGATGATTTTTAAGTAATCCTTTATTCTCACAAAACAGACTTTCAAACAAGTAACCAATACAAACAACATATGCATTAAGATTCCATCCAGCAATACAGACTCCCAGTAATAGCGCTAGCATCTCTGCAAGCTTAAGGCAGTTTAATTGACCACCATAATTTACCTCGACATTAGCATCATTTGTACAGCTTTTGAAAACATATTTTTGTTAGTGGAGAAATGTGTTCTGTACACATTTGCTGTGGTCAACCTTATTTTCCTACCTACTGATTTGACCTGCTCTGTGTGACTAGTACTGAGAAAACAATTAGTAAAGCGAAGCACTTTGTCACTGCCCCTCATACCCTTTAAGCTCGCTTAAATGGCGTTTCAATATCAGCACACTGTAAGTTGTTAGAAGCTTTCCCTCTTCTGTATTTCCATACAATTGAGATATCTGTATTTCTTTATGTTGCTTTTTGTTGTCATTGTCATTAATTTGCAGTTGCTCTAACACTTTTATGGATCTAACTATTAGTGCTACCTGATAATATGGAACACAGCACTAAGAGAAAGAACCACACACATCTCTATCTACTTCTTAATTGGGAAAATCAATTCTGAAAGCCTTGTTAAGAAACACACTGCACTATTCTGGGGTTTGTTTGCCATCCCAGCCTGTTGATTGCCTATCAATTTCTCCACAGACCCAGCATCTTCAGATGGTAAAACACTTTCAGATGAAGCCAGGAAGATAGATTTTTCCTTCACATCTGGAGTTAGCAAAGTACTGAACTTTTCCCGTACAAGCCCTCCCATTAATTCCTTGCCTTCCAGATGGCATCACAGCTATGTCTGTTCCTATTCCTTCAGATCATTCTGAGATCTGTAAATTCAAATAACTGCCATCTCTCCCTAGTTAGGTCTACCATGAACAGGGACTGTGACACACACAAGAGCTGAAGGTGAGGAGATGTAGAAATAAAACTGCCCTCATTGAGAACACATTCAGAATAATGAAATGCATTCTTACAGACAAGACCAGAGACGTAACTTTCAGAATTAACTTTTGGGATACCAGAGTCTAAACAAATAGTCCTACAAGTCACATGCTATGAAACATTCAGTTACTAACAGTTTCCAATCTAGGCTGTAATTAAAACAAACAAACAAACAAGTTTTCTTATTGTTTTGTTTCTTTTAATAGCTTTAACACACAGGGATGAACACCAGCCTGCCTCTCCACGGCTACAGCAGGGAACTATTGTTACATCAGCTCTCTGTGCTTCCCTTAACAGGCACCTGGCAATTTCAGGTTTCTTAGCCCAATAATTTACAGTCATATAAATACCACTACAACAACACAAGATGTTAATTCTGCCAAGTAGTTCATGCTTGTCAGAGTGCAATCAATTAACTGGAACAAATACTTTAAGACTGCAGTCAAGTTGGCTGGCCAGTTCTGTTTGCCATTGTGTCAATTGCTTTAGAGCAGGGACTTCAGCTATTTCAACTGCCAAAAAAGCACAAACTATGGTTTTCAGAAAAATATAGCACCTTCTCCTAAAATATGCTTTTCTTCAGGGTCAACAAAGCATTCTGTGGGATTTATGCCATATACACCAACATATAATGTTCATTTCCATTAAGAAATAAAACCACTGGAAGTTATCATTACTGTGAACTCTTCAGAGAATACTGAAAAGACAGTGGTGTTATGATGTGTTCACAATATATGTCAGTAATCTGTTCAGGGCTAACAGCTGATCCTCACAGAGTAACACCTCTGCTGCTGCTGAGGCTTCTCACTCACCAGTTGGGACTGCAGGATCCATCGTTGGCTTTTCCCAGGTATTGATCTGCTCCCAGGTAAATCCATTGGTTCCCAAGGCCACGCTATAACCACAATTACTGTAGTGCTCATCAAAGGAACAACCACCTAAAAGCAAGAAAAGCACATACATTCCTGCGTTAATATTATACATAATCATGACACTAAAATCATTTAATTTCTCACACCTAGGTTTACAGAGGGAGAAATTTGGGGAACAAACAAGTCATGTATAATATATTTCAGAGAGCAGAGAAGGTATCCAGAAAACAGTTTTGAACGTTCAACCTTTTTGTATCCCTTAGAAGTCTTTCTTCTCACATTGCTGCTCTTCTCCTCCATCAGCTCCCTTTATTTCCACCTATTTTCTTAACATTTTCACGGACAATTGCACATAACAAGCACACGCATTTGGGTCCCAGTGCTGGTATTTACAGAAACCTCCAGGTCAGATTTTTTAAAGAAATAAGAGAAAGAAAGAACCCAAATGGCAAAGACAAGCAAAGTATCCCTATACTACAGCAATACATGCTTGATTTCACTTTTGAGATTCAAATTACACTGGGTTGGGTTGCACTTTGAGAACGTGCATCCTTCCTTGCAACCACCTCTTATGCTTAATAACACAAAGTCCTATGTGACACATGACTACTTCTCCAGGCCTTTCAGAACTGGACCTCACAGTGTAAGCCTTTAATTTCTCACAATGGGAGAATAACAAGAAGTGGATAGAAACTGATGTTCACACATTCCAGACTGTTGACTAAGTGATCTTTCCTACTCCAGTTCCTGAAATACTTGATAGTGGTTCACTGCCACCTGGCAGCTGTCTGAACACTTACGAATCAAGAGAAATGCATTGACGGTGGGGCAAAAATATATATTTCAACACATGCTCGTGTGTCAGGCAAACGAATTCAATTAGTTTATCCCCATTTAGTACTAGTGGATCATTACTACACTGCTGAACCTCCCCTTCCATTGCCTCAGGTACATTCCTCACATCTCCCCATCTTGGTTTGCCAAACATATTGTAGTACTGGCTCTATTACATGAGGTAATTTGGGTGTTTGGGTTTTGACCTTAATTATGACAACAGTGTCACTGCTCTGCTTTTGTTTTCTCTTACAGAAGCAAGGAGAAATCTCTGGGCAGTTACTCCAAAGTCAGCTGGACATATCTAACACTTCTGGAGCTGCAGGGACTGAGCACTGCTCAGGGCTACATGATCTTGCCGTGCCAGCCAAACTGCCAATTGCTCCTGACACTAATCAGAGTTATATGCACAGAGACGTTCCCGGCTCTTTACCTTCCCACAGGCTGCATTCCCTACACATGCACAATGAATAGCAAGTACACAAGTGATCTCTGGTTTCAATTCAATAACCGTTACCCAGCAGTGGGTCATTTAAGCATTCTTTAGTTTTAACATGTGTTTTTTTTCTCTACGTCTCCCAAGGAAGACCAAACCCATCTCAGTTACATCAAAATTCCTCATACAAACCTTATTCTGCTAAAGGACTTAAAGTCCACTCCAACCACAAATGATTTTCTAAAAATTCATGTCAAAATTCACACAAATTATTCCTATTTAAGCACACGCTTGAAGGATTTGTTGGATAGAGTACCTGACCGTAGTCGGTGTTGTTCAAGTTTAAAGATTAAGCTTGTCCTAACAGAAAAAAATTGTTATGTTGTGTAATTTTAATATAAATAGTTCTGAGTTTAGCAGATTTTATGACCCTTGCAGCCTTGCCTGCTCCAGCAGAGACCTTGCAAATGTATTTCCTACAACATTTAAAAGTAGTTTTTGCTTTAAATTTACATAGCTTGTGAGGCTTTCAGAGCTGTCAAAATGAGCAGGACCACACTTCAGCTGTTTCCCTCAAGTTTTAATTTAATTTAGGTGTAAAAGTTCAAGTTTAAAATATTAAATGTGCTCATTAAAATGTCTGACAGAAAAAACAGGTGCTCTGGATTGTCTGTGAGAAGCATGCAATGCAGCCAAAAATCACCTTCTCCCATAGCGAGCAGGCACAAGAGACAATATCAAATACTCTGCTCTCCGTCTCCACGCAGGGCATTCTAGTCTTAATAGATTCACTCTAATAGGAGGACTTCAGACAAACTCCATTTACACAACACCTCTCTAAAGCACGCTACAGTACAGTAAGTGGTGCTGTCTCTCAGCTCTTCCTTTGAAGGAGTTGCAAATAAATACTCTGATCAAGACAGACAATTGTATGAGGACTCGCGTACGGAGAAAATTACGCAGGTGCTGATAGTCTCAGAAGCAAAATGAGACGACAACAAAATACAGGGTAGAAGTCCTTATTTAACAGGGAACGTAATTGCTGATATACAGATACAATTAGCCAAATAGATTGTTTTATGTACACAGAGGAGGGTGAAGTTGGAGGGCAAGCTGAACAAGGATAGTGAGAGCTTCTGGAAATTAATTGGGAGTTTCCACTGATAAGAGACAACACCTTAAGAAGCTTGAAAGTGCCTTGAATGAAATTCAAGGCCAACCCGTGTAGTGAGATTGGATAAGAAAGGATAAACCATGGAGAGCCTTAAAAGCAGCTGCAAACACATGTACATTTCTGAAGAAAGAAAAGTTAGTGGAGGAACCACCAAATGCAAAGTGACAAGGCAATAAACCAGATGGATTAATTTACTGGAAGCAGAATTGGAATTTGGAGAGGTGAATTTGCAGGAAATGAGGACAGGGGGGAAAAAAAGCATTGGAGTCGATTCTCAATGCTCGGATAAGCAGAGTGGCTGCACAGGGAGCACACAACGGCTCAATCCTGGTGATCAAGAAGAGGAAAGCACCTGTCGGCTTTGTGCTAGAGAGTGGCAAAAGGGACAAGAACTAAAAGTGGACCTAGTTGGGACACAGCCATGATCACCCGTGAGCAAGAAAGCTCTTTCTCAAACAATCTGTGCCCTGTGGAAGTGGTCATGCCCAGCCTAGCACAGCCCTGCCTTCTCCTCCCAGAGGTGCCCTGCTGCCAGCCCCCACTCATAGACACCCACTGCAGATATTTAGAGCACCAAACTCTGCTTTAATCCATGCATATGGCCACCAGATCAAATAAAATCACCCCATCCATGCAACCAGCAGCACCCCACTGCCCATGGAGCCCACAGCCTGGTCCAGGCTGCAGCAGGCTCTGAGCAGAGCAAACCGTGCATAAGGGGAGAAAAGAGAATTTAACGAGAAGCACAGCATCTTGCCTCTTCTGGGGAATACTGCTGACCCAACTGATGAGTGTGCTGTTACGTTCAAGTGTGTGTGCGTGAGAACAAGCTCCCAAGAAAGATGGCAAGGCAGCAAAGTGAAGGCACATGTGGCATTTGCACAAGTGCTAACCTGCTGGGATGGAGCCATCCCCTCTGCTACATGAGCAGCTCATTGCCAGGTCCTTAGAAATTCAATTACTCCCCACTGATTAATTTCAGTCTAAACAAAAAAATGTAATTACGGACTTTAAATGCCTACTTAAGTAGGGATAGCGACTCCAAAATGGCATAGTAGGCTGAAACCTGCAGGTGAGTTCCTTTCACTGGCAGCAGCACAAGCTTAATATTTACTATTTCCTCAGACATCACCTGTATGGATACCTAAAAGCTACAGCTCTGCAGGAACATAACAAGAGAAGAAAAACCACAGAGATGAGATCCATCTTAATACAAAATCAGCCACTGCTGAAACAAAACTGCTTGACTGCAGAACAGGGATTTTCATTAACAGAGAGAAAATAATTCATTATAAAAGATATCATGAAGTGAATTTAGATTCTAGGTTTGCACGTCACAGCTCTACCCACAGCGTCACAAAGCAGCTCAGAGGAAAAGTAAAGCACTTGCACACCAACCAAAATGGGGTTTGGTGTCTTCGTTAATAATTAACAGGGCTAAGGATTTCGGGATGCAAACCAGAATCTTTCCATTAATCAGCTAAAAATTAAGTGAAAAAATACAATTGCTAAGTAGGGCAAAAAAAGAAAGGAAACCGAGATGACTCTGATACTGTTAAGATAATGCATGTGGTGTTGACCATCTCTTTTCACACAAAATGAAAACCAAAAGAGGATGAAGTCGTTCCCTTCCTGAAAAGGGTCATATTGAAGCAAATAACAGCTCACACAGGACAGATTAAATATCCCTTGTTTTACACTGCAGGCTTGTAACAATGCCACTGCTCATCTGAGTGATGCTAATTAATCTTGAACAGACCTATCATCAGTTACTGAGTCTTGCCCCCGGATTAAATGTAAACCAGCCTTGCATAAATTGAATGCCTCCTTTGAATATATAATTGAATTTGCAGAAGTGTGCGCCAGGGGGGTGTTTAAATAAGTGCACAAATATGATAAAAAGGACTTCACGCCATTATATCTAATTCAGTAAGCAAAAATAATGGCAGGGCACGTTCCAATTAGTGTTTGATTTATTTATTTTAACAAATCCAATTAGTAGAATGTTTTATAAAGTCATCCAATGTCAAACTCTCGCAGACTCACTAGATAAAAAACAATACTTCTAAAGAGGGATAAAGAAATATACTAATGGGAGAAGCCTCATTGGTTATCCTGTGTTTCTAGATACAGACTGAAAATAACACACCCTCAGACAGTTCGATGAGGCATTTACAACATTCCCAGTGCGGGGAGGGGGGGGAAAAGAGCAAGAACCATAATGGTCCCGTTTGTAACCTTCCATGCCTTTACTTTGGGGATAGAAATTATAACAGCACACACCATTCCAACCAATGTTTTTTCCCTGGAATACTTGTTCTGAAAATGGGTTGAAATTGATTCATTTCATTCTTAGCCTCACAAAATAAGAAGAGAGTTCAGGAAGAAACAGATGGTCATAGAATGAGACAGTGCTTGGGAATTGTAAGACTCCAGAAATTAAAACAAAACCAAACAACGCTCTCTGATCAATAATTTTAGTCTATACTTCACTGAAAGAGCTGCATTTGGCTCCTTAGAAAAACAATTTATTCCACACGATTTGTCTTATCTGAGAAAATAAATTTCTCAGATTGCAGACTTCATGTAGCACAGGGTGTGCAAATCAACTTTGTGTTGAGCCACTTCATTTAAGACAGGGTAAATCTTTTCAAGGGCTATTGAGTTTTCTTCCATCAGGGGTGGTAGCTACAACTTCATATACCTTCTACTCCATCCAGAAAGGTTAACACAGAAGTCATCAGAAATACACGTACAAGCAACCAGAAATGCTAAGCTGAACAGATCCAACTTCGACAGACCTATTTCTGATGAGTACTGTCCAGTGACCTCAGCTCTCAACAGGCATCATACCAAAGAGAAGGCAGAGGGTGCTTGTCACTTGAGTCATCATTAGTTTCACGTGTAACAGCCTAGAAGTGATGAGCTTTGTGTTTCTGCATAGTACAGGATAGGAAGTTTCAGAAAGGCTCATTCCTCAGAAAATCATCCTTCTGCCATTTTATCAGTCTACTGTTGTAACTGGTTAATTTCAATCAATACCTCCTTATTTTCCTGAATTACTTCTATATTACCTGGTTTTTCAAGAAAAAGACTTTTGTAAAGAGAAAAGTTGCCTTTACCATCTCAAAACCTACCACGTGTTCACTGCATATATTCAGAATATGAGGAAGATGCTTCTCTTTAAACTGCAGGGAAAGCTCTGGTAAGGTTTTGTCCCTCAGTCACCTGAGGGTCTACACCAGAAGAAATGAAGGAGCAGATTCCCCAGCATAAAACAAGGTATAATTTTCTTATGTCAGTTGCTTGAGCTCATACCTAACAGAAATTCAGATAACACAACTGTGAAATGCAAATCCACATTTACCCTTCAAAGTCTTGTGTTGACAGAGCTGCATTTCTCAAGGTATCCAGAAATTTTGGGCTTCAGGAGGAAACACCAATGATTTCTCCAGTGCTTCAAACACATTCATTTCCCCTACAAGTACAATGACTTGTTGGTTCTCTGCTGCCATATCAGTCCTCACTGTCATGGGGTGGATTCATCTGCCACAGTGGAGATCCATTAACTTCCTTTCCATCTTACTTTCAACACAAAGTATTAGTTGGTTTGGACATATGCAAGGGAGGTTTTATCTATTCTCCAATTGTAACGTTGAATTGCTTTAAATATATACACGTTTATAAACCCAATGTTGTTTTAAGCTACAGCACCAAGTCAGTTCACCCAGCATGGCACATGAGCTGGCTCTCAAGGAATCCAGGCTTTGCAAATGAAGCTTAGCTTCAGGCTGCTGAAACACCAGGATTAACTTGCAGGAAGTTTTCGGGCCGGCCTATCTTCATGTAATTAAACTTCCAAGATTAACACAGGTTTTCAAAATCATGAAACATTCTTAAATAGACATTCCCCAATGGCTTTTGTTACACTTCCAGTTAATCATATCCTTTTAATTCATTAGTCAGGTAGCTTTCCACTCCTGTAGGAGGCTTCTGTGCTATTCACGGTATGATAAAATTAAGATTCCTTTTTTAAAATGCAAATTCATAGCGCTTTACTTGACTTTATTTTTGTACCATAAATATAACCAAGTTTTACTTGGCTCCAATTTCTGCTTTTTAAGTTCCACAGCCACCTTTTTCCTCCTAATACAGTTTTATATTCCAAAATTAATATTCAACATTCAGCAACGTTGCTTTTCTTTCCTTCCAGCATCTGAAAAGTGCTGGGTCTGGTAACTCTGTAAATCTGAATGGGGTTATCTAATGTTACGTGTACGGTGCATTACAACCACATTCTACATCAGCTATTCCACTGGAGCTCTTGGATCAGTCAGAATGCTCTACTGACTGACTTTATTTCAGCATTTTATAATGTCACATTGAATAGCTGGATATTCAGCCTGCAGAGTCATTTAAATTACATATCTATGACTTTCCCCATCCACTAAGGCAGCGGAAAAGCTGCCTGAAGGTAGCTCTTTTGCACTTATTTTCTTTATTCTATTATGAACCCTAGCTTTTTTATTTAATTTTTTTAATAAGCCTAGAATTAGTATGTTAGAGCTTCAAACAAGCAGCAGTCATCGGTTCACTCATATTGTGCATGGCGATGAATGAAAACAAAAAGATGGACTATCAGGAATCCCAAGGACGATCTCTTTGTAGCTGAGATGCTTTCTTTGAAGACTTCTAAGCTACTGTCCTTGTGAGTTCTGGCAATGGAACAGAAATCATGTTAACTGCCACAACAGTGAAAAAGGAAAGCAGTTAAACGCAATCTGGTTGCAATCAAAAGTAACTGAAACAGATTTTTATCACTTTTAGAGAGCAAAAAATTAAGCTGAGATTTTCAGAAGGCATTTTATTACCTCAGTGCTTTTCCCAAGTGAAATAAATAACTCCTTTTCTCTGTGGTAGTTGCTGTCATTCAGTCTGCAATGACCTCTCTAATTCTCTCTGCATCTGACATTCACTGATCCTTCACCACATTTCCAGAGCCAACCTCCACTAACACCTAGCATGATCCAAAGACCACCCCTCCATTTTATACTCATAGAAAGCTACATACAGCATGCATAAAGACAAGGTAGTCATGATTTGATTACAGATTGTGCCTGCATACAGGTAATTTTAAAAATACCTGTTTCAAAGTTTTCCTCTAGAAACTTAAATCCAATAGTTTCATAGGTTCACTGAATAGATTCATAGAATGGCCTGGGTTAAACAGGACTACAATGATCATCCGGTTTCAACCCCCCTGCTATGTGCAGGGTCGCCAGCCACCAGACCAGGCTGCCAAGAGCCACAACCTAGTTTGATTCTTTCTGATCAATACTGATTTTTTTTTTGTTAAACTGCTTCTGAAGCACTCGTGCAATTTAAGCATCCAGCGTGGCATAGATCTCCAAAGATTGCTTCTTGATATTTAAGCTGGGGTATATAAAATGTAATAGCTCAACCGCATACCAGTCAAATACCAGAGAGTTACCTAGAAAGATGGATAAAACCTGTTCAGACAGAATCTCATTGGCTCATATCACAATAATAATAACTTGCAATGAGTGTTGCAATTGACATATCTTGTTAAATTTAATTCTGTGCTTATTGGAAGTTACTCTGAATGTTTGGCTGCATAAATAAATTTTATTGAGGTCTATCAATTTTTGCAGCTATGAGTTTGCACCTTCCATAGACTGAGGTCCATAAAATACTCTCTTATTTGTTGCCAGCAGTTTCAATTTACATGTAAAGTGCAGGGTTCAAGGATAGTAGGAGATGTGTTTTTAAAACAGTTGCATCATGATCTTCATTTAATGTGTCAGGAGAGAGTCAGGCCCTGAAATAACAGCAGTGAGCCAGCTGCTCTGTTCTCAGGTGCCCTGCAGTCAGGCTGGGGGCAGGATGTCAAATGCTGGATGGACTACGCAAAAGACCTTGCAAAGTCTGGTCAGCTGAGTGATGGCCAAGGCACCAACAATCAGCTGGACTCAAAAGTTAATTATCTGTTACTTGATTTTTGTTTTCTTTTTTAAGTCCATTTATTTTCTATTTTTCACACATTTTGACGTTCTTGAGTGCACCAATTGCACTGTAATAACAGAAATACCTTCCAGAATCATAGTACAGTGGGGGCAAACAGCACCAGGAGCCTTGTTATCCTCTGCAGCACACTGCAAACATGGGAATCATGGGAAGATTTGCTTACTTTTAGCCTGTAGCACAAATATCTTTGTCCAAAGAGCAAAACACAGATAGGTGCCAGGAAAGACTAGATCCCTGCCTGATAGCAAACGAGTCCCTGAAAATATATAGAGCTCCCTTTCTGCTTAACCAAATATCCAGCTTAGGTATGTGAGCAGAAATGCTAAAGTGCCCCTCTAATTACAGCTATGAATCTTCAACTTGCAGTACCAGACCCAGAACATGCATTTAGCAGAGACACAGCTGTTGGCTCCTAAACTGTGTATTAGAGAAGGACAGCAGGGGAAAGGAGAAAAAATTAAAGGCATTAACACAAATGCAACTCTCTAATAGCAGCTCATATTGTGTTAAAAAGGAGGCCACCAGAGCACATCTCACCGCTCAGTGTTGTCCTGAAACAGCTGCAACCAGAGACAAAGCAAAGGTAATCTCAAATAATGACCATCAGCCATGTAATACTAAGGCAGTTCCACTAAGGGAGAAAACAGCTTCTCCTTCATCCTCTGATGCAGAAAATCATTTGCTAATAGAAGATTGAGAACAGTTCAATGCTGTCCGCTCAGAACCTTGATTTTAGAGGAATTCCAAACTGCACAAATGGGCTCATTTGTAATGTTTTAAGTTCACTACGCATTTCATTTCAAAATGGGTTCCGGCTGTGCTGTTGTTATAGAAAACTTCAATGGTAGCACACATACAGAAAAATAATAAACAGTATGCCCTCATCCAAAGCCTTCCTCCCATTTCTGGGATGGATCTTCTCCATTTTGAGTCTGAAACTTAGAATGCTACGTTTTAAATTGAAACTATTTCTAAAGGAGGATTTTCTGAATTCCTCCGTTCCCACTTCTTAAAATAGCATCAGTTTGAACCATGCCAGGAAGCATTACATGTTTAAAGCACCTCTTCCCAAGATACGAAAGGCAGAACATCAACGCAATTACTTTTCAAGATACTCAACAGCCAATTTCTAGCAGGAAACCTTTTGCTGTCATATTTGGTCACGGTTTAAACCTCGTGTCATTGAGTTGAGAGACACGAACCAGGTACCCTGAGCTTTTTATCCCAAGTGCACACAGGTCTAACCTGTGCTTCATGCTGCAGTGCAAACATACTTGGTACAGCTGAGATGGCCCAGGGAAAGGCACCTAAAGATCCAAGTTTAGAACCTGGTCTGAATAGCATTTAACATACAGTAGGTCACAATACATCAATATTTCCTTTGAGTAACCTACAAGGATTTTGTGATGCTGAAGAGTGAGAAAAGCCCCTTTCTACATAAAGTGCAATACAAAACCATCTGGAAGTTCTGCAGTCAAACATTTCATCACTGTTTCTACACTGAAATAGTTCTGGCTCACAGGTGCAACTCAGATGCACAAAAAGCTCATTTGCTGAAGTCTAATTCTGGAAGAAGTCTTAGCATCACTCTAAGAAAGCCTTTGCTTACAGAATTTCTCTTTACAACAGAGGTCTAACAACGCTGCCTCTGTTAATTAGACAAACACTCTACGATATTGTTCTATCCATACACCATCAAGCCCTAAAAAATTTCTCTCCCACTCGATTTTGGTAGAGGAAAGGGTATTTATGCACACAACTGCATGCACTCGCTTTACAAGATGACACAGGCAACCTCATTAACATGTAATGCATTCCCAGTGTCCCCAGGTGAAAGTGCAGATACTCAGAAGCAGAGATGAAAGCGCCATCCTAAAGATCTCAGCTATGCAGTTAAAATTGAGTGTAAAAATTCAAATCAACTCAGTGTTCTTCAATAATATTTTCATGCCAGACACTGTAATTTTAAAGTAATTGTGTAGAATCTGATTCATTAAATAGATAATGCTTCAAAACATTACAATGATAATATTAACTCAGAAATTAGATTCAGTTTCTGATCAAATGAATTGGTACTAAATATACCCATCAAATTAGAACCACATTGTAACTCCATTGATACTTCAGTTAGCAAGCACACGTAAGGCACTACCGCCAAAAATGTAAGAAATGAAGGTAATGCTTTCTTGGCGTTTGCCCCTTGGTCCTTCTCTTAAGAAAAAGCAACTTAAGATCTTTCAGGCTTCAGATGCAGGTTTTAGCATATCACATCAAGCACAATAGTGACAAAAATAAGCTAGTCAGGTATCTCCATTTGTTATTCATGCACTTCCTAGCCTAAGAGAACAAGCATGGTACCGTATCAGACCTTTGTTGATGCCCCTGGGTTCCATCATAATCGCCTGAACCTGCACATATCTGAGGTTGGCAGAAGGAAAAGACAGCAGAGCACTTCATGCTGCTTCCAAAACAGAAGAGTGACAGCAGCACGTCAGACCAAAGGTCAGGCATCTGCTAGACGTCACTTGGGAAAGATGCAGAAATAGGACATGCACACAACAGATCTTCTTCAAAACTCCTTCCCAGCCCCAAACAAGCCTCTCTCAAGTCAGTTGTTCTTTCCCCATGAATCTACCCAACCATTTTCAGAACCTTCACGTTTGTGATACTTCCACAGCTGAACTGTACTCCAACAGCTTCTGGCTACTACTTTCCTGGGGATACTTAGAGATGGGGTGATTTTTGCCCTTACGCAAAGCCATACAAGCACAGGACAGTGACGCTGTCTTTGCAGAGATGGCATTTACCTCATGTGCTGAACTGACACTTTAGTGATGAGAAAGGGATTACAGCGTATTGTTTTCCCATGTAAGTGACAGCACTTGTCGGGCTGTACCCAGGAGGCATAACTGTTTTAAATCACATTCTGCACTTTGGGACAAGATAGACTTCTCACTAGGCTATCAGCCAACAGTACTTTTTTTTTTCCTCTCCTTGTGAAGAACTGTCTCTCAGGGAGAAAAAAAATCGGTATACTTGACTGTATTGCAGCAGTTCTAGTAGTTTAAGGCTATTTTAAGATTATCTAATGAAGAGAAACCTGACAATGAGGTCCCAGCTGGAATAAAGATGTTATTTAACTACCTCTGAAAACACTTATCTGTGGCAGAAACTAATAGAATTTCCCAGAACTGTTACCACAATTAACATGGACTTTGAAGAGCAATATTTAACTAGCAGTTATCATTTTATTAGCATAAGGACTAAAAAGAATCAAGGTGATGGGCTTGGTTTCAAATGTAAAGATCATACCAAATCGTTTTGAGTAGTTCAAGTTTTACTTTAATGAAATCTTTCCCCTTTCTTCTTTTTTTCCCTCCTCCTCTGAGAGATTTTATATCCATAAATCATCTGCATTCAAGTGCAGGACAGCTGGGAACATTGATTTATGGAATATATTTGACCTGACTTATAATTATGTCACCAACTTCCAAAAACACTGCTCCAACCTCAGCGATCCCACTCCTCACAGAATCACACAGTCTTCACGCTGTACACAGAGCTAATTGACGTAACGCTTCTGCAGATTGGATGGCATCACGAACACTGAGTGAATTTGATTACACTCAACTCTGAAAACAAGAAAATTGTAAGTAGAGACCTTCTCTTTCTTCAGAGTGAGTTGACAGTACCCACTGGGAATACTGCATGCATGACAGCAGCAACTCATGAAGGACTAAGCAATTATTGCTTGAGTCAAGTGCCAGGAATAAAAAATTACATCATCTATTAGCAGAAAATCCAGCTTAATTACCTGATCATCTCTACCTGTACTGATTGAGGTAGAAAATATCAAGCCATTCTCAAGAGGACTATAGCCAATGGCATGGCATCCATTGGTATCATCACTTTTTCTTGCTGCTGTCACCAGAGATCATCTTGACGTGGCCTTTTAAGGCTCGACAGAGGGCACCATAGGGAGGACAAAACGATGTAGAAAAGAATATACTTCTAAGTCTCAAGGGGTTTGTACAAAACACTGTTTCACTTCAGCAAAAGTTCTCAGACTGCTCTAGAGTGAGGCTTCCACATAAAGAATAAAAAACTCATCAAAAAACACTGTTGTGAGAATGGTATCTTCAGACTTGCACAGGCTACACTCTCCTGAACACAAGAGATGGGGATGTGAGAACAAAGTTTACATTTACCTACATGATGGGAGAAAGCAAACCTGAGCTGCCTCACCAAGAGGAAAGCACCAAGATGTTAAGCCATCCTACCACGATGCTTCTGGATGTGTAACTTGGTGACCTGGTCAGTGAAGGGGTGCCCATTAGAAAAACAGAGCAATCTGGAGTGTTTAGAGAATTCTGTTATTTTTCCTTTCTTTCTGTGTATTTCCATGAGGAGCCACTGTCTTCCCGGATTAATAAAGTCACACTCTTGTGGTCTTCTCACAGGGAAAGTTGCCAGTTTTACCAATAATCCTCATAGCCCTTCTTTGCATCTGTAATGTTCTGAATTAATCCTTCCTCTAAAGGAGCACCTAAGTTGTACAGAACATGCCAAATTAAGTTACTTTTTATCTGCATAACAGCATTCTTATTTTACCATCCTTCCTTACAGGAATTCGTTCCCTACGTTAGGACAAATCTCTCACTCACCTCAATCTCCTCTTATTAATGCTCCAGCAGTTTTTTGTCACTTTCAGCTGATTCCCTATCTTTAAGTAAGAATCTAATTAATCCGGACATGCATGACCTTACACACTGCAATACTAAATTACATCCAATTTCTATTTCACCCCATTTCAAAGCTTTCGTTCCTCCAGTCTGATTAATTTACTCTCTTCCAACTGCGCGTCCGTGAGTGCTTATGGATTGCACATCCATTGCTTTTACATCAGGAGCAACAGTGAAAAGAAGTTAGATCTCAAGAATCATCCTTTACTCCTTTAGCCAACTCCTCATATAGAAGAAAGGTATACACAAAGTTAACAGCACTCAGGTTAGTCACAGACTCATCCATTTAATATATTTCTTCTCTAAAGAAACATCCAGTCTAACAGTATGCCCATGCACTGGTTCCCTCATAAACTCTATCTTGTAGGATCTTTATGAATGTTTCCAAATACCTCTGATCTAAATTAAATCTTTATCTGGCTGTAGCAATCAACACTGCGCGATTCAGTAGTGACTGAAAAAATTTGTACCAGCTTGAGCCAATCTTTCACCCATCCAGTCCCACAGAGTTTATGATAGTAAAGGTTTTGACTACTTGATTTAATCTCTTAGATAAAGTCAGTGGACTGTCATGCTGGTACTGCTAAAACTGGGTAATTAATTAATAGAATCTGATTTCCAGTACTGTCAAATTGATGCAGTATTTAATAGATAGGAAAGGAATGATGAGAAACAAAGGAACAAGTATACTTGCTCTAAACCCTTCATTTAACAAGTTTCTATTTGACTTTTTCAAATCTTAAGTTACTGTTTTGACATGAAACATCAATGACTTAGAAATTAGTAACTCATAAGTACATTATCAGCTACTTCAAGCTTAGGTCTTCATTCATGGAGACTAAGGTGTAATTTTACAACAATGCTGACACGCACTATGTTTATAAAGCATGTTATTTCTCAAAGTGGCTTTAAAAGTTCATTTACATAAAATAATAATATATATGTATATGTAATACATGTAGACATAGTTAAGAATACCCATAATACCCTGCTTTTGCTAACTGTAAAAGTCAGGAAGTTCACTCCCGGTCTTTTATATGTGGATTGATAATAAGTATTGTTTTTCTGTTTTGAAAATAGAAATCATCTGTTAAGTAACAGCTTAATCACCTGTTTTTCATGTAAGAGCGACTGGCTGAAGACACCAAGTGAGAGTGCTTGGTTAGGAAGCAAGCCACAGAACCCTGTTGAAAACATTAAATATCTACCTTGTTTTATAGGACAACAACATGGTACTACGGTAACATCTGGGGTGTTCTATAAGAGAAACAAAACCACATCACAGAAACTCAAGCCCTTTTTTAAGGCTGTTTTACTAAATCACAATGGAATGCACTATCATCATCCTCTCCATTTCCACAGTCCTCCATTACAGAGCCGTCCAAGTTAAATGGTTATTCTTAACACCCCCAAGATAGAAGACTGAGAATCGGGGAACCGTGATGGAAATGAAGCCTTCTGCTGAGGAGCACAGTCCTCCTGTTACAATTAAAATACTGCAAGATTCTTCATATCATCTGCCTATGTTAATGCAAGCAAGACTTCCATTGCTTACCAACTGTGATGGTGTCAATAAGAAGCATAAGACACATCTGATGATTACTCACTTTAATGGTCCACAATGTACTTACATTTATGTGCAAGGACAATCAGTCCAGTGAGCTTAAAACCTTCTATAAGGCTCCTCTAGACCCAGTTTTAAACAACTATTAGTCATTCAAGATTTTCTCAGAAAGAGAGATTGCACACAGAGAAATAAATACATCTAGCAGGTGATCTTGTTTGTTTCATTCGCTGTAGAATTTCCAAATAGCTTCATGTATCTCCAGGCTCCTGCAAAGGTCACCTAATTCTTCCCATTAACATGTGATTTCCTACAGCAGATGGAGAAAGCTTCACCTGATTTTAGTGACCTTTGCAGCCTTCATGAACTCTTAAGCTATTTTATATACACACACACACACACACACACACCACTGTCTAGCATGATACACAGAAAACGTTTTCAAAAGAGATGCAAAACAGATTACGGAGCTAATCATTATCTCTTCTTAAGATTTTTAAGTCATGTTCCTTTTCTGTATGACTTTCAAATAAGTATTATCTGCTTGAAACCCCTCAGAACACAGACATGTACAAAGACACTGCTGGATTATAAATGATTATGTTCTTAATGTTCTAAATTATTAAAATTGCTGCCTTTCAGCACCAGCGTTTTCTGGACAAGTATAAAGTGTTTTCCAAGAGCCTTAAGTCTTTTTGACTAAGATATCAATCACAAGTCCTTTTCAAAAATGTCTCCTGGAATGGATATCCAAACCCTTTTCATTTTGCCAGAGATGAAAACTATACCCAGCTGAATATGCAACTTTCTATGCACTTGTATTATCAGAGCACCCCAGAGACTTAAATGATGGTCAGGATTTGAACAAATTCATGTTATTGTGCTAAACCTCTTCATTTCTTTGGAATTTTTAATACACTGCATGCTTTAAAGAATCAGTAATTATTCCCCAGATAACCAAGGTTTGGTAGTGTGCTGGGAGGCTGAGAATTAGGAATCCAAATACCAGCCTGAGATTTGTTGCTAGAATAACACTAATTTATCTACTAAAATGTTGGTTTCCTGTAGGGTCACTGAATGAAGTCCTTGTAAGAAGGCTAAAGGGGGAGAACTGAAGGACTACAGGCATAATTCAGTTTCTAAAACATGGTTTAGCTTCTACAGTATGGTAGAAGTAAAATCTGTTGTTATCTATACACCCAATTTGAATTGGGCCATTCACGACGGTGCCAGCTTTCTAAACACCTGGCTCCAAATATCTGCTTTGGTGACTTCCCCCTTGAATATTTCACAGTTCAGGGATGCAGACTGTAGAGAGTTTGACAATCCTTGAATAGAGATAGAAGTAACTTAGAGTCCTAAGACTTGTGTATCATCTTTCCCTGTTAAGCTATTTTAGGACATTCGGTATTTTAATTTTTCTTTGTAACATTGTTCTCACTCAGCACATCTGCCTTACCTGGAAAACACAAAAGGCTCAGCAAAACCTTGACTGAAAGTTCACAATACCGCCATTATCCATCAATCTATAAAGGAAGACAGGTTATAAAAGTAATGTTCTACTTTCTGTGCAGCTACTCTTGGAAAACCAGAAAGTAATGGATGCTTTAACTTCTTTAGGGACCTCAAATGCTCACCGTCCAACAGCAAACAGGCACTTTCAAGATAAATACTGCTTTCGAAGAAAGGGTTATTGTTTCCCCTTTTTCACAGGGCATGTGAAACAAAATAAGCACTATGATCCTGTATCATTCATTTACTTTCTTTTTAGGCAGATGCATTTCCAACATAGAAGCAAGCATAGACTTCCATCCATCTGTGTTCCCTCTTTTTTCCTTCACTGAACTCCTAACAGAACTCCCCAGCAGCTGACACACCAAGCGGACTCAGTGCTCTGCAGATTAGCAAAGAGACCATAAGTTCTCCCTTTGGTGGAACACACATCTCCGTTCACGCTTCTGACACAACAGAGTCCAACTGCAGAATGCAATGCTTTGCTTTCTGCTATCAGATTGCATTCACACGCACACCCCGCCGTCATGTTTGCATTCACGAGTGAGCAAACTTTCAGCGCCTGTAACTATAAAGCTTTCACTTGCAATTTAGGTTTGAAATTCTCTGAAAGGCAAACGATGTTGGGAACAATTTCATAATGTGGAATAAGTGTATCTACACCAAATTCAAATGCATCCTTGGGTAACTATGTTAAAATCACACGTAAGTTCTGAAACTGCTGACTTGCTAATTGACAAAAGCAGCAAAGTCACTTCCCCTTCAAATTGAATCTTAGATAAGAAGCCTATATACAAAAACAACCAGATTTCTCTTCTAGAGGGAAAAGCAGAGTCAATATTTGCCTTCAGTTTCAAGAACGTGAAAAAGCCTTCTAAGTGTGACTCTCTTTTTATATCTTTTCAGATAGATTACCTGACACCAAGGATAATGCTGTAATAAAAGCAACGCAAAATCTTTTTGCTTCACAGGGAGAAAAATAAATATTTATAGACTTTTAATTTGGGCTTATTTGCAGAGAACTCTGCATAGCAGGATGTGCTAGCTATGAAAACAGTGAATAAAAATAGCCAAGGACATAAGAAGCAGGGCAGACAAGGAATCATCATTTTGATGACCTCCTTTGACAACTGCTCTGCATATGAGGAAAACACAACTGGCCTCTGCTGGTATTTTTTGAAAATAAATGGCTTTATTACAACCTTCCAATTGAATTAATACTGCTTGAAGATGTTATCTACTACTGCAACAACCATTATTTTCTCCCCCCAGCTCTTGCTGCTATGCTGAGCTGACCAGAGCCTGGATCTGCCCACCTTTTACCACCTTTTATCAACAGGAGTGGCTGCATTGAGTTTCACCTCCTCCATCAACCCCTTCCACACTCCTCCATCTTCTTTCCCAATGCCAACAACATCATAAAGAGTTCAAATCAAGACAAAATTACAGAGCCATGTTTGTGCTTACCCCCCCCTTCCTTTTAAGCAACAATATTATGTTGAAAAAATGCAGCTCAAGTTGAATTTGAGGAGATGAAAAGCTCAGTTAAAAAGTCAACTATAGAACCACAAATGGAGAACAATTAGATTGAAGCAAGTTTGAAGGCAGAGGCCTTGCCAGCACTTTCTCACCCTAATAACACCATGATAAAAGCAAGGGTTTAATTGCATTTTCTCTCCCATACAACTGGACATACTAAAACTGTATGTGGGAGAGAGGGGAGTTAACTTGATAAATTTTCTAGGACTGCAAAAAGGATGGTTGGTAAATAACAAGCAAGATATATACTGCAGTATGAACTCTCCAGTGCTGTGAAACAGAACCCAGAAGCGCCAGGCCTTATCTGAGCCCGTTCTGCAACCATTGCACAATACCTGGGCATTTTAACACGTTGGTACTTCTGGTATACAGCAATATTCTAACATAAACTGAGAAAACATTGCTTTTCTCCCTATCCCACTCCATTTGAAGCATTTGGATCCTTCTTCCCCTTTTTCTCCCACAGTGCTCTTCCCTGCACCAGGTGCACTGAAAAGCTGTGGCCATCAGAATCATCTTCCCTTATTACCTGAGCTACAGTTCAGAAAGCCAGGATTCCTTCTCCCTTTGCACAATGCAGCAATTCAAGAAGCTTGTGCTTCTCAAGCAGAATCCTCACGCTCAGTGCATCCAAGCAATGATTCGATCTTGTAATTTAGGGATTCCTCAGAGGAGGATTTGACTATTCTAGAGGAAAACAAGAGACTATCTTTCACAGTAAACAGCATCAGTTCCCCCCAGAGGTGAAGACATATGGGCCCGCTCTGCACCACAGGACATGAGTGCTATAGCTGCTGCTTCTCACAGACAGCCCACAAGTACCTGGAAAAGGGAAGATTCTCTATTTCTCAAACATTTCCCACAAATCAAACTATTATGCAATACTGTGTTCAAAAGAAGAACACAAAAAAAACAAAGCAAATCTACTTTTGCCTGCTTTGCAGAGCTTTGGTCAGTTCACCCTCAGATGACCAAACAAAGTTTATTTACTGTGTGCACTGTACTGTTTAGACATCCACGCTTCATTACAGGTGCCAACCTTTCTGTGCCACAGAGCAACAACCACACACAGAACCATCAGCTGTTATCTCACTTTGTTCTGCAACCAGCAAACCAAACCTCAAGCCCTCGAGCTCGGTAGCCCTTAATAAAGCCTGGAGCACAGACAGCAGGTAGCACAAAGTACAATGTTTTACCTAACACTGCAGAAAATACCCAAGTGCTCTTGACGGTCAGACTTAAAGCTGAATGGAATAAAAATACCACTACTTTTAACACATCTCAGCTGATGCTGAAATCAGCACTTTATTTGGAGCACGTACACAAATCAGGCTCTACCATTCCTCATCCACTGTCACAAATACGATCACCTAAATGTGCTGTCAGGGGGATAAGACAGAGTTGAAGGTTTGCTTCACACTGCTGGCATTCCACTGTTTCTCAGTTGCCCCCATCACCTCCACAACAAGTAGAACCAGATGAATATTTGCTCCGTGACACAGATGCCTTGTTTCAGCCAAATCATTCAGACCCTGAAACAATGACAGAGAATGTTAGGAGTATTTTCTTGCTTTCTCTAATGCCTACCACTCATCCACAATAAGTCACACTGCATCCAAGTCCTTGCTCTTCTGAGAGGCTCAGGACCTGCCTTGTTAGCCTTGTGTGTTTGAAGAAAGCAAAGCAGTGAGAATGAACACAAATTGAAGCCAACAACTGAAACTTTTGGGGATGCATCCATAGGATTCTTTCTGGTAAGCCACTTAGATGTTTCTCTGCCTATTCTATTTACATCCTCAGACTTGCCTGTTTAAACTATGAGGATTCAAGCAATCTGCACTCCAAGCAGCCAATAGTGAACTCACAGGCCCTTTACAAAGAAGGCACATCCTACATTTACAGAAACAAAACCAGTGGCACCATGGCAACAAGTGAGCAAGCAGTGTAAATTCCTTCTAAAACTGGGAAGCAATCTTACCTCTAATCACACTGATACCAGGTGTACGACTCTTAAATACAGTCATTCCTGGCACACACTTTGCAGAAAGAAAACATTCAACTATGTGTACAAATATTCACTGAAAATATATTTACAGATGTGCACTAGCAATGAAAATTGAATCTGTAATACTGCCTGAGATGATTTTCATTCAAGTGGGAAATAATATGAAAATAATCAACTGTGTACAAAGCTGGGATTGCAAATAAGCACGAGCTTTGAAATAAATACATATATTTTGAAGTAAAAGCACTAAGGACTGATGTCTGTAGTCAACTTCAGCTAAAAAAAAAGCAGAAGTAATCAACTAGATTTGTTTCAAAGCACACGGCTGTCAAACCAGAGTTGTTCTCTACTCGTTTAAAACTCCCTAGCCACAGATACCCTGGAAACATACAGACAAATGGCTAAGAGAACACTTTGAGATGAAGAACTTCCAAATAACACTTAACTCTTTGTTAATTTTTGGTGGAGAGACAAAAGGAAAAGAGGTGGGCATTTGATTTTGGGGGGGAGGGACTGGTAGTGGAAGGTGGTATCGACGTGACTTCAGCAGGTTATAAATGGGAGCTCAAAGGCTCAGCACAACCCAAAGGACCATCTCCAGTAGCTTCCTTGCCTCATTTGCCTTATTTCCTCTTTGGTTGAGGCCATGCAATCAGGTGGGTGAAATAGACTTAAGAAAAACATCCATCATGAAAGACCTGGCTGCAGCATTAGCTTCAATGACCTTAAATAAGGAATCATACATCAAAAACAGAGCAATCCTGCATCAAGAAGCCAGAGATGGGGTGGAGGTCTTCCAAAGCCCTTCATCTGTAAACTGCTGCTTGCACAAACTCACAACAGCAGTTCCAGCCTGAAGTGCTCCATCCAAAATGAACTTCTTTTGGAGCAATTGGAGCATGGGGAGAGCACCCTGCTCAAGCCCTCTCTATGTCTGAAGTCAAACGTCTGAGGTTTTAGAAGTAAACTTTCTAATGTGCTGCCTTGCACCTCTTCACATTCCCACGACTTCATTGCAGCACTTCCCTGTCCCCTCCCAGAAACTTGAACCAGCTGGAGCAGAACAGAGAAGCACTGAGTGCAGCCCCCATCTGGGCATCTCAGTCCTACCTACTTCTCCACTGCTAAGAATTTACTTGAGACTAATTCCTATTTTGAATTTGTCTGAAGTTTCTAATTATTTCTAATTGCTAATTATCAGGAAAATAGGAATATAGCAACACTAGTAGAGATGGCTGAAGTTTAGGGATCTGAGGCTGTGACTATAGATTACAGGCATACAGACAGACTCACACATATAAGATCCTATACTTATTGATAAGAAGTAGGTTACAGAAGTTACCAAATTCAGCTAAGGATGTCTGGATTTACATGCCATAAAAGCTGAAAAGATACCAACATGCAACGCATAGGTTCCCAATTGTTCTGCCTGTTCTAGAATGGAGGCAACTACATGATCTCACACGGTTGCTATAAGATACAAACACGGTTCTCATTGTCTTGTGATTTGAAACATATGGAAATGTAAAGTGTGAAATTGCAAATGATTTCTACATCTTGCATCCAAAATACAATTACCTACAGATCTCATATTTTCTTTTGTGGCAAACAGTTCTGTAAGAGAGCTTATAAGCTTGAAAAAGCACTATGCTTCTGGTCCGGTACTTGCAATTTAAGGTAAAAATAGATTCCACTGCCCTGTACCTCACTGAGCATATCCACCCTCCTAGTATTACATTTGAAGAATTCTGTATTACTATTTTCTTCACATGAACAGAAAGGAAAGAAAACAGGAAAGCATTTCCTTCATTGACCCGTTGAGCTCTGAATGCCAGACATCCCCACTCATCCTTCCATTAGACAGCCCTCCCCCTCTGTTCACTGCAGACCACCTGTCTTTCCCTACAGACATGCAAGAAATTACCTCCCATATTTGCACTTTCTTCTGTGTAATGAGTAGTTTCCCTCTGTGGAAATGGCTCATCAGGATTCCTAATGTAACATCATAAGAAAGCTGAGTAACCTTTAGCCTCATATGTCATCAGAGAGTGTTTATTACACCTTCCAAACAACCTCAAATCTGCAGGTTTTTGCTGTTTGTACCAGGAAAAACAGTTAAATGTGGCTGTTTTATCATGCCACGTCATTGCTTTCTCTTTGAAGCAGTCCTTAGTACATTTTAACCATCAAAAGAAAGAAACCCAAAGGATTATGCATGGTTAATCCCTGAACCAAAGAACTTCAAAGTTGCGGTAAGGTACTGCTTAATAGCAAAGGTTTCCGTGGCTTTTAAAATACAAAAGCTTTTGATATCACATTAATAATTAATAAATGACAGAGTTGATGATCTGTAGGTATAAACTGCGTGAAGGAGGACCCCACCAAAACTGCATTCACGTACACAGCCTGGCAATAGCATGGCTTGAATCATACAACAGCTTTGGTTGGAAAGGAACTTAAAGATCATCCAATCCCAACCCTCATCGGTGATTAATAACCACTATGAATAATTTCAGATTCTTCCCACCTTTATCCGACACAAACACAGAAGGTACAACTTCAGGCTATGTTAAGCCTTAACAGCTCTTTTCACCCTGAGCAGTGACCTGGACTTTCACAATTCCATTTCCAGCCAGTCAGGTAGGTGGGTTAAGGGTTTCTTTGTCCCCACAAAACACACTTTGGGCTTCTCCTACTGATAGCAGGAGCGCGCAACCCCTGAAACACCATCACCTTCTGCTTTCAACCTACAGAGGTTTGAATGCATTACTATTGATGATCTCATCCAACTTGGCTTCTGGATGCTGCTGTGCCTGGAAGCACCGAGTTCAATCCCCATAGCTACACAGAGTACTTAAATTTCTGTGGCACATGGCACTTTGCATCATGCATTAACATCAGCCCTTTGATATTTTCTCCCTTCCCTAGTAGCTGTTTTATGCGTAATGACGTTCTACTTGAAGTCTGCTCCGGGGGAATGAATACTATGGGATGGATTTGTACACACAAGCTCCAGAATTAGGTCAAGGGCAGGCACCAGCTCTCACCTTTAGCTGCCAACACAGCTCTTAGGGGCATGGGGACCCACGTAGGGGTTTGGCTGCAGTCATACAACATTTGCAGTAGAGGGGTCATGGAGAGCCAACAGTAAATAAATAAATCACCAGTACCAGCTTACGTGCATATAAGCTGTCAAACGGGTAATTCAGCAGGCAGCATGCTCCTTTGCTATTGGCACTGCTGGCAGAAGAGCCCACAACCTGAGGACAAACTTCCAGTGCCATCTCAGCCTCACTAGAGCTCTTTGGATGGCACGGTGACTTGAAGGAGGGTCAGAAGCAGGAGCACTGCCTGTTACATACACACGGCCAAGACTGAATCTTCACAAGTGCTTTTTCCCCTGACTATTGTAAGGGCCCACAGGGGAATGTGTCGCTGCTCCTTTCATCAGGAGGCAGCTTTGGCATAGCTCCTTTCACTTTAGCCAGGGCAGAATGCAGACAGGAGCAGGACCTGCTCCAGAAACAGCCACAAAACCCAAAGGGAAGAAGCTGTGCAGTTCCTGGCAATGACCTCCATCCATGATGGAAAACAGAAGTCACTGCCAGGAATAGTCAATGCCATTCCATTCCTCCATGGAGGAGGAGGGCCAATTTCCCAATAGTTAATTGTACCTACATTTTGAATACTCTTGTGGCAATAAGTATCTCATTATCAAAATTAATTAGAAGCTGCAGGAAGCAGAGGAGTGTGAAAAGATGATGCCTTAAACAAAACACCTCAACAGACAGAAGGACAACAGAGTCTGTTGCTTATTAGGAGGGACAAACCTGCCTTGGCTCTAGCAAAGTAAGGATGCACTCTGTCACAGCTGAAAACGAGATGAAAAGAAGAGCAAGCATCTCTCAGGGGAGCAAAGGGACAGCATTAGAAAGTCAAGTTGAAGGCATCAGGCTGCATCAAAGAAGCTGAGCCAGGTCAGCCCACCGGGCTACATCTGGTAAGCTTTTAGACAAGTAGGATTTGTGTCTAGGCCACTTTTTTAATCCTTGATCTCCTATGCCAAGGGGTGAGCCAGGATTTATTCTTTAAAGTTCCTTGGAAGTGATATTTTTTGGGGAGACGGGGTTTGTTGGTATTTGTTATTTAAATAAAGGCTATCTATACACCCTACATACCCACCCACCACAGCTTACCCGGTCAGTAGAAGAGTCAGAGTTGTTGCCCATCACCCAGATTAAAAAAAATCAAGGAAACAGAGAAAGGTGCAGCCTTATACTGACAATTGTGAGATCACATCTCAGCAGCACTGCAGAGCCAGGAGAACTGGTGCTGCTGGGTGACAGCAGGATCCAGCTGCAGCTTGGTGTCCACTGCAAGCAGGGTGAGCTTTAAGGAACCAGCTACAAAACAGAGCAGTAGCAATTTTTCTCCTCATTCCTCACGTATTTGTGTTTGCAACCATACGAGTGGGTGAATCCAGATCTCATGCAGCCATGGCTGTTTCTAAACAAAGCATGTTTCTGTAAACTAGGGGGATCCATTACAGAGCACAGAAAAGCATTCCAGCGCACAGTCTAATAACGTGTTTTGTCAATTAGCTCAGTCACCATTCAAAAGAGTCACAATTCTACCCTCTTCCCCCTCCTTTCTTTCTTTCCCCCCTCCTTAGAAATAGAAAAAGCAGCAGTTTTAGAACAGATTCTTAAACTCAATTAGCATTTATTATAACTTCCCAGGTACAACCTACGCTTATCTCCCAACAGCATAAAGAGAGGTCTCGTTGAGAGGTTATGATAAAAGTAGTCATTTCACAGCTGATCTCCGCACACTGTTTTAACAATCCTGCCCGTTTCTAGAAAATCCTGTCACCCTATAATCTTCAGGAAGATTAAAGGTACATAACAGAGCTTTAAAAACCCACGTGTGCTTAAGGTCTCTTATTAGTCAGGTTTTCCTGAAGCTCACTGTTCGTTATTGCTCACAGTCAGGCAATGCACTTCTGTAATCCCAGCTGTGTGTCAGCTGAGTGTGCAGAGATTCCTGGTGCCAGCAGGTCAGAGAGCACCCTAGGACCTTTATGGGATGCAGAGGTGACAGCAGAACAATGTCTGGGGGGTCCTTTCATTGACTCCAGGCTTTCTGCATCCTCCCCCCTGCACAGTCACACCAACGCCATGCTCTTGAGAATAAGGGCGTTCATCTTCCAGGTAAAAATCAAAGCCCTGAGTACTCCTTAGCTCACTGCCTAACATACGCCCACAGAAGAGTGAGATATTAAGAACTACTCCAATAATTAGTGAAGGGCAGCATGTTCCCCTTCTTCCTGTTCCTTGTAACATCTGCTTGACTCACTGTTCTTTGTTGTTGCTGTTCTTTGGGTTTTATTTTAAAAGAGTAGGCTGCTCCTATGAGGATTAATAATCTGTGATGGGAGAGGGACACAGCAAATGCTGTGCTGAACTCCCAGCTTTCATTTTCTCATCACCCAAAAGTGGTTTTATAAATGCTCATATAAGGAACAGCCACAGCAGCTCTCTGTGCAGGTGGCCAAACCAGACACGGAGCAGTTTGTATTAGTGTTTCTCTGTCAGCACAACAGGCATTGCATCCTCCCACAGTTCTGAGCGCTTAGACTGGGCTCATTTTGGGGCACTTTAATCTCTGAAGGAGTAGAGAGAGCACCAGAATGCTTCTCAAGAAGAAGAGGGTAAGTGGCACCGTACCTGAATCCATCTCTTTTCTGTTCAGTAGGGAGAAGCCACAGGCCCTGCTGATTTGTTTTGCACGTGGACTCAGTTCAGATGAGCACTACAACTGTCTCCTCAGCTCTCATTCCTGCTGCAATGGCACAGCAGAGTGAGACCATCCAGAAGGATCACACTCAGATGATCACTGCTGGAAAGGACTCAGCTCCCGGCTCTGAAGGAGCCCTCCAGGTGTAGCAGAAACAAATACTGCTTCAGCAGTGTGGTGTGCAGACAGGTGCACTGATTTAAAGGAATCGTTCACAGTTGGGTACTCCTCTGAAGTCTGACCTGCAGAACACACCAACTACTCAAAACAGCAACCGTACCGAGAGATGAAAGTATTGCACAAGAGACTGAGTACGGGCCCCACTTACGTGTGCTTGTCAGTGAAGACATTTACATTTGGGCAGTGTGTGACCTTTAAGATTTTGCTCTGTCAATCAGGCATGAACAGAGAAGAACATTCACTTCTGAGCACCTTAAAGCTCACCCACCCACTGGCCTCTGTGCCACCAGAATCCACCTGGGAGCAGAAACAGATACATCCAACTTCACCAAGTAGGGTTATTCAGAGCACTTCCCATCCCACCATAGTCTGGAAAGCTGCTTATCTAGGGATGCTTTTAGCCCAACTCTGAAGGGAACTGGGGAACATAAGAAATGTGAGCACTTAACTAAGAACTGAAATTCCTTAATTTCACCTGTCGCTTATAAAGCCATATTACATTTCCATTACAGTTCATGTCTTCTTACTACCAAATATAGTACTAGGAGGAAAAGAATCCCTTTTAAACTCTGGCAGTTTGGTTTTACCTCCTTTCATCAGCAAGAAAATGGGACGTTACACCTTGCAGCAAAGCATCAACTTCTTTAGTGACTACTTTTGTGGGTTTTTTTAGTTGTGGTCAATGAGACATGGCCAGACAACCCACTTCCCTACTGTATCTGAAACTCGCAGAGTGCAAACACAGCAATCACATAAATGCAATAGAGTTCCTTGCATATACATGGCACCAAGCATGGTGCTTGCAGGAGCTTTATCTCCCTTTGGTCAAAGCATCAAGACACCTCAGCCTTGCCTCTGTAGGCAGAAAAGAAGAAAAGCTTGTGGTTCTTTTCCTAACAGAATCCATGCTAAAAACCAACTGCACAACTCTGCCTGTAGTTGCCCAGATTCTTTTTATTCCAGTGGCAAAGCACAGATCTAAATTAAAGCTGGTTAGATCTAAATTAGCTAGTTTTTATACTCCTTAGCATCTAAAGATAAGGTGTGCTGGTTATTACTGCAGCTCATTAGAAGCAATTGGGATCAATGAGACGATCTGGAAGACACAAGGCAATGAGGTGGCTGAGCTCGCAACCACGGTGACTCACAGGTAACGTGAAAGAAATAATACCTTCCTAAAATATCACTACAGCACCACGTTCTGCGAGAAAACCAAGGTGTGATTTCCTCAGCCCTTCTGCACACTTAACTCACCCTCTGAAAAATGGAATGCTGATAACTTCAGCACAGTCTGCAGCCTAAGTCCTTCAGGTAACACTATTGGTAGCACGCGGCAATGCCGCGCAGAGCTCAGCTCATGGCATGGCCCAAGGAGCATCCTATAGAACCACAGCTGGAGGAGTCCAAGCAACGTGCAAAGCCACGGCCAACACCTGCTTCCCTGTATTTGCTCTTGGGAGGGTTTGCCAGCCTGCAAAAAAAAAACCACCCTGGTTACCAAGGAAACTGAAATACCACAGTAAGGCAAAGGGAAGAAATATTCAACTGTCAGCGCAGAAAGAATAATTGTTCAGGCTTCCCCACACCTGCATAAAACCAACACGGGGCTTTGTGTCATTTTACTCCCAACCTAAATTCCTTCCTGCTGGTTCCATCTGATATTTATGAGTGCTGTGATCCAGGAAAGCTCTTCCCTTCCACAGCGGCTGCCTCCCTGTGCTGCGGGAACAGTAACCCTATGCACACTGAGGGGAGGGAGCCCACGCCGCTATGTCTCCATCACATCGTGTCGGCAAAGTGCAGTAGGAAGAGGGGAAGGAAAGGAGAAAACGTCATAATTATCTTTAAAAAATTCCCTTTGGGCAGCACTCCTTGAATACCAATGGCTGCAGCGCGACTCCTTGCTATGCAAGCAGCATCGCCGCGTAGCCTCTCTCTGAAAACAGCCAGCCTGAGCTCCACAGCTCATCTGATGGATTATTCCCAGGGGCTGTAAATCACTCACGTTCCCTATTAATGAAAAGCCTGAACAACTTTATGACCAATTAATTGGTGTACTTAGGTAAACGAAAGCAAGAGTAACACATCGGATGAAAGCAACGGAGCAACTCGCCCCGCGCTCAGCCCCGGTGCTGCGGGAAAGGAGATGCATCAAGGACCCTTCCACAACTCCTGACCCACAGCAGAGCGCAGGCTGATGCCCTGGGGCAGTGGCTTTGTATCTCTTCCCCAACTCCATCCTACATAATTTAACCATGGATTTTCAAGGAAGCGTCTGATCTTTCGCCAAGCCAAGTTACTTCCCCAAAAACGCCTCCAGACAGAACGGCACAAGTAAAATGTGCACTTCTCTTTTTCAATCAGTTCTAAATGCACAATGTGCTACCTTCCAAACTCCTTGGATGTCCCTTTGTTCCTGCACTGCAAGAGCAGCAAATAGCCATTAACAAAGAACTGCACAGATGTTGCATTGCCTCTGATGGATTTTTATGCATTTTAAGTGAGTTGCACACAAAAAAAAGCCCAACATCAGTGATTTGTATTTTCATTCTGGATTAATCAATGGAATGCATGGCAAAGATAAGGACAAAAGCTAATTTGGAGAAGAGAACTAAGCTCATGTTCAGCACGAGGGGCTGGGGAGGCAGGTGGGGATGCTACAGTGCCAGAGGAAGCCAGACACAGCAGAAAACACTTATGCTGGGTCATAAAACAATGCAAGGTGAAGGCTGCTTTCCTGAGAGTGGGAACAGGATGCAAAGGTGACGAGTAGCAGAACAGGCCACAGCAACACAGGTGTAACAATCTGATACACACAACTGGAAATCTTCAGTTTGTTTACAGAGTCAGTGTTAAACAAGAGGTTCAAAGTGCCACAATACTGTCACTGTTCTGTAGGCTGAAAGAGCTCACTGATGCACAGGTACAAAAACCCCTGGTTCATTTCCCAGTTTTAGGCAACAGCAAACGAACAGCAATGAGGATCAGAGGAGCAGACTGTGCCAGCTGCTGCCAAACACCTCCACGCTCAGCTTGTGACCTTGCTGGTGCTCAGGTTGCTGCATTGGGGCCACACAGTGGGAAAGGATGCCATGGCCACCAGACCCCCAGATGGCACACAGAGCTCAGCATAGGGTTCATCTCCCATTGCTGTGCTGTGTGCACCTTCCAGGGATGTTATGCACACAGAGAAAGCTGAACAATATCCTATATGCATAGCAGGCCCTTACTTTAGGATGAAGTTCACTTCCTCAATGAAGCCGCTGCCCAAAGTCAGTGTAAGAATCAGGAGGTTGATTTGATTTGGTTGAACACACAGTGCAGAAGGAGTGGCCAAAACTTTGCAGCCATGAGAGATCAATGAAGATTCTCCTCAAAAACTGAAGCTACAACTAAAGCTCCTGCAACATCCACTTCATTTAGGGGAAGAACTCAGAGATGGGCCCAGGTAGCATCCTCACAGAAGCAATCTTCTTGCAAAGGTTAAATTATGGATTAGACGGGATTCCTTGTACTTGCAAAACACTCTATCTGCAATAATTTGCCATCGCTCCTTCAGGCACAAAGGAACAGAGTGCTGCAGCAGTGCCTCTCCCAAAGCCCGTGCCACTCGAGCAGCAAAGAGCAGCTGTGTTACACGCTTGGCATTGTTTCACTTCTGATTACAGAATAAAAGGTGATAAACAAGCAAAGGGCACACATTTATATCTACAAGCCACGGCTACATCAGAGAAATCAGAAACAGTGACATTTCCTATAGCTACATTCATTTCTTGTTACGACTTCGCCAGAGCTGGCATACAAAATTTATTTGTATTTTCAATCTTTCTTTCCTTTATAAAGAGGATTGATAGGTTTGTCGGGGCTTTTAAAACTGCAAGAAAACACAGGCAGCTTTCAAAACCAGCGAGGCAAAGCTGAGCTGTTTCTTAATACAAATGTTACCTGAGGTCATTTCCAAAAAGACACAGCATTTAGAAACTGCTGTGTAGACAGATGTACATCTCTGACACATCCCTAAAAACACAAATCTGAAAAACAAAACCAATGACAACTCTGTAAGAGGCATCAGATATTTTCTGGGGCTGGATCCAAAATTCATCCATATCAGCAATATTGCGTCAAAAAAATTAAGGATATTAATCAGTCTGTTTGGGCTGGATGTGGCTTCAGCACACAGCAATGAGTTTTCAAATACTCCATCTCCAGTACAGCTGTTCCTTACAACTTCCAGCCTGACACTGCACTACAGGTCCCTCATTCAGAGCCTCAGAAGACCTCATTCCACAGCACTGCAAAGGATTTTGGCAGGGTTAACTTGGGATGTGTGCAGGGTACTTTGAACACAAACGCACCACACACACACTATCAAATTATTCCTTTTGAAAGAGACCAACCCAAACAACACTGCAGAAAACCTCACCACCGATCCCAACCTCAACCCCTTTCAGCTCAGCACTGGTTTGTTTAGGCATTATGGCTTCCTCGAGCTCTGCAAAATTCATGGACTTAAACCAATTCTGGTTGAAGATACTAATTTCTGTAAATTACAGTCTGCAATGCCCCAGGGTTTCAGGAGAAAAAAAAAATTAAGCATTTTGTCTGCTAAAAGGAAAACCAGACAGATCCCCAGGGAACTGCTGAGTTTCTCTGCTCATGCCCTGAAACAGCAGAGAAGCAAATACACACAGGAGGGCACAACCCAGTGCACCCCCTGGCTGATGGGGCAGGAGGGGCTGTTTGCATTAGGATGTGCAGAAATGGAGCAGTTCCTTCCCAGATGCTGATGGCCCAGGGTTGCATGAGCACAAAGATGTGTTTAATTCAATTTGACTTGCTCACAAATAAGACGGCCAGGCCCAGATGCTCTACAAAGCAGAGATTTTAGACACTGATATCTGGCATCAGTTCCTAAACACACATTTAAGTAGATGTAAGGTGTAGATGCACATACAAAGTATTTCCCAGATCTTAACTGCACAGTTCTGCTTTCAGGTGAGAGAATTTGAGTTGAGAGTGAGCTTAATTCATCTGCTGAAGAATTAGTATCAGTTCTGGTGGGGAATGTCATGGAGTGTGCAGGAATGATGCTCAAGCCTTCTTAAAGAAGCAAATAGCAACAAAATAGGCATCGCTGAATCCTTCCACTGAGTGCTCTATGGAGACTCTGGTAGCTGCTGTTCCCTGTTGTTTCAAGATAAGCCATCTTCCATCTCAGTATTATGAATGGGTCTTTACAAACCACTTTTATGCTCAAGATCTGTTCAGATCTCAAAGAATTTGAGCAGCTCTGCACTAGAGCGCAGACACACTACAAGGCTATAACAATACCACGGGCACACAGCATCCTTCCACTGCACAGCAAAGACTTGAGTGTAAAACAGGTTAGCCAGAAGAAGCTAACAAGAGCAGCCTACCTTCTTTGCAAGGTCTGCAAATCCCAAAGGTTAAAGGCAAGATTTGCAAAGGAAATGAAAGCAGACTTTCAGTAGTGGTGCACCCCACTAAAATTTAAGATGGTTGTCCCTTAACGTTTTCTTAAGATTCTCTAGTGCTACATACCCCACACTTAACATACTGAGTTTTCTGACATTCAGAGCTCCATACTCAATAGTGTTGCAGACTTTTGCCTGAAGGAAAGGCATTTAAGCAAGCAGAACCCGAAGTGAGCAGAAAAAGAATCCCTCATTCCTTCAATTAGAAGATGAAAGGGCCGTCTGAGGTCTCTAGAAGCGCCAAAGGAAGGGGCAGCAGGGGCAGTAAAGCTCTCTGATTCCATTTTAAGTCTTCTAATTACAATCAGTGTGAACGTTTTTCCATGTGTAGAATCAAGGGCACAGGACTTTGGTTTTTGACAGCTGATATAAAGGCAGAACCACTCCACTGATAACAATCATCTATTAAAGATTCTCCTGCACAAAAAGAATCAGCAGTTGCTGCTTCTTATGGGACCATCCAGGTTGGAAACACTAAGATCATCAAGAATAATCATCCAGCGCTCATCACTTGTGTTTCCAACAGAGAATTAACTACTATCAATACTGAACTTCTGTCACCAGAGCTTTGCTTTTGTCATTTTCCCACTGGAGCATCCTATGTACAGGGCAGGGGTTTTTACACAGAAAAATCTTTCTTTCTCTCAAGAGAATGACGAAGAGCTGGGAAAGGTGAACAATGTATGTTTCAGGTGTCATAGCATCACAGTATGGATCAAGGAGCTCTGCTCAAGGTAAAGCCCTGCACTGAAAACTCCAAGAAGTCCCCCATGCTGGCTCATGATGCAGGATGTCTGCTGTGCTCATGTCTGCTGCCCAGGACAACTCTGAAACAATCACAGTAATTAAATAGGATGGATATCTCTGAAACCTCCTCAGGTTAGCGTTAAAAATCACTTAGATTATATATTCTGAGTTCTAAAGGATGGCAAGAACAGGCCCAGGCAAGAAAGATAATTGTAAGTCAAAAGCAAAATGTGAAGAGTTGACCTATGAGTTGCGGATGTGTGCAATCTCACGGATAAGGAATAGAAGGGAGAAGAAAAGTCACTTCATTCCCTCGTTAGCAGCAACAATAGGGTGGTTTTTTTCCCCCTCACGTGTGTCACTAAAAGGCCAGGACAAACCCTCCATTCCCTACTGCACTTAACAAGGGCCTCAGTGCCCACCCAGTGCCCTGTTGGCGCTTTGATGCAAAGGGAAGGAAGACAATGCCAACTTCCACAGGTAACGTTTTATTCATTACTGCTCCTCCACATCCACCTTCCCTTTGTTGGGGACTCTCCTCCGTCACACAAAGCACCACACGACTCCCGCAGTGCTTTTCACTCTGCTCTGATTCAATGCCACAGCAACGACACTTTGCTTTTCCTCTCCACCGCCTCTCCTCAGCAGTGCTATCCTGTCAGAGATGCCCCGGCTGCCACTTAGGATTTCTTTTACATTTTCTTTAAGCACTAACAGCCTCTGGGAAATCAGCTGTGTACACACTGAAAAGCCTTTTCCCCTGCTCAGCTGCTGTCTGACCAAACCCCACGCGGGCAGACATGGAGAAATCCTGCAGAGCTTTGATGACATAGATGTGCTCCAAGCAGCTGTGCTTTAGGACACCGCTAAAGGTTCCTGCCTGGAACCCTAATTGTTTCCAAACAAGCAACAAAGCAAACAAACTAAATTCACCAGTACTTAGGTTGGCAAATACAGGGTTAAAAAGGACCACGATGATCACCCGGTTTAACCCCCCTGCTATGTGCAGGGTCACCAACCACCAGACCAGGCTGCCCAGAGCCACATCCAGCCTGGCTTCAAATGCCTCCAGGGATGGGGCATCCACAGCCTCCTTGGGCAGCCTGTTCCAGTGCATCACAAATACAAACCTACTCTTTGGAAATAAAGGTGCTACGTGATATTAACTCCCAATGATCAAATTCCACATCTTGGAGTCTTGTTTCAAACATGGTTTCAAAGCTTTTTCTTCCCTCATTCTAGCATTGGATTATCAATATTGGAAAAGAAGTATCTGCAGCCCAACACAGAGGTGTGACTCCTGCAGGGTGCTCAGGAGCACAGCAAGTGCTGCACTGGGTGAATTCTGAGACCAACCATCAGATGAATGTGTAACAGCATCAGCCAAAGGTGGGGGGAGGGAGAATTCCCTCACAACAATCCCTCCAGTAACACAGATGTGACCCAGCGAGAAAATCTCCAATTCAGAACTGCCTCAAAGACACAGAGATAATTAAAATTCCCATTATAAAAGGACTAGAACTTCTTTTTTTTCTGTTTTATCCCAAACTGCAAGAAGGCGATGTGGTTAATCAAAGCACTTCCAAATGCTTACATTATTATTCAAGTTTCTATTTCCAAACAGAATCACTGAGTAGATTTTCTGCTGTAGGCAAAATAAATTGAAAGCATCTGCTAGTATTTTTGTTGGGCAATGGGTGAAAAAAAGCAAATAAAGAGCAGCCATATAAAGTGGCTGAAGCCAGTTAGTCTTCCCCTAAATATAGATCAGCAGCCACTGATAGCTCCTTAATGTGTTGCTCTGTTTAGGAATACAACAAATTGATTCACACAGATTAGATGTCTCATTTTCATAAAGGCTAAATCTCCTGCATTTATTGGAACAAAATCCATCTTGTGGCTTTTTATTGTTCGCATAAGTGTAGAAAAATAAATAGCCATTATCATCCATCACCATAGTCCATCTTTCTATGATGGACTATGGTGATGTCCATCTTTCTAGACCAGCAATACGCCGCAATTCAGTGTTTGCTTTTAATTGGATGCACTTCGGTTTGAAGCCACCAGACATGTTACCCTCATGGAAACGCTGCAAGATGCAGTTTGTTGGTTCCTCCCAAAAATACCGAGCTCCTGCATTCCCCAGCATGAAATGCCTTTGTTGCAGATGACAAATCAAGATAGAAATGACAAGTCTATCACTTTGTGTTTCATCAGCCCTTCATTTCTTACATACAGATATCTGGGAATATAATGAAAGAAGGGTAGAGGCAATCAAAGGCCATCCCCAGCTTCCTTAATGAACAGGAGAAAGAAGACTTGCTACCAGGGGAGTCGAACAGTGCATCCTCAGGAGGATTTTGGAATACAGCAGGAAATCCATTGTGTACCCAAAACACATAAGAAATGCAATAGGTTATTGTGCCTGATACTCGAGATAATTAGATGTAATAGAAGACCTGCCTGATACATCCACTGTTAATAGCTTCCAGTGAAATGAAGGCTTGTTCTCAGCACCCTGATAATGAGTCGCTTAAGATGACAGCACTCACTTAAGCCTCCTTTAAGTCTTAGAGCTTTGCCAGGAGTACACCTGGGAATGCCAACACACACCACAGCAGGGCTGGAAAGCTGACAGCAGCTGCCATACCTCCAATGTACTCTGACAGCCAGAGATGTACATCACTGAGCAGAGCCACACTGACAGCAGAAACCTCTACCATGGCACAGCCATGCAGTTAAGCAAAGGGAGACTTAACGTAGTGCAAAACGATACAGAACCTAACACATGTATCAGTGCCCACTTTAATAACGCCCAAGGAAATATCACTTAAGTAGAGCCTCCCAGTCCTGCCCAAGGAGGCAGATGCTCTCCCTGTCCCAGGAGTTGCAGCACACAGAGCTCCAGCAAAGGAAATGGGCCTCAAAAAGTGAGTTCTGCACAGAACAGCAAGCAGAAAGCCCCAGCTTGGCAGGACAGAGAGAACAACATCTCCAATGGTCTTCTGGTCAAGTCTGGCATGGCAGCACTTGAAGAGCAACTGTCTGCTGCTGAGGCTGCCTGGAAAAAGCAGAAAATTAAAAGGGAGATGCTGTGTCAACATTTAGTATTATTCTTAATACACAGCTTATGATTGCAAATTCCAATAAACCCAACCACAGCAAAACAAAGAACGCTTATGCAAACTCTGCTCTATTTATTTGTTGATAAGGCAATACATGAGAGAAATAAGAGCATCAAATGCAACCAGAACGTGGGCAAGGTTTTGGGATGCTGCAATTAGGATGGCTCTGGTCCCAAGGCTTTGGGCTCAGGAAAGGAACAAAAATGCAGACAAACTGGAGAGTGCTTTCCTCTGTGTGATGGAGTCTCTGGGAAAGGACAGACTGCATCAGAGTGCTGACATGACCAGGTGAGCTGCCAAGTGCTCTCCTTGCATAGGGATGGATTATCTCCCTTGGAGACACATGGCACAACAGCAGTTTCCCTCCCTACCCTGCTTAGCTTTTGCTAAATGAGAGCCTTGAAAAATCATAAAATTTCAATATTTAAGATGTGTGAGCCTCGATCTGTTCAGTGCACGGAAAGTATACCCAGAGGACAACACTGTGCTTTTGTTACAGCAGCACAAATCCAGCTGTCTTCATCCATTTATTTCTTTAAGCAGCGACTCTGTCTGTACCAACACATTTCAGAACAGGATTTGGCTGCAGTGCTGCCAGCCAGGATCCTCCCATGACCATACTAAATTAAAACTTTTCTCTTTTAAAACAAGGCATCTAATGGGTATCCCCTTCCTTAGTGCCTACAGCCCCCAACACCACACAGCTGGTACCCACAGCCTTTAACATTTCTGTTCACAGGAGCAAAGAGCTGAATGTGGAGCTGCATCCTCAGTTGATGTGATGGGAACATCCAGGCAGGCTCCACTCTGCAGCACAGTGCCAGTGCAGCAGCTGCCACCGTTTTGCAGCCCTGGTTTGAAGGTTTGGCTGGTTATTTTGCAATGTAGAACAGCTCAGCTTTGTATTTTTCTCTGCAGCTATAATCCATACTTCAGTCTCTTCTCCAGCTGCTAACAGCAATTACATTGACAAACAACTTCTTCACAGTAACCGAACTTAAACTCAGTTTCCAATGGCCAGAATACCAAAAAGCCATTGGTGGGACCCAGAGTGCAGACATACAAGAAAGAAAAGCTTAAGAAAGCCAAGCATAATTAATTTAGTCTTTCATAAGCATGCAAGCATACAGTCTCAGTGCAAGCTTCAAACTTCATAAGAAATTGATTAAACAACAGCTCTGAGCCCAGATTGAAACTTATTCAAAAAAACCACATATTGAGCCAGTGCAGCTTTGTTCTGACTAGTGAAAGCATCAGGACCAGCAGCCCTGGAGTTTTCACTGTAACCCTGAGCTTGATAGTAGCCCAGAAGTACAACCAGCAGCTAATGGACGTCTACATGAATGAGAAAATATTTCTAGAGGGTACAGGTTTTGCATTGCACACACCAAGATTTACTTGCATTGCTTTACCACAACAGGGGGCACGGGGAAAGCAGCCACTGCTGCAGAGGGATGCTCACCCTTATTGAGAACCCTGGCATCAGGGCAGCTGCCTCATTTATTAAGGAAAAGGAAGTTACAAAAGAGCTGAGTAAAAGCCTGATAATTGATTTCTGGACCACAAGTGAGCCTGAGCTGTTACCGGCTGTGTATTTGCCAATGAAAGGGCAAAACTCCTCTGCTCTGTCTCAGACACAGCTCTATCCATGCCAGCAGCTCATCTCAGAACTTGAAGGTATCTGCATCTATGAATCAATAGCCATGTCTGAATCTGCCTGGAAAACACGTCTGGCATTTCCATACTATTTTTTTCAATAGTATATGAACACCAACTTCATAAAACCACTGTCAGATGTGTCTGCCAGGTATAACTTCATTAAACACATTTGGTGCAAGTTCACAAAGTACAAAATAATCCACCTCAGCAACTTCGCTTCAAACATACAGGAAGGCAGTTGCAAGCTTTAGTCTGTTCCAAAATAGAAACAAATAATTGTTCCTGACCAGGAACTGAGCTCATTAACAGATTGATTTTCACTTCAAAGTTTGCTGGCTCCGCGCTTACGTGGATCAGAAGCAAAACCAACTTCAGCTAAGATAAACATGGACTTAGGAAGCAGTAGCCCAGTGCAGAGCTGCTGTTCAGCTTCCATATGGCTGCCGCTAAATGCCTGACTTCTCCAATGGAATGCAGTTACAGCTGAGTTTGCATGAAGTAGATAAACACCATTACATTACACAGATAAATCCATTGTAAATGTAAAATACTTCTGTAAGCTTGCTTTCTTATTCTGTAGACTGCATATTAAAGACAGCTTTATGCGCCTAAATATTTAAGTAACCTTCCCCCTCCCCCTAGTTATTTGAACACCAAGCACTTGCAGACAAAAGTAATAACTAAATTTAATGAAGAGGACCTGCATGATTCACCCAATGGCAGAAACATATAGAAAACAACCAAAAAACCCATATAGAGCATAAACCTGCTCCATTAATGCTCCTATCTACATTGCAGCCATAGCTATGAAGGGCCGAACCCTGCATTAACTTTCTCAGCATGCAGATCTCTCATCCACCGAGAATCAGCTCTTACCTGGGAAAGCAAAGCAAGGCCACATCCAGCACACCAGCTCACACCCATCATTACAAACTCTAATTAAAATGCTAAATTAAGATGCAAAAAAAAGATCAAGCCACTCTCGTGCTGGTTGAGTGCAAGCTCTTCAGAGACGGCAGCCTTACAGAGCTGACTGCAGCCTTACAGGGGCCAACGTCTGCAGCGTGGACTTGTCAAAATGTTCTTCATTAGCTTACATTGGCTCTAAATTACACCAGAGAGCCTTTCACCACTGACCTCAGTGGAAGCAGAATTAGGGCACCACGAGCACATCTCTGAGATCTTAACCTCTGCTAATATTTCCACTGGGTGCTGTGACTGCAGTCACCACACGTTACAGTTCCACCCTGGCTCCTTCCCTGCTCCACAGCCAGTGGTATTTCAGCTTTAATTGACTCAAAAAGAGCAATAATGAAATCCTACAACTCCATTTTTAAAAATTCAAGTGGCTTTCTTAGCATTTCTTATGAGGAGGAATAGATTGAAGCAGTCCATTGCACTCACACTTCCCTTTCCAAGCTAACTCACTATTTTTTCCACACACATCCACATGCCACTGAAGGAATGAATGGTATCTGATTGGGATGACTTGGGGAGGGCAGAATCCTGCCCTCCTGAGTGTTTGCACAGGGGAAGAGCCTCCTGCAGCACCAGCTGGACAAGCATGTGCCCCACATGGGATGGAACTGCATCATTGCAAGAACCACTTCAAACCCTACTGGGAAACTTGTTTCCTTTCGTTGAAAGTTCCAAAGTGGGGAAACAAAAGAAGAAAACATCTCTCACCTGTTTGTTTCTACCATGTGCCAATCAAGTCACTACCACCTACACAACGATTCCTTTTTTGCTGCCTCCCCATCAGCAAATAGATGAAGGATATTGATTTGACTGGCAGAGAAATAAACAGAGAGATTCAGCTTCACTAAACTTTAATATAACATAATTTCAAGTTAAATACGTTCTGGACTGGTATCCAACAAAGCAGTGCTTCTAAATCTGAAAAAAACTGATTCCACTTGAAGAACGATTACAGGAGATGGAGAGCAGGAAGGACAAGCATATTTCACTTGAAGGCCAGAGGCAGATAGATTGAGTAAAAACAAAGTACAAAGTCTTACACCAACGCCTGAGGAAAGGTCCTCTCAGCTCATAACCAATATTGAGTTTGTCTGACGTTTGCAATGTATTTACATGACAGCCCAGCTTCTACTCCATGGAGCACAAGGAGAAATCAATTTCAGTGTACACAGATAATTATAGTGACCACTCTGATACAGACCAGAATTAATAACAGCATTAAGAGGAAAGGATAATCTGAATTTCTGCTCCTCTAATCTCATCCCTCCCACAACCACTGAAGCACTGCAGCATTGCAGAACATGGGCTGGTAAGTATCCTGAAACAACATGAAATTAATTCAAGCATCCACCCCCCTCCCAATGTCCTCCAAGTCCATTAGAGTCCCTGAAACATCCTCTCCCCCAGAGATCTGTGTGTGTAGCCCACTGCTCCAGGGGCAGCATGAATATAAACCTCCAGGTTTTCATACAAAGCTGAACTTTCAGATGAAAGACAAGAGAAGCTTTCAGATGCTGCTGTGGAAACCAAGCAACCAAAGGTTAGGAGCAGTGAGATGCTTGTGATCAAGTGTGCTCACACACAGCTCTTGATTGCACAGAATGCAAGAACCAAGGGAGAAATTTTAGTATAAAGGACTACAGGCCATGCTTCTAGAAGCAGCATTATCCCAAAAGCCACACAAAGGTAATTAGCAGGGCTTCAAACAGCCAGGCCCACAGCCCATAGAGAACATCAGCCCAGCTTGGCCAACAAGACTATTTTTGTTCTCATGCTGGGCACAGCACCCTCCCCTTGCACCCCACATTCCCAAACAGACACAGCTGGCACCTCCAGCCCCAGATTTGTCCCCCAGGTCAGTGTTACCCACACCTCTCATGCCCCTTCCCCATAGCTGTCCCAGGAGGAGCAGTGCTGTCCCATGCAGCCTTGCCCTGGGGTCCATTTGGAGCACAGCAAAAAGCCATAGGGACACAACACAACCTTCAGGCACAGACTCTCTTCTGCCTCCAAACACACACAGCTCTCTGTGGATAACAAGCTCAGAGTACCAACAGAACTCTCGTCTATGAAAAGCAATAGAAAGCAGCACAAACAACCACGAAGCAAATCTGTTTCAGAGTAACAAGAGATCTCTGTTTAAGAAAACAAAGCCAAACAAACACAAACACACACAGAACCCACCAAAGTTGTGAGCTGAAGCACCAGCCAGCACACACAGTGTGTGTGGATTCCACTTCTCTACTACTGACAGTCCTCAGCATCTGCCCAAACGGTGCCACCAGCGAGGCCTACATACTTCCCACTGCTACAGTGCAGAGGATGGAGTCAGAATGGATACAAGGATGAAAAATGAGTAGTACTGCAAACATGTATCAACACCGATACTCTAAAGCACAGTAAATCTGCTGCATAGCTGTGCAGATACCGCGATGTTGGCTCGTTTTTAAGAAGTTGCCAGAATGATGTGCACGAGAGCAGCAGAGAAATGGGGCATCCTTTGTGTGCAAACACTCTCACAGCGGGTGTGTAAAACCTTGGCAACCCCAAGTGGTCCACAGATGTTAAACACTATTAGATCACTTTAGGGGAAGATCATGAAGCACTGCTCGGTCAGATGCACAGCTGCTGTTCCAGAAAATTTCAGATTAGAAGGACACATTTTTTAACAGTAAGGGTGATTAAACGCTGTAGCAGAACACGATGGGGGAGAGCTGCATCCTCCGCATCTCTGTGTTTGAGATGAATCTCTTAAAGACACGCGCAAGCCAAAATCTGTTCGGTTTGGTAACAGTCACGGTCCATTTCTAAGCTGTAAGAGAGAGAAAATAAGTAAAGAAGGAGCAGAAGTGCCTGTCAGGAGGTGTGGGAGCAGATGGCCTCTCCTACAGCTGATTCCAACAAGTTATAGGGATGGTTTCAGTACATGGTTCACTTTACAGCCTTCTGAACTTTGTGTCTTAAAAGGACAAGAAGAAACTGCTGAAGCTAAGCAGCATCCTTGGGTGATTCGGTCCTTAATCATCACATAATGCCCCATGGTTTCAACACTGCAAATAGAAGGAAGGTAATACATTTTCTGTTGCGGAAAATGGGAAGCCAAACATCCTGGGATAGACTGCTTCAATAAAAATCAGAGGCTGAGCTTAGGAAAACTCATATGAAAAAGTATTTACTGAAACCTGTTGGTTAGATGAAGAGCTTTAACATTCAAGCAGGAAGCTCCATGAGATTTAATAAACAAGCAGGAGAGCAAAGAGAAGGAAGAAGATACAGATCAATAATCCTTCAGAAAATGACTACATTCCTTGATTTGGAGGAACACATGAAAGGGAGACCCCCAAAAAGCTGAAAAGCAGTCTTAATAAAACAGTTCTAATAAGGTTGCTGATGAAAACAACCAGACTATTAAGTGTACCCATTGCTGAGATTAATATAGACAAAACCTACGCTAATATTGTTTATATGTTCACATGCCAGGATTTATTTCTAGAAGAAAACAAACCAACAAGAGCATGCTTGTTGATTCATCCAGTATTGTTACTCTTCTGTTAATTCTTCTGTACCACTGGAGTAGCAACAATCACAGGCAAAGCAAGAAAAGATCTTTGAAGAAACATTGTGATCTGACAGAAATGATGCTCCATCTCTAGAGGATGGTCAAGGTTTCCAGCTGGAAAATCAAGTGTTGGCAAAGAGTACAGAAACCCAGAGAAAGGAAGGAAAAGAGAAGGGAAACCAGCAGATCTATTAAAGCTGAAAATATGGAATGGTTTCCTCCCCTAAACCAAAAATAGCACAAATATCATATGCAAAGGCTAGATTGACACCCATTGGCCTCAGAGGTTTTACACAGCATGTTGCATCACGCATTTTACAAGATCTCCCTTAGGATGTTAATGTGGTTCAGTTGGCCATAAAAGGGACTTTGCTTCTCAGAGAACTGAAGACCCATTTTATCCAGCTTCTGTGTTTTGTGAGGAAGAATTTTGTGGAAATGGCTTGAGAAGTCAAGTCTACAGAGACACATGATGTTAAAATTGCCTCATTTTAGATAACGTAACACTGCTGATCTTAACAAACATTTCCTATGGTATGACAAGCCCTAGCTTGAGTTTGAACTATTCTTCTGTTTCTAGCAGAAGTGACTGCCATGGCATGATTGGGAATGCAAAGAGGATTTCAATAAAGCACTTAATCTGTTCAATCTTCCATACACAAGTCCAGAGCTGTAAGAACTTCACCTAACTATAAGACGAAATAAAACCACATTGTTTCAATCTCACAGCTCCTGTTTCCATCACCACCCCAAATGAAGTCTCATGTCCAGTTCTCCCATCCCTAAAGGTTACATATCTAACCTGGGCAGCTGTTCCGTTCACCAAGCCAACCCACAAAGCAGAGCTGCAGTGTGCTCAGAGCAATATGTTTGGGACCAATGATCCTTCCACAGAGTAGCACAGATTTGAGCATATTACATAAAAAAAAAGGACTTGTTCAAGACAACTATTCCACATTGAATGAGTGCTTTAAAATTATATTCTGTGTAGGAAAAAAAACAAACCATGTACGATTTTGTTTTGGATACATGTTTTACTGCTGTTGCTTTCAAAAACAAAAAAGCCATTTTGCGATTACCTTCCTACATAATCAGAAAAACCTTGCCAGTACAAAGCTAAAATATTCTGTTGCTTAGTAGTTCTCATCTCTTAAAACAAGACGGCACAAAGGGACTTAGCACAGCCTCAGAAGCAAACAGTGCATTATTTCAGCATGCTTTCAGAAACAATAATCTCATCTTTACCAGCACTGAGCTTTAGAGCTTATACATCTGTGCAACTGAATGTTTTTATGGCTCTTATAAGATCGTTAGTCACTTTCTTACATCCCTTCTTTTCTTTCACAATAACAAATGAACATGTCAGCTATACAAGAGGAATTCTCAGACCCTGATGCTATGTTTAGTTCCACAGAAGCACCAGCAGATCTCACGTGCCTCATGGTCATTCACATGCTCAGATGCTGTGGGAACAGTTAACACCTGGAAGCCATAACACAATTTACACGCTTACAGAAATTCATAGTAATTAAACATCAGGTAATTAACCCCTTAACACTGTGACCACACTTTCTTTTTCTCCCCTTGAAATCCCACTGTCACAAGGACAGTGAAAACAGAGCGCTGGTCCTAGAGAAACACTAACCAGATTAAACAGCCATTGCTTCAGGACTGATCTGTGCTTAGCTGTGGTCTACAGACAGCATTTGTAGAATCATGGTGGGAGACAAGGAGGCAAAGATGTGGCAATTCTGCTTCGTCCATCACTTTCATTTCTCTGCTGTTGTATGGCATGGCAATTCTGAAAGCCTCGTTTCCTCAGAACCTCAGCACTAAGCCTCAGAATGTTGGTACCTTCTGGCAGGTTTACTTTGCCTTGGAGCATCAGATGACAGAATGGTTTGTGTAAGGAAAGACTTTTCAGATCATCTAGTTCCAACCCCCTCCCCTGCTATAGGCAGGGACACCTTGGGTAACCTGCGGCAAATTCTCTACTTATGATTCCAAATCTTTCAAACAATATTGATATTCATCTTAGTTGTCTAAAGCACTCTGATCTGAGGCAGTAAGGCACACGATAACTGGACAGGATCGAGTGCTCCACCTTTTCCAGCACTGCTCTTTACGCACTGTATGCTGGAGCCTATTTAAACAGCAAACCAGAAGGAAAAAAACAACAGAAAGAATCAGCATCAGAACCTCTGTCAGATATCTATTATTTTATGGAACAGAGGTAGGGAAGGGAGTTTAGCAGAGATCAGCTGATAATACTGTTAAGCTGCACTTCCTAAACTTACAATTTCTGTTCATACAGACAGACATTACCCAAATTTACAAGTGTCCCCAGAGTAATACGTATTACAAATTGGCTTCATAAAGCATCTGAACAGGCAGGAGAAAAACTCATGTAACTCTTTCATAAGTTCAGAAAAATGCCCCAAAATGTGCAGAACTCTCATACAACTGAAGTTTTAAGGGGTGCGTACGCTTAATTATTTGCTGAGTTAATCAGCAAAGGCTGCTTTCAGGGGTAGGACATTACGGTCTAACAGTGCTTCAGATTAAGATCACCATGATGCTAAATATACAGAAACCATTACCCCTTCGTTCCCACTATTTCCCAAGATTTCTTAGGCTGGAATAAGTCAGAACAAACACAAGCTGCATCCTGTGACTGATGGAACAAAAGATTAGATATTGATGAGGAGGATGTAAAAACCCAAACCCATCAGACAGGATTTATTTATTGAAGTTGAAAGGCTTATCAATGCTCTGCAGCTTGGAGCATGCAGCACATTCCAGCTGATGTAGGAGAGAAAACATCCCAAGGAGTTGCACTAGAACTCTCCCTCAGCAGAAGGAAGCTGAACCTGCTGCTGTGAACTGCTTAGTGAATTAATGTGTTACTTCTGCCAAGTCCTAGTGCAAAAAGAAGTCACACGTGACTGCCAGAGATTGGCTTCCCCCCTCCAAAAACCTGAACAACCCCATTCCCAGCAAACCCAACCAAAAGCCATCTTTTTTCCTAAAAACATAACATGAGAAAGATATAAGGACTACTTATGCAAGGTATTTTATCTGATTTATAGATGGTTGCATCTCTTGCTACACAAGCCACACCGTGAGTGATAAATTACAGGGATGCATGAAATTACAGAGTACACATTGTCAGAGATGCCAAGCGAAGATGCAAAGTGCATCCATTCACAACAGCCAGTGGAAATGAAGCTCTTTTTGTTTGAAACGTTCCTAGGTGTACAAGTTCCCTGTGTCTGATCTGTTAGTTTGGGGGTTTCAAGGAGGAAAGGAAAGAGAATACTCTCTCCATGCTCTAGCTATAGGGACTCAGATAAGCAACAGTAGTGCTTAAAGACTGTTGGTACACCTCAGAAGACTTCTGCAGCTTTCCTAGGGTTATCCCAAGCACTGAACTGCTGCTGCTGCTCATCCTGTGCATCCTCAGACAGTGGTCTGGGTCCTACCCAGAGATGATCACTTATTCTCTCTTCCACCTTCCTTGCTTGCCAAGAGCCACATGCACCAAGTCCAAGGTGAGAAGCCCAGCTGAGAGGCAGTGTTAGCTCAGCACTAGCACTGCATTGGTGCAATGCTAAGTGAACAGTTTGGGGGTAGACTAGATGACTTTAGTGGTCTTTCCAACACTAATGCTTCTAAGTCCAGTTCAACAACCACGTGCGCTGCTGACAAGGCACTCACTGACTCCTGTCCACATGGATCTCCAGCAAGGCAGAGCTGAGCACAAGGCAGCCCAGTGTCCATACATGCTGTCTTGCTCTTGCAGGGTTGACAGCAAGCAGTAATTTCTAGAGGTAGACATCCTTCGGTCCCTGTCACAGGCCTCCCTGGAGACCAGAAGTCTCCTCATCCTCTGAAAGATGGCTTAGAACCCCAAAGGGAACTGAAAAACCCACCTGATAAATAAGGAAAGCACAAAAGAAACACACCCATGGGGTATTAAGAGTTAAAGAACTGAAGGGAGCAAAGTAGATTTAGTTTTCTTTTTCCCATAATAAGGACCATAATTTACACAATAGTAAAAGTCTCACATACAAATGCAAACATCACTATAATCCCTATTAACAAAGCACACAGAGAAATTAAAGCAAGCTTAACTAAGCAGTGTTTGTGAATATTAATGAGCCTAAAAAGCTAAATCCAAGCTTTAAAAGTTCTTTAATATTAAAAAAAAAAGCAAAAAGAGGATTGTTTTCAAACTGATCTGTATTTTAAACTGGATGCTTTGCATGCGAAATGCAAGAAGAACCAACTATCTTGCCCTAGAAAAGCTTCAAAAATGAATACAACAAAGATCTTTAAAAACATCCGGATATCTGGATGGAGTCAGCATTTAAGCTGATACACTGAGCTGGGGATGTCACCGGACAGCAGCTCGTTCCAAATCTCCACGCTGCATTTCTATACAGAGATCAAAAGAATGCATATATTTCTTCCTTCCTGTCAGAGCCCCCAGAAGTGAGGCTTTTCCACCTGACAAGTGGAAGCAATGCAATTCGCCGCCCACTGAAGTTTAGGACAAATGCGGAACGGCTTTCACATCTCGCCGGCAGCTCGGGATGGGTTTTGTGAGTGTTGTACAGCCCTCACTTCAAACGGAATGCTTTGAAATCCCACCAACTCCAGGGAGGAACAGAAACCATGTCAGCCAGGATCCACTTAATTCTTAATGTGTTGGTAACGCAGAGATCCACGCCACCTCTGCTGGCTGCAAAGACAGTAAAGAGACAACAATACTTGTATTCTGCACATCATCTCACCCTCATGTATGTGTCTGGGTGAGAGGAATCACCCTTGAGAACCACCAGCTCCTCTCCACTGATTTTTAAAGAGAATTGAGGACTTACTCCAGTGCAGTCCACAGTCCAGCTGTCTACAGTGCAGGCACCTAAAAACAAGCATCTCAGCACCTGTGTTCTGTAGTTCACAAGCCCAACATCTGCAGGCCACCCACTGAAACCTGACCAAGAGATTAAACATTCAGCTCAGCTCTTAGGTCATGTTCTCTCCACTTCTTCCCCATCTTCCACTCAACCTGTCCTGTACTGACAGGATTGCTTTTTGTTCTGTTGTTTATTAAAAGAAATGCCCAACTATGCCAGATGATACACTTCCCATTGAACTAAGTACCACCATTGGGAAAGACAGGCAGAACAACTTGACATCCTGATCAAGCATCAGTCTACTTTGTTTTTATGTTTGGAAGCCTAAAGCTAATGAGAGAAAAAACCATATCCTCTGTAATAACAGGAAGTGAAAAACTGGATCACAGAAGGAAAAACAAGAATCCCAGTAACCTCATAAAAAAGTTATGGCACAGGAGGATGGCATTTCTCTTTGCCAGACTTGAGCACCAGATGTAACCTGGAGTGCTCAATGCCAGAGAGGCACAGAGCATTCAGGCTGAGATGTGGGAACTCAGGCTCTTCTCCTGTCCATGGGCGCATCCAGTATTTTAAGGGAATGAAACATAACCAGGCAGCCTCAGCAATATTCTGCCATCTTACAAACACCTTCCAAGCTCAAATAAAGCAAAATCCACTTTGAAGGGTCAAAGGAGCCCTTCTGCTTCCATCTGCTGAAAGGCAGCAACCCTGAAGAATGAACTATGGGCAAAAGAAAAGAAATCACCAAAAAATTCCCAAGCCAGATACCTTCTGTGCCCTCACCTGCCCTCCCCCCGCTGCCCTATTGCCAGCCCCTTTGCGTGATGCCATCAGCACTGACAGCTGCAGCCTGCATTATTCAGCTTAAACAGAGATCAGTGGTTACCGGAGTTCAAATGGTTCATTAACTTCTTGTGCTCGGACCCTGGAGATAAGAACCCACTGTCTAGAGCAGTGCTGGATGAAGACAATGAAATAAAGCGATGAAATACACCGTACAGTGAGCAAAGCAGGATGGTTTTGCCTTCTGACAAAGGCACAAATAAAGGAGATTTCCCATCCTTCTCCCACAGAGAAGAGCAGAGAGCAGCGACCTTCAGGCTGGAATACACCCCTCGCTCTCATGCACAAACAGGCTAATAGTTTGGATCTCAGTCAGAACCACAGATGTGTATATCCTAAGACACAAGTGCTAGCATGCTTGGCAGCATTGGCATTCATGAGGCATCCCTGCCAATTGGTCTCCAGCACAAAGCAAATGTGCACAACAAAATACACTCTGGCCTTGCTCTGAATTCTGTGCTCCTGTTCCATGGGGAAAAAGGGATGGACTACAGCCCCACTGCCTCCTCCCACAGCACAAAGCATCCAGGGGCAGCGCACCCAGGTGCTGGAAGGGACACGTGCTCACAGCCTGCTCATTTTCTTCAGCCCCGACAAAAGCAATGACATTTGCCAAAGTTTCATTTTAATTCATCCTCAGCTGTACAGACCCATTCCCTGGAGGTACATATAGCTGTCTAATGAGGAACAGTCACACACAATTACACTGCGAGGCAGCAAATGGCTGAGGATCTTAAGGAAGCTGATTTTGTTAGCCTAATTCCTGGAGGGAAGAACTTCGATAAGCAATGGCTCAAAACACAATCTCAAAACCTCCAAGGGGATGCTGCAATGCACGTCCTTCTGTTGGCCTTACCCTTTAGCAGCCCCTCCTACTCTACAAAGCTTTCTGCCCCTACCACCAGCCCAGCTAGAGATCCTAATGTACATCATTTCACACAAGGACCATCCAGCACACAGCTAGAATAAAGCAAAAAAGCAACTACACAGATTCTTTATTACATAGCAAAGAGCCTAGAAAATCAGAGTGCGTTGCTGGAACAGGACGTGCAGTTTCTCTGCCCTCTGAAGAATGCTCTCATTCCCTGAGGGTGCCTCTCTCCTGCATCAAACCCCATCTTTCCCCACCTTCAAAATGTCAACGCACGCCTACAAGAAGCTTTCAGGCCCTTGAACTAAAAATCATCTTAATATCTGGGTCTCATTTTATTGCTACAGGGCTTCTGGACTTTTTGCTTTACACCCATTAAGAGCGATCTCTGTAGAAGAACATCTTTCAGTGAGAAGATAGGAAAAAAGGAACAAGAAACCCCTTTAGCAAGCCCAGTAACACAGACTACTGTAATTGATACAGGAGGGAGATGAAGCCGTAATTAATCCATTCGGGAGATGGGGATCTCAGACTCTGGGGAAGGGGAGGGAACACCTTGTTATGCTCACTTTACAAACAAGCGAAAACTAATTGCTTCAGAGTGCCAGCAAAATCCACCCAGGGAATACATCCTCTTATCTAACGCCACCTGCAGCAGGACTGTGCTGCTCTGAATTACAGCCAATAGATCAAAGAGCACCCACACTTTGCCTTATCACATTTCCCCCTCCCTTCCACAAGACCAGTTTGTATTCCCCCATTGCTCTGCCTGCTGACTGTGAGCCATCCTCCACACATCCCCACAATGATGCTGGGTCCATCACATAGGCCTGGCACAGGACAGAGGTCTCAGCTCAAGGTGAGGCTGCTCCAACATTGCTGCCAGGCACAGCCCAGCACTGCCCACCACTGTTAACATAGCTGAGTTTAAATCAGAACTGCATTAATTCATTCTAAATTGAAATTAATTACCATAATAATGAAAGCACGCATGAATACAAAAGTTGAGTTCTTTTACAATGATATTTACAAGAGAAAGATTAATAAGGTGATTCGCGGTCAGCTCTTAGCAACAACCCCATGAGGAATTCAGCACAAGGAAGCTGACAGAGGCATTCCTTACTGGACCACATCACCTTAACACCTTCAGGAGGATGGAGATGCTCCTGAGAAGTGCCACAGAGCATTAAGTATGTAACACCACACAGTACATCTGCTGCACATGGGTTCAAGCTCCCTGCTTTGACCCTCCTCCATTGACTGGGGGGTTGTTGTCCATAGGCAGGGGGGTTGGAACTACATGATCCTTGAGGTCCCTTCCAACTCGAGTCATTCTGTGATTCTGTGTGACTGGAGGCCCACCTGTATTTCTGGGAGCTGAACTTGCAGACTGCTTTGCCCTCAAGCACCAACCAAAGCAAAGAAGCAACACCAGAAGCAGCCGCAGCCCAGCATCCTCACTTTGGAGGGCCCCCCAGCTTCGTCTCACAGTGGGTATTTACCTCCCAGGGGCAACAGCAGAGAAACAGCTCATAAATTACTGGCTGCAAAGCAGAGAGCACAGCATAGAGGCATCCCACGTGCTGGAGGAAATTCAGCATCCTCCACGTCTCAGAAATTGGTCAGTGGTATGACTTCTGTAAGCTGGTTTAAAGCTTCCAATCTCCACAACCAGCTGGAAATCAGGAGCTTTACTTACAAAGTATTGAGCTTACGTGTCAGCCAGGGCTTTATAGGGCTTTGCAGTCTATTTGCTAACACCGAAACACTCAGTGCCTCTGAATGCCACACAATAGTGGGTGGCAGCACCCACAGTGGATGAGCCCCCCATGTCCGTCTGTGCCAATTAACACCATTATCAACACTCCATGTGCCCCCTGCATAACGGACTGCATACCTTGCTCTGAGCACAACCCCAAGTGCTGCTCCCAGACTGCAGCATCACAGAACAGTTTGAGTTGGAAAGGATGGGCTGCCCTCAGTGGTCATGGACATCCAGAGAGGCCAAGTTTTAACAGCAACAGTTGTTTGTGGGTAGATCAAACTGCTCTCCCAGGACACTGGAGCAGATATGGGATCTGCATCATACAGGTGAAGCTCTGGACTTCCCTTGGCTCAGGTGGCAGCTTACAGGCCAGCAAAGCCCCTCCTAGAAAACCCACTTGATTTGATTTGGAAACAAGTTTGGTGTCTTGCAGTGATAAAAGGAATGGCTGCAAGGGATGACGAGGAGGAAAGATGTTTGTCTGTGCTTATCCAGGCTGGGAAGATGTACCTGCATGTTACCTGCAGGGCACGAATCAGCGCTGCGCCGATAACGCGCCTTGTAAAGCACGCTTAACTTCCCATCACTTCTGTGAAGGGCCTCTTAGTCCTGTAAGTGCAAGTTTGTACATGCTTCATTCATTTACAGTCCTCAGTGGGGTTTGTATTAATTTAAATGTTTATACGGTGCTTTGAAGATGTAAAGGACTGAAAGTGGCAAGTGCTTTCATTAGGTATCAAAGAGCTAGCTATAACTTGCAGAAAATAAGTCGATCCATCAGCCAAAATAATTGGTTGCATCAAACACTGTGACAGAGCAGACTATTATAAGTGTCAATTTTTTTCTATAGCATACACAGAGCAAAGTACAGAAATCACGTTCAGATTTGCTCTTCGATGAAGCACATCACTATGGGGTGTATTTTGCTAAAGCATCACCTTGTATATATTTGGAGAGGAACATTGTCTTTCTCTGAAGAATCACATGTTGGACAAGGCTAAAAATAAGATACTGGAGATGACAGATAACTGCTATAAACTGCTACAGCAAATGCAATGTCTTTGCTTTAGTCCTATTTTACCAAAGCTCGACTCTGCTGACTTGGCTGTTTGTGGATCCAAAAGTGCACAGGTCAATGCACAACCAAGGCAATACATGGAGAAGTATGGAGAAGAGAGACGGAGGCCATGATTTATGGAGTTTCTTACTACACACACTAAATATGTTTTTCTGCAGTGGAAATACCAGCATTCTTTGGGTTTCAATGTGACATTCAATACTATTTTAGAGCTTTTTTTTTTTTCCCCACCTTCCCCATCACATTATTCTGAAACTCCTGTTCCCAGCTGGCAAGCTTTCACCAAATGGTTCCACTGCCAACTGCACTGCTGAGCTGGGGGGAGGCCACTCAGCCTCCAATTGGAGTGTCTGAAAGCCAAGACAAGGGAAAAAAAAAGCCCACCACCACCAAACAACAGGCAGCAGATTAGCATTGCCACCACTAATTAAGCTAGAAATACACCATTGTGGAACTAAAGGGGAAATAGTCAGCAGGAAAGACATTGGCATAGCAGCTGCTTGGGCACATCTGGCAAAAAATAATGACAGCCACCAACTTACCCCAGGGAAGGGCAAAACAACAGGAGCTCATTTAGTGGGTACTTACCATATAACGCACAGGGATGAATTCAAAGATACCAAAGCCCAGGAAAGGACACCATGGAAAAGTCAGAGTGGTCAGCACACCTCAAAACACATCAGTATATCCAAGGGGGGAGCAAAAGCAGCACATATCTTGGTGCCAAGGGTGTCCTTTAGAGTCCCTGCTTTCTTCAGACATTGAGGCACTCCCAGAGCTGCTGCCCCATGGCTGATAGACAACAGCAGAGCAACAGGACACAGCTGTGAGCACAGACATGAGAGGCTGGATGGGGATGGAAGGAGCCTCATGGCCTTCCCCTACACAAAGATGGAAAGAAAAAGGAGATTTCTCCCAGCATCCATGTGAGAAGATACGTGACAACTGCTTGAATATCCTCACAAATTCTGACTAAGGGGTAGGGCTGTGTGATTTTGTTTAGAGTGGGTGGGTTTGATGGGGGAGGATGAGGACACCAATTGCAAACAGCATTTTGGGAAACCACCCAGCCCTGATAATAACAGCTCATGAAGGTAACCAAGATAATGCCTCCAAATCATAGTAATGGCACAGCCCCAAAACACTCATGTTTGTTTACGCAGTGCTTTTAATGGAGATCAAGACTCAAGTTTTGGTTATTTCAAGCATCATTTAGTGGGTTTTTTTTTATATATACAAATGCTAATAAATAAAAACCTGTGGAGGCTTCCTCAAGCAGGAGCTTCACTGTCACCACCGCTCTCATCACCATAGCACTCACACAGCCTTGGCTTAAGGTATTGCCTATGTGTGACACAGGGTGTGTACAGTGGTATTTGTTCTGACCCACGGACAACCAGAGAAGCTCTGCAGGACCAGGTACAGCAACTGGAAGTGGTGATGGCATTCCTACATCCCAGGAATGAAGGAAGGATATAATAAAAAGACCAAAATAGAGCTGCTATTGCTTCACCACAACCCCAAGCTCCTGCCCACCCTTTAGGACCCATCTGTTTGATTCCTAGTGCCTTCCACCTAATACCTATGTGAAAACATTAAGTATTTTCCTCCCAAACTTCATTTGCCCTTTAGCTCTGTTTTCAATAACACCTTCCAAATCTACAGTAAATGTCACATATTAATGAAATAATCCTTCAGAAACTGAACGCAGCAACAACATGAGCACCTTTATCTAACAACTTTTGTTCAGCAGGACTTCTTTTTAGGAGAAGAGCTATGGTTTAACAGCTCCAAGTTGCTCTCTCTAGTGTCTCCTCACAGCTCCAAAAGCTTCTTGACAGTCTACATAAGCACACAGATTCTTACAATGCCCACCTTGGCCATTAAAAATGAAGTTCTCAGAACTGCAGGCAGAACGTAGAGGAGGCACTTTGCTATAGCTGAAGCTTCAGTTTCACAGTGGCAGCTGGTGATGCGCTGTGAATTGGAGTGAATTGGAGAATTCTGCATGCTACAAGTGCTCTCTCCTCATCATATCTGGTTCCTCACCTTGAGAGGCACTTAGAGCTCAAATAACAGTGGCCAGCCTAGACTTCTTCCAACTAATCCAGCAGAACAGTCAAACTGAAAAGTGCAACAAGAAGCCTGGTATGGTCCATTGCAGACATATTTCAGCTCCATACCATATATGAGTTAATGCACAGCATAGCTCAAGCTACAGGCTTTGTTCAGCCCGTGACCTCCTCCCTGAGACTGATGAGTGCTGCTAGTTGGTACGACACAGCCACTTGTCTGCATTAGGTTTCCACGTACAAGCAAAAAATGCCTTGCTTACTTCTTGAACTGACTTCTCTTTTACCTGAAGGAAAAGCAGACGCAGAAGTCATCTGAAACTCCCCAGCTAGAGCCTTAATAGACTTTCAGCTGCTCTGTGTCAGGAACAAAAGACAACCCAAGGCACACACTTCCAAGAGGTTGAGAAAGTAAAACATGCCTGCAACTGAGAATGGCCGTTCCATCTGTGGTAATGGGAACAAAAGGACGTTCAGGCAAAACAAATTCAGAAAAACAAGAGGCCCATCTGTGGAGAGAGGTTAAAAAAAAAATCACAGGTCAGGTATGGAATGAGCACAGGCCAGAGCAGCACAGCACTCAATGCATTTTGTTTTAAATTGGAATATATGAGTCAATAAATAATTTCCACGTAGGCCACAGGAGAGCTGTCGGATGGCAGTGACTTTCAGAGGCTACTGAGGGAGCCCAGAATCAGAACTGCAACTTAGAATTGAAAAGACAAGAGCCTGGACGTCCCATCTGAAGTGAAACTGCACATAAAGCAGCTGCAGGAGCAGCAGTATGCTTTTAATTTGCATCCTTTATGATCCATATCAGTCACTTTCAATAATCCGGGCTAATTGCTACTTTTTCCCCGACCTTCCCAGAAAAATCTTGTTCCAAGCATTATTAGGCTTAGGAAAGGGCAGTGACACAAGCTGTTAGTATGACAGCATCACTGTTTTAGATCTATCCATCCTTACAGCCATCTCATAGTCAGGGACCAACCTGACCAATGCTGTCAGACATTCCTCTAAACATAAGGGCTCTCTGCCCGGGTCAGCTTTATTTACCTTGTCTTCACATCAGGAAATGCAATGTTGTTACCAGTGCAATGAATATTATCCTGGCTGCTATAACACGCAGGCAGCAGCAATGTCCTGACCCACGCTGACCTTGCTCTGCTGCTTACTGCCCGAGTCAGCCAAAAAAGTTGGAAAGAAAAGTCATTGCCACTTTTTGCTCTGCAAATATCATTTTTCCTTATGTAACTAAAAAAGGAAGTACTTTTTTATTTATTAAAACAACAAGCAAAGGTCAATTCCACTCGGGATGGAGCTGACATAAGCACTGCTCCTGGCTTACACTGAGGAATAAAACTAAGACTGTGTCAAGTACTTCTTAAATTCCACCCTATACTGACAGACTTAGGGAAAATAAGATGAAACCTGGCTTTGAGTATTACCATCTTTTCTATTTCCGTGATAGAAGCAAGTGTCTGCACTGAGATTAGTACATTAGCATTCCAGGGAGCTAAGTACTATTATTCACACTTCACAAATGAAGAAATAAGTGATTTGCCCCAAAGCCTTAAGACAGACAAGGACTGAATGGAAGACCCAGCAGCCAGTCGGGCCATCTGCTCTGCTCCTGTCTTCTTGACAGCAGAATTCCCAGGATACAACCAGCAGAACCATTATGCAATCTGGGTTTTTTCTGGTCCTGTTAGATTTTTTCAAGGAGGAAATAGATCTGTGTTGGAAAGCACTTGCATTGATTGTTTGCTCTGAGTCTCAAATTAGTTTCCCGTTTGGATAAACTGGAAACAGTCTCATCTTAATTTAAATTTCTCTGTAATGAACAGAAGGATCAAAGACACCAGAGATTCTTTGCCAGGCTATAATAGAACTTGAATGGTATTCAGAATTTCTGGGCCGGGAGAAATTCTAATATTAAAATATTTATTTGCATCCCAGATTAGAATAAGTAGTTCCATTTCTTTTAACCTCTAAAATAGCAGCGTTCACATTTTGTTTCAAGAGCCTTTTTCATAGGAATTACATAGTTTGTTCTTTCAACAACTCTGTTTCCAATGTTCAAATCTACCCACCAGCCTGACAGCAAGCAATGCTTCCTCCTGCAGCTCAACTCCCATCTCTTAAAGCTGCTGGAAGAGACATCGTTTAGAAATACAGTGAGTACAGAGAAGCACAGCCCCTAGAAGAGCTTCTTTTACACACTTCTATTGTATCCAGAAGAAGAAAGTAAGATAAATACCTAGAGGAACTGGACTAATGAAACAATACTGCAGTACCATGGAAATTTTGGAATTAGCATCATCCCACACAACTTCCCCAGGTTAGTAATGAGCAGAGATGAGACACAAATGAACACCTCGTCCTCATGGGAGGTGAAGGAACATGGGCCAGATATGTCTTAAGATTACTGCAGCTCATCCAAGCCTGGCAATAGGCAAAGCACAGCCACGTGCTACAAAAGCAATGGGAAGGACAGGGAACTGTGTGTAGATAAAACCTTTGGTTTCAGTGATCAGCTGTCAACAGTTGCATGAACGCATTGAAGAACAGAAGCAAAACAAGCCGGCCTTAGCTAGATTTGCTCAAGATCTCATCCACTCACATCTCTGTTCATGCCTATGTTACTCAATATGCCAAGCATGACTGCCTACGATAATGCAGCTCCATGAGAGGCTCCCTGCAAAGAACCAGTGGGGATCAATCTTCAGGTCTTTACACTGCCTCTCCACAAGCAATGAAACCACTAGAAACGATCCATAACTAATTCTTCCCAGTAAATAAAGAGAAAATTAAATCACTCCTATTTTTCTTAATGCCGACAGGTCAACCCATTGCTCAGTTGCCTTTTTGCAAGTGCTGGTGAAGCAGAGGCAGCTCCAGCCCTTGGTGTGGAGCTCTGCAGCTCTGCGGTCCACGTGTCCATCCAGGTCCCGCATCCAACCGAGGATGGAGATAAGCATCCTGATACCCCTTGGGCTACATTCCCATTTCCTTCCAACCCACCACTGAGCTCCCCACACACTTATTTCTTCCTTAATTACTACAAGTAATTTTACTAAAATACTTTGCAGCACCATTAACTGTTACCTGAGGCTTAACATTAAAAATGATGAGGCAATATAATCTTAATGGTATTAATTAATACTATCATGACTTTAAAGTTTCACAGATTTGGCAAAGAAAATGGAGGCAATGTCTGGCAACACACGGGAATGTGTGATGGTTATAAAAGCAGAGAACGGAGTGAGAAATGGGTAACACCATGACAACTCTCTCCCAGCCATTGCCACTACAAAACAGCATTTTGCTGAAGACCCTTTAATGCTGCTAATGATGAAGAAAACTATTGAGAGACTTAAACATTGGGAAGGCAGCAAAAACATCTTTTTCTATTTTCCCCTTTGCCGGGGTCTAAACACAGAAACAACAGATTTGGAGGCTGGGGGCCCTGTCAGGGTGGAGCTTGATGATCCTTGAGGTCCCTTCCAACTCAAGCCATTCTATGATAGTATGATCTCTGAGCATCACTTCACTAGACAAAGACGTGTTAATGACCACCAAATGGACAGAGATGGTGAAGGCTGAACTGGACATGAAGGGAAACAGTAAAATGGAGCCTTTGGTCCTCCAGGGCCATACCCTAAAGCCATCCCACGCAGCAGCCCATCAGCCAGAACCATCAGTGTACTCAGCACACATCATTTTTGCACTTTAAAACCTCCATTCTGCCACCGGAAGCCCACATCGGCATCTGCACTTCTTTGTCTCAGGTTGAGTAGGTGAATTGAGCAAGCTTGCTTTAAATCCCAACCCTGAGCTCAACAGTGGCTCAATGAGGAAGAAATCCCCAAGCAAGGTACACAGCTGTGGCTTCCAGGGCACAGAGCAGACAGCTCCAATTGAGCTACAAAAGGCTACAGCTGCTCAGCACCACTGGAAAAAAAAAATCATCTCGTAAGAATAAAGAAGTAGAACAGTCAAACCACTCAATAGATGTTATTAATTATATTGTCAGCTGAAGACGGATATATTTACACTGCAGCGATACTGTAATTATCAAGAAAGTGCCCTGCCTTCTCCTCCTAAGTGCCGTGTGCAGTAATTAATTTTGTTCTGCTACTTACAGACATTTGGTAGTATTATGTAAATCACAGGGTATTCGCTACCTGTATTTAAAAGAGACATTCACTGTCACACTCTTGAGAACATCTAGAAGTAACAGCGAAGTCACATGAACGCAGAAATAAGATGCCCTTGTTATAGCACTGGAATAGGTTTTAGGGGAAAAATAGATGGTTAAAACTGAGGAACATCCTGATGCTACAGCTAAAGAGTTGGCATTGCCAACAACTCTTCATAGCCATGTATGGAAGGTTAGTTTGGGAGTCAGAGCAGCTCTACAGCTCCATCCTTTCCCCTCTGCTGTCTCATACAGGTCTTAGCTCTAAGCCACACACAGTGCTCCTTCCTTGTAATTAATTTCTCTATGGCCAGTGAAAGTAAATAGGAAGTAACAGTACCCCAGGAGCTCTGGGATTCCTCAATTGCCATAAATGATAGAGAAGGGGGAAAAAAAATGAATGAAAGAAATCACAAATGAGCTGAAAACCTGAAATAAACCTTGGCAGCAGCACAGACACTGCAGCTCAGGCTCCATTTGCCCCTGTAGTGCCCAACCACCACTCCTCCACAAAGGGAAGGCCTATAAGACCACAGGGCTGCAATTACTCTGTTCAATACTAACATTCAACAGCACAACTACCTTTCATTACAGGCATCCCCAAAATACTAAATTAAGCCCCGAAGCTATTTTCCTCTCTCTCACGTCTTTTTCAAGTGTTCACACCACGTTTTTATTATCAACTGCAAACGTCTCTTGCAGGACAACTGTTGTGTTTTATACTCTGGAGCAGATCCTGATTTTCCAGAATAAGACACTAATTTTGCTGTAGTAAAACCTGCAGGAGGCTTCGATGGACATTCATTCAACTAGAAGAGGAATTTCTTTTGCAAGGAAAGTAGTAACTTTTTTTTTTTTCCTGACAACATACAGCTTAATTGGAAATACAGAATAAATTAGGACAAAAAAAGCCCAGGGATATTTAAGGCAAAAATAGGCTTTAGCAGCTTTGCATACTTGAGTATGAAGCGAAGACAAATTAACCGATAATCTTCACTAAATTTATACAGGAGACAAGCTGCTTTACAGGGAATTCTCAAGAGTGGTCTTTAAAATATATTAAAACAGGAAAGAAAGAAGTTAATATTTTGCTTGACCAAAGTTATTTCCTACTTGAGTAATTGCAATTATCTCTCTCAATGCTAAATCCTCCTCTTAAGGTAATCGACAAAGCATCACCGCTGTGGGTGCTGCACAACACTCACGAGGTCAGAGGCTTTGAGAGAGAATATTTGTTCCCCAATGGTTGCCATTTAAAATCTAATGAAACAGGAAATAAGCATAATAAATAAATGGGTTGGGTGTTAATAACACCAAAGCTTTCCTAAGGATCTCATTTTGTCCTCTCAGACTCGTTCTGCATAGGTTCTTACAGTTCTTAAGAAGAGATCAAGTATGTATCCTTCAAACGCTATCCTGGAAGTGCCATTTGTAATAATAATGAATACACAACACCAGAACACAAGAACTACAGCCCCATTTTTACCCCTGCTCTGAAAGACCTCAATATTATTCTTACATTCATTCATCCCCCCTTTCCAGAGTCAGCAGAAGGGAAGTCATTTGTTGCAGGCATGGGCACCCAACTCAACGAGTTCTGCAGGGAAAGCCTCCCCAAGTTCACTGCTGTGTAGGGCTGAGCAAGAGCAACTGTGTGTCCACCTTCCTTCATTACAGCCCTCTTCTTTACTGCTTCCACTTGCAAAATAACACAGGGACAAGCCTGTGATACTAAAAAGGTCTCTCAGTCATCACAGCTTTGTGATGCTGCTCCATTCATTCATAACCATGGTAGTGTTTTTGCTGTCTAGGAGCAGAGTAGTATAAGGCTGCCAAAAAAAACCAGTAGAACCCAGGCACCACTGTTACTCAGCAACTTCAGCACAGAGCATGGAGGCAAAAGTCTGATCCTTGAGAACAGTCATATCAGGTACAGACAGACTTGTTGCAAATGCCACAAAAATCAATCTAACAGGTTATAATGAGTCTATCCATTGCATGGGTTCATACAAATTGGACATAACTCAAACGTAGCCTACTCCTGCTACTCACAATACTACCTGACAGATACCTGACAGCAACCTCCTAAATCAATTAAGACCAGAACGTTTACTGTCACACCACCTGACATTATGGGAGCTGCCCCTGAAGTGGGATGGGGCCCTGAACAGCCGGTTCGGGGGCAACCCACCATGTTGGCGTGGTGTTGAGACTGGGAGGGCTGTCAGTTTCCCTCCAGCCCAAACCATCCTGTGATTGTATGATTTAGCAAAGAACAGCCTCCGCTTTGCCACTGGCTGTGGCAGCCCTGGGCACTCACTCCAAGGTAATCAGCACAGCCACACAACACAGATCAAGCTTTGAGGAGTCCTAATTAGCATGCCTCTTGTGGCAGCAATGCTGGGGACTGAACCAGGGGATAGACAGGTGTGTTCAGTTCTGAACAGCAGATCTCACAGCCACCGATGAGCTGCCAGGTTGCACAGGGCTGCCTGGGGTCACACTCCCCTACTGAAGAACTTCTCCTTGGAGCAGCCTTGCTTCCCAAGCAGCTGCATTCAGACAAGTCCCTTGACGAGTCAAGATGCACTGAACATTAACAACCTGATTACCTCTGAGAAAACCCTTTATGAATTCCCCTAGGACAGGAAGATTTTCTTGTTCAGAAATATTTACTGCCACTCTGAGCAATATTTCAACAACAAGCTATCTTAATGCATCCAGAAAACAAACACACATTCCCTTAAGCACCCTTCTATTAATCTCTTTCTTCTCTCTTGGCTATTCCAGCAGGACAGCCAGCTCTGGAAGACATCACTGTCCAAAGTAACCCCAGCACAAACTGCAGCCCCTGGGAGGACACAGAGGTCCTCAAAGCAATGGCTGACAGGGCAGTGTGCAATGCTTACAGTTCACTCATGCTCCCCCAATGCTTTGGTAGCACTGGTTACTTTCATTACACATTTCTGATTTGTTGGCTGATACTAAACTGGAATAGCTGATGCTAGATTTGATTTTGTTACGAGGCTACAATAGACCCTGACTTTCATCACTAAGAGAAGTGACTTTGTCATCCATTAGCAGCTGTTTGTTATGGAATCTTCATACTGCCTCCAGATACAGATGTCATGGATTTTGAAAGGAAATGAGAACAGGCACTGGTAACGTTCTGAGAATGAAAAAAACAAAGACTGAATTGTTATTTCGACTGTAAACTCAGAAAAGCCTAATTTCAACATTATACTGGCCTGTTTCAATTCTAAAGCTCAAGTTCATATATAAATTACACACATACAGGCCCACTCTGAAAGTAATGTCTTCAATTTATTTCCAGCAGATACAAAGAGCATAGTAACACTATTTGATAGAGCTAATTGTCAGCTACAAAACACTCTCAGCTGCAAAAATTGCTTCTGATGTTGCAGGCCAACCCAATAAAACAGGACGCACTACTTCTGGAGCAGCCCTTGTATACAAGGCTAACCATCTATGGACTGAAGTCTCTGCTTTTGCACCGCTCCTATGGTTACAAGATATGCCTGGGTATAAAAGCAAGGGCTGATTGCTCAACTCAGCTGACAAACACCACTTGAAGCCTTCCTCCTCATTAATTCCTGGGAAATACAATAGCATTGTATGACCACACATTCCTCTTGCTAAATTTCCAAGTTTACAGAGGAAATCTTTAGAACTTTGTTTTCTGCTCTCCCTCACAGCTCTATCCAGTGCTCAAAGCCCCATCCAGCCTGGTTTCCAGGGATGGGGCATCCATCACCTCTCTGTGTAACCTGTGCCATTGCTCTACCATCTTCACCTTTTGGCTGTGTTCTGCTCCATCACATCCCCCAGCTTGTACTGACAGCAGGGGTTGCCATGACCAAAGGTGCAGACACCTTGCACTTGTATCTGTTGAACCTCATGATGTTCTCCTGGGCCCACTGCTCAGCCTGTCTAGGTCTCTCTGAATGGCACCCCACAACATGCAGATATGCAGTTCCAACTTAAAGAAATTAAAAGTGCATTCTGCACTATTAGAATAGCATTCACAAATCTATAATGGGAAAATAAACTACTGTTAGTTTGTTATGCTTACATGCTTCTAAATGAAAGGGGTTATGATAACACAAAACAAGGTTATGAGCTTTTAAGGCAAGAGGAGCAGATACAAAGCCTTGCCAAATGGCCATAAGCAACATACACTTAAACTATGGAGATATAAAAGTTATTCAGGATCAAATCCGGCACATACCTAAAAAGATCTAAGTGCATGGAAGCCAACCCCAGGGCAGTGCCCATACAGGGCCCTGGAAAGAGCCCAGGAGTTCCCCAGCCCCAGGCTGGGGTTTCCATAGCCACAGCAGAGCTGTGCTGGCAGCATCCAGCTGCAACAATCCCACTTATCAGGGCTGGGAACACAGCACAACTGTGATATGCCTATACTGTGGTGGCTGAGAGGCTGCAGCATCCTGCTCTCTATGCAAACATAGCTGCACCTACCCTAAAGGTCTTACAACATCAAAACTCCATTTTGAGTGTACAGTTTTGTTTTTAGAAACTTTAAGGCTCAGAACCATAGAATAGTTTGGGTTGGAAGGGACCTCAAAGTTCACCAAGTTCCAACCCCCACAGGCAGAGCTGCCAGATCAAGTACTAGGTACCACATGCAATCTGGCTTTGCCCACCTCCAGGGATGGAGCATCCACAGCCGCTCTGAGCAACCTGCTCCCCCTCACGAAGGCAACACTTCCATACATGGAGCCAGGATGACAAATACAGCCCACCCAGAACAGCCTTGGCTCTTCCTCTGCTACAGTGGTTCTCTTCCACTCTCACAACACGCCTCCAGATAAGCATCTGGGATGACATAAACACACCAGCTTCTCAACACAACTGGCCACACAGCACATCACCCACAGTTATAGAACAGTAATTTCTTTGTTTTAAAGATGACATTTCAAGGAGACGAAGTACAACTCAGTCTTTTCGGAGGAGTTCCAGTAAAAGACATTTATTCTTGCTGGGCAGCCCATGTCAAATGGACTACATCATTTTTATTCCACTGAAAATAGATTTTGCATTTATATTCCAAGAGATCTATATATGATTTTGCTAATTGTGCAATAGCACAACGCTTTCTTCAGCTGCTCAGAAAGCCACGTTACAGAGGGCTGAGAAAAAGCTTTCTTGGGGTATTTTCTGCTAACGTTAGTAGTAACAAAAAGACAGCAGAGGTCATTTCCTGCTGACATTATGGCTACATCCAAAGGCCGCTGAATGGCAATTTAGGCCAAGACAGGCTATAAGAGCAACACAACAGTACTGCATCTGCTCTCCCTCACCAGTACCACTACATGCCTGTGAGGCGTGAGCTCAGTTCAGCTGCTTGTTCTCAATTGGAACATACCTACTGCTCCAAGGGATGTTGGAGGCAGCACTGTGAACGGGCTTTGTGGCAGAGCAAATCCTAAGTAAGCAAGCCCTTAGATCAAGGGCACTTAATAGACAAATGACACACTCAGGAGTTTGATATCATCTGCTATATCTCAGAAACACTGAACTTAAAAGCCAATTAAAACAAGCTCCTACCAACTCCCTGCATCACCTGCCATCACTCCAAACATCCCTGAGGCCCCTTAACAAAACTTGTAGAAATAAAACCCAAAACACCAACCGTGAATGGAACAACCATTCATATACGTTAACATTCTGAAAGTACAATCAATATTTGCTCCCCATTAGCTGCCTCCAGATTCATCAGCAAAGCTTTTCCTTTGCAGCCTTGAGGAGAGAATGAGAGATCTATGTGACTGTGCAGGAATTAAGGGAAGACTTAAAGGGCTTTTAGAGACATTACCACCATTTCCTTTCAACACATCAAAGAACAAGATTTTAAGCACAAAGAAAACTGATTTCCTATTGAATGCTACCTAAATATTGTGCTGCAGCTGGATAGGTGACCCCTGGGGCTATGGATCCTCTCCATCTGGAGCCAGGCTTGACCCCACTGTGGGTTTCAGCTGAACGTCTGCTTCTATACTACCATATGGGTAAAGAGTTAATCAAGTTCTCTGCAAACCAAGCAATCCCCATGAACAACAGCACACAGGTACTCAAATCCACTGGACCAGAGCTGGTGCAGCTCCCTCATCAATGCTCATAGAGGTCACACACCGATCACCATTACATCCAGGTCTAAGACTGAAAAGTGTATATAAAAACCCACCCTAGCATCACAAAACCACATCTCTAAAAGGTGGAGAACTCCGTTGGAAAGATGGAAAAGATTCATGCTATAGATTAGAGTCAACATAGCAGAGTACAGATCAACATTAAATTAATGCAAACCAGGAATCATCTCCCTATAATAAAAGAGAGATACAGAGCTATGGAGCTAAATAAGCCTCAGAGAAGTCAGTTCCTACATTGTTGTGATATCTCCCCATAAAGCTCTGTGCTGAACAACCAGCTTCCTGTTCTCCAAGACAAAGCAGCATCATACACAACAGGGAGAGAACAAAGCGGTTCCTTTTATCTGCCTCCCTTCTCAGTAAATATTGCAGCATTGTTCTCCCCAGGAAGCACTTTTCATCTCTGTTTCAGGGATGTGGGTGAGCATCCATCAGCCTTTTGCAACCAGAAATCTGCAGGCAGCCTCTCCATAACACGAGCAATGCAAACATCTCCCTGTCATCTTTGTTCACCACTCCGACACTCCTCACCCAAGGTCAGCCCACTCGAGATTTTGGGCTGCTGAGGGCAGCAAGAACAGCTTCATGCTCAACTTTTCCCCCCTGAGAGTGTCAAAACAGCTCAGAGAATCAAAGCGTGTCTGTGCTAGGTGCCATCTGTTACCCTTTCCAGAAAAAGTGTCATGATATTTATATCCCCTGAGAATTGCTGCTTCTGCTCTAGGTAAAGATTCCGCTCCTTAGATACAGCCACACAGAAATGTAATGGCTGCAGAACAGATGCGTGCTGAGGGGGGGTAATACAAGGATATTATCAGGACAAACATATATTCTATAGAACAGTTATACTCCTGATACAGTTATAGCAGGGTGTGGAGGAAATAGCAGACATGCACTACATTTTTCTGGAGATTTAAAAGTTCCATTGAACTCATAGCCTCAATAAGGAGCCCTTATAGGGAAAGGGCAGCATTTGCACTTTAAATGCTCCGAATGTAATCTGGATTAAAAGGAAAAGGATCATTAGAAGATGGTAATATAGCGGTTGTTTTTATGGCTCTATTCACAAGTTATTCCATCAGTACACAATACACTATAGTCTGAAAGGGAGTCTATTCCAGTGGTGCTTCCCTCCAGCATCACAGCATGCCTGCAGGGCTACAGCACCCACCTTGCTCTTTTGGGCCGAGTGCTTTAAGAGACAGTAGTCTATGCTCAGAAGTCTAACATACAGCTTAAGACCAGTTTTTAATGATACTTTAATAAACAATCTTAACATACTCTTGCTTTGTTGTTTGGTTTTAGTTTTTTAGTGAGGGAAAATAATATACATTGACATAGTTCCTTTGATGTACGGTCCCTTCTTTCTGGTTGTAGGTTATTTAATGGGAGGGTTGGTCTGCTGCTATTAAGGATGCAAGTAACAGTTTAACATGACAAGCCATTGAATGAACTACTACTTCTCTTGCCTAACTAAGCATGTTATACGATATGCATACGGTAGACCACAAATAACCAGCCACAAGAAAGGGCACAGTCCTAACACAAGAAGGAAAAGTAAAAATGCAAACTGGGCTTTGAACTTTGCCTCCTTATCCCCATATCTGTGCCATCACAACAAAGTGGATGCAATAGACCTTCAGAAACAGAAGAATAAACATTAATATTCATTGCCATAGTCTCCTGTTTCATGTATTAGTTCACATTACCAAGAAAAAAAGAAGGAATCATCCACACCTGCTTATAGGTAGTTATTACCTTGCTTACTGCATAGTTAACAATGCATGTGAATGCTCTCAGCTGACAATGAATGGATATGACATGACTTAATGACCTGCCACTGAAGAGAGAGATAACAGCATCTTGAATTTGCTGCATGCCATCCACCAGAATCCAGCTGATGTGCAATATAACCAGGCGCCAGACTTGGAGTTAGCTGCAGACCACATAACTCTTGGATGTCTTACATACTTCTCCAAAGACTGATAGGGAGAGCAGACACTGATCTGTTGTTCCTGCCCCGTCCTTTCCATTCTGAGGTCAGTAGCCTCCTAACACCAAAATATTCCACCCTATGTTTGTTCTGAGATCCACACCTCAATGCTGTTACAAATTATATCATGACAGGAAAGCAAATCTTCAACATAACATCCATAACCTCATAAAGCAAACAGCTCCGCACCAGTCAGTTCAAATAACTAGATGTTTGCTATGCCTTAATTTATAAAAATACACACACACCCCTTTGCTTAAGAACAGGGAAGCATTACAGTCCATCATGGCTATCATATTATTCATGCAAGAAAGCACTTATACTCCCTTCTTCCCCATCACATAAATGCATCTGCTTCTGATTTCAAACAAAGGTGGATTTTTAAAATTTAAATTAAAAAAAAAAAAAAGCTTTTATCCTAAGGAAAGATAAAAGTTCCAAAGTTCTGTAATTTGCAGTTCATTCGAACATTAATGGAAAGAAGTGTTCTTCCACTTCAAACCATTTCCTCAATCAATTAGACAAATCCTCTAAGTGGAGTTTGTGAAGCAGTTCACATCCAGGAACTTAATTAGTACTTAATGCCAGCACTTGTATCCACCCCTATCAACTATACACAGCCCTTGTACTCCCAGGGCTGCTCAAGACCATCATCCATGCAAGAAGAGCCATGGGGCAGCTGGGAACACCAAAGGGCCCATCCAACCAAGACAGCAGCTGGTAAAATGTGAAGGCTGTTGGAAGAGGCTACAAGAGCAAGCATTAGTGTGGACAAGCCAATTAATAATGACTAAAAGACTCAGCAGAGGTCCTGCCTGTGGTCATCGAGAAAACTCCTATTGCAGAAGAATAACAGTTTCCCCCAATGCCCTTCCTGCATTGCTTTGACATCTGCCAACTATTCTTGCTCCATCTCCTGCAGTTTCAATTATCCCCATCACTTGTACATTGGTTTGCCCAACATAGCTGCTCTGCTCTTTGCTGTGGTTCACAGCAGCTCCATTGGGAGTGCTAGAACACAACCAGCACCAGAAGTATGGTTCACAATCCAGTAGTGCCTTGCGAGCCAGAAACAAGAGGGAACAAGGCCAAAAGCAAAGCAGCTTTATGCTGACAATGCAAGAACAATATTTCACTCTCCAGGTAGCTGCATGTCCATGGTAAAAAGTAATGCAAAAAATACTGAGCAATGTTCAGAAATATTTACTGTCTCCTGAAGGCAAAGAAAAAAAGCTCTCAACAATATTTATAGACAAACCGAGCTAGGAAGAAAGAAGCAACCCCTACTGCCAGAACTGTGCTTTAATTCCCAATGATGGCATGTTAGAGTGAAAACTAAGCAAGTTTTTTTGATAAAAAGGTTTATCTAAAGCCAGCTTGCCTTGTAACACAGGGTTTTGTCCCAGTTCCCCCACTGTTGTCTCTATAGCAAACACAGTAGTGCCAATGTGTTACCAGTGGATTTCAGGGCCAATAGGGCACATTGGAAGATTTCCCTTATCCATTCATACATTTCAGTAAAGGTTTAGGTGGTTTTTTTTCCTCTAATTTCTAATAAATTGGTTATTAGTCACTCGGAAAAGAGAATTAAAATTCAATGAGGTGATCACAGTCTTTGGTGCAGTGGGCAGAGCTGCTCTCCAGCACATCCAGCAGATAAATGTGCTACTTTGATATATGGAGTAGCTTTGTGGTTTTTTTATCCAGGAAAAGACAGTGCATTCATTCCTGCTTTATAATTCAAGTAGCAGCCAAATGAGTGGCCACATCCATGCTGACACATCCAGAAGCCAATGTTTCCTACTCCTTCAGCTCTGCCCTCAAATCATTGCCCAGCAGACCATGTTTCCTTTCCCCTTCAGGTGAGGGTAAAAGCCTTGAGAACATCACAGAATTAGGATCTCAAATTAACAGAAAACATTCCTGCAAGCTTTAAAGGTGATAAATTGTGTGCCAAATACAATGGAGAAAGAAATAATTTTGAACACTCCTTCCACCAGCTCATGCAATCATCTCTTGTGCAGAACTGGAACTGCTTTCTGCTCACACACCTGACTCGACCTGCAGTGACGAAACAGGAAACATTCAGGATGATTTATTCCACACCTTCCCTTCTCCTCAGTCTGATTTAACTCTCTCACACAAGTAAAATTCAAAGATATCACCATCAAACCTTTCAAACCTTAGAGATGCTCAGTCACCTCTATGATTTGATATTGTCTGGAAGAGGGAATATGCACATGTTGTATGGCTGTGTCAGAAGTAACTACACAGTCCTTTATGACCAGAGTATTTAGACATCTTTTTATTATTAATTTGCCTGGATTCCTGGATGTGGAAGCTTCTTTTGATATTACACATGTAAGTAAATCACAAGAACCACAGCTCAGATTTCACTAAACAATAAACATCGAAGCATAGAAGGGCTCTGCAGGCATCTACATACTTCAGTTATCCCAAATTAACCAAAAAGCCTAAAGAGAAGGCAAAGTGAACCCACAGCTTGGCCTCCCATCCTTAAAGGGTCTTTCCATACGGAGGGGCAGGATATGCACAACCTAAGTTTGAAGAGCCCACAGCAAAATTACACGGCTCAAGTCCATGGGCTTGATCTTGTAATGCAATAAGCACCAACCTAACATTACACAACAAAAGGAGAAGAAAGCCAAGAACCCAGAACTGTCTCAAGGATGGCAGCATCAAGAATGAAGGGGAAAACCCCACTAAGAGATGCAACAACTGAAACTAGCCCAAAAACATCCACCATTTTTTTTAAGAACTCATATATCAGTTTTGTTTATTGTACTTCTTCCTGACAATATATTTCCTATCCCATAAAATACAAATAATTTTCATGGTAATAAGACCCAGGAGAGGCATAAATATTCCCAAGGGTTTCTGCAGTTCAGAAGAACACTGTAAAACAGTTTGATAACTCGGAGATTGCATTTCCCTCTGTTCGCCATACACATACACACAAGCCTGCAAGGGGAACATTATTGATGCTTTATAACTATAGGCCAATAAACCTCATGAATTTCATTTGAAGGCTGCAATAGAAGGAGAAAGATAAGTAGCATCCTGAAATTTAGCGTCATTAATTTAATCCCCTCCTTGCCCCTTATACACATCAGCTGGCTTCCTATGTTAAATCTGTTTATGGTCCTTTTGCCACAAGCAAGAAAAACCAGTAAATGGCATTTCAAACCCATTTAGCAGCATCCTTCCTGAATCACCCATAGCAGCAACCAAATGGTGTTGTGATGCTCCTACTGGCAAAGCTTCTGTTTCCTTCCCAAGAAGGATCAAGATGAGAAAGAGAATGGTCTTCGCCCCCCAGGAACACAGCCCATCTGTCCTCACCACATCTGCCAGGCACCAGAACTCCCTCCTGGAGGTGGTGTGAGGTCCACCACCAGCAGGAAGAGGACCTGGCAGCTCCTCCTGCTGCTCCCAGACCCACAGCATGAGGCACTGGGGGACTGCAGAGCAAGTTGGCACAACGTCACTGCAAAAAGTTCCCCCCCCCATCTCACCAGTATAGCTAGAAAGCTGGCACATAATGATTCATAGCAGCAGCATAGCCAACATGGGCTGCTTCAAAAAAGATCACAATAAAAACATGATTAGACCTATTGTAGAATTTCACCATTAATGCAACTTACCACAACCACCCATCCCTTATAGCAGTGGCTCAGCTATGGCTTTTGGCACCACATCTCCCACTAAGAACATCAGTGTGCCTGCTCTGAACTGCAATAAACTGCTCTACATAAAAAGAAAAGGCAAATCAACTCCTTAAGTCATAGGCTTCAACAGAGAAGAAATAAGATGCTGTGGAGTACAGAGTGCCAAAAATCCATCAAATGCAGGTTAGCTATCTTGTCAGTGGTGCTAAATAGGTATAAATGGACATGTTCAGCCAGGCAGACAGCACTGCAGGAGCTCCATGAGGGAGAAAGGAGGAGGGCAGCAGCTCTCTTCCAGATGGGATAAATCAGCATCTGTTTTGCTCTCAACTTTGAATGCCTAAATGCATCTGAAAAAAAGAAACCCACCATACAGAATGAAGGAGTAGGAGATAAATGCAGGAGGGCTGTCTAGAGTGGACAGCAAGCATTGTGGCCAATGTAAGCAGGCAGGAAAGGACTGGTAATCATTCACAACTACAGCAATATCAGTAATTTTGTCCTTGCACATTCCTAGTGCAGACCCATATACTGCAGAAAGGACTGCTTTGTGATGCAAGTTCCTCACAAGGCAGCCCACAGAGGCACTGACACCCTCACACTGCTACCTTTCTCCCTCTGCCTCTTCCATAAGGGTAGGAAGGAAACCAATAAGCTGCTTGATTGTGTTATTTCAGCTCAAGATTTGAGTCGTACTTCTGTTCCATGATCTGCTTGCATTACTGGTACAAGTTGGTCCATGCAGCCATTGAAGCTCAGGACCAACACTCCCCTTGTGGTCAGCATTCCCCAGATCCCAGGGTACAGGAGAATTCATTTCATTAACTAGAGATGTGAACCCAATTTTATGTCTGGATTCTGGTGCTGTTTGGCTTCGAGCATTGCTTTTCAGTGACCAGCAATCTGCTTAACGTCTCCAGCCCTAACCAAACACAAAAGAGAACCATCACCTTATTTAAAGTATGCAAAGAAAGAGAAAGAAGAAAAAATAAGAAAAGAAAAGCCAAGACAGCCTGCAATATTTCACACAAGCACAAGTCTGACTCAATTTTTTCCAGCACAAAGAAAGCATTCTTGAGGCTGCTATCCAAGCACCACCACCACACACAGCATTACCTCCCAGTGGGGCCCAACACAGCCCAGCTGCTGCCAAAAGCCATCAGAGCTGTGGGAGCACAGCCCTGGGAGGAACACATGGCTGGAAAGCACAAGTGCCCATAAAAAAAAGGGGGGGATCTGTGGCAACCTAATGAAACCAAACACACTTGAAGTATGCAGAGTAATACGTCATTCTCAAATTATTTTGTAATTTAGATGGGACCCAGTTACTGTATCTCCTCAAGGCAAGCATCTCAGGCAACCCAGCAAGGTTGTGAATGATCTCTCCCTGGAACCACTCAAGGTTGGGCTGAATGTGGCTATAAGCAACCTGGTCAATAGGGAAGTGTCCCTGCCTATAGCAGGGCTTGGAACCAGGTGATCTTAAAGGTCCCTTCCAACCCAAACCATTCTATGATTCTGACTCTCTCCCTTGGCACCACTGTTCCCCAAGAGTAGCATTCATTTTGTCACTCCTTTCAGAAGGGAGGATTTATAGCCAAGCAGAGCAGAATTTAAGAGATATTCATTAACTTCCCAACTCATCACCACCCTGCCCTGGCCTTGCACTTTGGTCCTCAAAGCAGTATGGGTCATACAAGCAACAAGACCCCCAGCTGGATACCAACCATATGGCAATTGCAATTGACTGCCAACCTGAATGGGAAAACCACAGGTCAGGGACTGGAACAACACACTATTCCTTTTTACTGGCTGTAGGGTAAGCTGCCCATAGAAGCACTGCAGCCAGTACTAAGTGCTCCTTCAGCACCCGGCTATAGAATCTGAGATATAAAACTCAGCAAGAACCACAGATGTGCCATGAGATCCTTTTAAATTACAGATTCAGCTTCCCTTGACTGCCAGCCTGCTATGGCACAGAGGAGCCATCCATGCCTTTGAACTCCTGTTTTCTAATTCATAGTGAATGCCACCTTCAGTCATTACTATTACTCATCACTAATTATTATTCCTTCAAGCTAGGAAAAAAAAAGAAACAAGTTGTAGGCAGAGCGTACACAGGGCACTATGATACAAAGGTACCAGAACTGCTATCAAAACTACAGACAGGTCTAACCAACATCCAGAGCTATGAGGACATGGCCCTGCAGCCCATACATCACTTTAAGACCTGAAACTTCACAGTATTAGAGAAGTTCATTACCTGTTGGCACACAAACAGTGCTTTTCCTTAATACAGACTTAAATAGCTTGACATTGAGTTCACCCAGCACATTTGGTGAGGAATAAAAAGATCAGAAACACAAAGCAGACAAGACTAACCCATGGGGAAAGCAGTGACCAAGCCCTCCTGTTGGCCATGTTCACCAATGGAAAACAATTGCTCCCAAACATTCCTGAGACATAATGAAAATGCCAGATGAAAGGCTGAGGCATCTCAGAGCAGTGCCAGAGGAGGAAATACATTGGGAAATTTGTATGTGTCCGGAGGTAAGTGGTAGAAAACAGTCTGTAGAAGGTTTCCACTTTCCATATGTCTGCCTGTAGAACAGACAGTGTTTTAATTTACAGCAGCACTTAAACTCGAGTTCATCAGAGAGTTTACATGGACTGAGCTCCTACCCAAAGTAACAGATTAATTAGCAGTTAAGAAATGTAAAAGCTGAAGGACAAGCCCAGTCTACTTTATCAGAAGCCATAAAATCACAATGTAAATTAAAGCCCTGCAGACAAACCCAAGGAAACCATGCTCCCATGGCGAGCCCTTTAGGGGTGGGAGTCCCTCTACCCGAGTCATCATGGGGTCTTGAACACATCACCAAGGGGAGATTCCCACCAACCCTACACTGAGATGCCATTGATGTCAAGCCAGATTTCCTCACCGTGGGTTGTTCTGCCACTGACAATTGGCAGGAGCAGGCTGCTTCACACCTGCACGTCTGTTACCACTCCTGATGATCACACACAATTAACTCCTATCAGAGGACACAACTCACTACCTCTACTTCTCTGCAACAAAAACAGAATGGAGCACAGGCCTCTGCACACCTTCTGTCCAGACAAGGTAGGTAGGAGTAGTGTTGTTAATGCCAACCGCCCCCCCAAACCCCAGCCCCCATTCATCCCTTGCTGGTCAGAAGTAAGAGCTCATGAATAGCTCCACAACTGAGCAGTTCTCATGGAGTCCCATTCAAGGAGTAGTTTTCTTTTGCTGAACACAAATCCTGGCTCTGTGGCCACTGTTTCAGTGCATTTGAAAATCCAGCAGTTTTGCACACAAGAGCACAAGAAAATGCTTTTATTCTAAACTCCTTAAACCCACTCACTTCCTGCAATATGGAATAAAACCTCTGAATAAAAAATATTGGTCAAACTTCAACGTAATTTAAAGTACCTTAAACTAAGAAATATAGTTGTTTAGAAGAACCCTCGCTTCCTTGAGAGCCTGCAAATGAGACATTGATGCCTACTCAATGTCTTTTTTTAAGCAGTAAGAACTCTATTAACCACTTCTCTGTGCCCACAGCACTGAACAGGGCTGCATTTGCTTTTTCATCCCAAGAGCATTCCCCAACTCCTCGATCTAATTGGGCCATCAGATCTGAAAGTGCATCTCAGATCTTCGAACCAGCATCTCTTCCCACCGCTGCAGAAAAACAGGCTGATAAGTGTATGTAAAAATATAAGAACCATATTAGACAGCAATTACAGCCCCGTGGATTATCGTATCAGGATTTAGCATAACTCTTCTGGCTGTAAAGTGGGAGGTGATGCGTACTTCGATGCAGTAAAAGTACACAGGCAGCATTTCTTACAGTGAGCCAACTAAGAGAATGTAACAGCAAAATCCAGTATTGAAGGCAGAATCCCCCAGTCGATTCCCCTACAATGGAAACTCATTAGATGGCTACAACACTGCAGGTTCCACTACAAACTCCATATGAAGCATTCACAGCCAACCTGAAGCTGCCATCACCAACACAGCGACCATTTTGCCATTACAATCAGTTTTGAGATCTGTGTAAAAACAGGGCACTGTCCCAGAAATAAGTCTCCATAGCCCAGAAGCAGCCAAGGATCAGCTGTGTAGCTCAGGCATTTGTTCTGACCTAATTAATTCTAAATGAGTCTAGAGGGGTTTGGGTTGTTTCTATTCCCACCCCCTTCAGGTAATGCTGGAAATCCTTAACTACATTTTCTAAGCCAATGATTCTAAATGCACTTCCCAGAATACGAGTAATAGAAATTAACCATCATAACCCCTCCGTTTATTTAAATGCTCTCATATTTCTAAGCAACCATTTCCAACTGTGAGCCACTGACTGCTGGGACTGATTGCAGCACACAGTGGGGCCCTTCTGTGAGAGGCAACTGGGAGCCCACCTGGTGGTCCAAGTGCGTGGTCAGGTTCTGACCAGCTGGTGGAACTCCTAGGCTGGCACCAATAAAGTAAAAGGATCCTGGTAAAGCTTTGCTTGATTCAGGAACAAAATTAACGTTAATTATTTTCCTTACTCTAATTCTGATAATAACCACTACTAATGCTTGTTTTTACCTGGCCACCAGTGTCCACTCCCTGCAGACATCGAGTCAGGCCTCCCAGCTCTCACAGCAGCATCACAGAATCATTAGGGATGGAAATGACCAATGAGATCAACCATTAACCCACCACTACCATGCCCAGTAAATCACCATCCTACGGATGGAGCCTTATCTGGAGATGCTCAGCCCCATTAGGGTGGTACCAATGCTCCCCTGTCCCAAGTTCACCCAGCTGAGAACTTTACTTGCTTGTTTAATGAACAGCACAGTGTTTAGCATCTTTTGACACAACTGGGAAGATGCTAAGAAAAAAGAGATAAACATATAAAAGAATATGAAAGAAAAGGGATTTCTGGATCTGATACATACAGAAAAGCACTGCCTTTAATTCCTTCACTGCACAAAAACATCCCTACCATGTGAGAACCCCTACCCATATGCAAGTAGGGCAGCAGAGAAGACAGAGCTCTAAAACACAGAGTCCAAAATGGCCCCTGTGTGTGCACACAGAGAGGGAAGAAGGGAAAAAAGTTATGCAAATCAGTTTTATGTATTGAGAAAAGGCAGAAATTACTCCTTAACTTCAGAAATACGTGTAGAGGACTTTTTGTTAATATGCTTTTAAAGGCCAAATTAAATGACCTGAATAACTATATAGTTGTCAGCTGGCATCAATCCCAGGTAAAAAATAATTGAGCAGCTGATAAGAGAGCTCAATTAACAAAGAATTAAAGAGAACGAACATAATTCATCCATAAACCCACGTTGACTGAAATAATAGGTCTTGGCAGATGAAGGCAATCTCTTCCATTAAAGAGATGCATTAAAAACCAATAAGGCTAAGTGTTGACAAAAATATTTCACACTTTCCCCACTCAACACCTTTGCCAGCTGCTGGAGGAGCATGGAGCACACCATGGGAAGCATTCCCCCAGTTCTCAGTAACAAGGAACCAGTGCCAGGCCAACTGCTTGCCAGGCTCCTTCAGCATCACTGGCACAAAATATTTTCCATGTACGGTCGACATCAGCATAAATAAAAGGAAATAGTATCAAAAACTAAGGACAGCTCATCTTTCCTCAGTGAGTGTGCTGGTATGAAGATGAACTGGGAGTCTCAGGCATAGAGAAAGATGCAGAGCTGTACATTGTGATGGACTACAAGAAATCATAAAAGCCTGAGAAGAGAGATAAAGGCTGTAGGAGAGAAAGGAAGCAATGGAGAAAGTGAACACACTACTCAAAAGATCAGGATCCCAGCACCAGGCAGCCACTGGGAATGGGGTATAGATCATTTTCCTCACAAAAAAGGATGGATAATATTCCCAATCTCACACCAAATCGGCAGTAAACTCCATGGCATCTCTTTTATTTCCAAATGAATTTGCCTTATTAAAAAGGTAATGAGCTATTAATTAACTTTGCACTCATACAAAGCTGTTTAATTCTCAATCCAATTAACAGCAATCTGCTGAAGGATTCTAATGATTATTTTAAATTTGCTAAGAGAAACATCTCTGAGCCTTTCATAATAAGATATTTATAGAATGGCTTGGGTTGAATCTTGCTTGCATTTTAATTCAATAACATTTTTATTATACTTCAACAACTCTCTTCAACATTATCTTTGACAAGGTATCATTTAGATGCAAAGCGAGATTGTGCAGCTAAAACTGCTTATTCACAACTTGTTTGGGGAGAATAATTTTGGTGTGGTGGGTTTTTTTTTGTTTGCTTTTTTGCTCTCCAATAACATCAGCCTTAGCACAGAGTGTTCCAGATCCTCAGGTCCAGCTTCCAAACAGAAGTCACCTCTCACAAGTCACCTTCTCTAAATGTCCCAAACTTTCCTCAGTCTTCACATGCTTCCCAGTGCAACTTATGTTAAAGCTACAGTGTTCTTGCAGAACAGGGGCTGATCTCACATTGTGCCCGTGGGACTGTCTAGAGGTATTTCCTTTGGTACTACACGGTCAGAACACACCTACACAGAGCACACAGCAGCATCCATCACCAAGTCCCTGCACATATTTGCTCAGAGCATAAAGGAACTCCCCAGATCTGTCATTGAACTGTCATTCCGTCCACCACAACAGAGATGCCTTCAGATTGGATCACAGCTTCTGAGCGCACTGATGTTACACGCTTTCCCACAACAAAGTGAAGGATTTACTCAGCTTAAAGCAAACGTGCATTCAGAAAGAAAAAACCCATTTGTAAAAACCACAACTGAAAAGCTTTAATACCAGACATCACAGCTGCATGTACAGTTCCTAATAATTAATTGCACTTGCCTACCTGAAATGAAAGCTGCAGATCAATATCCAATTCTGAGCAGTTTTATGTGCCTTATCACGTGGGTCCCAGATAGCCAGCTCCAATCTCCTGTTCCCAGCAGGAAGTTTCTGAAGGCAGCTCACATCTGGCCTTGGCAGATGTTAACCCACATCACCATCTCTACTGGCTTAATAGACGCCCACACCCATAGCAGCTCAACTGGTGGTTAAGCCCAACACCAGAACCCAACAGCCCAACTGCTCCAGAGCCACTGCAGTGCTGCAAGTCACCAGCACAGGATACAACAGAAGGCAACTGAGGAGGTGCCATAGGATGTAGGTTTATTCTGTTACTGCTCTTTCAACACCAGCATCCTTTGGTCAGCACTAACATCTGCCATCCAGATAAAGAGGGCTTGCTACTGCTGACTGCAAGCAGCAGTAACCCCACTTGGACCCTCACTTGTGCATCATGATGTTGGACCTCCCTGCTCCTCTAATCCCCATCATGCTGGCAATGCCTGTTGAGGAAGCAAAAGGGCAAAACAACACATAGGACAACACCATGTGGAACAAGGACCCTTCATCTTAATGAATGAAGAACATCTCTGGTTTTTGTCTTTCCCTTCATACCATCCATCTTGCACAGCTCCAGTGCTTGCCCACACATTTCCCAGCCTCCTGCATTAGAGGGCTCACACGCTGTTTGATGATTTATTGTTTGCCTTTGAGGCTGAGGGTGCTCTGCTTTATTTATTATCTGATGTGTATACACAGAGCACATTTTAACTGCCGCATCCATACTCTTATTTTACAAATCAATGCTGTGCCTTTGCTTGTATCAGAACCACCATCTGAAAATATCGATCTGCTCATATTTTTCCTCTGTTGATCACATTATCTACAGCACCACCAAGCTGCCCTTGGCACAGACTGCTCAGATTATCCTATTTTCCATGTTCAGTATGGAGACAACTGCTACTAACTTGCTCCCACTGCCATAATACTTTGTGCACAATCCTCTGGACACTTACACTCACCTCAATTCAGCCTCTGCCTGTTTGGAGTGGGCTCATTCCCTGCACCTGACAAGACCTCCCTGAGCCACAGGCTCTATCCACACACAGCAGCCCCAAGTAGGAAGAAGTGGGCAAAACTCAAGATCTGAAGGACTACAGATGGCAACAAATGATTTATGCTTTCATAAAGCACAGAAAGTGCTCTCAGAGCCACTTACAAATCTTGTTTACCCAATGGCAACCTTCATTTTAAAGTGCTGTACTACCGAGGAGATTCAGAAACAAGAGCAAACAGCCTCCCAGCTCCATTAAGAACAGTTTCTACAAATTACTTTTTCCTCCAAAATTCTGCTCTATAGAAGCTCATACAGCTATGCCACTTCTGCTAGAGTTACTAAATGGGCTCTAGGTATGGGTCCCATACTTGTCATAGGTGTCTGCAATTTTACACAGCTTCTCTATAAAAGGGAAATAACTGCGCTATGATGAAGCCAAGCTGTACACCAGTTTTCAGGCTTCAAGGACTTTCTTTTTCAAAAAGCAGAGTTTAAATGTTGTTTTTACCTTGATTGTATTTGAGCATCGTCTGCACGAAGATGCTGGAAGGACTCACAGTGCCTTCTGAAACTCAGCACAGTAGTACAGAACACATGGAAGCTGATGTTATGCAGCTTCACAGATGAGTGGGCTCATGCCTCCTGACCCCTGCTGTGCATAGACAGCGTATCTAGAGCTCTGTAAGTGCCTACATAGGGGCATGCTACTTGAACACCACTGTTGCCACACATCTAATGCACCTGAGAAGCACATTGTGCACATGATATACACAACGAGAGCGTCCCGTTGCTCAGGTAAAGCAATTGAGCCAACCAGTCTGCAGAGCAACTGGACATTACCAAACTACATCCCAGCCATCCTCTCAGACAGGATTTCCTGAATAAACTGGGCACATTCGGATAATAAGAAATAGGGCAGCCCCAAAGCAATCTTCCTCTGAGGCCCTGATTTGTACAAATGTACCTCATTTAAATGAGCACCAAAATAAATACGAAATGGTAAAGTTCTGGTGCCACACAGGAAAACATTATGAAACTTGAGACGTGGCTAAATCCAAACACCATAATCTTACATTCAACATTTGTTCATCTCAAGGTAAGGTTCCCAAAAATTGATGGCTTTATGACCAACTCACTCTGTATGAACACACAGATAGAGCAGGAGATTTGGGGAGGGGTAAGAGTGAGCCAGCTGCTCACACTGCACAGCAACAAAGGGGAGCAAGCACTAGAAGTGACAAACCCAAATGAAACAAGCACAAGAATATAGGTTATGACTGTTCTCCCATCCTTCTTGGAAGACCTTCCCTTTCCTTAGGGGAAGGTTGATGAAAGCATCACAATTTTTTGTTTATTTCTGGTTTTTGAGTGTTGTGCCCAGTCTTCAGCCAAAGTCCACATAAGAACAGAATCATTACAAATTAAATTATTACTGATGCATGAAATACAACATAGATGCACTAGATGAACAAAACAGTAAAACCAAAACCAATCTGCTCCAGGCTGGGCACCTTGCAGCTGTAACTTCTTTTTCTTTCTCTAGCACAACTGCAAACAAACAATCTGTTCTCCTTCAAACAAAGGAAAACCCCAGGTCTGGGTTGTGCAGCCACACAACCACACTGCTCCACACTGAGAGACCACGCAAAGCCAAAGCAGCAGCTTGAATTCTTGTGCTTAAAACCATCCACAGTCCTCCATTTACATTTAGCATTAAATTGCAGGAGGAGAACGAAGCACAAACTCAGTCCAACTCCAGCAGCAACTCCTGCAGCACTAGAGTTGCCTAGAAAAATACATACTGTTGTCACTACAGTTTTCCCTACAATTACTTTTCCTCCTGCAGTACAGGGTGCACACATGGAGAAGCACAGATACCACCTTCATCGCTGGGTGCAGAAACAGCTGCCCTCTCTGAGTCCCAAAACCAATGTAATGCCATCAGTTGTGGCTCTGGCACAGACCAGAACGCTGTGAGAAGCATTATTTTCCAGCACCACAAGCAGCACTGAGAACCTGCAACCTTCCAGCTACCACTAAAAAACCCCACAGTCTTGCAGATCACTCACTGCTATCACAAGCTCCATCTACAACTAACCCTGTCTACTGCCTATGTAATTCTTTTAATCTCAGCCTTTAAGATGCATAATTAGCATGCAGAACAGCTTATTATAAATCTTCTCACAAGCAAGAAAAGCTACAAAGTCACTTCGCACAACTTTCAAAGTTAAGAGCTCCAACGGAGACGAAGCCTCTAACTTGCAGCACATCCTCCCATTAGTCAGGGCTGAGATGCTTCCCCTGAGCTATTATGCAGCTCATACAGCACATGGGAATTGGTGTCAGTTTGGATCGGTCTGTGTAATGGCTATCAGATTTTCCACAGTATATTTTAAGCGTAGTCAAACACCTTAAGGCCTTGATAGGTATTTTAACAGATCGAAAGAAACGAGTAAGGGCATTTTTGCCACCATTTACAGTTTAGAAGCTTTCAGGACACACGTTTAATCAGGGTTGGTTAGGATTATGGCTGAGTGATTATTTATTGACATGTGCACAGAGGGATGAAAACAAAATGGGATAATTGGTTCCTTGCCACAGTAGCTGGCAATGGTTATTGACCAGGTTTTTTTTCCCTTTAAATCTGGACATCATCCCAAATATGATGCTGTAGATGCCAGATGAAGATTTGTGTTCAGCAAAAGTGAAAGTACATGCAGAGCTTTACATATGTGATTAATTCTTTTAACACTGGGCCAAGCCACACCCAGAAACTCATAGTTAGGTCCTCCATCTGCATATGCTACAGAGCACTTACACATACACATTATATTCAGCAATCCAAGCAGAAAATCAAGTTGGCATTTAGAAAATGCTATTGCAATGGAGCAAATTCAAAAGCACAGCTAAGATGCATGTCAGACACTTGGTATGAAGCAGTAATCACAACCATTCTCTCACAACCCAATATTGAAACGAGGGAAGAGCAAATGTTTGCTTTTTTGCCTGAGAAGGGCGATATTCCAACAGATGAGAAGTATGAGAACCAAATATTGACAGAATGGGAGGAGGTGCAATCAAAGCAGCATAGGGCTTCCATCCCCACTGGGACTCGAGCAAAGCACCTTCAACCTCCTGGAAGCGCTTGCTCTGTTAGCTGAACTGCTGTAATAATCACCATCTGAGGGCTGCAAACAAAGATATCAGGATCACAAGGGGAAGACCACAGCAAGAAAAAAAGATGGCTTAAAGATTGCCAGGACTCATCTGTTTCAACAACACAGAATCAGGCTGGAGCTGACCCATCGCCACTCAAATCAACAGATTTACCAAGTATTTTGGTAGGCCTTGGAACAAATCTTTGGACATAGCTGCTGAATTAACACACAAGCCTTTAAACAAACCCAAATAATGCCTCTGTATCTCTTCTGTGTGACTGAAGCTGAGGCTGCACCTTGAACACCATGTTCAGTGTTAGGTCCCTCACTAGAAGACACTGAGGCCCTGGAGAGCATCCAGGGACAGGAAGCAAAGCTGGTGGGGCGTCTGGAGTGCAAGTTTTATGGGGAGCATCTAAGGAAACTGGGATGGTTCAGTCTAGAAAAGAGAAGGCTCAGGGGAGACCTCACTCTATAAATACCTGAAAGGAGTTTGTGATGAGATGGGGGTCAGCCTTTGCTCCTATGTAAGAGCAACAGGATGAGAGAGAATGGCCTCAAGTTGCACCAAGGGAGGTTCAGGTTTGATATTAGGAAAATTAGGACAAACTTCTCATGATGATGCATTGACACAGGCTGCCCAAGGAGGTGGGGGGAGTCACCATCCCTGGAGGTGTTCAGGAAACATGGAGACATGGCACTGGGCATGGTGGGATGGGTTGGGTGATCTTAGAAGTCTTTCCCAACCTTAGTGATCCTTTGATTCTATGAAGCTATATGTATTGCAAAACTCTACTGCTTGCATTTTACCTCCAAGGAGCATCAATGAAAACAAGATTGATCAGAAATAGATCTTTTTATTTAACTAAAGATTAATCTATTGACTCTACCCCAAAGTTCCTATTTTAAGCATCCTTCTCCCTTTGCTGGAAACTACCAAATGACACTTTGTCTCAAATATTCAGATCATAATCTTTTCACAGCCTTTTTATTTTAGCACTATATTAGCAAAGGAATTCCAAACAAAAGCACAGCATTTACATATGGGGTCACTAATTCAGTTCCCAGCTTCATTAGAAGAACTCTCTCAAGACCTTCCCAGAAGCATCTGTGCCCTCTGCTGCATTGGGTTGAGCACACAGATGTAAACACAGCTCAGACCTTCACAGTTACAAAATAAAGACACCAAAAATCCCCAGAAAGTTAAAAAGTCAGGATGGGAGAGACCACATGGCTCTGGGAGAACAGGGTCATTGCTTAGAAGCTTCCTCAGCACAGAACTCTTAATTGGTGTGAGGAGTTCCAATGCACATTCATATCCTTCAGCTCAAAGAGAAACCCAAGAGCATTATGTCCCTCAGCCACTGATTTGGGCTGAAACCACAGGTTTTTATGGAGATGTATGCATGTTCTGCTGTGTTTAAAGCATTATATTTATATATATATAATATACAGTATTGAAAACACTATTGGGGTTGGGATGCATATGGAGCAGAGCAGCATGCCAAAACTTACTTTTAAAGCTCAGCTTTCAGCAGATCCCCAAAGCAAGCATAAACCCACTATCTTGCTATCAAATTCAGACATAATTCTGCATCTGCAAGCAGACACCCGTTGGTAATTCTGATAAGCAGTCTGTGCATATCTACAATTTAGCACAAATATTAAGAGATACGGAGGAGGGTGCTGAAAAACAGAACTCAGCTGTATGTGCAAGGCTTTATCTCTATGCAAAACAGTGCTACGAGGAAGCAGCTGTGGAACCGATGTGAACTTCTTTAATACCTGCAAGTCAAAAAAAGCCAATAGGATTTAATTGTAACAGAGTAACACCTTGCTCTGAATTAAAGCAAGAAGTTTTCGTGTTCTCTGCTAAAGAAAGCTGCAAAACAAGTGTTTGTTTGGTATTGATTTCTTCTAAAAAAAGGCTCCCATTCTATTATACAACATTGAAACTGAAAACTTGGTTTCCAGCAGAAAAGTTTAGCAATGAATATAGTGGAAACTAATTCTTTTTCTCCCCTCATTTTTTTCCCCTACAAAGAATGCCTGGGATGGTAACTGTATATTCACCACAACCACATGGAAATGCACCACTGCCCAGGAGCCCCTTGGCTTCTTCAGAGCAGACAAGAAACAGAAGCACACACTTCTTTAACACCTTTTTGTTGCATTTTCCTTCCTTTTTTAATAGATGCAGCCAGCTGCAGTGGCAGGAAGTTAAACTGGGGACCTTAAAGTAATAAAGCTCTGGAAAAACAAGGGGTCTTAGAGCAAGAACTCTGGAACACCAGCTTACAAACTGCAGCCCTTTAGTTACTTGATACCTCAAGCCCATTTCACAGTTCAGTTTTCAGGAATGCTGTTGCCATGGGATTTCTGCACCCATAAGCTGTGGCTGAGGCTGCACTGAATGGAACCTGGCAGGGAAGCTCAGAGCTCTCATCCCAACATACAGGATGAGGAAGATCCACTATTTAAACTCAGGGTTCCAGAATCACAGAAAAAGCCATACTATAAACTCAGCAGTTCTCACTTATCTGATCCAAAGTTGTGTTTTCCTGCATTCTTACCCCATCACTTATTTTTACAACCCACCCACCCCCCTCCCAGTTCTCCTTCTGCCTCCTCTGTGTTTCCATACATCAGATCTAAGGATCTCTGAAGCAGCTTTACAAAGTACATCAATCTCAGACCATTTATCAGCATGACTGACACCTGCCTCCCACCCAAGTGCTGCTCAAAGCAGGAGGTACAGAAGCAGGGCAGTGCTCAGCACACAGATGTGCTCAGCACTGCCATCTTTCCCCTCCTACCCTCCGCTGAGGAAAGGAGCTTTCTTTCAAGTCGGTGAAAAACACTCCTTGCAGCGCAATTCTTTGCAGGGAGCTCTCTTAAATCCTCTGTAGAACAGCAAGTCACCAAGCTGATGAACAACAGCCCAAGTCCTCACCTTCCTGCACCAGCACAGCTGGCAACAGGTCCTGCAGGGAAGCACACAAAGCAAATCACGGCCTGGGATGCTCTGAGAAACAGGAACAGGACTTCTTTTACTAAAGGAAAGAAAAGACATCCACCTTCACAGCGCAGCAGCTCAGCAGGGGCCACTTTTCCTCATGGCTTCATTCAGTCCCTCCTCCTGAGCTTCTCAAGTTTCCTTGTGCTTCACAACTTGCACTTCTGAGCTGCTATCTTTCCCTTTTTCCACTCCTAAACAAGATGAGCAGCCAACATTACTACAGATCTCAGGTGATAACATCACACACACACTTCCAGATTCTCCTATGAGAAGGAAACTGGCTTTTTGTTGTCCCAAACTGAAAAGCTCGCTCCATCCCTGACACAGATTCAGAGACTATGGTGGCTTCCAAGTCTCAGCACAGAAAGGGAACAAAACAAATGGATGTGTAGAGCCAACAGCACCCTGGCTTGTATCACAGCCAGCAGGACAAGGAGGTGCCCCCCTGTACTCAGCCCTGGTGAGGCTGCACCTCAAATGCTCTTTAAGCATTGGGCCTCTTGCTACAAGAGAGATGTTGAGGCCCTGGAGCATATCCAGACAGAGGGAGTGATGCTGCACTGAGGGACACAGCCAGTGGGCATGGTGGGATGTGTTGTGGTTGGACTTGATGGTCTTAATAGTCCTTTCTAAACTCTCAAGTCCTATCATCTTTATGCTAGTTGTGATCTTGTGATATTAGCATGGGATTTGCTCTGAGCATACCACTGCACACAGTGGTATGAAGTTCCCCAGACTGGGAATAACAATGTGGAGTTCTCCAGTTCAGAGAAGATGTGACACTATGATTGGGGAATATCCAATGTCTGGGCAAGACTTGGGTCCTGGCAAGACATTCTGAAGCCAATGAGAAGACAAGATGAAGCAATGCCCATTCCCTAGCAAGTATTTCAGTACCAGCCAAAGCCTCACCAGAGCCCAAGAAAAGCCTGAACAACCTTGGCTATCAGCTGGTCCAGACAAGAATAATGATAAACCAGGAGATCATTCAGACTCAAAGGAGGAGAAATTCAACTATTCAGACTTTTAACCTCATGCTACATGCACAAGTCTGCACAAACACCTCTACCTTTCCTCATTACAGCAGCTGAGCTCGCAGCAGACAGAGGCCTTCCCTGCCCTGAGGAGCTGTGTCTTACCCTGCTTAATGCATGAATTTAAATACTATTTAATGTGTTTCCAAGACTACGTGCAGTTTGACTACTGAAAGCAGGTAGCCAAATTCATCCTATTGCAAATCATTGAAGTCAGTAAGAGTGCTCCAAGGAAGCACAACAGCAGGGCTATCAGTCCAGTAACAAATGGAATTACCAATGCAGCCCTGCACAAACCTTTGGATGTGAACAGCCATAGGTCAGCCACAGCTGTGATGATTTGGGTTGTCTGCATACTCACAGCACCACTAAGGAACCTACCCCCACAGCTCTCTAGTCAAGTCTAACCCTGCATGCAAAAGCCCTGCCTTTCCCCCCCCCCCAAAAAAAAACATTATTGTACAGTTCTTTAGATGTGAACAAATACAAATTTTAAGCATAGCACTGGCAGGAAACTCTCCTACAACCTTGAAGGTATCAAAATAAGCAGTGCTGCTTTGTAGCAGCGCTCCCAATAAAAGGGTTTAGTGAAGTTAAACCACAAACAGCCCTAAGTCATTCAACAGACCATAACAGAGAATAAACCATTGATTTTTTTTTTTTCCTCCTGATTTACAGAATTCAAAGCACACTCTGAATTTATTTCTATGAAGCCAAGCAACCCGGGCAGCAAATACGCCTCCAGACTTGAAGGAGGTCCAACTAGTAGAAATCACTTCAGGTCTGTAAAGGAGTAGAATTGTTCAAGATATCTTAGAAAAGTTAGAGCTGTTAAAATAAACCACTCTAGAAATGCACTTCACCAAATCTCACTCCTTTTTTGCTGAAGGAATATATAAAGCAGTATTTTTCCTCTAATGAAAATATAATAGCAACTGACAGACCGATTATTACTTTCTTCTATCTACTGGACAGGACTGAGACAGTAAATCAGGACAGCCTAACTTAATATACCAGCTTTATTCAGTGCAGCCAAATATTTGATGAAGCGCACAAATTGAAATACAATCAGACAAGAACCACCTGGGAAATTCTGTCCTATGTATCAATCATCTCCAATTAAAATCCTTTGTATATCTGTATGTATAAAAAGACTGCATGTATATCAGCTGAGAAATACATTAAGGTTGCACTAGCATGTGCAGGGAACCACAGAGCGTGAGTTCATGCACTGGTGTAAGTTCTGCAAAGGGCCACAGCAACGACTGAAGGATTGGAGCATCTGATATGCACAAAGAGGCTGGGATAGCTTAGCCTAGAGGCAGGAAGGCTCAGAAAGATCTAATCAACGCTTATAAAAACCCAATGGAAAGGCATAAGGATGACTGAACGAGACTAGTCCTCACACACACCAACGTAGAGCTGGTCAAAGAGTGGAATGCTGCCCACTGAGGCTATGGCCTCCATCTCTGAAGATATGCAAAGCTCATATGGATGCAGCCATGAGGAACCTGCTCCAGGTGGTGGTCCTGCTCTAAGCACAGGGGTGTGCTGGGCCATCTCCAAAGGTCCAATCTCACCTCACCAAACTGATTCAGTTCCAAGATCAATGCCATTTAATGCAATGCTTGGATAGCTCTTTAATTCCCTACTACTTCAGGTATGCGTAAAGTTTTAGAGCATTTTTAACTGTACACATTCTCACTAAGGACAAAATAAGTAGAGTTTCTTAGTAGTTTTGAGGGGAAAAAAAGAGATTCAGAAGCCCATTTGGATGCTGCTTTTACTCAGGAAGGAAAATGGCATGTTTGAATGATACCTGTGCTTCACCACTCTCAGACCTTTCTATTTCATCTTAAAGTAAAGACAGAATGACTTTGGTCCATTATGAGTACCCCAATGCCTAAAAGAAATGCATTAACCACATTCACCTTTTCCTCTACAGTAATCACACAGATCAGTCAGAAAGGAAAAATACAGTCTTGCCTCCTAAATCAGTTCTTAACCTCCCCAATAATAAAGCAAACCTCTTCCACTTCCCAGCATTTGTGCATTTGGTCTTGCACCAGCCTTCTTAAAATCATACTTTTCAGCTATGTGAAAAACCAGCGTCCGCCTGCCTCAATGCCTCTGCCAGAACATCATCCAGAAAGAAAATTCCAGGGCCTGTTTATGATGGAGAGGTCTCCAAGCATTTACCCTGCAGATGCAAGGTAACCTTGTTCTGCTCATTCAGGCACTACTCCAATACACAAACCAACCCCGAGGCTGTTTGTAATGTTGGTCTGACCAGCTGCAGGGAGGAAAGGAGCACAAACATGCACATGGGCACACATCTGGGTCAGGAGCTCGCTAATAAGACTTTGCTTTTGCCTGAGGAAGTGCAACATCCATTTTGGAAGGAGCATGACATCCACATTCACTAGCAAATCTCCAATTTCTGTTGCTAAAGATGTTGCACACAGTTGCTAACCCAAAGGAGCTCCCCAAAGATCATTGCAGTCTCCTGCAAACAACCCCAGTTAAACCATCATTTGTCTCACCTATCTCATACTCAAGTGCTCTACAAGAGAAAGCAGTTTGCTCCAAAACCCAGCCTCTATTCTTGGCTACAAAAAGCAAACAGGACAGAGTTTAAAACAAAACTTTCCTTCCCAGGGAATGGATCGTTTGGTAATACTGGGAGATGGGGAGCCAGCCTGACAAACACCCAGTGCTTGTCATCATAATTCAGTGTTAATTCCCTTGTGAGACAGAAAAGAAACATCCATGCCATTTCAAATAGTTTGAGATACGGAAAAATTAGCACAACCAAGGTTATAAAACAAGGCCAGGATAAAGCTTAGAGCAGAGGCCCTGAGTCTCCAAATCCCAAATCAAAGCATGACTGAATCTGCTCCCCGAGCATTACACACAGCTGAAATTCCTGTGAGTATACAGATATTATGAAGGGAGCACACTTCCCATTTGGATACAACATCCAGTGGGCTGCTTTGTTACCAAGAAAACCTCTCATTACTGAACAAGGCTTCACTTACACCTGTGAGAGCTCCTCGATTCTCCCAGCAACACAGGAGCATGGAGAGCTGCAACATGCCTACCTCCAAAAGGTTAATTAGCAGTGAGCTGACACAGAAGGTTGGGGAAGGGCTTCATTCATGTTAAGTCTTCAAATACATTTTCTTTACATCTTTTTCCCATGTAATTGCACATATAGAGCAGATAACGCTCTTGTACCCAATTCACCTCACTGCAGAGTGAGGATGTAAACACTTTCTCCTCCTCCATAATCTCCTTGGAATCAAAGTTATTACCTGAAGAAACAGGTGCCCTGGGGAACAGTACTTGGTACAACAAATAACACCACAGTATTTACTTAAATACATTAAAATAGAAAGAAGGGAACAGAGTCAAAGACAAATCCAAGAAAAGCATCAGTCTGAATGCACAATACCTGTCTTCTCCAGCTCATGCTATGCAGTAAGCACCCACAGGGCAACACAACATCAATACACTGCATTGCAAGTCTCCAGGCTCTGTTTCGAGCTCCCATACTGAGAGAAATCAGTTGTTCCAAAGTAGATGCCATTTCCAGTCACTGTCCCAACACACAGACTTCCCTTCCCTTGCTGATTTGATCACATCTAAGACTGTATCCACAGCAGCAAAAGCATTGACAGTTCTCAGCAGGAGGTGCTAAAAGGGGCAGCAGAGGCACTGCTGGCTGCCAGGGATGCATGAGGCAAATGGGCACCTGGGAGAAACAAGCCTGCAAGCTCTAACTGCAGCCCAGCACCAGCTGAAGAGCACCTGAGCTCTGCTCCCTGTCCCAACAACACCACAGCATGGGCTTCCATCAAACCTCATTGATGTTTTTATAACTGGATTCTTTAAGAAAAGCCCTGTCTTGGAATAAGCTCTTAGAACTGCTTTAATTATGGAAGTTTCCTTCCCTTCTTGCTCTTCATAGCAGAGAGGCATTGCAGGGGGAAGAGGAGAATTGAAAGAAGATTTCCAATAAACCCATTCACCTTTATGGCCTCGAAATGGGAACCACTCTGCATATTTATCAGGCACATGTTGAGAGCACACAGGCACACACCTGCTGCTGCAGCACATAAATACCTGGAATGGAATTTAACAGCACTGATGGGCATTACCAGCAACACATGGGGTGCAGGGAGGAACAAACGGACACTAAACACAGCTTGTGAAGAGGAGAGCAGAACAAGGGTAAGTTGGAAGCCTGAGGGTATATGAAGAAAGCAGAAAGGTTCGGGGTTTGGTTTTCTCTATGAAACTCATTATTTGTTCTCATCTCTGCAATAAGGTAAATACTGAGAAAAAATAATAATAACAGGAGGGAAGGGAACTGAAGTTAATTTTCATGAGACAGAATATCCCTGAGTTGAGTGATAAATTACACAGCCCGTTTCTCACCTCCTTTATTCTTTAATGTGATTCAAATAATCAATTCAATTTAATCGCAGCAGCACTCGTTTCCCCACCCAGCTTTCTACTGTTTCAAGTTGAAGTGAACAAAGCACAGAATGACCTTAATTGCACATAACATGCTGATTCTGATTCCAACAAGAATAAAGTGATTGTACCATGAGGCATCATGTAATAAATATGATCAGAGACACAAAATCTCAAACACTCCAGCCCAGCTGCCTGCTCATGGCTCAAGCTTAAGCCACATCACCACCCCGGGCAACCCTCCATAAAGAAAGGAGCCCTGTGCGCAGCTCACGGTGCAGCTACCTAAAGCTTTGCTCACACACCTTCTTGATAAAATCAAGGCTGATAATGCACAGCAAAAAAGGTGGCAGGGTATTGTGCAGATGAGCTCACAACACAAAGCAGCAGTAAAACCCCCTGCCAATGCAGTCATACAGTCTTAATGAAGAAGTCCCCAAACTTCTGTCCAGTTCTGGTTGCTGATAGACTTCCCCCACCTCTAAGCAAGGCACAAAAACATAAAGTACTATTATCAAAAACAAAAATCAAGCTTTCAGAAGGTTATTAATTGCACTACAGCAGAAAGGTCATCCACAGAACTCTACATCAGCCCTCTTGGAGATCCAACATTAAAGGAAGAGTAATTACCTGATCCCATACTCCTTCCTGCCATGGGACCTTTTGTTGTTCTGTGCGAAAGATGGATGGTACTCACTGAATGAGCAGCTATTCAATATTTTGTTTTAATCTTATTGTTAGCTGCATGACCCCATGCATTATTTACTGCACGGTATGCAAACTGATCTCCACAGAGAGAATTATTAATTTCCTCTTGGATTTCTCTACAGCTATAGAATTTCTATTCCTTCACAACCATGCACGCACACACACTCAGCAATGCCCCACAGCTCCTTCTTTGGCTGCTCCTGCTTCAGGGACTCACAGATTAAGGGAAGATAGCATTAATTCTGTATCTTCCCCTGTGAAGCACCCAGGGCTTTTCAGCATCGCCTGGAACTTGTACCAGCCTCACTGATGGGTAAGAGCACCACTGATTTCAGCTGTAGCTGTGGGTTCTTAAGCTCTATAGATATCAAATCCAGAGTATACCAGAGTATAAGAATCATGTCCCACCAGGGTCAGAGCCAACAGCCAGCTACCAAAGCTGAGCTTTGAGAAAGTTATCCAGAGTCACTGGAGAGAATTTGGGAGGGGTACATGATAGACAGCAGTCAATTATTTTGCCCTGCCTCAATTAAAAGCAAAAGGGCTTCACCATTTCCTTTGGGACACAACTCTACAGCCTCACAGACCTGCAATAAGACTCTCCTAATGCTTAAAGTAAATCACACTCTCGTTTCAGATCTCATTCTATTACCCTTGGCACACATTAAGTAACTCTCCCTTCCTCCTCCTCTCCTCCAAAGGTGCTCCCCGTCACAGCTCAGTTCTCAGCAGCAGATTAAATATATTTAGGTCTCACACCTGAGCCTTGTACTGAGGGATGTGGTTTAGTGGAGAAATACTGGTAGTATGTGGATGGTTGGACTGGATGATCACTGAGGTCTCTTCCAACATTGGTGATTCTACGTATGTTCTAAAAGGGAATAAGTTGTTGGACATTTCCAGCTCCTTGTAACAGTTTGTCACCCTTAAGAATAAGATCATGCCCAGGGTGTATTCAAGGCAGGAAAAAATAAATCCCAAGCACTTAGCAAAGGCAGAATATCTGACCTGTTGCTTACGTAGATCATAATTTACTTCTTCCCAGAGTCATTTCAGTCACATAAAAATTACCATTAACTGTCAGCCCTCTCAGACTCCCAGCACTGCTCCCAGATTTCCCCCATCCAACTCAAAGTAACTCTGTATGAATTTACTCCAAAACCACATCACAGTATTGCAGAACTGCAGTTTCCCCAAGGTTCTGTCTCCAGTTCATAACTTTGAGAACTTGATGTTATTTCCCCACTTCGCCATCACTAAGAACAGCTTCCATAGGAACTGCTTCCAAGTTTTCCTTGATCTTTAATGAGGGGAAATGACTTTTCTTACTACAGGAGTAGCCACTGATACAGGCACAGGAGAAAAAGCCTCTTTAAAAACAGCTACAAATAGGAGTGATTTCATATGGGGAACTGCTGAGTGACCTTCAGCCAACAGCAGGACTTGGTTCCAGAGCATTACATCTCAGCCATTTGCAGAAATAAGTCTCTATTCTTCCTAGAAAAGCATCAAAGTGCAAGAGTAAAACAGACATCCAATGCAGCTCTACTCAGTATGCTAAGTATTGACAGTAAAAATGCAAAGAAATGTAAATAAGTACATTAGAAAACGTTACAAAGTTTGACATGCTGAAAAGCTTTGCAATAAAAGATGCAAAGCAGAGACTTGACTTTGAAAGGGTTGCTTCTGCTGGGTAGGTTCATCTAAGGACAATTAATTATACTTTCTTATCTTTGCAGGCTCTGGCCTTGGCAGTCTCCAGAGTTATCCCTGTGCCAACAGAGACAGCGGTTGTTTATTTCCAAGCTTTCCGCTTCTCTGAGTATTACAACCACGTGCTGATATCTGTTAGTATATAAACCACCTCCCGTTTTCAAACCACACAAATATAGTCGCTATTTCTCCAGGAGACCCTACTTGTAAATAAAGGCAATTCATCGGGAAGCTGAAACATCCCTTCTGCCATTGTAGAATGCGATAGTACGAATATGAATATTCAAAGCAGAAATTCCTTTGGAAGGTATACATGGGACTTCCTACATGGCTTACTGAAAGCTGGTATTTTGCACTAAATTACATGGACTTTTTTTCCTTCCAATTCACCTTAGAATGTTTGAACCCCGAACCGCTCATTTCAGAACAGCTGTTTTCCTTCAAATCGATTTCCAGATCACAGTCACAGAAACTTTTCAACCGGGTTTAGAATTAATGAAGATTTTTCTCCCCCCACAGAAATTAAACAGAGGGTCCAAGCCAGCCAGGCAGCATCTGAGCAGTCAGCTGCAGCCCTGGCAACAGCACTACGTGTGTGTTTGTGTGCAGGGGGAACAGGAGGGACCTGTCTGCGCTGCTGGCACACGGACAGGCCGGCGCTGCCTCCTTCCTCATCTCTCTTGCAGGAAACCCAGGCATCCTAAAGGGAATTAAGTCAGCACTGGCAACAAAGCCACCGACCCAAGAGCTGAATTTATCAGATGGAAGATGAACATCAGTCTTTGTTTGCTGCGTGCTCATTCTTTCTCATTACTAAAATAAGCAGCACACTGTACCATAAATACAGCGGCGCTCACAGGAAAAGATCTCTAAAGTATCAGTCAGACAGTAACAACAGGGGAAACTCACTGCTGTCATGTTATGGGCTCTTAAAATATTAAGTGATTGGCAGATGCAGCAGTGAAGCTCACACACTTCTCTAAGCAAACACAGAATGGTTTGTTAATAAATTCTAAGTGTTCTCATCAGCCTGGGTTGTGAAGAGAAACTCATCCAGTCTGAGAAAACACTACAGAGCAATTGAGGGAGGATAATAAAAAATATATATATATGCATCAGCTCGCGTTCTGGCCTAAGGGCCAACTCTTTAGAAACAACAAGCTCTCTTCCTAGCTGGCAATTAACTTGGGGAAAGGGAGAAGAAAGGCGACAGCACCAACAGCCACCCTCCCTCAGAACCTGCAAGCAGCAGCTAGTTGCTTAGCTTTTTCATGCCTGCTCCAACCCAAACCCATCCCAACAGGTTCCCTTTACCTTTCATGTCCCATTTCATGCTTCCTCCCTTCCTCTTCCCCCCACAACAACCCCATGTGGATCCACTGCCACCTCCCCAAGCAACCCCATCACTGATGTCTATCAGCAGCCACCATCACTGCTCCCATTTCTTCTCTGCTTTTACAGCTCAGAGATGAAAGCCTTCTTCAGGCTACAAAAAGAAGAGCTGTTCTGCTTCTGCAGCATGCGACACACGTGGCTCTTCAGTTATTTTGGAGTTGTTATACAGTAAAGCAAGTGCATTAAGTTTAAAAGAATAAAAAGGAGGGGAAAAGGACTTCAATACAAAGATGCTCACTAGGGGAGAGGATCTGACACTGATACAAACTGACAACTGCCCATCAAGTACACAGCAAGAAGGGAGATAAGCTCCTGAACATCCACCACAGGCAAGTCTTCCTGCCTACCATGGATGCATGCACATGCAGCCCTTGGAAACAGCCTGATTGGCATGGACAGCATTACAGGTAGCCCACACATGTTTATGCTGATGTTGTTCAGGCCTTGGGAACAAAGGAGTAAGATTTAAAACAGTAATCTTCCATCTACGCATTTGAAGTACCACCAAGACATGAAACGTTTCTACGAAAACCAACCGATTATGGTGCAAATACCATCAACAACTGCTTCTTTTAGGGCATTTAATTGACAAGTAAGGAAAGAATAATTTTTGGGCTGCCAGCATAAGGAAAGGACATACTGACAGAAACCTGTTTAGGAGAGAAGAGCCATCAAGTGCAGCAGCTCCCCATCTCGCTGACAAAGTGCTCTTATGCTTATCCGTAAGTACTGCTGCAATTCCAGCAAGTATTTCTGCAGGAAAAGAACCCCCTCCATAGCAGCCGAACTCCATCAATTCCCTTCTTCTCCTGACTTCAAGCCCTGCTTCTGCTGGGCAGTCACAGCCATGCACACTTACACCAAGAGACACTCGTACCATCCATCTTCATCACACTCTAAGTAAAGTTGCATGGCATGAATAGAATCCTCAGCATGGTGTTTTCATTAAAAAACAAAGTCTGCAAGCACTCCACACACAGCCGCTATTTACCTACTGAAAACCTCCCTTCCCACTTACAAAGGTCCATCCTCCATCACTAAGGAGCTGGCCTTTGAATTGATACTCAGGTAACAGAGATGCACTGATACAGGTCATTCAAGTAACACTGATAAATTCAGCAGTACCAGAGTCAGCAAAAGCACAATGTTTCAAGGTGAATAGCCCCAGTACAGTTCAAAGGCCTATTTCTGCTCAAGGAGGTAACAGCATTTTCTTCAGATTTGAAAGAGAAGGACTGATCCCCAGCATAAAAAAAAAAGTGGATGAACTCTGGATTAAAGTGCAGTTCTCTTCCTATTGTCATCCTTCACAGAGGACAAGCAGCAAGTCAGCCCTCCCAGCACAGCTGTGTGAGCACTGAGCCCAGAGCTGTTTTATGGCATCTTAGAAACTACTCAGGTTTCCCAACCACTCAACAAAATCACTACGTGGGATCCAAGCTGAGACGACAGCACTTACAGGTAACACTGGCAAGAAACATGGAGACTAATAGGAAGGACTTCTACAAGTTCACTGGCCAGAAAAGGGAGATTAAACAAAACAGACATCCCTGACCCACCAACAAATAAGACAGGAAAACTAGTGACAACTGACATGGAGAAGGATGGAATTTACACTAAAGTTAATACCCTTATGCGTGATAATGAGCTTGACTTCTGTAAGGCCTTAGACACGCTCTTTCTGTTGGAGATATATGGATCCAAAGGGTGGACTATTTGGTGGATAAGGAATTGGTTGGAAGGTTGCCGAGCAGAGAGTGGTGGTCAATGGCTTTATATGTCCAGGTGCAGCCCAGTGATGAGTGGTGGCACCAAGGGCCCATTCTGGGATTAATACTCTGTAACATTCTTATCAGTGGCATAGTCAGTGGGATCAAGTATATACTCAGCAGGCTGGCAGACAACACCAAGCTGAGTAGTGCAGTTAATGTAAGAAGGAAGGGATGCCATCCAGAGCAACCTAAACAAGCCCCAAAGGTGGGCTCATGCAAACCAAATAAGATTCAAAAAGGGCAAATACAAGGAGTTCAACTTATATCTGGGTTTTCCCTGATCCATGTACAGACAGGGAAAAGAACTCCTTGAGATTAGCCCTGCTAAGAAGGACTTTTGGTCCTGGTGAATTAAAAGCTTAACGTGAGCCAGCAGTGTGTGCTTGCAGCATGGAAGGCCAGCTGCATCCTGGGCTGCATCAGAGGGGCTGAGACTGGGTGGGATTTAAGGTTCCCTTCCAACCCAACCATCCTGTGATTATATGCTGTCACTTGCAGAACACACCATGCCCTCCCATCCAGGTTGCACAGCATCCAACATCTCTGAACCACAGTGTGATGGACAGAATGTATTTACCAGATATTAAAAAACAAGCGACTCTGATTAAATGATGTATGGTCTGATTAAGACACAGGAATGATCTCTTCTTCCATCAAGATAGATCATCTTTAGAGCTTGCAATAATGAATACTAGAAGCAATTGCACATTGGTTACAAATGTACAGCAGGTTAGGGCCAGGCTGTACAAAGCGTTTAATGATGTTGCAATAGTGAGCAAGCAACATCCAGGAGTAAGAGGTGACACAGGACTAAGGAGGTGACAGGTAAATAAATTGCATTTCCCCTCCAAAAAGCAAGTATCACTGCAATGATCCAATACCCAAGTGGTGCCAGACAGCACAAACAGGCAGCACAACATCAGAAGAAAAACAGGAGAACTCTAAAATTCAAGTGCCACCAGAAAAAAGCGACTCCTGTCCAAACACTGTGGTTTAAATGAGCCAAGTAATACAGGCCCGTAAAATGCTCAGAAATGCCATAAAATCCAAGTGCACCACATTCTCCTCAAAAATGAGAACACAGAAGCAAGCGGCATCAATCCAGGGGAGCTCGCTGGGACCAACCACCAGGTGACACAGGAGGCTCTGTGCATTGCAGCTTCCAGCAGTGACCTCCTCACACACTGATGGTCTTTAAGCTCTCTGCAAGGAGAGCCTCATCTACCAGCACATGTTTGAAACTCCACTGCACGTCGTGTCTGTGCATTACAAGACACTTGGGAAACGCTCCTAAGCAGTCTCCATACTAAATTAAGAAGCATCTCTCTAAAGGATGCATGCTTATAAATACACACACTCCTGCTGCTCTTCACCCAAGTACCTTAAATTTTATGAATGCCAGCTAAGCTTCAAGCATCCCCTATAGTGAAACAGGTGAGCAGTGCCCTTACTGCTCCCAAGGGCCAGCAAACCCACCCATGCCCCAGCACACCTCAGCAGCTGAGTTTCCCCACACCTCTCTGTCAGGTCTGCACACTGACAAAGTATTTCAGCTCAGGAGTTAACATTCCACACCTCTGTTTTATGTTCAAAGAACCCATCGATATATATTAGTTTATTCCCATTTATAAAACTATAACGGATGATAACGGAAGCATAACCACCATTATGATGAATAACAAGCTTTAAAAAAGCCACTAAACACACAGAGAATGAGAGAGACGCTAATCCTGTGCTGAAAGCTATTCAGGGGGATTGTCAGCACAGTGCTGAACTGATCAGTTTATTTCTTTTTTTCCTGTCCCTACTTAACTGGATTTTATATACAGCAGTAGATGCTCCCATAAGAAACAGCCCCCAATTGCAGCTGTTTTTTGGGAGGTTCACGAAGCCTCAGACCTACATCTTTACTACTCCACAGGTTTCTATGGCAACAGATGGCAGTGCCTTTGAAAAAAAAAAAATACTATTATATTCTTTTAGAATAAGTATCCCAAATCATTCCTGTAATATTACTGAGAGCTGGAGCACGTGGGCCTGCACGGAGAATTAGAAGCTCTATGGAAGTACAATTAAATGAGAACGGCAGAGCCGAGGGACTCTCAGAAGGGTAGAGGGAAAGAGGGGCTCCACATCTGTAGAATAAGAACTGGGAGCCACAAACCTCCGTATACAGCAACCTTCCACAGCTACTATAAGGGAGACAGCTTCGAGTCACCTTTTTAATATTAATTATTTATTAGAAAACAAATCAAAGCAGCCAGGGACAGAAAATAAAGTTGAATTGTAGCAGGAACAGCTCCCCGGTGAGAGTGAAAAATGATTATTGAGTTAAATGGCTGCATTGTTAACAATTGCCACACTGAGTAGCTTACTCGGAAAGATCCATTTTTCACTGCCAATTTACCGACAGAGAAATCCACGACTCAATTAACTCCAGGGAAATGAATTCATTTCACACACACATCCCCCCCCCACCCCAAGCCCTCAATCCTTCCAGCTCAGTCCTTCACCCCCATCTCCTTCTCCCTTTGATCCCCAGACAAACTGTGTATCACGAACCATCCAGCACCATAACTTTGTGATGGGCAGCAGCCTGAAAGCAAACAGGCACAGCTCAGTGCCAGGGAGCAATCCAACAGATAAACGAGCAGAAAATATATCAATAAAGACATAAAAGAATGACATTGACAGCAGGAGATGACCAAGCATCCTGATGGCCAGGGGAACAGCCCCAGCACAAACCTACTGGACAGTCCCCCCCAGGTGCCTTTCACAGCTGCAGATTAACTTTAATGTCCATGCGCTCCACTTTTTGATGTTAAAAAACACATGAAGGGCTGTAGTGAAGCACACAGCAACCAGCAGGATCTGCCTTGTAGAGGGAGAAGAGCTGCACATGTGCTTTTGGGAGAACATCCTGCTGTAGAAGTGCCTTCGTTTCTGAGCTCATACAGAATCAGCAGTCACTGGAATTACCTGCTGTTACTTCAGACAGTCACAGAATCACCAAGGATGGAAAAGACCTTTAAGATCACCCAGTCCAAACCGTCCCAGCTTCCACTGGTTATTCCCCCACTAAACCACATCCCTCAGCACATCTACACATTGCCTGTTCTATAGGGAAACAAGAGGAAATGAAGTAGCAGCCAGCCCCAGAGCTGCCCAAAAGTTCAGCACCCAGAAACACACGTTTGGTGGTGAGCACAGAGCTCACACACAACCCAAAGCGACTGCTGGGGGAGCTTATAAATAGAACACAGAAATTACATAAGGAAATAAATGTCAGCCTGCTCCCTTCGTACAAAGCCGCACACTCCAAATAGGAGGCAGCCAGCAGCCTGCTGTAGGGTGGCGGTATCTCCAGTTTCACATGCTGGGGATAATGGAAAGGAGCAGGTATGAATTTAACGCCGTTCCACCCTGACTCGTGGCTGTGCTGTTTGTTAATACAACTGTTAAGTCGGGAAATAAACGAGAAGAACACCAGCTCCTCTCACCCAATGGGTTCCCAACTTCTCTCTCCATGGGTTTCGGGATGTCCGACCGGCGGCTGCCGAGCAACACGCCGGGCTTCGGAACTCAATCACAGCGAGACGGCAGCACCGACAGCCCATAGTTATGGGCACAGCACCACCCGATGGGCGATGCGGGAACGCGCCGTGCGGGCACCGCAAGCCCCGACGAAGTGTAAGAGGCGAAGTGAGACCGGGCAACTTTCAGCATCTTCTTTCTCCCCACTAAACTCCCAGAGATGTGGACAGGACCCGCAGCGTAAGGGGAGGAAGGTCGCCTTTGAGTTCACTACACACACAGCCCCGACAACAAGAAGAGCAGCCCCTCCTGCTCTGAGCAGCGAAGAGCACACGGAGATGGGAGGTGAAACGCTGTGTTAATGGTTAGGAAACCCCAGGGTCACTCACTATTCCTGCAAAACCAACACCGAAAGCCAAACATACCGTGGCTTTCTGAATATAAGGTTTAACCACATGCTTCCATTGAGTTCACACGTGCTTAGCTCGTATTATATGGGCATTTCTCTCATTTTTAAGCATTTCCTGCCCCTAAAAAGTTCACCGCTTTCACAGAAAAGCTTCTTTCTAAGCACCTGGCTCAGTGACTCATCAGAAGGCGCAGATCTCACCCCCAAGTGTATCACCCACAAGTGATACAATACACACTGAGAACCCAGAAACACCTTTGGAAGAGGAAGGACAGAAACAGCCCCCCACGTATCACTCGGGGAAGAAGCTCCCTAACTGGGTTAGACTTCCCGGCTTCCTATTAACTGCGGCTATGTGCAGTTGCCTAGCAATGTCAACACGATGCCGTGGTTTTGCCAAAGCACAGATGGATTACAGCATCCCCTCTGCCGAGCTGGGGGCTCAGTGTCTACCCAGCCCTCCCAGTGCCAAACTTTTCCAGCCGTGCTTCAAAGGTATTATTTAAAGGCATACATAGTGCTGGCTGCACACTCAGCATCTGCTGCTCTGCGAGTTAATTCTGTTTTAAAGGAGAGAAACAAAGTCATCAAGGCTCTCGGTCTTGAGAAAAACCTACCACGGTTTGAGAAGCTGAGGCAAGCTGCAGGAGTGGAACCCCATCTCCAGCACTAAGATTCATCACTATTAAGCAACAAGGGAATTTTCATTTCCTATAGAATCTCCCTGGTCTGCATACAATCAGAACTGGAAAAACTAAATGCATTAAGTCATTAAAAGGGAACGTTACAACTGTTTATTGTCCAGCGTTAAAGAGAAACTGCAGTTAGACTATTTCTTATTGAAATATCCGAGGGAAGAGCCAAAACTACGCACATCTTTCTTTCACCTACAAAATGGCACAAGAGGAGAAGCCTGCACCTGTCGTCTCGAAGCCATTCAAACTATGCCTAAAGGAACTTGTAGGAGGGGGAAATAGCAGGCTTCTATTAATGTACACATGCCAGGGAGCAAAGTATTCCTTAACACAGAACCACGGCGAGAATGACAGCTGGGAAGGAGCCAGCCCGAGCGGCTTCCCGAGGAAAGTTACTTGAGCAGCGAGACGAGAGAGGGGGAAAAAATTGTCCCCAACTCCTAGAAATAACGTGAAACGCTCCTCCGAGCTGAGGAGCAGGAAAGGCAGGAGACCCCCGGAGCTGCATCTCCTCCCGCAGCGACAGGTCGCGGTAAGGACTCCGAGTCCGGCGAGGAAGCAGCGATGCTCAGCCCTCTCCCAGCACAACTTCCCGAGCAGTCCCGACCCGCGGGCATCGCCGTGACCCCTCCCGGGCCGAACCGAGTTCCCCCTGCCCGCACCGTGCCGAGCTCGCTCGGGGCCGATCCGCCGCGGGGCTGCGATGGAGGCAGAGCTGAGGATGGAAGAGTTGAGACTGCTCGGGGTCGGCACTCCGCGAGAACCGGGGGCATAACCCTCTCCGCGCTCACCTGGGAAAGCCTGTCCGTCCGCCTCGTGCAAAAGCCGCAGGAAAAAGACGATCGCGGCGAAGCCGGTCATCCTTCCCCGGAGTCAGCGAGTTCACCGCCCGCTCTCCCCGCTGCCGCCGTGCCGCTGCCTCCCCGCCGCTCTCCCCCGCATCGGAGCTCGGGCGGCGGCCCCGGCAGCCGGAGCCGCGGTGCTGCTCGGCGGAGCCGCCGAGTGGCGGCGGGGAGCGGGGGGAGGCGGGCGGAAGGGACCCCCCCAGCGGCCGCGCCCGCGCAGAGCCGCCCCGCTGCCCCGCCGAGGGGCACAGCCCGGCTCCCCCCTTCCTTCGGATTAAAAGCCGTCCTCCGTCGCGCCTGGCGGTTTTTTCCCCCCCCCTCTCTTCTTTAAAATCCCGTTCCGAGCCCAGCTGCGCACACCACGATCTCCTATCGGTAGCGGCTGAAGTACAGCATCGTGCCAGCAAATCTCAGGTTCCGTGCTCCTGCCCGCTCTCTTTTCTAGCGGGGATGGAGCGCCAATGCAGCGATCTGCGCTCAGCGGGGCCGGGGCAGAGCCGGGAGGAGGGACGGAGCGACCCTCTGCCGGGGGGGGGGGAAGCGGCGAGTGTTCGGGGTCCTTTGTCAGCAGCTCACTGGGCGGCTGCCTCTGAAAATAGTCATTTTCGTCATTATTCACTTTCGAGAGTTAACCGCTAAAGACCGAGTCGCACCACGTAGCGCCGCACACGGGCTGGGTGCGCAGGCTGACACCGTCTTGAGCGAGATAGTAAAATATCTATGCATATAAATCGCTTTTCATAGGCAACTTTACTACAAAAAAATCCATATGCTTATAAGCACAGAATCAGGACACATCAATATTGATCAGCCACCTGAGCTGGGATTTGCACAGGAAAGGGGAAGCTATGACCACCTCAACCCAGGATAAAATGAGTCTTTAATCATCAGCACAACAGGAGATTATCTGTGACAGCAGCTCAACTTCCCCAAGAAATTCCAGCGGTGCTACATATTCTTTTCCTCTGACTGCTTTAGGTTTAATAGAACTCTGTTACCACATTAAATTTAATACTGCCCTCAGTGTCACTTAATCTCCCCCCTCTTTGTGCTTCCTCTGGCACACAGAGCCCATTTCTCCCTCTGCTCCCAGTGCACGGTGGGTTCAGGGATGGGGTGAACAAGGTCAGCCCCCCCCATGTACCCCAAACCCATATTAGGGTGAGAGACCACCCTGTGCAGGGCTGTAGCACACCGCAATGGGATGGGGCACTGGGAAGCAAAGCACTCATCTGGTGGCCCCTCCAAAACAGGTAGAGGAGACTCCTCTGATGAGGTTTTAGCACCACAGCATCAAGGTTCACAATTGGAAGTCACTGTTGAACTTCACACTGCATGCCTTGTTTTGTCAAGCACAGACACTACACCAGCCAAGCATCACCTAATGGAGGTAACTGCAATTTGCTGCTGGTATCCAGCTGCTGCCCCCAGGAGTTGCACTGCTGGAAGCAAAGACAACAACACAGCAACACGGGTAACAATGAGCCCTGGTTTGCCCTGTTGCCCACAACAGCATCCCAGACTTTCAGTTTCTTATCCAACTGCATAAAACTATTTCCAACAGTACAACCTTCCTCCATAGACCCAAGCAAAAGATTTCCAAAGAGATTAAATTCCTCTTTCAAAAGACAAGGTAGTTCTGCAGAATAAGTTACTCATCCTCAGTGCAAAAGGAGAGAAACAGTCCCTTCCTCAATGTCACAGCCATATGGCACCGTGACGCCATCAGCACACCTTGCTGATGGGGCAGGATCACCACACTGCAAACCTGGTGACACCAGAGAGCAGACAGCAGCAAAGTCCAGGACAGAGCACAGCACAGTAATTGAAGCTGCCCCACTATGGCACTTGTGTCCAAGTTCTTCCCTCCTCTGCCTGTAAGCCTATAGGAACAGTTCCTCTATGACAAGCACTCTGGAAATAAAGTGTTGAAGGAATTGCCATTATTTAAAAATAGATACAGAGCTGAGGTTCACTGATACTGAGCAGCTCCATCCAGAGATGAGTGTAAGAGAAGGTCTGAGCACTGTGCTCAAAACCAAAGTCTCTGCCAGCCCAAAAAACAAAGCCTTCCAGCCAAGGAAATGCAGTCCTTTCTGTAGGTGTCAGCATCACTTCAAGAATTATGGCATGCCACTATCTTTTGCTGAGTAAAGGGACAATCACATAAACAAGGATACAACTAGAAGCATAATGTGAAAGCAGAGAACATGATGGCAAGGAGACAGAAAACATCACCATCCAAGCAGTCTAAGTCACAGAAACAATCCAGCCAGTAAAGCATGAGCAGGAAGAAACTGCAGAGAATCCTGCATCAACACAAAGTGCTCAGACAAGAAAAACACACAAGTTGGTGGGAGACACTCTGAAGAAACAAGGTTAGAGCTGAACAACACAGCTAAAAATCACAGCAAATATGTTCTAATGGAAATACGCAGATCAAAAACCTTACCAGAATTGTTCAATAAAAAGCAGGTCATGATCAGGTCAGTATTGAAATCATGACTTCACTAAAACAACTGATAAAATGACACCAAATCCAGCACTACCACCAAAGAAATACACAGCGAGACTCTGCCCTAAAAAGAAAGGTAACAGAGCAACAGGCTGCAGGCAGGGACTGCAAAGACACAGGTTAACAGCAAGGCTCTGTCAGAGTCTGATCAAGTTTAACTTTTTTATATAAATACCCCTGGTTGTCTCCTAATGAAATATACTGATGGCACAAAGTCAATAGGCATCACTAATACAAGGATTGAGAGCAGTGACAGAGGATCGGATGCATAGAGAAGGGATGAAATCCAGCCATAACAAGTTGCACTACTGCAGCTCAGCAATGAGAAAACACACTGCAGACCAGGAACACTAAAACAGACACACTCAGTGCAGCAGATTTTACAGCCAGGGAAAGCCCTGAGCTTCAAACGGGGCTATGAAGTGTGGTTCAGTGCTCAGTGAGGAGCAGGGTACGTTGAGCACCAGCACTGAGCAGCACTAACACATACACAAGCTGTGGCCTCTGCAGCTATTGCAAGGAATTAAAGCCCACTAAGTGGTCTCACACTAACTCTGAGCTCACATCCTATACGTTACCACGTCAAATTAGCAAAAGAGGAGCTGTACATTAATTCCATTCTGCTGCTTATTGTCTCACCGTTGCTAATGATTCAGAGCAAGGTCTTAAAACAAGGGGGAAAAATGAAAAGGAGGAAATCATTGCCATGAGTTCCAAAGTTTGCTCCAGCCTGTTGCTCGGGGCTCATTGTCTGCACGGAACCTCTCCCTCACTGTGACAGACAAGGAAATGTAACGTTTGCTTTGACTCAGCCCGTACCGTTTGCCCCTGGAAATCAAAGTGCTGAACGACTGAAAGCGCTGTCAAAACGCGACGCTAAATGCATTGAACCCCCGAGAAAAATCTATCCGGAAAATCAGCTCATGAACCAGAATGAATACATTCGGTTTTGAAACATTTAACCACCGGCTTAGTCTGCAAACAGCCCAGCCTGATGCGGGTTGGAAATAGGAGCGTGCTTAAGGAGCATCCTTATTGCAGCGAGTCGATTCAGGCACGGCCAGGCTGCTGCTGCCCCCCATAGACAGCACAGCTCCTACGGGGAACGGAACGCTCCACAACCACGTGCTGCTTTAGGGGTAGGAAAAACCATCTTCTCGCAGCTCTGTGTGCTCCTTCAGTAGTGCACAGGGCACAAAACACGACTGCAGCTCCCTGAAATGTTGCAGTTATGAGATCCCAGGGGAGCTCTGCTCTACACCTGCAGCACCACTCCCCCATCAGTGCATAAATCCTCACCTGCCTTTGCAAACTTTGTCACACATTGCAAGCAGCACTGATCCAATTTGGTGAACTTTTTCCTCCCCTGAAGCACATATTATAATATATATATATATATATATATGCACACACACCACTTTCACTTCTCATTACAGAACTACCTATGATGCGCCATATCCCTTGCATGTCAGCAGATGAGAGCAGCAAGCAAAGCTTCTCAAGCTGCTCCTTGAGCTCTCAGAGTTGGCACTTGCTCCTGTTCTGCCATGTACATTAGGGTCTAGAGCGTGCTCTGTTCAGTTGTCATTGTCACAGGTGGGTGGAGAGGTGTTAGAGGCAGCACCACACCTTGTGCTGTTCTGGCACCATATGCACTTAGACCCATCTGTCCTCCCAGTCTAAACAAGTTTTGACTCCAGCACCGGCTTCAACTCTCCTATTACACACAAACCATCCACCCTATGGAAAAAGGAACCCATACAGAGCTACACACCTCCCTACTGCAGCTAACAGCAGGCTGAGCTCCTTAAATCAGGAAGGACACCTCTGCCCCACTGCCATTGCTTGCGGCCTCACATTACCTCCTCTGCTTGTCCTCCCTACAGACAACCAGGTGAGCACAACTGTCTTTTTAAATCAGGTTACACGATAGAACCACTCGCTGATCTCAGCCACATTAGCACTGACATCTCACACCTCAGTTTCTCCCTTTCTGAATAGGCAAAGCTAACTGCCCGTGTTCCATGATGCAGAAATACAAGCTCACCTTTACACCAACACACTGACACTTTCCAGGAAATGCCAGAGCAGCCTGGATGCAGCAGTTTATCTTGACAAAGCCATATCAAGGGAAAGCAGCATGTTAAATAACACGGGCAGACAAGCAGCAGCACTGAGCAGCCCAAAAATGCCACACAGCCCAACAGCTCCTCCCCCAGTCACCAAGAATGTTCAACTTTAACACTGACCTTTAATTTATTAAATAGTGAGACCCAGAGCTTTGGTGCATAGGTGTGCTCCAAATTGAAGTGCCTTTGCAGATTATACATGGTGTTTTAGGTCTGTAGCTCCAAAACTCAGAGATAAATATCACCAAAGGCAGCAGTAATGCAGAGCATTTTGTTTCCCTGCAGCTTCCTGCCGCCTTTGCTGCAGCACCTGGGCAGTGCAGGCTGCTGACAGCACAATGTGGGATCCCAGATAGGGAGAGGGGAAATTCCCTCTGGAAAACACCTGCATGTGCTCAGGGGGGAGGAAGCTCCTGGCACATAGGTCTAGAAAAGTCAGCCCCAGCCCAAAGGGAACCCATCAGCAGCACAGCAAGGGGACTGCAGAGCAAAGGGAATAGAGATGCTTTCCTAAGCACCCAGGATAGATGCTGCACGCCTGCAGGAAGCCACTGTGTTTGCTGAAAGCAAACCTGAAGGACAAGGCTGACCCTGAAGTCAGCAGGGAGAGGTTTCCCTTTGTTTTTACTCTGCATTTTCCAGATCATCAACTTCTCACTATTTTAGAAAGTTTGTTACTCCAGCAGTGCTTGCATAGTGAAGAACCAAGAGGGATGTTAGTGTCATTACTGCCATCTTCTGACTCAGCAGTACCTTGAGCATCCTCACTTGCTTGTGCTATGTTCCAAATACCAATCCTCAACACAGCTCGATTTTCTGACTGAAAAAACTTCAAGTTACACTTGATACCAAGTTTTATTTTACCCCATCAAAACTGGGATCTAGATTACCTAGGGCTCATCAGCACATGGCTACACGTATCCTACAGTTTTCCTGAGGACTCTGCTATTAAATGGGGAAGCTGGAGCAGTTCTTCCAGGCAGGGGGACAGATTTGCTACTGACCTTCAGAAATAGATACCAAGTTTGTCAGCTGTAAGGAATGAAAGCCACACAGTTGCTTTCCAGTTGAAAACTACTTCTGGGCAGCTTCAGGAGCACACAGCAGCATCACTTCTCTATTAACAAGCATCTCTGCAATTTATGCTCAAGGTACCTCCAGGATCACTTAAATTCAGCAATGTGATCACATTGAGTTCAGATGCAGCTTTTCCACTTTTGGGAGCTTCCTCCCCCCAGATATAGTGTCAGAGCTCCTTTCTGCCTTGACAGAAGCAAACAACAGAACAAGGGTGATCACACGAGCACCCCAGACCCCATCACTCTTCCCCCTTACCCTAACTTCGTGCTTCAGCTTCTCATCTAACTACAACCAGTTCCTTCCTATTCTGTGTATAGGTGAAATTAAGCCATGCTCAGGAACCCATCTGTTGGAGACCACCACTACCCAGCTTAAGGAGCAGAAGGTAAAGAAGCCAGGTGAGATACTCTAGAAAAATGGAATAAAAACCCTTCCAAAACTTGGAAACCTTCTAGAATTCAATTCATTTTCGTCCCCAGTCCTGTGCTAACAAAGACGAGCTCCCATTTTCTCACTTTTTTAAATTTATAATCTTGGTTTCTCTCACCTTCCAATGCACTTTGTTCTGCACTTATTTCTATTTTTACTATCCCAAACAAATATATTTAGAACTGAACTCATTCGCTGCCACTACACAGTTAACTGTTTCCACAGCTCATCCCAACTGAAGCAATGATCATGAGCCTTGCTCTCTTCCTCTATAGGAGAGCTGGTGAGAGCAGCTATGATCACAGAGCAAAAGATTGGCTCCATGGAAGACTCCCTCCCTTTCTCTGCCACCTGCACATCAAGCCGTGGAGTGGGAAGCTCCAGATGACGCCAGGTTATGTGCAGGGGGGTGGGCTGGACAAAGCCATAGTGCCTGTTTTACTCCATTGCTCACCTACCCCTGGAAACAGAGACAACCCTGGCAGAGAAATAATCAGCACACAGTGCTTCGCGTAACAGGACAATGAGAAGCAACCACAGCAAAAGTCATCAATAATTACACTGAAGACTTCAAGAGGTGACAGGGCAACACACCCAACACTGACTCTTATGTCCCCCATTCACTGAGCATTCATGTTAACAGCTCTACAATCACACCGTGCTGCACCAAGCCAAACAGCTCCTTGCCAGCCAAGTAATTGATTAGCAAGAATATTATGTGCTTTTGTGGCCAAAGCGTATTAAACACTGAGAGGCTCAAGAAGAAATATGAGGGATAAGATTTGACTTATCCCAGCTCCCAGAGGCAAGTCTGTTGATAACACAGGCTTAATAAAACTAACATGCAGTATGTATGTATATTCCAGTTACAAGTTCTCCATCCCTTGTTTCTTTTATCCTTATTACCCCCTTGATTTTTAAGGCTAGAAGGAAAGAGAATCAATGGATAGAGCAGATACAAGTTCAGCTGAGCATCATTTCCCCCCCAGCATACCAACATAGTATGACAGATCACACTGCTGCTCCTCCACTTAATCCCAAGGAGCTTCAGAATCTCACCATGACAGCTCAAGATTCCACAAGGGATACAACATGAATTCCCAATTCAGCTAAAAAAAAATATCACTACTTCAGTTAATTGGTGAAGAACGAAGGTCGATGACCTAACAGTTCCAACTCATCAAGTTCCTATGAGCAAGGTTTGCCAGGATAGGACAGAGAAGCAGCAAATCCTCAGCACTTTACATGTGAACTTTTGGCAGGTTTTCAATTCCAAATTGCAGATATAAAAGCATTGTCTGTCACTATGTGGATTACATGGGTACTCCACAAAGTAACCAATAGGATGAGCATTACTGAAAGGGAAAACTTCAAAACAAAACCAGTTGTGTTCTGACTTATGATGATGAGCATCAACCCACAGCTCATCACAGACTGTTCTCTTATGGGCTGTACCTGAATGCTCTGAATCCACCTCGAGGAAAGATATAGGCAGCAAAGCCTCTCCTTCTGTACAACATGCTCAGTGCTAATCCCAGGAACACTGATGAATCATGACTAAAGGATCACATCCATTGTGTGCTCATTCAAGAAAGTGCATAAAAAACAGCATAAAGAGCTTTAGAATAGGCGCTCCAGTATTTCTCAGTGCATTACTCATGACACGCATCTAATACAAGCTGAAGACAAATTGATAAGCAAAACAGTAAAATACTTCTGTTTAGAATTTACTGCATCGCTGCAGCTTGGCATGAACTTTGTCAAGTATTTAGAAAATAGAACATCATTAAGATCGTAATTACTACATCTTCACCTCCTCTCCTTCAAAAAATACCCCCAGAATAAGTCAAATCAAGTAATCAGCAGGGTTCACCGGGGCCATATTTTCCTATGTACAGCACTGTGTCACAGTCATTGGAAGAGACAGAAACAGAATTACACAGCAGAGCATGATTAGTTTGGAAATCAAAGGAACAACTTCATGCCTACAGGATGCCAGTGAGGGGAAATGGAACAGCAGGAAACTTGAAATCCCACTTGCTCTCTTCAAGGCTAATCTGCTTCACCCACTATGGACATCACATCTCTTGGCACAGCCCATCTTAAAAAGCACACAATCCCAGATAAAGCCATAGATCAACTCAAGCGACAAGCCCCAGCTCCTCTCATCACCCACCAACCTCCCCTACCTGAGGGTGTGAGACCTTCCATAACAACCAGACCAGTGAGCACGGACTGACATCAGATATTGTACCTTACCCAGTAAAAGATCCCTATACTTTGAGGCTGCGCTGTTAGAAGCGCTGCCCGTTTCACATCAGTATGCGAACAAATTTGGCTTTGCAGCTTCCTAAATAATAAAGTGTTGTTGCCTCAGTAAGTGCTTGTAAAGCAATCAAGAACTGACACAATAACCAAATGTTTCACTAATAGTAATTATGACTCTTTGAAAAGGACATCTTATAACAGTAATTTATTTCCTACTTGAAAGCCAATCTCGCTAGTTATTAGACATTCCCCATGCTATCACTATCAGTAAATTATTAAACAGCTGACCAGGCTTTGTTTTTTAAATAATTCTCTTATGAAGCTCCCTGATATATTTACCATGAATACTGAATGATTCTGAGGCCTCTAAGGACACATGAATGATTTCTATTTACTACCTTTAGCAAAAAGCCTGTGTAATTAGCAGCAGGAATTTCTCTTGAATCACAGCTACTGGTGATATTTCCAGTTCACTTACATACGGTCTCAAAAAGGGGGGGGGGGGGGGAAAAAGAACAAAAGCTTTAAGCTTTTGATGGAGAAAACATTTCAGCCTGGGAAGTCACTAAGTGGCTGCGCACTCAAAGACGTGTGAAGAATCAGTCCCCTACCGGGAACATGGCAAGGATCTCTGTACTAGAAAGCATCAGCCCTACCCCCTAACAGAGGAAAGAATTTTATTGAGTTCTCTATAAAAGCATCTAACCTCATTTCCAGCCCTCCTGCTACTAGGCTGTACAGCTATCATACTCCCACTCAAATTAAGAACACAAATTCCTCTGGTTATGTGCATGATCTATAGGCATACCTATAGGATTTTTCCCCCCCAAGCTTCTTTCAGCCATCATCCTTTCAATACACACTCAAGCACCCACTCTTCTAATGACTCCGCTGAACAAAGCAGCATTGTTATCTCCATTGCACAGATGTCACATGGACAGAGGGGTCAACCTCTCCACACAATGAAGAGGTACATAACAGAACTAGGATTAAAACCCCTAATTATTAGTGTTATTATAATGCAATCAGCATCCTTTATGGCCCATAATAGCCAAACAAGAAAACATTAGAATAACATAGCAAACACTCTTAGCTCTTTCACCAGAAGCACAGCTTCCAGTCAGCACAAGATACACAGAAATGGTGCAATTCTTTGTTTAAAGCAGCCACAAGCAGATAGGCTTGCCACATGTCGGAGCCATTTCACATTACAGAAGCATACAGCAATCCCACCACTCTCTGAGAGCATCTCACTGCAGATTTGATGCTTGGAGTCCCTTCGCTTGCTCCTGGTTGGCTTTCAGTCCACACAGACCATCCACATCCAGCACATGCCGCGCATTGAGGCCATAAGCTGCAGGTAGGGAAGTTGGAGCTCCAGAAGTTGGGTTCTATTAACACACTGCAAGAGCTCCATTCAGACATGCCCACTTTTGACATCTCACAGAACACAAATCATTTTGTGATCTCTTCAAGCAACATTCACACAGTGGAATCAAAGAGAACTCAAGAGGTGAGAACTCTTCACAAGCATATTTACAAGTTAACGCTCGCAGACAGATTTGAGCATTCATCTCGTGTTTGCTGCACTGCTTCTATTCCTGTAAGCAGCCGTAGGCGATGCTGCAGTTGAAACCACTAAGAGTTGTGCACCCAGTACCTAGAAGCAAGAACTGCCTTTGAGTTCAGCTGTAAGACCAAGCTCAGATTGGATGCTTCAATAGAAAGTACTGTCCTCAGTAGTGTTCATGTTATCTCTGACTCGAGGAGCAAGCCTACAAAACCAACTTTATAAGCCATCACACAAAGAAAGTGAAAACAAGGCTCAGCTGTGCTCAAGTCAAGGCCTCAAAAAAACCCACAGACAAATCTTGACATGAGACTTAAAGCTTTTTTTTTTTTTTCCCTAAGCAAGGCAATAATAAAAAATTCAAGCTTCCATAAATCAAATTCCTCTTGGTGTAACACAACCAAGTTGTGCTATGCTAGGAAAAAATTTGGCCTAGAAATTCTGAAGCTGAATGTTCTAGTTCAGCACTTAATATTTTGGTAGCTGCGGTAATTGCTTTCTGTTGGAGCCAGAAATAAACCTGTTAAGTGTGCAGTAAAAGCAATACCATGACAAGTGAAATCATAAAAGCACAACTTCCGAAGTCAGAGTAATCAGAGCAATCTCTGAAGCATTTTGCTAACGAATTGTAATACGCATACAAGCAGCTTCCCCATTAGGAAAAAGGGATTCCCTTTGTCATCCACTTCACGGACCCAACGCTATGAAAAGGAAAGAACAACCAGATTTCAGTTACATCATCCTGTACTTTTACAAACATTACACTCTCCATTGCAGGCCTCTCCAAGGCCCTCCCAGAGTACTATAATAGTATTTAAGACTCCCCTTCCATAACAAACCATTCTCAGTCTTAAGGCTGAACAAGCCAAAGGTAACGTTTTACTGCCCATGCCACACAGCCTGTAGAAGGCAGAAGGCTTCTCAGCTCTCCTTCCCTGCACAGGTGAACTGATAGGAATTTAGAAAACAGAGGGCAAACCCACAGCACAAAACAAGGTTTATGTAATACTGTTGGTTCCACTGCTAACAGCAGGTGAAATACCCCTAACGATGACAGGTAGTAAAGCTCTGGTCACCTGCCATACACAGCATCTTCCTTCCCCATTCACACACACCCTGAAGATGGGGCATGCAGAACACAGTGATGATCCATCCCCACCTCACCCTAACAGATCACAGAGCTTCTGTGCTCCCTGCAGTTCAGTGATACACAACTGATTGCTCAACACCAGGAAGGAACCATTTGTAGAAGTGGATTGTTACGATTTCCATAGTGATACCAGAGCCAGTTTTGCTCTGAAAGTCAACAGCACTTAAGCACATACTCGTGACATTTAGGAAAAAAAAGATATTAGGCTGGGAGTTCAGAGAGACTCAGAGGTAACATTTCAGCATCCTCCAAATCCCAGAGAAAGTTAAAACTAATTCCCACAGGTGGCATTAAAAAGAAGACATTCCTTTCAAGTTGATTTGCTCTAAAATCATGATTTAAAAGTAGTATCGGGCATCAGAATTAGCGACTAGATAATAGTCAGCTATCACATACAATAGGTCAATACATAGCATTGCTATGATAGCCAGTTTTTTCCTTCCTGATTGAGCAGTTTTATCATCACCACCTCATCAGACCATTAACATGGAACCAACATTCATCTCAGCATGAAGAGGGAGTGGAAATCCATCTTCCTACAGCTAAAATCCAGAGAAAGAGGTTCAAAACAAAGCAAAGCATCTGTAAATGAACAGAGAAGGGTCAATATATGTTAGTAAAATACACAGTATAGAATAACAGAGTGAAGAACTCATGGCAGAAGGGCTGAGCATGACAAAGTTGTTCAAACACATAATGAGATTTTATCATCGGCATAGACAGACTACTGCATGAGAAGGGTAAAATTATTCATAACAACAGAAAAGCTCAATAAATATTTCTGGTTTACATTTAGAAAGAAACAGGAGAATATACTTGTATCACTTCAGAAAGATGAAGTGCTTCATGCTGCAGTTGCAATCAAGAGCAACTGCAAAGATAACAACGGGAACTTATGAAAACACCCTGGGGCATGTTTGATGCCCTGGTACTAATTTTAATACATCTCCAAAGGCTGATAACATCATGCCAATATCCATGTAAGGCAAGCAAAATGACTCAGCTCTGCAAAAACTGATTAACTGATGACACCAAGCTGAGGTGCAACTGATACAAGTGATGTCATGCAGTGAGCCCTGGACAAGACTAGAAGGTGGGTGCATGGGAACCTACTGAGGATCAACAGGGCCAAGAACAAAGTGCCCATCACTCATCCCCTCCCACGCCTTGGTCAGAGATGCCCCAGGCTTTAGAAGAGACAAGGAGAAAAATGCATGGAGAGTAGCTCTGTGGAGAAGAACATGGGGTTCAGATGGACAAAAGCCAGGCAGTGGCCTGCAGTGCACGCTTGCAGCCTGGAAGGTCAACTGCATCCTGGGCTGCATCAGCAGGGGGTGGCAGCAGGCAGGGAGGGGATAGTCCCCTTCTGCTCTGCCCCCCATCCCACCTGCAGCACTGCATCCAGGCCTGGGGACACAGCACAAGGACATGGAGCTGTTGGAGCGCATCCATAGTGGAGCCATGAGGATGCTCAGAGAGCAGCAAAGTCAGGCTGATGGATCTGGAGGTGTTCAGCCTGGAAGAGAGAAAGCTGTGGGGAAACATCATTGTAGCCCTCCTATACTTGAAAGGAGCTGATAAACAGGAGGGGAGTGGCATTTCACACTGCAATAGCAACAGGGCAAGGGGGGGAAATAGTTTTACAATAAAAGATGGGAGATTCAGGGTAGATTTATTTAGAAGGCAGCAAGACCTTGGCACTGTGGCCCAGAGCTGTGGCTGCCGCAGGCCATGGATGGGCTATGAGTCACCTAAGCTGGGGGGCAGCCAGCACAAGGCAGGGGTGAGGCTGGGGTCTGTAAAGTACCTTCCAACCCAACCATTCTCCGGTCTTTGGCAAAAAAGAAAATTGAGCCCAACTGCTTAACTGAAGGAGGGTTATTGATCCAGGAATTTACAGAAAACTGGGCTAATTTCCACTCAGAGTTGGCCTTGATGAATGTGATATATTCCAAATGTTAAGCTATTTGTTTTATTGACACATCATTCTAACCACAGAATTCATACCATAAGCTATAAGGAGCACAGAACACAGAGTAAGCAGGAGGAAGTTGATAGCTCTCAAAACAAACGTGATCCAGGAAACTGATCAAGTTTGTTTGTAATGCATTTCACCAGCAGCAAACAGCAAGTATATCCAAACAGTGCCATGTTGATCAATAAAATGGGATAAACCCAAATGCATCCGTAGGAAGTGTTTGAAGAAATGGAAAATGATGATGGGAAGGCCAGTCATGTGAAGGAGCCTGGAGAGCTTTATACTCATTCTCATACAATACTACTGTATTACTACTCTACAATAAGCATTAGCACTTGTAGAATGGAGGAGATATCCTGTTCAGGAAAGCAATCAATGGATTTACGGGCCATATTGACCACTAACAGAACTAGTAACAAAAAACAACGCAAGCAATTTTAAAGCAACAAGGCTTTTTAGGATGTATGGGAACAGGAACAGCAAGTATTAATAAATAAGCAAATCATCAACTACTTCCACCACAAACTAGGGCAGAGCAGACATTGTTACTGGAATGGTAGGAACTGATGTCTGCATTCTGGTAAGACACTGAAAAAATTGAGACAGCATGGAAAGTGTCAGAGCAATTGCTTTAAGCCAGAGGAGAGTGAGTCTCATGAAGGATAAGAAAGATCAGTCTCTTTATTTTATCAAAAAGATTGAAAGGGACTTGATTACAAGTGTGTCCGTGAGGATAAGATACCAGCGACTAAAGAGCTTCTTAATGTAATAGAGAAAGACATGACAAGAAGCCATCTCTGAAAGGCCAAACCAGAGGAGTTGGAAAACCCAGGGAGGGTTTGCTTTCCCCCCCACTCAATATCCAACTGCTATATAATAAGAAAAACCACACACATCATCCCCCCCTTGATAAAAATGTTACCTGGAAGTGCAAAATGGTTATTAGGGATGCAATCAAACTACTGAAAAGAGCAGGTACTTTCTCCCCCCCCCTTTTTCTGAATGGTATTTTTACTTTTCCACAGCATCTTCCATCTGAAGGACTCAGGGCACAGGGACACATGTTCACATACCTTCATCCTCCAAACTCTCGCTATTCAAAACAGGCCCAAAGATGATCACAGTATTACAAATACATTTCAGTAGAACACCAGGTGCATTTTACCAGAATTCAGTCTTGATCAATAATCCCTTCCTCTCAGCTCTCCAGAGCCATGCTGTACAACTGGGTTCTTAGCAAAGCTGTTAATATTAACAGCAGCAAACTGCACTGCTGAAGAACCTCACCATTCTCCCAATAGCTTTTCAGCCTTTCCTTGCAGAAGGGCTTCCTAGTCCTTCATCATGTCCAAGTATTGCCTCCATACACACCATCAGGACAAGGCTGATTCCAGTTACTCTGGGATTTTACATTTTAGACAAGATTACACTTGCAGCAAAGCTGCACTTTGAATGCAAGCCCCAACTGAAAGTCTTTTTGTACCTACAGTTGCACCGCAGTAGGCAAATAGAACAAAAGCTCCCTTAAAGCAGTTAATTTTTGAATTGAAAAGCACTCTGTAGGCTATTAAAGTTCAGCAAGGAGAAGGGCAGCTATTCATCAATAAACCACAGACAGCCCAACTTTCACTGAGCTCCTGAACTCCCACTCCAAGAGACTGCTGACATCCTCTGCTATGATGGATTTTGCTTCTCTTCCCAGGCAACCCCTGGGCTAACCAAGCAAGAGTCACTAAGAGACTTCAGCCTTCAAGGGGTGCAGAGAAACAGAGAGACTACAGTGTCCAAGTAAACCCAAGGAGCAAAGAGACAGAACTGCCTGTAGACTCCAGATGAGACCCTGTGGGTGCCCAGCAGAGCTGCTGCATATCATCAGCTGATAAGCTGCATTTCTGCTGTACCTTTACTTAGTTTCTCCTCCATATTAAAGCAGCTCAATAAGTAACCAGTTAAACTGACAGAACTTAAGAGCAAAAATAAATTGAAATAAAAATTACAAGGGTGTTTCAAATATATAGTACGTGCTATGGAATCATCCTGCATCCTTGAAAGTGTTCATTTAAATAAGCATTAAGATGAATGAGAAGATAAAACTTGATGCAACCCATCAACAGCTGGATGCTAGTATTCAGTCTCCATGAAAAAAGGCATTAGGCTCCACAGGCTCAGCTTGTTGGTCAGTGTTTTTAATGCTATCTTGACATAAAAGCCATCTAGTCTCCTCCTTTACCAAAACAAATAACGTAGTCAAGGAAGGTATTATTTAAAGAGGCACTGAATTACTTAGAACAGTTAAATTCAATAAGCATGAGGATTTCTGAAAGACAAGGAAAGAAGTCTCGATTTTAAAGTATCAGTAGAAAATGGTGATATTTCAAAAGATTTGATGTCTATATTAGAGATTTAGCGACATGAAGTTAGAAGAAACTGAAAGCTGCCTTAAAGTGACAAGGAAGGCAAACACAGCAGGCTGTCACTTGAGCTTTAAAGTCCCTTTTATCCAGGACAAGCAAGTGGCTGCTTTTGGGAAGAAACGAGCAGGGCACACCTCACACAGGATGTGCATCAGCCAATGGATGGCTACTGTACTCTAGTTACATAGTTAATTGTATAGTGTAATGAAGCTTATGCATGGTGACCATGACCCAATTCAGATCTACATGTGTATATCCAGTCTGCATACGTGGCAGTACCAAGAAATCAGCAGCCAGCCATGTGATATTTGAGATACATCCTCAACACCGTAGGCTCATATACACCAATAGGGGACACAGCTACAAGAACTACACGAGAGGTCCATCAGCACCATTGCTTCAGGCTAAATTACACTTGCAATGGCATTTGCGATATAAAGCACTAAAGAAGTACTTACATCTTCTGCTTTAATATTTGCCTTGCTTGACTTCAGAAGATGCAAAGAACACTCCAGCAGCACAGAACAGCCCGCATTAGTCAGGGTCTGGGCAATTAGCATCTTTAATAAAAACTGCTTGAGGATAAGGTATATTTGGAGGCCAAAAAAAATGTAAATTATCTAATTTTGATATGCTCGGGATTCAAAGCAAAGCTTCCTGCTGTCTTCAAAGCATCACTGAATGTCAGCAAGAGGAGAAAAGTATCACTGCATCTCCTGCTGCAACATACATTACCATCTACTCACTCATAAATGTCAATGTTATTTCACCATCTCATATTCCTCCTGTTTACCTGCCCCACCCTCCCCAAAAAAGCAGCTTTATTTATTACATGTGGTTGTGTGATTTCTCTGCTGCTGTGGATTTAAGTAAGCAGAGTCCTGTACAGTCTACAGTCCTGCCATACAATGGGAAGTGTGTGTACCTACACACTATATTAAAACAGAGCATCTGTAAAAAAGATGACTTTACATATGTAAGATTTACTCCCATTATAATATAAAAGAAAAAAATAGTGTTGTGTTTCCAACAGATAGCACCACTTACACCTGGCAATGTAAATCAAACCCATGGAATGACATTACAGGGACACTCGCTTTACACAACTGACAATAGTTGCAACGCTGGAGTCCCGCAACAGATGAGCGGGTAATGCATTCTGAGCTACAAGGCTTGGAAAACTTACTGAGTCTATTCCAGCTATTGAATTGTCATAAAGAGCTCTGTCAGATTGATGACATTCATCAGATCAGCCTGATCTAGCAACTTCACACATTACCCTTCCCCTTTCTACTGCTGGTAAAAGAGCGTGACTGGGGATGGAGAATATACAAGCACACAGATGGATGACACTCCTGAATTCCTCCCTCAATGTACCTCTAATTCCACCCTACCCAGGACTGAGGCACAGAAGACAGAAATAGGAATGCAACAGTGTTGTTCCTAGTGAGACATCCCCAGATATTGGTCTTGGGTGCTTAACCTGCTCTCTGGGAAGAGGAGGAAGGAACAATAAGAGAAGCACGATACATCACAGTGAGACAAAGATCACACCTTAGTTACCCCCCCAATGTACAGCCAGCTAGGAGAATAGGTTTATTGCAAAGGGAAGATCTGTTGGTCAGTAATGCTGCTCTGACACATTGATAAATGGCACTTTAAGGCAGATAAATTGGCAGCCCATTTTTAAGAGCACAAATCAATTGATTTGCCCACCGCCAAAGGGAAAGTGAGTAACAAGTTCAGAAGAACATGAAAAACCCATAAGTTATGGCTCACAGCCCCTGTGAGCAGCACCACTCCCACCCCCAAAAAACACTGCAACACCCCTCTGCTCATGGCTGGGAGCACCAGGCCTCATCACTACCACTGCTGAAGCCTCAAGGACACACAGGTGACAAGACCTCCCTTCCCCTAAATACTGACAGCTCACCACTAAGGAGAACTGCTCACTCAATAGCAAACATAGGATCTGGGGGCAGATCACAGCAAGGAGATGAAGTTGTTTGCTCAGCTCATCTTTCTTTTTCCAATATACCAAACCTCTGGCAACAAAACAGTAGCAGTAGCTGCATGCCACTATCAAGGCAGGCATTCAGCAGAGAAGCATGCTGCAAAACAGTGTGCAAGACTCCACACCTGCCATTTACAACCAGCAGTATCTTGGGCTGTGTAAGTGTGCATACACAGTGCCCAGTCGGTAACACCATGCACCACTTACAACCATGTTTTGTGATACAGAAGGTATCAGCCACAATTCAGACCTCTGGGAAGAGGGCATCTGTGTACACCTTGTTTGGCTCTAATGATTACCTGCAGAACACACAGTTTTTATTAAGCATCTTTCTGCTAACACATGGCAAGACAAGATACAAGTGGAGAGTGAAAGCTATCTACGCTTGTCTCAAAGGCCAAAACAGATTGAAATGTTTCCAGTTAGGGAAGTTCTACTTAACAAACTTTGTCATTTTGATTTTTCTTGTACACTTCACAGCGCTCTACATTTTGTGAGCTCTTATCTCCTCAGCCCAATGCCACAGGCTCCAGATCTGGAGCTCAGCCCAGATCCCATTTTAGTCATAGCAGATGAGGAAAAGGTCTCATGCAACAGCAGAGCTGAGAACTGCCACTTCCAACCCCTCAAGGCTTTGTGGGATCTTCTGGTTCACTAAGCAAATATAGGTCTCAGGGCATCCTGTAGTGCCACTGCCACTTTTCTCCATCATCCCTGATGTTAATCTGTCTGGGGAAGCCCCACTGAGGGACAGGACAGCAACACAACAAGCTTTGGCTGCTAACCAGAGAAAGGCAGCTCTGCAGCCAACAGGAACCTGGGGCCTGCTCCTTGCTCCCCACCAGCAGACAGGAGCAGGTGAGAATCATCTATTGCAAGAGCACAGGGTGCTGGTTCAGACACCAAACCTGCTGCCTTCTCATTATCTGCTTGGTGTGACCATCCTGTTTTCCATCACCTAATGCTCTGAGTGCAGATACAACCTTGGGTCTCAACAGGGTCTACTTGGCACTGTTCACTTTCAAGGCAGAATGTCTCAGAATCACAGAATGGCCTGGGTTGCAAAGGACCACAATGCTCATCCAGTTTCAACTCCCTGCTATGCACAGGGTCACCAACCACCAGACCAGAACGCCCAGAGCCGTATCCAGCCTGGCCTTGAATGCCTCCATTAACAGCTGGGTTAACCCATGCTGGGCCAGCCCTTCCTAACCAACCCCAAACAGCTAGAAGGCACATTCACTTCTGGCAAACAAGTCTGGGTTGCAGACCAACCTGCTCCTCCCTTCCTGCACTGCTGCTCTGGGAAGGCACCAAACCATGCGAGCAAGAGAGGGGACTGTGCTCATGCATGCAAGGAATTTCAGTCAGTGTAAATGTAAAGCTAACCATTGCCTAAGAAGCAACGGCACTTAGAATTTGCCTTGACATTTTCATTCACTCTTGTTAAAGACAGACAATGCCACCTCTTTAGGGCTAAGGAGAAAATACATACAGTACATTAGAGCCCATTTTATGCTTGGCACTTTAACACTGTAGCAATCATTGCACTTAAGGGCATACTATCAAGCAGTTTAATAGCCCAAATATTATTCATTCCCTGCTTTTCACAACCAGCTCTGTGCAAGACCACATACAGTGTTTACTGCCTAATGGGTCCCTCTGGGATGCTCTCAGATCTCTACACAGCTCCAAAGTTTATCTGATCAGCACAGCTCTTCCTTCCCACAGTTTGGTCTGCACCATGACCTCCAGCTTCCTCTTCCCCATGGAAGTCGCATCCTTCCCTAATTGAAGGCCTCTGTTCTACATTAGCACAGGTTTCTGCCACCGTGTTCGATCTGTCTGCTTATGAAGCAGCACTTTTGCCCTGGCCTACCCAAGCATTACTCCCTGGGCAGGCTGACACAAAGTCTATTGCATGATCCATTAGCCTTCAGTTCTGCTCCTCTCCTTATATGCTTTAATAATTCTAAATTAGGTAGATGTGACAAAATAATCCTTGGACTGATTCTTACCATTATAGTATTGAAAGACAGTAAAGATTTCATTGTTTGTTTTTTAAGAAAATAACACTGTTCAGCGTTTCAAAGGCAAAATGCAACCATTATTCTTGAGAGCAGCTCCACAATCCAGTTTATGGCTAACTGGCATCCTACCAAGTGACAATAAAAACAGTATGAAAGGAGTTTGGCAACCAGGTGCTCGTGTGTCAGGAACTATTTTTGTTTGGAAACATAAATACCAATACTCACAGGAGGACAGACATTTCAAAGGACCTGTGCTACCTATACACTAGGGTATATCACAGTTCTGACTGTGATATCATTAACCAATGAAGTGCATTACCACATGCACAAGGCAGCCAGCTCTACTGAGCACCTCACCACCACACTCCACACAACCACAACTGAACACAAAATCTACCCTGCAGCTACAAACCCAGCATCATTAACAACTACACCACAGCCTCCCTACCCTAAAGCATCCAGCACAGGTGGCAAAGGGAACAGCAGCACTTTGTTTGTCCCTTGGGTGCTCTGCCCTGTTCCTAATGGAACCAGGGTTACTCAGTGCACCTTCAGGCAGTTTTACAGATACTTCTAAAGCAGCACAGCTTGGAGAGCCAAGATCTAAACAAGGTAGGAGGCTTTCCCAGGGCAGGATTATTCACCATCTCTGCCTACTGCAAGGTTACTTTGATGTGCAGCATTTGTCACTGCCTGCTGCATTCATCCAGATAAATGGTTGGTACCACTTTGGTTTGCGCCACTTCTACATCATTCACAGTTGTCCTATGGGTTCACTTTGCATGCAGGCATCGCCTACCAAGGAACAAATGTCCCCATCTCTCTTCATTCCACCCAGAGAACAAACAGACACCAAGAAAAGAAGTGGCAGCACCTACATGCTGCACAGAAAATCCCTTAAATCAGTGTCATAGCCTTTTAAAGACAGATACCAACTCCTGTTCACAGCCATCATACACTGAAAATGCATGTCAGCAAGAAAGACCTACCTGGTGAACAAAGATTAAGGAGGAGAGACAAAACCAGGCAGTATCAACAGAGCTGAGAAATAACCCATCACAATGAGGAGCAGGACAAATCAGGAATCAGACCACTGGTGCTTAACAAGAGGGGGAGAGAAAAGGAAGATGAGAACCTCTGTTGTGGACAGATGTATTTAAGTCCTGGGTACAGAAGCACCAGCAGTTCAGCAGTGGCTGGGGTGATCAGTTACCCCTCAGCTGATGGTAGCACTGCTGCTGAGCTGCACTTCTATCTGACTGTAATTTCAAGAGAAGTCTTTCCAACTTCACACAGCTCTGGATGACTGCTGAGCAAAGCCTGGTTCTCCAGCAAGAAGCAAAGCTGCTGCTATGCCTTGCTTCTCCCCACTGTTATTGTAAACCAGCACAACCTCTCTAAGCAGCAGGGGCAGAGATCTGCTCAGTTCTCAACCACAGGAGTATTTGCAGCTGCCTGCAGCTCATCAAGAAGCCTGGGGGATGTTGTAATGACAGCAGGTTTGTACCAATTCTTGTTTCCTATTTAGAAACATGCAAGAGGTGACTTGGGAAAAAAAAAACAAAAAACAAAGTGCTTCAATTAGAAAAAAAAAATCCATCCATTTCCACCAAGATGAAACATTCCTTGTCAAGGTTCAGTTGTCCTCCTACAGCTGAAACAATCAACAGTTACACAAGAAACACTGAAGCACTGCCAAGCATATGCGTTTGGGGATTTTTGTTTGGTTTTCATATATATGTATATATATATATATACACACACACTGACACACATATATACAGAAAACTAGCTTTAGACAGTGCTGTGCTGCATCCTCCCTGCAGCAGGATGAGCTTCCTTTGCATGGAAGATGAGCGGATGCACTGCCCATCAGCACCCCAGCCCTATCAACCCAGATGCAGCACATACACAACTGCTCATAGACAGTCATAGCAACACTCCATCTAACTGCAGTCACAAGAGGACAGCTAAATGGGGCTGGGTTTGGGCAGCCCTTGCAGTCAACCCTTGGTATCAGTAGACACTACTTCATCATTTATCACAGATCTGGGCATCCATTGAGAAATACTATTCCACCAACCACTCCTCCAGCTCCATCCTGCACACCCATCTGCTCAGGCACCCAGCAGCCACCCAAACACCCAGGGGAAACCAACAGCCATCACAAGGAGGTGGGGACCCTACCTGCCACCAAGCCACAGGTGGGACCTCCCAGAGCACCAGCACATGCCAACCAATCTGCCCCCCCCCATTTCCCTTTGACACCAGGACACATCTTCTGTATTACTTTCTTCCTCCCACTTCAGCTTCATTCCGAGCAGCAACCTGCCACAAATAACTGCCTCCTGCTCACAGGCCACCACCGCGCTCTCCCACTGTCAGCACTTGGGCTTATGAGCTCTGCAGCATCCTCAGGCGAGCTATTCTGAGCCCGCCATGCAAACCCATGACTTTACACCCTGTCTGAGCCTCAGCAGCGATCACTAACACTGTTTTCAAATCCAATCTCATTTCTGATTAAACTTTTCTCTCTCCCATTTGTAACCTCACTTGGCAGCCTGATTTGCGCAGCTCAGTATAAATATGTGCTTTAGAATTAAACTGGTTCAGCAATTTTGACAATGATTTCTCGGAAATTAAGCCCGGACAATTTGTTTGGCTGAAGTAGAATCATTTGAAACATATATGATGAAAGGCTACGAAGTACTTCGTAGCATTGCATGCTAATAAATATTAGCGATGCAGATCTCATTTGTGCCTAATGGTAAGGCTGCTGGAAGCGGCCAGCACACTGACCCAGAGCTGAAACAGCACTTGTGCTGAAAGGCACAAAGCAAAGGAGCACATGCAGGTGACAGCCATCATCTGCTCCCAGTGAATAACCTCATTTGGAACAGCAGTTTAGAGGAGGGCTGAACAACCAGACAAACAGATCTGAAGACCAATAACAAAGCTCCCCCCGGAACCTCTGCATTTTTCTCTGCTTAAGGACATGCCAGACAGTTTCCTAACCATTCTGGCCCAATCTCTTACCATTTCTAGGCTCCCATCACCCACACTCAATTTTCTTAGCCTTTGTCTGATGCCTGTAGCAACTATTTCCTTAACCTCAAGCACACCTCCTAAGCACACCAAACACACACCTTTGGAGCAAAGATCTCTTCCCCCCCCCCCCCCAATGTTATTCAGGACAGATTTCACATCTGAATAGGGCCTCTAGAAAAGAAAACAAAGGAGATACATTACTAATGGATGCTCTGGACCAGAGTATCCCAATACTCAGATTTCAGTCCTTCACTTTTATCTCTTCCCTGGTGCTCTGCTGATGGAGACATTCAGCAGTCTCTTCCAACAGAGGAAAAGAAATCACTATTTTTCTCCCCATAATTAACCCAGGGTGCCACTGGACAAAGATGAAGAGACTGATTTGATTCTAGCTAAGTTTCTTAGTTGTAGCAACATGCTTACAAAGTGTTGAAAAGGCCCTATTTAATTGCTTTGCCCCCCCAAGTTTTTGTTCTGTTAAACCAACCTTGGCAAGGTCCTTCAATAGTATTATTTCCCTCCATTCCTCTTGAAATTCAAGATTTTGCCAAAGCATCTGTCTTTACAGGCAAGAATAACATTTAATTGAAAAGCATAACCTACAAGACAGCCATTCTCAACTGTCTGAATGAGTATAAAGCCCAATTAGAAACCCCACACACCTTCACAGAGGAGCTAAACCTCCTATCCCATCCTTCCACATCATCACAAATACACCTCCAAAGTTTCCTTGTTTGCCCACACACAGTTACTCCATAGAGGAGTCAGCTTTGCTAAGTACACGAAGCAGCAGGAGAAGCTGCAATGGGGCCAACTTGCCAAGGAACGTGTGGGAGGCTGTAATCACAAACTGACACAAAGGCACAAGGTCGCAGTTAGCGCCAACCAGCCCATGTGGAACAGCATGAGGATTTTCCTCTCATCTACCAGCAGACCTTGAAACTTGAGCACTGATGGCACAGTGTGCAAAGGAGCTGCGGATCTGGGTTGCTCACACCCTTCTGACAAGTGTTTTCATTCTCCAGGAAGCACCAACAAGACCTTGTTTTCAGCTAGTAGAAATTATCCACAATGAAACCAGTTTCTGTGTTGCTGTTACCCAACAGCATTCTCTCATCAGTTGTTCTGTATTTTGAAGTGGTGCAGAGCATTTAATTGCACAGATGAATTCAAGTACGGTTCACCTGACAGCAACCAGCTCCTTCCAAGGCTTCTGTAGCTCAGCCATAAGCTAAGGCTGGAGGAGCTCTCTGCTAGATACGATGTACAAGTGAGAAAACAGCAATAAGAAGGAACTTGGTTCAGAAAGGAGACACACTATGCTTCTGTGGCTCATAAACTCACAGTCACATGAAGCAGATTGATGCTGCTGTGATGATTTGAGATCTTTCCCAACGTTGGCTTATCCACACAGCACAGGAAGCAGAACCAGGCTCTGGAAAGTGTTTACTAGCACTATTTATCCAAAACTTCACCTTCTGCTTTCTTTTCACCTATTCCATAGGGCCTGAGGTTAACTTAAAGCCCATGCTCAGCCTCCATAAGTCTAACTCAGGTGCACCCATTCCCATTCTTATTTCAGTGACTGTGCCCCAGATGCTGTGTTGCTGTGGTTGCAATGGATCCCACAACAGGAATCAGTGAGAAGTAGATCCATCAGCTCCTGCCTACCCCTCCTACACCCTGACACTCAGACTGTAGCTGGATCTGCATGACATGCCTGTGAACACAGCATCAAGATTTACATGGGATGGGGTTTAAAAATGCAGCTCCTCTTATATTACATTTAATCAGAGAATAGAGACAAGGATATTCTTACAAAGTAATGTGCCAAGTGCCTTTGGTTGTTGCATTTGGCAGCTATCTCTGTGTGCAGAACTTGGGACTTTTGTTTACTGATTGATTTTTAAGTAACACTTCCCATCCTGGATGCACAAAAGCGTTCCCTGCAAATCTTCTCACTGATGTCTTACTGAAGCAGTTGACAGCCTGAACCAACAGCACTACCAGGGCTGTGACCTTCTCCATCCATCTTAATTAGGTATTAACTTCAAAAGCCTTTTTGTTCCGTGTTACCTTCCAGCATCAAACAAAAAAGACAAACACCAGCCTTGAGTCATCAAAAAATGCAATTACAGGCTCCCTCTGAGAGGTGGCTCTGCCTGCTCCTCTAGTTTGAGCTCCAGGAGCTTACAGCACAGGAACATCACTGTAGCAATGCCTAGAAGAGGCCTACAATGAGGAAATACCAAGAGACTCGTACAAAATACAAACAATCCTGAATGTCACAGGCACTCGCATCATTTACTCAATGCTCTCCCACCTAGGTTTTCACAAGCTACTTTAAAATATATCTGAATATATAATTCCTTTAATATATATATCTGCTATCTGAACCTATGTCTTTTAGTTGTTATATATATATATATATATATATATATATATATATATATATATATATATAAAACACAACGACATATCACCAGTAGGGTAAAACTAACCTGTCTCACAACGGTCTAATCCCAGCTCACGTTCCCTATTAGTGGGAATTAGTATACATGTGCAGCCTCCACAGTCCAGTGGGTTGGCACCCATCAACCCATTTAATTACACCATCCAGAATGAAAGCTGCTATCCAAGAAGAAGCAAGTCACCAGGCAAGAGAAAGTTAATACAGCATGAAGGGGCACATCAATTGCCTTCTGCCATAGGACTTCTCACACACTGCCAACTCAGGACCTGCATTTCATACACCTTAAAAGCAACAGGACCACCTGATGCCAAAACGCCAGTCTGGATGGGGCTGTGAGCAACCTGGTCAGGTGGGATGTGTCCCTGCCTACACCGTGGAACTGGATGATTTTAGAGGTCCCTTCCAACCCAAACCCTTCCAACAACTCTATGATTTCATAGCCAAGTGGCTCAGCTGAGGCTTCCCCTTAGCATCACTATTTTACTAATGCAGACATCTGCCTGGTACAACCACTCTTTTTACCCCACCAGCATCCTGGGTCTGATGAGTGAGCAAAGCACTGAGGACACCCACACTGACTCATTCTCCTACCATTAGGAGAGAGCTTAGTGACCACGCTTCACAAGCAATCTCTCAATCTGGATTATATCAACATCCTCCCACCTTTTACCCACAGGAGCTCAAACATATGCACCGAGTACTGCTGAAAAGAAACGACTGCTTCCCAAAACACAGTTGAGGCCACACAATGTGCCGCTAACCCACACAACAGAACACTGACATTTACAGCTACTTCGCAGTTGCAAGCTGCATGTTACAGAATGGGCGTCAGAATTAAGAGCTTCCAAGTTGGATACATCCTTGCCTTAAATCTACCAGCCCTCTCTATTCTAATGCTTAAACCAAAATTCCCATGCAGCACAGTGGAAGTCCCAGAAAGCTCTGATTGACTTTCACTGGTGACCTCAGAAATGAGCCTCTGTCAATAACAGAGTAATAAAAGCACTGGAACTGGGCAATCTGTTACTGTAGGAAGGTATTAAGCAATAAGCCACCTCACTCCCAGCTGTTACTTCTGCTGTTTGTGGGGTTTTTCTGTTGTTGCTTTTTTCCCCCTTAAGAGATGCTGTGGAACTTGGAACACATCTCCAAAACACGTCTGTTAATTCTCCTGCCAAGCAGCTGAAATATTTTCTCACTCTGAAACAAGAGAAATTATTTCCCAGAAAGCAGAATAGCAGAATTTAATGCTATAGTGAAGGCTAAATCAACTGTTTTTAAAACAAATTAATCCACTAAAAGTGTTCCACTACAACAGCCATACGCAGAAGCGAAGAGGCGATGCAGATCCAGTCATTTAGCTGTCAGCACTAAAGAACATCAGCACATTTTTCTCCAGCACAGTGACTAACTTTGTGTTCTAAATGGATGGGCATTAAGTAAATCAGCCTTTATTTGCAAGAACAACACCTGCAGCTGCTGTGGGTTCCTACTTACCCTACAAGTTCAGTTCTCAGATATCAGAACCACTGCAAAGTAAATTGGCACATCCTCTTCAGTTGAATGAAGTGATCTTACTCAAGGGCAAATCTGAGTTTACTTTGTGCATTAGAGATCGGTTGCTGTAACCAACTGTAGGAGCTACTAGAGACCACCCCAGGTACATGACAAGTAACATGCATCACAAGCACGTGGCTCAATGCACTGTTCCAGCCAGAATGCCTGCAGCCCAACCTGCCCTCAGGCTGCTTACAGCAGAGCCCCATGCCACCTCCAACCAGTTTCTAGGCTCCACACACCAATACCTGCTATTGGCACAGAGCACAGAATGCACGGTCTGGGTAGGGGGATCCTGTGCCACTGCAGCATCCCATGTGAGCAGCCAGGTACACACAACAGAAACAAAGCACACATAACCAGTTGCAGAGGATGAGGCAGCTCAGGCCTTCAGCTGCCTGTGGCTGCCCCTGGGTTCCTGATGCTCTGGTTCTGTTTCTGAAACCAGAAACAAACTCATCTAGAATGATGGGATTGACTTCCCTCCAAAGGGCAGTACTGCCTCCTCCTGAATAACTGAAGTCAAGGCAAGGTCAGAGCAATGGCCCTTCATCCCTGCATGGTATGTGCATGTTGTTTGCAACAGAGCTGTTTGCTGTGCCTGTTGGCTGCGGGATCACGAGGACTTTTAATACCAGGCTGAAACAAAGATGTACAAAGAAAAAAAGCCCAGCGTGATCCAATCACTGAGTCTGCAAGAGATGAATTTCTCAGTGTGCACCGATCCAAATGCTACTTTATTCTGTTTGACCATTTTCAACAAACCCAATCAATACCTCAGAATAGAGACATCAATCAATGCACAAAAAACTTCCCCAATCATTGTGCTGAAGGAAAAAAAAGCAACCACAGGAGGCCTCTGGTTGCTCAGAGCTGCACCCTGAACTCGGGGCATGCCACAGTGAACAAATGCAACACCCCATGAAGGACACCCTAACCATGCACACAGCTGCACTGTGCAATAGCAGCACAGTGTGGTTAACAAGCCTGAAGGGCACATGCATTCAGAGGGTAACACAACTCCTCTGTCCTAGGATCCTTAAATTCAGCCATTTATTTTTGTTATTCCAGTAGACCATCAACAGGGACCAGCTCCTGGCCTATCCTCTGTCAGCACATGTGGTCAATTCCCCATCCCCCTGGATATTTAATTTTGCTCTGCACTACTAAAGAGCTCATTAATTTCAACAACAGAAGTCCGCACAAAAACATCTTACGACCAACTCAGTTCCTTTACAAGAGCCTGCCTTCTTTCAAGACCACATTCATTTATTTCCTTCTCCCACTTTGTCTATTTACTTGAGCTTGTAGCAGACAGTTCTGTACTTAAACACATCCAGCGCTGATGTATTTGTGACACTGGGCCACTTATGATTTCAACAGGTGAGAGGATGATGGGCATTTATACTCATCACACTGCAGGCACCCTTTAAAAACTTGAGCACCTATTAAGGGGTGCACTTGGTTTATTAAACCCTTGCAGTCTATGCATATTGCACATCTTTGATTTTGGCTGTCATGAATTCCTGCAGTTCTGAGCCACACTAAGCAGCTTCCTACCAGCAGTCACCTGTAAGTCTCATTATAAAAGCCACAGAATGGCCTATCCTGCAGCACATCCCCTTAATGAACTACATGCTGGTTCCCTTTAAACAAGATCTCCCCCCCACACACAGCTGCAGCCCCACCTTGCCTCCTCACCCATTATCAGGCTCAATTTCCAGCACAGCTCATCTACAGCAGGCTCTGCTCTCTGAAGATCCTTCCCAGGTCTGTACTTTCATCTCCTGATTTCAGAGGTTGAAAGGTTTCTAGAGGGAGAATAGCTTTTACTGCCAAGTACACCGAAGAAAAAAATTGATTTCTGACATTATTTCATTCTCAAGATACTTGAGAATGTGGCTGTTCCCTGCCCCTGCTGAACTGCTCCACCTTGGGTACATCAAGCTCATGATTTTCCCATTGCTGCATTTATTTCCTTCATTACCAATGTGTTCACTCAGCTTTTTACCATACCACAGGCCTTGTTTTACAAAGGCAAACAAGAACATGTTCCCATTCCTCCTGCTTCCTACCTTGTCCAGACCACCCAGCATCACCAACAGGCCCTCCCCTTCCATGTCAGATATGGTTGCATACACAACTTCTCAATGCCCTTCAAGCATCACATCACCTCAAAAGTAAAGGATAAAAACATGGCAATAGTACATCTAGTCAGAGTAAACTCATTATAAACCAATAAGACCCAGATCCAGAGCAGAATTTTTAAGCTCAATCAATGAGTTCATTAACAAGACACAAATGTTCTACAAACAATGACAGCTGTCAAAAACCAGCTTCCAAATTACTTGATTTGAGACAGAACACCAATAAAAGACATACCTATATTTACTTGCTTTCAAATATTACTTAAATGTATTCCTAATCAGTCTGAACAGCAATCCAAGTATTCAATCACAACATCATAATTCAAATATTCATTGGTCTGAAATTTCAATAACAGAGCTTCAATTTATGTGCTTTGTTTACATCCAAGCTCAGATTAAGTTACTCCAAATTACTGTATAAAAACATAAAAAATAAAACTCTCAGCTGAATCCCAGTACCAGAAAGCAGTTCCTTTAAATGTAATAACTAAGAATTATTTTGGCTTTGATTACCAGGAAGACAGAAATATGGAGCGAGATGTCAGCACAGCAGCTTAAGGGCATCCAGTCTGAGGAAACCAGAGAGTTTTCTCTAGGAAGTCTTGCCATTATCCCTAAGAAAATACATCTCAGCATCCCTGGAGCCTTATTCAGCCTCCTCACATCCATTTTAGAAGTCCAACTTCAGAAGTAGTGCCAATGATAAATGAAGTTTCCCCTATGCAAGTTCTCCACATTTTAAAACTGTTACATAAATCTAAAAAGAGATGCCTCCCCTTTCCATTCTCAGCATCCCCAATGTTCGAGCTGCACACAAAAGTGCAAAGAGACTGCTGGAGGGATAGTGAAGTGCAAAAGTTTTTACATTCACCCTAAATTTCTGGTCCATCTTATTTCTAGCAAAATCACACCATTTAAGGGGGCACTGCCCACTTCATAACCATCTACAAAGCAATCCAGTGGTGCCCACAGAGCAGCTGTCAGAGAGAGGAACACCATGAAAAACTCCGAATGAAGTCTGATGAGAAATCAACATCATCTACCTTCATTATCAACTCCATTCTTTTTAAGAAACATGGCTTAAAAGCTGCAACACTGGTAATACTTGATTTCCAGCACGACGCTGTGCACAAAATAACATTTGCCTTCCCGTTCAAATACTTCTTTCTTCAACGTTTCTGTAACACTTCCATTGCTGAAGGACAGTCTGCTGACATGGTATCTTCCCCTACAGAGGTGGGAGAGCACATCTAGCACCTACACAACTGCTCCTACACTGACCAAGGCAGGGCTGGGGAAGAAGGGAAAAGGGACAGGAATTCACAGCCTGCAGTAGGTCAGCACTGGAGATAGAGTTCAAGTTAAGCAGCCTTTTATTATTATTAAGGTTAATCAATGAGTAATTTTTCAATTTCAGGTTTCATGGCAGAAATCCCTTCTCAAACACCACTCAGAATCCAACAACTTGCATGAAGTGCCACAATTTTAACAGGCTACAGAGTATAGGATCAGTTACAAGAGGAATTCCTCTTCTGCTCAGTATCCATACCCCCTAATGGAGGAAAGGAAGAAGGGCTCCCACTACAGGGGAGCAGAACCACCACTCTTACACAATATGCAAGAACTGCCCACCTACTACAGATTGGACTGGGGCTCCCTGCCTGTTTCTTGCAGGCCACTGAACAGCCACCAAACTAAGCCAATACTCCTAACAAGCACAGAGAAGTTCATCTTTAAAGGATGAAGAGATTTTGCTTGACTGATAGAAATAAGACAAACTGAAATTACCAAACCACTCAGGCCACAACTGCCATGATGTTCCATTGCTCAGTTTTGAAACTGAACTTGAAAATACTTGATTCACCAGAGTGACTCCTTTCAATATAACATTCAGGGACTCTTTTCATTATGAAAACACTGGAAAGTTTCAAAGCAACTTGATTCCAAACACAGGCTTTGATACATCTGATTATACATCACAGCACAGAAGGAAGGGGGATTTCTTACTCCTAATTCGTAGCCTTGAACTTCCATTGCCTACGCAGAAGCTTCATGCTTGTGGTTAAAGTTGCCCTTCCAACAATCCCCCATATGACACAAGTGGCCCACAGGTAATTATCTCACACTACACACAGCCTGAAAGCCAGACAGGTTTGTCAAAATGATTTTTTGCTCCTACGGTTTATTATCTTGTTGTGAAGATTTTATGAGAACAAGATTAAACCCACTGCCCTGATGTGTGCATTTCATTAAGCTTCTAATCCTTGAAGAGTCACTAACACAACTAGCCATTGAAAAGCATTAAATCAGAGTTCACTCATATTGACCAAAATAATCTCCTAATTATTTCAGAATGGAGCAAAGCACAGGAGCCGTGCTGTAAATTACACTCCAGATCTCTTTTTAGCTTGAGATACAAAAGAAAATGAATAGAAAGGCAACTTTGATTACTTTTGGTATGTATGAATATGAAAAGGCAAGAGCCATACCTCTGCTAAGCAGTTCATCCAAATTAGACTGGATTCCAGGGTTGCTATTCACGTAGCAGTGCAGAAGCTAAAGGCTTAAGAACAGGTAGCAGCTACCACAAGTACTGCAAGCAGTAATCCAGTATGGAAAGTTGTGACTGATGCAGCTTCATACTCAATGCTAAGTTTACTAGAGCCTCTGTGACTGCAGTCATAAATCTTTCAAGAGGAGCCCGCCTCATAAAGCTGGCTTTTGAGTATAATATTAGCAATTTAAACATGCAATAGACCAATAATAATTCACTGTCAACACTTGCAAATCCTTTCAAAGAACTTGCATTCTCATTATCAAAGAGACCACTGGAAAGATTTAAGCAGGATGAGCTCCCCAAAGCCAGAGCACAGAATAACTTTCCCATCTCTGTATCAACTTGAACCAACTCTTCCCATTCTGCAGCCAGACTGCCCTCCCACACACAGCAAGGTTCAGAGCGAACCACAGCTCTTTTCCATGCCCTCCAAATCGGAGCTGAAAACCACTTTTCCTTTGAAGAAGAGCTAGACAGGTGCAACTTTAAGAGAGAAGAAACCAATACAGTAGAACAAAACATTAAGACGTCTGCTTCCCACCACTATGTCCATGCACACAAGGTCTCCAAAGCCTTGCTTTTAACCCTACTTAATTTAAGGTATTACAGCCAGCTCTGCAAGTTCCCTGTGTCTCACAGAACCCCTTTCAGAACCTCATCATTCAGAGCACTTCCAATACTGGTCAGGTCCCTTTGGCCACCCCCTGCCCAAGGCCCACAACTTACAGAGCTTTCTACCTCAACCCATAGCTCTCCCTTCACCAGAAAGGCCCTCCTCAACAAAAGATGCCCATGTATGTTCTGAAGAACCCACAACAGCATCTTACAACGCAAAATAAGCTTACAAACCAAATACTGTTCAGCACAGCATGCTTCAAACTGCTGAACTTCTGCTGAAGTTTGCAGGTTTGCTAACTTAAAGACTTAACAAACTGGAATTCTGCAGCGATCAAAAGCAGGTTATCTTTATATTTTAATCTTCCCTCACTTTGCATGCTTTAGACCGTACTGGTCTTTGCCACAGGCTAGATTTTTCTCTTTAATTAACCAACCTGACCTGGAATGAGTCAGACTGATACCTCATTTCCTTCCAGCATTCATTCTTTTAGCTAAAATTGAACATATATATGCAACCACCACTGGGTACTTGCCCACAGATTCACATCAAAGATAAGGTAGATAAGGAAGGATCACAAATCAGACCAGACTCTGAGGCAAGCTTGCCCAAACCTTTCCTTTACCACAAGCCCTAAGAAAAGATAAAAAGAACCATGCTGCAGGAGAAAATAAGTAAGTTAGACCAATCATTTTCTGATACAACATAAAACCACTAAAATCAATAAAACATAGAAGTTTTAAACCTTCCTCCTCCAGCCTACCTTAGCCTTCCAGACAAGCCCTCCTCCACAAGTTCAACTTCAGCTCAAGTGCTCCCTATCCTGCAGCTGAACCAATGGAGCAGGTTGGAGTTGCAGGGCATTTATTGACCCTTTCCCTGATTGCAGACACCTGTATCCCTCTGCTCACTCATTGGCTTGGTTCCTACCCCTCCCTCCTTTGAGCCCTGGAAGCTGCCTCCCCCCAGCCCTGCACAGCTGCTCCCAATGATGGAGCAATCACTCACACCTTTTACTGATGCAGCAATCAGAGAAACCTTGCGAGAACGTAAGAAAAGTGCCAACCAATTTTCTTTCTTACATCCCCATAGTCTTGTAATGATGGTTTTATAACAACCATGAGTTTCTTAGTTTCAGTCCTGTAAGGATCAATGAGCAGACTAACTTGTAGGCTACAGGAAAAAGCATGCCACAAGACTGCTGTTACCAAACCTTTACCTAACAGTACATGAACCTCAGCTTTTTAATGCTGAAGGTTTCCTCTTGCTCTCTGTGCCCTTTATTTCCTCATTCTTGCCGAGATGCGGTTCTTTAATTAAATCAACCCTTCTGCCCGTGGTCTGGAACCTGCTGAAATCAGCGGCACAAACCTCAAACCATGGCTCTGAATTGCCAAACCCGAGTGGGCCCTCAGCCCCCAGTCTGTGCGTGCACCAACTGCAGCTGCTGCCCCGAGCAATGGTGGCTGCCATGTTTGTTCCAGAACCTTCTCTATCCCACTGCCATCCGGCAGCACTGAGTTGGGTCTGTGCTGGGGGATTGCACAGCATCCTCCCAATGCAAAAGGAGAAAACGCTTTCTCATTTAGCACTGAATGCTTTTTACCACTTTGTAGAAGAAAATCCAGTTTCATAAAAGTTCAAGTTTAATATCAGCTGCAGGCCTCCAGGAGCTATTAGCTGATAATTCTCTAAGCTTCTGCTGTAGACTCCCTTACCAGCAGCGCTGAAATTATCAAATTACAGCAATATGATGGAAAACCTTTGCTGCAGCAATGAATTTGTCTCCCACTGGAGCTGGACACGGTTACTTACCCTCAGTATTCACAAGTGTATTGGAGATCCTGCCATACGACCAGAAGGCCTGAGTCTCCTTTTTATACAATTACAGAACAACCAACCTCAGGAGGCCAATGATCCTTAAGACTCGTCACAGTTTTAATATTTCTTCAAACAAAGCCATATAGAACACCTAAACTGCAAGCCTTTTTCTGCCAGTTTTTTAGGCAGTGCTTTGATTTTCAGGCTCCCTGGCTGTACCACTTGCACACGAATGGGTCTTTATTTTCTTTATGTACAAAAATAAATGAAGACCATTGCCAGAAACTTTGACTCTCTCACTACTGGGCAGACCTGGCTCATCTCCTGTCATGGAATCATAGAATGGTTTAGGTTGGAAGGGATGCTTAAGATCACCTTGTTCCAACCTCCCTGCTATAGACAGGGACATCTCCCTATAGACCAGGTTGCTCACAGCCCCATCCAGCCTGGCCTTGAGTGCTTCCAGGGAGGGGGCATCCACAGCCTCATTAGGCAACCTGTTCCAGTGTCTCATCACCCTCACAGTAAGTTATTTCTTCCTATTATCTAGTCTAAATCTGCCCTCTTCCAGTTTAAAGCCATTTCCCTTCACTCTGTTGCTACCTGCCCTTATAAAAAGTCCCTCCCCAGCTTTCCTGTGGGCCCCTTCCCATCTGTGGGGCTCTGTCCAAAACAGAAGGAGCATCAATGAAAAGTGGGTAAACAGTGTAGAAAGAATTTCATTCAAAGAGTTTTCAGCCTGAAAGCTTAAACTCAATGTTACCCCTGATTTTCCAGCTAGTCAACCTCCAGGAATTTTACAGCCTGAAATAAGGAACCACCAGGACTATGTTTAGATAGAAGGGAACAAAAGTGTAAGTTAAGCAAGAAAAACAGTTACCGCTTTCTGTTCATCCTCCAAGATGTTAAAAATAGGTTTTCCCTTCTTCATTTCACGATGAGATCCTTAGGAGGCTCTGAAGACCGCAAGTGAAATTTGCAGTGCTCTCACTGCATGCATTCCAACAAACTCTCAGCAGTGCCTTTAGCAGCAGCAGCAGTGCTGCCCAGTGCCTGGCTCAGAGCTGACAGATCGCATCCCGAGGCACCAGGACTTTGGAGGAGCAGGATGCCAGGCATAAACTGAAGTCTGGGCTTCAGAGGGCAGTCCTGAAGAGTTGTGGACTGTGAGCCATGGGATCAGCAAAGAAAACTAATTACAGAATGAAGGGCAGTTTAATGAGACACGCCATAAGGGAATTCCACAGCCTGGTCCCATCTGTCACTGGGGCTGCTGGGATGGGCAGGGCTGAACCCTTGCGGTGAGCAGCAGCTCTGCAGTGTGAGCACCGCAGCAATTCCAGCTCTGCAGCTCCATTGCATCCTCCCTGTGGATAGGCACAGACCTCAACGAAGGAGCTGCAACTATTCAGCACATTTGGAGTGCAGAAGATTTCTTTTTACTACTTCTGTATTTCTCCATGTGCTTCCTGAATAGATTTTGCTCACTGCAGCAAAACTGAGGCTTTACTGAAATACAAACCTCAGTAAGTTCTGTACCAAGCAAGAGACTCCTGCATACACAAAATCCTGTGTTTTCGACAGGGAAGAGAACCTGCAGAAGACGACCTGCTCTCCAGGCTGCAATTTTCTGCAATGCACTTTATGACAAAACGTTCCACTCTGCAGTAAATACATTTATCTGTGGTACAACATTATTGTTTGGGTTTTTTTAATGGGAAATGGATGGTTCCAGGAGCTGCTCTTTAGTCCTGGTGGCCAGTGGCTGTTTATGGGGGGATGGAAGCACTGTCTTCAGCACAAAGCCTACCCTGGCAAACCACAGTGCAAAGAGCCCCATGGCTGGAAGCAGAAGCAGGGAGCAATGTGGAAGGGCAGGGGGAAAATCATTGGCTGGCAGTGAAGTGAATGCTGGATTTGGAGCTGATCCTTTAGGCTTTTAAGGGTAACAGTAGTGTTAATAAGCAGCAGTGCAGTGTTTAGGGAAGAATGGTTCTATGGGGACATGTTTTCCAGTTTTGAACCTGCACATCATTAGCTGCACGCGACTGCCTTCAGGTGCTTCCTACCTCCCTTCCAGGTCCAGGATTTGATCTCACCAGAGTCCCTCGAGTGTAATTAAAAGCCTGAATATCCCCGATCCTACGCCAGCTCACTAAGCACAGTTGCATGGCAGGAGTGAGAAGTGTGTTTCTTAGGAAGGAGCCAGAGACAGCAAAAGGATCGCAGCCACCCCACATCATCAGAACTGAGCTGGTGCTGCCCGCTTGGGTGTTTCAGGCATTGCAGCAGTTCACTGGGGTTGCTGGAGAACCACGCTTTCTTTCCAGAAGTTTCTGGTTTGATGTCATCCAAATGATACTGCATTTCCAATGAGCTCAAAACAGAAAGCGAACAGAAGAAGCGTGAAAACATGACTGTAAAAATGGACTCTTTTAAAGTCAGTCCAGGTAGACAGAGTTTCATTACTTCTAAAGGGTGTGCAGCTGATAATACTGTATGAGGTGGGGGTTTTTTTAGCAGAGAAATAAGGATCGGCAAGTAAAGGAACTTGTAGCAGCCTCCGCAAGGTGCTCGCTGAGGTTTGCTCTTTAAATGAACTAGTGCCATGAAACAAAGGCAGAAACCCTCTATTTGCTCAAATAATCCCCTCAGCTGCAGCACAATCTTTTTTTTTAAGGAAATCCAATGCTGTAAATAACTGGAGTAATTTCTCAGGAGATTAAAGGAAATAAGCTCACTTTCCTTCCTGAAAGAAAATCAGCTAAAATATCATTGACAGATGGCAATCTGAGGCTGGAATACCTCATTACAGGCTGATGACACCATTTTCTCACCGTATTTACAAGCGTGGCAAGGTACCTTTTATACAGCCAAGTGGAAAGAGCCTGTTTAGCTGAGTGCTGCTGTTTGGCTTGCTCTCCCCTCTCTCATACAGAGAAAATACTCACTGTAATGTCCCAGTAAATCTGATATCCATGAAAATGGGGCTGAGAGCCTAAAGCAGGTCAGGCACAGCCATCCCTGTGCTGTCTGCACTGGTGGCACAAGTAGGGACTCCTCAAACATGATCTGTTGGTGATCTGGGCAGCAAGGAAGGATGGATGAGGGGACAGCAGGGGACCCATGGCACCACTGGGCTACAGGCACCTCCTTCCAAAGGCATATTTCATCCCTTCTGCTCATTTCAGCTCTGCAGAATACTAGAGCTGTATTACAGACAGAACAGCAATGAAAGTGAAGAGGACAAAAGCTCAACCAGCGAGGCTGTGGATGCCTCCTCCCTTGCAGCATTCAAGGCCAGGCTGGATGGGGCTGTGAGTAACCCCGTCTAATGGGAGGTGTCCCTGCCTATTGAAAGGGAGTTGGAGCCAGGTGTTCTTAAAGGTCCCTTCCAACCCAAACCATTCTATGGTTCTATGACTCAATTTCTGTCCAATTTCAAGACAATTTCTTAAGATAAGCAAACAAGCTCCGATGACTGTTTGCTCCCTTTTCCCCACACCCAGTGTTTGAAGACTTAGGAAATGCATCTTGCTGCTGGCTTCACAAGCATCCATCAGGCACCAGGAAATTCACCTCACCTGAACCACCTGAGCTAGCCACATACATCAGATATGCAGCTCGCCTTGCAAGTAATTCAGCTCTAATCCTACAGGAGTTTCTGCAGACAATTCCACTGTTTTGCTAGAGGGATACAACAGAACAAGTAGGCATGGCTCTATACCCAACTAGTTAAGCCTCTGTGTCTCAAGAAAAGCAGTGGAAAACTCCAGGATTTGCAGGATTTTCCCCCCTTGGGTTTGTAGCATCCTTGTGTGCAGCAACCCTTGGGGAGCTGCTGTGCTTCCATGCACACCAAGGAACATAAGACAGGAGATGGTCACAGCTGGAGATAACAGCAAGCAATTGAGGGTAAAAATAGGGAGGAATATATAGACAGAAAGCTACTTCTCTTAACTGACCAGGCTGAAAAAGCTGGGAGGGAGAGGGCAAGTCATTAAATCAAAATCTCAGCTGATAAAAGAAGATAGCTGGATCTCTTCTAGTGGGATTTGCAAGGAAGGAAATCAGAAGTTAAAACATTTTCAGCATTGCTGGTGTGCACCACCGTTGCAATTACTTTGCAAAGAGGCATTTTGGCCTAAATAAATACTGCCCTGACTTTGATCATGGTCCTTTTAATTTGTGTGGGTCCAACGGTGCACTAAGGGCTACGGGCACAATTATTTTCAAAGAATGCCGTCTCTTTCATGAGCCCATACACAGCATTTCTTTTGCTTTTGTCCCAGGGATAATAGAAAATAGCAGAAGCTTGACATCATAATAGAGTTCAAGTGCCTTAGCTGTATATATACTCTCAAAGAATTATAAGAAAAAGCTGAAGCTAATGTACTTCTCTGCAAGCATGGCACAGGCGGGCCATTTTATAGCTCTTGCAAATAAACAGGCTGTTGCCTCTCTTGTCCATCAATCGAGGCGGTTTTTGCAGTGATATAATGCCGCTGATTCAAACCCGATCAGCTGCTGTTGCCTAATTATACAAGCCAAACAAATCCAGACTGTTTAAGGTAGAAGGGGGAGGTGGGAGGGGGAGCTGCTATAAAACACTGAGGGAGAACTGTCTTCTCTTTTCAAACATGTGGTGAAAGCAACGAGTTGTTTTCCCCTCAAACAGGAATACCGCGGCCATGATTCCACAGACCTATTTACTTTTCTTTTCATAATGTGCCAGTCTGCATGCAGTAAAACTGTCAGGCGCAACTCGAGAGCAATAAATATAGGGAGAAACTGTTACTTAACGGGCCAAGAATCATCTGCGCGGTGTCACGGCGTGTTCAGAGCCGCGCTCTGGCAAAAAAAGTCATTTTGCAAAATGAGGATTTGCATCGTGTCTCTTTGCATCCCTCCTCCCTCCCATGCCCGCTCACTCTGCTTTCTTGGCAGAGGTGGGGAGATCTCTGTCACCTCTGTGCTGCTAACCAGGCAGGCACTACTGCGCAAGGAAGAGAAGCGAGGGGCAGAGAGCTGCGCGGCCTCTGCGGAGGAAGCAGAATGGGAAAGTTACTCTCTATTTTATCAGTCTCAGATGAGATACATAAGCCTAAGGATCACGTATATCCGTAGGCAAAGGGAATGAAAGGCTGAAGCCCCAGTGCACAAGGATGTGAATATGTATCTGCTTCAGCTACAACTCACTGAAACTCTTTGATGCTGTGGTCCCAGTCTGAAATCAGAGACAGAAAAAACTCTATAACTGGGCCTTTTATAACCGACCACAGCACATCCTAGCTCTTAGAGGAGAGGAGAGGAGAGGAGAGGAGAGGAGAGGAGAGGAGAGGAGAGGAGAGGAGAGGAGAGGAGAGGAGAGGAGAGGAGAGGAGAGGAGAGGAGAGGAGAGGAGAGGAGAGGAGAGGAGAGGAGAGGAGAGGAGAGGAGAGGAGAGGAAACACTTTGGGGTGCCCTCCTGCTTGATGCTGCTCCTGCCAGCTCTCTTGTCCCACTCACATTCTCACTGTTGCACCATTTTAGAAGCCTTTTAACTCCAGAATCATAAAATCATCAAGGTTGGAAGAGACCTCTATGATCATCTAGTCCATCAGCCCATCCCACCATGCCCACTGACCACGTCCTTCACTGCCACATCTCCACAGTTCTTGAACACCCCCAGGGATGGTGACTGTCTCACTTCCCCAAGCTGCCTGTTCACCACTCCTTCCTGAGAAGAAATTCCTTCTGATATCCAGCCTAAACTTCTCCTGGCACAACTTCAGCCTTGTCCTAGAAGAACACAATGACACTGTGCCAAAGGTGCAGGAATTGCACTCACTGCTATCCATCTTCTCCAAATACCACGGCTGCTATCACAGGAAAGGGTTTCTTGTGTGGAATCTGAAAGAAAACCAATTATCAGGCTCTGATCTCCTGTCCTGCTACCAATACTGCTGTGTGATCTGCCCTTTTGAGCATCTATGGCAGGTTAAAACACAGCGCGCTATCTATCTAGCTAGTCCATTTCAGGAAAATAAATGGGTTCCCAAAAAATCCCGATGAGAAACAATAAGTTTAACAACAGTGTATGTAGGAAACAAGCAGGCAGCATATAGATCTGGAAACAACCATCGCCATGGGTTGGTTCAGGAATCATATTTATTTACACGCTGCAATTACCAGGAGGTATGGTTACTGGATAGGCTGCGTTGTATCTGCAGCCACAGCCTGCCAACTGTGGAGATGGGCTGGAGATACATGGCATCTGATTCAGGACTTTTACAGCCACTTGGCAGGCTTGCTTTGTTGTGGGAACATTGGCAGCCCTATAAATAAGTTATTGATTTTAATTTGCAGACAGAATACTGTTTAATCCGCGCAACCCGCCTCCTGTTCCACCGTATAAAGTCAGCAGAAGGAAATAAAAGTATCAAATATCTGCTGAATTGCACTGGGTTAAAAATCTGCCATCAGTGACATTTTACCCTTCAAAAACACAGCTAGCTGCTGCATCCCGTTGGCCTAAATCAAGCTATTTCAGTACAGCAGCAGCTGTCTTGTCCCCATCCAGCCTCTCCTCAGATCATGGGATTTAAATGATACCCAATAAACTAAGGAGGCAGTTTGGGCATAGCTTTGGCTCATCTGTAGGCTTTCTGTAGGGCTGTGCAGAGGGCATCCTATTGGGACTGAGTGCAGATCGGGGGCTCAGGGGAACCATCTGGACTCCACTCAAGGGAAACATTCAGGACTGGGGCACGCTCTCCCTTTTGGGTTCTTCTTTCATTCCCCTGATGCCACATATTAAATTACTAAAACAGTCTTTAGCAATCAATTATCTGCTTGCACTGCCTTGATTTATGGCTGTATGTTGCTTGGAGTCATGCTAGAGATGGACACTGATCCCTGTCAATGCTACACTCACTGCAGCACCCAACCCTCTTTTCCAGCCACGGTGTCAGCTACTACCATACTGCATTTTCACCTAACCTTGTAATTCAGAAAAGTTCTGTCAAGGAAAGCATTTTCAAATTAACCTTTGAAATTATATCTGCTCACAGCCTTTCCCCTACTTGACTTGTGGAGCGAAGCCTGTTTCCCCTGAAATTCTATTAAAAATGCTAGCAAAATAAACCCATTACAGCTATAACAGCTCAAATTAATGTCAGCATGTCAGGACATATGTCTAATTTCAGTTTGGAGACTTGAAGATCGGGATCCTCATTATGGGCATCATCAGCTGTTCCCAAACAGCCTTCAGGTCCGGAGAGATTCATTTTAAATGAGGAACATCAAGGCAGAGCAGACAGAACAGTTCAGCTGGTGCATTAATTTCAGTCAGTTTGCTCAGGCTATGATTATCATCACTGTGGATTCAGTAATTTCCTCCATCTCACTGCTGATGCAGTTTCATGGCCTTTCCATGCATCGTTCTCTACAGGATACAGCAAGCAGAAGTATGCTCGCTAAGCTGGTGGGTGGCACCCAGCCCACAGAACAGGGTGGGAACTGGGTGGGCTCTAAGGTCCTTTCCAACCCAAGCTGCTCTGTCGTTCTGTGATACGTGGTGCTCTTCTGTTGGGGCTGGTGGGAGCAAAGACCTTGGCATAACAGGCATAACAGGGCCTCATACCATTGAGTCAGCCAGCAGCTGTGATGGCTCAGCACAGTGCGACCACTGGTAGGGACCAGCAGAGACATAATGAGACTGGAAATGGAACTGAAACTACTGAACCCCTCAAGTTACACATTCTTTGGTGAAAAACTATTCAGAAAGAAGGGCTGAACTTGTGTTACAGCAGAATTCGGAAACTCCAATTGGCACTGAAAGCCTTTGCATGGGATGGTGTATGAACACAGGGTGGCAGACAGGTCTTTGCACAGATCTCCTGCCATGAAGGTTCGAGTGACATACAGGAACACACAAACAGGATGGGTGATGGGTGGTGGTGATGAGAGTGCTCAGAGCTCTGCAGAACTGAAGCATATGCACAGCTTGAGTCTTCAGACAGCACGCTTACAGTCACAGCTTAATCATCTCTTCTGTTTGTTCTGAATTTTATAAGCTTTTTTTTTTTAATCTCCTCCAATTCCTCCCTCTCAATGTGGCTGCCCAGAGAGGCTGTGGATGCCCCATCCCTGGTGGTGTTCAAGGCCAGGTTGGATGGAGCTCTGGGCAGCCTGGTCTTGTACCACATCTGGAAGTTGGTGGCCCTGCCTGTGGCTGCGGTTTGGAACTTGATGATCCTTGGGGTCCCTTCCAACCCAAACCATTTATAATTCTATGATCAATTCTCACTTGCCCTTCTCTGTTCCCAGTATCCCCCACTGCTAATCGAGCCCATTAATGCTACAGGAAAACTTCTTAGTTGCGGACACAGAGGTTGCTTGAAAGTAGAAGGACAGGACCCCATTGAGGCTGTACACACATCTGTACACACCTGTACACCTGTACGGAATGCTAGGGGTCAAAGGAAGATAAAATAACCCTCTGCCCACTTGAGTCTTAATTTTCTTTGTTGGGTTTAACAGATTACTTGGCTCAAAGAAACCCATCAGAAAAAGAAAGTCATTAGGTGGAGAGCAGGCTGAAGGGGATAGAAATAAAAGTAGGATGGAGGTGGAGGGGGAAAAAAAGGGGCCACCTGCCTGCTTTTGTATTTTATGTAAGGTAACAAGGAACATTACATGTGTTGTACAGGATGAGGGTAAAGTGGGTTGTGCTGAGCGTAAAACTGCCATAAACACTTCAGCTCTGTGTGAATCATAGAATCACCATGATTGGAAAAGACCTCCAAGACCATCCAGTCCAAACGTTCTCCCACCATCAATGCAGCACTTGTCACCAAAACACTGAATGATGGCCATTTCCCCGTCACCTTGGGCTACCTTTTCACTCCCACATCTCAGCCCTTTAATGTAATATTTACACCAATGTTGTCATTAGATTTTCCCTGGATGAAAGGCTCTATGAACGTAAATACCATTTGCTAATTCACACCAATACAAAATAATAGCATTTGTACATCACACAATAAGAAAAAAATTAAGCTGGTAATTTATACGGCTGAATTAGATACACTAACAAAGAGGGAGGCAATTACATACTGCAGCAAAGACTTCAGCACGCAGACTTAAGCATCCCTCAGTCTTCAGTGTTCAATTAGGGTGAAATTTACTTTCAATCCACGACATAACACCGAGAGCTCTCAGGCCCTCAGCGAAACCATAGGATTTCATCTATTTCATCTCATCTGCCTCCACGCAAAGTCGTCTTTACTCTGGCAAATCTCAAGGTTTAGCTCCAAAGAACAATTAGGTTTGCATTACACATTGTGCTAACAGGCGGCAGAGCGCAGATTGATCTGCTGAATGAATATATTCTAATAGGTCTGATGATCTGCCTTTATAGCGCTGTTTGATTAACACCAAATTTATTCACTTGGCAGCTGTATTCCTTAATCAGGTATTCACTAAGCGATAGCGTATAAATATGGATAAACGTCAGATTTATGGATCAGAGGGTGCAATAATTTCATTGAAGAAAGGTGGACTGTCTATAGCTCTAATTAGTTTCCCTTTCGATAGGCTCATCGTGTGGGTATGTTTGTACATGTCCAGGCCCTGATTTTTGGCACTACAGGTAGCACTGGACATTGCACAAATATCTCCTCTCATTAGGAGCCCTGTGGGGCTGCTCCAACATTTACATCCCGCTCACCTCTGCTCATCACCCCATAATCAGGGCACGTGGAAGAGGTGCTGCTGAACGACAGTGAGAGGCATTCCTACAGGGAATATCTTCAGTTCAATGGGTCCTGCTTGCGATAATAATGAAAAATGATCACAATTACCAGAAGTAATATTCCATCTATGCAACCCAACCCGGGCTTTTAAGACAGGTTATAGGCTCAGCTGACAGAAATGTCTTTACCTTTGTCATGTTGATCCTCTCGCAGCCAATTGTGTGCTCCATGAGGGGCTGGAAGAAGAAAAGATCTGCTATAACCCTGGGCTTACTGGAGTTAGTGCTGCTATTTTGACATTGGGGTGGGAGGTGACAGGACTGGAGCTGCTGGACGCTGATTCCATAGAGGTAAGCAGTCTGAACAGTGTTAGCAGCCTCTGCTTCACTGCACGCCAGGTACCTGCATTGAAATTTAGAGCACTTGCATTTAAGAAGACACCACAGAAATTCAGAGAGTGGTTTTGGAGCAGCATGTCACACACGTGGGGCTTCGCTACATACTGTCTGTGTTATTGCATACACCAGCATGAGCCCAAAACCAACATCCTTAAGTACAGTGGGGATTCAAGGAGTCACCACAGGCAGACAGGGCTGCAGCTGAGGCACTGTACAACCCCCCTGGGGATGAACACAGTGCAGGTGGACACCCTGCCCTGATCCACTCCCCATATCAGCACAGGGCAGAACATGACATGAGAGTGAGAGCAGTGCCTGGTCATGCTTTGCTCCATTCTAGTACATGTGACCATGGATGCATTGCACCCACAGAGAGGAGGAGTGCATGAAGTGCTCCCTTCTGCTATGCAGTAATCTTCAAATAAATAAATAAATAAAATCCATCCATCACGCAGCCCCACTCAAACAGAAATCTGGCCCCATTTTGTTTATTGATCAAGTTACTGATCTATAATCTTTCACAGATGTGACAAGCAGGAGACTGACAGGAGACTGATCTATCACCATTTACTATTCAGCATTCATTGCACACTGAGATGAATATGAGAGTATCTGTTTCTTGTAATATTTAAGTCTACAGAGCCCTGAAGATCTCTTCTTCTAATATCACTTGATTTATCAAATCTGATTTGGGGCTTATAGCCTATACAGAGAGAGTTCTCCACTTCCTAATCCATTTGCCAACAAGTATTTTCTCTGCTTTCCCACTTCATCTTCCCTATAAGCTGATCTGAAGGGCTGCAGTTTTAAACTTATTTAGCAAGGAGAAAAAAAAAAAAAGAATTTATTTTATAAGCTTTGACAATTATATACACCCAGATCTGGAGAGTAAATCAAACCTGAGAGCCTGTTTGTTATGCCTCTCAATGCAGGCCACCAAACCAGTGCCCTGTGATGGAAGATATAAGGGATTTGCTGCTGAAGCAACAGAGGAAGCACCAGTTTGTCACCCCCAAAAAGAAAACTAGTTTCCAGCAGCAATTACCAGGCAGCTGGAACTGCATGCTGCTAAAGCCATGTGTTGCTGAGGCAGCCCCATTCGCAGGGACATTTCATGGTAACGTGCTGAACAGAACAGTCTCCTTTTCCCATGTCTGCACTTTCTATTCTAGATTGGAGAGAGACATTTGGCCACACAGGTTTACACCCGCTACCACGGGCTCTCAGAAATAGAAGGAACCAGCTTCCTGAGGCTGACAACTTCTTTGGTTGTAAGGTGCCGTCTTTCAGCCACGCCGTTTTTCAGTTAATGACTTAAAAATCCAATAAAATAAAGAAAAGCAATAAATACAAAATGAAAAGTACCAATCCCTTCTCGCTCGGAGGCAAACCGTGCAACCTTAATTGAACAGAAAATGATCAGCTTTACGACTAGACGCGTTGCAAATAAACTGACAACCTTTATACAGTGCAATTACTTTATTTTATGTGATATTATTATTATCTGAGCCATCTGACTCTCTTATGGCTCATATGAAAATTCCTATTTTAGCACAACTCCAAGCTCAAACAGATCTCTTTGTACTACATAAGGCAACCCCCATCCTCTCAGCTTCACATCTACAGCCTCCAAAAGACACTGAGCTCTGTCACACCCCTTCCTCCTCTGTTCTAGCAGCGGGGTTTTTGTATCTTGGTCAAAGGAAGCACTTCTAGTGACTGAAAGCACCATTGGGTCATCCCCAAGGTACACCCATGGGAATAAGTCAGTCCCACAGGACAGGAAGGCTACTTAAGGCAGCTGACATTTTTTGACCAAAAGACAAACAAAAAGAGGTAAAAAAAGAAAAAGAAAGAGAAAAAGGTGAAGTTCTGGATGGAGAAACACAATAACTCAGCTGTTTGCTCCTCTTCCTTAAGTAAACTCATGGAAGTGGCTGGCACCGTGCAGCCAGGCAGATATACCCATTCATTACCATCTTCCTTCATATACGCTGCACATTTAATACTTAAGCTCCTTCCTCCCAAATATCTCCCAACTCTGCAATCCTGTTAGCAGCTCTTTGCCTTGCTCAGTACAAATACCTCAAGGAGGCAGGCAGGTAACTGCCATTATGCTTCACAATTACTGGAAAGCACAAAAATTTCCCCCACTGTGTTAAGTCACTCTTGGCAAAAGGCAGCCTCTCCCTCCTCCTCACTGCCCACGGTTTGAAGGACCCACACTGGGTTTCTCATCACCAGTGATGATATCAGTGACGGGAAAACCCACACTGATTTTCTCATCAGCAGCAGTGATGGGGCCTGGCATGTCAAGAAACAAACCCCTCCAAACACATGGGGATCGTTTTCTATGCACATGGGGAAGATGTACAGCACTTGTCCTACAGCACCTCTCCCTACAGCACCTGCCTCTAATGGTTTAACTCTGTCTGCAAAGAAGTACCTCCCTGTGCAATGCAGTCAGACCTGACGCTGGGGCTGCAGAGAATCCTAATCATATAATAGCCTGGGTTGAAAAGGAACACAATGCTTATCCAGTTTCAACCCCCTGCTAAGTGCAGGGTCACCAACCAGCAGCCCAGGCTGCCCAGAGCCACATCCAGCCTGGCCTTGAATGCCTGCAGGGATGGGGCATCCACAGCCTCCTTGGGCAACCTGTGAACAGTGCGTCACCACCTTCTGAATGAAAAACTTCCTCCTAATATCCAACCTAAGCCTCCCCTATCTCCGTTTAAGAACATTCCCCCTTGTCCTATCACTGTCAATCCTCATAAACAGCCATTCCCCCTCCTGTTTAAATGCTCCCTTCAAGTACTGGAAGGCCACAACGAGTTCTCCCCAGAGCCTTCTCTTCTCCAAGCTAATCAAGCCCAGTTCCCTCAACCTTTCAGATGACAGATTCAGCGAGCAATCAGACAGCAGCCCCAGAAAGGTGAAGGAAACCCAACAACGTGGGTCCGTTGGGTCAATGATGTTGCACTGATACAAGGCCAGAGGAGCCTTTCTCCAACCATGCAGTGTATCAAGAGGCACAAAATTGCCTGTTTTCTTCTCTACAATTTGCAGGAATTAAAATTCATGTGTTCTTTGCAGCATTTATCTCTTTCTGGCTGGTCCCAATGTGTGATCCAAACTGTTTAGTGGTGCATCTAAAACCTATTTTCTCCAAAAACGTGTGGAAAACACTTTGCTTTTTGGGCCATAAGTGCACTGCTGCTGTAAACAAGTTTTTTTTCTGAGCTCTTTTTAATGAAGATAATTAAGAACACATTATAAAGCAGATTATTAGTAGTAAACAGCAAGTAGCAAATCCCATCTATATAATGTAGCAATATTATTGGGTTTTTTTCCACTAACACTGCAGACACACCACCCTGGCCACCCTAATGCCAAGAATTCTTGATGTTTGGTTACAGCTCTTCACAACCTGTTATGCAGAGGTCAATGGTCTAGGAACACTGAAGGTTGCTTTAACATTGAATACAACTGGATGCAGAGGCAAACAATCATTTGTCAATAGCATGTTAAACTGCAAAAGCAGGAAATAAAAGGTCCTGAAAAACATGCAACCCATCAGCATTTGGGAATCTTCTAAGGCAACCCTGCAAACATTAAAAGGGAGGTGATGGGGTATTTTGACAGTAGATAGAAAAGAAGAGGGAGCACCACAACAACTCATATTCACCACAACAGCACATATTATTATTTACTGCATCCCTGACACTTTTGCACCATCATGCGATCCTGAGAAGCAGCTTGTCTGATTCAGAGAAATGACATCACTGTCTCCAGTGCATTACTAAACTATGAAGCCACCCTCAGAGGGAGAGAGCTGGTTCCTGCTCTCACCACTTGCCATATGTCTCCTTTTCCTTCCTCCACCATCGCATACTCATTTGCTATGGAAACAAGGCTCGTGTGATCCTGCTGTCTTTCTTATTCCCTTCACCTCACTTACCACTTGCGAGCCTGTAGGTCTGTCTCGATCAGAGCTGGTGGATCAATAGAAAGCTCAGAGATAACTGGCTTCTTAGAAGCGTTGTGAAGATAGGATGCTGAGAGAAAGGGAAATTCCCTGTTTCTGCCCCTGGGAAATGTCCCATATGGGTTAAAAGGCTGAAGTAACTAATGCAACTGGACCCAGTAGTCACTATAAGGGAAAGGTCTTGACTATGCAAGAGTTTCCACTATAAGCACCTTCAGCAGAAAATACTATCAGCTACCATTAAAAGGAGAACACACGAGTCTTCATTATGTTTAGTGCTCACAGGTTGTGCATTTTCCACTCTTTGCTTCTGTTTTTGACTTCTATTAGTACAAAGAAAAAGAGACAGCATCAGCCAAGCAAGACTTCCCTAGGTCTTTCACAGCACTTCTGTACCTGTTACTGGCAATGGATACCAGGCTGATTGACACACATCCCATTGCTGTTTCCCAACAGTAAGACTGCTGGGAAATACCTGTCCCATGAAAAACAAGTGATGCATCTTTTCTTTGCTAATCTCTTCTTGCTTCTTCATTGAGCATCCTGGTTTGGTTTGCTTTGGTTTTCCTTCCAGGAAGCAGAATTATATTTCAACACAAACAATAGCAATAGCAGCAACATCTCATCCATTATCTGTTAATGGCTCTTTTCTTCCAAATAGTTTTTTGTACCCAACCTGCATTTTCCATAGATTATGTTATTTTCCATCTGGATAGTTAAAAGAAAAAAAGGATTAAGGGATATTGTTAAAATGAAAGCTCTACTTAATACCCAACATCTTAAATTCTGTAACTATTTTTCCTTTTCCTACATCTCTAATAAAAGGTTAGAAAGATCTTTAAGGCTGATTGTTACCATGGGACTAAGCAGCCTGCGGTCTATTAATTCAACTCCCAGCAGTTTGTTTAACTAGTTAGTGTGCAACACTAGCAGGGTCATGCTGACATCCTTATTTCAGCCCACTTTTCAAGTAATATAATTGGACTACTCCTGATGACTTACAATTGAATTTTGGAAAGTTCTTTTGTGAACTTCAGCTAATATCTATTAGCCCGTGTCACAAAGCTGGGTGCTCTGCATCACAAAAAATAACAATAATAATGATAAAAAATGAAAACAAAGATAGATGAGAAAGCATTACGGCTAATTAGATCAACCTTCTGCTGATCGAGGGCCTGACGCAAGTTATTTCCTAATGTTAAAGACTGACGTTGGCTCTTTCCTGCTTTGTTTTCTCTTGCCTGTTTTCCTGCCAGGTCTGGAGTTTCACCATACTTTCCTTCATATATAAAATGCTTTCCATGTTTTCTTAAGCTATGACTGGCTCTGAACATGTTAATTCCTTTCCTCTTTTGAAGCAACTGCTCCTTCCTCTTCAAGGTATGCCTTGCTATGCAGGACTCTGCAGTGAGGAGCTGGGAAGACGTAACAACTACTGATAAATTTAATTAACTGCCTGATGATAGATAAATTCAGTCTGGTAGTTCAGCTGTATTTCAAAAGCCTTCCTCTGCCTTTTTGGTTTGTGCTACCACAGGTGACACCAAAAGGAACTGCCTTTTGTTAAAGATGAACATGTGAATATCTTAAAAATGATGCATCTGTGTACCCGGAGTATATAAAAGTGTTTATGTCTTTACCTGATTTGTGGCTGTTAGGCAGGACACTCGTTCACTTTAAATTAGAGCTCTTGAGGAAAGGGGTTGCTTCTCTGGGTTTAATTTACTGCAGTAGTACAACCTTTGCCATTTAGAAAAATTCATGAAGACCATTAATATTTCATAGGAACTGAATGTCTATGTATGCCATATGCAAACTGCGTTGCAAATAATTATACTTAACTCCATCCTTGTAAATAACTCATGAAAATGAAGTTTAATGCATGTAGCTGCCAACAACTTCATAACCACAAACAAAGTAATCTAATCTTTCATTCAGAAAATTACTATAAATGTCAGCCACTGAAAAGTAAGGCACTTCTGTGAGCCACAATAAAGGTTATCAGAATCCAGCTATGCTCAACTTTGTAGTACTGAGAAACCTTACTGGCCCCATCCCTGGAAGTGTTCAAGACCAGGCTGTATGGAGCCCTGGGCAACCTGGGTACCAGGTCTGGAGGTGGGTAGCCCTGCTTGTGGCTGGGGGTTGGAGCCTGATGATCCTTGGGGTCCATTTCAACCCAAGCCATTCTATGATTCTATGTTCCCAGTCTGATTGAGGCAGCAGAGCCAGTAACAGAGAGCACTTCCAGTCCCTCCAGCCCCCAACGCTGCTCTCCCCTCCATAGAGGTTTCTTTGACAAAGATACTAAGCCATTAACTCCCAGAGTAAACCAAATGAGAATAGGCAGGATTTCAGCCAGGATCCTCCACAACAGACCTCCACCTGTGTGTTTAATGAAGTATTGAGGAAGATGAATGCACAGAAGCTTGCACTGAGTAAAATGAGCACCACCTTGGAGAAAGCTTTTGATGAGAGGAAATTGCTCTGTATTAAGAGCTCTCAGGAGCCAAGGCAGAGACAAACGTTACATTCAGTTCTCTGAAAATGAGTTCTGCTCTGTATCTTCACAACTTTAACTAAACTGATGAAAATGGTTGAAAAGGAAGACTTGGTTGCTCTTGAGACTCCATAATTTGCTCCGTGAATGCTTTAAAAAGAGACGGGCTGGCAAAGAAGATCATTGCATTTAAGCAAAATACAGTAGTCACAGCACTTCTGGTATCAAGAGGCAGGGCACATGATTCACAGATGAGAAAGGAGCTCAGCTGTAAAGGTAGGAATCTGGGATGAGAATGAGTGAACATTTGTGAGGAACACTGTGGAAAGAAGACTTTGTGTCTTGGGTGAACAAGAAAGAAGTCGTGATCATTAGACAGCAAATGACGTCAGATATTAGAAAGGCAAGAGGAAGAAATTAAGGTCAACAGGGGATGCGATGATTATAAGTACCCCATTTAGAGCAACAGTCCTTGGATCAAAAGATTGCTCAGTCTTTGCTCATCACCTTCCCAGCTCCTCACCACTCTTCTGCCTAGAAATGTCTGGGTTTTACACACTGACTCCCAATTCGAATCTTTATTTCACCTCTCCTGTTCAGGGCAGCTTTGCTGTGTCTGTGAGATTACAGCAATAACCCACGGAAGTGGCCTTTATAACTCTTGCTTTGAAATTACTGTTGAACTTCTTCCTTTTCTTTTTTTCCTTTCTGTTTTTAATCAAGCTGGCAACATTCTACCCCTAAAGAAGCCTTCAGAATCCTCTCATTTTCCTCTGGATAATACATCTCTGAACTACATTGTTATACTCTAAGAAAAGGACTATTTTCTGTCACTTGGAAACCCACACCTCATTCTGAGCTGAAATAAACCCACTAATAAAATTAATCAGAAGCACTATTTCTCTGGAGAGAGTCAGGGAAAATATGATGGGTTATAAACCAAGCCACAGGATCCAATAATGCAGCACAGGCAATACTGAGGAACAAGACCTCCGCTTGCTGGGACACAGCATACCTCAGCAGATGGTCGTGTATTACTGAGGAACAGCACAGATAAGCCAAAATATAAATAAAAGCCAGGTAATAAGAAGTTGTAAGCACACCAAAATCCTTGCAGGAGATCTGCATGGTTCCTAACGATCCTTGTCAACTATTCAAGGCTTAGGCTTTGGATTTTATCTGTGTTATTGGTGCACACCCTTTGGGGGCATCCCAATGGCAATACCCCATCTCTGGAAGACAGAAGTAGTGTATCCTATGAAGAGTTGATTACTGACTAGCAGTGAGATTCAGGCTGAAGTGCCAGGAGCGCAGCTAACAGAACACTGAAATAGCAAGTCCTGAATGAAAATTGGGGTGTCACTTCTGTCTGAGTCTCCTTTCAAGTTCCTCTGTAAAGCTGAGATAGTTACAGCAATTTCCCAAGTGTGTAGGATGGGTCAGCTAGTGACAGTGAGATGGTTTAGTTTGTAAAACAATGTCTGCCAAAAATTACTAAGTCAGATCCCCATAATGAAAGTGCAAGGCAGCTCTAATGGAAGCAACAGCAGACAGACAGCGGTCTTCATTTTATAATTCTTATGACTGAGAGATGAACTGACAGAAGCTGACAGTGATGAAGAAAAGGTGCTGCATTGGAAACCAGCCAGGGACTCTGAAGCTGTTATCTACAGAAAGGCAACAGATGTGGTGCTTCAGTAACAGGCCATGAGAAAATGCAGGCAACTCATACAGTGAGACAGCAAAGTCTCTTTTTTGTTTGTTTTTGTTTGTTTGCTTGCTTGCTTGTTAACATGCCTATAAGCGGGTAACAGTGCTCTAATGAGTCTGCTGGTGTCTGTGCTATGGAAGTTTACCATACATGCCTCTGAAGATGGTCCAGAACTCACAATCTCCTATTCCACAAGGCTGTTTCTCCATAGTCTGGCTGAGGAGCTGGACAAGCCCCACACCTGCTCCATCAGCTCTGAGTCCATCCAACAAGAGGACCAATAATACACACTGAGCCTGATGTTATTTACCTTACAGAACAAAAGCATTACAAGATCCCTCACTCAGTGTCTGCCTATGATGCTGACCTGACTGAAGCTACCAGAACAAAACTACTTGTTCTTACATTCCAATAAGATAACACCTTTATCTGGGCACTTAGGCTGAGTTTATGACACAGCCTTGATTATGCAAGCTGCTCCATTTTCCTTTCTTCACCCTTTCTTCTGCTGGTTGGTGGCCATCTGCAGTGTTTCTTGCTGCCTTGCTCCTTGCCCCAAGCAGTGTCTCTCCCTCAGAGCCCCCCAGGCAGCAGCTCTGTTCCCTTCAATACCATGTGCAGACACTGACTGTATTGCTGTGCTCTCACCACGCTAAGTACTGGGCAAAGATACTTACAAAGCCTTGAGGGATATTAGTGTTCTAATGTTCTATTTTAGCATAGATTTCAAGTAGCTTCCTTTAAAAGCCCTGTCAAAAGCTTGAAGAATTGGACCATACAATAGAAGCAATCTTCATTTATTTATAGATGCAGTGTTCCAAAGGAGAACAAGCTCAGAGGCAAAGCTCACCTTAGCATCGAGGGGGGCCTGAGAGGCACATTGCGTAGATAAGCTAGCTCCTCCTCAGTATATCTCAAGTACAGTATTAAGAGGATGACTGTTAAGGTCTTTGCAGGAAGAAAACATTTGACTATTCCTTTTAATTACTCCTGTTTGATTTGAGATAATCCGTTACAACCAACTCAACACATTTATCTGACTTTCCCTAGTTCCAATATAGTCACTGTGGATATGAAAGCACCAACCTCCAGTGGGGCACCAGCATTCAAGCAAAGTCATGGGCTCTTCAAAGGCAGCCCCCATCCAGCCTCCCTCTACACCTCATGTAACAGCACACTGATCCTGCTGATGTGATCCTCCAAGACCACAGCCCAGCTTCAAACACAAGGCAGCATTCACCTCCCCACAGATTCACTCGTGTTTAACTCTCTGCCATAGCAACTGAGCCAGCAAATAGACAATAAACTACTTTAGGTATCAAGGCATATAGTTTTCTAAGCGGGATCCTGAGACTTATGCACAAGGACTGAAACACTGCAGTGATTTCAGTACTGTCATTTCTGTGACTGCATGACGAGACTTCCGTTTGGTGCATTTCTTAATAGCTCGGCTCTAGCAGGGAAAGGATTAAGGTAAAAAAATAAATAAATCCTTAAATCCTTTTTATTTTTAATCCTGTAGTTTGTGGGGGGAAAATGCAAAAGGACAGAGCTTGCAGTTCACAAAATGCTAATGGTTTCAGCCTCAGTTTTTCTTCCAGATCTACTAGTAAGTTTAAACAAGCTTAAGACCAAGAATGACAACTAATGAAAACAAAGGAGTCAGTGAACCTTCTCGGCTGCATTCAGTGTAGCAAGAATTGACATGCTAAAATCTCATTTTGCTTTTCACTATTTCAAAACCTGGTTTTTCCTATCAGCGCTGTTTAACTAAGCTTTAAATTATTTACAAGTAAGAAACCCTCCTTCAGAATCTCAACCCAGGCAGGGAAAGACAAGGTGGGTTCTTTTAAAAACAACTTTGGATGACAGGAGTGTAGAAGTTATAGAAAGGAAGGGCAGACAACAGGGAACACATCCCAGCATCCAGAGCAAACCACTCAAGTCCAGCTCAGGGTAGTTTTGGTCAATGAAGAACTTCTAAACTGTGGCTTGCACACCATGTATGGGATCCTTGCTGATGCTCTTTGTTGGTGTGCCTAAATGAGATGACCAAGAAAATGGAAAGCAACTTTGCACTTTGTAGCCTCATGCACTGGGCCGATACCACACTCTACTTCATAGTCCTGCAAGGACCCACACTAAGCTGCCTCTGCCACTGACCTCCCAAAAGCTCTCCCCGAGACTGCTCCAGCTTTAACACTCACCTTAACCCATCACTGCCCCCTTATTCATTCCTATCTGGTTTTACTGATACAGGAACATTGCTACAGTGGTGAGAGCCATCGGATCAATAAAGCAGACAGGGAAAAAGCTGCATTCCCATCTGCCTCGTCCATCACCAGCCAACCTGGCAGCTGAATGTTGCTGCACGAATTCCATTTTTCACTTGACAAAGAGCCTCTCTTGGAGCCTGCTGGTGGAGGGACCTAAAGCCTTATATACATTAAGGAACTGAATTGATACCCTGCCAGATGAAGAAAATCTCTCTTTATCTGGTGAGAGCTAATGATGATTTATTAGGCAGAACAGACAGGTCCCAGGACGTATTTGCAAGCACTCGTCAGTCAGAAAAGAAATTCTTCCAGAGATTTGGGCTAAGCTTATTTCATACCTTTTATTCAGAAGACATGAGAGGAGAATGGGGCTTCAGTTCTGAAGTACTGCTCAGATAACACGGAGCTTTAGAAAGATAAAAGTAACAGATGAGAAAGGACGTCTTAAGTCACTGCATACAATCCCGTGTCACTGCAGAAATGCCACTGAGGAAACACGTTTAAATGAACAGGATCTGGGGGAAAGTAAGATAAACACGAAAGCTTGCAAGGAAGATTCCTGATAAAAGGAATGTCTGGAATGAAAACAATGGAAAGCATCCTGCCTTAGAGCTCAATGAAAGCCAACAAAACACCTCCAGATAATCTCATTCATGATTTCACCGTATATGTTTTTCCCTCAGAACAGTAGACTCCTGGATTTGTCCCACCAGGGTAGAGCTCTGCCCAAAGCTCACGTTTCCATTTCACCCCAAGACTCTAAAACTCAGAGGGATGAATCCTATCCCAGCAAGCACCCTGCTGTCTGCCAAAGGTTTGCTCATATTCCTTTCACCAGTTGCTGTCTTTACCAAGATGAATGTGGCAGAAAGCAAGAGAGGCAGAGCAGCATGGCAGCACTCACAGCTCTTTGCTAATACTCTCAACAGGAGGAGATGCCACCAACTAACAAAGACACACAAACACGCACACAGAGCACCTCTAGCTTGGGGCACAGCCAGGAGGATGCTCATGCTCTGCCTTCCCTGCAGGCTTCTCTCCATTCTCATCCCTCTGCACACCTGAATGAGTTCTGCATTCTTCAGCCATTCTCAGCAGCAAGACAGGATCCAGCTCCCAGACAGCCCAAATTGCAAGGAAAAAACACTTGGCATGATTTCCTTGTCCCTCCAGGTCAGGGCTGGTTCCTCAGACCACATCCCCCACTCTGCACACCCCAGCTCCAGGGCATTGCCCCTCCCAGTACAGCAGAGGTTGGGGCTCACACTCCCAATGCAGAAAGCTATGGCAGCTCCAGCACCGGTCCTTGGTCCTAAACAGAAATTCTTGGGCCAGCTCTGCTAGAAGAGGAAAGAGTTTATTCATACTCCATGTATGCATTGTATATTGTAATACAGACTTGATGTATTCACACTGATGCGAGGCAATAAATACCTGGAAATTCAGTAAGGGATGAAATGAGGCACACACTTTCCTCCATGGCCTGATGGGTAGAGTTCTTCTGCTGTGTACCTCTCCCCCCTAACTGGATTTACTTGCACAACTTTAACATTTTTAATATCACTTTTGTGTCTGTAATAGAGATTTTCTTCTGTCCTTGCTGCCTGTAGTTACGCAGCCCATTTCTCTTTGTCACTTGAGCAGAACCAAGCCTCCAAGCGAGGTTTATCATTACAAGAACTGAAAGGCAATGAGAAGCAACACTCATTGCTCCAGCTCCCTTGACTGCAGCCTCAGCTCAGCTTGGTGGCCCAGCCCTTGTTGCCCCAGCCAGCAGTATTCTTGCTCCAAAGAGGGGCAAACAGCACCCTGCTTGCAGCCCACAGGGGTGGGTATGAGGGTGCAAGAGCAGCAGTCACATAGCATCAAGGAACAGAAGAAATCCATTCAGGTCTCTCCACCCTGTGATGGTTAAAGGCAAGCCCATGAGGACTACATGGGCTTGGGTGGGAAGGGACCTCAAGGATCATGAAGCTCCAACTCCCCTGTCACAGGCAGGGCTGCCAACCTCCCCATTTAATACCAGACCAGGCTGCCCAGGGCCCCTTCCAACTTGGCCCTGAACACCTCCAGGGACGGGGCATCCACAGCACCTCTGGGCAGCCATTTGAAGAGCCTCACCACTCTCATAGTAAAGAACTTTCCCCTGATATCCAACCTAAATCTTCCCTCCTTCAACTTAAAACTATTTCCCTTCATTCTGCTGTTATCTACCCATTCAAAGAGTTGGCTTCCCCCGTTTGTAGGCTCCCTTTATGTACTGGAAGGCTTAAAGGGAGAGACCATTACACAGCTTGACCTGTGCTGGAGAGAGGAGCAAAAAGGGAAATGTCTCACTTCAAGAAGCACATTGCTCACAAATGCAGCTCAGTGGGGAGGCCAAAGCCAAGAAGAACGCTGGTTTGGTGTTTCTGCACATGCTTCAAGCCACAAGGAGCTCAGCAAGTGCTCCTTCCCATCAGGTTGTTGAAAAATTAATGTAAACCACCCTTAGCACCATGCTCCTTAGCTGAGAGCCCAGCTCAGAACACAACAAAAACTTTCCTTCCTAGAGGGTGTTCAGGTTGTTTGGGAGATTACACAGAAAGAATGAAGTTGCCACATACAGGTAATATCTTACAGGCTTCAGTATCAGCTCCCGTACATTTAATTGCTTCTGGGGGAAGATAAATTAGTCCCCATGATAGTGTTTCATGGGATGATCCTTGTGAAGGTGGAGAGTGGTGCTAGTGGGTTTTAGAAGTCTACAGTAAAACAACAATGCAAACCGTAGAGGAGCTTACATATCTGCCTTAAAGATGCTGCTGCTGATTCACGTGTAATAAAACATTCTCTTTCTTGACTGGCTGGATCTGCTCTGTTACTCTTCACTTACTGCTTTTTTTGTTTATATTTGAGATTTAGAGCACACTATCAGCACCTTGCACAGAGCGGATGTGTGAGCGCTGGGATTTAACTCTATCAGTGCCAGAGCAGCTCTGCCGTGCGGGAGCAGAGAGTGACAAAGTCATGCGTTGTGCAGCACATTTGCTTTTCTCTCTCTCTCTCTTTTTGTTTAAATTAAACTCTTTGTATAAATAGTCATTCTGGCTGATTATATAATCTCCTACATTTAGATCGTCTGTGTTGCAACCATGGCAACTCCCCGAGCCAAACGCATTCGGTTCAAACTTCTTTCTAAATTTGCTGATGAGGGTGAAGAAACAGCTCTGGAAACCCTTCTCAGACAACCTACATTTGTTCTTTGCACACAGAGCTCAAGCCAGCCTGCACTGATAGCACCCGACGCCCTAAATAAGGCAGGGACAAATGTCCATCGTGTTCCAGTGAGCTGATCGTATCTTCAATGCCAGACGTAGGGAACAGCAACACCATTAGGGAAATTTAGTACTTGTAGTTGGTTTGCTTAATGTTAAGTGAAAGAGATGTCATCCTTCAGCTCTGCTACAGCACATCTCTGATGTGCAGGACAGGCAGCACGCACAGGAGCTGCAGTTTATCCCCTTACTTCAACAGAGCGCTTCATTATTGGTTTGGGAACACAATGCTGACGGGTCCCAAATCCTTTTTTCCTCTGCCCTGGTGAGCAAAAAAGTGCAAGAACAGCAGAGCACAGCCCAGCACTGAACTCCTTGGGTTGGAAGAATGCAAAGCAAGGCCTAAAGCTGCGTGCAGAGTGCAAAAAGCACAAGGAGATTTCAGAAAATGATTTGGAAGGGAGAACAACTAGATGAGTGTTCTAATTAACCATCATCATCAACTATTGTATTTTTTTTTTCCTACTTATATTTTAATTCTTGGTATTTTCTTCACAGGGATGAATCATCACAGTCAGGTCTTTCTTCTTCTTATGCCATAAATACCTCGGATGAAACATGTGGCCAACCTCCCAAGAAACAAGAGCAAACATCAGACAGGGTAATTTTGGACATGTCACACCTCCAGATTTGCTGGGACTGAAATCCTGCTGTGCCAGGTATCAGCTCAGTCCTGTGGTCAACTTGGATAGCTTATAAAAGAAGCTAAATTGTGCATATGCCCTTGCCCATCTGTCTCACACAACAAGCTGCTCCTGTACCAGGAGGGGTTTCTGTGGGCTTTGCCAGATATGACCTGAGAGATTACAGACCGACTTTTGCCTTTGTTATAGCTCTGCCTCACAGCCAGAGATCGTTATCCTCACACAAACAGGGCACAGACTAATCTAATCCAGGAAACAGAAACCTATTCCTTCACCTTCTATTTAAATCTTCACAACAAGAAGCAAAAGTAAGGGTGTCACACTCCTTATTTCAGGCACTCCAAAGCCTGCACTGCTCCAGCTTCAATTGGATATTTACAACAACAACAAGGCCAGCTGTGCACAGGCAATAATTGCACTTACAAAAAACAAGTGGCAATCAATATCTCACATACAGTCTGATCTTGATTATACTTAGCCAATGGTGATGCTAATAACTCATTTATATTATTTAATTTCTTTCCAATCGCTCCTTAATTACTAGTCTGGGTACACCAAAGATGCTTAGAAATTTCATGACAAGAGCCCATATACATTTTCATCTTATACTGACATGAGCTTTGACACCACTAAGTGCCAGTTTGCTTGCTGCAGACTGGAGGTAGAACAGAAATTAAATGCAGTAACTAATTACGTGCATTTGAAATCGAATAGGAAAAAGAACACACAAAAAATAAGGTTACTGAGCTCATACATTAACGGGAGCTTGTTGCATTAATCTGGGTTCTCACTGATGCTTTCTAATTCACTTTTCATTACACGAAGAGAAGGGATATGTTCCGCCAGAGCTCGTACTTTTGTGAAGGTGTTGGGCTCATTTTAAATGCCAATTCTCCTATCTGTAGAGGATGGATCTCTTTGTTATCTTCTTCCCTTCCTGATAATCCCACAGAGGATTGAATAAACTCAGACATTCAAGGGAATAATGGTAGCACCGCAAGCCTGACATTCACAAAACCCACCAGGACTCAGCATAAGGTGGGGAAGGTGCTTAAATAAGCAAATAAAAAGCCACCTGAGCCTCCTTTGCAGAATAATGTTGCAGGAGCTTCTCTGGGAGCCAAGTAAACAAATGAATTAATAGAAGTCTTTGCCTCTTGTTGGGTATTATTCACGATGCTTTATTAGGTTGCTCCCTGGAAGCCTAGGTAAATTCTGACTGTGACTTCCTTTTTGATCTTCTTTGCCCAGGCTGTCTGCTTTAATGTAATTCTGGAAACCTTTCAAGGAGTCTGCATTCATAGCCTGGTCTGTACTTATTTCCATTTGAAAGGACAGCTGGTGCAAATCATGGCTGGAGCTGCTCGGTAGGGTGGCCACAGTTGATGGAGAAGGCTTGTGTTACATGAGCAGTACACACCAGGTATCCAGGGCCATTGATAGGGGACAAAGTTCAGAGTTGGCCCCCTCCAACCTCAGTTCTGCCCCCTGAGTGCCTGGCCAAGCCCAGAGTGTCTCACAAGGAGAGCCCATGGCTCTGGAGCCCTCCTTTGCCATCTCAACATCAGGAAGCGATTCCTGATGAATTCAGGGTTATTTACTAACAAAGCTTTACATAAAAATTTGGTCATCTGAAGTCACTTTGCCTTCTTGCTGGCATCTTTTTCTGGATGCGTTTCCAAGCTGGTATCATTCTCCCAAGACCCTGCATGCGAAGCCTCCTGCCACCTCCAAACCCATCCAGGGCTGCTATGGGAAGCAATAACAAAGTCTGTGTATGAGAGCGCTGTGAACATAGGCCCACAGCTTTGTTTAGCCAAGCTCTGGTAACTATTTTAAGGTTTTTGCATAAACACAGTCTCTCCTGTTTTACTTCTGTCTTTTCCAATGTCTTAGAACCCACTAGTCTGACACCTTCCTTTTTTTATTTTCTAGCAAACTTCAACGATAAGACAGTATTATGGTAGTGATTGTGGTGCTCCTGTTCTTTATTCTTGCTGCCACACAATCCATGGAACCCTATTGCAAGGCCCTGAGGGTGAGGTTACCCTACGTGATGTGTTCATCTCACAGTGGGTCTGCGTGCCAACTGCATGCACACTTTTGGCATCACCTCTATTTCTCTCCACACAAAGTAACCTTTCATTCAGCTGCAGAGGAACACACTCATTATTGTCTCTGGGGAAGCTGCTCTGCATTTCAGTACGGGACGATTTGCACCTCATAACCTCCAATGAAATGAGTACTTCCCCATGAAATACTTCAGTGGTACCACCTCTTGCTGTTGGGATTTGGACTAATTTAGATTGCCCCTTATGCACTGGCTGAGGTTCTTCATCCAACACAGGTGAGGGAGAAGGGGCTGCAATGCTGAGCTACCTCCTGACACAGGACTTGCAGCACTGTAATCCAGCTACATGCAAAATACTAAAAGAGCAAAAGGTGGCTGTTGCCATCAGGAGCTAAAACTGTTCTAGTAGTAAGTATGGTAGAGAAAATACCAAACCATTCCCCTATACGCTTTTTCATCTCTGTATTCATTCCAGAAGGAACAAATGAACACAATTACTACACTCATTTCCACTTTTTTTACTACCTACACAGAGGCCATTTGGATATCTTGGCACTGTAATAGTTGGTAATTATTGAGTTCTTAATGGCTACTGTAAGGTTGGCCCAATAATGCTGCAGAAATAAGTAGGCAATGAGCGGAGCTGCTTAGGCATTCATTGCTATTGCGAGTGGACTTTGCAAAAGGAATTAGTTTATGTAACTCCTATTGCATGAAGGCAAATGAAATCTCAAATTTCCTATAATTATAATAATTATTTCTGCCTGATGTTTAATTACTCTGCCTAATGAGCCAGCAGTACTACAGTGGGCAGGTAGAGCTCCAATGAAATTGTCTTTCTCTTGTGATCCGTTTCCAAAATAGGACAGAGGTTTCAGTGTTTACAGCAGCATTTGGTGAAGTCATGCCACATCTTTTGTGATTTCCAAAGTATGATTAGTAGTAGCCATCCTGCTTCTGCAAACTGATGCTCACGGCACTGCAAAGCAAGTTGGACCTTGCACTAAGCTCCAGTTCAATAAGTATTGCTTCTCATATTGATTACAGTGTGAATAAATGATATTTAACCGAGGTGACTATAAGCGTCCATTAAATCACAGAATCACCAAGGCTGGAAAAGACCTGCAAGATCATCCAGTCCAACCATCCACCATCACTTGGAAAAAGGGCTTAAAATACATAAACATTATGTGAACACGCAAAACCATAGTTTGCATTAGAAAAAAAAATGCATCACTTTGATTTGGGGTATTGAAAAATGAGATGGATGGACGTAAGTTAAGTAGTGGATTTCAAAATCTTCGCTACTGTTCACCAAACAATAGGAGAAGCAGGATACAGCCTCATACTGAGAGAAACAGTAAGATTTAGGCTCACAATTGCATTGCATGTGAGCCTGGTGACATATATAAGATTCCATATACTTCAGCTTTATGTAAATATGAAATACAATTTGTATGTCTTTATTTCAAAGCCACTGTTCAGAAGCCTGCTGGGCTGTGGAAGGACTGCACCACTGACATGAACCAGGGAAGGCTCTCTTCCTACACTCCAATATTTGAGATGCTATTGCTTACAAAGTATAGATGAACATTATTCAAGGCCTGCTGCTCAGTTATTCAGACCTGGGAGGAAAGAGCCTGCTAATACACAATTTGTCCTTGCAACTTGCTGGTCTTTTAGCAATACAAGCCTCTGATATTAATACCACCAGAATCCTTCCCAGCTGCAGGTGGATCTAAGCTGCAGAAATGGAGCCAGGTTTCATTTTAGTTTGAAGCATCAAAACTGCTGACAATTAAACTTAATTGTATGAATAAGCTCCTTAACAGAATGCACCGCTGGGCTTTCATCCAGCCCTGTGCTGGCAGGAAAGGAGAAATCTATATGCAGTGTCTGTCAATGTCCTGTAACCTGGGAGAACGGGGCTTTATCACAGTTTAATAGAAACATATAAGGGTCCTGATCTTCCTGCCTTTCTAAGGAAAATTCGTTTTCCTCCTTCACAAAGTTTTGCATTAACAGCCCTTACCCTCAGCAATCTGCTTTTCCTTCATCATGTTTTCTTGAAGGGAAATTTCTAGATGAAGGACCACATGTTTGCATGGGATTTAATTATTTGCTTTGGTTCTACCTGCCCAAACAACTGGTATGAAGAACCCTAATAAAATAGGCCCGGTATCTTCCTTCTGGAAATATCTTTTCTTAAAAATTAATGTTTTTGTTCCCACTGGGGTGGAATCTTTATTTGCTGGTTTTAATACAAGCAGCTTGTTACCGCATCTGCTGCTACGACCAGAATAGCAGGAAGCAAAGATGTTCTTAGGGCCCAAGGGTCAGCTGTTGTCTATTTCATTTCTCTTTAGTTTAAGTTTAATTTATTTTCCCTTATTTTATCACTAATGGAGATCTGAATGCAACTAGTCAGGTTGAATAAATCTAAATACCATTACCAATAATTGGATGCAGACTTAGCATGGGTTTCTGTAATGCTATAAACCCACCTATTTTCACGCTAGATAAAGTAGGCTTTCAGAAGGGACAGTTGACCAACATCATATTGTGATTCTCAGAATTTTTGCCCTATGAATGAGCAGATTTGGTCTCTGTGTTTTTTTTTCCATAGCCATGATTTTATCGCATTCTTATAATTACAAAAGGGACAAGTCCAAACCCCAGACCAAATGCCACAAGACTATGCAACAGTTTAGAAGCAGATTCTTGTGTTAATCAGTGGTTTGTTCCATCCCTCATGGTGATAAGTGTCCAAAATATCTATTCAGCATCTGTGAACTGTGGCAGAACTGTGTCCCTTTGCATCCTACCAAAGCATCTCAGAGCTCTCGCTGAATTTCTTTCCCATTATCACCTCAAGGAATGCAGTTACCCCAGCCCTATTTTATTGACTGGAAACCATGATAGAGGAAGGGGTTCAATCTTGCATATTAAATGCTTGCATGAGACAGGATTCAAAATGACTTCTCCTAAAATCCACAGGATGACAGGAATTGAAGAATAAGAACTCAGGGCTTCTGGGGCTCGTACCAAGAGCTTGGCCAGTCAAGCAGCCCTCCTGCCATTACAACAGAAGAAAAAAAGGTTTTAACTTTCGCTTTTTGATCCCTTAATGAAAAATGTTCTAACAAGGAGCAAGCCAGATCTCTGCTCAACTCTTTGATTCTGGCATCGGAATCTAAACAAACTGAGGTGATACATCACACCAGGATATTCAAATACTATGGGAATAGAAATAAATATAAAACAAAAAAACCTACTTTCTAAGTGTCTTCCTTTCTTGATACAGTCTGGATATGAAACACTTCATGTTTTTAATAGGTTTTGGGCTAGTCCCACAGAAAACACTGACTGCATTACATACACCGGAGGAATAGAAAACCTCCAGCAATCGAACAGAGCAGAGTTACAGAAGAAAGAGAAAATACAACCCAGCTTGCAATTTGTTTGAGGCTGCAGAGACAATTTTGCAATTTCTTTGTTTTATCCTTTGAAGGGAGCAGAGTTTCAGAGCTCCTGACAAGACACAAATATTGATCAGAGCATGCAATGGAAATCCAGAGGAACATTGGGTGAAACAGCGTGACATGTTGGCAAAGCCACAAGCAGTTGCCCAGCAAAGAATGTCACATAGTGCAGAGGGGACTTTGTGGAGCCAGGAGAGTGCTTGAATACTGTGGGTGTGAGAGAAAACTTGAAACACGCAAGAAAAGGAAGTGAAGGCAAAAATAACCAAAGCAAAACAAACTACATGGAGAGATCGGTGACAAAAGACATGAACAACGTGTGAGAAGTAAAGAAAGAGCTGCTGAAGGAAGATATGAGCCCTGCAGATACTCCTGCCCAACTTATTTCATTTATACAAGGAAAAAAATAGAATATAACTAATTGCAAGCCATTGGGAATCCTGTTACTCCACGGGCACAAGCGACAAATGGACACTGATCCTTGAGTGGAGTGAAGCGTCTACATTACAGGTTCTTCATAGAACCAGAAGCCAAAACTAAACCAGCAACAGCTTAAGGAAGCCACAGGAATGCCCTTACCAGAAATGAGAGACAATTCTTGTTTTGGGGAGCACAGAACCTTCATTTCCCATTCCAACTCTGGCTCCACCACCAGCTATCATTATAGCGTGGGTTTATCTTCCCTTCGCTTTGCACTTGCATTTATTATCCCATATTTTAGTAAGCTTTCAATTTTATTTAAATCTGTTTTAGAACAAATCAAAAAAGCTAAATTGATTCATGAGGATTTACGGCATTTTAATTATGGAGTGTGTATCTGAATGATTTAAAGGCTGATAAGAGCTCGAAGCAGCCCAAGATTCCGAGGAAATGAGAAACATGACATTTTGAGAAGGAAACCAATTTTCCTCAACTTAAACTGTTGCTCATATAAACCAAATTATAAATATCCTCTGTGACTGTAATGCTACAGAGGACTGCTTATGAAAATATGATTAGTAGTGCAATTTTCTCAGGTTTCAGCTGCTTTCTTTTCTTTGCTGGCTTTAATGCAGGAAAAAAAGACAACATCCTTCCTCCTCAACCACCCATCTTTCTCAAGGAAAATAAAATCATATTCTGCATGATAGTTGGGGGGATATCCTGATAAAAATCCACCAGCCAAAGAGATCTCAGAGCAATTGTGACGCAGAGAAAAATGTATGTCTATGAAATGTGAATAAACGTGAACATTGCTACGATCCCAAGTTTATGCCTCATTCAGTGCCATAGTTTGGCTTGTGTCAACATCCACAATTCCCAAAAGAAACGAGGAGTGAGAGATGTGGCAACATGATCCATCTCTTCTGCTCCAAAACCACCTGCCCATAAAACAACAGTCAGAGGGCACCATGGTGAAGATATCAAGAGATCAGTTTTGAACAGCTTCGGGTGGGTCAGACATGTCATCAGTGGGAACAAGCAAAGCAACAATTAGACATCAATAAAAACCTATACTGAGCTGCATACGACCTGGCTACCCCTCAGCCTTCAACATTAGATGGCATTGTGACTGTGGAGGCTTTACAGTGAAGCTCAAGACTTTGTAGCATTTCCTTATGTCAGTGACCTACTCCAAAAACTTTGTAGTTTTCATGTTAGAAAACTCAGCACTGATCGATTTCATCAACAGAAGAAAAGAGAAAGAATTTTCCCTGCCCCATCTGGTTGCTAGAGTTTGTACCATCTCTTCAGAGAAGCTGGGCTCTTCCTTTGCATTAGCAAAGGAAAAAAGAATGCGTTCATTGGCATTCTCCTTTCACAAATATATATGTATAGCACTTCAAAAAGGCACCAGATAAAAGTATGATTATGCTATTTATCAGCAGCAATGGGAAGGAAAATGCATGAGAAGTACTTGCTTGTAATTGTGCAGTAAGATGACGCTGTGTGTTAAATATGAGTTTCTTGGAGTTTGGCAGGTGTTTATTACAGGCGACCTACCTTCACCTGAGTGCTATTTCAAACAAAACATGATCATTAGTGACATGCATAAGGGTGCCAGAATGCCAGGATTCCAGGACTGGAAATTCACCTGGGAGGATCTCAGTTGTGGCATTTTAGAACCAGTTTCTGCACTTGCCAGACAGATGATGGACTAATTTCTCCTACCATGTACCTCATGTACATTCTGTCATTTATCCTTGAATTTGTCTTTACGCACAAAGAACTATTGCTGGAGGATCAAGGCAACACAACACACAGAGCAGCAATATTCTTTTAAGTCTTTCTTTGTTTCTTTAACAAATCTCCTTGCTGCTTGATGCTTTTTCTTAGTGCATTCCTGATATAACAAACAACAGCATAACTTCCCTCATGCTTAGTTACTAATGTGTATTATATCTCTCTGCATTCAAAGGGTAATAGATTGTTAAATGTATACCTTAACCAACAGGTGCCTGGTACATGTAATACCTTTTCATTACACCAGTGAGTGAACAGTATCTTCTTTTCTATTATTATTATTATTATTGATCTTCCTAGCTTTCCAAAAGCAATGGCAGATGTAATTTTAAGCTCCCAGCTGATGACTCATTCTATTACTCCCAAACCCATGCACAGCAAGGCAAGACTACAGGATAAAGAGCCACGTTGCTCTAGAGCTTCAGGAGAAAGAAGCTACTGCTAAGGATGAAGCTTTGTAAGACACAAAGCTGGCATTAAATGACTGATAACCCCTCTGGTCTCTACCATTATCTACCCTGTAGCATCTACATGCTTCTTGGTCCCAGTGCACATGCTGAAATGAAGGTGTAAATGAGACAGATTTTATGCCAGGATCCCAAGTGAGATAAAGTGGCGTAGCCACATTCACAGCAGCTCTCCAGATTTGCCCTGATAGAGTGATGCAACTATGCAAGGAGGTTACAGGGAGCAAGGCCTACGCCTCCTGCTGAAAGGTGCAGCAGAGAGGAGGCCCAAGAGGACTGTACCTGGAACTCTCTTCAGTATAACCAGCATGTCTCCCATTGGTTGTGGTCCAGCTGGCTGGCTTGTCATGGGAAGCACCGATGGCCCCAGGGAAGCTGCTGAGGTATGGCCTCAGTAGAGACTGAGGGAATGGAGCTTTGCTCAACATGCCCACCATCTTCTGATCAGCTTCCCCATCAGTGTCACACACAGCAAAGCACAAAGTACAGCTGACCTGTGTGTGATAGATGGAGACCATTCTCATTTGCTTGGTGAACCTCTAGAGATGCAGGCATAAGGCACTGATCTTGTGCACATCAAGTCTGTACCTGTCCTGCTCCAACCCTAAGACTGAGAGATCTTAGGTCTTTTTGTCCCCCCAAGAGACCCTTAAGAAGTTTCCATCATAAAAATGGAGAGGGAAAATTAATAAGGCTGCTTAACTGCAGTACTGGGAACTGTAACTACAAAAGAAGTCTCGGAATCATGGATTTTGAGTATGACTCGCTGAAGAAATTCATGCTCATTTAAACAGAAGCAGTTGCAAGTGTGAGGCTGCATATAGAGGATCTTTTTTCCAGCATTTTGGACCCTAAGAGATTATTGAATACAGCACGCTATCAGGTGTGAACAGAAATTACAGAAAATATCCCAAATGGAAGACAGGAGCAGCAGCAAAGTTCCAGCAGAGCTGAAATTATCTAAAAATATGGAAGACAACCAGGAGGGATTTATTCAGCACTTTATAAGTATAAGGCAATGCTGCAATGGAATGAGAAGAGAGTAGATGCATTTCCGATAGTAACAGATGATAGAAATGCATAAGCAACAAGGTCTGAGAGTAGCAATGCCTGGACACTGCTTAGCAAGCAAGGGGAATAAGGGAAAGGCCGCAGTCCTGGATGGGATTCCACAGTCTCAAGAGGATGCACTCAAAGATATTAGAGAATGATGTGACATGGAAGGGGGTTTTAGCCCTACATGAAAACTAAAAGGCAAACCAGAAAATCTGTAAGGTAACTCAAGACTTGTCCTATCACTCCATATGCCACAATGACCCGCATGGATAAGGCAGGGCAGATTACTTCCACTCTTTTCTTGAAGAAATCACAGCACTTTTTCCAGTGAATGAAAAGTAAATTCTTATGTTATTGGAGAAGTTTGCTTGGAAACCCCAATGCAAACTTAACTGCTACAATACAGACATGAGAAAGAGACAGGGAATGTGAATGTTTTAAGCTTCAAAGTCTGGAGAGAGAACAGAGGGAACTGTAGATGCACAGCACAACACAGAACTCTTGCTGTTGAAAGAGCCTCCAGATCTTGATTGGTTATAATTACTCAGAACTTTGAGTTTAATCATCTTCGTTTGTTAAGCTACATTCTGGTTAGGAAAGAGAGATATTATTAGGCTTCTTCCTTAAAGAGGATCAGTTTCCAAGACACTGGAAATACGGAGCAACTTCCAAAGACAATTTTCAGTTCGGCACAGGCAATTAAATCCACATGACAGAATAAGAAGTCTATTTCAATCACTTTTGGCCCGGGTGGTAGATGAATACTATATAATTAGCATCAAGCTGGCAACTCTCCTTAGAACAGTCAATAGCTAAAACACTCCCTCCCCTATGATCTCTTTTCCTCACCAAAGCCCATCCTCGGTCACCCGTGTTGCCTTAGAAGCTCAAAAATTGCCTGCAGAAGAGGAAATATTTTTTGCTTCCTACATCTTTTTGTCTGAATAGCAGCCCTTCCTGGCCAGAAGATGGGAGCAGTGCCTCTCCAGCCACAAGCAGCCTATATCTGAGATGTGTTAATTCTGCTCACGCAAGTGACAATGCTCTACAAAAATCTCCATGAAGCTGTGCACTACGTAGCTGCCTGCAAGAGCACATTTACAGCCCGTGGATGGCAATCAGCTATCCAAAATGACAATCACCCACCACTCTGTGCATATCTCTGGGAAAGAACTGAGAAAAACATGATCTTCAGTGTTTTGATAAAGAAAGCACATGATGAGCAAAACCTCTGAGCTGCACGCAGCCCTACAGCAGAGGCTCAGCACAGCAGATCCAGGCTTCATCAAGAGAAGTCTGCATTCTGAACACAAATCTGGGGAGAGTTACTACACACTGGAACATCCCCAGAAGGAAAGAGCAAGGTGACAGGTAAAGTGTCTGCTTTGCTGTCTCTGGTTCTGGGCATAATCTAAGATAGCTACAGTATCACTGCACTTCCACCCAGCAGGAATAAAAAGGGATGAACAAAAAATCCATCTCCCTAAACTGTGGATGTTAAAAAGAAAACATATTTTTAAGTCAACTTTTCCAATAGCACTGCAGCCAGCACACATTTCTGTAGTGCTCTAGTCACAAATCACATCCGAAGGAAAAATGATAATGTGACAAACTGGACTTCTAGTTCTGGAATGAATCTGGCTGGAAGGGGAAAATCAATATACCAGCAAAACTCCTGTGAGCAAACAGCCAGAAACTGAAAAGCACTTCTGGAAGCACTGGTCCAATCACCATGGCAGCTTCAGATCCGCAGCACTGGAGGTGAGGGGTGGGAAGGGTTATGTGAGTACAGAAGTTCCTGGGGAACACGCTGGGATGCGAATTTACAGCCCGCTATCTTCTCCATAGTAACTCAGAGCCTGCCTGCACGCAGGCTTTAATGCCACAGCTTTGTGTGAGGTCATTTCAGAAGTCTTACCCAACAGTAAAAAGCCAGGTGAGCTACACTGCATTTATTAGGAGGTTAAAAGCAGCTCCAAGGGCACTCACACCAGAGTAGCTAACAAATTGCAAGTTCGCAGCCTTGCTCATCCACAGTGACACCTCCAGGTGCTCGGCCTCCCTGTAAAAGCCTAAAGCATTTCCCCTAAGCATGCTGCTAATCACAGAAATTGGAAGATACCATCCTAAATGCTGAACTAGCAAAAGCCCCGCGCTGCCCACATGAACATCCCCCAGTGTTCAATTAAGATAAGACTTAGTATATTGTTCAGTCTGCAATGGACTTTTTTCTCCCTCCCTTTTGCTGGCTTCAAGCTTTTCAGATCAATAGAAAATGAAAAAAATATGTATTAATATAACACATCATCTCTGTTCCACTGGAGCCCTATTACACATCTGCTCCTCAGCCAGGCCTTGCACCTAATTTCTGCCTGCCAAAGTGCATCATGACCTCATAGAATGGCCCGGGTTGAAAAGGACCACAATGATCATCTAGTTTCACCCCCCTGCCGTGTGCAGGGTCACCAGCCACCAGCCCAGGCTGCCCAGAGCCACATCCAGCCTGGCCTTGAATGCCTGCAGGGATGGGGCATCCACAGCCTCCTTGGGCAACCTGTTCCAGTGTGTAATCCTATTTCAGTTCTGTTGAATGTTATTAACTGAAAGAGTCTGCATGGGGCAGAGGGCTGCACAGCAGAGCACTGCTCCCAGAATTGCTGCTTCCAGGCTGCTCTGCAGCACTCCATGCATTCCAGTTCACTTTGGAAAAGCCACGATGAAAGCAAGCAAAAAGCAAGGTAAACCAATCTCAAAATACCACCTAGCTCAGTGACATGAGTTCCAGCAAGAGGATCGCAGCCCACGATGCCGATGTCCCCTTGCTGCCCTCCCGTGGCCATGCCACGCTCTGCTACCTCCCCACGACCCCCCCCGCTTCGATCCGAGGATTGTTTGCGATCCTCTCCTCACCTGGCATGCCGCCTCTGCCCGATTGGGGTTGCATTTAGCAAGACAATTGGTGCTTTGATGTGAAGGGAGCATGGATATGTTCCTAGATCATAAATTTTAATCCAAAATCTCCCCGGTACCCAAGGATTAATATTTAATGGCTGTTCTGTAATGTAATTTCTACAGGCCAATCTTTCATCTTCAAAACTTATCATCACAGACCGACGAAAGTTAGACTTCAATATGATAACAATACCTTATGAACACAGTGATTCTTGAATTCCCCAGCTGCCTCCCACAGGCAGTGCTGGCGCTCCTGTGAGCCTTGAAAAAACGAACCAACACTTTTAATCACCTGCTTTCTTTTCAACTTATATTCAGCATGGTTGAGCTTCCAGTGTGAAATGCTAAGAGGAACCGGGTTGCATCTTGGGACAAGATGACAGGTATTACCTTCGCAATTGAGGTCATCATCCCAAGATTAAAAGTATCTGATTCCATCTCCTAGGGTCCCAAGACCCTTATATAATACAGGAGAGTGCTTGGGATGCCCTTATTACAGCAAACACCACGTATGCTCAGTGTCTAAGACTTGCATCCAACAAGGTAAGCGTTCATGCACTACTCAGAAATTCAGTTAGGTAAAGATTTGATCATTCTCTTACCAGTAGCCATTTTATTCCCAAATAAAAATCATTCTGAGATGACATAATTCCAACCACCCAAATATCACAAAGGCTCCCACTGCACTTAGGCTTTCACCAGGAATAGCCCTCAGTTTTGGACAAACAACCCTTATAGACAATATGTATTAATACTGAGGACTCATTTCTAAAGTGGAGTGAGACTATGAATAAACCCACTTAGTAGAGGACAATGCTGCTTATACAGTCAGTGACTTGTAGTCATAGAGCTTCTGTAATCATCCAAAAGAAAACAGTCCCAGGAGAGCCATGAGCCAGGCTGTGGTGATCAACTCACCTTCAAACAGAGCACACTTATATGACAGTTTCAGTCCCTGTGATATATCCAGTCCAAAGAAACACACAGCCTAACCTGTGCCATGTAGGAAGGCTTTTCTTAGGTCAAGCAGGTACCTATAGGTGGTCCTCAAGTTTCTCCCAAGGCACCAAACACAGGTTGACACCCTCATCAGATTCTGAGCTCTGCACTTTATCCTGATTTTCACTGCAAGGCAGGCTGGATTTCAGTAATTGATGTTCATCTCTCACCATCATTGTAAATCTGAGCTATAAAGATGTGACTCCCCAGCTTCCAAGCAAGGTCATAGCTGGACATTTTCCTTTGTGACACATAGGCTAGTTTTACCCAGTCCAGACCATGGACACCTGTGAAAAACCCTGCCATTTCCTTCCTGAATGTAAATGCAAGCTCAGGCTTTCTAATATGGTTGTACAAAATAGCTGCTTCCCTTGAGTGTTATCAATGTTGTTTGAACAAAGAAATCCGTATCTAAGTTAAGCACACAATAGCACTTTCAAATCAGGAGTGACTCTAATGCTTGCCTCCATCCAGAAAGCCAACAGCAACCTTACTCTTAAAAATATCACAATGACAAAGAGCGAGTTACATTTGTTTAAATTACAGCTCCACTGCTATCTAGGTTAATTGCCAAGTGGGAGCAATATTTTGGCTAATAGTTCTTTATACAAAAGACAGAGCATTTAAAATGAAATCCCAACCGCAAGCCCTGGCAGTGATGCTCTAGGACTGTAAGTTCCATGTAACATAATCCTTTCTTTACCAGCCATATTCATTATTTCCCAGCCAGTGATGAGCTCCGATTTATCCCAGAAGCAGGGAGACATCCCCTCCTTTCTCACAGCCCCTCTTTAGATACAGAAGGGCTGCTCTCAGCTATCCCCAGAGCCTTCTCTTCAGGTTGCACTGCCCCAGCTCTCTCATCTTATCCTTATACAGGTGTTCCATCCCTGGATCACTTCCCTATCCCTCCTCTGGACATGTCCCAACAGCTCCATGTCTCCATGTCAAAGCCACTTACCACCGACCTCCATCAACCAGCCCACCCAGCTAACCCATGTATTTCCAATTTGGAGAGAAGAATGTTGTGTGAGACTGTGCCAAAGGCCTCACTGAAGTTCAGATAGATGCCAGCAGTGTGGCTCTTCCCTCATCCATGGACACAATTACACCATTACAGAAGGCCATTAGCTTGGCCAGACAAGACTTGCCCTTGGTGCTGCCATACTGCTTAGTCCATATGACCTCTCTATATCATAACGCCTCTCAACACACAATGGAATAAACTCCATCCCTAATTCTTCCTCACAGATTTGTGAGAAATAATTGTGTCCCAAAGCCAATGAAAATTTATTCATAAAACCCTGAACGAACAACACTGGGGCCAAGTGCTCATCTAATGATTTCCTCCTTTCATTGCTCTTGATTTCTTTGGGTTGTGTTTTCCTGTAACATCTATGACTGAACGTTACTTTTTTTTTTCCCCCCCTCCATCTGTACATGATATTCTTTTCATCCCCCCAAATTTAATTTTCTAACTTGTTGCCTTTATCACTTACATTTTTAGTGGAGAATTTGGGTGTGCTGTGGACAAAATAATTATTTCTATTGTATCAGTCAGTATCACTCCATTGTCTAAATATTTCATAATGGTTTTTCTGCAGCTTCCAATTTTCCTCAGAATAAAACAAATTACTTAGCAACTGGAATATCTTCTTGTCATAATAATTTAATATTAAAATGTCAATAAGATTTGGTACACACAGCAGAGGGCACAGAGGTACAGAGACAGAGCAGAAATGAAGTAAACTTAATAAAGTGAGTGAGAGGGTACAATAGGGATTGAGTCTGGCTGCTGTACTTGATATGAAAGAACCTTTCTATCCTGCAGTGCTGCACAATCACAGTGTAAGCAATAATATGATTGCAGGAGCACTTATACCTGCTGCCTGCCTGCTTGCACAAAGCTGAAGTCCAACACCAGCCCCATCCCTTGGGTTGTGTCCCTGCTGGAGAATGGATCACAGAGCACTGGACAGGGACTGTGCAGACAGGTAGAAGGCGGCAGATGTCAGGGCAGAAAGCATAGGATGGCCAGGGGCTGGTGTTGTGCCCAAGTCCCATCCTAACACTGCACAAGGGGACCCTGCTGAGGCATTTCTACAGCATTTGTGGTTTGGAGATGAATGCAGTGGTCTGGCATCTGGATCTTGATTTTGAGAAAGGATTTGTTCTGGTTTGGCCCCTGCATGTGCCAGATGAAGCCTTAGCGCTCAGCTCTATTTTGATGAATCCCTGGAAGGCAAATTTTCCTTCTGATGCTGATTGGAATGAAATATCCATTACTGGGACTGACCCAGAACATAATGAGTTTCCTGGAAAGGTGTGGAAGTCTTAGGAACAAAGAAGTCCTTTCCTTCAAGACAAGCTGATCAGCAGGACCTGTTGTGGGACAACTCCACCCACAAAAATGCAAGGGCAAAATGATCCCAGAAACAGAATAATCCAGGCTGGAAAAGTATTGGGAGGTCTTCTACCACTCACTGCAACCCAGTGCTCAGACAGTATCACACAACCAAAAAGGAAGTGAATTTCAAAGAGCTATCAGGTTCTGCTCCACATCAGACTATAGAAAGCCCTTCACCTGCTCTGGGAGTCTTTTCCTTATTAACTGCTGCCCTCCTATGTAGAAAGACTAAAAGTGGTCAACAGTAAAGTCCTAACAGCCACAGTCCTGTATGTCAGAACGATTTAAGTGCCAGAGCCATAAACAAAACTGCTAGAAAAGGAGAACTTTTTAAAGCCTGCTGCCGTGGGAAGGCTGTTTTGTGCAGTATGGTTTGTTTCCCAGCCTTCTGTCTGTAACGCTTTAAAACCACTCAGCACTTTTTTGAGAGCTCATTCAACAGGACTAATTGCTCTGATAATAGGAAACTGATGCTGATGTTCAGCCAATATTTTCCTATCCTCCCTAGTGAGCACTTTCTGGCTGCCACCAGGAGTCCTTGCCTCTTTTTTTCTATCTACATTTTAATACATTTATCTACATCTTAAATGCATGTTGATGCTACTCTATTTCTCCCTCCTCCATCCAAATTTTAGCTCAGCAAAACCACCATTATAAATCTTACATCTATCAGATCACTTCCTGTCACTCCTTTTTAATCACCTTTCTTTTTTAGCCTCTTTCTGGAGCTGAAGTGGTCATAAATGAATGCAGTTTTCTACTTGTGCCCAGCTGGTGCTTTCTGGTCAATATTTACATCCATCCTCCTCTGCAATGCTTCTGCTTATCCAGACCAGACTGTGACAGCTTTACCTGCATCCACGCTGTGTCACCAAATCACAGTCTCAAATTAATCAGCCACTTTGATCTTCTCAAATGACCTCTTCCACCCACTTACACCACCCACCAATCCACCCACCCATAGTTCACACTTAATGGCATTTTCTTTTCTCTCTTGGTCCACCAGCATTGTTTTCCTTTGTTTTCAAAATAGTTTCCCCATTATTCTGTTATGCCTTCCAACACAGGTATCATCTGGGAATTTAATTAATGCACTCTTTCCTGCTTTTCTAGATCATTAACAACGCTTTTGAACAAGACTAGATGTAATAAAAGTCCCTCAAGATACTCCCTAGTGCTGCTTCCCCAACCCAGATCCAGCTCACCAATGTCTGCTGTGCACTGCCAACAGCTTTCTAGACACTTTGCAGGCCAACCCAATTGAAAAAGAGTTAGTTTTCAAGTGATGGCTTGCAACCTCCTGTATAAGATTACTTACTAGAGTTCTAATTAGCCAAACCTTGTAAAGATCTGATGTGCCTACACTTTCAAGTTTAATAAAATGAGTAACCCAGCGAATTCCTTTCAGCAGGGAACATCACCCAGGGTCCCAACTGCACCACTTCTCTGCCTTGAATTCTACGCAGGTCCACAGCACACGGCTACAAGACTTCACATTCCCATCTGGTCCTGGTCCCATCAGGCCCTACCTGGGATCTGCTGCATTTGTGGCAATAGAAACGCTGGGATTTCACATGGGGCTGCATTGCATCCTACAGCATGCTGCATGCACATTGGCAGGCCAAGAACTACATAGCCATCACCAATTTGCAGCAGAACTTAATGATGCAGTATTTCTAAAGCACATGGGATCTTCTATTAAAAACATTGCTTATTGTTATTTCCCGTACTGTAATTCTTAGAGGTAGAGAATGCCAGGCTGGTAACCAACTGCACAACTAAATCCAAGCACATACCCATGCAGAAACAATGGTAGTGGGTAATTATACCAGAGGAAAGTCAGCTAGAGATACTCGGCTCTGTGTCAATCCCAAATGGCATTCAGAAAACATTTCAAGGGGATCAAAGCTGCCTCACGGGCGCTATACAAATTCACCACCATAAACACTGAATAATACATTACACTAATCTGATTGCTATTGACTGTTACAGTTGCATGCGTGACCTTGGGCATACATTAATCAAAGGGAGCCGTTCATATTTCCATCCTCTATCCTGCAGCCATGAGCAGAACTCATCTCAAATCTCTTCTTGTCCCTGTGCTGCTTTCTATTCCCTCTGATGTCGCTGGGAAATGGAGGCTGGTATTTGGAGAGAAATGCCTTTTTCTATCCGCCTCTCTTTGTCTGAACACACACAAACACTCCCATATAGAATAATAAAAACAGACACCTTTTGTCCACCCACTGCTCTCTGAACCCAATTTAGCAAGTGTCGCAATCTTAAAGAGCATTCGTACTTCACAGTAATTGGTTTCTCAGCAGCTACTGTAACTAATCAGAGAATCTCTTTGGACTTCCACCAATTGCACTCATTATTTACCCTAAGAAATGAAGCAGCATCAAAATGAAAGACCCTCATGCTTTCAGCTGCCTCGGACAATGCAATGAGTGTTGCACATCGCTCACACAAGGCGCATCAAGGCTCAAAGTGGAGAAACCAATCTCCCCACTTTTGTCATTACCAGGAGTGAATGAATACTAAAAAGAGCTGACAACACACTGAAAACAAATTGAGCAGGTATTGCTCTGCCTGCATCGATTCTCCTCTCATCCTTCCCCAAGGCGAGGAGATGATACTCATGGCAATACATCGCGTAGCCCCCCTGCACACAGCCTGGTACGTTGCCTCCAGCACCAGGTGACTCTTTGAGCACAGTCCCAGTGGAGGATCCATTTCAAGACTCGTTAAAAAAAACCCCACTAAAAAAATCAGACAAAACTTCAAACTAACCCAACGAGCCACTTTTAATACTGTTTCAGATCGCTGGCATGCAAATACATTTCTTCCACTGCCTTACCTGGGAGTTGGGCACAGAAGCCAGTAATTTAAGGGAAAGGATTTTTAAAAGGCTGGAATTATTCTCAAGAGAAAGCGTTGTAAATGCAGACCATTCACATTTAAGATAAGATCCAGATAAATCACGGTCACACTAATATTGTGAGAACAATAGGCCGTACAACCCCAGGAGCCTGCTTTTCACACGTTAGATATGAAAATGAACACATCCTTTAACAGCTGGCCATGCCTTGTTAGAAAGCACCAAGAGAGGGATGCTGAAGAACAGCTGGGCGCAAAGGAGAACCATAGAGGCGCAGTCAGTGAGCTCACTCCTAACACTCCAGCAGCACCCCCTCCCCAGCAATGGGAAAAGAAAAAAGGCAGAACTTAATTTGGAAGGCCCATTTTGTCTCCAAAGCCTTTTACGCTCCATGGTCTTTGCTCAGATCCACTTACTCTTTCCATCAGTCACACCAGACCCTCATGAGGGGCTGCTGCTCAGCATCGCCAGGGGAATGCTGGAAGCTTTCTCCCTTATAAATATTTCACCATGGTATTATTGGCTGAGTGGACTCCCACACCATAAGAACACAGCCTGATCCCCCCAGACCTTCAACAACCCTCAGTACACACACCATAACGAAGGAAAACAACACACCTAGATTACTGTTCCTTGCTCCTTTGCCATGCAACCAGTACAAAAGAGAGAGTTTCAGGCCAAACTAATGGATATTTTAGGACATTTGTAATGCTGTTATAGGATAAAAATAGGAGAGTGGCAAAGTCCTTGGTTACAGCAAATGGGAACAAGCCCAAATGCAGCAGCCACCAATACAGACATAAAAGAGGTGCTTACCTTCAGAAGGCCTCAGGTATGCAGGGATCTCCAATAACAAGTATTCCTACCTCACTGCCAACCCTTAAATGAGATCTGGGAAGGGGTGGATCCTGGCTCCACTCCTTCTGGTCATTCAGGTGCAGCTCATGCAATTGAGCTCCCCTGGGTCAGCCCTGCCTTCCCACCAGGTGCTCCATCACTGCTTTCAGACCATGACTTGGCATTTCCACTACAACATCCAAAGAGTGGTCTCAAAAAGAGTTTCATAAGGAGAGTCTCAGGACCATAATAATCCCTGTGATAAAGATTTGAAATGCTACTGAAGTTGATGGAGAAATGTTAGTTGCTGAGCAGCCTTGGGAATGAACACTGCTCTGGGTTTTGATCTCTTTGTCGGTTCAGGGACTCAATACAAAATGGTCACGCATTGAAAATCGTTCTGCAGAAGTGTTTTATTTTGCCCCCACTAAATTCCCTCCTCGCTTCTCACCAGGAAAACTCAACTCAGCCCCCAGGTGGAAGACTGAAGAGGAGGACTGCAGGCTGCGGTAGGCAGGGAGGCTTCAAGGCCTCCCTGATTGATGCTATGGGAGAGAATCCAGGAATCAATTCCTCTGAAATGCAGGTTCAAGAAGTAATTAAAAAGAATGGCTGAAGACTGCATCCTGCAGTGATGGCTGCACTCCTGTGGTTCAGGCAGCCGTCTTTCCTTACATCTGCTTTCCTATTGCAGCAGGAGAGGCTGAATGGAAGGAAGCAGAACCTCAATTTCACTTCCACGAGTTTAAAGCCAGCCTAACTTCTAACTCTTGTGGGTGTTACTTTTGATTTATACTTGTGACGCCAAGAAGAAAATCAGATCAAGGGCATATAAATCAGACAGAGATCAATACTGAGCATCAAGGTACTAATTCTATCTCCTGAAGCAACCCTCCCAAGCTGTGGAGGCCAGGGACAATTCCCCTGGCACAGGCACAGCAGATTTATGGTGAGCTCTGGTCCTGGTGCAGGAGAGATGCTGGAGGTGGAAGGGGATGAGGCTGCACCACACACCATTAAGCATCCATGTCTGTCTGGGCTGTCAGGCCGTCTGTGGGCAGCCTGGCGAGGTTGTCATAAATCTGCACACCCTTGCATTGGTGGTTTAAAATTATCTTGCACTCTATGCTTTTCCCTTCTGTTATCACAACGGCCTTCAGGAACCACTACAGAGTCTCTACCTCCCGCTTCTCCTAAGGAAAGAACCATTAGAAATAGAGATGGTTTAGGCCTCTTCCTCAAAACCCAAGTGAGATAGCACAGCAATGGGGAGGACACGGCCCCGGAGTGCTCACCATGCAGCCTATGAGCACCAGGCAGATGTTCCACCAAGCCAACAGCTTGTGTGGCGGAGCCTTCATTTGTTTTTAGGAGACATACTAAAAAGGATGAGGCAATTTGGCTGCTTGAAGTCTATCTATAATAAAAGTCTGAAAATCAAAGGGCACCAAAGTGGAAGAGGCATAGGAAAGGGGAGAGAAGGTTTTGCTTTATCACACTGTACAGTGCATTGATCATAGGAGAAATTCTGCACTTCCGTGTTTTGTGGACATCTGCAGAGAAATATGAGTGAAAGGGGAGTTTTTGCTGGGGGTGTATAGGGGCTGGTCTGGAGAGATTGATGGCATGTTAAACTGCAATAGCTGATAGCATAAGTAAGTAGTAAAACTCTCCAGGCAGTAATTAGAGGAGATGTCAAATGGAGTTATAAAGCAGGAGGCCAAAGGCCAAGCGATTAACCATCTGAAAAGTGCAACAATTCTCTGCAAGTGCCCAGCCCAAATTGCTGTTGCTGCAATGAAATATAATTTAATAAATGCCAATAAGTAGGACCAGCTTTGCAGCCCATCTCCAAGCCTGTGGCAGTGCCTGTGCTTCACATCATACTGCTTGGGAAGAAGTCAGAGGAGCTTTGCAGGGCACTTGTTGTGAGGCTGAGATACATAAAATAAAAAAGATACATAAAATCATATTTTTTTTTCTAAAACTTACTCTATCTGCTGCTTTGGGAGTGGAGGCAGTAAATCCATTCATGAACTAAGCTGCCTTAAAATTGGGCAGACTTGACGAAGCCATGGCCAAGCTCAACACCATGATTTTCATTCATCACAATGAGGTCAGTGCTGCTGAGGTGTACTTGGATACCTTTATACAGATGTCAGTCTTCTGCAGCGTACTGCTACCCTGCTGTAAGCTGTAAAAGTCTAAACTACTTGCTTTTTAATAGCACTTTCCAGGCTTTCTGCTCAAGGAACAGGACTTCTTGCCTTACCATCTTTAAACACTTTGCTTCTTTTAATCTCTTCTTATCATTACCTCTTATTCCTCCAATGGCTAGGATATATGCTTCTAATATTTTAATGTCCCCACATACCAGGGCTTTCCATTCCCTCCATCATTTTCAGTGCCTTTCCTGGACCTCATTTTATTTCTGCCTTGTCCTTATTTAGGACAGGAAATCAAAGCTGAGTGAAGTATTCATGTTGAGGTGTCACTTCATTTAGAAGCTACGTCATAAGATTGTACTACTAGCAAATTCTTTCTTTACTCAAGCAAATGTTTCGTTTGCTTCCCCAGCCAACACTTTGTGTTGAATGGATGTTCTGTTGGCAACGATGCCTTCCTCCTTTTCCAATTACCCAGGGTTAAATTACTACCAATTCCACATGAGTAGTTTAAACTGTTTCCTTTTTCATCAAATCACAGAATCACCACAATTGGAAAAGACCTCCAAGATCATCCATCCCAACCATCCTTTCAGTGTGCTCCACCGTACACTTACCCCCAACGTAGTCCACCTCATCCTTTAACATCCCCTGAAACAATTTGCTATTTTCTTGATGCTTTTGGCAATCTAAGCCATTATTTTGGCTTGGCAACAGGGCAGGTCCCATAACCCCACATCATCCCTTCCCCATGCAAACTCTGATGTCAAGCAGCTGCTTCCCACCCAAGGGCAGATTTAAGAGGCCGTTTAAGACCCTACTACAGATGGACATGTTTGAACGATAGCACTTACTCTGCCCTGTTGCAGGAACATGAAGAAGAGTAACAGACTGGAGCTAAGTGGGTTTTCTTCTGACAGAACAGCAGCATTTCGTCCATGACATTACATCCAACAAAATGTTATAACTGCCGTATTTTTAGCTCATTTGTTTGATTAGTGTGAGTATTGCTTCTGTGTGCTTTTCAGATGATTCCTACTATGAGACATTCACACACATTATGTACCTGACAGCCCTTCAGCACACTACGCACCCCATGCTGCATAACTAAGCTGGTGCGATTGGCACTGACTTATGCAAAAAAAGCCACACGCTTTGACTCTGGCTAATGCAGATGGTGCTGACCTGGTTTTGTTAAGCACACCGAACCCACCACACCAACTACATTATAAAGCCCCCCTCCCTGAAGCACTTGGTGTGTGCATGCGTCACCACACCTTCCCATCTTTCCAAACAATCCATTCTTCAACCACCATCATACCAATATTCCATCACCCCTAATTGCTGCTATCAAACTTCTCCCCTTTCACTCCCATGTCCAGGATAGGGGGGACAAAATATGTTATTTGCCATTGAAATAAACTCATCAAGATGACATTCTGAGTCCCAGAACCTGCCCGCAGCCTCCCACTCTTATGCACTCACATAAGCCAGCATGTGATAGAAGTTTTGGGGATGTGCAGCTGCTTGCTGTAAGACCATTAGCTCATTTCTGGAGCGTTACCGAACACATTAATATTAAAAATTAAGCAGTTACATAAATAAGTCAAACGAAGTACTAATTTCAGTGACTAACTTAACTCCTCACTTTAATAGGTAAGAAAAATACCTGCCTTCCTCTCCCTTCACCCACACTCTTCTTCAGCCTCAGTTATGAATCACTTCTTTGTTCCAGCCATGCAGCTCCGGTGCAATTTCCTTTCTCTGTGTGTGCGTAAGAAAGCTTTCTCTCCTTCCCTCTTGTCTCTCCTGGGTCTTATTAAACAAGGCAAAGTCTCTCCTTGGTCCCTCGTTAGGAGCGAGGCTGGCACGGATGGAGGAGCTGCCACACCTGGGTGAAGCAAAAAGGCCAAAGTTACTCCTGAAATAGCAGCAGGATGGAAACATCACTTGTGTGCTGCAGTGTTTACCTCTGTGAGGCTAATTGTGCCATTGGTTTATGTGAGGATGGGAAAGGGATTCTTTAATACAGCAAAAAAAGTAAAGAAGCTCACAGGATCATCATCAGCGCCTGCTAACAACCTTCCAACACATCCTTTATGAAGTGTGTGCATATATCATGTTCCCAGCTTAGAAACAGATGCATAAACACCATTAAATGGAAATTTAATTATAGAATACTGTTTAATAGCTGCTTTTATGTTTTGGCTGCGTATTAAGCAACGTTCCTGAATTTCCTCTCTTCGCAAGCGCTCCAAAAATTAAATCATCACATCCATTCCACAAATGTTGACTGCATAAACATGACAAACACAGCCTGCAGGACATTTAGGATGACGGCCAAGCGCTGCGCTTGCATGGTGGACGCTCCAAACACCCACTTCAGCCTCGACTCTGCATTTCAGAAGTTGCCTTTCCAAACAAGGCATCATTGCTGAGCTGTACGCCAGCAATGAGGCAAAGAGCAGGCTGCAACAATTGCTGAGGATACTGGAAGTGTATTTCCAGCTCTAGAGCTGGCCGTAAATCGGAATGGCTGCTAGCGGAATTAGGCCTCCAAATTCAGCTCTTCCCTGATGCTAAGGACAATGAGACTTCTGGAGACCTGGCCCTGGGGACCTGGCAGCCCCTGGACAACGGGTACCGGGGAGCAACTCAAATCCATATCTGGGGGACACTGAGCTGCTTCTTTCAAGCTGCAAGATGGCATTAATGGTTCAGGAGGGACCAGAGGCACAAACGAGCCTTCCAGTTTTTAGCAAACATCTTTCCTTGCAAAAATCAAACTCAGATTTGCATCTCCGGGTCCTTTTCTCATGCAAAAGCCTAGCAATGCTTTCTGCCTCCTGCAGGGCCCACTCATGGCACAGCTAGGCAGAGTCCCACCTTCCTCAGCACAGAATGACACGGATAACCATGCAGATACTGCATGTCCTCCAGCAGGATTCCTGACTGGGTATCTTGCCCTGCAGAATAGCACACATCTGCTGGTGAAAAACTTCACTTGCAGTATTTAACCAGTTCTTATTTTTTTTTAACATCCTTCAATCAATTCACTTAGGCAAATTCCTAAGCAGATGTAAGAATACATTTCAGTCGCATTTCAGGGGATACTTATTGCATGTTAAATACCAGCAGGCAATTATTTAATGAGGTTTAACAAGTATGTAATAGATAGATTACTTATGACCTAGATGTGAAACCTCAATGAATATGTTTAATCAATTGGCATTCAATTAACATACATTAGGCTTTTCGGTGCTTTATTTTAACTGCCTGGCTAACGGACCGGGCTCGCAGACTCGTTAACTACTTCTTGCCCATGATTTGAGGTCCAATATCACACCTGTAATAGATAAATAAAATTGAATTGCAAATCCACTCTTTATGAGTTTATTGGCCTGTAGTTATCCATTTAGAAGTGGATATCTTGCAGTATACTCAATTATCTTTTCTGCTTTGCAAAGGCAGGGGCCTCTCCATGCCCCAGACAGCTGCACTGTGCTGCCTTCTGATTCAGACAGGAAACCAGCCAGTGCCTTCCTCTGAATGCCAAGATTTTCCCCAGCTATTAAAAGGTAATATGGGATTAAAGTGGAATATAAATGTGTTCTGCTGATGGATGTCCTGGGCTGGAATTACTCTCTTGAAAAATCACAAACAAACCAGAAACTGCAGCGCATCTTCTCAGTGCTGCTGCTTCATTAAAGCCCGGTAGGAAAAGATGGATTTGTAAGAGACTCTGTCCAGCTGTATTTGTTAATTGAAGTGTAACTTTTACTTTTTGTTCTCATCGACAGCAGAAACGCTGCCACTCTCTGAACACTGTCAGAAACACATAAAGCACCATCAAATAGCGCTGAAAGCAAACTGTGCCAGGAGAGGCATCCGGAAAGGAATTAACTTGCAGCGTTGCTCTGAAGGCTGTTCAACACCTGATGTCTCAGGAGGGATGTGGAAACGCCCTCATCCTACCTGCAAACAGCAAAAGCATGTGCTCCACTTGCTTGGAATTAAACACAGGGAACACTAAATAATGTTGTCTGCAAACTTGGTCAGTTTTGCTCTGCAGACCTTTACTTACACCCTATCTCCCTCCAGCTGCTATGTGCTGCTCTGCAATACAGTTTCCAACCCCCATCCTCTGACCCCCATCTAATTCCCCACCTGATGTTGCTGGCTCCACATCACCATGTGCTGCACAAGGAATGACGCAGAGCTTTTGGAAGAGGGAAAATCATTTTGTGAAGACAGAAGCCACAGTGGGAGAAGTGAGAAAACGACCCAAATCTCAAAATGCTGCTCACTGGCTGGGGTTCAATCCCCCATCTTATGAAGGAGTCCCACAATGTGCTGATGGCAACATGGAGTGGAGGTTAAAATACAGCAGGATTGCTGTGTGCACATAAATTAACCTGCCAGCTGAAAAGCCATGTGCACTTGTCCAACTTTAATTCCTGCCTTTGTTTTAGAGTAGGTTTCCCTTTGGAAAATGTGCTATACTTGCCACATTCCATATCGACAGACACAGCTTTACTACCACCAAACCTCAATGTTCCAGGCAGACTTTGGTGTCAAGAACTGAGGGGTCAAGAAGCAAGGAGATATGTTTTGTTCTTTTCTTCTGCAGAAAGGACACCCTGCAAGATTAAAGTAACTGGATTTTGATCAGCATTTCCCATTTGCACTGGGCTCTTTACGAATTGAAATGTAAAAGGTCAAAGCTCCAAAAGCATTTTTCATTTCCAAAGAGGTTTGTTCACTACTGTAATTTAATAGCCATGCCAAAGCTGATAAGATTTTGGAATCTGTCCATGGCGTGTATTGATGTCACAGGTCAAAAATAAAGGCTTCAATGTAATTTATTTCTCCAAGCACAGTGAAGATAATAACTCAAGCACAGAGCAATATGTTAAAACTAAATTATATTCAATAAAGATGACTTATGCCAGTCTTCTAAAAACTAAATACACTTGGCTCAATTCAGATGTGCTCATCCCTGTGGTATGGAGGCCTCCAAAAGGTTCTTGGGCATCACACGGCAGACAGTGTGTGGTTCTTTGTGAGCACTGTGAGCATCCTCCCTCCTGTGTTCCAAACCCAGCTCATGAGAGCGTTTTCTTGCACTGGTGCCTCCTCCTGTTTTGCTTCCTGCTGGCTGGAATGATGCATAAGAGCAAAAATTCTCTCCTGCTATAAATAGGATCTGTGCATGTGATGTAAGGGGGAAGAGAGCAGATTCCTTAGTGGCATGTCAGCCTGGCACGTGAAGCTGGGGATGGGGAAGAAGCTGCTTCCAGAACAGCTGGACTAAAGTTCCAGACTGAGCTGTTTGGCCCAATCTTCGCCTTCCAGGCAGTGCTCTGAAACAGGAGCTGACATTGATGCTCTTCTCATGGGGATATTTACTGAGATCCAGATGATGCAGGAAATCCATCCCGGTACTGAAGACAGACCTTAAACTGTTGTCACTGTTGGTGTTGAACTTTCCCCAGCGAATTGCAGAACCTACCCTGACCCAATGGTCAACTTTCACCCTTTCTTGCAACTAATTCAGCACATTGCTTCTCCTTGTAAGCACTTCTTCACATGACAGTTTCCTTACATGCCTTTCATTTGAGGTAATGAGATTTTGATGCATGATACTTGCTTCTGACTGCATGCAATGGGTTATTTTAGGAAGGAACTCTCCCCAAGAATATGAAACATCATTAAAATGCTGTGTTTGATTTCAGAGTCCTAGAGGAGACATATCCAGGCAGAGGCAGCAACCTTATGACCTCAGTACGCAGGCAAACAGCAAGGACATTGCACTGGATAAATGCAGAGAGCTGTGATGAGCCCTGTGATCCATAAAACAACAGAAAGTCTGCTGGTGTGCTTCTCGGATGCTGCCCTCACTTCTACCTGCAGAGCACTGCAGAGAGCAGGAACGCTTCTGCACAGGTTTGCACTGTCTGAAACCTTTAGTTTACACAGATGATTCAGGTTTCAGTATGATGTGCACACAACTAATAATTTTTAGTAATTTGAATGTCAGAAGTACAGTTTATAATCTGGGATCCAGTCAGCTGGTTGCAGTTTATCTGTATCACACATCCACAGAAAGCATCGAGGATGAGAGTCAGGGTCAGGGCTGTGGTTGTCTCCAGACTCTGATGAAAATCAGGCACGGCTTCCACTAAAATGACAAGAAAATTCAGCCATGAATGGTCAAGCAGCGTGGGAGAAAAGCAATCAAGTAGCAGCCTGGATTATGAAAATATGAACAGTGACAGACTGGTGGCATTTACTGCCCAGAATGACCACTGGTATGGATTGAATGAGGCCAGAAGGAACCACAGCTTGCACCAGAGAGTTTAGGATTAAATTTAAAGCCAACTAAAATTAACAAACTCAGAGGTGAAAGGCTGTAAACAAGCACAGAATCGATGTCAGCTTGAACTGAATGGGTCACACACCTTGCAGGATGCTATCAGCCAGCTTCCAGGCAGGGAAACCTCCAGCCAGGAGTGGAGCTGGCATCTAGAATGTGTGTGAAACAGCTGGAACTGTAGCAGCTTCAAACCCACAAACAGCTTTGGAAGGTAGGGATGACAATCACCAAACTGCTTTGCACATTCTGGCAGTGAGGAGGGAGACTGCAGGAAGGAAATAACGTTATGAGCTGGGAGGTGGCCATTGCCTCTACTGCTTTAAAGTGAGATTTGGTTATTGAAACCCTTGAAATCTACTGAACCAACTGAAGCCCTACAACTTAGGATCAAAGAGGGCATTTTTGCTTTTTTTTTCCATTTTCATCTTATCACATGGATGCAAAAGGCTGGAAATCCATAGCGGATATGGGCAGATACGACACACATTTGAAAGCAAATGCTCAGGAAGCTAATGATGTTAAATGACTAAAATAATTGGAAACTCATCCGAACTTGGCAATCATACTCCCAGAAGCCAACCAACATGGTCTGATATGGGTGTAATCTGATAAGGAGAGGTTCAGCACATCTGTCCACAGCTGGATAGTGGGAGGAACGCATCTGGTGTATGTGGGGTGGCACTTGTGACTTCCTGGCATGGTCAGACCCTGCGGCACAGCCATCCCTCATGCTTTTTCCCCAAGGTAAGGAGGAAGCAGGGTGTTAGACGACATTCCTATTATTGATGCCCTTAAGGCCTTTTGGCTGACTTCCTAGCTCACTGACAGACGATTACAAGGGTAAAAAAAAGCCACAAGTTTGCCTGGCTTGCCCATCTGTATTCCAACCCTGTTTGCTTCTCCCCAGCGAACTCACTGCTCTTTTGCTGGACAGCCTTGGAGCAGCCCCAGCTGCAAGTCAGTAGGATCTGTCTATTAACTCAGCCTATTCCTAATAATAAAAAAAAAAGAAACAGCAGCACTACTGGGGCTGAGCAATTGTCCATCTGGCCCAGTTTGCTATAAAGAGGTTTAGAAAGGCTAATTGGTGGAGTTACTTCTATTGGTACGAGGTGAATGGCGGTGGGTGAACACATTCAGTTAAATTTCATAGGTTTGAAGCCATTTGCTGGAGGGCAAAACACATTTCTGCTGCCTATTATGCTCTGCAGCAAGTTCAGGACTATTCAGTGACTTAACTGCCAGATCAATACTAGTGAAGGATATTAAAAGTTTGGTGGGTTTTTGTGTTGTTTTTTTATAGAATTCTGTTGTTTGCTAGTTAACCAGCCACTGAGCAAATGCCTGCATTGAATGGGAAGCAAATAGAAGAAGCCAGGACCCCCCAACAGAGCTTAGGGATGATGAGGAGGATGACTCATTTGGGGCTCCATAAGGCTGGGGTTGTCTTATGCAGAACAATGGCAAACTCCAGCGTGGAGTTGAAGTCTCCTATCCCTGTTTCTCTATGTGCAGTTCATTATCCACTGTAGAGTTGTGGAATTGAATAAGTTCATGGTGACCCTGGACTATGCTCATAATGAGGAGGGGATGTTAGCAAGACAAATATGAGCACAGTAATTTGTACTGTCTATCTGCAGAACACCCTCCAGCCCAGAAAACAGCCTGCTTTTACACACGCAACATGCTTGAGTGCCTCTTCCCTTGATCTCTGCAATACAGCAGGTTTACGGACAGAGGAAGCCATCAAATCCTCTTTCCATTCCAACAAACTGCAGTTTATGTCTGCTCAGCCAGTGCTTCCATAGCTCCCAAAGGACCTCGGGATCTCGCCTTTTGGCAAGCACTGCTGCTGCTTCTCAAAGCATCTGCAGCAAGGACTGTGCCCCAGAAATTCACGTGGAAGCTGTAGGGTGGTCAAAGGGCACGAGAATCCCCACAGTGGAGCAAAGGGCTGGGGGAAATGGCACAGGGCACAGCCACGAGGGCACCACCAGCAGCTCTGCATGGCTGTGACCCGCAGGATCCGAGCTTATTTCTGTAGCTGGTGGAATGAGTGGTTTACATATAAATTATCTGATGAATGCAGCCTTGTTTTCTGTTCATGAATCATTCATGGCCAAAGCCCAGTTTTGGCTAAAGCTCACGCTTTCTTTAAGTATCCTATGAGTCCTTTGAAGAGTGTTGAGCTGATGGCAGAGCCCAGGCTGCCCCTCTGGGCTCCTAACGCCCATGTTGGGCAGGTGAACGCCACGTTCTGATTTGGGCTGCCTTCATTGCATGACTGAACTGTTTAAAAATCAGGTGCAAATTGGTAATGCTAAATTAAATGATGTTTTCCTTGGCCTGACACCAGCTCCTGCTGGCAGCTCCATCATGTGAACATTGTCACGCACCATTCACCAGCATGGCTGGAAGAGGGGTTCATCCTCACATCTCACTATAAAGATTTCCCTCTCATTTCAAGTCTAGATTAATTTCTGGCTTATCTAAACTATATCTCCTCCCCATACTTTCCACACCAGGTCTTCATGTAAGCCAGCATGGTGCTTTTTTCCCCTCTCAGATGAACTGTCCTTGCGTTCCTCTGACAGTCCCAAAGCCCTTCACTACATCACCTGCAGTCCACAGAATTTGTTGCTGGGAGAACCGTACACACCACTTTGCTGAGATCAGACCAACCTTCATAAAACTGAATTAGCGCTCCTCCAGCTTTAGCTGGATATATCCATGTGCACACATCCAATCATTATATTCTCGAGACCATCTAACTGACCACTAATGGTTAACCTACGACATTCAGGTACACTCAGGTTATTCTCACCCTCCGTCATTTCTAACAAATAGCTGAATTTCTTTTTGCTGCTGTCCCATAAATACTTCTCCATACATTACCTATTATTGCATTTTTATCCCATTTCTATTACTTCAGATTTCAAGGTCAGTTGTCAGCTATAGCCCTATCCGACACACACTGATGATGCTCCCCACGTTGCCAGAGCTATAAATGACACCAGCACACTCCTGTCTTCCCTTCCAAGGTCAGAACAGAAATGAAATATGTTCAGTCCCACTCTTGGTCCTGGGGGATGCTCACAGGTAACCTCACTTCAGAGTGATAATTCCCCGTTCAGTGTTGCCTGTCACTGGCTTCCCTTTAGCCAGCACCGTACCCACTTTACAGTTCTTGTCTAAATTTGCAGCGCTTTCAGTAGTGCTGATAATTTCCCATGTGGCACTATATCAAATGATTTCTTTGGTCCAGATAGATGAGATACCCTGCATTCCCTTTGTCTTGAAAAATCATTTATCTTATCAATTTTATCACAAGCAGACACAGCTCGCCCAGCAGAGCTTCACTGCCAGCAGGACAATTGTGACCACAGTAGGAAATGGGGCTGTGCCTTGCAGCTACACCAGACCTTTCAAATGGAGCCCTAATTCCAGAGACAAAATCTCCTACAGTGCTGCCCCTGGAAATGACCCAATTTGCCACCGAGGCTGTGAATAGATGGCAACTCTCATTCCCGGCACGGAGCTTGAAGTCAATGCCAACAATGTATTTTCTTACAGCAGGCAGCTACAGCCCGGCATGTCGAGGAGAGAAGCCAAGGCATTTACCTGCTTTATTTCCCCCGCTGTTATATATCTATTTGTTTATTGCAAAGGAAAAGGTGCACGGTTTTTACCCAAAACTGATCAGTTTAGAGCTTTCATTTTATGTTTTGAGCAGTTAAGCCATTCAGTGCTTTAAGGGCAGCACCGGTTCTTTATAACTCAGCGCCGACAACAAGAGTGGAAGATAATGGAGCCTAAAGAGAGAGATTTCTCCACTCTCACATTGTTTCTGAAATATGAAGCGATCAAATGCACTCAGTAGAAGGTTTCTATCAGTAAATCTTCAGTAAAAGTGCCTTTAAAAGTGAGATGATAGAAAAATTGGGGAAGGGTGAAACAAAGGCTTGCAGCTTCAGTAAGAACTCAAACAAGTTTTTTGATGATTCCTTGCAGGCACTGCATCGGGCTTCATCCAACACATCCTGAAGGAAAGGGCTGCAACCCCTCCAGACCTCAGTATTCACATAGGGAATGAATATCCAAGAATGGTTTTGTTGCATTCCCTCCACAGCGACTGGTTGGAACAGCAAAGGGTTCATATGAGCACACAAGGTGGGATCTGGGAAGCTGCCTTGTTGTCCTGAGCCCCCACCAGAGCTGCCCTCTGGTTCTCAGGTGCACCACCCTCCCCAAATCCTGATGCTGGTTACAGCACCCTTCTGCTGTTTCCAGATCACTGAGCAGCCCTCATCCCTCATGGGTGTCTGGTTTTAAGTTCCTGCTTGAGCACGTTTCCTAAGTGCATAGAAATGTAGGATCCAGCTGCACACGCCGTCGATAGGATCTTCTGCAAAAACTGCCCATGGGCAATTATGCATGGAAAGGGCAATTACACACAGCAACCCAATTAGCACACCGAAACCAGATCACTGCCAAGAATTGCATGCACATCTTTAGCGCAGTGTTCGGTAAATTGGGCCCTAAAGACATAAATCTTCCTTCTGATATCAAATCGCTTTTTACTTCTGCAACCAGAAACAGAATGAAGGAGTCACATTAGAAAGTTATTAATATCAGAAAGTGAGCGTGGCAATACGGAGTGGCATCATAGGGCTGCCTGGGGCTGGGCAGGGGTTGGAGGAACTGGGAGCAACAAACCAGCACATCTTGGGCTCACCCACATCTTCTGCCAGTTCTCCACTTCACAGAGCAGTGATTTCCACAGTCAAAGATTTCTGTACTCAATAGCCTGGATTATTCACTAATAAATGGGTTATTCTTGCAGATAAAAATTCAAATGGAGGATAAACCGATTCCATTTGCTCACATATGTCCATATCAATAGAGCATCTGATGTGTGAATATGCTGCAGCAAGCAGATTCCATTCCTTGCCTTTGCACAGTTGTAAACGTGGCCATTAGAGCTGTATTCACTGCTGCGTGCCCACAAGAGCTCTGCCAGGGTCACATCGTATGCTTGGGCTGGCACATGGGCTGCTCCCAGACACTGCTGGCCATGGCTGCCATGAGGACAGGAGGCAGAAATCTGCTTCTTCCTTGCACCATCACCAAGGTCCAGCCCATGAGCCCCGGGCTGGGAAACATTCTCATATAGCCAGCTCATCTCGACAGCTCTGCTTCCTGCTGTCACAGGTATTCAGACTGGAAAAATAAAGCCACCTTTTATGAAAGTACATTTAACGAGAGTTTAATGTTGGCGCAGTTAATCTGCGAGCAGCTGGATGTGTTTTTAAGTTTCCTTGACGTCTTTTATTTGTTTAATACATGGGTCTATAAAAGTCATTCCTCTGAGCCTGCTAATGAGCAATGGGGGACTCACAGCGATTTAAAACCTGGAACGAGGCATCAAAATGAAGAATGCAGCAAAGGCTGCAGAGTGTGGAGCTCCAGATGTGAGAGCGGTGCTTTGCAGGGCAGAAGATGGAGCACCAGGTGTGTGGCTGTGGTGTCACACACAGTACAGGCTCCGTGACACACAACTGTGTTTTCCATCAAGCTGATGGGACTGTTTCCTTTGGGTGCTACTGAGTTCAGCCTAATGGGAGCTTGAACATGGAAGGCTAAAGGAGGGGAGTGGGAAGAGATGGGAGCTCTATGGAAGGCCCTGGTGACTGGAAGCGTGGTGGATCCTCCAGAAGCAGCTGGAGCTGGGGAAGAGTTTCCTTGGAATTCTTTCCATCACAGAGATAAAGATCATCACTAGAAAAAAAAAAAAACAATCAGGTTTTCCTAAGGAAATCCTTAGGAAATAATTGAAACGAGGGTGCTTTTTCTTCATGTCTTTAAACAGAGCCTTTTAAGCAATATAACAGCAGGCCATTGACTTGATTTTAAAAGAATTAAAAGCTGGATAATGAAGGTCTTTCATTTCATGAGAAGTGGCTTTTTTTGCTTGAAATTCACTAGAAGAATTTTATGAATTGCTTTGAGTTGACGTGAAATGATTTCCTTTTACATTCCCTTATTCAGGTTGTGCAACAGAGAGAAAAATCAGTTCTTTGCACAGCTTTACTCTCGAATATATTGAATTCCTCTGTGAAGATGGAAAGGAAGGCAATCCTTGCAAACTGAGTAATTCAGATGAATAGTGTCTTCAGAGTCAATTACCACCGTGCCGAGCTGCCTCTCACTTCTGTCTCATCTGGACTCTCCAGCTCAATTTTTGCTCTCCCCAGAACTTTCCAAAACATTTTGGTTTTCTTCAGTCAATCCAGCAAGGGATCCCTCTGTTGTGCACATGGATTAACTGGAGCAAAGAACTTTAAAGCAAGTCCCAAATCCCTGAACTGCTGTACTGCATTATAAAACACCTCGCCGACACCGCTGCTTGCTCTGGTCCATATGGCACCTTCATGAGGTGAGTTATGAGAGCCCCAGGCCTGGCTGGTGTGGACTCAGCAATAGAACAGAAGTTTCCCTTTTCCCAAAAGCAGACAGCCAAAAGTCTGTCCAGCCCTGAGCCACCATGGGGACTTGTGGGCTCACAGCAGGTTCCTTCTTGCAGGCAACACCAATTTAAGGGAAAAGACCTTTAAATGCATTCCTGTCTCCTGTTCTCCAAAGGGCTTACTGCACAGCACTCTACCCCACTGGAAGACGTACGGGGCTCTGGATGCATTCAAGGCCAGGCTGGATGTGGCTCTGGGCAGCCTGGTCTAGCAGTTAGCAATCCTGCCCACAACAGGAGGGCTGAAACTATGTGATCTTTAAGGTCTGTTTCAACCCAGGCCATCCTATGATTCTATTGTTCTGTGGTTTGCATAATGACTATCATATCCATTGCAACAGAGGATGGAGAGGACAAAGCCGGGCTCTCCTTGGAGGATTCCTTCCCCAAAAGAGTGGTCAGGCAGTGGAACGGGTGGTGGTGGCCCAAGGAGGGAGCTGAGTCACTGTCCCTGAAGTTGTTCAATAAGCATTTAGATGTTATACTAAGTGTGGAAATATTGGTGGTAGATGGATGGTTGCAATAGATGATCTTGGAGGTCTTTCCCAGCTTTGATGATTCTATGATTACCTTTCATTGCAGGCAAACATTTCATTTCCTTGCATGCCTGTTGGTTGAACCAGCAGAGCTGCCTGTAGCACCCATCTCCACCAGCCCAAGCTCCCCCCAGGTAAGAAGAGCCATGAATTTAAAGCACTTTGTCTGCCTGCTGCAACTGTCCACCATGGGCAGAAAAACACTATATTACCTCCTCCCAGTGTTGCTGTCTATTTTATGCCTTCCTGTTTGGTCTGGCAACATGCCAGCGAGCTTCCTATTTTCTATTGCTAGGGAGATCATAAATAAGGCCAATTATTCCTACTGGGGTTGCATTAAGAACCACTACTTCCTGCAATGCAACGTAAATGCCACTTTCCATTCTTGTTTGTATGATTCTTAGCCAGTTATGGATCCGTGCTGCTGTGCTTATATCAAAGGCAATTTTAATTTATTTCAGGATTAAAATTTTATGAGAGATTGCATCAGATGCTCTTCTAAAATTCAAATAGACTTCACCCACCACATTCCTTTCAGCTAGAAACTGTAACTCTGTCTTCATAAGATACTGACTGTGTCTGCATGATTTTTATGTCCTGTATACAAACCCACCCTCAAAGAAGTACTTCTCTCCTTTTTTTTTTCCAAGACTCAGAAATCCAATGTATGGCAGCTGATTGTCATTCCTGACTTTCTGATGAGCAGGACAGTATTTACATTTCTCCTTTTCTTCTGGTACTCCTATAATTTCTCAGAAATAAGTCAAGACAAATAAATGACTCCACCTGGTAGTCCCTTTGTCAGCCTAGGATGCATAGTACTTCAGCTTATTGGTTTCTATGTGCTTTACATTTTTCCCAGGGTTTGATTAATTTGCCTCATCTCGTGTTTGTTTGTTTTATTAACAGCTTTCAGTTCATTTATGTATAATACAGCTCTAATATGAACCTGGTTGCATTGGTTAGACATACATACATGTCATATTCTGCCATGTAACACTGAAAAAAACTTTTGGTCAGTGAAATGGATGTCCCTAGAGCTGTGCAACATGCAAGGCTGGCTCTCATGTGACGGCAGGGATATCTCCATCTCCATCTCCATCTCCGTCTCCGTCTCCGTCTCCGTCTCCATCTCCATCATCTCCACATCCAGCTCCAGCTCCATCTCATCTCCATCATCTCCACCATCTCCATCTCCAACTTCATCTCCATCTCATCTCCATCTCATCTCCATCTCCAACTCAATCTTCATTTCCACCCCCACCTCCATCTCCACTTCAATCTCAATTTCCCATCTCTCAAAAGGATGTATGTCAGGGATTTGGGTGTCACTCCATCACAGCCTCTCACTGGAATCTCTTCAGCTCTAATGTACAGCTTGATGAAAGATGCACAAACCTGGTGGTTCTGAGAATTTCCTCTTTCCCACTTCTTTCCAGGAGACTGAATATTCACAAACAGAAAAGGACGTCCATAACCCAGCCTGTGGCCACCATGTATCCAATTCCCTGCTGCCTTGATGGCAGCATCATCTTAGTGTATTCTCATCTCAGATGGCTGACTTGCTCTTGTCAATAATAAAAACAAGTAGCAGAACATCCAATGTATTATTGATCAGAAAATAAATATTTTAGCGTTTTTCAACGATTCAACATTGTCTTTAAAAGAAAAACAGAAGAAAAAAACACCCCAAACCCTTGTGAACAATGGAGAAAATTCCTCAAGTCCTGAGAGGGATGTTGGGGGAAAAAAAAATGTAGAAAGGATGAAATCTGTGTTAAAAGCAGATCTGCCTCTCCCACTTCTTTAAACATTTTCAGGTTCGATAAAATAGCAGAGGATTTGATGCACTCCATGATTTGCCTGAGTCGGCTGGGGGAGTAAAATATCTTTCATATCTCAATAATTTATCAGAAATAATGTTACAGTGGAAAGCATACAAAGGGTTGCACCCTGGTGTAGCAAAGCAAAGTATCTACTGCAATACCGTGTTTGCAAGTAACTATTTTTATATGCTACCTCTTTCTGTCCTTAAAGAAACTGTCAGCTTCTTCTCCCTGCACAACAGCTTGTGCCAGATTTCCTTTAGTTTTACTCCCAGGTAGAAAAAAATAATAGCAAAGAAAAAAGAAAAAAACACCTGAAAACAAAAAAAAAAACCCACTTTCTTCTACTTTTCTATTGCAATGGGCTGTAAAAGCATATACCTGGTGATAGCTGGCTGAACATTACTTGTACCATGTTTCCCGTGTTTCTCGGTGCATTTACTGAATGAGCGCTATCATGCAAGCAATGTACCTACGCAGGACTATAAAGATCACTGGAAATACATTTCCACTTTTGAAAAGTGACTTTGTGGAAATGGCACCAAGGAATTTGGTCGTCATTGTCTTTTATCATATTCGTCCTGTTTACAGCTCCAGAGGGATAGTTTCCCTGTGCTTAATGCTGCATATGGTCATAGGTTTCCTTGGCTTCGAACCAGTAACCAGTCAAAACTTCAGCACTGACGGCACTTAAATGGCACCCCGTTCCTGTGTGAAGGTTATGAGGTGCTAAGTTCCCATAAAAAAAGAAATAACTGCATCACACTGGTGACTGAGCATTGACAAAATGGCACCACTGAGCAAGGAGGGGAGATTCACACAGATCTCTGTCCTCCTCCAGCCCATAGAACTTACCCCTCTTCCCATGCTCTTCTTCAAATGGAATGCTTGAGTAGCTGCAAACAGAGCCTTCAAGCTCCACTTTGGCTCAAGGAAGCCCATGGAGGGTGCAAGCCAAGAAGCAGAGGCAGTGCTGACACCTCCCGTGTCCTGTGGCTCTTCACACTGCTGGTGTGAAACCATGTCAAGCACTCACCCTGCTGGCAAGAGTCTGCTTTCATTTGCTATTATTAATATTTTAAGCCAGAACAAAATTAGTTTTGCATTTTGCCCAGCCATTCTTAGAAAATGAGAAGCTCTTTGATTTTATTCTACATGCAAACTTTCCGTTTATTAACAATTCTGTGAGCTAGGGTGGCGTGCACTAGATCTAATTCACAACAATGGCAAGTTCATTGAAAAGAATGGCCTGGCCGGGGGATGAATCATCCTTTCTGCCCCAGAGCAGTGGGGTTGGGATGAAATGGGCTACTGATGATGATTCTCTCTCCACTGAGTTCCACTTCCTAGTGAAGATCAAAGATCCCATAGGAGAAATGTTATGAAGAGGCAGTCCCTCATTACAGGGGTTGGTTCGGCTTTGAAAGAGAAGAACAAAAAGCATTTAACAAATAGGATCTGGCTCTTCCCCTGGCAGGTTTGTGCACACCTCAAACATCCCAAGAAAAGATTTTACAAGCTCATTTCCAGAATGTGCAGGAGTTCTATAATGAGACTCTCCAGCTCTCAGACACAGAGGAAGGAACACAGAAACATCTCATTAGTTTAAATTAAAAACAAAAAACAACAAACAAGTCGGGAGGGAAAAGCTCTGAAAAAAAAAAAAAAAAAAAAAAAGAGCCATCAAAGCAGTCAGGCTGCGAATGGAATTTAAATAACTCATTTCTATGGGACAGAAGTGTGAACAGGGGCAGCGGACTCACTTGGGCTTTGGGTTGCATAGGCATTTTGGCTGCACACATAGACATTGGCTGTACTCTTCCTGCTGACTTCCAGGGGCAGGGCATGTTCATAACAGGCCAGGAGCAGCTCTGGACAGCAATGGATGTTCGTTAGTGCCTCATACTTGAGGTAATCCCATTGCCTGACTTGCAGAGCTGCCACATCACCACTGAAATACGTAACACCATCCAAGCAGTCACGTCTACTGTGTGCAGGTTTGGGTGCAGCAATATGAGGACATAAAGCTATTAGAGAGCATCCAAAGGAGGGCTATGTAGATTGGGAAGGGTTTCCCTGTGGGTCCCTTCCAACTTGGGATATTCAATGTCAGCCTTCCAGCAGCACTACTGTGGCCTGTAGTACCTTTGAAGGCCCTCTATCACTCAAATATATCATCTCTGGAACTTTATCTCTCCTTTCTTAGCCACTACATAAGCATATAGTTATGCTACCATGATGTGAAGTCTCATAATGCTGGAATCCCATAATATTGAATTAATTTATGCCATAAACCAGGTCACATAAAAAATAGGATCTGTGTTTCCACAACAAATAAATGTCCGTAGTTGATATCACTCTGCAACTGTCTCCATCTTCATCCCATTTAGCCAATATTTCCCCCTAAAATAAAAAGAAAAGCATTTTTAAGTCCACTTACAACCCAAAATATCTGGTCTTCACCAGCTGAAGTTTGTCGGTGTTCTGGCCATGAGCCTTCAGCTCCTCTTGATAAGTGGAGATCTTTCCCTGGAGGTAAAGTCATCACCATTTCCAGCTCCTGCTGCTGTGCTCCTCCTTGCAAGGCATGAGAAGAGAGCAATTGAGTACAAGAAGCCTCCGACTTGTTCCCCATGTGCAGCCCTGTTACTGCAGCCTCAATCAGCTGCACGCCAAACACTTTAGTTAATTAGCAACAAATTGGGAGATATGAGCTGATTGCAATAAATATTTTATTAATTTTAAGAAACAAAAGGTTGCATCCCTTCTAACCCAGTTTGATTGTGCACAGTTGCACATATTAATATGTAATTGCCACATCAATTGGCAATCGTAGGCTCAGAAGGAGCTCATTAGGAAAAATACTTATGCATGTATCCTCAGTAGGTGTCAATCAGCATCGTGCCTTGAGATCAATGGAGCAAGGCTTATTTATAGAGTTAAAGCTCTGAAATTTCACCTGGAAAATAAACCCCAAAGTATGTCCTCATATTTAAGCTGGGCTTAAATTAAGTTTTTTCTCTTCATTTTTTATTTACATAAAAACACATTTTTTCTTTATCTATATCTCACCTGTGCTTAGAAACCAACTATGAGTTTTTTGTGCCAAACACCCTCACTAAGACAGCAATGCTGCAGTTCTCTGCTTCCCATGTTTGCCTTCTTGGTTCCAAACCAAGCACAGTGCAGGGAGCAGCTCAGCCTGCAGGGTGGGAAAAACATCTTATGCTTTTTCTGTCTCCAGTTTCCAGGTTTTTTATGGTTTGCATTCATGCAGCCTATGGCAGAAACTTGCGTTGCAAAGCAATGACAAGTAGTGGTTGAATTATTCATGGTGAATAGAGGAGAGAGGAGCACAGCCCCTTCCTGCAGCAGGAAACCTCTGTGTAGGTCCGAAGCAGCTCCAGTTCACTGAGCAGACTTACTGGGGGGACTGGTGCCAGGATCAGGCCCATACCTTGCAATGATGCACTAGAGATGTCACTGCAGCAATGTTTCATTAGCAAATGTGGATTTCATTTTCATCCGTGTTGTATAGGAAACTACTGATTTCCACAACATTTCTGATGGGAGAAAGTCAAAATAGAGCACTTCTCTCTCATTTTGATAGGGAAAAAACACCACATCTCTGACTTAACTGGCTCAGTTCCCTTCTTTTTCACTTTCCTGTGTGGTTCTGTTGTTCTCCCATTTTAGAAACAAAGGAAGCACAATTATATACGATACACACTTTTCATAACATTTTCACTCCGTGCAAAAGGCAAACAATTTTTCCCCTCTTTTTTTAAACTTTTTTTTAAAATTTGATGCTTTTCTGTACAACACAAACCTCTCTGTTTTTTTTTTCTTCCAAGCAATTTGCCGTGTGGATGAGATGAATAATTCTTCTGTCTGTATTTGCTTCCTAAGCTGTTTACTCCGACTATTCACTCGTCGTTCTGTGGGATAGCTGAGCTGTCACTTGAAGTCATTTTGGCTTTCCTCCTGCTCCTGGAACAGAGGACAAACTGATTAAACAGGAAAAACAACAAACGATGAGCAGCAACTAAAGAAATGTAAATAATTCATAAATACTTGTTTCTGCACAGCCTGGCATTGGTGCACAGTGCGGCAGTTCACCAACAGCTACGCAAACAGCAATCTGTTTGTGCAGTGATGCTCAAGCTCCTCTCCCGTCACTATTTGCAAGCAGCAGCCTGGAAGCGGAGCAGAGAGTTGCAACGGGTTGTACTGAAAGATAAGGCACAGTGACAGATGTTCTAAAACCCTGAGAAAGTGTGATCTGCCCGGTTTCGTTAGTATTTTATAGGATATAAAGGTTTGTAGTTCTGGGAACGCTCAGGGCGAGCAATTTGGAGCTGTGGAGATGGGGATGAGAGGAGTGCCCACAGTGCCAAGCAAGAGTAACCCAACCCCATTCATCACATCTCCAACATGGCAACTCTGGGCCATTACAGCAGCAGCCCCACTAAACATGTCACATATCTCCATCTTAACTTCCAGAAGCATCTGATTTGCCCAAGGAATAATGCCAGACATTTCTCTCAGCATCTCCTTCACCTTCACAATCACTGCAAGCTCCCAGGACCTCACACCCCACTGCACAGACCCAAAGCAAGACCTGCTGCTGGTGCACCCATGGTCCACCACAACATACCAGAAAACGTGTGCAGGGCACTCAGCCTTCTGTCTAAAGATTTATGTCATTAAATAATGAAGAAAAGATTTAGACTTTCCAGTTTACCATGGGGACTAAAGTGTTCTCACACCGTATTGCAATCTCTGTTGCCAGCTCAAAAAATAATGACAGTGGTAGCTAGATATGAGTGGATAAATGCGGGCTGAGCCCCTGGAGACAGCTTTCCAAGTCACCACAGACTCATCTTTCATCTCCTAGTAAGCTGAGCTTCTGGCTCTCTAATGGTTCACCATTTTCTCCCTTGCTTTTCCCTTGGTTCCACCAGCACAGCCAGTCGTTATCCTCTTCCTCTGCAAAGCAAAGGAAAAGGACTGCTGCTTGTACAAGGTGGAACAAGAACAGCAAGGGAAACAGCTGGAGGAGCACTCGTGCATTCCCACCTCATGATCTTGCTCTCCGCAGTGCTCCATGCATGGGAGGACAGAACCCCACTTACCAGCACATACACCTTCTCCAGCCCTTTTGCTAAGGACATCCCAGCTGCCATGCGGGGAGAGTAAGTGAGTTTTCCCAGCTGTCAACCCCCTGCAATGACACCCCTCGTTGTGTTTAACCCAACTTAATTAAGTTCCTTAATTCCATTTTGCCGCTACATTGTGGGAGCAGAGCTCTGTTCCAGCAATGCTAACAAGCCTCAGCGAGAAGTTAAAGCACCCATTAATGAGTTTAAATGAGTTCTCTCTCAGAGCTCTGTGACCAGCTGGAAGACAGCAGCAGTGCACAGCAAGACAGGGCCAGCCCCAGGTTGGGGTCTTTTGTCCCATACCAGTATCCCAGATCAAACAGAGCCCAAGGAGGCCCCTGATGGAGCTGCCAGCTTCCCGTGCACCACCTGAGCTTTTCCCATTGAAATATTTTGAGCGACACTGATTGTTTTTCCCCACATCAGTTCTTGGGATGCTTCAGCACAGGGATACAGGAGGAGAGGAGCAAACTTGGGCTGACCCCTCTCATCCTGCCAAGAGTCCTCAGCAGCTCCTTCCCCTCTGGACCAAAGGTAATTGATGGCTCCTTCGACAAGTCCTTCTTCCCACACTAAATCCACATCCCTGCAGCAGGAATTAGCACGGTCAAGTGAGCTCTTTGCAATGAGTGGCTGCGGGTGAGGAAGTTTGCCTGGGATAAAAGGTGGTGGTAGCAAAGTGGGAGCGTTGCTGCTGGGCAGAGCAGTGGTTGGAAGCACAGCGCTCCGCTTCTCCCGGCCTGTTTTATTCCTGCCCTTTTTTTTTGTGTGTGTGTACTTTGCATAATAATGCAATCGAGCTGACAAAAGATTTATTCCTGGCGCCTATAAAATGACACAATACAATGAGTTTTAAATGGAGAGGAGAAGAAAAAAAAAAAAAACTATCACGAGAAAAGGTAATTATGCGGGTTCCTCTTAAAGCCTGTAAACGCTATGGACAGAAATTCAATGAGTACGGAGGAAACCGCAGAAGCATTCATTTTCTTCTTCCTTTTTTTTAAAGCCTTTTAATATCCAGACAACATGGAGGATTTAAAACACCCTGTTTGTGCCTCTGCATGCAGCGGGCACATCACTGCATGCATCTGCACGCGTATGACCATCACTGCTGCTGTCCTTTCCAGCCCCACTTAGTTACTCTCCTTCCTGTTGGAGCAACTGCTTCTGAAGCAGAAATACTCTTCTGTAGATTATATACGGTCTTAAACTGGTGGTGATAAACCAATAAAGTTGAGTGCATGGAGTTTGCACGAATCGTTAAGTCCCTCACAGAGCACTTTTGCGTTAGGAGTGCATTTGGACTGAAGAGATCATTGAATCACAGAGCTGTGGAACTGAGTTGGAAGACATCTTTAAAGGCCACCTGGTCCAACCCCTCTGCACTGAACACCCACAGCTCCAACTGAGCTCAGCCTGACCTTGGCTGTCTACAGGTGTCCAGATCTCATAGAATCAAAACATCATAGAATCACAAGGTTGGAAAGGATCTACAAGATCATCTAGTCCAGCTGTCCTCCCATTGCCGTTGCTACCAAATCTCTGGGCAGCCTGTGCCAGTGTCTGTCCACCCTTAGTGTAAAGAACTGTTTTATAATATCCAGTCACCCTTGTCTTAGTTTTAAACCATTTCCCCTTGCTTTATTCCAGTGCATTTAATTTTTCAGGGCCTTGTCCAACTATCTCAGACTTTCCCAGCTTCATCCCAAAGCCAAATCGTGTACCACTTCCCACAGAGGGGGCATCAAAAAGAAGAAAGCAGGCTGCTATGCAGGGTCACATCACACATGGGACACTGCACCATGATGCTCGGGGCACTTTCTTGAGGTTCCAGTTTTCTTTTGCAGAGGGACCTTTCCAGGACACCAGAAAGATGCAGAGCTCCTGGAATGAGTCTTGAAGAAGAGGGCCAGTAAGATGATCAGAGGGCTGGAGAACCTGTCCTGTGAAGAAAGGTTGAGGGAACTGGGCTTGTTTAGCTTGGAGAAGAAAAGGCTGTGGGGAGAGCCCATTGTGGCCTTCCAGTACTTGAAGGGAGTGTATAAACAGGAGGGGGAATGGCTGTTTGTGAGGGTGAATAGTGATAGGACAAGGGAGAATGGTTTGAAACTGAGACAGGGGAGGTTTAGGTTGGATATGAGGAGGAGGTTTTTCACCCAGAGGGTGGTGACTGGACCTGGAACAGGTTGCCCAAGGAGGCTGTGGATGCCCCATCCCTGCAGGCATTCAAAGCCAGGCTGGATGTGGCTCTGGGCAGCCTGGTCTGCTGGTTGGTGACCCTGCACATAGCAGGGGGTTGAAACAAGATGAGCACTGTGGTCCTTTGCAACCCAGGCCATTCTATGATTCAATGATATGATTCTATGACACGGTGCTCTCAGGGGCTGCACCACCACCTGCACGTAATTTAACATCAGCACCCTCCTGCAGGACATGCTGGTGGGCTGCCTACATGGCATGTGGGGGCTGCACCATCGAGAGGCTTAACACAACTCACCAAAGCTTGGCATCTCCAGCTCTGCCTCTTGGAGGACTCTTGCTAGGGCCAGGCTGATGCGCGACATCTCCCGCTGCTGCAGGCAGCTCACACAAAGCACGAGCACCATCTGCTGCTGTGCTCACCCAGCTCTGCAAGCAGCATGCCGGGCTGGGGAAGGGGCTGTCCGTGTGGTCAGATTTCTCAATGCCTGCACTGAATTCTGCTCAAGAGCTTATTAGAGTTTGCTAATAAGGAAAGCTCACGGAAGAATGGATTTTTCTATTCAGCACTTGCAGCATGTGCAAAACAGTGTTTGCAGCAAGCCCTCCTAATCACACACTTTGCAATACCACAATAAAGTCATTTTCCGGGGTATGATACTATGCATTACGGGCTGCACAGCCCATTAAAAGTCCCATAAAACAAAATGCTGGCATGCATTTTTCTGTGGAAGTAACTTGTTTGTAGAGCAAGCAGCAGCACTGTCTGGGGCACTGATTTCAGCTTGGTATAAGAGAACTTTCATTAAAGCAGCACTTGAATTGTACACCCCAGCCCAGCATTGAGAGCTGGCACCCCCTGCTCTTTCCTGAGCCCAAATAGGGGACTCATCCTCCTCCTTGCCATAGCAGCCCATGTCTGCATACCATGCTGGGCCACCCATTGTGGGACGGAGGGGAGCCAGGGGAAGGCACTGCTGTTGGTGGCAGCGCTGCTATCCTGCTTCTGAGCGCTTTGTTCCGCTTTGATTCTGTGGAATAAACAACCAAGACACACATCAACTGACCTCATTTTCACTGGGAGACTTTTAAACCCCCCCTCACCACTACCAGATCATGAAATGCATCATTTTCAGTCACAGTTATTTAATATAGATTTGTTTTGATGCAAGCTGTCACGGAGAAGGTGGAGGCTCAGTCCCAAACTTGCAGGAACTATTTGTTTCATTTTCTGCCTTTTTCTTTGCTTCGCCCCCCTGCAGACAGAAGGTCTCAGCAGTTCAGAACACAGCACTGAGCACTGGGTTTCCCTCCCAGCTCCATAAATCCCCCCAGCAGGTTTTCACCTGGCATGCTCTCACAGCCCTGGGTTCCCCTACACCCCCTCAGGGCCCTGGGGGACCTCTGGGGTCCATCATAGGGAACAGGGGAACAGGGGCCATCCACTCCACAGAGCTGCGGCTCATAGCTGCACGCTGTGCAGCACTTCACAAGGCATTAATTTCTCTTTTCATGTGTTCTTAGAAAACAATTACCAGCAGGAGTGATGAATGCACCTCTAATTATACCCTGAGTCTCACCCACTTCTAGCTGTGAACTCTTTTATTACCAAAACAGCATTTGGGAAAAAATAAAAGTGGTTTCATTCAAGGATGATGAACCAGACTGGAAGGCTTTGTCACCAGGTTTGCTTTGCAGGGATGTCCAGGGAGATGCTGTGAGGGACTGAGACCCCTGAATGCCCACAACGTGCTTTGTGTGTGGCTGTGACCCTGCTCTGCGCATCACTGTCATGCACAAATGGCATTTAAGCCATCCAGCAATGGGATGGCTTTCCTTTCTCAAAGTTGCTCTGTGCTCAAGCAGAGGGTAGTGTGGCACGTGATAGAACTGAGACAAACCAGCATGAACTTTTAAATCAGACCTGTCTCCACTATGCTGGGTTTTCACTGTACCCTTAAGAGAAGAGCGAAAAGCATCTTCCAGGTGTTAGTTATTCAGCTAAAGAATCATTAACTGAGGACTTAGGAGCCACATCCCAGGCTCATCCATCCCTCTGGGCCTGTCAGACAACCTTGGGCAGCTCAGCACCCCCTGCCCCAGCCAGCAGCCCAATGCCAGCATCCATGCAGCAACACAGCTCTCCTTCCAAGTTGTGCACCCATCTCATGTTAAACTGCCCCTTGCTCTAGCCTTCCTTTCTCTTCTTCCTTCTCATCACTGCTTCCAAATGGTTTGTGCTGCACACAAGCTGCCTCCTGGTATGCACCCATCAGATCAGCCTCACATCGTCCCAAAGGACTCTTTCCTCCTCCTTCCCCAAAGTCTTTGAGAGACACATAATACCCTCTTGAAAACATCTCATCACAGATGCGGCACCCAAGAACCTGTTTCTAACAGATTCACACTGCATGAGCATTATCCCTGATAGAATTTTTCATGCATTAGATTGAAGGCAAGCATTGATCAATGAGAGTTAAAATAACACTGAGCTACACAAATACGGAGCTCTGGTTTGTAATTATTTGCAATACTTGACTATAAGCTGGAAAATAACATTTCTTATCCCATCAAATGCACGAGACAAGCCCTGAGCAGCTGTTCCATGGGGCTCTGAACCTCACTAGGGAGAAGGCACAGCATTGGGGGCCAGAGAAAAGTCCCATTTACTAACCTGGGATCACAGCACAAAGGGCAGCAGCAACGATTTAGCACATTGCCCCAACCTTTAAGAGCCACAGGTGCACAAAATAAATCTAAAACAGGTTTATGCCGCCAGACTGCCAAATGCCAGCAAATAAATAGAGATTATTCTCAGCTTTGGTAAAGGGCACGGAGTGAGGCACGGTGGGACGTGAGCAGAGGTCCCTGCATGGGGCTGGGGAAGCACCAGCAAACAGAACAGGGACAGCACTGCTCACAGCTCTGCCCAAATCCACTGCTGGCTGAGCCTCACCCCAACTGTTCTGCCTCCATTGAGGCTGACAGGGTAATTTTAAATCTATTACCTATAACACGCAGCACAGCACCTTTTACACTACCATCAAGCTTCTTTTCACCCCTCCCCTCTGTGGGTTTATTTTTCTCTTTAGTTGGCTCAAGGCAATCAGATGAAGTTCTTTATCTTCCCAGGAAAGCTTCCAGTTCATCAGAATCCCTTTTTGTCTTTACTGTTTTCTTGCAATTACCGTCAGTCTCTGAGCAGATTCCATTTGGGACAGTGATGTTCCCAGTCCCCTTTGCTGAGCACACACAGCACAGGGCAGTGGGAAGGCTGGAGGTGAGCAGGGACCATGAGTGCCCACAGCCAGGAGCACCCAGGAAGATAATAACAAAAAAGGTAAACTTTTAATTAAAAGACAGCAGTGTGAAATAGCAAGTTTAGAAAGATTGCTCCTAAGCACTTCAGGCTCTGTTTCTCTGCCCTCCATCCTTCTTGTTTTTGTTTTGTTTTATTGAGATGGAATGAGGAAAGGTCTTTTTTGGGGGAGCTTTGCAAGAAGCCCAACTTGTGCTGTAAGCATCAGACTCACTGCTGTCCAATATGACCATACCTCAAAAGGCTCCAAAAGCAAAATAGAGCAAATAGAGCAGGAAGGGGCTCTTCACTTTGCCAGTGATGTATTGCAAGCAGGGAGCACGCAGATCTGGAGCTGTAATAGCTCCTAATTATTTTGCAAGGGCAATTTAAATTAGCTTGACTCTTATTTATGAGTGTGACTTTTATTTCTCTGTATTGCAGCTGCTCCTGAATGCCTGAACACAGGATCAATATTACTTTGCACCAAGCAGACCCACGCACAATGCTGCTCCCCATGGGCACTTGTTCTGCAGCCAGGCCACTTTGCTTGACCCCTGTCAGCAGGGGAGATAGACCCAAGGAGTTTGTTCCCTGGCTGCTTGCTTGCATAGCTCCTGCTGCCACCCAGGCACCTGCTTGGTTATAGAACCTGGGGCCTTTTGCATGGATAGGAGACAATAAGAGAGCAAAAGGACATGCAGGCTGCTGGGAGTGTTGGCACCATGGAACAAGGAGGAGCTGGAGGTCTTGTCAAGATAATTGCACTGTTATGCACACCTCGAAAAACTGTATGTGTTGCAAACCCTTTCTTTCCCATGTAGACACTTCTTCTGTTCCAACAACCCTGTCCAATGGGTGAAGCAAGCCAAGCTGCACCTTCCCAGAGCTCCCCATCAGCACCACAGTGGGTATGTGTGCTGTCCTGCAAACTGCATCCAGGGCTTTGAGGAATTCAAGCATTTGAATCTCTCCCTGTAGCCACAAATGGGTGAGTTTAGTAAAACAAATCATTGCTGTCTTCACGTGGCAGACAGTGCCGCTCAGCAGAGGCTGAGGAAACCATAAGTGATGGCTTTGGGATAGAAGCCTGAAACCAGCCGGACGTTATGGCCAGATACCCACATACACATCATGAGGAGCTGCTCACAGGGATGTGTGGCCAAGCCTCGGGTCTGAGGATGCAAACTTCACACAGGCCCTCTCCTTTCCTATTTAATTGCAGGGCATACACAGCAGAGGCCACTCGCTGTCAAGATGAAAAACCTTTTAGCAAATCCTCCTCAATGCTGCTGCTAAAGCACCTCAGGCATGTTGGGCTGCAGTTATTTCAGGAGGAGCTGCTGCTGAAGTTGTTGGGCATAAAGCAGGGCTGCTGCAAAGGAAGGTATTCCTATTTGCCTGTAAAAACAGCACACAAAGGAGCTCAGCTGAGAATTTGCTGATTTACAAGCACAGATGGCTGCGCAGCTCCAAGTTAAGTTGTAAGGGACAGACAAAGAGAAAAAGCCTCGCTTTGTGACTTCTGTCTGCAGGGAGGAGGATGTGTGGGTGGAGGAAGTTATGGTCCCATTAACCAATCTGCCAAAACCACCTCTATTATAGATACTTCTTAACCTCTCACTTACTCAACGCGCACAACTGCTGGAGCGTGACTGATCGGAGCTCTTATCTCACCAGCCTGTCTTGACAATCGGCAACCTTGACATCCTACAAGCAATTTTTAAATCTGTTTAGAGTCAAGCTTGGTTATTGTTTTCTTTTTATTTGTAGGTTATCCATTTAAAAGAAAACAACTGTGGATTTGCTGTGTACTCCAGCAGAGAAAGCTGCCTATTGCCAAGGCTGGATTTCCGAGAACTTCACTCCAGCTACACCGTAATGTTTCCAGTAAGAAACGGACACTTCAAAGCTTGAGACAGAGCCATTGTTAGAGGTACAGCCCAACAGCACGGGGGCTTAATCAGCTGGGGGGGTTTAATCCCATCCACCTGCTGAGGGAATTGTTTCATCCATCCTAATGCATATTAAGAAAGCCACATTGTACGCCCCTTTGCACCCTACCTGAAAGTAGTCAGTATGATACTCCCAATATTAAGGAATGTCTGAAGGCAGACCTTAAGACAGAAGCCATGCACAAAGCCTCAGCATCTCCCTGGTCTGCAGGGACGGTGCCTTTTGCTGCCTAAAAGCAATATAACTATTTTGCAAGCAAGTATGATAGATCCTCTATTATGATAGATCACCTATTAGACAAACACCAACACACCAGAAATGTGCAAACCAAAAATAAAAAGCACTGTGTGCAAGTTATTTGTGCCTCCTTCTAGAAAATGTGAAGAAACAAATGGATTCATGCTTTGCTTTGCTCCAACACAGCTATTTCCTTGCCCCCTACAAACCACCTGCCAGGCTCACTTCTCACAGGGTGCTTTAGCCTGCTGCTCGCTCCTAGCAGAGCTGTGGTGTTTGGGTCTCGCACTGTAAAGTATTAATGTTGCTCTCAGATATGCTGATTGGGCTGCAAATGAAAGGATGCTGGTGAAGGCTAACTGTGCTCTGCTCTGAATTTAAAGACGTGAATCACATGCCTAGGGGGATGCACCAGCATAGGAGCTGCAGGCAGATCTTTGAGGTCTTCCACCAAACATGTTGGGCTCATTTTTCCACTTGGCCTTGAAAGAGTCGGGCCTGTTCCAAGGCACTGAAGTGAAGCTAAATTGTTGATCCACATCCCAAGCAGACCTGCCTAATCAAGGCTGCGGGAAGAAAAATGGCTTTATTAGAGCCTGTCAACACACAGCCCTGACCCCATGCAGAAGACACTGCTTCACTGTCCGTGATAAAGAACCTCTGTGCAACGACAGCTTCAACCCCAGCAGTGAGATAAATAGCAGAGCCTGGCTGGGTGCACAACGTCACAAGGACCTGCAGGATCCATCCACGGTGCAACTAAGAGCTACATCTCAGAATAACTGAGGCTGTGTAAGCCAGGAACAACTTTGATAAGATAAAACATGTCCACAAAACCCTGGGAAATGTAGTTGCTTAAAATCCCGCAGAGCATCAAGATGCCCTTCCCAGAACATTTGCCCTTCTCTCCATCTCCCTAAATTCCCTTCCTGAGCAGCTTTCCTGCAGTCACATGAAAAAAATACATCAGTTTCTGCTGTGTTTCTGACGCCTCAGGAAGAGAATATTAAATAAGCACAAACCTGGAGCAGAGAGAAGTGCAACTACAATCTAAGCGTGGTCTTGCTTCCACTCACCACCAGGATGGGTGAGGCAAGAGCTGTACCACTGCTGGGCATGGCTGGTGCCTGAGGCAGTGGGGCATGTTGGAGCCATGGCTATGGCATTAGCTCAGCAATGATAGACCAAAATACAGCTCAGACCATCCTCTGTGTATATCCACAGTATGGAGACATAGCAAAGTTCTGCTCAGCCTCAGAAGCATCCAGCAAACAAACTGCATGTCGTGCTTCTGCTGAACCCAATTTCATCTCAAAACCAGGTCACAGAGATGGCCATGTGCTCTGTGCTATGCAGGTGGAATTGTGCAGCCAGGTACATCAGCATGGCAGACATAGGCAGCTGCTGCTATCACCTCTTTTCAACAGACTCACATGCAGCATCTCCAGGCCAGACAGTAGTAGCCACGTTAACATGGCACAAAGCCCGAGGTAATATGCCAAGCCTCTCAATTTAGTCATACATTGTTTATGTGTGCATTTATAATCTTGCCATCGTAACTCTCTCCCCTATTAAAAGATCTCAAACAGATGCAACAATAAACTGAAATTCGAGACAAACAGATTGTGAGGCAGAGCAGAAAATAGCGCTGGTGAATCACAAATACTGAAATGAAATAAATGAATCACTCCTAAATAGTCTAATTAATAAAGGTTAATTTATTTATCATCCTGACTAGCCTGATATCTCAGAACCCATCCAAATCAAGGCAAAAGGAACAAAACACACAAAGGGCAGCGGTAATTGGGAAACATCAGGAGGTGCATTTTCCAGAAGCTTCTACTCCATATAAAGTCACCCCAGGTTTGTTAGTGCATCGATGAGGCCAAGGTACGCAGAGACGCTCGCTCACATCCTGATCGGCATCAGTGTAATTAAAAGGATGCTCACAGATTAACTTGGAGTTAGGGACAGCTCTTTCCTCTTCCTTTACCATAGGGCAGAGATGCCCACAGCCCAGCCACAATGGCAAACCTCCATCAATCAGTGCTGCAATGCAAATCCTTACTTAGCTTTTCTTTATGCTGTTGAAGTATTTTGTGTTGTTTTTTCTGTTTTTCATTACTTCTCCTTGATGATTCCACAGATGTGAAGGAATTCTGCCCTCTTTCAGAAGACTAAAGGCTGAAGACCATTTTAGTCTAATCAAAGTGCAGGCTCTGGAAGTGAATACAGCATCCCACTCTGTCTAAGCAGAGCTGGAAGCTTCACTGTGTCACTGGCAACAACAGCAAAGCAATTCTGGGAGGTTTTAAAGGCCACGGCTTAGCTGAACTGTAATTGACTTTCAAGCATTGATCCAGCATTATTAGCATTTGTTTAAAAATCAAAGCATACGTGATTGTAAGATATTTTGCTACTCACTTTGTCTGCACCAAGTTCTATTATTCCACCAAAACAAAAAGCTTTTGAGAAGCTTTTCTGCCACTAATGCAGCTTCCCCCCATTCCTCATGCTCAGCCTTTCCATACCCAGATGCTGTGGAGACTTTGCTTTGCTTTGGAGCAGCTTCTCCATCACCACGAGTGCTTCTCATTGGTACGTTCCAGCTCCACATGGGGACAGCCATGACAACCCCAAGCACAGCAACCTCTCCAGAAGTAGCTGCACAGTGACAACATGAACTGTGCAGATGATATTTCTGGCCATGAAACTGCACCAAGACACCATCACATGGTGATCACAGTCCTCCTTCCTGATAAAAACCAACTGATACACTCAAAACCCTCCAGTTTTCATTGCTGACTTGAGGACCACTCCTGTGTCATCCCCCCCATGCTGCAGGCAGTGAGGAGCAGACCCAATTTCCACACTAGCACCCCCAGCACCCATTTACAGCCACAGAGAGGCCTGCTAGGTGCAGAAAGCAAGCGGGAGCTTTATGTTCAAAGGCAGAGAATGACATCTATGAATTCAGATATAACCTGTCTGCTTGCAGGAGAACACAGTAGAGAGCAGTGAAGCCTCTGATACTGCCTCTAATTGCAGCCTTTGCCCCTGGGAGCTTCAGTCTTTATTAATGCAATTATGATGTAGCCAAAGGCAGAGGATGGTTCCACTGACCTTGGCAGGGAAATGGAGGCCTCTAGTCACCATGGGGAAATTGCTTCCTCCGCTGGCAAACAGCACATAACCCAATACATTCTTATTCCTACAGATGCACTGTCTTGTCCTCTGACCACAGTATGTAGATTGCAGCTTCAAGCCACGTCCCACACAAAACAAAGGCAAAACCCCAACAATTCTCAAGTTAGCCTTTTGTTAAAGGAAAAAAATAAAGGTAGAAGTTTTACTCGAAACACGCTTTAGCATCTTGATTTACAAAAAGCTGGAATAACAGCCCTCAGAGGGTCCTGATTACAACCGTTTTCTGAGCTCTGATTTAATTGTAATTTGATGCTTCAGCTCAATTAGCCTAAAGGCAGTCAGAGAGCTGCTCTTGAAAGAAATGCTTCCATAAATTGAAACTCCGGCAGCAAGATAGCGCCATTAACAATAACAATAGGGTATGGGGGAAACTGTTTCTTAATCATTCAAATAAAGAAGAGATCTCTGAAAACACTGTACAGATTTATAACCAAGGCAAGTTCCAGCTTCAGAGCATCACCTTGGCCAAAAGAGCTTTTCTTAACATCACCACGTACATGTTGTGAATGCATCTGAAAAGGGATTACCAGCTGTGCTTGGATTTTAAGGTACCAAAGTCTCTTCTGCCTTGGGCACTTTATACCTAGTAGCTGGAGAACAGCACTGATAGCACTAAGCCCTGAGCTTCCCCACAAAGTAAGAGACCAACCTGAGATTGGGCTTCTCTACTTGACCACTCATAGAGAGTAGAAGAAATATTACTTTACATAAAAGACAGATGTGGTGCAAGCAGGCACCTCAGCCAAGGCTATTCAAGCAGTTAGGGATATCCCTGTGGCACAGAACTCACCTTTCCTAGTGCTGGCAGTGGCCCCAGGACAGGCTGTGTGCCAACCCAAGTCTTTGGCTGGGTTTTGCTCATCTTCATCACCTCCCAGCCCTGAATGGGGAAGGGGTAAGTCAAGGGGACCTGCAAAAAGGCAAAGACTGACAAGGCCTTTCTGCAAAGGAGAGGAGTGAGACCTAAGAAGAAACATGCACACAAAACTGATAAGCAAATCCCAAGCTATGGGACACTACATCTCACTTCATCATCACATCACACAGAAGCATTCTGTCCTGAAGAATTAACCACACACAGCAAGACTTGACCGCTGTGGGATGCAAAATGAAAACCCTTATCAAGTTTGGTTTCATTTCGACATCTTCCTCAAGTTCAAAACTGAAAGCAAAACATGTTGAGCTGCATCAGTCCAGAAACTGCTTTTCAGACTGTTTTGGATCTTAAACTTTCTGACACGCTTCAGCCAAGGCCTTCTGCTTCACCTCACTCACAAATTCAGTAATAACTACACCATATTCCACATTATTAATGAAAATGCTAATTGTAAACCCAGGATACACTCTTGGAGGAGCCCACTTTACAAAGCCTTCAGTTTTGAAGGAGAAACAACTTTTTAGTATGGTTTACCTAGCAGTTTACAACCACCAGTTGATAGTTTCTTCTACAATGCAGTTTATTTATGAAAATACAAGGGAAGGGGAAAATATATATATATATATTTCAGAAGCCTAATTAAAACCAGGTTACATTACATCCTCTGTTTCTCCTTGCACCATAACAGCGGATGATGCTGACGGTTTAAGAGTGGCTTAAACATGGCACTGCTGACCTCATTCTGTGCCAGCCTTCCAGGCAAACACTGGAACAAATCATGAACTTAAACACACTGGTCTGCACCTTTCTGGAGCCTCCTTACCCCCACTTCAAGGAATTCCTTTTGATCTTCACAGATCCTGCAGCGTCTGATGAATGGACTCAGGTGTGAACGATCCAAATCATTTATTACAAGTTCTTGCACCACTTATATACGTTCACAAGTTTCCTTTTTCAGCTTTCCCATCCACCCTCATGACTTCCCCATCCACCTTTACATGACAACAGAGTATTCTACAAACACTCCTTAACCGTGCATGCAGGTGCTTATCCAATCAGAGCCATGAGCCATTCCTTTTGCTTTTTCTCTTCTTCTCGAGGTGGCCTTGGTTCTCATGCTGTTTTATCTTGCTGCACAGCTGCTGCTCAGAATAGCTTTTCTTGTATTCCCACAGTTCCCCCTTTTTTATTTATTAGGGATCTATTACCATACCATAAAATAATAGCACTAATTACATTAATAACATAATCATTATAACTCAATCAAGGCCTCGATTCACAATACTCTAAACATAAGAAAAGAGACAAGGCAAACATATCATAATGACAAGAAACGCTGTTAAACCCATTAAAAGGAACAAACACATGTTTGGCCAGCAGCCCAAGTTTCTGCAACCTGGAAAAGAATCCCTGAGGGTCCCATTCTGTACTAATCTATAACTGGTTAGAAAAAGCCTTCAACTTTCATATACTGATATATAGATGTTGAACGACCACTAAGATTTGTACCACAAAAGCTTTTAGAGTTCTTTGGCCTTTGGGCTAATAGAAAAGTAATGGTCACACAACTTTATGAAGCTGCATGTCATGTAGAATCAATATTGGTGGGCAATCTTGCTAGAGTATCACCAGGGGCATTACTTTCCTCAGCTGGCTAGCAGCCTAACTTGGGGAGTGTAGCTAAAGCTTGAGCAATACTGTTTCAAAATACATTTGGATCCAAGAGACAGGATGTCACAGGAGCATAGAGGCGAGCAAACCATGCATTCAGAGCAGCACTGAGGGTTATGAGCCTTAGTCAATATATGCACGCTTACACAGGCATCCAATTAGGGAAAGGCTAATAGCATCATAACTAAATGTTACTAATATACTAAAAGAGCTATTCTCATAGATGCCACCATTGGTAACATTAAATCCTGTTCAATTCACATTTGATCTGCTACTAAAATAGAAGAAGCACACAGCAACCTTTAATATCTAAGAACTCTAATTCTGGAGACTGCATTGGTAACACAGGAAAATGACCCAGTTTGTCATACCATCGCTGATCTTATTATAATACCATCAGTGGGTAATGCACCTGTTTTTCATCACTCATTATGGCACCTATATGTTATTTACAAAACAACTAATTACAAAACAATACCAGTAAGTAAGAAACACACAATCCCAGTCATTACAAGGGCTGGGTGCTATTTTCTGCTTTGAGATGAGTCCAAGCATATCATGCTGGAACCCACATAGGGCCAGTCCTTGAGCTGTGCAAACAAGGCAGGGTTGTTAACCTTCATGATCCTTGAGGCCCCTTCCAACCCAGGTCATTCTGTGATTCTGTGACCCTTCAATCTGCTGAATGATGCCTTCTGTCCTGCAGAACGGTGTGGGCACACACACAAAATCTCTCCACAGTCCAGTCAGGCAGCTCTGCTGGACTGGGCTCACTCAGCCTGGCTCAATTATGAATTTAATTGTCTCTCCCAGTGAGTTCTACATCCACATCTACAGCACAGAAACAACTGATAAACTATGGGATCTGATGATTGAGATGAGATGCTGTTATTCAAGTAAACTTGTTTCTGATCGTTACATCATGCCTGAGTCTTCAGTACAGCCTGGACAGCTTTTCTGTGTAATGTTCTAGACAAGGTGGTACCAGGTTATCATCCACTGTGTGTGATCAATGACCAGAAAGTGGAGCTATTCTTGATTTGCTCCACACAGTTCTGCAGCATCTGATGCACAGACTCAGACTTGAACAATCCAAATCACTTATTACAAGCTCTCACATCCTTTATATACATCCACAAGTTTCCTTTTTTAGCTTTCCCATCCACCTTTACATGACAACATAACCGTGCATGCAGGTGCTTATCCAATCAGAGCCACGAGCCATTCCTTTTGCTTTGTCTCTTCTTTGAGGTGGCCTTGGTTCTCATGCTGTTTATCTTGCTGCACAGCTGCTGCTCTGAATAGTTTTCCTTGTATTCCCCACAACATCCCTCATTCTTCGTAAGGTCTCGATAATAGTAGTGAGCAGCTCTTAGGCTGCTCCAGCCTCTTCTCCACACACCTTGCAGTGACTTTCCCCGCACCTATCTGATTTCAGAACAGTCCACATTCTTTTTCTTGTATTCTGTGCTGGCTGCCAGACAGTTTAATTGAAGCTGAAGGAAATTCATCATGAAACACTGCAGCATGCCAGGCATTTCATCCACAGCCTTCACTCCTCACTGAGAGGACCAACTCTTCCCTGCCTTTCTCTTGCATCTAATGCACCCGTACTGTAGCTTCTTTTCATCCTGTGTTCTTCCTGGTTCTGTAATCATCCTGTGCCTTGGCCTTTCGGTTCTGTCCTGCCAGGCTCACACACTGTCCTTTTGTATTCCTCCTCAGTAATGTGACCCAGTTTCCACAGCCTCAGCTGTTCTACTTTGCAACTGTGGGGACCGAGGGCCACTAACAAAGCCTGTTGGGTGCAGAGAAAGCAAGCCAAAGTGATCCAGGCTACAGCCATATCCCATTTCTCTCCCAAAGCAATAGGAGAAGCTTTTGCCAACAGAAAAAACAGGAGACAATTTTCCCTGAGATGCAACTAGTAATTACTGGCACTAATGTCTAAAAACTGGTGTGCAACTCAGCTGTGCCAGACACTCAAAGTACCAAACACAGCCACATTGCTCCAAAAGCAAGGAGCAGGTCTTAGAGCAGAGGAGTAAAATATACACTACTGCTCATTAAAGGAAGATACAGGGAAGGTTACACCTGAATGACAGGGTTATATAAATAAGAAAAAGGAATAGTTTGAAAAACACAACTGATCATCTCTTGCTATTGTGGAAGTGGAGCTTCAAAGTCACTGTTTGGACACTAACAAAGAATCCTGAAGGAAGAAAAACAAGCTGGGATTTGGGTTTTGGCTTGTTACTGAAATACATTGTGTGATGCCTATTACCTGGCTCAGCCGTTCCTTGGAACAAACAAGAAGCCAAATTTTTTTTTAATAACCTATCTTCACCAATGCAGCATTGAAAGCTCATTGCCTCTAGCAGTGCAGCAGCTCTCCTGGCACAGTCACGAGCATCACTCAAAGCACAAAGCCATGTGCACATCAGGCTGGACGGATCTCACACCAGTGCTGGGAACGTGGGCAAAACCCATGGGAAGGCTTTAAGGAGTCAGACAGACACACAGAGATGGGAAGGAAGACATCAGCTGAGCAGCCTCCAGATCCAGCTCATGTACCGAAGTCAAGGCAGTCTCTATTTGTGGATGTCTCCCTGCACCCCCCGGCTCAGAGCATGTTTGAATAGCAAACAGACAGCAGTGGGAATTTTGCTCTGTAAATTATTAAGCCTCTCTCAGTCCAGTACTAACTGCTGCAGGATCACTTTGAGGAAAGAGTCTTGGCCTGACTTCAGAGGACTTCAGATCAAACCCCAATAATACTTTCATTTCTACATGGTGGGGATCTGAAATTACAAATAAAATAAAGCAGAAGTTAACATTTGGCACCTGGACTTTTTCCTGTTTTTTGGGGTTTTTTTTTTTTTTTCATTTTCTTTATAAGACACCAAAAAAATCTTGCAAGAACTGCCCACATGTTCCATGACACTGATCAAAAGCATCATTACTAAAGAAGAACATCACTGGACAGGACACATTCAGAAAGACCTCTCTCCTTAACAAGACTCAGATCAGGAGCACAGCATCAAAACATAAATGCCCCAAAGAACTCTCCTACACAGAAAGCATCAAAAACAGAGGGGAAATCCACAGGAAGAGCTCTAGGGCAGAAACACTGCATCTTCTCTAGAGACTATGTGCTCTTCATGGCCACATGCCATGTAGTACAGAATTGCTATCACCTGTAAGAGGCCATAAGGTTACACTGATCTGGCCACTGGGTTTGCCAGGACTCGGGAATGCAAAGAAACAGAGACATGGGATGCAATGTGGATGCACAGAATGAAATGCAGCCCTGAAGCTGGGCAGAACCAGTTTCAGGGGTGACAAGGAGCATAAAGGCAGTGCCTCATACATGCAGAAGGAAGTGCATACATTGAATTCGGACATCCTGCTGTAGACCGATGAAGAAAGAGCAAAAGCCAAAAGACAGGCTAAAGCATGGAGGAAAAAAGATCAAGTGCACAACAGAGCAAGCAAAAAACCCTAACATTAACATCATATTTGGTGCAGTTCCCTGTCCCACAGCACCACCTTCTGACAAGCAGCCAGCAAAGCCACCAACTTGGGATAAACTCACTTCCAAGCATCCCAACACAGCAGGACTAACACCGCACCTCTGCAGAGCTCATACCATCTCCTGAGTGCAACTACACAGAGAGGGACAGAGCCCAACCCACAGCATCAGCATGAGCTTATCTCTCCAGTAAAAAGCAGAGCACACCAAACTGCATTGCCAAACCCACGTTCTTTGACACACTGGGATGGATGAGGGCTCAAGCAGGAGCTGGAATGCAGCAATTATTTAGCCCAACTAAAAAACACCCTGTTGCAATTCTTCCCTCTCTTAAGCCATCTTAACCCCACATGCTCAGCTCCTGGGACACAATCAGTGGTAAAGAGAGCCCAAATGAGTCCCCACAGCTTGAAAGACGTGGCCCAACAGCTGACAAAGCACCAAATAACCCTGACAAGTACCCCTCAGACAAAGCAGTTTCATGAAATCTTCCTTTGGACAGGTCATCAGTGGACCCTAAGCCATACATCTTCAGGATATATATATATATATATGTATATATATATATATATATATATATATATATATATATATATATATATATATGGATTAGGGGATATTTTCATCTTCAAAAATATTTTATGTTTGTGGTCCTGTAGCTTGGAGGCTATGACTGAAGTAGGGCAGCCATTGCTTGCCCAAATCCCCTCCTGTTTCTCCCACAGGTGGGCTCTGTACAGCAAGGAAAGGAGAGCCAAGCTGGGTGACTTGTGTGCAGGGGCTGTGCCTGTCCTTCCCAATGTCATGGAGAGGACACTGCAGGAGGTAATCACCCCCACCTCAGAGCAACAGCAATGCAAAAAATAGGCTTTAAGTTGGGCTTTTTTCCACATGGGTTTATGGGGAAAAAAAGCTTGCCTGCAGCTGCAGATGGCTCGCTTGGATACAAGGGAAATCAGAAGGAAAACACTGTTGCTGCAGGTCATTGCCTGGATCTTCCCATGGGACACATGGACATCTGATGCTCCCCCCTTCCCCCAGAAAAGGAACACTGAGCTCATTTCACCCCCTTTCCCTGATGGGCACCAGCACCAACTGCTTCCCAGAAACATCTGTTGTCTTTGAGGATGATATCACCCTCAGCCAGCACTGCTGTGAGAACACAGGAGCACCAAACAGCTCATTGCCTTGTGTGTGCTGCAGTCCTCCGAGATAAGGCACACCAAGCCAGCACTACAGCTCAGTATTAATGGCTCAGCCTGCAGTGGTCAGCAGCACATTGCCCTCAGCCACTGAGGGATCCCCCTTGGTGAGCAGCCAGATGCTCACAGAGGCAGGCACTCACACTGTGTTAACAATATACATACCCAAAACTCAGCTTTGGTCCACAGCCTGTGACTGCAAGAGCTCAGTGCTTCCAGTTCCTTTAGATACCACCCCCAAGGGTTACCAACATGCTCAATTTATTCCAGCACATTGGAAGCGTGGGGTATCAAACATCATTAAGCTCTGCTTTCAGGCATCCTGCAGAGCTTACATCCAGACTGATTTGTTTTTCTGAGCAGTGAGATCCTGGTGATGAAGGGAGCACCGCACATGCTGGTCCCACAACCAGCATCAGACATAAGTAGCTGGGCAAGCAGCTCAACCTCCCCATTTAGATCTGTCCAAAGAATGATCCTGCAAAGAAGTTTGGGCTATTTTACCCACCCTTACCTTCTCTCCTTGATTCTCTTAGTTCAGCAGAGACTCCTGGCCACCACAAGCCCACCCAGAAGGGGTCAGTGTGGCAGAAACCTATCAGCCCATTAGCCCCCAGACCCCAGTTCACAACACTAAGGCCTCTCTCACACTTAGATTTGACTAAGAGGAAAGACTGAAGGGATCCGCTGCTGGCATCTAAAACTTCAGGAACTCAAGCACAGCATGGAAAAGCTTCTACTCCATTTCAAGTTCTGCTGCAATCAACAGGAGACCAAGATTTCTGCCTACACCACAGGACAAGGTTTAGAGCAGAAACAAGGTTAGACCCTCTATAATTCAGAGGAATATCTTCCCAGCAATTAAGCAAAAAGTCTTTCCATTAACAAGAAGGCAGAGCCAAGCAACCCTGGTGCCATCCCAAGTTTTTGGTAAATGGGCCATTCTTTTTGGCTGAACTAAATCCCCTTGAGCACAGAGGGCTTGGCCTCTGCACTGCCACTCCTCTGGATTTTGCAGCCCGAGTCTCACTCTGCTAATTAGAAGGAGCCTTTAGACAGCACATGAAACAGATATGAAAGGCAAGGAGGGAGCAGTAGATGTTGGGCACAGGGGAGGCAGTGGTAAAAGGCTCTGCTCTTGATCAAAGAGCCCTCCTCACTGTATTTAAAGTTTAAAATGCATTTGAAATCATTGGATTGCTTCTCATGTACAGCCAGCCCTCCTCTTCCTCACCACACAGAGCCCTCAGAGGGAGCTGCTGCCAGCCCCCATGTGCAATTTGGCCCCTTCCACATGAGCTTTCCATAGGCCCAATCAGCAGGAGCAGCTGCACTGACACAAGCCCTAAACACACACATACGTAGGAACACGGTTTCTCTGCCAAACCCCATTTGTGTTCAGGTTTCACCACAAAGAACCTCATTGCAAAGCAAGTTTCTCATCATCCAAGCTGCAGCACTACAAAAGCAGCCACGATGGGCTGCCCAGGGATGCACATTAAGACCACAGACTACAACAACCCAGGGGACATGGTGAGGGGAGTAACAGCCCCCCAGGGTTTCCTACGAAGAGCCACATGTTGCACAGCCAGCTACTAGAGAACACACTCCTTGTAACACAGCCTGGCTTCAGTGCTTCCTTATCCCACCTGCAGTGGCACACACACAAAACAGCCACTCAACTTCAAGCAGAGCCCACACTTACCATGTTCAGAAGGACAGCAACAGTGGTTGAGAACTGAAACAAAGTCCCAACAGCAGAATCCTCTCCAAAAAATCACTCCTGGAGCAGAAAAGCAGGAAGGGACTGAGCTTAAATGGAGCACCTGTGCTGCAGGGGGTTGGATGAGCAGGGTCCCAGATGGGGCTCATTAGGGTGTTGAGGCTAATTAGTGCTTGAACCCAGGGCTGCCTCGTGGTGGTTTGCTAAGTACACGTGTTCCTTGGGTGAGCAAGGCTTATGTGCTGAGCTCTTTTCAGGCCAGCAGATGGAGCAGCTCAGCCAACGTGGTTTGAGAAGCCCAAACGCAAAGCTGAGTGTTTTCTCTCCTTTACACTTAATCATCTGTATAGATTAAGTTATTGTGATCTGCTTATAGTGCTGCCTAACGCTCATTCCTTAGCAGACATCACTCAGCCTGCCCCTTTCCCCTCGCTGTACAAGGGCCGTGCTGTGCTCCAGGCTACAAAGCTCCCTCTGAGAAGTGAGAACAAAATCACCCATACACACCCATCACACTTCATGCTCCCAGTGCTGCTGAGAAGCTCTGCTGGGCATCCAGAAAAAGAAATGAATGAGCAATTTGTGTCCTTCAGTTACCTACCTGATATTATCAGCAGAAATACGAGCACAGCAACATCCATGCGTGTAAATCCTCTTGTCTCGTTTCCTCTTGCTAAACGGTTCCATTACCCTGCCTTTAAGAAACTCCTTCCAGCACCGCTAAGAGGAACTGCAAGGCAGCTGCTCTGCTTCCCGTGGTCACCAGGTGGCAATGCAGGGAGAGAAATGGGGCAGGAAATGCAGATTTGGACGGTTACCGCAGGGCTGTGTCTGTCTGGGTTTGTTGTGGGCTTTGGGGCCGGGAAGAGGCGTGTGGTGTGGGTGGGAGGACATCCCTGTCCCCCATGATGTCCCCCCACCCCCAGCGTAACAGCTCTCTTGGAGAGGATTAGGGGAGCCTCCTGCTGCACAGCAGAGCCACACGGGTTGTGTGTTAAGGGGAGGCTGGGGTGGGTCTTTTATCCACCCTTGTGTGGTTTTATGCCTGTTTGTACACTGGGAAGCTGCTTGTGTTGTACCCTATAAACCAGATGCTGCCCTGATCCCATAGCGCTGTCATCTTTAGGGCTAATCGTGTCCCTTAAGTCCCCATGACCAGACCCAGGGCCTCACCTCCAAACCCCAGCAGAGGAACGTCGATGTGCTGGTGCTTGTGCTGCATGCTCACAGGTTGCTCCTGACTCCAGTGATGCTGGCTGCTTTGCTTTTCCTCCCTTCTCTTGCAGGCAGGCAGCACTTTGCACTTTGCTGATGATGCATGGAGGGAGCTATCATTTGTGATGCTCATGGGGGCTTGGCTGAGGCAGGACTGCACCTTCCTGGGGGCACATCAGCCCCTGGGCAGAGGTTTTTGCTGGCATTGCTCAGGCAGTGGCAAATTTGGGAGAAATCAGTGTAATCTCTACTAGCTGGGAAAGGTGCAGAATGAAGGCAGCCCCGTTGCTATGGCTGCAGCAGAGCTGGCCCCAGCACAGCGCTGCATGAAGCAGCAAAATGATGTGCACAGCTGGAAAGCAAATGCCTTCCCAGGTGTGAGCATGGCAGCAAGGCATGGTTGTCACCACCCTGTCCCCTCCATTCCCATGGCCTTGGTCTCCCCGTGCACTGCCTGCTCCTTTGGCTCTGTGTCCATTATTTATGTCCCTCCTAACAGCAAAACCCTTCTGTCAGTGCAGTACTGGGGAGAGGGAAGCTCAGCAATTGCATATGTATTTGTCATATCTAAATGTAGGTGTTCAGTATTGCTGTCAAACACTGTTTGCATCAAAGAGATGCTGAATGTTGGCTAAGCACTTGTAAATATTCTTCTGGCAAGAAATTAGGGGATCACTGGTTTATGGGGTTTTCTCAGCTTTAGGTCAATCTGGTATGAACTGGGCCAGCAGCTGAGGACCTGCTACAGTCTCAGAGGCTGCATCCTCTGCTTGTTGCTGCCCCAGTGCTCTTTGCTATGAGCTTTTTAGCATCTTAGCCCCAAACACAGCTGACAGCAGCCTCAGAGGTCTGGAGCAGAGCCAGCAGAGAGGGAGCTGCCATGGGCTGGGATTATTGGGGCCTGATCCAGGAGGGTGCTCAGGTGAGCCTGGAGGTGGATGAGAGAAGCTTCCCTCTCCCTGCCATGGGCTGTGCTGCATCCTGGCACTGCTGGCTGCCAGCCAGCCCTCCAGGGCCCAGGGGGCTGGTTAAGCTCATTGCTTTTCTTCCTGAGGCTTCAGAAAGCCGCCCGCCTGCATTTAATTCCAATTTATTGAATAATTCTCCTGGGAGCAGCGTGTTGAAGGCCGGCCACTAAACCAGACCCACGATGAGATGGGTTTGGCTCAGCGTCTCTCGCCGAGCTCTTTAATCCTGGCTGCCCACACTGCCTCCAGCCCCAGGGCATGTTTTGAGGTCTGTTAATGTCCTTCCCTCCTCCTCCCCAAACCTGGCCCTGCCCTTGAGCAGATTTCCCCCAGGGAATGGTCCTGGTTTGTCTGGTTCTAGAGGTGGGGATGTGGATGGAGCTGTGCAGCCTGGGGCCACATGGATGGGAGCAGGATGGCCATGTGCCGCTGCATGCACTGTCCTATGGTCAAGTATCCTTGAGGAGCACACAGCTGTGCTGGGAAACGTGTAAGCCTGCTTGTATGGATGGGGTGTGCATTGTGTGCCTAAAAGTGCCACTAAACAAGGGTGAGGGCCCAGTGCTGGGGCTACCTGGTTCACAGCACGTCCCCAAGGACAAGGCTGGACCCACACTGCTGTTGTGTCTGCAGCCCTGTTGCTCTGCAGCCTGATGAGGACAGCACATGATGTGTCTCACATTACGCAATTAACTGCTGCCCCATGGAAAAATAACGATCCTCACTAATGAGCGTGGCACCAGTTGGTCACGGCAGAGCATCCTGCACAGGGGTACGGGTAGTCATGCAGCAGGACTGGATCGCAGCTCCCTTAATGACACTGCAAGCCACCGAGCTGGGGACGCAGACCCCAGTTGCTTAGGAGAGCGGGTTGCTCGAATGTGAAAGCAGCCTGTAGCACGGTGACAGAGTTATGTCGCCGACATCTGCATTGGGGTCGCGCTGCCCGTTGTGCGGAGCCGAATCTGAGCAGCGTAAAGGACCGGGTCTGTTTCCTGCTGCAGGGCTGCATCCAGCCGCCGCGCTCCTGCTGCGCTGCAGCCAGAGCATTTTTCAAACCCAGCTTTTGGCCGCTCGCGGCGGGTTTGGGGCCGGGTTGTTAACGTACGAGAGACGCGTGCTGGTGGGTGGGAGCACTTGCTGCTGAAGGCTTCCCCCGAGAGGCACCGAGCCGCACGCCACGGGGCCGTGTGTGCCCCAATGGCTCGGCAGGCGGCCCTGGGACACGAGGGGGCACGCACTCATGGGGTACCGAGAGAGCTTTGTCTCGGAGGATGCCCAGTGCTTGCAGCAGTGCCCTGGTAGCACCCCATTCCCGGCAGATCCCTCTCACCCACGGGGACGTTAAGGGAGCCCTGGGGACCCTGATACACCACTGGGACCCCTGAGACCAGTACTGCTGAGGCTGTCCCAAGGGACCCGCACTTACAGGGACTCCTAGGGGACCTGCGCTGCCGAGGATGCGTTGAGGGGGACCCTTATGGGCCTTTCACTCTGCTCCCCTCCGCCGGTGATGCCCCGGGGGGGCTCCCACCCAGGGGAGACCCCCATCCTTATGGGATACCTGCAGGGACCTCGCTCGTGGAGATGTGGGGGAGATGGGGACCTTATGGGGACGCCCCGAGGCTGCGTGCAGCCGGAGATGCCCCGGGAGGGACCGCTGGCATCGTGGGGAACCATCCGCGGGGGGAACCATCCTCGGTGCTGCCCGCGTTCACCCGCGGCGATGCCGATGCCGCCCGGCCGCACGGAGGGGTCGCTGTTGCCGCCAGCATCGTCCAAACCTCCCCCCTTACTCCCCCCCCCTCCGCCGCCTTTTGTTCGCCGCCCGCGCTCGTCCCCGCCCGGCAGTGCGGGGCGGGCGGAGCCGGGCGGCAGCCGCAGCCGCAGCCGGGGCCGAGCCCAGCGCAGCGCAGCGGGGACATGGAGGCCGCTCCGACGGAGCCGTGCCCGCCCGGGCCGCCGCCGCCGCCGCTCCCGGAGAAGAAGAAGCTGCAGCGGGCGCCGTCCCCGGCTCGGCCCAAGGAGGTGCCGGGCTGGTCGCTGGCCAGGAGCCGGCGCGGCGGCTCCGCTCACAGCGCGGCGGCCTCGAGGCTGTCGGCGGGCGGCGGCTCCGGGCACCCGCGGCGGGCGGGAGGAGGCAAGGAACCGCGACCCGACAAGCGGCCGCGGGCGACGGCGGCGGCGGCCCGGGGCGGCGGCAGGGGGGGGGCGGCGGGACGCGGAGCGGCGAGGGCGAAGGGGCGGTGCCGCGGGGCGGAGCCGGCGGCCGGGGCGCTGCGACCGGGACCCGGACCGGGACCGGGACCGGGACCGGGGCAGGGGGGCGGCCTGACGGACAGCAGCTCCGAGGTGTCGGACTGCAGCGCCTCGGAGGAGGCGAAGCTGATGTCGCTGGAGCTCAGCGGCAGCGACAGCGAGTCCCCGGGCAGCGCCCCGCCGCCGCCGCCCTCGGCCGGGGAGGCCTCGCCGCTGCCCGAGGAGCCTTCGGCCGCATCCATGGCCAGCAGCCGCCTGCAGCTCAGCACCTCGCTCGCCTTCTCCGACCTCACCGAGGAACTGCTGGACGCCGGCACCGACGGGCTGCTCCGCGAGCTGGAGGACCTGCGCTCCGAGAACGACTATCTGAAGGTGGGCACGGGCGGCATCGCCGGGTACGGCGTCCCTGGGCATCCCTGGGCAGGGCACGGCATCCCACAGCATCCCTGGGCAGAGCATCACATCCCTGGGCGTTTTGTGGCAGAGCATGACATCCTTGGGTGGGACACAACATCCCACGGCGTGCCAGGTGCAGCACAGCTCATTATCTTTCAACGTGGCATTGCTGGGCATGGCACATCATCCCTGGGCACATCCCATGACACATGAGTAGAGGACAGCATCTCTGGGCATCCCGCAGCATCCTTGTATGTAGCATAGTTCAGCATCTCTGGGCATCCTTGGGTGTAACACAGCATTTCTGTGGTCATTGTACTTGTTCTCTGGGCATGGCATTTCTGGGCATAGAGCCTCTGGGCATCCTTGGGCAGGGCATGGCATCCCATGGCATCTCCTAGTCATAGTGTGTCTTAGCATCTCTGGGCATCATTGGGCATCCCTTAGCAGGGCCCAGCATCTCTGGGTATCCTTGGGCATAATACAGCATCCCGGGCATAGCATGGCATGGCTTGGGCACAGCATCACATGGCTTCCTTGGGCATAGTGTAGCTTAGAATCTATGGGCATCCCTGGGAAAGGCACAGCATCCCCAGGCATGACACAGTTCAGCAGTTTTGGGCATAGCATCCCACAGCACCCCTGGATACAACACAGTGTGGCATCCCACAGCATCACTGGGCATGGGTGGGTATGGCACAGGCAAATACAAGGCTCACCTCGGCTCAACCCAGCACAGCTCAGCCCAACATCACTGAGCAGAGCCTGGCATGGTTCAGCTGGACAGCACAGCCAGTGCTGAGCTCAGCTTGGCTTGGCACAGCCTGTCATGCCATGGGATGGTCTGGCAATGCCAAGCTAAGCTCAATGTGGAGAAACCCAGCTCAGCCCAGCACATGGCATGGCACGGTACAGCACAAAGTGGGATGCTGCCACTGTCCTCTCTGCCTCCTGACACTGGCAGGTCCCCAGGGGCAGATTTTCCAGCTCATTTCCCTCCACCAGTCCCTGTGCTTGCTCTCCACGGGGGCCTCAGACTCCCCGGGGCCTTTTTCCAGGCTTGCAACTGGCTGATGGGCACACAGTGATGCCAGGGCAGGTTTGGGGGTGTGTGTCTTGGGGATAGAAAGGAGATAGATGCTGTGACCTGGCGGGCTGCAGGCATTTTGCATCCTTCCCTCTTCCTCAGGGTAAGACCTTGATGCCACTATCTAGGCTGCAGCAGCACCATGAGAAGGGTCAAGTGTCAGTGCTGTGTTGGTGGCATCCCTTCATTGTGGCAGGTGGGAGCAGGCCAGGTCTGCCTCACAGTGCCAGAGCTTGGGAACGTGTTGGGGAGAGCCGGGTGCAACACCCTGGAGATGCTTGGCCGAGCCCTTTGTCCATTAGCAAAGCCCCAGCTCGCAGCTGGTGTCCGAACCCCTGCCAGAATTAGCAGCAAGAGCTTAAGGGCTTTGATTTATGGAGAGCTGGAAAAATACAGATGAGGCCCCTCCGGTTTCCAAGAATGCGTGTGAAAACGCTGCTGTGCCGGCTGGCCGTGCTATTGCTTCCTCCATCTTCACGTGATGTCACGGCAGGCTGCAGGGCTCGGGGTGTTCTGCTGCAAGGAGCAGCCCTGTCATGGAGCAGTGTCCAGAAGGGCTGCAGGGACGTTGGTGTCCTCACTCTCACTGTGTGGCAGCGCTGCCCTCTGGACCCCCCAGCCATGTTCCCTATATTCCCCTTGCAGTCCCAGGGGTGTGGAGAAGTAGAAGTGAGATGTGAAATTGGCCTGAAAGTGCTTTGAGCATCCCATATCCTCCATGCTGATGGGTTAGGGTTCCCTCCCCTCCGGCACTGATCTGTCTGACCTGTCAGAGGTGGCACATCCTGGTGCTAACTGGAACAGTTACAGATGAAATATCGCTTGGTTACAGCTGGATACAAGTCTCATTTAAAGCGATGTGGTTTGGGGATGGACTGGGTGCTGTCATTGGGGCTGTGCATGGTGCCGCTGAGGTGCTACACCTGGGCAGGGCAAGCTGCCAGCTTGTGCTGCTCCTTCTGGGCTGCACTAACCCGGTGCACGTCTATATTTCAGCATGCCTCTCCCGCTGCTCCCTGCAGCAGTGATTTCCCCAGGCTTAGAAGAAAAACATCATTTGACAAAGGCTTTCAGCAAAACACCAGCAGTGCTGGAATGAGCCCCAGGGCCTCATCGTTCCCAGCCCCACTGAGGGTTTGGCAGCACCCTTCCCATCACCGCTGCCCAGCCAGCAGTGAGCCCCCAGCTGTGTGCAGGGTAATTTATGGGGGCAGGTGCAAAGCTGGGAAGCTCTGGGTTTTGTCTTGCTGTGAGGCACAATGAGAAGGGTGGCTGCTGTGCTCTTGCAGCACTTGAAGAAACCCTTGGTGCTGTCACACAGGGTGCCCCTTACCAGCCTTGCATTGCATGGTCGACTGGGGTCTGTGCCAGGACCCTCTTGCTGAGGGGGGTCCCTATTTTTTTCCCGCAGCAAATTATAGCATAATTCCCTCCTCTGTCCAGTGGGGGCTCAGAGTTCATTGTGAGCTGCTGTGCGTGCCCTGTAGCCCCAGTACAGCTGCAGGGTGCTGGTCCTGGCTTGTTGTGGGCTCTCCTGCTGCTCCCAGCTCTGCACAGAGATGGGGATGTATAGCAGCCCCTACCCACACCCCTCCTCGCCCTTTCCATCCTGTGCTGGGGCTCAGTGTGTGCACAGGGCTGTCCCCAGGGTTCAGTGCTTGCTGCTTGGCTGTGCCCCAGAGCCAAACGCTGCCAACCCCAGCGGGGCAGGCTCTGCCAGCAGCATGACAGCCAGCAGTGCTGTCATTTGCATCATCCAGCTTTGCATCCTGCACTGCTTTCTGCTTGTAGGAGATGGTGCTCATGCTGTGCTGCCTTTTGGGACCAGCACTGGCAAGATGCAGTTGCTCTGAGGCTCATGGGTTTGTGTTTATCTTGTGCTCCTCCATAGCCAATGCTCGGCTCATGCAAATACAAGCTGAGCACTGGCTTTTGCACACCCCATCATGTCTCCTGACACCCCCCTCACCTCCATGGCATGCCATATTCAGCACCACATACGTTGCTTTTGCAATGCCAGTCCTGTTTCTCAAGCATTTCCTCTGCTCCTGGCTCTACCCTTGCATTAATCTGCGTTTTCTGGTTGCATTTTGCAATATGCACAGCATCTCCACAGAGGTGCAGCTGCAGGGTGGTCAGGGTGAGCTGTTCTGCCCACAGAGGGTGTCAGCATAGCGCCCTAAGCTGCCCTCAGCCTGCTGGCATCTTGCTGCTCTCCGATCCTAATCCCATTACCTCAGCTTAGCACTGCAGGGTGCCCTGCACGGAGTGTCCCATACAGCACCTCAGCTGCCTCACAGTCCTGTTCAGGCCACCATTCAAATAGCTTTAGTGGTGGAGCTTTCCTGAACCACCCAACCCAGGCTGATTTCAGCCTTCTTACCCCAAGTCGGTGTGGGGTTTCCAGTAGGGATGTCACCCTGGGGAGCATTACAGCCTTCACAGCAATGTTTCTTGGTGCTGTACATCCTTGTGCTTTGTGCCTGGGGGTTTTAGAGCCATGGGATGTATCTGTAGCGATGCCCTCAGTGGGGCAGACTTAGCAGTTCCCAGATCACCCTGCTCCTTCCAAGGGTCACCCCCTGGTTCTTGCCTGCTCCAGAGCCCCGGCACGGTGCCACACAGCCACCACAGTGCTGGCAGCTCTGGGATAATCAGGGATTGTCTCGGTGACGTCCCCGATTTGCCATCTCACTGCAAAAGCCAACAGTGTGCGACTGTGGCTGATCCCTGCAGCTGCCGCCCTCAGGCTTTGTTTTTCGGGGTGGTGGTTTTGGGGGGGGGGCTGTAGAAAGGGAAAATGCAGCTGGGGCTTTGTATTGGAGCTGGGCAGAATGGCTGCCACCCAAATCTGGGGCAGCTCCAGGCGTTGTGTGTGCTGCCAGCCCAGCTTCGTGCTCCCCTCTGTGTCTGCCTGGTGGCAAACAGTGGGGCAGCCTCAGGGCTCAGCACTGGCAGCTTCGCTCATGTCCCTGCTTTGCCTCTCTGCTCTGTGCCTGCCTCCTTCCTCCTGACACATCTTTTGCAAGGCGACCTACATTTCTCTCACTGTAACTGCTGCCTGGGCTGCTCCCACGGCGAATCCTTTCCCTCCCCCATCTTCCTCTTTTATTTTGGTTTATTTATACTAGAGGTGCTGGCAGCAGCACACGTGGTGTTCAGCTCACCGGGAGCCCCAGAGTCCCCTACAGCTCTATGGGGCTCATGTGATTTCACATCCACATCCTCATCCTACAGGGGACCTGTGGGTTGTGGTGAGTTGTCCTTGAGTCACTGGCATCCAGAAGGGTCAGCCGTCCCCTGGGGCATATCAAGCCCAGTGCTGCTGGCTGGGCAAGGGAAGGGATTGACCGTCTGTAGGCTCTGACTTCTCCAACGTGCCTCTCCCTGCAGGATGAGATTGAGGAGCTGCGTGCTGAGATGCTGGAGATGAGGGATGTCTACATGGAGGAGGACGTCTACCAGCTGCAGGAGCTGCGGCAGCAGCTGGACCAGGCCAGCAAGACGTGCCGCATCCTGCAGTACCGCCTGCGCAAGGCCGAGCGGCGCAGCCTGCGTGTGGCACAGACTGGCCAGGTGGATGGAGAGCTCATCCACAGCCTGGAGCAGGATGTCAAGGTGATGCTCAGGGGGTTTGCTTCCCACATCTCCCATCCCAAGTACTGGGGGCAGTGCATAGAAGTTGGGGAGGGATCTGTCCTAAAGCAGTTTGGGCTGAGATAGGAAGCAAGTTGCTGGGGGACAACTTTCCTCTGTAGCTGGGGACCTGGGAGCTGCTTCTTGTCTTGGCCATTATGGGAGCCTTGCAAGGTCCCAGGCTGGGACAGGGACAAGATGATGACTCTGAGATGGCCTTGCATCACTTACCCCAGCCACCAGCCTGCTGTTAAGCTGTATTTGCTGATCGCTTGTGCTGCTGCCAGAAGGAGTGTTGGCAGCAGGGGATGTCTCCAGTGCTGGGGAGTGGCTCAAGGAGCAGCTCAGATTTTGGAAAGAGGTGACAGAGGGGCCTGAAACCAAGCACTGTGCTGACCCTGAGCAATGCCCCCCACAGGGGCTGCAGCAGGGACTCACTCAGCTCTGGGGGCTCTTGTGCAGTTTTTCCGTAACCTAATGCAGCAGCTCGTCTTTCCTTTCCCGAGGGGCTGCTCCTCTCCCCTCCCAGCCACGCAGCAGCTGCTTTCCAGCACAGTGGAGGACAAAAAAGCACAAAAAGCTGACGGGCATCCATCCCACAGCACTGTGCTGTGCTTGGGGAAAGCAGGGTTTGACCAGTAGAAGCAGGGGCAGGAGTAATGGTGGTGATGAAGGGGATATGTGAACTGGGGACAGCATGTTACCTGGCATGGTGTCTGCTCCAGAGTCCTATGGCAATCTCTGTGGGTATTGTATGGGGCTGGTAGGTGCCCATGAGGTCCTGCCCTTGTGCTGTGGTCCCTACATGCTGCACCCAGCCCAGTGACGGTCCCACTGTGTCCCCAGGTGGCCAAGGATGTCTCCGTGCGGCTCCACAATGAGCTGGAGGCGGTGGAAAAGAAAAGGATCAGGCTGGAGGAGGAGAACGAGGACCTGCGCCAGCGACTGATTGAGACGGAGCTGGCCAAGCAGGTGGTACAGAATGAGATGGACAAGCTCCGAGAGGTGAGGGGAACACAGGGGGCACGTGGAGGGGGTGACCCCAAGGCTCAGCCCCCAGCAGGTGGCCTGGCCTGGTGCCACAGGGCATTCATATCGCTGAAACCCAAACCGTGCTGCAGATGCTCATGAAACCCGAGCGGTGCTGCTCTGTGTGGAGTGATGCTGGGGTGTGCAGGCAGCACTGCACCCAGGGCTGGCTGTGCCCTGATTGCCTGGGAGGGGGAACAGCTTCACACTGATCAGGCTTGTCCTTTGGGGCATAGCTGGCACACGTGGTTCCTCTGTGTGTGTCCTGGAAATTCACATGTGTGCTTATGTAGGACTCCAGATACGTTAGTCTGGAGCAAGCTCCTGGCCAGGAGTACTGCTGGTCCCAATGCAGTGAGGGGACATCCCTTCTTGGTGACAGGAAAGGCATCGTAGTGACAGCACAGGCACGTAATCCATCACAGCACTCATAACCCACTTCCCTACTGCCCGGGATGCGATGGGTCCCCAGGGATCTGCAGGCAGCGTGCCAGAGAGGATGTGGTGCCATTGCCCAGCCCTGATGCCCTCACTGTCTGTGTAGGAACAGGGGTGGGGACAAGTAGGTTGTGAGAATAGAATGGGAGGTCTCCCTTCTGCAGCCCTGTGAGCCCCAGTGGGCTGCTGCTGGCTGGTGCAGAACAGGCTGCTATGTGCTTGAGATTGCTTGAGTTCCCTGGGGCTGGCAGGTCTGTGCTGGTGGGATGCTAACGGGCACAAACCGGGCTGTCACCATAGATGAGCCCTGTGGGGACTGAGTGTTGTGTTCCTGCAGTTCCTGCAGGGCTCTACAGCAGGCACCATGGGTTTACATCCGCTCTTGGAAAGGGCATTTCCCCAGGCACTGGGGTTACTCACCTATTCCAGAACACTAATTAGGAAACGAGTTAACAGGGTGAGTTACCAGCCTCAGCCTCCTCCTCCCTTCTGCTGTAGGATGTGAAACAGTGGCAGAGCTTGTTAGCAGCGTGCAAACAGCAGCAGGTTGGGCAGGGCTGGGCTTTCCCCTGGGGGCCACTTATTTCTTGCTTGAAAGAGGTTTACCCACGGTTGGGTTGCTGTGGGTTGGGCAGTGCATCCCCAGATCTGAACCCCCCCTCCCTCAGCTCTATCCTGGGTGCAGGGACTGCAGTGTCCCCTGACCGCTATGCTGTGGGGTAAGGGCATGACTGTCCCTAACACAGCCGGGGTGAGCAATGCCGACGTGGCATAGACAGCCCCCGGGTGGGGTTCGAGCAGCTCCAGCACTGGTCTTAGCCTTAATAGGAAAGCTGGAGCCCTGCACCTTGGCACAGGCAGCAGCTTACATTTCACAGCTGCTTTCTTTGGCTGCTGGGGCCTCAACACCAGCATGGGAACGTGCCTGGGGCAGCCCCAGCTCTGTGAGCCTGGGGGGGCTTCAGCCTCACTGCATTGCCCACCAAGGCACAGCATGGCACTGCATGACTGGGAACAGGTCAACTTGTGTGGGTTCTTTTTCCTATATGGGGCTCCCTGTATCTCAGCAGTCTTTGCTAGCCTGGGGATTGGCCCCTGTCTGCCCAGGGACCCAGAGAGGGGGCCAGCATTGCTCCATTAATAACTGGGAGCCCCTCAGATGTTACCAGGCGCTCTTTGTGTTGGGGTGATCAGAGGGACAGGAGGATGATTGCTGGGGGATTTAGGGTTGGGAATCTTGGTGTCCCATTCTGCCCAGATGTCACTGTCTCTAGCAGTGTGAGAGCCCGTGGCTGATCCCAGTTCCCCATTTGAGGCCCCATCCCTGGGTGGATGGGAGAAAGGCAGCTGGGATGTGCCTGCATCTGCATGCGGGCAAGGGAGAGACACAGAGGAGCTCCCAAGCCAGGATGCCCTGAAGCCATCCCAGCCTGGGATTCCCCACTCCATCCGGCCCATGACTCAGCCTTTCCATTTACTCTCTGCCTGCAAGGGATATCTCTGGCCAAACCCCATGACATGATGTCAGACACCCTGGCTCCCCCAGCACCAGGGGCTCATCCCACTAGTGCTCTGTCCCTTTCCCAAGCTACTGTGAGCAGTCAGCAGTGCCCTGGCTGCAGTGTCCCCAAGCTGAGGGTCCTGGTTGCTCTGTCTGTCTGCAGCAGGGTGCCATGCTTTGGCTGTGGGTTACATCTCCTTCATCTCTCTGCAGAATTCCCTGAAGAAAAGAGGGTCTCGCTCCATTGGGAAGACCGAGAAGAAGCCGTCGGTGCAGGTATGGGCCATGGTGCCAGTTGTTGGCCACTGCAACTTGGAAGCAAATCCTGGGCAGGGAAGAGCCATCTCTTCCTTTCAGAGCTCATCTGCCTTCCCCAGCCCCTGCACAAGGCAGGGATTGATGCACTGAGCTGTCATTGTCTTCAGGGGTCCCTTGTCTCCTTTATCAATGCAGTACCAGTGGCAGACAGTGCCTTTAGCCCCTTCCATGTGTCATTGTTGCCTGTGCCAATGGCCGAGAGGCAAGGGCCTGGGGTCCTGTGGCACCAGCTTGAGGCCACTGTCACCATCCGTGCCCTGTGCAGCCTGCTGGGTGGCTTTGGGGAGGGGCTGTGCTGGGAGCAGGGGGATTTTATCTGTCACTTGCGGTTGCACTGAGCTGCTGTGAGACGTTAATGCTGTTACCAGGGCTCAGAGGGGCAGACTTGTCATTGTGGTGATAGATATACGAGTGTTTTAATACCCAAAAAATCCTCTTCTGAAGGCAGGCAGCCACAGGATCTATTCTGGGGAGTAGAGCTGCTCTCCTAAAGCCTGGGCAGGGAGGGAGCCCCATAAAGCTGTAAGCATCTCATCATGGTGACCCTGGGATTTCTGGGGTTACTGTGTCACTGCTATCACATCTCACCCCACGTGGGGACAAAATGCAGTAAAACACCCCTCTGCTTCCTTGCTTCCCATGCTGTCATCCTCACAGACCCCTTGATTTAGGGACATGGGACCCAACTGTGGCTCAGTGCTGGAGGTTCAAAGCCAGCCTCAGCTTCCTGGGCTGGCAGCATCCCCCAGTCCCTGCTTGCTTCCTGTGCAGCATGGCCGGGTGCCTCCAGGCACAGCTATCTGTGACTTATTAGTAGCTTCTTGGGTTCCTTTCCTGCCTGGCAGTGCTGGGCACTCATAGAAAATGGAGTTGTTGGGGGAGAATAAACTGAAAACCAAGCTCTGTCCCTTCTGTCCCCAACCCAAGGAGCAGTTGAGGTGCTGCTGGTCACTCAGGCAGGGGGAAGTGCCCGACTGCAGCTTTTTTTTCCTGGAAAAACAGGAACTGAGGTCATGTCTGCCTGGCTGGGATAACAGCCCCATGGCCCCGCTCCCGCCTCCCTCCCCATCCCCCCCCTACACTGTCCCTGTGGCTATTCTGGGGAATAAAGCAGCACCCCAAACCCACACCAGTGCTGCTGGGATGAGGGCACCACAATTTTCGGTGGCTCCTAGAGCTTTGAAGGCACCTCTGCTATGCTGGGGGGGCACTGGGGTGCTGGGGGCAGGGGGAGCTTGAGGTGGGTGCCACCTGGTGGGTGATGCTGGTGGGTCCCCCCTGGGCAGATGCTATGCCAGAGTGACCACATTGGACAGGAAGTCACGAGCTAGGAGTCAGGAAATCCTGGTTCTCTGTCCAGAAACATTTCCATAGCTGAGAAATGGTCTCTCGGAGCAAAGAGCAGATCTGGTTATTGATAAATGTAAAGTCAGCCTAAGCACAGCTCCAAGCAAAGGGGAAGCAAAGGAGCCTGGACAGGGCCAGGGTCCTGGCTGGGGCTGTAAGGTACAGGGTGGGGGTGGGGATGGAAGGCTGGGGGGAAAGAGGCTGGGTGAGGGGTGGGAGCATGAGAGAAAAACAAACACACGTGGCTGCTCTGCCACCACAAAGCAGTGGGAGGGGAAGTCTGTTGGTGACTGGAGTTTTCTCCTGTGGCATCTGACAGCTTTCCTCCCCATCTTGGGTGGTGTCAAGGCCAGGTCCCCGCATCCCCCCTTCATGTCCATGCTCCATGTCCCTCAGAGCCACCACCTCTCAGCCTGTCACCCTAACACTTCTACCCTCTGTGTCCCCAGGAGGACAGTGCAGATCTGAAGTGCCAGCTGCACTTTGCCAAGGAGGAGTCAGCCCTGATGTGCAAGAAGCTGACCAAGCTGGCCAAGGAGAACGATGGCATGAAGGAGGAGCTTCTGAAGTACAGATCCCTCTATGGGGACCTCGACAGCTCCCTGTCCGTGGAGGAGCTTGCCGACTCACCCCACTCACGCGAGGCTGAGCTCAAGGTCCACCTCAAGCTGGTGGAAGAAGAAGCCAACATCCTCAGCCGCAGGATTGTGGAGCTGGAGGTGGAGAACCGCGGCCTGCGGGCTGAGATGGACGACATGAAGGGCCAAGGGGACAGGGAGCTGCCAGGGCAGGATCTGCGGTTCCTGGCTTGCACCTCAACCTGCGGGGATGGAGGGGACACGGTGGCAGAGCTGCGGCGGCACCTGCAGTTTGTGGAGGAGGAGGCCGACCTGCTGCGCCGCTCATTGCTGGAGCTGGAGGACCAGAACAAGCTCCTGCTGAACGAGCTCAACAAATACAAGTCGGACCACGAGCTGGATGTGACGCTGTCGGAGGACAGCTGCTCGGTGGTCAGCGAGCCGTCGCAGGAGGAGCTGGCCACGGCGAAGGTGCAGATCAGCGAGCTGAGCGGCAAGGTGAAGAAGCTGCAGTACGAGAACAGAGTTCTCCTCTCTAACCTGCAGCGCTGTGACCTGGCCTCCTGTCAGACCACCCGGCCCATGCTGGAGACTGATGCTGAGGCCGGTGACTCAGCGCAGTGTGTGCCCACTGCTGGCTGGAGGGACGAGCGTGGCAGTGAGGCTGAGGTGCAGGACAGGGTGCTGGATGGCGGTTCCAGCAGCAAGCTGCTAAAGGCCAAGGACTTGGAGACCCTGCTGGGCATCCGGGACCAAGCAGCTCTCGTCAGCAAAGCCATTGACATCTTGATTTCAGATGCCAATGGCTTCACCTCCAGCTTGAAGGTGTGCCTGGACAACGAGTGCGTGGGGGGGCTGCTTGCTGAGGCCCTGGATAACAGCAGCGAGAGCCCCAGCGACGCCAAGCTGATGAATGTGCTCCTCATGAGGCTGGGTGTGCTGCAGCAGGACCTGGGCTGCTTCATGCGGAAGGTGGACCTCCTCTCCAGCGGCCTCAAGGAGCACTCCGGCTCCTTCCACTTCTCCAGCAGCCATGAGGCCACCAAAGAGGGGCTGCAGAAGGAGCATGGCTCTGACTTGCAGGTACGGGGCTCCTTCCCACGCCCCATGGCCGCCCCACAGCACTTGTTGCTTTATTTGCCACTTTTTTGCCTTTTTCTTCCTGCTTTAACAGAACAAACCCCAACCCGTAACATACCCTGCTCCTTGTGCCTCTTCCAGAGCAATCCCCAAACTAATGCTCACCTCGCTGCATGCCGTGGCACCTGGGACAAGATAGGACTCTGCTCCAACAGAGTGTGTGAGGCAGGAGGTGGTGGCAGGAGTCTGCGTGGCTGCAGTGCTGTGTAGCTGCCTAGACAGGGCTGGTGACCCAGCTGCTCCCCTCCACTGCCACCAGGCTCCCTGCAGAGCCAAGTGTCCCCTCCTCTGATGCTCTCTGCTTATTGGGATGGGCGGCATCCTAAGAACCCCCTGAATAGCAGGCAGCCAGCTTGGAAAAAGCCTTATGGCATGCACTGAGACAGGGTAATTTGCAGAGCAGAGATGGCCAGGCAAATTTGAGTCTGATGGGGAGCACATCCACGGTGAGCATCCTGTGCACCTCCTCACCAGGACAGCCGGGGATGGGGACGTGACCGGGGATGTAGGTCCTATCATGGGCACGAGCCCCTTTCTGGAGCACACTCACTTGTTCAGAGTCCTATTTTTCTGCATGCTGCTGGACTGCAGTCCCACCAGCCCCAGGTCCCGGTCCCCCCTAGTCACTGCATGGCACCGTAACTGGTGTTTGCACATTTTTTCCCTCTTTCTCTCTTTTTTTCCCTTCCTTTCCCCAAACAATCCAGGCCACGTGTCTCATCCTGTGTTTCCTTTTGGTTTCCGCATTGTCTCCCGCCATGGTGATGAAGTTCCTTCTCCTCATCATCCTTTTTGTTGTCTTGTAGTTCTTTACTGTTTCGGAAACCCATTGTTTTGTTTTCTGGCTTTCTTTTCTTCCCGCTCTTTTGGTTTGTTCTCATTAACTTGCCCACGCATGCAGCAGCCTGATTTTAGGGACGCCGACCCTTATCGCATCACCCACACCAAGGACACAGACCCCACACATTCCCGGAGCTACAAAACCTGCCGACCTGACGAGAACGACTCCTATGCCACCGAGGTATGAAGCCACCTGTCCCAGAGTGGAGCAGGAGCTGTGTCCCCTCAGTGGGGCTGGAGGGTTGGTGATGCCCCAGTTGGAACTTGGTGCCCCAGTGGGTGTGATGCGGGCTCAGGGAGCTATGTAGAGATGCTGAGCCCTGCCCGGTGGGTACCCACTACCCTCTCCATACCTTTGCAGATGAAGGAGCTGCAGCTGGTGCTGTCAGAAGCCAATGAGAGCCTGAGGGGGCTGCAGGAGCAGCTCTCGCAGGAGAGGCAGTTGCGGAAGGACGAGGTGGACAACTTCTCACAGAAGATCTGCCAGGTGAGCAGGTGCTGCCCTCAGGAGATGGGATCCCTGTGAGCACAGCTGGGACATCCCCAGGCTGGTGACCTGCATGAGGACACTCAGAACAGTCCTCAAGAAACGTGGGGGCTGAGCCTGCCAATCTCTGTACGTGAGGGTAGAGCCATGCAGGACTTCCCTGTTGCCTTCATGACCCCACTGTCCCATGGATGCTGCGGCTCCCCCTGGTACAGAGTCATGTCCTGGGTCTGGTTCTGGGAGGAGGCACAGCAGCCTGTATGGATGCTGATGGCTCAGTGCATCACTCCACAGCTGAAGGAGGACCACCAGAAAGCCCTGCTGCGGCGTGAGTTTGAACTGCAGAGTCTCAACCTGCAGAGGAGGCTGGAGCAGAAGTTCTGGAGCCAGGAGAAGAACCTGCTGGTGCAGGAGTCGCAGCAGTTCAGGCAGAGCTTCCTTCTGCTCTTCATGAAGCTCAAGTGGTTCCTCAAGTGCTGGCGCCAGGGCAAGACGGTGCACAGCGAGGGCGATGACTTCCTGGAGGTACTGTGGGCAGGGGCAATAGGGCAATAGGGCACTCAGCTGTCCCCAGTCCCTGGCTGGGATCCTCAGCAACCTGCCCACGACATCTCCTGCAGGTGAACAGCATGAAGGAGCTGTACATGCTGCTGGAAGAGGAGGAGCTCACCCCGCAGCAGCAAGCAGACAACAGGACCTGTTCTGGAGATGCCTGGACTCCCAACACGGTGAGTAGAGTGGGCAGGATTGGTCTCTGCTGGGTGTCACTGCTGGACTGCAGGGGGGTCCCGTGCTCTGCTGGCATCCCATGTATGTAACGTGGGGGTGGCAGTGTGCAGAGCTGGGGCACCGAGGTGGCTCCCATTGTTCACCTTTGGTTCCTGACAGCCCAACGAGTGCATTAAGACGCTGGCAGACATGAAGGTCACCCTGAAGGAGCTGTGCACGGAGCTGAGGGAGGAGCGGCGTGGTGCAGGCGAGCTGCAGCAGCAGTTCACCAAGGCCAAAGCTGCCTGGGAGATGGAGCGTGCTGAGCTCAAGTGCCACATTGCCCAGGTGGGAGCTTGGAGTGGGGGGGATGTGGGGCTTGGGGGGCTGCCTGCATTGTCAGTCAGAGCTTGGCTGCTGGGAGGAAGCATGGCACGGCAGGAATCACAATGAGCAACCACTCTAGCAGGCGAGTTTCTATAGCAACAGAGCTGGCATGAAAATTGCAGTGGGAGCAGAGGATGCACTTTATTCCTCTGATGGGCTTGCTTAGGGCGGGTAGGATGGCACCAGGGCTCAGCGTGCTCTGGTCATGCACAATGCTCGTTACCCCAGGCTGCAGCAGCACCAAAGCCTTCCTCTCCTGTCCCATCAGCCCGCAGCCCCAGTCTGCCCTGAGCTCCTGGTGATGACAGTTTGCAGCTCCCTTATGCCATTCTGGAAGCAGCCTTTGGCTGTGCATCTGCTCATGAGAGTGATGCCAGTACTTCTTGGGCCATGTTTCTCTATAGTCTCCATCTCTAGTTCCCAGCACCCCTCTCCCCAGAAGCAAGGAGAGCCTCCATGGTGCCAGTTCTCTTGCTCCAGATGCCATCCTGGCCACCAGCAGCAGCAGCTCTGGGGTGCTCTTTGCCAGCCCCACAGGGATGCCACCCTCTCGGGGTTGTCAGGATTGCTGTGGGGACATTCAACCCCCATCCCATTGGGTGACCATGTGGCTGCCAACACTGTGTTCCTGCAGCTGGAGGCAAAAGCAGGCAAAGGCATCACGGAGCGGACACTACCAGACTGGAAGGTAGCACTGAAGAGGGAGCGCGAAGAGCATCAGCATCTCCTGGCTGAATCCTACAGTGCCGTCATGGACCTGACCAAGCAGCTGCAGATCAGTGAAAAGAACTGGAAACAGGAGAAGGTGGAGCTGCTGGCCCGCTTCAAGGAAGAGCAGCAGCAGGCAGAGCAGCAAGCGAAGGATTTGCAGAACAAACTCAACCAGGTATGGTGTCCCCATGCATGTGTCATCTGCCTCTGCTCATTGTGCACATGTTGGGTGACAGATGTGTTCTCCAGTTGCAGAAAGGAGCCAACCCGTGGGCTCTGAAGCACTCCGAAATGGAGAAGCATGGCAGCAACTGGAAAGAGGTGGGCGAAAGACGACTACATGTGTTGTGGCTTCCTGTTGGGCTCGGGTCTATGCTAAAAATTAGATGGAGGTTGGGTGTACCCTGCAGCAACATTCCCTGAACAGCAGTCTCAAGCAGTTGCAAGGGGGAATTAAGTAGATGGAGACAGCAGAGAGCATGGCTCATCTTGCTGTGCCAATCTGCAGGGGCTTCAAAAAGTTGTTAAGAAATAGTTGTGGGCAGAGTGAGCCATGTGTAGCTTTGGGATTGAGGTGCAGGACCTGACTGTGTTTGGGGAGGTGCTGTTGGAGAGGAGCAGGGTGCAGCCCTTACTCCAACACATCTGTGTGTTGTGGTCCTGTGCCTGACTCCACCAGAGCGTTCTTCTGTGTCCTCCTAGGCTCTGAATGAAAAAATCACAGACAAAGAGACAATCTCTGAAGAAGACGCCAAGGGAACCAACTTAAAAAGGTGAGCATGGTGGTGGCCATCATCCCCATGCTGTGGGGGTTATCAGTGGCCCTCACAGCTGGATCAGCATCCAGCTCCATCTGGGCACAGCTGTGGTCCAGGATTATCATCCTGGAGGCAGTGAGTAGGGCTGGGTGCCCAGCAGGGTCCCGTTGGGGTGGTGCCTCCAGCACCCCACATCATCACCCTGTCCCGCTGCCTGGATGGGTGACTGCTGAGCCCTGTTCTCTCTTCTCTCACAGGACCAAGTCCGTTTCCTCCATGTCAGAGTTTGAAAGCTTGCTCGACTGTTCTCCCTACCTCCCTGGAAAGACTGTGCCTGGGCTGGGTGACCATTCCCGAGGCAAAAAGTCATCTGCAGCCTCCCAGCTGCTGCCCAACGGGATCCGGGACAGCACCGGCCTTCCTCCCCCAAACTGTACCTATGTGAATATCGAGCAACCCGTCTCCGACAGCCTGGCCAAGGAGAAGTTGGGCATCTCTTCCTGGGACTACTCACGGGCCAGCAGCCTCTCGGGGCATGACCCAGCCCAGAAGCAGATGCAGAGGAGCTATACAGCACCTGACAAGACAGGGATCCGCATCTACTACAGCCCTCCTGTGGTGCGGCGCCTGGAGGCAGCTGTGGTGCACAACAAGGAGGGGAAGATCATGATTGAGCCTGGCTTCTTGTTCACCATGGCCAAGCCCAAGGAGCCTGAAGAGTCAGCCAGGGCAGAGAGCACGTACAGCCAGTGGTTGTGCAACTTCTCCAAGCAGCAGCGAGAGCTGCTTGATAGCAGCACAGGGGAGAGCACGGTGCCACCAGTGCCCCGTTTCCCTCCCTCACTGCACGACCTGGAGATCTCTGGCAATATGAGTGATGACATGAAGGAGATCACCAACTGTGTGCGACAGGCCATCCGCTCCAGCTCTCTGGAGAGAAAAGTGAAGAGCACTTCGAGCCAGACCGTGGGGCTGGCCCACGTGGGGACACAGACCACACAGACAGTGAGCGTGGGCCTGCAGACAGACCTGCCACGTGGCAGCCTGCACGGCAAGAGCTGGTCCCCGCGCAGCTCCTCGCTCGTCTCGGTGCGTGGCAAACAGATCTCCACCTCCCTGGACAAGGTGCATGCCAGGATCGAGCGGCCCTGCTGTTCACCCAAGTACGGCTCACCAAAGCTGCAGCGGAGATCTTCCTCCAAGCTGGATGCCTCCAAGGACAGGAGCCTTTGGAACCTGCACCAGGGCAAGCAGAATGGCTCCGCCTGGGCCCGCTCCACCACCACCCGTGACAGCCCTGTCCTCAGCAACATTAACGATGGCCTGTCCAGCCTCTTCAGTGTGGTGGAGCACGCGGGCAGCACCGAGTCCATCTGGAAGCCGGGCTGCCCTGAGGGCAGCAGGGCCAAGGCTGAGGCTCCCAAGTACGGCCTGGTGCAAGAGTTCTTCAGGAATGTTTGTGGGCGGGCGCAGAGCCCCACGGCCCCCCCAGAGAAGAAGGATGCTGGTGGAGGGGAGGAGGGCTCCAAGAAGACCGAGCATTCCAGCCTGACTTCCTACCACCCCACCGAGAGCACCTCCCGCATCCTGAGCAAAAAAGTCCTCAAGCAAAGCAGCTGCGAGGACCCCAAGCTGATATCCCCTGGCCAAGGGAGCAAAGAGGCATTCCCCCGGGACCCTGACTTCATCTCAGCCATGGCCAACGAGGTAATGAGGTGGGGGCCCCCATGTGCTGGGCTGTGCGGTGGGGATGACTGCAGCCCTCTCTAACTGCCCTTCAATCTTTCTTTGCAGGACATGGCATGCGACTGCAGCTCACAGTCCCTCACCTCCTGCTTTGCCCGGCCATCCCGCTCCGCCGCCCGCCACTCACCCTCCAAGTGCAGGCTGCACCCCATAGACATCCCCAGGGCGGAGGAGAAGCCCGGGCCGCTGAGTGAGTGAGGACTGAGATGGGGCACGCAGCCTGGCCTGCTTCCCACTCTCCTTCCCCAAGAAAGCCCACGGGGCCCCTCTTGGGGATGCATCTGTCTCCTGACCATCCCCTCTCTTGTGGGGGTGCTTAGGAAGCAGATGGTGAAGGGCGCCGGGCAGCGGAGGCTGCCGGCAGCAGTGGGGCATCCCACCAGGGTGGCCGTGGCACGGGCAGGATGGGAAGCACCGGGGTCCCTGCCATGGTCCTATGAATGGGACAGCTGCTATGTGAGGCGGTGGCTGTGATGCTGCTGGTCCGGGGAGGGGTGAAGCACAGCAGGGGTTGGATTTGACAGATGGATCCGCCCCATGGCCAATGCTGGGTGCATCCCTGCCAGCTCTGCTTGCAGCGTGGTTGCATCAGCCTTGTGAAGGAGGAAGGCGGGGGGGTCCCTGGGCTGGGCGGTGTGCGGAGGCGTTCCCATCCGGCTCCTGGGACGGGTGCTGGATGCACGTGTGTGGGACACCCCCCCCCCCCCGCAGCCTAAGCCCCGCTGAGCCCCCACCTCCCTGCCTGGGGCCACTTGTAGTTATTTGTTCTTCCAAGTGCTGAATTTCCATATTCCTCGCTCTGTTTTTGTTTTTTAATTCCTCCATCTGCTTTTGGCTCTACCCAATTCTGAACAGCCTGCAATGTAAAACCAAGTGCAATTTAAACCAAACGTACCGAAATGAGCTAAATTGGAGATGTACCAATTGGATTAAGAGATTGTGGGCTGGGAGGCTGCATTGTGGTTCCGCAGCTTCCACTGCCCAGAGGTTGGGTCATCACCATGGGGAAAAGCCTTATCCAGGGAGGGAGGAGAGCAGCATCCTGGCAGTGTTGGTGCTGGGCAAGAAGGGAGATTTCCGAGGTGGCTGCTTGACCTATTTTTGAGCTGCGTGCCAGAGGCTGGGCAGGGATTTGCACAGATGGAACTGCCTGCAGGTGCCTCTGCCTACTGGAGCTGCAGGCATTGCTTGGAGGGGCTCTGGGCATTGCTCCAGAGCCTCTGTGCATTGTTCTGAGCCTGTGTATGTTGCCCCATAGGCTCTGCGCATGGCCCCAAGAGTGCCGTGCATTGAGGCTCTGTACGATGCTCCAGGGGTTCTGTGCATGGTCCTGAGGGCTCTGCACATGGCTCCGGGGCTGTGTGCAATGCCCTGGGGCACTGTGCATTGCTTTAGGGGCCATGTACACTGTTTTGGGGGCTCTGTACACAGCTCCAGAGACCTCTGCATTGCTCAGGGGCTGTGTACGGTGCTCTGGGGGCTCTGCACATTACCCTTGGGGCTCTCTACGCCGCTCCAGAGCCTGTGGGCGTTGTTCTCGTGTTGTGTACATCGCCACAGGGGCTCTGTGAGCTGCTGTCATCTCGCAGCCACGCTCAGAAACTGCTCCTTGTGCCGCAGCTGCTGCCCCCTCCCGTCCAGCCGCACACTGCCCGCAGCAGGACGGCTGCATCACTGCCACGTCGCAGCCTCCGTCAGCATCTCCGCGATGGCTGCTCACTGCCTGTGTCTCCGGACACACCAGCATGAGCCAGGGCCAGGCGGCCCAGCACTGATGGCCTTTCACTCCGAGGGCACCTGGCCGGCCCCACGAGGTCCTTGTCACCCAGCCGTGGGGCAGGCATTGCCCCCAGCACCAGCAGCCAAGGCCAGGCAGCATCCCTGCCTGCCACCCTCACGTCCCCGGCACTGCCGCCGGCATTCTCCTGCTGTACATAGATCCTTTCGGGGTGGTTTTTAGCATTTTCCTTGAAAACTAGGCTTTGTTTTGGTTTTTTAAAGACTCTACTTTTGGAATGTGTGTTTTTTTTGGTTTGGTTTTTTTTTTTTTCTTTCTCATTTTTACAACCGCCTTTTAATTATTTGTAATATTAGTCAGTTCTGTCTTACTCTGTAAATAGCGGTGCTGGGTGTTACCCACGAGGATGGGAACAGGGACAAGGGACGGCAGGGGCTTTGTGAAGGCAGCATCACCGAGAGGCAGGAGCTGATTCAGCCAAGCCTGGGGAGATGGGGATAATGAATACGCTGTGGGGGTGCCAGGTTTGGCCTCAGCCCCTGCAGCATCTGCCCCTGTCCTCTCTGCAGTCCCTGTCCCTGCCCCAAGGTCACATGAAGGGCTCGCTCTGCCCCGATGACAGCGCCTGCCCGCCCTGTGCTGTGCCTGCTTGTCGTGTGATAAATAAAAGCCCTGCAAACCCTCCCGCACCCTCGGTGCTGCTTTCCCAGGCTGCAGGGGGCAGCAAGGGGTGGGAGGTCCTGTCCTCAATATCCCTGCCAGCTGCCCACACCTGGTGTCCCATCCGCTCCCCATCTCCAAGCACTGACCGTGGCTGTGCCGCATGGCTCCCTGCCATCACCCCCGTGTCCTCATGGACTCTCACCCCACACAGACACCTCTTAGCTCCATGTTCTCATGTTGCTGGCATTTCTCATGCCTCCCTGCCCCATCCTGCCTAGCTGCTCACTCCAACCTGCTCACAGACCCCATATCACTGCCCCAGCTTCCTGCCCTCATCACCTGCAGGTCCCAGCCCCCCTCTAGGTTCACTGAATGAAACTTCCCCTCCCTGAGCTCCTCCACCACCTCTTGTGTCACACCCCTCCTTATGTTCCTTCTCTATCTTTTGTATTCCACCCCTTCTGTCCCTGCTCCTCAGTCTCCCAGCACATCCCATCCTTTCTTCTTATTCTCCTTTATCCTCAGTCACATCCCTTTCCACTTTCATGTGCTCTTCCATTGGCCATGGTATCCCACACCACTTTATTCTGCTCCTACATCATCCACATATCTCTTCTCTGCTTCCCATGTTCCACTGCCCTCCACAGTCTACCTCTCTTTCTCTGCATTTCCATTTTCTACCATATCCCCCCCTTCCAGAGCTCCTGTTGCCCACTGTTCCCCATCCCTTCCTCCATGCTCCTCCATCACTCATCATGTTTCATTTCCCCTAATTGCTTCTCCATCACCCACAACCTCCTATTCGTTCTTCCTTCCACCATCCTTCACTTCTCTATTCTCCCATCACCTGCCACCTCCTCTTTCCTTGCTCCCTCTTCACCCACCACATGCTGTCCCTCCTTGTGTTCTACCATCACCTACCTCCCATTCCTCCTTCCTGTGACCTGTCACCTCACCTCTGTGTCTGATCCCTCTCTGCCATGTTCCTCCATCACCCAGCATGTCCTATTCATCCTTACTGTGCTCCTCCATCACTCACCATGTCCCCATTCTTTCTGTGCTTGTCTGTCAGCCACCACATCCCCTCACTTCTGTCACCTCCGCATCTCATTCTTCCCTGCCATGTTCTCCCATTGGCCATCTCCCATCTCTCCTTCCTGTGTTCCTCCATCTCCCACCACATCCCATCCCATCCCTTGTTATCCTCATTGACATCCCATCTTTTCTTCCTCCCACCTCCCTGTCTCATCTGTCCTCATCCTCCATCACCTTGTCCTCATCTCAACATCTCACCATCCCTTCTCATCCTCCATGAGCTCCCACCATCATCACATCCTGCTTTATTTCATTTCCCCTCCCTATCTTTATCCATCCACCTCTACCTCCTCCATTCTCCTCACCTCCCTCATCCTCCTCCACTTCCCCACCTCAAAATCCATTCTCACCTCCCACTTTTGCCCTGCGCCTCCAGCTGTCAGCATTTCCAACCCCTTCTCCATTTCCCATCATCTTCTCACATCTTTCTCCATCTCCCACCAATCTCTGTCTTTCTCTAACTTTTGAGCACCTCTCTATCTCTCATCTATCTCTTCTAGCTGTAGATGTTCCTGTTCCCTGGAGGACAGTTGGACTAGATGACCTTTAAAGAACCCTTCCAACTCAAAAGATTCTATGATATTCTGTGATTTCCCATCATCTCTTCATACCTCCAGCATTATTCCCTCCTCCCCCTGCCCTTGTCCTCCATCACCTACCATCTCTCTTCCTGTCTTCTTCTACTGCCTGTTTTTCTATGTTCCTTCATTCTCCTCCAGCTCCTGCTGTCCCCAATCCCTTTCAGCTCCCCAGCACCTCCTGTTCTTCCTCATCCTTAACACCTGTCCAGTTCTCCTCATCCTCCTGCAACCTTTCATAGTCTTTTTGTCGTCCTTCACTTTCCATCTTCTCCTGTATCTCACTGTCCTCCTCTGCTTTCCACCATCTCCTATCGCTTTTCTTTCCTCCATCTTTCACCTCTTCTTCTTCCATCTCAGTTTCTGTCCCTCCTGCCCACTTCCACCTTCCATCCTTCCCCATCCCTTTTCATACTCTTTCAGCTCTATGTCCCTGCCTTTCCTCATACCTTTTCTCCTGTAATCTCACCATCCCTTATCATTGTTCACCTCCCAGTTTCACTTTCTCCTCCTATTCTTCCACTTTCCTATCCCTCCTCATTTTCTAAGTGTCCCACCTCCCTCACTGATTTCCCCTCTGCCTCTTCCTGACCTCCACTCATCCTCGCTCAACTCATACTTCCCTCCTTTGCCATCTTCTCATTCTCTTTCACCTCCCAACTCCATCCTGTCTTCCATCTTCTCCCAGCCCACCCTCCTGCTGTTCTTGCTCTCCTCCATCCTGCACTCTTACTCCTAGCACATCTGTCCCCTGCTGTTATTGCCCCCTTCTCTTCCTCCTCCCTTTGCCTTGTATCCCATCCCTCACCAACCCAGGAAAGCCACTTCCAGCACAGCCATCCCTGTTGCAAGCAGGAAGGACAGAGACTTGAGCTGAGGCTAGGTTGGATGAAGGGCCAGCCTGCCACCCTATCCCTGCTACTCATGACATTTGCATAGCAGCAGTGATAGCCATAGCTTGCAGGTTGGAAGATTCCTGCTGGATGTCAGGAAACATTTCTTCCTTGAGCTGTACAGCTGGAACTGGTCACTGGGGAAGTGGGAAGATTTCTGCTATTAGAACGCAAAACTCAGCTGAAGTCACTGGTGTTCTGACTTGTTAGCAATAACCCTGTGGAACATGGGAGCTCAGCCAGAGTCTCTTGGAATCCACTGAAGCACTCACACCCGTAGGAGATTTCTCCAAACAATGGAGGATTTCCTAGAGTGTCAAGAAAGGCCAGACATGGCTTTGAGTGTGATGTTTGTGGGACATGAGGAGCCATCACTGCTGCTTGCTCTGTGGTACTCAAGCAGGACCACCCTGTGCTGTTTGAGCATTGCAGACTGCCCAAACAGGATCACTCCATGCTGCTGAAGCAGGACCACCCCATACTGCTCCAGCAAGACCATTCCACACTGCTCAAGCAGGACCACGCCAGGCTGCTTAAGCAGAATCATCCCATGTAGCTTGAGCATGGCCTTCACATGTTGCTCAAGCAGGACCATCCCATGTAGCTTGAGTGGGACCATTCCAGGCTGCTCTATCAGGACCATCCCAAGTTGCTTGAGTACCATGGGCCAAGTCAAAGTGGATTCCAGATCCCAGGCCAGTGAGATACACTGAGATGACTGCTCAGCCCCTCAAGCCAGCAACCCTTGCATCATCTTTGTTTTCCTTCCCTTGGATTGGGCCATGCAAAGGCATGACTGTTCCCTCCCTACCACTTTCGACTGCAGCAGGGCACAAACTGCTGGCACTGCCTAGGGGAGGACAGGCCTTCCTTCTCCAGACTTCCCCATCCCATGGGAGCCCCAGACCCTGAGGGACCTTCCTGGAGGACCCTCTCAGAGCATCCTACATCCTTCACGCACAAAGGCCAGCCAGCTCACTTGATGCAGACTTTGCCTTGTAACGCTGGAGGCTCCCAACCACCCCATGGAGGAGCAGGGTCTCTACCCCTTCCTGAGGTGATGTGTCCCACTGCAACACAGGCAGCCAGAGTCTGGATGGGGCAGGGGTGACATTTGTAAAGCGTTCCCATCCAAATGCCTTCCTGGCTGGTGAATTTGGGAGAGGGTGGAGAGAATTTCCTACCTGTGTTAGAACCTAGCTGAACTTACGTGTCTCCCCAAGCTGGATTTCTTATTCCAAACATTCAAACTGTTGTATATTGTACTGGGATTTTTACATTGAATTATTGTAGAAAACAAAAATCTAAACCGAGTCTGTTTAAAAATAAACAATAAAAAATCTCTATGAAAAAAAAAAAAAAAAAAAAAAAAGCTGGAATAAAATCTGCCTTTTTAGTCGTCTTCTCATTAGTGTGTTGCAGCCACCACCTTAAATGTTGGCTTTCCTATTCCAGGTGCCCCTTGGCCACTGCCTGCCACAGCCCCTGTGGGTGTCAGCCACAGTGAAGGCAGCTCCTGAGGCTTTGTGATGTCTTGGGCAATGAATGAAAGAGTTCCCATTCAGAAGCACTGGGCTGACCTGAAGCCCAGCTGTGCTCCCAGCCCTTCTCTGCACCCATCTCCATGCAGGAGCAAATGCTGTTTCAAGTGAGGTATCAGGATTCAGGGCTGAGCACCAGCCCTGAGTCACCCCCGTGCAGCTAGCTAGTAGCCTTAATGCTGGGAGCTGGAGGAGCTTTCCAGTGCAGCTCAGCTCCAGGCTGCTCCAGGCTTAGGGCAAAAGCAGAAGGTGCCAGGTAACAGTGCAGGGATGTGTGTGCTTGGATGCCATGGCTGGGATGTGCTGCACCATGAAGCATAGCTGTCATGAACTGGAGGCAACATCACTGACCCCTGGGACCCCACATCACTGGCCCCATGTGCTGCACATCTCTGCCCCCCCAGACTCTGTCTCACTGCCCCAGTGGTGCTGGCATGGCTGGCACTTCAGGCTTGCAGGGCTGGAGCTCAGCAGCAGAGGGCACGTCGCTGCCATGGGAGTCATGAGACACCAATGAAACCCTATGGCAAAAGCAGCTCCTGAACCTGTCTCTCTTAATGCACTGCAGACCAGTACAGACTCTTCCAAGCCTGGTATACCTTCCTCTGCATGCCTAATGTCCACCATCTCTCTCTCTCTGACTCGGCTCCATCTTCCAGATGGAAAACAGCAGCAACCAGCAGAGCCCAAATAAACAAACAAGCCTTTGTGAGAGGGAGAGCATCTTTATAAGGTTAATTGGCCCCATCTAGGAGACAGAAAAGCATTTTTGTGTGGCTCAATCACTCTGAAAGCTCAAGCAAACAGCAGTAATGTGTCTCCTGGGTTTGATTTAAAACCATGGTTGCATTATAAGCTCATCTACATGCAAAATGATTATGAATATATTGTGTGCACTCTGCAGACGGTGAAATCATCGGTCTCTGATATTCATCAGCTTCTCTCTGAAGCTTGAAATTCAACCATCTGTCTCCCTGTGACAGCAGAGGGATGGGATGGCTCAGACCTGGTTCTGCCCAACCCGACCCACTTTAGCTCCCCATGCCAGCAGGAGGAGAGGACTGAGGAGCCCAGGGGCTGCATGGCTGCCCACACAATGCCCAGAGCTGCAGCAGTATCGAGCAGCCCCATTTGCAAACAAAAGCACTGATAAGTCTCAGCAGGACCCAAAGGCTGTTATCACAGCGCTGATTAAAATTTCTTCCTGCAGCCAACACAGAGGAGTTTGATCTGCAGCGAGACGTGTGTCCTCGTGTTTAACCCCACCACCACGATGTGCTGATTCATCTGGCACATGTGAAGGGCTGCCCAGCCTGGCTCTGAAATGAGAAGTAGAGTGGAAACACCATTGGGAAGAGCCGCATCCCTGCGGATGTGCCCCTTCTATGACTATTGCTCAGAGCTGGTCCTGAACACAGCTGACCTCCAGAACACTCCATCACCTACTATGCAAAACCCTATGTGCCCTATTCATGCTTTTTTATTCCTTTACTATGAGTGGAAGTGAAGGGCCTGAAGAGAAGCTGATTTCCCAAGGTTTCCTGGTGCGCCTGGAGCTGAGCTCTGCCCCACCAAGGCCTGGCTCCAGGGCAGGAGCCCAGCTGAATGCAAGCTGCTCTGGAGCCAAGGGAGGTGGAGCAGCAAAGTGTGGTCATGCAGCATCCTGCCCGTGCCCTGGAGCCTAGGATATAACTGCAGAGAGACCAGGATGTTTCCATATTTCAGGAGGTAATGACAGCACTGGCTGCTGAGGGAAACACCTTACAGGCTTTGGCCGTGCCTGTGCCATGTCTGCCCATATAGACAGCCTGGGTGCCCATGGGTCTGTCTGTGTAGCAACACAACGCTCCGAGGGTGTGTATTGAACATGGAAAATACCAAGGATCCCAGAATAGACTGGACCTAATCGCTGACAGGAATACGTGCCAAGCACGAGCTTCTGGGTTTTTATCTTCTGGGTGTTCCTGGGCCCCAGCACTAAGTACCACATGGCGAGCAGCAACCCTGATGTGGTAAAGTTCCATTGGCAGGGATGATACCCATCAGTGCAGAAGGATTATTTTCAATATATATATTGAAGATTGCATCTTCAAGGATTCAGCATCCTCCCAGTGAGCTTGGGGAGGGGAGAGGGACATGGGGACACCGCTGATGGGGCAGGTGTTGCCGATAGGGCAGCTATGGGGGTACACTGCTGGTGTGTGGGGACAGCAGTGGTGTGGGGACAGCACCGATGGGGGCACAGCCGACACCACACACCGCCAATGGGGCCGCACAGCCGGCGGGGGAACATGGCTGACAGCGGGACGCAGCCGCTGAGGGCACAGGGCCGACAGGGCGACATGGCCGACGGGAGACACCCGCGGGGTCGGCCGCACACAGCGGGACACGCGCAGCTGGGCCGGGCCCTCCTCCCGTTCTCCCCTCGGCTGCTCCGGGCCGACCGGCACCAACGGCCCCGGGGGCGGCGGGCGGAGCCGCTCGGGCGCTGCCGTCCCCGCCCCCCGGCTCCGCGCCGCTTTGAAGCGGGCTGAGCGCTGCGATCCCGCTCAGAGCCGCCGCTGCCCGCCATGGTGCAGCCCGAGGAGCAGGCCCGGCTGTACCGGCCGCGGCCCGAGCTGCTGCCGGCGGCTCACGTCACCTCGTTGCCGGATTACAGGCGGCTGTACCGGCGCTCCGTGGAGGAGCCGCAGGGTGAGGGTCGCTTCTCTCTCCGTCCCTGTGGTGTCGGAGCGGTTTCCGTTTCTCGGCCCTTCGCGTTGTTAAGCTGTGCCCGTTGCTTTTTTTGTAGAGTTTTGGGGTGACATCGCCAAGGAGTTCTACTGGAAGCAGCAGCACTCGGGGCCGTTTCTCAGGTACAACTTCGATGTGACCAAGGGGGAGATCTTCGTCGAGTGGATGAAAGGGGCGAAGACCAACATCTGTTACAACCTCCTGGATAGGAACGTCGGTGAGAAGAAACTCGGCGACAAAGTGGCTTTTTACTGGTAAAGTCCTTTTGTTGTTACATAGAACGTAACGTCAAGGTGTATGTGTGGTGTTGGTTGCAGCTGGGGTGAATTAAAGCATGATAGCAGCGAAGAGCTCAGCTTTATACCTGATACAGCAAGTGTTTGCTTTCCATGGCATTACAGGCTGTGCTGAAGTGCTGTGATGCCCACAGCCCCTACATGGCTGTCCCCACTTGCAGGTGTGCATGGGGCCATGCCCCTAACAGGGTAGGGAGCTGTGGGTGATGTGGGCTCAGGAGGGGCTGAGATGCAAATTGAGCTTGTTTCCTTGTTCCGTGGGGTTGGCAGGCTTTGCTCCTGGGATGGAAAGGTTGTAAAAACAGTCCTGAGCTTTATGTGTTGGTGCTTTGTGCTGGGGTGTTTATAATGCAGTGGTGCTGTTCTAAAGGCTGCCTTATCAAGTTCAGCCTTTGGGAAGAAAAAATGAAGTGTGTTTTATTCCCTTTATCCCCTTTTTTTTTGGTCTTTATTTCCAGAGTAGTCAATATTTGGAGAAGCCAAATATCACCCACCTCACAATCAGTGTTTGCACTGCATCTGTGTTCCCATGGCTGCAGTGTGGAACCAAAGTAGAGCAGTTAGGATGCAGTGTCTTGTTTGTGTGTGGCTCAGGAGCCCTCCTGTCACTGTGATAAAAACACCAGGTGCTCCAACTACAAAGAGCTGTCCTGAGTGTCAGTAGTTTTGTGCAGCCAAACTGTGTGTGGCTGTCATAGGGCTGTTTTGTAACAACCACGCTACGGGAAGAAGCGTGTTCCTATGGTATGGATACAGCTGCAGATGGGGAGCTTGGCTCATGTAGGTATTTCTATCCATATGGCTGCTGCTTCAGCAGAAGAAAATGGCACTTGCTGCCTAGAGATAATAGCGTTGGTGATACTGTATCTTACACAGGCGAAATGGTGGGAAGTATTTACTTCCCCACTAGTCAAACACATTCTCTAGCTCGCTCAGATGTGAAATGACTTCAGCTTCTGAACGAAGCTCGCCCTGCTGAAGGTGTGTCAGCAAACAGAGCCATTTGGCAGGATCCTGAGCTGCCAGCTGTTCTGGGGGCAGCGGGCACAGCCTTTCATGTGGCACTCAGTTGGCAGCATGCAGCTCTCATTTGGTCTTAGCGAGGGTTTTTCTTGTTATTCTCCCAGCCTTTGTGGGGTATTTGTGACGCTGAGCAACACTCATGGTGCAAATGATGGGTGTCATATGGGCTATCTTCCACCTTAACGTGCTTTTATCCCCACAGTGATTTTGGGTTAATTTCTCCCAGCTTGGGTCTGATGTGAGACTGATTCTGTGGCTGGTGCTGTTTGGGGCTGTCAGCTGTGAAAGGTAACGGTGTAAGAGGCATGGTCAGCATGACATGTGCAGTGCTGACCTGTGAACTCATGGCACTGGGGCCTTGAGAAGCTGGGCTAAGGGTTGTTACTTGTAAAATCACTCTTCCGGGAAGCACACATGCCTCTCAGGGCACATGCTTATCTTCAGTAACAAAATATACTTGCAGTCATCTTGTCCTCTCCCATTTTGCCTTTAACACTGTTACTGAACAAGCCCAGCTTCCTAGAAACGCTTGAGATTTGTCATAGTGGGTGAGCGGTCAAGAGGGGAATGAGAGCCTCCAAAAGCCTAAGAGAATTTAGGGAGAATTTAGAGTGTTGAAATACCACGGCCAAGTTCTGCCTGTAGCCTGAGATGGTGCTGAGGTTAACACTGCTTGGCTGTATGAGAGTTTTAGATGTCATGGCTTCACTTCCAGAGGGGAGGAAATAGGAAAAAGGGAAGAAATGAATCCAAGCGCTTCTGGGTGTCTCTAGGAAGAAATGTGTCCTGGTGAAAGCAAGAGCAGTTCTCTATGGCTGTGTGAAGCTTGGGGAGAGCTGGCACTTCCAGCAGATGGGCTGTGCTGCTGCTCTGAAGACTCGTGTACTGCTGCCAGAACAGGACAGCGTGGGTCCCACTCTGAGGCTATGAAGCAAAGTTGCAATGGGCCAGCAACCTTCAGAGCTGGATGTGCTCTTCCAGCACCAAGAGTGGTGTGTGGGATTGCTCCATGCTATACGACTTGCTCACAGGTGACACTGCTGGGGTGTCACCCTGTTGGTGCAGTTGGAGCTGTAGTTCAAGTGACCCTCCTGGGTTGGTGGGAAGCACTTGCTGTTTCTCCGTTGCCTGTTTCTGTATGATATCTCGTGCTGCTTGTGAACGTTAGAAGTATTTCTGCCCCTGTTGCTTTTGATTCCTCTTTCTCTGTTTGGTATTGCTGATGTGGCCTAAGAAGGAACAGAAGAAGCAGGAAATGCCTGATAAAGTGCTGTTTTGAAAAGGGAAATCTTTTGTAGCTGTATGGAAAGCAGAGGGCTGTTCACTTGGTGGGTGCAGCTCAGGTAGATTCCTGCCCTGGCAACCGTAGGAGTTATGTTCACTGTGTGGGCAAACTCTCATCTCTGTTGAAATGCCTGTTAATCATCTAGTGGGAGCGTCTGCCTGGTGAGGCAGTGGAGGTAAAAATTTAACCAGATGGGGTTTGAAAAAGGGAAGCACGTTGTCTGTAACTGATGTGGGGTGAAGCACTGGTGGTATCTGATGGAAATGGGGCGGAAGTTGGAGCTTGGCACGCACTGCTTGTAGTTTCCCCATTGGTTGTGGGTTTAGCAGTGGGGCTGCAGCTTCTGCCACCTTTGGAAGGATAGATCTGTTCTTTTTCTTTCTGCTTTCTTGTGTTTGCATATAAAGGGACACATGCAGAAAAGAAAAGAGAAGAGGTGGTGATGGCTGCCAGAGCTCAACTGCAGCTTTGCTTTAATGGAAGACTAAATGCGGATCTTTCCTCTTCTGGAACTAGAACAAGGTGTTCATCTAAATGTGATAAAGGATTTAGGGGGCCAGCAGGTATAAGAATTTCTTCTAATTCATCTTTCAGTAACAAACATAAAGAGAATGGCTGTGGTCAGTAAAATTGATTGGAAAGCAAAGCAGTACTTACTCACTGCTTGGTCTCCAGAATCCAAATCAGAATGAATTTTGTGCTTTCTTTTAATTCCTTTGGGTATCTTCACAGGTATCAGTGTGTTCTATCAGTGTCATGTGTGGGTGCTGTAAATGAGGATGTTGGCTGTTAAACAGCTCTGAATCTCTTTGTGTTAATTAGAGCCAGCTTCCATCCGATGTGCTCTGCTCTGTTACTCCCACCAGCTTTAGGACACTCAAACCCTGTGCCAAGTGGACTCTGTTTCTTTGGTAACTTCCTGGATGATTTGCCACTTTCAATGCTGTTCTGACAGTGAAAACTCATTCTTGAATTGTGCAGCTTGTTTAAAGGAGGAAAAAATAATTAACCTGGAAAGGCTGTGTTTCCCAATGTCCATCTCAACTCTTTCAGGGATAGGTAACAGCAGGACAAGAGGAAATGGTTTTAAGTTGAAGGAGGGAGGATTTAGGTTGGATACCAAGGGAAGCTCTTTACTATGAGAGTGGTGAGGTGCTGGAACAGCTGCCCAGAGAGGCTCCGTGCATGGAGGTGTTCAGGGCCAGCTTGGATGGGGCTCTGGGCAGCCTGGGCTGGTATTAAATAGGGAAGTTGATGGCGCTGCTTGTGGCGGGGGGGGTTGGAGCTTCGTGATCCTTGAGGTCCCTTCCAACCCAGGCCATTCTGTGGTCTCCAGCCAGAGAGAAGCTGGAGTACAGGTGCAACCAAACTGCTGCCCCCCCTCCATGCCCCCAGCTGCAGGGGAACCAGAGGAAGTCCTACAGCAGCAAGAAGTGCTATGGAAAAATTACTATGTGTTTGATGTATGCTTGTTGTACCATCCAGGTGTAGGGCTCTGCCTCTACTCACTGGGGAAGGGGTGACCCTACTGGTCTCTGCCGACCAGGGGATTGCAGAGCTTTCTATAGTAGCTGCCCCTGAATGCTTGAGAGCAGTGCTTTTCCTTCAGATGGTGATGACTCTGCAGGGCCCTTCCCAACGCTGCTGCTTGGCTGCGGGGGAGCATCAGCAGAAACCTGGCCTTAAAACAAGGAGTGTTACAACACATTGCTGTTGTAACTTGAACACTTCTGGAGAAGTGTTTTTTCTCTCATCTCATTGGGGTTTCTTCTGTCCCACATGCAGGTACAGTCACCTCCTGGTGTGGTTAATGGTGTAGTGGAAGTGCAAGCAGCTGCTGTGCTTGAGTGCTTGTTTCTGGAGGCTGTGTGTGTTTGTGCTGAGATCTGGCTCCTGCCAGCTTTCTTCTGTCATACCTCAAGGTTGTTTCGTCCTGAGCATTTCTGTTAATAGCTTGTGCTCTGTGTTGTGTCCTCCATCCTCATTTCTAGTGAAATCTCTGAGACGGCTTCCAGCTGAAGGACTGTGCCAGGGGGCTGAAGTAAATGGGTGAGAGCAGTGAAATGCCTTCTTCAGGCTATGGCTGTCCTGTGCTCTTCCAGTCAAAGGAGCGATGTGCGAGTTGTGCTCTCCTGGATGTGAGTTGGTGTTAAAAGCATCGTGTTATTCAGCAGACACACACACACAGACACAAACACAGTGCTGTCCTTCTCAGGGCTGATTCCATGGAGTATCCTGAGCTGAAAGGGACACTCAAGATTCATTGAGTCCAACTCCTGCCTCCCCATACATACATAAATCCACACCACGGCCTTTTCTGTCTTGGGATAGCTGGCAGGGTAGGACAAAGCAGAGGGCTGGCATGTGTCCTTAGCAGCAGTTGTTGGTTCTGCTGTGAGCTCCCTGGCAGTGTAGGAGCATGGCACTGGTGTGATTGCTCTGTGCTAAGGGGTTGGACAAGGAAGCTGTCTTGTTTGGGAGCACAAGGCAGCAGTGAGGCAGTGGAGCAGCTTGTTTTTGGTTAATCAGAGCTGTTTGTTCTCAGCCTTTTGCTTTGCACCCCTTGGTATCTGCTACTGACAGGTATACGATATCCGCCTGTATAAATACAAAGGAGCGTCCAGGAAGTATTTGACCAGTTAAACAAGTTAGATGTCACTAAATGCCTGGGATTAAATGCTGTGCCCCTCAGAGTGCTGCAGGAAGCTGCGTGTGAAATAGCAGAGCTGCTGACCAGGTCGTGGAGCAGCTCACAGGGCCTGTATGCAGGGCTGGGAGGCTGCTTGGATGGCTTTGGAGAGGGCTCTAAACTGTGAGGTGTGCTGGCAAGCAGCCTGGTGGTGATGTGAACCATCCCCAGTGGTGCAGTGGGTGCTGGAGGTGGGAGTAGGGTCACTGTGTGAATGGAATAGTGGCAGGGTTGATGGGGTTATGTAAAATGAAGGCCAGCTGGAGCTTGGTACCATAGCATGTGGGTAAAGCCTTTCTCAGCCAGTCTTCATGAGGCTTTGTAAAAAACGTTAATCAAGAAACTAATTTGCCCATGAATGGAACAGCTTGTCCTGCTGCTGCTCTTGGAGACCAGGTTCTGGGCCTTGGTTCTGACTTGATGCAGCATTTTGGTTTAGTCTGGCAGGCTCTTGACTGAGCTGCTATGAACATCCTATTGCTTGGTGTGCTGTACTTCAATATACACAAGACATGGGGCAGCTTCTATATTATCTAGTTTGATTTAATATTTTACTTGCTTTTCTCATGCTGCTCACTGGACTGACAGAGGGTCCGGCTCTGATTCAGCACAGAGGAGTCACTCATCTTTCTTGAGTTGCTTCTTATACCACTATCCTAACACTGGCTTACACCTCTTCAGAGCCACCTCTGTGTGCCTATGGGTGTGTGCTTGCACAATACCCACCTGGGGAAGTACAGGGAGGGTGGTGTGCACAGTTCATCTGGGATTTTTCTGTTGCCAGTGCAACTTGTGTCTTGCAATTGTGGCAGATATTGGGTACCTTGTGCCTGGTGGGTTTCTGTGCCAGAGCTGTAGGGCTGTGCTATTGATTTACAAGTGCTTTGACAAAACCCCTTGGCTCTCAGCAGCACCAGGAGCTGCCTTCCTCCACACAATGCTGTGCTGGAGCCCCTCTGGCTGGAGCAGCCTTCTGGGTCTGCTTGTGTTTCTGCACACCGCTGGTTGATATATGGAGTGGTACAAAGTCATGAGCTTTAGCAAGTTCACAGCTGGCTGTGTTAGCAGGTGTCTGCTCACTGTTTAGGGGAATCCCTCAAGGAAATGGACGACCTTCCTGCTTCTTGTTTTATTCTTTGCATCCACATACCTGAGAGTTGAGTGCATTCTGCATTACCACCGAGCATCTTCCAAGGGCTGTTCTGACACCGAACAAGAGGGCAGTCCAGCAGATGACATCTGGCCATCACCTTGTGGAGAATCAAGGCATGAAGTTGAAAGACCACCTGATTAATGGCATAACTTCCTACTATGGGCTCAGTGGATGTTTTTTTGAGCCTCCATTGAAATCAACTTGCCTGGCGTTCAGTTTCCAGGCCTTGGCAATTTGGCAGCACATGCAGGGATGCAACACTTTCCAAAGCAGAGCACTTCCCATCTGCAAGCAGCTCCTGAGTGGAGCTCATGTCATGGCCTGACTGCAGATTGTCTAAACAAGGGCTCAGCATGTGGTGCTGGAAATAAGCTCCCCTCCTGTTGGGCTGGTAAAAATAGTCCATGTTCCTGACAGTATTCCTTATGGTCAACATCTAAAATGTTTCTTCTCCTGTCAGTTATCTTCCTCTCCTGCAGCATCCAGAGGATTTGGCTCACAGGGTTGGCAGTGATGGCTGAGGTCACCCAGCTGAAGGAGCCCTGTTGCAACACCACAATCCTTAAGGCATGTTGTTTAAAACAAGCTAAATGGAGCGAGTTCTAAATAAAATAGGTAATAAGATATCGTTTTCTTTCTTGTTGGCTGCTCCCATGTTGTAAAATACCTGCAACATACCGATAGTTAATGTATATCACCTCTACCTGATGGATACCCAGAATCAAACAAGCAGAAAGAACAAAGCTGCAAGAAGAGCAGGATTCTCCTTCCTGCTGAACGTCTTCCATCCATGCAGGAGGGAATATTATTTCTTCAGATGCATCTGGTACTTGTTCAGATTCAGAAAGGCTGTGGGTAGTAGGAGGAGCTGTGAGTGTCTTTAATGAGAAGGAAGGACAAAGGTTGGTTGGGGTTTTTGCTATGGGACACCATGCAGTTGTCTTTAGTGTTTTCATTCTAGTCTGTGTTCCCATATGGCTATTTTCACAGGCAATGAGAAGCCTGATTCCCTGCCTGTAAAGCAGGTGGTGGCTCAGTGTCTCTGGAGAGATAACCATCATATAGCAGTGCTGTGAAGGACAGGCACTGGTAGGCACTTAGCAGGGAGAGGCTGACTGCAGCTCAGCAGACCCTGCTTTGGCACAGTGCACCAAGTGCTGCCCTTGTTTGGGTTTCTTGCAGCAGCAGGAATCTGCTCACTCCAGGTACGTGGTCAGCTTCTGGTTGAAATGACTTAGTTCACACTGACAGGTTTGACAGTGGAGCCTTGTTAGATTTTCTCTGTGTAGAGGGCAGTGGAGTGGAAAATGAGTCTCCAAGTTAGCTGCGTGGACTTAGAATTAGAAGGTGATGCTGATAAATGGATATGTTTTTCCTTTCCCCTGGACTGCAGCTGCCAGGTTTGCCCTGCAGTCTTCTCATACAGTGCTGCCAAATGTTTCTGGGAGGTGCGGGGTGGGAAAACCCTGCACCAGCCCCTCCCTGGCTGCGCTGCCCTTATACAACTTCTTCTTTCTTGATCCTGCCATGATGCAATAGGATTTGAGTGTGACCGCAGGGAATGTGGAGGCTGAGCTTTCTGGCAACCCCCTATAAAAACCTTCAGCCTTCCCAGAACTCTGCTGGGTATTTCCTGCTGTGTGTTACTGAGGTGGGTGATCTGTCCCACTGTTATGAAGTGTTTGATTGGAGGCTTTCTGCAATCCTATATGGTGTGTGGAATGGAATCCTGCTGGATTGTGCTTGTGCTTTTGGGAAGTCAGTTTAGGAGTATTCCCATATTGAACAATCCATGTGCAAGCGAATACATGTGGTGGTGGTGGTGGGGTTTTTTTGTGTGTTTTTTTTTCTTTTTAAAGTGAAACTGTTCTTGCACAACTGAGCTCTTCAGGCTTCAATCTCAACCTACTCTGCTTTTTCAAGGACAGATTTGAAGGCTCCCAGTACTCAAGCACCGTTCCTGTGTCAGACGGATGAGCGAGGCGAGCTGCAGCGTGACACATGGCCATTTTTAGGCTGGGTGGCTGTTACCAAGCCACCAGGCTGTCCCAGCCTCTCCTTCAGACTGCAGGTTTCCTGGCTCTGAATGCAGTGAGGCCAAATGGCAGCGTGGAGGCTTACGATGACAGCTCTGCATGCGGCAGGCGCGTGTTGGCACGGCTCTGGACCACTGGGGGCTTTGCTGCCCACGTGGCACACATGTGAACCCGCTCCCCAGATGGTTGTGGCTCGGCCCAGCCACACCGTGCCTGGCATTTTGGCTGCTCTAATTCTGGAGCCTGAGAGATGGGAAGCCAGGGACTGTCTGGCTGCCCCCTATGACCTTGCACGTGAGGAGGAGCTTGTGTGGAAAGAGCTCTGCCTTCTGAGCTCTGAGACGTGCTGCTGGCTGGGGAGCTGGAGGGCTGCTGTCTCCATCCTGTGCTGCTCCTGCACCAGCTTGGTTCCTTGCTCAGGACAGTTCTGACTGCTGTGGTTTGGATGGCACTGGAGTAACCTTCTCACAGTCCCTGTGCCTGCCCTGCTGGAAGCTTTTCCATGCTGCTGCTGGATTCCACCTGGAGCCAAGTCATGCCCCAGATCCCTGCTGTCCCTGGGGGGCTGACAGCTGGTGTCCCCAGGGCTGATGAGCACCCCTGTCTGTTAATTGGGCACTGCTGTTATTTGGGTGTGGTGTGGGCACAGGAGTTTAGAGGAGAAACAAAAGTTCTCAGCAGTAATGTTGACAGGGGTTGGGTAGGCTTTGGCTTTGTGCCCTGGTTGTTGTGGTTTGTGTGATTTGTATTATTTTTAAAGCTTTATCTTACCTCTCTAATTAGAGCTGACACACTGTGGGTCTGCGGGTGGTCTGACAGATCTTGACAGCTTCTAACACTTCACTTGCTCAGCTTCACTTCATCACTTTCCTGTGCACCAGCTACTCTTACTGGCGTTACAACCCTTGTAGACCGCAGTTATCATTGGTAATTACCTTGCAAATCATAATTCCCACTGATGCAACCTGTGCTTCCTGCTGCTCCGTGCCATTGCTCAGTCAGCATAGTACAAGGAGGCTCTATTCCCTATTATTCAAACAGGTTATTCAAATAATTATTAGTCAGTTCCAAGGAAAGAGAGAAATGGGAGAGTGCTGCTGGTTTATTGGTGGTTCAGCTTCACTTGGGGCTGTTTGGATGCTCTGGGAAGCATGTGTTCCTTGGAACTGTAGCAGGTTAAGAAGCTCCCATTCTTTCCTGCTGCCTGTTACGCTGCAGCTGAGATCTAGCAGCTGAAATGGGCTCAGTGTGCTTGGATGGACAGTCATGCTCCATTGGTTATGTGATGTGTTGGCTGGAGCAGGCTGAGGAATAACAAGCCTGGTAGTCAGTTCTGATGCTTGATGGAGCGCAAAACTGTTTAACCTGCTGCAGTGCAGCTGCCCAGGCGTGGATCTGCCACAGCTTTGCTCCCACGTGGCTGCTCCTGAGCCTTGGCTGCTCCACAGGGTCACTGCTTGAGTTAATGTGCCTCAAGAAACGCTTACCTGCTCCTACAAACCGTTTTTCTTACTGCACAGCACAACGCTAAATCTTTTGCTAACCTGTGTGATCGCTCTTACAGGGAGGCTTCGCCTTGATTTAGCAGCTCTGCATCTCCAAGGTCAGGCTCCTGGCTGTGCAGGCAGCCAGCCTGCAATCCTCCCATTAGCGTGGCTCTGCTGCAGAGGTGATAACCATTCAGGATTCCCATCTGTGTTGTGCAGAGCCTGGCACTGGTGTCCTGCGTGCTGCTGTGCAGCTGGTGACTGCTGTCCTTGTGTGGTCCCAGGTGAATGGCTGCAGGCAGCTGGGAGGCTCTCACCCATGCAGGAAACTTGCCTTTCTCATCAGAGCATTCTGGAAGGTGCGCATCTGTGTGTTTACCTTAAAGATCTTGCATTTAATGAAGTCAGTGGGAGGCTCAGCAGAGCCAAAAAATACTTTTCTCCAGCTGAGTATGCACACAATGTGGAGTATGTAAAAACACAGGCTTCTCAAGTGCTGAAAAAATGCAAATGCATCCCTGCTGTGGTCCAGATGATGATGTAACATTTTGGATCGCAAGCTGTCAAATGCAGGGTCTAATTCCAGGCTCAAACTGTGTTTTGCCACATATTTCATCCATTCTGGGAGGCCTGAGGAGCCGAAAATTGCTTTCTGTTTCAGAGGAAGTCTTGCTGTTAGCTCAGTCGCACACCTCCCATTGCAGCAGAGCCACTGCTGTTGGTTCTCATCAGCAGCGCTTAAAGAAGATGCAGTCAGGGCTGTGGAGCTGAGCGCCTTGCTGTCATGCTGTTTGAGTTGTATTTATTTATTTGTCAGTTGAATTTGGACAAGTGAGCTCCCTATGAGAGGCTCAGGGCTGATAGCTCTGGCTTTTATCTGCTGGGCACCAGAGGGAAGATGCTGCTCAAAAAGCTTTGCTTCCAGGAATTCAAACTCATTTCTGACACGCGGTACTTTACTTTGTAGCTTGCAAGTGGGCATTCCTCTAAATGCTCCATCTGAAATGTGTAATTGTGTTCAGTTTTGTGCCAGAGAAAAGCATGGAGCAGCCTGAGTGCTGTTGCAGCCCAAGTGTAGCTGTGGGCACTACAAACTGTTTTCAGACAAAAGGAAGCTAGGAACAATTGCTTGCTCTTGAGAGTGTGCTCAGAGGCCTTTGCAGGAGATGCAAGTGGGCATCTTCTATAGAGATGTGGCCAGCGCTCCATTAAGGTGCAGATCTTAAGATCTGATCTCATCATTCTGAAGCCTGAGGCACCCCTGCTGATGTTAGCTGTGAGGATGGAGCCAAGGAAAGGGCTGCAGTGCTCCTGCTCCTATTTGGAGGTGTTATAATTGTATTGCAAGGAGATGGTTAGGGTTTTACCCTATGAGGTGGCTGAACTCCCACACACAGCTCTCTTGTTCTCCCTCCTCAAATGAGGAAAGGGAGAAAATACTGAACTGGACTTAAGGGGTGAGATGAGGACAGGAATGTCCATTCCATGGATGCTCTCCTTCCTGAATGGTTCCTGTGTATGCCTCCCACAGGCTGAAGCTCTCCATCCCCTGCTCCAACATGGACCCTGCTATGGGGCTCATCCTTCAGAAGTGATGCTGGTCCAGCAGGTGGCAGCTCCCACAGGCCTCTTGCTCCCTGCAGCTCTTCTCCATGGGCTGCAGCTCTGGATGGGCCCTGCTACTTCAGGGCCTTGAGGGCTGTACCTCCTTCAGTCCACATCCACTGCTGTACCATAGGTCCTATGTGGCTGAACAGGGAGATCTGCTCTGTATGGTGCCTGCGGGCTGCAGAGGCGCAGCCTGATCTATCACAAGCCTTGTCTAGGCTGCAGGGAAATTCTGCTCTGTGGCTGGAGTACCTCCTTTTCTCCCTGCTCACTCAGGCTACCCTGCAGCCCTCCACCTCCCAGCCCCTACCACATAAACCCAATGCAATTATTGAAGCACAAAGCTGGGTTTGCAGCACTCCTGTGTGTCTGGCCCCAAGCTGTTTTGCACAGCACGCTGCTCAGTGTTGCTGTACCTCCATAGCTTAGATGCCTTAGTAGCAATCATTGCATAGTAAAGGCTGGCAGCAGTGTAACAGAAGCAGCTTCTCTTGCTTTGAGTCAGATCGGTTACAGCTGCTCAGTCCAACCCTGAAATCAGTTCTTGAATCTTTGACCTTCAAGTAATAAAATCTAAAAGGAAACCCTGTGATTTCCTGCTTTCTCTTTACAAGCTGTGAGCCCTGTTGTAAGGAACCCATGTAACGGTTTTGTGTTGTGTAGTTCCAAGTGATGCTCTTGGTTACGAGCCAGGGCTGAGCTGCCTGCACTGAGTGCTGCTTCTTGTTCCCATTGATTTTCACTTTGCATCTACATGGGGTCAAACTTGGTTCAGGATCATACCAGGAATCCTCTGTCTAAAACCCTGGGTCAGAAGATAGGCCGTGCAGCAGTGTAGGTATCAATGGGCCTGATTGCTGGAGCACTGTGGAATCCACAAGTATGAATGAGTATCCAGAGTGAGGGGTCAAGTTTATAAACAACAGATCCAGGAGTGGTTTTCAAAACAGGTGACCCAGATGAAGCCACCAGTCCTGAGAGCCCCATCCTGCTTGCAGCAGAAGTTGCAGAGCTTGTACATGCGCCACTGTGCTGTTTCTACCCAGAGCACATCTGCCATCAGAGCGCATGGCTCCCTGGCACTGTCATGCTGATGCAAAACAGCCCTTGTTGGGGAGTTACGTGGGAAATGGGTGTATTTCTTTAACACATTTCAGTGTCGCAGCAGCCCTCCCTCTGCTCGTGTTAATGGGGGAAGAGGAAGCAGCAGTTTCAGCTAGAATGCAGCACTGGACTTTGTGTGCTCTGGGCTGTTTGAGATGTTCAAGGTGTGAGGTTTGTGCTCCCAAGTTAGAGGGAGCCTGGCGTGGCCATGGGGCAGGATCCTGTGCACAGAGGTGCATCCTGGCAGCTCCCCAGCTGGTGTTGGCTTTCATGTGCCTCCACATACCTCAGGGGACACTTTTCAAGGGGAACAAGCAGCTGAGAGCGATAGCTATTCTTCTGGGAGTCACTGATGGTGCTGTGCTGTCTGCCTTGGGGAGAGACGTGGGGAGGTGTCTCCTCCTTTTCTAGGCATAGGGGGACCACAGCTCTGCCACCTGGGAGCTCATTTCAGGTTTCCTTTGTTAGTCTCCTGCCTCACTGTGCAGTGGCTGAAGCGTCCTTTAAATCAGCAGGTTTTTATTTTGGTAACAGACTGTCTCCTTGAGGAACGTGACATTTCTGTTCCATCTCTGGGTGCAGCTCTTGGCTCTTCTTCACACTGCTGTGTCTAATGCCAAGGTCCCACTGAACTGGCACCTTTGTAGCAGGAGCCAAGAGCTTGTTTGTGGAGAATCACAGAGAGAATAATGCATAATTTAACACATTTAATGAAGTGTAACACTAATAACATGTATGATAATGCATAATAATGCAGTAACTTAAATATACCTGCGTGCATTTGTTATGTGTGACCTTGCAAAATAAGACAGCCTTTGGCATTAATCCCAGGCTATCAGAAGGTAGGTATGTAAGGGCAGGGTGTTCCTACAGGACAGTGCTGGCCTGTGTCTCAACCAGACGTGTCTGCAGGCATGTGAGCAAGGGTGTCATACCATAAATCTCAGCTTCCTTTCAAGTGTGGCCATCCTTACTGTTGGGTCTGTCAGCCCCTTCTTCCTCTGTCTCCTGTCTGAAGGTACCATGCATTTCCACTGCATGCATTCAATTGCTTGTAGATGTAGTGATCTGAATGGAATGGGGACCTAAATCATCCTACTGATGGAGAACTTCAGTCTGGGTTTGGATTCAGTTACTCTGTGCTCTGTGCTCAGGCGAACAAGTGAGAACATCAGTGTTGTCCATGGGGAGATTACTTCTGAATGTACACAGTTCCCTTATAGTGCTTGCACAGTAATAAAGATCTTGTTTTTCCAGGGAAGGGAATGAACCAGGGGATTCTATGAAGATCACATATGGCGAGTTGCTGCGCAAAGTCTGTCAGTTTGCCAATGTCCTCCGTAACCACGGTAGGTGGCTGAAGCAAGGGGAGTGTTACATACTGGGAAATCTTTTGCATACTAGACCAGCTTTTGGAGATGGGATGAGCTTTTTTGCATGCTTGGTAATCTATTAAATGCAAAATGCTTCATTTCTCTGGCTGCTTCCACAGCTGTGGAGGAGGGTGTATGCAGGTTTACTCTGCAGCGTGTTCTTACACAGTTGTTTTGGGCTCTGTGGAAGCTGGAAGGAACAACCATGATGTTTTTGTTTTCCTTCCATAGGTGTGAAGAAAGGTGACCGGATTTCCATCTACCTGCCCATGATCCTGGAGCTGGTCATAGCCATGCTTGCCTGTGCCAGGATTGGAGCCATCCACTCTGTTGTGGTAAGAGCAAGCCCTGTGCATCACTGTTTGGGAGCAGCTCTTGGTTTGCGGGGAGTGAGGGAGAAGAACTGGAAGAGCTGAAAGGATGGGTGCTGACCATAAGATGGATGGAAACTAAATGTGGTGCATCCTAGCCCTGTCCTTCACCATGGAATGAGCTCCTCTAGCTCTTTCCATCAATGCATGTTGTTATCATTTATCATGGGATAACAGTGTGGCTGTGGCCATTCCTTTTGTGTTGCTTACTAACTTGGTTGTATGGTCTGCCAGTTTGCAGGTTTCTCCGCAGACTCTCTTTGTGAGCGGATCCTTGACTGCGGTTGCTCCCTCCTCATTACAGCAGGTAAAACGTGCTTCAGTGTCCCTGACTCCGAGCTGTTTCTCTTGGCTGTCTGAAAGATCTGTATTTTAAAAGCCAGATGTGCTTGGAATTGGAAGAGGAAGGGGCAGTGCTTCAGCTGAGCTGCTGCAAGGCGGATGTGCTGCTTGTAGCTGTGCTTGAGGACTGCTTTCCTCTTTGAATGTACTGTGAAGCATCTAAGCAGCCCGCCCACTTTGTCCTGTAAAGCATGATGTCACCAGCTGCTAATAGCATGTTTCCCAACACTTCTCATCCATGTTCCTCTTCAGAACGTGCCAGATGCTCGCAAGATGTATTGTTCACAGGCCAGCCCAAATTTGAGGGATTCCCTCTCTTCCCTATTTCAAGCAAATTCCTGTCACAGCCGTCAGCTTTGCAAAGCAAGGGATCAAGAAAGTGTCAGTGTTTGCATGTAAACCCAATGCATTTTCCAAAGCTATATTTTCTGAGTTAGTGCTGTTACTGTTAATAGGTCCATGGCATGGAAGGGACCCATTATTGTGTGTTCTGGCCAAGTTGGATTATTCCCCACAGAATATTCCTAAGAGACTTTTCAGGTCAAATCTGAACCTCTCCCAGGGAAGGAATTTCACCATTTCCCTTGGCATCTGTTTCTCTAGGCTAAAAGGGCGTATTAGGAAACCTTTCCCATCAGCTGCTTGACTGCTTTCCCTCCTTCTGGTGCACAAGTTCTACTCTGACCTCCTAAAGCTGCCTGTTGTTTCTAGCTGTCCCAGGCTGACTTGGCTGCAGAGCCCCTCTCACACCGTCCTTACTGTTTTGCAGATGCCTTTTATCGAGGGGACAAGCTGGTCAACCTGAAACAAATTGCAGATGAAGCCCTCCAGAAGAGCAAAGACAAGTAAATTCAGATTCTTTTGTGAAAGGGCATTTGTTGGAATCTACTCCTAAGAAATGGGAATGTAAATTTTCATGGTGAAAATAGCCGTGAGCAATGGTGGATCTCCCAGTGCTGTGGCAGGGAATAACACACCTTTGTGCAGTCTGACACCGTACTGTGGTGCATATTAAGATGGAGCTTAAACCTTGCCCAAAAGCCACTTGCTCAACAGTAATGAGATAAATATTTCAGCTGTGGGAGATGGCTGTGTTGTAGGAAGCAGCACTTTAATTGGCAGGTAGCAGTCTATGCACAGGATTAATACCTGACTCCATTTCTTTGAATGCCTTCACTGTAATACTGGTGAAGCATGAAGAGGGGCAGATATTACCGTCACATTTTAAAGAAAGGGAAATAAATGTGATGAAATGACTTTACTAGACTTACAGACACAGTCACTGTCATGCTGGAGACCACACCCAGATCCTTACACTTCCATGCCAAAGTCTCCTCTTCCCATTGCTCTGGCTTCTGCACTGACAAGGCAGATGCACGTCATAATAATAGATGACTTCACTTGGGGAGAAAAACACACAGATGCTGGTCATGACTTCTTTGTAACCTTTTGTTTAGTAGGCAAAGTATTCCTTGTGTAGTAAGTAAGAATAAAGGCAACATATTTGTAGAAGAGAGTTGCTAACACTCACTGTGATTTTGCATTCAACTTGTTAGATCAAACATGCAAATCTAGGGCAGATAGAATGTTCAAAATTGAAACTGCTTAGAAGTGTTTTCAGGTCTTTTGTTTGTCGAAGCAGTTACATGGTAGGACAGAATTAGTACTTAAAGCTGATGGAGTTAACTGATGATGTGTTGGTGCCCTGACAGGTCAGAGACAGGATGCTCTGCTAGTCCCCACGAAGGAACAAAGCCCTGCTCTTTTTCCTGATGTACGATCTGGCTTTGGAAGTTCTTCCCTTTTCTGGAGTGCACAGCTCCATGGAAGCAGCTGCCTAGTATCTTGTGGGTGCTGTGGGAGGTCCTGTGCAGATTCACAGACAGGCAAATTAGGGATTTGCAAGGCAGCGAATTGTGAGAGGTGCTTGTGGAATCCTTCCTTCTTCTTTAGGAATGGTACACGTATGGTTTACCTAATAATACCCCATTAAGTTCTGCACAGACCTTTCCTTTTCTCCAAACTCCACTCCTGTGCTGTGGCATTGTTCGTGTCCCACAGCAGTTCATTTTATGTCTGGGGTTTGCATGGCTGCAACTGCAGTGCAGATGGAAGGGAGGTGATGAGGGGTGAGATGTGCAGCAGGGCCTCCCTGTGCAGCTGTGTCCGGACTGCTCTCCTGTTCCCTGGCTCCCAGGAGTGTCAGGCAGCAGGACAGCTCTTCCCAGTGAGCTGCCTGTGAGGGCGTGCAGGCAGCATACACTCTGGCTAAAGAAAAGCAGCTCAGGTTCTCAGCTCTGCCTTCAGCACAGCCCATATAACACAAAGGGCAGGCATAGCCTGAGCAGCCCCATCTGACAGCTCCTTCCTCCTTGCAGGGGCTTCCCTTTGAAGAAGTGCATTGTGGTGAAGCACCTTGGACGGGAGGAGTCAGCGGACGGGGCATGCAGCCAGTCTCCTCCTCTCAAAAGGCTGTGCCAGGATGTGCAGGTATGCTCTCAGGAGGCTGGGAATTGAGGGAGGGTATTTTTTATTATTCTTTTTCCCCCCAGCAAATTCAGTGTGAAACCACTGCTGTGCTTCTCTCATTGCTTCTGTTTTCTGACTCCTGTTCCTGCTTTCTCCCCTGCTTGCTGTTGCTGCTTTGTGAGTGATACAAAGAAGGGTTCTTTTGTCTTTCCCAGATCCCCTCCTGCTGCTTCCTTTAACACCATCACTAGCTGCCAACCCACAGGGCTCCTGATTGCACAGCAGGGTACAGCTTCCACAGGCTGGAAGCTCTCAGGATAAGGACAAGATATTTGCTTCTCTCTGACCACTGAAGGGTTCTTCCTTTCCAATCATATATGTCTCCCATTTTGTGCAGGGAGCAATGTCTTTCCTGTGCTATAGCTGTAGCAGTGGAAACAGAAGAGAGAAACAGAAGGTATGTTCTTGTGCCTGGCTTCAGGCCCCAACATAACAATCACAGAAACACTGGGAATAGTGCAGTCCCTGCATATCTGGCACAAGAACTGCATCAGCTGCTGGGGCTGTCCCTTGTAAATGAAACCAGTTGGGAGGATGTGGGCCAGAAACAATGGGGTAAGATGGGGTGGAAGCAGGAGAAGGTGTCAGGGAGTCATGGCTTCCTACTAAGCTCCTGAGGCTGTGCACAATCCTGCTGCACAGTGCAGCCAAGTGCTGCCTTTGCCTTGATGGAAGCTTCTGTCACCACCCAACACTAACAGCACACTCTGTATCTTCTGTCCCTAAATGTCGGCCAGTTAATTCACATCAGTGCATGGAGCCATCCCCAGGTGCTGGGGTACGGCCTGGGCAGGTAGCTGCTTGCCCAGCAAAGGGTTGTGTTTTGGGGTTGTGTTTGACAGAGTCTTGGGCTCTGCTTTCAGGAGGATGGTTGGTGCACGTCTCTGGCAGTAGATTGTGTCTTTGAGTTACCTTTGTTTGTTCAGCTGTGTTGATGATACTGGGATGCTGTGCAGCGTTTGCCAGCCTGGCCATGTTACATTGAGCTCATTTGCCTGTCTCTTACGTGCCGTGGGGAGCTGCAAGGAGTGTGAAAAGTGGAGTTGGGCAGCATTTCTGTGCTGCGTTTCCTGGATGAGATGCTATGGTGAAGCCTATCCCTATTCTGACTGCTGGGGATGTGAGGTTATTGAACAGCCATCCAGGCAGAGATGGAGTGGGGCTGCCTTTTACCCTTTGGTTCTTGTTTGGACACATTATTAGGGGTCACTTTCCCCTTTGAGTGCATTTTTATTGCTCTGTTGGCTTTTGTTGGGCGGTCAGTGCACTGTGTCCTGCTCTGTGCTGTTGTACTCAACTGGCTGAGGCCCCTAGAGAAGGCAAACTGGGCCACGGTTGTGCTCAGAGAGCACCTCCTGGCCTGGGCTCCGGATCAGAACAGTCTCCAGCCTGCCAGATCAGCATGCAACTCTTTGCCTGCAAAGCCTTATGTGGATCCTCCTCTTCTCAACTTTCACACCCTCTTTGTGGATTTTTAACAGGAAAAAAAGTCTGAGAGCTCACAGAGACTCCATCCCAAGGTATTTACGTGCAGTGCTGTCTTTCTCTTCTTGGCACTTCCCTCTTGTTCCCCCCTTCATCCCTTTCTAACCACACTGAATCTGCACGGCCACGCGTGTCCTGCTAACTGCGTGACCAGCAGCTGCATGTTAGCAATAGGTGCCACCCTCTGCTTGGCTGCAGACACTGAGTGTGCAGCCCTTTGCCCAGATGCACAAGGGCAGCAAGTGTGGCTTGGGATCCTGCAGTGGCTGTGATACAATCAGAGTGTGAGGAGGTGTGTGTGTGTGCTGGGACTGCCTGGCTGCCTTCTGCTTCCTCTTCACAAAGGGGATGTCCAGCCCTTTCTGTTCTGGTGGAAACAGACTGGCTTCTGTGAAAACACCTGGATGCATGTGAGTATGTTTGCAAGGTGAAACTCAGAACCAGTAGGACTTGCTGCCAGCATCAGGATGACGTTTCACCTCTACAGGCAGTTCTCACAATGTGCTTCCCATCATCACGGGCCGGCAGGAACCACGGGCAGCTCCCCAGGCACAGTGGTGTGCAGGGCCAGGAAGCCTGCAGCCCCACAGCCCAGCCCAGCTCCAGGGCTTTGCTTGCCTGACCAAGGAGCTGCAGTTACAGGGTTTGTGTGAATTGAACACAGGCCACCCAGCACATGTCCTCTGCTAGAGCACTAGGAGAGCTGGGGTTTGCACACTTGAATGGGCTCTTATTAGTCAGCATCACTGTGTGACTTTTTGAGATTCAGATGTTCTCTGGTACCTTGGCATCAGCTGCCCCATGGCCTTGCTGCCTACCCAGGTGGGATGTCCGGTGATGGGCAGGTGCGTGCGTGCTAGCTCCCATCCTAGCTATATCAAGCTCTCAGATGTCCCTGGATCAGGGTGTTCAGCTCTCAGAGACTGCAGGCACCTCTATCACTGCTGTGCCTCATAGCTCCAGGTCTCTTTCCTTTCTAACCCGGTAGAGAAACTGTGTAGGACAGAGGCAGGATGCCCTGTTGTGTGCACTGGTCTGGGTGCTGCCAAGCAGGCCTGGCCTTGGGGGCTGTGTGCCATGCACAGGTCTGAGCTGCTCCATGAGACAGAGGAAGTTTGGTGCTAAAATTTAGTGATCCGTGGAGGAGAGATGCCAGAAGGCAACAGATAGGCTGGTACAAGCTGAGTATGGATGTGTCCCATGTGGTGCCTTGCTGAGAGCTTGCTGATGTACCACACTTATGGAAATTCCCTGCTAAGTAAATCCAGGTGCCGTGGGGTTCTGTGAGAGCTTTCAAAATGGGCTCAGCTGTGCAGTGCTGTCAGTGAAGGGGCAGAGGGGCTGGTGTTCCTGCACCACGTACCGGAGCGGTGGAATCCCAGCGCCTCCAAATGGTCTATGCACATCTCAGGGCTGCAGTGCATCACTGCCACCCCGTGGCTACTCTGCACAGGGGTGCTCCAGCTGAGGGAATTCTGGGGTACATCTGCTTCCTTTGGGCTGCTCTGTATAGCCTGCAGCCGTGAGCTGTTGGGATCCAGTGCATGGAGCAGGTTCCCTGTGTTGGTGAGTGCCAGGAGCAGGCAGCTGCTGTGTCTGCTCAGCCACAGAGTTCCAGCAGAACCACAAGATCCCTGTGCTGATCTTTCCATCCTGCTTTGCTGAAGTGACATCTCACTGTTTGAGTCTCTACCTCTTGGACCAAAGGCACTTTCCATTTCTGTTTGCTAACAAGAAATTCTTGTACGAGTGACTGCTAGAATGGGGTGACATCCTGAGGACACTGTACAAGCTACGCTACACAGTGGGCCCTTGTTCTTTCAGCTGATGTGCCCCTGGTGAACCCTCCACGTGCTGCAAGACTGGGGATCAGTGTGCCTGGCTTTGTGGAGATGGGGGCAGTGGAGGTCTGCTCTCAGTCTGAGGAGCTCAGCTGTCCCCAGGCTCCTCCAAGGAGTGGAGAGAAGGTTGGGTGGAACTGGGTCTTGCACTGAGATGTCCATTCCAGAGATGGTGCCAGCCAGCACAGCTCTCAGAGTGACCTCAGCCCCCATGACAGCCTAACTTATGGGTGCTGGTAGCCCTGTCATAGCCTTGGCACCCTTCATGGGCAGTCAGTGCTGGGTGGTTCAGCACCGGAGGAGCCACTTCTCATCAAGATAGTTGTCTTAAAATCTGGGTATAACAGATTTTCGGGTCTGCAGAGACAAGAAGACTGATGTGTTCCTTTGGTCTTGTGACTCCCATGACAACAAGATCCTGCAAGGTGGCTGGGACTGGAGGATGTGTGGCTGTGACAAGGCTCCTGGCTTGTTTCTTTGCAGCTCAGTGGCAGCCCGTAGAGCCAGGAGGGATCCTGTTTTCTATGAAAGTGTAGAGCAGCCACAGCTGCTCCTGAGGGGGGTTTTGTTGGTTTGGAAAATCTACTTCAGATCTTGCAGGAACTTCTTGACTGGGAAGTTGCAGCTCTGATGCATAATTTGCAGTTCTGGGCAGAAGCTGTGCCATGAATTCCTGCCTGGATAGGCCAAAAGGGGTGACAAGGTTGGGGCTGCAACCACTTGTCCCCTCTCTGTGCCTTTGTGGGGGGCTTGTTCCTAGTCTTGTGCTTTTCTCAGATCCCCTGGGATCCACACGTGGATGTGTGGTGGCAAGATCTAATGAACGGTGCCAGCACGGAGTGTGAGCCTGAGTGGTGCGACTCAGAGGATGAACTCTTCATCCTCTACACAAGTGGCTCAACTGGGAAACCCAAGGTACGTGTCCTATATAGCTTGCTGCCCTGTGGGGATGGGCTGAGCCACAGCAACCCCCCAATGATGGGGTGAGGGAGGTCCTGCCGCCTTGGTGGAGGGGCTGTGTTTGTCATTGTGCTCAGCTGCTGTGTAATGTCAGTGAAACAGTGATGCTCTGCTTGGCTTGGGAGCTGAGGGCCTTGGTGGGAACATGACCTGATGGTTCTGTGCCTTCTCTTTTCAGGGTGTGCTGCATACGGTGGGTGGATACATGCTTTATGCTGCCACTACATTTAAGTATGTCTTCGATTACCAGCCTGAGGACATCTACTGGTGCACAGCTGACATTGGATGGATAACAGGCCATTCCTACATCACATATGGACCCTTGGCAAATGGGGCAACTAGCATATTAGTAAGTGCTGGATGGCCATTGGGTGCCTGTCCTCTAAGAAGTTATGCATGGTGGTGTTTGCTCTGCGAGGAGAATGTTAAGATTTGCTTTTCTCCCTTGTATGAAGCCCTTTGTACCATCCATGCTATGCTGTAGCATGCTGTGGTCTGTGAGGAAGGATGGTATTCCCCAAAGAGGACATGGGTTACTCCTTAGTGGCAGAGAGGATGGTTAGGCTGTATGTATGACTTCCAGGTAATTTGTTTCTCAGATGCTCACATTTCTTTCTCTTAGAAGTGCCAGCCTTGTGTAAACAGCCATCAGGACAACTACAAGCTAATGTGAAAGCTGGATTGGGAGCCAGGGAGTAAAGCTGTTGCTGCTGGCACTAATTTGACAACCTGCATTTAATTCCTGTTTCTCCCTTGTCAGTATATGGCTGTAACTTGTATACACATCAGGAACCAAAGGCTTGGGTCCAAGATTCCCATGTGGAAGAGCAAACAGGAAAATATGTCATGCTGGGAGAATCCTTTTTAGGGTTCTTAGTGCTGTTGGCTGTGGGTCTGTCACTGTGTTTGGACCGATCACCCTACGCCACATGGACAGTCATTTGGGTTGGTGGGACTGCATCACTGTGATAGCCACCCAAGTGTCCTCCCTGCTAGGATGTTTTAGGGGACATTTGCTAGGACAGTTGAGGTGAGAGGGTGCAAAATCCGTCCTGAGGAAGAAGTAAGAAGGGTCCTGAACTGGTTTCACTGCGTGGTGCCCCTGGCATGCCTCTAAGAACACACAGGGGTACAGCTGCTCTCAGCTTCTCTTGCTTGAGGAAGGGCTGCAGGTCGTTGTGGGGAGATGGCAGTGAGGAACAGCTGCATCACTGCCCTGTCTCCCACTCAGTTTGAAGGTATCCCCACCTACCCGGACGCTGAGCGAATGTGGAGTATCATTGACAAGTACAAGGTGACCAAGTTCTACACGGCACCCACAGCCATCCGGCTGCTGATGAAGAGTGGGGAGGAGCCCGTCAAAAAGTGAGTTAGTCCCCAGGAACACCGGGGTCCCTGGCACCAGCACAGCTTCCTCTCTGAGCAGCAGTATTTCACCATATTGTCTGAACAAAACTGGATCTTTGGCCTTCAACACAGCAATTTGCACCCCTTCACTATCTCCATTGTGGCACCCCAGAGCAGGTCCTTAATTTCACTGTGAGCTGCAGCTAAGCTTTGAGACTGCAGGTTCTCCCCTGCTACCCCACCCAGAGCTCACAGAAGTGTGTTGGGCAGAGGGCTTCTCTGTGCTGCAGCTTGGCCCAAAGAAGGGAAGGAGCAGAGCCAAGTGGGAGCTCAAGCAGGAGGCAACAAAACCACAGGGCTTTCCCTTCTTCCTTCCCCCATGGCAGAGAGCTGAGAAGGGACTGAATCATTGAAACACCAAATATATTTGAGAGGCCTGGGGATTCCTGCAGGCTCTGCAGTACCACAGGCTCACAGCTGCTTTTCTTTGCGGCCTGCTGAGCCCCCGTGAGCCCCCTCCTTTCTGCAGGCACAGCCGGAAGTCTCTGAAGGTGCTGGGGACCGTTGGGGAGCCCATCAACCCTGAAGCCTGGTTGTGGTTCTACCGTGTGGTGGGAGAGGAGAGGTGTCCCATCGTGGACACGTTCTGGCAGACAGAGACGGTGAGTCCTCACCTGGGTGTCTCTGGGACTTCTCCCAGCAGAATGTGCTCCCAGCAGGCAGTGTGGGTGTCTGTGCAGGTTTCCCCTAATGTTTCTTTGGTTCTACAGGGACTAGTTGTTCTCCTTGTCTAGGAGCTTTTCCCAGCATCTCATGTAGCTTGCAAGTGTTGTTTCCCCTTCTCTTCCATGGCCTCAAACAGGCTACATGGGGAGACCTTCTCAGAAGGGTTCCTGACAAGGTCTGCTGCTCTGAACGCTGCGCTCACTCTTTATCATCTCCAGCAGCTACAAAGCTTTGTACCCAAACAGACTCTCTTTCCTCTTCCCCACAGGCTGGCATCATCTAACCTCATTCCTTTTGCCTCTCTTCTCAGGGTGGCCACATGCTTACGCCTCTCCCTGCTGCCACCCCCATGAAACCAGGCTCTGCTGTGAGTATCGCTGTTGCCCTGACAGACAGGGCTCCCCACCCCTCTAGTTTGCAAAGTTTGAATGCCTGGGCTCATCTTTCTGTCCTCTTGCTGTCTGGTCCCCATGACAGACGTTCCCCTTCTTTGGTGTGGTCCCTGCCATCATGAACGAGTCGGGGGAAGAGCTGGAAGGAGAAGCAGAAGGCTACTTGGTAAAGAGGGGCTGATCTTCCTCACCATACCCTTGTCTGTTCCCCACAAGCTCCAAGATGTTCTGGGTAGTGTATGCACATCTCTATTTACACTGGATCCCTTGGGTGGTAGGAGCTCCCTTTACTCCTGTAACTCACTGTGAATTTTGTGCCATGAACAAGCTGGTTAAATGATCCATAAACGCACTTGTATGCATGAGCATGGCAGGAGGGAGTGGAGAGGCTTTCTCAGTAGCACAAGGCAGTAGCTATCTGAGTGCCATCTCTTATGGCCACTTCTTCAGCATCTCTATCATTGCACAGCTCTTTTAACTAGCATCAGGCTGCTTGGTTAAGAGTTGACCACTGACTCAGGTCTGCATTTTTCACTGTAGGTATTTAAGCAGCCCTGGCCAGGAATAATGCGCACACTGTATGGAAACCACCAGCGTTTTGAAACCACGTACTTCAAGAAGTTCCCTGGGTACTACGTGACAGGTGATGGTAAGGCTGTCTGGGCAGCGTGTGGGTGCAGAGGCCTGGGGATAGCAATTAAAATCTTGCAATGTCCTGGCCTCAGGATTCCTTATCAGTTGCTTTAAGAGCTGGCACTGCTTCCTCATGTTGTCATTTCTGGCTATTTTTAGGTTGCAGGAGAGATAAAGATGGTTATTACTGGATCACAGGGCGAATTGATGACATGCTGAATGTTTCTGGTAAGAACAACTTTTGTCTTCAGTGGGAGCCACTGTGCTTCCTGATGCTAGTTAAAAGAGCCTCTTTGCTTTTATGGGCAGCATTTCCCCATGTGTGAGACTGCCCAGCAGCCTGTCCTCTAGATGGATCTAATTGCTGGGTCAGGTTTGTTTCCAAATCAGACATGCCTGTGACTTTGTGGTTTTCTGTGGCAGCAGTCCCAGAACATCAGAGTGTGAGTGCAGGCAGTATACAAAAGTGAGTTGTGCCCCAGCCTTGTGTTGGGAAGCTCTGTTTCATTGCACAGCAGTGACCTGGAGCAGCGCAGGTCCAGCCTGTTCCTCCTCAGCTGACCTTGTGGGCAGCTCTCCTTTTACCAAATCCAACTCCTTCTCAGCCTGTAATATGTTTAATCCTGTGTCTGTGAACAATTCACAGACCTGTTAAAGAAGGAAGCCTAAAGATGGGAAGGAGAACAGACAGAGATGGTAGCCTCACCATGCAGCCTGAGCTCATGTGAGTGATGCCTGGCAGCCCACACCACTGCAAACTGGTTTGAGAAAACAGCTGGAGAGAGAAGCAAGTGAAACCAGTCCTCTCAAACATGCAGCTCAGGGCGTTTTACACTTGCACACCTCTTCTTCCTAGTTGCTGTGGGGGACTGCAGGCCTCCATGCAGCTCTGCAGTGCGCTGCCTCTCTGTTCCCAGGCCACTTGCTGAGCACTGCAGAGGTGGAGTCAGCTCTGCTCGAGCATGGAGCCATCTCTGAGGCCGCTGTGGTCAGCCACCCACACCCCCTGAAAGGCGAATGCCTCTACTGCTTCGTGACGCTGAAAGATGGCCATGAATTCACCAAGAACATGATAGATGAGCTGAAGAAACAAGGTAGTAACAGCCAAACTGCTTGGAGGCTGTGTTGCAGAGAGAAGGGCAGTGATGGGCAGGGAGTGGAGGGGTTAAGGGCTTGGGTGCTTAAATGAGGGTGCATGTAGTCTGGGGAATGCAGCATGGACAACTGCATCAAGGTGCCCCCTCTGATTACAGAGCACGGCTGGCAAAGACTAAAATTAGTTCTCCTGGCCTTTGGCTGCTCGTGTGATGCCATCTCTACCTCCTGGGAGCTGGCAACCACAGGGAGAATTTGGGTAGCTTTTGTTTGCATGGAGGGCATGGTTCCTGTGGCTCTCCCTGTTTGATTTCTGAACTATTTGGTTACTTTGGGAGGCAGAAGGGAACATTTGCAAACCCATCTCCTGCAGCCAGAGAGCACTGGCAGAGCAGGGACTGACCTGCCATGGGACTTTCTTCTCTGCAGGAACACATTAGGAAGAATCAATCCTAGCTCTGTCAAAACGGTAACAGTGATTGATGCAGCAGTTATTGAGGTCTCTTGGAAATGGAGAGAATGAGAAGTGGAGTGCAGCTGCCTTTGGGAAGATGTGCTGAGCCCTGTGCTCTGTGAGCACCAGGCTGCCCTGGGAGCTGGGCTCTGCATGCCTGATCTCAGTAGTCCTGCCAGAAAAAAATAGATGCAAGATCTTCTTGTACCTATAATGAAGATTTGTTTTGTTGTTTTTTTTTTTGTTTTGCAGTCAGGGAAAAAATCGGACCGATAGCAACGCCTGATTACATCCAGTATGCACCCAGCCTGCCCAAAACCCGATCAGGTAAGGCACCCAACTAATGTGCTGGGGAGGATCAATCAGTTCCTACCAGTGGAAAGGAATTAACTATCCCTGAAATGTTTGTCAGGGAACAGCTGAATCCGTGGTGGGAGACCCTAGGGCATATATGGGATGCTGTAGGTCTGGGCACTGACTCCTGTTAAGGATGCTGAAGAGATCCTAAGTCCTGCTTTCCTTTTTATGGTTGTCCTTACAGGAAAGATCACCAGGCGGATACTAAGGAAGATTGCTCAAAATGACAGAGATCTGGGGGACATCTCCACCTTGGTAAACCCGGGCATTATAAACCAGCTTTTCAACAACAGATGCAACACCAAACTGTAGCAGCATCACCTCTCCCTGCTGAACAGAACTGTAGCAGCAGTGTCCCAATGAGCAGGTCCCTCGAGTAACTACTGTCTGCCCTGGGAAAGAAACCTTCACCTGTTGAAATTGAATGTACAAATGTTAAGAGACGAAGGAAGGCTGACCCTGGAGAGGCTGTGTCTTGCCAGTGTGTTCATGCCTTGGAGGAGCCTGCATGTCGCATCAGAGATGAGTATCATGCATCTGAGGTTTGGCCTCATTTACACAGGGACTTGTGACTTGTGCTCCTCTGTTTCCATCACCTCGATCTTGATTTTTATTTGTTTTCTCTTGGGGGGGTGTTGATTAACTTTATGTAGTTGAGGGGTCCTGGTGTCCTTCCCTTAGTGTGAAGGAGCTGGGAGCAGGTTGTAGGGGAAGTGGTACTGGAGTTACTTAGTGCAGGCAGGCAAGGGAGGCTCACTTGCCACTGTCCACATGCTGAGTAAGCTTCCTTTTCTACTCAGAGCTATGGGAAAACTTAAAAGCACTCTCACATCATAAGCACAACTGAATTTTAGCATCCACTGTTTTCTAGCTTAGGTCCCATACCTGAAAGGGAACAAGGCAAGGTTTGGGAGCTCTGTGTTTTAGCTGGATTTTTTAGAGCTCTTTGGTACCAGGTTCTGCTGTTGCTACCCATGTAGTGCCAGCTGGTGCATGTTTCCCAGCGTGGGGTCCTTTGCTGGCTGTGGCCATGGTCTGGGTGCTTGCAACCCAGCTTACATGGGCTCATCCTCACAGAGGCAGCACAGCCAAATGTTCCTTTTGAGGGCTGGGTCAGGTGTGTGCTGCTGGTACCAAATGAAGCAGGGCCAGAGCACTGCAGAGGCACCTTTCCCACTGCCAACCAACCAAATGTGGTGTTACTTCTGCTTAAATCTGGCATGACTTGATGATGATGAGAGAAAACAGTAACTCCAGCCCAAGCCTGAACACCAGGACGGTACTACCAAAGCCAATGTTTCCTCATCAAGTTGATTACACTGAACATCAGCCCTGGATTGAGCTGGGAAAGATACCTCCTTGTAATGTCTGTATTGAAGTCACACCTGAGCCATTTGATTTCTATACTTAAACCAAAGGAGTAATGAGCTTTAAATCTTGTTGCAACAGGTTTTACCTTGAAATTGAGCTGGTGTTTGGCTGGTTGGGGAGGAGGTGGTAACTCTTCCAAAGCTCAGGGCAGCTGTTGTTGCAGGTGCTCTGCAGAGCTGCTGCCCAAGTCTCATTTCTTGCCTGCTGCTCTCACCAGCATGGTATCTGTCTGTGACGTGTAACCTCAGTCGTGCCTGTGTCCCACGTGCCACCCACTGCTCCCTTCCGCAGGACTGTGCCACTTTGACATGAGTTCCTACATCTGCTCTCCTCCTCCGTTACTACTGTTGTGTAATTTTGGCTGGAGACAGCTAGAACTCTATGCAAAATGGAATTAAAAAATCAAGAAAACAAAACAGAAACGGGTTTAGAGCGTGTGCAGGAGTAAGTGCATTGTAAATGTTTGTCTGGTGTAGAGTCCAAGGGGAGACCCCTGTGCCATAGCCAGGATTTGTTCTGGACCCACAAGTGTTGCAGGACAGACACTCATCCCTGCGCTGGGGTTGAGCACTGAGGATGCTTATGTGGCTGCAGTGGTGTCAGGTGATGTTTATCTCTTTTCCCAAGGCTGTGGTTCAGTTTGTGCTGCCCCTACACTGGGCAGAGGGCAGAAACTCCAGGGCCACAGCCTGTGCTTTATTTTTTAACTGGTCTGCAGCCAACATAATTCCACCAAGGTGTATGGAAAGCACCAGACTGCATGACACCCACGTGTCATCAACGTGCAGGATGGATTCAGGAGCAGTACCAGGGAGAAAACAGCATGTGCTGCCTCCAGCAGCTCAGAGCCCTGCTCCAGTGCTGCTCATCTCTTGCTCCTCATGGCAGCAGCTAACCTCTCTGCTCACTGCTCCAGCAAAATGCGCACCCAAGGACTAAGATCAAACTGTTTCCTCCTGGAGTCCATCATGCCTCACACCTGCAGCTCAGCATTGGCTGCTCATGCTGGGCTGCAGCACAGGACACATCTCCAATGCTGCTGCACAGACTTAACTGAACAGAGGAGAAGCTGCCAGGTTGACCGAGTTACATGAAATGTCCATGCACAGATGTGCAGCTGCCCAAAAGCCATGCCTGGACCAGCTGAGCTTGGAGGGGAGGAGGACACTGATGGGCTGCAGTGAGCTCTCAGCTGCCACCACAGCTTGTCAGATCAAATTTGGCTTTGCAGGGACCAAGTTGAGCAGAGCCAGCTCCCCGGGTGTCAAAGCAGTGAGCAAGCGTGGAAAGGAGGCTGTGACCCCAGCTCTGACTACAGGACGGAGTTCGAGCAGAGCCCAGAGCAGCCAGCAGCCCTGATGGCTTCACCTGAAGCTGGGGACAGAGTTCAGCAAAGGGCATACCCCCACAGCTTGCACTCAGCCTGGCTTGCAAAACACCCATCATGCTACCCCAGCTCCAGGTACAGTTTAAGATACGTGTCCCTCTTTGCACAGCTATTCTCAGACAAAACTGACCCCAGAGCCTTGTTTAGATTCAGCATGTTTTAATCTCTGGTGGGGGTAATCAGCCTCCCCAACTGAACACCAGCCACAGATTGTGGAAATCAGCTGGCAGATCAATGCTTGATTGAGGCACCTGGACCGCAGGCTGTAGGCACAGCCAGCAGGGACATCAGGAACACAGGCATGGAGCCTCGCTGCAGTCACTGAGCAGCAGAGCTCAGGCTGCCTGGGTGCTTCACACCAGGAAGGGGCACTTTGTGTCACACCTGGAGTTGCTCAGCTGAGCAGGGCTGGAGTGGAACAGGGGTGCACTGCAGACATGAGCCCATGGGCAGGAGCACCCACTGCTCTGTTCCCATTAATTCAGGAAACCTGGGGGAGATGCATCTTGTCATCCCTCAGTGCTGGTCCCACAGTGAAGCCAAGAGATCGCATGGACAGTGATAGAGGTTTGGGGAAGCTACAGCACGGCAGCTGTCCACGTGCATAGGAGCATAACAAAACTGGGATTGGCACTGAGCAGGGTCACCTCCAGCTCTGCAGCAGCCTCCAAACCAGTGCAAACCCCTTGGCTGTCTCCAGCCTGTCCAACCTTGCCAGGCACACCCTGAGGGAAGCAGTCCCATGACAGCCCAGCCCTGTGGGCACTGCACGAGGAGCTCACACCAGGTAGGGGGTGTCCAGCACTGCCACCCCGGCTGCCACCCCACCATCTGCATGTTCCACTGCCTTCGTCCGCAGCAGGTGCCCGGCTGCCTCGTTCAGCACCAGCTCTGTGCCCTGCCTGCAAAGAGAAGGGAGCAGGGAAGCATAGTGGAACAGAAAGCCCAAAGCATTTCTTCCATCTGCAACAATCTGAGTCGTGGCCCCTGCTGGTGATGCTGCCCTTCTTTGACTGGTGGCTGGAATGCTCTGCACGGGAGCAGTGCTGGGCTGTGAGTGCTGCCAGAGTGCAATTGCTTCTAAAAGTTGTAGGAGGGCTTCAATGTATAAGCTGTGGAAGTGTTTCCGTGGATCCTCTATGGAGGGCTTTAAACAGAAGCAGCAGCTACTCAGAGCTGAACATCACCACCTCCACCTTCAGGTCTTTCTGAGTGTGGCTGTGTTGGTGCTGGGATGCTCCAACTCCATGTAGCTGTCACACCACTAACCACCAGTCTGGAAAGCTGCTGCTGGGCACATATCCCACCCAATGCCATCTGTCCCTATCCCTCCATCCTGGAACACCTGCCCTGCTGCTGTGATGTTCCCCTGAGACAGGAGCAGGGGCAGGAACCACCCCACACTGCACAATGCTCACCTGACATAGACACCGAAAATACCAAGCTCTGAGATGCACTTGGAGGCTTTTAGGGGACTGCGTGCCCTCAACAAGTAATTCACTGATGGCTGCGGCTCAATCTTGTCCATCAGGATGTAGGAGGTTCTCTCAGGGCTGTCTTTGATCCTCTGCAAGACCTGCTTGAGCTCCTCACCATACAGGTTGTTCCCTGAGGGTGGAACACATGGGTCAGGTGCTTGTTCTGCCCTGTCAGCACTGGGACCTGGAGCTCAGCAGGAGCAGTGCTCCCTCACCACTGTGATTCATCCCCATAGGCACAAAGTCACTCCACTCCACCCTGCCTCTCACCCCTCCAGCCAGGACCAGGAGACATCACAGTGATCCTGGACACGACAGTGTGAACCACACCAAAACCCAGGGGCACCCGCTCCACTTCATACCTCCTCCTTCTCGCTGTGGTTTCAGCACAAACCGCTCAGGGTTGGCGATAGCTGTGGCAGCAATCTGGTCACCCTCTTCACCCTGGAAGACAGACAGCAAAGCAAAGCACCAGTGAGGAGCAGGAGCTCCTCCAGATACCTCTCTGAGCATGACTACCAGGGGCCCGAGGCCAGCAAAACACAATGAAGTTTCTGAACCATGGAATTACATCATGCAGGCCAAGCGTGTGTCTCGTCTTCACCCTCATTCTGATCCCACTCACCACATCCAGCGAGTACAGCCCAGCAAATGTTGCTCTGATGCGTTTGACAGCCTCGGCGTTGCCAGGGAGCAGCTTCTCCAGTGTCCCTGGGCAGCTCAGCTCTTGCTGCACCTTCTTGGTGCCAGCCAGCTGTGTGGCAATGTCGGGGCACTTCACTGCCCGTGACCTCTCCAGCAGCAGCCGTGCCTCCCAGTTCTAAGACAGAGGGAGAGCAATCAGCCCCTCAGCACAGCCAGGCTTCCACCTCTTGTTTCTGCTCAGCCCTTCATGTGAGATCCCTGTTCTGCCTGCAAGAGCTGCTCTGTATTGTTCTCACCTGCTACTACCAGTCCTAATGCACAGCTGAGGGCACAAAAAGGTTTGTAGTTCAAGCCTTTAAGTAGGTGCTAATCTGCATTAACCTGCATTGCTCAGCAGCGTCTCAGTGCTTCAGACAGGAGGTGCCCACAGGAGTGGTGGCTGCAGAAGGAAGTCACCCCCTTTCCTTACTACAGGAGCACCACATGAGCAGTGGGGACAAGCAGCATCCCAACACCAGCCAGGACAGGACCGTGGGGTGCTCCAAACCTCTGCCACATCTTCTAGGAGCAAGCAGTGGGTGCTGACCTGCTGATCGTAGTTGCTCGGCACGTAGCCCTCTCTGTAGTACACCACTGCTACCTCCTGGCCGTCCCTGGAACAGAAAGCAGCAGCCATCAGAAACAGCAGCTCCTTTGCCCAAAGCCCAGCACGTAGGGGCTGACAGGCCCACAGGCAGCGTGTGATGGGGTTTGCCCTTTCTGCTTTGCCTCCCGAGCAGCTGGGATATGGGAAGCCCTGCCCTAAGCACAGTCTCCATAAGTCAGGCACGCAGCCCAGGGGAAGGATGCTCCAGAGGAAGCACTGCAATGCTTTTCCCTTAACCGCCCGGCGCTGACAACTGTATTCACTAATTAAAAGTGGCGGAGGCCCCAAAGGTCAGAGCATGGAAAAAATCTGCCTGACAACAGAAAAAACACTGGCATGCAACCACAGCTTCCTTTGGGCTCGTGCAGCTCCGAGCACGTTAGCCTGGGGATAGGACTAACGTCACACTTGGCATCAGCTGCCTGCGTGGGTGAGATGTGGAGTGTGCTCAGTGCCAATGCTTCACTGACACGCTGCTTCCTCCTCCAGCACGGGTAACACAGACCCAGGCAGAGCATCACGTGAAGGGTCAACAGGAAATGTATTGGTGCAAACTTCAGAGACAGCCTGGGTGTGCTGCAGATGTGCACGGAGGAAGAAAGGGCCCCGTAGAGCTTAGAGGATGTGATCTGGGGGAGCATCAGCTGCAAAAGGCTGATGTGCGCATGCAAAATCCCATCACAGTGAGAACACAATCACATAATCCCTAAGGGAAGCAGCAGCAGCCTAGGGCACAGAAGAGACTTGCATTCTCAGAAAGCTATTATTTAGACTCAAAAGCATCCCACCAACTCATTGCTGTGTGCCCAGTGCAGAGCCAGAGCGCGCACCTTGCTCCTACTCACACAAAGAGCCTCCGGGAGCCATCCAGGGAGCCCTGCTCATACACGTCCCGGAACCGCCTCCTGATGACCCGAATGTTCCTGCAGGAGGAGCAGGGCGGTCACAAGATGCACACACAGCTCATAGAACAGCCCCATTTCCAGCACCCAGCCCATAATGCTGCAGAAGCAGAATGTGCTGAACACCCCGCCTTCTTTTCACTTCCGAAAGCTTTTCTTAAGAGAAGCCATGTCCATTCTGCTCTGTCACCCTGCAGGACAGGCTCATTGCTGGCTTTCCAGCCTGTGGCTGCAGACACTTTGCTTCCTGGGGAACCTCCTCCCTTCAGTTCTATCGTCCCTCCCCACACAGTGGCACTGTGGCCCTGCAGAGCTCATGGTGGGGCCATGGCTTTTCCCCAACCACTCTCAGCCAACAGGCCAGGAACCCAGGATATGTATTAACCTTAACCTTGCATAGGTGGCCAAATGAGAAGCAGACAGACTCTGCTTTACCTGTCCCACAGCTCATTTTCCACACATCGCTGATCAAAAATATTCCTTTGGGACTCCTCCACCAGGAACATCACCACGGCACTGCAAGAGACACACGGAGCACCATGAACCCTGAGCTCTCTCACCAGGCTCAGCCACCACTGCTCTGTGATCCACAGCCTCTTGGCACAGAGAGCAGGACCTGCCCTGTGACAGCACCACGTGCTGGGCACATACACAAAGGGGAAAGGCAGGAAGAGGCTGGGCTCTATCAGGGTCATTAAACTGTCCAGGAAATACAGCTGTAAACTAAACAGATGCAGCTCCAGGAGCTGGCAGCACTCACCTCGGCGAGCCGTACAGCTCCCAGGCCTTGGCGATGCCCATGGCCAACCCAAGTGCAGGGTTATTGGGCAGCAACCTCGCCGCCTCCTCAGGCTTCCCCAGCACTCTGAGCACCCTCCTGCAGGACAAACATGGCTCCAAACCTGACCCCATGCACCACGGGTCTGTGCTGGGGCACAGGGTGGGCCGCAGCTGCTCCATACCCATGCACAGCAGCAGTGCGGGAGGCGAGGCCACCGAAGCTGGCAGCGATGGTGTTGATCTCAATCTGTTTCAGTGCTGGAGGGCTGGCTGCCCCGCAGTCAAACATGTAGTCAGAGCGGTTGATGCCTAAAAACACGGACTGAGAAGGAGGGGAGGGAGTGAGGTGGGACCCTGCATCCATAGTGTATACAAGTGATGAACAAGCAATTGCTCAGCACCCCCAACTGATGCCCAGCACCCGCGACTGATGCCCAGCCAGCCCCTAGCAAACAAAAGAGAGTGAAATGAACTCCCACTGCCTTGAAAACCCCTTCCATATGATGCCATATGGCATGGAACATCCCTTTAGCCACCCACCCACCCAGCTGCATCCTACCTGTGCCAGCCCTTCGTCCAGAACCTGCTGATGGATCCTAAAGAGCCGTGCTGTGAAATCGTCCACCTTGATGGTGCTGGAGGGACAGCAGGAGCAGGTCAGTCCAATAACCGCACTACAGAGGCACTAAGAGAATCCCTGCTGGGGATATTCCTAGTGCAGTGCATGGGGATGTGGGAGCAAAAGCAAAGGAACACGACAAAGGTCTGAAGATACAGGGAAGGGCCCATAGGCATCCCTGTGCCTGCACACACAGCTCAGGGGCTGCACCAGCTGCCTGTCCTGCTGGGTTTCCACGTGCTGCAGTGCTGAGTGCTTCACAGAACCACAGAATCATTAAGGTTGCAAAAGACCTCCAAGATCATCCACTCCAACCCCAACCCATCCCACCATGCCCACTCCCCATGTCTGTCAGTGCCATACCTCCACATTACCTGAACGCCCCCAGGGACAGTGACTGTACCAACTCCTGATTGTCCCAATGCATAACTACAGAAGTCTCCAAGCTGAACTTCCCATGACACAATGTAAGGCAACTTAAGGCTTTGGCAGCAAGCGCAGACAAGACCAAAGCAGGTTGCTACAGACAAGACTTGAGGAAGCCTCAGGCTACTCGAATTCACAGCCCCAGTGCCAGCAAAGCAAGAAGCCACAAGGCTCGAGTAATGGGGAGGCAGAGGTCACTGCAGGCAGCAATGATGGCACTGAGGGTTGTGCTGCAGTGGGCACGGTGGGCTCATGGCTGGACTAGACCATCTTTGAGGTGCTTACCAACCTTAATGACTCTCCTCAATGATTCCATGGCTCTGCATTGCACTAAACACAACCTGCAACACGTTACCTGGCCAAGGTGCGCTCCAAGAACTCCTTGTCCCTGCTGATGGCATCCACCAGCAGGTTGAAGTCCCGCTGCACAGCATACGCCTGCTCAAACAGGGCACGGGGCACGGCCGAGGGCAGCAGCGTGAAGGGCGCATAGCTCACCACCTGCAGGGGCATAGCATCAGTGTCTTGGTGTGGGGCTGTGCTGCTCTAAGGGGGGGACCAGGAGGGGCTGCACTTACCTCGGAGGCATTGGGCTCAGCATCGGTTCGCATCAGCACACCCTCCAGCAGCGCCGCATCCACCGCCACCACTGCTGCCTGCTTCAGGGCTGCCTCATCCCTCAGCACCGCGTCCCACGGCCCCGCCATGCTGCAGCACCATAAGGTCACCCACAGCCCCCTGAGCAGCCCCGGCTTTGGGGTGAGGAGCTGCAGTGCCTGCCCTGCCCCACTGCTGGTACCCAGCACCCCACAGCTCCCCATGGACACCCATGGAACCCTATAACCAGTATCCAGCCCCACGGCCTCCCTGTTACCTACAGCCCTTTTGCACCCTACAGGCACCCCACTCCCCCCCTTCGCATTCCATGTCCCTCCAGTCCCCCATTGCCACCCTGCACCCCATGGCTCACCTCACACCCTCCCTTCACCCCACAGCCCTGAGCCCCACAGCACCCCACTCCCCCCCTTGCACCCCATAACCCTACACCCCATAAGCCCCCTATAGCCGCACACACCAACCCCTACCTGCTTCCTGCGCTCCCGGGCTGCCCCGCCTTCTTGCCGGCGATAGGACAACAGTCTGGTCCTGCCCCTAAAAGCCCATCGATGGGCAGCATCTCCGGCCTATCAACGTGGAATAAAGCGGTAAAGGGGGAGGGTAGGGCTCAGAGAGCACATGCGTGCTTGGCACTGGGGTGTGGGGGGTGGTTATGGGAGCTTATGTTGGGTATAGGGCATGTTGGGTTTGAGATGCGCTGGGTGTTGGATGCATTGGGTATAGTACGGGGTGGGTGTAGACGACCTTGGGTCTGGATCTTTAAGGTCTGCTCCAACCTAAGCCGTTCTATATGATGCTATGAGCAGTGCATGCACATAACCCATATCTCTGCTACTCAGTGGGCAGGGAGAGGGCGGCTGTGAGCCGGCCGTGCTGCCGAGGTATGCAGGCATTCGATACGATACAGCTGCTGGTGTCCCCAGTGCTCGCTTCCCCTGGTACCCTGTTAAAACACAATCGCTTCATTCTGCTTTGCTGCAGTTCCGGCTGCAGGGAAACCAACTCATGGTGCTTTGGCCGATGCTGTTGTGTCTTGAGATGTTTGCATGCAGGCACTGAAACACATTGTGCAATGGAGTAGCAATGAGCCTCTGGTTCGACCCTGCGAGCAAAAAGGGATGATGTGATGTTCCACAGCTGCCAAATAGAGGCAGAACAATAGGGCTATTTATGTGGATGGAGCTCACAGGGCTCCCCAGGGAGCCCAGCCCCCTCAATGTCCCATCCTGATAGAGCAAAACAAGGCAGAGCTCCTGCACCCCGGCTTCTCCGTCATAGGAATACCAGCTTGAGCAAGGGCATGAAAGAAATCTATTGTCTGCATTGCAATGTGAAATGCTCTGCTAAGGCCAGCAATCTTAAACCCTCCACACGTGTGCCTATTGTTTGAAGTGCAGAACAATTGAGGGGTGCTCTCATGGGCTAAAGATAGCCAGGCAGCTGGTGCTGTCCTTTCCCCTGTAACTGAGAATAAAACAATGCCCGAGTATTGTCTGCATGACTGGAGCGGTGACATTGGACCCTCTGCCAAGGGAGCATCTAAAAGATCAATGAAACCTGAGTTATTTATATACGAGTAGTGTCATTTCTTCCCCCAGAGTAATTTCACTTCCTTAGCTCTTCCACCAGCCCATGGAGCAGCCATGATTTATCAAGTCATGTTTCTTCCAGGTACATTCTCAGTCCTGATAGTCATTTTGGATATTCATTTCTTGCATGCACTAGAAGCACAGTGATCGGACCCTCTTTCTACCCAAGTCTTTTGCCACATCAAGCAGCAGCAACTTCACATACGTCCCCAAAGGCTTTTTGGTGAAAAAGTGCTTTGCAGAGCATGCATTTGCTTTGGATGGAGCCTGGCAGCCCCAGTCTGACTGGTGAGATGCTGTCAGGTGGCAGTGCTGGGCTGTCACCCCCTCCTGTGAGCAGACATTCCCTCTGGATGGAAATATGCCCGAAATAGCCCTTCTGCAGATTGTCTTTATCTGAACAGCCGCCTTCACACTCCTCTCCTGTGCATTTCAGGGAGCTGATAGCGATGATATGTTAAGTGTGGAAACCTCTAGCAAACTGCCCAACACGGAGAGTAATTCTCCTTCCAGCCACTTATCAGAGACTGCTAATGGGAAGCATTCCTCCTGTGGGCTCAGGGAGCAGCAGGGGGATCACCGAGGGGTGGCTGAGCTCCCCAGCACCCCATGGATCTCTGGGCCTGCTGAGGAGCTGATCTGACTGCAAAACACTGAACAGTTGGGTGCTGGTGTTATCCCAGCCCATGGGGAGATACTTATCCAGCCTTCAGGGGCACAGCTGAGGAGCCCCATCCTCATCCATCATCTCACAGGATGCCAACATGTCAAGCAGAGAGCTACAGAAGGGAAAACAAGGGTGCCTCAATGGCTGGAGAGATGGTCCCATTGCTGAGGATGGCTGTGGAGAGCTGTGGGCTGGCCAAGCAGACTGCCAGCCTAAAGCAAATCCTATATAGCTATAGCTGTGGGCTCCTCACTGTGCCCATGGGGCTCCATGGGAGCTGCTGCCCTGCAGAGGATGCTGCTCTGCACCTGTCTGAGGCTCAGGCCTGTCCAGCAACGTGAGGATGAGCTTCCTACCACCCTGAAAACCACATCACAAAGGCCAGCTCTGAAAACACCCGAACTCACGGGAAGTGCATTTTCAGCAGCTGCCCAAAGTGACCATTCCACATTTCCCTTTCTACAGATCTGCTCGGCCTTTGATGGACCCCGCTGGAACATCTTCAAAGAGGGACAGAAACCAGGGCGAGCAGAAGGAACTGCAGAAGGAATCTCCAAAAATAAAATCTCTTTAAAGATAAGGCAGGGTGGGGGTGAGCACAGCACGGGACGGGTACGTGCCCTGAGAAGAATGTACAAGGCTTGGGCAGCTGGTAGGCCAGGGCCAAGAGCTCATCCCACTGCCGGGGCACTCATGGCAAAGGTACCAAAGGCCTTGGGCCCCTCCAGGGTGTGGGTGGAAATCTGACTCCGAGCCCTTGACAAAGCAGAAGACCACCAGGGTGACCTCAGAGGAACCCGTGGTCTACAAATGCCTGCTGCTCTTCCTGACATGGCAACGCTGCTGTCTGGGCAAGGTTTAATGCCTCTGTGACACCGTGGCCAAATGGTATCTCAGGGTTGGTGTTTCCTCGATGGTTTCCCCAAGGGAGGTGCAGTAGTCACATCATGGAGCCCAGTTCTGCATCAGCTGCTCCTGAGTCCTGACAGAGTCATGGGCTTCTGGCCATCAGCCTGGTGGGAGGCTGCCCACATGGGACACAGTGGTGGGGTTAGGGTTAGGGTTAGGTAGGGGCTTACAGACTGCTCTATCCTGATGGGCTCCATACCATCTTGTTAGTGCCAAAAGAACATGCCTACAGACTCCTCTCCATTTTAATTCACAGGGAAGACTGGTACCTTGCAAAGCCCTTACATTATATTGTGCAATCAATGAAAGCAATGCCAGTTCCTCCCCTTCACTGGGGCTCAGGGCACAGGGACAGGTCTGCAGTCCTCCTTCATCACTCCAGAGTCATTTTAAAGGGTTTGTTTGTCATTTCCGTGTCTCCAGGACATGGCCACAGGAGTGGGGAGCCAAGGGACAGTTCAGCACTGATGCTCCCCTTGCTAAGGAGGGGGATAGCAACCAGCTGTCCCCATCCAGAAACCATTCCTATCACTTCTCTGGTTAGACTCACTTCCATCATTGGAAACTACCTGCTTCCATAGTGGCAAAGTGGTTTGTACTGGAGTTCATGGTGGTGCTGTCAGGACAGGGCTGTGCTTTGGGTGGTGATTGCTGCATTGCCTGTGGAGTCTTTGGGGCCAGCATGGGTAAAATGATATGGAGGAAACTCCACAGCCCCTCTGTATTGAGGGATTTTGAATCCTTCCTAGACAGGAACCAAGCTCCCTCACTGAGGTGACTATGCTTTGGAAGCAGGGTTTGGGCATTTAGCTATGGGCAGAATCCTCCCAGAATCAGTCCCTGTTAAAACCATTGCATTTCATTTACCAGTAAAGCAAAGTTGAGACTTTTGGTGCTAAATGGGAAGGGTCTGGTGTGACCCTACTACCCCTAGGTAGTAGGAGCCAGCCCTGAGCCCTGAGCCCTGGTTCTCCACTGTTCAATGAGGAGTGACTGGACCAGCACTGAGCCAGAGGTTTGGGTGTGCTGACCCAGGGAGGCAGAAAGCAAAGCTCTCAACTCCTTGCTGCTTTGCAGAGCTGCACTGCCTGCAGGGACTGCAGTCCCTCTCTCTGCCTTTGTGCTCGCCTGACAATACAGGAGTAAAAATAACCAGGCTGCATCTGCAGGGAGATAAAAGTGAAGTTTGCCTTTTGTGTCTGTCCGGGCAGTGGGACAGCAGCACCAATGGAGCTGTGTGGACATGACACATGGGAATTTCTGACATATCTTTTCCCACTCTGACCTTGACAGACACAATAAAAAGGGGCTTTGCAGCATGCACACAGCCACTCAGTCCTATCACTAAGGTTAGTAAGAAAGAGCATGTCTGTGTGCGCGCTTCTCTTCCTCTACTAACCCTCCTCACCTCCGCAGGGTGGATGTTTCTGCAGGACGGGGGCTGACTGCAGGCACAGGGTGGGATGAACCTGAACCAAGAGCATTTTGCTATAGTTTCTGTGCTTTGCCAGCTTGCCTGGTGGTGTTGTTCCTAACAGTGTTGGCATTTTGGCGTCCTGCAGCGGGATGTTGCATGAGATGGATGTTAGAAAGCAGTGTCGTAAAAGTGCCTTTCCAAGCAGCTGTCAGCTCGGTCCTCTAGAATAAGGTCTTCCAAGGGAATCGTGCCTCCGTTCCTGCTTTTGTCATTCTGCAAGATTGCTCAGCAGCATGAACACGGGTCTTTACAGAGGCTTTGTGTAGAGCACCAAGGCTCCAGCAGGACTGGAGTAGCTTTTAGCTGGCTTTGTCAAGAAAATGGGTGCCACCACCAACATCTCGCCAAGCCCTAAAACACAAGTGTTGCTTTTGACACCAGTGTGATACAGGCTTGCACAGCAGCAGAAGGGATCGTGTTGTTACTGCAGTTATTATTTGCTAGTATTGTCGTCGCTGTCTTCTCTCACTCTCTAACATCAAGAGCATGTTTGGTGACTGATAGCAGCCCAATGATGGGTGCCTTCTCTGTGCACTGACCTCTTACCTCTTCCCTCCTTTCAGCGTTCAGGTGTCTTTCATTCTTCTTTTGCTGTTGCCAAGTCCTCCTCCAGCCAGACAAGATGTCTATGCTGGACATGAGCGAGTTTGGGGAGGCTGCTGAATACCTCCGAAAAAGCTACACAGAGCAGCTGAAGCTTCAGACGATCCCATTTGATGGTAAGCCCCAAGCTCTCGGTCATGGCTCTCAGTGGAGATGCTCCCATCCCTTCCCTGGGTCTGTTCCCTGAGACATTGCAGGTGCTGCAGAGTTACCCCCGGCACCCCAGAGAATGGGGGGATCTCAGAAGGTTTCTGAGTGTCCCTTTGGCTGAGGGTCTTCTGTGACCCTGAGGGACAGGAGGACTGGGGGAGATGGGCTGAAGGACTGGTAGTGGCAAAACCTCCTGCATCTCTATTGGAAGTGTGCAGAACTTGCTCTAAACCATCCCACTCTGCCCTGTGCTTTCTGATACATCAAACCAGGGGAATTTCACTTCTTGCCTTCCTTTTTTATTACAGTTTGCCTGCAGGCACATGGAAAACATCAGACTTCATTCATATATTTGACACAGGCAAATTAAACAGCTGCCAAACATGGAAAAGGCAAAAAAATCCTCACTCCTATCACCGAGACTGTAGGAAGGAATAATCGCTGTCCTTCCACATTACCACACTGCATTCACGCAGCATTCTTTTGACACTTTTAAATAGTTTTCTACACATCACCATATGCTTCCCTTCCCTTCCCTTCCCTTCCCTTCCCTTCCCTTCCCTTCCCTTCCCTTCCCTTCCCTTCCCTTCCCTTCCCTTCCCTTCCCTTCCCTTCCCTTCCCTTCCCTTCCCTTCCCTTCCCTTCCCTTCCCTTCCCCTCCATTCCCCTTCTTTCTCTCTCTGCTGTTCCCTTCCTTCTCTCTCTGCTCTGTCCTTTCCTTTTCTCTTCCTTTCTCGTTCCTTCTATCCTTTCCCTTCTTTTCCCTTCCTCCCCTGCCCCCTCCCCAGGGAAGAAGCGTGCTTGGATACCGGATGAGAAAGAAGCTTACATTGAAGTGGAAATCAAAGAAAGCACCGGTGGCAAAGTCACTGTGGAAACGAAAGATAAGCAAGTAAGCAAAATACCTTTCCTTTTCCAAGGGCCTGCAACTATGTGTGGAGGGGGGATATGTGTGACAGGATCACATCTGAACCTAGCCAAGCTGAGAACCCATCCCCACTTAGCACTCAGTTGTCCCCCGAGGGCTGCCCATGGCTTTGTCACTGTGCAGTGTCAGCACACTGTAGGCCAAGGACCGCCCAGCATCCCCCACCAAATGTTTCAAACCCGGGGTACCGGGCAAGGAGAGAGAAGGGGACAGGAATCAGCTCCAGCTCAGCCCATTGCAATGCTGAACCATTAGCCTTGCTAATCTTGGAGGTAAAAAGCAGAGGTAAGGAGACAGGTCTTGCTTGTTTTAGCCTGGATTTGCAGTAGATTAAGCAGTACTGGTTGGGGAACGGAGAACAGGCAAAGAACAACGAGCATTACAAATAGCTGCAAACGAGATGAATTAATATCTCCTCCTCAGTGATGCAAAGTGCATGGCAACACTGCTGCCATGCAGAGACTCTTACTGGTATAACATGGGGAAAAAGAACCAGGTGCTGACCTGGTTGTGTTTGTTACCTAGCTAGATTTCACGGCATTGAGAACTGCTTGTGCCTGCCTGACTTAACTACATCTAATTGCCTTCGGAATGTGCCAAGGCTTTGGAAAGGTTTTTATCCGAAATGGGAGGAAAATAATAATAATAATAAAAGAATTCCTCCTATGAAAGGTAACTTACTGTGGAGGGGATTTGCCAAAACCCGAAGCTGTACCTGCTGCCTCACGATCTCACTTCCAACCGAGATGGTTTCAAGAGACAAACCCCACTCTTACTCTTCCATCTATTTCCCTTCTAACCCATCTAACACCTTTCACCACCCCGTGCTTAATGCTCACCTATTAAAGGAAAAAAAATCTAGGAAAGATTTTGTTTCAGATGCATTAACAAGCCCATTTGCTAAATCCAGGCCCTTGCATCTAGATATGTAAGGTGATAGTTCCCCAAGGCTGGGATTTGAAGGATTAAATGGATCCAGCTCGAAGTGGTGGGGTATGCACTTCAGCTGTCTGCCCAAATAACCACAGACCTCTTTGATGGGACAAGGGGTGCTGAGCACTATACAGGGGCTGTGCCTGTTCCCCTGCCCTGAGGATGGCACCCCCAGGAGGGCAGAAGGACCCCATGGGGCAGAGGTGATACCTGCAGGGAAATGTCCCCATAGTGGAGCTGGGAAGATGTAGGGCTGGAGGCTGCATTGGGTCCAAGCCCAGTGCCGCCATGTCACTCTGACAGACACGGGTGGTGAAGGAGGATGAGCTGCAGCCCATGAACCCCCCCAAGTTCGACATGATCGAAGACATGGCCATGCTGACGCATCTCAACGAGGCCTCCGTGCTCTACAACCTCAAGCGCCGCTATTCCCACTGGATGATCTACGTAAGCTGCCACGGCTGGGGGGTCCCTGCCTCCCTTCCCCCCACCAAGAGGGGGTGGGCTGCCAGGGCTCCCCATCACCTCAACCACCCCCTTCCCACCCACAGACCTACTCGGGGCTCTTCTGCGTCACCATCAACCCCTACAAATGGCTGCCGGTCTACACTGCGCCCGTGGTGGCGGCCTACAAGGGGAAGCGGCGCTCTGAGGCTCCACCACACATCTACTCCATCGCTGACAACGCCTACAACGACATGCTGCGCAGTACGGGCGGGGGGCAATAGTGGTGTAAGGGGGGCACTGCTGCCAGCAATGGCGGAGGGTTGGGGGGGGCAAAATGCACTGACTGCTGCCTCCTTCCCTTGCAGACCGCGAGAACCAGTCCATGCTCATCACGTAAGTCTCTCCCCTCGCTTCCTGCCTTCATTTTCCCCCCCAGCCGCCATCTTGCTGCCCTCCATCCCACCCTAGAGGTTGTCAGTCTGTCCTACAGTGCCAGGCTCCATCTTTGCACCATGGATGGTGGCCGTGACCAGAGGGAAATGGCAGCGATGGCGGGCGGAGGGACAGCGGGCGACGTGGGAGGGTGTAGGCCAGGTTGATTTCAAGTGACATATAGATAAGGGCTATATAAAGGACTCAAAAGGACCCCAGGCTTCTGCCAGGAGCCACGGACATTTTTAGCAGCGGCCATAGCCTAATTAGGTAATGCAGGGGCTGAGGAGAGATGCTTGGCTCTGGTCCTGCGTGCTGTGCTCCCCGGCTCCCCCCTCTCTTTGTCATCTGGGATTACAATAGGGAGCAGCTATCTATAGGGATGAGCTCACCAGGCCCTTTGCAGTCGATGAGCCACCCAAGCCCCTTGCTCACCCAGCCCTATGTGGGTACAACCTGGGCAGGATCGGCCATGCCACGCCATCCTGGCCATGTCCAAGCAGCCAACAAAGTAGGGTGTGCTGAAACCAGTCAGCACTCATCCCGTACTCAATCCCAGACAGCTGAAGCCCTGGGGCAGGGCTGTGTGCCCACCAGCACAAAGCTCAGCACCGCCTCAATGTCTGCTGGCACCTCCTGACAGCCACACACAGCCCCATAGCAGAGGGGCTATGACGGCAGGCTGACATGGTGCAGGTTTTGCTCATTTCCACACCACATTTGCCCTCCCTTGAGAACGGCAGAATGATCACCCCATCACCCCATCCCTCCCTCGTGCTTCGCTTACCCTACACAGCACAACCAGTGGGGTGGCTGGGCAATGCCGGTAGGTTCGCAGGGTCTCTGTTTGAAGTGTTGCCTTTTCTTTGCCTCATATCCTTGATCTGTGTATTTCTGTTACCCTAAGCGGAGAATCTGGTGCTGGTAAGACTGTAAACACCAAGCGGGTCATTCAGTACTTTGCCATTGTCGCAGCCTTGGGCGACACACCGGGCAAGAAATTAGTAAGACCTTCTTTTGAAAGAAATTCTTGCTGTTTTCTTCCTTCCTTTTTTTTTTTTTTTTTTTCCCTTTTTCTTCTGTTTTTCTCCCTCCCCCCACCTCCCTCCTTCTTTCTCCCTTCCCCATTTCTTCTTTTTACTTTCCTTTTTTAATTCTTCTCTCAACTTTTTGCATTTGGAAACGTGTTTTGGTCTGACCCGCTCAGGGCTTGGCTTTTCCCCTGACTTTTGAACAAGCAAGGCTTGAAACTATCTTGCTCAGGGGGGGAATGGATATTTTTTTAAGCACCTGCTCACTCTGAGCATCCTGGAAGAGTCATTTCAGATGCCCTCTTTATCTTCTCTTCCTTCCTTCTTCAACACCCCACAGATCTTCTTAAGGAGCTCAATGAGAAATGGAGTAAAGCTGCCGTTTCCCACCTTGGCTCTTTTAAGCCTTGCTTTTCTTCCTTTTCTCCTCTTTTTCTTTTGTTGTTCCCCCTTTTTGTTGTTTTGACCCTTTTCTACCTTGTGCTTTTCTTGCTCTTGTTTTGATTCTTTGGTGCTGGTTATTTTTGTGCTGCTCTTGCAATTGCTTCTTTCTTCTTGATACATTGAGGCTCCAGCCTGCTTTCCCCTTATAGAAGCAAACTGGCTGCTTTAGGTATCAGACAAACAATACTTCAGTATTTTCTTTACTCTTACTTGGTTTGGATTTAACTGTTCTTGCTTTTTGATGCATTTCTTCATTTTCTTGAGCTAATCTATTTAACAACTTTTTGGCATCTCTTAAAAAAGTTTAATCCTCCCATTATTCTTTTTTCTTGGGCCGTTTTTGGCACTAAATGGCCATGTCCTGCTTTTCTGACCGTGCTTCTTGTGGTTCTTACCTGGCTTTTCTGGATTTCTAAAGATAATCTTCTTTTCTTTCTTTTAGGCAGCTCTTGCCACTAAAACTGGGGTAAGTGTTACAGACTCTTAATCTTTAATGCTGACGACAGGGTTCTGCTGCAGTGGATGCCATGGCAGGGTGATTGATAGGGAATGGCTCAGCCATTGTAGCAGCTCAGCTGTATGCCCGTGGCTTCCAGCTCCTCTTTTGGAGCACCAAGGGGCTGCATTTAGCTTATACACATGGCCAACTGCATTCACTGATGCTTGAACTATCCAAGTCCTTGGTTTGGTGGAAGGGGAAATGCCTGGCAGAACCTAAAATGCTTCGGAATGTGTGGCAATGTGTGCTTGCTCTTGGTTGGCACATGTAGCAACCTAGGAAGGGAGCAAAGGATTTCTGGGTGCAATTTAGGCAAGGGGAATCCCAGAGAGAGCATGGCTGCAAAATCCAGCTCTGCTGACCCCAAATTCAGCTGCATCCCCTCGTGAGACAAAATGAGACTTCAGGAACAGTGGGCTCTAAAGGCAACAAACAAGCGCAGCAGGCAGATGGGCACAGAACCTCACACTCCATTTCTTTGTGATGTTGGTGACTGATCCCCTCTGGCTGAGTGAGAGCTGATGCATTCCTTGGTTTTGTTTTACAGGGCACCCTCGAAGATCAAATCATTGAGGCTAACCCAGCTATGGAAGCTTTTGGCAATGCCAAAACCATAAGGAATGACAACTCCTCACGTTTTGTAAGTGTCTTAGAGAGACGTTGCTGATGTGCAGGATATGCATAAGCTAAACGCATCACTATTGCTTTTGTATGGTGGGGGTGCAGAGGTAGCTCATTTCTAGGAGGACTGGACTGCAGAGCCAAACTTCTGCTGACTAAATTGGTGCAATGGATGGTGTGTTGGTCAGAATGAATTGCCCCTGTCCCTTCCGTGGACCAGCAATCAAAGCCCGGAGTACTTCAGCTGAGACAGATAAATGTGTGCCTTTTAGGCAGCTGCATCCCTTTTGTAAGCCCAGCCTGGGTCTGCGTTGGGCTGTAGAGCTGATTGACCACAGGTGGCTTTGATGTCTGCTCTTGTGCTTTAGCTATACGAGTTTACTAGGAGCTGGAGTTGTGTCTGTGTAGACAAAGCCCGGTCTTTACTTCCCTGTAAATGCTTTCAGGGCAAGTTCATCCGCATCCATTTTGGCCCCTCAGGGAAGTTGGCCTCTGCGGACATCGACATCTGTGAGTACCACGTGCCAGCTGCAGGGGGGTGGATTTCTTTCTCCCTATTTCTGCTGATGTTGGGTCACCTCCAGGGAAAAGCAAACCCTCTTTCTAACCTCTGTGCCTTGTTTGTTTCTAGATCTTCTGGAAAAATCAAGAGTGATTTTCCAGCAACCCAAAGAGCGAAGCTACCATATCTACTACCAAATCCTCTCTGGAAAGAAACCAGAGCTGCAAGGTAAGGCAGCGAAAATTACAACATAACCTTTACAGTGTGACAGCTTGAAAATAGCTGGGAAGAGCTCTGCTTTGGGTGTCAGGGCCCTGCTGTGCACAGGGGCTGAGCAAACCCAGCTCACTATACAGGTCTGGCCCTCGAATGCTTTGATGATTGTGCAGGATTGTAGGATTTTCAGGTAATTCAGGGTGGAGAAACCAATCGCTTTAGTCTGAAAACTAAAGCCATTTCTGCAGCTGTCTGGAGGAGGGACAGTGATTGCTGAGCCTGTCTGCAGGGTGGGAGTGCACCTTGCTAAATTGCCTTGTGCAGAAACTCCTTGTTGAGTGGCTCTGCACTGACTTCACATGCAGGTGGGATATCTACTCATTTTGGGGTGGGGGGGAAGTGTTTTGCAGTCTGCTCTGAGCTCCTTCCACCCTACAGCCATCATTTTCCTTCAGGTGAATTTGCAAACAGCTGCACCTCATTCTTGCTGCAACAACTCAGGTGTTGACATATCCTAAATGTGTTCCCCAATACAGTCCCAGCTGACCCTGAATTTGCCCTGGAGCCACTCTTGTGTGCTGGGCAGCCCTGCCCTCTAGATGCCAGGTTGCACGGAGTGCTCAGGAAACCTTTCCATGCTGCAGAAAGATGGGTGGCACGATGCCCTGCGGAGGTCAGCCACTTGGCTGCAGGCTCTCGAGCCCTCTGCTGGCTCCAGAACAATACCTTATTAGGCAGGTCTGGATTGCTGCACTGAGCAGTAATCTTATCTGGTGGTCACAAGGACATGGATGGCCACTTCTAAATCAGTCTGCAACAAAGCCATCTCCCAAGATAGCAAGCAGGAGGAACATCACAGAGAGGTGGACCCATGGGAAGGCTTGTCCTGCTGGTTGGTGCCATCTAGTTGAGGCCAGCGTGGTCTTACCTCTTCTGTATCCAGTGTTGCCCCTTTTGCACCAGCTTTGTCACTCTGGCCTCACTGCATGTGTGTCTTCCCACTACAGACATGCTGCTGCTCTCCCTCAACCCCTACGATTACCACTTCTGCTCTCAGGGTGTAACAACTGTGGACAACTTGGATGATGGCGAGGAGCTCATGGCAACAGATGTATGTGTGCTTCCTTCATGCCACAGAGCCAGAAGTGGGACCTGGGGGAGGTCATGGGCGTCCTGGGGGAGCTGGACTCATAGAGTGGGATTCCTCAGCCAGATGTTCACCAATTAGAGCATCCTGTCCCACTCAGCCCCATTGGGAGACAACAGGAGCACCCACCCTCGCCTCAGGGTGCTGATTTTGTTCTGTCTGTGCTATTTTGTCTCCCCCTCAGCATGCCATGGACATCCTGGGCTTCAGCAACGATGAGAAATACGGCTCCTATAAAATAGTGGGCGCTATCATGCACTTTGGCAACATGAAGTTCAAACAGAAGCAGCGGGAAGAGCAGGCAGAGGCTGACGGCACTGAAAGTGAGTTTTAACCTGTGCTGCCAGATTCACTCAGTCTGAACTGAGCATCCAACCTCCAGTGAGGGCAGGTTGTGAAAGCAGCCCTGGGCTGGTCTGTGAGTGTCAGTGATTGTGATCCCAAGCAGCTGCAGTGTGAGGACACAGAGGAATGTGTAATCACTGTACAGCCACCGGAGCAGACTCTGCAGCAGTATAGTTAGCACTGATCAGCAGAATACCTGGTGGTTTTTCTTCTCCCGCGGCTTACTTTCTAGTTTCCTAATGTCTTGTTATGGTTTTACAGGTGCTGACAAAGCTGCCTACCTCATGGGGATCAGCTCAGCTGACCTCATCAAGGGGCTGCTCCATCCTCGTGTGAAAGTGGGCAATGAGTACGTGACCAAAGGTCAGAACGTGGAGCAGGTGGGTGTTTCAGGACACAGGCATCGATACTCATGCTGGTATGTGATCCTCTGCAGTCAGACCCTTTGTATAGTGTTACCTACACAGGATGCCTGGTATTTAGGGAGGAGATCCCAGAGCGCTATAAGGTGCTCTGCTGGAGCTTAATCCCTGCAAAAGCAATATGATGCGTGGTGCTCACACCTGCTCCCTTGTTTCCTTTGGCAGGTTGTCTATGCTGTGGGAGCCCTGGCTAAAGCCACTTATGATCGTATGTTCAAGTGGCTGGTGACTCGGATCAACAAGACCCTGGACACCAAGTTGGCCAGGCAGTTCTTCATTGGAGTACTGGACATTGCAGGCTTCGAGATCTTTGATGTGAGTTCTATATCCCCCTGCAGTGGGTTCGGGGGAATGTTGTAAAGCTCTGGAGCTTTACCTGCTGAACCAGGTTGGTTTTGTTCTTGCAGTTCAACAGCTTTGAGCAGCTGTGCATCAACTTTACTAATGAGAAGTTGCAGCAGTTCTTCAACCACCACATGTTTGTCCTGGAGCAAGAAGAATACAAGAAGGAAGGCATCGAATGGGTCTTCATTGACTTTGGCTTGGACCTACAGGCTTGCATTGACCTGATTGAGAAGGTAAAGCATGAACCAGGACACTGAACTGGTATTTCTGATAGCTTGTTTGTAAAGACTGGAACAATGAGAGATGCTTTGCTACCAGAAATAGTTAGTCTCTCCCCAGTCAGTGGCAACTGGACAACTTCATTTTCCCTAAGAGCCTTCAGCTCATTGATTGGACCTTCTGCATCTGGGCAAGAGCAATGTCTTGTAGGCCTGGCCAGTCCCACTCTCACTGGGTAGAAGAAGCAGCCTGGGGTACACTGGGAGCAAGGAGGGTTTGCCCCATGGCAGATATCTTGTACTATTTGCCTGAGTGAGGACGTGACCAGGTCAGGCCTTGCCTCACATTGCCCAGTAGCACGGAGGGTTCTCCATTCTGGGATGACACATGGCAAGAATTATATCAGATTTTCTCATGCCGCCTTTGCTCTGCAGCCAATGGGAATCCTGTCCATCCTCGAAGAGGAGTGCATGTTCCCCAAAGCCTCTGACATGTCGTTTAAAGCTAAGCTCTACGACAACCACCTTGGGAAGTCACCCAACTTCCAGAAACCCCGGCCTGATAAGAAGCGGAAATACGAGGCTCACTTTGAGCTGGTGCACTATGCTGGTGTGGTATGTCTCTGCCTGCTCTTCTGCAGCGCTCACACTCCTCTTGCAGGGCTGAGCTTAACTTTGCCTTTCTCCTTTACCCGCAGGTGCCGTACAACATCATTGGGTGGCTGGACAAAAACAAGGACCCCCTGAATGAGACAGTGGTGTCTGTCTTCCAAAAATCCCAAAACAAGCTCCTGGCCTCTCTCTATGAGAACTATGTGGGCTCCAGCTCAGGTGAGGAACAACCTCATCCTTCTTTGAGCTGGACTTTGATCCCTTAACAGCAGAGCCTCATCACACCCACACCCAGCTGTAGGTGGAGCAGCCTGGGCAAAGGCAGGACCCATACCAACCCTTAAAACCTCTCACCTGGGTGGGTGCTCTGGATGTGCAGCACTAGCCAAGGGGCTTTAGGTGGCCGTGCAGAAGCAGGCTGAGCCTATGTAGGTCTGTACGACTGGTAGACCTACAAGAAGTGAAATAGGATGTGTGAAGGACTGACCTGTTGCCAAGAGATGGGGGGGGATGACATCAAAGCTGGATGCTGTGGGAGGAGTTTTTGTCAGGTTAAGTCTGCAGCTGGGTGTTCTCTGCTTTACAGAGAGCTATCTCTGTATCTCTGTATATCTCTGCTGTCTCTGCTTTATGGAGAGCAGGGGCTGTGGGCATATTGCTGACATTTTCAGTACAGAGAAGCTATGGAGTCCTTCAAAGCAAGCTGACACTTTGCTGCTGTACTTAATCCATATTTTAACCCAACAGAGGAACCTCACAAACCAGGGGCCAAGGAGAAACGTAAGAAGGCAGCTTCCTTCCAAACAGTGTCCCAGCTACACAAGGTAAGAGCCAACCCCTCACATGTGGCCATGAGGGATTTATGTACAGAGCATCCCAGCACCAGTCCTACTCCCCTTCCAGATCTATCTTACACATGAGCTCCTCAGTTTTGAAGGATCACAAGGGATCTAGAGAGTTTTCTTGACTAGACAAAAACTCCTGGTGTCTTCTACTCATCCCTGGGCAAAGGTTGATCCTGTGCCTGGCAGAGTCCCAACCCTGTCCCCGTGCTGCTAGGGAAGGATGTGGGGCTCCAGGCTGGGAGAGCCATGGCTCCCTTTGAGCTGGGGCTTGTGTTGCTTCTGCCCCACGTGATGCTTGTGCAGCTCCTTCACCTTTGAGGGAGCGGCAGTTAAGACTTGTAGTGATGTTTAGATAATGTATTACATGAACATCACTTTAAGTCTGTGCTACTTCTCTCCTCATTCTTGTCGGCCGGAAGGACAGCCTTTGGGCAGAAGAAAATGGTCTCTGAGCAGGCAGCTCTCTGCTCTCCTATCCATGGAGAGCTACGTGACAGCTCAGGATAACACGTGCCCCTGATCCCATGCTGACCATGGCATTTATTTGTCCATCCCAGAGTTCAGTCAACTTAAATACAGCACAGAGAAGTGTCTGTAATCCCAAAGCTGTGGTCTGCTGTGTCAGCATTATGGTGGCAGGGTGTTCATAGAGAGTCTTACTATCAGATCCACTGAGAGCTCTGGTAGCCAAGGAGAGGTTTCTGGGGACAAGGTTCCTGAGCAAACCCCATTCAGGGAAGCAGGTGGTGTTTTTTCTTCTGGACAACTCAGTTCCTGGGAGGTGTCTGTGGTGAGAAGTTGCCCCATGATAGGACATGCCAGAGCTGGTCTTGGACTGGCTGAACCTCTAAGGTGGGAAAGGCAGCCTGGGGAAAAAAAACAAGGATGCAAATGCTTTTCCCACAAGAAGAGGCAGGACTGTGAGTCATCCCAAGATTCAGGGCCTCTGACATTGTTCTACTGTAGGGCTTTAATCCTCAGCTCTGCTGTCCTGCCAGGGCATGCTGGTCTCCAAGCAGATGTTCACGGAGTCCCTCATGAGCCAGAGCAGACACAAAGCCACTGCAAGGATGGAGGAGGCTCAGGCTGGCCTGGCAGGGTCCTCTGTCACTGCTAAAGGGCATGGGCAGCACTCTGGGGTACAGGGAAAACCCCTATTGAGATGAGTGCTGCAGTTGATATGGATGCCCCATGTCTGCCCTACAGGAGAACCTTAACAAGCTGATGACCAACCTGCGCTCCACTCAGCCCCACTTTGTCCGCTGCATCATCCCCAATGAGACAAAGACCCCAGGTATGCATGGACCGAGACAGCACCCTGGCAGCTCGTCCTGGCAGGGACTCCTGTCCCACTCCTGTACCCACCTGCTACATGGTCCTTTCCTCGCAGCAGTTCTGCTGTTGCTGAGACCTGACTCCATCTCTGTGTGGCCCTTGCCAGTCTCCTCTATCAGGGATGTAGTTTTGCCAGGCTCCCAGCCTTGCACTTGTTTGACATCAGGCATAGATGAATTACTCAGACTGATTTCTATCCTCTTGGGCCTGGGCTGCAGCACCATTGCTCTGTATACGCTTAGAAAACAGCTTAACACCTGTGTTCCCAGAACAGCTCTCATAGGCTGTTTGCAGAGTTCAGGTCATGCTTCCTCTTGGGCTGAGTGTTTCATCTGTCCCTACTCTCACCCCTAGGAGCCATGGATGCCTTCCTGGTGCTGCACCAGCTGCGGTGTAATGGTGTCCTTGAAGGTATCCGCATCTGCCGTAAGGGATTTCCCAACAGGATCCTCTACGCAGACTTCAAGCAGCGGTAACTCCCTCTTCTCCCCTCCCAGATAAAGTCCCAGATTGTGCACGGCTGCTCTGAAGCCCACACTATGTGCAGTGTGTACACAGGGCAGGATAGCTGTGTGGTTATCTCTGTGGTGCTAAATGTGGATAGTTTTGTGCCAGGCACAGTGAGACTGCAGGAGTACCGATATTTAAGGTGCTGAATGCAGGACTGATGCAGGTGATTGGTGGCCAGGCACAGGACCTCTGATCCTGGTTCTGATATCCTTCTGCTCTTGGGATCATTACCATTCCCCAAGTTGGCTCCACTTATCCTGTTCAGCCTGGGCCTGAGCCAAAGTGAGGCCAGTGGCCTCCTCCTGCACTGTCCTCCTCCTGTACAAGGGCTAAGATATGGCAAGGTCTCCTGTCTACTCTGCAGCAGATCCCAAACTGAAGCCTAGAGCTCCTGGTCCATTTGTGGCTTCAGCACATACTGTAGTGATGCACTGCTAGGGGAAATGGCATAACTTGGATATAGGGACAATGATGGAGCCACCAGTTCTGTGCTGAAGTCCTCTTGAATTCCCTCCCCCTGCTTTGTGCTTGCAGCTACCGTATTCTGAACCCAGCAGCCATTCCAGATGACAAGTTTGTGGACAGCAGAAAGGCCACAGAGAAGCTGCTGAGCTCTCTGGAACTGGATCATTCCCAGTACAAGTTCGGTCATACCAAGGTGAGATCAGGCAACTGCTGGTCCTTGGGAGGGAGGCATTATACTGCCCATCTCACTGCAACCCCAGTTGGCTGGTACTTCCCAGCCTGCCCCCTGTCTGACTACAGCTCTGCTGAAGCCCTGTGCTCTGCAGGCTGAGCGTGACCTCCATGAGACTGAGGGAAGGTAAAAGTGAGCTGAGATGAAACAGTTGTGGGTGCTGCTGCCTGAGCCCCTACCACCCACTGCAGCAACTAATCCTACTGGGGGTATGTAGGGAGGGATGCAAGGCAAGGAGAGCTGGTGTCCAGCTGCTCCCCCCTCTGCAGAGCCTGGGCTCATGCTCTGCTGCTCTGAATATCCCCACTTTGGGCTGCACATATTGCTAAGGTCATGTCACCCATGAGCTCTCTGTCCTCTTTATGTTTGACTCTGTTCTCACACCTTTGCCTACAGGTGTTTTTCAAGGCTGGTTTGCTGGGCTTGCTGGAAGAGATGCGAGATGAGCGCCTGGCCAAGATCCTGACCATGCTGCAGGCCAGGATCCGTGGGCACCTCGCGCGCGTTGAGTATCAGAAGATCATCAGCAGGAGGTAGAGTTGTGGGGGCAGAAAGAGTTTTGTGAGTGCTTCTTTTTTCCTCTGTGCATTTCAGTTTCTGGGTTGCCTGGTCTGCTGGTTGGTAACCCTGCACATAGCAGCGGGTTGAAACTGGATGAGCGTTGTGGTCCTTTTCAACCCAGGCCATTCTGTGATTCTGTGATACTGCCATTTGTCTTGCTGGTGGAGAATGGAGTCAGGTGTCTGCTGCAATTAGAGCTGGAGGTGGGTCATCTACACCCATGATGATCCTTGTGCTTGTATTCTTCCAGGGAAGCCCTCTATACCATCCAATGGAACATCCGAGCCTTTAATGCTGTTAAGAACTGGTCCTGGATGAAACTGTTCTTCAAGATCAAGCCTTTGCTGAAGTCTGCTCAGACTGAGAAGGAAATGTCCAACTTGAAGGAGGAGTTCCAGAAGCTGAAGGAGGCTCTGGAGAAGTCAGAAGCAAAGAGGAAGGAGCTGGAAGAGAAGCAGGTCTCCATGATCCAGGAGAAGAATGACCTGGCTCTCCAGCTACAGGCAGTGAGTGCCTCACCCTCTCCCTGGCAGCATAAACATAGTGCAGGGTCCGTGGGTAGAGAAAGGAGCAGAGAGTTCTGGAGTTTCCTTCTTCAGACTCCAGCAGTTCTGAGACCCAGGCATTGCCACAATCCATTTGAAATACAGTGTTAGACTCGGTGAAAACCTGAAGCTGCATTCCAGGCTTGTTGTCTCATGGCTGCTGTGGGAATTCCTGGTTCCCTGGCTCTGAAAAGGGTGATCTCAGGTGGAGGTGGAAGTGATGGGAATGTTTGCTGTCCAAGCTGTGGCTGATGTGTGGCAGTTCTGTGCCAGGAAGTGTCAGTTCAGTGTTTCTTGCCTCTGGGCAGAGTTGGTGCAGTTAACTCTTTGGCTCTGATCAGTGTTAGCTGTTGTCTCATGGCCTGGCATGGAGCTCCTTTCTTTATACCTGATCACTTTGGGTTTGCTCTGTCTTCCACTTCTTGACTTTTGCAAGGACATTGTGACTGCTGTATGCTTTTGGGGCAGTGGGTGAACACCAGCTTTCCTGTGTCTTTCTTAGGAGCAAGACAACCTGGCAGATGCAGAGGAACGTTGTGACCTGCTGATCAAGTCCAAGATCCAACTGGAGGCCAAGGTGAAGGAGCTGACAGAGCGTGTGGAAGATGAGGAGGAGATGAACTCAGACCTCACTGCCAAGAAACGCAAGCTGGAGGATGAGTGTGCAGAGCTGAAGAAAGACATCGATGATCTTGAGATCACACTGGCCAAGGTGGAAAAGGAGAAGCATGCCACCGAGAACAAGGTAACTGACCCTTCCTGCAGGGAACAGCCTAATTTCTAAGATATGTCAGCCACTATAGGGGTATGTAAGGGAATTCTTGGGGACAATACTGTTAATGTGTTGGGAGATGAGGCTGAGAAGAGTGCAAAAAGGTTGTGGGAGAGAGCAAAACCCCACAGTGTCCATGTCTTACTGCATGGGATTGGCATGGGCAAATGATTCTGTGTAATAGCAAATGTTTGGGGGTTTTGACCAAAGCCAGCCAAGGGGAAAGGAGCTGGTTGCTGTTGTGGGGCTGAACTGCTGTTGATCGTGGATTCCTGCCTTTCGTAGGCCAAGCTGCTGTATTAGCTTTGCATCATCTAAGAAGTTGCACTTTTAACCTATCTGATCTAGGTTAAAAACCTGATCGAGGAGATGGCTGCTCTGGATGAGATTATTGCCAAGCTGACCAAAGAGAAGAAAGCACTACAAGAAGCCCATCAGCAGGCCCTGGATGACTTACAGGCTGAGGAAGATAAGGTCAACACGCTGACCAAAGCCAAGGTCAAACTGGAACAGCAAGTGGATGATGTGAGTCATGGGCCAGTGACACTGAAGGGAGAGTGGTTTGACTCAAACACCTCTGGGCTGCCACTGAGTGGGGTCTGGAACATGTGGTGATTATTGATTCCCATGCAATAAGACTAACTGGTGAGCAACCTCATTGACAAACTGCCCCTGAACCAAGTGGTGGCCCATTGAGAGCACCCCTGGGCCAACAGAAAGTAACAGGAGGCCAACTGGGAAACAGCTCAACTCCCAGGGCTGGGTGAAGTTCCCAAGCAATGGGTATGGGGGAGGTCAGGCACTACTGGGGGTTCTTCTCCCTCCCTAGCCTTGTTGCCCTTTCTTCTCCAGCTGGAAAGCTCTCTTGAGCAAGAAAAGAAAATCCGCATGGACCTGGAAAGAGCTAAGAGGAAACTTGAAGGAGATCTGAAGCTGACACAGGAGTCTGTGATGGATCTGGAGAATGACAAACAGCAACTGGAGGAGAAACTCAAAAAGTGAGTGTGTGGTGCAGGCAGGGCTGTGTATTTTTTATCTGTCAGTGCCTGCTTCTAAACCAGGTAGAAACATGGTCTTTGCAGGAGCTGTTGGGATGTGGCTTTGCGCTCTGCCACATGTGATCATGTCAAAGCAATAGGAGGGTTTAGTTTTAATGGGTGCTGTGCAGAGGTGCTGCAGAGGTCCTGAGGGGTTTCTCAGCTGCAGAGACTGTCAGATCAGGGAGTTATAGGGCTTCCTTTGAACAAACTTGATTCTAATTCAGAGCTGAGACCTCAGCTATAAGTACAAACTTCATCACCTGGTCGCTCCAATCCCCAGCTCTAGTTGGGGAACTGGAGAGCAGCACCTGGGGCACCTGCAGGTAAAATCTAACAGCCAGGCAATCTGCCACCTCCCTCAGAACATCCCGTCTGCTGCTCTTCACCCTGTTGGTCACTTTCCTAAGAGGGTTAGTTTATTTTTCCTCTGATCCTGGATAATACAGTGCAGGGAATACGTTTTCTCCAGCTTCAAGATATGAAGGGCAGGACAGCGTTTGTCTGAGCAGAGCTGAGCTCTGCCTTCTTTCTGTACAGGAAAGACTTTGAAATGAGTCAGCTGAACTCAAGGATTGAGGATCAGCAAGTGACTGAGGCCCAGCTGCAGAAGAAGATCAAGGAGCTCCAGGTATGGTCTTGTTCTCAATAGCCCAATGGCCCCAGATTCCCATCAGATGTAACGTGCCGGGGTCATCTGTGTAGGTTGGCCCATTGTGGGGAGCAGAGATGCTGGAGCATCTGCCCCATCCTGTCCCTCCTAGGCCCGTATTGAGGAGCTGGAGGAGGAGCTGGAGGCTGAGCGCGCAGCTCGAGCCAAGGTGGAGAAACAGCGGGCAGAAGTGTCCCGGGAGCTGGAGGAGCTGAGCGAGCGGCTGGAGGAGGCTGGAGGAGCAACGTCTGCACAGCTGGAGATGAACAAGAAGAGGGAGGCTGAATTCCTGAAGCTGAGGAGGGACCTGGAGGAGGCGACGCTGCAGCACGAGTCCACGGCGGCTGCTCTGCGGAAGAAACACGCAGACAGCGTGGCTGAGCTGAGCGAGCAGATCGACAACCTGCAGCGTGTCAAGCAGAAGCTGGAGAAAGAGAAGAGCGAGATGAAGATGGAGGTGGACGACCTGTCATCCAACATCGAATACCTCACCAAGAACAAGGTGGGCGCTCCACGCTGGGCGGCTTGTTCTTGAGCAGGGCTGTGAGGTCCCAGGGCAATGCAGTCGCTGAGCCCCTCCTGGGAGGATGCTCTTTGGGCAGAGCCTCGTCTCATGTGGACTTTACGTGTTGTATTCAGGCCAATGCTGAGAAGCTGTGCCGCACCTATGAGGACCAGCTGAGCGAAGCCAAGTCCAAGGTGGATGAGCTGCAGCGGCAGCTGAATGATGTGAGCGCACAGCGGGGCAGGCTGCAGACTGAGAATGGTAGGTGGGGGATGTGTGGCTGTTCCTGTACTGGCCACAAGATGTGTGTGGCTGTGGGCTCGTTCATGGGTTTCCAGCCCCATCACGGCTGTTCGGCTCTGTTTGAAACCAGGGGAGCTGAGCCGGCTGCTGGAGGAGAAGGAGTCCTTCATCAACCAGCTGAGCCGTGGCAAGACCTCGTTCACACAGACCATTGAGGAGCTCAAGAGGCAACTAGAGGAGGAGACCAAGGTGAGACTGCTGGGGTATGGCTGGTCTCAGGGTGGCTCAGTGACAGATGGCAGTGCAGTACTGAGGAGGTGGGATGTAACCTACATACAGATGCACCAAAACAGCCTTTAGCCACTGAAAACCAGAGTTCCTTCCCTGCTAACATCCCAGCTGGCATCTGGCATCCAACTGCTCGTCTCATGAGCTGTTCCTTCCTCAGAGCAAGAATGCCCTGGCACATGCCCTGCAAGCATCCCGCCATGACTGCGACCTGCTGCGGGAGCAGTACGAGGAGGAGGTGGAGGCCAAGAGCGAGCTCCAGAGGAACTTGTCCAAGGCCAATGCTGAGGTGGCCCAGTGGAGAACCAAATACGAAACAGATGCGATCCAGAGAACAGAGGAGCTGGAGGAAGCCAAGTGAGTCTCATGCCAGGATTAGGTTAATTGTGGGTGGCAGGTTTCTATTTAAGGTTGAAGCCCTCCCAAATCCAAGGTGTTTGGAACAGGCCAAGGCCTTCCCTGTGGAGCTGCAGTTGGGCTGGCACTTGGGCTGGAAGCGTTTACTCCTTGCTGCTGTCTGCAGGAAGAAGTTGGCCATTCGGCTGCAGGAAGCGGAGGAGGCTGTGGAAGCTGCCCACGCCAAGTGCTCCTCACTGGAGAAGACCAAGCACCGGCTGCAGACGGAGATCGAGGACCTCTCGGTGGACCTGGAGCGAGCCAACTCTGCCTGTGCTGCCCTAGACAAGAAGCAACGCAACTTCGACAGGATCCTGGCCGAGTGGAAGCAGAAATATGAGGAGACTCAGGCAGAGCTGGAGGCGTCGCAGAAAGAGTCACGCAGCCTGAGCACGGAACTCTTCAAGCTCAAGAATGCTTATGAGGAATCTCTGGACAACCTGGAGACCCTCAAGAGGGAGAACAAGAACCTGCAGGGTAGGTGTTGGGGTCAGGCTTTCCACTCAGACTGCTGGAAGGGAGCACAGCAGGGCCCAGCAAAGGGGGCTGGTTCCTATTCCCCAGGCACAGCCTCAGCACTGAGGCTGCTGCTCCTCCAGGGTCTGGGGAAATGTGGGCTCAGCTTGGGGGGGGGGGGTGATGAGTGTGTCCTGCATGGGGCTGGCCCTGCTGCCCTGCTCCTGACCAAACACCTTCTGCTCCTGCCAGAGGAAATTGCTGATCTTACCGACCAGATAAGCATGAGCGGCAAAACTATCCATGAGCTGGAAAAGCTGAAGAAAGCCCTGGAGAATGAGAAGAGCGATATTCAGGCAGCGCTGGAGGAGGCTGAGGTGTGTCTGTGCTTCTTACAGATGCTCACAGATGCATCTGTGCCCCTGGACTCCCTGCAGCTATGGGGAAATGGTGCTGGGGTGGCTGGATGCACCCCTGTGTTCTGCTTGTGGGGGCTGGGATGGGAGGAGAGGCTTCTATGGGGGACTTTACCCAGAGCTGCTGTTGTCTGTAGGGAGCCCTGGAGCATGAGGAGAGCAAGACGCTGCGCATCCAGCTGGAGCTGAACCAGATCAAGGCTGATGTGGACAGGAAGCTGGCGGAGAAGGATGAGGAGTTTGAGAACCTGAGGTGTGTGTTGCATGGGGACAGGCTGGGCTCTTGCTGTGGGCTGAGCCAGCATCATGGCCATGATGAGACAAGCACCTCTGGCTGATGCTGACCCAGAGCAATGTGCCCCGTATGAGTGGGGCTGACACACCATCCCTCCTGCAGGCGCAACCATCAGCGTGCCATGGACTCCATGCAAGCCACACTGGATGCTGAAGCTCGGGCCAAGAATGAGGCTGTCCGGCTGAGGAAGAAGATGGAAGGAGACCTAAATGAGATGGAGATCCAGCTGAGCCATGCCAACCGCCAGGCTGCCGAGTTCCAGAAACTGGGCCGCCAGCTGCAGGCCCAGATCAAGGTGTGTGTGGGGGGATGTGCTGACTGCTGTCCCTGTGCCACCCCCCCATTCTCCCAGCTCTCTCCTCCTCATTCATATCCCCACTGACCCCACGCTGCCCGGCAGGACCTGCAAATTGAGCTGGATGACACCCAGCGTCAGAACGATGATCTGAAGGAGCAGACAGCAGCCCTGGAACGCCGCAACAACCTCCTGCTGGCGGAGGTGGAGGAGCTGCGGGCTGCCCTGGAACAGGCTGAGAGGAGCAGGAAACTGGCAGAGCAGGAGCTGCTGGAGGCCACCGAGAGGGTCAACCTGCTCCACTCACAGGTGAGGGGCTGCAAAATGGCCCCTGGGGCACAGGTGAAACAGGAGCCTGTTGGGTAAGGCCAGTCCTTGTGGCACTGCCTGTCTGCCTGCAGAACACCGGCCTGATCAACCAAAAGAAGAAGCTGGAGACCGATATCTCCCAGCTGAGCAGTGAGGTGGAGGATGCTGTGCAGGAGTGCCGCAATGCTGAGGACAAGGCCAAGAAGGCCATTACGGATGTAAGAGCGGGGTTATAAAGCATGCTGCTGGGTGAGTGGGTGGGAGGAAAGGGTCTCAGAGCTCTTCCAGGCAGGGCTGCCCAGTGATGTCTCTGGGCACTTGGCTTTGCAGGCTGCTATGATGGCAGAGGAGCTGAAGAAGGAGCAGGACACGAGCGCGCACCTGGAGCGGATGAAGAAGAACATGGAGCAAACCATCAAGGACCTGCAGATGCGCCTGGACGAAGCGGAGCAGATTGCTCTCAAGGGGGGCAAGAAGCAGATCCAGAAGCTGGAGGCCAGGGTGAGGAAACAGGGGCAGAGCCCTGGTGGCACTGAGGGGCTGGCTCTGGCTGTCCCTGCCTGGGGTCCTGTGGCTGAGGTGGCCTCTCCTGGCTGTAGGTGCGTGAGCTGGAGGGAGAGCTGGATGCGGAGCAGAAGAAGATGGCTGAAGCCCAGAAAGGCATTCGCAAGTATGAGCGGAGGATTAAGGAGCTGAGCTACCAGGTATGGACACAGCTCCAGCCCCACACTTTCCCCCCTTTCCTCTGACCCTCATGTTACTCAGCACTGCCAGCATCCACCCCCTGCTCAGTGTTGATGGCATAGACTCAGCTGAAGACTGGGACACAAGCAGGGGCAGCCTATGTGGCATGGAGCTGGTGGATGCAAAGGGCCCCTGGAAGCACAGGGCTGCCTTGGACTGGGGCTGCAGGGCTGAGGGGTCTTTCCCAGCACTGGGCCCCTGCTGACTGGGGTGGGGGGCACTTGCAGACTGAGGAAGACCGTAAGAACCTGACCCGGATGCAAGATCTGATTGACAAGCTGCAAAGCAAAGTCAAGAGCTACAAGCGCCAGTTTGAGGAGGCAGTAAGTGCACGTCCCCACCCCTGCAATCCTATGGGGGTACTCAGGTCAGTCCCTCACCCTGTCCCTGCCCCCCCAGGAGCAGCAGGCCAACTCCAACCTGGTGAAGTACCGCAAGGTGCAGCACGAGCTGGATGATGCTGAGGAGAGAGCTGACATCGCTGAGACGCAGGTCAACAAGCTGCGTGCCCGCACCAAGGAGGTCATCACCTTCAAGGTAAGGCCCAGCCCTGCTGCACACCCTCTGCAGTTGGAGGAGCAGCTGCGTGGCACCAACACCCTTTTCCACCCTTCTTTCTCACCAGCACGAGTAGCAGGAGCCTGGCTGCCTGCCCTGCCACCTGCTGCACCTCGGAGGCAAATGGCTGCAACAGTCACTGCCAGCTTCACACCCAGTGAATAAATGCAGCTGTGCCAGGACCGGCTCCTTTGTGTCTGTGCTATTACTGGGGGCTGCAGCATGAGGTGCAGGGTGAGCTGGGATCTCTGGGGAGCATCTTTCACAGCCAGGCAGCAGCAAAGAGGCCTTTCCTCACCATGCACCACGTTGCTTCAGGTGGCAAAAAGAGCCTCGTCCTCACTCCCATCACTGAGCTGGGGCAGGGTGGAGTGCAGAACAGACCTCACCAAACCTCCAACCATCGTTAAGCACAATCCTGAGCTGCACAAAGAGGTTGATCAGGGCTTTGGCGAAGGGACTGTGAAAGAAAAGACACCTTCCATTAGTTTCTTTTAAAATAGATTTCTTTAATAGGTTTCCATTTAATACGTTTACTTTTACTTTGCAGTTAGTAAATTGGCATTCACCTGGGCAGCACACACCTCAGCGCTCCGTGGGGATAGTGCAGCCTTCCAGATGTGTTAGTGACCGGGATCCCAGCTCTGTCCCCATCCTTTCACCCACTGCAGCCTCTGCCTGGTCCCAAGGAGCACTGCCCGGGGCAGCCCCTGTGCTGGGCTCTGTGCCCCTTACAAACAGAGCCAGCTCCTACAGTCCAGCACCTGCTGTTGCTGGAGGCTTCTGCAGCCAGCTCAGCCTGAAGGTGAATGCAGAGCCAAGCTGCCTGCAGCAGGCAGTGCCCACAATGAGGGCAGAGTGGAAATGGCCACAAATACACCCACATGGGGAGGAAGATTCACCAGCCAAGGACAGACAGAGCCTGGTCCCTCACTGCTCGTTACATAAATACAGAGATGTAAATGAGACTTTGCAGGTTGATAGCAGCAATCATTGGATACACCAATTAACTAGACTATGGAAAAGGCATCCCTTAACTTAAAAAGCCTTTTAATTTGAAGCATTTATTTGAAGTGTACATCTATTACAGTTAAGAAGATGCAAAGATACACCAAAAAACACAAATACACAAGAACAAAAAAAAAATTACAGATGAGAAAGAAATTAGCCAGGGGAAGGGAGAGCACAGGGTGAGCTGATGGAGAGCAGAGGGGCAGCCAGGAGCTGGAGCTGGGCAGAGGCTGAGCAGGGGCTAAATGCCCCCAGGAGCTCCTGCTCCAGCTCAGCAGCTCTGAGCACCCTGCAAGCAAAGCAGTGCCTGCTGCTGGAGCAGGACACACGTGGGAGATGAGCAAGGGGTGGCTTCAGAGAGCAAGTCCTGTGTGTGGGGCTGGAAGCCTCCTCCTCTCAGCCAGGTCCCAGCACAGGGGACCCCTCAGAGGGGGCTTCGTTCTGCTGGTAAAGGGATAGAGACCAACCAGCTCTGGGCCCCAGAGAGAGCCAACATCGCATTGACTCACAGAGGTTAAAAGATTCCTTTAAAAACTCAGCTGCATTTCCCCTTCCTTGAAGCTGGAGCTGCAAGATGCAGATGGTTTGAATGCAATGTTTGAATGCAATGCAGTGGTGCAGGATTGCAGACTGTACTTCAACTCCAAGAACATGACATTCTTGGAGCAACACAATGAGCACTGGGGAGCTGGCAGGGTGTGCATCAACCTGGCAAGCATGAGTTGTGACTGCTAGAACCTGCTTTCCCCCTTCCAACACATCCTGCTCAGTTCTTTTTCAGCTAAGAGTGTTTATTCCCAGCATTTAACATGTGCTGGTTCGAACAGATCCAGGAATAACTGACGTCTCCACTCAATATTGCACTTAAAAGATTTACGTGTGTGTTGATGTTAAGGACTGAAAGCAGAGACTGTCACACATTGCAGGTGAGCACTGAGAGCAATGGGTCCTGAAAAGGAGTTAAAACCAGATTAGTTACAAGCCCCAAGTTTAAAAAAGAATTAGTACATTTTAATGCTAGTGCTCCATGGAACAAGGCAACGCCTGCTGCAATTCCACCACTGCAATGTCCCTGTGCTCTGCAGCACTGTGAAATGCCTTTGGGTGGGGAGGATCTGCAGGAAAGAGAGCAGGAGCAGAGGATCTCTGCTAACACAGACAGCGGCTGAACAGATTTAGTACCAAGTGATCCAAAAGTAGATGATAAAGAGGTGACTGGAGCAAGGGCTCTCAGGAATTAAAAGCACACACACTCACACACACACACTCGCACTCTGACCAACCCTAAGCCCCCTGCTCCAAACCCCAACAGAGGAGCTGCACCTGGAGGGAGCCCTCTGTGTGTGTGGTGCATCCAGGTCCCAAACAGAGCGGCTCCTTGAAGCTCACATTTGGATGGAGGGCAATTGCTGTGCTTGTCGACTTACCAATTGTGATGGCCATGGGAAAGAATCATAACTCAATTGGCACACACAGACTGTCCTCATCTGCCAGCTCAAAACTCATCCACATTTGATTGGGAAAGAGAATAAGTGGGGTTAAAAAAAAAAAGGGTGGGGGGAGCTCATTTTTTTTGCAGGTGATTCTTTTTATCCCAGAACAACTGGAAAATACATCCCTGAATGTGAACCCAGAGAGCTTTCAAAGTCTCATCCATCAGAGGTCGGAGATGGGGGTGGGGTTCCGAGTCGCACACACACAGCACAGCACAGCGTATCCCTGATAATCCACGGGCTGAGAGGTACCCTCTGAGTGCTGCCCATCAGAAGCCAGAGCAAAGAATTACTCCTCAGAAAAGTCTCTGTCAATGTCCATGTATGCCTCGTCGATGTAGCTAACTATGGCACAGGGGGATGTCCGGTCTGGACTGAGCAGTATAGATACAGTCTCTTTCCAGTAGGTAAAACTAATACATGAGCTCTGTGGGAAGAGATGGAGAGCAGTTAGTGTGGTCAAACATGACGTGCAGCAGCAGAGAAAACTGAAAATTGCTTCCTATGCAGCCCAGCTTCATAGAATCATTTGAGCTGGATGACCTCTGAAGGCCACCTGGTCCAACTGCCCTGCAATGAATGGGGACACCCACAGCTCCATCAGTGCTCAGAGCCCCACCCAGCCTGACCTTGGCTGTCTCTAGCGATGGGGCACCCACCACCTACCCCCATTCTAAAGAACTTCTTCCTTACATCCAGTCTAAACCTCCCCTCTTGTAGTTTGAAGCCATTCCCATCACAACAGACCCTGCTCAAGAGCTTGCCCCTTTTTTACACCCCATTTAGATACTGTAAAGTCACTCCCAGGCCTCCCCAGAGCCTTTTCCTCTCCAGGCTGCACAGCTCCAGCACTCTCAGCCTGTTCTCATAGGAGAGGCATTCCAGCCCTTGGGTAACTCATAACCCTGCAGAGAGCAGCACAAAGGTGGGCAGGCAGGGCTGCTCAGAAGCAGGCCATGCTCACAAGCCAACTCCTCCTCTGTTGCCCAAATCAGGCACAAAGCAGGTCACTGTGGTGCTGCAGATGATGCCAGAGCTGGGAGAGGGACTCCCACTCCTGGGCAAGACACAGAGACAAGACACCCTCCCTGCTCATATCCATCTTGTAAAGCCAAAAGGCATCTCCTGCAACAACCAGATGCCAGCAGCCCCATTTCACACTATGTTTTGTCTGCTATTTACCCACTGGACAGCCATATCTGATTCCACGCACCAAACAGTAGCCCAAAACACAGCATATACTGTAGTATGAAAGCACAGCACCCTAAAACAGTGTGGCAGACAACTTTGCCCTCAGCAGCATCTCCTGTCTGCAACCATGGAAGCATCAACGCAAGCCATGGCACAAGCTGCAACACAATGCCTGGCCACTGCAGGGCCCAGGGCACACAGCCAGCCCCACTTCTGCCAGTTGTCAGATATTGCTGCAATTGATTCTGGCTCTGGTCATAGGTCTACATACATTTTCTAAGCAGGTGCTGTCTTTATCCTTGTTGAGGTAATGCTGTTGCCAGAATCGCAGAAGACTGTGGAAGTTGTTCAGGATGAAGCCTGGATACTTCTCTGTGTATTCCATCTGTTGCAAAGTGCGCAGATAAAATGGTAGCTTTTCTTTCCTTCGGGCCAGCATTAGGATAACTAAACTTGTGTTCAAACAACTGACGTTTTCCTAGAAATAAAAACAACACAAAAATCAACATCTCAGCTGTATATGTGTCCTCACAAGGCGTGAGGAGAAGTGTTCCCATTTGCATCAGGAAAGAAGAGATGCAGATCTCCTCAAGCAAAGCCTGATCCCAGCCCAGCACCTCAACATGCAGTACCAGCGAGATAACAAGAAAGTAACTGTCAGCTCTTTACCTGTGTAAGTGTCTGTACATGAATAATATTAATGAGACGGAAAAGAAAGGACATTCTCATGGACATCTGGGACATGTATGTTAACAGGCGGCACTCTGACAGGACTTCTGCAACTGCAGCAAGAGGAAAAAGACACTCATCAGGTGCTTGAAGTTCAGACACTCTGAGCACACACCACAGCAGTAGGAGCTTGTGGTTAGGCTAGAGGAACAAACGTGCATGGCAATGTTCCTTTACCTTTAGCATCAGATTGATTCTCAAACCGGTCCAGGGACAGCGTGATGCAGCGAACCAGCATGTTGGAGTCAACCAGTGAACTGTTGATCTGGTTTAAAAATATCTGGAACTAAAGAGGAATAATTCAAAATTCCATTAAAGAAAAGCAGAAGTCAACAGGCCATCTTCTTGGGCACACATTGATGAGGTTTCACAGGGCAGCACTTCATGCCCTTTTCAGACTGTGTATGGCCTGCAGGTGTAACAAACTAATTACCTCATTAGTACAGGGGAACTGCAGTCCTAAGCAGGAAGAGATACAGAGTTGGGCAACAGTAAGTTCATCCAGATTCTCAACACTGAACAAATACAGTTCTTGAAGGTTATCAGAGAAACCACCTTGAGTTCTGAGCACAAACACCTGAAGCATGCACAGATGTGGAGAACTTCCCCTCCAAAGGGAGAGTGAGGCCTAGGCTAAGTCTGAACGCCAAAACACATCTGGTTATTTTCTTCTCACACAAACACATACACTCATTTGTGTTAACCCTAACAAGAATAAAAAGAGATGTGAATTCCTGGCCTTGTAAATACATCTCTGCTTCTGTTCTCCATGATCTGCCAGATCTGACAGCAACCAGAGGAAAACTGAAGATACATAAACAAGAGTAGGAGGCAACTCAAAACCTACCCAAGGGCTGTGCATAAAAGCACAAAATCACTTGGTAAAAAGAGAGCTACCCATTCTTGACCTACATGTACAACCCAGCCTCCTATGTAACCACATCAGATGGGACTTAAAATGCCTACAAGTCCAAATAATATCAAAGAAAACATCTGATGGTGCAAAAAGGCATATGGGTGTTTTTAAGTCATCTCCATTAAGGATGCATTTACTCTTTTAAACAAGCTCCAATGAAACACTGTTTGGAGCCCACCTGAATGCTTGTAACCAGCAGGGTAACCCAAGTGGCAGTGACTTCACACTGTTCTATCGCCTCTGAGCCCTGACCTTGGCCCTGTCTGACCACATACCTGGGCAACACATTCTCAGCACTTGCTGACTCAGAGCAACAGGGAATGCTCCTGTAAACACAACTGTATGCAGCGACACGTGTGCCCATGAAGAGATTTTGGCAGCTTGCTCTGTGTTTACAGTGCACCAAGCTCAATGGTTGGACCAAAAGCAGCAAATGAATGTGAGTTTCCAAGTGCTACGTTTGATTATAACAGGGTGTAAGCTGACCCGCTGGTGACAGCTTTTACAAATATTTACCTTCTCATCCGTGTTGATGTACTTGTTGAACCTCTTGAATGCATCAATATTGAATTTCATCAGTTCTCCCAGAAGGTCAAAGTAACTCTGAAGCACATCCCGTGATTTGCACTCACTATCAACAATGCAGTACAGAATATGCTGGCATGGGAGGAAAATGTGTTATTGTCACAGTTGAGCCCAAGTTCTGCACAAACTTTGATTTAATCACTAATTTCAAACACTTTCCTGCAGGTTTAGGTCTTAAATTTGAACCAAGGACAAAAATTCAGGAGTCTCCTATTAATTGACATTCCCAGTGATGCAAACCTATAGAGTTGGCCACCCTGTAACTGGTTGCCATGAGCAGAACTCACAAACACTTTGCAAAACTTGTTCTGTTGCTACAGAGCAGAGTATTTAATGCTGGATTTTTACCCCCGTTTGAATTCTTTACAGATAAATCCTTCTCAGTCACTACAGAGTTATGTTACGGAGGCAGCTTGATGAGTAATTCATTACCTCCAGGAGTCCTCTCTTGAGCAGGAACATCTGGTCTGCATAGGAGGTGGTGCCTCGCAAAAAGCTTTCAACTGCCCTTGCTTGCCAAAACCTGAGAAATGAAAGAAAAGAAGTTTTACTTTTGGAATAAGGCCGGGAATTCTATCACAGCTACAATTTAAACCAAGTTTCCTAACCAGTTTCATGCCAATCTGAAGCTGGAGAGATATGTGTTGATCCTGCAGAAAACCACTGCCTGTACTGGGTATGAGGTCCAATGCAAGCTTTGGCTCTCTCCCTCACCTGCATTGCCACTGTTAGCCAAGCACAACAAAGCCACATTATCTTCACAGCTTATGGTTCCTGAGCATTTTCAACTGCATTTTCACGTGAGCTGCACGAAAACAGAACAACCTTCCGTTCAACTCAAAACATCACAATGCAATGTAAAGCCAGCCTACCTGAAGGAGGATTCAGCTGGTTCCTTCTTCATGACCTGAAGCAGTCTGGTCAACAAACCTCTCTTCCCATCACAGACAAGACTCCTAAAGCATGGGAAGAAATGACAGTGTGACTGGGAGGGCTGGCGAACACCGCACCTTGTACAAGACTGAAGTGCTCCGAAAGATAAACGCAGTGTATTCAATATGCATCATGAAAATGCATTAACAGTTCTACCTCTTCTCACTGGCTTTGGTAAACTCCTGCAATACCTGCAATACAGCTTACAGATAAATCCTAGAAGGAAAAACACTCCTCTTCTCTCAACGTTTTAACAGCAGGACTGGTCAAAAGTTGAACAAGATGACCTGAGAGGTCTCTTCTAACCTTAATGATTCTAAGACTCTACATGAGGGACCCTCCTGCATGTACTGATAAAACTATAGGGGCTGAAAGGACTGCAGTACTACCTGTATTAAATAACATCCTCAGTGAAGTATTTACCTACAGGAACTCTGTGCAGAAGCAATGCCTTGAACTCTTGTATCAAGAAAGGCAACATGGAAACAAAATATGAAAGATAGAAAAGAAGCCAGGTTCATGCCAGAAACCAAGCAGTGTTGCACATGTGGCTACACAAACCACTTTAAAGAGGCAGAGCAGGATGCCTCTCACCACGCTTCTCTACTCAAAGATCCTCAGCAGGCGCATTCATCTGATGCATTCATGCATTAACCTGCTCATTCTCACCAGCGCCTCTGCTGGACAATCAAGAGTGTGTTGATCACACCCTTGTGGGAAGTGGTTTAGCAGGCATTCTAGCAGTACTCTGACAACCAACCTTTGAGGTTGTATCAGAGCTACGTATTAAAAGAGCTCTTGAAACCAAAGCAGCAAGTCTAACAAATACTCAACTATAGCACTAGGGATTCTGTAAGCAGTTGAACATATCAATGTATTCTAGCTTACTCTAGTTTTTAGCCACTCTTAAAATACAGACTTTAGGCAGACATTTTTGGAAATACTTATGCAGCCCCTAAACTGACATTGTGTGCACAAACTGACTGTGAATCTGAAAACTAAGATTTCCCAGTAGCAGCAATTGATGCATTAGAGGGATCCCAGCTTAATTCCCAGCTGTGTCTGCAATGCCAGTAGTGTGATAAGCCCAACATGCAGCCAAGCCAAGTACTTTATATGTCTGGGCTGTGAAATTAGAATCTTCATTTTAAGTTGCTTCTCTTTTTAAAGAGAGCACAAGCACACTAAAGTTTGCTAATGAGCATAAATGCCACAGAAAGCTAGACACTTCCTGTTGAAAAATGCGACTGAAATCAAAGCAAGTATGGTGGATCTCAAACAAAACTGGTGACATCAAATTTCCAGTGTAAGTACTTGCATAATGCTGGGAGCTGCCGTCATGAACCCTCTGTCTCTACTCACCTGTCTGTGTTGACAACTGCATCAACCTCGGGGATGTTGGCTTTATGGGAGATTGCACTCAGCTCATTAAGTTCTTGGCTGTTTAACAGGAGATACTTGTTCCTAAAACAAGACAATTGGGGAGTAGGGGGGAAAAACAAGATGAATCCATCCAAGTGGCAAGCACACTTGCAGTTCTATTGGAAGTAATGCCACAGGCCTCTGCGGGCTGCAGAACAAGGCAATCAGTTTTCACCTCCATCTCTCACACCTTTTCACTCTATTACCCTCCTCCACAGCACTCCCCCATGCTAGGCCCACCAGCTGCTGTTTAGTAACTGGTCTCCCACACAACTTCAGCACCAAGCAGCTCTGAGATGCCTATTCTGTGCTTATATGTTCATCATCACATGGAGAGTCTTACAAATATTTGCTTCCAGATGGCTTTAGAAAACCTCTGCAACAGCTGGATGCATTTCTGCAGACATAAATAGCCAATTTCTATCATAGCTTTCAATAGGTCTTCTCCACCAAATAATGACTATGCTGCTTATCAGTAATTAGCCTCAACTGGAAAGCAGCAACTGCCAAAGAGTACTCAGTCTTCCTAGTGTTTTATAGCTTTGAACAAACTGTTTACTCTGAAAATATCTGAAGGCTTCATAAAACACAGAAAACAGGAATGGATATTAGAAGCCATTAATCAAAACATGGAAATTATAAAGAAAATAAGTTATTAGACCAGAAAGGTGACTGGAATGCCTTCTTGCTTCAAACTCTATCTTCCAGATTAGTGCCCAATGAGACTGCCTTGTGAAGCTTCTTTTGATCTGCAGGTTTCTGTAATGAAAATACAGCCTCTCTCTCCATGCACAAACAGTTCTGCAAGTTTAGCTTATTCGTCATTTTACTGCAGCCACTATCAGGATATAAATACTTCCTCCCATTGTGTCCTCAGCTAACTCCACTAAACTCATTTCGTACAGTTCAGGCAACTGCTTGTTTAAAAACCCTGACTAGATTCCACACATACCATCTGCTCAAGTGCTACAGATGAAAGCAGTTTTCTGCCTAAACAAGCCTGAGATCCTTGTAGTAGCTATCAAAGTAACAGCATCATCCAGAGAGATTCTATTGGAAAACTCAGAGTGATTCCTCAGCAAACAACGCCTTAAGGAAGGATTTGTTCCTCTTATGTTTAAAAGCTCAGCACATCCCTGGTTCTAACAGCTAATATTGCCAAATCAAAAAGGCTGCCACTTCCAGCACGCATACGTAACAAGCTTAATGGTACCAGATAAATCCTACACATAAAATACCTGCAAGGCAACAAGTGCAGATGTGCACATTTAGAGCAATATGCCTCAAATGCAGAAGTTTGTGTGGAACGTGAAACCATCTTGTAGGGCTCAATTACAGCAAAAGGACAGTGACAGAATTCAAGATATGACTTTTCAAGTCAAACTAGAACAACAATTATCTCTGTATAACAGCCACAATATACCACAGCTTCTCATACTCACTCGTGGTGATCACTGAAGCTCTGAAGAAGCCTCAGGAACTGTATCTTTAGAGTGATATCCTACAAAAGAATAAAGAAATGTCAACAAAGCTGCTTCAGTATTTTTGGACATCATTGGTCATGAGGCTGACATGAAACAGCTGAATTGGAAACCTACCCAAATCAAACCCATTTGAACAGCAGAGCAAATGATCTGCATAAACAGGGAAGGCTGCACTTCTCAGGCTTCCCAAAAACCAAACAGTACTGGAGGCTGCCAGCAAGACTATGCATGCAACAGTTAATTCACTGCTAGACCCATCAGTAATTATTTCATTAAGTCTTGGTCTTCTCCTAGCTTTGGCCTCCAGGAACCACAGAAGGAATGCTCTTCTCAGTTCCCAGTGCAGAAGAGAGGAGAAGTGAAACTGCCCTCTGATAAATGCTACAATGCACCACAGATGAAGACTACAGGGAAAACAATAATTTGCAGCTGAAGAACCTGAAAACCCAGAGTTCCACCGTGTTTCACTAAGCTTATTGTACAGGCATTCCTTTACTCAATACAATTTCTTAGATCTGTATGATAAATAACATCAAAATCTGTACAGAACTTAAAAACTGACTCACTGGGCTACAGTCACAGTTTTGATTGTGTCCATGCAGAACAAGAGCAGATGCTGAATGCTTCCTCCAGATCAGTTTGTCAAACAAATTATTGAGGCCAGGAATCAGTTTGAATTCTGCTATCATTTTGTGAACCTGGAAAAGAAGAGAAAAAAGGATTCACTTGCTGCAGCCTCATATACAGATAAAACACAGCATCTCCTGACAACAGAAAAAGGAAATACTTTACCAAACAGCATATACATGTAGTAACACAGATACTCAGCATGGTGTGCAGCCTGGTGGGCACAGACAGAACACACACTTTGGGAAAAAGCTGGGAGATCGCTTGCAACACCCTGAGAATACATCCATACATAACCTGTGTCACAACACTAAGCTGCATATATTCTCTGCTGCCAGTCACCCTCTGAGCGTCCTTTGCCTTTCTAGTTCATGCAGCTGAAGCTTAGGTTGCCCTTTGAAGACAACAGAAAGCGTGGAGACAATTTTTGTTCACACAATCTACAGAGCAGTGGGCAGCTTTGAGCTGAATATCTGTTACAATAGGAACATGCAAGACAGAGTAGAAAATGAATGAGGAGAGTTAACTAAGGGTGTGACCATAATGAGAAGGAAGCAGAGGCACAGATCTGCAGTGAGACACCACTCATCCCCAAGGGTGTGATCATCCCAAGGTGGCAGCAAACAGGAGCCAAGTCACTGCAAACATAGTTTGCAATACATGCAAGTATGTCAAGTTTAAACCAAGGGTTTAGAACAAACATTCAACAACAGGTTTAGTTTGTTAAGGACATGCATCATGCTTCAAGCAAATGTCAGATCATTACATTGATGACCACAGTGAACTGAAGCAGATTTGTGATGCCCTTTAGAAATTCTGCACAAAATATACATCTAGTAAGATCCTGCAGTTGCTTACACTGGAAGACTGAAGTTACAGATCCTATGCTTTTATTTCTTGATAGAAAAAGGACACCATCAAGCAGCTGAAATGCTTGTCAACAAGAATGCTACTGCATACACTGCCACTACCTGCCCACTGCTGCTCAGCTGCACATAGAGTAGCTCAATTCTAATTCATGAGTTCCTCTCAAGAAGGGGAATGGATTTATATCTGCCACAAAATTCCTTGGAAGTTTTAAACAGATTAAAGAATTAAGGATGTTATCATGTGTCAAGCAAGAACAGGGAATTCTACATAAGGATCTGGCTCTCAGCAGTAACTGTTTGGGAATTAAGTAACTTTAAATCTTGCAACAATTCAAATCCCATCCTGAGAACAAGAAGCCAAGGCAGTTTTACCCCAAGGCTTCCCATGAGGGCAAAGGAAGAGTAAGGAGTTTTTCTAGCAAATAAAACTAGGAGTCAGCTTCAAAGCCAGCTACTTCAGCAGCATATTTCCTCTGTTTACTATTATATAGAATTTCTTTCTAATGCAGAGCATCTCTTTGCAGGGTCACAGTGAACAGATAAGTCACCTTGCAGAACTGTACTACAAATACACTTCTACTTTAAATTCAAATTAATATATTTAAAGGATTGCCTATGACAAGTATTTGTGACTCCTATAGGGTAGAAGGTGTGCTCAAGCAACAGCCCCCAGTACAGCTAACTCTTGCTTAATACAACAGCCCTTCAAGGACACAAAAAAGATCCTGGATCCTCCCAGTCTTTAGGGCATCCCAATATACTGCTATTCCAAGCTGCTCTGCTAAGCTGAGCAGATTGCCAGTACTGGAAATCTGTCAAACCTGCACCAGCAGATTGCTTCCTCTTCACCTCCTCAATATGCTTTCAACCTGTTTGAAATTCAACTACAGCCACGCTGCAGTGATAGGTTCTCCAGAAGTTACATAAGATAGGGAACAAATCATTTACTTTTCATTTCAAATGCAAGAAATGCAAATGGAACATATGGATATGACTGCTATGAAGCACCCAGAACTGACAAAACTGAAGTACATCTTCTCAGCTTTATGTCTTGAGCTTTGCCCTTCATGTTTCTTTATCCATGACCTAATTAATGAGTGCTTCAGCCTAAAGAGATATCAACTTCTGCATGTAACCATCCATAAATACTTACCTGATTCCTTTGTCTCCCCATGAGCAACACACAGAGGACATACAACACCTCCAGCTTATACATGATCTCGTGCATGATCTTCATAGACTGTGGAAGCTGTGTTCGTGTTGAGGTGTTGGCCAAACCACTTTCATCAGAAGACTCTGAACAAGATGACAAAGATGTGAGCCTAAGGCGGTTTCAACAGGAAAGGATTCATTACAGCTATTACTTCTACACTCAGACACAGCAGATGTAAGAGCAGTGTGTGTGCATGAATCCTCAACTAAAAGTGGTGGTGTACAACAAATAACCAATTTAAATTAAATGCAAAGGAAGGAGAAAAAATACAGCTGAAATTTTAGAAGAGAAAGTCTGACTTCTTAAAGTTTAATTTTTCCATAAGCTGAATGAATCATACATCAAAATAAGCAAGATCAACTAATATGCATTAGTATATCAATGAATCAGAAAGAGCATGAAAGAAAAGGTTATAGAAACATGGGCGAGAGTATCAGAAACATTTACTGTTAATCTACTTGCATTATGTACCTCACTATTAGTATATATTTAGGACACAGTTAAACCATTTTCATGCCCTATTATACTGCTGAAGGAAGAAACTGGATGCCACAAATTTAAGTAGAAAACAGAAATTACGAGTGATGTGGATAAAGTAAATAAGGGCAGAAAAACCTGCAGGTTGCAGTTCAAAAAGTAATGAGGTCTTTATAACATTCATAACTAAGCTGCCAACCACGCTGCTGGAGGATAGTGTGAGTGTTTTTGAAGCCTTGTGAAGAAACATTCAGTAGACAAGAACATGGAAGAAGGAAACCATCAAAGGCTAAAAAGCACAGACGCCGCCTTTGACTCATACATCCCTAAGCCACAAGTCAGTGAAGACTGAGGCAGTATTCTGGGAAAGTATGTCTAGGTTTGTCTGCTAACTGATGTTGTGGGTCAAGAGCTGCAACTGAGCATGTTGCACCTCAGCAAAATTGCCCTCTGAATCCTATTTCAGATTACTGAGTAGTCCCCGTTTGCACCAAAGGGTGCATAAAGGTACGTGCAAGGCACTATTGGAACATTCACATCCTCCTCTTCTTGTGTGTTTTTCAGAATACAACCTTATTTCACAGCCTTCTCTTATGGTTGCATTGACTCTTCTGAACAGTCCCTTGGAAGAAGCTCCCCCAGCAACTAACCCCATTTTCCTTCTGAAAGAGGGGGTTGCTTGCTTCATGTCAAGTGTATGAAATGAATTCCATTTGCTTAAGCTTCAGAGCAAACCCTGGTAAAGTCACTTACCCCACTTATCAGGTATGTTCTTGTCACAGAGGGAGATTAGTTATGAAGGTGCACAGGATAACAAATAAATGGTGTGAAAAGGAGTTGTTTTTTTTTTTCCTTTTCACTAACTTTAGCTTATGAAAACTAAATCAGTGCTACCAGAGAACAAAGCAGGAGTCAGACCTAAGTGCTCATATTTCAGTATTTCATGCAATAAAACCAGAATTGATACTGTTTGAAAGGAAAAGCAACAAATGACAACCACACATTAGCTGGTGGTGGCTAGAGGAATGTGGGCCAGATACCTGTACTGCTCTGCTCTGCCTCTTCATTTGCCACTCTCATTAATGCATCAAGCACGAGGGCATTGTCCAGCCAGGTGTACCATTCTTCAAGCTCCTGAAGGAAGCTGGAGGTGCCTGTTGTTTCAGATACCTTCCGTGTTGCCAGTTTGCATAATCGTTCAATGAAACCTGGTATATTCAGAAGTGTAGCTGAAAAAGAAAAATCATTTTGCTGTGATTCAAGATCATCAATAGTCAAATCCTCTATACCACCAAGTATCAAAACACCTGCATTAGTAATACGGAAGAGTACAGAGAAACATATTCCACCTACTTAAAAAAATCCAAAGATTGAAGATTGATTACACTCTCCTACTAAGGACTGGAAGACAGCATTCATACCCCAGGCATAACTCAGCACTGACTTGGTTTATATTAGACTGACAATGGATTAAAAAGTAGTTCTGTCCTACTCTGACTGCTTCTTTCTGGCCAATTCCCTTTTGCCAACACTGTTGTTATCCAGCCCACAGAGAGTCGGTATCAATTTTCAGCCAGATTAGTTTCTTAAGTAGGAAGAAATTAAGCAGCAGCCGATGCAAGGGCCAGCTCTACCTTCCTGTTCCTCTGTACAATGCCACCTCCAACGTTTTACCTCCTGCAGACCTTTGCCTCAGAGCAAATTGAACCAACTCAGTTCAGTACCTGTTTGGAAAAGGCTTAGTTTCTTATGTATTAGTTTCCTGAGCTAGTTCACCACAGAGCAGAACGGGAGGGGAGCACACGACACCTGCCCCACACTGAAGGATTATAGAACCACTGCACCCTTAAAAAGAGCAGTTAGTCCAAGGCCAGGAGTCACCAATCTGTGAAATCTTTGGGGGAATTGAAAGGTGCCAGGAGGTACATTATGTCCCAGTATTTTCAAAGAATTGTAACTGCAAGACCTGTTCAGACACACGTCTAAGTCTTTGCACTTGCAAATAATGTAGAAAAACACAAACAATTTAGCCATCAACTCTATGCTAACAGCTGTGATTCTGACCACTGGTACCATCTTGGAAAGAATAAACACCGTGATAAAAGGTTTTAAAATTGAATAAGCTTTATAATCTTAGACACAGCTCCGACCGTGCAAACAAGAAACGGTTAGTTAAACATTTGCTTAGGTAAGTTCAGCTCTGCAGGATCTAAGCTTATTGTTCAAATAATTTAAATTAATCTTTGCACCCACAGCAGCATATGCTCACTGCTGTTTACAAGCAAGCTCTGGTGATCACAGGGCAGAAGACAATACACTCCACTAAAGGTTCTCAGCTTCTGCCAGCCATATTATACTCTCCGTCTCTTGCTATGTACTCCATATCTGGCAGTGGTTACAAACAGAGCTTTAACAATCATGGCTAATGCAGAATGCAGATGAGAGACACAGCTCCAACCCCCACCCTCCAACTCTTTTCTTTATTTTCCCTGAGTCCTGAGATGACCTGGCATGAGCCTACAGAAAAGTCTGCTTCAGAAGCTCAAAATCTTTTCATTATATGAAGAGCTGAAAACAGCAGACTCCATCTTTGAGGGTATTTCAATTCAAATATCTTGCCTGGAAAGTTGAGTATGAATTCAAGACTTGTGCCTCTAAGTGTGGCTTCTGCATCTCTACAGCACAATGAGAAAATGGGCACTGTGTCCCAGGTTCAAGTTCAGATTACACCCATAGATTGCAAAAGCTGGCATGGTAATTGTAGACGACATGACTAACATCAAACATACTTCCCTTGTTGATAAAGACAGACATCCTGCTCATGACAATGCCTGATTAAAATCAGAGCAGGGATTATTCTGAAAGCAGCAACAAAGCTTGTAGAAATTCAGTTCAGGAATTAAGGAGGACAGGAAATTAATGAGAGACGCTAAAGGAAAGGTCGTGGAAACAACCAAGCTACAGAAAACAAATCCAATTATCTTAAGCCATTCAGTTGATCAAAGAGGGCTAAAATGACAGAACTCATCTGATCTAATTACTGATCACATATGAAAGTGAAAGCTAGAAAGTTTCATTAACTGAGAAGACCATTTCTACGAGACCGTTCGAAGAAAGGGAATAAAGACAAATGCTTTTTAAGGCACATCACTCAGGGCATCTGCTACAAACACAGTACGGATCTGACGTTGAGAAGAGCTAGATTGTAAATGGTTGTGATTTTTATGTGTTTGTTCACAATGTAACAATTACCTTGATTAACTTCAGCTCGAGAAGGACCCAAGTTTTTTTTCTGCTGGGCATTTTTTGCTAGAAGGGTGTGCTTGTCATCGCTTCCTGTGTCTAGTTCTGAAATTGTGACAGCAAGGATCCTGCAGAAATTTGCAAGCTGTTGCTGATCAAAACTGGACACAAGGCTTGCAAGATTGGGAATATCATCCAGTTGTATCATTTCCTGGAAGAGACAACATAATCTGCTGAGTGAATCACACATGATATTCACTAAGGCATGGCCTGAAAGTTTCGTCTACAGTTTCTCCCTGGTGAGATTTGTGTATCTCAGTGTTAGTAGAAGAGAAGCAAATAGGCAGTGACAAGTAAAGAGTTTGAAAACAGCTGTGCATCCACAACTGGCATCACTTATGTTCATCAATTCCAGAAGGGTATAAATGCATCCTTAAAGTCTTCAAAGAACCCATCCCTCACTGTGTAGACTACTTCAAAACCATTCAATAGACCACTGGCATTCAGAAATTATGTTTCAGGTTTGTCCTCTGCTTCTATCTGCAGTCTCCTGAAGGCTCACAGACAACAACTAACTCCTAGTTTTCTTTTCCTCCCAGTCCACTTCATTAAGAGAGATAAGAATGATGTTGAAACCATTTTCAGCATAAACTTTTACTAAGAACTAAGATAGTTTCCTCCCTAGGGAAGTACAACACCCTCAACTTCAGTCAGAAAACTAAAAAGCAAAACCAGCAACAGCTACAAGCCCCTGACACTCTCCATATTAACACACACAAGGTGCATTTACTCAGGGTTACACCCCAGATGTTTTACTTGCACCATGTCACAGTATTAAGCTGCAATGACATCAGCAAGTATTTCAGTGCAGGCTCAAAAACCTTTTTCATGCAGATGATCTCATTTGCCCGTTCCCTCAGCCTGCAGCAAACAATTTCAGGTAATGTCAGAGACATGACAAAAGCCATGGTAAGAGAGAAGCACAAGAAGCTGAAATAACAGAAATAATCAATGTGTAATTAGAAGGAAAGGACTATCATCCCGTGCAAGTCATGCAGAACCATTACAAGTAGCCACATACATAATCTGGCTTCTGCCTGAACTGTAATTAAAGATAATGTTGGTGTAAACAGTCATGCTTCAAACAAGCTACAAGAACTCAGAATACTATCTTAAGAGTGTCATATCCCCACTGGCCTGGATAGCCACACAAAAATAAGAAACCAGTAACAAACCTTTTTTACTCCCAAGATATCTTCAATGAGTGTTGCAGTTTGTAGGAATGTCTTTTTGTTTGTCATCAGTGTAAACAGGAAGAGCACAAAGTCATTTCTTTCTGCCAATCGCCTTATGACTCCCTCCGTCTAGAAAGGAGAAGCACAAGTAGACACAGTTAGAACCCACCTTGATGAATCACCTGGCACAGGCACATGTAGGATAGTTTTTCAGAGGCTGTGTTACTAAATCAGCTGCTCCTGAGACCAGAAAGCACTGTGTTTATGGTGACCAAAAGTAACTCCAACCCTTGTTTGAAGTTCAAATGGGCTGTACAAGAACTACAGACTCCAGGATGGGAGGCTACATCTCAGAACAGTGTTGTTTACTTGCTTAAGCCAAGAGTAAACACTGCATGCCTGGAAACACGTCAGAGAGGCTTGCCTCTAGTTTCTCATACAAATTATTATCAGCTCCATTTCATAGTATGCAAATTCAGCTCCCAAATTCCTCCTGAACTGTCAGCGTTGCTTTCAGAGCATGAGTAACCAGAATCCAGTGTCAGCCGTAACAAACTCAGCAAAGAACAGAACAGACATACTAAAGCATGCTAAAGAGTAATTTCTGGGGCCCCCACACAGCTCATTACAGGTAGTTTTCGTGCTCTGATCTCTGACAACACAGATTATCTACTCTGGAATTAAACATAACTTAAATCTCTATGCTGGAAGCATGAAAAAGGTTAACGCTGCACACACAAGATATCCACGATCCCAAACACTGCTTCTTCAAGCAAGCAGTAACAACACAGTAAATCAAGTCAAACACAGCTTGTTTCTTAGCTATTACAGTATGCACAGTTTGCAAAAGTCACATTAGCTCTGGTTTAAGAAATATAAGTTGTGTAAGTAAAACGTCATTCCCTCTGCTCTCCTTTCTGCAGTCAGATACAGAGTACTCAAACTCCTGAGATAAAGCTGCTGTCTTTGGAAGAGCTCCAGCCCAGTAACTACCTTCTTGGTTTGTTGTTTTTTTTTCATTAAACAATGCTCCCTAGGCTATGACATAATGAACTGTGTGATTAAGTAAACAATGCTGAAGATGTTTCCTGTAAGCATAATGAGAGGCATGCCCTTCTAGATCTCCATTAAAATTCTAAAGCTGCTTCCATAGCTGCCACTGATCTGTCATCAACTGGTAATTGAACTGATATTTAGTATATGAAGAATTTGCACAATTGAACTTAAAAAGTGTTTCTCAGTAGTGTTACTGAACAAGATACAATATAGCTTGGGTTACAATGTGGGCTTTCAATCCCAGTTTCCAACTTCAAGCTTGAACGCATGACGTTAGAAAGCTCCACACAGCTTTCTAATGGGAACATGGAGACTCAAAGATCTAAACAAGAGAAGTTAAGCTTGACAATGTGCCTAAGAAAACAAAATATCCGAATAATAATCCATAATATAGGGTGGCTGTGTATTCTAAAGGGACTGTAATGAAAAGTTTCAGAGTAAATTCATATTATGCCTAAAAGGGCCTGTTATCTTGTCAAGTATAAAACAATCACATCATTTAAAACACAACCAGTGTATCAGTTAAGCTAGAAGAACACTTTTTTACAGCAGTCGTACTTACACATACACACGTGTTGTACAGTATGCTTAAACAGTCCTTGATGAGGTCATCACTTACTGCAAAGGAGAACACAGACATTCACTAGCCTTATGATGACAAGGAATACTAACATCCAAAGCAGTGATATGAACAGCTATGAAAAGAGCAAGAACTTCAGGTCAAGTGCTGGCTTACACCATACCTGCAAATACTTGGAGAAGAAAAAACAGAGGAAGAATCACTACCTACCCTAATTGCTTGTTTCTTCCACAACAACTACTCACCTCTGCCTTGGACTGCAGACAATAAGGTGTATCTGAAGTCTAGTGCACAGCTTAGTCACACACAGAAGTAAAAGACAGAGCGTAAGCAAGATTTCAAAAGGGGAGAGGGAAATCAGAAATTAACTCAAAGTCTGTCAAGTGAAAGCCTGCTGACAGATGTATTAATTCCAGTTATTAAACATGAAAACAAAAAGGGCCTCTTCACGTGGTTTTCTTCATGCAGCATCAGGAAATGTCAGAAAAGCTTTCAATGCTATTTATACCAGCATTTCAATATTTCAGATGTATTTTCGGTACAGACATACAACAGCTGCCTCAAGCTCAATTCACTTCACCTTTGAAGTTCTCTGGCATGGCGCAGAGCATGACATTTCCTCAGAAGGGTTGTGTGGAACCAAGCGAATCATAGACAAGATAAATGAAAACACTAAATTCAAGCTGCTCCAGCAGGAAAACTGCCCTGAAGTCATTGCTCCTCATTAACAAACGCTCTTTACATCATTTTGGAAATTACTAGTCACTATGCCTAGGTTGGGAAAAAGCATACTTTACATTATCTTACAATCCACACAAATCCTATTACATAAATAATGTTAGTGGGTTATTGTTATTAATCGTTAACAGCAGCTGTAGTCACAGTGAGATGAAAAGTTTCTCGTGGTTGGAGATTTTCTGCACTGAGAAAAGTTATGCAGATAGCATGATTGCTCCTGAGCTTCACAGCAGGTGAGTATCCTAAACCCCAACATGAATCAGTACTACTGAAAATAAAGAAACCAGTGACTCATTTTGGAACAGGAAATCCATGGCATGGAGAAAAGAGCAACAGAAAAATGGGACAGCTCCTGTCTCAAGAAGGGCACACAGCAAGAACAAAGGAAAAGGCAGCAGAAGTATTTACTCACTTTTTTGTTTCTTTTTCTGTGTCATAAGAGTTGGTCTCATGAGAATTTCTACTAAAAGCTGAAATGACAACAGATAAAGAATAAAGGGAATAATAACTGGGATACAAATAACCAATTAATTTGTCAGTGATGAACCCAAACTTAGTCCCACCTCTGCTGAAATCACTAAGATTCAGTCTGTACAGTAAAAAACCACTGACGTCAGACTTAACAGAAATAGCTGTGCTTATCCTGAAGAAAGAATAACAATTGTATGAAATAGTCTTCCTATGGCAAACTATTAAGAAAGTGAATCTACAAAGAAAGTGATTTCACATTCCAGGTAACATGAAGGATGGGTATCACACATCTCCCAAAGTAATGAACCTTCAGCAATTTGCAAATACATACCGATTTTGAAACAGCAAATCTTGCTGGACTTCAAAATACATTGCAACTATAGATTTCAGTCTGATCTGTACTCTGTAACCCAAGAAAGCTAAAAGAAAACTAAACCTAAAACAACCTGCTACCAATCGAAAGCTCAAACGTGTGCACTTAGATTTAAACATAAAAGTTCTTTATATTCTTGTAGTAAATGTACTGCAACAAGAAGTACTGCTGTTTCTGTTTTAAAATAAAAGGTATTATTTTAAGCAGTTTCATATTATGTTCCAAATTTATTGGGTAGCTGAAGAACTTTGTCCTCGGTTGACAAGATATTAGCAACTAAGCCAGTGTTGTTCCCAGAACAATACACCCTAAATAGATGTTTTTGAAACAAAGGCATGCTGTTGTAATAAGAGTGAATCAGCAAAGAGACTGCAAGAACCATAAAGTCAGTCCACTGAGAAACACGAGTCAGATGTTTCTAATGAAAGCTAAGACTGCAGCGGCTGATGATTGGGAATTTGAGTAGACTCAGGTATCTCTGTAACACCAAATTGCAACCAATATCTACACATAAACCAAGCAGCCCTGCTTAGTTGTTTCTTTTTCCATAGATAAAATGGTGCGCACTGCAGGCCAGCAATAAACACAGACCATCTTGCTAACAGAGCACACTTAGTGTGCTTAACAAGTCCCCACACACCTTCAGTGGTAAAGGAAATTCTCAGTGCTCTAAATCTGACTGTATTGCACTTAATCTTACAACTAGAAAACATTTGAAGCTATTTCTTAATATCCTAGAGGTCTTGTAGCTCATTACAAGCAGGTTACCTGAAGAAACAATCCTGTCTTTTATGTAACATGGAAATATGTCTCTCCTGCACCAAGGACTCCATATCTGGACTAGGTACTGCAGGTGGGGCCTCACCAGCATAGAGTAGAGGGGCAGAAGAGCCGCAATGGTAATGGTTAACATCAATACAGTAAAATCATTCTGCAGATTGCATTTAGAAGAGTCTCAAAGATCCTATTTATGAATGTAATAATGGCACAACTATTTTGCAGAAATATTTGGAAAAAACAATCAACCAACCAAAAAACCACCCCAAAACACAGCAAACCAAATAGAGCATGCTTACATCAACACCTCCAAACAAGTCAAATGTGTATGTATTGGGGAAAGTGGACTCCTGAGCAGCTTTTCTATCTTCTGTCACAAACGCCATGGCTTCCATTGAAAGAAGTGGAGAGATTTCCTGCATGCAATGGAAAAGAAAGAAAGATTCACAACGAATACTATTCATCTGCATATACACATCTTCCATAGAGCATCCATGTGATCTACTGACTAATCAACTACAGGCATTCCTAGCTCTTATCTACATTCAGTTCACAGGTACAATCATAGAAACAGTTTCTAAAATCACTGTTAGTATGCACATGTAAAGTAAGCCTTTATAGAAAGCAACAACAAAACAGCACATGGATTCCAGAAGAACACAGCAGTGGACACTACCTTTAAGATGCTTTGGCACTGGGAGAAATCACTGTTTGGGTGACTGTGCTCATATAGCTTTTGTAACAGCAGGGGAATCCCATTCCACTTCGCTTGTTTATCTCTTTCCTTCAACAAGGCCTCTGTGATCTGCAACAAAGGAAGAATTTAATTCCCACGTGTCCAGTGCGTAATGCTCAGGAAAACAATTCGTCCACAATAACAATACAGGAACAGCACAGCACATTGGTCATAAATGACAACCAGCACCTCCACCACCAGGGGAACAGCACTGTGTTATCACCTGGGAAGAAGGCTGCAATCACCAAGAACATCTCAGCATTTGCTACTACATTTTTGCCAACTTCCTCCAGCTTTCCACCTTCTCAAAACACACAAAAATCCTCAATATTTATCACAATGTTTATTTACAATAAAAGTGGCACAATATTTATTGCACCTGAACACAAAAAAAATCAAGCTGCAGCACAACGCTGATGAATATTCCACTCAAAGAAGCTGCAGCAAGTGCTGCAAAGCAGGAAGGCCTCCAAGGTGATCCAGCAGATGCTCTAAAGGAGGAACTCCTTTGTGAAGCCCCCATTGCAGTTAATGTTAACCAAAACACGACCCCTCTCCTTAATGGGGCTTCACCAGACATACCTAACAAATCTGCAGGACTGACTTTTGTACAGAAAGTTATGGCCGATGATGACAATCTTGTCCATCCTGCAAGATTTCTGGCAATATGTTTTACACACCCATCCCCAGGCCAGCAGGACCATATTTCAGTGCAATGCTAGTGGATTTTCAATTACCCCAGACCCCATCTGCCCTCTCTATGTGCAGTCACTCCCTGATCCCTGGTTAACTCCATGCTTCCTTCCATGCTCATTGTTCCAAGCTGCAGCCAGGAAATCTCCTTTCTTATTGTTTCAGCCCAGGCATCCTTCTCAGCTATACCTCAGAACAGTCCCCAAGGGCTGTTCAGTTCCTGATTAGACACAATTATATGCAAATATACTCCAATTTCTGAGTGAGAATTTAACCCTTTTCTTTTCTCTCTGTGCAAGACAGCATACAGTGCATCCTGAAAACCAACACAAGCACATGATGGCAGCATCTGTGGATCCTCTCCCTTCTTACCTTCCCGGATACATAAGGCTTGTTTGTTTTTCCTTCAATCAAATACTCAAACCGGTACTTTAAGAATCTCAAGGCTTTTAAGGGTCAGTTTTTCTTGTTACAAAGAATGATCAAAGCGATATGAGCAAACCTGGTCCATAATGCTGTTCTCTTCAGTTTTCAACTTTTCTCATGTTTCCAACTTTGAATAAGAGTCATCAACCAGCATTGCTGGGAAATGACGCAGAGCTCCTTCTATGGAAGCTGTTCCTACAAGAAATGGTAGGGCAAAACCAGAAAGTCAAAATGGCTTTGCGTCACCTGGGCTGTGAATAATGGGTCAGCTCCTTTGAAGCCACAGATCCCCATTCCTCCCTGCAGCACCCAGCAGAGAGCACGATGTGTTCTGCCACTGCCCCATCTCGGCGTGGGAGGAGCACACAGCACTGAGCTGCAGGAGGAACCAGATTAATTGCTGGGTAAAGTGTAAAGAACGCCAGGGAAAGGCTCCAGCTATCCAGCTGATGGAGATGATACTGCAGCAACACTGAGGTACATGGGCTCCTCTCCCCAACTGATGTATTTGTGCTAATCTGCAGAAAACTTCCAGTCTTGAATTTCTGAAAGACTGTAGTAAACGTTTCCTTACTCTCATCTTCTTTTAACTTCTTTCCAAGAGAATTTTTTTCTTCTCTTGATTTAAAACCCATCTTTGGTTTCACTGCAAACTCCAGCCTGTGCTCCCCATTCTGCAGTCATGAGGCTGCTGTGGCTCTGAGTATTTCCATTGTGGTAGGGCTGTATTTGCCAACATGAAGATTTTGGATTCTGTGGAGGGATTCAAACTCAATTAAATCGTACGGAGCTGTCTTCCTTTACAGCCATTTTGGTTAAGATGTGTATCTCTTGATTGCTGTAACTGTAGCAAGTCACCAGTTTTCCCTTATGAGCAAAGTTGTTTTTTTCCTTGCTCTCTTTGGGTAGACATCCTGTGAGCAGCCATCAGGATTAGTGGGGCCCCCTTCCCTCTCCAATACATTTTTGGTCTCACATAATCAGGCTAAACTCAATCAAATGTAGATCTCTCAGAACTCTTCACTCACTGGACTGCAGCAGAGGATACCTGAGGGATCCCCACAGGAAAGTTGTGATGTTAGACCCTATCCAAACTTGCCAACCACCCAGCCTGGTGGGAATGTCCCAACCACCTCCCACTCCAAGCTGTGGCAGCCTGGATCTGCTGGAAGGGCACAGACATTCAGGAGGATTTAAGCACTGAGTTGAAATGCAGCAACAAGCCCCCCCAGTACAGCAAGGTAGGGCATGCACAGCACTTCTCACCCAGAGGATTGCAACCGATCAGTTCCCAGCAGATTACCCATGCACCTATAGCTACAGTAGGAATACTTTCCCAACAGTTAATGTATGCTGAGGAAGAATTATACACAAAGTCAAAGAGACCGCAGATAAATCTATATACTTTTCCTCCTTCCTCCTGTTAGAAATCCTTTTGTGTTCCTTAAGGGCATCAGTTAGCAGTTTCTAACATTCAACAAATATTAACAAATCCCTAAGCAGCCCTGTGCTCCTATCTCCCTGAATGCACACCCCATCTGCCAAGCTCCCCCTTCCCTTCTCCCCAGCACCTGCTGCTGTGTTCACGCAGGACCACAGTGCTCCAGGCACAGCCCCTGCTGCCAATGGTCAGAGCTGCACCATGTGCTGCAACACCTGTTACCTGCCTAAAGCCTCTCGCAGTGATGATTGCTTCAAAGCCTCTGTACGCCTTATTTCACGTTACCCTTCAAATGTTTCAGTCTTACTCAGCAGTCATTACAGGAGGGTGCTTTCTACTGATATCTGAAAAGGCAGAAACAGTTAACTCAGGTGTCCATGCATCTTTCACACCACTAAAGGACTCATTCTGGGTCAGATTTTAAAACCATCTTCCCATCTGTAGGCCCTGATTATAGATCTCAAGGAACAGATACAAGCACGTGGCCTCAATGTATTTAGAAGGAAACAAAATCCTTCCTATATCCCTTCTGCCAAACCTTTTAGGCTGCATCTTTATAAAACAGGAAACTAATATTTGTGCAATGAAATATTTAATTTTCCTCCCCACAGCACTAACTTAGGAAGTTGTCTCTGAAACACCGCCAGGAAAATGATTATTCACAGTTTTGGGGACCGTCCAATCATTTCTGCTCTTTATTGCATTTTCCTTCCCTGTCCTTTGGCCAATCTGTTTCTTTCCTCCCTCTCCTTTTCGCAGACATCCTACTACCACCAGGCTAACTCCTGCCCCATTTCTTTTTACAAGGCAGCATTACAGACACGTAACCTCAGGCCTCTGCAGCAACTCTGGTAAGTGCTTAAGGACTAAGAGCAGAAGCCCACAGCTCCCAGTTATCTGCTGGTTCTTTGGCATGGTGTCAGCGGTTCACCATGACACATGGAGACCGGGGTAAGAACACGTCAGAGGCCCCCAGTGTTTTATTTGTAAAGGCAGCTCTCTCTGCAGGTGGCATGAAGTTGGCAAAAATCCCTACTGCCAGCCTCCCTGCAGCCCTGGGGTGTGGATTACACTTCTTAACACTATGGCTCCTGCAAGGCCCAGCCTGATCCTGCCACCTTCCTCCTGACATCCCAAAAGAGGGGACAGACACAGAGGCACAGTGACAAGGACAGGCCCTGCCGCAGCTTCCAGCTTGGCGCAGCCACCCCTGTGAACCCCAAAGCAGTGCTCCACTCCCTGTGTCTGCAGGAAGAGACCACACCTCATCCACCTCCAAAATCTACAACCCTCTCTGAGAGCAGAAGGACTCCAAAGCAGATCTTCAGCAGCAGCAGCTCTTCAGAATCACTGCAGGGCTTAGTGGAATGGCTACCAGTGTTTATTGTGACGATCTCTTGCTCAGAGAGAAAAAAAAAAACAAAACAAAAAAACATCAATAAGATCGTAAAATATTAACTTTTCACTGATTACTCCTGCCTTAAAACTGCCAGTTTCTTAAATCCATTTTGAAAGCAAACAACATGTAAAGATAGCAAGGAAAAGGCAGGAGCAAGGAACTATCACACCTGCAACTGTTTGCCTCCCACTCACGTTTAGTCAAGCAAAATAACACTCCCAGAGACTAACACTGCTACTTCTCAATATCATCTCCAGCATATGACAGAGCTCTGCTCCCTGTTACATAAAAGCCAGTGCAGGCTGTCCAGCACTAGCTGGCTGTGCTCTCCTGAAGAGGTCTAAGCCTGCTCAGAGCAATACAATTAGAGCTGCTAGAGGGGATTACATTCACGTGAACGTCCATTCGTTGTTGCTGTCAGAAGGAAACAAAATTGGTTGGAAAACACAATATTTTCAGAGATTTCAGAATGGGAGGAGATGGAAATCTGCATGAGATGGTAGAAAATGTTTTCCTTTCACAGCAAAATAGTTCAAAGTGAATAGGGACTACACAGCCAAGGAGAACCACAGAACAGCAGATTGTGAGACAGAGCTGGAAAAAATGGACTCTCTTTTCCACTCCGATTGTTTCAGCTAAACCTTGGCAGCCCTGTGAGAGTGTGAGACCAGTGCTGACGCTCTGCTCTTGGGACTGCACCAGAAGCATGCTAATTTGCCAGCAAATCTCTGCCTAATCCATTATTATACCACTTCTCTACAGGGATTCACATTGCTGCACCTAAATGTCTTCTGGTTTTATGTTGTAGACATGCTTTTCACAGCTCTCTTGCAGCAGATGAGGTGTAGTATACCCTCTTGCAGATGGGATGAAGTTTTGCTCAGAGCCTGGTCAGGTGAACCAAAATGTTCCCTTACCTTGATGTAACTGCAGCACAAACCCTGTTGTGTGTTACTTACAATCCCTCTGTGCCAGGACAGGCACCACAGGCCAGTTCACAAGTAATATTTTCCTTATAGGCTGTGTGTCAGTTCTGGAAAGTCAGTCTGCTTCTTGTTTACCAGCACCTGAAAAGCCCCTTTCACTCACTCAATGCTCAGCACCAGGGCAAACCTTTATATGAGGTTATACAATCTGAAACAGAGACATCCAGGGTAGCAACTGATGCTAGCAATATGGCTAAAAGGGATATATGAACAGGTAATGGCAAGGTTTACTAAAACCTGCTTAATTCATCTAACACTGTAACAATAATGCATACAGGCCAGCTGCCAAGAACATGGTGACTTCTGGTAGGTGAGCATGTGGCAAAGATCCAGGTTGTAGAGGTTTAGTTGGCCTCAGTGCTGCCAGATATTGACGGAGCTGTTGTCCAAATTATTTTCACGTCCTTGTACGATCAGACTGATGAATTTCCAGACATACAGACGTGTTATTACCATCTCAAGAACTGTTTTCTTCATATCAAAAGAGATTCTGAGATCACCTAAAATCAGTACTCAGAGCTTGGTTACAAACAAAGCAACTCCGCTGTTACCCACAGAAGAATATTAATTGCTTCCCAGGGAGCAGATGCTGGAAGTAGCACCAATACTGTGGGAGAACAGGGCTCGGATGGCAGGAACCACAATAAGCAACAGCGTTTCCCAATCTCTCTGAAGTAAGTGCTGGAAAAGAGTTTCTCCACAGGACACCAGATGTGCAGCTCACACAGCCTGAGACAGCTTCCCTGCAGAGAACAGTAAGGGTACCCTCCTGACTCTGTTCTAGACCCGAACACAGCAGTTTGGAAGCCCTCTGCTCTCAGGCTTTCCAAAGCAAATGAGCTAAGAACCCCAATCCAGGGCTCCACGCTGCTACCGAGGAGTCAGAAGAGGAAAACGGTCTGATGAGCTCTGATAAAAACAAGACTTGAAGTACCCAAAACTGCCTCGTGCTTCTTTAAAGGTTACGTCAAAGCGTTTTAAATTTAGATCTACAAACAAAAGACTCGCTTCAAGGTAACTGTACAAAGGCACAATTCACAACGTTGAAAATCATTCAAGAAGTTTCGTGTTGTTGGTGTTCTTCCTTCCCCTTCCCCTCAGTCTAAGTGATTCAAAACTGCATTCCTACCACATTTGTGAAGCACTTGGGAGCCCTACGGCCCAAGCTTGAAGTTTCTCAGCTCAGCAAAGACACAATGAAATTTATAGAGAAAAACAAACAAAGAAGCAACAAAATCCTCCCTGAATTCAGGCCTTGTGAGAAGGAGGATGTAACTGGCAGAAGTCTCCTTGATTTCTCCAAGTCTGGCCACTTGTGGTTGGATCAAATAATTAAAACATGGTACAACACTGTGCTTCTCAAGCTAAACGAAGCCCAGAGCAGACACAGCAGCTCAGCACTTCATGTTGGTGCACAGCATGGTTACAGGCTTATTTGGCTTCAATTGCTATGGGAGCCAGAGCGTAGAGGCAGAGCTGGTTGAGACAACACGCTCTGTGCCTACATGCCTGCAGAATGCTCTCCTAAAACAATCCCATTGAAACAACTGCCTGAAAAACAGAGAGTAACAGGGTTAAATCCAAGCAAGCAATGTGCTTTTTCTCCAAGCATTAACCAAACTGGCATCTGAATGAGGAGTAGAAGCAAGACAAAGCAGCAGTTTACAAATCACCTCCTGCCTCTTCTACCTACCTCATGTACAGCATTAGGGCTGGATGCTGATTTGGATGAGCAAGTACTCTCCTAGAAATCGCTCAGAAGCCTTCTTAATGGAGGAAAACACCCTGATGTCTGAACTAATGAAAATCAATTAAATCCCATTTCCATTACATTTTAAGACTTAAGATACTGTAGCTTAATAAGCGACCACCAAAATGTAAGTTCTTTACGCCGTGCTTCGGTTTCCTGGCTTTGCACCTTTCCACGTTTAACCTTTAAAAGAAATACTGACTGTTCTTGGCAAGAAGAAACGACCAGTCCAAAATGCCAGAGCAGCTTATTAAGGAAGCTGCACACACACACACACACACACAGGACAGGCAGCAGCCCAGGTGAACGAGCTGCTTTCATTCCTCACTATTTCCCAACATCATCAGCTAAGAAGGATGACGATTTCCAGCAGACCTGGAACATACACAAGGATAACCACCCACACGGAGCTGTGCCCCTCACAGCCCCAGACAGCAGAAAAACCCCTTCATCCCACGGCGCGTTTGGTTGGAGCTTCAGGATTATAAATACCTGAGGTGTGGGAGCCATAGTGGTGAGTCTGGTCTCTTTTCAGTAGTGAGTGGGGACAGGACTAGGGTTAATGGGATGAAAGTACAGCATAGGAAGTTCCGCACGAATGTGTGGAAGAACTTCTTTACAGTGAGGGTGACAGAGCACTGGAACAGGCTGCCCAGGGAGGTGGTGGAATCTCCTTCTCTGGAGATATTTAAGACCCGCCTCGACGCCTACCTGTGTGACATGGTGTAGGGAGCCTGCTTTGGCAGGGGGGTTGGACTCGATGATCTCTAGAGGTCCCTTCCAACCCCTGCAATTCTGTTACTCTGTGAAGGGCCGCCTATCGCCACATGAAGCCCCCAGCCCAGCAGCACAGCACGGCTCTGCCCTGCGGCCTATCCATAGGACGGGAGATAAAGAGCCCGCAGGAGGCCTGGCCCACGTAGGTGGGGGAGCCTCAAGCGGGCCCAGAACGGCTCCCAGTGCGGCCTTATGGCCAGGCCCCGGGGCAGGCCCAAAGCGCAGCACAGCGCTCCGCCCGCCCCACAAGGCCTCGGTCGCAGCTCCCCCATCCCATAACCCTTCCCCACGTTACCTGCGCCCCCCTCGTGAGGCCTCGCCCGCTGAGCTGCCCGTGGCGGAGCTGAGCCAGGATGTTCGTGGGGGCTCCGCGCCGCCTCCGGCCGCCGGGCGCAGGGCCTACACCCGCCATGGCCGCTGCCCCGCTCGGCCCGAGACAAACAGGAAGCGCCCCCTCCCCCGCTGCTTTGTACGACGGACGGATACAGCGCCCCCTTCCGGTCAGCGGGCGCCATGCCGGAAATAGGCCGCGCGCTGAGCATGCTGGGAAATGTAGTCCTGGGGGCTTGGCGCATGCGCGGTGTGCGCTGGGAGGGAGCATGGCGGAGGGGATGTGAACAAGTGAGGCCCCAAGGGGAAGTTTAAAAAGAGGAAGGAAATGGGACAATTTCATAGGAAAAGCGTATCAGATTCTGAAGAAAAGAGCACATTGCAGGGTAAACCAAGCCTTTGCTAGGCCATGTTACACCTCAGTTTGCAGATGGCATTACCTGGATGCTTCCTAAACCAGTTTCAGGTGGGCAGTACTGACTCGTGCTGATTCTACGCGCTCAGTTCCCCATGTCACAAATGCCTTCCATCCATTGAGCCATCCTTTGTGCTCGATAGACATGCTAGATCTACAAACACGAGCCCTCACCTCACGAATCACAAGGTTTTCCTAACAAATCACAGGCATTTCAGGCAACAACACGTTCATAATGAGGCCAGTGAAAAAAAAACAAAGCAAATCACAGAGGAGGGATTTGTCATCTCAGAGCTGCAACTAGAGATAGGGAACCATTTGGGCTCGCTTTTATGGAGCACAGTAAGCTGTGGACTCTGCAAAAGGCTGCAATACTTCGAAGTTACTGTGAAATAAACACAGTACCTCTCAACCTGGACAGGCTTTTCCTTCTGAACGCCTGCTTGCTGTTCAGGTAACCAACTGTTTTGAAGTTAGCAACTTCATAGCATCAACAGCGAATCACATTTATGAATCATAGAATCACAAGGTTGGAAAGGACCTACAAGATCATCTAGTCCAACCGTCCTCCCTTTACCATACCTACAGAAAAACCCCAACCCATATCTCCTAGCTCCCTATCCAGATGCTTCTTGAACACTGCCAGGGATGGGGACTCCACAACCTTCCTTGGCAGCCATTCCAGTGCCTGACCACTCTCTGAGAGAAAAAGTTCTTTCTTATGTCCAGTCTAATCAGCAGCAGCAGAATTTAATGTGAAGTTTTTCTTCCACTTCATACAATTCACATTGTGAGGTACGACTTTTTCCCCATTACAAAACTAGAAAAATATATTCCCAGAGTCCGGATCAAGTTCAAGTATAAATTACTATTTATACTGATAATAAACATATACTCAAGTGTTGTCCAAGAAGACCTGTCCCAGTACAGCGAGTTTAGAGTTAAAAGATTGACTGGGGCAACTCAAAAGGGAGCGTGAGCTCTTCTTAGAGTTTCTTTTCTTTCCACCTAAAGATGCACCCGTGGGGTCTTTCACACATCCCCCTTCAGCACAGTCAGAAGTCTGTTTTAAGGGGAATTTCTTGTTTTTCTGAAGTGAGTAAAACTCCCGCATCAAATCTTCCACTTCCCACTGCTCTTCTTTCCTCTTCCTACAGCAATGCAGTGCAGCAGGGTCTATGGGATGAGCTTCGGTGTTGAAGATGTACCCTCCAGCATTCAAGATGCATTCGCCATAAGGGGTGATCACAGCATCAAAGTCTGATCCATCGTTGTGAATGAAGTTGTCTGGGTCAAACAGTAGGTACAAGTATTTCACTGTTTCAGCCAAAAAGAAGGATTCCATGCGGTTGTCCAGCCTGTGGTCTCTCAAGTCTTTGATCTACAGAAGAGAACCAGTGGGTTACATTTATCTCCAATTCAAGAACTCAGGAGGGGAAAAAAAAAAGAAAGTAAAACCAGCTTGCAGTTCAAACAGCACAGTATCAACACAGCCCATATTTTAGATGGTTGTATACAGTTTACCAACACATTTTCAGCTGTTTTGAATTAGTATAATCCAGTGATATAAAACAGGGAACTAAGTCAAAAGAAATATGCTTCCTACAGGGGTAAGGAGAATATTTCCCATCATTTACCTAATTAAAAACAAACAAACAAACAAACACTTTCAATCTTCAGAAAAGAGAACGTCCAGCTGTTTAATGAGTGGATGGGATCCCGTAGGAAACTGACTATAGGGACAGATGAACTGATCAGAGCTGGCAACTCTTTAAGGATGCTTTTATTAGAGTACCAGAGCTCTCCATCCTCATATGTAAGAAATGAAACGGGGAAGGATGAAACCAGCATGGCTGAGCTGGTCAAATTGAGATGTTATGTTGAGATGTTCTTGTTTCCACTGCCTGTACATGTGGCCTGGGAAGAGTACTCCCAGAAACATGATTGGCAGTTCAGCTTTAGAGAAAAACAAGGGGTTTGTTTGAAAAAGAAGCTGTGTTTTAATAGATGTGATCGTTTGACTTGAAGCACAAAATCATCCATAAGTAAAACTTGTTACCCAAAAGCTGCTATTTAGCAGCCACACTTACAGTTGCAAACCCACAGTCCACCTTGCTGATCTTCTCTATGGACTCCACTGCATCTCTTCCCAGTTCTAAGAGTATGGGATCTCGTGTAGCACGGTACAGATACATTGCGCTCTCAATCAGCTCTGCCAAAAAAAAAAAACCAACCCAAAAGATCTTAATAGGAAATGGATTGCACTGTAGTACTACAGACAACATTAATTCTCTTATGCATTGATGTCTGCTCATATAACTGGAATTAATTTGATTCGGGAACTCAGCAGAACTAGAACAGTCTTTCACTTCTTAAACCTAAAGGTATAAGCAGTCACATTCATATTTCACATGACTTTAAAGTAAAACCATTCCACGTCAGAGAACGTAACACAAACCTGTCATATCCGACACCAGGAACTCAATTCATTAACAGGGCCTCTTTATATAATAACACTACTGTCTGCTTTCTTTAATAACCCTGCCTTTGTGAATAGCAGAAAGCAAAGCATTTGGCTTTGACCAATGGACATCACTGGTGAAACCCATGCAGGACCCAGTCAGAACTAAGCTGGGCAGGAGCTTTCCAATGGCAGTTACTGCAAACATCTGCTCTTATCTCAGCACCAGAACAAAACCAGAACTTCACATTCCTTTTTCTTTCATTTGCTTACCTGGCCTGAGTGGGTATCCCTCTCTCTTGTCTACTGTATAGCCCTGAGGAATGTTGTAGAACTCAGGCAGCCCACCAAACTGCTTCCAAACAGTGTAATAGTTGAGGAAGGTTCGCATGGCATTATCTACATCCCCAATTAGGCTCTGAGAGAGACAAAACAATCAGCAAAGCAACGTCAGAGTGAAGAAGAAACAGTACAAAGGTTGATTCAGTAACACTCCCATAGTCAAAACAAGGGATGAGAAATGAGTTGCTCGGGAAGTCTAAATGGTATGATAAGCATTTAGACATGATGTCTTAAGAATAGGTAGTAATGAAGAGATATCAGATACTGCTTTTCTGTTGGATAACATTATTTTGGGTGTGCAAAATTCCAAGTCGCCTTGATTTCCAGTTAACAGAAGGGTTTAGAATCCTTTAGAATCCAGTTTGTTCCAGTAGGGATAACCAAGTCCCAGACCAAACATAGGTAGAGATAAGAAAGCAAACTTCTCAGTGTATTCCTGTAGGAAGCATTCCCAAAAAGCATGTGTTTATGTGGTAGCAGCAGCAAAGCTGTCTTGCTTTCCCTTTAGGTCCCCATCCAGATTACAAGGCCACCATCAGTTTGCTACATCAAAACCACCTTCTACGCTTAGTAACTTTGTTTAATTAGACCACAGGAGGAGTCAACATTTACTGTTCCAGAAACTGAGTACTGCTGCAGACATCACCAGAGATTAGAACAGAGCTTTAAGCCAGCACAGACAAGGGTTATATCTGTGACTTATATTTTATAGATCAACTTAAACAGCACCGCTGTATGCTACCAATGCGACAACTCTCACCTGTAGGCCTGGCCAGTAAGCCTCCAGAGACTGAAAAACAGGCATGGACACTGTTCCTTTGTACATCTGAACCCAGAGGTACCAGTCATCAAACTTTGTGTAATTTTTGATAGCTTTGTTATATTCTATGTATTAAAAAAGAGAAATAAAAAGCAAAGGTGAGGTGGTAATAAAACTAATGTTCTTTTTCAGAATGACTGGAGTCCCTGTTTCACCTCAGCTGTGTCAAATGAATGAGCTGTGCTTTCCTCCTTGTCAGAATGTGATAACTCTTATCACAGACCATTCCAAAGCATTACAGCAAAGACACTGGGAACAGTCCCAAATGGAACTTATTAGCCTTATACTCCCACAGGGAAACTTTTACAGGTGAATACAAGGGCACATTCCTGGGACCCTTCAACACTAGGGAAAACAAACAAACCTGCTTACCGAGGAACATGGCCATCAGCTCCTTGTCCTGCAAGAGAATGGCTCCTTTAACAAGGTATTCAAAGTAGGAGTCCACTCCTGCTCCAATGCCAGCATCTTGGGCCACCCATTTGGCAGTTACCACATCAATGTGGTTACCAACCTGGAGGAAGTGTAGGGAGAAGGAAAGGGAATGTTAGAGTAGAGACAGAGCCCATCTTGTAATTAATTAAATTACTGAAATATTAAATTATTAAATTCCCCGACAACACCACACAAAAAGCCTCTAACAGATAAACAGTAATACAGTGACAATATTAATGAGTGTTTTCTCTAGTACAAGAGATGTCTACCAGCACTAGAGAAGTACAAGCCATAGGAAATCATTACTCGTGGATTTTCTGCTTCCAGTACAAACACTGCACTGGCCAAAACAAAGTATCACGCTACTGTAAAAATCCACAGTCTGCACATCATATGATTGGTGCTAATTTCTATCTTATGAAAGCATAGAGAAGGATGACAAGGTACAGAGCAGGATGCCAAGAACATCAGGGGCATGAGAGAGCTGCCATGCTAATGTTTAAATAGATCCTTCACACCTGGCAGTCTTCAGCCTTCAAAGAGCTGTAGGAGAATTTAAGAACAATTGGGAAAAAACCCTTTTTCCTTAGTTTATACTTTCGACACTTAAAATAGCATCCCCTTAAGCTACATGAAGCTTAGAGCCTATTTCCTCACTCACCAGACCAATATCTGAGCGGTTTTTCCACAGTGCCTTCAGAGCCTTCCTGGCAACATCCTCAAACACTGGATCACCAGTGAGGTGGCTTAAAGTGGCAAATTCCACTATAAAAGTACCAATTCCAGCAGTACAGGTAACTGGGGTCTCCCCTGGGTTTACTCCATGCAACAAGTTCACTGTTCCGTAGGGCATCCCAGTGGGAGTCTGAAAAGCTGAAATGAGATATTTGGATCACGTGAAGGCATTCACTGTCACATCTTATCAGATTGATAAGGTGCACCCTGCAATCCCAGGCACATACAGCAGCAACTGATTGGGATGGAGCTACAGAAACTACTGCAGATCTACTCCTCACTGTCCAGAGCAGGGTCTGCATCCCTGCACAAACACAGCAGGCAGTGAAACATGACTACAAACAATGGTCAGCAGCAGATAAAAACTGAGCTCAGGATTGCTCAAGGGTAGCCTAGCATAAGAAGGAAATGGTGTTATGCTGTCAGAGCACACAGCACAACCCAAAGAGGGGCAGACAGGGCTATTCTGTAAGCTCACAAATCAAGCAGTGCCATCTCCCTCCAGCACACCAGTCACTTCAGGAACCACAATTCAGCAGCACAAAACAGCCAAGCTCTCACCTGGCAGCAGTTTACGAGCTGCTTCCTCTGCCATCCTTAGGAGAGGTCCAGAGCACGGCCATCCCACCTCCACCTCAACGCCAGCCTTCTTGGACAGCAAGTGAGCAGAAAGGAGGCCACCAACCACTGGAAGATGCATAGCAAGAATCCCATTAGGAAATGCTGGGATAGAGGGAGTACAAAGTCCCAAACCGGTTGTAATTTACCCTGATGCAGAATGGGATGGCACATAGTTAAGACCCCGATTCGATGCCTTAAAAGAAGCACAGAAAATAGCACCTCACCTCGGATATTTGTTTCAAAGACAGATGCATTGACATCGATGTCAAAATCCACCCCTTCCTGCAGCACCGTGACCACACGCTGGAACTCAGTGACATTCCCCAGTATCTGCAGTGTGACAAGAGTGTGACAGCACAGGAAAACAGGGGCACAACCCCCAAACAGGGGGATAAATCGACTTCTTACATGGGCAGGGAGTGGTAGGAGATCGGGGAATGGCCTTAAACTAAAAATGGGAGATTGGGGTTAGATATAAGCGGTTATTCTTTGCTCACAGGGCAATGCCGAGCTGGCACCGCTGCTCACAGCTCTGAGTGCCATCCCTGCAGCTGCCCGTACTCACCAGCAGCGTGTCCAGCGCATCGATCAGCGTCAGCGAGAAGCTGCGGGGAATCACGGAGCAGCTGCAGCTCGGAGCAGCTCACGCTCAGCCCGTCACCCCTCCCCACCCCTCCCCGTCCCCAATACCTGCCCCACGTGTCGTGCCCGTCGCAGGTGAGCGGCCGCAGCTCGTCGTAGGGGAAGGCGCTCTCCAGGTAGTGCTCGTAGGCGTGGTAGAACATGGCGCGCACCCTCTCCCTGCAGCACACACAGCACAACATAACTCACACCCTCCTAACCCCGCACACCGCCCCTCCGAACCCCGCACTCACCGGTACGAAGCCACGTCCAACCCTCGGGCGGCCGCACCGGGCACCGCGGGGATCCGCAGCGAGAAGAGACACAGCAGCGAACCGAGAGAGCGGAGCAACGCCATGGCCGGGCCGCCGGCAGAACGCATGCGCTTAGAGCTCAACAACTCACATCCGACCCGCACATCTCCTCTGCTGGCTTAAAGCCGCTCCTCCTCATCCTCACATCATGCAAATAGTTGCTCCTCTTCTTGCTTTCAAGCTCGGTACTGACCCTAAGCAAGCCCTCCCTCTCCACCTCCCCGCTCCGCTTTGGAGGGAGCTGGAGCCAACAGTTATTAGAGCTGCAAAGCAGGATGCTTTAGGAGAGGCAGCCCGGTACTCTGACATAGGATGCATAGCAGAGCCAACCCAGCGCTCTGACATAGGATGCATAGCAGAGCCAACCCAGCGCTCTGACATAGGATGCATAGCAGAGCCAACCCAGCGCTCTGACAGCCCGTCCTGCTGTTCAGCAAGACGAGGGGCTGCAGGTGGCGTTCCCCCATCAGCTAAAGCCAAAGTGATGCTCCGCCGTGCTGCCCCGCTAGGTGTCAGTGCTCTCATTTCGGTTCTGGGGCTGTTTAGCAGCTCTCCGATTCTCCAGGCTGCAGCTGTTGCACGGGGAAGTATCAGAAGTGACGCTGCTTTCTGTCCCTCCAGCTGGGAGGGATGATGAGAGTCGATGTCCAACATGCACCGAGGGCAGTGCTGTCACTGCTCCGGGGACACTGATGGACCAGGCGGGTTCTAAGGTTGTGGTTTGTGGGGAGCACAGTCAGCAAACACACACAGCTGCCATGGGATGGACATCACTTGGAGGTCTGAATGGTGTCTGATGCGCCCATAGCACACAGCAGAGGGACACCAGCACAGCATGCACGTTTCCTCTGATCATGCAGTGATATCTGCACTGATGCAACAAATCAGAGGTTGGGGAAGCAGTGCTTTCAAACAGACATAAGACTGCAATATTTCAGCTGCCTCGGAGATAAGTGCTGCTCCATATGTCTGTCAATGGCTCTTCGGGCTTTAGGACTTTATGAAAAGGCAAAATGATACCAAGTTTCATTTGGATGTGAGGGGGAATGTAATGACAGGGGTGTTGAACACGTTGAACTAACTTAACATTATGGCATCTTTAGGCTGACGGCTTGTTTACTACTCGCTATTACACTAAGTAGCGCTGTTGCCCTGCTTGCGATTTTGATGCCCATTAAGATGGAAAGTATGTAAATCAGGATTAGCCATTAATATTTATTATTCATGTAGGAGTTTGCCTGTTCTGAGAAGGGGCGTAAACAGGAGTTTTCTGAGCTCTGAAAACTGTTGCTGAGGTGGTTCTCTTGAAACAATTTTCCTTTGCAGCCAAACATCGATTCTTAATCTGAGTGGCACCCAGAGCGGGATGGAAATGATGATTGATTTTTCTCCGAGTGCTGTGGGCTGCTGCAGTTGAGATTTCACTATAAAAGACATTTCCAATTGCTTTCTTTATAAGTTCAGAATTGATTTTATTTGTTTAGCACCCGAATGTAAAAGACATACAGCCCAATTGGAGACACGGCCTTCCTCTTGCTGCTGTGATGTTAAGCCATGCTGCAGATTCAGAGACAGCACTTGGAAGCGACAGCAAAGATGAGATGAGCAGGCTCTGCAGCACTCCTCCGTGCACCTTCCCCGAGTTCAACTCTCTCTCTTTACATCTCCCCATCCTTTCTTTTTCCTTCACCATCCCGACTAACTTAACTAACAAGTAGTTGCAGAAGCTGTTGATAGGCAGCAACCAGAGAATTAATGCAGTGAGAGCTCCTGTTCCAAACAGGCTCATGCGGGAGCTGTTGTACTGTGTTCACAAAGAGTTGTGGCTCCATATAGAATTGAATATTTTATGCAAGCCTGGCTTACTGTTGAGGTTTTGACAAGTGAGAAAGCAAAAATAAAATGGAGTTAACATCAATGTGTCTTGGTTTTTAGTGTGAGGATTGATGGCACCCACGTTACATGACATCGATAAAGTCCAAAGCTGCCAACTGGTGCAAATGAGGTTTCATTTTCTTGATCCGAGTGCCAGCATTTTCCCATAGGGATTGTGGCTTTGATATTCTTTTACCGGGAAGATTTAGAGGTGTTTGGATGATTGGTGTCTGTAGAATTCAGATGGGCAGAGCAGAGGATGGGCTGCATTTTCCTTCTGCCTCAGTTCATCATGTTCTGCGGTCAGTCCCTTGGGCCACATGAGCCTGGGCTGTCTGGGAAGGCATTGATTGTACATCCTGTGTTTTTCTTGTGGATTCATTCAGAGATAGAGGGGAAAAAAAGATGGAGCTTGGGACTATAGATGTTCAGCCTTATAGCACACATGGTGGAAAGGGTTGGGAAATCCAGTTTGGTTCTTGGCTCCAGATTGATTTAAAAACTCAAAAAAAAAACCCTTTCTTCTTTTTGTCTAAGAGAGTAGCCCAGCTTTCACATTCTCATGCTGAACATAGCAAAAGGATGGAGTTCATAGCTGGAAAGAAACAATGAGTTAATCCTCCTGTGTCTGGAAACACAGAGAGACTGCAGAGATGTTTTATTCCCTAGTTTATGACTGTGTAAAACAAATACACTTGTCGCAGAACAGGGGTCTCCTGCTGCTAGGAAAAGGTTGGAACAAAGGTAAGTTTGTTTTTTGAGGCAAGAGACAAGGGCTGTGTGTATGAGCTGCTGATGCTGCTGGGTGTCAGGGCAGGCAGCGAATCTTCCTCTCCCATTGGAGTTTTCTTTACTGTCTGGCAAAGCTGTGGACAAAGACAGATGTGATGGGCAGAACCCATCCAGAATTGGCCACTTCTGCAGTGAAAAGTCATTTGGGGCAACCAAAAGGGATCTGAAGGCGGCCTCACATCACTGTGTTCCCAGTTCTTCTCCCCAGGGAGCTCCTGCCCCTCATTCACTGCAGCAGGATTTGGCAGCTGCCATTCATTTTATCTTCCTCTGAAGCACATGAGATTGCTGAGGCATAACACAGGGGTGACAGTGCTGCAGTTGATCTTATCATCTCTTTAGAGCAGTGTTTGTGCTGTTGGATTCTGGCAGTGACCTTTGGGCTCTTTGTCTTTCTGTAGCATACTCTGGCCCATAGGAGCATCACTGCTGTGTCTGAGCCCTTGTGACACTCTTGTCTCCTCTCCCATGGCCTGTTCTGCCACTGGCTGTAAGCAGAGGGGTGACCACAGCGCTGCAGAGAATGCAAACAACCAAGAGAATTGTCAACATGGAAATTACTTTTTAAGAAGTCTTGCATTTCTTGTTACAATCATTATGGGTGCTCAGGTAGCTTTTGTGACACCAGAGATCTGTATTCCTAGCAGTTCTGCTGCTGTCTGGTCTGCTGATGTGATGGAATTGGGCTTTGAAAGCTTCCAGCTCCACTGAAACAGAAGTAGGTTCCCACTGAAACCAACACAACAGATCTGACACCTATGGATGGACCTCAGTTCTGGACATGATTGAGCAGAATGTAAAGGCATCTCCTGCCTCTGAGCTTCTCAGCCCCTGTGAACCCAACCATTTTGCTCAGCCACATGCAAAGAAGTAACCAGCAGTGGTATGAGGGGCATCCCAGCCTCTCCTTGGTCATGGGGTGGGTACCTGCAGCTCAAAACAACCAGAGCACACCTCACATCCCTCACTTTGCACCCTTTCTGAAGCACTTTTAGCATGCAATGCATTTATAACCAATCAGTCTTTGCCTTTGTTAAGCCTCCATGTCAGCATGCGTTGAATCTGCTCTTCTGTGCCAAACATATCAGTGCTGAGGCTTCGTCTTTCATGTTTATAGTTGTGATTTCTCATAAATTGGAAGAGTACCAACAAGCAAATAATGACAACAACATACCAGCCTACTGCAAGAACACACTGCCATTTTGGGACCAGGTTTCTTTGGATGCTGCCAACAGATCTGAACTGAATTTTGCTTATGGTGAGACCTGGCTGTCAGGGCTCACTTCCTGTCTTTTCCTCTGTCTTCTTTCCTCGTGATGTGTCAAAATTTGGTGGAGAATCAGAATTGGTGGGAATTAGAACTAGGGTAGGAATTTACTGAACAACACTTGGATGCCTTAAAGCCATTTTGGAGCAATTTCTTCTTGTACCATTTGCTCACAAGATGTAGCAAGCTTAGTAAAATGTAGTTAAAATTCAGATGACTAAGCTTGACTGCTTATCTAGATTTAAATCTAACAAGACTTTGAGGGCAATATCTTGTGCCAACACATGCTTTCTGAATTTGCACACATGTATACAGATGAAGAGCAGTTTTCATAGCTGGAACGGAAAAAACATGACCTGTCCAAATCAAAATCCAATGGGACAAAACTCTGAGAGGTTCCTTCTGCAGATGAGGGACAGATCTGTTAACCTGCAGCCAAAGGAAACTCAAACTGTGTTCTGCAAGAGTCCTTGTACAGAAGAGGATAAATTATCCCTCTGTTCAGCTTTGGGACTTTGAAATCAGGAGATGGGCTGCAAAACTCTGAAGTTTTAAAGTTTCTGACCTCCTGTTTCTCTCCTTGTTTCAGGGTTTTGACAGGTCGGACACCAAAACTTTTCCAACTTTCTCTCGCTACCTTCAGGGCCAGAAGCAGAGCATTTCTCTTACTGACAGCTGAGGTTTCTAACTGACCCACGTTGGCTGAGACTTTAGGAAACAAAGCCAATCTCCTGGGCGCCATTGGCCTGAGCTTGGTTCTTCTTGAGATCTCAGAACCATTATTTGTTGTCTGGTTGCTATTGGGCTGCCAACAGAGCATCGCCATCCTGCAGGTCTAGCACTTGTGACTTTTCGCATGCTGGTGTTACATCCATAGCCAAGCTGCAGTGCTGCCCTGGGGCTCATCAGCCAGCTCATCTCATAACTGCCATCACTGCCGTGCAATGCGCGGAAGCAAAGCGAGCAGCGATAGCGATCAGAGCTGCTGGTGCTCCATGCACGCGGGTGGTGAGCAGCGCTTATTCCGCTCTGCAGCACAGTCGTGATCTCAGCCACCTTCCCTTGTCGGGTTGAAGTGGAAACATAACTTTCTGACTTTTCTTGTGAGAATCTTGCCCGCTGAGATCGAACACAGCTGGTGGTGAGGATGGGGCTGGGTCTCCTGAGGGTGTCACATCCCCCTCCCTCCAGACCTGCCCGGCCCCAGGTGGTCTTCAGCTGTCTACCAGATCCCTGCTCCTTGCTCTCTGTGTCCCGAACAAATAGAGCAAAACGCTCATTTTCTGGAGCAGACACTTCAAATATGGTCATCAACATCCTTATAGAAAGTCTCTAAGAGCTGCTGGTTTTGTCTCTGGTTTTAACCAGGTGTTCTTTCCAGACCAGAGAAACATTTTTCAATGCAAATTTCAGAAAACCTAACTCATGGCAGAGGAAAAAACTCTGCTTCAACAAATCCACACTTTCCAAGACAGAGTAATGTTGTCAAATGCTTCAAAACAGAGTACTTAGGAAATTCCCATTTACCTCCACCTGGCTCGGTCTTAGTAAAACAGAAAGTCTCGTCTTTGCACCTTTGCTCCACTAAGGGCATGGCTGCTGTCAGTCTTCTCCAACCTTGGCTTGTTTTTTGGCCAGCCATGCCAAAAACCATCCCTGGATGGTGATACTGTGGGATCTGATGCCATGGCCTGCTTTGTTTCTAACTGTCCAATCAATCACGTGTGTTTTCCTGCCTGAACTGGACTTAAAGACAGGCCAAAATATTTAGATAGACACATCCAATTGGTGGAGCTGCACAAAACATCACCATCAGAGAGCTGAGAAGGAGCAAGTGAAGAGAAATGAGGATGTTTTGTTTGCGGTGAGGCCCTTGTTCCTTGGGTTGGGCCATGTCCATAAGCTCTTCACAGCTGCACAGACCTGTCCTTGCTGTTCATTTTCAAGATCTGATGCAATCTATCACAGCTCTGCTTCTGGAGGGACCTTTGTTTCCACATTGCAATGGCTCATTTGGGGACCAGTGACCAACCTGACCAGTGCCCAGTTGGGAAACTCTCATTGAACACAAAGAAGAAAGGCAGAGGGTGAATCTTCATCAAAAGCCATGTGAAGGCTTTGCCCTTTTCCAGTCTTCGTCCTGAGTCTCACTGGACTCAGCCATGTGCTGCCATGGACTGACACTGGGAAATGCAGTCATGCATCAAAGGCAATACATATGAAATTACAAACAACAACAACAACCTGGTTTTGTAAAAGGCCACCGAGGACAAAAGGCTTCTGGATCTTGTATAATCCCTCTTGTCTGGGCTGGCAGCTTCATGTGAGCTCTGGATCTTTTGACTACAATTATTAAGGCATCGAAGGAGAAGGTCCATTACAAAGTCATGATCATATAATCATAGAGTCACAGAATCACCAAGGTTGGAAAAGATATCCAAGATTATTTAGTCCAACTGTCCTCCTCCTACCAATATTTGTAATATATGTGCAGGTTCAGCCAGGCTTTGGAACCAGGTAAGGGGTCATCATTTTGTTACAGGGATGTTTTGCTTTCTCTATGCATATGCGCCCCAGTTTGGCTATATCACAAACCTTTGGACAAACCATATTGTGACTACAATTAGCCCCCAGTGCTTGTTTGCAGAGCAGGGCCAGGTCTGCATGTCCAGACTGTGGGAGTGAACCCAGACTGCTGAACATGGGTTGTTCCTGTTGTTTGTGAGAGTGAGAGCTACAGCAGCCACAGCTTGAATCCTGCAGGCTGAACAAGGTCATCTTGAAGTCAGCACAGGGCAAGAAAATCCTAACCCAAATCCTACCTGGTGCTCTGACTGCTCTTTGATATGTAGTTAATATCTTCAAGCCACCCATCAAGACCCACTGAGCACCCAAGGGCTTTGGCCATGGCCATCATCACTAAACTTGCAGTAGGACAGCAGTTTCAGAGAGCTGATCTAGGCCTGGCCACTGGAGAAGCAATGCTGAATATGCATCTATCTCAACCTGCTGTTAGGTGTTGCAATTGTTCCTTGCTGATGGGAAACAAAACAGAGCTTTGAAAAAAAATATATAGCCTAGTGATAGGCTTTGTTTTGCATTTCTTTGTGACAGAAGTGATTAAACTGCTAAATCACAGCTGCTTTTGTTTTTCATTAAAAAAAAAAAGACAAAGCATCTTTAGATCCCTACATCATTTCAAGAGTTGCAGAAAGCTCAAGGTAGATGGAAGTGATTAGATCTATCTTGGTTTTATCACTGTGCCTCCTACACCCACAGGCTCCCGAGCTGGGTGTATTTGCTGTCTCATGGCCTAATAGCTTCCTGTGTTACTCATAACTTAAACACTGTGGGAGAGATAAGGGATTGGGTTTGGTTTGTTTCCTATAAGGAGAAATGAAGATTAATAAATATCTCGTTACCAGAAAGTATCATAGTGAAAGTACAGTGCTTTCTCCTGTTCAACAACTGGCTCTTTAATTTTCACTGTGGTCAAATAAAAACATGAAAGCCCTGAAAAATGATCCCAGTCACACCCAGCTGGGTTTTCAATAACTGCAGGATCAGATAGGGCCGAGGGCTGATGGTGGGAGGTTATCAGATAGAGGTAGCAACATGCTGCAGCTTTTGCTCAGAGTATCTCTCCTGGTGATGTCCATTGAAGCCGTAAAAATACCTGTAGCTCCTGCAATCTCTGGTGCTTCAGAAAACTCCTCTGGACCACGTGAGCAGCCCTGGTCCATCTGACAGGGAATCCAGAAGGTTAGAAAGACAGAGAACTGTTGGAGAGCATCCATGGAGGTGGGGAAGGGTCTGGAGGGCAAAGCATGCAAGGAGCAGCTGAGTCCCTGAGTTCCTTCAGCCCTGAGCAGTGGTCTCCTGCAATCCCTCCTTGGGATATTCTATGATACTGTGGGGTTTTTTAACACGTGGGTTGGAAATACTGTGGGTTATTTGTTACAAATGATTTACAAGGCCCTTCAGAGGGAAATAAATTTCACAAGGGCAGTGCCTTCAGGGAAAATAATATGTACTCGGATGGGTGATCCATCATTCTGCATTAAGCCCAGAAGCTCAGCTGACATCGAAGCATACCTGATAATCTCCTATTCTAAATAATTTCCCCTTGAAATCTTCCATCTGTGCAGCTTTGTGCCGTTGATGAGAGGGTAAATTCTTGGGGCAGAACTTGTGGTGAAGCTGGTCTGGTAATGGCATGGGTGAGGTGGAGAGCTGCCTAATCACACACCAGGAGATCTCAATCAGCTCTTACTTTCCATGGGAGACACTGGTGGTGCCAGATGACCCCAGGGAGGTGCTAGATCAGACATGGGTGGTAGCTCAGATGTCTGCTCTGCACTCTATGGAAATCAAGGTCATTACAGTGCTTTCAAGGAATACCTACTTGGTCATCTCTTGGCTTATGATCAGCATCAGAGGGAAGCTTGGAGCTTCCTGTAGAGCCTTCAGGATCTAGCTTGGCCAACAGAAAGCTTCACCCAAGCTTTAGCAGACAGTGTTTGTCTTTAGCCTGAGACACTTCAGCAGACTTCTCCAAATCTTTTACTTGCTGCTCATGGTCTGCTTTATACTTGCTCGCCATCCTGGTGTGAGGTTAGGCCAAATTCCAGGCTTCCATTGGTAATGCTGAAAACTTCACCTCTCTCCACTGTGTGTTTCTAGGGGCTGCTTTGCATGTAGACCATCTCCCCTGTGCTCTGTACACTGGATCAAGACAACCCCAGCTGCAATGGGGAGCAGAGATAGGAAAGGCTGTCGTGGGTCAGGAAATAGACCCTTTGGGGGTCCTACAGCACCACAGCACCCTCCTACCACGTGTTCCTCCAGCCATGCTGAAGCAGGGACTCTCATGGTGGGATATGAAGGATGAACCGTGTCCTCTGGGCCAACTTTCCATGTGGTCTGCATATGGTCGGCTGGCTTGAGAGAGTAATGTGATGATCGTGCAACTGAACTCAAGAAATTAGTCACTAATTATAGCAGCCGCCCACAGTGTCCCCATTAATGCAGTATCTGAGCTGGTCATGAACCCCATGAATCACCTCTGAATCCACATGTAACTCTGGTAAAATAACAGGAAATATAGGCATAACGAGATGTCACCTCAGTGCTGATGATGCTGATAGCATGTACCACACTCGTTCCTTTGCCATGGAAACAGGTTTGGATGGGACTCAACAGTGTGAACGCTCCTCAGCTGCCTCTCCGCTGAGCTTGGGCTGCAGGTTTGTCTTGTGCCTGGCTCATAGGGCTGGAAGGGGGGAAAGTGTGCAGAATGCTTCCAAGCAGCCCTGAGAGCAGCCCTGGCAGCTGTGCTCACAGCTGGGTGAGGAATCCTCTCTCTACCTCACCATGTGGATGAGATTCAGGTCATAGTGGCAGAGTCCCCTTCCTGGTGTGGCTTGCTGCTGCTGTGCCAGCACCTGAGCAGCCACAGGGCATGGTTGCTGGTAAGCAGCATCACTAGAGCTTCTCAGATGTGATTATTTTGTTTTCCTCCCTTCTTCTCCCCAAGGGAAAGAGCAGAGCAGAGCTCGCCCAGGGCAGTTTGGGTGTATCGTGAGAAAGGGGTTCACAGCCCAGGGTGCACAACCCAGCTCAGGTGTCTGCATGGAGGCTGATGCTCTGCTGGCTGCTGTCCTGAAGCTGATGCGCACAAGAGCTTTGCCTGCCTCTGTTTTGGGCCAATCCCTCTGCCCCCTGTGTCACCTCCTGAGCCCCACTTCCCCACATCCATGGGGCTCCCAGTCTCCCAGTCCCCCTCCATCCCTTCCAGGAACCCATCTCCCTCTGCCTCCCAGCTTCTCCTTCCTGGCACCCCAAAACACGCTGCCCCTCTCATTTCTCCCTCCCTCTGCTCCCCTCAGTCCCATCTCACCTCACCCACTCCTCCCTGCCCCTCACCCTGCAGCAAAGCTCACCCGAAATACAGCAAAACCACTTTGGGAGGGATCTGTGAATTTGCTTTGAATGCAGCAGTGTGTTTTGGCTAAAGGGAACAGGAGAACATTTTGAAAATGTCAAAATATTGTGTTTAGGCATTTTTTTTTTTTCCTTTTTTTAAACAGAACATTTCACTTTGTAGCTGACAAAGAAATAAAGCATAAAACAATGGTTCCAAATCTCCCAAGTCGATCTCTCATTCGTGTGCTGTGATTGCACCTGAGCAGGCGGGTTCACAACTACAAGGGCAAGCAGACAGACTGCAGATAACAGCCAGGCACTGCATGGGAGTTTCACTGGGGGAAGTCAAAATGTTTCCACAGGAGTCAAAATATTCTCTGATTGAACTTTGGGAGGTGGGGGGGAGGGAAATACCCACCGACAAACCTGTCCTTGCAGAATTTGCATCAAGGACTCCTGCCTGCTTTTCTGCTGGCTGCTCTGTAGAAGTACTTGTGACAACACTGAGGCTCGTGGACTCATCTCATTTGCTTTTTGGGCTGGAGGGGGAATTGATTCTGGGGTCAGACCCTCTGCTGCATCCCTCCCTCTTTGCAGCTGTGCTCAGTTTGGCTTCTTCATCCTTCATATGGGATGGGTAAAGTCTCTTTGCTGTGTCCTTTTGCTCCAGCCTGTGTCCTGCCCTGCCCTGCTGCTTTTCCTCAGGTGAAGCTGCAATTTCTTAGGCTTTTCTGAGCCCTTTTCATTTCCTAACACTCCTGGCTCCCCGGCCCTTATCCTCTCCATCCCCTTGAGCACTGCTGATCCCCACAGCCAGCCCCTCTTCCCAGCACTGCTCTGGCCTCATCGAGCCCCTCTGAAAAGCTTTGGCACTACACACATCCCACTCTATTCTGCTTTTCTAAGGCTGCACTCATGCCAGCTGCCTATTTGTCTTTCTGCCATCTGTCTGTCAGTCCCCCCGCAGAGCTTTTAAATCTGATGACTGATTTCCAGCCAGCTTGTCCAAAGCCTGGGAGGTGAGAAGTCCCCACAAGCACAGGGCTTTGCCACCTGCCCTGGGTTGCAGCCCATGATAATGTGTGATTTCTGAGCCACATGGAAGGATGTGCAAAGCTCACAGTGCAGCCTTGCAGGGAGGGTGGGACATGAAGCAGAAACCTCTGCACTGAGGTGAGCTCTAATAGTTGGAGCAATTGCACAAAGGGGAAACTGCGGTATGACATGCATGGGATGTATGTTATAAATGTGTGTCTTTATGTAAATAAATGGATGAGCACGCAGATACAAGTGCATGTATGTCTGTATCGATGCTATCTGTACCAGTTGTGCTGTCACCCATCCCGGTGCGGCTCGTTACATCGCATGGGGTTTGTCTGAGCACCGCTAGAGGCCAGTGTGCACCTTGAATACTGAGGCCAATGCACTAATTAGTGATTGCTGATTGGGAGGCCGATGTTCCTCTCAGAATGAGCTCTTGTTACACAGGGGGTTCTGGCCGGGACTCAGAAAGCAGCTGCCCATCGTTGGTACAGTGTGGGTACAACCTTGTGTTCTATGTAGTCCTGGAAACGTTTTGTGGCACTGTTACATCCTGAGCCTGAGCTTCAGCCTGTTTGGGACCTGCTCTTTAATAGGAGGGATTCTCCTCCTTTGCTCAGAAATGGGCATTTTCAGTGGGCTGCTCCAGGGCAGCAGAGAAAAACAGGGGTTCCCTTCAGCCCCATGCCAAGCCCTGTGTGTATTTTTGTAGGCATAGTGCAACCAACATTTGCCCCATGCCAGGCAATTGCCTCTTCTTCCTCTTCCAGAGACTCACAGAAGGAAGATGCCCAGCAGCTCCAAGTGAGATGCGCAGACCATCACATTCCCTGTGCTCCCCCAGCCCAGGAGGAAAAGGATCTACAACGCTGTGCTCTGGGCAATGAGAACCAGCAAGGAGCACCAGTGAGAAGAAAGAGCATCACCAGCCCCACCTCACTTCCCACCTCTCAATCCCAAAGCACAGCCTTACAGCCCACCCAAGCCATGCAGCACCGGGCTGCAGGCACTGCTGGGTGCCTCAGAGCAGTGCTGGCACACAGGGGTTAATCAGGACTGTCCTTCATCAGCTGGAATCTGCTGACAGAATTGGCATTGGGTGTTTGTGTACTGCGCAATGTTAGGGAAGAAAAGAAGGCATGAAATACATTTAATCTCTCATTTTGAAGTCACATTTCACATCTAAGTTAAATAAAATGCTTCTGAGGTCATTAAGAATCAGAAATAGTACAAGATTTGGGTTTGCCATAGTTTCGGAATGAATCAGGTTTCTGAACTTGTTTTAATCTTTGTATAATTGCTTTTCTGTATATGGTAACCTTTAGAAAATGAGTTTAATAATTAGTCATCTCAGACTAGTTAAAGACAACATCCTGCCCTCTATTCGGTTTTATTTTCAACAAAAAACTAATGCCAAAGGAAATTCTTTGCTGGGAGTGGAAATGTGGATTCAGGCTCCATGTTCAGCAGGTGAAATAATTTGTGTTAACCTCCCTGAGAGCCTGGAAGTTCAGCAGCGCTGACCTTGACTTCCAGGGGAAATGGCTTTTCCCTCTTCCTCTGCAAGAAGTGGAATTGGAAAACAAGTAGCAGCACCAGCACAGAACCTGAGAGCAGAGTGAGGAGAGGGCTTCACTCTGGGGTGCAATGGGGACCTCTGTCTTGGACCCTCTGCTCCAGGTTGGAGGGGCTGGGCAGAGGTCAGGCTCAGTTTCTGCCCCATTTGGTGCTCACTCAGTGTCTGTGCTGCTGGGCTGCTGACCACCACATCTGGGCCGTGCTCACAGTCCTGGTCCTGTTCCTCAGCACCTTGGTCATCTGCATTAACATAGAACCATTTAATGTCAATCTTTGTGTTCAAAAGAGTCCTAAAACCTTTAAGCTCATCCAGTTCCAATCCCCTGCCATGGCAAATGGCAAGGACATCCCCAGCAGATCAGGCTGCCCAGGACCCCACCCAGCCTGGCTTTGGGCATCTCCAGGGATGGGGCACCCACACTTCTCTGGACAGCAGTGCCAGGGCCTCACAGCCCTCTGAGTAAAAAATTTCCTCCTAACATCTCCCCTCTTCTAGTATAAAGCCACTCCCTCTGGATCCACCTGCTGCCCACCTCCAGGACACACCAGGATGGAGGTGCAGGGGCTGCCAGCCTCTGGGGACTTAAATGAGATTGGGACCTTGTCAGAGCTCTTTTAAACCTGGGAAATGAGAAAGAGAGAAACTCTGGCTGGTCAAATCTTTCCCACATCACCTCACTCTTGGTGCATCTTTCACACTCAGCTGATCCTCAGGTGCTGAAAAGTTGAGACCTACTGTCCAGGTCTGATGGGCACTTCTGGTGCTATTTATGAGTGCGATGGAACCACAGAAGTTCTGGGAGAGCAAGAGAAATACTTCCAGGTACTTCTGTCCATTCACCATCAACATGAGCTTTTCCTTCTATGTTGTCCTGTGCTTTATTTAAGTTTCCAAAGTGATGAACCTGATGCCATTTCCCTAGAGATTTCAGCAGCTGGTAGGTCCTACTCGAGGCAATGCTTGCTGCTCCTCACATCACATCTTCCCTTTCTTAACTTCATCTAATGATTCCCAGCTCTAGGCATGTAGCTAATTGCCATCCCTGATGATAAAGTCCCTGGCTGGATTTGAAGGAGCTTTTGGCATCCATTGGTCAACTCATTCCCACTGAAGTCAGTGGTTCTCAGTGGTGCACAAGCTAATGGCAAGTGCTCTGGGCTTGGAGAGACGTTTCTGGTCACCCCATTCCCTTGGAGGGGCAACAGCACCATCCTACTCACTGTTTTTCTGCAGAATTGGGTTATAACCCCATGCTGGGATTTCCAGGTTCCTGATTCCAGTGATTCCAGTCCAATGGTCAGCATGGGCTGGGGCTTCCCACAGACTAGGGATGAAAGCACTTTCCTCCTAGTGCCTATGGAAGCTGAGCTCACGTGTGCTCAGGCACTTGCACCTAACATTGGTTTGGATGGTCAGCGGTGAGGATGGATGTGGTGAAGGCAGGAGGGGAGAACAGGAATGCCACTGTTCTTGGGCTCATCACTGTCACTGTGGGCTGGTGTGTTTATATATGGTCAACAGGCTTCAGTGCTGTGGATGGGGTGTGCCATGAGAAGCTCAACAAAGCCATCAGCAACCCAAGGAAATAACAGGCATGTGAAGCACTCTTGGGAAGTCGGTCTGTGGTCTGCAGCATCAGCAGAAGAAGATCCCTTCCCCCCTCCTCTGCTACATCAACATTTGCTTTCATTTTACCGCTGAACAAATGAAGACAACAGCTGTGTTATTTAACAGTGTGCTTTTTACAACTGACAAAGAATGGTCCTTTAAAACATGCAAAATGCCGTGTGCCCTTTCAGTGAAAAGTGGAATTGCAGGTTTGGACCGAATGACCTTAACAAGTGCAGCTGGAGCATTAAGAATACAGTTGGTAGCAAAGGTGGTTTGGCTTGGTTGATCTGACTGATGATGGGAAGAACAATAGCACTGACTGAGGAGCAGAGCCATGTGCCACATATTGCAGTAAAGGCAAATCTTCAGGATTGGTGATTATCCAAAGAAGTGATGCAAAATAAAAACCCCATATCCCTATTGCTTCTACGTTTCTAAAGGTTACTCAGATCTTGCAACTCTTGCTTTGCAGTGAAGACCTTGGATGTAGAAGAGATGATGCCATACCTGCACTAAATGAAGCAGTTGGATGTCAGAGCCAACTGGGAGCTGGGCTGGAAACGATACAAGGCCAAAGGCAAGCAGTAACGTGTGCTAAAAAAGCCACTGTATTGATTGAAATGCATCTAGAAAACATCAGTTTGATGTAGAACATGAGTAATCAGCAAAAGTTAACAGCCATTCCCCACAGCTCCCAACCTTTCTGAATTCCCATCACTAACAAGTCTATGAAATGTTCATGGTGGCAGTGGGTTCAAAGAAGCCTATGGATGAGCTGCTGGGGGAGGCAGATGCATGTGGGGCTGTGCCTCCAATGGGGCAATGTGGGGTCTCAGGAGCACTCATGGCACCACAGGCACCATGGGCACACGTGGCACCAGGGGCTCCCAGGGGCACCAAGGCCTCCATGGTGTCCATCACATGCAGGGTGGTGGCCCTGGGGTTTGGTCCTTCTGACACAGAAATGTTTGGGAGTTTTGTGGCAAGAGCTCTGCTGCACACGTGGCAGGGACCACTGAAAGCAAGGTGCTGAGAAACAGAGCAGTGAGGCAGTTTCCCTTTACTTGGTCCCCTCCTTCCTACTGCCACCAATTTGTGCAGTGAAGTAAAGGTTTTACTTCCAGAACTGTGCATTCTTAATATTTTATTTATGTATTTTCTTCTGTCTATTAAAATGGGTTTTAAATGCATTAACTGCAGCATAGTTACCCCAGACCTTTGGAGAAAAGGAACTACAATACAGATTCTTGTCTCTTTATGTTCTGGGTTTCAGGCAAAAATTATGCTGTAAGATAGGAATTCTTAAAAGAGAACCACCATAGTTCCACTGAACAAGAAAATCCAGTTAGAAAGAAAATGTATTGGAAAACATCTATTTGCCCACAAAATAATGTAAAAATAATGAGTCCATATTCCTCTTTGATGTGTGTGGCACATGCTCCTTTAAGGAGAAATTCTGTATTTCAGAGATAGTGTGCATATCGTGGAATGAAACGGTTGTTATGGCAACAACTCTCAAAAGCAAGTACTTAACTGAGAAATGTGTTCCACATAGCCATAGAAAAATGAAAACATGAAAACAGAGACAGGAAGAACGGACAAACAGAAGCACTATGAGAGGACAAAGACAGTTTGGATTTTCAAGCGCACAGAAATGCAGAGCTGAACCAGCCTTTGGACTTATTTGTTTCTCTTTTAATTTCAAGCCTAAGTTTAAAACTGCATCTGTTCTTGGAAGGTTTAGGATGTCTACTTATTTCATGTTGATGATTCTATAATTAAAAAGTGCCATATCGTTTTAGGCCACCCTTCTTGATATGGAGCCACAGGATGGGATGCGGGCAGGCTGGTGTTTGTTGCTGCTGTATTCAGATAGCCCGGGGCATGGGTAGCCTGCAGCCCAGGTAGTGCATCCCTGTCATCCCAGCATCCCCAGCATCCCCAGCATCCCCAGCATCCCCAGCATCCCCAGCATCCTAGCATCCAGCATCCCAGCATCTTCAGCATCTCCGTATCCCAGCACCTCCATCATCTTCACATCCCCAGCACCTCACCATCCCTAGACTAGGTCATTTACAGAGGCAGAACGCACCAGGTGTCCTCCTGCTCCTTTTTGCCTTTAAAAACAAGCATGGTACCATTTGGGGGGAGAGGGGAAAAACCCATGTTGTTGGGATCTCTGTTGTCCATCCAGCTTCTCTGCTCCAAGCAGAATCTATGTAAAGACACAGGAGCCAAAAAGCATCCAGAGAGAAAGATGGAAAAGCCCAAATCATCAGTGGCCCTTGGAATCACTGGTGTCTTCTGCCATTGCACACACACGATGGACTATGCTACAGAGAAAATTCCCATGGTCCATCTGGGAAGAAAGCAATTTATGAGCCCAAATTTAACTATGGGTTGAACCCAGAACAAGCAAGATAGGCATAAAATATTGTGGTCTGATCTTGTTTAATTTTGGAATCCATTTCATCTATTATGGCAGTCTGGACTTGCTGAGCAATAGCAATACGTTCTGACTTCATAGACACCCAGTTTCATAAGCACACACATAACTTCTGCTAGAAGAGCCTGGTGTGGTCCCAGGCAGCAGCCTGCAGCAGTGCTCTCTGGGCTGGTATCTCTTCGTGGCCTCCCTCTAACTGCGCCCACAGCCACATGGTAATTGCAGTCCTCATTCCCAGAATCTCTACTGAAATAATAATTTCCTATCAGTCCCTGTATGCAGTATTTTGTTTAAACCTAGATAGATTAGTTCCTCTGCTCCTGACTGTTTTCTTATTACAGTGATATTAAATTAGTCTAATGTGATCTACTTCTGATAAAACCTCCCTGGATTTTTTTTTTCTTTCATTTTGTATTTGCCTCCTCATCATCCAAGGTCCGCGTCCTAACAAGGTTTTCTAGGACAAATGGGAGGGTCTAAAACCAGCAGGTGAAACAGCACAGGGAAAAAAAACCAAAACAGATTAAAAAACCTCTAGCATTTGAACTAACCCAAACTGCTTGTCCTGATTTCTGTGCTGGTGCACACTGATTATCCAAGTACTTACAGAAATGACCAAAGTGTAGGCACCAACTCAGATACAACAGATAAACTATGGTGAAGCTTGACTTTCTGGGTCTGGATGACTCTGCTGAGCTTTGCATTGACTCTGGGTTCAGTTCTAGGAACAGGGTTGCTGCTGGTAGGTGGAAGCTTGGGCTTAATGTCACCCGGGGAGGGCACCTATGGCAAGAGGAGCAGCACAGAAGGGGACAAGCTGGGATGGCAGTGCCATTCCTCCACCCTCCATCAGGCCATGTTTCTGAAGGTGTTGATGTGCTTCAGGTACAGGACAGGACTCACTGCAGGGCCTTTACTCCCAGCTATTCATTCCTCTCCCTTTGTGCTTGGTGGGGTGAGGTGGCATCTTCAGAGCATGACAGTCCCCAAATGGTGCCTTGGCCTCACAGGAGGCTGCCACCCTGCTGGAGCACCCATTCCTCTCCATAAGTTCTCTACACCCCATCACTAACCCCAGACTCCATTTGGGTTATGGATGTAGACTGGCTGACTGAGGGTTTATCCCACTCTGAGTGTGTGGTGATGGAAGAGCAGGATCTCAACCGAACCCAACGACAGCAGCTCTGCCGAATCCTCCTTTGTAAATAAGTCACTTACATGTCCCAAAGGCAAAGCAAGAATTTGTAAATGAAAACTTTTTTCAGATAAATCTTGTGTAGGATTTACAAACCTCCTGATCGGATTTGTAACTCCAGACACAGATTTGTATACTTGCTGGGAGATTTGAAGGATTTAAAAATCCATCTCTCGACTTGTGAAACAATCTAATGTTTTAGAAACCAGGTAGCTGAACCTAAGACTAAAAGCACACAGCACTTGGGGCTGAAGGTTTAGTGACAGGATTTATACATTAGAACTGAGAGATAATGTAACTCAGGTGTATTAAATCCTGATTTATTAACAAACTCAGAAGTAATGGCTTTACAAATAACTCCCAAGACATTTGAAAGAGCTTAACCCTTAGAGCACTAGCATTTGTCAGCCTGCCACATCCATGAATGCCAAGCAATGCGTTTAAATATACCAGGGAAAATTCCACAGCTGCACTGTCGTCTCTATCACTGGCGTTCCCACTTCCCAAAAGACATGCAGGGTGTGGAAAAGAGTAACCCCAAGTGCTGGGCACCTCTGGTGTGTCTCCTGGGGGCTTTTTGCTCCTGGTGTGCTCAGCAGCAGCCATGGCTGCACACCTCTGCCTGCCTGCTGGGACACAGCACGTCCCAGTGCTACCACTGAGGATGTGGTGATTGGGCCCAGGGATCTCTGCCAGGGGGGTGCTTTGGTGGGCTGAGCTTCACTGGGAGAGGTCTGGGAGCATGTGGGGACCAGGACACTCTGCCTTGGTTATTGAGGACTCTGGGAAAGGATGCTGGGCTCTTTCTGGGGGTGCTCTCCCTGCACCATCTCTCTCTCTCCCTTCCAGCAGTCTTCTTTTTTCCCCTATATAGACCATCTGAGACTATAGACTATAGACTATCTGAGCTCCTCAAGGGATGGAGATGGAGGATCTCCATTTGGGACGGTGAGGCTATGATCTCCCCCAGCTATTCAAGCACTCTGAGTTCTCTGCTATCTTTAAATCTCATGGCAACAACCAGAACTGATTTCTTCCTGGTGACAATTAGTTCTGCAGTAACATTACCTCTGCAGAACGTTTTCAAGCATAAAGGCTTTCCATGTGGAACCAACTCTTCTCCATTCGTATTTGCGCCAAAAACACCAGCATAACCAAGCAGCATTTCCACAGCAGTTGTAATTTTTAGATAGAGAAACCATAATTACCTGGAGGAGTCTGACAGGGCCGCTAATTCCCCTTTCCTCTCCCCTCTGGTGCCCTATTAGCTTTTGTTTAGCATAATTGAGTTCTCACGGCAGCGGTGTGCCTTGGATCGCCCTGGGCACTTGATGAGCTCTGTGGGTATCTGAGCCCCCGTGCACGTAGAGGAGCACTACGTGCTTTCTGCTGGTGAAAGAGCTGGATGCTGTGTGTGTCCAAACGTGCCTGCAGACAAAATGACCATTCACAACAGCGTGCTCCGTTAATGGTATAAAGTGCACTAGAAAACGATTGTGAAAATAATAGCTGCTTCTTAATAGGAGAGCCAAGAGCAGCAAGAAGGGCCAGAGCGCTGTGTGCAGAGAGCTGGAATGGAAAAGGCACTTGACATCTCTCTTGGATTCACCTTGCACAAGCAATTAAGCATTGTCAGAAACGTAACTCTTATTCCCTTTGGTGAGCTCTTCTCTCTTCCTTCTGTCTGGCTCTTCCTCAAACGGCTGCTCATTGTTTTGGGAATGCTTTTCCCTCTCACTTTTATCAGGTCTTGTTATCTGTGGGGTGGGAGCACCCAGAAGCCAGGCAATGAAGTCACCCACATGCACCCTGCTCCGCCTGGAGCATCTCCCAGGAGGGACTTGATGGACACAACAGCCTGTTCTTCCATCAGCCTCACGGCTTAGGTGACCAGAAGAAGGGAAAGGGTTAAAACCAGAGTAATTAATATAAGAAGACTGTTCATTATTATAAGACGTCTGTGTATCATTAAATTTCACTTGAGCTTTAATTAGACTCGTATTTTTTTTATTATATTATTTTTTTTCATATAAAAGTCTTTGTTGTGTCAATTAGTTGATTGACTATCATCTGGTTTCTGGGTTAGTGAAACCTGATCCGCTGTGAATGAATTTGTTTATCAGGGAAAAGGGACCGGGGGATGGAAAAAAAAATTCAATTAAATGTCAATGTGTGGAGTGACAAGCAGCATTCGATAGGGCTTTTAGTTTAATTGCTTGTATTTCATTAAGAGATTTTATTTATCAGGAGAATTCTTCCATTTCAAAAGATCTTGGACAATTTCTTGCTTGCTTCTGGCTTTTCAGGTGCTCCCGTGTTGTTCATAATATACAGAGAACACTTTTTAATTAGAAAAAGGACTTAGTTGTGACAGGTCCTCAGACTGTCATGTCAGCCTCTTGGTGACACCCAAGTGCAAATTGCTGGGGGCAGGGTCTGTACCCCTGCATGGCATCAAGGGCTGTCTATGAGACTGTGCCTCTCCTTTGGCTGCTCCCTGTGATTATTGTGTAAATCCTAATAGCCTGGTGTGAGAAGAACACCATCCAGCTCCCAGCCATGGGAACGTCTTGGAAGATCTGTTTTCAATCTTCTAAACGCTGTACAGAAGAAGGATGGTTTCCATTTGTGTTTCATTTGGATTCCAGCTCATCTCTCTTGCGGTTGACAAATAAAAATGGAACAGCTTTAGGAGGGGGCACCCTCACAATGCAGTGTGCTGGGGGCAGCCACACTGAGGCTGTGTGCTATGTAGGTAATGACCAAACCAAATGATCAGTCTACTGTGTATGGAGGAGAACTGGAGGAAGAAGCCCCATGAAGCCAGCTCCTGTGTTATTCTAATGCAGGAAATGCTGGGTCTCATCAGTAAGCTGACCAAGATCCATTTTAGAGCTGTTTAACTCCATACCCATTGGAGGTTTCCTTTTGAGATGGCTTGGGAGAAGGGAAGCTCTCTCCATGGATTTGCTCAACACCCAGCAGAAATCCTGGTAGGGCCTCTGGGAGTGTCTGTGCGATAAGTAGCTCTAATTAGTACTAATTACACCCAGCATGAGTGATGCAGCTCTTTTCTGCAGCACATCAGTACAGCTCAGCATTTTCTGTCCTGTGTTTTGTGCCTCCATTTGTTTGTGAAGTACATCCAGGACAGGTCTGTTCCCAGAAACTCATTATTTCCTTTATTCTGCAATGAGAATTCACTTTCAGATAAGAAGTTGGGGAGGCAACACATGAAGCAACTGGCAATTATATCCTCCCCAAACACTTTGTCTGCAACTCTACACCAGCATCACAGCAGCAGATGGGAAGCCTAGGCTGCTGCATGAGCAAATCAGAAGGGCAGAGAGTGGGAAACGCTCCAGCTTGTCCTCTATGGGGAAATTATCACTCAACAAATGTGCTTGGTGGTTTGGTCAGAGCAGAACTGACATGGGTGAAGAGTTCATATTTCTCCTGAGCCTACTGAAGAAGGAAAAGGAAAAACAGACTGGCCTTGCCAAGGAGCAATTGTAGCAGCAGAACTGGAAGAGTTATGAAGTATCCAGCTTTTCTCATGCCCTAGACAAGTGTTCCAGATAACAGAAACATAGAACGGCCTGAGTTTAAAAAGATGACATTGATCTGATTTCAACGCCCCTGCTATGTGCAGGGTGGCCAACCACCAGACCAGGCTGCCCAGAGCCACATCCAGCCTGGCCTCGAATGCCTCCAGGGATGGGGCATCTTTGGCAGCATTAGTCAAGCTCTTGGGGTTAACGTCTAGGGTTTGGCTATTGCTTTTGGTGGAGACAAGCAATGGAATGGTCATTTCAACAGGAAGCTGTGCAGCGTGCATAGCAGCTCCAGCCCCTCCATAGGCAGTTTGTTTTCATCTCTAAGCAGCTGAAGTGTGCGTGTCTATCAGTAAATCTCCATCATCCCAATTGCAGTGTGTTTCCTCAGATAAAGGTGCTGTGTGATGGCAATTATGTTTTCATTTGTTGTGGGAAAACTTAATGCACAGAGTGGCAGAAATGTTATTCATCCTCTGTTAATTATGAGCTACTTACCATAGGAAATCATGAAAAACAACAACAAAAAAAAGTGTAATCAAATAAAATAAGGAGGAAGTGTGCCTTCATGCTGGGTGGAATTAGCTCTTGACGCCAATTAACAATGATTTAATGGTGTTAATTGCCTCGTGTGTGACCTTGCCTTCAGCTGGGCAGCAGCACTGCAGGTGGGGAGCTGCCTAATGCAGCCAGCCCTGGGACAGGACTTCCACCAGCTCTGTTGCAAACTGTGCATCTCTGAAACAGAGATACAGGAGGGTACCAGCATTTTCTGGTGCTTTTGCCCTTGAAGCTGTGTGATTCACCAGGGAAGGAAAAGGAGGGGTTGGCTCTGGGGTCTCTGCAGGGCTCAGCAGGGCCAGGTGTGCTTGTGTCCTCGGAGCCAGGCAGGCTGGCCACCCCGATGTGCTCCCACATGGTCTAGCGGTTAGGATTTCTGGTTTTCACCCAGGCAGCCCGGGTTCGACTCCCGGTGTGGGAAATTATTTAGTGTGTTGTGTTTTGGGGCTCCAATGAGTAAAATAACATTGACCTGGACAGGAGTTAATTCCACAAGGAGATGTTCCCATTAGCTACCATAGATAATTTTATTTTGGCAGGAAAACACCACAAATATCAACGCCACAACCACGGAACAGCAAACCTCCACCTGTCTGTGCAGTCTGTGATGTCAGGGCAGGGTCACAGTTGCCCCATGACCTCACAGTGGGCCGAGTGCCTACCCATAGCCAGCGGGCCCAGCCCGCATTGAGTCTTGCTGGCGACTCTCGAGGTGTGAACGTCTCCTGTGGGAGCACGAGACACTGAGACCTTGCCAGTGCGAGAGAGATCAGAGTCCTGCGAGAGGACTGCGACTGACTGAGGATCCCATTGGAGGATCCCCAGAGCTCAGAGCTCCTGCTGGTGGCACACGAGCTGTCTGCCACAGGTAGGACGCCTGACAGGCGCTGAGGCCCGGAGGCTGCCGACTGCTCTGCAAGAGGCAGCTTCATCCAGATCCATCCTTGGAGCCACACAGCGCCAGGGCAGCCGCAGCCATGAGCCGGGAGGCGGCTGCCAACCGGAGGAGGAGGGAGACGTGGACGTGGCCGGTGGAGGCCCGTGAGGAGCCGTGCCCCATCTGCCTGGGCCCCATGGAGGACGCCGTCCGCGCTCTGCCCTGCAGGCACATCTTCTGCAGGGAGTGCATCCAGCACTGGACGGCCAACACGCCCAACTGCCCCCTGTGCCGGGGGTTAATCACCGGCATGCTGCGCCTCAGCTGGCGCCCCTCGGGTCGCCCCCCGACCCGCCGGCCCCGGGGAAGGCTGCAGCGCACCAGGGAGCGGCGGCAGACAAGATCAAGATCTGCCCATCGCTCCCGCAGCGTCCCAGCACGGCGCACGCAGCGCAGCCCCTCCAGGTCCCCCCGCCCGCTGGTGCGCAGCAGCTCCTGGCACGGGGACCCCAACCAGCGCAGCCGCTTCGAGGAGCCACCCCGCGAAGAAGAGGACGGGGAATGGCTGAGGCGGGTGGCCCAGGAGCGGCGGATGGCCGCCGGAGACCACGCGCGGCGCCACGACGGGCCCCAGGTGTGAGCGGGCGGCCCAACCTCAGCCGGGAACGGCAACGGGGACGGAAAGCGCGGCCGGGACAGAGGCTGAGGCGCTGCACAGCTCTTGGCCTCAGCTCTCGCTCAGCATCACTGCCCTGCACCGCGCTGGACAACACACCGGCAGCTCCAGCTCATCCTTCTGCTCCCCGCTCATCAGCCTTGCTCAGTACACAGTGCCCAGGACAGGGCTGCCGGTACCACAGAGCTGCACACTGCACAGAGAACAGCGGAAGATGTGTATAGCGAGTGCCACCCTACACAAGCTTTGGACTAAGCAAACCTACCTGGATTTTATTGGCAGAAGAAATCCTACTGCTCTGCCAACTTCTCATGCTGCATTCAGTGACAGTGATTCCCACCGTCACTGTAAACAGCTTCCCTTTCCTATCCCAACCCGCAGACAAACAACCCACCCCATCCTGCAGCCATCCCCTGCCATCATGGCAGTGAATCTCAGTTTGGCCCCAGTGCACACCCGGCACTCACAACAACCAAACATGGCCTTACTGAGAATGGCAGCCACTGTCACCAAACCAGACCAATGCATTTCTTTCAGAAAAACAAGGTCTGGTATCCCAACAGTTTTATGATCTTGTATCTTTCCCAGTTTTTATTACAAAAAGTACACTAAATAAATTGGATTACTTATATAAACCATATATAATGTTGTATATGTTGATATGTTCCCCCTCTCTCTGCCACCCTTAACATAAACTATCTGTAACTACCCTTTGCTTTGGTTTCTATGAGGCCCCCTTTCCCTTTCAGTAGCAAAGTGCTCCCTTTACATTTATTATGGGGTCCTTTCTGCTCTTCAGTGTGGCCCAAGACAATTCATCTTCACACAGTGCAGACCAGATAAGCCATAAGTTTGAACAGCTCTGTTGCACTAGAATGCTAAGCGCTGGCTTGCAACCACCATGTTCACCCATCAGCAGGGCTCACACCAAGACAGCCATCATCTCTCCTTCCTACTTTGTTCCACTGGGCACACACTTTTGGCTGCCCATCCTTCTGCTTTTCGCTACAAGTCCTTACAGTGTCAGCTTCAACTCTAATTGTAACCAGTCAAAATTAGAAGTAGACACAAGCGGTACAAGAAGGCAACCACAGGAAGTCTGAGAGCTGGGACGAGCACATCTGCAGCTTGGGGCCTGTGTGAGTCCTGAATGCAGAGCCCAACATCTTTGCAAAGCCTCTGCCAGGAGCTGAGGGCAATAGCCCTGTCCTGCCCGGCAGCAGCCACCCACGGGGCTGAGCCTCAGGGCTGCTGCTGGGGCAGCTCTCCTTCAGGGCTGCTCCACGGAAGGCCCCACTAGGGCTCTCCTTCCTTTCCAGCCCAGCTCTGGCCTTGTCCTTTTGTAGTAGCTGGGACTGGAGTAGCTATCGCCCCTTGGAAGCAAGACAGTTGTGTCAGCCAGGAGAGTGCTGACATGGCTTATGTTCCTCCCAGAAAGCAGTCAGAGGTGCGACTGTGAGCCATAACCTGGATGTACAGGGTAAGCATTTAACTCAGCGCACTGAGCCCAAGGACTGGCATCCGAATTCCTTGGACAAGTAGGAAAATCTTGGACATTCTGTTACTGCAACCTCTTTTGTAATCATTGATGAGTAACAGCATTTCCAAACATCTGCCTTCAGTTTTTGCCCCCAGAAAGTAAGAAAAATCTCCTTCTCTCATGTAAATCTCATCACTGCTGTTGCTGTACTGGCAAGGTGTATAATGTGAGTGCCACCCTACACATGCTTTAGACTCAGCAAATCTCTCTGCTTTTTACAGCCAACAAGAAACCCTACAGCTCTACCAACTTCTCAGGCTGTATTGAGTGACGTTAATTCCCACCATTGCTGTAAACAGCGTCCCTTTTGCATTGCAACCCACAGCCACACAGCCCAGCCCATCCTGCAGCCATCCCCTGCCATCATGGCAGTGACTCTGCCCCACCAAGCGGCTCATTACTGCCTGTAAGGCTCACCTGCCCATGCAGGCAGTCAGCCTGCACCCAGATATGCTTACGAGCAAATCTCACACCTCTTGGTTCTGGATTCCAAGTCTACCAGTATTTAAAGGGAGCTTAACAGGAGGGAAAGCAACATTTACCACTGTCAGACAGAGACAGGACAAGTGGAAACAGTTTTAAGTAAAACAAGGGACATTCAGGTTCCACACAAAGGGAAATTTCTTTACTCAGAGGGCGGTGAGGCCCTGGCACTGCTGCCCAGAGAAGTGTGGGCGCCCCAACCCCAAAGGCTTTCAAAGCCAAGTTGGATGGAGCCCGTGATGCCTGAGCGGCTGCATGGAAACCCTGGCCATGGCAAAGGGCTTGAAGTGAGTGGGCTTTAAGGTCCTTTCCAACCTAAGCCATGACATGAGCCCAAAAACACAGAGAGATGCAGTGGCGCTTAGAATTGTTACCAGGAAAGTCTGTTGGGATTGGAAATATTAAAGCCTCAATCTGTTAATACATAGCAATTCACAAGATCAGGCTATGGGAGTGAAACTCAGTTTGTGGCCCTGAGGAAGGGAAACGAAGCTCAGAGACAGGGCTGCAAGCTGAGTGACCACACTCAGATGGCAGCATGAGATGTTTACACGCTAGCAGGGCCATTTGGGGTACAGTTGTAAGTGTGCCACGAAGCAACTTCACCTGCACCTGGAAAATGACTCAGGGCAACATGCAGACAAATCAAAGCTGAGGCACCTGTGCCCCTTCGTGCCTCTGTACATCTGCTGCTCTGCCTGAATGTGGGAGAACTGCAGCCACCCTGCAGGCTCATTGCAGGAGACAAAAGTGGGTCCAGTCCCATAGAGGAGCCCAAAGGATGCTCTGGGTGATGGAACAGTGTACCTTCACAGGGCTGCACAGGGATGCTCTGGGTGATGGAACACAGTGTACCTTCACAGGGCTGCACAGGGTCCCAAACTGGGAGGAGCAGCTGATGCAGCAGAAGGCCGTGCAGCCATCCGCAGGGATCCGGGCGGGCTGCAGAAACGGCTTGAGGGGAATCTCAAGATTGCACCAAGGGGAAGGGCAAAGTCCTGCCCTTGGGGAGGAGCTAAATGAGGCACCAGGGCACGTGGGGAGTGACCAGCTGGAAAGCAGTCCTGCAGAAAAGCCCCATGGAAGCGACTCTGGCAAGGGACGTGGAGACTAACAGAGGCTACCAAAGTACATTGGCCAGAAAAGGGAGAGGAAAGAAAATATTCACCCACAACCCACCATCAAACAAGACAGAACTGATGGCTAACAACTGACATGCAGGGGGCTGAATTTAATATTAAAGTGCATAGCCCTGAGTATGATAACATATTCCAATAAGAACATGCTATAAACATGAGACTGATGTTCACAACACTCCACCCAAGTCATGTTAAACGTCACCCAAAAAGGGAAGAGAGAAGGATGGGATGAAAGGGACAGTCCTGGAGTGTGCAGAGAAGGGGCGGGATGGGAGATTAAGCAGACGAGAAACAGAGAAGCTGGGCTGCTCTTTCCCCACCAAGACAGGGATCCCTTCTTGATAAGCACTGTCCCTTGACTTCCTGGTGAAAAACACCCAGGATAGCATTTGCTTTGCCAGCACTGCTACCAAATACCAGCACGGTCACAGCCACAGCACTGAGCAACGACAGCCACAAATCTGTTACATTGGTAGCTTCAGGAAATCATTTATTCTCACTGTTTGAGAAAATGTACCAGTGAAAGTCCTCGGGTGGACTCTGGCTGGAAAACGCCACAAATATCAACGCCACAACCACGGAACAGCAAACCTCCACCTGTCTGTGCAGTCTGTGATGGCAGCGCAGGGTCACAGTCGCCCCGTGACCTCACAATGGGCTGGGTGCCTACCCATAGCCAGCGGGCCCAGCCCGCATTGAGTCTTGCTGGCGACTCTCGAGGTGTGAACGTCTCCTGTGGGAGCACGAGACACTGAGACCTTGCCAGTGCGAGAGAGATCAGAGTCCTGCGAGAGGACTGCGAGTGACTGAGGATCCCATTGGAGGATCCCCAGAGCTCAGAGCTCCTGCCGGTGGCACACGAGCTGTCTGCCACAGGTAGGACGCCTGACAGGCACTGAGGCCCGGAGGCTGCCGACTGCTCTGCAAGAGGCAGCTTCATCCAGATCCATCCTTGGAGCCACACAGCGCCAGGGCAGCCGCAGCCATGAGCCGGGAGGCGGCTGCCAACAGGAGGAGGAGGGAGACGTGGACGTGGCCGGTGGAGGCCCGTGAGGAGCCGTGCCCCATCTGCCTGGGCCCCATGGAGGACGCCGTCCGCGCTCTGCCCTGCAGGCACATCTTCTGCAGGGAGTGCATCCAGCACTGGACGGCCAACACGCCCAACTGCCCCCTGTGCCGGGGGTTAATCACCGGCATGCTGCGCCTCAGCTGGCGCCCCTCGGGTCGCCCCCCGACCCGCCGGCCCCGGGGAAGGCTGCAGCGCACCAGGGAGCGGCGGCAGACAAGATCAAGATCTGCCCATCGCTCCCGCAGCGTCCCAGCACGGCGCACGCAGCGCAGCCCCTCCAGGTCCCCCCGCCCGCTGGTGCGCAGCAGCTCCTGGCACGGGGACCCCAACCAGCGCAGCCGCTTCGAGGAGCCACCCCGGGAAGAAGAGGACAGGGAATGGCTGAGGCGGGTGGCCCAGGAGCGGCGGATGGCCGCCGGAGACCACGCGCGGCGCCACGACGGGCCCCAGGTGTGAGCGGGCGGCCCAACCTCAGCCGGGAACGGCAACGGGGACGGAAAGCGCGGCCGGGACAGAGGCTGAGGCGCTGCACAGCTCTTGGCCTCAGCTCTCGCTCAGCATCACTGCCCTGCACCGCGCTGGACAACACACCGGCAGCTCCAGCTCATCCTTCCGCTCCCCGCTCATCAGCCTTGCTCAGCACACACTGCCCAGGACAGGGCTGCCGGTACCACAGAGCTGCACACTGCACACAGCACAACCAACAGCGGCTGAGAGATGGAAGAACAGAACATCACCACCACGAGCACAGCGCTGGGATGGCCCTCCTGCCACACACAGGGTGCATGGGGAGCTGGGCACTGTCAAGAAATTACAGTGCACCCTGAAAAGGGACATAAAGCTCCCTCGATTTTTGCCACCAGAATCTGAAAAAAAGAAAAAATCACCATCTCTTGCATTAATCCCATCCCTGCTGTTTCTGCAACACCTGGAAGATGTATACAGCAACTGCCACCCTACACAAGCTTTGGACTAAGCAAACTTCCCTGGATTTTATTGGCAGAAGTAACCCTACAGGTCTGCCATCTTCTCATGCTGCATTCAGTGACAGTAATTGCCACCGTCACTGTAAACAGCTTCCCTTTTCTATCCCAACCCGCAAACAAACAACCCACCCCATCCTGCAGCCATCCCCTGCCATCACGGCAGTGAATCTCAGTTTGGCCCCAGTGCACACCCGGCACTCACAACAACCAAACATGGCCTTACTGAGAATGGCAGCCACTGTCACCAAACCAGACCAATGCATTTCTTTCAGAAAAACAAGGTCTGGTATCCCAACAGTTTTATGATCTTGTATCTTTCCCAGTTTTTATTACAAAAAGTACACTAAATAAATTGGATTACTTATATAAACCATATATAATGTTGTATATGTTGATATGTTCCCCCTCTCTCTGCCACCCTTAACATAAACTATCTGTAACTACCCTTTGCTTTGGTTTCTATGAGGCCCCCTTTCCCTTTCAGTAGCAAAGTGCTCCCTTTACATTTATTATGGGGTCCTTTCTGCTCTTCAATGTGGCCCAAGACAATTCATCTTCACCCAGTGCAGACCAGATAAGCCATAAGGTTGAACAACTCTGTTGCACTAGAAAGCAAAGCACTGGCTTGCAACCACCATGCTCACCCATCTGCAGGGCTCACACCAAGACACCCATCATCTCTCCTTCCTACTTTGTTCCATTGGGCACAGACTGTTGGCTGCCCATCCTTCTGCTTCTCACACCAAGTCCTTACAGTGTCAGCTTCAACTCTAATTGTAACCAGTCAAAATTAGGTCATAAAGCAGTTGTTGCGTCTATTTCTTTCTGAAAGGTAAACTATAAACCTGGAATCCCGGTGCAAAACGAGGACTGGGACTGGGAAAAAAGGTTGGTCAGTGAAACCGTTGACTTCCAGAGAGTTCCAGAGCTTCTGGGGCAGCTCTCCTTCAGGGCTGTTCCATGGAAGGCCCCGCTAGGGCTCTCCTTCCTTTCCAGCCCAGCTCTGGCCTCGCCCTTTTGGAGTAGCTGAGGACAATTTGTCTTAAAGAGGGCATTGCTGTAAAAGAGCTGCTAAAATTGCAAAGCAGACGAGTTGCCACTGCTTTGAGGTGCAACAACTAAGGCATTTAATTGCAAATGATAAACGCAGATATTGAAAAGGTCTTTCATGCTTCTTAGGCTGACTGCTGCTTTGTGATGCAACACCATCAAGTCAGAACCACCATGGTCAGAACAGCCTGTTAAAAAGAAAACGATTCAGACACCCAGGTGCCACTGCTTTTCAGCACTTTACTCCCTGAGGGGCATGGATAAGATCTGTAGGTCATATGGGAGGTGTCATGTGAGCAGGGATGGCTCAGGGTCGCCATGTCATGGGATGTTCCTAGGATATGCCAGCAGTGCTCACAACATGGGACCTGGCCCTGTTGAGGCTTCTTGGTGGTTCCCCATCCTGGCTGAGCTGCCTGAGCTCTCCTCACTGTGCTGATGACCGAAGGGATGGCTCCATCCCAGTGCTGGATTACACTGGAGATTGGTCAGACAAAACTAATGCTTGGAAGGGGTGAGAATTACACAGAACGTTTACTTGATGGGACAAGGGACAGACTGAAGGACGTAATGCTGGGGCAGTGCTTCAATGATGCAACTGCAAAGCAGTTACAGAGGCCTGGGAAATCCTCATGCAGGGCATAGATTTGTCCTGCTGGTAAGAAAAGAATGAGCCAACAAGGGTGTAATCTGTACCACTGCACAGCGACTGATGGGAGCTGTCAGTAATGCGTTTTCTGAGCGCTGTGAGTTTAATAGCCTGACAAAATGTAGCAAGCACTTTAATTCCCAAAGCAAGATTTCTTTTCCCAAAAAGTAATAAATAACAACTGCAACATACTTAAAGGAAATTTTACCTCAGATCTGTGCCACATCGAATGAGAAACTCAGTCTGAGTTCATGCCAGGAAGCATGGGAGAGGCGGGATGCTGCCTATGCTTTGCATCCCCTGTAGGTATGTGGAAGCATAAAGGGAGATATCCACCTTGCAGCCACTGGGCTGTGATAAGACCTGGCCTTCTCAGAGTTCACCAACACCACCGAGCAACTTCCTCTTTGTCACAGAAGTATTTCAAGCTGAGCTCCTCAGACCAAAGCAGAGGACTGAGCAGACCTAAAACCCCACGAGCAGGCTCAAGCCTTGAAATGGACACAAGCTGCAAATGGTGCTATTTGAGTCACTCAATAATGATTGGATGCTTGATTACTTGGATCTTTCCAGGAACAAGAAAAGAATTGAGATTCATCGTCTCAGCCCTCAGCTGTGATTTTTTTTGCTCAGCTCTGCTGCTGATACTGAGAGCAGATGCTTCCTTACTCCACAGAAAAGCAGTGTGTGAAACAGTATTTTAACAGCTTTATCTGATATTTTATATCTCACTGTCAAACATAGCAGTGATTCCACTTCTATTTGGGTAAGTAATCTGAAAAGAAGGCAGCAATAATCTCTCAGGAGAGCCAGGCACAGGACTAATTACTCCAGCTAGAGATTTGTAAAGACACATTTTCAGTGGTGGGATTTTATCATTCCGCAGGGTAATTAAAAGACAGCTCTGTCAAAGGAAGTTTTGCAGACTTAAATATTCTTTTTCTTCTATGAAGAATAACCCTTTCCAAGCTTGGCAGTGGGATGGCTTTATTCATCAGCACTGTAGCACTGTGTGTCCTACCGGCCAGCTCCATGCCATGCTTTACTGTGCACAGTGGCTTCAGTCACCTCCTAATGACAGATGTTGGGAAGGAGGGGTGCATCTATAACCTGCATGTGCTTCTCAAACCCATATCTGATCCTATAGCCCATATATGCAACTATAATCTATTTATGCCAAGAATTTGAATGTTAGGAAGAAGTTAGTGACCCATCCCTGGAGTTATTTAGGAGAGGTTTGGCTGTGGCACTGAGGGATGTGGTCTAGAGATGGGACATGGCAGGTGACGTGGATGGTTGGGCAATGTGATAGTGAAGGTCTTCTCCAGCCTTGAGTATTCCATGACACTGCACATGGTTGTGGACTTGCTTCTCTGAAAGCAACATCCAGGAGGAAACTGCCTGGTCACTTTGCTTGTGGATGCTGATCAGATTGTAAAGTGCTATTATTTGGGGTCTTCAAGGAATGGCTAGAGGAAGAATTTCTGCTTGAAGTTTGTTTCTTCAATAAAGCATCTGCTGAAACCAGACCAGGGAAACCTGACTGATGTGGCTTATGGTTCAGCCACATCTTGAGCTGAGGTGCTCAGCCTGGGATGAGAAATAGCATCCCTGGATTAGGGGTTGATGTGGGCTGAGATATTCTTGGACTCCTGTGGATGGCTAAGAGCTGGAGTGTGGGGTGAGCAGGGTGAGTTGCTTAGATCCCCCCATAGGTTAATGCAGCACTGGGCTGTCTGCTGAGCACAGGTGGGGGTTTTCCAGGAGACATCACTGAGTAATTTACTCTTTTGGATTACCTTGAAAATCCAAGTGTGGGTGGTGCCCCTGGATCTCTGTGGTCCCCATGGTGGGACTGTGTGCAGTGTGATGGAAGTACAGGATGCTCCATGCAGATGAAGGCAGGAGGGGAGCACATGAACCTCCTCTCATTCCCAGCTCATTGTTCCCATCTCCTTTAGTGCCTTTTGACGGACACTTGGAACAGGAGAGAATGAGTATAAAAAGCAATGGTCTGGCAGAATTAGCACCTCCCCACAGCCTTTTCCTTGGCATCCTGCTGCTTTCTGTCTTTATCTGGGTGTTGCTTGATTGCCTAATTGTATCATTTATCTCTTTATTTCTAACTTGCCATGAGCATAGAGAGATGTAAATTTAGCACAAGGGGATGACTTGACAAAAGATCCTCTTTAGAGAGGTGCACTTCTCCTGTTGCAGCTCCCAAGGTTGGTGCTGGGATGGGAACTTCTCCATTTCCTCCATTCTGATGAGGCTGTCATGCAAACAGCACTGAGTTACTGTGGTTATTTCCTACTCAGCATTTAGAAACTTTCTCCTGTTTCTATGAAGACAATTCCTCATCCCTCTCTTTATCTGCTACAGAGTGCTCTGATCAATGGGAACTTCAGGTGAGGAATGGCCTAATTAAGGAAAATTAGCATCCTATCATATAATACCAGCATCTAATCCAATATTCAGCCTGCTTAAACTATACTCCCCACACATGCCTTGCTGTAAGTCTCTCATGCTATGCCAGCTCCACTCTGTTTTTATCTATACGGAGTTGAGCTCGTACCTGTGACAGGTGCAGAGCGCGTTAAATCTTTTGATCATCACACACACCACTCATCCTCACGTCCTTTAATCTGAGCAATGCAAAGAAAATCCTATGCGCTAGCTTTAGGCTTCTTCCAGCTCCCTGAGTTTAAACAGGAGGCTCCGCAGCTCCAGATCAATGGACCTAAATTGTTTGTCTTTAACTTAGGTGGGTTTAAAGGAAAGCTGCTCAGCCCAGCTGTCTGGAGTTCATGGGAGGGGAAGGGCTGCTTGCTGGCAGCTAGGGAGGGATTGGAGTTATCTGCCTTTGAAACTCAGTTTGGTTGTTATAGCAGGTGAGTAATTAAACAGGAGGGGGAAAAAAAAAATCACAGCCCATCACTTGCTGCAGCATTTCCCACATTGTTCTGGTGGTTCTGAAGCTAAGGATGGGATTATTTATTGACTCTAAAGGATTTCTCGCATTTGAAAATGAAGCTGGCAATTCTTTTCCCCGCTGGGAATGATTCCCAAGTAATGGGTGAGGAATAGGGGATGTTCAAAGTGTGAGCCATCCGCCTGCCCTGCCTGCAGCCCTATTACCCTGCCTGGCACCCAGCCTGTCGTGTTTTGCCCTCCAATGTTTTCTAACAGCCCACAGTCTGCATGCACCACAGTATTGCCAGAAGGACCTGAAAGGATCCCAGAAAGGAGGTGCCTTCAGGTAGCACCATGCAGTTCTGCCTGCTGACATGGGTGCACCTGCAGAGGTTCCCAGGTTCTCCCCCACCCCCCAGGGGCTGCTGGAATTGGGGCCCACTGCTTCATCTTATCATTAACTAAGAAGTTAATTTCAAATAGAAATACACTTCCGAGAGAAAAAATGCTCACTGTGAGACCCCAGATTTCTCCTCTAGGAGAAACAGGTGCTGTTCCCTTTAAAAGAAAGAAAGAAAGAAAAAAATCCCTCTATGCTATGCAAAATATTACAGAAACCTCTTTTCCATTACAGTGGTCACAGGCCATTTTGCTCTTCACTGGTGACAGGGGACCATTAGAACACAGTCCCTGATGCCTGCATATCATAATGAAAATCATATTTCTTCTTGAACTGGTACATCAATTGTCTTTTTAGTAACCTGGGAAGTGCAGCTGTATGCAAACCAGGGAACGGTCCTTCTCTCCTAATCTGCTCTCCTGCAAGATAAGTGATAACTTCTTAATGTAACTTTCCAGTCCGATAAATAAGAAGTAGCTACAACATGATCCCGTGGTTTAAATAGAATCATCTTCCAGAGCCTGAGGAGCTGCTCCCTGAGCAGGAAAAAGGATTTTGATAAAATCAGAGCATCCCTTTCCGCCTCTCTTTCTTTCCTTGGCACCCGCCTGAGGGTCTGCAAGCAAAACCTCTTGCATGCCTGCCATCTCTTGCAGCAGGAGTGCACCTGCTGGGCTGGGGATGCTCTGTCCCAGCAGCCAAATGCATCAGTGCCAGGGGAATGTCCAGGGCAACTTCTCCTTCTTTCCCTTTTGCAGGCATCGGCACTGGGGAGGATGGGACAGCAGAGCTGCTCCTGCCTCCTCTCCTCCTTTCCCCCTTCTTGCTCACGTGCACCTCGAGGAACAACTAATCCAATCTGCTGCTGCATTGCCCAGGATGTTAATGAAAGCACTATTTATTTAGCATTGTCTGCACTGCATCCACGGGGCTGAGTAATAGAGGGTCTGGGAGCAAAGTGTGCAGAGCTGAGTGCCACCAGCACGGGAGCCGGCCTTGCTCCAGAAATATTTATGATTTCTGTTTCTGGTTTAATTAGAATTTATTTTAAGCGGGTTTGCATCAACTAAATGAAACAACTGGCATTGATGAACTGCTGCTGGGCAGGCTCGAGTGGGTTTTAATCTCCAACCGGTGCGAGGGGAGCCTGAGGAAAGTCTATTAGAGGCAGACATCAATTCAGAATCACTCATCTCATGTCGGTATCGATGCTGAGGGGAAAGCATTACAGAGCAGAGAACTGTGCTGTTAGATAACAGATCCGAACTCAGGGCTCTGTAGCTGACTTGTTGCAGCAGGTGCTGACAGGGGAAAGATGCTCCTTGCCAGGTCATGGTGCTTCCAAAGCTCGTGCTGGATGGGGGTGGAGTTCTGGAGGTCAGTGGCAAATGACCATCCAGACACAGCCCAGGGCTGTGAGGAGGACTGAGCCTTCATCCTTGCAGAGTTTCAGGTCCTTGTGGTGCTCTAACAGCCGGGCCTGAATTGGGCAGGTGTGCTGTGGGCAGGCAGGGGCACAACAGCTTTGCAGGCAGACCCAAGTAGCAGCAGGGCAGGAAGGCAGATCACCCAAAGGATGTTCAACACCGTAGAATCTGTTCTCACCTTTTCCTTTTGAAAAGCAAAGCAAGATAGGAAATTAAAGGCGTGCTTTTGGAACGAGACAGCAGCTCAGGGTCATCTGTGTTTATTTCCAACATTGTATCTTATTTCCTTTTCTCAAAGCAAGCCTTTTTGGGTACTTTAGGCTTTTTGTTTTGTTATGTTTTGGCCTTCTATTTAGCCTGCATGCCCAGCATCCTGAGCTTGCGAAGGTAAGCTTCCCATAAGCTGCCATCAGCAACCCAAAAGCTGACACACGCCTCTTCCCCACGATGTGCTTCTCCTCTCCTCCCCACTCACACAGCAGCTTTTCCTTTTATCAGTTACATGCGGGGACAAGAGCAAGAATGCAAAGTCCTCTCACATTATTTGGGAGCATCCCATCCATCCTACAACCCCCACTGTCCCCATTCCCTTCCCAGGGAGGAGGTGAAAAGCATTTGGGTATGATTTAATTTTAAGCAGACAGAAACATATATATATATATATTTATCTCCTTTATTATTTTTTTGCAGAACAAAATGGAGTTTTTTAATATATTGAATATATTTAATATTCAAATGCTGTGAATTTGCAGGACAGAGCAGACAGAGACTGCCTCGTGCGATAAGAGACATTATTACTGTTGTGAAGAATTCCTTTTAGATTCCATCTTAATCGTTCCGCTATTGAAATGGAAGAATAAAGTAATAAAATTAGATGTTTTGAAAAGACTTGATTAAAAAAGTAATTATCCCCATGGGTTGTGGGCTCCCACTTCCTGCCAGATTCCTGCTGGTGGCTGGACATCTCCAGTGCACATTACCCCTTCCCTTTGGCCTCACACCAGAGCTGCTTTGGGCTGTGACATGTCTTGCTCTCCCTGTGCCCCCCTGGGCATCCCAGCATCCCATCTCCCTCTCCCCAGCTGAGCTGAGCACCTAATTCTCCTCATGGAAAACTGGATGAAAATCTGGATATCATCAGTGCTCATCCAGTACTTACAGGTACTGTGGGACCCAAGGGGGATCAGAAGGAAAACCTGACAGATGGGGAGAAAACCTGATGCTTGCTGCACTTAATGGCCGGAGTAAAAAGAATGTGCTGGCATCCCTGTGACCAGAGCAAACTCCTCCACAGCCCTGCACACTGCTGGCCACATCCTGGGCTCTACCCGCAGCCCTGCATGCTCTGCTTGCTGCTCTCCAGCCATGAAACCATGGCACTGCAGGAGGAAATTCAGAGCTGGCAAGATTCCTCCCGAATGGAGTCTCAGCACAGCTCCCACCGCTCCGACAGTGACCCTGTAATTAAGTGGTGCAGAGGACACCGCTCCGGGCTGCCTCCCTGAGTGCTTCTATTTCAGTTTGGGCTACATCCAGCTCTAGTAAATCCATTAATTACACTTCATACAATGGCATTTACTGACAAACGAAAGATTTCATTAGGTCTGTTCGCTTCCTAAAGCGCAGCACGACCTCAGAGGGGCTCCTCTGGGCCCTGGCCCCACTACTGAAGCACAGCAGAGCTGTGCCATCTTGTGACATCCCTGCTCACCTGTGGGCTGGGTCTAACAACCCCTCCTGCCCCATGGCTGCTCTGCTCAGTCCTGGGCTTGGCTTTGGCCATGCAGCCTTGCTTGCATTCTTTGCAGAACAGCAGGAGCCAGTTCACTTCCAGCCAGAGAGAAGGGATGCATTAAACTTTCATGAGGACAAGGCAGTGACAAAGGCAGAACATGAGCTTTTCCCGTGCAGTGGCTCAGGAGGGCTCAGGGCAGCAGCAGCAGCAGCATGGATTTGAGGTAGGGGAGCTCCTAACAGGGCTTGACCCACACCCCAGGGGATAACCAGGTCCCCATGGCACCTCCACATTTACTTGCTGACATCTTCCCTTGTCCCATCAGCATGTGATTTTGACCCCCAGAATATCTCCCTCCCTGTCTCATGCTCTAGGCATATTTTCCTGCACATATTTTAAGCAGGTACATGGCAGCTGCTCACAGGGAAAAGCATCAAAGGTGAGACTTCCTGTGATTTCTACATCAGTTCTTGGCTTGAGGAACAAGGGCTGTATGTTTCCCCTGCCCCTCCGGTGACTCAGGGCCCAGCTCCAAGCAGGCAGCAGCTTTCCATGGCATTTCCTTTTTTCCTTGGCACTGGGGGCAGCTGGAAGTGGGATCATGGAGCAGGGGAGATGTGGTCTGCCCCTTGCTGAGCCCCACAGAGATGCTGTGGGGTCATCACCATCCTGCAACCCTGAGATGTCCCAACAGAGGCTTCTCAGGACAGCCCAGGGCTGCTCAGTGCAACCAGAAGGTGCTGAGCCCTGACCTCGATAGCTGCTGAATGCAGTAATATTCCTGGCAGATCACTAGTGCTTAAGTGACAGATACATTAGCTGAGTCAATGCCGGGATGTAAATGTGCAGCTGGCAGAGCAGGTATCTAAGCAATAAGACATGACAGCAGTTGGGTTCTGAAGTGATTAGAGGGAGGCAGGAGGTGAGAGATCAGTGGCTGGCAGAACTTGAGGCCATGGCCTGGTGCTGGAAGACCTGGGGGTGTTGAGGTGCTGTTATCAGGTGCACAGAGTTGCTCTGTGGGGTTGGATGGGACATCTGCCATCCAGCTGACCAGCAGCTCCCACATGAAGCAGCAGTACCTCCATGGGCTCCTGCACAATGTCAGTGGGCTGCATTTAACCTGGGGACCACCAATCCTCCTTCAGCAGGCATCAAGGAGCCCTTGCTGAGGGGGCTATCCATGAAATGTGGTTATCCTGCATTACCAGCACCATGGGAAGGGCAGAGCACAGGTGGATGGGAGGGTGGCACGGCATGCATTATAATAGCACCTGTACATCACTGTCCCTGTGGGATGGTCACTTGCCAGGCCTGGCCACCCACTGTCCCCAGCTGCCGTGGGTCATTGAGATGTGGAATCAGAGAATTATAATCATATATAATCATATCATATCATATAATCATGTCCTGAGCGTAAAGGTCCCCCATAGCCCTGTCCTTCCCTCACACCGATGTAAAATGGCATCCCACATCTTGGCACATTCATCCTGATGCTTCCTCCCTCCTCTTCCTCCCCGCACAGGCTGAGTGGTGGCACAGCCCACCCTCCATCCTCAGCCCCTCTATGCATCTTGCAGGGCTCTGACAGTAAAAAATGATCCTCAATGTGCTGCAGAAGTTCATAACGTTCCGGCGTTGATAGGAATTGAGTGCAAAAGAAATAAAATCAATAAAATATTCAAAGCTTTCACATTATAAGCTCGAGTAAAACTTTTTACCAAATGTTTACTGTATAATAAATTCTATTAAAAAGCCCGAGCTTGCATGGGGAAGAGGGGTGGAACGTTGTCACTTTAATTGCAATGGCATAAATATTTGATATTCAGTAAATTAGATCTGTAGCTCTGAAAACATTCTTGCAAATGGATTTTTACCTGTAGCACAGTGCCATTAGCAGGAGAAAGTCAACACAGCCCCGGGGCCTGTAATTAACTCAACCCAAGCAGAACTAAACATTTTTGACAGTTTTCCTGGTCTGGAATTAACTGTCATAGCAGAGAATGAAAGGAAGTGCATTGTCACATTATGTTTACGTAAAGTCTGTAAAACGCTGCGTTTTGTGTTTTTGTTTTGCTAAGGCTGGGTTTCATGCCCCATTATTTTGTTCATCATTAGAGACAAGCTTAAAAACAACTAATGATGTATTTGATATCCTCAGACTCCTCGCGAAGCCTTCTGAAATAAAGGGGAAGACATTAGCCGTAATTCAATTCTTTTCCCCCTATAATGAAGCGTGGTACACTGTGTACCGGTATAAATCACAATGCTCTGACATTTGAAGACATTAGAAACTCTGGTTTTCCTATCTGATTCAAGGTTCTTGGGTAATAAGCAGCTGTCTAGCCCATGTCTTCCTGCTTTATAGGGGCTGGGGGAAGGCATTCTGGATGGGCTTTTTCTCCTCTCTCCTTCCTTTTTTCCCCATCTTTTTCTTCTCCTTCTGTTTCTTTCCCTTCCTTCCTTCTTCTTTTTGTTTCTTTTTGTATGTGTGTATTACAAAAATAACTGTCACTCTACTGAAATGCAAACCCTGGAGGGCAAATCTCCTTAATGCTTCCCTGAAAGCTACTTATTGTCCAGCAGCTCAGAGAAAATCTGTACAGCAGTAATTGAAGGGATGCGTTGAGCTTTGTGACATTTTGTCCTAGAAATTATCTTACCTGGAAAAGAAAGGGGTATTTAGCAAGAGAGCTCCCTTGCAATTTGGGAATGCAGGGATGCTCATAAACAAGCTGATTAAAATAGATGTGGCTTGCTGCATCGATGGTAATAACTTGGGCAAATGTGATAGCTCGCATTAAAGGGAGAAACCCAACCCGTTTGGATGGCGAATGTATGCCTTGTGCTGAGAGCAGGGATTGTTGTTATAATCTTGTCTCTTTGCTGACATACTGAGGAGACGAGTAAAGGAAACAAAAATGTCAAGATTTATCTAGTTGGTTTTTTTTTATTTATTCCTAAAGATTGTCAGATAGAAAGAAAGAAAAGGATGAAGGCAGAATTAGGGCTGCTCTGAGGGTCTCTGTGCCGCCCCTCCCGATGGAAAGCTTTTACTTTGAATTTCTGCATATTGCAGGGAAAGAAGAGAAACCCCTCTTTTCCCAAGATACATCATGCAAGAAATGACCTCAGCGAGATGTAATTTTTATTTGGCAGTCCACTTCAGCATAGAAGTCCCTCTTGTTTTCCTAGTTTTCCTACCCCCGGTGCCAATCATGGAGGGGATTTTAATGGTCTCTAATCAGCGCGCGGTTGCCTGCTCATTTTGGTCTCCTATTATGGCAGTTTCCACGTCTTCATCCATAGCCACAAACACTTACTTGACGAGCGTGCAACATTTTCATTAAGAGGGAGAGAAAAAGGAAGAAAGGCAGGAAAGCAGCCTCTGAAAGAGGGGGATCTGTGCAAAACCCCTTCTGCCGAGAGCTCACTAATCACAGTAGGAAAGGGATCCTGGTGCTGGGGAATAAACAAGCACCAGCAGCTGAGAGTTTAACTGCTCTTGACAATCAGAGGCTCGGTTTCAAGTGATTCAGGTTAGAAATCGCATCCTCTGCCATGAGGAATATTTAATTATTATATTTTTAATCTGTAGTTACATCGTGGCCAGGTGTGGTCCTGGGTATGCAGTGAGGCCCAAAGGGGCTTTGCAGATGCCCAGGGGTGCAAAGCTCTTGATGGGACCTTGCTCGTGGCCAGCAGGGCTTGCAGCTGCTGCGGAGCTGCTCACAGGGATAAGCAAATTACAGAGCACTGGATCTTCACTAAATTAATTAGCTCAATTAGGCTGAGAGGGAGGGGGAGGCGTATTTTTTCTCACTCTCCCTCTCTGATTGCTTACCTGCTCCCAGGCCTCAAGGTGGGTGAACAGCAAGCACCAATGCATTGCTGTCCCAGTGGGATGGTCAGCTGCCAGGTCTGGCCACTCACCATCCCAAACACCGTGGATCATAGACCCACAGAGTCATAGAGTCACGGAATCATAGAGTCGTAGGGTCATAGGGTCATGCAGTCATAGTATAATAGAATAATAGAATGATTTGGGTTAGAAGAGACCTTTAATGTCTTCTAGTTCCAACCTCCCTGCCTTAGGCAGGGGGTCATAGAGTCATTGAATCATAGAGTCGTGCAATCATAGGGTCAGAGAATCTGAGAGTCATGGAGTCATAGAATCATAAAGCCATAGGATCATAGAATCATAGAGTCATAGAATCACAGAGTCATAGAGTCATGGAATCTCTGATTGGTTTGAATTGGAAGGGACATTAAAGGTCACAGAACATAGAATGACAGATGATGTCTTATGTGAAAGATACACCAACCAGTACTTACAGAGGAGTAAACCATTTATTTCTTTCTTAACATTATGTTTCTCAACTATTCTATGATTGAGTTGAAAAGAATCTTAAAGCCCACCCAGTTCCAAACCCTTATCATGGTTTCTACCACCAGGACAGTGCTCAGGACCCACCCTGGGGCTGTACCAAAGTTCCCAGCCTCTTCCCAGCACCATAGGGCTGACCGCAGTAGGAAGATGCCCTGGCACACCAAAAGTTCTCTTTTCTCATCATCATGCGTGATAAAGGATTCAGCACGTGGAGAAAAAAACAAGTTCTGATTTATTAGTAGCAGCTGAACGGTAAAAGACAGCACAAGGTCCATCAATACTGCTTAGCAGTGAATCCTAGTGTAATCCTCTGCATGGAAAAATAATCAAGAATGTCACTTTTCATAGGGTTCATCAGAAACTATAAGACATTTCACAAACAATCCTAGCCCAGCATTAATGACAAAGAGACCTGAGTGCAATTACTAAAGAAAACAATTATATGTCAGCAAATATATTCATCTTCATTTGATTTAAGCACCCACCTCCTATGGCTATAAAAGGCACCTGAATGCTAACTCAATTTGCAGGTCGGATACCCTTGCCAGCATAAATCTGCTTGCAGCAGGGCGGTGTGAAGGGAGGTGAGGGGTAGAGCAGACAGGAGGATGAAGGGACTCTGGGAGTGGATGTCCTCAGCACAAGGCCTGACTATGTGGGGAGTTTGCAGAGGACCCCATAAGAATCCCAGTGCCAAGTGCAGACCTGAAATGGACTGAACTGAGGGCTGGCGATCCTCTCATTCTGAACTCAAACTGTTGCAAACACATCGGAAAGAAAAGGAAAGTAGCATCAGAAGCAGAAAAATGGGTGTTTTTATTCTCTGTGGGACTATCACTTTGAGTTCCGCACCGTCAGTTTAATTGTTTTATTAGTTTTGGACACGTACCCCTTCCTAGAAATTTGCTCTACCTCACCCCGACGTGATGCTCAGGTTTTTCCAGCCTCTACAATCGACTGCATGCTCACGCATCTTCCTGCTTCTCCCAGCCCCATCCCCCCGACACACCCCAGCACAACATCACCTCTCTGAATGCAGAGAGAACTGAAGAGAGCCTCACAGAACATGTGAATCACAAGGAAGTGGTTTCCCTAGTGACAGTAACCACATGAAAGTGCTCACATTTACTCTCACGGGACCTTTTAGCACTTTGGATTGTGGGGAGAGCAAGAAAGCTGGTAAAATGATGCTGTGGAACGAGCTAACCCTGCAAAGCTAAGGGGTATGGGCAACCCATGAGAAGCTGCCAGCTCCTGGGGCTTTTCATGAGCTTCATCCATACCACGTTGAATTGCACTGCTGCTCTCAATACCCTTCTCCAAGTGCCAATGCGCTTCATATCTCCATCTCATACAGGAATCTGCCCCTACAGCACCACTGGGGTGGGGATGCTGGGGGTGATGGCAGTGCTGGGGACATTGGGTTTGCGCACGTTAGAGGCCAGCATAGAGCACAGCAGTAGGCAGGGGCAGATGGCTGGGGTGAGTGGATGCTTATCAATGTCTTTGGCTCACACTCAGGAGCTTTTCCTCCTCTCTCTCAAACGTCTTTAACTTTTTAAGACACCTCTGAAAGCGAAGCAGGGAGACCCCAGAGAAGTGGTGCCCATGGGACAGAGACCACAAAGGAGAAGGTGTCCTCTGCCTTTCCCTGCTGTGTGGCCACCCTGGGCACATTAGCTTAATAATGAGCTTTTTAGCAGATCTCAGTGAACAAGAAGCAATTTATTTGTCGTCATGGCGACAAAGAAGGCCTTCTGGAAAAGAGCATTGAATGAAGAGAAGAAGGTTTATTGTGCAGGGCAATGAGGCATTCACTTGGAACATTAACATTGCACAAAGCCAGCCATACAAGAAGTCCTGCTAACTTCTGGATACATGGCTGGGTGGATCCCTTTTGGGTCCTCGCATTCACCGCAGAAGCCAAGAGAAGACTAGCACTTGGTGTTTTGCACATTGTTTGACATCCATCGCTGTTCCTAGATGACTCTGGGGGGAAGACAAATGTTCCTTGTTGGCTGCTGGCTGAGCCTTGCTGGTTGTGTTCCTGGTGGGTATTTCCAGGGACTGAGTAGTGAGATGCAACTGCCAACGGAACGAGCCCAAATAAGCCAAGAACATGCATCTCAAAGTGTACTTTGTTCATTTCTTTTGACAACTCTGGTGTTTCTTTAATTATTTATAACACTTCATACTGTACTGGAGTAGATTTTTGTAAAAATAATGAAGCCTTAGTAGTATAGCATCTACAGTCAGATCTGCAGGGGAAGGGGGTGATAGGCAGTCACTCTCTGATGTGAGCAGAAAGTGAAATGTAGGCTGGAAGCAATGCACTAACAACAGCTTTTAAAGTAGACCCAGCACTGCGGGGGTTAAAGGGAGACTTTTCTAGAGTGATTTTTTGGGCTTACTGTAGAGCAGTGTCATTAAGGAACTGGTGGTGCAATGAAAGCTTGATTTTGCCCATTGAGTGCTCATCTTTGGAAAGCTATCAATGGGAAGTTAAGGTAGGGAAGGAAGTCTCAATACATTTGAGTAAGGTGCATGCTTCAGTTAGTGAGAACGTTTTACTTTAAGGATTCAAGGTCAGGCTGGAGCACCTGATAGAGCTGTAGATGTACCTGTTCATTGCAAGGGAGATGGACCAAATGATCTTTAAAGGTTCCTTCCAACTCAAACAATTCAATATCTCTACAATTATCCTACATGGAGCCCAGAATAAAACACACCTTGGAATACCCAATTTTGCCAAATAGTCTGATTTTCCTCACAACTAAAGGCACAAGAATGCACTGCAATGTCTGAATCGCCATGGAAGGTGCTGCAGGATGGATCCAGCTGGCTGTTAGCTGCCTCTGCAGCTTGCCAACATTGGCAAAGGATCCCTGGCTGATGGAAAATCCATCTTTTCCACCCCAATTCCTGGAGCTGCTTCTCTCCCAAGGGATACAGAGCTCTGTGGGTTTCTCCTCCTTGCAGCACACCCCACTCATTGAAAAGAAAAGCTCTCTCTCGAGCAGGCACATGCTGAAAGAATGCAAAACCACAAAGAGTTTATATATTTAACCCACCCAAGGAATATAATTATTCTTTTTAATCAAGTCTATTCAAACCATTTATTACTTTATTCTTCCATTTCAATAGCAGAATGATTAAGATGGAATCTAAAAGGAATTCTTCACAACAATAATAATGTCTCTTATCGCAAGAGGCAGTCTCTGCTCTGTCCTGCAAATTCACAGCATTTAAATATTCAATATATTCAATATATCAAAAACCTCCATTTCACTCCTATATATCAGAGGATAGGAGGAAGATCCAGAAAGGGTCCCATTACAGCCTAAGAACAGATTCAAAGGAGAAGGGAAAAACTCCAGCATACATAATGAGCTGTAAAGGCAGCTAATGCTGCAGCAGTCCGGCTTCACAGCAGAGCAGGCCTGGGGGATGAGGACATTATCACTCTGAAGACTCATTTATTTCACTGCATATTAGGCATTATATAAGAGCAAAGCTATTCTATTATTGTTTTTTTTTTAGTTCCCAATTTGTTGTCGTCTTGTTTTTCGGTGCCATGCATTGGGAGGAACAGAACTTTGTCTGTACTCTGTCTGGGATGCATTTTTCAAGATTGCAGAGCAGATAATAGAATAATAAAAAGGTAGAAACATAGTGAGCTAAGAATAAAGCCTGTATCTTCCCCAGCAGAGGGGAGATTTAAGCAGCAGAGCTGTGGACACTGCAGTACAGCACAGTTATGTCCAGTTGTGTGCTGAGAGGGGTCATGAGCAGGTCTGGCTGAGGTATCCCAGCCCTTTTGGGACTGATCTCAGGACTCAATCCGTGTTCATTTTCTATTTTCATATTTCTAGGTTGCTTGTCTGTCAAAATATGGGTCTTTTGGCCAAAGAAAAGGCAAAGTGGTTGTATTTTCTAGGCTAGCTTTCCCTTCTGCTTTTGACTCAGGCATTGAGAAGAAGTTTGGGATACGATGAGTTGTATCTTGTCTAATTCTAGAAGTGGTTGTTTTGTGGCTTCAGTAACAACTTTTTCTATTTCTATTTATATATATTGCCAACCAACAGCTGACAAAGGAAAATTACTGAGTAAGCAATAAACCTGGCTGCTGCTGCTGAGCCAAGACACAAACTCCCCTCAGCAGGAATGTTTCCTAATATCCAACCTGAGCCTCCTCAAGCATGCGAGCAACTGTTGATTCAACTCAGTTCCTCATAGTGTGTGAGTAGAGACAACAATCACTACAGCATCCACTTAAGACCCAGAGAAGAAAACATTACATCATGTAAAGTAATATGGGATATTGGAGGTTTATCCACTGATTCCTGTCCAACTAACCTTTATTTGTTTTGAGCTGGAAGGAAGATTAGGAAGTCAGACTGCTGACCTTCAGAGAAGAAACCTTTGGGGTGCAGTAGGTGGTGCCGCATTTCCTTGGGACAGGGAGATTTGTGCAAGGAGAAGGGTGTGTAGAGTGACTGCTGGGAGTAGGGGGACCCCTGAACTGGGATGCCTCAGAAAACCTCCCTGAAGCCCCTTGCTGTTTTTCTTTACCATGTTTGCCTGCAGAGCTACTCTGCAAGACAAGAGGAAGCAGAAGTTCCTTTCAACGTGATTTAGAAGAGAAGAGTGAGATCATGTTCTAACTTCTACCGAGCTAGAGCCAGGAGGTTTCTACCATGGTTCCAGAGCAAAAATGCCATCAAATCTCACATGTCCTCACACTGCCAGGCCACTCCATTACCTTAGAAGATGGCAGAAGACAAGCAGGTGGTCCTCAAGAAGAGTTTCTTTGCACTCAGCTCAGACTTCTTTCTTCACCAGTACCAGTGGGAAGGAAGAAAACAAAGTGAGAACAGTGCTCAAGAATGGGAAGAAAGGGGCTGGGAAGCAGAACAAGCAGAGAGGAGGGAGATGAAGGAATGGGGAAGAAGGATGGGGGAAAATATGGGTAGAAGGGAAGACACGGTCATCTCAGAAGGAAGCAACAACGTGCTGGTGGGATGGAAGGAGGAAAGGGAGTTCTCCTTCCATGGAGATGTTCAGAGGGAGACCAGCACTAGTCATACTCTGAACTTGGGAGAGCATTGGGATACCTCTGTAGTGAAGAGAAGGATGTTGACATCCAAGCTGACCAATTTGCAGCCCTCCATGTGAATTTCAGCCCTTTTTAGACTCTGACTTTTCGTTCAAAGAACAATGACTGCAGTGACTGAAGTTCTCAGAGATGGATGCTGTGCTCAGGCTGGTGAGATGGCCTCTTGCCCAGCAGCAAGGCAAGGACCCATCCTGCAGCCAGGGCTCTGTCCACCCCTGTTAAAGGATACAGAGGATTAGTTTGATTTTTAAGCTATGATCCTTAAAAGGGAAAAGAAAGAGGAAAGAAACTGGATGGAGCAGGTCTGAGAGAAGGACCAACCTCTGCTCCTCACTGTACCAGAAGTCTGGAGCATCGTTACAGGCAGTGGATGGAATCAGTACCAGCCCTTTGTTCTGCACTCATCTCTGAGGATATGTACCAGCAAGCTGTACACCACTATGGTGGAAAATAGATACATTTCTTTTTCCAGCTCACAGGAAATGGAAGGGTTGTGTCTGTGTAGGAGGGAGCTGCCAGAGGAGCAGGGGCTCCCAGGCAAAGTGTGCCCACATTTGGAAATGGTCTGGTTCTTTCTGCTGGGCATGCAGCGAGGAGTATAGAAAGGGCTGAAACTCCTCTTGCTCCTCCTGTTATCAATATGAGCTCTGGATATTTGACACTGCTGAACCTTGAGCCCAGAAGTTGTGCTAGAAATGGTCTCATAGCACCTTGCATGGTGAGAAGCCCAAACTTGGGCACTGAAAGGAGCATAGAACCCACACTCATCCCAAGTGCTTGTTCATCTGCATGCTGAAAGCTCTATTGTTATTAATGATCACAATCATCATTCAGCCTATTGCCATTATTACTGTTCCTGTGAAAAATAAAGGTGGAATAAAGAACCCCTGGACCTGGATGTAGGGATGCAATTTTCTTTTAGCCTCCATCAAACATTTCCAAGCAATTATACAAAGAGAAGAGCTGAAAAGGAGCTGTGCACGATTGTCATAAAATGTAATTAATTTTGAGTAATTCACGATGGAGAAAAAGTGTTGTAGAGAGTAAATTGGACGGGAGACTCAGTGCTGGGAGATGGGGCTGTGAAAGGCTGCTGACTAATACAGCACTGACCTGAAAGCAAATCCTTACATTCATGCTGGACCAGCTGTTTCCATGACAACAGTTGTTATTAGTAACTGAAAATGTATTGCTGTTACGAGTGGCAGCATATTTTTTTTTCAGTTGAATTCGAGAGCAGCTGGGTACTTTACTCATGAAGATAAAGTGCTCAGATCTCTCCAACACTAATGTTATGTGCCGCACCTCTCAGAATACAAGCCTCACACTTACACATGATACAAAGAAATGTGTGGATTGCTTTAGGGAAAAGACCTCAGAAGGCGTAGAGTAAATGGCAACTTCTATGAAAGAAATCAAAGAAAATAACCGTGGTCATCACTGTGCTTTCAATTAACTCTTTAGTGAGGTTCTCTGGGGTTGCAGGTTGACTGTGGTGCTCCTGCCACAGGTAAATCCCATCAGGAGCTCGACTGCTACCCTGACATCCCCACATGCAATATCTGACGTCCCCATGTGCAATGCATGACATCCCTGTGTGCAGTGTCTGATGTCCCCATGTGCAATGCATGGTGTCCCCGTGTGCAGTACCTGAGTACTGCAGACATCTTACACTTATATTCAGCTTCTTCCTATGCACCACCTCCTCTTGTTCCTGTCTTGAGAGCAGCAGTTTCGATCATCTCAGAAGCCAGATTGCAAGGCTCACACCTGGGCAACAGCACTGACTTCAGTGGCATCCCCCTTGATTTCAACTTGATGAGGAGCAAGACCACACGTTGAATCAGAGAAACACAGAATCGTAGGATCACTAAGGTTGGAAAAGCCCTCTAAGAACATCTAGTCCAACCATCTGCCTACCACCAATATTACCCACTACCCCAGGTCCCTGTGCACCATAACAGCTCTTGAACACCTCCAGGGATGGTGATCCCACCACCTCCCTTGGCAGCCTGTGCTGCTGCATCCCTTCTCTTTCTGAGGAGTTTTTCCTAACATCCAGCCTGAACCTCCCAGAGGTTCCCAGAGCTTGGGGCCACCTTCCCAACGAAGTGCTCGTGTCACCTTGGCCTCCCACCAGCGACCACTCCTCCAACCACCACTTTCAATGGCAGCCAACATGTAATGGCACCAGTTTATGTTCTGTCAGTTTCGAGCGGGGATGTTGTGCTGGCAAATCCATTTCAGATGTCCCCATCTGGGTCCCGTTGAGGCACTGTAAATCTTTACACCAGTGTAAATGGGAAGGGAAAGCCCAGAAAAAGATGGATTGTCAAAATTGCTCATGTATGCAAAATTCTGTACGTGGTATGAATGAGCCTGGGAACAGCAATAACGTAATCAGGAAGAAAATAAGTTACAATCCATAATCAAAAAATGTTGCAAATTACATCCTTAATAGATTACATTTATAATCTACTTGAAAGAGATCTTTAGGCACTTAATTGACATATTCCAAGATAGCTATAACATATTGGCTAGTTAGATACCAATTGACATACTTATTAAATATCAATTAGCGCATTCCATAATTTGGTACCTAATTAGCTTGCTATAGCTATTCTATCAAATGCCAATTAGATGCTTGAAATTTCTTACAAGTTGGCTGTACTAAGATAATAATTAAGAATGCATTGCTTAAGTCATTTTTAGTTAATTACACGGCAAACTAATTTTGGCTACACACATTAGACCTTTCAATAAATCCCTCTTTATCAATCAATTGGTATCTAATGAACTCATTATTCTCTTGCTGTGTCTGAAAGAAGGGCTGCTTTGTCATTCTCTGAGTGGTTGCGTGTTGATGCATGGCAGCATGAAGACAGGCTTGGTGTGTCCCACCTCTAGGGATGGGATGGGGCTCTACCATAGGGATGGGAAATGCCCTGTTCTCATCCCATGGAGCAGTTCCTCTCCCTCTGTCCATAGATGCAGGACTGCAGTGGTTTTTGGGAATGAGCTGGCTGTGTAGAGGACAACGTGGTTCCCCTTGTTCTGGGGAAGAACGGGCCTGGAGCTGCTGTGTGGAGTGGGATGTGAGAGGCTGGAGAGTGATGCAGGTGGTGGGGGTCCTTCAGGCAGAGTGGAAGGATATGGCACCATGAACTCGCGCAGATCCAACACAGTGACATGTCTTCTTGAGCTTTTTATGTCCCCTCCAGCAAAGAGCACCAATCAGAAAATAAAAATAGCATGTTGTATTAATGTCTTCCCTCTTTTCCCCAGCAGCTATGAGTCAGCTGCCTGATGAGGCTGATGCCATATGCGTGAGCATCTTTTATATCGGAGGAATTTATTGCACAAAGACAGGCAAGTTTTGTGTGTCCTTCTGGATGTGATGATCCCCTGGTGGCCCCATTCTTCAGTGCCTGCAGCATTCCTAGGTCTCCTTGTGCTTAGCTGGACAGTTGTAGATCCTGCTAGCTAAAGCATCACCATGGCCCTGGGAGACCTCTGTGGGGCTGCTGCCTCTGGGTGGCAGCCTGGAAATTTGGCTATAAGCTGCAGTGAGTATGAAGACTTATGGGGTAAATTGCAACTCACATCACATCTAGATATTGCAAGGGGAGACTGCAAATACCCTGAGAAAATGTGCAGGAGATATAGCCCAGGGCCCTGCTCCATCATCTGGTGTCTGACTCTGCTTGTTGGACCCTTTCCTTCTCTCTCCTCTTTGACTGTAAATAAAACAGGTTTTAGTCCCCAGAATTCTTCAGTCCCCTTCCCATATTCCCTAGAATTTAGTCCCCTTCCCATTTTTGTTATTATATTACTTTTAATGAATATAATGAAAAACATGCCAAAAATAACTATCTCACCTCTTTTCCAGTTTTTGTACACCTGATGTGCACACGCTTAATTTAACAAAGTGTTCTCAATGAAGCAGAGAGGGATTTCTCAAAACCATATGGGAATTCTGAGTTTCCTTTGGGCACTCAGCATGTGCAATGCTCTCTGCTCACACTCCAGGGCAGAGAGGCTGAAGATGAGTAGAAACTCTAGGAAATCCTGCTGGAGTTTGCCCTGCCTTGAAGATTTCTCCTAGAAGTGACATACAGAAGGGAGAGATATACATGAGCTCAGGGTGAATGGGGATGAGTATTCTGGAGCACAGGTCTGATGGCTGAGGGAATGGGATAGTTCAGCATGCAGAAGAAGAAGCTGGGGGAGACCTTGCTCTGTACAACTATCTGAAAGGAGCTGGTGGTGAGGTGGGAGTTGGCCTCTTCTCCCTGGTAACATAGATACCTATGGGTTAGGGTAGACATGAATACCTGTGTGTGCCTGCACAAGAGTTACACCATGAGTGTTCTGAGAGTTTGCAGCCTTTTGCTGTCCTCCACACCCAGCCCCCATCTGAAACAGGGCTTTTGGGGAGAGGCAATTCTCATCCCCCTCTCACCCAAGCACGGAAGCGTGGGGTTGTGTACCCATGCTAACATGACGAGGAAGAGTGATGCACTGTGTGGAGCAGTGACAGCTATGGGTTTTTTTTTACATCAGGCAAAACCAGAAGCTCGAATAGATGCTTTTGTGGTGACAGAATGAAAGGGCTGCACGTTTTTTTTTTCCTTCGTTTTGACAGAATGGAAAAAAAAAAGCTCTTGACAGAATCCATTCTGCCCTTTGAATGAAGTTATTTGTTTGACTAAATTCACTGACTCCATCCAAGTTATTTATTGGACTCGCTTGTCATTGCAAGCAACTGGGATTCCTGCAGGGCTGGGGCAGGAGGTGGGTTGTGGATTAATCTCCTTGACTGATAACAAGGCAAATCCAACCAAAATCTGCTTTTGACTTTAAAGAAGATGGGAGGAACCAATCATTGCACATCTACCAAGCTCAGTCTAGGACCAGAGGCTCAGAATGGGCTATTTCCTTCTCAGGCATCCATGACACTCTCAATAAAGACTCATCACTGGGTACTTGTACAGCTATGGTTGTCATCACCATCTTTTCAGGTGCTTCAGTAGATCAGGGCTCAGGAAAATAAGAGCCGATGTGCTGGAAGAAGGATTCCAGTTCCCTCCCTTGGGCTTAGAGAGGTGTAAAGAAGGGAGAACTCTCTACCAAAGACAAAGGAGAGACAGGAAATAAGTATCTTGAGAAAACACAGCAGAACAGGAAGAGACATTAAAAACGGAGTGAAGACGGATTCGTAAGAGGAAAGAGAGAGCTCAGAGTGAGCCAAAAGGATGCCACAGTTATCCAAGAGAGTGGGGAAGGCTTCACAAGGAGAAGTTAAAGTAAAGCACAGTAGGAGCTGAGGGCAGTGGGATCATGTTCAGCCAGACGTCAGCACCAATTGGTGACTTCTGAGGCACTGAGGCCTCTGTTCTGCTCTCCCCCCTAAATGCCCATTAGAAGTCCATGGGGTGTCCCAGCCAGGAGGCTGATGCTGCTGAATGCACAGTCCTAGGGCATCCATCACATCTGACTGTCAGGTTGCCCTTTGCCAAGGGAGCTCACAAGCACTCAACCCACAAGCATGCTAGGAAGAACTGCCAGTCTATAAAACCTTGGCAGGCACTGAGTGACTCACGAGTACATTAAGAGGATACTGAGATCTCCAGAACTGTTGCTGTGTATTAATCTAAACCTTGGCACAGCTATGCGAGTTGAAATCCTCATTAAGACTGGGGTTTCTTTCTTGGTAGGAAGAAAATGGTTCAGGCCATGTTGTTAAGGGACGTCTGCTATTCTGAGAAGGCAGCAGCCCCTCCTCCATTCAGCAGCAATACTGTCAGAAGCTGTGTTCTCTCCCCACATGAACAGAAATGATTCTTCCATCACGATACACCTGCGTCTTCATTACTCTTCTCTTTACATAGCCTGGGGAAAGGAGGCCCAGAGAGAGGCGAGTTTTAAAACGCATCTTGAAACATATCTAGAGCATCATCTAATGATATGCACCCGGTTTCAAAGAGCAGCTTTTTGGAGGTGCATGAATGGGCTTTAAAGCACGGAGGAACTCAGAAACAGAGGGGCAGAATGCCACAGTTCAGACTGAAAGCCATTTCTCTTGCTTCCCTGTCCTCATTCCCTGCTGCCCACCCTTGCAGAAAGGTACAGCAATAAAAACATAACGTCTATTACTGGGAGTCTTCCATGTTCTCATTGCGTGTTGTTTGTTAGTGCTGTGAAGTGGGAATGACAGTGAACGAAGGCAGACGGTTATCATTTTCTTTCCTTTAGTTTTATTTCATAAGTATGTGTAGTGGCTTAAAGCATGACAGAAGCAGTGCTCAGTGCTCAGGCCCCTTGTGCTGGTCCCAGTGCAGACCCCTGAAGGACAACACTTGTCACTGGCAGTCATTTGAACATTGAGCCACACACCACCACTCTGAGTATGATGTTGCAACCAGTTTTTTGTCCATTGAACAGTCCACCCATCTTATTTAGCTTCTGGTCTTCCTGTGAAACTACCCCTCATCCCCTCACTGACAACTCAAGCAAAGATGTTTAATTCCACAGGCTTGTGAGGGTGTTCAAGGCCGAGCATGATTAAATGGGACTGACCTCTAACTGGTTGACGTCTCCTGGTAGAAGGGATACCTGAGATTACAAAGCTGTGATGCCCTCTGGAGCTGAGATGATAATTAATATGACTAAGGTATCACTCACATGTGAGTGATGACTGTTCACCCACCATGCTGATGGCATCTCTTTCCTTGCCTGTAAGACCTTTGGTTGGGTTCCTTCTGGGCATACATTTAAAATGAATCCCATTTTTAATAATGAACAAGATAACGGAGAGGACTGGCTGTCCCTGAGCAGAAGACCTGATGATGATCCCACTGGGGCCCTGATGATGATCCCACCAGGGCTCATGGTGCTCTATATAATAAATTGTAAGTGGAGTCCTTCCCACATCAATTCTTCCTTATTCTGAGTAGTCTGCAGACAAGTAGCTTAGGGATTCAATGCAACGTGTCTATTGCAATGCAAGGCTCTCTTCTGAGGAAGCCCTGGTGATGCAGAACACAGTGCTCCTCTACTACGGCCAGCTCTGCCACACTGCTGCCAGCCCTGTAACACCTTTGAGCACAGCTGTAGGACCAGGGTGGTGTGGAGTCCTGGCAGCCATTAGACAGCCAAACACGAGCCAGCTATCTTCCTTTTTCTTGGGCAAGATCCATTCTGGCTGTCTACAGGAGGAAACTGGACTGAGTGGAGTGATTGTTCACCTAGGTCACCTCTCTGTTCATTGTGACTTTTCCATCTAACAAACATAAAGTTTTACCCCCATTTATCTGAGTCCCTCACCGAGCTGGCCGGAGCTCAGCTGCTGTCAGTGGAAAATACTGACATCTGAAATACTGACTCTGAGGTTATGAAACCCAACAGCCTCATGTGCTGCATGGTGGCAAACAGCTCCCTCCGCATCTCACTCTTCCTCCTTGCTGCTTTCATGGTGCTTCTCAGCGGGGATCTCACACCTTCGTTTCAGGGGATGGTGGAGGTGGGTGTCCAGAATAGGCTGTTATTGGGCTTCTTGGAGATATTGCTTGAAATCAAAGATGGTGCATCACGGAGAGTGAGACCTTCCATTTACGTAAAGGGAAAAACGAAATCAGCCTGTTTTGCAACTCTGCATTTAGGGGAATGGGAGAGTTCTTCTCCCCATCGGGGCTGCGGTCCAGTCTTGCACTGACTAAACCTGAGAGCAAAATAATGCAGAAAATCTGGAAATCACCAGGCAGAAAGAAACCACAGGAGGAAAACGGTGCAACTTTTCATATTTAACTTCGGTGCAAGGAACCCGCGTTACGGGAAATATTAGCCATGGTGCTATTAATGAAATCCGCCAAACAAATTGTGAGTGGCTGAACAGTTATCCTGCACATTAATAATCAGAGCATAATATTTAATCTAATCGTTTAGTCTCTAACGGGACTGGCTGTTCCTTTGCTTTTAATTACGGCTTTCATTTTAAGCTATCTGTACAAATTGGAGAGATTGATGAAGAACCACCAAACATCCCCCATCTGCCTTGTGGCTCCACTTGCTTTTGAATGGGAGATCTGTTTAATCTGGTAAAGAACTGGAGCTCTTTTGGACAAATATTTCAGCCCCTATTCCCTTCTGAATGAATGGGAAATCGAAACCAGCTCACAGTGGGTAATGACTGCACTGCATTGTCTGACTCTTAAAGGGCAGCAAAGAGGGTTTCAGTATTTGGCACCGTGTTTGGGATGAGATGGACATTCCACTTGCTTCTCATTGGTTAATTCTAGTCTTACCGGCATGCTTCTCATGACTGAGCCTATTGCTCCTGTTAGCAACTGATCTCTAGTCTATGGCCAGGGGGCTGTGCAATGAATGGGAAAACAGACATCATGTCTGTGAGTGGGATGCAGGACTCTTGTCCAGGCTCACAGACTCAGAATTACTGTGTGTTGGTGCATTGCTCACTTTGGTTTTGTGTTCAGGAGGCTACTGAATGCAGATCTGGTTTCTATGTTACGAAATAAATTACTCTCTGTGATGATAAACTGTGCTAAGAAAAGGATTCTTCCTAAGGCCATTCCACAGTAAAGGCACAGATCTCCTCCACTCTATCAGGAGAACTCCATCCGAATGACTGATGGGTTATCTAGCATGGCCTGAGTTTTAGTCTTTCTATCTTTAGATAGAAATTGGAATCTGACAATCTCCACTTACCTCTCCTGCATTTTTCTTGCATCTCGTGGTGGAAACCAGGTAAGAGCTCCTGCACAGCGTGGCATTGGCTCATATAGGGCTGCCATGATTAGCCCTGTCTGTGCAAGGAAGACAACCTTTAGTGCACCACAGTTATTTATGGGAAAGGAGCATTGCCATGAGTCGAAGCTAAAAATGATTGCCTTGAAACAAAGCAGAGCGAGATGCTGCATCTCCTGGTTCAACTGATGCTTTCTGCAATGATGAGCAGATGGGAAGCTCTTTCCCTCCCAGCATCACTTCCCTATCTCTCCTGGACTACTCTGCCCCTGAAATTATCTCCCCACTCCTGTCCCTCTCTTTCAGAGCTGTGTGGGGACTCAGCCATCTCCCTTTGCCCACATGGCACACACACACACACAGCCCCACAGCTGCCCTATCCCTGCACCATGGCCTGGCACTGAGGCTCTCTGCATTCAGGAAGCTCTGCTGCGTCTCTGTTTCATTTCTGAGCAAGGCAGCCCATGTCAACGAGGAAATGAAAACCAGAAAGAGTGATTTCCAGTCCCAGCAGCCCTGTCCCACAGCCCCATCTCACCCAGCCCTTGTGGGAGGTGGGAGGCTGACTCAGCCCAGGCTGCTTCACTCTGAGTTAGGCTGGGAAACCTCCTGAGCCCCACATGCTCATGCTGGGATTCTGTGCTCAAAGTACTGGTGCTGGTCTGCTCTGGGCATCACCGTGCTGCCCACTGTCCTGCACCACCCTGGCAGCTGCTGAGAGCTGCTGTCCTGCAGCATCTGGAACAGTGGCATCAGATCTGCTCCTCCATAGGAGGGAGAAGACCCACTTTGGGCACAGGGTGGATGTCATTTTCCAGCTGTTATTAGAAATCATTCTGGAGTTAATCAATAACCCAGGCTTGTACATGGGGTGAGACAAGGAGCCTCCAGTGGTTGAAGGCAGAGGCATATTAACTCATATTGGACAGCACTGTCTGAGACAAAGAGTGTGAAATTGGCTATTGAGTGTGAAACACAGAAAGGAGGTTTTTTGATGCAGGTTATGAACTGGAGCAGAAAATCTGTATTTTTTTTTTCCAGTTCTTTCCATAGTTTCATTGTACTCACAAACATCACTCTTCCACTCTGCCACTGAGAGAGTCCATCAACCAGCCTCACTTCGCATCTGTTTTGGATCCTCAGGCCTTGCTCTGCTCATGCACATGAAGCTGTAGCACATGGGAGAACCTGGGCATTGCATGCAGTGAAGCAGGCAGGAGCCTTAGGATGAACACTGCACTGTGTGTCAGCTTACTCTGGTCTTTGTTTCTGTTGGTTAGCTCAAAACAAGCAAACACTGATCACCCAGCTCTTCATCTTTGCACAAGAAACCATTCCTGAAGTATGGTCAGGTCTGTTCCATGTGCACATTCACCTTCCCCTTCAGTTCTGCCTATATACTTGGGTTTCTTCTAGACACTGAGGTTCTATCTGAATAGGTGTCTACCTTCACCCATTAAAAAAAGATACTGGTTATAGACAGTCATGCTGGTTTAAATAGAATAGGATCCAATCATCATTCTACTAGAATACCCCCTCTAATAGAAAGCATAGAACATATCTTTTTCTATGTCCATTTAAGCTCATTGATTTTGCTGTAGCTAATCCAAACTGAATGGACTGAATTTCAGGTTCACAATGTTTGAGATTCTGACTTTTCAATCAGTTCTGCAGTCTGCATGCCTACAAGACCCAGCTCAACAGGCAGCTCCAGTGTTGCATAGGAGCCTGAAAGCTCAGTGGTGTGTGATGGGACAGCCATTGCTCTTTCCTGCAAGGCCTGTAGGAAGGGAAGTCCATGGAGTCTTGAAAGGAAGGTAAGAGCAAGGACCAGATGAACATAGAGGAAGTACAGTGCTCTGAAGGCTCTCAAAGTGAACTGTCAAAAATCAGTGAAAGCAGCAAAACCAGTTTCACTTTGGAGTGTGCTGCTCTCTTCTGATTGTGCAATGGAACAAATGCAGCAAAATGAAGCAAAAAAGGTATTGCATTTCCCCACAGCTTGGCAAGGTAAAGATTGTTCAAGAGAGTTGCCAGTGAGACTGTGGATGCCCCCTCCCCTAAGCACTCAAGGCCAGGCTGGATGGGGCTGAGAAACCTGGGCTAGACAGAGGTGTTCCTGCCTACAGCACAGAGGTTGGAACAAGGTGATCTTAAAGGTCCCTTTCAAGCCAAACCATTCTGTGATTCTATGTGCTCCCTATGACTACTCACACTCCACTCATCCCTGCTGCTGCCACATCATTCCCAGCAAACCTATATCTTCCATATGCACGTGAGCATTGTCTTCCAGCTGTTCTGAAGATCACAGAGATAGAGTTCCTTGCGCTACAGCTGCTGGGTGCAAAATGCACGTAGAAGACAGCCAGTAAAATTGTTGTACTCTTTCCATTTCCTCATGCACTTAAGTTCATTATCCCTGCATGCCTCTCCCTGAAATTGTAAATTCGCAAGTTGCCAAGGAGAAAAAACACTGCCCAAACCATCAGAAGGGATGTGCTCCAGACAGCCCTGCTATTACCATGTAGGGAGTTGTGTAGGACTTGGCTGCATTGAAGTTTGATCTCACTTGGATGATCCCAAGGTGCTTGCAGGCACCAATGCCCTGGGATCTTCTGAAGTGCCCGTGCAGGTTCCCTGAGTGCTTAGGGAGGAGCAGTTTCTCCTGATGAACATCATAGCAAGCAAATCTACAGGCCTGGGTTAGGAGAACTTGGAAATCTTAAAGGAGGATGAAGTCTAACATGGCTGTGATGTCGGTGCTTGAGAAGAGGTTCTATAGGATACAGCCAGGGGAAGGTGTTGGAGGGAGCTAGATGTGAACCCCAAGTCTCTCCCTACATGCACAATGGAGCAGCCAGGGAAGAAGTAGGAGACCTCTTTTCCTGTGCAGTGCCTGAGTCTCTCAATGCTCAGAGGTAATATAAACAACTTTCCCAACAACTCAGTCCAGGAAGCAGATTTGGTCTCATTTTGATAACATCCCTTAACAGCCGTCATGTTATTGACAGATGCTTTGAAAGAAAATAAAAGGCTAGTGAATAGGGGAGAAACAGTCTTAAAAGATAGGAAATATACTTACTGAGTGACTAAATCAACTGCTTTAGAAAAGAAGGGGATTAAAGATGTTTCCATGCTGGTGGGGATAAGTGGGGGAGAACACCAACAATGATAGAAATGCCCTAATGAAAAACATGTCTTCCAGAGAGCTCTCCTGCAACAACAAGCCCAGGATCTTTTATTTCTGGACCTGAGGCAAGAAAAAAAGGATACACAAGAGCTGACTGCTTGAACAGGGCATGTAACTCAATACAGGGACACAAGCCCAGCACATGGCAGAGTGCAGTTACAGATAGGTCAGTCAGGTTATCTGCATAACTTATACCTTTGAAGGATGGACTTAGGATGTCTTGAACCAGAAGAACAAGATGATTTGCAGTTCACTCAGGTAAATCAGCCTTTCTTTTGCAGTCTGTGCTATAAATGTAATTCTTGCCCCATCTCCCTCAGCTGCTGGCTTACAGTTTTGCTGCATGGAGGCTGGCAGAACTTGCAGGCACAGGGCCCAATCCTGCTAAGCTTTATGCAGAGACTGATGCAAACACAGCTGCTGGCCCCAAGTGCTTCCCATCCTTCCCATGGATGGTTCTGATTTGAGCTCCCATCTCAAAGGTGTGCATGGTTTCAAACAGCTGCTTCTGCAGGGTGAATGTGCTCCAGTAGCAAATGGGAAATAAAGCACAAATCAGGGCCAGACCCCTGCTACTGACATTTATCATGAGCTGAACCTTGTGCTTTTGAATAGTTCAATCCTATAAGACTTCAGGGGACTCACTCCTGCCCAGCTTGGCCTTTGATGAACTTAGCAAGCTGAGATTCAAGGCTTTCTCTTCCTTTGTCTGTATGCAGTGTTTCCTGCTTCTATATGAGGAGCAGCCACTCTCAGTTCCTGCTGCTCCAAGAACTGGTGCCAAGGGCTCCTGCTGAGGTCTCCCCTGCTGCTGGTGGTCCCTCAGAAGGGTGTTTTGGGGTGCTCCAGGCAGGCATGTCCCTCTTCCCTACCAATGGGCCTTGGGGCATGTTCAGCAGTGCTGAGATGATGAGTAGCACAGGCACAGAGGTGGAAAGGTCATTTATTTGATGATGGGGTGCTCACTTCCCACACGTTGATTTTCACATTATTAGAAGCTGCTTATAAGTTACACCCTGGTTAGCACAGCGCATGGAAATATCTCTAATTATTAGGGTTTTTCAGTATTGCTCTGAGACGAAAGTAGACATCAGAAATAGGGCGGCCACAGAAATCTTGACTTAACGGAAAGTCTCAGCTATCTGTGAGAGGCGGTTTCGGAGCCAACGCGTTTGTCAGACCTCCATGAAATATGGCAGCTTCCTCCAGCCTGAGCTTTGCCTGGAGGTTCTTCACACATGGGTGAATGAAGATGGCTTGTAGGCAGCTGGAAGGGGCGTCCACTGCTGCTCCCACCAAAGGTTCGTATGTGAAGGGCTTATGTAGGACTGGAACCTCACCAGCTATGGGGGCTGTGGTCTAGGACTTGTCCCAGCCCTTGGTGAGAGTAAAGAATGTAAATGGGCAATCTGAGGGCAAAGCTGTGCCTGTGCCCCTGGGGGAAGAGAGTGCTCCTAGATCTGTGAGTCCTCACATCATAGAATCAAAGACTATCTGAAGTTGGAAGGGTCATTGAGACCAACTCCTGGCTCCACACAGCACCACTGAAAGATCAGACCGTAAGACTGAGCTTTATCCTGACACTTCCCATTATGGACAGGGAAGGTCTTCATGCCACTGGCTCCTTTTTACAGCATCAGTATGTTTGAGCTGACTAGCAGATCAAAGGCAGTGAAGCACATCTAGAATGGGTCGTGGAAGGTGACAGCACTGTCAGCACGGGTTTAAACCCTTCATACAATAGCTGTACTGTCCCACCTGCAAGGAGCACCTCACATCTGAGCTGGTAGAGCCCCAGCAGCCTGTCTGTAGAGCTCATGGGCTGTGACAGTCTTGCCATGTTCTTCAGATGGTGTTCCTTTGAGTTAATCTTTTTTCCTCCATTGTCACTGGGCCCTTTGGGTTTGTGCTGATGAATCAGGAGATGATGCTGATTATCTCCACTGAGAAACGAGCTCCCAGCTGTGAGTGAGCCAGGTGAGATGCTGGCTTGCATACTAGGGGCACCACAAAGATACTGAAACAAGAGCTTAGATGGAGCCAGCAACATTTACTAGAAGGGTTCATGGCAGATGGTTAGATTTCATTGACAGATGACATTTCTCCCTCACTAAGTCCTGCCAGCAGGATTTCTACACACTGATACGATGCTGTTGGCTTTCTGCTCACAGAATTCAGGATAACTTCAGACATAGAAGTTATGGCCTTCAGAGCATCTTCAGAGCCTCTAGTTGGTGTCACACAGCATGGCAGTTTTGATCCAAACTAGAATGTAAATAGTTTTTCAATAGACTAACTGCAGTGTACTTAGTCTTCTGTCCTCTTTGTTTCCATCAGTGCCCTTTGGCTCTAAACACTCAGCTTCACATGCACTTGTTATTTTTTGCTAAAGATCATTTCAACTGAACTTGCCTGTGGATGGGCTCCATTGAAGGATCTGAGAATCTCAGCTGAAAATCAAAACCACCAGATTTTCGGTACAAAGTACATAAATTTCTCCTTAAAGGAAGTTTTCCAAGTCAAGTGACGGTGATTGAGTTCCACCTCTTAAGCTTCTAATCACTAGCAGCAAAGTATTGTCCCTCTTTGTGATTACAGTAAAATGAATAGTCCTGTGCTTTTCTGTAGATCCCAAGGACTAACTGATGGGATGAAAAGGGCAACGGTATAAGGGAAGGGAAGGGAAGGGAAGGGAAGGGAAGGGAAGGGAAGGGAAGGGAAGGGAAGGGAAGGGAAGGGAAGGGAAGGGAAGGGAAGGGAAGGGAAGGGAAGGGAAGGGAAGGGAAGGGAAGGGAAGGGAAGGGAAGGGAAGGGAAGGGAAGGGAAGGGAAGGGAAGGGGAAAAACAATCTCAATCAGAACATTCAATTTCAACAAGTATTTCAGTGACAGATGGGACTTTCCATTACAGGCCACTTCCTCTGTGAGAAGGAATCCACTAATACTGGAAGCACAATGCATGGCCTGTGCAGCCTCTCCATGCTCATCTGGTCCCCTTAATACATCGAATGTGAAATTCCATCTGGTAACCATGTGCATTCAGAATACGTTTATGTGGAGACAAATTACATAGCTGTAGGAAGCTCCATTCACAGTGCCATCAAAGACTGCAGGGAACGAGTAGAGAAAACCTCTCCTTTGAGATGATACCAGTTGCATCCTCTCTCACGGGTGGCAAATGGGGATTTTATGGGAATGCAGGAGATGGAGGTGGTAAACAAATAAGGTTTTGATTGTTTGATAGCACTTCTACTGAGTCTGATCATGTCCCATCCTACTTAGAATAAGGGTAAATGGGCAGCAAAATGCAATCTTGAAGGCTCCTGCAAGTTGGAGGGATTGCACAGACTGCAAGATAGCTATTGTTTGATTTGATACACTAAATATCATCCTCTTGGTTCAGCTATTGAGATTACAGGCTAAAAGCCTGTGCGTTCTTAAATGTGTGAGCAAATATAGTCAACTGTTTCTTGGAAAGCAAGTTCTCACTGTTTAATTTATGTCATTTATCCCTCCAGTCTGGCAGCTTGTAACTGCTATGATCAGAGTTGTTTCCCTTTCCATCAGGAGGCAAATAATAGCTTCACAGAGTGGGATCTGACACACTCACCAACACATTGAGAATTGTGATCCACATGCTGGGTGTCAGGAAGGAGCCAACCCTGGCTTTTTATAGTGACTTTGCTGCCTGGACAAGGGCCAATGTGATGCACCTCAGGTCAGGTACATTCTGTGGTTAATGAGGCAGCAGCAACACAACTGCAATTGTGTTCTTCGTTATAGGAACTAATGGGGCATGGCTACAGAGTGAATGATGCCACATATGTAATTGTGAGACGGATGTGTGACTTTAATAGGGGAAAGATTAGAAAGTAATCAATAAATCCAGACAGCCTTCATGGAGCTGACGTGGTGAAGGAATACTAGGAAGCAGAACTATTTTTGAGGGGAAAACAGCTTAAGTTCCTGAATGGGGCTGCCAAATTGCCTTTGGGAGGGGTGAGCAGGATGCCTTGCAAATGAGAATGCAGCCTTTTGGTGGAGGGGTTTAGAGTTGCTGTTGAAAAGTTGGGTCTCCCCTGATGTGATAAATCACCTTTGTCTCAGAGTCATCTGCAGTGACGTTGCTCAAAAGCAACTCCATGTCTTCATGTTGGCTCTTTCTTTGCTTGCTGGGATCCTCAAGTGAAATGCATGACCTACCTGGACTACTTTGGAACAAACACTGGAGCAAGAAGAGCACATTGCATGGGCGGAAAGTAGAAGTTGTGTTCATACAGAGTGAACTGCTGGCTATAGAGATGTGAGTTTTGAGTGAGAGGGCTTAAAGGTGTGCCTGTTCAATGTGAGTACATGGGATGGGTCTCCAGGACTGCCCCTGGTCTGGGGCAGATATTCCATGGCAGAGCATCTCCACCTTCACCAGATGCCAAAATAGAGCAGATGTGCACAGATCAGCATGAAGAGGACTTTGTAAAATGGTATGGAAAGAAGCATGTTACATCCTTTGAATGGAAAGACACCGGCTTAGGTAACAGTGCTTTACTCCCTGTGGTGCTAAGCAAGTCATCAATCCTTGGAGAATTGAAGTAATAGACGTAAACCCTCCCCTCTCTTCTTCCCCCCGTGACTCCACTCTTCTCCACTCCTGCATTAATGGATATTTTAAATCTGGAAGGAATTCAAGAGTCTGTAGTAGGTAGTTAAACATCCAGATGTATCAGTAATAATTATGCTCAGCTCGGGGAGGCGAGGCACTCGAATAACAGGCATGGTTTCCATGGATGGCTACAAGATTATAAACATAAAATTTATAAGTGGAATGGGAACATTTGGTTTATTTTCTCTTCTCTTTACAATCACTGCAGTTTAAATTGAAAACAGCGAAGGGTAGCAGAGCCAAGCAACAACCTGAAGATTGTAAACAAAATAATTCATGTCTTACTGATGGGATATGGTCATATAATCAGTAAATTAATTTAGCCTACTCTAGTTTCGCCATTAACTTTCTATTTTCTCATTTCATTGGCATTTCCCTGCCCAGTTTATGTCTCTCTTCAATACATATTGTGCTATAAACTAGAAGCAAATATCTTGAAGGGTAAATAAAGAGGTAACGAGTCTACAGAAAAAATGTCATTGAGGCACATTAAATCAGGGTTACTATTTTTCAAACTTTTCCTGATCCAAGATTCCTTTTCACTCTTTGATTGGTTTCCAATACAGAAACAGAAAGTCAGGATATTAGATTTTTGCACTGTGTTCTTCGTACCCAACGGCACTGAACGCTTCCCTTAGACAAGACGAGTATTTACGACCCAGAAAGGAAGGGAATGCTCACAAACCCGAGGGCATGAAATCAGGGTGACTCAGAACAGAAGCTGGAAAATCGTTTCAAAAGGTCTTCCTCTCCATCTCGGGCAGTTGCTGATCTAATCCATGGGCTGGCAAGAGGGGAACCAGTAATTCATGTTGATTTAAAGCCATCTTTTTGCTACAAAACAAAGCAGACACCTGATATCCATGTGCAAAACCTGTTTGTGCAATAGCACATCTGTGAGCGTGCGCAATTAGTGCAATTAGATAGCAATTTATATGTAAATGCCCATCCAGTCAAATGTGCCTTTACTTAATTTGTGTATGCACTGGAATATAAATCCAGAGGGTTTTTTCTGCATTTTTAAAAGCTGCCCCTTAATAATTGAACGCAAGCACTCTCACGATGCAAACCATATTTTAATCAGCAGTTTGCATCTCTCTGACACTGCAGAGCAGGGGATGGTGATGTGCTGGGACAAGGAGCACATCCCTGTGCTTGGCCAGAGCTGCTCCATGCCGGGACACGGGACTTGGCTGAGCTGCTTTCTCCTGCTTGCTCTGTGAGGTGAGCAAGCTCAGTCCTTTGAGAGCTGTAAGAAAGAGGAAGACAGACTCTTTGGCAAGGTCTTTTATGGCTGGACAAGGGGTACTGGTTTCAGACTGAAAGAGGGGAGTTGTAGATTGAATATATGGATGAAGTTTTGTTACGATAAGGATGATGAGGCATTGGCACAGGTTGTCCAAAGAGGTGGTGGGTACAATGCCCCTGAAGACATCCAAGGTCAGGCTGGACAGTGTCCCTGTTCATTTAATGGGAGGTGGACAAGATGACCTTTAAAGGGTCCATTCCAACTCAAACAATTCTATGATTCTATGCCCAGACCCTATCCATATGTACCCCATGGGTTGATCCAGCACCAGGGGACACCCTATTACCTGAGCACTGCCCTATGTGTGCCAGCTATGTCTGGCCATCCCCACCATCAGAGAATTCAGGGTCATTTCAGATCCCCAGTGATGTGCTCATCATCTGTCAGCACAATACAGGAGCTCTGATGGGTTGAAGCTGGGTCAGATTTGGGCTCTGATCTTCCCCTAGAGTGAAATTTGGGTGGTTAAGCTAGGAGCTCGTACAGAGAGAAATGACTCATAGGCCACTGATGTTCTGAGAAAGATTGTGGTGTTTCTCAGGATTCAAGCCTTGACTCTGGTGGGTGTCCATTCCTCATCCAAAAATGAAGTACATAGAAATATTCCTTAGTCTCCTTACAAGGACAAAACAACCTCAACTCTCCAGATGCAGGAAGACCCCAACAGCCTCAACCTCTCCATCCATCCCAGCCTTTTCCAGATGAGGAATCTGGGTCAGTGAAGCATGTAGGGCCATTAGTAGGACCATGATAATTTTCAGTGCATAGCAAGAGTAGGGCAGGTGGGATGCAACATCTCCTCTTCTCCCCATGATGGATGGGCCACAATGATGAAGTCTGAATACAGAGAGTACAAGTTGCAGTTGTTTGAGCACAACATGGATGTGGGTTTACCAAAAAGTGGGTAAATTTTAATAGCAAGAATATTTTAACTGTTCAGAACGTAAGCAGCATTCTGGGTTGATCTGATCAATGCTGCTTTGCAGACTACATTTGGAACGGGGCTATATATAGTGTTCCTGGAGTTTTATTTAATAGGACGGTACATTTGATCCTAATGTGCCATCTCAGAAGTAATGAAGCAGAAAAGATCTTTATCTTCTGTGAAAGTTGCAGTTATTGGCATCCATTCAGAAAAAAAAAAAAAAAAAAAAAAGGTAAAAAAAATAAATAAAAATAAAAGTAATTGCACAATCTTCAGAGATATTGTATTGCTAACTGATTTCAGGGCGAAGCTTGGGTGGTTTTCATTCCGAGTTAATCAGGCAATGGACCATAGATGTGGTAAATACATCACTTTCATCCACTCTCCAGATATTGACAAATACAATTGCTGCGGCTGCTGCCTGAATGAAAGCTTTCTGTGTCTTTGGATCCCTCTTTAAAGCAACATAAGTTAAAAAAAAAAAAAGATAATAAATGAACAGAAGAAGGAAGACTCTCAGCAATGTGCTAAAAGCATCGCTCTTCCTAGAGTGCTGCAAGGTTTGCCGTTTACTCGCCTTACTTTTGAACAACTGATGCAGATGGCGCAAGTTCTCATATCTGTGATTGCTCAACATGCTAAATATAGAGCTGGGAGTGAAGATGGGGGCTTAAATTCTTGAGAAGAAGAACTGGGTGAGGCAGTGATTGCATTTAGTGCTGCTACCTGTAACAAAGGAGCTGGGCTCTCCATGTACGACACTGGAAGAGCTGGTAGATGTGGGTCAAGATGCTGCTTGGGGTGGGCTCATAAAAGCAAAGCAGGCAGTGCTGGGATGTCTATGGGTGTTGGGGAGGGGTCATAGAATCATAGAATCACAAGGTTGGAAAGGAACTACAAGATCATCTAGTCCAACCGTCCTCCCTTTACCATACCTACAGAAAAACCCCAACCCATATCTCCTAGCTCCCTATCCAGATGCTTCTTGAACACTGCCAGGGATGGCGACTCCACCACCTCCATGTGCAGCCATTCCAGTGCCTGACCACTCTCTGAGAGAAAAAGTTCCTTCATATGTCCAGTCTAAGCCTCTTCTGATACAACTTGTGGCTGTTTCCTCGGGTTGGCAGGGTTAGCTCTGCTCTGAAGAGGTGACTCTAGGCTGGTGGACTCTTCCTCCAGCATCTTGCTGGTTGACCTCTGTGCTGGGTGAGCTCTCTCTTCTTTCTCCCTGAGGATTTCTTGAGTTCTGTTTTCTGAATGGCAGAAGCCCAGGTTTATATACACAAATATTTGCCTAATTACGTACTTCATTCTGTGCACACACGGATGTGTGACAGATGTGTGCATAGAAAAGCTGTCCCACAACCCCTCCTCCTTGAATCCTACCCTGGAGCCATGAGGGCAGCTGTGGGGACAGCTGTATTTGTGCCACAGGATCAATAGGAAGTAATCAAGTAATTGCCTTGCTACTGGTGAATCACCTCTGCTTGCAATGGGGCTGCTTTCCCCACCACCCCCTCACTTTTATGACTGGTTCAGTCAGGGCTTGTCTAGGCTGTAGGCATAGAACTGTAGGACTGTTTGAGTTGGAATGGATCCTTAAAGGCCATCTGGTTCAACCCCCCTGCAATGAACAGGGACACCCACATCTCCATCAGTGCTGAGAGCCCCCCAGCCTGACCTTGGATGTGTCTATGGACAAGGCACCCACCACCTCTTTGGGCAGTCCATGCCAAGCACCTCACCACCTATAGTGTGAACAACTTCTTTTGTTGTTACATCCTAACTAAATCCTATCCAAATCTCCCCTCTTGTAGTTGGAAATCATTTCCCTTTTTCCTATCAAGGGTCATGAGGATCCACATGAGGAGCTCCTGTGGCCACTGAGTTCTGGTTCAGGCTGTGCCTTTCCCGAAGGATCATAGAAGCATTTTTCACCCAGGAAAGCTATCAAGAATTCACTGGAAAGCCAATAAAAGACAGAGAAATAGGAGGCATTATGAAATAGTTACATAGAGTCATACTTAAGAAGTTTGTCCACTTTCAGAAATACTCCCTAAAAGGTATTTGAAACCAACCCAAATCTCTTTGTGGGTCGCTCCCATAGGTCATAAAAAACAACGTCATGAAAGACATCCTAAAAGGGCAAATGCTAAACCTGCATGTATGACCCTTCCTCCTGGCATCCTTCACACTGGGAATCTGGGATGGGCATCCACCTGACTGCTGTAAAGCTGGGGGGCTGCACATGCTGCTGTGGCCTTTTGAGGGTATTTCCCAAGAGGTTTTGGGGCCCTTCTGGTCTGAATCACCTCACTGTGCAGCCCTTCACAGTCACCGCGACACACTCAGCAGTTTCCCCCTCTTCATTTTGTCGTGTAAATGTCAACATGAATCATCAGGACTGAAGGAACAATATCAAGATGGCAGGGTTTCCTGCCCAGCAGTGACATTTAGAGCTGTGTTCAAACTAGCAGTGGTGATGGTGGGGACTCGCAGGGGCTTTCGCAGCATTGGAACCTCCTGAGAGTGGCCTCATCAGAAGACACGCAGTAAAGGACACCTGATAAACAAAACCATGCCTGGAGATGGGGTGTTTCAGCCTGACTCACAGCAAACACATCTTCCTTGAGGTGTTTGTGGGGTCTGCCTCCATGACCCTGCAACAGGTCAGGGCAAATAGGGGATCTTCTTGGAGCACTTCAGGAGAGGTTTAGATATAAACCACCCTCTTTGTTATTCTCAGTCCAGGGCTCCAAGCACTGCTCATGGTACAGCCCTTGGTCCATGTTTTGCAGCCTGGAAGGCCAACTGCATCCTGGGCTGTATCAGCAGGGTGGGGTGGAAGTGGAAAGGGAGAGGATTGTCCCCATCTGCTCTGCCCTTGGGAGCCTATGCTTGTGGTACTGCATCCACCGCCTGCCCCAGCACAAGAAGGGTGTGGAGCTGTTGGAGTGAATCCAGAGGAGGGACATGAGGATGCTCAGATGGCTGGAGTACTTCTCCTGCAAAGGCAGGCTGAGGGAATAGGGCATATACAGCCTGGAGAAGTGAAGGCTGCATGAGACCTCACTGCATCCTTCCCATACTTGAAGGGAGTTTAAACAGAAGGGAGACCAATTTTTTACATGATGGTGATAGTAATATGATGGCAGGAGGGATGCAGCTGAGCTGAAAGAGCCGTTCCTCATTTTCCTTGGGAGAATGAGTTAAAGGATCTTCTTTGCTGTTCCTCTCTGCTCCCATCACTTGAGAGGCCCCCCAGAGCTCCCAGTGAAACCTGTGTTTATTGGGGGGACACAACAGAGCTCCCAACAGAGCTCCCATTGGAGCAGTACTTTGGTAGAAACTTCATCAGCACAAGGGGACTGAGCTTTAAATGGCCCTGTTTCAATTATCTGCTTCCCCAGCAGCACTCCAGCTCTGAAGACCTAACGGAAGAAAGGATTCTTAGGGAAAGTAACTTAAAAATAACAACCCTACCTTCCTTCAGTCCTGATATTGGCAATTATTTCTTCTATCCTCAAAACCCGGTGCAGCCACTCACTGGAGTGAACTGAGCTGAGCAACACTGAGCGAAATCAGTAAAAGCCCCCCTTAGGCAACATCTTTTTAGCTTCACTCTATTCCTCCCTGAAACTTCTCATTGTGATTTGGAGAGAAGGAATCTCTATTTTTAATCACCTTCATCACGGGCTCTGCTTCATCCTTCTCCTTGATGGGAGCTGCCCATCCGTCTGTCTGTCTGTCGGTCAGAAGAGTGACAGCTTGCCATTGGGAAAGCAGGGAGATCAGTCTTTAGCTGATAATAACTATTTCATCAACATCAGTTCTTCTGTTTTACAAAGCATAATTCATAAAAAGAAAGCTCTCTTGGAGATTCTCACGATACATAAAAGCATATAAATAAAATATAAATGAAGAAAACAAGACACATTAATTACATACAGCAGAACAGGCTCATCTAAAAAGCTGGCTTGTCAGTTTTGATCTCAGGTTTACTGGTGAGACGCTGTTTTTTGTGGCTGATAGAAGCAAGATGGAGAACAATCCAATCCAGAGATGGAAGGCCAATGTTTGTGCCTGAAGAAGTGGGCACCCAAAGGCTCTGGGTTATCGATACAGGAGAGCAGAGGGGAACAGAACCTGAGGATGCTGGGCTTCAGTGAAGCAAGAAGATGGGCCAGTTTCAGGGTGGGATGGAACCTTGTGAAATGCAATGCAGTCTGAGCCCAGAGCTAGCAAGGGATGCCAGGAATGAGGGGAGATGGGGTGAGGGCACTCCTTGGATGGCTGCCTCCATGCACAAGGAAGAGAAGGAATGTAGGGAAGGGAAAAGGGAGTGTAATTAAGCCTGGAAGTACTCATGTGTGAATCAGCGTCTTCAGAGTTGAGAAGCTCTGACAGCAGCCACAGGGACAAGCAATAATTCACAAAGTGAAGCTGGCCATGCCATTGATAGAGGCAGAACACACTATGGATCCATGACGCCACCAGCAGGGAAAGCACAAAGTGCTACCGTGCACCCCAACCTCAGGCACCTGCGGTCAGCTGCCACTAAGAGCATCTCCTATTCCCATCACCTGTGTGTATCTCCTCATGTCTCTTGCATCTCCTGCTGGAACAAGCTACCCAGAGGCAGATCAAGTGTGCAGAACCACCCAGCCTGACCTTGAATGTCTCCGGGAACGGAGACACCCACCACCTCTCTGTGCAACCTGGGTCAGTCCCTCACCACTCTTATCATAAGACATCTTTTTCCTTATATCCAATCTAATTTTCCTTATATCCAATCTAGTTTTCCTTATGTCCAATCTGATGCCTTCGCAGTGCAAATTTTGACCACTCAGGGAGAAATGCTGCAGAGTAGATCTGGACTGGGACCTCAGCAAGTCCATATGTGACATGTCTCCTACCATAGCAAAGCCAAAATCAGACCTGTATTCTCCATGCCTTGGGTCCCAGTGTAGAGAAGGTCTGCACAAAGTGACATTTGCAGAACACGGTGCTGCCATTTATAAAACCTGTGTGCAAAGCAGTGATCCTGATGCTGTTAGCTTGCAAGGGCAGAGCCAGAGGCTATGGCTGTAACTATCAGTATGTGTGGGACATGCAGATAAACATCTGATGAAATGAGAACCACCGCTCACTGCTGCCATGCCAGAAAGCATCTGTGTCAGCTGCTGGCAGAGACTTCCAAGAACTTGTTGCTGTCTGTGTCCCTGAGCTTATCAAGGCTCCCACAGCAGCCAGCAGCCTGTTGGAGCCTGAAGACCAAATAAATCCATGGCTCGGCTCCCAAGGCCATTCCTCGGCTGTTGGTGGCTCTGCCAAGAGGAGTGATGCTGGAGGAGGTGGTGGGTTCACACGTGCTGCTGTCTGGGATGCGCTGTATCATCCCCATGGGCTCCTGTCTCGTGCGTGTGAGGATGGTGTCAGTGTCTGGCATGGATGAAGAGTCAGTTTCTATGTTGGAGAAACAGAATAAAGGGAATGAAACTACTCCTGCAAATGCAAACCTTGCTCCAGGCTCCCTGGGCAGCTGCAGACCCCTCCTCTGCTCCTCAAAGGAGGAAACTAAGGCACAGAACCCCCACCCCAGGCTGATACAGGAGCAGGTTTCCTTGTCCCAAACACAGCCTGCCTGCTTTCCCCTCCTTTGCTCTGAGCACAGCAGTGCTCAGATTGCTTTAAAGGAGTTGGGATGTGTGCAAAAGAGGCATTTTGGGGTGAGGAGCTGGTTGGGTGCAAGCACTGCCCTACATTGCCCTGCAGAGAAGAGCTCTGCATGCAGCTGAGGACTGGTTCTGAATCACCCCGCTGTGTTTTCTAAATGCTGCTGCCTTCTTCCAATAACCAGGAGGGGCATGTTGTGTATTTCCTTTTGGGTTTAATACTCCCATGTCAGCAGCACTCCTGGGAAGTGTATTTAGAGAAACTCTTATTTGGGTGAAAAAAAAACACATTGCAGGTATCTAAAAACATGAAACGCATTCAGACTCGTTTAAGGCTATGAAAGCTTTCTCATATGCCGAAAAAAATACACACACACACACACAACATCTTCCTTTTATGATTTCCTGTTAATGCAGTTCTATTCAAAACATTGTAAAAATGAAGGAAAAAAAAGACCCCAAAAACAAAAACAACCAAAAAGAAACAAAACCATAAAGAAGCAAAAGATGCTGTTTTAGGCCCAACAAACATCCAGCTTTCTCCATAAAGGCTCCCTACTCTACTCATTATTGAATCAGTTCCTCTTTTCTTTCCATGTGCAGAACACACTCACTCACTCACTCCTACCTGTGACCACCCCTGAGCCATTGCACCATGGTCCCCAGATCCCATCCCAGCACCCCAAGGGCCCTTCACAGTGCCCCAGTCCCATGTTACTTCTGTAGTGTGAAAGGCATTTGTGGCATAGTGCTTAATTTAACCATTTTTACCCCATTCCACTGCTGAGAAAGCCACAAGAACAGCAGCCTGCACCCAAACCCAATCTCTGAGCACTTGCAGGCAGGTGCTTGTGTTTATCTATTTGTCTTAGGGTTGGTGGAGCCTCTATTTCTGGTCTTATAGAGGACTGCAGGCATTTTTTGGCTTGTTTCATAGACTTCAAAGGAAGAGTCTCTTCATGGCAGTATAGTGCCTAACTTTTCCCTACTAAAAGCAGTCCCAAGTAATGCAAAAGCTTCTTCAGATCTCACTGGGATGGATCTTGCTACAAAACCCTGCAGAGATACAGGAGGATTTGGAAATCATTGTTGTTACTGGAAGATGATCAGACTGAATGGGGAAACGTTCAAACACAGCCAGGTTTTAGAGCCTTCCTATTTGAACTATGGAACTATTGAGCTATGCAGGAGTGAACCCTGCTTCAGTCTGCTGTTGCTTCAGTCTCAAACTCCAAATTGCAGAGGTTGGGGCTGGGAAGGGTCTGATTTCTCCTCTAAGATGAGACATCTGCAGAGAGAACAGCTTTAACTGGGGGGGCAATCAGATGCTTTCATTCTTCCTGTGTCCCAAAAGCTCCTGCTATACAGGAGAAGGCTGAACAGGGGACGGCACAAGCACTGCTGGCAGCAGCAGTCCCAGCAAGGCTGTGTGGGTCTGAGTGAGTGCTGCCAAACTGCTGCTGGATGGGGGAACCTTGTGGGTTTGGGGTTGTGAAGTGCAAAGGTTCCCTCTGTACTGATTGCTGTCAGATCTGAGTGCTGTTCCCCTTCCAGCCTTCTTCCCAACAAACGTTCATTGCAGCAGGAAACATCACTGATCGCCAGCTATTCTGCATAGCAGCATGTGGGATTAATTGACAGCTGTATGACTGAAGGCTTTTAGCTAAGGAGATAGCGTTCCCTGCCACTGGAGATGCGACCAGTCCTGACACAAATAGCTGTGTGGGATGCAGGATGTGTCTTGAGGCAGGGATGGAGTTCAGTGTGGTGCAAATGAGACTGCTGGTCACAAAACCCACTGTGTTTTGCTTCACCTAAATGGGAGGGAGGCAGCACCATTGCCCCATGAGCATACCATATAGGTCACCCCAGCAATACAGGAGTCCCCATGCTACAGCCACCAAACCCATGGTAGGGCTTCACCTGAGACTACATCTCGGCCTGATGGCAACCCATTGTGAGATGCCATGGGTAGGACTGTGATCTCATGCACCTGAGAGCAGAGCTGAGCTCCAAAGTGTTGGCATCAGGAAAACCCTTCCTTCATCCTTGTGAGGATACAAGAGGGTAAGAGATGGCTGCAGGAGCCCCTGCTGCCCTGGTGATGTGTCCTTCTGCAGTCACTGAGCTGCAGTCGTGCTGCATGATGCTGGCCAATGCTGGGCAGCTGTGCAGGCAGACTTTTTCTGCAACCAAGCAAGCCTGGAATAACAGTACGAATGAGTCCATCCTCCCTCTGTACAGCAGCCTTCATTTCCTTGTGACTCACTCAGTCTGGGTAATGAATTTTCTTTATTAGTCAGTAATCAATTCCTCCTACTCCTGACCAGTAGACGACGCACTGTGCCATACTGTGTTATCTGTCCTTCTTCTGTCTGGCCTGCCCGAGAAGTCAGCAGAGATTGGCAATTTCAAGCTGGAGATGCTCTGGAGGCAGAAGCTTCTGCTCTCTCCTCTGAAAATGTCAAAACAACTGTTTTCATAACTTGACTCTGAATTTGAGATTTAACCTCACCTGCTTTCTCAGCGTGAAGTGCCCGAGTAAAGAAGTCTTAATGGAGACATGCAACAGTGTCTGGCTTTGGAGCTGGAAATAAAATGAACAGAAAACATTTCTTTTTCCAACAAATTAATTGTTGAAAACCCACACCAGCAGGGTCCCAGGAACTTGGGCAATAGGTCTGAGCAAGCCCTGGAGAGGCCAGGCCCCGTACCAGTCTGAAGACCATCTTGGCTAAGCTGTCCTCGCATACCCACTGTATAGTGCAGATCTGGCACCTTCTGACTTCTGTCTGTCTGTGCTGGTGAATGATAGACTGCATGGGCAACGTTTTCCTACTAATGATGCTGCCAGATGTGAAACAATGGATCACCTCCAGCGGTGCAGATTGTTACAAGTGCAGGATCTTTTTCATTACTGGCTAAAAACACAACAAATGGTAGTGAAACTGATGTCAAAAAAAATAGTGGTTTGTAGCTGAGAATTTGCTCTATCAAATGTTGTTATTGTGCTCTTTGTATCTGCTGTAATTTCAATGGAAATAAATAGGAGGCAGTACTTTTGGAGCAACCTGCGTAATACAAAGCATATACGTGCATAGTTACCATATACAAGGCACCCAAATTTCCTGTAGAAGCCAAGAAACAGAAGTACAGGCCCTAAATACAGACTGACTGCTCATTACAGGGCTGCATGCTGGAGACCTAAATAGTGCAATAGCTCTGCTGGGAAACTGCAGAGATCTGGGTTATTGCAGCCTGCTTTGGAAATCCAGCCACAGCAGAGCAAGAACAGGCTCTGCCTTTCCTACCTAGGAGCAGAGGAACAGAGAAGGGGTCAGTCAGGACCCTAACAGTGGTTATTCATGCTAAATTTGTGCTGCTTCTGAAGGAAATGCACCTGAGCAGCCTGGTGAAGGATGCATAGAGACAGACAGAGGAATGGAGAGAAGAAAAGCTCTCTCCTGCAAAAGAGGTGATTCTGAGGGGGGAAAAACAGCAAGTCTAAATAGTTGGATCTGAACAAGGCAGTGATTTTGCAGGCAGTAGTGAGGGGTCTGTAAGCCCATACTTTGCACTGAGGCAGAAAGAAATCACGCTGCTGTACAAAGAACAGCAAGGGTTTCCCAGCAAGCCCAGCAGAGCTCACCATCCTGCTGGCACCATCCTGCTGGGCTGGGATAACCAGAGCCATTACCGCATTAACGGAGCTGTGGATTATAAGGTCGGAGAGAACACTTGGTTCAGAGCATAGTACTTGAGACAGCACTGGTTGCTCAAGGTGCTTCCTGAAGGTGAATTCACGTTGGGAAAGTGCTGGTAGAAACCTCTGGTAGAGTTTGCAGCGGTCAGGAACAGGGAAGTGGAAAGTGGGGAGGGAGCTGCGTGTGGTTGGAAGTTAGTTTGGCTGCTGATGGGGGTCTTCATGGGGTTGGGGCAAGGAGAACATCTGATGGGCTTCAGCAAACATGGGTGGAGAGCAGCTGGAGGGAGCACAGCCGGATGGGAACGGCTGCCCCTCCACAGCCCTCCATGTGCTCTCCCAGGTGTTGGAGTGATGAGTGGAGTCTGTGCTCACATGTGTTTCTGTACAGGGGAACAGGGATGGAAAACTACATCACTAAAGATTTCCTGTACTCTCTTCCTTCGCTGTGGAATGATTTTATTCCATCTAATCAGAGCAGATGTATTTCTGCTGCTGTGATAAACTGCTCGGTCTCTGATATGTGTCTGAGAGATGCACAGAGATGTCTGACACTGAATTCACTTCTGGGTCCACATTAAGAATTACAGGCCTAGGGACTCCAGTCCTGAAAACCATTCTTTCCTAGGCTGGTTTTCTTCCTTTCCATAGTAACCAAGGAAAGGTGAGACATGGTGCAGAGTGAGCTTTCTCCCAGGGCAGGGTGTATCAGTGTTTGGGCCACAAACTGCCTCCAAAACCAAGGAACCATTGAGAGAAACAAGTTAACAAACAGACAGAAAAAGAAAATGGACATTCGTCGTTAATCGTGCCTTGATTAGAGGATGAAGACTGAGGGTCTTTCCTCAGTGGACACCTATGGGAGTGGGTACAGATGGGAGCTGTGAGCGTCCTTGGGATGGCAGCCATAGGCAGGCACTGCCCACAGAGACATTCTGTTTTCCCTTCGCAAACCCGTTCCTGGTGCAGGTATTTAGGGAACAAACAGTCCCTTTGTAGACCAAATATAAGCGGTTTGTCATTATCTTGAGAACAAACTGTTTGTTACTCTGGTTGTAAACACGCCGAGGAGAGCTATTTAGTCCTGCCACTACAATTAGCAGTAATTTAGGTCACTCTTGCAAGAGGTTGATGTCTTCTCAATATATATTGGCTGCAGATCTAATCTCCCAGAGTTGGTTGCTGGTCTGGTAGTTAAATGATAGCAGAAAAAAAAGATGATGTATCACCTCTGCTCCAAACCACAGAATAAAACGCTGCACAACAAGCTGCTTCTCTATGTGCGTGAGTGCGTTACAGAGGCAGAAAATACATCCATGCTTTCCTGACAGAACGTTTCTTGTCAGATGCCAAAGAGGCTAAGAGCTTATTTCACTGAACATAATAAGAGGAATTTGCAAAGCACATGTTTTTCCAACCCCCACACAGCAGTCTCACAAATATAAACCCTTCTTTCTCCCAGCCCATTTCCTCACTGAAATCAGGTGCTGTCGTACGTAGAAATTGTGAGCTAATTGTTCTCCTCTCCCAATATTGCTTACAGGAGTCCTACAGCTGCAAGGGAGAGAAAACCCTCTTCTCATTGTAGTCTCATTGTGTCCTGCAGTGTTTCTGGGTCAGCAGGGATCTGATGTGCATTGAAAGAAGGACATCAATCAGCTTTGCCTCTGAAGGCCTGGAATGGCCGGGCTGTCCTGGTGATTTGGATGGCTTTGTAAACTGACGTTCTTGCTTGCTCTGCCTGCCCTGGCACCTCCTGGCTTCCTTGACTGGCCCTAAGAGAGCCTAGATGAGAGAACCCCAAATAGATGGAGGAGTACACCAGGAAAGATGCAACAGTTAAGATGATTTACTCTGCACCTTTACTTCTTGATTTCTTGACCATTCTATGCTTCTGTGATTCTTAGCCTGCTGGTAGCAAAGGATCACCCAATGGCTTGGAGAGAAATCCAAGGGGTGTGCTGGTGCTTAGCTAATATTTGGCAGTTAGAGAATAATAAATACTGAGCTTTCAGACAAGCAAAATGGTGTTGTTTTGTAAAATCATAATCTGAGTGCTGTAATTAAAAGCATTTCAATCAGGAATTGCCAATTACGCCTACCAGTCAGCACTAACAGACCCATCGTGTGCATGGGAATCCAATCCTGAAGAAGGAATGGAACTCATCTGGTGGTTTCTGTCTGTTATGTTTTAGACCACCTCCTACTCTTCTGCTGTACCTTGACTCATTGCTTTCACTGCTCATAGTGAAGGCTGGTAGTCTGGGACAACAAATTCTGCTGTGTCCTTTGGCTTCACAGAGCACAACAAACTCCAAGACCTGGATGGGAGGAGTGTGTATTCTCTTGCTGTGACTGGAGAGAAAAACTCATGGTTGCCCCACTCACTGCTGAAATTCTGTTGATTTTCCCAAGGCATTCATTTATTTGACCCCAGGATAGTTTTTAACCTGCCATAGCCAGATGCTCACAGCAGTATGTACAGCTGCCATGGAGCACACTGCCTGCAGCTCACACCCCTGGGAGGCAGAGGGGCAAGGAACCAAAGACAAGACAATGGTCATTTGGACCCAGGACATAAGAGCAGTGCTGTCCCACTCTCTCTTCTGCTCTGCCTGATGCATTCCTTACTGCCATCTCCACAGGGTCTCCTTCCTGAGAACCTTCTATGCTTCTATAGGAATAAAAACCACAATAGGAAGAATTTTCTGTTAACCATTGGTTCTGGATAGAAGAGACAGGGGAGATGCTCCATAGGCACTGTCTTGTATTCATACCCTGTTCATCCTGTACCAGAAGCAAGGCCACGTGATGAAAGCCTGGATTCACCAACAGCCTTTTCAAGATAATTTTAGGAAGACTTTCCTAGAATCATGAAGGTTGGAGGATATCACCAGAATCATCCAGTCCAACCATCAATCAGCTCATCCTCACCATGCCCACTAAACCTGTCCCCAGCTGCCATATCTCCACAGTCCTTGAACACCTCTAGGGATGGTGACTGCACCACTTCCCTGGGCAAACCTTGGAAAGCTGAAGTTTGCAGGATATTTTCCACACAGACATCAATATGGGATCTCAGCTCCATGGGCAGATAGCCATTATAACCTGTGCATAATCTGTGCATCCCAATCAGGAGGAGGCACTACAGCCTGCACTGCTGCTGCTTTGGCACCGTGGCCATGGGGCTGAGCCCAGCTCTGCACAGCAGCAGGGACCCAGCCCAGGTGCTCCGTGCTAATCAAGTCCACCTCCTTTAATTACAGCAGAAAAAGGCAGATCATCTATCATCCATAACGTGCTTGGGAAGCATGTTTAAAAGATCCTTTCTGTTCAGTTTTTGGCAGCAGACGAGCCGATACTCTTACAGCTTTTAAGCTGGGAAGATCATATTCTACATTACACGTTACCTATGGAATCAGGGTTAGAATCTTAATAAAAGCTAGCTGAAATGCTATCAGTAAGATAAAACTGCTATCCCAGTTTGCATTGCTAATGAAACCAAAAGGAATGGCTTTTCTTCTGAGAAACACTTTGTTGTTGTTGTTGTTTTGAAGCTAAATATTTTATTTCCAGAAGTAAATCATTGGTGACACTCACTGATGATGGTCATCCCTCCCATTGCCATCTCCTGCAGTGTTCCACACTGTACACCATCCCAACAGACCATCCTCAGAGCATTTTGGTTGTCTGCAAGGTGCCCAGGGCAGGACCCTGTGGGGAACAGAATGGGACTGAGGATGTAAGGCACCAAATTAATCCATGGATTGCAGGCAAATCCTTCTGGTGACTTTGAGGACAGGAATCCCCCTCCACTGGGGTGGGGGAGAGAGATGCCAGTGGTCACCCCCAGGGATGGCAATGCTGGATGCAGAGCTGCCTGACAGAGAACAGAATCTCCTCATTCCTGGGAGAGATAATTATCCCCAGTCAATCAAGTCCTTGCTCTAATCTGCAAGCAGCTGCTGGGACATAATCACCCTCCTCATTAAAAGTGACAATGCTCCACTCCTACCTTTGCCCATGCCCTCTTCTCAGGTGGCTGCCTGACATCCCCGATGGCTCCTCCTGCTTTAGGCTGATTCCATACCTTCCTTCATCCTGAGCTCCGTGGCAAAGAGAAGTGGGGCTGTTCCTCCCCAGGGACCTCTCTGGCAAACTAAGGCTGAGCAGAACCCTGGGGACTCACACCCACATGGACCACCTTTGGCTGCTGCTTGAAGCTGAGATTCCAGCCCAGGCTCCATTGCTCTGCTGTATATGAGGGCTCACCTTATCTCAGCACAGAGGTGTCATCGAGGCTGTAATGCCAGAAGGTTTCTGAAAGGGACAGGATGTGTATAATAGGGAAGCTGGGCTCTATTGTGTGTGCAGGGCAGGGTTGCCAATCACCAAACCAGGCTGCCCAGAGCCACATCCAGCCTGGCCTTGAATGCCTGCAGGGATGGGGAATCCACAACCTCTTTGGGCAACCTGTTCCAGTATATATCCCAAAGAGCATTTCCCTCTTTGATTTGCCCCGTTTAACTCACAAACACTTTCATGCTATCCCGAGGTCCCTTTACCGAGGTTCCCCATTCGAAGCAGAGAGAAAGGAGAAAGGAGAACCACCCATCCTAAGCTGGGAAAGGGCTCCTTCTGTCCGTGCCTTGTGCAAAGGTTGTGTGCATGCCTGGGGCTGTGCGTGGGAAGCTGCTTGCACTCCACTTGCAAAGGTGGAAAGAATGACGGAAAGTGAGAGGCTGTGTACTATGCGGGGCACTGCAGTCACCTCACATGTGTTCCCGTGGGAACTGGGTTTTGAACTGTCTGGGCTCCATTTTACTCTCCGGTTTTGCAGCAGCTCTGATGCAGGAAAGGCTCCAGGAGAGCAGTGTGTAGGGCTGCTGCTGCTCCCTGCATCACTGCTGGGTGTGCTACTGGCTGTGAGATCCAGCTAATCCCATCACACGGGCAGAACAGCCCTAAATCAGCCCTGTCTGATTCTTGACTCCAAAGAGACATTTCATGGGTGATTGTGAGTGATACAGTGCGCTGTAATGGATGTATTTAAATGGGATTTATGGGTGACACCTGTCACATAGACCCTTCCATCAGTGACAGGCTGGGGAGATTTACGCAGTGACAGTGAGCTGGGAGCTCTCTGCAACAGCTCCCTCAGCCACCGCCTGACCCACAGCTGCTGTCAGCAGCACAAACCAGGCTGCTTGGCCACTCTGCCGTATGGCACTGCTCAATCAGTGGTGAGGAACTCAGTGCCTTGTGGCATCCATCCACAGCAGGTTCCTTCAAACCCACTTTGCTGCACCAGGGCTCACAAAAGCCTGGTGATGAGCCCCCACTAAGGTCACCTCCATGGAGCTCTCCTCCCTCCTGCATGCTCTCCACCTTCCCACAGTCCCTGTTTCCCAGTGATGCTGGTTGAGGTTGTCACTCTGTGCCACCAGCTTAATTCCTCCTCTCCTGCACAGTCCCTCTGCTTTGGTTTCCACTTCTCCAGTTTTCTTCTTGCATTTCCAGGCTGTCCCTTTGCTCCCTCCATCTGTAGACATCCCTTCACCCCTACCTGGAGAATCCCTCCTGCCCTTTCCTGCTGGAGGATTAGCAAAGATATCTGCAATGAGATTATTTCTAGGAGACCACTTACTCCTCTCTGATGCTAACACACAGTGTCAGCTCTGCTCAGGCACAGTGAGGTTGCAGGAAGGTTCCAGGCAGGATTTCTATTGTTTCAGGCTTTATTTGGGGGCTGGTTAGGTTGTTATTTTTTTCTTCTCCTTGCTCTTTCCCCCAAGATCTCTCTGTTGTTGCTGTTCACAGGGAGCAGCTCGTATCTCAATGCACAGACACATGGGCCCATATCAAACAGCAGCCTAAACATGCACAGAGCACACAGCACGGTGTACCCCGAGCTATCAGAGGTGGCTGGGTGCTGCCTTGGGCTGACCCGTGGGAGTTGTCTCTGCAAGAACATTTTCTCACCAGTGCCACAATACATTCCTTGGTTCCCGGGCTTTGCTTTCTTTGCGTGTATCTTTATAATTCTGCCATAAGGCAAGCATGGGTTTGTAAAATTAGCCTGTCATAACAAATTCATGTCCTCATCAAAAGCCGCTGTTGTGCTTCCTCTCAGACTGGAGCATTCACAGGCTTAGGCTGCATTATCACGGTAATTTAAAAGTTCAGGAGTGTGTTTTCAAAAGGAATTGCTTTTAAATGCATTTTGTTATGTAACAGCAAATTTAAACTTGAGCCCACTTTGAAATGAGAATGAGAATCTGCCCCTGGAGGTGTTCAAGGCCAGGCTGGATGGGGATGTGAGCAACCTGGGCTAGAGGGAGGTGATGCTGCCTGCAGCAGGGGGTTGGAACCAGGTGATCTTAAAGGTCCCATCCAACCCAAACCATTCTGGTTCCATCCACCCTGTTGCTGACTCTGTCTGCTCCAGGTTATCTCCATAAATATCCACAAAACCACCTTCTGCCATCCTGCAAACCCACCCCAAGGACTTTCTTTCACTTTTTAAGTGACCTACAGGTCTGGTGCACTGTAACCACCATTAACCACCATATATCACATAAACCCACAAAGTCCATTTGCTCACACCTCCTCCTCTGTCCGTACTCCCTATTTTATTTCCCCCTGTTTTACTCTCAAGCCATAAGGTTCAGAGGTGCTCTCCCCTAACCCAATTCCGAGCCACAATCAAAGTAATAATAACAATGATGTTGATGTCAAACCATTTAAATTAATTTTGACGTATTTTTGATTGGTGAAGCTACACAGGAGGATGATGGCTAATAAGTGCTCAGATTACCTCCCTCTGGAATCAGTAGGAGATTTTCCTTTGTTTTTCACAGGTGCCAATTTGTCTTGTACTATCACTCAGGGACACCAATGGTGAGCCTTTGCTGTTGCTGAATCAACACTGACAGGCTTATTGGCTTTTGTGAGAGCGATGGTCACAACGGGCAGGTTTGGGAGCCTAAAGGCACTTTAACTCAAGATGCTGATCATCCCAGACTCCCATCTATGTGCAAAGAACTATAACAATTTATAGGAGTGTGAGCTGAGAAGCCACAGGAATTTGAGCCTGTAAACCCAGCACTTAACCTGCAGTTAATTAAGGTTATTTCTTTATTTGTCTTTGCTCCTGTGTTGTCTCAGACAGCAATAACCCAAGCAAATACAAGATGCTCTTACTTTAACCTTTTTTTATTTTCCTTGGTAGTTTGGGAAATTATTGTTCATCGATTGCAGATAAATTGCCTACCAACCTGTGCTCTAAATTAAAATGTATAAAGAAACAAACTAACAGAGAGCAGTCAGGTCCCACCACGTGCTGAGGGCAGGCTGCTTTATGGAGACCTTGGCAAAACATATACTTGATAACCAGCAGAAATAGTAATGCCAGAAGAAGAAGCTGATGAGCTCTACCAATGAGCAGGCAAACAATATGACTGATGCGGTATCTTCTGGGAAGGTTAAGGTGTGAGCACTATAGGAATATGTAGAAAGAGATGCTGATTTCTGCATTTTGACCTTGTTTGAGCACTCAATGGTGCCACAGGGCTCCTGGTTCTTCCGGGCTGTAGGAAGTGTGGAAAAAATGGTAAAATTGGCCCTTTTTGTGAGACTTGAGGGTATCCCACCACCTAACATCAAGCTAAAATTTCCCCTACGGAACGATGTGTTCCCCCATTCCATTCCTCTGGGCTCTCCCAGCTTTGCAGTTGGTTTGAGCCCTGCAGAAACGTTTCCCTTTCCCTGTCAATATGGGATACACATCAGGATATACAGAAACTAAAAAGGCCACAAATAAACTCAGTCAAAGGAGAAGGGAAGCTGGAAGTCTGGGCACTGCTCAGCCCTCACCAACAGTGCTGGGCTTCTATATGGTGTTCAGCCTCACCCTGAAACAGTGTCCTCTACCCAGACTTTGCAGATAGAAAAATACTTCCATGAGATCTGCAGGCTTAAGACAGTGGGCTGCTCTTGTGGTTTGGAAATACTACAAGGCTTTTTCCATGCTGGGCTGAGAGAAGCCACATAGTCGCCTGTACAGTCATTGTGTTGGCTTCTTGTGTTGAGCAGACATCTCTCAGTCTTTCAAAGAAAAGATCATGGGTCTCTAGAGCTTCCTATCTCTGCTAAAAGGCTGATTTAATCACTGAAGAAGCATAATATTGGGTATTGCTACCAGTCACTCTTTGCTTAATCGTTTCATCATCCAATTACGTAGGAGGAGCCACATAGAAGTCTAAAGGTGAACCAAGACTCAACAGTGAGTAATAAGGAGCAAACAGCGAAAGCAAAAGGCTGAGTTTCTTGGCATAAAGTTCACAGGATGAATTAATGAATTATTTTCATAGAGGGATAAGAACTTTATTCTCCATGGAGATTACTCACAATGAACAATTCGATCAGACCCAGCCTGAAGAAAGGAAAAGGGTAAGAATAAATAGTCCTTCTCCAAAAGGAAAAGCTATTAATACTGCAGAGTCTTGATGGTTCACACGAGGACCGTTGTTATCAAGTGTTGCTTATTAATAGCCCAGATGCCTGAGCATTCACTTTAATACATGGACAGAGCAATGAATATTTGTGGATAAATACAAAATAATATGTAACAATCAAGTTTTGAAAGCTCATTTAGGAAATGCCACAAGTTCCATGGTGGGGTAGTACAGTAGCTGAACAAATTTGGTGCATAAAAGGCAAAGAAATGGAAATTGGAAAGGACAATCTGAACTATTCACAGCTGTTAATGGGTTCTAAATTGACTGTAACTTCTCAATAAAAGCTCATTGTCACTGTGAAAATGTAATGAAAACATCTGCTTAGTGCGCAGGAGCAGTCAAAAACTAAACAAAATTAGTGAGCTAAGCTGGACTGAGAAAGGGGGCAAGAAAAAGTCAGAGCCTCATAGAATCCTTTGGATTGGAAGGGACCTTAATGATATGTGGTTCCAGACCCAAAGAAATACAAGCCCTTGTTGCTCCTCACCTTCATCCTCCACCAACCAGCTCAGCATGGCAGGCAGCAATGCTAGGTATGGTTATCAGCCAAATGCTTGATTTGATATCAGCCCTCTGAGAGGCTTCTAGAGCTGGCAGCTCCTCCCTCACCCTTGGTGTTGGCCTCAAGACCCAGCAATGTCCTTCAGCAAGACCAGGCACTCTGTCATCCTTTAATACTACTAATTACCTAATTATCTGCTCAAGCACCATGGTAAAGCATTTTAATGTTCTGCTCTCCACTTATCCAGGCCCCTTCCTCTGGAAAATGAATGAATGTCTTTGGAGGGTGAGTTTCTAAATCTTGCATCAAGAGACCCAACATGTAGCAGCAGATCCTGGCAGCACTGATGTCTCATCTCAGCCCTTTCCACGTGTCATCCTCCATCACTTCCCAGCTTCTGCCATCTCAGATTGTGCTGCCATCAGAGCTGTCCGGGTTGGGCTGTCAGTGTTTTACACAAGCTTTTCTTTTGCTGGCTTATTTCCCCCCCCCCCCCCCCCCACACACACACCAACAGTAAATTTCACCTTTCAGGATTTGGGCTTCGTGCTCCTTATGTGTCCTTTCAAACTCAGGATATTCTATGGTTCCATGATCTTCTGTATGCTAAGTGGCTTGTACCTCACTTGTCCCCCACCCCACAGTTGTCATCACACCAATTTGAGGTTGTAAAACTTTTTACATGTGATTTCATCAGCCCCTAAACACTCTGCTGGCTTCCTGCACTGGCTGTTTGGTGGCTGTCAGCAGCACCGTGACTTCACCAAGTTTCCTGCTCCAAAACCTCCCTTTGCCCAAAGCCCATTGCCATGGACATGGGTGGTACAGCTTGTCTTTAGTCACCTTCCATGCAGTGCAGCACTGAATACAAGTCACGTAGCCCTCCTCCTTTTCAGCTGATACACACAGTAAGTTGAAATGCAGTCTTATGCCAATCCCATAAACAAGCTCCAGCTAGCATTCACTCCCTAATGTTCTCTACTCTATGCTTGGGCACTTAAAATCTTCCATTACTCTGTTCTTTCTACATATTTTATTGCAATCACCTTCCAGTCCACTCTTTTTCTCCCATCTAGAAAAGGAGAGATGCTTTTCTCATCTTCCCATTTGCCACGTACTTATCTCATAAAGGCTGCTGCTTAGCAGGTGCTCGTGGCAGTCCTTCAAATAAAACTGTTGTGTGCAAAATACTGCATGGGTAGCAGTGATGACTGTAAGTTATACCAGGGGAGGGTCAGGTTGGATATTAGGAAAATCTTCTCAGAATGAGTGGTGATGCAGCTGCCCAGGGAGGTGGTGGGGTCTTTGTCACTGGAGGTATCCAAGACCCATGGAGATGTGGCACTGAGGAATGCAGTCAGTAGGCAATATTGGCTGTAGGTGGATGGCTGGTCTGGATGTTCTTAGAGGTCTTTTCCAACCTTTATGATTCTATGGTTCTCAAGAAGGTCTCATTCTGCTTCTGCTTGCACAACTCCACTGGCTTTGCTGGAACAACTCTTCATAAACCAAAGTAGGTGGGAAGCGTTTACAGCCCTGGCCCCATTAGAAGTTGTTATTTTCCCATAGTCTTGATAGGTTTGCAGACTGTTGTCCTTTGGGCTGAAATTGCTTATAATCTGCACCTACCCCACAATGATTTCTCCCTTGTTTTGGAAGTTTAAGCAGAATTAGGAGGGCTCTTTTTGAAGGGAAGAGGAGAAAATCTCTCTTTTTTTAATGGTATCCTTCTGACCTTTTATTCTTGGCAGCTCTACAGCTGAATTGCCTGTGGTTTGAAAGATGCAATTTGGCAGGAAAATAGCCCTCATTGGGGAGCAGTGCAGGGCTTTGTACTGCGGGAAATTGGGTTTGATTTGCCCATGCTACAAGCATTCAAGGTCTGCAATCTGACCATATGCAGTGGAGGGCTTTTGCTAAGCTTATTAGAAGACATGGAGACCAGGGATAAGAGTGGGCATGTCTGCTCAGCTAGAGCAGCAGTGAGGGCTGGGAGGGGGAAGGAGACCAGAATGTGGGTGTTCCAAAGAGCATTTTCCCAACTGGTACCTCATTGTGCATGTCCATCCTGTACCCAATGCATGGAAACCTGTGCTGGCTGCCATACACGGGAGCTATCCTGCTGTTTTTTGCTGGTTATTTAGGATACTGCAGGATCAGATCCATGTTGCGTAATGAAAAGAGATTTTTTCCCCCAGACTGAATACCAAGAAAACTCTGTCCACAGCAATAAACAGCATCCACATTTCTGATTCACTTTAAACCAGAAAAGAGATTTTTCACTAACTTCCTAAGCTGGAAGGCTTCTTCAAATCCTCTTCACTGCCCTTAAATATTAAATCACTCTCATGCAGGCATCCAAGCACCGACCATTTCAAAAAGCAGCTGCAGGAAGGCGGGCACATCATCTTCATTTGGTGTGGTTGTAAGACCAAAATCAGGTGGTTTTAACTTTTTGGATGAGGTGACCCAATTAATGGAACGGATGAAAATCAAAATACTTTGGACGTCTGCAACTGGAATTCCATTTGCAACAGTGATTTCTGAGGAAGGTTGTACTGCATGAGCAAATCCGATGCTCAGAGAAATAAAAGGATCAGGAGAATAAGTGATGTAGCTCATAATAAAACCGAATGCTGAAAATCCGGGTCCTTCTGAATGAGGTCCTGACCATCCTGGACTGATGTGGTGTGGCTTTGTTCCTTTTCGTTGCTAGACTGTATTTTCATAATAGAAAGCTTTGTTGTTGCTCAGACCCAGTTTCAAGAACTCTGATTCATGCTGGTTTGCAGCTTACTCCAAAAATATCCCTGCTGAAACCAGAGTGGAGGGATAAACTCGCTGATATACATATAAATGTATGCAGAGAGAGAGTGGATTGAATTGAGTTCTCTGCCTTGCAAACACTTTGGCTATGCTAGGGAGATGGTGATGAGACATCACACACAGTTTATCTGACCTATACCCCACCTATGGCCTTTGTCACTCCTGTCCACTCAGAGAGATGTGCAATCCCTGTATTTTTCTTTCATTCCACCCTGATGATCCTTTCCTCATTATTTTCAGCATGGGAGTACATGAAACACAAAAAGCAAGGCAGGGCTGTCTCTGCCCGTGTTGCAGTAGCAAACCCATTTAATGGCATTTTTGGCAATGAAACACAATGTACTACATGCATATAAGACTTAAAGCTCTTTAAATATGCAGGAAATATTCCCCTAATGTAGAGCACTCATTGTTGTGGAGCTGCTCAATGACACAGGGATGCTCCATCAGACCCAGGCACCCTGTGCAACCCACTGCAGGGAGTGCTCTGACAGGGGGTCATGCTGGGAGACCTCCCTTCCAAGCCCTTTAGTTCTGTGACGCTGTGATTCTCAGGGCACAGATGAGGAGCTGCAGAGTGGTCCCTGGGGAATGACTGGGGCTCAGGGTGAAAGAAGGTGATTGATGCCAATAGCAAAGCCAATGTCTTTGCAGACAGCTGCCTCCAGTCCAGCTTCATGGACACAAGGAGATGCTCTGGGATGTAAGTACATTGTGACTGAGGGGTGAGTTGGCTGTAAGGAGCACTAGTGGGCCAGCTGGTCCTGGTGGGTTCCAATCAGAAATGGCTGCTCATCTCAAGGAATGGGGAGAAGAGCCCTTCAGGAGTGAATTTGTATTCTGCACTTTTACTTCTCGCTCACAGCTGTCTGAAAGATGCCACTCCTCCACCCGGCTCCTCAATGGGGAGAGGAGCTGGAGGAGAGGGAGCAGCTCAAAGCTGGATGGGGCTGTTTGTCAGGTATGAATTCTCTCATCCAGCCACTCTCACTTCTATTCAGCGCATGTAATGAATGTCTGAAAAATCTGGAAATTTATGTTCAGATCAATGGGAGCTGATTAATTACCTAAGATGTATTCAGATAACAGAGTTGAGAGGAAAAGCAAAGGCAGTGCTTTCAAAAAATGCTCGATGAAGTAAACCGAGTACATTGAGAATGTGTTTAAAGGATAAGTGCGAAGACGGCCCAGGCAAGCGGGGTATCAAAGAAAGGAGAGATCCAAAAGCCAGTCTTACAATCAACAACATAGACATGAAGGAGAAAAGAAATCTCTAAAGCTATTAAAAATCTGGAAGCCTATTAAAAATGGATGTAAAAAGGTACAAGGAAATCAAATCAAGAGACACGGACTGGCACTTACAAAAGAAACCTTTAGCAGAGTGGAAAAATTACCCCACGATCCAAGTGAATTTAAACAGGGGTTCTAGTGGTGATGGAAAGCAGCACTTTCTTAATTCACATAGACCAGATGAAATGCTGAGGGGTCTCATCCTGTCTGCCCAGCTGTGATGTCCCCACCTCTGCTGGTCAATAACACACCTGCAGCTTGAATGTCAAGGCTCTGCTCTGCCTCCTGCTTCAGCTAATCCCACTCATGCCTTGTTGTACTGAAATGGGAAGGTCAACATGAAAGCCCAACAAGCTGCCCATACCTTCCACGTCCTACACATCCACTCCTCCTATATGTGACTGTACCTGACCAGGGACATGGAACCCATGTTGGCCCATTTCTAGAGGGAAAATGTTGCCTGGGATAAGCATATTTGCCATTCTATAAGCTAGCAGCTCCCCGTCCCCCTGTGACAGATGAGCAGAAACAAGTTTCTCTCCTGTTCTGTCATTTCCAAGTGATGAGGCCCAAGCTTCAAGCAGAAATTCATGTTATTAGTCCCAGCATGCACAGCTCTGCACTTTGTACTATTACATTTCATTCTATTTCTATTACTTCCCTCGTCAGGATCACCCAAGTGTTTTATTTGCTATATTTGATCCCATTTTCCATTTACCTTCAGGTCTTTAATTATTCTTTCCCAGCAAATTTATTCTAAGCTTTGCATACTCCTGATGTCTCCAGCTGCCTGGGCCCTTTATTTCCTTTTTTTAGCAAGGAACTGGGCTTGCTATTTTCTCCCACTTGATTCATGTATTAAAAATCCTTAATGTTGGACTCGATGTGCCAATCCTTTCAGGAGTCTGGACTGGATTATTTGTTCCCCCTGGCTTCGGTGCATTAAAGCTCTCTCTCTCAGTTTTGCTTTCACCTTGGATGCTGAAATTTCCATTTTTATAAATCTTATGCCCATTAGCCATCATCTCTGTGCCCTTGTGTCCTGAAGCATCATCTTTATTGAAAACTGAAGCAAAGTACTCATTTAGTTTTTGGCTGTAACTACATTTATCTTTTATTTCATCCCTCTCCTCCCAATATAGCAGCTCCATGCTTCTTGGTTTCTTTATTTCCTTGCCTGTGTGACCTAAGATTGTTTCCTTTCTTTTTTTGAACCATCTTTTATTTGCAGATTATAACGTACCTTGATTTTTGGCATGTCTCATTTGAGTCATGCAGTTTTGGGGCTCCAAAGAGATGATCTGTCTCTTCTTCTGCCCCTTTCAGCCTCTCTCCTAGCAGTATCTCTGCTAGGAGACCCTTCCAGCCTCTCTGCTTCTCTTCAGTATCTCTTCCAGGAGACCAGCTGCATATTCCAGATAGGTTTTGCACTTCACTTTGCAGGCTCTCTGTACTTCTAGGTGTTGCTTATATCTGACCTGTTAAAACCCCCATGCTGATAGAAGCCATGCTGGTGCAATGGTATCCCAAGGTGCACCCATCCCCATCTCCCTTCATCTGCAGGAAGGAGCAAGGATTAGCACTGCTGTCCCTCCTGGCTGTGGAAAGAAGCTTCTCCACTATGGGGTTTGCTTTCCTCAGGGGACTCTGGAGGTTCCTCTGAATACTCCTCAGCAAAGTCTTACAGCAACAACTAAAAAAAAAAAAAAATAATAACATAACAAATAAGAAGAGACAGGGAGAGTCCTGTTCTGTGCTGAGATGCTGAACAGGAGATAGGGAGTAACTCATCAGCCATCTTCATCCTCTGCAAAAGGAGATGTGACAGATGGAACGCTGCAATTTTGTATGTGAGATGGAAAACACAGATGATGGTAATTTCTGGTGCTCAGATATTTTCCAGCTGTTGATTTCCTCAGTGGATGATGAGATGAACCATTCTGCATGGGAACCCAGACCACAATGTTGAGGTAAACGTGGCTGTCAAGGAAAACTCCCCTCCTGCCTGTCTCTGCTGGTGGATGTGATACAGATCTCCTTAAAGATGATACCCAAGGCCAAACCCAACCCAAAGCGAGATGCTGTCAGAATGACAATGTCAGCTGATGGTTGGACTGGATGATCTTAGTGGTCTTCCCCAACCTTAATGATTCTCTGATCAATGTCTGTCTGTGAAATGATGTTTGTCAGCTCATATGCAAAAGGAAGGGAGACACAATTGCATTTAGTCAAGCGAGGTGTTAAACGGTTGACACTCTTTGTAAAAGGGGTAAAATTGCTCCTTTACCAATGAGATCCAACCCAACTTAAGAATCTAAGGAAAGCAAGTCATGGAATCATAGAATCATAGAATTGCTTGGGTTAGAAAAGACCTTAAAGATCATCGAGACCAACCGCAACCTGACCATACTCCCTTAACTCTAACAGCCTTCTGTTAAATCATAGCCCTGAGAAAGTCCTTCCTGAAGATGTTTTTGTTACTCTGATTAAATTCAACATGATTCCTCATTTTTTCCCCCCATCTCACCTTCCAGTTCTACTTATTTGCCATGCAAAAACACGGAAGCCTTTTCTAATGGAGCGCAATGTGCACTGATAAAAACCAGTCTAGGGTTGACAATGACACCTTTTGCTCCTGTTCATGTTAACAGCACCAGAGAACCATCTCCCTGAAAGCAGAGGGAGGTTCTGGCAGTAACAGAGCCCACGCCGTCGCTTCTGTGCAGTTGAGTTTTCTGTAGGCTGCATTAGTGGGACTGAGCCAACACAAAGGCTCAGTCTGAGAGCTCATCAGATACTAATTTACTGCTATTCCTGCTATAAATAATGCATGCCAATGGGGAGCTGTAGCAGCCCTTAGTGGAGCAATGCACTCAGCTTTCTTTCTCCCGCAGAGGCCAAACCTCACTTCCATGCTGGCACCACGGGAGAACCTTTTCAAAACCACCCTGGTGACTTAGGATCATTTTAGGAAAGTCACTGGGATTCAGGCATCTTTCATCTCAGTCAGGTTATTTATATCTCTGTTGGGCTATTTCTTTCTTTGTTGGCAGGAAACACTAAAAAGCAGAAAGCAGCAAAGAGCTGTGCTGGGGTTTTCCAGGACAGGAGGTGAGCTCCTTCCAGGGCTTTTGGTCCCTCTTGTGAGCACCTGCAGATCCTCAGAGAGGAGGAGAGGGCACTGTCCATGGGGATGCTGTGGGAGGCCCACAGATAGGTATCTGATGTGCAGGCAGCAATGGGCAGCAGTGGGACTCAACTTGACCCAGGCCAGGTCCACACCTGAGCCCTGCAATGAGGAATAGCATTTCTCAAAGTCAACTCTGAGCAATGTGGGGAAAAGTCTGAGTGTATTTGCCCCATCTGAGAGATGTGGGGCTTGTGCTGATCATGATGAGTAACAGGACTTCCCTGCCATGCTCTTCTCTTCCCTTTCCTGGCATCTCATGGTGCTGCAAATATCCTTGTGGACTTCAGTCTCTGATGTAACAGGATGTCTTGCAGCCTGTTTCCCTATCGCTGTGTGTTTTAGCCCCCACTCTCCATCCCTCTTAACATGGGTTTTGAACATACCTATTGCCTGCCCCTTCAAGGCCTCCTTTAATAGGATTAATTAAAGTTGGGTTTCCATTTTCAGCAGAATGACTGCCATTTAGTAATCCCTTGAATTTCTCACTATACAAGCAGTGCTAAGTTTTCACTTGCTCCCTTGTTTCTCACCTGCTTTTTTCACGAGGATGGTAAGGCTTCAAGTTAGTTGAAATTGTTCTCTCTCTATATATAATTCCCTGTATTTCCACAGGGCAGAAGCATTAACCCAGGGCTACAATTCTGATCTTCCAAACTTAAACTTGCCATCACCAACAGAGAACCTTAAGGGCTGGAGGCTTCTCCTGTCTGTCAACATGCAAAGCACTGAACAAGAAGGCTGCATTGCATCCTGTGTTCTTCATTCATCCAAAGAGGATCATCGTGACTGTGCCTGTGCATGGAGTGGGGATGTGCTGGAGTGACTGCAGGCACGGAGTGACTGCAACAGGCTGTGGCTGGTGTTGAGGGGCAGCTCTGATGCCATGCTATGTGTGGACAATGCCCAAGCCCTGTCTCACATCTTGGTGGGCAAAAAGAAGAGCTGGTTTCCCTGGACTTGATGCAGGAGCCAGCATAGGCATGGTGAGGGCTGGGAGGGTGAGCCTCAGGCAGCATAGGATGCAGAGATGCAACAAGGCTGTGCCTGTTGGTCAAACAGGGTCTGAGGAGCATTTTGACATTCAGAGGTTTTTCTTCCTGAAAAGCTGTCTGTTTTGAAGAAAACCACTCCAGGTTGCACAATAGCTTCCATAAACTTGATACAGCTTCTCCAGAACCTTGAGATGTGTCCTCCAGTTTGCACACCAGCCGTGTTAAATAACAGCATATCCAAAGACCCCAAGAAACAGCTCTTGCAAGATGTGAGTTGGGGTCCAGCTGGACACACACACACCCTGGGTAGACTCCCACCATCTCCACCAGCTCTACGGCCACCGCAGCTGCCCCATGGCTCACCCTGTCCCATTAGGGCCACAGGGCTGGCACAAACACAGGCCCCAAACCAGGCATGGTCACCATTAGGAAGAGGAAGAAATCAGAGATCATGGGCTGAAGTCAGATCTCTGATCTTGCTGTGAGAGCCCCCAGCTTATTAAGCACCGGAGCAGCAGCCCAGATTTGTTTGAGAAGGGATTTAGGAAATCTAGCAAGCTGTTTTGCTGTTAGATGCTGAAAGGGGAGGAATGGAGCTGTAGTATTTTTGTTTTATTTTTTTTTTATTCTTTTCTGAGTCCCTTTTTATCTTTTGGCAGCCCTTTGTACAATTAAATAGCTCCACGGGGATGCCATATGTTGCCAATAGTTTTACACTTCTCAGTAGTGGGAGGCTGGAATGCGTTCCAAATTGACATGATAGGAACCCATTACAAAATTCTTCTCTAAGAGGAACTGCTAAATGTTCTGTCAAGAAACTGAATTAAAAATAGACCAACCAGTATTGTTAGCTCCCCAAATGAATGCACTTGGCACTGTGAATAATGTGGCACATCTGGTGTTACATCTGTGCCCCAACATTACTGTGGTAGGGTGGTGGTGTTGGTGAGGTGCAGAGCTGGATCCAGCCCCCAGTTGCCAGGTTGTGGGGATGGCACTTTGTTTCTATTCCCCACTGTAGCTCAACAGCACATCCCAAGTCAAAGCTAGAAGGTGTAACCCCAACAGGACCTCAGCACTGTAGACACCAATCCTGCTCCAGATGACTTCGTTTTGCCAACATCTGTTGTCTTTGTGCCATGGTTAAGCATGGATTCCTCCCTCCCCACCCCCCCACCTTATCTGGTTGCCTTGCCCTCTGTTTGTTTGCTCAGGGACTCCTCTCTAGAGCAGGGGACTCTGCTTGGGACAGGGGGGTGCACCCACAGCTATGGGCGGTGGAAGGGGGATCTCATAATAGCTTGATAACGGCTATTAAGTAAATACCATATACTGGAAAAAATGCTTCCCTTCAGCCTCAAACAGGGTGGGGTTAACTATCAGAGCAGAGCTGTTTACCTTGGGCTGCAGCGCACGAAAAGGGGACTTTGAAAATCCATTCCCATGAATTACTGGTTTCCACCATGGCTTCAGTTATACGGCAGTGACAGCTAAAATAAGCAGAAATGTCTTGGAAGGATTTTCCTTTTTGTCTCAATTATGTCTTTACTACAATCCCGGAGCATCATTCACACAATCAGAAATTGCCAGTGTGCGGGGTACTGCGACTGCCTGTTAGAGCTTCCCCTTTATTTACTTACTCTGATGCTGTGTTGACATTGAGTATGAGAGGGAAAAATAAAACAAACCTGGCTGGTTCCAACCTCAATTTGAACTGAGAAATGAAATAAAATCAGGAGCCTACATGGTGGTAAACTTTGGGGTAATGAGGAGGCGATGGGGATGAGCGTGTTTGGTTCCTGCTTGCTGCTGGTCTGTGGCACATGCAGGTGCTGGAAGCATGTTGTGCACAGCCCTGTGCAGCTTGGGGATGAACCTGCTTGGGGTCATGTTTGCAGAGCATGTGCTGGGTGTAGAGAAGCTCTGCTGGAAGGCAGCGTGTATTAATGCAAGCTGTTAGTTTGGAGGAGGTTCATCTTTCCTTTCCAGTCTCTGAGCCCAAATCCAGCACTGGGTTGGGGGATTTGGGACATCCATCTCAGTGTGCATGGGGCTTTGTGACACCTGGCCAATGTGGCTCTTGCTCTGAGCTGGTGCTCTTTTCTCCCATTGCAATGCTGTCATGCAGAACTGGGATGGCTTTGGAGGGCTGCACAGAACTGGAGTTCTCTCCCTCTTCTCTTTCCTAATTGTACAAGCTTCAAGCATCAGCCGAGGCAGGAGGAACAAGCTGCCCAATGGGCTCTTTGTGTCTCTCCTGGGATGCACAGAACTGCTGGGCTGGTGGAGGGGCAGCAGGTGAAACCTGAACTATTGCTATACAGGAGCTCAGGCTGAATCATCCAATCCTGCCTCCTCTGAAGCTCAATGAATCTGGAAAACCATCTCCCCTTGTCATCTGTACTAAGAGATTCACAGCACCTGCACAAAAGTGCTTTTATGTCTGCTTCATGCATATTGAGGGTTGACATTAAAAGAGAGAGAAAGAAAGAACAATCCATTAGGCTCTGTGCACTAAATCCTAGATTTCAAACTGACACATCTAAAAATACCTATGATATGAAAGTAGATACAGCATGATAATTATACAGTGCAGGTCTATTGTACTATTGTACTCCATATGGGATTCCTGCTCCGGCATCAGCTGCAACCAACCATCCTTGTGCTGGTTTAACATCATCAGCATCCCCAAGTGCTTTGGACCTGATGCTTTGCAGGCTGCAGTGCCACCCAGGATTGGAAACATTTAACCATGTGAAATAATGGATTCTGTGCATTCCTGGCCATTTCCTGTAGTTACCATAAAATCCAGTGTGAATTAAGATTAAATTGTCATCTAATTAGGTAATGATATCATTTTACGTAAATAAATCCAGTAAATCACGTTCATTACTGTACGCAGCTTGTGTTTAAAATGAGCTCCATCCATACCCACGTGTCCCTCAGCTTTCAAACTTCTATTCAGTGATGTGAAAACACAGATTTGGCTGAAAGCTTATGGTCATTGGTGTGAAGGCCACAGGGAGGAGGAAAGGTAGAGGCTGCCTGCTGCAAGGTCCCCATGTATCACACACCTGGCACTGGGAGAGATGGCAGAGATGTGCTGCTGAAGGAGCTGGGGGTATTTCTGGGTTCAGAGCAGGCTGGGATCCTTGGGATGAAAGGCTCCCTGAAAAGGCAACTTCTTCCCTGTAATTTGAGAGTGCCACCAACCCCAGCTGCTAAAAAAATGCTGAGGTTCCCAACCACAGAACCAGCCAAACTGTCATGAGATCTTCATTTTTAATTGGAGCTCCTTCTTATTCTCTTTCTGGCTTGGAGCGGCTGAGTGGTGTTGGTGTCTGCAGTAGGAAGCAGTGCAGGAGCACTACGTGTCTGGTTTTTACAAGCAAAACTTGAACCTCTCCCACAATCCTATGTCTGTGGGAGATGAGGAGATGTGAAATGTCCAAGTGGGGGAAACATTGTGGCAATGGCACGGGGTGGGTGTTGTCATTAAAAACAATAGGGAAGGAAACGGGGTTAGAGAGGCAACAGGTGCAAGAAGAAGGAATAAGGAAGGGATGAAGGTGTGGGGCAGACAAAGCTGCCTGGCACCAGGAGTTGCTCCCTGCAGCTGCTGATGCCCTCATCCTGCCCTGCTCCGCACACAGATGGACCTTGGTCAGGGAACATCCTCTGCCCCACTGCTTCTTGTTTCTTCCTATCCCTGGAGCATCAGTTGGTGCACTGAGTCCCAGCTCCACACTGCTTACAAACCAGCTGCCATAGATGGGCACGCACTTTGGGTTCTCCCTGTTAACACAAAACCCACATCTGTTCAAGTAACGTAAAGCAAGACAGATGGTGACAGATTCATGAGCTCCTTCCCCATTGCTCGTCCTGCCAGAGCACACACAGCCCTGGAGCACAGCCTGGCACATGGGCACGGGCACGGCAACCAGCTGCAGGGAAACCAGGCGCCTCCTGTGTTTGCCATTGTGCCTTGGAGTGCTGTTTGTTTTCTGATAAAAGCCTGATACTTTGCTCTTTTGCAAACTACTTCTAAGAGCAGTTACTCTTGGGAGTAATTTAACCCCTTTGCAATAACCTCTAGCCCTGACTTTGCCAACACACGTGGAGGGGCTGGTGTAAAACTTGGTAAAGCCCTTCAGTACTCAACCCTGACAAATATGCCTCCAGGTCTGGTGGCCCTCTATGCTCCCATACAGGAGAGGAGACCCATAGGGTTGGATGGGTGCCTGGTGGAGGCCACAGCATCTCCTTTGGAGCTGGCAGCGAGTGGTTAATGGGAGAAAGTCAAGTTAGTTACACTGGAGAATGTTATTTGCCAAGTGACGGGGGAAAATGGTGATTCATTTTCTGGGGGGTAACTGCAGGTCAAACCTTTTCAGAGAAGGTTAACTGCTCATGACAGCATGCCCAGAAATAATTCGTTTGGCATTGGATGAGGAAAAAGAAAAAAAAAACAAACAAAAGTTGAATAAACTATTTTTGGGTAGTGCTAGTGATGCAGGAGCTGGGAGCAGAAGGCATTGGACACGTGGATCCTTGTGGCCAAACCCTATGGACTGCAGGTCCTACAGCCACTGGGGTTCCCAACACTGGGCTCCCAGTCCATGGAATCATAGAATCATAGAATGGCCTGGGTTGAAAAGGCCTACAATGATCATCCAGTTCCAGCCCCCTGCTATGTGCAGGGTCACCAATCACCAGCCCAGGCTGCTCAGAGCCACATCCAGCCTGGCCTTGAATGCCTGCAGGGATGGGGCATCCACAGCCTCCTTGGGCAACCTGTTCCAGTGCGTCACCACCCTCTGGGTGAAAAACTTCCTCCTCATATCCAACCTAAACCTCCCCTGTCTCAATTTCAAACCATTCCCCCTCGTCCTATCACTAATGCCATCACTCCTCATGCTGCCATGCTGCACGGTGGGCACAGGGCCAGCTCTGGGGAAGGCTCCCAAGAAAGAACCCCTCAGTCCAGGGGTACAATTGCATTGGATAATGAGAACAGTGGTGTCAGACAGCAGCAGGGCCCCAGGAATAAAACCCTGATTAGTATTCCCGGAGCTCTACACTGTTGCAGAAGAAATGCACCTACATTTAGCAGCTTGAGTAAATACAGTGCCTTAATATTGTGTGTTAATAGACTCCCTTTTTCAGCTACTGATGACTGTAGTTTTAGAAAATTTATTGTTGCTATAAAGCGACTCTCCCTCTCCCCTCTCTCTCTCTTTTTGCTAATTGACAAAGAGGCCCAGTAATTAAAGGACAATAAAAGTTTTCCAGTAATTAGTTTCTGTTGTTTGGTTACAGGCCATCAATTGTTCTTTAATAATACCAATCGTTAGCATGCAGTAGTCAGTGGGCTCTCAAAAGCTTCTGGGGCACCACCACTTACCACCACTACACATTCCATTCCCATGAGGGCATCCTGCCTCCAGCTCTGTGTTAACCCTCTCCTAGGATGCAGTCCTCCTGCCTGGCTGTGTGTTTTGGGGTAAACAACTCTCATAACTCGTGGCCAGAAGGCAGAAATTAGGATAAGAAATTATCCCTACCTGATTGGGGGAGGGATGGGGCTGTCCCAGGGCTCAGGCAGCACGCAGGTTTGATATGTACACCTTCACTATAAAGCTGCTCTTGATCATGGCATTCCCTGCTAAAATGCTTCAGTCCAAAATACTCTTTCAAGGAGTAATTTTGACCCACTCATTTCAGTTGGAGTGAACTTAAAGGCATGGAAACTTATGCAAGTTGATTCAGGGCCTTCATACTTGCTTGCCTGGGGGCTACATTCTGTGCATGGAGGTTGCATGGGGAAAGGTTATGAGAGAGCTGTGGTATATTGGTATATTGGTATATTTTTGGGGAGGGGGATTCATAGAGGGGAGATTTGGGAAGAATTCTGGGGTCTCAGTAGGGTCTAGGAGGAGACTTGTGGGCTTGGGGGATGTTTTGCAGGTGTGGGATGGGTTTCTGGGAGCATTTTGGGGATCTAGGGTGTATTTGCAAGAGCTGTCAGCTACATAGCAATGGCTGGAAACAGTATTCCCTGCTTCCCAGCTTTATTTTCTAGACCCAGAACAGATTCCATGAGCACAGATCCAGGAGATATCTCAGCAATGCAAAATCTAAGGCTATCACCATTCAACATAAAACATTACCCAGACAATTACAGCCTAATGCTTTGGCTTCCTTAATAATTGCAGAGAAGTCCTTAGCTGCTCTTTCCTTCCACAGATTTTCTTTTGCATACATCTACCTTGGAGTACATTTGGAGAATATACTCCAAATGAAATCCCACTTTGGTTGCATGATGGCAAATAACCCGGCAGGGCTCTGCTGTTCTTTGCATTACTGTGGCTCCTGCAGCTGGTAACCGCCCAGCACCCTCAGCTTGCAGTAACAGATGGAATAAAACTGAGCCTCAGCATTGCAGAGAAACGATTAAAAATACGGTCTGCGAAATTCATAATGAAACTTAAAAGCACCCCCCTCATCCTTTATTCACTCAGAGATATACATAAATACATACAGATTGTTTCTGTAAGGCACAGAGCCAGTTTGGGGATATGTGACTCACATTACTCACAGCTTTGAATCCTTCGGGTTGCAGCAGTGGGGTATCTTGCAGCACCTCTCCCAAAGCTGCTGTCTCACACTAACATTCACGTGGTGGCTGAATTTAATACTTCACCTTCATTTCCTCCACCCGGCCTCCTGCAGCTTTCCTGACATGAGGGTGGGAGCTGCCATCCAAGGGCAAGGTTCACCAGAAACAAGCCCTTAAACACACCTTTCTGGTGGATTACTTAAACCCTTTTGTAGCTTGGATTCCGGATACGATTTCTGCCTGTAAATAGCCAAGCTAGGGTTCAGCTATATCACCAGTGCATCCAACTGCATGGCCTCTCCCAGAAGCCCTGCCTGTCACCTTGCAGCTAGTGCAGCACAGTCACTATGGGGTACCTGCAGTTCCCTCAGTGTTCCCAAACACCACGGTCATACAACACTTCTCCCTTGCACAGGCTCAACCCATGGGACCTCCGGTAGGGAGGTGCTCTAGGGGAAGCTGCCCAGTTGTCCCACAGTGGACAGATGCCACTGGGCTTGGGTAGGGGAAGAGGTGAGGATGTGTGGACCTCAAAGGGTGCACAGATCCCAAGTTAATGGAGAAGACTGTGTTTTGTAGCTCCTCTCCCAATGGTCAGTTATCTGCACTGAGGCTGTGCTGCACCAAGGGTGATGAAATCTGAGCAAATGTCATTAAAGGCTCCTGTCTTGCTTGGGGTCAGGATGAAGATGGCACACACAGCAGGATGTGGCTTGCCAAGGGGATCTGCCACTGGGCTCAGTAGACTTCTTGTTTCTTCCTCTCTAGTGAAGATGAACCTTTAAGCAAAACCCATCTCCTGTGCTGATGCTAAAACATTTGTCCACTCAGTGCTTTGCAAAGAATCTGCCTGTGGTGAGCTGAGGCCAAGCTGGCAGGGAGACCCAGAGAAACCTTGCCCAATAAAGTTCATTTCATATTCAGTCATAACTTCTTCATTTCAGGGTCACCTCAATCCCAGCTCACTAGATACCTTCCGTAACCCATTGCATGGTCTTCAAAGAGGCCTACAAGGGTCCCAAGGAACACAGGTATGTGACCCATGCCTCCACTTTCTTCTACCTTCCTTCTGGGAAGGAGGTCTTCACAAATAGGTTTTCTTTCTATTTTTTTTTTTTTCTTTTTTTCCCAAGCATTTTAGTAGCAACTTCTATGTTGACAGGAGAGTCAGGTCTCACAAAACACCAACACTGGGGGCTAACAGGGATCCACTGTCCCCATTCTCCCCATCTACCTTGATGAACCTTGTAATGAGCTTTCCAAGTGGCTGGATTTGGAGTGGTACAGGAAAGCTGGGTGCATCTTTGGACTGTATGCATGGTATACAGCCAGAAGAGGAGGGTTTTTTTGGCAAAACCCGAGACAAATCAGACAATCCCTTTCCGAGACATAGGTCTTAGGGAAAATAAGTGTAATTCAGAGTGTTTGAAGCATCTCCTAATGCTTTTTCATGTCATGTCTCAAATATGGCTTGGCCTAGAAACTTCAGATTTGTTTAATTCAAGAGCCCTTGACGTAATCTAGCACAGATGAGGGCTTCTGAGAGGCTGCAGTGCTTATTTGGAGCTATTCTCCTCCGAATTACGAATATATTAGTGTTCTATCAGCAGCTGTGACAGTGAAAAGTTAAGACAGACCTTTCTAGGCTTTGCCAAAGCATCCTCAGAGCCCTCTTCCTCCATCAGACTGCTCTCACCCACCAGGATGAGGGCTGCTCAGGTGCCCTACAAACCAAAGCCAGCCCAGAACATCCACCAGTGAGTGGGATCTGTGCTCTCCTGTGCCACCCTACAGCTGGTGGCCAAAGGGCACGCTCAGCTTTCCATCTTCACCCAAGTCAAACCTTCAGCCAAGACCTAACACTAAAAAGTGTCAGACAACTGCTGGCAGTAATTCAGCTTATGGAACGAGGAGTGAGCCAGCACGAAGTTTGGGAAGAGAGCTATTTGCAAGTCATAAAAGCAAAAAACCTACTGAAATTAATTTCCTTTCTAATGGCCAGGGTGGCTGGGAGAGGGTGGATTTTTTCATCATTATCAGAGCTAGGGAGAGATGTTGCGGACAGGGTGTTAATTAGAACCAATATACTTGGGTGTATTGCATTTCATTAGGAGAGTAAATAACCCCAGCAGATTTTAATCCCACTGGCAGCAGGCCAAGCGCTGCCGAGAGATTATCTTTGAGGGTTAAAAGTAGGCCAAAGAGCTAAAAGCAGCCTTTCATGAACGGGGAAGGCCAAGGATCCAGGCTAGAAGTGGTCGGCCAAAGCTCAGGGATAATCATACTGAAATCCTCAGCAGAAAGTACATTAAAATGAGACAAATCACAATTGCCTGGTTTCTGTGGGAGAGCAGGCAGGAAGAAGGGAGCTGAATCCAGAGCCTTCAACCCCAAAGACAAATGCAGCTCATGTTGTTTGCCTTATCAACCCCATTGAAATGAAGCACCCTGGTCAGACTGAGCAGTGACGGCCTCATGGTTCTGTACCACCTCCTGGTACCTGAAGGTCCCCAGGAGCAGCATCCCTCTGGGTGACAATCAGCTTCTGGCCAGGAAACAGTCAAAGGGGATGAACAGGCTGACTGTGATGTGGTTTTAAACCAGCCCCATCCCCCTGGCAGGGTTCAGTGTGTAGAGACTGAAATGCAACTGGAAGAATCTTCTCTTGTGAATGTACCCGTGGAAGTGAAACTAAGAGGTGTAGATTTAAACCATAACCAGATTTGTCCCCTTGAGATAACAGCACCCAGCCCTACTGAAGCCCATGGTGCAGTGACCCTGAAGATAAGGAGCTGGACCCAGGCCCAGCAGGATGTACCCAGTTCCTGCCAGCATCGTGCCAAGGTGACAGTAAGGAAAGGGAACATGCAGGGGTAAGAAGCAACCTGGCTTCTCTCCTGGTCCATGTCCCAGCACAGAAGATTCAGCAGAGGCTTTGAAAGCAATTGGAAGGGACAGGAGCAAACAAGGATGCTTTGCCCACCTCCATCTTCCCTCTACTCCCAAATAAATGAGCGTTGGTCTTATGGTCTTTGGGTAAACTGATCTTTGTTTGCAGGGATGCAGCAAAACATCGTGCTCTGCAATTGCAGATCTATGCAAAAGGTGCAGATGAAAGGAAGTAGTAAGCTGGAGCTGTGACTTTCTGGCAGCTCTAGGAAGCAAAAAGCATTGAAAAAGGTTAAGAGGGTCTGTGGTCGGCATGAATTTCCATGTCCCACTCTTCACCTGGCTCTTCAATGTCAGCAGCTTTTGAATGCAGAGAATCAGTTCTGAAAAGTACCAAAACTTCAGTCCTTAAATGAAAGGAGAAAATCATTATTGTCCTTTCTCTTTGGGACTGTGAGCGAGCTGTGAATCACTCTGTTAGCAGTGTTAGGGCAGGACTGGAGTGGTATGATAGGATGGCTGGGTTGCTTTGACATAGCTTAGTTCAATTACAGCGCAGTTGTATCCTGAGAAGGGACCCAGATTCCTCACCAGTGGTGGCACAGAGGCACACACTGAACAACCACAGGAGGGAATTACACCATTTCATGATCTCAGCTCCGAGTAAAGATGGTCTAACCCCCAGCGCCCACAATCATGACATCAGTGCTGGTCCCACAGGGCAACCAGTGGATTTCTTTGGTTGGAGGAGCCAGGGAAACCAGGGCTTGCTAAATAAATCAGAGAACTAGAGAAGAGCACAAACACACAGGCACAGAGGTATCCCCATCCATCCTGCTACACCAGATACAAAAAGAGCTCACTGCAGCATGAGGCTCAGTGGCATCTTTGGTGCCTGTGGTTCCTGCTGTCATTAACATTGTTGGAAATCCCTCTCATTTGTCCTAAGCTTGAATTGGAAACGAGCACTCCTAGCTGGGATCTTCTCTCACATCTTTGATGTAGTGATCCTATGAAAAGAGGGGAGGGTGGTGCCAACCCAAAGGGAGGAGTAGATGATAGCAGGGATGTTTTTTTGCATTTATTGAGAGATCAAGCCTAGGAAATTGTTTCCATCCCACACTGCTGCTTACAAGTCCCCTTCAGAGACAACACTCATTAATGCCTGAGAGGCTTCAGTGCCATCAGTGGATGTGAAATCACAGCAGAGCATCTGTTAGTGGGTCTCACAGTACCTTATGCTTTGACAAAATAATTACTTACAAAGCTGAATAGGGATTCAGCACGTTAAAATTCAGGGAAATAAATTAAGACAAGCTCCAGCTGTGGGAAAGGCCAAACTGCAGTTGTAGCAAAGGGCATTTATACTGCACCCAAACCCACTGCTGGGTCAGTTTGGGATGTACCTGGTGTTCAAATGTGAGTGATGCTCATTCTCATAGGACAGCTAGAAACAGATAGGTCAGCTCCTCCCTTCACCTCTGTTAGATCTCATATCAGGATATCAGACTGATATAGAACAGGATTTTCACAATAGTGGTCCTTGAAGTGAGTGTGATTTAACCTTAAGCTTTGCATATATACATGCTTCCCTGTGTCTACTACTTTTGATACTGCCTATGACCAGCCCTCAAGCAAAACAGGAGCAACTGCTGGCTCTAAGTGAGGATAACAAGGAGGAAGCAGTAAAGCTGAAATGACCAAATCTCTTTAATTAAGGTGACTAAACCCCACATAGAGCAGTTCCTCAGAGCACCAAACCGAAGTGAGAAGGCAACAGGTTATTAAACACAAAAGATGGGAGGAAGCAAAGAGCAATTTGATTTGTGTAGGAGCTTTTATCACTGTATTACCCAAAGTGTTCATCTGTGAGCCCAGCTCACCTGCTGCTGGGGAGCACACGGCCCTGCCTGGATGCAGGGAATGAGGGAGAGGAAACAGGGAATTGAAAGGTACACAGCTGAGACTTAACTTAAGCCAGTGATGGAAAGGGAAGAGGCCTCTTAAGAACAGTATAAATTGTTTATTCTCTGAAGTAAATGGATCAGTAGGATTCCCCCAGCCGGAATGCAAAGCTCTATCTGCTATTATTAGTCCCACGATAAATTAAAACTGAAAAATTAAGAATGTTTGCAGATAATTTGGGACTGGAAGAAGAGTTTTGTAATAAGCTTTGGACATCTAATTAGAGGCTCAAACAAATTCTGTCCAATTGAGCTGTCCAGTTATAAATCTCTTAGAAACATTCCATAAGCTGCTACCCCTGAGTCTGTCTGTCTCCCCAGCCCTACAGGCTGAGCAAGGCTCCGTGCCTTGGTCCATACCTTAGCAAATCTGATCCATAGGGAAAACCCACCTGGAGCCAAAATGCCTCTCAGTGCTCAAAAGCTCTCCATCCCATTGCCTGAGGTGGGTTTTAAGGGTGTGATGTGAGAACTGAGTTGAAATCAGCTTTTTCCACAGCAACTTTGAGAAGGCAGCTTGGGATAAATGGCAGCTAGAGAAGTGGTGACAGGATGGGAGTAATGATACCGGCCTGCTCAGTGCCCACCTTCACTCAGCACCAAGCATTTCTCCTTTGCCTCCATTAAATTTAAGATGTAAATGAAGAAAAATGAACTGTGCTTTCCAGGTTCCTGGAGATGGATGGCATGCATTCAGGCTGGCATTTAGCTATTTCAGTTGTTTACAATGGATGCCTCTTATAAATACTCCATTTCTGATTGAGAAGTCTTTTCTGAAGGTTTGCTTCATTTTTTCACTTCAAAGTCAATCCTTCAAAACCTCCCTGCCATTATTGAGCCTGCAATGGTTTCATCCTAATCCCTCTTACGCTTCTCCATTCTTATCCTTTGCTGAGAAGAAATGATTAAAAAAAGCAAATTCTGACACAGAACTCGGATCCAGTGCTGGAAGATAAGAGGTTCCAAAAGAAAATGATGAATTTCAATTTCAAGCATTGGTTAATATTGCAATTTTCATAGATATTTCCTTTCTATAGATTGAACAAAGTATATTAGCTAAAAGGACTTCCCCTGAAGTGGTGCTGAGTGCTTTTCTAAGGCTCCTCCACTCTCAATTTCCCCCCTTTAAGTATTGTCTTCCTATGGAATTTGACATTGTTGTGACTTAAGTTACATCAAAGCCAGGCCTTGATAATTTCCAGTAGATGAGAAAGCTGCAGGTGGACTTAGTTTGAAGGCTCCAACTTGTGTGTCTTATGAGTGTGTTAAAGATCTGCCTGCTTTTCCAACTAGCGTTCAGACTTCCCATAGCTGCACACACAGCAAGAATGAATGAGGATGCACAAGCGGTCCTGAGCACTTAACTCTGCAAATTCAGCAGGCTTTCAGTGCAATTCTCATCAGGGTGTGTTCGTATTACATGGAAAGATTTGTCCAAGGGTTTGGATGGAACTGTCTGGTCTAAAGCAGTGAACTGACCCAGTGCAATTTGGGTGGGGATGCACTAAGGGAGTTTTGCTTGGTCAGCACCTGCAGCTGGAGGTCCTTTAATCAAAATCATGGAAAATGATGTGAGCAAAGTGAGATGCACTTTAACATACATAGTTTAAAGTAAATCAGATGTAGAAAGGTGCTGCCTGTTTACACTGTGGCCATTTCAATCCATTTTGAAGGTGAAAAAATTGCATCAGTGACAGCGTGCAGCCCCAACACGCAGCCATGAGCTGTGCATGCAGAACAGGACGCACTGATTAACACAAAGTATTGAATATACTGGGAATGCTAACTTAGAATTGGAGGTTCTGGGGTCTCCCAGGGGTTCCCTTCTCCCTCTCTGCATTACCTGCAGGACATGAATGTCTACAGACAGACCTAGTGATGCTGGACTGCTTACATGGTGCTCAACAGAGAAACAGCCACAGGGACAAGCAGAGTCCTCCTTGTTCCTTTTCAGGTGCCTAAACCACTGTCACCTCGCTGGTAACACCACTGGGATCATTTCTATGAGATCATACCCTGCCGCTGCTTTATCTGTGGCTCTGACCATGAAGCCACTTCCATCAAGCCACATTCAGTAGAGCTGAGCCAATGGGGGTTGAATATCAGTGGTCAGGACACCCAGCCTTGCCTATGGAAAATTAAGTTCCAAGTTCCCAAGTCAACAAGGGCTTTATATCTGCTACGTGGAGCTGCTTCAGCAGGAGATATGGGAAGGGACGTACAGCAGGGGCTCCCGTGCCCTGTATCCCAGTGTCCTTCTTGATCAAGATAGCATGTCCCCAGTTGAGATCAAACTTGATCCCAAAGTTATCTTCTCTCAGGCAAAGAGATCAGAATGATCCATTCCCATCATTTGAATGAATCCTAAATGTCTGATTTTTAGGAAGTGCCATAAAAAAAATAGAAAGAAAGGAAAAAAAAAAATAAAATCCTGATGTTAATGAGATCTGAATTGCTGTTTTCAAAGCGTGAAATTGGCAGTGATATCTTAAGCCTGGAAATGATACTCATGTAGCACGAGGAAGCAGAGCCCTGCTCAGCTTGTGAGATGGCGTGTTTCACAGCACGGACACGTTGGTTTTTGTTTTGCACGTAGGACCTCTCTGTTCATTCTGGTGCAACAAGGAACGTGTCCATGTCAGACACCTGTTCTATTGCTGGCTGTTACATCCATTGGTTCTTCATCTCATCAACGCTCTGTTTTCCAGCAACCTTTGGATATTGTTCACTTCCATTTCAGTCACCAGAGAGAAATGCTAATACCCCATGCTTTGGGTGGCGAGGGGAGAAGGAGAGGAAGGAAGTAAGGGAGACCTCTGTGATCTGCTCATTCATTACCCCACGGAGCATGGGAAGTCATCTCTTTACATGATTGACCCGCCTGGATTTGATTACAACACACTGCTAACCTTTTTCAAATCTGGTTGTGTCATACAAGAAAAGGGTTGAAGGCTGTTGCCATGGTATTAAGGTATCTCTTGAGAAAGAAGAAGGGGGAAAAAAAGAGAGAGAGAGAGAGAGAGAGGAAATGATGCGTCTTCACTTCCTAGCCAAGTATAAACAAGAAGCGCACGCACATGTTTCTGTTTTGGATGAGCTTTCAGCTCCTTATCAGGTCTCATCTATCAGCGTGTTTCCTGGGGAAGGGAAAGGGGAATCGCCTGCTCTGCACATCATCACATCAGCTCGGGGGTGGGGAGGGGGAGATGACAATTGCAAAGGGATTGGGGGGGGGGGGAAGAATAAATCAGCCTTGCCACCGTTCATGATTTATTCATGAGACACGTGAGTTTTGCATTTAAATGTGACATTCTCATGATCTCGATATTGTATATGCAAATCTAAAGATTCCTACGACTCCACATGCCCGGCTTAAGTCTTGTCTTGGATCCTCAGTTTCTGTGTGGTGTGTTTAGCCGTCTGTTTATTCTGCAGCTTAGAGGTTGTGTGCAACACCCGACTGCTCTCAATAGCAGAGGTGTGATTTAGATGTCAGACTCCTGTTTTCTTCTTTATTTTGGCAGTGAGGAACCATCTGTAGCTCAGGTAATGGCTCTGTGTTGGGAGGCCTTGTCTTGCCTGAGCTCCCAAAGCACTGCTCTGTGTGGCAAACAGCTCTCACCTGGGATGGCAAGCCAGGATTAAAGCAGAGCATGCACTGTGTAGCTCTGAGCAAAGAGTTCATGCCTTGAGCAGTGCCAATGCCAGTGTTTCCAACATAATGCTGAAGTCATCAGTCAATGAATGATCTTGCTCAGAGGCTTCTAAGATGCTGTTCATACTCTAAAACAAACAAATGCGATTAATACTCCAATGCAGGGCTATGGGCTTCCTGGAGTTGCCTCAAGTTGATGTTCTCATTTGCTTTCTGTGCTCAGGGCCCATAGCAGCTGTGTTCATCCTATTGGATCCACCACTTTAGGGCCATAACTGTTTCCCAAACACCCACATCACTCATCACCCCATTGCAGTGACAGCCAGCGGCTGCTAAAGGGAAGTGGAGGAGAGACAAAGGCTGGACTGAGTGACACCTCCCTGGGGTATTACCTGAGATTTAGGGAGATATGACTGTGGGGAGCTCCTGAAGCTCGATATTCAGCTGATTGCTACTAATTGCTTTCAAGGACTTATTTCTTTTAAACCCACCTGTACGTTTGCTCCCACGGCACCCTATGGCAATGAGCTCCTCAATTTAATTTCCTGTGAGATGGACAACTACTTTCTTATGGATAATTTCATTCAGGTCCCAATGGCTTTTCCATTACAAGAGATAATAAATGGTTGTTCCTGAGCATCTTTCTCCACACTGCTCTTGATTTGGGAGGTCTGTATCAGAACTCCCTCAGCAATTTCTCCTAGCATCCAGAATCCAGCTGTATTTAGCTGCCCTATTAGTTTTTTCCCCTGTAGGAGCAGCTCATAGCTCTGACGATGCATTAAACAGCTCTGTATTTTCCAGTTCTTTAATAGACTTGCAGTCATTGCATTTCTTGCCAAAAAATCACTCCTACCACATCATCTTCCCCATTTATTTGGGCAGCCCTTCCACACTAACATCACAGAAACTTGCATTAAGTTGAAAGAGGGGGAGAAGCAACCAGAAAAGAAGAATAATCCAGATACAATTTAGTGTTTAAATATTGCACGCACCTTTCTTTTCCCATCATTCTCACATCCTCCCCTCCTCTTGTCTTCAGTATCTCGAAAGTCTGATGCTGATACAAGTGCTTGGAGCAGGATAGTCCCCATTAGCCAGACTGGGAGCCCAACCTGACCAGCCAGCATTGAGTGGTCAGTGCCTATAGCCAAACTCGGCAGCATTGCAGCTGAGCACTTCATGGCACAAAGGCCCACAAGCGTAAGAACCCTTATGCAAAAATTAATGTTAGAAACCAGTCTGGGTGAAGCAGTTTTGTTACTGCAATTTCAGTGTATGGAACAGGTTTCTCTGTGCCTTCCAGCTCCCACTGCCCTCACCCGTCATAGCTCTGTTACCGAGCCAAGCACCCTTAAGTGACTTCTGGGGCTTCTTTTCTGCATATAGGGGCAAAAAGAACAAGCAGAGCTGCTGCACTGTGTGAGTGGATTTCACTTTGCAGAGGTCTGCTGCTTCACGTGGAGGGGGGAAGTTTTCTTAGCACAGAATGTGCTGCCTGCACACACTGCATGGCCCCTGTGAATGCAACCCAAAGCTGTGCAGAGCAGAGCTGCTGAAAGTGAAAGCACAGCCAGAATGATCACTGTGCTAAGTCTGGGTTCCTTGTTGTTCACTGTATTACATCATTGTTTTCTTTAGTTGCCCAGTCAGCTGGAGGGGCTTTGTGTGACATCTCAGGACTCCTGCCAGGGGAAAAGCACCTATTTCCGGGTGATGTGGGCTCTGCTCTGCATCATGGGGCTCAGGCTGCCATATCTGGGTGTGATGTGACAGCTCTGGGGCTCACCCAGCCCCAAGCCAAGGGGGCAGGGATTGCAGAGTTTGCTTGCACAAGCTGTTCTGGATGCTTATAAAAACAACAGTAACAAAAGAAAGCGAACAAACAAACAAAACCAACAACACAGCCATCATCGACCAACCACAGGCCATTATGCCTCCAGCACTGCTTCTAAATTGTGTTTTATTAAAAGCATCCTATGTGGCAACTTCTCTCTGTGATAAAGTGCCTGCTCTGCACCCCCTGCCTGGTGTGATGTTGTTGGGCAGTGTGGGATTCCCTTTGTCCCTACCAGTGTGAGCCCTCCTTTCCCTGCTGCATTCATATGCACCATATGTCAGCAGCTGTGGGAAGAGGAGCAAGTGGAAGCTTCAGTGGGGACCGAGTCTGGGGGCATGTCTGTGGCAATGAGCACATGTGTGTGTTGAATGGGAGCCAGTGCTCACTGAAACCTCAACCTGACTACCCTCCATGGGTGTGATGTTCATCATCCATAGCCCAGAAGTCCTCTAGTGTCTCAGAGCAAGCTCTCCTGGAGCAGTCAGGAAATGAGCTGTAGACAGTAGGATTGTTGATTCAGTTTAGCCTGCATGGCCCACACTGATGGCATCTTTCCTGCCATGCTTGGGGACCACGTTTCTGGGTTTTCACAGAGAAAGAGAGGTAAAATGGCAGAAGCTGGGGTGGGGCTGACTGAGAGCTAAAGCAAAAGCAAGGAGGAGAGGCACAGGGGGACAGTTAGGGCAGAAAGGGCATCAGAACAGGGACAGTGGAGAGGGGAGGAAGAACTGGGCAGAGCCTGGAGAGAAAGGAGTGTGGTTAAGGTCTGGGGGTCTCAGTGGGAGGAGTGGGACTGAGAACTGAGCTCTGCAGCTGGAGCAGGCAGACATCATTGGACAGTGAATCTCCCATAAAGCCCAGAGGGTAAAGAGACTTGTGAGCTGTGCTAACCGTGCCAGTGGGTTCTTCAAGAGAAAGAGAGGTGGAGGAGTACCTTGGAAATAGTCACAGTATCTCATTTAATCCCTTTCAAAATAAAGCATTTTCAGTTTTCAAGTTGAAAGGGGGTCTCTGTTTCCTGACTGGTGTAATCATGTGAAGATGCGGAGGGCAGTGAGTCACCTGAAACCTAACTGAGAGTTCTGTTGCAGACAGAAGATGTTTGGGGATTAACCCACGACAACCACCAGCACCTACCCTGCCTGGTACTGCTGGAGCTTCTAGTTCTGCCATTGCAATGAAAATCCATTACCAGTCAGCTCACAGCACACGCCAGCCATCATTAATACTTGTTTCTAAAAAGCTCTCTTTCTGCAATTGGGCAAATAGAATAAATATACAGTAAGTGTAAGCTGGGAGGTATTTTAGCTCTGATTCTTCAAGTTTGGGGCTTTCAGATTGGGGTGTCCGTGAATGTGTTCGTGGGGGGGATTACAGGGAAAATCATGTTTAGGACTTGGTTTCTGAAGGCCAGGCGCTGTCTTCTCCATGGGCTGAGGGAGAATGCAGGAGCTCCTTCCCACTGCCAAAATGTTGGATAGGTTTAGAGAAACAAACCAAATGTTCCAGGTTTGGGAGATGATGTACAAAACAAAAAATCATTGTGGAGTCAGAGATGCCCTCAGAAAGATTAATTTTCTGGGCAGAGGAGGGGAGTGTGGGCTTCACTCCCCGGAATGAACCGGTGAGATGATTCAATTGCATCACTTTCAGAGCCTGAGACATTCATTCAAAGTTTGGTTATAAGAAATGACTCCTTTGCTTTGGGAGGAAGAACATTGAAGAAACTGTTAAAGCTGGTCACAGTCTGTGACATCCTTGAAATCCACAGCAGTGCTTCTTCTCAGCTGTTGCACAGTATGAAGAGATATGAAACCAAATTCATCTCTTGGAGGTGCTCCTGCCAGCGCTGGGTGGGCACTCAGGGTTTGTTTCCTCTGTCATACAGGTGGCACCATCACTGACTGCTCTGAATGCTTTTGCAGCACACAGGGACAGGGTATCACCTAGGCTGCCCTGGGGCTCCTACCGGCTCCTCTTCTCTCTCGGGTGAGATCTATGAAGTCCATCTGTGCACGACAGCGCCTGTATTTACACTCCTGGATGCGGTTCATGTCTTTGCTTACAGTTTGCCTGAGGAAAGCTTACATTTTTTTCTGGAGGAATTATAAACGTGGTGAGATGGAGCTCAATGTGCCGAGGTGGGAGCTGGGCAGGGGCAGCCCAAAGCTCCACAGTGGCTCCAGTGCCACCTCCCCATGTAGAGATGGAGATATGTTACATGGCCATATAACTCTCCTTTGTACCCACATTATCTCCCTTCCCTGGGGTCTGAGTGCCGAGCATCCGCCAGGCTGTGCGTGACAGCAACACACACGGTGCCACTTGGGGCAGAAGAACAACGCGAGTGGATGCGTGAGCGCCCTCAGCTCTTCCCTGCCACATGTGAGAGCGTTTTGTTTGGTTCTGTTTGGGCTTCTGCAGTGTTTTATCCCGTCAGTGACATTAATTACGGAGTAATTGCCTCGGTAGCGTGTAACAACTCTCCTCCTTTTTAAAACAGATCTTCACACAATGGGTAAACTTTGCTGTACGTGAGCTGTGTTTCTTGTGGCAAGAAATAACGCGCAGACAAAATAATGTTTTTCCTGTCAGAAATTCAATGGGCATCCAAAGCAAAGTGACAGGTGGTTAAATAGCTGCATTTAAAGGATGTCAAGAAGATTTTTTGGACAGGTACCAAAACCCAATGCCAGAAAGAAGGCCTAATACCATCTGCTTTGTGAGCTGAGCTGCGATTCCACGTTCGGTTTTAAGCAGTGTGGAATGCCAGATTTCTACCCTCAAGTTGTGGGTCACATCCAGCTCACCTGGGTGGGGGGTGGAACTGAGCCTGACCCGCGTGGCTGAGTGAGCATCTCCTCCAAGCAAACCCATCTCAAAGTAACGAGAAGCTTTCACACTGAATTCTGCACTGCATTACACGCAAATCCAGATGCGATGTGGATTTAATTAATCCACTTTCATTGCATTTTAATGTACACATTTGCATTGTGTTCGTTGGCAGCCGCTTTTATCCATTTGTTCAGCACTTTTATGGCCGAGATGGAACTGCTGAATCCATACATACACTTCCGTGCAGAAATGAGGAGTGAGGCTCTGAATTAAATGGCCCTCAGACGTAAACTGGGGGTGGGACTAAAATGCCAGCAGAGCATTACATAACACTGGGAAAAAAAATGGATACTGGTATTTGAGAACAACAAAAACTGCAGAGTGCTCAATTACTTTAAACATGATTTCTGTAGGCTTTTTTGCTGGTACGTCACAAATTCAGACACAGTGTTAGAAAGAGGGATGGGAGCTGGAGGACGGCTCTGAAACAAAGAGTAGAACCCATCACTGAAGTCCATTTTCCCAGCTTCCAGACCTTTGAAACTCGGATCGTTCAGGTTTAGCCTCATATTTAGAGATACTCACTGTAGAGTTTTCTCTGCTTTGTGAGGAGTTGGTGCAGCTTAAACGGGATTGCTGAGATAATCACCCAGCTCTTTCTGTCGCAGCATTAACGTTAGGCATGAAATCAGAGTTGCCATGTGTGCAGCTCCTCGTTCAGCAGCCCAGCCAAGGCAAGGACCGACCTCCTGGGCCCAGTGAGGAGTCAGCTGCAAGGAGAATGAAGAGAACAGTGTGCCTGTTCGTGGCCATGTTTTAATATCAGGCTTCGTTGTGCTGTGAGCAATGCGCCCAGCTCTGTTTGCTCTTCAGCCCTCCCCTCCTGTCCCTTTGGCTTCCGGTGCTTGGCCCAAGATTGAGGGCTTTGCTCATTTGCTGGTCCTGTTAGGGGCTGCAATGGCTCTGACCCCAGTGTCTTATCCCAATGGGCACCCAAGAGCAGGACAGCACTCAAGCTGAGCCACCCAGAGCCAAGTCCTGGCCACAGATATCCCCGTGGGCACTGTAGGTGGGCTGGGACAGCCCCACAGTTCTTCCCCTGCTGCAATGCTCCTTGCAGTTGAGCTGAGGCTGCAGATAGGGGCTGCCCAAGCAGAACATCAGCAGAGATCAACCGGGGTACAACCCAGGGCAGGAGCACACACAGCACATCCTCCTCCTCCTCCTCCTCCTCCCCACAGGAGGAAGCTCTGCACTGTCAGTCCTGAGGGGACAGGTTCTCTAGCACAGGTCTCACATCACAGGAGGAAAGAAGCTCAGACCAATGAAGGAATGGTGCAGCATTTGGAACCCGTGTGCCTCAAGGTGGTTGGAATGGGGCTGCAAGGGAAGCGGGCTGCATGTGAGGAGCAGTGCTGAGCATTCAGTGACAAAACGCATTAGTTGTTACAGGAATCAACAGAATTAATCCTGCTATGAGTGAAAAAAAGCCAATTCAGCCTTAACTGTAGTGCTGCGAGCAGTGTCTCTAAAATATATGAAAGGGAATGATTATGATAATTAATAAAGATAACAATACAGTAAAACCTTGCTAATTCATACTAATGACTCAAAGGCTGCTTACTAACTACTGAATTCTGCGGATAAACAAGCAAGAATAATGCATCATAAAATACACTTTGTGCCTTTATTTCAACGACTCTCCCTTAGTTTTCATTCTCTGTACTCCTCAATATACAGTCTCTGCTCTTGGGAGAGCTTTACAAAAACGATGGGTCCCAGAATTTGGGATGTCTGTGCGGTATCTGAGAGGAGGGGGAGGGGCAGCCCCTCCTGGGTGCGTGAAAGCACGGGGCAAGCTGTGATACACACCGTTGTGTGTCCCCATCACGCCTCTGGCCCGGGAGCAGCTTCCTGCCCGGATCAGCGCTCCACAGAAACAATACTGAACGGGAAGTCGGTTTTGTGCCCATATCGATCTTTATCCTCAAATCAATGCGAGGCTCAACGCTTGGTTTTCATTTAAACGGGAGCCACGATTTTTACATAAGCACTGATTTCCTGGAGCTGACATTCCCTCGAAACCTCCTCAGCTCGGCGGTGCATTTGCTGAGCTCGGTGCTCCAGCTGCAGAGCGGGGCTGCCCGGATTCGCTCAGGGTGCGAGTTGCACCCGTGTCTCATAGCCACGATGTTTAAAGGCGATTTCCAGCGGCGGTCCGCCGGAAAAGCGACACTTTCGGCTCTGTCCTATCTGCGTGGGCTCACACGGGAGGCTTATGGGCTCCGGGAATGGCACGGCGCTTTGCAGAGCGCTCCGTGCAGGCGCTGCTGTAGCCCTGGGCTGTTCCTCCCCAGGGAGCGGCGGTGGGACGGAGGGCTGTCAGTGCGAAGGGGCGACGTCCGTCCGGCAGCGGGGTCTGCCGAGGTGCGGGATGGGCAGCGCGGGGCCGGTGGGAGAACGAAGCGGGGCTGATGTCAGAGGCTCAGGGTGGATTTTGTGGTGGGAGGGTACGCCGAGAGTTCAGACCTGGCAGGAGCGAGCTCTCGGCTTTGGGGCCATTCCGAGCGGACCGTCGGGACGGACGGCACGGGAGCAGGAGGCGGGACGATGCGAGGAGCGGGCAGCGGGACGCCCGGCCGGGAGGAGGGCAAACCCCGCAGCACCGCCGGCGAGAGGGGATCCGCTCCCCCGGCCCCTCCCTGGTGCGGCAGCCCGGAGCCCTCCGCTCCCGCACCCCGCTCCCCGGGGCCCCGCCGTGAACAAAGCGGCCCCGTTGCGGGGCGGTGCGGAGCGGGGCGGGCCGGGGACCGCCGCCCGCCCCCCCGCCGCCGCCGCCGCCCGCCCTCTCCCCGCCCCCCGCGCCAGAGGCACCGCCGCCGCCGCAGCCGGGTCCATGCCCGCTGGAGCCCCCGCCTGCCGCCGCCCGCAGCCCCGGCATGGACGTTCGGTTTTACCCTTCCGCCCCCACCGCCGTGGGCTCCCTGCCCGGCGCTGACCCCCCCTGCTTGGGGCCGCTGGATTATTATCACTGCAACAAGGTAAGGGGGCGAGGAGCGGGCCGACCCCCCCCCCCCCCCCACCAAATCCTCCTAACCCCGGGCTCGGCTCGTCCCGCAACTTCTCGCCGGGTGGGAGGAAAAGTGCCGGCGGCGGCTGGAGGGGATCGGAAAAGTGGGCGACGGGGCCGCCCGCTTCGCCCCGCACCGCCCCGCATCGGCCCGCGGCCGCCACCCGGAGCGCTGCGGTCGGGCAGAGGCAGCGCCCGGGGCTGCGTGGAGCGCTCGGTTCGGCCGCGTTCGGAGCTGTCGGTTTGTTTTCTTCTTTTCCCTCCGGGAGTGTTTCGCCCGGAGCGGTTTACGTGCGCTTTTTCATTTGTTGTCGTTGTTGGTGGGCACTTTGTCGCCTTGTTTCGCACCCTTCGTTTGCCGGGAGATGCGGGAACGGAGCTGCTTCGGGATGCGGGGATGGGTGCGGGGGTCCGGCGCTGTCTCCCACCCTTGGGGTCCCCCCCCGCCCCGCACCACGCTCGTTGCGCGCATCGCGGTCGGCTCCCGATCCTCCATCCCCGTTCATAGCGGGGAGTGGAATTAGCGGTGCGGGGATATTTGAGAGCGCTGCGGGAGACGTAAGGAACCGCCGAGAGGAGCCGGAGGGAAAGGCGGAGACAGTCGGAGCGCGGGGATAAAGAGTTGTCCGCGCATCGCATCTGTGCGGGATCGCTGCGCTGGAGCACAGAGCTGCGGGACTCAGAGCCCTGCGGAGGGACACCTGAGGGTGGGGGGAGGGCAAAGCCCGATGTTTTGAGCTGGGAAAGTTTAAAAACGGGGACAAAACTGCAGCGGGGCCGCGGCTGGGGGATGGCAGCGGTTCGTCCCGCCGCTGTGGCACTTCGGGGCCGAACTCTTTAGGAGAGGCAGAAGGAAAACTGAGCTGCTCCCGGCTGCGGGGTATTCGGCTCTGTGTGTTGATTGCGTGTATTTAACTGGTTTCTGACGTTTGGGTTATTTGTCTCTATTTGTTAAGTTGTAGTAAACCTAAATAGCCCTCATTTATTTTGAGACGCCCCGTTCTCCAGAAAGGAAACTAATATATTTCTCCTACATCCACGTACTGTTGGTTTCATACGGTTCTCTTATCGCTGCCGCTGTTCCTAAAACGCGAACGATGCTTTTAAAACGCTCTCGAGAACCGACCCCGTTGGAGCTGGGATATGGGCGGCCAAGTGCCGACACCGACGGTCGGGGAGCGCCCCTGGGAGCTGCACCCACCCCAATCCCACTGCCTTTAGGAGCTCCAATTCGCCACGAAGTTCGGAGGTGTGAACGCGGTGCTCCCGTTCTCCGGGCCCACGATGCGGGGCCCTTCCACCCCCGGTACCCCCTGCCCCAGTGTTGGGTCACGCAGCCCTGTGCTGGAGCTCCTCGCTGCCCCGAATCTCTGGGCTGATGCCCGGATTAGCTGTGATCGATCCGCATGAGCCGCCCTATGTGTGCGCTGAGTGGCACCGCGGGGCCGGAGGGAACCGCAGGGCTGGAGCCAGGAGCTGAACTGGGAGAGCTGCGCGTGGGACACCCGGCAGGAGCACCCAAGGTACTGACCACTGCCACCAGATGCTGCTGTTGTCACTGCTACCGTGGATCTTAAGACAACCTGGGCGGGGGGAAGGAAAGGAAGCGATTTACCCTTTTCAGGGTGCTTTTTCTTTTCTGTTTCTTTTTAGTTTCCCCACCTTTTCTGAGTTACCACGTGTCACCACTGGCTTATGTGCAGCGGTGCACGTTTGTCTGCAGGGTGAGGCAGCTGGAAAGAAGGTAGAGGTGAGCTGAGCTGACTTTGTCCCCCCCTGCCCCAGTGTGAGTCCTGCAGTCCTGCAGCTGTGGCATCACCCTGCAGAGTTCCTATGGGCTGAAGGTGCCCAAGGGTGTTCTGAGACCTCATGCCCACTGCTGTGTGTGCAGTCTGAGCACATGTGCACCCTCAGAGCCATGGAAGATGCTGTATGAAACTTCAGAAAGTCCTATTCCAGTTCTAAGCCAAAACATCACTGCCTGAAAGCTTTTCTGCTTGAAAAATCTGCAAAGTGGGGTGAAGTATGGAAGTGTGGGAGTTCTCAGGCTGTACAGCATCCCAAGAGCTGGGTAAAGAGCTCTCATGGGCTCTGCTCCCCACGATGCTCCCAGAGCCCAAGTGATGCTGCAGGTGAGGCTGTCCATGAAGGGGCTTTAACCCACTGCCCTAAGTGCATCTCTTGTCCAGGCTCAGCTCTGGCTCCCAGGGGCTTTTCTGTTTGTTTTCCATCTGGGGATGCGGGGCTGATACATGCAGCCACAGCCCTGAGCATCTCAAAGTGCTTTGTACACCATCTGAACGTGGTGTTCTTGCTGGGAGGTTCCCAATCTGATCCATGCACTACAGCAAGCCACGATCTCTCTTTGCAGCTGCAAAGGTACCTACAGTGAGGCAGAATTTCCATTTTTAAATGGACGAGGGGTGTTTTAAAGGACAGTGAAATGGGGACAGTGTGTTCAACCCAGACCTCCCAAGAGACTCATATTTGCACCCTTTCTTTCTCTACCTGTATTTTTCTTGGAGAGATGCTCACCTGTAGCATGTGCTGAGGCCTGTCCTCAGTGGAGACCTGTGGTGGGAGCTGAGGGTGAGCACCCGGATGGGAGCAGGTTGAGCTCTGTGCTGACTGGGTTTGGTGAGGAGCTGTGGTGCCACCCTGGTGGCGCTGGGCTGCCCAGATCTCCATCACAGGTGACCCACTTGGAGCACCCAGACCTGCTTGAGGTTGTGATGTGTGGGGAGAGGAGGAAAACCCACACTTGGCTGGGCTGCTGCAGGCAGGACCAATGGAATGGGCTTTAGGGTTGCATTCGGTGCTGGGTTCAGCCTGGGGTGCAGAGGCAAATAGAGGAGTGTGCTGCAGCAAGTGTTACCTGTGCCAGAATGTGAGGCTGGTGTCCCAGCATTGAGCTGGGATGGGCAGGGAGGGAACCTCTGCAAATTCAGAGCTCATCTGTGGGGAGATTTGCACTTCTCTTCTGAATTTCAGTGTACATCCTTGGTGACTTCTGGCTTTTTGGTTGGCCAGGCTCAGTTAGCACAGGGCTGGACTAACACTGAGGGCAATGATTGATGGGAGGGAGGGGGGGGACCCAGCCTGCAGACACCAAATCCTTATGGAGAGCACTGCTGTGGCTCTGGGGATGCTCCAGTCCATGGGGGACTCCACAGCATAACACAGGGATGCAGGTGGGGTGAGCCCTTAACCCTGCAGCATTCCTGCAGCACAGCACATTCATGTGCCATCCCATGTCCTTCCAACAGCACCCTGCTGCTCTGCACCTCCACACACACCCTGGGCTTTTTGAGCTGAATAATGGACAAAACCTATTTAGCCGATGCACCATCAATTACGGATAATTAAAGTCCAGTGGTCACGAGATGGACATTAATCTGCACTCTGCTGTCTTCTTCACTGAAGAAGCCTTCAGCAATGGGATCCAAGCTGCTGGCAGGAGCCCGGCTTGATGGATTGAATACATTGCTGCAGAACATTCTGTTTTGTTTTGATTTTGACTGTAAATTGTAAATTGCAGCGATAAACGCAGCCCCTTTCTCACTGTTCTGGAACTGCTTTGCCATTCTGGAAGATAAAATATATTCTTTGCCTTTCTTTTATTCATTTCTAAGCCATCTCTGATGTGATGTCACATAAATCCTTCATTGGGGATGAAGGCTGACTTTTAACATGGGGCCCATTTGGTTCTCATTGGCCAGCAGCTCCTGCTGGGTTGGAAATGTGGGCACTGGGACCCCAACAGGGGCTGTTATTTTTTCCTCTACCTTTACCTTTGTGCTCATCCTGCTTGTTCATCTTTTATTTCTTGACAAAATGAGCTCGAAATGCTTTTACCAGAAGTTGGCTTCTATCTCTCAGTGTAAATGAAGCACATAATTGTGTCTTCCTAACAGCTCTACATTAAAAAACAAAACAAAACAAAAAAAAGAAGTTATTGTGCTGCTAATGTGTTTTCCTTGATGATTTCACACCCAGAGAAGCTGCGTTGTGCCATGTTCCCAATCTCTTCTTTGTTTAATTCTTCATTCCTGAACTCGGGGCAGAGCATCGGGATGGTCCCATCCTTGTTACCATTGACTCCTATATAGACATCTGAGCTCTGATGTTCCACCTTTGTGACCTTCCATACGTTTAACTGTAATTAAAGCTTATTCATGGTGCTGAGCTGCAGCAGAGAAGGGGAATCTCACGACGAAACTTAATGAAACAAGTGCTGTTATACCAAAAGAAGTGACTGGAAGCTGCGCAGAATCACTTTGTTTGCACTTAGAAGGCCAGTATTAAGTATCTTAATCCCACGCATCCCTCCTTGTACCCCCTCTCCCTTCTTCCTATTGTCTCCTTTGATGGTTTGTTCTGATGGATCCCATTGAAAAATGGCACTGGCTCCACCCTTGCCTGCCGGCAGAACCTTTGCATTATGTGGTGGAATCCCTCTCCTCTGCCATAATCTCATGCACAGTCTGTGTGAGCTCCACAGACACATTAAATCCCTTCCTGACGCAGTGTGCAGCTCTGTGGCTGGGCAGCTGTGAGCAAAGTGTTAAAGCAGGGCCCTCTGCTCACAGTGGGTACTCTGAAGGGTGATTTGGAGCCTGTGCACACTGGGGCTGCATGTGATGCTCAGGAACCTTTTGGAGGAAGGGGGATGAGCCAAGGGCTGCATTGCCAGCCTGTGTAAAAGAAAGCTTTATCCATATACACGTATATATTTTCCTGTTGGGTTAACACCCAGCCCCTTGGTCTCGTAATAGAATTTCTCCACATTTCTGGGGTGGTACCTGGTTCCCAGCTCTGTATCAGACTGTGTGGATCCCAGCAGCAGCTCCTTCCCACTGCCCTGGTGACTCAGAGTATCCACTTCCATCTGGATTCACCCACAGGCACCATTCCCTTTCTGTCTGCATGCAGCTCTGCCCCTGCTCTCCCCTTCCCAGCACACCATCCTCTGCCTTTCCTTTTGTTTGTGAGGTGCAGCCCATGCTGTGTGCCTGTGGCCAGAGCCTGAGATAAGGGCTGCTTTGTGGCTCTGCTGTTCATCCTCTACAGGAATTGCCCTTGGCCTCTGTTTCCAGATGCAGTGGCTCATGTTGGAGTATCCCAGGCTTTAGGGCTCAGCTCATCCTGAGCTCTGAGCATCCACTGCTTGAGACCTGGGTCCCTGGACTGGGGCATGCAGAGCCCTCCCAAGGCTCCTCAGAGGCTCCTTTCCTCCAAAGCCATGGGTTTTGAGGGGCACTAGTTAGTGGATATGGCGGTGATGATGGGTTGATGGTTGGGCTAGAAGATCTCTAAGATCTTGGTCTTTTCCAACCTTAATGACTGTGTAATTCTAGGATTCTGCTTTTCTACCCCCAAAGGGTTTCACTGATGGATATTCCCAACAGTTCATTCCCCAGTCTTCCCTTGGGAAGGTGTTGGGCTGTGGGGGGCTGCTGAACTGCTGTAACAGAAGGGTGCTGCTGGGGGTATGGGGTGGGTGATGGCTTGATTCCATGGCAATGTCAATTGCCAATTTAGCATGGAGACAAGCTGGGGCAGACAAAAGAAACCAACCTATGTTGGGACCAAAAGAATGGAGCTGAATGGTGGGTGCAGAAAGCACAGGGTTGTCATCCGAAGAAGGAAAAGCAGAAATGCTGCTGGGAGGAATCTGGGCTCTGCTGCTCCTGGTGGGATCCTGCTCTGTTTGCCAGCATTAAGCCCAGGCAGACGGCTTCTCCCCAATGCGTTATCTTGTCTCTAAATAGCATTCAAAGGAGAAGAAGAATGTGCTGTTAAAAATACTGAACTTAGGGGAATGGCTGGCAGCCTGCGCCGCTGATAAGCATTGTTGATTGAAGATCAAACGGCCCTTGGAAGCAGGAGGAAACCTTCCAGCAGGGCCAAGCCTGCAGCCAGACAGTGAGGTCACTGCCTTCAGCCTGTGGGTGTGGAGGGACCTGTGCTGGAGTTACACTCTGGACTCCTCCAGCCCAGACAGATGTTGGCGACGCGATGCTTTTAAACCTGATAAATCTGTTAAGGCTGAGAATAGCATTTATTAGATGCCAAGAAAGCCAGAGTCATGTTTTCATTATTAAGTGGTAAGGCTTTTTTTGTTGTTGTTGTTTTTCCTTGAGATAAAAAGTCTGCCCAGAGGGCTGCAGGTCACAGAGTGAACCAGAAACCAGGGGCATACGCTCTGTAATTAATTGACAACCTGCACCAAGGTGGCAAGTGAATTGTGGATAGTTGTCTGCTTGCTGTGGCCATGCCAAACTGTACATGTGGGAGATTGAACTGTTTCAGTTCAGTCAGACCGATGCACAGGGTTTTTTGAGAACAGTTTTAAGCAGCTTTTTCTACTGTTGGGCTTCAGAAAGGGGAGAAGTATTATCTATTTATTTATCTATCTATCTATCTATCTATCTATCTATCTATCTATCTATCTATCTATCTGTCTGTCTATTTATCCGCCTACCTATCTACCCATCTATCCATCTACCTATCTCCCTGTCTCCCTATCCATCCATCCATCCATCCATCCATCCATCCATCCATCCATCCATCCATCCATCCATCCATCCATCCACCCACCTACCTGCCTATCTACCCAACTGTCTATCCAGCTGTCTATCTAAATGTATCAGCATCAGCTTCATGCACTTGCAGCCATTGACACAGGGTCGACATGCAGTGACCTTCTGTTGGGAACAGGTAGAAAACCATGGTAGGAGTAACCATATACTACAGATAACGATTTATAGTATGGAAGTGGGGTATCAAACTTACATGAGAGCACAAATCAAACAGATATGTGTTTAAAATCATAAAATGTAGGTTGGAAGCAGCTCTGGAAGTGTATGTAAGAAATCAGCAATGGGACATGCAGCTCCTTGGAAAGCCCATTGCTGTGTTGGGGTTGGTTGGATACAGGGGTTGCATTCCTAAGCATGAGGTTCTGTACACTGTCAAAGTGAGATCACTGCAGAACTGGCAAATCCAAGGTTATCGTGGAAACATTTCTAGCTTGAGCTGTGGTTCATTTTAAGTCCTATGCAGCACTGTCCTCCAGTATGCATGTGAATCCATAAATCCAGTTCCTATTTTTCCCCTCTCTAAGTGAATTATGGGGAAAAGAATTAAGGGGAAAATGTGGATTTAACATCCTCTTGTCTTGTGGAGCTGTCTTACAACGTTGTGAAGCTCAGCTGGAGCTTCTCACTTGCTCCCAAAGCTGGAAATCATGGGCAACAATTTGAAAATGCTAAAATCTTACTTGGAGATGAGTTGAAGATCAAACTCTTGGATCTGAATCTTGTGTCATCGTGTCACAAGAGTGGAGATGGTGCCAGCTGGGAAGGGATCCCTTGCTTGGCAATGATGGTCTCAGGAGCCTGTGGCAGTGTGGCATTAGACAGGGACAGATGAAACTGGTGGCCATCGCTTTGGAGTTGGAGGAGCCGTTAGGGAGATACAGCTTCCTTTGGGTTTTGTGCTTGTTTGGAGACAAATTCAAGGCCAATCATTACTAATGGGGGTACCAGTGGATGGGGAGCTGGATGTGAGGCAGCAGTGTGCCTTCACAGCTCAGGAAGGCAACCAGATCCTGGGCTACATCCAAAGCAGCATGGCCAGCAGGGTGAGGGAGGGGATCTTGCCCCTCTGTTCTGTGCCTTGAGACCTCACTCGGAGCACTGTGTCCAGATGTGGAGTCTTTAGTGAAGGAGAGACATAGACTGGAGCATATCCAGAGGAAGGCCATAAAAATGATCCAAGGGATGGAACAACTCTCCAATGAGAACAGGCTGAGAGAGCTGGGGCTGTGCAGCCTTGAGAGAAGGCTGCGAGGTGACCTTACAGCAGCCTGTTAGTATCTAAAGTGGAACCTAAAGGTGCCTTCCTACTCTAAGGATTCTATAATTCTATGACTTTATAATTCAGCTCCATCCAGGCTGAACGAGCTTAAAAAGCCCAACGCGACGCTTGTGTGGCTGCTCGGGGCTGCCTGGCCGCTGTGATGAGCACATTGGATCCCTGCGAGAGCACTATTGAGCTCCGCAATTAGCAGCCCCGGGGCCGAGGTAGCTCAGCTGGAGCTGCTCAGACCTCACAGCCCGTTGCCCTGCGGGAGCGCATTTTCCTTTTGCTGTGGTTAAAGTGGTGCAGGCTTGACCTGCGTGCCACAACCGAAGCACGGTCCAAAGGGGTGGAGGGAGGTGAGAAAGGGAAAGCTGAATTCCCTGCTCCATAGATTCCCTCTATGGAGGATTCCCCTCTTCATCTCCGTTGCCCAAGCGTTGCTTCTGTTGCGTTGTTATGTTTCCCTTTAGCCTGGGGGCTGCTGTGAGAGGTGTCTCAGTGCTCCGCCGGATGCTTCCTTTCCCTTGCTAATACCGATTGTTCCTGCCAGAAGTCGTTTGGCAGTGTTATGTAAACCTCGAATCACACGCTAACGCCCCGAGCTGGGGCTCCTGCATGTGCGGATGGGACTGGCGCCCGCGTTGCCGTCGGGCACGTCGTGCCACGGGTCGCTTGGCACAGCACCCAGAGCCGGCAGCCCCCGGCCTCGTTATCCACGGCAATCAAAGCCAACGTCACCCTCACAGCTGATAGTTTTAGTGGGAGGCATGAAAGCACGCTGTTAGTTGCTTGGGGCTGGGATGTAAGCTTGTCGCTAAGTGTGGTACCTGCATATCAAAGCTCATTCTTGGCACTGGGGTCTCTGTTGGGTTGGCAGCAGTGTTGGTGTTCACTGTATGTGAGTGGTTTCTCGAGGATCTTTGCATCTCCACCTCTTTTTTTACCCATCACGGTCCCTGTGCTCACTACAATTAGGGCTGGAGCTCCTGAGAACCTTCATGGGGATGCTGTCCCTGCAGGGATGGATGGGATCTCTCCTCCTGTCCCAAATGGTGTGGGACCTCCATTGGAGCACACATGGCTCCCTTGGTTGTTTGCCTGGAAAATGATGCTAGCAGAGACCTTAATGAATTTCTAAGTGCTTCTTAATGTGATTTGGCAGCCAGATTGGACGGAGGGAAGGAGAGAGGGAGGGGGAGAGAGATGGAACTACCATTGCTGCATGCCCAGTCTCCTCCCCACATACTCCACTGTTTGTGAGAGATTAGAGGGAGATTAAATCCCGCAGAACTGGCAGGTGATGCTGATGGATGTTTGGAGGGGATTAGGCTAAATCCATTCCTCCTCCTGATTTAGCTCAAGATTTGAATTCATTGATAAGATTTGCCCAGGTTACATCTCTGAGACCTCCTCTGAGCTGATGACTGTGCGGAGGTGTAAGTGAAAGCAGAACCTGTCTCCAAAGCTGAAAGGCTAATGAATTAACCTTTATAAGGTTGATGAATGCTTAAGATAGCTGTACATCTATTCCTATTGCAGCATTCGATTAATCTGCAGTGCCAAGGAACTGAAGGGTGCTGGGCTGGCTCCTGGCTGGGGGCTGATGCCTGCATCCCACCACAGCATGACCAGAAGTTGTCATGGAGTTGTGTGCCCAATGAAGCCCAATGATAAGTCACAGACAGCTGGGAATACTTTAAGAACACAGTGCTTGGGAATAATTTAGAAATAATGTCACTGAAATTATGCTTTCCTAGAAAGTAGGGAGAAAGAGAGCTTGAAATGAAATATACATTAAACAGAGCCTTCTTGACTTCATTAAGAAGAGGATCTTAAGGGCAGAGATCTGCAGTTTCCTCATCGTGCTGCTGCACAGCCCAGTGTTCGCCAATGAGAATGTTGCTGTGAAGAGCAGAAAGTGAATTCACCATATGGTGGAGGAGAATATTCGATATCTTTGTGTGTGTGTGTGTATGTGGTGATGGTAGTTTGTTTAAAATAGGGTTACCTTTGCATTTGCTTTGTTAGAACAAGAAAAAGAAACACTTGCTGTGACCTCTCCATTAGAGTTCTTAAGCACTTTTTGAGCACTGCTCAGCCTCATTGGGGCTGATGTTGGAGCCAGCAGCCATGAGGATGAGTAGCACAGGTCCATGGGTGGGAAATCTGTGTTTTGGTTTAAAACTCAGTGAGGAAGAGCAGCATCTCACCCCAGCAAAGTGCTTGAAGCATTTCCATCCAGTGCTGTCATTCTCTGGGTGCTGGGATAAGGGAGCCTAGGGTTGGTCAGACCCCTTGGGAGGTACAACCCAACATGACTCACAGTGGGATGCAGGAGGGAAGCTCTCACTGCTGAGGTCCCATTGTCCACAATGGCCTCAATAGCTGTCGGTGGTGCAGGGTGGCTGCCAAACCAGCAGCACATGTGCATGCACAGCCCTGAGCTCAGGAGGCTCCTGTGCACCCAAGTCCAAGAGAGAGCTCAACTCGCTGGAGCTGCAGATGCATGCACAGCAAACCAAGGCCTCAGCAAATTTGGCACAGGTTGGCTTTCCAGCAGTATCCAGTGATGTAATATAGCAAATATTAGGAGAACAACATCTGGTAGCACTGCTGCCTACATGCTCATTGCAAACAATTTGTCAGACCTGTGTAAACGTTCAGTTTAGTAACAATGCTGCGGTAAGAGGATCGTGCAGCCAAGGCCACCTGCTTGCTTCTTTTCCTTTCCCATACAGTAACAAGGACATTTTTAGTCTGGTTTTGTTTTCAATGCAATGAGTAACACTTTGAAAGCAACTGCGAGCACTGAAAAGAGGAGTCAAGCTCTCCTTGTGCAAAGGTGTTGTCCATTTATTTTAAGCATCGCGTTGCGTTTAGCTCATTATCTCTGAACTGTAAACCAGGCGGGGGTGACCTGGATATCCTAGAGGAGGGATCAGTTCCTGGCTGGGAACAGGAGGGTCTCTGAGTGCTGCTGGGGTAGGGCTGGTGTGTGCAGGGCTGGGCTTCCCCTGCTGTGTGAAGTAGTGCCCCTTTGCAGTCCCCTCTTGTTTGCTCCAGCAGGTCTTTGGGATGGGGATGCTGTCAGCATCCCACAGCAACGTTACCCAGAGCCTGAACAGCTCAGCTACAGCTCCAGGCCTACAAGCCATCTTCTCTTTGGCACATCACCTCAATTCCTTTCCTTTCAGAAAACCAGGAGGAAAACATAGTGGAAGAGAATTTCATTCGCTTCCACACTCATCTCCTTGGGGCAACAGAGGGGGGGTAAATAGGAAAGGAGGCTGCTGGAGTGGTCACTGCTGCCTGCATGGCTGAGTCATGCACAAAGTGCAGAGCTGGGTTAAGAGCCATGTTTGCAGTGACCATTGGAACTGCATATATGTCCACTTTTATTTGGGAATAATAGGGTCTATAGAGGTAATTTCTCTGCCCTGGCTGACCCAGAGGGGAGTCCCACCCAGAAGTGGTGCCAGAACCATCCCAGGGCAGTGCCTGGAGCAGCCTGTTATGGCACAGAGCCCTCTCCGACAGCTGGAGGCTTCTGCTGTGAACCAGAAGAGAAGGCAGTTCCAGTTTTTGTGAACTTGATAGATTTGATATGAGCAGAATATATTTAAAGAATTAAATCTGGAGTCCGAGAGATGAGTGATTTTAAGGGCTCTTAGGAGATGATTGCTCATGCCTGACTTTGCATGTTGAAGCTCCGTGCTCACTGGCTAAAACACCTCCTGGCAGTGCTTGTGGGGCTGTCAGGACCCCATTGCCACTCAGGAGGGGTGGGCAGAGAGTTAGGCACAAAAAAACAGTTTGTGTCCTTGGAGATGGGGGACCTCTGGTCCCGGTGCTGCTGTAAGAGGCTCTGGTCCCACCTCTGTGCCTCCCCCTACTCAGCTTTGATGATCATAGAATGGCCTGGATTCCAAAGGAGCACAGTGCTCACCCAGTTCCAACCCCTCTGCTATGTGCAGGGTCACCAACTACCAGACCAGGCTGCCCAGAGCCACATCCAGCCTGGCCTTGAATGCCTGCAGGGATGGGGCATCCACAGCCTCCTTGGGCAACCTGTTCCAGTGCATCACCAGCTTCTGAGTGGAAAACTTCCTCCTCATATCCAACCTAAACCTCCCTTGTCACAATTTCAGATCATTCCCCCCTGTCCTATTGCTGTCCATCCTCACAAACAGCCGTTCCCCCTCCTGATGATGATGACGATGACAGATGCTGCTTTCCACCAAGTCACTTCTGGTGGTGAATTAAACCACAGCTTTTTTTTCCCCTTCTTTTTTTCCCCCAGTATTCAATGCTCTGAGCTAAATTAGAATAGAAACCTTTTCAAACCATTCCTTTAATAAAGTATTTAGTTAATAGACACTGCACAGCTCACAAAGCTTGCAGGAATCTGACACGGGGTATCATAATATTATGATATTTAACAGCAAATCCTACTGCATTATCAACTTACCTCTATAGCATGGAGGAGGCAACAGCTGAGGCATAAAAAACTAATGCTTCAGTATGACAGAGCTAAAATTGAACTTGGCAATTACCGCGTGCGTGATTCACAGCATTGTGAAGTGAAGCTACTATATAAATCAGCTCCAGTAATCATAGGGTTTAAAATTAGTCAGTCACTATTAACTCTGCCAGCGTTAGTGTGTGTTGGGGGATGATGAAAGGGAAAGGTATGGAATATCCGAAGTGCGGGTTTAAAGCAAAGGCACTCCAATGTGCTCCCAGCGGGAGGGTGTGAGGTTCACATAGGAGTAAGGTTTGGGTCCTGTGACAAAGGTCTGTGGAACATTTAATTGCACAGTGCAGTCTGATCTTTCTGAATGCTTAACATCCCTCAGAAAGCACCTTTTCATGTTCCCAAGGTTTTTGCAGTTCACAGAGGGTAAAGCGATGATTGAATTTAATTTTTTCTCCCTTACAGATTATTAGTGTTATTATTATTATTATTATTTCCAGAGCAGCACCATTCAAATTCTGTGCAGAGCTCTTCAATGCCAGGTGTAGAATAAAAGGAATCAGCAGGATCATGTTTTATAAGTGGAGATGGGGAAGTGAAAGGCTGCTCCGAAACGAGCCACCTCTCTGACTGCTGGATTTTGGCATGGGATTGGCTGGGGGGGAAAGCTAGAGAGGAATCGAGTTGTTCTGTGGGATCCTGATGGTGCACGTGTGTTTTGTAGGGGTACAGAGCTGCTGGTGTCCCTGGGTGTGAGCAGGGCCTGGGGGCAGCCCTGCTTTGTGCTGCAGCTCTGTCCCCATTCCTGTAGGTTGCATGGAGTGGTTCAGCTTCATTTTTGCAATAGAGCTGTTTTGGGCTTGGTGATGCATGGCTTGATGGACACACACTCCAAGAGCTTTCCAAAAAGGGTGGAGATGTGCTGCTGCCCTGGTCTGTCTGCAGCCACGTTCCATCCCAGCACTGGTGGCAGTGTCTTCTGCCAGCTCCAGCCAAGCACAGACATTACAGCAAAGCTCCATTCATCCTTTCTTCACTTTACCCCCTTGTGCGCTCTGCTTGTGCAGTGCAATGGATTCAGGCTCATGGCTGGGAGAAGGATGGGTAGGGTTGTCTTTTCTCTCTTTCTCCTTTCCCTCTCTCTTTTTAATGGGGAATAGGAGTGGCGTTTGTCCCCACCATGAGAACTGAAGGCTGTGAAAGTCACTGTGCACGTGGAGCCTATTTGCCATCCAACCATGTCTTGGTGTTTGGATACAGGCTCTGGTATTTGTCTCACCAGCAACAAGGCATTCCAGCATTCCATTATCAGCCAGAGATAACGCTTGCCACGTTCAGGTTAAGGATTTTGAAATATATAATTTCCAATTGTTTGATATGGGATAAATCACCTCCATTCTTTCTGCCCGTAGCTTTAAGGTTCGGGAAGAATTTATCAGTACGTTTAACACTTCCATTGAAACCCTGTTTCTGAGGTTATGGAAATGAGCTACAAATGAAAGTCACAGCTCAAGAAGCAGGAAACATGCCTGTGAGCGAGGAAAAAGCTGTCACTGGCATTGTGAAGAAAGAGAGGTATAAATAGGGCATTGGGTTAGAAAGCAGGAAATCTGCGTGCTGTGGGTTTTACTTGGAATGTCTTCTGGTGACCCCAGATAAGATTGTTAACCCTTGTCTCTGCATATGGTTGTACGTGCTCACTGATGGGTGCTGCTCCTGGCCTTTGGGATTGTGTGACTGTTTGAAAACCCAGCCGCTCCATCAATCATGAGCCTGTGGTTTTTGTGCTTAGAGAGGATCTCTCCACCAAAAAGACTGGATTTCTCAATATTTCCTGCAGAGTACAGCTTAGCCTATCTCTCCATGTGAAGGGCCCGAGCAGGACAAGCATCATTTATATGGTGCCAATGGACTTAGTGCGATTGCTGACCACTTGCACATTTGGTCATGTTTGGGAAGAGCAACTTAGAATCATAGAATGGCTTGAATTGGAAGGAACCCCAGGGGCGATCAGGGTGCTTGTTGGAATGGGAAAACCAAACGTGGAGGTTGTAACCACCAGGCAAGGTGCTGTGCTGCCTTCCCCCTGGGATGCAACCCATGAGAGGTGAAGTCCTCCCTGCTTGGAGCTGTGGGCACAGGAGCATCCCCCACCATCTGATGCTTTGCTTTAGGTGGTGATGCCTTGTACCTGGGGGAACCGCAGGGTTCACCCAGAGAGTGGTGACACACTGGAACAGGCTGCCCAAGGAGGCTGTGGATGCCCCATCCCTGCAGGCATTCAAGGCCAGGCTGGATGTGGCTCTGGGCAGCCTGGGCTGCTGGTTGGTGACCCTGCACACAGCAGGGTGTTGAAATTAGATGATCGTGGTAGTCCTTTGCAACCCAGGCCATTCTGTGATTCAATGAACCCTACAAGCCAGTTGGGACGTGGCCATGGAACAGAACCATCACTGCGGCGTATGATAGCTTAAAAATCACCACTGAGCCAAAAGCAATGCTGTGAGAAGCAGGTCTGGCCTTACTGATGCTTTTGGTTCCCAGGACTGACAGCCCTGGTGTGTGTGTAAGCTGTGGGGTTGGTGTGGGTCTTTAATAACATGACAAGTGAATCTGATAGTTCTGTTACAAGTCAAAAATTTGGCCTACAGAGTTATTTCAGGCTTGCACAGTCTAAAATTGTCCTCACAGCCTGAAATCACATCTCAGACAGAAATAATAACCTCCAGTCTCTCTGATCCCAGCGTGCTCCATAACAAATAAATGGTGCCTTCCCCGAGGTGTCATCCCAGCTGCTTTCCAGGAGTGCAGAAGATGTGGGGATCAGACAATTTCCACACCGCTCAGCTCCATAAATATCAGTCTAAGTAATTTTGTCGAGTACTGCCCACCTGGGCAGGGGGCATTGATGAGCCGCTGCTCTGAATCTTTCAGAGGAAAGCAGGAGTGATTGCCCACACTTCTTTCTCTTTGGTGTCTCTCATCTCGCCTCGCTCTGAATCCTGGTGCTTTCAGCAGGAGGCTCTGAGTGCCAAACCAGCTCAGTGCAGACTCTGACTGCTGCCTTTGACTCGTGATTCCACAAGCTGAGCCTTGCCAAGGAAGGCTTTCACTGCTTGCAACCCCCTTTGCAGAACTCATAATTGCAATTGCTGGGCTCAGAGCAGTCACACCCCCTTCATCAGCAAGCAAAATAAAGCAGAATTTGTCTCGTATCCCTCCGAAGCATGCAAACATGTGCTCTGTGGGCTGTGCTGCAGCGTGGCTCTTCTGCTAGTGCAGGTTGTTTTGTTTCCTGTGGTGTCTGCGTTGCTGCCGAGGCAGTTCCACGAACCTCCTGTTTCTCCCAGGGCTGTTTGCATGGCAGGTGTTTGCTGTGATAAAATATTGACAGGGAGGAGGAAGGAAGGCTCCGTTCTCTGGCTGTCTTGCTCTTTCTCTCTCCCTCTCTCATTATTTTTCAGACTAGAGGTATGAAAAAAAGGCCGCGTTTTGATTGAAAATGAATGGAGGCTAAGATGTAAAACCCTGTGAGCTTATAGAATATGAACCAACTGTGGTTTGGTGCACGGTTGGGTAATTCTGCCTCTGCTGGGTGCTGCCAGGTCTGCTTGATCATGGAAGGAAGTGCAGGGCTGTGTGATGCCCAGGAAACGTGTTTGGCATGGGGCAGCCCCTACATACATGACATACATATATAACAGCTGTGTGCTGGAGGCCTGGATGTCCCTGCAGCCAGGTGAGCACAGCAGTGTCTGTCACTGTGCTGCCCCATTGATGCTATGGGTCTTCAGGGTGCCCCAAAATGCAGCACTGTTCCTTGCTGGCATCATGAAATGGTAAGAGAAGTGGTGAAGATATACTGAAGGGAGGTTTGAGTGGCTGGAGCAAGAAGCCACGTTTCATTTCAGACTCATTCACTTCAGTCTTCATTTCAGACTTGTGTTTTTACAAGGTGATTCTGTATTCAGCAGAGACTATTTAGCACGAGCCCATAAGCTGCAAGTAAGAGTAATTCTCCCCTTGGTGGCCAGTTAAATGTGGATGATGTGACTGCCTGGCTAAGCTGGTATGTGGGCTTTGAGAGTAAATCTTAGAGCAGAAGAGGAGGAAAATCCAAACCTGCAATAGGAAAAATGGGAGTTAAGTATTTTTTTCAATATTGAATTATGGTAACAAGGCGATACTCTTCACCTTTTGCCCTGCTACAAGCACAGAGCTCGTTGAGAAATGGCTTAGCAGCTTTTGCTGATTCACGACAGCAGTATTCTGGTTGCGGTTGGCCTTACAAGAAGACTTGATTCTGCATAGCTTTGCACAGCCCTTAAGAGGCAGCACCATGATGCCAGAGTCATGGGACACGGATTAAAACTGCCTAAGTCCTGTATAAACCTTTGATTCCAGCACCGCCAACAACTGAAGGAGAAATGCCACTTGTTTTCATACTTCTGACACTTGCTTGTGGTTTTTGCCTTGGCCTTCTTCTGGTGAGGATGTGCTCGGGGTGACTCATGACTCATGGCTGGCACTGAACCATGCTTGGGCTGCTGAAAGTGGTGCTGGGCTGAAGCTTCCGCTCCATCTCTGCACCCATCGTGAGTTGCTGGGGCAGCACAGAGCCCACCTCAGTGGTGCAAACACAGCACGGTGTCTTCTCCATCCTGTGCTCCTGTTGGAGGCCAGGTGCACCCCTTCTGCTGTCTCCATTTGCCTTCACTCTTAGGAGATTCTGGCCAGATTCTCATTGGCATCTCATTACAAAGAAACGTATCTACGTGTTATCAGATGAATGGGAGAATGCTTCTGATAAGAATACAAAGTCCTCAGATAAGATTCTCCTGAATTATGGGGCCCGTCTGCAAGCAGCTTATTCTTCAAGGCTTTCAACCACAGCTCTCACAGTACAAAACCGAAAGTCCTTTTGCATCAGAGCAGCAGCAGATGTCAGCTGAAGGACACGCTGCGTTGCAGGCAGTTGTGTGCCAGGAGTGTGGGCCAAGTCTGTAATTGTGAATGAGGCTCCTGTGTGACTGATTCTTCTGTCTGCTCCCAAACTGTGCGCTGCTGCTGCTGCTGTGTTTTGCTGAATGTGTTTGCCTGGAGGCATTGTTTAAGAAGTAGCTTTATGTGCCCAAATCCCAACCTGTTGGATGCTTGCAAGCAGTTTGATTTGGATATTTCGTGCTTTTCTTGTGACTGCTGTGCAGCTGAATAAATGAATGCTCACTTCTTTGAATGCTTGCAAGAAGCAGCTCGGAGCCAACATGCTGCTCTGCATCCTGAGGGCAGTCCTGAACTACACCAGGAGACATGACAGCAGAGTCACTTCCTGGAAAGAAGAAAAGAGTTGCTTTTAATAAAAGTCTTGCGGGGTGCCTTTTGTTTTTTATTCATATTTATTTGTTCAGGTTCCTGCTGCAGCTCACCACTTCTGCAGTCGTTGCTGGCTTCTGCTCAGAGGTGTGTGCTGCTGCACTGAGACCTGTCTCTGGTCAACCCAGCTCCCATTGCTTTGCTTGCAGACTGCTCCTCCTCTGAGCCAGCAGCTGGCTCTGTTTCAGAGCTACCTGTACCTTCCTTCTCTTCCTGGCAGTTGCACATCTGAATTCCTGGCAGCCCTCTGACATGTCCAGGTATTAGCCCTGCTATGTGCCCTGTGCTGTGCTCTGCAGCAGTTTCTGTCCTTTAGGCTGGAGAGGCGTTGCCTGCAGAGGGAAGAGGGGGCTGCTTTCTTTGCAGGGAGCATCCCTCCATCCTGCACCCCCAAAGCACTGGAAGTTGCCTCGTGCAGATTGCTGTCCTGGAGAGCACAACGAGCAGAACTCCAGATCGGATCAGAAGGGGCAGTGAATTTCCAATCAGAGGATCTGAGGGTTTAAAAGACAATTATTTATCTTTTGTATACCTCTCTGTATGGCACGTGGCTCAGGACCAGCATTTGGGTGGAAAGTCCTTTGGTTTAGGCCTTTCCATGTGGCACAAGGATTTTTGGCAGGGATGCTGTTAATTTAGCAAGCCTTTCACGGGACTGCAGCCCTGCGATCAGTATCAATGTGACTTCATCCCCTCAGGCTGGCAGAGCAGCATCCACACTGGGGGGTGTTAGCAGAGGTAATGCATCCGTTTCCAAGAGGTGATGAAGAAACTGAGGAACCAACCTGGCAAGCGTGAGGGCTCTGGCACTTTGGGTTTTGTTTCAGGTGAGCTGGTGGCACGAGCCAGTCGGGTGGGTGAAGTGAGCTGGGCTGTATCTTGGTTAGCAAAGCTTACAAAGAGCAAACACATTGCTTATTTATGCAGCCCAGATCCTGGTGTGTGACGGGGTGCCGCACAAAAGCTAAGCTGACAGTAATTAGAACAGATCCCCGCTCAGTGACCCAGAGAAAAGTGAGCACTCGGGGAGATAATCATGGGTGAGAGAGGCAACACTAACCAGAAAATGGTGACTGTTACAATTTGAATGAGAAAATAAGCTCTTAAAGCAAGCTGGCTCCTGGAAATCCCATTAGCGCTGACAAATACCCAGCTCCGGGCTTCTGAAAACACTGTGGTGAACATCTGCTCAGGTAAATAAAGAATCCAGTTTCTGTTTGAAGGTGCTGCAGGCTCCTCTGCTGGAGGTGGGTCTGTAATATCAGCTGCCTGTTGGAATGGCTCGCTGTCGTCTTAGTGTTTGAATCATGATGCTCTGTGTGGTCAGGGCAGCACCTGCAGCCATGCTGAGCCCATGGCAAGGCATTAAGGCTGGTGCATTGCCAAGGGCTTGGAGCCCTCTAAAAAGAGCAAAGTTTGGTAAATTCAAGTCTGTGCTTGCTGCTGGATCCAGTGATTTCTGACCAGGTTTGAAACCTGAGTGAATGTTGGTCCTCTGATGTTTCTTGGGATGGTTTTGAACTCATTTGTTGGTTTTTAATTAGGATGTTCAGCTCATGAGATGATCTCGGAGACTCTGCTCTGATTGTGGAGGAGCTGACTCCATTCAACACTGTGTTGTAGGCACCCAGCACAAATAATTTATAGCTGTAAAAATAGCTCTGAGAAGGAGCGTGGAAGGTCGGGCTGCCTTTGGGTCTGCCAGTCCTGGCATCTGGTTGGCTCCAAGGATAACTGGATCTGTGTGCTGGAGACTGGGCTTCTTTAGGTGTGGATGAGTGCTCGTTTGTGTCTGGAGCCTTGCATCTTGCATCCATGGTTTAGTACACCTCTGTGGGAGCTATAAAGGATAAAGCTTGGCAGTGCTATGGCTGAAAATGATGACAATTTGGTCTCAGTGGCTTCCTTGTCTGGAGAACAAAGCTGTGGAATGAGTGGAGAGGCATTGCCTGACTGCAGGAGAAGATGGCGGATTGGTACAAGCGAATGGGAAGGACATCACTTAAGGCTGAGTGGGATGCTCCTCCTGGGCTTAATTCATCTATGAGACCATTGACGAGTAAAGGAAAACAGCATCATGCTGGAAGCACAGCATTTTTTGTCCCCGCACGGGCAGCTTTTGTCCCCACAATGTTTATGATTCCTGTGGGAGAGGACGGTTCCACGTCTCGGCTGACACTTCTCCCAGCAGCTGGAACAGGTTGGACTGGGGCAGGGAAATGAAGCCAGGCATCAGAAGCCATGTCATCAAGTTGAAAAGGACTGCAGTGGAAAGATACAACTTGGGCTGCGTTTTTGGGACCCGCCACCATCCCTTTGCAGGCTCCTGATACCCTCCAAGGGCAATTTCTGCCTGTGACAAGATTCCAAGGCTTCTCCTTTGGTTCTAGCTGCTGCCCAAAGGCTGTGGGTGCAGGGGACAGCTCTGCAAGCTGGGAGAGCTGGAAGAGATCCTGTTACTCTTCTCTGGTTTTATATTAGCCAACAGGATTTGTTGCTGCTGTTGGTTGTTTTCTTTTTAATTAACACACGTGGCGAGCAAAGCATGTTGGCGAGTCCCTCATGCCCGTGCTGGCTGTCTGACAGCCCTCTGTTCTGGCTCGTTTTTGGTGTCATCAATCACAAGTCCCGTGACAACAGCCTGCTGGTGCCCTGCCTGCTCCGCGGGGCTCATCGAGTGACCTATTAGTGCTTCCAGTTAATTCTGGTGACATATTTATAGCGCGGAGATCTACAGCGCCGATTTCCTACAGGACACATGGTGGTTTGACATCAGATTAAGTTATAGAGTAGCCTTTCCTGGCTGGATCAATGAGTAGAGTCAAATGGAGCCCTGTCAACACGCAGATGAAGAGGATTAGATTTAAATTGGCAAATGTCACCGATGGCTGCTTTTCCCACCAAGGGAAGAGCTGGCTGGGTAAAAAAATTCCATCATTAATAATTGAAGTTTATAGAGGGGAAAAAATGAGCGTATCATATATTGCTCCTGCAGATAACAGGGCCCCCATCCCGCTGGTAGTTCTGTATGGCAGATGAGTGCTAAGAAATTACCTTGATTACAACCGGGTTTCTGAATCTGTTACGAATCTTCTGCCATCAGGGAACATTTTAACAAATGCTCTTTTGTACCAGTGCTGAAAATGCTGTTGGCAGCCCGAAAACATCTGCAGAAAAAAAAAATAGGGACAAAATAACTGGGAATGAGAGCGGGGACGATTTGTGGTAATGAGGAGTGATATAAATTGTGGTGTGGAGTTGGTACAGCAGGGGGATGGGGATGGGGGCAGCTGGTCTCCATGTGGTGGGGGTGTCAGGGGCACATGAGGGTGTTGAGCTTTGGTGCTCAAAGAGGCTGGCATGCGCCTGTCTTAGCAAAATACCAATGGAAGCAATTGGAAAGCAGCTTTATAAAGCTAGTTGCAATGGGAAAAAAATGCTCGAGTAAGTTATCTGTACTTCTGTTTTGCAATTTTAGCAAAGGGTCCCAGTGGTAACCATTATCCCATCACGTGTCCATCAGGCATTTTGGTCACCTGTTGCTGCTGCTGCTCTTTGCACTGCTGGCTCCAGGCTGCAGAGCACCGCGACCTCTAGTGCTCTGCACTTCTGTGCTCACACCATATCTCACAGCCCAGAGCCTCAGTCCCAGCAAGTATTCAAATAAAGGCAGCACGTGTAAATCAAGCAGGAAATAATACATGAAAAAAAAATGCAAGCGTGCATTCCTAATTAACTACATTTGCAACACGAGTTAAAGGGCGCGTGATTTATCACCCGCCAGCAAAAGTATTGGTTATAGCTTGTGCTTTCAATGCTGTGCAGTTAAAGGGCACCAAACTTATTGCTCAACACCATTCATGCCACTTAGAGCCTTTGCAGGCAGGGTGGCTCTTTGTGGTGTAGAGCTGTGTGGCTGAAGTTGACCAAAACTGCTATGCATCCTGCTGTTGTAGATTTGTGGTTCACAGCCTTTGCCTCATCAATTGGTTTGTAATGGTGTTTGGGTGCTGGCAGTGCTGGGTGGCTGCTGGTCTGATGTAACAATGATTGTGGGTGTGCAGTTGATTGAAATCTACTGGGTTTTTTTTGTGCCTGAAGTGTTAAGTGGGGGAGCTGTGATCAGGCTCTGGGATTTTTTTGTGATTATCTTCTGATTTTAGGTGCTTTGGTTGTGTGTGTTGGCCTGAGTGGAGCTTACGCTTTCATTATGGAATCTGGGTAGAATTACTGCCAGTAGAAAGATGAGCATCCTGGCATGAGCCATGTATTGCAGTGTAGAGATGTACAATGTAGAACTTTGAAACCCATTGAGTTTTATACAGAAATTTCAGTGCAATTTTACCACAGTCAGTTCTACCCAGGTACCTCAGTGGGCCAGGTGCTGATTTCCAAAGGGCCCATGTAGGAATCTGTGAGAGCAGAGCCATCGTTGTACGTGGGAGGATTGGCCAGACTATCTATAGAACTGAGGCTGTCACCCCGTATGTTTGTATTTTTGCTTTTCTCTTGTGATCAGGTGGACTTGAGGTAAGTTTTGTGCCTTATATACTTTCCTCGAGCAGTGGATGATTTCTGAGAAAACATTGAGTTTCTGCTTTCTGGTGAGCCCAGGCTGGAGCAGTGCGGCAAGAAGGCTGGGCCAAGATGAGTCCTTCTCAACCCTTGTCACCTCCAATGGCCACGGAGCAGGCAGCCCATGGCCCTGCTGGGCACAGTAAATGTGTATCAGTTGTGCTGGGGTCATCTTAACCCAAGCGTACCATTGCTAGTGAAGGTAGCGGGGGTTTATTGTGCGTGTATGGAGTAATATGGGCTGAAAACCCATACTACAAGTATTTGTGTGCTGTCATCGCTGCTGGCTGCATCAGCTACAGGATTGGTAAGAAAGCTCTACGGACCACAAAAACCTCATTACATAATGTCTGGAAATGCAAGTCATACATGAATTCAAGTGAGAGATGCAGTAAATTGCGAGACTCCTGAGGATGGAGACAACTTTCTTTTAAGCGTGTGTTAATTACCCAGCTCGAAAAGATCTTCAAACCCAATGCTGAGCAGCGATCGGTACTGACTGGAAATGCTGGTTGCTGAAGATGATGCTTTAAATGAATCAGTTCCAAGATGAGGCCTCCAAAAAACCCACTGGGGGTGTACAGTGACCTGGGCTGGTGGGAAACCCTGAGCTGCTCCTTACCCTGCTGGTCCCCATCCTCAGCATCCCATGAGGGCAGGGAGCACAGAGCTTGCCTATGGCATCCCACTCTTCTCCTGGGCTCTCTGCTGCAATCCCAGCCTCTTATTTCTACCTCTGTCATTGGGTCGGTAGTTCTGATTATCCCCCAGACCCCATGCACACATCATGGTTTTGTTGCTCTATGATTTTCCTGAAGTTTCTTGTCTTCCTCCTCCCATTTCCCTGTGTTCTTCTCCTTAGTGCTGTGCATATCCGGGCAGTTCCAGCACCCAGATTTCCTTCTAGCAAGGCAAATATTTCATAAGATTTCTGTCCTCTCTATTCCTTTCACATGGCCAGGGTCTCAGAGGGGATGCAAGAATGAAGCACGGGCAATTCAACAGCATTTTGCTTCTGCCTCCACTGAGGGGCTGAAAGAATGAAGGTAACACATTTATCTGACAGTGAATATTTCGTGTACCCATGTAATCTGTTGATGGGGAAATTAAATCGCTTTCTTCTCCCCTGTCTGTGCCATTGATCTTGGAGTCATTAGTGAACATACAAGTCATCGCTGTGACATGTCCCCTGCCTTGAACAACCATCACAGAGGGGAGCAGGCATCCATAGATGCTCTTATTTGTGTGAGGCTGGGGCTGGGCAGTGGTGTGGGAGTGGGGCTAAAGGGGGGTCAGTGTGTGCACACACACATGTGTAAACACATGCACATCAATAGATCGGGGTGTACAAACTGTGTCTGCGTCTTTGTGTCCATATGTATAACAACTCCTGCAGTACTTTAGCTTTGGTCAGCTTTACGCGCTGGGTTTTCTGTTTGTACGCATGCATTTACACTCTGGGTGAAAATGAAACTTTGAGAAAGTCCATTGGAAGGCTTAAGCAATGATTTATCTGAACATTTACTCTATAGGCACAGTTTGAAACAGCCTTGTATTTATAGGTAGAAGCAATAAATTGTTTTCCCCATCAACCATCTGTCTGTGCATTTCCTGCTGCCCCATCTGAGCACACCTGTGCTGTAGGGTTGCTGCCCTGCTCCACTCTGCACCGCTCCACCCATCCCTTTTATGTGTAGGGGTTCCTGTTAGTTTTGATTGCAGCCTGCCCCCAGCTGGGGGTGGGGGCAGGAAGGTTGTGCCTTGGGAATCAACTCTGCTATGCAAACCTATGCTAGATGTGGGGCAGGCACAAGCTACCAGCTGAGAGGAGTGTGGGTTTGAGGGCAAAGCTCCCAGCTTTGTTATGCATGGTGGCATGCAGCCAGGACACCGCGGGCACTGTGTCACCATAGGCACCATGCCACTGTCCCCAGCCCAGGGCTGGCACCTGCCTCTGAGCTCTCAGCTTCCAGGGGAGCTTCTGTGCTGCTGCAGCTGTTATTTAAACCCTCTCCCAGTGCATCCTGGCTGGGAGCAGGTCCCTGAGAAGCCATGCTCTGCTCTTTTGGGCTGATGGGAAGAGTCCTGGCCAGTTGGATTTTGTGAGCCCACCGTGCAGGGTAATGCCCCATAGAGGAGAATGGATAAAGCAAAGGAGATGCCTGGGTCTAGTGTTAAATATGGAGGTTGGTGGCCCTGCCTTTGGTAGGGGGGTTGGAAATTGATGATCCTTGAGGTTCCTACCAACCCAGGCCATTCTATGATTCTGTGATAAGACAAAATAACACAGCACACAGAGGACCTTCCACCTGCTTTTCCATTGTTTTATTGTTCTTAATTGCTGTACTGCTTCCCAAAAACCATGGGTTGCAAACTGCCCTGCTCATCAGCTTTCTTATGCGTCTTTCTCTGTGCTTACTGTAACTTGGGTTCGCTTTTCTGTCTCATTAATTATTGTTTTGTCATGTTAAGAGTCTGGGGAGGAAAATATTAATCACAGGTTTAGCTGAGTGCTGTTTCAGTAAGTAAAATCATAAATGAATTGCAGGCGGGAAGCTCAGCTGTGGGGATGTTCAGCTCCATCCCACAGCCAGCTCTGGGGACATGGCAGGGGCTGGACAGTACATGCCTTCATAGGATCCCCCACTTCTCTATAAGCAAAGACAATGTGCACTGGGAGGATCCCATTGCAAAGCTCCCCTGGCCCTGTGCCCAACCATAGGGAGACTGGGGCAGTGGGGAGAGAAGAGCACAAGCTCATTGCTCCATCCCTGCTCCATCCTGCAGCCAGCTCCTTTTGTAGATCAAATCCAAATTTGCTCTGTCAAGGGGAGAGAACCCAAGGAGAACCCCATCAATGGCAGCATGCTGTCCCCGAGCTTATTCCCTCTGTCCTAAAGCCATTGAGGGGCTGCATAGCTGTGCATGGAGTATGTGAAGCTGGGCCACCAAAGGTGTTTATTTCAGGAGCTCAATTCTGGAGCCCCTGACCCCAGGCAAAAATAAACACGGCCTAACTGCTCCTGCCCGGGGTTATTTCTGGCAGCCCCACCAAGTAACTGAATTTCAGAGGTCTGTGAGTGTGTGTGTGTGTGTGTGTGTACAAAACAGCAGATCTCAGCAAGATAATCAATTATATGCAAGAGGAAACCAGAACTTTTTCCATTGGTTTTATCAGATATTGTGGTCCGTCGAGGCAATTCAAAGCAGCTCAGAACCCTATTACGTTCATTCTTGCCATAATCACTCCATCTCTGTTTACCATATTCAGTTAAAGTGGCTTGTTTGCTACATCCGCTCTGCTGCCAAAATAACCTCATTTACTCCTGCAAACGGCTTCTGTTGCTGCTGCTGTAGCGCTCCTGCATTGCAAATACATCCTTGGCTGCAGCGCTGAGGTTTGGATATATTGTTCTTTGAATCCTGCCGTGGAGTTTGATTGGTTGGCATTTTCATTCACTTTCAAGCAGCGTTTGAATGGCGAGGCTTTTTTGGAACACGGGCTTCGCTTTCACCTGCTGCAGAGCTGAGCAGTCCTTGGCTGGGGGCTGCTTTGGCCGCGTGCTGCTGCTGCTTCTCGTTCCTGTGGTTGCTGTTGCGTGTTTTGTCTTCAAACACAAAAGTCTGTTTAAGAAAAAAAATAATAATAACCACTTAATGGAGATTTGGTCCCAGAGTTGTCCGGAAGCTGTGAGGCTGTGGCACTGTGCACGCAAAGGTTTTGTCTGGATGGTGTGAAGGTGTCAGCAGGCACAAGCAGCCGCCCTGAGCTTTGTGGTGCTGCTGTTCAGCTTGCTTTCTCCTGCATGAAGCTCTGCTGCAAGTGATGAGGGGGAAGCTGGAGGTATCACTGTGAGGAGGGGAGGCTGGCACACAGCTTGTCCTTGTTACAGGATGGTGTTTGTGCTTTGAGTTACTCCATCAGTGATGGATGGTGGTCCAAAACCAAAGAGTCATGCAGTGCACCGTCAGTCCAGTTTTGTGCATTGTCGGTGCAACCACAGTCACTGTGTGATGGCTAAAACACCATATGTCCAGGTCCCAATGTTGGAGAAGCCTGGAGATGGGTTGTTTCTTGCTGACAATGTCCCTTTGCTGGAGCCAGCTCCATGCACAGCCCTCCCCTGGGTTCTATGGGCTTTTGGGCATATGGAGCTGATGGACATGTGGAGCTGCTGCTGTAATTCATCATCACTGGGGGCACAGACACCAGCTTAATGCACCAGGCATTAAGCATCTCTGTATTTTCCAGCTCTCCAATAGCCTTGCTGTCATTGCCTTTCTCGCCACTGAATCCCTCCTGACATGGTATCTTCCCCAGTTAGTTCCCCAGAAAGGCTCGAAGCTCAGGGGACAGCTATGGAAATACAGCCCCCAGCACCAAGGGCTGCTGGCTCAGCATGGGACAAAAGCTCTGAAACAAACTCTCAGTAAAACACTGTGGGTTTCAGGGTGGAAAGTGGAGTGAAATTTCTCACTGGTATAAACCTAAAGCCCAAGGTGATTTTTTCCCCTTTTTCTTTCCTATGAGCATTGCCATCTGCTTTGGGATCTATATGTATTTTTTCAGCCGGGCACACTGTTAAATTCTGTTCTCAGTGATGAAAGCCTTCATTGGTTTCATTATGAATTGCACCTCTAACCCAGCCCTGAGCAGAGCTGTGGCTGCATTACAAAACCAACCACACAAAACCAAATTCCAGGTCACCAGTTTGTCAGCAGAGGGTTTCTAATTCAGCACTGCAAGGCATCTCACCATGAACAAGAATGGTTATCCCCACTGCACACCTGGGAAAGTGATGTTGCACCTGCAGTTCTGCATCCAGCTCCGGGGTCCCCATCCCAAGAAGGACATGGAGCTGTTGGAGTGGGTCCACAGGAGAGCTAAAGGATGCTCAGAGGGCTGGAGCAGCTCTGCTATGGAGTCAGGCTGAGGGAGCTGGGGGTGCTCAGCCTGGAGAAGGGAAGGATCTGGGAAACCTCAGTGCAACCTTCCAGTGTTCCGCTGCCCTGTAGCCTGGTTTCCCAGTTTCTCCCTATTTCCCATCCCTTTTCTCTAAGAAGGGGTGAGCAGAGCTGAGTTCGGTACCTGGAACAATCGTGTGCTGACAGTTTGGATAACAGCATTACAGTATTTTCTCTGTTATTTTCTGGCCTGTTATTTTTGCACTCTATCATTTTACTATCGCCGCGCTTTCAGTAGAGGTTCGCGCAGGGTGCCTGACGCAATAGTTGGACTTATCACTTAATGTTGAGTTAATTTAAAACCTGCTGAAGACTGGAAGGGTTTCAGGCAGCTCCTTCCTGTGTACATTTGACAGCTTTGGGTTTCTCCTTCTCGCTGCTGTTCTGCTTGCTGTGGTGACTCTGCAATTCCCAGGACTTCCTCGTTTGTAATTAACCTACATAACGTTCTTTTCATCTGCAAACTTTGTTTTGCCGTACAGCCTGGTTTCCAGGTCATTAATAAAGATATTAAGCAACAGGAGACCTGGTTAAATACTTGTGTTGGTGTGTTAATTATTGCTGCCTTGAAAAACAAGTGACGTGCTTAGTTTTACCTCTTTGGCTCTCATCAGCATTGGGTCACATACAGCATCGCATATAAACTCCAGTTTGGTTAGAGCAAAGCCCCACTTGTTTGCTGGGGCAGCTGGATTGACCTCCTAGATCTTGTCCTGCTGGGATGCTTGGGGTGGGAATTCAGCCCAGAAGCTGCCCCTGTCTCTGAGCCCTGGGTAATGTTGAGAAATGTACTTGGGTTTGTCATGGGGCTGGAGGAGGTCAATGGGGCAGCACCTCGCAGGCTGCTCTGAGACTCAGAGGTGTGTGGAGGGGAAAGATGCTGCTAAGTGCAGCGCTGGTTTTCTGTGCTGTAGACTATTCCCATGCCAGCTGTAACCCCAGCCCCACTGAGCAGCAAAGGTGAACTCAATTTGCACATCAGGTGTTTGCTCGGAGCTGTTTGTGTTGGCAATCACAGCATCCTTCCCATCTGACCAGGCTGTGTGTTGTTCACACTGTGACTTGTGACAATTTATATATGTGTTTTAAGAGCAACAACAACACTGTTTTTCAAGAGACAAAAACTGGGACCTTTCACCTGTTTGGGACATTCAATGTGTTTTGTTTAAAGGACCCAAACTTGTTTTCCTTTCCAATGAGCACGCGAGTGCCTGGTCCCACTTACCAACTAGAGGAGGTGATGAATTCTTCTGGTTTTGTAGCCAACAGTGTTACACGGTGGGATGTCACACAGGCTCCCTGCAGCCTGCTGGGGCTGCATTATCTGGCACAATGGAGCCTGTAATTAGGAGGTGGGGAAGGTGCTGTACATGCAGCTCTAGGGGATTGCAGGAGAACGGAAGGAAATGAGAGATGATGGCCTGGCAGCACTAATTGAGCGTTTTCACCTTTCCAGGGTGCTTAAATCTCTGTATGATGTAAACCCTGGGAAAGTATTTCCTGGAAGTGCTGGTGGTTATCTCATGCACCCTGTGGCTGGTGCAGTGCTTTGTGCTGGCACAGAACAAGGAGGGTCCAGAACAAGGATGTTTCTTTCTCTTAACAGTTGTGAATAACATGGAAGTGGAAACATATCACTTCTTTTGTAGAGGTGCAGCTGGAATAGGCCCACTGTGTGGCTTGAAGGAATCTCCATGAGGTTCACATAGGGGCACTGTGCTGGGCTGGACCAGCAGTCAGAATGCAGAGGACACAGCCCAGGAATAACAGTGAGAGCAGAGCTCCTTAATTACTCCCTCAACCCTCCATTTAGCAGTCAGTGCCTGCACTCCCTGGGCTCCCCACCCCATGACAAACCCATTTTTGACTGTTTCTCTGAGTAAAAAGGGGCAGCAAGACCACAAACCCTGTGGGATTTGGGGGTGAGGGCTGTGTGAGGAGAGGCAAAGATGGGAGCGTGGCTTTTACGTTTTCCCTTCGTCAGCACAAGTTTAATGTTGAACAGGGCAGGCGTTCTCCTGCCAGAAAGAGCCGAGCAAGACCTTATTTGTGAATATATGAATAGCGAGTTTGTAAATACTGCCTCTGAAGTTATGAATGATCTGACACCGACTGGCTGAAACTCTGTAATTTTATTGTGTGAGATTTAGTAGGTCAGCCATATACATGCCAAGTCAAAATGACCTAGAAAGCCTTTCTAGGACAAACTACTGCTTGAAAAGTTGTCTTTTTTGAGGGCAAGGCCATAACATTTCATGCTTACTCTGGCACATTTTCCTTCTAATAGTGCGACGTGAGTCTGTGGGACGAAGGAAATTCATCATCTCCTACACTGAGGAGAGAAAGAAATGGCAACAAAGGAGGTTACTAATCTCTTAACATAACTGGCCCTTTCCTGGTCATCTCTCTTCTCCAGAGATGGTTCATTGGATGCCTCATGGGCAGGATTTAGGCTACTTTTGTGTTTCCATCTAAAACCTGCCAAGGAACTCCTGGGTCCAGCAGCATCCAGCACCTCCCACCTTCCTTTGGAGCCCTAATCATTAACTGACCTGAAATTATTCATCAAAATGATGTTTTTCCTCCTCTACAGAGGTTTGGGGAAGGTTGGTTGGTGAGGTCTGTGCAGAAGGTTCCCTCTGCCCATCAGGAAGCAGTGCTGTGCTGTGTGGGTGCCCATTGCTTCCACAGAGAGGTGTTGGGTGTCCTCCTTGGAGATCCCAAAAGCCACCAGGTCATGATGCTGTGCAGCACTGCTGGGTGGCCCTGCTGGGGCAGGATGGGACCAGCAGGACCCAGAGTGCCTCCAACCTCAACCAACCTGGGATTCAGCAAGGGGTGACCATGCCCAGTGTCCCATCCCATCCCATGCCCCCACCCTTGTTCCAACCCTCTGTGGTGGCTCCCAGCACTGGAACCAGCAGTGTTCCCAAAGGACCAGCTCACCCCATGCACCCTGGGCTGCAGGTTGGTCGTTGAGTCCAACCATGACCCACTTGAGAGCAGCTTTTGCCATCCCCAGCAAGTGTGCAGCTCAGAGGCTGCGGTGCCTTCTGAACAATTACAGCTCACAGCAGTCCAAATGAAAATGTTTGTTGAAAACAACATGTGCATAATTAAGGCTTAATGAGCCCTTGTCTGTTTGGAATCTGCAATTAGATTTATAATAGAAAATACTAGCAAATGCCAAATAGCTTTAAAAGAAGCCAAGATAAAAGATAATTTTGCTGCAAATCTATAGTAATACTGTAATTTAATGAGCTGGAAGTGGTGCAGAGAAAGACTGTAAAAGCTTTGGACAAGTTTGTATTGTGCGTGTTTATCTTATCCGCCCATTCTCCTATCTCTAAAGCTGTCAGTCTGCTTTTAACTGCTTGGAGAAAGGCAGGACTTTGCTCAAATTGGGAAGACTCCCTTTGTTTATTTTTTATTTAAGCCATTAATTAGTTGGGCAAAGCTGCTTTTTCTTTTTCTCATTAACGTGCTTTAAACTTTTTTGTTAGGGTTAATAATAGTAATAATAATAATAGTTGTAATAATAGTAATGATAACTCAAGTCAATTACTTCCAGCGAGGCAGGCGCAGAATAATAATGAGAGGTGCCTCTTTCTCATTAGTTGCCTTAATTTCCGTGAGCTTCCAACACAGGGGATTGTCAGTGCTCAGGTGCACGTTATAACAAGTGAACGTGGATTGCCTTCCTTGTTCTAATGAAAACGTTACACAGCAATACAACTCGTGGGGAAGATTAAGAGGCTGAATGGAGAGGTGTCCAACAAAAAGAGCTGAAATGAGAAATGCTTGAGAGAGGTGCTTTGGGTTTTCATTAATAATGGGAGTTGGTGGGTCGTGTTAGAACTGCTCCTTGCACTGAGCTCCGTGTGGAATTGCTCTTCCTCGAGGTTGGGGTTTTAAGGCTTTGGGGGTGTTTTCCCCAATGATGTGCTTGGGGAGCTTTGGTGGTGCTGTCCAAAGTTCAAGAGCCATGCACACGAGGCACTAAGGAACATGAGTTGATGGGCATAGTGGCAGTAAGTGGATGGTTGGATGAGATAGATGTAGAGGTCTTTACCAACCTTAATGACCCTGTGACTGTGACTGTGTGGCTTGCTGCCTCCATCTGCTTGATCCCACAGGGACACCGCACAGGGATGCACTTTGCTGATGGGAATCCTGTTTTCTCCTTTGCTTCTCCCCCTGAAGAACCCAGCATGGCTGGTGGGTGACAGCGGGTCCCCTGGCCCCGCTCCAGGCGCACTCTTCAACGCTCGAGTTGTGAGTTGAGCTGTACTTTGTCAGCCCCAAATGTACTTTGTCAGCCTGTTTTTGCAAGTCATAAATCGCACGGCTGCAGGCAATTTGCATAGCGCCAGGCTCATAGCTGCAGGACGGAGATGACAATGGTGCCAAATATCTGCCTGCTGGAAACTCCTCTCCAAATGACTGCAGCAGAGGTTCTGTGATTGCTTTCCCCCCACAGTTTGGTCAACTTTGCATAATGCTCCCATTCTCTCTAAGGTCGCTTTGATAATTGATTCTTCATCACCCTCCGGGTCAGGAGTGCTGGGGGACAAGTACGTGTAGGTGCTGAGCTGAGCCCTGCAGGTGGATGGCATGGGCTGAGCTTTGGGCTGGGTTGCAGATTACATGTCAGGATGTGCATGTCAGACCTGCACCCCATGGATGCCTGCAAAGAAACATAGAATCATGGGATCATTTGAGTTGGAGAGGTCCTTTAAGGGCCATCTAGTCCAAATCCCCCGCACTGAACATGGACACCTACAGACAGATAAGGCTGCATCCATCCCCAGGCATGGCTGTGCATCAAAGCACCGCTGTGTGTGGTGCAAAGTCCTCCTGTGAATAAGACAGAAAAACTTGCTGGCTTGTGACTGCTTTCTTCCCAACTGCTCCCTCCCCTCCTTGGCCATTTCAGGGCTGTTGTTTCCCTTCCAAAATCAGCACCTCCATAAGGACTCACACAGCGGAGCAGCACTGGCTGCTGCTGCAGAGGCAGACAGGTAGAAGCTCTATTTTTATCTCAGCCCAAGGTTTTGTCTTGCAAAAAAACAGTGTTTCTAGATGCCTTTGACACTCACAGCACTCCTTGCACAGAGCGTCCTCAGCTTCTTTCAGATCTTTGGACGTTTTGTGCCTCTCCCCATTTCCTGTGAATTACACGTGTTAGCAGCGGGGCAGGCAGTGCAGTTAAGTCTCATTATCACTTACTGTATTTGTTTCAGACTGTCTACATAGCAGCCCAGTGCCAGGAAACGTGCTGCATTCACTCCCCTCCCTTGCTCCCTCCCTCCCCAGCAATGCACATGGCAGAGGCACTCACAGCTCTCGGGATTATTCAGCTGCTGAGGGAGCAGGAGCAGCTTAGCAAGGGCCCTGGGTTTATTTTGCAGACAAACACCTCCAGCACCTGCGTAAGCTGATAAACAATACAGGGTGTGCTTGTTGCTGGGTTTCAGAGAGGATGTGATGTAGGTGGTGGAGACGTGCAGCTCCATTGGTTGTACCTTGCAAAGAAATGGCCCTGAGTGCAGTCAGCAGTGGGATGGGGTGCTTTGGGGTGAAGGTAGGGCTGTGTCCCCATGGCAAACTATTTCTTTCTTCCCAGCTTTTGAGAGAAATTGGGAAGGGTTTGGTTGGGCTGTAGAGCAGTTCTATGCTCCAAGGAGGAGGGGATATGATGTGATGTACTTGGGGTACGGGGATGCTGGGGCACTGTGTGCCTCCCTCCAGCCTGCAACACACCAAGCAGCTACAGCTCGTTTGGTCAGGGTCTGTCCTCATAGGATGGAATAAAAACCAACCCCATCCCCCTTGCACAGTGCAAGGGCAAGTGTGAGCACTTCTGAGCATGGATGGATCGGTAGGTGGATGGATGGATGGATGGATGGATGGATGGATGGATGGATGGATGGATGGATGGATGGAGAGCATTCTGCTTTGTGCTCTGCTGGCAGTGCTGCTTTTGCCTCTTGTCGGAGTCACACAAGAAAGGGTTAAGCAGAATTTTGATCTCGGCAATATTTTCATGCTTATACATTCTGTTTCTCATTTCCATGACAAAGATGGTAGGAAGAGCAGAATAAGGTACAGAATTTGCAGAGCAATTTTAAGACTGTAATGAGAACAGAAAATAGTAGGGGGAGAAGAATTGTAATTAGAATATGAAATGGGGGAAAAAAAATTAATCTATTTCCATGTCAGTCTTTAGACTGAATTCTGCTGCTCCCTGTAGCTTTCAGTGGACGGATTTTTTTGTGTGCCTCTGTGAAGAACTTGAACTCTTTTGCAGGCTCTGAAAGGCCCGGGTAAATGAGTTTAAGTCCTCATTCCCCCCAAATAATGTAATAACAATAATTTGGTGAGCGGCACACGCAGAATACCAGCCGTTCCGTGAGATAAATGAATGCTGTCTGTTGAATACTGCTGCCTTGAGTATGCAGGAACAAAAGGGGAGGCTGGGGAAGGTGCTGGGGTGGGGGCCTAGGAGAGGTCTCTCTGATGCCCACAGGGCACAGAAGCACCCAGAAATCCTCCCCTTGGCTTGAGAGCTTGCACTGAGCTTCCCCTCCCACTTGGCTAAGTGATGTTCTGGGTCCCTCCATGCCACAGCAGGAGGCTTTGGTGCTGGCCCTGTGGAAAGGGCTCCCTCAAGGTGTTGGTTCCACCAGCATTGCTTTGTTGAGTTCAGGTTGTGAGTACCGAGGAAGATCCATTCCCTGTTCTTGTCTTGGGATTGTGTGTGCATCTCCTTGTGCCTCTGCATCATCTCTTCCTCATCTGTGCATGCCACGCCATCTGTGTTGCTCACCCCTCTGTTCATAGCAGGTGGAAAATATGTGCTTTATCTTTTTATTCTCTGTTCTTTCCCTTATAACTCCTAAATCTTGAATGGTGTTTTTTGGCAGCTGCTGAGATCTGAGCAAAAGTTGGAAGTGAACTCTCTGGGATGAATGCACCATTTCTTCTCTGGACAATAACAGCTATTTTAAGGCCCATTGTTGTGCCTTTGTTGTCAGAATTGCTTTTCTCCAGTGCATTACTTTGCATTTATTGACATTAAATTTAATCTTCCATTTCCTCAATGCCACTTAGTGCTGTGAGACTCTTAACACAAAGCCATTCAAAGACGGCTTTTAGTTGTGGCCAGCCTGCATAATTTTTTCTCATTAATAAACTTGAATCCTTCTAGATCACTTCTATTATGAACTGGATGGATTATAACCCAGCTCTCTCATCTATGACTGTCCTGCTAAAACCCACTGGATGTCCTTTTGCTGACTGTGAGCAGAAGGACCTTCCCTTTGGTCTCAGGATGAGTTGGGTTTGGCTTCTAAGAGCTTTTGGTTTCAGAGTGAAGGAGTCAGACCTACAAGTACAATCTCTGGACCGCTGTTTGTCATACCTTGGTCACCCCTTGGCATCACCAGCTGTGCTCCTGCTTCTGTTGTGTTTGGGAAAGAACTGCTACTGTAGATTTATCCTATTTGTATATTGTTTTATAAAAATAAGTACTTTTCCTAATAGTCTTAAGGCTTAAGCCTTCACCTGCATCCACGAGATGCATCCCTGTGATGATTTAGTATTATATAGCTGCTTCATGGGAACCAGTTGGCTCCCATCAGTGCCTGGTTGTGCAGCCCTTTTGCAGATGCACTTCCACTGCCACATCTGCATTGCTTTGCTGCCTTCTAATGACATTTGTCCAGAGGCAGATTGCAGTAATCACTGAGGCTGGTGGCTGCATGGAAGCTGGGAAACACGGAGCTTTCCTGCGGGAGTGGGGTTTGTAAATCTGTGTCTGAACCCATGACCCTCTCTGACAGCAGCAACGAAGGGGGCCATCCAAGCATTGCAGTGGACAAATAAATAATGCTAAGTAGATCACTATGGGCCAGAGGTTGTGTAAAGACCTTAATGGGGGAAACTGCAGTTAAAGAGATTAAGCTAACCTCAGCCCTGTACTCTCCGGGGAGGTGTGATACTAAATGACTCCTGTAGGAAATCACAGCGTGGCTCTGCAGGCGGTCACACACTGGGGGCAGGGCTGCAGTGAGCTGTTCCCATCCCAGGGCTGTGTGCTGACAGCTCCATCCATTGCAGCACTGGGGGCTGCTGGGTGCTATGCTGCTGCCCATAGGGCTGAGCCGAGGGGCAGATGTCCTGGAGCATCACTGTGTGGATGCAGGGCTGGAAGTTGCTAAAGAATCTATGTTTCTATGATTTTCTCTGTTTGCTCTCTGTGACATGCTGAGGACATGGAGACCAGGTGCACCCCAACCATGACAGGTGTTGTCCCAGTGCACCCAGCACCCAGGAAATAAAAGTGCCATGGCTGAGAGGGGACCTGATACTGCATCCTGCACGAGGAGCAAAGTGGAGGGCAGTGCTTGTGTCTCTGAGCAGTAGGGATGGCTGGGAGCATCCCATTCCTTCTTCAAGGCATTAAGTAGCTGCTCGGTGATGGTTGCTTTTGATCACTGCTGCATTGGCATTGATAGTGCACATAGCACGTTCCCCAGCCTTGGCAGGGCTATATGTCCTTCTATCAGGTCCCTCCCTGTGAACAAATATTTACCCATGTGTTTGCTCAGAGCCGATCCCTCAGTGCACTTGGCCTGGGGCTGCCCCAGCTTGCTGCACACGCCTCTTGTTTCTCTCACATCTTATTAACATGGGCCCTACATGACCCTCTGGGCTTGTCTACAGCTCTGACAATGCCATGGGGCTGGGGGAAGCCCCCGAGTGCAGCGTGATGTTGGGTCACAGTGTGATGTTGGGTCGTGGTGTGATGTTGGATCACAGCGCATCAGCCCACCGCTCCCAGTCCCAGCTCTGACTCTGCGGGTTTCAGACTCCTGGGTTTCAAACACAGAGCACTCACAGCTCCCTCTGCTCATCTCCAATCCATGCAGGAGAGCTGAGGATTAGCCACAGCTGCCAGTTTGCTCAATGGGCTGCTTCTCTTAACAGAAGAACAACAAAAATGAAGTAATTGCAAAAGAGCAAAGGCATGATTAAGACAGCAGTGCAAGAGCAGACTACTTGTGAATCAGCAAGGACCTGGAAAAGGTAACTGCTGCTCCACACGTGCATCATTCAGCATAGGTGTGTTGAATCTGGGGTCTGAGTACAGAATGTCTGTACCCAGAGTATGGTGAATGGGGAGGAAATGTTTGGAACCAATGGGACATACTAAAATGTTGCAGAGCTATTGAAATGGGTCCAGAGGAGGCCACTAGGATGATCAGAGGCCTCAAGCAAATCTCCTATGAAGAAAGGTCGAGGGAACTGGCTTGTTTAGCTTGGTGAAGAGAAGGCTCCGGGGAGACCTCATTGTGGCCCTCCAGTACTTGAAGGGAGCATCTATACAGGAGGGGGAATGGCTGTTTGTGAGGATGGACAGTGATAGGACAAGGGAGAATGGTCTTAAGCTGAGACAGGGGAGGTTTAGGTTGGATCTTAGGAAGAGGTTTTTCACAGAGGGTGGTAACGCACTGGAACAGGTTGCCCAAGGAGGTTGTGGATGCCCCATCCCTGCAGGCATTCAAGGCCAGGCTGGATGTGGGAGAATTCCTAATAAATTTGTTTGCACCCTCATCGCCTGGGAGAGAGGAGAAAATCAGCACTGGGGAACTTCCAGAGTTCCAGTGGTATTTCGAGCCTTGATTTTCAGGCTCTCTGTTTAATCTGGCAATCAGAGGCACAGTAATTTTGAAGGAAGGATTCATTACAGTTATTATGAAGGCATAAAGGGCAGAAGGAAGTGTGGAATGGAGGTAGGAATAATAAAATGCCATAAAAAAAAAACAACTGACAAATAGAGTTGGATGGAGAAAGAAGAGCTGTCCCCTCTGCAGTGGAAGATGCTTTGTCCATTGCTTTCCCTATTCCAAAGAGATGGACTCTCCACAGCCAGTTCTGATGCCGTGCTGTCAGTGCTGAGCCTTTCCACCACCTCATGCCATCTCCATTGCAAACACAGCCTGCTCCGCTCGGGCTGGCAGTGGGTTTTTAGGCTGTGGAGCTGATTGAGTCTGCACACCAGGAAAGCCGTCAGCTCCAGCTGAGAGCGCGTTAGCAGCAGCGGCTGTGCTGGCAATCATTTTACACACAGAGGGAAATTCCATTCAGTGTGTCCTGCTTCTGGAATTGCTGCTGGTCCTGGAAAGCCCTTAGGGATGCTGGTGCTTGCTGCACCCCGCTGCTGCTTCCTCACTGAGAGGTCATAGGGAATCCTGCACGCGTGTGGGGATCTCCCTCCGTCCCGCTGCAGTTGCTGTTAGCTGGTGAATCGCTGTAATTTTTCTGCTCTTAATTGGTTTTCTGTGCTGTCCCAGAGGAGGGTTCAGCAATTAGAGGTGTCTGTGCACTCTGATGCCACGCAGGGCTTTGCTAACTCTGCAGGCTTTAATAGCTAATCCAGTGGCACTCGGAGAAATGGAAGTGTAATTAATAGCCTACGCAAAAACCTTCACCTGGCTTTATTTAGATTTCTCTTTTATTGGCCTTAATGTGGCCTGTTTCTGTTAAGGCATAACTGATTGTCAGCCTCATATTGGAGAGCAAAGGGACGTGTACAGGGTGAACAATCTGCAATTCATCATCCGGTTGTAAGGGCAAGAGGGCTGGCTCTTCCCCTTGTTAAGTGCACAGTGTCATTCACAGCTGTACCTCCATTCTTGTCTTGGGTGTGTTTTACAGCATATCCTATTTTATTGCCATAATTAATTTGTGAACTTCACCTCCAGAACTGCCCCAACTACACTTTGAGTCAATTCTAGATGGTATTTTTCCTTCATTTGGAGCCAGAGCAAGTGATCAGCTGTAGCTAATTAACAAGAAGAGCTTTGCAGCTCTCCATGGTGGCTTTGCATCTAATGGCTGGATCTAGCAGCTCAGAACCAGGTGAAGGCAGCAGGCAGACTTGCAGAAGCCATAGGAACACACTGTGCTCAGGGTGCCTCTGGATCCCCATCCACAGAGATGCAGTCCCAGTGGACAGGAGGGGACAAGAAGGGAAGGAAATATGTCTTCTTGCACATAGAGTTTGCAAACAACACTAGACTGCCCCATTCTGGAGTTTAGGGTAGAACCCCTTGTGCACAACCTGTGTCTGCTTGGGGATAAAGGAACACATAGGTGTCTGGAAGAGGACTGAAGGTGACCTGCTGTCTTGGAAATTTCCACTGATAGAAACTGTCTTTTTATAGTTCACTGATGGTGTAGTGGGAATTTTAGGCAGAACTTCATTTCAGCACTGTTTGCTGCTGGCTGAATCTGCGAATTTGCACAGCTTTGCACAGTTTTGGTTTATTAGTTTGAATTGGAGTGACTCATTCTTTCATTTTGCTGAAAGAATTACCATAACTATGCGATGCTACCACATCCCATTGCAATATCAGTGATGTTCATGAGCTCATACACGCTCAGAAGTACACAAGGACCAGCTCAGGATTTCATTCTGCAAATCTTGGCTCTGGAAAGAGCCAGGGAAGCACATAACCCTGGCACACAGATGGCATTTCTCTAACTCTAACTTTCTTTTGCCATTCTAGTTTGATGGGGAGAACATGTACATGGGAATGAACGACAATACCCAGGAGTTTCTGTCGGCAAATCAGGTAAGCGTTGTTGGCGTTGGGTGGGTTGTGTGCACAGGGTGGGGGAGGCTTTCTAGGAGACATAGGCCATGGCAAAGCTTGAGTGTTATGAGATCTCCAGGTCCTGGGACAGCAGAAGGAAGAGGTCAGCATCCTTCAGTGTATATGGAGGTGCAACTGGTGTTTCTAGAGGTGAGGTATCTGAGCACTGTGTGTAGTGTGGGTGCTTCCCTTTGCCCCCACGCAGAGCATTTACTGTAGCTGAATAGGTTGACAGTGAGCTGGTTGGGGGAGAAGAAAGGAATCAAAGGTTTCCTGTTCTGGAGCTATGAACCCTCGTGGGGAGGATCAGAATAGAACTGTTCACATCTCACAGGGGCCTTCGTGAACTCATAGAGCAGGAATAGCTCTACAGTGAACCCTGAATGTCTATACATCAATACATACTTATAGGCACACGCTGAGGTCTTGCTGGGAAGGGAGAACTTCAGCACGTGCTTACCTGTCCTTCCAACTGGGAGGTCAGAGGTGGTCCCACTTGTGTTCTTCTGTGATCCTTGGCATGAAGCATCTCACCTAAAGGGAAAACACAAGTTTGTCACTAATATTCTTATCAAAACCCTCATCCATGGATTGAGTTGAGCCACTTGGTTGTATCACCACAGCCACGTGCAGTGCAAACTGTGATGAGTCCAGTGTGAACTCAGTGCATTGCAAGGCCATGAAGGACTTCCATCTATCCAATCTATCTTCTGATCTTCCATCTATCCCCAAATGCTGCTGGAGCTGCATGGGGTGAGATGTCAGTGTACTCCTGCTGCCAGGGTTGGGAGTTGCCACAGCATTGCTATAAATTAGGAGGCTGGTGAATATCTAACTTGGGTACCTATGATGAGAAAATTATCTGTATATTGAACAGGATGAAAACCTGTTGTTCATCCTATTAGAGTGTGAGATGACACGGGTGGAGGGTTGTCCTTGTGTAAGAAGTATTTCCAGGAGTGGGGAAGGAGCTGCAAACTTTGCACTTTGAGGTGGTTCAGCTGTACAAACACAAAGTCAACCAACCAAGGCACTGCTCGTGATCAGCACCAGGAATTGTCACAGCTCGAGTAAAGGCAGAAGGGAACAGGGTGGCCCCAGGGTTGGAGTTTAGCTTCATCCCACCCTGCACTGCCCAGAGCATCTGGACAGGTGATGGCACCATCAGAAATGAGCATCAGCTTGTTTACAAAGCAATTAATAAACTGATGGGTTACTCTACACTGTGCCTTTCCCTCCTCTGGACTATGCCCTGAATTCAGCTGTGGGTGATTGGTGACAGCATGTCTGGGATTGCTTTGTGCCCCAGGGCACAGCTCTGTGGGGTGGGGAACATCGTGATGGGGAGCTCAGGATCCTCTCATGCCCCTTCTGAGACTTCTCCCATCATCACTGTCAGTTCACACCCCCCACATATGCTCACATCACTGCCTGTTTACCACTGAGTTCTTTATGGCACTGGTCATGACTTTATTACTAATAATACAGTGCCTCTAATGAAATGAGGAATCCAGATGTTTTTTATTGTTTGCTCAACCTGTTGGAACCTGAACGAGTACGTTAAACAGCAGGAGAGCACTTTCACAGCCCCATTTGAGCGGCAGCTAAATCATCGGCCCCTGGATGCCCACATAAGACAGGTGGGATAGTGCCTGGTCCGCAGCACTCGTGGGGATAAAGACAAGTCCTGCACACTAATTACAGGAGCCAGCACATCATAATTGATGGATATGATGTTTTTCCCCCTGTTGTGGTCCTGAGCTGCTTGGCCATAATGAACACTGCAGATGGAGCTTCACCAGGGCTGTATGCTCACACTGCTCTGGGCTACAGGGACTTGCCTTTTGCTTCTGGGTCTGTAGTTTGCATTTTCTGGTGATTTTTCTTTCATAATTTATACAGAGAGTTAGGTGGGAAGCAGAATTCAGTTTACCACATCTCCTCCCACTTAAATGGCTCCTGTCCATCATGGTAATGCTTTACCTTTCTCATCCAGAGACATAAAAACTGCTTAAGCTCCGGAGCCATCCCTTCCCATCACACAGATAAGATTACTCTAATTTTACCACAGCAGAGCCTGCATTTAGGGCAGCTCTGGTGCTGAGCAGTCCCTGGAAAGCATCATGGAGCTGCAGCATCCCAACATCACCTTCTCACGGCCACTTCCATGGTCTTCATCCTAAGCAGCCTCTCATAACAGAAGGGGAAGGCAGGATGGCTTCCCTCTCCTTCTTCTGCACTGCTGAGCTGCTAACTTGTACAAACCAACTGCCATGAGCATTGTAAAGCCAGCTGATCTGCTTTCCTCCTAATCTTCTTTTATGTGATTGCTTGTGTGCTGTACTCCGTGTTTCTTGTTTTCATCCCCAAAGAGGTTTGTCTCAGCTGAGAGCTAAATGCAGAAATGCAGGAGCCTAAAACACAATGAGAGCACTGACAGATCCGTACCTGCACCGGCACAGGCTGCTTGGGGAAAATAATTCCTCTTGTTCCATCCAATAGCAGGGACATTTGACCCCAGAAATGAGTCGAATGTGAAATGTAACTCAACCCCCAGCAGGAGCCGGAGCATAAATGCAAGCTGACATCTGATCAAACAGTTGTGGCCATCTGACCCCTGAGATGAGTGAGGGATCTGATGTGTCTCCTGAATCAGCAGAGCATCATTCCTCACCCCTGCCCATTTTTCTTCTTTCCTTCCCCACCCCCAAGCAACAAGAAGGAAAAATCCCAAGAAATGCACAGAACCACAACCAGGCCACGTTAAAGAAACAAAAACACCTGCAAAGTCATTTGCAAAGGGAAGGCATTCATCGAGTCCTTTCTGATGGGGAAAGTAACCTCAAATAGGGCAAAATCCGCAATTGGGTGGGAGTGTGTTGGGTTTGGCTTTGAGATGTGGGGACCCCACAAATGCTGTCATGCTGATGTGTGTGTTTTCCACGTTTCTCCTCTTTCCACCACCTTTCTCTGGCTGCTCCTCCGGGCACTTTAGATCATAATTCCAGAAGCTTTTTGTGCACGACTTGTTCCAGCTGAGCAGCACTCTGGTTTCTATACCGACAAGTTAATTTGCGCTACTCCTTGTGCAAACACTGTTACACATCAGTGTCATTTATTCAAGCCAGAAGGAAGCTTTGCCATAAGCATCTCCTTCCCTTTGTGGCTGAGAGCACAGCAAGGACCCTACTGCTGTGTCTGTGGGTGTTTAACATATTCTCATTAATTTTGACACTATATTTCCACGTGGCATAGAGTAAAGCTGGGGTTTCTCTTGCTGTATGCAAGTCGGCAGGAGCTCAACTGAATAACTGCACTGGGGGAAATGGAGTTGAGGGAGGTTAGGTTTGTCATACACACACACATATACATCTGTTTTCAGATGTGTCCCTTTAAAAATGTTGGTGTGAGGTTGCACATGCCTGCCCATTCCTGCACGTATGGAATCCATCTGCACATGTATGTGTGCTTGGATGTGGATAAATCAACATTTATCTATCGTGTCTATTGCCCTTTATCTGTTTATCCCCGTACATCTTCAAGCTGGGGTCTGTATTAGCCATAATAGATACAGTGAGTCGCTGAACTGCTGGGTCAAATGGTCAGGGCTCCTTGATCAGCCGTCAGGATGCATTACAGGGCCTCCGGTGGGGCTTGAATTACAACTTACATTTGACTCATTTCTGGGGTCAAAACGTCCCTCTTATTTGACCGAATGACAGAAATTGTATAATTTGTATATATCCCTGAGCCATATGTGCTCTGAGTGCCACTCTAATGTGTTTTATAAAGGCACAGCTGTCTTGGTGACTTATTTAAAATGGGATTTTGAAGTAGTGTTCTTGCCATTTAATGTCCTCATTCAGGGTTACACAAGGTTTATCAAATAATAAATAACGTTCAGAACATTAGTTTTAGCATAACAATGGGTTTGCTAGTTATGAGGAGCTAGATGTCACAATAAAGCTGTGTTTGGTAAATAAGCAATAATAGAGAAAGTAACTGATGGCATAATTAGAAATTAATGACAGCATGGGAAGCCTCTGATACCTTCCTGGCATGCTGCGAGTGCTGAGACGAGACAGAGCTCCTCCTGGCAGACTCTGCTATAAAACATGCCATCAAACCTTGTCACAATCCTGGCAGACACTCCACACTCCCACCTCCCAAACCTCCCACCCAGCTTGGCTGAATGGTGGAGAAACAGCAACAGTTGGTAAAATAAAACTAGTCTCCAGCAGATACCTGAGGGTGAGCATCAGTGGTCCATTGGTGGGCAGAGTGCAGCCTGAAGCACTCATCGCTCTGGGCAGCCGGGAGCCACCGCCTGGGAGGGCAATTAGGGGTTGTTAATGAAGACACTCAGTCCTTCCCTAATTCCTGCTGCTTTCTTTGGTGGTTGGGTTAATCTTAGTGGTCTTTTCCAATCTTAATGATTCCTTGCTTCCTCCCTGTCAGGAGGTGGAGGGCAGGACCAGTGTGGGCATTCCTCCCTTGTGTTTTGCCTCCATCACTGACTTTTGGTGAGGATGCTCCATTGCTGGCAGTGCAGTTGCTGGGGGATAATGTGTACTTGTGTTGTTCTGTCTCTCACCTCTCAGGACATGTGAGTTTGGAGGAGTTTTCAGCTATTTGTCCCCATTGCCTGAGGCTTATAGTTGCAGCAGGTTGTTCATGGTGACCACCATTGCTGCTCAGGCCTGGCTTTCCTCTAGAAGGAAGGCTGGAAGATGACCATACACATGGCTGGGCAGGACTCATAGGCAACTCTTCCCTTGACTCGTGCCACTAAAGACTACACGGCACGGTGGCAGGAGAAAGCTCAGAGCCCACTGTAATGTGGCTGTAATTTCCACTCAGGTCCCTGGATGAATTTATGGAGTCAATGATCCCTTCCAACTTGGGATATTCTATGGAGTGTGATACTCTAAGGAGTGTGATTGGTCTTTGCATCTGAAAAATAAACAAACCACAAGTTCATTTTAAACTGGAAGAGATAGGTCTCAAGGTCTTCGTAATCTGTTGATATAGGCTGTGTATTGATCACACAAACGGATGATGGTCAGATGATGGTCAGGGTTAGAGAAAATCACTGACATTAGAAAAAGAATGTCAAAGGGGAAACTCTGGCCTCCAAGCATGGAGAGCTCTGATGCTCCTGAAGGTCTACTGGTATCACGCGCCTTGCCTTGCATGTGACTTTCTTGCCTATATATGCATGTATGTCTCTCTATATATGTACAAGTATATATATCTAAAGATCCCTGGTGAAGAGAAGTGAGCTTTGTGCTCACTAAGTTGAAAGAAAGGACTAAACTGTGCTGGCGGTGTGGTGGAAGTCGTAGTGTGCACTGCAGCTGTACTAAGATTTTACTTCTTTTCTACTGTTCTTAAAGCAATGCTGTGTCATTTCATATGTTGTGCAAGAGAACAAAAAATAGAGAGAAGACATTGATAGATATTAAATGCCTTTCTTGGCAGACAGTTCAAGAGAAATCTCATGTACTATTTTAGAATGAACAGTAGAGTGTTACACGTCATTTATTACAATCAGCAGCTAATGGAATCCCTTCCAGATGGGGTTTTGGAGGTGAGCACAGCATTATAGCTGATGATCCAGGCTTGTGAATTTTGTATGAACTCTCATGTGACAGTGAAATTTTTGCAAAGTGAAGTCAGGAAGCAATTCCTGTAACTTCCATCTTAGCAACCAAAGCTTCCATTGCTTGTGTAGTGCTTGGATAGTACAGTAATACAACTCCTAAGTTGTTAACAATAGGGTGTTTGAAAAACATCACGGAGTGAAAAACTAACGTGACCGAGCAGTTCTGAGACCGAATGAATCATCTTTGTTTCTTCTGCATTTACTCCAAGGGTATAAAAAAAGCAACTTACTCACCTGACAAGATCTGTTAGGCGGTGTGGAAGGCGGTGTTCAAGAAAGATGGAGATGTGGCACTTGGGGTCATGGTTTAGTAGTGGTGATGGGTTGAGGGTTGGACTTGATGATCTCAGAGGTCTTTTCTGGCCTTAATGATTCTGTGATTCTGTGATTCCAAGCATCTGGCCAGGCTAAGTCATTCTGGTGGAGGCCTGCTGGGGAGCGGAGTGGCTCCCGTGGCATAAGGAGCACATGGGCTGGCTGTCTAGCAGTGCTGATGAGCTGTTAAAGCCAGCTGACAGCTAATAAAATAGCAGCAAAATATAGAGGAAGATGGTATGCAGCCAACAACATTTATCACTTTATCAAAGATTTCCTACTGTGCTCCATGCCGCTGGAAGTGAGTGCATGTGGAGCCTGCAGAGCTGCTGCCTTTGATGCAAAACGTGGGGGAACCTGGGCAGCTCCGGGGGGAGCAGCTCACACTTCTGAACCCCCAGCATCGCATTGATATGAAGCTGTGTGTGCTGAAAAACCTCCACTCCTGCCCCTCTAGTCAGCCACTGCTGTTGAGAGCCAAATTACTGCTGTGAAGCCATGAGATGGGGAGCTGGGGCTGCCGTGTTCTCAGTTGCTGAGCTCTGATTTCTAAGCTGTGATAAGCAAGATGTTCTGCTGCGCCCTGTTGGGAGGTTGGTTTTGAATCCTGCTTGTGAATGCAGAGGTTCCTTTGCTTCTGGTATGGACCTCTGGGGAGTGGCTTTGGGAAATGGTGTTTATTTGGGGAAACATAGCATAGTGGGCTGCAGAGATACTAAAAAGATTCCAGGCCTTGTGCTCTTGGGATTTCCTACCCCAAGTGATGGATTACTTCTCCTGTCCCATTGGAACCTGTGTTTGGGTCTGTGGCCGCTGAGGAGTGATTAGTTGGGGAACTGCTCACTTCCAGCAGGAAAAATGTTGCTTGCTGCTTCAGAGTTTGGATGGAGGCCTGTGCAAACAGGAAGGCACCTCTGTGGCCACAGGACGAGCCCTCTGTTCCCCAAGGGTGTGGGGCTGTCCAAATTTGTGCAGGGTGGGCTCAGTCCCAATTCTGCACTTCCATGACCCTGGCTTGAGGTTGTGCATCCCAAGAGCAAGCACACTGCTGCTAACATCAGGTCCACGTGTTTGCTCCAAAATCTATGTGCTCATGCAGCCGGGCAGGAGAGCAGACCTGACAGTTTGTCTATGTGAAGGATAATGGCATAAAAAGTGGCAAAGCTGACCCAGTGCACTGCCCATCACCTGCATTGTAGCTCTGCTCGTTGACCATCAGTGACACTGCTGTCATGGGCAGCAACCTCTGAGATTCATCTCAAGCCTGGAAATTCATCAGCAGTCACCGAAAGTGTCTGCGCTCATGCTGTGTGCTCAGGTCTATACATTTGTGTACACTGGAAAGGGCAAAATATGACTTGGCTTTTATTACTTTAATTAAAACATGAGTGAAGGCTATGAGATTCATATTAAATTGTATTTTCCAGGCTGCTGTGTGAAGGGCTAACTGATCTGATTACCATGAAGATTACAAACTATCAAAGTGAAAAAGAGCTTTTTGCAAGTATTTCATATTAAACCTTCAAACATAACACTTTAAGAATAATTATGGTTGTATTACGGGAAAATGATTCATGAATTCTGAATAAATATAAGACCCTTAAAGGGAAATGTTCCAAGACCACAGTTTTCGTTCCAATCTGATGAAATTTAGTATCATTTTGCAGCTGTAGAATAAAATGAAATATATATATATATATGTACATAGGCTGTATTGAGTATATGTCAGACTAAACTAATGAGATTTTTTTCATCAACTCTGAGCACGCACGCACACAAATGGAATAGCCGTTCTCATTTGCTGTAATAGAAAGCAGCGAGGAGAAGGGAGAAAGGATCTCACTGCTCACAAGCCTTTATTCTACTCTTGATTGTTAAATAATATATTTTAAGTTCTCGTGGCCTGACTGCAGAATGTTTGAACTGACATTAATGGGGACGGGAGAGAAAAAAGGCAGCTACAGGGAAAAAAAGAAGTGAGGAAGGGCCAGGACTGGGGGTTTTATTGGTATTCCCAGTGGGCTGCAATAAAGATACTTTTCACACAATACAGTGAATGTTTACAGCAGACAATTTAGTTTCCTTCCAACAATTATGAGCGAAATTGAATCTCAGGAAATGTTAGTTTTCCCTAAAATTAGACATAACAATAAAGATACCCCTGCAAGTTTATTAAGGAGGGAAGAGAAGAAAAGCCATCAGTCTCTGGAAGACAATTTAGCCAATTTATTTTAAGAATTCCAGATGACTTCCAAAGCAAACACACAGCTCTGCAGCCGAGCCTCGTGCTGGGCACTAGCACTTTCCCAGGCTCCAGCAACCAGCACAGTCTGGAAGCAAACACCCATTGGGTGCCCATTTCCACCACGGACCTGGTTTGTGCAGGGGTCTGCTTCCAACCTCTGTTGTTTGATATCAAGAGTAGGAACAGGGGCTTCTCTGGGGATCTTTCTTCAGACCATTTTGGTCACATTTGGGTCTACCTACAATGCTCTTTTTTGTTAACAGCCAGAAGGGCACCAGGTACATGGTTTGGTGTCCTTCTGAACTATAGCTTCTATAGAAACACTCAACTCTGAGTTTGTGGGCATATTTACGTCTTGTCCACACTTTAAAAGATGACAGCAGAAGCCATTGAGCAGTCAGGGCAAATCTGTTTCTGCTTTCAACCCACATTGTGCCAGGATCTTTTCTAGTTGGGTTGGAGCTTGATGATCTTTAAGGTCCCTTCCAACCAAAGCCACTCCGTGATCCTGTGGTTGTAGCTACTCTTTCCGTCATGGCCACTTCTTCTCTAGAGGGTATTTGATGGACATCTGTGAGTTAGGACGTAGATGAGACACTCAGAATGACGTGTGTGATTCCATACATAAGCTTATTTTTATTAAAGGAAAAAAAAAAAAAAAAAAGTTAAAATTGTTAAAGATAAAATCTGCTTTTTTCCCCCAAATTTACATATTGGAGACTTAAGGTTGAGATTTTCACACCTACGCTGGGGATTTGGAGACTTGGCTGTGCACCAGGTTACGGTTCTCATCATTTTGTCATGAGTCTCTTGGTGCTTCGTGCTTTCCCTAACAGCCCGGCACCTTTGTGCTCCTGTGACATGACAGCTTCTGCTTTGGATAAGTGTGTGAATGAATAACATTCTAGTGCTGGTGGTAGTGGAGGAAGGTTTGTGGCTGTGGCTCTTAGAAGCTCAGTAAACTCAAAAGAAGTAAAGAGAGATCCCAGCTGTTGCCCTTAACCTCTCACAGATGGGGCAGGCTGGAGCATGGATGAATTCTGAATGTTCAGTGTCTGCAAGGAGGGAAGCATCCTGGTTCCAAAGGCAATCTTTAACTTCTCTTTTGCCCTACCAGCCCAGGTCACATTCAGCTTCAAATTAACATTGCCTGGCCTTCTTTGGAGACAGCACTTGTCCGAACCCAGTTGTTGAGCTTAACATTAGGGGATGCTCCTGACACCTTCTCTCAGGACTGACTCAGTGTCTGAGTGCTTCTCCTGGTGCTAAGGGCCAGGTCTGGGGCTGAGAGTCTTGAGGATAACATGGGAGGCTGATTTATTGCTCCGGGGCTTCCAGTTAATTTCCTTTTCCCATTTCAACCACTTCCTGGCAGTCTGCAATGTTATGCAAGGGATGGGATGGTAAAGGATATCAAGCTGCTCTCAGGGATGGAGAGAAGAAAGGGGAAGGGAGAGCGTGGCATGCCACAAAGCACCGATATGTTTTCAATTTTAATAATATAAAAGGAGGTAAGCACCACCTTAGCTACAAAGGTGACAGGTGCATAAGAAGCACTGAATAAATACATTAAACATATTTGCTGTAGGCATTTGTCGCTGGAAGTTTAAACATTAGACAAGCCTGCTTTGTCTGATACCATAATACAGCAGGGATGTTCCCAGAGCCATTAGCTCTGCTCTGACTGCAGCTTTACATCTTCACTGGATGTACCATGGAAGCTGCATTGTGTCAGAGATGCCTCAGCGAGTTTTGCACCCAGGAGAAGTGAGTGAGTTCTGGGGTGATTTCAGGTGGCCTTTTGTGGAGCTTATTTCCCCTTTCACACTGATGTTTTGGTGCTTTTCCCTGGGAATCACTGGGCAGGGCCCCTCTTTGCCTTTGTGCCTATTACCCTGTGGCTGAACAGAGCAGATAAACAGGTTTGCATCTTTAGTTTTGGAAATGACAGGATAAGGAGGAAAGCAGATACTCAATCCATTAAGAAATAACTAGGTGGGTGATTCACTACCATTTGTGTAAATGCTAACTCTGCTCTGCCCGCACAATTTATTAGTACTTCACAGGAGGAAAAAAAAAATAAATTATTTTAATCTCATAATGGATGATGAGCTGTGAAATTGCTTCTGCAGCAGCTGGGCACCCTGGGGGAGGTGCTGCCTTGCACACATTATGCAGACTCTCCCCACTTCTCCCCGTCCTTGTGCTAATCAGACACATCGAGTCTGGGCACTGGGAAGGGGCTGTGCTGCTACTCGTGGGCTTTATTGCCTTTTTTGCATCATGCATACATGCATACATCATTTCCTTGTCAATTTGACTTGGGGCCTCAAGTGAACTGGGGAAGCATGTGGGTCCAAAGTTGGAGCGTGTTGGTGGTGAGTGATGCTTTGGGCAGCACAGGTCCCAGCCCCAGCTCATGTTAAGTAACAGAAATTTAGCGAATGGAATGGGGCTGTGCATCCAGCTCCCAAAGTAGAAGACTTGCTACAGAGCACCCATCCAAAACGCGGCACGAAGTCAGTTTTAAACTCAATGGGAAAACAAAATGAAAGCTGAAAGGGGATAAGCAGGGTACAGAATAAAGTTTCCTTCCTGCTCTGAGTCCTTGCTAGACTGAAGCCAGGTTGAATTAATTTCTTAGAGTGCTTTTTGCTAATTCTTCCCCATATGCACTCCATTACTGTTTGCAGGCTGCCTTATCTCTTGACCTGCTTACAGTGCATTATACATCATTATGTAATGTACCCTTGGCTCAATGCAGAATACCAAATCCAGCCAGCCCAACAATGAATTTCTGTGAAGTGCACTGATCTTATTATGCAAGTTCAGTATGCCATGAGACAAAAAAAAAGGCAATTATGTAAAGTCTGTACTCCTCAAATAATTCCCAGAAACGCATAATATTCTTGAGTAGAATATTATCATATTCCTTGTATTGACTAACAGCAAAGAGCCCAGGAAAGCAAAGCAAAGGGTTTGCATTTGTCCTATCTGGTCGATCTAATTTTAGATCCCTATTGGCTCCTCTCTGCCTGAATGTGCAGTCCCTACAGAATATGTTTTAAAATCAAGCTTTATAAACAATTGGGAGGCAGATGACAGAGGGTGTGCTTTGCTGACATGGAACAGAGCTTGCACATCTCTGAGCTTCCCCTGGAACTCTGCCACGTTTATTTTGAAAGACTTGGGGGAAGAACAGCTACAAAACTGTACTGCGATATCTCCCCGTGCTCAGGGCAGATACTGCAGTTAGATATTGCTGCAGGTGAAGAAGAGCAGCTGTGCATCAAATATGCCTTCGAGTCCTGCTAATGAAGACACAACAAAGGGGTTGTAGCTCCAGCTATTTGCCAATATTTGCATGAGCCAATATTGAGTGCTCCTGAAAATGCCATCAGCAGACTTGGAGCTGGGTATCCCAGGTGTTTAGAAGGGGAAGGTCTGTGCCTGTAGGAACATTGTGTTGCCTTCAGTGGTGGAGATGGGAGTTCAGAGGCAGCATTTCCATGTGGGTCCCATTGTGACTGGGGACAGCACAGGGAGGGGAAGCACAGCCTGGATGTACTCTGCCCCATGAAAATGGCGTTCAGTGACACAGTAATAACAAACCTGCAAAGCAGGAGTTTGGGGCATGTTTTGTAAGGAGCATGCAGAGCTTCCTGCTTCTGGATATTGATTTCCAGAAGTTACTTAATAGGAATGCAGGGAGGTGGAAGGTAAGTAAAAACAGAGAGAGGTGAAAGTGGGCGATGAGTTGTTCTGGTCTCTGAGGGGCTTCAAGAAGCATTCACTGCTGATCTGCTGCCTTAGGCAGGCCTTGAATTCTTGGGAGGACAATACATGGTGGTGTGTCTCCATTTCTCCCTCCAAATGGTCCCAGAAGTGTTTCTCCCTGGTGGCATGGGGTGGGTGTTGGGCAGATCAACTGGCACCCACATTGGCCCTGGTGGGGACCTTCCCCATGCTCCCTTCTATGGTGATAAGTGCAGAACACCAGGTAATGAAGGATGGAAAGGCTGAGAGCTGGGGTGGATTACATTTTTCTTCCACTTAATTCCTGGGGGTAACTTCTTCCCAAACTCATTTCTGTCTTTGTCGCTGGGGAATTAGAGGTCTCTCTCTTCCCTCAGAAGGATAAGTGTACCATTACTAATCCTTTATACACCGCTGAATGCTGCACTGCTGCTCCCATGCATGTCTATTTGCCTTTATGGTAACTGTAACCTTTTCTTGAACCAGAGATTTTCCTGAGCAAGAGCCCTTTGGGATCTCTGTGGGCTTTCTTGGATATATTTTTAATAAACACAATAATTTGACTGCAGGCCCATTACCTATCCCCTGTTTGTTCTATGGGAGAGTCATTTCCATGCCTACAAAAGCACTAACTCATAGGGCAATCAGAGGAAGAATGACAACCAGAACAAAATCGGTGTGTGCTGTGATAAGCCAGTCCATCTTCAGCATCATGCACCATTGTGTTATGTATTGCCTGTAAATAACGGCCTCGAGAAGATATTAAATCTTTAGGAAAAATCAAGTCTTAATTGTAACTATATTTTTGTTTTCCATTTTGGTTTATATACAGTATATGACTTTTGCAGAGACATTTTTATTCCAGGAAAATGACAGGCCAACAAGAAGCCATAATTGCACTGATTTTTAGAAGTGCCTGCATTACTACGGATCTGATGTACTGCAAGACATGAATCAGAAAAATTCTATTAAAAAATCTCTTGAATGGCTGACACAGGAGTATTATCCACCATGATTAATTTGACTTGGTCATTATGAACACAGACAAGTCTGACAAAATTGCATTTCATTCCCCACTGAATTCATAAAATCACTATACACATAATAAGAAGTTCGAGTTGTGCGCTATCCACTGTTCTTGACAGGATTCCAGTCCTGGATAAGATGCTGATTAAAAAAAAAGAGGGAAGTGGGGGGAGAGGGACTTGGGAGCCTCTTTAAAAACCTACAATGTGGCTGATTTCTTTTGCTATAAATTGTTTGCAGAACTCCATTATTTTTAGCTCTTTTTTTTTTGCAGTGAAGTGGTGATGCAGGTCAACCACAGCTCAGGTGATGTAAAAAATGAGTGTATGCTATGAATACTCATGGCCAGTTCCCTGCATTTTCCATCCTGCCTAGCAACATGGCACCCCATAGTAGCAATCCCTTCACCCAAGTAGCAGCTAGACAAGGAGATCCAAGGTTTGCAGGGCAAAAGTGAATGTTTAGGACTCTGGTGTCTCCTTTCCATGCACATTTGGCTTTATGAAACTTGTACAAAGGGCTTCTTTTGCACTGCCAAATTTGGTTTAAACCATTCAGAAGGGATTGATTGAAATCCCATCCTGTGGGATCCATGTCTACAGCACTGGGGACAAAGGGCAGGTAGGATGAAGAAGTAAATCTCTACCTCCATTCCAGGGCAGTGATGTCCAGCAGCACTGTGGTGGAGGCTGACTGGCTGCTAGGGTTCACCGTAGCATGCAGAATGTGAATCAAAGCAACAATAGGAGGAAATGATGAGAAACTTGGGGAACGTTAAAGAGTTTGATTGATTGCTCTTTGGTTGAACCAACATTCGTTTGGGATTTAAATCCCACACTGCAGGAAGGAAAGGAGCACAGAGGTCTCAGCAGGCAGGTAGAACCCAGTTTGCTGCTGGTGGTGGGGCTGCCTGCATTCCTGCTGGTCTCCTGGCATGTCTGCATGCTACTGGAGGTTGTGCACGCACTTCCAGTGCACGTTTATGTTTGTGCAAGGACTCGTTTTTCCCTTTTCAACTGCATTCCCTCAGTCAAAAACCTGAGCATGTGACAATTAATGTTAAAAAGGGCTGGGAGAACATTGAAGACAATTTGTAGATTGCATGTGGCTGGCTGTTAATAAATACTTCCTTACAGTATTCCTCCAACTCTACCCAAGTAATTCATTGGCCCCACTATTCACAGGCAGGATCTCCACATGCAGAGACGAGGCAAATCAATTGCCATTGCTAAGCCCCAGAGCTGCTGATGCAGAAAATCAGCACTGCTTCACATCTTGGCACAGGGCTTTGGAAGGCACAGGTGGGAGTGCTGCCCCGTGGTGTGCACTGTGCTGTGGTTCTTGCTGGCACTGGAGTGTTTCTTTGGGATTTCCAACATTCAGGTGCCTTCCACCTTCTCCTGCCACCTGAACCAACTGTGCTGCCCCTGTGGCTACAGCACTCTGTGCTCTCCATGCATAGAGGAGCACAAGCTTTGTTGGTGTCTGGCACAGTAGCACTTGTTCACAAATAGCAATGTTTTATTCACTCTGCAGACTTCTCAGCCTGCTTTTCATCCAGCCCTATGTAATGTCTGAAATACCTAGGGGGTCACGTTCCTACAGCAATAAGCTCTTGTGTTAGCTGCAGGAAAAGCTTCGTTAGCAGGTAAGGGGTGGGAGAGTCCATGGTGTTTTGTGTCATCTGGATGATTAGGGTGCGATGAATCACATCAGTCGACATATTTCCTTTGTACCTTACTGGGAATACATTTTCTTTCTTAGGCTCGCGTTTACTGTTGAGTGTTATTTGACAGGGCAAATATTTACCTGCAATAATGCTGCAAATTTCTATCCTTTTCACTGTGAATAATATTTCTCTAAATCGGGGCTTGGCTGCAACTCCTGGATCCTTGTGGATAATCACACAGAGCACAACTCAGGGAAGAATTGGGGTCACTGGATCTTTGCCATGCTTCTGAGGAGAGTGGTTCCCAGGTCCTTGGTCAAGTCATGTCTTCTATGATTAATAGCAATGTGCAGGGAAGAAGTGCTGGCCAGCTGTAGAGTGTATTTTAAAGAAAGACAGTATTTCCCTCCTTATCCAAGAGGGAAAAGGCAGGAGGTTGCTGTGTTTGCTGGGCCCGGAGCAGAGCAGGCCGAGGGGAAGCACCCATGGCGGCTGCAGCTCCTCACAGGGAGTGGAGGGCAGCGCTGAGCTGGAGAGGCCTGGCACGGGGAGGTTTGTTGTTTCAGCGGATGTCAGCGTTTTAATTTGAAAGGGAATCATGTGTCATCACAACAACTGTCATCTGTTGGAGAGCAGAAAATCCTAGATCTCCATGGCTCGCTGTGCAGTCTGCAGTGGGCGGCCTTTCAGCAGGGCAAGCTTCCCCACGCCTGGCTTGGGATTCCTGGTGGGAGGAAAGGGTTTAGGCCAGCTCACTAATCTAATTTGTAATGTATCCTTATAACGTATAATTGGCTGTTTAATTCAATTCAAATTAACATAAGAATAGAAAACAGAATCTACCACGCAGCCCGGGCGGTGATGGGAAGGGGCATGGGGTGTTGCTGGCAGGAGACTGGAGATGATGGCTTTTGTGCATGTGATGTGAGCCCACCCTTCATAGGCATGGATACATCCCCCTGGCCATGCCAACAGTGTGCCACAATAAAGCCCCCCCACCCCACCGTGACTCTTCTCCCTTCCCTATCTCTCTTGCCATCTATTTAAAACATATATAGAATAACGGCGGCCTGTTTTGGAAAATCCTTCTGTGCAGTGTGGTGTAAAAGCTGGCAGGCACCGAGGCTGATTACGTTGATTGGATATTGTCTAATCTGATTTTGATTGTGTACGGCTTTGATTGTGATTCTGATAGGTCTGCACAATACTGTAGCTCTTTCGGAGGGCTGTGTGAGTTACAGAAGGTTTTTTTTCTCCCAGGCTGAATAGCATAAAGAACGTGCAGGGGGAGCAGGGGCTAAACCACCTCAAAGCCCTTCCGTGAGCTGCTTTGCGGCAGCATGAGCAACTGGTAGTTTTGAAGAGAGCTTTAGGAAACTTTGAGTGGGTTTTACATAATTTAGTTAAGCGCAGAAAAGCCACTCGCTTATATACCTGATACCAAAATAAACCAGTTGGAGGAACAAGTTTGCTGTGCAATGATTTATTTAAATCCCTTTCCATAAAGCGCGGAGTGAAATCCTCTTAAATAGCTGGAGACGAATTTATGTACCTCGAAGAGTGTAGCTCAAATGAAAACTTAACTGCTAGACGTATTAAATGGGATCTGTCTGCTTTTGTGTGCAGCCTCTCATCCCCCTACCTTGCCCGCACAGTACCACTGCTAGACAGAAGCTGACTGGAAAAACAACTGGGCTTGAATTTCCCCTGAACAATAACTGTTGATACGGAGCTAGCTCAGCCTGGTCTCCTTCTTATATTTCTGGTGTACTCGTGTTTCCCCAAAGCAAGTAGGAATTTCACGCAAGTGTGAGTAATTGGGAGGGACATGCAGCATATGTGCTCTGCTCTGTTTTTGTGATGGGATGAGCGGAGACAAGAGGTGGATTTCCCCTTAGCCGCCTCTCCTACCAGATTCTCTGAGCTCTGATTAAAAATGTATATGTTTTTTTAATTTAATTTCATTTTATTAAGGGTTTTCTCCCTGCAGTCTGGGGGTGATGAAGAGCGTGAACCCAAGTGTGAGCTCTGGGGCAATGGATTAATAAAGCCTGAAATGTTCAACTGGTTTTGCACACACCTGGGGTTTTGCTCTTAAATCGAGTATTAAGTCCAAATCCAACCATGAAACTAGGTGATCTGAGAAATTCAGCTTAAAATCCATGTGTGTAATACTATGGCTAATCAGAATTTCATATGCTATAATAATAAATGAAACAGTAGATCTTTAGAATAAGCCTCCTCTGCCAGAGTCTGCCTCCGTAATTAATAATTTTGGATAGATTTACGCTTACATTATGAAGCAAATATGTTCTTGTCTGATATAAAAGCAGTTACACAGGTGTAATAATATATATGTGTTTTTCATACAAATTGGAATGCTTAATTTAACACAAATCAGCAGTAAACATGGGAAACAAAAGAAGCAGCATCTCTGTACATTCACAGGGAGTGTTGGTACAGAGATGAGGGCGTGCTAATCCAAACCAGATTTGTATGAGAATATAAGGAAGGACAAACCTCAGTGTGGGGCACTATCAGGCTTTCTCTCTTTAGAGGAGCTTATAAACTGGTAAAGGGTGACGCATTGTGAAATGTCTTTTTCACTTTTTAGACATACAATAGTCAGAATGAGAATAATGAAGACTACGAAATCCCACCCATCACACCTCCCAACCTCCCCGACCCTTCACTCCTGCACTTGGTGGACCACGAAGCTGGATATCACTCCCTGTGCCACAGCCTGCCTCCAAACAGCCTGATACCCGCGTACCCCTACCAGAACATGGACCTGCCAGCCATCATGGTCTCCAACATGCTGAGTCAGGATGGGCATCTCCTCTCCAGCCAGCTACCCACGGTCAGTGACTTCCCCCTGTTTTCATCTTTCGTTAAAGCCATTTCTGTACATCATGCAATGATTTGATTGAGATGCTATACATTCAATGAGCTGCTTGCACCAGGGATGGGGATTGAGCCTCCTGCTTGCTGCCCCGTGCCCTGCTGCAGGAGTGGCTCAGTGGCATTGGCAGGAGGAGCACGGCTGCCCCATGGAGGGAGAGTTTTCCTCTTGATTTCCAGGAGAACAAGATCCCTGCTTGCTCTTGCAAGCTCAAGTTGCCTTTTGGCTCACACGGTGGTAAGGTGATGCCTTGCAGAGTTTCAAATGATGCTTCTATAGGAATAAATAACGCAGGGATAATAAAGTGTAGTCAGCTCTGGGAAGGAACTTTGGGGCTAATTAGGCCTTAAGACACTTCTGCAGCAGCAGCAGCATTGAGGAAAGGTGTTCTTGTGTTTTTTGGCAATGCTATTGAATTAACACTGGAGCTGTGTAATAATATTTTCCTCTTTACCTCATTTAGCCCTATGGTTAGTTTTCTAGATTGTTTCTCTCTAAGATCATTGATTTTCATGGGTGCTGTTGGAAGGCATCAATATCAAGCAGAGTTAATTTTACTTTATTTGCATTGCCTGCAAGCCTGCAACTGCTCCAGCTAGACAGCATTTGGTGTCGATTGCTTGAGTAGATAATGGTCTGAAAGACAGTGATATTTAAATATTTAAATGGGATATTATCTCTTAGTCTAGGAAAATCCCAAGGCTTTCTAAAGTCTTGGTGCATCTCCAAGTTGCGTGGTTAGTGTGTTCAAGAAAAACATCATCTTCTGCCTATCAATATTGAACGCGAGCATATTCCTATGAAATTAAATATTACTTAGGTCTCTGTGTTAGCTTTTAGGTTCGTAGGTGATTAAAACATTCATTTCTGAGACAAAAAGAGTCAATTTCGGATGAAATATTTCTCCCTAGTTTAATTTAAAGCACAACCCTTTTTCCTGACCCCTATTTTCATAACACAATAATTTTATCCTGTGTTGATTGTCTCATTTTTGAGAGGTGATATTGCACTTATAAATCACTTTCTAAAATACCTAAAGAAACAAGAATAGTGGGATTTATTAAACAGCTTCTGTACGTCTGAAATAATTTATTTTGGAGTAGTCCTTGGGAAATGTTCTCTTTCTTATTTTATGGTACTGTTTTACAAATGCAGCGTGGTGACAATAAATCAGGGCTGAACCGGAGAAGATAAGAAGGGGGCTTAGTGGGCTGTAAACATACAATAGAGAGATTAAGATTTGTTTGCCCCTTACCACTAAAATAAAAAATCCAGTGAACCCTGAATTTTCCAGCCGATAGTGAATTGAAAGTGCTTAGTTTTGAGTGGAAACCTCCGGAGCTGCAATACGTCTTCAAAGGTCCCATCAGTAAAGGAAGTAGATCAGGGTGCGAATGGTGTTGCAATGTCAAGTTGAAATTAAATCCTGCCTTCCCCTCCTGCCGAAGCCTTTTTTCCATGTTGTCAGGCCTGAGCTGCAGGAGCAGCTCCCAGCCCTATTTTTTCCTGCCCAGCTGTGGTTTTGGATGCCCACACTGAGTTCCCCTCACTCCAGTACACCTCCTTTGTGGCAGGATTGTAGCATGTGTTCCATAATTACCATGGGGAGCAAGGCATGTGTGTGATGGAGTAATTAAATACAAGAAACAGAGCAGATTTTTAAGCCTGTGTCACCAACACCACCTGCCCGCATCCCATTGAGCCTCAGCTCTCTGGGTGAGGCACCATGAAGATGCTTCAGGCCTTGCTGCCTGTCACTGTGTGAGGTGTGACCTTCTCCAAACCCACCCAAAAGTTCATCACATTCAGGTGGGAGATGCAGCAGCAGCAAACGGTCTGATCAAGGAATCATAAAATCATACAATCACAGAATAGCCTGGGTTGAAAAGGACCACAATGATCATCTGGTTTCAACCTCCCTGCTATGTGCAGGGTTGCCAGCCACCAGACCAGGCTGCCCAGAGCCACATCCAGCCTGGCCTTGAATGCCTGCAGGGATGGGGCATCCACAAAAAAGGAAGGGATTTATCTGCTTGCTCTTCCAAAAAGAGTGGATTTATTGTGATGCAGGCGGAGATGGGAAACATAACTGCAGAGGCAGCGTGTGGAAGTTTGTGCTCCAGAGCAGGTGTTGCATCGTACGCTGTATCACATTTTGAACACACAACTATTTCCTGCCTTCGCTGCCATGTCTTGTGGTTGGGATGCAGTAAAAAATATGGTGAATGAGTCAAGGTCAAGTGTTTGGATGTGGGTAAGGCTTCTCCAAACAACAGCTAAAGGTTTGGTATTTTGCAGAAGGCAACCTTGTGCTAAATTCTTAACAGGACAGGTTATTCTCCCTTGCCATCTATTATTATTATTATTATTATTATTATTATTATTATTATTATTATTATTATTATTATTATTATTTGCTACAAAGGCAGGACGATGGTTAGAGGGAAAGTAAATAGGAGAGATGTGATTTTCACAGAGAAACGGTGAATACTTAAGAAAATAAAAGAGGAAAAAAGACCTGTTTTTCAAGAAAAGAGAATGACTTTGCCCACTATGAGCATCCTCTCAGCTTCTTGGTGTCGACACGTGGCTGCTGAACCCTCACAGGGGTCCAGTGGGTTCCTGGTGGATGTCAGCGAGAGCTGGGAAGCACCTTGCATTGCTGGAGATAGACAGTTAAGGCGGGGTGCTGCTGGGGGAAGGAGCTGCTGTGAATAAATGAGATTTCAGGAGGGATTTGGCAGAACATATTTGACAGAAAGAAAGGGTGATCAAGGTCAGAGCCCATGAATCTCCAGCATAGTGCAAACATATTTCCATAAATATTAGATAGTGGCGTGTCTCTGCTCATAAGGTGGGATGGTGCCCAGTCCTGGGTGCTGCACCCTTCTCTGCTGGGTGGAACTATGGCACAGCCGTGTGTTTTTTGCTGGGGGAAACATCATTTTGGACACCCCAAGTGGCAGCTGTTAGGAGCAAGCATTGACTTTGCCATCAGTATGAGAGTTTGAATGGAGAACCTGGCAACTATCTGTGCATCTCCGCTCTGTGGTGCTTCTTTATGATGGGAGATCTACTTGACTTTCTTTCTTGACATTTGCACTGGATATAATTATGAATAAGCTACCCAAAATCAGCCTCCCTCACTGTTTAGCTCTTCTGGAAGCAAGTGCTGTCCTATGGTCCCTCCCTTCCCCTTGCTGGGAAGAGAAGGAGAGATGGAGAGGTTGGAAAGAAACTATCCCTTGAGCTCTGGGTGATAAATTTTTTCTGCTATCAGCAAGCTGGTGCATCAGCTTGAGAGAAAAAAAAAAAGAAGAAAAAAAAAAAAAAGAAGAAAAAAATAGAAAAAGACTCCAGAAATATCCTGGAAATGTTTCATTTCAGTTTGAGCAAAACCAGATAGTCTGAAAAATGTTCAGAATCACCAGTGGTGGGAAGCATGTCCATGGTGTAAAAGATGTCAGATTTCTGGTTAGGTCTGGAACCTCTATGCACTGGGTTACTGGCTTTAATTATTGTTTCCTAGGGGTTCCTTCCAGGGAGGAGAGGTTAAGGGCAGGAAGAATCAGAGCAACAAGGATGAATGCAACCCTGACATTTCTGAAGAGTTGGTTGGCTGACTTCAGGTAGCTTGGCTTTGGAAAGCAGGCAGCTGTTATGTAGCACTATGGGGCTTTTCTGTGGAATTGAAAGAAAGAGGGAAAAAAAGAAAGAAAAAAAGAACACAAAACCAAGAAAAGAAAAAAATCAGTTGTGACAGACCTACCTGGCTCCCTGTGAGAAATGAAGATGAAAAGCAGCCACCTCTCCAAAGTAGGGTTGTGTGCCTGCCTTCGCCATGGGGGTGGTGTAGGTCATTGAGGACAAACATCTTGCTGGTCACCAGCAGAAGACCCTGAGCAAAGTGGTGGATTCACCATCCCAGGAGGCTTTCAAGAAGAGGTTGGATGTGGCAGTGAGTGGCATAGTTTGGTGGGCACGGTGGTGATGGGTTGACGGACTTGGTGATCTTAGGTGGTGGTCTATCCAACATTAATGATTCTGCAGTTCAATAACCTACTCCAGCACTGGTAAGAGCATCTCCCTGGCTGGTGCCAGGGAGTTTCTTTTCATCTCCCATCCTTCCCATCTTTTCAACTGGAGCCCGAGTCACAAGAGGGCAGGAGCATCTCTGTTAGTGAGTAGCTCCAGTACAGCCTTAGTTGTGGGAACATGAAGAGGGCACTGGGCTGGATACACACAGAGCTGCAGCTCCGTAGGTGATAGAGATGTTACAGCAGGCACTGCTACTTACATGGTGTTGGCAAATACTTCCAGTGCATAAATATTGCAAGAATTTTAAATCACTGCCTGGTGAAATAAGTTATTAGAAACAACTCTGGTTCCAGCAGCGTCCTGAGCGTGGGCTGGCGCCATGTCACCACGTCACCAGGAGCAAAGAGTTAGCAGATCCCTGTGCCCTGGCACTCCCATGGTGTGTGCTTCAGGTTTGGACTCATTTGCCTTCCTGCTTACTAACAGTTCACTATTAAAAGCTGAACTCCAAACACGAGCCCTTGGTGGAAAATAGCAATAACACAGCCGTACGTGAAGGGCTCTTTGTATTAAACAGAGCCCTGTTTGCAATTCCCTGCTAGTGTTTTTCTCAGAGGCAATAAATGAAAGAAATATGTCTTTTTAAATTTTATAAAACTCAGAAAAATGGTTTTAAACAGCTTTTCTTCACCTCCTATAATTATTTATTTTCAAACAGTCCTTCAGGGTAATGTTCCGTTTTCTTATTTCACACTCCTTTTTCTCATAAATGAACCATCACTTCAATAAATCATTATGAAAACAGAGACTAACACAAACCCTGAAAGGTTGAAAGATTTATGTAACACATTTATGTTTTCCATTTTCTCATTCTGGTACTCCACTGCTAAAGCTAAGCTAATAAAAGCTGCTATTAATATTTCTTGTTGCCTGGCAACTGCAGAGAGGGAGTAATAGCTTTAGCTAGAAAAATAGATGACCGATAAGGAAAAATTCAATTCTTTTATTATCTCAAGGGAAAATGGGCTTTTACTGGAACATTATGATGTACGAGTGCAAAGTTGAATACAAAGGATATTTTTTCAGTTGTTTTTCTATTTTTAATGAACGTTATTTTACCTTCACAAACTTGTTTAAGGCGTTTGCCCCACCTACTTGCGAGCTTAATTTAGCTACACCCACACATGCTGCTGGCTCTGATGTCTGTTGGCATTTCATTTGAAAGCCCCTTCCCTCCATGCACGCCCCTCCCCCCCCATTCTCAGCCCTATCGCTTGTAACATTTTGCTCCAGGTCGGAGCAAGATTCCCAATCAAAGAGCAAATTGTTTGTGTATTTAAGAGCAGGAAGGGGCACGGTCTGATAGTTACTTGGGGAAGTTCTGGCAGCTGTGGCTGAGCCCTGTGTGTTTGCAGAGAGCAAATGTAGCTGTTTCTGGCCATGCATGGTGCTGGGTGCGGAGCTGGAGCTGCAGCCAGAAGTGTGGGTCTTTATGGGGACATAGCTCCTCCTCTATTGGAGAACTTCCCTGGGGCTTCTCATCATCTTAAACACCAGCCTGAGCTCTTTGCTTGCAGCTGCTGCAGCTGCTGCACGATCCAGGCCAGGTGAAGCAGGAGAGCTCCAAGTGATGATGTTTGCACCAGGTCCTAGCTGTGCTGATGCTCAGACAGCAGCAGGGCTGGGCGTGCAGTGAGCGTGATAAACTGAGCTGCTTCTGGGGTGCCTGTGCTGTTGCATCTCAGGTTCACCCCTGGGTATCCCATCTCTGTGATAAGAGGAATAAGAGATACACTGTTTGTGGGCATGTTGTGACAGCTGAGAACAAAGAGGGTTTGAGTTTTGGTTGGTAACATGAGATTGACTTCAGGAAGGAGGTAAGTTGCCACCTTTGCATGCTGGCTCTGAACATGGCGACCTTCTCCTGCTGGAACTGGGCATCTCACATGGAATCTGCTTGGCTGTCCTCTCACAGCTTCCTCCTTGCATGATTCCTGCTCCCCAGCAATGCTCGTGGTCAGCACATCTCAGCCCCAGATCCCCTTCAAAGTCTCTGTATGGAGGAAGGCTCTGAGACTCACAATATGCACACAGTGCTTGATGTTCCCCGGGATCATAGAGACAGAAGGAATAATCTTCCTGAGCTTTAGGGCTTCCCATAGCCAATACGAGGTTCTTGCCAAGCTGTGACAAACTCCACCTGCACAGTGATGGATAAACTGCATGGAATGATGGCATCTGCTCACAGGTGTCACCTCCTAGCAGATCTTTCTGGGTATTCCTGGTAAATTACCTTTGCTCTGTACTATTGCATCACTATTACTATTGTAAGTGTTGTATGCTGTGATAATAACAATAAAATTACACATCCCTGGGCCAGAGCCACAGGGTGCAGAGCCCATGGGAGGAGAACATTGAAAAACTCTCTACCCACAGCAGCAGTACAGAAGAATATCACTTAGCTGCACAGTAACAATCAGACATGTGCTGGTTGTTCTGCAGACCTCAGACCAGAAGCACGGTGCTGGTTGTACTCTATCTAGATTTCTTCTTCCCCATCCATCCTTCCTGTCATATGCAAGAGTCACTGCTTCACACTCGTGTCCATCCTTTTCCTTCTGTCCCAAAACCAGGACTCTCTTCTCACCTTTCCCTTCTGCCCTCAGGCTGCTCATTACCATTGGCAGCCCCACCACTTGGAGTCACCCCATCAGCCACTATATCCCCATGAGAGCATTGTCCCCAGGCCTAGTGGCAATCCTCCTGCTCCCCCCACATCACACACCGCCAGCCATTAAGCAGTTGCAAAACAATTTGCTTTGCTTTTACGGCCATTTAAAATGTTACCGATTTTTAAATGCAAACTTCTCAGGAACAACCATCAGCGCTGTAAACACACAGCTTGTGCAACACCACCGAGGAGGCTCATTGTGAACAGCATGCGTATTAGTAGTGTAATTAAAATATCAATTACGCTGCGCTGACAGGTTGCCAAATAACTGGCTTTTGTGCACAGTAAACTTAATCACTCCTCAATCCACTCACAAGACCTGCTGCAATCTTGGTACCAAACCAGCACAACATAAAAACAAGCATTTGCTAAAGCGCCGCTACGATATTACTTTGCGTAATGGTGCTGCACTCCATCGCGGGTATCATGTTCTGAAAATTATCTTTTAATGTACAATTTGTATTGCTGAGAAATGTCACTTACGTCGCAGAACGTCTCGGCGACATAAAATCCCAGATTTATTCCTGTCATTTTTTTTTGTTGTCTCCTCCACCACGTTGATATTAAGAAGCCTATTGGGTGTGTGCAGTGCTCGTGTCAGCTCTGGAATTTGGGGTTTCATAAAAGATGGTGGTATAAATAAACCATGATCTAAATTAAAAAATATAGCGGAAAGTAAAATCTGCCAGTTGCAGTCACGGATCAAATAATACAGCTTGAAGGGGGTTTGAGAACAATACTGAGTAAGTGGAAGTGTGCGGAGTAAATATGCTAAAGAGGTGGGATGGGCCTGTTTTAAGAACTGGTTCTGATGTTAAAATGTGTTTGTTGCTGCATGCACAAACATGCAGATAGGTTCTCATCTCTCAGCCTGCTTTTAACCCTTTGGATTTGGGTCGTCTGCCTCCCACTGATGACATTTTCCCCCTGGATCTGGAAATTCAGAAGAATGTTTCTTAGGAGTCTGGGATGTGGCTCTAGGAAAAGTGTGCTTGAATGTGGCCAATTCCCACCTCCCCCTGGAGGATCTGTCACCTTGGTCCCAAGAGCCAGGGATGTGCTTGGAGCCCTGTGGGCTCTGCTGTGCTTGGGGACCATCTCTTCCCTCTCCTGTGGCGTGCTTGAATCGTATCAGCCATCTCCTTCCCTCCTACTTGAAAAAGAGTAGGAAATGATGTAAAAAGTAAACATCAGGAAAAAAATGCACAGGCTGAACAGTCAGAATATGTCAGATTTACCTTTGTGCACACAAACTTATGCAGGACATTGCAAAGCATCGTACCTTTATTTGCAGTGTGAGATAAACTGTATCCAATCATCTCTGCTTAAATATTGGTCTTTGGTGTAAAGCTTTCAGTTCCTATTTGGAGCCTTTTGGGAACAAGAAGTAAAATCAGAGCTGTATGTTTCCGGGGGCTCGCTGCTAACCAGGCCCTGTGTTTGGTTACACTGATTGAGTTGCACTAATTTCTTGCATATGAGCCAATGGTATAGGATTTATAAGAACTTGTTTGGGCCATGCACAGGAGGGTGTGGTGATTTCCAGCAGTGACAGTCATCCGGACACGACTGTGCACCCTGTCCTGCATCGTGCTCCATCACTTGTGGCAACATGAGCATGTAAATCAAAGCCAAGATTGATTGCCACCTGTTTGGCTTGGTAGCAATGGCATGACCCAGGGATGTGGCCTTGCCAAAGGGGCATGGCTCGCTCTATCCCAGCAGGTCCTTTGCCTATATTCACCCTGCTTGCTGCCCTTTCCGTGCTGTGCTTTGCAACGTGCAAAAGACACTGCCTTTTTCATGTTCCCATGTGCATCTATAACCCACTTCCCTGTGCAACATGAAGTCACTCTGAAGTGCATCACGAAGCTGAGAGAAGAATGATTCCTGCCAGCTTTAACCAGCAGCACTTTGGCTGCAGGACAAACCATGTTGTCAGTTATCCCAGAAAACTAGCATGTCTGTCAGCTCCTTGCATCCCATTCTGATCAACATTTTGATCAATGTTGCAGCCCCTTTTTAATTACCCTTATCCCTCAGATCCATCATATTTATCTCCTGGCTGTCATTTGCCTCCTCTTTACTTGTTACCAGGTTGCATTAGCCTGCTCTGGCAATTACTCATTGCCTCGGATCTTCCTTGTCAAAAGAGAGGATCCGTGCCCCTTTGAGGAGCATTCTCATTCCAAGCTGTGCTATGCTAAGTGGCTCTCAGCACCTTTCCAGAAGTCCCATTCACAAGCAACCCATCCTGTTTTGGAGGCTGCTGAGCTGCACACCTGAGGCAGGAGAGCACAGAAGGATGGAAATTTCCATAGCTTTTGTTTCAGACAGAGAAGTTATAGTGACGATTCACTGCTGTAGGTGTGTACACGTTGAGTATGTCTGTTGTATTATTAAAATGGGAGCCATTTTTAGAGGCAAGCAACAGAAAGTGCTTACGATAAAAATAATAGGCTGGAACTGGCTTTGTTGTGCAACAAGATCAAAGAGCCCCACCAGCCACGTGGTTCAGCTCAATGGAAGGGAGAGGGCTTGTAATTGGTGGTAAGATTTCCTCTGCTGTGTATGGCAGTCCCAGCCTTGTAGAAGGAGTTCTCTGCACCTGTGAGGTTTGCAGTGATGGTGGAGAACAAGTAACAGAAATGGGAATCTTGAGCCAGATTTCCCATCCTCCATCCTGATCCTCAACCAATGGGGTGGGTGTGAATCTGGATGGGTCCAGAAGATACAGAGGGCTGAACTCTGAAAGTTGCATCTCCTGGCACCCCTCCCATCTGCTTTGCTGCAGCTGAAACAGTTCTCAACCCCACAGCCCAGGGAAAATCTAAGTTACCATTTAAATAAAGAATAGTGCTGGAGAACTGCCTCTGCAGAGAGGTGTGGGATGTAGTGTCAAGAGAAATTATAATGATTGCTACAGATGCAGCTTGTCACAGAAAGAGAAAAATGTTCCTGCAACTGATGCATGGCAGCGAGCCAGTTGGTAATGTTATATGTCCGAGTGTTTCACTTTGGCTCTGCTGGCTGGAAAGCGTTCCATAATGCTCTGCCTGGTGGTTCGATTCGTCTCTCAGCTCTGCAGAATCCCATTACAAACCCTCTTTTTACACCGTGGAAATTGTTTGGTCTCTCCGACCGGCCGCGCGAGGGAAGGAGTGTATTGCTGCAATTCCTCAACATCCATGGAAATTGTCGGTGTTATACTTCACACTTATCTCCTTGCAGTGGGCATTTCTCATTATAGATCGAGACGTCTTGTACGCAGCACGAGGCAGCTGTAAACATCGGGGGATGCTGCAATGCATGGAGTGGCTGCTCTGTGAAGTGGCAGAGGCAAAAGTGGCTGGATTTGGGATGCACTGAGGTGTCGTAAGAAAAGGGAATAGCAAAGAGAGGGATCAATTAGAGAGTAGCTGGCCTGATCCAGGATGGTTTCTGTAGAGGAGGAGCATGTTTTGTCCGGCTCACCCAGGGAAGAGCAAGGAAGCTTCACTGGAATTGAGATTTGGAAATGAAGAGCAATGGAAAGCTATGGGGGTTTTCTTCAGGTCTAGAGAAATTTTGGGACTCCTTGCCTCAAGGAAAATGATGCACCAAAGAGATGATGTATGTGGGGATACCAAAACCATGGGGAGCTGCTGTAGTAGGTGTCAAAATGGGGATGGGTAGGAAAGGAGGAGAATGTTGTTACACGTGGTAAACCTGGAACTGATGTCTAGCTGGAATTGATCTGAGCAGTGGGAGCACCAAATCCCATCCAACATGTATCGTGCCTCATGCAGGGGAAGGATGGAATTGGCCCATGTCTGTTCTGGGCTAGAGGTAACACTTAACTCCTACTGATTTGTTGTAAACTGTTGATAAAACTGACAGCTGAAGCAGTGCTAACTGCTTTCCTTTCCTTGGAGCACCATCAGGCAGCTCTGTGTTGCTTCCTCTGCATCCAAAGCCTCTGTCCTCTATCCTGACAGTGTGGGGATGGAGATTTGGGCATTTTCCCAAGTTAAACCTCCAAGGTCTGTCTCACTGCTCTCTTCCAGCACACATTAGTGCCAGCCCATGAGGACTCACCAGCTTCTGCCAGCCATCTCCTAAAGGTGCACATTCAGGTTTGCATGTGCAGAAGCAGTCTCTGCAGGAGCTGAGCTCCAGCTATGAGCGCAGCATGGATGTCGTGTTCTTAACACAAATCATCCATCTGCCAGCACCAACCCACCTGCTGTAGCACAGAGGTCTTCTGCCCAGTGCTGGAGGCAGTCCTGCACACAGCTCCAGCTTCCTCACAGGCTGGGCTCTTTCATGGCTTGTTTCCAGTCCTGTATCAGCTTTCTGTGTCTGTCCTAGAGGCTCTCTGATTATTTCAGCCTGTGTTTTTTAGCAACTGACTGCAGACAGCTGGCCATCTGGTTAGCATTAAGCTGAGGGAAGAGGATGCACTCTTACCTGCAGGGAAATCACTTTCCTTTCAAGATGAGTTCTCTAACTTCATGTTCATCTTGAGCTGAACTGAAGACATCCAGTTTGGGAGAGAGGGAAGCAGGGGTGAAAGCAAAATAGATAGGATACATTCCTTTCCCAGCTGATGACTTGCAAAATCTAAGGGCTTGCTCTGTTTTCTCTGTCTTGGTAGACGTGGTGGGATGGAAAGTCCCTGCCCTACCCCCAGAAATGGAGCAAGGCCATGGTCAGCACCACAGCCAACCATGGTCTACGTGGTTTAGGTCTATTGATAGCATTGGCCAAGTTCTCTCAGCTGGAAAATCCATTCCTTTTTAAGGTCATGTTTCATTATGGGATTTGTACTCTTGGAGGTTACTGCTGCCTCAGTGGCTGCCCATTGCCCAGCCAAATTCAGCCTCTCTGTGATGGGCAGTGAATGCTTACAGCAGTGGATGCTTTACAGCATTTAAGGAGCATCTAAGCACAACTTACCCCAGAGATGAATTCCCAACAGTGGAGCCCAGATAGGATGGAAAAGGTTTTTTAATCCTTTTACAAATGACCAAACTGGTGAAGTACTGGCTGTGCTGGAACCCATACAGATTGTGTCAGGGAATTTGTAAGGCAGATTACAGACATCTCTGTCCCATGCAGGGCACAGCACATTTGGAACTTCCTTCTTTTGTAATTTAGCATCTGTGGTTCTGCCATGCTGTTTTACAAGGCAGAAATCCAATTCCTGAAGGGATAGAAGCCAAAGTTCAGCGCGGAGTATTATGCCCTGATGAGGGTGTTGTATTAATGCCAAGTGGAAGAGCAATATCACTGCTGATTTATGGGATGTGTGCATGTGTGGCTAAGCAGCGTGGTTCTGTAAACATTTCCTCTGCTATCCTAGAGAATATTTACTTTGTAGTTTAGACCTGTATGGTCAGGCTGGCTGAGGAAGGTATTTTGTGTGGAGCTGGACAAGGTCTATCAAGGGGGATTTTTAGGATGTATTTTTACTCTAGCCTCTCACAGTCCCAGAGGGGAGATGTGACCTAACAAAACTTCTCTGCTGTGAATTCCTGCAGAATTAAGAGGAAAAAAACCTGGATCTGCTGGGATCACACAGAGCTGCACATCCAAGCCTCATCCCGCAAGGAATGGCTTGTGTGAACCTTTCTGGCTTGTGTTAACATCTTTAGGTTTGCGCAGATAAACAACTGCCTACAGAAATCCTGCTTTTGTGCATTGGGACAAAAATCCATCCAGGACTACACTGAAGTCCCTTTGAAAGTTTGGATTTCATGGTCCGTAATGAGTGAGTGAAGCTAGAATTCTCCTGAGTGACAGTTTGCCTCATTCCCTTTTGCTTTGCCTTCTCAGTGAAGTAGAAAAGCCGTACACAGTACAGTGAATTCAGTTCAGCCAACATCAGCTCAGCCACGCTGATTTATTGGAGCCATTCACTGGGAAGTGGGAGAAGCCATGAATTTCATGTGGATTTCCACTCTTGCCCATGAGTGGTCAACAGATTTGGTTATCACGACCAGATTTTTGCTCTCGTGTCCATCTCCATCAGCTGTCCTTGCAGATGTGGAAGCAGAGGAATCATGAGTAAAATCCTCACAGTGGTTTTAAATCATGTCCCATTGTATTTCCATTGTGTGTTTGTAGTGTTTGTTTTGTATGGGAAGTTGGCCACAGGATGACAAGAAAGAGGTGTGAGGGAGTAGCCAGTAGCATTTTAGTACCCCTTCAATCACTTGGCACACTTAGATGCCATGTACACCATAAATAATAACAACCAGACTTCAGTTGGAGCTTCCATTTAGGGTTCACGGAGGAAAAATTAGATGAATAACTACAGTTATTGCTGTGGTAAGATGGCTCGTTTGTAGTACGTATTCTACTGCAATTTAAAAAGCATGGATCATTAAAATCAATACGTATTGCAACCAGACTTCATGAGCTCCATTCTCACTCTCACAAAGACGTGTCAGTCTTGTCAAGAGCTGAGAACTGAAGTGATGGGAAACAGCATTAGCTCAAGGAAGGCTGGGTTTAATATTTCCTCAGATAAGCCTTTTTCTAGTGTCTTTCTGGATAGAAGTGCAAGTATTTAACATGAGCAGAGTAGACTTCTTAGCCTCTCCAAACTGATTGTGAAGTAGGGCAGCCAGCAGTGCCATGAAACAGGTGAGATATGAGCATGTCTTGTTTATGAGCTTACGATCAGCTTCTGAGAAATAAGCTTGGTTTATAGCCCCAGACTAGAGCTGGGAGCACATCTGGTGGCACTACCAGGAGGAGCTGGGGCTCAGGGCTTCTATCCAGGGGCTTCTTCATGGCTTGACTCCCCGAGCTCCTTCCTTTGGGGCCAGGGCTGTGAATGTTTTCTATTTTGGAGCAGAGGGAACCCGACCCTGCACATTGCAAGCTGCCAGGGAATTAGCAGATGTCATCACTGGTGTGAACAGGTCCAAGTGCAGCCATGGAGGAGGAAGGGATGTCTTGCACTTCGCATCAATCCCAGGGACTTGGATCTTCAAAGATGTTTGTACTGCCCTGTGAGGCTGGAATCTGCAGGAGCAAAGGGCTCACCAGGAGCCATCTCACTGGGTGTGCTGCACTAGCATCCCATGAGGATCTGAGGGCTTCAGGGATGAGCAGTTCCCAGCTGAATGAAGCCAAGAGCAACTTCCAGAGGCTTAAATGCAGATTGCAGAGCTCATGTGGGCTTGGCACTACAGCCCTTCCCACAGGCAGAATAGGATCCAGGAACACAAAGGGAGTGAGGCTGAGTCACGCACTGACATCACAGCAGCACAGGGCTGGCGTCAGAGCTGAGCTGGCACGGTTACATGCATTTGGTATTCTGGGTGAGCTGCCGCAGTGGCAGAGAAAATTATTCACAGATCAAAAAAGAAAGGCATTAGCAGTACAAAGTGTCATGATTTTTCTCTGTTCTACCACGAAGTTGAAACGAGATGCCAGCTGCGGTACATGAGAAACAGCTTGAAGGAACACCAACAGAAATGCACTGATTGCTCCTGAAAGCCCCATGCAGTTCACAGGGGGGGGATTGTTCACTAATTCATGGGGCGGTGCAGCCCTCCACCGGCTCAGGGGGTGGATCTGGAGCTGAGCATCACAACAGGAGCACGGCAGTCGCGTGTGTTCTGTCACTGGGAATAAAGGCCGGGGTGAGCAGAGGGCTGCCAGCCACTGTGCTGTAATTGCCAGATGTCAAACCAGCTTTTTGCCATTGAGAAATGTAAGAAAATATAAAGGAATATAAAGTTCACGGCGGAGATGCTGGCTGCTGCCATGCACAGAGTGGAATAGAAGGGAGAGACTTCAGAAATCAGGTGCAAATACCAACAAGCCAACGTCACAATGAATGCTGGGCCCCATGATGTATTTCTAAAAAGGCATCAGATATAACATTATGTTGTTGCCTGAAGTCTTTTATCAGGGGCTGATCGGCCTGAGGCATCAGCTTTCAACAAGGATTTGCCAATGAGGCCATGGTGCTGCAGGCACCAGTCCTATCCCCAGCAGCGCAGGTCCAAGTGGATGCAAAGCACTACAGGTATCTGTCAGTGCCTTCCATCTGCCCAAAATATGAATAGCTTGCTGTAGGCAGATACCTTTATGGAAGTGACTGTCCACAACTCCAAGCCTAAAAGCCCCCAGGCCAATTAAAATGCCCTGATTGGTAAGAACTTTAGAATGACATTATTTTGCTATAGAGGTACTGCTAAGCAAGCAGACTGGCTTTGTTGTGATCATGAAGATGCTGTGGGGAGTGTGGCACTGGGCACTTATGGGTGCCACCCAGCCTGACTGGATGTGAGCATGGATAGGAATGGATATGAACCCAATATTAATGATGGTTTGGAAGCTTTGCCTAATTGCATTGTCTCTTAAGATGATGAGACAAATATTTATGAGTGGGACTTTTTATTCTCACTGTAATCAGCGCCATAAATAGGAAACACCTTTATAAAGAGTTAATAAAAATGTGTAAACACGGGCTCGAGCACAAACTATTGAGCAGCGTGCTGTAAAACATTCTGGTGTTTATTGTATTAATTGAATATTCATGAGATGCCAATTTAAATTACAGTTCACAACTGTTGCTGTGTCTAATGAATAATTTAAACAAGTGTGGCCAAAGAGATTTCAACGCCGCATTAGCAAACTGCAAGGGATTAAGCAACAGAGAATTTATAATTAGCTTTGTATATCCTATAATAAATTCATTGGAAAGATGGTTTTAATTATCCCACATGTTAATTCAGAATTCAGTGCATTAATTTTCGATTGAAAAGTAACCCTTTCTTCCCAGATAATTCATTTTGTCATCATTTCCTGCTTGGTCCCAGCGTGTTGTGTTGCAGCCCTGCTTGTCCCATCCCATCCTCCTCAGTGCCCAAATAGTTACTTGGGATATGCTGGGTGCTCCTGGGAAACGTGTCTGCAAAAGTGGTATAAGTTTTTTGCTGGTCACCTCCTATATGCAGCCCTGAGTCTTTAAACAAAAACTAGGATGGGCATCAATGGAACCCTGAGGTTGAATGGCTGCATTCTGTAGAACAGGAACAAGACCACAGCGTTCCAAGAGTATAGAGGAGACAGCAATGCCCTAAAGTACTGTGAGCCCTTGGGAGGGTGCGTATTGTCTGTGCTCTGCCTTCCTCTTGCTTCCCCTCACCTCCTGGCTTTTCTGTGTTGTTCACTTGTTCTTAAAGAACCTAATGGCAGTGTTTGCTGTTGCCCCATTGTGTCCACCAAACGAGGTCAATGTGATCAGTACTGAGGAGGAGCTGCTGCAGAGGGCTGGGGGGTCCCAGGCTGGTTTCAGGCCACCCCACACCTCCAGCTGCTGCTCTAGTGCCTCTGCCTTTGGGTGGCTGCAGTTACTGAAGCTGATGAATGGGCAGCATTGCTGTAATGCAGTGCGTTATCGGTGACATTTATTGATCAAACCTCAGGACTCCATCGATCAAGCTCCCCAGTGTCAGCCTGTAATCCCAGTGGAAAAAATTAAGCGTGTAATGGGGTCGAGCACTGCTTGTGGTTTTAAAACCAATGGGTTCTGTGTTTCAGGAAGGAGGGAAGTGGTTTCAGTGTCCCAAATCCCTCCCATTACCATGATTTAATGAAGGCTGGAGGTAGGAATCTGTGGTGGTGGCACTGCAGGCTGGGCAGAGCCAAACCCTGTTAAACATGGCCTTGTTCCCTCCAGCAGTCAGCTCTCTCCATGGTGGAAGGAAAGGAAGGAATCTCTCAGGTGCTTGTTATCCATCAGGCAGCAGCCCAGCAGGACAACACACTGCTGGACGGAGCAGCTCTCACTAGCCCTTAATGCAATGCAATAATCCAACAGCACGGACTGCACAGTGCAGGCAGCACAGAAGCACAGGTTAAGGTTGCTGCTGGAGCCTAAATAAACACTCTCTGTAGTTGTATGGTTTTAATACTGCATTTACGTTGGTTTTTGCACGTCTGCAGTTTGTGCTGAAATAGCATCTGTGGTTCTATTAGTGACAAAATGAGAAGGGCTGCTTGTTGTTGAGGCAGAGCAGGAGTTACCACATCTGGTTCTCGTGGCAGGAGACAATGCTCTCTCAGAGTTTCTCTCCTCGCTCCCTCCCGCAATTAGTTTTGTGCATAAAGCATCATTCGGGCTTTTCGCACCTCTTTTAAAAGTGTTCACATTCCCTCTAATTAAAGACAAGCAGATAACAGACGGCGCCTTCTGTTAACAGTTTATGTGATGCAGCAAAGTTGCTGCAAACCTTGCCACTCCTGGAGTTTCCCCTCTGCAGAGCAGCTCTGTTTTGCTAGTGGGGAGCTGATGGGCAGGAGATGCGGTACCTGCCTCACGTTGCTCCAGCAGAGCTGGATTTACAGACTCACGGAGCTCCCTGCAGGTGCATTGAAGTGATGTGGTTTGTGCAGATGTGGGACCAGCACCAAGGGACTCAGCTCTTTCTCATACTGCCAGCTTTTCTTTTCACGGTGTTTAATACCACCAGGATGATTTTTGTCTGTATTCTTCCCACTTTCTGCTTGTGTTCTAAAATTTACTTCTTTTTTTTCTTCTTCTTCCTCTTCCTCTTCTTTTTTATTGCTCCATGCAATGAAACGTGGAGATCTGTCATTATTTTTGAGTCTATTGCTTGATGTGAATGCAATATGTAAAATACCTTCAGGAGCCAGGAAAGGCTGCAGGGCAATGGGTCCCAACAGGGTGCATTTCAGTGCGTGGCTTCATGATGTCAGAAGGGCCATCTCCTGTACTCCTTTTTCCTTTTTGCTCCATTTTGGATCCCATTTTTTTTTGTATTTGTGGGGTATTTTGTTCTGTTTTGGTGTTTTTTATGACATTGTCCTCTGTTACGTAGGGAGTGTAAATGGACGTTGCATCCACTGTGTTTTCTGAGAAGTGACTTCTGGCTGTCTGGCAGCCCTACTGCTTTGATAGATGCCACAAGGTCTGCAGGAGCAGAGCTCATGGAGAGCACTTCTCTCCATCTCAGCAGTTCAGAATCTTTTAGAAAGAAGGCTGGGCTGTAACTCAAGACGTAAAACATGTCATAACTTCTGTTTATCCCTAAGGCTGTTTGCAGAAAACCAGATCTCTGCTTCTAGGGAATCCATCTGCTTTTCCTAAATCCTGTGGGACAGCTTTGTGAGGCAAGGGATGGTCCGCCTGAGCTACACTGCTGGGGAGCTTCTCCATAGCCAGAGGTGACCAGGGCCCTCTGCAGTAATAAGTGACCCTGGCAAGGTCAGCTATTGAGTTAATTACTCTCTTAGAAGATTTTAACTGTGGATTATGGATCTCTCTTCCTGACAGCATCCTTGGGATTAAAAAGTGAAAACTAATACGGAAAGAAAACTCTCAGGTCAGGTTGTTGCTTGGATGTGATTATCTTGAATACCTTTTCCAAGGTAAAGGACTCTGTGATTCCATGAAATTCAGATGGATAGATAGCATCACACTGGAGAGACTTCTCTTGATGCCCATGGGGATAACCTTGACTGGCATGCACAAGGTCTTCATCTTCCTGTGCTGTTTCCACCAGATGCAGCCTCAGACCTTCTCCGTGACCACCTTGCTGAAGCAGCACCCACTGGGACCTGAGTGAGGCCATCCCTTTGTTGGTATCCCCAATAGGATGGGCTATGGGATGTCACCACAGTATCTTGTGTCTCCATGCTGGAGAGCTCCTTCCAGTTCCTCCCACGGGCTCAACCCCATCCCCACTGCCAGGATTCTCAGCCCCTCATCCCATACACTTGCATGGATTCCTTACCCACCCACTTTGCTGCTTTGCAGCAACACACACAAAGGGGATATGGTAATTTGTTTGTTTTATACCCCGTGTGGATGTGTGGGGTACCAAGAACCTTGTGCTATTGAATATTTTCCCATCATGGGGAAGTTCTGGCCCCTGCTTTTGGGACGTGGTGATGTCATGGCTGGGTGAGCAGAGATTGCCTTCATGTACAAGTGGTTGTTAGAAAATGACTAAATAATGTATTCAGAAAACGTGCTGGAAATTAATGGAACAGATTATTTGCAAACATGTTCACTGAATTATCAAGCTTGTTCCTTATCCATGAAATAGTGTACTTCAAAAAAAGAATTGGTTTATTGAATACATTATTTACAGCCTTCTCTGTGACTGAGAGCATGTGAGGAGCACATGGGCAGCCTGGCTGGGGCACAGGTTACCCGAATCCTGCTCTCAGTTGCAGTGTTTGTGGGATGGCTGGTGGACCCAGGATTTAGTATTTTGGATTTGGGATGAGCAAAACTTGGGTGTTTTCCTGAAGAAGCAAGTTGGAGCAGGTCCATCACCTGGATGGCACTTAGGGGATCCAGTAACAGACACCCCTGCACGTACACTCATGTAATACTCTGTAATGCTCTTACTGGCAAATGAGTCTGATGGACAGTCATATCACACAAAAACAGAATTGGGTTTGTGCCGTACTGAGCAGTTCCTTTTGGCCATGCTCCTCCAGCACAGGGAGCGAGAAGAACATTAACAAGAAATATTTCCCGTTTGCCAAGCGGTCTCCATCCTGTTTTGCACCGCTGTTCTCACCCAGAAGTAACAGTAATCTTCATAACGAGGTGTTAATTGTGTTTGGAGGATTCTTTCCCCTTTAATAGCAGGATGTGGTACCACTAGATCATAGGCTGTCAAAGTGCTGAGCGCAGATTTCAGGCAGGTGCTTTCCAAACCCAGCCGTTGGTCCTGATTTGTGCCTGCCAGAGAGCTTCTCTTCAGGGAAACAACACGCCGTTACCTCTCATTTAAGAGGATAACTTGGCAAGTGTCTGAAATATTGAATGTAGAGCCTGAGCTTCCAGGGCACGCTCACGCAAAATGGGTCCAGAAATGTGGCTGCTGGTGGGGACCATAGAAATGGGAGGTGGTTGAGGCAGGAGGAGACGTGGAGCAGGTTTTGCAGTACCAGAAGCAAATGAAAAAGAAGCCCTCAGGGAAGGATGGATATAAAGACCTCCGAAGCAGGAGGAGCTCCAGGAGTGTGGTCTGGTGTTGGCTGCGTGGCTGCGCAGCAGAGCCCTGTTTTGCAGAACATTATATTTGAAGCTGCCAATATTAATTAGAAAGGTCGGGGTTTCAAATTAGGTAGCATTTAGAGTAGACCGTAAAACTCTCTTTTCTTAAATATATCTGCTCAAATCCTCTTTAAATCAGCAGGCTGAGTGAGCTTGTCTGGCTTGAAATAACAGAGTGAGGAGCACTCAGTACCACTAATGCCGATATTTATTAATTCCTGGAATACTGGGGAGGCTCTGGAGGATGAGAAAAGAGCTAATGTGCAAATATTTAAAAAGGGAAACAGAACAGCCCAGGTAATTACAGCCCTGTCAATCTGCCATCAATTCTCAACAACATAGCGGAGCGGCAGATCCAGGCCTCAATTAATAAAGAATTAAGGGAAGGTAATACAGTTAATGCCAATCAACACGGGCTTGATGGAAAACAAATCTTGTCAAACTAACTTGATATCTTTTTTGATGAGATTACAGGTTTGGGTGCTAAAGGTAACGATGTTAACATAATATACTTAGGCATCTGCAAGACATTTGACTTGGAAGCACGAAGTGTGTTGAGAAAGTCGAACAATGCGAAATCAATGCGATACAAGTTTGACGGATCAGTTTGTCATTCTGCCTTCCCAGGGTTTGTTGTATTTTTGCCATTGAAAGCATTACATAATTGCCAGTGGAGCGTGTAGATGATGCAGCAAGTAGGCATGTAATGATGGAGGTGCAGAGGTTTTTGCAGGTTCTGGTAAGCTAACCATGAAGAGTTAATATGCACTGGGGAACCAACACCGTCCTACCTGGGGGAATAAAAAAGCATTTGGAAATGAGGACCCGGGTGGTTCCAGGAAGGGGATGGGAGGGATGGGAACACCCAAGCTTTGGTGTGAGTGATGGAGAAGAACTGCAGTTTTGATGTGGTTCCCAAAATCTTCTATGTGTCCCAACCCCACAAGCTGGCAGCTGCAGGCACCTGATCCAAGGGGATGCTCAGCCCCAGCACCCAGCTATGGGCAGGACCCCCTACATGCACAGAGCCAGGTGGGAGGTGACCCCAACCCCCTGCAGAAGCAAACCACTCCCTTTGTAAATCCTCTCCTCCCTCTGCTTTCGTATTCATAACAGGATGATCGGTGGAACCAAAGATGTGGCTGTTACTTTAAAGGATAAATTAGTTTGACTCTTAACTCAATAATTAAAACTGTTATGGCTATGAGCCTGCAGGGATAATGTACTATTATTATAGTCATTTGTTTCAATTAAATGCTTACTGATTTTACAATAGCAGCTGGGCACCTGTGTGAGATAGCTATTACTCTGAACAAGACATCTCAAATTCCAGCAGAAATTTGTCACCGCACTAAAGCATTTTACATAGACCATGAAAGTTTATTAGGAGCAGTTACAAATCGGGAGGAGGAGGGGTGGTAATTGGGGATATATTTTCTTATCAGCTTCCCTCTCTCCTGCTCTCTCTCTTTTTTAAGTAAATCATCTTTAAGCATTTCAGCTATGGTGATGCGTTTACATTTAAACTTCAATACAGGAAAAAGCCTGCTGGGAAAACTTGGCTCTGAAGCTGCTCGGCTGCTAATTTCTCTCCCTGGTTGATGTGATTGTAATGGCTCATTCCCAGGAGCACACCCAGGGATTCCCAGGCCACAGCCCCGACCCACAGACTCCGCTGCCTGTGCTGCCCTGCCCTTCTCCCACAGCAAGGAGCACAGTTTGCATGTTTGTCAGTCCATTTCTGTCCTTCAGAAAGATTAGCTGGAACCTTTATAGGCTGATCTGCATATTCATTAAATAAAAAAAAAGAAAGAAAGAAGAAATATTGTGGGGGAAAAAGTTGTCTTTGAGTTAGCGCAGCCTTTGGGAATCTGCAAAGTGAGATGCGCTTAATTACTTCAGCTATGGCTGCATCACATCTCGCTTCTGTTCCCCATGAGATGCAGAGGAGCTTCCATGGAGGCTGCAGACATGCCCAGGGTCTGGCAGCATCTCTCAGCAAGCTCATGGCACTGGGGCTGCAGAAAGCAGTGAAATCCAGCCTGTCCTGGGAGCTTGTCCTGGTGACAGTGTTAATTATGTTTGTAGGTATTTACACTGGGCTTACAGTGGGCTTTGTGTGTTGCTCTGCTTTGCCATCATTGCCTCTGCTCCCAGGATGAAAGGTGATGGCCTTAAGTTTTGCCCAGGGAGGTTCAGTTTGGATATGAGGAAACATTTCTACTCATAAAGAGTGGCAGTGCAGTGGCACAGCTGCCCAGAGAGGTGCTGCAGTCACTGTCCATGGAGGTGTTCAAGCAATGGTCGATGTGACACTGAGGGATGTGGGCTTGGTAGGATGGGCTGGGTTTGGACTGGAGGTCTTTTCCAACCTTAATGACATTATAATCCCGTGACTCACCTTCGTTTTCACTCTATAAACACATTCAATTTGGAGAGGACAAATGACCCTCTCCAGTCCTGAGATCATCAGTGCTGCAGTGAATGGAGTGTTCTTAATGCCAGTTCTTAATGATGTACAGCAATAGACAGCTGCTTGGGAGGAGGCTTCAGGGTCCCTAGGAAAAACACCGCTGTGGTTGGGATGGTGTCAGCTTCCAGGTGGCTCAGGTTCCCTTTTACCTGTGAATTTTCATCAACATTTGCAGCATGTGTCCCATATCCATAATTGCACTCCTGGACTTGTTCTGCTCTGATGCATAAATAACATGCACTGTAGAGAGAAAAGTGTATGATTACATATTTAATGGATAAATGGAGCTGTTGCGGTCTATTGGCCACATAATAAAAGTTTCACAAAGATTGTCTTAATACGGTGCTAACCCAAGAGGCTGCCATGCCTACAGATGGGAATGGGCTATTTTAGATTTGATGAAATTTTAAGCCATATTTCATGGCCATCCCCATCACTTCTGAAACAACCATCTTCAAAACTCTTCCCTCATTCAAATTTAAAACAGGAACAATCCATTATTCTTTTCGTTAGCAGGACATCTCCTTGAACACGAAAGGTGTCATTAAAGAGATGGCATCTGAGCCGAGCATACCTTTCCTTCACCACCATTTGGGAAGGATCCCACTGTTTGAGGACCAGGGGCTGCCAGCCCTTCTCCAGCCTTTCAGGCTCCCCATCACTGCCTGTCCTGCCATGACAGCAAATCCTATGGCATGTGGAGAAATCCCCTCCCTGACACATCCCATGCTACCCAAGGCCGTTGTCCATCCCTACCTTGCTTAATGCCTTCTTGGTCGGGATTTCTTATGTGTTGTATTTTGCAAGAAGAGGCCTGACCTTTGCAACAAGGCGACTTGAAGAGTGCATAACACTTCACATAGTTCAGGAAGCGAGTTTTCTTGGCTGCGTGCCGGAGCAAATCCAGCCCCACTGCCTTTGCAAACACACATTTCCTTGGAAGCAGCAGTGCAGCGTGGCCGCCAAGCCAGATTCAGCCAAACTCCTGCTGCTGTGTAAATGCAAGGCGCGATAAATCCCTACACTTTGTAATGCGTATAACAACAACGCAAAGCTGGGGAAGTCTACTCCCCTAATGCATGCTTCTCTACTGGTGAAGAATGGGAAAGTGAGAGTGGAGCATGCTGTCTCGTGTTGTTCAAAGCTCTTGATTCCTGACCTGTATGTCTAAAGCTGGCTTTGCGTTGGGATTTATTTCCTCTGAAGCCTGCTGAGCCCCTGTAGGTCTTCCCCAGGTTTCTTTCTGCATGCACTGCTAATAGAGCTGGCAAGCCTGGTAATGAGAGATCGCACCTCAGCGGGCTTATCAGAAATGAAGGTTGTTAATAAATAAAGCCTGGGTCTTTAAGCTCATGTTAACATTAATCAGATTCATATAAAAAGGAGGGAAAAAAAAAGGTGTTTCCAATGGGGTTTGCTTTCCCCTCCCACCGCTCACTGCTCAGTTGGGGATGGACCTGATGATGCAGGGGAGCAGCTCAGTTCTGCAAGGATGGAGAGGTGCAGGGAAATATGGGCTGTGGGCTCAGCACTGGGGCAGCTCCACACTTTTCTTCCAAATCTTCCAAGATTGGTGGTCCCAGCAGCCTCAGGAGGCAGTGTTGGTGCTGGTGGCCACTGCAGTGTCCCTGTGTCCCTGCAGCTGCTTGGTGTTGGCTACTTCAGTCCCATTGGATGTTCCCTCATTCTTATGAGAACAGAGAAATGGGATTTAGGGCTTCATGGCAATTTCAGGGACAGCTCTTCCACAAAGCGTCCTCTCTCATCTCTTTGCATATACCTACATCACTTCTGCATTGCAAAACAGCAGTGATGACCCAGCAATTTCCTTTGCCCTTCTCTGGATGTTATTGTGCTACTCTCATTTTGAGTGATATCAAGACCAGCAGCAGTATTTAAAATTGAGAGGCGGCTCAGGAGAGACCTCATCACTCTCTACAACTGCCTGAAAGGAGGTGGTGGCAAGGTTAGGGTCAGCCTCTTTTCCCAAGTAACAGTGATAGGGCAGCCCAACATGGTGGAAATGGGGGCCTGAGTCTTCCCTGATGGCTTCTGTGTTTCCCACTTTTGCCCCTAGATTTAACCCCAGTGGTGCTGGTGACCCACCAGCTGACATGTTGGTTGTGACACTTTCACAGAGCCCTTAGTGCACTTGACTCATTTCTTGCACCTGGCTGGCTTGGAAGGGGCACGAGGGAGACTTTGTCATCCCTTTAGAGTCCACCAATGAATGCATCATAAAGCAATCTGACAGCATCACAAATAACTGAATACATTTTTAATTACAAAGTAATGTTCTTCTTTACGCAGATCCAGGAGATGGTCCACTCAGATGCTGCATCCTACGAGTCCAACCGACAAGTGCCACTGCTGAACCGCCCCGCCATGCTGGCTGGCCCCATGGGTGCCCTCAGCCAGTCACAGCTCATTTCACAGATGGGGATGCGCAGCGGTGTCACCCATGGCTCCCCATCACCCCCAGGGAGCAAGTCTGCTACACCATCTCCCTCCAGCTCTACTCAGGAAGAGGAGACAGAGTCACACTATAAGGTACGTGCAGTCGCAGTCACAGTCAATCTTGTGGACAAGAAAACTGCACATTAAAGAAATGGGTCTGATGGCAGAGGGTGGTTCAGGTGCATCAGGTCCTCAGAGCCAGGGTCCCTGTAATTGTAGGTCTCCAGGCTGTACTGGGGTGGTTAGCTGCTGTTCCAGGGGTGGAGATGTGGTCATAACCAGCTGTCAGATCCCAGCTGAATTAGAGGTCTCCATAGTTCTAAATATCATGGTGTCCATGAGGTTCAGCCCTTCGAGGTCTGACATCTATGAGGGCTTCCAGCACCTCTGAGGATATTCTGTTTGGCCTTTCCATCAATGCCATTGGCTCTTTGGTGCAGGGCTGACTCCATAGCCATTGTCATGGCTGTCGTGCTGCATTGAAATGAAACTTTCCTGCCCTTCAAACCTAGTGTTGACAGCCCTGCCCATGGCAGGAGGGTTGGAACTAGATGATCTATAAGGCCCCCTTCAACATAAGCCATTCTCTGATGTCCCCAGCTCCTTCCCGTGGCCACCAGCTATGAGGTCAGCCCCCTGTGCGGAACTTGAGTGAATCAGGAAGGACTGTGGTTAGTTACGATGCCATCTCACTTTCTAATGGACTGAAGCCCTGTTATGAATTTCTTTCCTCCTAATAAGGTGGCCTTTCACCTCAGTGCCTCCCATTCAAACCCAATTGGACAATTTTAAATTAAATGCTTCTTTTGGTCTCTCTGCTCATTCACTAATGGTCACTGTCCCTTTGACAAATGTCACTGAACTGATACTGAACTTAATGACCAGTTGAGCTCTTCCGTACAGAGAACACAAGCAGAGCTGCCCTTTCTCCCCTTGCTGACCATACCAATGTACATGAAGCTTCTGAAATCCAAGTCCTCTGCGCTCATGATCAAATGAGCAAACCCATCAGGAGCAAAGATCTTTTGCTCCCAGCACTGACAGGATGTGCAGTTTTTGTAGCATCATAGTGTTTAAGACAGGAGGTGCCTTAGAACCTCTGATGAGGGGTCAAGAACTGCCCAGGGGTTGCATTCCATGACTTCTACATCCCCCTATGTCTAACAGCCTGCCCAGGCACAAGCTGAGTATTGGGATCTTGTTTCTGTGCTGCCTCCACTGGAAGCACCCCTGTTTGCACACCACTGGCTCCCAGCCCTAGGATCCGTTTGGTTCGAGCACCCAGCTTTGTCTGGCAGGACCCAGACAGGCTGCAATAAGGGAATAGTGCCTGTGAAGCACTTATTGAGCAGAGTTTAAAGACTTAGTTGTATGTTTGTATGGATGGCACTACTCGAGCATCTGCAGTGTGAAACAATGTTTGGGCAGCCAATGTATGTGCTTCTGGGTGGATGCTTGTGTCCCCTGCCAACTCTCTTGGTTTTTGCAGGTCACCGGAGAGAAAAGACCATCAACAGACCTGGGCAAAAAACCCAAAAGCCAAAAAAAGAAGAAGAAGAAGGATCCCAATGAGCCTCAGAAGCCCGTGTCAGCGTATGCCCTGTTTTTCAGAGACACACAAGCTGCTATCAAAGGGCAAAACCCCAATGCTACCTTTGGAGACGTATCAAAAATTGTTGCATCTATGTGGGACGGCTTGGGAGAAGAACAGAAACAAGTGAGTTATCTTTTTGGTGCTTTTTGTTCAGCTATTAATGTATTTTTCCATTGCAAAGGGTCAGCATCTCCCCAGGATATTCAGGATCACAGTCAGTGCCCCTGTAGGATATACGGTGTCTGTTTCACCTCTGCTCTTTTTGTAGGAAAAAAAAGCTTCTGCTGTTACATGGGGAAGTGCAAATCTTTCTGACAATTAGTTGTTCTTGATAAGGACTTGCTTTGTAACAACCTCAGTGGTATTTCCCTGGCATGAGCTCTCCTTTATGGAAAAAGTTTCTGTGTTTGCTTACAAAGAGTGTCTGGAAAGTGGAAAAAAAATGGTTAGCTCTCTACTTCACTGGCCAGAAACTGAATGTTTAGGGCTTAAAAACTTGAGTGGGACGCATCTGAAGCAGCTCTACAGAGGAAACATTCCTGCCTCAGAGCTGTTGGCAGCATTCATCCTCGCAGGAGACATTTGAGTCTGGGTTCAACCACTTTACTGATGCTGAGTCAGTTACAGCGATCTGTAATTGTTCGATCCCTGCTGAGAAAGCCCCAGGGAACACTTCACAGTATGTGTGGCTTTTTGTTGGGCAGAGCAAGGTCTGACACTGTGTGTGATGCATGTCTGAGCCCAACTGCAATGGGGCTGATGGTCCTGCCCACATAGAGCCCTCCTCTCAGACCATCTCCAACTTCAGTTGGATGCCCAGGGCCTGGACTTAGAGCAGATGCATTTAGGGTGGGAGCAGCAGCAAGGAAAAATCATGGAAATGGAAGTTGTGCTACTAGAAAATTGCCTTGTTTTTTATCCCACACCTTACAAACAAGGCAGTCTGCCTGGCTGATATCCATCCTGCTGGTCCAGTGGGAGTCCCCATAGTGGGCAAAGAGTTGCATTGATGCTTTGACAACTCTGCCTTTCCTTCTCATGCACCTTCTTCCTGAAATCCATCCTAAGTCCTCTGGTCACATGGGCTTCCTTTGCAGCCCGTGGGTGCAGTGATTGAGAGCATGGGGCTGTCCCCAGAACTGTAAGACTGTCCCTGGGCTGTGAGGCTGTCCCTGAGGCATGAGGCTGCCTCCCCAGGTTCTGCAGTGCAGAGAATGGCTTTGGGCCACGTTGCAAGTGGTCCAGGAGCATGGAAAAAAACGTGCCTCAGGTTCTCCATCTCCTCTTGCTGCTGCCTTCCTGCCCCCTGACATCCTGCTCTGCCTCTCCCTTATTCCATCTGGATAGAAATATCTCTGTAGGTTGGGCGCTGAGTTCGTCTGCAAATGTGGTTTATGTAGTGGAAGTACTGTGGCAACCCTGACTCAGCACAGTGCAAATGCTCGGCTCTTAATTAACAGCAGGGATTTAACCAGTCCGTTTATCTTCCCGGCTAACTCTCCCTTCTTCTTCTCCATGAGATAGCAGCAGCCTCGCTGTCTCTTTACACGCGCTTTCTAAGTGGCTCCATTTCTCCCTCTGTAATTGATTTGATTAAGTCATTTGTTCCTTGTCTGGATGCTTAAATATTAACTTCCTGCCTTTGTCTCCAGCTGTGTGCTCCCCTCCCAGCACAGTTACCTCCAGGCTGGAGGGACGCAGCGCTGCTCTGTGCGATGGGGCACGTTTGCATGTTGAAAGTCTGGCTGGATGAGAGCCCCGTTAGTCCCTGTTTGCTTTCTCCTGCCAGCAACACTGTCAGGTTTGTTTGGATTCGTAAGGCAACACAATGGAAAGAAGGAAAGCAAAAAGGAAGAAAGTAGAAAAACACATTAGCCAACTGTCTTTAAAACGTAAAAACAAGGATATCCAGCATGTCCTTTCTCCCAAGGACTGCGAGCGTGGTGTGCACGTGTAATGAAGGCAGACAGCCAAGTTCTCTGGGGAGGGGACAGTGACCAAGCAGGACAGCTCAGCACCAATGGCTCATATCCATCTGAGACCTTATAGTTGATAACCTCATGCAGAAGAGGTGCAGAACGTTAAGGCTGGATGTCCTCAATCAAGTCAGACCAAGGCTTTAGTTAATGAAAACTTCCCATGGTCCGGCTGTGAGTTTTGGGGCTGGTGGGTGAGATCTGGGGCTGCGCTGTCGTCCTGGACTTGGATCCCTCATACCCCAAAGTACAGGGAGATATTTGTGTCAGGGCATTGCTTCTCTGGCAGGCTGATGCGCAGAGCTCATCCCCACCATGCAGCTCATAGCCTGATGCTTTCTTTGCTGTAGTTTCTGCTTCAGATGAGGTTTACCCACCTCATTCTACTTGCCAGCAGGCTCAATGTTTCCCCAGCCTGAAGCATGCCTTGTTCCTGCCTGGTCAGGGACAGCACAGGGAAGGACATTACGCTATAAACCCAGTTCCCACCATTACTACAGCAGGAACTGGGATGCCAACTATGTGCCAGGGAGGACAGGCAGCACAGAGAGGGTTAATCCCTTGGCATTTGGGCTGCTAATGATTATATGCATTGTAATATCAAAGCTGTAGCTATTTATTTGCCATCGAGCAGGTGCTGCTGCTCCCACAAAGCAAATTTGCTTTCTCCTCCTGATGAAACAAGCAAAATAAAGGTTGCTCACGTACCATTTCAGATATAGGTTTTTTTTTTTTCTTCCCTGTGCACGAGCTGAAAGACAAACACTGAGCGGGAATCAGAATGCACATTATGCAAGAAACCATATAATCTAGGAGCATCTTTGATTTGGCTGCTGCTGTCACAGCCATGCGTTTCACAGAGGGGCTTTTTTTTCCCTCTCTGTCGTTCTCACTGGTTTATCATTTGTGCCTTTGTCATTTTGTTCCTTCTTCTTCTCCTCTTCTCAGCCTCTTCACAATGAATCTTCATTTTCCCTCTGACACACTTGTATCTAAATTTCCTTATTTCCTGCCTTTTTTTATTTATATCTGTTGCCTGGTGATTTGATCATGCTGTGGAATACAGGATTAGCAATCTCCGTGTCCTTGGGTACTGCTCAAGGACACCTGTTCGGCAAGTGGCGGTTTTCTTCCCCACTTTAACCCCTTCCAGTGTGGCTTCTTCTGCCTCACAGCCACAAATAACGATAGCCCTGAAATATCCGCAGTGCTGCATTAGCGGGACGTTGTAATCTGCATTCTTCAACAGCTGGCGTGGCCCTTCCTAAGGAGCTTACATGGGAATCTGAAGAATGTGACTCAGGGAAGAAAAAATATTAATACATACTCTTTGAACTTTGCAAATAGTTTAGCAGCTGTTCCTGTAGAGATAGCTTAGACTACAGTGAAGAGAGAAATGCTAATGCAGCCATTATCATCCAGTGGGGTACCTGGCATTGTAAGCCTCCTGCAGCTCCCGGCCCTGCTCGAGTCTCCAAAATCCCCTGTTCTATTTTATTTCTATATGAAAGCATTGTCCGAAGAGGTTGAACAGGGCCTGAGGCATGAGATTAATCTGAGGACCCACCAAGGGCACAAGGGTTCCAGCACATGTGAGCTCACGATGCTCATGCTGGCCCAGCCATGAAAAGCTGCTCCATGGCAAAATGCAGATGTGATTTTCCCATACAGATGCACAGCCTTGAGAATAACACAGCATGCAGACTCTGGGGATAAATTACCTAACAGAAGAATTGCTTGCTCAGCAGAAAATAATAGATCACCCATCTAATCAGCTCCATCTGCTCATTGAACCTGATCCATCACCTGGTGACAGGACACTACGTATATCTAGAGAACAGACAAGTCCAGGGCCAGCTGGAAGGCTGTATTATGGCAGAGCCATCACAGAGTGGAGGTCCTGTGGGGTCTGCATGCAGCATGGCCAGCAAACTGCCCTCTTCCAGCATTGCTCCAGGACTGTCGGTGCAAGAGCCAGGAGTGCTGCTGGCTGCTTCCCTACACCTGGCAGTGAGGAGCTGGAAGGAGCCCAGTTATAGCATCTTCTGAGTGCCAAGAAAAGTCGTGTACTGGAGAAGAATGAAAGCACCAATCCCAAATGATGTCAGGAAAGATCTGTGGAGATCAGGGTAGCGATCAGGAAGATGTGAAAAGGCAGGACTGCTTCTGAAAGCAGCTCCAAGTGTGTGATGAGCAAAATGAGAGCTGGGGAAGGTGTGTACTGTGTGGATGAGTTAAGGCCTTCCCAAGAAATGAGCAGGAGGGATGCTGAGGGGGATGAAATGACCTGGGGAAGAGCTGGATGGGAACTGGGAGTATGACGTGAGTGTATTTCTTACTTGCACTCCCAGTGGAGGCATGAAAGCTGTATGCAAAGCAGACAGGTGGTGGGGTGTAGCAAGGAAGTATAGTCATCATAGAAATAAGCCATATAAATTATGATGATCCCAAGAGATAACTCCAAGGAAAGTATATAATAGTTACAAGGAAAAAAATCTCCAGAATTACAAGCAGAATAAAATCCAAATGTATACGTTTGGGGGGAAAGAGTCATGGAATCATAGAAAGGAGGGCAAGGAGAGACTTAAGAGGTCAGCCAGACCATACTGCTGCCTGAAGTCAGGATCAGCTCTACTTAAGCCATTCTTGATGGATGTGTGCCTAATCTGTTCTTAAACCTTCAGTGGTGGAGATTACACATCTCCCCAGGCAATCTCTTCCAGTGCTTAATTATCCTTACTGCTAGGAATGCTCTGCTCTTGCTTAGCCAACATTTCCCTTGCTACAATTTAAGCTCATTGCCTCTTTTCCTATCTGCAGAGGATCGGTCACTGCCTCCTTCTTTGCAGTGTCACATTTGGAGGCTTACATTTGGAGTTCCTCCTGGTCTTCTAAGTCAGTGGAGTCCTTCATTTAGTTAGGTCACTCTGCTTGTCAGCTTTTCTCTCCTCGTGGTCTATCAGAGAATCACAGAGCAGCTCAGCTTGGAAAGGACCCTGAAGAACAACAAGCTCCAGCCTCGACCTGTATTCCTTTTTAGAAGCAAAATGCCCCATACTCCAGCTGGCACTGCAGCAGAGGGCTGTGCACCCAGGATCATTGCACACTGGTAATGTAAAACCAAGGCACCTCCTCCAAGGCATGGAGGAGGAGGATGGGTCTGGGGCAGAATGTCCCTCTCGCTCCTCTCCAGGCTCAGAAAGCAGCATTGCTCTTAAATGCCTGGGAACAGAGGTTACTGATAACAGCTCCCGCTGCCACTCTGTGCCTGCACGACACGGAGCTGCTCGTGGGCGTCAGCGGGGTTCGGAATAATTGTCTTCTCTAATTAACTGGTTATCAAACAAGAACATTTCATTACGGTACAATTACTAGCTGCTTTGCTGAGACACAGAGGTGTCAGGATTACGATCCCAACATATGCTTCTTACAGCTCTGATTTCGTGTTTTCATAATCACTAACCGTTTCTGCTCCCCCCCCCCCCCAACCCACCCACTCGCTTAATGACTAATGAATCCTCCTGCTAGCGAGTAGGAAAAATAAGTCAGCGGGCATGGCAGGTTAGAGAGGAAAACATGCAAAATGTTTTGAGGATCCTTAAATCTGATAAATTACTTGGAAATTAAAATCCCTGGGAGAAAATGGGATTTAATTAGAAAGTAACATGGTTTTGTCAATGTTTAAATTAAAATTGTAAAGGTTATAAATACTGCAGTGAAGCTGCTTTTGCACAGAGGGTTGGTGAGAGGTTGTGCTGAGGTCTGTGTGACACAGTGGGCTGCATTTTTGCTGTTAAGCATCCTCGATAGGGCAGACTGTGGGTGCAGGAAATGCTGTGTGATCAGACAGATGACCCAGCGAGATGGACACCAAGCTGGGGGACCCCTGGGAAAACCCATGATATGGACACAGCTGGGTGTGGGAGAGCATCCACAGACACACCATGGGCTTGGCCTCCCTGTGCCCTGCCCTGAACATCATTTGTGGGGACAGGAGTAGACCTGGGACTCAACCGTGGGCAAAGACACCAGCACAGTGCACTGCCCATAGACTCATAGAAGCATTAAGGTTGGAAGGACCACTAAGATCATCTAGTGCAACCATCAACCCATCACCATCATACCACAAAACCACGTCGCTCTCCAGGGTCATCTCCAGGGATGATGTCTCCAACCCCTTCCATGTGCTGGGAAAGACAGGGACAGATGGAGAGTGGGGAAAAAAACACAAAAAGACTGAATGCCTGAGATGAATGTAGGCACTGAATTGGTTAGTTATCCATCTATTCGCATTTAGGTTAAGGAAGCGTTATAGACCAGCCCTCTCCCTGCCCACAGCCATGAAGTGCAGTTTTCCTTCAGACAAGTCTTCCACATAACTGAGTTATCCCTGTGTAGATGTGAACACTTTGGTTTCCTCCACTCTTGGTATTTTGCTCTTTCATGCTGCAGTGGGAGCTCTGGGTGAAGGGTATAAGGGAGGCATTGTAGGGAGTGGTAATAGCTTTTATTAGGGTACGGCTGGAAGAAAGAGTTGCTTTTCACAGGCAAACTCTTCTTCAGGCTGACATTTCAAAATGTAATTTTGCTCTGAATGGAGCAAATATAATACTTCCCAAATACCATCAAGCCAAAGACAAACTTAGGAAAAATGCTCCGTTTTTGAGCAAATTGCAGAGCTGCAGCGTGTCGAGGCAAAACGTTTTATTGCAGAATTCGCTCCAATTTAGCAGAGAAAATAAAGTTTGCAGTCATTTTTTAATATATCTGATCCTCAGTGATTGTAGATAGAAATTCAAGGATCTACGTGGCTTGGCTCCCGGAGCTGGTTGCTCTGTTTGGAGGTTCTTTGCTATTGGAAGGGTGCAGTCATGGCAGGTGGCACGAGAACTTACAAAAGCACAACGTGAAAGCAATGCTGAGTCAAACTCCTGAATGGAAAAGGAAATTCTGCTTCATTTGCTCAAATGAATTTCACCAAGACTCTTCTGCTGCAGTCCTTTTACTTTTCCTGCTCTCGTTTTGGCAGCATGACCCATTTTGGTTGAAGTCAATGGGCATCACCCCAATTCCATCACCACCCAGCACCATCCCAGGGCAGCGGTGCCCATACTCAGGGCCTGGTAAAACAGCAAGCAAACAGACCTCCTCAGAAATTAGCTATATTTCCCCACCAGGCTTCAGTGTGCTGATTGTTCAAGGCTGGTGCTGTTTTTAAAGTAGAATGAAATATATGCAAAGCTGTCCTAATTGAAATTACCTTCATTTGTGCCGCTTGAGGAGGGCTTTGAGTTTCCAGCAGAGAAGAGAGCCGACAGATATTTTTCTAGGGAGTTTCTTCCTTTCGCTTCTATTTTTTATTTTATTTTAAAATATTCTTCTGACATGTTCAGTTTGATGTGCTTTGCCCCATGGGGAGCCATCCTGCCTGGATAACGCCGTTGTTTCTCCATGCAATGGGAACCAGATTTGGTTCTATCAAGAGCCTGGATCTCACTCTCTTCCAGCTCCTGTTCAGAAAGCAAACATAGTGATTTCACCCTATAAAAGCCTTTCAAGGCTTTAATTGCTTGATGTGAAGTCAATTCCTCCCTGGCAGAACTGAGATTTTCATGCTATGTTTCAGTGTCATCCCTGCCCAGGTCATACAGACTCCTGCAGAACAGAGAGGGTGCAGCCAACCCAGCAGCACCCCATTCTGCTTCAGTCATAATTCTTCATTATTTGGTCCTTGCAGGCATACAAGAGGAAAACAGAAGCCGCCAAGAAGGAGTATCTGAAAGCTCTGGCTGCATACCGGGCCAGCCTGGTCTCCAAGGTACGTTGGTGCACACTGTCTCTGCATGGGGCAATGATGAGTTCACTGTGATCCATAGGACTTCCTGGGCTTCTGAGTTTGTAAGGAATACTGTGTAATTGTGCTGTCAGAGCAGATATTGGTGTTAACTGCCTTTCCGAGAAGCTAAAGGAATGCTCTGCTGTGTGACTGTGGCCAGCTCAGGTGTACCAAAGTGATACCCCATTTTGGAATGTCCTCATCAGCACTTGGCCCTGCAGAGGAGGGCTGAGCCTGCTCAGGGACCAAGAGGGGTGTCTGCTGCCTGCCCCCACCATGCAGTGCCAGCACTGAGGGAGGGCACAGGAAAAGGGAGGGGGACAGATCCCCACCTCTCCTGCACTGTGAGCTCCAAGAGTGCCAACAGTATGGTAATTCATGTAGCTGCCACCCCACAAACATTCTTCTCCTTGCCGCCCATATCTCGACACTGAGAAAGGTGAGGGAGGAGTCTAGACCTGCACTGGAGAGGTTGTATCTGCAGGAGTGGTGCTACAACTCCTGCCCACAAACACCTTGCGGTGGTATTGAGCTGCTGCCATGTGTCTCAGGATGCCTTAGTCCTTCTTTGAACATCTCTTGTCTTGATCCACGCCTTGATCCATCTGTGTTTGGCCAGTCACAAGTGCAAAGACTCACAAAGCCCTTGTGAGGTTTCCAGCAAGCCCACAGCTCTGGCCTAGCACTGGGACATGCTCAGGGCACTGTGAGGGGCAGAGTAGGGTTGAAACAGCAAAATAACTTGTCCACTTCCTGCTCCCTGGATGTGCTATGCTGCACATACTATATGTGCTTGGTTCTATACCACACCCTCAGTACTTATTAATCATATTCAGCTGCTACAGGAGATACCCTGATGTCCCAGATCCACCATTGTCTGTGGGATCTGTGTGACTGTGGTGTGGGCTGGGCAGGCTCAAAGCTTTGGCACAGATGTGAGCGCTGTCACTGTCTTAACTTGTGAACAGAGCGGCAGCAAGGACAGATGTCTGAAATGGGGATGGAAATAACTATTTTGGGGTTTAAAGGCTCTTCTCCTGGAAACTTTGAATATGGATAGCAGTGTTGTGGGATAGGGTAGCATGGAGGGCATGGAGTCACCACACTCTATGGTTCCATTTTTCTCCAATGACCAATCTTTTTTTTGCAGAAGAACAAGTTTATTTTGAGTAAAACAGCACTGTGTGTTCCCTGCTGATGGGTGAGAAAAGATCTGGAGGATCATTACAGAGCCCATCACCAGACAAAAACCTCATTGTCCGAGCCAGATAATGTCCTGTTATTCTTCTCTTATTCCTGCAGAAATGAGGCCACCATTGTGTTGTGCATTATAGACCCCACAGGGCTGCAGAAATGCTTAAGATTAAGAAAGGAGTATTTTTACAGTCCCATTTGTGCCTTAGTGGAAGCAAAAGGGGTCTTGTCACCCACCTATGTGGACCTAAGCAGTGAGCTGTGGACAGGCAGCTTGTATCTGTGCTAGTTGCTGCCTCTCCTTTGCTTGAGGATCCGCCAGATCACAGTCATAGAATTGTTTGAGTTTGAAGACACTCTTAAAGGCCATCTGATCCAACCTCCCTGCAATGAACAGGGATGCCTACAGACAAACCAGGTGATCAGAACTTGGCCCAACCTGACTTTGAACCCCCTCCAGGGATAGGGCATGCACCACTTCTTGGGCCAGTGCCTGACCAGCCTTATTTTGAAAAGCTTTTTCAATGCATATTTGAGTTACTGGGCTTAAATTTCTCAGCTTTGGGTACTGTGCCCAGTTCCTGGGCTGGAGTTGCATGGGCTGGGTAGGACAGGTGTAGAGTTGAGCAGCATGATCTGGAGGATCATGGGGATCATCCCAAGCCCTAGGAGGATCTCAGTGCAAATCATGCTTCTGCTTTGATTCTTCTTGCATGGTTGGAAAGGGCAGGTGCCTGGGGACAGATGATGGTGCCTCCTTCCTCTCTCACCCACTTCCAGTCTGTTTTCCTACAGAGCTCTGCTGACCAGGGGGAGACGAAAAGTGCCCAGGCCAACACACCTTCCAAGATGATCCCACCCAAGCAGACCATGTACCCTATGCCACCGCAGGCTTCGTCACCCTACCCCGGCCTGGGCTCCTTCCTGTCCCCATCGGACCTGCAGAGCTACCGCAGCCATCCCAGCCTCCCCAGGACCCTGCCCTCCAAGCCCATGCTGCCCAGCATCAGTGCCTCCCCACCACCCACCTTTCAGATCAGCCCTCCCCTGCACCAGCAGCTCTCCTTGCACCACCCGCAGAGCTCCCTCCTCAGCCAGCCCATCAGCATGCAGCAGGTCCCCCAGCAGCCTCTCCTCTCCCCCCCCATGGCACTACAGGTACAGCCCCCCATGAACTCCTCGCCTCCCGGGCAGCAGGTGAGTGCATGACCAGCAATGTGCTCGATAAAAGGTGGATGTTTCCCCTTCATTGCGTGGGGTCGGTTGGTCACTATGTGGATTGGGGGTGGAAATATTACCCCCTCTGGAAGGATTTTGGTGTGAGTCACCATAGCATGGATATCAGCCCCAATGGTGACAGTCAGGGGAGCCTCTCCTGGCTCTATCACTTTGCACATCCTCCATCACACATTTTGGAGTGGTGTTGTCTGAAGTGCTGAGACATGTAGGAGCAGCACTAGCCCCACAAACAGGGCTGGGCTGTGCAACTGGGGCAATGAAGGCTTTGTCCATGGGAAAAGCTGCAGGGGTTGGGTTTGCTCCTGGTAGAAGTTCCTTGTGCTTGTGGTCCCCCAGCCTTGCCTGATAAGAACATGGATCTGAAGGAAAAGCTGGCAGCAGCAAGAACCACCCCTCTATCTTATAGAGAACATGCCAGTATATGGAGAGGGAGATGAGAGCTTTCCAGAGCTTCTCCATCTGGAATATGAACTGGACCAACTATTCATAGTGAAGGACATATGCTCTGAATTCACAGCTGCTACCATTTACTTGATGATACTTTTAACTGTATTATTCACCCAGATGGTTGAGTTATTTGGGTTTCACATGTTTACTAGCTGTATATCACAAAATTCACACAGTACTTCAGCAATGAACAAAGCTTTCTTTCACATAATGTGACCCGTTCAGTTTGGGACTAGCTCTGAGGAAACAGAAATTGTTCATTTTGGAATAGCTATTGTAGTGGAAGAAAAGGAGATCAGGGATGTGGAAGTACAGTCATTCCTCACCACTGTAAGGAGATGATACATCTAGGAAGGTAAATCCAAGCACAGGATTTTATTCCCAGCTTGATCAGGGTATCCCACATAACTTCACACACTTTGGTTGTGCTTTGGCTGTACATAAGCAAACGTAGCTTTGGTATTTCAGGGGAGGCTCATAATCACTTTAATTGGGATATTTAAATGTAAAGTGAAAAAAAACGTGTTTCCCTAATTTGGATGTTTCTGATAAAACCATAATCTTGGTCAGGTAACTGCCACAACTCTCCTTTTTCATACACATTGCCTAATTAAACAGGCCCCTCAAAACTGGGATCATGATTGGCTTTCAGATAAAAAAGCTCCACAGAGCCCTTGTTAAATTGCCAGCAGTGACAGCTGACGGAGACAGCATTGCTTGTGTGGCTGTTCCTTACCTTGTTACCATACTCTGTGACAGGCTAATGCCTCACTGCAAAAGGAGCAGCACTTCAAGTGGAAAAACGGGTTTGATTGCCCAAATACTGATGTGAAAGCTTTCCTGGCTGTGCTTCTCCTGCAGCCACCTACCACTCCCTTGAGGACCCAAATAACTGAGGGTCAGCGGGATGGGATTTGTAGCTGCATGGACACGTGTTTGCAGCAGCTCATGTTCTGCACCATGGGGCTTTGAGTCCTGGGCTGTTTTCCTCCTTTGGGACATACAGTTGTGTTTATGCAGTATGTTTAGATGCTCGGTGTCTCCTGCCTCTGTCCATCCATGTAACCCTTCCTTTTCTCTCCACCCCACAGGACTTCTCACATATCTCCTCTGAGTTCCCAAACAGCGTTGGACCCCGTTCGCCTGGTGCATCAAATCCTCCAGGAAGCACTGAGTGGGACAATGACTACCCCAGCAGAGAGTGTGGGATTAACCACTGCAGGCCAGTAGACAGTGGGGCATTGCTCACACATTTTCTCTCACCTGAACTACGAACGTATAGTTCCAGAAGGGATGGGTGGTAAAGAGAGGAAGATGTCACGTTGCACAAAGATTTTGCATGTCCTTGTCATGGTGCTTCCTCCCACAGCTTGAGTCTTAGGTTCAAGTCACTCAAGTTGCTTAAAGTGCCAATAAACTTGGTTTAGCCATCACTGAGTTCTGGGAGCAATTTCTGATGAGGTTTTTCTGCCTCCCGTGAGCAAAATGGGTCAGCACCTTTTCACTACAAAGCACAGGGTACATCATGTCTTTGTAAATGATTGGAAGTCTGACAGCTTACAACAGCTGGGAACCTACCCCAGAACAGACAGCAAGATGATGGATAGGCTAATTATGGTAAATGATGCTCAAGCTGTGGAGGCAGTTATCTTAAAAAACACAAATATTTTCACTGGACATGAAGGGCATTCCCTTCTTGGAGGTTTTCCATCCCATGAGCAATGGAAGGGTTTGAGACATTTCCTTCCAGAGCAAAACAGGGAAGTCCAGCCCAGTACTTGCAATAAACAAACAAATAAGTCCATGTCCTGTGAGTATTTGGTGCATCTACAATGTGTAGATGTGGTACTTAGGGACGTGGTGGGCAATATTGCTGGTAGGTGGACAGCTGGACGAGATCTTAGAGGTCTTTTCCAACTGTAATGGTTCTATGACTCTATGACTGTGCCCTGTAAATAGGCATTTTAATGCTACTTGCTGGATAATTGTGTGGGCTGGCTGGCAGTGGTGGCTGTGTGCAGCCAGAGCAGTAAGTGTGTGGGTTTGCTGCTTGCTTGAGGAGCTTAGACTGTACTCATGTTGTACTCACCTTTTGTGTCTCTGTAGCCCAAGCAGAGTCCCAAAGGATGCTGGGGTTGGAGGGCATTTGGCCACATCCATAAGCAATGTCCTTCTATGCCTGAAGTGATCACTCTTTCCACCAAGGCCACAGTCTTCTCTAGCTGTCTCTATCCGTCCCAGGGTTTAACCATGGAGGGCACAAAGCTTCATCCTCCTTAAAGCTGTGTGAAACTTCAGTCCTCTGCACCTACCAGGTGGTCTTCTGTCCAGGTCTTCCCACTTACACCCCGAGAGGGCCAGCACAAAGGGGAACACAGCTTGAATTCCCCAATAAATAAAAGCATCGTGCTCATCTCAAAGCTGGGCAAGAATGAGGGTGTAAAAGCAGTTTCCAACCACAGCCTAATCCATTGCTCTTGGCTCAGCATTAATAGCTTCAAGCCTGCTCTTGTGTTCTGTCAAACAGGCACAGGGGGCTGCTGCGAGAGCAGGTAGGGAAGGAGGTTGGTAGCTTCTGAGTATTGTTTGATTTGCTTGAAGTGCTGGAACATAGTGCTTTCACTGGAGATAATAGCAAGCTCCCAGGCTTTTCAGAGTACAGCTCCCGCCTGTGCCAGCAGTGCACTTACAATTGCTGGGCTGGGCACAGTCTGTACAGACGTTTATTTCTTTCAGGGAAATAAATAACTCACCGAGCCATTAGAATGGGGCTGTGTCTGCCTGAGGAAGGTGCTCAGCTATGGGGATTGTTCTGGGCTCTGCTGGGGAATCTGGCACGCTCCTTAGCAAAGGCACTGCAGACGACCCCAGAAGAGGAAGCTCTTTGGCACTTGATGATAAAAGTCATTTTAGATGCTGCAGGCAAAACACTTGGAGAGTTATTTGTGGAGATGCTGAGCAGAGGTGACTCCCAGACACGGGGGAAATGCTAATGTTGTAGGCAGGGTTGGGTTTTGTGTTGCTAAAACAAGCTCTTTGCCATCCGGCTGTAGCGCCGTATTGTTAGCACAGGGCCCATGCAATTCATGATCAAAGCTCATGCATTGCATGACTTTGTCACAGCAGAAAGATTGAATTTCATGGGTTTATCGCTGCTTCCTGGAAATAAAAAGAAATAAGATCATTTTAAAACCAGACAGATTATGCAGAGACTACCAGATAATTACGAGAGTGGGTTATAGAAATGAACTCAGCTGCATATGGAGCATCTGATGTGGCACTGAGGGACGTGGTGGGGATGGGATGGTGGCTGGACTGGATGACCTCAGTGGTCTTTCCAGCCTTAATGATTCTATGATTCTATAGTGTCCACTTGTAGTGTCCATGCACATCAGTAGGAACAACCCCCTTCTTATGACTGCGCTGCAGCCTGTGTGTATCTTAAATGTGTCGTCCAGGAAAGTGATGATGCAGACCTCTTCATCTTCCTGCCTGTGCTGTTTATCCAGTTCTGCACTGATTTGCTAGCTATGCTCAGAGCCTTTAGGCTGCTCATCGCTGTCTTGCTCTGAGCTGGGCACAAGGTGAGCCACAGCTGCCAGCAGGGCTTATGCAGAGCAGCGAAGAAAACAGACATCTCATTGGGTTTGATTCATCAGCGCGGCTTTGGGTATCATTGGGAAGCCTCTGGATCATGTTATTGCCCATTTCAGCCTCCAAATGGTGTTCAGCTTAATTGTAACTTAAGCAAAAACAGCGATAGGCCGGGTGGAAAAGGGACTCTTTTCTGTCGTGATGTGGCTCAGCTGTGGAGCCCCAGGTTCCTGAAAGCAAGGATCCCATTGACTGCCCCAGCACACAAGGAGTGTGCCTGGCTCTCAGACGAGGATGCCAATCTCATGCCTGCCCTTGGCATTTCTTCAGCTTCGCTATGTGCTGGCACTGCTTTAGCTGGGGTAAAACCTCCTATTCTTGCATTTCCTTTTGTGTTTGTCATCCAGACATCTGAAAAGCTAACGAGATGGGCTTTCTCTCTGTCCTCCCCCATCTAATAGATCCCTTTAGGAAGGATTGCTGAAGCTTTTTTCTTTTTCTTTTTCCAGCCAACTGGTGCTTATTATAATGCTATTAAAAGTCTCTTCTTCCCTTATACCCTTCAGATTCCAGGATCCTTCAAACAGACACTCCTTAATTCATAAATCAGCCATATTAGAGGGAGCTTTAGATGTTTCTTAGCCCATCTTCTCCCCATTTAAAATGAGTTTTTGCTCACTGACTTCCATCCAATTTTTTTCTAGCTCTTTCTGGAATTAAGCCCAAGCTAACCCAGCCTGCTAGCAAAGACACAAGCCTCCTTTCTCCATCTCTGCTTAGTGCATGACTATCACTTCCCACAAGCAATTGCAGCATCCAATTTCATTGCTTTTTGCCATCGTATCACAGACTTATGCAGTCCCCTGTCTCCCCCACCTGACAGCCTTGCTCTCGCACTTGCTCATTCCCAGGCACCCACCAAATACCTGTGTTTGCAGTGAGTTTCTCCTATCTCCCCTGTATCCTGGCTGCAGCTCAGTTTACAGATACTTGCAAACCTTTTGTAATTCTTCCAGACACCTCACCATATTTTTCTGCTCTTTCCCTACCAAAGCAGTCTGCGGGGTTTGTTTCCATTTGTCTCCTACTGTTTAGATTTGTGGTGGCAGCACTGAATGCCACTCATCTTCCCACCTCCTTCCTCTCATTTGCAGGAGGTAACTTTATCCTCCAGGTTTCAGGAGATGCTGTTGTTAAGGCCCAGCGTTACTCTGGAGATGCTGAGCCACCTGCTCTGTGGCTGACCCTGCTTTGCATAGGAACCAGGCAGTTCCAAAGCCCTTCCAGTCTGTATTATTCTGTGTACTGTCTAAAATTCCAATGAATTTCACCTAACCCATAGCCTAGGCCTGCAAATTGTGTGAGCTGATTAAAACCGGTACCTATTTGTCATTACATGATGCCATTAGAGGTGTGCCAAGCCATGGTGGAAGGGCTGTGGTAACCCAAGGATGCAGCACAAAAGTGTTTAAGCCCAACAGAAGTGTTGGTGCTCCTGCAGTCACATCCAGGTTGACTCCAAAGCGAGGCCTCACCTCCCCACCCAATTGGTTTCCTTAGGGGTATCAGCCTTAAGCACCTTTTCTCCTCTTTTCCTACTCTTTGGGGTTAAGGAGGAGATGCTCTCAGGTAAACTTTGCCCATGTACAGCCAGCTGCTCCATCCAGCTGCTGGTTTAGCAGCACCAATCCCTGCTAACCATGAAGCAATTCACTCTTACGTAGGAGAAATTTCCGAATCAGGCACTAAGTGAGCAAACTGGATAAAAAGACAGAGGCAAAACATCACAAATGCACTTAGTTCGGGTTCAATTATTTATGGCAATGCATTGTAATGAACTAGGAAGTGTTCTGTAGCCTACTTTGTAAAATTAATGAAGTTTTAGTATCAGAATACCTCTCTGCTGTTGGCCGGTATTAAAATCTTTGCTGAGTGCAGTAGGGAACACTCTGCATTTCAAATGCAGATTATAAAATGTGGAGATTAACAGAATGCAGACTGGTCTGTGCTGCACTCTGTCAACAAAAGCACTGCTTGTTGTTGGCTGCTGTTTCCCCATTATTCCACTCACAATCGCACCCACGCCAGGATTTCCCAAAGCTTTGCAGTGTTCTTCTCTACTTTGAAGGCCGAGGTGTCTTTATGGAGGTGATAATGTTCTTAGCAGATCTGTGCAAACAAGAAGACCCACTGGAATGAAATGGGCTTCAAGAGCAAAGCCAACATCGTGCTTTAATCTGGGAGAGGGACCCACTCGTATTCTGGGGTCACAGCCCTGAGCTGCCAGAGCTCAAGGAGCGTTTGGGCACCTCTCTCAGCCATAGGGTTTGGGTGGTGCTGTGTGGAGTCCCTTCCAACTGGGGATGTTCTGTGCTCCTATGGCGTGTGAATGGTGAGCCAGGTGTGCAAACAGTAAGTGCTCATTCCTGACCCCCAAGGGCTGCCCGTCTCACCTCCTCGTCTCATTTCCCTTACAGCATGCTGCCAAGAGACAAGGCACTCTACCTCACCTAAGGCTCACCATCTGTCCCAGGAGGCTCAGATGAAGGACACTTGGGAGGCTCTATCTTACAGGCAACGTGGCGAGGCTCCGAGCAAGTCGTACCGCCAAGAGAGCAACCTCTGCACCTCGTCGCTGGCTTTCGTCCCTAGGCTCCAAGAGCAGTTTTCTCTCATTGCTTTTGAACTCTAAAGTCTACTTTCCGTGGAAGGCCAGAACCTCGTTAATCACAAAGAACAAAATAAAAACAATTTAAAAATAAATAAATAAAATAAATAAACACAAAACCGACAAAAAAATAATAATAATAAATAGTGATGAAATAAGGACACAATTTTTCTGCTTGCCATCAGCTTAGCTACAAACTACTTTCCTAGTGAACTGCTTTTAGATGCAACGTAAGCCCGGGTCTGGTGTCCTCAAGCATTAGGCCAGCTCAGTAGGAGGATGCACTCTTTTGACTTGCTAACAGCACTAAACTTTGTGCAAGAAAAATAAAAACAATGTGAAGTTTGTGTGAATATTGTACATGCAAAGGCCTTGGATGTCTGGCTAAAAAAAAAAAATAATTAAAAAATTAAAAAAAAAGAAATAAAAATGAATTAAAACACAAAAAAAAATAGTAAATAAAAACTATTCCTGGGTAAGGTGGTGGGGGAGAGAGGAGAAAGGCAAAATACGGGAGGGAAGATGTGAAACAGACCATGAGAATATAATTTGTTGGATAGTTGTAAGTAGTTTGCTAAGTGTTTTAGAGCTGTGCTAAAGACATCTTTAAGATTTTTTGGTGACAAAGATTAGTAGTTTTCCTTTATAGTAAAAGCATTTTATATTAATTGTAGCACATTTTTTTAGTTACACATAGAAGGGAGATGTGTATAAAAGAAAACCAACGACAAAATAAAAAACAGCCTGCCAAACTTGTTTCTATTATTTGTACAGCAAGAAATGGACCGATTTATATCCATGTTGTATGGCATTATTCTATTTTTTCTGCCATATGTCCATCTATTTAAAGAATTGCTGACAATGACTTTTGTCTATTTATGAAGAATTAGAGAGCATCATTACGGTTTCTCATAAGGTGCGTTTTTTCTTTTGGTTTTATTTTCCTTTTTTATTCTGTTTGACGGCGCTGTGTTCGCAGCACCCGGCACATTGGGTTCACAATGCTTATCTTACCTTTCTTTATAATAAAAGAGAAGAAAAATCAAACTCAACCGGTGTCTCCTTATTCTGGGGTTGGCCATGGCCAACGTGGCTGCGGTGCCCATGCCTTGTCCTTGTCTTCCACCACATCCTTGCTTGTTTTCTGTCCTCCCCTTGCTTTGGGTCAACAGGATTTAACCTACTGTGTCTGGGACCACCTCTGGCAATTCAAATGGATGGCTGAGAAATGACCACCGCAGCAGACAAGTATTTCTCATTTGCTTTCTTGAAAAACACCCACCTTACACTTAGCAGAGTTGAGCATCGCTCAGTGTGTTTAGCTACAGGAGTGTAGAATCATGGAACCATAGCATAGAATCATAGAATCACCAAGGTTGGGAAAGACCTCCAAGGTCATCCAGTCCAACCATCCACCTGCCACCAGTATCTTCCATTAACTCGTGTCCCTCAATACAACATCACAACATTTCTTGAACTCCTCCAGGCTCGGTGACTCTACCACCTCTCTTTAACATTTATATCCTCCAATGACTTAAAATAACTTTGAGCCTTCAGACCATTGTAACAACTCAGAGGGAGCTCACCCTTCAGGCTTATGGGTTTTTTAAGGGATAAATGATACTTTTCATTGTCCAGTGGTTTTATATACCCTTCCAAAGTGCTGCTGTGCCCTGTTCTTATTGCATGAAGTCCATCTATCGTACCAAGCTCTGGTCCATCACACAGGGCAAGGAACATTTGCTTTCTCTGCATGAGAGTGAGATGTGAAATCAAGATGTGACTCTGTGAATCAGCTTTCATTAGAGCTGTAACATGTTTTAACCCCAACCGTCCTGCTCTCTGAATGGCGGATAGAAAGCACCAAGTGCCTCTTCCTTGTCCTGCTATCCATTCTGGTATAAGTACAGCAACCCTTGAGTAGAGCAGAGCGACATCAGCCTTCATTTACTGTTAGCTTTAGTGGAAAATACAGTAACTGGGTCTGAAGAGCTGCCTGACCTCCCTGTATGCCCTGGGGCAGGGTCAGACCTGCATGAACCCTCTGTGTGCGCCTAACCTCCCACTGAGAACCTTTAGGTTAACTGCCTGGAACTGAAATCTCTCTCCCTACAAAGCAAATCCCTCACATTTGAACATGGCAGAGCACTCATTGCTTTCCTTGCTGCAGTGATTTTTTCCATGTTTGAAGAAGGATATCAGCTCCCCCCTCCCGTTCTCCTCCTGCCTGAGCAGGTGTGACTGCTCCACTCTGGTGCCAGACTGCCTGCAGAGCTGCTACTCCTAGATGAGGAGCAACCCCTTATCCTCATCACTGAGGTTGGAAAAGACCACTGAGACAACCCCAGCCCATCCAAACCAGACCCAGGCAGGTGTTCCTAATGATGGAGATGAAAGCCAGGAGGCACACAGGGAGAAACCTCCTTAATTGACTTGGGCTTGTGAGGCCCTAATTAGCAACACAGTGAAATGTAAGGGGGAGTTTCCCAATCCCATCAGCGGATCTCAGCAGTGTTAACCCTTTGGAACAGGGAGGTGTATGAAGGAAGTTTGCATCCACCAAGGTGCAAACCCACCAAACCCCTCACCAAGCTGGGTCCTGGGGGAGGCTGCTCACCATTCCCAGCCTCCTTCAATGGAAGAGCCCTGAAATAGGTGGGATCCTCAATGTCCCTTTGTCCTTGGCACGTCCCCATCCTCACCTCTCAGGAGCCACACTCCTGTAAGTCACTGTCACCTGCGAAGCTGAGGGGCTCCGTGCTGTGTATGGTCCCATAGGGAACACCAGGGACACCATCTGCACCCAGGGGGACAAGGAGTGTGTGTGGGTAACGGAGGGATGGCAGGAGCTACATGGGCTTTCAGACCCACCTCCTGCTCCACCAGCTCTGTGCTGCATCTCTTCATGCCACACAGCAGGAGTCCAGTGGGGATGCTGGGTGTCCAAGCACATCTTCATCCCATTGGAGCACTCAGGTAACGTGCACTTATATCTGTTTCCTGGTTAGGAGCCTGTAATGCCGGCCATGAGAGGAGGGCTGGAAGAAATCCCAGGGATTTGGGACTTCTCCAGGAGACAGCACGGCTTGGGGGAAGTCAGCAGAGAAACAGGATAGAGGCATTTCAGAACATATTGAACCTTCTTCTTTTTCTGGAAGGCAGACATTTGCTAGATGCTGTCTCCGGAAGCACTACAATATGAGTAGATTTATTGGCTTGCAGCACAGTTTATACTAATTTTTTATCCTCCAGCAATTTACACAAAATATTGCTGTAGTTCTGCGTGGCGTTTTTGTAATTAGATCCTCATTTAACTGCTTTAATCATGGCTGGTCTTTTGGCAGAGAGGTTGGGTAGCACCACCCACTATAGGACTTGTGCAGTCTCCCACTCACCTGAATCACTGTGGGATACAGAGGGATAAAAAAGAACACAAGCATTCCCTAAGCTGCCCTGCCAGAAGCTTGGAAATGTCACATGGAGAGGCTCTGCCAGCTTCTCAAGTAGTCTGAGGAAGAAGGTGGGACAGGATGGACATGAAGGATGTTTCCATGCCCAAAGGGCGTCTCCTGGGGGTTCCTTACATCAACTCAGCCACTGAGTGAAAATTGCAAAGGGCCATAGCCATGCTGCCTTCCCTAGGGACAGCCTGGAAAGCGAGGCTGAGTTAATAAAACTCAGAGCACACCACACTCATTGAGTGTGAGCAAAATGAGTTTCATCCCACTGGGGGTCCTACTGTGAGCTGGGTGGGTAAGACCTGGCTCCCTCACTTGGACTTTGGGGAGATGGTCCCATCCCCACCCCAAGCACCAAACTGTGGGATCAAAGCACATGGGGGAAAAACCCTCCTCAGAGTTTGGGAGACGTTCAGCCAAAGCTCCATGGGCTCTCAGAGCCCCTCTCAGCACTCAGTAACTGCGTTGGAAACACTTTCGGACTGAAGGCTGTATCAGCTTTGGGGTTCCATAAACCATGAGAAGAAACAGTGAATATCTCACTTTGAATAACTGAAAAACAATCTGAATTTACGATGCAATGCAAATGTACAGTTTCCACTTGAAAGGTGAGAAAAATCTGGTTTCTCAGACCCCCTCAGCAATGCAGGACTGCTGGTCGGGTCCCATGCTTCTATTTGTGGGTTCTTTTCCTTCAGCCCTTCCATAATACCGAATGCATTAATGCAAGAAACATCCAAGGATTGATTTCCTTTCTTTTCTCTGTACTGGAATAACCGGCACTTCGCCTTTGCCTTTTCAAGTTGCAATTTTTTACACAGTTGCAGCATTAAATAAAGAGCTGAAAAGACTGGAAAACCTGGAGCAAATGTCCTCCCTTCCCATCAACATCATCCATCCATTCCTTCGTGTTCTCGTGTCTCATTATCATCAGGTTTCCAACCCCTTTGCCACAGACAGCATTGAAGCCTTGTCTTGTCTTATCAGGACTTTAATATTTTCTCTGTATAACGTCAGATTACCACAGTGTCCATTAAACATTGCCTAACTGGGAACTGGATTGACCTTCTTGAATGCCTCCATCCCAGAGGAGCGAGGGAACTGACTGAAATCCAGCCAGCAGGGCTGGCCAAGGTCATGATGACCACAATGAAGGTGCCAACCAAGCACCATGGCTTTGTTCCTCCTTATGCAATAATCAGGACCGAGGTTTCCGGTGGTATTTGCAGTGGGAGGTGGAGCCCACGAGGCGTGAAGGTCCACCTCCCACCACAGACCTTTCCACTCAACGTTTGCTTCTCAGTTTATTATCTTGTGGTTTCAAACAATACAGGAAGGATGTAGGTGTTTGCAAGAAGAAAGAGAAGGAGGAGGAGGGCTGGCAGGCCGCTGCCGGGGGGGCTTCTCAGCGGGTGTCACTTGCTGGAAACCACTCTCCCACACGCATTATTAAAGGTGAAGAAATTAATTTGGGGGAGGATTGACCAGAAAAGGGTCATGTTCCCACCAGGGCTGGGCTGAGAGAGGCAAAGGTGCACTCATGAGTGTTCTCAGACATGGGTGAGAGCGATCCTCCATGGAAATCTCCTCTTAAAACTCAAAGGGAAGCCAACAACACAAGGGCCTGTAGGAGCCCCAGCAGTATGTGGAGGCCGTGGGCAAAGTTCTGCTTAGAGCTGCGGGTCCTTGTGGCTGTGCACACTGCTGCAAAGCCCACCGAACGCCTGATGGCCAAAGGGATGGAGCTCGCTGGCTGCAGGCAGGTGTCAGTTCCTGAACTGTTCTGGGCAGCACCAAAGCTCAGCACCTTCTAGAACAGCTTCTTCACCCCCACCTTGTCTCCAAGCCACCCATCCGTGCCATTCACTCCTCTCCCACCCACTGAGTGGGCACAATGTCTTTATCTACAGCAGTTTCTTTTCCCTTTGATAGTCTTGAATGGAGAATCACAGGATCATTAAGGTCAGAAAAGACCTCTAAGATCAGTTAGTCCAACTCCAACCCATCACACCCCAACTCCATGCAGCCTATGACCATCACAGTGTAACACCCAGGAAGCATCTTCAGCAAGAGTAGATATGCTGGGATTGGAGTCACCAAAGCACAGAAATGAGCCTGGGTTGTAGCTTTGGATCATGTCTACCTTGTGCAATGAGGGATGAGGAAAGACGATAAGGAAAAGGAGATTGGGATGCTGCTTGGGTGACCCAATGGCTTCCACCTTCAACACAGAAGAGTCTTCTCGCACAGCCTGCGAAGTACACCCAGGGAGTTATTTCTGCCCCACACTGAGCAGTCAGTAAAAGCCAGTGATCTCCAAACCTTGGGAACCTCACATGGGAATGGCTGGGTGTGAGTTTGCCCTGACTCTAGGGCAGAAAAGTCATCAGATCATAGAATCCCACAACTGTTTGAGTTGGAAGGGACCATTAAAGGGCCCAACTCCTCTGCAGTGAACACCTGCAGCTCCATCAGGCTGCCATGAGATATGAGATATGGGACGTGGCTCAGCCCTGACACCAATATCCCCTTCCCACAGGGACATGGCACACTGGGAAGGTGCTGGCAGCTCCCTATGGCTGTGAAAGGTGTATTGCTGCGGCAGTGACAGGGAAGCTGTGCTCTTGAGTGGCGTTATCTCATCTATTTTGCAAATACAAATGTGATAGAAATCTGCAAAATAAGGAATATGCATTAACTTCTGAAAAGTTTTGACTACATATCATTATCCGTAATTTTGCTGCTTTGATTTGCATATTCATAAAAGAAACATACAGCACGGATGTGTCAAAGGCTTTCAGATGAGCACGAACAAAACCAGCAGACTTGCAATCTCAGTTCTGAAGTAATTGCTAAGAAGATTTTGCTTTCCCTGATGTTTGTTTAATGGTTTGTCCCTGAGCTTGCAGAGCTGGAGCATCCCAGGGTAGGAGCAACCTGGGGGCAGGAATGAGCCCTTGTGTTGTGCTGTGTGCACCCATCCTGCAGCACAAGTGATGCACCAACACCAGTAGGGCAGCTCAGTGACATTCCTACCTGGTGTGGTTCTGTTGGGCAGCCCCAGCAGCACTGAGCATCCTGCAAAGAGCAAGGTGAGACAATGCACTGCATGCATCGAGCTGTAGGAGCTGTGCACACCCTCCCAAGCTCCATCAGCATGCACTACAGGTGCTTCTCAGCCCTTATTTTGCAGCTGTGGGACTCAAGCTGATAAACCTGAGGCGGTGGCAACGCCTGCAGCACGGCTGATGCCACGGTGATAAAGAGCACAAGAAACATCTCTTTTAACTTATTTCCATGCTTTCAAGCTGTGGAATAGATGAAACAGCAGCAACTGCTGCTCACAGTGTTATCCCAGCGCCGCAGTGCTTATGGTTTGTATTGCAGTCTCCCCATCCCCATAGCACACCCGTGCCAAACTCCTCCCATCCTTCTCAGCCCTGCAAAAAGGGCTCAGTGAGATGGGATCCTGCATTGCCACCCCTGTCCCTAATGAGAACAGCAGAGCAGAGCTGATGGGATCAGGTATGTGCTGGTGTCCAAAGTCATTCTGGAGGCAGAGTGTGTAATCCTGGTTACCAAACTGGAATACTCTGTTTCTGAAAGGTGTGTGGCACTTTTCCCCACCCTCACCTCTAACTACCTGAAATCTATTTAGGTAAGATGTAATGAAGGTTGGCACCAACCCCAGCCATTGTCCCACCCTGGGGACAGGATGCCTGCAGGCAGACAGCACTGTGTGCCAATAGCAACTGCAACAGTTCCTGACCCAATGGGTCCTGATGGGCATCATGGTGCCCGGCTGCATGGAGAACACATCACCACTCTGTCCCATCCTGCTGCAGCCCGGAGCAGAGGTCCACAAAGCAATGAGGTAGCAAGGAACGTACCCTTCATGGGACATGGCCTTCCCTCTTCCTTTCCAGATCTCCACTTCCCACTTTCATTGCTAGATGGGGACAGAGGAAGAAAATGCCTTGGCTGTCCAAGGAAAGCTTGGCATTGCACCCTGAACACCATGAACTCAAACTTTATAGCTTTAAAAATGCAGCTTTTTTAGTTATCCACCCAACAGGTGCCATGAATGATGAGTTTTGAACACATGGTGTCATTCAGCATCTGCCTGCCACTGCTCATTGCTGGGGCTGGAGGGTACTTTTGGTCACCAGCACCAAGGGATGTGGTCCTCAATGTGCTTTTCCACCATGGCCAGAGGATGGACACGTGGACCTTTAGTGGCCAGGGCAAAGTGAGATGTGCAGATAAGCAGAAGCAGGTGGTGCACTGAGCTTCTCAGAAAGCTCACCTGGGACTTTCCCTATTTCACAGTGAGCAGCAGCCCAGGAGGGGTTGGGGCACAGGGCTGAGCAGCGATGGGGGCTGCAAGGTTTGGGTCTGCAGTTAAAGCCCCCGAGTGCAGCCACAAGGTTCTCTCTGGAGAAGGCAGTAAAGGGCAGCCATCCACATAGCAGCTGTGCCATGTGCTTCCCTCCACCCCCAGTTCCCTCCAGCTCCCTTGGAGCGGGAGACCAGAGCGGTGTGGACCTCCCACCTACCAGAACACCACATCTAGAGGAAGATGTGTAGATTGGGGCCTCACACTGGGACACGAGCTGGGTGTGAACCAAGGACATCACAGCAGTGAGCAGCCTGGTCTTCTGCTTCAGATGGCGCCAGCACAGCCACCCTATATCAGCACATCTAAAAATGTCACCGAACATCCTGCATGGCCTTTTCTATCACAGCATTCAGCGACTGGAGATCATCTTGTGCCTCCCTCAAGCATCACCACACAGCCTTTCTGCTAAGCTTTTCTGAGGATGGACAGAGTTCAGTCAGCAACGTGATGCCCAGAGATGACACTTAGTCCCTGCAGACATAAGGGAATGGGAAATAGGTCCTGTGCAGAAGGTGCATGTATGGTATAGAGGTTGGGATTTCCCTTTGGGTGAGATATTTCACCCCAGAAGGATAAAACAGCATGGAGAGCATTGATGGGAGCATGATGAGCGAGCCAGAGAGCCTTCCAGGCACAGCCTCACCACAGCACCACGATGGAGCACTACAAGCAGGGCTGCTACCAAGGGTGGGGAGCCATGGGGAGCCCAGAGCCAGCAGGGGCTTCCCTTATCCCACAGCACAGAAGCAAGTTGAGCAGGACAGGATGGCTGACAGGTCCAACCAAAAGCCCAGTGTGTGAGGCAGCACTGTGGGCCTGGAGCCAACCCTTGGTGTCAAACTCCAGGTGAGGATCAGGCTCTGCAGCTGCCAGAGAGGTCTCTATTGGGAACACAGGGTCAAAACCAAGAAGTCAGTCTTTAAGTTGACACCCACCAAGGAAAAGATGGCACAGGCATGGATGTGAGATCACCACCCCATTAACACAGCTCAGATGTAAGGGCCAAAAGCTGAAATGGGGAATGGAGGCACCAGGTGAGGCTGATCGGAGCCATCAGGGCTTTCTGGGCCCCAATCACCGCCTTGGAAAAGGGTGATGTATTGAGCTGCTCCTGTCTGCATGAGGAACCATTTCAGCCCTGAGTTCTGCGCACCATCACCTTGTCCTGGGGATTCCACCATGGATGGAAATGCACCCATGGGTTTGCCCACCTGGGCCTCAATGAGTCGTGCACACCATGGCAGGTGGTTCAGGAAGAGCTTGGAAGATCACAGCATTTCTCCTTCAGTGCTTATTGTCTGTCCAGAGCATAAATGTTTGTCAGATGGGTAAGGCACTCCTGGAGGTATGTACCTAATGGATCTCAAGGAGACTTTCTGTGATGGTGTATAGAGAAGCTCACCTATTCAACCATCAGAGAAACACGAGCAGAGCCTTCATGAAGGCCTATTTCCAATCCACACACAAAAAAATTAATGAATTTGTACGGCACCCTGCCTACAAGATGCATTAATTTAGACAGACAGCACTCAAGGCTCTAAGAGCAGACGGTACTGCAGGAGATGGACGGAACGAAAGCAAAGGAGAGTAAACAGAGAAGAGATTTCTAAGAGCCCGTGACATTTGTTCAAATACTTTATTTCAATCAGCTTAAAAGGGAAACATAAAGCTCAGGTTGTTCATAGCAAAGGGGAGGAAATTGAAAACTGAGTAATGCACTAAGAGCAATTCAAAGGGAGCGGAGCCTGGCTGCTGCTGCCCTTCTGGTGGGCTATTTGTGTCCAAATGCTGTCTCACACCATCTCAAGTGAAGCCACCCCATCAAAATAAGGGTGTCTGAGTGACACTGGCCGAGCTCCACTAACACAAAGTGAATAATTCCATGTCTATTTTGCAAAGGAGCCCTAATAGTGGGGTGGGGGGTGCAGGCTGGGTGGGTGAGCCTCCATCAGCACTTAAAGCTGGTGTTCAGTGCAGCTTTTCTCCCCCCTTTAGAATACAGGAAGGCTGAAGGAGAAGGAAGGCTCTTCCTGACACAGCAGCAGAACGTGCAGTAAAACATGCATTTGTTCAGTGCTGTAATTTACTTCTGGTAACAGAAGAACAGAGTGAGGTTGCTGGTTTGTCATTCTTTTATATGTGTTTTCTTCTTCTTCCCCTCCATGAGCTCACAGTGGTTCTTTCATCTCGGAGCTGCCTCCGATGCTATTTCTATATTTCATTTAGCATCCCTATCAATATGGAAATGTAAGATCTGTATGTGTAAACACACACACACATAAATAAAGCGGTAATGATGCGTACATCTATGTTTGTGTACGTATAAAAGGCAAATTACCTCCAATTTATCCAGTGTCCTTTAGCTCCTGTACGCACCCAAAGCCAAGCACTGTGTTCCTAAGTGCATACGGGCTTCTGTCTGGAACAGGGGTTGGTCTTATCACCGTGGAATCATTTGAGTTGGAAGGGACCCATCTGGTCCATCATCTCCCCTGCTGTGCACAGGGACACCCACAGCTCCATCAGCGCTCAGAGCCCCCCTGACCTTGGCTGCCTGTACGGATGGGGCACCACGGCCTCTCTGAGCACCTCCATTTCCCCATGGAAGGTTGGCAAACCTGCTGCTCTATGGCAGGAGCTGCTGACAGGCTGGGAGTTGCCTGTGTTCTGCTCGCCGCTCTCCCAGCGCAGCATCCCGCGTACCACCCCCCACTTTCCCTACGGGATCCCCGTTCAACTTGAACTCCCACTGATCGCTAGGAAAGAAAACACCGCGGGTAGAACGAATACAAGGAGGTGGGAAACTATGGGATATCAGCCCCATCTCCGCTCAGTGGCTGAGGAGCCCGGTCCGGAGCTGCTGCTGCTCGGCGGGGCCGCCTGGGAGCGCACGGAGCTGCGGCTGCGGCACTGCGAGAGCTCCCCCTGCAGAGCCCGCACCGAGCGGGACGGGAGCGCGGCTGCTGCTGCTGCTGCTGCTGCTGCTGCCCTGCAGAGCACTGAGCTGCTGACATCGCCCTTCTCGTGGTACCGAAGCGTGGTTGGATGGAGCTGCAACGCCCGAACTCTGCTGTCCAACTCGCTGTTCGATCGCCGGGAGGTGAAGCGCCCCGAGATCTGCGCGCAGATGATCTCTATGAAATGATGGATGGCCGCGGGGGGTTCTGCCTGTGTTGCAGCCCTGAGATTCACCCCCTTATTAGAACCCTCGCAGAGTTCAGAAGTTTCTCAGTGCTTTCCCGGTGATGTGCCGGGATCAGAGCCACCGTCAGAGCTGCGGTTGCCATCAACAGGTGGTTGTGGATTTTACCCTACGGGTCCTCCGCACACAGCCCTGGCTGCTGGGCTCTCAGCAGGACTCCTCAGACCTCCTGCTTGTCCGAGGGCTCCCCTTACCCTTGGCAGGAAGGACAGCAGGGTGCTGGCAGTGCTGGCAGGGCAGGAGCACACCCCGGCAGGCTGGCAGGGAATGGGCTCAGGAGACCTTAACCCTAAACCTGAGCCACTTATAAAGCACTGAGCATCACTGCCAGTGGAATCAGGGTGAGCAGCTGTGGAACCAGCCTGGAGGAGGGGGACCGACAGCAGAAACATCCCCATCTGGCTGCCATCATCCACCTGGTCTACTGGGGACCTGGAGGCATCGTTGAGCTCCCACACCAGCCCAGCACAGGGCTGCTCCAATTTGCCCATCCATAGCTGGGTCCGTTTTCCAGACAGCTCCTGCAGCTCAGGCCCATAACACACAGTGGGACAGTCACCCATCACAACACTGCAGGACACTGCTACTGCTCCACAACTCCCAGCATCTGCCATCCAGTCTGTGCTATCCCAGGTTGGACATCCCCAATGAGACCATTTGCAGCCCCAGCCCCACAGCCTTCAGCTCCCCATCTCCTCTCCACACCCACCATGTGCTGAAGAGCGGCCTGGGTTACTTCCCAGGCTCCTCCACCTCATTCCTCAATCCACCAGCCAATATTTCATCACCCACCTCAGTGAAATGTATATTTCCCTTTTAAGAGCTCTCCTAGAATAATATATTTTTTTCTTATGGTGACAGTGAGGGCTCCTGTTGCCATGGTTATGTGCCCTTTGCTTGAGCAAGAGCTTTCTGGGTGTTTGAAATTCTGGTATTTCTCCTGACCTGAGTGATTTTGATTCTTTTTTAATTTGGTATTTATTCCCATTATCATCATTTGAAACAACAGGTCATTTATATTGCATATGGATATGTCACCACCACGGTGAAGGGCTCAGAAATAAGCTCGTGCTGTGAAAAAAGAACAGGTTTTGGTGGGGGGGAGATCTACTTTGCAGCACTGATAATACACAGTATAGCAAAAACACAGGAACTCTGATAGGATCTCATCTGTATCTCTCCACATTACACACCAAATCCCATCCCTGGCTGTAGAACAAACCTCTGCCTTCTGGCTGTCAGCTCAGCTGCTCTCAGCTCCCCAACCTCCTGAGTCCTGATCTGATCTAGAACACATAGACAGAAGTTAAAGGCGTAGATAGATAGATAGATAGATAGATAGATAGATAGATAGATAGATAGATAGATAGATAGATAGATGGGTAGATGGGTAGATATATAGAAAGACTGAGAGATAGATAGATGGATATCTAGACAGAAAGACAGATACATAGATGGATAGATAGACATGGATAGAAAGACAGACAGATAGATAGATGAAAAGATAGGTATACAAACAGTTATGTAGATGGACAGCTAGATATATAAATTGATAGATAAGATATATAGATAAGATAGATGGATGGTTACAGATGGACAGATAGACAGATAGATAGATTAGACAGATAGAGAGATAGCCAGATGGATGGATGGATAGATAGATAGATAGATAGATAGATAGATAGATAGATAGATAGATAGATAGATAGATAGATAGATAGATAAGATAGATGGATGGATAGATAGATAGATAGATAGATAGATAGATAGATAGATAGATAGATAGATAGATAGATAGATAGATGATAGATAGATAGATAGATAGATAGATAGGCTGATCAATACATGAATAGACAGATGGTTACATAGATGATAGATGGATAGATAGATACACAGATAAATGTATAGAGAGACTGATAAATGATGACATAGATAGACAGATAGATAGATAAATAGGTAGATAGATAAGTAAGTGGTAGAGCTGGGATAAAAACATCTGGATTTCCTTGGCTTTTTGATGACTTTTTTCCCCAGTCATTTTAATGGCAGCATCCACACTGGCTGCTTCATCCTGGGGTGAGGAGGACAGAAGTGTTACCTGTGGGCTTGGTTCCTTCTGTGTCACCTGGGCCAGAGATGCTGCGTGAGCCCCATTTGCTTTCCTTTGTCTTAACTGAAAACCCTGAGATAAGGGGCTGGAAGCAGGGATGGGGGGGGGGAGGTGGACCATGGGGGTGCAGGGTAGGAAGGGACCCAGCACACACTGTGTGTGTTCAGCACTCAGGCAAGAATGGCTGATAAACACAAGAAGCTGCAGCACAAACAGCAGGCAGCGCGATGATGAGATGCAATGTGATGTGGGGCCTGGCTGCTGGCTGATAGGGGCCAGCAACACGTGTGCTTTGGCAAATGAGTTCTTTGATCCTCGCTCCCCGCAGCTCGTTGTCTGCGAGGAAACTTTCATCTGGCCTCTCCAGCGTGAGAACCAATTGTAAATGTCAGCACTAAACGCTCCCGTTTAAGCGTTAGGCTGCCTTGTTTGATTATGGCACTGAAAGGTCAGCGCTGACTAATGAGGAACACGAGCAGGAGGGAGCAGGGAGCCTCCTCTGCTCCCAGTTGCCATTCATTACCCAGCACTCACTTCATTCTCCCCTTTTACCTCTGCTCCTCGAGTCCTGGTGCTCGCATCCACACTGCACTGCTGGGGCCAGGAAGTGCCCACACAGCACCCACATCCCCCCCACCCCCATCTATCCCAGTGGAAGTCCCCTTAAATCCAATGCTGGGTGTGAGCTGCGAGTTTATTTGACCAAAATCAGACAAGAAGAGGCATTTCCATGCAGAACCTTTCAGTTCGTGACGTGTTTCCCAGCAGCCACCTGGCAGCCCCCCCCCAAGAACCAAGAAATAAAACAATGTAGAGTTGGCAAAGTAAAATGAAGGGCCCAAACATCCCAAAGAAAAACAGCTCCTGTCACAACACTGAAACATGGAACAGTTTGGCATATAGTGCTGATCTGCAGCTCCCGTCCATCCGGCCCCTGGAGCTGTGCTGTGCTGGGGGCAGGCAGACCCCCATCCTTGTGCCAGGGGGAACCCGGGTGGACGAGTGCTGCCCCATCAGCATCTGCACCGAGGGTGATATAAATATAAAACTGCCATACAAACAGGTTCTTTGTACAGAAAACATCATCTCAAGGCACTCGAGTGGTGTCCACAGGGCTGCTCTGGCCGAGCACTGTAGGGAGGGATGTAGGCATGGAGCCATTGGGCACTGCCACCCCCAAGGATGGCACTGGGATGGCATCATCCTGCAGGGGGCCATATCCCAAGCGGGGGGCTTCGGGCTGGAGGTGACCTGAAGGGAGGTGCATAGATGTGGTGGGGGCTGTGTCCCCTCTGTGGATTCATGCCAGCAGCCCCAGCCGGGTCACCTTGGCCGAGAGGAAGGAGTGGATGATGAACACGATGGTTTTGGGGCAGCAGTGAAGGTCCAATTGCTGCAAGAGAGGAGCAGAGGATGATTGCAATGAGGAACGTCACAGAGTGGGGAGCCTTGTGCTAGCGGAGGGGAGGGCTCCGGAGGTGAGGATCCCCCCAGAGCCCCCCAGCCTCCCTGGGGCCGTGGGGCGATGTCCACTCACGATTTCTCCCTCGGGGCCACCGAAGTCCAGGTACAGCATCTTGGTGCCGTCATCCGAGGACATCTGCAGCTTCTCGAAGGGCTGCTGGAGCAGCACGGTCCTGCTGAGCCCCGGCTCCGTGGCGGAGATGGTGAAGCCCTTGTCGATGTGGATGGACAGGGTGCACTCCTGCCCTTTCCAGGTGCACGCTGCGGACGGGGAAGCGTTCAGCGCCGTCAAATGGGCGCATCACCGGGATACCCCCCCCCCCCATCTCCGTACCTGCGGACACCTCCTGAGCGAGCTCGGCGGCGCCGTGGGTTCCGTCCACCAGCAGGCGGGTCCATAGGGCCAACTCTCGGGGGCTTTCCAGGCTGAAGAGGTGGCTCTGCACGCCCAGCCTCGTGCCGGCCCGCAACGCGAACGCCAGCTCCGCCTCCAGCAGCGCCGAGCCCTTGGCCGGCCCCGAGTGCACCAACCTGCGGCACGGAGCTCAGCACCGCAATGCCGGCAGGGGGAGCCGCGACACCGCCCGTGGGCCCCCGAGCCCTGAATACGGCTGCCCGACGTGGCCGCTGCTGGGACGGCGGGACCCCACCACCACCCCACGGACATCACCACCGCCCCGGGACACCGCTGCCATTATCCTAAGGCCCCGCTGCCCCATTAAGACACCAGCACCACCCTCAGCCCCCACCGCTACCCCAGGACACCACGACCACCACCCATCCCGCTGGCAGCCCTACCTGGTGGCAATGAGCGGGTAGCTGTGCACCGGCTTGCCCAGCGCATCGCGGCTCTGCGGCAGGCTGCCGTACAGCAGCAGCTCCTTCTCGGTGAGCACCGCCAGCAGGTTCCTGGTGCCGGCACCGGGCAGCTGAGAGGGGAGGGGGTCAGGGCTGGAAGGAAGGAACGCCAGGCAGGGGATAACGGGGCCGTGGGTACCTGTTCGGTCAGCCAGCCCACGTGCTTGACATCCCTGCCGCTCACTGTGCCAGCAGCCGCCAGCTGTGCCCGCAGCTCGTCCTTCACCCGCGGCAGCAGCGCGCCCGCAGCGCTCTGGATGGCCCCGAGCCACGACTGTGCCGTGGCCTCATCCTTCGCCCGCAGGAACAGAGCCACGCGTCCATCTGCTGAGCACACCTCCAGGTACCTGCGGTGACACGGACCTGTCGGATCCCCTCTGCCTCCCCCTAACGCGGCCGCCCCATCCCCGCAGTGCGGTGCAGCCCTACCTGTGCTCGGGGTCAGCAGGGAGGCACTTGCGGGACACGCAGCACATCCGCAGCGGCACCGTGCGGCTCTCGCGGGGCGGCAGAACAGGGGATGATGAGTGCTTCTGTGGGGCAGCAGGGGACGGGTCCCAGCTGACTGTCGGCCCCGCCGCCGAGTTCTTGAAGTAGGGTGAGATCTCCTTCATGTATTTCACTGCAAGAGAAGAGCCCAAGCTATGGCATGGCATGGCATGGCATGGCATGGCAGGGTATAGCATGGCATGGCCACATCCTGCCTGCAGCACCCACACCTCCTGCACCCATCACCTTAGCATCGCCCACAGTGCTGCTGTGGGATCCCTGCAGTACCCAACGTGTGATTTGGGGCACACTGCCACGCAGCGCAGAGCTGAGCTGGCCAAAATAATCCTTTTCCCCTTTTTTCTTATGCTTTTCTTGTTCTTCTTTTTTTATTTTTAACATGGTTTGGGTCACAGCTCCCATTCCAGCCCTGACCCCATTGGCTGGGATGGCACACAGAGGGATGGGGCGGGGAACGGGCAGGAGGCCCAGGCCAAAATTACACAGTCCAAACTGTGCTGGTACAGCTGGTCCCACAGCCAAGAGGGAACAAAGCAGTAATAGCTCTCAAATACCATGGCTTGGCCCCAGGAAAAGCCTGCAGCAGCGTGCACACAGCTCACATAACCCACCCTGCCTGGTGAACTATGAAGCAGGGGCAAGAAAGCAGTGCTCAGGACCTGGCGGGTCAGGAGCAAACCTCAGAGTGGTCCCCAAGGCCTTGGAAAGGGGAGAGTAAAAGTGATGGGGAGCTGGCGGGGCCTTCCATGCACAGCTGCAGAATGGGGCCAGGGGTCTCAGGGCTCAAAGCCAGGACTGAGCACAGTGATGCTCCACAGGGGCTGTGTGGCTCTGGGGAAGGGATTTCCTTGGGTGGCCCTTGGGAAAGGACCAGGGCACAGACACGTGCCTGCCACCCACCTCGTGCCTGCTGGTATAAATAGCAGCCTTGCTGCCACAGGCATGTGAGCTGTGCTGCCCGGGCAGCACTCCCAGCAGCGGGGACCCATCACTACCCCAGTGCCTGGCAGCTCACTGCATTTCACAAGTCAGCATTCAGCTGCAGGCACCCAAGCCGTGCCAAAGGCCATCTGCAGGGCACAGTGCTCTGGGGCACGGGGACACACTGCTTGCCATGCTCCCACCCCACCATCCCCCTCCTAACCCACAGTAACTGCAGCATTCCTGTACCACCTGTCCTAAGTGTCACCTCGGGACAGTGGGACACCACCAGCATCAGCTGAGCAATGGCTGGAGCACATCCTGGCAGCACAGGGGATGGGATGCAGGGCACTGCCCTGGGGTGTCCTTGGTGGGATGTGCTGGAGACCCCCCCCTCGGTGCACACATGAGCACAGACCCAAAAATCCCAGGTGGGACCTTGAAGTCATAACCCCCATCTCAAAGCATCTCTGGGTCACAGTTTTCTGCCCTGAGTGTGCCAAGACAGGAGGCCCTGACCCCCTTTTTGGAGGGCATGGAGCACTTATCAGATCTGGTGGTCCCACAGCATCTCCCAGCATAAGTCCCAATGCTCAGGGCTCATCCTGCACAGCCCTACAGGCACACAGACAGCAGGGACACCCACTGCTGAGCCCCTTTGCACCAGCATGCAAATCCCAGCCCCAAAATGAGCACCAGAGACCTCCTGTCCCTTCAGCCCTGTGCTGCTTTCTCCAGTGGCTGCTGAACCCAGCAGTGCTTTGTAGCTCTGGATACAAAGTGATGTGTAAATAAATTAAAAGAGAAAAAAAAAGAGTAGGGGAAAAATAAGGTCAGGCAAAGCACCTCTCCCCAAATAACACTGTAACACAAATAACAGCCACGCTCCTGCAGATAGCAGCCAGCAGCTTGGCACAGAGCAGTGCCTGCTGGCAGGGCACACAGGGAGCCTCTGCGTGTCACCTCACCTAGGAATGTAAGAAGAGCAGGGCCAGGCTTTGGCTCTGTGGTAGGCTCAGCAAAGGGGGTGGGACCCCAATTCACTGCCCCCCACCAGCCAGGAGCGTGCAAACTGCTGGTTTCTCAGTGACAGCACGGTCACGGCTGTTTCTGTCTGGCACAGAGCTCGGGAGCCACTCTAAAAGAGCTCCAGTTCCAAACACAAGCTTTGCTGGGGAGGAGAAAGGTGGTGAACATATGCTGGCTGTGCTAAATGACTGCATGGAGGTATTTATGGTATAAAGAATGGATGTCAGAGCTAACCAGGGAGTGCTCGGGGGCTGCTGTTTGCCCTCATCCCCTGCCAACCCCAGCACCAACATAACCAAGGTCTGTGCCAGGCTGGGGCACGCAGAACAGCACAGGGCTGACTCAGTGCTGCAGGGACAGGGATCAACAGGGGACAGGCAGCCCTGCATAGAGTGCAGGCATGGGGCTCTGCAAGGGAGTGTGGTCAGGAGTAGACGGCACCTGCTGGGTGCTAAAGTCATCGTGTCACTTATCACTGAGCCTTGGAGCAAGCCCAAGGACAAGATTGGAGCAGGGCTGTCCCCAGCTCAGTGTAAAGCAGTGCCGTATCCCCAAGCTCTGCTTCATGGGAAATGGTGGGAAACTGGAGATGCCATGCGCATATCATTGAACCATAAAGGTTAGAAAAGACCTCTAAGATCATCCACTCCAACCCCAGCCTATCCCACCATGCCCACAGACCACGTCCCCCAGTGCAACATCTCCACAACTCTTAAACACCTCCAGCAATGGTTACTCTACCTCCACCCTGGGCAGCCCATTCCAATGCCTCACCACTCTTCTGGAGAAGGAATTTTACCTAATATCCAACCTGTTGCAACATAAGGCTGCAAGAGGGTGATGACATCGGTACAACACAACCCAGAACATGACAGTGGGAGTCAGCCTAGCTCTCCTCTGAAGCCCAGCCCCACTCCTGCAGCAGCCCACCACTCTTAGATGCCTCCTGGAGGGCAGCAGAGCAGTGCCCACCCAGCTCCATGCAGAAGGGGAGGGAGGAGGAAGGTCACAGGGAGAAATGGTTCTCTCAAGGAAGGGCAGCTCAGAGCCACCTCCTGCAGCACTCCCAGCAGAGGGGGAAACCAGTGCCAAAGTAAAGGATGAAAAGAAAATAACAGAGAGAGGGTGGTCTGAGTGCGGTGGCCGCGGGGAGGAATTTTGCAGACTCCCAAAGAAAGAGGCTGTTGTATTTCTCTTTGGTCAGGAAAAAAATAGGAATCAGCCCCTATCTGCTCCCTGCAGCTGTGCAGAGCAGCACATTCCTCAGGCTGCAGCGTGGTTCTGTGGCTCCCAGGAGAGGAGGAACCCACAGCAGAAAAAGGCTGAGAGCAGCAAAAACGAGGAGAAATCTGGAGATGACACAATTGGGGGAAGGCGGGAGAGCTCCAGCTGAGGAGGAGGATTGAAATGGAAGTTCAGAGCCTGGAGCAGAGGACATCAAGGTACCCACAGGGTGTACATAAGCAGGGCACCCTGTTGCCCCCATACCTTCCAGCACCACCTCTTTGCCCGTTTTCTTCAGTGCCTGCACCGCTTCGTCGTGAGTGGCTTCGGATAAGTCAGTGCCATTCACGGACAGGATGGCATCTCCCACATACAGTGCCTCGGTCTGGTCTGCTGCCAGTCCCTTGAAGATCTTGGAGATGAGGATGGGCATCTTGTTCTCCCGGCCACCTGCGGGCAGAAGGGGCACCAAGCAGTGAGGGGACACTGAGCAATTAGGGGCACAGGGCTGCTCAGTGCCCACGTAATGCCCAAATACCTCAGAGCTTTATGGCAGACACACGTTAAGTGCTTCAAAAAACCATCCGAGTGGCTGCAGATTTCCTTGCTGAACAAACACACGCCCTGACCGCCTCCCCATCACTTCTGGCAGGAAACTGTGTCACTATTTGCATTATTAACTGTGTGTGCTGAGCAGCCTTCCCTGCTCTCAGGACCCCACGGTCTCAGTGGGGCAGCAGCTGAGTGCTGGAGAGGCAAAAGAGCCCCAGAGCAGCAGCTCAGCCACAAGGCTACCTGCTCCCCACTCCTCTCTGTCTCCATTCGGGCTGCTCCCCACTCTTCAGCCCACCAGGACACTCTCAAGGCCTCCGGGCAGCTCAAGGAGATCAATTTGCACTTTAAGTTCTGAACCTGTAGGAGATGCCAGCAGCCCCGCCTGGCGCTGCCCACGCTCAGCGCTGGGACAGCGTGTGCCGGGCACCCCCTCACTCCCCCCTACCCCCCTCCCACGGGCAGGGACCGGCAGCGTGACACCTCCCAGGGCTGCACCCGCTGTGCCGCCAGCATTGCTCCGCTCGGATTTCTGCAGAGCCTCTCCGGGAGCTGAGGGCTCCTCCGGCTATCAGCTGTCAAGAGGCCCCCGCGGGGGCTGCTGCTGGCTGCCGAGCCCAGCTTGGAAGCAACGCCTCGCAACCACCCATTCTGGGCTGTGTGCGTGGAGAGGGAACCGCCGCCCGGAGCACCGTGCGGTACACGAGCCTGCAGGAGAAGGATCCTAACCCTAACCCTAACGATGCTAACCCTAACCCTGCAGGACTGCATGAAGCACCAGAAACCCCAAGCGAAGCATTGCCTGGGGTTAGGATGCAGCTGAAATGCTTTAACCAGAAGGTCCATTTTAGATTCTGTCCCACGGGCCATGGACAGGAGCTGGCTGGCAGCGGGGTACCCGTCCCTCCATGCCCCCATCCCCTGCAAGGTTTGGCTACGAGCTGAGGGCTGCGTTTAATGGCACATGGTCACCCCCCTGCAAAGCAGCAGAGGCACAAGGCAGCCCAGTGCTGCCCGCCCGCCTGCAGCTCCCCGTTTGGATCACGGCTCCTTGGTTTCCACCTACGTCACTGCAAAAATAAAGTTTAGCTGAAGCAAGTAACGTTTCTCCTTTCCTGGGAGAGCCGCAGAGCCGGCAGCGCTTCGCAGCCCGGGGCTGGTTACAAGGGGGGATTGCACTTCCCAAAAGCGCTGCCGAGCTGCAGCACCCACAGCCCCAACAAGCGGTGAGGGCTCACCCCGGACCCCTCACGGGGACCCGCACCCCACACACCGCCCCACCCAGCAGCGACCGGGCAAGGAGTGCGGTGAAGGCTGAGCCCAATGCGGCCACGTCAGACAGCGGCAGCCCCCCGCACCCCCCCTCGCAAAGTTCCCGGCCCGAAGTTCCCGCAAAGTCCCCATGACGGGGGTGGGGGCGGCGGGGGACACCGGGGGACACCCGACGGGGGCAGAGCGCTGCGTTTGGGGCGGCCCGGAGCGGACACCGCACCGGGGTCACGCAGGACGCAAGGACACGCGGGCGGAGCCCTCCGGTCGCAGCAGGGCAGCGTAGGTCCTACCTGCCGCCGCCGCCGCCCACTCCTGGTACTCCCCCCCCCCTCACCTTTGATGCTGATGCCGAGCCCCCCCACGTCCTGTTTGACGACGCGCACCGTGCGCCTGATGTTGGCGAGCGCCTCGGGCACGCCGGAGCTCTGCTCCCCTCCGTTCAGCTGAGCCGGCGGAGGCTCCCCGGGCCCGGGGCCGTCGGCGGGGCTGACGCTCAGGGTGTCATCGCTCAGGGTGAGCAGGACGCGAAGCCACTGTCCGCCGGGACCGCGCAGCTCCAGCAGCCCGCTGCGCGCCCCTCGCCTGCCCGCCGCCATCTTCCGCGCATGCCGGGCCCGGCCCCGCCGCTCCGGCAGCTCCGCTCCGCGCTGCCCCGCGCACCGCCCGGCGGAGCAACGAGCCCCGCGCACCGCCCCCGGCCCGGCCCACGCCCGCCCCGTCGGGGCAGCGCCGCGCTGCGGGGCTCCGTGCCCGAGGATGGGACGGGGAGCGCCGGGAGGGGCACGGGGAGCTGTACACACCCTCACTCGCACCCTCCTGGCTCCGGGCACCGCGGTGCGGCCGTGTCACAGGGGGACCCTGCGGGGCACGTCGGGGCGCAGCGGTGTCCGTGCCGAGAACCGGGTGCCACGAAAGCTGCGGGGTACACGAGTAACTGCTGTCGTGGAAGCGAGCAGCGCTGTCAGGCAGAGCCAGAAGTGACTCGAAGCGAACTCCGGACTTATTAAGGAAAACTGCGATGATGAAAAGCAATGGCAGCTTTTGGGGGCGATGGGGGCAGCATTAGGAGCTCTCCCACTGGCGTCCGACGACGTCGGTGCCCCAAAGATGGGTGCAGACAGCAGCAGGGAGGATTTTTGGAGGCATTCAGAACAGTCTTGCTTTTTTTCTTTCCTTTCCCTGTCCTGCTTCTTGAAAACAGGAACGGTGTTTGTTTCCTTTGGCAGATCCGCATTTCCTCCTGCAACCGAGTGGCAGCAATGAGGGATAAAAAATACCTCTGGGTACATCCCCTGTGCCCCTTCGGGCAGCTCCAGAGCCCTGGGGTGGGGCTGCAGGTCCCCAAGCCCCAGGCTCTGCAAACACAGCCTTAAAGGAATTGAATCCCGTTCACTCACAAGGGGAGGTGGGGGGGTATTGCAGAGGAGGGGGCTGCAGCCCTCCCCACCCCCACACGGAGGCAGCAGCGCTCCCCCCACGCAGAGACAGCTGTGGAATTTCTTGATATTGCGGCAGAGGAAACCCTGAAGGTTTTTCCCTTGCAAAGCACAGCTCAGATATTCCAGTTTTCAATCCAAATTCTGCAGTTCGATTGGAGTGACTTTTTGGGTTTGCCTAACAGTGATGCTCCCACCCCCATAACTCCCCCCCCCCCCCCCACTCCTCTGTGCATCCCACAGACCCTGAGCTGCTGTGCCCATAGCAGAGGGGGTTCAGTCCTTTTGCTGCCAGTTGGGGTCACTTTGCCCCTTGCCACTCGCACAGTCTTTTTTCTTTCCAATGCTATTTCCAGCACAGGTGATTATTAAGGCTGTATTCTCATTGTAAGCCACATCAGAAAGCAGAGACACTGCTCCCAGTGCCACAGAATGGCACCATCCAGGGATATGTGATATGTTCGCTTCCCCAGCCCTGGCAGCACAGATGCAAAGCAGCAGTGGGAAGCAGAGCAGTGCCACACAGGGGGAAACCTTGTGCCACGCCACGCTGCTGGGCAGCAAGGCCATGTGTGCAGCCCCACATCATGGCACAGAGGTGCTGCAGTGCCCGTGGGATGGTGATATCTTCACTGTGATTCTGTCACAAGGCTGAGCCCATCCCATCCTCCCCCTGCAGAACGTCCCCGCTCCCGGACGTGGTGGGTGAGCTGCTATTATTAGCTTCAGCTCTTGGCACACACAGGAGCTGTGTCAAAGCCCACCCGTCTATTTATAGAGCGCCGTTAGCTGCGTGAATTTACATGAATCACTTCTGAAACAGAAGAAAAGCTCGTGTTTGGGTCTGAAGTGGCATCCCCAAGGCTGACAGCAGCACCTCAGGAGAGCATGGGGCAGCAGGTCCTGCCTTGCTGAAACAGATCAGAGGCTGCAAATGCACTGGAGAGGATGGGCAGGGAAATAAAAGAGATTCAGATGTGCACCATGTACTTAACTGAGTGATTCATCCCCTGGTATACAGGAAATGTAGTGAAATGGTGTTGTCTGCCCAAACTGTGCAGTCTCCGACTCCTCCAGTTGACTTTAGGATGTTTTGCTTTGGGACACAGTCACTCCTGGCCAAGTTTTTCCCTTCTCAGTCTGGGTTCTGCTCTCTGGATCCCCATAAGACAGCCACACCAGCTGAGCTCTGTGCTGTGGAAGCGCTTTGCTGCTGCACAGCAGATGGGTTATCAAGGCTGGATGAGTGCTGTCAAAGAAACAGGAAAAAGAAGCACCTGGGGACTGAGATAGGTGTGGGGAAAGCAGGAGCTGGGGGATGCAGCAGGGTGAGCGCAGCCCTGCCAGCAATGCTGTGCAACCTGCAATGGAAGATGCCATGCACACCCTGCACAGGGTTCCCATGCAGCCCCTCTGCTGCGTGGTGCTTGCAGGGAAACTGAGGCAAGGAGTGAGGTGGGCAGGTGCCATCTCTGCACGGAGCACAGCCCCGGTGCTGCCATGTTCTTGGGCTTGTGCCACAACAAGGGGCACGTGGCAGCTGTCCCTGCACAGGGCGCTGGCAACGTCCCCACACTCGTGGCTCCCGTCAGCTTCTATTTGAAGTGGGTGAATGGAGCTCCCATAAATGTCACTGCTTGCCGCTGTCACCTCATGTCTCCAATGAGCTGTGAACGTGGCAAAGCCGGCGTTGTTGTCCCGAGCAGGAGGAGACCCTGGTGGAGGAGAGCAGCCAACAAGAGCAGGATGGCTGCAGTGCTGTGTCTGAACTATCCACAGCCCAGAGGGGCAGGAGGAGGACATGGGAACGGGCTGCCAGGGAATGGCGAGTCCCCACACTGCAGGTGTATGAGACATGAGGACATGGGGCCTGGGGGGCACAGCTGAGCAGTGCACTGTAGCATTAGGCAATGGCTGGATGTGATGCTCATAAAGTTCTAACCAGGATTCTGCAAGAAAGCCGGGATATCCAAGGAAAAGGAGCCCCGTGGGATGCTCCCCATCCCCGCCCCGTCTGGCCCAGAGCTGTGTCCTGTGTCTCAGTGTCCATGTGTCCCCGTGTCCCCGCTCCCCCGCCCCGCAGCCCCCTCCTGCCACTCGTGAGCCGTGTCCCAGCGCCGCGGCCGCTGCGACGCCGTGTGCCGGCAGCAGATGCCAGCAGAGAGTCGCTGGCAGCGCCCGGGAGCGGCCGCGTGGGGCACCCCGAGAAATGGGGACAGTCGGGTGGGACATCACGGGGACAGCTGGGTGAGACCTGGAAGGTGGGACCCCCAACTCAGCTCTTTAACTACTATGAGCCGTGCCCCGCGGTGTGCGTGGGCACCAAGGTGCGTTCATGCTCCGAGGTCTCACAGCCTCCTGACGGGTGTCTCCCACCTGGATGTTCCCCACCTGGATGTTCCCCCCGGCCTGGGCTGTCTCCCATGTCTCCCCGCTCGCCTCGGGTGCAGCCTTTTGTTCCCTTCCAAACAGAGGTTTTAATTTACCCTCTCTGCTGGCAAATTCCTCTCCAAAGCAATTCCCCAGTCGTTCCTCCAAATCACAGTAATTACCTCATTACTTTGATATTAATAGAATTCACATGGCCTGGAGAAGATAATTGAAATTAGTCCTGCACCACTGGCAAGGAGGCGGCCAGGCCGGATGTGGGGCTGCTGGCACCACCCCAGGGCTGAGCTACCGCCGGGGGTCTGTCCGGGTTACAGCAGCAGCGTGAGTCCGTTCCATCTCCATCCCATCCCCATTTCTACCCCATCCCATCCCCATCTCATCCCATCTTTATTTGGTTGCTGTGAAGTGCAGGAGGATGCATGAGGCTGGTTTTCTTTTTTTTTTTTTTTTTTTTTTGGGGGGGGGGGAAGAAGAAAAAGTGGGGGGTAGGGGAGAGGGGGAAGATAAAATGAATGAATGAATGAATGAATGAATGAATGAATGAATGAATGAATCATTATCTGCACAAGAAACAGCATGGCACTCAATGGGTCTTGCAGCCGTTGCTGTGCCCCCGAGACGCCTGCTGCCCTCCAGCCCCATGGCCCCATCCCAGCTGCTCCCCACCAGCCACAGTGACCCCGACAAAGGACTCTGCCACCCTTGGGCTGTGCCCCGCCACGTGGCTCCGTCACCTCTATTGGGGCCAGCTGCCACTGGGACCCTCCTTTGTGGCCTGATGCAGGCGGTGCGGCAGACGGGTCCCCCAGCTGGCCACAAGCCCTTCTGTTGGAGTGCCCTGCCTTGGCTTACAATGTCATTAACCCCCTGAACTGCTCCTAGCCCCGTTTCCACCTGTGTCAACTGTCACCAAGTCCATGGACCCTGGGGACATTGGGCTGCTGGTGGCATGGGTTCATTGCACAGCTCAGCCAAGCATTGCTGCTGCCCATGTACAGAGCTGAGCCAGGCTGGGCACATCCCCTGTCCTCCCCTCCTTACACTATGGCAGCTGAACTGAAATGCTGCATGGAAATGATGCACGGTGGAAATGCTGCATGTTAGAAATACTGCATGGTGTAAATACTGTCTGATATGAACACTGAATGTACATGCTGCTTATTGGTGCTGCAGACAGAAATGCAGTATCTCTGAGCTATAGGAGGTGGGGACTGGGGAGTGCTGGGTTTGCAGCCACACTGCACACCATTTCAGTAGGTCTCAGGAGTGATGCCTTCAGCCCAGCACTGCAGGACAGGCTCCAGAAGGGACAAGGCAGGAGGGTATTTGACCCCAGGGCTGTGAGAATCCCCACACTCGTGCCGCTGCTTTGGGGCTGGCCTTGGATTCCTCATGCTCATTTCAGGACCCCCAGCAGGATGGGGAGGGGAGGGAACCCCACCACACTGCCTCTTCTGCCAGACACCCATCCCCACAGAGGGCCTTATCTACCACTAATGCTTCACAGCAGTCTCCCAAAAAGCCTGTGGGCTTGGCAAGATGCTCCGAGACTGCATTTGCTCCAAATGGATTGTATCAGAGGAAGAACAAAGCACTGGAGAGTTTACAAAGAGAAAAGTCTTGGTTGCAGCCCTATGGTGAGGTCAGCTGTCCCCAGCACAGCACAGCGTGGTGACTCAGTTGGTGGCTGCTGTCCCTCCATGGAGGTGTCTGTGATGGGAACTCATCAGCAGGAGCTGCCCAGAGGAAAATCTAACTTCATTAGATGGCACCAGGCAGGCAAGGAAAGCAGGGCCCCAGGGTGCTGCTTGTCACAGGATGAGGTACCCACAATAAACCCCCAGGGGGTGTCCCAGCCCTGCTCAGCACACTGCAGATGTCACATCTCCAGGTGTGCCTTTGACCAAGTGCCATCATGAAGCTGAGGAACAACAGAAGCGCATGGTGTCAGTCCTAGGGAAAGGGAACGAAGCCAGAAATTCAAAGAGAAAGGCATAAACGGCACAGAAAGGTGTGAAGGGACAAAGCCTGAGCAGAATAATGGCACTGGAGCATCCAGTAGTGGTGGGATAGGGAGGTGAGGGGCCCAGAACCACGGTGCCACCAGCTGCGTCCGGCTGCACTCTGCTCTGGACAGGGAAGATTAACAAAGGGGTTTTGCATAATCTGATGCAATATGCATAATGCACTTTGCTCCAAGTGCAGGCAAACGGTTTTCCTCCCTTTTACACCCTGTTGTGCCTCATCCATCACTGGACATGGGGTTTCATCCGGAGCAGGAGCCAAGCCTCAGGGTGCAGTGCACATGGGTTGCTCATTCCTCCTCCTGGCTGCTTCTGCGGATGCTGTCAGAGGCTCCAATAGCCCAACAGGCATTTTTGCTCTGAAATAACTCTGTGTAAGCCCAGCTCCAGCCTCCTCTGTACATGCACAAGACCTTCTGTCTTCTCTGATACCACTTCAGTATTATTCTGATACCACTTCTATGTAACAGCTCAGGGTTATTCCTGATGTAGCTGCTTTCAGTGGGGACACTGAAGGTGCCATAGTCAACCAGCACATGGATGCACATCACACCTGGGCAAACCTCACCCATCCCTACAGCTGGCTGCTGTGAATGTAGAAGACACAGTGTCTGGTTGCCGTGAGCTGATGCATTGGTGCCTCTGAAGTCACTCCAAAGGGAGGGGCTGCCCTACTGCAGCAGTGCAGCACCCTTGGGTGCAGCCCAACAGCACCTCCAGCTGTCCCCAGTGATACCACTCAAAGCTTTAAAAGGAGGCAAAATAGAACAGGTTGCCCAAGGAGGCTGTGGATGCCCCATCCCTGCAGGCATTCAAGGCCAGGCTGGATGTGGCTCTGGGCAGCCTGGGCTGGTGGCTGGTGACCCTGCACACAGCAGGGGGTTGGAACTGGATGAGCACTCTGGTCCTTTGCAACCCAGGCCATTCTATGATTCTAAGTGGCCATTAGCCACTCTTCATCTGCAGTACGGTCACTGGCTGTGCCCAGGGCTCCAGATCTAATGGGTTTTTAATATTCTCGTGGCATGCATGGCAGTGTGTATGGTGAGAGGCGTGTGTAGCTCCTACACAAGCACCAGCACTCAAGGGGCTGCTTGCTGAGCCCAGGCTCTTCCTATCCCCACCAGCTGCCGGGTAGATTTCAAGGTTTCAATTATTCCATCAAGCCTCATGTACCAAATTAAGGTCAAAGAAGTGTCCCTGTCTTGTATAAATATATATATGTCCATATATCCCTTAAAGGAAAAGAAACAAATTCAGAAATTAATAAGGCTGATTGACAATGCTGCTTTGGAAACCCCGGTACCATATGGCATCCTTGAATGGCTGCAGTGCTGTTCGGCTGGGGCTGACCAGCTGGAGAGTTACTGTGCTTGTTTGTAATTGTAATAATGGATATCAGATGGCTGGTGTGGAGCAGTTTATAAATGAGAACAGACAATGAGCCGCACTGTTTGTCAGGAAATCATCTCTGATACGGTCTGTGTGCTACCACTGCTCCCCGCTGGAGCTGGTTGCCCCACAGGATGCGGCCCTGGTGTTGAGGCACTGCTGGGGCGGAGCTGCCCATAAGCACTAGGGATGCTGGAGGAGTGACAGCTTTGTGCAGAGCCCTGAGTGCTGCAATAGGGCCTGGAGGAGTCAAAGCAAAGGGATCGGATGCAGAGGTGCCCCCCACAGCAGAAGGCAGTTGGTGCTGTGCATCCCTGCAGCACCAAGGGCAGCCGCAGCCAGCCTGGCTGGGGGACACAGCCCACACCCAGAGGGGTTTTTCTTCCCAAAACTCATCCAAAAAAGTCACTCACACACACGTCTGCAAACCCATAGCTGGGTGGGCTGGCAGGTCCTATGTTCAGCTTGGCAGCCCCAGCACAATGATGGAAGGAGTCCCAGAGATGGATTTTCTCCCACTTTAGCAGGTCCCATGACATGGTGCTCCCAGCTCTCCAGCTGTGGGCATGGAGTAATCGTCCCCAGTGTCCCCAGTGTAGCCAGATCTATACACTGGGTGCCCAGGGAGCACTGAGGAGGAGAGAGCAGCACGTGGGCATTGCAAGGAGCAAGTATAGGAGCACTTGTCCTTTGTCTGTGTTGGCTCAGGAGGAAGGACTGAGCTCTCATCCTCCCATTTCCAGCCTGGATTTGCCATGAGAGAAGAAAACTCCCCCATTTGCTCAGGTGGTTTCCTTATCTGACTTCTTTCAGGGCTTCAGTATCGTGTTTTAAATCCACCATAATCACCATAACGTTGGGCCTTGACATACACTGTCAGCACTTTAAAAGCAAAGAGGTTTATTTTTAAGGAGAAAGAGGTATTCAGCCTAGTGACTCGCTTAAATGAACTTGTTTTATTCCCAGCACAGCACTCTGGAAATGCTCAGCACCCCAGTCTGGTGCAATGCTTCCTCAGGTACCCAGCATCCTGTACATCCTGAGGTTGTTACCAATGGAAATAACTCCCTGTTGTGCTGGTGTATCTCTTTTTGCTGGGGTGGGTGCTTGATGCCACAAGGCAGGACACAAGGGAAAAGCAAATCTTCCCTAGGCATTGCTGTGCATGCTCATGGTGCTTCAGCAATGCTTTTGTTATGCTGCTGAATAATTTTCCTGCCCCCCCACATCAATATTTCCTCATTTCTCAGCACAATGAGACCCAAAATTCCCCTATCTGTGCAACTATGCCTGCATCCCTTTCCAAGCTGTTCTAGGAACGCTGTAATTGGTTTGTTTTACTTTTTACAGGGGCAGTCGAGACTCTCCACATCCTGCCAGCCCCATCCTGCCCCACATCCCACCCACACACCTCCTGTGTTAATGGGTTTACTTTGTGGGTACCGGCCTCCAAAAGCAGCTTTCAGTTTGTCCTCCCAGGTGGCAGCTGTGCAGCGGGATAAGAACAGGTGACAGCCCTACAGCCCCTCAGTGTGATGCTCATGGGACTGGTGCATTACTGGAGGGCTGGATATGGGACATGCAGGACCAGCCCCATCCTACTCACCAAGCCCCACAGCTCTGAGCCCTGTGCATCTCTATTCCCACTGAGATGGGGACATTTTGAGTGTGACCCCATGCAGATAAACCAGCCCAATTCTTTTGGGCAGATGTTGGGTGGCATGGATGTCCCCATTTGTTGTGTGGTGGAAGAGGATGAAAGTATAGTGCAAGGGACTGAGCAGAGGAGTGAAATAAAGGCAATCCCTGGGTGAGGACAGTAGCAATGAGATGAAGGATGCTCCTAAAACCTTCCAGCTCCAGATACTGGACAGCTGTCCCATGAGCTGGGAAATGCCACAAACAACTCAGTGGAATCCCAAAAAGGTCAGGTCTATAGGTGTACATGGGGACAGCCCTTGGAGCTCTTCCCACAGGAGCCAAAGAAGGCTGGGTGGCTCTGAGGGCTGTGTGCTGAGCTGAAATGGGCTGAAAATGTGATTTACAAAATGACCATCCTTTAAGAAATGACAAATTGTGAGATATGCCCCATGGCTGCAGGTACTGCTGGTCATGGAGCATGATACAGCCCTTCTGCCTCCCCCGGAACCCTTCCAGACAAGAGTTTGCTTCGGGCATCTCCAAAGTTTTCATCCATCTGCTGCGTGAATTCCCGCTCCCCGGGTCCTGCTCCTCATTAAAGGTTGAGCCCCTGAGCAAAGATTAATCTGGTGTTTGTGAGAATTTATCTGCTTGAAAAGAGAGAGACCGGCTCTGACCTCACAGTCTGGAGGCTGCCAGGGAGTTTACCATCCCCTGAGCTGTCAAACCAATTCCCTGCAGCACCAAGCTGTTGTTTTTAGCATCTGCTAGGCAGAAAGACGACGAAATACCCCAAATATCTGTTTGCTTTAAAAGGTAAATATTAATTTCAGGATGCTGTTTACATAAGCATACTCTTCAAGCTTGAAGTCACTGCCTTTTGCTAGTTGTCACATGGTATTAGTGTGTATTTAACATTTATTTAACTCTACTCGGTCCCACTCATGCCAGATGGCAGGCAGCCTGCATGGCGAGGCACAGGCTCACCATGAGAGCAGGGGGTGTTTGGAGACTGCTACTAGAAGTTTGAGCAGTGCTACAGCTCTCCAGATGCTGCAGGCAGGCACCATGCATGCTGCAGTGCTAAGCCTCAGCACCCAACCATGGTCATCCCCTTGCAAACATTGACACAAGGAAGGAGCTGTGGTCCCCAGTGGTCTTGGAGGTGATGACCCCCCTCCTGCAGTCTCTCCTGGCAGCCCCATTTGCTGGCAGGGTCTTGGCATCATGGCACTTGTGCATGGAGGAGGTAGAGAGCAGAGCTTGCAGCTGACGGAAGCCAAGCCATGGGGCTCAGCATCGTGACCAAAGAGATGCAATGACCAGAGGAATGTGATCCTATAAGAAATCCAAGCCATATATGGGCTTGGCTGTCCTCAGATATTGCTGCTTATAGCTGACTTTGCATCACCTGCTACTGCTTTGCATTTGCTTGGCCAGATCCTGCCTGGCGCTGAGCTTGCTCATGCCACATCACTGAGCAGGGCAGCAGAGCTGGGCAGAAAGCTGCCCCTATGGGTGGGGAGACCAGAAGGTACAGAAGGTACCAAGGTACAGAAATGAGTGCCTGGCCAATGGGAACCCAGAGGAGCGGGTGACATGGAGCAGGACCTGCCTGTTGTCTCCTGAGATCCTCAACGGCTGCACTGATCTTCTTTATCTCAGAGAAGAGACAGAAGGTCTCATAAGGAGATGTACATCTGACATTCAGCACTGACAACAGCGATGCCCACACATCATTTTTCCACCCCTCCAGTTGTTCATCCTACCACCCAGAGCACTTTGGGGTGATGCAGCACTGCCGAAGTCACTGCTTTCTCAGACTGTAAAAACATGATGCTTTTGGAAAACAAATGTGATCCTTATTTCTGGATCAGGTACCCACCAGCTTGAATATACAAATGAAGAAGATCAGAGATGCCTTCAGGGACAATATTATAGTTTCTAAGCCAGGCTGAGCACACTCAGGTTCACATGCTCACATTTGATCCGTGCTTTAACTGATGGCCTCAGATTTCCCTAACTGGAAGTATTTTAGCACAGAATTATTGCCTTTCAGACTCAATAGCTGCAGTGCGCTCTCACTCCTGCCTGATCTCATCCCTTCCCCTATCTCCTCCAGCAGTTCTCTCTCTGCAAGGGCCCATCTGCAGTCAGGCACACCGACCACTCTGGGCAATGCTGTATTTCTTTAGCAAGGAATTTGGGAATGTCTTTAAGTGAGAAACTAGGAGATGAGAAAGAGTGGGCACGTCTTTGCCAAGATGTGCTTGTTTCAGTGCAAAGCCATAGACACCAGGACCCTCAATGAGAAATTTCCCATCCCTTGGTGCTGCACTGCAGTGAGAGAACAGGGCAACTCTGCCACCCTCTGTCCCTCCTCGACCTCCTGTGCCCAGCGCCGAGCACAGGCCATGCCCACAGCCTGCCCTGCGTTGCCATGCACCCAGGCTCCTCAGCAGTGCTGGGCCCTCACTCCATGGGGCAGAGCCGTTCACACTGGGGAGAGCAGAAAGGGACATGGCAGTCCCCGGACAGACCCTCAAGTACCCACATGGAGAGGCACGGACTGGTTTTGCTTTTTTAAGAATTGCTTAAGGTTTTATTATTATTTTGTGTTGTCCTTTTAAATCGGTTGTGGCCCAGTGTTGGAACAGAAGTCCCAGTGGAGCAACTGCAGTGCACCTTGGTGTTGCCCTTGAGCCCTTCTTCCCGTCCAAAGCCAAGTCCTCTGCTTCTCCAAAGGAACAGCCGCCTCTGTAGCTTCTGTGCCAGCGCCTGGAGGCCGCAGGGAGCTCGGGGCCGTCCGCTGGACTCCTCGTGCTGTGGTGGTGCAGCAGCTGAGAGGACACCAGTCCCAGTCCTGCCCTCTTGTCAGGGCTCAGCTGGAGGCTGCAGGAAGCTGAAAGCCATCTGTTGGACTCCTTGTCTTGTCCCGGCGCAGCAGCTTGTAGGACAGCAGTGCCAGTCCTTCCCGTCTCCTCAGAGTTAGGGGAAGAAGAGGTGAGAGGTCTTGGGGAAGGCTGAGGATGGAGGGCGGGGAAGAAAGGGCGGCAGGGAGCAGCAGCTGGCGCAGGGGCTCTCTGGCGGATGGTGCCATTTCAACGCCAAGATGGAAATGGAGAGCCCCTGGTGCGCCGCCGATGGATGTAGCAGCGTCGCCAGGCAGACACGATGTTGTGGTGCCTGCCCTGCCTCGATGGAGGTGGGTCCACCTCCATGGGTTCCTCTTCCAGTGGGATGTCCACCTCCATGGGCTCGACGCTGCTGTCTGGTGGATCGACATCCATCGGCTCCGTTTTGCTGCTGCTCCCCTGAAGCCGCCGCTTCTTTGGTGGAGGAGGATCCATCCTCCTCCACGAGGGACAACACAAAAGGTAGTAAGGAACTTTGTGAATTGCTCCTTGGGCCAGAAGTCTGTCACCAAGTCGCTAGTCTACTAGAGACTGATGTTCTGTTGTCAGGGTCCCCGTATTTATAGCGGTTGTCAGGGAGGTGGTTTGTGACATCAGAAAGCCATGGCAGTGTGACCGTTAGAATGTCCCATGGTGACCAAAACATGGCTGTGTTGGGCGTGGGGAGGCAATGGCGCTGGTTTTGAAGGAGGATGAAGGATGCAAATGATTTGCAGTGTGAAAAGAAATAAAACCTGGCTCACTGATGATAAACTGTGGGAGAAGACTCCAGAGTTTTGTGGATTGTGTGTTACTGAGATCCTTCCGACATTTCCATGAGTTGTAGGGTACAGTGAAGCACATTTGAAATGTTTATACACCAATTCACACAGTAGGTGGAAGTAGGTAGAGCAGCTGGAAGTCTTGGCACTGTCCCATAGCTGCAGTGTCATTGGCATTAGCAAAATGTGATGGGAAGAGCCCTGTGCCTGTTGTGTTGTGATGGACGGTTACTGGCCCTTCATCAGTGACAGGCAGAGCAGTTGTGGGAGAGGAAGTGAAGTGTCGTCTACCATAGGCCACCCTCCTGGGATGATGACACTGATGATGTATTCTTTAAGGACCTGAGAGATACCTTTGGATCAGGTGCTCTTGTCCTTAAGGTGACTTCAACTTGCCAGACATGAAGTGTGAATACCACACAGCTGGTATAAAACAGGTCCAGGAGAGTCCTAAAAATGGCTTGATGGTAATTTCTTGGTACAGGTTCTAGGGGAACCAATGAGGAATGGTGCTTGTAGATTTGTTGCTTTTAAACATCGAGGTTTAAGTTTTACGTATTTGGTGATAGGAAAACTGTCACAAAAAATCATCCCGGGTAGCAGGGTCCTCTGGGAAACTGCTTTTGAAGGCTTTGGGGTTAATCAGTGCTGATCACTTTGAAGTGTCAGCTCTATAGAGCACAGGAGCAGGCAGTGCCAAGATGCTAAAAGTCACGCAAGTGAGGAAGAAGGTCAGCTTGCCTGAGCAGGGATCTTGTTGTATAGCTTAGGTGAAAAGTGCATGGTCAGTGGAAATGAGATGGGCTCCATCAGAAGAGGAGTGGCCAGCTGAGAGAGGGAGGTGATTGTCCTTCTCTGCTCTGCTCTTGCAAGGTTCCATCTGCTGTAGTGCATCCAGGTCTGAGTCCTCAATACAAGAAAGACAGGGAGCTGTTGGAGTGAGTCCAGAGGAGGAGCACTAAGATGATATGAAGACAGGCTGAGGGAGCTGGGCTTGTTCAGCCTGGAGAGGAGAATGCTGCAGTGTGACCTCATTGCTGCCTTCCAGTACCTGAAGGGAGCCTACAAACAGGAGGGGAGTCAACTCTCTACATGGGTAGATAATGGCAGGACAAGGGGAAATGGCTGAAGGAGGGAAGATTTAGGTTGGATGTCAGGGGGAAGCTCTTTACTATGAGAGTGGTGAGGTGCTGGAACAGCTGCCCAGAGAGGCTGTGGATGCCCCGTCCATCCCTGGAGATGTTCAAGGCCAGGTTGGATGGGGCCCTGGGCAGCCTGGGCTGGTATTCAATGTGGAGGTTGGTGGCCCTGCCTGTGGTGGGAGAGTTGGAGCTTCACGATCCTTGAGGTCCCTTCCAACCTGGTCCATTCTGTGATTCTGTGAGTGTGGGAGGATTACAGAGATGTTGTTTGCCATTGTAGGGAGAACATTTAGGTGATCAGACCTCAGAACTGAAGCTGGTCAGTGGTGTGGGGAACTAGAAAAAGGGCTTTTTAAAATATACTGATGGGAAAAGGACCATTGGTGACATTAGTCTTCTACTTGGTGAGGATGAACACTTCCCTAGTGCATAGTGTGTTGCTGCTTAATTCACCAGCAAGTCTATGTAGGTGTGTAAGTTACAGTGTAAAATTATTCTATGATTTACTGCTTTCTGCTACTTTCTTTTCACATAACTTCTGAGTAGAATAATTCCCTTTGGCTGATTGATTCTGAGTTTTGACTGTTGCATTGGAGGCATGGCATTTGAAAACGCATACTGATGGACTGTAAATGTGTTGCTGCAAGTTTTCAAGTAATTTTTTTAATGTGGAGGTGGAGCACTAATATCTCTTTGGGTAAAACCTATTGCTCCTAGAAACAATATTTTAAAGTCCAGTGGTATTCATGACTACATTCTCCTTGTAATTGCTCTCTGGTGTTACTGTCTGTGGGTTTTGGGGTCATCTAAAGGTGTTGGACACATGGCCCAGAAGAGCATGGGATTCAGCAGCAGCTCACAAACCAGCATTTACTGAGTTGCTACATGCAATGCAGCATATGTGGCTATTGCAGCATATTTCAGTGGCTACACTGCTAAGGATGCTCAACCCATGAACTTTAAAGCTCAGCTAAATATATATATAAGGGAAGCAGGTAAGCGTGCTTAATAGTTGACAGACATGTTGCTTTGTCCTCTGTCTTGAGAGAAGAGAGCTCCTGGGAGGATGCAGGATGTTCTGTGCTTGTGCAGGGGGGTCTCAGGCCTATAGCAGAAATTGATAGTTTAGATTCTGGCTTAGGAAGTCAAACCCATCCGCTGTTCGTGGGTTGCTGTAATGAACAGGTCGTGTTAAGGAAAGAAACTACGGCACGGAGCACGTTTCTTTTAATTACTGTCCACTTTGAAACGTGTCAGCACGTGTTCAGCGCCTCAGCTGGGAGGAGCTGCGTCTGCCTCGAGGGCGGGGACACGGGTTGGGTGCAGCTCCCGCAGCGGTTCGTGCTGCTGCCGTCGGGCGCTGACAGAGCCGGGCAGCCCTGCAGCCCGAGGCCCGGCCGCACGTTGGATGCGGAGCCGCGTCCGGGCGGCTGCGGCGGTTATTGAGGCTGCGGAGGCCGCGGCTCCGTGCCCGGTGGGGGCCGTGCCGGGAGATCATCACCGCCCTTGTCCCCCCTGGGCCTTCTGGGCCCAGCACCGAGCACAGGCCGTGCCTGGGCAGACCCTCAAGTACCCACATGGAGAGGCATGGACAGGTTTTGCTTTTATCATAAATTGCTTGCTTTTATTGCTATTACTTTGTGTTGTCCTTTTAAATCGGTTGTGGCCCAGTGTTGGAACAAAAGTCCCAGTGGAGCAACTGCGGTGGACCTTCATGCTGCACTCGAGCCCTTCTTCCCGTCCAAAGCCAAGTCCTCTGCTTCTCCAAAGGAACAGCCGCCTCTGTAGCTTCTGTGCCAGCGCCTGGAGGCCGCAGGGAGCTCGGGGCCGTCCGCTGGACTCCTCGTGCTGTGGTGGTGCAGCAGCTGAGAGGACACCAGTCCCAGTCCTGCCCTCTTGTCAGGGCTCAGCTGGAGGCTGCAGGAAGCTGAAAGCCATCTGTTGGACTCCTTGTCTTGTCCCGGCGCAGCAGCTTGTAGGACAGCAGTGCCAGTCCTTCCCGTCTCCTCAGAGTTAGGGGAAGAAGAGGTGAGAGGTCTTGGGGAAGGCTGAGGATGGAGGGCGGGGAAGAAAGGGCGGCAGGGAGCAGCAGCTGGCGCAGGGGCTCTCTGGCGGATGGTGCCATTTCAACGCCAAGATGGAAATGGAGAGCCCCTGGTGCGCCGCCGATGGAGGTAGCAGCGTCGCCAGGCAGGCACGATGTTGTGGTGCCTGCCCTGCCTCGATGGAGGTGGATCCACCTCCATGGGTTCATCCTGCTGTGGGATGTCCACCTCCATGGGCTCGACGCTGCTGTCTGGTGGATCGACATCCATCGGCTCCGTTTTGCTGCTGCTCCCCTGAAGCCGCCGCTTCTTTGGTGGAGGAGGATCCATCCTCCTCCACCAGGGAAAACACGAAAGGTGGGAAGGGACTTTGTGAATTGCTCCTTGGGCCAGAAGTCTGTCACCAAGTCGCGAGTCGACTGAGGACTGATGTTCTGTTGTCAGGGTCCCTGTATTTATAGCGGTTGTCAGGGAGGTGGTTTGTGACATCAGAAAGCCGTGGCAGTGTGACCCTTAGAATGTCCCATGGTGACCAAAACATGGCTGTGTTGGGCGTGGGGAGGCAATGGCCTGAGAGCAGCCATAGTTTTCAATGGGGACGGAGGGTGCATATAATTTGAAAGATGAATAGAAATAAAACCAGCTCACAGTAATAAACAGACAGGCCAACAAACTTTGAGGCAGTGCGTGCTATTGAGATCCTACAGTCATTTCCATGAGTTCTGGGTACAGTGAAGCACATTTGAAACATTTATACACCAATTCACACAGTAGGTGGAAGTAGGTAGAGCAGCTGGAAGTCTTGGCACTGTCCCATAGCTGCAGTGTCATTGGCATTAGCAAAATGTGTTGGGAAGAGCCCTGTGCCTGTTGTGTCATGATGGACGGTTACTGGAACTTCATCAGCGACAGGCAGGGCAGCTGTGGGAGAGGAAGTGAAGTGTCGTCTACCATAGGCCACCCTTCTGCGATGATGACACTGATGATGTATTCTTTAAGGACCTGAGAGGTACCTGTGCATCAGGTGCTCTTGTCTTTATGATTACTTCAACTTGCCAGATGTTAAGGGTGAATATGACACTGCTGGTATAAAACAAGTCCAGGAGAGTCCTAAAAATGGTTTGATGGTAATTTCTTGGTACAGGTTCTATGGGAACCAATTAGGAATGGTGCTTGTAGGTTTGTTGCTTTTAAACATTGAAGTTGAAGTTTCAAATCCTTGGTGGCTGGTGGGAATTTGTCACAAAACTTCAACCCAGGATATCAATACCACCAATATCTGCCTCTGATGTCCTGGGCCACATAATAAAATAGGAGGCCTTACTTTTGGAGCTGTTCTCATAGCTTGCATTGAATAGGATGAGCTTGGATTGTGACCTTTGCTTCTGAAATCCTCTGCATCCTCTGGTAGCATGTCAGAACTCAAGAGTAAGCTGGTGATTAGATTTTTAACAGATAGGAGTTTAAGTCCTTATTGAGCTGTGTGGAAGATGTAACATGGCTGTAAGCAGTGATATGACATGTAACCAGAATCAAGAGCATGGGGATCATTTTGTAACCTCTAATTCCTGAGGGAATCCCTAACGCATCCTTCCAACAAGCACAAGTCATGGCTGCTGCAAGTACTAGGGCCTGCTGTGAACAAAGATTCAAGTAGTGCATAAAAGCATTCTGCAAATATATGTATTTTGTTACATTAATCAGCATGCAAGGTCATTGTGTGTGTGTGTGCATGTTCCATGTGTTAACAAGGTGAGGCAGAAACCCCAAAGAAAATAGAAAATCAAGTCTATAAATTATCATTTTGAAATTAGACAGTGTCAGCCTTGAAAGTCCTTCTTGTAAATGTAAATAATGGGACTTGGTTATTGTTATCCCTAATGATTTATTCATCAAGTAGAAAAATACCTGTATTGACAGTGCAAGATAAATCCATGCTTCTTCACAAACAGGTGACCTAACAGGAAAAAGAATCTAGTTAATGCCAGGATAGCCTTTGACATTGCTTCCTCAAAACCCCACTTGCATGTGTGCAGAAAGAGCAGTGCAAAGCATTTCCAATCGTATTACAAGGGTTTGCAGAGCAGAATGGTGTGGAAAGGTGATCCAGAACGGGGAGCTGGTAAAAAGGGCTGGGTTTATACTGCAATGCTTCAGTGTTATTTTTCTGTAGGCTTGCTCCCCTCTTTGAAAGACATTTCATACTAGTAAAATGTCAGTGATTTTATTCATTCTACCAAGCATATGATCACCCTTGCTGAGATCAATGTTCATGTGGATAACAGTTTCATCTTTGCTTTGTTTTTGTGTCACTGCTATAAGCAGAACATCTGGCCTTATGGGACAAGGAAGGCATGTGGCTTCTGAGAAGAGGCAGCAGAACAACTCAGATTCTGCTGCTCTGAAAGTAATGCCTCCTGTTTAGTTCCATGGCATCTGCAACAGTTCCTTGCTGCCGTCCATCCCCCCTTCTTGGCTTTCTGTGCCCAGCACTGAGCACAGGCCGTGCCCGCAGCCTGCCCTGGGCTGCTGTGTGCCCAGGCTCCTACCCAGCACTGAGACCTGGACTGGGCCCTCACCCTGCGGGGCAGAGCTGTTCCCACTGGGGAGAGCAAGAGGGGACACGGGAGTCCCCAGGCAGACCCTCAAGTACCCACATGGAGAGGCACAGACTGTTTTTGCTTTTTTAAGAATTGCTTAGGTTTTATTGTTATTATTTTGTGTTGTCCTTTTAAATCCGTTGTGGCCCAGTGTTGAAACAAAAGTCCCAATGGAGCAACTGCAGTAGACCTTGGTGCTGCACTCGAGCCCTTCTTCCCGTCCAAAGCCAAGTCCTCTGCTTCTCCAAAGGAACAGCCGCCTCTGTAGCTTCTGTGCCAGCGCCTGGAGGCCGCAGGGAGCTCGGGGCCGTCCGCTGGACTCCTCGTGCTGTGGTGGTGCAGCAGCTGAGAGGACACCAGTCCCAGTCCTGCCCTCTTGTCAGGGCTCAGCTGGAGGCTGCAGGAAGCTGAAAGCCATCTGTTGGACTCCTTGTCTTGTCCCGGCGCAGCAGCTTGTAGGACAGCAGTGCCAGTCCTTCCCGTCTCCTCAGAGTTAGGGGAAGAAGAGGTGAGAGGTCTTGGGGAAGGCTGAGGATGGAGGGCGGGGAAGAAAGGGCGGCAGGGAGCAGCAGCTGGCGCAGGGGCTCTCTGGCGGATGGTGCCATTTCAACGCCAAGATGGAAATGGAGAGCCCCTGGTGCGCCGCCGATGGAGGTAGCAGCGTCGCCAGGCAGACACGATGTTGTGGTGCCTGCCCTGCCTCGATGGAGGTGGATCCACCTCCATGGGTTCATCCTGCTGTGGGATGTCCACCTCCATGGGCTCGACGCTGCTCTCTGGTGGATCGACATCCATCGGCTCAGGTTTGCTGCTGCTCCCCTGAAGCCGCCGCTTCTTTGCTGGAGGAGGATCCATCCTCCTCCACGAGGGAAAACACGAAAGGTGGGAAAGGACTTTGTGAATTGCTCCTTGGGCCAGAAGTCTGTCACCAAGTCGCGAGTCGACTAAGGACTGATGTTCTGTTGTCAGGGTCCCTGTATTTATAGCGGTTGTCAGGGAGGTGGTTTGTGACATCAGAAAGCCATGGCAGTGTGACCGTTAGAATGTCCCATGGTGACCAAAACATGGCTGTGTTGGGCGTGGGGAGGCAATGGCGCTGGTTTTGAAGGAGGATGAAGGATGCAAATGATTTGAAGCGTGAAAAGAAATAAAACCAGGCTCACTGGTGATAAACTGTGGAAGACTCCAGAGTTTTGGGAATTTTGTGTTACTGAGATCCTTCCGACATTGCCATGAGTTGTAGGGTACAATGAAGCACATTTGAAACACTTATACAACAATTCACACAGTAGGTGGAAGTAGGTAGAGCAGCTGGAAGTCTTGGCACTGTCCCATAGCTGCAGTGTCATTGGCATTAGCAAAATGTGTTGGGAAGAGCCCTGTGCCTGTTGTGTCCTGATGGACGGTTACTGGCCCTTCATCAGTGACAGGCAGAGCAGTTGTGGGAGAGGAAGTGAAGTGTCGTCTACCATAGGCCACCCTCCTGGGATGATGACACTGATGATGTATTCTTTAAGGACCTGAGAGGTACCTGTGCATCAGGTGCTCTTGTCCTTACGGTGACTTCAACTTGCCAGACATTAAGTGTGAATACCACACACCTGGTATAAAACAGGTCCAGGAGAGTCCTAAAAATGTCTTGATGGTAATTTCTTGGTACAGGTTCTAGGGGAACCAATGAGGAACGGTGCTTGTAGGTTTGTTGCTTTTAAACATCGAGGTTTAAGTTTTACGTATTTGGTGATAGGAAAACAGTCACAAAAGTTCATCCCAGGTAGCAGGGTCCTCTGGGAAACTGCTTTTGAAGGCTGTGGGGTCAATCAGTGCTGATCACTTTGAAGTGTCAGCTCTATAGAGCACAGGAGCAGGCAATGCCAAGAAGTCACGCAAGTGAGGAAGAAGGTCAGCTTGCCTGAGCAGGGATCTTGTTGTATAGCTTAGGTGAAAAGTGCATGGTCAGTGGAAATGAGATGGGCTCCATCAGAAGAGGAGTGGCCAGCTGAGAGAGGGAGGTGATTGTCCTTCTCTGCTCTGCTCTTGCAAGGCTCCATCTGCTGTAGTGCATCCAGGTCTGGGTCCCCAATACAAGAAAGACAGGGAGCTGTTGGAGTGAGTCCAGAGGAGGAGCACTAAGATGATATGAAGACAGGCTGAGGGAGCTGGGCTTGTTCAGCCTGGAGAGGAGAATGCTGCAGTGTGACCTCATTGCTGCCTTCCAGTACCTGAAGGGAGCCTACAAACAGGAGGGGAGTCAACTCTCTACATGGGTAGATAATGGCAGGACAAGGGGAAATGGCTGAAGGAGGGAAGATTTAGGTTGGATGTCAGGGGGAACCTCTTTACTATGAGAGTGGTGAGATGCTGGAACAGCTGCCCAGAGAGGCTGTGGATGCCCCGTCCATCCCTGGAGATGTTCAAGGCCAGGTTGGATGGGGCCCTGGGCAGCCTGGGCTTTTATTCAATGTGGAGGTTGGTGGCCCTGCCTGTGGTGGGAGAGTTGGAGCTTCATGATCCCTGAGGTCCCTTCCAACCTGGTCCATTCTGTGATTCTGTGAGTGTGGGAGGATTACAGAGATGTTGTTTGCCATTGTAGGGAGAACATTTAGGTGATCAGACCTCAGAACTGAAGCTGGTCAGTGGTGTGGGGAACTAGAAAAAGGGCTTTTTAAAATATATTGATGGGAAAAGGACCATTGGTGACATTAGTCTTCTACTTGGTGAGGATGAACACTTCCCTAGTGCATAGTGTGTTGCTGCTTAATTCACCAGCAAGTCTATGTAGGTGTGTAAGTTACAGTGTAAAGTTATTCTATGCTTTACTGCTTTCTGCTACTTTCTTTTCACATAACTTCTGAGTAGAATAATTCCCTTTGGCTGATTGATGCTGAGTTTTGAGTGTTGCATTGGAGGCATGGCATTTGAAAACGCATACTGATGGACTATAAATGTGTTGCTGCAAGTTTTCAAGTGATTCTTTTAATATGGAGGTGGAGCACTAATATCTCTTTGGGTAAAATCTATCGCTCCTAGAAACAATATTTTAAAGTCCAGTGGTATTCATGACTACATTCTCCTTGTAATTGCTCTCTGGTGTTACTGTCTGTGGGTTTTGGGGTCATCTAAAGGTGTTGGACACATGGCCCAAAAGAGCATGGGATTCAGCAGCAGCTCACAAACCAGCATTTACTGAGTTGCTACATGCACTGTAGCATATGTGGCTATTGTAGCATATTTCAGTGGCTACACTGCTAAGGATGCTCAACCCATGAACTTTAAAGCTCAGCTAAATATATATATAAGGGAAGTAGGTAAGCGTGCTTAATAGCTGACAGACATGTTGCTTTGTCCTCTGTCTTGAGAGAAGAGAGCTCTTGGGAGGATGCAGGATGTTCTGTGCTTGTGAGGGGGGTCTCAGGACTATAGCAGAAACTGATAGTTTAGAATCTGGCTTAGGAAGTCAAGCCCATCCGCTGTTCGTGGGTTGCTGTAATGAACAGGTCGTGTTAAGGAAAGAAACTACGGCACGGAGCACGTTTCTTTTAATTACTGTCCACTTTGAAACGTGTCAGCACGTGTTCAGCGCCTCAGCTGGGAGGAGCTGCGTCTGCCTCGAGGGCGGGGACACGGGTTGGGTGCAGCTCCCGCAGCGGTTCGTGCTGCTGCCGTCGGGCGCTGACAGAGCCGGGCAGCCCTGCAGCCCGAGGCCCGGCCGCACGTTGGATGCGGAGCCGCGTCCGGGCGGCTGCGGAGGTTATTGAGGCTGCGGCGGTTATTGAGGCTGCGGAGGCCGCGGCTCCGTGCCCGGTGGGGGCCGTGCCGGGAGATCATCACCGCCCTTGTCCCCCCTGGGCCTTCTGGGCCCAGCACCGAGCACAGGCCGTGCCTGGACAGACCCTCAAGTACCCACATGGAGAGGCACGGACTGGTTTTGCTTTTTTAAGAATTGCTCAGGTTTTTATTGCTATTACTTTGTGTTGTCCTTTTAAATCCGTTGTGGCCCAGTGTTGGAACAAAAGTCCCAATGGAGCAACTGCGGTGGACATTCATGCTGCCCTTGAGCCCTTCTTCCCGTCCAAAGCCAAGTCCTCTGCTTCTCCAAAGGAACAGCCGCCTCTGTAGCTTCTGTGCCAGCGCCTGGAGGCCGCAGGGAGCTCGGGGCCGTCCGCTGGACTCCTCGTGCTGTGGTGGTGCAGCAGCTGAGAGGACACCAGTCCCAGTCCTGCCCTCTTGTCAGGGCTCAGCTGGAGGCTGCAGGAAGCTGAAAGCCATCTGTTGGACTCCTTGTCTTGTCCCGGCGCAGCAGCTTGTAGGACAGCAGTGCCAGTCCTTCCCGTCTCCTCAGAGTTAGGGGAAGAAGAGGTGAGAGGTCTTGGGGAAGGCTGAGGATGGAGGGCGGGGAAGAAAGGGCGGCAGGGAGCAGCAGCTGGCGCAGGGGCTCTCTGGCGGATGGTGCCATTTCAACGCCAAGATGGAAATGGAGAGCCCCTGGTGCGCCGCCGATGGAGGTAGCAGCGTCGCCAGGCAGACACGATGTTGTGGTGCCTGCCCTGCCTCGATGGAGGTGGATCCACCTCCATGGGTTCATCCTGCTGTGGGATGTCCACCTCCATGGGCTCGACGCTGCTCTCTGGTGGATCGACATCCATCGGCTCAGGTTTGCTGCTGCTCCCCTGAAGCCGCCGCTTCTTTGCTGGAGGAGGATCCATCCTCCTCCACGCGGGACAACACAAAAGGTAGGAAGGGACTATATAAGTTGCTCCTTGGGCCACAGGCGTGCAACCAAGTCGCTAGTCTACTAGAGACTGATGTTCTGTTGTCAGGGTCCCGGTATTTATAGCGGTTGTCAGGGAGGTGGTTTGTGACATCAGAAAGCCATGGCAGTGTGACCGTTAGAATGTCCCATGGTGACCAAAACATGGCTGTGCTGGGCATGGGGAGGCAATGGCGCTGGTTTTGAAGGAGGATGAAGGATGCATGTAATTTGAAGCGTGAAAAGAAATAAAACCAGGCTCACTGATGATAAACTGTGGGAGAAGACTGCAGAATTTTGGGGATTGTGTGTTACTGAGATCCTTCCAACATTTCCATGAGTTGTAGGGTACAGTGAAGCACATTTGAAATGTTTATACACCAATTCACACATTATGTGGAAGTAGGTAGAGCAGCTGGAAGTCTTGGCACTGTCCCATAGCTGCAGTGTCATTGGCATTAGCAAAATGGGTTGGGAAGAGCCCTGTGCCTGTTGTGTCCTGATGGACTGTTACTGGCCCTTCATCAGCGACAAGGAGAGCACTTGTGGGAGAGGAAGTGAAGTGTCGTCTACCATAGGCCACCATTCTGCGATGATGACACTGATGATGTATTCTTTAAGGACCTGAGAGGTACCTGTGCATCAGGTGCTCTTGTCCTTACGGTGACTTCAACTTGCCAGACATTAAGTGTGAATACCACACAGCTGGTATAAAACATGTCCAGGAGAGTCCTAAAAATGGCTTGATGGTAATTTCTTGGTACAGGTTCTAGGGGAACCAATGAGAAACGGTGCTTGTAGATTTGTTGCTTTTATACATTGAGGTTTAAGTTTTACGTATTTGATGATAGGAAAACTGTCACAAAAGCTCATCCCGGGTAGCAGGGTCCTCTAGGAAAATGCTTTTGAAGGCTGTGGGGTCAATCAGTGCTGATCACTTTGAAGTGTCAGCTCTGTAGAGCACAGGAGCAGGCAGTGCCAAGATGCTGGAAGTCACACAAGTGAGGAAGAAGGTCAGCTTGCCTGAGCAGGGATCTTGTTGTATAGCTTAGGTGAAAAGTGCATGGTCAGTGGAAATGAGATGGGCTCCATCAGAAGAGGAGTGGCCAGCTGAGAGAGGGAGGTGATTGTCCTTCTCTGCTCTGCTCTTGCAAGGTTCCATCTGCTGTAGTGCATCCAGGTCTGGGTCCCCAATACAAGAAAGACAGGGAGCTGTTGGAGTGAGTCCAGAGGAGGAGCACTAAGATGATATGAAGACAGGCTGAGGGAGCTGGGCTTGTTCAGCCTGGAGAGGAGAAGGCTGCAGTGTGACCTCATTGCTGCCTTCCAGTACCTGAAGGGAGCCTACAAACAGGAGGGGAGTCAACTCTCTACATGGGTAGATAATGGCAGGACAAGGGGAAATGGTTTTCAGTTGAAGGAGGGAAGATTTAGGTTGGTTGTCAGGGGGAAGCTCTTTATTATGAGAGTGGTGAGGTGCTGGAACAGCTGCCCAGAGTGGCTGTGGATGCTGTGTCCATCCCTGGAGATGTTCAAGGCCAGGTTGGATGGGGCTCCCATAGCTCTGTCCGCAGCCGGAGCGCCGCTCCCCATGTGCGCAGCTCCCGCAGCGGTTACTGCTGCTGTCGTCAGGCGCTGACAGAGCCGGGCAGGCCTGCAGGCCGAGGCCCGGCTGGCAGCAGGTTGACTGCGGAGCTGTGTCTGGCCAACCTCAGAGGTTCCTACGGCTGCGGAGGCCGCGGCTCCGTGCCCGGTGGGGGCCGTGCCGGTAGATCGTCGCCGCCCTCGTTCCCCCTCGGCTTTCTGTGCCCAGTGCCAGAATATAATAATAACCAAATATAATGTACCAGACTCTCTAGTACACACATGGAGAGGCACAGACTGGTTTTGCTTTTTTAAGAATTGCTCAGGTTTTTATTGTTATTACTTTGTGTTGTCCTTTTAAATCAGTTGTGGCCCAGTGTTGATCAAAAGTCCCAATGGAGCAACTGCAGTAGACCTTGGTGCTGCACTCGAGCCCTTCTTCCCGTCCAAAGCCAAGTCCTCTGCTTCTCCAAAGGAACAGCCGCCTCTGTAGCTTCTGTGCCAGCGCCTGGAGGCCGCAGGGAGCTCGGGGCCGTCCGCTGGACTCCTCGTGCTGTGGTGGTGCAGCAGCTGAGAGGACACCAGTCCCAGTCCTGCCCTCTTGTCAGGGCTCAGCTGGAGGCTGCAGGAAGCTGAAAGCCATCTGTTGGACTCCTTGTCTTGTCCCGGCGCAGCAGCTTCTAGGACAGCAGTGCCAGTCCTTCCCGTCTCCTCAGAGTTAGGGGAAGAAGAGGTGAGAGGTCTTGGGGAAGGCTGAGGATGGAGGGCGGGGAAGAAAGGGCGGCAGGGAGCAGCAGCTGGCGCAGGGGCTCTCTGGCGGATGGTGCCATTTCAACGCCAAGATGGAAATGGAGAGCCCCTGGTGCGCCGCCGATGGATGTAGCAGCGTCTCCAGGCAGACACGATGTTGGGGTGCCTGCCCTGCCTCGATGGAGGTGGATCCACCTCCATGGGTTCGTCCTCTAGAGGGATGTCCACCTCCATGGGCTCGACGCTGCTCTCTGGTGGATCGACATCCATCGGCTCAGGTTTGCTGCTGCTCCCCTGAAGCCGCCGTTTCTTTGGTGGAGGAGGATCCATCCTCCTCCACGCGGGACAACACAAAAGGTAGGAAGGGACTATATAAGTTGCTCCTTGGGCCACAGGCGTGCAACCAAGTCGCTAGTCTACTAGAGACTGATGTTCTGTTGTCAGGGTCCCTGTATTTATAGCGGTTGTCAGGGAGGTGGTTTGTGACATCAGAAAGCCATGGCAGTGTGACCCTTAGAATGACCCATGTTGACCAAAACATGGCTGTGTTTGGCAAGATGGAGGCCTATGGCCTGAGATTTGAGAGGAGGAGTGTCTATGATTTGAAGGGAGAGATAAAATCAGTTCATTATTGATACTGTGGCAGAACACTCCAATCTTTGAGGCTCTCTGTTATTCATATCCTTCAGTCTGCTCTACTGTATATAATATATATATAATGTCCATAACTGAAAGGTACAACACATTTGAAATGTCTTTTGTGGGACTTCTAAATGCAAGAGATGCCTGCTCCTGGCCAGCAAACTCAAACAAAGCTGCATTCAGTCATTGCACAGCAGCTCACACACAGCTGTGCTTCCAGCAGGTTCATGACCAGCAGTAACCCATGCAGAACTGGGGGGATTCACTGCCAGTTTACTGGGAGCGTGATCCTATGTAACAACAGCAATATTCCTGCCCTTTCTTCCCAAGTGCTGTGCAGGGTTCACAGCTCTTGTTGCCTTGCTTATAAAGACAGAGGGTTGATGGTACATAGGGCAGCTAGTCTGAGAGCTCTGCTCTGTCCCAAGAGGTGTGATGAACCTTGCAAAGACTACTGGGCTACAGGAAGCAAAGAGACACAGGCACACTGGTACCAGTGTGATCTGCCCACTGGTGGCAAGTATTTCTGCTCAGGATAGATGTGGTCCTGGCCCAACTCTCAGGACCACCGAAGTATTTCAGTGCTGAGAACAGAAACCTCAGCTATAACTCAGTTTGCAGATACACAGCTACTTTAGGGCTATTGGGAAGTTCCTGGCCCAACCAGCCCACCCGCAGCGTCCCTAGGGAGCACCTATGACAGCAAATTACTCAGCACAGAGCATCTCTTGCTCTGTTTTCAGCTGATGCTGCATGTGTAACTGCGACAAAGCCCAGGTAGAACATCTATACTGCTGGTGAAGCTCTTCTGATCAGGAATCCCAGCACTTTGGGGCTCAGTGGTACCCACCAGAGGGAAACCCAAGCTTTGGACTCTGCCACAGTTAAAACAGCCACACTGGAGGTCTGTTGCGGCCCCTTGACTTAACATCAGGTTTTTCCACATATGGTAATAATGACATCTAAATGAAGTAGCTCTGCAGCCAGGCTCTGAGGGGGTATTTTTACAGAGGCAAAGTGCTGGGGGACCAGGCCCAAGGGAGAGCTGCTGGCACACCGAACTCCCTCATAGAGCCACACCAAACCAGACAGGCTTGTGTTGGTGGACATTGAAGAGCCGGTCAGTCGGCTCGAAGCCATCCTCACTGTGGAGCCCCATTCGACCCACCCCCTCCCTTCACGCGGCCCTCCCTGAGGCCGGGGCAGGCCGCGCCCCTCGCGTCACGCCGAGAGGCGGGCAGGGCCGGGCCGGGCCGCCTGGGCCGCGCCGGGAGCGGGAGGCGACGGTACGGAGCTGTGAGATGGTGGGGATCGCGGGAGGCTGCCGGTGTAAGAGCCGCGGAGCGGGGCCGGGCGGCCTGGAGGGGCGGCGGGGAGCTCCGGGCGGGCGGTGGGAGCTGGGCCGGGCGGTGCTGGGCGGAGCGCTGTGCGCTGCTCCGGTGCGGCATGTTCGGTGTGAGTGTGACCGTGTTAGTGCTGCTGGCCCCGGGCAGCGACCCTCATGGTGGTTCTTAAGCCCTCACGGTGGGCCGGGTCGGGTTTGCAGCCCTGGGTTGTGGTTCAACACGGGGCTGGAGCGCAGGGAATGGTGACTGACCCCATCACTGCATCTGCGTGTCTCTGTATTGAACAGTGCGGGTGGGCAGCGAGCTCAGAGCCGCCCCAGGCAGAGGTAGATGGAGTATAGTGCACGATGCTGCTCTCATGGGCTGCACTGTGCCCTCGGGATTGTTTGTACGTTGTGGTTCAGAAAAGCACAGAGCGTGTCCCAGCGCTCAAAGGAAATAAGGGATTCCCTGCATAGTTGCTTGCAGGGAAGCAGCACGCCGTGTTAAGAAGCACAGTTACTGAGCATTCCGAAATGGAGCAGCTGCTGCAGCTGGTAGGCTTTCCACCAAAGTACTCTATTTTGTTCTGAACACCTGAGCAGAGGAGTTCAAAATCACCTGTGGAGGTGATGGTTCCCATTCTTAGAGAAGTGCTAATGAATTCCCTGGTGCTAACGAGTTCTTTAGCTGTCTTTACCCTGATTTAAGCTTTACTCTGTTGTCAGCATGCCGTGCATCTACCTGGTTGCACAGTCGGCCTTCTTGGGGTTGTGTTAAATGTGTGCAAGCCATGATGCTGAACAGCTAAATGCATTGGTTCCTAGTGATCTGCACTAAAGACCACCTTATATCAGTCTTTTTTTGCTCTTTTTTTCCTTGATGCATCTGGAAGCACCTTTGATTGCACTGAGGTGAAAGCCTTTGTCAAACAATTTCCTTTATTCGGCCATTCAGTCTCCCTATATTCAGACTCGTGTTTTTCCAGGTCTCTGTGCAATACACACCTTCCCATCCGTTTTTATCTTGGTGTAGCACTGCGTACATTGCAACTGATGTGAAGTATGAGCACTCAGAGCGTTCAAGAAACACTTAGGTGTTGTACTAAGGGATGTGGTTTAGTGGGGAAATATCACTGGTAGGAGAATGGTTGGACTGGATGATCTTGGAGGCCTTTCCCATAGTGATTCTATGATTGTGGTTCTGTACTCTGCTGGGTTTGGAGCTGTGGGTTTATGAGCTGCAGCTGTAATTCTAAGGTCAAGAAGCTTGCAAGTTTTGCTTGAACGAATGATGGAGCCCATCAACACTGAGTGGCTGAGTTCAGAGCTAAGGACATTCACATTGCAGCGGCTCCAGAATCCTTTTATCTTCAAAGCAGGAATTCACGGAAGCCCATTGAAGTCAGGTGTGCTGAATGGAGGCGCTTCAGCCAGCTTCTGTTAGGTATTGAGGGAAACAGGGCTTTTAAAGTTCACACTTTATTTGCCTCTGAATGATGGAGCTGAACTGCTTTGCATTCAAAGCCGGCAGAACTGAACTCCAGGGAGAAGCTGGGTGTTGGTTATGTTAACATTCGCCTTATCCAAATGAAAAGATTAAAGAGCATTTTTCGGCGTTAGGGAAAGAATGCTCACTCTGCAGTCAGCTCCCACTCAGCTTCGAGATTATTAGAGGTAAGAAAATATCCGAAGTTGCAGTTTTGCATTTAGATTTTGCAGTCCCACTTCATCCCTCCTGCTCAACTGAAGACCTTCTGAGCCAATGATTTCCCAGCATCCACGGTAGCTGTCAGGTGAGGAAATGCAGTTCCCAGATGATCACCAACAAACCCCAAAACCTGTTGTGATGCTTTTCAGCTTTGATCTGATGTGTTAATCTTCTGCCGTGATAAATACCACCACTTGTTGCCCTCCTTTACTGGTGCTGGGACACTTTGCTCACTTCACATCCTTCCTGTTACTTCTGCCCTGCTGTGACTTTGAGAGATGCCTTCAGATGTAGGGGCAGAAACCTGCTGAGCAACAGTTAAGTAGTGTGATTGCAGCAAGCCCTGCCTCTATTGTAATCATTAGCCTATGGATTTGAGGGCAGGAAAAAACCCATCAACATAATATGAAGTTTCTTGACTTTTTACAGATTAGGCTTTTTTTCAGTGAGGTTTCCCTCCCGAGCATCTCTCGCTTCTCATTCTCAGCAGGAAACTTTCCATCAGTGCACGTTTGTGTGTGAGGAGGATGCAAATTGCTGCAGGACTTAGGTTCTCTCTCTTTGGATCCTATAAATCAGTCTTTGCATGTGCTCTACTGTCCTATTTATGAGCCTGCAGCTCATACTGAATTACATGGCAGACTACAACTTACAAACTGCTTGTTCCCTCAGCAGGATACAGACACAAATTAAAATGGAGAAGGGTTGGATTGCTTTATATTCCATTATATTACAGCAAGTGCTTCCTTTGTTTCTGCTGCGTTTAAGTTTTTGACTGACCCCTGTCTTGTTCCCTTACTCGGCATTATGGTATTATTCAGTCTTTTGTCCCAGACTGCTCACTAAATGTGAGCAGTATTTTCCATGGTTTTGAGGCTGAAATTCTCAATATAAGCACTTTTGTGTTTGCTATTGCAAAGACTGGGGTCTGTAGCATGAGAGTTGCCCTAGTCACTCTTACATACCATCTCTCTTGTGCCCAGGAGCAAGCAGTGCCATAATGTTGGAAGGGTGGGCAGGATAGAAGGTCAGGTTGGCTGAGCAGAGTTCTTGTCTAGTTTAGGTGGAAGAAGGAAGTGTATTACCAGTGGAAGTGAGTTTGTGTGACATGAGAGGACTACAGAGATGTTGTTTGCCATTGTAGGAAGAACATATGTGTATGATAAGAGCTCAGTTAGAGTTGAAGCTGACCGGTACATTGGGGAAAAGCAAAAACTGTCTAGTGTACAGCAAGACAAAACCAGAATACATTGGCTGATGGGTTGGGATCAAAGGGTTCTAGTTAATGAGACTGCATCAGGCTGGCAGCCAGTCACTAGTGGGGTTCTGCAGGGCTCTGTTTTCAAAGCAGATTTCTTCAGTTATGTTCATAAAGTTCTTGAGGGCACTTTAAGTTTGTGGGTGATGTTAAACTGGGAAGAGTTTTGACTCTCTTGGAGATTGGGAGGCCTTGCATAGATATCTTGACAAGTCAGAGGGCAGTCCCCAACTGAAGTTTAAGAGCAAGCGCTGGATTCTGCACCAGGGTTGGTGTAACTATGTGCAGAGTTGGGCACAAAGGGCTGGAGAGCAGCTCCATGGAAAGGCAGCTAGAAATAGTGGTCTGTCAAAGCAAGCAGGCTGGAAACAGCCAGCAGTGAAGATGGCTGCTGTGGGAGGAAGGAGTTGCAGTGAGCAAGCTGTATTGGCATCAGCACGGGTTTGCAGAAACCTCATACCTGATTCATCCACTTGCTGTAAGGGAGGGCTCTTTGTCTTAGAAAAAAGACCCCACAGAACTTGAGCGAGATTCTTTAAACCTGGATCCGTTTGCCAGACCCAGGTCAGGAAGTGATTGCACAGAGCCAAACACCAGCAGGTATGACCAGGCTGTAACCTCTGACAAAGAGAAGGTGACCAACACCTCGTGTGCCATGGAGAGGGGAGGCTTCAGAAGACTCAGCTGCAGCCAAAGCATTGTGGCTCAGCTTCCATTGGTGTAGAGCTAAGGCTAACACCAATGAGCCATACTGCTGTTTTATAAGGATAAACACAAAAACGTGCCGTGTCATTAGCAGCTTTACAGATAGGGAACAGGTAACGATGTCTGCTTGGTGCCAGGAATTGAGCAGGCTGATTGCTAGCGCAGGACGTCACTGGTTATTGTCACTGGGCTTTAGCGTCTGCCTGAGAAACGCTGCTGGATTTTATCACTGGTCTCTAGGAAGTGAATAATTAAGATAGAGCTGTAATTTGTTTAAGCACAAATTGTGTTCGTTGCCTTTGTTATCAGCCCAGTGATTTCTACTGTATTATGAGTACAGTCGCTGGGTCTGTTGGGGAGATTCTTAATGTCTTTGAGTATCTATTACAGAGAAATACTTTGTACTTGTTCTGAAACTAATGAACCAGGAAGAAGGGAGAACTGTGGGTCTGCTTTGGCCCTTTGGGATGTTCCATATTAGCTTAAGGCACGTACTGTTTTTCTGTGAGGATCTTGGTCTCAGTTCCTATATGCTGTAAGGCTTAAGGTGTTCTTCCTTGCAGTACTGTTAGGGGGAGGGAAAGGAACTCAAGCTGTCAAAGCAAAGAGTTATTTCTGACTTGCAAGTGAGGATAAAAAGGAGCACGTACTTCAGGTGGAACTCATGTTTTTGACTCTGACAAAAGGACTGGAGTGGGGTATGGGAGCTGAGTACAGTTTCCATCAGCGTGAGCTGCTAAAGCTTCACAGCTGCCTCGAGATGTTACCAGCAGATATCCTCTGATGTAAGAGGTCCCAGAGACAGTGCAGATGGTTTGGAATGGAAAAGGTAGCAGTAACTATTCTTCTTTTTCCTATGGATGTCATAAAATAATAACCTGGCTACTTAACATTGTTGCTATAAGCATTCGCTGGCCTTTCTCAAAGCAGAATAACAGACGTACTGGTTTGCCAGCATCAATAGCAGCTTCTCCCTGAGCTAAACATCCCCTTTTCTGAATCCCTGTGGTCTCCTGGGAGTTGGTCAGCCACTTCTTAACAGTCCACTTAGTCACTGTAGCAGCAAGTTCCTCTAACTGTTACCACTGGGACCAATCCCACCTGGCTTCTGTGTGTGTTTTGTCTAGCCATTTCTGGCATACAGGAGGGTGTAGATCATAAATTACCCCCAGATCCAGAAGTAGCAGTGTGTAAGGGGTTGGCTGTGCCATGACAGAGCAGGTATTGCTGCTGCTCAGCAGATCCGTGACCCTGCAGCCTCGTGCCTTCTGCATCTCTGCCCTGCTCCTCAGGAAGCATGGAAGGGAGAATCTGGTTATCTTGCAGTCAGCATTACTGCCTTGACAGTAGCGATGGGAGTTGTTTTTTCACGCCTTGAGATGTGTGTGGTGCTTATCAGGGTGCTTGGGAGTAACTGTCTCCCTCTGCAGCCCCTGCTGTAAGCATCCCACCTCAAAGTTTTGGCTTTGCTGAGGATCTGTCGCCCGGCTCTGATATGGCACAGCTGTGTAACCTTGACTCAGACTGCTGAGAGAGAGCCACGAGAAACTCTGCAGAGATAAGAAAGATTGAAATTACAGCCTGAGGTCCCTTATGTCGCTTGAGACTCAAGATGGAAAAGAAGAAAAGCTTCCAAAGGGAAGCGAAGGGGGAGGCTGTATGTGCTGATGTACATAGGGCAGAGGGGCTGGGGTTGGTTGGAGCAGTGGTGGCACTGGTGGGACTGGGCTGATGGCAGACAGCAGCTGGGCCCAGGACCTTCTCTGTCGCCTGCTTGCCTGCCAGCAGTGACTCTTTGGGTGCCTTATCAGGAGTGGTGAGCACACAAATGCTTCTCCTAATAACTCATTACATCCCAGCTATCTTCTGTGTGCGTTAGCCAACAAATATTTGCTTTATACTTCTAAGTTCTCGCGTATCCTGCCTCTCTCTGCATCTGGCTGGAGTTGCATGAGTCAGTTGGGCTGGAAGCTCAGGGTGCATCTGCAGGGCCAGATCCTGCAGCATCTTACAGGCAGCAACGTGGGGGAAATGCTCAACCTTCCTTTGCCTTCACACGAAGCAAGGAGGACAACAGCTGCTCCTTTGCACCCCCCTTCAGGGCCAGCTTGGGTCTCTGCAGCCTGTCCCCTCCTCGAGGCTTTTTCTTTGCAGTCTTGTGAGTATTACAGGCAACAAAGTTTCTCGGCTGTGTTCGGGAAGCAAATCTTTCAATGGCTTTTACTTCAGCAGAAAATTATTCCAGCTCTTTTTATTTCAAGGATGTAAACACACACTGCGCGGTGCTTCCAGGTGCAAATGAGGATGGTTTGCCTGGTTTAGGTGATGGCAGGTAATTGCATGCAGGGGGAGGGGGGCAATGTAGTCAGGATGTTAAAACACAAAGTCATCAAATGGCTCCCATCTTCCTCCCCCTCCGGGTAAAGCTCCTTTGCGTCAAAACAGCCGGTCTAGCAGATCTGCAGCCAGAGCCCTCCCTCCTCCCTCAATGGGTTTCGTGGGGGCCAAGAAGCCTCTGATTAATTGTGACTGTAAAGCACTGAACTTGGAGGGGAGATGAAAAACTCTTCAAAATGTTTGCCTCCCTGGCAGCCTCCATGTGGGTTGGTAATTGGGTTTATCTTGTGACATCATTAGGATCTCTGACATTTCCAGCTTAGAAACAATAACTCTCCTTATCCGTCGTCATGTTTTTCTAATTAAAGACAAAGCTTAGTAAATATTTTTTAAATGATTGAATTTCCCGAGTATGGAAAACACATGTTGGGAGTCGGGCACGCAGAGTGCGATGTGCCTTTTCCCATAGCATCCCTTTGAGCATAGGAGCTCAGATAGAGCTTTAGAGCTGTGGGTGACAGGTTTATCTGGGATGATTGACAAGGATTTATAAAGCGGGGGGGATTTACTTAGCTCTCATTGCCCTCCCCCCACCCCACCCCCCCCTCCCGCCGACCCCAGTCTCGGAAATAGGAAATTGGGATCACATTAAACCCTAATTGGTTTGGCTCCAGTAATAGTTCGGGGGCTGCCAAATAGTTAATTTATTGTGTGAGAGTTTGGCCATGTGTTGAGAGGCAAATTTGCTTTAAGCAAGGGATCTTTGTAAACTGTGCCTCCATTCATGTGCCAGGTCCTGTTTACAAGGCGGGGAGGCAGGGAGCGGTGCAGACGGCAGGAGGCTGCTTTCCATGACAATCAGGGCATGGCAAAGGGGGGGGGGGGAACCGAGCAACTGTGCTCTGACATCTCCAGCCCCCCCAGCTTCTTGTTCTTCCTTCCTTTCTCCTCTCCGACAAGCACTCAGAAATAGCTGCATAAAAGAGCTTAAAGTGGTTTTAGCTGGCCTGGACGATAGGCATTTGGAAACTGGCAGCTAGATAAAATGCAGGAGGCTCTCGGGAGAATAAATGCATCTGTGTTGAAGATAACAGCAGGCCTGGGCTGTCACCTCTGAGCGGGGCCAGGTGGGGAGTCCCCGGGGTGGTAAGATTGCTTTTCCTGTACAGCACCAGGAGGGGCTGGGGAAGCCCAGCATTGCTGGCCCTCTTTGTTCCAGCCCTGCTGGGCTGGTGGCTGCGTCACCGCCTGGCTCTGCTGCTGCAAGCTGCTTCTGTTGGACCCGCAGCGTCTCCTGTCCTTGGCTCCCATGTGGCCTTCTGGAAGCTGGGCTCCATCGGGAGAGCTTGAAGTACTGGCAGTCCTTCTTTAGGCTGACCCTTCTTGCCTGAATGGGAGTAAATCAGATCAAAGAGGATGCTGCAGCCTGAGCTGTGGACTCTTGCTCCTAGCGTGGCTCTGGCTTTGTAGTGTGATTTGCAAGCAGCTGTGTGAGGAATAAATTCATGGCTGTAACGTTTTCTTTCGTTTCTTGCTGAGTTAAATAAGAAACTTGATGGCAGAGAGCTTCCAGCTCTGAGGCAACAAACTCGTTACTGCGGTGCTCAGCAGTGCCCTTTCAGTGTAAGCTGCTGTTTCCTTTGTGCGCTTGATACCTGAGGCTCAATATTGTGACCCTTTAATTTTCAGCTGCTAAAATGTGCCGTGCAAGTTGGCTAAAAGGGAAGAGCTCAAAGGGGAATTTGCAATAGTTATGCTGTGGAAGCAGTGTGGTTCTTTGGATATTTCTTAAGTGCTGAGTGTTTAGGAGAAATTGATAGGTAGCAGCAGTGCACTCTTAGCAGTACTTCTCTGTCTGTAACTCTTGCTTCCTGGGATGTAATAAAATCCATTAAGTTCTATTTATGTTCCAAGGCCCAATATAGTAATAGTTTTATTTGGATAATTGTGGCTGTTCTGCTGATAATCAGAAGACTGCAAACTTCCAGCCTTGCTACAAAAGCCAGGCTGCCTATTTCAAGGGGTGCAGTGCTGGCACAGCTGAATGTCCGCCAGTTTCTCCAAGCGAGATGCCAGCTCACCAAAAGGAAACGGGATCAAACAGGGCCTCTATGGGATCCCCGCTGCCCACTCTACCACCTGCTCCTCGGACACCAGCTGTTGTGTCGGGGCTGTGCTGCCCAGGTCTGGCACTGAGGTGCTAGCAGGGTAAGGGCTTCTCTAAGTGCTTTATGGAGACAAATTGGACAGGTATTAAGCAAACAGCAGTTATTTGTTCTGGAGAATATCTTTTCATCCCGAGGTCTGAAAGCAGGTTAAACATTTATCAGGGAGCCACTCCCCACTTTCTCATCTTCTGCTTAGTTTGAAATGCAGCCATTTCTCGGCTCAACTGCTGTAATTACTTTGTAGTACATCGTACTTCCTCCACTTTTGGCAGGAAGTAACGAGGAATGCTGTACTCCACTGCAAGACAAAACAGAGATCAACAACTGGGATTTTCTCAAAGGGCAGGTCTGTCTTCCCTGCCATTAAACCCAAGTTGGATGGGAGCCTTATGCCCATTTCACTTTTGTGATGCAAGTGTGGCTGTTCCAGCACACAGCCCATGTTTATGTGATGATTTAAAGCAGCAAATTCTAGCCAGAAATTCTTTCCAGTTCTTTGCTTTCCTTCTGCTACTTGCTTCCATGTTCACACTACAGATGCCAGTGGATCACCTGCCCGTGGTGAGTAATGACATGAGCCGTGCTTGGCATTGGGCTGAGAAACTGGCACCTTCAGGAAGGTTCTTCCAGAGATGTGATCCTGCTCTCAGGTAAGGAAGTGCTGAAAAACCCCAAAGCCTAATTTGGGATTACTTGTGTCAGCTTAAATACCCACTTCCTCTATGAGCACGGGCACCTGCTGGAGGATATTTTGGTGCTTCTGCCATGGCTGGCTGTTCATACAGACTAATTCTTAGAGAAAGGTAGCATTCCTGACAGTGGTTTCCAGGAGAAAAAAGAACATGGCAGATTGGCAGCAACCATGAAGGAGATTTGTTTAGCAGATACCGGGGGACATTCCCAGGACCACTGCAAAGAGGCAGCAGTTCCGTGCTGTGGAGTAGAGGAGAGATCTCTCACTTTATGCCAAATGTGGTGGCTGTTTAAAGGCCCTGTCACCTCCAGCTACATTCAGAGGAGGGAAATACCCTTGTTCACGCTTGCCTTCCTTTCCTCTGTTCTTTGTTGCCAGGCTAGTCCTCAGCTCTACATGTGTACTGGGAAAGGAGGGTTTAGAGACACTGGCATGCAGCAGGGCATGGTCTGTGGTTCTCATCACTTGACAGGACCAATTTTCCAAGTCTGCCTCTGTCCACTTTCAGATCTTATTTGAGGATGAACACAAGACTGCAAAAAGTTTCCCAGCTTCATGCTTGAAATGCTGTTTGTGTTTTGGTTCTCTTTGGGAACTCTCGGTACATTTGTGTTTCCAGCAGCTTAGTCTGGCTGAAAGTGAGACAGGGTCCAATGTCATCCTGTCAGTTTAATCTCCTGGCTTTCCATGCCAGCTTTCTTGCTAACCCAGGGCTCATTCAAACATTTTAAATATTTATTTGACAAAGGTTTGTGATCACAGCGTTGAGCTCTGCTCTTTGGTTTGCGCTTGTGGATTCTGCATTGCCAATATGAGAAGCAGATGCACTAAAGGAGTGGATAATAGTTGTGATACAGCCCAGCTCTGGAGCTGAAAAGATACAGAGGATGCTTATGAGGTGCAGTACCCTCTCCTTCACAGGTTCTGCTGGTATTGAAGGACCAGCCTGGATGCTGTCCCAGGAGGGCAGCTCATGTGGGAGAGACAACACCTACATACAGGACAAGGCTGGGAGTCCTGTGTGAGCAGGAGAGGAGTGAGATGGGGAGGACCCAATGTCTCAGCTCAGCTTCTGCCCATATAGGAGCAGCAGCTACAACACCCTGTGCTGCTTTCCCTGCCTCTGCGTAGAGCAGCACCTGCATTGCCTTGTGCTGGTTGTGTGCTGGGGTGCTCTTTGAATCAAAGACATTCACAGGCATATCTCCTTCCTTTTTCACCTTGCGTGCATTTAGCTTATTGAACTAACTTTCCTTTGTAGTACTGCTTTTTGAAAGGGGAAAAAGAACTACTTTATTCTAACGCATCTTTTTGTGTGTGAGCGGGTACACGAATATCACAACATGGGTAGTTTGTACAAGTTTGCCTGCTCTCAGTTCTATTTAGATGTTAAATCTTCAGCCACTGCAGCTGCCGTTTCATCAGATTTTATTTTCCATTCAGTAATTACAGCAGTTTCCCTTGAGCCCCATACCTCTAATTAAGAGAGTTAAGTTAGCTATAAAGTTATGGGAATAAAATTAGTTCTGTTTTTATGGCAAAACATGCTTGCAAAAACAAGGCTTGTGGGCTTCATCGCTGCTCCTGCATGCTGTCCATCTCACATCCCTGCCTCTCCTCCATCCTTGCCCAGTGCTGTTGACATCACACAGGCACCAGCTGCACTGGGCTGAGGGCTGTAGCCCTGGGAGCCAAGGCTGCAGAGCTGGGTGCAGGCAGCATGGGCGGGGGGGGGCTACAGCACATTGCAAGGAGCTGAAGGCCAGGACAAGTTCTGGCTCTGCAGAGAGCCCTAAAGGTGTGTGATGGCCAACTCTGTGCTGACTGCTCCTCCAGCGTGGGATGGAGCTGGAGATCAGGGTGAGGGCACTGTAAAGCACAGCTCTGCCATGGAGAGTTGCTGCTCTGTGAATGGAGATGCACCTATCTGCACCTGTTTTATAACACCGAGGCAAAATATTCCAGGCATCCGAATAGTTTATATCCCAGCAAACATATCCTGGCAGCGGGAGCAGGAGTTTCCATCTCATTGAGCTGCTGGCAAAGTCCTGGTAATTCCAGTCACTGATACGGCGTGAGGATGATCCCCACATGGTGGTTGTGTCAGGTCACAGCGTTGCTGCTTTTCCTCAGCGCTGTGTGTGTGTTTACACTTGGAAGGGTGAAACAAAGTGCTGCAATGTCCCTTCTGTGCTGCAGGACCAAGGTACCACGAGGTCAGAGAACAAGTAAGTGACTGAGGGCTATTGTACGGTGAGCAGAAAGTGGCTTTTTGCACCTAGGTTGTAATGAATTGTTTTCAAACATTGTTGTATTTTTCTTAATGCAAATCCTGGCACTGGGTTCTCAGTTTCACAGGGGCTGACTAATAGCAGAAGTGAGGATCACGCTGTGCTGCCTCGGCACCAAAGCAGCTGCAGGTTTCACTCTGTCTCCAGGCCTGTTAGTGGCACACGGAGGGGCTGTGCCCTGCAAGGTGGAGCTGGATGGGATGGCCATGTGCTGGGGCTCCTTCAAGCTGCACATTGTGGCAGAGGCAGCTCACAGATATCCATAGGCATGGGAAACTCGCCTTCAGCATTGTTACAGATTTTATGGTGTCTTGCATACAAGAAAGGGAAGCCTGCTCTGCCTGCCTTGTATTGCGTTACAGGGCTTATGCAGGCACATGCAATTTTCATTTTAGAGGTCCATCATCCATTTCCAGAGAGAAAGGAATGTTTTTAGTGGGGCTCTTATAAAATTTGTATGCTTCATCAAAGGTCCCATTGTTCCCTCCTTAAAACAGGATTATCCCTCTGGGGTTAGACATTCTGCATGGGTCAAGCAAGCGGCAGCACTTTGTTTTCACAGCCAGCTTCTGGCCATGGGGCTGTGCTGGGACACGGGCAAGGAGGAACAGCAACACAGAGCAGAGCTCACCGTGGGACTGGCAGAAGGGTGGCAGTGAAGTGCAGGCTGGGCAGTGCTGCCATGGGGTATGGCACGAGCCAAGACCCATAGCAGCAAGCTGCAGCAGGGCCATTCTGCTGCTCGGCTCTGTGTCCTACTGGCTGTGCTGGGCAAGCAGTCTGCATCCTAATAACCTTGCTAGGTGCAAAAATCAGCACACAGGTGGTCTGGGCTGTGTAGGGGCAGCATATTGTGCCGAGCACTGACATGGCTACAAGCCGGGTAGGAACTGCTGTAACCCTGAGCTGCAGCAGGACCAGGTGTTTGCCTTTAGCTGCAGCTGCTCCATCTGCGGGAACAGGTGGAGTTGTTGGGGATAGTGAGCAAAACACAGCTGGGAAAAGTTAAGAAAAGAGGAATGATGTGCTGCCTCACCTGGGCAGAGCAGCCTGGAGGCAAAGTGCCTGCAGTACACACAGCATGGTGACAGTGTGGGCTCCAGGTGGATTAATGAAATGAAGAGGAAGTAAAGTGTGTATTCCTGAACTGTTGTTTCTTTTTCTGGGCAGCAACGCAGCCAAATCAAATCAACCATTGCAATAATGTGTGCCTTTGCATCTAACCTTGCTTCATAGAAACCTTGCTGGTGAGCGTCTCTTTTTCATCTCTTACTCCCAGTTTTTATTGCTGTTGTTTTAAGTTAGGAGGTGTCTTTTCCCTGAGACTTGTTGTTTATTTTTAATTTGTGCTGTACAATATGAAGATTTTGACTGTTCCAGTTTCACACTGAGCATGGCCCAATTCTGGACTGGAGATAACTCTCCGTGTCTTCCCTGTGTGAGTTAACAGACTGTAACCCTGGGCCATGTACCTCTGCCTCCTTTGCTTTCAAAGCAGCTCTCAACTTCTGTGAGGCTGTTGAGAACTCCTCTCTTTGAACTGGTTGAAGTGTTTCTTATTCCTAGCTTGGTGGGGCAGGCATCATGCAGGCAGCAGAGCTCTGGGGATGGGAGAACAGTCATTGCTAACTGTGTGCCAGTCTCCTCTCCATCACTCTCATCCAGCTGGGAATCTTGTTACTGATGTGGAGCAGGAGCGTGGCTGTCTGCATGAGGTGGGGTGGACACGGTGTTTCTGATGATGCAACATAAACTGTGATAAGCTGTGCAACAGGGCCTACATAAACATGCAGTGATGTGAATGTGGCTTTTTGGCATCCTGGTGGTACATGGGCTGCTTGGGATCTCCCTGCTTTGTGCCTTGCTTCTCTAAGAGGGCTGTGGTCCTTTAGTATCAATAAGGAAGGGGAGAGCGTAACAAGGGGCAGGAGGAGAAAGCTTCCTGCTAATACATAAATATAGGCTTTCACCCTATTTTCTTCAAAGCATGGACTTAAGATGCTAAAAAGCTTTCTGGTTACAGTGTCTCACTGTGTATTTTCTACTGAATTACTGTTTTCCTTCTGGTCTTGGCTTTCCCATTGCTGTATCTTTGGGGCTGGGTGTTTTGGACAAGCAGAGCTCTATGCAGCGCTAGGTTGGGGGCTCCCACATGAGCAGAGCTTTCACCACAGGGTTACAGAGGACAGGAATGCTGGATGTTTTTTTCCTGTAAACTCGTAAACATGAACTTCCTGCTGCCGTGAACTGTGAGTCTGCATGTAGGCTTCGCTTGTGACAAAAACCAAGGGAACGTAACTTCCAAGTCCTCATTCTCACTCACTTCCTGGACCTCCTGGGGCTGTGCACCAACCTCCCGCAGGCAGCAGAGGCAAATCAAGGATCCCGTGGGTGGCTCTGTGCCTCTGCAGATCAGCCTTGTTTTATTTTTCCTTCCTGCAGGCACCCAAATATGGATGCAATCCTAATAGAAGCCACTTGGAGAGTCTTGAAACCTTAATGACTCTAGAATGGTGTTTCCTCACTTGTTTTCTTGTTTCATTTCTCCTACCACAGAGCTGATCTTTGGTGGCAGGGAATTAACCCTCCCACATCCAAAGGGGATGTTTCTGGGTGTTGCACTAGCAGCTGTTTGGCTTTGCATGTTGCCACAGGTGTTGCTTAGCCCTGCTTTTGCTCCTGCCTGCACGGGAAATCCAATGAGGGAGCATAAAGCTGACGGTTTTCACCTTCTGCACTTAATATCTTGCTCTTCTGCATTTTGTGCACCTCTTGGTTCCAAGGCCAGTAGCAGTGCATTGTACAGCTCCCCGTGCATCTTGGTTTTTGCTTGGTGCATCACTGGGCTGCTGCAGTTGGATGCAGGCACTGTGCAGCACTGCTGGGGCATGTGTGTGCCAGGGAGATGGTGAAGGCAGGCTGTGGAGCAGAAATAAGGTGAAAAGGGAGACTGAAAGCATGGAGTGAGAAGGGGATCTGGAAAGGAAGGAGGAATGGCTACAGGACATGAAAATGTGAATAGAAAAAATGGGAGCAAGGCGCATGCAACGGGCTGGAAGGTAAGGAGGAGGATCTGGATGCAGGCTGAGCTCTGTTAATGAGCCTCCTGTTCATTAATATTTCTTCACACTGCAGCACCAGGCTGTGGTTGTGATCCAGCCGCTCTCCTCCTGCTTCCTCTGGCTGCAGCCCCCTGCCTGAGGCCCCTGCACAGCCCTCCCATGGGCAGCACTCAGCAGTGGGCAGGAGGGCAGCGCTGCACTATCCTGCTCAGATCGCTCCCAGCTGTGCCCACATCAGCCTGCGTGGAGCCAGCAGAGGAAACTCAGATACCAGCCAGGCGTGGATTGCTGCACTGGGGCTGGCTTTTGTGTTCCCCCCCCCCCAGTCCACCCTTGTGGGCCAGCTGACAGCTGAAGAGGAGCTGACAAGTACAGGCGTTGGGAAGGAACATGCTGAAGGAAGAAAAAAAATCTACAAACCAGAAGGGAAGTTGCCGTTTAAACTGTGTGGTTTGGGTTGTTTGGTGGGGCTGGAAGGGAGGGAGCCCCACTCAGCACTAACCCTGCAGACCAGCAGAGCTCTGGCAGCAGCTGGAGAGCACGGCCTGAAGCCCTCAGCCAGGGGCTTTGATGGGATAAAGGGGTAAAACAGAGTGGAGGACTTGTTTGTAAGCCTTGTGGGCATGGAGAGGTGCTACCACAGGTCCCATCAAGGCAGCACAAGGAGCATGTGTGCCATGTGCACCTACTGTGCAGGGCAGTGCCTGCAGCTGCACTGACCGTGGGGTGCAGGGAAGGGAAATACATGGTGGAGGGGGAAAGGTTGTGTGAAAGTGGTGTGAAACCAAGAAAGAAAAGCAGCTCCTGAGTGAGAACATTGTCCTGGAGGGGGAAAGCTGATGGGAGGAGGGCAGGAAGAGCCAGTGCTTAATGGCCCTACCATGGGGGGGCTTGGGGTCTGCTGCCCTTGTGTTATCAGTCATAGTTTTGATTGTAAATGCTGCCCTTCCTGGGATGAGAGCAAAAAACACACACTGAGGGCTTGCAGACCCTCCTGCTGGTCCCAGGACAGGCTGGCTGCTGGTTCCTGCGTGGCTGCCCAGCAGCAACTGTCCCCAAAGCTGCCCTTGGAGGGGTTGTGTATGTGCCTTGTGACAGCCCTCAGCTACCCAACAGGGCTGTTATTGATTTCATACCTTCTGACCTTGCTCTTTGGAAAACATTGTCAAGCTGCAAAGCTGTTGAACTAGACTTAATCTACGGGATTTTTTTACTCTATTCAGCTGGGCTTACTCAGTTTTTCCATATTTCCACGTTTGGTTTTAATACCCGTGACAACTATGGACGGTCTCCCCCATTATTTTGGATGGACGTGGATGTGCTCAGAGGAGCAAAGCTGCTTTTGCCTGAGTCCTTATCCCTTCCTCCTCCTGCCGTCAGTCAGCAGCCATAGGTGATGCTGCAGGAACTCTTACACATTGGTGAGGTGATATGATTAGCTTTACTCGACTAATTAAGCTTGTTAACGTGATCTGCCACCTGCTAACTTGATGAAGGTATTGAAAAGAAGATATTTGTTAAATGTGATAAATTTGGGAGGGGAGCAGCCTCTGAGGAAGGCACAAAGGTTGCTGATGAGACATCAGACTTGCTGCCAAACCCAGGCCTGGGGGCGGAGGAGGAGATTCCCGATTGGTTTCCATTGGATTCCAGTTAACATGAATTTACAGTTTCCATTCAACTTGATGGATGGCTTTGGCCACCTCTGTGTGCTTGGATTTATTTTCTGTGCAGTGGAAAGTGGTCAGCCCAGAAATGGCACAGGTTTCCTGGGCTGCCATGAGCGCATGCTGAGCTTCTTCCCAAGGTAAGAGCACGGTGGGCAGAAAGCAGAGCATCAGTGGTCCCAAAATACAGTGGCATGGAAGGGAAGTCACAGGGAGTTCACATCCCTTGTGCTCTGCAGGAACAGGCTGTGATAGACATGCAAATTCCACTGCAAACTGGAAAAATTCTTCAGATTTCCCCACTTTCCTCAGAAACCACATTGAGCAGCAGGTATCAATAGCTCCCACTGTTCAAACTTTGTTTGCATCGTTCTTTCCATGGAACATTGCCGTGAGAAGAAAGCAGCAGCACATTGACGTGGTGAGTCGGGGAAAGCAATTTCCCTGCTGCTCCTGCTGGCTGGACTCGCTCTTTCCATTGTGCTGTCCATGGGTAGAAGGGTCTGGGTTATGGAAGCTGGTGTGATGTGCATTCCAGGGGCTGGCTGCCTGCTGTGGGTTACACAGATAAGCTGCTCGAGGGCAGTAGGTGCTGTGGCTCAGGGCCTCAAAACAGTGCTCATCTTGCCTTGCTCCCATTGGGAGTAGTGCTGGATGGAAGCTTGGTACAGTGCGTGCTTGCCATGGCACCAAGTTCACCCATCTCTAATTAATGTGACTTGAAGACCAGTGCAACTGGGCACAGCTGTCTGCATTGTCTGTACCCTGGCAGAGCAGACAGGAGCAATGTGGTCCCAGTGCTTGGCAGCTGTGGGGATGTTGGATTTGTGTACCAGCCAGGCTCTGGCAAGGCAAAGAGTGCATGGATTGTCATGTTTATAAACAAATCCTTGTAGCCATGCTTGGAGTACTGGAAGTGACCTGAGATTTTGAAACTTCAGGCTACTTTAGGTTGTAAAAATAGGGATTCATTTGGACGTGTGGTAGCAAGCAGTAATTCTGACCCAGATATCATCACACTTTTGTTAAGTCCAGTGTCTACATTGAGGTGCTTGCATTAAAATAAGGTTAAAGAAAGGGGGTTGGGGTGCCTGTTAACCTGCCCCATTTAGCCCCTCTGGCCCAGCTGAGCTGGAGGGCTTTGGTGACACCATGGGTCTGTGGGCCACTGAGCTGCAGGGGAACAGGAGGATGGCAGCAGTGTGAGGGTGCAAGGGGCAGGACATGGAGAGGCCCTAACAAGAGATGTTCATGTGGGAGCAAGTAAATACCTACCACCTGTGCACTAACAGAGTGCAGGGTTCAGCTCGTGTCATTTCTGGATTTGGAAAATGAGAATCCCTTGGATTTGGACAGTGGCAGCTCTTGGTTCAGTGCTGTCCTGGTGAGGTACGTAGGAGTCTGGCTGGTGAAGGAAGAGCTAGAACTGCCTGCAAACGCTTCACCAGGATGATATTGCAACCTGAACCTGCTGCACTGAGTTCCTCCTGAGCGCTTCACATCCACCTGTGTGCTCCAATGCCCAGACTGCAGAGTGGGATATTATCTACAAGCAAAATTCCAACACCAGTTCTGCTCCTCGGGTGGGATGTGGGCAGCTGTGCTGCTGTCAGTGGGGAGGGGGCTGTGTGTGTGTGTGGCAGAGCCACCAGCACTGCGTTAGGGCACAGCATAGTCCTGCAAAGGGATGTCCAGCAGCTTTCCCATACACGCCTGCAGCCCTTGTGTGTTTCAGTCCACCTATAAACCATTCAGGATTTACATTTTGCTTTAACACTTCCTCTTCGATCCCGGCTAATACGTTACACATTTAATTGCTCTTCCTTTGAATTTTCCAGCCCTCATTTGGGTAACCCTTGCAACATCGGTCTCTCGTTATCTCACTGCTGCCCCTAATTGCTCCCACATGCCGCCTCGCAGACTCCACGGCGGGGGCTCACGGGGGAGCGCAACGAGCCATCAGGAGCCAATTGATTGGTGACTTTATCCACCGGCTCTAAAAGAGGCGCAGGCTCCTCCCGGGCCGTGATTTACAAGCAGGGGCTCAGCGTTGCATACGGAGGAGCGGGTGTCCCTCGGACCCGAGCCACGTCCCGTGCGGGGCGGTGCTGGCAGCTGGCGAGGCGCCCGGCGGAGCGGAGCGGTGCGGGCAGGAGCGGGCGCTGCGAGGTGGGAGCCGGGCGGCTCGGCGGGACCTCCCCATCTGGGAACCATCTGTGTTTCCCTGGAACCGGACAGGCGGCTCCAGGCAGTGAGAAATCGCAGATGTGAGGGACCTGACACATGTCCAGCTAATGAAAGGAGAAGGAAGGCTGGGCTCAGCCTGCGCTCCCAGATTAAGAGCGGTGGAGGAAGAGCCGTTTTTTATTTATGTTGCAGCAAAACGAGGTGTATTCAACAGCAGCTGGATCGCACTAAGCTCACCGCATAGGGTAAGCCGGCTGCTTCGGAAGGAACTAGGGGGGCTCGTGCTGCTGGGGAGGCTGCGGGGCACCCCCAGCCCGTGTACAGGCAGCAGGAAGGGGGAGAAACTTCCATGGGCGCGGGAATCCTGCAGCTGAAATAACATGGAGCCAGGGCAGAGCTGCAGGGGGGCTCGCTCTGTGCTGCCGTGGAGTGGTTTCAGCTTGATTTGGTTTGATTTTTATTGCCTTTTTCCTCTTTCCTTGTATTTCTCCTCAGCACAGGGCTGTGGGGTTGGTGTTTTCAGGAGGAGATGCAGAGCTGGGGAGGTTTTTTGTGTGCTTTAGCAAAATGCGTTTTTTTTTCCTTGCTGTGCCTCGTCTCGCTCTGGTTTGTGCATGCAAATATTGAAGCTGGGGGGAAACCTGCAGAGGCAGATTTGTTCCGTCAGCCCCCAGCCCTCCTCACTCCCCTGCGCTTTCTCCTTCCTCTGCATTGTGGCAGAACGCTCCTTTTTGTCTCCTCGCGCAGCAGCCGATGCTCCCGGCATGTAAATCTGCGGATCGATGTGGCACAGGAGCGCACCTCCCTGCCCTGACGCTTCCACTGCCGGGGCTGCAGCTGCTGCATCTCGGCTCCTGCTTCACTCCGTTGCAATGTGACATCTTCCAAACCTGCCTTTTCCCCTTGGTTTTGGGAAGGCTGGGCAGTTGTAGACTCTCCTGTGCAGCAGCCAGCTGGGAGCACCCCCTCCAAGGCACTCTGTGTTCCCTCACTAAGCGTTGCTTTCTCTTGGAGTTTGCAGAGGGCTGGGATGTACTTTTGTTGTTGGTGGTTTTTAATACAATTCTCAGTCTGCTCAGTGTCCCCAGGAGAGCAGTGGCTGCATGAGCTGAATGCTTCACAGCAGCACAAAGGAGGAAATAGGAGCAGAAAAGCTCCGACATGGCTGTGCAGTGCCCAGGGGCAGCACCCTGTGCTCCTGACCAGCAGCCTTGGGGCTTTGCCCAGCATGTGAGCACTGCTGGCTGCAGGAGCAGCTGCTCCGGGGACTCGGGAGCAGGCAGAAGTTTTGTTAACATCGGGGCAGTGCAATTGGGCCATTGAGCAACCTAAAGCTTTGGGCTCTTGCACAAGTCCTGGGGAAAACTTTCCCACTGTGGGTTCTGGAGAAGGAAAAACGAAGGGAAGGATTTGGGGTGTGTGAGGAGCTGAGCGTGGTGATTGGGATGGGGGTGGCTTGGAGCTTGGTGGCTGGTTGTAGTACTTGTGTAGGGGTGAGGTGGCAGCTCTGAGTGCAGAGCACAGCTCTGAAAACTCTGGTTTTCAGTTAGAAATGGAAATAGTGTTCTGATTTTTGAGGGCTATTGAGGCTTCATCACAACAGTTGTAAGTCCCCCACCAGGTGCCTGGAGCTGTCCCAGTTCTACCAGCCAGCAAACACTGCTGCCCAGGGACCCTGGGTGGGAAGCTGGGTGATGAGGACAAAGCAGAATTAGATTGGGTGAAGAATGACTGCAGGAGAGCACAGTGAGCAGAGGGTCTGAGGGGTCTGCAGAGATGGGGGAGTTGCTAAAAGCAAGGAGAATAAATTGTTAATCTGAGAAGTGTGTTATGCAGAGACTGCCCAAGGGAAAAGAGCAGGAACTCAGTTCAGTACGAGGGCCACAGTGGTGCTGTTGTGTGGGGTCCAGCATCCCGTGATCTCTGCAGGCTGCCCTGTTTGGGTAGATGGGGGTTTGTGAAGCTAACAGATCCAAAAAGCCCCTTTGGGATGGGGCAACTAGGGGCCCTCTGCTTTGTTCGGCTCTGTTTCTTCAGGGTTTGGAGGAGAAAGAACCAAGATCTCTGTGTGTGTGTGATGTTTATAGGATGTCTGGGTAGCTGGATGGAGTCATTTGAGGTCTCGTGTGTAAGAGGTTTAAAGCAGCATTGACTGGTGTCTAACATCCGAACTTGAGCTGGTCATAATCTGTTGCTGCTTGGGTTTGTTCCACACAACAAAAGAGCTGACTTACCACGATGTTGCAAGCTTCCCTTTATGGCACAGCAAGTCCTTCTGTGCAGGGCTGTGGTGGCTTGGACACAGCTTGGTCCATGGAGCAGCAGCAGTGCAGCTTTCCAGGAGCCTTTAAACTTCTCTGCAGTGGAGCCTTAATTCAGGTGGCATCTTGGGAGCAGTTGTTGACTTGATGAGCAGCACAAACCTTGGTCCGGGAGCAGGAGGTGCTGCTCTCATTGCTGCGGTGCAGGATGGAGGTTTGGGCTCAGCCTGAGCCCGATGTGACTTTCTGTCAGCAGACCCTCGGGCCTTTCCAGAGCTTTGTGTGTCGAGGATAATGGCAATTTCAGAGGTCTCCAAGCATTTTAAAGTCGAACTGCCATGGCTTTGGTTGGCTTTGTTCAGTGGCATTTCTATAATGGAGCTGGAGGTTTGTGGCTGATCTCACTGCTGGCGAGGAGCGAACCTCCCCTTGCATCCATCCCTTCCAAGGGACCTGGCAAACCAACGCAACGCCGCCGTTATCGCTTTGCACTGTGCTCTCCCCAGAGGGGCAGGACAAGGTGTGCGGTGCTGGCTGCAGCCTGGCAGCCCCGACCTGTTGCTGCTCCAAGCTGTGTGCCCTGGGCGCGGGGTGGAACAGATGTGCGGCGCGGTGCCGCGTGCCGGCCGTGCTGCAGCACCAGGTGCAGCCATTGTTCCCATCGGGGCCATTCAATGCTCTGGGCGGCTGCGCCCCGCGCGCTCCCGCATTGTTTCCCATGGAAATTAGCATTAAAAACCCATCCGAACCCCCCCCTTCCATGTCCCTCAACTGCAGGTGACTGTTATTGGCCCCAGCTGCCACCCTCGTGCTTGATTACTTCCATATGGGGTTGTGGCAAGAAGTAGGATCCGCTCATTGATTTTTATTTTATTATTTATTCCCCCCCTCCCCACCCCGCGCACACGCTTCAGCACTCCCAAAGAACAATGCCTTGAAATCTATTAAGCCCCCCAAAGGGCTCTGCATCCCAGCCACCGTTACCGCTGCGATGACCATTTTACAAGCAGAGCTAATTACACCCTCTCCTGCCTCCTTCCTTTCTTCACCCCCCACCCCATAAATGTAAAATAGCCAGAGGGCACTTGGCAGTAAATTAAATCTTTGCGGTGTCCTGAGAGGAGGTTCTTTGCTCTCAGGATGGAGTCTGCTGCTCTTTGGATGTTTGTTGGGGTTTTTATTGTTAACCGGGATATAGGAAAGTCATCTCCCTGGCACTATGTTGTTAAGCAGACCAGGATAGGTTGGGATGGGGGGGAAAGAAGACTAAAAAAGGAACAGGTTGGTTGTTAATTCGTGGTGTGGAGAGGAGGTGGGGGGAAAACTGTGCAAATAGAGATTGCAGAGCGCTGGGAACTGAGCGGCCTTCTAACAGCATGGTTCATAAGAGGGCAGCAGGCTGCAGCCAGACCCCAAACCTCTGATGGGTTTGTCACCAACACGGAGCACTGTGGGGATGTGTCTGTCAATGCCATCTTGTGATTCAGGGATAGATCTGCTCCTGTGGAGCAGCTGCTGCAAGGGGCAGGGTGGGAGCTCATCCTGAGAAGCAGTGCATGAGCTGCCATGGGACAGGCAGGTAAGCACAGCTGGTTCTGTGGTGTTGGAGCCATCAGGTACAGCATCCCACATGCCCTAATGATACAGATGACCAAGTTCAGTGACTCTGGAGGCTGGGCTGTGCACCTCTGTGGAGTGTTGATGGGTTAGATCCTATATCCTATGGGAAATAGGATTCCTTCTGGCCTCCCAGGAGGAGTTTGCAGAGCTGCAGTGGATGGGGTTTGTGCTGGGATGTGCTCCCATTGATTTATGTCCAGCATAGCACTGGGTGACATTCCCCAAAGCACCCAGAGATGAGTTGCCACCCAGAGCTGCAGGATGGCTGGAGAAGAAAGCCCTGTAAGCCTTTTTCTTTCCTCCAGATGAGATCAGTCCTTAGAACACCACCCCAGCAGTGGCAGAACGCTGTTGGGATGCTGGGGATGCTCGTGTCTCTAGACTTGCTTTCTGTCCCAAGCCCAGCACTGTGGGTTAGGCTGTAGGTTGGGCCACTTCTACATCTCCTGCCTTCAGGTGAGTGCCAGGAGAGGGTCTGGCAGGACAGCAGCCTCATGCGATACACTGAGCAATTCTCCTCAGACTTGTTTTAAACCCTTCAAAGTCAAATCTCAAACTTCGGGGGTTTCTTCTCCCTAATTAAATTAGCAGGCCATATGGTGTTTACTGTGAGCGCCTGCAATATGGAAGGAGCTGCCTCCTGGATCACTTTCTTTTTCAGAAGCTGCTGCTTTACCTGATGTCACTGTTCTGAAATGTTCTTTTCAGCAGCAGGCAGGAGGGGTCACATCAGCCCCTTGGGCTGTCAGTGTCACCCTTGGAGCAGGGGTTGAGCTGAGCCAGGACCTTCCCTTCTCATACAGACCCCTTTGTGTTCTCCCCATGTCCATGCTGCTCATGGCAGTGTACAGAACGTAGCTGGGTTTGGTGTGTTGTCCCATACAGGTGATGATTCCTTTAATGATCTTGGAGCTGAAGAGCATCTCAAGGTTAGGGGGAGGCTGCTTATTGCTTTCGCAAAGATTACAGCTCCTTACTGAGCCATTGCTGTGTCAGAAATAGGTGAAGCTGAAAGTTTTGGGGCTCTGCTCTTTGTTAATGGAGTGTTTAACAGCGGTTACTTTGCTTGTGGTGCTTTTATCCATACGTGGAAGCTGGAGGAGGAAGTAAAGACTCAGAGGGAGTCAGTTGTTGGTCTGTTATTGGACCTTTGTGTTTAGGTGAGGAGCAACGCGGGGTAGGAGTCTCCAAACCTCCAAGAGGAGTGAAGGAATGAAATCTGAGTTTGCTGCCTGCGTTCAGCTGCTCCAGCTCCATTAGTAGGATTTTGGTAAGCATCATTCCTGCGTGCAAGTGGACTTTGCCATGAGCACATCCTGCAGTGCTGGATGTTAACCTTGCCCTGCAGCCTTACTGATGGATCTCTCCTGCAGGGCTCGTTAGCTTCAACCATGCTCTGTTCATCCCAGGGTACCTGAGCCCCCCTGTCAGACCCATGTGTTGCCTGCTGAGAGCTGCCATGTTAGTCTATCTCTGCAACGCGTGCTCCAAGGGTGCTTCATTGCAGAAGAGCCTCTCTAAAGATAGCATCTCCAAGTTGTGTGTTGTCAACCAGGGACACTTGATCTAAAAAACAACATTTGATACACAGACAAGGTTTGCAAGTGCCATCTGGATGCTGGGAGCTGAGCTAAGGGTGTCTCTGTTCTGTATAAACTCACTGGAAGGGGGGGAAAAAGAAATGTCAGTGCAGGCAGGATGGATCCTTCAGATCACCTGAGCAGGGCAGCTTGTTCCCTGGGCCCTCAGTGATGGGCATTGTTTTGGGTCAGTGATACACTCTGGTCTATTTTGGACAGGTGAAAATAATCTGTTCTTCCACTGCAAGGCAGAACCTGGCAGTGATGAGGGCCCTGAAGAAGTGGCTGTATTTTTCAGGTGTGATCATGCAGGGCACACAGATATCCTTGGCGTGAGCACAGCCCGATATACCTTGTGTTCTGAAGCCCAGGTCCAGCTCACACGGGTTATAAAGCATGTCTTATTTCAGGGCCTGCTTCTTGACTTTCCAGATACCCTCTCAGATGCGAATCTCATTTGCCTAATGGGCTGGTGAGTGTAATTGGAAGGCAGGTGCACTTACACGTGGTGAGAAGTCTCACCTGTGCCCAGGCACAGATGGGGCTCTGCCTGCTGCATCGTTAGAGGACATTTATAGGCACAGTGTCACAGCCTTCCCTGTGACCGAGGAAGGGAGGAAAACAGCAGTTTATTTTAAACTTGGGGATTTGCTTGAGGGTTTTTGCTTGTTGGTTTCTGACGTGGAGCTGCTCGTTCCTGGCATGCAGTGCTGGTGGCCGTGCTCCTCATTTAACCAGCTGCACTGTGGTGCAGGGAGCACAGGTTTGCTCTGTGCTGTTGTCTGGGTTGGTTTGTGATGATGGGAACCTGGTCACTGAGCAACAGGGCTGGGGAGAGAGGGGGAAAGAGAAGAGGAGGGATGCTATTGTAAACCATGGTTTTGGAGCTCCTCACTTAACCTGTACATCGTTAATAATAAGGCTGACAATCCTTAAAGCTTTGCTTACTGGAGGCCTTTAAGTTTGTGATGGGTTTGAATCTATTTTCTTATTTGAAATGAGGATTTGCCCTCCTCTAACCCCTTTCAGGCTGCTCCCCTTTACCTTCTGTTGGATCCACTTCCCAGGTGCTCCGAGCTGACCCTGCCATATGTGGGGTGTACGTTTCTGTAGGTGTCTGTACGTGCCTCTTTGTTCAGGCGGAGGAGAACAGGGCTGAGAACCCCCCGGCTTACAGGAGAGGCACATATGGAATGTATGGTGATGGAGAATTGTGCTGTTACAAAGGTGCCATCTGATCTCAGGGATGCTCGGGTAAAACATGAGTGTGGGGAGGGGTGTCCCCTCCTGATCAGGACTCATTTGCCTCCTGCCCTTCCCTCACTGTTTCTGGGCTCTCAGAGACTCTGCAGCCCCTGCAGTGTGGGGCTGGAGCTGGAGGGGTCCTGGGCCCCCCTCCTTGTTCATTCTGCACTTGGAAGGGCAGCTGTGAACCTGCAGCTTTGATCTCTGAAGCCCTGCAGGCTGTGAGCTGGGTCCCTGTGACATGCTGGAGGTCAGAGGGGCTTTCCCTGGCAGCTTACAACCAGGAGCAGCAGGTTGGACACAGGGATTTCCTACATGGGCACAGCACCCCGAGCAGCTTGTGCTGTGCTGACACGTAGGCCAGCTGCTGCGTTGCTCCATCCCTTGCAATGGGGACACGTGTTGTGGTGCTTCGACCCCGATCTGGTTCACGTGAAGCAGCACGTCTGCAGGTGTTGGAGGTTCAAACACACCGAGAAGTGCAGCAGGTTCTGCTTGAGGCTTTCCTCCAAGGGAACTCCCCATGTGGCTGCTCCTCAGCTGGTGAGGAGCCTGGAAGGCAGCGGGCTGCACTGACCTAGAAACAGAGGCTTTGTCAACATCTGCTGCGTGTTCTGTGCAGAACTGGCTGGAAATTCACCTCCTCTTCCACAGCTTGATGCTTTTTCCTACCAAACCAAGAGCTGGGGACGGAACAGCAGGTAGGGGAGAGGAAGGGTTGGCAGTCTGGGAGCTCAGAGCAGACCAGTTGGTGTTTATTTCTGCTGCCAGCAACTAACAGAGCACTGTGCAGAGACTGCGGGGCTGGATGGGAAGCTGCCTATGGGACACACAGGCTGCGGGTGCTCAATGTCAGCATATCATCATTCTCTGCTCTGAAGCCCCTTTAAATCAGTGGGTGCGTTTCTGTTGACTTTTAGGAGCTGCAGAGAGCTCCTCACAGCTAATTAGCAATAAGAGGATGCCAATTAAATGCAGCTCCTTGGGCTGTGCTGGCGTTATCCCATGGCAGAGGGGGGCACCGCGATGGGGCTGGGCTGATGTTTTCTATCTGGAGGGCAGGAGCTGTGTGTAAAGAGGAGCCTTAAAGCCTCTATGAAAGCAGAAAACACTTCCAGAAGTTAGAGCTCACTGCAGGTAGTTCTCTGCCTTTTGGATCAGCTTTTCCAGGTATGGAAGTCACACCTTTATCTGCTTTGCAGCAGGAAGGAAAAAAACGATTCCCACTCCCAACATTGCAGCTGAGTTGTTCTATGTAACATATGGGGTTTTTCGTAACAGGGTTTTGGGGTTGTTTTTTGCTTTAAACCTTAACAGATCGTTGCAGAACTTTGTTTTAAAGCCCTGCTTTGAATGCAGTCTGGTCCATTTGGGGAGCTCTTCTTCCCAGCTGGGCTCCTGGCAGTGCTCTGCAGGGTATATGCACACAGTGCTGTTGTCACCCTGTCCTGCTGCCTTTCCAAAGGGGACTTGTGCTGAAAGCAGCAGCTACGCAATAGGTTCTGAGAGCAGAACTCTGCACAGAGGCATTTTGGGTTGTTTCAGATGGTGAGGTGAGGGGGGCCCTAGAATGGGCTGCAGGGTGGGAGCACTGATAGGGTGTTATGGAGAGCACCGAAGGGCAGAGCAGATAGAGATCTGCCGTCAGGAATCAATTATTAATCTGATTTCCCTTATTAACTGCTTTCTGGACTGGTTGTGAACGATAACATACTTTGCTCTTTCAAGTTCCTCTATCTGAGCGCTGCGCCGAATTGCGATGTAAAGCGAAGCAGCTGTGTGTGGGAAGAGGAGGAGATGGCAGAGGAGATGCACGCGTTTATTTTTGATGTACGAAGCGCCGGTCCCAGGCTCAGCAGCTCTCAGTGCTGCGGGGCTGTGCACGAGGTGCTGTCCTTCCCTCCCACCGCAGCCTGCAGGTCACAGCGTGGCTGTGCCATACACCCAGCTACACAGGGGGGACAAGCTGACTTCAGAGCTCTCTATCAACCCTAAGGAGGACTGGGTGCTTGGTGCTTCCTTGGGTTGCTGCCATCTGCCTCCATCCCAGAGCCTTCCTGCCTTCTTCCTGATGCAACAGTGCTGCAGCAAGGTATGGTGTCGGGTCCTTCCTCGCTTTAGTTCTGAGCATTGGGAGCTGCTTGGAAGCAGTGCTGGAGCAGCAATGAGCTTCATGCAGGCAGCCCTTGGAGCTGCAGAGGTGCTCTGCAGATGGCACAGAGCCGTCGAGGGGAGGGAATGGCGACCTCGGAGAAGGAGGAAAGATGTTAATAAAATTTAAATGTAATTCTTCCCATTTCTCGGTGCCTAAATGTGAAAAATATTAGCTTGGTGGAGACTGGAAACAGATGGTGAGCAGTTGGAGCAGATAAGCATGTTATTCAAAATAAACATTCAGCAAAGCTGGGAGGTGGCGGAGCCATATTTCACTTCACCCTATTTACACGAGCAGGTCAGGTTACACGGGTGCTGCTTCTCTTTGCATGCAGATCGCCTGGCAGGAGCTGCAGAGCCAGCTGCAGCACCGTGTGAGCACCGTGTGAGCACAGTGTGAGCACAGTGTGAGCATGGAGCTCAGGGTGGGACGCAGCTCTGGGGCCTTTTCCTTCCAGGGTAATATAGGGGTTGTGTTGAAGCAGCTCTCCTAGGCTATGGACTGTGTCCTGCTGGCCCTTGGCACTGGAGGGCTTTGCTTTGCTCTTTCAGATGGTCTTTTTCGGCACCTGGACAGGCTTTGCTTCATCCTAAAGCTGTGGTTTGGTTCCCATTTCAGCAGCTGCTGCTCTGTGGTTGTTATACGTGAGGTTTAAGGTCAGAGGAAGGAACGGTGTCCATAGAGTGTGGTTTGTCTCCTGGCACTGCTGGGCACCCTGAGGTGGGACGTGTTGTGCTCTGTGCCCATCCATCCAGCTCAATGCTTGGGGCTCTGAGCCTTGAGTGGCTGCTTCAATGGAGGCACATCCTGCCTGTTCTGTGATACATTTGTGTGTACTTTCACCTGTACTACATGGAAGTTGAAGGCACTTGCTCCAATTAAACCCCTTTTCCCTGTCTGAAAGCATCACCTGCTTTCATTCTTCTGACTCTGAGCTGTTGTTCGAGGGAGACAATGGTTAACTCACAGACCTCACCTCTAACCTCGAGTGCCCAAAGCCTTGGTGATACAGGTGATACAGTCTCCTTGTGATGCTGCTCTCTCTGCCCTGCCACCTGCCAAAGCAAAAAGCAGATCCTGCTGTGTGCATTACATCCAGCTGTGCAGCACTGCGCCGTGCTCGTGTGCCTTTCCCTTGCTCCTTGCAATGTGTCCCCCCTGTTCTGACTTCCCAGGAGGAAGGTGTGAGTGCCTGAGCCCAGCGAATGGGGCTGTGAGGAAGCAGCAGGGCTCTGTGCAGCTGTTGTCAGCCCCGGTGCAGCAGTTCCTTCCTTCATCCTGAACATCCCACACCTGCATCAACAGCACCTGGGGCTGCCCCCATCCCTGCTGCGTGTCCTCAGCCGCAGGCTCAGATCTGCTTCCCATCAAGGAGCAGGAAAGGCTTTGCTGGCTGCAGCTGACAGCAGGGCTTAACAGCCTACAGATCCTGCCTGTGTTTGCGCGTAGGGCTTGTGGTATGGTGTTAAGTTGTGCACATATAAATATTATCACAGCAATGTGTACGAAGCATCCCCGTGCTGTGTGCTCTATCAGTGCTGTTGCTCTCTCCCTGTGCTCTTTGCTCCCTGCAGGCTCATGGCTCAGCATCGCAGCCAGGTCAGGGCTTTGGCTTTGTGTGGATCTGCTCATTTTAGTATTAATGTCAGTTCCAGGGGGGTTGAGGTGCTCCCTGATTTGTGGCTCTTTTCACTCGTTCCTTTTCTCGACCCCAACAAGCAGGGAGAGATCACTAAAGGGACGGATTACTACAGCATTTTCTTTATACAGTTTATAGCACAAGCAAATGTTAGCCATTCTTCCGAGGTTACCTATCATAGCAACACTCTCATTGCACTGAACACAGTAGTCAGAAGGCTTCTGTAAGGGAAATCACTGAGTGTGGCCCTTTGGGGCAGGTGCCCACCCCACATGGGCTGGAACAAGCTTTGCTGATGGCAAACCCATCAGCATCCCAGGGCAGGTGGGTGTCCTGTGTGATGCTTGGGGCATTCAGCCATCAGCAAGGACGACCCCCTTGGTGCAGTGTGACCCATGGAGCTGTGCTGCTGTTCAGCTCTCAGCCATGATTCCAGCTGCGCTGGGACCTGCAGCATCTCCTGTGCCTCTGGAGGCAGCGCTGCTGTGTTGCCATTGGTGAGCTGGTAAATATTTCTACATAGTGAAATGTGCGAGGAGGAGGTGGGGAGGGCAGTGTCTCCATGGGACAAAAGCTGTCTGGTTTTTAGTCCCAGTCAGCCCAGGGCCTGGCTCACGTCCCTGCTCACAGCCTGTTTTGCCGGCATGGTTCTCATGAAATGGATGTGGTTAGGCTGAAACTGAGTTTTAGAAGGATGGGTTTGATCCTGGGTTTTAGAGGCAGGAAGCTTTATGCTGCTTATCAGCCCTGCCTGGTCCTTGCTGTGTCTTGGAGCACACCTGAAGGTGAGGTGCTGCCTCCTCCAGACTTGGCTTTCATAGGACTGTAGAATGGTAAAACCATTATAGTTCTGCTTCATGTGCTCAGCAGGGAAATCCCTGTGAGGGCTGTTGGTAACGTGTCCACGTTCTCTTTGTACAGTTGCTGGTGAGAAGAGGCTGCCAGTGATGCCCGGCTCCCCTGTGGAAGTGAAGATACAGACCAGGTCCTCTCCTCCCAACATGCCACCGCTGCCCCCCGTCAACCCCGGTGGCCCCCGGCCCGTCTCCTTCACCCCAACTGCACGTAAGTCCCCAGTGAATCACTTTGCTACAGGAATGGCCCAGCGAGGAGGAGCTCAGCTTGTGCCAGCAGCTGGCAGGGCTCCCTGTTTGCCAGGCTGCCGGCCAGCACAGTGAGCAATGGATGAGCTGCACAGCTGGGATGAGGGCTGGGGCTTTCCCCTGCTTATGTAGTGGATGCACTATGGGGTCTGTAGTACCTCTCTGCCCATCCCTGCTTGTCCCAGTGCTGCTGCAATCTCTTCAAGCCCCTCTCCATGCAGGTGTGATTTCTGCAATAACCTCCTTAAGCAATGGAAGGCTTTTATCAGGTTGGCTTCAAAGCAGCCAGGAGCTGAGCATTGCGCTGTATCTGGCAGAGTTAATTCCCTCTCTGCTGTATCTCACTTTGCAGACAGTGCTTCTGCAGCTGAGATTAGAAAGTTTTCCTCTTTTAATTTCACAGCCTTGGCAATCCCTCGCTGTCTGTCCAAGTTCTCCATCTTTGCTCCATAACCTCTCCTGTTAAGCTGCAGGGCACTGCTCAGAGGCAGTTCCCCAGGTGGGATGGGTGTTCAGCCCCACCTCATGCTTTTTCCTTTTAGAAAGAACTGAAGCCATCATCTTAAAATCTCATCCTCTACAAGCATTATTCCAGATCATGGAATGACCTTACCCCACTCGGCCATTTCATTCTCTCCTCACCTTTATTGCCATGCTGAGGTCCCCTGCTTGTGTAAGTATTGCTCTGCTATCTACAGCAGTGTCTGGGGCATCTCCGTTTCATCTTGGCAGGGGATTTCACAGTGTTACCATTCAGCCTCTTTCAGGACACCAGCTAATGCACTGAGATGCTGGCAGCAGTGCTAATCACTGGGTTATCCTGTCCCCGGCTTTATCCACGAAGGCTTTTCTAATGGCTTTCCTTTTGCTAAGGCAGAAAAAGGCCATTAGCAAAGTGATAGAAATTAATTGTTCCAATGAGGCTGCTTGGCACGCTGTTGAGGTCCAAGTCACCTGAATCTGCTGGGTCCTGATGACTTCGCTGCCTCTGGCTGGGAATACAAGGAGAGTCAGTTTGGTACCTAATGATGAGTTTAGTGGCGTAGCCCTCAAGGATGATTTTCCTGCTCACCCTGTGCTCCCTTGCAGCCCCTGTTCCTTCCTGCCCTCGTGCAGCAACCTGCACCCCCTTCTTTCCTTGCTAAGAGCAAGAAGAAAGAAACTGAATGGGGCAAAGCTCCTTGGCTGCAGCCTCTGTAGGACACAAAGCTGTGTGTTACTGCTCTGCTTAAGGTGGCTTTACCCCTCTTTATTACATGTTAACTACAGAACCAATGCTCATACTTGCCATTGCCTTTCAATTGAGCTCAATATTTGCTGGCACTGCTGATCCCTGCAGGGCATCTCGTCCTTTTCCTGGCCTGGAGGAGTGTGGCCGGGAGGTTCTTTGGTTGCACTGACCCAGAACAGAAGGCAGCAGCCTGTTTTGCCTTCACAGCTCCGTCTTTACTTTCATTTCATCATCGCTCTCTACACAAAGGAATGTGTCTTTGTTATGCCCCAGAAAAGCCTTTTGCCCTGGTTGGTCTTTTCACCCTTATCTTTCCTTTGGATCTCAACTGTCTGTGCTTCCTCTTTCAGCGCTCACCCCACAGCTCCAGGTGTGTGGAGCCTTTACACCTTGCTGTACCCCGGGGTGGTTTAACTGCTCCACTGCCTCCCTATTTTTCTCTGAAAAACCCTCCCCGTGTGGTTCTTTGGGTGACCAGAGGAGTCCTGGGGAAGCTGCAGTGGGGATGTTTGGCAGCCACCCCTTCCCGTGCCTCTGGCAGCTCTGCTGTAATGCACTTTGGGGGCTTCTCCCCACCACTTTACCTCCAGTTCAGGCTGCCCAGGGCCCACCCTTGGCCTTGGGTACCTGCAGGGATGGGTGCCCAGAGCTCTGGGCAGCAGTGCCAGCATTGCACCCCTCTGGGTAAAGAGGGACCTAAATCTCCCTTTGTTTAGTTTAAAGCCATTCCCCTTTGTCCTGTCACTATTTGCCCATGGAGAAAGTTGTTCCCCTCCTGTTTATGATTCAGGTACATGAAGGCTGTAGTGAGGTGTCCCCAGGGCCGTGTCTTTTCCAGGCCAGCAGCCCCAGCTCGCTCAGCCTGTCTCCATAGGAGAGTTGCACCGTTCAGCTCTGGGCTTTTAAGGCCAGCCCCGTGCATCAGCTGCAGCTGTATTTACCATGGTGTATTTTTCACCTCCAACGTTTTGAGTTGATCTGAAGTTCGGGCCCCCCCATGCGCAGCTGCTCTCACCATTTCCCAGACACGACTTCAGATTGCACAACAGTGCTGAGGGGATGTCAACAATTTATTCTAATCCCTCGCGGCCTTCCCAAGCTGCACTCGGTTTCATCACGCTTTAAAATGAGGCACAGTCACAGATGGGACCGGGGTTGGACAAACACCCACATCTGCCAAACCCCTTTTAGCTCCATGGGGACTGTGGTCACACGCTGCAGGCAGGACGCAGCCCTCTGGGCTGTGCCAACCTCATGCCATAATGCTTTTGTCTCCTCTCTGCAGTGCCCAATGGGATGAACCATTCCCCCCCGACTCTCAATGGGGCTCCATCCCCACCCCAGCGCTTTGGCAACGGCCCGGCTTCCTCTTCCTCTTCCTCATTGACCAACCAGCAGCTCCCAGCCACGTGCGGTGCACGGCAGCTCAGCAAGCTGAAGCGTTTCCTCACCACCCTGCAGCAGTTTGGCAATGACATCTCTCCTGAGATCGGGGAGAAGGTGCGGACCCTGGTGCTGGCGCTGGTGGTAAGCTGCTCCCTGGAAGCACAGGGGACATTCCTGTTTGCAAGAGCTTTGTGGTGATGGGATCCCAGCAGGCAGCACGTGCCTCCATTGCACAATGTCAGAGCTGTTGGCTGAGCACAGCTCGTATTGTTTGTGCTTTCTGGTAAACTTACTGGCTTTATTTTTTCTTCAGTGTATTTCTAAAGCAATCTGTCCCATTGCACTGACGTGAGCCCAAATGCAGCTGAGCTTATGGAAACCCAGAGGGCTTGGGACTATACTTTGCTGTAGGAGCTGTGTGCCTGGTGCTCTTTGCTTTCCACACTAGTGCTGTGCTTCCTGGTCTGCAGCTCCCAGCAGCTCCCAGGAGCCTGTGCTTTTCTGCCAGGGAAGCTCTCTCTTCTTTGCTCTCCTAAGCCTGGAGCTGAAGGGACGTGTGATTTCTGGTGAGGTGATGGTGCTTCTGTGCCCAAACACCTCTGCAAATACAGACCGGTGGCTTTAGGTGCTGTTTTGTCAAGGGCATCTTGCAGGGTGGACTTTGCGTGCTGGGTCACCATCCTGTTTGCTGCAGCTCTGCAGGTGTTACATGCACAACTTGCTGGGGGGGAGAGAGGGTGATGCTGAGCTGTGGGGCTTGTGAGGATGCTGCGTGGTGCTGTGTGGTTCTGTTCCGTCTGCTGCTATTGCTGCTATCCATCTCCAAGCTTTCAGCAGGTAGAGGACGTCTCAATGCTTCCAGCACCTCATTTATGGTGTGCAGTGCTGAGCACAAGGTGCATTTGATGGGCTTTTCCCCTCCTGCATACTGGGTTTGCAAGAGCTGGGGTTGTTGCTGGTGGTGCACACAATGCACACACAGCCTCCTGCCCCCCTGCATCTAAGGAGAGCTGAAAAGATCCTTCAGAATAGAAATGAGCAACCCTTGCAGTGGTACAAGTTGCCTGGTGTAGGGATGCAGCCCAGGAGCTGGAAGGGAGGGATGAAGCAGCTGGTGCTGCTGCCTGCCCCCATCCTGCTCTGGGCAGCCTGGCTGGGCTGCAGGAGGTGCCAGCTGGTTCCGCTGCCCCCCGCTCTGGTGCTGGCAGTGCCCATAACCCCCTGTGTCTGCTGCACTCGTTCTGCTCTATTGGCCTGAGTCTGTTTGGCCGTGTGAGGCAGGATGTGCTGTGAGCGCTGTCAGTGCTGCTGTGGCAGATGCAGTCTCCCTTCTAGATTCTGTTTGATTTTCAGCTGTTTTTTCCAAGTCTCTAAAAATAAGACCCAACGGTCATTTCATTTCTTGATTCTTTTCTCAGAACTCGACGGTGACGATTGAGGAATTTCACTGCAAGCTGCAAGAGGCAACAAACTTCCCCCTGCGGCCGTTTGTGATCCCCTTCCTGAAGGTGACAGGAGCTGGTGGGGTTGGCTGGCAGTGCTGTGCAGGGCTGTGCTGCTTGGCAGCGTGTTCCTGCTGGGGAAGCTCTCATTACAAGCACCAGAACTGTTCTATCCAAGACAGACTGCACAGACTGTGGCCATTTGCCACGTGCTACTGGCTCGCAGAAAGCTGCCTTTGTAATGAGAGCCACATATGTCTGCTTGTGTGTTAGGGGGAAATGAGACAAACCAATCTCCGTTCTGCAGTTGGGGTATGTTGGGATCTGGAGTGTTTGAGGTGTTGGCTTATCGAGTGTGTCTGGGGCAGCGAGATGCTGCAAGCACAGAGCGCTTCTCACAGTGCTTTTGTGTGTGCAGCCCCTGGGAAAACACAGGTAGGTCTGCCCAGTGCGGACGTGATGAGCTGGGAAATGCTGAGCGTGGCCCCAGGCTCGAGCTGACCTGCAGAGCTGTGTATGTTTTCCAGGCCAACCTCCCTCTGCTCCAGAGAGAGCTGCTGCACTGCGCCCGCGCTGCCAAGCAGACACCATCCCAGTACCTGGCACAGCACGAGCACATCCTCCTCAACACCACGTCCTCCCCAACTGACTCCTCAGAGCTGCTCATCGAGGTCAACGGGAACGGCAAGAGGCACAGCCCTGACAGGTGAAGGAGCCTTTGGCACTCTGTTCCCAAAGCTGTATTTTAGGACAGCAGTGAAGGTGAATTGAAACTTGAAACAGTGTTCTGGGCCAAACATGGGATCTTAGCACTCCTTACAGCTATTGGTGGGATGCTGCTGTCTGTCCATGGCTGTAGCTGCTGCTCATAGCACTGCTGACTTGGCTGCAGACCCTCTCCAGGGGCTCTCGGGTAGACCCTGCTCACAGGGACTTGTTTGGTAGCAGGTCACCCCAAGTTCCTGAGCCAGGAAGGGGCAGTTAGAGGCAGTCAGCGCAGGGAAGGACACAGTTTTGTTTTTGCTGCCTTTTATTCCAAGGCAAAGTCGTTATGTAATTATGTGGAGCACACTTCAAATGGATAGAAGCCGTGAAATCTTGGTTTGGTTGTGCTCAGGAAGATGAATCACAACACTTGGGCATTGTGATCTCCTTTGAGCAAGGCCATCCCACGAAGCTGCTCACAAGCTGATGGTGTTTGTTTCAGCTCCCTCCTCCTCCTACCCCTCCAATTTCTCCATCTTTCCCTTCCTCCTGTGCCGTGCAGCACTAACAGATCCCTGTGTCTCTTGGTGTGGTTACAGAAGGGATGACAGCAGCTTTGAGAGAGAACCACTGCCAACAGAGCCTCCAGCCAAACGTGTGTGCACCATCAGCCCCGCGCCCCGGCACAGCCCAGCACTCAGCATCCCAATGCTGAACCCTGGTGGGCAGTTCCACCCCACCCCACCGCCCCTCCAGCACTACACCCTGGAAGACATCGCCACCTCCCATCTGTACAGAGACCCCGGCAAGATGCTGGAGCACAGGGAGATCCGGGATAGGCACAGCGGGCTCGGTGAGTAGCTCTGCAGGGCTTTGTGACACAATCTAGGGTCACCCCTATTTATAATTGCACCCCTATGCAATTAGGCCTGTAAAGCACGTCTTGGAGATGTGTTTTAACATTACAGCTATACCTGGTTAGAAATCCTGCTCTGTTGTTGCTGTGGGGCTCAGTTCTCTCTGCAGCACTGAAAGCATTTGCTCCACCTGTTCACTCTTCCACTGTGGTTTGTTGCAGGTTTGAATGGAGGTTACCAGGACGAGTTGGTGGACCATCGCCTGACAGAGAGGGAGTGGGCTGATGAGTGGAAGCACCTCGATCATGTAAGGAGGTGGGAGGTGTGGGGATGCTCTGTGGGACACAGCAACCCCCTGCTCACCTGCTCCAGTTAGTGATTTCCTTCTCATTGATATGATACCTTGTCCAGGCTTTCCAAGCAGTTGGACAGGCTTCTACAAGTAGCTCAGCAGGGGTAGGGCTGATAGGAGCAACTTCCTGGTTTTTTTCTTATGCCCGTACCCAGTGGAAGCCAAAAGCAGTTTGGACCAAGTGTCTGGTGCTGGAGAGCTGCTCCTGCTGGCTGTCAGAGTAACCTGCACAGGTCTGAGTAACCTGCACAGGTCTTCCAGCAGCTGCCCAGGCCAGCACTGTGCCAACAAGCATGCAGATGTGTTGTGTGCAGTCACTATGGAGCTTATGGATTAAAAAGCCCCAACAATGCTGATGGTGGTTGAAGGCTTTTTCTCCTGTGTTTGCAGCCCATGTGGGGCATGGTTGGGTATCACAGACTTGGAGCCCGTTTTTCTGTGCTGAGCAATGCTGCTGATCCAAGCACTTCTCTGGAATGTTTCCCCTAAGGAGATGGGATTGAAATTCAGCTTTGATCAGAACCACAGAGGGGCTCAGTGCTTATTTATGCCCTAAAGCTGATGCTTCATGTGGGTGGGTATCTCCAGTGGGGAAAACTGGGAAGCCATCCTGGTGAGCAGAGGCAGCACTGACAACCTCCGTCCTTCCAGGCACTCAACTGCATCATGGAGATGGTGGAGAAGACCCGGCGCTCCATGGCCGTGCTGCGGCGCTGCCAGGAGGCCGACCGTGAGGAGCTTAACTACTGGAAGAGGAGGTGCAGCGAGGCTGAGCCACGCAAGGCAGGAGGGGAGCTGGGCACAGCCCGGCACAGCCCCGGCAGCTCTGACTCCATCGGCAGCGGTGAGTGGTGCTGAGTGTAATGAGTAAAAGGGGTTTAATCTAAAAATGGGTCTACCAATAATAGGTGTCTGGGTGTCCCCTCTATCCCAGCACTGGGCACCTCCGGGGTTGGGGCTCTCCAGGCAGCAGTGGCAGTGCCTCACCATCCTCATCGTGAGCAACGTCTTCCTTGTATCCAATTGAAATCTGCTCTCGTTTGGTGTCCAGCCGTTGCCTCTTAGTCTTGATATCCCAGGTCCTGATGAAGAGTCTTTCTGCATCGCTCTCCTAAGCTATGAGTCAAGCTCCCTCCATTCTAGATACCCCACCTCCATGCCCTGTACTGGTGTTTCTTTCCTACCTATGGTGGGCAATGATTTCTTCTTGCAGCACAGTGTCTGACTGCTGGCTCTGAAACTCTTCAGACTGATAACGAGACATTAAATAGAACATACTGGAAAGATGAGCTTGACTTCACTTAATGAAATGATGGGGTGAAAGCTGTTAGTTGCTTTGGATGATGATACACCTGTCATCATGGCAGCTCTGAGTGTTACCATACAGGTGCAAAGCTCCTCACCCCCCAGTTCAGCTGCTGGAGCTCAGTGTTGGGGTACACTCAGCATTTGGTGGCGTGTCTGTATCTCCAGTTGTACCAGGAGATGGGAATGGGTGATAGGAATGGCCAGAGGAAGCTCTGCTGTGACCTGTGCCCTGTTAACCCTCCCTGCCTCGCTCTTCTTCCAACAGATTCACTGCGGGAGTTCAGCAGCAGGTCGGGGCCAGGCTACGTCACCGAGGAGATATGGAAGAAAGCAGGTGAGCGCTGCTGGGAGCCCTGGCTGTGGCATTGCCTGGGGTGAGCCCTGCTGATGCAGTTCAGCATGGCCTTGACATGGGCTCTGCTCCCCCTGCACGGTGCCAGTGGTGCACCCAAGGCTGGGCTGCACTCTGGAGCTGTGAGAGCCAACCGTGTCCCCCAGCCCTGTGTTGAGTGGGGACACGCAGCAGCAGAGCCTGGGCAGGCTGGTGAGGCTGAACTTCCCTTCCAGAAGAAGCCGTGAACGAGGTGAAGCGCCAGGCCATGTCGGAGGTGCAGAAGGCCGTGGCAGAGGCAGAGCAGAAGGCGTTTGAGATGATCGCCTCCGAGAGGGCGCGCATGGAGCAGACCATCGCCGACGCCAAGCGCCAGGCCACCGAGGATGCTTTCCTGGTGATCAACGAGCAGGAGGAGTCCACAGAGGTACAGAGCCAGGCGGGCCCATGAGTCCCAAGCTCAGGGTCCTACCCTGAAGTGTCTGCATATCCCTTGCCTTGCTTTCTTTCCTTTTAAAAGCCCTCTGTGGTATGGGGCAGCTGCAGGGATTTCTTCAGAGAGATAAGGGTGTTGGTGGGACAGCTTTACATCCCACTCAGAAACGTGCTGCTGTGAGGTACCAATGTGTGCAGATAAGGAAGCACAGATTCAGTGAGAGGTTGGAATTGCCATTGCTTGGTGGCTGCGTTGTGCCTCTTGCTCCTCCAACCCCATAGAGTCCAGGGTAAATGTCCGTGGGACAACTGTCCCCATACTGCAGAGTGTGGGGACACCCAGTGGGGTATGGCAGCTCAGAAAGGAGCAGGTGCTTCCAGGTTTGTCACAGCAGAATGTGGGGAGTGTCAGAGCTGCTCTGAGCCCTCAGCCATTAGGTACCTCACTGCCCTTTGGTTGGGAATAAGTTCTGTTTGGTTGGGCAGCCAGTAGAGTTAGTTGTGTCCTCCCTTGGGATGCTGTGGGAAGCTCTGATCCCTGCACGTGGCAGCAGCCATGTGGACATGGGGGTGTTGTTACAGATGTGTGTGTGCTCTGGTACTTTCCCATGAGGTCATTAAGGATGAACCAATGCAGCATCCAGTAAACGGGCAGTGGGAGCGGGTGGAGTTGCTCGGGGTGAGCAGTGAGTTTTCTGTTGGTGGAGTATCCCCTGCTGTGCCTCCATCCCTTGTGCAGAGCAGCAGGAGCAGAGCGGGGCCTTGGGAGCTCATAGCATCCCTGATTGATCCTCCCTTTCAAAGCACTTTGTTTCCTTTCAGAGCTGCTGGAACTGCGGCCGCAAGGCCAGCGAGACGTGCAGCGGATGCAACATTGCACGCTATTGCGGCTCCTTCTGCCAGCACAAGGACTGGGAGCGGCACCACCGCATCTGCGGGCAGAGCCTGCACGGCCACAGCAAAGGGCTGGCACTGCCTGCGGGGCGCTCGGCCAAGGGCATGGACGGCGTGCCCAGCCCCAGCATGGAGAAGAGCTCGGCAGCCACCTCCCGCTCCTCCACACCCGCATCTGTGACAGCGATAGACACGAACGGGCTCTAAAGGGGAAATCTGGCTTCATTCGTTGTCCTGCTGGTTTTTGTTTCTTGAAGTTGGAAAGGAAAACCCACAGGAACTCGTATTGGTTGACACGTTGGACAAAGCCAGGCCAGCTCTGTTGGACTTTGCTGCCCCTCCTGCCTTGCTCGGCGCACGCACAGAGCTGCAGCCCACGCACCTGCACCACCTCAGCACCCACTGCTGCAAAGGAGCCGGGGCTGCAGTGGAGGCACAGCTCCACCCCAAGGGTGCGTTGAGTCCCTCTGTGCCGGGACAGGCAGCAGCGTTGGGTCTGACATTGGACCTTTGAATGCCTGCAGACCAAATCTAATGCCTCACAGCTGATCATTGCTGCTCTGCAGCCCAGCCCTGCGTCTCCAAGGTTTAATCTTGCTAAAACAAAGCCCCAAAGTCTCCTGGTTCTCACTGAGCAGTCAGGGTCAGCCCAGCAGGGCCTGCAGCGTGAGGGCTGCCTGTGTGTGTACATAGATCGTCTTCCATCATCCTCATGCAACTTTGGTGGCTGTGTATTGAAGTTACCCGCAGTGTAAATGAGTTCAATGCTAATAACAGGAGTAGAATTGGTATCTTTTTTAACCCCCCTACTGGTAAATGTGAACTTTGGGCAGAGTCGTGGGGTTGAGTTTTCTATTCTTCTTTTTCGCCATTTAATTCTGTAATAGGAATTTGTTACTTCATTCCTGTGCATAACTTATTTCATGTACTGTATAAAGGAACCCCCAACTGTTACAGATGTATTTAGTTTGTTCTACTCCAAAGTAGTCAATAAAATGACTCTTCATCACCTCCATTTGCCCTCCCCTCTCTGCCCCAGGCTGGTGGGGGCTGTGGCCATGCAGGGCTGGAGGGCAGGCAGCCCCTGCCCCTCTGTGCCCCACATGGGATGTGCCCTGTTCTGCTGATGGCATTTGAATAACTATAGATTGTGAATGGAGTTAAACCATTTGAATTAACAGCTCTGGGATAAGCCAGCAGGTAAAAGAGGTAGGGGAGAGGCCACGTGTGGTGCTGAGCAGTGCAGGACAGGTAAGGAGCTGTGACATCCTCCACTACCCTGCAGTGCCATGGCACAGCACCCAGCCCATGTGCCCACACTGTCTCTCACTTCACACTGCTCACACCAGCTCGGTTTCTGCTGGCTCTGCTGCATTGAATGCAGCATGAGGACACAGCCAGCGCTGTGCTGTGACAGCCAACGTGCTGTCCTGGCTCTTAGCACACAGTGCCATGCCCGACTCGCAGCATGCAGTCACACATAGACACACACAGTCTGTGCCAGCACTCCAACAGTGCCAGGTCTGTTTTATGTTCACTCAGCAGCAGCACAGAGCCATCATGAGCTGCACTCGGGTGGTGGCACCGTGGCAATGGGACCACAGTGGCATGCGGGGACCCAGTGCCACACTCACCCGCTCCGATAGGAGGAAATAAATTAATCACACTAAAAGAGCAAAAGGGTAAAACAAGGCTGGGGCCTCCAGGCAGGCAATCCTGGGGCTGCAGGAGGTGAGCAGGGAGCACAGGTGACAAAGATGAGCACAGGTAATGGCAGGGCAGGGGCTCTGCCTCCTTCTGCGTGTCACGGCATCCAGAGCAGCTGCTCAGGTCAGTTGTTGTTCATGATCCACCACGATGCTGGGGAGGGAAAAAGGATTCAGGGGATGGGGGACTGCTCAGCAATCCAGGCTGCACAGCATGATGTAGGGAGCTGCTAACTGCAGCACAGCCTCACTGAGCACCCACTCACCTGGGAAGAGCATGGTGGTCAGCAGCTCTGGGGACTCCAGCAAGCTGATGGTGGCCCTCTGGAACGTCTTGCTGTGGCTGGACTGCAGGTGGCTGTAGAGCAGTGAGGAAGGTCAGCCCATCCTGCTCCAGCTCAGGGTGGGGTCTGCTCGTGTCCCTGGGCTGCAGGGACAGGGCTGCACTGAGCAGTGCTGCTCCCACCCCACTCCAACACCTTGAGCTGAGGGCTCAGCCTCCCGCTTACTGCCATCAGTCCTGGGACATGAGGGAGCAGGACAGGTTGGTGACAGCCCCGTCACCCAAGAGAATCCCTTTCCATCCCCACCCAGTGTGCCCAGGAGTGCCTGGCCCCACACCATAAACAAGGAAAATCGCTGACCTTCTCCACGAAGCTGCATCCTGCCAGAACTCATAGAGGATGAAACAGGCCTCGTCCGTCAGCTTGCAGGCAGACACACTGCGGGGACAGGAGCAACATGAGCTCGGATCACTTGGGAACAAGGCGCACAGCTCTGCACACATGTCCCCACCTGGCTGTCAGAGCAGCAGCAGCGCTAGGGAGCAGTCACAACCCAGGGCTGCCAAGCCCACAGTGCTGCCCCTGTGTCACACTACCAGTTCTTATGAGAGAAAAGCCCATCAAGCCTAAAAAAAATACACATCATTCTCACTGGCACACATGTCAAAACAAGTTTCTTCCTTTTGTTTGCACTGAAGCCGAGTTTAGTGCTGTTGAAACTGAAGAGCTGAAAAAAAAAATGGCACTTTAAATGGGAACAGCACAAACGTTTTCCTCTGGAAGCAGCCCAATGCCTCCCCTGGGAACAGGGAGACTCTCCAGCAGCAGCCACAGTCTGCAGGGACACATTGACTGAGCTGTGCCTCCACCCAGCACAGGGCTCCATCCTCAGCTCTAAGCTCTGGTGCAGTGCTGGGGCACAGCCTTGGTCTTACACCACAGGGCAGCTTTAGAAGGTCAGGATGATTCTCACCAGCACTGCACATACTTTATATGTGAAGTAATGCTGTGACACGAGCACCATCCTGACTTCTTTCCCTTCCTCTCAATGCTGTGCTCTCTTACAGGTGTATAACAGGTTGGCATAACCCCCCCTCACCACGCTGACTGACACAGGGCTGAGGGCTGCCCTGCTCCTTCCCCCACCACACTTACTGCAGGCAGCTGCTCTGTGCCGTGGTGACCTCCATGTAGGACCTGAGTGCCTGGCGAAACTCCTCGATGCTGCCCTTGGCCACCGAGATCTGCCTCTTGGCCACCAGGATGCTCTGCAGGGGGACAGGCGGTCAGAAGCAGTGCAAACAGAGCCAAGCCATGCCCTTGCTTGCCCTCCCTCCCTCTCTGCAGCAAGGATGGGGCAATGACAGCAAGTACAGGGCAGCAGAGGAGCCAGACTGGCACCACAACGGCTGCTTCTCCCTGTGTGCTTGCTCCAGGTGAAAGGGACACCCCGGCCATGTGGCTTGGAACAAAGCTGAGAGGTTTGGGTGCTCACAAGCAGAGCACTGCCCTCCTCGGGCTGATCACAGGCACACACACACCCAGAAGCTGCACATGACTTGGGCTGCATGTGCCTTGGGTAACAAACAGCTCCAGACCAAAGCCAGTGACTGTCTCAGTGCACAGAGGTGCACACATCAGCGTTACCTCAAGAGACAAGCAACGGGACCAGCACTTACTTCATCTCTTCCTTTGCACGTTGCTTCCTCCTTCAGAGGCTCCAGGCGTGGGCTCTGCATTTCACAAAACCATTGTTAGCTGAGAATTTTGTAATAAAGCAAAATGAGCAGCCACCCACAGCACAGCCCAGTGTGAGATGAGCACCACCCCGGGGGCGTTCAGGTACCTGGAGATGTGGGGATGTGACACACACACACACACACACTTATGGGGCTCTGTGGGTCCAGACTGACTCACAAGTCAGGGTCTGATGAATTGGTGCAGCTCTGTAATTAAGCCAGGGCTGAATACACCACAGCTACTGGCACAGGGAGAGGTCCCATTGCTGCTCTGGCACTGAGGTGTGGGGCAGCCCCCAACCCCCCTCACCTTACACTCCAGTTTCTCAATGAGCTGCTGGAGCCTGGAGATCTGTGCCATCCACTGGCTGTCGGCTTCCACACAAATACCTGCAGAGGTGAAGGCAGCGAGATGTCACCACAAAAGCTTGTTGATGACTCAGAAAAACCACAGAAGCTTCTAAACCTCTGATATAAACCAAGAAACTGATTTTTGTCCTGAAATCCTCCCCACTGCTCAAGAGATACAAAATCTCACAGTGGTCTGGGTTATAATTTCAGGATGCAGCAGTCCAGATCCTGCTGCAGACTGCACTCACACCCAGTCCAGGCAGTAGCAGAGTGGGACAGACACCCTGATCCACAAACACAGCCCTGTGATGGCTGGGCTGCAGTACCTGTGGTCAGCATCCCAGAGTACGGGTCTGTTGGAGACACACAGATGTTCTTCTGTCCTCTGCGCCCACATCGCCGCCCTGACTTCAAGCCAACCAAAGCCTCTGATTTCTGTATGTCCTTTCTGAAAGAAAATGCAAAGCTGGAGTCAGTCCTTCCCAGGGCCAACTGCACACTGCAGTCACAAAGGGCAGCTCCAACAGATCCCTCCCAGAAGCAGCCTGAGTCCCAGCACCCCATGGTGATGCCAGGGCACAGTGAGCACCCAGTACCTCTCCCGTCCCGCCTGCTCCTCCATGGTGTCCACAGCACATTCGAGTGAGCCCTGCAGGGACTGCAGCTGGTGCATGGTCTCCCGCAGTAGGAAGCGGGTCAGGAACTGCTCCATCTTGGAGGAGGTCTCGTAGCTCTGCAGGGAAAGGGAGAGGGACCATCAGATGCCCACAGCTCTGCATGAGGAAGCACAGACATACCTGGAAGGGGACGGCCTTTAAATAAGCTTGAGCTGCTCTACCAAATCTCCCCTGAGCTCCACCTGAACTGCTTTCCCTTGGTGCTCCAAGCTGTTCCTGGGCCCATCCAACATCACTGCAATACGCCCACACTGTGAATTCAGGGGAGCTCAGATCTCCTGGCCCAGCTGCTCCTCTGGAAATAGGTTTTGCACACCCACAGCACCACAACAAAGCCAGCCTTCACAGATTCCCTGCCAGCACAGCAGGGCCCCACAGCTCTGCACCGGGGCCAGGCCACATCCATGGGAGGAATGAGCTAAGAAGGACTACACAGGGCTTGTACTGCAGCAGTGTTACCACAAGAGGTGATCTCTGACCATGACAATGGAGCAGCCCAGCACTAAGTATGAAGTACAGGAGGGGAAAACCAGAAAGCTGAGCTCACTCTTCCTGACTTTGGTATAAAGGTAATTTGGTGCTTCATGGAGCTGAACTCCCTCCTCTCCAGAACAGATTCCAGCGATGTGGTTGCATTACTGAGGTCAAATACTTCCAATTCCTGCTCTGTTTCTCTCCAACACAGAATAACTGAGGATTCCAAGTTCCAAAAGCTCTACATAAAAGCACTTGGATGTAACCCTTCCAGTGCTGCAGTCAGAAATGGTGCAAGGCACAGATCCCAGCACAGATCCCATCCCAGGGCCACGTCAGGCCTCTCCCCAGGGGCAGAGGGAGGCACAGAGCCAGCAGTCCCACATAGCAGAAACAAAGTCGTTAATGTAATTACCCAAACAGACACACTCATCCTGATGCTGGAAACAGCTCTGCTTGCAGCTGTCACCTCACAGCGCTGCAGTTCTATGCAGTGCCAGCTCCTGGCCTTGAAAGTGGAGAGGATGCTCATCTGCAGAGCAGGCACAGACAGCCACAGCTGCTCTCTGTCCAAGCAGACAGCTCTCACCACAGCAGCTGCACCGTGCATGGATTTTTATCCACCTCTCAAAATGAATCTCTCTTTTCTGTCAGAGTGAGAGGGTGGCAAAGAAGCAGCTGATGGTGGTGTGGCCTCAGGAAGCAGAGCCCCAGCTCTGTCCCCATGTGCTGCCTGCAGTGAGCAGCTCACATACCCTCAGCTATGCCCACTCAGAGGGGGCTGCACAAAACAGAATCCCTGGCCTCACTGTAAGGTCTGTTTTAAGGGAAGTGATTTCCCCCTGCCCAGAGCAGCAATGGGAGCTGGGTGCAAAGTGCTGAGACAGGCTTGGGTTTCCCTTCCCAGCTCGCCCCCAGCTACACAAAGCTCATAGTAGAGCTCAGGCTCCTGCCAAATGTTTCTGGAGGCTCCAATCTGCTCTACACACAGCAGCTGAGATGAGCCCACCTGGCTCTAATGTCCACCTCTCACTGTGCACCACCAACCACTCCAAGTGGAGGAAGCAGGGTCCCATACAACTGCAAGCAATTCAGATGTGCCCTTTGCAAGACAGGTTAGCTCCCTCCTATGTCTTGCTCAAACACTGCAATCCCCTGGGAGCAGACAGAGAGAAGGGTGCAAATAACCATCCCTCAGGAGCCCTGTGGAGCTCCAGCAGAAAGCAGAGTAGTCTCCAAACCTCAGGGCACACTGCAGGCACAGTGAGGAACCACCAGGCAGCACTGCATCACTAAAGCCCCTTAGGAGTTCCATGATGAAAAACGTTCCCCCTCACCCACATCAAGTGATGGGCATCTCATGTCTGGGGTCAAAGGAAGCACTTCAGCAGGCATCAAATGCTAAGTCACCCCTCTGCATCACCTTGGAAGATTTCATAGCAGGGAACTGATTGAAAACACACCTCTTTGATTCAGACGCATGGCTCACTTTAGGGAATAAAGAGAAAGGGAGAGCCCTCTTGTTGGGTATTGCAATAAGCACTTCAAACCGCACTGTCAATAGAACCTCAATAAAATACATCTCACTGAGCACACAGCAGCTTTGGCTCACAGCAAAGGCTCCTGGAAAGCAGGAAATAACTCAGTGAGCACAAGAGCTGTGGTTGCAGAGAGGTATTCAGCTCCACTGACCCAAACACAAATCCCAAAGCTGCCAAGAACTGCTGCAATTGTGCTCTGAGGGGTTTTATTTGTTTCTTATGATGGTGGTTAAACTTGGGACACAGAGTGCAATAGGTGAACATGCAGTTCCTGCCAATGGAGACATCAGAGCATCTGATTTGGATGGGTATTTGTAGTTTGGTTTGCAGCGTTTACAGGTTAGAGAAGGAGAAGATTCTAACACACAGGATCCCTGATAGAGATATCAGACTGTTTGCATCTTACTCCGACACTATTACACTGCAAATGCAAAGCTCAGCCATAGAATAAAGTGTATTTAATGCATTATAGCACAGCTTCCAGTTGTTGTACTTTAAAAATACATAATTATTATATTAAGAAACAAACAAACAAACCAAAAATCCAGTTCTTTTCTTGAACAGGTGTCATTCCTTACCATGTTCCTACCAAAGAGGAAGGATGGGAATGCATGAACCCCGGCATTTCTTTTCCTGCCAACTGAGGATGAAGCAAAACGAGCTCGTGCAGGTTTGCTGCCCACACAAACTCTATTTCCTACAGTCACTGCTGTCACAGCGACAGCGAGGACCAACCTGGCTTCCATTTCCCACGCTCCTGCAGCATTTCGCAGCAGCCCACAAGGTGACTGCTGGCACTGAGGGCACAGCCAGGAGACACAATGCATGTCTGTGCCAGGCGCCCTGCATGCAGAGGTGGGAGCCAATGCACCAAGAACACATTCAGTGGCACTGCTTCAAACCACAGCTTCCAGCACTGCTGCACCACATTCCCTCTGAGCTTTGATTTCTGTTTTTTCCTCCCTTCCTTCCCTGCAGCTCACTGCCCAGCAATGTCCGAGCAAGCCCAGCCAGTCTCCCGTGAGGCATGTTTTTGTTGTGTTTACAAAGGAAGCATCCCATGCTCTGTTTTCCATCTTGAAAAGTGGGCTGTTATTTACCTGAGGCCTCCTGCAGCTGAAGGATATAGGGATAGCAATCCTCAGGCAGCAGAAGGAAGGAGCTACAGGAGACAGATAACACTCACAACCGAGGGACACTGTGATTTCACTAGTGAAACCCAGGCCAAATTAGAGATGCTCTTCTTCCTTTAGCTGGCCCAGGCGTAACAACCAGAAAGGTCAACGCGATGCAGTTGTCATACAAGGGGTGTGATGACAGAAGGACTAATGTAATAGAAAGGTGTTATAAGGGAAGGAAAATGGACTGCTCACCTATCTAAGAGGATCTCAGCTCACAGGAATAACTCCAGAAAGAGATCCTTCCCCAGTGCTGTCAGCCCCTCAATGAGGTCTAAGAGAGGTGCAGCCAGGCTCCAGCTCTTCCAGTCTCACAGCTGAATTGCCTTCACCTGTGCTCCCAGGGCTGACCGGGTCCTTTCCCTGGTGCTCAATCAATGGTTCAGGCCAGAACTCAACAGTTATCATACATCCAGGTATCACTGCCTTCCATGAGCATCACATGAAGCTCTCTTACACAAAGCCTGGAGAAAACCAGGCAGGCATTGAAAATCCTTCACCGAGGTGACCCCACAGCCCTGCTCCGGAGGCAGGGTTTCATAATGAGGACCACTTCAACAGAATGGGACCTCTCAGTCTGCTCAGCACCCAACACTGCTGTATCTCCAGCAGAACCTACAGGAGGAAGTTTCACTCAGCTCAGGGATGTTCCTCTGACAAACTGGAACTCTCAGTTCTCAGCCACCGGGGCACTAGGGATGATTGAGACAACAGAAACCAACAGGCAGACATCATATGGGAAACATCCACCTTCTGCCCACTGCCCTGGCTCAGACAGGTGTGAGTTCTGGCTAAAATCTTCCCACTCAACCCTAACAAACCCATTACTCCGGGAATAGCTCATCTGGAAATACAAACATAGGAAGGCATTCAGGTCACAGCAGGTTAAGAAAGCAGTGTTTATCACCTCTACTAGCCTCTAGCAGTGGTACATTTCCCACAGCTCCAACATGAACCCTGGTTCACCCAGGGCAAGGTACAGAGCAGCACATGCACACAGGCACAGCCACACACCTTGACCAGGTGCTGCACAACCAGCACGCCCTGCCCTCCTCCCAGCTCTGATCAGAGCCATCACAGGTGCAAAAACAAACCCACACAAACCTGTTTTAACAGCAGAAACCTGCTTCCCTTTTCCAGGGAAAAGCTGTGACACCAGAAACCCCCACTAAGCTCCATTCCAACCTGCACGAGACTATTATCTATTATCTATTTCTTAGAGGCTGCATCCAAGGTCTTAGAATTTAAACAACAAAGCCAGCACAGGTTGCTTTCTATTTCTTCAAGCTCAGTGAAAAAGGGCAAGAGATAAGGAAAATGAGAAGTTAATTTAAGAAAATGAGTCGTTCAAGGTGTGTGCTGAAGAGGGCTGCAGAGCAATGTGTAATTATAATGGAGCTCGCTGGGATATTTACACCAGAAACTATTAAATGAATGAATACCTCTTGCCGATGCTGTGAAGCAGACAGTAATTGTGCTGTACTTGGAAGAAATATGTGAATATACAATGAATTCCTTATTAAAATAAATAAGAAGTCAAACAAAGCACAGCTCTCTCCAGATGAATCATTCTCTCCCTCTGGATTTGCATTTAATAAGATTGTATGGGGAGGCACTACTGAGGCTGGATCTGGCCAGAGGAAAGCACAGAGGTCAAGATCATGAGTGAGTTTATAGAGACACAAACACCCCAGAGAGCTGCTCAGGGGAACTAGCAGCAGGACTCCTTGCTTCTCTGACCAGTAGGGAACTGACTCTTTTTCCCTACTCAGCTTCCTGGCAATGGCCCCAGGTACAAAGCTAAACCATTTCTTACTCCTCAGATGCAGACAAGATGCTGATACCCAGAGGGGTCCCTTCCAGCATTTGCTACTACTCTCTTGCAGCTGTGTGCTGCAGACCCCTGCCCTACAACATGCAGGCAGGAAGGCAGACAAAGCAGGACACTGCTTGGCCTCATTAACAGACTCAGATCTGCTTCCCCTTAGTATAAGCTGCAGGAAGAGGGAAGGCATTCACAGCAGGGGTAAACTCAGCTGGGAGTCGATGGATTTCACCATTCTTTTCCTTCTGAACATTCAGTAATGCAGCCCTTTCCCTACAGCAACTCCTGTCCCCTCTCCATGAGCAGAAACTCATATCTACTGAAACTCAAGCTTGAGCTGCCTGGCACAGGGTCCACCCTTAAGTAACCCATCCACATCAAAACTCTTTGCAGCAGGTGACCTGTAAAACCTGGAAGTATTGTACCTGCAGCCTCTGAAACCCAAGTTTAATGCTGAACAAGGAGATGAGAACAGCGCTTCTGTTACCCACCCTCCTGCCTCATCCTTACCAGCTTGGTTTTGTCCATGGCTGCCAGGACAGCGGAGTTGAGCGTTTCCAGTGCAGAAAGCACATTCCTGTACTCTCCAAGATACGCTGAGAAGTAATCTGAAGTGGGACAGAAGACACAGTGAGTTCTCAAAACATTTCCTTCCTTACCTCCCCTAAGCCATCTGCTTCCAGCGCTGCATGGGGCATCCCCATACCCACCCAGCAGTCACACCTCCTGTCTGGCACCACATGGACAGCCCATTTCTGCCCCAGGGACAACTGTCCCATCCCTGGAGGAAAGCTCAGATACCCTCTATCACCCTCCCTTGGCCAGCTGGGACCCATACACAGGGACTCATCAGTGCCACCCAGCCTGCCCAGCCCAGACGCACAAACCCCCTGCAGATCTCAAGAGATGAAGCCCCTCTGGAACAGAAGATCAGCCTACTTACCACACAGCTTCTCTGTGTCCACGTTGCTGCAAGAAAAACAGTTTTGTTAGATGGCGAGGCTGGTTTGGGAGAAACAGTTGCGGTGAGTGGAGTCTTGAAGGCTTGTCTGGAGCCCCCAGAGAATTTTCTGTTCCTCCAATGCATTTTAAAGGCTATATTAGAAAGACAAAAAGCCACACAAGCTCAGGAGCTGTGCTCAGCACCTGCACCAGCAGGAAGGTATGAAGAGCATCACCTCTTCTTAGGTCCTTCCCATGTGACACCAGTCCCCCTCCTGTCCTCTCTGCCCCACACATGCCCTTGGAACAGCTCCTGTAAGGCTGACAGACACAAGTTACCTGCAGACAGCAAACAGATGATAAAGGAAAAGAAAAACAAAAGAGAGACCAAAAAGCTTGTTAGTTCCCTGTACCTTCCTGACACCAGATGCCAGACAAGGCAGGAGTCCTGTGGGAAAGCCATCACATGCCCAGGTAGGCAGGGACATGGTCCTACTACTGCAAACAGGATTGTGGCAAAACAGCCCCAAGCCTTAAACCCAGAGCTGTCACCCTACAAATGCAGCTCTGCACACCCAGCCCCTGCCCTCTGGTCACGGCACTCTCAAGCACTGCAAAAACAAAGGGCCAACTTCCCTCCTCCTGCTTATAGAGGCACTGCTGGGGTAGAGAGGAAGGAGGACACATCCAAAAATACCCAGCAGTTTTGGGGACAGAATGTTGGACACCGCCTAGAACTGGCAGATACACTGAGGCAGCCAAAGCTGCAGAGCAGCCCTGCTTGTGATGCCTCACATCACCTGCACAGCTCCCAGGGAAAAAGGCCCCAGGATGTCATCTATTCAAACCAGCCTCCTTGTGCAATTCTGCTGTCTCAAAATTCCCCGAGTGTCTGCAACCTTTTCACACCTGATTGGAAAAGTGGAAGACGGTATTAAAAAAAAAAAAAAGATTTTTAAATGCTTAAGTGCTGTCACGTGTGATGGAACTGATGATACCTGGAGCTTGCTGGGCTCCCAGCACAGAAGTGTCTGCAGCATTGCTGCTGGTTTCTGCATCTCTCTTTCTGCCAAGATTCTATGATCTAGTGCTTCCAATTATGAAAATACACAAACCCCAGTGGGAATGGCAGTATCCAAACCCCTCATTTTTGAGCTGACAGATGTCAATTTGATGTTTCCCCAATTCACGTGGGAAACATGGCACCTTGTCAGCTCTCCTGCTGTAAGCAGATCAATCCACCCGGACCAGCAATGCCTGCAAAGCTCAGCAGACTGCAGCACGTCACTGTTTCACAGCCAAGAACACAAGGACAGCCCCATGCAGAGAGCAGGCTGCAGGCTCTGGTGTGGGGCAGCTGGTTGGCAGAGTCCCATGACCCTGACTGCCCATGACCTGAGAACCTGCACAGCCCCAGAAGACAGAGACAGGCAGGGGAACACTGGGATGGGTGGCAGGTGAGTGTGCCAGGAAGGATGGATTCAGGAGGATGCTCCTGCACTTGGGGTTTGCTGGAGAACCCAATTCCAGGGCGCAGAAACACTGGGAGGGCAAGTACTGGGGTAATGAAATGGAAATTGCATAACCAAACCAAACTCAAACCTCTCTGGGAGTAAGAAGCCCCTGACAGTGGGACTGCAGCTCCTGCACTTAGTTACCTGCATCAGCTATCACTTAGGCAGTGGAGGCAGTACTGGGATGTGATTTGGTTCATCCACATTACACCACTGCAGGAGCTGATTAAGGCAGAGCTCCGGACCACAGTCCAGGCACTGCAGATAGTTTTTAAAGTTGATAAAAATAGTGCTTCCCCTGAGATACAACACAGATAATCAACAGAACCAACGGCCCTTCACCTGCCAACTCCTCTATGTCAAGCTTTACTGATCCCACCTCTGAGAAGCTCCGTGCATCCCTCCACAGCTCTGCCAAGCTGACTGGGGTTTGAAACACAAATTTAAACTGCAAAAATATCTTGCTCCTTCCTATTTTTTCTACAAGTTTCTGAAAGCTGCCTGGAACCTGCAGAGCTGCAGGAAGCTCCTTGCTGCTGCACTGACACAGAGCTTGGGCACTGCAGCATCCACGGCACAGCTTGTGTAACCTGTGCCCCAGAGGAATAACTGCAGCCGCTGGTTCCCATCCAAGAGATGGGTAACACAAAAGAGATGTGGACCTGAGTTAGAAAAACCAAGTGGACAAACTCTGTATGGCCATCGCTCCCCAGGTCCTGCACCTGCACTGTCCCTGCCTTGTAGAAGTGTAAAATCACACTTGGTTCTTCCCATGTCAGCACTGAAACACCAGCTGCCAGGACACAGCACTGCATGGTGAGAATAGACAGAGTGCAATAAGAGAAGGGTTAAAAAAGAGATAGAGTGCAGTACCAATTGCTCTTCCCTTTGCTCCTCCCTCTGACACCCCCTCTTATCATTGCAGGACAGGCATTCTCTGTCTAAGAAGCACTTATTCTGAGGCTCTCCATATTTTCACATAGCTGTATTTTGACTACGTCCAAACCTCTGATTAACGGTAATTAAGCTCGAACTGATGATGGAGGATCTTATCATCATCATGTTTTCAGGGTTTTGTCAGGATGAGCCTGGAACTGATGCAAGAAAACATCAATCAGCTTCAGCAAAGCAGATGGGAATTTTGTTGGTTTTTTCTTTCTCTTTTTTTTTCACCATTTAATGTTCACATTGGAAACCTCTGCTGTGATAACAGATCTGGCTCCAAACCCTTACGCTGCGCTCTTTGGAGCTGCAGTTACTCTCCAGAGTTGAAAGACTGGCTGATGCTGTGACACTGAGCATCAGAGCAAAGACAGGAGGCAATGTGACACAACCGGTTCTCTCAGCACCAGAGGCATGAAGGAATTTCCCCAGAGATCTTAAGAAATATAAGGTCAGCAGACCTTCAGAGATCCCAAACCCTTCACTCGTGGCTCAAGATCAGAACTCCCAACAGACTGCATCCAAGCTCCCGTCAGCCTGATTTGACAGCTACCTCCCACACAAAGGAGAATGTGCCAGATCTCTTTTTTCCCCTGTTAGATTTTCCCAACTGATGCAGAACAGAAAGGTACCTGAGGTCTTCCTGACGCTTTCTGGGGCACACTGCATCAGTCCATACACAGAGCAGTGAGTTCACAGCACACACACACACACATCCAGGATGGGATCCCTCCATCCAACTCAGCAAACACACACTGGGTTACCCCTCAACCATTATTCCACTGTAAGGAAAAGAGTTAATCACAGCCTGAACTTCTGATTAACCACCTGAGGCAAGTGACAGATCAGCTGCAATAGCACAGGTGAAGGTAATTCAGCTGTGCTCCCAGAAGGGGTGGAGCTTGGCTCCACCTCTCCTAGATCCCATTTAAGGGCTGACCACCACTAAGGCAGCATCTCTTTCTGGGGACTGTTCTTGTGTGGAGTTTCTATAGTGAGTATGAACATTGGTGAGCATCTCAACTGTGAGCCTCAGTGTTGGTGAGTCTTTCCTATATAACCTCCGGCTATCTGTCTACTTTACCTTTGTATAATTACAACTGTATGTTTGGTGAGCCAGCCAGGAGATGTGACCATAATATCCTTCTTATGGATTTTGTACAAATGGGTCAAGGGGGAGAACATTATCCCCTCTGAAAAAATAATCCCAGGATTTATGGGTTCCCTCTAATATTAAATCACTGCTATAATTGAATGATGGGGTCCATTGTGTTGTGGGAGATTTTTCCCCATTCCACTTGGTGAAATATTTTGAAGGTTTAAATAATGGCTTCTTGATTACAAAGGAAAGACATTAGCTGCTTCTACAACGTCATGGCCACTATTAATTGTTTTAAGTCAGGCAGAAATTAGATCAAATGCATTAGAAAGTGAAAATCAATTATTAAAAGACTGTATTGGAAAACCGGAACAAGAGTTCAGTATATTAATGGGGAAAAAGGCCTTCATTACGTTCCCCTATCCCTCAGATCTGTAATGTTTTGATAGATGATAACCAGATACCTGAAACAACAGATCTGGTTAAACAAGAAGATGAAAGCATTAAGGTAGACTTAGAAGATCCTCTTAGGATGGATCTGTTACATCTCCGTCCTATTATAACACAAAAAAAGTTTAAGATAGACCAGCGGGGTGCCCCTGATCAATGGCCCCCTGCTGAAACACACTTTCATGTCATGGCCTGACCATACATGGCTGCAGTGTTAATGGATTTGGTATAGTTCAACAAAGACCCAAGGAAAGTGTACCAACCTGGCTGCTATGCCTGTGGGACTCACTACTACAGTCACTGGACCTGAAGTTTCTAAACTGGCCACTGTGACCATTCATCCTGTCCGTAGGCAGAGATTATATGGGGGGGACCCAATTTCCAGAAGACAACAACTCTAAAATTGGGGGTTGCAAGTCTCCCACCTCAGGAATATAAGGTATCTATTGCCCCAGTCCAGGAATATATGCAGAAGATGCAAGGTCCGGGCTTATTTGTGAGATTCCTGGGGGTAGTTTGGTCTGGGAAAACCAAAGTACTACCCAGTGCTGTAATAGATAAGGTCCAGGCATCTCCAGCCCCTATGACACCAAAGCAGCTGCAAGAACCCGGTCTCAGATTTGGCACAGAGCAGAGGAAAGATAATAGTATGATCAAAAAACAGTTATTGGCTGCCTATTTGGAACTGCAAGCAGTAGAACCAATAACTCAAATGGTAGAGGTCTTAGTTAAAACCATTCTGCTGATCCAGAGGTGGGTAAGAAATCTGACCCACCTTCCTAAGGCAGAGGTGGCCCAAGCACAAACATTGGCATGATGGGTCACCTATCTCAGACAGAGAAGTAGTCTGTCTTCATCACCCTTAAAAGAAGAGTTACAGAAAATCCTAGGCCCAGTGATGTATCATAGTGATGCACCAAGAGAAATGTTGGTCGCTCTACCAGAGAAGAGTCCTGTTCAGGAAGGAAAATATCCTGTTACTGAAGAGGTGTGGTGCACAAATGGATCCAGCAAAGGCAAACCAAGCAAGCGGAGAGCAATAACATATCATCCCTCTACTGAGATGATCTGGTTTGATGAAGGGGATGGACAGAGCAAAAACTATGACATGCTGGACAAAAGATAATGTGGGCAGCTGCTAAAGCATGGAGGCTGCCTATACAACTATCTGACATCACCCAGGCATGTCAAGATTGCGATGCTTGCTCAAAGATGAGACTGAAATTGTTACCCAAAACAACAGCCCATGTTGCTAAAGGATACAGTCCTCTCCAGTGATGGCAGGTTGATTACACTGGGCCTCTCCCTCAGTCTGAGGGGGCGAGATGTGCTCTGATCTGTGTTGGTACTGTGAGTGGGCTACTGCAGGCCTATCCAGTACCAAAGGCAAATCAGGCATATACAATTAAGGCACTCACTGAACTGATGTCTGCCTATAGGGCACCTCAAGCGATCAAGAGTGACCAAGGGACTCCTTTTACTGGCGCAACAATACAGCGCTGGGCAGAAGAGAACAACATTAAATGGCAGTTCTACCTGCCATATAATCCAGCTGGGGTGTAGGCCTCGGTGAATGTTATAATGGTATTCTCAAGGCTGCCCTGAAGACAGGCTCCCAGTTCCTGCAGGGGTGGACAAAGAGACTATATGAAACCCTGTGGGACCTGAATGAAAAACCTTGAGGTGGCAGGCCCAGTGCCCTAAAAATGCTACAAACAATATGGATAATCCCCACTTAGGATCCAAATTATGGGCACTGATAATCAGGTAAGACCCCAGATTGGTAATGAAAATAACCTTCTGCTCCCTGCCCCTGAGAATTTAGAACCAGGATTCCATATGATAAAGTGGTCCTAGAAGGTGCAGGTAGGACCCAAGTGGTGTAACCTCCTGGCACCTTCAGGGAGATTGTTGGAGGTGGGAGGCTCAGTAGCCCCCTTGGTCATAGGTACATGGACAGTGACATTGTGGTCAACACTCCAATCTTTATTGCCAAAGAGATGTCCATCATGTCCCTATGGCAGATCAAGATGCCTCCTTTGGTACCAGATATACTTATGCAGCCACAGATATCTGGCCAAAGGCGACTGGGGCATGCTCTGGTACAAGCTGAAGTGTTGACCCGGGATAGAAATAGAGCCTGTATCCTACCCTGGAGGGCAGACCTTCCCCTCCTGGTACCTTTGAAACATCTGTATTGCTCCCACTGAGTCTCAGAGCTTCCAGAATCACCAGAAGGAATGGGATACTTGATAATGACTCACATGGGACTGACAGAACACAAGTAGACATGCACCTCATGATTGTTTGCCTCCAGCAACGTCAATCAAGCACTGGCCCATGGAAGACCGTGAACTTCCATCAACCATCGCTTGAATTATGTCAAAGTATATTGCAACGGGAAATTGTATAAGCGTCACATTGGATCTCTGTAATAAGGAAAAGCTCGCCTAATCATTGGTTCTTGCAGTGAAGGGGTGGAGTGTATGGGAAACTTAATCACAGCCTGAACATCTGAGGCAAGTGATGGATCAGCTGCAGAAGCACAGGTGAAGGTAATTCAGCTTTGCTCCCAGAAGGGGTGGAACTTGATTCCAACTGTCCTAGATCCCATTTAAGGGCTGACTACCACTAAGGCAGCATCTCTTTCTGGAGATTGCTCCTGTGTGGAGCTCCTACAGTGAGCCTGAACACTGGTGAGCATCTCAACCGTAAACCTCAACACTGGTGAGTCTTTCTATGTAACCTCTGACTATCCATCTACTTTACCTTTGTATAAGTACAATTGCACATCCACCCACTCAGAACTGAGCTGAACCTTACAGAGGCAGCTATATCAAACATCAGCAGCATCCTGCCTGAGCACCAGGTGACACCGGAGGTGGAGCACAAGCAGACAGGAAGGATGGAGAGGAGGGGAGGAAAGGAGAGTGTGATGCTGTGGGCTTTCTGGAAGGAGAACAAATAATGCATGAGACCTCTAAAATATTAATCTTCCCAGATGTCAGCTTTGTGAGCCAGGGGAGCAGATGCAGGCTGGCAATGATGAAAGAGAGTCAGTATGTGTCTGGGCAGCACTCCATTACCCAGACACAGATAATGTCTGGGTATAAAAAAATCTCCATTGCTGTGTTTCCGTGGGTCAGGCTGTCACTGACAATGAAACAATCTTTTCAACACAGACCTGATGAACACAGCACCCTCGTGACCAAATCCACCCACTGGATTAAGAGTGAAACTTTCCCACTGTCAGAAAAGCTACACAACATGACAGGAGAAAGCCAGGTGTGCCTGCAGAGCTGACTGTGCTTATGCTGAACTCATGTGCAAGAAGCACATCAGCAGTAGGTTGACCTCTGTAGGCCCCCACTCACCTTTGATTTCAGACACAAGCTGATGGTGCTGAGCATATCTCCAAACATGCTCTGCTCAGTATAAAAGCTTATATTTCCACCATTAAGCTCAAAGCAATCACAGTATCTGCAGGAAGAAAGCTTTGCTGACAGCCTCACAATACCTCTCATGATAACCTGTGGAATATCACACAAAGTTGGCAGATATCAAGACTCAAAAAAGCTGGAGAAAGAAGCATTATGCTACACAGCTCAACTGTGGAACTGGCTTTCAGCCTGCGCGGCTGAAGCTGAAAGTAAGTCTAAGTGGCTTCAAAACAAAGTTAACCTTGTGGAGGACTATAGGAGCTGGTGATGTTGTCAAGAAGGTCCTAAACTAGTGATTGCTAGAAGGGTAAAGGTGCTTCCTATATAGTCTCATTAAGCTACTTCTGTCAACACCAGTGGCAGAAAGATACTGACAGAGACAGAGCCCTGGTCTGGTCTAGTCTGGCTCTTCTCCAGCAGGCAGCAGGGCTACAAGCACAGCCCTTATGAGGCACCAGAAGTTCCATGAAGAGGGAATCTCTCTGAACGCTCCAAGAACAACTGGCAGAAAGCCTGACTCCAGATGCAGAGCCATGGGAAGCTTTCCTTGGTCCAGCACACTAAATATTAACTGGTTTCTCCATCACCTGCACTGTGCAGCAGCTAAGTAGGTCTGTGTAGAGCCCAGTGCATATTTATCAGTTCCATTTTATGCAAACAGAGAGCAAACCCTGTTACAGCTCTGAACTGAAGTCTCTGGCAAGGTCAATGAAGTGATAAACTATCTAATGCATCCTGCCCTGGACAGGGTTTCTGTGTCACTTGTGTGACAGCAAACACCACGGTTCACTGCCAGGCCAAATCCAGCCTGGTACGACACCAAGTGAAAGCTGACACTGACTCATGGAAGGCTGTACACAAAGCCAACAACAGTGGAGCTGGCCCCAGGGAGAGGCCTCATCCCAGAGGAGGTGGCAGTCTCTGGTAATTTCTCCCTAGGGACGAGGCTGCCTGGAAAGCCCTCAGCGCAGCAGGCACAGATCTCCAGGCCAGGATCAGAGCACTCTGACAAATACATTGTTTGGGATAGGTTGCCTCCTATCAGGCAGTTAGATGAGCACCAGGCTCCTGCTCCTGGAGATGCCACCTGCTCCTTCACCAGCTAATGATCAGGTTGGAGAGATTAAGCACAGCTCCCTAACTGCCACAGTCTCAAACCCATCCCTCTCCCACCTGCTCATTGTCCCAGAACTAACCCTGCGCATGTACGCATGGCTCACATCCCAAGCAGGGACAGAAAGACTGTTCCTGAAACATCCTCAGGGCTGGGCCTTCCCATCTTCCCATGGAGAACTGAGGGCACCCTTGAAGGACGAGGGGCCTCCTTGTGCTTCCCTGAAGGCAGCAAATGTAAAAATTTGGAAACTAACATTGTCTGCAAGGCCCCTTCTGGTCTTCATGGCAGAAAGAGATCAAACACACAACGGTCATGCCCTGCTAATAGATGTCACCAGCTCAGTGCTGCAAACACCATGTTGTCATAGCTACCACGCCGTCTTTACAGGTGACAATTTCCAGAGAGCACCACAGCAGCCAGGGCCACATATGACCCTCAGAGCAGGCATGCTGCCCTGGGGCATGGGGCCAGCAGAACCAGAGGGGCAACAGGCAGTTTGGAGGGGTCCAGCACAGCATCCTGCCTCTTCCATAGGCAAAAGGGCTGAGGCTTGGTGGAGCTGCTGCCCAGGGACAACTGGAAACCCATCTTGAAAGCAATGATAAAACAGGAGATCATTGCTGGTCAGATAAAGCCCTCTGTTTTGCTGCAATCTGTTTTACAGTGGTGCTGCATTGGTGATGACTCCAACAGCACCCCAAACTGAGGCTCAGTGGAAGGAGCACAGAAAGGCAACCGCTCCTTGCTACATCCCTGGGTTCCCAAAGAGAATAAGGAGGCACCTGCAGGTCACCACCTGCTGTCCTCACCCAGGGAGACAGCCTGACTGTACACACAGCAGCAAGCAGTCACTGGAGGAAGATATACCCTCCAGCCCTCACACAAATGGTACAACACCTCCTCAGCGGCTGTCCAGACTGACATGTATCACAGAAAGAGGCACAGGGGGCTGCAGAGGCACCAGCCCACTTCTTTGCCCCATCACTACATCAAGAGCATCACTTAACCCACCGACCCAATGCAAACACTCCACTCACCCAACTCAGGGCGGATGGCTCAGGGACTTGCAAGCAGGGGCTGCTCATTATTTGCAGTCAGCGGCACAACAAACCCAGCAAAGCCCAGCTGATTTCCCAAGGTAGCCCCAACCTACAGGAACCCAGAGTTAAGTGCTGACCTAAATTCACAGTTACTCTGACACTCATAAGGCCCATTTCTGGTGGAAAGTTCTTACATAAGTGAAAACCAACTCCCTGTGTCAGCAGTCACAGAGATGACTGTTCATCGTCCTCACATCACCACATGCTCCTCCTGCAGATACACAACCTGCTCCGCAGAGCTGTGTATTTCTGGAAGACATTTTTCAAACCAACATAATGTGATTTTAAATGGATGCTTGCTCGTATGGCACTAAAGTAAATCTGATAGTGCCTGTTCTCAGAAAATCTGGTTTCTCTCATCACCAGGACTCATCGTCGGTGTTTAATGGATTTTAACATCTGCGTGTCACAAGAGTTAGGTTTATCTCACCCTGACTATTTATTGCACCCGCCTCCAAATGTCCTCCATCTACAGCCAAGCAGTTTCATATCCTCCTTCATCTCCTCTCCTCTGCACCACCGTGGTACTTACTCTGAATGACGCCTGTCAATGCCACTGAACAACTCCCACAGCTCCTCCGAGCTGAGGATTCCATCAGCAAAATAGTTCTTGAACTCGTCAAATGACAGTTTCCCATCATCTGCATTTAAACAAAAGGGAAGAATAATTATATAGCTGCAGGAAGGAGCATACAAGCCCCAGCAATCCTCTCAGCAGCCTCTTTACAGAAGCGTGGGATAGATGGGCGTGTTGTGCATGATAATTAGAGTGGAGATCTCATTGAAAGCACATCCCACCAGCCAGAGCAACCCCATCAGATACCTAGAAGGGTTGGAAAGCAGGACAAGTGCTCCTAGGTGGGAATTTCAGCTACCCTGATCCTTCCAAAAGACCTTTTGTAATGTTTTCAGAAATGTATTGAAACGACACTTAAATAAGTTTCCAGGCCGGCTTTCCATTCAGTTCTCCCCAGTGCAGAGCCTATTATAAGTGTCACAATGAGGATGATATCAGCTTTTTATGGAAATAAAATCTTTTCTTCGACTCATGAGCTCTCTCTTTCCCATCTGAAGAGAACTGGGGCTCCTGAGCTGCATTTTGATCTGCAACAAAGGTAGCTTCTGGAACCTGCAATCTCAAAAGAGAAGAGCCAAGGTGGGAGGAAGGCTTGGAGAAACAACTCATGGTATTGAACTTCTTGGTTTAAGGGTGCCAAATATAACTCCAGCCTAACACCGAGACATGGGGTTGAACAGTAGAGTCACCCAAACAGAGGGCAGAGTCAGTGCTGCAAGGGATAGCGAAAAAGTCTGATGGATCCTGGCCAGCCCTGCTCTGTCTCTCATTGCACTGCCAATGAGCAGTAGTGATGCAGGTGGTGACATATCAGCTGAGTGAGAGCCCAGCACCCACAGCCTCTGTGCTGGGTGACACACAGGCCATGCTGAGTGTGGGAAAACTGCTTTCCCAACCCCTGACCACTGCCTTTGCCTCCAGGCAAAGCAGAAAATCTCTCTTCCAGGTAGTGAGCTGCCTATACTTGTGTCCTTCAGTCTTCCAGCAAACCTCTCAGTGATGAAGGGCTACAGCTTTACCCAGGGCTGAGAGGGGGAGGAGGCAGCAGAACAAAGCACTCACCGTTCTTGTCCGCTCGCCGGAAAATCTGAAAGGGAAAACAAGACAAGGTTGAGAGCGGTGGCAGGGAAAGCAGCGAGCACAGCAGCTGCCAGCCCTCCCCAGCCACCACAGTGGAACCTCCGGCCCTGCAGGAGCTGTGGGGCAGCCCACGCTACCGGGGCTCGGAAGGACAACGTGCACAGACTGCTTGGTGGGAAATCTCCCTTTGCAAATGCTTAAAACCATTTCTCTCCACTGCACAAAGCTCTCAGCACAACCGCTGATGCCCGAGCAAGCACTAGAACAGAGCATCTTTTAGAGAACGCAGAGGGAGACAAGGTAGAAAAGGCATTACTGCTGCTTTGCTACAGCCTTGTGATGGAAAGTGTTGAATTTTTCAAAGCCCTTAAATGAAAGAACATTAAGCAAAAAAACACTCCATAATGTGAGCGCTTTGCACGTCATCACCAACATTTCAACCATCTGCAGCTCTCACCCTGCACGTTGTAACAGCCCTTCACAATTCTTCTGTATAGGACACCCGGACACGTGAACCCCCGCAATGTAACTAATAATTAATTCATTCAGCTGTAACTAATTGCATCCCAGAGCACAGTTTGAGCACTGCTCTGGTTAAACATCTTGACTCGAACCACAGGGACCAGGAGAAAGCCAGGTTTTCTCATTGCTTCCCCTCTCCCTTTGCACCAACAACTGCCTGAAGGTCTCGGGCTGATTCTGTGGGGGAACAGCACAGTTTCACAATTGCTGAAGGCTGAGAACATCCTGCCAGACAGAACGGTACAGGCTTTTGGCCAGCACATCCTGGCAGAGCTGACAACAGCAAGCTGCGGCTGACAGAACTTTCCTCTTTTTAACCACCTCTATCAGGTCTGAAGAAAGATCAGGGATGAAAAAGGGCAGGGCAAAGGGAAAGCAGACTTTGTTATGCTCTTTTTCAAGCACCTGTATAATAGAAGCCGCTGATAAACCAGCCCTGGAGCAGCTCTGCTCCTCACTGCTGAAAGATACATCTCTGAAAGCTGCCCTTGCAACCCCAGCTGTCTCTGCTGTGTTCTGCTACACAGCCCATAGACAGCCCTGCATGCACAGCCACAGAGATGTTCCTGAAATGTGCTTAGACAAAAAGACAGATGAAAGAGCTTCCTGAAGAAATCTCACTCTTGAAGCCAGTCCCTACAGGGAGCAGCATGGTCCATCCCCATGGCCCAGACCAGCAGCAGGGACACCTCACAGGAGGATGCACTTCTGAGCAAAACCAGCTCTGCTTGCAGCACTGCCCTGAGCTGCCCAGCATTAGGTAACGCTGCCCACAAGATGCCATTCCTGGTTGCTTTCCTCACATGAATATAGGGCAGTGCACTCTGAATGCCCATTACGACTCTCAGGATGGACTTCAAAGCTTTCTTGCTACCAACTAAGTACAGAAAGTAGCAGTTTGCAAACTCTGGGGATTTCTCTGGGTTTTAAAGCAAAACTTTCTTCAAGAAAAAGGGTCTGCTTGTGCATCTGCTTTCACTTGGGCTTTCAGGGCTACACCTTCTTCCATCACTGAGGCCAGCTTGCTCATCCCACCTGCACCCCAAAACATTGCCAGAGTCACCCAAGCATTACTGAAATCAGAATCAAGGGAGGCCAAACATTTCCCTCTCTGAGGCTGGCCTGGCTCACTGTGGTCTGCCTGCAGGCTAGGAGGGAGGGCAGAGCTCTGGGGGGATGCCACAGGGCTGGGAAGGCTGCGGGTCCTTAACCTGGGGTGTTTGTCCTGGATTCATTGCAAATCATAGCAAGGAGATGCTTTTCACTCACATACAGAAGCCTCCACTCCATCATCACGTTAGAAAAGCCCTGCCTGTATATGCAGCACAACTGTCTGAAGATCATCTTAGCGAGGAAATGGAGCTGCAAGAGCCCTGCAAAGGAAAGGCAACATCCTCTGAGGTCGTGTGATGCTGGGGATAGTGAGGTTCCTCATCCCACCTGTCCTCAGCCTGGGAATGGAAACAGGTCTGGGTTGGCAACTGGAGAGCCCTACCTCCATCCTCACATGCATTCAGGTTGCTGGGCAGTTCCAGAAACACAGAGACACAGCCTCAAGCCTGAGAGAGACATGTCCCTTCACCCAGGCTTCAGCCCAAGGGGCCACAGCCCTGATCAGTGCCTGCAGCGACAGAACAATGAAGAAAGACTTGAGCCTACTTTTACTTTGGGATTAAGCCCCATGAGCCCTGGAAAAGGACATTACAGAGCTCCTCCTGTTCACAGGGCTAGAAGCAACCTCTGCTCCCAGCCACTCAGCAGGGGACTCTCTGCTTTCTGGTGCCCAGCATCTCTGCAGCCTTGGGGAATAAAGCAGGCTCACATCCTTCCAGCACTTACAGGTACCCACAGCAGAGGAGACGGCAATACCGGGGGCAATGCTCAGGCTTTGTGCTGTGCTCACATATTCCCATTGCTGCAGGTCTCACTGCAGTGAGACTGGGAGCCTGCCTGGCTGTGGGAGGAGGGAAGCACACAGCTGGGCTCCATGAACCCAGCCGGGAGCTGGCACAGGAGGCATTCAAACCATTCGGAGCACAGCAAGCCGGAGGGAAGCCGAGAGAGCCGGGGAAGCGGCTGTTGTGCCACGAGAGCTGCCGGTAGCGCTGTTAACACTCCACATTTTAATCGTCTTAATGACACTCCGAGGGATAGAGCTGGGACAAAGCGACTGCCCAGAGGAGCTGAGCTGTCACCGCCACAGCCCGCGTTCCCTCAGCCCAGTCATTAGCGCGGTTAGTGATGCCGGATGGAGCCCACTGAGCTCACCCAGGGCCGCAGCTCACCCGGCTCCGGCCCCACAGGCCCAAGGTCCCCGGCTCCCCCCTCACCCCCCACCCCTCACACCCCCCGCCGCCCCCAGCTCCAGGCCCCGCGCATCACTCACGTCGTGGAAGATGGGCAGCGGTTCTCGGCGGGGCTCGGGGCCGGGTTTGGCCGGCAGCAGGCACACGGCCAGCAGCTCGGCACACGCCATCATGGCCGGCTGCCTGCCCGGTGCGGGGCCCTCCCGGTACCACAGCACAAACCCCCTCCCTCCTTCCTTCCCTCCCGCCCGCACCGAGCTGCCCCGCAGCCGCCCGGCAACTTTGCCTCAGCGCAAGGCCCGCCCACGCTGAGCTCCGGTTGGTCGCGCTTGTTGATTGACAGCTCTGAATCTTGCCTGTGATTGGCGGAGAGGTACGAGGCGGGGCGGTGCTGTGTGGAGCGCGGGGGCAGCGGGCTCCTCAGTGTGAGCGGCCGGGGGTGGCCGCCGTGTCGCCGTGTGGGGGCGGTCGGGCCCGGCCGGTTCGTTATGGCCGCAGTGCGGTTCTAATTGACCCACGAGGCATCAAACGGCTCCGTGTGTCCCTCGGTATGTCCACAGTGTCGCAGTGAGGGCTCGGGGCAGCCTCAGTCATCCCAGTGTGGAGTCAGTTGGCTCAGTATAACCACAGTGTGGGCCCAGCAAGGCCCCGGTGTAGGCCCCAGTAAGGCCCACAGTGCGGCCCCATTTACCACACAGCAGCTGTGGGGCCGCAGCCATGGACTGGGCACAGCTGGGGCATCTCCAGAGGATAAAGGAGCTGAGAAAGGCTGCAGGGCTCAGCAGGGACCCCCAGGAGGCTTCCTCTGGGTGTGGGGTCCCATGTGGGCCCTGCCCTGGTTACGGGTCCCCTCATGCACTGCTGGGCATGAGCTGCCTCCCACCCTGCGGGGCTGCAGATCAACATTCGCCGCATCCCTTGTGCTCGTCAGAAAGAAGAACTCCTACACGAGCTCTCAGCTCCTTCCCCAGCAATCCAGAATAGAATCGGGGAAGCCCTTCAGCTGCACTGTGACTCATCCCCGGGACACGGCAGTTATTTTTGCAGCACGGAGCGGTCGATGCACATGGGGACACGATCCGTGCCTGCTCTGCAGGGAGCAGGTACCCCAGGGCTCAGCTCCAGCTCTGGGTAGGAGCTGTACTGCTGCTGTGGGTCAGCTGTTGCAGGACAAAGCAGTGCTGCCACCACACGCTGCAGCCAGCAAGAAGGCAGGCAGGATCCCTGCAGGCAGCCAACACAAGGAGGGGATAAATATTCGCTCTACATGTCCTATGTCCATCCAGGCTGGGGTTGGTTTGTCAGCAAACATCTCTGAACTTTCACAAGGGATTCATGTCTGTGCAACCTGCAGCCTTTCAGAGCTCAGCCAGCCCCCCCAGTGGCTGTTTGCTCTGTAAGCAGGAGAGGAGGATGCTCCATGGCCACCAGCTTCTCCAGAACCACCTCCACAGGGCAGAGGAGGGACCAGGACAGCCCCAGAGGTAAAGCAGCCCTCAAAACACACTCAGCTCATGGCTCAGCACCAGGAGCCACGAGGACACTGTGCCTACCTCAGCAGGGCCACAAGGGGCACAGCCCCAAACTGAACTCCAAACAGCTCTGAAGCCTGAGCAGGAACAGAGGGGTTATTATGCAATGCAGGCCAGAGTAAAATATTTATCAGAGTTTAAATAAGTAACACGCAGGAAGCCAGGCAGAAAGAAAGAGGAGTGACGGACAAAGAGGGGAAGGAAGTGGCTCATCCCTTATCACCACCAGGATGGGGCACAGCTGCCCTCAGCCCCACTCCAGGACTGTCCCCACTGTTCCTACCATGTGCCACTGTCCCACAAGGGCACTCCCTCATCTCCCAGCACCCACACTGGGATACCTGCCTGGTGCTGAGGCTGCTCACAGCCCAGTTACAAAGTGAAGGCCACAATCAGTAGAAACCTTTATTAAACACGAAGCTCAGCGGAACACAAGCTTGTTAAAGGCAGTAAGTGAAAGTGCGGCTCCAGCCTGGCCCCGGGGTCCCTCCATCCTCCCTTGGAGCCAGGGAGGAGGAAACAAACCCAAAACGCACTCAGCCTGAAGGGCTGCGCAGGAAATGAAAGAGAAAGCCTGGAGACAACATTTGGTCCTCACTGGGCCATGGGGGTCCACATATTCCCCATCCTCATAACATCCTGGGGACACCCCCAGCCCACCCCAACATTCTTCCCGCAGCCATCTGATGCCTGCAGCTCTGGGGCCAGCAATACCCTGCCGGGACCCTCTTCCTGTACCATCTCCCCCCCAGCACCCACTCCTGCTGTCCCGGGAGAGCCCCTCATGGCATAAATAATAAATAAATACCCCGCAGAGCTGGCCCCTCCCAGCACAAGGAAACCTCCTGGCACCCCCAGACCACCACATCCCCCACCCCCCCTTGACCCCTCCTGGGAAACTAAACGCTGTCCCCAAGGAACAATAATAAATTAATCCAATCTATACACAGGACTGCTTAAAGCTCTGCCACGGGCACCCTATGGCTGCCCGCAGTGGGTGGGGGGGCACCCAATGGGGACCCCTTGCTCCCCAGCATCCTCCTCTTGGGACAGGAGTAGCCCCCAATGTGGGCTCAAGCACCAAGCTGGGCTCTGTCCCATCATGGCACAGAGATGCCGGATAGGAGGGAAGAAAATATTGCAGAGGGGACGGATGGAGGGGGCCCAGGGCTGCTGCAGCACAGGGACCCCAGGAAGGCACCAGAGCCACGCCAAGGCACAGGGCACCACGTAGCTGTCCTCAGCCCTGCCTGCGTCCCCCCCCTTGGCAGTGGGATAGCTTCTGAAATCAGGACAAGAGCCTCAGAAGTCCAAGTGCGTGAAGTCCCCAAAGTCACAGTCAAAGAGTTCACTGATGCCCTCACCCTCCTCCAGGCCGAAGTGGTAATCCTGTGCCTGTGGTGGTGACAGGGCAATGAACTCATCCGCCAGGAAGCCCGAGAAATCGTCCTTGGCCTGCTCCAGAAGGGTGTCCATGGAGGCCAGCGGTGACAGGCTCACATCCTCTGTGGAACACTTGGAGGGCAGTGCTGTGCCTGGTAGCAGTGCTTCTGTGGGGACAGAGCGAGGCTGTCAGCCCCACAGCACACACCAGAACTGCTGTGTTCTAAGCTACTGAGGCCATGCAGATGGCACACAAAGCATCAGGAGAGATCAGAAACATCCAGGCCAACTGGGCAGCACCAGAACTGCAGGACTCTGAGCCACTGAGGCCATGCAGATTGCACACAAAGCATCAGGAGTGATCAGAAACATCCAGGCCAACTGGGCAGCGTGACTCAGACCACTTGCTGAGTGGTGGGACAAAGAGGGACAGTGTCCTTTCCTAAGCAGAAAGATCCAGGGCTGTCTCTGCCAAGCTTGGGTAGGAGCAGAGCCCACAGCTGGGTGGATCACAGAATACCCCAATTTAAAAAGGACTCGCTCATAAGGATCATTGAGTCCAACTACTTGGCACTGCATGAGCATGGAGGTCAGGCTCCTCCTAACACACAGCCAAGACCTCAGCCCTGGTAACCTCATGCTCCTGGAACTGGAACAACAGTGATAACACTGTCCCCACACCACAGAGCCCAGGCAGTGCCCCCATCCCATTCCCATCCCATCCCATCCCGTCCCATCCCATCCCCATCCCCACCTTGCTCACCAGGCAGCAGCATGTTGACATCCTGAGCAGGATGCAGGAGCGGGGAGGCTCTCTGCTGCGATGAGCCAGGGGACAGCTCCTCAGCAGGTGCCTTGAAGGGGCTCTTGACGGGGCTGCAGACCCCTGAGCTGTCCTCGGGGCAGAGGAACACGTCGATGGGGCCCTGAGTGCTTTTCACTGAGACCTGGAAAGCCTGGGGACAGGAGGGACATGGAGTGCCAAGGTGGAGTTGTACCGAGGGCTGTGAAGATCCATGGGGAGGAGAAACCCCTCACTCACCTCTGCCGGGTCTGAGACTTGCAGCTGGGTCTCTGGGGGTGCCTTGATAACCATCACCATTTGCTCAGAGGGGTCCACAATGCTCCGAAGGTCCTGGCAGGTGACGTAGGCTGCGGTGCGGCGGGTCAAGGAGCAGACACGGGGCCACATTCACACCCAAAACCCCACACAGTGACCATAAGTGTCAGAGCAGGGGGGGGCTCCATTCCCCAACAGCTCTCCAGCCCATCCAGCCCCATCCCGGCCCCGCACCGAAGGATATTGCTGGTTGGAGGGATCCTCGGTGAGCAGCCGCAGCTGCACCGTGCACGTCTGGATGAGCTCGTCCAGCTGCCGTTCTGCCGCCTGCAGATCCCGCAGCTCCTTCTCCAGCAGCTGCTGTCGGCTTGAAGCCCCCGCGGCCACCTGGCTGCCCCTGGGGTACACAGGGCTGTCACCCCCAGCACTAACACCCCACTGCTGCCATCACCTCCCGATCTCAGGGTGGAACCCAACCTCCCTCCCTCCACCCAACCCTGGCAGCTTCGGTGTTATCCCCCCACCCTGATGGACATACAGCCACTGGATGTTGTTCTTGGACTTCTTGGTGATGAGCTGGATGCCCTCCAGGACATTGGTGATGTCGTAGATGCGCCTCTTCTGCACCTTCAGCACCTCGGCCGCCCAGTTGAGATCCACCACACCATCGGGGGATTGGCTGAGCAGCTCCAGGAAGCGCTTGGTGGTGAGGTTCAGTGAGGTTTCATAGCGGGATTTCTCCCCAGGAGACTTTGCCCCTGTTGGGGACAGGTGCAAGATTCAGCCGTGGGGCGCGGGGCAGCCCCAGCACCGCCACACCCGGCAGGTGAGCAGCACCCGGCAGCTGCTGGCAATGGGAAGCTCGGGGGATGGTGCTGCAGGGCCCCGAGACTGAGCCCTGACAGCGAGCAGCCGGGCAGGGCCCAGCGCTCTACGGGGACGGCAGGTGGCAGAGGGGAAGAGGGAGGTGACGAGGCCCATCCCGAAGGGCTCAGGCCGGCAGCACAGCGGGGCCGTACCTCTGCCGGGGATGCGGGCCCTGCCGCGGGCGGCGGGCAGGCTGTCGGCGATGTACTGGTGATCCGTCTCCAAGTTCAGCTTCCGCTTCACCTGCGGGACAGGGCGTCCTCAGCGCGGGGACGCGGGACGCACCGCGGCGGCAGGGCCGGGCCCCGGCCTGTGGGGGCAGCCCCGCGCAACGGCGCTGCCGGGCGGAAGGCGGCCTCGGCGGCGGCTTCCGGAGCGGCGGTGCCCCGCGCGGCCGGGCCCTGACGGGAGGGGGGGGGGGTCCCGCGTGGGCACCGCGACGTCCCGGCCCCGCCCGGCGGCCCGCTCAGCCCCGCTCCGCTCAGCCCCGCTCCCTCCCCCGTCCCGCGGTTACCGGCGGGCGGCCCAGCGTGGGGCGGCGCGGCGCGGGGCCGGGGCGGGAGGGCTGCGGCGTGGCGAAGAGCAGGAGGTCGGCGTCGGGGCGGCAGCCGCCCGCGGGCTCCTCGGAGGCCGAGACGATGAGGAGGTGCGGGGAGGAGCCGCCCAGCAGCGCCGCCAGCCCCGCCGCGCCGCCCGCCGTAGCCATGGCTCAGGTGACGGGCGGCGCGGGGCGCGGGGCCGCGGCCGGGGCGGGGGCGCGGCCCATTGCCGGGAGCGGGGCCGATCCGCGGGGCCGTTCCCCAGGTCGTTCCGGGCCGTTCCGGGCTGTACCGGGCCGTGCCGGGCCGTGCCGGGCTGTGCCGGGCTGTGCCGGGCTGTCCCGCGCTCCGGCCCCGCGCGCCTTTGCGCGCCAAATCCTTTTTGCCGCGAAAGCGGCGCCAACCTCCCCGCGCCCGCCCATTGGCTGCGCCCAACGCCGAGCGCTGAGGCGGGGGTGCGGGGAAACCGTCTGATTGGTCGAGGTCGCCGGAGGGAGGGGCGGTGCCGGCCGCCCATTGGTTAAGGGCGGCGGCGGCGGACGCGCTGACAGGCGGCCAATCAGAACCGCCGAGCTGAGGCAGGAGCCAATCGGGAGGCGTCTCAGGGACGCGGCCGTGGCGCCGCGTGGGTGAGGAGCGCGGCCGGGCCTTAAAGGGGCCGAGAGCGGCGCGGAGCTGGTCCCGCGTGGGGTCACTCACAGACGGGTCTGAGCGCCGGGCGCTCCCTGCACTGCTGGACCTGTGCGGCAGCGGGGCTGAGCTGCGTGTCCGTGGCGGTGCGGGCGGTGCAGGGCAGGGCAGCCCATAGTCAAAGCCGCGGGACGTGGCGTGGGCGGCTCCCGCCGTCTGTATCCCGTGTGCGGGGCGCTGATAACCTCAATGTGCCTCCAACGGAGCCCAACCCACAGGGACATAAACACCCCCCCATCTCGGTACTGCGGGGCCGGAGTTGGAGCTGCGGCCGCAGCGGGGCTCAGCGGGACGGCCGGGTTAGCGCTGTGTGCGGGCGGTGCCTCACAGCGGGGATGTAGTGAACGCTGAGCGGTGTTTTGCTGCTCGTTCTTCCTGCGGCTGCGGAGCCCACGGCCCAGCCCTGCAGCACAGCACCGAACGGCAGCACCGCTCCGCTTGGCGGCGGTGAGCGCTGTTAATTAACGCTCGGCCCTTGCGATAACCCGCACCCCGGTCACGGCGATATCCCCGTTAGCGAGTGGTACGAGCAGCAGTTACACGCCAGATGCGGCCCGTTGGTGCCGCCCCGCCCGGACGCACGGTCCCACCCGCCCCGGCTGCGGGGCCGTTCCGGGGCCGCGGGCTGTGAGCGGCAGCTGCGGCACCAGCTGCTCCCACCGCGCTCACAAAGGCCGGGGCAGCTGGGGGCAGCACGGGTTTGTTTTATTCCCCCCTCCCTCATTCATACGGCAGTTTATGCAGGGGGAGCGGACTCCCCCCCCCAACCTCCCCCGTGCCAATTCGCCGAGGCTTTCAGCTCTTGTGGCGCTGGAAAAGGGCAGATGCAAAGACAAATGAAAGGCAAAACCGTCACTGCGACAAATGCTGAAGGGGGAAAGGGGGCTTTTCCCCACCCGCGGATGAATCCCACCTGGCACAGCTGCGGGTGGTGATAAGCTGCCAATGGGTGCTGAGCCCTGATAGCTGCCAATGCTGCACTGCAGCTCCTGCTGGGCTGGGGGGATCAGAGGGCTCTGCAAGCTGCAGGCTTGGCCAAAGCTATCCCTTTGTGGGCATGATTATGGACAGCCTGTGGATCTCTAAGGCCACGCACGGTCATCTGCTGGTGGTGGGAGCACACAGGGGAGCTGGGAGGATGCAAATCTGGACTCAAACCATCCCTGCTCTGACATCAGGGAGGGTTTGATCACAGCACTGCCCCTGGGTTGCTGCTGGGACATATACAGCATCCCAGACTGCTGCTTTGGATTCCTACAGAGGGACCCGACCCCACATCCTTGTCCTGCCTTCTTTCAGGTTGGAACAGCGTTTTGGGTGTTTTTCCACATGGGAGATGGCACAACTGGATCCCGCTTCCCAAGAGTTAGGAATCCTTCCTTTCATTGTATTACTATACAGAAAGCTACAGTAGCAATTTTGCACTCAGGACACCAGCTATGGCCTTGGATGCTGAACAGAGCAAGTTCAGATCCTTTACTTCCTTCTCTTTTACAGTGGTATCCAATGTTGAAACTCAGTATCAACCTGCGGTCCCAGGGTGAGGGCAGCAGGGCCATGGAAGCTGCTCACCCCCCGAACCGAGACAGCCTTGTGCAGCCCCTGTGAGCCAGAGAAGTCACTGCCTGCCTCCCAAATGAGCTGCTGAATGCTGCTCCATCCCACCAGGCTCTCAGGCTGCCTTCAGCCCAGTGTGCTGGCTTACAAGGGGAGAATAGGGCAGGATGTCTTCTGCAGAGAGCCAGAGCCATCCAGGAGCATGGCTGGGGAAGAACATCTTCTGTGCTTTAAGCTTCGTACAGCACTGGGCTTGGACTCACTGTGACTTGGACTCTGTGACTTCACCCAGCCTGAGCTCACTTCCCAGCAGGTGCACAGCGCAGCCATTGGCACCGCAAAGCCAGAGGGTGGGTGAGGCACCAGCTCAGAGCTTCACCTGGAACTATGGCTTGGTACGATATGAAAGGAAAAACAAACATTGGAAGATAAGGCTGCAATCAGCCCACAGGTGTCAGTCTGGCTTCTCCCAGCCCTGGGCAGCCAGCTCTATGCTGGGGCTGCTCAGTGCTCCCATCCCCAAGGGGCTCCCACAGCTCCCCATGCCATGGGGATCTTCTTGCTCAGGGCTTTATCTCCATTACCACAGCTCTTACCTCTACCGCGTATCTCCTCTGTGTAACTCAGCTCTGAAGCAGCACTCAGATCATTTGCATGTGTACTTCTGTTCCTTAGCTAATGGGAGAGATGCACGTGGAGCTCGTGTCCTCTTGGAACAGTCGCACACTCTCTGAGAGCACCTGCACGTGCTAATGATAGGCTGCAAGACACCAATAAGCAGTTTGCCCTCTAACCACATCAGCCCACATTGACTGCAATGCAAGAGCCAGCCGTGTTCATTCCTGTTCACACTGAGTGCATCCAGTTTGCACGCGCTGCCAGTCATCCAGCCTCAGTTTGACCAGCTGAAATGCAGCTCCTGGGTTACACAGCAATTATGGACCCAAAATAGATACAGCAAGACCGAAAGCAAAGGCAACAAACCCTGCATTACAAAGCATTTAATTTGTTTTCCCCCTCCTCATCGCCAGCCTCACAAGGAAAGGAGAGACATGAAAGTTCTAAGCGAGCTCCCCCAGCAATCTGGTGTGAACACACAGGTTGAGAATGCAAGATTAGCACCCCCAAATATCAACACAGCGGACAGACATTGAGCTGGATGGCAACACGCCTGGTTTTCTCTCTCCTTATCTGCTGGGTTGCAAAACCAGCAGCAGAAAAACCAAACATCACCCACTGAGCTTTCACCTTTGTTAAATAATAGAGCTGTCCCAGAGATGGTTTTCAGCAACCCTGAAGAAGAGCAGCAATGTTAAGAGCTGCTTTCCAAAGAGAAGTGAAGCACAGCATGTCCACCAGGGCAGCACACAGCTCTGTAAATAAGCCCCGAGCTCGCTTTGTTCACTCATCAAATAAATGATTAATAGCTCAGGATAGTCAGCCTGGTATCAGAGGCTGTGTGAAAACTTTTGATCAGTTCCATTCATTAACCTTTAAAACTGTCTGTGCATAAGAACACTGAGATGCTCTGCCCCTCTTTTAGAAGCACTCGGCATCTCAGTCAGGTACCTGGGAAGGAATAACGGGTGAAAATAAGGATGTAGACAAAAACACGTTCATCTGAATGTTCAAATCCAATGGGGCTGTGGGGAGAGGGGGGGAAATAGCAACTCCCTTTGTGATCCATGAGCGTGTGGCCGATGTGCAGGTGGCTTCCCAACCGCCTCTTTATTCCTTTTGGTTTTAATGCTAATAATAAATAAATAAAAGGACCACAAACGGGGGCTCAGCTCCTCACACAATGCATTGGATGGGGGAGGGCAGGGAGTGTCAATTCTGTATCCAAAAGTCTGACTCAGACGCATTACTTCTAGTTCACTTCTTTACTACACGCCGGCATTGTTCCAACACATCGGCAGCAGAAGGGATCCATCCTCAACTATCTGGTCACAGGAACAGCAATGAGGACCGATGCCATTAAAGAACTGTTCCAATTACTTCCCTGGGGAAAGAAGTGACTTGCAGCTTAACGTCCCTGCCTGCACACAGCGGGAACACAAACCGTCCCAAAGCGCAGCTGATGACTGCTATTACACAGCCCTGGGATCAACTGTGGTTTGTTTTGCAGGGCCAGCAGCTGGGTCCTGGGTCACAAGTACAGATGGTTGGAGTCTCAGGAGCAATTTACTTTGAAAGTGACGTTGGGAAGAGATTTGCAGGAGGAAAAGGGCGTCAGAAGCAATAGAGAGCTGCTATTGGCTTCGTTCTGCCATCTAGAGAGCACGGAGGTACTGCGTGGGGTTGGGGTGGCCAGCAGGGACAGGGAAGTGGTTGTCCCTCTGTACTCTGCCTTTGTGAGGTCCCATTTGGAGTGCTGTGTCCAGGTCTGGGGCCCCCAATACAAGAAAGACATGGAGCTGTTGGAGAGGCCACTAAGATGATCAGAGGCATGGAGTAACTCCCCTGTGCAGACAGGCTGAGGGAGCTGGGCTTATTCAGCCTGGAGAAGAGAAGGCTGTGGGGTGACCTCATTGCAGCCTTCCAGTACCTAAACGGAGCCTACAAACAGGAGGGGAGTCAACTCTCTACATGATAGATAACAGCAAAACAAGGGGAAATGGTTTTAAGTTGAAGGAGGGAAGATTTAGGTTGGATATCAGGGGGAAATTCTTTACTCTGAGAGTGATGAGGTGCTGGAACAGCTGCCCAGAAAGACTGTGGATGCTCCATCCATCCCTGGAGATGTTCAAGGCCAGGTTGGATGTGGCCCTGGGCAGCCTGGGCTGGTATTAAATGGGGAGGTTGGTGGCCCTGCCTGTGGTGGGGGAGTTGGAGCTTCATGATCCTTGAGGTCCCTTCCAAGCTGGGCCATTCTATCATTCTGTGATTGAAGGGGCAGAGCCAGTCACATAAGAACACATAGTCAAGGATTTGTTAGCCTGATGGTTCCAGGAAGAAACTCAAGCCATAGCTCTTGGGTTCTGGAATGGTCATCTCAAATCCCATCAAAGGATCCCATCTTATTTAATCCAACATAAAGATTGGGTGCAGTGCTCTGCTGCCAGGACACATTGCTTCAGACCTCCACCAATGGAACCAGGGCATGATATTTATCAAGAAATCAGAACTGAGCTACAGCTCCATCAATTCTGTACTTCAATCTTTAAGTTCATCTACACTGAAGAACATCAACATTTCACCCTCCCCCTCATTGACACAGGCTAAGGCAGCACTGAGAAACACACAGCATCAGGAAAAGAGCTTTAGATGTGAAGGAAAAACATCTTAAGATGGAAGGTACCACAACAAACGAACCACTCCAGTCACACTATTGGATACAACAAACTGCTGGAGCTTGGAGGGAGATGAAGAAGAGCACCAGTGGGACTTAAAAGTGGGTATGTACATGGAGAGCTAAAAAGGAAGTAGGAGAGCAGGAAAGAAAGCAGTGCTGTCCAAGACAAAAGGGGGAAATTAGTGTAAGTTGCTTAATGACTCTCATGATATCACCACATCAAACCGGTACGTCAGGAATTATTTTAATGCAAATCATTATGTGAATGGTAGAGTATAGAGCATCTCCATGCTCCACGGCTGCAGTAACAACACAGACATCCAAGTCTGCTCACAGTTAATGCACCCCACAGCTGCACTGGGGGAATCCTGAACCTAAGAGTAACCCAGGCAATCCTCCACCAAACTGGTGGTGCTTGTTAACAAGTGTCACTCACTGCTACACACAAAGCACCCGGAGTCACATCAGAGGGCAGGCAATGTGCCTCAGCCTGTTCGCAAAGGAGCCTGAAGTAGCACAGGTGGTTTTGGTATTCAGTTCAATCAGCTTTTAACAGCTGGATCATGAGGTTTTAAGGAATTGCAGGGTATTAATTAGTGTGCTCCGTAGAGGGACAGATTTATCCCAAGTGTATGAGAGGAACTGAGCAAAAATATTCCTTCCAAAGGCTGATTCATGGGGCTTGTATCAGAGAGACTTCATTGTTTTATTCAGCCTCTTTGAGAGAAAACTGCAGAGGAGCTCTCCTAGGGAGAACACAGCTCTCCCTGCCATGCTTTGTATTGGATTTCCTGTCTTCCATAGAAATCAAGAGAAAACATCCCTGCTTTCAGAACCAAGCAGGTCCCCAACTCCCATCTCACCACTACAATGCAGCGCAGAAAAACCCCTCCACCTTGCAAGCATTCAGATAGCACCCAGAACATGGCAATGATCAGATCTATTCCCCACTTACTGCCAAGCTGCCATATTAAAAGTGCTTTTGTTTTTTTTTTTCCTTTTAAAGAAATGCCATAAACCAACAAAACCGAAGAAAAATAAGGTCTCTTCAAAAGAAGCCTGATTTTACTGAAGGTTCCCAAGGCATTTTAGTCTCCCTGAGGCACTGTGCTAAGTTTCCACGGGGTATTTAATAGCTCTAAACAGAGCTAACAGAAGACTAATGAGAATATTCCGGTGAGGAGACAAGAGGCAACTCTCCTTGATAGGCGTTAATTTAAACACATTCATCAGTCAAGAGCAAGAGAACCACCTTTTCCCTTAGCTGCTTGGAAGGCACCATCTGCTCCATCGGTGTTCTACAACCAGCCGACTATTTGCTCTCAGGCTTTTTGTTATAAATGAGGAAGTCAGAAATGTCGTGCCACACATTGCTGTCATCGTACAGGTAGGTCATGGAGGCCTGCAGAGAAGGCTGCAGAGTCTGCCGGTGGTATTCAAAGAGCCAGAGAACCGTTCCCCAAACCAGAGCAGCAACAAGTGGGAAGGGATCCTGCTTGGGCTGGGGGATGTAGCCCTTCTCCACAGCCAGCCGAGACAAGCCAAACAGGATTCGAGACAGCAGGTACATAATGATCTGCATGAAGAGAAAACCCAGAGAACATCAGGAAAAGAGCCCGGCTGGTAAATCTGATCAGAGCGAGCAATTCAGCTGTGGTTAAGCTGGGCAAGAGAAGCAGAAACAGTTCATCCCATGTAACAGCAAACAGCCTGTAGGTTCACAGATCAAACCATCTCACACTGGAGATGGAGAACATAGGGAAGGCACAAACAAGTCCTGCTGCCGTGTGAGTTTAGTGAGCAAGAAATGACACCTGATGCAATAAATCTTTGCAGTTGCAGGTCAGTTGCACAACTTTCATCAACTCTACCTCAGATGCTGCTGCTGATATCCACAGAGCAGCCTTGTTAGCCTGCCAAGATACAAACCCAGAGCTCTGGGCACCTCCTAGAACCCAAGGGATGGTCTTGCAGGGGATTATGCAAGCAGAACATTTGTGATTCACTTGTGCCTACATGTTTTATTGACCTAAATCAAAGTTGGTAACAAGCAGCTTCTGTCAGTTTACCCAATTTAGTCAAGTGCAGCTCTGCAACCAACCATTCTCCACACACAACAAAGCTCAAGCTTGTGGGTTTAGCTCTGCAAGCAGGAAGATAGCACAGCTACCCCAGGGCAGAGGATGGGTGGGGTAACCCCATGGCTTTGGGTTGCCAATGTGTCTTCATAGATCTAAATGCAGCTCTGGAGCCTCACCAGGGTGTTTAGCTCTCAAACTACACACACCACCATGGGGGCACAGAACAGTCAAAAAGAGAACTCCATACAAAGAGCTATACTGTATAAATAATGCTGCACGGGGAGAAATGAACCAGCCTATACCAACCACTTCCTGACAACCACCCATCATCTTAAGTTAAGTCTTTCTGTCAACCAAACAGTTCAGCAAAGGCATTTACCTGGCTGTTGATGGGATTGTTCTCACCGAACACTAACCAACCCCCAATGCAGGCTGCAAAGAAAGAATGAAATGGGATTTTTTTCCCCTGTAGTCGGGACTGTAACGCCATCAGCCCCTTGTAGGTGAACACAAAATACGCCAAGTTCCGGGAATGAGTGTACGTGGCCTGAGCAATCGACTTCAATTTCTCTCTTAAACTGAACAAAAGAAACAGAAAATTATCAGAACAAAAAGGCAGCATTGCCCAGTGACCAGCACGGATCTTACAACCCACCCACACCCATGGGTCTGATACCCCAACAACATCTCCTGCTTTGTGAGGGAGGAGGGATCACTGCCCCTGGGTCACTCACCAGCTCTGCATTGGTCCAGCTCTACTAACAGCCAACCAGCTTCTTTTATTATCCCTGCTCTACATTCAAACTTCTGGCTGACTGGGAAAAACCACAACAAGCACTGGGTGCAGCTCAGCCCCCATGTATACAAGCACAAAGGGGAGCAGACTGCTGCTGTTTCTCACCTGTCTATTGCTCCTCAACAACCACTGCAAGAGTGATTAAGTTCTTTAACAAGAGGGTGGTGAGGTGCTGGACCAGCTGTGGATGCCCTGAGCTTGGAGGTGGTCAAACCTGGGTTAAATGGGGCCCTGGGCAGGTATTGAATGTGGAGTTGGTGGCCCTGCTTGTGGTGGGGGTTGGAGCTTCATGATCCTTGAGGTCCCTTCAACCTGGGCTATGCAATACATCCCCGGCAATACATGCACATGAGTGGACATGCAGGTTACTCTGCTTATCACAACAGCAGGCACTGAACGTGTCTGACTTCTCAAAGCTGGGCTCTATGGCAGGAATAGGAGCATCCCAGGTGTCAGCACAGAACCGAAGCAGTGCCGCTGTACCTTCCACTCCTGAACAGGAAAGTCATCACCAGTGCGTGCGGAGCTCGGATTTTTGCTCCATACCTGTAAAAAGCCAAGAGACGATTCAGAGCTTTATCGCTACCAAACAACCACAGCTCCGTCCTACCGGCACCACAGCAGCGCCCAGGCCCGTCCCCATCCCCCACACATCGGACCCGCCGCCCCGCACTCACACGGCCCCGTTGCGGCAGCCCTTGATAACGGCCAGTGCATCGTGATAGCGGCGCTGTGCGAGCAGCGCGTTGATGGCGCGGAGCAGCGCGGCGGGCGGAGCAGCGCGGCCCGCCATGACACCGCCCGGCACTCACTGCGCCCGCTTCCGGGGGGCGGGGAAGTATCCCTGCGCGCATAGGCTGCCTCGGCTGTCCGTCAACTCTCTCGGCCAATAGGCTGCGACATCCTACTCGCCCCGGCCCGAACTCCCGCGGTGTGCGCAGTGCGCCCCCTGCCGGCCAAGGGTGGAGCCGCCCCTCCCTCCTCCCGTCCATGCCCGCTCCTGCTGTTGGGTCGCGGTCTCCCGGGCTCCAAGATGGCGCAGACGATCTTCGAGGCGCTGGAAGGTAACGGCGGCTCCGCTCCCGCCCGGCCTGGTCCCGGGGTCCCGCGGCTCGAGGCCGCCTCCCTCCCTCCCTCCATCCCACCCCCCCATCCCCACAGACGGGCGGTGCGAGCGGCCCCGTGCGGTGGCGGTGCGGGCACAGCGGGGCCCTCCGTCACCTCAGCGCCTCCGCTGTCCGCCCGCCTTCGGGGCAGCCCGTCGTTCCTTCCCCGTGCCCTTTGGGAGCCCTCCCTTTGCCCCCCGTCCCTTTGCCCCCCTCCCTTTGCTCCCATACATTATGAGGTTCCCCTGCCAGCTCCTGTCCCTACACGCCGCTTCTCCCATCCCGTATCCCCGCCTATCGGGGCCTCCCATTCACCTCGCTGTCCTTTGGGACACCGATGCACATTAGGCCCCGAGGCACGATATCAGCCGTGTGCACGCTGGGACACCATCAGCACTTGGTGTGTCACCAGGTGCCTCGTTTCCTCGCTGCGATCAGCTCCACGTTGTGTTGCAGGACTCAGGAGGCCAAATGCATCTTTGCAAACCCCTCCCAATACATGACAGCTCCTGATAGCCGGACCTATTCGCTTTGTTTTGCTGACTGCATTGATTGCAAGCCGGTGGTGACTCAGTGTCTGCACGGTGCTCAAGGCATCCTGGTCCTCAGTGAATGCCATGGGGCAGGGATGCACTGCACTGCACTGCAGCCCTTGGAGCTGTGTTGGCAGCAGCAAAGCAAAGGGTTTAATGCGTGAAACTCAGGGCTTGAGACGACAGGAGAACATTGGGTAAAGTGGGTAGTTTTGTTTTGCTTTCTAAACTGAGAGAGATTTGAAAGGAGAGGGGAAATCAAAGCCCGGATCAGCAATCTTGGCTTTGGATCCCGGCTTCCCCCAATCTCTGTGTTCCTCTCAGGTTGGAAGGCTGCTGGGAAGGCACCGATGGCTGTTGTACAGGCTGTTATCAGTGCAGAACTGCTCCGTGGCTGCCTCATGGAGCTGCAGTGGTATAACCAAGCATATAACCAACCTGACTTTGTTGGTTCCTAGACCTTACATGTTTCCCTCTGTGTTAAGTCTGCCGTTGTGAAATGCAGGGACACCCTGTGCATCAGTGCTAATAACTGACATGAATGAAGGGCAGTTATTTCTGTTGTCCTGGGCTGCTTTGCTCTGTGTGTGCTGCTGATCCTGCAAGCAGGATTGAGGCCACCGTGCACCTTTTTCACTCTGAAGATCTTCCCTCTGCAAAAAGGCTGCTCTGTTCCCCTCTCAGCTCTGGATGTGTCAAGCTGTGCCTGCAATGTGCCTTTGCAGTTGCCCAGGAGATGCTGTGCAGAGCAGGAGGTGTGTTTGAAAGCCAGCATGAGAGGATCCAGCAACGTGGTGCCTGCAGGATGGGATGCAGAGCGAAAGCTTGCAAAACTGGCCCTGCAGCTCTGCTGTGATTTATGTGACAGGGCTCCCATTGGTGCAGCAGGGCGTGAGGCAGCGAGATCTGCTGCTTTCCAGTAGCTGCTACTGCCCTCCGCCCCCTGGCAGCTGCAGAACAGGGCACATGCAGCATTGCAACCTCTCCTTGGTGCAGGGTGATTGATGGAAGTGGTGCTCATAGAGTCTCACTGTTGTTGGCCTTGCACTGGAGGTGTGGGTGAAACGGGTGTTTAAAATACCTTCTTCCTTTTCCTCTGCTTGTATCAAAGTTGTACACAGAGATGGGTAGGAGCGTTGCTTTAGTGTGAATCCTAATGCTGTGGAGCATGGTGAGAATGTGAGGGTGGCTGTGCAGCATAGAACTTCCTTCCATGATTTGCTTTGAGTGAGCTCCTGGCCTCCAGCTGCTCCATCCATGTTCATGCCATGCTTGATTTACCATCAGCTCTTGTATCTTCTTCCAGGAATGGATAATCAGACGGTCCTGGCTGTGCAGTCCTTGCTGGATGGTCAAGGAGGTGTAACAGATCCATCTGCTCAAAATGTCAATGCAGCTGCCCCCATCCAGCCCATGGGTGAGTTCTGGGGAGCAGCGAGTGACGTGAGGGGGCTGTGGGCTGCAGGTCTGTCCTGCAGTGTGCTCTGATGGCTGTCACAACAGTCAGCCTGTCCATGTGGGGTGCTGCTGTGAGCATTGGGACCCCTCAGCATGGCTGGGCAGAGCAGGAGGAAGGGGCAGAGTGAGTGCCAGAGTGAGCAGGGATGCTTTGTGGGCCAGCAAATGAGATCAAATTATACACTGAATTACCGCGTTGCCTTGTTAGACAGGGGGAGAGAGGGAGAGAGAGAGAGGTCAGCGCTAAGTGGGTTGTTGTCTTCTGCCTCTAACATCAAGCAGAGGCACCAAAAGCCAGCAGTGCTGCTGGGGATAGGATTCAGGCAGAAGTTGCAGTTGACTCTGTGCTCTGATGCACCTTATTCTCATCCTTTGTGCAATCTGAGTAATAACGTCTGTCTCATCTGAGATAAAACTTTAGAAGAAGTTATTTAGACTAAAACCAAAGGAGTGAGGCTGGATTGGTTGTTCGTGTCATTGGGATGAGAGGACTGTTGATGGAGTTCAGCTCATCTCAAGGAGAAAGCACGTTTTGTGTTTGGAAGCACAACTGAGACAGGTCTTGTTCACATTAGTTGGATTAAGGGAGAATTTCATATTAGGGAAGGACAGTTGTACCTGATATCTCTTGATATATCCTTTTCTTGCCTTTACTGGCTGTAGCTCAAGTGTAGCACTGGGGAATACTGAGCAAAGCCTGCAGCAGTGACCTGTTTCTCTAATTGCAGATGATGAAGATGTGTTCCTGTGTGGGAAGTGCAAGAAGCAGTTCAACTCCTTGCCTGCCTTTATGACCCACAAGAGAGAGCAGTGCCAGGGAAACACCCCTTCCCTCTCCACGGTCTCACTGGCCACCAACAGTGTGTACACCCCCTCCATCACATCAGTGCAGCAGGCCCCGAGCACGAGCCGACAGGTACCATGCTGGTCAGCAGATAGTAGAGACTCAGAGGCTCAGCACTAAGCCTTGCTGTTGTATCTCTGAGTTTATTGTTTTGTCTTGTTGCTGGTCAACAGTGCCTTGTCTGTTTATTTTCTCGTAGCAAATTTCTACATACATCACTGTTCCTCCATCGCCTTTGATTCAGACCCTGGTGCAGGGGAACATCTTGGTTAGTGATGAGGTGCTGATGTCAGCCATGTCTGCTTTTACATCCTTGGACCAACCCATGCCAGCGGTGCAGCCCCCAGTACAGGTAAGGGGTTGAAGGGCCTTCACTTCCTGGGACTGTGGTTGTATGGCAGGGGAATGCAGGTGGTCTATCAGAGTCCCCTTCCCCAAGGGACAGCCATGCTTGGGAACAGAGAAATGACAGGGTAATTCAGGGCCTGCTTTCTGCTGGTGTCCCTGTTGCTGGATGCTCAGATCTTTGTAATGAGGTATACCCAGCTTTCTGCTGCACTCCTGTATAGTGGTTGGTTTCCAGAGCCCTTATCAGTTTGCCTCATGCATCCCTCTCTTCCTGGCATGATTGTTCTGGGCTTTCCCTAAGGCTGTCCATGCTGAATATCCTCCCCTTGCCCTGAAAATATCCTCTGTAACCATAGGGTTTAAAAACAAAGCAAAAAAGCAGTGGGGTTTGAATACTTGGATTCTGGAGGAGACGGTGTCTACTGGCAGTCCAAATCAACCCTCTGATCCAACCTGATGTTTGGACAGTGCTGCTTTGCATCAAGACACCATCACTACTATTGCAGGTGTCCTTTTGATCTGGGACTTGGGAACATGTATCAAGGAGCAAATCCCTCCAGCTTTTTGCTGTTAGAGCAGTGCTGTGTTCTCAACATCTTGTCTGTCTTCCCCTCTTCTGATTTTAGAGCGGCTTGAGTATGCATGCTGGGGCTGGTTACCTCTCACAGCCCCCTCCGCCTCCACCTCCCCCTCCACCACCTCCACCACAGCCCCCACCACCTCCTCCACCAAGCCTGGGGCCTCCGGGGCAGCCCAGCACCGGAGCAGGCGTGGTTGAAGTGTACAGTGCTCCTGCACCCATGGCAGCAAACAGCTCAGTGGAGATCCAGGCGCTGGGGATGCAGCCATACCCAGCCATGGAGGTAAGGCTGTTCCCAGGCTTTCTGTGCTCCTGAACCTCTTCTAGCAAGCCAGACAGCAGTGCTGCTTGGTCTAGAAATGCTGGATTAGAGACTGGGAGGTTTTAGGTTATCTGAGGGATTATTTCCTCTGGGGAAAAAGTACTGGTCAGAAAGATGTCAGCAAGATGAAGGGGATTCTGAGAAATCAAGAGGGTGGTGAGGGCACAAACAGTTTGTGGGTGCCTCATCCCTGGAGGGGCTCAAGGCCAGGCTTGGCGTGACCCTGGGCAGTCTGATCTAGTACCTGATTTAGTGGCTGACAAACTTACTCATGACAGAGCAGGTTGGAATTAAATGATCTTTAAGGTCCCTTCCAACCCAAGCCGTTCTGTGAGTCTATGAACAAGCAATAAAGAAAGCTGGAAGGCAGATGTGGGCCTCCTGCAGGTGAAGGAGTTGTCTCAGAGGGATGCAGAGCACTACAGTGCACGCTGCAGGCTTAAGTGGAGAGAAGAATTCAACCTGAATCTCAGTGAGCATGACTTTCTCTTAAAGAAAGGCAGGAGTGGGTTTGCTGGTGGGTCACAACTGTGCACAGTCTCCATGTTTGCACTGGCGTTCATAGTGGGAACTGCTGGGTGTGATAGAGGTTTGCCAGCCTTACCTTTGCAGCTGGCTGCTGATCTGCAAAGTGATGGTGTTTGGAAAGGGATGGGCGTGTTGGATACTTGATATCACAGTGTGCTTAGTGTTAGTTTTAGAGAAACATTGTTGAATTGGTAATCCAGAAGTGTGTCAGGAAATAGAAAACTCAGCTAGACTAATAACCTATTGTAGCAAGTGTTGCTGGACATGGAGGATAGGAGGTGCTGTGCTTAGCACAGTATGTGCTGTGTAGCAAACCTCTTTCCACTGGTAATGGAACTCTTGCAGGTACCAAGCCAGTGTGTGGAAAGTCCTGTGTACCCCTCTCCCCCTGTGTACAGCCCTGGGAAGCAGGGGTTCAAGCCCAAGAGTGCCAGTGTTCCCACACCTCTGACCAGCGCAGGAGGAGGCAACGTGGTTGGTTTTGATTCCACCTCAGCTGTCAAAAGTAGACGTTCCAAAAGTGAGAGTGGGCTGCAGGAAGGTAAGTGTCCTTATGGCAGATACCCTGTGCTGACCTGCAGGCCACCATGCTTAGCATCTGCCACTGGCTCTCCGGGTCCTGTGGGATGGCACTGACTGTGCTGCAGCTCCCTGTATGTGTTTTAGTGCCTGTGAATGACACAGGAGAGGCAGGACAGCAGCACACCCAGTCATAGGACAGAGGAGTGCTACATCCTCTGCTGGCTGAGCCATTCTTGCTGCTGGTGTGGTGGGTGTGTTGTCAACACGTGTGCACGCTCTTACTCTTTCAGGGAAACCCAAGTCCCCAAAGCTGAAATGCACTTACTGTGACAAGGCCTTTACCAAAAACTTTGACCTGCAACAGCACATCAGGAGGTAAGGGTGATGGTAGCCTGAGCACAGTGGGGTGGCTGGAATGGGTCTGGGCACAGCCCTGCTGATGAGTCTGCATAGCCTAGTAAACCTCATGTTTGTCATGTCTCCCAGAATCCATGCTTCAATGGAAGGTCATCCTTCATCCCTCACCCTGTAGGGCTCCTCTAGAGGACTGTAGTTTAGTGGCTGCTCTGAAGATGTAATCTTTCTGCTAGTGGACTGAGATTGGAGACCTTTCCTAACTGATGAGACTCTGAAAGCCACTTCTTTTCTGGAGCAGTGGTGTCTCCACTGCTTCCTTCGACCCTTTTTCTGTCTCCTTAGTAAGCTGCAGCTTGCATGTTTGCACAGGGGCTGAAGTCAGTAAACCATAAGTGAAGCTCGTTGCCTACATAGGGAGCTTTTATGAAAGCCAGAGCTCTAGCAGGAGGCAGTTGAGATCTTCAGCATTTGCTCCAGTGTGGTATGCTGAGCTCAGGACAAATGAGGAGCAAGTGGTGCTTTGCCTGCCTTCCCATTTCCCCAGGCCTTTTACCATTCTTATACTGTTAGGGTCTGAAAGCACTTGTTTGGCTGGTCTGGGGGCTGATCTGCCAAGCAGAGAGGGCCTGGTGCAGCCCAGGCCTGGGTCTGCCCCCTCTTTCCACTGGCTGCAGGTACAATGTCTTCTGCATTCAGTCACACAGGTGAGAAGCCCTTCCAGTGCATCGTGTGTGGCCGAGCCTTCGCCCAGAAGTCCAATGTGAAGAAACACATGCAAACCCATAAAGTGTGGCCTCCAGGACTAGGATGCACCATCTCCCGCAACTCTATCACAGTGCAGGTCATGGCCTTGAACCCCAACCAGGTGGAGGATGAGGAGAACACAGGTTTGCTGCCTGGGGATGGTGTATTCTAGGAGCAGAGCAGTGATGGGAGGGCTCTGCACATTTCTGCATCTCTATGTGTATCACTTGCAGTCCTGCTGTGGGTTTTAATAGCATGCACTGGGGAAATGCAGTGGATGCTCATGTTTTGTTTGCTCCACTCTTGCTGGCAGCTTCATCTGTATTCCCAGCCACTGATTCAGGTGCTGGTGAAGACAGTGGCTCTGTGTCAGAATGTGCATAGGAACAGAGATATAGAGATATCTTTCCCTTTCTTGCTCCCTGACGGCTGCACCTTGGATAATATGTGAACCACACTTGGTAGCTCTGGTCTAGGCTGGTGATTTAGCACAGCCTGGTGCTCTGTCCTGCTGGCCATGTGCAAAATTGCCTGGACAGGGTCTGGTCCCTGAACCCAACTGAAAATACTTGATGCAAAGGAGAGCTCCTCTCTGGCAGCTGGTGTCTGCCCTTTCTGCTGATGACCTTGGTCATGGGTAGAAGCAGAAGAAACAGTGCTGTGACAATGTCATACCTAGGACAAGGTTCAGCTGGAGCTGGTCTCTGCAGACAGCAGGGCTGCTACTGGCTGGATCTGACCACCTGTCTCCTGCTGGAGATTGGAATAAATTTGGCACTATTCCCTGTTGGCCGCCTGCCATACTGACAGAGCACAGTGGTAAAGGAAATGGGGTCAAGGAGGGGAAGATGGAGTAGTCAGAGCTTTAGGTCATCTGTAGACAAACTTCTGTTAGAAAGTGAGGTTCTGATCTAAAGATCTGCCTTTGAAAGGAAGAGCTTGCATTCAGACCAAGCCTGGGTATCTCTCAGCAGCACAAAGCTTGCAGAGCAGCTTGCAGAGCTGCCTTATGGCAGGCTGTGACTTTCTCCCTCCCTCTTCTCCAGGTTTGACTCAACCCTCTAGGAACCCTGCACAACCTCCCCAAGACATGAGCCCCATGGAGGAGAGCGATGGTGGCAAACTGGAAGCCAAACAGGTTGTCTTGATCGACAGCTCTTACCAGTGCCAGTTCTGTCCCAGCAAATTCAACACCTATTTCCAGCTGAAATCACACATGACACAGCACAAGAATGAACAGGTAGGGACAGAGGGTGCCCTGTGTCTGTGGTGAGATTGAGACAGGCTCGTGGGGTCTGTCTCAAGCATACGACCTTGCCATTCAGCTTATCTCTTTGCATGTCTGAGTTGTAGATACGTGGTCTGGGTGGCTTTGAAAAGCTCTGCTGCCCCTGTCCTGCTGAGCTACTGGTGAGAAATCAGTCAAGCAGGTTTGAATGGCTAGAGAAAAAGAAAAAAGGCAAAATCCAATGTTTTCAGAGTAGATGGCAGCTCTTGCATTGTAGCACTGTCACTGCTGGGGCGCTGTGGTCTCACTCCCTCAGGTGGTTTCATGTGCTCACAGAAACATCTCCTTCTCCCATCTTGCTTGTTTTCTTAGGGGAGTGCCCTGGGCAGAGCAACCATCACATGGAAGTTGAATAGGTTTAGCCCAGCCCTCAAGAAGTGAGAGAGCTGAGGGCTAGAAGGGTTCACCTTTTGTAGCTGGTCTTACCCCAGGATGGAGATGGAAAGAGCAAGACCTGCTGTGGACTGTGCTGAACTTGCATGTCCTCTGCAGCTGTTGACCAGCAGCTGAAGTGGCTCTGAGGGTTAGGGAAGGAGTCTGGTTAAGTGGGGCCAGCTGTGTATGATGGGGTCCTTCCTTGAGCTGGGTAATCTCTGCATATCAGTTCAATGGCTGTTGTGCTGCAGGAGTGTGATTCTGGTTCCTGCTTAGTTCCCAGCACATTCTGCCATTGTCTTCACCTACAGTTGTCAGCTACATTTTGATGCTGAGCTGCCCTACACTGTTATTCCCAGTAGGGAAGTGTTTGGTTTGGTTTGGTTTGGTTTGGTTTGGTTTGGTTTGGTTTGGTTTGGTTTGGTTTGGTTTATCACTGTGTTGTGCTCCTGCTGCAGGGCAGGGTTTCCTTGCTGTGCCCTGACTGAGCGCTCATGGCCTCATGGGCAGTGTGTGGGCATGGTCTGTGCTCTGGGAACCCTGGTGCAACCCAGTGCAGGGAACCTTAGTTCCACTTAAGGCAGTAGTAGTGTTCTATGAAGCACCCAGCTGCTGTGGTTTCCAAAAAGGGAGGTCTCTCTGTGTCTCTGCCTGTTACCGGAGGACTTGCCCTGCAGGTTTCCATGACGTGCCTTTCCAATCCCTCTCATTTCTTCACCCAGGTGTACAAGTGTGTGGTGAAAAGCTGCGCTCAGACCTTCCAGAAGCTGGAATCTTTCCTTGACCACATCAAAAGCCACCAGGAGGAGCTGAGTTATCGCTGCCACCTCTGCAGCAAGGACTTCCCCTCCCTGTATGAGCTGGGCGTCCACCAGTACTCACACAGCCTGCTGCCCCAGCACAGCCCCAAGAAGGACGTGGCTGTATACAAGTACAGTAGCAATCAGTGCTCACAAGGCTTTTAGGAGTGGGTGTGTGCAGAGCGTGTCTGGTTGAGAGCAGGGGGAACACAAGAAAGGTGAGGAGGCTGCCTGCTCAGCAGCAAGAGTTCCCTTGGACACATGAATGATAGATGAGGGCCTCTCCACCAGGCTACCAGAGCCAAGCAGTTTGAATGCAAGGGCCCTGTCAGAATGACTGCTGTTAGTTATTTGGGAAGACCCCATCACTGCAAGAGCTCTTATCACCAGTCAGGGGTGAGGTGAGCGTACCTGAGTCTGCTCCAGTCTGAGCAAGAGACCCAGGGAAGCCCCTTTCAGCTTGATTCTTTAAATACCTGCAGCAAAGGGAGTATGGGCTGCCTGGGTAAAGTGAGTTATTACTTCTATTGTTCTGCTGTCAAAGGGCCTCCTACCTGGAGAAGCCTTTCTGTAAGTATAGAGGGAAGGGGTGAGGGAGTTCACACAGCTCTCTGGGGATGCTGAAATGCCTGTAGGGATATACAGGAAAGGTAGGAAGCCCAGAGGATACTGAAAGTCTTCTAGGAGCCTAGTGGAATAAATAGCTGCTGCTACATACACTCTAATTTCTAGTCATCCTTGTGCCTGGAGCTTCATCCTAAAGTTTATCAGCAGAGATCTTTGAGGTCAGAGCTCTGCTTGTGTTTGTGGAGGTTTTAGTCTGCTAAAGTGAGCAAAAGTCTGACTGCAGATGCATGGTGTGAGTGTGTTTGTTTCTCACTGATGATGTATGTCCCCATTGAACGTTACCATTCAGCTTTGGCACAGGTCTCAGAAGTACTGCCAGGGTTGGTGAGAATTGGTGGGTCAGGTGGAGTGAGCCCAGGTGTTGCAGGAGAGGAGTCGACGTGAGCTGAAGCTTTGTTAGATGCTGGGGACTCCACAGTGCAGCGCATCACCTTGTGGCTGCCCCAGCCATAGGAAATAATGCTGTGCTGTGACTCCATGCTCAGCTCCTTCACTTGCATGAAGGTGGGAGGAGATGTTTTATATTGGGTGAGATCTGGTGCTCTGGTCCTTGGGTGCTCCCATGGGACTTTGTGTGGAAGAGCAGTAGTAATGGAAAGGTTTCACCAGCATCTTCTGGTGAAGGTTGTTAAGTTCACGTGTGAGTTCTGGCCATGTGGGTTGCTGAGGTTTCAGAGCACCTAGGTGATAGTGTTAAGGTCTGTACCAAACTGACTCTGCCAGAAATCAATGTGGAAGGTGGCTGGTGAAGGGCTGGGCTGCTCTGTGTGGGGTCTGCATGTGGTGGTAGCCCCGTTCACAAGCTCTCTCCTTTCTACATTCAGATGTGTGAAGTGTGTAAATAAATACTCCACTCCTGAAGCCCTGGAGCACCATCTGCAGACAGCAACGCACAACTTCCCCTGCCCTCACTGCCAGAAGGTGAGTGGGTGACTGCTGTGTGAGCCAGTCCTGGCTCTGATGGGACAAAAGCCTTTGGCTCCCTTCCCTCTCCCTTCTACCTCAGTACGGATTGGCAGGCTCACGAGGTGCTTTTCAGAGAGGCAGAGGTGGTTACATCCCTGGCTTTTCTCACTGGTCCTCATTTGCTGACCTAATGAACAGAATTTGTAAGGGGAGTCCCTTTATTCCTATGACAACGCAGAGCTGCACGCTCTAGGCTGCCATCTTTGTTTCTTAAAAGCAAGTTGTGTCAGTGGTGAGGTTTTGGGAAGTCTCAGTGTAGTGGTGGTGCCTTTGAGCTACCGTGCTTGGCTACCCATGGCTAGAAGAGCTGTGAATAGAAACCTGGGGGTTCTGGGGGAGCTCTGACACCTACGTTGCTGTCCTCATCTCTTGTTGCAACAGAACTCTCTGGGTTCCCCCTTGGTCCCATCTTTTGGATGAGTGCTCTGTGTCCTGGCAAAGAGAAACCTTTCAGAATGATGTGACTGGGACCGGCATGATGCACGGGTAGGTTTTGGCTGGAAGTACTCATTTCAGCATGGCCCCGAAAGGGGCTCGAGGGGCAGATTTTTGTGGTGTTTGAACTTTAATCAATTCTTTTTTGAATGAAACGCTCCTCTGTTTAAAGCAGAGGAAATGAAAATCCTGCAGTGGGGGCAGGGACAACCTCAAAGGAGTGACCACTCTGTACTGAGGTAGTTCAGGAAGGGAATACACGCTCCTGGCATGGTTAGTAACGCATCTTTCTTTACCTGCCTTGTCTCCACTCTCACCCCAAGTGACAGATGCCCTTCTGAGCCTTGATGGGACTTCAGCATGCAGCATGTTGAAAGCCCATTATCTGCAGTGTTATATTTAACTTCTGTTTGTATTTTTGCTAATACTGCTGTTTTCTGGAGCACTGTGTACTGACTACTGGAGAACAAAAATCTAGGCTCTCCTTTGCTCCCCCTGGATGTGTGATTGCAGAATCCTCATAAGGAAATCAGCTTGAATGTTTCCAGTGTTCTTATTACATGAAGAGAAACATTCATACTGATTTTATAAAGGCTACAAATGGGAGCTCTTGGTAATAGATAATCAGGGAGCACAAACTAAAATCAGCAGTGTGGGAAGGTAGGAGCTGCTGGGTAGAGGAAAGTGTTCTGGTCCTGCTGCTGGCTCTGGCAGGAAGCTGAGCATCTGTTTAGAGTGCTGGCCTTCAGCAGTATGGGGTCAGAAAGTGATGTTTCAGCTCATATGTTTCTTAAGGATAAGGGTTTGTTTCGTTGTGTGCTTTATCAGCTCTGTATGTATTTTCCCTATAGAAAACTAAAGGTTCTCTCAGCGCTTCCTTTCCAAGAGTGCAGTCACTGTGAGCTTGTGCTTTTTATACAGGCTCAACAAGTCCTTTGCTCATTGAGCTCAGCGATGGCCCCTAGTGCTGCTGACTCAGCCTGGTTTCTGTGTGCTAACAGGTGTTCCCCTGTGAGAGGTACCTGCGCCGCCACATCCCCACCCACGGCGGAGGCAGCAAGTTCAAGTGTCAGATCTGCAAGAAGTTCTTTCGCCGGGAGCACTACCTCAAGCTGCACGCCCACATCCATTCAGGTACGGAGCTCTGTTGGCACTGCAGTGTTCAGTGAGTCTGCACTGTGGTCTTTGCTGAGCCCTGTGATCCTAGATAACCAGAGGAACAGAGCATTTGTGGTAACGTGGCTTATAGGAAGTGCGTGGTTTTCATTCAGTCTTATGCCCAGTGCTGCATCAGTTAGAACACAGAATTAGCTTCCCCATGGCTGCAGAAGCTAAGGGAGCAGCACATAGTGGGGATAGCATCCATCCACTTACCCACAGGGCAGGGTAAAGAATCCTGGAGTGTTTCTAAAGTAGTAGAGCAGCACTGTATGTGAATCCTGTACATGACTCGAGCAGCCCTGTGTGACTGCGCTTTCCCTGTCTCTTCATTTATTTTTTTTTTAATTTTTATTTATTTATTTATTTTTTATTTAATCCAGGTGAAAAGCCCTTTAAATGCTCGGTGTGTGATGCAGCTTTCAATCGGAAAGACAAACTCAAGAGGCACATGCTGATCCACGAACCTTTCAAGAAGTATAAATGTCCTTTCTCGTACGTAGCATCTGCAGCACTGCAGCTTGTTTTGATGGCTTGTGGCGTGGTTTGGAAAGGAAAGAATGTCCCCTGTATGTATCCCAGGGATCATGTGGCATCTGACAGTTCTCTGCTGCTTGAGGAAGCGAGAATGCTGAGAACCCAGAGCTGGTTGTGGTTGGTTTTCTGTGGGGCGACATAATTTCATCTCAGTTCACTGAGTGCTCTAAAATAACGCCTGCCTACATGGGAGGCTCTGGAGATTGCACTCACAGAGCACTGGGGAAGAGAAAGAGTATTATTTGAGCACAAAGCACAGGATTGCTCGAGTGTTGTGGTCTCCCCAACTGCATTTAGAAGCAGAGTAACTAATGTGCGAGCCAAAGAAATCTAGATATAGGAAGTGCATCCCCAAATCTTTGTCATTTCTGAGGTAGTCAAAGCTGACTTTTCCCAGCTCCAACCACCCTGTGGCTCCTTCCAAAATATTCCTGGCTCCCATTGGAACCTTGAACCTGCTGTTAGCAGCATTTATGGTGCTGCTAAGGCAATGTGTGGCCCAGCAAAAGCCACATGTCCTGATAGCAGCCTGTTTATTTCTTGCCCCTTCCAGAAAGGCTGAAATAGTGGGGCTCTGACTGTGACTATACGCAGGGACCCATCCAGTTCCTGATAAGGAGAAGAGCTATGGATCTCTCTCCAGTTTATGTGTCAATCCTCAGCTGCTTCACGCTGTTCACCAGCATTTGTTGTTCTTACAGAAGCCACACAGGCTGCAATAAAGAGTTCAACAGGCCTGACAAGCTGAAAGCTCACATACTGTCCCATTCAGGTAAGTGCAAAAATGATACTCCTGCTCTTAATAAAGACAATCCATTTATTACTGTGCCCCAGGGAACCTTTTTCCTTGTTCTTGTTTTAGGGTTTTCTTGCTTTGCGTTCTGTCAAGGTAAAACTGAAAGTGTTTTTCTTGTACCTTCCACGTGCAGAGCCCTGCAGATTGTGATCAGATGAGACTGTGCTGACAGTGCAGTAGATGGTGTTTTTAGATTACATTTAGGAGAAAACCAAGTCTGAGTTTAAGGCTGTTCTGCATTTTCAACACAGTCGCCTGACACATTTATTTTCCTAGTGATGTTTTAAGCCTCTTACTTGAGGCAAGAACTGTTATTGTAAACATTCCTGACCAGTGATGTTTGAGCTGTAGCAGTTCATCCTTCTCTGATTGCAAATTTGCCTGGCGTGATTTCTCCTTAGACCGTGGGTAATTTGGGTTGTTTTTTAATAAGCAAGATGAAAAGAATGGGGTTTGTTGAGCAAGAAGGTGGCTGGTTCAAACTTTGATCAGAGAACACTTGCGTGGAGGAGGAGGTGGTAAAGCTATCATGGCTCTGCAGGTTTTCCTGCTCTCTAACTGAGCTCTCTCCTCCCATGCTGTGTGCAGGGATGAAGATCCACAAGTGCCAGTACTGTAACAAATCCTTCAGCCGACGAGCCCACATGATAGAACATCAGCGCTCGCACACCGGCAACTACAAATACCGCTGCCCCACCTGCAGCAAAGGCTTCACTCGCCACAAGTACATGAAGGACCACAAGTGCCGTCTGGGCTCACCCAAGGACAAAGATCTGCAGCTCAGGAAGCCCCAGAAGAAACGGGTGGTGCGGGGACGCAAAGCGGGCCTTTCCCTTCCCAACCAGCTGGATCTGGGAGAGCTGAAGGACAGTGCTGCTGGAGAAAGCCCCCAGGAAGATGTCCCTAACAAAGAGCCATTCCAGGAGTCAGATGCTGTCCTGTCCATTGTGGTTGGTGGGTCAGGAGCTGCTGACTCAGACCTTGTTCCTGGGCAGCCCAACAGTATCGCACCCAATTTGTCCTTGGCAGAACTGCAGGCTGCCTCGGATGGCCCCTGCACCATGCTGGCTGTCCCTGTTTACATCCAGACGACTGAGTGATGGTGTGTAGAGCCACTGTGTGGCTTGGGGCTGCTGCTGGGATTGTCAGACTTGGTGCTGAAATTTATCCTGGTGAAAAAGACCAAAGCTCTTGTGGGGAGTTGATGGATATGGGAGAGAATCTTTCATTTCCATTTGATCTTCCTATCTGTGGGCAAAGGTCTTCTTGGAAGCCACTGATGGCTACAAGGCACTGAAGAGAATGGCTCCATTTTTTTCTTGTCCCTCTGCATCACCGGTCAGTTAAGGGCAAGAAAGACTAAGATCCCTGAATCAGGGTGAGAAGGAGGAGCGTATAAACTTGCAACAAACAGAGCTGCTGAAATCAGGTGGCTTTGCAAATCACAGCCTGTCCCATCTGTGGTTTTTCTGGCCTAAAAGCTGTATTGCCCAGTATTTGGGTGCCCTTTCCGAGAGCAAACAGATGATCCTTCCTAGTGGAAGCAAGTTCATTGTGAGATCCTTTGGGAACACTGTTCAGAAATACTCTGATAGACTTTTCTGGTATCTTTCTCTGCTCTTATCAGTAAAAAGAACACCTTGTCTATACTACATGTGTTGTAAACTGTGTGGAGTCAGTGGGTGGGAGCAGCTTTGTGTGGTGCTGGGTCTTAGCACACGTGTATTAGCTCCTTTCTGCTTGATGTTCCTTCCATGGTGTTCTTCTCACATCTTTCTCCATATCTAAGAATCTCCAAGTGCCTCAGGTATCAATGAGTCAGTCCTTTTAACAGTTAAATGTGACACCTCCTATGTGGAGTGAGAGAAACTTAGGCCTGGGTGAGGTCTCCTGCCCAGGGTCACGCAGGAAACCTGTGATATATTTATGGCTCAGTTTTCTAGCATCTGCTCTGCACCATGTGCTGCAGGATACTTCTGTGCACTTCTGTTGCTTCCCAGTCTATAGGTGCCCTTAGCTCAGTTTTATGGGTCTGACAGGTGGGAAGCCAGTGTGATCAGGGAGCAAGGAAATCCTGCAGCTAGAGCATTTTCTGTCATCCACTTGGGTTCTCCTGTCTGATTTACCAAGTCTGATTTTCAAAGCTGATACGGGAGCACCAAACCAGGTCACCTAATGAGAGGGAACTGAAAATTACCATTGTGTAATGTTGGGAGGGGAGCTATGTGGATAGATGTGGAGCCCAAAGTAGGTAGGAGGGAAGTCAAGTGTGCTGCTGCCTTCTGCTCTGGCCTGCTGGGTTCCCTTTTCCTTCCCAAACCACTTTGCCTTCAGTTTTGCACTGCCATCTGATGGTCCTGCTTATTGGAGAAGGGAACGGGAGTATCCTGCTGCCTCCAGGTCCACCTGGGACACGCTCCAGCTGGGGCAGAGCATGAATTCACTGGATGCTGACAGCCTGGCTGTGAAGTCCCTGCCTCACCTCTTGCTTCCACACCAGAGCAGTCAACCCAGTGTCACTGGTCTGACTGGTCTCACCATGGTGCCTGGTTGTTGCCTGCCTGAGCTCCAGGCATCCTGTCTCCTTGCAGAGACTTTGAAAATAGGGGTTTGCAGGAGGTTGTAGAGGAGATGGAGCTGCACTCTTCAGGGGTGCACAACAGCAGGGCAGGAAGCTACCGAAGAAGCTACATATGCTGGAAATTCTAACTCAGTGTAGAGGGATTTCATCCAAGAAGGTGGTCAGACACTGGAACAAGGTTGTGGAGAGGCAGTGAGCTGTCAGCACCAGGTCATACTTAAAGCTTAGCGAGGCCTTGAGCATCCTGCTCTGAGTGGGCATGCTTGGGAGTTAGGGCAAGTACTTTGCATCTGGGGTATCTCTCTGTTGAATAGGGTAGAGGTTTTTGCTCACAGTGTTTTGAAGACAGCTCTTTCAGGACAGGAAACAGATTGCTAAATATACTGTTCCTATTTTGCTGCTCTCTTTACCCACAGTGAATGGTGTCATTATGTGGCTGCAGTGTTGCACTTCCATCTATTTTGATCCAACATGTGGTACAGCTCTCCTCCATTGTGGAGGGCAGGCTGGAGGAATGGCTGTTCCTTTTGAGGTCCTGCTTTCCTCCAGCTCTGCCATCAGGTCAGTCTGTTGAAATGAGGTGCTTGAGCTGATCTCCACTCACAGAATCTCAGAATTATCAGGGTTGGAAAAGACCTAGAAGATCATCCAGTCCAACCATTCCCAATACTTCCTGGCTAAATCATATTCCTCAACACAACATCCAATTGTTTCTTGAACACTCCCATGGTCGATGACTCCACCACCTCCCTGGGTAGTGCATTCCAGTGCCTGACTACCCTTTCCAAGAAGTAATACTTCCTGATGTCCAGCCTGAATCTCCCCTGGAGCAGCTTAAAATCATTCCCTCTAGTTCTATCACTGATTACATGAGAGAAGAGGCCGAGCCCCAGCTCACTACAACCTCCCTTCAGGAAGTTATAGAGAGCAATGAGGTCTGCCCTGAGCCTCCTCTTCTCCAGGCTGAAGTAGGCACTCACTGCACTGAATGGAATCAAAGCTCAGCAGCAGAGCCATGATACAGCTCCACGTGTGACCATGGGATACAAGGGCTGAAATACACAGCCTTGTTTGCATGTGTAGGTGGTGGTACACAGAGTCAGCGTTTCACATGAGCATCAAGTTTTATCTTTACCATAACAACTGTCCTGTTAGAGTAAATCTGAGAGTGATTACATGTAAGATAATGTAACAGAGGTTACATTACAGAGAAGCTGTGCTGGGTGGTTGTACAGATCTGGCCTTCAGCAGCTCCGTGGCTGCACCAACATTCACTGTGCCAGACAGGGGGGTTGGAACTACATGATCCTTGAGGTCCCTTCCAACCCGGCTCATTCTGTGATTCTGTGTGAACGATGTGTGGTGCTGTTCTGTATTTAGGCTGCACAGGAGGCAGTGCTGTGCTCACTGCATGGCAGTCAGCCTGTGTCCATGCCTGGACTGGGCTCTGTGCTTTGAACAATCCTGCACTGCCGTCCATCAGGCCTTAAGCCGCGCTCAGCCCGGCTCCATCTCTCCCAGCACAGGGAAATACCCGCGGCCTACAACTCCTCCTCTTCCTCGTCCCAGGCCCCGCGCCGTCGCCATGGCGACCGCTCATCCGCTGACGTCACCGCGCACTAACGTCACTCACCACACGACGCCACTTCCGGGTTCCTCCCGGCCGCCCGCCGCTCCCCGCCCCTTCCCGCCGTTCTCCGCGCGCCGCACTACATTTCCCAGCATGCCTCTCGTGAGACCGTGCTTGGTCGGAGCGGCGCTGCGCCGCGGTGCATGCTGGGGGTTGTATGCGGCGTAGGGTTGGCCGCGGTGGGGCGGGGTGTGGGCCCGAGCCTGAGCGAGCGGCCGGTGTCGGCGGAGCGGGTCGGTGCGGGCGTTGTGGGGCTGTGCGGGCGGACAGGAGGCCGGGCTGCACCACGGGAGATCCGAGAGGGGCACGAAGTGACGGGAGAGAAGTGAAGGGAGGGAGCGCCGCCATCGCCTGGTAGCGCGGCCCGGCACAGCGCAGCCATGTCGGGGCTACTGGGGAAGCTGTTCGGGGCCGGGGCCGGAGGGAAGGGGGCCGGGAAGGGCCCGTCACCTCAGGAGGCCATTCAGAGACTGAGGGACACGGAGGAGATGCTGAGCAAGAAGCAGGAGTTCTTGGAGAAGAAGATCGAGCAGGAGCTGGCGGCCGCCCGCAAACACGGCACCAAGAACAAGCGCGGTGAGGAACCGGGGCTGCGAGGGGTGGTGGGGCCTCAGCTCTCAGCCTGCATCGCATTAGGAAACTTAGCAGGGAGAGCTGTAACACAGTGACACAGCTGCCCATGGAGAACCGTGGGGATGTGGAGCTGAGGGTCGGTGTGTTCCGAGGGGTTGCTGATCATAGAGGTCTTTTCCAGCCTTCATAGTTCTGTTGTGTGTGTCTGTGTGCCCACGGGCTCCTGGGCTGTTGCACCGCGTTCCGGGTGGCTGGTTGGGGTTTCCGTGTTGACGTTGCCCTTCTGGGCGGTGTCAGAGCAGGAGGATGGAAGGCAGCAGTGATGTGATGTGATGTGATGCCGGCTCAGTGCAGAGCTGGACTTCCAGCCTGGCCACCCAACAGGTTCTTCCTGCAGCTCCTTCCTGTTGTTCAGTCAGCAGTCGGGTCTCCTTTGTAGCTCCAGGGCTTCTCGGTGGTGGCACAGTGGAGCAGGGCTGGCTCTGGCCTTTCTATTCCCAGGGTTGGTCCTTCTGAGGAGTTCTGTGAACTTCACCATCAGTTTCTCCATCCAATTTATTGCAATAGATGTAATATGACAGAGTTTCTTGTGGTATTTTTGGTAGTGAGCTGGAAAGAACTAAAACGTGCATCCTCTTTCAGTGATCCCATGTAACTTGTGTTGTTCTCTATGTCCCATTGCTTGCTGAGCTCCTTACCCTGCCACACTGCAGCTCACCTGCTCCTCAGCTCTGTCCGTGCTGCAGATGCTGAATGCCCAGGGAAGGCCAAGCTGCCCATTGACTGCAGGATTCTGGGTCAAGCACATCGAGGTCTTGAGCGTAACAGGATCCTGATTAAGGAGCTGTGAAATTGAGAAAGGCTGGGGGCGGAGTTGTGGTGGCAAACAAAACCCATTTTGATTATTTTTTGATACAGTTGAAATATAGGAAGTGAAACCAATTGACAGCACACTTATTAATGAATTCACTTCTTAAGTTCACTTACTTGTGATTCTTGGGCACGTACCAAGTGTGTGGTGGGTTTTAACAGCTTATGAACTTCTGTGAGTACTTCCTGTCGTCTGCAGGTTGGATATGTAGGCTGTGCAGCCAGACAACTGCTTGGGGAAGTTAAAATGAGTGAGTAGGTGGTGTAAGCACCCTCCAGTCTGCCCTGTCGCATGACGTGGTGGGCTTTCACACTATGCTGAAATGTTTTGATCTGGCTGCGTAGCTGTAGCAGTTCAGCACTCACTGAGCAGGCCTTAAGGGCTTCAGTATTGGTGTTTTAACAAGCAGCAGTTTTTGCTTTCACTTTGCCAGCTGTCATTAGGCTGCAGTACCCAGCAGCTCCTGGGAGGTGGAGAAGGAAGCACTGGGCAGCTCAGCCATCCTGCAGCAAGATGGGGAGAGCAGAGCTTACAGCTCCAATGTGCTCATTGGATGGTACCAAAGAGATGGGATGGTACTAGTGAGCACTGTGCTGGGAGGACGTTGGGCTGTGCTTGTGTTTTATCTCCTTTAAACAGTCAGTCTGTTTACACCTTGTCTGTTGCTTATGAGTGAGGGACCTAATTCACACAGCGAATCAAATTAGCAGTAGCACGGTGTGGTTTGGATACCTTACGAGATAGAAATCTGTGCTGAAAGTCAGTCCTGCATGAATCACAGAATGACCCGGGTTGGAAGGGACCTCAAGGATCATGTAGTTCCAGCCCCCCTGCCTGGCAGGGCCACCAAACATACACCTTTACTAGATCAGGTTGCCCAGGGCCCCGTCCAACCTGGCCTTGAACACCTCCAAGGACGGGGCATCCACAACCTCCCTGGGCAGCCTGTTCCAGGGCCTAACCACTCTCCTAGTAAAGAACTTCCCCCCTAACATCCAACCTAAATCTTCCCTCTTTCAACTTAAATCCACTTCCCCTTGAACACAAGAAGTGCAGCTGTGAGCGCAGTAGTTGGGTCAGACACCCCAGCATCCCAGAACAAAGCAAACTGCTGACTCTGTCCAAGGGATGTGAAGTTCTGGCACTCAGTGTTTGGTTTCGGGATGGCTCAGGGTGATTTTAATCACTGCTTTTCCAGTTCAACTCCTTTTCTTGTGGTCTGCATTTACAGGGAAGCAGCATCTGTAAATGAAAGCAGTGAGTTCTGGATCCCTGATCTCTTTGGTGTAACACTTCAGAATCTGTTTGTTGTCTCTTCTAGTTACATTTCAACGTGAACATTCCAGCAGGATGGGAAACCTGTGCTCAACCCACTTGGGTGCAGAATAACTCAGTGCCGTTATGTTCCTGCCTATGAGAAACAGTGGAACGAGCAGTAAGCAAATATGAGTCTAACGTGCAGGAGATGGCTGTTCTATGGATTTCCTATCTGCTCTGATTTCTATTAGGCAGTGTTTTCTTTCTCTCTAAGGTGGAAGTTTTTTTCCATCACAGTAAAAGAACAAATGACTGTTTTGTTGGGGTTTTTTTTTGGCACTGGTGACTGAGTGCAAAATGGATTGAAGAGCGCAGCTAAATTCCTGCTGTGTAATTCAGGCTTTTCCTGGAAAGAGGACACTCCTATTTTCCACCCCACACCAGAAATAGGAAAGTAAACACACAAGCTGGGTGTAAGCTGGAGCCAGAAGTCCAGGTTTTCTGCCCACCTCTGTCTATTGGCAGGTCTTGGTGCTGCCAGGTAGAGCAGGAACACAAACCGTGCCACCCTCCTCTATGTGCTGTCCCCAAAGGTTGCCCCAAGGGTCCGGGGCTCCTTTGTGCTGATGTTGGCATTAGTTGGGTGCTGTGTGGGTTGGGTTGGGTGGTGTTTCAGCCAAAAGCCAACCCTTAAAAGAGATATAAAAGCAATTTTCTCTTGCCCACAGGAGTGCTGGAGCTGGCAGGAGGAGGGCAGTGGGGCCTGCTGGTGGTTGGTGGGCATTGTGCTGCAGTCTGTGGGGCCTCCCAGAAAGGGGGAGCAGCTGATTGTGAATTACAAAATGGAAGCATGGCTGCATGATGGCATGGGTTCCTTTATGTAGATATTCAATTGGTTTGAAATATTGTGGTTGTCTGGAATTCAAGTAAAAGAAAGCTGCACCCTGAGACCTGGGTATGGGCAGAGGCTGGAGAGCCCCATGATCCTGTCTGACTTAAACACTGTGTGCAGATACATTTTTTTTTTAAGGCTCTGCTTGAGGTTTGTGGCAGTTTGTTGTTGAGGTTTGAGATTAGTGACGTCTGCATCTAGAACCACTTAATGCAAACCTGGTTTTGTTTTCAGAAATCATCAGATGCTGATATAGAGATAGCAACAGCCCTGTAGCAAACCCTACCCAGCCCTTGTCACATCGCAGCCTGCTGTGCCCCTGCTTTCAGTCTCAGGCTGTGTTAAAATGCATCCTCCCCTTCCAGGTGCTTACCTGCAGCCCCAGCGCCAGGGTGAGCACTGATGGAAGCCAAGTGCAGGCAGAATCCTTTGTCTTGCTTTGAGATTAATGAGTTGAATGCCAAAACACCTGGCTCTGAAAAGTGGTGCTAATTACTCTTTTTAAATAGGTGCTTAGAAGCAAGAGGAAGCTTTTAGTTCACAGTTCTACATTGAACAGAGGCTTTTTGAGTCAGGTTGCTGTTGTGTACAACAGTTGGGGTGTACTCACTAATAGCTTTTAAATAACTTCAACAAGCTCCACAAATGGAAGCCAAAAGCCTGTAGTTCTGCCAGGTGTGTTTTGGTAACTGCATTTGGCTGCAATACATCCGTCCCGTGTTCCTTTTCTGCTTCATGCTCTGTCAGAGAGCACACCTGGTATGTCTGCAGCCACCCGGCTTGTTTTAATTGCTTTTTCTATCCCCTTGCATTAGATGTTGGACTCCAGTACCCAATGAAGCCTCAACCCTAGTTGCTAAAGCCTGTGTAAGGGCTCTGTGCTGTTCACGACTGCAATTTGCAGGTCATGCAAAGTGCTGATTTGGTTTAAACCTCCTTTAGATCCTTGGACTGTTCAGCAAACTGCCTGCTTGTTTCTAGCTGGCAGAATGCATTTGGAGCTGTGTTCCTGGGCTTCGTGCTTGCTTCCTTCAGGTCTCCTTGCCAAGCCCTGCTGGCCCTTCAGCCACCCGTGTGCCCCTCTCCAACTGGTTCCCCTCCAGCAGCACTTGCTGGTCAGGGGAATCTCCCTGCTGCTGGAATGCCAGCTATGTTTTTGCATTGGGCTGCAGGATGTGGAACTTGCTCTGATGTAACTACAGCAGCCCTCTACAGGAAGACACGTGGTGTGTCTGTGATGCTTCCCAGCTTAAAGGGCACTGTGATGTTCTTGACTTCAGCAGGACCTTGGAAGCAAGAGGGATCGCTGTTTCTTCTAGAGAAACTGCAGTGCTTTCAGGCATAAAGTAATAGTGAAGGACACGGCTGTGCTTCATTGGTGAGCAGGACATCTGTAGCCCTGATGCTGGTTGGGACAAGGGTTTTTGCTTGCCTAGGTAGTTCTCTTTGCCATTCATGAGTCCCACATGATGAACCTGGGGTGCTGTGACCTTCCTAGTGGGAAGTGAAGCACCCACATTAACCTATGTGTCAGGCAGGAGGAGGTTCCCACAGGTGAAGTTCTGTGCCTGGCTGGGACAGAGGCAATGGTGGTTCTGCCCATTACACCCTTATACATGGAAATCCAGTTGGGAGGAGTCTGCTGCAGCTTCCTGCATGTTCATCATTTAAATGAAACCTTTCCAGTGCTCTGTTTATAGATGCTCATATAAGTATGGCCTAATTATACCGACAGTTGTTGCCTTTTAACTCTCAGCTGGCTGGCAGTCGGCTGTAGCATTTTGGGTTGGTGTTGTCCAAATAAACAGGGTTGCTCATGCTGGGACTTGTATATTTATTCCTGTGTGCAGCAGACAAGGGCTGAAATCAGAACCCAATTTCATGGCTGCTGCTGCCTTCCTGCTGGGTTTTTGCATCAGTCTGTGTTCCTGCAGTGACCCATTGCCATAGTTTGGAAGAGAAGCTCTGGGGAGACCTTAAAGTGGCCTTCAAGTACCTAGAGGGGCCATGTAGGAAAGATGGAGAGGATCCTTTATCAGAGGATGTAGGGATTGGACAAGGAGTAGTGGCTTTGAACTAAGGGAGGGGAGGTTTAGATTAGCTGTAAGGAGAAAATACTTCATTATACAAATGGAAAACCTTTCTGCCTGGAGAAACTTTAGGAAAGCCAACTTCCACCTCTTGAGTGATCTAGTCATTAAAATCCCCTTGGAACCTGTCCTCATGGATGCGACAGCAGACCAGAGCTGGCAGATCTTTAGGGAAGCACAAGAGTTCTCCATCCCCAGGTGTAAGAAGTCAGAAAAGGAAGGCAGGAGGCTGGCATGGCTGAACTGGGACCTGCTGGTTGAACTGGAGAGCGAGAGGAAAATCAACAGGCAGTGGAAGTAGGAACAGATAACCTGGAGAAGTATGGGGATATTGCTAGTCTGTGTAGAGATGGGGTCAAAAAGGCCAGGGTCTAGATGGAACTGGACTTGGTGACTGGAAAAAAAAGGTGATGTTGTGCTTGTTTTTAAGAAGGGGAGAAATAATGACCCAAGGAACAAGTGACCTGTCAGCCTCAACTCTGTGCTGGGGAGGATCGTGGAGCAGACCCTCCTGGAAGCTGTGTTAATGTACATGGGAGTGAAGGAGCATGGCTGCAGCAAGAGCAGGTCCTGCCTGACCAGTGTTATCGCTTTTTGTGATAACTGTCAGTGGTTGAGGGAAGAGCCTCTGATGTCATCTGTTTGGTCTTCAGTAAGGTGAAGACACGGTCCCAAACAACATCCTTCTCTCCAAGGTGGAAAAACCTGGATTTGATGGGTCCATTGTTGGATGGATAAAATATCTCACTGGGATGTGAAAAAGGTGCAGATGATTAACAGCAGCATTTTTGTAGCAGGCTGAAAGGGTGGGGGAGAATAACTTAATCCAGTGGCCTTAAGGGGAAAGAAGACAAAACTGTCCAGGAGCTTATCTTAGTGGGTTTGTTGACCAGAGGAGTGTTGTCTTGGCGTTAAGGGGCAAGGGAATCACGTTCTGCAGAGAGGAGGAGGTGACTCGCTGCCAGGTCTGAGCATGGTGTGTTTCAGTCTGTAATGCCAAACCTGAGCACGTTAGGCACCGTCTCAGGAGCATATGACACTGCAATCATGGGTTCTGACCTTTGGAAATGCACTTTCGGTGCTGGTGACTCACAGGCAATAAGGAAGCGTGGTGGAGGTGGGGCTGCCTGCTGCTGGGACATGGGGACAGCAGTGCCATGCAGCCAGGTGTGTGCTGATGGCACAGAGCAGTGCTGCTGGGTGATGTGCTGCAGGCCATGCTGTGTGGGAGTCATACGGCTCAGAACATGCATTGCTGTCACACAGAGATGCTTTGTCCTTTATTATTCTTTCCCCCTTGCTCAGTTGTAGGTTTGTAAACCAGGAGTCCTTATTGTTTAGTTTAATCTCCAGCAGAATGGACTAAATGTTCTTGCAGTACTTTCTTCAGAAGGAAGTTGTAATCTTGTTTTAAATACAGAGAGGACAGAAACCTTCTATTCTCTGCCTGGATTTAGATGCTTTGTTCAAGTAGTTTTAAACAGGCACTTAATCTGTAAGCTGGAAAAAGCTGAAAAAAGCTGCCTGCCTTTTGAGGAGAGGGTTTGGGAGCTCTGCTAATGCTTAGCAGACAGGCACAGGAGGATGAATGGGGAGAAAAGGCTGAGCTCCAGGCACTAATTGTGTCAAATGCTCCTGCAAAAAAGAGGGACTGAGGCTGCTGGCAGCTTTGTGAACTGTGGGAGATGTTCACTCCATTACCAGGGACTAACATGTGATAATGGCTGCAGACCTCCAGCATAAAGTAATTTATAGGCCTGGGTGTATCTGCCAGACATCACAGGTCTTAGGGGGTGGCCTTCATAGGAAAAGCAGTCATGCTGCTTTGCCCTCTGTTAGCCATGGAGGCAGTGTGAATTTATATTTATCCATGTTTCATTGCCTCCTTCTCCCATCCACTATCACACCACAAAGCTTAAAATCCTGGCTGTCTTCTTGGACCTCTGATACTTGGTGCTGTGCAGTCACCTCAGCTGAAGGCAGCTCAGAAATGAATGGGCAGCCAGTTAGCAATAGCCTTGTGTACTGGCTCACTGAGCGTGCTTATTTCTTCCTCTGCAATCCCTTGTGCAAGGTCTGCTTGGCAGCATTGCCCAAAACCTTCATGTCCCTCCTCTTTCATTGCTGGCATGCTGGGCAAGCCCTGTGAAGGGCAGGAAGCACCACGACAATCTCCAGGCAGAAGCGTGCAAGGTGAGGGTGCATTGCAGCTGTAACATCTGGTTCTGGAAGTACCCCAAAAGGTTTTGGAAATGGAGAGATCTGACCTCTGGGCTCTCCCCAGGTACATGCAGCAGGTTTGCAGATTCAGGGTGCACTTGATGCCTTGCTGCTGGGTTAAGTTTGAACCAAGGAGGGCATTCAGCTGGGCAGTAGCTTTCTGGGCTAACAAACTTCAGCACAGATGTATTTATTCAAGCTTAAACTCAGAGGTAGGGAAGAATTTTGTAAGACTGTGGCAGGATCTGTCTCTATTGGATTTACACCTGCCTTTTTGTCTGTAGCACTGGGGGTTTTGCTTGAACTTCTTGAGTTCTCTGGGAATACTGCAGGCAGTTTGTTCATTCTCAACAGCTGCAAAGCAAGGAGCAAATTGCTTCTTATGCTGAGTAGTGCCTCTAGTTTATCTCATTTCAAGGACAGCAGGGGTGTCGGTGGTGATTACGTTTTCTGCTGAGGCAGGTGCCAGGAAAATGGAATCACATTTTCAGAAGCAGCAAAAATAATGATGTATCTCCTGTTCCCAGTCAGGTGTGCAATGCAACGTGTGGGATGGTGACCCAATGTCAGGCTGTGGTCTCTATTTCTTCCAGTGGCAGTGAGCAGGCATTTCATGTGCATCTGTGAGAGGAGTTCCTGGGCTCACAGCTACCCCTGTGAAAGCACGGCTTAATTTCAGCACAGCTCCCAAATGCTTTCCCTCTGCTGAAGGAACCGGTCTGCCTGCCTTCCCCATGCACGGATGTGTTTTTGCTAGCACAGCCTGTGGTTGCACGTAGGTGGAAAAGTGTCTCGAGTTCTTTGTTTTCTCTGCACATCAATCTATACTTTCCTACTCTTGCTATTTAAAAGTATTAGTTCAGTAGGATTGCTGAACTGCTTGTCCAGCAGCAGTAATTTGCTATAGGGCTGGTGGTGTTTAATGAAAGTTAACACACCCAAAGCCCTGCTGCTTTTAGGTAAAGAAATACCCAGTGCTAACCCTTGCTCAGTGCAAAGGTATGTATTCTCCAAAGAAATACACAGCACACAAAGTGAAGGGAATGACTCTCAGTCCTTATTTCTTTCTGAATATATTGAGCACTTCATAGAAGCTGCTGTAAGATGCTGCTCCAGTGATCCTGTAACCTTACCCAGCTTTTTATTTATACTTTATTTATTCTAAGGTAAGGAAATTGTCAGCTCCTGACAGCAAAATGTGCTACCATAGTGTCTGGCAGCAGGCTGCAGCTGGGGAGTGCAGTGAGCCTGACTGGGGGCAATGCTCAGAGCAGTATCAGTGCTGGTGGGTCCTGCAGGAGCAGTTTCATGGCCATTAAAGGTGTGAAATTACAGCACCTGCTGATGTCACTGCTACCTTGGAAGAACTAAAGGTGTAATTAGAGGTGCCAGCCCAGAGCCCTCCTATACCATGACTGCTAGAGGCAATAGCTGTCCTTAGGAGGAACAGAGATGGGCTGTGGTATGCTTGGACTTCAGGGACACGTGCGTTCCTTGCACACGCGTGAAATACTGCAATGTTGGAAGATGCATCCATGGCCAACTGCCTCTCCTTCAGATTTATTTCAAGGTCTGGAAACTGATTTTGTGGATAGAAAAGATTTAATGCAGTTCCTTTTGGAATAAGCTTTCATTGCTCTGACTTCATTGAAAACGTGATAAAAATGTGTATCTCAGGCAGTACGGAGGATTTCAGGGGGTGTTTATGCAGGTGGTAAAGGCTGCTTTGCAAGGTAAAGGCAGGAGAACCACTCATCTGTCTTCAGAAATCAAAGCTTGAGTAGGAGAGCAAAGGGGCAACAGTGCCAGCTCAGAGCTGTGCCCTGATATCTGCACTCCCATCAGGTACCACCACCCTGTGAAGCGTGACAGCAACGTGTACGTTTGCAGCCCACTGTTTGCAATGGCAAAAGCTGTTCCTGGTGTGTTTCCAGTGGGGTTTGGAGGCTCTCCCGATGTGTGGGCTGCTCTGTAAGGCTGTGCAGCTCTCCTGCCAGCCCCAGGGCTGCCCTTACTCTTGAATTTCCTTCAGAACTCCGTGCTGGGGGTGTTGGGAGTGCTGTGTTCTTCCTGAAACCTGAGAAGGGAGAAATCAGCCCTAGGAGGGAGATGGGAACCAACTGAACTGTGACAAGCTTGGACACAAATGTGACCTAAGTTAACAAGGGGACAAGGATGGGAATAGATTGCAAGAGATTGTGATTGTCTCAGTCGAGACACAAAGTACTTTGTTGTCTGTTCCTTAGTGCTTTTTAGTTGCAGACCAGTCTGTTCTGAAAGGTTTTCTTCATTGCAGAAGCCCACATATTAATTTGATGCTCATTGCTCTGTGCTGGATATCCATCCTAACGTGCCCAGGCACAGAAGCGCTGTGCATGCCCTGCATCTCTTGTTGCTCTGTGCTCCTTTCAGGCAGCTGAAACGTGGGCATTTCCACCCCCTGCTCATCAGCTGGGTGCAGATGGGCACTCAGATCCTGGGAAGCTTTGTCCTTGCATTGCCCTGACTGCAGAGAGGGAAGCAGAAGTGTCTGCTGACACTTTTTGGCTGCTCCTGATCACACATGCCCTTACACAGCGATGCTTGCAGTGTTGCATGAGCTGCTTGCTATGAAAGTGCACAAGAAGGAAATGTAGGTGTTTCCCTGTCTTTAGGGAAAGCTACAGTGGGGAGCTGTACATAAATTGTTGTACTTGGGTTTGTGTAATGGTTATAAGGTCTCTCATTGTGCTATTATTCTCCTTGATGCACAAAACACTCAATAAAGGATGTTTCATTGCTAGGATGGTCAGTTAGTGGTTGGACTCGATGATCTTTAAAGTCTTTTCCAACCTGAGCGTGAATTCTACTTGATGCTTCCCAGCATCTGCCAGTGTTTCAATGGTACTGACAGCTTTTTCTTTGTATGATAACTTAATTAAACAATGAGTGCAAAGTTAACCAGACTGAATGTACCAGAAGTGCTTTGCTTTTCACTCTGTGCTTCGTATCAAGCTGGAATGTTCAACCCAATATCTGTTTTGTGTCCCATTCTGGAGAGCACGTGCAGGCCTTTGTGTGACATGAGAACTCAGTCCTGTTCCTGCTTGTGCCAAATGAAAGCAGCTGTGAGATTGGGCCCAGAATAGTGGGGGATTTACCCATCATTGGGGTGGGGTGCATTGAAGTGCCTTGGGTTTGGCACTGGGCTTGTGTTGGAGCAGTTGGGGTGACCTTTGTTTGTCAATCTGGTCGCATCTGCTCCATCAGCCCTTGGTCCTTGCAGGGTGTTTGGCAACTTCAGCCATAGCTGCACAAAGTGGTTCTCTGTTCAGTGTTGCTATTCCAGTACATTGCAGGAATTGGAAATTAATCAGAGCATATTTATGGCCACTTAAAGGACTGAAGGGATGAGTTCCTCTTGAAGATGCTGGGGTGTTATACTGAAGGCTTCTCAAGATGGCACCTGACAATACACGAGATGTCTGCCAGCTTTGCCTGCAGGCTTAATCCTCATTCTGGAGCTGAGATCACAGAATCATCAAGGTTGAAAAAGACCGACAAGATCATCCAGTCCAACCATCCACCCATCACCAGTAGCTCTCACTAACCCATATCCCTCAACACAACGTCCAAACGTTCCTTGAACACCTCCAGGGTCGGTGACTCCACCACCTCCCTGGGCAGCCCATTCCAGTGCCTGACCACTCTTTCAGAGCCGGTCTGTGTGGAGACCCAGGGAACATTTAAACAAGATGGACATATTATGTGTCCAAGCCTGTCACACGGTGAACAAGAAGACTGTGTCAGAAGCAGAAGTGCCATGGAGGAAGTTGTAGTTGTATGCTTCACTTGATGTTGCACTTGGTTGTTGCTCATCAGACAGTGGTGCTCTGTGCTTGGTAACACTTTGCCCATGGTGCTGCTCCTACTGAACCTTTACCTACTTACAGGCAGGATTACTGGTAAATCCAGCTTGTGTGCACTGTATTTCAGAAGGGAGCATGCACCAGGCTGCAATGTGGGCTGTAACTCCTTGTAGCAGGAGTGACATGAAACGCACACAACGTTTGTTTATAGATATGTACATCACAGCATCCAGCAGCAAAGCAAAGAGAGCTTTGTCTTGCTTCCTATTTGACTGAGTTTCTACTACCAGCAGCTGCACAGCAGCACTGTAACCTCAACTGACGGTCACTGCACCAGCAACCATGCTGGGATGTACTGGGGGGAACAAAGATGTTTCTGAGTGCATCAGATTGTGTATTGAAGCGTGCTGTTTGCTGCAGCCAGGTCTCTGTGCTGTGGCTTGTTACAGCTGGCTGAGCTGCCAGTCCTTCAGTCTCATCTCGACCTACATCCTTCTGGCAGCTGCAGATGGCCAGTGCTTTAAGCAAGTAGGCAACCATAAGACAAACAATACAGTGTGCTGAGTGTTGCTGTGTACCGAGTAGCATTTAGTACAAAACAGTGTCTGGCTGCAACACAGATCTCACAAATCCTTCTTTTCTTTCCTTTGCTCAGCTGCTCTTCAGGCCCTTAAGCGTAAGAAGAGATATGAGAAGCAGCTTGCACAGATAGATGGCACGTTGTCCACGATCGAATTTCAGAGGGAAGCCCTGGAGAATGCCAACACCAACACTGAAGTGCTTAAGAATATGGGTTTTGCTGCTAAAGCTATGAAAGCTGCCCATGACAACATGTAAGTTATTCCGCTCCGTCTCCTTCTGTAGGACCCTTAGTTTGGCATTTGTTTGATATGCTGAATACCACATATTTTATAACAAGTAACAGAGCCAATGCAGTAAAATCTTCTTTTAAAAAGTCTATAACTTTAATACAAGTAAAACATTAAGTATATGTGGATATTGACCAAGATATGAAGCATCAGTTTGGCATTGTTTCACACACCATGAAGCCACTCGTGGCACATACAGTATTTGCCCAGCAGAAGGTTGCCACCACTGGGGTTTAAAGCACATATGAGGGCATACCCACCTATGGATCTACCTGTACACAGCACGTTTCCAGCCTCAAGGGGGGGGTTAAGCTTCTTTTTTTGCCGTGGACTTTTTGTATGTAGCAATAATTAAAGCACTATGGGAATGTTGTACTTCTTCCAAAAGCAAATATTGTAGATGTAATGTAATAATGCTGGAACAGGAAACAGAGCAAATGATTATTAATATCAAAAATACAAGCCAGGACCTTTCCAGATGAGGCCTCTGTATGTAACTGCTGTGAGCTCAGCTTTTGGGAAGTGAAACAAGAAATCATGCATAACTTTACTGACAGTGGGGAATGAGGTGTAAGGGGATAGTGACCTCCTCTTTCCTTTGTTTTATAGGGATATTGATAAAGTAGATGAATTAATGCAGGACATTGCGGAGCAGCAAGAGCTGGCAGATGAGATTTCAACAGCCATCTCGAAGCCAGTAGGATTTGGGGAAGAATTTGATGAGGTATGCTTTGAATTTTCTTCTGTTTAAATGAAATCTTTCTCTCAAGATCTGCATATCATGTGTTTCTAGGAATAGCAGTGGGATAGAAAATCTCTCCTGGAATTTGTTACATGCTATTTCTGCCAGTGCATACAACAGCTATGAACCTGACTTTATGCTGAGGATGGTCTGGATGACCTGATCTGATAATATTTGGACTTGCATATCTTTGCTGTCTTCTCCAAGAGAGGAATATGGGAATTCACATGAAGATTCAGGCTCTTTATCTGCTGATCTCTGCATTTAAGCTATTCTGCAATAACATGGCTGGCTAAGCCTGCTTGATAGTAAATATGATCTAAAAGTTTGTTCTTATTTTTTCTTCTCCCTTTATAAAACTAGGATGAACTCATGGCAGAACTAGAGGAACTAGAACAAGAAGAATTAGACAAAAACTTGCTGGAAATAAGTGGTCCCGAAACAGTACCACTACCAAATGTGCCCTCAATATCAATACCATCAAAGCCGGGTAAGTGTGGATCAGAAACACCTTGGGTTGTTACAGTGCACCTTCATTTCACTTTCCAAAGTTTAACTTTGCTGGGAATGATGCTCAGGATAGAGTGGAGATGCAGAAGGGGGAAGCCAGCAGCAGCCTCCTGCTGACTGCTGCTGATCCAGGAAGTCATCCTGACCAACAGCCTACAGGTCTAATGGAAAGGGAGTTGAGTTCGAGCTCATTGGCTCTTAGAATTAGTTCCAGGCTGGTTTAGATACCCACATTGAACTCTACTTCCTTGTTTTATTTCACTTTGATTCCTGTTCTTCTGGCTTTCGGAAGAACCTAACTTGTTTATCCTCAGTCCCCTACTTGGGGACCAGTGTTGTCTTCTTTGTCTGTGGTTTGCACCTACTCAAGCAGACTTGTGGTCATGCCAGTTTTACAGCACACATATCTAGCAAAAACTGGTATGATAATGTAACGTGAAGAGTGGCCAAGAAGTGTTAGCATTTGCACAGACAGGTCAAAGCTGTTTTTCAAACAGCACTAATTACTTCTGTGGACTAGAAGTGATTCCTCAAGAAATGTAGTTGATTTGGAACACCTTTGGCATGCATTAACAGGATGTGAAGTTTTGCTCTCTGTTTTGCTCAATTTGCTATAAGGTATTCCAAGAAAGTTGTAGACTTTGCAGCTCTCTCGTGTGCTTTCTTAGAGGGAAAAGAGGTCCAAAAAGCTGGAGGGTGGGAATATTCCCAACTGCTTGTCAGTGTATTTGTAATTATCTTGCTGCTTCTGGGATAATTGAAGACCTGGGAAGCAACATTCAATGGCAAACAAGAAGGTTCTGCTTCAGGTGGCTTGTTGTGAAGTTTTCTTCTTGTGTGCTGTTTCTTTTAGATGTAACTGATCTTGTGTTTGTTTCTAGTTCTGTTTTGTGAGGCAGAATGGCTGACAGGTCTTGATGAGAGAGCAGGAGTTGTGTTAAAGCATCTTGAATCAGTGCCTTAATCCAAATTCAGACTCAACAGCAGGAAAATCAGTTTTTAGATAAACCTGGGCACTTTTTACTGTGTAGCTGTTTTCATGAAGTTTGTTGTCATTAAAACATACCAACCTGAAACTAAAGGTACCTCTTGCATTGCATTAGGATTAAAAGTACTTTGGGTCATTACTGACTTCCAGTGGGACTGCTTTACCTGGCAGCTCAGGTGCATGCTGTGGTGGGATTGACTCCATTACCTCCTTTTTATTCATTTAATAGAAAGTGATCATGAGTTTTCCTGCCTTTCCAGTTCTGAGGAGCTGCCTGGATTTTGAAGTAATCAGTTTACATGAGGAGGGTTTTTGTTACCTACCAGCTGTACTGATGGCTGGAGGAATTCAGGCAAAAGCTGTTTCTGTTTAGCTGAGACTGGATAAGCTTAATTTAGAAAAAGGAATTCCAAACTTGTACAAGCAGTAGATTTTGAGTTTGACTTAAAGCTGACTCCGTTCCCTTTGATGTGAATATGTCATTAAGATGACACAAGCCATTCTGAACATGAATTATTTGACTCTTTTTTTTTCCCCTTTTAGAAACAAGGCAATTTTGAAGCTTGAACACTGTCTGAAGAGGATCTTTTCCCCTTCCCCTTCTGTATTTTCCAAAGCTGCTGTAGCATTTTCTGGGTTAAAATCTTTTGCTGAGTTAATGGTTTTCATTCCAGAAATTAGATTTACTGTATTAGAACAGACAGCATTGTTTGCCCCCCTGGAGGGACCAAAACCAACTGCAGAGCAACATGTGCAGGCTGCTGCTTCACATCTGCACCCAGCCAGATCATGGCAAGAGAGGGGATGCAGCACCTGGTTTGTTAGCTCCTCAGCCCCTCAAAGAGCATAACAGACAGAAGGGCTGGACAGAAGGCCATACCAAAACCTGCTACCCTCTGTGTATCGTTGCAGTTTGAGGATCTACTGATGCAGTGAGGAATTTATTTGTGAGACTGTGATACTGGTGATAAGCTGCTGTAAGAAACTGTATCCTGCTAGGAGGTACTCAAGCTGGAGGCTCAGGGTGTCCCTGCTGTATGGTGTGGTGCTTACAGCAACCAGCAGATACCACTGGGTGTACACATACCTTCATTTGCATTTGCATTTTTCCTATTAATTTTCCTCATTTACAGTGTTAACCTTCAGAAATTGCAGCCCGTGGTGGATTTTCAGAAGGTACCATTTGGTTTAGTTGAAGAAGGTAGCATCCTCAGCCAGCTGGTGTCTCCCTTACTGGTTGGTGGCTGCAGGATTCTGCCAAGGTTCCCATTTGTAACTCATGGATCTTCTTTTAATATCTTGCAGCCAAGAAGAAAGAGGAAGAAGAGGATGATGACATGAAAGAGCTGGAAGCTTGGGCAGGAAACATGTAACCACAGCAGCAATCGGCTGGAAAAAGACTTTGATTACCTATTCTGGGTGCAAATATATCGTGTTGAGGAGAAAGCATAAGTAAAATGTCTTTATCTTTCATTTTAACCTGAAGCAGTGGGAGCTGCGTTGCTGTTTTCTGCATAGCGTGGTCTGCGCAAAGGAAAGAGTGGGGAGCAGAGGGAATTGCCTGCGGTTTCTATGGTTGAATTTCTGTTAAAAAAAAAAATAAGGTATTTGCAAAATTAAACATTCAGCTTTTGGACTGTGCTAACGCCACTGCTGGATTTTCATCTTCAAACGTTTGGGCCATATTGAATTGAAACGAGCTGAAAAGCACTCTGTGATTTTTAAGTCAGTTTAAGTGTGTTTAGAAGTCTTGTAAGGCATTTAAAAAGAAAAAGGAAAAGTCCTAAGCCACCATCCGGCTTCTTATTGTGTTTAGGTGCAGGAATACTTTAGGTTTTTAGTTCTTTGCAAGTTATATTTATATCCCTTGACTGATGTGTGGCCAGCCTTGTGTCTGTCACCGCAACAGCGTAGTCTCTATTCCCATTTTAATTGGTGATAATGATCTGCAATTGACAAATGCTATCTTGGAAGTAGGGAAGATTTCAATTTCAGTTGTACATTTTTCTACATAGCACTACAATGTTTATTGCTTTTTGTGATAATTGATAACCCATTCAGATACGTGCACACAGTTATTTTAATTAAGAAACTACTATGGATTGCACTGTATTAAATATCTTGATTAATTTTCATCCGTGACTACTGTCATCAGTTCTTTATGATGCTTAAGCAGTCTTCAAAACTAGTTGAATTTTGATGATTTGGCTTTGATTTGCTTGTATAAACCTTGAGTCTCAGCTGAGCAGAGTAGCCAAAGGACTCCTGTAGCTGTTCACTCATTCTAATAATCTTCTGGAGCACAGCATCAAAATCCACGCTAAGGAGAAGTGAAAGCTGGGTTCATAAGAGAAGCAGCGGGTTTAAGGACAGCTCAGAGCCTTGGTTTTATCGTTTTTTGTTATATAAATGACATCTACTGTGCTCTCTGCTAACAAAATATGTACCAAAGCCCTTGTATTTTATAGAAGTTATGGCTGACCATCTCAAATGCAGCACGGTGTCTGAGCAGGAAGGCTGAGGTTAGAGAAGAAATCTCACAGCGCTGCTCCTGCTGTTAAGGGTAATGAGGTAGAAGCTCAGAAGTGACAGAGGCACCACCTGGTACCACAACCTGCCCACAGTGCCTGGGGTTTCTCCCTTCTCAGGGAGGCAGTCCCTGATAGCAATGCGCTGGCAGGTAACTCACCCTCATTGGGCACCTCTATGGCTGTATCAGTGTTCTTCTATAGATCTGCTGTCAAAGGAAGCAAGCAGAAAACCAGGATCCAAATTCAGAATTTTTCAGTTAACCCTGTGGTTTTGTTTTGGTTTGTTTCCCCCCCCCCAAAAAAAAGAGTTGCTGTTTATTTATTGCTGTTTATTTTGTGTTGTTCTGGCAGGTAAGGTGCAAATGTAGTCCAGACTGATGGGCCTCATCATGGCTTTGTCCTTACGATGTCTTCAGCCTTTTGCAGGGGAGGCAATGCTCACCTATGTTATACAGGAAGAGAAGGCAGGGCATTGCATTTGTACTTTGACCCTGGGGATGTTGAGTGTTTCCACCAACAGTGGCAGGGAAGTGTTTCTCTTTATGTTGCGTGTTTGGGTTGGGGGAGTCAGGAAAGAAATTGCTGTGTGGTGGCTCCTTAAAGGCTCAGGAGTTCATCACACCAATTACCATCTTTGTGCTTTGAGAGCTGGCTGAGCAATGCAGAGAGCACTTGCAGGAGTTGCTCTTAGCAGTTCTGACCATAAAGCTCAGCATGTGTCCTCCCCCAGGGCTGGAGGTTGGTACAGCAGGGGGGTGAAGGGGTCCATCGCTCTGCCTAGTGCTGCTTTATGTGAATGGAACCAGTCCTAGACAGCATTAGATCTTTTATTTACCAGTTAAAACTCATCACGCTGCCAAAGCCTCTGAATGCAGAGCATGTATGAAATCAGCCTCCCCACGAGAATGAATTTCTTCTCAGTCCAGAGATGTAATACCGCTAATCGATATAATAGGTTAAAACCCTTTCATTATGGTTCTGCTGAAAGGATCTGAAGTTTGACATTTGTATGCTGTGCTTACCGCCCCCTTTCTCCTACGCTGGTTATTTTTATCATTATTTTGGTTCTTATGACAAAATTGCACTCTACTCATCTGGAAAGCTCTTCCTCTTCTAAATCCTGCACGTTCGGCTTGTGCTCAGCCCTGTGGCAAATACAAGAGCTCTCTTGATTTCATTTTCAAACACAAAGGTACATTAAATCAAAGTAATGCTTTCCAGATCCCATGGCTCTCAGCAGCCCATCCAAGCCTCCATCTCCCCCTCTGGGTGTTTCAGCTCTGCTTGACGTCTCCTGAGCCCAGGGCTGGTTAACCACAGCAGGACTTTCAGCCCAAGTTTTGGAGGTTTCTCCTTCTCTTGCCTGTGGGAACTCCATAATGTCCTTCCATCCATTTCATCTCAGAGTTGCAGCCACCAAGGTGCAGAGTTGGCTGCCCCATGGGTGAGAAGGATGGGGGTGATGGCTGCTTCCAACTGGTCTGGGTTATACCACCCTGCAGTTCTTGGGCTTCTTCTGTACTTTGCTCTGTGCTTGCACTTGTGCTTCTGTTCTTACTACTTGCTGTGATGTCCACCATCTTTCTCCATGACCATCTCCATGCACAAATGAGCTTTGCTCGGTCAGCATCAGGGGGGTCCCAGTAGGGCCAAGCAGAAGGACAGCACTGAGCTCTGCTCTCTGGGGGCAGCAACAGGGACAGGAATAGCTGACTCCTGGAGCTCAGGTATTGGCATGAGAAAACAGGGCTTGAGGGTTAGAACTGAGCCTTCTCTGGGGTTCTGGCAGCATCCCAGGCTGAGTGTCACAAGGAACAGCAGGACTGGGCTGAGCATCACCCAGAGATACAGCTGGTGCTGTCCGAGGTTAGCTCTGTGTATCCCATCAGAGTGCAATATCGGGTATGAACACTGGGAGGCAAAGCTGTATCTCTGGACAGACGTGGCAGCATTGCACAGATTGTGCTGCTCTCTGTGCCCAGGGCTTGCTGTGAGCTGGGTGTTGTGGCTCTCACCCTGAGGCATTGGGTCTGGGAGCACCTCAGGGAGCATTTCCCTGGGGCATAACAGGGCAGAGTGGGACCTGCAGTCCATGAGGCATCATGCAGTGGGGTTGCTGCCTTCCCAGGTGCTCTCAATGTTCTTGCACCTTCCTAAACCTGGCTGCAGGAGCAGGGTGGGAGCAACATGGGGAAGGAGCAGGGATGCTCAGGCTGTGCCTGCAGCAGGTGGCCCATGCACAGAGTTCCCTGCAAGCCCGCAGCTCTGGTTCTGCATCTTGCTGAGATTTTTGAGCTGGAGATCTGTGATGACCAGTGGAAAAATCACTGCTGCCTCCATGCCCTGCTTGGGCCTTGCAGGAGGTGGGGGCAGGACCTGTGTACCCCTGTGCAAGAGGGGAGGGATGGGGACCCGTGTGCCCGAAACAGCAGACTGGGGGACTGTCCTGAGGGACAGACTGAAGCAGAGCATTGCTTTTAGTGTAGGGAATGACCAGGTCCTGCACTGAGCTCCTGGTGCTTCATCCCTCCGCTGCAGGGGAGCACTGCTGGTCCCTGGGCAGCTCAATGGGAGGATTCTGCTCTTCCCTTCTTAGCATGGAACAAGCTGTGGATTAGCTCTCCCTGCGGAGCGTTCCAGGTTGCTGGTTTTCTGTACCAGCCGGCCCTGTGGCTGCACAATACATAACTTGTGATCAATTTACTTGAAGTTTAAATACAAAGGAAGGAAAGAAAAAGGGGGGGAAAAAAGGGCTTTCAGCTTAGCAGCTGGTACTGCCTCAATAGCTGCCACTGTGGGCGATCAACTACACTTCACAATCCAATATCTGACATTATTTCTCAGCCTCACTCGGTTCAGTTTCAGCTCCATCCTGGACAAATATTGACAAAGCTCTCATAATCCCGCTGATGCCGTTGCAGAGAACTCTATTTTGCTCGCAGCACACTTGGTGCCATCTCAATATCCCCACTGGGAGCTGAGAGAGGAGCATGAGTTTAAATTCAAAGGGGATGAGTGGTAGCTTACAGACCCCTTGCAGCCCAGGCGTCCCCCACGAGCAAATGGGCAGCTGGGTTAAATGATGGTGGAACAACAGAGATGAGCACTGGGGCACAGAGATGGATGTGCTGAGCAGGGGGTGTTCAGTAGTTCAGGTGGGTTCTCAGTTGCTCTTTGTAAGGCCAGCAGCCAGTGGGATCTTGCACTGTTGGCCGCAGGGAAGTCTTCAGCATGGCAGTGTACGGCAATCCATACTAATGAAGACAAATCTAATTACCCGGGCTGCAACTCATGCTTAACGAATTAGAACCAGAACATGGCAAACACAGAGAGGGAGGCGTGCTGCCAAGGTGGAGTGGTGCGCCCAGAAACCTGCTTGGAGGAGAAGGGTTCTGGGGTAAATGGGGCTCAATGGCACTGTTCTGTTGGGTGTCAGCATCAGAGGAACCTCTGATCGTGTGATGGAGTTGTAATAGTAAAGATCTGCACAGTAAGGAGAGCTGGGGCCAAACTGTGGTCCTGGGGGAGGGAATGTCCCTTCCCCTTCTGTTCTTAGTAAATCCATTACGATGAATACTGTGACTGAGGAAATACTCTTATTACAAATAGATGGCGATGGCAGAGCTGCAAGATTAAGTGATGCTGGGCACCACTGAGCTGATCAGCAGGTGTTTTCAGCAGGGCCATCATCCTGATGCGTTACACCTCCCATCACACTAACATCAGGCTGGCTGTGTGTGGGGGGATGAGCGAGAAGCATTGGGCACAATCCTTGTCCCATTGAGAAGACCAATTGGCTCCCATTAGCTGGTGGAGCAGGGGGCTCAATTAGAGCCTCCCAGCAATAACTGAGTGAGGACTGGGTGGGATGTGGAGCCCACATGCAGCTGCTAAGAGGCCTCACTGAGTCCATGCCACTGCTGCATTGACGGGCACATCCTGCTCAAGCATCACCAGGCAACACTTTGGCCATGGCCACAGTGGGTGCTCTTGTGTGACAGAAGCACTGTTGTCCCTCCTTCACCCCTCAATGCTCCCCCTCCTCTCCCACCCCCTCCCCTTCTCCTCATGGTGCTGCCGCTGCTGGAGGGCTCCTCGCAGCAGCTCCCAATTAAGACCTACTTAAAATTCAAATGCAAGTAAATTTTTAATTACCTCAATTAAAATTATTCTCTTGTTAGAGCTGAAGGATGGGATCTGAAGAACAGAAACGACGGGCTGTGACTGGCCATGTCGGAGGACCGAGGCAATGGGGCAGTGCCTGCAGGTTTGGAGCTGGAGCTCAGAATCCATCTCAGTGGGCAGAACCCACCTATGTGTCAGATGCAGATATTGCAGCACCAGGTATGGCCAAGGCTGGAGGCAATGCATTATCACTGCTGTGCCCTCTGTGTCTCTGCTCTCTTCCCCTGGTTGCTGTCTTTAGAAGCTTTCAATAGATTTCTCTACATTAGCTTATGCAATTACTGCCACTTGTAGCCTGGAATAAGGAAACAACGATGGCACCCAGGATTTATTAATCAGTGCCAAAGGATTTATGCAGGTAAGGTGAATGGTTGGCATGTTTTTAGTCACATTTTCTGCGCTGACAAAAAGAATGAGCCAGTGTGCCTGGCCCATGGGGTGTATCACTACGGCTGTGCACCGCACAGACCTTGTGGCACTTACACTTAGAGGCACCCTGGGATCCCCATCCGCCATGCTGAGCTCTGGGCACATTGCCCCACTCCTCTGTGCTGTAATGGGTGGGAGCTCGGTGTGTCCTCATTTGCAGGCAGCTGTGATGAGCTGTGGATGAGGGCAGTGCCATTTGCTGCAGATGAACGGTGCTTTGGTGGGAATTCAATTACACCATTTTTCCTTGCTGCACATCATGCATTTTGACGACGCGGTGGTTTCAGCACTAATGAGATGCGTCTTAACCGCTGTGAAGCTGTATTTCTCCCTGCTCTTAGCACCCAGGATCCACATTAATTACAGTTTCAGTAGAGAAAAAGCCCACAGAGTCACTGCCCACACTTTGCTCCCGGTAACAGCCGCCTCCTCGCATTGCTGGGAGCGCTGCAGATTCACTGCAGAGCAGTGGTTGGTACCTAACCCTGAGCTGGTGAGGGGTGCTCCCAGCATGGGGGGATGCAGCCACACGCAGTGGGAGATGCTCAGCATCAAAAGACACAGCTTGTTTTTAGAGGTACCTATTGGAAGCAGGTCTTGGTGCTGGGTAAGCGGCTGGGTGTCCCATCCCTGTGATGGGCAGTGTCTCATTTGATGCCCTCCTGCAGAGGCTCTATGTTGGAGACACGGTGCTGCGAGGTGGATGCTTTTATTCCTTTTAGTGAGGTTTGTTGGAGGATGTGAGGACGTTGGAACCACGTGGAGCTGTTTGGCCCCTGAGCCTGGTGTTACAAGTCCCATCTGACCACCCAGGGCTCACCTCAATGCCTGCTTGCTGTTACATGCTGTTCTTTTGCCCCCCAAAGAACAAGTGCTTTGTTCCAAACGCTGCTCCCCCCTTCTCTCTGCCACCAGCAGCCCTCTCTGGTCATCCCATGGCAGAGGTAGCAGCACACCCTCTTCCTCCATCACAGGAGAGTGAAGTGCTGGCCTGAGGCTGAAGATCCCTGAGGTGCAGCACCAGCATCTCATTGCATCTAGAGCACCATTCCAAGCCCTGATGCCTTTCTGCTGCAGCAGTTCCCTTTGGGGGTAGGTGCAGGGTGGTATCTCCCCTGAGGGACAGTCTTGCTTTTGGTGACTGCAGTGAAGTGGATTGGAATATCCCTGAGTTCAGCTCCATCTCTGTGTACTCAGACATCCCATATTTCCACCCTTTTCTCCCCCAAAATACGTCTGGGTCTTTGTTGAAAACAAATGGCTGTCATTAGTTCAGCATTCATGAACATTTCCATGTCCTCTGTAATAGCCATCCCAACTGGGAAGAGAGAGGACCTTTATGCCCAGAGCTGTTCTCATTGTAGTCCCCAAAAGGACTGCAAATCTCCTAAGCAACCTGGCTTATCCTGGGTACCAACCTTCCTTCGTTCACCAATAGAGAATGAATTGTTTGCATCCATTTCCAAGAAGCAGCTGTGCTTTTGGTATGTCTGTGAGATGAATGGGACCAAACCATGACAAGTCTTGTGGTTGGCCATTCTGGTCATACAAATGTCTCCTTTTCTGCTGCTTGAAAGCAGATGGCAATTCATTCAGCAGTCGTGTTGGAATAATGCATGTTTCTGTGCCTCTGCATATGGATGGCCAACAGGGAGCAGTCCATCTTCGTGTAATTTTAGATATCTTAGAGGATCTGAATGCAAAACCCTAAGCCTGGGGATTTTGTGTAGATTTGTGACCCTCTTTGGAAGAACTGGAATCATAAAGTAGGGACAGGAATTCAGAGGGACATAAATCTCAAATTTTCATCTGTGGCAGCTATAACCTTGCTTGAGTATTGTTTGTATTATTTAGATGGAATATGGACCCATTTGGCTTATTTCATCAGCCTGAAAGTTGCCAGAAAGGATGGAGGAAGGAGCTCTGATAACAGAATAAACTGTACAGAAGATGTGAAAAGGCAGCTGTGCTCCCTCTGGCAGCAAAACTGTTTTGTTTCAGGCCTTTCTAGCAGGTTATGTACGGAGAAATGAGCACCCCTGCACTCTCTGGAGCAGGGCTGGTGGGAAGAGCCATTTTCCTCCATCAGAAAGCAATTACAGACCTCTAGCACAGCCATACGGCACCATGACCGTCCAGTTCTGGGGCTGCCTTGTAAGTGAACATCCCATTTTCCACAGTCCAAAGCTACCACGTTGATGTTAGGCCCTAGGAAGGCCTAAGACAGCTTGCAGTACTGACACCGTCCCCCTCTTCAAGGTCAGCCATCCATTGGGGGGGTTTTTAGGGAGTCAAATTGCACTCATGAATAATTCATTCTACAAACTTTCCAACCTTCACCAAAATGATTTGTGAATAAATGTTTTCATTACTTGGCTGGCTCTGTGGATGGATGAATAATATCCATCAAATAAATTATTCATATTTTTCTCCTTGCCATTGTCAGATAAATTCTTCGTGATTTATATTTGTTCATTTTTCTTCTGACTACAAGAAGCAGACGTATTAGAGGTGGGTTAAAGGCTAAATCTGCATTGTTGAAACCAACAGCAAAGCTCTGGCTGATATTAGAGGCCGTACCAACACAGATCTCATCCCAAACAGTCCAAGCGCCCTCCAAGCAGTGATGCTCAGAGTCCTTCCATTGGCAAAGCCAAGCTCTCCTGCTCGGTACTCGATTCTCAGCTCCTTAACTTTCTCTGAGGGGTTCTTGGGCTATTTCTTGCCACAAACTATGGGTCAGGGGCAGTACTTTGGATGGATGAGGAGATGTGTCCTTTGGCCAGGACACAGCTGCAGCAAATACTCCTGGATGGTGGCGTTCTTTGAAGTCAGCTGGTGCTTTGGACTCCATGGTCAATGAAGGTGATGCTGGTTATTTGCACTTATCTCAGCTTTTGCCATATTTTACACAACCCAAAGGTCTGAGGCTGCAGTTCTTCCTTCCCCAGCTCCCATCTTGATGCCTCTTTGAGCTGCATTTGCCCTGCCAGCAGATTGCCTGCCAAGGGAGCTTTGTGCCTGGTATGGTGTTGTGCAGGACAGTTTGCTGCTGGGTGAAGTGGGTTGTTGAGTGAGGGTGGTGAGAGTTGAGCTTGGTTCATCTTTTGGCACCTGAAGCTGGTGGGGATCCATGAGAAATGGGCCACCAGAGCTGGGCCTGTAGGCGTTAGCATGGCGAGCTCCATAGGGGTGCACTCTCTGGCATCTTTGCTCTTGGCTCCAATGTTTTTTAAAAGAAATCAGTGGGTAGTTGAGGGAAAACAGACTCTTTCTCTTGAACCTTCTGACTGAAGGAGTGGTGTTTGACACAGCTGAGACCGCACTGCTTCTGAGCAGCACCCTGTTCAGAACACCCAAGCAACAGAGATGCAGGAAGGCCAATCATAGATGCCAGAGGATGGAGAGGCATCTATCATCTGCATCCTCTAGAAAAATCAGTGCATAAAACCATCACAGAAGCTGACTGGATGGGCAGCCATAGGAAATACCTGGTGCTCCAGTACAGAAGTGACCATTTGCTTGTTCTACTGATTTACAAACATTCTGTTGTTCTATAGACAAACCAGTTCCAAGTTCTTCATTTCAGTTCTGAGAACTGGATTATTTTCTCTTTAAATCCCTGGGAGAAAAATGACTTTCAATCACTCCCCCATCACTGGAAAAAAAAAAAAAGACAAGACAAAATGTTCTTCAGAACCATTTTCACTCTTTTTGAGATGTTCAGACAGAGGGGAAAAAGTAGAAAGCTTTTCCTTTAAACAGTGAATCGCTGGGAGATGATGTGAGAAGCGAAGGCAAAAGCGCTGCTTGTTTTATAAGCTCAGCTGGTGTGCAGCAGCGGGCTGATGTACACTGTGTGCTTGCAGACAGCCCATGAACACCAGAGGGGCTTTGATTTTCATCCACTCCCTCCAATGTGAATCTCAGCTGAGCGATCAAACAGATCCAGGTGTTGGGAGTGGGGCAGAGAGAAGAAATGACAGCTGAAGGAGAAGCAGTAGCGGAGTTCATGGTGAGATGGTGAAACTCTCAGCACAGCAGGGAAACCAGTGGGTTCGGTGGCTGTGCCATGGGCAGGGTGTCCAGCAATGCATACCCAGCTACAGGAAGCAAACACGGCAGTGAGCAGGGCACCTCCACACCTAAAGGACGTCTTCTTGCAGCTTGATTTGTGGAACTGTTGGGTTTTTTCCTTTCTCCACACTCCTGCCAGCTGTCCGGTCCATGGGATACATCCATCTTCATAAGCCCTTTGGAGCTCAGTAATGTATTTCAGCAGAAATCCTTTGTCTTGTGCACCAGTGTGGGATGGGAAGGGAGCAGAGTGGGGCTCTGCTCTGCAGGGTGTGCTGGAGGGGGATATTCTCCTTTCTTGCTTTCTGTTTGCCTTTGGCTTGGCAGCCCTCACCTGTTGCTTTCCTGAAGGTTCAGGGATCCTCATGCAGCCAAAGGACCAATCCTTTATGGGATGGTGCTGTAGAGGATGTGAGCTTTAGCACAAAAGAAGTCTATTTCAATATCCTGCAAGTGCTGCAGCCGAGTTCACTGCCCGTGCCATTGCCAAAGCCATTACACTAGCCTAGGGCTGGTGTTGAAAAGCCTAATAGCTTTGTAGGCTGGGCTTCTGCCTGGATGTTTCCACCTTTCCCTTGCTGGGGTGGCTCTACCAGCTGCTCCAATTCTGGGGGCAATGGCAAATCCTTCTTCAGATCACTGATGCTTATGCTAACTGAGCCAACACCACTTTGCTTTCAAGCCCAGGAAGAACCTGAACTGGCCTCTCCCACACCCAGGAGACTCCAGGGCTTGCCTACATGGGGACTGAACCTGGTTCCATGCAAGAGCACAGTGACAGCTTTGCTGCAGGTTTTCTCCTCTTGTAGCTACCTGAGCATCCATATGGAGAAAAACAGATGGCTAAGTATAAGGTGCAAATGCATACATTTTAGGAAAGTTAGGACAACTTAAACAGCTTGCCTGCATTCAGCTGCACCAGGAGCCTTCCCACACAGTTCAGCATGCTTCAGTGCTGGAGCTGTGATCTGCTGATGGGTGGTAATTAGCAGCTCCTGGGAAGAGAGGAGGGCACTCCTTCCTGAACCTGTTCAGATGCGATCCATAGATGCCCATCTGTTCAAACTCTTAATTAGAAGTTAACCAAAAGTGGCTCACAGTCCTGTCTGTATGGGACTACAGAGCCCGAGCACTGCTACATATGTTTGAAGAGATTCAGTAAGCAAATGATTTCCAGGGTCATCTGGACAGTACTGAATGTGATAGGCTAATACTTGGCTTTCACTGCTTGATCATTGCACTTGTGCCCTTTTCCTTGTTGTTCCCAGTTGCTTCTTCTTCCCCTGTGTTTTATCTTTGATTGTAAATTTTATTCTAGAGATACAGGGGAAAAAATGCTCTTTTTGGAGCTTTAATAGAAACAATCAGATCTGACTGAGCACACAGCTCCATGGTCATTTGAAGCAAGCCAACAGAAGGCTCAGTTAATGGGGGTGGGGAAGAGTAAATGAGAGCATGGGCTGTGTCAGCCTGCAAAGAGCCCATCTGTGCTGGCCTTGCTTTGCACCCACCTGTTCCCCATGCATGAGCTGAGCTGCAGCGTGGTCAGCATGCAAGTCAATGTGCTCTGCCTCAGGTGTGGGAGGCACAAGCCCCCAATCATGCCTGCTCCTGCTGGGTGCCACATGTCAGGACATCAAGAAGGCAGATGGCCTTTCAGGCTCGCAGAGGAGACTGCTTCAAAGAAGAAGAGAAAATCAGCAGTAAAAGACCATCCTTCTGGGTGCGGAATGAAGTGCTTCAAAGTTAGAAATGCTGATGCTGTGTGTGTTTGTTAAAGCATTTTCTCTAATCACTCCCTTCCTTTGCTGCTGCTGCAGTGTCCTCTGCCCCCCTCTAATCACGAGAAGCAGCTCCCAACAGCCCTGAAGAGCAAACAGGAATTAATCAGGCTGCGCTCTGCCTTTCTTTATTTGCAGATGGAGCCCGGTGCTCCCTCATCCCTGAGAGCACTGGGGAGGTGTGGAATACTATGGGCTGCCTGAAGTTGTGGCATCTCTTCAGAGCTGACTGCTGTGGCTGTTCAGCCAAGGCTACAGAGAGAGGCGCTCACCCATAGGAGCTGCTCTTTGGGAATGTCCCCATTGCCTCTAGGAGCCCAAGGGGGTTTCACATTAGCTGCCTCACCCAGGGAACCAATGTGAACAGAGACACCTGAGTGTTCCTAAACGTGGACAGATGTTTCTTCCCAAGCACTGTCAGCCTCTGCCCCCAAGTTGGGAAGATGCTACACCACCTACAGTGGTGCAGGTCCAAGCTCTCTGCTCTTCCCTCCCCTCCAACCATGATATGAAATGCTATTTGCAAACGTTTCACTCTGTAAAACAACACATTGCACCGTTCCCCATTCACTTTCAATTCTGTGTAACTTTCTTCACTCAAACGGGCTCAGTGATCTCAGGGAATAATTGGTGAGCTTGTTAGACTAATGGGATTTTTATTTCCAAGGCTATAGATCAAACAAGTATGCCTGAAAATTCATTATACATGTGGTGTGCACTAAATAATTATTCCTGCCCATTAAAGTGCTGGAGGAGAGACTATGACAAGGTATCGCTTTAAAAAAGCTGCTTGATTTATCATTTATAAAGCAAAGTTCACATTAGATGTGCTAGTTAAATATTCAGCAAATAATCAGTCACTTGATTAGCCGAGATAAGGAAAGCCCAGCGAGGATGGAGCCTTGTTCAACTTCTTTTGGTCCAGGTCTGAATGATGTGCTCATTCCCTGGGTTCATCCTCACCATGCTGGCAAGAGCAGCCTTCAGTGGGGCTGCAAACAGCAGGTTGGGGTGGCAAAGGTCTGTCCCATCCACCTGGCCTGTATTTGGTTGTCCGGCATAGTGGTGGAGTCACTGGAGGTGTTCAAGTACAGGACATTATGTTACACATACTTTGGCTCTTCTGGATGTGCCCTCAGCTGTGCTGGTGTTGCTGTGCTGAGTGAGGACCTGAATTCAGGTTTCCCAGTCCTAGAGTCTAAACCAATAAACCATTCTGCACATGTGCTATTAAATTAACAAATGACTTTATCACTAGTCAGATATAAGAAACCATGCTTTGAGAGCTGGTTTACACCTGGACACAGTCCATGCCCAGACTGGATGCTCTTGAAGGGTTGTAGCTGTCCGTGGTGAATGAGCTATAGTGAATCACTGCACTGTCTGATGGGATGCCTGATGGCTGAACTGTGATGAAAGCAATGTCACCACGAACAGCACAGCACAACACAGGAGGAATCTTCACGCTGATTAATCCAGCATTCAGGGGACCACGCTTCATCAATCACGTTAACCATGGGTGCACGGAGAGAGGAAAGGGAGTGGGTTTGATGGATCGCTCATCATGTTACACTGAGAGAGTGGATAAGTAAGGCACAGTTTTGGCTGGGGAGGGGAAGTGGCTGCACCCATCTGTTCAGGAGACATCTCGATGTCTCAATTACTCTGCACGCATGTAAGATACAAGCAGTCAAGCATGCTAACAAACCAGCGTTGTTAATTACTGTCCATCACCTTCAGTTGCTTCTGACCTTTGGTTGCAATCCACGTTGTGCAACAGCCCTTTGTAGGTCCAAGATGAAAAGCATCCAGCTGCTGAGCTTTGGCCACAAACAAAACCCAGAAGAACCAGAGTTCAGGATGAAGTTGGCCATTGAAGTTGACATTCCAGCTCCTGCATCCATCTATTGGGCACGCATCACAACGCAGTGCACTCGTACAACTAAACATCAGTTTGAACTTGGCTTTTCGTGTACTTACGGGTGACAAATTGATTTGAATACTATTTATTCTGGGATTTTCAATAATTCATCGGGGTGTGTTCATACCAGTAATTAGAACAAGTATAGAAACAGCTCCCATAAATTATTCCGCAGCATTAATTATTGATTTGCCCATTTATAGCTGTGCAGAATTTACTGAGAAAATATGTACATTAATTAGTACGTACATTACAGTTTCATTAGCCCTCCTTCATTTTTTGTCAATGACTGAAGATACGCAGGTTTGGTGTATGAGCAGTTGGGAAAGTCCAGCAAGGAAGGGCTTAGAAAACCAATCAGCTTCTGATAAAACACCATTGCCATTGCTTGTGTAGGCCATAAGAATACTTCAGCCCCATGCACATCCCCCATTACCACCACCATTAGACATCCTGTCTCTAATTACCTTAATCAGGTTTGACTATGTGCTCTTCCCATTCCTGCCAAAGAACTTTGACAAACGAGTGATGGTTATGAGCTAAAAGCAAGGAAAAGCTGGAGGCCTCCATGCCTTCCTGGCTCTACTCTATAGAGAAGCAGCAACCAGAACCCTCCCAACCTTCCCAAATTCCTGCAGTCAAGGGATTTAGGAGCTTATCTCCCAGCAACACCAAAGGAGGGCTGAAGTTTAGGAATTTATGTGGTTATTCTTTCATTTGTTTGTTTGTTTCCAGCTGCCACGATGCACAAGAATCAATTGGATTAACAAAAAAATTCCATCTCTTCTCGCTACAGTGACACTGTGAGCCGTTTCCCATTAGACTCAGCCATCTGTTCTTTTGCTGGCATCTGGTACTGAGTGGAACCAGAGGTGGGAATCACAAGGCTGCACGGAGGGGCTCCCCTCTTTCTCTCCCTCCTCGTGGCTCTCAGTCCAGGTAACTTGGGGGTCAGGGTGCTTTGCTGGGTAAGGGAAACCCAGGACTGCTTTCTGCCTGCTCTCCAGGTCTCCATTCTGAAATTCACACCCAGACTTGAAGCTGGGGTCTATATGGGGTCCTTTCCCTTTGGGGTCCTTATGGTGTCCCTGTGGGGTCTCTATGGGTACCCTCTTGGGTCTCTATGGGGTCCTTTGGGGATCCGTTCCTTTTGGGGTCCTTATGGGGTCTCTCTGGGGTCCTTTTGGGGTCTCCATGGGGTCCCTTCGGGGGCTGTGGGGTCCCTTTGGGATCCATCTATAGTCCATCTGGCATCCCTTTGGGGTCTCTATGGGGTTCCTTTGGAGTCCTTTCCCTTTGGGGTCCCAATGTGTCCCTATGGGTTCTCTATGGGGATCTGCCAACTCAGAGACAGGTGGGGAAGCACAAGATTTATGTTGGAGCAGCTGTCACGTGGTGCCCCTTAACACTGCAGTGGCTTTGGTAGGGACCATACTTTCCCCTAAGGGACAAATAATTTTCATTCAATCAATAAAACTAAAAGACAACGAGCCATAATCCTGCTTGTCAGGAGCTCCATAGATGTGGAGAGGCCAGCAGCATCTCCAAAGCTGGGCACTGGTTGAGCAGAGGTTTAGGTCAGAGCCAGAGTTGCATTCTTTGCAATGACTTCCCCACTCTCATGTTCTCCTTTCCAAAAGAAGCCCAATGTAAAGACTCATTTTGCCTAGAAATGTGCCTTTCCAGCCCTAAAGCTGCCTCATGCCTGGAACATGGATCCTTTCTCTGGATAAGGATGATCTGCAGACACCCTCAGATCCATCTGCTTGGGGTAGGTGGGATGCTCAGTCGTGGCAGTAGTGAAACACACATAATGCTCTGGAAGCTTTCAAGCTGCTTTGGTTTCACCGCAGCAATGTGAAAGATGAAAGCAAACTCCCAGCACTTCTCCCTGTTGGGAGATGCAGGCAGATCCTTCTGCAGAGAAGCCCTCCAGCCCAACTCTGGACATGCTGCACTGCTGAGCTGCGCTGATTTTTCTCTCTCCAAGAAAAAGAAGGGAGATAAACTAAAGACAGAACTACAAAGAGCGATGGAGAGAGACTAAATCTGAACTGCTATAAAACCCTGGAGCTGGCGTGCAGCCCAGTAAATATTGGAATGACATTACCTGGGCTTAAAAAAAAACACCTGACAAATTGTTAGGCTTAATTTCTATCTGTAGCGGAACTGGGGAGCAGACACCATGGAAATATCATCATTTCTTTTAATCATTTTCTTTGGTAACAGAATCAGAGGGAAACAGCTCTGGAGGGATTCTTATTATATTTTCCCTCCCTCTGTCTTTTCTTTCTGATCCCCTTCGATGTTCCCAGCTCTGTCAAGACTGTGACAAACTTAATTACCAGCAAACAGTAGGAAATCCAGATGACATGTCTCTCTTTTATATATATATATTTATATATATATTTGATTTTATAAAAGCTTTCCAGTCTTTAATCTAAAGTGAGTAAGGACAGGGGCCAGATGGTGCTGGTCTCCTATAACGGCACCATCTGAGTCCTTGAAACCTTCCATGTCAAAAAGCCAAAGATGTGGATAACTACAACTTCCCCGTGCTGTGAATCTCAGGGCTGGAGTTTCAGAAAGCACAGATGTGGTTACGGGCAATCTGCTCTAGGTGGCTCTGCTTGAGCAGCAGATGGGACTGTGTGTTAAGAAGTGCCTCCCATCCTCAACCATCCTGTGACTGAGGGGCAGATGGGCAGAACACCTCAGCTCCTATTCTGGGGTTCATCAGCTGGGTGATAAACAGAGCAGCCAATTCTGCACTGAAATCAGAATCTTTCGTGGTCAGCTGTGCCAGAGGTGGTGTTCTCTGAAGGCTTGTAGGTGCTGGACACACCTGTGGACCACTAGAAGCCATGAATGAAAGCATGTGGAGGAGACCTTGGCAAGAGATGTTCAGAGGAGCCAGCTGCTCCTAATGGTAAGCACTGACAGCTCTGGTTTTCATATACGGTGTGCATTAAAGCCGAGCAGAGCCACGTGGATGGGCAATATAAAGCAGCTCTGAAGGCCCACAATAACTTTGCCATGACTTCTTCCCCAGCTGTTCCCATCTCCTGCCCCTGGGATCACCACTTTTGCTGGTCCCATCTCTCCTCTTTGCAGCTGTGTGCACGCAGTACCCGAACCAAACGTCCTTCACTCTCTCTCGTGCCGGACAACGGCTCAGCACGTTCACCGACCGATAGACGTCATTGCGGGGCTCCTGCCTCACACGTCTGCCTAAGGAGCAGCAGAACCACCCAGCTCCGCCTACAGATCCACGATGCCCGTCGTCCCGCCGCCTCCTCCCGTAGCTCTGTGGGCAGCCGGAGCTCTGCTCCCCTCGGCTGCAGCTCCCGCAGCGGTGCCGCTGTTCCCGTGGGGCGCTGACAGAGCCGGGCCTGCCCTGCAGCTCGAGGCCCGGCCGCACGTTGACTGCGGAGCTGCGTCCGGGCGGCTGCTGCTGGAGGCCGCGGCCCCTGCCCGACGGGAGCCGTGCCGGGAGATCCTCAGCAGCCCCAGTCCTGCCCTCTTGTCAGGGCTCAGCTGGAGGCTGCAGGAAGCTGAAAGCCATCTGTTGGACTCGTTGTTTTGTCCCGGCGCAGCAGCTTCTAGGACAGCAGTGCCAGTCCTTCCCGTCTCCTCAGAGTTAGGGGAAGGCCAAGATGGAAATGGAGAGCCCCTGGTGCGCGGCCGATAGATGTAGCAGCGTCTCCAGGCAGACACGATGTTGTGGTGCCTGCCCTGCCTCGATGGAGGTGGATCCACCTCCATGGGCTCGACGCTGCTGTCTGGTGGATCGACATCCATCGGCTCCGGTTTGCTGCTGCTCCCCTGAAGCCGCGGCTTCTTTGGTGGAGGAGGATCCATCCTCTTCCACAGAGGACACACAATGTGCCTGTCCAGCCCTGATGGAGATGGATCCACTTCCATCAGTTATTCTTCAAGATCAAGGTCCAGATCTATGGGCTTGATTTTGCCATCTACGATGTCAGCACCATCAGTTCCACACTGCTGCTGTTCCTGTGAAGCAGAAGCTCCTTAGGAATCTTCTTAGCTAGAGGAGGATCTCCAGAGTGAGTCCCACACCAATTGGGACAGGTACTAAGGGACTGACTGGGACTGATGCTTGTAGATTTGTTGCTGTTAAAAAGAGACAGTTTTGTGGGTGCTGTGGTCAGTGCCTGTCTTGGACATGGTGGGCATGGAGTCATTGTGTTTAAAATCTTTGATTCTGTCTTTACCACCAATGTTGGGCTCTGGGACCACCAAAGCCATTGAGTTTGAAGGCTGTGACTGTGCTAACAATAAACTCCTGGTCAACCCCAAACTTGTGTGTAATTTGCTGCTGCAGCACGATGTGTATATGTTTATGAGGACCGATGAGATTCATCTCAGGGTACTCAAAGCTCTGACTGACATCATTGTGAGACCCCTCTCAATTATTTTTCAGTGATATTAGGAATCTGAAGAAGTCCCATTTAAAGAGAAGACTGCAGTGATTGCGGGCCTGTCAGTCTCATTTTAGTGCCAGGTAAAATGATGGAGTCTGTTATTCTGGGAGTTACTGAAAAACACCTGGTAGACAATGCAGTCACTGGTTGCAGCCATCATGGATTCATGATGGGAAAGTCCTCTTTCATGAACTTGATCCCTTCTTATCACAAGGTTACCCAAGGGAAGTTCACAAGGGAAGCCAAGATGGGATCATTTGGGATCTCAGCAAAGCTTTCAGTGCTGTTTCTCTCAGTATTCTTCTGGACAGACTGTCCAGCATACAGCAAGACAAAGCCAGAATGCATTGGATGAAGGACTGGCTGATGGGTCAGGCTCAATCAAATCCAAGCAGGAGCAGACCCTCCCCACCCTTAAAGAATCTTCCCATTCTCACAAATTAACAGGAACAAGATCCACTTTTATGGACCAATCTGTTCAGATATCTGTCCTCAAACCCATTTAAAACTCTTTTAAAAAGCTCCTTCCCAAGAGATTTCCTTCTTAAACATCCTCCCTGTGCTCAGAACAAACACTGGCTTTGTAATTAAGTGCTAATCAATAGTGTGTGCATGCAGGGAGCAGGAGACACGAGCATGCTGAACCAGCCACCCAAGGAAGCTGCACAGGGTTGCTGTAGGAGGATTTGTTTTACAGCCAGCTTATTTCAGGAGCCATGTGGCAAAACAGTAACGTAAACATGAGAGCACATTGGGCATAAACAATTAGCAATCTTTTATTACAGCAAAGGAAAATGGGGCACAACCATCCACAGACATGGAGAAATTGACTGCAAGGTCTCCATCATCCCAGCACTGTTCTGCCAGAACTTCTATCAAGGACAGGAGCAAGCAGGACCCTGGAGCCCAGAGAGGCAAAGATGTAAATTGTGCAGATGACTGGAGGTTTTAAACTATAGCATAAAGAATTTATGTCTCTGGCAGCTGCCCAGCTCCATGAGCTTCCAGAATGGCAGCAGATAAGCAGACAAACAGGCCAGCTCTCCCTTCTTGTTCCACACTGAGATGTGCAATAGAAGAGGAGCAGCTGATCTCTGACTTTCAGTATTTCATCCTGGGGATAGCTGCTCATCACACTGCCCAACAAAGCCATTTCCCTGCTTCCACCTGGACCAAACTTTGCTTCTCATCCCCCCCCCCCTGCACTTGCAGACCTCTCTTCTTTCAAACACACAGCCAGATGTTCTGTCAGTCTAAACACAGGTCTGTGCACAGCAAAGGTGCAAATTCACACAGTTGTTATTTCAATTAAGGAAGCTAATCTACATGATCTTTAACTTATTTCGTTCTGGGAGTGCATGAGAAGAATTAGGATGGCTGACAAAGCAGTTCCACGCTCTTCTACTCAGTGGCTTTGCAGAGGATCTGGCAGATCCAGGGTGCTCTCAGTGTCCCATCCCACTGTGTGCATCCTATGTCAGAACGCTGCTGCTCTGCTTTTCAAGAGGGATTAAGCAAAACAGAATCTTAATCCCCAACCTCAAGGCAACTTTCTCTTTTTCTCCCCTCTTCTCTAAGTCACTAATGAAGCGGAGCAGCTTTGAGAGAACCATTTCTCTCTGCTGTAAACCAGACCGCAGAGAAATCACTCAGCATCTCATTTCCCTGTCAGTGTGGAACACAGCTGAGCATGGTGCTAAGGGCTGTCATGATGCCAGCAGCTTTCCCAGGGGGATATAAGCTCTGCAGATCCAGGGGGTATCCATCCAAGCTGTAGGGACCATTGAGGAGAACCCTGAGGAGGCCACAGAGAGGTAATAAGCCAAATGATGCACATTGTGAGGGGTAGATTTGGAAATCATAGACAAACCTCCAAAGGTGCTTCATTGCAACAAGAAGCTGAGGAGCTCCTGCAGGATGTCTACAGGTCTCTGAGCTGCTCACAACCCGTGCTACCTCATCTGAAATACAGAGACAAGAGCAACTGGCAGCTGCAGCAGTGGTGAGTTGTGGCTAAGTGGCTTGCAGAATGGCTGCAAATTAAGGTGGCTTTCCTTTCCCCCTGTGCTCAAACTGCTTCTTGCCAGGAGAGCGCCCTCCTATGCAAAGTGATACCTGCCCACACACAGCCTGATGAGCGGCTGTGAGAGCTTGCAGCCAACAGCATGGCTTTGGTACTATGATTATCTTCATAATACAGCCAGGCAACCCAATCCTGTGCAAGGAATGCCAGGATTTGCCATACAAACAACTCCTTCCCTCATGCTCCCTCTCACGACAGATGGACAGCTGTCACTGGGTAGAGCTGCCCAGCTTTGCAGGTTTCAACCAACACTTGCACTGTGCCAGCACCCTCTGCAAACACACACCGAGCACTGCGGGGTGCATGAAACACAAAACTGAACAACCACACTCCTCCCTCCTGCAATATTTCCCCTAGCTGCAGAGCTCCAGCCTTGCAGAGCAGCCTGTCTTTGTAACTTATGGACCAGCTTCTTTCTCCTCCAGCAAATCCATTTTCAGCTTATATTTGTTTTTCTGGGTACTGCTGTAGCTCAGAGCATGGCCAGGGCCACGTGCCAGCTGTCTCTCAATAAATCATGCCACTAAGCAGGGTGAGGCACAGAGATGGGACAAGAAAACCACGGGTATTTTGGGGCTGTTGACCTGAGAGCTCCCTTAGATGGACACAGATCATTAACACAGATTATGACACCTGGAGAAATGCATTTCAGAGATGTTTGTCTAGACTGGGACACGTGCCACACCTCCACACCTCATTAATAGCATCTTATTACTTATAATTAATGAAATGAGGCAACAGATGTGCAACAGAAGAAAAACAACGAGCCTAAAATTCACTTCGAAGCAAATGAGTCACACCTTTTTCTTTAATCTCAGCAGACACTGAGATAGGATATCTGCCTATTTATTCCTCCCCCTCCTTCTCTGTTCCATCCTGGTCTTCTGCAGCCCACTGGACTCTACCCTTTGCTGTCCCATTGCCGGTGGTTCCATCTACCACCTGCCTCATTCCTCACCCACCTCAAGATGAGCCCATCTCCTTCCTCTTCAGCTCTTTGTTATCCCTTTGCAAGCTGAAGCTCTGCCTGTTTTTGATCTCTCCTTTACACTAAGCAGCATTCAAAACTCTCTTGGCAGGTGATGCTCTCTTGTGCTGGATTTCTAAATAACCTGAAACATTCTTGAGCAGGTACTTGGGTTCATTTTGAGAAGACATCCCACTTCATCCCACAGAATATGGAAGAGCTGGAGTCCATCCATGCTCAGGGCCTGGGAGGGGCAGAGATGCTCCCAGTGCTGCCAACAGCAACTGCTTGAGATGGAGCAGCACCTGGCCCTGAACTGGGGCACCAGCAGCACAGGGGGGTGTTTGCACCAGGGCAGAACCCCAACCTCATGAAGGACAAGGCTGGGCTCACTGTGTACCTACAGGTGACATCCTTCGGTAGATCTCTCTGTCTTACAGGTTCCTGCAATTTCCTTCTTTGTGACAACCCCAGCTGATGAGTTATAAGGCTATTAAAACATGCCCGTAGATGAAAAAGTAAGAAATGGACCTAAACTGTTCCTGATCAATAGCAAGCATTACCTGGTAGCAGCGCTTCGTGGACCTCATGATGTTCCTGCTCTTGGGGGAACAATTTCTTCATGGCCAGTTTGGTTTCCTTGCACAGAAAACATATTGCTTGTAAAAGGTCGTATTGCTACTGCGTTTTACAGTTGGGCCCATGGGGTTTCCCCCCTTCCTACAACCAGAGCTTTGAATCATTTCAAATGAGCAGCTCTTCAGCCAGGGAGGCTCTGGGGAGATGGTGGTGAGGTCAGTTCTATTTCCAATACCTCGTGACTTTCTGCTTGCTTCCCACCCTGCCCTGGGTGCAGGTATTTGCAGCAGTATCTCTCTTCTTGCTTTGGGCTGGGTGTATGATGGCCATAACTCTTCGCTAGACCTCAACTTTATTGATACAAGTCTCGTGTATTAAATAGTAGAGCAGAAATGGCTTGTGAGAGCATGCAACCTTGGCTGCTATCTGAAGTCCAGCTGGGCTGTGCAGTGGCATGGAGAAGTACATGGGGGAAAAAAAAGGGAACATAAGACACTGAATAAACAAGCAGAGTAGGAGAAACATAAACAGCAACAGCTGAGCACAACTAATTCCAGCCTTCCTCAGAAGCTGGGTGTGTTTTTTCCATGCTGCTTGTTAATTAGTTAATTAACCCTTCAGTTACTGTGTTAACAGTGCTTGGATTTGGTGTATAGCAAGCTGGTGGAAGTCAGTCTGCTTCTCCTGGATGAGATCTGCTTTCCGAAGCAAGTGCTAATTTACATCCCCATGCTGGCTTGGCTGGATCCACAGCTTGGTGTTGTTAATTACCTTGAGCTCCTCCTGAGCTGTGTGCCACCTGCACTGGCATTCACCTCCCCTTTCAGGGGGTCACAGCAGCCAATGCAGGAACCCATTCTATTTACCAGGAGCTGTGTGGCCTCTCTCACTCTGCACCATTTGTTTCTGTCTCATTAGGCTGGCAAAGTAACATGCAGTCTATAATATTTCTTCCACTTTCCTACCGTGACAACGGTACTTGGAGAAAAGCACATCATCTGGGAATTAAAGAAATTCAGTTAGAAAGCTGGTAGGGAGGAACCAACAGAACAGATCGCACAAAGCAGACAATAAAGGTGACAGAAATCAGATCCTCTGACACAACATCGGAATTCATATTACGAGTAGAGAGAAAGCACAAAAGCCAACAGAAAAACAACCAGCACAAAAAGCAATGCCTGAATTCAGAAATGAAACGTGTGAGGAATGTAACAGGTGATTTCCGATCTGATCCTACCTGAAAGAAATCTGATTTCAAAAGGAAGAAAAAGAAGCAAATTATGAAGAGGCTTTCACAAAAGGCTGCACAAGAAAAGATTTGATATGTGTATCCTCCAAACTGCTTTAAAGAACGGGTAAGAGAATGGGAGACGTATTAAAATACACTAACATGCAATACAAAATGTTCTGTCGGTGAAAAGAAGTATTTTGACAGGTATATCAAGCTCTGCCACCAATTCCAGTGACCCCGTAAAGTAAAAATAAAAGCTGGAAAAGAATCATTTTAAATTAGCGGTAAGAACCAGCGAGGAAGGTCCTGGATGCAAACAGCTCACAATTATCTCTGTGGTTGGAAAGAGATCAAACCTGAAATCGGTGCTATTTTTATGAGGAGCAAAGTAGGACAGTCACAGCGTGCTGCTCCAGATAATAATGCAAACAAAGGCTACTTGAGAGCACACGGTCAGATCCAACACTGACAAGCTGTGAGCAGAAAACTTCCCCAAGAAAGAGCAATCCTTTGGATGAAGGGAGAAGAGCTCCCAGCCCTGGTGCACCACTGGAGCTCTGAGCACTAAGGATTGCATGGGATGGGTTGCAACCACTCCAGTTCCTTCAGCCTGTCTTTGTAGCAGAGCTGCTCCAGCCCTTGGATCACCCTCATAGCCCTCCTCTGGCCCCCCTCCAATAGCTCCACATCCTTCCTGTGTTGGGGCCCCAGACTTGGATGCAATGTTGGGGCCTCAAGAGGGCAGAACCGAGGGGCACAATCACCTCCCTTGCCCTGCTGCCCACCCCTCTCCTGATGGAAGCCAAGATACCATTGGCCATCCAAGCTGCAAGTGCACACTGCTGCCTCATGTTCAATTTGTCACCATGGCCCTAAGAGACACGTTTTCTCCCCTAACATCTTTACAATTAACATCCCAAACTATAATAACAATTAAAAAAGAAAGCTGGAAAACAGTATGTAGATGTTACAGTCAAGTTGCCTTTGATTGCATTGGTGTCATCCCACAATATGCGTACTTCTATGAGCAATCCTGATTGCCTGGCAGCACGTAGCCACATAATGCTGGATGTTTATTTGCAAAAACAATTTGCCCCCGAGGCCCCCAGTTCTGAAACTCAAAGGCAGAATAACTGGGACAGTCCATAGGCTGCTGTTTGCATACCAGTGATATGCCTAAAATGCTTGTGAAACACAGGGAGCAGCACCCTGCGCTGCAGTTAAAGCTGGAGCCCAAATGAGATGGCTGTAATCCGTTCTAACCTTGATGTCATTAAACTGCAAATCAAACCACAAGTGAAATTAATCTACCAACTGCACCCAACCGGTGGCAAGTGCTCTGTGATAGTCCAAAGCCTCAGCATTTGTGTTTGGCAGCTACAATTCAACTGACTGTGGACAACCTCCGTTCGGAAAGCATCTATGGTTTATAACACCTGCCCTGCAGCCTTCCTGCCAAGAAGTATGACACAGATACTCCTCTCTGAAATGAAGTTTCCAGACCTTGAGGACTGTATATTGCATCATCACTCTCTCTTGAAAGCCTGAAGCCATGCTATGCAGGAAAACAGACATCTGTTTGGGAACAGTCAATGGGGCAGTAGGAAGGCAATTTGAAACAGGACACTAAAGGTCTGGTGCTTTCTGAAAAGGAGAATATCCGGGATGGCCGATAACATCAGATGACCTCAGCTAGGAATCTGTATTAATTTCAGCCTGAAGTTACTGGAGGCTCCCACTCTGTATCCTGTAATGGGTAGATGGGAAGGATGGGCTTCTGCCCACCACTGTGTCTGGAGTGACCAGGGGTCCTGTGGGGGATTATCACAACTAATGTGACTCAAATCAGCAAGATAAGACCTAAACCTTTCTCATTTTAATTGCATTTTCTGCCTCTGCAGATGCACTGAAAAGATCATGGATGGAGGCCGTGCTTTGCTCACCATGGGGTCCCTGGTAGGAATTAGGGGAGCAGCTCCAGGTGCTGCCGGGCACCTCAGGCAGCAAAAAGGAATAAGGGGAGGCGTGCAGATCTGGAATTAAATTGCTCAAAATTATATCACTTAACATATAAGAAAAAAATAAATGTTAAGTGCTATGGATAAATTAAACTCAAATGGATTGTGGATTAGTTCACATCGCAGACTAACTGCCTCCTTGGGTTTTTAAATTATCCCTACACAATAGTTTCTGAATCCATTGGCTAAATTTCAATCAGATCTTCCATCGCAGGGAAGAGGTTTCAAAGGTAATTACATTCCCACAAGGTGTGGAAAAAAATAGGCAGCTGAAGATGAGAAATGTAGCGTAAGTATCCCCACAGAGAAAGAGATCACTGCGTGAGCTCAAAGCCCAGCAGGCACCAGAGGATCGGGTGGAGATGGAGAGCCTTAAGGGGTGTATAAATCTAAGACAAAGCTCAGCCAGGATCTGTTGTGAGACGTAAAGCTGTGTCTTTTCTGCCCTGCTTCATCTATGCCATTGCCAGCCACCAGCAAGAAAGCTTCTGGTGGATCTTTCAGTTATGGTTCTGCCCATAAGGACAATCATCCTGAGCATGGGGCCACCTGAAGGTGTTTGTTAGCTCCCCCAGCTCACTGCTAACCCATGTGTGCAAATCACCTCTCAGCTCAAAGGAATATCTTGCCATCGTTTCCATTGCCATCGTGATGGCCTCACACCCCACCCTGGCAGAGTCACGCTGCTCCCCCAGCTCTCCTGGGGCCCATCAGACCACTTTGCAGAGCAGTGAATCATACAGGCATGTGCTGATTCCCTTATTATGCCTCCCCGTGCTTATGTCTAACACCTCCTCCTGGGATGGCAGGGAGCGCTCAGCTGTGCTAATGAAAAGGTATCACAGCTCAGCAAGTGCCTGACTTGCTAAGGCAAACAAGATATTGGCTGGAACTAATGCAGAAAAAAGATGTCCCTGGTGCTGTGCTTTCCCTCTTAGTGCTTTTTTTTCCCCCCAGCCAAACTGGCTGCACTCTGGGCTTTGGATTCCTTCAGCTGCATAGAAGGGCCCATGATTTACTGAAAGCAAGAAACTCACAGAGGAAAAAAAAGGGCTGTGAGATTATTTTGTATTTGACACAATCATTTGTAGCATTATTTCTTCTAGAGCCGAGAAGGACACTTATAAAACATCTAACAAGCTGCTCAGGAGATGGCCTAAAGCAGTGATTTTTAACATCTGCTGCCAGTGCCGGCTCTTTTGTGCTCTGTATGTATTTCAAGCTTCAGTTTCCTTACACAGGGAATGAAGGGTGTTTCTGACAGTTCACTGGGTGTTCAAATACTGGGCCCAAGTGACTTAAGCCAGCACAATGCATCTTTTTCATGTGTCCAGACCTCCTGCTTTACATCTCAGAAGAGCAATAACCCCCCTGTGAGCACACATATCTCACGAGTCCTCCAGATCTATTTCCAATATTGAAACCGAGCACAGTTAGATGAGTGCTAGTCTCCAAGCTGAGGATGGTGCTAGAGTACTGGTGTGGTCTCCTATAGGTAACCCCATTGCCTACCTCAGCACGGAACTGCACTGAGTCCCAGCCTTGCCTGGCAATCCCAGTCTAGTTACAAGGGATGGTGGCAGCTCACACAGGTTCCTGCAGAAGGACTGAGATTTGATGGGCAGAGGAGTCCAGCCTGTCCTCCTGACAGCTCTGCTCGTGTGCTTGAATTGAGCATCAGCAGAAGCACGTCCCTGCATCAGATACACAGCATGCCTCCTCCTGGAGGGAAACAGAGCCAGGGGCTTGGAAAATGGTGCTGGCTGGCTGGATTCCTTTGTAACCTGTGCAAATGCTATTGGATGTTTCAAAAGTAATGCCTCCTGTTTATTTCCATGAAGATGACAACAGATACAAAGATAACCACAGATTTCTCCCTTGACCATCAGGGTCAAGCAGCAAAGAGTTCTCCAGTTCACCACCATCAGCTCTCCAAGTTGCTCTGCATTCGTTCTGCTGTCCGTGAGCAAAAGGCACAGCCAATGTCCATCCTGCCAGCTTCCTCTTGTCCCCCTCTTGTTCCTGATTCTGACTGCTCATCTTTCGTACAGACACAGGTGCACTGCAGCTTTGGCCAAGGCAGTGGGGGGCAGTTACCATCATAACTACCCAGCTGCTGGAACCTGGCTGCACAGCAATTATGCTAAACTCTGCAGCACTCAGGCAGCTTTCACCCTCACTATATCTTTGTAGTGAAAGCCTCAGCCAATGCTGCATAGGATCTGAGCAGCAGTTTCCAAGCAGAGAGACTCTGTTCAGCCTGTGACACAGAACATGTGGACATGCCTTTCAGCCTTACCAACAGCAGATGTGTAACATGAAATTGCTTGCTGCTTTCTGCCTCCGTAGAAGCATTTTATTAAAGGGCTTAGCAAAACAGCTTGTTTTCTGGTTGAGTTTAATAGTAAAGAGAGAGTGTAAGAGGGGACAGGAGCAGTTTCTTGGAAGTCAGTTTGGTTTTGAAGGGTTTTCTGCAGGAGTTTTGGGACTGAGTTGAGTTGATGCACCTGCCTCTCTATAATCAGTGCTTCACTCCTCCAACAGAAGCCAAACGGAGTCCAACTGCTTGACTTTCTACTGCATGGCAGCACAAGCTCAGCTTGGGTGCAGAAACATTAATGCTTTCTTTTGTTTTCTGCAGGGCTACAGGATCCATCGTTCACCTCCCCTGTGGGCGTGGGACAGCATCCCTCCTCCACAGGTAGTCTGGGGCCCTCTGAAGGCTCTTGGGTTGCTCATCTTTTGGGGATCAATTGGAAGCAGAGGCAGCATCCATTTTTTGCCCTGTCTTTGGATGCCCCATCCCCAGAGGTGTTCAAGATCAGGCTGGAAGGGGCACTAGGCAACCTGATCTGGTGCCCACTCCAGGCAGAGAAGGCTGCATGAACAGCTCAAGACATCAAAGGCCTTTCTGTTCATACATGAGGGAATTAGCTTCATTATGAGCCTGATCATCTTAAGCCATAAAGTCAGTTCTGTCAAGTGCAGGATCTACTCAACTGACTCGTCAGCTCAGCACCATAAAACCCAGCCTGGACTACCCTGTTGGTTTAAAGCCACTGCTGCACACAGGGTACCTATGACTGAGGGCATGAGGAGGTGAGTGGTGGGAGCCCTGCATGTCTTTGTGCAGGCAGATGATACACTTATGACACCACTGTGTCAGTCCAAAACAGAAAGTGAAAAACAAAAACAGACTGTAAGGCAAATGGCTCAAACACTGCTCCTTCTTTTCCTTTTTCTAACACTGAGTCAACACATCAACTAGAGGAAACACAGTTATAATGCCCTGTATTTAGTGTAAAATTAGTATCTATGGTTCTTAGGGTCCAACATCACAGCAGTTAATTTCTAATAATCTTCATCATCCAGAGATGTAAGGAGATCTGTAGGTAAGTGATATAGAGACACATGCAGCCAGGGCTACAGAGGGAGGTGGCACCTCTGGCAGGGTTAGGTGGAAGTGAAGGGATCCTTAAAAGACCTCAAGTCTTACAGCTTATTAATGGCAGTAATTAATGGTATATATTAATGGGAACAAAACACTCTGCTATTACACGTCTATAAACATCACTCCCAAACAGAAGCAACCAAATCAGTGTCCTGGGCATCTGTAAGTTCTTTTCCTGCAGATATTCTGATGAAACCCAGTAGTGCTGCTACCTTCATGCAAAAATAGGTGTCATGGTACTATATACCCAGTGGTGCTAAAGCAATGTGGTGTGGGTAGTCCCAAGACAAGCTAAGGGCCACCTGGATTCCCTTTTAGACCTTACAGATGTAGGAGAAAAGCTACAGAAATCTCTATTTCATTTTTAACCAGCTCAATAGGAAGGATATGCTTTTATCTCTGTTGAACTCAACTTTACCTGGATTGACCAGGGAAGCTGTTTCGTTTTTATAATGCACTGGCTGAAGTCTGTTTTCCTGCCTGGTGTTGCTTTTCCTTCTCCCCACTGTTCTGTGTGTAATGTTCTGCCTCTGTCTTTACCTGGTTCTGGCTACAGGAGCCCTGCTTTGTTCCCATTGAAAGGAGCCATGGCTTGTAACCAGCAGCACACAGCAGTGGTGTACAGCTGTGCTGGGCTGTGTTTACTCCAGTTCCCATCAGTGTGGTGTGCAGGGGTAGAAACTGCATCACGGCAAACATGACTGCGGAGACAGCATCCACATCACCGAGGTTGGCTTCCAGCACCAGGACTGGCTCCTGCAGGTTCCTGCCAATTCAGGATGTTTGATTTTCTATCATTCTATAAGGACAAACTGACATTTTCAGTCTGTGCCTGTGAACTCATGCAAGATCTCAAGGGTTGCACAGGCTCTGCCAGTGTTGCTTCTCTTCCTTTGCAGGAGCCTCTGAAAGGAGTTTGCAGAGTGCCAGACTCACCTGCCTGATTACAGAGTAATTAATGAGCCACAGCTGGATCCCCAACTGCCCCTTCCCACCTCTCATAGGCAAGGGGCAAGAGCTGTCAGTCACTCAGGGTCCCTCCCCAGACCACTTCTCCATCTGCTATAAAAAGGCAGGAAGCTGTGCTAGCAGCATTGTGGGCTGTGTGGTTCTTTGTTGCTGGGTATCTGCTTGTCTCCATCAAAAGAGAAAAGGTACTGTGCTATCTAGGAGGGGAAGCTTTCTGATGGTAAGGCAATGATTGTTTTGTGAGGGTGTGGTTTGGAATAGCAATGTATTGAACCTAATTGAATCAGAGTGAAATTAGTGGGTTTCCTTGTATGTGTGTGATCCTGGTGAAAGGTTAGTTGAAGTGAGAAGCTAGGTAGGACTGGGGTGTGCTCATGGCAATAGAGCAGAGCTTTGAGTGCTTGCCCTTACTCTCTCCTCTCATACCAGAGCTTTTATAAGCCTTGGTGAGGAGGAAGGAGGCACCAGGTACCTCTCCTAAATGTAGTGCTTGCTATCAATATCAGCTCTCTGATGAGAGGTCAGAGTGAGAAAAGACTCTGTCCTTATTTCCTTGATGTAAATAAGGTGAAACCTGAATACTAGGTTGCTTGCAAACTGCTCAGATCCTTCTGCCTTGTAAGGGGAGGGGACCCATTTAAGGGTCTGACCTTAATTTCATAATGGGGGTTAAAGTATATCTCCTAGTCACATCAGGAGGAAGCATCCTCCCTGAAGGGGGTCCTCTCAGGATGTTTTCCAGCTGCTTGGTCTAGTTTCTTAAACCATTGTGCTGCTTGCATTGCAGCTATAATGGCCTCTGCTATGCCTGACAAGGAAGAAGCTGCCAAGAGCTCCCCAGAGATGAAGGAAGAGGAGCAGCAGGTGGGTGCTTGGTGTAAGATATAGTGGATTGAAGTTCTGGAGTGCCTGCGTAGCGAGGTGCTGAGGCTAAAGCTGTGCAAAGGGAGCAGATAACGCACAGTGTGCTATATGACCCCATCTCCTACCTGACATTTCTCTTCTACAGGTTATTTCTGAAACAAAAGAGCTGGTGTTATCCACAGTGGCTGATGCAAAGGATGTTGCGAGCAGCAGAGTGGCAGAGGTGGTAGATGCAACCAGGGAGGCCCTTCACAGTGGTGTGGAGGCTGCCAGATCTGCAGTGACCAGCAGCGTGGGGATGGTTAAGGACTTTAGAGTGGGCCAGGTGGCTGTAAGCAGAGCAGAAGCTGTGCTGGAGATAATAGGAGAAGATGACTCTCTCCCCTTGGAAAATGAAGAATTAGGTCAGGAACTATGTTTGTAATGGGATAATAAATTGGGGGACAGTTGGCCCCATTCCTTGCTCTGCTGATATGGACTGGGGCTGGTGTGAAGTGCCATGTGGGAGGCCACCTGGCTTCTAACATGTCTTAGCTCTGCTTGGTAAGAACCATTATTTACTGTCTCTTTCCTCAGCTAAACTTGCAGCCTCTGGGAAGGGTGCAGACATGTCTTTGGAGCAGCAGCAGCAGAAGAGGAGGTATTTTGTGCGGCTGGGGTCTCTCTCTGGTGATCTTCTCCAGTTTGCCTACCTGCACTCAAAGTATAAAATTAAGCAGGTCTGGCAGGACATGAGGGAGGCCCTTGGACAGCTTAACAGCATCATTGATCTGGTAGGTAGAGCTCGGTTTTCCTGCTAGAGGGCAAGAATTGACCAAAAGTTTGGCTTGGCCTCATCTTCACTGCTTTGATGAGCACCTGTGTTGATTATCAGCTGACCTGTCTTGGCATCTTTTCTTCCTTAGATTGAGGTGTTCAGGCAAGGATTTGATAAAAAGCTTCAGGAGAAGTTGGAAGAGCAGCTGTGCCAGATGTGGCTGGACTGGACTAGGAAGCTTCCTGAAGAGAGTGAGGATAGAAGCTCTGCAAAGCCAGAGGTATCTACCCAGGAAGGAAAGCAAAGGGTTCTGGGCATCTCCTTGAGGTCTTTTTCCTTAATTCATTCTTTTTCTTGTAGTAATACTTCCCATCATCTTTATGTCTCCTCTTAGGAGATGGAGTCTCTGGCCCTGCTCCTGGCACGTAGCATCACACAACAGCTGCAAATCACCTCCTCTAAAGTTGTGGCTGCAATCCAGGGCCTTCCCTCAAGCCTTCGGAGAAAGTTGAAACACTCTTTTAAGACCATAGAGGAACTTCATGCTTCTTTCTTGGCAGCAAATTCCCTCCATGACTTGTCCAGCACTGTCTTGGAGCAGAGCCAGCCGAGACTGGTTGTGATTTATGTATACATGGAGAAGCTGCTGGACTACCTGTCAGACAACAGGCCTCTCTCCTGGCTGGTGGGACCATTCTCCCCTATGGACTAGGCAGAAGCCTTGAAGGAGAAGGATGCAGACACAAGTTGATGAGGATATTGAAGCTCCACAGGTCTGACTGGCATGAGTTGCCTGGTGGTTGGTCTTGGCCTTACATACTCGACTTTTTAGCTGAAAGTGGCATTGACACATCTTGGATGCTTTTTTTGGATACTAGTGAGTAAGTCTGCAGCAGCTTCAAAGGGAGGTGGTGGAATTAGCAGTTTCACTGTGTGGTGCCCAAGGCTGGAAGTATAGATCTAAAGGTCTTCAATGCTCCCACCTCCCTTGGAAGCTGATTGTGGTATGTCTCCATCAGTGTATCCAGATGGTGCCAATATCCAAAGCAATAATTGTATCTTTATATGGTATGTGATTTTAGGAATTCCTCCTAGAAGCTGCTTGTACTGGGTACCCTACTTAAAATAAAACTATTGCATGCAGAAACTCATACTGTATTTCTGACCCTGCAAGAGTGTTCACCCTTTCTGACTGCTCTTCCAGGTTGATGACCTGGATTTATTTACTTATTCTTTAAAGAACCAAGAGATACCTCTAGATCAGGTACACTTGTCCTTATGGTGGCTTCATCTTGCTAGATGTTAACTGGGGACACTACATAGTTGATAGAGACAGGTGCAGGAGGATTCCTAAAACACCCTGATGATGGTAAGTTCTTGGTATGCATACTATGGGTAATGACTAGGAATGGTGCTTGTAGATATGTTGCTTTTAAAAAGAGAGTCCTGTGGTGATTGGTGGCTGTCTTGGCCATAGTGGGCATGGAGTAGTTGAGTTTAAACCCTTTGATCTGCTGCTATGTGGTGAACATATCCCAGCCTGTCGCAGGATAGTGGGTTGCAGTGACTTCTCAGATGGACATCAGTTGACAAGTTATCAGTGGCTTCTCAGACATGGATATCCAGGTGGCCAGTCCATAGGGTGAGCAGTCAGAACCTTAATGGTGCTGGTCCTGTCAGTTCTGACCTGTCCTGGCAAGAGATGCTTCAGTTGAGCTCTTTGCACACACCGTATGTGACCCATTCAAAGAGGGTGAACACCACACTGCTTTCAGACTTGCTGGGCAATAATGTCATTGAGGTTGATCTTCCAAAAGCCCCTGGAACAGAAAGCCCTGCTTCTTTTTGTACTCTCCATTCTGTGCTCCTTAACTAGCAATTGGTTCACATTGAAAGCAGAAGGGTAAGCCCTTCTAAACTGACAGGCACAACTATTGCTGTGATCAGAGATGAACTGCAGGTATCATCTCTCCAATGCATGTTCTTTGATTACTGCTTTCTGGTTTCTCTGTGGTGAAGAGCTCTAGGAAAGGTATGCTGTAATGCCTGTGTAATGGAGTTACAGCTACACTTGTAGGGAGGGAAGTGGGGTGCTGGTTGCAGGTAGTATGAAGAGCTAGCCCTGGTGCTTCATAGGGAGTACATTGTATGTTGTCTCCTTTGGTATCAAAGCTGTCTCAAACCACCCTGGTGCTAAACTTACCTGGAGGAAAGTGACTTTTATACTCGATGTTAATTTATCGGTGCAGCAGATCAGATATATAAATTTAGTGTTTCCCTAGCAAATCATGCATGTTCTGCTTATGGATTACTGGCATGTAGTCTTGCTTATTGCTTAAATCCACTTCCTTCAGTCACTATGGGCAGCTCTTGCCTCAGGAACATGGTGTGCAGTGGGAGAAGGAGGCAAATCACTCAGATGTTCTCTTGAAGAGTTGCCTCCATGTATTTTGGTTCATAAGGGGAAGCTATTGGCCACTAGGCTGCTTGGGGCTGCGAATGTCAGCATCCATCTGCTGTGTAGAGCAGCTCCTTCCCTCCAGCAGGTTCCAGAAAAACATCTCTCAGGCACGTCTTAAATATACTAAATTCAAGGTCTAAAGAGGAAAACCAACTTGTGACTTATTCTGGAGTTCTGTAATTGTAGTTTCTATTAGCTAAAGGTTTCTATGAATGGTGGGAGTTCCTCTGGCTGTGTTTTGAGGTCCTGTGACTGCTGGGTAGCACAGAAATGAATGGATTTCCTGTAAGTGGTTGAAATTAAACTCTTCTGAGCTCTGAGAGTAACCAGATCATTCTCATTTGTGTCCAGACCAGTTTCTCTGCTTACTTTTAATCACTTTGGATTGAAGTAAGAAATGTGAGTAATCTGACAAGCCTAGACAGACACCTTGGCAGGGAAGACATGCCTTGATGTCTTTTCTGACACTCAGTAGCCTTTGGGAATGATGTGATATTCCTTGATTCAGGTAATTATAGCCCAAGTAATTATGTCTTACCCTCCCCTACTGCTGTTCATGCCTGCTTAGGATGTGGACACATGTGACAGCTCAGTTGCAGGCTGATTTGAATTTGCAGTGCAATCACAGGGCCACTTGCCCCTTGCTCTCCTTTTGCTAGATGCCACCTCCTTTGCGAGTTTGCTGAAGCATTAATTATTTAATTCTCCACTCCCATTCATGCACTTGTGCCTCTTTTTATTCAGTCCCTTCTGTTCATTGTTTGATGCCTGACTTCCAGGTCAGCAAATGTGCTGGTGTTGGGTGAAGGCTGCCTTGGGCATCCCTCCATAAAGCTGACATCTCCCCCAGGTTGAGTTAGGAGGCATTAATTAACATGCTGCTGTGACCCCTTCCTGACAAGGGGAACTGCTGGTGGAGGGTTTTCCAAGCAGCTTTGTTGCTGCATGATGTGGGCAGGGACTGTATTTTGTAGCTTGGTTTCTTGCCCTGCGCTTTCCAGCTACACCTCACTTGTCCTCCCTCTCTCCCATTGCATCTCCTTAGCTTGCTTTGTTGGAGCTGGGGAGAGGAGAAACCTGGAGCACCCTGAGTTGGGTGCTGCCCTGCTCAAGGTGGGTACAGGAGCAGTTGAAAAAGGACAGAGCTGCTTTTAGAGCGACCACATGCAGCATGTGGCTGCTTTTCTGCCTGAGATCTTAGCAGAAGTCAGCACTCAGCTCTTCCTCCATCTCTAGGCTCCTTCCTGGGGCCTCTTTTGGCAGCTCTTGGTGAGGCTTAAAGCTGGACAGCTCTGCTTCCCTCTGCCTTCCTACGGATAGCAGGGAAGGGAGTCAATAAATCCGCTTCAAATTGCCTTACAAACTAAGCATGAACTTGTGACAATTCCAATACCGCCTTTGTGTGCCTTGTTAAAGCCCCTGGTACCTCCAGGAGTGACAGGAGCTGACCTGATCAATAGCTCTGCTGCCCTTTGCTGCTGCAAAGCAGCTCCCGTGAATACAGAGCACTGCCAGCACATAATTGCCTGCATTGTGGTGCTTTCTGGACAACGGTGCCTGCCCCTATGGTAATGAAAATCCATTTGCAGGAGGAGTTGGTTTGCAGTATTGACTTCCTTGTCTCCCTCTGATTCTCATATTTATTTAGATTCAATGCAAGATGCTCCAGCAGTGGATCTGGGAGGTGATCAGGAGGATAATTAATGAGCTGAGTGCTGACACAGTTGGATTTCAAGCCATTCTGATGACTGGTTCTTGCTTTTTGTCCATTTGCATTAAGCTCACCTTGTAATCTCTGATGGAGTTTGCTGTGGGTGGGTGTGCTCCTGCTCAGCTCTTCCTATGGGCATCTCCCTGTGGCAGGGAAATCCAGTCCATCCTCATACATGCTGTACTTCAGTTACTCCCTAACTTACTTGCTCCAGTCCCAGAGCACATCTGTTGGTGCCATTGCTGCACCCCTCCCATGGGATGGTTACTGCAGCTGTAAGCTAAAGGTCACCATAAATGTCATGTCTATCCAGCTGCCTTCACAGGGTAATTACAGCTGCAGATACAAGGTTTACCAACCAAATTACAGACCAAGTGGGTGTTTACCCTGTAAGAAGCTGATTAGAAACACCTGCTGTTCTGTAGAACAGAGGAAAGAGATTCTGTGAGGTGCTTTAGGTCCCATTATCTACTGCTGTGTGTCTCTGTCCCAGCTCTCTGACCCATGGCAGGAGGCAAGACCTGCAATCTGTACAGCACTGTGGTATGGTACACTGCGTGTACCCTCACCATGGGGCAGGGGGGCCTCAGTTGCAGCCCAGGGATGGTTTGGTCATGGGAGGAGTGTCTGTGAGAGAAGATCAGACCGGAGGTGGTTCCCAGCATCTCTGAGCTCTCTGTTGAGATGAGCACTGTCTCAGGGCTGGGCTGGGAGCTGAGGCCTGATTGTGTTGCATCCATGCAGAGCTGCTCTGGTGGTACAATGTGAGGAGCACATGGAGCAATGGGAATGGCTACCCCTCAGCAGCAGTTACAGTCCTAGCAGGCAGCCCAGCCTTGTGGTATTGAGCCTGTAGCACAAAAGCACCACAGCTGAGATAACTGTTATCTTTTTCTATATGGAATTGGTGCTTTTACACTCATGTTCTGGATTTAATTCCTAGAAGAAGGGACACGAGGGCTGATTATTCCCCTCCCACCCAACTGTGCTGTTATCCTGTGCTGGGCAGAGCTGGGTGGACTCATCAGGAGGGAAGGGATCTGTGAATCACCCACTTGGGTACTGCTTCCTTCCCTTTAATATCCAAGGGCACTGAGGCCATGGGGAAAAAAATCAGCCCACAAACGAAAAGCCCTGACATGCTGTACAATGTTCAGTGCATTTCACATTGGGAAACGTGGGGCAGATCTAGAGAGAAGCTTCCAGGGCAGCCTTGATGGAGTAAAACAGCAGCATCAAATGGCCTGGAGCTGGCACATCAGCGAAGGGGTCCTTGTCCCAGCTAGGATCCATGTGTGCATATACAGGTGTGTATGACACAGGTGTTCTGTCTTATTCCTTAATCTTCTTGCTATGGGTTCACAAAACATCATTCTTGGCATCATGTGCCCAAGCTGGTGTCATTTTTGTCCCCGTGGCTCTGTGGACAGGTGGAGGAGCTCAGCCTTTCCCCTGTATCCCCCTAACACGACCAAGTCTCTCAGCCCTTTTCCTTGGGAAACTCTTACAATGACATCCAGAGGTCAGTATTAGTACAAGAAAAGAATTCTCTGAACATTTCCATCTAGTCTTCTCTGAGATGTGTAATGAGTGCTGCAGGAAATGCACCTCAGTATGTATATTTTATATGTGGTCCATGACAATTCCTCTTCACTCAGTACAGACTGGGCAAGCCAGCAGGTTGGACACTCACAGCACTGTGAATGATTAAGACCTGTATACTGATAATCATGACTGTATTTCCTTAGAGTAACCTGTCTCTCGATGGCCCCAGCAGGTGAGACATCTTGACAGGGTCTGGTAGGTCCAAGGGGAAAACAAGGGCTCAGGGACATTGGTGAAGCCCTCTGGTGATGTGCTGTCAGTTCCAATGTAACTCCAAGTTCTGCGCTTCCTTCCCACAAGCCAGCAGGGTTGTGCTGAGCTAGGGGTGGTGCAGAAGAGCATGGACACTCTGAGCACAAAGTGAATACCCTTGTTGCTTTTGCTGTTCTGAAGCTCTTTTTGGTGTTCTGAATAGCTTTCATTATCCCATAGCTCATCGGCGAAACATTTTTGTGCTTATATAAAGATATTTTAGTGTTTCACTTAGAACCCAAGGTAGCGTTTTGGTGCATAGAGAATAACCAGAACATGCAGCATTCTGCACCCCAGTGGCTGTAATTTGGTATGGGTAATCACTATTCTGCTGCTCCTCTACTAGCTCCGAAAGTGCTGTGAATTTAGAGTAGGAATCAATTAAACAGCAAATAGGTTTTTTTTCTTGGTCAAAATCAATTAAGTCCTTTTCCCAGCCAGTGCAACGGTCTCCCTGGAATTTCATATTCTGCTTGGCTACCATTTCTTTGCAGCTTTTGCTGGATAATGTTGATGTTTTACGGCTTGATTTAAATCATGTGGATCAATGCACAAGCATACCTTATTTGGATTTTCAATTACAACCATATATTTAGCCTAAATGAATTATCCAGCTTATAGTTTCAGCTACGCGGAGAATTTTTCATAATGCCCAATTCAATTTTTACTTTCTCTGTAAGCATAACTGATTTCTTTGGAGACCGAGGTCATTACACTTGTTTTGCCCTTCTCTCTGCAATATTCATCTTCTGAATAGTCCAGACCAGAAGTTATTCAAATGCCTTCAACACGTGGATCCTGCCTTTGCTCTGGGTGAAGAGGCGGCAATGTTGGATTTATCAGTGGTGAGAACTGCCTTGTGCTGTGGGTGAAGGTTTCCCCATGTCACTTCCTATGACCTAGTCTATGCTCACAGCCCACCTTCCCACCCCCTGCTCACAGCACCTGTGCTCCTACAGCCCTTGCATCCACTTTAAAGTTCATTTCTCCATTATGTATCTGGCTGCCTGTGTCTGTGTGCATCTCTAGACCCCCCCTCAAACTCCTTTGACAATCTGACCCTTGGTTCCTAAGTCTACTGAAAGCGACTCCTAAATCACCACAGTGTTTTTTGGTTCTTCTTCAACAGGTAACGTTCTCAATTGATGCTTATGAGAGTGAAACAATCCTGAATTTTAAGCCAAGCTGTGGCTTAAAAATCACATTTCTTCACATCACAGAAGAAATAAGCCTAAACTGTTGTTATGGTTTTGCAATTTGGTTGGTGTTGGTATTCCACATCAGAACACCATGCCTAATAATGGGAGTAAAGGGGACAAGTTTTTTTTTCTGTGAACTGCCTTAATGAGCATGCGGGGTGGGGCACCGGAAGGGAAGTGAGGAAGGGGACGGGGTTGCTGGACCGGCGCCCTGCGAGGAGACAACGTGGTCAGACCTTCCTGCCTTCCACAGCTCCATCGGTGAGATTTGGGACTTGGTATTCTCTTTGTTGAGACTCTCTTGTTGTTGTTTAGTGTTATTAGGTTATTAAACTGCCATTCGTTCTCAGATCACCTTTTTCCTCCCTCATTTTTTTGTTAGACCTAATCGCAATCTCCCTTCCCTTCCCCGTCTCCCTAAACGCACGTGGCCGGGCCACGCCGCCGTGCCGCTAGAGAAAAAAAAAAGGGGGAGGCTTTTGTTCCTGCTGCCCCGGGTCTGTGCCCACTGTCCCGGAGTGAGCTCTAGAGAGAACTCCGTGACATTTTTGGTGGAGAATGCGGGCAGAGCTCAGGGCAATGTTTTGGGCAGTAATTAGGTGGTTTTTTTCAGCAGCCCTGTATGTAGGACTGATAGTCCGTAGGTTCCTGTGGTCCTGGCTTAAGGACTTCCTGATGTTGGGGGTAGGGGTAGATTTATTAAGCCGATGGCTGGCAGGGATAGAGATATCTGCCTGGCTCCCTTCCAGACTAACGAACATTACAGGCACCGTGCTTGAACTGGCTCACGAATGCTCTGAATTCCTTAAGTATGACTGGGGTGTCAATTGGAATACTGTGTTGTTAGTCTCTCTAATTGTAGTAGTTTACTATAAATTGCAGAGAGACTTGCAAAGAATAGTGCAGAGAGACTCAGGAAAAGGGCCAGAAGCATCGGGACCCCCAGTATCAGGTAATCTCACCCCTGAACACCAGAGGGACCTTGGGAAATTAATAGAACCCCTGAGTGAGTGTGGGAGATCAGGGGGATCTCAGATCGAATGGCTTATGAAAAAGATAGAGAGTCTCGAGAATGAGATCCAAACCCTAAGGGGAAGGCAACAAGTTAATCCCAGCCGACCACAGGAAGCACCAGTATCAGTGTCAGTCGCCCCAGTGGAAGGCCAGAGATGGGAACGTGTGTCCTCACGTCTGGAACGGATGGAGGAAGTAGAGGAAGATCCGGGCGAGGGACCCTCCCCAAAACCACCAAGGAAGGCAACTCAGAAGACTAACAGACATGGAGAAGATAGTGACGATGAAGGCCAGAGATGGGAACGTGTGCCCTCACGCCTGGAACGGATGGAGGAAGTAGAGGAAGATCCTGGTGAGGGACCCTCCCCAAAACCACTGAGAAAGGCAACCCAGAAGACTAACAGACGCGGAGAAGATAGTGATGATGAGGGAAAAGTCACTGCTTCCTCTACTCGTAAACCTCTGAAAATTACTGAAATCCAAAGTGCGAGAAAGGAGTTTGCCCGACTCCCAGGTGAACGCCTTGTCACTTGGCTGCTCCGGTGTTGGGACAATGGGGCCTCCTGCATGTCCCTAAGCTGCGATGAGGCTCGTCAATTAGGAAACATTGCTCGAGACTCATCTATTGATAGAGGGATCAGCAGATGTCTCGATGGAGTCGCCAATCTCTGGGAGAGGATTCTATCAGCTGTAAAGGCAACCTGTCTTCTCAAAAATGATTTGGAGCCTGTACTGGAAAAATGGAGTACAGCTGAGGAAGGTATCCAGTACCTGAGAGAAATGGCTGTGGCAGAAATGCTGTTTGATCCCACATTTGTCCCTGGGGACCCAGAGGATTACCATGACCCAGAAAAGGTGAGCGGTACTCCGGAAATATGCAAGAAACTCATACGGTCAGCACCAGTGAAGTATTCCAGTATACTATTAACGAACTCTAACAGGTATGATGAGCTGGATAGGAGACCTGAAATTTTTGAGCTCATCCTTTCACTGCAAAATATCGAATACTCACTACTGCCACACCGTACCACCATCGCAGCCATCTGTAAAATGGTGGATAGAATGGACCAAATGGAGAGAAGACAGGACAACATGCAGAAGAGCTGGTCTGCGGCAAGGAACCACAGTGAACCTGTGGCAGTCTCAGCTGTCAGACGCAAACGCACACCTGTCCGAGTGAAGGACTGCAGTGAGCCTATGTCACGTGGTGCCATGTGGAACTACCTGCGTGACCATGGAGAGGATATGAAGAAGTGGCATGACGAACCCAATTTTGTACTGCGAGCACGGGTAAGAAAATTACAAAAGAGGTCAGCCACTACTGAGGTTGCCTCTACCGCCTCAGACAACCAATAGAGGGGCCCTGCCCTCAGCCAGGGGGGGGAGAGGGATAATAGAGTGTATTGGACGGTGTGGATTTGGTGGCCTGGCACATCAGAACCACAAAAATATAAAGCACTGGTGGATACTGGTGCACAGTGCACTCTGATACCCTCAGGTTTCGAAGGGACAGAACGGATACATATACATGGGGTGACTGGGGGTTCGCAGGAACTGTCTGTATTGGAGGCTGAGATAAGCCTCACTGGTAGAGACTGGCAGAAACATCGTATAGTGACTGGCCAGGGGGCTCCTTGCATACTTGGAATAGATTACCTAAGAAGGGGACATTTCAAGGACCCCAAAGGATACAGATGGGCTTTTGGAATAGCTGCTATAGAAACAGACAATATTAAGCAGCTGTCTGATTTGCCTGGCCTATCAGAGGACCCGTCTGCTGTGGGGTTACTACGGGTGGAAGAACAACGGGTACCAATTGCCATGAGAACAGTACACAGACGACAGTACCGTACTAATAGGGATTCCTTGCTCCCTATCCATAAGCTCATTCAACAACTAGAAAGTCAGGGAGTAATTAGTAAGACCCATTCACCCTTCAATAGCCCCATATGGCCAGTGCGCAAAGCCAGTGGAGAATGGAGGCTGACAGTGGACTATCGTGGCCTTAATGAGGTCACACCCCCATTGAGTGCTGCAGTGCCAGACATGTTGGAACTCCAGTATGAGCTGGAATCCAAAGAGGCAAAATGGTATGCCACCATTGATATTGCCAATGCATTCTTCTCTGTCCCTTTGGCCACAGAGTGTAGGCCACAGTTTGCCTTTACTTGGAGGGGTGTTCAGTACACTTGGAATCGTTTGCCCCAGGGGTGGAAACACAGCCCGACCATCTGCCATGGGCTGATCCAAGCCACATTGGAACAGGGCGGTGCTCCAGAGCACCTGCAGTATATAGATGATATCGTTGTGTGGGGTGATACAGCGATGGAGGTTTTTAAAAAAGGAGAACGGATAATCCAAATCCTCCTGTCTGCTGGTTTCGCTATTAAGCGAGACAAAGTGAAGGGCCCTGCCCAAGAAATCCAGTTTCTAGGGGTGAAATGGCAAGATGGGCGTCGCCATAGAGTGGATCTATCACATCCCCTATCACGCACCAGCCGCTGGTAAGATCGAGCGCCACAATGGTTTGCTGAAAACCACGCTGAAAGCAATGGGTGGTGGAACATTTAAGAACTGGGAGAAACATCTAGCAGAAGCCACCTGGCTGGTAAACACCCGAGGATCAGCCAACCGAGACGGCCCTATACAGTCCAACTCCCTGCGTACCGTGGAGGGAGACAAGGTTCCTGTGGTGCATGTAAAGAATATGCTGGGAAAAGCAGTTTGGGTCCTTCCAGCCTCTGGAAAGGGGAGGCCCCTCCGTGGAACTGTCTTTGCACAGGGACCTGGGTGCACCTGGTGGGTGATGCAGAAGGATGGGGATGTTCAGTGTGTGCCACAGGGAAATTTGATGCTGGGGGAGTGCAGCCTGTGATTCCATGTGTGTGTATATATATATATATATATATATATATATATATATATGTATGTACATATGTAATGCATGTTAACTACTGTTCTGTTTATATGTTGATAAAAGTTAGGCATGATGTGATGATGTGTAATAAGGGGTGGAATGTTATGGTTTTGCAATTTGGTTGGTGTTGGTATTCCACATCAGAACACCATGCTAATAATGGGAGTAAAGGGGACAAGTTTTTTTTTCTGTGAACTGCCTTAATGGGCATGTGGGGTGGGGCACCGGAAGGGAAGTGAGGAAGGGGACGGGGTTGCTGGACCGGCGCCCTGCGAGGAGACAACGTGGTCAGACCTTCCTGCCTTCCACAGCTCCATCGGTGAGATTTGGGACTTGGTATTCTCTTTGTTGAGACTCTCTTGTTGTTGTTTAGTGTTATTAGGTTATTAAACTGCCATTCGTTCTCAGATCACCTTTTTCCTCCCTCATTTTTTTGTTAGACCTAATCGCAATCTCCCTTCCCTTCCCCGTCTCCCTAAACGCACGTGGCCGGGCCACGCCGCCGTGCCGCTAGAGAAAAAAAAAAGGGGGAGGCTTTTGTTCCTGCTGCCCCGGGTCTGTGCCCACTGTCCCGGAGTGAGCTCTAGAGAGAACTCCGTGACAACTGTATGTATTTATTTATTTGAGTATCTGCTCTATTCTCAACAACAGCATTAATGCTTCCTCCCATAGGCTGTGCTGCAGCTCAGCTGTACTGGCTGTTGATGCTGTGCCTACGAAGATGTTTCTCCTTGCACTTTTCAGATGGAACTGGATTCACCTGTGTGAAACACCCATGAAAGTTATGGTGCCTTTCCAAGGCACTTCAGAGCTGTCTGAACATCAGCCAGATCCTGATGTATCTGCAGTCTGTGGGTGAGACAGAACCCTACCCATCAGACACCCATTGCACATGTAAGTGTGGCTGTTGAGCTTCAGGCAGCTGAAGCAAATCTACACCCTCTGTCTCCCACATGATGCACATCTCAGGCACTGCATGTGGATTGATGTAATGCTTTTGCTTTTAATGCAGGACTTCTCATGCTGATAATGAGGGCCCTGAGGTTGCTGCTGCTCAGGAAGTCGGTGCTGTCTGAATCTTCTCTTTGCTTGAGGGGTTTGAGGGATCAGTCATCTGCCCAGGGAAGTGCTCTGACCATTGCCAGCCCATGGAGAAAAACTGCCTGCTGTGTGGTACGTCTCACTTTTCAGCTCCTGTGAAGCTTTGTATAAGCAATTAAATGCTCCCTGAAGCAAACTTACTTCCCAAGAGACTTCTCCTGCCTCCAGGCTAACGAGCTTTTCACTCTTGGATTTAAAATGGTCAGAGGGCTGGAGCACCTCTCCTATGAGGAAAGGTTGAGGGAACTGGGCTTGTTTAGCCTGGGGAAGAGAAGGATCTGGGGAGACCTCATTGTGGCCTTCCAGTATTTGAAGGGAGCATTAAAACAGGAGGGGGAATGGCTGTTTGTGAGGATGGACAGTGATAGGAGAAGGGGGAATGGTTTTAAACTGAGACAAGAGAGGTTTAGGTTGGATATGAGGAGGAGGTTTTTCACCCAGAGGGTGGTGACGCACTGGAACAGGTTGCCCAAGGAGGCTGTGGATGCCCCATCCCTGCAGGCATTCAAGGCCAGGCTGGATGTGGCTCTGGGCAGCCTGGTCTGTTGGTTGGTGACCCTGCACACAGCAGGGGGGTTGAAACTGGATGATCACTGTGATCCTTTTCAACCCAGGCCACTCTATGATTCTGTGTGTCAAAGGGCTCTTCAACCACCCCATCCCAAACAGGTTCAATCCACCCACTCTGCTCAGGAGCACTGTGCACCTCAGCCCATTTTGTGGGTTCACCTTCCTCTCTTTCCCCATCTTCCCATGCAATACAAACCACCCAATCTGATCCTAACTGCAGGTTGAAGGACACTCTCAGGTTTTTCATCACCACGAGTTCCTGTTATTGCCACCACTTTCACCTCCTGAATGCCCACATGCTGATGACTTGAGTGTGGTATTCACACTCTGCCTTTGTCACTTGGATGCTGCTAGGGTCCATTTTAACAGAGCTCTGAGAAGTCTCTGCCATCTGTTAATTTAATAATTGCCTACTGTTGTAATAATACACACATGCTTTAATTGAGCAATTTCCTGGGTTCCCGTCATACTATCTATTTAATCTGTCAATATTTCAAGTGCCTACTTTTATTTTTGGGTCCTTTTAAAAATAGTGGCAATATTACATTAACTTCAGCCTGGCACCTTATCAGACTGGCTTCTGCTGCACAGTGAATGCTGTGAAGTTCTCGTATGTCTTTGAAACAACTTGTTAAAACTTTTAAGTATTAAAGGAGTATATCCTCATTCCTATGAGGCAGCAGGCTTGATTGGTGCGATTACCTTGTGCATTAGTTACTATCTGACCTATTTAAACTGTGAGGATCATTCTTTCAGTGGTGTGAAATGATGTCAGTATAAGTTAAGAAGGGTCAGATTTATTTTATGTCCATTGCAATGCTGGGAAGAAAAAAAGACCAACAAGGTTACCCTGCAGTGCCACATGTTGGGAGCACCAAATGAGAGATGGATGTATCTCAGCACAGGGCTGCCTGTGTTCATGCCCCTCTTCCTGGCTTATATGAAGCTCATCTTAGAGTCAGATGAGAAAATAAATAAGAACGACTCCTTGTTCCTTCCAGACATACTGACTGTATTTATTGAATGGGGAATACATGCCTCAATTTAACTGTAGTGCCTCAGCTTTAGTGTGCTTTTTTTAATGCAATCTCTGCCAACCATAGGGCCAGGAAAAGGCCAGCAATTACACATGCGGCCTCATTAAGGCCTCTCGCAGTACGTCATTCCCATGTCCTTCTGAAGGTTTTGCCTTTGGATAACTTCAGAGCTTTGCAAAGTAATGACATAAAGTTTCTCCACCAACAATCATTACTGAACTGCTAAGGAGCCACTGAGCCAGAGCTTTTGCTTCCTTGCCTGGTGCTCTGAGAGCCTGTATCCTTCTGAAAGCATTAGCTCACCCTCATTGCTGTTGTTAGTATTACTATCACCATGTGCCTTTTTGCTCCTAAACCAGGAGGACTCTCTCATCCTAAAAGCTCATCTTGATCCAAATGAGCTTCTTCCACCTCACTTTGTACTTCCTTAGCTTTGCCAGTCATTACACTGTGTCTGCTCTGGTTTCCCTGCAGGGAGAACATGTATTTTGCTCATTTTCTAGCTGGGGTTTAATGACCTGTTCTGGGTTGTGCTGGAAGGCTGTGGTGAGAGGGAATACACTGCAGATTCCCCAACCAAAAGGCAAATGGGTGCTGGGCCGTGCTTACTCTTTAGAGATGCACGTTCAGGATTTGCAAATGGTTTGAAGTCCCCTGGGATGAAAGCTAATGTAAAACGTGACAGTTATTACTATAAACTCACTCAGCAAACTTGAACTCGCCCAAATGTCTATTCATAAGCTTATAAGAAATCAATTTCAAATAATTGCATTATGCCCTTTGTATTAGTGGATTTTCTGCCAGTAATTGAATTTATAGGAAAAGACATCTATCAGCTTAACAAGGAGTTACACCCAGCCCACTGCTAGGGAAATTACAAGTGTCTGTGTGTGAAAGCATCCTTAACAGAATGGTTTTAAATGGAAAGCAGCCCTAACAATGTTGTAATTATGAGTATCCCCTCTGGCTAATCCAGCTAACAAAGTGTTTAATGCTGAATGAGTTTTCATCTAGGACTCAGAAGTGGAACTGAAGTGAGAAGGTGCAGGTTTGCTTAGGATTAGATGTGTGGAGGTGTTTGCTGTTCTGGAGCTGGAATGCCTGGCTGCCACCTCCCCAGTAGATGCTGGGAAGCACAGGGAACATCATTCATCTCACTGAAACCCCCAAAGTGCTGAACCTTCTGCCTACAGACATGCACATACCAGCTGCAGTCTGAATGGCTGTGAGCAGCTTGGAGCCCATGAAATCTGCAGCTGGAGGGCTCTAGGGCTGACTTTGTGCATTGCAGAGCATATGGGAAGGCTCAAGGTTCCATCACTTCTTGTGTCTCTTTTATCTGCACAGTGGTACTATGAAGATATTTCAGCTGAGGCATCACACTCAGTATCTCTGTTAAGAGAGAGAAAGTAGCAAGAAAGTGGCCTCCAGTCCATGGCAATGACATGTTGGCCATGCGGAACCAGAGCAGAGCTCAGAGGGCCCCCTGGCCTTCTGACCCGTGTCTGTGCACATCTACTGCTCATCTGGGGAAGCTCATGTGGGATCTTTCCAGAAACACTTGATCTGTGTTCCCCAAACCTTTTGGATCAAACCTGACTGATACGTGCAGTTCCAGGCACTTGTGGGAAGATGATGTTTAAGCCACTAAGCGATCACTCTCAGGGGAAGCCTGCTCCAATTTCATCTGTATCCCTTCTGTCAGCAAACAAGGAAATGGTGAAGTTGTGCTGAACATAAACATACTGAAACCTGAACAATCGATTTCTTTGGTAGTTAGGAAGAATCTCTGCTGCATTCACAACAAAGCCAAGATTAATTGAAGAATACTGTTCGTTAAGGAAAGAGGAACAAAGTTACAAGCTTTTTCATGGATTCCATAATAATTAACATTTTGTCTCTGTAAATCAATTACTCTTAGCAGCTTAAAAAAGAGGTGTTTGCTGTAGGACCGGTTTAGCACCCAGCACTGAGCAGCTGTGCAAGGGATACTTAGAATGATAGAATGGCTTGGGTTGGAAGGGATCCCAAGGATCATCAGGTTCCAGCCTCCTGCTACAGGCAGGGCCGCCAACCTCCAGCATCACCCCAGTGGGCTCTGGGTGACTTCTGCATCTTGTTCTGGAGTCCCACAATTCTGGAGTCCCACCATTCAGGTTTCTGGTGCCTTTGCATCTTGAGGGTTTGTGGTACCATAGCACAACCTCAGCTACAGACCAGAGCAGGGCATGTAAAAGGCTGAGTTAGGCAGAGGTGTGAAATGTGCTTCTGGATATCAAACACTTCAGTGCTCACTAAGGTTCCCAATAAGGAATGATTCTTCAGGTTCATGACCAGCACAAATTGAACACAAGGAGACAAATGTGCTGTCTAAATGTTAAAGCTGGCCTTGTTTTTGAGCATATTTAAAGCACTTGTACATTTAACCACACCTGATCATTCATTCATTAGTAGAAATACGTTGAAGATATCACACACTGAAACAGGAATACAAATAGTGTCAGAACACCAGCAAACCTCCCGAACCCTGGGGATAGAAAATGAGATGAAAATCCAGAGGAAGTTGTAATAAACGTGAAAGAACTTTGCTTGCAGTGTTATATCTATAATTTCATCTCTATGTTTTTGCAAAGACATTTGATTTGCAAAGTACGGTAAAATCAGAGCATCTCAATATTTTAATGCTCTGAAATGGCCCCTCTGGGACCTCACCTGCATCCTTTCCCAATTCTTCCCTGTGCTCCTCTCAGCAGAAAATACAATTAGGAAAATGCAGTGAGTTCGAAAAGGTGTTGCAATAAAATAAATTAAAAAAAGAAAGCAAAAAAAAGACCTCAGGAAGGCTTTGGGAGCTTGATGGTAATCAAATCTACTGCAGAAAAGAAAATCAATGTTGCTATCTTTATATATCAACATAAACATTTATATTTCATTACACCAACAAGAAGGACACGCTGTAATGAATCAAGAGGGATTTCAGGAGTGGAATGAAGACGAAAAGGCTCAGCTTGTCAGTGTTCCTGTCTTGTGAAGGATAACCCTGTCTCTCCAGAACGCTGTAAATCCTTCACCCTAAGAGCCTTTGCAGCCAGAAGCAGGATGAAGAACAGACCTCCAGCAACTACACCTGGCCAAATTGCTTCCACTCCAGTAACTCTCTAATGGAGAATATCGATTGGGATTTCTTTAGCAGGGTGGGCAGGGCTGCGGGTGAAGTTCTAGGATCTCATTGCCACTGCTGGGTGTTCTCTGGGAGAACAGGTTAGGATGGGGCTTCTCTGCTACGCATAGGGTGCCACGAGGGCACCCAGAGACCCTGCAGACCTTCAGTGCTGCCCCACCAGCACTCCCTGCATGTGGGCAGCAAAGACTCAGGCTGTGCTAAAGAGCTTCCAAGGGCTCAGCTCCATCATGGGATCATGCCAGAGTGTGACTTTGCTCAGAGCATGTTTCTGTGCTGTTGTGAGCAAAGTGGCTGCAGTTCTACACTCTTGCTCTCTAGGTTATGCCTTGGGTACACCTTGAATGTGAGACATCCCATAATGTGAGAGATTTTCCAACTTGCTGCAATGCAAACACCACCTGAATAACAAGCATTTTCATAAAGGGGTCTTATGAAAAGAAGGCATCTTCATGGAAAGCTCCCACTTGATATGGGGGTTTTGTGCTACCCCACCATTTGCCATGGACGTTAAGGGGAGTTCAGGATGCTCGTCTCCACAGCTTTTCCTTTGGGAAACAATATCAACTTCACTCCGGAAACGAAAACCAAACTTGATGTTCCTGTGGCAATGAGGATTTCTTGAAGTGGAAGTAGGACTTACTACTTACTATTCAACATTCTGGTGTTAAGTATCTGCATTTGCAATTCACTAATCCTTCATTTAAAGAGATCTGGGTGGTGGGAACAATACTTTGAGACTCCGATGACCTCCCCAACACTGGTAGCATCTTGCAAACAAAGCATAATGTTCCCTAATGCTCTATATAGGCTGAATGTCCTTCACATAACAAGTCAACAAACAGGAGGAAGCAATGAATATATTTGCAGAAAAATGGGTTTGGATCATAGATGGAAGGACTAAATCACTGAATAATGTATTAATTCTACTGGCTCTATTATGAATGAGGGAAGAGATATTTAGATATATGAGCAGGTCAGGCACCAGAAATTTTAGCTTGTGCAAAGTTCGAAGCACAGGATACGGACTCCACTACATTCCAATTAAAAATAACCTTATTCATTTAAGTTTTAAATTGCAGGGAAGCACACCGAGGTTCTTTCAGGGATTGCAGAATAAGATGGCTCTCCTTGAGAGCACAGACTTCATTTTGCCTTCCCCATCATTGTGGGGGGACAAGTGTTGTTCTGGAGAACAGGGCTGTAGAAGTGCACCAGGTTCAACAATGACAACCAGCAATGGGCACTGCACACGATGGGGCTGCTCTTGTCCAGCCATTGGTGTACTGGGAAGTACAGTTTGGAGTTGAAAGCACAGTGACTAATGCTGTTGAATAATCTTGTTGAGGCTTTGGCTATTCTCAGAGAGCTGCAGCAGTTTGCTGTATAAAACTGTACGTGACTGGGGGGCAGACTGTGAATCCCTTCCTTTGCACTGATGGAATATTCATGACAGTTCCCAGGAGCCTAAGTGTTTATGAACAACTTGCCAATTGCAGCTGACTAGCCAGCCCTCTTTCTCTGTGATAGATGGACAGCCTGTTTTCTCAAGGTATTAAGGAAATCATGTTCTTATTCTAAAGTGCTTTAATCTCAGTTCCCTTCCACTAGCTGGCCTGTGGACAAACTGCTCCTTGCAGGCACATGGTGAGCAAGTGACATTCCTCCTTCTCCTTCAGGCTGCTCCTCCTGCCCACCTCACCCCCTGACCAATGCATTTTCTCCCCTTCACCCCCTCTGTTTCTATGAGCAGCACAGTGCTTGTACTTTGGGCTGCAGGTTTCTCCTCTGCAGCTGCTGGGAGCGAAGCAGGAAGGACCCTGCAGATTTCTGATGGCTGTGAGTGATAGGCTGGGAGCTGCTATCCCAGCTCTTGCTCTACATTTGGATCAACGATAGCTCCAAGGCTTTCCTCCCACTGCCATCATGCTCAGCTCTCAGCCAGTGTTATCAGAACTGTTTCAGAGAACCTGAAGCTCTGACAACACAGGCTTATCTGTCAGGATCTGCGTGGCAGTGCTTGAAGGCACCCAAGATTGCCTTCTCTTTCACTGTTCCCTGTCTCCTTTTAAATAAATGTGACATACCCTTTGCTCCTCTGGGCTGGAAACTTTTTTTTTAACCATCTTTGGGCAGCTGCTTTCTTTTACTCCAAGGTCTCAGGAGGCTTTGGGAATAAAGAGACCAACAAATGAGATTGGTTTCACCTAGTGGATAAGCCTGCAGCTGGGATATTGGGTTTTTGTATGCTGCGGTTTAATTTCTTTCTCATCCTGTAAGCTGTACAATCTTTTCCCAGTTCTTATCCCTGAGAGCAATGTCAGGATGGCTTCCTCTTCTCTGATACTGTTAACCTCTCTAAGCCTGAACGGGAAAGAAAATAAACAGGAGATTGCCTACTAAAATTCTCTGGAGTCCAACAGCTGGCATCAGTCTTCTCTTTGGGGGATATACATGCATTTATCTTGACTGAAGGTGATCCAACCTGCACAGCAATGACCTTTCCTCTCCTCCAAACCAACGTGAAGTCTCAGTGCTGTGATAGAAGCTGAGAATGCCCAGCAGCAGCTCCAGCTTCACGGTGCAGCACTGCACTTTTAAGCCATAGATGCAGAAGCTTGGGAAGTGGCTGCGGAAGAGGCTGGAGCTGAGCCATTCTGTCCCCAGCCCTGTAGAATCAAACCCATCCCACCCCACAGCTGCAGGTCCTGGTGCCTCTTGCAGCCCCCCAAGATGTAGACATTGCTGTTGCACTCAAAACCTGCTCCAGTCCTCTACAACCCACATTTTTTGTTTCTATTTTCAGCTCCTAAATGAGTAAAGTGAATATTTTATACTTCATTTTATATGCACAAATTCCTATCTTCTACATACATGGAAGACAATCAGTCTCTGTCTTTGCAGCAGTCATTTCTTTAAAGTATGCTACTACATCGTTCCCTTTCTCTCACCTATTCCATTTTGTACTGAAGAATTTTACGAGCACAACAGAGTTAGACAGGACCACTGCAAAGTATGCTAAAGGATCTACCTGTAATTTGTTTTGCACTGCAAAACTATATGGAATGATGGAGATATTCCTCACAGCAATAGGAGAGTCACCCTCCAAGGAAAAGCTCAGCATGGAGCCTTAGCTGTGATTGCTGCTGCAGGGTGTTGCAGAGGGTCTGGTGCTGAGGGGCTCATCTCACTTCTGCTGTTCTCTCCTGATGAGTTCATTAACAGAAAGGCTGGAGTGGACCCTGGGTACAAAAGCAAGTCTTGAGACATCCTAGAAATTATCAGCTTGAAGATTGTTTTGGACCCGTAACCCTAGAGACAAATAGATGCAGCTCAGACCAATTGCTTTGCTAAGGAGCAAATTGTAAACAATATACTTTTAGAGTTAAAAATTATTCTAATTTAATGATATCTGTTCAGTCGCTGTTTGGAAGTAAATCAGTGTGTGAGTAGTAAAACAATAATGTACTTTAAACTAAATTATTAGTAAACAAATCAGTCTGGTAGGCAATGAATGTCTGATACATTATTCATTTCTATTATCCAGAACACTTCAGTAGCTCTCAGAGTCTGGCGATAAAGTATTCAGAATACAGTATCCACCATCCCAGGGAACAGTCTCTAATGTGATATTAAAGTTAAAAGAGAAGTGAAGTATATTCCCCCAAAGCAAGGTATTTGAATAATCCTGGAATGAATCCATCTCATGCTTCTTTATAAAGCTGGCTTTATTTATTTTTTTTCTAACTAAAGTGCTTTCATTACAGCCCAAATGACAAATGTTCCCTGCATGGGTCTCCTATCAGCCCGTGAATTGCTCTCAGTGATGTGAGAGGTGTTTGCAGTGCCAGCTTGGCCCCATTGCTTCCTGCCATCTCAAGGGGAGCCCAGTTCCCTCCCAGCCCATCTGCTTTTCTCTGGCCAATCTTTGATCTCACTCCTGTTGCATCACAGTATGCAATGCAGGAACTGAACTGACCATGTCATAGGAAAACTCCTGGAAGACCCTGTGGCAAATGATAGGAGAGGTGACGCAGAAATTCTTCTGGATGAGACACTGTCCCCTTCAGACACCATGTGCCAGGAGTGATGTTGGGGTGAATCCTTCCCTTTAAGCCCTACGGGTCCTGTTGGAAGGAGGTGATCACCACCACGATTCAGTGTTTCTCTCCTTCAGCCTGTTTTATTGCAGGATGTTAAAAGGTGTCAACTTCTAATGGTGATTTCATCTGCTCTTTGCCATAAATCTCCATTGTTTCCCAGCAATAAAGCCAGGACAATCAGAAAAAAAGTGATGCCAGTCAGAAGCCTTTAAGACAAATGCAATTGGCCACACTGGGGTCAGGAGAACCTCTGCAGGTCTTTGTGATAAGCAAAATAGAAAGTTACTGGGGGAGGTCGGTAGATAAGGACAGCAGGGGCTACAGGAAGACTGTCACAGTCCTTTGGAGTGGGTACACCAACTGCATTGCTGTGCCCCCACTTGTCACAGTGGAGAGCCTCCAATTAATCATTCTTTCAGGTTAAATAACCCAGCCCAGTAGCTTTGTTGGGAATCACATCACCTGTGGTTATTTTTGAGTGCTGTCTTCAGAAAATACATGTTGCCTTTTAAAAAACTCTTTGGTTTCACACTGAAATAGCTGAGTGACTAACAAAGCTGCCCTTAATGCTGAGAGTTTAACCCAGCATGACCACTGCTCCATTGCTAAGAGCACCCAGGATTGCTTCCTCTGGGCTTTAATGCTCTGCAGGAGGAGGCTGGTGGGTCTGCTGGTGTGTCTCAGGCTCTTAATCCATCATAAAAGTTTGTCTGCCATTTTAGATTTGCCAGAAACCAATGTGAGCTTAATGGGAAAGAAAACTGAGCATCTGGCATAGGTGCAAATCCTACATCCCACAGCTGTGGCAAGTTCTAAGCCAAGAAGAACTGGGCAAAAGATGAAAAAGATTTTCCAAGACTACCAATTTACCAAACATTAATTATCCTGGAAATCAAGAACACTTCTCCCCTCTTTGGAAGAGCAGTGGGATGTTTTGGGGATTAATTTTTCTAATAATTTAAATGTACTCCTTGTGATTCTTGTGGCATCTTAGGAAAGAAAGGGGCTGTTTGTAAGAAGATGGATGAGTCGCTCAATTGCCACTTTAGAGTCTTTGCAAATGCATCCTGCTGTGTGTCAGTGCTGGGACTGCAGGACCTGGTGAGTGTGTACTTGCCAAGGAACTGCATGGCATCCAACTTAGCTGTGAAGGGATAATGTGGAATAGCACTTGACATAAAGCACCCTCAGAAATGAGACGTTCTTGCCATCTGCACTCTTCAGTGGAGACATTAGCCTCCAAGTACATTAAGATATATGACAGCTGATCTCTGTGATGACATTTACCTTTGAGAGTTTAGGAGCAGAGGCAGAAGTCATAACTGGATACACATGCCATAAAAATTAATCATCAGATATTTTATCTGTGCAATGAAGAGAGTATATATTTTCTCTTCTATTGCTAATCTTCGGAGGGCAAAATCACTTTCCATGGTGACTATGAAATGTTCAGGCTCTGGAAAGACAAGGCCAGTTACCCTCTCTGGGTAGCCTGTTGGATGCTTGCTTCTTGCTTGTGCAAGGGTTTGATTGCAGAGGAGGACTGGCAGCTTGGTCAATGATCTGGGCACCTGTGTACTCCAGGTACATGAGTAGAGTAGTTTAGAATGAAGTGACAGACCTGCTCACGGTGCAGTGCAATCCTGTTCTCCACTGGCCTATAGCAGGGGATGGAAAAGTGGCCGATATTATTCTGTTTCCAAATAAAGGGCTGGAAATGTCTGTGGAGTTACTTGTGGCAGTCTGCCATCTCTAGCAAGGCAACCTGGTGGAAGCCAAGACAAATGAGCATTGAGTGGACATGTGGTTAGGAATGGCTTTTTTCCAAGCAAATAAATCTACAAATGGCTGTAAAATCTTAGCTGATATATAGAGGATGAATAAGGGATGAATTTAACTGCTTTCCAATGCAAGGTCTCTGGCTACCAAATGAAAACTAAAGGTAATGGGCTCAAGACCAAGTGAGGGCAGCTCCTCCTCTTGCCTCAGTGTGTGGTCAACCTATAGAAGCAGATGCAGAAGGTTTACATGGGCTGCAAAATTAAACAAATTCATGGACACACATTTGGAGAATCCACGGAGGGCTGTTAAGCATAGAAGTATTAAAAAGTACTGCTAATTATATCAGTAAAAAATACAACCTCTGTCTGAAACCTGCAGATCTTGAGAGCTTAAACTATAGCACATCTCAAACATAATCACGGAGGAAACAGGTGAACAAGGTACTTAATAAATGCTTGTGGAATAAATACCAAATAAATGCAGCAATAACAGCTGAAATATTTTGTCAGTTGAGCTCAATGAATTGTTATTGATTCTTGGCTTAATTTAAGTAGCTAATTGTGAGTGTTAGCTATTAGACTGTTATATTAAGTTTTTCATTGTAATTGTACAATTAAATGATATATTTACAGAAGACTTCCACTGGTTGACTGCTCATGGGATGTTTACATACTTTTGCTTATTTTTGACAGTTATTTATCATTCAACCTTATCCTCTGACTGAAGCTGCATAATTGTTAACAGAGCTGAGGGTGGAATAAAATGTAATGTATAATTTATCTAATGAATTTGGCGACTTCTCCTGCTCTCAAGTTGTTTGTCAGCAGTTTATGAGTGTCTCGTGTTCATTTGTTATTCAAAAAGAACTTCTGGAATAACTGTTAATGTACCTTCCTGCTCTGTTAATTGCATGTGAGCAGTTTGTTCAGGAAAGTCTCAGCTGTGATGCTGACTGTGAGACTCACATGCTGAGGTGGGTAAGGGCCTCTGGAGATGGTACAGCCCAAACCCCTGCTCAAAGCACGGTTGGCAGAGCATCCTACCCACAACCATGTCCAGTTGGGATTGGAATACCTCCAAGGCTGGAAACCCACAGGCTCTCCAGTCAATGCTTTCCTGTGTTCATCTATTATGAGAGGAAAAGTGCTGTTTTCTTATGTTTTACCAAAATTTGAGTCTCTCTTGTCCCAGGGCACCACCCAGAAAAACCATTACTCCCTGCTTTGGGTATTTATACAGATAGAACAGATCCCCCACAAGACTCCTCTAGGTAGATCATCCCAGATCTCTAAGTCTCTCTTTGTATCAAACCTTTAATCACCTCCATGCCCTTCACTGGTCCTGTACTATGTCTACATCTGCATGGTAACACCGAATGGACCCCTCACTGCCATAGTGCAGATTGCACCATCACAAAAATACTTCCATCCTCACCTAAAGCACAGAGATCAGTGGAGCCGTGTGTCCAACCAACATCTTCCAGAAGCTGATGTTTCTCTTGGGACCTGCTATGGGACCACGTTCAAGCAGGGTAGTGTCCCTAGGAGTACAAATTGGCACTCACAAAGACAAACAAAGGTTAGAAAGGTTAACCAGAGGCAAGGCAGTGGAGAACTCTCCCAGAGAGTGCTTTGCTGTTCATTGGCAGGATTTCCTGCTTGTTTGTGCTCTTGTCTTTATTACCACCTATTAATCACATGAAAAATCAGCTAGAATATGTTGCTCTGCTAACATTGCTGGCTTATTTAAGGCATCACCGGGTGTTTTACAGCCCTGAGCAGGTAAATGTGGTGGGTAGCTTTCCAAGTGAATCATTTTTCATAAGAATTCAAAATATGGTAAGAGCAACAATCCCAAGCTTTTGCCATTAGTTCTGTGAGGAGGTGCTGGCTGTGTTCTGTTTCTGAATGGAGATTTATGCTTGCATCCTCTAAGTAGATCTTAATTTATTTTGCACAGTCAAAAAGCTGCATTGCTGCTCAGCTGTGGCAGGGACAAGGCAGGGCAGGATGGGGCTGCAGGGACCAGCACTGAGCTGTGGATATATATACAACACTTCTGCAGCTCTGACATGGATCTGCTGCTGTTGTGGCCTCATTGGAGCTCCTGCAAAGCTGGTGAAGTGGGGGACTCTGGAGCAAAGGGGAACCACACAGTCCTTCCCAAATTACAAGGCAGCTCATGTGGCTCATACCTTGAATGAGAGAGATGGGTTGAAGGACAGGGCTGGTGAGGACACCTGGGAATAACGGATTATATTATCATGAGGTTTCTTTTTCACTGCTTCTGCAGCTGTAGTGGTCTCTAATTAGTCTCTCTGCATATAGCCTGCTGGCTGGCTTGCTCATGGATTAAATTGACCTTTAGAAGAGAGAATTGAGATACCCAAGGGGCCAGACATCTCAAGAACTGGACAGTAGGTGAACATTAATCTGAGAGACATAAATTCTTTATGCTATAGTTTAAAACCTCCAGTCATCTGCACAATTTACATCTTTGCCTCTCTGGGCTCCAGGGTCCTGCTTGCTCCTGTCCTTGATAGAAGTTCTGGCAGAACAGTGCTGGGATGATGGAGACCTTGCAGTCAATTTCTCCATGTCTGTGGATGGTTGTGCCCCATTTTCCTTTGCTGTAATAAAAGATTGCTAACTGTTTATGCCCAATGTGCTCTCATGTTTACGTTACTGTTTTGCCACATGGCTCCTGAAATAAGCTGGCTGTAAAACGAATCCTCCTACAGCAACCCTGTGCAGCTTCCTTGGGTGGCTGGTTCAGCATGCTCGTGTCTCCTGCTCCCTGCATGCACACACTATTGATTAGCACTTAATTACAAAGCTAGTGTTTGTTCTGAGCACAGGGAGGATGTTTAAGAAGGAAATCTCTTGGGAAGGAGCTTTTTAAAAGAGTTTTAAATGGGGTTGAGGACAGATATCTGAACAGATTGGTTCATAAAAGAGGATCTTGTTCATGTTAATTTGTGAGAATGGGAAGATTCTTTAAGGGTGGGGGAGGGTCTGCTCCTGCTTGGATTTAATTGAGTCTGACCCATCAGCCAATCCTTCATCCAATGTATTCTGGCTTTGTCTTGCTGTATGCTGGACAGTCTGTCCAGAAGAATACTGGGAGAAACAGCACTGAAAGCTTTGCTGAGATCCCAAATGATTACAACTTGGCTTCCCTTGTGAACTTCCCTTGGGTAACCTTGTGATAAGAAGGGATCAAGTTCATGTAAGAGGACTTTCCCATCATGAATCCATGATGGCTGCAACCAGTGACTGCATTGTCTACCAGGTGTTTTTCAGTAACTCCCAGAATAACAGACTCCATCATTTTACCTGGCACTAAAATGAGACTGACAGGCCCGCAATCACTGCAGTCTTCTCATTAAATGGGACTTCTTCAGATTCCTAATATCACTGAAAAATAATTGAGAGGGGTCTCACAATGACGTCAGTCAGAGCTTTGAGTACCCAGGTATGAATCTCATTGGTCCTCATAGACATATACGCATCCTGCTGCAGCAGCAAATTACACACAAGTTTGGGGTTGACCAGGAGTTTATTGTTAGCACAGTCACAGCCTTCAAACTCAATGGCTTTGGTGGTCCCAGAGCCCATCATTGGTGGTAAAGACAGAATCAAAGATTTTAAACAAGATTTTAAACGATGCTGCCTTTCAGTTGGTGAATGTGCTGAGCCGTTGTCCGGCACAAGAGAGAGTGAAGGACGTTTGGTTTGGGTACTGCGTGCACACAGCTGCAAAGTGGAGAGATGGGACCAGCAAAAGTGGTGATCCCAGGGGCAGGAGATGGGAACAGCTGCCTGGAAGGCACCTGGGGAAGAAGTCATGGCAAAGTTATTGTGGGCCTTCAGAGCTGCTTTATATTGCCCATCCACGTGGCTCTGCTTGGCTTTAATGCACACCGTACATAAAAACCAGAACTATCAGTGCTTACCATTAGGAGCAGTTGGCTCCTCTGAACATCTCTTGCCATGGTCTCCTCCACATGCTTTCATTCATGGCTTGTAGTGGTCCACAAGTGTGTCCAGCCTTCAGAAAATCAGATCATGGGCCTGATGAAGCTCAGTGTGTTCTCAGTTCTGTGTGTCTGACCTGCACATCACACAGTCCGTCCTGAGTTCCACCTGAACTGGGCTGTACCCACAGTAAGAACATTCAGCTGTAACTTTCCTATTTACCTGGTGGAAGATCCTTCATTCTTTCTTTCAATAAGTAACTCTATCCCTTATTTAAAACAAAAGTCTTTATTTGTAGTGTAAGAACGTTCATCCTCTGCTTTTAGTATTAGATCCTCCTGTGCTTCTAGTAAGAGATTTCTCTCTTTTATTTGGTCACTGTGGGATTAGCCAGCACCAACCTTCTCTTGGCAAAGCTTATCTGATCAAACCTGTGCAGTTATTCTTCACTCTGACTTTATCTCATGAGATAATCCTTCCTCTGGTGTATCTCTGAGCACCTCCTCCAGTTTAGGAGAATCCTTCTTCAGTTGCAGGTGTTACTGGGCATTGCACTCATGGCTGGCACAGTGCTGTGGGTTCACACCAAGTGCTGATGACCCACAGAGGGGCAAGAGTCACATCTGCTGCCTTGTGAACATGGCCAGGTCCAGACATCGTGCTTAGCCCAGCACTGAGAACCAGGAGCAATGAGTGGGATGGTTCTGTCTACCCTCACTCCCCACCTTACACTCTACTTCCCTTCACAAAGCATCTGTCTTCTGAATACTAACTTTAATCTGAGTAATGCTCAGACATTCTCAATACAGGAGGAAATGGGCTTTGGGCAGGATGTGTGCTATGACCTGGGGGGCTTGACTTGCTGCTGTACACTCCTAAACAGCAAAAAACCAAAGTTCATGTTAGTACTGCAGTGGAGAAATGCTGCATTAAAGCAGGAAATATCCAGTGTGCATTGCAAATGAAGAGGTTTTTCATTTGTGTTGTAAAGGAGGAAAAATACCGCCAAGCCCAGTTAATAACACAGGAAAGCTCTCGTGGCTATCAGGGATCTTCAGCTCTAATCCCCTCTGATAACAGTAAATTGAACCAGCTCCTCAGCTGAGGTTTTTCCATGGCTGATTCATAGCCATATAATAAGAGAAATGGGCACTGCCTCTGCTATTTACCATGTCCTCATTTAAATAAGTTTTTAAACTGCACTTTTCTTCCTCCGGAGACATCTGATTTACTGCATTTTAAATGGAAACCACTTCTGTAACAATACCTTTTCCTATCAGGATTTGTAATCGGGCTGTTTCTGTTGAACTGTTGTTATTCAAGTTATTAATTTGTCATTTTATGCAGAATATGATCACAGAAAGCAATGAGCAAAAGGGTCTGTTCACCTGCAGGCAGAGCAAGATGGATTTAATTAGAGCAAAGCAAGCTGCAGGTTTCATTTTGTGTATGTGTGTGGGTATTTTTTTTTCTCTCAGCCCAGCAGTTTAAAAGCTTACACAGCAATCTGCATAAATTACTATGCACATTTTTTACTTAGATTCTTACGCTCAATGTGATTAATGATAATGACTTTGACAGGGTCAGAGGGAATGTTGTGTAAGGGAATGGGTCCTAACAGCTTGGGCGCTATTCTTCCTAGATAGAAAGCAAACACTGTCTTATAACATAGGTTTTCAGGCTATTTCCATGCTCTTGGGATGGAGGCAGGGGGCAGAGGTTGGTGTCTGGGGTGGGTTGTGCTGGGAGGGTGAAGTATTTGCATTGGGTATGATGTTGGTTTTATGGACGTCCTACCTGGAGCAGAGTGAAAGCAGTTCCTTTTGAAGGAAGCCTTATGGAGGCAGGCTTTAGTGTTACATCCCAGTGATTCAAGTTAGAGCTGTGATTCACGTTCCTTGAAAGACCCAGCATCTTTGAATGTCTTCACTCTTCTTGCTGGCTGATGCAAAGAAGTGAAGTTGTCCATGTGATGTTTTTGCATGTGGTCCAATTACAGATCCTAGTGAGGTCTCCATCCCTGGAGGACTCATCTGGGAGAACTCCCAGCTCTCCTGTTGTAGGGTTGGTTCTCACTCTGCTTTTGGGAGGATGTTGGGTCAGAGCCCTCTGGAGTTCCCCTGCAGATGACATTGCTGTGATTCCCTTGGATCTGCACTAAGTCAGCAGCAGCTTTGTATGCCAAGAAGATCCTCTGGAGGGATGGCTTTGTTCGGGTGGAAGAAACTAAGATTACGATCCTGCTCACTCTATGAATGGAGAGCAGCACTTTGCAGTAAGAAAAACCCCATTTTTATTGACGTTGCACAGAGGCAAGCAATCTTGCATCTAGTTTTAGGAGAGCAATATAACCAGCTCTGACAGCCTGGCCTAATAATAATAAAAAGGCCTAGCTCCTCATAGTGCATCCTGATAGCAAAACCAGAGTGCGAATTTATCCCATAAAAATTCATCTACCATGGCTAAAGCCCTGTAAATTGAATTCTGTATTTTGGTTGTTAAATTAAGAAGGAAAAAAAAAAAGAACCGGGATATAATGATAGAAACATTGCTCAGCTTTTGCAATCGTATCTTGTTAAAACACCACTTAGAGTAGTTTACAGGGTTTGATTAAGACATATATTTAAATGAACTCTCATTTCCCATCTCTCCCACCACCACCACCCTCCCCTTGCCCAGCCCATTACACAGAGGCATTTCTCCAAACAGAAATGATGAGCCCATTGCCCTGCACAATAAAATCTTGCCCTGCATTGGTTCTGACCACAACCCGTGCTGTCACCAGGCAGTGAGACTCCGCTGTGTACTCACAGCTCTGCCCACAGCTCTCCCCACCTTGCCCTGCTGCTCCCTGCATCCCACTTAGGCTTGTGCTCAAATGTGCTGTGGAGAGACTAAGATGGGATGCTTGGAAGCATAAAACCTGAAAAAAAAGGACATAAATTCTTACTAAAGTGCTTGTAGACATCAGAGAGTGAATCCCATGATTGCGCTCAGCTGAGGTCAGCTGTATTAAACTGGAACAAAAGCCCACTAAGTCCAGTGTCTGCCTTTGACAGCAAGTGGGAAGGGCCAGATATAATGATCTTTCCTTTGGTCACTGTTCCACAGCAGGGTGATGCAATATCTGAAGTCTCCTTTTACCTATTCTGGGCCTGGTAGGTTACAATAATTTCTTTCTATTGCAGATTTCCCAGCCTGCTTCAGCCCCATGACATGAAGTGCAGTTCGTAGTTATTTGAATCCAGTTGCATTTGAGACGGATCTCAATCCATCTTCTTCCAAAGATGGCTGTTAGAAGCCCTGATTATGCCAAACCTTTAATTCTGTTTGCACACTGTCGCTGCTTCCCTGTGAGGTGCATTCCTGAGGGATGTGAATTTGATAAGAAAACACATGCATTTACAATAAATCCTTCCAGGATTGATATCCTGAGAATTTGCTTTTAGTCTGCAGCAGTGATCTCAGTGGCAGCAGCAGCAGTAAATGAAATGCCCTTTTCACAGCTGCCTTGCACTGGAACCCACAAATAAGTCTGAGCAGTTCTCCTCAAGAGAACAGGGACGTGGATAGGCTGAGCAACAATGTTTTCTGGGATAAAGCCAGCACAAAGCCAACCTGAGTGGATCTCGGAGCTGTGTTGGTCCAGTGGAGGAAGTCTGCATTGTCTCATTGTGCAGCTGTGGCATCTTATATCTTTCATGGTACTAGGTCCTCACACCACCAAGGCTGAATGCGTGCTGTGAATCCCATTATCTCAGGGAAGGGAAAACCTGGGGACAGCAGAGCCTCTGCCCCAGCAAGGAGCATCATTTCGTGAGTGACTCTGTCCCCGGGCTGTGCTGAAGGCAGATGGGGGTCCTGGTTGTTTCAACACCCCCTGAGCCACCATCATCTTCCAATCTGGGGAAGCTGCTGAGTCCTCACCAGCTGGAAGCACTTTGAAGAGCTGAGCTTTATCCAGTGCTGCTTTTTTTCCCTTCCTCTTTTTGACAGCAGCAGCAGGGACCTTTGGGGCTTTCGAAGATGGATTTTAATCACTTACTCAGTTGAAGCGCTTGCCTCTTTTAACTTTGATATTTCTTGTCATTAGCCTCCTGACCCCCGGGATTAAGGTATTCATCTTCAGAAGCCGAACCAGCTTTGTTTATGCTGACGCTGGGGGTTTCTGTACTTGATTTTCCCTGTGTTGGATTCATTCCTCAGCACTGGTCATGGGGTTCCGCTCTGCCAGGTACCCAGGGGATGCTCTGAGTAGCAGCATCTCCCCCAGCCCCATAATCCTCTTTCTTTACTTGCTACAAAGATATTTAACTCCACTGATATTAGAGTGGGATTAAAGAGGTGAATGTGTTCCTTCCTCCTGTCGACTTTAGAGAAATATGTTCTTTAGTATACTTAGCAGGGTTTTATGCATGATCCTTGTTGTTTTGTATTTCAGAAGAGCTGGGATTCTGCTCTCTGCAATCCAGAGCTTGCTTTTCTCACTGCAGTAACAGCTGGAAATCTGTGTTTATTCACATCCACCTCATGCTGGGTGCTCTGCAAAGGGGCAAGTGGGGCCCAAACAGCTTAAGGTGCAAACCAGAGCAGATGGAGCTGCCAGAGGTGAACCAGCTGCTGAAACCATTTCTAGAAAGCACAGACTTGTAACACTGCAAGCCAGTCCTGCCTCAGTCAGTTACTGGTGGAGCTGAATGTGGACAAGAGCTCATGCTCCCCTCCAGCCCACTGTGGTCTCCATGGAGCCCCTTTCCTTTGCATGACTCTGGCTGGTATATGGCCATGGTAAGTCATAATTTCTGGTTCCTTTCTATGGAGGGAGACCATCTAACTTACTTTTTACACACCGGACAGCTAGACATAAATCTGGAGCAAAACTCCTCTCTCTTTGCTGTGCTGTGGAGAGGCACAGAGATAGTGCAGGGAACGGCTCCAAAGCAGAACTGTCATTCCGGCCTGATTTTCTAAGGCCTGTGATCCTCCAAAATACAAATTTTGTGAACATTTGTTTCTCTCAGCAGGAGCTATTGTTCCTGACATATTTATCTAGCTCAGCTCTACCTTGAGATATCGCTTTTGACAGATAACCTTCTTAAATTAAACATACAAATGTGCTGTACTGAGAGGGGAGATATGAGCACTAATGCTTCTGAGGATGATGGAGAAACCTGCCCATTAGCTCCTCCTGAGCGACTAAATTTGCACCTTTATTAGGAAAAGAAACAGCAGGCCAGCATGATCAGATGAATAATGGGGAAAGAGATTACAGATTTGGGACTTAAGATAAAATACAATTCAAACTGAGACGTGGGAGGGGCCGTGGAGAAGAATTCACATCTCTGCTGCATGAAGACTGATGTTAAAGATGGGCTTCAATTCATGTTACATGCTTGGATTTTTAACCCAGAACCAGCCCCAACCAGCCAGGCCCACCTGGGGAGCCTGTCCTTAGGGTGAGGGAGCAGTGTGGGATGGAGCAGGGTGGACGTGCAGCTGGGCCATCCCAAAGACAAGCACAGCAAATAGAGGCCTGGTTTCTCTTTTAGCTTTGGGAGCCTCCGCTGGTCCTTGTGCAGCCATGAAAGAAGAGCGCTGGGATGCTCACAGGCTGCTCTCCTTGATAGGGAGCAAACAACTCCCTGGGATGCTAATGCTGTGCTATTGAACACTGCCTCTTGGAGATGTCATTGCAATCAGCGTGATGTCCCTTGGCGTCTATTCCCTTGCCCATGTTGTGTCCAACCTGTCCCAAATGCTTTTGAGCAGGAACAGTGTTTATTATTTGTCTGCATGGTGCCTGGTAAGGCCTGACATTTGATCAGCAGCTGTGCCTTCTAACACAGGTCAGGTGATTAAATTAAACCAGTACAGTGCAATGGGATGGTTTCCCAGTCAGATGTTGGAGAGGTCCATGGGACATGAACACATGGACAGTGCTCTTCAGCTCTTAAAGAAGAAAAAGAAGCAAAGGATTTGAAACACATGGCATTTGAATTCTGGTATGTACATGTAGTGTTGCTGCAAGAAGCTGTCAGATATGTGTCTATCATCTGTAAATCCTGCTGGGCTGACGTCCTTGCTCGGAGGACTGATGGACATGAAGGACCCAAGGGTGTTCTGGCTGCTGCATCCCATCCCCCTGCTCCTCCCTGGGGGACACCACATTGCTGTAAGCTGCCAGCAGGGAAGATGGGCTTTCACTGGGAGGTCACAGAATGGCTGCTTAGGGCAGGGCATGAGCCTGCAGCTCCTCCCCACAAGTCCTGACCAGAGGGCACAGCAGTGGAGGTGGATTTTTCCCAAATGAGAAATGATTGCTTGTCAAAGCCTGAACCAAACCTTCCCCTCTTTCTAGTTACTGCACTGACTACAAAATATATTTAATTTACAAAATTGATTATAAAATCCGCTTACAAGTTATTCTAAAACAGAGTCAGGCCATTCAATTTCCTCTGAATTGCTGCCACTACCTCCACACTGTCCCACTCAGGGGATGGATGTTTTCAATCTCCTCTTTCTCTCCTCGCTTCCTCCAAGCTCTTACCATTTTTCTCCCCCACCTCCCATTTTTCTCCTCTCATTGACAATAAAGGCTTTGAGCGATGCCCACCTGCCTCTCCCAGGTGAAATGACCAGTTCTTTGACACACTAAAATTGCTCAGAGTCCTCAATGCTTCCTTCCCTAAATTGAGCACTTGTGAAGAATTAGGTGGCCCAGCACTCCATCATGTCCTCGCTTACACACAGGGCAGGCACACACAGTGTCTGTGCAGCAGCAGCAGCATCAGTGCTACCATAACATGCCAATGCGTGTCTGTCATTAAGCTGGAGGCTGATGATTCAGTGTCTAGGCTTTGTCTTTCCTTGGTGAATGGTGAGGAACTCTCTGGAGGAAGCATTTTTTGCTGTTTGCTCGACTGCAGTTATATATGCTCTGCTTGATTTCCCTCCCCATGTAATGTCAAGAGAGCTCTGTTGAAAAATGGATAATCTATATGGGGAATTTTTACAGCCAGGTTCCATTTTTAAAAGTCAGAGATAAAAACTAAGGGAAACGAAAAGAAAAAGAGGAAGTGAAAGAGCAGAAGAACAGAAGGAACGAGGGAAGCAACTGGAAAAAGCGGGGAGAGAAGATCGAGAGAGAAAAGGAGATGAGGAGGGAGATGGGGCCCTGACTCACAGCAACAAGCTGCAGAAATGAGGAACAGGGAAAGCAAGGGCTGATTTGGCAGTTATCTGGAGATAACTGGTGCTGTCCACCATTGCTGTTTTCCAGCTGTTTTCAACCTTTTCCTATTTCTGAGTCTTTAACTATTTTGCTTTCAGGGTGTTGGTCTCATTGGTGCTTTCCTATGCTTGGATCCATGTTCAGAATACAGCTGCTTTCCTTGCTGAGGGACAAACAGAGCTCCTGCTCGGACATTATCAAGGACCACAATGATCATCTGGTTTCAACCCCCTGCTATGTACAGAATCACCAACCAGCAGACCAGGCTGCCCAGAGCCACATGCCTTATAGCTATACCTATGCAATAGGTGTTTTTTACCAGCCTTAAATAACTCAGTTTCAGGCTCTCTGTAAAACATTACAAGCCAAATCCCAAGTGCTTCTAATTTTCTCTGCCCTTCTCTTTGCTCACTAACGATGGCTGCAATAATTGAGAGGCTGTGTTTCTGTCTGAAAGTGACTCTTCAGAAACAAACAGAAGAACAGGGGAGAAACAGCTTTGGCAGTTCCTTCCCCTGCCTGCTGTGCTTTGCATTAATTGTGGATGAGCGACGCTGGTGGCAGAATGGTAACTTGGAGCAGAGGTGATTGGAGACTTGAGGGAGGGGAAGGGGCTGAGGATCAGCAGCACAGCAGCAATAATTAAAAGCTCTCTTGGGACTCTTGGGGTGCTTCCAGAGCAGTCCCTCTGCAACATGAAACAATTAGTTCTACTAAAGCTGAGTGTTGTTTCAACTAATTGGACACCTTGCCAGCGAGCTAGAAAGACCAGCAAATGAGCACTAAGCAGAGCCCCAGTGTGGCTCATGAATTGTAAAAACACTATAGCTAATAAGATGCTGGCTGGGTGGAAAGGCTCGTGTGTTCAGTATGTGAGCTCAGCTGAGGGCCCAGAGGAGAAGCAGGAACAGTGTTGGCCATCCTTCAGCAAACACAAGTGACAGCAGCTCCATGCTGTGCTGCCTATGCCAGCACTCCTAGCCTGCCCTCATCCCCTGGCTGTGCGAGATCCTCCCCTTTGGCCACTTGCTTAGAATACAGTTTTGTTCCTTTGTGTTTTGAACCGAAAAAGCCGATGAAGAAGATTGCTGCATGTAGTCCAGCTGAGTCTGGGGAGATTTGTTTTCCTTGTTTTGCTTTTAGTGATGGGTTTTTGGTTTTACTTTGGTTTTTGAATAAAAATATGCTTGAGTCAACATGAAACATTTTTTTCCTTTTCAGAGAAAGCGGCAGCGTTTGTTTGCTTGGGTTCTATTTGGGTTTGGTCTTAGTGGCCATCTCCAAAGGAAAGATATACAGAGAAATACAAATAAAAAAGTCTAAAAGCCATCATCTGAGGCATTGTGAAAGCTTCTGCCCTGGGATAGGGCAGTTAGAGGGTCTGGGGTACAGACAGACAGACCACAGGGTGCACACTGTGCTCCACCAGCCTGCAGGCAGCTCTGCTCTACCTCTGCTCTTCACAGATGCTTTGCAGCTGGTCTGAATTAGTTCTCTCCCTATCCTGCATGTGAATCCTATCTGATGCTGGGAGCATCACCTGTGTCAGGCTGCAGATGCACAGGGAAACTCAGGGGGTACCCTCTGTTGTCCTTTGGCCAGCTATGTTGCTTGGGCATCCCAAGGGCTGAAGGCACATGGCTTATAATAAAGACTTCTTCATACTCTATAGAAAGGCTGTCTCCTAAGCAGAAATGATTTTCCAGTGGAGGCATCGCTAGCAGTGAGAAGAGCTGCCCTGTCCACAGGGTACTTTCACTCACCCCAAAGGCAAACTGCAAAAGCACCCTGGCAGATGGATGCCCTGGGCTCTGGAGGCACAGAGGAGTGAAACAAGAGTGGATGGGTGGACAGAAAGGATTTGGGGTTGAGTTTCTGGTACTAGGAATACCTTGCTCAATATGCCAAGCAACTGAGAGCCAGAAATGGCCCTAAATCTCATTATATTGCCTATAGGGGATGCAGCCATTTTTTATACGCCCTTTGAATAAATAGAGGTTTTCAGAGCAGCCTCCAGGAACCTTAATTTTTCACCCATCCTAATAACCATAAAACAGAAACAGGCAAGTAATAAAACGTCAAAACCTATGTGTTTTAAAATCTGAGAGAACTCTCAAATGTCACTGAAATATGGAATGGAGAAATGGAGATGGGAGAACCTGCAGCTGTGCCGTTGCTTTATGGACTCATGCGTGATGGCTGGCAGCCATCATCCCTCTGTTTTGGCTGGGCTTCATGGGACATGAGAACAGATTTAGAAGCTGTTCCTTCGGATATTGCTTGTGTCATAGAGTGGGAAGAAATTCCTAAATTTTCCTAAGTCAATTTTTCACCACTTATTGTGGCAATTTGAGCAACAACTGCAAGACAAATATGGATGCCAGCCCAGAGAAGCTTTCTTATATGGTACATCCTTGGGTCAAAAGCTCTCCTTGAGCTGTCTCTTTGGCCATACATGTGTTGCACTCGATACCCTCCATCTCCCCAGTTAATGCTCCCCATGCAGGCAGCACAGAGACTCCTTGGGCAGTCAAAGCAGAAGCCTTCCCAGTATCCCCAGCCTCTCTGTCTTCCTGCAAGCTCGTCCCAGTTACTCCAAACCTAAGCTTGCTTTTAGGACCAGCTGCAAAGTTCTTCAGCACAGCTGTGCAAACAGCCCATGGCTCCATCAGCGTAGAGTCTTTGGCCACCAGCAATGGTCAAAACAAACTCCTCAGGAGCTGATGAAACTCTCAGTGTGCCACACCAAGTTGGAAGCTATGGGTGGGAGATAGTTTTGGTCGCACAGGATGGAGATGAGGTGATTTAGTAGTTTAGTTCCTGGGGTGATGAGATGAAACAAGGCTGCAATTCCTTTCCTATATCCCAGTTTATTTCAGTCTCCATGGGAGCTCATGATAGACGTGGGTGCTGTGTGAGCATTTTGCCTCCTGTCCTGTGGGCTGTGTGGATGCACTGCCAGGTTGTTAATGCCATGTGTCAGCCCATACAACATACAAGTTAACACAGAAGGTTGTGGATTTCTCTCCACCCCCTTTCTCCCATCAGAACCTTTTATAAAGATGGTTGTCACAGTGCCAACTGGAGCATAAATGGGAAAGGGTTTTCCTGTCTGGTAAAAATTCTTCAGATTTCAGAAAAGAGAAATATCCCCATGTCAAACCAGGATAAAAAGTGGAGATCTCTCTCTTCCACCCCCCCCCCCCCCCCACACACACACACCTTTCTGTATTCCTTTCTTTTTGCCAAGCACAGTTTTCTTTTGGAAACCATGTATTGTTTTCTGCACAGCAAAGTAGTTACGGGCTGTCAGACATCCCACACTCACAGACTCCAGATGAATATGGTATTTGACTTCCCTTCCTCTTTCATTGTCTGATGGTTGGTCTGAGCTTAACTGTGTTTTGAAAGAAAACCCTTTCTCAGCTCAGAAATAAAAACACCTGAAAATCAAGAGTGGAAACCTTTAAAAATGCCTGAAGTTTTCTCCCAAATGATTTTTTCCTGTGTTTTTTGAGGCTCATCAAAACTGATTTTTCCTTATGATGGTTTGTTTGGTCTGGCCCTGTGGCTCCCTGAAAAATTAATTACAGGTTACAGTGGTGCTCTCAGGGCAGTGGGTCCATGTGCAGAGCTGTGGAGCTCTGGGCTCTGGCCCAACCTCCTCTGCAGTCCTGGCCTTGCAAGAACCAGCCAGGACCATGCTGCCTGAATGCCATCAAAGATATACAGGGGCAGAGTTTGTTGTAATGACTTTAGTGGCGATGCTAAGGTGAGCACAGAGCGAGGCAAAGTTATCCCTTAAAGAAATAAGACAATATAAACCTGTCAGGAGGACGTATTGTAGTGTGTGAAGCCATCTGGTTTTACTGCTCAGGGAAGTCCTGTTCTATAAATACCCAATAAATGAGTTAAAGGCTAAATAAAACACCCCATATACTACAGAGCGAATCAGGAATCCTAAATTGAGAAAACACGTTCAAAGGGATAAATCTGCTTGGTGTCAATTTCTGTTAACGCTATACACGACTGAATCTATTAGAGCAAATGGCCAGTAATAAGATTTTAGATAAAATACGAACTGATTGCGTTGGAGGTGTTTAATGGGGTTCTGCCTCTCCTGCATTTCCCACCTCTGTGCCCTTTGTGATGGAGACAGCACTCCTGGTAGACACCCCTGTTGTCACTGTGCTTTGGGATCAAGGTTTAGCACTGGAGCTGGAGCCTCCTGCTGTTATGTGCAAGTCTCCATGCATGGCCACTACCCCTGGCAGTTCCTGTTTCCAGCACCTGGTGGGGACAGGAGGGTTCTATCTGGCCCTGAGAAACCTTGGTAGGGCACGTAGAGGCAGGATGGGCTCTCCTCGGTGGCACAGTGCAAAGGGCTTAGGAGACAGCCTATGGCTAAAGTGCAGTGGTGAGGAGTGACTGACAGGAGAGAGGGACAAACCAGCCTGTGTATGGTCCTGATGCTGCAATGGATGTCTGCAGAGGGCAGGGACGGACGGGAGCAGAACTAGTGTTTTGGGAGGGCCCAGCTGGAAGAGGCATGGATGCATCTGGAAGAGCTTTTGAAGACACAGATTCCCTCCAGTCTTCTTACCTGTATGATCTGGGGTGTCTTTGCTTTAGCACAGTGTCCCCCCAGCAGGGCAGAGATCTTGGGATGCTGCAGGAGGCTGCCTAGTGAAGATATCTAGCTTCTCACCCCCAGTGCCTGCAGGGTCAGGGCATCACACAGCCATCAGAGGGCTCTCCCCAAAGCCAAAGCCATTCCCAGGATGCAGAGAACCACATATCCCATTTATAGGGAAGCCAGCCATGGTGCTGCAGCCCCACCACCACCCCTCAGCCCCTGGCCTTTCCTCTGGAACCAGCTTCACCCTCATTGCATTTTGCTGGATGTATTTGAAGTCCAACCAGCCTGTGGAGTCAAGGTTTCAGGTTCCCCTCAAATGCTATCTAGGAAGCAATGGGAGCTTAGCAGCTGTGTATATATGAATACCAGCCTTGATCAGAAGAGGTTTCATAGGTGACATTCCTGTGACACTGCTTTTCTGTGAGCCCAGACAGATGGGCCAACACACGAATAGTGCTTGCTCAGTCCAGAGCTGTTCCCATGTCACTTTTCAACTTAGCAATGCACATAAACATATTTTACATGTAAACTGGGCAATTAAGAAGGCAAATGTTTTAAAATACGAGGATTTACTGGCATAAAATTTGCCATCTATCAACACTGCATAAATAGTGTTACATAAAAAGCCATCTGGAATCGGGTTGTTTATCATATTTATTCAGTTACAACTTACTGGTTTAGAGCCTTTGCCTAGCTCATTAACTGTCAAGACAGTTTGAGGCTGCCGATGAGAGGTGAATGTATTTGATATGTCTCATGATGCATGAATGTTAACTTGGGCTTTTAGGCAGCTGCACTATTTCAGACATCTTGGACATGCTCTGCACTGGAATTGCTCTGCAAGAAGAAAGCAGGCTGTGATGCTGCTATTTGCTTTAGACCTTCTAGGTCTGGCTGGAAGCCTTGGGGTCAGGTCTAGGCATGTATCTGACCCTCCCAAATGGAGTGGAAGGGTGTGGGGCTGGTGGTGGCACCAGCCTTATCCATCAGACAAGAGTAATATCATTGCTGCTGTTTTCAGACAGCATTACAAAAGGAGCACTTGTTGCATGTGCTGGGGTTCTCCTGGGCTGTGAGTTCAGCTAGAGAAACCAGGGGCTGCAAACCACTCCTGTGCCTGCTGCAGATCACAGGCAGCAATTCAGGAGCTGCAGCATCAAGCCAACAGCCACTGGCTTTTCTTGACATTTGCTGTCTCCCTTGGTTTCAGTAATTAGATCCCCTGTTTTTAAATGTCAGATCTCATGAGGTGATGCTATTGTATTTAGTGCTGTGCCCTTCTACCGATTCCAGAACACTTTGCAGAATGACTATGAAGAATCCAGTAACAAGTGTGAAATAAGCAGTTGCAGCAGAGGAAGTCAGTGCGTTGCTTAGAAATAAGAGCTTCAGAAATGCTGTCCCGTAGAGTAAGGCTACCAGGGAGATGGCTTTCCATCCCATATTGTGGGGTGGGGGGAGGAGGAGGGGAGGTTGGCTGCTGACACCTCGGGTAGCTCTGCAAAGGGGCTGGAATGAGAAGATGCAATCATTAGGGAGGTAAGTCCAGCTGCAAGGCTGCACTGTGGCACTGACCTTTGCAAAGGGGTTTCAGGCAAGAGATGAAAAGTAAGAGAAGTGTCATGAGTCCTTGTTCTCTGATTGGGCTTCCCAGGAAGAGCTTCAGGATGTGCTGTTGAGCTGTTTTGAATCACACCTCTTTATAGAAACGGAGGAACTTCTGTCAGCTGAGCAGCAACATGCTCCAGCCTGAGGACTGCTGCTAGGACCAGCATCACTGATGCGTTTTGTTGTACATTCTTTCAAGGGAGGTGAAACTGGAAGTTTGCAGGTATTTCAGAAGAGCTGCTATTGACAGATACCGTGGCTGTGAAAGAACTGCTTATCTTTTCTCAATGGGGCGAATTATGCCTCACTCAATCTGATGCATTCAAATGCTCTACCGGGAGGAACAGTGATTGCTGAGATGGACAGCACTTTCCCATCACGGTGAAGAAAACCAAGGGAAGCAAACCACACTTGGGCAGCACTGACAGCTGCTCCAGCTCATGGGAAGGGAGCATCTCTAGCACGTGGCATGGAACAAGCTGTTTAGCAGCAGCCTTTGGTATCAGGCTGCACTCGTGCACGCTGATTAGCAATAACATCCTCATGCAGTTCATTCAAGCTCTACAGCAGTAAGTCCCAGGATGGATACCAGGTAGAGGGGATGTCTTTATCCATTAAGCTGCTCCTGTTGTTATTAATCATGTAACAACTCTATTGAGGAACTTTATGCCTGTCACTACATCACATCACACGCTGATGGCTGGATGTGAATACAAATTTCCGTTTCCATGGCACAGCCAAGACCCTGGAGCTCACACACTGGGCAGGCAGGACTGGGCTGACTGAACAAACAAGCACTTGTGCTGCTGGGCATGAGACCAGTGGGGACCAACACCCCATGGATATCAGCCACCGCCTCCATGCAGGCAGCTCTGATGAGTGGTTTTAGCCTGGCCTGTTTCCCAGTCCCCTGAAGAATTTAGGATTTTGGCTGCATTTTCAGCTGTTCAGCTTAAAACACTACAGCAGTCTCAGGCTGGTGAGTTGTAAAACACAGGGGGTGCATCTGCCAGGTTACAGGCAGGGTTGGAGAGAGGCTGCAGGTTTTGTCTGTCTCCTTTGGTGCCTCTTAAGTATGGGAGAGCAAGCTCTAAACTTCTCATGTCAGAGCAGAAGCAAACTTCTAACAACTTAAGTGCTAGGAAGCAATTAAGTAATCCCTCTCCAGGAGAGTCATACAGGCCCTAGCAGCTATGTTGGTACCACTCAGTGAACATAAGGCATGTTGGCCTAAGGACATAAAGAAATCAGCCAACGAATGCTGTCACTGAGGGCTCCCTTAAATACCCTCACTGGGAGAAAATTCACGAGTGTCCTTAACTCTGCTTCTAAATAAGTAAGCAGAAGCTCAATAAGAAGTGACTGGATGTCAGGCCAGCTAGAGAGCAGGGCTAAAATTTGTCAGTGTCCCAGTCATCTTACCTGGAATTACTCAATTACTCCTGCGTGGATGCTGAATGCCAGAGTAAAATGGATTGTGAACTGATTCAGTGCCTAGATGTCAACCACTAAGTCATCTGAGATGCTCCAAAACTAAAGGGGCACCTCACACGAGCAATTAATTACTGACAGTGTGAGCCTTCCCTTCTTGCTGGTGTTTCCAGCAGAGCAGAGCTCCCCACTCCCCCACCTCTCATCTACCCAGGCTGCTTTTGTTTCATGCTGATGTGTGTTTAGCAACATAGAAAACAGCCCCTGGCCTTTGTGCAGAGGCATAATGAAGGGCTCAGCAGGTTGCTTCTGTTATAACCATATACATCCTGTAGACTTGGGTCGGCCAGCAGAGCCTTGTCCCCCTGGGATACTGTGATGTGGAGGAGTTATATGCTTCTCTGATGTGAAACCTCCAAACCTGCTTTCTCCTGTAGCTAATAAGGGGCAAGGAGGCAAAAGCACATGTATTAATGCAGCAGGCTGACAGGCACAGCTCTGATAGAATTGGAATGGAAGAAATCATCAAGGGAGCAGAACAACAACCTAGCCAGGAGATAATAATAAAAGCCTGATAGCATTTGCAGAAGTTTATATAATGTGTTTGTCACTGGCCTCCTTCATCCCCTGGCATTGGTTATAGGGAACAAATGGCAAGCTGGTTTCTGAAGAGCGTGTTGCTATCCAAACCACGAAGGCTGGCTGCCGAGGAAGGAATGTCTTGCCTGCTTTCTTTGGCACAGCTCTCTGGCCATGATATCCATGATATGATATCATGATATGGAAAGCACTACGTACCATGAGGAAAGCAGGACCTCCTCCCATTCAGGTCAGTACCACAGTGAATTTGCTGCCCAGAGCTCACTGCAAACCTTAACCACTGCAAAGACACATAACACCTAGGAACCTTTGGATTTTCTTTCTTTAGGCACCATTATTCAGGCTTCCCACATGGGCAGGAGCTCAGGAAACCACCTGCAGCTGTGTTTCTACAGCCCTGCCAAAGCTGGAAGCACTGGAAATTGCAAAGAAACAGAGCAAGTTCTAATATTATTTTGCCTGCACAACTAAGTAAGCACACCAACACTCAGATCCTCAACATGACTATGTCTGGAGCAGCCCACAGCAATACTATCCAGGGTTTCCTAGCAGCTATGGGATGTGTTGAGAGGGACGGGGCAGCTCTGTGTTCAGGCAGGGAGAGTGTGGTTATAAATTTGTAATTTGGTACCAGAATTATTAACATACATCACATTTAAAGCCCTTTATAGGTGTGGAAGGCATATTAACAGACTAATATGAAATTAGTGCCATAGCAGTGGCCATGAATCATTCAGGGGCTGTCCTTCCCTGCAACAAGCAGCAGAGCAATAGATTTTCAGTTAGCTTAAAGTGGGAAAATGGAGCTCTAGAAAACCTCTAACCAGTCTAAGACCAGCACAAAGCAACTGGATACTACAGGTCTGGACAAGAATGCTGAACATGAGTGGCACTCCTTGTAGTGCAGGCCTCAGGCCTGGACGCAGTAATGCAGGTGGGGCCTCACAAGGGCAGAGCAGGGGAGGATACCCTTAATCATAGAATCACGATGTTGGAAAGGACCTACAAGATCATCTAGTCCAACCGTCCTCCCTTTACCATACCTACAGAAAAACCCCAACCCATATCTCCTAGCTCCCTATCCAGATGCTTCTTGAACACTGCCAGGGATGGCGACTCCACCACCTTCCTTGGCAGCCATTCCAGCGCCTGACCACTCTCTGAGAGAAAAAGTTCCTTCTTATGTCCAGTCTAAACCTCATCTGATACAACTTGTGGCCATTTCCTCGGTTGCTGTTTGTTGCCTGGGAGAAAAGGCTGAACCATTCCTCATCACAGCCTCCCTTCAGGAAGTTGTAGAGTGCAGTGAGGTCTCCCCTGAGCCTCCTCTTCTCCAGGCTAAACAATCGAAGCTCCCTGAGCCGCTCCTCATAAGACTTGTACTCCAGACCCCCCACAAGCTCCAGGGCCTCAATGTCCTTCTTGCAGTGAGGGGCCCAAAACTGAACACAGTACTTGAGATGCGGCCTCACCAGAGCTGAGTACAGAGGGATGATCACCTCTCTGCACCATTTTGATTACCACCAATCACCTTGTCTTTATTTTTCCGTGTGGTGCAGTAGGGCCTTCAGTTGGATCTACCCCGCGATCTTACCAAGCACAGAGGTGAGACTGACTGGCCTGTAGTTCCCTGGATCTTCTTTTTTCCCGTTCTGGAATAGGGGGGTTATGTTTCCCCTTTTCTGATCAGTGGGAACTTCACCAGACTGCCATGACCTTTCAAATACGATGCACAGCAGCTTGGCAAGTTCATCCACCAGTTCCCTCAGAAGCTGCGGATGGATCCCTTGGACTTGTGCAGCTTCAGATTCTTTCGATGGTCTAGAACCTCATCTTCACTTACAGCACTTACAGATCCACCTTCTCCAAGTTTTACTGTTGCTTTCTGCAGTTTGGGCTCTGTGCCTAGAGCACTTGCCAGTGAGGCCTGAAGCAAAGAAGTCATTGAGCACCTCAGCTCTCTCTGTATTCCTCATGAGCAGGCCTCTAGTTGCCTTCCAGAGAGGGCCCACATCCTCGCTTACCTTCTTTTTAATCACTGATATACCTGTTCCCCTTTCTGTCCCCAGCTAGATTTAGTTCTGCCTGAGTTTTAGCTTTCCTAACCTGATCTTTGAGGTTCCCATACTGCTTGGAAGAGGAAGTTATCATCAGCACATTCCAGAAACCTCTTTGATTTCTGGTGCGATGCTGTGTTGTCCCTCCCACAGATATCAGGGTGGTTGAAGTCCCCTATGAGGACCAAGTTTTCTGAATGTGAATCTCCTCCTGTCTATTTACAGAGGACCTCATCCTCAGTGTCCTTCTTGTAGTGAGGAGCCCAAAACTGAACACAGTACTTGAGATGCGGCTTCACCAGAGCTGAGTACAGAGGGATGATCACCTCTCTGCTCCTGCTGGCCACACTGTTTCTTATACAGGCCAGGATGCCGTTGGCCTTCTTGGCCACCTGGGCACACTGTGGGCTCATGTTGAGCCGAGCATCGACCAACAGCCCCAGGTCCCTTTCCTCTTCACAGTCATCCAGCCATTCTGTCCCAAGCCTGTAACACTGCATGTACCCCCAGCAGAGAACAACTACATCCCCCAGAGGATTGCTTGCTGCTCTGTCACCCTTTCTGTTCAGAGCAAAAGATAAAAGCCATTCGTAAATCACTTGACCTCCCCTTTCCTTTTTGATCCCAGCTCTGACCTCGGCTTTAGAATAAGGACTTCAGTTTTCAGACACACTTTCTAATTTTATTTTTTTTATTGGTTTTAATTCTAATCATGATAGTAATTATGATACATTGTACTGTAGTGTGTTATCTTGCAATTTGGTATCATCTTTGGTCAATTAATTAAACAAATTAAAACGAATTAAAGAAATTAAAATTAATTAAACCAATTAGAACTAATTTGTTGCCACTGGTTTGGTTTTTGGCCCATCTCTCTACTTGTTTTCCCTTTTTTTCCCTTTTCCCTTCCCTGGGTCCTGGATCTGCAGGTCCCCCCACCCCGCTAGGCGTGGAACCGGGCCGAACCAGGCCAGAAACTGTTGACAAATGCTGCTGCTCAGATAACTCAGCAGCGCTTGGCTTAGGTGCAATGTGTTGGATTTAAATGAATTCTACTTCCAGGTTGTCTTCACTTCAATCTCTATAGCTTCCCAAGCCAGGGATGGAATTGCCTGCAAGGTATTAGTTGGTATTAGATCATCAACAATTAAATACTCTACTTTTTGGGGGATCCTGGATTCATTTTCTGTGTCCTCATCGGAATCCCTCTTATATGAGCAGACAGGAGGATCCGGTGCCTTCCCCTTCCCCTTTACTTCTCTCAGCCGAGTCCCAGTCTCCTTTGGAAGACTCCCTGCTTGTTTTTTAGACATCTCTCTGAATTTGCAATGTCCAGGGAGCTGTGGTTTTGTTGCTGAGGCAGAAGCTGTCTGGATGCTTCTGGGGACTCTTGAGATAGTTGTTGGGGCAGAAGCAGTATGGATGCTTCTGGGGAGTTTGGAGTTAGTTGTTGGGGCAGAAGCAGTAGGGATGCTTCTGGGGACTCCGGACTTTGTTGTTGAAACAGAAGCAGTATGGATGCTTCTGGGGACTCCGGACTTTGTTGTTGGGGCAGAAGCAGTAGGGATGCTTCTGGGGACTCTTGAGTTAGTTGTTGGGGCAGAAGCAGTAGGGATGCTTCTGGGGACTCCGGAGTTTTTTGTTGGTGAGGCAGAAGCAGTCTGGATGCTTCTGGTGACTCCAGAGTTTGTTGTTGATGCAGAAGCAGTAGGGATGCTTCTGGGGACTCCGGACTTTGTTGTTAAATCAGAAGCAGTCTGGATGCTTCTGGGGACTCTGGAGTTACTGGTTGAGGCAGAAACTGAACGGATGCTTCTAGGGAGTTTGGAGCCTTCCCTGCCCAACTCAGGTTTGGGTGACTTCTCAGGCAGCTTCATTGCACGCCCTGTGCTCCATGAGTCTCTTTGAAGGCCATGCTCCATCAAAGCCACATTCCTTCTACGTTGTCCAGACAGATTATGGCATGAAGGAGAGGGGCCAGCTGGTTTATGAAGCTTTGTGGGTCTGATTTTCGAACCCGCATTGTAATCCACAGAACCCGGCCGGAACTCGTCCCTGGCCATCTGTAGTCTGTGGATCGATTTCTTCAAATTGGAAATCTCCCGAAGAAGCTCATCCTGGAAGGGAACAGAGGGTTTATGCTTGGTCTTGTCTTAGAGAGTGCTTCCCACCCTAAGTACTGTTGCTTTACGCAGAAGAGGGAGAGCACACTGCTTCAGCCTTGCAATGAGGGCAGAAGAGAACGGCTGCCACAGTGCTCTGTTTGTAAGCAAGCGACTTTCCAGGCTGCCTTCACACCAGCACGCTGTGCTAGCTCAGCTCTGAGCTGAGCTGTCCTTTCCTTGCCTCAATGCCTAGACCACCAGCCCGTCCCTCACCTTTTCTGCTTTCCCCATCTCCCTCAGATCCATCAAGTAAAGCCCGTGCCCTCAGTGCCATGCTGCTGACACGTGCCTACCAATACTGGGCTTTGCCTACCTCTTCTCGCCTCTTTGCTTGCTTTTTCTCCAGCTTCAGCCTGGTCAGGTACTGCCTGTACTCGTTGAACTCCTTCAGAGTGCAGACAACCTACAGAAGAGACAATGACAGATGGCTGTAGTGTCAGGCCCCTGCCTGGCAGACTGGAAAGCCCTCCTGACGAGACCCGTGTTGGTCAGCCCAACAGCCAAACTTACGTCGCCATCCTCGGTGACCAAGCCTCGTTTCTTCAGGTTCCGCAGGTTGTTTTTGCGGTTGTGGAACTCCCGCAGATGCGGGTCATGCAGGCTGTTGTACTCTGTGCACAGATTGCGACTGTACGGATCTCTCAGGTCAAACTGAGGAGAAGGCTGGTGGAGCTGGAAGAGATGTGTTGTAGAGTGTGAATGGGGAAGGAGAGAGCAGCAAAGAGACAGAGACACTTCCAAGCTGCTCACACCCACAGGCTGGCCTCTTGCCTCTTTCCCAAACAGTCATGTCTGGGTTTTCCTAAGTCCTCCAAGAGGGAGAGCAGAGGGTTGCGCCCTCCTCCAGGAACGGCCTGGTCTCCACATTTCTAGCTGTGCCAGATGAGTGCCTGGCCCCAGCATCCCAACACATGGCCAGCAGCTGCCTGCTTGCCTGGTGCCAGATAAGGTGAGGGAACTGCTGCTGATAAGCTCATCCGGTGTGAAAATCCCAGTTTTCAGACCCTCTCCTGACTGGTGGGCACTGCTATTGACCAGCCCTTGGTTGTCTCCCTGCTGTGGAGCCAGAAGCATCCCCTCATTCCCGTATGCAGTTGGGGCAAAGGGCCATAGGTCCCACAGTAGAGCCGGTGGCCACAAGGCCTCCTTGGCATGGCGGCAACCCCAGGAAACAAGAGCCCTTTTTGACGCTTCCCTCCTCCTCTCACCTTTTCCCCCAGCTTTCTCCTGGCGAAGAGGAGCTTGGTGCCGGGCTGCACAGGGATTTTAACCCCGAGTGGAAGGTCCAGCAGCCAGCTACATCCTGCTCCAACTTCCTGTCCTCCGGGTCGGAGCTAGAAAGACAAAGACATGCTTGGACACTCAGACACTCCATTCCCCTCTCCAGCCCACCTCCGCTCCCTTTGGCAGCTCCCTCCCCACTTCTGTACCCGATGCTGGGATGTGCAGAGAGGTGCGATTCCCTGCAAGCCTTCTCCAGCACCAGCATGAGGAGAAGTGTCCCTCAGCCTCTGGAGAGCATCTACAGCCCCAGAGCAGCCCTGCATACCCCAGGCTGCTGCACTCAGCCCTCTCTTGATGTAGCAGCGCTCACCTTTCTGCTCTTCCCCGCTCTGCTCAGAAATTCATCTGGATTTCGGAATCCAGCACTGCCACAGCGCTCCATGGCTCCTGGTAGGAACTCTCTGAGAGCTGCAACCTTCCGCTACCACCTCTCGCTCCAGCAGCAGCGAACTGAGGCCACCCCAGCCGGAGTTCCAGCCTGCAGCTTTATGTCACGCTCACCCACTGTTGCATCACAATGACGTGCAATGACACGCGGCAAGCCTGCAGCTGCATGGAGGCCCTTCTGGGTGCACTCGTGGTAAGCTGCTCCAGCTGGCCCTGCTTTGAGCCAAAAAGGCTTGCTGAGTCCTGAGGCCTGCTGTAGGCTTCCTTGGTTTCTATCACAGGTGATGCTGCACGTGGAACAAATACCTTCTCGGGTTGTCCCAGAGCTTGTTTTATAAGTAAATGACACTGAAACAATGTGGGAGAGCTGGCCTGTTTTTCTGTCCTAGAATCTTAGAATGGTTTGTGTTGGAAGGGACCCTTAAGATCACCCCGTTCCAACCTGCTATAGACAGGGACACCTCGCTGTAGACCAGGTTGCTCACAACGCATCCAGCCTGGCCTCGAGTGCTTCCAGGGAGAGGAGGGATGCTGAGAAGGTGGAAATAGTGAACGCCTTTTTTGCTTCTGTCTTTAATGAAAGGGCTCTCCCTCGGGAATCCCAGGCCCTGGAGGTTAATGAGAGAGTGTGGGGAATGGGAGATTTCCCTTTAGTCAGGGAAGAGGTGGTCCGTGAGTGCCTAGGAAATATTAAGGTCCATAAATCCTTGGGACCTGATGGGGTGCATCCACAGGTGCTGAGAGAGCTTCTGGAGGTCGTTGCTGAGCCGCTCTCTGTAATCTATCAGAGGTCTTGGAGAACTGGGGAGGTGCCTGAAGTCTGGAGGACGGCCAGTGTCACTCCTGTCTTCAAAAAGGGCAAGAAGGAAGACCCGGGTAATTATAGGCCAATCAGCCTCATCTCTGTCCCAGGGAAGGTGATGGAACAGCTTGTGCTGGATGCCATCTCCAGACAACTGGGAGAAAAGGAGGTTATCAGGAGTACTCAGCATGGGTTCACCAAGGGGAGGTTGTTCTCGACCAACCCGGTGGCCTTTTATGAAGATGTCACTAGCTGGGTGGACGGGGGGAGAGCGGTAGATGTAGTCTACCTTGATTTCTGTAAGGCTTTTGATACTGTCCCCCATGACGTTGTTATAACAAAGCTGAGGAAGTATGGGATAGATGAGCGGAAGGTGAAGTGGGTCGAGAATTGGCTGACTGGCCGAGTGCAGAGGGTTGTCGTTGGTGGTGCGGAATCTGGCTGGAGGCCTGTAACTAGCGGCGTCCCTCAGGGGTCTGTGCTGGGTCCGGTCTTGTTCAACATCTTCATCAGCGACCTTGATGAGGGGATAGTGACCACCCTCAGCAAGTTTGTGATGACACAAAGTTGGGAGGACTGGCTTACACGCCTGAAGGCTGTGCTGCCATTCAGAGGGACCTGGACAGGGTGGAGAGCTGGGCAGTAAGAAACCGGATGAGGTTTAACAAAAGCAAGTGTAGAGTCTTGCACCTAGGGAGAAATAATTGCATGCACCGGTACAGGCTGGGGGAAGAGCTGCTGGACAGGAGCTCTGCTGAGTGGGACCTGGGCGTCCTGGTGGACGACAGATTGACCATGAGCCAGCAGTGTGCCCTTGTAGCCAAAAAGGCCAATGGCATCCTGGGGTGTATTAAAAAGAGCGTGGCCAGCAGGTCGAGGGAGGTGATCCTCCCGCTCTGCTCTGCCCCGGTGAGGCCTCCTCTGGAATCCTGTGTCCAGTTCTGGGCTCCCCAGTACAAAAAAGACAGGGATCTCTTGGAAAGAGTCCAGCGGAGGGCCACAAAGATGGTGAAGGGCCTGGAGCATTTCCCCTATGATGAGAGACTAAGCGAACTGGGTCTGTTTAGCCTTGAGAAAAGAAGGCTGAGTGGGGATTTGATCCAGGTTTATAAATACCTGAGGTGTGGGTGCCATAGTGGCGAGGCTGGTCTCTTTTCAGTAATGCGTGGGACAGGACTAGGGGTAATAGGATGAAACTTCAGCATAGGATGTTCCGCAGGAATGTGCTCAAGAACTTCTTTACGGTGAGGGTGACGTAGCACTGGAACAGGCTGCCCAGGGAGGTGGTGGAGTCTCCTTCTGCGGAGATATTCAAGATCCGACTGGACGCCGAGCTGTGCGACGTGGTGTAGGGAGCCTGCTTTGGCAGGAGGGTTGGACTCGATGATCTCTAGAGGTCCCTTCCAACCCCTGCAATTCTGTGATTCTGTGAGGCATCCACAGCCTCACTGGGAAACCTGTTCCAGTGTTTCACCACCCTCACAGTAAAGTTCTTCATGGTATGTATTCTAAATCTCCCCTCTTCCAGTTTAAAACCATTTTCCTTCATCCTGTCACTACATGCATTTATAAAATGTCCCTCCCCAGCTTTCCTATGGACTCCCTTCAGATACTGGGAGGTTGCTATAAGGTCCCCCTGGAGCCTTCTCTTCTCCAGGCTGAAGAGCCCCAGCTCTCTCAGCCTGTCCTTCTAGAGGAGGTGCTCCAGCCCTCTGATCATCTCCATTTCCCTCATCTGGACCTGCTCCAACAGCTCAGTGTCCTTGTGTTGGGGTCCCCAGAACTGGACACAGTACTCCATGTGGGGTCTTACAAGAGCAGCGCGGAGGGGCAGAATCACCTCCTCGACCTGCTGGTCACGCTTCTCTTGATGAAACCTGGGATATACTTGGCCTTTCAGGCTACAAGCGTACACTGCCACCTCGTGCTGAATCATCTGAGACCCCCAAATCCTTCTCCTCGGTGCTGCTCTCAAGCCATTCTCCACCCAACCTTTATCTGTGCTTGAGATTTCCCCAACTCAGGGCACTTGTCCTTGTTGAACTTCATGAAGTTGACATGGGCCACCAAGTTTGTCACGTCTGACTTGCCCATGGTGAAACCATTTTGATTACCACCAATCACCTTGTCTTTATTTTTCCGTGTGGTGCAGTAGGGCCTTCAGTTGGATCTACCCCGCGATCTTACCAAGCACAGAGGTGAGACTGACTGGCCTGTAGTTCCCTGGATCTTCTTTTTTCCCGTTCTGGAATAGGGGGGTTATGTTTCCCCTTTTCTGATCAGTGGGAACTTCACCAGACTGCCATGACCTTTCAAATACGATGCACAGCAGCTTGGCAAGTTCATCCACCAGTTCCCTCAGAAGCTGCGGATGGATCCCTTGGACTTGTGCAGCTTCAGATTCTTTCGATGGTCTAGAACCTCATCTTCACTTACAGCACTTACAGATCCACCTTCTCCAAGTTTTACTGTTGCTTTCTGCAGTTTGGGCTCTGTGCCTAGAGCACTTGCCAGTGAGGCCTGAAGCAAAGAAGTCATTGAGCACCTCAGCTCTCTCTGTATTCCTCATGAGCAGGCCTCTAGTTGCCTTCCAGAGAGGGCCCACATCCTCGCTTACCTTCTTTTTAATCACTGATATACCTGTTCCCCTTTCTGTCCCCAGCTAGATTTAGTTCTGCCTGAGTTTTAGCTTTCCTAACCTGATCTTTGAGGTTCCCATACTGCTTGGAAGAGGAAGTTATCATCAGCACATTCCAGAAACCTCTTTGATTTCTGGTGCGATGCTGTGTTGTCCCTCCCACAGATATCAGGGTGGTTGAAGTCCCCTATGAGGACCAAGTTTTCTGAATGTGAATCTCCTCCTGTCTATTTACAGAGGACCTCATCCTCAGTGTCCTTCTTGTAGTGAGGAGCCCAAAACTGAACACAGTACTTGAGATGCGGCTTCACCAGAGCTGAGTACAGAGGGATGATCACCTCTCTGCTCCTGCTGGCCACACTGTTTCTTATACAGGCCAGGATGCCGTTGGCCTTCTTGGCCACCTGGGCACACTGTGGGCTCATGTTGAGCCGAGCATCGACCAACAGCCCCAGGTCCCTTTCCTCTTCACAGTCATCCAGCCATTCTGTCCCAAGCCTGTAACACTGCATGTACCCCCAGCAGAGAACAACTACATCCCCCAGAGGATTGCTTGCTGCTCTGTCACCCTTTCTGTTCAGAGCAAAAGATAAAAGCCATTCGTAAATCACTTGACCTCCCCTTTCCTTTTTGATCCCAGCTCTGACCTCGGCTTTAGAATAAGGACTTCAGTTTTCAGACACACTTTCTAATTTTATTTTTTTTATTGGTTTTAATTCTAATCATGATAGTAATTATGATACATTGTACTGTAGTGTGTTATCTTGCAATTTGGTATCATCTTTGGTCAATTAATTAAACAAATTAAAACGAATTAAAGAAATTAAAATTAATTAAACCAATTAGAACTAATTTGTTGCCACTGGTTTGGTTTTTGGCCCATCTCTCTACTTGTTTTCCCTTTTTTTCCCTTTTCCCTTCCCTGGGTCCTGGATCTGCAGGTCCCCCCACCCCGCTAGGCGTGGAACCGGGCCGAACCAGGCCAGAAACTGTTGACAAATGCTGCTGCTCAGATAACTCAGCAGCGCTTGGCTTAGGTGCAATGTGTTGGATTTAAATGAATTCTACTTCCAGGTTGTCTTCACTTCAATCTCTATAGCTTCCCAAGCCAGGGATGGAATTGCCTGCAAGGTATTAGTTGGTATTAGATCATCAACAATTAAATACTCTACTTTTTGGGGGATCCTGGATTCATTTTCTGTGTCCTCATCGGAATCCCTCTTATATGAGCAGACAGGAGGATCCGGTGCCTTCCCCTTCCCCTTTACTTCTCTCAGCCGAGTCCCAGTCTCCTTTGGAAGACTCCCTGCTTGTTTTTTAGACATCTCTCTGAATTTGCAATGTCCAGGGAGCTGTGGTTTTGTTGCTGAGGCAGAAGCTGTCTGGATGCTTCTGGGGACTCTTGAGATAGTTGTTGGGGCAGAAGCAGTATGGATGCTTCTGGGGAGTTTGGAGTTAGTTGTTGGGGCAGAAGCAGTAGGGATGCTTCTGGGGACTCCGGACTTTGTTGTTGAAACAGAAGCAGTATGGATGCTTCTGGGGACTCCGGACTTTGTTGTTGGGGCAGAAGCAGTAGGGATGCTTCTGGGGACTCTTGAGTTAGTTGTTGGGGCAGAAGCAGTAGGGATGCTTCTGGGGACTCCGGAGTTTTTTGTTGGTGAGGCAGAAGCAGTCTGGATGCTTCTGGTGACTCCAGAGTTTGTTGTTGATGCAGAAGCAGTAGGGATGCTTCTGGGGACTCCGGACTTTGTTGTTAAATCAGAAGCAGTCTGGATGCTTCTGGGGACTCTGGAGTTACTGGTTGAGGCAGAAACTGAACGGATGCTTCTAGGGAGTTTGGAGCCTTCCCTGCCCAACTCAGGTTTGGGTGACTTCTCAGGCAGCTTCATTGCACGCCCTGTGCTCCATGAGTCTCTTTGAAGGCCATGCTCCATCAAAGCCACATTCCTTCTACGTTGTCCAGACAGATTATGGCATGAAGGAGAGGGGCCAGCTGGTTTATGAAGCTTTGTGGGTCTGATTTTCGAACCCGCATTGTAATCCACAGAACCCGGCCGGAACTCGTCCCTGGCCATCTGTAGTCTGTGGATCGATTTCTTCAAATTGGAAATCTCCCGAAGAAGCTCATCCTGGAAGGGAACAGAGGGTTTATGCTTGGTCTTGTCTTAGAGAGTGCTTCCCACCCTAAGTACTGTTGCTTTACGCAGAAGAGGGAGAGCACACTGCTTCAGCCTTGCAATGAGGGCAGAAGAGAACGGCTGCCACAGTGCTCTGTTTGTAAGCAAGCGACTTTCCAGGCTGCCTTCACACCAGCACGCTGTGCTAGCTCAGCTCTGAGCTGAGCTGTCCTTTCCTTGCCTCAATGCCTAGACCACCAGCCCGTCCCTCACCTTTTCTGCTTTCCCCATCTCCCTCAGATCCATCAAGTAAAGCCCGTGCCCTCAGTGCCATGCTGCTGACACGTGCCTACCAATACTGGGCTTTGCCTACCTCTTCTCGCCTCTTTGCTTGCTTTTTCTCCAGCTTCAGCCTGGTCAGGTACTGCCTGTACTCGTTGAACTCCTTCAGAGTGCAGACAACCTACAGAAGAGACAATGACAGATGGCTGTAGTGTCAGGCCCCTGCCTGGCAGACTGGAAAGCCCTCCTGACGAGACCCGTGTTGGTCAGCCCAACAGCCAAACTTACGTCGCCATCCTCGGTGACCAAGCCTCGTTTCTTCAGGTTCCGCAGGTTGTTTTTGCGGTTGTGGAACTCCCGCAGATGCGGGTCATGCAGGCTGTTGTACTCTGTGCACAGATTGCGACTGTACGGATCTCTCAGGTCAAACTGAGGAGAAGGCTGGTGGAGCTGGAAGAGATGTGTTGTAGAGTGTGAATGGGGAAGGAGAGAGCAGCAAAGAGACAGAGACACTTCCAAGCTGCTCACACCCACAGGCTGGCCTCTTGCCTCTTTCCCAAACAGTCATGTCTGGGTTTTCCTAAGTCCTCCAAGAGGGAGAGCAGAGGGTTGCGCCCTCCTCCAGGAACGGCCTGGTCTCCACATTTCTAGCTGTGCCAGATGAGTGCCTGGCCCCAGCATCCCAACACATGGCCAGCAGCTGCCTGCTTGCCTGGTGCCAGATAAGGTGAGGGAACTGCTGCTGATAAGCTCATCCGGTGTGAAAATCCCAGTTTTCAGACCCTCTCCTGACTGGTGGGCACTGCTATTGACCAGCCCTTGGTTGTCTCCCTGCTGTGGAGCCAGAAGCATCCCCTCATTCCCGTATGCAGTTGGGGCAAAGGGCCATAGGTCCCACAGTAGAGCCGGTGGCCACAAGGCCTCCTTGGCATGGCGGCAACCCCAGGAAACAAGAGCCCTTTTTGACGCTTCCCTCCTCCTCTCACCTTTTCCCCCAGCTTTCTCCTGGCGAAGAGGAGCTTGGTGCCGGGCTGCACAGGGATTTTAACCCCGAGTGGAAGGTCCAGCAGCCAGCTACATCCTGCTCCAACTTCCTGTCCTCCGGGTCGGAGCTAGAAAGACAAAGACATGCTTGGACACTCAGACACTCCATTCCCCTCTCCAGCCCACCTCCGCTCCCTTTGGCAGCTCCCTCCCCACTTCTGTACCCGATGCTGGGATGTGCAGAGAGGTGCGATTCCCTGCAAGCCTTCTCCAGCACCAGCATGAGGAGAAGTGTCCCTCAGCCTCTGGAGAGCATCTACAGCCCCAGAGCAGCCCTGCATACCCCAGGCTGCTGCACTCAGCCCTCTCTTGATGTAGCAGCGCTCACCTTTCTGCTCTTCCCCGCTCTGCTCAGAAATTCATCTGGATTTCGGAATCCAGCACTGCCACAGCGCTCCATGGCTCCTGGTAGGAACTCTCTGAGAGCTGCAACCTTCCGCTACCACCTCTCGCTCCAGCAGCAGCGAACTGAGGCCACCCCAGCCGGAGTTCCAGCCTGCAGCTTTATGTCACGCTCACCCACTGTTGCATCACAATGACGTGCAATGACACGCGGCAAGCCTGCAGCTGCATGGAGGCCCTTCTGGGTGCACTCGTGGTAAGCTGCTCCAGCTGGCCCTGCTTTGAGCCAAAAAGGCTTGCTGAGTCCTGAGGCCTGCTGTAGGCTTCCTTGGTTTCTATCACAGGTGATGCTGCACGTGGAACAAATACCTTCTCGGGTTGTCCCAGAGCTTGTTTTATAAGTAAATGACACTGAAACAATGTGGGAGAGCTGGCCTGTTTTTCTGTCCTAGAATCTTAGAATGGTTTGTGTTGGAAGGGACCCTTAAGATCACCCCGTTCCAACCTGCTATAGACAGGGACACCTCGCTGTAGACCAGGTTGCTCACAACGCATCCAGCCTGGCCTCGAGTGCTTCCAGGGAGAGGAGGGATGCTGAGAAGGTGGAAATAGTGAACGCCTTTTTTGCTTCTGTCTTTAATGAAAGGGCTCTCCCTCGGGAATCCCAGGCCCTGGAGGTTAATGAGAGAGTGTGGGGAATGGGAGATTTCCCTTTAGTCAGGGAAGAGGTGGTCCGTGAGTGCCTAGGAAATATTAAGGTCCATAAATCCTTGGGACCTGATGGGGTGCATCCACAGGTGCTGAGAGAGCTTCTGGAGGTCGTTGCTGAGCCGCTCTCTGTAATCTATCAGAGGTCTTGGAGAACTGGGGAGGTGCCTGAAGTCTGGAGGACGGCCAGTGTCACTCCTGTCTTCAAAAAGGGCAAGAAGGAAGACCCGGGTAATTATAGGCCAATCAGCCTCATCTCTGTCCCAGGGAAGGTGATGGAACAGCTTGTGCTGGATGCCATCTCCAGACAACTGGGAGAAAAGGAGGTTATCAGGAGTACTCAGCATGGGTTCACCAAGGGGAGGTTGTTCTCGACCAACCCGGTGGCCTTTTATGAAGATGTCACTAGCTGGGTGGACGGGGGGAGAGCGGTAGATGTAGTCTACCTTGATTTCTGTAAGGCTTTTGATACTGTCCCCCATGACGTTGTTATAACAAAGCTGAGGAAGTATGGGATAGATGAGCGGAAGGTGAAGTGGGTCGAGAATTGGCTGACTGGCCGAGTGCAGAGGGTTGTCGTTGGTGGTGCGGAATCTGGCTGGAGGCCTGTAACTAGCGGCGTCCCTCAGGGGTCTGTGCTGGGTCCGGTCTTGTTCAACATCTTCATCAGCGACCTTGATGAGGGGATAGTGACCACCCTCAGCAAGTTTGTGATGACACAAAGTTGGGAGGACTGGCTTACACGCCTGAAGGCTGTGCTGCCATTCAGAGGGACCTGGACAGGGTGGAGAGCTGGGCAGTAAGAAACCGGATGAGGTTTAACAAAAGCAAGTGTAGAGTCTTGCACCTAGGGAGAAATAATTGCATGCACCGGTACAGGCTGGGGGAAGAGCTGCTGGACAGGAGCTCTGCTGAGTGGGACCTGGGCGTCCTGGTGGACGACAGATTGACCATGAGCCAGCAGTGTGCCCTTGTAGCCAAAAAGGCCAATGGCATCCTGGGGTGTATTAAAAAGAGCGTGGCCAGCAGGTCGAGGGAGGTGATCCTCCCGCTCTGCTCTGCCCCGGTGAGGCCTCCTCTGGAATCCTGTGTCCAGTTCTGGGCTCCCCAGTACAAAAAAGACAGGGATCTCTTGGAAAGAGTCCAGCGGAGGGCCACAAAGATGGTGAAGGGCCTGGAGCATTTCCCCTATGATGAGAGACTAAGCGAACTGGGTCTGTTTAGCCTTGAGAAAAGAAGGCTGAGTGGGGATTTGATCCAGGTTTATAAATACCTGAGGTGTGGGTGCCATAGTGGCGAGGCTGGTCTCTTTTCAGTAATGCGTGGGACAGGACTAGGGGTAATAGGATGAAACTTCAGCATAGGATGTTCCGCAGGAATGTGCTCAAGAACTTCTTTACGGTGAGGGTGACGTAGCACTGGAACAGGCTGCCCAGGGAGGTGGTGGAGTCTCCTTCTGCGGAGATATTCAAGATCCGACTGGACGCCGAGCTGTGCGACGTGGTGTAGGGAGCCTGCTTTGGCAGGAGGGTTGGACTCGATGATCTCTAGAGGTCCCTTCCAACCCCTGCAATTCTGTGATTCTGTGAGGCATCCACAGCCTCACTGGGAAACCTGTTCCAGTGTTTCACCACCCTCACAGTAAAGTTCTTCATGGTATGTATTCTAAATCTCCCCTCTTCCAGTTTAAAACCATTTTCCTTCATCCTGTCACTACATGCATTTATAAAATGTCCCTCCCCAGCTTTCCTATGGACTCCCTTCAGATACTGGGAGGTTGCTATAAGGTCCCCCTGGAGCCTTCTCTTCTCCAGGCTGAAGAGCCCCAGCTCTCTCAGCCTGTCCTTCTAGAGGAGGTGCTCCAGCCCTCTGATCATCTCCATTTCCCTCATCTGGACCTGCTCCAACAGCTCAGTGTCCTTGTGTTGGGGTCCCCAGAACTGGACACAGTACTCCATGTGGGGTCTTACAAGAGCAGCGCGGAGGGGCAGAATCACCTCCTCGACCTGCTGGTCACGCTTCTCTTGATGAAACCTGGGATATACTTGGCCTTTCAGGCTACAAGCGTACACTGCCACCTCGTGCTGAATCATCTGAGACCCCCAAATCCTTCTCCTCGGTGCTGCTCTCAAGCCATTCTCCACCCAACCTTTATCTGTGCTTGAGATTTCCCCAACTCAGGGCACTTGTCCTTGTTGAACTTCATGAAGTTGACATGGGCCACCAAGTTTGTCACGTCTGACTTGCCCATGGTGAAACCATTTTGATTACCACCAATCACCTTGTCTTTATTTTTCCGTGTGGTGCAGTAGGGCCTTCAGTTGGATCTACCCCGCGATCTTACCAAGCACAGAGGTGAGACTGACTGGCCTGTAGTTCCCTGGATCTTCTTTTTTCCCGTTCTGGAATAGGGGGGTTATGTTTCCCCTTTTCTGATCAGTGGGAACTTCACCAGACTGCCATGACCTTTCAAATACGATGCACAGCAGCTTGGCAAGTTCATCCACCAGTTCCCTCAGAAGCTGCGGATGGATCCCTTGGACTTGTGCAGCTTCAGATTCTTTCGATGGTCTAGAACCTCATCTTCACTTACAGCACTTACAGATCCACCTTCTCCAAGTTTTACTGTTGCTTTCTGCAGTTTGGGCTCTGTGCCTAGAGCACTTGCCAGTGAGGCCTGAAGCAAAGAAGTCATTGAGCACCTCAGCTCTCTCTGTATTCCTCATGAGCAGGCCTCTAGTTGCCTTCCAGAGAGGGCCCACATCCTCGCTTACCTTCTTTTTAATCACTGATATACCTGTTCCCCTTTCTGTCCCCAGCTAGATTTAGTTCTGCCTGAGTTTTAGCTTTCCTAACCTGATCTTTGAGGTTCCCATACTGCTTGGAAGAGGAAGTTATCATCAGCACATTCCAGAAACCTCTTTGATTTCTGGTGCGATGCTGTGTTGTCCCTCCCACAGATATCAGGGTGGTTGAAGTCCCCTATGAGGACCAAGTTTTCTGAATGTGAATCTCCTCCTGTCTATTTACAGAGGACCTCATCCTCAGTGTCCTTCTTGTAGTGAGGAGCCCAAAACTGAACACAGTACTTGAGATGCGGCTTCACCAGAGCTGAGTACAGAGGGATGATCACCTCTCTGCTCCTGCTGGCCACACTGTTTCTTATACAGGCCAGGATGCCGTTGGCCTTCTTGGCCACCTGGGCACACTGTGGGCTCATGTTGAGCCGAGCATCGACCAACAGCCCCAGGTCCCTTTCCTCTTCACAGTCATCCAGCCATTCTGTCCCAAGCCTGTAACACTGCATGTACCCCCAGCAGAGAACAACTACATCCCCCAGAGGATTGCTTGCTGCTCTGTCACCCTTTCTGTTCAGAGCAAAAGATAAAAGCCATTCGTAAATCACTTGACCTCCCCTTTCCTTTTTGATCCCAGCTCTGACCTCGGCTTTAGAATAAGGACTTCAGTTTGCAGACACACTTTCTAATTTTATTTTTTTTATTGGTTTTAATTCTAATCATGATAGTAATTATGATACATTGTACTGTAGTGTGTTATCTTGCAATTTGGTATCATCTTTGGTCAATTAATTAAACAAATTAAAACGAATTAAAGAAATTAAAATTAATTAAACCAATTAGAACTAATTTGTTGCCACTGGTTTGGTTTTTGGCCCATCTCTCTACTTGTTTTCCCTTTTTTTCCCTTTTCCCTTCCCTGGGTCCTGGATCTGCAGGTCCCCCCACCCCGCTAGGCGTGGAACCGGGCCGAACCAGGCCAGAAACTGTTGACAAATGCTGCTACTCAGATAACTCAGCAGCGCTTGGCTTAGGTGCAATGTGTTGGATTTAAATGAATTCTACTTCCAGGTTGTCTTCACTTCAATCTCTATAGCTTCCCAAGCCAGGGATGGAATTGCCTGCAAGGTATTAGTTGGTATTAGATCATCAACAATTAAATACTCTACTTTTTGGGGGATCCTGGATTCATTTTCTGTGTCCTCATCGGAATCCCTCTTATATGAGCAGACAGGAGGATCCGGTGCCTTCCCCTTCCCCTTTACTTCTCTCAGCCGAGTCCCAGTCTCCTTTGGAAGACTCCCTGCTTGTTTTTTAGACATCTCTCTGAATTTGCAATGTCCAGGGAGCTGTGGTTTTGTTGCTGAGGCAGAAGCTGTCTGGATGCTTCTGGGGACTCTTGAGATAGTTGTTGGGGCAGAAGCAGTATGGATGCTTCTGGGGAGTTTGGAGTTAGTTGTTGGGGCAGAAGCAGTAGGGATGCTTCTGGGGACTCCGGACTTTGTTGTTGAAACAGAAGCAGTATGGATGCTTCTGGGGACTCCGGACTTTGTTGTTGGGGCAGAAGCAGTAGGGATGCTTCTGGGGACTCTTGAGTTAGTTGTTGGGGCAGAAGCAGTAGGGATGCTTCTGGGGACTCCGGAGTTTTTTGTTGGTGAGGCAGAAGCAGTCTGGATGCTTCTGGTGACTCCGGACTTTGTTGTTGAAACAGAAGCAGTCTGGATGCTTCTGGGGACTCCAGACTTTGTTGTTGGGGCAGAAGCAGTAGGGATGCTTCTGGGTACTCCGGACTTTGTTGTTGAAACCGAAGCAGTAGGGGTGCTTCTGGGGACTCCGGAGTTTTTTGTTGGTGAGGCAGAAGCAGTCTGGATGCTTCTGGTGACTCCAGAGTTTGTTGTTGATGCAGAAGCAGTAGGGATGCTTCTGGGGACTCCGGACTTTGTTGTTAAATCAGAAGCAGTCTGGATGCTTCTGGGGACTCTGGAGTTACTGGTTGAGGCAGAAACTGAACGGATGCTTCTAGGGAGTTTGGAGCCTTCCCTGCCCAACTCAGGTTTGGGTGACTTCTCAGGCAGCTTCATTGCACGCCCTGTGCTCCATGAGTCTCTTTGAAGGCCATGCTCCATCAAAGCCACATTCCTTCTGCGTTGTCCAGACAGATTATGGCATGAAGGAGAGGGGCCAGCTGGTTTATGAAGCTTTGTGGGTCTGATTTTCGAACCCGCATTGTAATCCACAGAACCCGGCCGGAACTCGTCCCTGGCCATCTGTAGTCTGTGGATCGATTTCTTCAAATTGGAAATCTCCCGAAGAAGCTCATCCTGGAAGGGAACAGAGGGTTTATGCTTGGTCTTGTCTTAGAGAGTGCTTCCCACCCTAAGTACTGTTGCTTTACGCAGAAGAGGGAGAGCACACTGCTTCAGCCTTGCAATGAGGGCAGAAGAGAACAGCTGCCACAGTGCTCTGTTTGTAAGCAAGCGACTTTCCAGGCTGCCTTCACACCAGCACGCTGTGCTAGCTCAGCTCTGAGCTGAGCTGTCCTTTCCTTGCCTCAATGCCTAGACCACCAGCCCGTCCCTCACCTTTTCTGCTTTCCCCATCTCCCTCAGATCCATCAAGTAAAGCCCGTGCCCTCAGTGCCATGCTGCTGACACGTGCCTACCAATACTGGGCTTTGCCTACCTCTTCTCGCCTCTTTGCTTGCTTTTTCTCCAGCTTCAGCCTGGTCAGGTACTGCCTGTACTCGTTGAACTCCTTCAGAGTGCAGACAACCTACAGAAGAGACAATGACAGATGGCTGTAGTGTCAGGCCCCTGCCTGGCAGACTGGAAAGCCCTCCTGAGGAGACCCGTGTTGGTCAGCCCAACAGCCAAACTTACGTCGCCATCCTCGGTGACCAAGCCCCGTTTCTTCAGGTTCCGCAGGTTGTTTTTGCGGTTGTGGAACTCCCGCAGATGCGGGTCATGCAGGCTGTTGTACTCTGTGCACAGATTGCGACTGTACGGATCTCTCAGGTCAAACTGAGGAGAAGGCTGGTGGAGCTGGAAGAGATGTGTTGTAGAGTGTGAATGGGGAAGGAGAGAGCAGCAAAGAGACAGAGACACTTCCAAGCTGCTCACACCCACAGGCTGGCCTCTTGCCTCTTTCCCAAACAGTCATGTCTGGGTTTTCCTAAGTCCTCCAAGAGGGAGAGCAGAGGGTTGCGCCCTCCTCCAGGAACGGCCTGGTCTCCACATTTCTAGCTGTGCCAGATGAGTGCCTGGCCCCAGCATCCCAACACATGGCCAGCAGCTGCCTGCTTGCCTGGTGCCAGATAAGGTGAGGGAACTGCTGCTGATAAGCTCATCCGGTGTGAAAATCCCAGTTTTCAGACCCTCTCCTGACTGGTGGGCACTGCTATTGACCAGCCCTTGGTTGTCTCCCTGCTGTGGAGCCAGAAGCATCCCCTCATTCCCGTATGCAGTTGGGGCAAAGGGCCATAGGTCCCACAGTAGAGCCGGTGGCCACAAGGCCTCCTTGGCATGGCGGCAACCCCAGGAAACAAGAGCCCTTTTTGACGCTTCCCTCCTCCTCTCACCTTTTCCCCCAGCTTTCTCCTGGCGAAGAGGAGCTTGGTGCCGGGCTGCACAGGGATTTTAACCCCGAGTGGAAGGTCCAGCAGCCAGCTACATCCTGCTCCAACTTCCTGTCCTCCGGGTCGGAGCTAGAAAGACAAAGACATGCTTGGACACTCAGACACTCCATTCCCCTCTCCAGCCCACCTCCGCTCCCTTTGGCAGCTCCCTCCCCACTTCTGTACCCGATGCTGGGATGTGCAGAGAGGTGCGATTCCCTGCAAGCCTTCTCCAGCACCAGCATGAGGAGAAGTGTCCCTCAGCCTCTGGAGAGCATCTACAGCCCCAGAGCAGCCCTGCATACCCCAGGCTGCTGCACTCAGCCCTCTCTTGATGTAGCAGCGCTCACCTTTCCGCTCTTCCCCGCTCTGCTCAGAAATTCATCTGGATTTCGGAATCCAGCACTGCCACAGCGCTCCATGGCTCCTGGTAGGAACTCTCTGAGAGCTGCAACCTTCCGCTACCACCTCTCGCTCCAGCAGCAGCGAACTGAGGCCACCCCAGCCGGAGTTCCAGCCTGCAGCTTTATGTCACGCTCACCCACTGTTGCATCACAATGACGTGCAATGACACGCGGCAAGCCTGCAGCTGCATGGAGGCCCTTCTGGGTGCACTCGTGGTAAGCTGCTCCAGCTGGCCCTGCTTTGAGCCAAAAAGGCTTGCTGAGTCCTGAGGCCTGCTGTAGGCTTCCTTGGTTTCTATCACAGGTGATGCTGCACGTGGAACAAATACCTTCTCGGGTTGTCCCAGAGCTTGTTTTATAAGTAAATGACACTGAAACAATGTGGGAGAGCTGGCCTGTTTTTCTGTCCTAGAATCTTAGAATGGTTTGTGTTGGAAGGGACCCTTAAGATCACCCCGTTCCAACCTGCTATAGACAGGGACACCTCGCTGTAGACCAGGTTGCTCACAACGCATCCAGCCTGGCCTCGAGTGCTTCCAGGGAGAGGAGGGATGCTGAGAAGGTGGAAATAGTGAACGCCTTTTTTGCTTCTGTCTTTAGTGAAAGGGCTCTCCCTCGGGAATCCCAGGCCCTGGAGGTTAATGAGAGAGTGTGGGGAATGGGAGATTTCCCTTTAGTCAGGGAAGAGGTGGTCCGTGAGTGCCTAGGAAATATTAAGGTCCATAAATCCTTGGGACCTGATGGGGTGCATCCACAGGTGCTGAGAGAGCTTCTGGAGGTCGTTGCTGAGCCGCTCTCTGTAATCTATCAGAGGTCTTGGAGAACTGGGGAGGTGCCTGAAGTCTGGAGGACGGCCAGTGTCACTCCTGTCTTCAAAAAGGGCAAGAAGGAAGACCCGGGTAATTATAGGCCAATCAGCCTCATCTCTGTCCCAGGGAAGGTGATGGAACAGCTTGTGCTGGATGCCATCTCCAGACAACTGGGAGAAAAGGAGGTTATCAGGAGTACTCAGCATGGGTTCACCAAGGGGAGGTTGTTCTCGACCAACCTGTAGGCCTTTTATGAAGATGTCACTAGCTGGGTGGACGGGGGGAGAGCGGTAGATGTAGTCTACCTTGATTTCTGTAAGGCTTTTGATACTGTCCCCCATGACGTTGTTATAACAAAGCTGAGGAAGTATGGGATAGATGAGCGGAAGGTGAAGTGGGTCGAGAATTGGCTGACTGGCCGAGTGCAGAGGGTTGTCGCTGGTGGTGCGGAATCTGGCTGGAGGCCTGTAACTAGCGGCGTCCCTCAGGGGTCTGTGCTGGGTCCGGTCTTGTTCAACATCTTCATCAGCGACCTTGATGAGGGGATAGTGACCACCCTCAGCAAGTTTGTGATGACACAAAGTTGGGAGGACTGGCTTACACGCCTGAAGGCTGTGCTGCCATTCAGAGGGACCTGGACAGGGTGGAGAGCTGGGCAGTAAGAAACCGGATGAGGTTTAACAAAAGCAAGTGTAGAGTCTTGCACCTAGGGAGAAATAATTGCATGCACCGGTACAGGCTGGGGGAAGAGCTGCTGGACAGGAGCTCTGCTGAGTGGGACCTGGGCGTCCTGGTGGACGACAGATTGACCATGAGCCAGCAGTGTGCCCTTGTAGCCAAAAAGGCCAATGGCATCCTGGGGTGTATTAAAAAGAGCGTGGCCAGCAGGTCGAGGGAGGTGATCCTCCCGCTCTGCTCTGCCCCGGTGAGGCCTCCTCTGGAATCCTGTGTCCAGTTCTGGGCTCCCCAGTACAAAAAAGACAGGGATCTCTTGGAAAGAGTCCAGCGGAGGGCCACAAAGATGGTGAAGGGCCTGGAGCATTTCCCCTATGATGAGAGACTAAGCGAACTGGGTCTGTTTAGCCTTGAGAAAAGAAGGCTGAGTGGGGATTTGATCCAGGTTTATAAATACCTGAGGTGTGGGTGCCATAGTGGCGAGGCTGGTCTCTTTTCAGTAATGCGTGGGACAGGACTAGGGGTAATAGGATGAAACTTCAGCATAGGATGTTCCGCAGGAATGTGCTCAAGAATTTCTTTACGGTGAGGGTGACGTAGCACTGGAACAGGCTGCCCAGGGAGGTGGTGGAGTCTCCTTCTGCGGAGATATTCAAGATCCGACTGGACGCCGAGCTGTGCGACGTGGTGTAGGGAGCCTGCTTTGGCAGGAGGGTTGGACTCGATGATCTCTAGAGGTCCCTTCCAACCCCTGCAATTCTGTGATTCTGTGAGGCATCCACAGCCTCACTGGGAAACCTGTTCCAGTGTTTCACCACCCTCACAGTAAAGTTCTTCATGGTATGTATTCTAAATCTCCCCTCTTCCAGTTTAAAACCATTTTCCTTCATCCTGTCACTACATGCATTTATAAAATGTCCCTCCCCAGCTTTCCTATGGACTCCCTTCAGATACTGGGAGGTTGCTATAAGGTCCCCCTGGAGCCTTCTCTTCTCCAGGCTGAAGAGCCCCAGCTCTCTCAGCCTGTCCTTCTAGAGGAGGTGCTCCAGCCCTCTGATCATCTCCATTTCCCTCATCTGGACCTGCTCCAACAGCTCAGTGTCCTTGTGTTGGGGTCCCCAGAACTGGACACAGTACTCCATGTGGGGTCTTACAAGAGCAGCGCGGAGGGGCAGAATCACCTCCTCGACCTGCTGGTCACGCTTCTCTTGATGAAACCTGGGATATACTTGGCCTTTCAGGCTACAAGCGTACACTGCCACCTCGTGCTGAATCATCTGAGACCCCCAAATCCTTCTCCTCGGTGCTGCTCTCAAGCCATTCTCCACCCAACCTTTATCTGTGCTTGAGATTTCCCCAACTCAGGGCACTTGTCCTTGTTGAACTTCATGAAGTTGACATGGGCCACCAAGTTTGTCACGTCTGACTTGCCCATGGTGAAACCATTTTGATTACCACCAATCACCTTGTCTTTATTTTTCCGTGTGGTGCAGTAGGGCCTTCAGTTGGATCTACCCCGCGATCTTACCAAGCACAGAGGTGAGACTGACTGGCCTGTAGTTCCCTGGATCTTCTTTTTTCCCGTTCTGGAATAGGGGGGTTATGTTTCCCCTTTTCTGATCAGTGGGAACTTCACCAGACTGCCATGACCTTTCAAATACGATGCACAGCAGCTTGGCAAGTTCATCCACCAGTTCCCTCAGAAGCTGCGGATGGATCCCTTGGACTTGTGCAGCTTCAGATTCTTTCGATGGTCTAGAACCTCATCTTCACTTACAGCACTTACAGATCCACCTTCTCCAAGTTTTACTGTTGCTTTCTGCAGTTTGGGCTCTGTGCCTAGAGCACTTGCCAGTGAGGCCTGAAGCAAAGAAGTCATTGAGCACCTCAGCTCTCTCTGTATTCCTCATGAGCAGGCCTCTAGTTGCCTTCCAGAGAGGGCCCACATCCTCGCTTACCTTCTTTTTAATCACTGATATACCTGTTCCCCTTTCTGTCCCCAGCTAGATTTAGTTCTGCCTGAGTTTTAGCTTTCCTAACCTGATCTTTGAGGTTCCCATACTGCTTGGAAGAGGAAGTTATCATCAGCACATTCCAGAAACCTCTTTGATTTCTGGTGCGATGCTGTGTTGTCCCTCCCACAGATATCAGGGTGGTTGAAGTCCCCTATGAGGACCAAGTTTTCTGAATGTGAATCTCCTCCTGTCTATTTACAGAGGACCTCATCCTCAGTGTCCTTCTTGTAGTGAGGAGCCCAAAACTGAACACAGTACTTGAGATGCGGCTTCACCAGAGCTGAGTACAGAGGGATGATCACCTCTCTGCTCCTGCTGGCCACACTGTTTCTTATACAGGCCAGGATGCCGTTGGCCTTCTTGGCCACCTGGGCACACTGTGGGCTCATGTTGAGCCGAGCATCGACCAACAGCCCCAGGTCCCTTTCCTCTTCACAGTCATCCAGCCATTCTGTCCCAAGCCTGTAACACTGCATGTACCCCCAGCAGAGAACAACTACATCCCCCAGAGGATTGCTTGCTGCTCTGTCACCCTTTCTGTTCAGAGCAAAAGATAAAAGCCATTCGTAAATCACTTGACCTCCCCTTTCCTTTTTGATCCCAGCTCTGACCTCGGCTTTAGAATAAGGACTTCAGTTTGCAGACACACTTTCTAATTTTATTTTTTTTATTGGTTTTAATTCTAATCATGATAGTAATTATGATACATTGTACTGTAGTGTGTTATCTTGCAATTTGGTATCATCTTTGGTCAATTAATTAAACAAATTAAAACGAATTAAAGAAATTAAAATTAATTAAACCAATTAGAACTAATTTGTTGCCACTGGTTTGGTTTTTGGCCCATCTCTCTACTTGTTTTCCCTTTTTTTCCCTTTTCCCTTCCCTGGGTCCTGGATCTGCAGGTCCCCCCACCCCGCTAGGCGTGGAACCGGGCCGAACCAGGCCAGAAACTGTTGACAAATGCTGCTGCTCAGATAACTCAGCAGCGCTTGGCTTAGGTGCAATGTGTTGGATTTAAATGAATTCTACTTCCAGGTTGTCTTCACTTCAATCTCTATAGCTTCCCAAGCCAGGGATGGAATTGCCTGCAAGGTATTAGTTGGTATTAGATCATCAACAATTAAATACTCTACTTTTTGGGGGATCCTGGATTCATTTTCTGTGTCCTCATCGGAATCCCTCTTATATGAGCAGACAGGAGGATCCGGTGCCTTCCCCTTCCCCTTTACTTCTCTCAGCCGAGTCCCAGTCTCCTTTGGAAGACTCCCTGCTTGTTTTTTAGACATCTCTCTGAATTTGCAATGTCCAGGGAGCTGTGGTTTTGTTGCTGAGGCAGAAGCTGTCTGGATGCTTCTGGGGACTCTTGAGATAGTTGTTGGGGCAGAAGCAGTATGGATGCTTCTGGGGAGTTTGGAGTTAGTTGTTGGGGCAGAAGCAGTAGGGATGCTTCTGGGGACTCCGGACTTTGTTGTTGAAACAGAAGCAGTATGGATGCTTCTGGGGACTCCGGACTTTGTTGTTGGGGCAGAAGCAGTAGGGATGCTTCTGGGGACTCTTGAGTTAGTTGTTGGGGCAGAAGCAGTAGGGATGCTTCTGGGGACTCCGGAGTTTTTTGTTGGTGAGGCAGAAGCAGTCTGGATGCTTCTGGGGACTCCGGACTTTGTTGTTGAAACAGAAGCAGTCTGGATGCTTCTGGGGACTCCAGACTTTGTTGTTGGGGCAGAAGCAGTAGGGATGCTTCTGGGTACTCCGGACTTTGTTGTTGAAACCGAAGCAGTAGGGGTGCTTCTGGGGACTCCGGAGTTTTTTGTTGGTGAGGCAGAAGCAGTCTGGATGCTTCTGGTGACTCCAGAGTTTGTTGTTGATGCAGAAGCAGTAGGGATGCTTCTGGGGACTCCGGACTTTGTTGTTAAATCAGAAGCAGTCTGGATGCTTCTGGGGACTCTGGAGTTACTGGTTGAGGCAGAAACTGAACGGATGCTTCTAGGGAGTTTGGAGCCTTCCCTGCCCAACTCAGGTTTGGGTGACTTCTCAGGCAGCTTCATTGCACGCCCTGTGCTCCATGAGTCTCTTTGAAGGCCATGCTCCATCAAAGCCACATTCCTTCTGCGTTGTCCAGACAGATTATGGCATGAAGGAGAGGGGCCAGCTGGTTTATGAAGCTTTGTGGGTCTGATTTTCGAACCCGCATTGTAATCCACAGAACCCGGCCGGAACTCGTCCCTGGCCATCTGTAGTCTGTGGATCGATTTCTTCAAATTGGAAATCTCCCGAAGAAGCTCATCCTGGAAGGGAACAGAGGGTTTATGCTTGGTCTTGTCTTAGAGAGTGCTTCCCACCCTAAGTACTGTTGCTTTACGCAGAAGAGGGAGAGCACACTGCTTCAGCCTTGCAATGAGGGCAGAAGAGAACAGCTGCCACAGTGCTCTGTTTGTAAGCAAGCGACTTTCCAGGCTGCCTTCACACCAGCACGCTGTGCTAGCTCAGCTCTGAGCTGAGCTGTCCTTTCCTTGCCTCAATGCCTAGACCACCAGCCCGTCCCTCACCTTTTCTGCTTTCCCCATCTCCCTCAGATCCATCAAGTAAAGCCCGTGCCCTCAGTGCCATGCTGCTGACACGTGCCTACCAATACTGGGCTTTGCCTACCTCTTCTCGCCTCTTTGCTTGCTTTTTCTCCAGCTTCAGCCTGGTCAGGTACTGCCTGTACTCGTTGAACTCCTTCAGAGTGCAGACAACCTACAGAAGAGACAATGACAGATGGCTGTAGTGTCAGGCCCCTGCCTGGCAGACTGGAAAGCCCTCCTGACGAGACCCGTGTTGGTCAGCCCAACAGCCAAACTTACGTCGCCATCCTCGGTGACCAAGCCCCGTTTCTTCAGGTTCCGCAGGTTGTTTTTGCGGTTGTGGAACTCCCGCAGATGCGGGTCATGCAGGCTGTTGTACTCTGTGCACAGATTGAGACTGTACGGATCTCTCAGGTCAAACTGAGGAGAAGGCTGGTGGAGCTGGAAGAGATGTGTTGTAGAGTGTGAATGGGGAAGGAGAGAGCAGCAAAGAGACAGAGACACTTCCAAGCTGCTCACACCCACAGGCTGGCCTCTTGCCTCTTTCCCAAACAGTCATGTCTGGGTTTTCCTAAGTCCTCCAAGAGGGAGAGCAGAGGGTTGCGCCCTCCTCCAGGAACGGCCTGGTCTCCACATTTCTAGCTGTGCCAGATGAGTGCCTGGCCCCAGCATCCCAACACATGGCCAGCAGCTGCCTGCTTGCCTGGTGCCAGATAAGGTGAGGGAACTGCTGCTGATAAGCTCATCCGGTGTGAAAATCCCAGTTTTCAGACCCTCTCCTGACTGGTGGGCACTGCTATTGACCAGCCCTTGGTTGTCTCCCTGCTGTGGAGCCAGAAGCATCCCCTCATTCCCGTATGCAGTTGGGGCAAAGGGCCATAGGTCCCACAGTAGAGCCGGTGGCCACAAGGCCTCCTTGGCATGGCGGCAACCCCAGGAAACAAGAGCCCTTTTTGACGCTTCCCTCCTCCTCTCACCTTTTCCCCCAGCTTTCTCCTGGCGAAGAGGAGCTTGGTGCCGGGCTGCACAGGGATTTTAACCCCGAGTGGAAGGTCCAGCAGCCAGCTACATCCTGCTCCAACTTCCTGTCCTCCGGGTCGGAGCTAGAAAGACAAAGACATGCTTGGACACTCAGACACTCCATTCCCCTCTCCAGCCCACCTCCGCTCCCTTTGGCAGCTCCCTCCCCACTTCTGTACCCGATGCTGGGATGTGCAGAGAGGTGCGATTCCCTGCAAGCCTTCTCCAGCACCAGCATGAGGAGAAGTGTCCCTCAGCCTCTGGAGAGCATCTACAGCCCCAGAGCAGCCCTGCATACCCCAGGCTGCTGCACTCAGCCCTCTCTTGATGTAGCAGCGCTCACCTTTCCGCTCTTCCCCGCTCTGCTCAGAAATTCATCTGGATTTCGGAATCCAGCACTGCCACAGCGCTCCATGGCTCCTGGTAGGAACTCTCTGAGAGCTGCAACCTTCCGCTACCACCTCTCGCTCCAGCAGCAGCGAACTGAGGCCACCCCAGCCGGAGTTCCAGCCTGCAGCTTTATGTCACGCTCACCCACTGTTGCATCACAATGACGTGCAATGACACGCGGCAAGCCTGCAGCTGCATGGAGGCCCTTCTGGGTGCACTCGTGGTAAGCTGCTCCAGCTGGCCCTGCTTTGAGCCAAAAAGGCTTGCTGAGTCCTGAGGCCTGCTGTAGGCTTCCTTGGTTTCTATCACAGGTGATGCTGCACGTGGAACAAATACCTTCTCGGGTTGTCCCAGAGCTTGTTTTATAAGTAAATGACACTGAAACAATGTGGGAGAGCTGGCCTGTTTTTCTGTCCTAGAATCTTAGAATGGTTTGTGTTGGAAGGGACCCTTAAGATCACCCCGTTCCAACCTGCTATAGACAGGGACACCTCGCTGTAGACCAGGTTGCTCACAACGCATCCAGCCTGGCCTCGAGTGCTTCCAGGGAGAGGAGGGATGCTGAGAAGGTGGAAATAGTGAACGCCTTTTTTGCTTCTGTCTTTAGTGAAAGGGCTCTCCCTCGGGAATCCCAGGCCCTGGAGGTTAATGAGAGAGTGTGGGGAATGGGAGATTTCCCTTTAGTCAGGGAAGAGGTGGTCCGTGAGTGCCTAGGAAATATTAAGGTCCATAAATCCTTGGGACCTGATGGGGTGCATCCACAGGTGCTGAGAGAGCTTCTGGAGGTCGTTGCTGAGCCGCTCTCTGTAATCTATCAGAGGTCTTGGAGAACTGGGGAGGTGCCTGAAGTCTGGAGGACGGCCAGTGTCACTCCTGTCTTCAAAAAGGGCAAGAAGGAAGACCCGGGTAATTATAGGCCAATCAGCCTCATCTCTGTCCCAGGGAAGGTGATGGAACAGCTTGTGCTGGATGCCATCTCCAGACAACTGGGAGAAAAGGAGGTTATCAGGAGTACTCAGCATGGGTTCACCAAGGGGAGGTTGTTCTCGACCAACCCGGTGGCCTTTTATGAAGATGTCACTAGCTGGGTGGACGGGGGGAGAGCGGTAGATGTAGTCTACCTTGATTTCTGTAAGGCTTTTGATACTGTCCCCCATGACGTTGTTATAACAAAGCTGAGGAAGTATGGGATAGATGAGCGGAAGATGAAGTGGGTCGAGAATTGGCTGACTGGCCGAGTGCAGAGGGTTGTCGTTGGTGGTGCGGAATCTGGCTGGAGGCCTGTAACTAGCGGCGTCCCCCAGGGGTCTGTGCTGGGTCCGGTCTTGTTCAACATCTTCATCAGTGACCTTGATGAGGGGATAGTGACCACCCTCAGCAAGTTTGTGATGACACAAAGTTGGGAGGACTGGCTTACACGCCTGAAGGCTGTGCTGCCATTCAGAGGGACCTGGACAGGGTGGAGAGCTGGGCAGTAAGAAACCGGATGAGGTTTAACAAAAGCAAGTGTAGAGTCTTGCACCTAGGGAGAAATAATTGCATGCACCGGTACAGGCTGGGGGAAGAGCTGCTGGACAGGAGCTCTGCTGAGTGGGACCTGGGCGTCCTGGTGGACGACAGATTGACCATGAGCCAGCAGTGTGCCCTTGTAGCCAAAAAGGCCAATGGCATCCTGGGGTGTATTAAAAAGAGCGTGGCCAGCAGGTCGAGGGAGGTGATCCTCCCGCTCTGCTCTGCCCCGGTGAGGCCTCCTCTGGAATCCTGTGTCCAGTTCTGGGCTCCCCAGTACAAAAAAGACAGGGATCTCTTGGAAAGAGTCCAGCGGAGGGCCACAAAGATGGTGAAGGGCCTGGAGCATTTCCCCTATGATGAGAGACTAAGCGAACTGGGTCTGTTTAGCCTTGAGAAAAGAAGGCTGAGTGGGGATTTGATCCAGGTTTATAAATACCTGAGGTGTGGGTGCCATAGTGGCGAGGCTGGTCTCTTTTCAGTAATGCGTGGGACAGGACTAGGGGTAATAGGATGAAACTTCAGCATAGGATGTTCCGCAGGAATGTGCTCAAGAACTTCTTTACGGTGAGGGTGACGTAGCACTGGAACAGGCTGCCCAGGGAGGTGGTGGAATCTCCTTCTGCGGAGATATTCAAGATCCGACTGGACGCCGAGCTGTGCGACGTGGTGTAGGGAGCCTGCTTTGGCAGGAGGGTTGGACTCGATGATCTCTAGAGGTCCCTTCCAACCCCTGCAATTCTGTGATTCTGTGAGGCATCCACAGCCTCACTGGGAAACCTGTTCCAGTGTTTCACCACCCTCACAGTAAAGTTCTTCATGGTATGTATTCTAAATCTCCCCTCTTCCAATTTAAAACCATTTTCCTTCATCCTGTCACTACATGCATTTATAAAATGTCCCTCCCCAGCTTTCCTATGGACTCCCTTCAGATACTGGGAGGTTGCTATAAGGTCCCCCTGGAGCCTTCTCTTCTCCAGGCTGAAGAGCCCCAGCTCTCTCAGCCTGTCCTTCTAGAGGAGGTGCTCCAGCCCTCTGATCATCTCCATTTCCCTCATCTGGACCTGCTCCAACAGCTCAGTGTCCTTGTGTTGGGGTCCCCAGAACTGGACACAGTACTCCATGTGGGGTCTTACAAGAGCAGCGCGGAGGGGCAGAATCACCTCCTCGACCCGCTGGTCACGCTTCTCTTGATGAAACCTGGGATATACTTGGCCTTTCAGGCTACAAGCGTACACTGCCACCTCGTGCTGAATCATCTGAGACCCCCAAATCCTTCTCCTCGGTGCTGCTCTCAAGCCATTCTCCACCCAACCTTTATCTGTGCTTGAGATTTCCCCAACTCAGGGCACTTGTCCTTGTTGAACTTCATGAACATGGGCCACCAAGTTTGTCACGTCTGACTTGCCCATGGTGAAACCATTTTGATTACCACCAATCACCTTGTCTTTATTTTTCCGTGTGGTGCAGTAGGGCCTTCAGTTGGATCTACCCCGCGATCTTACCAAGCACAGAGGTGAGACTGACTGGCCCGTAGTTCCCTGGATCTTCTTTTTTCCCGTTCTGGAATAGGGGGGTTATGTTTCCCCTTTTCTGATCAGTGGGAACTTCACCAGACTGCCATGACCTTTCAAATACGATGCACAGCAGCTTGGCAAGTTCATCCACCAGTTCCCTCAGAAGCTGCGGATGGATCCCTTGGACTTGTGCAGCTTCAGATTCTTTCGATGGTCTAGAACCTCATCTTCACTTACAGCACTTACAGATCCACCTTCTCCAAGTTTTACTGTTGCTTTCTGCAGTTTGGGCTCTGTGCCTAGAGCACTTGCCAGTGAGGCCTGAAGCAAAGAAGTCATTGAGCACCTCAGCTCTCTCTGTATTCCTCATGAGCAGGCCTCTAGTTGCCTTCCAGAGAGGGCCCACATCCTCGCTTACCTTCTTTTTAATCACTGATATACCTGTTCCCCTTTCTGTCCCCAGCTAGATTTAGTTCTGCCTGAGTTTTAGCTTTCCTAACCTGATCTTTGAGGTTCCCATACTGCTTGGAAGAGGAAGTTATCATAAGCACATTCCAGAAACCTCTTTGATTTCTGGTGCGATGCTGTGTTGTCCCTCCCACAGATATCAGGGTGGTTGAAGTCCCCTATGAGGACCAAGTTTTCTGAATGTGAATCTCCTCCTGTCTATTTACAGAGGACCTCATCCTCAGTGTCCTTCTTGTAGTGAGGAGCCCAAAACTGAACACAGTACTTGAGATGCGGCTTCACCAGAGCTGAGTACAGAGGGATGATCACCTCTCTGCTCCTGCTGGCCACACTGTTTCTTATACAGGCCAGGATGCCGTTGGCCTTCTTGGCCACCTGGGCACACTGTGGGCTCATGTTGAGCCGAGCATCGACCAACACCCCCAGGTCCCTTTCCTCTTCACAGTCATCCAGCCATTCTGTCCCAAGCCTGTAACACTGCATGTACCCCCAGCAGAGAACAACTACATCCCCCAGAGGATTGCTTGCTGCTCTGTCACCCTTTCTGTTCAGAGCAAAAGATAAAAGCCATTCGTAAATCACTTGACCTCCCCTTTCCTTTTTGATCCCAGCTCTGACCTCGGCTTTAGAATAAGGACTTCAGTTTGCAGACACACTTTCTAATTTTATTTTTTTTATTGGTTTTAATTCTAATCATGATAGTAATTATGATACATTGTACTGTAGTGTGTTATCTTGCAATTTGGTATCATCTTTGGTCAATTAATTAAACAAATTAAAACGAATTAAAGAAATTAAAATTAATTAAACCAATTAGAACTAATTTGTTGCCACTGGTTTGGTTTTTGGCCCATCTCTCTACTTGTTTTCCCTTTTTTTCCCTTTTCCCTTCCCTGGGTCCTGGATCTGCAGGTCCCCCCACCCCGCTAGGCGTGGAACCGGGCCGAACCAGGCCAGAAACTGTTGACAAATGCTGCTGCTCAGATAACTCAGCAGCGCTTGGCTTAGGTGCAATGTGTTGGATTTAAATGAATTCTACTTCCAGGTTGTCTTCACTTCAATCTCTATAGCTTCCCAAGCCAGGGATGGAATTGCCTGCAAGGTATTAGTTGGTATTAGATCATCAACAATTAAATACTCTACTTTTTGGGGGATCCTGGATTCATTTTCTGTGTCCTCATCGGAATCCCTCTTATATGAGCAGACAGGAGGATCCGGTGCCTTCCCCTTCCCCTTTACTTCTCTCAGCCGAGTCCCAGTCTCCTTTGGAAGACTCCCTGCTTGTTTTTTAGACATCTCTCTGAATTTGCAATGTCCAGGGAGCTGTGGTTTTGTTGCTGAGGCAGAAGCTGTCTGGATGCTTCTGGGGACTCTTGAGATAGTTGTTGGGGCAGAAGCAGTATGGATGCTTCTGGGGAGTTTGGAGTTAGTTGTTGGGGCAGAAGCAGTAGGGATGCTTCTGGGGACTCTTGAGTTAGTTGTTGGGGCAGAAGCAGTAGGGATGCTTCTGGGGACTCCGGAGTTTTTTGTTGGTGAGGCAGAAGCAGTAGGGATGCTTCTGGGGACTCCGGACTTTGTTGTTGAAACAGAAGCAGTCTGGATGCTTCTGGGGACTCCAGACTTTGTTGTTGGGGCAGAAGCAGTAGGGATGCTTCTGGGTACTCCGGACTTTGTTGTTGAAACCGAAGCAGTAGGGGTGCTTCTGGGGACTCCGGAGTTTTTTGTTGTTGATGCAGAAGCAGTCTGGATGCTTCTGGTGACTCCAGAGTTTGTTGTTGATGCAGAAGCAGTAGGGATGCTTCTGGGGACTCCGGACTTTGTTGTTAAATCAGAAGCAGTCTGGATGCTTCTGGGGACTCTGGAGTTACTGGTTGAGGCAGAAACTGAACGGATGCTTCTAGGGAGTTTGGAGCCTTCCCTGCCCAACTCAGGTTTGGGTGACTTCTCAGGCAGCTTCATTGCACGCCCTGTGCTCCATGAGTCTCTTTGAAGGCCATGCTCCATCAAAGCCACATTCCTTCTGCGTTGTCCAGACAGATTATGGCATGAAGGAGAGGGGCCAGCTGGTTTATGAAGCTTTGTGGGTCTGATTTTCGAACCCGCATTGTAATCCACAGAACCCGGCCGGAACTCGTCCCTGGCCATCTGTAGTCTGTGGATCGATTTCTTCAAATTGGAAATCTCCCGAAGAAGCTCATCCTGGAAGGGAACAGAGGGTTTATGCTTGGTCTTGTCTTAGAGAGTGCTTCCCACCCTAAGTACTGTTGCTTTACGCAGAAGAGGGAGAGCACACTGCTTCAGCCTTGCAATGAGGGCAGAAGAGAACGGCTGCCACAGTGCTCTGTTTGTAAGCAAGCGACTTTCCAGGCTGCCTTCACACCAGCACGCTGTGCTAGCTCAGCTCTGAGCTGAGCTGTCCTTTCCTTGCCTCAATGCCTAGACCACCAGCCCGTCCCTCACCTTTTCTGCTTTCCCCATCTCCCTCAGATCCATCAAGTAAAGCCCGTGCCCTCAGTGCCATGCTGCTGACACGTGCCTACCAATACTGGGCTTTGCCTACCTCTTCTCGCCTCTTTGCTTGCTTTTTCTCCAGCTTCAGCCTGGTCAGGTACTGCCTGTACTCGTTGAACTCCTTCAGAGTGCAGACAACCTACAGAAGAGACAATGACAGATGGCTGTAGTGTCAGGCCCCTGCCTGGCAGACTGGAAAGCCCTCCTGACGAGACCCGTGTTGGTCAGCCCAACAGCCAAACTTACGTCGCCATCCTCGGTGACCAAGCCCCGTTTCTTCAGGTTCCGCAGGTTGTTTTTGCGGTTGTGGAACTCCCGCAGATGCGGGTCATGCAGGCTGTTGTACTCTGTGCACAGATTGCGACTGTACGGATCTCTCAGGTCAAACTGAGGAGAAGGCTGGTGGAGCTGGAAGAGATGTGTTGTAGAGTGTGAATGGGGAAGGAGAGAGCAGCAAAGAGACAGAGACACTTCCAAGCTGCTCACACCCACAGGCTGGCCTCTTGCCTCTTTCCCAAACAGTCATGTCTGGGTTTTCCTAAGTCCTCCAAGAGGGAGAGCAGAGGGTTGCGCCCTCCTCCAGGAACGGCCTGGTCTCCACATTTCTAGCTGTGCCAGATGAGTGCCTGGCCCCAGCATCCCAACACATGGCCAGCAGCTGCCTGCTTGCCTGGTGCCAGATAAGGTGAGGGAACTGCTGCTGATAAGCTCATCCGGTGTGAAAATCCCAGTTTTCAGACCCTCTCCTGACTGGTGGGCACTGCTATTGACCAGCCCTTGGTGGTCTCCCTGCTGTGGAGCCAGAAGCATCCCCTCATTCCCGTATGCAGTTGGGGCAAAGGGCCATAGGTCCCACAGTAGAGCCGGTGGCCACAAGGCCTCCTTGGCATGGCGGCAACCCCAGGAAACAAGAGCCCTTTTTGACGCTTCCCTCCTCCTCTCACCTTTTCCCCCAGCTTTCTCCTGGCGAAGAGGAGCTTGGTGCCGGGCTGCACAGGGATTTTAACCCCGAGTGGAAGGTCCAGCAGCCAGCTACATCCTGCTCCAACTTCCTGTCCTCCGGGTCGGAGCTAGAAAGACAAAGACATGCTTGGACACTCAGACACTCCATTCCCCTCTCCAGCCCACCTCCGCTCCCTTTGGCAGCTCCCTCCCCACTTCTGTACCCGATGCTGGGATGTGCAGAGAGGTGCGATTCCCTGCAAGCCTTCTCCAGCACCAGCATGAGGAGAAGTGTCCCTCAGCCTCTGGAGAGCATCTACAGCCCCAGAGCAGCCCTGCATACCCCAGGCTGCTGCACTCAGCCCTCTCTTGATGTAGCAGCGCTCACCTTTCCGCTCTTCCCCGCTCTGCTCAGAAATACATCTGGATTTCGGAATCCAGCACTGCCACAGCGCTCCATGGCTCCTGGTAGGAACTCTCTGAGAGCTGCAACCTTCCGCTACCACCTCTCGCTCCAGCAGCAGCGAACTGAGGCCACCCCAGCCGGAGTTCCAGCCTGCAGCTTTATGTCACGCTCACCCACTGTTGCATCACAATGACGTGCAGTGACACGCGGCAAGCCTGCAGCTGCATGGAGGCCCTTCTGGGTGCACTCGTGGTAAGCTGCTCCAGCTGGCCCTGCTTTGAGCCAAAAAGGCTTGCTGAGTCCTGAGGCCTGCTGTAGGCTTCCTTGGTTTCTATCACAGGTGATGCTGCACGTGGAACAAATACCTTCTCGGGTTGTCCCAGAGCTTGTTTTATAAGTAAATGACACTGAAACAATGTGGGAGAGCTGGCCTGTTTTTCTGTCCTAGAATCTTAGAATGGTTTGTGTTGGAAGGGACCCTTAAGATCACCCCGTTCCAACCTGCTATAGACAGGGACACCTCGCTGTAGACCAGGTTGCTCACAACGCATCCAGCCTGGCCTCGAGTGCTTCCAGGGAGAGGAGGGATGCTGAGAAGGTGGAAATAGTGAACGCCTTTTTTGCTTCTGTCTTTAGTGAAAGGGCTCTCCCTCGGGAATCCCAGGCCCTGGAGGTTAATGAGAGAGTGTGGGGAATGGGAGATTTCCCTTTAGTCAGGGAAGAGGTGGTCCGTGAGTGCCTAGGAAATATTAAGGTCCATAAATCCTTGGGACCTGATGGGGTGCATCCACAGGTGCTGAGAGAGCTTCTGGAGGTCGTTGCTGAGCCGCTCTCTGTAATCTATCAGAGGTCTTGGAGAACTGGGGAGGTGCCTGAAGTCTGGAGGACGGCCAGTGTCACTCCTGTCTTCAAAAAGGGCAAGAAGGAAGACCCGGGTAATTATAGGCCAATCAGCCTCATCTCTGTCCCAGGGAAGGTGATGGAACAGCTTGTGCTGGATGCCATCTCCAGACAACTGGGAGAAAAGGAGGTTATCAGGAGTACTCAGCATGGGTTCTCCAAGGGGAGGTTGTTCTCGACCAACCTGTAGGCCTTTTATGAAGATGTCACTAGCTGGGTGGACGGGGGGAGAGCGGTAGATGTAGTCTACCTTGATTTCTGTAAGGCTTTTGATACTGTCCCCCATGACGTTGTTATAACAAAGCTGAGGAAGTATGGGATAGATGAGCGGAAGGTGAAGTGGGTCGAGAATTGGCTGACTGGCCGAGTGCAGAGGGTTGTCGCTGGTGGTGCGGAATCTGGCTGGAGGCCTGTAACTAGCGGCGTCCCTCAGGGGTCTGTGCTGGGTCCGGTCTTGTTCAACATCTTCATCAGCGACCTTGATGAGGGGATAGTGACCACCCTCAGCAAGTTTGCTGATGCCACGAAGTTGGGAGGATTGGCTGACACGCCTGAAGGCTGTGCTGCCATTCAGAGGGACCTGGACAGGGTGGAGAGCTGGGCAGTAAGAAACCGGATGAGGTTTAACAAAAGCAAGTGTAGAGTCTTGCACCTAGGGAGAAATAATTGCATGCACCGGTACAGGCTGGGGGAAGAGCTGCTGGACAGGAGCTCTGCTGAGTGGGACCTGGGCGTCCTGGTGGACGACAGATTGACCATGAGCCAGCAGTGTGCCCTTGTAGCCAAAAAGGCCAATGGCATCCTGGGGTGTATTAAAAAGAGCGTGGCCAGCAGGTCGAGGGAGGTGATCCTCCCGCTCTGCTCTGCCCCGGTGAGGCCTCCTCTGGAATCCTGTGTCCAGTTCTGGGCTCCCCAGTACAAAAAAGACAGGGATCTCTTGGAAAGAGTCCAGCGGAGGGCCACAAAGATGGTGAAGGGCCTGGAGCATTTCCCCTATGATGAGAGACTAAGCGAACTGGGTCTGTTTAGCCTTGAGAAAAGAAGGCTGAGTGGGGATTTGATCCAGGTTTATAAATACCTGAGGTGTGGGTGCCATAGTGGCGAGGCTGGTCTCTTTTCAGTAATGCGTGGGACAGGACTAGGGGTAATAGGATGAAACTTCAGCATAGGATGTTCCGCAGGAATGTGCTCAAGAACTTCTTTACGGTGAGGGTGACGTAGCACTGGAACAGGCTGCCCAGGGAGGTGGTGGAGTCTCCTTCTGTGGAGATATTCAAGATCCGACTGGACGCCGAGCTGTGCGACGTGGTGTAGGGAGCCTGCTTTGGCAGGAGGGTTGGACTCGATGATCTCTAGAGGTCCCTTCCAACCCCTGCAATTCTGTGATTCTGTGAGGCATCCACAGCCTCACTGGGAAACCTGTTCCAGTGTTTCACCACCCTCACAGTAAAGTTCTTCATGGTATGTATTCTAAATCTGCCCTCTTCCAGTTTAAAACCATTTTCCTTCATCCTGTCACTACATGCATTTATAAAATGTCCCTCCCCAGCTTTCCTATGGACTCCCTTCAGATACTGGGAGGTTGCTATAAGGTCCCCCTGGAGCCTTCTCTTCTCCAGGCTGAAGAGCCCCAGCTCTCTCAGCCTGTCCTTCTAGAGGAGGTGCTCCAGCCCTCTGATCATCTCCATTTCCCTCATCTGGACCTGCTCCAACAGCTCAGTGTCCTTGTGTTGGGGTCCCCAGAACTGGACGCAGTACTCCATGTGGGGTCTTACAAGAGCAGCGCGGAGGGGCAGAATCACCTCCTCGACCCGCTGGTCACGCTTCTCTTGATGAAACCTGGGATATACTTGGCCTTTCAGGCTACAAGCGTACACTGCCACCTCGTGCTGAATCATCTGAGACCCCCAAATCCTTCTCCTCGGTGCTGCTCTCAAGCCATTCTCCACCCAACCTTTATCTGTGCTTGAGATTTCCCCAACTCAGGGCACTTGTCCTTGTTGAACTTCATGAAGTTGACATGGGCCACCAAGTTTGTCACGTCTGACTTGCCCATGGTGAAACCATTTTGATTACCACCAATCACCTTGTCTTTATTTTTCCGTGTGGTGCAGTAGGGCCTTCAGTTGGATCTACCCCGCGATCTTACCAAGCACAGAGGTGAGACTGACTGGCCTGTAGTTCCCTGGATCTTCTTTTTTCCCGTTCTGGAATAGGGGGGTTATGTTTCCCCTTTTCTGATCAGTGGGAACTTCACCAGACTGCCATGACCTTTCAAATACGATGCACAGCAGCTTGGCAAGTTCATCCACCAGTTCCCTCAGAAGCTGCGGATGGATCCCTTGGACTTGTGCAGCTTCAGATTCTTTCGATGGTCTAGAACCTCATCTTCACTTACAGCACTTACAGATCCACCTTCTCCAAGTTTTACTGTTGCTTTCTGCAGTTTGGGCTCTGTGCCTAGAGCACTTGCCAGTGAGGCCTGAAGCAAAGAAGTCATTGAGCACCTCAGCTCTCTCTGTATTCCTCATGAGCAGGCCTCTAGTTGCCTTCCAGAGAGGGCCCACATCCTCGCTTACCTTCTTTTTAATCACTGATATACCTGTTCCCCTTTCTGTCCCCAGCTAGATTTAGTTCTGCCTGAGTTTTAGCTTTCCTAACCTGATCTTTGAGGTTCCCATACTGCTTGGAAGAGGAAGTTATCATCAGCACATTCCAGAAACCTCTTTGATTTCTGGTGCGATGCTGTGTTGTCCCTCCCACAGATATCAGGGTGGTTGAAGTCCCCTATGAGGACCAAGTTTTCTGAATGTGAATCTCCTCCTGTCTATTTACAGAGGACCTCATCCTCAGTGTCCTTCTTGTAGTGAGGAGCCCAAAACTGAACACAGTACTTGAGATGCGGCTTCACCAGAGCTGAGTACAGAGGGATGATCACCTCTCTGCTCCTGCTGGCCACACTGTTTCTTATACAGGCCAGGATGCCGTTGGCCTTCTTGGCCACCTGGGCACACTGTGGGCTCATGTTGAGCCGAGCATCGACCAACAGCCCCAGGTCCCTTTCCTCTTCACAGTCATCCAGCCATTCTGTCCCAAGCCTGTAACACTGCATGTACCCCCAGCAGAGAACAACTACATCCCCCAGAGGATTGCTTGCTGCTCTGTCACCCTTTCTGTTCAGAGCAAAAGATAAAAGCCATTCGTAAATCACTTGACCTCCCCTTTCCTTTTTGATCCCAGCTCTGACCTCGGCTTTAGAATAAGGACTTCAGTTTGCAGACACACTTTCTAATTTTATTTTTTTTATTGGTTTTAATTCTAATCATGATAGTAATTATGATACATTGTACTGTAGTGTGTTATCTTGCAATTTGGTATCATCTTTGGTCAATTAATTAAACAAATTAAAACGAATTAAAGAAATTAAAATTAATTAAACCAATTAGAACTAATTTGTTGCCACTGGTTTGGTTTTTGGCCCATCTCTCTACTTGTTTTCCCTTTTTTTCCCTTTTCCCTTCCCTGGGTCCTGGATCTGCAGGTCCCCCCACCCCGCTAGGCGTGGAACCGGGCCGAACCAGGCCAGAAACTGTTGACAAATGCTGCTACTCAGATAACTCAGCAGCGCTTGGCTTAGGTGCAATGTGTTGGATTTAAATGAATTCTACTTCCAGGTTGTCTTCACTTCAATCTCTATAGCTTCCCAAGCCAGGGATGGAATTGCCTGCAAGGTATTAGTTGGTATTAGATCATCAACAATTAAATACTCTACTTTTTGGGGGATCCTGGATTCATTTTCTGTGTCCTCATCGGAATCCCTCTTATATGAGCAGACAGGAGGATCCGGTGCCTTCCCCTTCCCCTTTACTTCTCTCAGCCGAGTCCCAGTCTCCTTTGGAAGACTCCCTGCTTGTTTTTTAGACATCTCTCTGAATTTGCAATGTCCAGGGAGCTGTGGTTTTGTTGCTGAGGCAGAAGCTGTCTGGATGCTTCTGGGGACTCTTGAGATAGTTGCTGGGGCAGAAGCAGTATGGATGCTTCTGGGGAGTTTGGAGTTAGTTGTTGGGGCAGAAGCAGTAGGGATGCTTCTGGGGACTCCGGACTTTGTTGTTGAAACAGAAGCAGTATGGATGCTTCTGGGGACTCCGGACTTTGTTGTTGGGGCAGAAGCAGTAGGGATGCTTCTGGGGACTCTTGAGTTAGTTGTTGGGGCAGAAGCAGTAGGGATGCTTCTGGGGACTCCGGAGTTTTTTGTTGGTGAGGCAGAAGCAGTAGGGATGCTTCTGGGGACTCCGGACTTTGTTGTTGAAACAGAAGCAGTCTGGATGCTTCTGGGGACTCCAGACTTTGTTGTTGGGGCAGAAGCAGTAGGGATGCTTCTGGGTACTCCGGACTTTGTTGTTGAAACCGAAGCAGTAGGGGTGCTTCTGGGGACTCCGGAGTTTTTTGTTGGTGAGGCAGAAGCAGTCTGGATGCTTCTGGGGACTCCAGAGTTTGTTGTTGATGCAGAAGCAGTACGGATGCTTCTGGGGACTCCGGACTTTGTTGTTAAATCAGAAGCAGTCTGGATGCTTCTGGGGACTCTGGAGTTACTGGTTGAGGCAGAAACTGAACGGATGCTTCTAGGGAGTTTGGAGCCTTCCCTGCCCAACTCAGGTTTGGGTGACTTTTCAGGCAGCTTCATTGCACGCCCTGTGCTCCATGAGTCTCTTTGAAGGCCATGCTCCATCAAAGCCACATTCCTTCTGCGTTGTCCAGACAGATTATGGCATGAAGGAGAGGGGCCAGCTGGTTTATGAAGCTTTGTGGGTCTGATTTTCGAACCCGCATTGTAATCCACAGAACCCGGCCGGAACTCGTCCCTGGCCATCTGTAGTCTGTGGATCGATTTCTTCAAATTGGAAATCTCCCGAAGAAGCTCATCCTGGAAGGGAACAGAGGGTTTATGCTTGGTCTTGTCTTAGAGAGTGCTTCCCACCCTAAGTACTGCTGCTTTACGCAGAAGAGGGCAAGCACACTGCTTCAGCCTTGCAATGAGGGCAGAAGAGAACGGCTGCCACAGTGCTCTGTTTGTAAGCAAGCGACTTTCCAGGCTGCCTTCACACCAGCACGCTGTGCTAGCTCAGCTCTGAGCTGAGCTGTCCTTTCCTTGCCTCAATGCCTAGACCACCAGCCCGTCCCTCACCTTTTCTGCTTTCCCCATCTCCCTCAGATCCATCAAGTAAAGCCCGTGCCCTCAGTGCCATGCTGCTGACACGTGCCTACCAATACTGGGCTTTGCCTACCTCTTCTCGCCTCTTTGCTTGCTTTTTCTCCAGCTTCAGCCTGGTCAGGTACTGCCTGTACTCGTTGAACTCCTTCAGAGTGCAGACAACCTACAGAAGAGACAATGACAGATGGCTGTAGTGTCAGGCCCCTGCCTGGCAGACTGGAAAGCCCTCCTGACGAGACCCGTGTTGGTCAGCCCAACAGCCAAACTTACGTCGCCATCCTCGGTGACCAAGCCCCGTTTCTTCAGGTTCCGCAGGTTGTTTTTGCGGTTGTGGAACTCCCGCAGATGCGGGTCATGCAGGCTGTTGTACTCTGTGCACAGATTGCGACTGTACGGATCTCTCAGGTCAAACTGAGGAGAAGGCTGGTGGAGCTGGAAGAGATGTGTTGTAGAGTGTGAATGGGGAAGGAGAGAGCAGCAAAGAGACAGAGACACTTCCAAGCTGCTCACACCCACAGGCTGGCCTCTTGCCTCTTTCCCAAACAGTCATGTCTGGGTTTTCCTAAGTCCTCCAAGAGGGAGAGCAGAGGGTTGCGCCCTCCTCCAGGAACGGCCTGGTCTCCACATTTCTAGCTGTGCCAGATGAGTGCCTGGCCCCAGCATCCCAACACATGGCCAGCAGCTGCCTGCTTGCCTGGTGCCAGATAAGGTGAGGGAACTGCTGCTGATAAGCTCATCCGGTGTGAAAATCCCAGTTTTCAGACCCTCTCCTGACTGGTGGGCACTGCTATTGACCAGCCCTTGGTGGTCTCCCTGCTGTGGAGCCAGAAGCATCCCCTCATTCCCGTATGCAGTTGGGGCAAAGGGCCATAGGTCCCACAGTAGAGCCGGTGGCCACAAGGCCTCCTTGGCATGGCGGCAACCCCAGGAAACAAGAGCCCTTTTTGACGCTTCCCTCCTCCTCTCACCTTTTCCCCCAGCTTTCTCCTGGCGAAGAGGAGCTTGGTGCCGGGCTGCACAGGGATTTTAACCCCGAGTGGAAGGTCCAGCAGCCAGCTACATCCTGCTCCAACTTCCTGTCCTCCGGGTCGGAGCTAGAAAGACAAAGACACGCTTGGACACTCAGACACTCCATTCCCCTCTCCAGCCCACCTCCGCTCCCTTTGGCAGCTCCCTCCCCACTTCTGTAACCGATGCTGGGATGTGCAGAGAGGTGCGATTCCCTGCAAGCCTTCTCCAGCACCAGCATGAGGAGAAGTGTCCCTCAGCCTCTGGAGAGCATCTACAGCCCCAGAGCAGCCCTGCATCCCAGGCTGCTGCACTCAGCCCTCTCTTGATGTAGCAGCGCTCACCTTTCCGCTCTTCCCCGCTCTGCTCAGAAATTCATCTGGATTTCGGAATCCAGCACTGCCACAGCGCTCCATGGCTCCTGGTAGGAACTCTCTGAGAGCTGCAACCTTCCGCTACCACCTCTCGCTCCAGCAGCAGCGAACTGAGGCCACCCCAGCCGGAGTTCCAGCCTGCAGCTTTACGTCACGCTCACCCACTGTTGCATCACAATGACGTGCAATGACACGCGGCAAGCCTGCAGCTGCATGGAGGCCCTTCTGGGTGCACTCGTGGTAAGCTGCTCCAGCTGGCCCTGCTTTGAGCCAAAAAGGCTTGCTGAGTCCTGAGGCCTGCTGTAGGCTTCCTTGGTTTCTATCACAGGTGATGCTGCACGTGGAACAAATACCTTCTCGGGTTGTCCCAGAGCTTGTTTTATAAGTAAATGACACTGAAACAATGTGGGAGAGCTGGCCTGTTTTTCTGTCCTAGAATCTTAGAATGGTTTGTGTTGGAAGGGACCCTTAAGATCACCCCGTTCCAACCTGCTATAGACAGGGACACCTCGCTGTAGACCAGGTTGCTCACAACGCATCCAGCCTGGCCTCGAGTGCTTCCAGGGAGAGGAGGGATGCTGAGAAGGTGGAAATAGTGAACGCCTTTTTTGCTTCTGTCTTTAGTGAAAGGGCTCTCCCTCGGGAATCCCAGGCCCTGGAGGTTAATGAGAGAGTGTGGGGAATGGGAGATTTCCCTTTAGTCAGGGAAGAGGTGGTCCGTGAGTGCCTAGGAAATATTAAGGTCCATAAATCCTTGGGACCTGATGGGGTGCATCCACAGGTGCTGAGAGAGCTTCTGGAGGTCGTTGCTGAGCCGCTCTCTGTAATCTATCAGAGGTCTTGGAGAACTGGGGAGGTGCCTGAAGTCTGGAGGACGGCCAGTGTCACTCCTGTCTTCAAAAAGGGCAAGAAGGAAGACCCGGGTAATTATAGGCCAATCAGCCTCATCTCTGTCCCAGGGAAGGTGATGGAACAGCTTGTGCTGGATGCCATCTCCAGACAACTGGGAGAAAAGGAGGTTATCAGGAGTACTCAGCATGGGTTCACCAAGGGGAGGTTGTTCTCGACCAACCCGGTGGCCTTTTATGAAGATGTCACTAGCTGGGTGGACGGGGGGAGAGCGGTAGATGTAGTCTACCTTGATTTCTGTAAGGCTTTTGATGCTGTCCCCCATGACGTTGTTATAACAAAGCTGAGGAAGTATGGGATAGATGAGCGGAAGGTGAAGTGGGTCGAGAATTGGCTGACTGGCCGAGTGCAGAGGGTTGTCGTTGGTGGTGCGGAATCTGGCTGGAGGCCTGTAACTAGCGGCGTCCCTCAGGGGTCTGTGCTGGGTCCGGTCTTGTTCAACATCTTCATCAGTGACCTTGATGAGGGGATAGTGACCACCCTCAGCAAGTTTGTGATGACACAAAGTTGGGAGGACTGGCTTACACGCCTGAAGGCTGTGCTGCCATTCAGAGGGACCTGGACAGGGTGGAGAGCTGGGCAGTAAGAAACCGGATGAGGTTTAACAAAAGCAAGTGTAGAGTCTTGCACCTAGGGAGAAATAATTGCATGCACCGGTACAGGCTGGGGGAAGAGCTGCTGGACAGGAGCTCTGCTGAGTGGGACCTGGGCGTCCTGGTGGACGACAGATTGACCATGAGCCAGCAGTGTGCCCTTGTAGCCAAAAAGGCCAATGGCATCCTGGGGTGTATTAAAAAGAGCGTGGCCAGCAGGTCGAGGGAGGTGATCCTCCCGCTCTGCTCTGCCCCGGTGAGGCCTCCTCTGGAATCCTGTGTCCAGTTCTGGGCTCCCCAGTACAAAAAAGACAGGGATCTCTTGGAAAGAGTCCAGCGGAGGGCCACAAAGATGGTGAAGGGCCTGGAGCATTTCCCCTATGATGAGAGACTAAGCGAACTGGGTCTGTTTAGCCTTGAGAAAAGAAGGCTGAGTGGGGATTTGATCCAGGTTTATAAATACCTGAGGTGTGGGTGCCATAGTGGCGAGGCTGGTCTCTTTTCAGTAATGCGTGGGACAGGACTAGGGGTAATAGGATGAAACTTCAGCATAGGATGTTCCGCAGGAATGTGCTCAAGAACTTCTTTACGGTGAGGGTGACGTAGCACTGGAACAGGCTGCCCAGGGAGGTGGTGGAATCTCCTTCTCTGGAGATATTCAAGATCCGACTGGACGCTGAGCTGTGCGACGTGGTGTAGGGAGCCTGCTTTGGCAGGAGGGTTGGACTCGATGATCTCTAGAGGTCCCTTCCAACCCCTGCAATTCTGTGATTCTGTGAGGCATCCACAGCCTCACTGGGAAACCTGTTCCAGTGTTTCACCACCCTCACAGTAAAGTTCTTCATGGTATGTATTCTAAATCTGCCCTCTTCCAGTTTAAAACCATTTTCCTTCATCCTGTCACTACATGCATTTATAAAATGTCCCTCCCCAGCTTTCCTATGGACTCCCTTCAGATACTGGGAGGTTGCTATAAGGTCCCCCTGGAGCCTTCTCTTCTCCAGGCTGAAGAGCCCCAGCTCTCTCAGCCTGTCCTTCTAGAGGAGGTGCTCCAGCCCTCTGATCATCTCCATTTCCCTCATCTGGACCTGCTCCAACAGCTCAGTGTCCTTGTGTTGGGGTCCCCAGAACTGGACGCAGTACTCCATGTGGGGTCTTACAAGAGCAGCGCGGAGGGGCAGAATCACCTCCTCGACCCGCTGGTCACGCTTCTCTTGATGAAACCTGGGATATACTTGGCCTTTCAGGCTACAAGCGTACACTGCCACCTCGTGCTGAATCATCTGAGACCCCCAAATCCTTCTCCTCGGTGCTGCTCTCAAGCCATTCTCCACCCAACCTTTATCTGTGCTTGAGATTTCCCCAACTCAGGGCACTTGTCCTTGTTGAACTTCATGAAGTTGACATGGGCCACCAAGTTTGTCACGTCTGACTTGCCCATGGTGAAACCATTTTGATTACCACCAATCACCTTGTCTTTATTTTTCCGTGTGGTGCAGTAGGGCCTTCAGTTGGATCTACCCCGCGATCTTACCAAGCACAGAGGTGAGACTGACTGGCCCGTAGTTCCCTGGATCTTCTTTTTTCCCGTTCTGGAATAGGGGGGTTATGTTTCCCCTTTTCTGATCAGTGGGAACTTCACCAGACTGCCATGACCTTTCAAATACGATGCACAGCAGCTTGGCAAGTTCATCCACCAGTTCCCTCAGAAGCTGCGGATGGATCCCTTGGACTTGTGCAGCTTCAGATTCTTTCGATGGTCTAGAACCTCATCTTCACTTACAGCACTTACAGATCCACCTTCTCCAAGTTTTACTGTTGCTTTCTGCAGTTTGGGCTCTGTGCCTAGGGCACTTGCCAGTGAGGCCTGAAGCAAAGAAGTCATTGAGCACCTCAGCTCTCTCTGTATTCCTCATGAGCAGGCCTCTAGTTGCCTTCCAGAGAGGGCCCACATCCTCGCTTACCTTCTTTTTAATCACTGATATACCTGTTCCCCTTTCTGTCCCCAGCTAGATTTAGTTCTGCCTGAGTTTTAGCTTTCCTAACCTGATCTTTGAGGTTCCCATACTGCTTGGAAGAGGAAGTTATCATCAGCACATTCCAGAAACCTCTTTGATTTCTGGTGCGATTCTGTGTTGTCCCTCCCACAGATATCAGGGTGGTTGAAGTCCCCTATGAGGACCAAGTTTTCTGAATGTGAATCTCCTCCTGTCTATTTACAGAGGACCTCATCCTCAGTGTCCTTCTTGTAGTGAGGAGCCCAAAACTGAACACAGTACTTGAGATGCGGCTTCACCAGAGCTGAGTACAGAGGGATGATCACCTCTCTGCTCCTGCTGGCCACACTGTTTCTTATACAGGCCAGGATGCCGTTGGCCTTCTTGGCCACCTGGGCACACTGTGGGCTCATGTTGAGCCGAGCATCGACCAACACCCCCAGGTCCCTTTCCTCTTCACAGTCATCCAGCCATTCTGTCCCAAGCCTGTAACACTGCATGTACCCCCAGCAGAGAACAACTACATCCCCCAGAGGATTGCTTGCTGCTCTGTCACCCTTTCTGTTCAGAGCAAAAGATAAAAGCCATTCGTAAATCACTTGACCTCCCCTTTCCTTTTTGATCCCAGCTCTGACCTCGGCTTTAGAATAAGGACTTCAGTTTTCAGACACACTTTCTAATTTTATTTTTTTTATTGGTTTTAATTCTAATCATGATAGTAATTATGATACATTGTACTGTAGTGTGTTATCTTGCAATTTGGTATCATCTTTGGTCAATTAATTAAACAAATTAAAACGAATTAAAGAAATTAAAATTAATTAAACCAATTAGAACTAATTTGTTGCCACTGGTTTGGTTTTTGGCCCATCTCTCTACTTGTTTTCCCTTTTTTTCCCTTTTCCCTTCCCTGGGTCCTGGATCTGCAGGTCCCCCCACCCCGCTAGGCGTGGAACCGGGCCGAACCAGGCCAGAAACTGTTGACAAATGCTGCTACTCAGATAACTCAGCAGCGCTTGGCTTAGGTGCAATGTGTTGGATTTAAATGAATTCTACTTCCAGGTTGTCTTCACTTCAATCTCTATAGCTTCCCAAGCCAGGGATGGAATTGCCTGCAAGGTATTAGTTGGTATTAGATCATCAACAATTAAATACTCTACTTTTTGGGGGATCCTGGATTCATTTTCTGTGTCCTCATCGGAATCCCTCTTATATGAGCAGACAGGAGGATCCGGTGCCTTCCCCTTCCCCTTTACTTCTCTCAGCCGAGTCCCAGTCTCCTTTGGAAGACTCCCTGCTTGTTTTTTAGACATCTCTCTGAATTTGCAATGTCCAGGGAGCTGTGGTTTTGTTGCTGAGGCAGAAGCTGTCTGGATGCTTCTGGGGACTCTTGAGATAGTTGTTGGGGCAGAAGCAGTATGGATGCTTCTGGGGAGTTTGGAGTTAGTTGTTGGGGCAGAAGCAGTAGGGATGCTTCTGGGGACTCCGGACTTTGTTGTTGAAACAGAAGCAGTATGGATGCTTCTGGGGACTCCGGACTTTGTTGTTGGGGCAGAAGCAGTAGGGATGCTTCTGGGGACTCTTGAGTTAGTTGTTGGGGCAGAAGCAGTAGGGATGCTTCTGGGGACTCCGGACTTTGTTGTTGAAACCGAAGCAGTCTGGATGCTTCTGGGGACTCCAGACTTTGTTGTTGGGGCAGAAGCAGTAGGGGTGCTTCTGGGGACTCCAGAGTTTTTTGTTGGTGAGGCAGAAGCAGTCTGGATGCTTCTGGTGACTCCGGAGTTTGTTGTTGATGCAGAAGCAGTACGGATGCTTCTGGGGACTCCGGACTTTGTTGTTAAATCAGAAGCAGTACGGATGCTTCTGGGGACTCCGGACTTTGTTGTTAAATCAGAAGCAGTCTGGATGCTTCTGGGGACTCTGGAGTTACTGGTTGAGGCAGAAACTGAACGGATGCTTCTAGGGAGTTTGGAGCCTTCCCTGCCCAACTCAGGTTTGGGTGACTTCTCAGGCAGCTTCATTGCACGCCCTGTGCTCCATGAGTCTCTTTGAAGGCCATGCTCCATCAAAGCCACATTCCTTCTGCGTTGTCCAGACAGATTATGGCATGAAGGAGAGGGGCCAGCTGGTTTATGAAGCTTTGTGGGTCTGATTTTCGAACCCGCATTGTAATCCACAGAACCCGGCCGGAACTCGTCCCTGGCCATCTGTAGTCTGTGGATCGATTTCTTCAAATTGGAAATCTCCCGAAGAAGCTCATCCTGGAAGGGAACAGAGGGTTTATGCTTGGTCTTGTCTTAGAGAGTGCTTCCCACCCTAAGTACTGTTGCTTTACGCAGAAGAGGGAGAGCACACTGCTTCAGCCTTGCAATGAGGGCAGAAGAGAACGGCTGCCACAGTGCTCTGTTTGTAAGCAAGCGACTTTCCAGGCTGCCTTCACACCAGCACGCTGTGCTAGCTCAGCTCTGAGCTGAGCTGTCCTTTCCTTGCCTCAATGCCTAGACCACCAGCCCGTCCCTCACCTTTTCTGCTTTCCCCATCTCCCTCAGATCCATCAAGTAAAGCCCGTGCCCTCAGTGCCATGCTGCTGACACGTGCCTACCAATACTGGGCTTTGCCTACCTCTTCTCGCCTCTTTGCTTGCTTTTTCTCCAGCTTCAGCCTGGTCAGGTACTGCCTGTACTCGTTGAACTCCTTCAGAGTGCAGACAACCTACAGAAGAGACAATGACAGATGGCTGTAGTGTCAGGCCCCTGCCTGGCAGACTGGAAAGCCCTCCTGACGAGACCCGTGTTGGTCAGCCCAACAGCCAAACTTACGTCGCCATCCTCGGTGACCAAGCCCCGTTTCTTCAGGTTCCGCAGGTTGTTTTTGCGGTTGTGGAACTCCCGCAGATGCGGGTCATGCAGGCTGTTGTACTCTGTGCACAGATTGCGACTGTACGGATCTCTCAGGTCAAACTGAGGAGAAGGCTGGTGGAGCTGGAAGAGATGTGTTGTAGAGTGTGAATGGGGAAGGAGAGAGCAGCAAAGAGACAGAGACACTTCCAAGCTGCTCACACCCACAGGCTGGCCTCTTGCCTCTTTCCCAAACAGTCATGTCTGGGTTTTCCTAAGTCCTCCAAGAGGGAGAGCAGAGGGTTGCGCCCTCCTCCAGGAACGGCCTGGTCTCCACATTTCTAGCTGTGCCAGATGAGTGCCTGGCCCCAGCATCCCAACACATGGCCAGCAGCTGCCTGCTTGCCTGGTGCCAGATAAGGTGAGGGAACTGCTGCTGATAAGCTCATCCGGTGTGAAAATCCCAGTTTTCAGACCCTCTCCTGACTGGTGGGCACTGCTATTGACCAGCCCTTGGTGGTCTCCCTGCTGTGGAGCCAGAAGCATCCCCTCATTCCCGTATGCAGTTGGGGCAAAGGGCCATAGGTCCCACAGTAGAGCCGGTGGCCACAAGGCCTCCTTGGCATGGCGGCAACCCCAGGAATCAAGAGCCCTTTTTGACGCTTCCCTCCTCCTCTCACCTTTTCCCCCAGCTTTCTCCTGGCGAAGAGGAGCTTGGTGCCGGGCTGCACAGGGATTTTAACCCCGAGTGGAAGGTCCAGCAGCCAGCTACATCCTGCTCCAACTTCCTGTCCTCCGGGTCGGAGCTAGAAAGACAAAGACATGCTTGGACACTCAGACACTCCATTCCCCTCTCCAGCCCACCTCCGCTCCCTTTGGCAGCTCCCTCCCCACTTCTGTACCCGATGCTGGGATGTGCAGAGAGGTGCGATTCCCTGCAAGCCTTCTCCAGCACCAGCATGAGGAGAAGTGTCCCTCAGCCTCTGGAGAGCATCTACAGCCCCAGAGCAGCCCTGCATACCCCAGGCTGCTGCACTCAGCCCTCTCTTGATGTAGCAGCGCTCACCTTTCCGCTCTTCCCCGCTCTGCTCAGAAATACATCTGGATTTCGGAATCCAGCACTGCCACAGCGCTCCATGGCTCCTGGTAGGAACTCTCTGAGAGCTGCAACCTTCCGCTACCACCTCTCGCTCCAGCAGCAGCGAACTGAGGCCACCCCAGCCGGAGTTCCAGCCTGCAGCTTTATGTCACGCTCACCCACTGTTGCATCACAATGACGTGCAGTGACACGCGGCAAGCCTGCAGCTGCATGGAGGCCCTTCTGGGTGCACTTGTGGTAAGCTGCTCCAGCTGGCCCTGCTTTGAGCCAAAAAGGCTTGCTGAGTCCTGAGGCCTGCTGTAGGCTTCCTTGGTTTCTATCACAGGTGATGCTGCACGTGGAACAAATACCTTCTCGGGTTGTCCCAGAGCTTGTTTTATAAGTAAATGACACTGAAACAATGTGGGAGAGCTGGCCTGTTTTTCTGTCCTAGAATCTTAGAATGGTTTGTGTTGGAAGGGACCCTTAAGATCACCCCGTTCCAACCTGCTATAGACAGGGACACCTCGCTGTAGACCAGGTTGCTCACAACGCATCCAGCCTGGCCTCGAGTGCTTCCAGGGAGAGGAGGGATGCTGAGAAGGTGGAAATAGTGAACGCCTTTTTTGCTTCTGTCTTTAGTGAAAGGGCTCTCCCTCGGGAATCCCAGGCCCTGGAGGTTAATGAGAGAGTGTGGGGAATGGGAGATTTCCCTTTAGTCAGGGAAGAGGTGGTCCGTGAGTGCCTAGGAAATATTAAGGTCCATAAATCCTTGGGACCTGATGGGGTGCATCCACAGGTGCTGAGAGAGCTTCTGGAGGTCGTTGCTGAGCCGCTCTCTGTAATCTATCAGAGGTCTTGGAGAACTGGGGAGGTGCCTGAAGTCTGGAGGACGGCCAGTGTCACTCCTGTCTTCAAAAAGGGCAAGAAGGAAGACCCGGGTAATTATAGGCCAATCAGCCTCATCTCTGTCCCAGGGAAGGTGATGGAACAGCTTGTTCTGGATGCCATCTCCAGACAACTGGGAGAAAAGGAGGTTATCAGGAGTACTCAGCATGGGTTCACCAAGGGGAGGTTGTTCTCGACCAACCTGTAGGCCTTTTATGAAGATGTCACTAGCTGGGTGGACGGGGGGAGAGCGGTAGATGTAGTCTACCTTGATTTCTGTAAGGCTTTTGATACTGTCCCCCATGACGTTGTTATAACAAAGCTGAGGAAGTATGGGATAGATGAGCGGAAGGTGAAGTGGGTCGAGAATTGGCTGACTGGCCGAGTGCAGAGGGTTGTCGTTGGTGGTGCGGAATCTGGCTGGAGGCCTGTAACTAGCGGCGTCCCCCAGGGGTCTGTGCTGGGTCCGGTCTTGTTCAACATCTTCATCAGCGACCTTGATGAGGGGATAGTGACCACCCTCAGCAAGTTTGTGATGACACAAAGTTGGGAGGACTGGCTTACACGCCTGAAGGCTGTGCTGCCATTCAGAGGGACCTGGACAGGGTGGAGAGCTGGGCAGTAAGAAACCAGATGAGGTTTAACAAAAGCAAGTGTAGAGTCTTGCACCTAGGGAGAAATAATTGCATGCACCGGTACAGGCTGGGGGAAGAGCTGCTGGACAGGAGCTCTGCTGAGTGGGACCTGGGCGTCCTGGTGGACGACAGATTGACCATGAGCCAGCAGTGTGCCCTTGTAGCCAAAAAGGCCAATGGCATCCTGGGGTGTATTAAAAAGAGCGTGGCCAGCAGGTCGAGGGAGGTGATCCTCCCGCTCTGCTCTGCCCCGGTGAGGCCTCCTCTGGAATCCTGTGTCCAGTTCTGGGCTCCCCAGTACAAAAAAGACAGGGATCTCTTGGAAAGAGTCCAGCGGAGGGCCACAAAGATGGTGAAGGGCCTGGAGCATTTCCCCTATGATGAGAGACTAAGCGAACTGGGTCTGTTTAGCCTTGAGAAAAGAAGGCTGAGTGGGGATTTGATCCAGGTTTATAAATACCTGAGGTGTGGGTGCCATAGTGGCGAGGCTGGTCTCTTTTCAGTAATGCGTGGGACAGGACTAGGGGTAATAGGATGAAACTTCAGCATAGGATGTTCCGCAGGAATGTGCTCAAGAACTTCTTTACGGTGAGGGTGACGTAGCACTGGAACAGGCTGCCCAGGGAGGTGGTGGAGTCTCCTTCTGTGGAGATATTCAAGATCCGACTGGACGCCGAGCTGTGCGACGTGGTGTAGGGAGCCTGCTTTGGCAGGAGGGTTGGACTCGATGATCTCTAGAGGTCCCTTCCAACCCCTGCAATTCTGTGATTCTGTGAGGCATCCACAGCCTCACTGGGAAACCTGTTCCAGTGTTTCACCACCCTCACAGTAAAGTTCTTCATGGTATGTATTCTAAATCTCCCCTCTTCCAGTTTAAAACCATTTTCCTTCATCCTGTCACTACATGCATTTATAAAATGTCCCTCCCCAGCTTTCCTATGGACTCCCTTCAGATACTGGGAGGTTGCTATAAGGTCCCCCTGGAGCCTTCTCTTCTCCAGGCTGAAGAGCCCCAGCTCTCTCAGCCTGTCCTTCTAGAGGAGGTGCTCCAGCCCTCTGATCATCTCCATTTCCCTCATCTGGACCTGCTCCAACAGCTCAGTGTCCTTGTGTTGGGGTCCCCAGAACTGGACACAGTACTCCATGTGGGGTCTTACAAGAGCAGCGCGGAGGGGCAGAATCACCTCCTCGACCCGCTGGTCACGCTTCTCTTGATGAAACCTGGGATATACTTGGCCTTTCAGGCTACAAGCGTACACTGCCACCTCGTGCTGAATCATCTGAGACCCCCAAATCCTTCTCCTCGGTGCTGCTCTCAAGCCATTCTCCACCCAACCTTTATCTGTGCTTGAGATTTCCCCAACTCAGGGCACTTGTCCTTGTTGAACTTCATGAAGTTGACATGGGCCACCAAGTTTGTCACGTCTGACTTGCCCATGGTGAAACCATTTTGATTACCACCAATCACCTTGTCTTTATTTTTCCGTGTGGTGCAGTAGGGCCTTCAGTTGGATCTACCCCGCGATCTTACCAAGCACAGAGGTGAGACTGACTGGCCCGTAGTTCCCTGGATCTTCTTTTTTCCCGTTCTGGAATAGGGGGGTTATGTTTCCCCTTTTCTGATCAGTGGGAACTTCACCAGACTGCCATGACCTTTCAAATACGATGCACAGCAGCTTGGCAAGTTCATCCACCAGTTCCCTCAGAAGCTGCGGATGGATCCCTTGGACTTGTGCAGCTTCAGATTCTTTCGATGGTCTAGAACCTCATCTTCACTTACAGCACTTACAGATCCACCTTCTCCAAGTTTTACTGTTGCTTTCTGCAGTTTGGGCTCTGTGCCTAGAGCACTTGCCAGTGAGGCCTGAAGCAAAGAAGTCATTGAGCACCTCAGCTCTCTCTGTATTCCTCATGACCAGGCCTCTAGTTGCCTTCCAGAGAGGGCCCACATCCTCGCTTACCTTCTTTTTAATCACTGATATACCTGTTCCCCTTTCTGTCCCCAGCTAGATTTAGTTCTGCCTGGGTTTTAGCTTTCCTAACCTGATCTTTGAGGTTCCCATACTACTTGGAAGAGGAAGTTATCATAAGCACATTCCAGAAACCTCTTTGATTTCTGGTGCGATGCTGTGTTGTCCCTCCCACAGATATCAGGGTGGTTGAAGTCCCCTATGAGGACCAAGTTTTCTGAATGTGAATCTCCTCCTGTCTATTTACAGAGGACCTCATCCTCAGTGTCCTTCTTGTAGTGAGGAGCCCAAAACTGAACACAGTACTTGAGATGCGGCTTCACCAGAGCTGAGTACAGAGGGATGATCACCTCTCTGCTCCTGCTGGCCACACTGTTTCTTATACAGGCCAGGATGCCGTTGGCCTTCTTGGCCACCTGGGCACACTGTGGGCTCATGTTGAGCCGAGCATCGACCAACACCCCCAGGTCCCTTTCCTCTTCACAGTCATCCAGCCATTCTGTCCCAAGCCTGTAACACTGCATGTACCCCCAGCAGAGAACAACTACATCCCCCAGAGGATTGCTTGCTGCTCTGTCACCCTTTCTGTTCAGAGCAAAAGATAAAAGCCATTCGTAAATCACTTGACCTCCCCTTTCCTTTTTGATCCCAGCTCTGACCTCGGCTTTAGAATAAGGACTTCAGTTTTCAGACACACTTTCTAATTTTATTTTTTTTATTGGTTTTAATTCTAATCATGATAGTAATTATGATACATTGTACTGTAGTGTGTTATCTTGCAATTTGGTATCATCTTTGGTCAATTAATTAAACAAATTAAAACGAATTAAAGAAATTAAAATTAATTAAACCAATTAGAACTAATTTGTTGCCACTGGTTTGGTTTTTGGCCCATCTCTCTACTTGTTTTCCCTTTTTTTCCCTTTTCCCTTCCCTGGGTCCTGGATCTGCAGGTCCCCCCACCCCGCTAGGCGTGGAACCGGGCCGAACCAGGCCAGAAACTGTTGACAAATGCTGCTACTCAGATAACTCAGCAGCGCTTGGCTTAGGTGCAATGTGTTGGATTTAAATGAATTCTACTTCCAGGTTGTCTTCACTTCAATCTCTATAGCTTCCCAAGCCAGGGATGGAATTGCCTGCAAGGTATTAGTTGGTATTAGATCATCAACAATTAAATACTCTACTTTTTGGGGGATCCTGGATTCATTTTCTGTGTCCTCATCGGAATCCCTCTTATATGAGCAGACAGGAGGATCCGGTGCCTTCCCCTTCCCCTTTACTTCTCTCAGCCGAGTCCCAGTCTCCTTTGGAAGACTCCCTGCTTGTTTTTTAGACATCTCTCTGAATTTGCAATGTCCAGGGAGCTGTGGTTTTGTTGCTGAGGCAGAAGCTGTCTGGATGCTTCTGGGGACTCTTGAGATAGTTGTTGGGGCAGAAGCAGTATGGATGCTTCTGGGGAGTTTGGAGTTAGTTGTTGGGGCAGAAGCAGTAGGGATGCTTCTGGGGACTCCGGACTTTGTTGTTGAAACAGAAGCAGTATGGATGCTTCTGGGGACTCCGGACTTTGTTGTTGGGGCAGAAGCAGTAGGGATGCTTCTGGGGACTCCGGAGTTTTTTGTTGGTGAGGCAGAAGCAGAAGGGATGCTTCTGGGGACTCCGGACTTTGTTGTTGAAACAGAAGCAGTAGGGATGCTTCTGGGTACTCCGGACTTTGTTGTTGAAACCGAAGCAGTAGGGGTGCTTCTGGGGACTCCGGAGTTTTTTGTTGGTGAGGCAGAAGCAGTCTGGATGCTTCTGGTGACTCCAGAGTTTGTTGTTGATGCAGAAGCAGTACGGATGCTTCTGGGGACTCCGGACTTTGTTGTTAAATCAGAAGCAGTCTGGATGCTTCTGGGGACTCTGGAGTTACTGGTTGAGGCAGAAACTGAACGGATGCTTCTAGGGAGTTTGGAGCCTTCCCTGCCCAACTCAGGTTTGGGTGACTTCTCAGGCAGCTTCATTGCACGCCCTGTGCTCCATGAGTCTCTTTGAAGGCCATGCTCCATCAAAGCCACATTCCTTCTGCGTTGTCCAGACAGATTATGGCATGAAGGAGAGGGGCCAGCTGGTTTATGAAGCTTTGTGGGTCTGATTTTCGAACCCGCATTGTAATCCACAGAACCCGGCCGGAACTCGTCCCTGGCCATCTGTAGTCTGTGGATCGATTTCTTCAAATTGGAAATCTCCCGAAGAAGCTCATCCTGGAAGGGAACAGAGGGTTTATGCTTGGTCTTGTCTTAGAGAGTGCTTCCCACCCTATGTACTGTTGCTTTACGCAGAAGAGGGAGAGCACACTGCTTCAGCCTTGCAATGAGGGCAGAAGAGAACAGCTGCCACAGTGCTCTGTTTGTAAGCAAGCGACTTTCCAGGCTGCCTTCACACCAGCACGCTGTGCTAGCTCAGCTCTGAGCTGAGCTGTCCTTTCCATGCCTCAATGCCTAGACCACCAGCCCGCCCCTCACCTTTTCTGCTTTCCCCATCTCCCTCAGATCCATCAAGTAAAGCCCGTGCCCTCAGTGCCATGCTGCTGACACGTGCCTACCAATACTGGGCTTTGCCTACCTCTTCTCGCCTCTTTGCTTGCTTTTTCTCCAGCTTCAGCCTGGTCAGGTACTGCCTGTACTCGTTGAACTCCTTCAGAGTGCAGACAACCTACAGAAGAGACAATGAAAGATGGCTGTAGTGTCAGGCCCCTGCCTGGCAGACTGGAAAGCCCTCCTGAGGAGACCCGTGTTGGTCAGCCCAACAGCCAAACTTACGTCGCCATCCTCGGTGACCAAGCCCCGTTTCTTCAGGTTCCGCAGGTTGTTTTTGCGGTTGTGGAACTCCCGCAGATGCGGGTCATGCAGGCTGTTGTACTCTGTGCACAGATTGCGACTGTACGGATCTCTCAGGTCAAACTGAGGAGAAGGCTGGTGGAGCTGGAAGAGATGTGTTGTAGAGTGTGAATGGGGAAGGAGAGAGCAGCAAAGAGACAGAGACACTTCCAAGCTGCTCACACCCACAGGCTGGCCTCTTGCCTCTTTCCCAAACAGTCATGTCTGGGTTTTCCTAAGTCCTCCAAGAGGGAGAGCAGAGGGTTGCGCCCTCCTCCAGGAACGGCCTGGTCTCCACATTTCTAGCTGTGCCAGATGAGTGCCTGGCCCCAGCATCCCAACACATGGCCAGCAGCTGCCTGCTTGCCTGGTGCCAGATAAGGTGAGGGAACTGCTGCTGATAAGCTCATCCGGTGTGAAAATCCCAGTTTTCAGACCCTCTCCTGACTGGTGGGCACTGCTATTGACCAGCCCTTGGTTGTCTCCCTGCTGTGGAGCCAGAAGCATCCCCTCATTCCCGTATGCAGTTGGGGCAAAGGGCCATAGGTCCCACAGTAGAGCCGGTGGCCACAAGGCCTCCTTGGCATGGCGGCAACCCCAGGAAACAAGAGCCCTTTTTGACGCTTCCCTCCTCCTCTCACCTTTTCCCCCAGCTTTCTCCTGGCGAAGAGGAGCTTGGTGCCGGGCTGCACAGGGATTTTAACCCCGAGTGGAAGGTCCAGCAGCCAGCTACATCCTGCTCCAACTTCCTGTCCTCCGGGTCGGAGCTAGAAAGACAAAGACATGCTTGGACACTCAGACACTCCATTCCCCTCTCCAGCCCACCTCCGCTCCCTTTGGCAGCTCCCTCCCCACTTCTGTACCCGATGCTGGGATGTGCAGAGAGGTGCGATTCCCTGCAAGCCTTCTCCAGCACCAGCATGAGGAGAAGTGTCCCTCAGCCTCTGGAGAGCATCTACAGCCCCAGAGCAGCCCTGCATACCCCAGGCTGCTGCACTCAGCCCTCTCTTGATGTAGCAGCGCTCACCTTTCCGCTCTTCCCCGCTCTGCTCAGAAATTCATCTGGATTTCGGAATCCAGCACTGCCACAGCGCTCCATGGCTCCTGGTAGGAACTCTCTGAGAGCTGCAACCTTCCGCTACCACCTCTCGCTCCAGCAGCAGCGAACTGAGGCCACCCCAGCCGGAGTTCCAGCCTGCAGCTTTATGTCACGCTCACCCACTGTTGCATCACAATGACGTGCAATGACACGCGGCAAGCCTGCAGCTGCATGGAGGCCCTTCTGGGTGCACTCGTGGTAAGCTGCTCCAGCTGGCCCTGCTTTGAGCCAAAAAGGCTTGCTGAGTCCTGAGGCCTGCTGTAGGCTTCCTTGGTTTCTATCACAGGTGATGCTGCACGTGGAACAAATACCTTCTCGGGTTGTCCCAGAGCTTGTTTTATAAGTAAATGACACTGAAACAATGTGGGAGAGCTGGCCTGTTTTTCTGTCCTAGAATCTTAGAATGGTTTGTGTTGGAAGGGACCCTTAAGATCACCCCGTTCCAACCTGCTATAGACAGGGACACCTCGCTGTAGACCAGGTTGCTCACAACGCATCCAGCCTGGCCTCGAGTGCTTCCAGGGAGAGGAGGGATGCTGAGAAGGTGGAAATAGTGAACGCCTTTTTTGCTTCTGTCTTTAGTGAAAGGGCTCTCCCTCGGGAATCCCAGGCCCTGGAGGTTAATGAGAGAGTGTGGGGAATGGGAGATTTCCCTTTAGTCAGGGAAGAGGTGGTCCGTGAGTGCCTAGGAAATATTAAGGTCCATAAATCCTTGGGACCTGATGGGGTGCATCCACAGGTGCTGAGAGAGCTTCTGGAGGTCGTTGCTGAGCCGCTCTCTGTAATCTATCAGAGGTCTTGGAGAACTGGGGAGGTGCCTGAAGTCTGGAGGACGGCCAGTGTCACTCCTGTCTTCAAAAAGGGCAAGAAGGAAGACCCGGGTAATTATAGGCCAATCAGCCTCATCTCTGTCCCAGGGAAGGTGATGGAACAGCTTGTGCTGGATGCCATCTCCAGACAACTGGGAGAAAAGGAGGTTATCAGGAGTACTCAGCATGGGTTCACCAAGGGGAGGTTGTTCTCGACCAACCCGGTGGCCTTTTATGAAGATGTCACTAGCTGGGTGGACGGGGGGAGAGCGGTAGATGTAGTCTACCTTGATTTCTGTAAGGCTTTTGATACTGTCCCCCATGACGTTGTTATAACAAAGCTGAGGAAGTATGGGATAGATGAGCGGAAGGTGAAGTGGGTCGAGAATTGGCTGACTGGCCGAGTGCAGAGGGTTGTCGCTGGTGGTGCGGAATCTGGCTGGAGGCCTGTAACTAGCGGCGTCCCTCAGGGGTCTGTGCTGGGTCCGGTCTTGTTCAACATCTTCATCAGCGACCTTGATGAGGGGATAGTGACCACCCTCAGCAAGTTTGCTGATGCCACGAAGTTGGGAGGATTGGCTGACACGCCTGAAGGCTGTGCTGCCATTCAGAGGGACCTGGACAGGGTGGAGAGCTGGGCAGTAAGAAACCGGATGAGGTTTAACAAAAGCAAGTGTAGAGTCTTGCACCTAGGGAGAAATAATTGCATGCACCGGTACAGGCTGGGGGAAGAGCTGCTGGACAGGAGCTCTGCTGAGTGGGACCTGGGCGTCCTGGTGGACGACAGATTGACCATGAGCCAGCAGTGTGCCCTTGTAGCCAAAAAGGCCAATGGCATCCTGGGGTGTATTAAAAAGAGCGTGGCCAGCAGGTCGAGGGAGGTGATCCTCCCGCTCTGCTCTGCCCCGGTGAGGCCTCCTCTGGAATCCTGTGTCCAGTTCTGGGCTCCCCAGTACAAAAAAGACAGGGATCTCTTGGAAAGAGTCCAGCGGAGGGCCACAAAGATGGTGAAGGGCCTGGAGCATTTCCCCTATGATGAGAGACTAAGCGAACTGGGTCTGTTTAGCCTTGAGAAAAGAAGGCTGAGTGGGGATTTGATCCAGGTTTATAAATACCTGAGGTGTGGGTGCCATAGTGGCGAGGCTGGTCTCTTTTCAGTAATGCGTGGGACAGGACTAGGGGTAATAGGATGAAACTTCAGCATAGGATGTTCCGCAGGAATGTGCTCAAGAACTTCTTTACGGTGAGGGTGACGTAGCACTGGAACAGGCTGCCCAGGGAGGTGGTGGAGTCTCCTTCTGTGGAGATATTCAAGATCCGACTGGACGCCGAGCTGTGCGACGTGGTGTAGGGAGCCTGCTTTGGCAGGAGGGTTGGACTCGATGATCTCTAGAGGTCCCTTCCAACCCCTGCAATTCTGTGATTCTGTGAGGCATCCACAGCCTCACTGGGAAACCTGTTCCAGTGTTTCACCACCCTCACAGTAAAGTTCTTCATGGTATGTATTCTAAATCTCCCCTCTTCCAGTTTAAAACCATTTTCCTTCATCCTGTCACTACATGCATTTATAAAATGTCCCTCCCCAGCTTTCCTATGGACTCCCTTCAGATACTGGGAGGTTGCTATAAGGTCCCCCTGGAGCCTTCTCTTCTCCAGGCTGAAGAGCCCCAGCTCTCTCAGCCTGTCCTTCTAGAGGAGGTGCTCCAGCCCTCTGATCATCTCCATTTCCCTCATCTGGACCTGCTCCAACAGCTCAGTGTCCTTGTGTTGGGGTCCCCAGAACTGGACACAGTACTCCATGTGGGGTCTTACAAGAGCAGCGCGGAGGGGCAGAATCACCTCCTCGACCCGCTGGTCACGCTTCTCTTGATGAAACCTGGGATATACTTGGCCTTTCAGGCTACAAGCGTACACTGCCACCTCGTGCTGAATCATCTGAGACCCCCAAATCCTTCTCCTCGGTGCTGCTCTCAAGCCATTCTCCACCCAACCTTTATCTGTGCTTGAGATTTCCCCAACTCAGGGCACTTGTCCTTGTTGAACTTCATGAAGTTGACATGGGCCACCAAGTTTGTCACGTCTGACTTGCCCATGGTGAAACCATTTTGATTACCACCAATCACCTTGTCTTTATTTTTCCGTGTGGTGCAGTAGGGCCTTCAGTTGGATCTACCCCGCGATCTTACCAAGCACAGAGGTGAGACTGACTGGCCCGTAGTTCCCTGGATCTTCTTTTTTCCCGTTCTGGAATAGGGGGGTTATGTTTCCCCTTTTCTGATCAGTGGGAACTTCACCAGACTGCCATGACCTTTCAAATACGATGCACAGCAGCTTGGCAAGTTCATCCACCAGTTCCCTCAGAAGCTGCGGATGGATCCCTTGGACTTGTGCAGCTTCAGATTCTTTCGATGGTCTAGAACCTCATCTTCACTTACAGCACTTACAGATCCACCTTCTCCAAGTTTTACTGTTGCTTTCTGCAGTTTGGGCTCTGTGCCTAGAGCACTTGCCAGTGAGGCCTGAAGCAAAGAAGTCATTGAGCACCTCAGCTCTCTCTGTATTCCTCATGACCAGGCCTCTAGTGGCCTTCCAGAGAGGGCCCACATCCTCGCTTACCTTCTTTTTAATCACTGATATACCTGTTCCCCTTTCTGTCCCCAGCTAGATTTAGTTCTGCCTGGGTTTTAGCTTTCCTAACCTGATCTTTGAGGTTCCCATACTACTTGGAAGAGGAAGTTATCATAAGCACATTCCAGAAACCTCTTTGATTTCTGGTGCGATGCTGTGTTGTCCCTCCCACAGATATCAGGGTGGTTGAAGTCCCCTATGAGGACCAAGTTTTCTGAATGTGAATCTCCTCCTGTCTATTTACAGAGGACCTCATCCTCAGTGTCCTTCTTGTAGTGAGGAGCCCAAAACTGAACACAGTACTTGAGATGCGGCTTCACCAGAGCTGAGTACAGAGGGATGATCACCTCTCTGCTCCTGCTGGCCACACTGTTTCTTATACAGGCCAGGATGCCGTTGGCCTTCTTGGCCACCTGGGCACACTGTGGGCTCATGTTGAGCCGAGCATCGACCAACACCCCCAGGTCCCTTTCCTCTTCACAGTCATCCAGCCATTCTGTCCCAAGCCTGTAACACTGCATGTACCCCCAGTAGAGAACAACTACATCCCCCAGAGGATTGCTTGCTGCTCTGTCACCCTTTCTGTTCAGAGCAAAAGATAAAAGCCATTCGTAAATCACTTGACCTCCCCTTTCCTTTTTGATCCCAGCTCTGACCTCGGCTTTAGAATAAGGACTTCAGTTTTCAGACACACTTTCTAATTTTATTTTTTTTATTGGTTTTAATTCTAATCATGATAGTAATTATGATACATTGTACTGTAGTGTGTTATCTTGCAATTTGGTATCATCTTTGGTCAATTAATTAAACAAATTAAAACGAATTAAAGAAATTAAAATTAATTAAACCAATTAGAACTAATTTGTTGCCACTGGTTTGGTTTTTGGCCCATCTCTCTACTTGTTTTCCCTTTTTTTCCCTTTTCCCTTCCCTGGGTCCTGGATCTGCAGGTCCCCCCACCCCGCTAGGCGTGGAACCGGGCCGAACCAGGCCAGAAACTGTTGACAAATGCTGCTACTCAGATAACTCAGCAGCGCTTGGCTTAGGTGCAATGTGTTGGATTTAAATGAATTCTACTTCCAGGTTGTCTTCACTTCAATCTCTATAGCTTCCCAAGCCAGGGATGGAATTGCCTGCAAGGTATTAGTTGGTATTAGATCATCAACAATTAAATACTCTACTTTTTGGGGGATCCTGGATTCATTTTCTGTGTCCTCATCGGAATCCCTCTTATATGAGCAGACAGGAGGATCCGGTGCCTTCCCCTTCCCCTTTACTTCTCTCAGCCGAGTCCCAGTCTCCTTTGGAAGACTCCCTGCTTGTTTTTTAGACGTCTCTCTGAATTTGCAATGTCCAGGGAGCTGTGGTTTTGTTGCTGAGGCAGAAGCTGTCTGGATGCTTCTGGGGACTCTTGAGATAGTTGTTGGGGCAGAAGCAGTATGGATGCTTCTGGGGAGTTTGGAGTTAGTTGTTGGGGCAGAAGCAGTAGGGATGCTTCTGGGGACTCCGGACTTTGTTGTTGAAACAGAAGCAGTATGGATGCTTCTGGGGACTCCGGACTTTGTTGTTGGGGCAGAAGCAGTAGGGATGCTTCTGGGGACTCTTGAGTTAGTTGTTGGGGCAGAAGCAGTAGGGATGCTTCTGGGGACTCCGGAGTTTTTTGTTGGTGAGGCAGAAGCAGTAGGGATGCTTCTGGGGACTCCGGACTTTGTTGTTGAAACAGAAGCAGTAGGGATGCTTCTGGGTACTCCGGACTTTGTTGTTGAAACCGAAGCAGTAGGGGTGCTTCTGGGGACTCCGGAGTTTTTTGTTGGTGAGGCAGAAGCAGTCTGGATGCTTCTGGGGACTCCAGAGTTTGTTGTTGATGCAGAAGCAGTACGGATGCTTCTGGGGACTCCGGACTTTGTTGTTAAATCAGAAGCAGTCTGGATGCTTCTGGGGACTCTGGAGTTACTGGTTGAGGCAGAAACTGAACGGATGCTTCTAGGGAGTTTGGAGCCTTCCCTGCCCAACTCAGGTTTGGGTGACTTCTCAGGCAGCTTCATTGCACGCCCTGTGCTCCATGAGTCTCTTTGAAGGCCATGCTCCATCAAAGCCACATTCCTTCTGCGTTGTCCAGACAGATTATGGCATGAAGGAGAGGGGCCAGCTGGTTTATGAAGCTTTGTGGGTCTGATTTTCGAACCCGCATTGTAATCCACAGAACCCGGCCGGAACTCGTCCCTGGCCATCTGTAGTCTGTGGATCGATTTCTTCAAATTGGAAATCTCCCGAAGAAGCTCATCCTGGAAGGGAACAGAGGGTTTATGCTTGGTCTTGTCTTAGAGAGTGCTTCCCACCCTAAGTACTGTTGCTTTACGCAGAAGAGGGAGAGCACACTGCTTCAGCCTTGCAATGAGGGCAGAAGAGAACAGCTGCCACAGTGCTCTGTTTGTAAGCAAGCGACTTTCCAGGCTGCCTTCACACCAGCACGCTGTGCTAGCTCAGCTCTGAGCTGAGCTGTCCTTTCCATGCCTCAATGCCTAGACCACCAGCCCGCCCCTCACCTTTTCTGCTTTCCCCATCTCCCTCAGATCCATCAAGTAAAGCCTGTGCCCTCAGTGCCATGCTGCTGACACGTGCCTACCAATACTGGGCTTTGCCTACCTCTTCTCGCCTCTTTGCTTGCTTTTTCTCCAGCTTCAGCCTGGTCAGGTACTGCCTGTACTCGTTGAACTCCTTCAGAGTGCAGACAACCTACAGAAGAGACAATGACAGATGGCTGTAGTGTCAGGCCCTTGCCTGGCAGACTGGAAAGCCCTCCTGAGGAGACCCGTGTTGGTCAGCCCAACAGCCAAACTTACGTCGCCATCCTCGGTGACCAAGCCCCGTTTCTTCAGGTTCCGCAGGTTGTTTTTGCGGTTGTGGAACTCCCGCAGATGCGGGTCATGCAGGCTGTTGTACTCTGTGCACAGATTGCGACTGTACGGATCTCTCAGGTCAAACTGAGGAGAAGGCTGGTGGAGCTGGAAGAGATGTGTTGTAGAGTGTGAATGGGGAAGGAGAGAGCAGCAAAGAGACAGAGACACTTCCAAGCTGCTCACACCCACAGGCTGGCCTCTTGCCTCTTTCCCAAACAGTCATGTCTGGGTTTTCCTAAGTCCTCCAAGAGGGAGAGCAGAGGGTTGCGCCCTCCTCCAGGAACGGCCTGGTCTCCACATTTCTAGCTGTGCCAGATGAGTGCCTGGCCCCAGCATCCCAACACATGGCCAGCAGCTGCCTGCTTGCCTGGTGCCAGATAAGGTGAGGGAACTGCTGCTGATAAGCTCATCCGGTGTGAAAATCCCAGTTTTCAGACCCTCTCCTGACTGGTGGGCACTGCTATTGACCAGCCCTTGGTTGTCTCCCTGCTGTGGAGCCAGAAGCATCCCCTCATTCCCGTATGCAGTTGGGGCAAAGGGCCATAGGTCCCACAGTAGAGCCGGTGGCCACAAGGCCTCCTTGGCATGGCAGCAACCCCAGGAAACAAGAGCCCTTTTTGACGCTTCCCTCCTCCTCTCACCTTTTCCCCCAGCTTTCTCCTGGCGAAGAGGAGCTTGGTGCCGGGCTGCACAGGGATTTTAACCCCGAGTGGAAGGTCCAGCAGCCAGCTACATCCTGCTCCAACTTCCTGTCCTCCGGGTCGGAGCTAGAAAGACAAAGACATGCTTGGACACTCAGACACTCCATTCCCCTCTCCAGCCCACCTCCGCTCCCTTTGGCAGCTCCCTCCCCACTTCTGTACCCGATGCTGGGATGTGCAGAGAGGTGCGATTCCCTGCAAGCCTTCTCCAGCACCAGCATGAGGAGAAGTGTCCCTCAGCCTCTGGAGAGCATCTACAGCCCCAGAGCAGCCCTGCATACCCCAGGCTGCTGCACTCAGCCCTCTCTTGATGTAGCAGCGCTCACCTTTCCGCTCTTCCCCGCTCTGCTCAGAAATTCATCTGGATTTCGGAATCCAGCACTGCCACAGCGCTCCATGGCTCCTGGTAGGAACTCTCTGAGAGCTGCAACCTTCCGCTACCACCTCTCGCTCCAGCAGCAGCGAACTGAGGCCACCCCAGCCGGAGTTCCAGCCTGCAGCTTTATGTCACGCTCACCCACTGTTGCATCACAATGACGTGCAATGACACGCGGCAAGCCTGCAGCTGCATGGAGGCCCTTCTGGGTGCACTCGTGGTAAGCTGCTCCAGCTGGCCCTGCTTTGAGCCAAAAAGGCTTGCTGAGTCCTGAGGCCTGCTGTAGGCTTCCTTGGTTTCTATCACAGGTGATGCTGCACGTGGAACAAATACCTTCTCGGGTTGTCCCAGAGCTTGTTTTATAAGTAAATGACACTGAAACAATGTGGGAGAGCTGGCCTGTTTTTCTGTCCTAGAATCTTAGAATGGTTTGTGTTGGAAGGGACCCTTAAGATCACCCCGTTCCAACCTGCTATAGACAGGGACACCTCGCTGTAGACCAGGTTGCTCACAACGCATCCAGCCTGGCCTCGAGTGCTTCCAGGGAGAGGAGGGATGCTGAGAAGGTGGAAATAGTGAACGCCTTTTTTGCTTCTGTCTTTAGTGAAAGGGCTCTCCCTCGGGAATCCCAGGCCCTGGAGGTTAATGAGAGAGTGTGGGGAATGGGAGATTTCCCTTTAGTCAGGGAAGAGGTGGTCCGTGAGTGCCTAGGAAATATTAAGGTCCATAAATCCTTGGGACCTGATGGGGTGCATCCACAGGTGCTGAGAGAGCTTCTGGAGGTCGTTGCTGAGCCGCTCTCTGTAATCTATCAGAGGTCTTGGAGAACTGGGGAGGTGCCTGAAGTCTGGAGGACGGCCAGTGTCACTCCTGTCTTCAAAAAGGGCAAGAAGGAAGACCCGGGTAATTATAGGCCAATCAGCCTCATCTCTGTCCCAGGGAAGGTGATGGAACAGCTTGTTCTGGATGCCATCTCCAGACAACTGGGAGAAAAGGAGGTTATCAGGAGTACTCAGCATGGGTTCACCAAGGGGAGGTTGTTCTCGACCAACCCGGTGGCCTTTTATGAAGATGTCACTAGCTGGGTGGACGGGGGGAGAGCGGTAGATGTAGTCTACCTTGATTTCTGTAAGGCTTTTGATACTGTCCCCCATGACGTTGTTATAACAAAGCTGAGGAAGTATGGGATAGATGAGCGGAAGGTGAAGTGGGTCGAGAATTGGCTGACTGGCCGAGTGCAGAGGGTTGTCGTTGGTGGTGCGGAATCTGGCTGGAGGCCTGTAACTAGCGGCGTCCCTCAGGGGTCTGTGCTGGGTCCGGTCTTGTTCAACATCTTCATCAGTGACCTTGATGAGGGGATAGTGACCACCCTCAGCAAGTTTGTGATGACACAAAGTTGGGAGGACTGGCTTACACGCCTGAAGGCTGTGCTGCCATTCAGAGGGACCTGGACAGGGTGGAGAGCTGGGCAGTAAGAAACCGGATGAGGTTTAACAAAAGCAAGTGTAGAGTCTTGCACCTAGGGAGAAATAATTGCATGCACCGGTACAGGCTGGGGGAAGAGCTGCTGGACAGGAGCTCTGCTGAGTGGGACCTGGGCGTCCTGGTGGACGACAGATTGACCATGAGCCAGCAGTGTGCCCTTGTAGCCAAAAAGGCCAATGGCATCCTGGGGTGTATTAAAAAGAGCGTGGCCAGCAGGTCGAGGGAGGTGATCCTCCCGCTCTGCTCTGCCCCGGTGAGGCCTCCTCTGGAATCCTGTGTCCAGTTCTGGGCTCCCCAGTACAAAAAAGACAGGGATCTCTTGGAAAGAGTCCAGCGGAGGGCCACAAAGATGGTGAAGGGCCTGGAGCATTTCCCCTATGATGAGAGACTAAGCGAACTGGGTCTGTTTAGCCTTGAGAAAAGAAGGCTGAGTGGGGATTTGATCCAGGTTTATAAATACCTGAGGTGTGGGTGCCATAGTGGCGAGGCTGGTCTCTTTTCAGTAATGCGTGGGACAGGACTAGGGGTAATAGGATGAAACTTCAGCATAGGATGTTCCGCAGGAATGTGCTCAAGAACTTCTTTACGGTGAGGGTGACGTAGCACTGGAACAGGCTGCCCAGGGAGGTGGTGGAGTCTCCTTCTGTGGAGATATTCAAGATCCGACTGGACGCCGAGCTGTGCGACGTGGTGTAGGGAGCCTGCTTTGGCAGGAGGGTTGGACTCGATGATCTCTAGAGGTCCCTTCCAACCCCTGCAATTCTGTGATTCTGTGAGGCATCCACAGCCTCACTGGGAAACCTGTTCCAGTGTTTCACCACCCTCACAGTAAAGTTCTTCATGGTATGTATTCTAAATCTCCCCTCTTCCAGTTTAAAACCATTTTCCTTCATCCTGTCACTACATGCATTTATAAAATGTCCCTCCCCAGCTTTCCTATGGACTCCCTTCAGATACTGGGAGGTTGCTATAAGGTCCCCCTGGAGCCTTCTCTTCTCCAGGCTGAAGAGCCCCAGCTCTCTCAGCCTGTCCTTCTAGAGGAGGTGCTCCAGCCCTCTGATCATCTCCATTTCCCTCATCTGGACCTGCTCCAACAGCTCAGTGTCCTTGTGTTGGGGTCCCCAGAACTGGACACAGTACTCCATGTGGGGTCTTACAAGAGCAGCGCGGAGGGGCAGAATCACCTCCTCGACCCGCTGGTCACGCTTCTCTTGATGAAACCTGGGATATACTTGGCCTTTCAGGCTACAAGCGTACACTGCCACCTCGTGCTGAATCATCTGAGACCCCCAAATCCTTCTCCTCGGTGCTGCTCTCAAGCCATTCTCCACCCAACCTTTATCTGTGCTTGAGATTTCCCCAACTCAGGGCACTTGTCCTTGTTGAACTTCATGAAGTTGACATGGGCCACCAAGTTTGTCACGTCTGACTTGCCCATGGTGAAACCATTTTGATTACCACCAATCACCTTGTCTTTATTTTTCCGTGTGGTGCAGTAGGGCCTTCAGTTGGATCTACCCCGCGATCTTACCAAGCACAGAGGTGAGACTGACTGGCCCGTAGTTCCCTGGATCTTCTTTTTTCCCGTTCTGGAATAGGGGGGTTATGTTTCCCCTTTTCTGATCAGTGGGAACTTCACCAGACTGCCATGACCTTTCAAATACGATGCACAGCAGCTTGGCAAGTTCATCCACCAGTTCCCTCAGAAGCTGCGGATGGATCCCTTGGACTTGTGCAGCTTCAGATTCTTTCGATGGTCTAGAACCTCATCTTCACTTACAGCACTTACAGATCCACCTTCTCCAAGTTTTACTGTTGCTTTCTGCAGTTTGGGCTCTGTGCCTAGAGCACTTGCCAGTGAGGCCTGAAGCAAAGAAGTCATTGAGCACCTCAGCTCTCTCTGTATTCCTCATGACCAGGCCTCTAGTGGCCTTCCAGAGAGGGCCCACATCCTCGCTTACCTTCTTTTTAATCACTGATATACCTGTTCCCCTTTCTGTCCCCAGCTAGATTTAGTTCTGCCTGAGTTTTAGCTTTCCTAACCTGATCTTTGAGGTTCCCATACTGCTTGGAAGAGGAAGTTATCATCAGCACATTCCAGAAACCTCTTTGATTTCTGGTGCGATGCTGTGTTGTCCCTCCCACAGATATCAGGGTGGTTGAAGTCCCCTATGAGGACCAAGTTTTCTGAATGTGAATCTCCTCCTATCTATTTACAGAGGACCTCATCCTCAGTGTCCTTCTTGTAGTGAGGAGCCCAAAACTGAACACAGTACTTGAGATGCGGCTTCACCAGAGCTGAGTACAGAGGGATGATCACCTCTCTGCTCCTGCTGGCCACACTGTTTCTTATACAGGCCAGGATGCCGTTGGCCTTCTTGGCCACCTGGGCACACTGTGGGCTCATGTTGAGCCGAGCATCGACCAACACCCCCAGGTCCCTTTCCTCTTCACAGTCATCCAGCCATTCTGTCCCAAGCCTGTAACACTGCATGTACCCCCAGCAGAGAACAACTACATCCCCCAGAGGATTGCTTGCTGCTCTGTCACCCTTTCTGTTCAGAGCAAAAGATAAAAGCCATTCGTAAATCACTTGACCTCCCCTTTCCTTTTTGATCCCAGCTCTGACCTCGGCTTTAGAATAAGGACTTCAGTTTGCAGACACACTTTCTAATTTTATTTTTTTTATTGGTTTTAATTCTAATCATGATAGTAATTATGATACATTGTACTGTAGTGTGTTATCTTGCAATTTGGTATCATCTTTGGTCAATTAATTAAACAAATTAAAACGAATTAAAGAAATTAAAATTAATTAAACCAATTAGAACTAATTTGTTGCCACTGGTTTGGTTTTTGGCCCATCTCTCTACTTGTTTTCCCTTTTTTTCCCTTTTCCCTTCCCTGGGTCCTGGATCTGCAGGTCCCCCCACCCCGCTAGGCGTGGAACCGGGCCGAACCAGGCCAGAAACTGTTGACAAATGCTGCTACTCAGATAACTCAGCAGCGCTTGGCTTAGGTGCAATGTGTTGGATTTAAATGAATTCTACTTCCAGGTTGTCTTCACTTCAATCTCTATAGCTTCCCAAGCCAGGGATGGAATTGCCTGCAAGGTATTAGTTGGTATTAGATCATCAACAATTAAATACTCTACTTTTTGGGGGATCCTGGATTCATTTTCTGTGTCCTCATCGGAATCCCTCTTATATGAGCAGACAGGAGGATCCGGTGCCTTCCCCTTCCCCTTTACTTCTCTCAGCCGAGTCCCAGTCTCCTTTGGAAGACTCCCTGCTTGTTTTTTAGACGTCTCTCTGAATTTGCAATGTCCAGGGAGCTGTGGTTTTGTTGCTGAGGCAGAAGCTGTCTGGATGCTTCTGGGGACTCTTGAGATAGTTGTTGGGGCAGAAGCAGTATGGATGCTTCTGGGGAGTTTGGAGTTAGTTGTTGGGGCAGAAGCAGTAGGGATGCTTCTGGGGACTCCGGACTTTGTTGTTGAAACAGAAGCAGTATGGATGCTTCTGGGGACTCCGGACTTTGTTGTTGGGGCAGAAGCAGTAGGGATGCTTCTGGGGACTCTTGAGTTAGTTGTTGGGGCAGAAGCAGTAGGGATGCTTCTGGGGACTCCGGAGTTTTTTGTTGGTGAGGCAGAAGCAGTAGGGATGCTTCTGGGGACTCCGGACTTTGTTGTTGAAACAGAAGCAGTAGGGATGCTTCTGGGTACTCCGGACTTTGTTGTTGAAACCGAAGCAGTAGGGGTGCTTCTGGGGACTCCGGAGTTTTTTGTTGGTGAGGCAGAAGCAGTCTGGATGCTTCTGGTGACTCCAGAGTTTGTTGTTGATGCAGAAGCAGTACGGATGCTTCTGGGGACTCCGGACTTTGTTGTTAAATCAGAAGCAGTCTGGATGCTTCTGGGGACTCTGGAGTTACTGGTTGAGGCAGAAACTGAACGGATGCTTCTAGGGAGTTTGGAGCCTTCCCTGCCCAACTCAGGTGTGGGTGACTTCTCAGGCAGCTTCATTGCACGCCCTGTGCTCCATGAGTCTCTTTGAAGGCCATGCTCCATCAAAGCCACATTCCTTCTGCGTTGTCCAGACAGATTATGGCATGAAGGAGAGGGGCCAGCTGGTTTATGAAGCTTTGTGGGTCTGATTTTCGAACCCGCATTGTAATCCACAGAACCCGGCCGGAACTCGTCCCTGGCCATCTGTAGTCTGTGGATCGATTTCTTCAAATTGGAAATCTCCCGAAGAAGCTCATCCTGGAAGGGAACAGAGGGTTTATGCTTGGTCTTGTCTTAGAGAGTGCTTCCCACCCTAAGTACTGTTGCTTTACGCAGAAGAGGGAGAGCACACTGCTTCAGCCTTGCAATGAGGGCAGAAGAGAACGGCTGCCACAGTGCTCTGTTTGTAAGCAAGCGACTTTCCAGGCTGCCTTCACACCAGCACGCTGTGCTAGCTCAGCTCTGAGCTGAGCTGTCCTTTCCTTGCCTCAATGCCTAGACCACCAGCCCGTCCCTCACCTTTTCTGCTTTCCCCATCTCCCTCAGATCCATCAAGTAAAGCCCGTGCCCTCAGTGCCATGCTGCTGACACGTGCCTACCAATACTGGGCTTTGCCTACCTCTTCTCGCCTCTTTGCTTGCTTTTTCTCCAGCTTCAGCCTGGTCAGGTACTGCCTGTACTCGTTGAACTCCTTCAGAGTGCAGACAACCTACAGAAGAGACAATGACAGATGGCTGTAGTGTCAGGCCCCTGCCTGGCAGACTGGAAAGCCCTCCTGACGAGACCCGTGTTGGTCAGCCCAACAGCCAAACTTACGTCGCCATCCTCGGTGACCAAGCCCCGTTTCTTCAGGTTCCGCAGGTTGTTTTTGCGGTTGTGGAACTCCCGCAGATGCGGGTCATGCAGGCTGTTGTACTCTGTGCACAGATTGCGACTGTACGGATCTCTCAGGTCAAACTGAGGAGAAGGCTGGTGGAGCTGGAAGAGATGTGTTGTAGAGTGTGAATGGGGAAGGAGAGAGCAGCAAAGAGACAGAGACACTTCCAAGCTGCTCACACCCACAGGCTGGCCTCTTGCCTCTTTCCCAAACAGTCATGTCTGGGTTTTCCTAAGTCCTCCAAGAGGGAGAGCAGAGGGTTGCGCCCTCCTCCAGGAACGGCCTGGTCTCCACATTTCTAGCTGTGCCAGATGAGTGCCTGGCCCCAGCATCCCAACACATGGCCAGCAGCTGCCTGCTTGCCTGGTGCCAGATAAGGTGAGGGAACTGCTGCTGATAAGCTCATCCGGTGTGAAAATCCCAGTTTTCAGACCCTCTCCTGACTGGTGGGCACTGCTATTGACCAGCCCTTGGTGGTCTCCCTGCTGTGGAGCCAGAAGCATCCCCTCATTCCCGTATGCAGTTGGGGCAAAGGGCCATAGGTCCCACAGTAGAGCCGGTGGCCACAAGGCCTCCTTGGCATGGCGGCAACCCCAGGAATCAAGAGCCCTTTTTGACGCTTCCCTCCTCCTCTCACCTTTTCCCCCAGCTTTCTCCTGGCGAAGAGGAGCTTGGTGCCGGGCTGCACAGGGATTTTAACCCCGAGTGGAAGGTCCAGCAGCCAGCTACATCCTGCTCCAACTTCCTGTCCTCCGGGTCGGAGCTAGAAAGACAAAGACATGCTTGGACACTCAGACACTCCATTCCCCTCTCCAGCCCACCTCCGCTCCCTTTGGCAGCTCCCTCCCCACTTCTGTACCCGATGCTGGGATGTGCAGAGAGGTGCGATTCCCTGCAAGCCTTCTCCAGCACCAGCATGAGGAGAAGTGTCCCTCAGCCTCTGGAGAGCATCTACAGCCCCAGAGCAGCCCTGCATACCCCAGGCTGCTGCACTCAGCCCTCTCTTGATGTAGCAGCGCTCACCTTTCCGCTCTTCCCCGCTCTGCTCAGAAATACATCTGGATTTCGGAATCCAGCACTGCCACAGCGCTCCATGGCTCCTGGTAGGAACTCTCTGAGAGCTGCAACCTTCCGCTACCACCTCTCGCTCCAGCAGCAGCGAACTGAGGCCACCCCAGCCGGAGTTCCAGCCTGCAGCTTTATGTCACGCTCACCCACTGTTGCATCACAATGACGTGCAGTGACACGCGGCAAGCCTGCAGCTGCATGGAGGCCCTTCTGGGTGCACTTGTGGTAAGCTGCTCCAGCTGGCCCTGCTTTGAGCCAAAAAGGCTTGCTGAGTCCTGAGGCCTGCTGTAGGCTTCCTTGGTTTCTATCACAGGTGATGCTGCACGTGGAACAAATACCTTCTCGGGTTGTCCCAGAGCTTGTTTTATAAGTAAATGACACTGAAACAATGTGGGAGAGCTGGCCTGTTTTTCTGTCCTAGAATCTTAGAAAGGTTTGTGTTGGAAGGGACCCTTAAGATCACCCCGTTCCAACCTGCTATAGACAGGGACACCTCGCTGTAGACCAGGTTGCTCACAACGCATCCAGCCTGGCCTCGAGTGCTTCCAGGGAGAGGAGGGATGCTGAGAAGGTGGAAATAGTGAACGCCTTTTTTGCTTCTGTCTTTAGTGAAAGGGCTCTCCCTCGGGAATCCCAGGCCCTGGAGGTTAATGAGAGAGTGTGGGGAATGGGAGATTTCCCTTTAGTCAGGGAAGAGGTGGTCCGTGAGTGCCTAGGAAATATTAAGGTCCATAAATCCTTGGGACCTGATGGGGTGCATCCACAGGTGCTGAGAGAGCTTCTGGAGGTCGTTGCTGAGCCGCTCTCTGTAATCTATCAGAGGTCTTGGAGAACTGGGGAGGTGCCTGAAGTCTGGAGGACGGCCAGTGTCACTCCTGTCTTCAAAATGGCAAGAAGGAAGACCCGGGTAATTATAGGCCAATCAGCCTCATCTCTGTCCCAGGGAAGGTGATGGAACAGCTTGTGCTGGATGCCATCTCCAGACAACTGGGAGAAAAGGAGGTTATCAGGAGTACTCAGCATGGGTTCACCAAGGGGAGGTTGTTCTCGACCAACCTGTAGGCCTTTTATGAAGATGTCACTAGCTGGGTGGACGGGGGGAGAGCGGTAGATGTAGTCTACCTTGATTTCTGTAAGGCTTTTGATACTGTCCCCCATGACGTTGTTATAACAAAGCTGAGGAAGTATGGGATAGATGAGCGGAAGGTGAAGTGGGTCGAGAATTGGCTGACTGGCCGAGTGCAGAGGGTTGTCGTTGGTGGTGCGGAATCTGGCTGGAGGCCTGTAACTAGCGGCGTCCTCCAGGGGTCTGTGCTGGGTCCGGTCTTGTTCAACATCTTCATCAGCGACCTTGATGAGGGGATAGTGACCACCCTCAGCAAGTTTGTGATGACACAAAGTTGGGAGGACTGGCTTACACGCCTGAAGGCTGTGCTGCCATTCAGAGGGACCTGGACAGGGTGGAGAGCTGGGCAGTAAGAAACCGGATGAGGTTTAACAAAAGCAAGTGTAGAGTCTTGCACCTAGGGAGAAATAATTGCATGCACCGGTACAGGCTGGGGGAAGAACTGCTGGACAGGAGCTCTGCTGAGTGGGACCTGGGCGTCCTGGTGGACGACAGATTGACCATGAGCCAGCAGTGTGCCCTTGTAGCCAAAAAGGCCAATGGCATCCTGGGGTGTATTAAAAAGAGCGTGGCCAGCAGGTCGAGGGAGGTGATCCTCCCGCTCTGCTCTGCCCCGGTGAGGCCTCCTCTGGAATCCTGTGTCCAGTTCTGGGCTCCCCAGTACAAAAAAGACAGGGATCTCTTGGAAAGAGTCCAGCGGAGGGCCACAAAGATGGTGAAGGGCCTGGAGCATTTCCCCTATGATGAGAGACTAAGCGAACTGGGTCTGTTTAGCCTTGAGAAAAGAAGGCTGAGTGGGGATTTGATCCAGGTTTATAAATACCTGAGGTGTGGGTGCCATAGTGGCGAGGCTGGTCTCTTTTCAGTAATGCGTGGGACAGGACTAGGGGTAATAGGATGAAACTTCAGCATAGGATGTTCCGCAGGAATGTGCTCAAGAACTTCTTTACGGTGAGGGTGACGTAGCACTGGAACAGGCTGCCCAGGGAGGTGGTGGAATCTCCTTCTCTGGAGATATTCAAGATCCGACTGGACGCTGAGCTGTGCGACGTGGTGTAGGGAGCCTGCTTTGGCAGGAGGGTTGGACTCGATGATCTCTAGAGGTCCCTTCCAACCCCTGCAATTCTGTGATTCTGTGAGGCATCCACAGCCTCACTGGGAAACCTGTTCCAGTGTTTCACCACCCTCACAGTAAAGTTCTTCATGGTATGTATTCTAAATCTGCCCTCTTCCAGTTTAAAACCATTTTCCTTCATCCTGTCACTACATGCATTTATAAAATGTCCCTCCCCAGCTTTCCTATGGACTCCCTTCAGATACTGGGAGGTTGCTATAAGGTCCCCCTGGAGCCTTCTCTTCTCCAGGCTGAAGAGCCCCAGCTCTCTCAGCCTGTCCTTCTAGAGGAGGTGCTCCAGCCCTCTGATCATCTCCATTTCCCTCATCTGGACCTGCTCCAACAGCTCAGTGTCCTTGTGTTGGGGTCCCCAGAACTGGACGCAGTACTCCATGTGGGGTCTTACAAGAGCAGCGCGGAGGGGCAGAATCACCTCCTCGACCCGCTGGTCACGCTTCTCTTGATGAAACCTGGGATATACTTGGCCTTTCAGGCTACAAGCGTACACTGCCACCTCGTGCTGAATCATCTGAGACCCCCAAATCCTTCTCCTCGGTGCTGCTCTCAAGCCATTCTCCACCCAACCTTTATCTGTGCTTGAGATTTCCCCAACTCAGGGCACTTGTCCTTGTTGAACTTCATGAAGTTGACATGGGCCACCAAGTTTGTCACGTCTGACTTGCCCATGGTGAAACCATTTTGATTACCACCAATCACCTTGTCTTTATTTTTCCGTGTGGTGCAGTAGGGCCTTCAGTTGGATCTACCCCGCGATCTTACCAAGCACAGAGGTGAGACTGACTGGCCCGTAGTTCCCTGGATCTTCTTTTTTCCCGTTCTGGAATAGGGGGGTTATGTTTCCCCTTTTCTGATCAGTGGGAACTTCACCAGACTGCCATGACCTTTCAAATACGATGCACAGCAGCTTGGCAAGTTCATCCACCAGTTCCCTCAGAAGCTGCGGATGGATCCCTTGGACTTGTGCAGCTTCAGATTCTTTCGATGGTCTAGAACCTCATCTTCACTTACAGCACTTACAGATCCACCTTCTCCAAGTTTTACTGTTGCTTTCTGCAGTTTGGGCTCTGTGCCTAGAGCACTTGCCAGTGAGGCCTGAAGCAAAGAAGTCATTGAGCACCTCAGCTCTCTCTGTATTCCTCATGAGCAGGCCTCTAGTTGCCTTCCAGAGAGGGCCCACATCCTCGCTTACCTTCTTTTTAATCACTGATATACCTGTTCCCCTTTCTGTCCCCAGCTAGATTTAGTTCTGCCTGAGTTTTAGCTTTCCTAACCTGATCTTTGAGGTTCCCATACTGCTTGGAAGAGGAAGTTATCATCAGCACATTCCAGAAACCTCTTTGATTTCTGGTGCGATGCTGTGTTGTCCCTCCCACAGATATCAGGGTGGTTGAAGTCCCCTATGAGGACCAAGTTTTCTGAATGTGAATCTCCTCCTGTCTATTTACAGAGGACCTCATCCTCAGTGTCCTTCTTGTAGTGAGGAGCCCAAAACTGAACACAGTACTTGAGATGCGGCTTCACCAGAGCTGAGTACAGAGGGATGATCACCTCTCTGCTCCTGCTGGCCACACTGTTTCTTATACAGGCCAGGATGCCGTTGGCCTTCTTGGCCACCTGGGCACACTGTGGGCTCATGTTGAGCCGAGCATCGACCAACACCCCCAGGTCCCTTTCCTCTTCACAGTCATCCAGCCATTCTGTCCCAAGCCTGTAACACTGCATGTACCCCCAGCAGAGAACAACTACATCCCCCAGAGGATTGCTTGCTGCTCTGTCACCCTTTCTGTTCAGAGCAAAAGATAAAAGCCATTCGTAAATCACTTGACCTCCCCTTTCCTTTTTGATCCCAGCTCTGACCTCGGCTTTAGAATAAGGACTTCAGTTTTCAGACACACTTTCTAATTTTATTTTTTTTATTGGTTTTAATTCTAATCATGATAGTAATTATGATACATTGTACTGTAGTGTGTTATCTTGCAATTTGGTATCATCTTTGGTCAATTAATTAAACAAATTAAAACGAATTAAAGAAATTAAAATTAATTAAACCAATTAGAACTAATTTGTTGCCACTGGTTTGGTTTTTGGCCCATCTCTCTACTTGTTTTCCCTTTTTTTCCCTTTTCCCTTCCCTGGGTCCTGGATCTGCAGGTCCCCCCACCCCGCTAGGCGTGGAACCGGGCCGAACCAGGCCAGAAACTGTTGACAAATGCTGCTACTCAGATAACTCAGCAGCGCTTGGCTTAGGTGCAATGTGTTGGATTTAAATGAATTCTACTTCCAGGTTGTCTTCACTTCAATCTCTATAGCTTCCCAAGCCAGGGATGGAATTGCCTGCAAGGTATTAGTTGGTATTAGATCATCAACAATTAAATACTCTACTTTTTGGGGGATCCTGGATTCATTTTCTGTGTCCTCATCGGAATCCCTCTTATATGAGCAGACAGGAGGATCCGGTGCCTTCCCCTTCCCCTTTACTTCTCTCAGCCGAGTCCCAGTCTCCTTTGGAAGACTCCCTGCTTGTTTTTTAGACATCTCTCTGAATTTGCAATGTCCAGGGAGCTGTGGTTTTGTTGCTGAGGCAGAAGCTGTCTGGATGCTTCTGGGGACTCTTGAGATAGTTGTTGGGGCAGAAGCAGTATGGATGCTTCTGGGGAGTTTGGAGTTAGTTGTTGGGGCAGAAGCAGTAGGGATGCTTCTGGGGACTCCGGACTTTGTTGTTGAAACAGAAGCAGTATGGATGCTTCTGGGGACTCCGGACTTTGTTGTTGGGGCAGAAGCAGTAGGGATGCTTCTGGGGACTCTTGAGTTAGTTGTTGGGGCAGAAGCAGTAGGGATGCTTCTGGGGACTCCGGAGTTTTTTGTTGGTGAGGCAGAAGCAGTAGGGATGCTTCTGGGGACTCCGGACTTTGTTGTTGAAACAGAAGCAGTCTGGATGCTTCTGGGGACTCCAGACTTTGTTGTTGGGGCAGAAGCAGTAGGGATGCTTCTGGGTACTCCGGACTTTGTTGTTGAAACCGAAGCAGTAGGGGTGCTTCTGGGGACTCCGGAGTTTTTTGTTGGTGAGGCAGAAGCAGTCTGGATGCTTCTGGTGACTCCAGAGTTTGTTGTTGATGCAGAAGCAGTACGGATGCTTCTGGGGACTCCGGACTTTGTTGTTAAATCAGAAGCAGTCTGGATGCTTCTGGGGACTCTGGAGTTACTGGTTGAGGCAGAAACTGAACGGATGCTTCTAGGGAGTTTGGAGCCTTCCCTGCCCAACTCAGGTTTGGGTGACTTCTCAGGCAGCTTCATTGCACGCCCTGTGCTCCATGAGTCTCTTTGAAGGCCATGCTCCATCAAAGCCACATTCCTTCTGCGTTGTCCAGACAGATTATGGCATGAAGGAGAGGGGCCAGCTGGTTTATGAAGCTTTGTGGGTCTGATTTTCGAACCAGCATTGTAATCCACAGAACCCGGCCGGAACTCGTCCCTGGCCATCTGTAGTCTGTGGATCGATTTCTTCAAATTGGAAATCTCCCGAAGAAGCTCATCCTGGAAGGGAACAGAGGGTTTATGCTTGGTCTTGTCTTAGAGAGTGCTTCCCACCCTAAGTACTGTTGCTTTACGCAGAAGAGGGAGAGCACACTGCTTCAGCCTTGCAATGAGGGCAGAAGAGAACGGCTGCCACAGTGCTCTGTTTGTAAGCAAGCGACTTTCCAGGCTGCCTTCACACCAGCACGCTGTGCTAGCTCAGCTCTGAGCTGAGCTGTCCTTTCCTTGCCTCAATGCCTAGACCACCAGCCCGTCCCTCACCTTTTCTGCTTTCCCCATCTCCCTCAGATCCATCAAGTAAAGCCCGTGCCCTCAGTGCCATGCTGCTGACACGTGCCTACCAATACTGGGCTTTGCCTACCTCTTCTCGCCTCTTTGCTTGCTTTTTCTCCAGCTTCAGCCTGGTCAGGTACTGCCTGTACTCGTTGAACTCCTTCAGAGTGCAGACAACCTACAGAAGAGACAATGACAGATGGCTGTAGTGTCAGGCCCCTGCCTGGCAGACTGGAAAGCCCTCCTGACGAGACCCGTGTTGGTCAGCCCAACAGCCAAACTTACGTCGCCATCCTCGGTGACCAAGCCCCGTTTCTTCAGGTTCCGCAGGTTGTTTTTGCGGTTGTGGAACTCCCGCAGATGCGGGTCATGCAGGCTGTTGTACTCTGTGCACAGATTGCGACTGTACGGATCTCTCAGGTCAAACTGAGGAGAAGGCTGGTGGAGCTGGAAGAGATGTGTTGTAGAGTGTGAATGGGGAAGGAGAGAGCAGCAAAGAGACAGAGACACTTCCAAGCTGCTCACACCCACAGGCTGGCCTCTTGCCTCTTTCCCAAACAGTCATGTCTGGGTTTTCCTAAGTCCTCCAAGAGGGAGAGCAGAGGGTTGCGCCCTCCTCCAGGAACGGCCTGGTCTCCACATTTCTAGCTGTGCCAGATGAGTGCCTGGCCCCAGCATCCCAACACATGGCCAGCAGCTGCCTGCTTGCCTGGTGCCAGATAAGGTGAGGGAACTGCTGCTGATAAGCTCATCCGGTGTGAAAATCCCAGTTTTCAGACCCTCTCCTGACTGGTGGGCACTGCTATTGACCAGCCCTTGGTGGTCTCCCTGCTGTGGAGCCAGAAGCATCCCCTCATTCCCGTATGCAGTTGGGGCAAAGGGCCATAGGTCCCACAGTAGAGCCGGTGGCCACAAGGCCTCCTTGGCATGGCGGCAACCCCAGGAATCAAGAGCCCTTTTTGACGCTTCCCTCCTCCTCTCACCTTTTCCCCCAGCTTTCTCCTGGCGAAGAGGAGCTTGGTGCCGGGCTGCACAGGGATTTTAACCCCGAGTGGAAGGTCCAGCAGCCAGCTACATCCTGCTCCAACTTCCTGTCCTCCGGGTCGGAGCTAGAAAGACAAAGACATGCTTGGACACTCAGACACTCCATTCCCCTCTCCAGCCCACCTCCGCTCCCTTTGGCAGCTCCCTCCCCACTTCTGTACCCGATGCTGGGATGTGCAGAGAGGTGCGATTCCCTGCAAGCCTTCTCCAGCACCAGCATGAGGAGAAGTGTCCCTCAGCCTCTGGAGAGCATCTACAGCCCCAGAGCAGCCCTGCATACCCCAGGCTGCTGCACTCAGCCCTCTCTTGATGTAGCAGCGCTCACCTTTCCGCTCTTCCCCGCTCTGCTCAGAAATACATCTGGATTTCGGAATCCAGCACTGCCACAGCGCTCCATGGCTCCTGGTAGGAACTCTCTGAGAGCTGCAACCTTCCGCTACCACCTCTCGCTCCAGCAGCAGCGAACTGAGGCCACCCCAGCCGGAGTTCCAGCCTGCAGCTTTATGTCACGCTCACCCACTGTTGCATCACAATGACGTGCAGTGACACGCGGCAAGCCTGCAGCTGCATGGAGGCCCTTCTGGGTGCACTTGTGGTAAGCTGCTCCAGCTGGCCCTGCTTTGAGCCAAAAAGGCTTGCTGAGTCCTGAGGCCTGCTGTAGGCTTCCTTGGTTTCTATCACAGGTGATGCTGCACGTGGAACAAATACCTTCTTGGGTTGTCCCAGAGCTTGTTTTATAAGTAAATGACACTGAAACAATGTGGGAGAGCTGGCCTGTTTTTCTGTCCTAGAATCTTAGAAAGGTTTGTGTTGGAAGGGACCCTTAAGATCACCCCGTTCCAACCTGCTATAGACAGGGACACCTCGCTGTAGACCAGGTTGCTCACAACGCATCCAGCCTGGCCTCGAGTGCTTCCAGGGAGAGGAGGGATGCTGAGAAGGTGGAAATAGTGAACGCCTTTTTTGCTTCTGTCTTTAGTGAAAGGGCTCTCCCTCGGGAATCCCAGGCCCTGGAGGTTAATGAGAGAGTGTGGGGAATGGGAGATTTCCCTTTAGTCAGGGAAGAGGTGGTCCGTGAGTGCCTAGGAAATATTAAGGTCCATAAATCCTTGGGACCTGATGGGGTGCATCCACAGGTGCTGAGAGAGCTTCTGGAGGTCGTTGCTGAGCCGCTCTCTGTAATCTATCAGAGGTCTTGGAGAACTGGGGAGGTGCCTGAAGTCTGGAGGACGGCCAGTGTCACTCCTGTCTTCAAAATGGCAAGAAGGAAGACCCGGGTAATTATAGGCCAATCAGCCTCATCTCTGTCCCAGGGAAGGTGATGGAACAGCTTGTGCTGGATGCCATCTCCAGACAACTGGGAGAAAAGGAGGTTATCAGGAGTACTCAGCATGGGTTCACCAAGGGGAGGTTGTTCTCGACCAACCTGTAGGCCTTTTATGAAGATGTCACTAGCTGGGTGGACGGGGGGAGAGCGGTAGATGTAGTCTACCTTGATTTCTGTAAGGCTTTTGATACTGTCCCCCATGACGTTGTTATAACAAAGCTGAGGAAGTATGGGATAGATGAGCGGAAGGTGAAGTGGGTCGAGAATTGGCTGACTGGCCGAGTGCAGAGGGTTGTCGTTGGTGGTGCGGAATCTGGCTGGAGGCCTGTAACTAGCGGCGTCCTCCAGGGGTCTGTGCTGGGTCCGGTCTTGTTCAACATCTTCATCAGCGACCTTGATGAGGGGATAGTGACCACCCTCAGCAAGTTTGTGATGACACAAAGTTGGGAGGACTGGCTTACACGCCTGAAGGCTGTGCTGCCATTCAGAGGGACCTGGACAGGGTGGAGAGCTGGGCAGTAAGAAACCGGATGAGGTTTAACAAAAGCAAGTGTAGAGTCTTGCACCTAGGGAGAAATAATTGCATGCACCGGTACAGGCTGGGGGAAGAACTGCTGGACAGGAGCTCTGCTGAGTGGGACCTGGGCGTCCTGGTGGACGACAGATTGACCATGAGCCAGCAGTGTGCCCTTGTAGCCAAAAAGGCCAATGGCATCCTGGGGTGTATTAAAAAGAGCGTGGCCAGCAGGTCGAGGGAGGTGATCCTCCCGCTCTGCTCTGCCCCGGTGAGGCCTCCTCTGGAATCCTGTGTCCAGTTCTGGGCTCCCCAGTACAAAAAAGACAGGGATCTCTTGGAAAGAGTCCAGCGGAGGGCCACAAAGATGGTGAAGGGCCTGGAGCATTTCCCCTATGATGAGAGACTAAGCGAACTGGGTCTGTTTAGCCTTGAGAAAAGAAGGCTGAGTGGGGATTTGATCCAGGTTTATAAATACCTGAGGTGTGGGTGCCATAGTGGCGAGGCTGGTCTCTTTTCAGTAATGCGTGGGACAGGACTAGGGGTAATAGGATGAAACTTCAGCATAGGATGTTCCGCAGGAATGTGCTCAAGAACTTCTTTACGGTGAGGGTGACGTAGCACTGGAACAGGCTGCCCAGGGAGGTGGTGGAATCTCCTTCTCTGGAGATATTCAAGATCCGACTGGACGCTGAGCTGTGCGACGTGGTGTAGGGAGCCTGCTTTGGCAGGAGGGTTGGACTCGATGATCTCTAGAGGTCCCTTCCAACCCCTGCAATTCTGTGATTCTGTGAGGCATCCACAGCCTCACTGGGAAACCTGTTCCAGTGTTTCACCACCCTCACAGTAAAGTTCTTCATGGTATGTATTCTAAATCTGCCCTCTTCCAGTTTAAAACCATTTTCCTTCATCCTGTCACTACATGCATTTATAAAATGTCCCTCCCCAGCTTTCCTATGGACTCCCTTCAGATACTGGGAGGTTGCTATAAGGTCCCCCTGGAGCCTTCTCTTCTCCAGGCTGAAGAGCCCCAGCTCTCTCAGCCTGTCCTTCTAGAGGAGGTGCTCCAGCCCTCTGATCATCTCCATTTCCCTCATCTGGACCTGCTCCAACAGCTCAGTGTCCTTGTGTTGGGGTCCCCAGAACTGGACGCAGTACTCCATGTGGGGTCTTACAAGAGCAGCGCGGAGGGGCAGAATCACCTCCTCGACCCGCTGGTCACGCTTCTCTTGATGAAACCTGGGATATACTTGGCCTTTCAGGCTACAAGCGTACACTGCCACCTCGTGCTGAATCATCTGAGACCCCCAAATCCTTCTCCTCGGTGCTGCTCTCAAGCCATTCTCCACCCAACCTTTATCTGTGCTTGAGATTTCCCCAACTCAGGGCACTTGTCCTTGTTGAACTTCATGAAGTTGACATGGGCCACCAAGTTTGTCACGTCTGACTTGCCCATGGTGAAACCATTTTGATTACCACCAATCACCTTGTCTTTATTTTTCCGTGTGGTGCAGTAGGGCCTTCAGTTGGATCTACCCCGCGATCTTACCAAGCACAGAGGTGAGACTGACTGGCCCGTAGTTCCCTGGATCTTCTTTTTTCCCGTTCTGGAATAGGGGGGTTATGTTTCCCCTTTTCTGATCAGTGGGAACTTCACCAGACTGCCATGACCTTTCAAATACGATGCACAGCAGCTTGGCAAGTTCATCCACCAGTTCCCTCAGAAGCTGCGGATGGATCCCTTGGACTTGTGCAGCTTCAGATTCTTTCGATGGTCTAGAACCTCATCTTCACTTACAGCACTTACAGATCCACCTTCTCCAAGTTTTACTGTTGCTTTCTGCAGTTTGGGCTCTGTGCCTAGAGCACTTGCCAGTGAGGCCTGAAGCAAAGAAGTCATTGAGCACCTCAGCTCTCTCTGTATTCCTCATGAGCAGGCCTCTAGTTGCCTTCCAGAGAGGGCCCACATCCTCGCTTACCTTCTTTTTAATCACTGATATACCTGTTCCCCTTTCTGTCCCCAGCTAGATTTAGTTCTGCCTGAGTTTTAGCTTTCCTAACCTGATCTTTGAGGTTCCCATACTGCTTGGAAGAGGAAGTTATCATCAGCACATTCCAGAAACCTCTTTGATTTCTGGTGCGATGCTGTGTTGTCCCTCCCACAGATATCAGGGTGGTTGAAGTCCCCTATGAGGACCAAGTTTTCTGAATGTGAATCTCCTCCTGTCTATTTACAGAGGACCTCATCCTCAGTGTCCTTCTTGTAGTGAGGAGCCCAAAACTGAACACAGTACTTGAGATGCGGCTTCACCAGAGCTGAGTACAGAGGGATGATCACCTCTCTGCTCCTGCTGGCCACACTGTTTCTTATACAGGCCAGGATGCCGTTGGCCTTCTTGGCCACCTGGGCACACTGTGGGCTCATGTTGAGCCGAGCATCGACCAACACCCCCAGGTCCCTTTCCTCTTCACAGTCATCCAGCCATTCTGTCCCAAGCCTGTAACACTGCATGTACCCCCAGCAGAGAACAACTACATCCCCCAGAGGATTGCTTGCTGCTCTGTCACCCTTTCTGTTCAGAGCAAAAGATAAAAGCCATTCGTAAATCACTTGACCTCCCCTTTCCTTTTTGATCCCAGCTCTGACCTCGGCTTTAGAATAAGGACTTCAGTTTTCAGACACACTTTCTAATTTTATTTTTTTTATTGGTTTTAATTCTAATCATGATAGTAATTATGATACATTGTACTGTAGTGTGTTATCTTGCAATTTGGTATCATCTTTGGTCAATTAATTAAACAAATTAAAACGAATTAAAGAAATTAAAATTAATTAAACCAATTAGAACTAATTTGTTGCCACTGGTTTGGTTTTTGGCCCATCTCTCTACTTGTTTTCCCTTTTTTTCCCTTTTCCCTTCCCTGGGTCCTGGATCTGCAGGTCCCCCCACCCCGCTAGGCGTGGAACCGGGCCGAACCAGGCCAGAAACTGTTGACAAATGCTGCTACTCAGATAACTCAGCAGCGCTTGGCTTAGGTGCAATGTGTTGGATTTAAATGAATTCTACTTCCAGGTTGTCTTCACTTCAATCTCTATAGCTTCCCAAGCCAGGGATGGAATTGCCTGCAAGGTATTAGTTGGTATTAGATCATCAACAATTAAATACTCTACTTTTTGGGGGATCCTGGATTCATTTTCTGTGTCCTCATCGGAATCCCTCTTATATGAGCAGACAGGAGGATCCGGTGCCTTCCCCTTCCCCTTTACTTCTCTCAGCCGAGTCCCAGTCTCCTTTGGAAGACTCCCTGCTTGTTTTTTAGACATCTCTCTGAATTTGCAATGTCCAGGGAGCTGTGGTTTTGTTGCTGAGGCAGAAGCTGTCTGGATGCTTCTGGGGACTCTTGAGATAGTTGTTGGGGCAGAAGCAGTATGGATGCTTCTGGGGAGTTTGGAGTTAGTTGTTGGGGCAGAAGCAGTAGGGATGCTTCTGGGGACTCCGGACTTTGTTGTTGAAACAGAAGCAGTATGGATGCTTCTGGGGACTCCGGACTTTGTTGTTGGGGCAGAAGCAGTAGGGATGCTTCTGGGGACTCTTGAGTTAGTTGTTGGGGCAGAAGCAGTAGGGATGCTTCTGGGGACTCCGGAGTTTTTTGTTGGTGAGGCAGAAGCAGTAGGGATGCTTCTGGGGACTCCGGACTTTGTTGTTGAAACAGAAGCAGTCTGGATGCTTCTGGGGACTCCAGACTTTGTTGTTGGGGCAGAAGCAGTAGGGATGCTTCTGGGTACTCCGGACTTTGTTGTTGAAACCGAAGCAGTAGGGGTGCTTCTGGGGACTCCGGAGTTTTTTGTTGGTGAGGCAGAAGCAGTCTGGATGCTTCTGGTGACTCCAGAGTTTGTTGTTGATGCAGAAGCAGTACGGATGCTTCTGGGGACTCCGGACTTTGTTGTTAAATCAGAAGCAGTCTGGATGCTTCTGGGGACTCTGGAGTTACTGGTTGAGGCAGAAACTGAACGGATGCTTCTAGGGAGTTTGGAGCCTTCCCTGCCCAACTCAGGTTTGGGTGACTTCTCAGGCAGCTTCATTGCACGCCCTGTGCTCCATGAGTCTCTTTGAAGGCCATGCTCCATCAAAGCCACATTCCTTCTGCGTTGTCCAGACAGATTATGGCATGAAGGAGAGGGGCCAGCTGGTTTATGAAGCTTTGTGGGTCTGATTTTCGAACCAGCATTGTAATCCACAGAACCCGGCCGGAACTCGTCCCTGGCCATCTGTAGTCTGTGGATCGATTTCTTCAAATTGGAAATCTCCCGAAGAAGCTCATCCTGGAAGGGAACAGAGGGTTTATGCTTGGTCTTGTCTTAGAGAGTGCTTCCCACCCTAAGTACTGTTGCTTTACGCAGAAGAGGGAGAGCACACTGCTTCAGCCTTGCAATGAGGGCAGAAGAGAACGGCTGCCACAGTGCTCTGTTTGTAAGCAAGCGACTTTCCAGGCTGCCTTCACACCAGCACGCTGTGCTAGCTCAGCTCTGAGCTGAGCTGTCCTTTCCTTGCCTCAATGCCTAGACCACCAGCCCGTCCCTCACCTTTTCTGCTTTCCCCATCTCCCTCAGATCCATCAAGTAAAGCCCGTGCCCTCAGTGCCATGCTGCTGACACGTGCCTACCAATACTGGGCTTTGCCTACCTCTTCTCGCCTCTTTGCTTGCTTTTTCTCCAGCTTCAGCCTGGTCAGGTACTGCCTGTACTCGTTGAACTCCTTCAGAGTGCAGACAACCTACAGAAGAGACAATGACAGATGGCTGTAGTGTCAGGCCCCTGCCTGGCAGACTGGAAAGCCCTCCTGACGAGACCCGTGTTGGTCAGCCCAACAGCCAAACTTACGTCGCCATCCTCGGTGACCAAGCCCCGTTTCTTCAGGTTCCGCAGGTTGTTTTTGCGGTTGTGGAACTCCCGCAGATGCGGGTCATGCAGGCTGTTGTACTCTGTGCACAGATTGCGACTGTACGGATCTCTCAGGTCAAACTGAGGAGAAGGCTGGTGGAGCTGGAAGAGATGTGTTGTAGAGTGTGAATGGGGAAGGAGAGAGCAGCAAAGAGACAGAGACACTTCCAAGCTGCTCACACCCACAGGCTGGCCTCTTGCCTCTTTCCCAAACAGTCATGTCTGGGTTTTCCTAAGTCCTCCAAGAGGGAGAGCAGAGGGTTGCGCCCTCCTCCAGGAACGGCCTGGTCTCCACATTTCTAGCTGTGCCAGATGAGTGCCTGGCCCCAGCATCCCAACACATGGCCAGCAGCTGCCTGCTTGCCTGGTGCCAGATAAGGTGAGGGAACTGCTGCTGATAAGCTCATCCGGTGTGAAAATCCCAGTTTTCAGACCCTCTCCTGACTGGTGGGCACTGCTATTGACCAGCCCTTGGTGGTCTCCCTGCTGTGGAGCCAGAAGCATCCCCTCATTCCCGTATGCAGTTGGGGCAAAGGGCCATAGGTCCCACAGTAGAGCCGGTGGCCACAAGGCCTCCTTGGCATGGCGGCAACCCCAGGAAACAAGAGCCCTTTTTGACGCTTCCCTCCTCCTCTCACCTTTTCCCCCAGCTTTCTCCTGGCGAAGAGGAGCTTGGTGCCGGGCTGCACAGGGATTTTAACCCCGAGTGGAAGGTCCAGCAGCCAGCTACATCCTGCTCCAACTTCCTGTCCTCCGGGTCGGAGCTAGAAAGACAAAGACATGCTTGGACACTCAGACACTCCATTCCCCTCTCCAGCCCACCTCCGCTCCCTTTGGCAGCTCCCTCCCCACTTCTGTACCCGATGCTGGGATGTGCAGAGAGGTGCGATTCCCTGCAAGCCTTCTCCAGCACCAGCATGAGGAGAAGTGTCCCTCAGCCTCTGGAGAGCATCTACAGCCCCAGAGCAGCCCTGCATACCCCAGGCTGCTGCACTCAGCCCTCTCTTGATGTAGCAGCGCTCACCTTTCCGCTCTTCCCCGCTCTGCTCAGAAATTCATCTGGATTTCGGAATCCAGCACTGCCACAGCGCTCCATGGCTCCTGGTAGGAACTCTCTGAGAGCTGCAACCTTCCGCTACCACCTCTCGCTCCAGCAGCAGCGAACTGAGGCCACCCCAGCCGGAGTTCCAGCCTGCAGCTTTATGTCACGCTCACCCACTGTTGCATCACAATGACGTGCAATGACACGCGGCAAGCCTGCAGCTGCATGGAGGCCCTTCTGGGTGCACTCGTGGTAAGCTGCTCCAGCTGGCCCTGCTTTGAGCCAAAAAGGCTTGCTGAGTCCTGAGGCCTGCTGTAGGCTTCCTTGGTTTCTATCACAGGTGATGCTGCACGTGGAACAAATACCTTCTCGGGTTGTCCCAGAGCTTGTTTTATAAGTAAATGACACTGAAACAATGTGGGAGAGCTGGCCTGTTTTTCTGTCCTAGAATCTTAGAATGGTTTGTGTTGGAAGGGACCCTTAAGATCACCCCGTTCCAACCTGCTATAGACAGGGACACCTCGCTGTAGACCAGGTTGCTCACAACGCATCCAGCCTGGCCTCGAGTGCTTCCAGGGAGAGGAGGGATGCTGAGAAGGTGGAAATAGTGAACGCCTTTTTTGCTTCTGTCTTTAGTGAAAGGGCTCTCCCTCGGGAATCCCAGGCCCTGGAGGTTAATGAGAGAGTGTGGGGAATGGGAGATTTCCCTTTAGTCAGGGAAGAGGTGGTCCGTGAGTGCCTAGGAAATATTAAGGTCCATAAATCCTTGGGACCTGATGGGGTGCATCCACAGGTGCTGAGAGAGCTTCTGGAGGTCGTTGCTGAGCCGCTCTCTGTAATCTATCAGAGGTCTTGGAGAACTGGGGAGGTGCCTGAAGTCTGGAGGACGGCCAGTGTCACTCCTGTCTTCAAAAAGGGCAAGAAGGAAGACCCGGGTAATTATAGGCCAATCAGCCTCATCTCTGTCCCAGGGAAGGTGATGGAACAGCTTGTGCTGGATGCCATCTCCAGACAACTGGGAGAAAAGGAGGTTATCAGGAGTATTCAGCATGGGTTCACCAAGGGGAGGTTGTTCTCGACCAACCCGGTGGCCTTTTATGAAGATATCACTAGCTGGGATGACGGGGGGAGAGCGGTAGATGTAGTCTACCTTGATTTCTGTAAGGCTTTTGATACTGTCCCCCATGACGTCCTTATAACAAAGCTGAGGAAGTATGGGATAGATGAGCGGAAGGTGAAGTGGGTCGAGAATTGGCTGACTGGCCGAGTGCAGAGGGTTGTCGTTGGTGGTGCGGAATCTGGCTGGAGGCCTGTAACTAGCGGCGTCCCTCAGGGGTCTGTGCTGGGTCCGGTCTTGTTCAACATCTTCATCAGCGACCTTGATGAGGGGATAGTGACCACCCTCAGCAAGTTTGTGATGACACAAAGTTGGGAGGACTGGCTTACACGCCTGAAGGCTGTGCTGCCATTCAGAGGGACCTGGACAGGGTGGAGAGCTGGGCAGTAAGAAACCGGATGAGGTTTAACAAAAGCAAGTGTAGAGTCTTGCACCTAGGGAGAAATAATTGCATGCACCGGTACAGGCTGGGGGAAGAACTGCTGGACAGGAGCTCTGCTGAGTGGGACCTGGGCGTCCTGGTGGACGACAGATTGACCATGAGCCAGCAGTGTGCCCTTGTAGCCAAAAAGGCCAATGGCATCCTGGGGTGTATTAAAAAGAGCGTGGCCAGCAGGTCGAGGGAGGTGATCCTCCCGCTCTGCTCTGCCCCGGTGAGGCCTCCTCTGGAATCCTGTGTCCAGTTCTGGGCTCCCCAGTACAAAAAAGACAGGGATCTCTTGGAAAGAGTCCAGCGGAGGGCCACAAAGATGGTGAAGGGCCTGGAGCATTTCCCCTATGATGAGAGACTAAGCGAACTGGGTCTGTTTAGCCTTGAGAAAAGAAGGCTGAGTGGGGATTTGATCCAGGTTTATAAATACCTGAGGTGTGGGTGCCATAGTGGCGAGGCTGGTCTCTTTTCAGTAATGCGTGGGACAGGACTAGGGGTAATAGGATGAAACTTCAGCATAGGATGTTCCGCAGGAATGTGCTCAAGAACTTCTTTACGGTGAGGGTGACGTAGCACTGGAACAGGCTGCCCAGGGAGGTGGTGGAGTCTCCTTCTGTGGAGATATTCAAGATCCGACTGGACGCCGAGCTGTGCGACGTGGTGTAGGGAGCCTGCTTTGGCAGGAGGGTTGGACTCGATGATCTCTAGAGGTCCCTTCCAACCCCTGCAATTCTGTGATTCTGTGAGGCATCCACAGCCTCACTGGGAAACCTGTTCCAGTGTTTCACCACCCTCACAGTAAAGTTCTTCATGGTATGTATTCTAAATCTCCCCTCTTCCAGTTTAAAACCATTTTCCTTCATCCTGTCACTACATGCATTTATAAAATGTCCCTCCCCAGCTTTCCTATGGACTCCCTTCAGATACTGGGAGGTTGCTATAAGGTCCCCCTGGAGCCTTCTCTTCTCCAGGCTGAAGAGCCCCAGCTCTCTCAGCCTGTCCTTCTAGAGGAGGTGCTCCAGCCCTCTGATCATCTCCATTTCCCTCATCTGGACCTGCTCCAACAGCTCAGTGTCCTTGTGTTGGGGTCCCCAGAACTGGACGCAGTACTCCATGTGGGGTCTTACAAGAGCAGCGCGGAGGGGCAGAATCACCTCCTCGACCCGCTGGTCACACTTCTCTTGATGAAACCTGGGATATACTTGGCCTTTCAGGCTACAAGCGTACACTGCCACCTCGTGCTGAATCATCTGAGACCCCCAAATCCTTCTCCTCGGTGCTGCTCTCAAGCCATTCTCCACCCAACCTTTATCTGTGCTTGAGATTTCCCCAACTCAGGGCACTTGTCCTTGTTGAACTTCATGAAGTTGACATGGGCCACCAAGTTTGTCACGTCTGACTTGCCCATGGTGAAACCATTTTGATTACCACCAATCACCTTGTCTTTATTTTTCCGTGTGGTGCAGTAGGGCCTTCAGTTGGATCTACCCCGCGATCTTACCAAGCACAGAGGTGAGACTGACTGGCCTGTAGTTCCCTGGATCTTCTTTTTTCCCGTTCTGGAATAGGGGGGTTATGTTTCCCCTTTTCTGATCAGTGGGAACTTCACCAGACTGCCATGACCTTTCAAATACGATGCACAGCAGCTTGGCAAGTTCATCCACCAGTTCCCTCAGAAGCTGCGGATGGATCCCTTGGACTTGTGCAGCTTCAGATTCTTTCGATGGTCTAGAACCTCATCTTCACTTACAGCACTTACAGATCCACCTTCTCCAAGTTTTACTGTTGCTTTCTGCAGTTTGGGCTCTGTGCCTAGAGCACTTGCCAGTGAGGCCTGAAGCAAAGAAGTCATTGAGCACCTCAGCTCTCTCTGTATTCCTCATGAGCAGGCCTCTAGTTGCCTTCCAGAGAGGGCCCACATCCTCGCTTACCTTCTTTTTAATCACTGATATACCTGTTCCCCTTTCTGTCCCCAGCTAGATTTAGTTCTGCCTGAGTTTTAGCTTTCCTAACCTGATCTTTGAGGTTCCCATACTGCTTGGAAGAGGAAGTTATCATCAGCACATTCCAGAAACCTCTTTGATTTCTGGTGCGATGCTGTGTTGTCCCTCCCACAGATATCAGGGTGGTTGAAGTCCCCTATGAGGACCAAGTTTTCTGAATGTGAATCTCCTCCTGTCTATTTACAGAGGACCTCATCCTCAGTGTCCTTCTTGTAGTGAGGAGCCCAAAACTGAACACAGTACTTGAGATGCGGCTTCACCAGAGCTGAGTACAGAGGGATGATCACCTCTCTGCTCCTGCTGGCCACACTGTTTCTTATACAGGCCAGGATGCCGTTGGCCTTCTTGGCCACCTGGGCACACTGTGGGCTCATGCTGAGCCGAGCATCGACCAACACCCCCAGGTCCCTTTCCTCTTCACAGTCATCCAGCCATTCTGTCCCAAGCCTGTAACACTGCATGTACCCCCAGCAGAGAACAACTACATCCCCCAGAGGATTGCTTGCTGCTCTGTCACCCTTTCTGTTCAGAGCAAAAGATAAAAGCCATTCGTAAATCACTTGACCTCCCCTTTCCTTTTTGATCCCAGCTCTGACCTCGGCTTTAGAATAAGGACTTCAGTTTGCAGACACACTTTCTAATTTTATTTTTTTTATTGGTTTTAATTCTAATCATGATAGTAATTATGATACATTGTACTGTAGTGTGTTATCTTGCAATTTGGTATCATCTTTGGTCAATTAATTAAACAAATTAAAACGAATTAAAGAAATTAAAATTAATTAAACCAATTAGAACTAATTTGTTGCCACTGGTTTGGTTTTTGGCCCATCTCTCTACTTGTTTTCCCTTTTTTTCCCTTTTCCCTTCCCTGGGTCCTGGATCTGCAGGTCCCCCCACCCCGCTAGGCGTGGAACCGGGCCGAACCAGGCCAGAAACTGTTGACAAATGCTGCTACTCAGATAACTCAGCAGCGCTTGGCTTAGGTGCAATGTGTTGGATTTAAATGAATTCTACTTCCAGGTTGTCTTCACTTCAATCTCTATAGCTTCCCAAGCCAGGGATGGAATTGCCTGCAAGGTATTAGTTGGTATTAGATCATCAACAATTAAATACTCTACTTTTTGGGGGATCCTGGATTCATTTTCTGTGTCCTCATCGGAATCCCTCTTATATGAGCAGACAGGAGGATCCGGTGCCTTCCCCTTCCCCTTTACTTCTCTCAGCCGAGTCCCAGTCTCCTTTGGAAGACTCCCTGCTTGTTTTTTAGACGTCTCTCTGAATTTGCAATGTCCAGGGAGCTGTGGTTTTGTTGCTGAGGCAGAAGCTGTCTGGATGCTTCTGGGGACTCTTGAGATAGTTGTTGGGGCAGAAGCAGTATGGATGCTTCTGGGGAGTTTGGAGTTAGTTGTTGGGGCAGAAGCAGTAGGGATGCTTCTGGGGACTCCGGACTTTGTTGTTGAAACAGAAGCAGTATGGATGCTTCTGGGGACTCCGGACTTTGTTGTTGGGGCAGAAGCAGTAGGGATGCTTCTGGGGACTCTTGAGTTAGTTGTTGGGGCAGAAGCAGTAGGGATGCTTCTGGGGACTCCGGAGTTTTTTGTTGGTGAGGCAGAAGCAGTAGGGATGCTTCTGGGGACTCCGGACTTTGTTGTTGAAACAGAAGCAGTAGGGATGCTTCTGGGTACTCCGGACTTTGTTGTTGAAACCGAAGCAGTAGGGGTGCTTCTGGGGACTCCGGAGTTTTTTGTTGGTGAGGCAGAAGCAGTCTGGATGCTTCTGGTGACTCCAGAGTTTGTTGTTGATGCAGAAGCAGTACGGATGCTTCTGGGGACTCCGGACTTTGTTGTTAAATCAGAAGCAGTCTGGATGCTTCTGGGGACTCTGGAGTTACTGGTTGAGGCAGAAACTGAACGGATGCTTCTAGGGAGTTTGGAGCCTTCCCTGCCCAACTCAGGTTTGGGTGACTTCTCAGGCAGCTTCATTGCACGCCCTGTGCTCCATGAGTCTCTTTGAAGGCCATGCTCCATCAAAGCCACATTCCTTCTGCGTTGTCCAGACAGATTATGGCATGAAGGAGAGGGGCCAGCTGGTTTATGAAGCTTTGTGGGTCTGATTTTCGAACCCACATTGTAATCCACAGAACCCGGCCGGAACTCGTCCCTGGCCATCTGTAGTCTGTGGATCGATTTCTTCAAATTGGAAATCTCCCGAAGAAGCTCATCCTGGAAGGGAACAGAGGGTTTATGCTTGGTCTTGTCTTAGAGAGTGCTTCCCACCCTAAGTACTGTTGCTTTACGCAGAAGAGGGAGAGCACACTGCTTCAGCCTTGCAATGAGGGCAGAAGAGAACAGCTGCCACAGTGCTCTGTTTGTAAGCAAGCAACTTTCCAGGCTGCCTTCACACCAGCACGCTGTGCTAGCTCAGCTCTGAGCTGAGCTGTCCTTTCCTTGCCTCAATGCCTAGACCACCAGCCCGTCCCTCACCTTTTCTGCTTTCCCCATCTCCCTCAGATCCACCAAGTAAAGCCCGTGCCCTCAGTGCCATGCTGCTGACACGTGCCTACCAATACTGGGCTTTGCCTACCTCTTCTCGCCTCTTTGCTTGCTTTTTCTCCAGCTTCAGCCTGGTCAGGTACTGCCTGTACTCGTTGAACTCCTTCAGAGTGCAGACAACCTACAGAAGAGACAATGACAGATGGCTGTAGTGTCAGGCCCCTGCCTGGCAGACTGGAAAGCCCTCCTGAGGAGACCCGTGTTGGTCAGCCCAACAGCCAAACTTACGTCGCCATCCTCGGTGACCAAGCCTCGTTTCTTCAGGTTCCGCAGGTTGTTTTTGCGGTTGTGGAACTCCCGCAGATGCGGGTCATGCAGGCTGTTGTACTCTGTGCACAGATTGCGACTGTACGGATCTCTCAGGTCAAACTGAGGAGAAGGCTGGTGGAGCTGGAAGAGATGTGTTGTAGAGTGTGAATGGGGAAGGAGAGAGCAGCAAAGAGACAGAGACACTTCCAAGCTGCTCACACCCACAGGCTGGCCTCTTGCCTCTTTCCCAAACAGTCATGTCTGGGTTTTCCTAAGTCCTCCAAGAGGGAGAGCAGAGGGTTGCACCCTCCTCCAGGAACGGCCTGGTCTCCACATTTCTAGCTGTGCCAGATGAGTGCCTGGCCCCAGCATCCCAACACATGGCCAGCAGCTGCCTGCTTGCCTGGTGCCAGATAAGGTGAGGGAACTGCTGCTGATAAGCTCATCCGGTGTGAAAATCCCAGTTTTCAGACCCTCTCCTGACTGGTGGGCACTGCTATTGACCAGCCCTTGGTTGTCTCCCTGCTGTGGAGCCAGAAGCATCCCCTCATTCCCGTATGCAGTTGGGGCAAAGGGCCATAGGTCCCACAGTAGAGCCGGTGGCCACAAGGCCTCCTTGGCATGGCGGCAACCCCAGGAAACAAGAGCCCTTTTTGACGCTTCCCTCCTCCTCTCACCTTTTCCCCCAGCTTTCTCCTGGCGAAGAGGAGCTTGGTGCCGGGCTGCACAGGGATTTTAACCCCGAGTGGAAGGTCCAGCAGCCAGCTACATCCTGCTCCAACTTCCTGTCCTCCGGGTCGGAGCTAGAAAGACAAAGACATGCTTGGACACTCAGACACTCCATTCCCCTCTCCAGCCCACCTCCGCTCCCTTTGGCAGCTCCCTCCCCACTTCTGTACCCGATGCTGGGATGTGCAGAGAGGTGCGATTCCCTGCAAGCCTTCTCCAGCACCAGCATGAGGAGAAGTGTCCCTCAGCCTCTGGAGAGCATCTACAGCCCCAGAGCAGCCCTGCATACCCCAGGCTGCTGCACTCAGCCCTCTCTTGATGTAGCAGCGCTCACCTTTCCGCTCTTCCCCGCTCTGCTCAGAAATTCATCTGGATTTCGGAATCCAGCACTGCCACAGCGCTCCATGGCTCCTGGTAGGAACTCTCTGAGAGCTGCAACCTTCCGCTACCACCTCTCGCTCCAGCAGCAGCGAACTGAGGCCACCCCAGCCGGAGTTCCAGCCTGCAGCTTTATGTCACGCTCACCCACTGTTGCATCACAATGACGTGCAATGACACGCGGCAAGCCTGCAGCTGCATGGAGGCCCTTCTGGGTGCACTCGTGGTAAGCTGCTCCAGCTGGCCCTGCTTTGAGCCAAAAAGGCTTGCTGAGTCCTGAGGCCTGCTGTAGGCTTCCTTGGTTTCTATCACAGGTGATGCTGCACGTGGAACAAATACCTTCTCGGGTTGTCCCAGAGCTTGTTTTATAAGTAAATGACACTGAAACAATGTGGGAGAGCTGGCCTGTTTTTCTGTCCTAGAATCTTAGAATGGTTTGTGTTGGAAGGGACCCTTAAGATCACCCCGTTCCAACCTGCTATAGACAGGGACACCTCGCTGTAGACCAGGTTGCTCACAACGCATCCAGCCTGGCCTCGAGTGCTTCCAGGGAGAGGAGGGATGCTGAGAAGGTGGAAATAGTGAACGCCTTTTTTGCTTCTGTCTTTAGTGAAAGGGCTCTCCCTCGGGAATCCCAGGCCCTGGAGGTTAATGAGAGAGTGTGGGGAATGGGAGATTTCCCTTTAGTCAGGGAAGAGGTGGTCCGTGAGTGCCTAGGAAATATTAAGGTCCATAAATCCTTGGGACCTGATGGGGTGCATCCACAGGTGCTGAGAGAGCTTCTGGAGGTCGTTGCTGAGCCGCTCTCTGTAATCTATCAGAGGTCTTGGAGAACTGGGGAGGTGCCTGAAGTCTGGAGGACGGCCAGTGTCACTCCTGTCTTCAAAAAGGGCAAGAAGGAAGACCCGGGTAATTATAGGCCAGTCAGCCTCACCTCTGTCCCAGGGAAGGTGATGGAACAGCTTGTGCTGGATGCCATCTCCAGACAACTGGGAGAAAAGGAGGTTATCAGGAGTACTCAGCATGGGTTCACCAAGGGGAGGTTGTTCTCGACCAACCCGGTGGCCTTTTATGAAGATGTCACTAGCTGGGTGGATGGGGGGAGAGCGGTAGATGTAGTCTACCTTGATTTCTGTAAGGCTTTTGACACTGTCCCCCATGACGTTGTTATAACAAAGCTGAGGAAGTATGGGATAGATGAGCGGAAGGTGAAGTGGGTCGAGAATTGGCTGACTGGCCGAGTGCAGAGGGTTGTCGTTGGTGGTGCGGAATCTGGCTGGAGGCCTGTAACTAGCGGCGTCCCCCAGGGGTCTGTGCTGGGTCCGGTCTTGTTCAACATCTTCATCAGTGACCTTGATGAGGGGATAGTGACCACCCTCAGCAAGTTTGTGATGACACAAAGTTGGGAGGACTGGCTTACACGCCTGAAGGCTGTGCTGCCATTCAGAGGGACCTGGACAGGGTGGAGAGCTGGGCAGTAAGAAACCGGATGAGGTTTAACAAAAGCAAGTGTAGAGTCTTGCACCTAGGGAGAAATAATTGCATGCACCGGTACAGGCTGGGGGAAGAGCTGCTGGACAGGAGCTCTGCTGAGTGGGACCTGGGCGTCCGGGTGGACGACAGATTGACCATGAGCCAGCAGTGTGCCCTTGTAGCCAAAAAGGCCAATGGCATCCTGGGGTGTATTAAAAAGAGCGTGGCCAGCAGGTCGAGGGAGGTGATCCTCCCGCTCTGCTCTGCCCCGGTGAGGCCTCCTCTGGAATCCTGTGTCCAGTTCTGGGCTCCCCAGTACAAAAAAGACAGGGATCTCTTGGAAAGAGTCCAGCGGAGGGCCACAAAGATGGTGAAGGGCCTGGAGCATTTCCCCTATGATGAGAGACTAAGCGAACTGGGTCTGTTTAGCCTTGAGAAAAGAAGGCTGAGTGGGGATTTGATCCAGGTTTATAAATACCTGAGGTGTGGGTGCCATAGTGGCGAGGCTGGTCTCTTTTCAGTAATGCGTGGGACAGGACTAGGGGTAATAGGATGAAACTTCAGCATAGGATGTTCCGCAGGAATGTGCTCAAGAACTTCTTTACGGTGAGGGTGACGTAGCACTGGAACAGGCTGCCCAGGGAGGTGGTGGAATCTCCTTCTCTGGAGATATTCAAGATCCGACTGGACGCCGAGCTGTGCGACGTGGTGTAGGGAGCCTGCTTTGGCAGGAGGGTTGGACTCGATGATCTCTAGAGGTCCCTTCCAACCCCTGCAATTCTGTGATTCTGTGAGGCATCCACAGCCTCACTGGGAAACCTGTTCCAGTGTTACACCACCCTCACAGTAAAGTTCTTCATGGTATGTATTCTAAATCTCCCCTCTTCCAGTTTAAAACCATTTCCCTTCATCCTGTCACTACATGCATTTATAAAAAGTCCCTCCCAAGCTTTCCTATGGACTCCCTTCAGATACTGGGATGTTGCTATAAGGTCCCCCTGGAGCCTTCTCTTCTCCAGGCTGAAGAGCCCCAGCTCTCTCAGCCTGTCCTTCTAGAGGAGGTGCTCCAGCCCTCTGATCATCTCCATTTCCCTCATCTGGACCTGCTCTAACAGCACAGTGTCCTTGTGTTGGGGTCCCCAGAACTGGACGCAGTACTCCATGTGGGGTCTTACAAGAGCAGCGCGGAGGGGCAGAATCACCTCCTCGACTCGCTGGTCACGCTTCTCTTGATGAAACCTGGGATATATTTGGCCTTCCAGGCCACAAGCGTACACTGCCACCTCGTGCTGAATCATCTGAGACCCGCAAATCCTTCTCCTCGGTGCTGCTCTCAAGCCATTCTCCACCCAACCTTTATCTGTGCTTGAGATTTCCCCAACTCAGGGCACTTGTCCTTGTTGAACTTCATGAAGTTGACATGGGCCACCAAGTTTGTCACGTCTGACTTGCCCATGGTGAAACCATTTTGATTACCACCAATCACCTTGTCTTTATTTTTCCGTGTGGTGCAGTAGGGCCTTCAGTTGGATCTACCCCGCGATCTTACCAAGCACAGAGGTGAGACTGACTGGCCTGTAGTTCCCTGGATCTTCTTTTTTCCCGTTCTGGAATAGGGGGGTTATGTTTCCCCTTTTCTGATCAGTGGGAACTTCACCAGACTGCCATGACCTTTCAAATACGATGCACAGCAGCTTGGCAAGTTCATCCACCAGTTCCCTCAGAAGCTGCGGATGGATCCCTTGGACTTGTGCAGCTTCAGATTCTTTCGATGGTCTAGAACCTCATCTTCACTTACAGCACTTACAGATCCACCTTCTCCAAGTTTTACTGTTGCTTTCTGCAGTTTGGGCTCTGTGCCTAGAGCACTTGCCAGTGAGGCCTGAAGCAAAGAAGTCATTGAGCACCTCAGCTCTCTCTGTATTCCTCATGAGTAGGCCTCTAGTTGCCTTCCAGAGAGGGCCCACATCCTCGCTTACCTTCTTTTTAATCACTGATATACCTGTTCCCTTTTCTGTCCCCAGCTAGATTTAGTTCTGCCTGAGTTTTAGCTTTCCTAACCTGATCTTTGAGGTTCCCATACTGCTTGGAAGAGGAAGTTATCATCAGCACATTCCAGAAACCTCTTTGATTTCTGGTGCGATGCTGTGTTGTCCCTCCCACAGATATCAGGGTGGTTGAAGTCCCCTATGAGGACCAAGTTTTCTGAATGTGAATCTCCTCCTATCTATTTACAGAGGACCTCATCCTCAGTGTCCTTCTTGTAGTGAGGAGCCCAAAACTGAACACAGTACTTGAGATGCGGCTTCACCAGAGCTGAGTACAGAGGGATGATCACCTCTCTGCTCCTGCTGGCCACACTGTTTCTTATACAGGCCAGGATGCCGTTGGCCTTCTTGGCCACCTGGGCACACTGTGGGCTCATGTTGAGCCGAGCATCGACCAACAGCCCCAGGTCCCTTTCCTCTTCACAGTCATCCAGCCATTCTGTCCCAAGCCTGTAACACTGCATGTACCCCCAGCAGAGAACAACTACATCCCCCAGAGGATTGCTTGCTGCTCTGTCACCCTTTCTGTTCAGAGCAAAAGATAAAAGCCATTCGTAAATCACTTGACCTCCCCTTTCCTTTTTGATCCCAGCTCTGACCTCGGCTTTAGAATAAGGACTTCAGTTTTCAGACACACTTTCTAATTTTATTTTTTTTATTGGTTTTAATTCTAATCATGATAGTAATTATGATACATTGTACTGTAGTGTGTTATCTTGCAATTTGGTATCATCTTTGGTCAATTAATTAAACAAATTAAAACGAATTAAAGAAATTAAAATTAATTAAACCAATTAGAACTAATTTGTTGCCACTGGTTTGGTTTTTGGCCCATCTCTCTACTTGTTTTCCCTTTTTTTCCCTTTTCCCTTCCCTGGGTCCTGGATCTGCAGGTCCCCCCACCCCGCTAGGCGTGGAACCGGGCCGAACCAGGCCAGAAACTGTTGACAAATGCTGCTACTCAGATAACTCAGCAGCGCTTGGCTTAGGTGCAATGTGTTGGATTTAAATGAATTCTACTTCCAGGTTGTCTTCACTTCAATCTCTATAGCTTCCCAAGCCAGGGATGGAATTGCCTGCAAGGTATTAGTTGGTATTAGATCATCAACAATTAAATACTCTACTTTTTGGGGGATCCTGGATTCATTTTCTGTGTCCTCATCGGAATCCCTCTTATATGAGCAGACAGGAGGATCCGGTGCCTTCCCCTTCCCCTTTACTTCTCTCAGCCGAGTCCCAGTCTCCTTTGGAAGACTCCCTGCTTGTTTTTTAGACATCTCTCTGAATTTGCAATGTCCAGGGAGCTGTGGTTTTGTTGCTGAGGCAGAAGCTGTCTGGATGCTTCTGGGGACTCTTGAGATAGTTGTTGGGGCAGAAGCAGTATGGATGCTTCTGGGGAGTTTGGAGTTAGTTGTTGGGGCAGAAGCAGTAGGGATGCTTCTGGGGACTCTTGAGTTAGTTGTTGGGGCAGAAGCAGTAGGGATGCTTCTGGGGACTCTTGAGTTAGTTGTTGGGGCAGAAGCAGTAGGGATGCTTCTGGGGACTCCGGACTTTGTTGTTGAAACAGAAGCAGTCTGGATGCTTCTGGGGACTCCAGACTTTGTTGTTGGGGCAGAAGCAGTAGGGATGCTTCTGGGGACTCCAGACTTTGTTGTTGGGGCAGAAGCAGTAGGGGTGCTTCTAGGGACTCCGGAGTTTTTTGTTGGTGAGGCAGAAGCAGTCTGGATGCTTCTGGTGACTCCAGAGTTTGTTGTTGATGCAGAAGCAGTACGGATGCTTCTGGGGACTCCGGACTTTGTTGTTAAATCAGAAGCAGTCTGGATGCTTCTGGGGACTCTGGAGTTACTGGTTGAGGCAGAAACTGAACGGATGCTTCTAGGGAGTTTGGAGCCTTCCCTGCCCAACTCAGGTTTGGGTGACTTCTCAGGCAGCTTCATTGCACGCCCTGTGCTCCATGAGTCTCTTTGAAGGCCATGCTCCATCAAAGCCACATTCCTTCTGCGTTGTCCAGACAGATTATGGCATGAAGGAGAGGGGCCAGCTGGTTTATGAAGCTTTGTGGGTCTGATTTTCGAACCCGCATTGTAATCCACAGAACCCGGCCGGAACTCGTCCCTGGCCATCTGTAGTCTGTGGATCGATTTCTTCAAATTGGAAATCTCCCGAAGAAGCTCATCCTGGAAGGGAACAGAGGGTTTATGCTTGGTCTTGTCTTAGAGAGTGCTTCCCACCCTAAGTACTGTTGCTTTACGCAGAAGAGGGAGAGCACACTGCTTCAGCCTTGCAATGAGGGCAGAAGAGAACAGCTGCCACAGTGCTCTGTTTGTAAGCAAGCAACTTTCCAGGCTGCCTTCACACCAGCACGCTGTGCTAGCTCAGCTCTGAGCTGAGCTGTCCTTTCCTTGCCTCAATGCCTAGACCACCAGCCCGTCCCTCACCTTTTCTGCTTTCCCCATCTCCCTCAGATCCACCAAGTAAAGCCCGTGCCCTCAGTGCCATGCTGCTGACACGTGCCTACCAATACTGGGCTTTGCCTACCTCTTCTCGCCTCTTTGCTTGCTTTTTCTCCAGCTTCAGCCTGGTCAGGTACTGCCTGTACTCGTTGAACTCCTTCAGAGTGCAGACAACCTACAGAAGAGACAATGACAGATGGCTGTAGTGTCAGGCCCCTGCCTGGCAGACTGGAAAGCCCTCCTGAGGAGACCCGTGTTGGTCAGCCCAACAGCCAAACTTACGTCGCCATCCTCGGTGACCAAGCCTCGTTTCTTCAGGTTCCGCAGGTTGTTTTTGCGGTTGTGGAACTCCCGCAGATGCGGGTCATGCAGGCTGTTGTACTCTGTGCACAGATTGCGACTGTACGGATCTCTCAGGTCAAACTGAGGAGAAGGCTGGTGGAGCTGGAAGAGATGTGTTGTAGAGTGTGAATGGGGAAGGAGAGAGCAGCAAAGAGACAGAGACACTTCCAAGCTGCTCACACCCACAGGCTGGCCTCTTGCCTCTTTCCCAAACAGTCATGTCTGGGTTTTCCTAAGTCCTCCAAGAGGGAGAGCAGAGGGTTGCACCCTCCTCCAGGAACGGCCTGGTCTCCACATTTCTAGCTGTGCCAGATGAGTGCCTGGCCCCAGCATCCCAACACATGGCCAGCAGCTGCCTGCTTGCCTGGTGCCAGATAAGGTGAGGGAACTGCTGCTGATAAGCTCATCCGGTGTGAAAATCCCAGTTTTCAGACCCTCTCCTGACTGGTGGGCACTGCTATTGACCAGCCCTTAGTTGTCTCCCTGCTGTGGAGCCAGAAGCATCCCCTCATTCCCGTATGCAGTTGGGGCAAAGGGCCATAGGTCCCACAGTAGAGCCGGTGGCCACAAGGCCTCCTTGGCATGGCGGCAACCCCAGGAAACAAGAGCCCTTTTTGACGCTTCCCTCCTCCTCTCACCTTTTCCCCCAGCTTTCTCCTGGCGAAGAGGAGCTTGGTGCCGGGCTGCACAGGGATTTTAACCCCGAGTGGAAGGTCCAGCAGCCAGCTACATCCTGCTCCAACTTCCTGTCCTCCGGGTCGGAGCTAGAAAGACAAAGACATGCTTGGACACTCAGACACTCCATTCCCCTCTCCAGCCCACCTCCGCTCCCTTTGGCAGCTCCCTCCCCACTTCTGTACCCGATGCTGGGATGTGCAGAGAGGTGCGATTCCCTGCAAGCCTTCTCCAGCACCAGCATGAGGAGAAGTGTCCCTCAGCCTCTGGAGAGCATCTACAGCCCCAGAGCAGCCCTGCATACCCCAGGCTGCTGCACTCAGCCCTCTCTTGATGTAGCAGCGCTCACCTTTCCGCTCTTCCCAGCTCTGCTCAGGAATTCATCTGGATTTCGGAATCCAGCACTGCCACAGCGCTCCATGGCTCCTGGTAGGAACTCTCTGAGAGCTGCAACCTTCCGCTACCACCTCTCGCTCCAGCAGCAGCGAACTGAGGCCACCCCAGCCAGAGTTCCAGCCTGCAGCTTTATGTCACGCTCACCCACTGTTGCATCACAATGACGTGCAATGACACGCGGCAAGCCTGCAGCTGCATGGAGGCCCTTCTGGGTGCACTCGTGGTAAGCTGCTCCAGCTGGCCCTGCTTTGAGCCAAAAAGGCTTGCTGAGTCCTGAGGCCTGCTGTAGGCTTCCTTGGTTTCTATCACAGGTGATGCTGCACGTGGAACAAATACCTTCTCGGGTTGTCCCAGAGCTTGTTTTATAAGTAAATGACACTGAAACAATGTGGGAGAGCTGGCCTGTTTTTCTGTCCTAGAATCTTAGAATGGTTTGTGTTGGAAGGGACCCTTAAGATCACCCCGTTCCAACCTGCTATAGACAGGGACACCTCGCTGTAGACCAGGTTGCTCACAACGCATCCAGCCTGGCCTCAAGTGCTTCCAGGGAGAGGAGGGATGCTGAGAAGGTGGAAATAGTGAACGCCTTTTTTGCTTCTGTCTTTAGTGAAAGGGCTCTCCCTCGGGAATCCCAGGCCCTGGAGGTTAATGAGAGAGTGTGGGGAATGGGAGATTTCCCTTTAGTCAGGGAAGAGGTGGTCCGTGAGTGCCTAGGAAATATTAAGGTCCATAAATCCTTGGGACCTGATGGGGTGCATCCACAGGTGCTGAGAGAGCTTCTGGAGGTCGTTGCTGAGCCGCTCTCTGTAATCTATCAGAGGTCTTGGAGAACTGGGGAGGTGCCTGAAGTCTGGAGGACGGCCAGTGTCACTCCTGTCTTCAAAAAGGGCAAGAAGGAAGACCCGGGTAATTATAGGCCAGTCAGCCTCACCTCTGTCCCAGGGAAGGTGATGGAACAGCTTGTGCTGGATGCCATCTCCAGACAACTGGGAGAAAAGGAGGTTATCAGGAGTACTCAGCATGGGTTCACCAAGGGGAGGTTGTTCTCGACCAACCCGGTGGCCTTTTATGAAGATGTCACTAGCTGGGTGGATGGGGGGAGAGCGGTAGATGTAGTCTACCTTGATTTCTGTAAGGCTTTTGACACTGTCCCCCATGACGTTGTTATAACAAAGCTGAGGAAGTATGGGATAGATGAGCGGAAGGTGAAGTGGGTCGAGAATTGGCTGACTGGCCGAGTGCAGAGGGTTGTCGTTGGTGGTGCGGAATCTGGCTGGAGGCCTGTAACTAGCGGCGTCCCCCAGGGGTCTGTGCTGGGTCCGGTCTTGTTCAACATCTTCATCAGTGACCTTGATGAGGGGATAGTGACCACCCTCAGCAAGTTTGTGATGACACAAAGTTGGGAGGACTGGCTTACACGCCTGAAGGCTGTGCTGCCATTCAGAGGGACCTGGACAGGGTGGAGAGCTGGGCAGTAAGAAACCGGATGAGGTTTAACAAAAGCAAGTGTAGAGTCTTGCACCTAGGGAGAAATAATTGCATGCACCGGTACAGGCTGGGGGAAGAGCTGCTGGACAGGAGCTCTGCTGAGTGGGACCTGGGCGTCCGGGTGGACGACAGATTGACCATGAGCCAGCAGTGTGCCCTTGTAGCCAAAAAGGCCAATGGCATCCTGGGGTGTATTAAAAAGAGCGTGGCCAGCAGGTCGAGGGAGGTGATCCTCCCGCTCTGCTCTGCCCCGGTGAGGCCTCCTCTGGAATCCTGTGTCCAGTTCTGGGCTCCCCAGTACAAAAAAGACAGGGATCTCTTGGAAAGAGTCCAGCGGAGGGCCACAAAGATGGTGAAGGGCCTGGAGCATTTCCCCTATGATGAGAGACTAAGCGAACTGGGTCTGTTTAGCCTTGAGAAAAGAAGGCTGAGTGGGGATTTGATCCAGGTTTATAAATACCTGAGGTGTGGGTGCCATAGTGGCGAGGCTGGTCTCTTTTCAGTAATGCGTGGGACAGGACTAGGGGTAATAGGATGAAACTTCAGCATAGGATGTTCCGCAGGAATGTGCTCAAGAACTTCTTTACGGTGAGGGTGACGTAGCACTGGAACAGGCTGCCCAGGGAGGTGGTGGAATCTCCTTCTCTGGAGATATTCAAGATCCGACTGGACGCCGAGCTGTGCGACGTGGTGTAGGGAGCCTGCTTTGGCAGGAGGGTTGGACTCGATGATCTCTAGAGGTCCCTTCCAACCCCTGCAATTCTGTGATTCTGTGAGGCATCCACAGCCTCACTGGGAAACCTGTTCCAGTGTTTCACCACCCTCACAGTAAAGTTCTTCATGGTATGTATTCTAAATCTCCCCTCTTCCAGTTTAAAACCATTTCCCTTCATCCTGTCACTACATGCATTTATAAAAAGTCCCTCCCAAGCTTTCCTATGGACTCCCTTCAGATACTGGGATGTTGCTATAAGGTCCCCCTGGAGCCTTCTCTTCTCCAGGCTGAAGAGCCCCAGCTCTCTCAGCCTGTCCTTCTAGAGGAGGTGCTCCAGCCCTCTGATCATCTCCATTTCCCTCATCTGGACCTGCTCTAACAGCACAGTGTCCTTGTGTTGGGGTCCCCAGAACTGGACGCAGTACTCCATGTGGGGTCTTACAAGAGCAGCGCGGAGGGGCAGAATCACCTCCTCGACTCGCTGGTCACGCTTCTCTTGATGAAACCTGGGATATATTTGGCCTTCCAGGCCACAAGCGTACACTGCCACCTCGTGCTGAATCATCTGAGACCCGCAAATCCTTCTCCTCGGTGCTGCTCTCAAGCCATTCTCCACCCAACCTTTATCTGTGCTTGAGATTTCCCCAACTCAGGGCACTTGTCCTTGTTGAACTTCATGAAGTTGACATGGGCCACCAAGTTTGTCACGTCTGACTTGCCCATGGTGAAACCATTTTGATTACCACCAATCACCTTGTCTTTATTTTTCCGTGTGGTGCAGTAGGGCCTTCAGTTGGATCTACCCCGCGATCTTACCAAGCACAGAGGTGAGACTGACTGGCCTGTAGTTCCCTGGATCTTCTTTTTTCCCGTTCTGGAATAGGGGGGTTATGTTTCCCCTTTTCTGATCAGTGGGAACTTCACCAGACTGCCATGACCTTTCAAATACGATGCACAGCAGCTTGGCAAGTTCATCCACCAGTTCCCTCAGAAGCTGCGGATGGATCCCTTGGACTTGTGCAGCTTCAGATTCGTTCGATGGTCTAGAACCTCATCTTCACTTACAGCACTTACAGATCCACCTTCTCCAAGTTTTACTGTTGCTTTCTGCAGTTTGGGCTCTGTGCCTAGAGCACTTGCCAGTGAGGCCTGAAGCAAAGAAGTCATTGAGCACCTCAGCTCTCTCTGTATTCCTCATGAGTAGGCCTCTAGTTGCCTTCCAGAGAGGGCCCACATCCTCGCTTACCTTCTTTTTAATCACTGATATACCTGTTCCCCTTTCTGTCCCCAGCTAGATTTAGTTCTGCCTGAGTTTTAGCTTTCCTAACCTGATCTTTGAGGTTCCCATACTGCTTGGAAGAGGAAGTTATCATCAGCACATTCCAGAAACCTCTTTGATTTCTGGTGCGATGCTGTGTTGTCCCTCCCACAGATATCAGGGTGGTTGAAGTCCCCTATGAGGACCAAGTTTTCTGAATGTGAATCTCCTCCTATCTATTTACAGAGGACCTCATCCTCAGTGTCCTTCTTGTAGTGAGGAGCCCAAAACTGAACACAGTACTTGAGATGCGGCTTCACCAGAGCTGAGTACAGAGGGATGATCACCTCTCTGCTCCTGCTGGCCACACTGTTTCTTATACAGGCCAGGATGCCGTTGGCCTTCTTGGCCACCTGGGCACACTGTGGGCTCATGTTGAGCCGAGCATCGACCAACAGCCCCAGGTCCCTTTCCTCTTCACAGTCATCCAGCCATTCTGTCCCAAGCCTGTAACACTGCATGTACCCCCAGCAGAGAACAACTACATCCCCCAGAGGATTGCTTGCTGCTCTGTCACCCTTTCTGTTCAGAGCAAAAGATAAAAGCCATTCGTAAATCACTTGACCTCCCCTTTCCTTTTTGATCCCAGCTCTGACCTCGGCTTTAGAATAAGGACTTCAGTTTTCAGACACACTTTCTAATTTTATTTTTTTTATTGGTTTTAATTCTAATCATGATAGTAATTATGATACATTGTACTGTAGTGTGTTATCTTGCAATTTGGTATCATCTTTGGTCAATTAATTAAACAAATTAAAACGAATTAAAGAAATTAAAATTAATTAAACCAATTAGAACTAATTTGTTGCCACTGGTTTGGTTTTTGGCCCATCTCTCTACTTGTTTTCCCTTTTTTTCCCTTTTCCCTTCCCTGGGTCCTGGATCTGCAGGTCCCCCCACCCCGCTAGGCGTGGAACCGGGCCGAACCAGGCCAGAAACTGTTGACAAATGCTGCTACTCAGATAACTCAGCAGCGCTTGGCTTAGGTGCAATGTGTTGGATTTAAATGAATTCTACTTCCAGGTTGTCTTCACTTCAATCTCTATAGCTTCCCAAGCCAGGGATGGAATTGCCTGCAAGGTATTAGTTGGTATTAGATCATCAACAATTAAATACTCTACTTTTTGGGGGATCCTGGATTCATTTTCTGTGTCCTCATCGGAATCCCTCTTATATGAGCAGACAGGAGGATCCGGTGCCTTCCCCTTCCCCTTTACTTCTCTCAGCCGAGTCCCAGTCTCCTTTGGAAGACTCCCTGCTTGTTTTTTAGACATCTCTCTGAATTTGCAATGTCCAGGGAGCTGTGGTTTTGTTGCTGAGGCAGAAGCTGTCTGGATGCTTCTGGGGACTCTTGAGATAGTTGTTGGGGCAGAAGCAGTATGGATGCTTCTGGGGAGTTTGGAGTTAGTTGTTGGGGCAGAAGCAGTAGGGATGCTTCTGGGGACTCCGGACTTTGTTGTTGAAACAGAAGCAGTATGGATGCTTCTGGGGACTCCGGACTTTGTTGTTGGGGCAGAAGCAGTAGGGATGCTTCTGGGGACTCTTGAGTTAGTTGTTGGGGCAGAAGCAGTAGGGATGCTTCTGGGGACTCCGAAGTTTTTTGTTGGTGAGGCAGAAGCAGTAGGGATGCTTCTGGGGACTCCGGACTTTGTTGTTGAAACAGAAGCAGTCTGGATGCTTCTGGGGACTCCAGACTTTGTTGTTGGGGCAGAAGCAGTAGGGATGCTTCTGGGGACTCCAGACTTTGTTGTTGAAACCGAAGCAGTAGGGGTGCTTCTGGGGACTCCGGAGTTTTTTGTTGGTGAGGCAGAAGCAGTCTGGATGCTTCTGGTGACTCCAGAGTTTGTTGTTGATGCAGAAGCAGTACGGATGCTTCTGGGGACTCCGGACTTTGTTGTTAAATCAGAAGCAGTCTGGATGCTTCTGGGGACTCTGGAGTTACTGGTTGAGGCAGAAACTGAACGGATGCTTCTAGGGAGTTTGGAGCCTTCCCTGCCCAACTCAGGTTTGGGTGACTTCTCAGGCAGCTTCATTGCACGCCCTGTGCTCCATGAGTCTCTTTGAAGGCCATGCTCCATCAAAGCCACATTCCTTCTGCGTTGTCCAGACAGATTATGGCATGAAGGAGAGGGGCCAGCTGGTTTATGAAGCTTTGTGGGTCTGATTTTCGAACCCACATTGTAATCCACAGAACCCGGCCGGAACTCGTCCCTGGCCATCTGTAGTCTGTGGATCGATTTCTTCAAATTGGAAATCTCCCGAAGAAGCTCATCCTGGAAGGGAACAGAGGGTTTATGCTTGGTCTTGTCTTAGAGAGTGCTTCCCACCCTAAGTACTGTTGCTTTACGCAGAAGAGGGAGAGCACACTGCTTCAGCCTTGCAATGAGGGCAGAAGAGAACAGCTGCCACAGTGCTCTGTTTGTAAGCAAGCAACTTTCCAGGCTGCCTTCACACCAGCACGCTGTGCTAGCTCAGCTCTGAGCTGAGCTGTCCTTTCCTTGCCTCAATGCCTAGACCACCAGCCCGTCCCTCACCTTTTCTGCTTTCCCCATCTCCCTCAGATCCACCAAGTAAAGCCCGTGCCCTCAGTGCCATGCTGCTGACACGTGCCTACCAATACTGGGCTTTGCCTACCTCTTCTCGCCTCTTTGCTTGCTTTTTCTCCAGCTTCAGCCTGGTCAGGTACTGCCTGTACTCGTTGAACTCCTTCAGAGTGCAGACAACCTACAGAAGAGACAATGACAGATGGCTGTAGTGTCAGGCCCCTGCCTGGCAGACTGGAAAGCCCTCCTGAGGAGACCCGTGTTGGTCAGCCCAACAGCCAAACTTACGTCGCCATCCTCGGTGACCAAGCCTCGTTTCTTCAGGTTCCGCAGGTTGTTTTTGCGGTTGTGGAACTCCCGCAGATGCGGGTCATGCAGGCTGTTGTACTCTGTGCACAGATTGCGACTGTACGGATCTCTCAGGTCAAACTGAGGAGAAGGCTGGTGGAGCTGGAAGAGATGTGTTGTAGAGTGTGAATGGGGAAGGAGAGAGCAGCAAAGAGACAGAGACACTTCCAAGCTGCTCACACCCACAGGCTGGCCTCTTGCCTCTTTCCCAAACAGTCATGTCTGGGTTTTCCTAAGTCCTCCAAGAGGGAGAGCAGAGGGTTGCACCCTCCTCCAGGAACGGCCTGGTCTCCACATTTCTAGCTGTGCCAGATGAGTGCCTGGCCCCAGCATCCCAACACATGGCCAGCAGCTGCCTGCTTGCCTGGTGCCAGATAAGGTGAGGGAACTGCTGCTGATAAGCTCATCCGGTGTGAAAATCCCAGTTTTCAGACCCTCTCCTGACTGGTGGGCACTGCTATTGACCAGCCCTTAGTTGTCTCCCTGCTGTGGAGCCAGAAGCATCCCCTCATTCCCGTATGCAGTTGGGGCAAAGGGCCATAGGTCCCACAGTAGAGCCGGTGGCCACAAGGCCTCCTTGGCATGGCGGCAACCCCAGGAAACAAGAGCCCTTTTTGACGCTTCCCTCCTCCTCTCACCTTTTCCCCCAGCTTTCTCCTGGCGAAGAGGAGCTTGGTGCCGGGCTGCACAGGGATTTTAACCCCGAGTGGAAGGTCCAGCAGCCAGCTACATCCTGCTCCAACTTCCTGTCCTCCGGGTCGGAGCTAGAAAGACAAAGACATGCTTGGACACTCAGACACTCCATTCCCCTCTCCAGCCCACCTCCGCTCCCTTTGGCAGCTCCCTCCCCACTTCTGTACCCGATGCTGGGATGTGCAGAGAGGTGCGATTCCCTGCAAGCCTTCTCCAGCACCAGCATGAGGAGAAGTGTCCCTCAGCCTCTGGAGAGCATCTACAGCCCCAGAGCAGCCCTGCATACCCCAGGCTGCTGCACTCAGCCCTCTCTTGATGTAGCAGCGCTCACCTTTCCGCTCTTCCCAGCTCTGCTCAGGAATTCATCTGGATTTCGGAATCCAGCACTGCCACAGCGCTCCATGGCTCCTGGTAGGAACTCTCTGAGAGCTGCAACCTTCCGCTACCACCTCTCGCTCCAGCAGCAGCGAACTGAGGCCACCCCAGCCAGAGTTCCAGCCTGCAGCTTTATGTCACGCTCACCCACTGTTGCATCACAATGACGTGCAATGACACGCGGCAAGCCTGCAGCTGCATGGAGGCCCTTCTGGGTGCACTCGTGGTAAGCTGCTCCAGCTGGCCCTGCTTTGAGCCAAAAAGGCTTGCTGAGTCCTGAGGCCTGCTGTAGGCTTCCTTGGTTTCTATCACAGGTGATGCTGCACGTGGAACAAATACCTTCTCGGGTTGTCCCAGAGCTTGTTTTATAAGTAAATGACACTGAAACAATGTGGGAGAGCTGGCCTGTTTTTCTGTCCTAGAATCTTAGAATGGTTTGTGTTGGAAGGGACCCTTAAGATCACCCCGTTCCAACCTGCTATAGACAGGGACACCTCGCTGTAGACCAGGTTGCTCACAACGCATCCAGCCTGGCCTCGAGTGCTTCCAGGGAGAGGAGGGATGCTGAGAAGGTGGAAATAGTGAACGCCTTTTTTGCTTCTGTCTTTAGTGAAAGGGCTCTCCCTCGGGAATCCCAGGCCCTGGAGGTTAATGAGAGAGTGTGGGGAATGGGAGATTTCCCTTTAGTCAGGGAAGAGGTGGTCCGTGAGTGCCTAGGAAATATTAAGGTCCATAAATCCTTGGGACCTGATGGGGTGCATCCACAGGTGCTGAGAGAGCTTCTGGAGGTCGTTGCTGAGCCGCTCTCTGTAATCTATCAGAGGTCTTGGAGAACTGGGGAGGTGCCTGAAGTCTGGAGGACGGCCAGTGTCACTCCTGTCTTCAAAAAGGGCAAGAAGGAAGACCCGGGTAATTATAGGCCAGTCAGCCTCACCTCTGTCCCAGGGAAGGTGATGGAACAGCTTGTGCTGGATGCCATCTCCAGACAACTGGGAGAAAAGGAGGTTATCAGGAGTACTCAGCATGGGTTCACCAAGGGGAGGTTGTTCTCGACCAACCCGGTGGCCTTTTATGAAGATGTCACTAGCTGGGTGGATGGGGGGAGAGCGGTAGATGTAGTCTACCTTGATTTCTGTAAGGCTTTTGACACTGTCCCCCATGACGTTGTTATAACAAAGCTGAGGAAGTATGGGATAGATGAGCGGAAGGTGAAGTGGGTCGAGAATTGGCTGACTGGCCGAGTGCAGAGGGTTGTCGTTGGTGGTGCGGAATCTGGCTGGAGGCCTGTAACTAGCGGCGTCCCCCAGGGGTCTGTGCTGGGTCCGGTCTTGTTCAACATCTTCATCAGTGACCTTGATGAGGGGATAGTGACCACCCTCAGCAAGTTTGTGATGACACAAAGTTGGGAGGACTGGCTTACACGCCTGAAGGCTGTGCTGCCATTCAGAGGGACCTGGACAGGGTGGAGAGCTGGGCAGTAAGAAACCGGATGAGGTTTAACAAAAGCAAGTGTAGAGTCTTGCACCTAGGGAGAAATAATTGCATGCACCGGTACAGGCTGGGGGAAGAGCTGCTGGACAGGAGCTCTGCTGAGTGGGACCTGGGCGTCCGGGTGGACGACAGATTGACCATGAGCCAGCAGTGTGCCCTTGTAGCCAAAAAGGCCAATGGCATCCTGGGGTGTATTAAAAAGAGCGTGGCCAGCAGGTCGAGGGAGGTGATCCTCCCGCTCTGCTCTGCCCCGGTGAGGCCTCCTCTGGAATCCTGTGTCCAGTTCTGGGCTCCCCAGTACAAAAAAGACAGGGATCTCTTGGAAAGAGTCCAGCGGAGGGCCACAAAGATGGTGAAGGGCCTGGAGCATTTCCCCTATGATGAGAGACTAAGCGAACTGGGTCTGTTTAGCCTTGAGAAAAGAAGGCTGAGTGGGGATTTGATCCAGGTTTATAAATACCTGAGGTGTGGGTGCCATAGTGGCGAGGCTGGTCTCTTTTCAGTAATGCGTGGGACAGGACTAGGGGTAATAGGATGAAACTTCAGCATAGGATGTTCCGCAGGAATGTGCTCAAGAACTTCTTTACGGTGAGGGTGACGTAGCACTGGAACAGGCTGCCCAGGGAGGTGGTGGAATCTCCTTCTCTGGAGATATTCAAGATCCGACTGGACGCCGAGCTGTGCGACGTGGTGTAGGGAGCCTGCTTTGGCAGGAGGGTTGGACTCGATGATCTCTAGAGGTCCCTTCCAACCCCTGCAATTCTGTGATTCTGTGAGGCATCCACAGCCTCACTGGGAAACCTGTTCCAGTGTTTCACCACCCTCACAGTAAAGTTCTTCATGGTATGTATTCTAAATCTCCCCTCTTCCAGTTTAAAACCATTTCCCTTCATCCTGTCACTACATGCATTTATAAAAAGTCCCTCCCAAGCTTTCCTATGGACTCCCTTCAGATACTGGGATGTTGCTATAAGGTCCCCCTGGAGCCTTCTCTTCTCCAGGCTGAAGAGCCCCAGCTCTCTCAGCCTGTCCTTCTAGAGGAGGTGCTCCAGCCCTCTGATCATCTCCATTTCCCTCATCTGGACCTGCTCTAACAGCACAGTGTCCTTGTGTTGGGGTCCCCAGAACTGGACGCAGTACTCCATGTGGGGTCTTACAAGAGCAGCGCGGAGGGGCAGAATCACCTCCTCGACTCGCTGGTCACGCTTCTCTTGATGAAACCTGGGATATATTTGGCCTTCCAGGCCACAAGCGTACACTGCCACCTCGTGCTGAATCATCTGAGACCCGCAAATCCTTCTCCTCGGTGCTGCTCTCAAGCCATTCTCCACCCAACCTTTATCTGTGCTTGAGATTTCCCCAACTCAGGGCACTTGTCCTTGTTGAACTTCATGAAGTTGACATGGGCCACCAAGTTTGTCACGTCTGACTTGCCCATGGTGAAACCATTTTGATTACCACCAATCACCTTGTCTTTATTTTTCCGTGTGGTGCAGTAGGGCCTTCAGTTGGATCTACCCCGCGATCTTACCAAGCACAGAGGTGAGACTGACTGGCCTGTAGTTCCCTGGATCTTCTTTTTTCCCGTTCTGGAATAGGGGGGTTATGTTTCCCCTTTTCTGATCAGTGGGAACTTCACCAGACTGCCATGACCTTTCAAATACGATGCACAGCAGCTTGGCAAGTTCATCCACCAGTTCCCTCAGAAGCTGCGGATGGATCCCTTGGACTTGTGCAGCTTCAGATTCGTTCGATGGTCTAGAACCTCATCTTCACTTACAGCACTTACAGATCCACCTTCTCCAAGTTTTACTGTTGCTTTCTGCAGTTTGGGCTCTGTGCCTAGAGCACTTGCCAGTGAGGCCTGAAGCAAAGAAGTCATTGAGCACCTCAGCTCTCTCTGTATTCCTCATGAGTAGGCCTCTAGTTGCCTTCCAGAGAGGGCCCACATCCTCGCTTACCTTCTTTTTAATCACTGATATACCTGTTCCCCTTTCTGTCCCCAGCTAGATTTAGTTCTGCCTGAGTTTTAGCTTTCCTAACCTGATCTTTGAGGTTCCCATACTGCTTGGAAGAGGAAGTTATCATCAGCACATTCCAGAAACCTCTTTGATTTCTGGTGCGATGCTGTGTTGTCCCTCCCACAGATATCAGGGTGGTTGAAGTCCCCTATGAGGACCAAGTTTTCTGAATGTGAATCTCCTCCTATCTATTTACAGAGGACCTCATCCTCAGTGTCCTTCTTGTAGTGAGGAGCCCAAAACTGAACACAGTACTTGAGATGCGGCTTCACCAGAGCTGAGTACAGAGGGATGATCACCTCTCTGCTCCTGCTGGCCACACTGTTTCTTATACAGGCCAGGATGCCGTTGGCCTTCTTGGCCACCTGGGCACACTGTGGGCTCATGTTGAGCCGAGCATCGACCAACAGCCCCAGGTCCCTTTCCTCTTCACAGTCATCCAGCCATTCTGTCCCAAGCCTGTAACACTGCATGTACCCCCAGCAGAGAACAACTACATCCCCCAGAGGATTGCTTGCTGCTCTGTCACCCTTTCTGTTCAGAGCAAAAGATAAAAGCCATTCGTAAATCACTTGACCTCCCCTTTCCTTTTTGATCCCAGCTCTGACCTCGGCTTTAGAATAAGGACTTCAGTTTTCAGACACACTTTCTAATTTTATTTTTTTTATTGGTTTTAATTCTAATCATGATAGTAATTATGATACATTGTACTGTAGTGTGTTATCTTGCAATTTGGTATCATCTTTGGTCAATTAATTAAACAAATTAAAACGAATTAAAGAAATTAAAATTAATTAAACCAATTAGAACTAATTTGTTGCCACTGGTTTGGTTTTTGGCCCATCTCTCTACTTGTTTTCCCTTTTTTTCCCTTTTCCCTTCCCTGGGTCCTGGATCTGCAGGTCCCCCCACCCCGCTAGGCGTGGAACCGGGCCGAACCAGGCCAGAAACTGTTGACAAATGCTGCTACTCAGATAACTCAGCAGCGCTTGGCTTAGGTGCAATGTGTTGGATTTAAATGAATTCTACTTCCAGGTTGTCTTCACTTCAATCTCTATAGCTTCCCAAGCCAGGGATGGAATTGCCTGCAAGGTATTAGTTGGTATTAGATCATCAACAATTAAATACTCTACTTTTTGGGGGATCCTGGATTCATTTTCTGTGTCCTCATCGGAATCCCTCTTATATGAGCAGACAGGAGGATCCGGTGCCTTCCCCTTCCCCTTTACTTCTCTCAGCCGAGTCCCAGTCTCCTTTGGAAGACTCCCTGCTTGTTTTTTAGACATCTCTCTGAATTTGCAATGTCCAGGGAGCTGTGGTTTTGTTGCTGAGGCAGAAGCTGTCTGGATGCTTCTGGGGACTCTTGAGATAGTTGTTGGGGCAGAAGCAGTATGGATGCTTCTGGGGAGTTTGGAGTTAGTTGTTGGGGCAGAAGCAGTAGGGATGCTTCTGGGGACTCCGGACTTTGTTGTTGAAACAGAAGCAGTATGGATGCTTCTGGGGACTCCGGACTTTGTTGTTGGGGCAGAAGCAGTAGGGATGCTTCTGGGGACTCTTGAGTTAGTTGTTGGGGCAGAAGCAGTAGGGATGCTTCTGGGGACTCCGAAGTTTTTTGTTGGTGAGGCAGAAGCAGTAGGGATGCTTCTGGGGACTCCGGACTTTGTTGTTGAAACAGAAGCAGTCTGGATGCTTCTGGGGACTCCAGACTTTGTTGTTGGGGCAGAAGCAGTAGGGATGCTTCTGGGGACTCCAGACTTTGTTGTTGAAACCGAAGCAGTAGGGGTGCTTCTGGGGACTCCGGAGTTTTTTGTTGGTGAGGCAGAAGCAGTCTGGATGCTTCTGGTGACTCCAGAGTTTGTTGTTGATGCAGAAGCAGTACGGATGCTTCTGGGGACTCCGGACTTTGTTGTTAAATCAGAAGCAGTCTGGATGCTTCTGGGGACTCTGGAGTTACTGGTTGAGGCAGAAACTGAACGGATGCTTCTAGGGAGTTTGGAGCCTTCCCTGCCCAACTCAGGTTTGGGTGACTTCTCAGGCAGCTTCATTGCACGCCCTGTGCTCCATGAGTCTCTTTGAAGGCCATGCTCCATCAAAGCCACATTCCTTCTGCGTTGTCCAGACAGATTATGGCATGAAGGAGAGGGGCCAGCTGGTTTATGAAGCTTTGTGGGTCTGATTTTCGAACCCACATTGTAATCCACAGAACCCGGCCGGAACTCGTCCCTGGCCATCTGTAGTCTGTGGATCGATTTCTTCAAATTGGAAATCTCCCGAAGAAGCTCATCCTGGAAGGGAACAGAGGGTTTATGCTTGGTCTTGTCTTAGAGAGTGCTTCCCACCCTAAGTACTGTTGCTTTACGCAGAAGAGGGAGAGCACACTGCTTCAGCCTTGCAATGAGGGCAGAAGAGAACAGCTGCCACAGTGCTCTGTTTGTAAGCAAGCAACTTTCCAGGCTGCCTTCACACCAGCACGCTGTGCTAGCTCAGCTCTGAGCTGAGCTGTCCTTTCCTTGCCTCAATGCCTAGACCACCAGCCCGTCCCTCACCTTTTCTGCTTTCCCCATCTCCCTCAGATCCACCAAGTAAAGCCCGTGCCCTCAGTGCCATGCTGCTGACACGTGCCTACCAATACTGGGCTTTGCCTACCTCTTCTCGCCTCTTTGCTTGCTTTTTCTCCAGCTTCAGCCTGGTCAGGTACTGCCTGTACTCGTTGAACTCCTTCAGAGTGCAGACAACCTACAGAAGAGACAATGACAGATGGCTGTAGTGTCAGGCCCCTGCCTGGCAGACTGGAAAGCCCTCCTGAGGAGACCCGTGTTGGTCAGCCCAACAGCCAAACTTACGTCGCCATCCTCGGTGACCAAGCCCCGTTTCTTCAGGTTCCGCAGGTTGTTTTTGCGGTTGTGGAACTCCCGCAGATGCGGGTCATGCAGGCTGTTGTACTCTGTGCACAGATTGCGACTGTACGGATCTCTCAGGTCAAACTGAGGAGAAGGCTGGTGGAGCTGGAAGAGATGTGTTGTAGAGTGTGAATGGGGAAGGAGAGAGCAGCAAAGAGACAGAGACACTTCCAAGCTGCTCACACCCACAGGCTGGCCTCTTGCCTCTTTCCCAAACAGTCATGTCTGGGTTTTCCTAAGTCCTCCAAGAGGGAGAGCAGAGGGTTGCACCCTCCTCCAGGAACGACCCGGTCTCCACATTTCTGTGCCTGATGGGTGCCTGGCCCCAGCATCCCAACACATGGGATTGGCATCCCAACACAAGGCCTCCTTGGCATGGCGGCAACCCCAGGAAACAAGAGCCCTTTTTGACGCTTCCCTCCTCCTCTCACCTTTTCCCCCAGCTTTCTCCTGGCGAAGAGGAGCTTGGTGCCGGGCTGCACAGGGATTTTAACCCCGAGTGGAAGGTCCAGCAGCCAGCTACATCCTGCTCCAACTTCCTGTCCTCCGGGTCGGAGCTAGAAAGACAAAGACATGCTTGGACACTCAGACACTCCATTCCCCTCTCCAGCCCACCTCCGCTCCCTTTGGCAGCTCCCTCCCCACTTCTGTACCCGATGCTGGGATGTGCAGAGAGGTGCGATTCCCTGCAAGCCTTCTCCAGCACCAGCATGAGGAGAAGTGTCCCTCAGCCTCTGGAGAGCATCTACAGCCCCAGAGCAGCCCTGCATACCCCAGGCTGCTGCACTCAGCCCTCTCTTGATGTAGCAGCGCTCACCTTTCCGCTCTTCCCAGCTCTGCTCAGGAATTCATCTGGATTTCGGAATCCAGCACTGCCACAGCGCTCCATGGCTCCTGGTAGGAACTCTCTGAGAGCTGCAACCTTCCGCTACCACCTCTCGCTCCAGCAGCAGCGAACTGAGGCCACCCCAGCCAGAGTTCCAGCCTGCAGCTTTATGTCACGCTCACCCACTGTTGCATCACAATGACGTGCAATGACACGCGGCAAGCCTGCAGCTGCATGGAGGCCCTTCTGGGTGCACTCGTGGTAAGCTGCTCCAGCTGGCCCTGCTTTGAGCCAAAAAGGCTTGCTGAGTCCTGAGGCCTGCTGTAGGCTTCCTTGGTTTCTATCACAGGTGATGCTGCACGTGGAACAAATACCTTCTCGGGTTGTCCCAGAGCTTGTTTTATAAGTAAATGACACTGAAACAATGTGGGAGAGCTGGCCTGTTTTTCTGTCCTAGAATCTTAGAATGGTTTGTGTTGGAAGGGACCCTTAAGATCACCCCGTTCCAACCTGCTATAGACAGGGACACCTCGCTGTAGACCAGGTTGCTCACAACGCATCCAGCCTGGCCTCGAGTGCTTCCAGGGAGAGGAGGGATGCTGAGAAGGTGGAAATAGTGAACGCCTTTTTTGCTTCTGTCTTTAGTGAAAGGGCTCTCCCTCGGGAATCCCAGGCCCTGGAGGTTAATGAGAGAGTGTGGGGAATGGGAGATTTCCCTTTAGTCAGGGAAGAGGTGGTCCGTGAGTGCCTAGGAAATATTAAGGTCCATAAATCCTTGGGACCTGATGGGGTGCATCCACAGGTGCTGAGAGAGCTTCTGGAGGTCGTTGCTGAGCCGCTCTCTGTAATCTATCAGAGGTCTTGGAGAACTGGGGAGGTGCCTGAAGTCTGGAGGACGGCCAGTGTCACTCCTGTCTTCAAAAAGGGCAAGAAGGAAGACCCGGGTAATTATAGGCCAGTCAGCCTCACCTCTGTCCCAGGGAAGGTGATGGAACAGCTTGTGCTGGATGCCATCTCCAGACAACTGGGAGAAAAGGAGGTTATCAGGAGTACTCAGCATGGGTTCACCAAGGGGAGGTTGTTCTCGACCAACCCGGTGGCCTTTTATGAAGATGTCACTAGCTGGGTGGATGGGGGGAGAGCGGTAGATGTAGTCTACCTTGATTTCTGTAAGGCTTTTGACACTGTCCCCCATGACGTTGTTATAACAAAGCTGAGGAAGTATGGGATAGATGAGCGGAAGGTGAAGTGGGTCGAGAATTGGCTGACTGGCCGAGTGCAGAGGGTTGTCGTTGGTGGTGCGGAATCTGGCTGGAGGCCTGTAACTAGCGGCGTCCCCCAGGGGTCTGTGCTGGGTCCGGTCTTGTTCAACATCTTCATCAGTGACCTTGATGAGGGGATAGTGACCACCCTCAGCAAGTTTGTGATGACACAAAGTTGGGAGGACTGGCTTACACGCCTGAAGGCTGTGCTGCCATTCAGAGGGACCTGGACAGGGTGGAGAGCTGGGCAGTAAGAAACCGGATGAGGTTTAACAAAAGCAAGTGTAGAGTCTTGCACCTAGGGAGAAATAATTGCATGCACCGGTACAGGCTGGGGGAAGAGCTGCTGGACAGGAGCTCTGCTGAGTGGGACCTGGGCGTCCGGGTGGACGACAGATTGACCATGAGCCAGCAGTGTGCCCTTGTAGCCAAAAAGGCCAATGGCATCCTGGGGTGTATTAAAAAGAGCGTGGCCAGCAGGTCGAGGGAGGTGATCCTCCCGCTCTGCTCAGCCCCGGTGAGGCCTCCTCTGGAATCCTGTGTCCAGTTCTGGGCTCCCCAGTACAAAAAAGACAGGGATCTCTTGGAAAGAGTCCAGCGGAGGGCCACAAAGATGGTGAAGGGCCTGGAGCATTTCCCCTATGATGAGAGACTAAGCGAACTGGGTCTGTTTAGCCTTGAGAAAAGAAGGCTGAGTGGGGATTTGATCCAGGTTTATAAATACCTGAGGTGTGGGTGCCATAGTGGCGAGGCTGGTCTCTTTTCAGTAATGCGTGGGACAGGACTAGGGGTAATAGGATGAAACTTCAGCATAGGATGTTCCGCAGGAATGTGCTCAAGAACTTCTTTACGGTGAGGGTGACGTAGCACTGGAACAGGCTGCCCAGGGAGGTGGTGGAATCTCCTTCTCTGGAGATATTCAAGATCCGACTGGACGCCGAGCTGTGCGACGTGGTGTAGGGAGCCTGCTTTGGCAGGAGGGTTGGACTCGATGATCTCTAGAGGTCCCTTCCAACCCCTGCAATTCTGTGATTCTGTGAGGCATCCACAGCCTCACTGGGAAACCTGTTCCAGTGTTTCACCACCCTCACAGTAAAGTTCTTCATGGTATGTATTCTAAATCTCCCCTCTTCCAGTTTAAAACCATTTCCCTTCATCCTGTCACTACATGCATTTATAAAAAGTCCCTCCCAAGCTTTCCTATGGACTCCCTTCAGATACTGGGATGTTGCTATAAGGTCCCCCTGGAGCCTTCTCTTCTCCAGGCTGAAGAGCCCCAGCTCTCTCAGCCTGTCCTTCTAGAGGAGGTGCTCCAGCCCTCTGATCATCTCCATTTCCCTCATCTGGACCTGCTCTAACAGCACAGTGTCCTTGTGTTGGGGTCCCCAGAACTGGACGCAGTACTCCATGTGGGGTCTTACAAGAGCAGCGCGGAGGGGCAGAATCACCTCCTCGACTCGCTGGTCACGCTTCTCTTGATGAAACCTGGGATATATTTGGCCTTCCAGGCCACAAGCGTACACTGCCACCTCGTGCTGAATCATCTGAGACCCGCAAATCCTTCTCCTCGGTGCTGCTCTCAAGCCATTCTCCACCCAACCTTTATCTGTGCTTGAGATTTCCCCAACTCAGGGCACTTGTCCTTGTTGAACTTCATGAAGTTGACATGGGCCACCAAGTTTGTCACGTCTGACTTGCCCATGGTGAAACCATTTTGATTACCACCAATCACCTTGTCTTTATTTTTCCGTGTGGTGCAGTAGGGCCTTCAGTTGGATCTACCCCGCGATCTTACCAAGCACAGAGGTGAGACTGACTGGCCTGTAGTTCCCTGGATCTTCTTTTTTCCCGTTCTGGAATAGGGGGGTTATGTTTCCCCTTTTCTGATCAGTGGGAACTTCACCAGACTGCCATGACCTTTCAAATACGATGCACAGCAGCTTGGCAAGTTCATCCACCAGTTCCCTCAGAAGCTGCGGATGGATCCCTTGGACTTGTGCAGCTTCAGATTCTTTCGATGGTCTAGAACCTCATCTTCACTTACAGCACTTACAGATCCACCTTCTCCAAGTTTTACTGTTGCTTTCTGCAGTTTGGGCTCTGTGCCTAGAGCACTTGCCAGTGAGGCCTGAAGCAAAGAAGTCATTGAGCACCTCAGCTCTCTCTGTATTCCTCATGACCAGGCCTCTAGTGGCCTTCCAGAGAGGGCCCACATCCTCGCTTACCTTCTTTTTAATCACTGATATACCTGTTCCCCTTTCTGTCCCCAGCTAGATTTAGTTCTGCCTGAGTTTTAGCTTTCCTAACCTGATCTTTGAGGTTCCCATACTGCTTGGAAGAGGAAGTTATCATCAGCACATTCCAGAAACCTCTTTGATTTCTGGTGCGATGCTGTGTTGTCCCTCCCACAGATATCAGGGTGGTTGAAGTCCCCTATGAGGACCAAGTTTTCTGAATGTGAATCTCCTCCTATCTATTTACAGAGGACCTCATCCTCAGTGTCCTTCTTGTAGTGAGGAGCCCAAAACTGAACACAGTACTTGAGATGCGGCTTCACCAGAGCTGAGTACAGAGGGATGATCACCTCTCTGCTCCTGCTGGCCACACTGTTTCTTATACAGGCCAGGATGCCGTTGGCCTTCTTGGCCACCTGGGCACACTGTGGGCTCATGTTGAGCCGAGCATCGACCAACACCCCCAGGTCCCTTTCCTCTTCACAGTCATCCAGCCATTCTGTCCCAAGCCTGTAACACTGCATGTACCCCCAGCAGAGAACAACTACATCCCCCAGAGGATTGCTTGCTGCTCTGTCACCCTTTCTGTTCAGAGCAAAAGATAAAAGCCATTCGTAAATCACTTGACCTCCCCTTTCCTTTTTGATCCCAGCTCTGACCTCGGCTTTAGAATAAGGACTTCAGTTTTCAGACACACTTTCTAATTTTATTTTTTTTATTGGTTTTAATTCTAATCATGATAGTAATTATGATACATTGTACTGTAGTGTGTTATCTTGCAATTTGGTATCATCTTTGGTCAATTAATTAAACAAATTAAAACGAATTAAAGAAATTAAAATTAATTAAACCAATTAGAACTAATTTGTTGCCACTGGTTTGGTTTTTGGCCCATCTCTCTACTTGTTTTCCCTTTTTTTCCCTTTTCCCTTCCCTGGGTCCTGGATCTGCAGGTCCCCCCACCCCGCTAGGCGTGGAACCGGGCCGAACCAGGCCAGAAACTGTTGACAAATGCTGCTACTCAGATAACTCAGCAGCGCTTGGCTTAGGTGCAATGTGTTGGATTTAAATGAATTCTACTTCCAGGTTGTCTTCACTTCAATCTCTATAGCTTCCCAAGCCAGGGATGGAATTGCCTGCAAGGTATTAGTTGGTATTAGATCATCAACAATTAAATACTCTACTTTTTGGGGGATCCTGGATTCATTTTCTGTGTCCTCATCGGAATCCCTCTTATATGAGCAGACAGGAGGATCCGGTGCCTTCCCCTTCCCCTTTACTTCTCTCAGCCGAGTCCCAGTCTCCTTTGGAAGACTCCCTGCTTGTTTTTTAGACATCTCTCTGAATTTGCAATGTCCAGGGAGCTGTGGTTTTGTTGCTGAGGCAGAAGCTGTCTGGATGCTTCTGGGGACTCTTGAGATAGTTGTTGGGGCAGAAGCAGTATGGATGCTTCTGGGGAGTTTGGAGTTAGTTGTTGGGGCAGAAGCAGTAGGGATGCTTCTGGGGACTCCGGACTTTGTTGTTGAAACAGAAGCAGTATGGATGCTTCTGGGGACTCCGGACTTTGTTGTTGGGGCAGAAGCAGTAGGGATGCTTCTGGGGACTCTTGAGTTAGTTGTTGGGGCAGAAGCAGTAGGGATGCTTCTGGGGACTCCGAAGTTTTTTGTTGGTGAGGCAGAAGCAGTAGGGATGCTTCTGGGGACTCCGGACTTTGTTGTTGAAACAGAAGCAGTCTGGATGCTTCTGGGGACTCCAGACTTTGTTGTTGGGGCAGAAGCAGTAGGGATGCTTCTGGGGACTCCAGACTTTGTTGTTGAAACCGAAGCAGTAGGGGTGCTTCTGGGGACTCCGGAGTTTTTTGTTGGTGAGGCAGAAGCAGTCTGGATGCTTCTGGTGACTCCAGAGTTTGTTGTTGATGCAGAAGCAGTACGGATGCTTCTGGGGACTCCGGACTTTGTTGTTAAATCAGAAGCAGTCTGGATGCTTCTGGGGACTCTGGAGTTACTGGTTGAGGCAGAAACTGAACGGATGCTTCTAGGGAGTTTGGAGCCTTCCCTGCCCAACTCAGGTTTGGGTGACTTCTCAGGCAGCTTCATTGCACGCCCTGTGCTCCATGAGTCTCTTTGAAGGCCATGCTCCATCAAAGCCACATTCCTTCTGCGTTGTCCAGACAGATTATGGCATGAAGGAGAGGGGCCAGCTGGTTTATGAAGCTTTGTGGGTCTGATTTTCGAACCCACATTGTAATCCACAGAACCCGGCCGGAACTCGTCCCTGGCCATCTGTAGTCTGTGGATCGATTTCTTCAAATTGGAAATCTCCCGAAGAAGCTCATCCTGGAAGGGAACAGAGGGTTTATGCTTGGTCTTGTCTTAGAGAGTGCTTCCCACCCTAAGTACTGTTGCTTTACGCAGAAGAGGGAGAGCACACTGCTTCAGCCTTGCAATGAGGGCAGAAGAGAACAGCTGCCACAGTGCTCTGTTTGTAAGCAAGCAACTTTCCAGGCTGCCTTCACACCAGCACGCTGTGCTAGCTCAGCTCTGAGCTGAGCTGTCCTTTCCTTGCCTCAATGCCTAGACCACCAGCCCGTCCCTCACCTTTTCTGCTTTCCCCATCTCCCTCAGATCCACCAAGTAAAGCCCGTGCCCTCAGTGCCATGCTGCTGACACGTGCCTACCAATACTGGGCTTTGCCTACCTCTTCTCGCCTCTTTGCTTGCTTTTTCTCCAGCTTCAGCCTGGTCAGGTACTGCCTGTACTCGTTGAACTCCTTCAGAGTGCAGACAACCTACAGAAGAGACAATGACAGATGGCTGTAGTGTCAGGCCCCTGCCTGGCAGACTGGAAAGCCCTCCTGACGAGACCCGTGTTGGTCAGCCCAACAGCCAAACTTACGTCGCCATCCTCGGTGACCAAGCCTCGTTTCTTCAGGTTCCGCAGGTTGTTTTTGCGGTTGTGGAACTCCCGCAGATGCGGGTCATGCAGGCTGTTGTACTCTGTGCACAGATTGCGACTGTACGGATCTCTCAGGTCAAACTGAGGAGAAGGCTGGTGGAGCTGGAAGAGATGTGTTGTAGAGTGTGAATGGGGAAGGAGAGAGCAGCAAAGAGACAGAGACACTTCCAAGCTGCTCACACCCACAGGCTGGCCTCTTGCCTCTTTCCCAAACAGTCATGTCTGGGTTTTCCTAAGTCCTCCAAGAGGGAGAGCAGAGGGTTGCACCCTCCTCCAGGAACGGCCTGGTCTCCACATTTCTAGCTGTGCCAGATGAGTGCCTGGCCCCAGCATCCCAACACATGGCCAGCAGCTGCCTGCTTGCCTGGTGCCAGATAAGGTGAGGGAACTGCTGCTGATAAGCTCATCCGGTGTGAAAATCCCAGTTTTCAGACCCTCTCCTGACTGGTGGGCACTGCTATTGACCAGCCCTTGGTTGTCTCCCTGCTGTGGAGCCAGAAGCATCCCCTCATTCCCGTATGCAGTTGGGGCAAAGGGCCATAGGTCCCACAGTAGAGCCGGTGGCCACAAGGCCTCCTTGGCATGGCGGCAACCCCAGGAAACAAGAGCCCTTTTTGACGCTTCCCTCCTCCTCTCACCTTTTCCCCCAGCTTTCTCCTGGCGAAGAGGAGCTTGGTGCCGGGCTGCACAGGGATTTTAACCCCGAGTGGAAGGTCCAGCAGCCAGCTACATCCTGCTCCAACTTCCTGTCCTCCGGGTCGGAGCTAGAAAGACAAAGACATGCTTGGACACTCAGACACTCCATTCCCCTCTCCAGCCCACCTCCGCTCCCTTTGGCAGCTCCCTCCCCACTTCTGTACCCGATGCTGGGATGTGCAGAGAGGTGCGATTCCCTGCAAGCCTTCTCCAGCACCAGCATGAGGAGAAGTGTCCCTCAGCCTCTGGAGAGCATCTACAGCCCCAGAGCAGCCCTGCATACCCCAGGCTGCTGCACTCAGCCCTCTCTTGATGTAGCAGCGCTCACCTTTCCGCTCTTCCCAGCTCTGCTCAGGAATTCATCTGGATTTCGGAATCCAGCACTGCCACAGCGCTCCATGGCTCCTGGTAGGAACTCTCTGAGAGCTGCAACCTTCCGCTACCACCTCTCGCTCCAGCAGCAGCGAACTGAGGCCACCCCAGCCAGAGTTCCAGCCTGCAGCTTTATGTCACGCTCACCCACTGTTGCATCACAATGACGTGCAATGACACGCGGCAAGCCTGCAGCTGCATGGAGGCCCTTCTGGGTGCACTCGTGGTAAGCTGCTCCAGCTGGCCCTGCTTTGAGCCAAAAAGGCTTGCTGAGTCCTGAGGCCTGCTGTAGGCTTCCTTGGTTTCTATCACAGGTGATGCTGCACGTGGAACAAATACCTTCTCGGGTTGTCCCAGAGCTTGTTTTATAAGTAAATGACACTGAAACAATGTGGGAGAGCTGGCCTGTTTTTCTGTCCTAGAATCTTAGAATGGTTTGTGTTGGAAGGGACCCTTAAGATCACCCCGTTCCAACCTGCTATAGACAGGGACACCTCGCTGTAGACCAGGTTGCTCACAACGCATCCAGCCTGGCCTCAAGTGCTTCCAGGGAGAGGAGGGATGCTGAGAAGGTGGAAATAGTGAACGCCTTTTTTGCTTCTGTCTTTAGTGAAAGGGCTCTCCCTCGGGAATCCCAGGCCCTGGAGGTTAATGAGAGAGTGTGGGGAATGGGAGATTTCCCTTTAGTCAGGGAAGAGGTGGTCCGTGAGTGCCTAGGAAATATTAAGGTCCATAAATCCTTGGGACCTGATGGGGTGCATCCACAGGTGCTGAGAGAGCTTCTGGAGGTCGTTGCTGAGCCGCTCTCTGTAATCTATCAGAGGTCTTGGAGAACTGGGGAGGTGCCTGAAGTCTGGAGGACGGCCAGTGTCACTCCTGTCTTCAAAAAGGGCAAGAAGGAAGACCCGGGTAATTATAGGCCAGTCAGCCTCACCTCTGTCCCAGGGAAGGTGATGGAACAGCTTGTGCTGGATGCCATCTCCAGACAACTGGGAGAAAAGGAGGTTATCAGGAGTACTCAGCATGGGTTCACCAAGGGGAGGTTGTTCTCGACCAACCCGGTGGCCTTTTATGAAGATGTCACTAGCTGGGTGGATGGGGGGAGAGCGGTAGATGTAGTCTACCTTGATTTCTGTAAGGCTTTTGACACTGTCCCCCATGACGTTGTTATAACAAAGCTGAGGAAGTATGGGATAGATGAGCGGAAGGTGAAGTGGGTCGAGAATTGGCTGACTGGCCGAGTGCAGAGGGTTGTCGTTGGTGGTGCGGAATCTGGCTGGAGGCCTGTAACTAGCGGCGTCCCCCAGGGGTCTGTGCTGGGTCCGGTCTTGTTCAACATCTTCATCAGTGACCTTGATGAGGGGATAGTGACCACCCTCAGCAAGTTTGTGATGACACAAAGTTGGGAGGACTGGCTTACACGCCTGAAGGCTGTGCTGCCATTCAGAGGGACCTGGACAGGGTGGAGAGCTGGGCAGTAAGAAACCGGATGAGGTTTAACAAAAGCAAGTGTAGAGTCTTGCACCTAGGGAGAAATAATTGCATGCACCGGTACAGGCTGGGGGAAGAGCTGCTGGACAGGAGCTCTGCTGAGTGGGACCTGGGCGTCCTGGTGGACGACAGATTGACCATGAGCCAGCAGTGTGCCCTTGTAGCCAAAAAGGCCAATGGCATCCTGGGGTGTATTAAAAAGAGCATGGCCAGCAGGTCGAGGGAGGTGATCCTCCCCCTCTGCTCAGCCCCGGTGAGGCCTCCTCTGGAATCCTGTGTCCAGTTCTGGGCTCCCCAGTACAAAAAAGACAGGGATCTCTTGGAAAGAGTCCAGCGGAGGGCCACAAAGATGGTGAAGGGCCTGGAGCATTTCCCCTATGATGAGAGACTAAGCGAACTGGGTCTGTTTAGCCTTGAGAAAAGAAGGCTGAGTGGGGATTTGATCCAGGTTTATAAATACCTGAGGTGTGGGTGCCATAGTGGCGAGGCTGGTCTCTTTTCAGTAATGCGTGGGACAGGACTAGGGGTAATGGGATGAAACTTCAGCATAGGATGTTCCGCAGGAATGTGCTCAAGAACTTCTTTACGGTGAGGGTGACGTAGCACTGGAACAGGCTGCCCAGGGAGGTGGTGGAATCTCCTTCTCTGGAGATATTCAAGATCCGACTGGACGCCGAGCTGTGCGACGTGGTGTAGGGAGCCTGCTTTGGCAGGAGGGTTGGACTCGATGATCTCTAGAGGTCCCTTCCAACCCCTGCAATTCTGTGATTCTGTGAGGCATCCACAGCCTCACTGGGAAACCTGTTCCAGTGTTTCACCACCCTCACAGTAAAGTTCTTCATGGTATGTATTCTAAATCTCCCCTCTTCCAGTTTAAAACCATTTCCCTTCATCCTGTCACTACATGCATTTATAAAATGTCCCTCCCCAGCTTTCCTATGGACTCCCTTCAGATACTGGGATGTTGCTATAAGGTCCCCCTGGAGCCTTCTCTTCTCCAGGCTGAAGAGCCCCAGCTCTCTCAGCCTGTCCTTCTAGAGGAGGTGCTCCAGCCCTCTGATCATCTCCATTTCCCTCATCTGGACCTGCTCCAACAGCTCAGTGTCCTTGTGTTGGGGTCCCCAGAACTGGACACAGTACTCCATGTGGGGTCTTACAAGAGCAGCGCGGAGGGGCAGAATCACCTCCTCGACCCGCTGGTCACGCTTCTCTTGATGAAACCTGGGATTTACTTGGCCTTTCAGGCTACAAGCGTTCACTGCCACTGTATTTTCTTAACTGAACTTAATCTTATGATAGCAAGGAGGCTATTTGTTTCCCTGGTGTTGTCACAGTGCTTACAACAGCAGCCAAGCAGCATGCAGCCTCTCTGCAAAGCTTCTGCATAAAATTACTGGAAGCATTAGCTTGCTTTAGTTAGTGGAAAAACATGCAGTTGGAGCAATGTTTTTGGTAGTAGCTGAATTGCAGCTTTCTGCTTCAAAATCCTTAAAGGAACAGCTGTTGGATCTTCTTGTCAGCTGGGGTACCCTTCCTCTTAGGCTGGAGCTGGTTCCTTTGGTGCCGCTGCTAGGACTAGCAAATTAGGAAAGAGAGTCAGAAAAATGAATGTCATCCTTTAAGAAGCAGGCTGCTACTCATCAGATTTTCCTGCTGAGACATAGCATGGAATCAAAGATCTGACTTGGAGTCCGAACAGTGACAGACCAGAGATGCTGGCAAAATAAAGAGGCATACAGAATGATCAACGTGACCTGAAAATCACAGGAAGTTTGAGAAAAAGGAATGAAAGATTAAAAAAATAAAGGCTGATAACGCATTCATTTGTGAGTGCAACAAGGGGGTGGACTTCAAAAGAGTGTTGAGATGTAAGAACTTGGGGTACCCTTTTGCTTGTTTCCCTCTCAACAAAACCCCCACTGACCTCACCTTGATGCTGCAGATACCTGGGCTAAAAGTAGTTGATGCCAGAATGCTTCAGCTTATTAGCAGAATACCCTGCAATATCACTGCATCTGTGGCAACAACTACACTGATTTCAATTATCCTTTGCAGTGGTGAGGTTTAATGCACAGATTTGTCTGTTGCTTGTAGAGCTCAGAATGGCTTCCCACAGTGAAACTTTAGCATAAATGTATTTCAATAACAGTAATGAAGAAGGAATCTTTATTTTTTTCTCAATGGGCAGACAAGACTATACCGATCAGCCTCCTGGGCTCACCTTGCAGCTGGAAGTAATGAGATTTCCTTGCCCACACTGGCATGACACCACATTTGAGTGTGTTTTGGGGGTTCTTGAAGCAGACATCAAATTGGTACTGTCAAAAACTGAAATGAATTCATGACAGAGAAACCCATTGTACTAGAAAAGGTCCCTGAGGCAAAAATCTCTTGAGGCCGGAGGAAGATGTTCTGAGGAATATCTTGCCCTATGTATATTCTTGCTCCTGTACTTTTAGTTTGCATCCACCACTGACCTCTTGGTAAGACTATATTCATGCTAGGTGGAGCTTTGATATGGTCCAGCCCTGGCCATCCAGAGGTTCCCATGTGCTACTATAGATATACAATGTGCCCCAGCTGGGAGGCATGGCTGGTGACAAAGAAAAGCTTTCCCAAGTGTTGGTGGGTGAAAGAAGCCTTGATATCAACAACCAAAGGCATAGCTTACGTTGTGCCTGCAAGGTGTGCTATGATGGCTCAGCCTCCATCCCACTACAGAATCACTCAATGGTTTGGGTTGGAAGAGACCTTCTGGATCATCTAGTTCCACACCTCCCCCCACCATAGTCATGGACACCTCCTACTAAACCAGGTTGCTCAAAGCCCCATCCAGCCTGTCCATGTGTGCGACACTCCTGCCTTCTTCTGTACAGTACCCCTTGTTTCTACTCTACCACTTCTTACAGTCCACTGTATCCATCAGCTTCAGGACAGAAAACAGCCAGTAAAGATTTGTCTGTGGCTGGGACCTTGGGACACCACTTGAGAAAGCACAGAACAGGACTCTTGGTCCATAAAACACCTGCAGTCCTGTTCACCATGAACCATCCTGCCTCTCTGCTTTCCCTGCTGGGCAGAGGCTGGGTTGTCCTCTAGGGTGTGCTGAGGACCTGAAGAAAAATGTGTAGAAAGGAAAAAGTGTAAGAACTGCACAAATCTAGCAAGCAATCTTGCTTTTTCACCTCAACTGGGTCTCTGCATCAGCTCGGAGAACTGTGATGGAGGCAGTTGGAGAAGTACTGAATTATGACTTGAAACAATCTCTTTCCACCTGCGGAAAGAAATGGGTTTTGCACTGGTGTCTGAGGGCAGAGAGGGTCAGGTGCCAACCCATCCTTAGAGCTACAGCTGTACAAACACCTGGAGGTGGGGCTGTGCTCTCTCCTGTCCTCTCCGTTTCCTGCAAAACAACACAACTGTCATCTGTGCAGCCACTGCTGCTCTTAGTGCTCCCAGCCTGCGGCATCTGTCTGGTCTCAGCTGCCAAAATACTCAGTTCTGTGCTGTCTATGCAGGTAAATATCTTGTGGCAGGAGAGGCGTGAGGTGCTGATGTGGGCAGAGCACTCCCCAGTCTGATCCAGCATGTCTTTCTGTCAGCATGGTTGCTTTGGAAAGAGCCATGTTCTGCCAGGAGAGTCAGGGCATCCCCAGTGCATCAGTACTGGGCTGTGGTGGGTAAGCCATCCTCTGGGCCTGGATGAAGCCAGAACAGCCTATAATGGATTCATGTCCAGGTTGGATTTCTTTTTTTGGGGGGAGAAATCTCTGTTTTCTGCTGGGAGACAGAATCCTTTTGTTTTCTCCATCAGCAGCATCACTGAATCTTACCGAGATGCAGTTAGTGAAACTTTCCCCGGCAATGTCCTTTATAAGCATACTTGAAAATTTAGAATAAATGATATTCATGGAAGCTATATGATTAGAAAGTTGGGAGCCCATCTGTCTTCCTTTCCTTTATATCCGTCCTTGGCTGTATCTCTGGCATCCCGATTCACTTGCCCCGCAGGCACAATCCCCACTGCCACCCTAATCTGCTGCAGCTTCCCCTGATCACAGAGCGTCTGCTAAAGAGCTCAGGCTGGTTTGTTAAGCTCCATGCTCACTCCAGGATGCATTGCCAGCATCTATGTGTGCAGAAGACCATTGCAGTCTCAGCAATGGAGACACTCCTTTCCCAGTGGGGGTCTTTGCAATTGGCCCCAGTGTGCACTGCTGTGTACCCCTCTCAAAGACACATCGATTTCCTGGCTTAACTTCCTTAACTTCTGACTGAGGCTTGAGAATTATAAAGCATCCACTTTAATTTCCTCAGTGAAAACTTCATTTATTGAACAGAAAAGTTTAAGGCAAGAGAAACATCAAACAGGGCGTTCCCAGTGCTCTCTCTTCTCTGTGCTGCAGTGCTGCCTTCAGAGCAATCCTTGCTGGCATCCCAGCAAGGGATCACTCAGATACATTTCCCTCTCCAGGTGACCCCAGGCACCACTCACTGTCTCAGCATGCAATGGGATCCCTCAGAGCAGAGGTGATTGTGTGCCAAAGCTCATTAACCCTCCTGCTTATGGCCTTCACAGAAGCTGGCTGAGAGACTGCAAACTGCTCCCTCGCTATGTGTTTTCCTGTTTGTTATTTCACCCACTGCTTTGGAGGTGAGGGTGGGCATCAAGCAGTTGGAAGCTGTTATCCAATTGGAGGAAGAATGTCATTACCTCCCATGGCAGGTATGATGGGGGGAGTAGAGGCAATGGGAGATGCAGTGCTCTCTCTATTAATACTTCTTGGGGACTAGGACCAAGAGTCAGTCCCAGGCAGGGTGTGGATTCCTGCAGCAGAGCTTGGTCACTGTGAGCTGGGTGTCCCAGCAACGAGATAGGCCGAGAAACCAGGGAAAGTTAAAATAACAGCACCAGCAACCCTGATTTTAGTGCTCACTTTCTTCTGTCTGCTTTCTGAAGCTTTGGGGTGCCTCGGGTCATTGTTTTCAAGTTTTCCTTTCCAGTCTGGAGTCTCATTTACAAAGCAGTAGCTGGAGTTCAAAGTGATGCCTGGGAGCTAAGGGTGCTGGAGTATTATGAAATACAAAAAAAGTCAGGAATCAGAAGACTGGCGAGGAAGTCAGCAACTCGTTACAAACTTTTGCCACTGAGCCTGAGGTGTAAACATCCACATCTGATTGCTGCATCTTCATTTTAATTTTTGATCTTACCTGATTCATTTGAAGCAAGATAGCAGGGAACATGCGATACTGAAATAGAAAGGGCAGAAACTGGGAGAAGATTGCTGTCACAGCCCTTGGTGTAGCCAGAAACTATGGACTCTTAGAATCATTAAGGTTGGAAAAGGCCATTAAGATCATAGAGCCCAGCCATCACTGTGCCCACTGACTACATCCCTCAGTGCCACATCTCCCCTTCTGTTGAACACCTCTGGTGATGATGAATGCACCACCAGCCCAGACAGGAGTTTCAAGAGGAAAGGGCTGCTCCTCTTCTTTGGGAAGTCAAGGGAACATCCTTTACCTGTGAAGCCAAGAATTTTTTGTTGGTCCATTTTGTAGTTTGACCAGTGGAACCTGCTAGTAACAAATTGCTATTACTGTTAGTCCAATTGAAATTCTACTGAGGCTCACAGTCTAAATTGTCTTCTCATCATTGACCTACAAGGAAGAGCGAAAGACTGAAGTTTGGATGACGGATGCTTTTGCAACATCATCATGTTTTTGTCATCGTGGTCTTGTCATTTAATCACAAATCATCAGCCAGATCCTTATGTAAAGTCTGAAAACAAGGAGCTGAAGGATATAATCCAAAGTCTTGCACTTTTTCTCTTAAAATAATTTTTGTAAAGAAAGAGAAAAAAAGAATGGAATAAAAAAACAACCCACTATGTTATTTTATTGTCCAATTCCAGCCAAGGAGAGCAGTACCTGATTTCTCCTAAGCTCAAGCCCACCACTTGTTATAGTAGATCATTTTCAGCAAGGCGAGGATTGCATGGGGTGAAAAGAGTCTGCTTTAAACAGTACAGTTCCTCACCCAATTCTCACCCCCAGCAGGGTGTCACAGGGAGATATCTCAAAACTATCCACATAAATGAAAATAGAGATAAAACTGAGTATATACTGAAGAACACTGCAGAATCACCTCTGACAGAGCGCATGGTTTGATTTCTTGTGATCAGCTTAGCTACTATTTGCAAGTGTTCAGGCAGGCATCAGCTATCTGTCAAAGCATTCACAAATCCCGTGATGCTTATCACAAGTGGATTGGCACCTGAGGACTCGTACAGGGAACAGCTATTTTTAGTTGCCACACATTGTTCTCAAGATTATGAAGTGTCATTCACCGGCTCGAAAGCTGGGAGGATTTGGTGTGACGTCGAGCAACATCCAGGCTCCAAGGAGCAGAAATGGATTGTGAGCAGAGCTGCCACTCTGTTGGATGGGCACAGCTCCTCCTGGCTCCTTGACAATGACAAGCAATACATTCAAAGTGAAAGAGAAGAAATTTCTCTGATACTGTGATAAGCTCAGTTGACTTAACTACTCTGAATTTGGAAGGAAATGCTAGAAAAATCTAGTTGTGGATAATTTTTGCTCTGGGAGGTGACAGAATCACCATCCCTGAAGGGATTCAACAAACATGGAGACATGGCACTGAGGGACATGGTCAGTGGGGAGTATTGTTGGTAGGCAGACAATTGGACTGGATGATCTTGGAGGTTTTTCCAAGCCTTAAAGATTCTCTGATCCTGAAGCTGTGAATGGATCACTGTCTTATTTCTAGCCATTTAATTTCTAGCCTTGGGTTTCCTAAGTTTCACTCTGATTAAGGATTTTATCCAAACGAGACAGTCCCAAATCTCCTGAGTGATGAATTGTTCCCAGAATCTGGGCAAAAGTTATCAGCAGCCCTTTCATAGAAGAATGAAATACTTGTGTTTTATAGTGGTATCACCTCATGGTGACCTTTCAGCTCTCTTCAAACCTCCCAACAAAGACACCTTTTCTCAGTTCTACATCATAACCTCATGCTTGTCTGATATGGGTTGACTGTAACTAGAAAAACATGTGGTCATCAAAATGTCTTCTTTGCTTGGCTGATTTAAACAAGTCGCAGAGGGTCAGAACCTCTAATATCTGTGTTAGGCTGAGCTGGCCGTGTTGAAGAGTGAAGGATTGTTTACCTGCCTAGAAATGCAATATCTATGGGTTTGTGTGTGTGTTTGAGTTGGGTAGGTACATAAAAACAAGTGCCAGAGGGAACAAAACACTTAAACTGATTTAGAGCAGGAAAAACACAAGATGGCACAAGTAGCATTTCAAGGATGCTGTGTGAAGCTGAGAAACTAATAATTCATGCACTGCCTTAAAGCCACAACCCCTAACTGGAGAATACTGAACAGTACAATTACTCTATAAATTGCTGTGCTTGCCCAAGAAAGGTCCCCATGCGGCAGCGTATCAGGGTGTCAGTCAGCCATAGGATGCCTCCTAAACCTGTCTGCACAGACTGTGTTATTTTATGGATCTCCAGAAGCCATTTGCTATCATTTTGAAGATGCTGCCAAGGGTGGCCTCTGGACCTGAATCTTCTTTGCAGTTTGCTGCATTTCTACACTCATTATCAACAGAGAATCTCCTAAATACATGGACATAAGACTCCTGTTGAGAACCATAGTGTGCACTGGACAGTGGCTACTGCTGGTGTTTTGTTGTGAAATTGCTGCTGGGTGGGATAGGGAGATAAATGCTTTGGATGTAGAGAGGAAGCTGGGGCCACAGTAATTACTGCCTCATGATGCTAAGTCTCCTTGTACCAACAGTTGGCTGTGCTGGATCCCTACCAAAGTCAACAGAAGCTCACAAGACTTGATACTGCTCAAAATCCAAAGCTACCACAGTCTCACAATGTGACCACAGCTGCATCAAGTTCACCTCCATGCTCAGCCCAGAGCTACATCATAGCCTCATAGAGTCAAAGAATCATAGTATGATAGAGTCATAGACTGGCTTGAGTTGGAAGGGACCTTAAACCCACAGCTGTGCAGGTCTGCCAATCACTGAATCAGGCACCAGATGAGGCTGCCTAGGGCTCCATCCAACCTTGGCCTTGGACACTTACAGGGATGGAGCACCCATGCTCCTGTGGGCAGCAGTGCCAGGGCCTCACTGTCCTCTCAGTGACAAATTTCCCTGACATCTAATTTAAATCTCCCCTCTTAAAACCACTCCCCCTTGTCACATCACTATCTACCCACACAGAAAGTTGATTTTCCTCCTGCTTATAAGCTCATCTTGTAAGTTTAAATATTAGAAGGCCGCTATCAGGTTTTCCCTGAGCTTTCTCGGTGGAGATCTGATAGTGTCCTTACAGTAGATAAAGGTGACAGATGCAATTCTGCGTGGCCAGCCACTATGGAAGTGTCCTGGCAGATGTGTGCCATCCTCCAATAACAAAATGCTGTGTATTTAGTTGGACACTTAACAGAAAAGACACTACAGACTTAATTACAGATCCTTCTTACTTAAGCTCTGGAGTACTCAGGGCTTCTGTTACTTGGACAGACCTCTTTGTAATGATCTTGCTTTGAAATTACTCACAACCTTTGTGGTCTTGTTTTCCCCCAGTGTTACACTGAATCTTCCCTAATTGCCTCTTTGGTGTGCCAACAGAGCAGCGCTGAAGCAGCCTTTTTCCAAAAGCCCGAGCTCAGCAATGCCTAGGTGTGTGGGGTACTAATGAGCTTGATAGCCCAATCATGGAGATGCCGAATAATAATCAGTTTCTTCAGCAAAGGCCACAGCACATTTCCAGTTTCTGGCAGCTCCCAACCTCCCACCTGGCAAATCCTCCCTGAAAGGGCAGCCCTCAGCCACCGAGCTCTGCATCGGTGAGTATCGTGGGGCCACTGCTCGCAGGGAGATGGGAAAATGTCAGCACAGATGGAGATTAAGCCATCTTCACCTAACGTCAAAACTGCCATCTGCTTCTCTCATGCACAGCTTTAATCAGATTTTCTCAACAAAAAAATGTTAAGTGAGAGGGATCCGAAGGCTCTGAGCACATCAGCTCTCGTAGCTTTTCTGTGTGCGTGTGGAGGGACCCAGGAAGATGAAAAGAGTTTGTGTCGTAATTTGTCCTTTTGGGGTGGGTTTTATTTCACATCCCTCTTCTCAGGAACTTGCTTAGTTCCCCAGTTTGGTTTGGTTCTACCCTTGCATTCTCAGGGGACAGAACTGGATAGCAAAAGAAATCTGGTGGCAGTGTTGGATAGTTTGATCTTCACACCAGAACTGGAGTCTTCCCTTCTCATCCTATCCCATAGGATGAATATAGGCTGAAATTGAAGCCTATAGCACATGTGAAATTTTAGGAAGAAATTTGGTGCAGAGAATAACCAGAAATTCCAGGAACCCCGATTTCTGGAAGGCTATATTTGCTGCTGCTATATAAAGGATGAATTATGTTAAGCAATGCTGTGCTTTATGTAGGGACAAGATATCTGGCTGTGCATTATGTGTGCAGAGCCATAAGATAAGCAACATGGAGGAGACCATTAATGCAAGTAGTGAAAGCTTAGCCCATACAGTAAGTTTCCCATTTTGACAGTAATCTTTCAATGATTTCTCCATCTATAATTTTCTAACCAGTTTGGAAATTACCCAATGATATATTCATCGAGATGGTATTTTTCTATCTCATGAAAGTGTCATGGGAGTCAGTGTCAAAAACCCTTCTAAAATCAAGATCTATGGCACTGGCTGTTTCTTTTCTGTACACAAGGCTTTTTGCACTGTCATAAATGAAAATTAGATTGGTTTGACATATTTGTTCTTGACAAATCCATACAGACAGTTATTCATCTCTTCTCTGAGCTCACAGATACTTTATTTGATTATCACAAGACTCTGGGCTCTTCATACCTTTCCAAAACCACTGAATTCTATTGTTTCCCAAACACAGCCATAGAAATCCCAGTTCAAGTTCCTGCAGCCCTCAGACAGAGCTCTCCTCCATCACCCTTTGTCATCCTCATGTATCCTGAGTATATCATCATCAATGTTTATTGGCATTGCTCCTCGCACCTCCCCTAATTTCTGAAATGTGCCTTATTTCAGGTCCTTTTATGTAGCCTTGCTCTGAATCCATCTGTGGACCGGCTTTGCTTCAGGCTCATCTGCTCTCAACAATGTGAGGGAGAGAAGCTGGGATGTCCCAGGACTAGCATGAGATGTAGGAAGCTGCAGAACCGCTGCTGTAGAACCTCTGCTTGAAACCTGCATGTCCAGCTGTGCCCCAAAGCCGTGGCACACAGACATGGAGAGAGCACATGAGTGGGGATGAAATGTTTCCTTGCTGAGCAATCTGGGGCTCCCACAATTACTTGGAGGCAGCTGCCTGGAGGCAAGTCAGGAATTCTGCAGGACTTGATTTTGGTGTGCCCTTAAGATCAATCACACTGATGGGGTTGGACAAGCCCTGATTACCAGCCTATGTGACACTGTGTAAGACTAATGAGCTCTTAAATCCTGTTCATACTTCAAATCCACGGAAAAATACATCTGATTTGCCTTGTGGGACAAACACAGCTCTTGAGTTTCTGGGAAGGCAAAGACCATGTGAAATGCAGCTGATTTCTCATGATTCCACACACACCAGCTTTACTCAGATCTTTTTTAACCTGTTTTACTCACACACAGTCTTTGCCTGCAAGCGTACAAGCATTCCCAAGAGACCTTGCCTTTGGTCCACCACTTGCTGGTTTATCCTATGACCTACCTGAACGCACCAATAGAGCAGCTGTGTATTTCTAGTAGAGAATACAATGGATGATGTTTCCCAGGATCTGCTTGCTCTTTGCTTGACTTCTGTTCCTACCTTGTGTTTTCTGTAGGGGCAGCTCAATGAGGAGCTGTGATGTCTCTGGGCAGGTGGTCCTAAATTTGCTAAACACTGAACCATAGGATGCTACAGGGTATTTGTGTATGGGTCTCATCGTATGTAGAGTCCTTTGTGAAGCCCAAACTTTATTAAACTGCTGTCCTGGCTCCCGTTTTGATTCCTATGCAGGTATTCTGAGACCTGTTTTACCAGCACGCAAAACAAATGTCATTAATTTGTCAGAAATAATCACTTTTTTCTCTTCTGCAGTGGATAAGATGGATGAGATCTAAGTATCTTTTATCTGATAAACTAAGGAGCATGTCTCTCTCTATGAATTCCTTTTATCTTGAACAGAAAAAATGAATGTGCAGCATTTCTGATATAAAAGAGCATTCCTTGGATGCCATTCAGTTCCTTTGTCCATCATTGTCTCCCGCTCAAGCAATAACCACATTAATCATGATCACTTACAGGGTTGCCTTAAGCACAGTGAGAATTCACAGGGCTCATTCTCCTCTATTACAAACTATTTCAGTGTGAGAGAAGAGCCCTAAGAAGGCATTGCTCTCACTCATCGAATTAGAGTTTCAATTAAGAGACAGAAGGGATCATTTTCATCACGAGGAAGAAAGGAAACGTTTGATTTTGCAAGGGAAAAAAAATGCCAAAAATTAATAGCAACAGTGAGGGAAAGGATATTTACAGACAGAAAAAAAGTGTTCAAATAGCAATGACCGCCGTATTCAAGAATCCCTTGAAAAGTGATTACCTGCAGTGACCTATATCTAAAGCTATGGACAGAGATAAGCAGGGACAGACTGTAGTCAGTTCAGATTCACTTCTAATAGTTTGAATTAGATGCACCAAACGAGCTGGAATTATTCATTAAATCAGCAAAATCTGCTCATCACTGGCTTTAATGCTTGATTAATTCTGACAGCCAAAGGACTTAAAGCTGCCCCTGTCTGTGGCCGTGCAGCAGGCTGGTAGCATGTCTGTGTGCTGCACAGAGACCTCGTGCCATTGCCATCTGTTGAGGAATCAGGATGGGATTTTGGTGCTGTGGGCTCTGTTGCAGGAGTGCAGGCACATGGGGGCTTTGCAGGCTTAGCTGGTAGCAAATGCCTGTGTGAATGCAAAGTAGAGCTTCAGCAATTGCTTGAAAATGGCACTTGTGCTTACAGCCCAGGCTGCTCTGTTGGTTCACCTAAAATTTTCATAGAAGAGCCAGAGAACCTTGGAAAAAGATCACCAATCTGGATTTCAGAGCTGTAAATGTAGAGGGTTCTGGCTTCCAGGTTTGGTTTGGCCATAAGTTAGACCAGCAGTCCAGCAGTCCTTGACATTATAGAGTCCATCTCCCTTTGCAGCTCAGCAGCTACAATGCTTGAGTGGGTTTTTGAGATCTCTTGAGTTAGACTCTAAAACAAAGCTGAAGGCATGACATTCTGCTGGAGCAAAGGGAAATCAGATGACGAGGGGTGGGCAGAAAGATGCTTGGTCCGTATTCAGACCTTGGTTGTTGTAGGAAAATGTGAATGGTTTAGGTTTAGGTTGGATATTAGGAGGAAGGTTTTCACCCAGAGGGTGGTGATGCACTGGAACAGGTTGCCCAAGGAGGCTGTGGATGCCCCATCCCTGCAGGATTCAAGGCCTGGATGGATGTGGCTCTGGGCAGCCTGGTCTGTTGGTTGGCAACCCTGCACATAGCAGGGGGCTGAAACTGGATGAGCACTGTGGGCCTTTTCAACCCAGGCCATTCTGTGATTGTATGATTCTATGAATGCATTTCACCATTAGCATATGGAATAGCATCTGTGGTAATACCAGGTTCAGTATGATACTTCTAGAAAGAATATCAGTCTTAGCAAATTGTGTAATGAGTGAAACTCCTGGCCATGGTGCCTGTGGTACTGGTTGTCTATACCCCTGCTAGTGAGGGAGAAGTAACAGAGGGTGACAGCAATATCCTCACATCCCGAGAAAACATTTGCATGATGTTCATAGTGATAAAATACATTGGATGAGGAAAGAGACATTCAGATGTGCTTAATGTGGTCTGTTTCTGCTCTTGGTATAATCAATGGCAGCACTGCAGTTTGTTAGGTAACAGGCGACTAGTTGGGCTGTGCTGAATGCTTTCATCCCCCCCTTCTCTTTAACAATGAAATTACTTACAGTCAGAATGGACTCTGTCATGGCAGCGTGCAGCCTGTGAGGCTCATCCCCCTGGACAACCTCCCTCCAAGTCATTAGATGAGAAAGTTAGATGGAAAGCTACGATTACAGCTTGGATATGACTTTATCAAGTAAAATCTCTAATACATACTTGACGATCAGACAGTTTCCTGCCCCTGAAGTCAAACTTTCCTTACAAATATTTTCAGTCTGTCTCCTCGAGCTGTCAAGCATCTGAAAGCCCAAGGAAAATCTCAGCTGTTCAGTGCTGTTGGAAAGCAAACTCGTTAATGCAATCTTCTCCTCTTCCAAAAATGGAAAAAAATAGAATTCAAGAGAATTGGAAACAGCATCATTCTTCAGCATCAACTGTGGATTACAGTTCAGAAAGGAGAGAGGAAGGAGGGGAGCAAAGTGTTATTTAAATTTGTGTCATGTGTCATTTTTCTCTTGGTATTAAATTCAACGGAAAACAAAGTCTGCTATAATCAGAAGCGATTGTTATGGTGGGTACATTTATAAAGCACAATGAATATAAATGGCCCACTTTTCCTTGAGCAGGGTGGAAGGAAAATACTGTTAAAAGTAGATTCTTGGAGGTTTTGGCAATATACCTTATCCTGAGGACCCGCTGAACCCAAACCAGCAGAGCTCAGGTGTGCAGGGAAGGGCCACAGATTTGCAGTCCAGAGCCAAAGATGACTTATTAGGCAATGTTTCCACTAAAATCACTTTCCAAGGTCACAGTAGCACTATTATGCCTTTGGAAGGACCATCAGATCTCAAGTCTATGGGCTGTCTGACTGAAACAAGCAGTAGGGCTGTAGGGCTCAGCTCTGGGTGCTGGCAGTTTTACATGCTGGGGAGATCAGGCTGCTCATGTTGGGCATCTTAGATGCCAGGGCCATTCTGATGCTCTGGGGGATACCTAGGGAAATGTGGCTTGGGATCAGACTGATGTTTGGACCAAATGGCCAAACGCTCATACACAACTCCTCCAAGAACACAGGCTCTTCTTTCTGACCTGTACTGGAGCAGTTGGTGGTATTGGCTGGAGTCCTTCTGGGCAGTGACATCGGTCTGGATCAACCCCCTGCTCCAGCTTCTCTGTGCTGAATGCCTCTTGTCAGTGAGAAGTGATGTCTGGATGAAGGAAATACAGCTCCTCAATGCCCTGTTGCCCTGCAGTATCACCAGGCACTGCTGATGGAGAGGGTGCCCCTGGTGAACCCAGGAGAGCAGCGTGCCCAGCACCTCTGTGCTCAGCACCTGCAGGCACCCTTCTGCCCTGGGTATGGCATGCTCTGCTTCTTGCATCCCTCTGGAATCCCAATCCAGCTATTCCAGCTTGTTCTTTTCACAGAAAAGAGACTCTGTAGTCCAGAATCTGTAATGAGTTCTTTGGAAGAGCACAGAAGCAAACCCAGCTCACTGAGCCAAGGGAGATGGAGGGTCTGATAGGGAGGGCTTGGGGAGACCTTGGGGAGTCCCCAGGAAGCAGGGCCTGACCACCTGTGAGATGAGGGCAGAGGGGAAGGACTCGAGCAGCCTGTCTGTGTCCCTGCAACCACAAGCTGTCACCGAAGGAGTCACCAGCACTGTGCATTGAGCTGGGCTGGGAAAACAAAAGCACGTTAATCGGGGACAATCTTCTCTCCATTTCCCAAATCACTGGCTATCATCGCGTTGACTTAATTAATTGTTAACATCTATGTAATTAAGCAGTAACATAAATGATTCCCTCTTGGTGCTGATGAAGATAATGAATAACAATCATGGCTGCTTTGTTTCACAGCGTTAATCTGTTTTGAAATATACATTGATTTTATTTTGATTAGGACTGATAAACCTAGTTTCTACTCCGCAAATAAACCTCTCTGATTTAAGCAAATTGCTGCTGGCATTTACATTATGATAATCAGCTCAGATTCCATCTGATCGGCTGCTTTTTATCTGTGTGTCATTTGCTTACTTCTTAGTCCACTATAATTATGATGTTGCACTTCGGCATATCTAATTATGGTCTGCTTTCTTCTTTGCTCTGTGATGCACATGTCCCCATTGCTGTCATTACCACAAAGTACTCCATGTCTCAGCAAGCACCACATTGGCTCCTGCAGGTTCAGTTTCCACCAGTGCCTCTGACAGACAGAGCCTTCCCCCAGCAAAAACCAGCTTCAGGGTGCTGGCCAGGATGGGAATTAGTGAAGACTCCAACAGGCTAAGTCTGTCATACTGTTTTTAGGGCAGAGTGCATATTTGGCAGCACATTTTCATCTGAGTATTGAACTCTTCATTTGAATTATTCACAACATTCAGTTCTGGCATTTTCAAGATGACACTTTTTACCTGTTTGAAATTACTTCTTTCTTTTGAGTCAATGCTTATTTTGGCATTTTTTTTAGAGGTGAAGTTGAATTCTGTTTTCCCATTTTCCATTTCAAATGATCATAAAAGACACGTTTTGCTTTTGAACTGGAAAGCAGCTTATGTGCAGAGCAGCCCAGGAATCATAGAATCAGAATCATTAAGACTGGAAGGGCCACCAACATCATTTGGTCCAGTTGTCAGCCCATGCCTGTGACCACTCCAGACCACATCCTTCAGTGCCACATCTACCCTTATCTTGAACATCACCAGGGACGGTGGCTGCACAACCTCCCTGGGCAGCTGTGCCACTGCATCACATCTCTTTTGGATAAGAAGTGCCTCCTAATATCCAGCCTGAGCCTCTTCTGGTGCAACTTGAGTTCATAACCTCTCATCCTGTCACTGTTACCTGGGAGCAGAGGCCGGCCCCCACCTCACCACAACCTCCTTTCAGGCAGTTGTGGAGAGAGAGAAGGTCTCCCCTGAGCCTCCTTTTCTCCATGCTGAACCAACCCTGTTTCTTTAGCCTCTCTCTGTAACACCTTTGCTCCAGAATCAAATCAGTATTTGGCCCAGCAACTTTAGCCAACATTTTTCTGATGTTTCTATGCAACCTGTTTCGATCATCCCTTGTTGTGATACTTCTTCCACTACCGTAACACAGACTAGCCAACAGGAACTTTATTTCTGATATTTAAAATTAAATGAAGTTATCTGGGGTCCATGCTGGGAATGCTCTTGTCTCAGCCTCTGAAGAGGTGCTGGAGGGAATGCGTTACCTCCTGCTGCTTTGTTTTGAGAACTGCAGCATTTCTTTCCTTATAAACTTTCTCCCTCCCTTTGCTGTACTACTCCTGCTCCCCCAGACTTTGATCCAACCCTCCCCTTATCAGTCCCATAGGGATACGGGGAAGCAGATAGCCTGGAGATCTCCTGAATCCAGCCTTTGAATGTCTCACCCCTCCTGGCTGTGTTTGGGAGTGTGGCTGGAGAGGCACAGAGCCACAGCAGAGTGGTCATGGTTGGAAGTAAGTGGCTCCATTGACTCTTGTTGAGTTCAGCACCATGCTGTGAGCAAAGGCACTACCTAAACTTGATGCTGATGTCCTCAGAGCGTCTCCTGAATGCCACACTGAAATGCAGCTCCCAAAGCAGATAGGCCACAAGAACAGTCATCACTCCACAGGTATTCATGCCTTAGCTGAAGCACCTAAGTGCAGACAAGAGCATCTTCACTGATAAGTAGGAGGACTGGGGTCTGCCAAGCCATGTCAGATTTCTAGAGGCTGAGCTGTGGTCTCGGGTAAGCAAACAAATAAGCTTAATCCATAAGCATTGCTTGGATAGACAAGCAAAGGGAGACTGAGTCTTGGACTTAAGGATGTGGTGTTTCAACTCCAGAATCAAGAAACCTAAAATTATCTTTGAAATGAGATCAGTTACTTAGTCCAAACTGCCAACTTGTATCTGCAGAGAACAAGAGTGAACTCATGGGCTTCCAGCAAATTCCAGTGTCTGAGGAACAAACATCCCACCTGATCTAGAGCTGCATCATGTCTGATGCTCAGTTAGGACAAGATGGGAAACGAGATGTGCTTTTTTCTCAACATCATCATAGTGCAGCCCCACCAGCAGACCTGAAGTTCTGAGTTTTAGGACCAAAACATCACCCCTGTTCTCATTGTTACGCTGTAGAAACTGTGACAGCACCCAACAACACCAGTGCTGATATCGCATTTCTTTCCCCAAAGCAGCATGCAGGCAGAGGATGCTTTCTACCCCCTTAAATGTGCCCACCATATCACAAGGCAGAACATGTCAGACACTGTGATCAAAGTGAGCAGCAGACAGACGGGATGGTCGCTCAAGCAGAAAGCTGAATTCTATAATTTCAATCATTGATGGCCTGGGGCACGCAGAAGCAGGCAGAATGTGTAGCAAAGGGGGCATCACAGAGAAAAAGAGGCTTTGAAAAATGCAAAGCCAAACGGCAAACATTGAAGGAAATCTGAACCTTCACTTCAGAGTGTTTAAGACGGCGTTAAAGGGACGTTTCTAGGAAGGTTTCCATTCTGCTGCCTGTTGTGCACAATTTTTGTTTAACTCCACTTCCCACTCAGACACAATTTTTGATTTCATGCATGAGCTCAGCTGGTGGTTCTGGGAGAAGATGTGTTGTGTCTGTGAGCAGATGATACCATGAGGTACCGCCGGGCTTGTAAGGGTGCAACAAACACATCAGCCCTGCCCTGTGTCCTGAGGCTGCTGTTGTGTTCTTCAAACACCTGCAGTACTCTCACAAGAGAGGCTTGAGGGGAAGCTGTGGGCACAACCAGCACATCTCTGAGTGCAGGAAATCCCAGCATCTGCCCAAGCTGGGAGCTGATGGCAGCTGGACAGTAGCAGTGCCAGCCAGTAGCTGCCCTGGGCAGGGATGCTGAGGTCTGCCTGCAGTTACCTGCGTAGCTGTGAGATGAGAGAGGAAACAAAAGGAATTTCTGTAGGAGTGCCTGTGACCTGAATTAAATGTAACTGCCTGTTGGTGCAATGAGTGTTCAGCCCCAGCAGCTGGAAGCAGTTGGCGTGCGATGCACGTTGATGACACTTTCTGTTTCACACTGACAGACAGCCCTTGTTTGTTACAGTGGTGAGTTCCTGGAACACAAACCCTCCCCAAAAACCACCTGAGAAGGAGTCAGCCTTACAGGGTGACCCCACAGGACCACACTTGAAATGCTGCTGTATCTGCCTCCCCGCTTCCCTGCATTTCATCAGCTCTGCTCATCTCCCAGATGCCTTTCTAATTGCTGTGCCAATTCATGCTCCATCTGCAGATGCAGTTGGAAAAGCCCAGGAGGTCCACGTTTCAGAGAGGAGCGCTGTTGTGTACCTAATGTTCACAGAATCACAGAATCAGTCACAGAACTGCAGGGGTTGGAAGGGACCTCTAGAGAGCATCGAGTCCAACCCTGCTAAAGCAGTTCCCTATAATAGGTCTCATAGATGGGTGTTATGGTTTTGCAATTTGGTTGGTGTTGGTATTCCACATCAGAACACCATGCCTAATAATGGGAGTAAAGGGGACAAGTTTTTTTTTCTGTGAACTGCCTTAATGAGCATGCGGGGTGGGGCACCGGAAGGGAAGTGAGGAAGGGGACGGCGTTGCTGGACCGGCTCCCTGCGAGGAGACAACGTGGTCAGACCTTCCTGCCTTCCACAGCTCCATCGGTGAGATTTGGGACTTGGTATTCTCTTTGTTGAAACTCTCTTGTTGTTGTTTAGCGTTATTGGGTTATTAAACTGCCATTCGTTCTCAGATCACCTTTTTTTCTCCCTCATTTTTTGTTAGACCTAATCGCAATCTCCCTTCCCTTCCCCGTCTCCCTAAACGCACGTGGCCGGGCCGCGCCGCAGTGCCGCTAGAGAAAAAAAAAAGGGGGGGGGGGCTTTTGTTCCTGCTGCCCCGGGTTTGTACCCAGTGTCCCGGAGTGAGCTCTAGAGAGAACTCCGTGACAATGGGCATTCAGCTGGGTCTTGTATATCTCCATGGAAGGGGACTTCACAGCCTTTTTGGTCAGACTGTTCCACTGCTCCACCACCCTGACCACAAAGAAGTTCTTCCACATGTTAGTACAGAACTTCCTGTGTTTGGGATTTAGGCCATTGCTCCTTGTTCTATTGCTACACACCACTGAGAAGAGCATGGCCTCATCTATTTGCCTCCCATCTCCCTTTGGATATTTATAGACAGTTATCAGATCCCCTCTCAGTCTACTTTTCCCCAGGCTGAACAGTCCCAGGGCTCTCAGCCTTTCCTCATACAGGAGATGCTCCAGACCCTTTATCAGCATTGTGGCTCTCTGCTGGATTCCCTCCAGGAGATCCCTGTCTTTTTTGAACTGGAGAGCCCAGAACTGGATACAGCATTCTAAATGTGGCCCCACCAGGGCAGAGTAGATGGGGAGCATCACACCCCTCACCCTGCTGGCCATGCTCTTTTTAATATGCCCCAGGATCCCACTGGCCTTCTTGGCCACCAAGGGCACACTGCTGGCTCATGGGCAACCTGTTGTCCACCAGGACCCCCAGGTCCTTCTCCACAGAGCTCCTTTCTAGCAGGTCAACCCCTAATTTGTACAGAAGCATGTGTTTATTCCTCCCCAGGTACAAGACTACACTTGCTTTTGTTAAACCTCATCAGGTTCCTCCCTGCCCAGCTCTCCTGTCTGTCCAGGTCTTGTTGAATAGCAGCACAGATTTCAGGTGTGTCAGTCACTCCTCCCAGAAACAGCAAACTTGCTAAGGGTGGACTCCATCCCCTCATCCAGGTCACTGATATTCATCCTAGTTTGTGTTGTTAATGACTCTAATTGCATTGAGACCATTACTGGCTTTGATCTGGCACTCTCACAGTTTGTGTCTCTCACCTTCCTGCCTTGGAGCTTGTGGCCTCTCAGTATCTGCTACAGCACAGCCAAATCCTGCTAGCTGTCTACCAGAGGCTTCCCCAGAGCAATCAGTGCAGGCAGCAGAGATGCTAACAGCAGCAGCCAGTTGCAGACAAAGCCACTCTGTGCAGACCAGTGTCCTCAGCCAGCACAGCTCAATATCTGCAGTCCTTGTGTTATCCTTCTCCCCCAGCTTCCCTCAGAGCCTTTGGATGCAGGCATGTCCCCACATGGGAAGGTGACCTCAGACAGCATAAGCCAGAGTAAGAACACAGGCAGAAAAGTTTGATGCCCATAGTGACACGTTTCCTCACACCAGACCATGAGAAGATAAATCAATTCCCCAAAAACTCATAGGTTGCATCATCACCTGAAATGCCTCTTTCTATCATGGGCTGTGTCTGCATATTCTGCATTCAGCAGTTGTTGTCTCCCAGCTTGGGGATGCTTTGGAAGCACTGTGCTGCTCTGCATGAGGCTATGTGTTTCATGCTGCCTTGGGGGCCACGTCCAAAATTCAGTACCATCTCCCTACATGTGCTGCAGGCAGGCAAGCAAGGAGGGGAGAAATCAAAGCTGCTGAAATTCCCCTTTGATATTTGCTTCTCAGTGCTGCAAAGCAGAACAAGAACTTGGTGCTGGTTCCCTCCCAGCCCTACCCTGGGCAGAAAGACAAACACAGAGGCTTGGGCAGCAATGGCACCATGCAGCCTTAATGAATAAGGCTGAAAGACTGGCAAAGAGGCAGAGTAGTTCTGCAGAAACATTTGGTTTCAGGGGAACATGTTTTACCTGCCTGTGGCTCAGGGTGACTGGAGGTGGATGGATCCCATCAACAAAATCACTTTTCCATTGGCTGTTTCAGCATCCCCAGGAGCACCTCAGGACAAGGACATGTATTTCTGTTCCTGTCAGACAGAGCAATGTGCAGAAGGCTGCACCTTGGGGAAATCTATTGAAGCAGAAGGCACCCAGCTCCAAGCCACACCATTTCCTTGGGGCCATCCTGCCTGTCCTGGCAATTTGTGATCCACAGTGTCAGTGTGCTTTGTCCTCTATCCCCTGGCCAGTTCCTCCTGGCAACCTTGGGGGTTTCCTCTCAGCTCATGAATTTCACTTTGGGTTTGTGAATGCCGTTTTGTTCAGGACCTTTTGCACAACTTGCAGCCTACATGTGGCAGCAAGAGCCTGACTTCTGTTGGAGTGTATTGTGTCTGGAGCTGCAGCAGACATCAAGCACTTCTAGGGGAATGCTCAGGGACAGGCATCAATGTAAAGGAGGATCATGCTTTAAGCTAGGAGTTTCCAACCAGGGAATGATGAAACCCGGCCTGGTCCTGCCCTATTTGCTCAGATAGGACTCAGAGGATTCATTTCTTACCTCCTCCCCTTGTGTGGTTCAGAAGTGTGCATGCCCTGGTAATTCTTTTGCAACATTACCATATCGTTAACACAACAGGAAGCATTTGCTAAACCAGAATGTACCTGGGAGATTGTCCTGTGTGACAAAGGACACAGGGAGCAACAGCATTTTGGGATGAGGATGGCCTGGCTCCTTGTTGACCAGAATCTGCACTTGTCCTCCATTCCCAGACCAGTCACTGCTCAGTCACATAGGTCACCAATATGTGAGGTTCTCAACAGAGGGAGATAAGACAGACTGCAGAGGTGCTGGCTGGTTCTGGGGAGCTGGACCCAGCTGAACAAGCAGGAAGGTTCACATCACACCTCCAGTGATAGGAGAGGTGGCCCAGGCCATTGGATATGGGATGGTGCTCAAAACTCTCTCCTACACTCAAATATCCATCATTTGGTACAGGATGGGTTGGGACCTGCAAGGGACAGAGTGGTGGTGGTGGCTCTCAGTGTCTGCAGAACTGCATGGGAAGAGTTATGTAATGTCCTGAAACCAGCAGTGCTGCCTTGCTGGGGAAACTGGTCTTTACAGGGACATGGGCTGCTTCCCCAGGAAAGCTGTAGCACCTCAAAGCCATCTGCTGATTTTCTACTGGATCCTCTTCATCCAAACACACAGTGCAGATAAATTTGCCTGTGGCATGAGGGGTTTTACACTTGACTCTACAGGGTTGAACGATGCTCCAAGCAGTGCCCTGGGGCACTGTATCACACCTGAGGCACAGAAGCCAGGCAGAGGCTGCTGATGAATTGTTGTTGGAATTGTTGTTGGAAAGGAGGAATTTGTGCTGCTGGTGGGCATTGCTCAGCCAGGGTTGTACCCACACATGCTGCCCATCCAACTGTTTGCACAGTGACCATGATGCAGGAGTGCAGCTGCTCAATGAGCAAATAAAGAGAAACATCATTTATGGACAGGAGCTGCTGACCTCAGCTGTGCTCATAGGAACAGCATGTGCTCCTCTGCTCTGAAGAAGGAACCACGTCCTTTCTCCCACACTGCTTCATCTCAGTAATTAGGCAATCAGAACTTGAGCTGAGGTGGATGATGTGCTTGTTGGTCTCTTTACTCACAGTTAATCATGCAAGAAGTGGAAAGGCTCATTACTGACAGGTGAAGTGGTGCATTGCTGGCCTGGCTCCTTACCAGAAGGAAGGTAACTGTGCAAGAGGAAATGAGCTCAGGAGCCCTGTTTCTGAGCACCACTGCCACCCGGATCCAGCAGAACCTCTGGTGTCCACCAGCCATCATCAACTGCTCCTTGACAGTGGATATGCAGGGACCTGACCAGCAGGGCATGAGACATCTCCTTTGTGAGCACAGCTCCAACCTTCCTCCCTCTGGCTGAGGCAGTTGTCCACCTCCTGCCATGGTGTGATGCTCTGTGTAACCCCTCTGTGTCCAGTTGCTGCATCAGGTTCCCTTCACTTGTGACCAGGGACACTATTCTAGTGACAGACTCAGGCTGTCCTCCTCCTGCCCTTCTCCCAGCTGTTGCCATTGCTGATGTTGAAGCTGTGATGCAGCTGAGAATTAGTATTTACAGACACCACCACATGGAAAGTGGTGCTGATTAGAGATTTCTATGGACACAGCTGTTCTGGGGGGGGGGGGGTAAGAGGCACATCTAGGCACCAAGTGTCCTGAGCTCTGTAGTTGCCCCTTGCCACTCCATTGAACTTACAGCGCTCCACATTGATTTTCTACATTAAACTCAATACCTGAGACATTACTGTAGCACAGAGGAGAAAAAACAGAGAGGAAGAGTGTACACATTGCTGGCCTGTGGCAGAGCTCCTGCCTTTGTGACAGGTATTTAACAGTCCCCAAGATCACTGCAGATCCCAAAGAGCCAGCACCAGCCCAACCCAGACCAATGCCTGTGGCTGCTGAGATGTGGTGTGAGCACTCACTGCTAGAGATGGAAAAGCGTGCACTCTGTCAACCTTAGTTCTCCTTCTTATGCATCCCATGGAAGGTAACATCACTGTATCTGAGCTCATTCTGCCTTTCACTCCAGCATCCTGTCTGAGATTTCCCCTTTCTTCCCATCCTTCTCCTTCCTTTTTGCTCTGCTTGTTTTAATCTTGCTATCTGACTACTGGGAAATTTCATCAGCTGTGATGCAAACACTGAGGAAATCCCCGTTCCTTCTTCCTCCTCCTGCAGCACCTTCCTCTGCCTCTCCAGCAAAGGCAGAAGTCAGACCTGAAGAGGATCAGGGCCATTGCTCAGGTAATTGTGTTGACTTTGGAGGCGCAGCTCCTGGCTATGCTAGGATGGAGCGTAAAATCAGGCTTCAGTAGTGTGGTCAATGAGTATCGCTGTTTAAATTCATCAGCAGCTGTGAAGCGATGCTTTGTGTTGTTACATAACTCGTGTTTCAGCCTTTAAAATCCTTCTGAAAACAGGACACATTTTACAGGCTTGGATTTGAGCAATGAATTGCTAATAGGTTCATTCCTTCTGCTGTTGTCCCTTCTCCCCGTGCAGGTTTATAATTATAGATGGGATTTTGACAAGTCAGTTTCCCAGTAATGGCAAAGTTAAAGTCCCAGATGTAAATCAAGGGAAGCTAAGAGGACTTTGCAATGCATATTTATTAAGGATAGTCATTTGTGAAAAAATAATTATCCTCCCAAAACAGCAAAAATGCTTTTGCTGTCAGTACAGAAATACTCACCTGCTTATGCAGAAGACATGACACAGGGAGCTGAAGAGAGCTCCGTTAATGTGGTATCAAATACTATTGTTCATGCTGGTTTTCAGCCCAGCTGTGGCCAGCAGTCTCAATTAGATGTGGAGCTGAAAGCTGCTGTGTCTGGGCAAGGTGCTGGCAGCCAGCTCCTGCTCTTGGCTGGAAGCTCTTCCCCATCTTGTACCTGCAGACTCGAGGAGTTCAGTCCTTCAGTCCATTGACTCACTCTTTCATTTCCTTGGATTTCTCTGGGAATGTTTAGTTTTGGCATCTCCTAGGATTTCCCAGCCTCTCCACTCTCATATCCATATCCCTACGCCTCTGATTGAACATCTCTGCAGATTTGTGTCACATTTGGAAATCCCAAGACCTTCCCCCTTATTTTTTCCATGGACCATCCAGACCCATAGTTGTAGACCTGGACATCGTGCCACCTAGTGACCATCACTCATCATTGCTCTTCAAACCGTCTTACAGCCAAATATCCACAGTACATGGATTCTTCCTGCTCTCCAGACCATAAAGCTTTGAATGGAGGTTTCTGGGGAGGTTCAGGCAACAAAGCTGCTACCCAAGTCCCCAGACCCACAATCTGATGGAAGAGAAGTAAGATTTTATGACAAAAATTAGAAAAAAAGAGATGAATCTGCAGCTTTCAGGTTGTCCCTCCACTCTGCCAACTCCTGCATAGGAGAAACCCTGGCCAAGAATTCACCATGAGCTTCATTTCTTATGAAAATAGTGGTACAAACATTTTTCCCTCCCCAGTTCTCTCCAGGTTGCATGAAGTTCAGTCTGATTATGAGAAAGAGCAGAAATTTATACATTTGAAATGCTGAATCCTGTTTTCTTCTCATGCCATTTTTATCTGCATTTCATTCAGCTAAATGAAAATGGAAATGAACTCAGTGGCTCACCAGCCCTTTTCCAGCAGCACAGGCTGAGCATCCCAGATCTGTGCTCCCATCAAGGGGCGCTCTGCCTGCTTGCAATTTGCATTTAGGATATTTTCAGAGGAAAATTAATATCCCAGTGAAGGTTTCTTTACACTTGCTGACCCTTGTGAGGGTGTAAATCTCACTCTTTCAACACAAACCTCATAGTAACAGCCATCCCACGATGCTGGACAGTGCAGCCTCCTTTCAGGGAACTGTAAAGCTGTGGTGTTTTGCTGATCACACTGAAGGAAGAACTAAACCTGGGAGGCACTGGGAGCTGCTGGAGATTTCCATGGCAAATGCCTCCAAGCATTTTCCCTGAACCATGCTTTTACCCCATCCTTGCTCCCGGCCACGCTCGTAGGCTTCATTTGAGCCCAAGGAATCATTTATGAGAAATGAATATAAATATATAAATAAACTCGACATCCTTTGCGGCATTTTTACAAGGATAAGGACATGACAACAGCAATTATGCACAAGTCTGACAGTAAATAGTCTCTCTGCAGACACAGGAGGGATTTTTCAGCTCTAAATCCTGCTTTCAGGCTGCATGGGATGGTGGTTTGGCACCCCTGGGACACCACACTCTGTAGCATTAACTGGCTTCAGACTTCCAGCAGCTGCTGTGCAAACAGCCACCGTGCACATGAGAGCCAAATGATGGTCTTAAATTGTTTTTGAGATGGTAAGCCTAGCAAGATCCTACTGTTATAATGGGATCCACTGCAAAATTAAAGGTTATGTTCCAAGGGGCAGCAGTCATGACACTGAAGTCATTAAAGAATCATCTGGACGATGCCCTCAGCCATAGGATCTGGTTTTTGGATGGCCCTGAGTGGAGCCTGGGATTCCTGTGGGTCCCTTCCAACTTGGGATATTCTATCTGATTGATTCTATAAAATACTTAGCTCGGTAGATGGGAAGAAGGTAGTTGCCTTTTCTAACCTCAGTTTTAATATGGAAGTCTATTTTGATTGTTTTGCTTGAAGGCAGCAGGATGGATGTTATGATGGCAACCAAAGAACATAAAGAAAGTGGGCTTCACCTTCTGAGAATCTTCTTGAAAGCATTTGAGGGCGCCTGGCTGATGGCTCTGGAGATTGGGTCCTTCAGGATAGTTTCAGCTGACACCTGAAAATGAGACCCCCTCCATCCCCCTCCTGTGTGTTCACCATATTTGCCTGGGTGGGATAAAGGTGAGAGGAGGGTCCAGCAGGAGCCCAGCATCATCCCCTGTGTGAGGGGGAGAGAAATCTCACTCCTCTTGTTTGGAGCCACCCCTTTGCAATGTGTTAAGAGAGCATCAGGCTGCACCAAGACTGGCTTTTGGTTTCTCTTGAATCATAAGACTGGTTTATGATTTTCTGCATATATTTTTTTTCTACAGGGTTTTGTAACCCCTGTGCAGGGGATAAACATGGGAATACAATGCCCCACTTACAAAGGAGTCAGATGTTCTGGTGAAATCCCATGATTAAAACAAGCAGCTTCTCAGTCTGGGTTCTGATGTCAAGATTTACCGGCAGATTTTACAAGTCAGATGTGAGATGCAGAATAAAACTTCCAGCAATGTGGTTTTCTGAACCTAAACCACAGCGTAACCACAACAGAAAGGATGATTGACTAAATAATCCCTTCTTGTTCTTTTTGTCTCTCCTACAAACGATGCTTCAGCTTTGCATTTTTATCCCTCTCATTAAGGAACTGCAACAGAAATGAAACAGCCAGCGCCTTCCCTATCCTGCTTTTAATGTGGCCTCTCCTGCCCCTCCAGTTTGGCTCTGCAATGGGAGGATGCCAGCTGTGCTGGATCATTAATTTGCAGCCTTCCAAAGCAATGGCATTAGCATGGTGCTCTGCAGCCAGTTGAGCTGGAGGGCAATTTGCAGTGCGTAATACTGGAGCTCTGGTGCTGACTGATACACTGCAGCAGTGCAGGGGCTGATCCTGCACATGCACAGAGCCTGGAGGGATGGGGCGCAGGAGGGCATTCTAAGATGCAGAACACAGGGAACAAAAGGGATATGAAATCGTTTGTTTGTTCATTATTTCACAGGGAGGTGCAAGCAGCTTAAGGGTAAAATATAGCCAGGGCACTCCAGGTTTTAACCACAACTGTTGTTCTGAGGACTCTTCCCCTCTGGGGACATCCTGCAGCATCCGTTCTCCTGATAATTCCTCTTCTCCTCATAATTCTGGCAAAGCTCTCTCCAAAATGGGTCACTTCTCCAAATAATGAGCATGGAGCTATTTTCAGTGACCGCTGTTATGGGACAAGGGCATTTATCTTTTCACACAGCTGGGAGTAAGATATGATCAAACCAGAGTTGAGGTGTAAGTGGTGCTTCACATGCCTGCAAGCTGTAATGGGGAATTTTGCTGGAAAATAAACAAAAAATTCCCACCCTTCTGAGACTGGTGTTGTAGAGGTGGAAAAGCTCACATACTCTGAGAAGGAAGCACAGAGTGGGAAGAATGTCCCCAGAAGAGAACAAGGTACATTTGTGGAAGACATCTCTGTGATAAGTGCATTAAAATCAGTATTTTCGAGCCATTATCCACCCAGCTCAGTGTGGCAGCAAGGAGGAGCTCGGCATACTGTTTAGGCTCAGTCTTAGTAAAAGCTTTACACAAAGGGAATACTTCCATTTAGCCACAAATCCAGCTATTTGCCTGCTCTTATCCATGGGTACATGATGTGTGTTTGTGTATCTGCAGCTTGGACCAGCGTGGGTGATTCCTCCCAGTCCCTGACAGCACAACAAACCTCAGCCCTGGGGTCATACTGACATTCTGCAGGAACAGAACAAGTCATGCCCTCTGAGTTCCCCTACAGCAAACAGTTACAAAACCCATGTACCCAGAGAGATACTGCAGCTTGAAGGCCATGCAGGCGACTGATTGCTTCCTATGAAGATGCATAATATTGAGCAGCACACCCAGAGAGATATCTGCTACTAATCATCCCTGAGATGCATAAAACCAAGTTGAAAAACTGGACGTGGGCAGCGAAGTCCTATTCCCAGCAGACAGCAGCCCATCTTGTTCCTCCTCTCTTTGCATACTCTGCAGTGTGGACTTGGACATGGACACTGCTCTATGGATCAACACCTTCTGGACATCAGGACACAGAGCCTGTTGGCCAGCCCTTCTCATAATAGCACAAATATGGCCCTTGAGAAGCAATCACTGCCAACTGCAACACGCTCTTCCTGCCAAGGTTCCCCCAGCTCTCATTAAGATCCAGGTTCAGAGATTGGCCAACGCACTTAAGTTGTCGCTAAGATAAAACGTTCAGCAAGTGCTGAATTATTTCCATAGCTTAATGGCAGTTGTTTCCCATCAAGATTATAGGTAAAATTGATCTCGTTCTGCATTAATGTGAAAGCTGTTGTGTTAAGAAATAAAACCAAGAGCTGCACTAAAAATAAAGCGGATGATGGACAGACTTACAACTGTCACAACCGCAACAGAACCACTGAGAGCTGTGGGCTCTCCATGATGCTTGGAGCAGAACTATTACTGGCGACAGCAATTTGGCTCTTCCCATGTTCCCATTTTGTAACTTTATTTTAATGAAAAGCTGAGGAAAAACTGGAATTTCTACAGAAGTGATGACATTTTCCAGGAAATACAGAGATTTGAAAGCAGACGCTTTAAGATTACATTTCAGTGCAGAATGGTGGGGCTGGGAGGCCCAGTTGCCAGTGACTCAAAGTTCAGGCTTTGCTGCCATGGGGTCCAGGCCTGGGTTAAGCACTTGCTTATCATGTCGGGCATTTCTGATACTTCTCAGAGCATCACAGAGATACCCCAGGAAGCCACCTGTCTGTGTCTCACAGGTGACATGAGAGGGTGCTGGTGGCATCCACAGAAAACAGGAGGATATCAAGTGTTGTTGGAAAAACTCATCCCACTGAGTTTTTTTCCCCATCTCCTCCTCCTCCTCACAGGGCAGAGCTGCAAAGTCCTCCAGGCTCTCCAGGATCTGGGAGATGTGTTTCTCCTTCCTTTAGCATAGAAAAAACATTTTGTTCTTTGCGCCCTTCTTATTTTAGAAACCTGCTTGATAAATGACTAAAGGGCCTCATTAACTGCAAAGATTTGTCAGTTTTCCCAAAGCAATCAGGGTGTTAGTTAGACCGAAGGAGCAAATGGAGAACTAAAACGGAAGCTAAGCACAGCCTTATTAATCCTGCGTTATGGATCGACATTTGTCAACTCTATTGAAGTTTGTTGTACCAAATAGCACCCAGGAGACCACTCAATTACTTTATCTCTGAGCAATTAGGATCTTGTTCTTTTAGGTCAGTCTGTTAGCACAGAGAGAAAAAAAATATTGGACAAAAGATTAACAGTAGAAAATCCACTGCTTTTTATTTCAGGGTCTCTTAGAGGGAAAAAAAAAAGACTTTCTTTCCAAATATTTTGCCCAAGGAAGAGACTTTGTTGAAGACAGTGCCAGCAAGGAGCTCCTAAGGACGATCAGGGATCCCTTCTCCATCTGTTCCTGACTGTTGGATGATTGCAGGAGGATTAATCCAGTCTAAAAGCCAGAAAGGCACAGCTGATGATAGAGGCTAGTACAGTGAAAGAAGTCCATTGAAGAAGTAACTGATATATCACATTAGAAAAGCACTGTTGAGGTGCTTAAAGGGTTTGTGCTAGGAAGATCTTGAGCCACATTTAGTTCTCAACAATGTGAGAATGAAGGGTATTCAACAGAAGAAAGGGGAGATTTTTCTTGCTTGTACATTTTTCTGTAGCTCCTAATTCATCTGCAGAAGGCACATAGATCAGATAGTAGATACACAAGTTTGGAAGAGTTTTTAAAAGGTTCAGAAAGGTATAGGATGGGGGAAGAACTAAGTTATAAATTTCCCATGCTCAGGGACACTTACATTTAGCTTGAAACTTGTAGCTTCTACTTCCGACCTTAAAAAAGGCATGTGAGTGTGTAAACGTGTCCTTTAAGGTATTAGTTAGTGCAATAAACTATACCGCCTCTTTCTGAATGCCTTCCTTTCACATCCTCATGACCAGAATGATATTACTGTAGCCAATGCTATTGTGCCCCACAGAGACAATTCTGCATTCATGCTCACATTCCTCAGCTGGGTCTCATCTGGTACATTTGGCCCTAGGTGATACCATGGATTTCAGCCTCCAGATGTCAACTCTTTGGACAATATATAGAGTCTATGCTGAAATCTGATTTGTCACAACCAGATTCCTATCACTGTTAAAAGAGCATTGGTAAAAGCCAGATTACAAAAAAGCTACAGAAACTGCTATCAGTCATCTTGATTGCTGGTGTAGAATGGCCTACCCTTGGATTTGCAGCTGTGGTTTGGTTGTTCTGTGGTTGCCTGTCTCTTTCTCCTGCAAAGCAGACAGTATTGGAGAATGGGATTCGAAAACACTTGTATCTGGAGCTGCTTGCTAGAACTCCTGACATGATTAAAATGTTCATCTATAAAAAAAGGTAGTGAATGGGAGGAAGGGGAAATCCAATCACCAAACCGCTACATTCAGTTCAAGGCCTCACTGATAAGTTCAAGGAGAGACAGAAGAAGAGATGTTTACAGAATCATAGAATCCTTAGAGTTAGAAGGGATCTTTTAGGGCCATCTAGTCCAGCTCCCCTGCAATGCACAGGAACACCAAAACTCAATCATGTTGCCTGGGGTCTGATCCAGCCTTGTCCTGAATATTTCCAAGGAATGGACATCAACCATATCTCTAGGCATCCTGCTCCAGTGCCTCACCAACCTCATTCTAAAAGACTTTTTCCTTATATCCAGTCTGGTGGCAGGTAATTGCTTCCAAACCCCAGTCTTGGCCCACTTTCCCAGCCTTTAGAAGCCCTGGTAGTTTTCATGTATGAGCTCTGAAACATCTCATAAAATAACCTCTCCTGAAGTAGTATCAATCCTGACGACTATCAGGTCTCACTTTATGCAATTTCAGATAGTCGAAGAGCTTTACACGCTACATTGCTCTCAAAAATAGAATTCTCCTAAAACACAGCTTTAAGCAGCAGGTACTTCAGTGTCTAGATATATGCTAAGCACTGCTCATCTAAATTATTATATTAACCGGGAAGGGGAAGCACACACGATTTAACAGGGGAGAAAGAGCAACAAATCTAAGGAGAAAAATCGGAGCTTTACAGAGAGAAGAAAGCTGGGAATCTAATGACTATGAACGCTTTGCTGGAATTAAAGGATCTTTTATTTGAGGAATTTAAAAGGGGGGTTGGGAGACCTCTCCTTCCCCTGCACCACCAATAGCTCTGACCTAATGGAAGAGAGGTCTCAGCTGAGTCTCAACCAGAGGACAGAAATGATGCTATAAATGTTGGTATGCAAAGAGTCAAGCAGGTAGTGATGCAGTGGCACAGCTGACAGGGAGATGGTGCAGTCACCATCCCTGGAGGTGTTCAGACCCATGGTGATGTGGCACTGAGGGACGTGGTCAGTGGGCATGGTGGGGTGGGTTGGGATTGGACTGGATGGTCTTAGTGGTCTTTCTATCCATAATCACTCTATGTTTCTATAGACACCATATTTAACCACTCGAGGGCTTCGCTTTCTCACCTGAAACAGAAGATATGCATGTGTGTGTATATATGCAGATGTAGTGTACGTGTGTCTGTATATGCATCATGTTTTAAGCATATTTTACAGAGTGTCATGAGCCAAATAATGAACAACTTTGAAGTGTTTTGAAAGCTTTTGTTGACAGCAGCTGAAGCAATGCAGAGCATTATTAGCCATTTCAGAGCTCCTTTTGCAGTGTGTGCAAGCAGCTGTTAAATAAACAGAGTGAAATACAGTAACACATTGTATTTTACATTTCTCTGGGAGAGAGAAAACTCAGCTTTATTTACTCAATGCTCTTGCTTTGAATATAAAAAGACTAGTTACAAAAATGCTTTCTTATTACTGTAAAGCATGTTGGCTGAGATCTCAGCAGCAGTGGAAGGCATATTTATCATGTAACAGCAGTAGGCATAGCTAATACATACATAAACTTCCTTAAGACCTAAAGTAAAGGACTCTGTCCCTGCTATTGCTGTGAGGATAATACACACTGTGAAGTTCTTCAGCCTATGAATTGCCTATGTGCTTGTATTGGTTTCCTATTGTATTGATTATCTTGCAGTGATAAAATATAAATCCAGTATGCTCAGCTGTGACAGCTTTACAGCCCTATTGTGCTGATCATTACAGAAAGCATAAATTGGGCCATAATTCTGTCGAGTCATCAGAAAACCATGTGCAACTTGAAGTTATTCATTTGAAATAGTGCTTATGAGATCTTCAGGAGAGAATCGATACATATGTGTGTGTACATCAGCTCTGGTGCACACATTCACACACATACACACAGGCTCAGATGTGTGCTGACTGTACAGGCAGCTTCCAGCTGCACACACACACTGCCATACACAGACTGATGGCCACATCATAGAGGTGTAGAATCATTAAGATTGGAAAAGACCATGAGATCCTCTAGCCCAAATATCCACCTACCACTGATACTATACACTAAACCATATCTCTATGTGCCACATCTCCACCTTTCTTCAACACAATTCGTCTTCTGTCCTTCCCTTCTAAAATCCCAGTCAAAGGTGAGCAGAGGGAAGCATGGGCTTGATGTATTGCTGCTGTGTGTCAGTGCTTTAACCTTGCATCTCCAGCCACCAGTGTTGTCTGGAAACCATGAGCAGGTGGATCCCTGTTGTGCTGGGGCTCAGGTAAAAGCCTTTTCCCTTCCCTGTCTCTCCCTGCCCTTGTGTGTGTGTCCACTTGCAGAGGAACATCGATAAACAAACCAAGGACAGGACCATAATGCTGTTTACAGTGGCAGGTAATCGCAATAATAAATATTTAATCCCTTCGCTTACCGTACCCTGTGAGAATCTGATAAAAATGTGACTCAGTGAGCTGAGGAAACAGTAAAGGACACGGGGCAAAAGCACTTTGAAGAGCACTATATTTTGTCTTCTGCACATTGGCATCTACCTCCAGAAATGTCTTCTGGGCATGCACCCCTGCAGTTGCCCTAGAACCCATGTAAGAAGTCCATGCTGGAAGGGGAAGGGTATCCTGGATAGGATCAAGGCAGAGCAGGTACAAGCTTCTCACTTTTGGGAGTAGCTCTGAAGTCTGCACTGTGCTCAGCTTTCTGTATAAGCTCAGCAAACATCAGTCTGTCTCCTCCATCATGCAGGTTCTGGAGGAAGCACAGGTGTTCATGTGAAAATCTATCCCTGCTTTGCAGGCAATGATCCCTGCTCTGGTCCCATCCAGTCCAGGATGCTCCTTTGTGATTCTTACACTGAGATGCTACAAGTGAGCTTTGCCCAGCTTATTTTCTTAGTCCAGAAATCAACACAACAACACTTAGCACATATTCCAGCCCTCACTGCAGTCTCACTGACAGACATGAACACGGAAAACTCAAGACCAGCTCACAGCAGGGGCCTGCAAGAGCCGGAGGGATGGTGGCTGCTGCTGGTGTCCATGGGGAGGCATTGGCCAACAGACTGCTGGCACTCAGCATCCCTTCTGAAGTTTGATTACAATGAATAATTTGGTCTCTGTGAGACACAGGATGAATGTAATAGTCACCAGCTGCGCATAGGATAAATCTGGTAAAATTAAAGCTACCGAAAGATCAGATAAAAGCTTCTCAACATTTAAAGAGAATACGTAAATTTTCTTTTCCATTGTATTTTATCAATTAACCTTCAGCAAGCACAAAGGTTTTCCTAGATCCGGTGCTCCTGCTGGCATGGGGAGAAAAAGATACAAATTGTACAGATATATCTACTTTTTAAGGAGAATACTTTTAATAACCAAAATGTTTCTGCACTTTGAATAATGAGAGCGACTTTTCTCTTTCAAATGCTAAATTATTTCAAGCTGAGCTGTTGGAAACCATTAATAATTCAAGGAACTCTGCTTTGGGTAAGAACAACATCTGTTGGAAGGTGTTAAAGCACAGGAATAACCTGACTTTCAAAGTTATTTTACCGTTTTGCTATTCTCTTTGTGAGGAAAAAGGATGCACGGGTATCTTATAGGAAGAAGCTGTTAATATGCAGTTTCCTAAACAAGGAGGGCTGAATGGCTGCGGTGCCTTGGGTGCTGACTGCAGTCTGCTTTGCTGTCCTTTCCCAGAACAGCAGCTGTTTAGAGCTGTGACTTCCCACCTGCTCTGATCTGCAGACCCCTAAACGTTGCCAGGGCAAGTGCAGTCCCACACAGCTATTTTAATCAGCTCATTGAACAGAGTTTCTTTATCAATTGTTCACGGCTCATCAGCAGAACACAGTAACAAAGCTCTCCTGTTCTGGTCCGTATAGAATGAGACTGAATTAAAACAGGCACCTCTGGAGGGCAACTCATCTCTCAAGCTTAGGATCCCATGGGCTGCTTTTTGGAAGTGCCAGATTCTCTTATGCCAGGGAGAAATTATGTGACTGAGTGAGACTCAAAACCTGATTCTGGCAAGGTAAAGCCAAGCACCATTTTGTCCTCCTTCCAGAAATGAGTTAAATACACCAAATTTCAAGATCTCTGCATGTTTAGAGATGAGAATTTGAGGCAGCTTATTGACAAAGCTGCTTTTGAAATGTTTGGTCCAGACATGGGTTTAGAATAATGTCTCTCTGCAAAGTTCAGGTGTGGAATTATGCTTGGTGCCTACATCAGACCAGTACCTTCCTCATCGTCCTCCCACATCCTGCTGGCAACTTTGTTAATTTAAGAGCAGTCCTGTTATTTATACTTCTGTATCATTTTTTGCATGGCTTACACAGAAGTATTTCAAGCCGGGTATCACAGTCTCCTGTAAGAATGCTGTGAGGCTGAATCTATCCTTATTCCCTCATCAAATATTCCTCCCTACAATCAGGATATTCAATTGCATTGAATTTAAGGCTGCCATTGATCTCACGCAAACCAGGCAAATAACAACAAATGGAAGCAGAAGTTCAAGTCCCTGCCACGTGTGTCAGCATACCTGCTGAAAACAAACACTTAATGTTGAGTGAGCATAGTATGGCAGCCATTGGACGTGCTAAGCTGGTATTTTCCTGTTTTCATTTCTGTATAGTCCTCAGTTGTGATAAATGTTGGTACCATTGCAAATAGATCTGACGGGTATTGAGAACAGATCTAATGTGATTTATTATAATTTATTCGTGTGCTGCTGGCTCTGCTAATTAAGGGGGCTGCTCGCTTGTTATAAGCCACTGCTTGCAATACTTGGAAAGAGAAGACTTGGCTGCTCTGTCATGGGGATAACTGGGCTTGCTTGCCATCTATTATGTGTCTGCCACAAACTCAAGAAGAAACCAAGTGAAAAGCATCAGAAAAAAAAAAAAATCTTAAAAAGAAATAAAGGTTTAAAAAGCCTTAAAATTTGGAAATCCTGGTGCATGAGAGGCTGCAAAAATATCACCTTAAAAGAAACAACTGGTGGCAGACATTCCTCCACATAATGAGGTGGAGGAAGGTAAAGGTGGTTTTTCTCCCAGCATGAGCCACACTGATGTGTAATAACATGGTACAAGACAGAGATATTCACCTTGCTTGGGATATAAGCACAGTTACAGCAGCTTTGGGGCCACAGTGGGATCAGGGACAGAAATCCCCTGCAGCGCCATTGAAACAACATGCTGGTATTCCCATATGGACTGAAGGATGTTCTCCCAAGCAGAACCCAGCTTGGCATTCTGCTTGAGATCTGCACCAATGGGCAAAGGATGGGAGAATTCTCTGCTCCTTGATTCTGCCCACCACAAAAATGGAGTAGCAGAGAAGGCTTAAAGTGTTCAATGATTGGTTCTACCCATACGCTGCCACAGAACCCCACTCTGGTGCGTGGAACCACTCTGCAGGCTGAGCAGACAGAGAAGATCCTGAGACCTGAATGCCATGGCAGGAGTCCCATCACTGTGAATGCTGGAGCAGTGCAGAAGTCCCATCTATCTCATACAGGGGTAGGAGAAGAGAAATACCCACTTTGGGATATAAGGAAGAAATGTTACATTATGAGCATGATGAGGCCCTGGCACTGGCTGCCCAGAGACGTTGTGGATGCCCCATCCCTGGAAATGTTCAAAGGACAGTGCTTTGAGCAAATAGGTCTAATGGGAGGTATCCCTGTCCATGGCAGAGGATGAACTGGATGAACTTTAAGGTCTCTTCCAACCCCAACTGTCCTATGATCTGAGTCACTGAGCACAGAGCCCTGATGCTGAATGGGCCAGCAGTTTTTGGTTCTTGATTGTCCACACATCAACAAATGACTTTTGGGAAATAGTTTTATATGCCAGAATCATGGAAGGATGAAAGATTTATTTTGACAAAACATGCTTGTTCAACAGAACACTTTAAAAGCAGATATTTCCTGTGTTCTCCATCTTATTTTACTGTGTTTGTCTTCTCATTTTATACTCTACCACATTATGCTTGTTATAAACCCATAAGATTTGTGTTGAATTTAAGGATCCACTTGTTTATTGTGTACTGCACCTCCTTCCTTATTTGCCTTCTCTTTCTCTATCCTTTTGTAGGACTGCAACAACAGCTAAGCCAAGAAGAAAGTTATCCAATAAAACCAGTACTGTCTAGAGGATGAATATTGATTTTCCTGACACAGTTTGGAGCTTGTTAGCATTTTCTGTGCTACACCAGACCTCTATATCAGTTATATCAGAGCTGCCTTGGAGAATGGCATTTTAAGAGGTTCCTAGAACATGGATAGTAGGGGTATTTCCAAAGTAAAAGTCCCAATGAAAACTCAGCAGTGGTTGTTACTACTGATGGGCATTAGGTCATGCTGATAGGAGCAGCCTTGCTAGTGGGTCTGCTGCTGAGAGAAGTTTGCTGGGTCCTCTCTTCTCTCCATGCTGGGACAATACAGGGTGTCCTGGTCTGAGGCACAGTCTCCACCACCAACAGCAACCATGGTAGAGGCTGGAGGCTGCTTCCCCTTGCTTTTGTTAGGCCCGCACTCTTCCACTGTGTGACAGCCAAACTGGGCTCCTGGATTGTTATCTACTGGGACAAGTGTCCCCAGGTGCTGGGACAAAGAATACCTGGAAGTGGCAGCAAACAGTTTCAACTTGTGGATGCTGTTATATTTTCACCTTGTCATATTCAATGGCTTAGAAAGAGGGGAAGTAGTTTCATTACCTTGGCTTACACGAAGCAAGAAGATAGAAATTAATGCCATTAAAACACAGCCAATTGGTGCTTAAATGCATCACGACAGATTTACTCAGTGCACATTGAAAACTGCAGTCTTTTAACAGTGATAAAAAAGCATTAAGAGAGACACTGAAGCTTGCAGTGACAGAAGAGAAGCAGTTGCATGCTGTGGGAACAGAGATGGATCCCGATTGGTTTTCAGCCTGCATGGAAATGGCCCACACGCTCAATGCAATAGCAACCATCTATTCCCTGGGCTAGTTCTTATAGCTACTCCAACTGTGGAGCAATTTAAAACCCATGCATTTTTATAAGTGTCCATTTTTTTCATTAGATGAAAACAGCCCTTTGGCATTGCTTAAATTATAAATAGAACAAAACAGGGACGACGTGTTGCCAGAATACCAATAGAACAGCTGTAAGGCACCAGCAGCACTTAATATGGTAACACATCCCACTGTGCATTATGAGATTGGTAGAATGATCACCAGCAAAGAGAACATCCCCATAAGGGTGGTTGCATGAGAAAAGTTTCAGGCCAGCTGCTGTGGGGTGGGACAGCCTGGCAGGCTGTGCAGCACAGTGATGAGGAGCAGGGATGTCATAGGGGGAGGTGGGGCTGGATGCATGGGCTGCACTACACAGAGAGCAGCCAATGGTTTGTTGATGCTGAAGTCGGCTCAGCTTGTCTGCACTGATTAGATGTGACTGTGATGCTTTTTTTTCCATGTCTGCTTGGTGCAATCAAAATAAACACATCAATGAGAAAAGCGCGTGCTGCTATAATTTGAGTCGTTTGGCTATAAGGCAATTTGATCACCTGTTCTCTGCTTCCTAACCCAGCTCTCAGCAGTTTTCCCCAGTGCTCAGAAACCTCCACAACTTTGCTGCTAAATGTTCAGCTCTCCTCTGTCATGCTTGCGTGGGCTTTAGCTTGCACTGCTGCGCACATATGGACGTGTATGCACTCATCTATGCTATGCAACCTTAATTCACCCTTTGGATGCATGCGTCACGATGCAGCATATGCCTACACAGCCACCCAGAGAATTGACTGCAGCTCATTCAGCCATTCACACGTTGTCTCAGTGCAGAACCAGCTCTCCATGGCTGCATCAGCTGGAGGTCCCTCATGGCTCTCATAGCCCCAGAGCTGGGGGGCATAGAGAGCACAGTCACACCTTTGGGTGGCTGGTGAAGCAGCCCTCTCCCCCATTTTTATAGATATGATATGTCAGAAATTGTATGCTTGTGAGGGATATACATGCTCGAAGTTGAACAGCCAACTCAGCTTTCAATTATAATCAGGAGGTGGGTAGATGTCTTCCATGAAAGCGCACGTACTTTAGTAGGCAGGATATAATCGAATTTTAGCAGTCAAAAAAAAACAAAGAATGAAAGAAAAGTCAGATACTTCAAAAATGTAAGCATGTAACACTGACAAAGCAAGAGAAGTACCTTTGAATAGGGCCTCTCTTGAGATCACTTCTCTAATTTCCATCAGCTGTAAGCAGCTGTGGAACAGATTATACCGCAGAACTGTTATGCACAGATAACAGCGAATATGAACTTCATCTCTGAGTTTTCATTTCTGATAACTCACAAGAAGTTGGACTCAGAATGGCTCAATAACTTTGCAGTGCATGTGATTTAAGAACTGACCCCACAGAACCTGCCCACCTGCCCACCAGGGTGACCTTGCTGCCCTTCTTGGGGTCCCCAGAAATGTTGCTCCATTTGCTCGTGGTGACATAAGAGGTCAAGCTGTCCCATCTGTTGTTGGTGTTGGCATGCTTGGCATGTTGGCATGTTCCTGGTGTTGGCATGGTGCTTTGGGTTACCCTAAACAGAGACGCTTTAGCAGGAGCTCACTGGCTTTTTGTGGCTCCTGCTCCCCTCCAGGGGCTGAGAGGGGCCTCCCTCACAGAGATTCTACTTGTCCATCCCAGCCTTTCTTCCTTGTCTTTTCCCATCTACATTTCATTCTGTCCTTCCCCACTGCCTACCTGTCCCATGGTTGTGTCTTGCTATGGGTGTGCAGGTGCCAGCTCAGTAGAGTCTAACATAAATTAAGATCCATAAAAGTAACAATATCATCTGAAATGCACAATAATTATAATTATACGTTCTAATACCAAGCACAAAAAATGCAGGTCATGACTGCACTTACAGGGGTAGCCAAATTCACAGCTGTAAGAGCTCTGCTGAAGACAGAGGTGGTTTCTGCTATGGCTCATTTGGTTCCTTCCATCTGGTTTCCCTGAGGAATTTTGGTAACCAGGCATAAAGACTGAGGGCACTGCCCACCACTCAACAGCACGTTACACTGCAGTTTAGGTGATGGGTTCTTTTATTCAGGCTGGTCACAGCACAAACATCCCAGGATTTACTGTGAAGAACAGACAGCAATGGACAGTCGATGACTGAATTAACTATACCTGTTTTCACCTAGATCATCTGTTCTGCCAAGGTCTGGGGGGCATTCATTCTGGGGGGACCTAGATCAGCCTCTCCAGTGGAAGTCTGGACAACTTCTTTCATCTTCTCAGAAACTCATCTGTTTGGGCAGGTGAGAGCTGTGCTTGTTTGGGGAGGATGAAGGCAGTTTCTCTCAAAAGCCACTTTAAGATACCAAGGGAAACAGGGGAAAAGATACCGATTTCCAGCTGACTTTTAGGAAGAAAACTTATTTTCAATGTTTTTCAGCTCCAAGAAGAAACTTCACATGAAGCTCCCAATCTTTAATCACAGATTTTTTGCACCTACATCTTTCACTAGAACATCAAAAATCCCCACTGACCATCACTGCCTTCTTATGCAGTAGAACTTTCATTTCTCAAATGAGAAACTGAGGCACGAAGGATTACCAATCATTGGCATCACCAAGGCTGGTCAGCAGCTGCTGTGTTATTCATTTATTTCTAGGGATGTATTGTCTTCTCTGCTGCAGCTGCCTTTACCCATCAAGAAGGTGAAGCAGAAGGTGGGATGCTCAGGACATGCTGTAGCATGCCAGTGAGTCAAATGTATCTCACACTGCCATGGATGCTAAGTATGCAATGAACATAGAGAGGGGATGCACTGAACACAGCTTTCAGTATTTAGCCATAGAATCATAGAGTGCTGGAAGGGACCCTTAAGATCTCCTGGTTCCAACCCCTTGCTGTAGGCAGGGACACCTCCCTATACACCAGGTTGCTCACAGCCCCATCCAGCCTGGCCTTGAGTGCTTCAAGGGAGGGGGCATTTGTCTCAAGACAACCATTATTTTTCTTTTTAGTGCCTTTAAATATTTTATAAAAAGGAATAATGTTTGCCATGAAAGATATTCTTAGACGATATAGTGCCATTTTCACTGTTTAATCCTATTAAATATAGGATTTAGTGCTAAAACGCATCTTTGTTGACATAGGTGAAGTTGTACTGGAGACTCTGTGTTAACTGTAATAAGCCACAGCTGAGAGCAGCACTGAAGTTCAGATGCTCACTGTCAGTGTTTGAGAACTCATATGTGAGGGTTTCACTGGGGGGAAATAAGGTATAGGAAGCAGGGTTCTGGGCTAGTTTAATTTGAATTAGGTTTGCAGCGGGTAGAGAATGCATTGCTGGACCACAGTGCTTTGGCAGCGATCTGATCAAAGAAACAGAGGCATTGGCCAGTGGAAGAATTAGAGAGACTGTGGACACTGTAAAATTAAAATGGATCTCTCAAGGGTTATCTTCTAACCTTTGCAAGTCGTTTAGTATGGACAGGTGTGGGCTGAGATCAATACTGGAGTTGTGCAGGCATGGAAGAGAACTGAGGAAGATGCCAGAGGTATTGAGGTGTATCACTCTCTGGCAGCAAGCACTGAAGTGCCTTAGAATCCATTGCCATGGAATACTTGGCTGCATTTAATGGTCCCTTTCGTTTCCCATAGAGACACATATAAAGGGACGTTCCTTTCATAGGAGGATCTGACAGCCCCAGCTCTCCTTTTCTTCTCCTGATTGTCTCCCTGTAATGTGCTACACATTCTTTTTGCCACAGATCTATTAACAAGTTACTGAAGAACTTCCTAGACTGACCTTTTTTTTCATGCTTCTGTCACAGTCTTTATTTGAATCAAAAGGGGAACACACAGCCAGTTGTTTTTCCCTCCCAGCAGACTGAGGGATGGCAATTATCCTTCAAATGCAGTAGAAGATCGCTGAAAGAAAAACACACCTGATAATGAATCCAACTTCAGGAGCACCTCAGAACTCAAACACAGCTCTTCGCATTGGATCAGGTCAGATCTGAATGTATGGAGTCTGGTCGTTCTGCTGAATCCCCTTTGGGACAGAAATTAAATGGGTAAAACAGATGCTCCAAAGTTATTCTGATATTGGAAGATGTTAAATGCCTTGCATTTTTTTCACTGAAAATACAGATTTAACACTGAAAGAGAAATCTTTCCTAATGGTGAGCAGCCTTCTCTTGTAGGAAAATTGAATGAAAATAGGAAAGAAATAGAAAATAGAAATTAAAACTCCATGAGTGATCTTATGGAAAGGAAAGGCAACTTTTGGTTACAAAACCCCTTGGCGTGTTGATTTTCATGCACTCAATGCTCACAAGCAGTGAGATGTATGTGTGTGAGTGGTGGGACCAGGACAACTCATGTGATGAAGATGAAGAGCTCTGGTTCTCTGTGTCTCTACAGCTGCCCTTCATTGGTAACAAGTGTACACAAAATTTCTCTCATTCTGACAAATTAGATCCCTCTGCGATCTCCTACAGCACAAACTTCAGTGCACATAAAGGAGAAACCCACAGATGTTTCCTGGCTGACCTGTCTGTGCCCCAAGGTATTAAATCTGGGTTTGGATTTTGGAGGGTGGGCAGGTGCATTGGCATGGAGGCAGAGGTCAGCTTGGCAGGTCCTGTGGGCTGCATTCGTATGGGTATTTTTGAACTGAGAAGATGAGTAGCCCAATGTTGAATCCTGGGCTGCTCAGCCCATTGCTTAGCACACCGTGCTGTTCCCAGTCACAGACCATCCTCAGATGGAAAGGACTTATAGACTGGTTTGGGTTGGAAGGGCCTTTAAGATCACTTGGTTCCAACCCCCTGCTTGTAGACACCTCACTATAGACCAGGTTGCTTGCAGCCCCATCCAGGCTGGCCTTGAATGCTGCAAGGGAGGGGGCACCCACAGCCTCACTGGGCAACCAGTTCCAGTGTCTCACCACCCTCACAGTAAAGCATTTATTCCTAATTTCTAGCCTAAAACTACCCACTTCCAGTTTAAAGCCATTTCCCCTCATCCTGTCACTATCTACCCTTAGGGCATATGCTTCCACCAGGCTGCTATATTAGTCTGGAGTGAGCAGATATAGAGATGGTTCAGGAGAAAAGTGAAATTTTGGCTCTTAGCCACTGCTCATGAGTGACCAAATTAATGAACATCTCTCTCTGCCTGTCTCCCTCAGCAAGACCTCGCTGGGTCCCTGGTGGTGTTGGCACCGAACAACCCCTTGCTGCTCTGCTCTTGCTTTCCCAGTGGCCCTGGCAGGTGTTAGGATGCCCATGCTCAGCACACGATGAACACCAGGCCAGTTAGGATGCTCTTTGTTTTCCATAAGAAGGAACTGGTGACACGCTGCTGTCACTGCAGAGCCCAAATATTTACATGTTCTGGAGCACACGAGTGGTTTCTGTGAGCCATTTAAATATTTACAGCACTTAGCATCCTCTGTGGCAATCTGTGTGGCCTCCCTGTGTGCTTTCCCAGACCTTGCTGAAGAAAATTAATTAGTTTTCTGCATTTCACATCAATCCAATTACACTCACCTCATTCTTCACTTATGATAATTTTGCTGTGAGAAACTTTATTAAAATGATTGCCTCGTAGTATTTAAAATTTGGTTATTTACTGCCCTAAAACGTAGATGTTCACTTATGTTTCTATCACTGACACCGCAAGTGAAGAATAGACTGCAATAAAAATGGGGCATGTCATTTATATTGTGTTGAGGCCTAATAGGAGTCTATGAGGACGCTTCTCCATTAGGTGCTACATGATGGCACACTGAGAGATAAGCAGTGCCCTAAAGCACTTACGGTCTACAATGGATAAATGCTGCTTTGGTAATACCATTCTGTAGAGGCATAATGGAGACAAGAGATTAATTATCCTTTTTCCTGTCCTGAGCATCCTCAAATCATGAATCAGTTCATTCTACCATTCAAATTATGATGCGTTTAAAAGCTTCAGTATGCTTTTGGTTCTCCTTTAGCATAAATCTGCAGTTACTTCTTCATTTGTCAACTATCCCCCCTAACTTTCATTTACGGTAACATTTCATGCATTTTGTGCAGTGATGGTGACTAAACAAATTCCAGAAACGAAAGCTGGGACATTCATTTGACTCTATAGGATGGGACTTCAAACAGAGTGATAAATATGAAAAGGCTCAGCAGCATAATAAATAACTTGCCTGTGATTATGAAAAGAGCTGGGAGTTTAACCTATTTCTGTGCATATATATGCCCTGTGCCTCCTGATTCAATGCCCAAATCTTTCATCACAAAGAAAATATAGCAAAGTCTTTTCTTTTTCCTCTCATTCTTCCTATCCCCTGACTATAAGCATAGCTGTATCATTATGGTATAGGAGAAGACAGGAAAATCTCTCCAACTCCTCAGAGCTGTTTCCCTCTCCAAAAGGAAAGATCAGAAATCACTATCTCTGAGTCACCACAGGAGAACTGTGGTAGAGCTGAAGGAACAACACCACAGCTGAATCTGCCCCTTCAGCTTGTGACCACGATGCCTCTTTGCTTCAAATTCAACATAAAGCAGGACATTCTAATTTCCTTCTATTTTTGATTAAGGATTCTTAATGCCACATGGCATATGGGCTCATCAAAGAGGCTTTTCTGCCACTTTTTGGATAAACAAACAACAGTCACAAATGCTCTTCTGGAAGTTGGTGTATGGAAACGGCATAAAAAAGGAATTTCTTGCTTACACAGCTTCCTTTACAGCATTGTAATTACTTTCCTGTTGCTGTTAATGACTCTAAATGATACGTTTTGCTGCAGCTCATTAGTATGGAACAGCAGTGCTGTCCATGGGGAGGTCACTGCTACGCAGCCTTCCCCCATCACAGACTTGATTACAGTTTGGTACAAAACGCCTTCATCAAAAGCACTGAATGCTCCAGCACACGCAGAGCTATTAATACAGCACAGCCTGGCCACTCCTCCCTAATGAGGATTGCTTTGACCACTGTTGATTTAGGAGTGGACCATTGCAGTGAGAAGCAGCCGGCAAACCTTCCCCTTACCCAGAGGCAGTATCTGCTCATTAAAGCTGCTGCATCCTCCTCTTTCCCTTACATCTGGTAAATTAAAATAAAGTTTCTCCATGCCTGTTAATGTTTTTCAGTTCTTAAAGATCTGACACGTTTGAAGATAAAAGTCCTATTGAGATGAAAGACCCATTACGTGATAAGTGGTATCCACAAAAAGCAAAAGCAAGAAGCAAGGTTTTGGAGGTTCCTGCCAACAGCCGAGAGAGAGGGTGTGCACTGACTGCAGAACACTAATCTTCCTTATTATTTATAATATCCTTACCCAAAAAGTCTCCATCACAGGTCAAGCCTTCCCTGTGCAGGCTGCTGTGCAAACAAACCTGGGCAGCCTGTATGGGTGGGAGAAGGGGTGGCTAAAGCCAGACTGATGGATCAGCCTGTAACAGCCTGCCTGTACCAGCCTGTGTGATACTTGTTTTAGCCATGGGGGTCAGGCTCTTGGCAAACTGAAGGGGAAGGGCTGCATTAAATCTTTCATTTCACTATGGCTCTGTGCAGTGATGACTACTCTATCATCCACACCAAAGGCAAGAAATATGTTTTTATTATGTTTCCCTTCTCTGTCACTAACATGACTAATGATATAAATAACTTCCATGTAAAAAGCTTCTTGCTAAATATTAAAAGTCTGAACTGTTATAGCCCAGAAAGGAATTTATTTTGGCTATGAATTGTTGCTGTGATATTTCATGGAACTCCTGGTTTCCCTTCCCAGCTGCCATTTGTATTGGTGTCAGATACCATGGGATACCTGGAGGAAAGGCTCACTTTGAGAGTGGGAAACCAAATGCTCTGAAAGCCCTCAGTGCACCATCCAGGCCTGCAGCCGCTTCCCCAGTGCTAGCAGTTTGGCTGTCCTTCCTCAGTGCCAGTTGATATGGCATGGCTGTAAGCCGGGATCAGCCTGCTGGGGAGCAGGGAAGTGGGTACAACTCTGTCTCATAGAATCATAGGCTCATTAAGATTAAAAAAGACCACTGAGATCACCTAGTCCAACCATCAACCCAACCCCACCATATCCACTAAGTGCCATATCTCTGCATTTCTGGAACACCTCCAAGGACAATGACTCCACCTCCTCACTGGGCAGCCTGTTCCAGTGCATTACCACTCTTTCTGAGAAGAAATTTTTCATCATGAGATGTACAAGATCCTTTGTAAGTTGGAAGCTTGGCACTGAGACCTGAATCACTTTCTCCTCTAATCAATGTAAGAATATTTCCCACTTAAAGTATGCAATATCTCTTTCACAACGAATTGCCTCAGTCGAGATCAAGCCCAAATTAAACCAGGGCCGGGAAAATTATGTATCATTCTAAATCAGCTCTGGGACGGCAGACACTTCATTATTCTGTCCCCTTTCTAACCTATTTATGCTCCTCTTGGCCATGCCCACCTTTGCACAGGCTACTTGGGCTCATACCAGCAACCACTGCCTGCCCTGAACCATTAGTAATGATGTGGCATTTTTGGTAGTGGTCAAAATGCTGAGAGTAGCATTGATCTCAGCAGGGTATGAGCCCCACTGGGGAACAGTTCAGCACAACCTGTCCTTCACCATATCCCAGGTAACACCTGGTAGCACCCAGCATCCTTCCCCAGGCTGCTGTACATCTTTATGCCCATCCTGCTCTCTGCTGAGTCTCCTGCCCAAGGAGTCCCACTGCTGCCAGTGCTGCATGCACTGAAATTCTCTTATTGGATTATGCTGTTTACTCTTGCACACAGGAACTGACAGCAGATGATGTAAGCAGACCCTTTAGGATAGGATTCTAGTTGGAGCCAACTTTGTTCCAGGGAGAAAGGTACCAAAAATCTTGCTTCTTTCCTTTGCATCCCTGTAGAGCATCCCTTGACAGTGTATATTACAGAGACAGAGGAGATGTAAACAGTTTCCACTGCCTTGTTGTTGAACCACTGGTGCTAATAGACATTCATTACCAGTATAAAACGATCTGATGGACCTGGAGATAAATGCCTTTCCCCAGCTTACTGTACTGGGAGGGATGTGTGTGAAATTGCATGCTCCAAGGAATGAAACAAGAGATTAAGATCCTGAAAGGAGCCTGCAGGGAGTGTCTGTGAATGGATCAGCTCTGCAGTGGGAGGACAATTAAGTGTCAGTACCCCAGAGGCCCCTGTCTTCCATCATCGCACTCCTGCCTTCCGAGGGAGAAACGAGCTTGTAGATAAACTGATATTTCTTTGAAAGGCTCAGCTTGGAAAGTGCTTAAATCCTATGGGCTGAGCACTTGGAGGTCAATGAGTTTATAGGCAACTTCTCATTCTTCATTCCCTTTTGACAGCCAAAGTATCCAGAGACAAACTTAGCTGAAGAGCAGAGCCTCTCCCCTCTATGCACGGACAAAGGTTCGGCCAGAGCCTTGCAGTTTCACATCGGGATGCTCATTGCTGAAGATGCAATGAAGTCTCCAGTGACCATAACATGAAGGCTCGTAAAATTAAAGTATATACTGTGCAAAATTATTTTTAGCCTGTTATGGCAGCCCCTGAGCAGCTGTGCCCTTTCCTTTTGTATTTGTATTAAAATTGCTAATTAAAAAAAATACAATTACCTTTGGAAATACCGACTTTGAGCCATGCTTTGCTGTGCTGCATTTTCAGAGAAGGAGTCTGGGCTGAGAGACCCTCTAGAAATATTTAGCTCAATAACGCTTTTTCGGCCATTTATGACTCCATGAATAAACATTCAAGTACAATAATAAAGGTTGCATATACACCATCACAGAAAGGAACTCTCAGGCACTTGTGGTTGCCAGGGCCTGCTTATTTTGTGGGCAAATAAACGACTTCACATATGAGCCAAAGAGGGCAATTTCAAAGCAAATAACAGAAATATACAGCAGATCGTGTACACTAACCGTGGCACCAAAATTAGAGCCATAAATAAGAGACAAAAAGGAAGAACTCAGTCAGGCAGATGGATGAAACCAGGAAAAAAAAAAAATCTCTGCAAATTATATTTTCTTGTGCATATTGAAAGTATTAAAATTTCTGATGAGCTCTCCTCCTCCACAGATTGGCACCATGCTCCCGTTATCCCATTAAAGTGCCTAAATAGGTTTTCAATAGATATTCTATCAATTTAGAAAATATCACGTCTGTCTTTTGTGCTGACTGAAGTGTTGTGTCGTTCAGTCTCTGGCAGGGTGGGCGGGCGAATTATGCTGTGCTTCTTATTTTTATTAATAAAGTGCAGCATTGCTCTTGCTCGGGGTCTGAGGGGTCTCCGCTCCCTGCCACAGCTTGTGGAGGGCAACCCCAAAGGTCTGAGTGTTAATATTCTGATAAAGTGTTTTTTAATATGCAGAAAAGCAAATGCCACAACAGTTCCTTGCTGCTGAGTGGTGTTTTGATCTGCAACAAGAAGACTGCAGGGTAAATGGTTCAGCTGAGTGAGCTAACAGAGGTCATGGAGAGACCCAGCAATTAGGGCTGACTGTGGGAAATGAGAGGAGCCATGCTTGGCCCCAGTCCTGCTCAGCAAGGACCAGGCATCACTTAAGATTCTGGAAACACAACAGTTCATCAGGGATACCACACCACAGGACATCACTGCCCTCTCTGGGATCCATGCTGGGTGAGATATCAATGTCTTCTTTTGGTGGCACCTGACTCATGGAATCACTAAGATTGGAGAAGACCACCAAGATCACCTCATCCGACCATCAACCCGTCGCCACCATGCCCACTAAACCATGTACTTCAGTGCTACGTACACCACCTCCTGCCCCAAGATCCCACATGCTGATTTTAGAGGGACCAAGTACATTTCAGATGCCAGAATGGTCCACTGAGTGCAACTGGGACACCCATTTGTGTGCCCAAACCCTGCTGGTAATGGTACAGCTGCTCCCAGCAGCTATCCCAGCTGTTTCAAACATGTCTTCACGGCCCTACCTGGTGGCCAGCTCCAAGTTAATGACAACTTTTATGTGTTTAGAATGTGAAATCTGAATATCATGCTTTCTGAAGGCAGAAGCCATGGGTTTGTGGCAGCACTAGCACAGGTCAGTGCTAGCACTCAGACTTGTGGTGGGGGGTCCTGCTGGACATGCAAAGGACTACAGCCACACAGGTCTCCTCCAACATCATACACAAATGTTTTTGGCAATGCAGGGAGCTGTTGTTTATTACAGGTGCATGGGCTGCAAACATTTTGAAGAAGGTGCTCAGGAAAAACACCCTTTGGACATGTTTAACCATCATGCTGTGGATTTGCATAGCAAAGGGGAGGGAAGAGGTCGGGGATAAAATAACTTCTGAGCCTCTGACCATTTCTGCAGATGCTCACAAAATAAACCTCAGACAGCTCCCAGAATATAAGGGCTCATTTTCGCTTTTAGATAACCTCGAGTTCAGGGTTTTTCCACACATTGATATATCTGAAATAAAGGAAACTTGTTTCCACTCTCCCACAGCCCTACTGCATAGGAGGCATGTCTATGCATCACAGTTTTCACTTCTAGGAGATTCCTGACAGCCAAACTGTTTGCTCTGTTGTTCCGTCTTCGCCTGCCAGCACATCACAGGTGCTGGGGAATCTGATTGCCAGAGGACAGCTCCAGGAGCCCCCTGAGCCTCTGAAGCCTGCTGGTGTATCAGAGCATGGAACTGCCAAATTTCAAGAAGCATTGTCTTCATTTATCTGGTGGAAGTATATGTGTTTATTTTCATGTCAGCTTGTCCAGCCTTCTTTCCTATAGGAGGTAGCAGTAACGTTTCAGCTACTCCAGTAACGGCAGGAGGACGTCAGATGGATGACACCTGCTGACAACAGGATGGTGAGATTTACCTGTGACATTTCCAATTGGGAACAGTCATTTCTATTTGGAGAAAACAAGCATTTTGATATCCCATTGACAGTAAATACCTCTCACGCTTTGAATAGCAGCGTGCCAGGTATGTCTTCTACACCTCTTGCAGCCGGGCAGGGGGCTGGCACCGCATTGTGGAGTCTTCTCATCCTTGGGAAGGAGGCAGGGAGGAGGCAGCAGCCCCTCAGCTGGGGAGGGGAGGGTGAAGAGGAGCAGCTCCCCTGCTGCTGGGGGCCTGCACATTGGTGGGCAGCTACCTCAGCAGTTTTTGGGTGCCATCTCTCATTGTCTCTTCTGTAGGTTGTCTGCACTCTGAAAGACTTCAGCGAGTACAGGCAGTACCTGACCAGGCTGAAGCTGGACCACAAGCAAGCAAAGAGGCGAGAAGAGGTAGGCAAAGCCCAGTATTGACAGGTACGTGTCAGCGGCATGGCACCCTTCCAGGAAAATCTTGGTCAGGAGATGTCTACTTTGAAGAAATCTGCCCACAGACTGATGGATATGGACAAATCTTGCCTGTTCTCAGCCACTACTGTGGACTTGGTTGTGGAGGAAAAAGCCAGTCCACTGCAGCCTCACAAACCAGCTGACCCTCCTCCAAGCAGTACTTATCAGTCTGGTCAGTGTAGAAGGCTGAAAGTGGCTTTGGCTCAGCAAGACCTAAAGGGAGATTCAAAGAACACAGAATGTGCAATGAAGTTACCTGTCAAGTTGCCTAAACTTGAGACAGGCAGCCAAGCAAAGGTGCCAAGCATCCTGGAAATATCCATACTGAAATTGCCTCAAGAAGAAAGCCACGATTCCCTGGAGATTTTGAGTTTGGAGCTATGTCTGAACAGCGCAGGGAAGATCAGCATCTTCAAGAGGTGGTTGAGACTCGGCAGACAGAAGCGTTGGAGGGGGTGAAGGCGCTTTTTGTTTTCCCTTTTTATTCTGTTGATGAATCCTGAAGCAGTGAATTTGGAACCAGACGATCTAGGAAGCCACTTCCAACCCAAGTCATTCCGGGGTTCCATCAATCAGAAGCTCTGCAGGCGCTGTGCTCGGGTATTCTGCAGCATATTCAGATTCCCTTCAATGTCATATTGGTTTAATAGTGCTGTTAAACCACGCAGTGGGTTATACGTTCTACTTGGCAGTATAATAAAGAAGAATGCTGTATTCTTCCCCCTTAACATCCACCATATGAACGTGTTGTTCCATTATCCCATCCTGCTCATGCCTCAATCACTGTGTCATCTACTCTGCAAGACAATCTCATACACATGTCCAAATAAAGAGGAAAGTTCCTTGCAAACTACTGCAAAATAAATATACCTATATATGTATATAAAGTCATCTTTTGGGGATTAGTCTACTGTTCTATTGGTACAAATATTGTTTTAGAGAGGCATACACCATTTGGACTAGAGTTGCTTACTCTTCCAGCATTTTTAAGCTGGCTTCTGTCTCTTACCCTGTGTCATAAGAGTCTCACAGGTTGTCAGGATGAACTCTCTGCATATTGATTGTAAGATTTTGGAAAGCAAATCATCACTTGTGCTGCATTCCTTGACCCGCATCCCATGCAGCACTCCCCAGACATTCTAGGGAGGTTACAAAGACATCTCCAGGGAGGTAGAGCTCATGGCCTTGAACACTCAGTTTAGAACTAGCAAAGTAGCACGGGCTCTCTTATATCATCAGTATTCTTCTCAGACTCACCCTGATTTGTGATCAGGTTCACAAATTCGTTATCACACATCTACTGGATTAGAGAAATCCATCGTCTCCTTTCGAATTCACTGCTTCACTTTCCCATGCCTGCTGGATTAATGAAATGGATGGTATTTTATCAGATCAATTATCAGATCTAACAATCTGGGAGGAAAAAAGGGAGTGAGAAATAAAAGATGAGTCGGTGAGTAATATTGGAGAAGACACATTGAAGTGAACGATTTTCTATTTATTACAAATAGAGGGTAACAAGTTAATAAGAGAGAAAGCAGAATTTGGGTAATAACCATCACGCTGCTGTGATGAATTGTCTCATACACATTGCACGTATTTGTTAACACTGTAATGAGCTGTGCCAGAGAACTCTGAAAAATGTCGTGTGGAGTTTAAACATTAGTAGTTAGTGGTTCTTCTTCTGTCTTGCCTCCATAGCCACTAGGAATTGTCTGTTCATTTACTTGAACTTGTTCCTCCTCTTCCCCAAAGTATATCATCATAGAATCACAGAATGTCCCGGGTTGGAAGGGACCTCAAGGATCATGAATCTCCACCTCCACCACTGCATGCAGGACCACTAACCTTCATGTTTAACACCTGACCATGCTGTCCAGGGCCCCATCCAACCTGGCCTTGAACACCTCCAGGATGGGGCATCCACAGCTGTTCAAGCACCTTACCACTCTCATAGTAAAGAACTTCCCCCCTGATATCCAGCCTAAATCTTCCCTCCTTCAACTTAAAACCATTCCCCCCCGTCCTGCTATTATCTATCCTTTCAGAGTTGAATGCCCTCCTGTTTATGGGCTCCCTTTAGGTACAGAAAGGCTGCAAAAAGGTCACCCTGTAGACTTCTCTTCTTCAGAGGTAGGCTCACATTTCCAAGGACTAAAACCCAAAATACAAGCTGTGCTTCAATGACCTTGTGGGGACTACAATCTGGTGCTCAGCATTCAGTCACTGGGGACCAGGATCTGAAAGATGTCAGTCCTTTGCTGTGAAAACATGGCAAGGATGTCTGAGTATCTGATCTTTTGCAGTGAGGGGTATATAAGGCATCATTTTACTGCATAGTATTGGAGAATTGTAGAGTCTTGCACCTAGGGATTCAGGTAGGGATGTGAAGCCAACCACATCATGGCCCTGCGATCACTAGCCCGAGCCAGGCACTGTATTGAGCAGCTACTGAAAGAGGCAGCACCACTATTCAAATGTTTGTTTCGCTTTTATTTGCAACAAAGAGATGCTAAATGCATCCAAAATATATTTCAATATGAAATCAAATAGGCGGGATACTGGTAATGACTAAAACTTGCTCAGTTCCTCTCCGCAGTCCAGGAAAGGGAAAGCACGGCCAGGCCTGAAAACCGGAGCACGCAGTGTGTGTCCTTTGGTGCACCTCTGAGGACGCAATCCAGGCGATTCTGCTGTCCTTTGTGCCTTCCTGCTCAAGCCCTTATCGTTTCTTTTTGCTTTCCTTCTTGGCTTTCTTGCTCAGCTGAGCAGCACTTGCCTTGGGTTGCTTCACCGTCTCCCAGGTCTTAGACTCAAAACCCTCCGAGTCGTGCAAGAATCAATTGGGAAACAGTCAGGGAGCTTTCTAACAACTGAAAGGGAAGAGAAGCAAGAGAGGATGGGTGGGTGTCAAATAAGGGAAAAGCTCAGCAGGCAAGAATAAACCTATCCCTGAGCTCCAGCACACACGAGTGACCACTGCCTTATTAATTCTAACAACAATGTTATTCTAGCCATTAAAGTCACCCACGTTCACGTACCTGGTTGTGGACGTGTTCACGGCCTTGCTGCTGCTGCGCTCTACAACGCCAGCCACAGAAATAAAGAGTGCAGAAAGCTGATCTGTTGAAGACAGAGGAGTGAGCTGTGCTTAACCGACACTGCTTCAGAGCACGCTTACAGTAAGGCACACCTACCTTACAATGGCCACGCAGGAAGCTCCAGACACAGCTCCAGACTGTTTCCATGAAGCATTTCCCAATTGCATTTCACAGCCACTCACGCTCTGCTCCTCGACAATCTGCAACAGAAAAGTCACAAGATGCAAATCCCATCCCTTGGAGATGTCACAGACCTCCTCACTCATGGAGCAGCACTCATGGTATTGGGTGAGAAAGCAGATGTGTGCTTACCGAGTGAGCGCTGTTTGCTGCCAGCTGCTGGTAGGAACCCACCTAACTCTAAGTACGAACACTAACCTACGCCTAACTCTAAAACGGGAACAAAAACCTACACCTAACAATAAAACGTGAACAATAACCTACTCCTAATTAAAAAACATGAACAATAACCTACTCCTAACACCTAAACTAACTAACTAAGTCTAACAATAAAAACAACAACAATAAAAACAACAACAATAAAAACAACAATAAAAAAAGGGTTCAGATGGAACCGGGGGCCCGCAAGGTCTCAAAGGAGGAGCTGATGTTAAATGAAGCCACCCGGCTAATGCCGGGGGCGGGGGCCGCGCAGACGGTACGGAGCCCGGCGCCTGGACCAGCGATGCTGCAGCTGAGGTGGTACTGCTGCAGGGCCTGGCACGGTGGTGTGGTGCCAGGCCAGCTGTGCATCGGGCGGATCCACCTCCATGGGCTCGTCCTCCGGTGGATCCACCTCCATGGGCTCATCTGGAGGTGGATCCACCTCCATGGGTTCATCCTCAGGTGGATCCACCTCCATGGGTTCATCTGGAGGTGGATCCACCTCCATGGGCTCCACGGAGGTGGTCACGCGTCTGGTCCAGGCGCGATGGCAATGGGCTCCCTTGCCTGTCTGCTGCCCGATGGTGCTGGCAATGGGCCCCCTCCTCCTCCTCTTCGACCCCGCGGTCCCCGGAACCATCTTCCCAGCTAAATCGTGGGTGTCCTCCAGCCTCGCTCTCTTAGGCCTGTACATGGCTGTTATCGGCCGTAGATCTAAGAGGCGAGTGCGTTGCGTTGGGCAACGGTGACCAAGGTAACGGCTGTGGCCAGGGTTCTAACATGGCGGCCGCACTGCTGGCACTGCTGGCACTGGCGTTCCACATGGCATAAGGAGGGGGCTGGAGGACAGGGCACGGCACGGGAGCCAGAAGGCACTGCCTGTGCCCAGCGGGCAGCCCTTCTCTCCGGTCAGCAAGAGGGCACAGACGAGCTGGCCCTGAGCAAAGGGCCCTCGGCCTCCTTCATCCTCCCCCTTCTTCCACAAGGGAATCTCTTGGCGCTGCCATACACAGCACGCAGCACCACGCTGATCTGATGGGGCTCCTGAGATCAGCACCAACAACAGCAAGCTCCAAAGGGCACCTGACTACGCCTGCCTGCTGGGACACACCAGCTCTGCTCTCCCTGTTCCAATCCAGAGCCTCTCCTTGTAACACCTCCGACTCCATTTGCATCCACTCACTCTGATTACATCCCACGTCCACACACGGGGCCACACTGCCTCACCGACCCTCAGGATCAACAGGGTGGCCCAACAGGGTTCTAACTGCTGGCACTGCTGGCACTTTCCTAACCCTTCAGGATCATTTGCTTCTGTCTTTAGTGAAAGGGCTCTCCCTCAGGAATCCCAGACCCTGGAGGTTGATGAGAGAGTCCGGGGAATTGGAGATTTCCCTTTAGTCAGGGAAGAGGGGGTCTGTGAGTGCCTAGGAAACATTAAGGTCCATAAATCCATGGGACCTGATGGGGTGCATCCGCGGGTGCAGAGAGAGCTGGTGGAGGTTGTTGCTGAGCTGCTCTCTGTAATCTATCAGAGGTCTTGGAGAACTGGGGAGGTGCCTGAAGACTGGAGGACAACCAGTGTCAGTCCTGTCTTCTAAAAGGGCAAGAAGGAAGATCCGGGTAATTATAGGCCTGTCAGCCTCGCCTCTGTCCCAGGGAAGCCTGCTTTGGCAGGGGGGTTGGACTCGATCTCTAGAGGTCCCTTCCAACCCCTACAATTCTGTGATTCTGTGTGATTCTGTGAAGGTGATGGAACAGCTTGTGCTGGATGCCATCTCCAGACAACTGGGAGAAAAGGAGGTTATCAGGAGTACCCAGCATGGGTTCACCAAGGGGAGGTTGTGCTCAACCAACCTGGTGGCCTTTTATGAAGATGTCACTAGCTGAGTGGACGGGGGGAGAGCGGTAGATGTAGTCTACCTTGATTTCTGTAAGGCTTTTGATACTGTCCCCCATGACGTTGTTATAACAAAGCTGAGGAAGTATGGGATAGATGAGCGGAAGGTGAAGTGGGTCGAGAATTGGCTGACTGGCACAGTGCAGAGGGTTGTCGTTGGTGGTGCGGAATCTGGCTGGAGGCCTGTAACTAGCGGCGTCCCCCAGGGGTCTGTGCTGGGTCCAGTCTTGTTCAACATCAACGACCTTGATGAGGGGATAGTGACCACCCTCAGCAAGTTTGTGATGACACAAAGTTGGGAGGACTGGCTTACACGCCTGAAGGCTGTGCTGCCATTCAGAGGGACCTGGACAGGGTGGAGAGCTGGGCAGTAAGAAACCGGATGAGGTTTAACAAAAGCAAGTGTAGAGTCTTGCACCTAGGGAGAAATAATTGCATGCACCAGTACAGGCTGGGGGAAGAGCTGCTGGAGAGGAGCTCTGCTGAGTGGGACCTGGGCGTCCTGGTGGACGACAGATTGACCATGAGCCAGCAGTGTGCCCTTGTAGCCAAAAAGGCCAATGGCATCCTGGGGTGTATTAAAAAGAGCATGGCCAGCAGGTCGAGGGAGGTGATCCTCCCCCTCTGCTCTGCCCTGGTGAGGCCTCCTCTGGAATCCTGTGTCCAGTTCTGGGCTCCCCAGTACAAAAAAGACAGGGATCTCTTGGAAAGAGTCCAGCGGAGGGCCACAAAGATGGTGAAGGGCCTGGAGCATTTCCCCTATGATGAGAGACTAAGCGAACTGGGTCTGCTTAGCCTTGAGAAAAGAAGGCTGAGTGGGGATTTGATCCAGGTTTATAAATACCTGAGGTGTGGGTGCCATAGTGGCGAGGCTGGTCTCTTTTCAGTAATGCGTGGGACAGGACTAGGGGTAATAGGATGAAAGTACAGCATAGGAAGTTCCGCACGAATGTGCGGAAGAACTTCTTTATAGTGAGGGTGACGTAGCACTGGAACAGGCTGCCCAGGGAGGTGGTGGAGTCTCCTTCTCTGGAGATATTCAAGATCCGACTGGACGCCGAGCTGTGCGACGTGGTGTAGGGAGCCTGCTTTCCAGGAGGGTTGGACTCGATGATCTCTAGAGGTCCCTTCCAACCCCTGCAATTCTGTGATTCTGTGATTACAGGCCCCATCCTCCTCATCATCATTATTTCTCTGCATTTAAGATACAGAAAAAGACAGATTTGCTAGCACTCTCCTTCTAGCACTCCAGGAGCTGTTGGGACTTCATTATCTTCTAAATAATTTTTGTCTAAAATTAAAAACTAAATCTAATAAAAGCATTATCAGCAGGGTTTTATTTATGGGCAGAATCTGACCCTTCATTGACATCAGTTAATGTCTCACTGGTGTTGAAATGACATATAAGTCTTGAACCTTTGAAGCAGAATTTTGATCAAGCTGCTTTGTTAGTGTGATTCCAGCCAGAACAGAGCAGTGAGCACAGACACTTGCTAACCACTAATTATAATATCTCCTGCTGGCAAGAAACTGTCCTGACACGTTATGAAACACATTCGAGTTTCATGAGACATGCTGAAACTCTGATCTATTTGCAAGTGGACATTTATATCAGAAATGTCCAGGCTGAATTTTGTTCCTTTCTATTCTCTTCTCTCTTGTGCACCCTTCTCTCACGTGGTTAAATGCATTACTGACAACTTGAAATACTTGGAATTAATGGCTCACATCTGAGAAAGCGTGAGGAGAGTGGTTTGAAAATCATAATAGTTCTAAGAAAAGAGTACAAATGGGGAATTGTATTTGCTGTCTGAGACTCAGCAGGATTAAGGTGACTAATGTGGTGCTCAGGGATATGATTGTGGTGCTCAGAGATATGATTTAGCAGAGGGTTTTTAGAGTTAGGGTACTGTGGTTAGGCTGCGGTTGGACTTGATGATCTTCAAGGTCTTTTCCAACCTGGGTAATTCTATGATTCTATGATTCTATGAAAGCACTTGTTAAGAGACAGAGGTCTTCATTACCAGTACCTTGTTGTCTAACAGCTGGCTTTCCCAAGGAATTCATGCATCCTAACAAAGGTTGTCCAAGATGAAGGAACTCCTGATCACAGAATATATACACACAAGTGAGAACGTGGCCGAGCTTCTCACTTGCAGAAGGGTCACGAACAGTATGAGTACTGCTTCCGTATCCTCACCTGACCAGTAACAGGTTTGCACCACTGCTATGGTTGATGGAAAATACAGAATGAGGCAGTGTGAGCTGCTTGTATGACCAAGATGTTTCCCATTTTATTCCCATTTCTGCTTCCCATTTGCCCTTTAGGTCAGGTGATATGCATCTTGTGGTCACCCCCAAATTTAAGCTCTTAGTATGCAGCTCACAGGGACAGGAATTTGGCCAGACCTGTAAAACTTCTGCTCCTACCATCCTGCATACAGGTCCAAGCCAAGCTGTAGGAAGTTGTGGAAGACACTGGATTTTCAGAAGAATCAAAACAGGGACTCTCAGCACTGCTAACATTGGCCTTCTGATGCCTTTTTGCTTGAGTGTATTCAGCAATTCTGATAAGTATTTTGTCACTCTCTACAATGCCTTGGAGACATACACATGACTCCTGAGTCACTCCAACTCAATGTATACAAACCACAAAACACCAGAAGTTAATGCTCTTGGTCACTACCAAGACAAGTCAGATTAAGATCGATGATGTGTGTGTATAATTTGTACATTAATCTTCTGTTACTACCCTATGTACTTATCTTGCTGGAACTCTTAAGAAGGTGTCACAGGCCCAGCTCTTATGCAGGTAGGTTTGCCAGGCTGTCCAAAATAAATACAGAGTGTTGGGTTTCATGCAAGTGATAATTCTTATGTCTCTCCAAGACAGCAGTCACTCTGTGTCACTGAAATACCTTACGGATAGAAGGGCTGGTACCAAGTGCAGGTTTCCATACTTGCAGAGCAATACAGTACATGAGACAGGCATGTGACTAGGAAATGTGGTCCCAGTGACATCCATTCAAACAGGAACACAGCAATGCTGTGCCAACAGGCTGAACTGCAGAATACCTGACCCAGCTCAAAGGGGCAATTGCTGCCTCCCCTCCATCTGCGGCAGCAGCTCTAACATCAGCAGCATTAACTATCCACTCCCTGATCACTTCAGCCAGGCAGTTAGGAAAGAACTGTGGTGAAGCCCTTGGAAAGGGCATAAGACACGTGTTGCTTCAGGGAAGGATATCTGTTGGCAAAGAGAAAGGAAAACAACAGCAAAGCAACCCAGCAAGGATGAAGAAGAAGAGGAAAGAAACAAGACTGGCCTGCAGCAAGGAAGATTCTCTCTGAGCAGAATGGATCAGAGGGGGATTTTTTTATCCTCCTTGCACAAAGTTTTGACTTTCCATTGAAAGCAGAAAACCTCAAAAAACAAAAGAAAAGAAAACAACAACAACAAAAACCCACTTTGTTTTCAACAACTGTCAACAAAAATCACTTTAAAAAAGAAGTCTGGGGAAAAAATAAAGGAAGAAAATAGCTGAGGAATGTCTGTTTCTCTGAGATACAAAGCTACCACTAAGAGAAGCATACATTTCTTAGATAGCAGTGGAGGAATCTGTTGTAGCCTGTTTTCTGCTTTGCAGAGGAGACAGGAGCTCACTCATACCCAGCTGAGCATCACCAAACACCAGCAGAACACAGCTGGCTGCATGGGACCCATCTCCCACTGGTGTGCAGGGGCAGGAGCAGCTCAGAAAACAGGCAGAGCTTTGGAAGGGGTTGTGTAAATGAGCTGGTTAGGCTGCAGAGATGCTTTATGTGGCAGAACAAGAGAAGGGCCATTTTGGAGCAGGGATAACCTCTCTGCTGTGCAGCTGCCCTGGAGTGGAAGAGGTGAACTGAGCCAAGGAGTCTGAGTTCAGGAGAAAACTGGAAAGGGCAGAGGTAGGTCCTGAGCTGTCCTAAAGAACCAGAAGTCAAGATGCTTTATATTTATAAATATATTCCCAAACAAAAAATAACAGTGAAAACAATAATGACCTTCTCGTTAGGAACAAAAAGTTGTGTCTCCTGTGGCAGTGGATACACTTTACCAAACTCAGACAGTGAATCTGTAGCCCTGAAATAATCAGAACAAGCTGCCCCCAAATAGCCTCTGTGCTACACACAATTTGAAGTCACGGCTGAGAACAGCTTCTTGATGCACTCAGGGGCAAAACATTAAATGCACAGGTCACAGGTGGAAGCCAGCACTTCTATCATGACCTTCCTATCATCTCTAAGTGCACTGGGGCTGACGCAGATACAAGCAAGCTTTAGAGAAAGTCTCAAACAGCTGTCAGAGACAAAGGAACAAAGAGAACTGACAGACTTGCTGTGGCAGTTTCACAAGCTCAATCAAGTTTTGGCTGAATGGAATACACAGAAAACTATTGCCTGAGATTTTTCCAGGACAGTTAGACAGGGATGAAAGGTAGTGCAAAAGGTGCTGGCATGAGCTCAGCTCAAATGCAGACTAGATTAGCCCAAGCTAAAAGGAGTCCATCCTAAGCTTGTATCACACTCTTGATCACAAGGATGTCTGAGAAATCAAAGAGCTCTCATTATGGTAAGAGATTAAAGATCTTGATTAATTTAATACAGCAAAATGAAGGCTGGGGGGAGGCAGTTACTGTCAGTACATGCATGGAGAAAAAGAGAGAGGTAGAAAATAAGAATAAGTATTGTGCTGAAGTCTAACTTTGACTGCAGAAGTAGACACAAATATGAACATAAGAAGCTAATGATATATAAAAATGGCTTAATGAATTGTGATTACAAAGGAGAAGATAATTCCTTACCAGATTGGTGGGGAAGGGGTCTCTATGACTGAGAATGGCTCCACCAGTTGAGTAACAGAGAGACACCTGGGGAAGGGCAGGAAGGAGCCCATTCTGCTTAATGTAGGTGGTGGATGAATAAACTGTCCATAAAACCCTACCACCCTCATTATATGGAAACTTAGGGTGGTGCTGTTAAAGTGGAGGTGTTTGTTAGTAACCTCATGAAAAGGGTAAGAGAAAGTGTGTTTTTGTTGCTGTTGTTTTTTTTAAATGAAACCTTCCCCCCCCCCCCCCCATTTATTTTTCTTTTTACTTTTCTAGATCATCTGCTATTGTTTTGGTGAACTGTTTTACTGCTGTTATGCCTGAATTTCTGCTGCCCATTTGTAGTCTGAGAAGCAAAAACTTGGACAACTGGATCTGGTAGAGCCTGCAGGTAAAACTCCTTATTTCACATGGCTGTTTTCCACATCCAGTATCCAGGCTTTGCTAATACAGGCACTTTTCAGCAACTTTAATCCCTGCTACAGGAACAACAGCTGAAGTAGCACTTTCAGGGTTCCCTGAGGCTCAGTTGTGAACCCATCTCTTCTGCTAGAAGAACCTGGAGGTTCTGGAGGGCTGCTATCTGACCCTGGCAATGATTGCTTCCCAACCACCTCCTGCACCTCTCTGCTAGGTGGGATGGGTCCTGTCACCATCCAACAACTGAATTCCGTGGCCTTCATCAACTTGAAAAGAGATCAGTCCTCATCTAAATAGCGTGTAGGCAATAAAACCTGGAATGGCAGAAAGCTGAATAAAAGCAAGTGAATAAAAAAACAATAAATATTGGCTGTGCTGCTTCAATATAAAAAGCAACACACCTGTCTGGTGAAAATTGTGTAATGCTATAATTAGATTCTGTCATAATGCATCTGAGGAAGGAAGATGAAATGTGGACACAAAGAAACATTGTCTGGCACAGAATTTCACCTTTGAGTTTAGTTTTCCATCTTCAGTAAAATTGGCCTCATATCGGTTCCTTGTATGTGTTTTCATTTTTCTTAAGCTTTTAAGAGCTGTAAAGCAGACACTTCATCTTGTGCTCCCATCTTTGATCTTCTCAGGGTTCATTAATGGAGCAGGGCTGGTTGGATTCATTGCCTGGATATTTGCCACAGGAGCACAGATGAAGGCAATAACCAACGGCAACTTTCAATCCTCTCTGCAGGGCAGCTCTGGAGATGTACAACAGGGAACAGTTTTCTGAGTTCAGTTTTTTAGACTCTGATTTGCTTCTTTGCTATGCTGTAGATCTAAGTTTTGAGACTTAGAGAAAAACAGAGTTAGGAAGGAACACTTGGAGATCTGTGGTCCAAAAGTGAGCTGAATGAGAGCCATTTGCATCAGCTTTTTGAGTGCTTTATTCTTTGAGTATCTACAAAAGTGGACATTCAGTATTGGGCCTCTGTTCTAATGTTTCATTAACCTAATGGGTAAACACTGTCAGGGTTAAAAAGTTGTGCCAGTGATTCTGTTTCTGCTGGAGGGCAGTGAGCTATAAATGATGTATGGAATCAGATACAGGTTCTGCCTGTTGTGTTGCACTGGTACGTGATGGGGGCTGGTACAGCCTTTGATGGCCTTTATTCATCTCCCCGTTTGCTTGCTGAAATCATCAAATACATGGGCAAAAAGAGCCTTTGTCAGCATCAGGTAGGTTGTTCCTGCTTGAAATAAATAGAAATCCAAATGCTCAAAGCATCACTTTCACCAGTGTTCTCTGCATAGAGGATGGGCTACGCTACTGAACCTTCTCCCACCATAGGATATACCAAGTCTTGGGAGGCTGCAGTGTGGCTCCTGGGCAGTGCAGCTGTTGGGTGCATGGTGCATCTTGCTCTGCTTTGTAGAGCCCAAAAGGCTTTCATGCCAGCACTTGTAGTCACAGAGGCTCTTCTCTGGTTCTCTCCCCAATAGCAGAACCTGAGCAATTTTCAATTTGTTTGCTGCACCCTCTTCCAAATTGGTCTGGTGGAATAACAAAGCACAGTAATGATTCATGAGCTATTTTATGTTGGCTCCTTGCAGTGCTGAAGGGCAAGGCTATGAGCTCAAGCACTGCACTGCTTATCAGTGGAGCAGAGGGACAGTGCACCCTGTGCCGGGTCAGATGTGTCCCTTTTATGTCGCCTGAACTGGCACTCCATGCCTTGAAGAGATAGTGGTAAATGTCTCATCTAATAGGACATCTGCCATGTACTCTCCTACAACTTTCATTTAAGGTTATCTGTAATACAAGGTTATGTTCGCTGAGATCCCGGGAGCAGAAAGCCTATCTTTCACTATTACTCTGCACAGATTGCCTTGATGGCTTGGTAAGTGAATTATGTAGGAGACATTACACTGTGAAGAGCTGACCTTGTCCTTAACCTCAGCACATTCTTCAATTAATGCCCTGCAAGATAGATTAATTCTATTAATCCATATAGGCCTCAGAGCAGCTGAACTGGGATTTCTATGTTTCTCACTAAACCAAATTCTCCCTTTCCCTTCCTAATGAACTTTTTGCTTACAATCAATAGAAAAAGGCTTGGTGCTACTTGAAAGCAAAACTAAACAGCACTTGCTGGACTTACAGCATGCTTGCCGCCTGCAACCCAGCTGTGAAGGAGGAGAGATGCTGAGAAGCTGCACTGCTCTGATTTTTGGCTCCTCAATCACCCCTCAGGCAGAAAACTTACTCTACTAGCAGAGCACAGAGCTGGGATGGAAATGGGGCTGTCTGACTGCAGGGCAGTGTCCAGCAGAGATCCCGCAGGCTGTGTCTACTCAGTACAGGTGCAGCATTCAGGCTGGAGCCTCAACCACAGGAGCCTCGGGGATGCTTCAGTGCTGCCCGAGCATTGCTACTGGTGATGTACTGAGCACTCAACCATTGAGCAACCCCCGTGTTCTGGTTTATTTGATTATACTTTATGGGGCGGACATGGCAGCTGTCAGCACTGGCAGTATCTAGGATATATAGGTGACAAGGAGTGATACCAGTTCTCATGGCATAATAATGACGATTAAGGATAGGATTCCTCCAAAGCAATCAGGGAAGTCAATGAGAGTCAGTAAGAAGTGGGTGCCTCATTTCCTTAATGTCCTTTTGAAAATCCTAGCCTAAAACATTGATATTTCATATGGACATATTTAAGTCTGTACAGGAGAAGTCTCAAATCCTTTCTGAAAACCGATATGCATATTGTAATTGGAACAGATTAAATATGAATATCCACAGCAGCTTAACCTCTTATTCTTCTTATTTAAGAAAAATACTTCGGGTTTCAGTCATAAGCAGCTACATCCTACAGTTAATAGTGGGCTGTATCCAGACCTGTCAGCTCACACAGCTGCCCTGGGTTGAGCAGGGCAGTTCAGATCTACCCCAGCTGGGGAGCAGAGGCTATGTGTGAGCTGTAACCAGAGCACTATTATCAAGTTGCAAATATATTCAGAGAAGTGCCGGTTATCCAGTGCTTAGCATACATAATGTCTCTGTAGGCAGCCAACATTCAGACAAGAAATAGGGCATGCTTTGTGAGCAGTGAGGGTAATTAAACTGTTGGAGCAACTTACCCCGGGGAGGCAGCAGGCTCTCTGTGGTGTGAAATTCCCAGACTGGGGAACAGACCATTGGAAAGAGACAATCTAAAGCAAGCAAAATCAAGGAGTCAAGTGTAGGGATCATGATGGGGAAGCCCTGTTCTGAGTAAAGGAGGAGGTTAGACTTGATTACCCCAATGGACTGCTCCAGGCTGCACGTAGACATTGTGTTGCTGCTTCTGAAAGGCGGCAGCAGCAGCTGCAGCAGCCCAGCTTCTCAGGGTACACGTGGATTTCCCCTTTCCACTGTAATAGCTCGTGCTCACTGATCACATACACCTAATTTGGTCTCATTTCTAATGAAACTCCATGTCTCTGTAGGAAACCTCATGGAAAAAAACTGCATCTCACCTGATTTCACACCAGCACTATTACACCCAGCTTGATTCCTCTGCTTTCTGTTAGAGCTCATCCAAGGGCTGTGAGTGCTCACAACTGGCTTTCCTCATCCACTTCATTAGAATCCTTTGCAGCAAAGCCTCAGCACAGATGACGTCCCTGTAAATGTATGTGCAGTCCTGACTATTTTACACTGCTCTGACAGCAGAGACATGCATCGAGCAGCTCAGCACATGATACATCGTCGATGAGGAAGAGGGAAGAGACAAAGAAGGAGATATTTGGGCTGGTTTATGAAGACTGGGTGGAAATGAATTTGTATTTGAATGCTGACAGACTTACAGCTGCTGACAACTTAAGCCTGTGCATTTTGGAGGACAGTGTTTCATCAAATGCTCATCAGCTACTCTGGAGTGGATTTATGCAGCCAGCAGTAATACAAACGCAAAATGTAAGGTAAACAGGGTGTAAAGTAAATCACCAACTCTCTACTAGAAATAAGAACTCTCTTCATGTTTTGGCTGCTATATGCAAATGGAGAGGATGGAGGCATGCATGGCAGCAGCAAGTCCTTGGTGCTGGGGCTGTGTCTGGAGCTGAGCTGAAGGGAGAGATAACACTAGGAGTCCCTGCAGAGACTTCTGCCACTGCTGTGTGTCTCAAAGCAGAGTTCCCTGAGGGACTTATACCCCTTAAGTATGGATGGAGAGCCAGCTAATGTGGAAAGGTGCTGTTCTTGCACAAAGGCTGGGCTTGGTCCCACTGGAGGTGCACTGAGTCCTGTCCCTGCCAGAGCCTTCTGCTCAGAGAAGCCCTCCAGAACAGAGAAGCTTTACAGTAGTGCTTCACAAAAACACACTGCAATGCTGAAACTCATGGTAGCAATACAGCACAGCAAGCATGAGGTCCTGCTGGGAAGTTACTTATGTGTGGCTTCAGAAAAAGCAAACTGTTCCCATCACATGCTTGTTCAGCTGAGCAGCCCTTGAGGCCGTAAAACTGCACCATCTTACAGCAGATCCCTCTGATGATGCTGCTCTGGATCAGTTTTTCCCCATTTGTAGTGTTGGCTTGAGCTGCCCTGTCCCATCCAGTTCCCTGAAATCTCATTGCCTCCAAACCCTCTGGCTCAGACCTGCCTTCTGCCACTCCCTCACTCCACATCTTCCTCCTCCTCTGGGCCACTTGCTCAGCCCTGGGTGCCATACAGGATCCCTGTCCACCTGCCTGCTGTCCTTCAGGCACCCAGCACTATGAGTTGAGCTATGGCCTCGTGATCAGCCTCACTTTACAGCCCCTGGGACAGAACACCACCTGTGTGTCCTCCCTGCTATCACCATCCTCCATCTTACATCAGCAGCTGGAGTCCAGGTCCCCATTTCCCTAGGCAGGAATCAGAACAGGTCTGGTCCAGGAGCTTCATTTCTACATCTCTGTCCCTTCCTGGATTTGATATGATTTGAAATATTTTGGGGAGGGAGGTGGGGATGCAAACATGTTCCCATTACGTGCGTATCATTAGCTTTTCCCTTTGTATTCATGGTTTAATAACTTCTGAATCTGTCACAATCAGTGTTGAAAGGAGCATGGCTGGATGTAAGGGAGTGATTTGAAAAGGAATGCTAAAACACGGGAACAGTCAGCATCCTTTTTGGCAGATGTAGAATGAATAATATTTAGGGACGTGTTTATAAATCAGTACACCCTTTAATTAAGCAAAACATTTTGCTAAGAAAGAATAAATTAGCAATTCATGGCACAAGGCTTGGCCAATTATCAAAGCGCTTGTACTCGATAAAGCACAATTGCCTGTGTGTCTTAAGAGCTAATTATCAGTAACTTGTTTTATTCTTATTTCAGAGCTGCTTGTGAAGAGACAAAGATCTACATGAGGGCCATGAGCTGGTGGCTTGGCTTTCCCTTGACTCTCTTTTGAGGCTGCACTAATTGCCTTGAGCAGAAGGGCACCTGTGGCTGATGTGCAGAGCCATTGTGAGGGGAAGGAGGATTGCTCCCATCCAGCACAAAGCAAAGCCAGCAATTCCCTCTTACAAACCCATTCTGTAGTGCTGCATAAGTTATTTTAACATCTTGGTTTCTTTTTCACAAAGTGGGGATGACAGCGCTGCTGGCCTGGTGGAGGTGTGCTGAGGATGGAGATGTGAGGCTGAGATGTTTGATATGGAGATGAGGCAGACAAGGACCAAGAAGAGGCTGAAGAGAATGAACAGTGATGGTGTCTGGGGTTCCCAGTGCAGCTCTGCAGTGGGCAGGTCTTGCAGCACAGGGGAGGCATCAAACAGACCTGACAGAAGAAGGAATGCCATGTGCTCCATCAGAAACCCAACAGAAAGGCAGTAGGGACCTCAGATCCCAGGATGGGGAGGGGGACATTGATGTATAAGCCTCAAATATTTATCTCTTGGGCACATGCCAACAGAAGAGCTTAAGCATGCCGTGCTGGCACAAGTGACAGGAGTATGAGCTGTTTCAATCTGATGCAGATGGTCTTCCCATTTGCTTCCTTGTTTAAACAGCAATTTGGCAAGTTTGTCATTCATAAAGCTTTTATAGCACTCCACATGCTTCTCCCCTGTGGCCCACCAGGAGCTGCTTGGATGTTTGTCGATGTCTGGAAACACGCATTAGTCTTTAATGAGGTTGTATTCATGTTGTTTCCTTTGGTCAGAGAAGCCTTGGGAATTGCACACTATGGAATGTATTCCCACTGAAAAACCTGCAGCTACTCACCAAAGCATCACTTGTTGCTCAATGCACAGCCCAGCTACTGGAATAGGGAAGAGAGGAGTGCATTGAGATGGGCTGAGAAGCTACGTGAAGTCAAAGGTGTTACCCAGAGCGGAGACACTGGAGAAGAATGGAGACAAGGTCCAAGCACCCCCATTGCAAGGCACTGGTGGAGGTGGAGCAGGCAGAGGGCATCCCCTTGTGGGTTGGGGAAAGGCTGAGGAACTGACTCAGGAGGTGATGTGGTTCTGCTTCGCACACCTCGGATAAGCTTTTCTTTTATTAACAAGGCAAACAGACTGCAGGAATACTAAAGGGTTTTGTTTGCCCACAAGTAGTATTGATGCAAAGCACAACTGAAGTATAATCAATTAATAGCTTTCATGTGGTTTCGCTGAGTATAAAACAGCAAAGCATCACGGCTTGCATTGGCACAAGCTGCTCAGATCTAAAGGCAAAGTAAATATTTAGCCAATAATTTTGATTTTGAGCAACAATATGCATCTTTATTCCTCACTGGCTGATTTGTGTTCTTAATAGCAGGAATAAGGCACTCTGGGGTATCAGTCTTTAACTCAGCATCTTCTGCAGCGGGACATCATCATCTTTGCAGAAACTCGGGAAAAGTCTTTGCCCTTCTGTACTCTGCTGCTACCACATCTGGAGCTGCTTGTGCTCATGAATTCCACCAGTCTTTTCTCTGTAATTAGGACCCCCTGCCAGATAGTACAGTTTGTGGACAAGGGCACCTATTTTTCTGTCCCCTCAGAAGAAACCCACAGAGTCTGCTATAGATCAGTGTATTTATAGGCTTTGCTCCATGGCAAGCAGGCTAATTTTTCACCCTTTCCTTATCTGTATGTACTTGCAAAGACTGTGTTTCATGTTATTTGATGGAGAGATGTGAAAACAAGAGGCAGCTGGAGGTCAGATAATGGCGGGCAGGTACCCGTAGACTTACCTTGCAGTCGGACCTCTGTCAATGCATTTAAAAATTCTGATCCTGTTTCCTGTTGTGAGAAGATAACACAGTTCATCCAGAAGCAGGACAGGAGCTCTGAGAAGTGATCAGCTTTGAGCACAGCATGACACCCAGGCAGTGAAAGAGCATGTCCTGGTGGTGGTGGTCAGTACAGGCTCACTGCAGGGTGAGGCACACTGATGTTTTGCATCTAGAATCCAAACTGGACCCATTTGGAAGGCACAACAGCCAAGGACAGGGTAGGCTTTGTAAGGAGATTAGAACAGTTATACTGGTGAGAGTGGCCAAAGCAAAGGTCTGTGTGGTGTATGCCTCCTAGCACAGCCACGACCATGGGGGGATGTGAGAACAAGGGTGAGACCTATTGTATTACCAACCAATTCCATTTCAGGGGCAGCTTGAGCTGCAGCCAGGGAAGTTCTCAGATCAGCTGTGTGTGGGGATAACCCAATTTTAAGCATCCCAAGAGCTGTGACAAGGTGCTGCCCACCGCTGTCCTGTATTAAATGGCAGATGTTTGAGGCACTGAGGTGTGGGTCTATCCTTTTATCAGGGATGGTTTTTGCTCTGCCTGCTCCAGCCTCTGTTCTGTGCACTGAGAGGGACTGGAAGGGTAAGAAGAGCTGGGGAAAGCAGCTTTTTCCCTTTGACATAAAAGCTACTCACAAATTCATCTCACAGCTCTGTGTGTCTGTTGCCATACAAATGCCTCTCTTTCTTGACTCTGTCTTTGTATGTCTCCTGGAAAATGTATCATCAGGAGGATATATTGTGACATTTTTGCAATACCATCCTCTGCAGCATATTGCAGAGCATCTTTCAATGGATTTCCTTCACGTGCAGCTCCTGCCATTAGTGTTGTGAGTTCTTCCCAGAGAGATGTACTTAGAGGTAATGGGTTCAAAACACATCCGAGTTACGGAGTGAGAGGTTATGCAGTACCCTTAAAGGATTTCTGTGGAGAGAGTATGAAAGCACCACAAGCCTTCGTATGTGAGAAAACAGCCCTAGAACTGAGGCTGTGCTCTTTCTTTTCTTTCCATGCTGTGTCATCACTGTAATTTGCTTTGAAAACAAATCACCTTAAAAGAAAGGACTGGACAGGATCTTTGCCTGTATTGCATGTTTAATGTTTTCTTTCAAATGGGATGAAGTAATACGGGTAGGAAATTTGCTGAGAGTGTTATAGGAAAGTCATGCACACATGGAAAAGAACATCAAGAAAAACTCCTTGATTGAATGTAGAAGCACCGAGTTGTTAGGGAACCCCACATCTGGACTCATCAGCTCTCCCACAGGAACTGCCTTGACTGAAACATTGCTTTGTGCTTGCAAACAAGACCAAATTGCAGAATGTGTGTGGGATTTCTTTGGGTTCTTTGTTTGTTTCTCATCAAGTGTTTTAAGGCACAAGGAAGAGGGGAAAAAATAAATGGGACATCTACAAATAACAGAGGGATCACCAAATCTACTGTAGCTGAGAGAATGCCATGCCCTGTGTTGGGTTTCATCTAACAGAAGTAGGCATAGAAAGGCTTGTTCTATGTTTTTGTTCCAGTGCCTTGGCCTCTGTTTTCACAGGCTGAAGGACTGAGCCATGCACATATTCACAGGCCATCCATCCATCTCAACAACAGTACATGCAAATGCTGGGTTCAAGCTTTACTAATGATTGTCAGCTAGCCAAGGAGTCCAGTGGACACTAGGAGATTCTGGAAATGCACTAAATAGCAACAAGAGCAAGTGCAGAGACGTTGGGATAATGCAGAGGAAAGAGCATATGTCGTTGGGTGGGAGCAGAGGAACACACAGAAGACAAGAGATGAACACTTCCAGCATGTAGCCTTGCTGCATTTTCTCTGTAACCACCACTGCCACATCTGTCATTGCTCAGAAAAGCTGAGGTGGAGGGGAAAAACACAACTGTAAGAGCTGAGGATTCTACAAGTCACCAGTTATCACAGAGGAGCAAATCTGTCATAGGATGTAGGAGGGGAATAACCCCCTGTGCTCTTCAGGAGAGGTATTTACCCTGCTCTGCCTCACTCCAGTGCTGTTAGACACCTAATTGTTTTCAGTGCTGTGTGTTTGCACAATGTCAGTGATAATGACAAGCATGAGATGAGGTATTTAATCTTCCTGGAATTCAGTTTCCTTTGTATTGCCATGGCAATGCAAGAAAAAAATCTGATCACTAGCTGAGACACTCCAGTAAAAATTAATATAGCTTCTGCCAAGGAGAGGTGACTGACAGCTGTGTTTGTAAGCCTGATTTGAACCTTCTGTTTTTCATGTTATATCAAAAGCCACAAGCCCAGAGAAAGTTGAGGGGTAAAAAGAGAAATCTTACAGCAACTTAAGAGAAACGCCTGAAGTTGAGAGAATATGTTTAATTCTTGCTAAATTGGCATCAGTGTCTTTAGCTGACTGCAAGGCAAGAAAGTCCAAACTCCCTTGAGGCAGCAAGTTCTAAAATAACCTCCTACTGCAGCACTTTGCTGTCAGAAGTTCTAACTCATGTCTCTGCTCATCCCTCCAACATCTCAGTGCTCACTGGTGCAGGATCTGCTATTTTATCCCTTATTTGTGACATAGGAACAATAGACCCATGTCTGAGGTCTCTCAGCCCCAATTTTAATACCCAATTGATTTAATGTTCTTTATTTCCACTCTTTCATAACCATGATAGTAATTATTCTCATAGTTCCACTTGTGCTCCTAATGAATGTTTTAAGCCTAAGCAGAGTATACAGGTATCCACATCAGCAGACAAGTGTGCAAGTGGAAGGCAGCATGAAATTGAAGTGAAATGATTCCTCCAAGTACCATAACTGACCAAGAAAGCACCTCTCAGAATGACAAAAGGTAACAAAACTCCTCTTTGCATGTCCTCCTTGGTGCTGAGGGAAGAGAACACATCAAGTATGGTCTCCTCTTCACTGTTCTCATTCACTTAGCTGACAAAGTACCACATGTTGTCCATGGGAGTCAAGGTGAATGTTCTTCATGAAGACCAGGAGTTGGTGGGGATGAGAAAAGGAGGTGTGAGAAGAATAGGGCTGATGTGCAGCACAGGCATCCAGGGAGCTCTGGTGGTCTCAGCATTTTGAGTTTGATCAGAATGCAGATCGTTGCTGCCCCAGTTAATCAAGAAGAATTGAGGTTGGCTCAACCACTGGAAACAGAACTCATCTGACAGTCAGGAAATGGTTCTCCAAAGCTTTGTAAAGGTCCAGAGTACGATAATGCCAACGACATTCATTGATAGCAGCGAGGGTCGCAATGCTCATGCCCACAGATGTTTGTCCATGATCATAAATGTCATGGATAAGGTCAGCTGTGACAGTTTCTTCCTACAAAAGCCTCTAAATGTTTTGAGTTGAAGTCATTTGAGTAAGTGCCAACCATGATAATGTTCACCTTGTTCTCTGTCAGACTAAATAGTTTGCCACCCCATTTCTTGGTGACATCTTTGGGCAGAGCCCAACTAATGGTTAACACAGCGGGATCTGCAATTCAGTTCAGTCATCTGGAACAAAGCCACAGCCTGTCCAGCCCATAACTTAGCAGCTATGACAGTACTTGAAAGCCAGACTGACATATCTCTAACTCAGACACACATTTGTGTCAGCTCTTGTAAAGTTTGCATGCTGGGGATCTTTCTTTATGCAGGTGATTCCTATGGGCATGTAGGCTTCTGCCTGCAGACTCCTGCCAGGGTTCAAAAAAAAGTCTCCAGTTATAACTTTCCTTTTTCCCTACCTTGCACTTTATTGCAACTGCAAATGTTTCATAAGGCCACCAGCCTAATTGAAAAGATACTATCTGAGATACTGTTCTGAAATATGTATGTATGTATACGTTTAGAGTTAACTGTACATGCAAAATAGAAATACATGCATATGTATGTGCTTGCAACCATTTTCTTCCCCCCTATTTTTGGCTGTGTGAGCATATTTCCTGGGATCAATTTAGATTCTGATCTCTGACAAATTAGTGTGCAGGACTAATATTTTCCAGAGGCATTTATTTGTGGAAATAAATGTATGTTCAACTACATGTCCAGTTCTCAAGTAGATTTTCTGCACTGCTGTGTACTGATCACGAATTGCGTGCAAAATAGGTCTCTGTCTATTTGCATTACTGGTTATCTGATTTACCAGCACAGCCATTCATGCAAGCTAGACACCTGGGTGACTTTAGATTTTGTACGTGCATGTATGTAGCTAAGTCTCTTGAAAAATTGAGGTCAAGCACTGCAGACAACTTTTGGCCTGACTTCTGTATCCACAAGCACTTTGCTGTATAAGAAATTGATTCTTGAGCATTAAAGAAGTTCTGATCAGATGAAACAGATCCACATAACACAGTCTCCCCAGAATACAGCTATTGAGAGTTTCTTAAGTGGAGAACTTCCCATTTTGTTCAGCTCCATTAAAATGGAATCTAGCAGTGCCACCACTGTAGCACGGTAACAGAGCACTGCAGTTTGATATGTATCCTGCTGTTCCACTCTGAGGTTCAGACTTGAGGTTGAGCTTGTTTGAGGATTGATCTAGTCTTCCAGCCTTCCTTTTCTAAAGAAGTGAATGGGAACTTATGCCCTCAATTCTGACTCACTGTTATCTTTTTTTTTCCCTAGATGATTCCTCACATTTACTCAGTGGGAAAACATATAGGCATCAGTAGGCAGTATGAGTGAATGGAAACATCACCCTATGCTCAAGCATGAGCTGAGCCTTTAACCCAGATCTCAGCTTAAATGGGTTTTGGGGAAGGAGAGAAAGGAATAACCATGTTTCTCATTTATCACGTATCTGTCACAAAGTTTGAGGTATTTGTGAATGTGAGACCTCAAACCATCTCACTTTGCTCAGTCCATCAAACATGTCAGCATCATCACAGCAATTTCTGAAGATATGTTATTGATTAATATAAGGGAAACACCAGTACAACATATTTAGATAGTTCATGTTTTCAAGCTTAGCTCAAATAAGCAATGTCAAGAAGAAAGACAACATTCTCTAGCATTCAGGTCTGCTTGACAGAGTGATCACAACCATCACAGTTAAACTGACTTAAGCTTTTCCACAACAAGAACCTGCTTGTCTATGGCTTTAGCTTGGAATAATGTAAATAAAGAAAGAATCCACAAATACCAGGACTAAGCCAGTGGATACAGAGACTAAGAGCTGTGGAAAGAGCCACCAGAGCCATCTATCCAGCAGTTTTAGGTAAGCACAATGTAGGCTGCTTCTCCCACCAGATTCAGAGATCCTCCTCTTCACACATTCCCACTAATCTATAAAACATCTCTCTGGAAACTTATGAGTACTACTAAAAAGGTAAGTGACAGAATTTCCTAAAATTAAGTGTACCAAATATGTCATACCCCATTTGAAAAAGGGGAGAGCTCCTTGCTTTCTCTCCTTCTAGCATCAATGTATCATACAGTCCTTGCAAAACTCCAGGAATAGGCAGGTAACTCTGGTGCTCAGGATGCATTTGTCTAGTCATTAATTCAGAAGGCATATGAGGCATTAACTAGCAGGAGGGAGGAAGCCTGTGCCAGCAAGGAAGGGCCTATTGAATATATAACAGAAGTAAAGACACCGATCTCAGTCATCTCAGACCACATTTGCATGAAGATGTATGTGTCAGGAGAGACACGGCTATCCAGAAGGAAAAGCAATTAGAAATGGTAGCTTTTGACAGTAAGCAGTTCCTACCCGAGAGAGCTGAACAAGTATCCCTCCTTCATTTTTTGCTAATGCAAAGATAATGTATGAAAAATGTCACTCAGCACAACATGAGAACAGAGACCGGCAGTGTGCGGGAAGGAAGGACCAAGAGGAAGAGCTGGTTCTGTGTCTGATGAGAAAGGCTCTTCTCCCAGAAATGCCATCCCTGCTGTGAACTGCATGGACAAGTTGAGGGACAGCTGAGATGAGTTAAATAACAGTTATTGAATTTAGTTATCAAACTTCACATCTTGCTGAAGTAACCTTGTTTCTTCCTTCCCAGTCTAGCCCAGTCAAAGTTACTAACATTGAAGAAGCTCCTAGTCACCTTGTCCAATGGTCTAAAGTGACCAGGATGAAATGAGCATGGAGGTCAGTATTTCCCCGAAGGCAACTCCTTGCCTTCCTCTGTCCCCAGGGACAGCTGGAGCACATGACAGCAGGCAGGACAGGAGCCTGCAGTGATATTTCCATCCTATTCAAAACCCTAAGGATAAACAGCACAGTTTTGGCTCCAAACCCTTAATTCCAGCAATCTGGCAATAAATCAAATGGCAAACCAGTGTGTCCACAGATCCCGCCAAGACACTTCAAACTGCAGTTGTAGGGTCTTTTTCTGTGACATTTTGATGTATGTCTTTGGCCCATTAGAAAAATAACTTCATTTCCAACCAGTTTATGTAGTGAGACAATTCTCCCCTTCACTGAAGATTCCGCTAGATAGACTGAAAAGTACACGATGCTTGGCTCGGGTTAGAGGTAAACAAGCTGGCATTGTGCAAAAGCCTGTTTCTCAGGGACCTGGCAAGACAGATCAACTCTGAGGGGTGACAGCAGTTGTGAGGGCAATTAATGGAGACAGCAAATGCAGCACAAAACATGAGCCATTCCCTCCATCTCATCTGCAGGCAGTAATGGGCAGAAGACACTGGTTGAGATTTACCCTGCAATTACACAGATCAGCTTTTTGGGTTTTAAGGATTTTTGCTGGTTGTTTTTTTGTTGTTGTTGGTGGTGGTGGTTTGTTTTTGTTTTTGGACAGCAGGTCTTCCTACTTTGACCTGGCACAGACTGACAGATCCAATATTGCCAACGGTTGTTCTGGTTCTGTGAGTCCCTCATCATCCTCACTGGAGCATAAGTCTAAGTTTGAGGAGGAACAAAATCACCTCTGAGCTGAACCAGACCTCAGGCTGTGTGGTGCTCATTTAGACAGGAACTACACTTACACCCAGCTCAGTCACCTGCCATAAATCTTTGTAGATGAAGCCAAGGTGGGATGCACATCCAGCAAGATGTCAGCATCACTGAGTCCAGGAAACTCAGAGGCAAAACTGAACTCAAAGGCAAAAACAAAGAGCAATAAATAACTAGAATGTGTCCCACTGTGGCTGGGAGCCTTCAGTGACAGGCAATTTCTCCCTTTCCCTCCTGGCCTCCCCAGCTTGGCCTTGGGATGTGCTGCTTAGCATTCTTCAAGAACAGGACTAGAAAAAGAATCATTTGGCTGAATATTGGCCTTTAGGAGAACGTGGAAGATTTTATGAAAAACTATTGGCTTTTTCAAATGTACTTTTTGATTTTTCAGTGACGCCCTTTATCAGCCTTTTTTTACTACAGAGTGAAGTGTAAACTGAGCACTGGTTTCTCTGCCAGATTTTTTCTTTGGTTAAGATACTTCTAAAATCAAAACTCTATCAAAATTATCCATCTACAGAATATTTACTTTTGATAAGTAAAGTATGAGAAGATGAGGTGTGCATTTTTTCCTGAAGGCAGATGCATGGAGAACAGTTATTCAGCTCTGAATATTTCAGAGTGCAGAGGTGCAAGACAGACTGCTCCATAACATGCCCCACCTACACACTGCCCAGACACTTATTTTCCTGCACCAGCTGCTAAGGTATCCCGTATTCTCTCTTCTCATCATCCACATTCCTTGTTCTTTCTCTGCTTATGAATATCTAATGCAGCTGGTGCAGGAGCAGCAGCTTGTTCACAGATTTCCAAGCCATGTTCATTGCTCCCCACCAGCTCACCCAAGAGCTTTTTGGTACAGGGTTTCCAGACCACACAGAGAAGCAAGAGGCACCAGCTAGTTGTACCACAAAAGGCCTTTTTGTGCTCATCTCATCAAATCTTTAACAGCTAATATTTAGGAGCAATATCTGAGAAGTTGTTTGAAGAACAGTTTATATGATGGTTCTGTTAACAGCAAGAACATGCACAGGGAAGTTTATTGATTCTCTTTATTGAGCTAAGTTTGCTTCCTAGAATTCAGAGTCAGAGGTGGGCTGTGACTGCAATACTGAATTACTATGAGCTGCCCACATGTTGGAACCATCCAGAGGTGCAGCTGCCCTGAACAGACTGCCTAATCACAGCAGGCTGCAGCTCTAACCCTCTCAGGGAGAAGAGAAATGGTAGCTAGAGGAAAGGAAGATGGGAGGATTAAAGAAGGCTTCCTTGGTCCTCCCTGCCCATGGGCCTTGGGAAAGTTTCTGCTGCTTGGTGTATTTGATAGCTAGATCAGCATGAGACAAGGGATATCTGGAACATGAAGGGTGGGAGCAAGATGTTTTGGGAGTGGACAGGGGTGTGTCATAATCCAGTGCTTATTCCTTTCCTACTTCAAACCCTTCCTGTAAAATTAGATCTGATTGAAATTCTTGATGTCTAGCTTCTATCCAGCCAGTATTAAATATTAATCTTGCTGGTTATGCTGTGCTCCAGCAGAAATGCATTGACCATGCATTGCACTACCTTCTCCTAGAAGTAGTGCTCAGAACAGTGCTCAGAACAGTGTTCAGCATGCTCAGAGCTTCCTGAGCCAAAGCTGGGTGTTGAGCTGGACTGTGCAATGGCAGAGACAAGGATGAAAATGATGTGCACAGAAGGAAAGGGGAAGATCCAGCAGGACCTCAGAGCTGGGTGAAGAACAAGTGCCAGAGGGCATAGGAGGAGGGCAGCCAGCCCTCAAGTTGAGTCACAGATAGACTGCCTCCTCTGCTCCTGCCATCTGGGACAAGCTTGTTGTGCAGAGGATAAGCGTGTCTTCTCCCAGGTTATCACTCCTGCCTCCTGGCAGCACAGCTGCACTTTCTGAGAATTTACAAGTCTATCTGCTTAATAATTCCTTAATATGCATTCAGCATCTTGTGCTAGCACAGGTGGGGACCTGAAGAAAATCAGTAACAGCCTTTAGTTGTGCTTCCTCCCTTCAATTAACCTGTGTGTAAAACCTCACCACTACTTTATACGGGTCTGACCCCAACACCTCGGACAGCGGCAGAAGTTCTGCAAGGAGTCAATTTAATAACAACATGGCATCATATTATTTCAGTGCTGGCTTTGTGTTTCTTGCTGTGTAGTTATATTTTAATCCTCTCAAAATTCATTGCATTTGTTTTAATTTTAAATAGGATCATTTCCAGGTAAAAATTATTTCTGAGCTGCTGTACGAAAACCAAACACGGGTTTCTCCTACGCTGCATTCACAGCAGTCGTGTCTTTGTCTGCCTGTCACTAAAGAAGAGAAAGAATATGAAAAACAAAAACAAAGTTAACAATTGCTTCTTTGAAACTTTTATTTTGGTCTGTAAGATTGTTCTTGCATTGCCATGTCCTAATCAGAATTGTATCCTATTCTAAGGAGAGTTCCTTGTCCTTAATAATCTGGATGAGACACATATTTGGATTTTCCTTACTTTGAAATTTAACTCCATAATCCCGAGCCTCTAATGCTTGTCTGTACAACACTTGCAGCATGTGGTCACATGCTTTAACCTCAACTACAGATTGGTGCCATCATCCTGAACTGTTCCCATGCTGTTTATACAGAAATTGATACGAATTTTTGCTCAACGTTGTCCTTGGTCTTCCTGTTCTGCTTTCATTTCTGCTCCGCAGTATCACTTCACTGTTTAATGCAGTGTGTATACAGCAGACATGGCCAAATGCTTTCCAGCTCTGCACAACATCTTTCAGGGGGCAACAACTTGGGAAACCTGCCAACTTCCACCTTTCTGCTCTATGTATTGTCCCACCATCTTCCCTTTGCAGCTGCACATCCTCATGCCCTGCACAGACCCACGAGTCCACTGCCCTCCCTCCTTCTGATGCAGAGGCGATTGTAGCCCCAGTGTGTTAACAGTTATAATTAGTCATTAATCATTCCCCAGCTGACACTCTGATGCTGCCACTGGGGAGGCACAGCAGCTGAAAGATATCCTTCTCAGCTGGGACTGGGTATGACTTCAGCACAGCTTCAGCAGCTTTATTTTATTAAGAGGAACTTATGAATTAAGACATTCAAGACACGTTTGTGGTTGCCCTGATTACTGAGCTGCTTCAGCTTCATATCTAAAAATTGCTGTGATCTTCATAAAGGATGCTCTACGTTAGTCTGATTTCTCAGGCTGCACTCTTGATGTAATGGGGGAATTGTCTGGAGTGACCAGGGAAAAGTGCTTGGGACAATCTGCAAAGCAGTAGAAGACCATGCTTGATACTAACGCTATTTCATTTCTGTTCCTAAGATATCTCAGTCTGTATTGAGTCTGGATCATGCCAGGCACTGAGCCACAGTAGATGGCAATTCCTATCATGCAGTCAAATGCTATGAAGGAAAAAAAACCATAGCTGACAGGCAGTGCAACATTAAACAACATCACAATTTTCTGCTATCTTAAAAATCTGAAAGTTTTCATTGGGTTTATCTCCAGATCTTAGAGCTCATCTTCATCATTGTCCTCCATCTCCTTTCTACAGCTGTAAGGCTGTGCTTGCTGTCAGAGGTGTGGGTGTGAAATATGGGCTTCTCTGGATAGAAGTGCAGCTGGATCCCTGTGAAGAAGTCTCAGGGATGTCTAAGGGAAGAAGTGCCGAGTGGTCAGTTGATGGTTTGGGTGTAAGAAATTCCCCATGAGTGCCTTCTCCAGAAATATTCCTCAAGACATTTACACTGTTGTTATTTTTGATCAGTGAATAACTGGTATGATTCCTTCAGCAAAATCAAACATGACGGTGTGATGTGGCCCTGAGAAATAATGTCACGTCTCTGGAAATTGGCAGAAGGAGCTCCATTAGGGCCGCAGGTGCACAGGAATCTTACTGCAGATGTCTGTCCATTTGTCTGAGCTGCCCCTCCATCCATCAGGCTGCACCCATGGGCACTGCCCTGCAGGTGTGCCAGTGCTCACACAGCAACATTGGCTACTGAAATCTTTGAGCTAGGGATGTGCAGAAGAAAGCACCAAGCAACAGATGCTCGTATACAGCTCACTTGTAGAAAGATTTCAAAGTAATTCCTATAATTCACTCTTGATCCCTCAGCTCTTGGGTGCTTGACTTTGCTAAGCAGTGTCAGCAAAAGCTGAGTGAGCATTTAAACACTCCCCAGGAGACAAAAAAGGCAATCAATAATTACTGGCTCTTTGTGTTCCTCTCCTTCTCCCTTCCCAGAGAGACAGCCCTGTTGGTTCCCAGGCAGATGCTGACCAGGCTGAGATCTAACCTTCAGTGCATCCACTGAGCTGCTCAGTTTGCTCCTTGTGAGGTGGCACACAGCTTCCCAAATTGTACCCTGTGATGAACCTTCACACCTACAACCAGGAGTGCAGGGGGAGGGAATAGGCACAGAAATGGGCATGGCTGTGCTGGGATGGTGGTTGGATGAAGTGATCTTAGAGGTCTTTTCCAACCTTAATGATTCTCTGATTCTAAGTGTGGGCGTGAGCACTTGATTCACAGCAACACAGACCATTTCAGGATGGTAAAGGGATGCAGGAGCATGTAGCAGACAAGAACATTGATTTTCATTTTTAAAATTCAACTTTTCTCCATTCATTTTTCCCTACAAAACTGAGAAACTGAAAACCTGTCCCCTCCTCCTTCCCCTCCCAGGTTTTGAAAACCTTTTTTTGTGGCTAAAAGGAGCCGCATCTTACTGTAAATATTTATAGCATTACAAAACCAATACTTGAATATTTTGCTGAAAAGAAAATATTGAATTTTTCCCTATTCATGCTTTTTTTTTGTTGTTGTTGTTGAAGGAAAAAGACAGACAATTTCAGCCACGCAGAAAACGTTCTCATTTGGGTCAGACAGCTATTTTGAGCACAGGACTGATAACCATCTGCAGTTATCATCCACAGACAATTGGATGAATGTCCCCTTGCAGCCCAATAGGTCAAGTCACTAGCAGCGTGTCTTACTTATTAAAAACAAAGAGTAGCATGGGGATGTGTCACACAACCCACAGCTGGAGCAGCATGTGGAGCTCCCTATCACAAGGCAGCGTAGGTGGTGACTTCTGTCAAAAACCAGCCCAGGAGGCGGTATAATTAACAATCACATTTTCATCCCATAAATAACGGCTTTCAGGGATGATAGATGAAGAACCTGGAGGTGCAATACATCTTCACATTAAGCACTGCAGCTCTGTATCTCTGCCGCTCCCTTCTTGATATTGTTGGGAGGCGGTGAGCTATCAGAACTCAGCCCGACGTGTCTGGTTTGTTCTGAAGGCTGTGCCCCATCTCCAACAAACTACAGACCAGACTTCTCAGACTGCCTCCTTTCCTCAACTTTTTGCAGACATGTGCAGCCACCTATACACCCATGCAAATATATACATATATATACATGCACACACCGCATACACACCATTATTTATCCCTTAGACATCGCTGTCAACCTCTTCATAACACATTATTATTCTATCAGGATCATTCCAGCTAACAAACGTTAGAGGTACAACTGCCCCTAGGTCTCTTGGTATGATGTACATTAAAGTTTAATGCTATATTGATGTGTGCATTGTGTTCCATATGAACCAAGCTGTTCCATTAACTATGTGCAAAGGGCTATGAAGTTATAACATTTATCTCCCCGGACGCTCCAGATTACTTTTTCCTGTTGCATGCCTCCAAGGCTAAACATCTAGTCTTCAATTTACGTAGAGCTGTTAAAATTTTTAAACCTTTGTAAATGATGAACACTTTATCAATGTAACCGTGTTGTTGTCAGCCCTGGCTGGGGAGGATGAAGGAATGCTGGTGACTTTCCAGTGGTCTTTCTTTCTTTCTTTTTTTTTTTTTTTCCATTTAAAGCATGAGTTGGGTAGAAACAGTATCCATTATTAATAGATAAATGTTTTATTGAAGATATAAAGACCACAAAGATTTGTAACTTTAATAATCTAGATTCTTATTTTAAATTCCGTAACGTTATTATTTATTGAACAACAGGGGATATTTCTTACAGAATCACAGTTGGGCAGAAACACAACAAAATGCTTCGCTCTGTGCTATCCAGGGGAAAAATATTTCCATCAGGCTTCAGAGCATCCCAACAGGACATCTTTCTAATATATTTTAGAACAAATTTGTCACTAGCTGTTTCCAGCAAGGCCTATATGTTTTCAAAGGGAACTCTTTTCTCTTTTCACTTCACTTCTGCTGCTGCACATTCCGGAGCCTCCTCACATCACGTTCTGCAAACTATTCACATTTCTGTGTTAAGCCAATAATGTTTTTCACCTTTGCTGTGCTATAGCAGAGTGATGACTGCATTTCCTCCTCTCTGCAGGGGGATCTGTTGCTCTCAGGTGACTGAGTGAACAGAAAAGGGAAAAAGGAACATAATTTTGAACTTCATTTCTCTTTCCCTCCTTGGATTTCATTGCATGGGTTTTTTTCTTGATTGTTCTTACCAGACATCACTGGAGCGATGTGAATGACTGGTTTGATCAAAGCGAGGTTGGAAGTCCAGGTTGTTTAAAATATAGAAAGATGTCATCTGAATTAATCTGAGTTATGATTATTTCCTTATTAAATTTGAGGGGAGAAAAATCATTTGAGTACCTTAAAATGGTGGAAGAGATTTGCAAATAAATAAACTGAAAGAAGAAAAGCAATCAGTAGGAACAGCTCAGCACAGCTGTGGTTGACAATAAAGTCTCATAACAAAAAACCTCAAAACTTACACTATCTTCAACAGAAATTGAAGTGTTTCTCAGAAAACAAAATTTCTTTTTGCTAGAAGGAAATGTGTTTCCATCTAACTTTTCTTTACCTGAAGAGAACCAGAACAAAGTGCCATCCTGCATCAGACAGTGCTCAGCTGGTGGCACCGCAATGGGAAATTTAGGAGATCTAAAACCTTCATCATGATCCAGCCCAGAAACCTGAATAGGGGATTTCTAAATCTCACATTGAACCTCTTGGGATGGTCTGTCTCATGCTTGTATGGCAAACCTTTATTATTATTATTATTATTATTATTTTTAATTTTGAATTTCTGGGTGAAAGGTTCATGTTCAGATCAGCAGTTTTCTGATACAATATTTAATCCACCATACCGATGTACCTACATACTTACACTACTGACTCAATACAGGCTATGTTCAAAACTTAAACAATGGAGAATTTGTTGCTGGGGGAAAAAAAAAGGCAAAGTTTTTTGCCACTTTCTACTCAAAATCTGAACTGATCCACTGGAGGGTTTTCCATTACATCTGATCCACTGAGGAAATGTCAGGTTCTGAAACCAGAGCCACTCAAGGGAGGGAGAAATTTCAATTTACTTTTCCAATCACATTTACCACAATGTAGTTCAAAGTTGTTAAGGTATCGTATTTCAATACTTCCTAAGTGAACATTTATGGTTTTGATTTTTGAAAATGATGAATTTTGAAAGGCTGTAGTTCCAAAAAAGAAATGAAAACAACAACCCTAGAACTATCTTAAACCATTAACTTAACTGCTTGTTAGCCAATACCTATTACTTTACCCTCTATTTAACTATTTATTCAACAGTTCATCAAGATTTGAACAGGTCAGAATGGAGCTCCAAGCTGTAGGATTGCTGATGATTTTGAGTGTAGCTCATGAATGAAGGAGGGCCATCTGATGTCTTTGAAGCTGCAGAAAGTCTCAAGGGATAAGACATCCCAAACAGCTCTGGTGAAGAATACTGTTCTGGATCTTCCAAAAATCATTAGCATTTCATGTGCTCCCTTTCACACCAACATATAAAATCAACTAAATCTATGGACCGTTAACTGTTATTTTTAGAAGCAAAATTATACCTTGATTCTGAATAGTCACTGCTTACGTGGAACTTAATTTACCAGGAAATTCTCCAATATAGCGTATCAGATTGGTTTCACACATTACATTTGGCCAAATACTGCAAAAAAAAAAAAGTTTATTGGGCCATGAATGCACTTATGATTTTAGTGCATGGGCACAGCAGTTTGTACACGGCTGGGGGCATCATTCTGAACAGCCCTGCTCAGCTGGGACCTGGGTTTCATCATGCCCCATTCGTTAAGGATGAGCAGTGTGTGTGGCAGGTGGCATTTACCTCATTTATGTTCTGTGCTAAATGTGAAGCTGGGCATCCTGGACAAGTTTCAGAGCTCATTTTGGACATGAAATTGTAGGTCATCCTTAACTTATTCTGCTGACCCGTGAGACAAATTGTGTTTCTATTAAATCAGGCCTTCAAGAAACATCTTCCCTGACTTGACAGTGACTAGTTAGTCTCACTTGCAGCAAATAATTATGGAGCGACAGGTATCTGACAGCAATTTCTCAGTGCCTGGGATGGAGTTTTCCCCCTTGTTCCTTGGCAGGTTGCAGAGTAGCAGCAGCAGCATATCAGTATGTGCTTCAGAGAGGGAATTTTTCATTTTGCTCCTGGCCTTTTGTAGGAAAACATCTCCTGATAGCAGAACTAGAAGGTGTGGAAAGCAGAGATAGGTTTTCCACAGCAGGAGAATCAAGATCTCAAACCCGAGCCAGTTTGGTGGAGCTCAAAGAAAAGGCACAGAGAGCCCAAGGGGATGAAAGCTCTGGTGTGAGTGGAAGTATGCTGCTGTGTGTCCTGAGAATTGAAATTAGGGAACATGGAGGATGTGCTGTGTTTTAACATTGCAGATGGTTCCTTGGGCAGTATTCACAACTGTCTGCTCTACAGGGCATGGAAATAAGACTGTAGTGGCTAGGGGTGCAACTGCATCCCATTGGTCTATTAGGTGGTAGAATGTAGAGCATTTTGGTGGGATTGAAAACCCTCTGCTCAGCCCAGCACTCAGGACAGGAGAAGCAGAGCCCCAAGCCTGGCTGCTCACAGCATTCATCCATCCCAGCACTGCTCTGAGGATGATCTGGAGAAGAAGAGATGGTTGAGTGGCATCTTAGTGTGGAAAATTCCAGCTTGAGAAATTTCTTCAGCAGTTGGGAAGAGCAGATATGAAGATATATCTAAACCATTGCATTTCCCAAAACTTACCAACTAACAACTAACTAAAACCACCCAGAAATACTTTTGGAGGTAAAAAACAAGAAGCTTGTTGTTAGATGGGTTGTTTGCTAGGAGGTTTTGGTTATTAATAAATATGGAGCCATGTTGTGATAATAACATGAAACCAACAGCAAGAAGGCAAATGCTGAAAGGAACAATGTAAATGATTGGTTTGATTAGCCAATAGTATTAGGAACCTTGATGTGTTTTCAAAATATAAGCGAAGAAATACTTGAAAAACAAATACGTACAATAGGTGAACATAAAATCTCAGTGGAAGGTGGGGACACTCTGAACTTTATTGGTTGCCTGTGAATCCAGATCACATTAAAAACGAATGAACAAAGAAAGAAACAGACTGATGTATTGATGGAAAGCCTCTGCATTGAGGCTGACACTAAAGACATGTCTATTTTGCCTCTTGATTCCTATTCAGGAACCTCTGTAGTGTTCCACAATAACTTCTAAGATGGCAATCTCAGCGACAGTAATTAATGTTGATTGGGTCCTCTCTCATATCAGATTAACCTGGTGATGGTGGATGTCTGTCTACTACCATTGCTAACAACAAACTTTGCAAGTGAATTTGTTCAAGGTATAAAATGTTGGCTCAAGAGGGAATGCCGTGGGCTGAGGGTCCCACACCACAGTTAGTCATTTCACTCTGAGGTTGCCAAATGTCCCTTAAACCATTAGGAATTCTGGAAAATGCTGTGATCTAAAGATAAAAAGCACTGAGATCATCTGCAAGAAGATTCTACAGTTGTGTGTAAGCCAGTATCTAAGCACAGTGGATTATCTCACAATCTAAATAAGTTTTTGCAGATAGGAGGATTAAATTTCATTTACAATGGAGAGTTATTTCAAAAAGCTGAAAAGACACTGTAAAATTTAAAAAAGTTAGAGTACTGGGATAACTCAATTACTTCATATGCTGAGACAGCAGGCAAAGAAAGCCAGAAAAGCCAGTGGGAAAGAAAGGTGTGTTCAGGGAAGACCTCCAGTTTGTTCCTGGAGAGGGAGAGCAGGGATTGCTGTAAAAGAACAGCAAGGCTGCAGTGGGTGACTGAATCCCCAGCCTGCCTGATTATATCGCTGGGATCCCTGCACAGATGGATGAATACATTGGAAATCAACAAGCCTCTGCTATTTCTCAAGGCTTCCTCTCCAAGTGAGGCCCCAGTATAAGAAAAATCATAGTTATTCATATTGTATGCATGGTTAAGATGAAGAAAAAGCAACAACAACAACAAAAACACTTACACCTAAAATAATAATAATAACAATGAATTGTAATGAAATGACAAGGTCCCGGTGAAGGCTGTTCAGATGTTGTGAAACAGAAGAAATGGTGGATCCACACCCCACTGCATCTAAGCCTGTCCCCTCTTCATCAGATCCAGTGCAAAGCCCTTAGTAGGTCTTGCCTGCTCTTGTTGCACCTCTTAAGAAACTTGCATCCCCAGGCATCAAAACCTCCTCACCTGCATGTCACTCAGCTTCTCTGTCCCTCAGGTTCTTCCTCTTAATCCTCTTTGTCTTGCTTATCCCATCTGCATTGGCTCCAAGCCCTTGCAGTACAGCTCCAACTGAAGATGCTCTCCCCACGCACCATGGAAAGGTTCAGTTTAGATATTGGGAAGACCAGGATGGATGTTAGGAAACATTTCTTCTCAGAAAGAGCAGTGATGCAGTGGCACAGCTGCCCATGGAGGTGATGGAGCCACTGTCTCTGGAGGTGTTCAAGAACTGTGGGGATGTGGCACTGAGGGACACGGTGCACATGGTTGTAATGGTTTGGGGTTAGACCAGATGATCTTAGAGGTCTTTACAAACCTTAATGATTCTATGATTTTGTGCGCCTGAACTGAAGCCAAAGGCAGATCTTCAAGAAGTGTTTTAAGACTTCCTCCCCTCTCTGGGTCACCAGAGCCACCAGCTCCACAGATACAACAGCAGACGTTCTCTCCAGGGTAACATGCTGAAGATTTCAGCTGCTGTCACAGCTAGATGCCTTCCTGACATTTCTGCAAGCTTATGATACTAGTAGCAGTAGGCAGAAATTTCCTCTTGGGTGGTGAAGAATTAACAGATGCTTTGCATCCTGGGGGGTACAGGATGAGTTAACATCTCCTCATGCTGGCATGAGCTGCAGCTCTAAATCCCTTTCGTGCTAAAATTAGTATGATGTGAATCCAGCTAATGGCACCCATGGAGAACAGAGCAGGAACTTAGCATTCAGGCTGAAATTTTAGGTAATAAATGTCCATCCTTAAGGCACCATCTTGACTGTTATCAGATTCATTTCCATTTTATCTCAAACCAGAGTTGCTTAGAGCCAAATCCTCACAATACCTGGATCCACGGACCACTGGGAACTGGGGAGGAGCAGTGCTCCTGTTGGAACTGCAAATTGCACCAGAAACATGCCTTGTGGACACTACCCGGACAGAGATATCAGCACTCTGTCTGCAATAACCCCAGCAGGAGGAGGTTGACTAGTACAGCCCCTCAGGGACAAGGCAATAAGGCCACCACTGAAGAAGGATGATGAGGATTTGTCAAGCTGAGCAAGTGCCATATATGGTTTTATTGCCACTTGTTGGAGAAGTGCCTCGCTCTTGACAGTGATGGAACCCTTCTGAGCTGAAGATACTTATCCGCAAAGATAAATCAGAACTTACTTTGCTTATTGAAGAACTGGAGCCTGGTCTGGGAGCACAAAGCACACAAGGGCTCCCAGGGCAGCTCTTGTGTTAGTTTAGAACCTGCATCAAAGGTTCACGAAGGGGAAGGACAGCACACTGGGGTAGTCCCTATGTCTGAAAGACCCCAGCAGCAGGATTGATACCTTGAGGCCAAAATGGAGCAAAGACTGGAGTACTCCAATTCATACCTCACCGGCTGCTCTCATTTCCCTTGGCCATTATTTATTGTCCACACAAAGCATTCAGGAGCCTTGATCCTGACCAAAAAGAGCTGCTCCTTCTGCACTGAGGGCTCAGGAAAGAGGAGCCGGGCTGGTCCCACCTGGCCTGGTCCGTCTCACCAGCCATGCTGTGCCCACAGACACAGGCATCAGAACAAAGCAGGTTCCAGAATAAGATGAGAAATCAGGTAATGGAGCTGCTGTGGGGTCTGAGAATGCTTTTGCTTGTGAGAACGGATGCTGTGTCACTTGTATGTCCTGGTGGTGTAGGTAAGGCCCAGATCAAGCCCAACCAAACTCCATCCTTCTCCTCCCTTCCTCCCATGCCCCATTTTGAGGCAAACATCAAACTTGCTGAAAGGCAGCAAGTGGCAAACACAGAAGTGCTGAATTGCAGCTTGAAAAATGACAGAGAATGATTATTGCTGTCCAGGAGAGAAGGATTAATACATCAACCCAATGCAAGACTCATATTTTGGGCAAAGTATTTTCATACAACTGAGAATCTACATCAATTTTCTCAGCCACTTGATTCATAAACAGTGCTGAAGAAATAAGAAAAATAAAAAAGCATAATAACACAATAGAGGCTCAGGGCTTATTTTATCAGTTATGATATTAATGTGCAGCAAGGTGCTGGTGGCAGGAAGAAGCTAATTCTCAGGGCATGCTAATAAAAAACACTGAGCTGAAGCAGAGGATCTGTTGCTGATTTTCTCCTTTGCAAACTGCCTCCCTCCATTGGGAAGGGTGAGAAATCCGACCCAGCACTTTGTTTAATGGGAGGAGGGGAGCAGTGCTCTGCCAGCACTTGGTGCTGAGTGTGATGGATGGGGTGGCTGCTCGGCATCAGGCAGGGTGCAGAGGGGCCTCAGTCACATCTATTAAAGCAATCCATTTTCCCAGGTTCATTTGGCACTCACTCTTTGTCACCACACTTGTTACCGTTTCCTCATGGTAAATGCTGGGGAACTTCAAGGTATTTGAACAGTCAGAGACGTCAAATCCCTACTAAGAAGAAAGTGTAAAACAGCAGGAGAAACATGTTGGCTTCATCCTGAGTGCACATTAAATACACTTCAGATTTGTCTAAGGAGATAGTTAATGGGAAAACGGGCTCTTTAATTGAACAGGCTGAGAGTTTCACGCAGCTGCATATAACAAACGCTCAGGAGAAAGCCATTTTTCTAGGCAGGGATCCTAGCCTGGGTGAGGCAGGAGGGAGTATTTCTTCCAGAGAATTAACAGCAAATGCAAGTGGCTGGTGAGGACAATCCAGCATGACTCTTTTCCCAGAGCAGCTCTTATTTAAAGGAACAGAAAGGGCCTCGGATCAGGCAGTCAGTCCAAAACTGGCCTAAGGCAACATAAAAGAAGCAAGTTATTTTTGTTGTTTTACAGCTGTCTCAAAGCTCAGGGCATGCCAAATGGTGTGTTCAACTCGTCTACATCACTGAGCCCGCTGTAAAGCTGGTTTGACTCCTGCTGGGTTCCTTGCTGGCAGCATTACTCACCAGGACACTGATGCATCTCTGCAACATGTATTTGTGTCAGCACTGCATCTTCCACCAATCCCAATGCACATGGCAAGATTTGGTCCATTCGACGTCATGATCCAATCATGGAAAGCTTACCATTATGGGGCTGCACTCCAGTCCCTCAGCGTCTGGCCTGGTACCTCCTGGGTCAGCCCTTCACATCTGCCTATGAAGCAGCAGGTATCTGCACCTGTTGCAATAAGGTGCCAGCCACAGTAGCCCAGAAAACTACTCAGGAACTGTGTATGGATTTTATAAAACCTATTTTCCCTGACATATGATGCATGCTGCACATGTTCATCTGCAGTTGCATCAATCTTCCCATCTCTTCTTGAATCTCTCCTGCCGGTATGCAATCCTTCAAACCCACTCTCCTGCAGCACAGACACTTCACAGTTTAAAGAGCATTTGAGATCCTGGGATTAACCTGGATATTATTTTCCTTTACTTACTAGAAATGTCATACAGGCACATAAATCACAGAAGGAAATCTCTTAGCTGTCCAGGGTACACAGGTAGTGGGGGCACTCAAAGCAGTGTGCCAGCTTTCATGGTCATTGTGGTAATTAATAACCCAGTGAAATAAAATAAAGGAAGCTCATTATTGGTGTATCAAGGGAAGGAACAGAGGTACAAATGCAGAGACTGAAGGGATCCCCTCTGTTGGAAACTCCTCTTCCTTCTTATTCCTGTCACATCAGCTTGTTAAGCTCCGTGATGAAAGCAGTGGCTTTTCCCCTCCTTGCTTCCCAGCAGAGGCAGTTGAAGACCCTCCCTCATCACACATCAAGGAATATCCTCATTTGCAACCAAAATTTATACTTAACCAACTTGTTCTTGTTCTGTAACTTAAATCATCTCTCCCTCCTGAGACTTTCTCTCTCCCGTGAACAGCAGTCTCCTCTCTTCTCTGCTAGCATTTAAGGCTGATCAGTCTGCAGTAGCATCCCCTCCCTCAGCAGCCCATTTTTTCCCTGTATCTCTATTATTTTTATCCATGTCTGTAAGCCTAAAAGCCCTCAGTCTGTGCAGAAATCCAGCAATGCCATGCTCTGGCAGACTCCAAGAGAGCAGCTGGGGACAGCCAGGAGGTCAGTGGTCCTCGAGCATTGGGTTAGGATGTCTGAAAGGAAATGGTGCCACAGAGTGCCAGTCCTGACTCCATGTCATTTATTTCAAAGGTGAGACTTGCTTGAACATGAATAGACACAAATGGTACCAGCTCATTTCAGCTGCTTCTGTATAGGCATCAGGAGGCAGAATCACATCTGGATGCCAAAATGGGAGCTGGATCTCCCTGTGAGCTAAACTGGATGCTGGAAACTCTTCCTTCACTTCCCAGAACACCTCCTCCCTTGAAAAACTGGGCTACAGGAAAGTTGGGGAGCCCCAAGAACAGGATTTTAAAGGCCAGAATAAAGCAACTATTATTCATAAGGCAACCGAACAAAGGATTTCTCCCTCCTTAGAAGATAGCCGTAAAGTTATTTAAAAGAGAAATTCCTATCCCCAGACAGCAACACTGGTTGTAAGATGCCAGTCTCAGTGTATGCTCCCCGGTAATTTTCACCAGCACTAGTTTCCAAAAATCAATTTAAACCCCACTGAGATCAGTTGGCATTAAGCTTAATATGATTTTGATATTTCCTTAAAGAAGAAAAGAAGTTTTACAGTTACCGGGGAAAAAACAGACCCTTCCATCCCACTGTTTACTCCCCTGCTGTCCTTGCATGCACAGAGCTGAAGTCATCCAGGAGGTGTTAATGATTTGTTTTATGCTTTCTCTTATCCTTCACCTACGTTAGTAGGAAATTTTATTTAAATGGCATTTTCTTCAGCACTGTTATCACAAATCCACTGTAAAGCCATTTGGCATGCCCTGTTTCCAGAGGCGTTCTGAGAGACGATTTATGGCTCCATAGCAGTCACTGGTATCACAGTTCTGTTCATGCTTTGCTAAACTAATGTCTGCAGCTAAAAACAAATACAACGAACCCCAGCCCACAGACATCCCCAGCTGGTCGCACTCACAGATCTGGAGATTCACAAACCAGTGAGCACTCCCAATTTGCCAAGCAGATGAATTTGAATCAGCATGCTGAACCTCACCCCATAAACTGGGTAATGGGAGCCAGTTATTGTGGTTCACGCAGTAAATGCCCCCAATTTGCTGCCACATGAAAATAGCTCAAACCTTCCATTGCATCTGTGCTGAAGAATAGAGTTATGTGAGCTCCAGTCACTGGTGATGTGAAAGTTTTTGTCCATATGTGGCTGCTTTGCAGTTTCATACCACTGACTCTAATAGTGGGTTTTGTTGGTCTTTTCAAATTACTACAATTTGTCTGTGTTATTTAATGAGAGTGTCAGTAAGCCCTCCTCCAGAGCCGACCTTCCACTTCCATCTGCCCATGTTCCCCAGACACAGCTGATGTTGAGATACAAAGCTGCTGAGGCAAACACAGATAATAGTGCTCACATTTTTTTGTCCCATTTCTTTGCAGGAGGGTCATCTTCTTGTCATGAGGGATGTAAAATTAGGAAATTATGCTCTCCCAGTATCCTTCTCCAATGCATAAAGGAACAGCCTGGGCAGCTTCTGAATGTAGCTGATAACCTTCTGATCTCTCCTCCCATTCTAGCAGCATAAAATATTTGTAGCTCCTGCCCCCAAACCACCATGTGAGAGGACAAAATAGAGTTAAGAGCTGTAATTTTCAAGAACATTGGCTCTTTCGAGCTGTTCTATAAAGAGACACATCAGAATCTCCCTAGAAAGAAAGAAGGCATCAAATAAGGGTGATTATTATCTTTACATTTGCTTCCAGCTTGCAGTAGTGCAGGACAGATGAAAGCAGTGGGTTGCATCCGCCTGGCTTCACATGTGTGGCTTGGCAGTGTATCTTAGACATAGAATCACAGAATCTTTTGAGTTGGAATGGACCCTTAAAAGTTATCTAGTCCAACTCCCATGCAGTGAACAGAGACATCACAGCTCCATTGGGTGCTCAGAGCTGGCCTTGAATGTCTCCATTGATGGGGCACCCACCACCACTCCGGGCAAATTATATCAATGCCTCACCACCCTCATTGGAGTTTCTTCCCTACATCCAGTCTAAATCCCCCCTCTTTTAGTTTGAAACCCTTTCTCCACGCCCTACTGCAGCAGATCCTGCTAGAGAGTTTATTCCCTTCAGATAGTGGCAGGTTGCTACATGCAGAGACATGGCCAAGCTGTTTGTAATTAGAAGAAAAATTAAAGGGCCACAACATTACTTTTAAAAATGGCCTTCAGTGTTGCAGAATTTCACCTCCCTCTGATTCATGGAGCATCTCAGTCTTACTGATGTCTACCCATTAAAAATTGGCTGGATTCAGGCAGTTATGGTGCAGATGAAATAGAAAGCAAGACAGAGAAGAGAGAAATAAATCTAGGCAAATCTACCTCAGTCCTGCTCTCAGCTTTATTCATTCCAATCTGTAATGCATTTCATCGGGCAGGCTCGACATTGAGCCAGAGCTATGTGTCACAGTGCATCCTCTCTATGAAAAGATGGAAGAGAGAAATACTGGTGAATGGAGAGCAAAGGCTGAGGCATGGATGAGTGGAAGGCAGGAGAGGTTGGGCAGGTATGTGAACTGAAAATGGACAAAGGGTCAGTTTTCTCTTGCTGCCCACTCCAACTGAGTTTTGGATAAGTGCCCTGTGTTCTCACCCCTAAAGGCAGCTCTCATTGACTCCAGTCATTGAAAGCAGACATCTTAGGTGGATGCCAGGCCAAGATGCCTGTGCTGTGGTTTGGAGCCTGGTCAGAGCCACTCTAGGACATGCAGAGGGATGCAGCAGTGCAAGATCAGAGTTCAAGCTGCCTTTTAACAGCATTGGTAGATCTGAGAAACCAGAATTCAGACTCACCTAGTGAGAAGTTTGCAAAAAGAGACATCACGCTTGATTTTGAATGACACATTTCATTTAATGTGGAGAGAAAAAATGTCATTTTCATCTTTGAGGATGTACGGTACCAATGCTGATGAAATGGGAGAAACTTTTACAATGAAAACTATTTTCAAAGGGAAGAAAAATCTCAAGTCTTTGAAAACATGGAAATGGCATTTTCATTTTGGGAGTGTTTTCATTCCACCCTCCCACCCCCCTACACACACTAACTTCATTTTCCCACTAATGCACATCTCATAGAGACAGAAATGAAATCACAGAATATTTCAGGGTTGCCAAATCTGCATTTCTTCACAGGAGAACATTTCTAATAAAGTAGGGTCCCTTAAGGTGAGACACATCCTGAGCTCTTGAAGTGTCTCCTGGCAGAGCAGCTCTCCTGCTGTTAAGTGCACTTGCTCTGAAGCATTTGCTGATATACTCCCACTCTTAAACTCCTCCCCAGTCCTCAGATATCACCTGCAGACAGATCTGACCATAGGTGATGTTTGAGGTGAAATCTTGGATCTCTGCTGGTCAATCTGATCCAGCTTTCACTATTTCTCCCACCACACAGGAATCATAGCTTTTCTTTTAAAGATAAATAAATAAATTAATTAAAATAAAATGAAAAATAGGTTTCTAGGCCAGATAGGCTATAAAAAAACACCATCTTTTAGCATGGCAGTATGATGTCATCCATCACCAAGACTACTTGCATTTTTACTGCAGCCTCTCAGGAATTTTCCCAAGGTCTCTTCAGAATCATTCGGAGCATCCCAAAGAAATATGGAGAGTGATGAGAAATGGGGGAAAGGTCTGAGAAGCCTGGGAAAAATAATGTGATTTTGAAACTGGACATTTGCTTTTGGAAAGCCTCTCTTGCTGGCTGTACTGTGGCCAGTAGGTCCCTTAATCCTTTAGGAAGTAATTGGTCATTTGCTTGCAGCATTGGGCTGTTTTCTGAAGGCTCAGCACATGGGCTGCACATGGAGCAGCTTTGAACATTGGCTTGGGCTGTGGATGCCCACCATAGAATCATAGAATTACTCAGGTTGGAAATCATAATTTAGCTTCACAGTCTTGATAATTTAGTTACACCTCCAAAAACACCATTGTGCAACTCACCTATATTTATCTCCCCACTACCCTCTGGTACCGTCACACTGTTCTGACAGCACTACTTAGACAGAAACCAAGTTTAAGTACTATATTACAAGGTTATACGTAGATATTTCTGTCCTGGGTTGAATGCTTAATCAATGTGTTTTGCAGTACTCATAGACTTGCCCTTTGCCAAATATTCATGGACGTGGACATCTGTCACCCAGAGGGGGTGACGCACTGGAACAGGTTGCCCAAGGAGGCTGTGTATGCCCCATCCCTGAAGGCATTCAAGGCCAGGCTGGATGTGGCTCTGGGCAGCTTGGCTTGGTGATTGGTGACCCTGCACACAGCAGGGAGTTGAAATGAGATGCTCTTATTTTACAGAAATATTTTGTAGCATCATTAATTTGAATGAGTTTCACATTGACAAAGTAGAAGCTTGTTTCAGAGATGTTTCACTTCAGCAGATGCTAACTCTGTTGAACATCTCAAGCTCTGAAGTCACTACTGCTACCACAAAAATGGGGCTGAAGAATGGAGGATGCTCTATTGCACCTGAAATAAACTCCAAAATCCTCCTCCCACATGTTTTTCCACCTGTTCTTACCCCTCATTCTTATTGTTTTCTGCTGTTACTGTCTCAGCAGACCACCCTAGAATTTTTGTTTCAGGGGAAAGATAATCTTGGTTAGAAAGAACAGCTTCCATCAGGAATTCTTCATGTCTCATTCCCTAACCATTGGCATAGGAAGCTGTTTCTCCATGCTTTCGTTCCATATTATAGATAGCAAAGCCTGTTCTTTCTGGCTGCATTATTTCTAATAACTTCCGAGGGTGAGAGGAAGAACGAGACAGTCATGGTTCAAAAGCATCTTGACTTCATGTGTGTCTCTGTGCAGAGAGTTTGGTCATGTCTTAAGATTCTGTGTAGTATCCAGTGTACTATGAGCACATCTGCAGAAACAGCTCTTAGTGGTGGTTTTAAAAGCAACTTTGCAAGCAATTAACTCCACATACCACCTGCATGTCATTCCTGCACCCCCTCCAGCAGAGTGACCCTCCTTGAGATCACCAGTGAAACCTCCTGAAAACCCAGAGAGGGGGACTGAGCAGGTTGGCCCATGGAGATGGGGGTAGCATGGGAGGATTTAACACATTTGCTCTGGGAACCTTCTTTATAGCCTATTATATATGAGGAGGCTCGGTGCAGACTGAATGCAGCGGGAAATCTGTTTTCCTCCTTGTCTCATTTGTTGTTCTCTTCCCCACTTTCCTGTTTCAATCTTGTCTCATTTCAAAACAGCAGTAGAATGAAATTAATTTCATTATAGTAATTCACATTATTATGTACTATCTTCAGAAGCAGCCTGGGATACATGAAAGCAAAACACAAAGTGTTAGAGAAAGAGTCACGGCTGCTTCTGCTGAAGGAACAAACCTGGGAACATGCAAGGACCTGGAGGTCCCAGCAGGTCCTTGAAGCCTACACTGTGACCCTTCTCTGCTCCACCTCTGATCATCAGCACTTGCCCAGAGCTTTCAAAGCCAACCCCATGAGTCTCCTGATGAAGGCAAGCATGGTACACTCCAGCCAGCCAGTCTAGTCCCTGCTCGTTGCTCTGGCAAATCCTTTCTCAGAAAATCCCGCTGGTAAAGGAGAGATGTGTTTGCTCCTGGATATCTTTTCCCAGTCTTCTCATCACTATGGTAACTAAGCAATTTGTCAACATTACTAGAAGTAGCCTCACAATGAAGAGAAGGCAGTGCCATCATCTTCAAAGACAGGGGAAAGGTGCAGCTGTCAGATCCTGCATCAGCACTGGGAGCACCACCGCACAGCAGCAAGGGCTGCCTCACCTGCCTCATTCCCACTTCCATTCTCCCTCCAACTAGCCTATTCTGTCAGAGTTATCCATCCTCTAATCCATCTGAATGTTGATGTGCCCACCCATTTAGCAATGGGAAGATGAATAAGGTGAGGCAGAACCATTGCCCTTTCTGCAGGATCTTTGTCCTCCACACTACCTGGAAATGGCTGCAGGGAAGGACTCTGCTGGGGGAGAACATTCCAGCAGATCTGTGTGAGTAGGCCCAAGGCAATCATCCAGCCTGAATTTGAGATGATGACCCGTAACACTTCCTCATTAAGAAACAGCTGTCTGCCACTGGCTGGAATGGGTGATAATAGTTCCAATGTAATGGATCATGTTGAAGAATAAATGTGGGTACAAGTCACATCAGTGACATTCTAATGAGATGATTTTCCATCCCAAAGAAGGCCAGGTCAGGGCCAGCAGGCAGGAAGATCTCCCAAACATCTTCTCTACCTTCCAAAGACCTTTTCCTTCCAAATATCTCCTTCTCCCTCCAAACCTGGACTCAGAATTGTTTTGTCTTAAAACCTACCAAGAGGGAACAAAGGGACATGGTTTAGCAGGCATGGTGTTGATAGTTTAATGGTTGGACTTGGTGATCTTAGTCGTCTTTTCTAACCTTGATGCTTCTGTGATTCTGTGGTTGGAAGGAGTCACCTGGCTTCTGCAGGGAAAGACTGAGTCTGACCAGCACTAATGGACATTCAACTTCAGGTAAGCTCTTCCTTTAAAGAAATAGTTAATTAAATAAATGTGTAAATTAAAAAAGAAGGAAAAAAAAATAAGGAAAAGTAAGAAATTGGTAATATATATATATAGAAATAAAAGCAGAAAGCAGTTAAAGAGCATGGAGCATGGAAAATGCATTATGGCATGAAGTTGTCAAATAGCTGTAGTTATTTTCATGCTTTTTAGCATCCAGACTCATCACTTCTGGATAAACAGGCTGGCTGGACCACAGCTGGCAGAATGTGTTATGGGAGAAGCCAGGCCAGAAGGCACAATTTCCCAGACTGGTTGAGGAAATGGCATGTCTCACCCCCTCATTCTTGCTGTTGTACCTGCTTACTGGTGGCACCATTAAACCTATGCACACATCTTAGCGGGCTAAGTAAGCTACTGGGAGCTTGAATTTGGTGTCTTGGATGCACAGGATTCATTCACAGAATGCAAAGGCCTTGCAGAAGTCCAGGTGGATGACATCAGTTGCCTTTCCTTTGTTCACCAATTCCATCACTCCATCATAGAAGACCACCAGACTGGCCATGCATGACTTTCCCTCGGTGATGCCATTCTGGCTGTCTCGGATCACCTGCTCATCCCTCATGTGCCTTAATATGTCTTCCAGGAGGATCTATTCCATTATATTTCCAGGCACAGAGGTGCGCCTCACCTGCTTATAATTCTGGAGTCCTGCTTCCTCTCTTTCTTATAAATGGGAATTATGTTTCCCAGTCACTAAGGACTTGAATTGAGAGCCACAACTTTTCAAATTTGATGGAAAGTGGCTTGACAACCACATCAGCCAGTTCTCTTGGGACCCTGGGATGCATATTGTCTGTCTTCTTAGACTTGTGCACATTCAGTCCCACGAGGCTGTCTTGGACTTGCTCCTCCAGCTCCCTCCAAGAGGTTCAGGGATGTGAGAAATATAAGAATCCTGACTGCCAGGGAAGACTGAGGCGAAGAACTACCTCAGCCTTCTCCATATCTGCTGCAGCCAGTTCTTCTTTCTCATTTAGCAGATGAGGTACACTCTCTTTGGCCTGTCTCTTCTGAGCAATGTAACTATAGAACCCTTTCTCGCTTTTAACATTCCTCGAGTTCAGTTCCATCTGTGCCTTGGCTTTTCTAATCCCACCTCTGAATGTTTGGATAGCATCCCTGTATCCTTCCCAGATGACACATCCTTGTTTTCACTGCCTGCACTTACTCTTCTTTTCCCTGTTTGACCAGCAGGTCCTTCCCAAGCCATGCTGGTTTCCTCCCTTCCCTGACTGCTTCCTTATTCTGGGGGATGGAGTGCTCTTGCACTCTCAGAAAGGCATTCTTAAACGGCAGCCAGGTAGCTCCACTCCTTTGTATCTAAAGACTTCTTCCAAAGAGATCTCATCCAACAATTCCTTCAATAGCCTGAAGTTTGCTGTCCTGAAATTCAGTGTCCTGAACCTCGTGTACAGGAGCAGCATGTGCAGCCCTAAATGTTCTTCCTCCTGGGGTAACTGCAGGGACAATTCTGACCCAAGCTGCACACAGCAGTGGTGAGAGCTGCTTGGTGGTGACCCACCCTGCAGACACTTGGAATGAGAAGTGACATCTGAAGTTCAAATACTAATAGCTAATAGCTCTGCAGAATTAGCAGTGGGGTTTGTTTCAAAGGGCACACCCTTTTCATTACATGATTGCCCAATGGAGTTTGATTCCACCAGAAGATTTAAGCAGCAATTACTTTACAAGGATGCTACGTGCAAGGCTGGAAAGCACCTAATCATTGGCTTATGGTAAGACGAGGGAACTGGAAAACAAACTGCTGCTCAGCTCACTGCCCAATCTTATATCAATGTTATTTCTGGCTACGTATGAAGATTGCAGGCTAAGAAATCCAAACCTTTTGCTGCAGAAGTCTCCTTGGAATTCATCATCCAACACCAAGTTCAGATCTTTGGCTGGTAGAGCACACTCTAAAAGTCTTTCTAAATGTCTGGAAGACAATGGATCAAAACTGCTCAAATTTGGTAACTTCCCAGACATCCCATTTTGTGGAGCACAATGGCAAGACCTTCACCAGCTCCACAGACAAACTCATTCCGACAGCATCCTCTGGCTGTGTGCTAAGGGTAAAGGGTTCAACCTGAGATCCAGGGGCCACTTAGACCACAAAAGAACACAAACATCTACAAAAAAAACCCCGTCATTTATCTACTCTCTGCTCATCAATACGTTAACCGGATCGAGACACAATTCATAATCAAAGTCCCTCAAAAGTCACCTAATCTCAGTGAGTTCCATGGAGACAATGCTAAATCAATGAGCTGTGCTGGGTTACTCTCAATAATAATGCACTGAAGGAAAAAACTGAGAGCTTTAGTTTCAGCAAGGTGACATTAGTATAATAGGAAGCTCTTCTGTTGCATTAACAAATTACAGTAATGGTGCCTGGCAGTCCTTTAAATAAAATTCACATCACAACTTTATATATCAATAAATAATAATCAGCATCTTCAAGCATTAGTGGGCACATCCCACTTTACTGAAAAGCAATATTAGCTGCCTAATGCAGCCCTAATAATATCTCAGCTTACAGCTGATCTGCATCAAGCTGTTCTTGGCCCTTGGTGATGATTTCTCTGCTTGCGTTAGCACAAGGCTTTCCTACAAGTTTTCCTACTTGTTTTCTCTCTTTTCTCCATTGGGCACATGCTGAAGGTATCCTCAGACTGGGAAGAGTGTTCTGAAAGAGCTTTTTTTAATAGTCAGTGATTCAGATACACATGGGAGAAAAAGCCATTGGCTCTTCCTGAAGTCCTCAGGGCCAAATCATAGAATTATAGCATGGCTTGAGTTGGAAGGGACCCCAAGGATCATCAAGTTCCAACCCCTCTGCCACATGCATGGCCATCAACCTCCAGATCTGATACTAGACCAAGTTGCCCAGGGCCCCATCTAACCTGGCCTCCAGGGATGGGGCATCCACAGCCACTCTGGGCAGCTGTTCCAGCTCCTCACCACCCTCTCCGTGAAGAACTTTCCCCCAACGTCTAATCTAAACTCTTCCTCCTTGAGCTTGAAACCATTCCTCCTTGTCCTCTCATAATCTACCAGAGTAAAAAGTTACCCAAAGTCCCAGAGGATTTACACTAACAGAAGAACAAAGTGAAGAACTGACTTCAACACTGTGACAATTCCATTCATGGACCACAGGGCTGCCTGGTCTCCATGACTCCATTCACTTGTTGGCTCTTCTGCCATTGGTGCCAGGTGTGACACTGCTTTTGATGTTTCCAGATCACACCACCAACATCCACCAAGGGGCTTTCAGACAGCATTGCACCAGGAGCTGCTATACAATCCATCATCAATGCCTTCTGCTCTGCGCTTGCAGATGCTGTGCTCATGCATGTCACCAATGCAAGAACAGTCACCCAACTGCAGCCCCCAGAATCCGCCCATGGGGATTCAGGCTTCACTGAAACAAATGACGCACAATATTCCTGCTAAAGAAGAGTTCTTGTCTTTTTATTGGTACCTTAAAACAGGTGGCAATGTTGTTCTTTGTTGGTTTGTTTTGGTTTTGGTTTGTTCGTTTTGGTTTTTTTGGTTTTTTTTTGGAAAGGCTGTAATCAGCCTTATTTAAATTGGTTTGGTCTTTTGCCTCGTGGCATCACCTCAGAACTTGTTCTGTAATATGCAGGATGATTTTCTGAGAGATGTATGGGCAGACACCTTGAATTCCTTCAGTTTTCATTAATTTGATTCCTTCCAGGCAAGAAGAGGCTGTAATAATGTGATAAAATGTGGAAATTGGTGACATTTAATATCATAAAAGAGCATAGATGGGGGTTGGTGTTTTTAAGTGTCACTAGCACATTTTTCGGAGGCAGCCCAGCCCTAGGAATCAGAGCTCTGAAATAATTTAATCCTCGCCTGATAAAAGGAATCACTAGAAATAATTCACTCCTTGTCTTATTGCATATAGGTTAATTTGGGAGCTCATTATTTATTTGGCAAGTATTTAGCATAACAAATCAATTTCCAGTGACACTGCGGATGAGGTAATTTATAATGAAAGTCAAAAGTAGATGAGAAAAGGAAGATTAAACTTAGTTATTTTATGAATGGACTGTTTGGGTCCCATTGCGTTACCCAGGAGGGATGCAAGACAGTGGTGGCCCTGGCTTGGGTGGTAGGTTTCCCTTCTCCACTGCCCTTTCTGGGAGCTGAGACAAGCAGCCCTCTGTGCCCCAGCGATGAGATGAGCATGTCCTCCACATGCACCATTTAATGCCTTTTTGTCACTGGTTGTAGAAGTCTGACTAACAGCAGTGGTCTTCTATGTAAAGTTGTTGTAAGGAAGTTTGAATGGAGAGTAAAGGATCTGCAGTAGGTGAGATAGGTGAGGAATGCATGTGCACACACACCAAATGTGTGTACTTTTGCCTTCTCACGTTTGCACCCAGTTGTTAATTAACAGCCCTAGAAGCTCTACAAACATTTAAACAGACTTTGAATAGCCGTGAAAACACAACTGCAATGTAAAGCACGGCCACCTAATTAATGTAACTAAACCACCAAGCTCTGAGTATACACAGGGAATCACTGCAGCTCCTCCCAAGCCCAGACCCACCCTGTGCATTAAGATAACATAGTCTTAATGCCATGTTCTTCAGGGTTCAGATCTGTGATGGCAGCAACTCTAAGCTGCTGGTTGGGCATCACTGTGGTGATGGCCCTTTGCTTTGTACAAGAAACCACAAGGTTAACCTTAGAGTAGACAGTGTTATTCAGAACCCCATTTTTGAAGGCAAAAATGAGGAGTAAACACAAATGCAAAGTGCTCAGTTTGACTGTGCCCTTAAGAAAGATTATTCTGTGCCACTGCTGAGCCCATGCTATACTAACAGTATCAGTAAAAGCTTTTCCAGCAGCAAATGCCCCTGTGCTGGAACAGCTGACCCTGATGCTCCCTTCTATCAGCCATCTTCTTTATTCAGAGCGCCTGCTTGTCTGACTTGTCAGGACCACTTCATACAAGGTCACTAAGCATCCCCTAACAGGAAAAACTCATGCTCATCACAACCTTGGATTAGGTTCAGACAGAAGACCTGGGGAGAAAAGCATCAGATTAACTACCTCAAGTGGAATAAATTTGATCCTAAACCTCATTGTTAGTCATCTGGATCACACAATTGCCCCCAGCTCTGCAGATGAATAATCACCCAAATAGCCACATAACCTCCAGCGGGTGTATATAAAGAGAACTAGAGAGCCACTCCTGTGTCATTATCCCTTTGAATCTCTTTGGGATTAAATGAACCTCTACCAATAATACTTCAGAGAGCTCTGTCTCTGCGTTAAGCCCTGTGCTATTTTCTCACACATGTGTTTATTTGTTTAGCCCTCTAAATTCAGAACACAAACTTCTGCCTTCTCCTGCCCTCTCCTTCCCAATCCCTTGGACAAAGCCCTGTATGGGAGCAGAGCCAGGATCTCTCGCAGGGCTCCATCCTCCACCTACAACAGGCCTGCATTAAAAGCAAATGTCCAACAAAGCCTCACAGATAACTCAGGGGTTCCAGATATCCTGATAAAGCCTCAAAACAACTCTGAGGGATTTGTTCCAGTGCCAGAAGTTTCTGTTCTTTTACACATAGCACTTGGTATTCCCCGACCTGCATTCCTTACTCTACCTCTCTCAGTGATCCCTGCTGACTTGAGTTTTCCCAGCCTGCACACATATTTGGTGTGACCCAAGTGCAACACCCTGCACCTGGCTTTGTTGAACCTCATCAGATTTGCATGGACCCGCTTATCAAGCCTGTCCAGGTCCCTCTTATCCTCCCTTCTTTCGGTTGTGTCAACAGCACCACTCAGCTCAGTGTCATCAGTGAACTTACTGGGAGTGAACTCAGTCCCAGTATCTTTGTCACTGATAAAGATATTGAAGAGTACTGGTCTCAAGTCAGACTCCTGGGGGGCACCAAGCATCACCACCCTCTACAAGAGCCCAGAAAAATGGGTTCCATTTTTGGAGCTATTCAAAATTCCACAGGACCAGACCCTGAGCAATGTGATGTATTTGGACCCAGTGGGTCATAGGAATATATTTGGAGTACAGAACTTCTGAAGTAGCTTCCTAGCCAACTTATTCTGTGTTTCCCTTTAACACATCCCCACCTTGAGACTTTGTCACTGGCCCTCCAGATAATGTGCATTACAACAGCTGATGGACTTGCTGATGGAGAGAGATGATTGATACTGAGGTCAGCATCTGAGCATCCCCCATGCCCAAGCAGGAAGCCTGAAGGAAAGGCCCTGCGTGGGGACCAACTAGCAATGCAGAGCTCATGTATCAAGCAGGCCGATGTCAGTGGCAGACATTAGTCACGTTGCTTCAGTGCCATGTGGTAAAAGAGCCTGTCCAGACAGACAGAAGGGAGCAAAGCAATAGAACAGAGCTAAAAAAGTAAGCTCAGCTCCACACTCATTATCCTGAAGGTATGTGGCAATTTATCAGACCAGATATGAATAATTAAGAATAACTAATCAGATGTCTCCTGGCAGATAAGTATGCACGCTCTCTGGGTCTCATTATGCCTCCCCTACATTATGGTAAGTACACTGCCATTAGCAGCATTACTCCAGACATGGTCTGACTCATCCCAAAGAGTCAGACAAGCAGGTTTTCCATGGGTTTTCATCCACCTATAGGTAATGCACCCACATCCCTGACTGGCATGGATTTAGCAGCATGAACACTTACCCCAGGGCCAACCCTCACTTCTATCTGTGCAGCTCAGTGCACCAGATAATCACCATTGGCCCCATTAAATGCACCTCTGTGAATGGCAGCGCTGGGACCACAGGGACAATGCCATGCCAGTCGAGGTTAATTAGGTGAAAGAGCAACATGCAGAGGGTTATTTTATTGCACCCTCGGTTGTTTGTGTGATTAATAGTGTAAAATGACACCTCATTAGCTGCAGAGAAGAGAGAGGATACGTACGGAAGTCTATTAATGTGAGATAACAAGGAGCTGTAGCATTTCAAAAGACAGCAGTATTTATCACAGTCCATTTGAAGCTGAAACATCTGAAATGCACAATGTTGTTTTATAAAGCTCCAAATGAGTCTTCTTGCAATTGTAAAACATATCAGGATCTTTGTACTGCTTTTAATCTGTCAGTTCACCTTCAAGAATTTAATGAACTTGTCTGGATTACAAAATGTTTTATTCACGACAAAGGCTGATGCTATCATAGAAGATGTAAATCACGAAGTAATAGAAGCTGAAGTTGATAAAACAGCAATTAATCCACATTGAGAGTAACAAAAATTAACAAACTGATGTTCAAATATTTATAGCCGGAAAATTCTGCTGCTTGTTTCACTGATGCCGTTTTGAAGACCGACTTTGAAAGTGCAACACCTGGCTTTGCATTGGGCAGATTGCTCTCCCATACGGCGTGCATTGCAACAGAAGCAGCCCCATTGACAGCAGCGCCTGTTTCCGGAGGGCAAAGTGGGAGCACTCGTTTCTAATCTCCTCCTGCAGTTTGCTGTCCTGAAAATGTATCAATCATGAAATCATAGGATGGGTTGAAAAGGACCACAGTGCTCATCCAGTTCCAACCCCCTGCTGTGTGCAGGGTTGCCAACCAACAGACCAGGCTGCCCAGAGCCACATCCAGGCTGGCCTTGAATGCCTGCAGGGATGGGGCATCCACAGCCTCCTTGGGCAACCTGTTCCAATGCGTCACCACCCTCTGGGTAAAAAACTTCCTCCTAAGATCCAACCTAAACCTCCCCTGTTTCAGTTTCAAACCATTCCCTCTCATCCTATCACTGTCTACCCTCATAAACAGCCTTTCCCCCTCCCATTTATATATTCCTTTCAAATATTGGAAGGCTGCAATGAGATCTCCCCAGAGCCTTCTCTTCTCCAAGTAAAAAATAAATGTAACCTCTTTTTTGTTATAGATGGAGATGTGGGATGGTGGGGCAGAGAAATGACATGCTGAGAGCCACAACTCTGCAGCTGGTGGGTACCATGCACACTTCTCTGCACTTGCCTGGTCTGATGTAAAGACTGGATATATATCTAATATATTCAGAGCAGCTCACTGAGACTGGTGGTGGAGCTTTTCTCCCCTGAGCTCTGTAAACTGTACTGGAAAGAATAAACACAAAAGATAAGCTGAGGAAAGGATGTGTGCTCCTATGGAGTGAGGAGCTGGTGTACATCACATCATTAAAGGCCAGGCAGTGGCAATTAACATAGATACCAAAGAAGTAAATGCAAATAGACTGCAAATATTGGGAAAGCTGAGGAGGAGGCAGTTCGTCTCCATAAGGCAGTACCAAGGGGATCCTTCCTGCAAAAAGCAGTTGTTCCCTTACTGACCATCATATGATAATATTCTTATTCCAAAAGTGTTTGAGACACACAAGCACCAGTCAGGAAATAGCTCCATGGTTACATAAGTGGCTTGTGGAGCTTCTCAGCTGCTTCTCAATCATAGACCAGTAACAACACAGACCACACCACTAATAAGAAGAAGAGAGAGAGGGGCAGCCCTGCTATTAACCCTACCCAATAAATCTGCCCTTCAGTAGATGCAACTTGTCTCAGCTGCTGCATTTCCCCTTCTCTCCCTCTATCTGGATTACAGACCACTCATTGCAAATCAACACTGCACTTAAAAACGAGAGGTGTGCCCCCAGCCTGCTCCACAAACTCAGCAGGAGTCAGACACCTAAATAAAGAGGAGGAAGGTGCATGCAAACCCTTGGAGGTGGCTCCTACAGGTTGATGTGGGGCTCTGAGTAGATCCCACAGCACTCTGCAAGTGGAACAGCAGCAGGGTCCCTGGGGCAGAACAAGGGAAGCCAGTCTGCAGAGCACAACAGTGATGATAATGTGGGGTAATGCAAGTCTCATAGGCACAAATCCACCTCTTCAGGCAGACAGGGAGCTGTGTATGATAGTCACCTGAAACCTGTTTGATGGCATATTATGTTTTCCTTCAGCAAGCCTTTTGGAAGTATCATTCACTTGTAGGATCCAACTGGTGAAAGGGAAAATGAAAGAAGCAGTGAGATTTCAGAACGGAATTCTTCTCTGTGTATTGACAGATGTGTGATAAAACTCCATTTCCTAGGAGGCTTTGCTACTCTCCAGATCCCTCCTGCTTACTCACACAATATACCCAGGTTGGTGTCAGTATAAAAGCTGACTTTTAGCAGTTGGGAGCAGAAGAGGAGCCAGAAGGGGGCAGTAATACCAGTGGGGTCAAAAGAGTGATCCTCACTGGCTGCTCCTGGCATGGCTGCATTGCAGCACAGCTCAGCAGTGTATTGGAGTGCTCTCATAGCTTGCGTCGGTGATGCCAACAGCATCAGCTCAGTGAAGCAGCCTGGGTTGTGTCCTCCCACTCATGGAGGGCAACACGTGGGCACTGGCTGTGGCTATTGCCTGCCTGACCCAGCAACACTCCCACCTGCACCTGGTGCTTCCATTCCTATTTAAATGCTTTTGCTACAAGGTGAAAAACACAGGGTTTGGGGGCAGGGAAAAGCACAACTTAATAATGCACGAACCATTTAGAAATAAGTGGAGAACAAGACTGTCTACTAATAGCACCCTCTGGGGACCAGCACTTAATGCACACACAGCAGCCACAGAGACTGAGCTGAGGCTACATGGAGGCATAACACAGACAGTTATTTTTGGAGCAGTGTTTCAAAATGTTTTGGGTTGTCTTTCAGTGCCTCTCTCAGAAGCATGAGCTGAGCAGCAATATTCAGCCATTCTTTTGCTTGTGAAGCTGCGCCATTTCCCAAGGTCAGCCAGGAGAGAGTGTATAGAAATCTTCATGTTCTCCCCTTAGGGACACTTTACACCAAATAAGAGAAGGAGAATGACAGCACCTTTAAGTGAGGCACTCTCAGTAAGAACACGTTGCATTAGAGAGCATGAACAGAATCAGAAAGCAGCAGATCTGTGCTTGGGGCAAGCCAGCACAGGGGGAGACACAGGTTGCCTTTCAGAGCCATGAGATGTTTTCAGAGCCATATTTGCAAAGCATTTCTAAAAGAAACCACAGCACATTTCTCAGTTGAAACAGAGAAAGTTTGGACCAAAAGCAGTTAGTCTACCTTGGATTTTGTTTTGTTTGTTTGTTTGTTTTCCCAGGCCCTATTGGCATAGATGGTAAAGTACCGTGGCCTAGGGGGTGGAACTGTGTGGTCTTTAAGGCTCCTTCCAACCTGAGCCATTCCATGATTCTATCCAGGTCATCTTATTTTTCTTTCATAGTACTGAATGATTCAGATCCAAAAAGAAAACGGAATGTCAGGAGGTGTGATAAATAAGCAATTAATAGAAATAGCTATTGAAAGTTCATTTGGAAGTATGCATGTTTCCTTCTACATAATTATATACTGTACGTAGAGAATTGAAAATGAATATATATATATGAATATATACCGATATATAATGGTATATAGGAATATATAATGGTATGTATATATCTGAAACCTCAATAATTACTGCTAAATCAAAGGTTTTAGAAGGCTCACTGTATGGTCCCACAGCAATGAGGAACACAGTTGTTATAATAAAGCATATTTAACACAGAGGGTATTCCCACATGGGCCTTGCAAACATGAGTGCTGGCAGCCCAGTGCCAAAACAACACTGTGAAGTCATGGCTGACAATGACAAAAATAAATAACATAGATTGATCATAACATTAATTACACCTCTAAACTAATTCACGGGGTGAACTCAAAGATTGCTGTGCAGACAGACTTCACCTGCACAGCAAGCAGCAGAATGAGGCACCAACAGGCTACAGAAATCCATACTCCTCCTTGCCCTTGAAGGTGCCTGCAGCCTATGGATTGGAAATGCAATTATTCCTGTACATGTGCTCAACCCCCTCTATGAGAGAAGGTAGGAAATAGCTCCTTTCAGTCAAAACACAGTTAACTTCTGGCCCCATGCAGTTAGAAGTCAAAGTAAACACTTCACAGCTGGTTTCACTCGTCTTGGCATCTCACTACCTTTTAAATACTGCTGTGATATCCAGGCGGTGGAATCAAGAATAGGTAAAGTAAAACAACTGTTCTTATGGTTGTGGGCAGCAGATGGACTTCATTGCAAAATTTATACATACAAAAGACGGTGCCATTATTTCAAATTCAGTATTGAAGAGGGTGAGGCTCACTCAGACCAATGTCTTTTGGCTTCCCAATGATGGCTGCCTTCATTCCTTCAGTTACTAAGCCTGCCATGAGTAGATACTGGCAAGCAACTCTGAAACCCAAGATAAAATAATTCTTTTTTCAAGGATGTTAGGGGGAAAAAAAGACACAACCAAATAGGTAAAAATTCCATGTTAAAATTCCAATTCCAATTTATGAAGACTGAGATCCACCTCAACAAGAACCTTGAATTTCATATAGATGATTAAATAAGAGTTCATAGAGAGCGTGTACTGCCCCAGTATTCTTTACATGGAATATTTCTATGAAAATAAGTAGAACTGTTATGGAATTTAAGAACAAATACCATCAGAGCAAGCTTAAGTTTGGAGTTGAACTGAACAACCATATAGTGCGGAACTAATAAACACGAAGGAAGAACAAGACACCGTAGATCTGTTTTCTTTCTGTGCACCGCATGCTTTCAGAAGACGCTGAGTCGGTACCTTGGCATTTAACCTGCATCTTGCTGTTACCTGGTAACAGCAGTGACCTTATTTCACAAGATCCAGGTGTACATGGGAACATCCGCTTCTCACAGACAGATTTAGCTTGTCCTTCAGCCATGTGCAGGTACTCCTAATGTAGAGATTTAATTTACTGTAAGCACTTGCATGGCAGGAGGAACAAGAATTAGGTGGTGCAACAAGACTACTTATGCAGTGCTAAATGAGCCCTATTGATCATGAGTGTCCTTAAAACCCATCTGACTGTTCTTCTCATCTCCTTAAACTTCTCATGCATGCCCAAGGCAGGTGGAGGTGCTGATGGAGCTCCCTTGTTGTACACCAGCTGGGAGCAGGGGTTGGATTGCTCCAACAAGACCAAAAAGTTATTTCCTGCAACAAACGACATGACTCTGATTCCTTTTGCTTTTCATTTGACACAGAACCATTGGTATCAGTGGCATTAGAAGCACTTGGAATGGCCATAAAGGAAAGATGAGAGACTGCTAGTGCCCATTTGCAATAGAAGCTTCGTTCTCTGGCTAAGACATTCTGCATGACACGTAGAAATTAAACACTATGCCATCAGACACTGTTGGTTATTGGTTGAATGTAGATGTTAGCACCACATAAAGAGTGGCACCTTTATGTTCTTGCTCTCCCTTTCAGCTGCTTTCCCACCAGGGAGGTAGGATAGCCTTCCCCAACCCACTCATTCCTATTTTCTGATGGCAGCAATTGCATCCAGTCGGCTTCATGCTCAATTTGGCATAACTTAAATGACTACAAGAGGAACATTTGGAAATACACATTTTCCTACACTGATTTGTTAATAAACCCTGCAGACCTGACTGCTGCAAGAGAAAGGCAGGTGTAAGAGGCAAGTATTTATCATAAAAATTCGACCTTCTGGATCTTCTTTGCTCATTTCCAGTGCCTTTATCTAATTGCTTTATTTCAGGTTATCAATAAACAAAGTATAGATGATTCATAAAGAAAACACAGACTTCTCCATCACTCTTATTGCAGCTTCCAGTATTAGGAGATGAAGGTCAATAAGGCCCATAAAACAGGAGAGACCAAAGGACATGGTGTAAGCGACTCCTATAGAACACATGGCATGCAGCAAAACAAGCCAAAAAGAAGCATGTGAGCTGAAAGTATGCTTTAATCTTCAATGTCACACATACTCTTCCAACAGCTAAAATAAGCAACTATTAGCAAAGCTGCCAGAATTAGCAAAGGGAACAAAGCAAGGAGTGTAGCATGGCTTGCAGGAACTGCTTGTAAGTGGAAATGCAGCTTCTGTGTGTAGAGCAGTAAAGAAACTCATCACCCCCTCATCCAGCCCTAGCAGGGTCTCATTATCCCATGGGACTTGGCTCTGTCACGGAGGTGAAGGCCTCTGCAGGAGGACAACAGTCATCAACCAACCCTCTGGAAGTCAAGGCGAGAGACGGATTTCTCTGATTTAGGGGCCTGTTTATCCTTTTCATCTGACTGTTGGACTATTTTTCCTTTGAATAGAAATACTTTTGATAGGACCTGTGTTTCTTTTTTTACTCATTCAGTGGGTACAGGAAAATTAGGAACTCCCCTGCCAGGTTTCTGAATGGGTGCAGGGGAACACAGACATTAGCATGAGTCCTCACAATCATGTTCTAAAGAAAAATTTGACAAAGATGTTCAAGGCCAGGTTGAATGGGGCTTTGGGAAGCCTGATCTGGTGCCTGATATAGTGACTGGCAACCCTGACCATGGCAGAGGTGTTGGAACTAGATGATCTTTGAGGTCCTTTCCAACCCAAGCCATTCTGTGATTCTATTATTGTATGACCATCCACAGCTCCATCCTGCCACTGGCTTCCCCACCAGGGTGGGTCTGTTTTACAGAACCTCATCACTGAGTGCTCACCTCATTATTTGGCTTCACCTGAAATACTGCTCAAGAAATAATACATAAATATCCTTCTTCTCTAGAGTTGGAAACATTGCTCCCCAAGCCCAGGGAGAGGATACTCAGAGTAAATTACATCCAATTATATTTCACGCATGGAAAGTAATCAAGGCTTCAGATAACCTTTCACTCCCATGTTGGGGTAGTTTGGGACCAAGCTGATTGTCTAGTCCCAGACAAGACTAGTTGGACATTCTGAAGGCCATGCAATGAAAGAGGGCAGTGACTGACAAGCTATTGCCCTTAGGAAAAAAAAAAATGTGGGAGAAACCAATTGAGGTGATAGGAGATGGCATTCCTTGGAACAGCTTGGCCTCTTTCCTTCAACCACACAGTCCATCAAGGCTCATGTTCTTCCAGGTCTCCATTGTCTGCTGTCCAGAGGAACTGGAAAATGGCATGGGCTCCTAGCACCAGTCACCAGACTGCCTCCAAAAGTAGCACTGGTAGTTTAATATATTTATTCCTTGAGATGAACCCCTTCTGCTGCAGAAGGGCTGTGAAAGGCAGCTTCAGAGGCTGGGACGACACAGCCCTGCTCCCAGCACAAATAGTTATTTTCTCTCTGACAGCGGCATTTCTCTCATCTCGTAGGCAGGCACTAGTCAGATCATCCTTACTGGGCTCCCTATAGGCTTCTTCCCACCTGGACTTCTTGGGTGGAGTCCATCCAGCCAGATGAGGAAACTAAAGACAATAAAGGTAATACCAGAAGCAGGGATGGGGAGTGCTTTTGTCAGCTCCACAAAACTGCTTTGGCCATAAGGCAAAGCACTTTTAACCATAGGATTTCTTGGGGGAAAAAAAAAAAAGAAAAAAAAAGTCATTTCCATTTCCATGACAACATGAAGGGAAATGAGGAAATTCTCATTTCAACGGAGAATGGTGGAAAGAAAAATAGGATTGTGTGATAAGAAAACCCCTCTTCAAACACAGATACCTCTCACAGGAAGAGTAGAGAGGGGAAAACTCAGTGATTGCTTCTCCGCTGCCTCACAATCATTCACATCACGAGCCTGAGCACCTCCTTTGCAGAAACATGATTAGACCATATATCCACAAGCATAAAGTGTAGGAATGAATGAGGGTCCTATGGCAAGTGCACAGAAGGATTCATTCCTCCTACAAAAGTGACAAATAAGGATAATTCCACCTCATTTCCAAGATGACTTTTTGGCCTGGCTGCAATAAAACTGTAACAACTGTAATAGTATAGGCACACAAATTATCTTTTGTGGAATTACAAACCTCTGAGGAATTAGGCATTTCAGTGCATATATCAACTTGGGTTTTATTTTAGGGCAGTGCATGCAATACAGAACTGACAACCACTTGCAATGCAGCACATGCAAACCAAATGAGGGCAACCACATTGAAAATGACTCACTGGATAAAGGACCTGAACCCCAGCTCAGCCTTTATCGATGGTAACTTCAATCTTTCTACCCTGGGAAAGATTTGTGATAAGGTTAAAGATACCTCAGACTGTTCTTACCTTCCTTTCACGTAAATTTACAACCCCAAGGACACCTGTTAGGACTAGTGGAGATAAGAAAGGGCAGTCATATTTCCTTATCTGGAATCCTCTGGTTTATAGCACTTCAGTTTATGGTATAGAAGTGGTTATATTCCCAGAGAAAAAGTCCCCATGAACTTCATGAGTAGCTTTCTAAACATTCAGTAGCCTCTTGAGAAGATAGTAGCAGTGATTCTTGCTTTATAAAAAACAGGCCCCTACCTGGCAGGAACACAGAGGTAGATAGAAAAGACCCAAGAGAGCATACAACTTCCCCTAGAGATGGCTTTTCCCAGTAGATAGAAACGCTCAAGTTTGTTTTGATCACCAAAGCTACCAAAACCCAGAGCACCCAGCCAAGCTCCAGTGGAGGCTTCCATGTGAGATGCAGTGTCACTAATCTGTGTCACTTAAAGTTCCCTCCATCTTACAGTGATGGAGTTTGGTCTTCCTCTCCTTGTAAGTTTTGCTGTTAATTATAGCTGTGTTGTGAGTACAGATAGGGCCAGGCTGCAGCTCTTGGTCATGCTGGACAGGACTGTACCTTTGTAAACCATCTTCTTGAACTAAACCAGCACCTCCCTGTTGTAATGGAAGAGGTGGTGAAATTACCCATCCTTAAAACCAATACTGAACTGAACCCATCAAGTGGCAATTGCAACTTGATCTGCAAATGACACCACTATGCAGTAGCTCAGCAAGGCTGCAAAGAGCCTTGATCATGCAGGAGCTCTGCAGCAGAGCTTTCACTGGTCCCCACTGGAAGCTATTGCTGAGATGCTGTTCTATCAGCATAGAATCTCAGGATTTCTCCCAGACCTTGGGGAGAGAAAGAGCTATTCACCCTAAACTGAGAATAAACTGCCTCTGGAGAGAAATGCTTGTGCTACTGTGAGCAACCACAAATAGCTCCATAAACACCAACTGCATGGGGAAGGCTGGGACAAAACACACACTTGGCAGCTCCCAAAATGACACTGCCAGCTGAAATCCCCTGCCAGATGAAAACTGGGACTGATTTCCTCTATGGACAGATCCACCAGGGAACACCACCTTATATTTCTGTTTATACAGGCAGTAATTAGTGTATGCCAGGCTGCTAATTCTATGGCAGACTATATTGTCTGCAGGTCCCTGTTTAACCTCAAGCTTTGCTGATAATAGGTCAGCATCTGCAAAGCCCCCATGGGAACTCTTTCTGACACCCAGGGTAACATCTTTTATCCAAACTAGAGCAAGACTGACGAGACCTAACCATACAAGACTAGATTAAATCCCCAACTCTACCTAAAATTGCTCTTACTCCAGCTGAGATTTCCTTATTTCTTCTATTGCTGCTTGATTTATTGCTGCAAAACACTGAGTTTAGCCTGCTTTACCTCTTCTGGCACCCTGCAAAAAATGTCTAAAATATGTGCTAGTTCTAAGAGAAATTGGAAGTACTTTCCAGATGAAAGGAGCCCTGTGGTAGAGGCAGTGACTAGAGCTCCCTGGGATTGAGGCACTGTGCTGAGGACTGTCCACAGTGATTTATTTATGTAGATCTCAGTGAATGGAAAACATATTTCCCATCAATACGGCATCAGATCACCCTCATCTCACTGGTTCTCTCATTGATATCACCAGTTCTTCATAAGCCTGTAAACAAAGGGCTCTGTAAGCCATGATTTTTACTGATACTGAGCACAATCACTCTGAACTCCACTGCTTTTATTGTCCTGGGGAAGCCACCTCTGCACAAAGTCTTCTGCAAAGAACACAAAGGTGAACCCCAGAGCTGCAAAGCACCACGATATCTGATTTTCATCATCTGTTTGCAGGCAAATGTTTTCTTTGGTTGCTTTAAAGCCCTTGAAGATTCAGATGCCCCCACTCATAGCTTTGCTTTTGCAGCTGGAAACAAAACTTCCATCACTGCAGCAGCCCCACTCCAGGCCCTCTTCATGCAGCTAAACCGCTCCTCTTGCAGCATGCCCGTGTTCTGGGTGAAAAGGGCTGCACCAGGGTGTGCGATGTTGGAGAGGAAGGAGGAAGGCTGAAGATAAAGGGGGAAATCTCTGCTGTTTGATCTGCCGAAAGGAAAACGCCTAAAAAGCTCTTCCTTGAAGCGCATAAGGATGAAAGGGAAAGGAGAACAATTTGCAGGGTTCGTTTGCTTGCTTTTCAAAATAAAACTGCAAAGAATAGCAAATACATACATAAATAAATAAATAAACTGGAGAATGCCTTTTGCTTCATTTTAACTGAGGACAGTGCACAGACAGCAGGGCTCATATTTACCTCTCATTTAGACTCAGAGAATGTGACCTGTGAATACATTTTTGGAAACTATGTTTCTTAGGGAATATGTTTTTTATTAGCAATTACTGCTCAATTTGTGCTGGTTCTTAAAGGACTCCCATGGCTTGTGGTAACAGATGAAGAGGGCTGATTCATGACTCACTGTGAAGATCTCGCATTATAGAAAGCCTGATCAGTCACTTCATAGGCTTGTAAGGCCCTGCAAACACACTGGCGCAGCTCAGACCTGCCTGAAAATGCATGGGGAGGAAAGACAGGGGTGTAAAATCAGGTTTTTCCACAAGCATGACATCAGTGTGGACATCCAGGGTCAACGCTCAAAACACAGAGGAGCTTTCTTGCCTCCCTGCTCCTCTGTCCTCGCCTTCTCCTCTCTATGACTCAATGGGTTCAGGATAAGTTTAACCAGGAATTGCTATTTAATAGCTTGTTCACATTCAGTGGACAACACTGCTTTATTCAGCAGCAGTTCATGTTGTACTTTTACTATCAAGGCCATGCTGGAAGCACAAAAAAGCCCTCAAAGTGCTTTCAGCTCCTGGGTGCACTCAGGGTACTTCAGGCTGTACAGGTTCCTTAAGGTTCTCCTTCCATGATAATAACACAGCCACACTGATGCACAAATAGATGCTCTGCAATGCATATTCTCCATACAAATATGTATTCTGTGTAGGGATATATATGTGAAAAATATTCTAATGGGAAAGATGTATTTTTCCATCTAAAGATAACATTCCGAATGGCAGAGCCATTTTCTTGGTCATGCTAAATGACTTACAGCCAAAATAAATCTTTAAATAAAAAGAATTCCATTTTGTTTCCCATTATACACAGGAGAAAAAGGAAAAAGATGGAGAAAAAAAAACCCAACAAAACACACACACACACACAAAAAAAACAAAACAAAAAACAAAAACAAAAACAAAAACAAGATGATTGAATAGAAGAACTAAAAGGGAACAGTAAAGGAAAGCACTCGAGCCATAGCTACTCCTACATATCCATCATCTGGAAGCCAGATTTTTCAAGCAGTTTCCTTTCCTTCTTTTCCCTTCCTTTCTCTCTCAAGCAGTAACCCATACCTGGAGTTACTTTATCAATAACTCATGTTAATAAGTTACTTTATCAATAACTCAAGCGCATTCCCTTCCTTCACACCTTACCTATAATGTGTTAAACAAACTGTTTCCAAGGGATATTCATTTGCATCAGTTTGTGCAGACACGTAATATACTCTCATCCTTTACTGGATGAAAACATAAATGAAGGAAGCGCTTAGAAAAATACCAACTTGTAGAACACAAATTGCCCTACACGAGGAAAGCAGCAAAATATTAATGAACAGCAAACAAACACAAACCAATAAGGAGGATACAGCTTGTTGTAGAATTTAATCACCAAGATGTGCACCTGCTCGGTGGAAGACCAATTATTTTCTTTTTTTTTCTATAAACTTTTATTGCACTGTAATTAAGGAGCTTTAATAGGTAAGCGCATGTTTTGTTAGATAAATACACGAAAGGCAATCATACTGCTCTCTGAAGGCTGAAAGACTGATGAAATGGGAGGTGCTGAAGGGGAATAATTCTGTGCTACTATTCCAGAGAAGTGATATGAACAACAAAGCTGCACCTGATAACCTGACCCAACTTCTATGTGACCACACAGCACTTTAAGGGATGAGGCTCAGCGGGAGCAGACCTCGGCCAGCTGTGATGGTGGGGATGGACCAACACACAGAGCCCACCACTGCAGTTTGGCTGCCTGTTTATGAAGCAGTTACAATCATTTGTGCTTCTCACAAGAAACAAAGGCAGAGGTCTGGCCAAGCAGGGGGCTGTGTTTTATCAGCTCAATGGTGATTCAGTCAATTCTTGTAAATAGATGGGGAAGCTTATTCATTTGCTCACTGCAAGCACACAGAGAAGGGTGTTCATCGATAGTATTGCCACCAGCAATACAACCTGAGTAAGAGACAACAAGAAGAAACAGAAGCAACAGAATCAAACAAGAGGGAATTTCACTCTAAACTTTGCACTTGCCGTTTAGCCACATGAACAAAGTGCCACTAAGTGGGAATAAGAGCAGATATATTCTATATTGCTCTACAGCCTTCAATGGCAGGAAATCTGTTGGCAGTGCTGTCACTTGGAAACAAAACTCATTGAAGACTTCAGGCAAAAACTTGCATTTCTTCTGTTTCTGTCAAAAAATATGGGTTTTGGTGCCAACCTTGACAGCTCCACTCCATTATAGCTGATGTCCAGCAAAAACAACAAAACTAGAAAATCAAAAGCAGAGCTTTCTAGTTGTATGGAAACAGCTTTTCATCTACCCTGAGCTAAAGAAAGCTGGGTGAGAGAATAAACTATACTCCACAATGGTAAAAGAGGAACTGGGGACTTCTCTGTCACTCGCTTTTCCGAGAAATATACAACTAGTCAATGGTAAGCCCCAGCAAATCAACAAGATTAAGGGTGAGAAAGGGTGTGGAGCAGTTCTGCCTCTCCAGGCATTGCACTCTGGGTCTACACCATGTCATTACACCTGTCCAGCCCAGAAAAAAAAAAAAAGAGGTTCTAATGTATTTGTTAGACAGGAAATTCTTTCTAATTAAGGGGTACTTTCATAGTCCACAGTGCCTCAGACTTTTCACAGAATCATACAACAGCTTAGGTTGGAAGGGACCTTGAAGATCATTTCATTCCAGCCTTCGGCCATGTTGATCCTAAGAGATGGCACATCTGATAGCTCCTTTTAAAAACAAGCCCTAGAGATTAAAACCAAGCTGGAAGCTCACAAGGCTTTCTCATTGCTGAGCTGAGACTGTGATTTTCTCCATGGATGCATTTCTCCACAGATGCACATGTAGCATGACTATTTATCCCCAGGCTCTGTCAAAGGCCAAGTCCACTGACACATTGCATGTGCATTTTCCTTGTGTACTACCCTCTTCATGTTTTCCTGTGTCTTTTTTGGTCCTATCATCTCTTTCTTTAAGCTGGAGAGACCTATTCAGTGACATTCTTGTGCAACTGAGCAAATGATTCTCAGTTCATTTTTCTTTGTGCATCACTTGGTTCACATTGAGGCTCACGTACTGAAATTGTAGACATCTTAATATGTGCATTCTACTAATGATTCATGATGAGGTCACAACATACGTGGTCTCAAAGTATGTCTCCAGAACCACTCAGTCATTAACACAGATTGCAACTCTGGTGTCCACAGAAACATCAGTTATATCATTGTGTGCATCAGTGATCAGTGAGCAAACCTCCCAGGTCAAGAGCCTCTGCCAAGAGGAATTGGTACACTTTATAAGTCCCATGAAAGCCTTTGGTATGGAATTACGTTTCTACCAGCTCTGGACTTTATGCTTGAATGCCAGCTGAGGCTGTGGTCTCAGTTACCCAGAGTCAAGGCAAAAGGAGATGAGGTAGGATAGCCAGTGCTCTCCAGCAGACAAACAAGAGCTCAGACAGATGATGCTGGAAGAAACTCCAGAAGGCTTTAGCTGGATGAATCTTGAGGTGAGCTCAACTCCAGTTTCCTTTGAGTATTTTACGTACAGGGATGGTGAGCTCCTCCTCAGGAAGCTGGGGTAGTGGGTGTGGGGAGCCAGGCACAAACTCTATTTCCTGTGCACAGACAGCATTCTCAGTCAGCCTCACGTGACAGATTAGCACTCAGCAGCACTCTTGCTAATTCAAGACGATGGTCCCAGAAGCTCCTAACTCATTTTCTGATGTTTCTCCACTCTTGTACCCCACAGGCTACATCTTCAGATATGATGAAAGACGCTTTACTTAGTTTAATTTTGCCCCAAGACATGGCAAACCAAGAAAAGAAGCCAAGATGAGCTCTCCTGTTACCAATAAATGACAGAGTTAGACTGTCTTGAAGCACAGGAGTTAGATGAGCTTTTTCCTTACCAGACTAGAGTTTAATTTTCCATAAGAAAGTTGCTGAGAAGTGTCTTGGGGAATATATAGAGAATGAAGGATTTATAAAGTCACATTTTTTCTGCTTCAGTTGCTGGATGTTTCCATACCAACTTATTTGCTCTCCTTTGTGCCCAGCTCTCCAGCTTCACCAGGAGCCGCAGTGCTGAGTTAGCATCCACCGCACGCAGCAGCAGAGATAAGAGTCAGTATAACACAACATTTTTTTCTTTAATGGTTAATTACTCTGTTAACATGGCCAGCATAAAGGGAAGCCCCAGCCAATTCATGCACTGTATAATTAATCATATCAACACCACACACTAACTGTATTATTCCAAATATACTCCAGCATTTCCTGCTCTATCTTCACTGCATATTAGACCATAACCTTCTCTTTGCACACCTTCCTGCCCCATCCAACTCTCCTCATTCACTAGCAGCTATTCACACTGATGCTCAGGTCCTTTCCCAGAGGACGTATGCACACAACTCACCAAGGACCAGGACCTGTACAGCAGTACCTCTTGATCACAGTAGGCCTTGGCCTTGCCTAAAAGCACTGGGAAACCTTCACCCTGCCTCCCTGAAAAATGGCAGCTCACACCAATGCACCCAGCCCCAGTGCCAGTACAGACAGCACACCCTAATCTCTGCTTTGATGTAGCTTATTAAGGTAAAGCCCAGTGGTAGATATAATGCTGGCAGGAATGAACCATGCTCTAAACACCATTCAACTTGTGATTAATTACATTTGCTCTCCTTTGACTCTCTTCCCTTGTCTTTAAATGCCTTCCACTCTCCTCAACCTTAGGAAGAGAGTTCCAGGTGATCTGAATTGCCTGGGTGTGACCTAGTCAAAGTCCAGCCTGAAACTTCAACACACATCTCTGAGAGCCAACAAAGACCACAAGGAGTGGACTTCCCTTGCCTTTTTGCACATAATTTCTGTCTTGCTATCCCTTGTGCTTTGAATATGAATACCAAGAATGAATATACTACAGGAGGCAATCTGTTCTGGTGCTTCACAACTCCAGGGACTAAGCAGTCTCACCCAAGATGGTATAAAAGATTCAGAAACCATCAGATAGCTAATTGAAGAAGCACAGAAAATGCTCAGAGGGTCCAACTTTATTCTGAAAGGTCTCTTTCTACCTATCACTGCAGAGCCTCTGCATGTGGGGACAATCCAAAGCCTGAAGGATATCTGCTAAAAGGCTCTACTGAGCTGCAGTAGACAGTATCTCACTGGCAGTCATTCCAGAGTGCAGACTCACTTTTATGGTAGTGCCATGTTCTGTAGGCTATTTTGATGCCATTAATAATGGCTTTGTTCTTTCCGTTCGCAAGCTGACAGTTCATTTTTCCTCCTACAGGTTCTTGTCATCACACAAGAGAATATTTACAGCTGTCTGCACTCTGTGCCCATGCAGTCTTCCAGAAAATTGGCTCTTTGGATGTGCAGTCTCATTGGAAGGAGAGACAGGAAAGTGTAATTTGCATCAAGGATGAGTGCAACTTCCTTGTGGTTCCCCCAGTTTACTTCCAACTTTCCTGCCCATGAGAAACCAGAGAACTAGCATTATAACAACTCATATGTTTTATCTATAAATGATCACCTCTCTGGAGACTTATAGAAAAACAATTTGGGAGCTCTTTCGATTAGTTTGGTTGGGTTGTGTTTTCAAGCCAGTTTCAGCAAGGCAGACAACCTTCAGCTTGTCAGACACACGTGAATCAGCTTTAGCAGCTTTAAGAGAGCATCCTAATGGGAAAGTAAGTCAAGAAACATCAGTGAAGGATGACAGTCTCCCTTAGCTCCAGAAGTGGGACTTCCCAAGGATCCATAGGGAGACAGATACAGCGTCTTGTTTCAGTTTCCACTGAAATGTGGTGAAGCAGCAAGGGCATGAGGGATGTTTTGTTGACAGTGTTTCATTGACAGCAAAATAGGAAAAACAATCATGCAAAAATCGAGCTTTTCTTTTCTCAGCAGAAGTCAGTTGTGCTTCTTGAGTGTAGGGCCAACAATATGCAACTGAGAACCATGATCTCCCAGTTTTTGGTAGAGCTAACAGTACCACTGATCATGGCTATGAAAGAGTTAATTACATTACAGCTTTTCTGGATTGCTTTTAGAGTTTGGTGCTTTATTTTTTTCAGATTTCTAAAACTAGCAAGGAATTGATTGCTTCATACTAACCAAAGGTCATTTCCCACTTTGACAAAGCACTGGAGGGACATGTAATTGTGTAAATCCCTTTGCTTGGGGATCACATTCATGCTGAAGATGATTCTGTTCCACCTGGCAGAGCCACTGGCATCAGTCCCAAGCTCAGTGCAAGTCAGGGCCTCCTTTAGCTTACTTCAGCTCCATATGATCACCACTGATCCCACTGAACTTGTTCCCTTCACTAAAGACTTGTCTGTCATACTGTGACTTCTTTGCTGTACCCAGAGCTGCTTCACCACTAAGGACATGGAAGTGACTGGCTGCCCCTAGTGACTGCTACCGGACTCATTCTTCCCTTCCCTGTCCTGCAGGTCTGCCACAGGACTCTGCCATGTGCCTGCCCTGCTGTCACACCCTGCTCCTAGCTTGTAATCCCCCCTGCTATTTCTATGACCTATTCTATTCTAATGAGCTATTTCTAATGCAAGGCAGCCTTGGAAAATGCCTGTCCTGAGGGCAGCAGAGACAGGTGGTGGCACATGGTGCTTCTTGCCCACATCTGCTTCCATGGAACAAGAAAACAAAACTGACACTTTGTGCAAATAGAACATTAGTTCTGATGACAAGTTAATCATAAGGCTACAACATCAGTAGTAGGGCTTTTCACATTACATACACTACATAAATTACACGTCATCTTTACAGATTGTAAACCAGATAGATGTCCAGTGAGACATTTACCTGTGTGACTTGCAACCGAGAATTCCCCACCAGTGTACATCAGTGGGAGAGCATAGTACCAATTCAGCACGAAAGAAATATCTTCTTTGAAGTGTATTCATAAGATCAAAAAAATAAATAAAAAATGATTTCCTGAGCCAAGAGTTGAAAATTGGAAAATCTGCTTAGAAAGTCTACTTTCTCCAATGGGAAGCAAGTGGCCCCTTCCCTCCCCCCCTTTAATTAAGCCAAAATCCCAGTTTGTTGTGTCACTCCACATGTAAAATGGTAGATTTTGCATTAGATCCTTACACTTAAGTTCACAATGATTAATGGTAAACTACACTCAAGTTTTTATTTCAAGCTGATTATAAGTAGGTTGCTTTTAAAGTAATGCCTCCTATTTATTGCCATGGAAACTACAACCAATATAAAGAGCACAATAACACTGTTAGATCGAGCAAATTCTCAGCTATAGACTACTATTTTTCAACATAGTCACCTCCATTAGCTGTGCATTTTTGCCAGCAATGGACAAGGGCCTGCATGCAGTGCTTGTAAACATCTATACGAGCAGAGGTGACCCAGTCAGTGTGACCACAGCTGAAACACACCACCTTACAGTGCTCACAACCACTATTTGGTCTCTATGAGCAATAAGAAATCAGCAATGAATGTCACTGGGTGCCATTTGTTCTGCATGGAGGGATACAATCCCATTCTTTTGCTCCATAAACACTACCATGTAAGACACCATTCTGTCAGACTGCATCTCTGCTGTCATCTGCCATGCAGTAACAAAATGGAATGGTATATCACAGAACACCAACTCCCTGGGCAGCCTGTTCCAGTGCTACGTCACCCTCACAGTAAAGAAGTTCTTCCGCATATTCGTGCAGAACTTCCTATGCTGAAGTTTCATCCCATTACTCCTAGTCCTGTCCCTACACATTACTGAAAAGAGACCAGCCACGCCACTATGGCACCCACACCTCAGGTATTTATAAACCTGGATCAAATCCCCTCTCAGCCTTCTTTTCTCAAGGCTAAACAGACCCAGTTCGCTAAATCTCTCCTCATAGGGGAAATGCTCCAGGCCCTTCACCATCTTTGTGGCCCTCAGCCGGACTCTTTCCAAGAGATCCCTGTCTTTTTTGTACTGGGGAGCCCAGAACTGGACACAGGATTCCAGAGGAGGCCTCACCGGGGCAGAGTAGAGGAGGAGAATCACCTCCCTCGACCTGCTGGCCATGCACTTTTTAATACACCCCAGGATGCCATTGGCCTTTTTGGCTACAAGGGCACACTGCTGGCTCATGGTCAATCTGTCGTCCACCAGGACGCCCAGGTCCCACTCAGCAGAGCTCCTGTCCAGCAGCTCTTCCCCCAGCCTGTACTGGTGCATGCAATTATTTCTCCCTAGGTGCAAGACTCTACACTTGCTTTTGTTAAACCTCATCTGGTTTCTTACTGCCCAGCTCTCCACCCTGTCCAGGTCACTCTGAATGGCAGCACAGCCTTCAGGCATGTCAGCCAGTCCTCCCAACTTTGTGTCATCACAAACTTGCTGAGGGTGGTCACTATCCCCTCATCAAGGTCGCTGATGAAGATGTTGAACAAGACCGGACCCAGCACAGACCCCTGGGGGACGCCGCTAGTTACAGGCCTCCAGCCAGATTCCGCACCACCAACGACAACCCTCTGCACTCGGCCAGTCAGCCAATTCTCGACCCACTTCACCATCCACTCATCTATCCCATACTTCCTCAGCTTTGTTATAAGGATGTCAAGGGGGACAGCATCAAAAGCCTTACAGAAATCAAGGTAGACTACATCTACCGCTCTCCCCCTGTCCACCCAGCTAGTGACATCTTCATAAAAGGCCTACAGGTTGGTCGAGCACGACCTCCCCTTGGTGAACCCATGCTGAGTACTCCTGATAACCTCCTTTTCTCCCAGTTGTCTGGAGATGGCATCCAGCACAAGCTGTTCCATCACCTTCCCTGGGACAGAGGTGAGGCTGACTGGCCTATAATTACCCGGGTCTTCCTTCTTGCCATTTTGAAGACAGGAGTGACACTGGCCGTCCTCCAGTCTTCAGGCACCTCCCCAGTTCTCCAAGACCTCTGATAGATTACAGAGAGCGGCTTAGCAACGACCTCCAGCAGCTCCCTCAGCACCTGTGGATGCACCCCATCAGGTCCCAAGGATTTATGGACCTTAATGTTTCCTAGGCACTCACAGACCACCTCTTCCCTGACTAAAAGGAAATCTCCCATTCCCCACACTCTCTCATTAACCTCCAGGGCCTGGGATTCCGGAGGGAGAGCCCTTTCACTAAAGACAGAAGCAAAAAAGGCGTTCACTATTTCCACCTTCTCAGCACCCCTCCTCTCCCTGGAAGCACTCAAGGCCAGGCTGGATGCGTTGTGAGCAACCTGGTCTACAGCGAGGTGTCCCTGTCTATAGCAGGTTGGAACGAGGTGATCTTAAGGGTCCCTTCCAACACAAACCATTCTAAGATTCTAGGACAGAAAAACAGGCCAGCTCTCCCACATTGTTTCAGTGTCATTTACTTATAAAACAAGCTCTGGGACAACCCGAGAAGGTATTTGTTCCACGTGCAGCATCACCTGTGATAGAAACCAAGGAAGCCTACAGCAGGCCTCAGGACTCAGCAAGCCTTTTTGGCTCAAAGCAGGGCCAGCTGGAGCAGCTTACCACGAGTGCACCCAGAAGGGCCTCCATGCAGCTGCAGGCTTGCCGCATGTCATTGCATGTCATTGTGATGCAACAGTGGGTGAGCGTGACGTAAAGCTGCAGGCTGGAACTCCGGCTGGGGTGGCCTCAGTTCGCTGCTGCTGGAGCGAGAGGTGGTAGCGGAAGGTTGCAGCTCTCAGAGAGTTCCTACCAGGAGCCATGGAGTGCTGTTGCAGTGCTGGATTCCGAAATCCAAATGAATTTCTGAGCAGAGCGGGGAAGAGCGGAAAGGTGAGCGCTGCTACATCAAGAGAGGGCTGAGTGCAGTAGCCTGGGGTATGCAGGGCTGCTCTGGGGCTGTAGATGCTCTCCAGAGACTGAGGGACACTTCTCCTCATGCTGGTGCTGGAGAAGGCTTGCAGGGAATCGCACCTCTCTGCACATCCCAGCATCGGTTACAGAAGTGGGGAGGGAGCTGCCAAAGGGAGCGGAGGTGGGCTGGAGAGGGGAATGGAGTGTCTGAGTGTCCAAGCATGTCTTTGTCTTTCTAGCTCCGACCCGGAGGACAGGAAGTTGGAGCAGGAGGTAGCTGGCTGCTGGACCTTCCACTCGGGGTTAAAATCCCTGTGCAGCCCGGCACCAAGCTCCTTTTCGCCAGGAGAAAGCTGGGGGAAAAGGTGAGAGGAGTAAGGAAGCGTCAAAAAGGGCTCTTGTTTCCTGGGGTTGCCGCCATGCCAAGGAGGCCTTGTGTTGGGATGCCAATCCCATGTGTTGGGATGCTGGGGCCAGGCACCCATCAGGCACAGAAATGTGGAGACCGGGTCGTTCCTGGAGGAGGGTGCAACCCTCTGCTCTCCCTCTTGGAGGACTTAGGAAAACCCAGACATGACTGTTTGGGAAAGAGGCAAGAGGCCAGCCTGTGGGTGTGAGCAGCTTGGAAGTGTCTCTGTCTCTTTGCTGCTCTCTCCTTCCCCATTCACACTCTACAACACATCTCTTCCAGCTCCACCAGCCTTCTCCTCAGTTTGACCTGAGAGATCCGTACAGTCGCAATCTGTGCACAGAGTACAACAGCCTGCATGACCCGCATCTGCGGGAGTTCCACAACCGCAAAAACAACCTGCGGAACCTGAAGAAACGGGGCTTGGTCACCGAGGATGGCGACGTAAGTTTGGCTGTTGGGCTGACCAACACGGGTCTCCTCAGGAGGGCTTTCCAGTCTGCCAGGCAGGGGCCTGACACTACAGCCATCTGTCATTGTCTCTTCTGTAGGTTGTCTGCACTCTGAAGGAGTTCAACGAGTACAGGCAGTACCTGACCAGGCTGAAGCTGGAGAAAAAGCAAGCAAAGAGGCGAGAAGAGGTAGGCAAAGCCCAGTATTGGTAGGCACGTGTCAGCAGCATGGCACTGAGGGCACGGGCTTTACTTGATGGATCTGAGGGAGATGGGGAAAGCAGAAAAGGTGAGGGGCGGGCTGGTGGTCTAGGCATTGAGGCATGGAAAGGACAGCTCAGCTCAGAGCTGAGCTAGCACAGCGTGCTGGTGTGAAGGCAGCCTGGAAAGTTGCTTGCTTACAAACAGAGCACTGTGGCAGCCGTTCTCTTCTGCCCTCATTGCAAGGCTGAAGCAGTGTGCTTGCCCTCTTCTGCGTAAAGCAGCAGTACTTAGGGTGGGAAGCACTCTCTAAGACAAGACCAAGCATAAACCCTCTGTTCCCTTCCAGGATGAGCTTCTTCGGGAGATTTCCAATTTGAAGAATTCGATCCACAGACTACAGATGGCCAGGGACAAGTTCCAGCCCGGTCCCGTGGATTACATTGCGGGTTCGAAAATCAGACCCACAATGCTTCATAAACCAGCTGGCCCCTCTCCTTCATGCTATAATCTTCTGTCTGGACAATGCAGAAGGAATGTGGCTTTGATGGAGCGTGGCCTTCAGGGAGACTCATGGAGCACAGGGCGTGCAATGAAGCTGCCTGAGAAGTCACCCAAACCTGAGTTGGGCAGGGAAGGCTCCAAACTCCCCAGAAGCATCCGTAGAGCTTCAGCCTCAACAAAAGACTCCGGAGTCCCCAGAAGCATCCGGACTGCTTCTGCCCCAACAACAAACTCCAGACTCCCCAGAATCATCCAGACTACTTCTGCGTCAACAACAAACTCCAAACTCCCCAGAAGCATTCCTACTGCTTCTGACCCAACAGCAAACTCCAGAGTCCCCAGAATCACCCAGACTACTTCTGCGTCAACAACAAACTCCAAACTCCCCAGAAGCATTCCTACTGCTTCTGACCCAACAGCAAACTCCAGAGTCCCCAGAATCATCCAGACTACTTCTGCGTCAACAACAAACTCCAAACTCCCCAGAAGCATTCGTACTGCTTCTGACCCAAAAACAAACTCCAGAGTCCCTAGAAGCATCCAGGCCCCAGTGAAGGGAAAAGGAAAAAAAGGGGAAAACAAGTAGAGAGATTGGCCAAAAACCAAAACAGTGGCAACAAATTAGTTTTAATTGGCTTAATTAATTTTAATTTGTTTAATTCGTTTTAATTTGTTTAATTAATTGACCAAAGATGATACCAGAATGCAAGATAACACACTACAGTACAATATATCATAATTAGTATCAGAATTAGAATTAAAACCAATAAAAAAAATTAAAAAAATAACATTACAAAGTGTGTCCGAAAACTGAAGTCCTTATTCTAAAGCCGAGGTGAGACAACCCAGGGAGTTCTCGTGCTGCTGGGATCAAAAAGGAAAGGGGAGATCAAGTGATATACGGATGGCTTTTATCTTTTGCACTGAACATAAAGGGTGACAGAGCAGCAAGCAATCCTCTGGGGGATGTAGTTGTTCTCTGCTGGGGGTACATGCAGTGTTACAGGCTTGGGACAGAATGGCTGGATGACTGTGAAGAGGAAAGGGACCTGGGGCTGTTGGTCGATGCTCGGCTCAACATGAGCCCACATTGTGCCCAGGTGGCCAAGAAGGCCAAGGGCATCCTGGCCTGTATAAGAAACAGTGTGGCCAGCAGGAGCAGAGAGGTGATCATCCCTCTGTACTCAGCTCTGGTGAGGCCGCATCTCAAGTACTGTGTTCAGTTTTGGGCTCCTCACTACAAGAAGGACATGGAGGATGAGGTCCTCACAGGGGACTTCAACCACCCTGATATCTGTGGGAGGGACAACACAGCATTGCACCAGAAATCAAAGAGGTTTCTGGAATGTGCTGATGATAATTTCCTCTTCCATGTAGTATGGGAACCTCAAAGATCGGGTTAGGAAAGCTAAAACCCAGGCAGAACTAAATCTAGCTGGGGACAGAAAGGGGAACAGGTATATCAGTGATTAAAAAGAAGGTAAGCGAGGATGTGGGCCCTCTCTGGAAGGCAACTAGAGGCCTGCTCATGAGGAATACAGAGAGAGCTGAGGTGCTCAATGACTTCTTTGCTTCAGGCCTCACTGGCAAGTGCTCTAGGCCCAGAGCCCAAACTGCAGAAAGCAACAGTAAAACTTGGAGAAGGTGGATCTGTAAGTGCTGTAAGTGAAGATGAGGTTCTAGACCATCGAAAGAATCTGAAGCTGCACAAGTCCAAGGGATCCATCCGCAGGTTCTGAGGGAACTGGTGGATGAACTTGCCAAGCTGCTGTGCATCGTATTTGAAAGGTCATGGCAGTCTGGTGAAGTTCCCACTGATCAGAAAAGGGGAAACATAACCCCCCTATTCCGGATCGGGAAAAAAGAAGATCCAGGGAACTACAGGCCAGTCAGTCTCACCTCTGTGCTTGGTAAGATCGCGGGGTAGATCCAACTGAAGGCCCTACTGCACCACACGGAAAAATAAAGACAAGGTGGCTGGTGGTAATCAAAATGGTTTCACCATGGGCAAGTCAGACGTGACAAACTTGGTGGCCCATGTCGACTTCATGAAGTTCAACAAGGACAAGTGCCCTGAGTTGGGGAAATCTCAAGCACAGATAAAGGTTGGGTGGTGAATGGCTTGAGAGCAGCACCGAGGAGAAGGATTTGGGGGTCTCAGATGATTCAGCACGAGGTGGCAGTGTACGCTTGTGGCCTGGAAGGCCAAATATATCCCAGGTTTCATCAAGAGAAGCGTGACCAGCGGGTCGAGGAGGTGATTCTGCCCCTCCGCGCTGCTCTTGTAAGACCCCACATGGAGTACTGCGTCCAGTTCTGGGGACCCCAACACAAGGACACTGAGCTGTTGGAGCAGGTCCAGATGAGGGAAATGGAGATGATCAGAGGGCTGGAGCACCTCCTCTAGAAGGACAGGCTGAGAGAGCTGGGGCTCTTCAGCCTGGAGAAGAGAAGGCTCCAGGGGGACCTTATAGCAACCTCCCAGTATCTGAAGGGAGTGCATAGGAAAGCTTGGGAGGGACTTTTTATAAATGCATGTAGTGACAGGATGAAGGGAAATGGTTTTAAACTGGAAGAGGGTAGATTTAGAATACATACCAGGAAGAACTTTACTGTGAGGTGTTATGGTTTTGCAATTTGGTTGGTGTTGGTATTCCACATCAGAACACCATGCCTAATAATGGGAGTAAAGGGGACAAGTTTTTTTTTCTGTGAACTGCCTTAATGAGCATGCGGGGTGGGGCACCGGAAGGGAAGTGAGGAAGGGGACGGGGTTGCTGGACCGGCTCCCTGCGAGGAGACAACGTGGTCAGACCTTCCTGCCTTCCACAGCTCCATCGGTGAGATTTGGGACTTGGTATTCTCTTTGTTGAAACTCTCTTGTTGTTGTTTAGTGTTATTAGGTTATTAAACTGCCATTCGTTCTCAGATCACCTTTTTCCTCCCTCATTTTTTTGTTAGACCTAATCGCAATCTCCCTTCCCTTCCCCTCTCCCGAAACGCACGTGGCCGGGCCGGGCCACGCCGCACTTTGCCGTACCGTGCCGTGAGAGAAAAGGGGGGGGGCTTTTGTTCCTGCTGCCCTGGGTTTGTGCACACTGTCCCGGAGTGAGCTCTAGAGAGAACTCCGTGACAGAGGGTGGTGAAACACTGGAACAGTCTTCCCAGTGAGGCTGTGGTTGCCTCACAGAATCACAGAATTGCAGGGGTTGGAAGGGACCTCTAGAGATCATCGAGTCCAACCCTCCTGGAAAGCAGGCTCCCTACACCACGTCGCACAGCTCGGCGTCCAGTCGGCTCTTGAATATCTCCACAGAAGGAGACTCCACCACCTCCCTGGGCAGCCTGTTCCAGTGCTACGTCACCCTCACCGTAAAGAAGTTCTTCCGCATCTTCATGCAGAACTTCCTATGCTGAAGTTTCATCCCATTACCCCTAGTCCTGTCCCTACACATTACTGAAAAGAGACCAGCCACGCCACTATGGCACCCACACCTCAGGTATTTATAAACCTGGATCAAATCCCCTCTCAGCCTTCTTTTCTCAAGGCTAAACAGACCCAGTTCGCTAAATCTCTCCTCATAGGGGAAATGCTCCAGGCCCTTCACCATCTTTGTGGCCCTCCGCTGGACTCTTTCCAAGAGATCCCTGTCTTTTTTGTACTGGGGAGCCCAGAACTGGACACAGGATTCCAGAGGAGGCCTCACCGGGGCAGAGTAGAGGAGGAGAATCACCTCCCTCGACCTGCTGGCCATGCTCTTTTTAATACACCCCAGGATGCCATTGGCCTTTTTGGCTACAAGGGCACACTGCTGGCTCATGGTCAATCTGTCGTCCACCAGGACGCCCAGGTCCCACTCAGCAGAGCTCCTCTCCAGCAGCTCTTCCCCCAGCCTGTACTGGTGCATGCAATTATTTCTCCCTAGGTGCAAGACTCTACACTTGCTTTTGTTAAACCTCATCTGGTTTCTTACTGCTCAGCTCTCCAGCCTGTCCAGGTCCCTCTGAATGGCAGCACAGCCTTCAGGCGTGTCAGCCAATCCTCCCAACTTCGTGGCATCAGCAAACTTGCTGAGGGTGGTCACTATCCCCTCATCAAGGTCACTGATGAAGATGTTGAACAAGACCGGACCCAGCACAGACCCCTGGGGGACGCCGCTAGTTACAGGCCTCCAGCCAGATTCCTCACCACCAACGACAACCCTCTGCACTCGGCCAGTCAGCCAATTCTCGACCCACTTCACCTTCCGCTCATCTATCCCATACTTCCTCAGCTTTGTTATAACAACGTCATGGGGGACAGTATCAAAAGCCTTACAGAAATCAAGGTAGACTACATCTACCGCTCTCCCCCCGTCCACACAGCTAGTGACATCTTCATAAAAGGCCACTGGGTTGGTCGAGAACAACCTCCCCTTGGTGAACCCATGCTGAGTACTCCTGATAACCTCCTTTTCTCCCAGTTGTCTGGAGATGGCATCCAGCACAAGCTGTTCCATCACCTTCCCTGGGACAGAGGTGAGGCTGACTGGCCTATAATTACCCGGGTCTTCCTTCTTGCCATTTTGAAGACAGGAGTGACACTGGCCGTCCTCCAGTCTTCAGGCACCTCCCCAGTTCTCCAAGACCTCTGATAGATTACAGAGAGCGGCTTAGCAACGACCTCCAGCAGCTCCCTCAGCACCTATGGATGCACCCCATCAGGTCCCAAGGATTTATGGACCTTAATGTTTCCTAGGCACTCACAGACCACCTCTTCCCTGACTAAAGGGAAATCTCCCATTCCCCACACTCTCTCATTAACCTCCAGGGCCTGGGATTGCGGAGGGAGAGCCCTTTCACTAAAGACAGAAGCAAAAAAGGCGTTCACTATTTCCACCTTCTCAGCACCCCTCCTCTCCCTGGAAGCACTCAAGGCCAGGCTGGATGCGTTGTGAGCAACCTGGTCTACAGCGAGGTGTCCCTGTCTATAGCAGGTTGGAACGAGGTGATCTTAAGGGTCCCTTCCAACACAAACCATTCTAAGATTCTAGGACAGAAAAACAGGCCAGCTCTCCCACATTGTTTCAGTGTCATTTACTTATAAAACAAGCTCTGGGACAACCCGAGAAGGTATTTGTTCCACGTGCAGCATCACCTGTGATAGAAACCAAGGAAGCCTACAGCAGGCCTCAGGACTCAGCAAGCCTTTTTGGCTCAAAGCAGGGCCAGCTGGAGCAGCTTACCACGAGTGCACCCAGAAGGGCCTCCATGCAGCTGCAGGCTTGCCGCATGTCATTGCATGTCATTGTGATGCAACAGTGGGTGAGCGTGACATAAAGCTGCAGGCTGGAACTCCGGCTGGGGTGGCCTCAGTTCGCTGCTGCTGGAGCGAGAGGTGGTAGCGGAAGGTTGCAGCTCTCAGAGAGTTCCTACCAGGAGCCATGGAGTGCTGTTGCAGTGCTGGATTCCGAAATCCAGATGAATTTCTGAGCAGAGCGGGGAAGAGCGGAAAGGTGAGCGCTGCTACATCAAGAGAGGGCTGAGTGCAGTAGCCTGGGGTATGCAGGGCTGCTCTGGGGCTGTAGATGCTCTCCAGAGGCTGAGGGACACTTCTCCTCATGCTGGTGCTGGAGAAGGCTTGCAGGGAATCGCACCTCTCTGCACATCCCAGCATCGGTTACAGAAGTGGGGAGGGAGCTGCCAAAGGGAGCGGAGGTGGGCTGGAGAGGGGAATGGAGTGTCTGAGTGTCCAAGCGTGTCTTTGTCTTTCTAGCTCCGACCCGGAGGACAGGAAGTTGGAGCAGGAGGTAGCTGGCTGTTGGACCTTCCACTCGGGGTTAAAATCCCTGTGCAGCCCGGCACCAAGCTCCTTTTCGCCAGGAGAAAGCTGGGGGAAAAGGTGAGAGGAGTAAGGAAGCGTCAAAAAGGGCTCTTGTTTCCTGGGGTTGCCGCCATGCCAAGGAGGCCTTGTGTTGGGATGCCAATCCCATGTGTTGGGATGCTGGGGCCAGGCACCCATCAGGCACAGAAATGTGGAGACCGGGTCGTTCCTGGAGGAGGGTGCAACCCTCTGCTCTCCCTCTTGGAGGACTTAGGAAAACCCAGACATGACTGTTTGGGAAAGAGGCAAGAGGCCAGCCTGTGGGTGTGAGCAGCTTGGAAGTGTCTCTGTCTCTTTGCTGCTCTCTCCTTCCCCATTCACACTCTACAACACATCTCTTCCAGCTCCACCAGCCTTCTCCTCAGTTTGACCTGAGAGATCCGTACAGTCGCAATCTGTGCACAGAGTACAACAGCCTGCATGACCCGCATCTGCGGGAGTTCCACAACTGCAAAAACAACCTGCAGAACCTGAAGAAACGGGGCTTGGTCACCGAGGATGGCGACGTAAGTTTGGCTGTTGGGCTGACCAACACGGGTCTCCTCAGGAGGGCTTTCCAGTCTGCCAGGCAGGGGCCTGACACTACAGCCATCTGTCATTGTCTCTTCTGTAGGTTGTCTGCACTCTGAAGGAGTTCAACGAGTACAGGCAGTACCTGACCAGGCTGAAGCTGGAGAAAAAGCAAGCAAAGAGGCGAGAAGAGGTAGGCAAAGCCCAGTATTGGTAGGCACGTGTCAGCAGCATGGCACTGAGGGCACGGGCTTTACTTGATGGATCTGAGGGAGATGGGGAAAGCAGAAAAGGTGAGGGGCGGGCTGGTGGTCTAGGCATTGAGGCATGGAAAGGACAGCTCAGCTCAGAGCTGAGCTAGCACAGCGTGCTGGTGTGAAGGCAGCCTGGAAAGTTGCTTGCTTACAAACAGAGCACTGTGGCAGCCGTTCTCTTCTGCCCTCATTGCAAGGCTGAAGCAGTGTGCTTGCCCTCTTCTGCGTAAAGCAGCAGTACTTAGGGTGGGAAGCACTCTCTAAGACAAGACCAAGCATAAACCCTCTGTTCCCTTCCAGGATGAGCTTCTTCGGGAGATTTCCAATTTGAAGAATTCGATCCACAGACTACAGATGGCCAGGGACAAGTTCCAGCCCGGTCCCGTGGATTACATTGCGGGTTCGAAAATCAGACCCACAATGCTTCATAAACCAGCTGGCCCCTCTCCTTCATGCTATAATCTTCTGTCTGGACAATGCAGAAGGAATGTGGCTTTGATGGAGCGTGGCCTTCAGGGAGACTCATGGAGCACAGGGCGTGCAATGAAGCTGCCTGAGAAGTCACCCAAACCTGCGTTGGGCAGGGAAGGCTCCAAACTCCCCAGAAGCATCCGTAGAGCTTCAGCCTCAACAAAAGACTCCGGAGTCCCCAGAAGCATCCGGACTGCTTCTGCCCCAACAACAAACTCCAGACTCCCCAGAATCATCCAGACTACTTCTGCGTCAACAACAAACTCCAAACTCCCCAGAAGCATTCCTACTGCTTCTGACCCAACAGCAAACTCCAGAGTCCCCAGAATCATCCAGACTACTTCTGCGTCAACAACAAACTCCAAACTCCCCAGAAGCATTCCTACTGCTTCTGACCCAACAGCAAACTCCAGAGTCCCCAGAATCACCCAGACTACTTCTGCGTCAACAACAAACTCCAAACTCCCCAGAAGCATTCGTACTGCTTCTGACCCAAAAACAAACTCCAGAGTCCCTAGAAGCATCCAGGCCCCAGTGAAGGGAAAAGGAAAAAAAGGGGAAAACAAGTAGAGAGATTGGCCAAAAACCAAAACAGTGGCAACAAATTAGTTTTAATTGGCTTAATTAATTTTAATTTGTTTAATTCGTTTTAATTTGTTTAATTAATTGACCAAAGATGATACCAGAATGCAAGATAACACACTACAGTACAATATATCATAATTAGTATCAGAATTAGAATTAAAACCAATAAAAAAAATTAAAAAAATAACATTACAAAGTGTGTCCGAAAACTGAAGTCCTTATTCTAAAGCCGAGGTGAGACAACCCAGGGAGTTCTCGTGCTGCTGGGATCAAAAAGGAAAGGGGAGATCAAGTGATATACGGATGGCTTTTATCTTTTGCACTGAACATAAAGGGTGACAGAGCAGCAAGCAATCCTCTGGGGGATGTAGTTGTTCTCTGCTGGGGGTACATGCAGTGTTACAGGCTTGGGACAGAATGGCTGGATGACTGTGAAGAGGAAAGGGACCTGGGGCTGTTGGTCGATGCTCGGCTCAACATGAGCCCACAGCGTGCCCAGGTGGCCAAGAAGGCCAAGGGCATCCTGGCCTGTATAAGAAACAGTGTGGCCAGCAGGAGCAGAGAGGTGATCATCCCTCTGTACTCAGCTCTGGTGAGGCCGCATCTCAAGTACTGTGTTCAGTTTTGGGCTCCTCACTACAAGAAGGACATGGAGGATGAGGTCCTCACAGGGGACTTCAACCACCCTGATATCTGTGGGAGGGACAACACAGCATTGCACCAGAAATCAAAGAGGTTTCTGGAATGTGCTGATGATAACTTCCTCTTCCAAGTAGTATGGGAACCTCAAAGATCAGGTTAGGAAAGCTAAAACCCAGGCAGAACTAAATCTAGCTGGGGACAGAAAGGGGAACAGGTATATCAGTGATTAAAAAGAAGGTAAGCGAGGATGTGGGCCCTCTCTGGAAGGCCACTAGAGGCCTGGTCATGAGGAATACAGAGAGAGCTGAGGTGCTCAATGACTTCTTTGCTTCAGGCCTCACTGGCAAGTGCTCTAGGCCCAGAGCCCAAACTGCAGAAAGCAACAGTAAAACTTGGAGAAGGTGGATCTGTAAGTGCTGTAAGTGAAGATGAGGTTCTAGACCATCGAAAGAATCTGAAGCTGCACAAGTCCAAGGGATCCATCCGCAGGTTCTGAGGGAACTGGTGGATGAACTTGCCAAGCTGCTGTGCATCGTATTTGAAAGGTCATGGCAGTCTGGTGAAGTTCCCACTGATCAGAAAAGGGGAAACATAACCCCCCTATTCCGGATCGGGAAAAAAGAAGATCCAGGGAACTACAGGCCAGTCAGTCTCACCTCTGTGCTTGGTAAGATCGCGGGGTAGATCCAACTGAAGGCCCTACTGCACCACACGGAAAAATAAAGACAAGGTGGCTGGTGGTAATCAAAATGGTTTCACCATGGGCAAGTCAGACGTGACAAACTTGGTGGCCCATGTCAACTTCATGAAGTTCAACAAGGACAAGTGCCCTGAGTTGGGGAAATCTCAAGCACAGATAAAGGTTGGGTGGAGAATGGCTTGAGAGCAGCACCGAGGAGAAGGATTTGGGGGTCTCAGATGATTCAGCACGAGGTGGCAGTGTACGCTTGTGGCCTGGAAGGCCAAATATATCCCAGGTTTCATCAAGAGAAGCGTGACCAGCGGGTCGAGGAGGTGATTCTGCCCCTCCGCGCTGCTCTTGTAAGACCCCACATGGAGTACTGCGTCCAGTTCTGGGGACCCCAACACAAGGACACTGAGCTGTTGGAGCAGGTCCAGATGAGGGAAATGGAGATGATCAGAGGGCTGGAGCACCTCCTCTAGAAGGACAGGCTGAGAGAGCTGGAGCTCTTCAGCCTGGAGAAGAGAAGGCTCCAGGGGGACCTTATAGCAACCTCCCAGTATCTGAAGGGAGTGCATAGGAAAGCTTGGGAGGGACTTTTTATAAATGCATGTAGTGACAGGATGAAGGGAAATGGTTTTAAACTGGAAGAGGGTAGATTTAGAATACATACCAGGAAGAACTTTACTGTGAGGTGTTATGGTTTTGCAATTTGGTTGGTGTTGGTATTCCACATCAGAACACCATGCCTAATAATGGGAGTAAAGGGGACAAGTTTTTTTTTCTGTGAACTGCCTTAATGAGCATGCGGGGTGGGGCACCGGAAGGGAAGTGAGGAAGGGGACGGGGTTGCTGGACCGGCTCCCTGCGAGGAGACAACGTGGTCAGACCTTCCTGCCTTCCACAGCTCCATCGGTGAGATTTGGGACTTGGTATTCTCTTTGTTGAAACTCTCTTGTTGTTGTTTAGTGTTATTAGGTTATTAAACTGCCATTCGTTCTCAGATCACCTTTTTCCTCCCTCATTTTTTTGTTAGACCTAATCGCAATCTCCCTTCCCTTCCCCTCTCCCGAAACGCACGTGGCCGGGCCGGGCCACGCCGCACTTTGCCGTACCGTGCCGTGAGAGAAAAGGGGGGGGGCTTTTGTTCCTGCTGCCCTGGGTTTGTGCACACTGTCCCGGAGTGAGCTCTAGAGAGAACTCCGTGACAGAGGGTGGTGAAACACTGGAACAGTCTTCCCAGTGAGGCTGTGGATGCCTCACAGAATCACAGAATTGCAGGGGTTGGAAGGGACCTCTAGAGATCATCGAGTCCAACCCTCCTGGAAAGCAGGCTCCCTACACCACGTCGCACAGCTCGGCGTCCAGTCGGCTCTTGAATATCTCCACAGAAGGAGACTCCACCACCTCCCTGGGCAGCCTGTTCCAGTGCTACGTCACCCTCACCGTAAAGAAGTTCTTCCGCATCTTCATGCAGAACTTCCTATGCTGAAGTTTCATCCCATTACCCCTAGTCCTGTCCCTACACATTACTGAAAAGAGACCAGCCACGCCACTATGGCACCCACACCTCAGGTATTTATAAACCTGGATCAAATCCCCTCTCAGCCTTCTTTTCTCAAGGCTAAACAGACCCAGTTCGCTAAATCTCTCCTCATAGGGGAAATGCTCCAGGCCCTTCACCATCTTTGTGGCCCTCCGCTGGACTCTTTCCAAGAGATCCCTGTCTTTTTTGTACTGGGGAGCCCAGAACTGGACACAGGATTCCAGAGGAGGCCTCACCGGGGCAGAGTAGAGGAGGAGAATCACCTCCCTCGACCTGCTGGCCATGCTCTTTTTAATACACCCCAGGATGCCATTGGCCTTTTTGGCTACAAGGGCACACTGCTGGCTCATGGTCAATCTGTCGTCCACCAGGATGCCCAGGTCCCACTCAGCAGAGCTCCTCTCCAGCAGCTCTTCCCCCAGCCTGTACTGGTGCATGCAATTATTTCTCCCTAGGTGCAAGACTCTACACTTGCTTTTGTTAAACCTCATCTGGTTTCTTACTGCTCAGCTCTCCAGCCTGTCCAGGTCTCTCTGAATGGCAGCACAGCCTTCAGGCGTGTCAGCCAATCCTCCCAACTTCGTGGCATCAGCAAACTTGCTGAGGGTGGTCACTATCCCCTCATCAAGGTCACTGATGAAGATGTTGAACAAGACCGGACCCAGCACAGACCCCTGGGGGACGCCGCTAGTTACAGGCCTCCAGCCAGATTCCGCACCACCAACGACAACCCTCTGCACTCGGCCAGTCAGCCAATTCTCGACCCACTTCACCTTCCGCTCATCTATCCCATACTTCCTCAGCTTTGTTATAACAACGTCATGGGGGACAGTATCAAAAGCCTTACAGAAATCATGGTAGACTACATCTACCGCTCTCCCCCCGTCCACCCAGCTAGTGACATCTTCATAAAAGGCCACCGGGTTGGTCGAGAACAACCTCCCCTTGGTGAACCCATGCTGAGTACTCCTGATAACCCCCTTTTCTCCCAGTTGTCTGGAGATGGCATCCAGCACAAGCTGTTCCATCACCTTCCCTGGGACAGAGGTGAGGCTGACTGGCCTATAATTACCCGGGTCTTCCTTCTTGCCATTTTGAAGACAGGAGTGACACTGGCCGTCCTCCAGTCTTCAGGCACCTCCCCAGTTCTCCAAGACCTCTGATAGATTACAGAGAGCGGCTTAGCAACGACCTCCAGCAGCTCCCTCAGCACCTATGGATGCACCCCATCAGGTCCCAAGGATTTATGGACCTTAATGTTTCCTAGGCACTCACAGACCACCTCTTCCCTGACTAAAGGGAAATCTCCCATTCCCCACACTCTCTCATTAACCTCCAGGGCCTGGGATTGCGGAGGGAGAGCCCTTTCACTAAAGACAGAAGCAAAAAAGGCGTTCACTATTTCCACCTTCTCAGCACCCCTCCTCTCCCTGGAAGCACTCAAGGCCAGGCTGGATGCGTTGTGAGCAACCTGGTCTACAGCAAGGTGTCCCTGTCTATAGCAGGTTGGAACGAGGTGATCTTAAGGGTCCCTTCCAACACAAACCATTCTAAGATTCTAGGACAGAAAAACAGGCCAGCTCTCCCACATTGTTTCAGTGTCATTTACTTATAAAACAAGCTCTGGGACAACCCGAGAAGGTATTTGTTCCACGTGCAGCATCACCTGTGATAGAAACCAAGGAAGCCTACAGCAGGCCTCAGGACTCAGCAAGCCTTTTTGGCTCAAAGCAGGGCCAGCTGGAGCAGCTTACCACGAGTGCACCCAGCAGGGCCTCCATGCAGCTGCAGGCTTGCCGCATGTCATTGCATGTCATTGTGATGCAACAGTGGGTGAGCGTGACGTAAAGCTGCAGGCTGGAACTCCGGCTGGGGTGGCCTCAGTTCGCTGCTGCTGGAGCGAGAGGTGGTAGCGGAGGGTTGCAGCTCTCAGAGAGTTCCTACCAGGAGCCATGGAGTGCTGTTGCAGTGCTGGATTCCGAAATCCAGATGAATTTCTGAGCAGAGCGGGGAAGAGCGGAAAGGTGAGCGCTGCTACATCAAGAGAGGGCTGAGTGCAGTAGCCTGGGGTATGCAGGGCTGCTCTGGGGCTGTAGATGCTCTCCAGAGGCTGAGGGACACTTCTCCTCATGCTGGTGCTGGAGAAGGCTTGCAGGGAATCGCACCTCTCTGCACATCCCAGCATCGGTTACAGAAGTGGGGAGGGAGCTGCCAAAGGGAGCGGAGGTGGGCTGGAGAGGGGAATGGAGTGTCTGAGTGTCCAAGCGTGTCTTTGTCTTTCTAGCTCCGACCCGGAGGACAGGAAGTTGGAGCAGGAGGTAGCTGGCTGTTGGACCTTCCACTCGGGGTTAAAATCCCTGTGCAGCCCGGCACCAAGCTCCTTTTCGCCAGGAGAAAGCTGGGGGAAAAGGTGAGAGGAGTAAGGAAGCGTCAAAAAGGGCTCTTGTTTCCTGGGGTTGCCGCCATGCCAAGGAGGCCTTGTGTTGGGATGCCAATCCCATGTGTTGGGATGCTGGGGCCAGGCACCCATCAGGCACAGAAATGTGGAGACCGGGTCGTTCCTGGAGGAGGGTGCAACCCTCTGCTCTCCCTCTTGGAGGACTTAGGAAAACCCAGACATGACTGTTTGGGAAAGAGGCAAGAGGCCAGCCTGTGGGTGTGAGCAGCTTGGAAGTGTCTCTGTCTCTTTGCTGCTCTCTCCTTCCCCATTCACACTCTACAACACATCTCTTCCAGCTCCACCAGCCTTCTCCTCAGTTTGACCTGAGAGATCCGTACAGTCGCAATCTGTGCACAGAGTACAACAGCCTGCATGACCCGCATCTGCGGGAGTTCCACAACCGCAAAAACAACCTGTGGAACCTGAAGAAACGGGGCTTGGTCACCGAGGATGGCGACGTAAGTTTGGCTGTTGGGCTGACCAACACGGGTCTCCTCAGGAGGGCTTTCCAGTCTGCCAGGCAGGGGCCTGACACTACAGCCATCTGTCATTGTCTCTTCTGTAGGTTGTCTGCACTCTGAAGGAGTTCAACGAGTACAGGCAGTACCTGACCAGGCTGAAGCTGGAGAAAAAGCAAGCAAAGAGGCGAGAAGAGGTAGGCAAAGCCCAGTATTGGTAGGCACGTGTCAGCAGCATGGCACTGAGGGCACGGGCTTTACTTGATGGATCTGAGGGAGATGGGGAAAGCAGAAAAGGTGAGGGGCGGGCTGGTGGTCTAGGCATTGAGGCATGGAAAGGACAGCTCAGCTCAGAGCTGAGCTAGCACAGCGTGCTGGTGTGAAGGCAGCCTGGAAAGTTGCTTGCTTACAAACAGAGCACTGTGGCAGCCGTTCTCTTCTGCCCTCATTGCAAGGCTGAAGCAGTGTGCTTGCCCTCTTCTGCGTAAAGCAGCAGTACTTAGGGTGGGAAGCACTCTCTAAGACAAGACCAAGCATAAACCCTCTGTTCCCTTCCAGGATGAGCTTCTTCGGGAGATTTCCAATTTGAAGAATTCGATCCACAGACTACAGATGGCCAGGGACAAGTTCCAGCCCGGTCCCGTGGATTACATTGCGGGTTCGAAAATCAGACCCACAATGCTTCATAAACCAGCTGGCCCCTCTCCTTCATGCTATAATCTTCTGTCTGGACAATGCAGAAGGAATGTGGCTTTGATGGAGCGTGGCCTTCAGGGAGACTCATGGAGCACAGGGCGTGCAATGAAGCTGCCTGAGAAGTCACCCAAACCTGCGTTGGGCAGGGAAGGCTCCAAACTCCCCAGAAGCATCCGTAGAGCTTCAGCCTCAACAAAAGACTCCGGAGTCCCCAGAAGCATCCGGACTGCTTCTGCCCCAACAACAAACTCCAGACTCCCCAGAATCATCCAGACTACTTCTGCGTCAACAACAAACTCCAAACTCCCCAGAAGCATTCCTACTGCTTCTGACCCAACAGCAAACTCCAGAGTCCCCAGAATCATCCAGACGACTTCTGCGTCAACAACAAACTCCAAACTCCCCAGAAGCATTCGTACTGCTTCTGACCCAAAAACAAACTCCAGAGTCCCTAGAAGCATCCAGGCCCCAGTGAAGGGAAAAGGAAAAAAAGGGGAAAACAAGTAGAGAGATTGGCCAAAAACCAAAACAGTGGCAACAAATTAGTTTTAATTGGCTTAATTAATTTTAATTTGTTTAATTCGTTTTAATTTGTTTAATTAATTGACCAAAGATGATACCAGAATGCAAGATAACACACTACAGTACAATATATCATAATTAGTATCAGAATTAGAATTAAAACCAATAAAAAAAATTAAAAAAATAACATTACAAAGTGTGTCCGAAAACTGAAGTCCTTATTCTAAAGCCGAGGTGAGACAACCCAGGGAGTTCTCGTGCTGCTGGGATCAAAAAGGAAAGGGGAGATCAAGTGATATACGGATGGCTTTTATCTTTTGCACTGAACATAAAGGGTGACAGAGCAGCAAGCAATCCTCTGGGGGATGTAGTTGTTCTCTGCTGGGGGTACATGCAGTGTTACAGGCTTGGGACAGAATGGCTGGATGACTGTGAAGAGGAAAGGGACCTGGGGCTGTTGGTCGATGCTCGGCTCAACATGAGCCCACAGTGTGCCCAGGTGGCCAAGAAGGCCAAGGGCATCCTGGCCTGTATAAGAAACAGTGTGGCCAGCAGGAGCAGAGAGGTGATCATCCCTCTGTACTCAGCTCTGGTGAGGCCGCATCTCAAGTACTGTGTTCAGTTTTGGGCTCCTCACTACAAGGACATGGAGGATGAGGTCCTCACAGGGGACTTCAACCACCCTGATATCTGTGGGAGGGACAACACAGCATTGCACCAGAAATCAAAGAGGTTTCTGGAATGTGCTGATGATAACTTCCTCTTCCAAGTAGTATGGGAACCTCAAAGATCAGGTTAGGAAAGCTAAAACCCAGGCAGAACTAAATCTAGCTGGGGACAGAAAGGGGAACAGGTATATCAGTGATTAAAAAGAAGGTAAGCGAGGATGTGGGCCCTCTCTGGAAGGCCACTAGAGGCCTGCTCATGAGGAATACAGAGAGAGCTGAGGTGCTCAATGACTTCTTTGCTTCAGGCCTCACTGGCAAGTGCTCTAGGCCCAGAGCCCAAACTGCAGAAAGCAACAGTAAAACTTGGAGAAGGTGGATCTGTAAGTGCTGTAAGTGAAGATGAGGTTCTAGACCATCGAAAGAATCTGAAGCTGCACAAGTCCAAGGGATCCATCCGCAGCTTCTGAGGGAACTGGTGGATGAACTTGCCAAGCTGCTGTGCATCGTATTTGAAAGGTCATGGCAGTCTGGTGAAGTTCCCACTGATCAGAAAAGGGGAAACATAACCCCCCTATTCCGGATCGGGAAAAAAGAAGATCCAGGGAACTACAGGCCAGTCAGTCTCACCTCTGTGCTTGGTAAGATCGCGGGGTAGATCCAACTGAAGGCCCTACTGCACCACACGGAAAAATAAAGACAAGGTGATTGGTGGTAATCAAAATGGTTTCACCATGGGCAAGTCAGACGTGACAAACTTGGTGGCCCATGTCAACTTCATGAAGTTCAACAAGGACAAGTGCCCTGAGTTGGGGAAATCTCAAGCACAGATAAAGGTTGGGTGGAGAATGGCTTGAGAGCAGCACCGAGGAGAAGGATTTGGGGGTCTCAGATGATTCAGCACGAGGTGGCAGTGTACGCTTGTGGCCTGGAAGGCCAAATACATCCCAGGTTTCATCAAGAGAAGCGTGACCAGCGGGTCGAGGAGGTGATTCTGCCCCTCCGCGCTGCTCTTGTAAGACCCCACATGGAGTACTGCGTCCAGTTCTGGGGACCCCAACACAAGGACACTGAGCTGTTGGAGCAGGTCCAGATGAGGGAAATGGAGATGATCAGAGGGCTGGAGCACCTCCTCTAGAAGGACAGGCTGAGAGAGCTGGAGCTCTTCAGCCTGGAGAAGAGAAGGCTCCAGGGGGACCTTATAGCAACCTCCCAGTATCTGAAGGGAGTGCATAGGAAAGCTTGGGAGGGACTTTTTATAAATGCATGTAGTGACAGGATGAAGGGAAATGGTTTTAAACTGGAAGAGGGTAGATTTAGAATATATACCAGGAAGAACTTTACTGTGAGGTATTATGGTTTTGCAATTTGGTTGGTGTTGGTATTCCACATCAGAACACCATGCCTAATAATGGGAGTAAAGGGGACAAGTTTTTTTTTCTGTGAACTGCCTTAATGAGCATGCGGGGTGGGGCACCGGAAGGGAAGTGAGGAAGGGGACGGGGTTGCTGGACCGGCTCCCTGCGAGGAGACAACGTGGTCAGACCTTCCTGCCTTCCACAGCTCCATCGGTGAGATTTGGGACTTGGTATTCTCTTTGTTGAAACTCTCTTGTTGTTGTTTAGTGTTATTAGGTTATTAAACTGCCATTCGTTCTCAGATCACCTTTTTCCTCCCTCATTTTTTTGTTAGACCTAATCGCAATCTCCCTTCCCTTCCCCTCTCCCGAAACGCACGTGGCCGGGCCGGGCCACGCCGCACTTTGCCGTACCGTGCCGTGAGAGAAAAGGGGGGGGGCTTTTGTTCCTGCTGCCCTGGGTTTGTGCACACTGTCCCGGAGTGAGCTCTAGAGAGAACTCCGTGACAGAGGGTGGTGAAACACTGGAACAGTCTTCCCAGTGAGGCTGTGGTTGCCTCACAGAATCACAGAATTGCAGGGGTTGGAAGGGACCTCTAGAGATCATCGAGTCCAACCCTCCTGGAAAGCAGGCTCCCTACACCACGTCGCACAGCTCGGCGTCCAGTCGGCTCTTGAATATCTCCACAGAAGGAGACTCCACCACCTCCCTGGGCAGCCTGTTCCAGTGCTACGTCACCCTCACCGTAAAGAAGTTCTTCCGCATCTTCATGCAGAACTTCCTATGCTGAAGTTTCATCCCATTACCCCTAGTCCTGTCCCTACACATTACTGAAAAGAGACCAGCCACGCCACTATGGCACCCACACCTCAGGTATTTATAAACCTGGATCAAATCCCCTCTCAGCCTTCTTTTCTCAAGGCTAAACAGACCCAGTTCGCTAAATCTCTCCTCATAGGGGAAATGCTCCAGGCCCTTCACCATCTTTGTGGCCCTCCGCTGGACTCTTTCCAAGAGATCCCTGTCTTTTTTGTACTGGGGAGCCCAGAACTGGACACAGGATTCCAGAGGAGGCCTCACCGGGGCAGAGTAGAGGAGGAGAATCACCTCCCTCGACCTGCTGGCCATGCTCTTTTTAATACACCCCAGGATGCCATTGGCCTTTTTGGCTACAAGGGCACACTGCTGGCTCATGGTCAATCTGTCGTCCACCAGGATGCCCAGGTCCCACTCAGCAGAGCTCCTCTCCAGCAGCTCTTCCCCCAGCCTGTACTGGTGCATGCAATTATTTCTCCCTAGGTGCAAGACTCTACACTTGCTTTTGTTAAACCTCATCTGGTTTCTTACTGCTCAGCTCTCCAGCCTGTCCAGGTCTCTCTGAATGGCAGCACAGCCTTCAGGCGTGTCAGCCAATCCTCCCAACTTCGTGGCATCAGCAAACTTGCTGAGGGTGGTCACTATCCCCTCATCAAGGTCACTGATGAAGATGTTGAACAAGACCGGACCCAGCACAGACCCCTGGGGGACGCCGCTAGTTACAGGCCTCCAGCCAGATTCCGCACCACCAACGACAACCCTCTGCACTCGGCCAGTCAGCCAATTCTCGACCCACTTCACCTTCCGCTCATCTATCCCATACTTCCTCAGCTTTGTTATAACAACGTCATGGGGGACAGTATCAAAAGCCTTACAGAAATCATGGTAGACTACATCTACCGCTCTCCCCCCGTCCACCCAGCTAGTGACATCTTCATAAAAGGCCACCGGGTTGGTCGAGAACAACCTCCCCTTGGTGAACCCATGCTGAGTACTCCTGATAACCCCCTTTTCTCCCAGTTGTCTGGAGATGGCATCCAGCACAAGCTGTTCCATCACCTTCCCTGGGACAGAGGTGAGGCTGACTGGCCTATAATTACCCGGGTCTTCCTTCTTGCCATTTTGAAGACAGGAGTGACACTGGCCGTCCTCCAGTCTTCAGGCACCTCCCCAGTTCTCCAAGACCTCTGATAGATTACAGAGAGCGGCTTAGCAACGACCTCCAGCAGCTCCCTCAGCACCTATGGATGCACCCCATCAGGTCCCAAGGATTTATGGACCTTAATGTTTCCTAGGCACTCACAGACCACCTCTTCCCTGACTAAAGGGAAATCTCCCATTCCCCACACTCTCTCATTAACCTCCAGGGCCTGGGATTCCGGAGGGAGAGCCCTTTCACTAAAGACAGAAGCAAAAAAGGCGTTCACTATTTCCACCTTCTCAGCACCCCTCCTCTCCCTGGAAGCACTCAAGGCCAGGCTGGATGCGTTGTGAGCAACCTGGTCTACAGCAAGGTGTCCCTGTCTATAGCAGGTTGGAACGAGGTGATCTTAAGGGTCCCTTCCAACACAAACCATTCTAAGATTCTAGGACAGAAAAACAGGCCAGCTCTCCCACATTGTTTCAGTGTCATTTACTTATAAAACAAGCTCTGGGACAACCCGAGAAGGTATTTGTTCCACGTGCAGCATCACCTGTGATAGAAACCAAGGAAGCCTACAGCAGGCCTCAGGACTCAGCAAGCCTTTTTGGCTCAAAGCAGGGCCAGCTGGAGCAGCTTACCACGAGTGCACCCAGCAGGGCCTCCATGCAGCTGCAGGCTTGCCGCATGTCATTGCATGTCATTGTGATGCAACAGTGGGTGAGCGTGACGTAAAGCTGCAGGCTGGAACTCCGGCTGGGGTGGCCTCAGTTCGCTGCTGCTGGAGCGAGAGGTGGTAGCGGAAGGTTGCAGCTCTCAGAGAGTTCCTACCAGGAGCCATGGAGTGCTGTTGCAGTGCTGGATTCCGAAATCCAGATGAATTTCTGAGCAGAGCGGGGAAGAGCGGAAAGGTGAGCGCTGCTACATCAAGAGAGGGCTGAGTGCAGTAGCCTGGGGTATGCAGGGCTGCTCTGGGGCTGTAGATGCTCTCCAGAGGCTGAGGGACACTTCTCCTCATGCTGGTGCTGGAGAAGGCTTGCAGGGAATCGCACCTCTCTGCACATCCCAGCATCGGTTACAGAAGTGGGGAGGGAGCTGCCAAAGGGAGCGGAGGTGGGCTGGAGAGGGGAATGGAGTGTCTGAGTGTCCAAGCGTGTCTTTGTCTTTCTAGCTCCGACCCGGAGGACAGGAAGTTGGAGCAGGAGGTAGCTGGCTGTTGGACCTTCCACTCGGGGTTAAAATCCCTGTGCAGCCCGGCACCAAGCTCCTTTTCGCCAGGAGAAAGCTGGGGGAAAAGGTGAGAGGAGTAAGGAAGCGTCAAAAAGGGCTCTTGTTTCCTGGGGTTGCCGCCATGCCAAGGAGGCCTTGTGTTGGGATGCCAATCCCATGTGTTGGGATGCTGGGGCCAGGCACCCATCAGGCACAGAAATGTGGAGACCGGGTCGTTCCTGGAGGAGGGTGCAACCCTCTGCTCTCCCTCTTGGAGGACTTAGGAAAACCCAGACATGACTGTTTGGGAAAGAGGCAAGAGGCCAGCCTGTGGGTGTGAGCAGCTTGGAAGTGTCTCTGTCTCTTTGCTGCTCTCTCCTTCCCCATTCACACTCTACAACACATCTCTTCCAGCTCCACCAGCCTTCTCCTCAGTTTGACCTGAGAGATCCGTACAGTCACAATCTGTGCACAGAGTACAACAGCCTGCATGACCCGCATCTGCGGGAGTTCCACAACCGCAAAAACAACCTGTGGAACCTGAAGAAACGGGGCTTGGTCACCGAGGATGGCGACGTAAGTTTGGCTGTTGGGCTGACCAACACGGGTCTCCTCAGGAGGGCTTTCCAGTCTGCCAGGCAGGGGCCTGACACTACAGCCATCTGTCATTGTCTCTTCTGTAGGTTGTCTGCACTCTGAAGGAGTTCAACGAGTACAGGCAGTACCTGACCAGGCTGAAGCTGGAGAAAAAGCAAGCAAAGAGGCGAGAAGAGGTAGGCAAAGCCCAGTATTGGTAGGCACGTGTCAGCAGCATGGCACTGAGGGCACGGGCTTTACTTGATGGATCTGAGGGAGATGGGGAAAGCAGAAAAGGTGAGGGGCGGGCTGGTGGTCTAGGCATTGAGGCATGGAAAGGACAGCTCAGCTCAGAGCTGAGCTAGCACAGCGTGCTGGTGTGAAGGCAGCCTGGAAAGTTGCTTGCTTACAAACAGAGCACTGTGGCAGCCGTTCTCTTCTGCCCTCATTGCAAGGCTGAAGCAGTGTGCTTGCCCTCTTCTGCGTAAAGCAGCAGTACTTAGGGTGGGAAGCACTCTCTAAGACAAGACCAAGCATAAACCCTCTGTTCCCTTCCAGGATGAGCTTCTTCGGGAGATTTCCAATTTGAAGAATTCGATCCACAGACTACAGATGGCCAGGGACAAGTTCCAGCCCGGTCCCGTGGATTACATTGCGGGTTCGAAAATCAGACCCACAATGCTTCATAAACCAGCTGGCCCCTCTCCTTCATGCTATAATCTTCTGTCTGGACAATGCAGAAGGAATGTGGCTTTGATGGAGCGTGGCCTTCAGGGAGACTCATGGAGCACAGGGCGTGCAATGAAGCTGCCTGAGAAGTCACCCAAACCTGCGTTGGGCAGGGAAGGCTCCAAACTCCCCAGAAGCATCCGTAGAGCTTCAGCCTCAACAAAAGACTCCGGAGTCCCCAGAAGCATCCGGACTGCTTCTGCCCCAACAACAAACTCCAGACTCCCCAGAATCATCCAGACTACTTCTGCGTCAACAACAAACTCCAAACTCCCCAGAAGCATTCCTACTGCTTCTGACCCAACAGCAAACTCCAGACTCCCCAGAATCATCCAGACGACTTCTGCGTCAACAACAAACTCCAAACTCCCCAGAAGCATTCGTACTGCTTCTGACCCAAAAACAAACTCCAGAGTCCCTAGAAGCATCCAGGCCCCAGTGAAGGGAAAAGGAAAAAAAGGGGAAAACAAGTAGAGAGATTGGCCAAAAACCAAAACAGTGGCAACAAATTAGTTTTAATTGGCTTAATTAATTTTAATTTGTTTAATTCGTTTTAATTTGTTTAATTAATTGACCAAAGATGATACCAGAATGCAAGATAACACACTACAGTACAATATATCATAATTAGTATCAGAATTAGAATTAAAACCAATAAAAAAAATTAAAAAAATAACATTACAAAGTGTGTCCGAAAACTGAAGTCCTTATTCTAAAGCCGAGGTGAGACAACCCAGGGAGTTCTCGTGCTGCTGGGATCAAAAAGGAAAGGGGAGATCAAGTGATATACGGATGGCTTTTATCTTTTGCACTGAACATAAAGGGTGACAGAGCAGCAAGCAATCCTCTGGGGGATGTAGTTGTTCTCTGCTGGGGGTACATGCAGTGTTACAGGCTTGGGACAGAATGGCTGGATGACTGTGAAGAGGAAAGGGACCTGGGGCTGTTGGTCGATGCTCGGCTCAACATGAGCCCACAGTGTGCCCAGGTGGCCAAGAAGGCCAAGGGCATCCTGGCCTGTATAAGAAACAGTGTGGCCAGCAGGAGCAGAGAGGTGATCATCCCTCTGTACTCAGCTCTGGTGAGGCCGCATCTCAAGTACTGTGTTCAGTTTTGGGCTCCTCACTACAAGGACATGGAGGATGAGGTCCTCACAGGGGACTTCAACCACCCTGATATCTGTGGGAGGGACAACACAGCATTGCACCAGAAATCAAAGAGGTTTCTGGAATGTGCTGATGATAACTTCCTCTTCCAAGTAGTATGGGAACCTCAAAGATCAGGTTAGGAAAGCTAAAACCCAGGCAGAACTAAATCTAGCTGGGGACAGAAAGGGGAACAGGTATATCAGTGATTAAAAAGAAGGTAAGCGAGGATGTGGGCCCTCTCTGGAAGGCCACTAGAGGCCTGGTCATGAGGAACACAGAGAGAGCTGAGGTGCTCAATGACTTCTTTGCTTCAGGCCTCACTGGCAAGTGCTCTAGGCCCAGAGCCCAAACTGCAGAAAGCAACAGTAAAACTTGGAGAAGGTGGATCTGTAAGTGCTGTAAGTGAAGATGAGGTTCTAGACCATCGAAAGAATCTGAAGCTGCACAAGTCCAAGGGATCCATCCGCAGGTTCTGAGGGAACTGGTGGATGAACTTGCCAAGCTGCTGTGCATCGTATTTGAAAGGTCATGGCAGTCTGGTGAAGTTCCCACTGATCAGAAAAGGGGAAACATAACCCCCCTATTCCGGATCGGGAAAAAAGAAGATCCAGGGAACTACAGGCCAGTCAGTCTCACCTCTGTGCTTGGTAAGATCGCGGGGTAGATCCAACTGAAGGCCCTACTGCACCACACGGAAAAATAAAGACAAGGTGGCTGGTGGTAATCAAAATGGTTTCACCATGGGCAAGTCAGACGTGACAAACTTGGTGGCCCATGTCAACTTCATGAAGTTCAACAAGGACAAGTGCCCTGAGTTGGGGAAATCTCAAGCACAGATAAAGGTTGGGTGGTGAATGGCTTGAGAGCAGCACCGAGGAGAAGGATTTGGGGGTCTCAGATGATTCAGCACGAGGTGGCAGTGTACGCTTGTGGCCTGGAAGGCCAAATATATCCCAGGTTTCATCAAGAGAAGCGTGACCAGCGGGTCGAGGAGGTGATTCTGCCCCTCCGCGCTGCTCTTGTAAGACCCCACATGGAGTACTGCGTCCAGTTCTGGGGACCCCAACACAAGGACACTGTGCTGTTGGAGCAGGTCCAGATGAGGGAAATGGAGATGATCAGAGGGCTGGAGCACCTCCTCTAGAAGGACAGGCTGAGAGAGCTGGGGCTCTTCAGCCTGGAGAAGAGAAGGCTCCAGGGGGACCTTATAGCAACCTCCCAGTATCTGAAGGGAGTGCATAGGAAAGCTTGGGAGGGACTTTTTATAAATGCATGTAGTGACAGGATGAAGGGAAATGGTTTTAAACTGGAAGAGGGTAGATTTAGAATACATACCAGGAAGAACTTTACTGTGAGGTGTTATGGTTTTGCAATTTGGTTGGTGTTGGTATTCCACATCAGAACACCATGCCTAATAATGGGAGTAAAGGGGACAAGTTTTTTTTTCTGTGAACTGCCTTAATGAGCATGCGGGGTGGGGCACCGGAAGGGAAGTGAGGAAGGGGACGGGGTTGCTGGACCGGCTCCCTGCGAGGAGACAACGTGGTCAGACCTTCCTGCCTTCCACAGCTCCATCGGTGAGATTTGGGACTTGGTATTCTCTTTGTTGAAACTCTCTTGTTGTTGTTTAGTGTTATTAGGTTATTAAACTGCCATTCGTTCTCAGATCACCTTTTTCCTCCCTCATTTTTTTGTTAGACCTAATCGCAATCTCCCTTCCCTTCCCCTCTCCCGAAACGCACGTGGCCGGGCCGGGCCACGCCGCACTTTGCCGTACCGTGCCGTGAGAGAAAAGGGGGGGGGCTTTTGTTCCTGCTGCCCTGGGTTTGTGCACACTGTCCCGGAGTGAGCTCTAGAGAGAACTCCGTGACAGAGGGTGGTGAAACACTGGAACAGTCTTCCCAGTGAGGCTGTGGTTGCCTCACAGAATCACAGAATTGCAGGGGTTGGAAGGGACCTCTAGAGATCATCGAGTCCAACCCTCCTGGAAAGCAGGCTCCCTACACCACGTCGCACAGCTCGGCGTCCAGTCGGCTCTTGAATATCTCCACAGAAGGAGACTCCACCACCTCCCTGGGCAGCCTGTTCCAGTGCTACGTCACCCTCACCGTAAAGAAGTTCTTCCGCATCTTCATGCAGAACTTCCTATGCTGAAGTTTCATCCCATTACCCCTAGTCCTGTCCCTACACATTACTGAAAAGAGACCAGCCACGCCACTATGGCACCCACACCTCAGGTATTTATAAACCTGGATCAAATCCCCTCTCAGCCTTCTTTTCTCAAGGCTAAACAGACCCAGTTCGCTAAATCTCTCCTCATAGGGGAAATGCTCCAGGCCCTTCACCATCTTTGTGGCCCTCCGCTGGACTCTTTCCAAGAGATCCCTGTCTTTTTTGTACTGGGGAGCCCAGAACTGGACACAGGATTCCAGAGGAGGCCTCACCGGGGCAGAGTAGAGGAGGAGAATCACCTCCCTCGACCTGCTGGCCATGCTCTTTTTAATACACCCCAGGATGCCATTGGCCTTTTTGGCTACAAGGGCACACTGCTGGCTCATGGTCAATCTGTCGTCCACCAGGACGCCCAGGTCCCACTCAGCAGAGCTCCTCTCCAGCAGCTCTTCCCCCAGCCTGTACTGGTGCATGCAATTATTTCTCCCTAGGTGCAAGACTCTACACTTGCTTTTGTTAAACCTCATCTGGTTTCTTACTGCTCAGCTCTCCAGCCTGTCCAGGTCTCTCTGAATGGCAGCACAGCCTTCAGGCATGTCAGCCAATCCTCCCAACTTCGTGGCATCAGCAAACTTGCTGAGGGTGGTCACTATCCCCTCATCAAGGTCACTGATGAAGATGTTGAACAAGACCGGACCCAGCACAGACCCCTGGGGGACGCCGCTAGTTACAGGCCTCCAGCCAGATTCCGCACCACCAACGTCAACCCTCTGCACTCGGCCAGTCAGCCAATTCTCGACCCACTTCACCTTCCGCTCATCTATCCCATACTTCCTCAGCTTTGTTATAACAACGTCATGGGGGACAGTATCAAAAGCCTTACAGAAATCAAGGTAGACTACATCTACCGCTCTCCCCCCGTCCACCCAGCTAGTGACATCTTCATAAAAGGCCACCGGGTTGGTCGAGAACAACTTGGTGAACCCTTGGTGAACCCATGCTGAGTACTCCTGATAACCTCCTTTTCTCCCAGTTGTCTGGAGATGGCATCCAGCACAAGCTGTTCCATCACCTTCCCTGGGACAGAGGTGAGGCTGACTGGCCTATAATTACCCGGGTCTTCCTTCTTGCCATTTTGAAGACAGGAGTGACACTGGCCGTCCTCCAGTCTTCAGGCACCTCCCCAGTTCTCCAAGACCTCTGATAGATTACAGAGAGCGGCTTAGCAACGACCTCCAGCAGCTCCCTCAGCACCTATGGATGCACCCCATCAGGTCCCAAGGATTTATGGACCTTAATGTTTCCTAGGCACTCACAGACCACCTCTTCCCTGACTAAAGGGAAATCTCCCATTCCCCACACTCTCTCATTAACCTCCAGGGCCTGGGATTCCGGAGGGAGAGCCCTTTCACTAAAGACAGAAGCAAAAAAGGCGTTCACTATTTCCACCTTCTCAGCACCCCTCCTCTCCCTGGAAGCACTCAAGGCCAGGCTGGATGCGTTGTGAGCAACCTGGTCTACAGCGAGGTGTCCCTGTCTATAGCAGGTTGGAACGGGGTGATCTTAAGGGTCCCTTCCAACACAAACCATTCTAAGATTCTAGGACAGAAAAACAGGCCAGCTCTCCCACATTGTTTCAGTGTCATTTACTTATAAAACAAGCTCTGGGACAACCCGAGAAGGTATTTGTTCCACGTGCAGCATCACCTGTGATAGAAACCAAGGAAGCCTACAGCAGGCCTCAGGACTCAGCAAGCCTTTTTGGCTCAAAGCAGGGCCAGCTGGAGCAGCTTACCACGAGTGCACCCAGCAGGGCCTCCATGCAGCTGCAGGCTTGCCGCATGTCATTGCATGTCATTGTGATGCAACAGTGGGTGAGCGTGACGTAAAGCTGCAGGCTGGAACTCCGGCTGGGGTGGCCTCAGTTCGCTGCTGCTGGAGCGAGAGGTGGTAGCGGAGGGTTGCAGCTCTCAGAGAGTTCCTACCAGGAGCCATGGAGTGCTGTTGCAGTGCTGGATTCCGAAATCCAGATGAATTTCTGAGCAGAGCGGGGAAGAGCGGAAAGGTGAGCGCTGCTACATCAAGAGAGGGCTGAGTGCAGTAGCCTGGGGTATGCAGGGCTGCTCTGGGGCTGTAGATGCTCTCCAGAGGCTGAGGGACACTTCTCCTCATGCTGGTGCTGGAGAAGGCTTGCAGGGAATCGCACCTCTCTGCACATCCCAGCATCGGTTACAGAAGTGGGGAGGGAGCTGCCAAAGGGAGCGGAGGTGGGCTGGAGAGGGGAATGGAGTGTCTGAGTGTCCAAGCGTGTCTTTGTCTTTCTAGCTCCGACCCGGAGGACAGGAAGTTGGAGCAGGAGGTAGCTGGCTGTTGGACCTTCCACTCGGGGTTAAAATCCCTGTGCAGCCCGGCACCAAGCTCCTTTTCGCCAGGAGAAAGCTGGGGGAAAAGGTGAGAGGAGTAAGGAAGCGTCAAAAAGGGCTCTTGTTTCCTGGGGTTGCCGCCATGCCAAGGAGGCCTTGTGTTGGGATGCCAATCCCATGTGTTGGGATGCTGGGGCCAGGCACCCATCAGGCACAGAAATGTGGAGACCGGGTCGTTCCTGGAGGAGGGTGCAACCCTCTGCTCTCCCTCTTGGAGGACTTAGGAAAACCCAGACATGACTGTTTGGGAAAGAGGCAAGAGGCCAGCCTGTGGGTGTGAGCAGCTTGGAAGTGTCTCTGTCTCTTTGCTGCTCTCTCCTTCCCCATTCACACTCTACAACACATCTCTTCCAGCTCCACCAGCCTTCTCCTCAGTTTGACCTGAGAGATCCGTACAGTCGCAATCTGTGCACAGAGTACAACAGCCTGCATGACCCGCATCTGCGGGAGTTCCACAACCGCAAAAACAACCTGCGGAACCTGAAGAAACGGGGCTTGGTCACCGAGGATGGCGACGTAAGTTTGGCTGTTGGGCTGACCAACACGGGTCTCGTCAGGAGGGCTTTCCAGTCTGCCAGGCAGGGGCCTGACACTACAGCCATCTGTCATTGTCTCTTCTGTAGGTTGTCTGCACTCTGAAGGAGTTCAACGAGTACAGGCAGTACCTGACCAGGCTGAAGCTGGAGAAAAAGCAAGCAAAGAGGCGAGAAGAGGTAGGCAAAGCCCAGTATTGGTAGGCACGTGTCAGCAGCATGGCACTGAGGGCACGGGCTTTACTTGATGGATCTGAGGGAGATGGGGAAAGCAGAAAAGGTGAGGGGCGGGCTGGTGGTCTAGGCATTGAGGCATGGAAAGGACAGCTCAGCTCAGAGCTGAGCTAGCACAGCGTGCTGGTGTGAAGGCAGCCTGGAAAGTTGCTTGCTTACAAACAGAGCACTGTGGCAGCCGTTCTCTTCTGCCCTCATTGCAAGGCTGAAGCAGTGTGCTTGCCCTCTTCTGCGTAAAGCAGCAGTACTTAGGGTGGGAAGCACTCTCTAAGACAAGACCAAGCATAAACCCTCTGTTCCCTTCCAGGATGAGCTTCTTCGGGAGATTTCCAATTTGAAGAATTCGATCCACAGACTACAGATGGCCAGGGACAAGTTCCAGCCCGGTCCCGTGGATTACATTGCGGGTTCGAAAATCAGACCCACAATGCTTCATAAACCAGCTGGCCCCTCTCCTTCATGCTATAATCTTCTGTCTGGACAATGCAGAAGGAATGTGGCTTTGATGGAGCGTGGCCTTCAGGGAGACTCATGGAGCACAGGGCGTGCAATGAAGCTGCCTGAGAAGTCACCCAAACCTGCGTTGGGCAGGGAAGGCTCCAAACTCCCCAGAAGCATCCGTAGAGCTTCAGCCTCAACAAAAGACTCCGGAGTCCCCAGAAGCATCCGGACTGCTTCTGCCCCAACAACAAACTCCAGACTCCCCAGAATCATCCAGACTACTTCTGCGTCAACAACAAACTCCAAACTCCCCAGAAGCATTCCTACTGCTTCTGACCCAACAGCAAACTCCAGAGTCCCCAGAATCATCCAGACGACTTCTGCGTCAACAACAAACTCCAAACTCCCCAGAAGCATTCGTACTGCTTCTGACCCAAAAACAAACTCCAGAGTCCCTAGAAGCATCCAGGCCCCAGTGAAGGGAAAAGGAAAAAAAGGGGAAAACAAGTAGAGAGATTGGCCAAAAACCAAAACAGTGGCAACAAATTAGTTTTAATTGGCTTAATTAATTTTAATTTGTTTAATTCGTTTTAATTTGTTTAATTAATTGACCAAAGATGATACCAGAATGCAAGATAACACACTACAGTACAATATATCATAATTAGTATCAGAATTAGAATTAAAACCAATAAAAAAAATTAAAAAAATAACATTACAAAGTGTGTCCGAAAACTGAAGTCCTTATTCTAAAGCCGAGGTGAGACAACCCAGGGAGTTCTCGTGCTGCTGGGATCAAAAAGGAAAGGGGAGATCAAGTGATATACGGATGGCTTTTATCTTTTGCACTGAACATAAAGGGTGACAGAGCAGCAAGCAATCCTCTGGGGGATGTAGTTGTTCTCTGCTGGGGGTACATGCAGTGTTACAGGCTTGGGACAGAATGGCTGGATGACTGTGAAGAGGAAAGGGACCTGGGGCTGTTGGTCGATGCTCGGCTCAACATGAGCCCACAGTGTGCCCAGGTGGCCAAGAAGGCCAAGGGCATCCTGGCCTGTATAAGAAACAGTGTGGCCAGCAGGAGCAGAGAGGTGATCATCCCTCTGTACTCAGCTCTGGTGAGGCCGCATCTCAAGTACTGTGTTCAGTTTTGGGCTCCTCACTACAAGGACATGGAGGATGAGGTCCTCACAGGGGACTTCAACCACCCTGATATCTGTGGGAGGGACAACACAGCATTGCACCAGAAATCAAAGAGGTTTCTGGAATGTGCTGATGATAACTTCCTCTTCCAAGTAGTATGGGAACCTCAAAGATCAGGTTAGGAAAGCTAAAACCCAGGCAGAACTAAATCTAGCTGGGGACAGAAAGGGGAACAGGTATATCAGTGATTAAAAAGAAGGTAAGCGAGGATGTGGGCCCTCTCTGGAAGGCCACTAGAGGCCTGGTCATGAGGAACACAGAGAGAGCTGAGGTGCTCAATGACTTCTTTGCTTCAGGCCTCACTGGCAAGTGCTCTAGGCCCAGAGCCCAAACTGCAGAAAGCAACAGTAAAACTTGGAGAAGGTGGATCTGTAAGTGCTGTAAGTGAAGATGAGGTTCTAGACCATCGAAAGAATCTGAAGCTGCACAAGTCCAAGGGATCCATCCGCAGGTTCTGAGGGAACTGGTGGATGAACTTGCCAAGCTGCTGTGCATCGTATTTGAAAGGTCATGGCAGTCTGGTGAAGTTCCCACTGATCAGAAAAGGGGAAACATAACCCCCCTATTCCGGATCGGGAAAAAAGAAGATCCAGGGAACTACAGGCCAGTCAGTCTCACCTCTGTGCTTGGTAAGATCGCGGGGTAGATCCAACTGAAGGCCCTACTGCACCACACGGAAAAATAAAGACAAGGTGGCTGGTGGTAATCAAAATGGTTTCACCATGGGCAAGTCAGACGTGACAAACTTGGTGGCCCATGTCAACTTCATGAAGTTCAACAAGGACAAGTGCCCTGAGTTGGGGAAATCTCAAGCACAGATAAAGGTTGGGTGGTGAATGGCTTGAGAGCAGCACCGAGGAGAAGGATTTGGGGGTCTCAGATGATTCAGCACGAGGTGGCAGTGTACGCTTGTGGCCTGGAAGGCCAAATATATCCCAGGTTTCATCAAGAGAAGCGTGACCAGCGGGTCGAGGAGGTGATTCTGCCCCTCCGCGCTGCTCTTGTAAGACCCCACATGGAGTACTGCGTCCAGTTCTGGGGACCCCAACACAAGGACACTGTGCTGTTGGAGCAGGTCCAGATGAGGGAAATGGAGATGATCAGAGGGCTGGAGCACCTCCTCTAGAAGGACAGGCTGAGAGAGCTGGGGCTCTTCAGCCTGGAGAAGAGAAGGCTCCAGGGGGACCTTATAGCAACCTCCCAGTATCTGAAGGGAGTGCATAGGAAAGCTTGGGAGGGACTTTTTATAAATGCATGTAGTGACAGGATGAAGGGAAATGGTTTTAAACTGGAAGAGGGTAGATTTAGAATACATACCAGGAAGAACTTTACTGTGAGGTGTTATGGTTTTGCAATTTGGTTGGTGTTGGTATTCCACATCAGAACACCATGCCTAATAATGGGAGTAAAGGGGACAAGTTTTTTTTTCTGTGAACTGCCTTAATGAGCATGCGGGGTGGGGCACCGGAAGGGAAGTGAGGAAGGGGACGGGGTTGCTGGACCGGCTCCCTGCGAGGAGACAACGTGGTCAGACCTTCCTGCCTTCCACAGCTCCATCGGTGAGATTTGGGACTTGGTATTCTCTTTGTTGAAACTCTCTTGTTGTTGTTTAGTGTTATTAGGTTATTAAACTGCCATTCGTTCTCAGATCACCTTTTTCCTCCCTCATTTTTTTGTTAGACCTAATCGCAATCTCCCTTCCCTTCCCCTCTCCCGAAACGCACGTGGCCGGGCCGGGCCACGCCGCACTTTGCCGTACCGTGCCGTGAGAGAAAAGGGGGGGGGCTTTTGTTCCTGCTGCCCTGGGTTTGTGCACACTGTCCCGGAGTGAGCTCTAGAGAGAACTCCGTGACAGAGGGTGGTGAAACACTGGAACAGTCTTCCCAGTGAGGCTGTGGTTGCCTCACAGAATCACAGAATTGCAGGGGTTGGAAGGGACCTCTAGAGATCATCGAGTCCAACCCTCCTGGAAAGCAGGCTCCCTACACCACGTCGCACAGCTCGGCGTCCAGTCGGCTCTTGAATATCTCCACAGAAGGAGACTCCACCACCTCCCTGGGCAGCCTGTTCCAGTGCTACGTCACCCTCACCGTAAAGAAGTTCTTCCGCATCTTCATGCAGAACTTCCTATGCTGAAGTTTCATCCCATTACCCCTAGTCCTGTCCCTACACATTACTGAAAAGAGACCAGCCACGCCACTATGGCACCCACACCTCAGGTATTTATAAACCTGGATCAAATCCCCTCTCAGCCTTCTTTTCTCAAGGCTAAACAGACCCAGTTCGCTAAATCTCTCCTCATAGGGGAAATGCTCCAGGCCCTTCACCATCTTTGTGGCCCTCCGCTGGACTCTTTCCAAGAGATCCCTGTCTTTTTTGTACTGGGGAGCCCAGAACTGGACACAGGATTCCAGAGGAGGCCTCACCGGGGCAGAGTAGAGGAGGAGAATCACCTCCCTCGACCTGCTGGCCATGCTCTTTTTAATACACCCCAGGATGCCATTGGCCTTTTTGGCTACAAGGGCACACTGCTGGCTCATGGTCAATCTGTCGTCCACCAGGACGCCCAGGTCCCACTCAGCAGAGCTCCTCTCCAGCAGCTCTTCCCCCAGCCTGTACTGGTGCATGCAATTATTTCTCCCTAGGTGCAAGACTCTACACTTGCTTTTGTTAAACCTCATCTGGTTTCTTACTGCTCAGCTCTCCAGCCTGTCCAGGTCTCTCTGAATGGCAGCACAGCCTTCAGGCGTGTCAGCCAATCCTCCCAACTTCGTGGCATCAGCAAACTTGCTGAGGGTGGTCACTATCCCCTCATCAAGGTCACTGATGAAGATGTTGAACAAGACCGGACCCAGCACAGACCCCTGGGGGACGCCGCTAGTTACAGGCCTCCAGCCAGATTCCGCACCACCAACGACAACCCTCTGCACTCGGCCAGTCAGCCAATTCTCGACCCACTTCACCTTCCGCTCATCTATCCCATACTTCCTCAGCTTTGTTATAACAACGTCATGGGGGACAGTATCAAAAGCCTTACAGAAATCAAGGTAGACTACATCTACCGCTCTCCCCCCGTCCACCCAGCTAGTGACATCTTCATAAAAGGCCACCGGATTGGTCGAGAACAACCTCCCCTTGGTGAACCCATGCTGAGTACTCCTGATAACCTCCTTTTCTCCCAGTTGTCTGGAGATGGCATCCAGCACAAGCTGTTCCATCACCTTCCCTGGGACAGAGGTGAGGCTGACTGGCCTATAATTACCCGGGTCTTCCTTCTTGCCATTTTGAAGACAGGAGTGACACTGGCCGTCCTCCAGTCTTCAGGCACCTCCCCAGTTCTCCAAGACCTCTGATAGATTACAGAGAGCGGCTTAGCAACGACCTCCAGCAGCTCCCTCAGCACCTATGGATGCACCCCATCAGGTCCCAAGGATTTATGGACCTTAATGTTTCCTAGGCACTCACAGACCACCTCTTCCCTGACTAAAGGGAAATCTCCCATTCCCCACACTCTCTCATTAACCTCCAGGGCCTGGGATTCCGGAGGGAGAGCCCTTTCACTAAAGACAGAAGCAAAAAAGGCGTTCACTATTTCCACCTTCTCAGCACCCCTCCTCTCCCTGGAAGCACTCAAGGCCAGGCTGGATGCGTTGTGAGCAACCTGGTCTACAGCGAGGTGTCCCTGTCTATAGCAGGTTGGAACGAGGTGATCTTAAGGGTCCCTTCCAACACAAACCATTCTAAGATTCTAGGACAGAAAAACAGGCCAGCTCTCCCACATTGTTTCAGTGTCATTTACTTATAAAACAAGCTCTGGGACAACCCGAGAAGGTATTTGTTCCACGTGCAGCATCACCTGTGATAGAAACCAAGGAAGCCTACAGCAGGCCTCAGGACTCAGCAAGCCTTTTTGGCTCAAAGCAGGGCCAGCTGGAGCAGCTTACCACGAGTGCACCCAGCAGGGCCTCCATGCAGCTGCAGGCTTGCCGCATGTCATTGCATGTCATTGTGATGCAACAGTGGGTGAGCGTGACGTAAAGCTGCAGGCTGGAACTCCGGCTGGGGTGGCCTCAGTTCGCTGCTGCTGGAGCGAGAGGTGGTAGCGGAGGGTTGCAGCTCTCAGAGAGTTCCTACCAGGAGCCATGGAGTGCTGTTGCAGTGCTGGATTCCGAAATCCAGATGAATTTCTGAGCAGAGCGGGGAAGAGCGGAAAGGTGAGCGCTGCTACATCAAGAGAGGGCTGAGTGCAGCAGCCTGGGGTATGCAGGGCTGCTCTGGGGCTGTAGATGCTCTCCAGAGGCTGAGGGACACTTCTCCTCATGCTGGTGCTGGAGAAGGCTTGCAGGGAATCGCACCTCTCTGCACATCCCAGCATCGGTTACAGAAGTGGGGAGGGAGCTGCCAAAGGGAGCGGAGGTGGGCTGGAGAGGGGAATGGAGTGTCTGAGTGTCCAAGCGTGTCTTTGTCTTTCTAGCTCCGACCCGGAGGACAGGAAGTTGGAGCAGGAGGTAGCTGGCTGTTGGACCTTCCACTCGGGGTTAAAATCCCTGTGCAGCCCGGCACCAAGCTCCTTTTCGCCAGGAGAAAGCTGGGGGAAAAGGTGAGAGGAGTAAGGAAGCGTCAAAAAGGGCTCTTGTTTCCTGGGGTTGCCGCCATGCCAAGGAGGCCTTGTGTTGGGATGCCAATCCCATGTGTTGGGATGCTGGGGCCAGGCACCCATCAGGCACAGAAATGTGGAGACCGGGTCGTTCCTGGAGGAGGGCGCAACCCTCTGCTCTCCCTCTTGGAGGACTTAGGAAAACCCAGACATGACTGTTTGGGAAAGAGGCAAGAGGCCAGCCTGTGGGTGTGAGCAGCTTGGAAGTGTCTCTGTCTCTTTGCTGCTCTCTCCTTCCCCATTCACACTCTACAACACATCTCTTCCAGCTCCACCAGCCTTCTCCTCAGTTTGACCTGAGAGATCCGTACAGTCGCAATCTGTGCACAGAGTACAACAGCCTGCATGACCCGCATCTGCGGGAGTTCCACAACCGCAAAAACAACCTGCGGAACCTGAAGAAACGGGGCTTGGTCACCGAGGATGGCGACGTAAGTTTGGCTGTTGGGCTGACCAACACGGGTCTCGTCAGGAGGGCTTTCCAGTCTGCCAGGCAGGGGCCTGACACTACAGCCATCTGTCATTGTCTCTTCTGTAGGTTGTCTGCACTCTGAAGGAGTTCAACGAGTACAGGCAGTACCTGACCAGGCTGAAGCTGGAGAAAAAGCAAGCAAAGAGGCGAGAAGAGGTAGGCAAAGCCCAGTATTGGTAGGCACGTGTCAGCAGCATGGCACTGAGGGCACGGGCTTTACTTGATGGATCTGAGGGAGATGGGGAAAGCAGAAAAGGTGAGGGGCGGGCTGGTGGTCTAGGCATTGAGGCATGGAAAGGACAGCTCAGCTCAGAGCTGAGCTAGCACAGCGTGCTGGTGTGAAGGCAGCCTGGAAAGTTGCTTGCTTACAAACAGAGCACTGTGGCAGCCGTTCTCTTCTGCCCTCATTGCAAGGCTGAAGCAGTGTGCTTGCCCTCTTCTGCGTAAAGCAGCAGTACTTAGGGTGGGAAGCACTCTCTAAGACAAGACCAAGCATAAACCCTCTGTTCCCTTCCAGGATGAGCTTCTTCGGGAGATTTCCAATTTGAAGAATTCGATCCACAGACTACAGATGGCCAGGGACAAGTTCCAGCCCGGTCCCGTGGATTACATTGCGGGTTCGAAAATCAGACCCACAATGCTTCATAAACCAGCTGGCCCCTCTCCTTCATGCTATAATCTTCTGTCTGGACAATGCAGAAGGAATGTGGCTTTGATGGAGCGTGGCCTTCAGGGAGACTCATGGAGCACAGGGCGTGCAATGAAGCTGCCTGAGAAGTCACCCAAACCTGCGTTGGGCAGGGAAGGCTCCAAACTCCCCAGAAGCATCCGTAGAGCTTCAGCCTCAACAAAAGACTCCGGAGTCCCCAGAAGCATCCGGACTGCTTCTGCCCCAACAACAAACTCCAGACTCCCCAGAATCATCCAGACTACTTCTGCGTCAACAACAAACTCCAAACTCCCCAGAAGCATTCCTACTGCTTCTGACCCAACAGCAAACTCCAGACTCCCCAGAATCATCCAGACGACTTCTGCGTCAACAACAAACTCCAAACTCCCCAGAAGCATTCGTACTGCTTCTGACCCAAAAACAAACTCCAGAGTCCCTAGAAGCATCCAGGCCCCAGTGAAGGGAAAAGGAAAAAAAGGGGAAAACAAGTAGAGAGATTGGCCAAAAACCAAAACAGTGGCAACAAATTAGTTTTAATTGGCTTAATTAATTTTAATTTGTTTAATTCGTTTTAATTTGTTTAATTAATTGACCAAAGATGATACCAGAATGCAAGATAACACACTACAGTACAATATATCATAATTAGTATCAGAATTAGAATTAAAACCAATAAAAAAAATTAAAAAAATAACATTACAAAGTGTGTCCGAAAACTGAAGTCCTTATTCTAAAGCCGAGGTGAGACAACCCAGGGAGTTCTCGTGCTGCTGGGATCAAAAAGGAAAGGGGAGATCAAGTGATATACGGATGGCTTTTATCTTTTGCACTGAACATAAAGGGTGACAGAGCAGCAAGCAATCCTCTGGGGGATGTAGTTGTTCTCTGCTGGGGGTACATGCAGTGTTACAGGCTTGGGACAGAATGGCTGGATGACTGTGAAGAGGAAAGGGACCTGGGGCTGTTGGTCGATGCTCGGCTCAACATGAGCCCACAGTGTGCCCAGGTGGCCAAGAAGGCCAAGGGCATCCTGGCCTGTATAAGAAACAGTGTGGCCAGCAGGAGCAGAGAGGTGATCATCCCTCTGTACTCAGCTCTGGTGAGGCCGCATCTCAAGTACTGTGTTCAGTTTTGGGCTCCTCACTACAAGGACATGGAGGATGAGGTCCTCACAGGGGACTTCAACCACCCTGATATCTGTGGGAGGGACAACACAGCATTGCACCAGAAATCAAAGAGGTTTCTGGAATGTGCTGATGATAACTTCCTCTTCCAAGTAGTATGGGAACCTCAAAGATCAGGTTAGGAAAGCTAAAACCCAGGCAGAACTAAATCTAGCTGGGGACAGAAAGGGGAACAGGTATATCAGTGATTAAAAAGAAGGTAAGCGAGGATGTGGGCCCTCTCTGGAAGGCCACTAGAGGCCTGGTCATGAGGAATACAGAGAGAGCTGAGGTGCTCAATGACTTCTTTGCTTCAGGCCTCACTGGCAAGTGCTCTAGGCCCAGAGCCCAAACTGCAGAAAGCAACAGTAAAACTTGGAGAAGGTGGATCTGTAAGTGCTGTAAGTGAAGATGAGGTTCTAGACCATCGAAAGAATCTGAAGCTGCACAAGTCCAAGGGATCCATCCGCAGGTTCTGAGGGAACTGGTGGATGAACTTGCCAAGCTGCTGTGCATCGTATTTGAAAGGTCATGGCAGTCTGGTGAAGTTCCCACTGATCAGAAAAGGGGAAACATAACCCCCCTATTCCGGATCGGGAAAAAAGAAGATCCAGGGAACTACAGGCCAGTCAGTCTCACCTCTGTGCTTGGTAAGATCGCGGGGTAGATCCAACTGAAGGCCCTACTGCACCACACGGAAAAATAAAGACAAGGTGGCTGGTGGTAATCAAAATGGTTTCACCATGGGCAAGTCAGACGTGACAAACTTGGTGGCCCATGTCAACTTCATGAAGTTCAACAAGGACAAGTGCCCTGAGTTGGGGAAATCTCAAGCACAGATAAAGGTTGGGTGGAGAATGGCTTGAGAGCAGCACCGAGGAGAAGGATTTGGGGGTCTCAGATGATTCAGCACGAGGTGGCAGTGTATGCTTGTGGCCTGGAAGGCCAAATATATCCCAGGTTTCATCAAGAGAAGCGTGACCAGCGGGTCGAGGAGGTGATTCTGCCCCTCCGCGCTGCTCTTGTAAGACCCCACATGGAGTACTGCGTCCAGTTCTGGGGACCCCAACACAAGGACACTGAGCTGTTGGAGCAGGTCCAGATGAGGGAAATGGAGATGATCAGAGGGCTGGAGCACCTCCTCTAGAAGGACAGGCTGAGAGAGCTGGGGCTCTTCAGCCTGGAGAAGAGAAGGCTCCAGGGGGACCTTATAGCAACCTCCCAGTATCTGAAGGGAGTGCATAGGAAAGCTTGGGAGGGACTTTTTATAAATGCATGTAGTGACAGGATGAAGGGAAATGGTTTTAAACTGGAAGAGGGTAGATTTAGAATACATACCAGGAAGAACTTTACTGTGAGGTGTTATGGTTTTGCAATTTGGTTGGTGTTGGTATTCCACATCAGAACACCATGCCTAATAATGGGAGTAAAGGGGACAAGTTTTTTTTTCTGTGAACTGCCTTAATGAGCATGCGGGGTGGGGCACCGGAAGGGAAGTGAGGAAGGGGACGGGGTTGCTGGACCGGCTCCCTGCGAGGAGACAACGTGGTCAGACCTTCCTGCCTTCCACAGCTCCATCGGTGAGATTTGGGACTTGGTATTCTCTTTGTTGAAACTCTCTTGTTGTTGTTTAGTGTTATTAGGTTATTAAACTGCCATTCGTTCTCAGATCACCTTTTTCCTCCCTCATTTTTTTGTTAGACCTAATCGCAATCTCCCTTCCCTTCCCCTCTCCCGAAACGCACGTGGCCGGGCCGGGCCACGCCGCACTTTGCCGTACCGTGCCGTGAGAGAAAAGGGGGGGGGCTTTTGTTCCTGCTGCCCTGGGTTTGTGCACACTGTCCCGGAGTGAGCTCTAGAGAGAACTCCGTGACAGAGGGTGGTGAAACACTGGAACAGTCTTCCCAGTGAGGCTGTGGTTGCCTCACAGAATCACAGAATTGCAGGGGTTGGAAGGGACCTCTAGAGATCATCGAGTCCAACCCTCCTGGAAAGCAGGCTCCCTACACCACGTCGCACAGCTCGGCGTCCAGTCGGCTCTTGAATATCTCCACAGAAGGAGACTCCACCACCTCCCTGGGCAGCCTGTTCCAGTGCTACGTCACCCTCACCGTAAAGAAGTTCTTCCGCATCTTCATGCAGAACTTCCTATGCTGAAGTTTCATCCCATTACCCCTAGTCCTGTCCCTACACATTACTGAAAAGAGACCAGCCACGCCACTATGGCACCCACACCTCAGGTATTTATAAACCTGGATCAAATCCCCTCTCAGCCTTCTTTTCTCAAGGCTAAACAGACCCAGTTCGCTAAATCTCTCCTCATAGGGGAAATGCTCCAGGCCCTTCACCATCTTTGTGGCCCTCCGCTGGACTCTTTCCAAGAGATCCCTGTCTTTTTTGTACTGGGGAGCCCAGAACTGGACACAGGATTCCAGAGGAGGCCTCACCGGGGCAGAGTAGAGGAGGAGAATCACCTCCCTCGACCTGCTGGCCATGCTCTTTTTAATACACCCCAGGATGCCATTGGCCTTTTTGGCTACAAGGGCACACTGCTGGCTCATGGTCAATCTGTCGTCCACCAGGACGCCCAGGTCCCACTCAGCAGAGCTCCTCTCCAGCAGCTCTTCCCCCAGCCTGTACTGGTGCATGCAATTATTTCTCCCTAGGTGCAAGACTCTACACTTGCTTTTGTTAAACCTCATCTGGTTTCTTACTGCTCAGCTCTCCAGCCTGTCCAGGTCCCTCTGAATGGCAGCACAGCCTTCAGGCGTGTCAGCCAATCCTCCTAACTTCGTGGCATCAGCAAACTTGCTGAGGGTGGTCACTATCCCCTCATCAAGGTCACTGATGAAGATGTTGAACAAGACCGGACCCAGCACAGACCCCTGGGGGACGCTGCTAGTTACAGGCCTCCAGCCAGATTCCGCACCACCAACGACAACCCTCTGCACTCGGCCAGTCAGCCAATTCTCGACCCACTTCACCTTCCGCTCATCTATCCCATACTTCCTCAGCTTTGTTATAACAACGTCATGGGGGACAGTATCAAAAGCCTTACAGAAATCATGGTAGACTACATCTACCGCTCTCCCCCCGTCCACCCAGCTAGTGACATCTTCATAAAAGGCCACCGGGTTGGTCGAGAACAACCTCCCCTTGGTGAACCCATGCTGAGTACTCCTGATAACCCCCTTTTCTCCCAGTTGTCTGGAGATGGCATCCAGCACAAGCTGTTCCATCACCTTCCCTGGGACAGAGGTGAGGCTGACTGGCCTATAATTACCCGGGTCTTCCTTCTTGCCATTTTGAAGACAGGAGTGACACTGGCCGTCCTCCAGTCTTCAGGCACCTCCCCAGTTCTCCAAGACCTCTGATAGATTACAGAGAGCGGCTTAGCAACGACCTCCAGCAGCTCCCTCAGCACCTATGGATGCACCCCATCAGGTCCCAAGGATTTATGGACCTTAATGTTTCCTAGGCACTCACAGACCACCTCTTCCCTGACTAAAGGGAAATCTCCCATTCCCCACACTCTCTCATTAACCTCCAGGGCCTGGGATTGCGGAGGGAGAGCCCTTTCACTAAAGACAGAAGCAAAAAAGGCGTTCACTATTTCCACCTTCTCAGCACCCCTCCTCTCCCTGGAAGCACTCAAGGCCAGGCTGGATGCGTTGTGAGCAACCTGGTCTACAGCAAGGTGTCCCTGTCTATAGCAGGTTGGAACGAGGTGATCTTAAGGGTCCCTTCCAACACAAACCATTCTAAGATTCTAGGACAGAAAAACAGGCCAGCTCTCCCACATTGTTTCAGTGTCATTTACTTATAAAACAAGCTCTGGGACAACCCGAGAAGGTATTTGTTCCACGTGCAGCATCACCTGTGATAGAAACCAAGGAAGCCTACAGCAGGCCTCAGGACTCAGCAAGCCTTTTTGGCTCAAAGCAGGGCCAGCTGGAGCAGCTTACCACGAGTGCACCCAGCAGGGCCTCCATGCAGCTGCAGGCTTGCCGCATGTCATTGCATGTCATTGTGATGCAACAGTGGGTGAGCGTGACGTAAAGCTGCAGGCTGGAACTCCGGCTGGGGTGGCCTCAGTTCGCTGCTGCTGGAGCGAGAGGTGGTAGCGGAGGGTTGCAGCTCTCAGAGAGTTCCTACCAGGAGCCATGGAGTGCTGTTGCAGTGCTGGATTCCGAAATCCAGATGAATTTCTGAGCAGAGCGGGGAAGAGCGGAAAGGTGAGCGCTGCTACATCAAGAGAGGGCTGAGTGCAGTAGCCTGGGGTATGCAGGGCTGCTCTGGGGCTGTAGATGCTCTCCAGAGGCTGAGGGACACTTCTCCTCATGCTGGTGCTGGAGAAGGCTTGCAGGGAATCGCACCTCTCTGCACATCCCAGCATCGGTTACAGAAGTGGGGAGGGAGCTGCCTAAGGGAGCGGAGGTGGGCTGGAGAGGGGAATGGAGTGTCTGAGTGTCCAAGCGTGTCTTTGTCTTTCTAGCTCCGACCCGGAGGACAGGAAGTTGGAGCAGGAGGTAGCTGGCTGTTGGACCTTCCACTCGGGGTTAAAATCCCTGTGCAGCCCGGCACCAAGCTCCTTTTCGCCAGGAGAAAGCTGGGGGAAAAGGTGAGAGGAGTAAGGAAGCGTCAAAAAGGGCTCTTGTTTCCTGGGGTTGCCGCCATGCCAAGGAGGCCTTGTGTTGGGATGCCAATCCCATGTGTTGGGATGCTGGGGCCAGGCACCCATCAGGCACAGAAATGTGGAGACCGGGTCGTTCCTGGAGGAGGGTGCAACCCTCTGCTCTCCCTCTTGGAGGACTTAGGAAAACCCAGACATGACTGTTTGGGAAAGAGGCAAGAGGCCAGCCTGTGGGTGTGAGCAGCTTGGAAGTGTCTCTGTCTCTTTGCTGCTCTCTCCTTCCCCATTCACACTCTACAACACATCTCTTCCAGCTCCACCAGCCTTCTCCTCAGTTTGACCTGAGAGATCCGTACAGTCGCAATCTGTGCACAGAGTACAACAGCCTGCATGACCCGCATCTGCGGGAGTTCCACAACCGCAAAAACAACCTGCGGAACCTGAAGAAACGGGGCTTGGTCACCGAGGATGGCGACGTAAGTTTGGCTGTTGGGCTGACCAACACGGGTCTCGTCAGGAGGGCTTTCCAGTCTGCCAGGCAGGGGCCTGACACTACAGCCATCTGTCATTGTCTCTTCTGTAGGTTGTCTGCACTCTGAAGGAGTTCAACGAGTACAGGCAGTACCTGACCAGGCTGAAGCTGGAGAAAAAGCAAGCAAAGAGGCGAGAAGAGGTAGGCAAAGCCCAGTATTGGTAGGCACGTGTCAGCAGCATGGCACTGAGGGCACGGGCTTTACTTGATGGATCTGAGGGAGATGGGGAAAGCAGAAAAGGTGAGGGGCGGGCTGGTGGTCTAGGCATTGAGGCATGGAAAGGACAGCTCAGCTCAGAGCTGAGCTAGCACAGCGTGCTGGTGTGAAGGCAGCCTGGAAAGTTGCTTGCTTACAAACAGAGCACTGTGGCAGCCGTTCTCTTCTGCCCTCATTGCAAGGCTGAAGCAGTGTGCTTGCCCTCTTCTGCGTAAAGCAGCAGTACTTAGGGTGGGAAGCACTCTCTAAGACAAGACCAAGCATAAACCCTCTGTTCCCTTCCAGGATGAGCTTCTTCGGGAGATTTCCAATTTGAAGAATTCGATCCACAGACTACAGATGGCCAGGGACAAGTTCCAGCCCGGTCCCGTGGATTACATTGCGGGTTCGAAAATCAGACCCACAATGCTTCATAAACCAGCTGGCCCCTCTCCTTCATGCTATAATCTTCTGTCTGGACAATGCAGAAGGAATGTGGCTTTGATGGAGCGTGGCCTTCAGGGAGACTCATGGAGCACAGGGCGTGCAATGAAGCTGCCTGAGAAGTCACCCAAACCTGCGTTGGGCAGGGAAGGCTCCAAACTCCCCAGAAGCATCCGTAGAGCTTCAGCCTCAACAAAAGACTCCGGAGTCCCCAGAAGCATCCGGACTGCTTCTGCCCCAACAACAAACTCCAGACTCCCCAGAATCATCCAGACTACTTCTGCGTCAACAACAAACTCCAAACTCCCCAGAAGCATTCCTACTGCTTCTGACCCAACAGCAAACTCCAGAGTCCCCAGAATCATCCAGACGACTTCTGCGTCAACAACAAACTCCAAACTCCCCAGAAGCATTCGTACTGCTTCTGACCCAAAAACAAACTCCAGAGTCCCTAGAAGCATCCAGGCCCCAGTGAAGGGAAAAGGAAAAAAAGGGGAAAACAAGTAGAGAGATTGGCCAAAAACCAAAACAGTGGCAACAAATTAGTTTTAATTGGCTTAATTAATTTTAATTTGTTTAATTCGTTTTAATTTGTTTAATTAATTGACCAAAGATGATACCAGAATGCAAGATAACACACTACAGTACAATATATCATAATTAGTATCAGAATTAGAATTAAAACCAATAAAAAAAATTAAAAAAATAACATTACAAAGTGTGTCCGAAAACTGAAGTCCTTATTCTAAAGCCGAGGTGAGACAACCCAGGGAGTTCTCGTGCTGCTGGGATCAAAAAGGAAAGGGGAGATCAAGTGATATACGGATGGCTTTTATCTTTTGCACTGAACATAAAGGGTGACAGAGCAGCAAGCAATCCTCTGGGGGATGTAGTTGTTCTCTGCTGGGGGTACATGCAGTGTTACAGGCTTGGGACAGAATGGCTGGATGACTGTGAAGAGGAAAGGGACCTGGGGCTGTTGGTCGATGCTCTGCTCAACATGAGCCCACAGTGTGCCCAGGTGGCCAAGAAGGCCAAGGGCATCCTGGCCTGTATAAGAAACAGTGTGGCCAGCAGGAGCAGAGAGGTGATCATCCCTCTGTACTCAGCTCTGGTGAGGCCGCATCTCAAGTACTGTGTTCAGTTTTGGGCTCCTCACTACAAGAAGGACATGGAGGATGAGGTCCTCACAGGGGACTTCAACCACCCTGATATCTGTGGGAGGGACAACACAGCATTGCACCAGAAATCAAAGAGGTTTCTGGAATGTGCTGATGATAACTTCCTCTTCCAAGTAGTATGGGAACCTCAAAGATCAGGTTAGGAAAGCTAAAACCCAGGCAGAACTAAATCTAGCTGGGGACAGAAAGGGGAACAGGTATATCAGTGATTAAAAAGAAGGTAAGCGAGGATGTGGGCCCTCTCTGGAAGGCCACTAGAGGCCTGGTCATGAGGAATACAGAGAGAGCTGAGGTGCTCAATGACTTCTTTGCTTCAGGCCTCACTGGCAAGTGCTCTAGGCCCAGAGCCCAAACTGCAGAAAGCAACAGTAAAACTTGGAGAAGGTGGATCTGTAAGTGCTGTAAGTGAAGATGAGGTTCTAGACCATCGAAAGAATCTGAAGCTGCACAAGTCCAAGGGATCCATCCGCAGGTTCTGAGGGAACTGGTGGATGAACTTGCCAAGCTGCTGTGCATCGTATTTGAAAGGTCATGGCAGTCTGGTGAAGTTCCCACTGATCAGAAAAGGGGAAACATAACCCCCCTATTCCGGATCGGGAAAAAAGAAGATCCAGGGAACTACAGGCCAGTCAGTCTCACCTCTGTGCTTGGTAAGATCGCGGGGTAGATCCAACTGAAGGCCCTACTGCACCACACGGAAAAATAAAGACAAGGTGGCTGGTGGTAATCAAAATGGTTTCACCATGGGCAAGTCAGACGTGACAAACTTGGTGGCCCATGTCAACTTCATGAAGTTCAACAAGGACAAGTGCCCTGAGTTGGGGAAATCTCAAGCACAGATAAAGGTTGGGTGGAGAATGGCTTGAGAGCAGCACCGAGGAGAAGGATTTGGGGGTCTCAGATGATTCAGCACGAGGTGGCAGTGTACGCTTGTGGCCTGGAAGGCCAAATATATCCCAGGTTTCATCAAGAGAAGCGTGACCAGCGGGTCGAGGAGGTGATTCTGCCCCTCCGCGCTGCTCTTGTAAGACCCCACATGGAGTACTGCGTCCAGTTCTGGGGACCCCAACACAAGGACACTGAGCTGTTGGAGCAGGTCCAGATGAGGGAAATGGAGATGATCAGAGGGCTGGAGCACCTCCTCTAGAAGGACAGGCTGAGAGAGCTGGGGCTCTTCAGCCTGGAGAAGAGAAGGCTCCAGGGGGACCTTATAGCAACCTCCCAGTATCTGAAGGGAGTGCATAGGAAAGCTTGGGAGGGACTTTTTATAAATGCATGTAGTGACAGGATGAAGGGAAATGGTTTTAAACTGGAAGAGGGTAGATTTAGAATACATACCAGGAAGAACTTTACTGTGAGGTGTTATGGTTTTGCAATTTGGTTGGTGTTGGTATTCCACATCAGAACACCATGCCTAATAATGGGAGTAAAGGGGACAAGTTTTTTTTTCTGTGAACTGCCTTAATGAGCATGCGGGGTGGGGCACCGGAAGGGAAGTGAGGAAGGGGACGGGGTTGCTGGACCGGCTCCCTGCGAGGAGACAACGTGGTCAGACCTTCCTGCCTTCCACAGCTCCATCGGTGAGATTTGGGACTTGGTATTCTCTTTGTTGAAACTCTCTTGTTGTTGTTTAGTGTTATTAGGTTATTAAACTGCCATTCGTTCTCAGATCACCTTTTTCCTCCCTCATTTTTTTGTTAGACCTAATCGCAATCTCCCTTCCCTTCCCCTCTCCCGAAACGCACGTGGCCGGGCCGGGCCACGCCGCACTTTGCCGTACCGTGCCGTGAGAGAAAAGGGGGGGGGCTTTTGTTCCTGCTGCCCTGGGTTTGTGCACACTGTCCCGGAGTGAGCTCTAGAGAGAACTCCGTGACAGAGGGTGGTGAAACACTGGAACAGTCTTCCCAGTGAGGCTGTGGTTGCCTCACAGAATCACAGAATTGCAGGGGTTGGAAGGGACCTCTAGAGATCATCGAGTCCAACCCTCCTGGAAAGCAGGCTCCCTACACCACGTCGCACAGCTCGGCGTCCAGTCGGCTCTTGAATATCTCCACAGAAGGAGACTCCACCACCTCCCTGGGCAGCCTGTTCCAGTGCTACGTCACCCTCACCGTAAAGAAGTTCTTCCGCATCTTCATGCAGAACTTCCTATGCTGAAGTTTCATCCCATTACCCCTAGTCCTGTCCCTACACATTACTGAAAAGAGACCAGCCACGCCACTATGGCACCCACACCTCAGGTATTTATAAACCTGGATCAAATCCCCTCTCAGCCTTCTTTTCTCAAGGCTAAACAGACCCAGTTCGCTAAATCTCTCCTCATAGGGGAAATGCTCCAGGCCCTTCACCATCTTTGTGGCCCTCCGCTGGACTCTTTCCAAGAGATCCCTGTCTTTTTTGTACTGGGGAGCCCAGAACTGGACACAGGATTCCAGAGGAGGCCTCACCGGGGCAGAGTAGAGGAGGAGAATCACCTCCCTCGACCTGCTGGCCATGCTCTTTTTAATACACCCCAGGATGCCATTGGCCTTTTTGGCTACAAGGGCACACTGCTGGCTCATGGTCAATCTGTCGTCCACCAGGACGCCCAGGTCCCACTCAGCAGAGCTCCTCTCCAGCAGCTCTTCCCCCAGCCTGTACCGGTGCATGCAATTATTTCTCCCTAGGTGCAAGACTCTACACTTGCTTTTGTTAAACCTCATCTGGTTTCTTACTGCTCAGCTCTCCAGCCTGTCCAGGTCTCTCTGAATGGCAGCACAGCCTTCAGGCGTGTCAGCCAATCCTCCCAACTTCGTGGCATCAGCAAACTTGCTGAGGGTGGTCACTATCCCCTCATCAAGGTCACTGATGAAGATGTTGAACAAGACCGGACCCAGCACAGACCCCTGGGGGACGCCGCTAGTTACAGGCCTCCAGCCAGATTCCGCACCACCAACGACAACCCTCTGCACTCGGCCAGTCAGCCAATTCTCGACCCACTTCACCTTCCGCTCATCTATCCCATACTTCCTCAGCTTTGTTATAACAACGTCATGGGGGACAGTATCAAAAGCCTTACAGAAATCAAGGTAGACTACATCTACCGCTCTCCCCCCGTCCACCCAGCTAGTGACATCTTCATAAAAGGCCACCGGGTTGGTCGAGAACAACCTCCCCTTGGTGAACCCATGCTGAGTACTCCTGATAACCCCCTTTTCTCCCAGTTGTCTGGAGATGGCATCCAGCACAAGCTGTTCCATCACCTTCCCTGGGACAGAGGTGAGGCTGACTGGCCTATAATTACCCGGGTCTTCCTTCTTGCCATTTTGAAGACAGGAGTGACACTGGCCGTCCTCCAGTCTTCAGGCACCTCCCCAGTTCTCCAAGACCTCTGATAGATTACAGAGAGCGGCTTAGCAACGACCTCCAGCAGCTCCCTCAGCACCTATGGATGCACCCCATCAGGTCCCAAGGATTTATGGACCTTAATGTTTCCTAGGCACTCACAGACCACCTCTTCCCTGACTAAAGGGAAATCTCCCATTCCCCACACTCTCTCATTAACCTCCAGGGCCTGGGATTCCGGAGGGAGAGCCCTTTCACTAAAGACAGAAGCAAAAAAGGCGTTCACTATTTCCACCTTCTCAGCACCCCTCCTCTCCCTGGAAGCACTCAAGGCCAGGCTGGATGCGTTGTGAGCAACCTGGTCTACAGCAAGGTGTCCCTGTCTATAGCAGGTTGGAACGAGGTGATCTTAAGGGTCCCTTCCAACACAAACCATTCTAAGATTCTAGGACAGAAAAACAGGCCAGCTCTCCCACATTGTTTCAGTGTCATTTACTTATAAAACAAGCTCTGGGACAACCCGAGAAGGTATTTGTTCCACGTGCAGCATCACCTGTGATAGAAACCAAGGAAGCCTACAGCAGGCCTCAGGACTCAGCAAGCCTTTTTGGCTCAAAGCAGGGCCAGCTGGAGCAGCTTACCACGAGTGCACCCAGCAGGGCCTCCATGCAGCTGCAGGCTTGCCGCATGTCATTGCATGTCATTGTGATGCAACAGTGGGTGAGCGTGACGTAAAGCTGCAGGCTGGAACTCCGGCTGGGGTGGCCTCAGTTCGCTGCTGCTGGAGCGAGAGGTGGTAGCGGAGGGTTGCAGCTCTCAGAGAGTTCCTACCAGGAGCCATGGAGTGCTGTTGCAGTGCTGGATTCCGAAATCCAGATGAATTTCTGAGCAGAGCGGGGAAGAGCGGAAAGGTGAGCGCTGCTACATCAAGAGAGGGCTGAGTGCAGTAGCCTGGGGTATGCAGGGCTGCTCTGGGGCTGTAGATGCTCTCCAGAGGCTGAGGGACACTTCTCCTCATGCTGGTGCTGGAGAAGGCTTGCAGGGAATCGCACCTCTCTGCACATCCCAGCATCGGTTACAGAAGTGGGGAGGGAGCTGCCTAAGGGAGCGGAGGTGGGCTGGAGAGGGGAATGGAGTGTCTGAGTGTCCAAGCGTGTCTTTGTCTTTCTAGCTCCGACCCGGAGGACAGGAAGTTGGAGCAGGAGGTAGCTGGCTGTTGGACCTTCCACTCGGGGTTAAAATCCCTGTGCAGCCCGGCACCAAGCTCCTTTTCGCCAGGAGAAAGCTGGGGGAAAAGGTGAGAGGAGTAAGGAAGCGTCAAAAAGGGCTCTTGTTTCCTGGGGTTGCCGCCATGCCAAGGAGGCCTTGTGTTGGGATGCCAATCCCATGTGTTGGGATGCTGGGGCCAGGCACCCATCAGGCACAGAAATGTGGAGACCGGGTCGTTCCTGGAGGAGGGTGCAACCCTCTGCTCTCCCTCTTGGAGGACTTAGGAAAACCCAGACATGACTGTTTGGGAAAGAGGCAAGAGGCCAGCCTGTGGGTGTGAGCAGCTTGGAAGTGTCTCTGTCTCTTTGCTGCTCTCTCCTTCCCCATTCACACTCTACAACACATCTCTTCCAGCTCCACCAGCCTTCTCCTCAGTTTGACCTGAGAGATCCGTACAGTCGCAATCTGTGCACAGAGTACAACAGCCTGCATGACCCGCATCTGCGGGAGTTCCACAACCGCAAAAACAACCTGTGGAACCTGAAGAAACGGGGCTTGGTCACCGAGGATGGCGACGTAAGTTTGGCTGTTGGGCTGACCAACACGGGTCTCCTCAGGAGGGCTTTCCAGTCTGTCAGGCAGGGGCCTGACACTACAGCCATCTGTCATTGTCTCTTCTGTAGGTTGTCTGCACTCTGAAGGAGTTCAACGAGTACAGGCAGTACCTGACCAGGCTGAAGCTGGAGAAAAAGCAAGCAAAGAGGCGAGAAGAGGTAGGCAAAGCCCAGTATTGGTAGGCACGTGTCAGCAGCATGGCACTGAGGGCACGGGCTTTACTTGATGGATCTGAGGGAGATGGGGAAAGCAGAAAAGGTGAGGGGCGGGCTGGTGGTCTAGGCATTGAGGCATGGAAAGGACAGCTCAGCTCAGAGCTGAGCTAGCACAGCGTGCTGGTGTGAAGGCAGCCTGGAAAGTTGCTTGCTTACAAACAGAGCACTGTGGCAGCCGTTCTCTTCTGCCCTCATTGCAAGGCTGAAGCAGTGTGCTCTCCCTCTTCTGCGTAAAGCAACAGTACTTAGGGTGGGAAGCACTCTCTAAGACAAGACCAAGCATAAACCCTCTGTTCCCTTCCAGGATGAGCTTCTTCGGGAGATTTCCAATTTGAAGAATTCGATCCACAGACTACAGATGGCCAGGGACAAGTTCCAGCCCGGTCCCGTGGATTACATTGCGGGTTCGAAAATCAGACCCACAATGCTTCATAAACCAGCTGGCCCCTCTCCTTCATGCTATAATCTTCTGTCTGGACAATGCAGAAGGAATGTGGCTTTGATGGAGCGTGGCCTTCAGGGAGACTCATGGAGCACAGGGCGTGCAATGAAGCTGCCTGAGAAGTCACCCAAACCTGCGTTGGGCAGGGAAGGCTCCAAACTCCCCAGAAGCATCCGTAGAGCTTCAGCCTCAACAAAAGACTCCGGAGTCCCCAGAAGCATCCGGACTGCTTCTGCCCCAACAACAAACTCCAGACTCCCCAGAATCATCCAGACTACTTCTGCGTCAACAACAAACTCCAAACTCCCCAGAAGCATTCCTACTGCTTCTGACCCAACAGCAAACTCCAGACTCCCCAGAATCATCCAGACGACTTCTGCGTCAACAACAAACTCCAAACTCCCCAGAAGCATTCGTACTGCTTCTGACCCAAAAACAAACTCCAGAGTCCCTAGAAGCATCCAGGCCCCAGTGAAGGGAAAAGGAAAAAAAGGGGAAAACAAGTAGAGAGATTGGCCAAAAACCAAAACAGTGGCAACAAATTAGTTTTAATTGGCTTAATTAATTTTAATTTGTTTAATTCGTTTTAATTTGTTTAATTAATTGACCAAAGATGATACCAGAATGCAAGATAACACACTACAGTACAATATATCATAATTAGTATCAGAATTAGAATTAAAACCAATAAAAAAAATTAAAAAAATAACATTACAAAGTGTGTCCGAAAACTGAAGTCCTTATTCTAAAGCCGAGGTGAGACAACCCAGGGAGTTCTCGTGCTGCTGGGATCAAAAAGGAAAGGGGAGATCAAGTGATATACGGATGGCTTTTATCTTTTGCACTGAACATAAAGGGTGACAGAGCAGCAAGCAATCCTCTGGGGGATGTAGTTGTTCTCTGCTGGGGGTACATGCAGTGTTACAGGCTTGGGACAGAATGGCTGGATGACTGTGAAGAGGAAAGGGACCTGGGGCTGTTGGTCGATGCTCGGCTCAACATGAGCCCACAGTGTGCCCAGGTGGCCAAGAAGGCCAAGGGCATCCTGGCCTGTATAAGAAACAGTGTGGCCAGCAGGAGCAGAGAGGTGATCATCCCTCTGTACTCAGCTCTGGTGAGGCCGCATCTCAAGTACTGTGTTCAGTTTTGGGCTCCTCACTACAAGGACATGGAGGATGAGGTCCTCACAGGGGACTTCAACCACCCTGATATCTGTGGGAGGGACAACACAGCATTGCACCAGAAATCAAAGAGGTTTCTGGAATGTGCTGATGATAACTTCCTCTTCCAAGTAGTATGGGAACCTCAAAGATCAGGTTAGGAAAGCTAAAACCCAGGCAGAACTAAATCTAGCTGGGGACAGAAAGGGGAACAGGTATATCAGTGATTAAAAAGAAGGTAAGCGAGGATGTGGGCCCTCTCTGGAAGGCCACTAGAGGCCTGGTCATGAGGAACACAGAGAGAGCTGAGGTGCTCAATGACTTCTTTGCTTCAGGCCTCACTGGCAAGTGCTCTAGGCCCAGAGCCCAAACTGCAGAAAGCAACAGTAAAACTTGGAGAAGGTGGATCTGTAAGTGCTGTAAGTGAAGATGAGGTTCTAGACCATCGAAAGAATCTGAAGCTGCACAAGTCCAAGGGATCCATCCGCAGGTTCTGAGGGAACTGGTGGATGAACTTGCCAAGCTGCTGTGCATCGTATTTGAAAGGTCATGGCAGTCTGGTGAAGTTCCCACTGATCAGAAAAGGGGAAACATAACCCCCCTATTCCGGATCGGGAAAAAAGAAGATCCAGGGAACTACAGGCCAGTCAGTCTCACCTCTGTGCTTGGTAAGATCGCGGGGTAGATCCAACTGAAGGCCCTACTGCACCACACGGAAAAATAAAGACAAGGTGGCTGGTGGTAATCAAAATGGTTTCACCATGGGCAAGTCAGACGTGACAAACTTGGTGGCCCATGTCAACTTCATGAAGTTCAACAAGGACAAGTGCCCTGAGTTGGGGAAATCTCAAGCACAGATAAAGGTTGGGTGGAGAATGGCTTGAGAGCAGCACCGAGGAGAAGGATTTGGGGGTCTCAGATGATTCAGCACGAGGTGGCAGTGTACGCTTGTGGCCTGGAAGGCCAAATATATCCCAGGTTTCATCAAGAGAAGCGTGACCAGCGGGTCGAGGAGGTGATTCTGCCCCTCCGCGCTGCTCTTGTAAGACCCCACATGGAGTACTGCGTCCAGTTCTGGGGACCCCAACACAAGGACACTGAGCTGTTGGAGCAGGTCCAGATGAGGGAAATGGAGATGATCAGAGGGCTGGAGCACCTCCTCTAGAAGGACAGGCTGAGAGAGCTGGGGCTCTTCAGCCTGGAGAAGAGAAGGCTCCAGGGGGACCTTATAGCAACCTCCCAGTATCTGAAGGGAGTGCATAGGAAAGCTTGGGAGGGACTTTTTATAAATGCATGTAGTGACAGGATGAAGGAAAATGGTTTTAAACTGGAAGAGGGTAGATTTAGAATACATACCAGGAAGAACTTTACTGTGAGGTGTTATGGTTTTGCAATTTGGTTGGTGTTGGTATTCCACATCAGAACACCATGCCTAATAATGGGAGTAAAGGGGACAAGTTTTTTTTTCTGTGAACTGCCTTAATGAGCATGCGGGGTGGGGCACCGGAAGGGAAGTGAGGAAGGGGACGGGGTTGCTGGACCGGCTCCCTGCGAGGAGACAACGTGGTCAGACCTTCCTGCCTTCCACAGCTCCATCGGTGAGATTTGGGACTTGGTATTCTCTTTGTTGAAACTCTCTTGTTGTTGTTTAGTGTTATTAGGTTATTAAACTGCCATTCGTTCTCAGATCACCTTTTTCCTCCCTCATTTTTTTGTTAGACCTAATCGCAATCTCCCTTCCCTTCCCCTCTCCCGAAACGCACGTGGCCGGGCCGGGCCACGCCGCACTTTGCCGTACCGTGCCGTGAGAGAAAAGGGGGGGGCTTTTGTTCCTGCTGCCCTGGGTTTGTGCACACTGTCCCGGAGTGAGCTCTAGAGAGAACTCCGTGACAGAGGGTGGTGAAACACTGGAACAGTCTTCCCAGTGAGGCTGTGGTTGCCTCACAGAATCACAGAATTGCAGGGGTTGGAAGGGACCTCTAGAGATCATCGAGTCCAACCCTCCTGGAAAGCAGGCTCCCTACACCACGTCGCACAGCTCGGCGTCCAGTCGGCTCTTGAATATCTCCACAGAAGGAGACTCCACCACCTCCCTGGGCAGCCTGTTCCAGTGCTACGTCACCCTCACCGTAAAGAAGTTCTTCCGCATCTTCATGCAGAACTTCCTATGCTGAAGTTTCATCCCATTACCCCTAGTCCTGTCCCTACACATTACTGAAAAGAGACCAGCCACGCCACTATGGCACCCACACCTCAGGTATTTATAAACCTGGATCAAATCCCCTCTCAGCCTTCTTTTCTCAAGGCTAAACAGACCCAGTTCGCTAAATCTCTCCTCATAGGGGAAATGCTCCAGGCCCTTCACCATCTTTGTGGCCCTCCGCTGGACTCTTTCCAAGAGATCCCTGTCTTTTTTGTACTGGGGAGCCCAGAACTGGACACAGGATTCCAGAGGAGGCCTCACCGGGGCAGAGTAGAGGAGGAGAATCACCTCCCTCGACCTGCTGGCCATGCTCTTTTTAATACACCCCAGGATGCCATTGGCCTTTTTGGCTACAAGGGCACACTGCTGGCTCATGGTCAATCTGTCGTCCACCAGGACGCCCAGGTCCCACTCAGCAGAGCTCCTCTCCAGCAGCTCTTCCCCCAGCCTGTACTGGTGCATGCAATTATTTCTCCCTAGGTGCAAGACTCTACACTTGCTTTTGTTAAACCTCATCTGGTTTCTTACTGCTCAGCTCTCCAGCCTGTCCAGGTCTCTCTGAATGGCAGCACAGCCTTCAGGCGTGTCAGCCAATCCTCCCAACTTCGTGGCATCAGCAAACTTGCTGAGGGTGGTACTATCCCCTCATCAAGGTCACTGATGAAGATGTTGAACAAGACCGGACCCAGCACAGACCCCTGGGGGACGCCGCTAGTTACAGGCCTCCAGCCAGATTCCGCACCACCAACGACAACCCTCTGCACTCGGCCAGTCAGCCAATTCTCGACCCACTTCACCTTCCGCTCATCTATCCCATACTTCCTCAGCTTTGTTATAACAACGTCATGGGGGACAGTATCAAAAGCCTTACAGAAATCAAGGTAGACTACATCTACCGCTCTCCCCCCGTCCACCCAGCTAGTGACATCTTCATAAAAGGCCACCGGGTTGGTCGAGAACAACCTCCCCTTGGTGAACCCATGCTGAGTACTCCTGATAACCTCCTTTTCTCCCAGTTGTCTGGAGATGGCATCCAGCACAAGCTGTTCCATCACCTTCCCTGGGACAGAGGTGAGGCTGACTGGCCTATAATTACCCGGGTCTTCCTTCTTGCCATTTTGAAGACAGGAGCGACACTGGCCGTCCTCCAGTCTTCAGGCACCTCCCCAGTTCTCCAAGACCTCTGATAGATTACAGAGAGCGGCTTAGCAACGACCTCCAGCAGCTCCCTCAGCACCTATGGATGCACCCCATCAGGTCCCAAGGATTTATGGACCTTAATGTTTCCTAAGCACTCACAGACCACCTCTTCCCTGACTAAAGGGAAATCTCCCATTCCCCACACTCTCTCATTAACCTCCAGGGCCTGGGATTCCGGAGGGAGAGCCCTTTCACTAAAGACAGAAGCAAAAAAGGCGTTCACTATTTCCACCTTCTCAGCACCCCTCCTCTCCCTGGAAGCACTCAAGGCCAGGCTGGATGCGTTGTGAGCAACCTGGTCTACAGCGAGGTGTCCCTGTCTATAGCAGGTTGGAACGAGGTGATCTTAAGGGTCCCTTCCAACACAAACCATTCTAAGATTCTAGGACAGAAAAACAGGCCAGCTCTCCCACATTGTTTCAGTGTCATTTACTTATAAAACAAGCTCTGGGACAACCCGAGAAGGTATTTGTTCCACGTGCAGCATCACCTGTGATAGAAACCAAGGAAGCCTACAGCAGGCCTCAGGACTCAGCAAGCCTTTTTGGCTCAAAGCAGGGCCAGCTGGAGCAGCTTACCACGAGTGCACCCAGCAGGGCCTCCATGCAGCTGCAGGCTTGCCGCATGTCATTGCATGTCATTGTGATGCAACAGTGGGTGAGCGTGACGTAAAGCTGCAGGCTGGAACTCCGGCTGGGGTGGCCTCAGTTCGCTGCTGCTGGAGCGAGAGGTGGTAGCGGAAGGTTGCAGCTCTCAGAGAGTTCCTACCAGGAGCCATGGAGTGCTGTTGCAGTGCTGGATTCCGAAATCCAGATGAATTTCTGAGCAGAGCGGGGAAGAGCGGAAAGGTGAGCGCTGCTACATCAAGAGAGGGCTGAGTGCAGTAGCCTGGGGTATGCAGGGCTGCTCTGGGGCTGTAGATGCTCTCCAGAGGCTGAGGGACACTTCTCCTCATGCTGGTGCTGGAGAAGGCTTGCAGGGAATCGCACCTCTCTGCACATCCCAGCATCGGTTACAGAAGTGGGGAGGGAGCTGCCAAAGGGAGCGGAGGTGGGCTGGAGAGGGGAATGGAGTGTCTGAGTGTCCAAGCGTGTCTTTGTCTTTCTAGCTCCGACCCGGAGGACAGGAAGTTGGAGCAGGATGTAGCTGGCTGCTGGACCTTCCACTCGGGGTTAAAATCCCTGTGCAGCCCGGCACCAAGCTCCTTTTCGCCAGGAGAAAGCTGGGGGAAAAGGTGAGAGGAGTAAGGAAGCGTCAAAAAGGGCTCTTGTTTCCTGGGGTTGCCGCCATGCCAAGGAGGCCTTGTGTTGGGATGCCAATCCCATGTGTTGGGATGCTGGGGCCAGGCACCCATCAGGCACAGAAATGTGGAGACCGGGTCGTTCCTGGAGGAGGGTGCAACCCTCTGCTCTCCCTCTTGGAGGACTTAGGAAAACCCAGACATGACTGTTTGGGAAAGAGGCAAGAGGCCAGCCTGTGGGTGTGAGCAGCTTGGAAGTGTCTCTGTCTCTTTGCTGCTCTCTCCTTCCCCATTCACACTCTACAACACATCTCTTCCAGCTCCACCAGCCTTCTCCTCAGTTTGACCTGAGAGATCCGTACAGTCGCAATCTGTGCACAGAGTACAACAGCCTGCATGACCCGCATCTGCGGGAGTTCCACAACCGCAAAAACAACCTGCGGAACCTGAAGAAACGGGGCTTGGTCACCGAGGATGGCGACGTAAGTTTGGCTGTTGGGCTGACCAACACGGGTCTCGTCAGGAGGGCTTTCCAGTCTGCCAGGCAGGGGCCTGACACTACAGCCATCTGTCATTGTCTCTTCTGTAGGTTGTCTGCACTCTGAAGGAGTTCAACGAGTACAGGCAGTACCTGACCAGGCTGAAGCTGGAGAAAAAGCAAGCAAAGAGGCGAGAAGAGGTAGGCAAAGCCCAGTATTGGTAGGCACGTGTCAGCAGCATGGCACTGAGGGCACGGGCTTTACTTGATGGATCTGAGGGAGATGGGGAAAGCAGAAAAGGTGAGGGGCGGGCTGGTGGTCTAGGCATTGAGGCATGGAAAGGACAGCTCAGCTCAGAGCTGAGCTAGCACAGCGTGCTGGTGTGAAGGCAGCCTGGAAAGTTGCTTGCTTACAAACAGAGCACTGTGGCAGCCGTTCTCTTCTGCCCTCATTGCAAGGCTGAAGCAGTGTGCTTGCCCTCTTCTGCGTAAAGCAGCAGTACTTAGGGTGGGAAGCACTCTCTAAGACAAGACCAAGCATAAACCCTCTGTTCCCTTCCAGGATGAGCTTCTTCGGGAGATTTCCAATTTGAAGAATTCGATCCACAGACTACAGATGGCCAGGGACAAGTTCCAGCCCGGTCCCGTGGATTACATTGCGGGTTCGAAAATCAGACCCACAATGCTTCATAAACCAGCTGGCCCCTCTCCTTCATGCTATAATCTTCTGTCTGGACAATGCAGAAGGAATGTGGCTTTGATGGAGCGTGGCCTTCAGGGAGACTCATGGAGCACAGGGCGTGCAATGAAGCTGCCTGAGAAGTCACCCAAACCTGCGTTGGGCAGGGAAGGCTCCAAACTCCCCAGAAGCATCCGTAGAGCTTCAGCCTCAACAAAAGACTCCGGAGTCCCCAGAAGCATCCGGACTGCTTCTGCCCCAACAACAAACTCCAGACTCCCCAGAATCATCCAGACTACTTCTGCGTCAACAACAAACTCCAAACTCCCCAGAAGCATTCCTACTGCTTCTGACCCAACAGCAAACTCCAGAGTCCCCAGAATCATCCAGACGACTTCTGCGTCAACAACAAACTCCAAACTCCCCAGAAGCATTCGTACTGCTTCTGACCCAAAAACAAACTCCAGAGTCCCTAGAAGCATCCAGGCCCCAGTGAAGGGAAAAGGAAAAAAAGGGGAAAACAAGTAGAGAGATTGGCCAAAAACCAAAACAGTGGCAACAAATTAGTTTTAATTGGCTTAATTAATTTTAATTTGTTTAATTCGTTTTAATTTGTTTAATTAATTGACCAAAGATGATACCAGAATGCAAGATAACACACTACAGTACAATATATCATAATTAGTATCAGAATTAGAATTAAAACCAATAAAAAAAATTAAAAAAATAACATTACAAAGTGTGTCCGAAAACTGAAGTCCTTATTCTAAAGCCGAGGTGAGACAACCCAGGGAGTTCTCGTGCTGCTGGGATCAAAAAGGAAAGGGGAGATCAAGTGATATACGGATGGCTTTTATCTTTTGCACTGAACATAAAGGGTGACAGAGCAGCAAGCAATCCTCTGGGGGATGTAGTTGTTCTCTGCTGGGGGTACATGCAGTGTTACAGGCTTGGGACAGAATGGCTGGATGACTGTGAAGAGGAAAGGGACCTGGGGCTGTTGGTCGATGCTCGGCTCAACATGAGCCCACAGTGTGCCCAGGTGGCCAAGAAGGCCAAGGGCATCCTGGCCTGTATAAGAAACAGTGTGGCCAGCAGGAGCAGAGAGGTGATCATCCCTCTGTACTCAGCTCTGGTGAGGCCGCATCTCAAGTACTGTGTTCAGTTTTGGGCTCCTCACTACAAGGACATGGAGGATGAGGTCCTCACAGGGGACTTCAACCACCCTGATATCTGTGGGAGGGACAACACAGCATTGCACCAGAAATCAAAGAGGTTTCTGGAATGTGCTGATGATAACTTCCTCTTCCAAGTAGTATGGGAACCTCAAAGATCAGGTTAGGAAAGCTAAAACCCAGGCAGAACTAAATCTACCTGGGGACAGAAAGGGGAACAGGTAAATCAGTGATTAAAAAGAAGGTAAGCGAGGATGTGGGCCCTCTCTGGAAGGCCACTAGAGGCCTGGTCATGAGGAATACAGAGAGAGCTGAGGTGCTCAATGACTTCTTTGCTTCAGGCCTCACTGGCAAGTGCTCTAGGCCCAGAGCCCAAACTGCAGAAAGCAACAGTAAAACTTGGAGAAGGTGGATCTGTAAGTGCTGTAAGTGAAGATGAGGTTCTAGACCATCGAAAGAATCTGAAGCTGCACAAGTCCAAGGGATCCATCCACAGCTTCTGAGGGAACTGGTGGATGAACTTGCCAAGCTGCTGTGCATCGTATTTGAAAGGTCATGGCAGTCTGGTGAAGTTCCCACTGATCAGAAAAGGGGAAACATAACCCCCCTATTCCGGATCGGGAAAAAAGAAGATCCAGGGAACTACAGGCCAGTCAGTCTCACCTCTGTGCTTGGTAAGATCGCGGGGTAGATCCAACTGAAGGCCCTACTGCACCACACGGAAAAATAAAGACAAGGTGGCTGGTGGTAATCAAAATGGTTTCACCATGGGCAAGTCAGACGTGACAAACTTGGTGGCCCATGTCAACTTCATGAAGTTCAACAAGGACAAGTGCCCTGAGTTGGGGAAATCTCAAGCACAGATAAAGGTTGGGTGGAGAATGGCTTGAGAGCAGCACCGAGGAGAAGGATTTGGGGGTCTCAGATGATTCAGCACGAGGTGGCAGTGTACGCTTGTGGCCTGGAAGGCCAAATATATCCCAGGTTTCATCAAGAGAAGCGTGACCAGCGAGTCGAGGAGGTGATTCTGCCCCTCCGCGCTGCTCTTGTAAGACCCCACATGGAGTACTGCGTCCAGTTCTGGGGACCCCAACACAAGGACACTGAGCTGTTGGAGCAGGTCCAGATGAGGGAAATGGAGATGATCAGAGGGCTGGAGCACCTCCTCTAGAAGGACAGGCTGAGAGAGCTGGGGCTCTTCAGCCTGGAGAAGAGAAGGCTCCAGGGGGACCTTATAGCAACCTCCCAGTATCTGAAGGGAGTGCATAGGAAAGCTTGGGAGGGACTTTTTATAAATGCATGTAGTGACAGGATGAAGGGAAATGGTTTTAAACTGGAAGAGGGTAGATTTAGAATACATACCAGGAAGAACTTTACTGTGAGGTGTTATGGTTTTGCAATTTGGTTGGTGTTGGTATTCCACATCAGAACACCATGCCTAATAATGGGAGTAAAGGGGACAAGTTTTTTTTTCTGTGAACTGCCTTAATGAGCATGCGGGGTGGGGCACCGGAAGGGAAGTGAGGAAGGGGACGGGGTTGCTGGACCGGCTCCCTGCGAGGAGACAACGTGGTCAGACCTTCCTGCCTTCCACAGCTCCATCGGTGAGATTTGGGACTTGGTATTCTCTTTGTTGAAACTCTCTTGTTGTTGTTTAGTGTTATTAGGTTATTAAACTGCCATTCGTTCTCAGATCACCTTTTTCCTCCCTCATTTTTTTGTTAGACCTAATCGCAATCTCCCTTCCCTTCCCCTCTCCCGAAACGCACGTGGCCGGGCCGGGCCACGCCGCACTTTGCCGTACCGTGCCGTGAGAGAAAAAGGGGGGGGCTTTTGTTCCTGCTGCCCTGAGTTTGTGCACACTGTCCCGGAGTGAGCTCTAGAGAGAACTCCGTGACAGAGGGTGGTGAAACACTGGAACAGTCTTCCCAGTGAGGCTGTGGTTGCCTCACAGAATCACAGAATTGCAGGGGTTGGAAGGGACCTCTAGAGATCATCGAGTCCAACCCTCCTGGAAAGCAGGCTCCCTACACCACGTCGCACAGCTCGGCGTCCAGTCGGCTCTTGAATATCTCCACAGAAGGAGACTCCACCACCTCCCTGGGCAGCCTGTTCCAGTGCTACGTCACCCTCACCGTAAAGAAGTTCTTCCGCATCTTCATGCAGAACTTCCTATGCTGAAGTTTCATCCCATTACCCCTAGTCCTGTCCCTACACATTACTGAAAAGAGACCAGCCACGCCACTATGGCACCCACACCTCAGGTATTTATAAACCTGGATCAAATCCCCTCTCAGCCTTCTTTTCTCAAGGCTAAACAGACCCAGTTCGCTAAATCTCTCCTCATAGGGGAAATGCTCCAGGCCCTTCACCATCTTTGTGGCCCTCCGCTGGACTCTTTCCAAGAGATCCCTGTCTTTTTTGTACTGGGGAGCCCAGAACTGGACACAGGATTCCAGAGGAGGCCTCACCGGGGCAGAGTAGAGGAGGAGAATCACCTCCCTCGACCTGCTGGCCATGCTCTTTTTAATACACCCCAGGATGCCATTGGCCTTTTTGGCTACAAGGGCACACTGCTGGCTCATGGTCAATCTGTCGTCCACCAGGACGCCCAGGTCCCACTCAGCAGAGCTCCTCTCCAGCAGCTCTTCCCCCAGCCTGTACTGGTGCATGCAATTATTTCTCCCTAGGTGCAAGACTCTACACTTGCTTTTGTTAAACCTCATCTGGTTTCTTACTGCTCAGCTCTCCAGCCTGTCCAGGTCTCTCTGAATGGCAGCACAGCCTTCAGGCGTGTCAGCCAATCCTCCCAACTTCGTGGCATCAGCAAACTTGCTGAGGGTGGTCACTATCCCCTCATCAAGGTCACTGATGAAGATGTTGAACAAGACCGGACCCAGCACAGACCCCTGGGGGACGCCGCTAGTTACAGGCCTCCAGCCAGATTCCGCGCCACCAACGACAACCCTCTGCACTCGGCCAGTCAGCCAATTCTCGACCCACTTCACCTTCCGCTCATCTATCCCATACTTCCTCAGCTTTGTTATAACAACGTCATGGGGGACAGTATCAAAAGCCTTACAGAAATCAAGGTAGACTACATCTACCGCTCTCCCCCCGTCCACCCAGCTAGTGACATCTTCATAAAAGGCCACCGGGTTGGTCGAGAACAACCTCCCCTTGGTGAACCCATGCTGAGTACTCCTGATAACCTCCTTTTCTCCCAGTTGTCTGGAGATGGCATCCAGCACAAGCTGTTCCATCACCTTCCCTGGGACAGAGGTGAGGCTGACTGGCCTATAATTACCCGGGTCTTCCTTCTTGCCATTTTGAAGACAGGAGTGACACTGGCCGTCCTCCAGTCTTCAGGCACCTCCCCAGTTCTCCAAGACCTCTGATAGATTACAGAGAGCGGCTTAGCAACGACCTCCAGCAGCTCCCTCAGCACCTATGGATGCACCCCATCATGTCCCAAGGATTTATGGACCTTAATGTTTCCTAAGCACTCACAGACCACCTCTTCCCTGACTAAAGGGAAATCTCCCATTCCCCACACTCTCTCATTAACCTCCAGGGCCTGGGATTCCGGAGGGAGAGCCCTTTCACTAAAGACAGAAGCAAAAAAGGCGTTCACTATTTCCACCTTCTCAGCACCCCTCCTCTCCCTGGAAGCACTCAAGGCCAGGCTGGATGCGTTGTGAGCAACCTGGTCTACAGCGAGGTGTCCCTGTCTATAGCAGGTTGGAACGAGGTGATCTTAAGGGTCCCTTCCAACACAAACCATTCTAAGATTCTAGGACAGAAAAACAGGCCAGCTCTCCCACATTGTTTCAGTGTCATTTACTTATAAAACAAGCTCTGGGACAACCCGAGAAGGTATTTGTTCCACGTGCAGCATCACCTGTGATAGAAACCAAGGAAGCCTACAGCAGGCCTCAGGACTCAGCAAGCCTTTTTGGCTCAAAGCAGGGCCAGCTGGAGCAGCTTACCACGAGTGCACCCAGCAGGGCCTCCATGCAGCTGCAGGCTTGCCGCATGTCATTGCATGTCATTGTGATGCAACAGTGGGTGAGCGTGACGTAAAGCTGCAGGCTGGAACTCCGGCTGGGGTGGCCTCAGTTCGCTGCTGCTGGAGCGAGAGGTGGTAGCGGAAGGTTGCAGCTCTCAGAGAGTTCCTACCAGGAGCCATGGAGTGCTGTTGCAGTGCTGGATTCCGAAATCCAGATGAATTTCTGAGCAGAGCGGGGAAGAGCGGAAAGGTGAGCGCTGCTACATCAAGAGAGGGCTGAGTGCAGTAGCCTGGGGTATGCAGGGCTGCTCTGGGGCTGTAGATGCTCTCCAGAGGCTGAGGGACACTTCTCCTCATGCTGGTGCTGGAGAAGGCTTGCAGGGAATCGCACCTCTCTGCACATCCCAGCATCGGTTACAGAAGTGGGGAGGGAGCTGCCAAAGGGAGCGGAGGTGGGCTGGAGAGGGGAATGGAGTGTCTGAGTGTCCAAGCGTGTCTTTGTCTTTCTAGCTCCGACCCGGAGGACAGGAAGTTGGAGCAGGATGTAGCTGGCTGCTGGACCTTCCACTCGGGGTTAAAATCCCTGTGCAGCCCGGCACCAAGCTCCTTTTCGCCAGGAGAAAGCTGGGGGAAAAGGTGAGAGGAGTAAGGAAGCGTCAAAAAGGGCTCTTGTTTCCTGGGGTTGCCGCCATGCCAAGGAGGCCTTGTGTTGGGATGCCAATCCCATGTGTTGGGATGCTGGGGCCAGGCACCCATCAGGCACAGAAATGTGGAGACCGGGTCGTTCCTGGAGGAGGGTGCAACCCTCTGCTCTCCCTCTTGGAGGACTTAGGAAAACCCAGACATGACTGTTTGGGAAAGAGGCAAGAGGCCAGCCTGTGGGTGTGAGCAGCTTGGAAGTGTCTCTGTCTCTTTGCTGCTCTCTCCTTCCCCATTCACACTCTACAACACATCTCTTCCAGCTCCACCAGCCTTCTCCTCAGTTTGACCTGAGAGATCCGTACAGTCGCAATCTGTGCACAGAGTACAACAGCCTGCATGACCCGCATCTGCGGGAGTTCCACAACCGCAAAAACAACCTGCGGAACCTGAAGAAACGGGGCTTGGTCACCGAGGATGGCGACGTAAGTTTGGCTGTTGGGCTGACCAACACGGGTCTCGTCAGGAGGGCTTTCCAGTCTGCCAGGCAGGGGCCTGACACTACAGCCATCTGTCATTGTCTCTTCTGTAGGTTGTCTGCACTCTGAAGGAGTTCAACGAGTACAGGCAGTACCTGACCAGGCTGAAGCTGGAGAAAAAGCAAGCAAAGAGGCGAGAAGAGGTAGGCAAAGCCCAGTATTGGTAGGCACGTGTCAGCAGCATGGCACTGAGGGCACGGGCTTTACTTGATGGATCTGAGGGAGATGGGGAAAGCAGAAAAGGTGAGGGGCGGGCTGGTGGTCTAGGCATTGAGGCATGGAAAGGACAGCTCAGCTCAGAGCTGAGCTAGCACAGCGTGCTGGTGTGAAGGCAGCCTGGAAAGTTGCTTGCTTACAAACAGAGCACTGTGGCAGCCGTTCTCTTCTGCCCTCATTGCAAGGCTGAAGCAGTGTGCTTGCCCTCTTCTGCGTAAAGCAGCAGTACTTAGGGTGGGAAGCACTCTCTAAGACAAGACCAAGCATAAACCCTCTGTTCCCTTCCAGGATGAGCTTCTTCGGGAGATTTCCAATTTGAAGAATTCGATCCACAGACTACAGATGGCCAGGGACAAGTTCCAGCCCGGTCCCGTGGATTACATTGCGGGTTCGAAAATCAGACCCACAATGCTTCATAAACCAGCTGGCCCCTCTCCTTCATGCTATAATCTTCTGTCTGGACAATGCAGAAGGAATGTGGCTTTGATGGAGCGTGGCCTTCAGGGAGACTCATGGAGCACAGGGCGTGCAATGAAGCTGCCTGAGAAGTCACCCAAACCTGCGTTGGGCAGGGAAGGCTCCAAACTCCCCAGAAGCATCCGTAGAGCTTCAGCCTCAACAAAAGACTCCGGAGTCCCCAGAAGCATCCGGACTGCTTCTGCCCCAACAACAAACTCCAGACTCCCCAGAATCATCCAGACTACTTCTGCGTCAACAACAAACTCCAAACTCCCCAGAAGCATTCCTACTGCTTCTGACCCAACAGCAAACTCCAGAGTCCCCAGAATCACCCAGACTACTTCTGCGTCAACAACAAACTCCAAACTCCCCAGAAGCATTCCTACTGCTTCTGACCCAACAGCAAACTCCAGAGTCCCCAGAATCATCCAGACTACTTCTGCGTCAACAACAAACTCCAAACTCCCCAGAACCATTCGTACTGCTTCTGACCCAAAAACAAACTCCAGAGTCCCTAGAAGCATCCAGGCCCCAGTGAAGGGAAAAGGAAAAAAAGGGGAAAACAAGTAGAGAGATTGGCCAAAAACCAAAACAGTGGCAACAAATTAGTTTTAATTGGCTTAATTAATTTTAATTTGTTTAATTCGTTTTAATTTGTTTAATTAATTGACCAAAGATGATACCAGAATGCAAGATAACACACTACAGTACAATATATCATAATTAGTATCAGAATTAGAATTAAAACCAATAAAAAAAATTAAAAAAATAACATTACAAAGTGTGTCCGAAAACTGAAGTCCTTATTCTAAAGCCGAGGTGAGACAACCCAGGGAGTTCTCGTGCTGCTGGGATCAAAAAGGAAAGGGGAGATCAAGTGATATACGGATGGCTTTTATCTTTTGCACTGAACATAAAGGGTGACAGAGCAGCAAGCAATCCTCTGGGGGATGTAGTTGTTCTCTGCTGGGGGTACATGCAGTGTTACAGGCTTGGGACAGAATGGCTGGATGACTGTGAAGAGGAAAGGGACCTGGGGCTGTTGGTCGATGCTCAGCTCAACATGAGCCCACAGTGTGCCCAGGTGGCCAAGAAGGCCAAGGGCATCCTGGCCTGTATAAGAAACAGTGTGGCCAGCAGGAGCAGAGAGGTGATCATCCCTCTGTACTCAGCTCTGGTGAGGCCGCATCTCAAGTACTGTGTTCAGTTTTGGGCTCCTCACTACAAGAAGGACATGGAGGATGAGGTCCTCACAGGGGACTTCAACCACCCTGATATCTGTGGGAGGGACAACACAGCATTGCACCAGAAATCAAAGAGGTTTCTGGAATGTGCTGATGATAACTTCCTCTTCCAAGTAGTATGGGAACCTCAAAGATCAGGTTAGGAAAGCTAAAACCCAGGCAGAACTAAATCTAGCTGGGGACAGAAAGGGGAACAGGTATATCAGTGATTAAAAAGAAGGTAAGCGAGGATGTGGGCCCTCTCTGGAAGGCCACTAGAGGCCTGGTCATGAGGAATACAGAGAGAGCTGAGGTGCTCAATGACTTCTTTGCTTCAGGCCTCACTGGCAAGTGCTCTAGGCCCAGAGCCCAAACTGCAGAAAGCAACAGTAAAACTTGGAGAAGGTGGATCTGTAAGTGCTGTAAGTGAAGATGAGGTTCTAGACCATCGAAAGAATCTGAAGCTGCACAAGTCCAAGGGATCCATCCGCAGCTTCTGAGGGAACTGGTGGATGAACTTGCCAAGCTGCTGTGCATCGTATTTGAAAGGTCATGGCAGTCTGGTGAAGTTCCCACTGATCAGAAAAGGGGAAACATAACCCCCCTATTCCGGATCGGGAAAAAAGAAGATCCAGGGAACTACAGGCCAGTCAGTCTCACCTCTGTGCTTGGTAAGATCGCGGGGTAGATCCAACTGAAGGCCCTACTGCACCACACGGAAAAATAAAGACAAGGTGATTGGTGGTAATCAAAATGGTTTCACCATGGGCAAGTCAGACGTGACAAACTTGGTGGCCCATGTCAACTTCATGAAGTTCAACAAGGACAAGTGCCCTGAGTTGGGGAAATCTCAAGCACAGATAAAGGTTGGGTGGAGAATGGCTTGAGAGCAGCACCGAGGAGAAGGATTTGGGGGTCTCAGATGATTCAGCACGAGGTGGCAGTGTACGCTTGTGGCCTGGAAGGCCAAATACATCCCAGGTTTCATCAAGAGAAGCGTGACCAGCGGGTCGAGGAGGTGATTCTGCCCCTCCGCGCTGCTCTTGTAAGACCCCACATGGAGTACTGCGTCCAGTTCTGGGGACCCCAACACAAGGACACTGAGCTGTTGGAGCAGGTCCAGATGAGGGAAATGGAGATGATCAGAGGGCTGGAGCACCTCCTCTAGAAGGACAGGCTGAGAGAGCTGGGGCTCTTCAGCCTGGAGAAGAGAAGGCTCCAGGGGGACCTTATAGCAACCTCCCAGTATCTGAAGGGAGTGCATAGGAAAGCTTGGGAGGGACTTTTTATAAATGCATGTAGTGACAGGATGAAGGGAAATGGTTTTAAACTGGAAGAGGGGAGATTTAGAATACATACCAGGAAGAACTTTACTGTGAGGTGTTATGGTTTTGCAATTTGGTTGGTGTTGGTATTCCACATCAGAACACCATGCCTAATAATGGGAGTAAAGGGGACAAGTTTTTTTTTCTGTGAACTGCCTTAATGAGCATGCGGGGTGGGGCACCGGAAGGGAAGTGAGGAAGGGGACGGGGTTGCTGGACCGGCTCCCTGCGAGGAGACAACGTGGTCAGACCTTCCTGCCTTCCACAGCTCCATCGGTGAGATTTGGGACTTGGTATTCTCTTTGTTGAAACTCTCTTGTTGTTGTTTAGTGTTATTAGGTTATTAAACTGCCATTCGTTCTCAGATCACCTTTTTCCTCCCTCATTTTTTTGTTAGACCTAATCGCAATCTCCCTTCCCTTCCCCTCTCCCGAAACGCACGTGGCCGGGCCGGGCCACGCCGCACTTTGCCGTACCGTGCCGTGAGAGAAAAGGGGGGGGGCTTTTGTTCCTGCTGCCCTGGGTTTGTGCACACTGTCCCGGAGTGAGCTCTAGAGAGAACTCCGTGACAGAGGGTGGTGAAACACTGGAACAGTCTTCCCAGTGAGGCTGTGGTTGCCTCACAGAATCACAGAATTGCAGGGGTTGGAAGGGACCTCTAGAGATCATCGAGTCCAACCCTCCTGGAAAGCAGGCTCCCTACACCACGTCGCACAGCTCGGCGTCCAGTCGGCTCTTGAATATCTCCACAGAAGGAGACTCCACCACCTCCCTGGGCAGCCTGTTCCAGTGCTACGTCACCCTCACCGTAAAGAAGTTCTTCCGCATCTTCATGCAGAACTTCCTATGCTGAAGTTTCATCCCATTACCCCTAGTCCTGTCCCTACACATTACTGAAAAGAGACCAGCCACGCCACTATGGCACCCACACCTCAGGTATTTATAAACCTGGATCAAATCCCCTCTCAGCCTTCTTTTCTCAAGGCTAAACAGACCCAGTTCGCTAAATCTCTCCTCATAGGGGAAATGCTCCAGGCCCTTCACCATCTTTGTGGCCCTCCGCTGGACTCTTTCCAAGAGATCCCTGTCTTTTTTGTACTGGGGAGCCCAGAACTGGACACAGGATTCCAGAGGAGGCCTCACCGGGGCAGAGTAGAGGAGGAGAATCACCTCCCTCGACCTGCTGGCCATGCTCTTTTTAATACACCCCAGGATGCCATTGGCCTTTTTGGCTACAAGGGCACACTGCTGGCTCATGGTCAATCTGTCGTCCACCAGGACGCCCAGGTCCCACTCAGCAGAGCTCCTCTCCAGCAGCTCTTCCCCCAGCCTGTACTGGTGCATGCAATTATTTCTCCCTAGGTGCAAGACTCTACACTTGCTTTTGTTAAACCTCATCTGGTTTCTTACTGCTCAGCTCTCCAGCCTGTCCAGGTCTCTCTGAATGGCAGCACAGCCTTCAGGCGTGTCAGCCAATCCTCCCAACTTCGTGGCATCAGCAAACTTGCTGAGGGTGGTCACTATCCCCTCATCAAGGTCACTGATGAAGATGTTGAACAAGACCGGACCCAGCACAGACCCCTGGGGGACGCCGCTAGTTACAGGCCTCCAGCCAGATTCCGCGCCACCAACGACAACCCTCTGCACTCGGCCAGTCAGCCAATTCTCGACCCACTTCACCTTCCGCTCATCTATCCCATACTTCCTCAGCTTTGTTATAACAACGTCATGGGGGACAGTATCAAAAGCCTTACAGAAATCAAGGTAGACTACATCTACCGCTCTCCCCCCGTCCACCCAGCTAGTGACATCTTCATAAAAGGCCACCGGGTTGGTCGAGAACAACCTCCCCTTGGTGAACCCATGCTGAGTACTCCTGATAACCTCCTTTTCTCCCAGTTGTCTGGAGATGGCATCCAGCACAAGCTGTTCCATCACCTTCCCTGGGACAGAGGTGAGGCTGACTGGCCTATAATTACCCGGGTCTTCCTTCTTGCCATTTTGAAGACAGGAGTGACACTGGCCGTCCTCCAGTCTTCAGGCACCTCCCCAGTTCTCCAAGACCTCTGATAGATTACAGAGAGCGGCTTAGCAACGACCTCCAGCAGCTCCCTCAGCACCTATGGATGCACCCCATCATGTCCCAAGGATTTATGGACCTTAATGTTTCCTAAGCACTCACAGACCACCTCTTCCCTGACTAAAGGGAAATCTCCCATTCCCCACACTCTCTCATTAACCTCCAGGGCCTGGGATTCCGGAGGGAGAGCCCTTTCACTAAAGACAGAAGCAAAAAAGGCGTTCACTATTTCCACCTTCTCAGCACCCCTCCTCTCCCTGGAAGCACTCAAGGCCAGGCTGGATGCGTTGTGAGCAACCTGGTCTACAGCGAGGTGTCCCTGTCTATAGCAGGTTGGAACGAGGTGATCTTAAGGGTCCCTTCCAACACAAACCATTCTAAGATTCTAGGACAGAAAAACAGGCCAGCTCTCCCACATTGTTTCAGTGTCATTTACTTATAAAACAAGCTCTGGGACAACCCGAGAAGGTATTTGTTCCACGTGCAGCATCACCTGTGATAGAAACCAAGGAAGCCTACAGCAGGCCTCAGGACTCAGCAAGCCTTTTTGGCTCAAAGCAGGGCCAGCTGGAGCAGCTTACCACGAGTGCACCCAGCAGGGCCTCCATGCAGCTGCAGGCTTGCCGCATGTCATTGCATGTCATTGTGATGCAACAGTGGGTGAGCGTGACGTAAAGCTGCAGGCTGGAACTCCGGCTGGGGTGGCCTCAGTTCGCTGCTGCTGGAGCGAGAGGTGGTAGCGGAAGGTTGCAGCTCTCAGAGAGTTCCTACCAGGAGCCATGGAGTGCTGTTGCAGTGCTGGATTCCGAAATCCAGATGAATTTCTGAGCAGAGCGGGGAAGAGCGGAAAGGTGAGCGCTGCTACATCAAGAGAGGGCTGAGTGCAGTAGCCTGGGGTATGCAGGGCTGCTCTGGGGCTGTAGATGCTCTCCAGAGGCTGAGGGACACTTCTCCTCATGCTGGTGCTGGAGAAGGCTTGCAGGGAATCGCACCTCTCTGCACATCCCAGCATCGGTTACAGAAGTGGGGAGGGAGCTGCCAAAGGGAGCGGAGGTGGGCTGGAGAGGGGAATGGAGTGTCTGAGTGTCCAAGCGTGTCTTTGTCTTTCTAGCTCCGACCCGGAGGACAGGAAGTTGGAGCAGGATGTAGCTGGCTGCTGGACCTTCCACTCGGGGTTAAAATCCCTGTGCAGCCCGGCACCAAGCTCCTTTTCGCCAGGAGAAAGCTGGGGGAAAAGGTGAGAGGAGTAAGGAAGCGTCAAAAAGGGCTCTTGTTTCCTGGGGTTGCCGCCATGCCAAGGAGGCCTTGTGTTGGGATGCCAATCCCATGTGTTGGGATGCTGGGGCCAGGCACCCATCAGGCACAGAAATGTGGAGACCGGGTCGTTCCTGGAGGAGGGTGCAACCCTCTGCTCTCCCTCTTGGAGGACTTAGGAAAACCCAGACATGACTGTTTGGGAAAGAGGCAAGAGGCCAGCCTGTGGGTGTGAGCAGCTTGGAAGTGTCTCTGTCTCTTTGCTGCTCTCTCCTTCCCCATTCACACTCTACAACACATCTCTTCCAGCTCCACCAGCCTTCTCCTCAGTTTGACCTGAGAGATCCGTACAGTCGCAATCTGTGCACAGAGTACAACAGCCTGCATGACCCGCATCTGCGGGAGTTCCACAACCGCAAAAACAACCTGCGGAACCTGAAGAAACGGGGCTTGGTCACCGAGGATGGCGACGTAAGTTTGGCTGTTGGGCTGACCAACACGGGTCTCGTCAGGAGGGCTTTCCAGTCTGCCAGGCAGGGGCCTGACACTACAGCCATCTGTCATTGTCTCTTCTGTAGGTTGTCTGCACTCTGAAGGAGTTCAACGAGTACAGGCAGTACCTGACCAGGCTGAAGCTGGAGAAAAAGCAAGCAAAGAGGCGAGAAGAGGTAGGCAAAGCCCAGTATTGGTAGGCACGTGTCAGCAGCATGGCACTGAGGGCACGGGCTTTACTTGATGGATCTGAGGGAGATGGGGAAAGCAGAAAAGGTGAGGGGCGGGCTGGTGGTCTAGGCATTGAGGCATGGAAAGGACAGCTCAGCTCAGAGCTGAGCTAGCACAGCGTGCTGGTGTGAAGGCAGCCTGGAAAGTTGCTTGCTTACAAACAGAGCACTGTGGCAGCCGTTCTCTTCTGCCCTCATTGCAAGGCTGAAGCAGTGTGCTTGCCCTCTTCTGCGTAAAGCAGCAGTACTTAGGGTGGGAAGCACTCTCTAAGACAAGACCAAGCATAAACCCTCTGTTCCCTTCCAGGATGAGCTTCTTCGGGAGATTTCCAATTTGAAGAATTCGATCCACAGACTACAGATGGCCAGGGACAAGTTCCAGCCCGGTCCCGTGGATTACATTGCGGGTTCGAAAATCAGACCCACAATGCTTCATAAACCAGCTGGCCCCTCTCCTTCATGCTATAATCTTCTGTCTGGACAATGCAGAAGGAATGTGGCTTTGATGGAGCGTGGCCTTCAGGGAGACTCATGGAGCACAGGGCGTGCAATGAAGCTGCCTGAGAAGTCACCCAAACCTGCGTTGGGCAGGGAAGGCTCCAAACTCCCCAGAAGCATCCGTAGAGCTTCAGCCTCAACAAAAGACTCCGGAGTCCCCAGAAGCATCCGGACTGCTTCTGCCCCAACAACAAACTCCAGACTCCCCAGAATCATCCAGACTACTTCTGCGTCAACAACAAACTCCAAACTCCCCAGAAGCATTCCTACTGCTTCTGACCCAACAGCAAACTCCAGAGTCCCCAGAATCACCCAGACTACTTCTGCGTCAACAACAAACTCCAAACTCCCCAGAAGCATTCCTACTGCTTCTGACCCAACAGCAAACTCCAGAGTCCCCAGAATCATCCAGACGACTTCTGCGTCAACAACAAACTCCAAACTCCCCAGAACCATTCGTACTGCTTCTGACCCAAAAACAAACTCCAGAGTCCCTAGAAGCATCCAGGCCCCAGTGAAGGGAAAAGGAAAAAAAGGGGAAAACAAGTAGAGAGATTGGCCAAAAACCAAAACAGTGGCAACAAATTAGTTTTAATTGGCTTAATTAATTTTAATTTGTTTAATTCGTTTTAATTTGTTTAATTAATTGACCAAAGATGATACCAGAATGCAAGATAACACACTACAGTACAATATATCATAATTAGTATCAGAATTAGAATTAAAACCAATAAAAAAAATTAAAAAAATAACATTACAAAGTGTGTCCGAAAACTGAAGTCCTTATTCTAAAGCCGAGGTGAGACAACCCAGGGAGTTCTCGTGCTGCTGGGATCAAAAAGGAAAGGGGAGATCAAGTGATATACGGATGGCTTTTATCTTTTGCACTGAACATAAAGGGTGACAGAGCAGCAAGCAATCCTCTGGGGGATGTAGTTGTTCTCTGCTGGGGGTACATGCAGTGTTACAGGCTTGGGACAGAATGGCTGGATGACTGTGAAGAGGAAAGGGACCTGGGGCTGTTGGTCGATGCTCAGCTCAACATGAGCCCACAGTGTGCCCAGGTGGCCAAGAAGGCCAAGGGCATCCTGGCCTGTATAAGAAACAGTGTGGCCAGCAGGAGCAGAGAGGTGATCATCCCTCTGTACTCAGCTCTGGTGAGGCCGCATCTCAAGTACTGTGTTCAGTTTTGGGCTCCTCACTACAAGAAGGACATGGAGGATGAGGTCCTCACAGGGGACTTCAACCACCCTGATATCTGTGGGAGGGACAACACAGCATTGCACCAGAAATCAAAGAGGTTTCTGGAATGTGCTGATGATAACTTCCTCTTCCAAGTAGTATGGGAACCTCAAAGATCAGGTTAGGAAAGCTAAAACCCAGGCAGAACTAAATCTAGCTGGGGACAGAAAGGGGAACAGGTATATCAGTGATTAAAAAGAAGGTAAGCGAGGATGTGGGCCCTCTCTGGAAGGCCACTAGAGGCCTGCTCATGAGGAATACAGAGAGAGCTGAGGTGCTCAATGACTTCTTTGCTTCAGGCCTCACTGGCAAGTGCTCTAGGCCCAGAGCCCAAACTGCAGAAAGCAACAGTAAAACTTGGAGAAGGTGGATCTGTAAGTGCTGTAAGTGAAGATGAGGTTCTAGACCATCGAAAGAATCTGAAGCTGCACAAGTCCAAGGGATCCATCCGCAGGTTCTGAGGGAACTGGTGGATGAACTTGCCAAGCTGCTGTGCATCGTATTTGAAAGGTCATGGCAGTCTGGTGAAGTTCCCACTGATCAGAAAAGGGGAAACATAACCCCCCTATTCCGGATCGGGAAAAAAGAAGATCCAGGGAACTACAGGCCAGTCAGTCTCACCTCTGTGCTTGGTAAGATCGCGGGGTAGATCCAACTGAAGGCCCTACTGCACCACACGGAAAAATAAAGACAAGGTGATTGGTGGTAATCAAAATGGTTTCACCATGGGCAAGTCAGACGTGACAAACTTGGTGGCCCATGTCAACTTCATGAAGTTCAACAAGGACAAGTGCCCTGAGTTGGGGAAATCTCAAGCACAGATAAAGGTTGGGTGGAGAATGGCTTGAGAGCAGCACCGAGGAGAAGGATTTGGGGGTCTCAGATGATTCAGCACGAGGTGGCAGTGTACGCTTGTGGCCTGGAAGGCCAAATACATCCCAGGTTTCATCAAGAGAAGCGTGACCAGCGGGTCGAGGAGGTGATTCTGCCCCTCCGCGCTGCTCTTGTAAGACCCCACATGGAGTACTGCGTCCAGTTCTGGGGACCCCAACACAAGGACACTGAGCTGTTGGAGCAGGTCCAGATGAGGGAAATGGAGATGATCAGAGGGCTGGAGCACCTCCTCTAGAAGGACAGGCTGAGAGAGCTGGAGCTCTTCAGCCTGGAGAAGAGAAGGCTCCAGGGGGACCTTATAGCAACCTCCCAGTATCTGAAGGGAGTGCATAGGAAAGCTTGGGAGGGACTTTTTATAAATGCATGTAGTGACAGGATGAAGGGAAATGGTTTTAAACTGGAAGAGGGTAGATTTAGAATATATACCAGGAAGAACTTTACTGTGAGGTATTATGGTTTTGCAATTTGGTTGGTGTTGGTATTCCACATCAGAACACCATGCCTAATAATGGGAGTAAAGGGGACAAGTTTTTTTTTCTGTGAACTGCCTTAATGAGCATGCGGGGTGGGGCACCGGAAGGGAAGTGAGGAAGGGGACGGGGTTGCTGGACCGGCTCCCTGCGAGGAGACAACGTGGTCAGACCTTCCTGCCTTCCACAGCTCCATCGGTGAGATTTGGGACTTGGTATTCTCTTTGTTGAAACTCTCTTGTTGTTGTTTAGTGTTATTAGGTTATTAAACTGCCATTCGTTCTCAGATCACCTTTTTCCTCCCTCATTTTTTTGTTAGACCTAATCGCAATCTCCCTTCCCTTCCCCTCTCCCGAAACGCACGTGGCCGGGCCGGGCCACGCCGCACTTTGCCGTACCGTGCCGTGAGAGAAAAGGGGGGGGGCTTTTGTTCCTGCTGCCCTGGGTTTGTGCACACTGTCCCGGAGTGAGCTCTAGAGAGAACTCCGTGACAGAGGGTGGTGAAACACTGGAACAGTCTTCCCAGTGAGGCTGTGGTTGCCTCACAGAATCACAGAATTGCAGGGGTTGGAAGGGACCTCTAGAGATCATCGAGTCCAACCCTCCTGGAAAGCAGGCTCCCTACACCACGTCGCACAGCTCGGCGTCCAGTCGGCTCTTGAATATCTCCACAGAAGGAGACTCCACCACCTCCCTGGGCAGCCTGTTCCAGTGCTACGTCACCCTCACCGTAAAGAAGTTCTTCCGCATCTTCATGCAGAACTTCCTATGCTGAAGTTTCATCCCATTACCCCTAGTCCTGTCCCTACACATTACTGAAAAGAGACCAGCCACGCCACTATGGCACCCACACCTCAGGTATTTATAAACCTGGATCAAATCCCCTCTCAGCCTTCTTTTCTCAAGGCTAAACAGACCCAGTTCGCTAAATCTCTCCTCATAGGGGAAATGCTCCAGGCCCTTCACCATCTTTGTGGCCCTCCGCTGGACTCTTTCCAAGAGATCCCTGTCTTTTTTGTACTGGGGAGCCCAGAACTGGACACAGGATTCCAGAGGAGGCCTCACCGGGGCAGAGTAGAGGAGGAGAATCACCTCCCTCGACCTGCTGGCCATGCTCTTTTTAATACACCCCAGGATGCCATTGGCCTTTTTGGCTACAAGGGCACACTGCTGGCTCATGGTCAATCTGTCGTCCACCAGGACGCCCAGGTCCCACTCAGCAGAGCTCCTCTCCAGCAGCTCTTCCCCCAGCCTGTACCGGTGCATGCAATTATTTCTCCCTAGGTGCAAGACTCTACACTTGCTTTTGTTAAACCTCATCTGGTTTCTTACTGCTCAGCTCTCCAGCCTGTCCAGGTCTCTCTGAATGGCAGCACAGCCTTCAGGCGTGTCAGCCAATCCTCCCAACTTCGTGGCATCAGCAAACTTGCTGAGGGTGGTCACTATCCCCTCATCAAGGTCACTGATGAAGATGTTGAACAAGACCGGACCCAGCACAGACCCCTGGGGGACGCCGCTAGTTACAGGCCTCCAGCCAGATTCCGCACCACCAACGACAACCCTCTGCACTCGGCCAGTCAGCCAATTCTCGACCCACTTCACCGTCCACTCATCTATCCCATACTTCCTCAGCTTTGTTATAAGGATGTCAAGGGGGACAGCATCAAAAGCCTTATAGAAATCAAGGAAGACTACATCTACCGCTCTCCCCCTGTCCAGCCAGCTAGTGACATCTTCATAAAAGGCCTACAGGTTGGTCGAGCACGACCTTCCCTTGGTGAACCCATGCTGAGTACTCCTGATAACCTCCTTTTCTCCCAGTTGTCTGGAGATGGCATCCAGCACAAGCTGTTCCATTACCTTCCCTGGGACAGAGGTGAGGCTGACTGGCCTATAATTACCCGGGTCTTCCTTCTTGCCATTTTGAAGACAGGAGTGACACTGGCCGTCCTCCAGTCTTCAGGCACCTCCCCAGTTCTCCAAGACCTCTGATAGATTACAGAGAGCGGCTCAGCAACGACCTCCAGCAGCTCCCTCAGCACCTGTGGATGCACCCCATCAGGTCCCAAGGATTTATGGACCTTAATGTTTCCTAGGCACTCACAGACCACCTCTTCCCTGACTAAAGGGAAATCTCCCATTCCCCACACTCTCTCATTAACCTCCAGGGCCTGGGATTCCCGAGGGAGAGCCCTTTCACTAAAGACAGAAGCAAAAAAGGCGTTCACTATTTCCACCTTCTCAGCACCCCTCCTCTCCCTGGAAGCACTCAAGGCCAGGCTGGATGTGTTGTGAGCAACCTGGTCTACAGCGAGGTGTCCCTGTCTATAGCAGGTTGGAACGAGGTGATCTTAAGGGTCCCTTCCAACACAAACCATTCTAAGATTCTAGGACAGAAAAACAGGCCAGCTCTCCCACATTGTTTCAGTGTCATTTACTTATAAAACAAGCTCTGGGACAACCCGAGAAGGTATTTGTTCCACGTGCAGCATCACCTGTGATAGAAACCAAGGAAGCCTACAGCAGGCCTCAGGACTCAGCAAGCCTTTTTGGCTCAAAGCAGGGCCAGCTGGAGCAGCTTACCACGAGTGCACCCAGCAGGGCCTCCATGCAGCTGCAGGCTTGCCGCATGTCATTGCATGTCATTGTGATGCAACAGTGGGTGAGCGTGACGTAAAGCTGCAGGCTGGAACTCCGGCTGGGGTGGCCTCAGTTCGCTGCTGCTGGAGCGAGAGGTGGTAGCGGAGGGTTGCAGCTCTCAGAGAGTTCCTACCAGGAGCCATGGAGTGCTGTTGCAGTGCTGGATTCCGAAATCCAGATGAATTTCTGAGCAGAGCGGGGAAGAGCGGAAAGGTGAGCGCTGCTACATCAAGAGAGGGCTGAGTGCAGTAGCCTGGGGTATGCAGGGCTGCTCTGGGGCTGTAGATGCTCTCCAGAGGCTGAGGGACACTTCTCCTCATGCTGGTGCTGGAGAAGGCTTGCAGGGAATCGCACCTCTCTGCACATCCCAGCATCGGTTACAGAAGTGGGGAGGGAGCTGCCAAAGGGAGCGGAGGTGGGCTGGAGAGGGGAATGGAGTGTCTGAGTGTCCAAGCGTGTCTTTGTCTTTCTAGCTCCGACCCGGAGGACAGGAAGTTGGAGCAGGAGGTTGCTGGCTGCTGGACCTTCCACTCGGGGTTAAAATCCCTGTGCAGCCCGGCACCAAGCTCCTTTTCGCCAGGAGAAAGCTGGGGGAAAAGGTGAGAGGAGTAAGGAAGCGTCAAAAAGGGCTCTTGTTTCCTGGGGTTGCCGCCATGCCAAGGAGGCCTTGTGTTGGGATGCCAATCCCATGTGTTGGGATGCTGGGGCCAGGCACCCATCAGGCACAGAAATGTGGAGACCGGGTCGTTCCTGGAGGAGGGTGCAACCCTCTGCTCTCCCTCTTGGAGGACTTAGGAAAACCCAGACATGACTGTTTGGGAAAGAGGCAAGAGGCCAGCCTGTGGGTGTGAGCAGCTTGGAAGTGTCTCTGTCTCTTTGCTGCTCTCTCCTTCCCCATTCACACTCTACAACACATCTCTTCCAGCTCCACCAGCCTTCTCCTCAGTTTGACCTGAGAGATCCGTACAGTCGCAATCTGTGCACAGAGTACAACAGCCTGCATGACCCGCATCTGCGGGAGTTCCACAACCGCAAAAACAACCTGCGGAACCTGAAGAAACGGGGCTTGGTCACCGAGGATGGCGACGTAAGTTTGGCTGTTGGGCTGACCAACACGGGTCTCGTCAGGAGGGCTTTCCAGTCTGCCAGGCAGGGGCCTGACACTACAGCCATCTGTCATTGTCTCTTCTGTAGGTTGTCTGCACTCTGAAGGAGTTCAACGAGTACAGGCAGTACCTGACCAGGCTGAAGCTGGAGAAAAAGCAAGCAAAGAGGCGAGAAGAGGTAGGCAAAGCCCAGTATTGGTAGGCACGTGTCAGCAGCATGGCACTGAGGGCACGGGCTTTACTTGATGGATCTGAGGGAGATGGGGAAAGCAGAAAAGGTGAGGGGCGGGCTGGTGGTCTAGGCATTGAGGCATGGAAAGGACAGCTCAGCTCAGAGCTGAGCTAGCACAGCGTGCTGGTGTGAAGGCAGCCTGGAAAGTTGCTTGCTTACAAACAGAGCACTGTGGCAGCCGTTCTCTTCTGCCCTCATTGCAAGGCTGAAGCAGTGTGCTTGCCCTCTTCTGCGTAAAGCAGCAGTACTTAGGGTGGGAAGCACTCTCTAAGACAAGACCAAGCATAAACCCTCTGTTCCCTTCCAGGATGAGCTTCTTCGGGAGATTTCCAATTTGAAGAATTCGATCCACAGACTACAGATGGCCAGGGACAAGTTCCAGCCCGGTCCCGTGGATTACATTGCGGGTTCGAAAATCAGACCCACAATGCTTCATAAACCAGCTGGCCCCTCTCCTTCATGCTATAATCTTCTGTCTGGACAATGCAGAAGGAATGTGGCTTTGATGGAGCGTGGCCTTCAGGGAGACTCATGGAGCACAGGGCGTGCAATGAAGCTGCCTGAGAAGTCACCCAAACCTGCGTTGGGCAGGGAAGGCTCCAAACTCCCCAGAAGCATCCGTAGAGCTTCAGCCTCAACAAAAGACTCCGGAGTCCCCAGAAGCATCCGGACTGCTTCTGCCCCAACAACAAACTCCAGACTCCCCAGAATCACCCAGACTACTTCTGCGTCAACAACAAACTCCAAACTCCCCAGAAGCATTCCTACTGCTTCTGACCCAACAGCAAACTCCAGAGTCCCCAGAATCATCCAGACGACTTCTGCGTCAACAACAAACTCCAAACTCCCCAGAAGCATTCGTACTGCTTCTGACCCAAAAACAAACTCCAGAGTCCCTAGAAGCATCCAGGCCCCAGTGAAGGGAAAAGGAAAAAAAGGGGAAAACAAGTAGAGAGATTGGCCAAAAACCAAAACAGTGGCAACAAATTAGTTTTAATTGGCTTAATTAATTTTAATTTGTTTAATTCGTTTTAATTTGTTTAATTAATTGACCAAAGATGATACCAGAATGCAAGATAACACACTACAGTACAATATATCATAATTAGTATCAGAATTAGAATTAAAACCAATAAAAAAAATTAAAAAAATAACATTACAAAGTGTGTCCGAAAACTGAAGTCCTTATTCTAAAGCCGAGGTGAGACAACCCAGGGAGTTCTCGTGCTGCTGGGATCAAAAAGGAAAGGGGAGATCAAGTGATATACGGATGGCTTTTATCTTTTGCACTGAACATAAAGGGTGACAGAGCAGCAAGCAATCCTCTGGGGGATGTAGTTGTTCTCTGCTGGGGGTACATGCAGTGTTACAGGCTTGGGACAGAATGGCTGGATGACTGTGAAGAGGAAAGGGACCTGGGGCTGTTGGTCGATGCTCTGCTCAACATGAGCCCACAGTGTGCCCAGGTGGCCAAGAAGGCCAAGGGCATCCTGGCCTGTATAAGAAACAGTGTGGCCAGCAGGAGCAGAGAGGTGATCATCCCTCTGTACTCAGCTCTGGTGAGGCCGCATCTCAAGTACTGTGTTCAGTTTTGGGCTCCTCACTACAAGAAGGACATGGAGGATGAGGTCCTCACAGGGGACTTCAACCACCCTGATATCTGTGGGAGGGACAACACAGCATTGCACCAGAAATCAAAGAGGTTTCTGGAATGTGCTGATGATAACTTCCTCTTCCAAGTAGTATGGGAACCTCAAAGATCAGGTTAGGAAAGCTAAAACCCAGGCAGAACTAAATCTAGCTGGGGACAGAAAGGGGAACAGGTATATCAGTGATTAAAAAGAAGGTAAGCGAGGATGTGGGCCCTCTCTGGAAGGCAACTAGAGGCCTGCTCATGAGGAATACAGAGAGAGCTGAGGTGCTCAATGACTTCTTTGCTTCAGGCCTCACTGGCAAGTGCTCTAGGCACAGAGCCCAAACTGCAGAAAGCAACAGTAAAACTTGGAGAAGGTGGATCTGTAAGTGCTGTAAGTGAAGATGAGGTTCTAGACCATCGAAAGAATCTGAAGCTGCACAAGTCCAAGGGATCCATCCGCAGCTTCTGAGGGAACTGGTGGATGAACTTGCCAAGCTGCTGTGCATCGTATTTGAAAGGTCATGGCAGTCTGGTGAAGTTCCCACTGATCAGAAAAGGGGAAACATAACCCCCCTATTCCGGATCGGGAAAAAAGAAGATCCAGGGAACTACAGGCCAGTCAGTCTCACCTCTGTGCTTGGTAAGATCGCAGGGTAGATCCAACTGAAGGCCCTACTGCACCACACGGAAAAATAAAGACAAGGTGGCTGGTGGTAATCAAAATGGTTTCACCATGGGCAAGTCAGACGTGACAAACTTGGTGGCCCATGTCAACTTCATGAAGTTCAACAAGGACAAGTGCCCTGAGTTGGGGAAATCTCAAGCACAGATAAAGGTTGGGTGGAGAATGGCTTGAGAGCAGCACCGAGGAGAAGGATTTGGGGGTCTCAGATGATTCAGCACGAGGTGGCAGTGTACGCTTGTGGCCTGGAAGGCCAAATATATCCCAGGTTTCATCAAGAGAAGCGTGACCAGCGGGTCGAGGAGGTGATTCTGCCCCTCCGCGCTGCTCTTGTAAGACCCCACATGGAGTACTGCGTCCAGTTCTGGGGACCCCAACACAAGGACACTGAGCTGTTGGAGCAGGTCCAGATGAGGGAAATGGAGATGATCAGAGGGCTGGAGCACCTCCTCTAGAAGGACAGGCTGAGAGAGCTGGGGCTCTTCAGCCTGGAGAAGAGAAGGCTCCAGGGGGACCTTATAGCAACCTCCCAGTATCTGAAGGGAGTGCATAGGAAAGCTTGGGAGGGACTTTTTATAAATGCATGTAGTGACAGGATGAAGGGAAATGGTTTTAAACTGGAAGAGGGTAGATTTAGAATACATACCAGGAAGAACTTTACTTTATCTTTTCCACATGCATATCGATGGGAAGGTTCAGCCTTTACTGCCATCCCGTCAACATCCATCATCTCTAACATTGTGAGCCAACATCATAAAATAGGAGCCCTTCCTTCCAGAGTAGCTTTCATAGTTTTACAGCCAAATTAAGTTCAACCATTTCTGGACACTCTGGTTCTGGTCATTTTCCATTATTTTGCTCACTGTAGGAACCACGTTGTATAAGCTGTCGGAAATGCAAAGCAACTGATAAAAACAACAGAAAGCCACCCATCCTTTAGAATTAATGTTTTAAACATTTATCATCAAATATGGAGAACTGGAGTAAAACAACCTCGGGGACTGGATTCTGTTTGTTACCTCTCAGTCTGATTACCTGAGGGAAATCACTGTTGAGAGAAGTGTTAGGAAAACAGGGCAAGGATATATTTTTCATATTCTTTCCCTAACACAAATAATACTTTTGAGTCACTCCCTTCTGCAGTGATTTTAATCACTTTAAAGATTATTCAAACAGCCTACGAATGTATATGGAAATGTTTGAGTCTTGAATTGCCTTAAGCGTGCCAAGTAAGAGACAAATTAGACTACAGGATGTGTGCTAAAAGGCAGACACACCACTACTGGAGATTCAGCCTCCTGTCCTCCATTCTTTCTCTTCCAGACTGCCTGATCCTGGAATGGTAGCTGCACTTTTGGTCCCTGCAGTTACTGAATTAATTGCTTTCATTGCTTTGTTTCCCTTAATTCAGTATCAATCTGCTGAGCGCAAGCAGCCCCAGTTCGTTCCAGTAAGCGAGAAGGAAGGGACAACAGAAAGAAAACAGTGAAGTAGGGAAAAACAAAACCAAAAACCAAGAGCTCACATAGACACAACAGATGTGTCAGCATCAGCTGCCTATTCCTAATCTAGAAAGCAGTTCAGCTTTTTGTTTTAACCTCTTGGGTTTTGTTTCAGAGTCCCATGGCTATTTCAGGCTCCAGCCAACCCCTCAGCAGATGCTCACAATCAGGACAGAGAATACAGCCAAGATTTGTTTGGTGGGCTGATGGAATGCAGAGGAGCTCCTACTGAATACCCAAGCACCAGCTCCTTTCCTGAGTGAATGAACTGCACCCAGGGAAACCCTCCTGCAGGAGGCATTGGTGCAAGCTGCCACTCATCCTGCCTGCAGTGTTGCTCAGGGACCAAACTCTGCTCCGACAGCAGCAGCCCCATCAATTCCCAGCATTGTAGGAAGCTCAAGTCTTCCTGAGAGCTGGAAGTCACATCTAACAACAGTCAGGAGAGCTCCTGTACTGCAGTAATGCAGCAAACGCTGCCACATATCCAGAAAATATTTAAAATAATGCTGGCTTGGAACCTCCAACCAGTCGTTATCCATTTTACAAGCCTGGGAATGGTGTTACATACATAAACACTCATTCAAAAGTCCTCTTGTTGATCCTGACCCAGTGACATCCTCTTGATGTTCATCCTTCCTAATGTCCCAGCACGACTTGCCTCCTTATCTATATGTAATGCTACATGGGATTCTTCATTCTTCTGAATGAACAAGATATTAAACCAGCTGATTTCCAGGGCTGTTCCTACCCATTCAAGCCTGTCTTACCACCCCGTGTGCTACTGATCCTTCTGAGAGTCCAGAAGTATTTTTCCATTGTTCCTTAAGACAAGAAAGACAGATTTCCATTATTCCCTGTGTGCTGGACCGGCAGCCCAAATAAATAACAGGGAACCATGGCTGGGATGGCTTTTATACTGCAATGCTGTAAGCTCTCAGAAAAGGTTTTGCCTTGATATCTCTTCTGGTGCACTTGGAGGGCGTTAGATCAGAGACACAAAGTCCTTTTCAACTGAACAAGTTCTCCATCTATTAGCAGCTCAGCCAAGTATTCCAGGAGGAGGCTTGCCTGAAAGAAAGAGCTGTTTATTTCAAGCCTCACGTCTTATGCTGTCTGAAAGCAAGAAGTACAGTGAAAAGAGTGACCTGCCCTGGGAGCGTGTGTTTGGTGACAGGTTCTGAGCTCAGAGAGCTTTGACAGGCCATGACCACGAGCCGCAGCAAGCAGATCCTGTTTTGCATCCCACACGACAGCTGTGACTTTAAGATTCTCAAGTGGATGACACCTATTGCTCAGTTTAAAGTACCAAGAGCTGCAATGGCAGCGGAGGCAATCATTTCTGAGACTAAAATCTACTTGCAAAAGGTTCCTTGGCTCTGCTGAAGGATGAAGTCTTAAGGCAAGTGGCTGCAGCTGCTCTGTGGAGCAGATCCTCACTGGAAATGCCCCAGAAGACTAAAGAGTTCACAGTGTTACCTCCCTCCAGCCACAAGGATCTGATTCAAGTGCAGTGATGGGGCATCAGGAAAGTGACAGAACTCTGTGCCTGAGTGGGGATAAGACAGGAGGGGGCTTAACCCTCCACTCTTCCCTCCCTATCATTGAAAACAGAAGCATCTTACTGGCTCACTGCCTTTGGGACAAACCCAGGATGTAAAGCTCCTCTAGTTTTCTGCCTCTACCATGTGTGTCCATGGGAAAGTCACTATCCTTTTCTGCACAGCATTTGGACTAGTCAGACTCTGAGCAAGGGCTGTTTCAAACACAAAGCACCACTTATGGGATACAGCCCTTGGCTACACACAGGCAGGTCAGTCCCATGTGGAGTGTTTGGTGGTTCCTCTCTGACAGATTAAGAGATCCTTACCCCGCTGCCTCCTTTCGGAGGAGAGGAGGTTGTGAAAGTGGGCAATACTGTGAACTTGAGGACTCTGTATCTAAAAGCTTGCTGTTTTGCTACCAGTTTAACCATGGTCACTATATTAAGCTGCAGATTGTTGACTCAGCAGCCTTCCTGGGAAGTGTCCAAGACTTCTTGCATCTGAGCTCATGCTGTGGCAACATTCCTGCTCCCAACCAGGAAGATCTGGGAGTCCATAGAGAGGTAAAGTTACACAAACTGCATTAAAAAAAGACACAGCCATAATCTCCATTTCCTCAGTCCCGAGGGCAAGCACTCCATTCATGGGAAGGAGAAAAGTCTTGCTCTGCTTTGCATGCTCCTGAGACTCCTATCCCCACAGCCTTCCCTCCCACTCCCTGCTCCCCATGCACATTCCCCAGCACCACAGAATGAATAAGGCCACCGCTTACGTGAGCATCGCGTTACAAGCGTTTGCAATGGGACTAGTGGCACTGCAGCTGTTGCTGGCTTAAAATAAGCAGAGTTGCTAGGTCTGATGGTGGTGTATTGCAGAAAAGGTTCCAACGAAGCTTTGGTTCCGCCCTCAGCAGAACACTGAAGAAGGGCAGAACTTCAACACCATTTATCAGAGCTTTATAGACCTCTTAGAGCACTGTGAAAAATACTTTCCATACTCAAGGTGATGCATTTTATTATGCTCATCTGACAGCATAACCTTAGCTTAACTCCAGGTTAATGGAACTTACGGTAGCACTGAAAGATTAAAAATTACCAATGAGCAGAAAGAATCCTAAATCTACTTTTTTTTTTTTTCTTATCCTTTTCTTTTCAGAAGACAGTTAAAGTTGCACAACCTTAGATTTGACCTCAGGAACTGAGCTGCCAAAGCAAAAGCCATCTGAACTATGAGCTTCTCTGGAGGGCTCCAAATTTAACCTATGGATGCTGAGGTTGCTCTGGGGCACGGACTTGTTCCCTGCATGATAAAGAGCTCACAGTGATAAGAGCAGCTCATCTCAGTTCCATTACGGCAGTCAACAACAATCCCGCACTGAACACCGAGCAGATTTCTACCACACAGATTAAACAAAATAATGGGATCTATATCAAAAATATGCCAGAAATACTTTTCTTGAGGAATATTTTCATGGCCATTTTTAAATTAACAAAATTCACTGACACAGGAGCGTGCTGGAACTTAGAAGGAGCTTGTTTACTCATAGCCTGACTACATGGTGACCTGAAGGTTTCTGTAGCTGAACGCACAGAACCTCACAGTTATATTTCCTTTCTGTCTCTCCCACAGCTGCAAAACATGCACTTGCTCAGGTACAGTACCTGGAGCTTTGCACCAGACCTGCTGAATCTCCACAGCATAGGGAATGCAGTCCTTATCCTCTTGCTAGGTTCTGGACTGAATCTCCACAGCATAGGGGATGCAGTCCTTATCCTCTTGCTAGGTTCTGGACACATGCTGAGACTTGGAATTGTCCCCATGTCCATTCCAGCTGTTCCTGCCCACAGTCTTCAACTCTCCAAATTTGCTCCTCCCTTATCTTTTACCTCAGTCATTCCAGACTCCAGAACCCTCAACTCCCCACTGCTCTGGTCCCACACAATCCTCTTATCTCCTCAGCCACCAAAGGACCCAATGTCTACCATCCAAACTCTCCACAGCACCTCGGGTCCATCCCAGAATTCCTCCCATCTTCCCACTCTACCCAGCCACCTCCACTATTTCCAGCACCTGGATCTGAATCTGTGTGTGACCAAGCCAACAAAACTCTAGCACCACTGCACAGCCTTGCCCAGCTGCACCCTCCTATCAGGAGAGGAATGGGCATGATCTCCTTTACATCATGCCATAAGGATGGTTTGTGCAAGCAAGGGACTTGAATTTTAATACCCTTGACTTGCAGCTGATATCCCGCAGCCCTGTGCCTGGCTTGGAATGAGCAACACCTGATGGCAAGCACCATAGGGCAAAGAGAAATCCAGCTCTGACATGAGGGTTGCTGTGCTGAGCTCTGGGGCTCTGCCATGCTCCCTACTCAATTAAAACCCCTTACAAACCAGGGGAAGCACACAACAACCCTTCATTGTATTTAAGCCCTACCAACATATTTGTTCTTGCACTACCAGTGCAGCCTACAACCACACCAACTACTACAATTCCTATTCTAACCTCCTGCAACAGATAACTATGAGCCATCCAAGCTTCTCTCTTTGGGACGTTGTGCTCAGCAGTCAGTAAGCAGTGCTGGCAGGGCACAGAGTGGATGCAGCACCACCTGGCCTCCTGGCAACAGCCCTCACCCACCAGGCTGTGCTGGAAACAGGGCCAGACACCATGCCATGGAAACCAATGGTAACTGAGCCCTGCAGGTCAGTGATGCAGTTCAGGGTCTGGGGAATACAAAGAGAATCTGTTGGCATCTCACACAGGAAGCAGGTAAAGCAAAATGTTTGCATGGACCCAAGCATTCCTGTGAGTCGGGAACATCTGTGAGCAGAAAGCAAGCCACAGCCATAAAGTATAGAAGCACTGGCTCCTTTCTCCTGCTGCTTTTATTTCTAATTTTGCCCAAAATATCTTTCCAGGCAGCAGAAACCAGCGTTGCTGGTTCTTTGCTTCTCCCACATTCCACACTGTTCATGTATGGGATGCATGAAATGTGCCACCTTCCTGAGTTCCCACATCTGTGCGATGTTCATGGGTTATGTTTGCCTCAAATTACAGATGGGTAACCAAAAAAATCAGTGCTCTGTTGTGCTGACAGTAAGGAATAAACTCAGAGTTTGTCTGCCATGCAGAGTTTGCTCCCTATATATGAGAAAAGTGCACTTACAAATCTTTAGAGATAAAGGCCAATGAGAATATTTAAAGCACATTCAAGTTCCAGGAAAAGCTCTTTTTGACTTCCCTGGGCTTTGGATCGTGCTCAGGGAAATGAAGAAAGTTGCCAAAATTCACACAGCGAGTTTGCAGAAAAGCCAGAAGCCAAAAGCTCCGTTTGCCAAACTCCAGCATTTATGCTGAAGCCGCTCTGCTGCTGGAGGTGCTGGAATGGCAACAACAATCTGCTCGAGTGTGAAATTCGAGCTACCAACCTGGCAGTGTTTTCATTTCTCTGACCTATTCCATTGCTCAGATCCAGGATTTTCCTTGGGCAGAAAACAATTACAGAGAAGATTCAGCCTAGTCTCTGGACAGCCACTAGCGTGTCCACGGCAACTCAACAGCCATGGAGCAGAAGGAAAGAAACTCTGCTTTCCAGGAATCAGGACATACACCAGGGGTACCAAATGGGGCAGTGATGAACCAACAATGAAGCATCAAGCAGGTCAGCACTGAGATTTCTGGGCTGTGAACCTAAAGATGCTTTTGCCTTTCTGGAGGTTAAAGGAGAACTTTGTCCCTCTTCTTTGCCTCCAATAGGTTTGCCAGCCTTGAGTGGTCACCCACCAACCCACCCTTAGTGGGGCAAAGCAAGCTGATGGACGTTGCCTAGAAAACATTCATTTCACCACTTGAATTACTGTGGTTAAAAGAGGAAGAATGCCTCAGGATGCGAGTCTGGCATTGCCCTGTTTGTTAAGCTTCACACTGTGGCTAAGGGGCTTTCCCTAAAGAAAAGTAGCTATTGCTGTGAACAGCAGAGTGTTTGGAATCACTTCATATATCAACAAAATGCAGTCTTCTCCGCAGGGAAATGCAGCAGCAGTTTACAAGCAGGGGCTAGGAATGAAGATAACCACATCCAGTGAAAACTGCAAAGGAAACTGCATGTATTTGCACACGCAGACACCTCATTTTGGCAGAAGTACTACAGTCAATTGCTAGAAAACTATCACAAAAGGTTTTCTGACTAAATGTCCTTTAGTTTGATCTGCTACAAGCATCTTTTGCAGAGAAAGGGAGGCTGTTTGAAGTAGGACATTTGAAAATAGACTATTGTATTCCAAAGGGTTTTATTTAAAGATCTTCTTGTCACTGTTCTAGGCTGTGAAGATCTATTTTTATGCCTTTGTTTTCTTTTGAAAGGGAACACATTATTCCAGCTGCCCTGTGACTAGCAAAGAAGATTATGAAAAGGGAAAGAATTGAGCATTTCCTTTTCTTCATAGCCAAGGAATTTGCATCTTATAATAATGGCTGTAAATTTAGGAGAGTTTGACAGAGCAGAAAGCCCTTACATTCACTGGGTATGACAGTATCTCCCACACACAAATTGTGTTGTATGGAGGACATAAGAGATCAACAGGAGCACTTGAGGAAGGGTGTGCATTTATGGAGGGTATGTTAAGACCTGGAACAAGCAAATGCAGCAGAACCACAGCCATCTCCTTCATGATCATAGGCTTTTAATCCTCACCTTATAAAGGTCTGGACCAGGTCATAGAATTCAACCAATGCTCAGAGCTCAGCTACACTGAGCTGTAAGAATGACATTTTAATTTGGACATGGTTGCCCTGTGGAAAGTCACATTTAAGAGCCAGGCTTACAACTCATTTGTGTGCTGTGCGTAACGAATAATATTTCTATAGAGTCTAATGTTGTATCCCAAAATCTAACTGTTCATATTTTCATCTCTGTGACCAATGGAAATCTAACGTATGGAAGAAATGACAAATATGACTTAGCAGCAACATCTTTCTATACAAAACAGTGGGCTGACCTCAGCTGGACCCGCCTGCTGTTCACCAAGCACTGCAGAACAGCTGGTAAAGCTTGGCAGAGAATCACAGAGCAGTAATGGGAACGATTTTTTTCCACTCCTGTGGAGAGAGAACAAAACCATGAATGTACCTTAGGAAGGAAATGACCTGCAGAAACTATGAGGCAAGAGAAGCAAACTCCTGAGAGGTCTAGCAGAGAGAAAGCGAATACTGTTCTTTGCCATTTACCCATGAGTTAAAAACTGGTAAAACAACATCATACTGTTCTGATTCATCTGATTAGTGTTTATAAATATCTGAAGAGAACTGGGTGGCAAATGGATGAGGCCAGGCTATTCTCAAGGGTGTGTAGCTATGGGACAAGGAGTAATGGCCTAAAACTGGAGCATAAGAAGTCCTGAACTAACACAAGGAAGAACTTCTTTACAGTAAGGGTGACGGAGCACTGCAGCAGGCTGCCCAGAGAGATTGTGGAGTCTCCTTCTATGGAGATATTCAAAACCCAGCTGGATGCCAGCCTGAGTGACCTGTTGTAGGGAACTGCTTTAGCAAGGGTTGTACTTGATGCTCCCTTGAGGTCCCTTCCAGCCCTCATGGTTTTGTGGTATCCACTTCCAGACTGAGGAGGAGACCGCCCTTTCCCACATCATAGTGACTCTGTGTGAGCCTCTGATGTAGGAAGTCCAAGGCTTTGAACATAGGAAACAAGAAGATACTTAACATGCTAATGATGTGAATATCCATCACTGAAGATACTCTTTGGAAAGAATATAAAATCCAATTTACAAGAAGTAAACAGACCTCAGCTGTTACAATGAAGGCCTCAGGTTTTCATGCAGTTGGCATAGAGTGAGGGAGCCTTATACTTTCTTCTTTGCATCAGAAGAAGGAAAATAAACTGAAAAAGGCTCAGGAATTACCACACTGGACCTGATCCATTTCTGGCAAAGAGAGGCAGATGAGACAGTAAGACATGAAACTGCCAATTAGCACTGAGATGAAAATATTACAGCACAGTGACTGCACGGCGGCTTGGTGTCAGCACTCCTTGCTCTTTAGAAGTCATTAGATTCCTTTCATGGGGACTTTGTCATGATGTCTGCATAGCAAAAGTCAGCCTCATAATGTGTCTCAGTGAAACAAATGGAATAGCCACTAATATGTGACTCAGTGTGAGTTTTTGCAGCAATAGAAGCGAGCCAAGAAAAGAAGGCTAATGGTTGAGAAGAAATCATTTTCTGACCATACATGCTGCTCTAGAATAATCAGAACAACACGGATTTCCATTGCATCTACAACTGGTCCTCTGAGAAAGAGAAAATGGGGATGGGTAAGTTGGTGTCATGCTTCAAGTTTCTCTAGATTAAACATTTTGATTTTTCTGAAGTGGTTCAAATAACGTTCTTGTATTTGACAGACAGTGTCTAAAAAAATAGTGCTGTATCTACTCCAGTTTGAAATGCATGCTGTCAGTGAGGCAGCTGAAGAATGGATTCTGTTTGTCTGCATCTGAGACATTCACGTTTATGGCCGTGGAGCTATAATGCCGGGTTCTGCACAGCATTGTGGTTAAAAGAGCACTCAGGGAACATTTTCAGAAGAGTTTAATGCTCATCTTAACCTTCCCCACAACAGCCTTGGAGAGTTGGCGGTGTGCATCACTGAGAGCACAACCAGACAAAAAGAAATGTTTGTAGCCACACAACCTCTCTGCAAAGTGATCTGACAAAAGCAGCCTCCCTGCTCACCTGTTTGAATCACACCACGTTCATCTGCCTTGCTAGTCCCAGCACCATAAGGACCTTCAGGAACAGCCTCTTTTCATGTGGCTTGGTCATGCCAAAATTGAACAACAGAAGCACCGTGTAAGAAGGGAGATCCCAAATCTGTCTCCCTTTTTCCCATGGCTTTTGAAAATGAACTCTGAAATGAGACTTTCACGCTCCTTCAGGAGTACTCCCCATCAGTTTCCCAGGCTGATGAGCCAGCTCACACTGTGAGAGCCAACTCACACTGCCCACCAGGACCAACCTTACCAGGGTAACAGTGCTTAATCCTTCTGTTCTTCCCTATTCTCTTTGAACAATAGGGCAGCAAATTCAATGGGATAGAAGAAAGCCCCAAAGATGACTGTGTGCAGGCCAGAGGGAGGCTTAGAAGGCAGAACTGAACGCTGTGCACAACCACTATGCATGCACAGGTCTGAAAACTCAGTCCTTGGGAGGTCCCTTCCAAACTCAACCATCCCTGTGTCCTTTGAACTCCACCTTTGCCACAAAATCCTGGTGCTTTCCAGTTGTGCACGTTCTGTAGGGCTTCAAAATCTTTCAGCTGTTGGTCTTCTCCCACTCTTCCTACTGTTTCACAGCTGGAAAGGAATCAATCGGCATGAAAGCCACGTAGTACTCTGCAGAGATGAGAATAGCATGGGGCCTTACCACAGAGAAGAGGAAACAGGGATGGTTTGAATAAAATGTGTAATTCTGAGGCACAGCAATAACAAGCCAGAGCAGAAGCTGACAGCATCAAGCTACTGCTTTTGTCTGGATGTTGTCAGTAATCACTCTTTTCCTTTATTCCTCTCATCTCTTTGCTGGGCTTGTTCCAGGCTGAGGACGTGTGTTTTTTCTTGTGCAGAGACATGGCACTTAGCAGATGCACATGGGGTGAGTCTTCAATCAACAGTGCTTGTTCCCACCTTGAGTGCTCTTGTGTAGCTCAGTTTTGTTGCGAGAGAACAGTATTCACTGTTCTGTGAACAGATCTCTAATTCAGCTTGTGAAATAGGGGAAAGCAGAGATGCTTTAGCATGCAATATAAAGACAGATTACATGAGAGAAAATGAAGTAATGGCAATGTCCTAGAGCAGAGAAAGGAATCTGAGGTCTTCAGGAGTCAGAAGAATCAGCTGACTTTCTCAAGGGAACCACTTTTGGACATGCTGATGTTAATGTCTAACTTAATATTACAGCAAATATTACAGAGAACTGTTAATGTTCACAGTGAGAAGTCAGCCCTCCAGATCTGCTCAGCCACTCTGTACTCCATTCAGTTTCATTAACATAGCAAACAGCTGATTTCAGTATATTACCATCTAGTTTGCTTTAAGAAAGGGGAAGCTTAAGGTTGAGCATGAAGAATACTTCCTACTCTGCTTGCATTTTATTTTCCAGCAGTTATCACTGCGTGGAGGGCTGTAAGTCATTTGGAAGAGGGCTGGCTTGCAAACCCAGGACAGATGTCAGGCATGGCAGAAGAGAGAGGTGACTGATCTGCTCTGCAGAGCCTCCACGAGCGCTGTTTATTTGCTGTGTGCACTCGAGCTACTTCTGCACTCCATCACCATGGCAGCTTATTGACATCCAGACATCCTCACAGACACCCTCATGGCATCTTCCCATGACTGCAAATGAGGGGAATGAGGTGAACACAGATACCAGAAGACACCCTGAGCAGGGGACAGTTTGCACAGGAGGCAATGTAAAGTGGGAACATTACATGAGGGGGTACTCAGTGTTGGCTCAGTACCTACAAGACATCCACAAACACAACTGCTGAAAGAAGACAAAGTCTGGACTTGCTCTGTGTTCCCTAAAACAAAGAAACTTCAGCATTATTCTTCCATTGCCTACACTGCATTCAGATCTGAGTTCTCCAGAGACAGGTGCAAGAAGTGGTCATTAGGTGATATCTGTCCCATCACACATGTGAGCACATCAGTCACGCACAGTAAAAGAGATGATGGCTTAGGAAAGGTTCAAACATGGTGATTCTTAACCTTTCCTCTGAACATCTTGTATCAAGAAATGAAGGAGAAAGAGCAGAGCCATGAAAAAGGAATCAAAGACAACCTGCCTGCGGGCTGGCTTCTTTTGAACTGACAGCCACAGAAATTTCCATTCCTACAAGCAAAAGAACAACCACAGTCCAGAAAAGGTGTTTTTTTTCTGGTGTCATAATAGAACCCATATCAATTGCAGAACTTGGTGGGAAAAAGCCAACCAAATCCAGCTGCCAAGTCGAATTCCCCAGTAACAAAGATCCAGATCTACCAGTAGATAAGATAAGCTTTATCTTATCAGCAGCCAACAAACCCATATTTATGAGCACTAAAGGAACAGCTCACAGTGCTGCATGTGTCCCAGTCTGACACCCATCCTATGCTGCTGGATACAGTATGGACAATTCAGGAGCTTCAAGAGCTCCCACTGCATGACTGAGAATCCTGTATGGACAGCTGAGTTACGCCAGGGGATAAGAGAATTAGTAGTACATCCGTGTGTAAACTTTAAGGTAGCACTTATTGACTAAGAACCAATAGTGATTGCTTGTGTTAGTAGGAAGACTACACATTAATTGCAGTTTCTAACCAGGAGCCCATTGCTGGTTTTGCTCATACACGTTTCCCAATACAAATGTTCAACTGAGGGAAAATGGTGGATGCAAGAACAGCACTGGGCCCTGGGGAATCCAGCCCTTCTCTGCAGGCAAATATTTCCAGTTTTGACTGAGTTTTTTTTAACGTTGCATACAAAATAAGAGGACTGAAGGCCTGTCCTGCAGTCTGGAGTCCCCCTGGCTCTGTTGTTGTCACTAAGCTGTATACCACATACACCATCTGTGTTTTTGTACAGGCTGCAATCCATACCAGCTGCTCAGCGCTGCTCTGTGCTTCAGCAGGTCCAAACCTCAGCATCTGCTGCACTGCTCCATGGAGGAGATCAACCACAAGACCCTACAAACATTCATAGGATATAGCACAAATTACCCACACTGCAGCTGTGCCACTATTTACTCTGAACTGGGGAAAGGCACCGCTGTGACCAGCACACATTTGTCTGCCATTCATACTGCTCAGGCAGTGGGAAAGTAGACCATCACTGCCTTGAATCTCGACCATATAGTATTTGTTCCAATGGAGGTTCGGGTTGGATGTTAGTAACATTTCAGTCTCCAGCTGTGCAGCACTGGCAATGTTTGCCAGTGGCATCATCAGTTGGCAGCCTTCACTTCCACCAAAGTCTCTCTGGAAATGCAACTCTCTGCTCCAGTGCAGAAGTCAAGAGCAGATGCTATCCTGTTTGTTTCAGAAGCTGATAAACCAATGCAGATGAAGCATTAATCAAGGCAGGTCCACAGGAGGCTCTGCACCACTGAGCAGCTCTGCCTGGGAGCTTCCCACTGCCATCCTTCATGAGTGTATTACACAGAGAGCCAATGCAATGAATGTAACTCACCCACTCATCCAGTTGATGGAGAAAATATACTGGGAGCAGAAAGAACAGGTTCAGTAGAAAGAAACCTCTACAGGAAGGGCAGTGATGGGAAGCAGAGGTGGCCACAGGGAAATGGGGGAACCAGGAGGCAAAGAGAACAGCTGCAAGTGGTGGGTATGGAGAAGCTGCCCTGATGGCTGCATGTGGGCTGAGCACTGTCCTACAGCTCTGTAGCCCCAGCCAAGCAGCACAGTGCTCAGAGCATCTCCAGTTTCTCTATTCATTCCATTGCCTTCCATGCATGGAGGGTGGTATAGAAAGTATTAAATACAGTGTGGATATATGGCTGCTGCTGGGAGTGCTCAGCTCATGGCAGCAGTGGAGATAGATAGAAGGGAACTCCTTCCTGCTGGGATAGACCCCGTATGTGCTGCACGAGGGTATTCCTTGACACGTGGTTCCCCCATTGGAAACAGCACAGATGCAAGAGCCCTGAAATCACAGCACTCACAGCCCATAGGAGCACTGAGTCCTGCATGCAGAGACCATCTTGCACCAACATACTTGCAGGGTCACAGGCAGCAGCTTTTACAACCAAACCCTTTACAAACTCTCCCTTAATTCAGCTGAGGAGGAGACCTGCAAATCCTCACATCACCGTGTGTGGGTGGATTCTGCTCCTCACAGCTCAGAGTCCCAGCAGCAGAGCAGTGCAAAGGAGCAGTTCCCCTTCGGTCCAACCTTTTGATGAGAAAGATGCTCACCTGCAGCTGCCAGTCAGTACATCAGGCTTTCTGATCGCCGAAGTCGCCTGATTCGGAGCCGTCCCGGACCGATCAGCAGCGGCTGACCGCGTGGTCAAGGGGGATCTCGGGCGGTTCCTTCAAGCAGGGAACCCCCGGGTAGAGGAGAAGCCCGGCAGCTCTCAGAGAGCAGCTGACGCAGCCGCTGACGCAGCGTGTGGGCGTTCCCTGCCTACGGAGGGAGATTTAAACGGGCACAAGGAGCGACTAGTCGCTGCCCACAGAAACGGTCAGGAGGAGGCGGGGCTCGTGCACCTCTTGACTTCCTGTTTCAGCTCTGGTAAGTATTCTGCTCCAACATGGGTGCTCCCCGGCGAAAGGCTGCTGCCAGAAACACTGAGGAGGCCAAGACAAGGGTCCCGATCTCACAGAAACGGGAGGCAGCAACCAAGAAGACTGCAGAGACCCAGACTGACGTCCTGCACATGCCTTATAGGAAGGCTGTTGCCAAAATGTCTGAGGAAACTCAGACTGAGCCCCCAACCCAAGATGCTGGTGTGCAGGTCTCTGGCTGTACTGAGTGCCAGAGCCTGAACCTTGCAGAGCTGGGTGAGGGAGGCAGTGATTGTGTTCACTGCGACCAGGTGAACTACTTGCTCAGCCTCGTAGTTGACCTGAAGGAGGAAGTGGAGAGACTGAGGACTATAAAAGAGTGTGAGAGGGAGATTGACTGGTGGTGTCAGTCCCTCTCAGCCTCAAGTTCTCAGCACACAGTCGAGGCTCCTAATGGAGCATGTCAGCCCCTGCCACCTCACAAACAGGTGGTAAAGGGGAACCAGCCAGCTGGCAACACTGCAGCCGGCCCCCTGTCCTCTCTTCCCCCCAGCAGTAATTTGAGAAGGGAGGAGAAGTGGAAACGGGTACCTGCTCGACGGAAGGGGCATCCTCCATCACAACCATCCCCGGCTCCCCAGGTGCCTCTGCGAAACCGGTTTGAGGCCCTGGAACTTGAGGGGGGGACTAGTGAGAGTATGGAAACAGGTGCACCCATGAGGTTGCCACAGGTGAAGCGGTCACCCCGAAGCCTCAAGACTGCTTCTACACGTAAGGACAGAAGGGTGATTGTTGTAGGTGACTCCCTTCTGCAAGGAACAGAAGGCCCTATATGCTGGCCTGACCCTACCCGCAGAGAAGTGTGCTGCCTTCCTGGGGCACGGGTCAGGGACATTTCAAAGAAAATTTCTAGATTGATTCATCCTTCAGACTACTACCCACTTTTAATAATTCAGGCTGGCAGTGAGGAAGTTGGCAAGGAAAGCCTGAGGTCCATCAAGAAAGACTTCAGGGGAATGGGGCGAATACTTGAAGGAGCTGGGGTGCAGGTGATCTTTTCTTCTATGCCCGTGGTGTCAGGAAAAGGTACAGGGAGGATCCAAAAAACCCATCTCTTAAACAGATGGCTTAAGAGCTGGTGCAGACACAAGAATTTCGGCTATTTTGACCATGGGGCAATCTACACTGCACCTGGAATGATGGCTGCTGATGCGAGCAGCCTGTCCCTGAGGGGTAAGAGGGTATTAGCTGAAGAATTAGCGGGACTCATTGATAGGTCTTTAAACTAGGAACGAAGGGGGAAGGGGGCAAAATAAGGGCTACTGGGGTTGAACGGTGCATTCAAGGGATTGTACCAAACTCTGTGGGCAATGATTGCAGAGTGCAAAAGGAGGGAGTAGGGCAGGGGGATGCTGGGGATGCTGCTGTTCTAGCGGATCCTGGATCACTTATGAAGGTGGAGAGACGGACAGCCCAGCTGAAGTGCCTTTATACTAATGCACGGAGCCTGAGTAACAAGCAGGAGGAACTGGAAACTGTGATGCACTCTGAAAATTATGACATTGTTGCTATCACAGAAACATGGTGGGATGACTCCCACAATTGGGATACTACCATCGATGGCTATAGGCTCTTTAGGAGAGATAGGCGAGGTAGGAAGGGTGGGGGAGTTGCTCTTTATGTCAGAGATTGGATAAACTGTGAGGAGCTCCCCATGAGAAACAGTCAAGAACAGGTTGAGAGCCTGTGGGTTAGGATTAGAGATGGGACTAATAAAGGACAGCTGGTATTAGGGGTATACTACAGGCCACCTGATCAAGGGGAGGCTGCTGATGAGGCTTTCTTGCTCCAGATGCATGAGGCGTCTGGCTCACAGGCTCTTGTCCTGGTGGGGGACTTCAACCATCCGGACATCTGTTGGGAAAACCACATGGCGAGCTGCAAGAGCTCCAGAAGGCTCTTGGAATCCATTGATGATAGCTTTCTGGTTCAGGTATTGGACAGACCGACCAGAGGTCAAGCGTTGCTGGACCTGCTGCTCACCAACGCTGAGGAGATCATCAAAGGCGTCAAGGTTGGAGGATGCCTGGGCTCCAGCGATCATGCCCTGGTTGAGTTTGTGATCTCAAGCGATGTGGGCCTGGCAAAGAGCAGGACCAGGATGCTGAACTTTAGAAGAGCAGACTTCAAGCTTCTCAATGGAATGCTGGCCAAGATCCCCTGGCGCGCTGCCCTCAAAGATAAGGACGTTGAGGAGAGCTGGCTACTGTTCAAGGATGCCCTCCTGGCAGCACAAGAGGTCTCCATTCCCCTGATTAAGAAAGTGGGCAGGAGAGGTAGAAAACCGGCATGGCTCAGCAAGGACCTGCTAAGAGAACTGAGGGTGAAGAAAGGGGTGTACAAGCTCTGGAAACAAGGCTGTGTCACCCGGGAAGAATACAGGGATGCCGTCCGAACTTGCAGACGTGGGATCAGGAAAGCCAAGGCGCAGGCAGAACTGAACTTGGCGAGGGACGTGAAAAACAATAAGAAAACCTTCTACAGGTACATTGGCCAGAAGAGACAGGCCAAAATGGGTGTACCTACTCTGGTAAATTTAAAAGGAGAAATGGCTTCAACAGATGAAGAGAAAGCTGAGGTGCTGAATGAGTTCTTCACCTCGGTCTTCACTGGTGGCCAGGATTCTAGTCTTTTTCACGTCCCTAAGTCTTGCACCCCCATACCTCCATGTGGGGACCAAGGAGGTAAATCCCTCCCCACTGTAAGGGTAGAGCAAGTCCGAGAGTGCCTCCTTAGACTGAATGAGTATAAGTCTATGGGGCCAGATGGTGTGCATCCCAGGGTCCTGAAGGAGCTGGCTGAGGTGGTTGCTGAGCCGCTCTCCATCATATTTGAGAAGTCATGGCTGTCAGGTGAGGTCCCGGATGATTGGAGGAAGGGTCACATCACTCCCATTTACAAGAAGGGGAGCAGGGAGGACCCAGGTAACTACAGGCCGGTGAGTCTCACCTCTGTGCCTGGGAAGATTATGGAACAGATCCTCCTGGACAACATGCTTGATCACATAAAGAACGAGCATGTGATCCAAGACAGCCAGCATGGCTTCACCAGGGGAAGGTCATGCTTAACTAATCTTGTGGCCTTCTATGATGGAGTGACGGCGTTGGTGGATGAAGGGAAGGCGACCGATGTCATTTACCTGGACCTGAGCAAGGCCTTTGACATGGTCCCCCATCACATCCTCATCTCCAAATTGGAGGGAGGTGGATTTGATGGGTGGACAACTAGATGGATAAGCAATTGGTTGAAAGGCCGCAGACAGAGGGTGGTGGTCAATGGCTCTATGTCCAGGTGGAGGCCGGTAACGAGCGGCGTCCCTCAAGGGTCTGTCTTGGGACCGGTGCTCTTTAACATCTTTATTAATGACATCGATGAGGGAATGGAGTGCACCCTCAGCAAGTTTGCTGATGACACCAAGCTGAGTGGTGCAGTCGATACGGTGGAGGGAACAGATGCCATTCAGAGGGACCTTGACAGGCTGGAAAGCTGGGCTCGGGTGAACCTAATGAGGTTCAACACGGCAAAGTGCAAGGTTTTGCACTTGGGCCGGAAGAACCCCAGGCACCTGTACAGGCTGGGAGGAGTTGTCCTTGAGAGCAGCTCGGCTGAAAAAGACCTAGGGGTCCTGATAGATGAGAAACTTAACATGAGCCAGCAGTGCGCTCTGGCAGCCCGGAAAGCAAATGGGATCCTGGGCTCCATCAGGAGAGGGGTGGTCAGCAGGGATAGGGAGGTGATCGTCCCTCTCTACTCTGCTCTTGTGAGGCCCCATCTGGAGTACTGTGTCCAGGTGTGGAGCCCTCAGTACAAAAAAGATATGGAGATTTTGGAAAGGGTCCAGAGGAGGGCCACAAAGATGATCAGGGGGCTGGAGCACCTCCCCTATGAGGACAGGCTGAGGGAGTTGGGTTTGTTCAGCCTGGAGAAGAGAAGGTTGCGGGGTGACCTCACTGCAGCCTTTCAGTACCTGAAGGGAACTTACTCCCAGGAGGGGAGTAAACTCTTCGAAAGGGCTGACAATAGCAGGACTAGGGGAAATGGTTTTAAGTTGAAGGAGGGAAGATTTAGGTTGGATGTTAGGGGAAAGTTCTTTACTAGAAGGGTAGTTAGGTCCTGGAACAGGCTGCCCAGTGAGGTTGTGGATGCCCCGTCCTTGGAGGTGTTCAAGACCAGGTTGGACGGGGCCCTGGGCAACCTGATCTAGTAAATGTGTATGTTTGGTGGCCCTGCTAGGCCGGGGGGTTGGAACTACATGATCCTTGAGGTCCCTTCCAACCCGGGTAATTCTGTGATTCTGTGATTCTGTGATCAGGCACCTCATTATGTTTTAAAACATGAAATGAAGGAATTGACTGAAATGTCAGGCAGCAGCCTCTTGTCCTGCCTTTCATGAAAGAGTAAGTTTAGAATAATCATAAGTAATAATAAAGCCCTGTTATCTCTGCAGTTCACTCCATTATGTAGGATGGAGTGTGATAAGAATGCGCAGAAGAAAAGGCCACATTGTCTCCAGCCAGATTTACCAGTGGCCTCTGGCAACCCTTCATCTCAAGGGCAGTTACAGGGAAATGCTGCAACACCATAAAATCATAGAACCATTATGGCTGGAAAGATCTCTAAGATCATGTATTGCAGCCATCATCCCATCTCTAGAGCTCATCCCCCAGTGCCACATCTACCCTTACCTTGAACACCTCCAAAGAGAGTGACTGCACAAGGAGAGTGTCTCCCCTGAGCCTCCTCCATACTGAGCCATCCCTGCTCCCCATTAGAGCTGTGCTCCTGATCCTCTCAGCTTTCTTCCCTATACCTGTGCCATTTTCGATTGAGCCCCACAGCCCTTTCCTCCTCTGTGAACCAGCTCAGTCCATGTTCCCGAAATGCACACGGGTAACGTCAGGGCAGGAGGAACTGCTCAGCCTGGGAGGAATTAAACTGACATAACACCTCGAAGCAGAAAATAAGCAGCAAAACATTTACAAAACACCATGCTAATAACCAACAACTGGGGCAATAAATCAGGTTCAGTGGGTCCATATTTCAAAAGCTGTTCCAGTGTAGGTTTGGCAGAGTCCCCCCCCACCTCCCCCCCTCCCATCTTTGCTCCTATTTCAGCCGAAGGAGATGAATGGTTGGGCCAGGACTCAGGGCTGACCCTGCAGGGCTGCTCCAGAGGAATGCAGTTCTTTAGCAGCATTCGAGATGCAGTCCCTGGTTCCAACATTTCACTCAGGCTGAAGCCGTCCTTGATTAGATTTGAAAGAGGAATTAAAGGTATTGGAGGTGTTGGGAGCACATCTGAGAGACCCTGAGCACATCAAGGCCTCTGATTTTAGCACATTAGTTTAGAATTCAAAGCCCCAAATATCTTCAAATGCTTCAAATTACCAGAATGTTTAGATCAAAAATCAAAACAGACAGCGGAGAAAATTTAACTTCTTTTACACTCCTTTTCAAAGCATCGGGTCTTTCAGACTGATAAAATTTGACCATTTGAAATATTAGCTTTGTACAGTACGGCAGCAAACCGTGCCAATTAAAAGATGAAAAAGGGGCTTTTTGCCATTTCAGGCAAATATCAGAACGGTAACATTCTAAGGAGAAGATGATCTGAAACAGAATATCATCAAAATAATGGCAATGTGGTGAAGCATAACAATTTCAGCAGGACTGCTGGTGGCTGTAGAAAGCATCAGAGCTCCTCCTGACCCGCTCTGCTGTGAGATGTTGTTTTTCTCTGGGACTTTCATCTCTGGACTTAAGGTTTGGAAGGGTCAGGAACTGACTAAGTAACACAACAGCTTCTCTTTTGACCTGTATATCAATATTTTTTGACTCAAGATAAATGTTGACAAGAGCAAACTTCAAATTCACCTCTCACCTGAAGAAGTCTGAAAGTAGGGCTTGGAGGCAGCGGCCACTAACAAGTTGTTTGTGTGTGTGACAGCTTTCACTCAGGTTCCCCAGTATTTCTTCCTTCAGTCTGGCTTTGGTTTAATTATTTTATCAAGAAGACAATTAAGAAAGCCAGTGGTATTGCCAGTGCTGACAGATGCCTGCACAAGGCCTGATGACTGGAAGGATTGAGACAGATATCACAATGGTGCAGGTACAAAGAAAGAAGGGGCTGAATACAGAGAGGAAAATATCAGCTTAAAAATTATTAACATTTGCAGTGCCGTGCGTGAAGTTGGAATGGTTGCCCATAGAGCCAGGTGAAAGTAAGAAAGCTTCTGGATACATCTCTTTCACTGCAGTCATCCAGCACTGGTTGGGCATTAGTGAATGGGGAAACAGTGGCCCAAGGGAACTATGGGTGCCCCATCCCTGAAGGTGCCCAAGGCAAGGTTGGATGGACACTGGAAACCCTGGTCTGGTGGGGGCAATTAGCCCACAGCAGTGGGGTTTGTGCTCAATGGGCTGTAAGGTCCTTTCCAACCCAGCCCATTCTGTGACTGTGAGATTCATTTTCTTTTCCAACTGTATACATGTCCCACAATATATATTCTTTACAGCATTTTTATGAGCTTCCTTAGCACATCATCCAGTGTAATAACAGCATGGTAATTTTGTTGGCTGCATGTCCTGGCACTTAATTATAATCCTGTCATTGTCATTTGCCAGCTTGTCTAACAGAATAACCTTGCCATGTGGATGACATCCAATTAAGAAAAAGGGGGGAGAAGGAAGGAAAAAAAAATAACAAGTATGATATAAATATCAAATACAATTGCTTGATGGCTTTGTGATAAAGTCCCTAAGTTACAATTCTGCATGATGATGCCCACTTTCATCTGCAGGCTTCTCAAACATGTGCTGTATATAGATCTTCTTCAATTCAAAGACTCCGCTCTCTTTAAGAAATGCAGGTAGATCTCCAACCTGCATGGAAAGGGCTGGCAGAAGATCCAGAAGAGAAGATACAGGTGAAGAATGAGAAATGTAATACGTGGTCAGAAGGCAGTAATTCATTAATCTTTAGCCTTCTGTATTTTCTGTATGGACTTTGTTTTCTATCTGTCCATCCCTGCTTAAGCTGACTAATAGAGGCCCCACAGCTGTTGATGCTGGCACCCTGCTCCATTGCAGCCTTACTCACCAGCTCCCACCCAAGATCCAACTGAGAAAATCTGGCAAATCCAGCAACATTTCATCCACCACCTCCAGAATACTCAGTATGTTCCAAGACCCAAATCAAGCCTCCAGGCAATATCTCTTAATCAAGCATTTGACATGCAGAACTAAATTTACTTTGGCTATCTTATGGGTATCTAGCATGGTTGTTTCAAGGATGTTGGCACTTCAAAGGCAGCAAACACCAAGTAACAATGCCCTGGCTGTGCTACTTCAAGACCAGGATATCCTCTTTATCACAAATAAGGCCACTAGATGCATTTTTCCATACACTTATATCCAGGTATTAGATAATTACATGCATTATTAATTGATCGCTACCCCTTTCCTTCCAGAAAATCTCATGATGATAAAATCACTGCAGCAAAGCTGGACTTATCAGAGCTTCAAGGTAGAAGCACCAGGAGCTGGGGAAGAAAAGGTAATCACAGCTGGCTCTGCCCAAGGCAAAGCTGACATTGCCACACCTGGGAAGAGGGGTGAAGAGAAAGTGCAGCTTTAATGCATTTTACACTAAGAGAGGACAACTAGCATTTAAAATGATTTATGAGTATGCACACTGAGGTCTGCATCACTTTAACCAAGGCAATTAAAAACCTGATGTTAGCTTAATTGGTTCAAGGTTTACTACAAGCAAGGCTTAAATGTTGAGATGCTTCTCTGGGAGAAAAGCACATGGAGCTATTTGTCAAGTGTCTCAAAGGCACATGCCCATGTTAATGTCCTTTGTCTCTGCTGAGCACGCCACTACAGCAAGTGACCTAGACAAAAGCCCTGTGGTAAGTGAGAATTCCTCCCAGGGTGATTAAGGTCTGTAACACCAAATTCATATTTTCCCATCAAGACCCTTGTGCCCAAGTTGGAATCTTTTCACCGGTAACGTGGTGCCAAATCCATCTCCTTCCTAGGTGTAATGTTAAACCCTCAGACAGACAGAAAGTCAGTGTCAAAGCCACATGTCACTTTGCTTCTGTAAATACAGAGCCAGAAGATATCCACAGATGGTTCATTAGTATTCCCAATCCTAATATACAGAGGCTTCAATAAAAGTTTTGATTTAGCCTGTCTTCGTTGGAATATTGCCTTTCTTGTTCTTCATCAATTCCTTGTGTCCTGTAAACAATTTCTCCTTCCCTACGTATAATGTAAGTACCTTAATTAAATGAATGTAAACTGAACCACACACCTGCTAGCAGGGGTGAGCACACCAAGCTGGGAGGAACAACACCTCCTGCTCTCTGATCTCATGCTCATTTGTGGATCTGAATAGGAGCCAAGTCTTCCACAAATACGTCTTTCCTGCTCTTTCACAGAAATTGCCATGTAGAAGCATAATAAGTGAAATCACTAAGCAGACATTTCTCAACTACTACAAAACAATCTTAGGCTTGAAACATTTTCTATCTGTGCAAGTAACGCACAACCTACCTGTGAGATCACCTCCCACCATGAAACATTCTTCTTCGTTGCTAGCTAGAAGCATTTTCCTGGAAATGGATGATTTCATGCTGTGCTGGGAAGAAAGAAACTCTTAGTTTTGGTCAAATAAAAACTAAGGCTATAAAAAACTTTCTTAAAGCCAAATTCCATCCGATCTCCTTAGAAATCCATCTTGTCTTGTTGGTTTGAATTCTGCTAGGAAAGACTATGGTGGCACATTCCTGAGAACGGAGTTCTTCTTACACCCAGGCACTCTGAAACACAAAATACCTCCTTATGAGACCACTTCTCCAGATGTTTATAGAAGTCCTTAATAAACTCCAGCTCTTCTAATATTGCCCATCATATACTCTCAAATAGCTTGGAAAAAGAACGTGCTTTTTGCATACCCTATTTCATATCCTCATCTATATAGTTCATCTGTTTAGAGTCTGCATATGCAAACACACATCCATTCTCCAAGTATTCCTTAAAGTGAGTTGCATGTTTGACAGGAGCCAGTACATCTTCCTCAGTTCCATGGATGGTCTCACAACTGGGAGCATTCATTAAACATCAGTGACAACAGCACACACAGTTTGTTGGCCCAATTTATGGGCACAGATAGAAGGAAGAAGAAAAAGAACTAAAGTAATGAAGCCAGAGCAGGAGCTGACCACACAGGCAGGTAGGCAACCTGTCTGCTCTCAGATGGTTCAGGTAGGTGAGAATACAACCATTAACCACTACAGGCTGAAGAAGATTGCCAATACCTTACATGTTTTCATAGTAAAAGTAAAAAAAAAAAATGCATGTCTAATCCTTATTAGAAATAATTGTTTCTGTGGCTACTGCTTAACACTGAGGTTTGGTTTGATGTGGTGAACCAACCCCAATACATCAGTGTTGAGAAAGCTCTTCTTACCTTGAACTTGTGGTGAGGGTTTATTCCACTCCTTTCCTTTTGGTGCTGGAAGTATTGCTGGTCCCCATCACCCATATGTTTTTATTCATCATCAATATGTAAGGGAGTGTTTCCCAGCTGATCCAGGCAGAAGCCTTTCATTTAGCAGCTGGAGATCAAAGTTAATTTGTTTGTATCAAAGGGCTTCTCAAAAACACAATTAAAAATATATCCTCCTAATTATAGTGGCTTTCTCAGAACTGAAAACAAGTGAGACAGGATCAGAGCAAGAATGCCCTGTAGTACACTACTATCTGATGCACGTCCAAGGTTGTGAGCCTGGCTCCTGCCAGGGCCAGCACATAGAAAAAGGAGGAGAGATGAAGGGTGTGGAGGTCGGCTCTTCCCCACAGACTGCACGAACCTTTAACCAATTTTGTTACCCCAGCTTTGTACCCTCAGATACGCTACTTCAGATACACTTTTCAGAAGGTGACATCCTTTTGTTTTGGAAAATATTGAGTTCTTTCAGTATCCCCAAGTCTGGCAGACTCAGGAGTTCTGCACTTTCTTGGGCAGAACTTGGTGATGTCTGTGCTGGAGTGCTGGCTTGTTGGGTATGTCCTAATGACACAAGTGTGACACAGGATTCCTAATCAGTGTTACCAACAAGGACTATGCCCAGTACAACCCTGAGGCATGGCATTCTGCTTAGATGAATTACCATAGACATGAAACTATGTGTATTTTTGATGTGCTTTTCTAAAAACAATAAGCTTAGCTTCTCGTTTTTCTTCCTGCTATGCCACCTAAGAGCAACTGTAAGAGGAAACCTCTACCCTGGAGAGAAGAGAGAACTTATCAGAACTTGATTATCTATTTGTGTCACAGAATCATCAAGATCTTCCCCGTAACGTACCTCCCTTTGGTAATGATCCATATGGCCAGCAGGCAATTTCCAGGCTTGAGTCCAAGCACAGAAAGCTTAACACTTTTGTATTAACCTTTAGACAGCTCTTACTATGCTGCACATCTCTTCTTGCCCTGTTTTCCACTGAGAGTCACAACTCTCTCATATCAAGAAGAAGAAAAACGCCAACAAACCTGTTTTCTGCTTCCTTTCAGGCAAAACTTGGGACTCTTCCCACTCATTTCAAAGGTGATTATAGCATCATCTTGAAATTTACAACTGGGATTTCATAGGCTTCTTTATCCTTCGTGCTTGGGAATGATCTCATGGTACTTCTTCATTTTCCTCTGGGGCAACCCATGAAATATTTTCCACTTTATCCTTAAAAACGGACTGTAAATTCTTTAATTCTTTAAGCTACTTTCCAATTTTATTCTGAACGTTTCATGTAGTAACCAAGAGAAGTGGAGCACTCAGCACAGATTTTTTTACTTAAATCCTGCCTACTCCAAAAAAATGTTTTATGTGTCCAACTTGACATCTAGTGTTTAAAGAGCTGCCTCGGCAACATATGAATCAGGGGAGGAACTATAGATTCGGAGACAGGCAGTGATAGAAAACATGTCAACACTGTCAGCAGCACATCCTTAAATCTGTGACACTTCACCAAAAGAGACTTTGTCAACTCGGATTATGCCAAAAACACACACTGAAATCCCCTTCAGAGGTGTTTAACAAAGGGTACTTAATCACCGTCCATCAGCACAGACTTTGCTTTGGGCGATGGGACTTGATGAAGGGTTAGAGTCTCTTTGGAGATATTTTTAGCCTGGTTTTCTAAGGAAATTAGTTCTACATCATCATGCTGCTTGTCTTGGCTCTTACAGCCCGATTTTCCAAAGGTTTTCAAAGTAGAAGAAAAGTGACAAAGGAGAAGATGTTTTGTAGATACATGATTATCTCATCAGTCTACTGGAAGTCATAGTCCAATACTAGCACACAAGCTTGATATCTCTTGGCATTATTTCACCAGCTGACCAGCAGTACCCCACTCAGAAGTGATGTTTTTCCCTAAGGCATGTCCATTAGTGTGGTATAACAACTAATAGGTTGCAAGAATGTTCCACCTACTGTGAGGATGTTTCTCCATACTGTAGGACATCCTACAGAGAACATCTTTTCCCACTGTACAGTGGAGACAGTTTTCCATGCAATTCCACCATACATCCGGAGAGCCCCCATCCAAGGTCAGCCACTGTTGGATGCCTGGTGGTTAAGAAGATTGACCAGCAGAAAGAGGAGGCAGGTGAACTGCAGCTCCCAAGAGGAACGCTGCTATTGGAAAGGTTTGGAGCTGGGATGGCTCCAAGTCATTCCCTCCTCCTTCTTCCAACCTCAGTTTTTCACCATATCCCAGCAGCTTGTTTTTAAGCGCTGCTGTTCCTCCTGCATGAAATATTTTATGAACATTTTCCATAATCAAGGCAGTTTTCTGTTCCTTTCAAAAGGAATCAACGTTGAAAAATTGAGGTCAGTTCACAAAGTTCAGTATCGGTATCAGAAAGGAAGAATTTTCTGCAAACATAAGTGTATGGTGACTGCAATCTGTGCTGAGCTACCGCAGGATTTACAGCACGGATTTAATTTGCAGGTTTGTCTGTTTTCCCGTAAGGCTTTTTAAACAGGTATCTAATATTTATATCTGCATATACAACACTTTGCTGGGAGTGATTATGCATTTACAATGAGACAACAATAAGACGCATCTACTTTGTTTGTTGTAGTAGCTGTTTCATTTGGAACGCTTCAGCATGCACTGCAACTTCTGTTCATAAGCACTGTTGTCCACCTAGGGGTTGGAGCAGAAGGTTTGTTCATCAGTTGCATGTTGCCAGCTGGTCTAAACAGGGACTTCTGAGAACTCTCCCTATGTGTGGCAGAGAGTAAGAAGAAGGTCAATATGTTGTTACAGGGCTTCTTCTGGAAGAAAAATAAATGGTGCTGGTTTGTTAAAGTTCTGGTCCATGCTGCGAACTTGAATCAGCGCAGCTCTTCAGACACACTGGGTGTTGAGTAAAAATAAAAGGCCCCTTGCCAGGAATTCGATGCTGTGTACAGAAGCATTTGTTGGTGGCAACATTAGCGTAGTGTTCACCACTTTGGGAGAAGAGGTGGAAAATATCACCCTGCAAATAATTTTGTTGGAAATGTGCTCCCTAAGCAGAACCGCGCGCAGCCACCTGACTCACCAGGCCGCCACATGAAACTGTGACTCAAATTGTGCTTATTCCTGTGATTAAGAGAGAAACATCTGAAAAGCGACTAAATTAGAAGTAGGAAATGAATGAACTCAAGGCAGGATGCAAGTCATTCAGGTGCACTGCCTTAATTCACTTGGCTTCTCATCTCACAGCAGAGTAGCAGATAAAAAAACAACAGATAAGAATCTAATGGTGTTCTATGCAAATTATGTTTAAATTCTACATGATTTAGCAGAATACAGCAATATAATTCTTTGGGATGAAGCTGAAAGACTACAGATTGCTTTCACAGTAGGTAAGAGGATATCTTTGCATGGGTTTCCTGAGGAAGGTCTGGAGCTCCTGGAAGTTACTGCTTTGCCTGGGGGCTTTTGTTAAAGAGACACAAGATCTGGGGGCAAATTGCAACAAGACTTAAAAGTAATGCCCTGCTCCTGCTGCTGTTACAGAGAACCTGGAAGATTAGTTATGAGCATTGCAAGAGTACAGAACCCAACAGCTGTTTCTTGTAAGTAGAATTTCCATTCATTGTTGGGTTTTATTTAATCCATACAACCTTGTGTCATAGTTGGTCATTGTTTCTTTATGAATGCCCAGGTCAGTCCCCAAAAATACACATTCCCATGATCATGGGATGTTTACAAATCAAAGTGCTAGTTTTTGCTGTCAGATGTTATCTCCAGACCCTTCCTTTTTCATCAATCTGCACTAGATTTCAGCTGGCCACCAAGGATGCTGCAGTATCATCCTCATTCCCATAGCAGCTGCACCTGCTCACTTGTTGCTCTGGGACAAGTAGTCAGACAGCTTGGCATAGCCACCTCGTAGTGATCATTCCTTGAGGGACAAGAAGCTGGAGCCAACCAGGGCTATGAAAATGCAATGAAGAACACATCCTCCTCTCTTGAAGCTGAAGAGATTGGGAACAGTGGGCTTTCATGGATCTGGAGGAAGAAGAAACCCAAGCAGTAAAAGGTGTTCTAAGAGACCACCACAAGGCAAGTCTCAGAAGCTTAGCCCTGTTAACTCTTCCCTGAAAGAAATATTCACTCTAAAACATACAGTAACGGAGAAGATTTTCACAAGCATCCTGCAGTGAGGTACCAGAGCCCCACAGTGCAGCAGTGGGAGATGAGCTTATGATGCCTTTGTGCAGTCTCCGAATTTGCCTTTATCATTTAAAAAACATGTAATGCTTTCCTAACTATTGTTTGGTTTTACTACTTTCTGAAACAATGCAGGGCTCGCCAGGAAAGGGAATAGACTCAATATTTACCCTAATCTAAGTTCCTGACGACCAATTCTTAAAACTCAGCTGTTTCATATCTTTCACAGCTATGATGGATATTGTGACATTCTGCAGATTTCTCAGGGTTGCCAGGGACTGAATTCATCATTTGAGTAAAAAACTTCAACTCCTGACAGCTAACGCAGGCAGCTGTGACTTTTACCCAAACCTCAGCAGGAAACGTAGACAGAAAGTGAAAATGATGGTGTGGATGATTTGGGCACAGAACTTGTTGGATGCTGGAGGAAGACTGACCACCAGGTGTAAGAAGACAGAAAGAAGACCAATAGAGATGCTAAAATGGTCCTTTATTCAGCTGCTCATGCAGTGGATGGCTGTGGGATGTTCAGAAAACAGACCATCCCCAGTTGGTAACTCCAAGGGAGGTACAACAGGATTCTTCTCCTGGAGTCGTGTGATTACAAATGCCATTGCTGCCAAAACTAATTTTCCAGTGCTTGCAACTTCAAAGAAACCTTTAAAAAGCTATTCCATTTTTCCCCCTAGAATCCTGTGTATTTTGCCTTGTTGAGAGTCCATAAAGAATTAGAAGGGGGAAAAAACACTTCTTTTTTTTTTTTTTTTTTTTTTTTTTTTTTTTTGTGCCAACAGCTGCATATAAATGATCTATGAATGTTTATGTGGTTGGGTTAGTCTGGAGCCAGCAGCAGCTGTCCTACCCCCAGAGCTTTGAGATCCTTCCAGACTATAAGTATTAATAAAGTGAAGCAGAGTAGAATTATCATTATTTTCCGCTTTATTCCTTTAATTTAATTTCATGCTTCACTTTTGTTTTGTTGGTGTTTTGTGCACTGGAACATTTGTAATCACTCATTATTCTGGTTGATAGAGAATGCATAATGTTTTAGGAGTGATATGACATTTACATTCAGATATGAGTTATTAGATGTCTTCTTATAAGTGGTGAAGAATGTCAGATCTTGACATCTTGTATTTTGCATATCAATTAAAATGCCTTTGTAGCTTCCTCTCAGCTGTTCACCATCGAGACTCTTACCTTGAGATAGAAGCATTCACACTGACTTCATAACATGTAGAATTATAGCATCCATTCATTAACTCACATGCTGCAAGCACAATACAGATGCAAGGTGTGATTCTGCATCTTTATTCATGTGAGTGTTGCTTTAAAGACAAGGGATCTGTTCCTGTGAGAAAGCACAACTCAGAGTTGCAAAAACGGGTCTTGAACGTATTGTAAAATAGAATTACAGCTCAATTTAACTATCACTTATAAGCTGGAGCCTGCAGAGTAAAGAAACGGGTAGCTTTCCCACTTAATAAAATATTACTGTCATTACTTACCATGAAAACGGTTATTAAAAACCTAAGATCCCCACCAGCCAGCTGCAGCCTGCTGCTCCAGCACCTCCACGTGCAGGAACAGCCACTCACACAGCACACCTGGCTAACAGCTCCCAGAGCATCCCTCCTCGCAGGGCTGACTTCCAGCACCAACCAGAGCTGGGCACAGTGCTGATAAAGGTACTACCCCACTCCTATGGGATCCAGTGATGAGGCATCAGACATCCCAATGGGCATCTGCACACCAGTCACCAACATCCCACCCCAGCTTCTGGGAAGAGGCAGCATCAGTAGCATCTCTTATACCCTCCAGGAAAGCTACTTAAGAAAGGAAGGGGGATTTCTGTTTTGTCCCCATATCCTTTTAGCTCCACAAGCAGACACACTGAAAAGAAAAATCATGTGCTCCATCTGTGTGGTGTCAGTCCTTTCCTATGGGTTAAACTGCATAAAATTTGTATCAGAAACACTTGAACACACCGTGGCAGGAAGGGAAACTGCATGTGAATGCCACACACACTGCTCCTTTTATCTCTGTCTCTGAATGCTGCATGGAGGAAGAAGCAATGTTTCAAGTCTAACTGCATATTACCACTGACTCTTAGCGAGACCGATAAACCAGCTCCATCCTCGCCCAGCTACAGAGTGCCAACAGACAAGCAGCACCGAGACAGAAGTAATTTTTCCACGTCAAACAATTTTCTACAACCTGCTCAGCTGCTGCGTCTTTGATTTAAGCCTCTGCCCCCTCCAAAAGGAAGCATCAGAGCATCCTTTCCCAAGGCTATGGATGCTGCAAGCAATTCAGCGTTGCATTCATCGTGGATACAATCATGACAAACAAGGGAGAGAAAACAGTTAGTGAAAACCACTGGCAAATAAAGAACAGCTGAAGGAAGAGCTGCACAAAGGAGGAAGAAAAGAAATCCACAGCTACATGGAGTAGCGTTCTTGCTAAGCAGATTATACCCAGGTAATCTTTTTCACTGCTATTTGGGTACAGAAAAGACATTTCTCTTCAAGTCAGCATTGGGAGCAGCTCTCCCTAATTTCACTCCAAAAGGTGGCAGCACTCTAACCAGCTTTAATTTGTTTGTCCCTATTCCTACTTCTATTTCCTAAGACACACAGTGAAAAGGAACTACAGATCACAGCTTGCGGAGTCAAGCAAGCGTTTCCAAATGTTCCCATGAACTTCGACCCCATTAAGTTAACCTTCCCCTTTCCATAGTTCTTTCTTGCTTTCTCTTTAAAAGCACTTTAGAAGCTTCCCCTTTTAAGCAGATGTTACATCACGTCCACAGAAAGAAGCTTTGGAGGCCGAAGGTTCAAAGGATGCTACTAGAAAGGTGGGCCATTCAGTAGAGGAGCAGAACTAGCAATGCAGATCAGCTATTAGCACCCTTTCAAGATGAAATGAAAGGAAACAGTTTCAAATACTTAGTTATTCAGTACAATATATATATATATATATGTATACATCCACAATCCTGAACAACAAGATCCATCAGTGGGAAAACACACAAAGCTAAAAGCAGAGAGCAGCCCAAGTCTGTGAGAGGGAGTGCTACAGATTCATCTCGAGTTGTGATTCAGCTACAAGCTCAGGAAAGACAATGCATAATACTGAAACTTTGGGGAACAAAGTTAGCAGCATACAGACACTGCAGTGCATGCAGTGCTCAGCCAGCATCAGCACAGCCAACAAACTGACTGTCCAGGAGACAAAACAGGAATGAAAGATAAATTGTAAATCATAACCTCTTGGTAGCAGACTACAGTAGGCATGTATTGATTCAAACCAGGAGAACAGCCCTGAAATCTAGCAGGTAGTTTTTTACATATATCTGCCAAGAGAGCCATTGCTTTCCCCTGCTTTGCTGTTCATTTTCTACTTGAAAGCATCAGGCAAAACAGACCAAGCTCAATTATAGAGTTCTGCATAGATATCACAGGATTAACTAACGATTCTGGCTCGCTCTTGTTCACAAATACTGTTTGCAAATGGCTCGTTAAGAGGTTAAGGTGAACACCTGAACTTGTAGGTCTGAAGGTGCTTTCTCCTCTGCCCATCCCATCAGCCCAGCAAAATATACACACCTTTATTTCTTAGCTAAACACAGGAGGCTAAAGAGATCTGTGCCAAGGACTTCCCCAGAGCTCATTCACTTGGAATATTCACTCCTTAATGTCTGTAGGTTCGATCAGTCACCCATTTACACTCTCATCTGCTATTAGAGATGCTATTAAATGGTGCAGACTCTACAAGTTCACATGATGGGCACCTGTGTGCTCCTCACACAGACTCTACCCATATGCAGTCACACGGCATTCCTTGCCATTCCCATAAATATTCATACCCTCTTTTCCTCGCAGAAGTTCTCACAAACAATATTGAATCCTGTGAATGCTGATGAGGAACAGACAGAAAGGATCAGGATTAACTTGCTGGAAAAGTTGTTATTTTGATAGGAATAAGTGTTCACACTCATCTCTTTGCTTTCCTCATTCAAGCATACACTTGCAGAAGCCATCCTTTTCATTATTAATTGGATTTAGCTTCCTCTATTTACAGAAGCTACCTTTTTGCCTAGCAGGACAAGAAGCAAGTCAACATGACACCATTAGGAATAATTACATCTCAGTTTTTGCACAGAAATAATGCACCGCCCTGGCAGCTAAAGCAAAATGCATCAATCCCTGACAGCTTTAATTCTAAACCACCACAACTTCCCTCATCAGAAGTGTAATGGGCAGGATGTGATTGTAGCTGGCAAGGGATTCATGTCAGTGCTGTACCAGCGGCTGATGGCACACTGCAAATGCCTCCCCTGTTCTATGTCCCTCTGACATCATCACTCAGCTGCTGCTATTGGGTTCCTCACACACCACCAAAGGCTTTGGAGGGAGCACACAGGACTCAGAGATCCTGTGCAACAAGAACATTGCAGTGCAAGAAGTTGGAAGGAAGAAATGAGAGCTGGTGAAGAAAGATCATTATTCTGGGCTGGCTGGCTTTATTCTACGTATCCAGGAGTGAGAGGGGCTGTTCAATCATCTCATGACTATGATTTATATTGACTCTTTTGCTCATCCTTGGAGAATTTTAAGTGGTTCACATCATTTGGGACGGCAGTTCTGACCTACCTTGGGACAGGATTCCCAAACACACTTCAGCACATGCTGAAATGATTTTCTGTCAGGGAAAGGTATCTTGAACCACAGCTAATCAGCCATGTGGCCTCCTGCTGTCCAGGCACCATAGAAATGGATGATAACCAGACAGCTGCAGGGCTGTGATGCCAGCAGCACAGGGAGGCTGCAACAGCAGACACGGGTCAGCCCACCTTCTCCTCAGTCATCTTTGGCAGCTCCCCCTGAACAATGTCCCACTCCAATATCTGCTCTTTCCCCCACCACTCTTACCTATTCCTCTTTCACTCTGACCATCCCCATAAATCTAACCCAGCAAGGATGGATTTTTTTTGGCATCTTCCTCCATTATCTGGAGTTAAAGGTGTTCCCAACCACCTGGAAGCTCTAAGATTGCTCTCCTAAAAATACATTTAATCTATTCCTTGTACTTTGTATCATGCAAATATAGCTCCTTTTGATAATGCCTTGGTTCTCATGCACTTGTCACATTTCAGTTATTTTATCCATGCACTAAGCACAAGCTTCCACTCAGCTCCTGCTGCATTTTAATGTGATATCTGGATGTTTCCCAGTCTGCACATCCCCCTCCAGTGCCACCCCAGAGGTCTGGTCCCAACTTCTTCTAGGCTTTTGATGGAGAGCAGCCAGACTGCTCATTAGCCTGTTATGAAGCTGCTCATCAGTCCCACTCCCAAACTCCCCATTACTCCAGTGGTATAGCTGCAGTAATTGGGCTGCATATTTTTCAGGCCTGGATTAGCATTGCTTCAGCCAACTGCTAATGGCCCATCCTGCGGCATATCCCACCGAGTCTCCCTCGTGCCAATGTCGTTGTGTTTCTGTCTCTGGTTTCAGGTGTATTCATTGCACAAAGGAGAGAGTTTTGGCAAAGAGCTCCGTAGTTTTCTGTAGCACTGCCTGGACTGGGAAGAGGTGGGGATGTGTTCAGGGTCAGGGCAGGGAATGGGTCTGCCTCTTTGGGGCCGTGCCTGCTGCCTTGGTGGCCTCTGCCATGCCCACTGCCCTTTGGGGCAGAGACTTTCCCTGACCCCCACCTGACCCTCCCCTCTGTGCCTTTCTCTGGTCATTTCTCCCTCTTTACAGACTGACCACAACTTGCTCCTTGCTGGTGTGGTAAGGAAGATGGATGAGCTGCAATGGGATCCAGCACTGCAGGCCTGTGAGTTCAGGTGTGCAGTGGGGTGCCGTGAATGTGCAGGACACCTTTGTTCCAGCCAGCTTTTGTTGTGAATGAAAAACCCATCTTCCACAGCTGATTAAAAAGTTAAGTGGAAGAGCCCAGAAGCCCAATTCCGGGAATACGCAGTGTGCTGAAAAGAATATTCATGAGTACTTCATTTTCTTCAGACATTCAGCTCTAAGACTTACAAGTGAATGTAGCCAAGTACTAAACAGGGTGCTGAGGAGGAGAAGCAAAAGCTTTGTGCTCCCTGAGCTCAGGTGGGTTGCAGGGTCACCAATTCTGAGCCACTGGAAATTAAATTCTAAAACCTATCAAGCCAAAGAAAGATTCCTTGCAGGGTTGCTGGAAAGCTTGTTACAAGCAAAGATCAGAGCAGTGGAGTTTGCCATCTCCCCTCCAACTGCACTAACAACAGGCCAGAAAGGAAGGAAATAACTTCCAGCTCCTATTCCATCATGTTTTCTTTTATTACTTTGAATACCATCAGGGCTTCCAGCCTTGGATTCAGCATGTGAGCTGCTCAGGGCTGCTCAAGTTTGCTTTCAGCAATGGCCCAAGCAGAAGGCTCAAACCTGCCTTCGGAGGAGATGTCCCCATGATAGCAAACAGTGCAGTAAGAAAAAAGAACAAACCAGCAACTGAGTGGGATGGACCTGAGCAAAGTTATGTCTAACACCCACTGAGCAAAATGGACTTTGGTATTTAATAGGAAATATGCTGATTGCACTTGAAGTTTTGGGAAATATGTGGGGAAACTGATTTTGCTGAGCTGACCCTGCTGAAGGCAGGTAAGTAAGGACATAATAAATGTAGCAGAGGTAATTTCCATGAATATTTGATCAAAGATACCTGTGTTTCCCAGCCCATTCTTTGCTTCTGTGCAGGGGATGTTAAAGTACGGACAGTTCAGAGGGCAGCATGCAAGGATAAGGAGATACCTATGGAGAGAAATCATGTCAAGGAACAAGTGCTGCCACTGATGGCATGGCACAAAGCCACCATAGGTCTGAATGGCCCTAGCAAACTGCTGTCGTGCTGTCCCTTCATAGCACTACTGATTCAGACCACATCAACAGCTCAGGCATTTTGAGCCTGCACATAATCTAACAACTCCTTATGGGATGCAGCCTGTTCTGCGTGGCTTCATATGGATGTTGAGAGCCCGCTGCTTTTTCTATGCCCTGTTCTCCTTGGTACTGTTCTGGACCACTGTGCTATCTCTATAAGCACATCTGTTTTGCAGCTAGGAAAAGAGACAGGTGGCTGCTATGGGCTGCCTGCTTCTCACATGCCACAGCAGCACATGTACTCACAGAAAGCAACTGCCCTGCATCTCTAAGCCTACAGTGGTTTTGTGCTGGAGGGGATCAAACAGAGACAATACTGGGACACAGCAGTCTTAGGCCCATGTCCTGGGAGATGGCTTTGCACCCAGAAGCCCCACACAGATTAAAGACCATCAGTGAGAGAGTAAAGCAACACCTTCTAGTTTGCCTTCATAGGGAAGTGTACATAGAGGGAAGGAAGGGACAAATCTGCTTAGGAGAGAGAGGCACGTTCCTCTGGCAGATTGCTCTTAACAAAAGGGAGGGACTGGAAGCAGGTGAAAAGCAAAGGATTGATGGTCGGAGTCCAGAGGAGACTGAGAAAGCAGGTTGATAAATGTAACCCATCAGAGAATCAGGGGCATATGAATGAAGGATGTAAAAGCATGTTGTCTAAAATTCAGCTGTTGAGAACACAACCGCAGCTCTCTGCCTCTCTCGCACTGTTTTCTCACCTGCTCTGTTTCCCAGTTTGCTCAGTGCAGAAGGGAAAGCAGCTTTCTTGCCAGATGTTTCATATATCCCCCAGAAGTCCCTTTTTAGGCTCTCTTGAAGGAATGATATGGAATTTATTGTTGCTGTTGTTGTTCTGTTTGCTTCTGTTCTTCTACAAAGGGCACTCACCAGGAAAGAGACCCTGAGTCCAAAGTAGTCTTCAGTAATGACACACAAAGAACATGTTTCAACCTAGAAAGTCAGGTGTAACTTGAAAGGAAGATTTGCTTTTGAAACTGTAGTTAATCTTGCTAGCCTTATTCTGGTTTATTATTTTTGCATCCTTATTAGATGCAGCCTCAGCCATTAGGAACCTTAGGTATTTCTTGCTACCAAACAGGAGCACAAAGGTTCTTGCCTGGGACTCTGGCAGTGCTGCTGCCTGCTGAGGCAAGTGCCCACATTCAGCTCAGTGCTCAGTAGCTGGCAGTGAGTGTGGGATGGGAGTGCTATTAGTGATTAATTCATGCCTGTGCTCTGCCTTGCCATTCCTTTATGCTGCACCCTGTGTGAGCTTCAAGGTACACCTGTTCAGGAAGACTCTTTTCCAAGGAGAGATTTTAGTATCTCCCTTGTCTCAGTGCACTACTGGGTAGGGAAAGACGATGACTTCTTATTCAAGGGTGCCCTCTCTGTGCACACCTGAAGGCTGAGCATCTCAGCCCTGCTGTATGGATCAGACAGGTGAGCTTACTCAAAGCCATTGATTTAATTGGAGATCAATACTCTGAAAATGGAACTATCAGTTTCTGCAAAGTGTGACATCCAGTGGCATTTAAGGTAGAGCTAAGTAGAATTGCTTGTATCACATTGTGCAGAATACTAACAGGAATTGATTTCACCCTGCTAAGGCCCGTGTTCATTTATTCAATAGGAGAGAGCTTTCTTTTTGGTGGCTGTTCCTGATTTTGAATGCTTTGCCTAATCCCACGTTTGAAGCAAATGAGAGAGAGAATCAGCAGACCCTGTGTAAACTCCAGCCAACAGTGCAGGGACAAGAAGGATTCAGCTTCAAAGACTGTTAGCAGCCAAAGTCCAAAGCAACTTCTGCATTCGCTCACTCTCTGCCAGCTCAGTGCTCTCACTGAAGGCTGCTCCAGCCATACAGAGCAGGAGGATATCTTTATTTTATGAGTGCATCGCAGGGCAACGTACAGGGACAGAACCTGCTCTACATGAGTGTGGGTCTGGGGGGGACTGCTGACCTCTCAAGGCTTACCTGTGTGAGGTGACATAGTGGCACTTCACCTTTCTGGAGGCTGCAGGAACAGCCTGACAATGAAAACCTACATTAAATCCATCTGAGAAAGAGGCTTGGACAATCCAAGGAGGTGAAAAAATGACTGCAAATGAGGGAAGCCACCACTGTATTTTAATACATACCACATGCTTCGCAAATGAGCAACCCATTCCCAGTGACTTGGGTCAGAGGAGTAAGGCTGAGATATGAATTTTTGCTGTCCCATCTCCACACAGTCCCAGACTGGATCAGCAAGTGTTTGAGCCTGCAGATCATCTACCAAGCACTGCTTGGAGCATATCAAAGAATTTTGCAGGATGCATCTGTGTTACCACCTTAAAACCTCATCCATTACCCTCTGAGGCTGGGATAGATGCAGCCACATACTGCACTCAGCAGCACACAGCAGTGCCCTCGGTATTTCCTGCACTACAGTCTGTCTGACAGCCCTTATGTAGCCAAAGAACTAACTGATCTCAGGATGCCAATCTCCCATCTTGTTAAGCAGCTGGTGCATTCAGAGAGGCACCCATAGCAAGTTAGATGTGCAGGAACAGTACCAAAAAGTCTAACTCTGCTCACAGAGCACTGTTTGCAAGCACTAAGCATGGCTAATCACAGGCAGGGGGAGAAGATGACTGTGTCACACAGCATCCTCTCTACCTCATTTAAGGGTGATTTGTGCATCCTTTTATTTTGTTCTGAGAATATTCATTATAGGAGGAAGAGGAGCAGGTGGTGACGATCTGGTTTGACAAATGTTGCAATCCAGATGGGACTCATTTCTTCCTTCACTAGAGTTTGTTTCCCATGTCCTATCTGTCGCATTGGGTCCCTTTGTCCTCATATGCTGTCTGGGCTCTGGGTCCCATCGTCACAGAGCAGATGTAGTCACAGCTCTGTCTCATTCTGCTGGGACTGCCCAATTCCCACATTAGGCACTTGTCCTTATCTGTGATTATGTACACATCTTCCTCCTTTATTGTCACAGGAGAAGAAAACACAGCTCATCTTTTGCATCCCCTGGGGTTGGAGCATCACTCCATTCACCCTCGCAAACCCTGGAGCTACTCCATTAGCTGGGTTAATTCCAGCCTACCCAAATCCAGAGGGGCCCCGAGTGGGCTGGGAATGTTCCTCTGCTGCCAGCAGTCAGAAAGAAAGGAAGGGAAGCAGCATCTCCATCAATTCCATCCCTAACGCAATGTGTGGCAGTATTCTGCAATAATCTTGCTCAGAGTATTTCCCACAGGCTGTGGTGTGAGCTGCTGCACTGATTCAGCTGCTGTCAAGAATTTCCATTGCTCAACTCTGCAAGAGGAGAGAGACATTAATGTCAGTGCTTAAAAATTCATACTCAGATTCACTGCTTTAGCCTGCCAGGGATTTTAAGGCCAAAATGGACCATTATGGTTATCTGGCTTGATCTTCCTGATAACCCAGACAAGTAGAGCTCACACCAGGATCTCTACATCAAAGCCATTGACTGGCAGCAGGGCTGCATTGGAAAAGGAGAGGGACCTCAGCTTACAGGCTCTGTACCCATCTCTCATGATTTAACCACTGCTGCTGCCCAAGTGTGAACTTTATCTAGAATACATCTACCTTTTACCTACAGCCGAATTCCTGTTATTTACAGTGTATCTTCTACTAAATTACATCATTTCCAGCTTTAGGAAGAAAAAAAAATGAACCTGCTGTTTTAGCAGTTATGGATCATAACTGCTTGTCAAGAAAGGAAATTAAAATCTGTCATTTCACCTGACAACAGATGAGTTAGATGTTACGGGTCTCCAGAGCTGAGTGCAAGGACACTAGTACATAAAGCAGCATGGAAACCATGGGAGCAATGTTGTTGTGGTTCCTGTGAAGATAGTGATTGATACAGGTGTGATCCAATGGAAGAAAAATGATTGATATGTTTATGATGTGAAGTTCAGTTTCAACTACTTGGACTCAGCCTTAAATGCATTAAGCCTTATTTCAACTTAGAGGGGGCACAGCTCAGCTCACTGCATGTGGAGGCTCAGGGCTCTGACATTAGAGGAGCTCCAGCTCTGAGCTGACAGAGCCCATCCCAGAGAGAAATGGGTCAGGCCCTACAGCACCGCACTGTTTCTGCAACAAAGTCTGGGAACATGTGGCAGCGTTTTCCTTCTGAATGGGATGTCAGGGCAAAAAGAATTAAATCAGGTTGGATATTAGGAGGAAGCTTTTCACCCAGAGGGTGGTGACACACTGGAACAGGTTGCCCAAGGAGGCTGTGGATGCCCCATCCCTGCAGACATTCAAGGCCAGGCTGGATGTGGCTCTGGGCAGCCTGGGCTGCTGGTTGGCGACCCTGCACATAGCAGGGGGTTGAAACCAGATGAGCATTGTGGTCCTTTTCAACTCAGGCAATTCTATGATTCTATGATTAAAAAAGAAAAATAAAAGCTACCTCCCCTGCCCCCCCCCCCCCCCAGTCCTCCCTCCATATTTAACAGTTTGGGTTCAAAAACAGCACCCAGAAAGGGTTAAATGCCCTTTTAATTCCCCATTGTTGTGCTCCCTGAGCCACTAATCAATGCGCAGTTGCCAGATGACCTTCGCAGCTTTTTGCAACAGCCGTTTAGGAATTCCTGATTCATTATCTTCTCCATGAAGCAGCTCCTGCTGCAACACCAACACACTCACAAAGGTTAGTCAACTAATGAGATTTCCTCATAAAACCTGTGAGCAGGGGGGAGGAGGGAGATGAGTTATTTAAGTGGGTAAATGGCTGCAAACAAAAGAAGGCATTTTCTTTGGAGCAGTTCCTTAATTTAGGTATTTTTTTTCCTGAGAAAAATAATATATATGTTCAGTCTCCTTTAAGGATGGCATATCTATGACAGGGTTTCTTTTTAAATGCTATTTTGTTTAATAAATCATGCAAATTGCAGCATGTAAACTAGAGCATTACAGACAGGCTGGTAAATAATTAACAGTCTGTTTGCATGAAGGGGGAGAAAACACCCAATTCAGCACATTAGGCAGGAAGATGAGTGTTTATCCTTATGAGAGGGAAATGGCCAGGTCCTAAAATACCCATAGGGGCGATTGGTGTAAGGAGGGAAGTGGTTTGTGCTGCTCTGAGATGGGGAGTGGAAGGCAGGGTTTAGCGAGCTGCAGCAGCTCAACTTGTAGGTTCTCTGCATTGAAGTTTTGCAGTGGGTAGATGGACGTGTTAAGCCCAGCATCCCTAACAATGGATGTGGCTTTTGTTCAGGGCGTATTCTACTGACTTCAGATGATCGTTTTTGCAGGGACGCTGCCTTCAGAAAGCAAATCTTTAGAGCAATCTGTGTAGAAAAAGCTCTTCAAAGCATCTGTTGATATGTCAGAATCCACTCAGGCCATCCGCAGGCTTTAATTTCAGGCAGGGTGAGTTCTGCTGTTGTTGGGTGTAGCGTTCAGCCAGCTCGTGCTAAAGCCAAAGCCAGTACAGCTTTGTGATGCTGGAGCTTGTTCTCTCCCCCTGAAGCTCGGCATCTTTGAACCTACTGTAAAAGCAGCCTCTTATCTGGGTGCTAAAAGCAACTGAGCAGGGAGTTAGAGAGACTGGAGGGGGAAAAAAAAACCACCACCTCCTCTCCTTTGCAGGGCTTTCTGCATAAATGCCTCTAGACACATTAAAGTGAAATACGCCAGCCAAAGGTGCTACCTTTGCGGTTAAATTGCCATGGTGTGATTTATTTGCCAGAATCAGAAGGTGCTTTCAAGCCACTTTACTTACGGTAATATCTCAGTGAAAATAATAAAATTACCAAGAAGCAAAACACATTAGAAAGAACAACTTGCTGCTTCCTCAAAGTTCCTGGCTGTCCCAGCCCTCCCTGGCCAACCACCCCTGTTGGTTGTTTCTGTAATGCATGTGCAAGTTATTTGCCCTGATTGGAAGCTGGATGTGTGGCAACAAAGTGCTGTATTATGCCTGTAAAATGGGTTGTCCTTAGGAAAAAAATATAGCACTTGCATGGCCAGCAAAGCAGCTTTGGTCTAACAGAGCTATTGTCATGGCAAAGCTTTGCGTTTCTGTACTGCCAAATAACTCAGGGTTTAACAGCAGCATCTAAACATTGATTAGCCTGTGGCTAATTACGGAACAGCTCGGTAGGTCAGTGTTACTAGCTGTGCCTGTGGAGGACAGAAATAGGATAGGGAGGTGATCTGGGGACAGAGCAAACATCTGACAGCGCTTCCACCTGCTGCGCCCAGTGTGCAATCCCTCTCCTCTGCTTTGCACACCTCCAGCTCCCTGTGGTGGCACCTGCATGGAGATGAGGTGGCATAGCAGATGCCAGGCTGTGCATGGGCTGATAGAGGTGGAGAGATGGGGCTGGTGCAGTCTGTGTCCCCTTTGCCTCAGTCTAACACATCCTGAGCATCCTTTGCACAGTTTTGCTGTAGAGTCCCATTCTTGGGCAGTGTTGCAGTGTCAAAGCCTGTGGCCAGGCTGTGTAAATACCCTGATCTGCTGCTCTGTGCTGTTTTGTACAGTGTTGTGCTTCTTCTCTCTCCTTCCACCTGCTCTTCCAAGGGGACCACAGTCCTGCTAGTGAGATCCGTCTGTTGCTATGGAAATCTTTGTCACAAATGAAGACTTCATAGCAAGGCGGTGGTATTAAACCCAGACGTTTACATATGCCTCTGGCTCTGGGGAGGGGGGGGATTGGGTCTCTCACTAGGAGCAATGCAGCTGATTTCCCATTTCTCTCAGGTTGGTGCTGCCATGGAAAGCCAGGGCTGTGGGAGGACCGGGAAGCCTCCCCAGCTTTGCTCCTGGAGCTCCCTGCTGGCATTTGGGGCAGCAAGCAGTCCTGCAGCACTGATGCCTTTGCCTCAGAAGTGCAGTGGAGCAGCAATGTTGGCAGCTGATGTAGTGAAAATGGGGAAGAGCATAGGAAATAGATACACAGGGTGGGCAGCTGCTGAGCCCAAGCTTGCTACAGGGGCATGCAACCCCCTGAATATCAGCGAGGGGAATTAAACTTCCCCTGGAAAGGGGGGTAGGGGTAATAGGAGTAATCCAAACATGCCATCTTTGTGTAGCATCCCTACGGGCACTGCTAAGTTTAGCTGCATCGCTTCCAAGAACTGCTCATCTAAATCCCAGGGCCTGGCTTTGAAAATCTCAGCACATCCCCTATACTGCAAAATCAAAGCTTCTTCCCTGCTGAACGCACCTTTGATCAGAACTGTGAGAAATATTTGCAACCATGTGAAACTTGAATGATTTGGGGTTTCATTACACACTTGAAACTCAGACCATTTTCATCAAAGGCATTGCTAAAGTTCACCAACCTTCTAACAGAAACTTTGATGCTTTATGGCGTGCATTTTGTGTGCAGCTCGCAGGTTTGCTAGACTTTCTTTAAGTGAAACCAGCTGAAAGTGCCTTTGACTGCGTTTTTGACAACCTGGAGTCATAGAATACAGCCAGCCAAATTTTGTTGCAATTACAGCTGCTGCATGCTGTAATCCCTACATGAAGTGTAGTTCTGATGGAAACAAATATGGAGGGGTTGGGGTTGTGCCTGGGGGTGGAGGTGGCAGAGAACACCAGAGAACTCCTGTGCCCTCCAGGTTGTTCAGTCCACTGTCACAGAAAGGTCTGGCATTTCCAGGTGCCCAGAAGTCTGGTACTTGTTGGTGCTGATGAGTCCCCTGTTCTAGCTCAGGCTGTGGAGCTGCACTCACCCTCTCACTGGAGCACTTAGCAAGTTCTTAGCGTCTGATAACACGGGGCTGTGGGGTCCATCCTGTCCTTGTCCCAGCCCTGAGACCCCAGCTTCCTACCTGGCACCATTAGAAAAACCAACTCAGAGCAGCTGGAGTCTCTGCTACAGGTTTCCATTTCAGCTTTTTCCTTTCTGCATCTAACTTTCCTATGGAGGGGCTAGAGCTTGTTTCAGGTTTCTTTTTTGTCCAAAGGCACAAACCTGAAAAGAGTTATTGCTCCTCTCTTCTGGCTTGGAAGAGAGCTGGGAGGTGTTTGCATATGGGGATGAAAACTTGCTTTAATTAATCGGAATAAGAGACTTTTAAAATCATGCATGTGACTGCAATACAGCAAACTGTGGTACTGTGCTGCTTTATTGAGTGCCCCAAATACTGCCAGAAGTGTCCATGCAGCACCACGTGCATTCTGTAATAGTCAACTTCTATGCTGTGCAGTGTGACTACAAGATTTCCTTATCTGCTACAGGTAAATTACCAATACTTTGTTGTAATTAGGTGTGTGCTTAGCTTGAATTGAAGCACTGTGCTTTGAAATGCATCATTTTGTTTTAAGCATGACCTGAAAACGCATCTTCTGGCTACTGATAGTGCTGGAGGACATGGCTTGCTCCCATCTCCACCTCTTTCTCTACCCCTTCAGCCACCTCACACAAGGAAGGTCTTGTCTGTGTTGAAGCTGCAGTGAACTGTAGCACAGCTCACAGCACTTACCTGTGGTTAAGAGCAGAGCTGGAAATGAAGCCTGGGGAAGCATGGAAGCAGGGTGGCTCATGGAGCAGAGACATGCAGGATGGGCTCCCCACAATGCTCTCTGCCCCATGGGGGCATAGGGCAGACCCACAGCTGTGACAGAGATATGCAGAGCCCTTCAGACACATCACGGGCCTCTTGGATCTCCTACCCCAGCACAGAGACCACTGCAGCAGTGGCAGTTATTGCATTTCAGAGCGAGCTGAAAAACATGCACCTGCTTGCAGTGCTCACATCTCCAATGGTCTTAGAGCGCTCAGACCCTGTTGCTAAGCCCTTCTTCCTTGGCCGCGTCTGAGCGCATTGAAGCAGGCAGCCCAATCGCCCAGGGCTGCGGTGCTGCCTCTAATGAGGGCATCAGGGACACGACCTCCCTGTTGCTGCTGCTAATGTACAAAGCAGACGGAAGCAAACCTGATTTGCATCAGCTGAACTGAAGTGACGTGAGAGCGAAGCAAAGTCATGTGTCCTCATTAGGAAGCTCAACAGATAGGGATGAAAGTCATAAGGGACAGCAAACTCCACAGGGCTTGTTTAGTTAACATGGTTAATGCCAGCTCCTCCATCTCTGTGCATATCTTTCTCCCCCACTGCAAGAACGCTTTTCTGCTTTATGCCTTTTCCTCATTTAATACATCAGAAGGAAGTCTACACAGATTTACTCCATCTAATCCTCTTTGACTGCTTCTCCTGGGCACTGCATATGTACTATGAGTGACCACCTCACTGCCTAATGGCCAAATAGAACAGCTAACAGGTGAGGGCCAGATGCAGGCTATGTCTTACACCAAAGCAAAATAAAGCCTGAATTGCAGTCTGTGTTAGGTTGCATTTTTATGTGCAGAACTGAGAGTCAGATTGGGATAAACTGCTCTGCAAACTCAGGAACAGGGAAAAATGGAAGCAGCAAATGGAAAAGTAGGATGAGGGCCAGTTATTGTGAACTGAGCTGATCTGAAGCAGTGAGATGAAGGATGGTTTCGGTGTTACCTATGGGTCACTCTGTGCACACTGATATGCGTGAAGAAGGGTTGTCCAAGCAAGGCTAGAGATGTGACAGCAATATGGGCTTCTCATCATGTCAAGGAACACTACAAAGATAGTGAAAGAGTACAGGATGTTGTCTAGCATCCCAAATTACAAGTTTAGTATGGATTCTGGGTTGTATCCCCTGCAGAAGCCCTTTCTGTCACTTAGTGTGGATGCTGAGCTAGAAAGACCAAAGGTAGGAAGGGACTGGCTGCCTGAACTGCAGCTCTGCTCTGGCACTACCCAAAGATACAAGTTGGCCAAGCGAGGGTTGTGGAAATGAGAGAGTTCAGCTGAGAAGCCATAGAGAAAGGGAAAAGGTCCAGTGTGCAAGAGGGAGCTACTGCTACCAGTGATGATCCCAAGACATATAGGGTACCAGAAAGAGTGCTAAAATGGGTCAGATTCATGGGGCAGTGGAAAGGGACGGTGAAGCATCCTTTGTCCTCCACTCAGACAGCAACAAATAATGACACATGTGACAGTTCAGGGCCAGGCCACTCCACGCACACAGCTTAGAGCTGCACCAGCTTTTGTGTGGGTGTGTGCATAACGTGCGTCCAGATCAGCTGTGATGTGTGTATGGTTGCTAACGCGTGTGTGCAAACCATATGGCATGTGAGAGCAAGTCAGCACATGCTTTGTCAAGAGGACAGTCAGAGAAAGCAGTTCTCCCCTCCCGGTGTGAACAATTTGTGCCCTCCCTTATGCCCAGAGGAGAGAGATTCAGAAGGAGCTGAGAGCAAAGCAGCAGGTCCACTGGGAAATGAGTGCCTGTCAGACTTGGAGATTAAATGAAAGCATGACAAATCTGGATCGTTCCTGCCAAAACCAACTTTGATTACTTTATAATTCAACATGTGTTACCAGCTCCTATTATTAGAAAGCCAAACTTCCTCCACTGTGGGAAGAGGCTGAGATGGAGCTTTCTAGCCTTGTATAAGTTAATTACCGTACACATGTTAAAAGCTGCATCTGTCTTAGTCAATCTAGTTGATTATTGCAGCACTTTATTTTTAGTTATCAAGGTGAAGGATGACACTAATGTAAGTGGAGAGCTTCCTGCACATCTTGCTCGACTAAGTGCTCTCCAAAATCAGCTGCATGAGATCTGGTGGGACCTTCTACCCCTGGAGATGCTCCAGGTAAAACCTCTGACGGGCTACAGGAAAAGTTTGTGTGATGTGCTTTGACTACTGAGCTGCAATCACGCAATCACAGATGGAGAGACTGAGACCTGGCTATTAAAACTGGCCGTGAAAACACTGAGGTGGTTGATTCTTTGTGAAAGTCCAGTGGCAAAAAGTTGTGATCAGTTGTCTCCACCTTATTCTGCAGGGATGAGAAGAGTGAACATACAGGTCTGGCATTAAGATCAGTTCCTTGAATGCTTCTGTCTTAACTGGAGGTCAACTCCTGAGATACTTTGAGGAGCCAGCAACTGGGTTTCCAAGCAAAATGCAGACAAATTAGACTAAAAGGGAGGTTTGGGAGGGGAATTAGTGTCCCTTGGGGCACAATCACTATACAACATTTGCTTTGTTCCTTTCACCCCTCTATTTAGAGTCTGCCTGGAGCCCATGCAGTGGGTGCCTCTGGGATGGCTACCTGTGGGCAGCAGAGCTGTGATGTCCAACTCCCACTGGCTGAGGGAACGTGTTCATTACAAATTAATGGTGGTGTGATGGAGAGGACTATTATTCAGCAGCAGATGAGCTTCAAAAGGTCACAGCTGCTGTATTTACTCCCAGGAGGTCTGTGAAACCACTGTGGTATGAGCGATGGAGAACACCACATCCCACTCACTGGCTCTGGCAGCCCATGTAGGGCTCTGCTCACTTCACCTCACCCCGCTCTGCCTGCCCCTCCAGCCTTTGGGAAGTGTTATTCTTCCTGTGCCCCATAGCTCTGCCATCCCACATTGCAGGTTCCCACTGGTGCCGTAGCCACGCAGCTCACCAGCCATCCTGGGAGCTGGGCATGCAGCTGCTGTTGGCACAGCAGGGAATTAGACTTGACTTTACTGTTCCTGTAAGCCGGGAGGAGTGACTGACATGGTGAAAATGTTTCTGCTCAGCATGAGTCTTTGTAGTGCTGCAGCCCGGGGATCAAGTGTTCAAATGCACACCCCAGGGGAGCCTACTCCCATCTGAGCCAGAGCATCAGCAGTGAATCCTCACCTGCAGTGGGATGCTGGTCCGCCTCCTCTGCCCCCCACGCAGCAGAGCGGTGCCAGGTGAAAGCAGATGAAAGATCGCTCCTCATTTGGTAACAAATAACTTCTAGTCCCATCCAAGGGACTTTCAACTTAGCTGCACTCTTTGCTCCTTTCATGTCTTCTTTGTTTGGCGGGCGCTCTAATGCAGGCTCCAAATAAGCATCTGTACCCCTAAGACTCGAACAAATAGGGAAAGGATGATAATATCTGAGGATTTACAGGAAAGGTTAAAAAGGAGTCAGGCTATAGAGACTGCTGAATACTGGTTAGCTTGACTGATGTTACAAAGGCAAAAGACAGCAAAACCCTTGGAAAATGCCTCTGAGCAGTGATTGCTTTCTCAGAAATCTTTGCAATTAGGCATGAAACGATTCCTCACAAGCTTCTAAGATGCACTGAAGATGTTATTATGAAATAAATAAGGAAGACAGGATAGTTTGTGATCCGCTCCCTGCCCCATCTCCCTCATCCTTCGAAGTCCTTATTCAGACAGTGTAAGCAGTTGGCCACAGGAAGTTTTTCACCCAGAGGGTGGTGACGCACTGGAACATGTTGCCCAAGGAGGCTGTGGATGCCCCATCCCTGCAGGCATTCAAGGCCAGGCTGGATGTGGCTCTGGGCAGCCTGGTGTGTTGGTTGACAGCCCTGCACACAGCAGGGGGTTGAAACCAGATGGCCATTGTGGTGGTCAGCATTTCCTTGCTTCTCTGGAGCTTTGGTGTAGCAGTGGTACAGGAGCTGCTTCCCCATGGGCTGTCCTGAGAGCTGAGCCCCCTTAGCCTGGCTCTGCTCCCAGCCAGCTCTGGTGTGTGTGGGGCAGGGGTGGCCTCTATCCCTAGGATGGCGGGAGGCTGCCTGATGGCCAGGCACATCATTTCCCTCTGCAAGCCCACATGGTCAAGCCAGAACTCTGAATAGCCTGATTTGTTGACAAAGAGAATGAGTGCTATAATTGTACAACACAGCTGTAAACCGAATTATTGAACCTACTGAAGCACCATAAAACCAATGAACTATAAATCAATAGTCTCCAAATCCCAGGTAGAGAATCAGGCTGGGCACAGCCCTGCTTGTTACACAAAGTGGGGGGCAGCCCTCTTGGTGCTGTGGAGCCCAGACTCCACTCTGAGGTCACTCTTATGACTTTCTTTTCTTCCTCCTTTCCCAGACCAAGTATCAAGGTGCTCCTGGGCTGTTGTTAGCCTTCACTTGGTTTATCTCATAGGAGGATGCACAGCTTCCCACCCCTTGCTGCTGGCACCTGCAGTGGAAGGCTTTGCTGAATGTGGAGATCTCCAGTACTGTTAAGTGAGTGTCAGCAGAACTGGCACATCTCCTGCAGTTGTGCTGTTAGAGACAGCTCACCGTGCAGCTCCTGCTCTAGCAAGGTAGATGAAAGCAAGCAGGGCCCTTGGATTCCTTTCACAGTTTAGCCTTGTTCCTTTGCTGTGGCTCTGCTTTTCTTGAAGTCTGGGGTAGGTAACTGAGCCAATTCCACAAGGTCTATCTTCTGCATCATAAAGCCACCATCTCTGGTGACAAGGAGGTCTCTCCATCCCATCCATCCCTTTGTCTGGGCTGGGAAGCCTCCAAATGACAGAGGCTCAGCCCTGCACAGAGTATTCTGTTATTGCTTCTGCCTTCACGTGCTGGTGTGAATGCCCAAGCCAAGAGATGAGACAGGGCATAGCAGCATCTACCAGCTGGGCCCTCCTGCTTCTGCCAGGCAATACCCCCAGATGTATCTGCTGCATATCTGGGGAAGAATTCAGTGTTCCCACCCTCTGCCCTGCAGTAGTTCAGTTCCACACCAAGAGCTGCTCTGAGCAATGACCTTTCCAAGTGAATCCCTATTGAAATAGTGCAGAACATGGAGTCCTTATGTGGGGTTCTCACACTCACAAACAAACTCACCAAGGTTGCAATGTTACTAGAGGAAAACTAAAGTCTCTTTCTGAAGTTTGCTGCTAAGGAGGATTGTTTGGTACCGAAGGAGATGTGTAGGTTTCCTGCTCTGACATTTGCTTTCATATCTCAGTTGAACTGTGGATATTGTCAAGCATTTCTTTTGTAAATGCATGGATTAATTGGCTGTAGGACGTGATGTGTGTCCTGAGAAAAACACTTTGTGCTTTCTGATGCTGCCTTTAATGTACAGCCTTTGGCAGGAAGTTTTCAGGAACGTTCTGGTGACTCATCCTATGGTTTGAGCCTGTGGCCCCATTTACCTGCATGGGAAATCAAATCCTCCTGCTAGTGTATGAGTGGCGTTTGGTGAACCAGTTTCTTTGAAGGGAAATCTCATCCTTATAGAAGAGATTCAGTCTTTAGGGCAGGCCTTAGTAACCCACACAAGGCACAGCCTTCTTTAAAGACAGTGGTGATTCTCCCCCATCCTGCTGAGGAAAGGGTGGAGGTGGCACTGGTGTTTGCAGGACATCAGGGAGGATGAAGGAGCAGCAAGGACAGACCACAGCCCCCACCCCCTGCACTGCTTGGAGGGGGAGATAGATGGCAAATAGGAGGGAGGTGTTTTTAGTTTGCTTTTGGTTCTCACTGCTCGAGCCTGTTAGCAGTAGGCGACAAATTACATGAATCCCCTGTGCTGAGTCTGTTTCACCCGTGACAGTAATTGGTGAGCCATCTCCCTGTCCTTATCTCAACCCATGAGGTTTTTTTCATTGTTTTTCTCCCTGCTTTGTAGAGGAAGGGCAGTGAGAGAGCGGCGCGGAGGTGCTGAGCTGCCTGTCAGTGTGAAGCCATGTCAGCCTGCGATTCAGGCATCCAGCATCACCAGGAAGGGACAGCTTCAGCATGAGTGGCTCTGGGAGGCTTGGCAGTAGGTTAGGTCACCATTCAAAGGGTGACACCTGTAAAAAAATAATGACAAGCTCAAGTCAGAAACAACAGAATCTATTGGGATACCCCAAAACCTCAGCATTTGCAGATCCTTCCACACTCAAGCACTCAATGTGAATTAAAGGTTTCAATACAGCTCCTGGTAGAAAAAGCACTCTCATCAGCACTGGCACTAATTGGCTCCCTTGTTAGCAGCCTCAGAACTCAGGCAAGGAGCAAGGTGCCACTCTACCCAAATCTCTGCAAGGCCCAGCAGCTGTGGGATGGCTGGAGGCAGAGAGGTGTGTCCTGGCATCCTAACCCTACTGTTAGACTTCACTTTCCAGGCCTGCCAATTTAACATGAAGTTCTCTTAAAATTTTTTTGTTTGCGATGGAAATGTCACCCTGACGGATTAATTGAGCTATAAGGTATTCAAAGTAATGTGAAACAAAGAACACGGTTGCGTTAGCTGGTGTTAACGCTGCAAATAGGTACAGCTGCCTGCAGTGATGGCTGTCTTGAATGCTAAAGGACCGCAGTCCTGGGTGAGCCAAATGAGGCATTTTAATGGGGAAAAAACATCATTCTCGGCTCACCTACAGGTGAAGGAAGGAGAAACATCTGGGAAGTGGTTCTGTGGCGAGCGCTGTGGTTCATCTATCAATATTAATAATAACACATAAAACTGTGACTTGCATATTATCTCCCAATGAACAGAAGACAGAGACTGAGTTCCATGTAATTTAATTTCAATTAGTGCATCTGAGCTTTTTAAAGAATGGACTATATATTCTTCTACAGTAACTCACAGACTATTAAACACGATGCAGAAAAAATTATTATGTAAATGAGAATTATCTTATTGGCTTTAGTATCTTTCTCTCTCTTCCTTCCCCAGGTAATTGGGTAGGTAGATGTTGGGGAAAAAAAACAGATGATGGGAACTGTGAATAATGAAATCTCTGCAGCTCTCTTCCCTTCCATGCAGAAGCCCACAATATATGTGTGTGTCAGTTTAATTTAATTTGCTGTTAATTAGCTTAAATAGTATCCTTACCTTCCTTTGCTTTTGCTGCGTTTCTGTCCAGGCTCTCATTAGGCAGTGTGATGAAGCAGGTGCTTGTTCCAAATACGTAAGTGGCTATTTACATTACAAAGCTATTCCTAGCACTGCTTGTAGAGGAAACTGAAGTCTTGTCCACAGATGCAGCTGATGGGAGAAGGGAAGCAGCACCTTGTTTTCACACCCTTAATCCCCAAAACATTAATTCCCAGTACTACTAAGACCAGAATTTAAAGTAGAAAGAACAGAAGCATCCAGCAAATGAGCAGGTGTGTGGCTTTCTCCAAAGCAAGGTGGACAGCAGACCAAATGAGGTCCTGGAGGATGTAGACATTCAGTTCCCATCCATTTCCAATGTGTGTAAAGGATTAACACTTAGACAGGGATATGAAGATCCCCCCTTAATGAATGTCTTTCAGAAAGGAAAATACCCATTATTTAATCCAGATGAACAAAGGGAACGTAACATTTAAGGTTGATGTTATTGGTGTGGAGGGGCAAACTGTGGGCAAAATGGGAAGAGAAAAAAGTGACGGAAAAGGCAGCAAGGAGGGAAAGGGACACAGAGAAAGAATCCTGAGTAGGGCAGTGTGCTTTCATATATTGATATGGAAAAGTTATAAATAGAAACAAATGCATAGTTGTGGAGCTAATGAGGCCCGTGTTTACAGGAGAGCAGCATGATTCGTTAAGAATGGGAGAAAACAACTGCTCTGAGTGGAAGGAAATGCTGTGAAGGGACTGAGAGAACAGAGGAGGTGCTTTGGGTGCAAGTGTGCTCAAGGAAGAGAAGTGCAGCAGCTCTCAGCCTTTGTGCCATGTGCCCCTGGAAGGGCAGTGTGGAGCAGTGCAATGGTATGAGTAGCTCAGGGAGAGGAAAGATGCCTCTCAGCTCTTTTGTTCCAAGCAATGCAGAACCCACGGGAAACAAATGTGTCTTCACTCTCTTGTTTTCAGTTCAGCAGCCTTTGCAGCTTCTTGATTTTTGTTGCATATAGGGAGGAATGTCTAAAGGCCAGCAGGTATATGGTTCTGTCCCCAGCTGCCCCTGGTGTGGGGTGAGGTGCAGTGCTGTCAGATCAAAGCTTTCCTCATCTCTGTCTCCAGGAGGATGCAGTTCTTTGGATGCCTCCATGACTTCAGCACTGACTAAAAAGGAAGGTGGTCAAATGGTGTGAAAAAATAAGCATAAAGGCAAATGTGTAGGGTAGTAAAAAAGAACGGCTGTGCCTCTCCTCCAATTGCCTTCCAGCTGAGCTGCCTGGAGCTTGCAAAGCACATTTTCCTGTTACACTGGGAAATCTTCTCTTTCTGCTGGCAAACTCTGGTGCAGCCTGAGAAAATAACTCAGCAGTAGCAGCTCATGGGAAGAGGGTTGAAGGTGTGTCAGCTGGTGAAATGGGCTCTCCATCCTCCTATGACCTGCTGTTAAAGGTGAGATCCCATGAGGCCCCATCCCTACAGATTAATGCCGCTGTGCTCACAGCTCATGGCCAACTCAGCAGCATGATGTTGGTATTCACTGTGGTTTTGTAAAGGTTAAGTTGATCAGGGTTATTCATTTATGCTGCTGAGAGCAGCTACCTCACCAGGTTTGCCTGCAGCACCAGGAATGTGCCTGTGTTGTTCCAAACCCCCCCATCTGCAGCAAAAACATCTTCCAACACGAGGCACTGGGAGAGATGGCATGGTGACCTGCCTTGCCTGACCGCCTTATTCTGCCTTTCCTACCATTTATGTGCCCTGTGGGGTCTTGGTCATAGCATAGGCTGCTGGGGCCTACTGCTCTCTACCTAGCTTCTGCCTGCTTTCTGGCTCTACTCTACCAGTTTATGCCATTTCCAAGCAGCCCAGAAGGCCATTGCAGCAGATGTCTCTACAGTCAATTTAGCACAGGTTTGATCCTCCCCCTGGGACCAGAGCATCAAGCTTCGCAGCTCATACTAAAATCCTGCCTTGGCTGGAGCTCTGCAGGGGAGAAAAGACCAAGATTTGATCGCAGGAGCTGCATTGACAAGCTGTAGGCAGGGTTTGGAGCACTCCAGACCCATAACTCCCGGGCTTCTGCTTCCCCTCCTAATGCAAATGCCCCCAGCCATCACACAGCAGTAGAGAGACTGTCTGGTTCCCCATGCATCTTACCCTGGATTTGCTGGGACCACTGGAGGGATGACTGCAAATCCTCAAGAAGAGAGCAGCAAACCATCCTGTCCTGCAGCACTTGCTACTGGGCATCTACACTCAGGGTGGAGAGGATCTCTTGCAATAGCTGTGTCCAACGTAGCACAAAGTAGCTGTGATGTTTGAAGAAGCAAAACCTCACGTCTGCTTAGCAAAGTGTTGTCCCAGTCCATTAAGAGGCTTGGCCTTGCTATATACTACCACCATGGAAGGCTTTGTAGGGCAGATGGAGATTGAGGTCTCCCCAGTCTCTCCTAACTGCTCAGTTGTGAGGATAACCTGTAAAGAGTCCATTTGTTCAGGCTGCCCTATGATCTGATTTCACACTCCATGTTTAGCAGAGCGGCTCTTTCCCCTTGAGCAGCGTTACGCGCTTTGCAGTTACTTCTCTAAAACGACTTAGTTATACACTTGGTACGTGTTATTTTGAATTCTCTTGAAGATCAAGGACACTACAAAGCCAGCAAGATAAAATTAGCATCTGAGATGTAGCCCTTGCCTGGTGTAAGAAATGCAGATCAGCCTCACTTGCAGTGAACGCTGGAAGGTGAATTTCATTTATGTCTTCTTTTCAGTAGACCTAGTTCTGCCATCCCTGTTTGTTTTGAGTGTCACCACAGCCCATAAGCTGTCCCGGCAGCTTCTGCAAGGCTGCTTCCAAAGAGAGGTATCAGGCAGCATCACGGGTGTGGAGTTAAGACCTCAAACTGATGAGAAATCACTTTGTTTCAATCAGTTCTTATCTACTTGTGGTGTGCTCAACGGATGCTTCCAGGAGTCAAATGGGAGCAGTCAGGCTCTGGTGCATTTCTTTGCAGGTCTCAGAAGCCAGTGCTGTGCCCAGACTGAGACTGTAAATGGCTGTTGGAGGTGTGGGTCACCCCTTCTGATGCACCCCTTCTTATCTATCTGCATTCACTTGTGAAACGCTCCGCTGTCTGTTTGCAAACAAACTGAAAATGGGGCAGGCCTTACAGTGTGACTTTGGTCCCATCAGAGCTCAGGGGTGCAGCATTACCTTCTCAATCCAGACCAGGAGGCAGCTGCAGGTTTACATACACACAGAGTCAAACCCTTCAGGCTCTGCAGTCTTCCTGTCCAGCAGGTCAGGTGTCAGAGCATTAACGCCAGAAGCAAAGGCTGTGTTTGAATCTGGTACATCCTAATCTTTTAACCACAGAGGGTCATCCAAGGTGACAAAGGGGCAGGGAGGTGAACAGACTGGAAGAAGAGCAGCAAAGCTCCTGGCAGGTGTGGATGGGCTTTCAGAGGGGACAGTCAGGATTAAGAGACCTACTTTCAAAGCTGTTCAATGGCTGCAGATGCTTGACTGGTCATCAAGAAGTTAAGGACCCTCATATTCCCCCTGAAGGAGATACATTTTCTTTCTCTTAGCAGATATTCTGGAACAGCTTCACATTTTTCCATGGTATTTGAGATGATTTACCGAGTAAGCCCTAAGTTGAATCATCGACTAGCATAAATGGGTGTCAGTCCCTTGATCTTCATTGATTCCTACCCATTTATGCCAACAAAGGATTATTCTTTCAAGAAAGTGGCTATGTATATCCAAGCTTTAAAGGCAAAGTTGTTTTAATTGGACTCATAGGTAATGTGTTTCATATTTCTCAAGAGAATACTCAGTAGGATGCATTCAGATCCACTTGCAGAAAGTTACTCACATACTTAAAAGTAGGTGTTTCTAGGAACATTGCTGTCATTTCTGCTAGTGTATTTACAGCAAGCCAGCAAGAAGCAATGCAAAGGCAGTCAATCTGGAACCACTGGCACTGTCATTCATGCAATAACAACCAAGCAGGTCTCAGTAATATCATATGCAACTGCTTTCTGTGTTAATGAAGGTAATATTGTGCATTGAACTACAGATGGACGCATGCCATGAATTTCATACCCGATCCAGGCTTCAGTATATGGGCTTCTTTGTTTGTCCCATTACAGAAATAAGACTGCCAGGAAATTTTCAATCTGGGCCAACTTCTGCTGGTGAGTTGGATTCAGGCTGATGTCTCCCTGCTTTGCAGAATACACCGGAACACTTTGCCCTTGTTCAGAAATCCCCAGACCTTAATGCAGAGGAGATGTTCTGTTTGTAAAACAGTCCTGCTCTGCTGCTGCTCATAGGGCACTGAAATAATAAAATGAGGACCCAAAGGAGAGAACAGCATAAGCTGCCAAAAAATGAGAGCTCGCTGTCCCAGCACGACAGGGACTGGAAATACTGATGAAGTGATGATGCTGTGAGGATTTCTGCTGCTATATCCAAGTATTTCTTTCCTAGAGAAAAGGATAAAGTCCTCACAGACTGTGGATGCCTGGGGTTCCCCATACAGTGATAAGTACCCAGCAGATTTGCTGCCTTACAAGTAAAAGACAGCCAGGAGACAGGCAAGGCTTGGGATTTTTAGTAGTGAAATGCATAGCGAAATAAGCAGCCAGCGGTTCTCACAAGTTTGCTTGCTCTCCTTCTCTCCCTCCCCCGATATCTGTTGGATTACCAAAAATAGTTTAATCCTATTGTTTATTCTTGGTACTCGGGCTCCATCAAAGCCACGCAGTGTTGTGCTAAGCACTGAAATGCATGTGAGATAGATAGGGCCTGTCCCCAGAAGGTCAGTAAAGACGGGAGATAGGAAAGAAGGAAAAAAAAAGGCAGCTTCAGCAGCATAAGGAAACAGGGAAATGAGTGTGATTAAAAAGAAAGCCTGTGAAGAGAGGGATTGTATTTCACCTCTCCGGCATCTGTGTCCAACAACACCAAAACGGTTTAGTTGATCCCCAAGTAGCCATCATTTGAAGCCTCACACTTTTCTTTCTGCTCTTATTCTACATTTCATTATGTTTTCAGATGAAAGCAGCCCTCCAGTAAATTACTGAAGTGTCTTTTTCCTCTGCTGCCAACAGATTGTTTCCCTGCTCATCCTCAGCCCTCGGCACGCAGCGGCAGCAATCTGCCTTTCATTAGGAGGGCTGGGAGAGCTCTGCATCCTCACAATGGCTTCCTCCTCCAGTGCTGGGATTGATGTGATGGCAATTGCAGTGAGTTCCCTTACCTGTCCTAACACAACATGCATCCGTGTGTGGATACACCCACACATCACTTTTCGCTGCCTGCTTTCAAGCTGATGTGGAAGCTGCAGGGAGAAGACGAATGTTATTTGCCAGTAAGGTCTACTAATTACAGGACGTGATTTTTACAGAAAAGAAAGAAGTTGTTTTCACTTGCAGGCTTTGCAATCTGTTTTGAATTAGGAGGCACTCAGGATTAGAAAGTGTTTTCTCATTAGAACAAATGTCATAGATTTAAAATCCTCTTCATTTAAATTCCTCCTGACGTTCTTTGGCTCGAACAAGAGAGCTCTTAATGTCCGTTTTAATTAAAGCATTTCAGTGGGATTCCAGCTGGGCAGCAATGACAGCGGGTCTCTTAAAGGTGGACGTAGCCCAGCTGAGAGGGGGAACTCCAGGGTTCTCTCTTTTTTTGGTTGTTAGCTAAGGAGGAAGACTGAGGGAAAGGCAAATTAAGGTCTGCTTAGAAACGTGATCCCACACTTAAGGAGGGCACAAATGCTGCATGGGCTGTGAGGCACTGCCTGCAGGCGTTGGGTTCTGCTAAGGGTTGGTGCATGCTTCCCTGAGCCACTCTGTGCTTTTCTCCCCTTGCTGCCCTACCTGTGTGCAAAGTGCCAGCAATTACCACATTTGCTGGCTGCAGTCTTTAGCATCCCACCTCTGCTGTCAGGTTTTTTCCTCTTTTTCACCCACTGCCCCTTAAAATTTTTCATTTCTTTTCAGGTTTCCCATCTCCCCACTCAGATCCTTTGAGAACAGCACTGGAAAACAGAGCATCATTGCAGCAATTTAACATTGGTTTCCTGTAATATGGAAATGGAAGGGGGAAGCATGCAGATAGGGAATTGAATTGTTTGGTGCCTCAATACTCTTCTTTCCCAGCCCACATAGCACTGGTGCCCTCCTTTCCTCCTCTCCTAGGAGCGTACTGAAGAGAGAAGTCCATCCCCATCTCCTCCTCTGAGTGTGGCTGTGATCCCAGGTGGATCCAGGGCTGGAGAGGAACCAGAAAGCTGTGAGCCAGCAGGCAACATGAGTGTTGTATGGCCAACATGTTTCCATAGGCAGTGTGAGCATTGAAAGAGGGGCAAAAACTGCACGGTCAGTTTCTCACCAATGGAAATCAAACAGCTTCAGTAAAGTCAGAAACTTTGCCTCACAGCAGCACAGTGTCATGGATTGCTCTCTCATTCATTGAGTGATGAATAAATCCAGAGACAGTTAATAATGAAAGACTATTAAGATAAGATTTAGTCTTCGCTGTTCTCGTGCTTCCATGCCCTGCCATTTGTCAGGCACTCAAATCAAGCATATGAAATGTCAGCCCAGAAACACTGCTGATCCTTGTCCTGGTGGCAGATCTATTGGTGATCTATTGGTGATCTATTGGTCCCCCCAATGGAGAAGGGACGTACCCATGCAGCCATGTTTGCCACATGCCACCAGCATTCTGCTCCCTCCCTCAGCACCGCCATTGAAACCCATCACCTTCACATTACAGCTCATAAACAGTTACTGCTGTCAGAGCCGGACAGTTTTCTGGACCAAAAAGCACAGTGGCCTATAATGAATTAAGCTTTCTGAAAGGAAACGTTCTCAGCTCAGTTGTTTAACCTCCCAAATCTAGGCAAGGAGGTTCATTTTGAATGGCACTTCACAGTGACATTCTTTATGTGTTCCTCACTCCTCACCACATTCATTGTTTTCTGCTCTCTTCAGAGAGAATCCTGTTTCTGCTCTCACGTTCACAGCTTCCGAGTTGCTGAGTATGTTGGTGTGGAGGAGAGTGTTTAAGAGTATCTTTGGAGATGCTAAGAAAACACATGGAAATAAGTGCAGGTTTTGTTTCCAGACCATCTTCAGCTGCATGCAGTGAGCAGGGCTGACACAGATCCCTTCCCCATCAGGATGGCTGTGTGCATACAGCAAGGCCACTCTACAGACATCTGCTTTTTGCGGTGTTGTTCACTGAGTGTTTCTCTGTTAACATGGAGTTGGATGAGCCCCTGTTCCATCCCCCCATGCCCCCCTCCCTACATCTTTTTATTGCTTTTAGAGTGGCTTTGAGATGGGGTGGAAAAAGAGATCTGACAGCGCTAAGTTCCAAGGTCAGTGTTGTTCACCCGCCTCTGTCATCCCACTGAGCTCACAAATTGGTGTTAACACCTCCTGCAAAAGGAAAGAAAAGAAAAAAAGAAAGACATATAAAAAAAGAACCTTGCTCACACTTGGAAGCAAACTCATTGCTGGGGCAGACCCTGTGGAGCATGACTCCAGCAGGACTGCAAGCAGGAGGCAAAACTCAAAGCCTATGCAGTCCAGCTGTGGTCCTCAGCCCCTGCCAGCAGCCCAGCAAGCAGGAATGGGCAACACTTTCTCTTTATACAACACAGAGCACACGTCTATTTTTTGTTTCTCTTTTATTACAAATCCACTTTTTTTTGCAGCTTGCTAATCCATTCCTGTTCTTTAAATAGCAGCTCATAGCAAGGCTTCCTGGTGTGGAAAGCACAAATTACTGAGGACCCTCTGAGATGCACCTCAGCCCCCTCCATCAGCAATTTTCTGCTGCGGGATTCATAACATCTATTCTTGTTGCTGTAGATTGGCCACGGTGTGACTGTGGAGCAAATTCCTCCTGTGCTGACACTGTTGCTTGTTATTCTTTCTGTACTGGTGGAACAAAATGAAAAATTTATTAAAAACTGAAGGGGAAAAAGAGAGAGAGAGAGAAAGAAAGAAAAGCACCGTCCTTTCTCTCCCTGCACCAAAATCTAATGTAGGAGATTGAATAGGGCGATGGGGAGAGAGTGGTGAGAGGGTTAAATGTCTGAAGGGCTCATAGCCATGCAGTCAGCATCCAGGACAAGCAATCCATGTGGATAAAAAGGAGTGCTCACCTCCTTTCCAGGACATTGCTTGCTTTCTTCAGGGGGTTTCAGCAGGCAGGGAGCACTTAGCAGAGATCGTGTAGCCCCCAAGCAGACTCCCAGCTTTGCAGCTCACGTTCTCCTACCCACCCATTCTCGTTCATGCTGGGGGCAGATGTGGATGAGGAGTGTCATTCAAGATCCCACCCTACACCATGGCTGCCCTTCCCACTGGGGCTGGCCATGACTGTGATGTGTGGCACAGCATCCTGGCATCCAAGCTGGGATCTCAAAGGCTGGATGGGAGGCTTTGTAAAGCAGTGACACAGCAGATGGGTGGCTGGGCTCCAAAGGGGACACAAAGGGGTGGGGTACACCAGGATCCCCTCCAGACTGAATTCTCTTGGGGCTCTGGGGATCCTCAGTCGTCTTCCCAACCCTGATGTGGGTTTGCTCTGCACGGTTGTAGTTTTTTCTTCTCATGCTGGATGTTGATTTCCATGATTACCTCTGCAATACTTTCTGATTGTACTGTGACAGACATCAGAACTCACACCTAAACACCTTTAAGAGCTAAAAAAAAACCACAACAAAACATTTCGAAGGATCTCTGCTCAGGAATGTCACAGAGGAAGTATAATTCTTATAGTGATCAAGAGTCTCAGCTTCAAAAGCATCCAAACTGCAGCTCTCTGTGGGACACCTTTCCGCAGGGTTATTAATAAGGAATAATTGTTTTAAGTGCAGAAAAGTGTGTGTACTTTCCATTCCCTTCCAAAACCCCTGCATCGTTTGTCCTTAATGAATAATGAAAGATGCTTTTGTATTGCTTCCCACCCATCGTCTTTAAAGCGATCGTTAAGCAATAATAAATAAGACCTTAAAGAAAACAGGGTAGAGCCAGCTTAGAAGGAAATTGTCTGAGTGATGGGGAGCAGATCAGGGAGCAGGGCAGCTCAGTCTATCGTTTTCTGCTGTGAGGTGGGGGTCTCAGGGGAGATGGCCTCAATTTGCACCCGGCTGGGTGGGGGAACAGAACCCCAGTTCCAGGAGGGGTTGGGATGGATGAGGTGGTGGTGTCGCCAGGTCTGGAGTGTAGAACCTCATTGAGTCCGTGCTGTTGAGAAAGACCTTACAATACTTTGGCAAGAAAACATCTAATCACTGATAAATCTGTGAGCATGAGAAGCAGCCGAGCAGAGCACAGCCGGCTGAGAGGAGGAAGGAACGGGAAGCACCGACGGAGCCGCTCCCGGACTCCTCGGGCTCAGCCCGGGTCTGCGGGCGGAGCCGGGCTGCGCTGTCGGGCAGCGCAAGCAGCGCGCAAGACTCCGACGCGCAGCCGTGGATCGGCCGGCAGGAGCTGAGGGAGCGGCGGGGCGGGGCGGGCTCCGCTCCTCCTCTTCTTCCTCCTCCTCCTCCTCCGACGCGGGCAGTGCTGCTGCGCGTCCTGCCGGGCGTCCCGCTGGAGACGGGGGGTTTTGCTGCACGTGAGTTCGCTCTTTTTTTTTTCTTTCTTTCTTCCCCCCCCCCCCCCCCCCCCCCCCCCCCAACCATCCCTGGGTTATTATTTTATCGAGTTGTTTTTCTTCATCCTGTGCGTTTTTTTCCCCCGATCCTCTGTTACCTGGAGGAAAAGAAAGCGCGGCGGTGTCGGCACTTGCGGGAGGACCAACTTTGCGCGCTCGGTGCGCGGGCGCAGAGTTGGTGCTGCGCGTTTCCGAGCCGGTCGGCGTGGGGAGCAGCGTCTCTATGTGCCCTTTGTGGTTCTGGGTTGTTTCTGTGCGGGTTAAACGTGGTGTTCCTCGGGCAGCCGCTCCGCCTTCTGGTGGCACTACCCGGGCTCTGAATCAGAGCGAAGTCTGCGGTGTCCGCGTGTTTTTTAAGGGGAGAAAGGAAACGGAGCTGCGGGACCCCCACGCCGGCTGCGCTGTGAGTGCGGACCCCGCCGCCTCCCTCCGTGCCCGCAGTACCGCTCCCACCTGCGCTATGCCCGCTCCTTCCTTCTGCGCTTCATTCCGGTTTGGGCTCCTTGCTATTCTTTCTTTTTATTTGTTTGTTTGTTTTGGTCTTTTTTCCCCCTCTAAAGCGAAGGGTTGGGAGGAGAGGAGGAGTTTTTCTAAGCAAAGCAGCAGCAGAGCCGCCGGACGGGGATGCTGTGGATGTGTAATGCAAAGGGCTGCCTTTATCCGGTTATCTGATGAGCAGAGCAATGAGTGAGGAGCCCATGGCAGAGCAGACCCTCGGACTGACCCACAGCGTGGCATCTCGTGGGGTTCCCTGCTCTGGATTTGGCTTGGCTGTGCTTTGTTGGATGCAGGTGGTCGGAAGGTGCCCATGGAGCTGTGCATGCACTCCCTGCTGGTGGGGCAGCGCTGCTGTGGCCTTTAGGGAACGGCTCAGCAATGGAAGGTGGGTCTCTAAGGATCCGCTTTCTTTAGGAAAGGCAGATGTGTGGCAGTGAGTGCGGTCAGGAGGTTTTATTTAGGAGTTGTAAAGAGAGGAGTGAAGCTGTTGGAGAGGAGCAGTTACGTGGAATAAGCGATGGGAATCGATCCTTGTGAAAGATCAGAACCTGCTGCGTTCCCAGCTGCCTGCATCCCAAATGCTTCAACGAAGGCAGCAGAACTCGTGGTGTTCAGTCCTGGCTGGTGGCTGCATGAGGAGCTCTCAGACCTCGAAGTAAACCAGTAAACCTGCATCTGCTTGAGGAGAACGTCTGGAAATAAAAACGTTTGACATCCTGCAGGTGCTGCGGGGTTACGCAGGACTACGTGCATTAATTACATGCATTGGGAAGGGGCTGTGTTTGCCTTGAAGTCAATCGTGGCTGTTCTTTTCTCATCCCCTTCCCATTGAGTTGCTGTCCTGTGTGGTTCAGGGTTTGAAAGGAGTATGAAGGCATTTCTTCCAGTATGACTGCAATGAGGAGGCCTTGTGGGGAGAGAAGCATCAAGGAGTCCAGCTTTGGGCTCAAGTTATGATTCCTGTGCATCTACTTGTTCGGTCACAGCTTGAGGTCTGTGCTGGAAAGGTTAAAAACACCATAAAAGCATCCTGGAGGAAAGTGCTCTGAGCAGAGGTAACTTCATAATAACTGGCGCCAGGGTTTGGTGAGGCATTGATGAGCCTGCAGGGGATGGGAGGACCCAGCAGATCAATAACAAGTTGGGTTTTTCTAACTGCAGAGCTCTAATTGTCTATTTGTCTAATTGTATTGCTTAAAAAGCACACGTTTAGGATGACTCTTCATACCTGTGCCTGCAGCCAAGGCTGAGTCCACGCTGATGTGGGTAATCTGAATCAAGCTGAACAGCAAAGAGCCTCCTAAGAGAATCTGAAACCCAATAGGCATTTTTCAGACCTGAGTTATGTCACTTTTTTTTCTATAGAGGTGCCTCAGGCGATTGCATTTTAAGAAGACAAAGCTTTTGTTTTGCAGCTGGCCTAGAAAAATAGCAAGGATGAATCCAAAGCAGAGGCTTTCAGAAGTTGTCATTCGCGATTAAGTTGATTCTGCTGTTGTGCACAGGGATGCTGCTGCCTTCCTTGCGGTCGTGTGAGCTGTGCCTATTTTTGCCACCAGTCCCTGTCTACCTGTTTCTGTTTGAATCAAGTGAGTCGTGTTGGAGCTTCTCACTGACATGAGTATTTAATTAGCGAGGCAGGTGTTTGCTGGCTGCATCTCCGTTACCAGATTAATTGTGTGTACTTTACAAGGGGCAGAAGAGAGGTGACACAGCTGCATGCAGCTTCCAGTTCTGCATCTCATATGCTGCACGTGTGAAAGCAAAGGCTTGTAATGATGAGCAAAGACTTGCTTTCCTTTGCACATCTGAGGGAATCCACAGTTTGCATGGAAACAAGAAATACGCATGCTAATAGCTGATCTGAAGCTCTTCTTGTAGCTTCTGGTGTTCCCTGCAGCTGAGACTGATGGCAGTTAGCATCCTGTGGCTGCCAGGCTGACAGCCTACAGCAGAAACTGCATCTGTAGGGCTGCAGCCTGAGCTGGGGGTGTGGAGAACAGCACGGAGGATGCTCCAGCACAGACAACTAGAAGTATGTTCCTGCATCCTGCAGTTCTATAAGCTCCTGCTGAGGTCCCTGTTTAAGGAATAACGGTGATGACATCTTTTTGCTTCTTAAAATGAGAACAATTTCCCTCTCGGGAAAAGCTCACGATCTTATAACAGCATCAGCCCTATTAATGTGGTCCAGAGCTGTGTGGCAGAGGAGGAGGCGTCTTGCAGACTCTGCCCTCATGCTTGTGCTGCGTGCCTGGCTTCGCTCTGGATGTCCAGGGGAAGGCTATAAGGGCAGTGTGAGTCATGGCTTTGGCTCCCGTATAGCACTGACACAACCAGTGCTGCCACACTCCCTGCTGAGGTCACTGCACCTTCCCATAGGGAAAGGCCTGGGTGCTGACAATCCATCTCCAGGGGTGCAGCTTCTGCTGCTTCTATGGGAAGGCTCTGGTCCTGCTCTTGCTGCACCAAATAACATTGTCTGAAGGCAGTATTCTTAACAATATGCTGAAACTGAATGCTGGCTTGCAGTAATATGTGTGTGAAGTGAGGCTTGGCCCTTGGCTTTACAGGGACAGGGAGGTTGCCCCACTGATTTCAGGGGCCAGAGTGTCAGGCACTGGGTTCAGTAGCATTCCTGCTCCTCCAGCAGTCTGTTTCTTAACCATCTGTATGCTCAATCAGTTGCCTTGCAAACACTTTTTTTCCCCCCTTATTATTATTTCTGGAAAGTCTGTTTTTAAAGCAGAAAGCACAGCATTAGTTGGTTTTGCATAGAAGAAGGCTGAAATAAACAGCAGAGATGCCCATGGGCTGCGTCTGCATGAATTCAGCTATTCCATGTTGTGGCATGGTTTGGAGCAATAGGGGCTGGAAAGTGGCAGAGCATTATCAGATGCCTTTGCAAGCAGCTCATGTTCAGGCAAATGCAGCCGCGGTAGGAATGAACGTGAACTCATCTTCTGGTTGCTGCTGTGTGCTGTGGAGGAACAGGCAGGCGGGATGCGGTGGTTGAGGCAGCTGAGCACATCCCCTGCTGTGCTGAGATGGAGTGGCTGTGTCCTGCTGGGTCCCACTGTCCCTTTGGAAGGGGAAGAGGGGGGATGTCTTTCCATATGGGGATCTGTGCCTTCCTGGGGATGTACTGAAACCCAGAAATGTGGGTGGCTTCTGTGTGAAAGATGACTTTGCTCTGGAAGCTGGGAGCAGATGGATGTTGTGATTTATGAGCGGGTTCCTGAGCTCAGGACTGGAGCAGTGAAGGGCACCAGGCAGGGGACATATGGCTGCTGCACTCCTCGCCTGGCTTCTGCTGCCTTTCTCAGACAGTTTGAATCTCCTTTTTCTTCCTGCTTTTAGCAAACTCTTCTGGGAAGATGTTCAGGATGTTCCTTCAGGATGTGGGATGCGTTGGTTCTGCTGGCTGCCCTGTGAGCCCCATGTGTGGGTGAAGGTGGGGGGCAGGTGCTGCTGCTGGCTCTGCATGGGGGCTGTGCACTCCCCTGTGGCAATGTGCCCCAGGAGAACAAGCATGGCAGGGCTGCTTTTGCGTGTTTGTAATGGCTGTAAGCACAGCAGAAATCCCCTTGAGCCTCTCCAGTCGCTTATGCTTTGTTCTTTTTGCTCTGGCTACAGAATCTACTCTGAATCATGCTTACTCATTTCCACAGAGCAGTAAAACTTTGCCTTGCGCTCATGCTCCCTGTTCCAGTAGCTGCCCACGTCCTGGTGTTTCCCTGCAGGCACAGGAGCCGTTCCTACAGATCACATTGCAGGGGTGGAACCGGTTTGGGAACTTCATTGTCCATAAAACCACAGAGGAAGCTCTGGTACAGGTACTCTCACACAGCTCAGATGCCCTGCTTCCCTCCAGCAGCTACGTGGGGTACAGAGGATGGTAAAGAGAAGCTCCTGAAGGTGAACTGCTGCAGGATTCCATGTGAAACCCACACCAATGAGCAGCTTCGACAGCATATGGGGAGCGACTGCTGCCACAGATGAGCATCAGGAGTGGGCATAGCTCTTCTTTCCTGATAATGAGGAGCAGTACTTACCTGCAAATAGGCTCCCAGCTGCTTTGCTGCAGCGCACGTAGTGTTTTCAGGGAGGTACTGGTAATAAGCAAGGGTTTGGTAATGCCTCCTGTGAGCAGAACCACGCCTGGTGGCAGGAGAGGGACAGGAAGGGCTTAGATGGTTTTAATTAACATTGTTGTGAAGAAACAATTAAATTGGGTTTCTTGCCCCGCTCGCATGCCGAGCAGGGAGGGCTCAGCCCCCCTGTGCTGTTGGCTGCCTTCTGTTTGCATTGGAAAAAAGCAATTGCTGTCAGCTCCTACCTGGCTCCCAGGACCTGTCTGCTTGTTTATTTTGTGCAGATTATGTTCAAATCACTTTGAAGATGGGCTCGAACGCTGATCATTGGGGATAGCCCTTCATCTGTGTTCTGTCAGTAAATGTTGCACAGTGTATCGTACATTACCTCGCTTCCCCAAATGAAGGGCTGGGTACTGCCAGATAATGGAGCATCTGATCTGGCTGTCCACTTCCAGAGCAATTGAAGAGCTGCTGGCTTGTCTTCTCTGAGCACTGGGCTGTGGGGGGAGGGGATGTATGGGGATGTGCACAGGTGAGGCAGATTCCTCTCTGCACCTGCTGCTTTTATTATCATTTCAGTTTGCAGGTGTCACACCACCATCCAATTTTGTGCGCTTCCAGCTGATGATGTATGTCTGTTCAAGTACTGCTTTGCAAGAGGGGAAAAACACAGTGCTCGTGACCTCAGAATTGATAGATTTTAGCCTTGTGTAGTGTAAACATCTATATTTTACAGCTTGTTGTGAAGAAGCGGCGCAGGGGATTGTGGCTCAGCAAATGAAGACTAGACAAACCTGTCTGTGGCAAGGGGGATTGGAGCTAAGTTATCTCTATGGTCCCTTCCAAACGAAGCTGTTGTATGTTTGAGGAAAGGAGCCTGTTTTGGGCAGCTTGGGCTCACAATACAGTACAGTAGTATCTGAGGGTGCATGCCCAGAACCAGTGAGAAGGAGCTGTGGCTCTGGAATTTAGGCTCTAAATAGATAAGAGGTAGGAGGGCATGTGACTGGGCCTGACCTCGGTGGTGGTGGAGCTGGGAGTAAAGCCAGCTCCCTGTGCTCCCAGCTCACCCTCCTGGAGGTTTGCTCTGCTGCTCTCTCAGCTCTCCCCCTTTCACCCTGCCTGAAACAACTTGATGTACAGGCAAAGATGGGGAGTTGTGTGTGTCCAAGCCCAGCCTTCCATCTGTCCTGCCTCTTTCCCTGCTTTTCTCCATCCTTGTAGCTTCTCCCTGTCCTGGTTCCTTTCGTCATGGAGGGGCTGGGAGCCTTGGCAATGTGTGGCATGTGACATTTAGCACAGGAGCATAGCAGTCATTTTAGCAAGGCTTAGCATTGGCTTGTAAGGAGGTGACACTCTGCTAGAAGCTTGTCTTGTGTAGGAGCACGGCTACTCTGCCCGGACGGCACAGGTTTTGTTTCATATTGCTGTATCTGCTTATTTTCCTACTTTTCTTCTCAACATAAAGCGCTGACAGGAACAAACACCTGGTGCTGGCAGGGTGACCTGTGCGTGGGCATTCTTTTGGGAAAGAGGGGACAGCAGAATGAGAGCTGAGGTTATTGCAGTGCTCAAAGGGCTCTGGAAGGTTTTTAAGCTGCTCTGAGCACATGGCTGGGTTTGTGCAGCATCCCCCCAGCGGGCTGCTCATGATGCTTTCATCCTTGGTATAACAGTGCCAAAATCATTTGTAGAGAGAAAGGTGCAATAAGGGAGAGAAGTGATGAAACAGAGCTCCCATCTGAAACCCAGCTCAGCCCTCCTGTGTACGGCTGCCTTTTCTTCACATGCTTTTCCAGGCAAAGCAGGTGGTGCTTAATAATGTTTTTCGCATACAAATCCACAGCGTGCAACGTAAGGCCACTCACATCTGTGTGCTATGTAGGTCAGATGCGTGTTCATCCCTTTACAAAGACCCAGGCTGACAGCGTTCCCTTCCTGCGGTGACGGGGAGGACGGCCCACGTGCTGCCTGTGTCGGAGCACTGCCAAGGGCACAGCCCCGGGGGGACCTGCATGCAGGTAAAGTGTTCTCCTCACCACGTGCTGCAAGGAGCCTTGTTGATGAAAGATTAATGTACGCTGTGTGTCAGGGGTTGATGGAGTGTCACATCAGATTAGCCTTACGGTTCCGAAATACTAAACGCTTTGTGCTGTGTGTCTAGCAGATGCCTTTTTGCTTTGCTCTGAATAAAGAGTGTGTTTGCTGGCCTCTCCAGGCTGTGCTTCTGCTGCTGGAGTTATTAAAACACAAATCACTCTCCCTCCTCCTCCTCTCCCCCCCCAGCCAATCTTGTTCTGGTATTTCATGACCTTTTCTCGCTTAGGTTCTGTTGGTGGAGGATAAAATGAGTTGAAAACAAACAACTTGTCTTGCCCAGAAGGACGTCAGGAATGTGGTGTAGCTCTGGCTCTCCCTTTTTGCTTTGATGGATGTGGTGCCAGGGACAGATGTGGTTGTCCTGTGGGAAGTGCTGTCCTGGGGTGAAAGTGGTGGGGATCACAGATAGGGGCTACTGCTCATCTCGCACTGGAGCTGTGTCCTCTGAGCTTTGTTTGCCTCCAGCCCTGGCACATGGTTACCCAAACCAGTCCACTGGGCTTCTACATGTTCTGCAGTTCTTATGTCTTGAAGCTGTGTGAGGATGCAAAGGCTGGTTCTCTCAGAAGCAGTACAGAAAACTTGGGAACGTGACCCCGTGGGACCTTAAGTATCCATTGAAAATTGATAAGTAGAGGATCTGTGGTTTATTTTAAAACTGAAGAGGGAACTTTGAAGCTTCCTCTCCCAGGGAGCCTTCAAGTAGCGTCTCTGCAACCTGAATTTCTTATCCCAGGTGAGGCAACCCTGTGGGCAATCATAATGGAAACGGTAGCAGATGAGGATCAGAGCAGAGGAAGATGAGTGTAGGAATGTCCTCATACAATCCAGTGTTGTGTGGAAGATATCTTTAGTATTAAAGCTGTTCTACATGTTTGTCAAGAAACACCTGGGACAAAAGAAGAGCTGTACCTGTCATATCTTCCTTCAGCAGGTGAGAGGCATCCCCAAGCACTGCCTGCTTCTGGAGTCTCAGAACTGAGTGTGGAGTTCTGCATGCTGGATGAGTAGCTGGCACTTGAGGATCTCTCAGCAAAGAGCAGGTCCTTGTGACTCAAGTAGTGCATGCAGGTAGGTGTTGAGCACTAAGGCAGCCCTGGCTGTTATTAGTGTAGGAGCATTGGTCCCTGAGGTTGGGGAGGGGTAGAAACAGGCGCCGGTGCAGGGAAGTGAAATCTGGAGTTGCTTGAAACAGAGGCATGAAGGAGCAATTGGAGGTGAAAAAGCCATCTGCACATCCTGTGCAGGGGTTCTGGCTGCACTCTCGGTGTGTAATACATGAACCCAGAACAAGGAGCTGGCTCAGGACAGACATCTCTGCTGGAGAGACCACCTTGCTAAGTGCTCTCTGGCTGTGCTCAGCTGGAAAAAAAAGGGGTAAGATGTTTCCTATGGCTGCTCTTTCCCTTCATCCCGAATAAGATGAAGTGTGCGTTGTTAGGGAAGCTCCTGAGTGCAACCAATCTCTCTTTAATTCCCCGCTGACTGACTGAAACTAAGAGGGAACTAATGAAATCCCTGTTGTTGCTACATATTTTTTTGACCTTTAAAGGGAGAATGTGCTGGTGAGTCAGGAGACCCTGTGGGAAATCTGTTCAATTTGTTTTGGGCAGAAGGTGAACCGAGATGCTGCGGTGACAGTAGCAGTTTAAAAATAAAGGCAGAGATCAGAGCTGTGCAGAAAATCTCGCCGTGCTGCTGTCTCTGGTTTATGCACAAGCACAGAAGTGGAGTCCCCAGAGCTGTCAGGTGGCTCTCAGCTATTCTGGTTACAAAGCAAATAGAGATGCTGAAATGTTTTGTAATTTTCTCCTGGCTTGATTCTAAAGACGGGGTGTAAAATTCTTGTTTTCTGAGCATGAGAAAGGAGGTGAAGAATGCTGTACATAAGAAATGAAGTGCTGGTTTAGATCAAAATGAGTGAGGCAGTCAGTGCACTTTGTTGGGTTGCAGCTTTGCCCTTCAAGGTGTCTGAGCCTGTCTGAACCTTCCAGCAGCTCCATGAAGCTTATGTTGTTTTCATGTAAGTTTGGAGTTAGATTGGAGGTGAGGGTTTAAGGCTGAGCTCAGACAATGCTAATAGCCCCAGAGTTTAGAGGAGAACAGGTTTGTTTTGTAGCTGTATTCGTCAGGATGTGTAGTCATGGATAAGTGACCACTGCTGTACCAGGTTTGAAATGCAAGTCTGTTCTTTACAGATGCTGAGGTTGGTTTTCCTTAATGAGGACCTTTGGTTTGATGGTCTCATGCTGAAAAAAACCTAATATTTGGTGTACTGATGTTATTGAGGAAGCTGTCCCTTACTGCTGTGATGCTCACAGCTGCCTTTCAGCTCTGTTGGGAGCCAGATTCCCAATACATGCACAGAGCCCACCCCAGTGCCTCTGTTGGTGCTGGTGTGGGATGCATCTGCAGTGACTTTTGGGCTGAGGGTTGAATACTGGCTTGTTTGGAGGAACCTGGAGCTTCTCCCACCTGCTGGACTGGATGTTGTCAGGAGAGCCATGCAACCAGGGCAGTGCTTTTATGGCATCTGGAAGCAGGTGGAGCAAGGGAGCAAGCTGTCAGTAGTCCTGGGAGGGATATCTGTGGTTTGAGGGCCCCACCAAGGCTTTTCCCATTAGCATGCACCAGTAGCAGCTCCAGTGTGGTGCTGGGTCAGTCTACCAGCCCTGTCCTGCTGCTGCTCTTTTTATTCCTACCTGAGTGTGTGATAAGAGGTGTGCTTTGATTTAACTCCAAATGCGTGGATTATTTTGACCTAAATCGTACAAGAATGCTATTAGAGCTGGAAATGCTGCGTTCCCTGCTGGCTCCAGTTTATTAAAATAACAAATTCATAAACAATAACTCTTCAAAGCAGTGTGCTAGAGAAGCTGCAGTGCTGTATCATGTATAAAACATAACCCCTGCGGAAAGCAGCCTGTTCCTCCATGGTCAACTTGTAGTTCTGACCACCCCTGAAGTAATGCTCAAAGCAGGGGATCTCCTGCTCCTCCTCAGACTCTGTAAGATAAGAATATGACACTAGATCTTATCCATGAGATCTTATTTGTCCCTTGGAAGAGGGATCATACCCTTACAGATGTCAGTGGTGCCTCCTGTACTCGGGGATTTGGCTGCAAATTAGCATGAGTTACTTGATTTAAAGGAATTAAAAATAGCTTTGTCAGATTGCTTGGTCTGGAGTGCTTTTATCTGTGCTGCAGTGGTGGCGAGGAGCTCCCCATAGCCCTCCACAGCTGGATTCTGTGTGTGTGAACCACCCTGTCTCTTCAGAAAGGCATCTGGGAGGTGAGAAAAGTGGGTTCTGTCTCATAGGGATGTGGAAAAGAATGGCTTTGTAAGGCTGCTGTGTGTATGTGGAGGGACTTACAGGGTGTCTTTCCACACTTGACAGGCTCTGCTCCTGTCCCTGCTCAGTCTGGCTGTGTGCTAGAGTAGATTGATGGAATTCCCCATCAGGGCTGCTGAGCAAGGTCCTCCAGCAGTGGCAATGCAAGGTGGCTTTTACAACTCCAGTGCTTTGTTCTGATTCATGGCATTGCTGGTGTGGGTGTAATAAATGAACTGAGTGGCTGAGATGCTGTAGGCCTGATGTAAAGCTTTTATCACTCTTTGCGCAGGTCTTTGCTTAGCAGTGTATCAGCAGGTGAGTGTAGCTCAGTGTCTGTAACACAGGTCCTGTGTCAGCATGTTGGAGCAGAAGTTGCATGGAGCAGGGTGGATAGCTGGGGAACACTCTTAACAGGGGGAAGGTATATCTCCTTGTTGAAGATACCCAGTCTTGTTGGCTTTCTCTCTTGAACAGACCAATTTGCCTTCAAAGTTTGTGGAATTCATAGAATCCAGCATGAATTCTTGATCTCTGTGGTGGTTTTCCATTCTGTTCTGGAATCTCCAGGCCATGTTTGTCCTTTGTCTCTGTTGCTTATATGCTGGAGCACATAACTGGCCAGACAAGCCTGCTGGTGTTCCAAGTGAAACCTTAGCTGTGTCCATCCTTACTGCCTGCGTTGTGGGCAGGCTGTGCTAATCTGCACTGCTATTTTGCTTGTTCATGGTATGTGTTAGAGGCTGGACAGACTGGGAGGCCTCTGAGTTGCCTGCTGCAGGCATTGCTTGCAGGCAAGCCAAAATGCAGCTCATTTCAAGCTACTTGCAGGAGAATGGTGATACGGGAGCCAGGTATGATATACAAAATGAGGCGTTCAGGAATGTTTTATTTGCTGTGTAACCTTTTTCATCCAAAAACGCTTTAGAGCTGATGAGGATTTAGCTTTCTGATGTTCTGCTATGAATTGGGAATTATTTTTCTGATTTCAACACAAGCTGTTTGGCAATAATGTAGCAGAGAATTAAGCTCTATGATAAACAGTGCCCCAGTAGGAGCAGCTACCTGTGGGTCTGGACCGTGCTACTGACAAGGAACTATCTGACCTCATGAAGTAGCCCAAGTCATTTCTCATTCATTGAAAAGTGGCTGTCTTCTATTCTTTTTCCTCTGGGCTTATCCAAAAGTTCCCTGCTCCTTGCTGTCCACAAGTTAGAGTTTGTATTTCAGGGAGTGGGGCAGCTGAATGCTTGTGGAGTGATCTCTGTGCTCCCAGTTTGTGGGGAACCAGCTCTGTCACTTCCCTGGGTTGTGGGAGGTTGATCCCAGCTCAGTGTCAGCATATGGGAGCACAAAGAAATGCTCAGAGATCCAATCCCTGAAAGCAGAGCTGCAAGAAGGCTCTTCCACAGAACAACTCTAGAAGGATTTGTGTGCGTGTGTTGCTGCAAGAGCTGGGGTTGCTGCAGTGATGCTTCGTCTCTGCTCAGATGGGCTCATCCAGCATGATATTGTGTGAGCAAAGGTGCTTCCCATGCCCTTGTTTCACAACATGCATGAATTGCTCAATTCCTTGCTTTGAATGCATGCGGGAAGTGTGTGAATCTGTCAGATCCAAAGCTACCTTTGGCAGGTCTCACTGGTTCGGTTCTTGGGTGTGATTTTTAGCTGTATGTGGCAGTTTGAGCACACCCAAAGCCCACCTCCATCCCTTTCTATGAGCCTCTCCCAGAGCATCTATGGCAATGGCAGGGGGAGCCGATGGGGCTTGAAATGTCCTCTGTTTTCCAGGTGCCACCTCTTCTGCCTTGGCATCTTGGACGATTTCTATAGTAAAGAGCATCTACCCGTAGAGCCAGCAGCTTTCTGATGAGCAGAATCTCTGGAATGTGAAATTCAAGAATTAAATGGCTTGCAGAAGCTCATGTCTTCCGTCCCAGCCAGCTCTGGTGGGCAGCCACATCCCTTCTCTTCTTCCTAACATGTAATGCAGAAAATCCTGAGCTATTTTTACAATTACAGTTAATCAAGGAGGTATCTTCAATTGCTTTTTAATTCAGCATCTACCAGCGTCTTTAGGTAGGGAAGGGGGACGTGCATTTCCTTGCATGTCTTTGGTCCGTGTCTAATGATTGCTTTCAAGCTGCCCATGATGTTGTGAGTTGGGTTGTTGTAGGGTTGTTTTTTTTTCCCAGTAGTTGTCAGAATGTCAGTTGTAATGAAAGACTTCAGAGGCGTGCTGTACCTAAGTGATTGGAGCCTCTAGGCAAAGCAGGCTGCTGATAGCCTTTTCAGATGAGTTTGTTTCTCTTTTTTATATTGTTTTTTTTTCTTTTTTTGCTGTTGTTTGGCTGGAATGTCTTCATCAACATCAGTTGTTGAAGGCCTTTTTAAAGGCTAATCTGCTGCCTGTCAGCTTGCCACAGAGCTAGTTGGCATTCAGCAGCCCACACTGCAGTCGCATTGGGGAAAAGGAAGTGCCTGTGCAATAACAATAATTGAAAATTAATAGTAGATTAAATTAAAACATAATTAAAAAACACTAATGCTCCCTGCGAATAAAGGCTGATTCCTATAGGAGCTTTATGAATTGAGGAGGAAAAGTCTGTGACGCTTTCCCTGGGCCCTGTCTATTCCAGCCTGCAGATCATTAAAGCAATTATAATTTCACAGAGGTTTGATCTGGAATTGATTTCTTTGTGATAATTCAATTTAGAGGCTTGCTTCCTCCAGGGTGGAAAATGACAGAAGATGGAGTGTATATAAAGCCTTAGCACTGTCCAGAGGCACATGGCAGCTGGTGCTGAGCCAGCCAGGGGTTCCCTCTGTGGGTGATCTGCTGGTGGCCCTACAGCTGGTAAATGTTGTAGTGCTTAATTAGGAGATGATCAATATCAGCTTGGGCTGTGTGGGAAAGGACCCATTAGTGAGCATAGCTGAGGACTGGGTGCTGCTTCAGCTCTCTGAGGTGTGGTTGAAACTTCACATGGAATCCCACTGTCATGGAGGGTCTTGGGATGTTGGTGTCACCATGACAAAGGTATCCATCTCACCCTCTGCCAGACCAGGCCTGGATGCTGTGCTGACAAAAGGCTGCTGATGTGGGGCTGCTGGTTACCTTCCTGCCTCCTCTGCCAGAGATGACCTGTTGGGAATGGTGATTGGGTGCCCTCAGCTGTGAGAAGAGAGATTCTTGTCCATCTGTCCCTTCCCTGGCAGATTGTCCCACTCAACGATAGAGTTGTGTGCGTTGGAATAAGAGGAGGCGTTTCTATTCCTACACGCATTGGTGGCTGTGCCTCCTGCAGCACATCTCTGCTATGTCTATGCCTGGGCCCACATGTATGCATTGGTGCTCATATAGATAACAGCGCATTTATTTCATGGCTTCAACTTTTGCTTGACTCAACCTCAACCATCTTTAGACCATCTGTAAGACACAGGCATGTGTAGGATGCTCCTTCCTGCAATATGCTGTCACCTTTTCTATGGGGTTTTGCAAGGAGGAGCAGGGCTGCAGGTGCAGCCTTTGCTTACATCCAGTCATGGTGTAACCAGCCCTGCACTGCATTCATAAAGCACTTAGCATTGCTGCCATGCAAAGATGCTCCATGTGCTGTCATGCTGCTGTGCTTAGGACTGGGCAAATAAATTCTTCCAGCCTAGTCCTATTAGGTTTAGGAAGGCTCTTGGGTAGCCAGACCTGGCTGTCATGTTGGAGTGAGTGGAGGTGGATAAGGGAAGATAGAGCAAAGGATAGCAAAGTGCAGCAAGGCACAGTGAATTCAGTGCAGAGTGAAAGTTGGGATCTCTTGAAAAATAATGATGTTGGCTAAGCAACTACTGTATTGTATTCCCCCCTTCCCAATTATACTGCATTAGAGGTTTGTGGCAAGTCATTCAGTCAGCTGAAACTGGCACTAGAAGGAAGAAATATCCTCTTGTTAATTTGCTTTCTTCTCGACCCAACACGTTTGTTTTTATTTGTGTGGCTTTGTGCACAAAGCCCCTCCGTTCCCCTGGCCTCTCATGCTGTGGGTTTGGGAATCCTGGTGGAGCAGCTGGTCAGGCTGGGCTTTTGTTCCCCCCCCATATCAAATTATATTTGCTAAAGTTTTGACTGCAGTTGCTGTTCCAATAAAGTGGAACCCGTTCGAAAGAAGGGAATGGCTTTAAGAGAGACTTTTAGCTTTAATTGCATTTCTTGGGCTTGGCGGTTATAATAAGGGAATGTCAGGGGAAGACAAATAAAGAAAGAAATCCACTATTTCAGCCAGAAGCAGGCAGGCAGGGTTCATGGTTGGGTTATGCAACTTTTCTTCACAGTAGTGAGCACTTATTCAATGAGCACGTTTATTTTGATCTATCTCACATCTATATTTAGTGAGGAGAGAGGAGGGCCATCCCAGCTCTGCAGAGCTGTTGTTCAGCTCTAACTGTTCCCTTTAGAAACACAGGGAGGTGAGACCCTGATGAGGTCCCCCATGGTGAGCACTGTTGATGGGAGGGGATGGGGAGCTGCTCTGCGGGCTGTGCCAGTGCACTGTGTTGCACAGAGGTGAGGGAAGCCCTGGGGAGGGCCCTCAAGCATCCAGCCCTTGAGTATAGACAGGTGAAGTAGCTATGAAGATGTGCAGCAGGCTCAAGACATTCAGAGGCTGAGCTGTGTGTTTCCTCACATGGCCCCTGTAAGCTGTGGATGCCCACACCTTGCAAGTCTTCAGGACTGAGTTGGATGGATTGAGCCACCCAACTGTGGGGGGAAGATGTCCCTGTCCATGGCAGGGGGTTGGAACTGGTGGCTTTGTGCTTCCTTCCAACCCATTCTGTGGTTCTCTGGAGATGGAGCTTTTCCTTCATCTCTCCTGGATCCCTTGGAGGAGCCTATATATGTATTTCACATGGGGCTGAGGTGAACTTGCATGATAACGAGCTCCAATATATTAGAAAAATGTTGGTTAGAGCATCTGGGTCAAATTGAGCTAATTGGATCTAACCTCGCTAATTCAATACCCTGATTAATTCATTGTGCTCTGAGAAGGCTGCAACAAAAATGAGTAATGGCTTTAAACATAGCTATGAAGTAACATCCAAATATGCTGGTTTGTGAAAGTCATGTTATGTGGTAGCTATCTTATGTATGGATTTAGTGGTTGTTTATATGGGGGTTTGATCCTGACCCTGCTGCAGTATAGCTCTGAGAATGGGACCTACACAGCTGGGGAGGGAATGACCACAGTCTCATCCCAAATACACTCTGGAGATATTCCATGTATATTTTTTCAGCCCAGAAAGTTGTTACTGCAAAGGAACTTGTTTTATAGAGGGATGCAGAAGGGTTTGTGTTGTGAGAATCAGTGCTTGCAAAGTGGAAGCACCCAGCACTTGGAAAACTAGGTGCTTGGGTGCAGGGCTTTGCTTTGAGACCTGTCAGTCTCTTTTTCTTTGCCTGCCTGTGGGTGAGCAGTAAATGGAAGGTCTTGAAACACAGAGTGTGAGGAGATAAAGCTTTTGTTGTGGGAGTGATTGTATTGGATGAAAGGAAGATAGTGTGCTGTTGGAGACAAGGTCTGGCTTTGCATCCTGTGCCATTTGATATAATGAGAGGGCAGCATGTTTAGTGAGAGGCTGTGAGGAGCTTACAGCGTGTTCAGGTCTCTGCTCATCTCAGAGCTGGGCTGGGAGAGGAGGGGGCAGTGCCTGGCTGGCTATGGGAGCTGGGCTGTCAGCTGCTGCCCTTCTCCTGCAGGTCCAGCTGCTTGGAGCTGTCTGGCTCACTGTGCAAAAGCTCTCATCACCGTTCACTGTGACCTTCTGAAGAGTTTGTTTTAGCAGGATGTTCATTCTGAACAGCCTGGTGGGTGAGTGCCCTATCTCTGCAGTTCCAGGAGCTTTGGGATGCAAGGAGAAAGGGGAGCTCATGTTTGCCGTGCCTCCAGCTGCTGGATAGTGATAGGACAAGGGGGAATGGTTTTAAACTGAGACAGGGGAGATTTAGGTTGGATATTAGGAGGAAGTTTGTTACCCAGAGGGTGGTGACGCACTGGAACAGGTTGCCCAAGGAGGCTGTGGATGCCCCATCCCTGCAGGCATTCAAGGCCAGGCTGGATGTGGCTCTGGGCAGCGTGGTCTGCTGGTTGGCAACCCTGCACACAGCAGGGGGTTGAAACTGGATGATCACTGTGATCCTTTGCAACCCAGGCCATCCTATGATTCTCTGCACTGCTCTCCTTTACATCTCTACCAGGATTTTCTGTGCCCACCCCTGGCCAAAATCTTCTGTTTCTTGGTGAATCAATGCTATCTTGATGCTTTATGGTGAGCAGTTGTATTTTGCTGTCTCTCTCTAAAATACTGCTGTGTCACGCTCCAGCCTGCCAGCAATAGACAGAGGTATTGAATAGACTGGGGGGGTAGGGAGGAGTGTGGATTTACAACTAGCTGGATATTGCTGTGGTTGTTGTCACCCCCTGGGAGATGTGGCTGCCATGAGCTCAGTGCCTTCTGCCTCCAACCTGTGTGCTGCTGGTTGGGGTTGGTTGGGTGCCGTCCATCCAATGGTGCCACATCACATCCAGAAGCCAGAAGTGCAGGGCATTGCTTCTCTAATTGAAGTAGAGAGGAACCCAGTAAAAGCAGCTGGGGAGAGATGGCTTTGCAAGTCACAGGTAGTCTGGGATGAGATGTGGGTGTGAGGCATCCACAGTCATCATGTCGCCTCCGTGTTATCTGCTGATGATCAGTGTGAGCTCTGTAGGAGCCTATCTGCTGTGTCACAGAAGATTTCCAGGCTCATGGTGTAAGAGAAATGCCTTGTTAGTGCTCGTCTGCACAACTTGCTTTCTGGCACGGTGGAAAAATGCACATTTGAGACTGCTGAGCTAATAGACTGGAGTGACAATGATACAGATAAGTCTGGCATCTCCGTAGTGTTTCTGCATCAGTGATGAGGCAGAGATAAAAAGTCACAGGGAGGTTTGAATTAAGCTGGTGCTGAAATCTGAAGGAAGTGCTCAGCTGTTGCTGTTTTAAGGAGGTATTTTGGGGAGGGGTTGGCTGAAAATAATGGGTGGACTTCAGGGGAAAGGGCAAACTTTGCACCATTCGCTCTATTGCAAAGAGAGACAACGAAAGGCATTTTTCCTATGAATTGAAAGGTATAAGGAAAAAAAACCAAAACACTATAGGTGTCAGGAAGATAATGGGGACCTCTCTGCACTTCAGAGGAGATGTGGTGCAGGCAGAGAAAACATCTCAGCCTGTGTCTGAGCTTTCCTGCTCCTGTGAGCCCTGGATTTCTGGTGCTTGTCTGTGTGATGCCAATCATTACAGCCTCTTCTAAGCTGTGTAGCAGCCTTGCACAATAGAAAAGAGTGGAATGCCTGTAATTGCTTCTCCTCCTGTCCCTGGACCCTGGGAATGAAGCCAGCCTTGATCCACAACAGTAGTTACGTGTGGAAGAGGCTGTGCCCAGTAAGCTGATGTGCTGAGAAATTAGGCTGAGTGTGATTTGTTGTGGAAACCTTTTCTGATTGGGAAAAGGCAGCGGGGTTGGTTTTTTGGCTTTTGAATGGTTGCTTTTTGTTTGTTTTGTGAGGTTTTTTTGCAAGAAGAGCAGCAGTCTGGCAGACACAGGAGAGCAATGCTGGGATGTTGTTGGTGCAGTGTTTCTAGCTCTGAACTGCCAGGGGAGATGCTGCCAGCATCTCCTATTCAGTCCAAGCATGCTTCAGCAAGTGAGGACAGGGCAGCATATGTCATGCTTGCAAAGCATGCTTGCTCCCTTGAAATGTGCATAATGTGAAGGCGCAATTGTATGTAATAAGCTGAGTTTAAAGGCAGGACTTTGACACTTGCATGTTTTAGACTTCAAGGGTATTTTGTCACATCTGCCTTCTGTAGGCACTTCTGAAAAGCCAAGTGTGGTGTAACAGCAGGAGGGGGAAGCAGAGACAAGCCTCGTGTAATGCCAGCAATGAAGATAGGTGCTGAACCTTGTGTGTAGATATCTATCACAAAAAAGTAGGTGGCTCTCTCTGTGGGTCTCTGTGCAACGTGTTTCCTTAGTAAAGTTTGTTTTAAATCCTAGGAGAACAGGCAGTAAGCTGGATGCAGCAGGTACAGTGAGGAGCTGTGCTTTGCTAAGCTGCCGTGTCCTGGCTGGTGCAGGCACACAGGAGCTGGCTCCTGCTGTAGCAATACTTTGGTCCTGCCTTCCTCCCCAGAGCATGGAGCACTGGGGGATGAGTCTCTGCTATATCCCCCCAGAACACAGTAGTAGAGATGCTGCTTTGATATCCCTGCCTGCCATCTCCAGAACAAAGCAAGACCTCTGTTTTCTCAGCTGCATGTGTCTGCTAAGCAGCATGAATCAGAAATATTCCTCCAGCCTATTTTTGTTTTCCCTTAAGCCAATGGAAATGGGAAATCAATTTTTAACAAATCAGGCTAAATCCAGGAGTCGGAGGAGTACCTGCCTCTGAAATCAGAGACAGTGGATGATGCTTATAGAAATGGTGAAATGCTTGCTTAATCCAGGCTGCTGAGGACCCCTGTTGAATTGGGCTGCTCTGTGCTGGAGGTTTGGTCCAGGAGGTCTCTGCCCATGCCTCCCTTCTCCCTCTTTCTCACCCTCCTGCAAGGACGACAGCAAACAAGAATTCATCCTTTTGCAGGCATATCCTGCAGTACCCAGGTGGGTGCAGGCACACTCCAACTGGAGACCCAGGCCTATGAATCTTGTGTAGTAGAGCTTTGCCCTGTGTGCAGTTCAGAAGGATGCTGTGGGCAGGGTAGGAAGGGTGGTGCTCACCAATTGGTGCCTCAGTTGGGTCATTTGTGGGACCTGATGCCATCAGCATCCTAAGGATATATTTTTTCTACAGTGTGGATACAGCCTTTGAGAAGTTTGGCTGCTTTGACAGCCTCCTTTGGGAAAACAGTTGGAGTTCCATTGGTGACCAGCCTGTATTGCTGATGTCTGAACAGTGTGACAGCAAAAAAACCACCCTGTGCTTGAAGAGCCTGTGACTGCACACAAATGACAACTGGAAGGTATGATCCAGAGACTGTGGGCAGCACAGAGATGTGGTGCTGGGATGCAGACACTGCTTCTGCTATGTGTAATTGCTTGTAGTCCCTAAAGGAGGAGGTGCATAGAGGCCTTGTTCCTGCTGAGGGGGAAATACATGTGTGCATCCTTGCTACTGGGCTGCATGCCTACATGCCAGGAGATGCTGGGTCAGATGCTGCCTCTGTTTCTGCTCCTTCTTTTTATGATACTGGCTGCTGTTCTGAGGATGAGAAAGGGTACACCTTGCCATCCATGCTAGTGAAGGATGGGTCTTCCTGCTGTGCTAAGGAAGAGGCTTTCTGGAGCTAACGGGTTTATCTCAGATGTTCTTTATTTGTCATGTATAACTGGGAGTTAAGATTGCAGACAGAGTGGGATACTGGGCTTTGGTAAGAGCAGGGCTGGGTGGTGGTCCTGGAGGGAGCTCCTGCTGAAGAAGCAGCATTACAAGCTCTATTCAGACTCATTTAGCTCTGCCAAGCAGAGGGTATGTGCATGGACCTCTGAATCGCCCATATGGCTCTATCCTGACCTTCCTTTTGAATTCTGGTGTGCTGCTGCAGAGAAAGGCCTTTCCTCTTCTTGCCTAACCCCAGCAGCCCTCTGTCCATCAATCACCAGGAGAAAAATTGAGAGCAAACGCAAGCTTATAACTCCTTTTCCCTGCTCACTTGCCGACTCTATCAGCAGATGCTTCAGTCTGATAGTGCAATATCTTTTTTGGCTATTTTTTCCTTTACGTTGCCCCAGAGACCCTCATTCAAGCAGTACCTCTCACTGGGCAAAGCGCTCCTGGTCTGTGTATTGATCTGGTGAGTAAATAATGATTTGGAACTAGCAAAAGTCCCTGTTACAGTGCTTTAGATTTGGTTATTTTTTTCCTCCTTGGCAGCTAAAACCCTCTGTTCTTGTGCACAATTGCAGTTCCCATCTGCAGGGGCACCAATACCTCCTTGGTGCAAATGTTCCTTCTCCTTTACTTGGTGTCTCTCATTCCAGGAGCATGACTAAGATTTTATCAAGGGATCAGATGTCCTACAGCTGCTTTTGTGTGCCTCACACACACGGTGTGCTCTGTGTGTATTTAGAGCAGAGGTGGTGAGGAAAGTTGCTGCTTTCTCTCTTGTGAGACAGGACTGCCAGGGAAGTTGGTTGGGACCATGGTCCTTGAAAGGCACAGTGCTATGAGCACATCTCACAGAGCACAGCAGTAAGGAGCCATGCTTGAACCTGTCAGCTCATTGTCATGATGTTACACCTCCCTGATTTGCTGTGAGTCTTCAGTTTGGCTCTGCAGCCATGTGCCTGGCTTTGGCATCCTGCTCTCCCTAAAGACAGCACGGTGGTGCACACTTGGTATCCCCACAGGGATGATGTGCCCGGTCCCTTGCTGAGTAGGGCTGTCCCATCTGCATCTCCAAACTCACATTAATCTTCCTGCACTTACGTTTAAGGACACAGCAAGGCTGTCATTGTGAGAATGGCAGCAGGGTCTGTATGTGCCACCCTGTTGTGATGTTTCTAGGACCCCAGTTCCTGTCTTTGCATGGTACAAAACTGATGGGAGCTGCTATGTGCTGAGGAGCCTGAAAAGCCAGGCTGCCAAAAGTGAGGGGCTTGGGGGGATTGGAGTGCTGGCAGAAGGGAGGGAAGTGCTACAGCTGTTGAACATCTAGGCTGGCATCTGCTCAGACAAAGGGAAGAGCTCAGGACCCCATTTAGATCTTTTAGAGTCCTGGTAGATATCTCTTGTGGGAGAGAAGCTGATATTGGACTGCTAAGACCCTCTCCAAAGCATTGGATGTGAGACTCAGGATGTTCCCTCTGTGCATAGAGACCTCTGCCTGTCCTGGTAGGGTTACACCTTTTTTGTGTTGGTACATTGAACCAAAGGGACCCAGCTGGAAGCTGCCAGCAAGCTGAGGGCTGCTGCAGTTTCCTCAGTGTTTTGGCTTTGTCTGAGCTGTCTGGACCCTTGGGGTTCATAAGGGCAGAGTGCTGTGGGGCTGTCCATGGCAAGGTCCCACTTTGAAGCAACAGGGGAAAGGCTGCAGCTGAAGTTGGAGCATTCCGTAGGTTCCCTGCACTCAAAGCATCTGCTAAATCTGCTGCACAGTCATCAGGCTTTGTGAGCAATTCATGGTTTGGATTTCATGGAAGTTTCAAGTTGCTTCATAGGCTGTGCATTGTGCAGAAACCAGGGCTGGAGACGGGACTACAGTGATTCCTGGAGTAGTAGGGCTTGTCTTGCAGGTAAAGCGTGTGTTGTGGTGAAAAAGGGGCTGGCATTTCCTTCTGAGATCTGACATTCAGATGGGCTGCTGGGGTCATATCAGGTTGGTGAGCCTTTTCACCACCGGTGGCTGTTTTGAGTGTGGGCAGCAATGAAAGGAAACAACCCTCCCTGCCAAACAAGAAATTCCTGAGCATGCTGAAATAGCAAATAAAGTTTGCCTTACAGACCTGTCCTGGCAGCCCTGTGGCATTGCTTCTCCCCACCACGTGGGATGTGCTGTTCAGAGCATGCAGTTATCCCTCACCATATAACCATCTGCCCTTTGTTCATTGCCACCCTCTTTTGGGTAAATCAGTACTTAGCAATCACAGGATTGTTTCGTGTAATCACTCCAAAAGAGACACTGAATGACATCTTTTTCATAAAATATATATGATTCTGCAACTTCCATGCCTGCAACCTGCAGTAAAAGTGATGAGCTGCAAGAAGAAGCTTCATTCCAAAGCTCTTTTGGTAAATTCAGCTGGTCTCAAACTGCACTTTGTGCCAGGGGTGTTCTCATGTTTGTATTTCGCATATTAGAACGTTGTGGTGTCTCTAAGTGATTTCATATGGTCTCTGGTGGAAGCAAGGGGCTCTCAATTAGAGCATACCAGTTTGAAAAGCACTTGCCATTTTATGATGCTCATCCTTAAATCAAGCAGGAAGCGTGATATGGTGAGATGTGAGCTTCTGTGTGTTAGGAGAGGAATGTCTGGTGTGCAGGACAGCAGTGGTTGTTGGCTCTGTCCTGCAGTGCCCTGATTGCTGTGCAGGCAGTGAGGAGCAGGGCTGCCTTGGGACACAGGGGAGGAGCAGGCAGGCTCAGGTTCCAGGCTGTAAGCTGAGCACTGGAGAGACAGGCATGGAGTTCTGAGAGCTTGAATGCCTGCATAGCCTGTGTATATTCTCAGGTATAATACACACAGAGCTGGCAGGTCCTTCTCAGGTGTGTGGATCAGATTGATGCTGGGAACACCTCATTGCTACACTCTGATATTTTATTTATTTCCCTCAAGCTCATTTTCCTTTTTCATATAGAATCATAGACTGCTTTGTGTTGGAAGGGACTTTAAGATCACCTCATTCCATCCCCCTGCTGTAGGCAGGGACACCTCCCGCTACACCAGCTTGCTCACAGTCCATCCAGCCTGGCCTTGAGTGCTGCAAGGGAGGGGGGGGTATCCACAGCCTCACTGGGCAACCTGTGCCAGCACCTCACCACCCTCACAGTAAGGAATTCCTTCCTGTTATCTTCCCCAGACTTGTTTTCCAAGTGCTTTGGATGATGAGCCGTCGGAGTTGTTCAACTTAAAAAGAAAACATGTTTGAAATTCAAGCGGTGCTGCTTAGTTGTGATTGGCCCGATAAGTTGGAGGGCTTCTGAGAGTCGCTCTGCGGTGTGATTGCAATGAGCAAATGAGCTCTTGTGGGCTGAAAGCTTGCAGGTGGGAAGCAGTTTGGTTCCTGCAGACAGGGCTGGGAGGAGTGGGAGCAGCAGGGGCTGTGTGCCTGGGGGAGGCTTGGGAAGAGGAAGGGGAAGAGGTTTTGCTTCCTAATTTGACTCTCATCTGGTTGTGAGAATAAACATTTTGTTTAAATCAGCTCCAGGTATGACTGCAAACATCTGTTAGGGGTCCTTCATGTGTTTGTGAAGGAGCTACTTTGAAGTGCTCCTTACTCAAATGCTCTTATCCCTGTATCTTAGCTGCGTATCCCTCTTGCTTTTATAATGCTCCCTCTTTTCCCAGCCAGTGCAGTGCTGCTGCTGCCTGAGAGAGGCAATGCAGTGGGAAAACTTGCAAGAAGGCTGCCAGGGAGCTTTGTCATCTCCACAGATTGGGGCTGCACTTTCTGTCTTGTGCAGCTTTTCTCAGGCCCTGCTGTAACTCTGCAGAGCTGGAGCTGAGCCCATGCAGAGCTCATCTTCAGGATGGAGACTCAAGGAGTCTTCTTAAAGCTGTGATGCAGCAGGGAGAGCAGAGCTCAGCCCCTGCCATAGCCATGCTGGGAGCTGCAGAGAGCATGGAGCTGCTTGCATAGAAAGGATAGAGCACCTGTTAGGCTTGGAGATGTCATCCCAGAGCAACCAAAGGTCTTAGTGAGCACTTTAGTGGAAAACAGGAACCAGTGGGGTGGGTCGGTGTGGAGGTACATTGGTGCTGCTCACCATGGCACAGAGAGGGGACATGCTGAAGCACCAGGAAGCACTTCACATCCAAGGGAAGGAACCCATATGGGAAGACATGGGGTTACAATGTGAGTTATGCAGCATTTCCGTCAGCACAAGGCTGGATGGTGTTAATTTGCAATGTAGAAACATTCCTTCAAGCAAGAGTGGGTTCAGGGAGAAGCCTCTGTCTGCAGGAATATCTAGTGAGGTACAATGGACTGAACTGTGTTGTCCCAGTTTTCTGCTGGTGGTTTTTGTGGTGGCTGAGCTGTCCTGGAATTAATCACCTCCTCTGCTATAGAGGCAGTGGTACCCAGGGATCCCAGAGAGAATGAGGGTATCGCTCTGAGGAGACACAGTAGTTTGAGGACAGTGCTGAGATGAGGAGTAATGATGTTTCTGACAGGAGGCCAGGAGGGAACTCAGTTTCTCTCACATGCACATACAGAGGCTCCAAGATATCCTTATGTCTTATATCCATATAGATAAATGCAGTTGTTCCCTCTGAACGTGGACCTTTAGCAGCTTCCCCAGATGTGCAGGGGAAGATGTGAGCAGCAAACTCCAGCAGGATCAACCCTCTTAGCTGTGCAAAAAAAACTGCCCAAAGTTTGGAGTTCCACACTCCATGTGATGGCTCAGAATCAGAGCTGTCATTTGTTTCAGCTTATGGGTCAGCTATAACCTGGAAGCCTGCTGCAGTGTTACAGAACCCTGTCAAGCAGTATATTTTCCACTGTGTTGAAATAATTTGGCCAATTCCTAATTACACAAATCTAATTAAAGGCTGCATGTAACGGCTATGCCTAATCATAATGATACACCCATTTCATTAAGGGGAAAAAAAAGAAATTGCTTGTGTACAACAAACCATCCAATTTAGCCTGGAATTAATGTACACCTGCCTGGCTTGAGCTGTGCGTGGCACCAAGAGGTCAGTGCTGGGTGTTGGAGATGCCTGTGCCGCAGGAAGGGGATGGGAGAGGCTGTAGGGTGGGGTGGGAAGAGACCCCCTCACCCCCCAGGGCCACCATCTCCATTGCAATACTCATAGCAGCCCCAGCAGCATTCATATAAGAGGTTACAGGGAACAAATGCACTTGTTGGCGTGAGTGGAGCTTTCTATTAATGTTTCTGCAGCAGCTTTTGGTAGGAATCACTCTTGCAGAAGCAATGTGGACTCTGTGCTTTGCTGTAGTGCAGAGTGCAGTTGGTCCTTCAGCAGCACCCTTGTTTCTGATAGGTCTGCAGGAGCTTGGCTATAGGAGGGGGGATATATGGGACAGAAGGAATAATATCAGGGCAATGAGGTTAAATAGACAGATAATTGATTTTTTTTCAGCACTGGTCTCGGGTGTAAATCCATTGAGGTTAATGAAGTAACACAAATTAAATTGAGCAGTGCAGTATGAAGGCTCAGGTTGGCATAGAGCCTGCTCCAGAGCCGTCTTGCAATGCTTGATGGCTATGTCTTGGTGGCAGCTTTTCCCTCGTTTGTGATGGCTGGAAGGAGCCAAATGCACACAGCCATTTTAACTTCCAACCAGGATAACAGCACGTCATAAGTGCATCTCCCATCTTGTTGCTTGGGTCTCTGTGCTCATTGAGCTCATATTGGATCTTCGGTGGTTTCACAGGGCTGGGAAGTGTGTGATTCTTGCTTCTTCCAGCCCTGCATTGCTGTGGTGCCACAAGAAGCCCTGTGAGGCCTCACCATTAGTGATGTCTTCTGGATGAGGTGTCACATAATTATTACAGAGGTACTTGTGGCATCTTGGCAAGTCTGAGCTCTGGAGCCCGGATAAAATCCTGCCCTGGATCATGATACCCAGCCCTGCCCTGGGGGAAGCTGGCCACGTTTGCCTGGCTTCCTGCTTACAGCTGATAGATGGCTGCTGGTGGTGGCTGTGTCTCAGGTGGCACAGTTGGTTGTTCCATCCACTGTGTTAAAGTGGTTTGCTAATAATTTGGTTGGGATGGGTCTGTGCACATTGGTGCCTGTGCAGTCCTCTCTGTATCCCGTGTGCCCCAGTACCCACAGCATCCTGCAGAGCACAGGGATGCAGTGTCCTGCTGGGAGGAACAGGACGGTGGTTGGCTGTGCAATGAAGGTGCCCTGATGTCATCTGTGTGCCTGGCTGTTCCCCAGGCCCAGCTCTAAGAGACATCCCAACACCTTGGGACTGACGCTGGTGTTGTACAGCTGTGGCCAGCAGTGTGGCTGCCTCAGCCATGGCTCAAACACCATCCCCATCCCATAGGGCTGCAACCTGCCAGTCGTGTCCCCTTTCTTTTGGCAGTAGACCTGCACACTTTGCCTCTGGCCCTGTAGCACCCGCAGCAGTGGGACAGGACCCATGGCACAGCAGGCTGCAGCGTGCTGCACAATGAGGTGATGACACGTCCCAGCACATCACTGTCAGTGATGGAGCCTCTGGGAAGGACTTACAGCTTGAATGCCCCAAGCTCATGACAAATCTGGGCAGGGATCATATAGGAGCTTGGAGTTTACCGGCTGCACATAGGGATAATGCAGCAGCAGCTCCTAATGAGTCCCTGGTGCTCCAGCATTGTGTCAGCACAACCCTGTTTCCATCCCGTGCCATTTCACTGGGTTCCTGCCTGCTGTCCTGCTCGGTGCCACAGCTTGAAATAACCTGAGGAAAGGCTGTGAGCCTGCAGAGAGGGATGGGGAGAGGGAACCCCTGGGTCTGCCTGAGAAATTGGACTCCTCCAGCTGGCAGGAGCCTGTCAGTCATGCAAGCAGCATGTGTGAGGGCGTTTCAGTCTCTCTTGCAAGCTGGTCACTGGCTAAATAAATAAACAGGCTCTGTTTTTGTCTTCAGCCACCCTACCATCACCTTTTGCTAGCCTTGACTTTTGACTTGTCTCTGTATTTTTAGCTGCAGGACACCCTGTCCCCAAAGCTGGCGAGGACCTGAGGTTGCTCATACCTTTCTGAACACACGAATCCAGCCCTCAGCCTTCATCATGTCCTATCTGGGAGAAGGGGAGGTGTTGGTCAGCACACTCCTTTTCCCCTCTCACTGGTGTAACTAAGCTGTGGGTACCCAGGTTGTGAATGTGGCTTTGGAGCAGACCTTGTTGGTGGCTGTGCTGAATAAAGTCCCCCTGGGCTGTGACAGAGCCCATGAGATTTATGGTGCTGTGAGCTCTCGTCCCTTGAATCTAGAACTGAAGGGCCCCAAACAGTTTACCTTTCTGTCTTTTATCTTGCTTGTATACAAAGGAATAGAGAAGAAGAGCTGCTTGCTTACGTTCAGCAGAACGTGATGTTTTTTTGTGTTTTACACAGAGAAGATGGGGGCCGGGGGAGGGAGTTTATTCCCTTCTAAATAAAAGCAGAAGACGATTTAGCACAATGTAAAATTAACTGTCACTTTGAATAACTGATCAAATGCTTTCCATTTTGGAAAGTGCTGAAGCGAGCGCCGTGCATTTGGTCACGATGCTCCTCTGCTATGGGTGGGCAGGAGCAGCCCTGCCTGGGCCAGGCTCACCTTTGCATGTACCCACTCCTCCTCCTGCATCCCCTTGCTCCCCAGCTTTGTGGGGCTGAAGGCTCAGCTCACTGCCCTCTTTACCCCTCCCTTTTTCTCTACCACAGGCTTCATTCCTACGCTCGCTTCAGCACGGATTTCAATTTAAGCATCCGAACAGTTCCCTTGATGTAATTAGGGCTATTTGTGTGCTTGGAGGGAAGCTGCGCGCCGAAGCACTTTGGATGGAGACGTAAAAGCTCATACATTTCAACTGAACGGTAAAATAGGTTTTATGGGGGCACCCGGGGCTGCCAGCCCTGACACTTATCCCAGGAGCTGTGTAAGATGAGCCTGGAATTGTGACGCTCCCCACTGCTGTGGGCTCAGTGTCCTGCAGGCTGTTGTTCGTGCCTTGCTGACGTGGGTCTATGTGAGATTGGATGACCACCTTATCTCCTGGGGGAGCCACTCAAGGTCACAGCTCGTTCTGGCTGTTCTGGGACTCACGGCACTGCTGCTCCAAGTGGAATGAATGTCTGCAGTGCTGCTCCAGCCGGGCAGGTGTCCTACAGCTGGTGTGTGTCTCCTGCCTGGTGGTTGGCTCTCCATTACTATCCAAAACCCATGGGTGCCATCACAAGGAGAGAGCTAATGGAGAGAGCAAAGGACCGTTGCGATGGTAAAGGGGTTGGAGGAGAAACTGAGAGCTGCTCAGCCCAGAGCGGAGGAGGCTCAGGGGATCCATCCCATATCCAGGTGATGGAGCACTGGCACAGGGACTGGAACTGTTTGGTTGTCCCCTCCAAAGGCTTTTGGACGTGGTCCTGTGTGTGCTGGAGGGGCTGGACCAGGTGGGCCCAGAGGTTCCTTCCAACCTCAGCCACGCTCCATCTCTGTGCTGATGCAGTTATCCCACTGCAGGCTGACCTAGGAGAAGGCACTGTGTGCCATCCCGAGGACTGACCCTGCTGTGTCAGGCTCAGCTGGCTCTCATTTAGAGAAGTACATGTGAGTTCTGGGGGCAGCAGTAAGGTTCCTTCATAAGAGACTGCTGCTAGATTTGCATGGGCACTCTTACCTGACCTGGTACTGCTCAAGGTAATAATTTCCTACCCAAGTGCCAATCTGAGCAGTAGAGATATTTCCCATTTTTTATTGGCTCTCCACTGTGCCTGAATTAACGGGAAAGTGGACTGCAACTAAGGTGAGGCTATTGAAGGCAGGGAATGACAAATTGGCTGTAGAGCATGGCAGCGACGAGTGCTGTCAGGGGGTTCACACACTGACCTTTATCTAAACAGAGCTGTGTGTAACAGATAAGAATATTTAAAAATAATTAATGTCACATCAGTGCCGAGAACAAAACGACTACATCAAACAGGCAAGAAATCCGCTGCAAATGACTCAAAAGGGAAATGTCAGGCTCTTCATATCTGCAGCCTGCCTTGTGCCGATGGTGCTGGAATGAGAAGGGAGGGCATGTGAGTAAAGAAGCTATTACAGATGATTTAGAGAGTGGATAATATACATATAAATGAGTGAGAGAATGGAGCAGAACAATGGCCGACCTGCTGGACTGGACCTGTAGGAAATCAAACACTGAACTGAGCTGATCACTGGGTGCAGGGATTAAACGTGTGTAAGCCAATTATCCCCATGGCTGGGGTGTCTGCTGTCTCCATGGGCTCCTGCTGCGCTGTGATTCAGCAGCACCTCTTGCTCTGGTGGGTTTTGTCTGCTGGGGCTTTAGAGATGGGGGGAACCACTGCTGGGAATGGGATTGGAGATGGTTTGGGTGCTGCTTCCAGGCCAGGGCTATCCCTGGAGGAGTGGGAAGGGCTGAGCTCCATGTTGCTGCCTGCAAAGAGAGGGTTGGTCCCAAGCCCTTGTCCCCATGGCTGAGCCCTCCATCCCATCTGATGGCTCCTTGGGGTGGGAGCTGCTTTCCTGAGGGTCCCACCTCACTCTGCTCCCTGCAGCTGCTCCTTCTTAGGGCTGTTTATCACCAAGAAATGACAGCAGGTGATGGGGGAGAAGATCCTGGAGTTGAGCATGCACAAATCTTGTAAAAAGCTCAGCCCTAACCCTTGACATAACGGATTACAGTCATCCCCGACTTCATTCCTAAAGCCAGTGGTGAAGCAAGGGGAAAAATACCCATTTTTATTCTAACAGGGCTGTCATACCCATTCTAACAGATTACTTGTAAGACAAGCATTAATTCATCTGCAAGACCACCTGTGGGAGGTGCCTTTAAGCCACAGATAGCAGAGGTGGGGCTGAGAAGGCCAAGGTTGAGCAGAGGGCTTTGAGGAGGGGCTGGGAACTGATCCTGGGCTCCTGCATTCCTGCTGCCCCATGAAGGGCAGTGCTCCCCATGCACAGCCTGCACTCCTGCAGCCACCCCTAGTTCTGTTGTCAGCGTTTTCATGCTGGGAGGAGGCAGAAAGGTGCTCCCGGATTAACAGAGTTGTGAAAAATAGCCTTCTGGATGGCCTGCTCACCCTTTGACAGCAGGAGAGAATTTATAGGCAGAAGATGGAGACGTGATTTAAAATTAGCAGCAGCAAAGAGCCGTGTCTGCGTCCCTTGAAGTGGAGCAGGAAAACTGACCTGTCCCTGAGCCCGGCCGTGGCTGGGAGGTGGTTTAGAATTTCATGTCTCAATTACGGAAAGAGCTCAGCTTCTTGCTCTGCTTTCCTGCAGGGAAGGCACGATGCAAAGCTGGGCTCTGCTAATGCAGTCAATGAGAGCGTCTGATCTGCTCAGCTGCTGTGCAGCCCCGGCCCAGGGCTGGGTGAGCAGGTGAGCTCCATTGAGGGGATGTGAATATTGATCCACCACAGGGAAAATGCGACATTAAAGGAGGACTGGAAGAACAAAACTGCACTGGTGTGTTGCTTAAAATGAAAACGATGGGCAGCTGCTAATTAGAGTGCAGTAGTTAACACGGTTCACTCCCATCTCCCATAGGCGGAGATACAGAAATGGCATTTGTTAGGAGGAAAATTGACTATTTATATCCAAGGTGTTACCGGTACCATCATGAAAGGCACAAAGGCTGGAGATCTCGCATTGCACTCATTGCCTTTTCAGGAGATACATGCTGTCACATGAAACCAAGCCAGCAAACAGCCCAGTAACCTGGAAACACAGAGTTCTCCTTGATCCTCCTTGGTTCTGCTCTCTGTTGGATGCCCACCTGAATCCTCATTAGTGCCTCGACAAGAGTTTCATCACTTTGGTCCTTAGTCCTGTGGCATGGAGAAAGGGCTTGGACAACCAGAGGGAGAGCAGAGCCCTCTCCCATCCACCTCGACTCCTTCAGTGTCACACCTGGAGTTGTGAGCTGCACTATCACCTGCAAGCAGAAGAGGATGCATCAAGCTGAGCCCGATGCTTCATCCAGCAGGGAACGGGCAGGCAAAGTCATTACTGTAGAGGAAGAAGCAGGAGCAGCAGTTTTGCTGTTGGCACCTCTGTGTCACATGAAGGCAAGTGCCAAGTCATCATTGCAGTTCACCATCATTAGCCCTGCACCAGGAAGGTTTTACAAGGTGCTGGAATCGGCTCCTTTTCACACCACTGGGCTTTGTAAAGCTGCCATTTCTTCTATCCTGTATCTTTTTAAGGGAAAATGAGTTTTCAAGCTGCACCATCTGAATCTCGCTGAGACATACTGGTGGTGTCAACCTTGTTTATGTGCATCCGGAGCTGGTGCCATTTCACACCTGCTCCATTGCTTGTTTGTAAATGACACGTAATGATGATAGGAGGCGTAAAGATGAAGCTTCATCCCCAATTAAATTGCATTTCTGTCTTTTCATTTCCTGCCCCTGTTGAGGAGGAAACCCCTGGGGAGCAAGATCTTTAAGTTTAATGAAGTAGGAGGTGCCTGCAGAACTAAAGGTGATCTTGTTTAGAAGAAGAAAATGAGTGCTGATCTATAGTGTTTCCAGAATATTGTGCTTCTGTACGATGCCCCAGGGAGCATTTCAGGTTATTGGAAATGCAGATGTAGGAATCTCGGGTCATCAGGTGAGAAAGCATTCAGCCCATGACAGCTGCTGTTCAGAAATGGCCGTGTCCCATGTCCCCAGTGCAGCACAGGGCCAGTCCCACTTTGTCTTCTGTGGAGTCCCCAGCTGACCCTGCTGTCAGTGCCAGCACACTGGGCCATGGTTGGCGCACGATCTCAGCCTTTCTATGGACTTCATTGCCACATAAAGCAGGGATGGGATCCAGATGAGTCTCTCCGTGCTGCTTGGGACTGCTCTGTATGCCACCTCTGCTGCTTCGCTCTGCAAGTTCCCTTTGCTGCTTTATCAAAATTCAGCCTGCTCCATTGAACCCTCAGCCCTGGAGATGAGTTCTTGTGGGTTTTCTTAAGGGTCTGTGATACATCTTAGTCAGTATCTATGCGATTTCATCCTTTATTCCTTCCCCCAGCTTCCTCCGAATGCCATCCAGTCCCGGTGATTTATTACTCTTCAGTGCATTTTGCTTTTTGTTGGAGAATTTATATTTAATTTTTATGCCCGTTATCATTCAGGGAGAGAAGGGAAATGCTTTGGAAGCACAGAGTGAAAATAAAACAGCACATTTCAGTGCAGTTACTTTGTTTGAAAGATGTTTTGGTGTTTTGGCAGGATATTTACTTCCTTCCTCCTTCACTTTTCTGTCATTGCTTGGAATGATTCTAGAAAAATCAGACGGGCCAAAGCCTGCTGCTCCTCCTGCTTGAGTTCATGAGGATTCAAGTAGTAATGAACTTGGTGTAAGAGCATGGAAGGTTCATCTTTAAAGTAGCTTTAGGTTTGGGAAATGAGGAGTTACAGACTAGCAGGAGGGGATTTCCTTTTCTTAGCCCCTTTGATATTGGTAGCAGTCATGAGGATCCTCTGTGTCCCCTCCTTCCATCTGGGTCCCACTTCCCATCCTCAGGAGCACAGAAATGAGTAGCGTGGCCCTTTGCCTTCCAGCAGAACATGGTGTCAATACCAGAGCTCAGGAGCCTCTGATGCTCATTGAAGCACGGCGTCCCTCTGCTCCTCGTACTTCTGTTCCTCCCTCCCAACCCCCACACACATTTCTTATCAGAAATGGAAGGTTTCAGGTGCAAGATTAATACTTTCAGCTCAACTGAGGGACATGGATGAGTTTGGGAGAAGAATGGGTTAAAGCATTGAGAACTTCATCCAGATCTCCAGTAAAAGCTCTGCTCCTCGTACCTGGTTGGGATTTGCTTCTGTAGCTCCCCATTTGCCACATCCCCGGCATCACTGGGAGATCTTGAGTTCAGGGCTCTGCTCACCCCACATCTGACCTCAGATATCTCTTGTTTGCTCCCCTTTTCTACATCTATGAACCCTGTTCTCCTGGTGTCTGTGAACTCAGTGATTACTGTGAGATTACATTTCTGGAGAGGTCCAATAAACCCAAATGGTGGGTCCACTGAAACAGAGGGGAACTGAGGAAACGCCATTTGCAAGTTCACTTCCATTGGGTTCTTGGGTGACAGCAACTGTGGCTACATGGCCACCTGGCTTTAGCCTCTGTCTCTTTAGTACAGTAATGAGAGGATGGTTGAACTAGGTGATCTTGTAGGTCCTTCCCAGCCTTGTGGTTCTATGATTCTATGATACTTTTTCCATTTTAATTAAAAGCTCCATTCCAGTTTGACCTTCTGCAGTATCTCCTGGGTGCATCAGGCCCAGTGCTGATGGCTGGGCAATGGAAGGGGTTGTCCTGGCGTGCTCTGCTGTTGCATGGCCCCGAGCTGCCGAAGCCTATCTGCCTCTATCCCTATATGCCTCTATCCATCGGTTACCATTCTGCAAGCACAGCGTTAGCACAGTGGGGCAGGCACTGTGGGATTTCCTGAGCCTGAGCCAATCTGAAGTAAGCTGTCCCTGGTGCACAGCCCTATGAACACAACTGCCTCTGTCTCCTCAGCTTTGAGCTCCTAGCTAAGCAGCTCAGAGCCTTAGGTCCAAAGGGCTTGGGTCTGATCCGTGCAGACATACAGGCAGGGGCTTTTCTTTCCAGTGCAGCATACCCTCCTCTGCTAGGGATTAGAAAGTACTGGATTATCTGATTACCACAGCTGGTAGAAATCTCTGTGTCCTGATTCTTGTAGGACGAAGGTGAGACGGTTGAGGGGTGCTGCAGCTGCTTCCAGACCGGAGACGGGAAGGACTAACAAACCCAAGTGCCCACACCATTCCCGGTGAGTAGCACATCCCTTTGCACGTGGTGAGTGATGTGATAGAGCCCTGAGGTGAATCCTGGCTGCTGCTGTGTGAGGACAGGCTCTATGCTGTGGGCAGTGAGGACACCTGGCATCAGGTGCTGCTTCTTTTTTAGTTGATTTGGGCTGATGGTTTTCCCTTTGCGCCTGCTGTGTGTGTTCTCATCCTGTCATTCAGGGAGGCAGATTGGGAAGGCAGTGCTGAGAGCCTGCTGTTTCCTGCCATGCTGTTGGCAGCAGGGACTGGAGTACCTTAATGACCCCTGCGTGTGCAGATGGCTGTCTGTTTGGATGTGGTGGGTTCAGCATCTTTTGATTCCTGATGCCTTGCTTATATTTATGCTAAAAGTCATGTGTGCAGTTTGTTGTGGTGGAGGAGTCTGAGTGTGGTGAGCTGGGAGAGAGCCCTGGAGGTGGCACATGGACAGCAGAGCTCCTATTCCCCTACAGACTGGGGAGGTCTGGTCCAAGGGCAACCCCAACACAAAGCCCTGCAAGCAGGCTGAGCTGGAAGCAGCTTGTTTGTGAAGGGCTGGAAGAGGGTTTGGAGCTCAGTGTGCCTCACATCATACTGAGAAATGCTGGTCCAGGAACCACTTATATACTTGCTGTGTTCTCTGAGTGATGAAGTTGGGACAGTCCTGAGCTGGGAGATGTCTTGCTGCTTTTGTGGGAGTTTTGTTTCACTGAGCACACAGGAAAAGGACTCCAGCTGAACTAAAGCTGCAATTTGCTTCAGCAGAGAATACGTGAGGATGTCAGGACTTACTGGGTGCACAATGCATGATAGGAGCATGGCACAGTAACCTGAATTCAGCAGTGGAATTTCCCCTCCATTTCCCATACAGATGAATAAAAGCAACTCCTCACTTTCCACTTCTGCCAGGCTCGCAGCTGTGCTGTAACACATTTGAAACGGGATTTGGGCTTGTTTACGATTTATCTCCAACCATTTCCTTGCTCCGTATACCTCAGTTTAGTAGCAGTGAAAGTATTCCAGAGACCAGGATTTAACTCAGCAAATGAAACAGTGAGATGGAAGAAACACCTCTGGTTTTGAACATGCTGCTTGGGCTGCAGCACCTCCTGCAGCTGACGAGCTCATTGCTTCCACAGCGCTCCTGAACCCTGCAACCCTGAACCCTGCAACCTGCTGGATGATTATTTGATTTTCCATTTCTCACTTCTCCCTCTGGTTTGCTGGGAGCTCACAGAATGGGAATGGGGAAGGCTGATGGAAATGCCTGTTATTTCAGCAGTGCTGAGGAGGTGACAGAAATAACCTGCTATTGAGCTGACCCTTAGAGGGTTGGAAGTGTCCTATCATGGGAGGATGGGGAGCATCCTTTAAGGGTTTGAGGATGGTTGAAGTTTTCTGCTGCTTTAGAAGCAGCTTGCATTGGAGAGGGCCATCATAGCATCTGATGGCAAATAAATCCAGACTGTAATCACTCATTCAGGTTGTTTATCAGCTCCAGCAGTTCCTGTCCTCTCAGGATTAAGATGGCGCTCACTCACCCTTTAAGCTTCGATCTGGCAGTGACCTTCTTAGCACCCTGTGGGCCGAGGAAGGAAGCGATGTAACAGGTTGCTTAATTTAGCAGAGATGCTGTGGGTCAGGAGGGACGTGCAGGTGCCGGTGCTTGGGATGCATGGATGAGGAGCAGATGGTGGTGGGGCACTGAGGTTGTGAACGAGTCTAAAACATCCTACTTGTAGGACCAGCTTACCCTCCATGCCTAAGATATTTTTTGTGACCATGGACAGATGATTTGCTCTCTGAAGCTCAAGTGTCTGCAGGAGCACAGGAACCTCCTGTTGTCTGCAGTGGTCTTAGTGTGCTTGAAAACGAAACACAAGTGATAGGAAGCACTCTCAAGCCGTTTCCAGGTGATAAGACAAAGTGTGTAAGGGAGGAAGGGCCTCAGACCTGTCCCCACTGCCTCCTGCAGTGCCCAGAGCTTGGTCTTAGCAGTGAGTGGTGGCTGGGTGGTGCATGGTGTGCATTTGTTCCATCCCCTCTGCAGGTGGAGCAGTGGGATGTGCATGCTGCCCTCTGCAGCCATGTAGTGGCTGACGAGTAATAAGCAAACTGAGCTGTGTGAAATATGGAAATAAAGAGACCCCCCCCCCCCCAGCCCCCAATCTGGACCAACTGAAGAAGAGAGGAAGGAGAAGCAGATAAAAAGCTGCCTGGAAGCTGGATGTGGGTCTGTCACACCTGTGCTGAGTTTTTGTAGGCGCAGAGAGCTCAGGCTGCCCCCAGAAACCAAAGGGGGCTCATGAGGATAAGCAGATTTAATTGTGCATGCTCCCAGCATGTGACAGTGGAGATAGCGTTGAGATCAGTCGAAGAGTGCAAATCTTTCTTTGGCCTTTTGAGATAAGCTTGTGATTGTTGTCTGGTGAGATGGGGCTGTGAGCCATGGGTGGGAGTGATGGCAGCCTGGGCTGAGGAGGGATGCAAATCCCCTCAAGGGCTGACATTCTCACATCTTCATCTGCAGCAGGAGAATGTGAAGATCCAGTTAGGAACGATTGCCCTCTTATCTGTGCTGTGTTGTTTGGAAGATGCTCTTAGGCAACCAGTGCTGAGCCCATCCTCTGTGAGAGGAGCTCAGGGCCCTCTTGCATGAGGAACTGGACAAGTTTTGAGCTAGAAAAGCCACGTTCTTGGCAGTGAGGCCAAGATCTGGAAGGAGAGCTCCTCTGGATGGTTTTGGTTGATGATAAGGAGTTATTTAGTGGCTGCGAGCACCAGGAGTGCTCTCTGCAAAGCTCCTGATCAGCCCTGCTCACAGCCAGCTCTGAAGCTGTGCAGGACAGAAACATTCTCTCCTTGTGCCCACACATTTATCCTACCTATGCAGACCTGTATCCTTTTTTTCCCCTCTACTGCTGTTCTCCCTTAACCTCTGCCCTTACTCCTCAGCATCTCTATTCCTCTTCTGCACCACTTCTGTCATATCCTCTCTTCTCCACTTGTGCTCTTTTCTCCACTTCTGTCTTAAGTGTACCCTCTCATTTCCTCTTGCACTTTCTCTTCTCCTCCAATGCTGTCTTAATGGTATCCTCTCATTTCCTTTCCTGCTCCTCTTTCCTTCCCTCCACCTCCCCTCCGCTTCTTTCTTACCTGTATCCTCTCAGTTCCTCCTCTTCTGTTCTTCTCTTCTGATCCTATCTCTTGCCTGTGTCTGCTCTTCCCCTTTTCTGCTCTTGTCCTCTTCTGAGCAGGAACCCAGGCAGTTCTATTCACAGATGAGGTTTTCCTGCAGGAGCCCAGCCCTGACACACTGCATTCAGCACAAGCCATGAGCTCTGCACAGAAGCTCTGTCCTCGTTCCTGCTCATGCCACGCTTCCTTGCTCTGTAGTAGTGGGAGGTGAACAGCAAATGGAACACATCTTCACGTAGCTGACATCATCCTCTGCCCTGTACCTGCAACCTTGATGAACCAAAGAAAGTCAAGCATATGCCTGATTTTAAACCTGTTAATTCAGTCAAAGCATACTCAAATCCATGGGTTAGAACACTTTCTTGAGTCAGTGATTACATTCTGGTGCTGAGGTGGTTGTCTGTGATCAACCCAAATGAGCAAGTAATTCATAATAAGCGCTGTGCCTGAGAGTTACGTTCTCTGCAAATCTTGAGCTTATCAAAATAGCATGTCAGTTTAAATTATCTCATTTGGGGGGTTGGTTTTTAATTCCTGGATTTGCTGTTTGAAATTATCTGTTTCTCAGAGCATCTCAACTCTTGAAGGTTAATTCTGACCGAGATAGCAGAGAATCACGAGTCACTTCTGCAATGGCCAAAGATAACTCCATGCTCAAAGTTCAGGTCACCTTTAAGTGGTCTGTCCAAAGTGCATCCCCCAGCTGGGAGTATGCATTCATCTCATGAGTTGGTGAGGAAGCCCATGTGCTTGGTATGGGTTATATTCAGACATCCTAAATCCTTGTAGAGAAACAAACCTATGGCCAGAAGGCCTGTGGGTAGGTTCTTTTCCTCCATATCCAAACCACCAGATAGATCCTCACCATCTTGGTTTGTTTCTCCACCTACAAGGCTTTTTGTACAAGGTCTGAGATTGGTTTCAAGCTAGATTTGATTTGGGAACTTAAGGGAATTAGCCCCAAAGTTGCTTATCTTACCATCCCCCTTCTGTAGCATTCCATCTTCACACACATTTCCCCTGCGAGGCAGTGACCTTTCACGGGCTGTGGTGTAACATAGGGAACCAGCACTGATGGGAGGGACCTGATGCTGCCTGGAGCTGAGGCTGGACTGCTTTCCCTTACATGCTGTGACATCCAGGGGATGCTGTGTGCCACACATCTCCGTATTTATGCTGAACGTGTGGGGCAGGGTGTTTCTCTTCTCTGAATTGTTTGGGGTTTTTTGTTATTATTGGGGATGGAAGTGGCACTGAAAAACACAGGGGCAATAAAGGTGACTTCAGGACAGCATGTCTAACCTTGGAGGACCAGCATTGTCCTGACCTTTGGTGGACAAGCTGTGCAGGGACAAGTCTTCCTACTCCTTTCAAAGCAGACGGACAAACAGGGATTGCAGCAGTCCATGATTTCAGTGATTCAATGGTAATTAAACAGGTTATTGCTTTGGAAGTGTTAAGGGACCAAAGTTTCAAACCTGAGCATCCCCCAGTGCCTGTCTCAGCCCTGCACTGATATTTCCTTGTATCAAGCCTTACTACTTCATTGTGGCTCTGCTCTGGTTTATTAGAAAGGACTTGGAATTTACCCCTTGCCTTGTCTGCCTGCATTGCAGCCTCCCCAGGACATTACCTACTATTATCTGTAGGTAAAACACACCATCACTTCGCTATTTATAATCCACTTTAAACAGAAGCCAGAGACAAGCTGGTGAGGGCAGGGAGAGGTCAGGGAACCTACTTAGCTTTCTGCATTGTTATTAATTATCCATGGCTTTCTGTCCTACTTCCCCTCTGAGTGCTGTCTGTCTTGCTGCTGGGTGCCACTGAGGTGCATGGGTTCCTTTGTGCTGCATGGATCCGAGCTGTGGTGCTGGGCTCAGCCTGCTCCTCATCTCTGCTTTCTTATTGCATTACCCCTCCTGCTGTTGGAATGTAATAATAAGGCTTCGAGTGCCTTTATTATCCCATTTTCACTTATCTGGCATGTGTATCTTTTGCTTACCCTCACCTTCTCCGGCTCTGGGTCAGACTGTCCATTTCAAAGCACGCTGAATTAAAGGCAGGTGAGAAACAGGCTTGCCCAATTTTTTCTCTTCTTATGGGATTTGAGGGGCCTGAAAATATCCCCATGATTATTTCTCACCCTGTGCATAACCTTTACACTCTAAGGCTCTTCTAAAAGATGCAGCCCTGCTGCTCATGAGAAGTCCCCCAGAGGCAATTAACAGCCCTCAGATGAAATACTGATTTAAGGAGCTTTGTGGTGATGAGCAAGAAGAGGCTGGAGAGGCTTGAAGGAGCAGACTGGAGGCTGGTATAGAGACCAGGGATGGGAGCAGGAGAGAAGATTGCAGTATTTGGGGCATATCTTGGCCAAAATACTCCATCTTGCAGTGCCTCATCCTACAGCAACCCATGTGCAGTGTCCTTTCAGGCAGAGGTGTGCATGGTTGGAGGGTGGTTGGATGCAGGTAAGGGGCATGCACAAAGCAAGGAGTGAGGCTCGGTGTACCAGCAGCCCATATCAGCAACGCCATCTCCCTCTGCAGGGTGCTTACTTTCTTCCTCAGTGTTTATTTCCTTCTCTTGAAATGCATCTGCCTTGTTTATCTGACCCTCACATGCGGTCACAGCCTTTACAGCCTCTGCTTTGGCTCTTATTACACTTTTCAAAACCTCTTCATTCCCGAGTTCTCTAATCTTTCCGCCAGCACCCATGTTTTATGCTTTGGTTATGCCTCTCTTCCTTTTAATTAATTTTTCACACTACCTTGCTCTCCCTATTGCCCTCTTTTATTTAATTTATTGCTCACTAGCCATCATAACCCCTGGGCAAGCCTTTAATTTATCTCTTCCCATGTCCCATCGTCCCCCCCCCCCCGTTCTTTCCCTTTATTGATTTCTCCCGTTTGATTTCACCCTGTGCTTGCCAACGTCGTCTCCTACTCTTCCCTTCCCCTGAAGATTGCTTGGCTTTATTTCTCCCCCCATTAAGTGACCTTGCTTCATTGCAATCACTGACCCAACAAGGCTGAGATTGCTGCTTGGTAGGTCCCCACCTTACTCACTCTTATTTTCCACCCCATACTCTCAGCATCTCAAAATGTTCTCAGCATTATTTTCATCCTGTTTGCTTTAAGGAAGAAATGGACCTTTTCTCATGAGCCTCTTTCAAAGTGAAGAGGTTTGGTGGCCACAACCCACGAGCATCCCTGTTGAGCAGACCAGTGCTCTTGGGGCAGGGATGGACCCAATGGGGCGGATTCCACCAGGTTTCTGCTCTGACCAAGGAGAGAGGTTTGTGCTCCCAGTGGCTCTTTATTCTTCCTGTTATCCTGGAGATGACAACGTGTGCCTGTACCTCTTCTGGGGAAGCTTTGGCTGCCCACAGCCCACTGTGCTTCTGATCTGAAGCTGCATTTAAAGGGAAATACACAACTCTTCTGTCTTCCAGATGCCCCCCACCAGGAACAGCCCAAATCACAGCAGGTGATTCTGTGGGCTCAGACAGAGAGGGAAACTTTAGCTTCACTCTGGTTACAAAGAACTGAATGCTTTTATGTATGATCTGTAAATAAATGGTCCATTAACTTACAGACCAGCTCCTGACAGTACCACATTGGGTTTGGAAAACACATTACTGCAGATAGGCAGGTCATTTTGTCATCTGCAACTGTGTGATTTGCAGTCAGAGCCCAACAGCTGGAGAGGGTCAATGGCAGGAACCATATATATGTTTTTAAGATCTAGAACAGCTGTAAGATTTGAGTATGCTGTGGCTCAAAAAATGTGATGATCTACCCAAAGCTGTACATATGTTTGCTGTTAAGAAGACTTGGAACACAAATAACTGCAGAGATAGATGAGTCTAAGGAGGTGAAATAGCTCTGGACAGCAGTGGGCCTGGACACATCAGCCCCTTGAGAGTGGTGCCCAAGCAAAGGAGGGTCCCCAGGAGGGTCTGTGCCCTAAGACACTGATCAAGCATTGTTGGTTGGATTGTTAGAATCACGGAATCACAGGATGGTTTGGGTTGGAAGGGACGCTTAAGATTACTGAGTTCCAGCCCCCTGCTATAGGCGGGGACACCTCCCTCTAGACCAGGTTGCTCACAGCCCATCCAACCTGGCCTTGAGTGCTTCCAGGGAAGCTGGAGCCAGGAGAAGGGCCTTTGCTTCTTTTTTTTCTCTCCAAGTTTGTATTGAGACAGCAACTGACAGGAAGGGATGCGTAAAGGCTTCGGCAATTTATCTTCTATTGTGAATTGTGGTTCTTTTATGAGATACCCCAGGCCCCTCGGCATGGGGATTGATTCAGTACATCTGCCTTCCCTGGGAAATGACGTTTCTGCTTGTCTCTATAGGTCCTCTGCAAATCAGGAGCTATAAATAAACAACAATATCTGTATTTGCAGGGGGTAGAAAGCTGCATTTGAGCTTTTCCTTTGCACGTCGTAAACAGAAATGGATAATTAGGGCAACACTGTAAGGCAGAGCTGTGCGGAAATCAGGAATGCACCCAAATGCTGCTTTATAGCACATAAAACCTATAATATTGGCAAAGCACTTCATATTATTTTGCAATTGGAGGAAAACGTGTTTAAGTGTGTGGAGGAGCAGCTGACCATTACAGTGAGCTCTTCCTTTCTGAGCCCACAGACAGGACCAGAGGTTCAGGACTCGATGGACAATGTGAGGTATAAGGTTTGGGGGCTGTTATGGGGGATGAGGGCAGCTGGCAGTGCTTGTAGCTCTCGTGCTGCAGTTCCCACCGTCTTCAAAAGGATTTCCCAGCCTGTGTGCTGATTTTGGTGTGAGAAGGACCTGTTCGAACACGTAACCCGCAGCTTTTCCACTGGGATTTTTCAAATCAGGATCAGACAATGTTAGTAAGCTACTTTTCAGTTACCTGCTTGACTTTTCAAGAGCATTACTCATTTTGCACTGCAGTCACAGATTCTGAATACCAGATGCTCTTGGCTATGGATAAGTCAGCGCTAAATATTTTAATCAGAGAAGGGCGGCTGATCTTCTGCCAGTCTGAGTGTCTGGCACGTGGCTTTTTATTTAGATGAGCATTATCCTGGGTGAATGCAAAGCCTGAAGGTCAGAACTATTGGGGCCTCCCACCTACTCATAACAGACCTCAGCAGTAAAATCACACAGCGTTGGTTTGGAGAAGTGCTTGCAGGCAGGTGATGGGGAATGTTGTAAGGTTGGAGAGCTGAACCTCATGGAGATGCTCCATAACAGAGTCTTCTCAGGGGGATGGATGTGACTTTAATGGGTTTTTCCAAGGGAAATGGCCGTAGAAAAATGGTTCTGAGTTTGTTGGTGGTTTTTTTTTCTTTTTTTTTTACAACAGTGACATTTCTTCCTCATAAGCGTTTTTCCACAGCACTGTCTCATTGGTAAACTGTAATCCATAGATCAGAGCCTGCATCGCAGCACTGCATGTGGCACGAAAATCCTTCACCATCTCTTATCAGCATCTCATTCAGCTGCAAGAAAAAACAAAGCCACGGGATGGGCTCTGCTGGCAGCTCAGCCTGTCCTGCTTGTCCTTCGCCTGTCCTTTCAGTGCTGCCTTTGCATGTCCAGAGAGGGGAAATGGGACACCCACCTGCTGCAGGTGGGGATCTGTGTCACCTGTACCTGCCAGCCTGCCAGCATCTCCTCGAGGGGGCAGCTGAGGTGGGGAGCAGGGAGGATGCTCCTGCTTCTGGCCCCAGCGTGTTCACTGCAGACAGACTGAAGTGCTCTAAAGCCCATCCAAAGTCCATCTGCTCTGCAAGCCTCCATGGGGATCAGTGCCACAGCAGCCCCAGGGTGACAGGGTGAAGAAGGTTTGTAAGTGTGACCCAGCATCGCCTCTGTGCTGCAGGAGCTGGCTGCTTCCTCCTGCATCACAAAGCAGCTGCTTGATGGGGCAGTGAGGCCTTCCCACTCCATCCTTCCTTTCTCCCTTCCTGTGATCTGCCTGAGCTAATTCCACTTACTTCTGTAGCACCTACTACAATAGTGCATTGGTCCCTCAGGCGGGTTTAAGGTTTTCTTTTGTTCATCTTTTGTAGCATCTGTTTCTACCAGGACAATGCCAGAGCTGCTTCATTAGTGCACTGAGCTCACCCACGGGCGGTCTGCTGGCCAAACTGGAAGAGCATCCATCCGCACTCCGCTGACTTGTACTTTCTTCTTAAGCCTCTGTATTAATATCAGACTTGTAAAATTGCAAGGTATTAAATTTTTTTTGGAGAGACGCTGCTCTTTGTGTGAGGAGACAGCTGATGGAAGTCTTAATACTGCAGGTGGTGTGCTGCCAATCCCTCTAATGCTGCACAGCATTAGCGCTCTGCTAGCAGAAATATCCTTCTAACAGGGAGCTCCGGAAAGCAGAGTGCAGTGCCTTTCTTCCTGCCCACACTGCTTTCCCAGTGTTTGGATGTGCAAAGAACCTGCCACATCACTGATACCTCCTGTGAACTTGGATATCAAGAGTGAAAAAACAGAGTAATTTGCCATCTCCAGAGGTTGGGGGGCAGGGGGATGTGTTTAATGCAGGGGAGGGGGCTCCATTGGGCTGGTTGTTCCCATTTGGTTGAGCAGGAGTGGGGTTCCTTCAGTGGCAATAGCAGTCAGGGCAAAGCATGCAGTCAAAAACTACACAGTACGTTCTGTGGAGTAACTTGGTGATTCTCAGTTAATGCCCTAATTACCTTTTTTTTTTTTTTTTTTGCTTTCCATTATCGACTCCCAAACGGTGCTAGGCTGAGTTTTCAAATGCTGCCCAATATACGAGTGAAGGGCTCTTATTGACGTTTTGGAGTTACAAATTATGTTTGTTGTGGAAGAATAAAAAGGAAAAAAAAGATGATAAACTGTCGGTCTAATTGGTTGCATGTTGCAATTTGTGAGCAGTTAAATAAGAAAAATAGAGCTATCGAGGGGCCCCGCTACAGATTGCTTTCCTTTGAGTCAGCAGAGCTGTGAGCGGGGAGGGAAGCAGATCCATACCCTGTCAAACCTGAGCTGACAAGGAGCTCCGTCCAGGCCAGGTTGGATGGGGCTCTGGGCAGCCTGGGCTGGTATCAGATATAGAGGTTGATCACCCTGCCTGTGGTGGGGGTTTGGAGCTTGATGATCCTTGAGGTCCCTTCTAACCCAAGTCATTCTGTGATTCTATGAATGTAAAGCTAACACTGAGGAACAAAACCATGACACCATAGGAGGCAAGGGATGGGAAATAGGATGCATGGGAAGGAGAAAGCATGTCTTGGTATAAAGCTGGGGTCTGCGGCATTCCAAGTAGCTTCACCTGACAGAGCCCTTGGGAAGACACCACCGAGTGCTTGTTAGTGCAGAAAGCTTTGTTAACACCATTAATTAGAAGTAAAGCTTGTATTCCACATGGCAGACGACTCTCAAGTTTCTTTCAAAAGACCAATGTTTAGATTTAAAAGGGGGTCTGCTCTTATTAATCTGAGGAGTCACAATATTTAGCATGGGGTTTCTTTGCAGAGAGAGCTGTTGGGGTGATTCTCTGCAATGGTTTTCAGCTGTGGAGGAAGAGGGAGACGTCAAAGGATAGATGTGAGAGCCTGGCAGTGAGCTGAGGTGGTGCTGGGAAGAGAGCAGGAACAAGGCAGAGGCATATTGGAGCAGAAACATGGGACACTGCTCTGATAGTGAACCATTCCATCCGGACATTTTGCTACTGAGTCGAGACATATCAAATGTTAAGGCCCTCCAGATGTGACCAGCCCTGGCAGAGGCATCCAGGCACGTCTTGAGGAGGTGAGCATTGCAATGGAGGGGGAGTGCTGCCCCAGGACATGGCTCTCCTGCGTTCCCATTACTCACTGGTTTGCTTTGGGAGCTTTGCCTCTTTGGATTCCATTTCCTTTGGACTCCTGTACCCCAGCAGCCATGGAGGGCTTTGCCATGGGCTTCCCCCAGTGCAGTACTGAGCCACAGCTGGAAAGCCTTATCTCTCTGCCATGTGATCCATTCCAGAATGCCTGATCCAATGCTCTCCAAGGGTAGGGCGTGAGCTGCAGTGCTGGAAGCCATCCGGAGGGGATGGATCCCATTACCACCAGCATTTCGTAGTGGGGGGAGCAGCTTTGGTGCAGTCCTCTCCAAACCCTCCTGCCTCCTGATGCTGACTTTTCCCAGGAGGATTTTTGCATCATACCTATGCAAAGATTTTTGAGCCTCTTGCATCCAGTTGAGCTTTTTCAGAGGGGGGTTGTTAGCATCGAGACACATCCTCTCTGCTCAGCACTGGGAAGCCCAGCAGCATCCTTTCCTTGGAGACCAGTCCTGCAGCAGTAAGGAGCAGCCTCAGGGCTGAGATGGCCTTGGGAGTGTGTCTTCATCACGGTACCCCTTTGAGAAGCAGTGCACAAACAAGTGCTTGGCAGTGGCATTGCTCCAGGTTATGCCCTTATTTTCCAGCCTCAGGGGTGAGGATAAACCTCAGGGATATTCAAGGCAGCTGAGAAACCCAAGTGAGCAGGGCAACCTCTGAAGGTGGTTAGAAGTTGGTATACTGAGGAAGCTGCAACAAGGTGACGGTGTGCACAGGGTTCCAGTGATGCTCTTCATGGTTAGTGAGACGGTCAGGGATGTGATGCACAAACCAGTCGGTGCTCTTACAGCCATGAGGACCAGTGGCTCTGTTGGTGAGGCTGCAGGAGCGGGTCAGGGTACACATGCCTTGGTGTCAGCTGTCAGGTGCAAGGAGTATCTCGTGCAAGCAGGTGGTGTCATTGTGATCCAGCTGCACTTACAGCTGTGCTCACTGCACTTATGCTGATGGCAAGCTGGTTCTGGAGGCATCCAGCTATGAGGAGACACCCAGAAAACAGCTTTATTTCCTGGAAGAACAACCACACCAGAATGGCACAGCTCCTGGCAGCAAGCACGATGTAGAGGTGATCCCAGGAAGCTCAGCACCCCACTGCGTGCTGCTGGGCTCCCATGGGATGCAGAGCTTTACCCTGGGGATGGCCCAGCAGCACTTGTGGCAGTGATGGTGGGAGGAGGAGTGGGGAAGGGCTGGAAAAAATCTCCCTCCTGCAACACAGGCAGCTCGCATTTTAGCAGGAGGGTTTGCATAACTGCAGCGTGCAGATCGATAGCGTGATGCACAGCAGCTGCTATCAGTAAAGTGCGTCGACGAGCCTCATTAACGCCGGCTTATGAGCACAGTTGAGTGTAATTGTTCACTGTATTTAAAAGCCAGAACGGGGAAGAATTGCCGGAATATATCCTCAGTGTGTGTGAAATGCTGGAAATAATGGAGCCAGGGGAAGGCATTGGTGGTTAGAGTGGTGTGAAGGAGGCAGGGCTGTGACTGAGGGAAGCAAATAAAACATTCTGCCTGGTGCCATGGCCGTACATCAACAGCAGGCTGCTCCGGAGGGGGGGGTGTCCTTGCACATGGCGAGGGTTGGAACTAGATATCCTAGGGATCCCTTCCATCCCAAGCCATTCTGTGATCCTATGAGTGCTTACAGCATGCAAGGTGTTGCACCACCTGCCATGTGCTCGCTGTGCATCTCTCACAGCCATGGACAACACTGAGCCCAGAACCTGTGCTAAGATGTCAACAAAGGCTTCCCTACCTCCCTTTGGAACTTGTGGTGGCCCTTAGTTGTGTGTCTGTTACAGTTTGTGCCCTTTATCTCATATAGGGCATTTGCTGTATGGTTACACCAAAGTGTTGTGGACATGCTGTGGGTGAGGGCTGACAGCTCAACACAGCGTGTCCCCCTCCTGTTTATAAAGAGCCCCTTGAGAAGAGTGTGGGTCAATACCCAGCTCAGTTTTGACTGTATCGTTTTAAGCTGAGCTCTTCTTAAACTAATTATACGAGTTACTCACTGTAACTCATGCAGTAAGGAACTCAGAGCACACCATAACTAATACAAGACTTTTGATCAAGTTCAGCTCCAGGGCTTTAAAACCACAAGCAGAATTGGTGCCTCTGGCTCCTATACCCAAAGCTCCCACAGCTTTGCTCCTCTAGAACAAATGGGAGGTTTCTTTGTGCATCTTCCTAAGGTGAGTATTCCCTGTCTCTATGTCACCCAGCAGCACACCCTTCCCCCATCAAATCCCATCGAAAGCTGTGGTGATGAGCACAGCCTGCTGCCCAAATCAGCTCTGCCCTCCTGAAATCAAAGCAGCTGTGAGCTTTGGGATCAGCCCCTTTGGTAATCACTCCCATCACAGCTTCAGAGCCGTTCTAGGGATGGTGCATCCTCATTTCTTTTCAGCAAACCTTTCAGCAGACCCGGAGAGGGGTTATATTTGCATAATCTTGACTTTCCCTTTTTTTTATCACCCTCTCATGATTTTTGAAAGCTGAGATATCCGAAGCTTAGCTCTGTGTTGAGAGCTTCATTAAATTTCAGAGCCCTGCTTTCGTTGGCTCCATTAATTAGACACTTGATTGAAAGACTAAATCTGAAGGCTTGGGTATTGACTACAGCTTTGCTAACCTAAGGTGATCTGTTCAGTGTAGTTAAAGCTTGCCCGGCCAATTTCTTTTTCTTAACGTCCTTCACCCTGCTATTAAACAGGCACCACAGATTGCTGCAGAGCCCTCATGTTTCCACTGCGTCGGCTGGAGAGTCTCAAAGATTTATTGTAGCTCTCGAGCTCCATTGTTACTTGAGTTTTCTGCTGCAGTTGATGCTTAATAAAGACTGCCTGTTCATTTAGCAGGCAGCACTTAATGACCAGCAGGAATTGTGTCTTGAATGCTCTTCTAGCCTGGTGGGGGCTTTTTTCTTTAAGTAGTTTTTTGGGTAGTCGTATAACAAGCAAGGAGCCCATTGTCAAATGCCAGCATGCTTTTCTTATCTAAAATTGAGGCTCCAGCATTTCCATGCAATGGATATGGAGCTGTTCAGAGCCATGGAGGCAGGTGTGCAAGTGGGAGGCGGTGCCTGATGTGATGGACCTGCCCTGCAGATCACACACTGATGCTCCTCTGTCCAAGCAGTTACGGGATGTGCAGATAAAACCTGGCACTGTGCTGCTCCTCCACCCTGCATTGGTTCTGCATTGAGCACAGGCAGAGGGCAGCCAGAGGGAAAGCTGATGGAGGGGAGTGAGGGCAGAGATGAGGGCAGGGATGTGCCCCCATGGTGAGCTTCCATCTCAGCTGGGACTAGAGGCCAGAAGATGCTGAGTTAGAAGTGGTAAGAAGAGACTTGCCAGGCAGCGTATCCTGATAGGATGTTTGCAGGTGGGTCACTTGTCTGGATTAGAGCGTGGCCCCTAATTTCTCTGTCAGACATCATCACCCAGCTTTCCTCCCAATGACCCACTCCATAAGGATGTGCCATGTCAGGTGCAGCTGTAGCCATTAACTCTCCAATGTTCTGCATCCCTGTGCTATTCAAACCAAGCTGCAATATCCATGCATGTTATCAGACCTTGCTTACCTTCCTTTGTTCTGCTTTCTGCTTGGCTTGACTCAAGCTCAAGTTGTGAAAGGAGCAACCTTCTGATTATTGTTGTTCTAGGCTCCCCGAGAGATATTACAGGTATCAGGATATCTCCTAAAGATATCAGATATGTCTGTGTCATAATACCCTTCCTGGAACCATCTCCTGTTCCTGGTGGGAGCCAGCTGTTCCAGCATCTGCCCAAGCTTGTACATCTCCTACTCCCAGTGCCTCATACAAATCCATTTCCCTCCCCTCCCACCAGCTCACACTGTTGCAATTCAATTAGTTGGCCCAGGTGAGCCTTTCTGAGCCCATTTTCTCCTGACAAAAGTGGCAATCAAGGTAGACAGTAATTTAATTTAATTTTCTTCTGAAGCTTTAAGTGGGATAATCCTAAAGCATAATCTCGCCTCTGAGTCACAGGCAGTGGCCTTGGTCACTTGTGAGAGGTTGGTTTTATCTTCTTGGCCTACTCAGCACCTCTCAATGTTGCTCATGCATTACTCTCTCTCCTCCTGGTGGATATTTCTGATCTCTTTGCAGGCAGAGAGCTGATGAGACCCACAGCTGCCTGGCAGCAGCACTGTGCACATGAGCCCACCGAAGAAGACTGAGAAATAGATTTGTATGTGAAGGATGTTACTCCTTCTCCATGTAAATGTAGCATTTTTGTCTCCTGAAGTTAATGGGCATTTTCTGCGCTTTACTGCTCAACTCGACATTCTGAAACACATTCAAATAGGCATTGATATCAATGTGTTGGAGAGCACAAAGCTGCACAGAACAGTGCCCAAAGCAAATCCCCCTTGGAGGTTTGCTGTTCACCTATTGGTCTTTGTAAACATCTTTTCAGGTGTTACCACTTGCACGTGGGTGGCAGTGATGTGCCATCATAAACTGTGAATGCAGTTAGCACAAGAGCTGTATTGGCTCCACTTACAGATGGAATCAGGGCCCAGGAAAGGCTGAGTAGCTGGCTAGAGTTGCACATAAGGACCTGAATGCAGATCCTCACATTCCCCTTTAATAGCATTGGGAGCCCCTCTGCTGCTGCTGGGACAGGAACATTAATGAATTGCTGATGGAATCCAGCAGAGCTGATGGCCCATGTCTCAGTGAGAGCTGCACCGGTGCACCCCTATTCACAGCACTGTGGGGCAGCAGCTCAGAGGATGCTGACCTCCCTCCTCCATCTGCCCTGGGGGTGTTTGGTCCTCATCTGTTCGGGGTATTTTCAAGTGCTAATTTGAGTATTGGAAGGCCACAGTGAGGTCTCTCTGGAGTCCTCTCTTCTCCAAGCTGAACAAGCCCAGTTCCCTTTGTGGGATGGTGGGGACACATCAGCATCAGAGAGGGTGGTGGGGCAGCACACTGTGGAGGTAAACAGCTCAGCTGGGCTTGGTTTGCAGCCTTGCTGACAGCCATTACTCATGGGGTCCATTGCGTCCCTGCAAGGCAGCAGGGAATGACTTCTGCCTGCCCCAGGTGTTGGTTCATAGAATGGCAGTGTCCAGCAAAACACCTTAGGCTGAAGGGGTGTCCTGTTGCATGTAATTAGTTTGCTCATCTGCATGGACTGGAGCAAATAATTAACTGATATCCTGGATCAGCATCAGGGTGCTGAGCACCTTCCAAGCCGCTCCTGCCCCATGTTTTGGGGTAGAGTATTTTGTGTGGGTTGAGCTGAGCCATATGGCCTCGCTTTGTGCATATAAACCTACCAGTGTAGAGAACTCCTTTAATTTCCTTTCTGAAGCAAAAGGGAACAAGCCCAGAGAAGGAGAACCCATTGACACAGGGACCATCAGGATTATTCCAGGGATATCAGCTTATATTAGGTGGATTTACGGTCCTACCCCACACATTGCTTCCAGTGAAGGAACAGAGAGCAGTAAGAAGCTCTGGATGTGGCAAGATAATTAATCACAGGCTAATCTGTAGCCAGAATTAAGATGCAGCCTGATCTGAAGGCAGTGCCCTGCCAGCTGCGCTGGTGGAAGTGGAAATCAATGGCAATTTATCCGAATACTGTGCGCTGTGAATGGCAGTCATTGAGGAGTAGGTGATGTTTGGTTCTCCACTGTGGAGGTTCCACCTTTAGCAGAGAGCAGGGCAGGGCTGCTGGAAGCAGGAGATGCTGCTTAGGTGAGAAATCAGGGCTGTGGGAATTCACTCCTGCAGGAGGAGGCTGAGACCAAGCAGCGCCCAAGCCCATGTCTGCCATTTGCTGACTGGAGGGGCTTTTGTTTTAACACCATGTTCTGCTGTGTAATTTGCAAAAGGTGAAGTGCTGGGAGGGTTTTGGAGAATGTCTGTCCCTTTTTTATGATGTGTCCTACTGAGCAAGGAGAGGAGTTGGTAGAAATGACACTGCATTGCTTTGGGTTGTTTGAGCTGAGTTGTTATATGCCGGAATGGCACCTGGCCCTGTAGAACGGTTAAAGTGATCATCCATGGTGTATAAAGTGATTGTCCACGGTCCATAAATTGATGGTCTGTGGTCTATAAGTTGATGGTCTGTTGTCTGTAAAGCGATGGTTTGTGGTCTACAGGCAGTGCAGGCGCCACCATCACAGCCTGGGTGATGCCAGCTGCCAGGTATTACCCACCTCTGCATGGCAGTCTAGTGGTTGAAAAAGGGAGCAGAAAGGGGAGGATGAGAGAGAACAATCAGCAACTGCTCTGCTATCTGTCCATTAAAAAGAGCTGGGGCCTTCCTGTGCCACAAGCATGTTACTGCAGTGTCTGGGTTGTGTTTGTCAGGTGCTGTGGCCAGCTTTGCAAGGAGAAGCTGGTGATGCTGCACAAAGCTGCTGCTGAGCCTCTTCTGTCCCTGCTGTGGCCGTCTCTGTAGGAGTGCAGTCAAATATTCTGCCTTCTCTGCTGTGTTTCTCTATTAAATTAACCAGTATGCTCCATATCACCCTGCACACATGACATCTCTACACTCCTCTGCAAGCCATGGATGGATGCATGGATGCATGGATGGACAGACAGACAAACAGATCTGGTTGGCCCAGTTCAACAGTCTGGATGTTCCTGTATGGTTGGTGAGCAGGAGATGTCATTTTTCCCTGTGTGGCTGTGAAAGTAGCTAAATACTTTCTGCTGGGATTTGGGGCAGCTAAAAACTGTTTCACAGCTGACATCCACCAGCACCTTCAGAGTCCTGTTGAAGGCCAATGCAATGGGTGTGCACATGGACTCTTTCACTGGCTACTTCTCCCATCATCCTTACTATGAATATTTGGCTTTACACACATTACTGGCACTAAACCATGGGTCTTCCCTGTGCTTTGAGTTCAGTGCTTTCCTCACACTGTGTCACACCAGAAAATCAGGTTCTGTGAGCTGTGTGTCAGCAGGACCTCTATAGCTATTCCAGCAATGATCCCTTACCTTCCTTTATACCCAGACTTCTCTGAACGGCTCTATTTACATAATGGGACCGCACAAATCCCTGGGTAGTTTCAGAACTCAGTGGGAAGTGTTCGTTGTGCGGGATGTTTTTTTTTTCCTTCTGCAATACACCAAAATATGTATTATAAACCAGAAAGAGAAAGCTGCTCCCCTGAGCTTTCTGCCGGGGCATTCAGCATCTTATCTGAGTAAGCAAAATCGCAGCTAAGCACACACAGGCAGGGCCAGGCAGCGTGCGGAGCAGCTGGGAGCTGCAGAACAAAAGCCTCTTTGCACTCCCAATAAATTGGTCCCACGGGAATTTTGCTTTGAAATTATAATTGACCCAGGGAAGAAAACTATTTCGTAGACTTTGAACTCATTAAAAAACTCCATCATTCATCCTGCGGTTTATTCTTGACACTTAATCAAAAGAAATTTAATGATCTTTCTAACGAACTTAATTTCACGTTGCTGGGAATGTATCTACTCCAAAGTGTGCAGCGCTGTGTGTAGGAGTGGAAGGTGTTTATTAGCTCTGTTGGTTGCAACCTCTGAGTAGCTCAGAAGATTCCACAGTGAGGATCAACTGTTTCAGCATCTCCTTTTGGCCGCAGACTGGAGTGTAGTTTTGCATCTGTGGAGCCTCTTTTAGGAGGTGGGAGATAAATAGCACAGTAGGGACATGTGCAGCCCTGCAGCAGCCCAGCCGTGCTGTGTGCCAATGGGCAGCAATGCAGCTTGTGGGCGTTCCAGCTCTTATTTGGGGTCATTGCTGTGCCTGCTGTTCTTTTGTCTTCCAGCAGGATCAAAGCTTTTTCACCCTTGGAGAAGGTAAAGCAATTCAGTAAAGAATAACATGGGAACAGCTGGTTGAGTTACCGGCACTGAGGGGCCCATTCCTGGAGCAAGGTTTACTCTCAGTTTCTTTTTCCTGGCATTTAGCTTAAGACATTTCAGTGAGAGAGAAGATGTTTTCGCTTGGGAAGCCCCTCAAGGAGATAACATTTCAAGGAAGAAAAATACTCTTTCTTTCAAACGAGCCATTGAAAAACCTCCTTTGTAAGTACCTTGGGTTTGGAATGTCCTCCTGCTCCAGGGGTGTCTGTGTGCAGCTGTGACTGTTCTGAGCTGTACCATAAAGACCCATTTCCACCTCAAGTCAAACTGCATGTCTCATTGTGTGGCTCTTGACCCCAAACTGTGCTGCTGTGTTCACCCTGAGCTGGCACAGTGTTGTGGAGAAGGGGGTTGAAATACCTCAGGTGGAAGGGCTTGTGAATATTCCAGATGGCAGTGATCCATGGTGATCATTTAACTGAGTCTGGTCACCTGGCAATGTTTTCCATCAAGTGAGTGATGCCAAATAAAGTCTTCCTGGACTTTCATTAAGGTCTGATGGCACAGTGCTGATGTTAATGGTACAGTTAATTAGCTTCTGTGAGTGCAGAGCACATCTAGGATGTCCATGGAATCATAGAATCACCAAGGCTGGAAAAGACCTCTAAGATCATCCAGTCCAACCATCCACACTCCAACCGGACTCACTAAATAATGTCCCTCAACACAGTGTCTAAACCTACCTTGAACACCTCCAGGGTCAGTGACTCTACCACCCCCCTGGGCAGCCCATTCCAGTGCCCACCCACTCTTTTGTAGAAGTATTTCCTAACGTCCAACCATGCATGGGCTCTGCTCTGCACGGGGCTCATGCAGAGCAGCCTTTAGTCCTGGTTACTGGATTTCTTGACTGAGTTGAACCAAAGTGTCAGTACAAGCTGAACTTTTACTATTGGTGAGTCTAAAAGAGTGTTCTCTGATGTCTAAAGAGGGTTGTAACTTTGTTGGAGTCTTACCCAGGAGGGTCTCTAAGACCTTCTTAGTGGTCTTCTCCACTGGGAGGAACTTGGCACTGAGGTGCAGTAACATGAGCAGCTATTTGCCAGGAGCAGGTTCAGGGTCTGCAAGCTGTCCCAGTCACATCCTTTTCTCCTGGATTTCATCCTCAACAGAAGCTTTGCCCCATGTCCATTCTTGAAAGGTCCTGTGAACCATCACACTGCACACCTGAGAGAGATGAGAAGGGAGATGGTGCAGGCAAGCCAGCCAGCCCTATGAGAGATATGGCCCCATCCCAGCCCCAGCACTTGGTCACTTCCAGCTTTACCCTGGCACCACCACAGCTCACCATTCCGGCCATGCTGTCTCATACCCCCATGTCTCTGCTCTGGCAGCGTGCATCTCCCTGGCAACTCCATGGGCATCCCACCAAGGTGCCTCCTGCATCCTGCAGCCACTCTTGTGGAAGTCCCAGCTATGCATCTGGTTCCAGACAGAGTGGGGACCCTGCATGGCACCTTTGATTGAGGTGCACAGCAGAGGTCCTGCTTTTGTGCTCCATACTCAGACTGCCCCTGTTAATCCACAGGCTGAGCATCTATGAATGCATGTGCAGATGTGAGGCTGGAAACCAGGTCACTAAATAGAAAGTGACATTTTTTTAAGTGAAAATGCATAAGTCTCCCAATGTTTCTTTCCGCTACCCCTGCCTGTAAATCCTGCCTATGCTGGGAAGCAGCAGGGCTCCCCTCTGCTTTCTAAGCTTCTCAAAATGACAGAAATCCCTTCTTGGCAAATCCCAGCATTACAGGGGGATGGCTGGTCAGATCCGTATCGCAGCACATGGAATCAGGAGGCATCAGGGGTTTATTCTGTCTGGTGGAGGCATTCAGTGATGGTCTTAACTTGCTCCGCAGTGTCACAGAAAGAGGAGAGGATGAGTTATTGTCAGGCATACAGCACCCAGGAGTAATGCTTTGGAGAAGTCATTTGCTTTCCCTTGGAAAGGTGATGCCTGATTTTGTTTTGATTGCTTGTCTGGATGTGTTCATTTTTCTGTGTTGTAAGACTGATTCAGCAAAGGAGCCATGGGAGATAGCAGAGCACAGATGAAGATCGTGTCAGACCCAGCCTGGTGTTGCTGTATTCAGCAGCTGATAACAGCCAGCCTCAGCAGGGGGAGAATACCCCAAGATAACCAAAGAGATCCCCTTCAGAAACTCCTTCACCAGATCCCACTCATCCTATAGAGACTCACCTGCATTTTCTCTAACTGGAAGCATTTCTCATGGACACCCATCTCACTAAAAACAATTATTGTCGTGTTGCTTATGCACAAACTACTCAGCTGTGTTTGCAGCATGTGATGTTTTTCCAAGAACAAACAACAGGCTGGTTCTGAAACGTTCACAGAGCTTTCCTTCCCACTTCCTAACCTCCAGAGAGCAAGTGGAAAATACTCTGTGCTTTCAAATGTTAATAACGTTTTGTGTTTTGAAAAGGAAAAGAAGAAAACCCAACTAGGCAGACAACACCCCCAAATCTGGGTGTGATGCTGTCCCTGCGTTCTGCCATCTCTACCCACTTGGTTCCCTTCATCTCCTTGAGAAGTTTATCCTTATGTCACACATCACAGTTGTTGTGGGTTGAGTAGCTCAGCTGCTTTAAACAAAGGGAAATAAAGTTTATTCCAGTCCATGCAGGGCAATGCCAGTCTGCAGAGGGGATGAGGTGAGGAGAACAGGTCAGCACAGCACTGGGGACCACCCGTCCTGTAGGACAAGACCCCTCATCTCTTGTGTCATTGATTATCATGTGCCAGGAGCAACCACATCCATTTGGCTATTGAGAGCAAAGGCAGCATGAACAGTAACCAACAAGCAACACAACAAAGGTGATGCTGGACACATCCACCTGAATTCTTCTTGATGCTGGACTCTGTTTAGCTGGAAGGAGAATACTTTTGCTCAGAAGGAGGTGCACATCCCTGTTCTGGTGCATGCAGCTGCAGGGTTGCTATGGGGTAGGAGGAGAGCAGAAGTGGGTTTCCAGCCAGGCTAATTGCAGTGAGTGTGGGCATCTGTCCTATAGCCCATGCTGTAGGCTGTGGTGTGAGGTGAAAAAACAGAGGAACCTGGCTCTCCACCTGCCTTCAGTCCCCTGGAGTGTTGACTTTTTTCTCTTACACATGTGAAACATGAATATCTTTCATCTTTGTAAAACCCAGGCAGGTTGCTGGTGCCGTTGTGGATGACAGTGGTTGTGCATCCTTACTTTTAATGGTACAATCTGGGCTGTTGCTATGGTTTCAACACTAACAGATCAAGCTGTAGGAGGCAAAGCAACCCCTGAGAGGAAATAAAGCAGTGCTGTTTTGGGAAGGGATTATTAAGTATTATTTTGTCGTTATTGTTGTTGTTTGTTTCATTCCTTCAGCCTCCGGGTGTTAGCAGGGCTGGTGATTAGCAGGGCCTGGTGTGTGGGCTGCTTGTGCCCTGTGGCTAACCCTGAGAGAAGCCCAGCACCGATTGATGCCATCCCCTATGGCCACATCCCAGCGTCGGTCCCATCCTCTATCACCTGGTGTCAGCATACCCTCAGCTGTCACCCTACAGAAGATCAGTGTCTTCAGCCCATTTTCCAGATGGGAAGACAAAAGCACAGAGCTGCAGTGACTCGCTGGGGTCACCCCAGAGAGAAGCAGAAATCAGCTGTGGGTCTGTTCTGTCTCATGTCAGTGCTGTGTTCATCCCATCAAAGCAAGAATCTCTGCTGTGCAAGGCAAAGCTTCAGGCTGGAAGAGCTTTGTGCAATGCAACCATGACTATTTGTTGTCACTTTGGCCAGAGCTTGAGGTGACCTGGGGCAGTGCTCCTGTGTGGCAGCCCTTAACATCCTGCTGCAACCTGCACTATCCCATTGGGGAAGCAGCCTCTCACTGCTTGCTTACCTCTGTGTGTGTTTATGAAAGAAAAATAGGTGCTAGGGGATTCCTCTGCTAATGAATAGACCTGTGTGTGCATGCATGTAGTGCAACGTCTTACAAGTCCATCTCGGTGCTTTTTAGATCTGAGAATGAAAGTTAGAATGAGTAAAATATTGATTTCCCATAAAAGGGTTTTAATCAAGCGCCATGACACCCCAAGGGGGAAAGAGCTCTGCTACAACACCAAATTGCACTTCATACAGCATCTATTTTTCAGCCACTGTATAAATGAGGCTGCCCACTAAACGTGCAGCGTTGTGGTGCACTGGGGAGCAGGGAGAACCTGCTGGGGGGATATGGGGAAAGCAAGGATGAGGTACCCAGCTGTGCCAGCTGTGTAACCAGAGGAGGTTACGAAGGGATGAGGTGATGCAGTGTCAGCAGTAGCACAAGGGCTGCAGCTTTTATTTCCTGGGAAACCAGAGGGTCCCCAGCACAGCCCAGGATGTACACAGGGGCAGGAGGCCAAGGCAGGGCTGTGGTTGGGCTGATCCCCTGTGCAGGAGGAAGAGCACCAGGACTTCTATCCAGGCAGCAAGTGCTGATTTCTTTAATGAAGAAAACTTCACTGACTTCAAAATGGATGGCAGGTCTCTCTTAGTATGAAAAGTAAAGGATCTGTAGCATCTGAAGAGATTTATGAAAGGTAAGGAGGATGAATTTGTTGTCTTCTGTGAGGCAGTTCTGTAAATAAACCAACCACTTGGCTGTGGGCTGATGGTTCATCTCGATGTCAAGTTCCCACATTGGCATTTAGGTGACTTCAGGGGTTATTTGGTCATAACTGACTGCTGGGCCTGGTCTATGTCCTCTGTCCTGTGGGTTTTGGAAGCCTTGGGGTCTTTCTGCATCTGAACAGTGCTGGGAATGCTCTCCTGTAAGCCAAGGGTGAGACAAGCACTTCCCAGGGCATCTCAGAGCCATGACTGCTCTCATTAGCACTGGCTCTGTAAGAGAAAACAAGCTGTGTTAAGGGCAGAGAAAGACCGTGCTGAATTGAGTAATGAACCATGATACAGTGAAGTGAATGGTGAAATAAAGTGTGCTTTTGTGATACTGGTGGTGACAGCACTTGAGCTCAGCTTCCCATGCCCTTTGAAGTCAGACCTTCCCGCTGCCATAGCTCACACCAGGCTGGCACTGGGCTCCCAGCCCAATGAGGCTGTGTCTGCTCCACAAGAGGAGTACTGCAGGACCCAGAGCTTATCTCATCTCTGCACTGAATTCTAGGAACTCTTTCTTGGTTTTCCAATGCAAGTCACCGTGCCTCTGCTCTGTTCATCTTACAACACTGGAAGTCTCTTTGCCAATCCAGTTCTAAAACTACACAAGTCACCAGCCATGGCCAAATCTTCTGCTAGTAAAAACTGGTATAGTGACACTGAAGTCACCACTGACCCATCAGTTTGCATCAGTGGAGAACCAAGAGTTCTTGCTGCTCAGATTGCCAATAGATTTATATTTCTATCAGGGTTGCAGTTAGGCAAATTGTGTCAAGGGGGATTTTTAATAATAGTAAATATTACTTCTCAGAAAGGGCGGTCAGGCACTGGAATGGGCTGCACAGGGAGGTGGTGGAGTCACCGACCCTGGGGGTGTTCAAGGAACGATTGGATGCTGTGTTGAGGGATATGGGTTAGTGGGAGCTGTTGGTAATAGGTGAATGGTTGGACTGGATGGTCTTTTAGGTCTTTTCTAACCTTGGTGATTCTATGATTCTATGATCAAGAATCTAAATTTATCACAGGACTTTAGCACATAGAGGGGGCTTAGATCGAAGGTGGGATGGGCGAAAACCAGCAATATATTGAGGAGCCGAACGAAAGCTTTGCCCTCAGGAACCATTTCAAGCATTTCTGGGAGCCAGTCATTCTCAATGACTTGCACTACTGTCTTTGGTTTTCATTGCATCCTTATTTACTCCCTACTCTCCTTTTCGGCCTCCACATTTGGGAGGTGCTCATTTACTTACTATGCTTCAGTTTAGCTCCAGTTGACTTGGCTTTGTAGCAAAGAGCCAGAAAGCATCAGCACTGGGCTCTGGGAATGCTGCAGTGCTGCTCTGCCTGCTTTCTTTCTGAGTACTAATTTATCCACCAGGAGGAGGTGAGGGCATGCGCTGTCGCTGTCTGTACACTGCTGTCCTGCCAGGAGCATCCTCCCAGCCCCGTATCCCCAAACAGAGTCAGGTGCTCATGGTTGGGTTCTTCCAGGAGTTATCTGAACTGCTGTTGTTTTGATTAGAGTGGTTTGTCCTTCCCTGTCACACATAATTTCTGTTACGATGGCTCATTTTTCTTGGCTGTAAGTGGAATTGCAGAAAACAGATAAGTTGTCTTGCTCTTCCTGGCTGATGAATCACGCTGCTTTCCCTTTCACGTCGCACTCTCTCTGGATTCACTGTCGCCTCTGCTCTACAATAAATACTTCCCTTCGCCCAATGCTTTGTAAATCTCTCCCGAGGCCTGGAAAGTTTTAAAAGCACTCTGTCAAATCACACCATGGTTGCTATGAGAGCCAGCAGAGATGATGCCCTTAGCGTGAGCATTTCAGCCTTTTATGTGGCTTTTGCGACTAAGTGGAAAAGGCAACAGCAGGAATAATGCAGGAGCACTGAGCTTTTGGGTGAGCATGGAGGATGTGACAGCCTGGTGTGGCCGTACTGCAGGCTGCTGGTGAGGAGGGAGATGCTCCTATGGGTATCTCTGCCCCAACACACGGTTTCTTGTAGGTTGGCCCCAGGATGGGAGGTGATGGTGCAGCCCCAGCAGCTGCACAGCTTGGCCCTTCTTATTCTATAGTGCTCTTTCTGTAGAGCAGATCCTCAGGTTGATTTTTGCAGCCTTGTTCTTGCAACTCTTCCAGACCAAACTGGTTTTACTGGGAAAAGCCTCATATCTGCACCAGAGGCATTTCTTTGCTGGGGCTCTCAGCACACAGCAGGGCTGAGCTCTGCTGGCAAAGAGCACTGTCCCCACTTATGTCCAGGTGGTCACGAGAGTTACCACAAGACCCTTGGAGAAGGGTCACTTAACCAGTGCCATTTGGTTCCCTTCTCACCCAGCTCTTGAGACACGACCACCCATCTTGGTATCAGATGTGATGGGGGAAAGGATGCTTCTCGTGGAGTCTCAGGGCCCTGGTACCCAGGAAAGGATCACTGCCCTCACAGCCACCAGCAAGTCCCTGGGGAAGCTAGAGGACATTGGGAAAGCCCTAAGTGACAACCCAAGACATAAATCAGTAGCGAGGCTTGGAAATCAGTATTTGTGAAGTTAGGGTAATGCGAGAACAAGACCAGGAGCAATGACAAGAGATATCCGCTCTCAGTGTTAGGATCTGATTACAGTAATTACTGATTTTTCTGCAGGAGAGAACCACAGGCCAGATTAGAAAATAAGACCTCTTTGTGCACAGCGCAGTGCAGGAGAACCAAGGGACAAGCTTACTGCAATCCTATGGCCAGAGGTGGGCACTGGGAAACTGGAGATCCCAGGACTTGTTTGCTGCACTGCTGGCACTTGGAGTCTTAACCAAACTACCTGAAAGCATTAAGTTCTCTTAACAGCCCAAATCTGTCTTAATTTCTTTCAGCTCAGTGGAGTTTTTGAAGTATAAACAGGTTAATAAGGTTGGTGCTCCAGTCCATACCCTCTATCACAGGCCTATTTCCATTATGGTTTATGACACGTCAGGGGAGGCTGAACTACATAAAATTAGTAGGCACAACCATAAAATCATGGAGACGTTTCTTTTTATGTCCCATTTTATATGACTCACCCCCCTGTGGCTTCTCTAAAACACAGTCTGGGCTATCGGGGTGCAGCCAGTAGCCATGCTGCTGCCTTTGCATTGGTGCTATCGCAGTTCCTTGAGGAGATCACACATAATAAGCACAGGATTTGCACAGGGAGAAGACTTAAGAAATGCTGAGTTTGCCACGTGAGCTGTGAACCTCTGCAACATGCCTTAACAGCAGACTTGTACTGTTAGGTAGATGGTTTGTCTTGGTGATCTTAAAGGTCTTTCCCATCCTAAATTATGGCTATAAGCTTTGGAAGGATTTTCTCCAAGCCTTTTTGCATCCCACCCATTCCCTTCTGCCAAATCTGTGTCTATGGAGAATGGAAAGGGGAAAAGAAAATAGGTTCACTTTGTCCCTTCTGCAAGTGCTCATTTCCTAGTGTGATTTTTCACGTGCTTGTGGAGTAGTTGGCAGCCTACCCCGAAATCTAATTTTTAGTCAATGAACTACTCATCTGGAAACTTGTTTCCCAGCATTACTCTAGCAGTGCTTTCTTTATTCACTGTGTTCATGAAAAGTGTATTCTCTACCCAACCTACTGACTCCATTCATGCCATTCACCTAATTTCATGTAATCACAGAATAATGTCAATTGGAAGAGACCATCAAAGGCCATCTAGTTCAACTTCCTGCAGTGAATAAGGACATCTACATCTTGATCAGGTGCTCAGAGCCCCATCCAACCTGACCTTGAATGTCTCTATGGATGGGACCTTCATCACCTCTCTGGGCAGCCTGTGCCAGTGCCTTACCACCCTCTTTCTGATTCTTTTTTTCCTCTTATCCAGTCTAAGTCTCCCCTCTTGTGGTTTGAAGCCATTTCCCCTTGTCCTGTCACAACAGACCCTGCTCAAGAGCTTATCCCTTACTTTCTTACAGCCCCTTTGGATATTGAAAGACTGCTCTCAGGTCTCCCCAAGAGCCTTATCTTCTGCAGGCTGCACAGCCCCAGCTCTCACAGTCTCTCCTTGTATGGGAGTCATTCCATCCCTCAGACCAGTTCTGTAGCCCTCCTCTGGATGTGCTCCAGCTGGTCCTCGTCCCTCCTGCACTGAGGACTCCACATCTGGCTGCAGTGCTGTAGGCAGGGTCCCAGAGGGGCAGATCTCCTTTCTCACCCCGCTGCCTACACTGCTTTGAACGCAGCCCAGGATCTGGTTGGCTTTCTGGGCCACGAGAACACTGTATAAGACATACACCAGTATTTTTACATGGGATGAGCAAACCATTTCATTGGTCAAACAACTTTGCTTCATTCACTTCCCCACATGAGAAAATTCTCAGTCCATTCATTTTTCAAACATCACTTGTGAATTAAGACCTCAGCATTTTGTAAAGCCCTTCACTTCCCTCATAACTGGTAAGCTTCTAATCCCTTTAATCTTTCTCATCAGGAGATGTCCAGGCAACAGGGAACTGTGTAAAGGTGTGGAAGTCTCACTGGGTTCCTGTGTGATGTCCTCCTGCACTGTGCTCCTGCTAGCTCTGAGGTGACACATTACCCAGCTGCTGTGGGCAGATGAATGAAGGGCAATGCCAAAAGCACGAGAGAATGATTTTGTGGGTTGAAAACAAATTAGGAAGAAAAGAAGCTCTTTCTAAAGCTGCTGGTAGTGTGCAGCTGTGTGATACTGTGCAGATCATTGTACAGTCCCAGTTCTCTGCCATCTTCTGGGATTTTTACCCATTTCCATCACAGAAAGTTGGAGGTGGATCACCCATCTCCTTCATTGTACAGCACCAAGCATGGGAACTGAGGATGGTACTGCTGTGCATCCCATAGTAGACACCATATCATATCCAAATTGCCCATGGCACAATCTGTGCAGGCCATCATCGTGGCCAAATTTGGAGTTGGCTATAGTTGTATCATCCACACCTATTTAATGTCTGTGTTTGTCCATCTCCACTTCATTCAGTCACAGTGCATTTCCAGCTACTGGTTCATTAAAGTGGAATTTGCAGAAATGCTGGGCAATGGGCAACTGAGCTCAAAAGGATAGACAAGAAACATGCTGGAAGCGTAAGCTGTCTCGTCTGGGGCTTAACAGTGTATCTGCTGTGTAGTCCTCATAGTCTCTTGTCTTGGCAGTGGTTGATTTTTGCTTTGGCCAAAATCAGTTCCAGCTTTCAGGGAATTTTGCCTGAGCCAGGATCACAGATTCAGCAATCCGACTCCCAGAAGCACTGATCAGACTGCACCAAGCAGGACTGCCTGGAGATTCCCCACATCCAGCCAGACCTGACTGTCGGTGCTCAGACAGGTTGCAGGTAATGTGTCAAGAGAGCACAGGGAAGACAGGGAAACAAAATAGTGCCCAGCTGTCTGCACAGCATGATGGGCTGTTGGAGGTGTTCTTGAACATACCCCACTGCCTTGGCCTCTGTGGGCCTCCACAGCAGTCTCCAATGGGATTTTGCCAAGCAGATCTCTGAACAAACCGAAATCTACTCTCATAGTTCCAGATTGTGCCAATTTTCTTGCTCACTTCTCTTGGGATGTTCAACATAGGCTTATGGTCACTGCAGCCAACATTTCCTTTATCCTCCCTGTTCGTGTCAGCTTCTCCATGTTCATGTATAGCAAGTTCAGCAGAACATCTCCCATTTTTTGCCAGTTGAGTCCCTGCACAGTGTCCCTGATCCAGATCCCAGGCAAGCAATAACCTATGGTGACATTGTCACATTGGACAGTGGGGGCCTCTGTCACCAGCAGGGTGTCCTCAGGGGCTGTCACCCACCCTGCTGCCACTGTGCTCCATGTGCTGCCTTCTGAACGTGTGGCTGACTTCATGCAGTTAGATATCTCTACGTGCTCAGCACTTATCTCCTGCTTTGCAGCCTCAGCAGAGCCAGGAGAAGCCGCAGCAAAATTGATCTCAATGCAGGACTGTAGAATGCAGAAAGAAGCCACCTCATGTAAGGTATCAGGCAGCAAAAAGTCATGCCCATAATGATATACCAAGTGTTCCTACTGCAGTTTGGCTAGTGATCTCAGCAGAGACATGATGCCTAATTGCATGAGGAAACAGTCTCTAGGTACGCACATATAGGGAAAGAACAGTTGAAGGCACCCATCTCTATTTGCCTTGCTGGCCACCTGAAGTATAAACTTAGAGCTTTTTGCTCTCACTCAGTGACAATTAAGTCCTTAACAAGACAGAAGTATCTCTTCCCTGCTGAGTTTTAATGATGCTAACAGCATCATTGGTGCTGGACTGAAATTAAGATCCATCTATAGTAGTGACTGTCAAAAAATGAATGAAAATGTGTATCTAGCTTTCAAGACAGTTTGAAGCAGAACCTAAACATTCTTTAAATGGAGAAGCTTGGCTTTAAAGCATAACTTGGCAGCAAGAGGCACGTTCCTGTTGATCTTGCAGGTCCAGGTAAGGTGGTAGCACCAACATTAGCCATAGCAAGGCAGTGAGATTCAACTCCTGCTTCTGACAGCATGTCCTGGTGATGGTGATGGTGATGGTGATGGTGATGGTGATGGTGATGGTGATGGTGATGGTGATGGTGATGGTGATGGTGATGGGAGGAGAACTCCCTTGGCAGCAGAGTATTGGAGGGGAACTAATGCAGCATGTGCATGAGCAGTCAAGTGTACGTAAGGAGCTGAATAAATTTATTGTCAAATTACCCCTTTGTCTGACTGCCTATAGAATGCAGGCAATGGTATTGCCCTGAATTCCCTGCTAACCTAACGTGTAAATGGTAACAGGATTTGTGGAAGAACCATCCGTCTTGCTTTAAGAACGTGAGAGAAGCTATCAAAATAAGTAGTCTCTCAGGATGATTGCCAGTAATGGCGAGAATTCGTGTTTTTGCTTTGTTGTGTGAGTTTTTCTGGCTTCAACTTCCAGTTGCTGGATAGCGTTGCGTTTTTGTCCACTTGATAAATTCTATTTGTGATCTCTCTGATGGCACTTGGAGCCCCCCGTCAAGTTACTGTGGAACTTCTTTGTTGAGCTACAAAAGTTTTGTTCCTGGGATGTCTCAGTGAAAAACAAAAACAAACAAAAACAAACCCCACGTTTTCCAGTCCTTAAGTAGTTCTCATGCCTGAGCTGACTCTCATCTGTCTATGTTTTCCTTGTCAGACATGGATTCCTCCTAGGAATAGTTCTGCCTGCACCAACAGCAGCATTATCGATGCCCTCTCAAAGCAGCGCCAGTTGCATGGCACACCAGGAGGGCTCGGTGCTGTTGGTTTCCTCTGGCATTTCCTCCTGGATGTCTCTCAGTTCAGCCAGATTTTAATCCAAGCTGATGTTAAGGTGTTCACATGTCTTAATGAAAACATATCCACAACTCGGACGTAACAAAGAAGTCTGTGTTTATCTCATTGATAGTATTATTGACTCTATACACACAACTCAGCATCTTATTATAAAATGATCTTGCTGTAACTTTGACAAGATCAATTTTCCATACGCATTTGTTGATTGGCATTAATTATCTTACCGACATTATATATTGCAGCTATCACTGTCAGCATTTGCATCCACCGCGTTTCTGCTCATCAAAGTGATTCACAACCATGACAATCTTCATACTGAATAAACAAAACAAAACAACCCTTTATGCAGGTGTGGGCTAGGGCTTAGAGAGGTTAAAAGGGAAGGAAAGAGAATTTCTGCCAGCTTTCCCAGGTAAGGGGTTTTCATGGGTGCTTCCAAGGGTGAAGCTACCCATCACCACTTTCCATGGCCAATCTCCTGCTTTTAGCTGGCCTTGCAGAGACAAAGCACACCTGGGCTTTACTTAGAAGTTAAGAAATGAAGTAACTTAAAGGGAAGTGACTGCAGTGATATTTACTTTACTGTGCTCCAGAGCCAGAGGTCAGCTGGCCATGAAAAGAGCTGCAGCAAAGCTAAGAAGATAAGCAGCACTGTTTATGAATTCTTTCTTTGTGGGAAAAAAAAAAAAAAAAAAAAAGAATGTTTAAAATAGCCTGATCTGATAAAAACTGGCTCGGAGCCCCATAAGCTGCAGGTATCAGAAAGCAAGCCTTTTTTTTTTTCTCATATCTCTGGTCCTGTGGTGCCCACAATGAATCCCAAAGGTTTCCATGGAGCTAAAGAACATACCCAGGGTTGGGGCATCCCCTACCAGTGGGTTTCTGTGCAAAGTACAAACTGCCACATGAATGGGGCCCACCTGAGCTCACCAGCCTCTTCCAGAATCTCAGAGCTCATGGAGATCTCCCACCTTCCACCTGATGCTGATGAGAATTCTTGTCAACCCCATGGAACGAGGCGCTGGTCTTTCCTTACCCTCTACATTACTTTTACTTCATGATGATGAGAATTCATTTTGAAGTGAATGCTCTGTTCTCATTATTCCTTCCAAAGTGTTTAGGGTGCATTTGCTGTTCTCCCCTGCTGATGCACCATGGGAGTTGTTTTAGCAAAATCCAAACAGAAGGTCTTACAGTATCACCAGGTGCCAGGAGAAAAGGCTGGTTAGCAGTGGCTGCTTAATATATTAAAGCACTTGGCATTAAACGTGAATGCCAAGTGCTGCCCCTTTGCCATTGCACACTTGCCTGTCAGTTTGACCTGTGAAAATTGAAGTGTTGGGGTGAATGGAAGATTGGAAAATGCTTAAGAATGGAATTTCCTTGATTTCCTCATATCCAGTGAGATCACTGGTGGTATTTTGCAGTAGTGAGTTCCTGTGCAATAACTGTGTGGTATGAAGAGATGTTGGCGTGTTTCAGGCTCTTCTATAAATGTATAGAAATACAAAGCCTCTTTCTTGCCCTTCCCAAAGCGAGGCTTTCAAAACCATTTGGTGTATCACAAGGGTTTGCCCTTTCCATGGGCACTTAGGTGTGTGCACAGCCGGGTGCATTCTGCTGTAAAGCAATGCAGTGCCTGCCTTCTGAGAGCTGAAAATAATGCAGACAAACTCGTCCAAGCAGGGCACGGGGAGCTCAAGGTTATGAAAATGAAATCATTCTTCTTTTGCTTTCCCAATGACTGCTACTGTTAAAATGAGTAATTGTGGAGTGGCCATGTCCAGACAGATCTGTTTCTGCTCGCAGTTCTTGGTGATAGGCAAAGATGCCCTATGCAGCAAAGAAAGCAAACAGCAGCTGAAAGTCACTCTGGCTCATTTAAGCCTCCAAAGATCTGTGGGCCATTTGCTCACCATTTTGGTGTTCCTTCACCTCCTTCCCCACCAGCCACCTCCATGCAGGTGTGGAGGGAGCCATCTTGGACAGCTTGGCCTTTGCCCAGGAGCCAGGCATCCATTGCTGCCTGCTGGCACTGGGTCCAAGCTGTGGAGGCTCCCCCTTTTCTCAAAGGCAGGGAGAGGCTTTGCTGATCTGGGAAGCAAGTTTAGTGAGTGCTCCTTCCACCATGCCCAACAAATTAAAGCCAAAGAGGCAGTAAAGTGCTATGGGCCATTACCCCTCTCATGGAGGAGGTTAAGTGTGATGAGGGCCAAATTGGCATTTAATGGGACCTAATTGATTTTATAAGCTGTTGTGTTAACAGGAGACTCGATTCCGTTCCCCCTCCATCACCAGGATGGATTGGTAACATCTAATGTGTGCCCTTCTTGACCCAGGATTGTTCTCATTGTGGTAGGCCCCAGCTTGGCATGTAAAGCACACACCAGTGCTGGGCCCCAGGGCAAGGGGTAGCAGGACACTGTGGAACTTCTTTCTTCCTGCCATATCTCAGGGGTCCATAGCTTAGTCCAGACTTGATCTGGGAGCCTAGCATGGGCTGGGAGCAGTCTGAGTGCCTGCCGGATGCAGGGAAGCTGTTCAGCATCCCATGGGAAGGACAAGGAGAGCAGCCCATGTTGGAAAGGAGTTACCCCATAGCTCCAGCTTTTTGGCTTGCTTGGGCCATGTTGAGTAAAGAGGAATTGTCTAGGGCTGCATATAAAATACATCCCAGTGTTGCCATAAGTTTTCTTTCACTGCCAAACTTCAGGGTAATGTGTTTGTGGGTAGATGCAGGCGAAACCCAACACTCTGTTATGTGGGTGGAACAGGAAAAAATGAATGTGAAAAATAGCCTCCAAGACCCCAAAATAAAGGGTGGTGGAGGAGCTCCCTGGTGTGGCTGGAGGCACCCAAGGTGAGCACGGTGCTCTGCATGGCTTCCATGGCTGCTCCAGGGCGAAACACTACTCTGCAAGTGGCAGGCAGGGCTGAGTACAGGCTGTATGTAGCCTTTGCCACTGTGATGCAAGGAAGAAAGATGAATGTGCTGTTTGCTTTTAATTTAACTTTTGACTGGGCTGTAGAGCTGCTGGTCCTGATCTGATGCTGATGGGGTCCCAGTGGCCTGAGATCCTGCAGCCCATCAGCCCTGCTTTCTGCTTGGGAGATTGGGAGTTTCTGCCTCCCAAATGTAGGCACAGAACGTATCTGATGCTGATAAAGCCAGCAATCCCTGCACGCATGCAAAGTGTTACTTATTTATTGCTGACTCCCTCCCAGCCGGTGCTGTGCCATTGGAACTCGCCAGCTCTGACTAATAGTCCCAACAGCCGCGTGGGATATTTGAGTTGCTTTTCGTTTACAGATTCGGTGGGTCTCTGGTAATTGGAACGCGGCAACTTCTAACACATAACAGATGATGCAGCAGTGGAGGGCATTTGTCATTGCTTCACTCCCCTGCAGCAGAAAGGGCTCATAAGTCACAGCTGACAAATCTTTTAATGACTTTTAAACTTCATTTACAGGAAAGGATGACCATAATCAACAAACAATGATGGCTTACTAATCGTTCTGTATTATTTTTAAGAAGGAGCTTGGTTTTTTAACCCCTGTTAAAAGAGCTTAATGCTGCAAAGGGATGGGTGATGCTGTCCTGGAAGGTGTGAGGGGGTGAGAGCAGCATCAGCTGTGGCTTAATCCGTGTGTCCATGTACACCAAGGGAGGCAAAGACCAGTAGGTGAGGAGCAAGAGGAAAGGTAATGGCAACTGATGTAGGTCATACCACAGCAGCCACCTCCAAGTGGGCCAGCTGCTCTCCTGTCCTCCCCACTGGCACAGGGGCAGTCTCCACTCATCCCTCCTCCATAGGATGCTTTCCTTGGGGTGAGGGTGCTGCTGCTTCTCTTTCCCCTGCAGAGCCATGAATGCAGCATTTTGTATAAGCAGATTGCACAGCAGGTGGAGTGGGAGCCCACAACCAGTTGACTTTACAGAGATGTATGTCTTAATCACTGGTGTCATTCTGAGTATTTAGTCTGTCTGAAATAATTTTCATAGGCAAGCAGCTGGTAATTAACTCAAGAGAGGACAAGAATGTCAAGAACTTCAGCTGCTAGAAAGCAGGAGGTCAGCATGCTGAGGGCTGCACCTTGCTCTGGCTCTGTGCTTCCTGAGGCCCCATCCGGCGGCCTCCTCCCCACTCTGCAAGCACTGTGAGGGGCAGGCACTGGGCATCACCCACTGGTGTTAATTCCCATGGGGAATGGGGATGATCAGCTGTTGTCCTGCACAGCAAAACATGCCTGTGTCCCGCTGGGGCTTCAAGCTGCCCCTCTGACATGGGGTTCTCCTCCTCACTGCATGGCTTTGCCAACTCTCACGGCATGTGGGGCTTTGCTGAAATCCCCAGTGGCAGGAAGCTCATGGTTTTGTGGGAATGCTGATTTTCTGCTTGGTCATACAGGAAAACATGCCCCCAGCCTTCCTGGCTTGTAGGGATGCTGGCAGAGCAGGGTGCTGAGAGGCTGAGGATGGTCCCACTGGGAGCACAGCAGTGTGTTGAGGAACTGATGGCATTGACACACTCAGCCATGCCAAAAGGCAGGCAGAGATCATAGAATCATAGAGTCCTTAGGGTTAGAAGAGACCTTTCAAGGTTATCTGGTCCAACTGCCCTGCAATGACCTAGATCAGGTTGCCCAGGGCCCTATTCAGTCTCACCTTGAAAGTCTCCAGAGGATGATCAAGGAGAAGTACACCCTCTTTGGCAGCTGTTCTTCAGGAGCTGTAGCCCTGTTAGATGATTAAATTATTACTGTGGAGTCTCAGATTTCCCCCCTTGGCAATGCTCTGCTCACCCACCAGCCTTTGTCAGAGGGCTCTTGCTCCTTCAGCTCTCCATCTCCTCTTTGCAAGTCTCAGGGAGACACAACAAGCAGCACAAAGATGCCAGTTCATTAAGCTGCAAAGAAAGTTCCCAGCAAGTTCACTTGCTGAAGATCTCACTTTCCTCATGAATAAATCATTTGCTGTTAAAACAACAGTTGGGCAGGTGGGGGGAGTGTTCATTAAAGAACATCAAGTCAATAGGCGGCTGATGAGAACCTGTTTGCGCTGTGTACAAGTGGGAGAGTGGGGGATGGAAACATTGTGTTTTCCCATTAGGGCAGTGAATGATAAAGAAATAAAGAATAATTCTCAAGAAATTAGTCATGGCCAGCCGTTAATGAGCATCTCGGTAACACTAATGAGCTGGCTTCAGATGCCTGAAAAGAAAGCACTTTAATTAGATTAATACATGTAGCATTGTCCATAGCCCAGTAGGTAATCATCAGGTTTTGCACCAGTGGGATTACAGATGACATTCTATTTAATTGCTGTTTCCTTTTCATTTTCTTCTTCCCCCACCCCTTTTAAAGATTCTTCCCTCCAAAGAATTTTGTTTCTGTTCTGGAACATAACCTAAATGTTATCCCTGGAATTCTGCATCTAAAAGTGCTGCCATGCTGGGCTTTATCTCAGTCAATTGACCTTTAAGATTTATTTTGCTGCTGTCAAAAAGAATGTGAGGCTGTTCACAGGAGATTCCCAAGACGATTAGAAGCAGAGACTCCTGAAAAGTCGACTTGTTGCATGTTCTGCAATCAAAGGATGATACAAAGTCTGTCTTTTGGGGGGAAGAAATGCCTTCATTTAAGAGTTATTTTCATGGAAGAAGTAGAGCCCAGAAAAGTTTGATGTGAATGGGACCATTCAAGTTCCAGCGTGCAAAGAGTTGTGCTGTCTCACACCTTCAAACCCAAAATGTTAATACACACAGGCTTCAGAAAATGCCCCAATTCTTGCTGCTAGCACAGCACGGATTGTGGGATGACTTTTGCATGGTGGTTTAATTGGCCCTGTGAGCTGTCAGGTGCAAGGAGCTGTCAGTGCTGGCTTCAGCAGGAGACAGGCAGGCGGGCAGGGCTGGTGCAGTTGTACTTGGCTTTATCTCAGGGTTTCCAGCCATAGGTCATCCCTTTATCACACTCACTAGGATTTAAGACCTTGACAAATAGATTTTTAAGCTTTCTGTAGGCATGAATAATATGTAGGACAGATGGTTACGAGCCACAGCTATAAACTGTGCGCTGACCTGATAGACTTTGTAACTATTGTACCTTTAACAACTGATTAAATACTTATTAAAACAGCTCCTGATTATTTATTGCTCCTTTACGAGGGATTTGCCAGATGAACTGAAATCTAAATCACGACCAGGTTTTCAAAGGATTGGCAGGATTTCTCCAGTTCAAAATGACTCGTTTTAATTAAACATTCTAAAAGCAGGCTCTTCGCATAGCAGGACAGTGAGCTGGAGGAGTATTATGAAGCAGCTACTTCTGTACACGCTGTTGTGCACTCAGCATCCACCTGTCTGCAGGAGCACCGTGCAGCCGTCTGCAATGAGCCCCAGCTTTGGGGAGTTAGCACTTAAAAGCAGAGATGTTAAGGAAACCAGCTCAGTGAAGTAAGCACTGGCCATTTTAGAGAGCATCCCCAATTTCTGGTCCATTTGGGGTCAAATGGAGACATGCAGACACCCCCATGTTGCCTATTCCCAAAAGGCTCCTGCAGAAGCAATGCAACACCTGAGATGTATCTATTTACTCCCTTCTTCTAACAGCTTTCTGGTCCCCCTAACAATCATGTTTGGGAAAATCAGAGCTAGTCTCTCCAGAAAACCCAAGGACTGATTCCTTTCGTGTTTATTCTTCTTACTGAACCATACAGCAGTGGAGAGGGTATTTCTGCTCTCTGGGAGAAAGGCTGAGACCCCCCAGGTTGCTGTGGAGGAAGTGGTGGGAACTCGAAAGCTATTATAAAGATTTCAGGGTTTGTGTTGGTTATTAAAGCAGTGCTTCAGAGCTCGGCTCCAGTGCCTGGGGACTCACAGCAAATTACTGCCAGCTCCCAAGGAGGAGTGATTGGCACCAGAGGTGGCAGGGAGTTCAGTTGTAGATGCGTCTGCCTTTCTGTGCTATTGATGGGGCAGAGCAAGGCAGGCAGGGTCTTGTAATGCACTGTGTTTATTTAAGGGAGCTTCTGTGGATAAAGGAGGGGCTGCTTCATTCAGAAATTGCTCTGAGCCAAGTGCCTGGCTGCAGCAGAATCAGATTTTGGCCTGAGTGAGCACATAGCAGATGCACAGAGAAGTGAGTCTGTGTAGCTGGGACTTAGTCCAGCAAGCAAGCAAGAGGCATTGGGGTCATGCAGGTTCCAGCCTCAGATGACACTGGGGAACACTGTGCCACCAGATGGGGCACCCCAAAGCTCCCTGAGGTCTCTGCAGGACTGGCACTTTGGTCATCTGTCTCTGAGTGCAGAGCCACCAAGCTGGGGAAAGTTGGGCAGAGAATGGGTCGGGATGAAAAACAGTGTTTCTCGTTTTGTGAACAAGTGTGATAAGAGGAAAATAACAACCCGGCTGCGTGTGGCCGTCACACAAATAAAGAGCTTTCTGCGAAGAGAGAGTGGAGGGGCCGGGTGGTTTTTCTTTGCCTTCTTCTTCTGTGACAGTTCATCACTAAGACAGAGGCCTCTGGGGTTTTTAGACACCTGGCTCTCAATTAAACAGCTAATCTGTGAAGCAAGGCACTTAAAGCAGGAAGGAAAAATGGCTTATCAAGTAAACCAGCTCTGGCCTTGGGCTGCTACCGGATTGAATATCAATATCTTTAAGGCATCCCTGAACATGAGTGACAGCAGGGACCGTGACATCGTTTCCAGCCACGCTGCCCCAGGTAAGGAGGAGAAGTGGGGAATGGATGCTGCCAGGGGCAGCTTGCGCAGAGCATCCAGACTGCAGCCTGCATGGATGTGTTCCTCATTGTGTTGAGCCCCAGTGTGGCACTGGGCTTCTGGGGCTTTATAAGGTTTTTATTCTGTCCCATTCTACTGTATTTTATATTACAGGGTTATTGTTAGCAGTTCATTGGTTTTGTGGAGCAGGAAGGTGTGTTGGTGTTATTTCACACAATTGCGTGAGCAAAGCAGCTGAAGCTGGTTTTTATGGGATGCTGTCAAAGGGGTGGGAGCTCAAGGAGATCCTGTGCTGTGCTGACTGCAAGGGAGAGATGTTTCTTGTGGGAGGTGGGGTTGAGACAGTGATGAATTTCACACAGGTGCAGAGTGCTCTGCTGGTGTGTGGCCAGGATGGGTGGTATTAGTATGTGGTGATCAGAATCTGGTGAGCAAGTGGTGATTAAAGTTGGGTTGTTATAGTAAGGGTAGGAAGAAGTGATGCAGTGTGTAAGGACAGCAGAAAAATGCTTGACACCAGCCTGTTAGGTGGAGGATGTTGCTGGTAGGGCTGAGATCTCAGCCTGGGATAAGTGCTCACAAGTCCAGTGGTTGAGGCCATGGCTCCCATTTCTGTCACAACAGGGGTAGGGGCATCAGTCAGTGGGCAGGTGGCACTTAGGACCTCTGGTCATCAGTGGTTTCCTCCCAAGTCTTATCAGTGATGTGGTTATCAGCTGGCCTTACCTGCAGTTTGTCACCCAGAGCAACCATCCCATCACTGACCAGCCATGGGCACAGCTCCATCTGCTGCAAACAGTAAGAGTAGCACCTGCAGGTGCCATATCTAGAGCACATATCTGGTCAAGAGAGATGTGAGGTGGAAGATGGAACCTGGGGGCAGGCAGCATCCCACATGGCACCTACCCCTCACATGGTACCTTGAGGATGCTTTGGGAGATGTCCTGCTCTCCACCAGCACCCTCTGGGGAATAGTTACCATTGAGGAGGGTGAAGAAGGAGCTCAAGGAATTCAGGCTGAAGGCTTCAGGCTTACCTTGGTTACCCATCTGTAAGATGGGGAACTTGTGTCCCACCTTCATTAAGGTGTTGTCAGAGGTGGTGTCATTCCTTGTAACTTGTGCATCCTAATGATGAATGAAGGTGAAGTGGGGGACAGGGCAGGGTGGAGGGAATATTGCTGGTAATTTATTTATCCTCAAAGTGAAGATTCATCTGTTACCTGAGTGCCCTCTTCAGAAGCATCCTCATCCAGCTCTTTTATTTTTAAAGAAAACACACCAATTGGACCAGATCCCTTGGCAGCAGCAGAGCTGGGTCATGATGCACCTACTGAGAGTAGGCAGCCCTTTAAATAAGGGGGGAAAGCCCTTGATTTACCCAAATCCTCCAGCCAGACCTTTGTGTTCTGCACATAGCATGGAAACAGCTTAACCCACACCCCTCCCACACAGGCTTAAGGAGCTCAGCACACTGATGTAATTGGTGTTTACAGCTGCAAACAGAGCAGTGTAAATAATACTCTCCTGGGCATGCTACAATTTGGGAAGTGTTTGGGCTAACAGCAGCTTTAGGGGTTTCCCTAAGCTGAGGTATGGGGCAGCAGCATAGAATTGATCAGAGTGTGACAAGAAGTGAGTGCGGAGACACAGGGTTATGTTTTAATTTGTTCAGCTTGAAAGCTGGGAGATAGAAACATCCATTCATTGCAGCACAGCCCAGATGAGGGCAGCTTTGGAGATGCTGCTGCAGGGATATCTCCCAGAGACCTGGATTTGGACAGTGGGTCCTAAAGGCACCATAAGTTTCTGAGGGTTTCTCAAGCAGGTGCCTTCATGCCTTGAAAATTAAAAAGGCTGAGTGCTAGCAGTCATCACTTGTCCGTATAGAGCTCACTGATTGCAATTTGTGTTAAACAGCTCCTGTGTGCATGGGTCAGGCTGCAGGCCACTGCTGTGGGGCCAGGCTGTGCTCCTTGGCTGTTGCAAACCCTGGAAATACGACAGTTCATGGTGACAAGCCCTGAGGTTCTGATGCTTGCCTCTGTGCACAGAAATACATTCAGGACCACCCCCTGCCATGTGCTGACTGCTCCCCAGCTCAGGCTACCCAGGGCCCCTCCACAGCCTTGAGAACCTGCAGGGATGGAGCACCCACAGCTCTGGGCAGCAGTGCCAGAGCCTCACCAGCCCTGGATAACAAGAAGGGGAAGGATGACTTTGTTTCTTTGAAAGTCTTGCCTCAACCCCAAAAAGCATGTCAGAAAATGGTTCTGCAGCCAGGGAGCTGCCACCTATCCCATGGGGCCAGGCTGCCTGGGCAGAAATGGAGAGCTGAAGGCCCAAAGCTGGCATGACTTCATCCATAGTAGCGCTCAGGCAGATGTTGTAGTACCTTGCAGGGGCTCAGGGGCTCTGCCATAGCTGTGGAGAAGAGCAGCTCCACCATGTGTGCTGTGAAACACCTCCCACAGCTCTGCACTGACTGCTCCTGGGTAAATATCACACCGTATGCGTGCAGCACGCAGTAATGAGCCCCAAACAACCCCTCTTTAATGGAAGTTGAAAATCAAAGCAATATCTTTGGACAGCTGCAGTTTTTGTTGCATAAACAAGAGCAAGCTGACTTTAGGCAGCAAGACTAGATTTAATTTAATACAGTTCCCAGCTCTGATCCTTCCTAGGGACTGCCCATGAGATGCCCCAGGTAAGGACCCAGGGGGATCATGCCTTGAAGCTGTGGTAGCGGGCTGCAGTGCCTGCTTATGATTCCCAAGTGAACAGTGACATCTCCTGTTAGCTCAGAATGCAGCTCAAAGCCCAGCCCAGCAATGCTGGAGAGCAGATATCAGTTAGGAGCACAGTTTCCTTCACCACTTAAATTACATTGCTTGCTTCCAGAAAAACGAAGCTGCCTTCTATCTACAGATGCAGATCTGGTTGTCCTTCTGCATGGGGAGAACCAGCCTGTGCCAGGGGAACTTGTGGGGAAGTCCCAGGAGATGGGCATGAGCAAAAGTGCTGAATGCAAACTGCTCTAAAAAGAGCAGCCCTTGAACTCTAATTAAGTGTAGATGGATAAAAACTTTATTTTAATTGCATTAAAGCTTTTATTTGGGTGTAAAATCTATTTAAATACTATTTTGTGCCTGAGAAGCAGCCAGAATACACTCAGAGTTAGCCTGATAAATGCATTTCTGCTGAGCTTTATGCTGGCTGCAGCAGTCTTTGCCCAGCACAGAAGTGTCTCCAGATGCCTGCTGTAGTTGGGAAGCTGGTCCCCTTGCTCCAGCCTTTCTGGGACCCTTCTCCCTCTCCCCTTTTTGTAAGACTTGGGTAATCCCTTTGCACACCTTCCTGACTCCTGATTTGTTCATTCAGGTGTTCAAGATGTCATTGAAGGTGCAGACAAGCAACATAACGAACAAGAATGACCCCAAATCCATCAACTCCAGAGTCTTCATCGGCAACCTCAACACAGCTGTGGTCAAGAAGTCAGATGTGGAGACCATTTTCTCCAAGTACGGCCGTGTGGTGGGCTGCTCTGTTCACAAGGGCTATGCCTTCGTACAGTACTCCAACGAGAGGCACGCGCGTGCCGCCGTCTTGGGTGAGAACGGGCGCATGCTGGCGGGCCAGACTTTGGGTAAGTCTTTTCTGCAGGTGTTCGAACGTGTTTGGGTGCAATAAGGGCTAGCTGCCCCCTAAAGGATAGTCAGGGCATGGCTGGGCCAAGGTCAGGCTGCAGCATTAATCTGTAAGTCAGGGTCTGGTCTAGGGATGGTGAATGGGCCAAATGCAGCCCACTGATGAGCCAGCAGGGCCATAGTGATGAGACAGACATGGAAGAATGTTGGTCTATGGGGCAGGAACAGCAGGGTCCATATCCATGCACAGGTATGGCTGTGACAGAGCTGGAAACCAGCATCACATCTGTCCTATGGATCACCAATGAGGCTAAGCATGGCCATTCAGTTGTATTAGTGCCCTTGGGGCTGTGGTCACAGCACTGCCTGGACTTTGTAGAAGCAGAGGGGACTCTGGATAGAAAAAAAGTGGCATCCTGAAATGAAGGATTGGACTGAAATAACAGCAGCTCATCACTTTTATGGCTTCCCTCAGCACTACCAGAGGACTTGATCTCCCACTTCTTTTCACCATCCAGAAGTCGGGTGTCACACCATGTCTGATCACCTGGACATCCTCTGTGATCAGCAGAGATGAGCTCTTTGTTTGAGCCTGAGATGCCTGGTTGAGGTTGGGATGGAGGTACCAAGGTACCAGCCTTAGCCTTGCCTTTCAAGAGAGGTGACAACTCGGGCTGTCTCAGACTAGCTTCAGCCAGCTGATGTTAAATGAGATAACTCTCCCCCCACCAGATATGTGAAAGTCTTTTGTCTGCACTGCTGTGCGATAAGAAATAACAAACAAAATCACCCCAGCTGCTCCCAGCTGCATCCATGTTTTGCATATTGCTCTGAAGTGTCACATGCTGAGAAGCCTTTGTCACCAGCTTTAAGCTGAGAATTGGAACTGAAGACAGTGTTTTTAATGAAAAATCGTTATTTCCAAGTCTGCTGCAAGTAGCGGTCATTGGACACACAGGGGAGCAATTTGCAACCCATTCCCACTCTGCTGCCAGCACAGCAGTCAGAAATAGGAAGTTGTGTGCTAGGTCATGTCTTTAAGCCACTGTGCTGTTTCCATCCATGGTTTACTCAAATGCAGAAACTTTTCTTCACTTCTCCTGCTGTCAGCACAAAGCAGAGCTTAAATGCTGCGTGCCAGGGTTGGTGCAGCCCAGATGTTGCCCACATGTTTGCAGCGTTGGTAGACATGACGAGCAAGGGGCTGGGGAGCAGAGGAACTCATGCTGGCACTGCTGTCAGACATGCAGCTAAGTGAAGGCCACACAGCCACTTTGCTGAAGAGAAATGCCTATAAAAGGTACCATGATTAGAACTGTTTACTGTCCTATTGGTGCTGGTTGCAGAGGTCTGCCATGCCAGCAAGGTGGCTGGAGCCAGTGTCATTTTCCAGCTCCATGCAGTAACTTCAGCTGATTGCACATGCAAGCACCTGATCCTGTGGAAGAGCAGCAAACCAGTGCACTTCAGGCCTACAGCTGCATTCTGGATGGCAGGAGCCCCTAAGGAATTACCATCCATGCTCTGTGGACAGCACCCGGTGAAGGGGCAAACATCCCCAACCTGCTGGGGAGTAGCAGTTTGCAATAGTGCAGGGCAACATGTCCCCAGTGCCAGCAGGAGTCATGTAGCAGGACATCCAAATCCAGAGCCACTCCTGCACGCCAGGCTCTAGCTTGAGCAAGGCAGCCGTTCGTCTTTCTATCTGGTATCTTCCTTATAAGATCAGTTCTCAATCTGGATGTCTTAATAGTTATTTATTCCATCTTATTTTATTCTTCTTCCTTTATCAGCAGATGTGCAAACTGTCAGACTTGCATTTTAACTTATCAGTAAGATACTGAAAGCCTCATTAAATTGAGGTGTTTGGAAGCCATGTCTGCAGCCTGTCCCTCACTGGGCCATGGACTGCTCTGCCAGGCAGTTCCTGGCTACCACTGTGCTTTCTGCAGAGGCTCCCAGAAAACCCAGTCATCGCAGGAGGCCATCACCATTTCAGTGCAGGAGCTGTGCACTTCAGGCTGCATCCACACCACTAACCTAACCTTGCTAAACAAAGCACAACCTCCTCATTTAGTGCAGGAAAAGACACCTGGTTATGGGCAGGGGATGATACATACCGTGATCTGAGCAAACTGATTCAGTGATGAGGAGTAGGGAGCCAGAATGGAAATGGTATACAAAATGTGTCCAGGCTGATGTGCATGCTGAGCTCTTTCTGTGTTCATTGTCAAGGGAGTCCTGGGGGTTCTGACTGCTCATCACCACTGCAGGTCGAAAGTACAAATCTCCTACTCTGACTGCACGCCCCAGTGAAGGCTCTGTGGTGCTATTTCTAGCAGTGCATACCAGCAAATTGAGCTAATTGTTGTCATTATCCACATTATCCACCATTCGGTTTTCATTGCATCTCCCTGGAAGGGTGTCAGTCAGCGTGGTGCTGTCAGTAGCTCTTCATTTTGCAGGAAAAGTGAGTGGCAGCTTGCAAGATGCACCCTGACATTAAAATGAGTTCACAGCAGGAGAACTGGAGAGCTGCCAGTATAGCAGCACACAGCATGGCCACAGTGGGTGGTGGGCACTTTGCTTGCAAGGAACTCATTTCTAGGGCATGCACGTGATGTTGAGCACAAGTCTTGTGCCTGGCAGGTAAAGGGAGGTACAGCTGTTATGCAAATAACTGCAATTCGTTTCCAGCTCCAGAAGCAAGATGGTAACACACACCCCAGATGGCTGCAGTTGTCCTTTTCTATCCCTGCCAGAAGAAACCTCCAGCCTCAGGCTGTTGTGATTGGACAAGATGAGAGGATTTCTGACTAAAAGAGGGAAGATCTAGATTGGATATAAGGAAAAAGATAGGCACTGGCCCTGGCTGCCGCTGCCCAGAGAGGTGCTGGATGGCCCATCCCTGGAGACATTCAGGGTCAGACTGGGGGCTCTGAGCAGCCTGTTCAAGATGCAGATGTCATTGTTCATTGCATGGGAGTTAGACCAGATGATCTTTTAAAGTCCCTTCCAACTCAAAAGATTCCATGATTTACAGTGTCCAGAAGCATTTAGACAGACTTATGGTCACTCTTGGCTCTGGCTTGCCAGGCTCCTGGCAGTCTCCATTTAATTGGCTCTATCACTTTGTTCCCACGTCAAAAACATGTTTGGCAGTGAGACTGGGGAGAGAAATTTCCTCCACAGATCAGAGCAGTTCATTCTCCCTGCCCTTCATCAAAGATGTGCCTGAGAGATCAATTGGGTGCATGCCCCTCCACCTCATGAACCTTTTAATGCATCCCAGTTCAAAGCAACTTGTGGCTTGTGCTTAACACTCATTTTTATTCCAGAACGAGCAAGGAATAAATTGGAACTACTGGCAGTTTTCTGTATTCTGTGCCTTATCATAACAGCACTGTGCTCCCCTGGGAAGCCTGCCCTGAATTTGTGTACACGGGTTTGAATGTGTCCAGAGGCACTGGCTTTGAAAATGAGTGTTTTGTATCTGTGTAGAGCAAGAGAAAGCATTTGCTTTCCTCTGAAGGTCCAGCAGGGACCAGCAGAAGGAAGGCAGGAGTACAGCAGGTCTATCCCAGCAGAGTGCAGTGGGGCTTTGCCTCACTGTGTGGTTGGTACAGCTCTCATGGGCACACAAGGTAATGTTGTGGCTTTGTTTGTTGCAGATATCAACATGGCTGGGGAACCTAAACCTAACAGACCTAAAGGGCTGAAGAGAGCAGCCTCCACGTTATACAGGTAGGTCACCATGAACCTCCTGGCCCAAGCTCTCTGGGTTGGTATTTCCCTCTGTCTTGTCAGGCTTTCTCCTCCCATGGCCTTTCCTGAGCCTGACTCTTGCAACACCACTCAGGGCTGGGCTTAAGGGATCAATCAGTGGCAGACACAGGGCTGGCCAAGGCCTGTGCTGTTGTGAGGCTCCACCTGGGCATGGCCTGACCCACAGACAGTGTAGGATGTCATCAGATCAGTAATTGGAGGTGACCTCGGAGATAGCTGGTCAGGGGAAGTCCCAAGGGAGCCAGTGCTTCCGAGCAGTGAAGAGGACACCGAGCAGAGGGATGAGTGGGACATAGGGTAGGTCTATGGGAGATGTAAGGTGTTACAGATGTCAGAGTGAGTCTTCAGTGCCATTCTTGCCAACTCTAGAGACTTCATCATGATTCTCATGACCACGGATGGTCTGGAGCTGTGGGAGTGTGGGAAAAGCTTAAGAGGTTTAAGAACCCAAAAACAAATAGCAAGATCCCAAAATGTGTTTTATTTATGCATTTGACTGATTGCATTCACATGAAGACTAGGGCACTAAGTCAGTATTTAGAAAGTGTGATGTTGAGAAGGCAAGAATAAGGTTAGTACCGGTGTTACAGGTGAATGTTGCAATGAAAGAGAATCATGAGAAGCAAAAGAGAATCTTGAATTGCAGCTGAAAGGGACACATCTCCCTTCTGCACCTGGGCCCAGCATCCCCAAGGAGCTTGTGGTAGGCTTTCAGGGTGACTGGGGCGACACTGGGCAGATGGTGGTTGTCCAACTAAGCTTAGGTTGGCTCAGTTGTCTTCTGTCTCCCCCAGCTAAAACCAGGAGGGTAATGTTGGGAAAGGGAGCATCACCTGCATAGACCTGCTGCTCTACATGGACTATCACAAATCCATGAGGCCAGATGGGATCCACCTGAGTGTGCTGAGGGAGCTGGCAGAGGTGATTGCCAAGCTTCTTTCTGCCATCTGTTGGCAGTCCTGGTCAACTGGGGAGGTCCCAGATGACTGGAGAGTTGCTCATGTGGCACTCAGCTGTAAGAAGGGTTGTAAGGAGGATCCGGGAACTACAGGCCCGTCAGCCTGACCATAGAGCCAGGTAAGGTTATAGAATAGAGTGAGATCTTGAGTGAGATCACATGTGTGCAGGACAACTGGGGGATCATCAGTCCCAGGCAGCATGAGTTCACAAAAGGCAGGTCCTGTTTGACCAACCTGATCTCCTTCTGTGACCAGGTATCCTGCCTGGTGGATGAGGGAAGGGCTGTGCATGTAGTCTGCCTAGACTGCAGCAGATCCTTTTGTCACTGTCTCCCACTGTCTTTTGGAGAAGTTGGCAGTCCACGGCTTGGGTGATTACACTCTTTGCTGGGTAAAATACTGTCTGGATTGCTAGGCCCACAGAGTGCTAGTGAACAGAGTTACATCCTGCTGGTGACCAGTGGTTCCCCAGGGGTTGGTATTGGTGCCTGTGTTGTTCAGTATCTTTATTGATGATTTGGATGTGTGAATTGAGTGCACTTTCAGTAAGTTTGCAGATGGCACCAAGGTGGGGAGAAGTGTCAATCAGCCTGGGGGTATAAAGGCCCTACAGAGGGATCTGGACAGGCTGATGGATGGGTTGAGGCCAATTTGATGAAGTTCAATCCGGCCAAGTGCTGAGTCCTGCACTGTGGTCACAACAACCCCGGGCAGAGCTACAGGCATAGGGCAGAGTGACTGGAAAGCTGTGCAGAGGAAAAGGACCTGAGGGTGTTAGCTGACAGCTGGCTTAACATGAGACAGCAGTGTCCCCAGGTGACCAAGAAGGCCAACAGCATCCTGGTTTGTGTCAGAAATAGTGCAGCCAGCAAGAGCAGGAGGTGATGGTCCCCCTGTGTTATGGGGAGCAGCTGAGGGATTGTAAAGTCTGGAGAAGAGGAGGCCCCGGGGAGACCTCATCACTCCAACTCCCAGAATGGAGGTTGTGGCAAAGTGGGGGTCAGCTTCTGCTCCCAGGTAACAGCAATAGGACGAGAGGGAACAGCCTCAGGTTGCACCAGGGGAGCAAACTGCTTTTACATTGCTCCAAAGGTCTTAGTGTAGATTTAAGCCATCTTGGCTCTTAGCCACAATTTGGCCTTCTGGTTTTGCAGGGAGAAAAAGTACATCTGTGCATCATCTCCACTGCTGTATGGAAATGTAGATGACACAAATCCTTCTATGTAGTTGTACACATACAACTTGCATGGTGCCATAATGCAAATCAATTCATTCCATATATTATGTGATAGAGCATTTCTTTGTCAGCATTTACTCTTCATCTCTGCCTTGACCACTAATCCTCTGTTGAAATGATCGGTGTTTCAGCCTTCCAGGCTGCCATGTAGCTGAAGAGAGAGATATTTGCTTCCTCCCACAGATATGGATGTGCTAAAATATGGGCCAGAGACTGCTCTGAGCTTCAGCAGTATTTCATCCCAGATTGGTGACAGATTTAAACTTTGCCATCTGGACTAGCAGTGCTTACGCTGTCTCGTGGAAATCCAGGAACTCAGGTTTGCAGTGAGCTGTGGTTGTAGCATTTCCTAATCATTGTAAATTGTTCTGAATCTTAGGCTTGAAGAATCACAGCACAATAATTTATAGAAATGCTGTGTTAAACACACAAGATTACTTTTTCAGTGGTTGGGTTTTACTTTGCCTAGCCATCTCTGCATGAGAGAGGCGAGTATTAGAGAAGGCAAGACAAAGGATGTCTCATTTTGGACATAAAGGAAGCAAAAATCTTGACAGTCTTATGTGATCCATCAGCCCCAGGGTACGTTTGGTTGTTTAATTGAAATCCCTTGGGAGGTATCCTCCCATCTACCTCCAGAAGGTAGAACATAACCCCAGGTTCACACCATCATCAGTTTTTGGAGGTGGCTTTACAAAAGCCAGACAGCCAGTTGGTATAAAACCTTGCTCCCATCACTGTTCTGCCCTGATCCTTCCATATCTTCATGTCCAGAGAGGATTTCCTGGGGTATTTTGGGCTTTTGGGTTGGTGCTCCTCGCATACTGGGACCTGGCTGGTCAGTGCTGCAGGCTGTGAGGAGCAGATGGCTCTGCCCTGGGACATGCTGCAGGGCCGTGGAGCAGACAGAGCTGTACTGACCATAGACCTCTGCCCTTCCCAGTGATGTTGCTGCTAAAAGGACAGGCAGCCTTGGGACAATCTAAGTCCTTCAGGGGCCACACAGCATGATGGGCACAGACCCCCACTGACATTTCCGCAGCTTGTGGATACAGCTGGACAGTGTCCTTCAGCCCAGCTGGCATCCACATCCCTTACTGTACCCATTGCAGCCCAAAAGCTGCAGTCACACCACCTCCAACCAGCAGAGCAGTGACACCCTGTGCCCCTCGGTGCCAGATTTGCCAGCACAGGGCAGAGAAACAGAGGTCAACAACGATACCCTTGGGGTCCAGCACTGGCAAGGATTTGTGCAGCCTTTCTGCATCCCCCAGTGTCTCAGAAGTGCTGGGCTCCCTTCCAGCATTTCTCTCCTATCTTCCCAGCTAGTTGCAGGAGGAAAGAACCTCACACCAGCTGTGCAAGGCTTTAAAAGCTCTCTGTTTAATCACGGCCAGATTTTCCAAGTAGCTTTCCAGTAGATATTATTTCTACTGCTGCACTAATTAAGGTTGTGCAGTTGTTCATAGAAGGATGTGAGCTGAGTGCAACCTGTTGCCTGTGACAGTCAGCCCAGGTGATTAAAAGCATGGCCACTCAGCTTCATGTTTGCTATTCAGGTACATGCTCAGAAATGGCACCTCGAATGTAATGTAAATTCAGCACCTAAAAACAATTGCCCTTCAATTAGAAACGCGTGGGTTCTGCACCTTTGTGAGTTGCTACTAAACGTTATTTAATTGCTCGAGAATAGCAGTGCAGAAGGAATGCAACAGGAGTCGTGCTGCTTGACATGGCCTTACAGGCTTCTGCTGCCTCTCTCTCTGATTGTCCCTGCTTTCGTTTTAAAGGGCACAGTGTCACCAACTGATTGAAAAACAGCAAAAATTATTCATGTACATAAAGGAAGCCCTGTCAGGTCACTGAGTAATGATTCATCCACCGCAGGAAAGTTTATCCTAAGTGCAGGGAAATTATCGGGTGTGCACATTTCAGATAAATCACTGAAGCTAAGACTTTCCACTGGCATTTTTCTATTCTCATGTCAGAAGAGCTGCCCTTTGCTCCATGCCTGACTTCCAAGGCTGCTGGTAAGAGCATCCAACACTGCCTCCCTCCTCCCACAGCCTCCTGCAGAACCGGCCATGACCTGGATGGTGTGTTACAGCAGGGTTCAGACTTGAGAAATAAACCCTTTTTTGAGTCTTCTGCCTTCCTGGAGAGCTGTGTCGTGGTTTCCAGGTGATGAAAGAAGCTGAGGTCAGAGTGTTTGCCATCCCTCACCGCAATGAATCGGAGTCAGACTCTTCTCACACACATTCAGCCCTCCACTCTGTCGGGGCTTTCATGGGGTCTGGTTGTCTGGACTCCCTTTGTGTTCACTGCATTTGAACAAAAAAACCCACTTCCATCAGTGCCGTTCGTTTGACATCATTTCAGATGTCTGCTTTTGGCTGTGATGAGCCATGGCCTGGAATTGCCTCTTGCTTGGATGCGTTGGGATGTGTTTGCATTCCTGCTGGCTGAAGTTAAACAAGACACATCCCATTGTTTTTTGGGGGAAGTCAGAACCAGCTCTCCAGGATAAATAAGCATCTACTTCCTTTTGGAAATTACTTAAAGAATATTTGGGGTCAGAGTAGGATGATTCCCCTCATCCTGGCTTTCCACCCACAAAAATTAGTAGGTGGCCCTGGACCTCACATCCTGCACATGGGGTATGCTGCGAGCAAACCCTGCTCTGAGCCCATGGGTCTGCTGGTGGGGAGCAGAGGTCTGGAGGAAAAGCCAGCTCAGATCCAGCACCTCACACATGATACAGGTGAGAAGAAAGCAATGAGAGTGTTTCTGAGTCATGCCAAATGCCCCCCAGGCTTCGAGTTGCTCATCAGTCTCAAGTTGCCTTATGATCTCTGATCCCTGATGATCTACCCAACAAGAGATGGTCCTGATTCTTCCCAACCAGAGTCCTTGGGCTGCATGGAAAGGTCCCCACTGTCCTCTCCTGCCCATGGATACAGGGAACATTGGTGTCCTTGCTGGAGTTGGCCAGGAGCATTTCACCTGAGCCTGTTGGGTTTGACGAATGTCACAGGATTGTAGCAATTTCATTTAAGTTGCAGCTAAAGAAAGAAAAAGAAAGGTAGCGTGGGAGTCTGACAGCATAGCAACATCCTCCTTCAATTTTCCTTTCAAATGACATCTTATTTTGATTCTATTCTGTGTTTATTGGATTCAAACAGAATTGGAGTCAAACATGCCTAGTGATCAAAATAGATTGGAGAGCTGAGGGCAGCAGTTGTTCTTGGAGATTTGCTTTATTTTCAGGTTTCATCCCTGGGCCAAATGGAAATAAAGTTACTGGTCTTGAAAAAAATACATCTCCTCTTTCCATACGAACAGGCTGGTTATATTCCAGCAAGAGCTGATGCGGTAGGAATTACCTTTGCCTTTCGGCTGCAAAAAGCATAACAGAGAATAAATACAGACCATGCAGGGTTTTGGATGGGAGGCTGCTGTGAGGCCAGCAGGTGTGGTGTCTTCAAGCCAGGTCAGAAGGGGAGGGTGGCAAACCAAAGTGCAAGGTGGGATGGTCAGTGCCAGCACAGATGCCTTGGGTTAAGGTTGAACCATGCTGTCTAGCAGACACCGTGGCCAGCCATCCATCCTTTGTGTCACTCCTTCCTTACAATGCAGGACACCATATTTACTCCTGAGCTACATACCTGAGTGCTCACCCTACCTTCTTCCTATCATCATCTCCTGTTCCTATTAGTACTTTATGTTTTCACTATACACCTGTTGCTTTCAAGGGCTGCATTGTCTTTCTTCACAGCAGCACAGCTTTCCATGCAACCAGTAGTAATGCAGGCAGCAGCACACAGGATGTATGTAGGGAGGGTCTTCCTGGGAGAAGGGAACTTAAAACATCTTCAGTAGCAAAGATGTTAAATGAATAAATAACGCCTTCTTTGTGACTTCTTCCCTACCAATTGTATACAACATGAATTGTAGCAAGGCAGCAGCAGGGCAGGTAGGGCTGTGTCCTATTGATGTGGGCACAGTCCCAGCATATAAAGTGCAGGAGGGAGGGATGTCAGCAGTGCCCTGGGAGCAGTTAAACCAGTGCAGTACAGACACAGCCCCTCAGCCATGCATGGAGCTCTTCTGCCAGTTGTGCTGGTGCTGGAGGGCTGCCCCTGGGACTTGGTCTCTGTTTGGAACATGGGCATCCTCACAGTGCATGTGTGGACAGTTGCTCCCAGCCCCGCTCTGTAGATGTTAACCCATCTGCACTTCTTGCTTCTCCCTCAGGCAGCCCCAGCTTCACCCAACATCACCCCCTGTGTGCTGCACCGACCCCGTGAAGACCCAGGACCGTGAAGGTGGGGTGGGTGGTGGCTGTAGGAATACTTCGTCAGCAGTAATTAACCTGTGTCACCCTGCTTCTTCCTGCAGCGGCTATGACTTCGACTACGACTATTACAGAGACGACTTCTACGACAGGTGAGCTGGGGAGGCCACAGCCAAAGGAGCTTTTCTGTGAGCTGTGAGGGGCAGTCGTGGGTCCTGGCAGCAGCACCCAGTGGTCTGACCTGCCACATCCTGGGCTGTGATGCTTTAGCTCCTGCTTCCTCTATGTCCCCACAGGCTTTTTGAGTACCGGGGCCGGGTGTCTCCGGTGCCCAGGGTGGTTCCAGTGAAGCGGCCGCGGGTCACCATCCCCCTCGTCCGGCGTGTGAAGGCAACGCTCCCCGTCAAGCTCTTTGCTAGATCAGCTGCCATTGCCAACAGCTCAGCCAAGCTGAAGTGTGAGTGTGTGCGTGCAACCCCAGAACACCTGCAACCAGCAACATAGGGAGGGCTTTTCAGAAGCCCACGAGCTGCAGATGAGGCAGGAGAAGGTGTAAGCACAAGGGCTTACCCTTCGATCCCCACCAGTGCCACAATGGGAGTGATGGCACTTCCAAGTGCCACGTCCTGCCCCATGCAGGATGGTGTATGGCATGGGATATCCCTTTGGCTAGTTGAAATCAGCTGTCCTGTTTCTATCTCCTCCCAGCTCCTCATGCCCTCCCTCATTGATAGGACAGTAGGAGAAGCAGAGAAAACTGGAATGTCCTTGGCTCTGTACAGAGCTGCTCAGCAACAGCTGGATGCAGTATCAACATTGTTTTTCTCCTAAAACCAAAACACAGCATCATTCCAGACACTGTGGAGAAAAACAACTCTGTCCCAACTGAAACTAAGATAGCTCCTCACTACAAGAAAGACATTGAGGTTATGGAGTGTGACCAGAGAGGAGCTGTGAGGGGTCTGTAGCACAAGTCTGGAGGTGTTCAAGAAGAGGTTTGATATGGCACTGAGGGCCATGGTCAGTGTTCCTGGTGGGGATGGACTGGGGTTGGACTAGAAGACCTTAGAGGTTGTTTCCAACCTTAATGATTCTATGATTCTGTGAGAGGCCCCAGCGCAGGAGAGCTCATTGCAGCTCTTAACAAAGGCTGTGCTCCCATTTCAGCCCATGTTGGCTGACACCTCTCTGTCCTTTCCTTCCAAGTGAAGTGCAGCGAGCTTCAAACAATCAAAACTGAGCTGACACAGATCAAATCCAACATTGACGCTCTGCTGGGCCGGCTGGAGCAGATTGCTGAGGAGCAGAAACAGTCCACAGGTCAGTGGAAACACCGATTTGTTCCTCTCAGTGTTCAGAAGAAGCAGAAAACAGCACAGAAGTACCAGATGGTGTTGAAGCATCTCTACAAAATAAGTGGTGAAAAAAACATTCTGTGCTGCCAATTATTAGGGGCTGCCAAAATCACACACCCAATCCCCTCCAACTATGGAATGGGAGATTTTTTCTCTCCTGCAGCACAGTTTGATTTTGCTCCGTTTGCCTTATTGTTTGGGTTACTTCTGCCTCCCACACTCAGAGGGATGCAGAAGGGGGGGGCAGTTCTGCTGCTTTTTAGAAGCTCCTTCAAAACTAGCAAAACTTCCCATTGCAGAAGAAACCCTCAAATCCATTATTTACACAGTCCTGGGGCCCTGTGGATTAATCTGATCAGGCTGCAGCCATCACCTCCTGATCCCGATGCCTTGGCTCTTGCTCTCACAGAGGTACGGAAGAAGGTGGATGGCAGCAAAAGTGAAGTCTCGCAGGAAGACACAGCGTCAGAGGCAGAGGTCAACACGGAGGAGCCGCTGAATGGGGATGAGGGAGAGGAGGAGGGCCTTGCACGGGATGAGTGTGAAGATGAACTGGTAAGAGAGGCTGGCTGTCGTGTCCCTCCAGCCAAGTGGATTCAGCAAGGGACCACAGTTTTACCAGAACTTATTAAACTCTCCAGGACAACAGTTTTCTCCTCCCAGAAGGAAATTGTTGTGTTTAATCCCATGACTGTTCACAGCTTGTTCTTCCTAGCTGTTCTGCGGCTTGCAAAAGCTGTGACCTCATAAATGCTGCAGAAACACTGCTGTGTTCTGAAATCCAAACTACTTTTATCTTTGATTTCAAAACATTTCATTAATGGTTTAATTAAGTTGCTTTGCTCCAAAGGAAGTGGATCTCAGATGAATGGAAACATATGTTAAAGACAGACCATGTTGTGTTGTCTGCACTTTCTTAACAGCATGCATTTGCAATGCCCTTTTGTCCAATGGACACCAAAAGGCTGAAATGTGGTTTTGAAGTCTCAGCAGGCCACTCTGTGATGCTGAGCAACCATAGCAAGGGCAGCAGTTTCCTCTGAGTGTGGGTTTCTTCTGTGCATATCAGCTTTAGTCCTGCCCTGAATAAGGACTGGTGAACCGAGGGAGCAGATTTTTGTGAGCCTTTCCCAGTACACAGCACTGGTGGCACCAGAAGTGAGGATGGAGCTCACCGTCCCTTTCTTCTGCCTCACCCCATCATCACTGGGCTGGTCATGTAGAATTTCATTCTACCTCTGGCCAAAAACCTTAGGACACTGGCTGGCTGTTTTCACTCTTCCACTTTACCCCACTGGATGAGGGATCTGAATGGGGTCTTTTAGTTGTTTCAGTTTCTGGGGCCTCATAGATGTTATCTGTGACCATGTCTAAATCTGAGATGATTAAGGGGAGATATCATAAGAGACTGCTAGAAGGAAGAAAGGCAAAAGCTGGCCTCCTTCTCTATATCAGTTAGGATAGGGAAGGCCAGGTTTATATCAAGGGAAACAGGTGGTAGAAATTAGGAGATAACTCACTGATGGTGGTGATGATAAAGGAGCACGCAGATTGTCAACAGAAAATATGGACTTCTCTGCCATTCACGGGACAGGAACACAGATTGGATAGGTATCTGCTGGAAAGGATTTAAGAATCATAGAATGACAGATTGGCATAGGTTGAAAGAGGCTTTAAGATCATCCAGCTCCAACCCCCTGCTGTGGGCAGGGACATCTCTCACCAGATCAGGCTGCCCATCTATCCAGCCTGGTCCTGATGGAGCATCAATAGCTTCTCTGAGCATCCTGTGCCAGCACCTCACCACCCTCATCATGAACACTTTTTTCCTTGTATCTAATCTAAATCTACTCTTTTCCAGTTGAAAACCATTACCTCTTATCCTGTCACTACATAACTTTGTAAAAAGTCCCTCTCCATCTCCTTCAAGAAGAGATTATCAGGGATGGGTGAACAAGTGCACTGTTTCAGGCCCTATCACTTCTATTTTCTGTTATTTTCAGGTTTAAAAGCAGCACTGAGTTCAGAAATGTTTTACTGCCAACTTCAGACAGGCTCAGATGTGCTCAGCGTGAAGCAGGTTAATGTGTGGAACTTGTCTGCAGGGGTGTTTTCTTAAGCACCGCAAGGCAAATCACAATTGCCATCCTTTACATTTTGCTCCTGACCTTTGAGCACTGAGCAGTTCTGAAGCCTTTCCATTTCCTGGTGAGTGAGTCCTTCATCCCGTGTCTCTGGCTCACAGCCATCAGCTTACAGACTGCCACTGGGCTCAGGGGTCTGGGAGGGCACAAGACAGACCTAACAAGTTAACTAGGAACAAAAACAACCCTTGGAGCACCTTGGCCTTTTCCATCAGCTTTGTCACCAGGTCATTGGGTCCCTTTCTTCACTGAAGAAAGGGCTTAATTTTTCCTTAGCTTTCCTTTTACTGCTGGCATACCTACAGAAGCTCTTCTTGCCCTTTGCATCCCTCACCAGTTCCAACTTCTGCTGGCTTTTGGCTTTCCTAACACTGTTAGCTCAGCTGGAGCGATGGCTCTGTATTCTTCCTGAGTGGCCCAGCCTTGCTTTCACGTCTGGGTCCCATTCTTTCTGTAGGAAGAAGCTTGGTTTGGCCCTTGCTGTACATTCTTGCTGGTCTCATGCCATGTCTGCCCAACCACACAGCAGGACGGGCTGTTCCCACGCTTTGAGGCAGGTGATTTTGAAGGCAGACCAACTCCTCTATGCTCTGTGAGCCGACAGAAAGGTCTCCTGTGAGCTTCTGCCCAACAGACCCCAAATCTGCTCCCTTAAGTCCAATTCTGCTGTTTGTCATAGTCATTTCTCTCAGGAAATTCAACTTCACTGTCTTACTGCCACTGCAGCACAGACTTCTTCCCACCTTCACACTGTTGTCTGGATCTGCCTTGTTCATGGGTCACATCAGGCTGACCCCTTGTCAATCAGCTGCATCAGGAAAGCTTTCTTGATGTTCACCAGCAGTCTGTGGGGTTGCTTGCCCCCAGCCCTGTTGACTTTCCAGAAGGCAGCAGGTTGGTCGGGTCCATGAAGAGTACAAGTGCCTGCAGCCAGCAGGTTTCCTCCAGCCATCCTCAGTAGGTTTTGTATCACACGGGCTGCACCAGGTGCCAACCACCATGTCACATAAGTTGTTCTGTCTCCTGATCCTCAGCCAGGTGCTCTCATCTGACTCATCGCCTGCCTTAAGGCAAATCCCCATGCATTTGAGCCCTTCCTTTGCCCAGAGCACGTGCCACCTGACTGGGTATTCCTGAAGAGCCTGTTTCCAGGGCACTACACCTGCTTTGTAACTGCAGCTCTGCAGACAAAGAAGGAACCTTTGTTCTGCTGCCAGAACTCACAAGCCTCCAGGCTTCCCATCTTGGGAATCGCCATCCACAGCTCTTTTGGGTGCAGTCTCCAGCTGTTCCTTGTTCATGCATTGCAGCCTTCAGAGTTTGACCCCCACAGGGGCCCTGCAAACACCCACTTGAATTCCCTAATTGCACAAGGCTATTTCCTTCCTCCAGTGCCCTCTGCTAACCAGGTTGGGGCTGTGCTGTCTTGCTTTCCATCTAGATCACCTATAATCACCTGCAGACATCTCTTGGCTCCATTTCCATCTGTTCATTTTCTGTCTGGGAAATAAAAAGACTACTGCTGAGCCCCTAATTCGTTTAATGATGCCATATTGCAGAATGGCTCCAGGAGGGCAACTTTCACATGCCTTATTTTCCAATCCACTCTCATATGGGGAGCAGTTCAGCGCACACTGCACTGCCATCGCAGCCTTTGGAGTGGTGAATATCCTGAGTGTTAACCTGGAGGACGAGCTGCGCCGCAGACTGGTGCAGTGTCTCTGTTCACCAGCAGTCCTTGTGTTCCCTATTTGCCATTTCAAATCAGCTTCCCCTGAGCATCTCTGTGCAGTTCCTGGGACTGCAAGGTCTGTGCTTACAGGTGTGGCCATTCCCAGGTCCCAGATAAACTTCTCACAGTACTAAAACAAGGCAAGGCTGTGCACACACACATGGTGAAGCCTCCTTTGTATGAATGCTGTGGCTACTTAATTCTCAGGTTAGTTGGCCATGTGAAAGTCAGGGGTCTGTCCAGTTGCTCACATAGAGATCAGTGCTCACCACTTGCAGCTTACACCCTGGGCTTAAAACCTTCCCCAGGGACAGGCAGCTTTCCCACTGGAGGTCTGGCTCTGGAGCAGCACAGATCAGACACCTGATTTCACTCCACTACAGGAAGGTGGGCTTAATTTCCTCCCAGTCTCTTTGAGGTTCAGCATAAGCCAGACCTCAGCACCAAGCATGGAATCACACAACGTGCTGGGGTGACTGCCCACCGTGGAATCAGCTGATCTCTGCATGTGACACAGCACGGTGGCTCAGGTAAGGCAGGATGGGCACGTGGTGATCTCCTGTTTCTGCTTCCCTTTTTCTTCCAGGAGAACAGCCATTACACAGACGTGGAGGACGCCAGACTACAGTAACCAGGTACAGCTCACAATGCTTTTCAGTCACTGATCAGCCCCTCATTTCCTTTCCTACATGACACACTGCATCTGTGAGGTTGCAGGAAAACAATGTACCCTTTTATCCCCTGTTCCTTGTCTCTCCTTGCAGCCCATTTAGAACAGCAGTGAATGATGGTGTGAGGAAAGCACGAGGCTAAACCCTGTCCTGGCACGTTGAGCAAGACAAGCTAAATTGAAGTGCTGCTGTCACCTCTACCTGGCATTCAAAAGGAGAAACGTGGCCCAACATCTTCCACCCATCTGTAAAGCAAAGACAAAGAAAACTCATCCCAGCAGATCCCCACGACCCCGCGCTATGGATTCAGAGCTCTGCAGTGAGCACAGGCAGCAGCCAAACCCTGCGTGATCCATTATCACCCCAGGCTGGGTATGGACCCAGTGAGTCAGAGATGGTACAGGGGCTGTTGGCAGGAGAGGAAGGACAACTAAGCCCAACTCAATAAAGACTTGTGAGAGCCAGAGCATTTGGTAACTGGGGGAAAAGTACTGTCTCAGTTTGGACAATTTGTGTTCTCACACTCAAGGTCACTTTAAGGAACAGGGTGCGGGGTGAGCTCTCCTGCCAGAGCCGTCACCTCCTGCTGTAGCCACAGGTACGTGGCTGCTTCCAGGCAAACAGGAGCTGGTGGCTGTGCATGTGCTGTGCTCTTTGCAGCTGCTCGAAGAGAGGAGAAGGCCAGGAGATGCTGCCTGCAGGAAAGCAAGGGATCCCAAGCAGGAGAAACAAGGCATGTGTCATCTTCAGCTGTACGGCAGAGAAGGGGTGCAAGCGTGCATCAAGCAGGTGGATACAACCCTTCTGGAGCAGCAGCTGCCTGGAAGGGCTGTGACCCATCTCCAGCCAGAGCAATCAGCCCCTGCCCTGCTGCTCACGTCTGCTCCTCAGCCAACTCCCCTGGGTCTCTGGGGCACCAGGACAGCGCTGTGCAGCCCCTGACCACCACAGTTGTGCTCCATCATCTGATGGCTCTGCGGTGCAGCGACGCTCCTGAGTGTGGTGAGGCCAATGACAGTGACCCCCAGCACAGTGTGGGTGTGCAAGTACCTCCTTCTCCTGCTTTTGACCCATGCCACGGCCTGCGAATAGGAGGCTGCAGCAGCCCTTTCTCATCACAACGCCCATAAGTCTCTCAGCCTTTCTCATCTTGTTCCTTCCTCTTCCGTGTGCTTATGCAGTTTTTCTGGGTTCAGAGGCAGATGGGGCTGAGACTCACGCAGCACTTTATTCAGATCATCGTGTCCTGCTCATCTCCCCTCTGTTTCCCACTCCCCCTGCAGAACACACACACACACACACACACACACACACACAACCAGTGCTTTGAATCCAGAATGCTGTCCACACCTTCTCCTCAGCCCAACAGCCCACATGCACCCCCCGGACTGCACAGGGTGCTCTGTAAGGGGACTCCTGCTTTCTGCTCCAGCGCTCAAAGCCACACCTCTTCTACAGCATATCTCTCTGAAGGGTGGAGGGGAAAACAGGTCGTGGGGGCATCACTTCCCCCTGCCCGGAGGACCATCCTGGAGCAAGCATGGCTCTTGAAGCACAACGTTTTATTTGCATTTCTTAGTCCTGAAGAAGTCACGAGGGAATGAAGGGATAACCGTGCTTTCCCCCACCTTGTTCCGGTTCCTGTACAATTTTATCCATTGTGTTGTACTGAGCCGTTGTAGAGCTGTTTCTTCTTAGGCTTTGAGAGATGAGCTGCGGTTTTTTTGCTATGAACTGGCTGTGATGCTGCTGTCTGGGAGAAAGGTGACCTTGTACATATGATCCTGTATAATAAAAGAAAGAAATCTAAAGAAATCTAATTTGCTTTTGTTGTCTGCTCTGCCCTGCACAGACACACACGTTTTTCTGCTGTATTTCATGTGAGCAAATCTTTTTCTCCCTGAGCTTCAGCTCTGCCAGCAGGATTGGGTTTCCTTTGCTCAGGGTGAGCTCTGAGAGCACTCCATGCCCACCCCAAACCCCATGCACTGCTCCAGCTCGATGCAGCAGCTGGTTTTAGGCCATTAGAGTGTGGCCATGGTCTCTTGGCACACAGCTGCTCTGATTCTGGTAAATTCTTGCAGAGGATGAGGGACTTTGGGAACTCTTATGCAGGCCCCTGCATGGCAGCTATCATTGCTTATGCCCTCACAAAGTGAGTTCTGTATGGGACTGTGCAGAAGATCTACTCACAAAGAGGGAAAGACAGAGCAGTGGGGCTGGGAAAGGGAACAGTCCATTCACCCTTCAGGTCATAAGGCAGCTGAGAAGCACCCTGCAGGTTTGCTGTGGAGTATCGTTATCAAGAGTAGAGCTTCACTTCTTCCTGCACACCACTCCTGTCCCCAACCCTCCCCTCCCCTCCCACTTTTCCATGCACACACACCCACAAATGTGGGGTGGGGGCTGCATGCTTAGGTCACAGCTCAGCTCCTGAACCACCTCTGAAACACTCTGCTGTCACACGGGAAGAGAATGCAGGGAAGAGTAGAACCCTATTTCTGGCTTTGCTGTGGTGGAATCGTGGTCCTTCCGTCGCATCTTGTTAGTTCTTGAATGGCTGTGAAGTTGTCCCACCCTGTGCACACCCAGCCACGTGGGAACAGCTTTCCCATGATGTCCCCATCATGATGTCCCCATGGAGTCAGTCCCTGTCACTTGATGCTGCCCTGCTGGGATGTGCCAAGACAGGGGTTGGGCATTTCCCCAAGGGGAGCATTTAATTCACTCTCTGAGGAGAAGCCACCACTGTAGAGTGACAGCTGGAATAAGTGTACATCCAGTTCCCATCTTCTGAACTGGAAGTTGTTGAAGCTTTTCCCCATCACCCACAAAGGCAAGACTGCGCTACTGAGACCTGTGGACATCACTTGCCTTCTCTCATTTGCTGCTCCATTTGCCATCATGGTGACAGCAACATTGTCTTTGCTGGAGACAAACCCAGAGGTTCCCGTCCCCTACTGTGATGCCTGCACCTCTGAAACTGTGAAACATGTAAGGTTTAAGCTTTGGGCTTAAACGTGCTGGTCTGAATGGGAAAAGACAATGTGCAAGGCTTTTTGGTGCTCCGCTCTTTCAGAACAGTGAATTATCTGTGGGAGAATTCCATACTTTCTCACACTCTTAATAAAGTTGTGGAAACATTAAGAGATGTGGTTACGTACCTCTAATGGTTCCCAGTGGGTACCAGCCATTATCCTCCAGGAAAGCATTGCCCAACCATGGATCAGATGTCAAGAAGCAAAGCAGAACCTTGATTAACAACCTGGAAATATTCAAGGAACTGTAAAAACAAGGGGTGTGCTTAGAAAGTATCTGCTGGTCTTCAGGGTCTGCCTGGAAGAGCCCAGGGGCTAATGTAGGAAAGCAATGGCTCCTCTGAAGTCTCTTCTTGGGTTTGCTCCACATCACAGTGCTCCTTCCCTGCTACTGTCCCTCCAACTGAAGCATCCTTAGAGGCAACCCCAATGTTTTTGGGGGCTGCTGGTTCCTCCTCAGCCAATACAGCCCAACTCACCCCACTCACAGAGGATCCACACTGCTGGCAGTCAGGGAAAGCTCCGATGGCTCTTGGTTGGCGATGGTAGTGGGATGGGGACACTGGCAGCAGCCCTACAGTGCAGAGCGTCCTACTCTGAGCTCAGTGTGAGCAGCTCCTGGGGGCCAAGGGAGGCAGATTCCACCATGAGCACCAGGACTGAGTCCTGGGAGATTTCAGGACCACAAGAGTGAATTCACAGGCTGGGAGCATAAGCAATCAGGAGCTTGTTTGCACATCACCATCTAATGTAATGTTGGAATAACTGCTTTAAGAACTGATGTGAAAGATTAGATCAGGAAGGAGGCGAGCAGCAGGAGTAAGGGAGTGCAGAGCCCATCAACGTGGTTTGGGTGCTCAGAGACCCACAAGGACTGAGCCCCAGTGGGCAGCAACTCAAAGCACACAGGAGATGAGCAATGCCAATACCACAAGAACAACACCAGAAGTGAAACGCTTCAGAGCCCCACCAGCAAAAGCAAGGACAGAAGATGTGTTCAGCTCCTCTAATTCGCTCCAGATCCTCCTGTCAAACCCTCTTGCTGCATGGGATATTCTTCTGAAAAACAGCTGCCTGCTGCAGATGGTGACACTCAGGGCTGCACTACGAACAGCTTTGAGAAATCTGGTCCTAAATGAACCCAAGCAGTGATCCACTGGGAATTTTCTCATCTGCAGAAAACCTTAATAGCTCATTTGAGGAGGGATTCCAGCAGGGCAGAACAATGCGCGCCCACCCATCTGCACCAGGGACACAAGTACTGTGTGCTGCCTTTGCAACTGCTCTTCATAGCACTCACCTGGTGGCCAACCAGGTCTGGGTTACCTCTAGCAGATGTGTTCCCCCAGCATAGAAGACCCTCAGGATGTCACACTGAAACTCAGTGCCCAGCAGGTACAGCACAGAGCTCCAGGTTGAGTGATACACACAGCCACAAGCCTAGTATTAAATGTGGAGGTTGGTGGCCCTGCATGCAGCAGGGGGGTTGGAGCTTCATGATCCTTGAGGTCCCTTCCAACTCGGGTCATTCTGTGATTCTGTGAAAGCATGAAAACTCTCAGATACAGAAGACATGGAGAAGAGCAACACAACTGCATCACTGTGCTCTGAGCTCCTCAGCTCTTACCCAGCCCACTCAAGCAGGGATTCCCTTCAGTGCCAAATGAAATCCAGCTCCCACATCTCCACCAGCACCATACAGTCAAGTTGCATCTCACCAAGGAAAGCACAAAGAAGTGGAACTGTTTGCCTCCCAGTTACCCATGCCTGCACACAGGCCCATAGCAAACAATGCTATCACATTGCTCTGTTAAGAAATCCATTTCTGAGCTGCTTACCTACATCCAGCATCACAACAAAATCCTTTATTTTTTTCCCCTCTGAACATAGGACTGTACTTCAAACACATCAGCCTGGCAAGCAGCAATAGCCACAAAGCACACACAGTGGATTATACCCGTTTTTTGAAGGTACGCTGGGAAAAAGGTAGGGGTTCTTTTGTTTGCTTTCAATAAAGCATCGGCTCCTGGACACAGCAGACTTCTGTGCCAGCAAAGTCTACATTGAGATGTTTTACACTCCATTACTCATCAACACCAACGCTTCTGAGTTTTCATGTAGAGAGACACAGAATACAGTGTCTGTACTCATCAGACCTCACATATGATGGGTCTGATTTATTTCAATATTAACATGAACTTTTTGATCCAACTCCGTATTTAACCCACTAAAACAGCCTAAGCTTCAGGCCCTACAGCATTTTTCAGACAGATGATTCATTTTCAAGGACAGTAAAATTATCTGAGTCAGCACACATGCAAAAAGCAGTGAATCACGTTTGTAGTTATTTTAGGAGGTTGCCAGAAGAAGGCGGCAACCAGCACTTCTCCAGTTTGACTGCCAACAGGAGAATGCCTGTTTGCTAGAGAAAAAGACAATACAACAAGAATGTTACAAGAGGCACTGATCCTGGCTTTATTCACTTAAAGATACATCCAACATTTGTTATAGCTCACTTGGAATTCATAATGCTTTTAAGAAACCAACTATAAAGATCTTGCCTTACAGTGCTGTCAAGTTTTCAGATAGCAAGTAAGTGACTTCCCAGCAAAATTGTGCCGTGCATTAAGAGACGTACAAAGATTAAAACTTAGTAGAAACCCTTCAGTTTCTGATATTTCGTGTTCACAATCACCACAGTTTTCCTTAAGGAGGAAGCAACTCTGCTAAGCTGCAGGGATGCGAGGCAATAGTCCTGAGCTACTTCACCTCAAACTGACTCTGCACCATTTTATAGATGGGTTAAATGAAAACAGCTTCTATTAATTCCCCACCCCCCCCAGTACAGTACTCACAAAGGGCTCACCCACCATTTGCATCTTTGTACTTGGCGACTGTAAGAAACTTTCTGCAGCACTAGAAAAAAACAAGTTAGGGCAGCACTGTGTGCATCCCCCCAACGATACTGGCTGCCAGTGGAGAGAAGTACATGTGTTATAACCTAGAGGTGACGCTGTTTGTTTGGAACTGGCAGCACATTCCGTAAACTCAAGGTTTATCCAAGTGTGCTGCAGCCATCATATAACGATGTCACCTACTTTTTTACTTTTGCTGCACTTAACTTTTTTATTTAAAGTGATGAAGAGTGCAGGACTTAATATAAACATTTCTCTATTAAGAAACTGCAAAATTTAGTACTATGATACTATGAAAGCTTATAATAGCTTATCGATTCTGTGTTAAGACAGCGTCAATACGGTGTCTGAACTAGCTCAAGCTAAAGTCTGCCTAATAAAGCAGTATCAACTGTCCTGATGTCACTGCCTGGGACCAATATGTTGCCATTCTAAAGCGGCTATAAAAGCACAACCAGTTCTTATGTTGGGACATCACCTCTGTTGGGTGACAGATCTCTCTGCTTAATGACAGCCTACCTAAAGATCAACTGATTACATAAAACTGAAATAATCCTAAACTTCAGTCTAAGTCTCGGGCACCGTTCAGTGACATGATCTGCAGAACAGAACACCAACCATTCCCAGGAACTGTTTAAAGCAGAAACTAAAGGAAAAACCCAAATCAAAGACGCTCACTGTTACAGTATCTTTAATTTATCTCGTGTTTTACAGAAGTCCAAATGGATTAAAAAGCACCTCTCTTTTCCCATCACGCTCCTTACAGTTGGTAAAATATATTCAATGAGCAAATGTATGTGAACAGCTTGAGGATCTGCAACTTGCAAGGATTTCACAGACCAATCAATCAAAAGCCAAATTTCTTGTAGTTTTTACAATCTTGTTTTAATACAATGGTAAGTAAATCCACTCCGATTGTAAACCTGTCCAGTCATATCTCCCCAGAACACTTTGCAAAATCCAGTGTTGATTAGCAAACTAGTTAGCTTTGGCACGGAGCTGTGCTCTCTTGCCTGTGACAGCCTGGAAACCAGTTTTGATGCTGGCAACGGAGCAGCGAGAGTGGCAAGTCTCACACTGCAAGAAATATAACCTGGTGTCCTTCTGTAGAATTGTGTCTGGTGACCGACACGTATGACAGGTGACATACTCCTCTGCAGGAAAGGAATTAATTTGTAGTTAAAAGATAACGTATAACCAACCAGCAGGAAACAAACAAACAGACACACTCCACCAGTTCTTCATCTTTAGTTTAACAGTTGTTTTCAAAGGCTGTTTAAATTGATCTACTGAATTAGAAGCAGCTTACAGTGAAAATCACAGAGATTGAGTTAACCAAAAAATTCCTCCCAGCTCCCAAGTTAACAAAGAGAGGGTTTCATCTGGTACACTGTGCACTGGCACCAGTGCTTTAAAAATGATTTCCAGTTAAAGCTTCCCTCTGGCTTCCCATAACTTTATGTGTTGAAAATACATTCCCAGAGGTCAGCAAACCTTGTAAAGGTACAGCACTGCCTAAAACAGCATTTTTTGGCTGTAAATAATCTGCAAGCCTCTCACCTAATCTGTAGGGGGAAAAGGAAGTTATACTTACTGATATATCTTCTCAAGACATTTTCTATCTGTTTTTGCTGGAATCTTCCTTTGATTACAAGCTGGTTGTTACCATCTATTGAGCCACTAGTTTAAGAGAAAAAGGAATATGAAGTAATTGATTGACAAAAGACACCAAATGTCAACAAGAAAAGTAAGTATATGAAGTCAGGAATATGACTCTACTATTCTACTTACTAAGGACCTCTTCTAGCCACAATAAACTGAACACATTTTCAGACTACAGTTTTCAAGCTTTTGTTTCAAGTCATTCAAAACTTAAGTGAGACTTTGTTATATCCACACTGTAATTAGATGGTTTGATTCTGTATGTCTACATCACAGCATTTTAATCTACAAGACAGAAAAGAATAAACAACCAGAAAGTACATTATCACAGCATGAGATCTTTGATATAAAAGGCCTTCAAAAGCACAAGCATTTTTTATGCTAAGACAGCAGAATTGTACATGTGGCATTAGACAGAGTAACTAGCTACAGGCCCTCAAAACTTCTATCAGATGAGCAGATATTCTCTCTTCCTCAGCAATTATATGCCTTATGGTAATAATGAGCTGAAGAGTCATCCTGTCCAACTGAGTGAATCAGCTCTGTGATCAGATCATTTTTTGAGAGAAGTCCTGGTTAACAAATCCAAAGTGTTATCCCAGCTGTTCCCCAGGACTGAGAGCTTGTCTTAGTACCTCTTCCATGAGCTGCTCTCCCTTCAAACACCCAGCACAGCATATGGGTGTAGGAAAGGAGAGCCTGATGTTCAAGCACACATAAACAGATCTAAAATGGCGAATCTTATGTTGGAGCAATGACAGCTACACTGCCATTGCTTCCTGCATACACTTTGTGTACAGCCCATAGCCTTACCTTGTACCCAATTCTGCCAACAAAAATGCCAGGAGGTGTTTTGGCTGACGATGTAATCTAAAAATAAAAGTAAGGATATCTTTAACCTCTATCCCCCAGAGAAATTTGATATCTATACAGAAATGGCAGGCTAAAATGATCTTAAATTAACAAATTTTAAAGGGCAGGGGCAGAGGGTCTGCATCAAACAGCAGAGGCAGTCAATGAACAGAGGACACAGGAAAGCTGAGCAGCCCACACACACACAAACCAAAATTAGAGAGTAATTACTGAAATTAAATTGAAAGCAAGTTTTTTATAGCTCAGATTTTCTACTTTTAACCCCTTGCTACTGTTAGTGCCCTGCAAAAAGCATTGCTAGCAACCCCTGAAATTTTACTGTGGTACATCATCCTGTGTATGTCTAGTATGCAGTATATCATCCTGCATACTGTAGTATATCATACTGAGTATGACTGCCTGGACTGCTTCCTGGACACTTACAAAACAAATCAGATGTGCGCTTCTAGAAGTGCCCACAATGAATAGAAGTAATTAGGACAGAGAAACAGAGGGAATACAATACTAAACTCTGTGGCATTTACCAAGAGAACAGTACTTGCAATTTATCTCAAAATTAGAAGGAATATCCATCCCTGCCCCTGTAGCTAAAGCCTAATGTATAAACACCACTAGAGTCTGTAGTTGGAGACCCAACTACAGACTTGGAACAAGTGAATAAGCCCAACAGAGCAATAGGTTTTGCTTCAGTCCCCAAGATCCATGAAGCAAGCCTATCATACTGGTAACCTAGGTAAGAAATTATATCGCCTTCATAAATACTGTACCGAGAAAAACAGAGGAAATGAACAGCATGTCAAAATAACTTTCACTTTGGTCTGTCAGTCTGTTGTCAAAAAGCACATATTGAACAGCTAACGGCACAGAAAATTCTACTATTCTTGACAAATGTTAAGAGTCACACTTACAATTTGCAGATGTCTGTAAAGTTGACAAAAGACGTTTTCTTGGTCCCTACTCTCACCACCTGTGGAGGCTTCATGACAAATTTCCTCTTTTCTCCAGCTACCATATCTGGGTTTTTTTCCCGCATGATGTTAAATACTCTATTGAGCAACTGCAAAACCAAGCCATCATTGAGGATACACAAGATATTCATGTTGCAGTACACTGTTCCTAAAAACCTGAGATAGCATTAACAATGGGCATTAGACCAAATTCACCCATTAGCACTTCCCTGAAAGCTTATGAACACACTTCAAAAATATTCTGATAAAAGCAAAGACTGAAAGATGCTTTCACAGAGTTTACTTTACAACCTCCAGGTACCCCAGCCTGCCTGTAAAAGTCATTTTAAATATCACTAACACTGCCCCATATGAAAGTTAACTGTGACAAAAGATGTAACTTTTCTGTTCACATGCTTCTGTGTATAAGCCTTTAAGTTGGAAAGAGGGCATATGAATATAAGGCTCTGCTCTGATGTAGCATATTACCATGAAAAATATTACTTTGAAAGCCTTTTAACATTACCTCATCATATGTGTAGTCCCTTTCTGAGCCTGCCCACGCAGGTCCTGACTGAAGGCTAAAAGAAATTCCATCATCTTTTTTGCTATCTTCATCCTCAAAAGCTGTAAAGAAAAATGTATGGGAAGAAAAAATAGTTATTTAACCTTGAGTGCACACCATTTCTCAAAGGCACATCAACAGAAGATTTCCCTGAGATGCGAAATCTCTGTTCATCTCGTTAGAAGGGGTATCAGCACTTCCTGTGAACTTAGGCTCCCTCTATGGAACATTTTTCTGATCATCATGATAGTGGTAAGAGTAACAAAATGGATTCTTAGACTAAAAGATACCCAAACAAGTTATTCATCTACAAAACAGCCCTTCCAGTTTCATCAGCGCCCTAACCACATTATACTTTTACCTTCATCCTTTTCCAATACTTCATCTTCATCTGGAAACTTCACGAACTTTTTCTTCTTCTTCTTATTGCCCAGCATAATGTCAAGGTCATCTTCAGGTTCTACCACCTCTGGCACATCTCCCTCAATTTTTAATTCCTACACACAAAAAACAAAATTAAGACTGTAGTATCCAGTATTAAACATGACTTTTAATGCTGTGCAGTGAAGATTTATCTAGTACAGTGTGCTACCAGTATAAGTATTAGCATTATCTACCACAATCCTGAAACACAACTGAACAGAACAGAAACTAAGGTCTGTTAAGGAGAGCCTTGCACTAAAACACATGAAACAGGCAGATCTTTTAAATGTCAAGCTGACCTCCAATGAGGAACATGCAGCTAACACACACCAGTTTTGTACTGAAATTGTATCTAGTCTATGCTACTCCCTTTGGAATATACTGTTTCCTATCAGGCAATCAATGCCCACAAGAAACTGCTAGTTAACGCTGGCTGGTCAGAAACAAGGTACCACTGTACTTCACTAAAGGCAGCAGCCACATTAGGGTGCAGGGGAACAGAACTCCTGAAGTGCCATAGACACAAATGTAAAGCAAAGCTGTGCTACCTGCAGCCAATCTAATTTATCACGTTTCTTTCCTAGATTTGTTATTACAATCCTTTATTGGATGCAGGTATGTTTCTGCGCTTACAGAGAACACACACAGCAAGCATTTGGACTGTCTGGGTCAGAGCAGAGGGGCTTTTCCTCCTCAGAAGGCAAAATCCAAAGTAACATAACATTTATCTGCCCTTTTGCTCTCTGAGCTTCCCAGTTACACTGACATGCGATACTAAATTACGGCCTGGAATAAAACTTGAGAAGAGTAAAAATATCTTGCACAATTTCTGGAACACAGAACAGCAGCCAATCACTTCTAAAGAAAACACGAGAGTAAAAACAGACTTCATAGCAGATAAATACCCTTTATTTGAACGGTGTCTTTTAGAGGGCTGTCCTGTGCATTGCCTCTGACATCATCTATCTTCTTCTCTTACCTCAAAAGGAAGCTAACCTTGGTGATAATCAACCCTTCCTGCAAGTCACAGGATTACTGGCTTACTGCAAATATCTGTTTGACTTTCTCATTCCCAGATAAGACTTCTTTGTGCACAAACATAATCAGCAGAGCTACCATACATGAAGGATACAGTGAAACTCCCTACTGTCTACACCAAGACAAAATGTCAGATTGGAAATAGCTCCTCTACAGACAATCCCCAGAAAATGAAAGCAAAGTTTCTAGCAATTAGACAAGATGGCCTGGTTGTGAAAACAAACCTTTACACCTTCTTCTGCTTCATCTATATCAAATATTTTCTTTGGCTTCTTCTTCTTTTTCTTTTGATTGAAGAAGTTCAAATCATCCAAGTCATCTGTTGCATCTAACAACAAATGATTGGCAAAGGTTAACAACCACAGCAACACTTCAGATGCTACAGTTTCCAATTTGCATCCAAAGTCTTCAAAACACTACAGCAAGACAAAGAGTGACCTGTCGCCCCCTACAGATATCCTTCATGTTTTAGGAGAGCTCACTCTCATCTATCCCTAGATACTACAGGAGCTGTTTTACAGTTTCTGTACCTTATAACTGCATTTTCTTATTTTCAAGTGTTGAATCTTTCTTTCTGTTATGCAAGAGAAACTAGTTACTAGTTACTTCTGTAACTATATTGGAAACACTGAAAAGCTAAAAGAAAACTGCAGGAGGAAAATACAGCTTCTTAGATTGACAGTTGGAGCCAATCTTAGCAAGGAAAAATAAAAATGGATTTCAGCTAATAGCATTCCTTTACTCAGGTCATCTTGAAATGGCATTGGCCTCAACTCAAAAGGCGAAGTCATATAAACATACATAAGCTTACTTCCAAAAAAGATTATGAGTAACACTCTTGCTGTAGCATTCACAGCTGCCCAAAAATTAGAAATCCTTTTAACCATATCTCTATTATTCACATTACAGCTTAATTGGGAAAATATTGCAACAACTGCATAAAGATATAAAACATTATCACAACTGCTTTAGGGCTTCTCTTTTCATTGTCTCACACAATGGTTCTATTTAAGTCAGGAAAGCAGAATTAACATAAGCTGTATGATTGTGGACACGATTTTAGGAGGAGAAGTAAATTAGGTCCGTCAAATAAGCAAGAGATTATTGTTATTATTCACAAGGTCCTGAACTAGAGCCTCGGCATTGTTCATTATGATACCATGCTCTTGAAATGGGATTTCTAGTCTCAAAATACAGACGGACCCTTCAGAGCTTATCTACACGGATTCATTTTACCTTTCTTCCTGCTGTCTTCTTCATCTGCTTCAACATCTTTGTCTTCTGTTGGCTCTGGCTCAACTTCTTTTGTTTCTGACTGCTGAGTCTCTTCTGTTTGTGTATCTGCTCCTTCCTCATCCAACATAAACGGCTTCTTCTTCCTCTTCTTCTTCTTGCTCATAGTAGGATCGAAAATCATCTATAAAAGTCAAGAGTTCATTAGCAACATAATTATCACCTGGCATTTAGCATTTCTAAAATCTTTAAGCTTCCCTCCACGCTCCTTATGTTAACTGAACTGTCCTTCAGCTTCCATCTCAATCTGGAATTTTTCTGTACCTGCAACAATGTAATACAAGTTAACTGAGTCAAACATTGAGCTTCCGTGAGAATAACTGATCTCCTTCCCAGGCATAACTAAAAAGAGGACTTAAAAGAGGAAAGAAAAGGTTAGAATACCACAGAACAGCTTCGACTTCTGTTGCTTTTCCCCACCATAGGTAAGATTTACTCAAGTTTCCTGTTACCTACGTACCAGTTCAATTGAAAATATATTACAGCTGTGAACCTCTCAGATCAGAAACTTCTCCATTTCATCATGAACTCCAATACTGAAGTAAGGCCATGTGAATCAAGTGTCATGCCATACAGCACTACATACACACAAGATTAAAAACACCCATCACACTGAACATAGTAATTTCCAGATTCATTAAAAGGCAAAACTTACCAACAACTCTCTTGACAAGAATGCTTTGGTCCAAGGAGAGCCCTAGAAGAAGCTGGTGCTACAGCCTGACCTGTGCCAACTCAATGCTATGAAAAAGCAAAGGTCTCACCTCCGAGCTGTTGAGCCAACAAAGCAGTTTGCTTCAGCTAGTTGGACTCTGAAGAAATCACTAACTCAAGAACGATTTGGAACCTACTCATCATCTGGATACCTCAGACAATCAGCACAAGTTCTTCAGTTTTCCAACACAGGATTGATTCCTGCTACTTAAATTAAAATAACTTCTGTTTGACAGTGTAGTTATTGGTCAGTTTGTTACATGTCTGGCCACCTCTCTCACACCACAGTGCATACACAGATGTACAGACATATTTAATACCTCAAGCAGAAGAAGAACTGGAGAAAGGGTCTCTTTATCTAACAGCTGAAAAATGTTTCTTCATTTAGGTAGAATTTAGGATCATAAACACCCCTCTCTCAGAATAACAACCATTTCAAATGAGAAATTCTCCTGCTTCTTGTTCATTACGTCCCCAAAGGTTCTCTTTCCACAAAGCAATCTTTTCCTCATGCTTCTCATTCTCCTACATGTGATGCTCTTGTGATATACAGCCAATTGGCTGTATAAGATATATTTCATAAAGGCTCTGAACTAAGACTGCGATGCAGTACACAACACTCATGTGAATGTCCACAGAAGCCTCAGGCTTTCAGACTGCTGCAGTGTGCCTTTAGTTGTACACAGCATGCTTACACTGGCTTTCTAATAAGTCCCATCAGCTGCCTTCCCTCTCGGGCACGTGTATGAATCATGCTCCCACAGGGCGGAGCACTCAAAGAATGTGCATTAACTGCTCATACTGCTGCCTTCCCCTTGTAACCTCTCAGGCTGCTGACACAGGAAAGCTGCCTGCATGGGCAAGGGTGTACATCCTTGGGAACTAGCAAGCTAACACCATTTTCAACCAGCCAGGCAGGCAGAGCCAACTCCTGCTCCCTTCAGCATGGTCACACCAGGCTAACTGCTCTGAGGAAACTGAATACAAGAGCTGGACATCCTGAGAAGGACATCCGTGCCTGAACTATTTTTGATTGTCAAGAACTTACGTAAGAACTAAGCAGAACTCTTGGGTCACATGTGACTTACAAAAAAAACATGATATGAAGTAACCAATGTGCTAACCAGGCTGCTCCACGTTTGGCTTTCCTGGACTAGATACATCAGGAATTTCTTCATACTTCCTCTCTATTCAGTACATTTGATTAATGAAAGCATGATGATAACATCTAAGCACGAGAAGTACTGGATAAGTTGTAGGCATACTGAAGAGACTGTAGCCACCAGGCTAAATACACCAAAGCTTTTGCTTTTACTACACAGAAATGAGAAACTGCCATCCTGTTTCAGCTCTCAGAGCCTAATGCCCATATGGATTTTTCTCTTCTGTAGGCCACAGTTCTTTCTCACACACACAGTTCCATATTTCCACCCCCTATTTCAAAGGCCCACACAGTCAAAACCCCGGCTTACTGAAATCAACTGAGTAAAAGATGAGGAAAAAAAAAAAAAAATATATATATATATATATAATTAAAGCTTCAAGTCCTATTCCCAAGACAGAAACCCACATCACCCAAAACTGCTGCAACAGTGGCATTTGCTGGGGACTCTACCAGAGGTCACAATTCCATTCCATCAGTCTGAATAAACACAGCCATATCCACCAAACACAGATTAACGCTGCACTGTGCAAGTAAGTACAGGTATTCCTACATTGCACTTATTCTATGACAGAATACTAAGTTATTTACAACTTATCAGCACCTAAACCTTCCAGTTGCTCAAAACAAAGCATCCTCCGGTGTTATTTCTTTGGAGTTTCATAAAGAAAACCTTTCAGTTATCATCTAGTAGGATTTTAGACACATAATAGGATGTTTAATATGATAATTTGAGGTTAACAGACTGCTCATCACTTGCAGGTTCAGAATTCTACTCCTCACAAGCAGCACATGTGCTGCCCCTGCTGTGCCACACTCCTGGGCAGCACCCAGACAAGAGCTGGTTCTATCAGGCAGTTTCTCTGCTGTAATGGTCTGAAAATGTCAAGCTGTGGTGCAGTGAAATTGCCCACACTTGGGAGAACTCTACGACACAAACCAGACAAAGATTATAACGCTTACACTACAGATCTGTCTTTTGAGAGTCACATATCTTCTTCCTTGGAAGCTTTAAGAAACAAAACACAACTATCACCTTAAAAAGATTACGGATAACAGGCAACTTGGCTTTCAGACAGCCAGATACAGAGAAGTTATGGGTGCACTCGCTCTCAAACACACTATCCAGAAGATCTACAGTGACAGCTCAGCCAGCTACTACCACTTTCATTCTGCCAGTCTGCAAGATGAAGCAAACCAGAGGTGCAATTTAACTACACTAGATATTCCTGATCTCACCTTAGCATCAGAACAAATGCACTCAAGATGGAAAGCATCTGATGTAATGGTCCTCATTTCCGGAATCAGAGCACCATCTTCACATTAGCACGCAATTAGACATAGAAGTGTTGGATATTCATTCACAGCAGCTGAAAAACCAGTCTTAGCTGCCATTAAAGTAGCTTGTAATTACACTACTTGCTGTTTATTACGTCAGAGAAGTTGCGAGTCGCCTGTATCCAAGATTAGAGCGACCATACTTTGCTCAGAAATGAGCCACAGACATGTTTTAACCAACACCAAACGACCAAAAGCAGCTGCATCACATGGATTCTGTCAGCGAAGCCTCCCACCAGCCATGTCTTCCATCAGAATCACACAATTGTAGGGGTTGGAAGGGACCTCTAGAGATCATTGAGTCCAACCCTCCTGCCAAAGCAGGCTCCCTACATCACATCACACAGCTCAGCGTCCAGTCGGGTCTTGAATATCTCCAGAGAAGGAGACTCCACCACCTCCCTGGGCAGCCTGTTCCAGTGCTCAGGGTGCTCTCAGCCTCATAGGTGGGAAGCTTTCCTTTTTCCCATGAGAGAGACTGAAACAAGGTTACCAACGGCTCCAGCTACAGCACTGGAAAGACTTTCTCGGAGACAGCTGCACCCGCTTCCCTAAAAGCAAAAACCATTGCATTTGGACGTTATCACTCGCTATGTGTTATCACTCGCTACGATGCACCTCTTGAGCTGTCAGGGATGAAAGACGAGATATTAAAGCTCCCCAAAAGAGGTGAATATCGAAGCGAAATGCTGTCTCCAAAGGAGCACGAGGCGCCCTGCGGACGCGATGCCGGCCCGTCTCGTTCTCCCCAACCCAGCCCCACGTCCCCGCTGTGCGGGATACGAGCACGGCTCGTGGAGCTGCGGGGCCGCATGGTGCCGGCAGGCCCTGAGGACCTCACGGGAGGCCGAGCCCCGGCCCAACCCCGGGCTGGAGGCCGCGCTGTGGCCGCCGCAGGCCTCAGGCCCACTCTCCCACATGGCGGCGGCCCCGGCCGCAAAGCAGCAAAGCAGCGCAGCCCTCGGACCTTCCCTGAGAGACGGCGTTGAGCCTCACCTCGTCGCCCGACATGGCTGCGGCCGGGCACGGAGCGGCGGAGCGGCTGAGGAGCGGGGGCTCACGGACACTGCCGGCCGTTGCCTGCCACCGCCGCGCTCGCCTCTTGCATCAGCGCTCCGCTCCTCCGCTCTGCGCCTGCGCGCGACGCCGCGCTGCCTGCCGGGAGCTGTCGTTCTCGGCGCTGCGCATGCGCCGCCGGATGGCGCGCGAGGCTTTGCGGCCTAGTCGGGCTGTGAGGCGGCCGGTGGTCGGAGGAGCTGGTGGGGATGGGGGGCTGAGATCGGCCCTGCCGACACAGCTCGGCCCTGAGGAGGTTGGTGGGCGGTTGGTGGCACCGAAGTGGAGCAGAAGGACAGCGCTGCTTTGTCTGTAAGGAAGAAAAGCTTTCCTTCCCGCCTCTGGTGAGCATCCGGCCCGGCCTGACTGCTCGCCGCTGGGCCACACCCAGAAGAGCGGCCCTGTGTCGTTGACCCTGTTAATCACAGAATTGCAGGGGGTGGAAGGGACCTCTAGAGATCAGCGAGTCCAACCCCCCTGCCAAAGCAGGTTCCATACACCATGTCACACAGCTTGGCGTCCAGGCGGGTCTTAAATATCTCCAGAGAAGGAGACTCCACCACCTCCCTGTGCAAAATGAGTGTCATTTGCATACAGTGCTGAGATGAGCCTAATAGATGCAGCAAACCCAGCTCTCACAGCTTCGCCTCTCATCATAAGTGCTTCCCCAACCCCTCCCTCTTATCCCATTCCATTTGCCCTCTAATAGGTAATAGAAGGCTCTGGTGTCAATAGAAACCATGAAGGACACAGGTTATCCCTGCAGCCAGTTCAAGTGCCTGACAAATCTCACCCTGTTAGTGGGATGCCTGTTGCAGTGTCCCCCGAAGACACTGAGGGTCACTGTTCTCCATGTGACAACCCACAGTCCTTTAGGAATCATAGAATCATAGAATGACCTGGGTTGGAAGGGACTTTCCTTTCTTGTCCCAGCAGTCTTCCTGTTCAAAAGCTGCTCATCCAGCCCCTCCAGCCCTTTTTCTGAGGTCTTTTTTCTCCCCCCTCATTTTCATTTCCATCTGCTGCACCTCATTTACATACATATTAGACCATTTATTAGGAAGTGTTACTTCTCAGAAAGGGTGGTCAGGCACTGGAATGGGCTGCCCAGGGAGGTGGTGGAGTCACCGACCCTGGGGGTGTTCAAGGAACGACTGGATGTTGTGTTGAGGGACATGGGTTAATGGGAGCAATTGGTAATAAGTGAATGGTTGGACTGGATGATCTTTGAGGTCGTTTCCAACCTTGGTGATTCTATGTTTCTATATTTCTTACTCCCAGCCCTGGATGTAATACTTGTGTTTGTCTCCTTGGCAGTATGAAACAGAGCAGGATAATCACTCCCAATTAATACATCCCAGAATAAAGTTCACTTTTTTCTTTGTCAATAACACTTGATGAGCAATTGTAACCCGAAAGTTTCCTCTGGTTGAGCTGCCTAATGAGTAATATATGACACAGTGTTGAGTACATACAGAATACCTGATATATGAGGAATGTCAGAGGTGAAGCTGGTAGCAACTGCTAGGAGTGCTGTGCTGGAGTTATGACCTGATCTTCAGATAGGAACCAAAGAGGGAGATGCTCTCTTTGAAGCTCCTGGCTGCAGACATCAAAGGCATATCTGGGAGATAACCTTATTCTGATTTTTTTGCTGGAAGACCATTCAGGAAGGAGCGTTTTCCTGTTCCACTCTTCTCTTTGCTTTCCTTGTGAAATAAATAGGCTTGAGAAAATCAAGCCTACGTCAGTTTTAGTTAGTTGTTACCAGCATCAACACTTGTCCAAGAACAGCTGGAACCAGCGGCTTTGATCTAATACTGCAGGGAAAGGGGAAAAAAAAGGTCTGTGTGGGTTTTGATGAGAAAAGCACACTCTGAGTTCAAAAGCTTGTGGAAACACCTGCATAAAACAATTCTTTTTTCCCCCTTTCTTATCTTGTTGATAAGAAGCCATCATGAAACTTTAAGAAGGAGGTGCACGATGCAGCGTGTCAAACTTTAACTTCACTAATGAAAATCAGATACTTAAAGCTCAGGAATAGAGTGCACTGGAAGTGTTACACCATTACAGTCTGGATCTTAGCAGTGCTTGTATGCTTTCTGTTGGAGCAAAAGGAACAGTTTTGTTCTGGGCATGGTGAGTTGAAGACCACTTTCTGTATAGAGTGAAGTTCACTCCTGGACAGTGTTGCTATAAATCGAAGCATAATTTAAGGCTTATGTGAAAATTGAGTTTTAAAGTGGATCTGTGTTTTGGATGTGTCCATGAAAGCTTTCAGGTGAAGTAGCACGGAGGATGAAAGCATCAAGCAGGGGAAACCCACAGAACTTAATCAGAGCCTGAGGCTGAGGACAGAGGTCTGTGTCACATACCAGAGCCACGACAATAGGGACAGGTGATTTGGGTCTGGTTGTGCAGAGAGGAAACAGCCAATATATGTTGAGGGCTTGTTGTACAACACACATCTCTCCCCACTGTTTGGAGGGGGGGAGGGAATTGAAAACAACTTCCAAAGCATGGTTAAATTATTCGCAAGTGAAATGTGCCATAATTGGCTTGAATAAAAATCTACCTTAGACTCCAAAAATGACTCTGCATTGTTGCCAACTGGAGTAAAGAGCAGAATCGCTCTCCATCTATCTAAACAGTGAAGGGAATATTACACTGGACTGCAGCCATATGAGAATCACACACAGTCAGAGGTCTGAAGCTTTTGGCAGAGTTTCAAACAGTGGTTTTAGATTAGACGCGTGGTTTGGGACAGTTTTGAGCAGAGAAACAGGCAGTGGGCAAAAGAGGGTGAAAGTTATTGTCCAAAGTTTAACTCGGTGGTAATGACAGACACAGCAGAACAATAAGGTAAAGGCTGAGGTCTTAAAGGAGCCTTGTTTTCCATCCGCCCTCCCCACCCCGCCGGCTCCCGCTGCCACGCTGTGTCGCCAGGGGGCGCCAGGCTCCTGTGCAGAGCCTGTCTGGGAGCTCCTGAGCGACCCATGAGCCGGAGGGGAATAGAACCATAGAATCACAGCGTGGTTGGGTTGGGAGAGACCTCACAGCCCCCCCCAGTACCACCTCTGCCATGGGCTGGCTGCCCCCACCACATCAGGCTGCCCATGGCTCATCCAGCCTCACCATCTTCCAAACCCTCAGGCACGTGCTATAGTCCCTACTATTGCTTTGCATAAGAAAAGGCACAAATAAATCCACTCCGGAATGAAGGAATACAGAGACAGAGGTTTTGTTGGGTATTGCTGGCAAGATATGAAGAGCGCACACATAGAAACCACTGGGCTTAAAAAAGGCAGCCAGGAAATTGAACAGAGAGCCTTGACAAGCCTGAGGCATGGCTGAGAAAGAGCAAGCTAAGAAAGGCTTGGTCCTCTCATCCAAGAACCTGGGTCATGTTGGATTCCTTTTGTATTCATAGGAGCAGAGGACTCAGCACCTTTCTTCGTACATCAGCAAAATTGCATCAGCACTGCCTGTCTCCATCACCTTTTTTTCTCTCTCTTAACAGAATCCACCTGGAAGGCAGCCACATTTGCAGTGGCACTATTTTGACTGAAGGCTTTCCTGTATTTGGGGGTTAATTTGGAGCAAAAAAAAAAAGCATTTAAAGTGTCATTGCTGACATTCTTGAGTAGCATCTGACTCTGGAAAAGTAGTCAGCTTATAGAATTGATCACACATAGCCCAGTGTGAACACACACTTTAAACTGTATCTGCATAAGCAAGGAGTAAATCCTAACTTAACTGCCAGAGAATGTTCTGTTCCATGTCTACACTGAAAAAGTCGCACATGGATAAAAAATGTCAAGGGTATAAAAGGATGGATATAAGACATCTTTTATAAACAACCTTTTCCAGATTTGGAAGTGCCACCTTCTGTCACAGGTTTTCATCAGGCAAATAAAAGAAGAAAATGAATGTACGGGAGCATATGGTTTTGATTATTTTCTCATAATAACCCCTAAGCTGGAAGTTGACGCATACATATTAGTGATAATTGACAATATGAATCAACGGATTCTTTAAGCGTTGACAGAGCTAAAGAGCATTTTGATTCTGACATTCAGACAACAGCCTAAGAAAAAGAAGAAAGTAGTTAGATCCACTCCTAATCCATTGTATGGGTATAGATGTCCTTGTGAATGCACCTATGTCACCAAAGCAGCACCTTGTTATGCTGTTATGCATCTTGAAATGACTGATTTTTCCTAAGGAAGACAAAATTTGAGTGGGTCTTACAAACCCATTTCAAACAGTTCACCATCTCACGCACACTAAGTATGCTGTCTTGCCATTGTACCTGCAGCTGCAGTAGAAAAGCTGTTGGGATAAATGTGTCAGTAAGAGCTGGTAATGAACGTCAGCATAAGCTGTGCAAACAGATCAATAGGCTGTGATAGAAAAACCAGAAGGTAGAGGGAGAAAAAAAGCAATTTAACATCATTTGAATTAGTGCATTATTGTTCAAGATGGGGTTTTCAAACCTTGGAGTGGTCAGCAATGTTGCATTGTGCGACTCATCCACATCCCTGGCTGGGATTTCTCTGTAGTCACAGTTGGAAACTGGAGCCCTGGAATTTGTCATTTACCTCCTGGGTATGGGATAAATACTGCTACTAAAACCAGTTATGCTATTCTTAATCAGCAAGGATATAAAGCTGTGCTCTCATCCTGACATCAGACATCCTGAGTGTTCAGCTGGAGGCCTTCAGTTAACTTCCATCAGTCTGGTAGTTAGGACCTGTTTTGACTCTAAATTACAAAAAGTATTTGATTTCTTGACCTTATTTGAAATGCTCATATAACAGAAGCAAGCTGGAAGTACTATTCCCTTGCAAGATGAGAAAAACTATTCGATCATAAAGATTATTGTCTCTGGAAGACCCAGAGATGGGCTGGATGCATTCATCTTAAAGCATCCTAAAGGATGACATCAATTCCACAGTGATGATCAGAGCCATTCAGTGAGTTACAGTCAGATTTCTTTCCAGACTTTTGTGCTTTGTCAGTCACAGTCATGGATGATCAAAATAACTTTTCTGACTTCCTACGTGACTGCACTCAGCATCACAACATCTAAAGCAGACAATTAAATAGACCTTCTGCTTCCCACAAGGAACATAGCTGGTACTGGGTACAAATAATGCTGCCTTTTCTAGGCTGTTATTGCCAATAGAAAGCAAGGAAGGATTATATCAGTGCTTTTTTGATGCAGCTACACAACCCACATCAGTTCCTGAACCGAAATCACTGCTTGCATTGCTCTTGGTCCATTATAGGAGCAGAGCCAAATGGTGACACCAGGTTCTGAGGCACAGACCACACCAAGGCTGATGAAAAGCTTTCAGATTTCTCTGCAGAAGCAGCAGCAGCGCATCACTTTCCTGGTTTCATAATCAAATTTGGCCTCTTCTCTTTGCAGTAAGAAGGAAATTATCTTAGAATGAACCCACTGGGACCCTTAAACTATGAGAGAAGTCCATATCCCAGCAGAGTGTGCAAACAAAGCAGCCAACAAGATGTGGCCAGGAGGCAGCAGCTCTGTCCCCTGTGAGGTAAGAGGTGCTCAGGCTGTGGGAAAGCCTATTGTCTACACTTTGTTTCTTCCAGATGACAGAGTTGAACACTGATCACCATTTCTTCAGCCTACATCCCAGCTATGGAGCTGCCTAGAGGCTGCAGGGTGCTCTGAACTGTTCTGTGCACTGCATAAAACACAGAAACCAGCCAAGCAGGCATGATTGTTCTTGGGTCTCTGGGGAGATGGCTTTTACCATCATCCTTCTCTCATTCATTCTGGCTCAGTGAGTACTAAGGATTTCTGTATTGTCTGTGTGCCTGCTGCAGAAATATGGATGATGTGGGAACCTTCATTGGGCTTAGGAAAGGTTCTGACTTTTCATTTTACCCCAGGCTATGAGAACATATTAAGGACACAGTTCCTATTCATTCAGACACTCGAATATCATTGATAGTTCAGGCCCATGCTCCTGTGTTTTCTCCTTGATACTTTGTCTGTAGAAATTTGTCTGCTTTAGAAAGGAGCCTGTCCCTAAACATGTGTGTAGGTTGTGCTTGTCCTAGTAGGACATGCTGGTGCTGTACAGGTGTTATAACAAATGCACCAAGGAGGTCAGACTTCTATGAGGAGCTCCAACAAATGGGCCGTGGTTAAGAAAGAAAAGGGGGGGGGGGAGGGGGGAGGAAGGATCTGAGAGGAGGGAATTGTGATGAAAAATAGCTTTGTCTAACAGCCAGATGCCAGCTATGCATTGCAACAAGATAAATGCATCTCAAGCAAGGATCAAACATGTCTTTCTTGACAAACAATATTCTTGGATTATTAACTGCAAAAAATTGCCTTAAAAGCATCAGTTTCTGGCCAATGTGCCTTTGAGATGCTAAAGAAAATTAGAAAATGTGTTGGTCCCTGAATGCTGCCTCTGTTTCTTAGAAGAGACTTGAAAAAAAGTATACAAGGATCATTTACACCCTGAGCATGCAGGGCATAGCTACAGTTACAATTTGGCATAAGAGAAACAACACTTGATTAGATCCAGACTTGGTCAAGTTGCTAAGCCTGGTGCTTTAACAATGTGCTAATCTTTGGGAAACTGACAGCAATTGGATTGCCTATTATCACCAGAGATTCGCATCTGCAAGAACTAAGAAAAACTGGGGGTTTTTTACAGGAGCCTATGCTTTTTTTGTGTATGTGAAAGTGAAAGCTTCCTAAAACACTCTCTGTAAGGACAGTCGGAGCTGTGTTTGCTCTGCTAAGTACACGTCTGATAGAACCAAACTTCAGTATCAAAAACATTTCTGAATGTGTAGTTAAACTTTCTCTAGTGGAGTATTTGGGCTACTTAAGCACATTTGCATTTGTCTTGACCTGGGAGGTAATGATCTCCAACCTGGTGCTCTATGAGGTGCTCCTACAGCTGTAATCATGTTGTGGTAGCACAATTTGTAGATGCAATTCTGCTTCTTCATGCTGGAACACAGAAGGGATAATATCCCTGTATTACACTTCTCATCTTCAATTGACCTCAGACCAGCAGGTCCTGTGCAGTCACCTTGACAACAGTCAGTTTTCCATTAGGGAAAGGCCCAAGCTGCTTCCCAGCTCTGTATGTTTGCAGGAAACCTGAACCCATATCCAGTAAGTGTAATTACTCCCTTCCCCCAGTCTCTGCCATGATATGTATGTAAGTCCAGAGCCCTGCTGACCTCCAGAAGCTAAACCCATTTCTGAATAGATGTGGCAAGTCAGCATGGCTCTGGGCTGTCCTCCTCTGCAGTGTCTGCAGATGATTTACTAGTGCTTTGTATGGATGCTAGGAAAATATTCCACAATACAGCGAATAGCCAAACAGAAGACTGGTCATCATTCACAAATGAGACTACTCAATACAAATACATGTATAATAATAATAATAAAAAAACAATTAGCAACATTCTTCTGGGCACTAGACCAGAGGAGGAGACAGCATTGCTAGTAGCCACGGGCTTCTCTGTAAAAGCCAAGGCTTTAGGCAGCCTGATGTTTCTGATCATCTAATATTTCTATCTTTGAGCTACAAATGCAGACCTAAATACAGAGTGGTTCCCAGCTCTTAGTGTGTTCAGCACAGTGCTGCACATCCAGAAAAGAAATAGGTTGTGTGGGAAGGGCAACCAGGCCCCAATCCTGAGCAATACCCATCTGAGGACATCTGATTTCTATACATTATGACCTAGGCCTTGAAAATGATAAAGCATTTTAGCTACCAAAATCTGCACTGAGTGGCAATGAGGCTTCCACTTTTTGAAATGCTCTGAAGTGAATTGGAGCAGGAGGCCAGTTTGAACCAACTCATTTATGTCATCTTCACCTCTCCTATGGAGAATGGCTGAGGGAGCAGGGCTTGTTCAGCCTAGGCTACAGGGGGACATCAGTGCAGCCTTCCAATAGCTAAAGGAAAGATAGAGACTGACTTTCTACATGGTCTGATTGCAAAAGGACAAGAAGGAAAGCTTTAAACTAAAAGAAGGGAGATTTAGGTTAAATGCAAGGAGGGAATTCTTTACCCAAAGGCAGTGAGGCCCTGGCATTTCTGTCCAGAGCTGTGGGTGCCCCATCTCTGCAGGTGCCCAAGGTCATAGGTGGGCAACATGATTTCATGGTGGGCAACATGATTTCATGGTGGACAACCAGCCCATGCTCAGGGTCTGGAGCTCAGTGATCCTAAAGTTCCCTTCCAACCCAAGATGTTCTATGGTTCCATGATATCCCTTTCCCCCATAGAACTTGCATAGAGTGCACTAAACCGTCTTGGACTGTTTCCCCTCAGCCTCATTGCATTTCAGAACATACATTACCTGTTTTGTCACCGCTGACACTATTTTTTCCAGCCATTGTCCTGCCCTGATTGCACACTGTTCCCAAACACAGGTTGGAGAGCCCAGGGATCTCAGTGTTCCACGCTTCCCTGCTGCTCACAGACACACACACACTATTGAGTCTCCGCCACAGAGGGGTTGTGCCTCCCTTCAGGATCCTTTCCTCCATGGTTTTATAAGCTTGGTAGCAGTTGTCAGCACAGTTCAGGTGGATGAGGTTAACAGATTTTGCTGTAGCTCTGTAACTGAGCTGGGAATCCATGACTTGCTGAAAGATCTCACCAAAAAATTAACTCAAGGCTATTGGCTCTTGCAGGCAGCAGTCTTTAGCCCCAAAGTTATATAATAATGATGTCAGGAGGGCAGAAAATTCACTGTCTATTGTTATAACTCCCTTTTTCTAGAAGAAATTGACACTCTTCTGTTTCATGACCAAATTTATGACTTCTATTATTACCGCAGCAGTGAATAAACCAAACCACAGCAAAAAACTGCATCCATGTGTAGCAACATACAGGGTTGCTACACATAAGATTGATTCCTTCTTGATCATAGCTTTTTCACAGCATGATCTCCGCAAACATGTAGGAGGATAATTCCTGCCCTGAGAGATGGAGGAATAAAGCTGCAGTGTCATCCTGACATTTTTCTCTTTGGAAATGCTTTCTGTGCTTTCAGCCACGTGTGTCTTTCAGGTTTTCTCCACAGACGTGCATCCCTGAGTGCTGTTTGTAAGCTGAACTGATGGGTGCATTGCAGAGGGATTCGCCACAGCTCAAGGGAATGTTTCGCAGAAACTGAGACCGTCGCTATGCTAATACAGCCTTTGGCCATTCCCAGGGCTCTGCATGCAGCTACTCCAGACCCTATTCAGCCCAAGTGCTGTCTACTGCTCCTCCTGGCCTTAACAGGAACAGAGTTCAGATAATTGTGTTTTTTGCACCGTGCTGTGAAGTCAAGAAGAAGTGAATCAGGTCACATTCTGTGAACAGGCAACAACGATTTTTCCTGGAAAGTCTGGAAGATGTGTTCTGACATCACAAAATTGAAGGTTTCTTAATGAAGGCCACCTTGTTACAAGAAACCTGAACCTGAAATGAGAGTAGAGATCATGTCCTGAGTCACATAGCTCCACAGAGAACTTCAGTTTGCAGGCAGGAAACAAATGCTCTCTAACAGGTAAACTGATAGCACTTTTTCTTAAAAACAAAGGTCCTTCCTACACACTTGCCACCAATTTTAGTTCTGCAATGCAAAAGATTGCAATTCCTTTATGTAACCCTACAGGACATCAAAGAGAACTCCCAGGAACTGGTAGTCATCATCAGGTAATGATGATATCAGATGAGACATCCTGTAGGGATCCTGCAGGGGTTTTTGGACTTGATCTCCAGAGCTCCCTTCCAGCCCCTACAGTTCTGTGATTCTATGAAAGACAGAAGCCTATTTCCAAAGCAACGTTTTTGCCTGGAATAGGATTACATCAGTGTGATGCTCACTTTTGTATGTTTTCCTATGACTGAGTTAATTCGAACAGGGCACTTGCAATAACAAGTTCTGCTGATGATCTGTAATCAGAGTCACCAGCAAACCATGAAGATCAATAGTTACCTGCATCACGAATGGAGCATCACCCTTTTCTGCCTCAACATGTCCTCTTTTTTGTCTGTTTTATCATTATTAGATGTTGTAATGTATGGAAGTTTGGAGTGCTTTTGTGGATAACATTGTAACAAGAAATGCATTTACACTGGGAAGCCAGACACCAGTAATTTTGGGTAGGGTGTCAAGCTGACACATCTGCTAAGCTACTGTTCAGTAGACCACATGTACTAAATTGCTGTAACTCTCTGCTCTAAGTGTTTAATTTAACCAATGATAAACGCACAGTGATGTACTTTAGCAAGACTCTCTGTGATGAGGGATGAAGAGAAGCAGCACTTGCCATGGGTAAAGAGCATGCACATGTCAGTCACTGAGATGGGGTGATGAACACTTTGGGATATTTTGCTTGCCAGACTTAGCTACTTAAACCAACTCTGCAGGGAAACCAAGTCCTGAGACCAAACAAACACACACACAAAGGATGCTTACTGCTGTTAAAGCAACATCTACAACTTTCCAAACATTTTCCATCTCCAAGTTTTCTTTAAGGCTTCCCCTCAGTTGTTAGTAGGTTACATAGTTATGACATTTAGCCAACACTTTCAGTAGGTTCAGCATTTGATTCAGGGCTCTTTGAAATACCCCGAATTGTATTATTTTAAATAAGCACCTTATCAATTCATCTTATTCTGTTATTCTTGAAGGAAGTACAGTTTGAGAAATCCTATTCTTTTTGACAGTTTTCTCTCTGTATTTCGTTACTTGGGAACTGATCTCCCTCTAGCTGGCAGATTTACAGACCCTCCCCTGCTGTCTGCCTTTCAGGAAAGCAGCTGGCAACCAGCTCCAGTTCTGCTGCTGTCACCCCTCTGCCATTCAGGCACCTGTCTTCACAAGAGACATTTTCTGCCTGCGTGGAAATCCACAGTGGCCTTCCTAGTGACTGAGGGTGCTGCTGCCTTCCATTATGACTCCTTTATCTCTGGGGCAAACATCAAGTAACATTTTTTTTCTGGTTTACAGTTCTCTCTGACTTGGGGTTTGCCTTTCTTCAGGTTATTTGGAGTCAAAGAACCGGTTGCTCACCACAAGTTTGTGCACAGAGATGGAGAACATCAGAACCCAGCTCCTGACAGGCACGAACCAGTTTGGTTTATCTTCTCAGCTCAGGCACGATCCCTTTCACTGTTTTTTAGTGCTGGTTTATCTTGCCCTTATCAACAAGCAGCATTTTTCCAATTTAAGAATTCAACTCACAGCTGACCTGCACCTACACAGACAAACAAAAAAAGAATAGAAGAAGAGCAAGAAGGATGTGGTTTAAACTTGCCAAAGATTCAGAATTACCTTCTTCAGGTTTTCTATGAGATGAAACTCATATGGTTTCCCTGCAATGCTGTGGTAGCAACTCAAGATTTCCAGAAGCTCTGCTATGTTTTTACACTGTACTTCACTAGATTCTTCCAAAGAAGTTGCACGCTGTTAAGAATTGAAATGATCTCTTATTCCCCTGAACAGTTAGAGTAAAGCAGACCACTGCAGAGTTGCATCTTCCATAGAACTTGTACAGGAATAATATTTAAGCTTTAGGATGTTTTGCCCAGCTTCTTTGTCATTTAGTTGGAACCTGTACATCTTGCCACATGTGCCTGTTTACGCTTTCTTCTCATTTTATGTTTCCATCATTGACACCGATTTTCTCTGCTATGGTTTTTTTCAAGAAGCACTTAAGACAGCAAAACAAACAACAGCAATACTCTTCCTAGGGCAGAACAATAGCTTTCAACACCCACTAAACAGAGACACTGTCAGGATGCCGGCTTTAACCTTCCCTCAAAGCAAACAGAAACCAAAGCTCAAACTGAGAGTCCTAATTGCTCAATCTCCCTTGCCAGGAGGCCCCTGGTCTGCAGGCCAGGAATGATGGCGAAACAAAAAGTAGCTGGTTGAGTTTTCAAGACATGCTGTGATTTACTCACTTGAATTTGAACAAGGAACAGAGATGCTGTCACATAGATTACTCACAATCGTTTACCGCCAGCCCTTCACAGAGGACATCACAGTGCTCTCATGTCTGGCTACTCCGCAACAGACCCAGGAGCACTCCATGACAATCTGCAGTCTGTGCAAATTATATCTCAAAAGGAGAGCGCTAAAAGAGACCAAGAAACAGAACAAAACTTCTTTGCCTTTGGCTTTGCTTTTTACTAACTATTTCTCAGGCTGATGAGAAGACCTCTCCCAGGCATAATGTGCCCCCTGCAAGAAAAGAACATCTTATTGTTATAGATTCTCTCAAACCAGGTCTTAGCTCAGTGCTTATTAGATTATTTCAAGATTAGTTACATTCATGCATTCACAACACTCACATGTAAGTACCGTTACAGTGAAAGAGATTTACTATCGGTTACATGAGCAAGGCTCATGTCTTTGACCCTACTAATGTGTTCTTCCTCGGCTGTATAGCTTGTCATGAGCATAACAGTGCTTCTTCAGAGCTGTACTCTGTTGATGATTAGAGGTTTTAAGAGTTAGGTCATCTTTACCATGCAGAGGCACAATGGCATGATGGTCACAAGTGTTTGTCAGCAAGTAAAGCACGGGACATCTTTCAGGAAGACCAAGGCACCTGGAATTCTGTCATTTGCCTGGTGTGACAGCATTGTCCAGCTCCCATTGCTGTGTGCAGTAGACCACTAAGATACAACATGCTGAAGCAAAATTCTAATCTAACTCTGCCTCTACTTTTCATCATGACATCGATTTCAGTTTAGGAACAAACCTATTAACATATACTAAACCAGTAGCTCAAAATGTGCATAAACTGGACAAAGCTCAAAATCATACTCCACCAATTGGTGTGGGTAAGCTGATGGAGACACTCTTCATTTCTTGATGTAACATTTGTGCATGGCCATTCGGAACGTGACTCATCTTTCACACTTCTGTCACTACTGCTGAAACGCATGACCCACCACCTCCCTGTGCCAACATCCACTGTTTGATCTCCAGAAACACTCACCAAGTGTTGATGAATGTCACTGGGTGCCATTTTTTTCACATGAAGGAATTCAATCACATGCATTTGTTTCGTACGCGCTTCCATGCGGGAAGCCATTTTGTCAGACTGACCCTCTGCTTCCATTTCTCACATGGCAATAAGGTATAATGGAATACTGGTGGATAGGTTAATCTCTACTGCCATCCCACCAACACCCACCTCTGACATCATGTGCCAATATCATAAAACAGAAGACATTACTTTCGGAACAGCCTCCATACTAAAAGTCTCTGTCCTTTCAGATGAGGACACAGGTCTGCACAGCTTGGAGTACAATGGGCACTGCATGCCAAACTTATCATGTGAACACTGCAATACAAAACCAGAATTGCTTTTTTGCAGTGTTGTTAGCCCCTACTGTCCACCTCCAGGGGACTCTGAGGTGCCCAACTCCAAGATCAGCAGACAAAACATGCAGCAAAACATGCAAGAAATGCATTGGGAGTGAACAACAGGCCTTGGAAGTGAATCTGACCCAATTTAAGAGATGAGTAACACATCTGTAATCAACAAAGTGTTCTTCCAGTTGCACGTTTCAGCTTGAGCCTGCTCTATTCCTTCCCATTGTATTCAATTTCTGTAGGATTTCCTATTGAACTCATGCCAGTTTTGCACACATTGCTCCACTGAGGCTGTGTCCCTCGAGAAAAAATATTGAATTGTTCCAGATGCTTTAACTCATAAACCTCAACAACTTTAATCCCCCAGCAAACCTTCCACTTCCCCAGGTCAACGTGGTCAAGGCTGCATTCTCAATGTATCTACATTTCCTTCCTGAAATTGGCCAAGTTGACCTTCCACAATATTTCATCTTAAGTAGAACATTACAAGAAAAGATTATATTATATTACAACAGGATCAAACACCTCCTAGTATTCAGTGGTAGACCCAGCACTGTTTTAAAGGAGAAAAAGAAGGGTGACACCCTTTACCTGTGAGGTGAGAGAGGTAGAAGACAACACATCTACTCTAGACAAATAATGTGATTTTCTTTAACAAATAACAGCTCTTTCAACCTTCAAAAGGAAGACTTCCAAAGAAAGACTGAAAAAACCCTCTTGGGAACTCTATAGTGAGAGAAAGTCAGAAACAGGACTGTGAGCATTCCAGAGAAAACAGAAGTTGGGAAGGCAGATAGTCCTTCTGTCTTAAAATTATCTGATGTCACATATCACATCTGCAAGCACTCTAGCAAAGTTTTGGGGTTTTTTTCTCACTAAGAGCCCTATGCTGTTTTTCAGTTGCTTGTCTATGGGTCCTGAAAGCTAACTGCTAAGAAACAGCTCTGTCTGCCACTTTCATCACATTGGGATTTTTACACCGAGGAACTCCAAAATGTTCTGACTGTCTACCAAGGAGGAAAGAAATAAATCAACAGTGGTGTGTACTTTTCCTTTCAATATTTATATCTGCAAATAAAATAGTCAAACTGATCATGAATATTACAACAGAGGGTGTCTGCACATTTCACATTTGCACATGCCAATAGGAGCTACAAAGCTTGGGTGTCTTCTCTGAAAAACCAAAGAAAACTCTATCAGGTTTCTGGACAGTTTATAATTTATGATTTAAAGAACATTCAATTCATCCTTTAGAATTTGAAGAAACTTTTCATTTGTTTGTAATGAAAGATTTCAAAAGCAAATGGTTCTTCAGACATTGGCATCTTTTCTTCTAATTGATAGGCCTTTTAAAAGGTGTAAATAAGTCTGCATGAGGTTTCAATGACAACGTAAGAATTCTTATTTATTGATAGAATGGTCCTAAATAGGAACCATGATGTTTGACCTGAGCCAAAACGAAATGACTTCAAATTTAATTCCTTGCTTAACTAGATTCTGTTCTCCATAATTTGAATCAAGTTATTTCCTTCAATGGAATCTAAAACAAAGGTCTGCTTAGTAAGATTGCTAGGAAATAGAGCAATTTGCTTTGTATAAATATATATATGTATGACTAAAAATACTTTCTCTTTGTTCAAAGCAATGTAAATATTTAACTCAGCAAATGACACACGCACACACAAGAAAATAAAAACAACAAACTTTCCACAAACACTTAGCACTGAAATGTCTTTCACATGTTAATTACATAAACTGCCGGAGTGCATTTCTACTGGTAACAAGTTCCAATAGGAAAGCATATAAAAGAGCAGGTGGAAACATAAAGAAAATATATATGAAGTCTCGTGACTGTTATTGTGAAAATTGATGTAGATAAATCTAATAAATGGCAAGGGAAGATAGAGAAATGTGAAAGGCAACAGGTTCAAAATGGATGGAAAAAGAACTTTATTATTCAATAAAATAAATATGAAATCTGTAGTCATGAAATGAAATCGTAGTTTAGAGCTTAGGAGGATCCAGAGAAAGCCTAGGGATGTACATAAGTAACCAGAATATCTGTATTTCTCAGAAAGGACTGCCCCATGAACAAAGCCCTCCCAGCGCTCCAACTTGCTGGTGGGTGCCTGAGCTGGGCAGGTCAGTAGCCCAGTGCCCGCCTGAATGTAGCCACAAATTATGACTTGCCAACTTCTATGTGTTTCTCAGTTCCTTCGGATAAAGAAAATGAATCACCTCACTACCTGTGCTATTTCCTGGGTGATTCTTGTCTCTGTCACAGAGGTACTATCATACACTCTGGGAGATGCTGTGTTTGTGCACTCCATTGGGCGCTCCACTGTCCCTTTTGGGCAGGTCTTTCAAGGGAAACGAGGTGACATTTAACAGCAAGTCCCATCAATTACTTCTAGGGGCTCCAAAGAAAATGATGTTTTTTTCTGTCCCTGGTATGGCAGGCAATGAACTGAGAACAGAATCACATATTAAATATCAATATGAACTACATGAAAGAGACAGGACACCAGGTCCACAGCACTGCAGCCATGCAGAGCCGTGCTGGTGCCAGAGCTGTGCACCACCCAAGATGTATCCTAAACACTACATGGAAGTTCTTTGCTGTTAACTGCTCACACTTACTTAAAACTCAGTATGTTTGTCCACAGTGCAACTTTAAATCTGGTACTTCAAAATAATGAAAAATAAGCATTTTTGATGGATTGAGGAAGGAACTAAAGCAGCATATTGTGTATCTGACATGGTAACTACAAAGGGTGCAGTAACCTTGCCTTTATGTTTATAAAATATTTTATAATATCCCTCCTATTTCATTTTTAGTGCAATTGGCAGAGTTAAATAAGGCTGATCCAAGAATGCGTGCACTTTTATTCACCCAGTATATGAGGGATGAACATAAGAGGGGAGCAGAACATCACCATTAAGCAGCCAGCAATGACTCTGGTGAACAGTTCATTTTCATTTGCTGAGGTACAGCACATTGAGATGCATCTTTAGCTGTAGTGCTAAGTGTGTCTATGGCAGAAGTTCCAACAATCATATCAGGAAATATAGGTAATCCCAGACAGTGATCTTGTACAAAGCATTCACACTTCTGTCTTGTGAAAAGAAAACGATATTTGGGGAAGGTGAAGAGTCTGTGACTCTGAGCTGATATATTTGTTACACTCGAACATTTATTTTGCTGTATTATATCAGCACACGTTTTTGAAAGCTGAATCTGTCCCTAAAAGAAAAATAGGGAGAAAACTGGAGAGGGGGAAGCAGAAACAAAGAAAGAAATGGAGGATGGGGGAAATAAAAAAAAAAAAAAAAGGAGAGAACTAAAAAGAACAAGGGAGGACCAGACACATTTTTCTGTAACAAATATAAAGCCTGGCATATTAGGGAATATAATGAATTCTTGGCAAGGAAGGAGGGGAGAGGGAAAATTTCTAGAACCACAGAAACAAAAGCAGGGAAAAGAAGTCCAGCTGCAAAGGTTTATCTTCTCCCTTAATCTCCTGCGGGTTTCCCATCTCCACACCTAATTTTTAAAGCCTGCCATCTGGTCTCTTCTCTGCCTTGGCCGCTTCATGTGTGTGAGATGTGAAAATAATATTTCTGTTTCCAATTTGCGTTACTTCCCGCCTGATTTGTGGTCCCATTAGAAATCTGAAGAAACCAACGTCTAAAGCTGGACCAGTGCTCTCTTGGCTCATTAGCATTTTATAGAAGCGCCTTGGCACTGTAGTTTAACAGCACTGGTCCTGCTTTCCATGTGCTCCATCCTGGAGAGGCTCAGGAATGAGCCAGGGTACATTCAGAACTTCTAAAGGAAAGTTCTCTTCCCCATATGTCTGTAGTAGAAACAAACTTCCTCGCCCTTCTTTAGCGTGGATGTGGAGCAGGAGCAGGCTTCATGCAAGAGCCATACTCATGGTGCAGTGTAGTGCCAAGATGCAGCCAGGGCACCATGGGTGGGCAGCAGGACAGGAGCCATGCATGCTGCTCAAGGGCTTTCTGGACTTATAGCTATGTAAGGGCTGTGTGGTTCTGTTGGTTACGGTTCTACCTGGCATGGTTTGTACAGACCCTATCAGTTTTCCCTGGGATAGTAATAAGATATGAGCTGGGTCAAGTTTTTGCCAGCTTTTCTTGCGGCTTTATCTAAGAATCTCGTGTTTCAGGTATGCAATAGGAATATTAAAAGAAAAATCATTTTAAATATAGCACATGTGCCTGTAGTTTCATGCACTCAAGACTGAGAAGGGGGAGGAATTAAGAACATTGTGTGCCTACCTTTATAGTTTAGCCTGCAAGAATTCGTTAAGCTAAACTGATTTTAAGGTATTTTTAAGAGTTATGAAAAATCTAATGTAGTTGAATATCCCTGTTTTAGGTTATGACTTCAGTCTTTTCCTAGGTGACTTCTGAGATTGGCAGGAATGCTCGCTCTTTTGAGGACTTTTTGTATTCCTAAATGTGAAGGATTTCATTTCATATTCACTGCTTGTTTTCATCAGCATAATTCTGCATGGTCTTGCAGGTAACAAATTAAACAAACATCCACAAACAAACATAAACTTAGGGTGTGGTGCAACAACTTAAACACAGATACTCTCCGTTCCTCTTATTCATACTAAAAGGGTTGTGACAATAGCCTTGAATATTACCCTTCTGGGAGGGGATTGAATTATCTAACAAAGTAAAGTATATCCGCAATAATTTCTTTCCGTTTTTTTGCTACTGTTCTGGCAAAGAAACTTGGATGGAGAGTTGCAAGATAACACCCCAGTAACTCACTTTGTTTGCAACCTTCTTGCTGAGACAACAGCTCTGCACCCAAATCCACCATCTTCACATGTGCACTATTCACAGTGGCACAACTGGTGCTGCCTCAGTTGAGTGGCAGCGTTGTTTTCATTGCTGAAACACCGCTGGGGATGTTTCTGAAAAGGAGAAAAAAATTAAGGAGATAAGGATGGAAAGATCTAAGACTCATGCAGATCAGATCCACCTGGTTCAGGCAGTCCTCATGCACTGCTGCTGGTCTTAAGGTGCATGTATATCTCTGGAGGAGCCACTCTGAAGAAAGTCTTCCCATCCCAGGCATTGTATTTTAGCCTGTACCAGTTGGATTTCTTCCCAGCTCACTTTGTATCCTGTTCCATAACTACAACTAACATTTGATTTGTTATCATTTTAATATCTATTTGAGCTCAAAACACTAGATCATCTCTACATGAAACATGTTTTTAATTGACCTTCAGTATATTTCCCTGCATCCAGTTGGTGGAAAGATGCTATAGATGGGTACTGTTAAATGCTTGGGGAACTGGAAAAATGCACTACTGCTGTCCTGTGGTGGTAAGGACAACTAACACTTCTCTGCTTAGTTGTGGAGCAAGTAATGCATTCACTAAGTTTACTGTACCAAACGAACCACTTTGCCCCAAACACTGTCAGAATGCTACCAGCATTTATTTATGTTACAACAAGAGCTGCTTTTTCGGTGCATGATGCCATTCAATACCAAAACCTATTAATAAAAATGTTGACACAAGAGTAATTGCTACATAATAAATTAAATAAGAAGTATTAGTAAACAAAATTGAGTTAGCTGGTAAGTTTTGCCATCTGTTTTCAGGGCATACCAAAACGGATCCCTGCTGGCGTGTGCACTGTACTATTCCCTGCTCTAAGAAGCCTCTGTGGGTTGGTTGCAGGCTTTCCATTGTGGCCAATGATATTTTGACTTTCTCTGAGAGATCAGGATGCTGGGTTGCTAAATCTGTGATGTGAAAGTTCTTGCTCTTACCTTTTTCTTTCAGATCTCTATACAGTGATCCAGTAGGCCACGTACTGAAGACTTACCCCATATCATCCCCAAACCCTCATGGCTGCATACTTGAGCTCATATTTGCTGTGCTGTTGTTCTAATGCTTCCATAGTGTTTTACTGTTTTAAACCTCCTTTTGCATTATTCCCAGGGAAAGGTGTCAGGGAGTTACATTAGCAAAGACCAAGTTCCTGACAAGTATTTTTTGTTAGCTATATCCCTTCTTTCCTTGCAGGATCTTCCAGCAAATCCCATGCTGTTCCCAAGCCTACACATCCTAAAGCAAGGCAAGCATGTGTGCCTGGGGTCAGGCCATCAAATTAATGCTGTTTTAAATGCAGCCACGTTAAAATTTGAAGCCACTCTTATTTAAAATAGCACAAAGGGAAGCTTTCAGCTCCAGATATGTCTCTGTACTTTCCTTGGACTCACACTCCCTTTGTTTTTGAAGTTTGTGTAGCATAGTGACCATTCACTACTTCAGGAGCTACATCTAATTGTGAGCAATGAATGAACTAGAAAAAGAGTATTGTGAGGAGCAGCTGAGAGAAACACAGCTACGCCACCATCCCAGCCTCAGTAGCTGATGTGCTATTTCCAGTCTTAGCTGTCTCACTGTTCATGAAGATCCAAGGTAGATTCTCACTCAGGTTGACTTCTGACATGTGAGTTCTGAAACCACAAGATGTGACACACTAGTCATGCTGCATTTACACAAGGAAATCTCTGCATTCAGTGCTGTAGGACTTGTTTCACAGTGGGCCCTCACTTATTAAATTGTGCATTGGTCATCTTCTTCTCTGTCACATACACCTTCAACCTGGACTCATTAGCAGAACATACATTGTTAGAACTTCTTCCAGTGTCTTCTGACTTGGATCTCTCCCCTTTCCCTGTAATGTGGTGCGTAGCAACCAAAAGGCCCTGCTGCTGGCAGTTAATTAAACTAAGATTTAGGTTAAAAACGCGCTCCTACAGAAGATGGGAAGGGCCAGCCAAGGTCCTAACAATCCACTGAGACTAAATACATCAGTCAAGCAAGAACCAACAAGCTCAGCCTGAAACAGAGCAAAGAGTGGCCTAATACAGTACCAATTACAGCCCAGGGTGGGCTGTACCTACTGAGCTGGGCAAGAAAGCAGTTTCCTGTGGTGGAGATAAATCCCAAGCAGGGACACCTAACTCCACAAGCAATTAATACAGCTGGCTCCAATAACCTCAAGATCGCAGGTCAACATCCGCTATCCTTTTGTCTCCATCTGGTATACAGCTGGAGATCACTGTGACTGCACTTGGGAGGGCCTGAGAGCCCTAGCTCTGAGTTCAAAGTCAGCCTTGCAAAAATGTCATTTGTACCTTTTATTCGAAACAGCTTCATCCTTAGAATAACAGCAGAGCCCTGCAGACAATATTAGCACTAACAGACCTGGAGCGGTAGGACTGATCATTTACATACACATATCTTGAGTTGCTCTATGCCACGCTGTCCTAGAAACAGTAACTACATCTTGTGAGTATTTCTTCTATTCTAAGCCATGGAAAAAAAAGGTGACAAAGAATATATGGGTCTACAGTACTTCAGCCTATCTACTATCAACTATGGCAATGAACTATCATAGACCCAGTGGCAGTATTTAGGCTTCCAGCTCCTATGCTTCTGTCATTCCCAAGGTTCCCAGAACAGTGTGGTTAGTGCAGCTTCTCCAGGGTGAGATTCAGAGCACCCAGTAAGGAGCCTGGTTGCTGCCATGCAGGTGCTCTGCCTGGTGCTGGGTGGAGAGGTCTGGTTAGAACAGATTTGTGGTACCTCCCATTTTTCTGGGTTTTTTTTTGCTTTAACTGTAAAATCTTAGTATCAACCTCATTAATTGCAAGGGTATTTGGACAGCCAGTGTACCACTGATCCTAGGAGGCAATATGAGATCAGAAACATCCAGACTCAACAGAAGCGTGGCACTGAGAAAAGCTTGTGCTGAAAAACAAAGTTTCAGTGTTTTCCACTGTGAAGACTGTAGGCAAACCACCTACAAGAAGATGAAAAATACATCAGTGCTTTGGAGATCACCAGAAGAAGCAAGCCACAAGGTAGCTGTGCTGTGTACAATGGAGGAACTGCAGTAATACACTTCAGTCTCAGAATCTGGAGAAGTGACTTTATTGCTCATTCCAAAACTCTGGCACCAGTACAGAGGTTGGGGGGAAGATACGTGTGCCAAGGCCTCCGGCCATAGCTGGGCTACACAAAGGTCTCAGTGCAGCTTTTTCAATATCTGCAACCAATCAAATCTGCTTATAAGCTGCTTTTCTACCAATCTGTATTAAGAAAGCAAGAAAAAAAATCTATGCTTCACAGCCCCCAGCTATAAATATATACATACATATATATATATATATATACATATATAATTAATTCTGAGAATTCCTCTAGTCCCCCTAATCAAGCTTAACATAGTATCGGATGTGATTCCAAAGAAGACTCTCAAACACCTAATTATGTCACGGGCAGCAGGGGCCTCAGGATGCTGCTTTAACTGCTTCATCCTTTGCGCAGTCAGTGCTTCCCAGGTTGATTGGTTTTTTTCTTTGTTTGTTTTAATTTTTATTCTTTAGGTATGTTCTGCATGCTTTCTTTCTACATGCAGCCTCACATCTGGTATTACTATGTCAGATTTATTGGTTGATTTATTGGTACAGGTTTTCCAAGCAGTCCTGATTTGTGATTTCTTTCAACTTTTTGCAAGATGGCTTGGTGAGCTGCATGGAGCTAATGGGCATAGCTGATCCTGATTCCTGGGAGAACATCAGCACAACCAAAGAGATGCTTTAGATTGTTCACTTAGAAGAATGCCCAATTTGAGAAGAAAACACATCACTCTGCCAAGAAGTCCCAGGCTGCTATGCCGGACCACACTGTTGGATCTAAACACTCCCTTACCATGTCCATTCTAGTTCCCATTTTCAGTCCTGCCAGTGCCCAGAAGGAATGCATTCACTGAATGTTCAGCAATCCCAGAAGAAAGATATTCAGGGATGGGTGAAACACTGATTCTCTCTCAGCATCATTCTCCCTCTACACACCCATGTACTGACAGACTTGCTCATCTTTTTTTATAGTTTTGATGCAAAGATATGACCCAAGTGCAGGATTGCTATTCCAAGCCAAAGAACCATCCTTGTCAAGATGCCAAGATAGTTTGCTGATCACAACCACTGCTTTGGTTCACATGACTGATGATTTGTTTCTGAAGCTGATCTTCTAAAGTGGCTCCATTCCTATCCTGGACTAAGGAAAGTTAATCTATATCTAGCCAGTGAGAAAGAAATCCTGTAGACACAGGATATGGAACTGGATCCCTGAAGCCATTTGTCTATGGCTTTAGTAAAATAAGGTACAGATCACGATAGTCAGCCAACACGAGCACAAAGGTCTGAAGCTCACAGATCCAATTCTGGTGCCAATATTCTTGTGGAATGATGACCCAAGAAGCAGACACATGAAAAGATAACTCACCATTCATCTGCAGCCCAAGCAGCTGTGTGTAGCTGAGTTACTGTGTAACGCGGCCAGAGCAGGCAGACCCACAAAGAAGGGCTGTCTGAGGGCCAGCCTGTAGTGATTTCTCATCTTTGCTTGTTTGTGGAGTCTTGGATCCCAAGGAGATTGTTCTGCTTAAACCTCTAAGGGTGAAAGATGTTTCCTGGTGCTTAAGAGAACAGAGTAAATGCACAAGATTGAGTGACACAAGGTATTCTAACATTTTCATCCTTTCATGCTGCAAAAGATAATTTAATACAGAATAAAATCTGTGCCTTACCAAAGTGACACTTGCCATTGCTTTCAGTTTGCAGTCCAATTTCTCCTGTTTGCCTTAATGCCAAAATTGGTACCAAAACAAGCATGCTGGTGCAGGGCAGGCAGTGGACACAGTATGAGCTGTGCTGGGCCACAGGGTGCACAAACCTGGCCTGGGTCATTGATAAAGATGTGGAGAAGAACTGTTTCCAAGATGGACCTTTGAGGAATGCTGCTCATCACAGGCCCCAACTTGGCTATGGAGCTGTTGATCACAACCCTCTGGTTGCAATCATCCAACCATTATCCACCTACTAGTCCAGCCTTCAAATCCAGCTCTCTCCTGTTTAGAGATAAGGATGCAGTCCAGGACCATGGCAAAGGACCTTGCACAAATCCAGGCAGACAACATCAGTTCCTTTCTTTTCTCCACTCACATTGCCACTCCATCATAGAAGGCCATTATATTGTTTAGGCACAACCTGACCTTGGTGAAGCCATGCTGGCTGTCTCAGATCACATCCCTTAATAAGTTCAGTTCCATCTGTGCCTTGTTTTTCCTGATCCCAACTCTGCATCTCTGGCCAGCACCCTTGTACTCTGCCCAGGCCACACATTCCTGCTCCCACTGCCTGTGCTTTTCCTTCTTACCCCTCACTTTGAGCAGCAGATGACCAGCAACTCATTGCTCAGCCATGCTAAATTCCTTCTTCTTCAGTTAGTTTTCCTGTAGTGGGGTGTCAGAGAACTCTTCTGCTCTCAGAAATGGCACAGTGAATGAGTGAAAGATAAAACTTGTGTACGAAATGCTGAATGTTCACAGAGCCATTTAATTGGGCAGCATTCACCATAAGCACACTTACACCTTCTTTAAAGGACTGAATTTTATTCAGTGGGGAGGTTCTGATGGTAGTGAAAAGCTTTGGCCCACAAACTATGTTTTGACAGTGTCTACTACAGGGAAAACTCTCTGTGTCTGTTATACATTTGCTAATTTCAAGTAAATAAAATTCCATGAAGTAACATTTTCTATCAACAATTTTCCTCCATCAACACAGGTTCTGGAAAGCAAACCCACAGACATTAAATAGAAATTAAAACTTAAGTTTTATTTTAATAAATGCTTTTCTATTTCTTCTGTCATTCTTCCTCAGTATTGATAATTTTAGTTCATCATTCTGCAACTTCTGGAAGTCAAAATATTAATCTTTACCACAGTCTCCTCAGTTAATAATTTAAGACTGGAACTTGGACATGTAATCTTTGGAAGTCTGAAGTCTCAGCTTTATCTCAGCGCTTGTGTTCTGGTTGGAGTTACATTCCTGCGTTAACATATCCATCTTCTTCATCTTCTTTTGCATAGCTGCAGATGTTCTATTTACGATGTAGTCTCAATAAATGTCTTGAGAAGTTATTTTACAGCAGCCTTCAAGGGCACATTTTGACTTCACTGGATCCTGCTCCAACACAGATGTTCTGCAGAGTGGAGGGCACAGCAGCTTCATCCTTGCAGTGATACACACTGTAGAGAAGCATGCATCAAGCAGAGCAGGCACATCCATCTGTGGATCTGTGTGCCATCCACTGAACAGCCAACTGCTGCACATTGCCCTGATGTATCCTCAGCTCTCACTTCTCATTCCTGCACCTGTTGCAATATCAAATGCAACAGCATTTGCATAAAATGGCAACAGCAAATCACTTAAATCTTCATTTGCTGAATTTCTAAATGCCTCTTATGTATCCTGCAGTATAAACAAAAGAAAGTAGTACAAGAATCATAGAATATCTTGGCTTGGAAGGCACCCATCTTGTTCCAGCCAACTGCCATGGGCTGGTTGCCACCCACCAGATTAAGCTCCCCATCCAACCTGGCCTTGGACGTGGATGTGCTACAATGTCCAAACAAGCTCTGAAAATGAAAGAAGAACTAATATTTCAACATGTTCATGGTTTCTGAATTGAAAAAAAAAAAAAAATTAAAAAAATAAAAATAAAAAAAAAATAAAAATTAAACACCCTGGAACAGTTTTCATGTCGTCTTTCAGTAAGGGAAACTTAAAACCTTTTGGTCAAATCATCCAAGTCTGCAGCTTCTTTTTAACTACACCACTGAAAAGCTAAAGATGAGAACCAACAATTCTGGGATTCACGTTGCACACAAAGGAATGTTTTACGTGCAGGCAAGGTTATTTTGTATAACATTTCTGATGAGTTAAGTGGAGACAGATTCTCATTGGCTTTTGCCCAGAAAACCTCAATTGCTTTTAAAATTTGCCAAACTAAGTAAAATAATAAGCTTAACAAAGAGGCTTTGTTTTTCTCCCTTACACTGATGGAGGAACATAAGGCTTCATGAGAACATCAGTCCTAACCTGTTTTGGAGTCCTGGCACATGTGACAGAAGGTATAACCGACTACCAAACTTTGCAAGCTCTTTGGGGGTCACTGAAGAAGGAGGGAGCATCAAGGAGATAGAGCGTGACTAAGTCACATTCATAGCACCAGATAGTAACATCTGTCAAGTGCAGCTTTCCCACAGCATGTCTATGCAATGGTTATTGTTTTCCTGGCCACAAAATATTGGCCTGTGGCATTTGCTGCTTCTGTTAGATGGTATTCAGAGCATTGCCTATCTTAATTTGATTAAGCATTGCAAGGATTACATTCAGACTTCGTGTAACTTGTCGAGCATACTGAAATTTAAATGATGTGGCTGAAAATACAGAAAGCAGTAATACAACCACTTTTAAAAGCTGAGCAGAAAAAATATGTTAATTCCTAATTACATGGAAAACAACTAAACAACACAGGTAGAGTGTTTTAGGACTATAATGGTAATGGCAGAGAGCTGAACTTCATCACTTTATTCTTAAGAAGTTACTTTATGGAAGAACAGAAAGGCTCCACCAGCACTTCTCATCTACTTCAGGCAGCCAAGCCAACAGCACAAAATCACAGTGAGAGATGGTTTGGATCAGGTGACTGGCTGGTGATCCTGATAACTAACTAGTTGGTACTAATCCAGCACAGGAGCAGCGTCAGAGAGCTTGGAGACCACAGCACCTTCAATTACTGCAGCTACTTTTGCTGCAAGTCTGACTGCTGCTTCTTGACTCCACTACTGAAGGATGGAAGAGGGACAGATCAGGGTAAGTGGCACATGAAGAAAGAACAGGCAGCTCCTCCAGTTACAGCCATTATAGTTCATTGCCCTGAGCTCCCCAACAGCTGCATCCAAGACTAGAACAGGGCAAACAGCTCAGCTTCCTGCCTTTGATATCCACAGAAGGGGTTAATTCTCTTAAGACAAAAATTACATACATTATAATACAGATTACCTACGAATATGCATTGCATGAACTGACATCACTCACTGACCCTAGCAAGATTAGTTGTGTAAAGGAGAGTAAAATCTTTAGCATATATAACAAAACTGGAGGAAAATATGAGAGTTGTTTTTTTTCACATAGTATCAGGCTTCAAGAAAAAAATAAGTGATTATGAATAAGATTCTTAAATAAATATCAGCACCTCATTTTGTGCGATTGTGAATATAATGGGATGCTTTCCTATGAAATAATGAAGAAAGGAGGAGGAATGAATATGGAGCAACATCATTATGACCTTTCCCTTTAGAAAGGAAAAGGTAAATCCTATAAAAAGAATGATTTCTGAAGAAAGAAATATAGGAGAAGTTATGTTGGCCAATGGACAAAATGTTGTATAGGTGAAAATAAAAGGACACCGATAGCTTGGTAGACCAAGACAAGAGTTGGGGAGGCAATCTGAGCAGAAGCATCATTGACTGTAAAATATATGTAGTATCACTGCAAAAAAAAAATAACACTGCAAAAAGTGATGTAAGGAGACTGAATATGAAGAGTTCCCAAGTAAGTAATCAATAACAAAAAGAAGCCAACGGGTTTTATAGCTCAAGCCTTAGTTAAAAGTGTGAAGAGTATCCACTGCAGTGGCCTCAAAGTATGAGTGAGAATGGACCTCAGAAGGTCCAGATGTCTTCAAAAAGAAAACAAAGGCACGAGTTTTGCTTCTGTCTATTTTAGACTTCTGGCAGAAGAAAACACTCCCCAGCACTCCCCCAACAAAATCACGCTCAGCTAACCAGGGAATGGATAAAGAATAAAACATGAATTAAAAAATAATTAAATTGGAGGAGTGGGGCCACCATGTGGAATTGATATGAAGACAGCTTTATACCCCTGCAATCTCATGGAACAAAAGAAAAGTGTTTAACCTATGCTCAAAGACTTTGTATGGATCTGAGATAAGGTTCTGGCAGCTACTTCTGTAGATATCATTGACGTATTGCCAGATACATCTCCAAGTCTTCTGCGTGGTTAGAACAAAAGAATGGTTTCTTTCTTACCAGCAATAGCAAAGCTTCTAATTTACTCTGCCTTTTCTGACGCTTTATAAAATATTTGTGGGGAAAACAAAAACAACACCTTTTTGTCGTAATTACCAAAAGATAAGAATAAAACATGTTCCTAAAAGCAAGATTCTGCAAGGCACAAGATGGAATTCATCAGTAACAACACAAAGAGCGCAACATAAAAAGAATAATCAGACCATTTATTTAATTTCAGGGCATCATTTGTTTCCTCTACTGCAAAAGTGAAATTCTGATCTCCACGTGGAGTGCTCCGAGTGCTCTGAAGCCATTAAGCCTTAGCAGCCATGGAGATGTTGACCCTAATGCAGAAGTTGAGACCTACAAGCAGAAATAAATCAGTGCATTCCAGCCATTTCCATGTTATTTTATTTACACAAAGGAAAATCGGATTGCTTGTGATTGTTCTTATATTATTTACCCGTATTTCTTTCCTTGTATTATAACTGCACAGGGTCAGGTAGGTACAAATTCACAAAGACCTTTAGTTAAGATAAGCAGAGTGGAAGGGACTACACAAACCAGGAGTGCCTCCTTTTACACAATGTAGCTAGGAAAATAGCTTTAAAATACATAAGAAATCACATGAATTGTTAATATATGCATCAAGAGTTGTGCAATCAAATGGCAAGAAGAAGAAGCTGAACAGGTCTGGCGGCACAGGGTCTTTCTGAATGTCCTTGGGAAACAGTGAGAAAAGGATCAATTTTCTTTCTACCTAAGCTGGTGTAAACAACTTGTAAAAATGACACAAGTAGCGTGAAACCATGCAGTGCCTCTGATTTATTGCCCAAGATTACATTAGTGCAAGCTTTAACTTGAAAATGGCAAGGCTATCTGATCCCTGAGCTCAAGTCAAAGAGGTGAAGCAAAAGTGTGCCGAAATTAGTTATACCCCTTTGACATGAACTCTAGTCTTGCTATATTTTTACAAATCCAGATTCTGTTTGAGGGAGACTAATAGCTTCCAAAGGACTGAACCCATATGAAGGATATCAGACAGCTGCCTGGTAGCTACAGGATTAAACGAATAATACACTCCAACAAAAAAACCTGTAAAGCTCTGAAAGAGCATGTCAGCCAGGTTAATATTGATACGAATAATGAAAGCTGTCTTTCTGCTCCAAAAAAAACCACAACAAAATAGGTTTCTTTTCTAGAGAGTATATATGTGCTTTGGTTTTCAGGGGATGGGAAATGAATCAAGTTGGCCTATGAATTTCACTGAAAATTAGAACCAGGAAAGAGATCTTAAACAGCGCTGCAAACAGTGACTACATCTGGAAAAGAAAAAAGAAGAAACATGAAGATGACCATACGCCGTTGTATTTCCTTCTCAGATGAGTTATATTTTGAAAGCAGCAATAAAAAATTCTCAGATAAGGGATTGGAGAAGTGATGGATTTGTGGCAGCGGCTGTCTTTTGGTCCTTCATTGACTGCTTTGGGGTTGAATTTTTCTTTTTAATGTTCACATGTGTGTGCCTTTTTTGGGGGAAATGGGGCCAGATTCCCCCCTGGCTGAGAGTCTACAGCTTCTTAAAGGTGAAGGCTGTTCCAGTTACGCCAGAGAGAACCTGAGTCATTGGGATGAAAGGCTGGAGCTGCTCCCTGAGCAGGTAGGGAAGGAAACAGCTGACGGTGTTCTTCAAGCTTATAACAAATCCTATCCCTTCTCTTTTCCATTCCTAACAGTCTCTTCCTCTCAAAACCCTTTAGAAACATTACAGCTTTTAGTGGAAGATGGAATCTCCCAGTTGTTCAGGAAATTTTCCTGTGTTTTTCTGTGTTTTCATCTGTAGACGCGTGAATAATTTCTGGGGAGGTTAATGGCTACCATGTGATTAGAAGAACCAATCCATGTATATCAATTGCAAAGGCAATGCTGCAAATTCAAACGGGCTATTTGAATGGCTAACTGGTCTTTTGAGTGAGCTGCTGATAGCATCTATCATTTACACGGACTAAAACATTAACTTTGCAGGCAAACAAATGTCAGCTTTATTATTTAGAGATGTCTGTAAACAAATATGATAGAATTGCCTTGAATTCTGAGTTGATGCTGAAAACACCAAAATTTTCTTTCAGTACCCGTGAATCTATTTACCTATTAGAAATCTCAAAAACCCTTAAAAAACTGCTAAAATCTTCAGGTATGATGCTATATATCTGCAGACTTCGGTATTACGTATTTTGTTCATATGGATTTTATCTTCTTGGGTTTGTTTTTTTTTTCCAACCAGCATAGTCTAACTTATTTTTGATGCTTAATGTATCAAATTTGCATGTGATTATTATAGGTAACACTGATAAGGAGAGACATAAACTTCACTGGTATGCATACACTGCTACACCAAACTAACCAATGCTGCGTTTATGCTTAATAGCTTTTAACTTAAAATATATGCTTGTGTTTGTAGCATATTTCCTCTTTTTTTTTTTTTACCTTATGAATCATCTGTTAAGCTGGTTTGAATCACTTTTAAAAAGTCTGAGTAGAATGTGCAGATTTTTTTTACCTCTTTAAAACACAATGTGCTGACTTTCAGACACACTTAGATTTCTAGCACGGCTTCAACTACCAGAGTAGAAACAAAGAGTAGTGGTTTCGTTCCAGTTCTTGTACTTCCTTTGTAAACTAAAGTTTCATAACGATGCTGGAAAAATGATTTGATCAAATCGTCATTTACTGTGTTGTTTTAATTGTCAGTGTAAAGGAAGTGTTTCCAACATGCAATATATATGGATCATCTCTTGTTTATTTCATGTTTTAAGTATTAAAATGTAACTAAAGTGGCAACCGTTGATTGATATTAGATGTATCAGAGCAATTCTGAAACACAAGCAGCACCTCCTTAAAACTAATAAAGATGTTTTCCATGTTTTGCTTTCTTTTTCCTTCGTTTTCTTAGTTGGCATTAATTTATAATGTGCCAAGAGATTACAGAAGGTGATGCGGTTCATTTTTAAAGTTACTTTGTGTTACAATCTGAGTTGCCCTAAAGCTGCCTCCTCTTAATGATGTGCTGCTCCTGAGAACCACAGCAATGACACAAAGCCAATTTGCAGAAAGAACTTATTCAGTGACTTTGCATTCTCAGTAAATTGCAGGTATCCACAAGGCAATGAAGACACAGATCCATAACCACAGGTTGTTTCAGTATTTCAGGTAAAATCCACTGACTGCCTTTTACAGCAGGCTTAACGCATAATGTCTGTTTTGTGATTTTACAAACGTTGTGAGGGATTCGTTTTAGCTGCTCATTTATAGAAAGCTTAAAGCTATTACAGTGACAAAATTTATTCCTAACTTACTATGCCAATTTTAACTTTATGGTTAAAAATGTTTGCTGGAAACCTCTTAAAAAAGAACAAAGGTGAAATTTACCAAACTTTTCTATTTCGTTTGACATTTTCTGAGATATTTTGAAATCTATTTCCCATCTCACACAAAATTAATAGAATTTTTCTTATTTGATCTTGCTTTCATTCCCAAGATACACCACAAGTTTTATGTGATCAGATTAAATTTGTCTTTCAAAATGCTGCATTTCTTCCCATTTAGTAGATGACCCCAACGTTTGCAGACGATTTGCATAGCACGTTTGATCAGTCTTCGTGCTGAAGAAATGCAAGCTATGAGTTTATGCCTTTTCTAGATGGGAAAGTTGAAGTCGTGTAACAACATGACTAAGGTCTAAGGCTTATGTGACCGTTGAAAATGTTTCTGGTTTGGTTTTTGAAGTGTTTCTATCTTTTTTTTTTTTTTTTTTTTGTAGGGCTGAGAAAAATGTAGATGAAGTCCAAAACATTAAATGAGTTCTTGAAAGAAGTAAGTGGGTATCTGTTCAGAATAATAAGTCTTGCAAAAACAGACTTACAGGGGAAATTGTTAGCATTATTGCCTTGCCCAGACTTTCCATAAAACTGAAGAAACAGAACCCTTACTCATAGAGAAAGCTGTTTCTTCTCAAGGAACAGCAACACCAAAAACTTCAAATATTACCTGGATTCATAAACAACCAGAACAGATTTTTGTGAACTACAACATCTCAAACCTTGACGTATAATGAAGTACTGACAAAAGTAGTCTCATTACCCTTTCAAAAAAAAAAAAAAAAAGTGATATTTTAAGATATCCAAGCCAGGAAGGATATTAAATAAAAACGGTTTTTTCATAACCTGAAAATTAAACTCTTATTTGTTTTCCATAATCGTCTTTCTCAGTCATGGTTTCAATCTCCTATGTGATGTAACAGATTGTTAAAATATTTGGAAACATCTAAATCCCATTTTCGAAGCCACTTAAATCCATAACTCATTGAGCTTCTCACTGAAACACAGAAAATCCTCCCAGTAGGATTGTGTGGTGAAGAACCTTTCCAAAGTGTTTTACATGTATTGTAAATAAAACTACAGTCCATGTCTTGCAAAATCTGATATAGTTGCTTAACTTTACACATTACAGATGGGATAATTGGCTTCACTGAAGCTTTGTATGGTATTTGAACTTCTATTTTTACTATCAGTAATAGTTATAGCATATATTGCACATATATTTTGAAATTATTTAAAATAAGTAAAAACATTTTTGTAGGATGAAGTCTTGTCCACCATACAACAAAACAGTCATCCTGTAGGCAGAAGCCCAACTTGTCTCTCATACTGTCTCCTATCCCAGTCTCTGTCTCCATCCACAACCTATCAGCCATGGCAAAGGTTTGGGTTCAGGTTTGGGGTTCTGGTGTTGTTTCAGATCAGTACTAAAGAAATGAACTTAGAGTTCTGCTAGTGCGTGTCAACAAGCAAACCCTATTCACAGCAGTGTATCTAATAGTGTTGTTACTTTATTCAATAACCTATTAGTTTTTTAATTAAAAACAGGAGCAAGAATCACTTCAAGTCTGTAAAATAAGCTTGTAAAGTATTCCTGCTGCGAAAATGAAAGACAAAAAAACAAATATCTGACAGGAAATAATTCTGAGATCCAAAAATGTGCAAAGCCAGTGGAAATCCATAACCATGCTTCCATTTTGCTGCGACTATACAAACTTTCAGTCTTGCTCCTAGGAAGGAAATAAGGGGAAATATTTCGGCAATGTTTTTTACAAGCTATTCAAAATTCACAGAATATGCCATTTTATGGAGAAAAAAATAATCTCTAGCAGTCTCGACAAATAGAAAGGAAGTGCTCTGTTCTGAGTAAATTCTGTGGTCTACACAAAGAAAAACATGGAGAGATTTTAGCAAGCGATTGGGATCTAACTCCAGTTCTGCACTAAAACTGATTTAACAGTCCTAATTACAGAAAGGTGCCAAACAATAGAATATGACTTAATGCAGCTGCAGTTTATCATCAGAGCTTCTTTTACCTGAAAAGTGATCTACATAGGCTGCTCCAAAAGTAATGTCTCTTATTTATTCCCACAGAGACTACAACAGATACAAGGAGCACAATAACATTCTCTGATAGAACAAATTCTCAGCTATGAAGCACTATTTTTCTTTTTAACATAAATAACATCATTACATTTCAACATCATCATCTGTGCATCCTTGCCAGTAATGAAATAGAGACTTCATGGTACGCTTATAAATATCTACACAGCTGTCCAGAACTTAGCTTATCTTCCACAACACTGTCACCACTGCTGAAATGCATCACTCTGCCTCACTGTGCTCATCTCCACTATTTGGCCTCTTGAATGTCAATGGTTACCACTTTTTTTTCTGCATGGAGGAATTCAAGCACACACCTTTGCTTCATACTCACTTCCATGGCAGGCGCCATTCTGTCAGAGTGCCCCTCTGCTGCCATCTGTCACACGGCAGCAAAATGGAACAGAATATTACTGGGAACGTTTGACTTCCACTGCCATCTCATCAGCATTCACTTCCAGCAGCATTACTTTCAGAGCAGCCCTTGGATGTTGGATCATGAGCATGCAAATATACACTCTTAACACACATAAAGTTTCACTAGGATACCTGCAACCTTGAATATTATTAATGGAGGAAATGCACACTCTCTCTTGTATACAACAGGCCAGAAACTGCAAAAAAAAAAATAGGTTGATCTGAAAAGGATTTGAGCTACTTAGAACGTAGACTTTGGCTACAATCACAGCAAAACTTTTAGCAGCAAAAGAGACTGTCCATATCGAACATAGGCCAAATGTTAAGAATACATCTTTAAGACCAGTGAAAAGAGAGGCACTCTGACAACTGAAAAGAAACTGTCCCTTTTGTTATTTGTAGGAAACAAAAAATGGTCAAAGTAGCATTGACAAAATACTTCACAGCTGGATGAACCATTTTCAAGCATTTATTAAAAACAAACTTTTCAATCAAAAAAAGCCACAGTGATTGATGCCTTAAGGATGAGAGCCTGGATTTCTGTCTTCCCACTTATCTTAAGAACAGATGTCAGCTCTCTCTAATGCACAGTGGGAGTCAGATTACTACATGATGCAGAGGCATCACTTTTAGGTATTACAAACAGCTGCTAGCTGGCTCAGATAAGCAGCAGAAAACTGGTGAAAACACTGCTCTGTATTTCACACTAAGCTGTGTGCAGCAGCAGTTCAGACTGTCGTTTCTGCAAAGCAAGCCTATTGCAGCAAGCTATATGCAGGAATTAGGATTCCTGTAGAGCAAAATATAGGGGACAGTGGTGCAATTATGGAGCAAAAGATATACTGCAGTGCACTCATAAAAAAAACTGAGTTGCAATAGACTCCAAAAAGAGCCAATATAGATTTTGCAGAGAGAAATCTTGCCCAGAAATCAAAAATGTTAAGGTATGAAAAGGCAGAGATAAATATCAGCAATATATATATGATATTGTATATATGTATATATGTATATATGTATATGTATATATGTGTGTATATATATATGAAACATGCTTTTTAACAGTGCCTTTATGAAGGCAACCTTGCTGTCTTGGGAAAAAAATTAGCTGCAAGACTTTACACTTCCTTTGTATCAACCCTTTAAAAAGTAGGAAATAATAGTTTCTTTTCAGTAAAGTAGAAGTCCAGATCATGGGATCCTCACAGTTGCTACAAAATGCCTAGTCCTTTTCTAGGTTACTTAAAACCATAGAACCACAGAACCATAGAACCATATAACTCTGTGAGTTGTGAGGGACATTTAAAGGTCAACTCCCATGCAATGCACAGGGACATCTACAGCAGATCAGGTTGCTCAGAGCCCTGTCCAGCCTCATCTTGGATATCTCCACAGATGGGCTCTCTGGACAAAACAAAGTGTGTTGAAACAGATATTCAGAACAACTGGAAAAAAAAAAAAAAAGAAAAATCCAGAAAATCTTGCTGAAAAGGTCAACAAAATTTCAGTAGTGGGAAGAAATAAATACAAAAGGTGAAGTCTGAGTCCAGAAAAAGTTCATGGAATCACATTAATGATTTTCTAAATCAATTCTTAGCATCAAAAAGAATGAAATTATCACATTAGGAAAGAAAAATAGACAGGAAAAGTAAATCTGGCTGCATAAAACAATGATACAGCCATACTGCATGCAGTTGTAAACATCAAAAAAGTCCACAGAGATTTAAAAAAAAAAAAGTAAATATGAGACCTGATAAATCACTTCCCATCTAAATAAAACAATATGACACTGGTTCTCAGAAGAGATGGTTGAGGAACATGCACGTTAAAGGCCTAAGACAGCCAGCAATATAGAAAACAAATGACTGTTCAATTTTAGTTGAAGAATTCAACAATATTATCAGACAAGTGATTCAGTAAAAGTAAAAAGTAAAAGGATATGTAAAATAAATGTCATCGATGCCTTTGACAAAGGACACTGATTTCCAAAGTATACAGTAATTTACTTGAGGAAAATTTTGACCTATTACCACAGTTCTTATGAAATGACTGTCATTTAATTTTCTCATATCCAGAACAAGATTTGGAAAAATACATTATTTCTAGTCTGTCAGTAGAACAAAGAGCTGTGATAAGAACATTAGTCATACATCCCATGCAAGAGCTTTTTTTATCCAGATAACCCAATCTGCACCATGGGGATGGGTCATTACATTCATCCATTTTTGTTTGTTTGTTTTTTTTAAGATAAATACTTATTTTCATAGGAAAAGTTAATGTTAAAATCTGAATCAGTACAGACAAGTAGAACTTTTGGAAATAGCTCCCTTTAGCTGCAGTAGAAAAAAAATGTAGAAATGTACAAGCAGTTGTAAGCTCAACCTCTGGCATAGCCAGTGGAAAAAACATCAAGCAGGAGCAGCATGACATTTTCAGCTCCTGGTATGTATTTCATGTCATTAATGTCATTCATGTCATTCCTACTCACCACTGAGCAGACGACAACCTTGGTGGTCAGAGTCTTTTTAGTTTTATGTGAACCCTGCTGAAGATTACAGTGGTCAGTTCCTCACTTTTATGTAGTCCCAGCAAAATCTTTTTCAGCATTTTCTTTCCTTCTCTGTAAGTGTTTTTGATTCAATACTGTATCCTTCTCAGTGTTCTCTTTTGGGTGGACACACTAATATCTTGTGTCCAAAGCCATTGGCATATATTGTTGAAAGCAGTATAAGTTAAAACAGGGAAAGTGTTTGAGCTTTTTAACTGAGATTCTTATATTTAGAGTTGTGGATGTACACCATTTTTTCCCATGGTAAACTGAAGTTCTCTAAAGTAATGGCTGTGCACTCAAAGCACAGCTAGGAACAAAATTAATTCTAGTCTTTCACTTGGGCCTCTTTCAGATTTACCATAGTCTGGGTCTGCTGAAGTCTGTGCCTATTCAGGAACACCTAGGCAGTGTGACACTGAGTTTCTTCATGGTTGAGGTTCAGTCTGGCTATACTGATGGCACACAGTCAAGATACAGCCTATAAGTGCTTTCAAGCTTATTTAGAAAGGTTCCAAAGTCCCAGGATGCTCCAGACAACAACATATTTTGCACTGGTCATACATCTTTTCAGAGCAGAGAGTGATGATGAAACGACATATGATTGTTATTTTTTTTAATGAGATAATTCTGTTGAATGTAATAAACACTACAAGTTCTCTCTACTCAGGCAGCACTAAGGTTGCTTGTAGGTCAAGAGAAGAAGGCTACTGCAGTAAAAGGCATCTTCACTATGTTAAACTCCACGGCTGTTAGTAGACACAGCTCTGCTCATCATCTGTAAGTCATCACAAAGATGACTAGGAACATCCTTTTCTGGATAGGCCTTGACAATAGTAATAATACTCTTTTCAGCATCTTTCACAGCTGACTTGAATTGCAGCGACTACAATGTCTTACCAAAAGTGACTTTTTCTATTCTATATATGTCCCATTTTAATTCTGAGAACAGAAGGTTTTGTATAGACAGCTATTTCCTTAATGCTACTCGTAAATAGCTAAGCAAGAGCCTACGTTGCTGCAGTGTTTGGTATGAAGCAATGTATCCAGTATTAGAGTGCATTGGCAGCAAACAGACTTCTGCTTGCGCGGTAGTACCAACAATTCCTTCCTTAAAAAACAAACTCTAGGCTGTGGCCTGCTGACTGCAGAGGCAGGGAGAACTTTTTTCCCCTTATTTCCTCTTTCTACCTCAAAACAAGATCCAGTGGATTAGACTAAAGAATAAAGTGCTGTGCTCTCTGTGCTGAAACTTTTGCTTCAGCCACTTCATTCACTTGAAATAAACCATTCAAGTCTTGAAGAAATTGATCAACACATTCCTGAATCTTTGACATGCATTCAATCCCATTACTTCGCTCCCAGAACCAGTGGAACTAAACACATTACTTGGTTTTTTGTTTGTTTGTTTGTTTGAAAAAGATAAAGATTTTGCATTCAATCAATCAACTCATTGATAGCTTCTTGCTGAGCAGCAGAACCCCTGCGGCGCTGCGGGGCAGCTGTCCGATGCCGGAGTGGTGCTGAACTGCACAGCTTTCTCTTGCCAACAGAGCTCAGCTTACCCGTGCAAAAGACATGGGAGCAGCCAGCAAAGACATCTGCAGACCCAGCGGAGACCTGTTCCAACCCAGCAGACATCTTTGAAACCCCCTTCTCCTCTCACACACTGACAAACGGTTCACTGTGTGCAGTAGCAAAGTTGTCTGCAATTGATGTTTTGTTCAGGGTGCCTAAGAAACTCCTCTCCGATGAGATTTTGCAAAAGCTGAGGTTTTGGTTCAGATAATTCCAGTCTTTATAGTAATGGATATAGTAAACATTAAGGTCTAGATACAGGAGGTGTTCTGATTCAGACATGGCAAAGCAAAGCAAAAGTCTTGATGGCTGCCAGATCCTCAAGGAAAGACAGTAGGTACAAAATGCATCTACACTTTGGGAAAGGAGAGCTGGAAGTGTACTCCTATATTAACTGGAATGTTATTGAGCTATTCACACAAAAAGGCATAAATGAAGGAATAAATAAAGGAAAAAAATGAATAAAAGGAATATGAAGTCATATGAACAAGAGCAGGCAGAGAAAGAAGTGCCAGAATAGCCAAGCTAGGTATCAAAGAGTCCAGAGGACAGAATGAGATATCAAGTAATAATTTATATAGCAATCTCACAAGTTATTCTATTCTGCTTCTTGATTTTTCAGTTTAAAAGGATAGATTATCAGGTTATATCCATCACCACAGTGTCAATAACCTTGCACTTTCATCTTTCAAAACACTGGTTCTTTCTAAAGGAACACAGTACATAGGCCAGGTGCTAATGTGAAGTCTGAAACATCTGTCTTATATCCTGCATAATGTTTTGTTACAGAATTTAAAGTTTACAGTTAAAATGATTCCAAGATATTTAAAAAGTAAAATTGATGCATAAATGAATCTATTTCACAACCACTGATTGAAAATGAAATTAAACTGAAAGAGGCTGAAATATCACTGAAGCTGTGGCCTCTCAACTTCACTCCCAAATAGGAGTAGGTTTTTAGGAACAGGTAAATGGGATGGAAACAGTAATGATTAAAAACAAGGCTTGATTCTGCACCTCTCCATCATTAAAAATGCCATATTTTCCCATAGCATGCTTTTTTCTTTTGTTTTCTTGTTTTTTTTTAAAGATCTGTTAGGTAGATTTGCAGCTTGTTTAGCATATTAGGGAAATAAACTCTTACTATAAGTATGTATTGGGTTTTGGTAGAGGGTGAACTGCAGAAGTGACCTCTGTGGAAAGAGTCCAGAAGCTGCCTCATGGTAGATAAAAGACAGTTCCTGAAAACTTAAAAGGGGATTTGACAATTCCAATGCCAAACCACTCTTTCAATGAAGAAATTCTTCCTGATATCCACTGTAACCTTCCCAGGCTCAATTTGAGGCCATTGCCTCATATCCTATCACTTATCATTGGAGAAAAGAGACCAAAACCTCCACTCTGCAGCCTCCTTTCAGGAAGTCATAGAGATGATGAGGTCTCCATTCAGCCTTCTCTTCTCCAGATAAATAACCTCAATTCCATCAGCCACTCCTCACTAGTCTTGCTTTCAGCCCTTTCACCAGCCTCATTGCTCTTCTCTGCACAATCTCAGGAATCTCAACATTATTCTTGTAGTGAGTGGCCCAAAACAATCACTTTTCAGATCCTTCTGTGGGAAATAGCACCAAATGCTTTTGAAGATGTCCCAGAAACTGTTGGATTTGCTTAGCTTGGTACTTGCCTGTAAGGGACAGTAACGCATGGAGCTTCCATTTATTTTAATTTGAAACTCACAAACAGAAAGACTACAAAATTACATTATTCTGGCTACTCTCTAGATATAGCAATGGGTTTTATTCTTTGTACAAACTGTAGCGTTGTTATCCTGTCATGCAGCATAGGAGCCATGCATCTTGAAAATTGAAGTGCATAATCCCACTGGATGCTATGATAAAATGAGTAAGTTACTAGGTTTCTACTTTTCTCCTCAGCCCTCTTTGTCACATTTAACTAGATTGAAATCTATGTTCTCATCCATCAAAGCATTCAGGAGGGGACTGCACTGTTAACTTTAAACACATGAACTGCTTTGTTTTCTAGAGAAAAACCAGAACATTCAGGCAACTTTGAGATTCAGACTTTGATTAGTTGCATGTGTTTATACAGGGTTTCCTTTCACAGGACACATGGTTCAAACCTGCAACTGAATGGAAAGTGGCTGGGAATCAGTAGATCTTTTCTTTTTTTACCATCACTCTGTTTTCACAGATAAAAGTCAGTTCACCACCTTCTTTCTCCTTTTCCCCAAATGTAACAATGCTGATTTATCTTCATAAAGCATTTTGCAATGTTAGGATAAATTACTGCATACACGTGAGGTTATTATTAACATAACAGTGACAGTGTAATACAACCAGTGTTCAGGTAGGTAAAAATCATGGTTAAGAAACTGAAGCCCCACAAAACCAGTAGTGGGGTATTAAAAGGATTTAAAATGAGCAATAATTACATTATAGAAGTGAAGAATCTCACTAGCCATGTTTCTAATGCAACTAATCAATGGTGACTTCCTTTGGCTTTGCGTTTTTTCTTTTTTCCTCTGTTCTTTTCCTTCATTTCTTTTTCTTTTTGTTTCTTTTCAATGTGGACCTCAGAGTGATCCATCCAGGACCATCTTAGGAAGCTGGGCAAAGTTCTGTTTCGGAAAAGCAACTTTAGAAAGGACTGGGAGCGGTCAGGATGAATAATATTTCTCAATCACATTTTGTTTATGTAGAAATTCCGCAAGCTAATAACTAATGACATTTTGATTGTCATGGGCAACAATTTCTCTTAAAGCGTGCTTCTCTCCTCCACTTTCCCTTATCTGGACAAAAAAAGAAAAAGAGAGTGGAAAGGCATGCTAATAGCATAACTTCTTCAGTTTGTCCTCTGCAATTTTAGACTCAGAGGAGTCACCAAAGCAGTCAGTCTGGTATGGGAAAAGATCTGATCCCACACTAGAATAAAATGATTGCATTACTCCTTCCTTGACAACTTAGCTTACTCCTGGAAGTGAGCACTGCAGTTCACTGCACACTTCCAATGTGCCCCAAAGGATGAGCTTCTCAGCAGGCAATGGCAGAGTAAAGGATGGTTCCTACTCAGAGATTGCTCCCTATTGCACCTCTCCCTGATCTATCATCAGGTAATGGTGGGCACAGAGGAACACAGACTTTTCAAGGAAAACTTAAAACACATATTACAGCTTCCCTCTTGCAGCAGACCTTCTGGTTTGGATGTGAGAAGCAGCCATAAGGCAAATTTATTGTCCCAGAGCTAGCTTTGCTGGTGAGGAATTCTTCAATTTAGCACATGGCAATTCAAAACTAACACAGATGTTTCATGTACTGCTCTCCAGGATGCTCCCAAGCCAGCAGGTGTATGGAAAGCTCACAAGCAGAGAGCCTTGGAGGAGGCAGGTGTGCCTGGGATAAGTCCTGCACTAGCCAGGGGAGAGTGAAAGAATTCAGGTATCCCTTCAGCCAAAAGGATCAGTGTTCAGAAATTCCTTCATACCAGCTCCATGTAGGTGCAGGACACAGAAGAGCCTCTGAAAAAACACCCACTTATTCCTGTGAGATCTTTAGGAGAGAGACAGGGAGATTCGAGAAGAAGACTTTGCGTATAATATCCACCAGTTTTGTCATGTTGTGTAACAGTACTTCAGCACTGCAACACCAATGCATGGAGAACAGCCTGGTGAGCACAGCCTATCCACATGTTTCAAATTTCCATCTAGAGAATGTAGAGCCAGAAATGACAAGTTTTTGTTTCCAAATACAAACAAGTGGATCTTATTCACGAAGATCTGAGTGCCAATGTTTCCCAAAGAAACGAGTGCCATCTCCCACCTAAGCACAGAAATATTTACTAGCATTCTAGACAGTGCAGTTTACATATCAAAGGGCATTTCTGCATTCCATTTACCTGACAGAGCAAGCAGCAGTTACTCCTATAACTGCACTTAAAGAGAAATGAACAGCATGTGGTTTTATTTGAGTGGAGAGGTAGAGCCAGGGCGCTAACAATGCTATTAGAGTGCTCTCTGAGGCTGGAACAAATGCTGTTTGCCCTGTTAATGGTTTAATATCTTCTGGATTTGAGTACTCTATATTTTCTTGTGGGTTTTTTCCCCCACCTAAATGTTGCCTTTCTTCCACTAGTAGAAGGTCTCTCTTCTCTCTATATCTTTTACCCATCCTTATATCAGTTGTTAGACCACATGGAATTCAGGTGTTGCAGTGAGTTCCTCTCCCACATAAGTTTCCCTGGGCTGTTTCAATTGGTAAGGAGAAATGAAACAAATGAAAATAACGTGGAAAGACTGCATAAACAAAGTAAAACAATAGTGGAAGAATAAGAGAGCCCTTCCAAGAGCATAGGGAACAGACTGTAACACTTAGCAGAGCTTTTAGAAAAAAAGTGCTGACAGAAGTAAGGAAAATTTGTATGAGGCCTTTTTATTTAATTACAATTGTATTCAGGGAATGAGCAACAGCAAAACATGCTCAGATTTGGAAAAATCAGTCATTCACATGAGTAACAATCACATATGCAGCTCCACCAATAGCCTGGTCAGCTTCAGATAGTGGTAATGCTATATCCCCCTGTGGTCTTGCTTCAGGGTAAACTTAAGTTTGGCAGAACTCCACAGTTAAGCTCAGGTGGAAGCTCCTGGTGGAATTTCAACAGTTAGCAGCTACCATGCAGCTTGGTAGCAGTGCATGACCCCCAAGGGTTAACACAGCCAACATCCAAGAAGCCAGCATCCACAATGTGCCCATTTCAGAGACCTGTATGTTCACCAAGCTCTAGCCTAGTGCCATGTCCTGACTTCCAGAGCATTGGGTGGGCTCCTGGAATGCATTTCTGGGTGCAGTGTTACTTGGAATGGAGCTGGCGAAACTAACGCGGGTGTTTGCTTTGCTATGCTCATGCACTGAGCATATAGAAGCAGCTTCTGGCACAATTGCCTTGTCTTCACTAGATCCATACTCTTATATTTCAGTTTTAATAGGTATTATGTTTCTTAATGGTTTGTTTCAGTGAAAAATGACTTGCTAGACACAGTTAGCTGTACAGAGAACTTGGTTAGCTGTATTCTATCTGGATTGCTCATCAATTACCATGAGGAGAGAACGTGCAGGTTGAATGCAAGCAAGCACTGTTTCTTATTGAGCTTCCAAAAAACAAACACACACACACACAAAATAAATAAATAAATAAAGCCAAGAAGGAAAATCCTCATCCTCTGGCCAAAAAAAATAAAGAATAAAAGACTAGACTGACCAGTCCCACTGACCGACTCCTTACTTCTCCACTCACTGTCATCAATAGGAAGTAAAACATGTGGATCCCAATAACAGAAGCATGATTTTAAGATGGCATTTGTGATTCAGAAAGCAGAAATAAAGTTTTCCATAGTTTCCAAATAATGACATGTCCATTTGGTAGCACTTAAATACCTAAAAGCCTAATTTTTTTTCCGGGAGAAAGTTATCCTTCTTCCACCACTGCTCTAAGATGGTTTCCAGGTGCAAACTCCAAGGCGGGCTTCAAGTCCATTCAAAGGCTTTTGGCTGTCTTGTTATTCCACAACAGCTGAGATCACTGTGGCATTTCTATCATCTGCCCACACAGCTTAACATCTTGGATGGCATCAAACAGGGTTTGATGGGAAGGGCTGGCTCTGTGGGACCCAAGCTCACAGTAAGTACATGCTTTAAAGCATATTTTTCTCAATATTACTTTGAAATGATTTGCAGACAAGCTCCAAACTGGATACATCTGTCCTGATGATTAGTTGAATGGATATTATGAAAAATAAAAAGCATTTCTGACTTCTCAGAGAAGGGAGAGCCAGGTGAAAAGCAAGAAAACAATGGAGAGATTGCTAGACTGTGAGTTCTTCCCTCTACTTACCCTGAGAATCAAAGAGTCTGGCCTCAAGTGAGACTGTATCAAGTCACACCTGTGGGGAATGTCATGCAGGCATCACAGGGTTAGGTTAGACCTCAATAACAAGAATTTAAGTACTATTTGAAGAAGAGTAAAGAAACTAAATGCAACTTTAAGGACAACACATTGCCCACATCCCTCAGTGTGTGGAGATGCAGAGAGCTGCAGTGTGCCTCAAGAAGAAATGCCACCAGCAGAAATGTCCATCTTTGCTGCTGTGTCTCAAAAGGTACATGCCAGAAGCTGCAGAAGGGAAACAGACAAATATCTTCTCTTAAAGCAGCAGCTCTGAGATGACTTGCTTACTTCTTTGATCAAGCTTTTCCTCTTTTCCCAGTGTTTATTCACTACTTACTTTCTGTTGAACAAGTAAGAACACAGTTGTGATCACACCTTTCACCCTCACTTGTTCTCTGAGCTCCTTGACTATTTTGCCTGAATTTTGAGTCAAATCAATGCAAATAAATAACATTAGCTTATCAGGAGTCAAGCTACTTGAGACTTGACAAATATTAGTACAAGAATAATACAACAGACATACATCTGAAGCAAAAAAACTTCTTCCCACCTGCTTCTGTTAGCTTCATGATATTTGCAGTATATATATTTCTATACGTATCTTTATATAGAGAGATCTATATAAAGTTATATATATATACACACACACATATAACATCTTCCTATATGCATCTTTATGTATATATATATATAAACCTTATTCCAAAAGCAGAGCACAAAATCAAAGAAATGGCTGCTTGCTTTACAAGAGTGCACAGAGAAAAAACATGCAGCTCTCAAAACCTGCAGGGTTTTAGAAAGAGTTCACTGAAATCAATAAATTTCTGCAAAACATTTCCTTTTTCTTTTTTTGAAGGCAATATTTTCCCATCAGTTTTTTTCTGTCCTTCATTTTCAGTGGATCTGAAAATCTGTGCCTCAGATTTTTTCAGTACACAAAGCAAAACATAAGGCATTAGTATGTGATATTATAATCCCATCCTCGCTACTTTTAAAACAGCATTAGTAAAGAACAAAAGGATATCTAATTGTATTAACAGGCAAAAAGAAGTGCTGGTAAACTCACCAAAGAAAAGTGCCATAAGTCTGAGGGTGTAAAGTCTACAGATTTCCTTGTGAACCCAGAGAGCCATAAGAACCTGATCAGCTGACAGAAGCAACTGGTAAAGATTTATAGTAAGATAAAATACATTTTTCTCTGGGGTACTCTAAAATAATGGTCCTCAAGTTGTATCATCTTGGGTAAGGCAGTAGCTGAAGCTTATTTAAGGGCCTGTGGGAAGTGAGCTGTGTGATTTTCTGGCAAGCTGTTGCATGGGTTTGTTTCAAGAGCTCTGAGACCCTTTCATGGCACAGCATCAGTCTCAATGCAGTCTTTCCTGCAGGCTTTCTTTCAGGAAACAGTGTCTTTGTGCAGTGTGTATGTCAAAAAGAGAAAACTTAGGACTTCCGTTAAGATGCTCCGCTGCCCTCCAATTGCTGCAGTCTGTGAAGGCTTCAGGAGCAAGACAAATTTCAGAACTAACTACTTGCTGCTGAACCAGCCAATGTCCAGGAAAATCCGTGATTTTGTTGTGACTTTTGAGCTGCTTCTTTTTTATTCTCCTTAGAGTACCAGTCCTTGCAAACTGATGATTACGTTAAGATTATCACTATTAGGATCATCCTATTCCCCAGTTCTTATTCCCCAGACTCTCCCCATAGCAGACATCACAATTTTTCTGTGTCCTCCACCACTTGTTATCTGGTTTTCATCTCAAAACTACAGGCACTTCAGTGCCATAAGTCAGGCTATCTGGGAAGATTTTCTCATTTCCTTACATTTGCAATGTTAGCACAGAGAGAAAACAGCAAAGAAATTAGTGGTCAGAAATATGTCCAGAACAGAAGAGTCAGGGACTGATTTCCGCACAGCTGGATGCAATCTCTGCTCCAGCAGGGAGAACTCCTCCTGAACAATGAAGCCAATATCCAGCTTCCTCCTCTCCATGCTCATGAACACAAGTATATTTCAAGAAGTGGTCATTTAGAGCTAAATGTCATGCGAAGCACACATCACACAAGTGTTTTGCGTGCTTTTAACTGCAAACAATTTATACATCTTGCTCTCAGACCTAAAGGTTTCCTTTAATTTCTTAGTTAGATTATTGAATTCTCATCACCGACTTTGCCACATGTGTTCAAACAATGTAAAAGTGGTTTCTCTGAAACTACTGAAGATGCTAACAAGTGACAGATGCAATGAACCCAAAGCTCGTAACTACATCCCCCATGGCAGAATGAGCCTAACCCTGCAAGAGCACAGACAAGTGCATGCCCCCACACTTACACACTGATGCTCTGTAAGATCCCTTCTGTAGTAAACTGGGCTTCAAAATTCACTGAATTCACTATTACCAACAAGAAAACCTTAGAAAACATGTCTTCAGAGTAGTAAGTTTCTGTTTAAGTGTTGGAGAAGGAGGATGAGGTGTCTATAAGTTGATGATTGTCTGCAAAGTTAAAAAGGAAAGCAGAGGAGAGGAACTACTTTCTCAGACATGTAATAAATTCTTGAATGCTTGAAGCCTTAAAGAGATGAGGGCATTGCAACAGGTGACAAGCAAACTACTATGAGACGTGGAAGTGGCCACAGACAGAAGTCTTTGATCTGCCAACCAGCAGAACGAGTTGCAGGCTGAAATGAATAGCTGGTTTTGTTTGCAGATATTCACAGGCATGCTAATTCTTTAAGTTACACCTGTTTCCAATTCAAATACTCTCTTTTCTTTCTCTTCATAAAAAATAATGTTTTTTTTCAAACAGCACCTGAGCAGAAAAGCCTAAAAAACAAAACTTCAATATACACTAGAGGCTCAGAATCTAGAATAAGGTAATCCAGCATCTTCCAACTATTATGGTACTTTAGAAGCTTGCTTTCTGTGATGACTATAATATTTCTATAGGTGGGACCATGGATAATGATTTTAGTTAGGTAATATTCAGATAAAATCGAGGTCAGAGATGCTAAAGAAGGAAACCCAAAAGGGTTCAGTCTTGGAAGACACTGTGGAATTTTCAGAAGCAGATTTTTAACAGCAACTCAACAGCAACATTGGAAGTATATGTTGTGGCTTATGGAGAAGGAGATCCCATCATTTACATTTATGAAGCTGTAGAGAAAAAGGTAACTTGGGCTGGCAGAAGGCATTAAATAATACCTGACTTTCATAAAAGTACTGCATCCAGTGACTACAAAGGTCAAATCCTTCAGCAGGATAACTTAAAGACTTGAGTTTCAGAGACAAATATTGTCTTCATGGAGGTACTCAGCAGCACCTAAAATCTAGTAGCTCATCTCAAATAACTTCTTACTGCTTATGCAGTAATAATCATGCATAAATATTACGCAGACTTAAAAAAATCTTTTGAATAATTCTCACTTTAATTTTAAAAGAAAAAAGAAATCAATAATCTCCAGAACGTGCTTCTAATTGCATGTACATTTTTTATTCAGTAGTGCAGTAGGAAAACAATTTGCAACTATTCATTAAAAAAACAACACAGAACTGACAGTTAAAACTGTAGGAGTACCACTTTAGTGACAGCTCCCTGTATTCCTGTTAGCCAGGAGCACTGAAATGATAAAGAGCTGGAAAAAAATAGAAATAAATAGAAGAAAGAAAAGAAGTTCCTTCACTGTAGTAGATATATATGGATATAGAGGTTGGTGGCCCTGCATGAGGCAGGGGGTTGGATCTTGGTGATCCTTGAGATCCTTTTCAACCCAAGCCATTCTATGATGATTCCACTTCTAAAGTGTTAATTTGGGCATGAATAGCAACAGCCAGGAACACCCAGAACTCACCAAGATTAAGCTTCAATAATTCTCAGTAATTATTAGAGTTTAAATAAACGTTGTGCTGATTGATGCCGTAGTAACCACTATTTGGAAATGAAGAGCTACTCTTGTGGCTGAGTGAGTTTCAGTTCTGTCTGCATTGTAAGTTTCACATTAATCCAAACAACTTCTGTGAAAATTACATCATCTTCACATTAACCTGCACTGTTGTTACCTCCAGTCTAACAGTATTTCACAGGAACTCCTCTGGAACTTGGGATGTGAGACTGAGCAATGGCATGCTCTTACATTCAATTTGTCCTCTGGAAATATTGCTCTAAATCTTGTTTAGCTGACGCTGTAGGAACTGGACATCCTTCTTTGTGACTTCATGATGGGTATAGAATCAAAACACTGTCCAAACTAAATGCCTATCAATACCGAAGAAAATGTCTAGATTCACACTGATGCACTGTGAAAGCATGCTATTTCAGCAGATCTAGGACACAGAACATGTATTTTAGAACAGAAATTTACAAGGCTTCTTGGTCAAGACAAGAAGTACAGCTTTCAACAGATTTCCACTCCATGGGGCTCAGTGAAGGCAAACCAGTGTTTGGAAAGGAGGGGTGTCAGCCCTTTTCACCTGTCAATTAGTTAGGACGGGTTGGCTCATATTCTTTGCCCTATTCTGCTGACCATGGTGGTGTCTGTGGGTGCCAGGAGTTGCACTGTGTCTATAGGTGCACTGCCCACTTTCCTCTGCTGATATTCATTGCCAAAGCAAAATGTAGATGGAGAAGATCGAAAGTGAAAAAGGAGGAAGAGGAAATGTACTAAACTTATTTCAAGCTAATGATGAAGCAAATTGCTTAAGTTACATAGTTCCAGATAACATTATTCAAGTAACAGATCCCAGATCTAACATCATTCTAGTTTCAGCACATCATTGTAGTCATTAATATCTCAAGCCACCCAACTTTTGAAAATGCAAGTTCATTAAAACTGGACCAGGATCTTGAACTCAGGAGCAGCTCCCCACTTCCTGCAAAGAATATCACTGCAGAATCAACTGCAGAGATTCCTCTGCATTCCTTCTTAAATATTCCCCTAAAAATGACCTCTTTCTATGTGTAAACTTCAAATCACGTTGAATGCAGAGTACTCATCCAATTGGAGTCACAGCGAGAAACTACAAGTTGTTGACCAAATCCTTTATTTCCTACACATACAGAAGATAAGGGAAATTTATGGCAAATATCCATTCAGACCTTGTATCATTGTGACTTACTGCAGGAGAACTCGGCGTTTTCAAATGCTTTAATCCTTCTCAGAATTATAAGTCAAATATCATGGCACATTTTTAGGACAAGATAATATACTAGTTCATGCAAGAAACATATCCAGCTTCTGAAGAGAATTTTAGAGAGGCATGCATTGGCATGCCCTGCTTTGATTGTACTCAGCAATCCTAAATAGAAATTATTAATAATTATTAAGGGGAAAATTACAGTAAGATAGAACAATGCTTTTCTCCTCTTTGCATGGGCCAAGGAATTACAATGCCATTTCACAAATGTAAAAATTTAGTTGAATGACTGCCCACATATTCCTTTGCTCTACTCCTGGCAAGCTTGTGCTTTCTGTCCAGTACCATGAGCCAAGATTTCCATGCCCTCATGCTGAGCCACATGTTGTGTCTTTAACAAAAGTCACAGAAGACAAGGCAATGCCAGATGTTCTTTATTTGCCTATAGCTATGTCTCAAAACTAGTACTAGTCAATTGTCTTCACTGGCCATCCCCAGCCACTTCTCTGAACATTAATTTGTTTTGTCTTAAGCATTTAGTGATGATGAAATGGTCTCTTGCCTAAAAATGTGCTACATTCAGGTAGCACTAGAGATCCGACTAGATGGAAAGAGACATGTTTTTCTATCTCACAATCGGGCAATCTCTGAATACCAGAAGTGTCCCAGCAAAGCAGCTGCTATGACTGTTCTGATGGAAGAAGCGTAATTTTCTTATTCTAAAGGTTCTGAAGAACCTATCACTGGTTCAGCTACCTGGCATCAAAGAACTCAGTGTAATCCTATAATACAAAAAGAAGTTTGCAGTGACATTTAATATTTTAGGTACAACACCAAAAAAAAGAAACAAATAACCTACAGTCTTTCCTAACATTCCTCTCCTATGGCCGCATTCTTAGCCACAGATGTCAGAAGATCAGGTGTTGGTTCTTTTATCCAGACCACAGGCACCTAAACTTCATGGCAGCTATGAAAAACATCTATAGACTGGAGGAATATGATGTGGAGGGCTGATGCACCTCATCCCATGTCTTAATTCTAAATTACACATTGTGAAGATCTAATCTACAGCAAAAACTTACAGGTCATGCTAGATCAATCCAGAGCTATGACATCCCAGCTTTAGAACACCAGATAACGTTCAGTGTAGACAGTTGGAATATAATCCTCAATGCATAAATGACTGCAAGTGATGTACAACGGGATGCTTTGAGAGCAGTGATCTGTGCTGCTGCTCAAAACAGCTCCCAGGAGTCTAAAAAAACAGAATATAACAGAGGGCTTCCTTCTGATGCGCCTCTTGTGCCATCAAGATGAGGTTTACTTTGACTTAACTTGCAGTTCTCTTTACTGCAAGCATTTCAGCATATGCTAGTCAGCATCAGAATGATCTGCAACTGGAACGGGGAAAGCAGATTTCCTCCTGACAAGTGAATTTGTGTAAAAACTACTCTTATCCCAGTAAAATCCATTTCATATTTCAACTTGAGAGAAAATAAAAAATAAAATAAAATGCAGAAACTCACTGTAATTTAAAATGTTTCACCCTGATAAATAGTAAGTGATCTCCATGTTGTCAAGTAACCTTAAGGCTGGAAAATTCTGCTAACTAAATCCACACTTTGGGATCAAAGCTTGAAATGCTTCAGAGAATAATGAACTTGGGCCAGGCAGGGAATCACTGAATCACCAAAGTTGGGGTAGACCTCTAAGATCTAAGTCCAACCATCCACCTCCTACCAATATTTCCAACTAAACTAAAGGGCAGGCAGGGCAGCTTTCTGCTCCCATTCCCTGGTGAAAACTTTTATATAAGTATTAGCATAAGTACCTGCTCCTTACAACCCTCTTCATTCCTAACTCTTTCTGCCATCATCAACAAGCTTTTTTGTGCTGGAGTCAAAGGGAATTGAATGTTCAGACTAAGTTGTCCTATGGCCGATGCTGAGAGGCCTTCCATTTCCAAAGCAATGTGAGGATGAACCAAAGCTTAGTACCCGTGGATCGTGGCTTTGAAGGCAGAAGCAATGTTTTCATCAGAAGGTCAACAAGAGCTGTTTGTTAGACTTGAGCTGTAGCATGGCTCATAGAGTTACCAGTGGTGTGTGGGCAAGTCCCAGACATTTCAGCTGCCAGTATTTCTTTCCAACCTGTCTGGTGAGCTTCATCTAAACGCGCTTCCCAAACGCCAAAAGAGACTTTTCTAAGAAATAGCAAACCAGTCATTAAAGCTTTCTGCTTTAAGTCAGAAGTCTTCATAAATTGCATACACTTTACTATTCCTCCTCAACAGACACTTTGAAGTGGAGTAACTACTGGAAGATGTTACAGATTTCAGGGCTTGTCTGCTTACAGGTACACATGCTAACAAAGGGGCAGCTAAAGCAATGCTGGTTGCCCCATAATCATGACACTGAATGCAGTTTCCTAATGATCTATTCAAGGAATGTACCATTTGAAATTTTAAGCCTTTTTGTTTTGTTTCTTTCCACAGGGAAAGTCTGTACTGTGTCACTTCCAGATGTTGTCCTACTGTGGTACATGTTCTGTTCTCAGCTGTCATCCACAAGCAGCTGTTTCTCTTCATCCTGTAGTCTGTAAACATTTTGCCTTTAGCAAAAGCCTGTTCAAGCAGTATCTTTGAGTTTCAAAGAGTTGATTTATTTCTTTTTCAGTTTTGTGTATTTCTATCTTTGAGGAGAAACAGAGAACCATAACTTATTTCTCCTTCAATTCATGTTTCACAGGCAAGTCGCTATTTGTTCCCCCTGCTTAGCATGGAATTTTACTACAAAACTGAGAGAGAAGTTAAGTTTTCTGTAAAATTATTACCAATAATCAACTTTAACATTGCATGCTTAAAACACCTTGAGCTTCTCTTTCTGTAAATAAGCCAATAAAGCTGTAGAGGACCTTTATTTGAGTCCAAGCTCACGTAAATTGGACAAGAGTCAGATTTTTTTCATGCAGATTACTACCTTGAGTCAAGAAACAACTTTATCAGGTAGACAGTGTATTCTCACCTCATTCTTTTCAAAAAATTTATTAAAAACAAGCCATGCTTTACTTTAGGCACAGAGTTGATTAATTCTTTTGCCCTATACCTATTACTTCTGTTGAGGATAGGACAGACAAACTGCTCAAAATGAAGAATGCTTCAATCAGTACTAATCAAGCACCCTGAAATCAGTGGGAATTCCCAGCACAAAACAATGGGGCTTTGTTTTAACCAATAGTCTACGTAGTACATAACATTTTCATTCACATTTTAATCTTTTGCATATTATTTTGTTCAGCTTTCTCAGACAAATCCACTATAGATGCTTTAGTGAGGAGCTGTGGCATTGTAAGTTTGCTGCAATTAGTAGAAGATGTTTACTGTTTACTATTATCCAGATAGTTATTGGATAACCAGGAAAACACTGCAATCTGTCAAACTGCCATTTTTGCAAATGATGATCCTGAATGTTTAGACTTAAAGCCAAACCACTACTCCATGTAGTGATAGCTTTGCTCTTATGCAAACAAGAAAAGAAATGGTAAGCACTGAGAGCCAGCCCTGTCTCTGCAGGGATACAGAAATACCTACCTGCTGGAAGAAGGTCAGGGGAATATCTGCCAGTATTTATTACTGATGTCACTGCGCTCACTTTGGACTCATACAATCTTAGAAATGCTGAGTAATGAGAGTATTTCCCTCTAAAGGAGTTAATATTTCAAATATTTATCATACAGTGGGTATGAAATTCACTGCCTTACAGCAGGACATAGAGTCCAATAACTGATTCAGGACATTGTCATCTTTTTGCAGACTATTAAAGAAGTGTTACTAACTTCACTGAGTCATAAAAACCAATGTTGGCTGTTCTGCAGGCCATCGTGAAATTCCTTCTTTATTTGGCATCTCACAAGAATTTGCCAGAACCCAAGCTTGATTTCTTTATTTCTGTTTTCAAAGCCACACACGCATTCAAATACACAAAACCTTGAATCTCACACCCAAGTTCAGGGGTGCTTTGTCATCTATTTCCCTCCAGAGATTTCTCTCTTTCAAGCATCCTTCTGGAATCTATCTCCTGTGAGCACATCTTGGTCTTCCAAAGCTTTTTAAGAGGACGTGCTGTGCAGTCCCAAGTGTTGCATGGTCTCTAGAGGCCTAAACAAAGATTACTCAAGAGATGAGTGCAGGGGATCAACTTTCTGCTCTCACCAACTGAAATCCACCCTTACCAGTTCTGATTGTCTTTCCTAATCCCCTTCTTTACTACAATGTACTTGAATATGCCCCATTTTCCATGAAGTGGTAGGGACTACAGAAGCAGAGACAAAGCCAGAACAATTCTTGGATACATCATCTTATTTGTATGTGTCCCAGCAGCATGATTTAATTCCCACCCCAGCACAAAGGAGATGGTGAAGGCCCCATGAGACTCATTAGGAGGCAGTCAGGGCATTGCAGTTTTCTTGCTCCATCTGTATGTACAACCAAGAGCACTGCTGTACGAGCAGGAAAGCTTCTCTGCACATGCTGCATGCTGTGCTGGGCCAAGTGAGACAGGTGATTTCTCTTTATTTTCTCTAGCACTCTTTGGTACAGGTAGGTCTTCTTGATGCCAATGTAATAAATCTCAGCTTTAAAGAGAGGAGATAGGGCCAATATGAGTGCAAATTAGACTTCATTATCAGAATAACTATAACCAAGGCAGCCTGAAAAATGTATTTTGATGAGCTTCCTTGGCCAATTTACTTTTGTTAGCTCCATCTAGAGAGAGAACAGGAAGAAAGGACCCTTGTACAACACACAGAGAAACATATGGTCATTCATTTAGCTTGGAGGCTGCTTTAATTCTGTTGAGGAGGTACAACTATCTGTGCATTTGCTGAGCAAACAAACTTAAACCACAACAGCATGATCATCATTACTGATGCCTTTAAATATCCAAACCATATCACAGCACAAAGGGCAATCTTCACTAACTACATAAACTCAGGAGGTCTGTTTTTATGGATGATGAGAGCAGGGAATGCTTTCTACCACAATATTTGTTAGGACTTTACGATGAGACTGTCTGAAAAGCTAGACAGGTAAAATATTCTGCTGGAATAGCTGGGTAGAGCTCAATGGGACATCTTAGATTGGACATTAGGAAAAAGTTCTTCTCCAAAAGAGCAGTCAGGAGCTGGAATGGGATGACCAGGGAGGTTCTGGAGTCAACACTCCTGGAGGTGTTCAGGAAATTGTTAGATGTTGGACTGAGGGGCACAGTTCAGTAGGGAAATACTGGTGGTTGGCAGATAGTTGTAATGGATTACCTTGGAGACCTTTTCCTACCTTGGTGATTCTAGGACGCTGTAACATGATGGAAAGCACAAGACAGCAGAGCAACAAGATCCCAAGCCACAGCAACTGAGGATCTGCTCAGACAAAACAGCAGCAGAAATAAGGGAAAGAAACGGCTTACCTTCAGAAGGTCTGTGAGGTTCACAGGTAGGCAGAGATCTCCAACTAAAAGAAATCCCTACCTCCACTACCAACCCTCAAATAAGGTCTACAAAGGGGTGGATCCTGGCTCCACCCCTTTTGATGACTCAGGTATATTGCTTGCACCTGAGCTCCCTTGAGTTGGTCCTGTCTTCCTACAGCGTGCTCAATCATGCTGTTACTTAGCATTTCCACTATCACATATTCTAGTTGAAGGCCAGTAACTAGTGGGGTACTGCAGGAGCCTCTTCTGGAGCTTTTATCAGTGACTTGGAGGAAGCAACAGAACATTTGTTGCAGATTACAATACCCTAAAGAGCACAATGCTCTGCAGAGAGATCTAGATACACTGAAAATTTGTGAAATTTGGTACAGAAAAATGCAAAATTCTGCACCAGGGAAGGAATAGTCCTTCGCAGTGACAGACTGGGCACTGACTGCCTGGGTAATAGCATTGCTGGAAAGGACCTGGAGATGTTGGCAGACAGAAAGCTGAATATGAACAAGACAGCTTGACAGTAAAGGTGAAAGACAACCTGGGCTGTATGAACAAGGAGAACAGCCAGGAGACTGAGGGAAGAAATCATCTCCTTTCAGTACTCCCTTTTGTCCTCACATAAATCAAAACTCACTGGACTACATGCAGAATACCAAGACAGACACAGGATCCACAGTATAAGACAGATATGGATAAACTGGAACTTAGCAGAGGGCCACCAATGATGCTCAGAACATTGGAGCACCAGGGCTATAAGCGGACATGGATGGACCTGAACTTGTTGAGACAGAAGAAGACAAGGCTTCAGGTGAACCTCATCCCCACCTCAGCTCAGCACCACACCACTGTTCGTGCATTCCCATCATAGTGGGATGGGACAGGGGACAGAACTGGAAAAAAGGCAAAAATCATGGGCTGAGAAAGACAAAATCAGGGGCTGATACAAAGACAGGTTAATAGGAAAGAAAATAGTAACAATAAAGGAGTACACAAAAAAAGTGATGCACAATGCAATTACTCAACACTTGCTGACCAGTGCCCAGTCAGTCCCCAGCAGCAGCCCCTCAGCCAACTCCCCCCATTGCTATTGCACAACCTGTCACCATCTGGTGTGTGATATCCATTTGGCAAGTCTGAGTCAGCTGTGGTGGTTGTGTCCCTCCCAGCTCCTTGGGCACCCCCAGCCTTCCTGCTGGCAAGGCAGCAAGAAAAGCAGTGAAGTCCTTGACTGCGCAAGCACTGCTCAGCAACGCGTAAAACACTGTTGTGTTATCAACACTGTTTTCCTCCTAAATCCAAAACATGGCACCATACCAGCCATTATAAAGAAAGTTCTCTCGTGTGAACTCAGGTCAAGATTTCAATCTATTTGTCATCTCACAACAGAGAGATTCAAAATAATTATTATGAAAACATAATGCAAAGATATTAATACAAGAAAGAGAACTTATTCCATCTCATTGCAGAAGAACAGGGGAGGGCAGGTGCAGATGGAGATTATTAGGAAGTTTATTCACTGATTTGCAGTTTCTTGCAGGGAAGATGAAGTTTTGGTCCTCCAGACACTCATACTGGAACTGTTGTTTTGTGATTTATTTTCTTTTAATTTAGTTTTTGTTCATTTAAAAGCTGGATACCTGAACCCTAACAGAGAGTGATAAGTCTTAGGTTTCTGCCAGTTTGAGGCTGGTGCTCAGGGAAGCGTGAAATCATAGCCTTTCAGCCAACTATCATGGAACTTCCTTAAAATTGTAGTTTTATGAGATACAAAGCAAAACATTTCAGCAGTTTTTCCTCCAAATCAGGAACAGGAGGAAACAGAATGGCTTCTTATTAGAACATGAGTTCAGAGTAGTCAGTCCTTACCGTGTGGTGGACTTCGTGTGCTCTTTGCATGTGGATCTGTTAACCAATTACACCCATTTCATACCGTAATTCAGAGGCGCTACTTGTGTCTCCTCAATTAGGCCTTCATTAATCACTGTGAAATTGCCAACTATTATGCATCAGTTAATCACTGCTGATTTTCAAAGTGGTAAAGAATACAAAATACAAAGCAAAACAAACACATGGAAATATATATATGAAATATATAAACAATATACATACATCTGCACAGGAAAAAAAGACAGTGCTTCCTCAAAATTTATCTTTTCATACAGAAAAAGAGCAAAGTTTAATTGTTGAAATTCTGGTCTTTATTAAATTGGAAAACTTCCATAAATATCTGAAAGCAGATGATAACTGTAGTGCCAAGTACAATAAAAAAAGTGACACAACAATAAAGTCTTTATTTGAGACATATCAAATAACCCTCAAAGCTAAAATGCTTCCTGATTTTACAGAGGCTACAATTACTGTGGTAAATCGTTTAGTAATTATATCAAAAAGTATTTCTGACACAGATTAATTTCATATAAACTAACACTTAAGTGAACGCAGATTTTGACAAATCACTTAAATGTATTAACTACATTCTTCCCTAATCTTTTTCAAAAGCATCAGAAAAGGTTCATTGGAAGCAAAAAATACACTATAGAACATATGCAGAATATCTGAGCATCTTGAAACAAACCAAACACCCAAGTAAGAGGTTACCCTCTGCTTTCTGAAAGCTGAGAGAGCAGGAAAATGTACTGAACAGCACTTCCAAAGTTCATATTATAGAGACACTAAAAGCAAGAGACTAAAAATCTGCCAAACAAAAAGTTTCTGCTACTCAATTAAATAAGCTGAGGCTGTCAGTGCTTTGACACCAAAGAGCTGAAGTGTTCTGTAGAAAACTGCAAATCTCATCCCACTGTTCACTCCACTGCAGTGCAAACCCAGATTTAAGCTTCTCATCTCACAAACAAACACTTTCTGAGACAGGACTTGAACAGTGGCACCCTGCATCCCCAGCCAAAATCCCTGGGCACCACATCACACAGCTCTGCTTCTCTGTGTTTAGGTGGTCAGGAAAGAGTGCAGTCAGAGCTAAGTGTTTCAGTAGGACAGGTTTGCTTGTGGAATGTGGAACACTGATATCATTCAGAGTAGACTGTATGATGTCCCACTGCCCTGCTAAAATAAATATTGCTTTAGGAGTCATTTGCTTCTTCTGTTTTGCTGGCAAACCTGTACTCTTGTTGAAAGAAGCAGAGTAGCTCCACAAAAGACTTTCAGCTGAATACTCAAATTCATTGAAATTGTTCATTTTGTGAAAAAGTCCCCAGTAAACTTCCCTGAGACAACACAACTAGATCCTCATTCATTCTCTTCAGAGCAAGACCAGAAACATACTTGCTCTTCATTCTGTTATCACAACCAAAGCCTCCTGTTTCATTCACTTTTGCACACGAGTCTCATGCTGGTCATCTGCTCTGAAAGTGCCTCCTTGTGCAGATGAATCTACGCAGGGGGCCTGCAAAGCTCCTAACTGTACCACGTGTTATCTTTAGTCCCCATCCCTATTAATGAGAGAGTTTCTCCTGAACTATCCCATACCCACACAAGTCCTAACATTGCCTGTCAAGATAAATAAACCTGTGTTTCCTACAAGGGAATCCCCTTTCCATCATCCCTTTTCTTCTCTTTTTTTCCTTTTTCCCCATTTTCTCTCCTATCCATCCTTCTCAGACACATCCAAAAGAGTGAAAATGAAAAGTAGTCAGTGAGACCTTGAGGTCAGAAGTCCACTACCACTTAAAGCCATATGCATCAACACTTCCAGAGGGAAAAGGTTTTCCCATCTAAGCTACTCTCTTCTCCTTCCCTTCATTTGGCACAAGCCCCTGTGCTGCCTGGTAAGGCTGGCACTAGCAAGTGGCACAAGGAAGGGAAATAAGGCGCTAGGAGCTAGAAGCAAGATGAAGTTGTATTGTAGCAGCAATACCAGATTATGCTAAGTGCTCCTTGAAGTCTAACCTAAGAAACTAATTAGAAGGAAGAAGATAAAGAAAAATTACTAATGTGACATTCTGTCAGAAATAAAAGAATGAGTAAGGAAAGAAGGAACACTCATTCCATGTGTTTTTGGTAATCCTGTAATTAGGGTAAGTGTAATTCTGTTTCAGTGCTTCCCATAGAAATAGCAGCACCAATAGAAAATTGTTATATTCCTCCTCAAATGCACAGCATTTACAATTTAAACATGCAACTCCCGTCCCCAAAACCACAAGTCGCTAAGCCATTCCAGAGTTCACTCTACATTTCTGGAATCATCTTCTGTGCAGTAATACTCTTTTTCCTCTTACACTGCACTCATTACTAATATTTCCTGCATTATTTCATAAGGGAGTTATGACAGGACTAAACATATACTCAGTTGAATCATCTGAATGTGATTCTATTTCAAAAAAGCACCTAATTCCCAGTTTTAAGTAAGGTTGATACACAGTGTTAAAATGAGCATCTAGCCAGCCAAAACCATAATCTGGCCAGTCAGGTGGAAAAGAGCTGACCACAGCAAAAGAGTTAGTTCCTTTATTCTCAGTATGAAACGTGCACAAGGAAAACCAGCTCCATTCAAGATTTGGAAAGCACTGACAAATAAGCTGAACACACAGCTGCCACCCCTTTATGCTACATAATCATGAGAAATATTTTTTACTCTAGGCAACACAAAGCTTTAAAAAAATATATAAAAAATCAAATTACACATGAAAGCTCTTGGGGCTTGTAAGAGCCTCATTGAGTTCACCAAGGAATGAACAAACTAGTCTGATACAGAACTTGGATCAAAACAATGTGTATTTTCTGTCAATATGTTACAGCAGGATTCCATGTTATTACCAGTTATCCCCTATCAAATGTACACAGCTTAATTGTTTAAAGATGCTTTTTTTTCCTCCAACTTTCAGCAGTGCAAGCTCAGCAAGTGATCAGCTCTGCTCTCAGTCAGCTGAGCACAACCAGCAAAAACGCAAGAATCTTTGGCACAGTTGAAGACGACCAAATCTTATCTACACTTGAAATATATTAAGCTGGTTGTAACTCAAATCTGTGCACAATTCATTCAGGCATTCTGAAAATGACAGCATTTTCTATCTGCTTGGCTATTGGCTAAGTGATTTTTTGAGAAAAGAAAACAAATATCTGTAAGCGGCTGGATGTGTCCCATGAATCTTCTAAAGCTGGGACCAATTACAAAGCAAAGGTCTTATAGAATTGTTCTTACATTAAATATTTGAGAATCTTCTGTTAAGAAATAGTTGAAAAGAGGCAGTAAAGCATAACTGAACCCTTGCAGATCAACCAAGAACTGTAGATGTTCTCTTCAAAGGGATGTCATTTACTATTACAGCAAGGGCTCTCTTAACAGTGCCAGACCTCAAGCTGGGAAACAAGTTGTATATTCAGAGATTTAAGTATCCTCTGGTTTCAAGTATTTGTCTTTATCATCGCTTTCTTTATATTACTCATTTTCAAGAAACCTGAGGCACCCAAGTTTCATAAGAGACAACAAAATTAATCTTCATGTAAACTTACTGAAGAAAAACAGATTATTCTAGCAAACAGAAATTTAACTTGAAAATGATTTCAGAGAAGAAAAATGTAAGAATAGGACATTAATTTTAAACTGCATATGCTCCTCTTTTTTTGTGGGCCCCCTTTAGGTACTGGAAGGTTGCTATAACATCCACTTGGAGCCTTCTCTTCTCCAGGCTGAAGAGTCCCAGCTCTCTCAGCCTGTCCTTGTAGAGGAGGTGCTCCAGCCCTCTGATCAGCTCCGTGGTCCTCCTCTGGACCTGCTCCAACAGTTCCATGTCCTTCTTGTGTTGAGGACACCAGAACTAGACACAGTACTCCAGGTGGGGCCTCACAAGAGCAGAGCAGAGGGGCAAAATCACTTCCTCAACCTGCTGGTCACACTGCTCTTGATGCAAACCAAGATACATTTGGCTCGTGTAGTGAGAGATTCACTGCTGCCTCATGTTGAATCTCTCATCAACTGACATTCCCAAATCCTTCTACTCAGAGCTGCTCTCAAGCCACTCTCCACCCAAGCTTTATCTGTGCTTGCCCCAACCTGGGTGCAGGACCTTCCACTTGTCCTTGTTGAACTTCATGAGGTTGGCATGGGCCCACCTCTCAAACCTGCCCAGGTCCCTTCCCTCTGATGTATCAACTGCATCACTAAGCTTGGTGTTGTCTTCAAACTTGCTGCCAGAAAACTCAGTCCTACTGTCCACACCACCTACAAAGATCCTGAGCTTCCATTTATGCTGCAACATGCACTCAGGACATTTCTCCCAGCTCAAAATAAAGAGATTCTATATGAGACCTTTGTAAGGACTGGGACTAAATCAATCTAATACACCGAGATGACACAGACTAGCAACAGATCCCACATCAGCCCAGCCTTAGAATTAACCAATGCAACCCACCCAACCTTAAATGCTTATGGCCCAAGTTTTATTTTTCTTCTTACCAGACAACAAACTTTCCAACACAAAGCTTTGCAGTTAGAGAGAAACCAAGATTTCCATTTTATAGAAATGGTGTTAGTCAGCAAAAATCCCTCTTGGGCTGGACAGAATTGAAATGTACGATTTGGAATGAAATGTCTCAAAATGCAAAACCAAAATGTTATATCCTAGAGAAGTTGTAAACCACTTCAATATTTTTAAGCTCCTTTGTTCTTCAAAAAGATATTTTGTAATAATTTCTGTTTCGACAAAGTAGTTCACATGAATTAAAACACATCATTTCTTGCCAGGAAAATATTTTTCAAAAGAACCACAGCAAACTCCATTATTTTCCTGGTGAAAACAAACTCTGTCTTCAGCGCTATCTGTCACTAGGAGTGATTTGTTAATTTTATTGGCTGACTTGAGCAAAGTCATTATCTCTGTAATTAGAAAAGAGAACAATGAGCTAGAAATACCACTAATCTACTAACAACCAACTGTAATTGCTTCACAATCATGAATCAAATTGAGGCTTATTTTATTCGGATTCTGTTCAGACATCACCTATCTGAGTAGACTGGGATATTCTCCTTTTTCTTACAGGTTGATGACCAGAGCAGTAAGAGATAATATTTACGAAAGTGTTAAATGACTTTTTTCCTAGACTTACTTCATATTTCTTGCCCAGTTGCAAGCAAGTGTGATTACGTCTGTTTCTGTCTACCACCTTCTGTTCAGAGCTGGCACTACCTCCTGCTTCAACAGAATCATGGAATGGTTTAAGATGGAAGGGATATCTGGAGGTCATCTGGTCCAACACCTCTGGTCAAGCAGAGACACCCAGCGCCATGTTCATACAGCTTCTGGATATTTCCAGGAACATTCGCTATGCAGTCAACATCACAGTGAAAAAAGTGTTTCCTGATATTCAGAAGGAACCTCTTGTGTTCTAGTCTGTGCCCAGTGCCTCTGGTCCCAGCACCAAGCACCACTGAAAAGAGCCTGGCTCTATCTTCTCTGCTCCCTCCCCTCAGGCATTTATAGATGTTGATACGATCTCACTGAGTCTTCTCTTCTCCAGGCTGAAGAGCTCATGCTCCCTCAACATCTCCTCACAGCAGAGGTGCTGCAGTGCCTTCAAGATCTCTGTGGCTCTGCACAGGGCTCTCTCCAGTATGTCCATGCCTCTGTTGCACTGGGGAGCCCAGCACTGGGAACAACATGCCAGGTGCTGCTTCACCTGCGCTGAGTAGAGGGGAAGAACCATCCTTTAACCTGCTAATAATACTTAGTGCATTTTTAGCATATCTCAGTTTTCTAAGATATCCAGACAACTTTGGACAACTCAGTTCTTTCTCTGTTCCACATCTGGTGAATTAGTATGACTGATCTGCCTTTTTTACCTTCTGTCATATGATCTGGGCCTGGTCTCTCTGTCAGATGAGGAATACCTTAGTTTTCTTGCTCTATTTGCATTTCTGATTATCCCAGTCTTCAAGTCAGCAAGAATTTACCTACCCAAAGGCCAAAGATTCCTTAAATACCAGGAAATAATCCCTACCCAAACCTCCATGGGCAGTTCACAGCTGCAGTGCAATCAATATAATTGTTCTAGCATGGAAACCAACACCCATGCATAAATGGATTTTTTTATAATCCCCTCTTCCTAGTAAAATTTAAAAGCACAGGCACAAAAAACCACTTTGTTCCAAGCATGGAAATGGTGGTGGGCTCTATGGGCCTTTTATGGTAAGTGAAAACCTACATCCACATGAGGATAAAGAGGCAAACCTAGACAAAGCACTGCAGCATTTAACAAAATCAAGCCCTAAAGGAAGGAGAAATTATAAAAAAAGAAATATGTCACTTATTAAGAGAGCAACAATAAAGCATTGACTTCTTTGCAAAGAACCAAAATAGGAAAACAAAGACTGTTCTTAGTATAAGAGCAGTTTCTCAAAGACTCACCAGATTTTTGCGATGAAGCCCTCCTCTCTGAGTCAAAATCTACCAATTCAAAGCAACAAGTTACAAGGAGTTGCCACCTCTCATCTAGAAATCAACTGAAAGAGTTTAATGCACCACCTGAAAGGGAAGCCCTCCCCACAGCCGAGTTTCAAACACCAGAATCTATCCCTCCTGGATCTGAGAGCATATCAAGGCCTAGTACTGTTACAGGTAGCCCATCGAGAAAGGCAATATGGTTCTCTTTCCATAGCACTTTTCAAGTACTTTCTCTCAATTTAGCCTTATGAAAGGCCAAAGGCATGAATATTCTTTCAATTTAAATAATAAGTATAATAGAACAGACACTGTTCTGAATCCTAGGAATGCAAAGTCTATAGACCATGACAAAAATCAAGAGGTTAACATGAGAGTTTCACATATGTTCCAACAAACATACTCCTTATGTAGCTTTGTGCATTGTTAGAAATATTTGAATTGCTTATTGCAAGCAAGCAGTCTGTGCAATGTTACTATGCAGATCCTTCCAGACATCTGCAAATACGTCTTTTTATCCAATACATCTGTTTCTTTCCAAGGTGTGAATCACCTGACTTGTGTTAAATGTTCCTTTTAGCAAGAAATGTTCTATTGGCTATTTTCCACCTTTTGACAGTAAAAGGGTTGTGGGATAATTGATCAGCTTAGACACTGATATCAGCATTTAGCTACATTAATTTTATCCATAAGGACTACAACTTCAAATGTATCCTAAATATTTCTGCTTACTGTTTTAAAAGCTTCTTGAATGGGACAGTAGAGTCTGTGACTCTTGTAAACACCATACTCAAATCTGGGTAACTTCACTCAGACATTCAGAAGTTGACCTCTCATCTCCAGAATGAGAACATTCATACTGAGGAGTTTAAAGAATTACTTTGGCAAGGGTAAGCACAAGCCATGTTATTGAGGCAGCAGATAAAACATCCTATTCTCATCATACTTGTGTGAGGCACCCAAGAATCAGTTCCATATGAAATGTCTAGATAAAGGAGAACAAAGAAACTCAACTACTGAGCAGATCTCTCATATGTGGGGAATTTTGCCTGACCTACACATAGCCTTCCATACTTACGGCTTCCTTATTTAGACAGACATTAACAAAGTTCTACCGATCTGTTGAGAACTAACAAAAAATTAGAGAGAAAATAAACAGAAATCATCAAATTCTCCAATTTTAGGGAAGTTCTACTTTCATATAATTTGGTTGTGTACATCTGTATGTATCCAGACTGTCTTTACAGAACTAAATCTATACATTCAAAAACTGATCTCTTCTTCTTTCACATTTTCCCACAGAAAAAGTGGTACTGCTGGGGTGAAACATGCTTCAAACAAAACAACAACAAAAATATAGCACTTGAGTCATATGCCTAGGAATTCATCACAGACTTAAGGAGGAACAGTAACTCCGTGATATAAGCTGTATTCCCAAGAAGTTGTATACATTTTAAACTAATAAGCAGATGTAGAAATATATTGATGAAGAACAAAAGCATCATGTGGATTTAATGATAAGTGCAAGTGCAGGAACTGGGATGTGAAGCCTTTCATTCCTTTCACTGACATTAACCAGGCTCTCCAGTCACTGTGTAATATGATAGAAAGAAGTATTGTTTTAAGAAATAGAATTCCTAGCAGAACTGGTGGTCAGAAAGCACAGTCCTTGAGACTCATCTCCTCCTTGACAGGAGCTGGTATAAGAGCCACCCCAACACAAAGCAACTGTCAAGGATTTTGTATTAAGTTAAAAAAGCAAAATGAATGCAGTTTGATGCTAATCAAAAGTATTAGTGTCACAGTTTTGTGATCTTTGTTATCAGTGTTCCATATCGTAACATCATGTAGTGCACTGAGAGTTAAAGATTTAATGCTCCAGTTCCATGGATTGTTGATAGTTCCAGGTATACCCTTCTCAGAAGAGAAGAACTACAAATGCTGGAAGACTTCATTGTTCCATTTCCATTTTCCATTTAAAAGGAAAGATAAAACTGCTCATGAGTCACGAGACTGACCCTTCTTTAACTGCTTATCTCTGCATGTGAGCTCCCTAGTTGTATCATCTTCAGCATCAGAGTAACGCCTTCAGTTTTGGACACTTTCATTTAATTTCATTTATTAGCTTCAGTTCCAATGATATTGTATTAGATTGTGTTGTCTCGCATCCCACTGTCATATTTAGTATATTCGTTTTCTCGCTTTGCTCGTTGCTGCTGTTTTGTTTTTAGGCCCATCTCTTTACCTTTTTCCTTTATTCTCTTCCCCCTCTCCTGAGTTAGTGGGTCCCTCTGACCCAACTGTCACAGAACTGGACCAAACAGGACCTAGAAACCATTGACAAATTACCCTAATTGGAAGAGTTCAAAAAAAATCTGTATTCTTTGAGCAGGAAGAGATGATGAAAAATAATTCAGTCTATCAAACCCTATGCAGATTAGGACAGTGCAGCACAAAAAGCTGTGTGCTGTTATATAGACATGTGATAAACATCACATTTCAAAGAGATTCATCAGAGAAAACTTTACTGAGGTTTTGTCTGTTAAAACTCGCTCAGATAAAATCAGCCCCTTTGTGAAAATACTCAGAACTGCCCCAAACCATGGAAAGAACCGTGCCCATGAAAACCCATCCCTTCTCATTTGAGATTTTTGCCTATGACATTTTTAGCCAGAATACAGACACCCTGTCCTAAACAAAAAGAGAAGAATATTATCTTTAATTCTTCTGCTCAGCAAAACTGAGAAAGCTCCATTCAATGAAATCTATCATATGAATTTTATGGTTTCTATTCATTTATAGAAAGAAAAACAATATGCTCCACAGCTCAATGGTTTGATCATTCAAGCTGGCCTGTACAAAGCTCGGGTGAGACTTTTTTGTTTTTCCCAGTTTCCAACAAAGCACTGAGGGAGGATCTGCTAGCAGCCCCACAAGCATCCTAATTGCTTGGCTGTGGCTAACATTTTTTCCATACACACAAAAGAAACCAAGCATGCATTTTTCATATGTAAGATTTTTATTAAATGAATTTGATTTTATGGCCGACACTAGTTATAAATAATATTTAGAATCAGCTTGGTGTCTAGAGAAGCAAGTTGTGTTTAAAGAGCCCTTGTGGTATTGAATCTAGTTATTTTTTGGTTCAGAGGGACATCTCACAGACTAGATGAATGTGATATTTCATTAATAGAAAATCAATGCAAGGTGAATTACTACATGACTGAGGAGTTAAAAAAATAACTATTAACCCCCAGGATAAAACAAGTAGGAATGTGGTAGAGAGAGAGGAGCTGCAGTCACTGAACCTTGTTTGCTGCACTTTAATCTCTGCAAGGTGCAGAGGAGGTCCCAGAGCTGTGTAGCCTGATCTGCCCATATCATTTATATGATCACACAAGATTTTCATGCATTGCTCCTTTCCACAATGCAACCATTTCATCCTGCTGACAGTCTGGTGGAGTGAGCAGCAACAGTATTTGCCAGCTGCTTGATATCAATTAGCAGAGAAAATATTAGACATCTTTGGCCTCCAACAAGGACAGGTATGTTTCTGGGCAGAGCTCCAACTGGACAAGCAAAAGTACGGAAGTACGTCCTCTGCAAGAAACCCTGACAGCACTGGGGCAGTGCAGCCATAGGGAGGACACAGGAAGACCCATGGGCCTGTGAACAATGCCAGTCTGCTCTCATGTACAGTGCCACGACAACATACTGCATTGGATGCTGAATAAAAATTCCAGGCATATTTGTCTGTTTGACAAATACACAGACATACCCATCAAAAATCCTGGTTTAAAGGAGTGTATTTCTACCTTCACACAGATGGTGTTCTTCCACCTTGAAGGAGATGGTTTGAGTGATGAGTGTCCAACTCTAGAATCGGGCAGCTGAACTGATAGAAACACCAGCTTGTGAAAGTAGAACTTATTCTGAAAAGAAAGAAAGAAAGAAAGAAAGAAAGAAAGAAAGAAAGAAAGAAAGAAAGAAAGAAAGAAAGAAAGAAAGAAAGAAAGAAAGAAAGAAAGAAAGAAAGAAAGAAAGAAAGAAAGAAAGAAAGAAAGAAAGAAAGAAAGAAAGAAAGAAAGAAAGAGAAAGAAAGAGAGAAAGAAAGAGAGAAAGAAAGAGAGAAAGAAAGAGAGAAAGAAAGAGAGAAAGAAAGAGAGAAAGAAAGAGAGAAAGAGAGGGAGAAAGAGAGGGAGAAAGAGAGGGAGAAAGAGAGGGAGAAAGAGAGGGAGAAAGAGAGGGAGAAAGAGAGGGAGAAAGAGAGGGAGAAAGAGAGGGAGAAAGAGAGGGAGAAAGAGAGGGAGAAAGAGAGGGAGAAAGAGAGGGAGAAAGAGAGGGAGAAAGAGAGAAAGAGAGAAAGAGAGAAAGAGAGAAAGAGAGAAAGAGAGAAAGAGAGAAAGAGAGAAAGAGAGAAAGAGAGAAAGAAAGAAAGAAAGAAAGAAAGAAAGAAAGAAAGAAAGAAAGAAAGAAAGAAAGAAAGAAAGAAAGAAAGAAAGAAAGAAAGAAAGAAAGAAAGAGAGAAAGAGAGAAAGAGAGAAAGAGAGAAAGAGAGGGAGAAAGAGAGGGAGAAAGAGAGGGAGAAAGAGAGGGAGAAAGAGAGGGAGAAAGAGAGGGAGAAAGAGAGGGAGAAAGAGAGGGAGAAAGAGAGAAAGAGAGAAAGAGAGAAAGAGAGAAAGAGAGAAAGAGAGAAAGAAAGAAAGAAAGAAAGAAAGAAAGAAAGAAAGAAAGAAAGAAAGAAAGAAAGAAAGAAAGAAAGAAAGAAAGAAAGAAAGAAAGAAAGAAAGAAAGAAAGGGAGGGAGGAAGAAGGGAAGGAAGCAAGGGAGGGAGGGAGAGAAGAAGGGAAGGAGGAAAGAGGAGAAGGAGGAAGGGAGGGAAGGAAGGAAAGGGAAGGAAAAGATTTTTCTTCTACAGCTTTGAGAACTAAATTGTATGCACATTGTCCCCAGTAGGAAGCATAGTGGGTGATGAAATAGATTGCCAAATGTGTTCAAAGACACTGAAGTCTCCTTTGCAATATCTTACTTTCACAAATGCATAATTTTTAGGAGAACTCTTGATACACGTTTTATTAGTATGTTGTTTTTTATTGTAGTGAACTCTTTCAAATTAAAAAGAAAGCCAGGCAAAGATGGTAAATACTAACAGAAGCCATGTTTGAAAGAGGAAGGCAATATAGGGCATTTGGGCCATAAAGAGCTTTCCTTTTAGTCTTTAAGTAAGAACAAATGCAAGAGCCAGATTTTGAAGAGGCTGTGATGTTAATTAGACCATCTTGGGGAGGAAAAGAAAACGACAACACCTTTTCATGTTTCAAACTTGTTCGATTGTGCTTATTTTCAAGGGGGCTTTTCAAAATTGTTGGGGGTTTCTATTCTAGCTACGAAATCCTTTCAGGTCAAAAATTACAGCTGGCATAACTTTGTGTGGAGGTATGAACTTCAGTCACTTGAAGATCAGGGCCTAACTGCTAAACACTTTTATTTCTAGGCTATTAGAGAAATAAAACAATATATTTACATTTTGTAGAAAGGGACAACAGAATAATATATAGTCTGTGGAGAGAAGAAAGATGTTATCTTATGCAGCCAGAATGAAAAAGTAAAATTGAGGTTTTACTTAAAATAGTCTCAGTTACAAAAACATGTCTGTGTCTTTCTCAGCTTATTTTTCTTCTATATACAACTGAAGAGGCATGTTTGGTGGATACACAACCAACTTCCCTAGGGAAAATTCCTGGTATAATCACTGTCAGAGGAAGCTGAAATAATCAGAGGTTTCAGGCAAATGTGAGGAGCCTCCAGCTGGTTCTGGCAGGGCTATATGCTGGCCATATGTTAGGCCAGGTTCAGCCTGATGCAAACCAGATACACTGAAACAAGAGCAAAAAGCCAGGAAAACACAGAAAAGAGAGACAAATTGTATGGTTTCCCTTTAAAAGTGAAATAAGGGTTTTACATTATTACATTTCAAAACTAAAGCTCAGATGAAGTGTAAATCTAGTATTAACTGTTCTTAGTTCTGGACGATTACAACTGAGGTTCTTCAAAAACACTTATCTAAAACTTGAGCAAATAGATTGCTTATGTGTGCAGTTCAGTCCCAGCACGGAGCAAGGAGGGACACATTTCCACAGCCTGTGCCTGGTACATTCTAACTGTGAGAAAGCACAGCCCCCTGTGTGCAATGCCCAGCACCACTGTCATGCCTCTAGCAAAAAATAAGAATCAACCCAAGAGAAAGATTATATTTTCCTATGTCTGCACAATGTCTATTTGTGCTTAGTAATTGCTTAATAAAAGTTTCCTCTTAAATTAATACCCCACATGTTAGAGAGGTGGAGCTGCAGAAAGGCAAATGCAAGAGGAGAACCTAATTTGGGCCCCATTACAGAGGCAGAAGGAACTTCATCCAAGCAGGTCTTGCAGAACAGGACTCATTTCACCAAAATGTCATGTCCCAAGCCAGTAGGAAAGAGGAAATTGTTTGGATTCTATAACTCCAAACCTCATCCTTACCTTGTCCCTTCTTTCTCATCAATACCACATCCATTTGGTAGCTGTGAAGAACAGGATCTCCTCCCAGTCCTTGACTCGTGCAGCGTAGGGTGATGAAAAGAGGAGGGAGAAAGTTGTACAGTCCCTATATAAGTGTGCCTACCTGTATTTTCTACAAGTATGGCTCCTACAAGCAGAATGCCTGGTGAATCAGTTTGCACAAATGTGGGCTCTCCCCTTGTTCCCAAGCAGAAGAGTCTTATGGTCAGGGCCAGCACTCAAGCACAGCCATGGTTCAAGATAGGTCCAGTACAGAATAGAGCACACAGTGCTTTCAGTGCAGCAATAGAGAAGGTGGCAACACCACAGCAGTGCGTGACGCTGGTTGCACATTACATGTCTGTGATACCAGGTAAGCATACAATCACACTGTTCACTATGGTAGCTTTCTGCTTCACCCTGCTGCGCTACATGACCCAGTCAGACCCTCTCTTGTTATACTTAACCCTGCTGCATCCCCGCTCCATCCTCTCTCTGTCTCCAGAACCAATGTGGTTCTTCCCTGTTTCAGCAATGGGAAGAGCAGATGGAACCGGGCTCCTCCAGTCCTCCTCTTCTTCTGCTAGCCACTAGCGGTCCTATGATTTCTGAGTGAACTGGTGGAGCAGAGCTGCAACACTTTTAGTATCAATGAGGGCCCTGGGCTGGGAAAGGAGGAAATGTTCTTCTGTTGGGGAAGAAAGAGGTTTCCAAACTACTGAAGGGTTCAAAAGAAAAGCAGACCCAGGCCAACAGCTGCACATGGGACTATCAGCCACCATCATCCTTGTCAGGAGAGTCCTGGGGCAGAAGCAGAACTTCTGGCAAGGGAACTGAGCAAAGAAACCACTGAGGGATGTTTGCCCACTCTACAATCTCCCAGAGCTCATCAACATTTCTCCCCTCTCCCACACTCAAGGAAGGAAACCCAGTGCTCAGTGGCTTGATTCTAGTGTCAGGGTGCTCTTCCCCTTCATATCTCCAAAAAAGAGCATAGCAAACCAACAGACTACCTCTCACAGTAGGGCTGTAGACATAACCTGCTATGAAAAGGATACCAAATAGAGCTTTTAGGCTTTCATTTTTCAGTAGGTGCCAGTACCAAAGGTACAATACACACAACCAACAGGACACAGCTGGACCAACGTAACTGTACAAGAACTACACTGCAGCCTTATTGCTCCTCTAGAACTGTATGCTGGGTCTTCTACATCCTGCATACCTGACGTACAAATGTTTATTTTCTATATACAAAGGACACTGTGAATTGACAACATCAGTCCTATTTGACATTTGCATTGGAGAGGGAGGGAAAAAAATTATAACCCTTTCAGAGTACCGCCCCTGCCAGCGTGTCTTGAATATTCAATATAAGCAAGACCTCTCACATCTTTAATTCACTGATTGAAAGTAAACTTCTGATTTAAATGAAAAGGAAGCAGAGCCAGAGCATTAAAAATACAGACAGCTGAAGACCTGTAAGAAAGGTATGTGCTAAACTGTTTGGGAGGTTCATTTCTAATGTAGCTAAACAAAATTTATTCATCAGTTCGTGCTGTCCTTGCTGCCCTCAGGCGCTACTGCAATGCCAGGATGCCTCAGTGCTGCAGCTGCTCTTTCACAGTTACCTCCTTTTTATCAGCAGCTTATTTTTAAGAGAAAGAGAGGCCCTAAGCCCATAGGTACCTGTGAAGCTCCAAATAAATCAAAGGATTTAGCAGGATTAATTTCACTTGACTAGCAGTGAAATCTCCTGCAAATGAGGAAAGCCAGAACTGCTGGTCAACGTACAGCACTCCAGCTATAATCTGGCTGGAAGTGCATTCTCCTTGGCTACATGGCTGAGGTGAGTAAATGTTTTGTTATCTGAGTGGATGTTTTACGTTTATTCATTGTTTTGCCATACATTTAAACTTTCATGTTCTTTTTCTAAATTAGAATGAAATATTGTAGGAAGACGTGTAGCTCCAGCTCTCCATGCGGTACGGAGTCATTTAGCAATTCAAAAAAGACAGACCAGAGAAATCTGTGGTTTAAACACTCTGCTTATACTTATGTATGTGTAGAAATACATCATCTACTTCGAAAGTAATAGCGTGAGGCAGTGGGAATATGAGGAGTAATGAGAGTTCGCCAGTTTTGTGAAGCAAAAAAAGTGAGTATGCTGAGATAGAATAAGTTTTAGCTAAATGAAAACAATTTCTGCAACTTTCCTTCAATTGCAAAATAGTGCTTTCTTTCCATCTGTTAAATTGTCGTTTTGCCTTCAGAAGTGGGACAGTTGTTTGGTGCTTCAGCATGCTCAGTTTTGTCTTAGATTGGCCTCAAACTCTCTATTCTTAGGCGAAAAGAAAGTTTCTTCATAGTGAGCTCAGAGTTAAAACTTCGTTGTCCGTTTCAGGACTGATTTCATTGAATGTTGGACTGTTCACTGTTGGGATCTTTTTCTTGTTTGGTTGGTTGGGGTTTTTTTTGGTTTTTTGGTTTTTTGTTTGTTTGTTTGTTTGTTTGTTTTTGTTTTGTTTTGTTTTTTCTTGTTGTTGTTGTTGTTGGGTTTTTTTTCTTTTGTTTTGGTTTTTTGGGGAGCTGTTGTCCTCTTCCAGGACCAGCAACTCTTATTTATAAATGCTATACAGCGTATATGTTAAGATTTATACAAGATGTTTTCATGGTACGCATAGAATTCTGAACCCTGTAAACACACTGATGGCATTAACAAGGACCAGATGTCAGTTGCCTTTCTCATAAAGAAAACAACAAGGTAGGAGTTCTGAATACTTGAAGAATTTAATGAATATGTCTTTAAATGCATTGCTCAGTTTCGTATGCGCACAGTTTTGTGTATCTCAGGCAGAGATTTTATGCTTCACAATGAATTCCACCAAGGTCCCAATAAACTTAGTTCTGTTTGTTGGCGGACAATGGCAAGTTCAGATAATTTTTTGTGGCGCAGTTAGATCAACAATTCATTTAAAGTATCTTTAAATTGTAGGGGGAGAAACAAGAAGAGTTTGTGGTAAAGGCGGCTTTCGGGTTTTTTTTCCTTCCTTTCGTATTCCTCTGAAACCAAACGCATATCGGTTTTATTCCGAAAGCAGAGCAGAACTGCTAAGAACTGTCTGATACAGGGACTGTTACTTAGTACTCTGGGGTACTTGGAATCATTTTCTGTGTTTAGTTAGAAGATGCAGTAGGACTACTAAAATGAGTTTCAGAGGTTGCAAGACATTAACGTTACAGCCTGATTCCATGCTTAAATACGCCCTTCAGAGCACACCAAGTTGCTAAAGTGATGAATGTTGTGCCCGTAACTCAAATAAACAAGTCTATGAACATAAATTAGCCCTTTAATTAAAATACTGTTTTTCCTTACCTGGAGTTGTTCACAAATATCACTAGAGTTTCCAATTTAAAATGCAAGGAATTAATGTAGGAAGTGAAGTGCTTCCTGAACCTTGTTTGTACACGGAGTGTACACAGTGCTGCACTCGATGCTTTGAAGCACAGTGATGCACTGTGTGTCAAGCAGGGAGCAGAAATACAGCAGGTACTCCAACCAGCAACGAAAAGCCCTTTTTTCCACAACTTTTACAGCTCAAAGGTTCAATCCTAAAAGCATGTAAGACCTGAAGCAGAAATAACCAGTAACGTAACCATAGAACATTACCGGCAATAATTAATGTCTATCTGCTAGCTTTATGCTTATTTCACTGTTGCCTCTTTGTTCCCCCGTGTAATCCCAAATGAGAGCACTACCTGCTCTCCTCTTGCTGCACTTTTTTGAATGCAGCATGTAGCCTCCATTCATCAGGCACGTGAGTTATATTTTAACTCAGGACACATGCTGAGAGCTTTCCCACTGGTTTCAGTGAAAGCAGAAAGAAGACTAATGTGCTTATAAAACAAATTTGAAATATTTTCTTCTCAGTTAAACCCCTTTTTGATTAAATATGACACAAAAAGGGTAGGATTTACTCTTAAAAGCTAAACACCATTATCAAGTGAACACAGTGAGAGATGTATGGATTTATTTATAAGCTCATCAATCAATACCTAATGTCTAATATTCTTCCAATCTGAATGTTTTGACATTTTCAGTATTTCTGTGACCAATATACTGTCCGTATTTATTTCCTCTGAAGAATAAAGCATTTAAATTGCAAAGCAAAAACTAAATCTCAGCTTAAGCACATTGGGGAGTAAATTGGGAAAGACAGCACAAGCAAAGCAGTCAGGTGAAATATGGCTGGAAGACTTCAGGTCAAGAAGGTGAAAGACAACCTGCTTTATTAACTTCATAGAAACGAGAAGGAAGTGACTGAATCGTGGTAGTAACAACCACAGAATGAGTGGAGCAACACTGTAGACTTCTAATGCTGTTTGTTTTTATGGCATAAACACAGAAGTAAAATTAGCCCAAACCTGTATCTGTGTGTTGTTACCCATTCTGACCGCTGAAATTACATTCTTTGATTTCCCAGCATTGAGGATAAACTGTGAAAAATCAGACCTCTCATCCTAAGGATAAGGCATTCCTCAGGATAGATACAGTATTTCTTTGCCAAAATGTTCTGCAATTGTTCACATAATTTTACTTAAAAGCATAATTCATATTTTTTTAACTTGTAAGCATCATTTCACATATGGTTCCTGCAAAGGTTAAGGCTTCTCAAAGTGCTGTCCAAATACACCTGTCTTCTTCATTGCTTACTACAGGATGAACTCTAATTTTACATGAGTGCAACTCTGCAGAAGCTGCAGTGGCAGGTACCCCAATGGAACCATACTCAGCAGCCTTCCTTTTTGCAAAGCTGGCTGTACCTGAAGTGTTATTTCTTGTGTTTCTATTGCATCCATTCACACAGAAACTATGAGAACAGGAAAAAAAGCAGTCCACTTTCAGGGATCAGGACTCATTTTAAGTGAATGAGAAGTGCTCCTTCTGCAAAGGAGCTCCCCAATGGCTGGTTTTGTTGTTCCAGTTTCATCCTCTCCTGATATTTCAGCTGCATTGTTACTCCACTATTCAGAATGTTAATAATTCTAATTATTTTGTCATGCCTCGATAAGGGTTTATTTGCCTGTCCCCTTATTAAAATACTAGGTACAAAGTCTGCCATTTCTATTCAAAGATTGCATATTTTTGCTAGTTGCCAGCTATTTGCATTCCCAGATCAATGCATCTGAAAAACATGAAGGTTTCTAAGCAGAAAATGTTTGCTTAGGCATGTATTTGACTTAAGTCAATTTGAAAAGCTTCAAGTGTTACAGAGTACAGAAAGTCAGGCAAATTCTCCCATCCTTACAGTGTAGAGCTCCCTAAAGACAAATTTACTTCTCCTCTTGGAGATGGGCAGCAATTCCAAATAGCCCTATTCATGTCAATTCCGTATTTCTCCCTTCAGATTGTCCTTCCACCAAATGTGCTTAGATCACCTGCCAGTGTTACACTGTCACAGAAGCAGGCAGCCTTCTTGGTACAGTCACTGAGCCTTGGAAGCAGTAGCAACTCTGGAGAGTCAAGGAGAAAGGGAGAAGATTAGGGAGAAAAATGTGTGTCCATGTGATAGTACAGCAGGAGAGAAAGAAAATCCAATTATGGAAAGAAGGGAGAAGGAAGAAAAGGAAAGGAAAAAAATACATATATATGTATATATTTGTCCTGAGACTTTCAAGAGTAGAAAATATAAGTCAGGCAGGGAGAGAATAAAACACTGACTGTGATCAATCAGAGCCAAAACAGAGACAAAAAGACAGAGGAAGGGGCACACAGATGCAATTCCCACTGCCCTGGTTCTTCCCAGAGCTGTGTGGTTGGCACTGTGAATGCAAACCAGCATCCCCGCATCACATCTGACAGTGTAAACTGTTCTGCAGAGTGACAGCTGAGCTTTATTTCAAAGCAACACAAACAGATCCCTGGGATTTCTTTCTCTTTAAAAGGAGAAAATTAACTACACACCATAAATGTCTACAAAGGAGATGTAAACTTGCTGCCTCAAGGCTGGAAGAGAAGCTGAGAGAAGAATTACGCAGTAATTCAGGTAACAGCAGGGTCTGAAAAACAGTTTTTCTTTAGGGAAAGTTTTGACAGTGCTCCTTTTCAATTCAAATGAATAAAAAAAATAAATGAATCAGAGCATTTTGAAGTTCTGAAATGAGAAAACAAGAACAGCATTTTCAAAAGAAAGGAAATTGTTTATACTGTAGATTTCCCCTGCAGATATCAGTATATAGTCTTAATTGAAACTATTTCTTCTGGAAACATTTGGTTGCTTTTGCCATTTTTCATTTGTCAATTGTAACAACTGAGAACGGCCTGACTGGTAAAATCCAACCAGTTCCACCACTGTGTCACTTCTTATTCATCACCCAACGGCGCTGCAGCAAGATGAGTAGGGAAGGATGAAGGAAAACATCTGTCTGCCCTTTCAAAAGCCCCAGCAATACGCTGTGCTCCTGTCAGCTTGTCTTCCTCCCGCTGTTCCAGGCTTCTCCCCAGAGCTACTCATAACCACACCACACACTTGCTCACTGCCTTCATCTCAAACATTGCTCCTCAAGCACCTCAGGCTTGTTCCAGTTCCTCGTTGAAGACACTTCTGCCTGTGATTTTGGTCACTGGGCACGTTTCTGCTTTGTGCAGGTACTGATGGAGCTGATCTCAAAGTGTCCCAGGACCAGCTAATGCTGCAGATGCTCTTTGGAAAAGCAGAGGCTGCACGATGTGCATTGCCTTTAGTGGGAACAGAATCATTTCCAAACGTTCTGCAATTTCATTTTGCTTATATTGTAACACCAAACACAATGGCTTCTGAAAACCTTTTGTTGTTTAGCTGCAAAAGCAGTTAAGCAACGTTCAGACTGGCCTTAATTTCTTAGATTGATGTCACAAAAGCAATGCAAAGATACGTATACATATTTCCAATCCATTTCCTTTGCATTTGATGTCCAAAGGATTGCAAGCAGAACAGCCTATGCATATGAGATTGCCCCATGTATGCTGGTTTCCTCAGTGCAAAGCATGCTGTCCCACACCAGCTTGGACAACTGGCTATCTATTGGCTGGCTGACTACTTGTCTGACTCCACCAGCTTGCAAAGCACCAAAGCTTGGCCACAAGTAGCTGGTTTCACATTTAAAAATAAAGAAAAAAAGAAAAAGAGAAAAGAAAAACTACCACCAGCAACAAATAAAAGAGAACTCAGGAAAAAATGTGATGGGAACTATTACTGCCATATTGAAACAGTAGAGATTTTAGTAAAAATCATTAATATTACATCGTAAAAGAAAGGCAGAGCTGCTTCTCTTATTCTTTATTTTGATATAAGTACTGACTTCTTAACTGCTCCTCCTCTGAAAGCATTTAGAGATTTGAGTTTGACAATATCAGGGCAAAGCATAGGAAAACACATTTCATCAGCTTCTCTTCCAAGAGAGACATCTTGGATGCAGAAGGTTTTCCTTGATTTATAAAGTCATTCGGTTTGAAGCAAAAAGATGTTAAAAGCAGCTCCCCCTTTCCCCCCTTCCCCCTCCTTTTCCCCCCTCATCCCTCTTGGGATTTAATTTAAATGCTGAAAGACTACAGCAGTACTATCAGCGTGCTGCAAACAGTGAGAGCCCTCAGAGCTGTATTTTCATAGTGACATTAAATGTTTATATACATCTTCTGTGAAAAGCTGGTCTTTATTCAGATTTTATTCTCTGGCACTAATCATCCCCATGTAAATCTAGAATTGTTGCCTTAGGACTTAACAACTGCTCTGACATCTGTCTTTGCAAAATAAGATGACCCATAGTCACTTTAAAGTGTTTAAATAGCCTCACTCACTTTAACAGATTGTCAAGATCCTTAGAAAACAAGTAGCCTGATGTGGGATATACATCAATATACATCCCGTGCTGCTGGGAACAGGGGTTCCATAGGAAATCAGCCATGACAGATAGCCAGATGAAACATAAGACTGCCGTGTTTTAAACCCAGCAAATAAAGGACAGCAATCAGATGAGAGTTCTTCCAAACTGCTGATTCGTACAAAGTTTTCCCATAGATGGGTTGTGATGAGCTGTTCCCACACTAAACCAGCATTTGCCACATCCCCATGATAGCTGCAAATGCTTACAATTTCATAAGCCTGCATTGCACCCTCGGCCCATGTTGTCTCAGTGCCGTCTTGCTCACTTAATCTATCGTATTTAAGGCTACATATAAGTGGAGGGAAAAAAAAGAAGCAAATGCCAGGCTGCCAAAAGAGATATTTTTCCTATCTAAGAGTGGTCCTGGCTTCATTATGAGATCCAGAGGGAACACTAAAAGGCTGCCTTCATACAAGGCATGTTAATCACAAAAGGAGACAAAGGGGACGCTGTTCTCTTCCATAACAGAACCTCCGTTCCACCCATCATCTTTTTCACATAAACCCTCGTAAATTGCTAAATCAAATTGGATCCTTTGGTTTGCAAAAAAAACCACTGACACTTTGTCACTTACTCCAGTCCGAAACGTTTGGTGCCCTAGGCTGCAGGAGTGGGCAAGCAGCTTCACGAGCAATTATTTCTTCAGCCAAGGAGGTATTAAAAAAACAAATAACCCACCTCGTGGCACACATGACACACACATGGCTGTAAAATAGCCAGCAAAAAGTATTAATATCCCATTACAATGTACAGTTGTAATGTAATGTATAAAATGTACCATCAGACCCTTGAAATTATAAAGGGACATGTGATACGTTTCAAATACAGTGTCCCAGTGCTGGCAAAGCCGTCTGGTTTTTGTACGAGCAGTCAGGGAGTTTTGAAACACAACAACGCAAATCACCTTTCCTTCTCTAGGTCTCTGCCTTTTGTTGCTCCAGCTATAGTTATCTCATTGCAGCGGGGTTAAGACGCCGCTGTTATCGCTCTTAGGCATCTGCTGCAGATCTGCTCCTGCACATAGACTGCATTTGCAGTGAACCCTCCAGGGAGTGGAGCTGCCAGACAAGGACCCTTGCAGGAATGGGCCCTGAGCAGGGACCGAGGAACATGATTCCTACAAGAGGTCTTTCTGTTGTTCCCATCACACAACTTTTCCTACCTGGGTGACAGAATAACCCTTAGCTCCCTCCTTTTCATTTGCTGCCATCAGCTGCAAATCTCTCAGCCAGAAGATTGCTGCAACAGGACCTTCCCTTACTTTTCAACTGGGACAAAAAGAAAAAGAAGAGACAAGGGTCAACTTGATACGATTTTTTTTTTTTCGGAGCAACAGTTAGAAATAAAGAGTAAAAACAAAAAAGAAAGAAAGAAAGAAAATGACAGAGAAGAAAATGGAAGTAGAAAAAGCGGTTCGCCATAGTTATAGTTTTGTCAGCTAATACATAGGAAGCACTTCTGCACTGCTCTGGGAGGAGGTGATAGTTAAAAGCAGGCTGCTGAGCAGTCAAAGGGGACTGAAAACAGCTCCAATGCTTTGCTTATATTCTCTGCAGTTCAGCAGAACAAGGGAGACCAGCTGCTTTGGTTTCTGTTAGAGCCTGATAAACAGAATAACAGCTTGCTGTTTCAGTAGGACCAAAATATTTAACCTCTTCGGCTGGGCACTGACTGCCACTGCGTTGCTTGGATGGAAACAATCACATCTCACTGCTATGCGGCACCGAGGAGATTTGTCTTCCTTTGCACTCTCATCTGTCACACAAATCTGTCTCTGTGGTGTGGAAAGCGGTGATGTTTTAAGATTATCTTTATTTTGCTATTTTACCTCTTCGCTCTTTCGCGTTTCTCGGCTCCAGCCCTGTGCTCGCCTTCCAACTCTTCTTTTCAGCACTGCCTGGGATTCAGGGTGCTTTGATTCTGTTTGACGTATGTGGGGCTTGAGTTTCGGTGCAAGTTTGGCTTTTCAGCTCAGTCTAAATTTACCTGTGCTTTTATGCAACTGGTTATTTTCAATGCTGTATCATCTCTGTGCGCCGTAGTGCTGTGGTGTTCGTGTTAACAAAGTAGAGCTTGTATGTGCTTTGCTATTGCTTGAAAAAGTTGGCTAGGATTTTAACTTCTGCCCTCCGAGGTAAAGAAATTGACTGTATAAAATGTAAGTTTTTATCTTCCTGGAGCTTTTATAATTCCTGACTGATTTATGGGGTTTCGGTTTTATTCTGTGGGTTGGTCATGTTTCTCTTCACACTGTGGACCGTAATTCCTTTTCCGACTTGCTCTGGAATATGTCCTTAGAAGTCATTTGATATTAAACAAATTCAGGTGGCAAATCCACCATCAATATGCATAAAATTCATGTATAATTTTAGGTGAATTAAGCAAGCAGTATTTGCGTTACGTACTTGAACGCAGAGACAATTTCCAATTGCCATTCGCATTGTCAGCATTTTTCTCCCACTCTCTGTTCTAATTCGGAGCACTTCTGTCAATTTTTACAGCGATTTTATTTGTTCATTTCACTGCATTTATTTTCCCAAATGGATGCATTTCTCACTGCTGTCCCTGGCAGATTTTGTTTTGCCTGTGTGTGAGACAGAGATCTTCATGTTTGTGTTCTTCACTCCCCCTCTCCCCTTTTATTTCTCCCCATGCACTGCACAGCTGCCTGTTCTTTTGCCTCAGTCACATGATGGATGTGGTACCTTATCACATTCAAAAGTGACTTTGCTTCTTCACCAGCATTTGCATGTTTTCTGGACCATCTTCTTAATCTCAGAACCAATTCTGACTGAGGTAGGATGAGATCTTTGGATGCATTTGACTGTAGATTTTGATGTTAAATATATGGAGAGATTGGAACCTGTATCTTATTTGGATAATTTAATCCCTTTACCAAATTCTGGACAGTTGTTTTTATGCTTTCCCAAAAACTAGTCTTGAGGCTGATAGGTTTTCTTGGTTCAGTTGTTCTGCTGTGTTTGGTTTGGTTAGTTTTCATTTCTTTTTAATCATGTTTCTTGTTTGGCTTTCTGTGCATTGAGGTTGTACTTCCCCATACATCTGCCTTATGCACTTTGGTTTGTTTTTTTCTTCTATACTGAAACAGGCTCAGAAAGCTTTTGCAAGTGTTGCACCCCAACTGTAAGGAGGGGAAAATAATCACGCCTAGGGGAGATAGAAGAGAAAAGAATCACAATTCTTATATGTGGGGGAGCCGGGGGGGGGGAGCCTCCACACTTTGAAAACTGGGGAAAAAAAATGCCAACTTCAGTATAGTTTTCCTCATTAGTTATTTCCTTTGATCTTTTATGAGTGACAAAACTCAATATACTCAGACTCATGTAGAGCCACATGCCTGAATTAGTTCTCGGTACACTGCAAGGTTAAGATCTACTAAAAGCTTTGTTGAGAATTATAATTAACACCTTGTTTATTAAGCATATATCTTCATGTTGAATGCATATTGCACAGAAAAGTCATTGCATTGTTTTTTTTCCTCGTTACATCTTAAATTTGCTGTTTAAGAAGCGTGTCAATGGGAAAAGCCACAGACCTTGCATTTTCTATTTGTTTTTCAAATCATGCTTTCTTTTCAATCTTTTTTGACTTGAGGGGCTGTGGGTTAAAGTCTGATTTGATTTAAACATACATAATTCAAATTAAGTCCTAAGGAAGCTGCAGCCGGTAATGAGAAATGCCCAGCTCTGGTATATCTTTCATTCACTCCTCTTTGCACTTCTAACCACTCATTCGTCTCAGAAAAACATTCTCATCTGTAAGAAGCCATTCTATTACTAATAGCATTTAAATAACAATTTAACATGACCCTGCTCACCATTCAGCAGAACATCAAGCACGCTCTTGTCCCATCAATACAAGTATTCCGTTTTCAAATATCCGAGTGTACCCACATAAACTTGTTGCCCATTCCTGCAGAGCAAACTCCTTCATTGGGCTTTGCCATGTGTCCACCACTGATGCATTCCCTGCACAGCATCAAGCACTGCTGACAGATGGAGCTGCGCTCCAGGCAGGCTGCGGGTGCAGGAGCTGCTGATGGCAGCAGGAATGTTCTTTCTGGACAGAACCCTTCAGGCTCTTTGCAGTCAGCTGGTAACAAGACGTGCTTGAAGCTGGCAGTAATAGAGCTGCCTTTAAAAAGAATAATAATAATAAAAAGAATGGTTAAAGGTAACAAATTACACTGAAAGGAAGCATATGAAACTGAAATCGTCAGCTGTGACATTTGATAAACCATGGTGGCAGCTATGCTCTGGCTGGATGCAGCTGACACCTGTAACCAATTTGGGAAGATGAGAAAGAATGCAGACTGACACCTTTCTGAGCCTGAACCATAAAGGGTCTGCAGCGGCTTATATCCTACCCTTCCCACACTGAGGGGTGTAGAAGCAGCTCTGTACAAATGATCTGAAAGCAATACAGGCTGCATTTGAGGGAACGTAATGCATTGAAAAACAAAAAAAGGAATAACACTGCAGTTAATGGATATATAAATATTGTTTGGGGATCCGTGCTCAGCATTTTGTCTTTTCCATGCTGAATTTCAATGCTTCTTTAGCTTGTTTTCTCAGTGTACGTTCCACAGCACTCAGGAATGGGCTGCTTCAGTGCGTTTGACCCAAAGCCTGACGCTCAAGATGAGTACGGTCAATTTTCCTGGAGCTAAAGGGGTTTTAGGGATGTCAAGACTTAAAAAAACATTTCTAAACAACACCTTTCCAAACAAGTAATAGGTCAGTATGGTAGGAAAACCAAAGTGTGGTGGTGCAACAACAGTAAACGCAGCATCTGTCTGTCCAGGATTACTCAGTGAGAAGTGCAGCCCTCACACGCCTGAGCCAAAAACATTCCTGGCACAGATTCAGACACTTCCAAAATGATAAATTAAAATGAAGTTCTAACCATTCGTTATTGCAGTAATTCAGACAATGACATAATGAGCTGCAGTTTTGCTTACAAGTTGCGTTTCCTAGTTTAAAAATAAGGAAAATTCATTGTCTTGAGTCTTTGTAATGAAAAAGAAAAATAAGAAGGAAAAAAAAAAAAATGGAAAGAAAGATTTCAACCTTTGGTTGGTCATTTTAAAGTCTAATTACTAATGAACCAGAATAGGTAAGATCTTCATTTTTTAGTTCTGACTTCTTCTTGTGACTTCATCTCAATATATCTTTGCTGCTTTGCTTGAAAAGTCTCCTGTCACTCCCTCCCCCCAGCTCTACCAAGTAGGTTCAGTGATTGAGATGTTCTACAGTTTCTCTTTGATATTAAACAGATTGAGCTTCAAGAGCTCTTTTCAGATGTACTTTTCCATTCCTTTGATCATTTTTATGTTTTATCCAAACTCCTTCCACTCAATGAGTGTTCTTCACGGAGTGTCTTCCAGTAATAGTCATACCAATGTTAAATAAATATTCTCTCCTATTGAAGTCAGCCCTGTTTTCTCATTCAAGAGCTACATCAGCACTTTTGACAGCCGTGTTACACTGGGAGCCAATTTCCAGCATAACTCCCAAAACCTTTCAATTCACTGCTGCCTAGAATAGAATTTCCCCATCTGAATGTACAATATTTGTTTTTCCTTAGATGTTTGGCCATGACTTTTTTCCATTCTTAAAACACATATTGTTTTCCTATGTGTAGTTTATCAATTAACACATATTTCCGCCATTTGTCTCCATACTTATTTACCACTTCTGGGCCACACATGGATTTCCCTTCTTCTATTAAACAAAAAAAAAGCTGTGCCTTGCAGCATTTCGTAGAGGCAGTCCAGATCTCTTGTTGATCTGGTGTAGATACCAAGGATTGTTCCAATGTCTTTTGCCCATATGGTACGCTACATCCGAGTTACTGGTGCCAGGTTTCTAAACACAGAGACAAAGGCAGTGCAATTTGACTTATTCTTATTTTCTAGTTACTCATTTCTAAAAGGGAACATTGCTGTAACAAATTGATTCACCTTAAATAGCAGCAAACTTCAATGGCTCCTACAGTCATTACTTGTACAGACCACAGCCATGATAACATGAATTTGACCTGTTGTGTAAGGAATATCTAGATACCCCAGCTTCTATGCATGTACTACACAGAAGGAAAATCTCTTAGTAAATCTAGTACACACTTTGCTTTCCATTCACTGCAAATAGATATCACAGGACACCGAGCACTTCTTCCAGTTCTGTCATGTTCCCTATGGGACCTCTTTGCCCTCTGATTTGCCAGCAAATGTCTCAAAATTAATCAACAGGAAAAGCCATAGAGCTATTTTATTTCATTTTTACTATCAGATATAATTTAACCATTGCTCTGATTTACCACTTTCCCATCACCACCACAGGAACTAAAATCGCCCCAGCAATTCCTGAAGCTAATCCGCTGCCAGGAGCAGATCAAGTATCTCATAGCTCAGACCCTTGGAAATAAAATAAGTCACTTCTTAGATGCATTGGCAGTAACATAAACTGATTTGTTCCAGTATACCAACATAAGACAATACGAGAAATCTCCCATGCCCAAACATGTACATTCTCTTAAACAGCATAGTAAAAGAATAGAGGGACTTGTCAAAAACATCTCTTGATCAAGACAATAAGTAAAACTCTTAGAATATAATAAGGGAATGAGTACTTCATATAGCAGTTCCTCTAGAAAGTGAACACAGGAGCAACCACGGTTTTAAAGCTTCTTCTTCCCTACATTCTTCAAAGACAAATAACTTTGTCCACTTCCTCTTCTCAGAAGAAATGCCCCTCCTGGCTGCACTAAACACACAGATGCAGTAAAATACACAGACAGGGACAGTACAGAACACTTAAAGACCATGTAATAAAATGACCTGAGTCCCAACACTGAGAAGAACGTTCTCAAATGGAATCCTTGGCTTTGCCCCTGACATTCAAACTCACTGAGAACCAGAATGTTCCTTTAGAGTAATTTTAGAAACATAAAATATTATTAAAAGTTGATGTTTCTAAAAATCAAGCAGAAGATTAAAATTGCTTACAAACAGGAAATAAAATTTTAGCCTATGATAGGCAGATTATATTCCAAATGGGGCTTGTATGGAGAAAAGCCCACAACACCCATTACAATGCAATGACTAAACGAGAGAATACCACTTCAATTAAAGCCAAAAATAACAATATGGAAAAGAGGAGCTATTTATTTTTCTTAATAACTATTCAATATCAGGGTAGAAATACAGAAATTAAAACACACTTAACCTTCTAGTAGTTACTGAGAAGTCATTTTAAATCATCCAGGCTAAATAATTTGCCACAGAGCATTTAGCATGCTAACTTATGAGCAGAACGTTTCTCATCCCCAAGAGGAGGATTCGGCAGCATCGAGCACTCCTTCCCCCATAGTGGTTAAGGCAGAAATCTGGAATTCCTTCTGTAGTCAGTGCATCAGTTGATTGATCCACTCTCACACCCACTCATCTCCCCATGTTCCCATGGCTTCATGTCTTTCCTGGTGGAAGCGGTGCCTCTTTGAAGGAAGGCAAAATAACCACTTTAAAGCAGGTGCTATCTCTTAAACTAGGGGAACTGGGTGGGAAACAATTTCAGTAAGTCACAGAACAGCTTAATAATCGCCCACATGAATAATAAAGCTATTATATAGGGTTGGTTTGACACAGACACTAGAAAAACTTTGGAACAGGACTTGGAGAACTTGATTTAAGAAAAACAGAGCACTGTAAGGATATCTCTTGCCATCAACAAGGTCAGTAAAGGAATACTGCCTCTTCTACTGAAAAATTACATAACGAACAGGAAGGCCACAAAGAAAGAAAATAGGAAAGCCAGTTGGGAGAAGTGTAAGTTATAAATTCAATTCCTGCTGTGCTAGGAGATATTAGGAAGTTACTTGGTCATCCAGCCATCTCTCAGGAGAAAAAAAGAATGAAAACAGAGGAATTTCCCATAGGGAAAAGAAAGGTTTCACAGGATTCTGTTCCTAGAAATTGAAATAGGACTGATTAAGATCAACATAACACTATAATCATTAACAGTTGGTTTAAGTGAGAAAGCCAGTTAGGGTGCATGGGTCTAGCAGGCTCTGAATGAGCAATAGCAGAGAGAGCAAGCGGTGACATGTATAGTAAGCTATGGCAAATGTGGTGGACAAGTCCTTCTAAATAAATCAGGCTCTGCATTTTTCATCCTAACATAGCTGATCTCTGAGCCCCAGTGAGATATGGATTCTAGCTGCCATTAAGAATGACTCTAACCCTTTACGACGATGCACTCATGGCAAAGGAGGCTGAGCTGAAAATCTTCCAAACACCCTTAAAACTGTTCAGTTTGAGAATGCAATAACAGTATTAGTAAGTGCCGTGGGTTACCTGAGCTGATCCCACGTGGGTTTCACACAGGCTCTAGCTGTTGGAGCACTGTTCCAACACCAGTCCATGCCCCAGGGCCCATCCTTAAGGCACAGGAGTGGGGCTGCCCTCCATATCCTCACCTATGCTGATGCCGAACATAAGCACATTTTATTTACAGCTGTGATATACCTGAGAATGACAAATCTTGTTCAGGATCTAGAAACAGTGCGGGCTTTTGGGGGGTCAGCTATGTTTGAAGCATTTAAGGAAGCCTGTGCTGCATTTTTCTGACAAGGAGCTGGCAGCAACCCACCTCTGTTTTAGGTGTCAGGTGGAACATGAAGAAATTGGGTGTATAGGACAGTATCATAGAAGACATCTGCTAGATCACATGCTATCTCAAACAGTGACATTTTTGAATCACATCATTATTCTTTGGTGGTATCCATTCTAATTTAAATGCATTTTTACTCCACATGGGTGACCAGCATTGAACTCAATATTCTAAATGAGCACCGGTGTCCTGCATACAAACTTATTAAGTGCTTTCATATTTCTGTTAGAAAAACATCTCTTAATACATCCTAGGACCACATTTGCTTTTTTCACAGCTGCATCACATTGTCACTCTTGGTCATGCTGTGAGCAATATACCCAGTTCTTCCCCTTCTATTATTTGATATCCATAAACCTTTACATTCAGAATTTTTTTTGCAGCCAAGCCATGACCTGCGTACTGTGGCATCTCATTCAATTTCATTGCTTCGTTCCTCAGGAATATCCAGCTGGGGATGATGAGAACAAGCTAGGGCAACAGGGAAGGAGTACAAATGAAAAAGACCTATATGCGTGAAAGGCAAAAGAAATCCCTGGGTCAAAAGCAACAGTAAATGAAAGGAAGTTAAAGGTAGAACCAGCAAACAGATATAAAAGGAGTTGGTGAGCAAGGAAGGGTAGAATGAGTTTGATTACTTCAGAAAAAAAGTTAAGTTAAAATCACGCTGAAATTTAACATACAGCTTCAAAGACTACAGAAGTCTCTCCAGTGAACTTGTCTCTGTACAACATGCAGAGTTTGTTTCAGTGAGCTGATTGTGGTGATGGCAGAGAAAGACTAGAGAGCAGACAGTGCCTGTTCTGCTGGGCCTCCATACTTGGAAAGGAAAAAGAAGGGGGGGAAAAAAGCACAACAGGAGGAAAAAGTCTGGGAGGAAGAACAAAAGGAACAATAATGAACTGGGAGAAGCCCTCTGGCTCCACATGCCAGTCTGACTTTACTCAGCTTACTCAGCATTTCATAGACTTCCTTCAATTTAAAGAAGAAATGAAGCAGAAATTCAGATTCATCACATTGTTACTCTATCAGTACTTTAATCCTAGAAGTTCAAGTCATTCTTTTGGTTAAGAACAAATCAAGGATTGCACTGTTTTCTGCAGTTGAATAATGATTTATCAAAACCCATGTTATAAAAGGGGAAAATTGAGCTCTTGCTGCTACCTGACCACAGCAGGGACTGGATTGGTTTCCTGCATGGCAAGGGCAGCAGGAGGACGTGCCCACCTGACAGCACTTTGGGCAGAGCAATGAAATCCCCAAGCTGCAGGTGTAGATATGTAACCCCTGAGCTTCACTTGCAGTTCTGCCTCCAGGGGAACATCTGGAAAGACTAAGGGAAAATATATAGGCAGGAGAAGAAACAGAGCTGATAGCAATAAGTATTAGAGAACCCATAAAAACAGTCCTGGGATATTGCCTAAACATACTCCCAAAAGAAAACAAAAAAAAACAAAACCTTGGAACTAAGTTTGCTTTAAATCTGAAAAACAAGCTTGCTTTTCATCTACAGAGATGTTCATTTTCAGACACAGCACATGGATTGTTTTATTTTTAACCAAACTGAGGATCTATTTGGACACAAGCACCACGACTGCGTGCTTTGCATTATTTTAAACACTGCCTGAGAGTATTTCATGGCTTCCAGAACAGCTGAGGTTGGCATCTGCAATTAAAAAACGTATGTCAAATTAGTGAAGAACAAATTCTGCAAAGATAATGCCTGTGCAAACAATAGGGCTGGCAGTAGCTAAAGAATTTATCTCCTGGCGATGCAGCAGTATTTGTTTTACTACATCTAATTGTAATGAAGAAAATAAGAAAACTCAGATTATTTTGAGGGTTTCTGTTTATGGTCAGTAGCAGATGGACAAGATATACAGTATTTCCCACAGGAAAAATAGCCTTGGACACCAATATTGCACTCAGGGTGAAAGGAGATGGATGTGTGTACAGGGACACCCACTGCGCTCAATTCCTTCTTTGCCACACCCAGACTATGTGTGTAGCAAGTCCATAAAAGTGATTTTGCTATAATGGTTATTGATAATTAGGCAGAAAATTGTTGTGGTATGTGGCTGGTACCCCTGGCAACTGAGGAAGCTGAAGGAGGGGTGTAGCAGTCTGGGTGACATCCAGGAGTCTGTGGCCAAGCCCAGTGTCCACATCAAGAGAAAGCAGTAAGAAACAGACACTGGAGATGCCCACCATGAGACAGGGGACCCTACTGGCCAACCTGACTTGGCATCTGTAAAGGCTTGTTGTTTCCTGGGGTCTGGGATTTGTGACACTGCAGAGACTGCTGCGGCTCCTCTGTGCCCTCCTGCTGCCCATCCACACAGCCAGCCCCGGCAAGGCCAAGGGAGGCATTGGACCAGTCAAGAGCAACTCAAGTTCTCTGTGCTGCTGGGATGTATAAAAATTTGTGGTACTCAATGTCTTCCTCAGCTTTCACTGGTCAGGTCTGCTTTTGGCCTCCCAGCTGCCTAGAGGCAAATCCATGCATCAATGCATCACTATCCTCTTGCAGGGAAAGATGCAGTCAAAGGGCACGTAGATCAACTGGACGTAGTAAAGTCTAAGGGATAAGGTGAGGTGCATCCCAGGGCATCATGCTGCCTGGTGATGTCTTTAAAAGGCTGTGGCAACTGGGGGACATTCTTTATGCCTAGAAAATAGGAAAATATCACATTCATCCTCAAAAGATGATCCAGGGAACTACAGGTCAATCAGGCTGATCTCAGTCCCTGGGAAGGCAGTAGATAAAATATTCCTTGAATCCAAGTAATTGAGAGCAGTAAGGATAGATATATAAAGGCAAATCATGCCTGACCAGGCTGACTGCCTTCTTTACTGAAGTGACTGGAGATGTGACTGCCTGCCTGTGTGCATAAATGGAACAGTTTCCCAGTCAAAGGCATCTAGCTACTTTGGAACTGATGATGAAGAGGCCAACTTGTGCTGGTAAGTGTATTAGACTCACTGGTTCAAGAACTTCCTCGCTGTTTCAGTTTCTCTGGTTTCAATAGGTGGTGGGTTAAAAACACATCAACTGTGCTAAAATTAAACTGCAAAAAAATCAGGCCAAAAAGCTTTGGAATCCCATTGTTTCAAAGATAGCAAGGAGACCAAACGTGCCAGTTTTTCTAAGGTGTTTTTTTTTCCCTAACAAATCGTCATATATTTCTTCTGTCATTCACTTCGCTTTCCTTCTAGCTTTCTAACCACAAATTAATTCCCTGAACTCTGTTTTTGTTGTTTTTTCTTTTTCCACTGGTTGCTTGATTTTATTTGTTTGTTTTGTTAAAATTAGTGTTGCTGTTTTCATTTGCTTCGGTTTTGTTGTTTATTTTGTTTACTTTGGTTTTGTTTGTTTGTCATTTTTGGTTTTGGTTTTTACTTTTGATTTTTTTTTTTCTCATGGAATTTTACCTCCCATTTCTTAACCCACAGAAATCTGCTTTCCAGAAGTCCACTGTTTTAGTTTGCTATTATTTTTCTCTTTTGTTTCTGAAAATGGGACTCAGTCAAACATCTCTATTGCTCTTAGTAGTACCTCTATGCTATGATATAATTTTTCACAGGGTCTTGAAATATTCTGCTTTTGTAACCTCCTGTTGTTAACCTTCTTGCTGCTTTTGAAATCTGCAGGTTTCTTCTCCTTAATTATTAGTTTTTTCACACAAATGCTATAGTCAGCTATCCTATTCTTTCCCTTATATTCTTGCTGTCTGGAAATTTCACATCTATCCTGTATGCACAGATGGTTGCTGTAGCTCTTGGAGACTTTATGTGTGAAATTCTAGGTTACTAATTTGTACTTTAATGAAAAAAAAAAAAAGTGTTCTTCTAATTATAAGCCTTTAATATTAGATCCAATTTAGATCTTCATCCCAGCATTTTCTGTCTTACCATCATCATTCTCAGTGTCAGCAGTGGCAAAGCTCCAACACTAAAGGGCTATTAAGTCTGGAAATATCATTAATCACAAAGTAGTTGTAAACTAGAGGTGATCTCCAACTCCACTGTCAGATTGTTGTTGGTGCTTAGCCTTGTCGTGTGTGAAAGTGCTGAGTGTGTTGGAAATTTGGCTGGAACAATGAGCAACCTAGAAGGGATTATATTATCTGGAAAACAGAAGCAATGGTATTCCTTTGGAATGGTAGAAAACTTGCTTTCTCAAACATGTAAAACTTTCTTTTAATCACTCTTGGTCCACTGGCTGGGTTTTTGAAGTCTTTTTGTGTATCTTTGCATGGGTTTTGTATCTGTGTTTGTTTTATCATTAGGAATTTCAAAGTTCTCTTAAGACCCCGAAGCACAGATTTCTCTGTTGGAGTGGGAGATTAAATGACATTTATTAAGGCAGTTTCAGACTTGCAATTTCTTGACAGCTTTTTCCAACAGTTGTCATTTTGTTCCAGATATGTTAAAAATATTTGCCACAGTGTGTTTCCTTTACCATTTCTCTGTACCTTTACTTTCACTTATACCATGTCTAATTAAGCATTTCTCAGCAGCTGGACACCTAAATAGCACCAACACCAAGCTGAAAGTGATGAAGATTAAAAGGCATTTAGACAGTGAACTTCCCTGTCAGTGCCAGGGAATCCCTTCACCTCAGTCTGGAGCACAGGATATAAAACAATTCCTATTGGTCCTCCTCCAATTTGATCAGTGCATCACAACTACCAAGTTGTACCCAAAGCAAAGTATTAATAGATCAGAACACTGAGAAAAACACATTGCCTTACATCCCTGTTCCTGGAGCAATGCTATTAAGCCTTTCTTGGTTTTATGCTGTTTTGCTCAAGTATTCGGCCTTGGCTATCGCAATTGAAAACATGAAACACAATCCCTAAAAAACTCAAGGACCAGAACACAAGAGAAGAATAGAAGTGTGCTGTAATTTTCATTCTCATTCTTCTACAGTCTCACCTCAGAGCACACAAGGGCTTGAAACCACTAGAACAGGAATTCTATATAGATAAACATATTGCAGATAAACATATCGCATGCCCACATTTTCATTAAGCAGCTATTCTGAAGCTAGAGCAACTTTTCCTGTATTTCAATTGCAATTCAAAGGTAGATGTGTTTTCTTTTTTTTTTTTTTCCTGCTTGGGACTTTCCAGTGAAAAAGGGAAGCTTATTGGAACAGAAAATTTATCCTTACCAGAACCTTGGAAATAGTAAGAGAGAGAGATTTTTATAGCCCGTTCTCACAGCACTAAATGAAATAGTTCAGACGCACTGCGATTCAGGTTGGATCTGAGGAAAGCTTTGTGTTGGCTTTATTCCAAATTCTCCTGTGGTTTGGGGACGAGTAGCAGGTATTGCTTGTATTTAATTAACTTAGGAGTTTTCCGGTGTCGACGATGCCCTCTGAAGTCTTGAGAAAGTACAACAGTTGCATTCCCTGTAGTCAATTGCAAATAAATCTGCTCTTAGCACTGCCGAGCAGACCCAGTGGAGGCCCTGCCTGCAGCACTGGGGATTCTCATTTGTCTCAGGTGGATTCGTTCCCTTCCCTTCCAACACGTTTTCATTGCAACCCCTCTACTGAAACCTGATGGCTGAGACAGGATAGCGCTGTGTAGTAATAAAACGACCAACCAAAACATCAGGGGGAGCTACGCAGTCATTTTGTTGTACTTTACATTTAGTTTTTTGTTGTTTTCTTTCCCCTAAATACTTCAAAGATTTTCCATCTTAAAATCTTGCATTTTTTCAAGGAATCCGCTAATTCTTGTGGTTTGGGTTTGGTTTGGTTGGTTGGTTTTTAGGTTTTTTTCCTTGCATTCCCTCTTTTATCTGTTCTATCCCTTTCAAAATGGAAATAGAGCAGCAGAGCAGAACATAGGTGAAGATTTTTGAGTTACCGAGTGATGAAACACAGTTTTCAGTACTTTATATTCCTTTGTTCGCCTACTTTAACATTTCATTTTTCTAAGCAAGAGTTTTCAGCCAGCTATTTAGAGTGATCCCAGTTTATTTATGAGTTGGTCTGAGTCTGTCAGACGTCACAAAAAAATTTAAACTAATCCCTTCCAGTGTTTGAGGCAATCAAAGTCTCCAACTGCTCACTCTGCATGAGGATAAATCTCAGAGTAGAGTGAAATCAGTTGTGGCAGGAAACAAGCTCTTCTCAGAAGTGTTGAGTTTACAGGGTGCTACTGAGGAAATCAAATTCTTTCATGAAGACTTTTGATTCGAACTCACAAAATAAAATGGATTAGAAAAGACAAAAGCTCTTTCGCATCCTACACCATTTGCCAATTCATATTTGGGAAAAAAAAATGCTAAAGAGACCTAACGGTTGGGGTAAGTATAAAATATATTCTTTACATATTCAATAGTAGAATCTAAACTACAGAGGAAATGGCATAGCAGAGATAGCACTGCGATCTCTGATGGCGTTCAATAAATTCATTTCCTTTAAGCTGTTAAATGTTTGCTTTGTTTTTGGTTTTATGTGTACTTCTGTCAGTGTACTTGACAGTGAAGGGCAGTCCACATGTTAACCATTTACTTACATAATTTGCTGAACTGTGGCTGAAGTTCAGTGATTACTTCTCTGCTTGCAAGACTAACTCCGTGTATACTAAGAAAAATATTGTATATTAAATTTATCATAGTACATTGTAATCTAATTAAATCAATAAATGACAACCCTGTCAAGGTACTGCAATACTCTATTGTTTAATTTTTAGGAACCTGCTAGGAAAATAAATTCCTTTAAAACAAAGTCGTCCTAGAAAAGCAGATGTGCACCTTGCCGAAGTTAAGGAAAATAGTTTGATTACCTTAAGGAGTCTCTAATGATACCCAGAAGGAGAATTAGGAAAATAATCAGCAAAGTTGGAAAGTAAAACTCTCTTGTAATGCCAAAAAAAAAAAGGGGGGGGTTGTGGGGGGGAAATACATACATGAGTTCTGTGATATGATGGAAAAGGTGTATCGAGGCTAACAGTACTTTCATCTCATTTTCACTTCTGACTCCACTTTCTGCTCGTTTTGTGTTTCTGTCAGCTCTGCTTGCACACATCTAGCAGACTGTGCTATTAGATGTAACACTCCAGGGATATCTGGTCGATTTTGTTATCAAAATTGATGGGGTGCTCTGAAATAATGCCTCTTAATTTATGATGCTGACCCGCAATGTCAGAAGCTGGTGTTGGTGGGATGGTAGTAGGGGTTGAACCTTCCCTCCAACAACCTGTTCCATTTTGGTACCATGCAACAGATGGCAGCAGAGAGGCAGCCTGACAAAATGGTGTCTGATGAGGCAGTGTGAACACAGCAAAGGTGTGTAATTGAATTCCTGCATGCAGACAAAATAGTATCCAGTGATATTCATCAACACTTTCTGGATATTTAAGGAAGTCAAACAGTGGTTGTGAGCACAGTGAGGTGGTGGGCAGTGCATTTCAGCAGTGGTGATGGTGACCTCTGTTGGTACAGATTTTGAAGAGCTCAGTACGCAGGTTGTTCATCACTGACAGAAATACAGAGCTAATGGTGGTATGTTGAAAAATACTGCTTTGTAGCTGAGAGTTTGCTCTATCAAATAGTGTCACTGTGCTTTTTTTGTATTTGTTGAAATTTCCATGAATGAATAGAAGGCATTAATTTCAGAGCGACCTACATATATCTGTAATCAAATTAAAGGCTCCTCCCATTGCCTATTAGAAAATTTTCATCAAAACATTTACAGGATACATCTATCCACAGCCACTACTTTAATCCAGCTCAGGTCTCAACTTCCATACAGATTTGAGCTCTACCAGCTGTGTATCATTAGAGATACAGACACAGCAGCACCCAGATCCCAACAGGTTAACCCCTCCTGCCCATCTCTGTACCCCTTCTTTGGGCACTAATTCTTAATGTCCCTCTTATGGTGCCCAAAACCCCTCACAATACTCAAGGTGATGCCACACGAGCAGAGTGAAAACACTCTACTTTGAAAGCAGAAGCTCTTCGTCTTTGTCTCCAGCAATTAAACTGTCACAACCAGAGTAATTTCTTGAACTATTTGGTTTTGCTGATTCTTTTTAGTACAGCTAGTAGCTTTTCACTGACAAACAGCTACCTATAAATCTGAAGACTGGCAGATGGTCCACAAGGAATGTTCCATAACTCTGACACAGCACAAAACTACTACACATGGAAATAATCATTAACTTTGAACTTCAACAGCATTATAAATCTCGAAGAACATGAGAGCAGAATGGTAATTGGGTTTGTATACTCTGTGTTGCTGCACAGAGTCACTCAGAGGTTGTCCAGGGCCAGTGGCTTTCATCCAAGGTAGCTGGCCAGATTCAACAGAGGTCAGATTTAAATATGCTCAAATCCTATAGACATTGCTAATCTGAAAAAAATATGAAATATATACTATATCCTTTGGCATATAAGTGCCTTTCAGCCCTGAGGCTGTTATATTTTGTTTGAATGGAGGCTATGAATCAATATGCAAGCACAGCAGCCACATCCGGGATATAATAAAATAAGGTATTTCTTCATGTCTTGTTTGTAGACAGTGAAAAGTAATAGGAAACATAATTTGTTTTTATTGCTATTATTATTATTATTATTCTAGGTTTTATGGCACAAATCTGTAAACACAACTTTCTGGGAAAAATACCACCATGTGACAAGAAGCAGCCAAAAGTGAACGCAGAAATTTCTCTCCCCTGGTTGTTCAATAAACAACACTGTTATAGTCAGTGGGGAGAACTCATGTCACAGATATTTATTTTTAATTTTGAGGGAAAAAAAAAAACAGAAGGAAAAAAAAAGATTCTCTAGAGTATTATTTTTTGAGATGTTTTTTGTCCCCCCCACTAAGACAACTGCAATCCTAAGTGTTCAGGTATCAAGGTCGAAATAGTAGGAACAAATAATTGTCAAAGATATGTTAATAACACTGCTCGACGTCACAGAATTGCTAAGACTCATTTCCACTCCTCTCTTTTGCACACAGGTTTTGACTGACCTTGGTCTTCATGACAGTGGGATTTTTTCTCCCCAGGATGGAAAGTAAGAACCTCTTCTTAAGCTTACTGCTCTGCTACAGTTTGCTTAGAGCTGCCAGATCTCACCTGATAATCGAGGAGAAGACAGAATGCAACTTGTCAAAGAACAACAAAATGAACCTCCCAGATCTCCCACCCATCTCCATCGTAGGTCAGTAAATTTGTCATTTGATGCCAAAATAACAGGACTTGAAGAGAATGTAGCTGCTGTTTGATAAGGATTATTTAGATAACTCACTATAACATTGCAATTTCACACAAAGTGCTACACAGTGCTATGCAGAATTGCAGTGGCAATGCAGCCATGGTAATCAAGTATGGCAATGTGGTAAATCACAATTTAGTGTAAAAAGAACAACAAGAGAAAATCTGCCTTTAGTTTTGCAGTTTGCATTGAGGTTCCTATCATACTGTGTGTTTTTCTATATTCAAGAGCAAGGTTATTTCATTGATATGGGCATCAATCTTCCTTTGAAAGTCCAATACAAATAGAAAAAGTGAATATAAGCAAATGGTTTTTGGATCAGCTCTGGTAGAAAGCTGTTGATTTCTCCACTAAGGTATTAATATAACCTCAGTTTACCTGTGTGCCAAGTGATCTTAAATCAAGAAGACTACAAGGGAGCTAGAAGTCATCAATGTATCCAAGGCAGGATAGGCTATGCTCCTACCATTGCTGGCAGGTGCCCATTGGTCCTGTGAAGAACTTTGTCAAATAATTCTTGACATGACATTTTCCTTCACAAATATTTTTTCCTAATGTCAACCCTGAATCTTTCAGTGTAATTTAAGTCAACTTTCAGTTACCTCTTCAGGAGCGGTTGGGTACTTGGGGATGGTTAAGCTGAACAGCGTCACTCAGAACTCTGTAAAAGTTTGGTTATTTAAAAAAAAGCTTCTGTTGTTCACCTCCCTTCTGCAGGCTCCTAGGTCTTGTTCTCAAGTCAAATCAGCTTCTTAGCTTTTATTTTCTTTGCCCATTTACTCAAGGACAATGCTTCTTTTAGGTGAGCCAGCTGTACCACACAAGTCTCTCCAATGAAATCCAAGCCTTTTTATCCCTGAGCAAACTAAGGGGGTAAATGTAAGCAAACAGTGTTCATCCTCCTGTATGCATACAAAAAGAATGAGCATTTAACATCCAAAGTGAAAGAATAAACACAAAGTTCTGCAAGTAGCTGGTCAATTAAACAGTAGTTGAAAACACAGTAAATAAAAGATGATGAATATGAAATTACTGGCCAGTTGGGAGAAGGAGGCATCTCGTCTAATACAAAAGGAAGAGGCAACTGCTGTATTCATCTACTTGAAAAAAAATATATTGCTATATTTCCCTCGTCTGCCCACTGGGCAACATTATCTTTACCAAAATCTCTAGAATAACTGTTGCATATTTGTGTTACACCAGTGTTTAAATCTCAGTTTAATCACATCACTCCATCTTTAACTGAACATTAACAAAAGAATTCTATAAGCAAAGCATTCCAGGACAGTTGCAGATGTAGAAAATCACATTAGCACAGAATTGGATGTCATTGAGGTATTTTAGCTACCACCAAAATTTCAAGGGACAGCATAACAAAGCCAGCACAATCTGCCAGATGAAACTGGATCTGACCAACCAACACCAGTGGGTGCAAGCTGAGCTCTTCTTGAGTGGCCTGAAATCCCTTATGCTTGAAGTATAGTTTTTCCTCCCACTGTCACTTGATGATGGATGTGTAACCCTAACTCTGTAATGATGCTACAATAATAAACGAAACTGCCAAGCAGAGTATTCGTAATTGCGTAATTCTGCAGATTCTGGTAATTATTAAGTGTTCAAAAAGATTTGGGTAGCAAGTTCTGGAACAGACAAGGAGCCACTATTCATAAGTAGGTGTACACAAATCTTTTTATGCCAATCAATCATGGATCCTATACTCACAAATAACCACTGTATCAAAATATTGTGGTAGATTCATGAGAAGGGCAGCATTCGCACTTTAACAGGAAAGTCTTGCTGTTTTAGATCCCAAGACAAGTCTTAGTTGTGGAGTTAATATCAAGTAGGAATCCGTATTAGAGGTGACATGATAATAGCACTAATGTTCCTCAAAGGATAACGCAAGGGATTTCACAATATTAGTGCTCTGATCTTAAAAAAATAAGAAAATTTACAAACTTGCATCGTACGTGGCCTGACCCGGTTTAGATGCTATTTTTAAGTGAGGACAGATCCTAGAGATGAACTCCATCATTCTGCTGTGGCCACCTGCAGTGATGCGGTAGCAATGCAGGTTATCTATCTGCCTTCTCTTGCATAAAAATATTATCAAGCATATCTGTTAAATAATATTTGCTGTAAGACTGATTTAATGTTATGTTTTGCTTTTCTCTTTGAAGATTTAACTAAAAGATCCCAGAAAGTCAGCAGAAAAGAGGCAGAGAATAAGAAATCTTCCAAGGTAGGCAGCTGTTCAGAAAATACTGTCAAATTAGAATGGCTTATTATTGCTATATTTCACCCCTGTGCACTTATCCAAAATGTTTTTACAGTCATTCCCTGACTTAAATAACTTACATCAAGTTTGAAGCTTAATATTGTAGAAACAGATGGAAAATATAAATGATGGGGGAGAAAAAGCATGATCCTATATTAGTTACAGGTTATTGGGTTTTGGTTTTGTAGTTTCTGTTTTGTTTTATTTCACTGTCCTCTTACACAAAGCATACCTCGGGCTTGAGATGCTCTAAGTATTTGCACCACATCGGCCAAAAAAAGATACCATTCCCAATAACACCACATGGGTCAACTGTCCAAGCCCTACAGCCCAGGGGCATAAATTCACTCTGCTGATTTTTAACTGCACATTATCAAAACTCTGCAGTGCAAGGATCCAAATAATTTGGCATTTAGTTGAAAAAAATTCCTAGGAATTTTATCCCATCATTAGGTTCAGATTGGTATTTTTAAGACTCTCTTAGCAGAAAACAGCTTTTTTACTTCATTTTTTAGTTTGACGGGGCAGCTTTTTTTGAAGCCAAACCAGTCATTGGCTTCAAACTACAATCAGCAACTTTTAGAGTTCCTTCTTTTCCTTTCTAGTGTTTTGCATAGTCAGTCTTCTCTGAAACACTTCCTAAACCCCTCAGATTGCTAAAAGCCACAGGAGGTCCTGCTGTTCCCACTGCAGCTCACAGCAGGTCATTCTTGCAGTCAAACTCAGGCTTGAAATCTCCTAAAGCAATTACAGACCGCATCAGTTTTAACCTTACAAATGAAACTTCTGGTAAACTTACCAATATTAAAAGATTGCCTGGAGCACTTGTGGAAGGCTCCAGGGGCCTTGCCCAGGTGCCAGGCACATGCTAACCAGCCCCAGGTTTCCCCTCTTTCCAAATCACAGGGAAGCAGCACTCCCCATGTAGACTAGATCTGTTTGAGCTCACTCACCTGTGTCTGCAGCTAAGGATTCCCACATGCAAATCTGATGCACAAATGATCACCGAGCTCCAAAAGTAGCTCGACAAACGAGCTGGGGATCCAAGAGTAATTCATTACCTCGCTGAACCTGCAATAATGTCATCTTTGAAGATTCTTGCATCGCTTTCGTTGCTGTTGCTACATTCTTCCACACAAGGTATATTTGAAAGCTCTATTCATTCACATTTTTAGGCACCCATAATAGGGAGTGCCTATTGCCTACACTGCACATACATATGCAGTGTATACATATGCAGTGTACCATTTTTCTCAGTAGATAATCCAGCAGTTCCCATGGCCTGGTCCCATCAACTTTATATTGCTGCTTAATACAGGTCTCACTGCCAGCAACCACCAACTCATCTCAAGCCAGAAGTTCCCACATTCATTCTCATTGCATCTGTCCTTTATTCTGACCCATAATTGTTTTGCTTTTGCATGAATTTTCATGTTTTTGTTCCAGAAAAATGCTGAACTGAAGACACCCCCAAAACCAAGGCCCACACCTGCTGCTGACTGCGTGCCCAACTTCAAAACCTGCAAACCACACTTGAATTCATGCTGCAACTACTGTGCCTTGTGCAAATGCCGAATTTTTCAGACAATCTGCCAGTGTTTACTGTTAAACCCAAAGTGTTAAACCTAATGAGGAACATGTTAAGGCTGCTGTCTTTCATTAGCTTCTCAAGTGTATAGGTCAAACTGTCTAGCGCATGTAGCAATCAAAGTAGAGAGCTTTGGAGCTGATAGGTTGGATCTGTTGCTCTTCAATGGACAATGGTTTTCTTCATGGGGTTGATGCTGTCATAAACAAAATGGGTTTTTAGGAAGGCAACAGCCAGGAAGATAGACTTCGAACAGGCATTCTTAGCAGAACTAACTTGCATTTAAGGAGAATTCTGAGCTCTCTTTCTTTTGGGATTTTTAGGGTTGTAATTTGTTTTCTGTTTGTTTGCTTGCTTTTCCTTTTTTTATTGGAAGCTGGGTATTTTGTTCCTTTGTTTGAGAAGGGTTTTATTAACCAAAGATTTCAATATAGTCTAACCAGCACTGCAAAACCTGCCCACAATCTGGCACACTGAAATAGGACTTGTCAGCCTTGGGTGAGACCAGAGCTTAGGTTTGCCCTCAAGGACAGCACAGCACAGGGTTCCAGCAGATCCAGTACATAAAGCTGAAAATGCAGGTTTTGTGGTTAACTCCCCCCTCACATGTTCAACAGTTATGACTAGAATCTTTGTAGGTTACTCTAGCTGAAGGCAGTAGCAGCAAACTGTTGGCTTGAAACAAGAAATCTTCCTCTTCCTGAAGCCTTAATACTGAGTTATCCCAGATAACTCTGAGATCCCTGACTAAGCTACCAGGAGAGAGGTGGTAGGTCACAGGAGAGCAAGGAGAGAGCAGAACTAGAAGTGCCCAACACTGAAGACTGTTCATCTGCCAGACTCCAGCTCTCTTGCTTTTCACCTTCTCCATTCTGCATCTACCATGTTCCTCTCTTTCCCCAGCTCTCATACACTCTTTTTCCTCCCATGGGCCTCTCTTGATTTTAGTCTTTTCCCTTCCTCCCACCATTATGATCAGTCACCTGAGAATCCTGAATTTTCTAATGCTCTGCAGGTCTAATTTGAAGGAAATTTTTCAGCTGATTTATAAGAGAAGCTGAGGGCTACAAAATCTTCCAGGCAGGCAAAGACAATATAGATGATAAATAGTCCCTAAAGTGGCTCACGTCTTCTAACATCAATCCAGAGCCCAGAGCTTTAAATTTAGGCTGGGTGTTGACAGAAATGTCTGTTTACCTTAACAGAGAAATATGCAGTTGACAGAGATTTTAATCTAAGAAAGAGCCTAAATGATGGCAGGATGTCACAGTGTTCCTCATCCAGCTCTCATATATGATGCAAGTTTGAAATCTTTTGAACGTGTGTTACTACTTCCTTCAGTCAGATATCCTGGCTCAGGAATTCATGAGCTGTGGTACAAAGAGGATGAGAAGAAATACAATGTAGTGGCGGGTTTGGGAGCAGAATTTGGCTCCTTCTTTTCCTAGGGAAGCTGTACATTCTTGACAAGCTCTTTTGAAGTTTTCATAAGAAAGTGTCCTCAGCTGATACTAAAATGATATCCATAATCATAGTTTCTACCATAGAAACAAGTACTTGTCTAATCACAAGAGGCCACAGAAACTGTTCTTTAACAGGGTGAATGGAAGCTGTGGGGGAAATGGAAGGAAGGAGAGCCAAAATTCAAACAGCCTGAGCTGTTCTCTCAACAATAGCTCCCACTTCAGCTTGGCTGTCTGCTAAAGAATTGGGCAGCACTGAGACCCAGAGTGAGGAGTGAGAGATACAGAAGCTGACCCAGCTTGTCCAGGGCATGAAAGAAAATGACACTTCCATATGAGAGTAATGAGATTTGTTGTTAAACATATAGCACTTACTTTATAATATAGCATTTATGCATAGTGTGTTTTGACAGATTTGTTTTGACAGCCTTCCTTTTGTAACTGGAATTAATTAAAAGGAGATTCTGCTTTCTTTGCCATTCATCTATCACATCAAATAATACATGTAAGCAAGTACTCTGAAGTTGTTATTAGCCTCCTTCTCTGGCTAAAGATCACATTGCATGAGAGTAGAATACAGAAATCAATAAGTTATGTACATCTACTATTTGCTTCCTGCATTTTGTTTCAACAAGGATTTAGGCTAAGGAGTTAGTTGATTGTTTAAGAGTGCCATAAGGGAGATGTGATCAGCACAGAGGTGATACCACATACGCATAACGAACATGGAGTGTTTAATTTTGTCACATACCAAAATGTCTTCACAAAAAAAATGTACTGAAATACAAGTTCAGAAACAGACCCAGTAATGCTCTGAGACACAGAGAAATCTCATTCCTAGAGACCAATGTGAATGTTATCTTGATTACAACTGAGTAGCGTTAAGTACTAATAAACCATTATTGGCTTTTCCAAATACTGCCTCTCTTGTGGGAGTTTAAAACAGATATAGTGTTTTCCCATCTCAAGTTCCAACCTGATTTCTTACTGTCTCCTTCAAAGACCAGAAAATCCGAGTTGATCTGGGCGGTTAAAACAAATGCTAGTATTAACATCTTAACAACTACCAGCTCCAACACCTCAGTAATTAGCTGGGGAAACTCTGAAAGTGTTGGGAGACCCCAAAAAGAAAACAAACAACTTCTCATGTGAGTCTTTAGGATCTTCTCAATAAAACCTTTTCCAAGTTGTCTGTACATGAGTCAACAGTATCTGTGGTACTACAGCTGAGCGTGATGAGAGCTTTAACAAATACCCTTTTATGGTATGCAGAAATAAGGCTGACTTCATGATAAAGTTAGTTAAAAGAGAATGCTGTGGGGGTTGTGATCAAAGTAAGGAGCCGAGAAGTACTTGTGTGTGCCGTGCCCAGAGCTGACTCTGTAGAAACTCTGTTTTATGGTGCAAAATTTACATGGTGTTAGTCCCATGGAACATGCTTCTCAGGGTACTGTGAGTGACTATTTGTGAGAGAGCACAGCCCTACAATCGCATTATGTGTGAGTGGGAGCATTAAATAACAGCTAAAGCCAATGCAAAACAATAGTAAATCGTAGGATTTTCCATCAAAGCCTTTCAAGCTGAATTAAACTACTCCATGTCCAGAACTGACCCCATGAACATTAAATAGACAAATACCAGATCTGTTCACATTCCACACCCTATTTAACTCAGACTCTTAGGACTGTGAGTTGTAGAATCAGGACTAAAACTTATTACAAACTCCACTAATAAACACATCAGCATTTCAGCCTTTTTCTACTACTTAACTCTGACCATCCACCCCTCTGGACAGCCTCCCCCACACAGAGATCTCCAGATCAGAATAAAAGATACACAACTGCCTGCTATGGTTACAGCACTGCAAAATCAAATTGCCACTATAATGCCGGGAGCACATCTGTTACAAAGACCATTTTCAAAACTACAATTGCACCTTTAACAGCTACTTCTTTTTAAAAAGAGACAATTGGTGATTTTCTTTTTGCATTTTATTTAGTAGTTTACAAGAAATAATTGACCCTTGCATGAGATGCAAGTTGCCCCTACCACCACTCCTGTTTCCTAACAGTATGGATGAGACAGTCCCCTGTCCTACCAGCTATGCTGAACTTTGTGCCACTGATTAGGCCAATTTTGTGCTTAATGCTCCCATCAATCCAGATTCTCCTACAAGGCCTCTTGTCCCTCCAGGGGATCAGCAGCACCTCTCAGATCAGCGTCATTCTCAGACTTGCAGAGTCTGAGAGCCCCATAGAACACCGCTGGTAACTGTACACAGCCAGATGTAGCCCCGTTTACCCCTTGAGCTCTTCTATTGAGCCAGACCATCACCCAGCATAGTGTGAACTTGTTTATCTCACAGTAATACAAGCTGTCCAGAAGGCTGCCATAAAGGACTGTATCAAAGGCCTCACCAAAATCTAAAACAGTGACATCTGCTGCCTTCCCTTCATCCACCACTGACCAGTGCCCAGCCAGTCCCGGAGCAGCAGCCACAGCCCCTGTAAATGTCCCCAGTTCTATCATTCTCAATGATGCCGTGTGGCATGGAATGTCCCTTTGGCCAGTCCAGGTCAGCTGTCCTGGTTCTGCCCCCTCCCAGCTCCTTGCACCACCCCAGCCCCCTCACTGGCAGGACAGTACAAGGAACAGAAACTTTCTTTGCTGTACAGCATCATTCAGCAAAAACAACACTGTGTTATCAACACTGTTTTTTCCTAAATCCAAATCATACAATAACTACAAGGAAAATTAAGTCTAGCCCAGCTAAAACCAGGACAGCATGTTGGTATAGAAGCTCCTGAAACTGCAGCCACTCTGGATCAGCACAGATTCTCCCATGTGCCTTGTCACTCTCTGACAGTACTGCACCATACCTTGGTGTAACCTCAGTGTTCTTAATAGTATTCCTTTCCCCTCTCAATCCTGGTTTAAAGCCCTCTCCATCTGCCAACAGTTTATGCAGGTCAAGAAGCATTTCCCCCATTGAGACAGGAGGGTCCCTGCAGACCTTTCAGCCCAAAGCCTTTTCCATGGTTATACAACACAAAGTCCTGGCACCAGTCTTGAAGCCAGGCACTGATGACCCGGGCTTGCCTGTTTCTTTCCCTGTCTCTCCTTATTAGTGGAGGACAGAGGAAAACACTGTCTGTGCTCCAGAGTCCTTTAGCTGTCTCCCCAGGGCCTTGAAATCTCTTTTGATAGACCTCAGGCTTCCTGCAACTACATCATTGGTACCCACTTGAAAGAGGAATGGATAATAGTCCGAAGGCTGTCTTATGCTCAAAAGCTTCCTGGTAACATCCCTGACCCGAGCCTTGATGAGGTCTGGCCTGCAGATGGGAGCCCTCACTCCCCAGAGGAGGGAGGGAGTCACCTATGAGAACGACACGCCTTCACTTCTTCCCAGCATTGGTTTTGATGCTGCACTTGCTACAAGGCTTCAGTCAGTCACACCGTGGAGGGAGAACCTGCACAGATGCCTCTTCCTCCCTCTTTCCACATCACCCATCTGCCAGCCCAGAGCCTTGTACCTACCCAGCAGTGGAAGCTGAGCGGGGCAGGCAGGCTCTTGCTTCCAGCCCTCAGGCTCCCCAGGCAGCTGCCATTAAGCTGGTGCAGCCCAGATGCTGGGCCTGCTGCAGCAGTGGCAGAGCGTGGCTCCCCTCAATAATCTGTCACCTTCCCAGGCTCCCAGATGCTTCTCAGTCTCCCCTCCGCTTCCTGCAGCTCAGCCATCAGTTGGAGCAGCTCATCTCCCTGGGCACACTGTGCGTGCTCTTACCCTCCATCTTGGGGTAGCCCTACAGGCTGGGTGTCCTCTTGGGGTCGGCATGAGCCTCTGTGGGTCCTCACAACCTGACATATCCCCTCACCTTCCTCAGTAACAGACGTCCGCAAAAGGAGCATCAGAGCAGCACTGGTGCCCAGCACCATTTTAGACACACAGGGGTACCACTCCAGGCTGGCAGATGTGACACGCAGCCTGGAGGAGACAGTCCCCATCTGGAGAAGCAGCACGAGGCCAGAGGGACAGACTGAGCTTCTAAAAGAGCCATTAATCAAAGTGCCCTTCCTAAATTTGTGCTGCCTGCAGATTACTTTCTGAGGTATCACAAAGGTTTTATTGGCAAGCTTCTCAGATGATACACAGATGGCCAACATATGGGCAAGTCCTACCCCTCCCAAAAGAAAAATGAGGTTTTAGCCATTTCTGCAAGATTTCTGAATAAAATGGGGAGAAAAAAAGAAAAGAAAAAACGATTGCTGCATGACATGTGCACGTGTATTTCTGCCCAGGAAATCTTGAGATGATGAAATCCTGGCCTGAAACACAGGAGCCCTGAAAAGGCTGTAATAATGTCATAAATAAACGCCACATGTGAGTTATATTAATACAGATAAAGTCAGGAAAAGATAAAAATATCATACAACGGTTTGGGTTGGGAAGGTCATTAAGCAGCTTCCAGTTCCAATCCCTTCTGTGGGCTGGGACATCTCCAACCAGACGTGCTTGTCTCCACAAGGCAATTCTGGCCCCTTCAAATCAGTGGAAACCTTCTATTGGCTTTAATTGACTTCTATGGCTTCAATTGTCTTTAACAAACTTTAATAAACACCTTGAGTCGCTCTCTTTAGCATCTGGTGGGTCTAGCCAATGACTGTTCTTTGAGTCTTCCTATTTATGTTACAGTCAGCCAAATGTCATTTGTGGCATCACATGGGCTTCACTCTGCACAGCAGGAGAACAGCAGCAATGGAACACTTAATGCAGCAATAGGCAGAAGCCAGCCCTGAGAACACACAGCATCCCTCTTCTTTGTGTTCCATAGCAAGCATGGCATTTGAGAATCATATAACTCCATTAAAGACTAATGCTATTTCACCTATCACTCATAAAAATGAATGCTTCCCATTTGGGGAGCAAAAATTTGCAGCACTAAACGAGCACACCAGATGCTTTGCTGAGGAGCGTCTTTCTCCGCTATGGAAATATTTGCCCTCTTTTCTTATGACTTTTTGCTGAAGGATTAGTGATATCTAAGAAGGGAAACGCAGGTCATTGTAGTTGGCTCTTCTTACAGCTGTGCCAAGTTGTCTGGGGCACACTGTGTGATGGAAGGAACTAGTGTCTTAGGAAACAGGGGTGACCTCTGAGGGGAAAGAAGGGGCAGGACCTACCCAACTGCACTGCATGTCAGCTGCTTTAATAAATCAGGGAAACCAGCGTTATCTGGCTGAGATAAAGAAAATCTGGTAATAAATATCTGGTTGAGATAAAGGAGAAAGATACGGATGGTTTTCTCACATTACTTCTAACTCAGTGCCGGAGGAATCAATACCACACAGCTCACCCCTTCTGGAATAGTAGCTTCTATTACTGGCAGCAATAAGGAAATTATGAACATAAAATAAATATGATAACCATTGAAGGAAACACGTTATTGCCCCTGCTGGCCAAATTGAAGACCTGTCTAAAAGTTAGGAGTACAATCCTTCACCATCAGCCCCATTCTACCAGCTGGTTCAGCCACCTCAGGAGCAGCTACCACAGGTTCAGACCCATACAGTGGGCTGGCAGGAAGAGCTGGAAGCATTAAGAGCTAAATGTGAGGAGCAGCAATTAACTACAGCAGCCATACGGGCATTTCCCACTTCTCATCCCATGGCTGCCAGAATCTTGGGGAAAAGATGTAAATCTGAGTCAACTCTTACTTTATAAATGACAGCACATGCCATACCCTATATTTATTCTTAGATCTTCCTTGCGCTCTCCACATTCCTCTGACACACTGTGCACACTTTCCCAAACCAGACCTTTAGGCACAGTTAGGAACTTCGCTTCTTTATTCCTCTTAAAATGAGCTCCCCAAGGCATGCTGCACGTGGTCAGCCTGAGTGAGCACTGAGCCCAGTGAATGCTGCAGTCAAGCTCCTCATTCCCCTTGTCAGAGAGGGCACATGCAGACATACAGTGGAAGTGCATCACCCTGCTTGCCCACCTACCGGACCTGCTTCACAAGCTGAGCTCAAAGCTTGCCTAGTTCCCCACCTCACACTCCCACCCCTGCACATGTAAAGGCCCTTCCAAGTGCAATGCAATGATCCATGTCCTACTTCTCTCGGGAGCTGGACCCAGAGAGCCTGCGGCTCACATTTCACCCCACTTCTGTAACATCTGCTGTGCAGTCACAAAAATGAGAGAGGTCGGAGTCCATCACTGTCAAATGACCCAGCAGGCCAGATGTGGAATGCCATGCTCAGGGCTTCAGCACCAGGGAGGGGACCTGTGAGCCTCAGTACCTACAGATGCTGTGCTCTCATCGGTGCTTGTATTTGTCAGTCATTGCCTCCAGCTCAAACCATCCTAAAGGAATTGTGATGGGACTGACATCTGTAGCGAGAGAATCAAAATGCTCAACAACTTCAAAGCAGACGGAGTACTGCATTCATGGCATGTAGGTTAACAAAAAAAAAACAAACAAGAAAGAACAAGAAAGCTGCCCTAAAAACTGGCAGGTGACTTAGCACAACTCAGAGACAGCAGACATGCTCTTGACAACAGGAAGCAATCCAGCAGTAAGGCTGTGCAATTTCCTTCACTACGGATCAGGCATCTTCAGAGAAAGCAGCAGGGAGTCAGGATACGAGACAATATGTTTTTCCTTAAGAAATAACAACAACAAATAAAGGGAAAGCAGCTACTACACCACAGGTCATGTTTCAAAGCCTTCCATCCATTCTGGACTGCTGCTAAAGCAGAAGTGAAATTGCACATTTTACTGCAAACAGTTTATGCAAAACTGCCCCTGCAACAAAAGAGTTCAGATCGGAGCAACGTCTGTGTTTGGCCAAAGATAATACCTGTACCACAGCAGGAGAAAATAAGGTCACATTTAGGAAGGGAAGCTGCTGAGCTCTACCTGAACAACAGCCACATGGCGCACAGTGACAGCAGAGCAAAGTATGAAATACCCCCTTGCAATAATGCTGCTGATTCACACGTTGTACTGTTGACAGGTACTGGGCATAACTTTTCTTCTCCAGGCAGCAGTAAACCATAACAGTGCTACAGGAGGTGGGAGGGAGGAAGAGAGATTCTGCAGTGGTTTTATTAGGGTCTGTGTTTGATCGTTTCTTCTTCAACCGATAAAATAGAAGATGTAGCAGAAAACATTCCAAATATTATTTTTATATTTTATCAACTCAAACCATGCTTGGAGTCAAATTCCCACATTGTTCACTTGCTCAGACTACTGTATTTTCAATAGTAAAGCAAAACTGTTAGGGATTTGTCAATGAAAGCACTACAGTAGGAAGCCACCAGTCTGTTCCCTTCCCTCTTGGCAGCAATGCTCCAGTGCATTGGAACACAGCTCTGCAAAGCAGATGTTGCAGACCTGGTCAAGATGCTGGTGCACGGACACCTCCGAGAACCACCCACGGGATCATAATCCTTGGGCTGAGTCTGTGGAGTCCCAACAGGAGCTGAACATCAGGAGTCTGCACTGGGTTTTCCATGCTCAGCTTTACACACAAACTCTCCCTTGAGACATATTCTGAAAGTCAGCAGCTGCAGCCCCTGAACCCAATAATGTGTACCAGACTTTCCCAGGGATCCAAAAACCAGGAAATGCAAGATTTCAAGTCTTTCTGTGGAAAACAAAACACACACACAAATAGATTCCTCTATATGCGAAACAATTTCTGTAGGCAATCCATAACAAGCAAACAGCAATGAGAAATGAGTCCTGACATCCAGCACGTGAGATGACAACAAAGCAACATAAACTTCTGTTTAAGTGCTCGGGGCACTGAAGATTAGGATGCACAAGGAAATTAAGACCTGGGTTTGCACATGGAGAAGACAGATGGAGAGTCCAGAGAAAGACAAAGATGGAGTGAGACCATTTCCAGGTACAGAGGGAGCAGTGAGCATAAATCACAACACAGGAAATTCTAGTTAGATGTACAGAAAACAGTTGATCTAGAGGGTTGTTGAATACAGATTGACAAGACTAAGGAGCAATTTCAAATCCCACAAAGGACTGAAACTCACCTGAGCAAACTGATCAGCAACTTGACCACACTAGTTCTACTTTAAGGTGGGCAACGGTCCACCAGACAGGTAGGAAAGGCTAAACTATTTGATGAATCCCCTCTGTATAAATGCATATTTAAAGGTTAACTCATAGTGAATATGAATTCATTTGATGTAGGTACCTTTGTGAGACCCATGCTCAATTAAAACTGATGCTCTTCCAATTATTTGCAGAATGGAAAGCAATAAAACAAGCTGCAAAACAATGAACATTTAGTTACTCATTTCCTTTTTTGGACTTACCCACAGCTCATACTCCACACCATCTGTTTTAATTGCTTACTGACCCCTGTTGCTTGAACATGAACCTCAGAGTACTTCAGCTGTTGTTATTTGGTGGTGTTTCATTTTCTTACATCCAGCCTGCTGCATAACAGTGACTGAAGAACATAGTGGACAGAGGGGTATTTTGTAACACACAGAGATGAATCTGCATAGGCAGAGGTGAGAGGGTTTGTTTCCTTTGGGCTTTTTTGTCCCCGTGTTCCCTCCTCCCCCCACCCCATCTTGTAACACTCACAGCCCTTCAATTGTACCTAAATAACTTCAGGAACAGTATTTCCCATCTCAAGTACACAACAAGGCCAGCCACAGCACCAGCTTTTGCCAAGAAACCACAAGCAGACACACAAAGAAGTTTGATTCACTCAGTGAATACACAGGACCAAAAAGATTCACGGCAAAGCCTGAAGCAACTTACTACACAAGTCAGGCCACAGTCACATCTTTAATAAAAGCACTTTGAGTCGGTGACAGAAAAGATACAGCAGACATGAGAACTCTGAAAAACAACCTGGGGGTAAAAGCGTGCTGCTGGTGTTTTCCTAGGACCAGTCAAGATGCCTAAACCTAATCATCCCCTCAGTGGCTTCTCAGCCATTCAGCAAAACTAGAGGACTGATAAAGTAAGTCACCTTTGCCTCACACCCCACTTCTATTGTTGCTACAGAAGCAGCATAGAAGGGTCTTGGTTCTGATTAAAATCACTGGAATAAATTAATCCAGAGAGCATGCCAGCTCTCGTCTCATCTACAGGAGGCAGACCAAGCAGCCTGCAGAAATACTCCTCCCTAGTTTTCCCCTTTCACAAAATGTATTTCAGTTAGTGCACCTTCATGAAGAGAAGCCTGATAGTGCCAGCCTTGAAATAGAGCTCAGCTAATTCCAACAGAACGTGGCAGAAAGCATCTCTGCAGAAACAGTTCTGTGTTGCACTGATTAGTCTGTTAAACAGCTGGCCACATGTTTGACAAAAGCAGATATTTAATCTAGTAATCTCTTCTGTCCAGCTCTTACTGGGACATTAGGGGCCAATCAAAGGTGCATAGGATCCTTTTCACTGTGAATTTAGCTAAGTACCACTTCTAATTCCAAGAGCCACGGTGATTCTCTTATTAAAAAAAGACTAACAAGGCCCTGAAGCTCCATTGGTAAGGGCACAAGTTCTGCAGCACTGAGAGGATGATGGCAAAGGGCTTGTTCTCAGAAACCCAGCACACACTACAGCTTTGGAAGGTTGCATCCCTGCACTTTGGTCTTCGAGTACTGCCACCTGCTCAGTAACGGTAGTGGTCTGGCTTGAAGGGCCCATCCTTTGACAAGCCCAGGTATTTGGCCTGCTTCTCACTCAGTTTTGTCAGCTTCACACAGAGTTTGTCCAGATGAGCAGCAGCCACAGCTTCATCCAGCTGGAAAACAAAGCATTCAAACAAGATTATTAGTAGCTTCAGTTCAGGAAATCATGGCTGACAGTGAGAAATGAATACCTGAAAACCAGTAGTAGCTCCAAGGAGAACTGAACAGACTGACACAGCTCTTTTCCTGTCAACATGCACCAACTGCTTGAGTGCAGAAACATCTACCTTGAGCACAGAATCATCCCCAGATGGAAAAGTTCCAACTTAATTTGACTCCCTCAGAAGCGTGAGGCAGACAAATACATAATCAAGCCCATTTCAATCCCATTCACATCCATCCACAGGTAAAGAACAGATGTCAAACTATTCAAACATAAGCATGCCCAGTTTGGTAGGAGGGATAAGGCCCAGTCATGTTTCTGCTGTCAAAACACCTGGACATGGACATACCAGACTATCAGAATATTTAATAGAAATTCTAATACATGCAGAATCACAGAATCAACCGGGGTTGGAAGGGACCTCAAGGATCATGTAGTTCCAACCCCCCTGCCTAGCAGGGCCACCAAACATACACATTTACTAGATCAGGTTGCCCAGAGCCCTGTCCAACCTGGTCTTGAACACCTCCAATATGCAAATAAATTAATACATCTCCCTTCCGGGTATGCTTTTTCTCTGAGGTATGCAGAATACTCATTCCAGAGTCAAGAAAACCAGGAAAGAAAACCTAGCTGGAAAGACTGTGTCTAGAATGGGAAACAAGTATTTAAGCTTAGTAGATCATGCCAGAAGAAAAAGATTAAAAATCGATCACATATCTGGTTGAACTGTAGTGATATATTGAGATCTGACAGGTGTGTTTCTGGCACAACTGAGACTGGTTAGATCTATTTGAAAATGAGTTGTTGCTGAGTCACCAGTTTCTCACAGATCAGGTTCTCAAACTGCAGAAAGAAGCTGTTTCACAGTTGCTTCAGCTTACGGACTTCAAGATACAGAGAAAGGCAAACTGACGTTCTTACCTACTGCACACTTCAAATCAGTAAGTTGAGCATAGGGAAGGATAGATTTGACACCATAAACACGGGTGCAATAGTTTGCTTCAATTTCCAGGAAAACATATTGCAGAAATGCAAGCATGTTTGTAATAGTTCATTAACAAAAGGGTAGTCTTGCAAAGATAATGCAATGTAAAGTACTTGGCAGTTCTTAAATTTATGTTTAGATCTCAAAGCTGCTGTGTAGAACAAGAAGAGGTACTAGCCCAAAAATCAGGAAAGAAAGCTCTTCTCTATCCATCTTCTTTTGGATCTGACAAAAAAGCAGCTTTATTCATTGAAATTATCCATGGAGCCCAGTGAGTGAACCCGAACACATCGCTGCCATATGCTGCCTAACTACATAACTCCATTTGTAAGTAACAGATTCAGATGCTATTTCTCGCATTCAGATCCAAGTATGATTACTGGAAGAGTATGAAGCCACATTTCATTAGCAACATTGGGCTCACTCTTTTTCCTATCAACTATCAATGAAAATTTTTCTCTGAAGACGACTGTGTGCCAGAGAGCTGGTTGATCAGCTCCTGCATTGTACCGCTGCTACACTTTGCTTGATCATCAATGGGCAGTTCTGGAAGCTTAAGTTCTTCACTTCATAAATAAGCCCAAGCATACACTTCATACTTCCCAGATGAAAAGTATTTTCACATTTAGTCTCACACCTGGTTCTACTTCAAAGCAATGGGGCTTAACTCCAGTATACTTTTCAATGACTAACTCCAATTCTCATGCTTGTTCTGCAAAATTAAAACCAGGTTGGATTTATAAAGGAATTTGCAAATTATGACATGGCCCGGATTTCTCCAAGAACAAAGAATCCACAGATAAGATTAAAGGGAAACACAAGGGAATTTGTGTCATTAATATTTTGTGAAGCTATTAGGACCAGATTGTGATAAGCTCTTCTCAGGTGCAAATGGGACACAGATTGTCTCAACCACAGTGAAGATTTCTAGTTTCACTCCATCTCCAACCCTTCAGGAAGGAGCTTCCTGACTATCCTCAGACAGCAAAGGCTTTCCCAGCATCTTACTAAAGAGCTGCAAGTCAAGGGGAGAAAAAAAAGATAACAGGACATCCCTGTTACAAACAAGTCTTAGTTCTTCACACTGTCCTAGCCACACACACACAAAAAAAGCTCACTTCAGATTTGGTGTGACCAAAGCCAAGCACATACTGAAGGACAAAAGGTCTTTGCAATGACATTCAGTAGGAAAACGAACACAGGCACAAATAAAAAACTCTACTATAATGTTCAAAGTTGCTTTCCCTACAAGCTTAAGCTTTTCTGCTATTCTAACTCACCTTCTTTGGCAGGAAATGGACTCCAACAGAGTATTTGTCACTATTTGTCCACAGCTCGATCTGTGCCAGCACCTGGTTGGTGAAGGAGTTGCTCATAACGAAGCTAGGGTGACCCATGGCACAGCCCAAATTGACCAGTCTGCCTTCTGCTAGCAGTATAATATGACGACCATTCCTCAATTTATAGCGATCCACCTGGGTGGGGAAAAGAGCAGTGAAAGGTGAGGGCACAAACAGCATTTTAAGTCACAGAATCACAGGGGATGGAAGGGACCCCTCAAAAGATGATCAAAGCCAATGCCCATCTAAAGCATGTCCCTACAATAGGTTGCACAGGTCACCATCCAGAAAGGTCCTGAATATCTCCATAGAAGTCATGCAAAACTCAGTGGGCTCCCTTCCCACATCAGCAATTCAGCAATGGGTTTATGATGCAGACTTCCATTACAATCATGACACTCCTCACCATTCCCAGCCACATTTCAGTAAGGCCTGTAACTACTCTGGACCACAACAACATAGATCTTAGCATCTGCTTCATATTTCATCAATTATCCCGTTCTTCTGGCTCTTTCACATGCATACCATCTCAGGTGTCTGTGGCACGGAAAATGCTGCCTGCAGTAAGACGTAATTCATATACAATTACAACAGCTGGTTGGAGAGTGTGAATGTGCAGAAGAACTTCTTTACAGTGAGGGTGACGTAGCACTGGAACAGGCTGCCCACGGAGGTGGTGGAGTCTCCTTCTCTGGAGATATTTAAGACCCACCTGTGTGACATGGTGTATGGAGCCTGCTTTGGCAGGGGGGTTGGACTCGATGATCTCTAGAGGTCCCTTCCAACCCCTACAATTCTGTGATTCTGAGAGACAGGAGAAGCAGCACCTCTGTGTGCAACAGCCCAGAACATTTGCATCTAATACACAGGTAAGGGCCAGATTTTACTCAGTCTTCTGAAATTACCCCCCCAGTGAATCTTCCCACTTCAGTAATGCCTTGATTTACAGTCAAAGCATGAACATGAACAGTTTGTCTTCCAGGTACAGGCTGCTGTAGACATCTACCAACTCTTTGGCACTACCTTCTAGGAGTCCTGAAAACTCTTGTGGTTTGACAGCTGGTGAACTGTCAGTAACACCAGGCCTAAGTAAGAGCAAGACAAGTCTCAGATTTAAAACACAAAGGGATCCATCCACTTATCAAGCAAATCAGGTTACATGCACAGCTGAAAAGAAGTGATAAATTAAATGGCTGTCCTAGACTCTGGTGCACACTCTTTGCTCTCAGAGCGAAAGATTCAGTCTTCCATTCAAGCTGATTTCCAGGCTGTGCTGGGGCAAAAGGACAGACAAACAAGGTCTAAGAAGACAGGTGCTCAGTTACACAGGAGTCCCAGAGTTCATGAGACCGTCACTTCACATGTTCCTCAACTGTCTGGGCCAGACTGGAATCCTGCAATGCCTGTGCTAGCTTTGCTTCCCTTTTCTGCCAGCTGTAAGCCCTTCGCCCCCTGCCTTCACCCTCTAGAAAGGAATTATATTAAAGCCTAAAATGAAATGACAATCTGGACTATAAAGTATAAGAACGTTTGTTACTCCCTGGTATTTATTATTCATCTATTATGTCAAGCATGTGGAAGCAGACAAAGCCTTTGAAAAGACTGAAAAATGCCAGTACTCTATTTCTGGGGTTTGTATACTACAGATTACTGTCTTTAGCATGTATATAGACAGTAAACATCTCGAATAGAAGCTCCAAATAAAACTCTATTTTTCCTACCCAAGAGCAGTACAGCAAGGTAAAAGTTAGCAAGAATTCTCTTTCACTGAGTAACTGCAGTATATTTCTTATGGATGCTGATTCTCCAATACCACATGTACTATCAGAAGACTATGGGAGGAAGAAACAAAACAAAGAAGGAAGCAGACAAATCAGATTGCTAAAAAAAAAATAAAAATAAAACCTGAAAACTAAATCAACATGGCCAATAGTAAACAAAGTTTACTGCTACAATTAAGTCTCACTTAATTGTGACACTGCTACAATTAAGTTTCAAGGTTTGAATGTGGTTGTTTAAGACACTACATCCATATACTGACTCAACAAACCTCTGGACAGCTGCTGGATGGTGCATGGAATCTCAAACCTCTGGCCAGCTGCTGACACAACCAACTCAGTGCACATGTTCATGTGAAAAATGCAAGTTCATATCTTTGTATGGAAAGAAATGCAGAATAGTAATATTCTAAGTCAACACTGTGAAAACAAGCTATGGACAGACAAACCAGCTGATTTACAAGCTCAGCAAGCTGCTAGAGAATTAGAGTTCAAATTATCCAAGTGTTAAGTTCATCTCCATATTTATACAAATGCCTCCTCTCTCTCCCTATCTGCACTTACTTACTCTGGCCTTTCTAGTTGCTTTCCATTTCCCTCCAGACCATGCATGATATAAACATAAGTGACTTATTTGCTGAGCCATAGCTCATCATTCCTACCCTGACCTTTCCTTCCCTTCAAGAGCTGAGTTCATGCTACATATTACTCTAGTACCAGAACTGCAAGCAAATATTCGAAGCAACCTGCCAGCTTTTCAGGAATAAGCCTATTTTTCCCTTCTCCTTTAAAAGCACCAGATGAGTCAGAATGGCACATTAAGACATTTTCCTTTCCCAAGTATTAAAGATTTCTTCTGCCAGTTCATCACGTGTAAATAGGGACCACATGGTTCTGAAAATTACAAGGTTAGACACTGTTTCGCAATTACACTTTACCTCTAGCTGACATCTAGCAACCAGGCACTCAGCTCTGGTATTAATCCTCAAGATCAAGAGGCAGATGTCTTCATAGGAGGTTTTGATCACAGATTTTTGCTCTTGCTTTATATTCCCCTCCTTGCTACACCATATAGAAAAAGCTGACAAGTATTAGTAAAAATTCAAGTTGGTACTTGGTATCATAAAAGCATGTGGGACACCTCACTCAAACTGAAAAAACTCTAAGGGTTAGTGCAAGATATCACACCTTTAACAGATGGACCATCCTCTGCTTGAGATCCCCTTTTAGACTAGGGACAGGACACTAACCTAGCTGGGAGGACACTGTGATCAGGAAGGTGGATTTCCCAGGGCAAGGCTTATTTGCACATACTCCAGGTGTGCTGACCCCAAATGCAGGAAACTCAATTGCATAACTAGTCGGGGGGTGAGGAGGAAATTTTTGTTTTGGTGGATGAAAAGCTGAGCATGAGCCAGCAACGTGCACTTACAGCCTGGAAGGCCAGCTGCAGCCTGGGCTGCATCAACAGAGGGGCGGCAGCAGACAGGGAGGGGATTGTCCTCCCCTGCTTTGTCCTTCTGAGTACATCCAGGCCTGGGGTGCCCAGCACAAGCAGGATGCAGAGCTGTTGCAGTGGGTCCATAAGAAGGTCATGAATATGATCAGAGGGCTGAAGCACCTCCACTATAAAGAAAGGCTGGGGTAGTTGGGCTTGTTTAGCTTGGAGAAGGGTCCAGGGAGACCTCAATGCAGCATTCCAGTACCCGAGGGAAGCCTATAAGCAGGAGGGGGAGTGACTTTTTACATGGTATGATAGTGATAGGACAAGAAGAATGGCTTTAAACTGAAAAAGAGGAGATTTGGTTAGATGTGAGGGAGAAATTTTTCACCCAGGGGCAGTTTTGTCACAGAACTGTAGAATCACAGAATGGCTTAGGTGGGAAGGGACCTTAAAGACTACCTAGATCCAATACCCTTCCCAAGGACTTGGTTGCCACCCACCAGATGCGCCAATTCTAGTTCCAGTGCAGATGAATTCCCACACTGGTTGTGAGGAAATGAAGCTGCAGGATACTTCCTTGTTCCTAAGCCCAAAGTTATATCCTATCTCCAGCAGTAAGCAGTAGATAGATAAGAAAGAATACAACAAAAGCCAGAATTCCCAATAAATCCTCTCAGCTTCATCTATCTCTAGATCAAGCTGAGACAGAGGCGGTTAATTCAGGGATGGTTGGTTTTTTTCATTGTTGTTCTTTTAAAACATGTACAAACTTTAGATAATATTTTTAAACATACAAGTTTGTGCCACCTAGAGCACCCTGGATGACATCCTGTGTTAACAGGTACATTCTTTGGGTCACTACAGAACACAACAGAGAGATTTAGGACAGGAAGAAGGTAAGTCTTCAGCATTAAACCATATGGGCAACTTTGACCCTAACTCCAATCTTTTAAAAACAAAACATTTGCTTTGAACCAGACACTTTTAATAGTTTTCATGCCTTGCACTACACCGCATCTCATTGTTCAGGCACCTAATATATTTGTGACAAGCCTGGATCCTGACAAGAAAAGGGACCGCTGCTTTCTCCAACACTAATATTCAATTTTCACATGGATTTTAAGAGCCACACACAATAGTCCTGAGCAGGTAGTTTGTATGTTACCACATTAACATCCATTTCAGCTTTTGTCAACGTTTATGAACAGTCCCAATTTTAAAGCCTTTTAAAACCTGAGCTATCCAAAAGCAAGCAGCTAGCTACAGGCTCTTCTGGGACAGAGCTAGGGTGAAGTCAGCCTTACACTAAGGTCATGGGCAAGAGCGGTCATGAACACAGTGAGAACTTGAAAGCATAACTTCATACTTAGTTCACACCACATTTAGTGCCTCAACAATAAACATGACACTGAAAAGGCTCTCACAGCTGCTTAGCAAGAGTTTGATGTGGGTGGCCAATAAGGCACAGGAGGGTCACGAAAACTTCAAGGGCAGACATATCTACTAAGACATACACCTAGGTATGGTTAAAGAAAAAAAGTAAAAAAACCTGTCTGAGAATCCCAACGTGAGCAGAAGTTACCTCTTCAAAAGGTAACCAGAAGTTCCATATCAAGTTAGAAAGAGCCTGGTTAGCCTCAGGTGGTGTTCTCCCTCAATGTCTGTGTTACAAACAAGTTTTAATTTCATGTTGTTTTTCTATTTAAAAACACAGCTAAAAAGTTGGAGTTTTTTTAGATCCCTACTTTTCTGTGTGATTACTGCCATAGTTTGAAGTAAATACATGGTGGGAATGCAAGCTGAGCAAGAATAAAACATCCTGCCTTCTCTGCCCACACACAGACTTCTGGTCTCCACAGGTTTCTAAAATGAAGCCACTGAGTCTGGAAGAGAAGCCTGAATTTGGCAAAGCTCCACAAAAGGCTTCCCCGAGGCTTTAATTTCAGAACAAAAAAACTTTGAAAACAAAGGTGTGTGAATTTTTCAAACCTTGACAGAACCCCCAGAAGACATTCCCTTGGGATTCATTTTAATATTAGCACTCTGCATTAGGCCTAAGACTGTTCTGGTGCAGGGCAGCTACACAAGCAAGCAACTTCCTTTGAGGAAATTGAGATCCACCACCAGAGAACCCACAGGCTCCGTTCCTAAGAAGTTTTATATGGTCTCTAATGGTCTGTCCTGTGTTCATCATCCAGCTTGTTTTTTAAGCTGAGTTATGGCATTACTTTCAGATGGTGGCTATTTTCATACCTCGCCCATTCCTCAAACATCAAGGTTGACCTCCTGTAAGGAGACAAATTTGATGCAATCAGCTATGAGACCATCACTAAGGAACAGGTTCCTGTTTTTCCAGAAGGAAAGAATGCACAGATGTATCCACACTAGGCATCTCTTGTTAGAGACCATGCTGTAAGTCCTGGGCACTTGTTGGAACCAGTTCTTTAATAACAGTGCAAGAATATTACATGCAGCTTGTTCCAGACTAACAGGCAACAGCAGAGCAGAATTCACATTAAGATGAACCCAGAACAAGCCTGGCTTCCATAAAAAAACAACTAATAATATGAAATCCAGACTGTAAGGAATAGCAGCATCTGAAAAGAAACGCTTCCCATTCTGGCATCAGACACTGACTTCATTCTATCAGGATGCCTTCTACATGGGCTGTCTCACCTGAGGTTTAACATTCACCACCTCTACCGCATTTTGATTCAGCCACTTTGCATCAACTTCCACATCAAAATGACCAATATTGCAAACTATGGAATCATCCTTCATCTGCTCGAAGTGCCTGAGGGAAGAAAAAAAAAAAGTGCATCAGAAGATAATGCACAAAAGAAACATTCTTTTTCCAAATCTAGGAGGTGCTTTGGTCCATAGCTCTGCTCAAGGAGAAATGAAGAGCTCCTGGATCACTGACTGCAACTGATTTTTACAGACATGATGTACTGGTTTAGTAACATTCTAGATATGTAAAACCTATTGGAAAAAGCTTCAAGCTCCTAGAAAAGGACTCTTCCCAAGGATGGAAGAGGTTATTGAAGACAAATTGTTGTCCCAGTAAAGAAAGTTAAATTAACTTTTCAGTTGGTCACTACTAAAATATCAGCAGTTATTCTATTCCTTCCTACATGGAAATAATCTCTTTCTCCATTACTTTTAAGTTCCCAGCAGTTTCACATCTCTGGAGACTAATGGCTTCATCTCCTCCCCTTAATCTGACCTCATACTACAACATACACAATCCTAATGGCAAACATAGGAATGAGCTTCTGTAGAGCAGAGGGACTATAAACTGAGATCTAAGAAATGATAATAAAAAACCTGCCTGGTAGTTTATTAAGAACAGATTAGTTTCAAGATTGTTGTGTGTATTCACAGATGGAATCACTCTCAGTCTTTACCTACCTCCCCTACCATTCACATTTATCAAACAGAATTACAGAATTAACAACTAACAACAGAATTCAGGCCCACCTGCCCTCCCATTTTCTTGAAGTCTCTCTGTCCATCTATGCTTTTTGCATTATGCATTGAATAACTGCAATGTGGCAACAATCAACAGAGCTGAAAAAGTTGAAAAAGTCCCAATTTCTCATTAAATTAATGCTATCCCTCACCACGTTGCTGACAAGTTATGACTATATAAAAATCTAACTGTAGCAGTGTGTTGTCACTGAAGCAAATCATACCTGCCCTGAATAATGTCAGTGCAGCCAGTGGTTGTAACAAAGATATTGCCTTCCTTGCAAGCCTCCTCCATTGTAGTAACTTCATAACCTGAAAATGAGAGGAAAAAAAAATTATCTCCCTACCCAATCACCAGATGTTGTTCCAAAACAGGCTGCAATACTGAGTAAAAGCATAAAGAAAAAAATATGAGTAATAGAAGGCTGTGCCAATGCTTAATAATGCTTAATCTATGAAGAACACATGTTAAGCAGATATACTTTCCTTACGCTAAATACCAAAGCAGAACAAAAATATCTGTATCCCTCGCCTACTTCCATCCAGTGTGAGGATCTACGCATCCAACACCCTGCAATTAAAGGTGTAGAGTCTGCCACAGCTCTTAGATTGGATTCAGGGCTTGTTTGCCAAAGAAAATGCATCCACAATACCTTCAGGTTCTAATCACATATGAATAGAAATGAGATAAACTGGTACTATTTAGAGCTAAATGAAGCAGATACAGAAGAGCTGGAGTACAGCTTCGAGCATGCTGCAAGCACAGCTTCACACTGTTAAGACAGAGTGGCATTAATCTACAAAAGCACCTAATGAACACAAGGTCTGCTGTTTTATTGTGGAAATGTTCAAGTAAGTCTTAACCTAGGTAGAAGGTAGAGTTGCCCAACTTGAAGATAATTAGACCAACTATAACCAGACTTACAGTATTATGAAATAGTGGGCTTTACCCACTGGAGTCTTTTTTTCTGCAACTCCAAACATATTCTCAAAGTCTACAACAATAAAAGCTGTAAGAAAAGAGTTCATTGTGTGCTGCTCAGTTAAAAATAGGGAGTGTCACCCCTACAACACAGAGGCTGAAACCCACCAAAACTTTCTAGACTATCATTGCTCTACATCAACACAGAAAGACCCCTCTCAGACACTGTAATTTCTATACCTTCAGTTCTCACCTTCCATAGCTGCCTGCAGTGCATTGATGGGATCAATTTCAGTGATGATGACTCTTGCTCCAAAGCCCCGCAGGGCCTGAGCGCAGCCTTTGCCCACATCACCATAACCTGCCACCACTGCTACTTTTCCAGCAATCATGACATCCGTAGCACGCTTGATACCATCAATGAGGGACTCTCGGCAGCCATAAAGGTTATCAAACTTGCTCTGAAGAAGAAACAGGAGCCATTTCAGAACAGAATAAAATTCACTCAAGCAAAATGAGAAACAAAATGGATTTACGTGTGCACACATAATCAGGAGGCAGACAGTCAGCTAAACATTAACTTCAGAGAGGGATGAGAAGATGAGAATTTGGCTCTATGCTTCTCATTTATCCTTTTTCAATCTATATAGTTGTGTCACATACAGGTTTCAGCATGTCCTTGTTGAGAAACATTTCATAAATGAAATAAATGGAATGTCTTTTCTCCTACCAATACCATAGGAAGTTGGCAAAGAGTCAAAATATCAAACTGAAGGAGCAAAAATCTGTCATTCGGTTGCATGTCTTCCTGGAGGTCTATAACCATAGTTCATTCAAATCTTTTATTGCACAAATCCTCAACAGTGCTTGAAAATAAGCACTTGTTTGGCACTAGAATAAAGGTAGCTCAATTCAAAACCATTTCAGAGATGTTTTTGGAAACATCTGAATTTCCAGATTTGCTAAACAGTACTAGTAGTTATTACGCAGGAGGCAAAGATTTAAGTGGGAAGGATGCAGAGGAACTTCCAAAATCAACTGGTTTCCAGCCCATTAGCTATGAAATAAAGATGCCAGACGCATCTTGTGAGCAGAAAGAAGATGATCTTCAAACAACAAGCTGCAGAGGAAGCAGACCAAACCACTGAGAAATGCCATTCCCAAAGGATAATATAGACTGAGATTAGTCTAAGAGTATTAAACAGCCAAAGAGTACTGAAACAGTTGTGCCTTACAGTGCTACTTCTCATAGGGCTCTACAAGCAGGAATCATTATCACAATGTTTCACTATGACAACTGTTTGGAACTGAACACAGTGACTCAATATATATTTAGTTACTAGCTTTAATAACACCTGGATACATTAGCTTCATGCACACATGAAAATCACTCTATAATATTCATCTGCATTCAAAATTGTCACTCACTCAACACCATTCCTTACTCTTTCCTCATTTCATCAGGACTTGTCATGGGAAGCAGGAATACAGCTAGACAAGGGATATAAACACATTCTGCTCTATCCTTAGCAACGGTTGCTTGCAGAAAATCCTTTACCTGCCACAAGCTCATGCGGGTCATTCACTCTCTTTACCACCTGTTACCTGCCTGTGGCTTTAAGCCGTGCAGCCATGACCTGTTCCTTGACAGAGGAACTAACTGTAGCTATAATTTCCGAGATGTCTTCATATTATAAAAATGCAAAAGAAACAGCACACATGCTTGCACACAAGCAAGCCTTGAACATTCTAAAAATGGGATATTTGCAACAACACATCGCACCACAGACATCATGGAATCACTTCATGGATATGCTGAAGATCTGTTCAGTTCCACATCTAGAGCACCTCGGCAAGAGAAAGAATACTCGCAGGAGAATAACAACAACCCAGCACCAAACCAACATAGCATAAGTGCTTTAACTGCAGTACCTTGGTGACAGAGTCATTAACATTGATAGCTGGCACCTTCAGAGTCCCGTTGGCTTTCATCTTGTACAGGTTGTGAACTCCAGTGGTTGTCTCTTCTGAAATACCTCTAATTCCTGTGAGCAGAGTACAATGATTTATCTTTGGTTGGATTAATGCCACTGCAAACCAACACATCCAAGTGCCAGTAGTGTCTTCCAGAGGTTTAAGTTACAACCATCTTTGCAGGAAGCAGGGTTGAGATCAGAACCCTCATTTGGATCTTCAAATGGCACTCTGAAGCTTCAAAACAAGTTTTCCCCCACACGGCTATCAAATATAAATGACAAAGAACTGCCTAAAAACACAACAACCAGATGAGGGAAGAAGAGCTTAATATGACAATAACCATCACAAAGTAACCCCACTTCAAATAGCACCCAAAAGCCAAACTTGTAAACCTGTTTACCCTTTATACCATATACACAGTATGAATTCCAGATATTTCCTCCCCCTACCATCTCAGTCATACCTCACTGTGTGTACACTGTCTAATTGCTATATTGTAATCATTCAGGTGAGCAGCAGCAGCCCAGAGGAGGGCACGGCATCAACAACTCAAAGCTTATGCAGGCTTTCAGCTCCGAGGCTTGAAGTGTTCAGGTCTGGCCAAGCACAGCAGCACAGCGGAGGGCCCTGGAAGCGTCAGGAGGTTTCTGAATTCAGCTGGATTCAGTCAGAAAGCTAAAAGACTCTTCAAGCCATCTTCAAAGTTCACGGCTTCCACCCTCAGGAACAGAGCGGCACATCTGGACCACACGGCCCGGCCCGATGCGGAGCGATGGCGCCCCCTTGCGGCGGATCGCGGACACGCATCTGTTGCGTGGTGAAACACAGCGCCTTTCCCCAAAGCATTTTTGCAGTGCAATTGCATGAGCAACTCCCGAAAGTGACTCGAGAATAGAGAAGGGCCTAAAGCATGGGAGAAAAAGTCGAAGCAATACGAAGAAGTCTAGTTGAACATTCAGACCTGCTTTCCACTCCTATTTCCTATCAATGAGCAAGTCTGCACTAATGGATCACCAACACAGCCCTCCCAGCCCTCAAGGCTTCAGCAGAGATGCCAGAGATGATCTTTGCATGAGCTCAGGTGACGTCCTCTCTGTTCGGTTCTCGAGTCTTTCCCTTCCTACCTTTATTTATGATGGTCTTAAGGGCATTTAGCTTAACACGGCAGTAGTACAAAGGCCATTCTGCCCTCTAACAGCAGCCGTGCTGAGGGGTGAGGGGAAACTTGCTGAGCATGCAGCAGTTTAACACAGCTCCTACTTCAAAGTAGACTTGAATGAACTAGCTTAAATTGTTTGCTGCACACTAGGACTGAACAAACTTCCATATAGATTAGATATGGCTGCAGCATGGAAGACAGAACCCTCTGAAATGAGGTCAGGAAACTTGCCCAGCCTTCCAATACCAAATAGCACACACTGCTGCTCACTGCCGTGCACAGCTCAGCTCCATGCACTAACATTCTGCTCACTTCTCAGCTTTCCCCATGTCTCTGGGGTAGAACAGCGTGCTGCAACATCTCCTGCACTCTTAATTCAGCCCTTCTGATTGGGCTGGATTGCTGCAAGGAAGCTTCTCAACTCCAGTCAGTGCAGATAGCACACATTTTGGTAAGGGAAATGTCAACGGGTATGACATCCCATCTAGGTCCTTTAAAAACCCAGGTGAAGGGCCACTCCTGTGAACCTGGATGGCAGACCGGAGATGGATGCCAATACAAGAGACAGCCACTGTCCTGTTGAAACTTATTATACTAGTTCCTTGCACAACAGGAGTGCAAGACAAGTGAGAGAACTCTAAAGAGCAGTTAATAAGAAGGCTGCAGATGTGAAAAGTTCAGCACAAGTACCCTCAAGAATAGACACTAACAGACACAACAGACACAAACTGGGGTGTCAGCTGCATGTGCTTCACAGGGGAACAACCCTGTTAAACAGAACACAAGTATGGAAATATGCATTTTTGGGCCTGTCACAATGTTCCAGGGAAACACGATTAGCTGTGTCTTCCTTGCCACTAAAAGGTAGGAAAGCAACAAGTCATCAACTTCACAATGAGGCAACCCAGAAGAAAGCAGAAGTGAACTCTGACAAACAAACACCAATTTCCATTGCATTACAGTTCAGTGCTGGAGAACTAAGGACATGAGGATGATGGTCAACAAGAAAGCAAAGCTTGTCACACAGTTGCAGCTTTCTCTTTTCCTTGCTTTCCTACCCATACAAGCACACAGATGGGCAGGAGGGCCCAGCCTCATCCCTTCAGACAGCCCTGTGTCCTGACTGATTTTAACGTGTTAAGGAAGAGTAGCTCAGGAAAGCCGATCCAGCAGGTTTCTACAGCAACCCCACCTGTAAGGGCCAAGAATGAAAAGCAGAACACCCAACAGTAATCAATTTAGTTTCCCCTCCATACGCCTACCCAATTATCTCCAAATCCTAGATCAAACATGTCCTTCAGCAACAATACGCCTCTGTGGTTTGCAGCAGCACATATGACAGTGTCTGGCAGAGCAAAGAAGCTGCCACAGTTGCCCAGCACAAAGGCAGCCTCCTACTGCACATCGTGCCAAATTCCCCTTAGATAAGTCTTTTTACAAATAACATGTGCATGCTGCACCATGCTGTTTTACTAGCTTATACTAAAGGTAATAAATCAACAAAGCAAGAGTCACAACCCTGACTCTATCAGCATCTTTACTGATAAATGCAACAAGTTAATACCTAGCAACTCAGGTACTGTGAAAAACCTTTCCAAGAAAAACTACAGGTTATCAGGAGCTGATTGAAAGGTGCATTCAGAGGACAGGGAACGAAAAAGCACCAACATTAAAAGATATTAATTGCAAGCAGACATTAAGCAATTCTAAAACCCAGCCCACTTCCAGAAAGCTCTTGGCCAGACAGCAGCCTTACTTGTCACTCAGGTAATGGATACTGTGAATGAAGGCCAGGAGGGACAGTCAGTGTAGTATAAATATTACAAAGCAGAGATGGAAACAACTGTTCCTGCAGAAAAGAGATTCTGCTCTTGCACTGTAAGCAGTTTTCACAGACACATCCCATTACCTGCTTGCACATGCCTTTCCAACCTTCCCACACCCCTTTTACCAAAGCAGGGAATTCCCACAGAGAAAGTGCCAAACTGGCCCCCCAGGTAGAACTGTACCTGACAATAACTGCAAATTACCTTTCAAGAGCTGTGGGTACTTGGTATGAACAAGGTTGGTAAGATCTCCACCATCATCCAAAATCATGTTGAGGGGCTGCCCGTCCTTGAAGTACAGGGTCTGCTCAATGCACCACAAATACTCCTCATCTGTTTCTCCTTTCCAGGCAAATACTAAACAGGAACAAATACACACAATTAGTTCCTTACTGAGTAAATAGCAAAGCAGCAAAATGAAGATCTCATTGGCAGCACTCAGTAGCAGAGATGACAGAAAGATGATTATCTGTGCCTGCAAGCCAGAAGAGACATTTTCACTGGAACAAAGATCAAGATCTCAAAACGAGCAGCAGTTAAAATATTTTGCCTTCTGTTCCAGGCCATGAACTTGATCAAAACTGAGACTTCATTACCCTCCTCTCTATTCCACATTAAGAAAGAAAAATCAAAGCAAATTAAAGCAGACTCGCATCCACAACGCCCCACTTACTCCCTTATTTCACCATGGTACCAGGAATTACAAATAGCTGCAGGATATGTTGACGCAAACAAATGAAAACACAACTACAGCATTTCTAGAACAGTTGGAAAAACGCACCAGACTTTGGTATCAACAAAGTACCAGACCAGAAACTCTGCAGCAACTTTAAATTCTAGTTTCTAGCACAGTACTAAAATCCATGCTGCTGTGCTTCCTCTGCTCTTCTAAGGGCATATATCTAGATTGGCACATCTACTACCAACAGCATGCTTCAGCAACTAACATGTATCTATCAGTATCTTTGCCGTTCCAGACATTTATATCTGCTTCATGCTACACTCAAGCCCTGCTGATGCTCAGCTACTCTAATGTACTGAACACACAAGTTACGTACAGTAACACTGCACACCTGATAAACTGGCATTTCTACTGTTTAGACAGATTAAAGCCACAGAGCCAGCCCTACAGCTGCCCCTTCTGCAGAAGCATGCATCAGTGTCCCTCAGGGTCTACAACGGATTAGCATTCCTCCCACGTTTCTAGATTAATTGTGAAGTGTAATATTAACAAAAAGAGCAAGTTCCACCAAGCAAGGATAACAAGGGTGGGAGCCAAAAGGCCAGATAGATGCCACACCCACAGACTGCTCCTAGGTTGAGATTTGAGTGTCAGAAGCAGTGAAGGATGCAATACCCCAACATCTAGATCTAGGAAGTTGCTGCTGGTTCTTTGACATTGCACGCTAGAGGCAAGCAGGTGATGCCCACAACCAGTTATAACACAGGATCTAGGGAAGGAATTGCTTTCTTCTGTTACTTTAAGATGGATCACAGCTGGGGAAAGACTTGTTGCAGCAGCTAATTATAACAGTAGCAAAGGACACCTCCAGAGGAAAGAACCAGGCTGCTGGAAAACACATTTTGCCTCTGCTAACACCCAGGCTCCCTTCCCCAAACCCTATTAGCACCAAGCTTGCTGGAAAGCACCAAACACCTGTCTGTACACATGTACACACCTACACACCAAACTCTAATTACCCAGCCCATTTAATCATTACAGTAAACAGGCTTAAAGTTGATAACATACAACCCAGCTCTTCCATAGTCTAACATTGTCAGGCATGCTAGACTGCCTGATGCAATGCAGCTTGAATCAAACATCCTGTTTTGTAACTAACATTGGCTTTCAGAGGCTACTTCTATCCTGAAGCTTATTCAGAAAAGCCTGATTTGTACAGTTTGATTTAGCTAGAACAGCCTCTATGCCCCAATTCAAAACCCAATTAGAACATGAAAAACTTACCAGGGATGCCAGCTTTTGCAATAGCAGCTGCAGCATGGTCCTGAGTGGAGAAAATGTTGCAGCTTGACCATTGTACCTGGAAAACAACTCAAGTTTTATTTGCTGAACAAAGTTCTGAGATATCAGGAAAACTATTTAGACACAAAAGGGAACAAGAGCAGAAAAGTATACTAGTGCAAATTCCTGCCTTCCTAAATAGCTCCGTAAAAGTTAATAGGGAAACTATTTGACTAGGACAGGGAGAATAATGCCACTTTGAAGGATAGCAGAGCCTCAGCTGTCCCACGTATTCAGCCATCTCTTTACTCATGAAAGCTTGTGCCAGACAGCCAGAGTATGTTCAGCTACAGACCTTCAGGGAAAGCACAGTGTGCTGGGTTCAGAACATCTGCATCACTAAAGCTCAGATTTTCTGAACAGCCACATAAGAAGTGTCCAGTAAAGGATACTGCCATGTAACAGCACACCAACTGGCACTCAGGAAAGTCAGAAATGCAGCTGAAATGCTGCATGCTATCAACAAGCATTTTCTTGAGATTATGCTCACACAGTTCCCACTCTGTTCTCCAGTCATGGAAGCTTTTCCAGCTGAGCTAAGCACTTCCCACACATTTCATGACTAGGTTCGGGCACCTAAAAAAGCAATAGCACATCACTGAGCTACATTAATAGGGACATGCACACCCACTGCAGCTCCACAGTAGTGGCTTCCAGGTCCACTCTGTGACCAGGAGCCACACACTGGAGCTCTTACTCTGCTCCTTACAAAGCTGACCAGCAGGTGGGTATCTGCATGCTGATTTGCAGCAGACCTCAAGGAGCTGACCAGAAAGGCCACAAATATTCTAGGGAGCAAGCTGGCTGGGCTGGTTAGCAGGGCTTTAAATTAGATATGACTAGGGCAGGGGCTGTACTGGGTGAGAGAGAAGAGCATGGGAATGCTGTCACCTTGGGAGGCAGCAGGGGAAAACCCCAAACTTGCCCAGGAGGTATTAGGGAGGGCTCCTCCAAGAAGCCTACGAGGCCAATAGCCAAGCTGAAGCGCCTCTATACCAATGCACACAGCATAGGAAATAAACAAGATGAGTTAGAAACCACAGTGCAATTGGGGAAGTATGACCGATTGCTATCATGGAAGCACAGTAGAAGGAATCCCACGATTTCTAGTGAACTATGTCCTCACTGCTATAGTATAGCTCGGGTTGGAAGGGATCTCAAAGATGATCTAGTTCCAAACCCTCCAGTCCATGCCCCCAGAGAGACTGGTGAATATACACAGAATACAGTTTCATTGCAGCCACTTTCCTATCTCCCAAAGCACCCAGACTGTGGTAGAACAGATGGACCAGAGATCAAACTCAAAGCAGTCTGAACGTGCAGGAATCAGGACAAGAAAGGAGTTCACAATCAAGCACCAAGGTAATATGACAGCACACATCTTCAAGGCACAGCCCTAGCTTATGCTTAGAGGAACCAAATCACTGCAGGTACCTCCCCTGACTGACCTGGATGAATCCCATCATACTGAATCTGGGCTGCACTATGACTAAAAGAGTTTAGCTATATTTAAGACAGCACACAGCTCCTGCCTAAACCAGCCACACTGGGATACAGCAAACAACATTTTTTGTTTTTAAGAAATGCTTTATCTGTTGGAGAGAGCTTCCCCTTTTCCTCTGCCTCTGGGCAAGCATAACAGTGCTCAATACTTTTAATCCTTCCCAAGCACATACTCCCAGGAACAGATCCCACACAGCACTATCTCTGGGCAGCCAGGGTACATGCAGCTAAACTTCAGGACAAAAGAATTTCAGATCACAAATCATGCTTAACATAATCCACCACTGAGCTCCCCGCTCAGCACACAAGCTATTTGGATTGTGCTGAGATGTCCTGTGCAGTGATCACTCAGCCATGATGTTTGGACTCCATTCTGCAAGCTAGGCACATGGCATGATGCACTAAAGGGCTTACAGGTATCCGAGTCTTTAAGATGGACTGGGTTAACTGGTTCACAATCACACAGTGAGCCTGAAGTCAGTAGAGTCTCCATCTGCCACTGTTGAACCACACTGCTTCTGCAGCGTTTTCTGCATGGCTGAAGGGCTAGCAGGAGCTCTCAGACAATCTCATAAGTTTTTGCTGAATCCAAAGGCACAGTGCAGTTCTTAATACAAGTTAATCCATGCTGCAGGCAGTCACTAGAGCCTCAGTATTACCAGCAAGAACACTGCATGCCCAAGCACAGTACAACACAAGGGAGCAGCTCCTAGCATCACTGCTCAGGAAGCTGCAAAAGCAGTCAACAGAGCTGCTGAAGCCAGCAACCCAGTCCAGAACTGGCACTTTTGAAGCTATTGCTTGTCCAGAGAAAGGACGCATACCACAGCCTAGGGGGTGTGCATTACAGCTGACAAGGTTCTTTGCTTAAGGGAGGAAGATATAATCCATCCACCCAGAACAGAGCCTCTTCTAAAAAAGCAGACAAATTTGCCAGGATCCCCTGTGACAGTTATATAAACTGAAGCAGTGCCCCAGGCAGGGCATTACCTAAGAGCATGCTGAAGGAGAAACTCAAGAGACACTTTACCTCAGCTCCCAGCTTTATGAGGGTCTCTATGAGAACAGCTGTCTGCACAGTCATATGGAGGCAACCGGCGATCCGTGCTCCTTTCAGTGGCTTTGAGGCACCATACATCTCCCGCATCTTCATCAGCCCTGGCATCTCATTTTCTGCAATCTCAATGGCCTTGCGACCCCAGTCAGCAAGGCTGATGTCAGCTGCAAGAGAAGGAGGACAGGTGTCAGAGTTTAAATAGCTGAGACCTTGGTATTCCTTCTCACACTTGTGGATAAGCATCAGCTGCAACAGCTGAACTGAACACCAAGCAACAGCTGGGAGGCAAAGCAGGGGAAAAATGGGCCCCATCCCTCTTACCCCCTTGCTTTTGCACTGTGGTGCACAGGCTTTTGAACAAGCTCAGACCAAACAACCCCAAAACAAAACTCCTGTATGGGCACATTAACCTGTTGCTTAGTAGTCTTGCAGCCCATTCATTAAGTTCCAAGTTCCAACCTATTTCTGCAGATACTGCCCAAGGCTCTCACAGTTCCAGTTTCCCTCTACAGCAGAAAGACTAACATGCTTGAAGGGGATGCCTGCACAGCCACAGCTTCTGCAAGTGGGAACACACATGGCACGCTCCCTGCAGGGGCTCTGGGCACTGAGCCCAGCCCTGTCCCCAGTGAGGACTCAGCTGTACTGCTCCCACAGTGTCTCCACAAAGACAGCTTCTGAAGCACCCTTAGTCACAACCTGCTTCACCTCTCCAAGAAGAATCTTCCATTAAAAAGTTCACCAAAAACTGGAGATTTCCAACAGTATACAAAGAGAATGTTACACCTGCAGCAGGTCTGACTCCAGTGCAGAAGAACTTCTTTCCAGTGAGGGTGACGTAGCACTGGAACAGGCTGCCCAGGGAGGTGGTGGAATCTCCTTCTCTGGAGATATTTAAGACCCACCTGGATGCCTACCTGTGCGACGTGGTGTAGGGAGCCTGCTTTGGCAGGGGGGTTGGACTCGATGATCTCTAGAGGTCCCTTCCAACCCCTGCAATTCTGTGATTCTGTGTGATTCTGAACAGCCAGCACCCAGACACGCTGCTCTGCAGCACCAGCCAGTGCCAATGCCCCAGCACCTGGTGAGCTCTTCCAGAAGCCTCAGGACAGAACCATTTCACTAAGAACATCCTCAGATAGCTTTCTTTCAGCTACCAAGTGAACACAGTGACTCAAAGCACCTGTTTTCATGCTGACAGGCTAATTGCATTTTACTCCACAGTGCTGCCCATTAAGCCCGCCTGCCTGGGCTGAAAAGGCCCGGACAGAGGAGCAACAATGACAAGGGGGAAGCGAGGGAGGGGATGCTCTTGAATCTCACCCTTCTTAAAGCTGTGCAGACTTCGCAGAGCGTACTTAAAGATATCGCATTGTATTTTAGGTTCACAGCCCCTTGCTCAGCGATGCTGCCTGGCTCAGTCCCGGCGGTGCTCGGGCAGAGGCTCCCGCAGCTCGGAGGTGACTCCACGCTCACATCCCAGCTCCGATCCGCAGCCCCCCTCCCAGCCGCCCACGTCCATCGGACCCCCACCGTGCGCCCACAGCCCCGCACGGCCGCCTCGGCCCGGCCTCACCACAGCTCCCCGCCGCAGCGGCCCGGCTCCGCCGCCCCACGCCCGCACAGCTCGCCACGGAGCGACGGGAGCCCCGCAGGGCCGGGCAGCACGAACTCACCCACTTTGTAAGGCAGCCTGTCCGACATGCCGGCGGCACCACGAGCGGGAAGAGAAGGCGGTAGCGGCCGCGGGCGAGCTTTAAGCGGAGGCGGAGCCACCACGTGCGTGAGGCGGGGCTGCGTTTGGAGCCCGGGAACCCAGAGGTGTCGGGACAGGCCTCACGCTGCCTTTCTGGCTTTCCCCGCGCTGTTGGTGTGTGTTTCTGGCAGCCGGGCTGGCCTTGCCTCGCCACAGTGCTGGAAGGGGGGTATGAGCGCTCTATGAACCTGAGAGGACTGTATGGCAGCGCCAGGCCTGGAGGTAGGGCTGTATGGCAGCACCAGGCCTGGAGGTAGGGCTGTGGAGCTGCGGCGGTACACACCAGGCTCCGTGCCCTCGGCCGCCCTCCCCGCATCCCCCCATGGAGCACAACGAGGTGTTGCGATCACCCTGAGCTGATCCCGTGAGTTCACCGCTGTTCGGCCGCTGGGGCCCTGCCCGGGCGAAGGGCAGCACGGCCAGGCACGAGGCCCTGTGTGGTGGAGCAGCAGGCATGTGAGCTGCCCGACCCTTGGACTCGGCCATGGCCTAATCCTGTCTGTGGCAGCTATGCCAAGTGCCTACCCCTGGGCACAGCCAATGCAGGCTGGAGGCAGTGCCCGGCCTCAGCCTTGCCTGAGGGTCAAGCATGTCTTGGCTTTGCTCTTGGTACTGTTCTGACGTGTGGGTCTTTGAGAAATCTCAGTTGTAATCTGGAACAAATTGTGCAACTGGTGTGTTATACATTGTTTATCAATGGCATATTTCATAGTGAGGACTTCCCCGGGAGTTCTAGTTGAATTATTTTGTCAAGTTTGAATTCTTCTCTACATGGATATGTGCAGTTTGCCCCAACTTGGAGTGTTCCCTGTAAATGAGATTCAGTATTTGCTGAGAAGCAGTTGTACTTTGGTCCTACAGCAAACAGCCCGCAGAGAAAGCTGCAGTCCTGCAGCCAGTACATGCACAAACAGTATTATCTGTGTTTATTAGCTGCAGTGCTGCCAGCTGTACCAGTACACCTAGCACCATGCTGAGCAGTTCTGCACATCAGCAGGTGCCCAAAGGACAAATGTGTCCGCAGCTCTGGAACAGCTTCTCCTAATTTGGTTGTGCTTCTGTGGATTTACATAACTAGCAGCTTTTCATTGCAACTCAAACAGTGGCTCACATCAGCGGGACAGCAGCTCATACTCTGGCCATTCTCACCCACCCCACCAATGGTGCATCCAAGCCCTGCACTGTTAGCAGACTGCAGCCTCTGCACATTGCTGCCTCGCCTGCTGACACACAGGGACTGCCCGACAGCCCCCAGCAAACCTGATCCTCAGTTTGTCAGTTGCAGTATAAACTGCTGTAATCTGCAGCAACCCCTATGCAAAAAATGTCCTTCTGAAATTAGGCAGCAAGGCCAGAACATAAGCATCACTTCTTTGGCTCCCATCAGTTTCAGCTCAAGGCTTACTTCCCTGCGAGGACCAGGACCATCACCTGCTTACATGAGAACCAGGAGCGGGCACCAGGAGCTGATGGCGTTAAGTGTGTACAGGTGAGCTCCACCTAGCGTGAAGGTGCTGCAGTATCAGTGAACATACTCTGAATTGTTTGTAAGCGCATAGAGAGTGCTTAAAGGCAAGCTAGCAGCTCTGTTAGCCCCAACCCTCTGATTTAGGAGATAAGGACCTCATAACAGTGTATTATACCACATCAATTTAGAAGTAGCAAGAGCCTACGCCTACTGTACATGTACACCCTGGTCTCAGTGTTGCTCTCATTGGTGGTTTTGGAGCACCAGGTGGCACAGGATAGGCACTAAATTACAGGGAACAGGATGAAGTAAAACAGGGAAGAGTGCAAAAAAACACTCAAGCAGAGTACTCAAAACATTGACAGGATGTTGCTCATGCCATACATCCTGTTACTGCTTCACTTACTGTAATATTTCAGGTAAGAAAGTTCTGGGTTGTGAATTTAGCTATCTGCTTCACTGAGAGTTGAGAAACTCGGGGGGGGGGGGGGTGGAAGAGAGAAAGGAAGGAAGGAAGGAAGAAAGACAGGGAAGGCAAGGAAGGCAGGGAGGAAAGAAAGAAGGAAGGGAGGGAGGGAGAGAGGGAGATTGGACTTACTGGCTTGGTTAGGAAACAGATTTCAAGACTAGGAGGAAAAACATCTGTCTAAACTTCTGTGTAATACAGGTGATACTTCACACAGATACTCTGTACTAAACCAATTAGTTGCTTGTTGAGGGCAAATTATATATTATACACATTATAAGAAGCATTTTATGTAATCTGACAGGATCACTGTTAAAAAGAATGCTCATGATTTGCTCAACAGTATTTTCCCTTATTGCACTGGGAGGATCTGCACAGAGTGTGAATTAGAAGGGTACAGCAAATGAGGCTTTTTTCTTTGGGGTTGTACCTCATTTGTTACAGCAGGCAAAAAGATGGTTATCTGTGACGAGAACGGTCTGTTGGTTAACTCAGAGAAATCCTGGTTCCCATTCAGGGCAACCTGCAGGTCAGCCCACAGCACCTCACCCAGAGCAGCTGCCAGGCAGTACATCATCATCTGCAGGATGCCAGGTGTCTGCCAGAAAGTCACACAGTCCATCACTGCTGCACACCAAAATGCTGAGGGCGTCCTTCAGGGTATGCTGCACCCAAGTAGCTGCCATCCTGGGGAACACAATGAGCAGACTATGCTCTTTCGTATTCCTTGACCAGTGTTCTGCCAGGCAGCACGGGCTAAAGTTCAGGGTATATCACTGACCTTAGAAAATGTGGAACAGTGCCAAATACTGTGACAAATCAAACCCTCAAAGTGGTACCCACCGTCAGTGAAAACATCTGATGTTGTGTTCTGTACCTTGGTTCACTCTTACCCAGGAAATTCTTACTTACACAACCTCTGCAAAAAGAACTTCATTTGTGTCTGGGGAGAGCAACAATTCTGTCGCAGCAGCACTCAGGAGCACCCTGAATTAGGAGACTAATATTTTACTCTGCATGGTGGCTTGATAAGAGAGACTGAAGAATCCCTGTACTGAGTGATGCAGATGCAGGAGGTGCTGGATAACTGTGGTTTCAGTTAGCAAAAGCCATTCTGTGCAGCGAGAGTGTTTGATGACCTCGTTAGGTTCCATCATGGTAAATATCAGAAGGTGCCTAATGAAGGTTGTAACAGTGATGCCATCACTGGCATCTTCCAAGTAAAGTGCTTGGCTCTGCAGACTCTACTCTTAGCCAGAGCCCACAGAAGGGCTGTGAAGGCCCCAGCCAGCAGCAGCTTTCTTACATATGTGACTCACACTAATTTAGCTTAGTGAGGATTACATGTGGCCTTGAGCTTTTGTTCATGCCTAAAGTTGGCTTTTAGTATAGTGTCATTACAGATAGCATACCTACATACCTATAGTAGCCACAGATGTGCTACAGCTCATGCTGCAAGTGACCTCTGCCAACCTGTCTCAAGCAGAATCTCATGTAGTGCTTTATGTGTTTTAGCAAAGTCCTTCACAATGCTGTTTCACACTATTGTCCTTTGCAGCAATACAGAATAACAAAACTGGAGATATAGTTGAACTTTGACTTGTACTACAGCAAGGTTTCTATTGCTGTAACTGGCACTAGCATTCCAGTGACTATACCAATTGTCTCAGTGGTGTTAAATTCAACAAATTCCAGATTCACTGCAGCTAAATTTCTCCTCCCTGCTCCTTGGTAGAGACGTACCACACTTCACCAGGTTTTGAATGTTTGTGCTGCCACTTTGTCATCAACTGCCCAACAGAGGGCAGAGGGAGCCTTCATTTCAGCTTCGCTCTAGATGAGGACTACCAATATTTGCATAAGAGATTGGTATGACCAAGCTGGTTCCATTTGGAGGAGTAAGGTTAGTCTAAGGGTTAAAAGAAGGCTATGTTTTTGTTGCAAGAATGCTAGAAATTATTTACTTGAGAACATGCTATTTGTATGTGAAGCATGGTATATGAAGCAAAAGTGAGCTAGTAGGAAGAGAAGTTTGAACTAATTTTACCTCTTGACTCTTATTTTCAGTGTGACCCTAACAAAAGAAAAAATATCATGTTTTGTTTCTCTGAGGAGCCTGATGTACAGGAGTCTGGTTCAGTCCCTGGGATCCTGACTCTGGATTGGTGGTAAGACAGTACAACGTCATCTCCTGCCTCCCAGTCATAGTGAGCATGAGCACAGCATGAACTGAGGACTAAGCACTGAGCCTCGTAGAGCAAGTTTAACCAAGTAAATTCCCCCTTAAACCAGTCTGGGAAATTATGAACACTGCATGTGGTATGTTAATGGCATGCGATGGGACTGGAACAGCAAGACTTCTGCCCTTCCTGTTCCTCACCTGAAGTCTGTAATTCAGCTGCCCAGTTACTTCATGCTTACTGAGCATACAAAAAAGCCTGGGTAAAACAAATAGAGAGAAAGAGTGAGACTATTACTAGCGGGAGATAGCTAAAATCTTTTCCTGTTTGCTTCCCTGCAGTCCAAAACCAGAGCTTTTGTTCACATTTTATTGTTTAGAAGTGTAATGCTTCAGCTCCAAGGGACAGACAGATGTAGTGAGACTCATAACATGATGTCTTACTCAAGGGAATTTATAGCTTGGGATGTTCTGTAGTTTTTAGTGGAGAGCATTCAGGCATCCTGGTGTAAAGGACTATATAAAGTAAAGGAGATATGCAATCCTGAAAGCGATAAACATTTAAAGAATGGAAAATAGGACAATGGAAAAAAAGTTAATTGGCTTTACTTGGCTTGGGATCAAGCCCCAGGCATTTAAACTGTAGCTTCTCCTTTTGTGTTAGCTTTGATATTACACAGCTTTTTATCAGCACCTGTTCTGCTCTGAAACACAAGCTAATTTATACCAGAACAATTTGGAAAGAGGTAAACAGTCAGGGAATGATTCAGTCTTTCTGTTGTAAATAATAAGCAAGTGTACAAATGAGGGTGAGTGTCAGGGTGGGACAGGAGTAAACTGGTGGCTAAACAAGATAAAGGCTCTTTCTCTACTATCCTTCCCATTTCGAAAACTCTTCATAAAAGGTCTGGCAGAAGGAGATATGTGTATGTATGTGTTCCTAGACATAGGGTCTGGAAAGCAAGGCCATAGCAAGGACCCAAGGGTGCCTCTGGGAACCTGTAAACCTGCTGTGCCATTTCACCACTGATCCAGCTGAAGTGCTGGCTGCTTCCAAGACCTCTGTGAGGACAAAAGCAGGGCAAAGCTTCCAATCAAAGAACACACGGTAGGTTGTGGTGATTCTGCCCCTCTGCTCTGCTCTTGTGAAACCCCACCTGGAGTACTGCATCCAATTCCAGTAAGCTCCCAACACCAGAAGGACATGGAGCTGTGGGAGCACATCCAGAGAAGGACCATGGAAATGATCAGAGAGCTGGAGTACCTGCTCTAAGAGGACAGGCTGAGAGAGCTAGGGCTCTTCAGCCTGGAGAACAGAAGGTTCCAGGGGGACCCTACAGTGGCCTTCCAGTACCTGATGGGGCCTACAGGAAAGGTGTGGAGGGCCTTCTTATAAGGGCATGTAGTGATAGGACAAGGGAAAATGGCTCTCAGCTGGAAGAGAGCAAATTTAGACCAGATATCAGGAAGAAATTCTTTACTGTGAGGATTGTGAGACACTGGCACAGGTTGCCCAGTGAGGCTGTGGGTGCCCCCTATCTCAAGGTGTTCAAGGCCAGGCTGGATGGGGCTGTGAGCAACCTGGTCTAGAGGGAGGTGTCCCTGCCTATAGCAGGGGGTTGGAGTGAGGTGACCTTAAGGGTCCTTTCCAACCCAAACTATTCTATGATTCATTCTATGATTCTGTTTCACACATCCCAGCATCAGCATTCCCTATCATTTCCCAAAAAAAATCCCCAGCAGATTTGTTGTTTAATGTTCTTCAGTCCCAGGAAAAAATCACATTCAGCTTTCTGTGTGGGAAGACAGTAACGATCTTCCCAGTATCTTATCCTCCCTTTAAAACATCCTGTTTTGGATGACTGTGTCATTTCCTTTCCCAAGACAGCTAATCACTTCCTCCTGGTTCTCTGATTATGCACTGGAGATCAATTGAATGATAAAATAATTAAGTGTCTTTGTTTTACCCTTTAATTAGATTACTTGGAAGTAATAACAATGTCTTGCCAACCTTGAAGGTTTTGTTCAGTTAGCAGGAATTAATTGATATTTTCCTACTGATATTTTCCTAAATCCCCAACCAAAGAAATCAATACTGATTTTAAAGGTGGTTAGAAGTATGCACGCTCTACCACCACACTATGTCTATGTTCACAAGTGAAAACAACTGATTATAAGGCAGCACGAAAAATAATCTCTTCTTAAAGATGATAATTTCAAAATAAGTTTGATCTTAAATTATAACTCATTCTCTGCAGCAATGATCCAGTTAAAACAAATTCCAGGAGACTTGTTTTTAAGAAGACTTGCTCTATAGATGTTTACAAAGTACTTTGAAATGCAGTCATAAAGAAAATGCTGTGAAAATGAAATATTCGTACACCTCTAAATCAGCAGCTGCACAAAACCTTAAGGCAGGCAGAAGTGTTAAGCCGTTATTAAAGATTTAAAGTAGCTTAGCAGCTAATCGAAATTGATGACATCTGATGACTACTCAACAGTCACTGTATGATATTTGCTTGGGGCTGTGTCTAGCCCAGAACAGGTAATTGTTCACACCATCAGAATTGCTTCCATGGTCACCATGGTCCCTTCAGTACCAGGACTGCCTTTTTGTTGTCGACACAGTGAAGTCCAAAATGAATGTGGATAAAATCTCAAGAAACTCAACAAAGATAAATGGTCCAAGATCTGCCTCTGGAAGGGAGCAGCCCCAATTCAACAGGACACACTGGGGGCAAGTGCTTGGAACACAGTTTGGTGGAGGAGGTGCTGGGGTCGCTTCTGCCACTGAATTAAATTCATCTGCATTTGCTACCTCAGTCTGGTGTTAAGTCATTATTCGGTGTTGGTGTAGCAGCTCATATAAAGGCTGTGATTTGTAACAGGGAAAATTCTGAAAGAGTTTGAATGGGATGATTTCACAACATTCATCTTGTCCTGGAAGCAGAAAATCATCAGTGGTGTGTGCACCCGGAATGCATTCTTTATGGATGTTACAGGTAACACTGGTGGAACTTGACTTGAAGCATCAAAAGCTGGAAAATAGAAAAAGAGATTAGGGTTGTTGATGCTGAAAAAACATTTTTAGCCCCAGTGCAAGTTACAAATGGAGGAAAAATATTGATAACAGAGAATTTACATGGTGTATCTGAAAAGTGATACTGAATGTCATTAATCCACATCTGCCTTAGCAGATGTGATGCAAACAGGGCGCTGGGTGCTGTCCTGCTGGGGAAAGCAGCCAGAGCTGCGTGCTGGCCTGGGCTTCACCTGCAGAGATGCTGCCTTAGTTGTGCTGTGTGAGCTGCCCTGTGTCCGTCGCTGTGTGTGACCCGCCGATCACTTCGGCCGCGCACCCGACAACCCACCCCGCCGGGCGACACCGCGGGGCGCACTGAGCATGCGCGGAGCATGGCGCGGCGCACGCTGGGAGTTGTAGTCACCTCCACCCCGTGGCGGCTCCGGCGACTCCGCGCGTGCGCAGATTGCGCCCGACTTTGGAAAGTCGCTGCCTCGGGTTGGGTCGGAGCGGCTGCCATCTTGGCCGAGGGACGGAGGAGCTGAACGGCGCCGTGCGCGGTGAGGGGAGCGGGCTCTGCAGCACGGGCAGGGCAGGAGGGAGGAGGAGGACGAGGACGAGGAGGAGGACGAGGAGGCGGGGGGTGGCGGCGGGGATGGGAGCTCCAGGGGCAGCGCTGCGGCTCCGCCGATCTCCTCGGCTCTGGGCGGGGGGCGCGGGGACCCCGCGGTTGTAGGCCCGGCCGCCTGAGGGGCTCCGGCCCCACGGAGCTTCACCGAGCGGCCTCGGCGCGCCGCGCTGTCCCCTCCCCGCCGGGCCGAGCCGGGGGCCCGGCCGCAGCCGGCGGTATCGCTCCGTGCCTGCGGCGGCGGTCCCGGGACCTCTGGCCTGTGTGTGGGGCTGCACGGCTCCTGCACGAGCCCACATCCCCCGGCCCCGCTGTTCCCCGGCAGCGCGTGTCGCCGCCCCGCTCGGCCTCCGCCATCCTGCCCGGGCTCCCGGGAGCCGGGACCGGTCACTTGGCCCTTTCGGCGCTCCGGGATCGCTCCCGGCCCAGGCGCTGCTTCTCAGCGGCAGTTCCGCAACACGGCCCCTTCCCTTTGTATTCAGCCCCGTCCTGTCTGTCTCTCGGGGTCTCGGCCGGGGGAGGCTGCTGTGTGGAGTTCTTTGCTTTGTTCCTGTGGGATAACAGCTGTGCCATGAAGCAGCGTTTCCCAGCACGAGTGTGGTTGGAGGTGTGTGTTCCCTCTTGCTGTTGCCGCCGCTTTATTTTGGAAACACGGCCGAGTTCTGGCTGTTAACTCTCCTGCTTCCTCACAGGGGTCTGTGACCTTGTGTGGCAATAACAACCAAGCACGAGTGGAAGGTGCCGTCTGAGGGTGTGAACGCCTTTATTAGATTGGCTCTGAAATCCAGGAGTTCAGCTTGTTGCGATAGGTGTAATCTGTGATGTTAAACTGATAAACAAGCTTAGCATCTATGTATGTGGGGAGAGAAAACCGAGTGTAGCAGTTGGGCCATCTGTTGTCATTTGCGTGGCATTCTTTACCCTTGAAGCTTCGGAAGATGTTCCCAGAGAAGTTAATCTTTATAGCTCAGGTAGGATAGAAAGGATCACAAACAGTTCTCTTTGTGAAACATTCTTTTTCTCAGTGTTCCTCATTGCTCTTTGTTTTAATCTCTGCCCCTTTACCCTCATCCTTTTGGCAGAGGAAGGAGGAGAAATGTGAACTGGGATTCCTGAGAAGACAATTAGTATCGAGAGCCAGTTGGCTGGCAGTTGGTCCAGCTACTGCTTGAATTGACCCGAACAAGTTATGCATAAAGAAGAATGAAACATCGGCTGCAATCTGTCATTAGCTCAGTGGGTTTTATTGCCTTTCAGACATCTTGTTTGAAGAACAAATTTTAATTCTTTCTTCTTCTAGTGAAAGTCCAAAGCAGTTCTAATTTAATTACAGTTATATTACTCTTTGCTACAGCCATTTGAATCCGAACTTGGTCTACTGTGCGTTCTTAGTTGTGGTTTGACTGACAGCTTTAATCACTGCTCTGGATACGTTCACCTCCAAGTGATCATCAGAGCAATATGCGGCATTCTAACCTGGAGTGAGTTTTCTTGTATTAAAACAAAGAACTGATGCCGTATGTGTAAGAGGTGACGTTGCAGTGGAAAATAACTGAGACTTCTGAGTGCTAACTTTGAAAGCTTCTTACAGATTAAACAGTTATTTTGGGTCTTAAGAGAGATCGAGAGATTATTCGTATGAATTTATAAGTTAACAGACATCGCCTCGTTTTCTTCACTCTATTTTTGTTCCTGTTGTAAAGTTAAGGGTGTTTTATGTGTGTGTGTGATGAGCCATTTCCTGAAATACAGAGTTGTTTGGTTTCTTTGGTTGGACGTTTCAAAACAGCTTGTGAGAGTGAACTGCAGAGCTGAGCAGCAGGTGGGAGGGCAGGTATTAGAGCAGCGAGGTGCTTCTCTTGGAGGCTTTGTTTCTCATTGTTTCTAAGAAAACTTGCATTAGGGCTGCTTGAAAACAGTGTTAAGTGAGGCTGAAAAAATGTTTGCATCTGCAGGAGTTAGATAATTTAATGGCATTATCGGTATCAGTCAGTGACAGAGTCTACAGAAACATCTGTAAATGCGAGAGATATATAAACAAAGTAGTAAACATACTCAACCCTGTTAAAATGCTTTCTGTATTGCAGCAAAAGCAATACAGTTTGTCCTAAAAAATAAAGGAAAAGATGTCAGTGGGGTTAAAGCAGGAGGGGAGCGCAATGCTGGAGCTTCTGGGTGCGCTGTCACTGATGCTGCTCGTTGTTAAGCCTTTCTGTTTGGCAGTCCAGTTGTGTTCATTTAATGTTCTAATTTCTGTCATTCTGTGTGTAAGTGGAGGAACTCCTTTGAGCCCTCACAGCTAAGGAGCGTGAATGTGCAGGTATGTCTTGGAGCAGAGCACTTGCCTGGGTCGATTTCAGTAACTGTTCTTTGTTGTGCTGTAGGTGAGCTTTGAAGTGAGGGCTCACCTCAGAAGAGGAAGCAGACAAGCCGGGATTACAGTCTTGCTTGGGAGGATTGTTTGGCTTATTTTACTTTTTACTGCCTCCCAAATTAAGTATTTTTAATGATTTTAGGCCATCAGCTTGTTTGTGTTTTTGTGCTGTGGAATGGCTGTCACCAGAGCTAATTCTATGCCTGCCTTCTGGAGAGGGAATGGTAGTTTCTCTTCATGCCTTTTGTATGAGAAAAATAGCAATAAGGACCTGAGTGTTGTGTAAGTGATTGGCTTCCAGCTTTTACTTCATCGGGCAGAGTTGTGCAGCTGAGGGATTGATCTTTTTCTTCATCAGAATTGCAAATTACACTTTATAGAAATGAAAATAATGCGACAGACAGGGAAAGAGCATTTTAAAGTAACCAAGGCCCTGTTTCTTAGGGCCCCCTTTTAAGTTATGCCTGGAATTTCTGCTTTAACTATAGTGGGACATAGAACAAACTTCCTGATAAACATCAAGGATTTTCCCCCCTCTGAGGAAACACGATCTGAGATGTTGTTACGCTGGTTATTCAAATCTTTTGTCCTTTAAAATGAACCAAACCCAACAGTACAACCCGGCGCTATGTTAGTGTGCTATTCCCTTTTAAAAAACATTTTATGCCAGTCCTCCCATTTAGGAACTGATAACGCCTGCCTTCCGCCCACCTGCCTGAGCTATTCTAAACTGCTCCTGGAAGGTGCCTATTGTTTCAGTGCAAAGCAGCAGTACTTACATGTTTGCATTTAGATCTGTGATTCTGAAGTTCGGAGCTTAGATTTAAATAGTGGTGTCACTGAGCAGAAGAGGCCTATTTGCTTCAGGTGGATCATTGAAGTATTGCTGTGTGAAACACTGTTTCTTGTTGAAAAGGGGGAATGCTAAGTGGCATCGTTTCTGGAGCTGTGCTGATCTCAGGTATTAGGCTGGGTGGGTTACGATACAGAACCTGGGACTCTTAAGAGAAGGTGGTTGAGCTCTGTAAAATCTTTGTTCTCTGTGCTTACTTTTATTTATAGATGTAGGTTTTTGTCAGGGGCTGGGTGTATTTTTTCTCTCAGCGTTAGCTAAGATACCTGGTAATCTTTGAACTTATACAAAGAGAAAGTAAAACCAGATCAGGTCTAAGAGACCTTGAATAGAGAAAAACAACTTAAAGACATAAGCTACACTCCGCATCTCATTTATTCATTATGTTATGAAATGGAAAGTGATTTGCAGTGTAATATTCATCGAGAGTATAAGCTTGTAGCAGGTAGCATGTTCATTTACTTAAATAAGACCGGCTGTTTGATTTCTGAAGTCTCACGTGGTTGTGATGGACTTTCTGACTGCAAGGTCCTTCATGCACTCTGCAGTATTACCTCTGAGAATGATGTGAAGCAGGTGCTGCTTTCTACAGCTCTGCTCCTTCTGCTACAGTGGAAGATGCTAAGGAAGGCTGAGCAGAGCTGAAGAGACAAACAGCGTGTTGTTAATTTTTAACATGCTTTTGGTCAGCATCCATCCCTGGTACCTGCTCCTGTTCCCTAATGCTTGCTGTCTTTTAATTATATATTAATAATCATTACTCTTGCTTGACAGTTAGAGCAATCAGGTATCCAAATGGTGATTTTTCCACTGCAGGTCTCATACCTGTTTAGTTGGATTGAGATCTGTTGCTCCAAGTGTGACATTTGTACTTTTCTAATGCTGTAATTTTTGTTCTGCCAGTACCATGATTTATTCTTCCCTTGATTTACTTGCAGCACAGCTAGATGGAGTTCTTTGTAAGGATTCCTCAATTTTCAACCTTTCTTACTTGTCAGGACCTGAAGTAATTACCTGTTTTGTCACTGATGAAGTTCTCTTCCTGTGGTTGCCTTCACAGGTGTGCATGTAGCTGAATGTTTGCTGCTTCTGTGACTGTATCACTTTGGAGTCTGGATTAAAAATTAATAATTAAAATATTACAAAATGTTCATAAGGCAAGAATGTATTTAGTTTGGTCTTTAACCCAACTCACTAGCTTACATGAAAGTGGTGACCTGCTTCTTTTCACTGATTTCACCTGAAGTTGAACTCCTGGCCCTGGCTGTTCAGGCGCTGGCTCCTGGAGCAGTGCTGCGTATGGAGGGTAAGGAAACTTTGCAGCGTGAAGGAGTGGGGAAAAGAAAAGGAAAACTGCAGATAACAAGTTAGTGTGGCACTCACTTGTTTGTTGTCTAAGGGCAGCAGGGCTGTTTCTTTTCTAAATACACATGGTTGGTGAAGCATGTGTGCTGTCAGGTGTGATGTTGTCTTCAAAGACACTTCTTGTTCCAGCTATTGGAGGGGAATGGGAATGAGGAGGGAAATGCCAGAGGTTTAGGAAAAAAAACTGGGCTACCTCATTCAACATTGGAAATAAGTCTCTGTAGCTGTCCAACCTAAATTGCTGGTATGTGTTCTCAGTTTATCACACTGTTTTAATTAGAGATTAATGGTGATGTGTGACATTTCTAATTCAATCTTAAAGTGCTCATCACCTGAAGTTGTAGAAGAAATCTTACAATCAATGGGCATTGCTCCTGTGAGTAACTGGCATACTTCACTTTCTGCTTGTTAAATTGAGTTTACCAGAAAGGCATTGGAATATCATTTTTGAATGCTGCTTAAGCATTCACAATAACCTTCCAGGTTTGGATAAAGATGTAAAGGTTGCCTGTGGAAAACTGTGAAATAATAGAATACTTATCTGTGTGAAATAAGTGCAAATATTTGACTTTTGCAAGTGCAGTGTGCGCTGTATGTTACAGTGACCAATTTCCAGAGAAGTGCTGCACTTGTTAAACATTTGCCTGAACTAAATCTGGTTCATGTCAATGAATAAGCTATCACAAGACGGAGGTTTTGTCATTGTTCCTCTACCCATTGAATTGGAGTATTTATTTAACCCCAGTTCTGACATATAGATTGGACACGTGGATTGGCTCTATGGAGACCTATTGATGTTGCAGGTGGTTTACTTGAGCATTCTCCAAAGTTTAAAGGTTTGAAATAGAGTCCTGTGGGGTGTGCGTACAGCATGTTGGTACGTTTTCCTTCACCCTCCAGGAGACCCTCAGAACTACAAGGCTTCTGTGGCATTAGTGACCATTTGGGAGTTATTATAGCAAAAGATAATGTGTGAGGAAAATCTCATCTTCCTATTTGTCTGGGATAAAACATGGCTGTCATGCTGGTGTTATTAGAGGCTGCTGTGTGACACTGTGAGGCTGAGTGTGGAAGGTACCAACAGAAGGAAGCTCACAGTGGAGGATAGACAGTGCAGGAGCTGGGAGGGCAGGGAGACTGCAGGTGCTAACAGTAGGGGTGGGATCTATTGGGACACAGATCCAACTGTCTGCAGTAGGAATTTATTTCCTTTTTGGAATTTCACTTCATGTTTTTAAATTAGCAAATTCTGTGCTTGGAATTTTATATTTTTGGTAGTTCATGCTTTGTAATTAAAAGTGGTAAGATTAGCTTTGCACACTACAAACTAAATACAAAGTGTATTAAAACCCTGCTCCCTTGATAACTGTGGGAGCTGCGTGCTCATCACTCTGATGCTGCTGTTCCACCAGTTCATGGAGAAGTTTTAGCTTTAGGAGGCATTTCTGAGCTTCTTCGTGGTTATATTTACATTGTAGCCCAGTAGTGTGATGATTGATTCCCTTCAAATTGAAAGATACCGTGTTTTGTTGTTAACACTGGTCTTGTGCTATCTTTTAAACGTATAATTGTCAGTTCTTCATGCAAAAAGTCTAGGCTGTGAAGACTGAAACATTCATTCAGCTATTTTATTGATTACTGAATTGATTACTTGAAATATTTCAGCTTCTGCAGTCTCCTGTGTAACCCAGGATTTCAGAAGACTAATCTGCTTTATCTTCATATGGTTTCAGGGCAGCCCCACAAAAAAGGCCATTTAGATGGGAGTGCTGACAGTATTGAAGTAATGGTTCAGTTCTAAGCTACCATCTGTTCTAGTTTGTTATGTTTTTCAGGGAGGTAGATGTAGCAAGTGGTTACATTGTGGAGATGCGGCCTTGGGATGGTTGTGTTGGTTCTTTCTTGTCATCTGGTCTGTGGCAAAGATTCTTAGGAAGCAGGTGGCAGGTGTCTGTTGTAGTTAAACAGCCAGAGTGTGATGCTCCCACAACTCAAGGTTTTACTTGCATCAGTTTTTGAAAAAGAATTTCAGCTCCCTCAGTGTTTGCTTAAATCTTCCAAAATTTGGACAGAAATTTTCATCTCCTTTACATCTTCCTGATTCGTGTGCTTTGTACTTCAGATTGGAAAGCCTCAGTCTTTGTTTCAATCTGGCACTGGGTTTAGTCTGTAGAAATATCATTTCATCTTGTTGCTAATGGTAGACTTCAAGTTCTAGTTTCTTTAGTCAACTGTAACACTCCAGAGTATTGGAAGATGCAGATTTGCAATGCATGTGTGTGTGCACGATGGTAGCCAGCTAAGTGGCTGCAGTTGGACACTGTGGTTGTTGCAGCTCAGTTTCTCAATGGGTGCTGCATCGTGTCCCATCTCACTTGCTGGAGCACCTAAAGGCAGCAAGTGACAGAACTTTCTTATTCAAGAGATTTCAAATAATCAGCAAATTTCAGATTTGTCATTATGTCAGTGGTGATTCATCATTTCTTTGATGATCCTTGCCAGGTAGTAATGCAGATCTATGCAGACTGTTTTGATTCAGTGCATTGCTCAGACACCTGCAGTGATGATCTGTTCAGCAGGGAAGGTGATGGCAGGTGATGCTGTTTGCCATGGTATTTCTCCTGAAGCCTCCACTCATGGCCCTTGTTACCTTGTTTCTTGAGAGCAAATAAGCTGAGGCATATCTGGGCCTCTCTTTGCTACTATACCCCCAAAGAGGCCTTCACATGTGGTGTTCTTCATTAAAATCCACAGAATTTATAGAGAAACCCTAAAACCAGCTGTGAAGTGTGCTGTACAGGTTTGTGCGGAACATACCTACATTAATCTAAGCAGGAATCATTACAATCTGCTTTATGCTTTTAAGAAGACAGCCTGCTGTGTTTGAGTCCTTCAAGCAACAGGATGTAGTTTGTATTCTGGGTTTATAGACACGAGTATACAGCAGCTGTAAAAAAAAAACCCTACTTTTTAAAACAATCGTAAGTTGTCATACTTAGTAGTGATTACAGGTAAGAGCATAATTTATTAATGGTCGTATTTTGGTTTGTTTTAATCATTCTCCAGGAGTTAAAACCTTCACGTAGGTTTGAATAAGGATGTGTGTGAACCAGTGGTAGTGAAGTATAACACTGAGAGTGGAGTAGGGAAATACATTGGAGCAAGTGCTGAGGTGTAAACAAGAAAAGTGAACAGCTGGAGGTTACAGGATCCTCTGTAGATGCTGTCTTCAGTAAGTAACTGAGTATAGAACTGCTTCTAAAGCAGCTGGTTTAAAAGCTGCAAGGTAAGTTGTGAAACGAAAGATGGTGGTCTTGGGTTTTGTTTTACTGTGAGAGCTCATTATAAAGAGTTAATTTATAATATTTGGATTAATATTTGTATTTCAAATGCATTCATAAATAGCTGTAGTACAAAAAAAAAGTTTTCTTTTGATGCCAAATCACAAAATAAGCTGTCAAAATACTTGGAGCTCTGCTAGAGCAGAAATGCCCCAACACACCAACTGGTAACTGCCTTTGTATGCCTCCATCCAACGCTGCATCCAGCAGCGTTTCTGAAGTCTGCTCATGCAGGTTGATCAGTGGGAAGGGATATGTGAATTTGTCAGCATAGTATGCAGCTGTATTATACTTCCCATATCATATTACCTGTATACAATGGTGGGACTTTGGGCAGCATAGTTTTGATGTTCTTGCTATCAAAAATGAAACTGCATAACCGTTTTTTCCCCTCAAAGGTTTGGATTAATTTATATGGATACCTAAGATGAACTTTTAGAAGCTGTTTGAAGATCAATGCCCTGTGAGTGTAATCTGCAACCCAAATCGGTCGCACCTGGGAATTCTTTATGCTAATTAGAGTAATTAATTTGATTGGAATTGCTGGAGAGTTTGGAACACAGGCATTGTAGATTCATGAAAGAGATGCAGAGCGAGATATGGATTAACAGTCCAGATTGGCTCAGGAAAGTTATCGCCGTGTGAATTAAAAATGAAGGACATTCTTAAAGGTCCAATCAGTTGGATGCTTGCCGACACAGTGAAACACCTTTTTGAGTAAACAGAGTATCAGCCGTGATACCAAATCACTTCCTCATCTCTGATGTAATGTAAGTAAGGAGGGAATACCACAGGTTCCAAGACAGTCATAGGTGAAGGTTTTATGAGGTTTCTTATCAGTTCAAAAGAAAATTAAAGTAACTCAGGAACACAGTGTGCATGTAAAGTGTACAGTTGCATTCTTTCTGTGGGGACAATGGAACTTGGCTTTGATTTTTGCACGATTCTCAGTCTCACGGTATGTGATTGTTGTTAATTGAACCCAGTGAACTCTTTAGTATGTTCTTGGGCATTCTCTGGAAGGCTGACTTGAGCTGCATTGTTTTGTTCTTTCTCATGTTGGTCAGCAAAATGGTAAACGAAAGTGGTTTCTAAAAGTGAGAGTAAGCACCTCGTGTAGCCTTGCACACTGCATTTGAATACAGGCCTTGAGAAACTAAAGTAGATCATAGAGCCATAGAATATGCCAAGTGGGAAGGAACCTACAAGAGTCACCAAGTCCAACCCATCACAGCAGCACCCCAACCCAACCCCACAGCTGAGGGAAGTTTCCCAGTGCTCCCTGAGCTCTGGAAGCTCAGGGCTGTGCCCGCTGCCCTGGCAGCCTTTGCCATGCCCACCACCCTCTGGGGCACGGCCTTTGCCCTGACCCCCACCTGGCCCTCCCCTGACACAGCTCTGTGCTGTTCCCTCGGGTCCAGTGACAGTCGAGATTACCAAATCACAAGAATCTGCCTGTTTGTTTATGCAGGCCCTGCCATTCTATTCAGACTGGTAGAACTTAAGCTATCATCTATTACTGGTCACTGAAAGTGAACCTCAATTGAGGGGAGAGGGGAGGAAAAAAAACCAAGCAAACCATCTTGATAAATATCTCTGTAGGGGAGGAATTGGTTACCAGATAGACACCTGCAGAGGACAAACAGGAAGAAGAGGTGCGGAAGGAATTATTGAGTTTATTGTAGGGAATTTGAAGAATTGCAGAACAACTGAGGCTTTAAGAGACTTACGGAGGTCGTTTAGTCTAAACCCATCCACTTAGAGTAACGTGGAACAGAATTGATGACCGTTGTGTTTGGTTGAAGTTTCTCTAAGGATGAAGGCTTAACCACATCACAGTTAATACATAAATTACCCTCCCCATGTTTAGTAGGAATTTCCTGTATTTTAATTTGTTCCCATTGTTGTCCTGTCACTCAGCACCACTGTCAAGAGTCTGGCTTTATCTTTGCCCTCACCACCCCCTGCAGGTGCTTATGCTCACTGACACCATTCCATTACCATGCTTAACAAATTCTGTTCTCAGGTGCCCCTCTCCTCATAGGTTCCCATCTCTATGGCCCCTGTCGAGGCTCACTCCAGTCCATCTATATGTCTCTCAATTTGGGGAGCCTGGCAGCAGGCTCACTACTGATGTGGTCTCACCAGTGCTGACTGCAGGGGATGGACCACCTCCCTCATCATGCTTGCAGTGCTCCCAACACTGCCCGGCGTTCTGTTGGCCTTTGCTGCAAGAGAGCCCTGCTATTTCGTGTTCAGTGACACCAGTGTTTTCTACATTGTTGTGTTCCAGCCAGCTGGCCCTCAGCCTTTATTTGTGCATGGGTTTATTCTTCCCTGGGTGCAGAATTTTGTGCTTCCTATTGAATTTCTGAAGCTTCTGTCTGCTCACTTCTCTGGATCGGGTTCTCTCTAGGACCCCCTGAGTGGCAGTAATACATCTGGTGTGTTAGCCACTCTTCCTGACTTTTTACCATCAACATATTTGCTGAGAGTGTGCTTGGTCCGATTGTCCAGAAAAATAAATAAAGCTAAGTGGTGTCAGACAAGACTGACCTCCAGCTGGACTCAGTACCACAGATTGCAGCCTTTTGGGTGTCTCAGTGCTGCCAGATTTAAGCCCACCCTGCAGTCATCTAAACCTGCTCACACTGTAAGCCTGTCTGTGAGGATGTTAGGGATGGCATTGTCAAAAACTTTTCTAAAGGCAAAGCAGTCAGCGTTCACTGCTCTCCTTACCCACAAAGCCAGTCATCATCCTGTTATAGACACCTGCTAGGCTGCTCAAACATGATTTCCCTGTTCCTTTCTTGCCCTTAATATGCTTGGAAGTGGCCCTTGTTAGCATTTCTTCCCTGACCTTCCCAGAGACTGCAATGAGGCAGACCAGCCTGTGGTGTCCTGGCTTTGCCTCCTTGCTCTTGAAGACAAGTTATGCTTGCTTTTTTTCAGTCCTCAGGAACTCTTGGGGAACGTGAGAGTCACTGTGCTTCTATGAGGGCTGCTCCAAATGTGATGCATCCTGTTTTATGATCATCATAGACTCATAGAATGGTTTGTGTTGAAAGGGACCCTTAAAATCACCTGGTTCCAACCCCCTGCTGTAGGCAGGAGCATCTCCCTCTAGACCAGGCTGCTCACAGTCACATCCAGCCTGGTCTTGAATGCTGCAATGGAGGGGGCATCCACAGATTCACTGGGCAACCTGTGCCAGTGTCTCACCACAATGACAGTAAAGAACTTGTCTAAATCTGTCCAGTTATAAACTGTTTCCCCTTGTCCTGTTGCTACATACCTTTATGAAAAGTCCCTCCCCAGCTTTTCTGTATGCTCTCTTCAGGTACTGGAAGGCCACTGTAAGGTCCCCCTGGAGCCTTCTCTTCTCCAGGCTGCAGAGCTCCAGCTCTTTCAACCTGTCCTCATAGAGGAGGTGCTCCAGCTCTGATCACCACTGTGACCCTCCTCTGGCCATGCATCATCAGCTCCGTGTTCTCCTTGTGTTGGGGCTCCATGATGATGGTGATATGGCAGTAGAGGTTGAACCTTCCCTCCAATATTCTGTTCTATTTTGTTGTGGTGCGTCAGGTGGCAGCAGAAGGGCAGTCTGATGTGTAAATGCAGCTGAAGGAAAGGTGTGTCTGTGCAGAAAGAAAATGGCACCCATTGACATCTACTGATATTTGCTGTACATTTACAGAGACCAAGCAATGGATATGAGCACAGAGGTGGTGGATGGTGTGTTTCAGCACTGGCAACAGCAGTGTGAAAGACAAGCTACGTTCCTAATGACCATGGAGTAGAAATCTTGAAGAAAAGAAACAAACTGAAAATAACACCCTATTGATAGGCTGAAAGGGGAAGCACTGCATGGATTTGTATTAGTAAAAGAAACAGGGAAACTCAGAGCCTAAGGTGCAAAGGGAATGGCTGTGACCTTTATTAGACCCAGAATTATTTTGGGAAAGCAGTGTTTCAGAAGGGAACAGTTTGGAAGCTGTTCTCAATCTTTCAGTTGAGATCTAGATGAAATGAATGTACAAATGTATATTGGAAAAATTACCTTGAATGTAAAGAGCAAATATGAACACTTCTGAGGAATGTGTTCTTCAGTGACTCAATGTTTTATTTCTTGGTGAGCCTACTGTGTTTCTCTTATTATGTCTTAGTAGTGATGTGAAGGGATGTGTGAAAGGCTGAAACATTAGGAATGTAAGGCATTCATGCCACAGATAGATAAGATACATAGTTGTATAAAAACGCTGAGCAACCCGCTTTGCTGTTGTGGCACTGGAAACTTGGATTTCTCTTGAGATTGCACAATTACAGCTTCTGTCTCACTACTAGGTTAGTGTATGGATTTAGTTACGTTTTCTGTTAATAGTAACTTCTTTCCATTAAAGTTATTAAAACCATGAGAAGACATGTAAGAGAGAGGTGATGTGACACATCTCTATCTGGTAATCATCAGTTAATAGACTTAAAGGAAGCAAATTGCTTAAAGAAGGAAAAATAGCTTAGTTTTAACTTAGTATTTTTGCTCTGGGTGATAACATTAAGATGTAATTGCCCTAATTAATAATTAGTTAAATGCCACAGGTAAGTAGCTTATGGCCTGTAGGTTTGTGTGGCCGTATCTTCTTGCTGCTGTGTCGCGTAGATAAAGCAGTGATGAACAGAGGCCTCTGGATGAATTCTTTCCTAGCAAAAGGGAGGAGGAGACTGAGTAAAGTTCTTCAGAAAAAAACTGTTTTTATTACCTTGAAGGTAAGGTCCCAAGTAACTTCCTGTTCCCAAATAATGTTAGTGCTTGGCAGAACTGCTCTAGGCTGGGTTTTGCTTTGTAAGAGGAACTGTTGAGCCTCTGAGCCATCTGCAGCTTAAAGTGAATTGCAGGGCAGAATGAAGTTGTATAGGGCAGTTAATCAGAACTATTGCTGCTTTTGGAAACTTTGTGTTTTGTTGTTATCTGGAACTTCAAGTACTTTCTTTGTTGCTCAAAGTTGTCATTTGCTGTGAAGTTTATTTAAAGTAGCATTAAAATTCATAACTGTAGAATTACCAAACAGTTGTGTGTACTTCTAGTTTGGTTCCAGTTTTATTTAGGTAAACTGTAAGCAAAGCTGTATGTTGTAGAACAAAGTGATTATAAAACAGAGACAGTCCTAAGCCATCCCCAGTACTTTCTGCTTCTTGTGCTGCCCAGCTCCTCTTTGGCAGTGAGAAGCTGCCACGTCCTTGGCTCTGTGCAGCTCAGCAATAACTCAGACATCAGTGTGTTATCAGCAGCAGGTCGCAAATCCAAAACATAGCACTGTAGGAGTAAAGAAAATTAACTCTGTTCCTACCAAAAGCCATACAGCTGGTTGGTTTGCTGCAGGGTTTAAGTGACTGCTTGCAGCTTTATGGGCAACTGACTGCTTTTCCCCAGGGAAAATTGTCTTCCAGAGTTGCTGCTGGAAAGTGGTGTTTATTAAGAAATAAGAAAACGCTTTACCCATTAGGGTTCTGTTGATGTCTCTCTGTAGACAGAATTCTAATTCACTTTGTGACTGTCTTCCTCTCTGGGGAAGGATGTCTGTGATGTTATAGCACTGGTTTGTTTTGAGAGCTGCATTTCCACAAAATTCCATATAGGAGATGGTTCACGGTGCATGGAAGTGGAAGAATTAAAAGGAAAAATTCCTGTAATTACTATAAGATATTAGAATTCTGATTGTTAGGACTTGATTGTCACCTTTTCATCTTATCCTTAATAACAGCCAACAAAAAGATTGTCAAGTTGAGGTGAACAAAGTGATTTGGTGGAGGCTTCCTGTGAGGGAAAGGTGCTGCTCATTCTGACAGCTTGGTTTGCTGTGTGCAGTTGGTGCCCTCCTGATCCTTCAGCTTTCAGCACAGCAGCTCTGACCCTGTCGGTTGATGGGCTCCAGCTATGAGTTGAGCTTCTATGCTGGAAGCAGAACTTCCTTTAAACCACACTGCAATGCTTATGATGCAACAAAATGGTGTGCACTCATGGTAGACCAGCTGCTGTGGAGACAGATTTGGGGCTAAATTTTATTACTCATCTTTGCTAAGTTAAATAAAAATGTTCTGTAGTCATGCTTAGAGATTTTGTTTCTCTGTAAACTGATGTCAACAATAACTTAAAAATCTTGATGTAGAGAGTAGGCTTGCTGAAAATGGCTTTGCCAATCATGAGGTGGTTAAAAGATCACAAACCCTTAAAGAAATGTTACTTTGCACACATATAACCAGCCCCCAATAACACTTGAGTACTCTAATACTTATAAGGAGCAGGTTGAGTGCCAGATTCCATGAGTGAAAAGCAGTGTGTCCTGCTGTGGGAGTAGCCGGATGGCTTCTTACTTTCCATCCAGACATTGTAATTTTGTTCTGGTTGTTCACTAGCACTGAAAAATTATCCTGAAACCTCATCGTGGAAGTGGTAAGAAGAGATTTAGTTTTGAGTCAGTGTAGTGTTGTGTTGGTGCTGTACTATTACAAAAAGTCTTATTTGAAAGAGTTTAAAAGGACAACGTGAATTACTAAAAGCCACAGTCTGTAAAATACAGGAGTTGATGTCCAGTTAATAACAGTAACTCCAGCAAAGCATAATGGGCTGTATTTTTCAGTTTTTGGTAGTTAGAAAGGTACCATTTCATCATCTCCTCAGCCTTGCTAGGAACACTTTGGTACTCTCTGCTGTGGGTTACAGGGTTTGCCAAGCTGAGCGTATCTTGTTTTTCCTATGTTATTTAGGACCCAGCTGTTTTAAGAGTTGCTTTTTCAGAGATTACAGGACCCAGTTTTAGCTTAGTGGTTTGTATATAGGAATTATTGTTTCTCCCTGGGTTGGGTTGTCCCATGACAAGAAAACAGCTGTAATAAAAATAGACCATCTCTTTGTTTTCACAAATGGTTTTAATTATCTTGTGCAGCTCTCTGCTGTGGCTTTTTTTTTGCCAGGGTTTTTGGACTCGAGCAAAAGGCACATATATGCGTTCATGCACACGTCTCTGTTATTTTTCCTTCCCACTTTGTGAATGTATATTAAAAGTTAGTTGAAGCTAACATCTTTTTGATTCGGAAGGAAATTGATTGGCGAGTGATGAGAGTTTGCAGCAAAGCCTGTTCTGTGCCATGTGTCCTGCCTGTTTGTTGGAGTCGGTTCCAAGAATGGTTGATGGTTGGGGAGCTGCCAAGGTGCTGAGGAAGCACCTATTGCATTTCATTGCTTTATTCTCTTTCTATTTCGTATGTTCCTGTGCTGTTTCTTCACTTCTTCTTTCCAGTTCTTTTACTTGGTATTAAACTCTACTGCAGAAAAATCATGAAAATCTTCTACTGAGATGTAGGTTATACAGGTCAGACTTTGGTGCACAGAAATGCTCCTGAATCAATTCTCTGTAATTTTCATGCAGGTCTTTGTTTTGGGAAGTCTGAAGGCAGCTGGGTTTGGATTGCAGACAGTGTCATTGGGAGCATTTTTCTCTGCAGGTTGAAGCTGATGGACCAGTTCTTCTGATCTGCAGGGTTTGCATAAGAGCACCAGCTATCCCAGTATTGAGGTAAAAGCAATGCTGAGAAGGTGGCACTGGGTGTCTGCCCACAGTGCTTCCACATTGCTTTCTTCTTTCCTTGGGCTATTTCTTTGTTTTGGTAGCCAGGTTAAATACTTCCAACTTAAAAGCTTTGGGTTCAGAGGAATTTCTCAATGTTCAGTTCCCTTTAGAAAAGGAAACTCAGGTAGATATTTGGAAGAATGAGATCAGCCCCAAGGATCAGTCTTGTGTAAATAATTGCTTGAGCGTTTTTAGGAAAGCTGTTTGAGGCTGTTGGTAGTTCCTTGGTCTTTGGTACTGTAATGTCTAGTCAGTTCATGATACTGTAGAGCCATCTTTTGGTCCTCTTCAAGGATATCAGTATGATTATCTCATTATCATTCCCTGCTGTGTGAAGAGTTGTGGGAAATTACTGTAACAAGGTCCAGTGTGAGACCTTATGGATGGGAGGGTGCTGCAGAGTTTGAAAGTCTTGAAGTAGTTCTTCTCACTTGTGCTTGCTTTCTCACAGAGCTCAGTTACCCTCACACTCATGTACTGGTAAGCACCAGGGCGTTCTGTTCTGTGTGTTAGGTGGTTGCACAGCATCTCCTGTGTGCAGTATGAGGTGGACCTACCTGCTTCTGTTAACCACTTATCGTGCCCTGGAGTCCCTTTGGCAACAATCTACTTTATAGATGGAGCTTTTCAATATTTTGGCAGTCAATATTTGTTTTAAGCTGGCCTTTTTCTTCAGAATCTGGCTTACTTAGGCCTCCATACTTATGTGAAGGTTAATGCTGGTAGTTTGTTTTCTCCTTATATGAAATATCCATCTCTTGATAGCTTCAGTGTGCTTTCCTGCTAACCCAACAGGAAAAAGAATGAGGGATGTGATGTACTGTAACTCTGTTGCCATCTCTGTTTAAAGCAGGGGCTCTTATACTGACACATAGGTAAGACTGCAGCACAGCTCAGTGAAGACTTCTTCATCTTAACACTGAGACATTCTGTTTCATTGCTGCAAGAAACGTCCTTTGTCAGTAAAAGCCTTTCTGCTGAACTTTGCTCTGCTGGGTTTTGGGGCATTTTTTTCTGATTTATATGTGTATATTCCATTACTTCTTTGTTCATACCCATTTTAATATCTCAGTTACTATTTTCTACGAGATAAGTTCATTGGTAGCAAGATTCAGAAGGGCAGCTGCCTAGAATAGATTTAGAAAACCTCACCAAATACAACTAGACTCCTTGATTTAAAGAGGGATGTGACTTTTGACTGCACTGTGGTGCTTTGGAACAAAGCAGAAATGGTTGTATGTAAGCACATGTAACAAGTGGTTCTGGTTTGCATTGTAGAAATGATTTAGGTGGGAAAAATATGAATTACTTGTATACACTATTTACACAACATGATGAATAGCTTCTGCTTCACCATCAAGGATTTCTCATTAACCAGTCCATAGCAGGGAAAAGAAAGAAGTTGAGTAGCTCTTCTGTGTGAAGTGAGGTGCTCCAGGACCAGAGGGTGATGTTCTTTCCCACTTCTGCCCTATCCACTGGAATGAAGGCCAAGTTTGGTTTCAGCCCTGATTTTCCTGATCCCATTTCTGTGTATCCAGGCAGCATCCTTGTGCTCTGCCCAGCACACCTCCCTTCCTCCACTGCTGGGCCTGTATTCCTCGAGAACGCCACCAGACCGTGTGCACTGCAGCCCAGACCAACTCTAATCTGAACCTCTTTGCTGAGCTCATGTGGACTAGTGAATGCCAGGTCTGTCACACTACTCAGGTTGGTTTGTCTGATGGCTAAAGGGATCTAAGCTGTGTTCTGCTATCAAAACCCTTTTTACTTACATTCCTTATATAAATGTCCCATGATGCAAACCTCAAAATTGCTTCCTTTTCCAATCCGCACTCAGCACTGTTACAATGTCTGTTTTTTTCCTCCTAGTTGATTACTCAGCGTTTTCCTTCTGTATGTCATCTTATAGGCGTAACTTATATGTCCTTAAGACTTATTTTAAGGAGAAACCAAGAAAAGCAGGAAACAAAAACAGCCTTGTGAAACCACTTTTTGAAACTTGAAATTTTCAAATACCTACAAAGTTACAAAGCAAGGAGTTGCCAAACTTGCTGGTTTTGCTCAGCCTTACTGCGTAATTATAAGAGAGAAAGGAATCTCACTGCCATGTGACGGCCTACAGTCAAATAGAGGTTTCAGCCTTTTAGGGGAAAGGGTGGAAGTGTGTATTAATTCCTTACAACAAAAAAATGTCCAGTATTGACGCAGCCACAGAATCACCAAGGTTGGCAGAGACCCACAGCATCACCCAGTCCAACCATCCATCCATCATCAATAGCTCTCACTAATCCATGTCCCTCAGCACAACATCCAAATGTTCCTTGAACACCTCCAGGGTGGGTGATTCCACCACCTCCCTGGGCAGCCCATAACACTGCCTCAGCACTCTTTCAGAGAAGCAGCATTTCCTAACATCCAGCCTGAGCCTCCCCTGACACAAACACATCACTTTGAATCGTTTCTGAAATACAGGTCTCATCTCTTACAGGTACGTAACTCATGTGTCTTGTTGTTTTAAAAAATATACATATATATGTACAGAAAAACCAACACAGAACAGCTGACATAGATGCAGAATGCTTTATATATAGTTTTTTGAAATAAAACTTCTAGTAGCGAAGACTTTTCCAGACTCTTGTCTTGCTGTATACGTGGGTTTTCAGTGCCCATTGTTAACATCAGTATGTTAAATAAATGTTTTCCTTATTGCACATTTTTGTACTGGATTATGGAAATAGCAAATTCACTCGGAGTCAGTTCACCTCTGACAGGTAAAGCAGTCTTTGTCCTTAAAAGTGGTTTCTAAACAAATGGAAGTTTTTCTCAGCAGCAGCCTGTGCAGTTATTTCAGTTGTTTAATTATACCATGTGTGCCTGCATGTTTTCAAAGCTACGCCTGTATAATTGTCACAGGGTTCTGTTCTCACCTAATTGTCTTCTGTGCTTTGAAATGAATGTGAAATAAAATTACCTTTTAAAGCAAGTCCATCTTTGAATGAATCCCATCCATGAATGAAGGTCCCACAGTAACCCTCTGAAGGGCTTTCTAGCCTTTGCTGGCTTTTCTTCTGCTATTTACACCCACTGGGTTTGCAGGGTAAGAAACTTCTTATTTCTTTCCTTGCTTTGCTTCAACCATGAACTCAATGCTGCTTTTCTTTCTACATTTTTCTCATGATTTGGTAAAAGAAAAATAAGGCCCTGCTCACCTCCCATCCATTTTCTGGATGTGTTGGTGGTGTCTGGGCTGTGTCCCTCGAGGATTTCTTCCTTCTGCACCTCTCACACGAAGACAAAAAAGTTCAGTGGTAAACTTTGCTGTCGTGGATTAAAATACCACTGAGGATGATGCAGTTTGCCCTAAGAGCACACCATGCCATAGGGGAGGCTTTGGAGAAAGCACTGTGGTTAGGGTGGGAATTCAAAGAACAGCGTCCCAGAAGCATGTGAGGTCCAAACGTCTGACTGCAAAATGGGTTTGTTCTAAGCCGTGCTAGTGCTGACCTGTCTGAGCACACACGGTGAGACATGGCTTTCTGCAGCTGAACATAACTGCACTTTGTCTTGCTGGGATGCTGTGAAATGTACAAAAAATGTTCTTGCCATTTGTACGTGGTAGCAGCTGTCCATGATGTTTATTGCTATTTTTCTCCACTGTTTTTTTTTCTTAGCACGAGCTAAATGAATTGTGTGTGCTTTTTTCTTTTGCTGCTCTCTTCAAAATAGAGAGAATGCACTTTTACATTGTGCAGTGGAAGCATCAAGTAGCTTTTAACCTGATAATAACCTAATGAAATCTGGCTTGAATCATGCTAACATTAGATTTCATTTTGATAATAAAGTGCACCAGTGGAGTGCATTAGGAACAGATCGCTCTGCAGAGCAGCAGTGTGATATGGCTGCAAAGGGACGAGGGCAAATCAGCTCCTGGCTGGAGGGGTTCCAGGTCAGGGCTGAGAGGAAACTATAGCTCTGTGTTCTCTGGGTACAGGCTCTGTTTGTCAGATCCCGGTTGTGTTGTTTTCTTCGTGTCACCATCCATATTCCAGCCAGCTCGATCTTCTGAAAGGGAAGTGAAAACTTCTGAAGTGAGTGCTGGCCCATGCGTCTATTGCTGTGCTCACTGCAAGCCTTCTTCAAACAATAACAATTCCCAATTCATTGTGCATGCGCATGCACAAAAGAAACATGATGAAAGCTGGCTTTCATCTCTTTGAATACACAGAAAATTCTGGGCTGCTTAAAATTGAAGTTTGTCAGGTGGTTTAAAATCAACAAGCTGAGACCAGTGCAGCATAAGCCATCCAATAATCTACACCTTACATGTACACCTCGAGAAGTACACCCTCCCTGCTGTCTCTATTGTAAGAAAACAAAATGGAAACACTTTTATAATCATTCAGTATTGTAGTTTCTAGTTTGTGGTTGTAAATCTCCCTAGGCTGGTTTTTATGCTAAAAGTTTGTGCGTTTTCCATGAACAACTTCCTGCTCATAGAGGAGTTTCTTGACTAATGGATTCTAGATTGTGTGCCTCACTGGTATGTAAACAATAAGATACGATTCTTCAGCTTGATTGTTTGAAGAGTAATTAGGAACTTTGTGGCAGTTGGGAGAACTAAGCTCTGTGTGACTGAGACATGCTGGCAGGCAATAGGCTCCTGAAACATGAATTGAGCTGATCAGTAAGACCTGCAGGTTGGGCTGTGTAAGTGCCAGTGCATGCATGTGGTAACTCAGATGGATTCAGGTGCGTGCAGGCCGGTCATTTCTGATGGGATTAAGCTGATAGATTTTTTTTCCCCCTTTGTTCTCAATGAGAATGGTTGAATATTAATACATTAATTTTAATGAGCGTATTTTGCAGGCTTAGAAATGAAAATAAGTTTCAATGCATGCTTCTGCTCTATGTGCTTACTGCGTGGTTCCAAATGTAAATTAATCCTCACCTTCATTAATTGTGTTTGCATTATGTGCTGTGCTGTTTCTCCAGGCAGAAAACAGCAGTTCTGTAAGTTCAGGCTCCTTTGGGCTGCAGAGAACAGCTGTGCTGGGCTGGATGCTTCATTCAGCTGCTTTCTTAAAGCACGGAGCTTACGTAGCTTGGCAGAACTCATCACAGGATCAGGCTTAAGAGGTGTCCTCTGAAGTCTTGTAAATTGAGATCATTTCTAAAGTATTTCTCTTACAAACACTTTCACCCTTGCAATATTTAGGTTTGTGTGGCTCTCAGCTGCAATCCAGTAGTTAGAAGTACTGAAGGCCACTGATAATATGGTAATTTGAGCAAGTTGGGTAGTATTCTTTTTGTGGTGTGGGTACCATCTGTATCTGCAAGCTGCAGCAAGTAAGAACTTTCTGTATGGTCGCTCTTGCAGTATCTCTGTGGAAGTACCAGGTTTGTAGTAATCACAGTATTTGGACTTTTGATTTGCACTGCAGCTTCAGAAAAGGATCTTGTGTTACTTAAATGTGGCCTCCCTTCTCAAATGCTGTTTTGTATTGAATGTAGAGAAGGTTTGGACTGCTTGTGGTGATATCGGTTGGAAGCACCTTGTGTGTAGTGTTTTGTCCTTGAGGTGAAGCCATCAGCACCTTCAGCTAACACTGTTTTCCCTGTTGGCAGTAGTACTGCATGCAGCAAATGCCTTGGTCCGTGCTGCTTGCAGTGCTCAGGGACACAGGTCCAGAGGCTGAGCAGAAGTGGGCAACAGATGGAGCTCGGGTGGACACATGGGTGCATGAGTGGTTTTGACCACAGCAGACAGTGAGAAGTTGGCACAGCGAGGGGATGTGGCACAGAGGGATTGCATTAATAAGTCTTGAGCAAGGATATCAGGGTACTTCAAAGTAATCTCTATCTGAATATAGCAGCACGCTATTTAATTTGTCTGTAAACATCAAAGCTACATGACGTGTATTGGCCCCTATCTCCTTTTCCCCATCCTTGAAAACCAAGTAGAGGATTGAGTACATAAGTTCAAAGAATAGTAGGAATACCAGTTTGCTTTAGTGTCATTTGCAGTGGGTGCTGGGAGGGTCAGGCGAGCAGGACTGTGCTGAGAGAGAAGGCTGGGCAAGGATGTCTCATCCTCTTCCAGAGGCAGTGTTTCCTCTTCAGTGTTTTGGAATTACAGCCCCGGGCCATATCCTCAGTCTGACCAAATAGAGACAAAAGACTTAGAGAAACAGGTTTCCCTAAACTTACTTTTTAATTTAGTAATTCCTTTCTACTGTGCTTGTGGGTTTTTTGATAGCTCTTTTTGGGGGGTTTTCAAACAGTAATAACTTCTTACCCCAGGACATAGGACATCAATAAAGGCAACATTTTCAGACAGAAGAGTAAACACTGGTAAGATAAAAACATTGTTCAGACACAGTTGATGGACAAACTGAGGAGACAAGATCAGAAGACCTTGTAGGTCAGGATGTGAATGCTTACAGATCGTGGTATGGTAAAGACTAAGGCCTTAATGAGCCAAGTTTGGTACTTCAGGAAAGGGAAGGAAACTAGAAGGAGAATGAGCGTGGCAGTTTTGTTGGCAGCATAATGTATCTACACTTCAAAAAATAGATAAGAAACTGAAATCAGTTTTGAGTTTCTGGGGATTAATATGTTGACACTCTCTTTATCCAGATTCAAGATCCAGCCCATATTATGGCTGGCACTGGATCCAAGTCAGGAGTACCTGGTGGGTTGTATATGAAATCACAGCTTCAGATCACTGGTAAGTTGTTTGAAATTATGTATCTTTTCCAATAAAAGCATATAAGGAAAAAAAATCATTTGTTTGTTTTTCTCCTGATAACTAAATAGTAATTGTAGTAGCATGCTTCAGCAAGCTTTTAGTAGTACAAAGCCCACGAGAAATAGCAAAATAAAACTGATGATGTAACGAAATCGTGACTTGGCAGAAATATTTAAGATTTTCTCAGAATGTGTTTTGATATTATACTTTTTTGTGTAAGGAATGAAGAAATGAGCAATTAATTTAGAGTAGTGTTAAATCAGTTGTACAGAACAGTAAGAGAGAACTGGGTAGGTGTAACAACGTAATACAAAACTGCTTTCTATTTCTAACACCTGGCACAGCACCGAATCTTAACAATTTCACTATCTTTTTTACATCTCAAACTGAGTGAATTTGCATTACTGTTTATTGTATTGGACTTCTTTGTTAAATATTTTCAGTCATGATGAGAATGTTACTGCAACTGAGGACCAGTAGATTGCATAGGAATGGGTTTACGTGGCCATGCTTTCCTTTTTGTAGTGCCATACCAACAGAACAACTGCTGAAACTTAGCAGGTTTCTCTGCTCTCTGACTAACAAGTTTTACTCAAATGTGAAAGCTAAAGCCTGAGAGTGGAAGGTTTGTGGATGTATGCACATGTATATTTAGAAACACTGAGGCTAAACTTTGCACTGTCAGTGTGGGGATGTATGTAGAAGTTGTACAAATGAAAAGAATTCTCTTATACAGATGGGAAAACTTCAGGCAAAACAGAAGGTTGGAACTGAATAAATTGTGTTGCCCTTAGCTGTCACTTGGAGGACACAAACACAATTTTTCTCAATGGACTCTGAAACTTGAAAAAAAAACTCTTCTCTACAGACTGATATTGGAGATGAGAATTGAAGGGGTTTCAAAGGCAACGTGTCTCCCTATAGCCAAGGGAAACCTATCTAAGGATTATGTTAGTGATGCCTGACTGAGGTTTGCTCCGTTAAAGGCATGTAAAAAGTAATGTCTCATTTTTAGAATGAAGACTGTTATGATGTTCATCTCTTAATTTCTTTGCTGTTCAACCACAGTCTGCAAAACTTTTTGTGCAGGCAGACTTTGCTTTCTCTTAGGAAGTTCAGTAAACAGCAGCCCCCATCTGTCCTAAATCAGATCTTGATGTCTTTGAGACACCTAGTGATGTTGAGACATGGATTGCTGCAGTATCCAAGTACTGGAGACATCAGGGGAAGGTCATGCTTGGAGATCAACGCCAGCTAACTGAACTAATTTCAATGAGAGCTCAGGTGGAGAGAGTGCACTTCCCTTGGGAGCAGTTCAGAGCAGTTTATACTAAGCTACTTCTCTAAATCTCTAAAGGAGTATAGACTATAAAAGGAATCTAGGTAGATTAGCCATATGGGCTTGAATTAGTCATCTTTTTTTAATCATGTAGTACAGCTTAAGTAGTGATGAAAACACAGGAGACCAGGCTGACATCTGTAGCAACAGAGAGGGGTTCGTTGGCCAATTAGAAGTGATCAGGTATTTGTTGTAAGTACTGATTTGTAAGCTTAGTGCTGTCAAAGAATCCAAGAGTCCTCCTTAGATAAGAGCTAAATAAATATTTGGGTAGACTCATGCAGACTAAATCAAGGCAACACACTCAGTATTTGACAAGACAGGAGTATTGTAGTTGATGTTGAATGTTTAAAGAATAAAAGTTTCAGGTTCCTGTTGCTGTCCAGATACTAATATAAAGAATATATTTGTTAGCATGAAAAAAGCTCTGGAGCTGCAAGTGTCATCAAAGTTTTGCTCTAGGACAGTAAGTAGTTATTAGAGCTCTGAATTGGCCTTCAGTTAGATTTTATATGTTTGCTTTGATACATGAAACTTTACAAAAGGTTCCCTCCCTTAAATGTCTTCTCATCACCAGCAGTGACACTTGCCCAGGTTTCCTTAGTGAAGAAGATGGATTGTGTTTCAAGCTTTATAAGAATCAAGTGTAATAAACTAATAAAGTGTAATAAATAAAATGATCCTGGCTGGGGACAGGGAGCAGGTTAGGATAGGCTGTAGATGGTATTCTCTGTTTTCAATACTGATGTGCTTTTGGGGATCTAAAACTGGTAATTATCAGTCATAGTGTTTGATGCTGTAGAGGAAGTACTGTTATGTATTTTAGACTTTTGTGTGAGATGTAACACTGTACAGAATAGCCTGAAATGCAAAAACATTTGTTTTCCACGTGTGTTTTCTCTCTTGAAGCATTACTGTTGGCCATCAATGATCTAATACTTGAATACTGAAGTAGCCAGCTGAAAAATATTATTTGTTGTTGAAATATTCCATTGATTATAACTTTTCTCTCTCTTAACAGTTATTTCAGCAAAACTAAAAGAAAAAAATAAGTGGTTTGGACCAAGCCCTTATGTGGAAGTCTCAGTAGATGGACAGTCAAAGAAGACAGAAAAATGCAACAACACAAATAGTCCAAAGTGGAAACAGCATCTTACAGTGTATGTATGACGGTTTTCTTTTCTAGTTTGAGTTAAATTAATGCTATGCAATTGACAGTGAATTTAAGAGTGAGTTGTGTTGATATTTTAGACAAAGCATTCTGCGTTGCACAGTATAGAGAGATTTGCATAGTTCTTGAGGGCTAATTTAGTCTGATATATGTATTTAATAAAACAATTGCATTATGTCCCGTAGAAAATACATAGTGCTTACAAGGGTGTGTATCAATGTGTAAGAACTCAGCTTTAATTGTGTAAGTATTAGGAAAGCGAAGATAATCTGACGAGGCTGACAATCCCATTCATGTTTTGCTTGTCACATGTAAGGTTAGTTTTTCATGGCTAAAACGCATAGCTCTGTGTAGCAGTGTCCTACAGTGTGTTGTAGCACTGTTAGTTGGCTGTGTCTTGTCACTTCCCACTTCAGTCACAAGTACAAAATTGCTGTTGCATTTATACCTAAAAAGTACAAAACTAGCATTACTTTCAAGAAGAAACAGAGTTGGTGTTTGCTTATTGTAGTGTTTGTGATGTGAGATGATAGGAGGTATAAAGCACTGACGTTGGAATAAACACAGAAGCAGTATATTAAGTGGAGCTACTTACCCCGCAGGGATTGTTTGGCCATGAAGGTCTCTACTAATAAACAATAGATGTGAGATGACCTACTGAGAAAACAAAGATTCATTAGCAATGCATTTCCCACAGTTGAAGTAATTAAAAATACATAAATGTTTGAATGTTCCTTACAGAAGAATATCAATATTAAAAGTCATTCCGAAGTTCTTTTTAGTGATTAAAAAAAAAAAGAACTCACACACAAAAAAAGGAAAAGAAAGAAAAAAACAACATGTTTGTACAGTGGCAGCAGCTCATACTGAGATAATTTGTTTCTGTCATAAGGCTTCTGAAAACTCAGGGGGACGTGAGGGGCATGTGAATGTTTTACCTCTGGAGGTGACCTCTAAGGAATAAGTTTTGAGAGTTTATTCTTAATTGTAATGTCATCAGCTTTTTCATGATGCTCTTCCTTCTGCTTTTGTCAGAATACTTCTATGAAGGAAAAAGTCTCTCTAGGCTTTCTGGCTTTTCTTATCACTGTGAGAGCGCCTATATTCTCCAGGGTTTTCCTGCTCACATACACCATCTGATCTGTTGTCTTCCTGCAAAATGCTTAGCTGCATTTAGAAATACAGCAATTAGCATGATTTGATTAAACTTCTTTTGGAGGGGAGACGATAACTAACTGCTCTCTAAAAAAGATAATTGCATTGGCATATGTTTCTTCTTCTGTAAGGGGCTCTCCCAGTACATAACTGCTGACAGTTTGGGAGTGGAGGGCCTCACAGCACAGGTAGTCTCATTGTGTGCTGTCAGCTTCAGAATGTGCCTCTGCTGGTGGCTTCTCTAGGAGCCAACACTCATGGTCTCTGCCACCAGCAGACAAATGGAACTGTATGTGTGCTGGGCAGAGATTCCAGCATTATGGTTCTATGACCTTATCAGCCAAAGGAGGCTTTTCACACTGCCACAATGTGTACACTGCTTTTTTAATGATTTTTAAGTGACAGTTGATGTATGTTGCTCAGTTCACCCAAAAACAAGTGCCTTTACATTAGTGTTCAACTTCTTCTTTCCAGAATCGTCACCCCTCTAAGTAAATTAACCTTTCGAGTCTGGAGCCATCAAACGTTAAAGTCTGATGTCCTCCTGGGAAGTGCTGCCCTGGATATTCATGAGACCTTGAAATCAAACAGTATGAAACGTAAGTACAAGTTCGAGTGCAGTGGGTAACTCTCTCGTGGGCCTTAAGTGTTCCTTTTGTTGCTACAGATTGTACATCTGTATCCTCACGATTTTTCATTATAATCCTTATTTCCTTATACACGGTGTGCCATGGTGTCATTGGGAGCCTGATATTTTTCAGTTTACTTTTATGTTCAGGAGAGAAAGCGTAACTGATAAGTGGTTCCTATTACGTAGCCTAAGAACTGATAAATTTCTGACTTTTTTCTTGTACTTTTTCAGTTGATCAGGTAGTGGTAACATTGCACCTTCTTGGTGACAGAGAGCCAGCAGAAGTGGTTGGAGATTTGTCTGTCTGTCTAGATGGAATGCAGGTAGATCCTGAGCTCCTGACCAATGGTGATGCCTCAAGTACAAGAAGTAAGTGACTTTCAGTTTAAATATACAATCTATATATTATCTGGAATACAAAGACTCTGTTTTTTGTTTTTTTACTGAATGCTTTAACACAGTGCTTTAGTAACGGTAATGAGTGGTTTATTTGACTTGGTGTTTGTAGACACCAGAACTTTTATGCACTTTTATTTGAGGTGGAGTCATAATCAGCAAAGATTATCAGCATTACTGTAAAGTAAATAAGACCAGCACCTTAGGTTTCTGAACTTTGCTTGCTTTGTCTAGCAGTTACGAGCTACCATTGTGCCTTATTTAACAAAAGCCTTTAGATTATCTCAATTTTAATAAGACTACGAACAAAAAAGAAATAAAATGGATAAATTTAGTCTATTCTGGCTAGGAAACAGCTTTATACTTAATTTTTGTTAAATATCTAAATGAAATGCTTGCATAGATTTTGCTGGAGAGAGAGATCCACTCTTTTTTCTGTTTATCCTTGTTATCTGAGACTGAAGATGCCAATTCTTAACTGAAAGTCTTGAATAAGTGTAAAATGTGTAATTACATTAAAATAAAAGTAAGGCAGTTCATTACCTTTGGTTGAGACAAAGGTGCATTTCTGAGGGTGATGCAGTGTGCAGACTAGAATTAGATGGGAGGTGATTTCTCAAGGATCAAACAGGCTATCTGTGGCAGAAAGCAGCTTAGTTAGATGGTTAGTTGGCTTGTGCCAGAGAAGTGTTTTCGTTTGTTGAAGGACTAAATGAAGTCAGTTTCTGATTCCATCCAAATAATCCAAATACGTGTTAAAAAGATTGTGGTCTGATGGAGTGTGATCTTGTTTTATTTTCTTTTTCTAAAGAAAGCCCAAACACTGCGAGGCTTATAGAGCAGGGCTGAGGTATTTTGGTGGTGAAAGTAACAAATTTCCCTCAGGTGCAATACTTGAAGTAAAATCACAAGTGGAAGCTATTTCCTTAAATTAACCTACTGAGAAAAATGTATTAGTAAGTAGGAAAAGTCATGCACAAAAGAATAGTCATTCTCAGACTGAGTACAATTTTGTGCTGTCAGATGTTAGAAAGCAGCTCAGCAGAGGGTTCCAAGATGACAGATAAGGTGTCTGAAGCAGATGAGAAAGGAGAGAAATCAGTGTAACATGTTCTGCAGTCTAAAGGCGCTGACTGGTGGTATGTTGTTGCCTGTCTGGCCTTTCAAGTTAAGTTTCTGTTTCTGGAATTGGAATAACTTCCTTGAACAGCACGTCATGGTAAGAGTTTACATCCAACTCCTTTACATCTGTAGTTAGTTCCCATCAGAGCTGATAATTGATTTCCTTGTTAATGGCATTTGTTTAATTCGGTGGAATCAAGTATTTGTGCTATCGACATGAGTGAGCATTTCAGTGCTGCATATTCAAGTACTGCAAGTGCTGGCACAAAAGGCAAATATTTGCAAGGTAGCTGAATAAGCAGTTGAAAAACGTCTGCAAATCTAAACTGAACTGTTATAATTCTTTTTGGAGAGCAGCCAAACTTGGACCTGCTCCAAAGCCTTTACACTACACTGTGTACAGAGAAAGGAAATGGTCCAGGTCAGAGAGACCAGTTCTGAAGCAAACCCATGCAGCTATTTGCTAGCCAGCCAGAGAGAGGATTTCAGAGGAATTTGTTGTCCTACCTGCTCTGCCTGCCCTCAGAGCAGGGTCAAGAATATGAAAAGGGAGCTCCACTTGAAAAATGGAGATGAGTGCTTGATACTGCTCACAGAGACAGAATTGTGTACCTTTGGCAATATTCATGCAGTTGGATAAGGTATGGTTATATTTTCCATAAGGTGAAAATGTTACTGCTTTTGTACTTTGTGGCAGCAGTGCTTTAAGAAAGTGCATACACATACATAGGTGTGAAATGTGTACAGCCTTAAAATAAGGCAGTAGATCAGCAGCATATAAGTGTACAGCTTCTGAGAGAAATCTGGGCTTTAAAGACTTCTGGTTTTAATGCTTGGAAGTGATTCCAAATGTTGCTCATACTGCTGCTGTCCTTTTATTTCTGGTATTTAAGGTCCTACACAGAATGATAGCTCCAAAGCAAGAAGTGACGCTCGGTAAGACTTCTTTCCCTTCTTTTATATACTTAATGTTTACATGTCTGAGTGAGGAACTGTATGGTTTACAAACATGATGACTGAATAATTTGTTCAGATCTGAGCATATCCTTAAAGAAAAATTACACTATTGTACATTCAAATATTTAATTGTCTTTAAAAACACGTTAATTAAAACTTTGTTTAACATAACTAGCAATAGGAACTTTTTTCCAGAATTAAGCAGACCTGTACTATACAAGCTCAGTGTATGATGAGAGCATTGGCTTTGAATTCAATAACTTCATTAACTCTTTGCAGATTTTTCTTTCTTTATCTGCTTCATTTAAAATGCTGTAAAACTGCGTGGCCTGTTGTTCTTTGGCATCAGAACAGGTGCCTTGGTTCAGCTGAGTCCATCAGCACAAATAGTTGGGGTGTTTTATAACAGGGTACACAGAGAGATTTAGGTTCAATTAATCTTCACTGAGCAATTAAGTGTGTTGTGAGGTGCATATATATCCTACTGTCTCTGTTGTGAGAACAGCACTTTGTGTTAAGAGTGCTAACATTGATGAGGCCAGTAATGTTTTGGCTGACGCAGCACCTTGCTTTGTAAATTTCTGCCTTACAGAGAACTGAAATAAGCCTGATGTTGCATTGGCTCTCATACCTCGATACACATTCCTAGTTCAAAAATTGTGAGCCTCTAAACATACATTATCTCAGATTTGTAGGTCTTGTGAAAAAGCTCGAGCTCAATGCAGATTTTCACTATCACAGGCAAATTCTGCTCTGTTTTAAGAACATGTGGTTGAATCTCTCAACTGTCCCCACTGTAAGGAAACTATTTCAGGGATCATAGCAGCAGTAGATGTTATTTTTCTCAATGAAAACTTGAAAGCCGCAGCTCAGAATTAAAGGATTTGTCTCACTCCGAAGTACTGAGTATTTCTCCTTCTAATGTGTGCTGACTGCAGCTTCCATTCTCGATACAAGAATAAAAATCCCAAATAAAATGATTTGAAATTTAATTTCCCAGTGATAAAACAGATTAAAATAAATATAATAAAAATAATGCATAAAAATAAATATAATCTTTAAAGAAGCCCCACTGATACATAAACACCATGTGTTTTTTACACTTCTGTTACACAGCATGGAGGTATATGAACTATATTTTGCTTTGTTAAGAAGATACCAAAAGATAACAGTTGCAGTGTTTTAAGATTGATTTGGGATTATGTCCCATACAATTTAGTGGGATAAAAGTGACCATATTTAACCTGCAGTGAGCACCAAGCCATGGTAATTAGTTTCCAGTACTACGAGTATTTTAAGTGTCTATACAATGTGCAGCACTCTGAGATGAGATATGGAATAGCTTCGTTCATCTGTAAGAAAGCAGGAAACCTCACTTAGCTGAGCAGTCTAGAGTCTTCCCATAGAAGTTCTATATAGTGCTGTTTCCTTTTTTTATCTCAGAAACGTGCTTCCCTGCTTGAGTGTGGAATGCCAGAGTGTGTAAGAGTATAGTAATAGTAATAAGAGTTTGTGTGGTTTTATTACCATCTAATAGGGCTTTTGGTGTTCCTGAAGTATTTATTTTAAGGATCATGTAAGCGACTTGGAACATGTCTAGCAGCACTTACTGCTGTCTGTATAGTTACATTTCATATGCACCATTGTCTTAAAATACCTGATATAAGTACACAAAAGATAAAAGGTTATACTTTTGACTGTAAAGTTCTGACAGAAGCAGTGTGCTTCCTGGGACCAGGGGAAAGCTAGGCTATAATTCTTGCAAACTTCACATCCCTAATGATTTGTACATTATGTCGTAGTCATTTATTTTAGGGTGGTTGTAGCATGGTATGAATTGTCTTGGAAACACTTCTTAACAGAAAGGGTAGTTAAACACTGGAATAGGCTCTCCAGGGAGGTGGTTGAGTCACTGTCCCTGGATGTGTTTAAGGGTTGTTTGGATGTGGTGCTCAGAAATATGATTTAGCGGAGGGTTGTTAGAGTTAGGGTACTATGGTTAGACTGCGGTTGGACTTGATGGTCTTTAAGGTCTTTTCCAACCTGAGTGATTCTGTGATTCTATGTGTACCACACCTAGTATAGAACAAAGGTGCATTTGACATTGATATTGAGGTCAGACATACGTGATTCTACTTGATCCCTTATGCCTTGTGGTTTAACTGGTTTTACCTACTATCTATTGTGCATTTATAAGAGGTAATTTTAAAGGCATTGGTCTGAAATTAAACCTGTGTATTTGTTACTTATGGCCTCTGTATTTGACCTGCCAATCCACTAGATTAACAAAATGCTTTAGACATAAAGATGTAGATGCATTTAACTTTGCTCAGTGGAGTATGAATGTACCAGATTAATACATTGCTAGGTGTAACTGAGCAATACAGAATGAATGAAGACAGCTATTTCAAGTGAAGTGCTTGAAAAGTTGAGATGTCATTTATGAATTCGTAGCTCCTCGTCAAAATGTTAATGCTTAGGCCTAAATTCTCTATCAGTATTCAGGACTGAGCTTAGGGGGAAAATCTGTGTGTGTAGTTAATTTGTCTACAATTTTCAAACATTCTGTTTGTTCTGAACATATGCTTACTGTGTGGAGCCAATGCATACAGGCTGTTCTCCAGTCTTAATCAGCTTCCTATCTCATTAGAGAATAGTGGCATTCATGGGAGGAAATAGCTGAGCAACAAAATGCAGAGGGCCTGAAGGCAGGTATATTGAGTTGGGGAATGAAAAGGAGATTTCAGCAGTGGATGTGTGTACATCTGTTTCACCACCTTTACATCAACTGAGGTCTTGAACACCTCAGGGGGTAAATTCTCAGTGTTTGTACAAACATGTTTTTTATAATTAACATGAATGTAAAAATCTTATCTGGCCATAGTTATTACATTCTCATTTCTGTTTTAAAACTTGTCATCCATACACTCTTATTATAGTTCTCCTTTTTGTCTCCTCCTACAAAGGACTAACTCAAATGGCCTTGAAAGCTCTGAAGATGCTGCTCCAAATGAAAACAAAACTGTTAATGGCAGTGATTCTCCACTGCTCACAAATGGAAGCTGCAAACCTTCTCGACCTCCAAGGCCTGCTAGACCGCCTCCACCCACACCCCGCAGACCCGCATCTGTAGCTGGTGCGTATTCTAGGGCCAGACATCCATTTCAAAGCTATTGATGAGCTGCACAGTCTTAAAATGAACACAAAGATTTCCAATGAGTGTTTATAACTACAATTTTTTTCATGGTAAATTCTTGGATAATTCCTATTTTAACAGTTTGCATTCAATATCATTGATTCTCTTATGAGTAATTTCTTGTTTCCACGACTGAGAAGTGATGATTGTAGTGATACTGCTAAATATATTGGAGCCGGTGCCAAAAGAACATGAGTGAGTGCTACTGTTGCATTCAGTTAATTTTAATGAGACCTATGAACATATTTGCTGAAGGACTTACAGAACTGTCTCAAGTAGATAATAGTGGGGTTTGAAAGACTGCTAATTTCTTTCTACTGTTCTGGTTAAATTCTTTGAAACAGCAGCACCTCAAACATTGATTGCACGAAAACAAATAGGTTTTTTTGTCTATCTTATAATTTCAAAACTACAAAACTTTAAGACAGTGGTAGGTGTTTTCAGGTTAACTCCTCCACATGCACACTCTGCCATCTGTTTTGGCGGTCTCATTGTGACAGTTGATAAATACTGAGGCTGGATGGAAAACTTGGCTGCAGTAATTGTTTTAAAAGGTAAAGGCAGTGTAGTTTAGTAATAAGACTGGTGTATAGTTCTTAATACTGCCTACCAAATGGCCTGCATGGGGGAAGAAATCTGAAAGCACTTAAAGAGTATATGTATTCTCCCTTTCACACCCTTCATTTTCCCACATCGTGTCAAATCTCTTCTTCAAAATGTTATGCATGATATCTCAAAAATTATTGCAATAATGGGAAGTCCGTAAATGCAAACAAATGGCTTTTTCTTTATAGTCATCTGGTGTTTACAGAGTGCAGACAAGTTGCTTTGCTAAATAACATAATTTGTAATATCAAAGCTGTGCAGCTGATTGCAGTTCTTGGATTAAAGCAGTTTTAAGAGTGCAACTAAATTGCCTTTTTTTTTCCTTAGTTTTTGTGTGAAGTAGAAAATGTAGCTGTGTGTGCACTTCCAACTACCACCTTTTGCATGCTTACTTGTGGACTTACAAATTCTGCAATAGGTTACCAATAACGAGAGAAATACCAGTTAAAAATTTGGTTTTTTTCTAATCTGCCATAGGAAGTGTAAATGGTTCTCCATCCACGTCCACAGAGAATGATGGGGCCAGTGCAGGTTCACTGGCAGGTGCAACTGCAAATACGTCTTCAGAACCGAGCCCTGAGGGGGCAACAGCAGCAACAACAGCTCCTGCAACTGCTGCACTCACCACACCTCCAGTGTCAAGACAAGTCCAGCCAGTAAATCCTCCAACTCAGGCACTAACCACAGTCAGCCAAGGTCCTCTTCCACCTGGGTATGAGTTTAATGCATTTTTCTGCTTTTTCTGTTTTCTAATTTTAAGCATACAAAAATACAAATAACATCTGTCTTTTCCTGCATAACAAAAATTCCCAAAAGCTTTTAAAATAAAGGTTTTCTAAACTGTTTGACCTAGTGGACCTTCAAGTGGGTGTATATGTGTGTGTGTGTCTGTGTGTGTATATACATATGTGTATATATATAAACATATATATACGCACATATATACACACACATACACACATATATGTATAGTTTAGTCAAGAAAGGAATTCAGTTTGAGTAGTTTAGATGCTCTTTGTAAGCTGCTAAGTCAGTGAAACGGAGGTTTTAAATAGTGAGACAACCTGCTGTCTTCAAATTAGAGTGAAGTCAAGCAGTAAGAAACTGGTTTAAGTAAGTAGAAGGAAAGTTATTGTTGCGGGACGTAATCTGCTATATGTCTCTACGTTTTGGAATTCATACATTGCGTCTCCTGAGAGCATTGTGGGCACCATCTCATACCCATGTGGAATTTGTTACATGATTGGTCTCTTGCTTCGAAGACATGATTTAGGTTCTTAACTTTTTCTTTAAAAGATAGAAATGTTTCCGTACTCTGAGTGAGCGAAAGCAAAAGCTTCCTAATGTGAGTGGTATAGTAGGTGAAGTATTACCTGCTTTAATTTGCCTGCAGTTAAAGCAATAGATAGCTTGGATTACCACACTTACAGGATAACTGTGAAAGCAATTTTGAAGATGTCGGTTGTTGCTTTACCATTTTTATTTCATTAGAGATGGCAAATTACTGTGCATTTTCCTCCATGTTACATTTGATACATATACAGGAGTAGGTCAGCGTCCCAAATGCTGCATATTCAGAAAATACAACTTCAGTTTCCCTTTATGATGATCTGCTTATATGTGATGTGTGCATCATTTGCATAATTTGGAGATTTAAATTAAATGAGTATTATTCTAATAGGGGATTATTCTCCACAGATGATTCTGCTCAACACGTTACTGATCCGTTTGATATTGAATACAAATATTGCTTGCTGAGACAGCATGTGTATGCATGAATTTTAGCCTTAGTTTATCAGAACCTAAAGGTGGTTATACAGAAATTTGTTTGAAAGTTGTTGTTCTAAATGCTTCAAGTGTTTTACTAAGATAAGCATTTTATGGGAAGAAATGTTTCTCATCTTTTAGTGTATCCTTCATACTGATGAGTGGCTGGAGTAATTCCACCTTGAGATAGATAAAAGTGTCATTTTGATTGCAGTTGGGAGCAAAGAGTAGACCAGCATGGTCGTGTATATTATGTAGATCACGTTGAAAAAAGAACAACGTGGGATCGGCCAGAGCCTCTTCCTCCAAGGTAAGCCATGTAAAGGCATCTGATTGCCTTGGATGTGCCTGGACTGGGTGTATCTAAAAATGACTATCAATTTACTACAGCTGGAGAGCACATTTGTAAATTGCAACATGAACAAGTACAAACAATTTATTCAGTTGGTCTCCAAATAGTTCTACAGTATGGAAAAGAATTAAATGTCAGTGATAATAAAATTGAGATTTCTTGTCAAAAGTGTATGCAAGTGGATATGTGCTATATACAGGTGAAATCAGTAGGCACGCTTGACTATAAAAGTTAATCAAAACCACAGAACGGTATTTTGTGATTAGGACAAATATTAACCTGAGCATGAATGCTGTTAGTTATTGTGAGGTTATTGTTTACAGTCCTTTGATCTGTTCTTAGGATTCCCAGCTGTTAAATTACTATACTCGTATAAAGAATCTTTAGTTTGTAGGCATTTCCAGCTGTTAGAACAGCCAGTGATGTTACACTTTGTGGAAACGGTGTTCTCATTTGTTATTCTTTTTTTTTCTTCTATACTGAAGGAAAACACAACTCTTCTATTGCAGTTCATTCGCGCTGAAGTGATTCATGTATTAGAGAATTAACAAAGTAAAAGCACACAGGACAGTAAAGAGAATTGGATTTTAAAGAACAAATCAAGCTGGCATAGAGTAAAGGGAACCTAACTGTTATATTCAATTAATAATAATCTGAGAGGATTTCCTACTGCATTATTAAAACTTACTCAGCTTCATGGTGGTTTTATTCACATTTGGGGATTAGAACCAGATGATCTTTAAGGTCTCTGCCAGCCTTATGAAATATTGTAAATAGTGTTGATGTTTGGGGACTGAAATATTGAGGGGAGAAAAAAAATTCCCCCCTCCCCAGCAAACAGAGTTTTTGGATTTCTGTCCAAACAGATTGAACTCATTGAAAAGAGTGTTTAGAAATCTTGTATTGTACCACTCAACCATCTGAGTTTTTCTTGTATTTTTAGGAGAATCCCACAGATTATTGTATTACAGATTGGCTGGGGTAAATGCAGTATTAACAGTACAGTATTGACAGTGTTTTGTGTAGCACTTGAAAAGTAGGTTTCAACCTTTCAGTGCTTAAACTGGAAGTACAGGAATCAGGATGAATCTCACTTGGGAAGAGCATAGAGGGGGTTACATTTGTTTTTAGCTCTTTGCATTATATTAGTAGAGAGTGAAAGATGAAAAACACATCAAAATGAGCCCGTGCCTTAAATCTGCTACCAAACGTAATGGATGTCTGACTGAAAAAATTTCTGAACTGTTAAAATTGTCTGCTCTTGAGAACTCACACATCTAATTTTATTTTTATTTTTTTTTCAAGCTGGGAGCGACGAGTTGACAACATGGGGAGAATTTACTATGTTGACCACTTCACAAGAACAACAACGTGGCAGAGGCCAACGTTAGAGTCTGTCCGGAATTATGAGCAGTGGCAGCTTCAGCGCAGTCAGCTTCAAGGAGCTATGCAGCAGTTTAATCAGAGGTTTATATATGGGGTAAGAAATGCAATGCTGACTGTAAAAGCTAAGAGAAGCATCTTTTCCCAGTTCTGAAGCCATTATTCTCTCTTCTGCAGATTGAAACTAGGTTTATATAATTGTCTTGAGCCTGTTTATGGGTGACTTCTCCCAGCAACAGTTCCAGACTTCTTCATTACAGTTTATTATTTATGTGTATAGCATCTTTGAGTTTGTGGTATGGTATGAAGTATTAATTGGTAACATTGGTCCATGTCCTTGCAATGGCTGCAGACAGTGTGACGGTTTTTATTTGTCAGCTAAATATATATTATGTTCTTTGGTAACATTTATGTATAATGTTGATAAAATTAGTGCTGTTTTATTTATATTGTGTCTTGCAATGGCTTAGCCTAAGACTGGGAAGGAAGGCCGGCTCAGAAGCTATGTTTCTATACTGGGTAAAATGAAATGAATGTAATGAGGGCAGTGGAATTGAAGATAAACCTTCCAGAATTGTAGATGCATCGTTTGCCTCTGAATAGTAGAAATAATGCCTGTGCCTATAATATTAGATGCATTGCCTCTGAAGTACACGACAGATAACTGAAATGCTACTGGCTTGTCAAGAACAGAATGGGTTCTGAGGCAGTAGGGAAAAGAGTTCTGTATGCAGGAATGAAGCAGCTTGCTTTCTGCTTGTTTTGGGTACCACCATACTAATTTCCCTCTGTGTAGGCAGGGGCACTTCACAAAGGATAATTATTTTCTTGGCTCTGCAGTTCATTAAGCATGCCAAGGGCTGTAAAATTAGCTAACAGAGGAGCTTAGTACCAGGAAATAAGTGAGGCCAAAGAAAGGACCAATTTGTAATGAACCGTGTACTGTCTTTGTATGCAGTTTCTACATCTTTTTTTAGGGGAAAAAAATATGTTGGCATCTTTGGTTATATATAATTTCAACAAAAACACAGATATACTTCAATAATTTATGATGGCAGTGTTAGAACATCTGGAAAGCAAATGGATGGTAGCTGGCCATTATTAATGCACCATTTGTTTGTGTGACTTGCAGAACCAGGACTTTTCTTCCACTCAGAACAAAGAATTTGATCCGCTTGGCCCACTGCCACCTGGATGGGGTAAGACTGATTAGAAATAGTGTTTTGTAATGCAATGTAATTAGACATTAAAGCATTAAAGATTTCTGCCAAGTTATTTTATCAGCTCTTCTAGGCTACTTTTGTTTAACTGAAAATCTAGATTATTTTTTTTTTCAAAGATAAATCCAGCCAAGAATTCTGTTCAAATATCAAGTCCTGACAAGGATGTGCAGTTCTGAAGTACATTAGAAACTACAAAGTATTCTTTTTTTTCTCAGTAATTATCAGGTCATAATCGCTTCTCTCACACTGTCATCCTATTTTGCACCACACTCATTAGGCAAGGTTTACCCCCTCTCTCTCTTCCCTGGATGTTTATTGCTCTGAAAAGCTTTTGTAATGACAACTAATAATCATCTTGTCCATCTCCCTGGAATACATTTGTTTGGGTTTGTACTTCACAGGTTTAACAATTTACAATTAATGCAATTCTTTGTGCATGTGTGTACCAAAATGTAAAGCTGGATTCCTGCTGTGACTGTGAGGCAGATGTGAGAATTCAGGTGTCAGGATACACAGGCAGCGTTCTCAGGGTTGTAAAGCAGGTGACTGCCTCTCAGAGTTCGAGTTGGGTTTTTGTTTGTTTTTTTCAAACATAACTATTTAGATTTTTGTTCTCAGGTAGACACAACATCATGCCATAAACTTGTGCCCTCGCTTGTGTTTTCTTGCACTACATACACAATATGTAAAAGCATGTTTTTTAGGCTGATGTTGCTGGGGAAGCCGTGAAGCTGAATTTCCATGTTGAAATTAGTTCTGCTGCCAGTGTAGCTCCTATAGACAAGTGTTTGCTTCCAGGCTTCCCTTGTAAATTGGAGCTTATTACCTGCAATAGTCAAACTCTGGCCTTTTTATGTAATTTGTCTTCTGAGTTCTGCATGTCTTGTAACTCCCTAAATAAAAAATGGTGTAAAGAAATGCAGACTGGTCCAGAAGACCAAATCCTGGCATTTATCGTAAACGTTTTTCAGTCATGCAAATATATTTATCTGAGTGAAAATCTTGGAAACCACATCACTTTTATTTCCTGTCTATTTAGTACATGAGTATTTCATGTTGCTGTTGTTATGTTGCTGTTTGCACACCTTTGTACTTTCTTGATTCTTATATGTACCTCTGCAACCTCTTTTGTCTTTGTTTTCTACATGGTTTGTGCGGCATATAGCAAAAGTCAAAGCAGCTGGGATTTCCTGTGGAGAAAACAGCCCATGTTTTTACTTTCTTCCAGTTATTTTTTCCTATTGCTAAAAAAATAACATAGTAAGGGATCTTAACATGGAAAGTCATCTTATCTGTGTTTTAATCCTTCTACGTTTTTAGCTTGGAAAAATACCTGAAAAAGCTTCTTAAGAAGTGCAAGCAGTAGGCCAATGTATGCAATGCAGGTGAATCTCTTGTGATTAACTGTTTCCTTCCCACTAATGTTTGTATTGTTGCTATGATGTCCAGACTCTCACTGCTATAAGCTGCACAGTTGTAGACAGCTGATCTTTTCAGGGCAATAATTGAGATGCTAAGAAATTATGCATGAACACTTGAAGTGCAGCTTTTCCCTGAGGATGGGTGATGGTGCAGTTTCATATGATTATTAGCAGTTGCTATTATTTAGATAAACTCCTGGTTTTGAATAGACTAGGAAGGAGTAATGTCAATGAAAGTGAAAAGGTGTTGTGTTAAAGGAGCTACGGAGAAACCTGAACATAGGTGAGGCTGTGGCAGGCTCTGGTAGTTGGATTTATTTGTTGTATTTAATTATTTCAACAATATGGTAACCAAGGTATTGAAATTTGTTTTCTTTTTGTATATTTTAGAAAAGAGGACTGACAGCAATGGCAGAGTGTATTTTGTCAATCACAACACACGTATCACGCAGTGGGAAGATCCCAGGAGTCAGGGGTAAGAAATCAATTACAGCTTCTTGTAAATCCGAAATGAAAATGTAATAAAGAAGTGAGAATGAGGCATTGGCTGGATGATACTGCTTACAGCTCAAGCATAGGCTGTCACAGAATCATAGAATGGCCTGGGTTGAAAGGGATCTTAAAGATCATCTGGTTTCAACCCCCCTGCTGTGTGCAGGGTCACCAGCTACCAGACCAGGCTGCCCAGAGCCACATCCAGCCTGGCCTTGAATGCCTGCAGGGATGGGGCATCCACAGCCTCCTTGGGCAACCTGTTCCAGTGCATCACTACCATCTGAGTGAAAAACCTCCTCACAGTATCAAACCCAAATCTGCCCTGTCCCACTTCAAAACCATCAACCCATGTCCTATACACAGTTCTCAGGCAGTTAATATTAAAGGATACCACGGAAATTGAGATTGTAATATGGATAATATAATGTAATAGATAGTAATAATAGAGTTAGCAGGAAAATCTTGCTCAGCAGCAGTGAATTAATTCCCCAGAACAGTTCCTACCATTTTCATATACTGTATATGTATTTGTATTGCTGCAGGGGAGAGAGAAGGATTTCTTCTTGATGCAGAAGATTCTGAGTCAAAATTTGATTATTTACCAAACAGATGATAGCAAAGAGATAGAGATGGGAAACACAAACTCCAGGAACTGCAGCACTTCCACTTTATCATTTTTAAATAAAATTAAATCTAAAAAAAAAAAAGAAAAAAAAAAACTAGAGGCACTACCCCACAAGTAATGGATTCTTGTATTTCTCTTTAGTTTGGGGTCCAGTTACTTTGTCTCTCAGAGGTAGGAAGTGAAAAGTGAAGGATGTTTTCATCTCACTCAAAAAATCTCGGATAAAATTTCCACCAAATGAAACAGTTTGGCCTGTCCCTTACAGAGGAGGAAGAGAAGTGGAGGGGCTAAGAGCAGTAGCCAGAGATGACGACCTTTGCATGTCAGGCACATCTGCAGCAGCTGACTGAATGGAAAACACTGTTATTTCTAGTAACCACCCAAATTTATAGCTGGAAATGTGGCCCTACAGTGTCTTTCTGTAAACTCTGTAGAAGGACTCTGTAAACACTTTGGTGGAGTGCTACTACTCAAGTGTTCCACATATTTCAAGATACACTTACACTGATGTCAAAGTTGAGGTGGGAGTTGTCAAAAAAGGTCACTGTTTGTATTTTCTTTATGTTCTTTTATTTTTGTCATTCTGAAACACTTAGCTGCTGAAATTATATGTGAGGTAACTAAGGCTACTTACTAAGACAGTGTCAGTTTCAGAATAAAACTGTAATAAATGACAGATTCTATTTGCTGTTATATTTCTACACAACTGAAGGAGCTAAAAATTCATTTAAACAATCACTGTGGTCTGAGAGCTGACTTGAAAATTGGAGAGAAAAAGGCAGAATAAGTGCTGAATGGAAAGTTTCGCAGTCTGCACTTCTAGATCCACTTGAATTTTTACTGTCTCAAGTCATCGATCGGTTGCCTTGATTGTATTAAGTTGTATTAAGTTACCATGTATTTTCTTGTACTCACAGTCAATTAAATGAGAAACCCTTACCTGAGGGCTGGGAAATGCGATTTACTGTGGACGGCATTCCATATTTTGTGGATCACAATAGAAGAACCACTACATATATAGATCCCCGCACGGGCAAGTCTGCTCTGTAAGAGTTTTTTAACTACTGCCTTTTAAATGTGAAGTTCAACAGCCATCATTAAGTTTATTTTCTCTGTTTTGTGTGCAGGAAGTTTTACACGTAAACTTTTTGTTTTCTTAGTCCACTGATGACACTCCCTGAATATTGAACACTCCCTGTACTTTGAACACATCAGAATTCCCCTTGCTTACCAGTAGATTATGATATGAGCTTCATTAGTATTTCTAATGACCTGATCCTGTTCTTTCATTTACTAGTCTTTCTTTTTATAAGTACTCTTTCTTTGCATTTCAGGAGATTCAGTGGAATTAAAACCAGAACTTAAGAACAAACTTAAAAGTAACCGAATGATGGCTGACATCCCATTCTTACTATTATAATTTTCTAAATACAATTAATAGGTAGATACCATTGAAAAAATACTGCATATACACTTTACAGTGTACAAAGGAGAGTTTTTTTAGTTTAAAAGCAAACAAAAAGTTATCAAATGAAATATCCAGCCAGAAAGCCAACTGAACCACGTAGCCCCATAGACAATAAATGAGCAGACTTTTCCTTAAATTACAAAAACATTTTTAAAATTCTTTTTTCTCTCTTTGGTTCCAGAGACAATGGACCCCACATAGCTTATGTACGGGACTTCAAGGCAAAGGTCCATTATTTCCGGTTCTGGTGTCAGGTACAGATTTCTTTATTGGGAATATTTGGTTGCTGTTTTGTGCTCTGCTTACTTGCTGTAAATGAACCATTTATTCAGTGCTCTACAAATAAAATCAATCAAATGAAATTAATCAACCTACTTTAAATGAGTTTAAAAGGGGGAGAGTAAACACCAGGCCTGTATAAACTGATGCAACTGAGAGGGCAGCTTTAATACTGGGTAAAGAAAACCTACATTTATTTACAGTTTATTTTACGAGCTGCTCAATTTAAGAATGCAGTTTTCCTTATGCTGTTAATAAGTGAATGTGTGGAAGCATAGTATTCTAAAATGCAGTTAATGCACGATGTAGTTTCTGCACAAATGCTTCTGATAGAAAGTGCAAGACATTTGAGATAGGACGTGTCTGTCTTGTTACAGATTGGCACGACCTTACATAGTAGCAAATTATAATGTTAGTCTTGGTCCTTTAAATTCTGCAAATACCAAAGGATTTTGTAACTTGGTACCTTGGAAAAAGTCATAAAGTGTTCCCATTTGCAAAAGTCAGTGAATTATAGTTTGAAAAAGCAGAATGGAGCCTAATTTTTCACTTTGCACAGAATAACCATAAAATAGTTTTTGTATTAAATGTTGTGCTGGAAGACCTTGCTGATTTACACTGTGCGTTTGATCTGAATGTTTTCCTATGTTCTAGAAGAGTATGCTTTGAAGCTGTTCAAAGCAGGATCAGAAGGCCTGTGTACCTTACTGTAGATCTCAGTTGTGGAAGCAATTGTTCTTGGTGTAAATTAAAATGGAAGTGTCTTGATTGCTGACTGCTTTATATGGATTATTGAAATCTGCCTCTACCTCATAGAACAGTGTATATAGTAAACTACAGTGTTACAGTGTTAGAAACATGAAGTGATTGTGTATCTCACCTCTGAAAAATGTCATTTCAGCAACTGGCAATGCCACAACACATAAAGATCACAGTGAGCAGAAAAACATTGTTTGAAGACTCATTTCAACAGGTATTGGACTAAAACATATTAGCAGTGGGCGTGGGAAGTTGAATTGAAGCAATCTGTTATCTGTGTGCCATTCTTAATGCCCTGACACCTTAATAGTGTTATTTTAATAGATACTAACAAAAACTAGCAGTTAGGATACAGCCATGCTTATTATATCTAAAGATCATGCAAAATGTGAAATACTGTCTCCAAGTGATTCATGTGACTGTTTCATGGACACAGTGATTTTATAAATATATCTTCATTTATTTATTTTTTTTTATTATTATTATTATTTTCCACCAAGTTCTTTAAAATCTGTTGAGTCAGCATGCTCTGCTGTGTTGGCACACTAATCCTGTGTTACATAAGCCCAGTTTTGTACCAAAATACGTTAAGCTGAACTGTGTCTTGGTGTTACAGATCTTCAAACAAATAATGAAATGGTTGAAAGAAAACAAAACTGATTAATTGTATTTAAATAGTAGCAAAATTTAACTATGCTTAGAGACCAAAACCATGTTGAAGATTTGTTTCTGTACAGTATTTGTAATGCTTTGCAATTCTCCTTTGACTTTTTTAATGTTAATTGTGGCAATAAAATCGCTTCCATTGCTTGTTAAATAGAAGCTGAGAGCAGCTGTTTTTCAGTCTGATAGGGAGAAATGAATTTGAACGTGTAGAAAGAATGTGAGATTCCACTTGGTCAAGTAATATAAAGGGAGCCAACAGCAGACAAAACAAGTCCTGGGAGTGAAAACTGATTCCAAACTAGTTTCTAGAGTTGCACTTTGTCATTTTATAGTAATTGCAGAGGTAATAAAATTATCACGAGAGAGCTCATATAACCATGTATCAAGGGAGAGTTCATATAACCATGTAAGTGTCAACCAACCTTGGCTGATAACTACAGGCTAGTACAGACTTAACATAATTTTTATCCAATTTCTATGCCTTTCTTTGCAAACAATTTTGATTCTTTTTTGTTTTGTGAGACCCTAATTCCATCTCTTCATTGCTTGTAGCTCAGGTACCACTCAAGTACCATTCAGGGTCATATTTTAAAGATCCTGAATTTATGTGCTTTGGCCCCCTGTTATTTTTTGGCTGGTTTTTCTTTTTTCCTTTTTGTCAAGTATTTCTGTACTGTTGGCCTAAGCATGAGAATTTAATTTGCAAATTGTTATTTTTCTTTTTTTTTACTTGTTAATCTGTGGAAGTACGGTTGCTACTAACCTAACCCCTCAAATGTGGTGAATATTCCATAAGCAAGTACTGTTTCGTGTATTCATTATTCCTTCAGTGCTGCTTGACACAGCAAATAAGATGTAATAGTAATATGCCCAGCCAATGCTTATAGCTGTTTTCTTCACACAAATTGATTGTTTTTCTTTTACTAAGATAATGAGCTTCAGCCCTCAGGATCTGCGGAGACGTTTGTGGGTTATTTTCCCTGGTGAAGAAGGATTAGACTACGGAGGTGTTGCAAGGTAAACAGAACTAAAATGGCAAACAGTGCTTTTTCCCACATGTTTTTGTGAAGACTTCTCTGCAGCACTTTCAGAATATTAGTGAAGCTTATTCCTAGTCTTTCCTTAGAATACCACTGTGTGTCTTTAAAATTGTTTGAAACTATTTTCAGTTCACTTTAGGAATTGCTTTAATCTGTCTCAACAGATGCAGTTTATTGACTTAGTCATGATTGTTGATAACCACAGTAGAGGTTTACAGAAAATGGGTGGAAATCTAGTTTCAAGTCAAACTTCTTACGTGAATGTACTGAGAAGAGCATAAATTAATTAGCACTGCCTAAAAATTTACAGTTTAAATCCATGATAGCATTATTAATTGCCTCTTTAAAATGAGGGGTCATTTTCCAAACTACTGACTGTTGGATAACTTTGTAACTGCTTACTAAATTGTCATTTATCTTAGTCTCAGCTCAGTTTAGCCATACTTTCTGGAAAAGAAAAAAAAGCCAGTTTCTAGGTCAGCTTTCAGCTTATCAGTTAGCTAAGCCCATTTTTAATCTTTTGAAATGTACTTTTTGTTGTTTGCAATTTCAGGGAATGGTTCTTTCTACTGTCACATGAAGTTTTGAACCCAATGTATTGCCTGTTTGAATATGCTGGAAAGGATAACTACTGCTTACAGATAAACCCAGCCTCCTACATTAATCCAGACCATCTGAAATACTTCCGTTTTATTGGAAGATTCATTGCCATGGTACATTCAAAAACATTAAAGTTGTCTCCTGGAATTTTTCCTTTAAATATTTTGCCATCAAATGCATAATTTAAAAATGCATATTTGAACTAAAATTTTATGAGATGTTTGTATATAGCTATTATGAGTATAAATGAATTAAGTATATTAGCAGCTATAATATTCCTGGTTGCTGTAATATTTAGCTGTCAGATTTCATCGGTGCACAGTACAGAATGTTGTCATATTGAGTATTCAGTCATCCTATGCATTATTTTGTCTGTTTTCATGTTCTTCAGGCTTTGTTCCATGGAAAATTCATTGACACTGGTTTCTCTCTGCCGTTCTATAAACGTATCTTAAACAAGCCAGTAGGACTCAAGGATTTAGAATCTGTTGACCCAGAGTTTTACAACTCTCTCATCTGGGTAAAGTGAGTTTGACTTGATTTTGTTCTTGAAATGGCAATAAAATGTTTATTTTTCACTTATGCCAGAAAGGAAATGTAAATTTAATACTAAAAAAAAAAAACAACCTACCAGTGAGCAGTAGGGTACATCAATTACACAACAGTAATGGAACTTTAGCACTCATTTAAGATGTACAGATAGATACGCAAGATTTCGTTGCATTTTTAGTTCACTGGATATTCTGCACAGCATCTTGCGTTCCACTCTTACTGTTTTTTAATAAATTGAGCTAGACAGAAGTGGTAGCCCTGCATGCTGTTACTGGTAACATGAGTCAATTCCACTGACACTGGAAGTCAGCAACAGAAATCAGCACAAATGCTTTCAGTAATGCTTTAAAATAGCTGGTTTAGTTATAGAGCGATTTGGTACTTACAGTCACAGTTAGCAAGTGCAGCTTATTGTTTACTGTCACGTAATTCTTATGTCAGCCATACCTGCATTTTTTACTAAAAGGTTAATATCAAGGATTTAAAGTTAATTCTCGTATATTTTCTAGCTGTTGTTGCTTTTTTGCTCCAAGGTGAATGATTTAAGACCATTTCTACATCTAGCCTTCCATGCGTGTGTTGTCAGTCATTTGTATGCTCTACATTCATGTTGTTTCTAAGTCCTCCTTCACTCCTTTGCAGATTTCCTCTCAAGAGAGCAGTAAGTAGAAAAGATCTGGAGTTTATAGACCAGAACCATTTTGGAAATGTCATAAAGATACTACGTAGAAAAAATTTTAAGCCCCGTTTAGCTTTAACACATTGTAATTTGGGACTAATTATATAATAGCATGATTCCAGGGTCATTATACACCATTTGTTCTAATAACGGTGGTGATTTTCTTTTCCTGGCAGTTAAAAGCAGGAATTGGGGTTGAGGAGTAGAAGGGATAAACAGGCAGTTAAAACTTCTTCAGCTATAATAATAAATAAGAATTCTTTTAAAATCTGCAACATTAGGCTGGTTTCTGTGTCTAAAAAGGTAAAACAGGTTTCACTCAAGAATGATAAAACATTTTTTAGAAAGCTTTGAGGACTTTGCAGAAGATGGAGATGGATGCATTTTTAAAAAGCAGAAATAGAAAAGATGAAAAGTAGCGCATCTCTGGTGATGAATCTTGGGGTGGTTGTTGTAAGCAAGGAAGAAAGGGTGAAAGAGCTTTTGAGGTATTTGCAAGATGAAATAGGAGTTCTGGATTACTTTTGAAGAAGTAGCCTGTTCTGTGCTGAGCAACGTGCTGCTGAAAGCAGTGAGTGAACATTTCATTAGGAAACTTCAGTAGTTAGTGTTCATGGAATTGAGACCTGAATGGGGAAAAAAAGATCTAAGGCTTGATTCTTGTAATTAAAGAATCTCAAGTTGGTGTGTATTCTTTTCTTTGTAAGAAGAGTGCATTATTTGTTATCCTGTGACTTACTGAGTTTGAGAAACCAACAGTGAGAGAAAGTCAAGCTACAGGGAAGAAATCTACATTGATTGGTCTTTAATCAAGGGGCAAGGATCTTGTGAATAAATTCTAGTAAGTTACATGTGTAACAGAATTTACCTTAAGAACAGCCTCAGTCCATTAATGTTCTGTGGAGAGTCTATAAGTGAAGGAGCAGTATTCACCTCTTGTAAAAATAGTCACCACTTTGCCTCTGTACAGATGAGCTGGGCACTTGTTCAGCACTATCATTTGCACATTTCAAAGCAGTGTTTTGGCTTTTTTTAATAACATCTGATAACTTGAAGTGTCTTTTGGTGCAGAAGTGTGTTATATTTGTTCTTTGTATAGTCCTTTTGGTGCATGAGTTACTGTAATGGGTCAAAAGGCAGAACAGAGCCTTCTGAATATCAGTACTAGGCTGCTTGTCAATGGCAGTGAAGAGGACTTGTAGACATTACAGATTATTTCCTCCCCCTCCTCACCTTTACTTCAAAGTGTGCAGCATTGCCAGACAGCATTCAGGTGATAGTTTGAGCTTTCCAATTACAGAAAGTTTGAGTAAGTTTCCAAGTAGGACCAGCAGTCCCTGGTGGCAAAGATAGGAGAAGCTTACATAGGAAGGAGGGAACTGGGAACTTGACAGAAGCAAGTTTTAGATCTCACTTTGTAAGTGTTAAATTCCTCCACTATGCTGGCTACATATGCTTGTATTAGTTTACACTTAATGTTCTAAAGGGGTTTCTTATTTAATAGTTTGGCTGTTTGAGTTTTTTTTTGTTTTGTTTTGTTTTTTAACTTGTAGTTTATTGCCCTGGATAAAAAAGCAACGAGGAGACTTAGGGCAGTAGCAAGAACTGTTCTGAAAGGTACCTCTAGAGAAAATACAAACTGCTTATCAGTTACCATATCTGTAGTGATACAGAAGTCTTCTAATCTGTAGTCCATTAAAGGCTTTACCCCTTTTGAGTAAACACGGAAGTATGTGAGTATTTTGGAGTAGAACCTTCATATCTCATGCAGAGGTCAGTAGTTGAACCTGCTTACCAGCACTGCTGAAGGAAATGACTGTAAATGTGCAGTAAGAAAAATCACATGTGGCAGGGAGGATATCACTTTATTAATCACCAAAAAAGCAAATGGTGCGAGTTCCCAGGAAGCTTTGCAGTAATGTTTAATCGCTTTCTGTTCTGCCTATTAGGAGTTCATTTTTCTCATTCCCACTGTTTCAGAAAATCCATAGAATTACTTTGTTTGGAGAGACCTTGAGAGTTCTTCTGGTAAGGCCCCTCTGCTCAGGCCGGGTCAGTTAAAGCAGGTATCTTTCATTTAAAGGAAGAAGTAATTTTATTCTGCCATCCATCAGCTCTCCTGAGGTTTTGTGCAGCAGTGTGTATTTTGGAAAGATCAAATTCAGAAGCGCCATTGCACCACAGCACTAAATACATCATGGTGATGTTTTCAGTATTGATGTTTCTGTGTTCATGATTCGGGACAAGTGTCTTAGTTTTGCGTTTTATGTTGAGGAAATGTTCATCATGTGGTTTCATGCCAGTTGTCCACAGAACACAACCACACTGTGCTGTCACTCCCCCTCCTCAAAGGAAGAGGGGGGAAAGAAAATGTGGTTGGAAGATAAATGAAAGAAATGCTCATAGGCTGAGATAAGAACGTTCTAAAGGAAAAGGAAGAAAAAGAGAAACGTCAAGTAAAGGCCATACGAGTAGAGAAAACAATTGTCCTCTGCTTATCATAGAATGGCCTGGGTTGGAAGGGACCTCAAAGTCCATTGGTTCCAGCTCCACTGTTGCTGGCAGGGGTGCCAGCCACTAGGTAGGACACCATCACATTAGCAGTGTTTGGCCACACCTTGGAAAGCAGGGCCTCGGTACATGTTGTGGCTATTCCCCTTTCCCAGCTCCTATTGCTGTGCGTGGCATCATATGATATGCAATATCTCTTCAGTCAGTTTAGATCAGTGCCCTGGTGCCCTTCCCCCTCTTCCCCACACCCAGCCTGCTGGCTCAGGGGCTGCAGGGTTGATGCTGTGTCAGCACTGCTTGGCAGGAGCTAAAACATGAGTGCAAAACCAGTGCTGCTCTAGCAGCAAGTGCAGAGCACAGCACCGTGTGGCTGCCATGGGGACAGCAACCTTGTCCTTGCCTGCCCCAGTGCAGCACGTCTGTGTATGTGCATCACTGCTTTAGAGAAGCACACAGCAACATAAGAATTGCAGTGTTGCACCTGTTCTGGCTATTAAACCATATAAAGAGGATAGAGATTTGAGCAATTTTTGTTGGGTGAAGGTGGTTCTTATTTGGTAGTTTCAAATGAGAAGATTCCTCTTTATCAGGAATGTTTTATTTTGTTAATTTAGGAGCTTGGGATATTTTGATATATGTTTTCAAGATAGTCCCATAAATATACTGGAGTTGAAGATAATTCATGAAGCGTTCTGAGTCTTTTTCTTATCTGTTACTTGATAAGGCAGCAGGTAATGAAACACACAACAGTGTCATTACTTGAAAGGCTTTTGTACTCCATAAACATTCCACTTAGAGTCAGTGGGTAACTTGTCAGCCCAGTGTCGGATGAATCTAAGGATACTGCTGTACCTCTCTCACAGTTAACTTATGCACATTGGTGGGGTGAAGTCTGTAGATCTTGCTGCAGAACCACAGTTATTGTATAACATTTCTGTAACTTAATTCTTGAGCTCTAAACAGTTAAGAAAAAAAGTCCTTAAGATTCTTCATACCTGTATCTTTTACTACATACACAGTCTGGACCTGGTTATTTATGATTACATTTTCTTCCTTGCAGAGAGAATGATATTGAAGAGTGTGGCTTGGAAATGTTTTTCTCAGTTGATAAAGAAATTCTAGGTGAAATCAAAAGCCACGATTTGAAGCCAAATGGCAGCAACATTCTAGTGACAGAAGAAAACAAAGAAGAATATATTAGGTAAGATTAAAGGAAGATTTTCAAATGCTCTTCTCCCATTTCTTTTAGCTCAATCAAGACAATGCTGTCAAACCATGTAATATGAGGCATGATTGAAATTATGGCTATGGATAATTGCTGATGTTGGTAAAATGTGGCAATTGTTCAGATTCCGTATTTGAAAGAAAAATATTGATGGCAATATTTTAACAATATTACTTTTTCCAAGAGATTCAGTTCAGTAGAAGTTCTATCTGTTTCTTTTTCCAGAGATAATTAATTTTAGCAGAACGTCGTGACAACAACTGTGAACATCAGGTGCTTTGCCGTACCATTGCATACATTTATTATTCACATTTTGGCTTCATAGACTTCTGATATTCCTCTCAGCTTTCTGTGCTGTTGCTTCCTTTTAACCAAAGGATGTTTTTGGATGCTTTTGTGGTAAACTGGATTTTCTAAAAATGCTTGTTTTGTTACCAGTTTCCATGTGAACTGCCCTTATGGTGCTGTTATGTCTTGGTGTTTGTAACAAGTGAACAGTGCAATGTGTTGTACTGTTGAAAATAGAGAATTGTGATATAGCAGCACCAGAATGTTTTAAAGCAAGGAAAGGAGCCCTGTTGCAGAACGGCGGGAGAAAAGCAAACGACCACAGCTGTCATTGACATATGATCAGCCAATCTCATTTATTGCTTGGCTGCGTGTACATTTATAATACGGATAATTAGCTCATACATAGTGCAAAAGCAGAGCTCATCATTGGTTCCCAATTACATACCATCCCCAAGTATCTTTGCAACATGTAGTTATCATCCTGATAGTTACTCCCTTGCTGAGTTCACAAAACCATGGCTAGTTTCTCACCATCACAGGGCATCCTGTTGTTCTTGCTGTCCTTGCAGGTGGTACGGCTGCTTGTTTAGATGCACTGTGTTTAAAACCCTTCTCAGCTAACCAGCTGTAAATAACACTCTCTACAGAGCCCGAAAGTGATTAAAGAAAAATGTGAGCTATGAGGTGCCTTGCCTCAAAATATCCCCTTTTTGTCTTGAAATGTCCTCAGTGAGCAGCAGTGTACAAGCTCTGTTTTAATGTGTAAACATCAGCATTATCTTGCACAGAGAATTTGCTCTGAACAAAGAAAAAGAAACAAACAAGAAAGCACTGTGCATGTGGCAGGCAATAAATGAATCAGTAGAATTTCCCTCTTCCTTACAATCTGAACTGCAAAGGCTTTTTTGTGGGCAGGTTTTGAGGAATGAGGGAGTAGAAATTGTTTTCGTCTCAAGTCATTTGGAAAGGTTTCACAGAAACGGTGACATTTGCAGAAGGAACGTATTGGCATTGGCAGTTGTGCCAAATACTCATTGGGATAGAGAGGAGGGAGTACCTGCAGAAGACCGTTCTCTTCTGGTTTTGAGGAACCCAGGGAGAGCTCAGATTGCAGCTTAAGCAATGTTCTTTTGTCGCACTCTGGGACCTGTGTTATCAGAGTTTCATCTCTCCTTTCAATTCCAGTTCTCCTGACAGGTTAGGCTTGAATTCAGCATAATATCTGCTTCTCCCTGGGTTCAGGTTCCTCAGGTCTCCTGCCTGCTTTTCACCCTTTTCTTAATGGAGAGTGGAGTTTCTACCACAGAGCACAGTTTCATGATTAACAGAAACAAATATGGAACTTTCCAAATGGACATAGTCATTTCTTGGTAAGCTAGCAGTCCTACTTATCTTCACCAATACAATTGACCTCAATTTTACTTTGTCATGGATAATGACTGAGATTTCTGGGGAGGATATTAGATGAACACAGCTCTGCATTTTTTTCTTCCTCCGAACAGCAAGGGACTCCTGTGCTCTCATTAATATCATCAGTGAGTAGATGCTGCCTTCTGCTGGAGCCTAAAATGCTTTCTGCAGTTGAGTGGTTGGAAACATAGGGTTTTAACTTAAAATTGTTTGCACAGAGTGAAAGTTGCGAATACAATTAGAATACAGTTACACAGTGCTCTATCCCCAGCACTTTCCATCATTTTTCTTAACACAGCTTACGGTTCATTTCAAAACAAACTAACAAAGATGAAGTTGGGTTAGTATAGCCCATTTTAAATGATCCTTCTGTGTCTTTTCCAGGCTGGTAGCAGAATGGAGACTTTCACGAGGTGTTGAGGAACAGACACAAGCTTTTTTTGAAGGCTTCAATGAAATTCTGCCACAGCAGTATCTGCAGTATTTTGATGCTAAGGAGCTGGAGGTAAAGGATTCTTTGACTAATGCCAGATCCATACTTAAATTTCTGTCAGTGTCTGAAGAGCAGAGTTCATTAAGGCTGGCAGTTCTGTTTTCAGGATGTGTGAGAGAAGCCTTATGTATCAGTTAGTATTTGGTTACTGTGTTGGTCTTCACTTTCTTCTTTGCAACCAACTTACAAGTTTCTAACATTTTTCTCCCCTAAAGGTGCTCCTCTGTGGAATGCAAGAAATTGATCTGAATGACTGGCAGAGGCATACCATCTACCGGCATTATACCAGAACCAGCAGACAGATACTGTGGTTCTGGCAGGTTTGTAGACTTTTTTCCTCTAAGAACACAGCAACATCTTACTGAGCAACAGTCAGAATTACTCAACAGATACGTAGCGTGTAAATAGAAATGATAACTGCTAATCCAGATGTCCTAGGGGTGATGGGGAAGTGAATGTATCAATATTAAACGTTACATCAGTGTTAATTGTTATTTTTCAGTTTGTGAAAGAAATAGATAATGAGAAGAGAATGAGACTTCTACAGTTCGTTACTGGAACGTGCAGATTACCAGTGGGAGGATTTGCTGACCTCATGGGTAACAAGCCCTCTTTAATGCATTTTATGCTCATGTTTATTCCTTTTTTTAATTATTAAGGAACAAGCTGTGTGTTTAAGGATATTTTTTAATGAATTTACAGGGAATCTTTTTTCTGAGTCTTGCATATTGGTAGAGCTGTGACAGAAAAAGGGATGGAGGGAATGTGAACACACCTTGCATCAGTGACTTGATAGATGGTTTGGACATGGTCCTGGCAGGGCAGCCTGCTCTGGGTATCTCTGCTTGATCAGAGTGGAAGGTCTAGGAAACTCCAGAGATTCCTTCCAGTACCAATCCAATGATGTGATTCAGTGGTTGAGTTTCTTTGAAAACCGCTTCATATTTATGCATTTCAGTACATGGAATTCTTCAGAGGGATGTAGTGAGAGACAGATGTCTTTGTGCTCTGCAAGTAGTTATAATCTTGTTTTCTCTTCAAGCCTTTCACGCTTTGTTGTTACGTATTACCTACTGGTATACACGGGCAGTTAGACCTAAGAATTGTTTGTTTGGTTTTTGTACAGGGAGCAATGGACCCCAAAAATTTTGCATTGAGAAAGTTGGGAAGGAAAACTGGTTACCTAGAAGTCACACCTGGTAAGTACGAAGGATCAAACTCTGCTATGGTTCTGTTATTACGGATAGCAATGTACTTTGAGATTTTAGTAAGATGGTGTTATATGGAAGTGACTGAGATTGTATGAAAGCAAAACACTGGGTTATGGCAGTAAGCTCTGCTGAGTAAGAGTTAACTTCTGAAAAGCAGTTTTGTTGTGGAGCTGATTCCATTGTAAATGCCATGGATTTGCACACCACTAAAAACATAAAGTAATAAACAGTACTTTTTTCTAAAGAGTTTGGGATTGACCTTTCATTATCACCACACCCGATCTTGGCAATGAAAATAAGTAGCCACACTCATGCTCCCTCTTTGCTGGAGAAAATGTCGCTTCTGCTCAGTTTCTCAGTTATGCTGGTGCTTTGTGAAGATGTTCAGATTTTAACTTTCAGATACAGAAGAGAGATAAAGTGAGACTTGTTACTAAATACGTTGCCAGTTCTGGAAAGTTATTGTTGCTCAGGTACTTGTTGTGCTTTAAGTCTCACTTTCATAGATAAATGCACGTAAAGATACAACTGTTTTAGAGGGTACAAATCCAGTTATCCCTCTGAACAGGACAGTTTATATGCCTGTATTCTTAATGGATTTTTTGGTGGTTTAAACTGCTGTTCAGTACTTAAGGTTTCTCTTTGTTTTCAGTTTCAATCGCTTGGACCTTCCACCCTATAAGAATTATGAGCAGTTGAAGGAAAAGCTGTTATTTGCAATTGAAGAAACAGAAGGTTTTGGGCAGGAATAGCTGCGATTTGCACCTTGAAGAATGTGAACTCAACGTGATGTTCTTCTTCACTTCTTCTGCTTGTTGCACACTTCCTTGTAAAGTAGACTTGACTTGGATTATTTAACAGTAGTAGCGTGTAAGTAAATGGATGTTATCCTGAGGTTTTATCCACGTAAACTCTGGATTTCTACCGAGCACTTTCAGAAATCAAAAGAGCAATCAGATATGGTGACAAAGGAATTCTGACCCAAGTAGAGATTTAATACAGCTTTGGGCTCTGCTTTGTTTTACCTTTCATTACTTAGAATGTGTCCTTAACAACTGACAGATTTTTTACAATAGTTTTGTCTTTCCTTTTTAGTAGCATATTTTGCTACTGATGTACTGGGAAGTTCATTAGTAGCTGCAATGCTGCAGCAACGTCATAACCTCTTGACAGCAGTGTTATTAGAGCCAACTTGTAACCGTCCTCTGCCTACTGTGAGCAAATTCATCGCTTAAGCTATTCTTCTGACTCAAGTGTGGCTGGACTGTTTTTCCTTGCCTGGAGTCTGCTCACATGCTAGTGGGACTCAGACTGCTGTTAAGGGGATGTCAAACTGTGGCACAAATCCAGGGCGTAGCTTTGCTTTGTTTTCCTCACAGTCTTGCTAATTTCAGCAAAATAACCGTCTGCCCAAAGTTGCTGGAGATTTGCTTGTGCCCTCTGAGGAGTTCTGATCTTTTTCTGTGTAACACATCTAGCTTTTCAAACTATGATAACACTGTGGTTCTTCACTTGTTTTGCAAAAGACAAGACCACATTGCACTGATTCAATTGAGATTCCTGTTTGCAGACTGATGTTTCCTGTCGGAAGTGTTAATGGACGTTATACTCAGTGTTATTCTTCCACGTTGCAGTCAGTTTTCTCTGAAGACTTCTTTGGTTTCTCAGGAAGAGGTACAAAATAACTGGATTTTGAAAATGATGATACTTATCATTTTTGGTGATGAACTGATAATGCAATATTAGCTAAGACTCGGAGGACTTGAAAGTTTTTACACGGATTCCAGACTTTCGACATTTGAGAGCATCAGAAAATAATTCTATAAAGATTAGAACAGGATTTGGGGAAGGTTTCTATGTGAGGTCAGCCTAAGCTGCTTCCATAGCTAGTAACTTTTGTACTAAGTTCTTACTGGATGGATAACATCTTTTGCTTTCTTTTAGAATCTAATATTCAGTTCTCTTCTGGTTTACAGTGAGGTTTTATTGCTCCTTTAGACTGAATGCACTTTTCAGGTATGGTCAGCTCTTTCCTTCTCTGCAGGTAAGAAAGTCAACTTCTGTGAGTCGAGCTGTTAGCCATAGTCAGAAATGTGACACTTGAAGTAGCACGTAGCACAAGTTAAAGCATAACCGTAGCTCAGAGCCCTGGGACGGCAGCTGTTTGGAAGAGGCTTCTGTATGCTGGAGCTGAAACAGGGCAACGGGAAACTAAAACCGAACCTCCAGTCTTGAGAATTTCCTTCCTTCCATCTAAACTACAAGAGGGAGAGTCTGATTCCGGCCTATTAAGAACCAAGACGTTACACTTTTAACCGACTTTAAGAGTTTATCAAGTCAAAGTGATGCACGCTCATTGGAAGGAAGAATGAGAAGGCCTTGGAGTAAATGCCTCTTTTTGTCACGTGTATCCTATGGAGAGCAGTGGGACAGAGTTTCCCATGAACAGGGATTATCCTTTTACCTTCTCACTGGCGGTGAAAGCTATCCTTGCTTCAAAGATTTACTAGGAGGAAGACCTGCCAATTTCATAACATCGGATGGGTATTTTACTGTCTACAGCTCACAAGGAGAAGAAAAAAGCCTTATGAATATTCTGTTTATGTTAATTCTGACAGTAAAATCTAGTTATCTAACATATTTACAGGAGAGATTAAATTAAACAGGATAATGCAAGATTAAGCTAAGAAAACTAGTTTGTGTTCTGCATAATGATTTATGATTCACGTAGGGAACCTAGACACGTCGTGGATGTATAAATATCACCCAAAAGGCTTTCAGCCCTATATTTTTAAAACACAAAGCAGTTCTAATTGAAATAGCCTTAGCCCTAGTTCTATAGGGTACGGCTGTTGAATATTTTTATGGTTGAAATGTTTAGTTCAGGAAAAAGGTAAATGCTTGTATATATTTTTGCAGTCTCGGATTCCACTTACTCCATGTTTTCTTTCTTTAATTTAAGTGGCATGTTTGTGTCTTTCCTGCTGTATTAGGATGGGGAGAGGGGGCTGGATATCCCAAGCACCAGAACTTACTTTAATGTACCGCAAACAAAGAATCAGCTGGGAAAAGCAGTCTGTGAAATGCTGCATTTGGCCAAACAGGAAAGTAAACCTGCCAGTGTGTTCAGTTGGCGACGTTCTTGAAGTCTGAAGTGAGGTTTACTTAAACGTTTTGCTTCGTAAGCCAACAAGTGTGTTGGTTTTTCTATAGCATGTTCTGTAGAAATAAAACGTTGTTCTTATGAACCATTGGTGCACTTTGCTGTTCTTTATGGGGATGTGGTGGAAACATCCTGTGGATGCTGTGGATAACCACACAGCATCTGCTACCCCAGGTAATACTGGACTTCCAGCTGAGATGAATGACTTTACTGCTCCCAGCACTGCTTGAGCAACCTGGTCTGTGTGAATTCATACTGCATAACAAATGCATACTCGTATGTAGCTGCCAATTAATCCAAATTCTCAAGCATTAAAATAACTTCTGTTTTGATTTTTGCCTTATGAAAATGACATGAAAAACTGAATGAGATGCTGAGCTACTGATGAACGAATTAACAAAGCCTTATTGCTCCAGGTAGCTCAGGTGTTCCTATATGAAGCTGCACAGTAAATGCGCCATGTCTTCATCTGATCAAGCATCAGAAGCTGATATTTTAATGCATTTCTGTTCCAGAAAAAGAAAAAAAAAAAAAACACTGAAAACGCAAAGCCTGTTAAAATTGTCTTGTTTGCATCATTCTGACATGCTGCACTCAGTCTGTGAATTCAGCTCTCGGTTCTGTTGGTATCTCCAGCCCCTGATTCTTGTGGTGTCTTCTTCATTTTCTTCCAGCATCGCTGTTTGTGTATATATGCTCTATTGAACAAGGACATGAACTGGGATCAGCAGCACTGGATGGTAAAATACTGTACTGAAATTCATTGTCGAAATTTCCTTGTATTGTAATTTCCAATACTCAGGTAACTGTAACAATATCTCCGTAAGTCGAATACTTTTATAAAATGACTTAAAGAGATGCTCGTCCTGTTGTTATTGGCTTGGTGTTACGAAGCACGAGTGTAGAAATGAAGGATTGAACTGCTGCTGGGGGTTGCAGGTAGGCTGGGATTCTGTCGTGTGCTATTTCTGCCTGCTGGGGATGTGAGCGGGCGTTGGGCCCGAGCCCTGCTCGTGTTGGTCACAGCACAGGGGCTGCGGGAAACACTGGGAGAGCAGAGCGGGGAGAGCCAGGCTGTGTGCAGGCCGGGGCATGACATGGAACCTCGGCAGCTGCGCAGCTGCTGAGCTTTTCCCCCAAGTCTGCAGACTCTCGGGTGATAAGGCTGTGCAGCAAAGCCAGCTGGGCACTGCTGATATATCACCGCGGGGTTAGGAAAGGGCAAAACAGAGCAGAGTCTTTCAAGAACACAAAGCGGTGAAACACAGCTGTTTATTGCCTGGGTAAGTGATCTTCTGTGGGCATCTTTGAATTATTCAAGAGACTCGTAGGGGGAGTCCCCTGGCATTCAGTCTTAGCGAGTAAAGGGGTCCAAGAGAGCTGATTGCTCTTCAGGAATGAAGTCTTAAGGGCACAGGAGCAGGCAGTCCCCCTGAGCTGCAAAATGACCTGTCAGGGAAGAAGACCAGCATGGATGAATAGGGAGCTATTCTTGAGGCTCAGGGAAAAAAAGAGAATCTACCACCTGTGGAAGGAGGGATGGGCAACTGAGAATGAATACAAGGAAGTCGTTAGGATGTGGAGAGGTGAAATCAGAAAGGCAAAAGCCCAGCTTGAATTTAACCTGGCCGCTGGGGTGAAAAGGAATAAGAAACTCTTATAAATACATTAATAGTAAGAGGAGGACAAAGGAGAATATCCACTCTTTGCTGGATGAGGCTGGGAATGTGACCACTGAGGATAAGGAAAAGGCAGAGGTTCTGAATGCCTTCTTTACATCTGTCTATAAAGGTCAGACAAGTTATCCTCAGGGTACTCCTCTCTCTGACCTGGTAGTCTCAGCTGGGGAGCGCGTTAACCTCCCTGTGATTCTGGAAGAAACAGTCAGAGACCTACTGCTCCAACTGGACTGCCACAAGTCCACGGGGCCGGATGAGATCCACCTGAGGGTGCTGAAGGAACTGGCGGAGGTGACAGCCAAGCCGCTTTCCATCATCTATCAGCACTCCTTGTTGACTGTTGAGGTCCCAGAAGACTGGAGGCTTTCCAACGTGACTCCCATTACAAGAAAGGTTGTAAGGAGGATCCAGGGAACTACAGGCCTGTTAGCCTGACCTCGGTGCCAGGGAAGGGAATGGAGCACATTGTCTTGAGGGAGATCATGCGGCATGTGCAGAATGGCCGGGGGATCAGGCCTAGCCAACACGGGTTCATGAAGGGCAGGTCCTGTTTGACCAACCTGATTTCCTTCTATGATCTAGTGACCCGTCTGCTGGATGAGGGAAAGGCTGTTGATGTGGTCTACTTAGACTTCAGCAAAGCCTTTGACACTGTCTCCCACAGTATTGTCATGCAGTAGCTGGCAGCCCGTGGTTTGGACGTGTGCACTCTTGGCTGGGTAAGGAGCTGGCTGGAGAGCCGGGCCCAGAGAGTGGTGGTAAATGGAGTTAAATCCAGTTGGAGACCAGTCATGAGTGGTGTTCCCCAGGGGTCGGTGCTTAGGCCTGTCCTCTTCAACATCTTTATTGATGACTTGGATGAGGGCATTGAGTGCACCCTCAGCAAGTTCTCAGATGACACCAAATTGGCAGGGAGTGTGGATCTGCCTGAGGGTAGAGAGACCCTGCAGAGGGATCTGGACAGGCTGGAGAGCTGGGCTGAAGCCAACGGGATGAGGTTCAACAAGACCAAATGCCAGGACCTGCACTTTGGCCACAACAACCCCAGGCGGTGCTATAGACTTGGGGCGGAGTGGGAGGAGGATTGTGTGGAGGAAAAGGACCTGGGGGTACTGATTGATGCTCGGCTGAACATGAGCCGACAGTGTGCCCGGGTGGCCAAGAAGGCCAATGGCACCCTGGCTTGCATCAAAAACGGTGTTACTAGCAGGAGCAGAGAGGTGATCATCCCTCTGTTCTCAGCTCTGGTGAGGCTGCACCTCGAGTGCTGTGTTCAGTTTTGGGCCCCTCACTGCAAGAAAGACATTGAGGCCCTGGAACGTGTCCAGAGAAGGGTAACGAAACTGCTGAGGGGTCTGGAGGACAGGACGTATGAGGAGAGGAAGGAAAGGGGAAGGGAAAGGAAGGAAAGCGAGAGGAAAGACACAAAATGAGACGTCCCAGGAGCCCACCCCGCCATTGGGTCCCCAGGACACACAGAGCTCAAAGTCCACCCTAAACCTTGTTCCATCCCACAGAGGTGACAACTGGAGGCAGCAGGAGAAGGAAGGGATGGTTATTTGATTTCAGCACAAAGGGCTTAAGGAGAAATATCCGCTGCTGGGCTCAGGGGTGAGGACGCCAGGTACAGGGAGCTCTGTGTGCTGGGCATGGACTGACTGAGCCCTTCCAGCCGCGTGGCTGTGGCAGCACTACCTTCCATCTGGGTGGGCCAGAGGGAGCTGTGTTTCATTGCAGGAAGGGAAGGGGAAGGAAGGAAAGCGGGGCCGGGAGGAGCGGGCTCTGTGCTGCGAACGGGGTCGGGCCTCGGTGCGGGGGCACGGAGGGGCTGTCGGGGGAGGAGCTCGCGGCGCTGCCGGCACCCAGAGGCGATGCGTGCGGTGCCACCGAGTGCGGCGGGGGCCGGGGGGCGGCTTCGTCCCGGGGAAGGTCGTGCGAGCATCGAGCGGTCGGTGCGGCCTTGGGATGCTGCCCGCAGGGAAGCGCGGCGGGCGCTGTGCCGGGTGCCGAGCCGTGGCTCGCGCTTTGCTCGTCCTTTGAAGGCTGAACTGTAGGCAGCCGGTTTGCATCGGGTTCCTGCAAGGGTCTGTCTTGGAACCGGTGCTCTTGAACATCTTTATTAATGACATCGATGAGGGAATGGAGTGCACCCTCAGCAAGTTTGCTGACGACATGAAGCTGAGTGGTGCAGTTGATACGGTGGAAGGAAGGGATGCCATTCAGGGGGACCTCGACAGGCTGGAAAACTGGGCTTGGGTGAACCTAATGAGGTTCAACACAGCAAAGTGCAAGGTTTTGCACTTGGACTGGAAGAACCCCAGGCACCTGTATAGGCTGGGAGGAGTGGTCCTTGAGAGCAGCTCGGCAGAGAAGGACCTGGGGGTCCTGATGGACGAGAGACTCAACATGAGCCAGCAGTGCGCTCTGGCAGCTCGGAAAGCAAATGGGATCCTGGGCTCCATCAGGAGAGGGGTGGTCAGCAGGGATAGGGAGGTGATTGTCGCTCTCTACTCGGCTCTTGTGAGGCCCCATCTGTTGTACCGTGTCCAGGTGTGGAGCCCTCAGTACAAGAAAGACATGGAGATTTTGGAAAGGGTCCAGAGGAGGGACAGGAAGATGATCAGGGGGCTGGAGCACCTCCCCTATGAGGACAGGCTGAGGGAGCTGGGCTTGTTCAGCCTGGAGAAGAGAAGCCTGCGGGGTGACCTCATTGCAGCCTTTCAGTACCTGAAGGGAACCTACAGCCAGGAGGGGAGTAAACTCTTGGAAACGGCTGATAATAGCAGGACACGGGGAAATGGTTTTAAGTTAAAAGAGGGAAGATTTAGGTTGGATGTTAGGGGGAAGTTCTTCACTAGGAGAGTGGTTAGGCCCTGGAACAGGATGCCCAGGGAGGTTGTGGATGCCCCGTCCTTGGAGGTGTTCAAGGCCAGGTTGGACGGGGCCCTGGGCAACCTGATCTAGTAAAGGTGTATGTTTGGTGGCCCTGCCGGGCAGGGGGTTGGAACTACATGATCCTTGAGGTCCCTTCCAACCCGGGTCATTCTGTGATTCTGTGATCGGGTTGAAGGGGCTGGCACTGCCCTGAAGGTGAGCGAGAGAAGTTGGCAAAGGAAGGGTGAGTGGCGGGATCCGAGGAGGGCGTTTTGTGTTTGTGTGCGTGTCTGTTGTTTGCCTGATGTGTTTGTGTGCGTTGTTGTTTCAGGTGTCTGAATGAGGACTCCCTGTGGGAACTGGCAGCAAGCAAAGGAATGGATCGACGGGCCTGGGCGCCGTGTTGGACTGCGGCTGTGGAGCCAACGAAGGTGTGTCCAGTGTCCTTCCTTACATCATTGACTATGTATGAGGTGTACCTATATCTGTGTAACCATTTTACAAGTCAGGGTGCAGGTTTTTGGTGGAGCTATTCCAATTGAAACCACTGCTGCAAAATGGTGGAATAAACATACCATTTATAACCAATCTCTGGATTATAGAGTTTGCTTCTTCAAGTCAGTGTGTGTTCCAGCACTGTGTGTGGAATTGGGATGTAATCAGAGTGACTGGAATCCCAGTTCAGTCAGAGGTCTTAATTGTAGGTAAGGGTTGAATCCGCCGAGGTGCCGCACAAGGAGAGGCGCTGGGTACGACTATGGAAAGCAGAGCTTGTGTGTCCCAGGAGGCAGGCGTAGTCAGGTCCCCTTTGGAGCCTGCCGTTGTTGGTGCTCAGCTCAGGAGCCCCATCAGGAGCTGCTGCGTGCTGCGTCTGTGTCACGGACTTATCTAGATCAATATGATTGACTGATCAATCTATGATCTCCAGATGATGTTATGATGTGAAATACCAATAGAAAAAAATACAAAACCACAACAGTATGGCAGCCCAAAAAGATTCCCTTGTGGAAGAAGGGGGAGGGTGAAGGAGGGTGAAGGAGGGTGAAGGAGGGTGAAGGAGGGTGAAGGAGGCCGAGGGCCCTTTACTTGGGGCCGGCTCGTCTGTGCCCTCTTGCTGGCCAGAGAGAAGGGCTGCCCGCTGGGCACAGGGAGCACCTTGTAGCTCCCGTACCATGCCCTGCCCTCCAGCCCCCTCCTCATCCTATGTGGAACTCCAGTGCCAGCAGTGCGGCCGCCATTTTAGAACCCTCTCCATGTCACCATGGTCACCGTTGCCGCATGCCTCTGACAGTTGTGGCAGTTAACAGCCATGCCTGCTGCAAAGAGGGCGAGGGTTGAAGTTTCTGGTGGGAGGATGGAGCTGGGGGCCCTAGGAGTCAGAAGGAGGAGGGGGCCCGCCATGACCATCAGGCAGAGGAGGGGTAAGAGAGCCATTATCCATCATGCCTGGACCAGCCCTGTGACCACCACCCATGTGGAGCCTATGGAGGTGGATCCCCCTCCGGAGGAACCGATGGAGGTGGATCCCCCTCCGGAGGAACCGATGGAGGTGGATCCCCCTCCAGAGGAGCCCATGGACGTGGATCCGCCCGCGGCATAGCTGGCCTGGCACCACACCACCGTGCCAGGCCCCGCGTTGGCATGGTCACAGCTTCACCATCGCTGGTCCAGGCACTCGGCTCCTTTCCTGCTGCGCGGCCCCTGCCCCCAGCATGAGCTGGGTGGCATTATTTAACATCTTCTGCTCCTCCACCTTGTTGCTCCTCTGGTTCTGTGGGCCCCCAGTTCCATCTTCCCCCTGTTAGGTTAGGTGTTTGTTATGTTCTTTGTTTTGATGGTAGTGTTAGGTTAGTGTTAGTGTTCAGTTTAGTTTTAGTGTTAGGGATAGGTTCCTGTTCGTTTTTTAGAGTTAGGCATAGGTTCCTGTTTGTTCTTTAGGGTTAGGTATAGGTTTTTGTTGTTATTTTAGAGTTAGGTATAGGTTTTTGTTGTTATTTTAGAGTTAGGTATAGGTTTCTGTTGTTATTTTAGAGTTAGGCATAGGTTAGTGTTCGTACTTGCAGTCAGGCATTGGCTGTTACACTCAAGTAAAAGTAACCGCTGCTCCTTGGGTAAGCATGCAGCTGGTTGCTCACCCCGAGCAATGAGTGCGACTGCCCTGACAGTTTGATGACATCTGCGATGAACTGAATTTCCCTCTTGGGACTTTTCCTTTGCAGAACATGGAGGAGCAGAGCGTGAGTGGCTGAGAAATGGAGCTGGGACTCAGGAGAGCAACACGTGGCTGTGTCCCAGAGCTCCCAAAGTGTGGCCATTGCAAGGTAGGCGTGCCTTACCGAAAGCGTTGTTCAAGCACAGCTCCTGGCACTGTCTGCAACAGATCCGCTCTCTGCGTGCTTTCTTTCAGTCGCTGGTGTTGTGCAGCACAGCCACGGCACGGCCCTCAGTGCGTACGCGAGGAGCGTGAAAAGGTAGGTGGTGAATTTTCATCTTGCTAACGCTAGGATTAGGAATGGTGAGCATTCCTAAAAGAGTGGCCACAAAGGTGTGATCTGCCTCGGGGAGAAGTTGATTCTCGCCTCTTCAGCTTTTCCCTTCTTTTCTGTCCACCTGTCCTTTCCAGCTCCTCCTCCCCTCAGCTGCAAGTGGGGCAGTGCTCGAGTGTGAGGACTCTTCCTTGGCATGCGGTAACAGACAATGCAGATGTGACTTTTGTGTCCTTCCTTGTTCTTGGGTTCGTAGCCCAGGGATATCTTGCGAGCAGCTCTCTAAGTCAGACTGTGCTGGCAGCGTGCGTGAGTGAAATAGTGCCTTTTTTTTCCCTCTTGCAGCAAGCTGCCTCCATGAGAGCAGTAGAGCAGCAGGCTGTCTGCACTATGGCTGCTGAACGGCATTTCTGTCCACCTGAGATCCCTGAGCCCAAGCTAATGGGGAACGTGCTGTGCCACGGACTCTTCTACGGAGCGGTTTTGCAGCTTCTCTGTGCATGCCATCATGCTGCCAGTTTCCAAATCCCCAGAGGCAGTAAGTGGTGCTCTCACGGGCTGAGAGAAAGGCACGGGCAACCGGCTGGGAGGGAACCGTCTGTAGCTGTTGCCAGCAGCCTGGAGGTGCCAGCTCGTCTTAGCCTGCAGCTACTGCTTCTCCCTATGAGATGCCGGGCAGAGGGTCCACCCGCCCGTGCAGGGACCGCCTTGCAGGAAAGGGCTTTAGGCTCTGGTTTGCGTGGGATTTGGGGAACGAGACAGAGGTGGAGTTTCTTGTGTGCCCAACTGTCAGGAAGGCGGTTCCCAGTTCTGGCAGCCCAACGTGCCCAGGAGGGAGACTTGAGCTCCCAAAGCGAGCTGTCAACCAGTTGTTAGCTGAGAAGGTTCCCTGAGCGTTTCTGAATTGATTCTTGTAGGACTCGGAGAGTTTGGGGACTGAGACTTGGGAGAGAGTGAAGAAAGCCGAGGCAAGGCAAACGCTACTCAGCTGAGGAAGAAAGCCGAGAAGAAAAGCAGAAAGCAACGATGAGGGCTTGAGCAAAAAGCCACAAAGGACAGCAGAACCACCTGCAACGCTTCCCAGGAGGTGGCACCAATGGCAACGGTCAGTATGGTCCAGATTTCAGGTACTGCAGTGCTTTCCCTTTCGTGGACAATGGAGAGGAAGGAAGGAATCTGGAAGGGAAGGGCTCGTGCTGCGTTAGAAGCATAGAGGGCTTCACCCGTGCAGGACTTGATGTATGGCAAGAGCTGGAGATGCTGCATTCCTTCAGGGTCCTTCAGCTCGATCCCTGTTTCAACGTATTGATTATTAGCTGGCCTTATAGCATGTCTTTAGTCATTGTTTGTATCCTACCTACTTAATTTTGTGTTGAAATGTATTTTGGTTGCATTTTGCATCTGTTCGTTTCAAATAAAAGCAAACCAAACTTTTTAAAACTGGTGCTGCCTCTTTCAGTAGCTGCTCAAGACGTGTCTGGCTTGGGCTGGCCATTGCAGGGCGATGATGCGGTCGGCTTCAGGTCCCTGCCTGGAAACGCAGCTGCTTTTCCCCTGTTTCCCTGTTGGTGTTCCGTACCTGTGGCCTTTCAGCCCACCTGGAACTGCTAGCGACAGACTGTGAGCATCCCCTTGCTCTGTGAGGGCTGAGAGGAAAGCAAGGGAGACGAAGCAGCGTGGGAGGAAGAAGGGTGTCCCTGCGCTCAGCCCCTTGGGCTTGTCTGTCTTCCCGGCTGGCTCTTTCAGCCTTCTGATGCACCGTGTGTTGCTGTTTGCCCCGGGAAGCCCAGCTGCACGCATGGAGGAGGACAGGGCAGAGGGAGGGCTGCAGGTGAACGCGCCTCGGGCCCAGAGCTGAGCCATGAGCTGGGAGGGCCCTGCGCTGCGCTGTGCTGCTTCAGCTCCAATGGCTTCAAGCGTGCGATGGGCAGTGTGAAAGACAAACTGGTTTTCTTTTGTTGTCTCAAAGCTTGCTTTCGTGAGGCCTTTCTGATGATAAGACTCTGACAGGCAACTGCTAACTATCCAGGAGGGTGAATGGTGGGTGTTATCGTACCATCCCTGCTTAGGACTGCAAAGATAAGCAGGATCAAGACAAGCAGTCTTTTCCAGGGGTGCTGCTGGGAGGAGCAGACCCCTGCAGAAGGTGGTAAATCTTGTGTCAGGCAACAGAGACCTCCAACCCTTGCTGGCTTATCTGTGGGACAGGAATGTCAGAAAAGTTAGTTTTAAATCTTTTTACAAAGAAGCGTTTGTTAAGAAGAAGAAGAAGAACCCCCACTGAAATGGGGGATAAAAGGCCCTCGCTAAACTGGGGACTTTGGAGACAAACTCCCAAAGACAACTTTGACGGAGAATTCCCTGAGGGGAAAACCTCGTCGGAAGAACCCCCGGGACCAGCTTGCTGCGGAGCTCCCTGGCTGTCTCCCATCCCCCGCGGTGATCAGACGAGTTCCTGAGATCAATGGACCTACTGTGTACCTCGCTGGACCCACGGTGGTGACTATATCTCTTTTGCTCTCTGCAAAGACTCCTTGCTTGTATTTCCTACTTTTCCTATCGCCTACCTTCCCTTCCCCATCTCCCAAAAAATGGCTAGAACTTTAATAAACTGGTTGAACCAACATTTGAAACGTTGCTTCTTAATCTCATGCCGGGTATACACATATCAAAGAACCTTGCCTCCCTCCTACAAATTGGAGCGAGACAGGCAGCACCGCGTGTTTAGTGCCAGGGTGCTTCGAGGTCACGTTGCTGAGCCAAAGCCCAAAGAGGAGAGGTTGGATGCCAAGAGTGTCTGGTGGCCATTTTCAATTGGCACCTTGGCATCTTCCTTTTTCCACCAGCCTGCACGGTGGACTCGGTACAGCGTGCCACGAGGCACTGCCTCCTGCTGCTTGCCTGCCTGGCAGCAAGCAGCACTGCCGGAGGTGAAAGAGAGGATTGTAGGTCTGTGTGCAACAAAGGAGCTGGTTGCGGAGGAGGGAAACCGAAGTACTTGGAGCGGCCTTTGCATCTTAGGCGTGGGTTTGGATCCAGTGGGGTCCGAGTCCTGTGCAACAGCTCCTGGGTGTTGGGGCCGAGTCCGGGGCGTGGGGCTGCGCCGCCTGCAGGAGGGCTGCGGTGCTGCGGCAGCCGGTGTGGGTGGGTGCAGCACGTGGGCATGTGGGAGGGCCTGTAGCAGGGATTTGGGATGTAATCAGAGTGACTGGAATCCCAGTTCAGTCAGAGGTCTTAATTGTAGGTAAGGGTTGAATCCGCCGAGGTGCCGCACAAGGAGAGGCGCTGGGTGCGACTATGGAAAGCAGAGCTTGTGTGTCCCAGGAGGCAGGCGTAGTCAGGTCCCCTTTGGAGCCTGCCGTTGTTGGTGCTCAGCTCAGGAGCCCCATCAGGAGCTGCTGCGTGCTGCGTCTGTGTCACGGACTTATCTAGATCAATATGATTGACTGATCAATCTATGATCTCCAGATGATGTTATGATGTGAAATACCAATAGAAAAAAATACAAAACCACAACAGTATGGCAGCCCAAAAAGATTCCCTTGTGGAAGAAGGGGGAGGGTGAAGGAGGGTGAAGGAGGGTGAAGGAGGCCGAGGCCCCTTTACTTGGGGCCGGCTCGTCTGTGCCCTCTTGCTGGCCAGAGAGAAGGGCTGCCCGCTGGGCACAGGGAGCACCTTGTAGCTCCCGTACCATGCCCTGCCCTCCAGCCCCCTCCTCATCCTATGTGGAACTCCAGTGCCAGCAGTGCGGCCGCCATTTTAGAACCCTCTCCATGTCACCATGGTCACCGTTGCCGCATGCCTCTGACAGTTGTGGCAGTTAACAGCCATGCCTGCTGCAAAGAGGGCGAGGGTTGAAGCTTCTGGTGGGAGGATGGAGCTGGGGGCCCTAGGAGTCAGAAGGAGGAGGGGGCCCGCCATGACCATCAGGCAGAGGAGGGGTAAGAGAGCCATTATCCATCATGCCTGGACCAGCCCTGTGACCACCACCCATGTGGAGCCTATGGAGGTGGATCCCCCTCCAGAGGAACCGATGGAGGTGGATCCCCCTCCGGAGGAACTGATGGAGGTGGATCCCCCTCCGGAGGAACCGATGGAGGTGGATCCCCCTCCAGAGGAGCCCATGGACGTGGATCCGCCCGCGGCATAGCTGGCCTGGCACCACACCACCGTGCCAGGCCCCGCGTTGGCATGGTCACAGCTTCACCATCGCTGGTCCAGGCACTCGGCTCCTTTCCTGCTGCGCGGCCCCTGCCCCCAGCATTAGCTGGGTGGCATTATTTAACATCTTCTGCTCCTCCACCTTGTTGCTCCTCTGGTTCTGTGGGCCCCCAGTTCCATCTTCCCCCTGTTAGGTTAGGTGTTTGTTATGTTCTTTTTTGTTGATGGTAGTGTTAAGTTAGTGTTAGTGTTAGTGTTCAGTTTAGTTTTAGTGTTAGGGATAGGTTCCTGTTCGTTTTTTAGAGTTAGGCATAGGTTCCTGTTTGTTCTTTAGGGTTAGGTATAGGTTTTTGTTGTTATTTTAGAGTTAGGTATAGGTTTTTGTTGTTATTTTAGAGTTAGGTATAGGTTTTTGTTGTTATTTTAGAGTTAGGCATAGGTTAGTGTTCGTACTTGCAGTCAGGCATTGGCTGTTACACTCAAGTAAAAGTAACCGCTGCTCCTTGGGTAAGCATGCAGCTGGTTGCTCACCCCGAGCAATGAGTGCGACTGCCCTGACAGTTTGATGACATCTGCGATGAACTGAATTTCCCTCTTGGGACTTTTCCTTTGCAGAACATGGAGGAGCAGAGCGTGAGTGGGCTGAGAAATGGAGCTGGGACTCAGGAGAGCAACACGTGGCTGTGTCCCAGAGCTCCCAAAGTGTGGCCATTGCAAGGTAGGAGTGCCTTACCGAAAGCGTTGTTCAAGCACAGCTCCTGGCACTGTCTGCAACAGATCCGCTCTCTGCGTGCTTTCTTTCAGTCGCTGGTGTTGTGCAGCACAGCCATGGCACGGCCCTCAGTGCGTACGCGAGGAGCGTGAAAAGGTAGGTGGTGAATTTTCATCTTGCTAACGCTAGGATTAGGAATGGTGAGCATTCCTAAAAGAGTGGCCACAAAGGTGTGATCTGCCTCGGGGAGAAGTTGATTCTCGCCTCTTCAGCTTTTCCCTTCTTTTCTGTCCACCTGTCCTTTCCAGCTCCTCCTCCCCTCAGCTGCAAGTGGGGCAGTGCTCGAGTGTGAGGACTCTTCCTTGGCATGCGGTAACAGACAATGCAGATGTGACTTTTGTGTCCTTCCTTGTTCTTGGGTTCGTAGCCCAGGGATATCTTGCGAGCAGCTCTCTAAGTCAGACTGTGCTGGCAGCGTGCGTGAGTGAAATAGTGCCTCTTTTTTCCCTCTTGCAGCAAGCTTGCCGAGGCAAGGCAAGCGCTACTCAGCTGAGGAAGAAAGCCGAGAAGGAAAGCAGAAAGCAACGATGAGGGCTTGAGCAAGAAGCTACAAAGGACAGCAGAACCACCTGCAACGCTTCCTCGGAGGTGGCACCAAGAGCTGCTGACTCAACAGTCCAGTTTACTGGCACAGCCGTGCTTTCCCTGTCATGGACGGTGGAGATGATGGAAGTGAACTGGACAGGAAGGACTTGTGCTGCGTTAGAAGCAATGAGGGCTTCACATAGGCAGGACTTGGTGTATGGCAAGAGCTGGAGACGCTGCGTTCCTTCAGGGTGTGTCTCTTGAGGTCCAGGCCTGGTGTAGGGTTAGGTTGAAATAGGGCTGGCTGGGACTGGAGAGGGAGGAGGTGACGTAGCCCCGGGGTTTGGCTTCTCCTTGGGTCTGACTGGAGGCTGAGTGACTGATTGCTAAGCGGCAATCCTGGGCACTGGGGTTTCATTTTGGGGTGTGGGCGGGGCAATAAATAGAAGCCAAATCTTCTTGTACGCAATAAAATTGAAGCGAACTTTCTAAACCTGGTGCTGCCTCTTTCAGTAGCTGGTCAGAACGTCCCTCGCTCGGGCTGGCAATCGCAGGGCGATGAAGCGGTCGGCTTCACGTCTCTCCCTTGACATGGTGCAGTGCAGGTTTTCCCCCGTTTCCTTGTTGGTCTTCCCAACCTGTGGCCTTTCAGCCAACCCGTAAGTGCTGGTGACAGGCTGTGAGCATCTCCTTGCTCTCTGAGGACTGACAGAAAGAAACCAGAGGAGGGGAAGCAGCCCGGCAGGAAGAAGGGTGTCCCGTGCTCAGCCCCTTGAGTTGGCCTCTCTTCCCTGAGGGCTCTTTCAGCTTCTGATGGATGCACCGTGTGTTGCTGTTTGCCCTGGGAAGCCCAGCTGCACGCTGGCAGCCGTGGCCTGTGCATCAGCCTCCCCTTGAGGCCCAAGGAGTTGTTTGTTTTTATGTATTCACTATTGGTGTGGCATTTTGTTGTTTTGTTCTGCTTTGAGATCAAGGGGTAATTTAACACCGTTGGAAGTCATTGGGGTTCAGGAGTAGCACATGTAGAATTTTGATCATGCAGCAAGTTGTGATTTCTACTGTGTTAAAGAACTGGCACACACATATACGCCTGCAGCCGGAGCTTGATTGACTCTCGTCAATACGGCCTTCCAAAGCCCGGCCCTGGGGAGTTGTCCAAAAATTTTCCAACCTTTTGTATTACCTAAGTTTATTTTAAACAGACAAGGAGGAGTAATCTCTTAAAGGCTTTTTTAAAGGCATTGGACTAGGTTTTGATTATCACGTCTCAGGAAGCTTCTGCATTCCACCTAGTGCTAATGTGATACATCAAGAGCAGATGACACAAGAGATTCAGGCCTTGCTGCCAGTCTTTTACGAATCAGAACTTTGTTTCATGTTGCCAGATATTGTGGTTTCCTTTTCAGGGGATTCCTTTGCTGTATAATAAGAAGGCCGAGGGCATCCTGGCCTGCATGGGAAACAGTGTTGCCAGCAGGAGCAGAGAGGTGATTGTCCCCCTGTTCTCAGCACTGATGAGGCCGCAGCTCGAGTGCTGTGTTCAGTTTTGGGCCCCTCAGTGCAAGAAAGACATCGAGGCCCTGGAACGCGTTCAGAGGAGGGCAACAAAGCTGGTGAGGGGTCTGGAGCACAGGCCGTATGAGGAGCGGCTGAGGGAGCTGGGATTGTTCAGCCTGGAGAAGAGGAGGCTCAGGGGAGACCTCATTGCTCTCTCTAACTTCCTGAAGGGAGGCTGTAGTGAGCTGGGGCTCGGCCTCTTCTCTCGTGTCATTAATGATAGGACCAGAGGGAATGGCTTCAAGCTGCGACAGGGGAGATTCAGGCTGGACACTACGAGGTATTACTGCTCAGAAAGGGTGGCCAGGCACTGGAATGGACACAGGGAGGTGGTGAAGGGAAGGGGACGAGGGCGAGGAAGGAAGGAAGGGAAGGGGAAGGTAAAGGAAGGAAAGCGAGAGGAAAGACACGAAATGAGACGTGAATTTTGGGTCCTTTTCCGGCAGCCGCCCCCCCCCAACAGGCCCCAGCCCGGCCTGAGCCACGTGACAGTGCCAGTGCCAGTGCCAGGAAGTGCTTCCTGCAGGCGGCGGAGAGCACTTCCGGGCCATGGCGGCATGGCGGCCATGAGCGGGGCCGGGAGGAGCGGGCTCTGTGCTGCGAACGGGGTCGGGCCTCGGGGCGGGGGCACGGAGGGGCTGTCGGGGGAGGAGCTCGCGGCGCTGCCGGCACCCAGAGGCGGCTCCCGGGCGGCTCCACGGTCTCGCTGTGCTGCGGAGTCACCCGGCCGGCCCCAAAAGCCTGGAGGCAGAGCCTGAGCCGGCCCCGGCCCGGATCGTGTGGTGCGGCTCCGGCCGTGCTGGGCTGTGCGGCAGGAAGATGACTTGCGGAATCAAACTCTATAACCCAAAGATGGGTTCTAAAGCAGGTATGTTTATTCCAGCGTTGCGCAGCGCCGGGTGCAAGCGGGAGAGCTCCACCAAACTTGCACACCGTAAGGAGAAAAGTGTGTTACAGATATAGGTTAAGCTAATACGTAATCAATAGTCTCCTCCTCAGTTTGATTACATATTCATTACATTCCCTAGGACCCCATTCCCCGCGACCCTTGCCGTTGTTTTGGGGTGAAATTCTTCTTCTGTTTTCTTCTTGGTGTTATCTGCTGGTATCGTTCTCCCATGTCAGCATCATCTTGCCCGGGGGTATCTAATCCTTCTTCTTGTCAGAGGTCTCCGGACAATTTCTTCTTATCTTTATTGCCCTCTTCTCTGGTTTTATTTTGACTAAGTGTCTGTAATTCCCCCTATCCCTGCACTTTTAAATGTAAACTATCTGCAGTTACCCTTTGTCTCGGATTCTGTGAAGTTCCCCTTTCCCTTTCTATAGCAGAGTGTTACCTTGCCTCCATTTCAGTCTTTGGGTCCCCAGGGAGGCTCTCCCTGGGGGTGTCCCGATTCGAAGGCAGGATTCAATCCCGCCGCAGCCCGTCCATGGCAGGCAAACGCTTCTCTCCTCTGCTCTTGGGACTCAGCAGTGCCAGGGGTTTCACAGCGCGCGTGTTGCAGTGGCTGGCAGCCTCCGTGTGTTTCTCTATTGCATACAGGATCCCATGGTGGAGCCGCGTCAGAAGCAGACGTTGGTGTCTTGTGGCAGGAGCAAGGGCAGTGGAAGCGCTGCCCAGGGCAGGGCGGTGGTGACTGCCATGAGAGCGGAGGTCTGATGCCATCTGCGAGGGATGGGATTTGCATCCGGTGGCTTTTCCGTTGCAGAATGTCCAGCAGCAGAGCGTGAGTGGCCGTGAAATGAAGCTGGGCCCCAGGAGAGCCGCCTGGAGCTGCGTCACGAGCTTCGTGCGTGGCCAGCGCAAGGTAGGTGTGCCTTACTGTAAGCGTGCGCTGAAGCAGTGTTGGTTAAGCACGGCTCACTCCTCTGTCTGCAACAGATGGGCTTTCTGCGCGCTTTATTGCTGTGGCCGTAGAATTCCCTCTTTCTTACCATCTGATCTGTGAAGGCTTTTGTGTGGGAAGGTTTTGAGGAATGAGGGAGTAGAAATTGCTTTAGTCACGAGTCATCTGGAAAGGTTTCACAGAAACGGTGACATTTGCAGAAGGAACGTATTGGCATTGGCAGTTGTGCCAAATACTCACTGGGATGGAGAGGAGGGAGTACCTGCAGAAGACCGTTCTCTTCTGGTTTTGAGGAAGCCGGGCAGAGCTCAGATTGCAGCTTAAGCAATGTTCTTTTGTCACACTCTGTGTCCTGTGTTGCGTTCTCTCCTTTCGATTCCAGTTCTCCTGACAGGTTAGGCTTGAATTCAGCATAATATCTGCTTCTCCCTGGGTTCAGGTTCTTTGGGTCTCCTGCCTGCTTTTCTCCCTTTTCTTAATGGAGAGTGGAGTTTCTACCACAGAGCAAAGTTTTGTGATTGACAGAAACAAATATGGAACATATTAGATGAACACAGCTCTGCATTTTTTTCTTCCTCCGAACAGCAAGGGACTCCTGTGCTCTCATTAATATCATCAGTGAGTAGATGCTGCCTTCTGCTGGAGCCTAAAATGCTTTCTGCAGTTGAGTGGTTGGAAACATAGGGTTTTAACTTAAAATTGTTTGCGCAGGGTGAAGCTTGGGAATACAAATAGAATACAGTTACACAGTGCTCTATCCCCAGCACTTTCCATCATTTTTCTTAACACAGCTTACGGTTCATTTCAAAACAAACTAACAAAGATGAACTTGGGTTAGCGTAGCCTGTTTTAAATGATCCTTCTGTGTCTTTTCCAGGCTGGTAGCAGAATGGAGACCTTCCCGAGGCACTGAGGAACAGACACAAGCTTCTTTTGAAGGCTTCAATGAAATTCTGCCCCAGCAGTATCTGTGGTCTTTTGATGCTAAGGAGCTGGACGTAAAGGATTCTTTGACTATTGCCAGATCCAGGCTGCTACAGGTATGTCACGGTTTAAACTAAAAATCCACCTGCGTCCGTGACAGGGACTGTGGGCCCAGCAGGGGCCCTAGGCCGAAAGGAAAAAAAGTTAATTAGGAAAAGAAAACAGCAGCAACAATCTAAGGAGGCACACTTATTTACTAAATTACTATATCGAAATACAGGATAACACAGTATAATACAATATAATTGAAAATTGAGCTAACGAATCAAGCAAAATAGGAGAGAGAATGAGTCCCGAAACCGAGAGGCCTACTGTAAATCTAGGCGAAACGGTGAAGGCTCCCACACACTCCCCTGAACGCCAGAACTCGAAAGACGTCAGTCTAGCCTGCGACAGAGTTAATATAGTGTCCAGGTCCCGTGACCTCGTGTTGTTCTCTGGGAGATGTAGTCTTCTTCTGTAAGTTGCAGATTCAGTAAAATTATTCATGCTTTATATGATGTTATGATGTGGAATACTGATAGCAAAATTACAAAATTTTTAAACCATGACAAGGTAATACTTGCATTTCAGTCAGTGTCTGAAGAGCAAAGTTCATTAAGGCTGGCGGTTCTGTTTTCAGGATGTGTGAGAGAAGCCTTATGTATCAGTTAGTATTTGGTTACTGTGTTGGTCTTCACTTTCTTCTTTGCAACCAATTTACACGTTTCTAACGTTAAGATTCTGCCAGCATAAATTTTTTGGCTAACAGTGTTTTTGTAGTCCTTGACAGTGTGATTTGCGTGTGTCTAAAGAGTGAGCAACTAGAAAGCAAGGGAGAAAAGAACCAAATATCAGCGGATGGTCAAATTACTGAGTGGAGCAGGTTTTAGCTGCTTTTGGGTTCTCCAAGTTATACTCTACAGCAAAACATCGTATTTCTAGCACAGAATGGTACGGTTAGGTAAAGACAAAGTACGTTGTTAGTTTGAATGTCTAAATACAAATGTTTTCATGAGTGGTATTTCTCTTTTGTGGCCTCTCCACATTTTCTTTGTGAGTGGATGTTATTATTTGCTATGAAAGTTTGAGAGTTTAATATTAAAAACGAGTGTAGTGTGATTGCAGGTGCTTTTAAGTACAGTAGTATTTCAGTACAATAGTCTTGCTGTAGAAGCAAAGTAGTAGGTTGTAGTTTCAATGATTCCATGTGGGTGCCCAGCCCAAAGTGGGGATTCCCTTATGAAAGGAGGGGGAGGGTGAAGGAGGCCGAGGGCCCTTTTCTCGGGGCCAGCTCTCTGTGCCCTCTTGCTGGCCGGAGAGAAGGGCTGCCCGCTGGACACAGGGAGTGCCTTGTAGCTCCCGTGCCGTGCCCTGCCCTCCAGCCCCCTCCTCATCCTATGCGGAACACCACTCCCAGCAGCACAGGTGCCATTTTGGAATCTTCCCCATGTCACAGCTGTCACCTTGGTTGCTGCGGCTCCACCCGACTCACTCACCTCTGAGAGTGCTGGGCAGGTAGCAGCCATGTCCAGCACGAAGCGAGGGCGAGAGGAATGTAGTGAGGATTTAAGTGGGGAGAAGGAGCTGGGGGCCCCAGAACCGAAGAGGAGGAGGGTGCCCGCCATAACCATCAAATGGAGGAGGGGGAAAGGAGCCCGTTTCCATCATGCCTGGACCAGCCCTGTGACCACCACCCATGTGGAGCCGATGGAGGTGGATCCCCCTCCGGAGGAACCGATGGAGGTGGATCCCCCTCCAGAGGAGCCCATGGACGTGGATCCGCCCGCGGCATAGCTGGCCTGGCACCACACCACCGTGCCAGGCCCCGCGTTGGCATGGTCACAGCTTCACCATCGCTGGTCCAGGCACTCGGCTCCTTTCCTGCTGCGTGGCCCCTGCCCCCAGCATGAGCTGGGTGGCATTATTTAACATCTTCTTCTCCTCCACCTCGTTGCTCCTCCGGTTCTGTGGGCCCCCAGTTCCTTCTTCCCCCTGTTGTAGTTAGGTGTTTGCTCTGTTCTTTGTTTTGATGGTTGTGTTAGGTTAGTGTTAGTGTTCAGTTTAGTTTTAGCGTTAGGGATAGGTTCCTGTTTGTTCTTTAGAGTTAGGCATAGGTTCCTGTTTGTTCTTTAGGATTAGGTATAGGTTTCTGTTGTTATTTTAGAGTTAGGCGTAGGTTAGTGTTCGTACTTACAGTCAGGCATTGGCTGTTACACTCAAGTAAAAGTAACCGCTGCTCCTGGGTAAGCACACAGTGTTGCCATCAGGGCTCAAGCTCAGGCAGCCAGCTGACCGGGGCAGAATTTGTGTTAGACGCTGCTCAGTGACAACACCCAGAACAAAGTAGCAAGGATGTGAAGTGCAGGAGACTACTTGCGCTTAGCACATTCTGTCTGCTGTAACAGCATTACTCAAAGATTTCTAATCAGGCCAAGATCTTTGTGATGCAGCAGTTTGTTCATTACTGCCATCATGGGCGCACGACCCTACTGGCGAGGAATGGAAGGCCCTCTATGCTGGCCCGACCCTACCCGCAGGGAGGTGTGCTCCCTCCCCTGGGCACGGGTCAGGGACATTGCTGGGAGACTTCCCAGTCTGATCTGCCCTTCTGTCTACTATCCCCTGCTGATAGTTCAGGCTGGCAGTGAAGAAGTTAGTAAAAAAAGCCTGAAGGCTATCAAAGATGATTTCAGGGGACTGGGGCGGGTAATCGAAGGAACAGGTGTGCGGGTGGTTATTGCATCTGTACTTTCAGTGGCAGGGAGGGATACTGAGTTGGACCTAAAAACCCACCTCTTAAACAAATGGTTAAAGAGTCGGTGCAGACATAGGAGTCTTGGTGTTTTTCACCATGGGGCAATTTATTTGGCTCCTGGCATGACAGCTACAGACGGAAGCGGCCTGTCTCAAAGGGGTAAGAGGGTTCTAGCTGAGGAACTGTCAGGACCCCACCAAAAACCTGCACCCTGACTTGTAAAATGGTTACACAGATATAGGTACACCTCATACATAGTCAATGATGTAAGGAAGGACACTGGACACACCTTCGTTGGCTCCACAGCCGCAGTCCAACACGGCGCCCAGGCCCGTCGATCCATTCCTTTGCTTGCTGCCAGTTCCCACAGGGAGTCCTCACTCAGACACCTGAAACAACAACGCACACAAACACATCAGGCAAACAACAGACACGCACACAAACACAAAACGCCCTCCTCGGATCCCGCCACTCACCCTTCCTTTGCCAACTTCTCTCGCTCACCTTCAGGGCAGTGCCAGCCCCTTCAACCCGATCACAGAATCACAGAATGACCCGGGTTGGAAGGGACCTCAAGGATCATGAAGCACCAACCCCCCGCCTGACTGCGGGGCTGTGGCAGCCGGTGTGGCTGGGTGCAGCACGTGGGCATGTGGGAGGGCCTGCAGCAGGGATGTGGGGTGTAATCAGAGTGACTGGAATTCCAATTCAGTCAGAGGTCTTAATTGTAGGTAAGGGTTGAATCCGCCGAGGTGCCGCACAAGGAGAGGCGCTGGGTGCGACTATGGAAAGCAGAGCTTGTGTGTCCCAGGAGGCAGGCGTAGTCAGGTCCCCTTTGGAGCCTGCCGTTGTTGGTGCTCAGCTCAGGAGCCCCATCAGGAGCTGCTGCGTGCTGCGTCTGTGTCACGGACTTATCTAGATCAATATGATTGACTGATCAATCTATGATCTCCAGATGATGTTATGATGTGAAATACCAATAGAAAAAAATACAAAACCACAACAGTATGGCAGCCCAAAAAGATTCCCTTGTGGAAGAAGGGGGAGGGTGAAGGAGGGTGAAGGAGGGTGAAGGAGGGTGAAGGAGGCCGAGGGCCCTTTACTTGGGGCCGGCTGGTCTGTGCCCTCTTGCTGGCCAGAGAGAAGGGCTGCCCGCTGGGCACAGGGAGCACCTTGTAGCTCCCGTACCATGCCCTGCCCTCCAGCCCCCTCCTCATCCTATGTGGAACTCCAGTGCCAGCAGTGCGGCCGCCATTTTAGAACCCTCTCCATGTCACCGTGGTCACCGTTGCCGCATGCCTCTGACAGTTGTGGCAGTTAACAGCCATGCCTGCTGCAAAGAGGGCGAGGGTTGAAGTTTCTGGTGGGAGGATGGAGCTGGGGGCCCTAGGAGTCAGAAGGAGGAGGGGGCCCGCCATGACCATCAGGCAGAGGAGGGGTAAGAGAGCCATTATCCATCATGCCTGGACCAGCCCTGTGACCACCACCCATGTGGAGCCTATGGAGGTGGATCCCCCTCCGGAGGAACCGATGGAGGTGGATCCCCCTCCGGAGGAACCGATGGAGGTGGATCCCCCTCCGGAGGAACCAATGGAGGTGGATCCCCCTCCAGAGGAGCCCATGGACGTGGATCCGCCCGCGGCATAGCTGGCCTGGCACCACACCACCGTGCCAGGCCCCGCGTTGGCATGGTCACAGCTTCACCATCGCTGGTCCAGGCACTCGGCTCCTTTCCTGCTGCGCGGCCCCTGCCCCCAGCATTAGCTGGGTGGCATTATTTAACATCATCTTCTCCTCCACGTTGTTGCTCCTCTGGTTCTGTGGGCCCCCAGTTCCATCTTCCCCCTGTTAGGTTAGGTGCTTGTTATGTTTTTGTTGATGGTAGTGTTAGATTAGTGTTAGTGTTAGTGTTCAGTTTAGTTTTAGCGTTAGGGATAGGTTCCTGTTCGTTTTTTAGAGTTAGGCATAGGTTCCTGTTTGTTCTTTAGGGTTAGGTATAGGTTTTTGTTGTTATTTTAGAGTTAGGTATAGGTTTTTGTTGTTATTTTAGAGTTAGGTATAGGTTTCTGTTGTTATTTTAGAGTTAGGCATAGGTTAGTGTTCGTACTTGCAGTCAGGCATTGGCTGTTACACTCAAGTAAAAGTAACCGCTGCTCCTTGGGTAAGCATGCAGCTGGTTGCTCACCCCGAGCAATGAGTGCGACTGCCCTGACAGTTTGATGACATCTGCGATGAACTGAATTTCCCTCTTGGGACTTTTCCTTTGCAGAACATGGAGGAGCAGAGCGTGAGTGGCTGAGAAATGGAGCTGGGACTCAGGAGAGCAACACGTGGCTGTGTCCCAGAGCTCCCAAAGTGTGGCCATTGCAAGGTAGGCGTGCCTTACCGTAAGCGTTGTTCAAGCACAGCTCCTGGCACTGTCTGCAACAGATCCGCTCTCTGCGTGCTTTCTTTCAGTCGCTGGTGTTGTGCAGCACAGCCACGGCACGGCCCTCAGTGCGTACGCGAGGAGCGTGAAAAGGTAGGTGGTGAATTTTCATCTTGCTAACGCTAGGATTAGGAATGGTGAGCATTCCTAAAAGAGTGGCCACAAAGGTGTGATCTGCTTCGGGGAGAAGTTGATTCTCGCCTCTTCAGCTTTTCCCTTCTTTTCTGTCCACCTGTCCTTTCCAGCTCCTCCTCCCCTCAGCTGCAAGTGGGGCAGTGCTCGAGTGTGAGGACTCTTCCTTGGCATGCGGTAACAGACAATGCAGATGTGACTTTTGTGTCCTTCCTTGTTCTTGGGTTCGTAGCCCAGGGATATCTTGCGAGCAGCTCTCTAAGTCAGACTGTGCTGGCAGCGTGCGTGAGTGAAATAGTGCCTCTTTTTTCCCTCTTGCAGCAAGCTTGCCGAGGCAAGGCAAGCGCTACTCAGCTGAGGAAGAAAGCCGAGAAGGAAAGCAGAAAGCAACGATGAGGGCTTGAGCAAGAAGCTACAAAGGACAGCAGAACCACCTGCAACGCTTCCTCGGAGGTGGCACCAAGAGCTGCTGACTCAACAGTCCAGTTTACTGGCACAGCCGTGCTTTCCCTGTCATGGACGGTGGAGATGATGGAAGTGAACTGGACAGGAAGGACTTGTGCTGCGTTAGAAGCAATGAGGGCTTCACATAGGCAGGACTTGGTGTATGGCAAGAGCTGGAGACGCTGCGTTCCTTCAGGGTGTGTCTCTTGAGGTCCAGGCCTGGTGTAGGGTTAGGTTGAAATAGGGCTGGCTGGGACTGGAGAGGGAGGAGGTGACGTAGCCCCGGGGTTTGGCTTCTCCTTGGGTCTGACTGGAGGCTGAGTGACTGATTGCTAAGCGGCAATCCTGGGCACTGGGGTTTCATTTTGGGGTGTGGGCGGGGCAATAAATAGAAGCCAAATCTTCTTGTACGCAATAAAATTGAAGCGAACTTTCTAAACCTGGTGCTGCCTCTTTCAGTAGCTGGTCAGAACGTCCCTCGCTCGGGCTGGCAATCGCAGGGCGATGAAGCGGTCGGCTTCACGTCTCTCCCTTGACATGGTGCAGTGCAGGTTTTCCCCCGTTTCCTTGTTGGTCTTCCCAACCTGTGGCCTTTCAGCCAACCCGTAAGTGCTGGTGACAGGCTGTGAGCATCTCCTTGCTCTCTGAGGACTGACAGAAAGAAACCAGAGGAGGGGAAGCAGCCCGGCAGGAAGAAGGGTGTCCCGTGCTCAGCCCCTTGAGTTGGCCTCTCTTCCCTGAGGGCTCTTTCAGCTTCTGATGGATGCACCGTGTGTTGCTGTTTGCCCTGGGAAGCCCAGCTGCACGCTGGCAGCCGTGGCCTGTGCATCAGCCTCCCCTTGAGGCCCAAGGAGTTGTTTGTTTTTATGTATTCACTATTGGTGTGGCATTTTGTTGTTTTGTTCTGCTTTGAGATCAAGGGGTAATTTAACACCGTTGGAAGTCATTGGGGTTCAGGAGTAGCACATGTAGAATTTTGATCATGCAGCAAGTTGTGATTTCTACTGTGTTAAAGAACTGGCACACACATATACGCCTGCAGCCGGAGCTTGATTGACTCTCGTCAATACGGCCTTCCAAAGCCCGGCCCTGGGGAGTTGTCCAAAAATTTTCCAACCTTTTGTATTACCTAAGTTTATTTTAAACAGACAAGGAGGAGTAATCTCTTAAAGGCTTTTTTAAAGGCATTGGACTAGGTTTTGATTATCACGTCTCAGGAAGCTTCTGCATTCCACCTAGTGCTAATGTGATACATCAAGAGCAGATGACACAAGAGATTCAGGCCTTGCTGCCAGTCTTTTACGAATCAGAACTTTGTTTCATGTTGCCAGATATTGTGGTTTCCTTTTCAGGGGATTCCTTTGCTGTATAATAAGAAGGCCGAGGGCATCCTGGCCTGCATGGGAAACAGTGTTGCCAGCAGGAGCAGAGAGGTGATTGTCCCCCTGTTCTCAGCACTGATGAGGCCGCAGCTCGAGTGCTGTGTTCAGTTTTGGGCCCCTCAGTGCAAGAAAGACATGGAGGCCCTGGAACGCGTTCAGAGGAGGGCAACAAAGCTGGTGAGGGGTCTGGAGCACAGGCCGTATGAGGAGCGGCTGAGGGAGCTGGGATTGTTCAGCCTGGAGAAGAGGAGGCTCAGGGGAGACCTCATTGCTCTCTCTAACTTCCTGAAGGGAGGCTGTAGTGAGCTGGGGCTCGGCCTCTTCTCTCGTGTCATTAATGATAGGACCAGAGGGAATGGCTTCAAGCTGCGACAGGGGAGATTCAGGCTGGACACTACGAGGTATTACTGCTCAGAAAGGGTGGCCAGGCACTGGAATGGACACAGGGAGGTGGTGAAGGGAAGGGGACGAGGGCGAGGAAGGAAGGAAGGGAAGGGGAAGGTAAAGGAAGGAAAGCGAGAGGAAAGACACGAAATGAGACGTGAATTTTGGGTCCTTTTCCGGCAGCCGCCCCCCCCCAACAGGCCCCAGCCCGGCCTGAGCCACGTGACAGTGCCAGTGCCAGTGACAGGAAGTGCTTCCTGCAGGCGGCGGAGAGCACTTCCGGGCCATGGCGGCATGGCGGCCATGAGCGGGGCCGGGAGGAGCGGGCTCTGTGCTGCGAACGGGGTCGGGCCTCGGGGCGGGGGCACGGAGGGGCTGTCGGGGGAGGAGCTCGCGGCGCTGCCGGCACCCAGAGGCGGCTCCCGGGCGGCTCCACGGTCTCGCTGTGCTGCGGAGTCACCCGGCCGGCCCCAAAAGCCTGGAGGCAGAGCCTGAGCCGGCCCCGGCCCGGATCGTGTGGTGCGGCTCCGGCCGTGCTGGGCTGTGCGGCAGGAAGATGACTTGCGGAATCAAACTCTATAACCCAAAGATGGGTTCTAAAGCAGGTATGTTTATTCCAGCGTTGCGCAGCGCCGGGTGCAAGCGGGAGAGCTCCACCAAACTTGCACACCGTAAGGAGAAAAGTGTGTTACAGATATAGGTTAAGCTAATACGTAATCAATAGTCTCCTCCTCAGTTTGATTACATATTCATTACATTCCCTAGGACCCCATTCCCCGCGACCCTTGCCGTTGTTTTGGGGTGAAATTCTTCTTCTGTTTTCTTCTTGGTGTTATCTGCTGCTATCGTTCTCCCATGTCAGCATCATCTTGCCCGGGGGTATCTAATCCTTCTTCTTGTCAGAGGTCTCCGGACAATTTCTTCTTATCTTTATTGCCCTCTTCTCTGGTTTTATTTTGACTAAGTGTCTGTAATTCCCCCTATCCCTGCACTTTTAAATGTAAACTATCTGCAGTTACCCTTTGTCTCGGTTTCTGTGAAGTTCCCCTTTCCCTTTCTATAGCAGAGTGTTACCTTGCCTCCATTTCAGTCTTTGGGTCCCCAGGGAGGCTCTCCCTGGGGGTGTCCCGATTCGAAGGCAGGATTCAATCCCGCCGCAGCCCGTCCATGGCAGGCAAACGCTTCTCTCCTCTGCTCTTGGGACTCAGCAGTGCCAGGGGTTTCACAGCGCGCGTGTTGCAGTGGCTGGCAGCCTCCGTGTGTTTTTCTATTGCATACAGGATCCCATGGTGGAGCCGCGTTAGAAGCAGACGTTGGTGTCTTGTGGCAGGAGCAAGGGCAGTGGAAGCGCTGCCCAGGGCAGGGCGGTGGTGACTGCCATGAGAGCGGAGGTCTGATGCCATCTGCGAGGGATGGGATTTGCATCCGGTGGCTTTTCCGTTGCAGAATGTCCAGCAGCAGAGCGTGAGTGGCCGTGAAATGAAGCTGGGCCCCAGGAGAGCCGCCTGGAGCTGCGTCACGAGCTTCGTGCGTGGCCAGCGCAAGGTAGGTGTGCCTTACTGTAAGCGTGCGCTGAAGCAGTGTTGGTTAAGCACGGCTCACTCCTCTGTCTGCAACAGATGGGCTTTCTGCGCGCTTTATTGCTGTGGCCGTAGAATTCCCTCTTTCTTACCATCTGATCTGTGAAGGCTTTTGTGTGGGAAGGTTTTGAGGAATGAGGGAGTAGAAATTGCTTTAGTCACGAGTCATCTGGAAAGGTTTCACAGAAACGGTGACATTTGCAGAAGGAACGTATTGGCATTGGCAGTTGTGCCAAATACTCACTGGGATGGAGAGGAGGGAGTACCTGCAGAAGACCGTTCTCTTCTGGTTTTGAGGAAGCCGGGCAGAGCTCAGATTGCAGCTTAAGCAATGTTCTTTTGTCACACTCTGTGTCCTGTGTTGCGTTCTCTCCTTTCGATTCCAGTTCTCCTGACAGGTTAGGCTTGAATTCAGCATAATATCTGCTTCTCCCTGGGTTCAGGTTCTTTGGGTCTCCTGCCTGCTTTTCTCCCTTTTCTTAATGGAGAGTGGAGTTTCTACCACAGAGCAAAGTTTTGTGATTGACAGAAACAAATATGGAACATATTAGATGAACACAGCTCTGCATTTTTTTCTTCCTCCGAACAGCAAGGGACTCCTGTGCTCTCATTAATATCATCAGTGAGTAGATGCTGCCTTCTGCTGGAGCCTAAAATGCTTTCTGCAGTTGAGTGGTTGGAAACATAGGGTTTTAACTTAAAATTGTTTGCGCAGGGTGAAGCTTGGGAATACAATTAGAATACAGTTACACAGTGCTCTATCCCCAGCACTTTCCATCATTTTTCTTAACATAGCTTACGGTTCATTTCAAAACAAACTAACAAAGATGAACTTGGGTTAGCGTAGCCTGTTTTAAATGATCCTTCTGTGTCTTTTCCAGGCTGGTAGCAGAATGGAGACCTTCCCGAGGCACTGAGGAACAGACACAAGCTTCTTTTGAAGGCTTCAATGAAATTCTGCCCCAGCAGTATCTGTGGTCTTTTGATGCTAAGGAGCTGGACGTAAAGGATTCTTTGACTATTGCCAGATCCAGGCTGCTACAGGTATGTCACGGTTTAAACTAAAAATCCACCTGCGTCCGTGACAGGGACTGTGGGCCCTGCAGGGGTCCTAGGCCGAAAGGAAAAAAAGTTAATTAGGAAAAGAAAACAGCAGCAACAGTCTAAGGAGGCACACTTATTTACTAAATTACTATATCGAAATACAGGATAACACAGTATAATACAATATAATTGAAAATTGAGCTAACGAATCAAGCAAAATAGGAGAGAGAATGAGTCCCGAAACCGAGAGGCCTACTGTAAATCTAGGCGAAACGGTGAAGGCTCCCACACACTCCCCTGAACGCCAGAACTCGAAAGACGTCAGTCTAGCCTGCGACAGAGTTAATATAGTGTCCAGGTCCCGTGACCTCGTGTTGTTCTCTGGGAGATGTAGTCTTCTTCTGTAAGTTGCAGATTCAGTAAAACTATTCATGCTTTATATGATGTTATGATGTGGAATACTGATAGCAAAATTACAACATTATTAAACCATGACAAGGTAATACTTGCATTTCAGTCAGTGTCTGAAGAGCAAAGTTCATTAAGGCTGGCGGTTCTGTTTTCAGGATGTGTGAGAGAAGCCTTATGTATCAGTTAGTATTTGGTTACTGTGTTGGTCTTCACTTTCTTCTTTGCAACCAATTTACACGTTTCTAACGTTAAGATTCTGCCAGCATAAATTTTTTGGCTAACAGTGTTTTTGTAGTCCTTGACAATGTGATTTGCGTGTGTCTAAAGAGTGAGCAACTAGAAAGCAAGGGAGCAAAGAACCAAATATCAGCGGATGGTCAAATTACTGAGTGGAGCAGGTTTTAGCTGCTTTTGGGTTCTCCAAGTTATACTCTACAGCAAAACATCGTATTTCTAGCACAGAATGGTACGGTTAGGTAAAGACAAAGTACGTTGTTAGTTTGAATGTCTAAATACAAATGTTTTCATGAGTGGTATTTCTCTTTTGTGGCCTCTCCACATTTTCTTTGTGAGCGGATGTTATTATTTGCTATGAAAGTTTGAGAGTTTAATATTAAAAACGAGTGTAGTGTGATTGCAGGTGCTTTTAAGTACAGTAGTATTTCAGTACAATAGTCTTGCTGTAGAAGCAAAGTAGTAGGTTGTAGTTTCAATGATTCCATGTGGGTGCCCAGCCCAAAGTGGGGATTCCCTTATGAAAGGAGGGGGAGGGTGAAGGAGGCCGAGGGCCCTTTTCTCGGGGCCAGCTCTCTGTGCCCTCTTGCTGGCCGGAGAGAAGGGCTGCCCGCTGGACACAGGGAGTGCCTTGTAGCTCCCGTGCCGTGCCCTGCCCTCCAGCCCCCTCCTCATCCTATGCGGAACACCACTCCCAGCAGCACAGGTGCCATTTTGGAATCTTCCCCATGTCACAGCTGTCACCTTGGTTGCTGCGGCTCCACCCGACTCACTCACCTCTGAGAGTGCTGGGCAGGTAGCAGCCATGTCCAGCACGAAGCGAGGGCGAGAGGAATGTAGTGAGGATTTAAGTGGGGAGAAGGAGCTGGGGGCCCCAGAACCGAAGAGGAGGAGGGTGCCCGCCATAACCATCAAATGGAGGAGGGGGAAAGGAGCCCGTTTCCATCATGCCTGGACCAGCCCTGTGACCACCACCCATGTGGAGCCGATGGAGGTGGATCCCCCTCCGGAGGAACCGATGGAGGTGGATCCCCCTCCAGAGGAGCCCATGGACGTGGATCCGCCCGCGGCATAGCTGGCCTGGCACCACACCACCGTGCCAGGCCCCGCGTTGGCATGGTCACAGCTTCACCATCGCTGGTCCAGGCACTCGGCTCCTTTCCTGCTGCGTGGCCCCCGCCCCCAGCATGAGCTGGGTGGCATTATTTAACATCTTCTTCTCCTCCACCTCGTTGCTCCTCCGGTTCTGTGGGCCCCCAGTTCCTTCTTCCCCCTGTTGTAGTTAGGTGTTTGCTCTGTTCTTTGTTTTGATGGTTGTGTTAGGTTAGTGTTAGTGTTCAGTTTAGTTTTAGCGTTAGGGATAGGTTCCTGTTTGTTCTTTAGAGTTAGGCATAGGTTCCTGTTTGTTCTTTAGGGTTAGGTATAGGTTTCTGTTGTTATTTTAGAGTTAGGCGAAGGTTAGTGTTCGTACTTACAGTCAGGCATTGGCTGCTACACTCAAGTAAAAGTAACCGCTGCTCCTGGGTAAGCACACAGTGTTACCATCAGGGCTCAAGCTCAGGCAGCCAGCTGACCGGGGCAGAATTTGTGTTAGACGCTGCTCAGTGACAACACCCAGAACAAAGTAGCAAGGATGTGAAGTGCAGGAGACTACTTGCGCTTAGCACATTCTGTCTGCTGTAACAGCATTACTCAAAGATTTCTAATCAGGCCAAGATCTTTGTGATGCAGCAGTTTGTTCATTACTGCCATCATGGGCGCACAACCCTACTGGCGAGGAATGGAAGGCCCTATATGCTGGCCCGACCCTACCCGCAGGGAGGTGTGCTCCCTCCCCTGGGCACGGGTCAGGGACATTGCTGGGAGACTTCCCAGTCTGATCTGCCCTTCTGTCTACTATCCCCTGCTGATAGTTCAGGCTGGCAGTGAAGAAGTTAGTAAAAAAAGCCTGAAGGCTATCAAAGATGATTTCAGGGGACTGGGGCGGGTAATCGAAGGAACAGGTGTGCGGGTGGTTATTGCATCTGTACTTTCAGTGGCAGGGAGGGATACTGAGTTGGACCTAAAAACCCACCTCTTAAACAAATGGTTAAAGAGTCGGTGCAGACATAGGAGTCTTGGTGTTTTTCACCATGGGGCAATTTATTTGGCTCCTGGCATGACAGCTACAGACGGAAGCGGCCTGTCTCAAAGGGGTAAGAGGGTTCTAGCTGAGGAACTGTCAGGACCCCACCAAAAACCTGCACCCTGACTTGTAAAATGGTTACACAGATATAGGTACACCTCATACATAGTCAATGATGTAAGGAAGGACACTGGACACACCTTCGTTGGCTCCACAGCCGCAGTCCAACACGGCGCCCAGGCCCGTCGATCCATTCCTTTGCTTGCTGCCAGTTCCCACAGGGAGTCCTCATTCAGACACCTGAAACAACAACGCACACAAACACATCAGGCAAACAACAGACACGCACACAAACACAAAACGCCCTCCTCGGATCCCGCCACTCACCCTTCCTTTGCCAACTTCTCTCGCTCACCTTCAGGGCAGTGCCAGCCCCTTCAACCCGATCACAGAATCACAGAATGACCCGGGTTGGAAGGGACCTCAAGGATCATGAAGCACCAACCCCCCGCCTGGCTGCGGGGCTGTGGCAGCCGGTGTGGCTGGGTGCAGCACGTGGGCATGTGGGAGGGCCTGCAGCAGGGATGTGGGGTGTAATCAGAGTGACTGGAATTCCAATTCAGTCAGAGGTCTTAATTGTAGGTAAGGGTTGAATCCGCCGAGGTGCCGCACAAGGAGAGGCGCTGGGTGCGACTATGGAAAGCAGAGCTTGTGTGTCCCAGGAGGCAGGCGTAGTCAGGTCCCCTTTGGAGCCTGCCGTTGTTGGTGCTCAGCTCAGGAGCCCCATCAGGAGCTGCTGCGTGCTGCGTCTGTGTCACGGACTTATCTAGATCAATATGATTGACTGATCAATCTATGATCTCCAGATGATGTTATGATGTGAAATACCAATAGAAAAAAATACAAAACCACAACAGTATGGCAGCCCAAAAAGATTCCCTTGTGGAAGAAGGGGGAGGGTGAAGGAGGGTGAAGGAGGGTGAAGGAGGCCGAGGGCCCTTTACTTGGGGCCGGCTCGTCTGTGCCCTCTTGCTGGCCAGAGAGAAGGGCTGCCCGCTGGGCACAGGGAGCACCTTGTAGCTCCCGTACCATGCCCTGCCCTCCAGCCCCCTCCTCATCCTATGTGGAACTCCAGTGCCAGCAGTGCGGCCGCCATTTTAGAACCCTCTCCATGTCACCATGGTCACCGTTGCCGCATGCCTCTGACAGTTGTGGCAGTTAACAGCCATGCCTGCTGCAAAGAGGGCGAGGGTTGAAGCTTCTGGTGGGAGGATGGAGCTGGGGGCCCTAGGAGTCAGAAGGAGGAGGGGGCCCGCCATGACCATCAGGCAGAGGAGGGGTAAGAGAGCCATTATCCATCATGCCTGGACCAGCCCTGTGACCACCACCCATGTGGAGCCTATGGAGGTGGATCCCCCTCCGGAGGAACCGATGGAGGTGGATCCCCCTCCGGAGGAACCGATGGAGGTGGATCCCCCTCCGGAGGAACCGATGGAGGTGGATCCCCCTCCAGAGGAGCCCATGGACGTGGATCCGCCCGCGGCATAGCTGGCCTGGCACCACACGACCGTGCCAGGCCCCGCGTTGGCATGGTCACAGCTTCACCATCGCTGGTCCAGGCACTCGGCTCCTTTCCTGCTGCGCGGCCCCTGCCCCCAGCATTAGCTGGGTGGCATTATTTAACATCATCTTCTCCTCCACGTTGTTGCTCCTCTGGTTCTGTGGGCCCCCAGTTCCATCTTCCCCCTGTTAGGTTAGGTGCTTGTTATGTTTTTGTTGATGGTAGTGTTAGATTATTGTTAGTGTTAGTGTTCAGTTTAGTTTTAGCGTTAGGGATAGGTTCCTGTTCGTTTTTTAGAGTTAGGCATAGGTTCCTGTTTGTTCTTTAGGGTTAGGTATAGGTTTTTGTTGTTATTTTAGAGTTAGGTATAGGTTTTTGTTGTTATTTTAGAGTTAGGTATAGGTTTCTGTTGTTATTTTAGAGTTAGGCATAGGTTAGTGTTCGTACTTGCAGTCAGGCATTGGCTGTTACGCTCAAGTAAAAGTAACCGCTGCTCCTTGGGTAAGCATGCAGCTGGTTGCTCACCCCGAGCAATGAGTGCGACTGCCCTGACAGTTTGATGACATCTGCGATGAACTGAATTTCCCTCTTGGGACTTTTCCTTTGCAGAACATGGAGGAGCAGAGCGTGAGTGGCTGAGAAATGGAGCTGGGACTCAGGAGAGCAACACGTGGCTGTGTCCCAGAGCTCCCAAAGTGTGGCCATTGCAAGGTAGGCGTGCCTTACCGTAAGCGTTGTTCAAGCACAGCTCCTGGCACTGTCTGCAACAGATCCGCTCTCTGCGTGCTTTCTTTCAGTCGCTGGTGTTGTGCAGCACAGCCACGGCACGGCCCTCAGTGCGTACGCGAGGAGCGTGAAAAGGTAGGTGGTGAATTTTCATCTTGCTAACGCTAGGATTAGGAATGGTGAGCATTCCTAAAAGAGTGGCCACAAAGGTGTGATCTGCCTCGGGGAGAAGTTGATTCTCGCCTCTTCAGCTTTTCCCTTCTTTTCTGTCCACCTGTCCTTTCCAGCTCCTCCTCCCCTCAGCTGCAATTGGGGCAGTGCTCGAGTGTGAGGACTCTTCCTTGGCATGCGGTAACAGACAATGCAGATGTGACTTTTGTGTCCTTCCTTGTTCTTGGGTTCGTAGCCCAGGGATATCTTGCGAGCAGCTCTCTAAGTCAGACTGTGCTGGCAGCGTGCGTGAGTGAAATAGTGCCTCTTTTTTCCCTCTTGCAGCAAGCTTGCCGAGGCAAGGCAAGCGCTACTCAGCTGAGGAAGAAAGCCGAGAAGGAAAGCAGAAAGCAACGATGAGGGCTTGAGCAAGAAGCTACAAAGGACAGCAGAACCACCTGCAACGCTTCCTCGGAGGTGGCACCAAGAGCTGCTGACTCAACAGTCCAGTTTACTGGCACAGCCGTGCTTTCCCTGTCATGGACGGTGGAGATGATGGAAGTGAACTGGACAGGAAGGACTTGTGCTGCGTTAGAAGCAATGAGGGCTTCACATAGGCAGGACTTGGTGTATGGCAAGAGCTGGAGACGCTGCGTTCCTTCAGGGTGTGTCTCTTGAGGTCCAGGCCTGGTGTAGGGTTAGGTTGAAATAGGGCTGGCTGGGACTGGAGAGGGAGGAGGTGACGTAGCCCCGGGGTTTGGCTTCTCCTTGGGTCTGACTGGAGGCTGAGTGACTGATTGCTAAGCGGCAATCCTGGGCACTGGGGTTTCATTTTGGGGTGTGGGCGGGGCAATAAATAGAAGCCAAATCTTCTTGTACGCAATAAAATTGAAGCGAACTTTCTAAACCTGGTGCTGCCTCTTTCAGTAGCTGGTCAGAACGTCCCTCGCTCGGGCTGGCAATCGCAGGGCGATGAAGCGGTCGGCTTCACGTCTCTCCCTTGACATGGTGCAGTGCAGGTTTTCCCCCGTTTCCTTGTTGGTCTTCCCAACCTGTGGCCTTTCAGCCAACCCGTAAGTGCTGGTGACAGGCTGTGAGCATCTCCTTGCTCTCTGAGGACTGACAGAAAGAAACCAGAGGAGGGGAAGCAGCCCGGCAGGAAGAAGGGTGTCCCGTGCTCAGCCCCTTGAGTTGGCCTCTCTTCCCTGAGGGCTCTTTCAGCTTCTGATGGATGCACCGTGTGTTGCTGTTTGCCCTGGGAAGCCCAGCTGCACGCTGGCAGCCGTGGCCTGTGCATCAGCCTCCCCTTGAGGCCCAAGGAGTTGTTTGTTTTTATGTATTCACTATTGGTGTGGCATTTTGTTGTTTTGTTCTGCTTTGAGATCAAGGGGTAATTTAACACCGTTGGAAGTCATTGGGGTTCAGGAGTAGCACATGTAGAATTTTGATCATGCAGCAAGTTGTGATTTCTACTGTGTTAAAGAACTGGCACACACATATACGCCTGCAGCCGGAGCTTGATTGACTCTCGTCAATACGGCCTTCCAAAGCCCGGCCCTGGGGAGTTGTCCAAAAATTTTCCAACCTTTTGTATTACCTAAGTTTATTTTAAACAGACAAGGAGGAGTAATCTCTTAAAGGCTTTTTTAAAGGCATTGGACTAGGTTTTGATTATCACGTCTCAGGAAGCTTCTGCATTCCACCTAGTGCTAATGTGATACATCAAGAGCAGATGACACAAGAGATTCAGGCCTTGCTGCCAGTCTTTTACGAATCAGAACTTTGTTTCATGTTGCCAGATATTGTGGTTTCCTTTTCAGGGGATTCCTTTGCTGTATAATAAGAAGGCCGAGGGCATCCTGGCCTGCATGGGAAACAGTGTTGCCAGCAGGAGCAGAGAGGTGATTGTCCCCCTGTTCTCAGCACTGATGAGGCCGCAGCTCGAGTGCTGTGTTCAGTTTTGGGCCCCTCAGTGCAAGAAAGACATGGAGGCCCTGGAACGCGTTCAGAGGAGGGCAACAAAGCTGGTGAGGGGTCTGGAGCACAGGCCGTATGAGGAGCGGCTGAGGGAGCTGGGATTGTTCAGCCTGGAGAAGAGGAGGCTCAGGGGAGACCTCATTGCTCTCTCTAACTTCCTGAAGGGAGGCTGTAGTGAGCTGGGGCTCGGCCTCTTCTCTCGTGTCATTAATGATAGGACCAGAGGGAATGGCTTCAAGCTGCGACAGGGGAGATTCAGGCTGGACACTACGAGGTATTACTGCTCAGAAAGGGTGGCCAGGCACTGGAATGGACACAGGGAGGTGGTGAAGGGAAGGGGACGAGGGCGAGGAAGGAAGGAAGGGAAGGGGAAGGTAAAGGAAGGAAAGCGAGAGGAAAGACACGAAATGAGACGTGAATTTTGGGTCCTTTTCCGGCAGCCGCCCCCCCCCAACAGGCCCCAGCCCGGCCTGAGCCACGTGACAGTGCCAGTGCCAGTGACAGGAAGTGCTTCCTGCAGGCGGCGGAGAGCACTTCCGGGCCATGGCGGCATGGCGGCCATGAGCGGGGCCGGGAGGAGCGGGCTCTGTGCTGCGAACGGGGTCGGGCCTCGGTGCGGGGGCACGGAGGGGCTGTCGGGGGAGGAGCTCGCGGCGCTGCCGGCACCCAGAGGCGGCTCCCGGGCGGCTCCACGGTCTCGCTGTGCTGCGGAGTCACCCGGCCGGCCCCAAAAGCCTGGAGGCAGAGCCTGAGCCGGCCCCGGCCCGGATCGTGTGGTGCGGCTCCGGCCGTGCTGGGCTGTGCGGCAGGAAGATGACTTGCGGAATCAAACTCTATAACCCAAAGATGGGTTCTAAAGCAGGTATGTTTATTCCAGCGTTGCGCAGCGCCGGGTGCAAGCGGGAGAGCTCCACCAAACTTGCACACCGTAAGGAGAAAAGTGTGTTACAGATATAGGTTAAGCTAATACGTAATCAATAGTCTCCTCCTCAGTTTGATTACATATTCATTACATTCCCTAGGACCCCATTCCCCGCGACCCTTGCCGTTGTTTTGGGGTGAAATTCTTCTTCTGTTTTCTTCTTGGTGTTATCTGCTGCTATCGTTCTCCCATGTCAGCATCATCTTGCCCGGGGGTATCTAATCCTTCTTCTTGTCAGAGGTCTCCGGACAATTTCTTCTTATCTTTATTGCCCTCTTCTCTGGTTTTATTTTGACTAAGTGTCTGTAATTCCCCCTATCCCTGCACTTTTAAATGTAAACTATCTGCAGTTACCCTTTGTCTCGGATTCTGTGAAGTTCCCCTTTCCCTTTCTATAGCAGAGTGTTACCTTGCCTCCATTTCAGTCTTTGGGTCCCCAGGGAGGCTCTCCCTGGGGGTGTCCCGATTCGAAGGCAGGATTCAATCCCGCCGCAGCCCGTCCATGGCAGGCAAACGCTTCTCTCCTCTGCTCTTGGGACTCAGCAGTGCCAGGGGTTTCACAGCGCGCGTGTTGCAGTGGCTGGCAGCCTCCGTGTGTTTTTCTGTTGCATACAGGATCCCATGGTGGAGCCGCGTCAGAAGCAGACGTTGGTGTCTTGTGGCAGGAGCAAGGGCAGTGGAAGCGCTGCCCAGGGCAGGGCGGTGGTGACTGCCATGAGAGCGGAGGTCTGATGCCATCTGCGAGGGATGGGATTTGCATCCGGTGGCTTTTCCGTTGCAGAATGTCCAGCAGCAGAGCGTGAGTGGCCGTGAAATGAAGCTGGGCCCCAGGAGAGCCGCCTGGAGCTGCGTCACGAGCTTCGTGCGTGGCCAGCGCAAGGTAGGTGTGCCTTACTGTAAGCGTGCGCTGAAGCAGTGTTGGTTAAGCACGGCTCACTCCTCTGTCTGCAACAGATGGGCTTTCTGCGCGCTTTATTGCTGTGGCCGTAGAATTCCCTCTTTCTTACCATCTGATCTGTGAAGGCTTTTGTGTGGGAAGGTTTTGAGGAATGAGGGAGTAGAAATTGCTTTAGTCACGAGTCATCTGGAAAGGTTTCACAGAAACGGTGACATTTGCAGAAGGAACGTATTGGCATTGGCAGTTGTGCCAAATACTCACTGGGATGGAGAGGAGGGAGTACCTGCAGAAGACCGTTCTCTTCTGGTTTTGAGGAAGCCGGGCAGAGCTCAGATTGCAGCTTAAGCAATGTTCTTTTGTCACACTCTGTGTCCTGTGTTGCGTTCTCTCCTTTCGATTCCAGTTCTCCTGACAGGTTAGGCTTGAATTCAGCATAATATCTGCTTCTCCCTGGGTTCAGGTTCTTTGGGTCTCCTGCCTGCTTTTCTCCCTTTTCTTAGTGGAGAGTGGAGTTTCTACCACAGAGCAAAGTTTTGTGATTGACAGAAACAAATATGGAACATATTAGATGAACACAGCTCTGCATTTTTTTCTTCCTCCGAACAGCAAGGGACTCCTGTGCTCTCATTAATATCATCAGTGAGTAGATGCTGCCTTCTGCTGGAGCCTAAAATGCTTTCTGCAGTTGAGTGGTTGGAAACATAGGGTTTTAACTTAAAATTGTTTGCGCAGGGTAAAGGTTGGGAATACAATTAGAATACAGTTACACAGTGCTCTATCCCCAGCACTTTCCATCATTTTTCTTAACACAGCTTACGGTTCATTTCAAAACAAACTAACAAAGATGAACTTGGGTTAGCGTAGCCTGTTTTAAATGATCCTTCTGTGTCTTTTCCAGGCTGGTAGCAGAATGGAGACTTTCCCGAGGCGCTGAGGAACAGACACAAGCTTCTTTTGAAGGCTTCAATGAAATTCTGCCCCAGCAGTATCTGTGGTCTTTTGATGCTAAGGAGCTGGACGTAAAGGATTCTTTGACTATTGCCAGATCCAGGCTGCTACAGGTATGTCACGGTTTAAACTAAAAATCCACCTGCGTCCGTGACAGGGACTGTGGGCCCAGCAGGGGCCCTAGGCCGAAAGGAAAAAAAGTTAATTAGGAAAAGAAAACAGCAGCAACAATCTAAGGAGGCACACTTATTTACTAAATTACTATATCGAAATACAGGATAACACAGTATAATACAATATAATTGAAAACTGAGCTAACGAATCAACCAAAATAGGAGAGAGAATGAGTCCCGAAACCGAGAGGCCTACTGTAAATCTAGGCGAAACGGTGAAGGCTCCCACACACTCCCCTGAACGCCAGAACTCGAAAGACGTCAGTCTAGCCTGCGACAGAGTTAATATAGTGTCCAGGTCCCGTGACCTCGTGTTGTTCTCTGGGAGATGTAGTCTTCTTCTGTAAGTTGCAGATTCAGTAAAACTATTCATGCTTTATATGATGTTATGATGTGGAATACTGATAGCAAAATTACAAAATTATTAAACCATGACAAGGTAATACTTGCATTTCAGTCAGTGTCTGAAGAGCAAAGTTCATTAAGGCTGGCGGTTCTGTTTTCAGGATGTGTGAGAGAAGCCTTATGTATCAGTTAGTATTTGGTTACTGTGTTGGTCTTCACTTTCTTCTTTGCAACCAATTTACACGTTTCTAACGTTAAGATTCTGCCAGCATAAATTTTTTGGCTAACAGTGTTTTTGTAGTCCTTGACAATGTGATTTGCGTGTGTCTGAAGAGTGAGCAACTAGAAAGCAAGGGAGAAAAGAACCAAATATCAGCGGATGGTCAAATTACTGAGTGGAGCAGGTTTTAGCTGCTTTTGGGTTCTCCAAGTTATACTCTACAGCAAAACATCGTATTTCTAGCACAGAATGGTACGGTTAGGTAAAGATAAAGTACGTTGTTAGTTTGAATGTCTAAATACAAATGTTTTCATGAGTGGTATTTCTCTTTTGTGGCCTCTCCACATTTTCTTTGTGAGCGGATGTTATTATTTGCTATGAAAGTTTGAGAGTTTAATATTAAAAACGAGTGTAGTGTGATTGCAGGTGCTTTTAAGTACAGTAGTATTTCAGTACAATAGTCTTGCTGTAGAAGCAAAGTAGTAGGTTGTAGTTTCAATGATTCCATGTGGGTGCCCAGCCCAAAGTGGGGATTCCCTTATGAAAGGAGGGGGAGGGTGAAGGAGACCGAGGGCCCTTTTCTCGGGGCCAGCTCTCTGTGCCCTCTTGCTGGCCGGAGAGAAGGGCTGCCCGCTGGACACAGGGAGTGCCTTGTAGCTCCCGTGCCGTGCCCTGCCCTCCAGCCCCCTCCTCATCCTATGCGGAACACCACTCCCAGCAGCACAGGTGCCATTTTGGAATCTTCCCCATGTCACAGCTGTCACCTTGGTTGCTGCGGCTCCACCCGACTCACTCACCTCTGAGAGTGCTGGGCAGGTAGCAGCCATGTCCAGCACGAAGCGAGGGCGAGAGGAATGTAGTGAGGATTTAAGTGGGGAGAAGGAGCTGGGGGCCCCAGAACCGAAGAGGAGGAGGGTGCCCGCCATAACCATCAAATGGAGGAGGGGGAAAGGAGCCCGTTTCCATCATGCCTGGACCAGCCCTGTGACCACCACCCATGTGGAGCTGATGGAGGTGGATCCCCCTCCGGAGGAACCGATGGAGGTGGATCCCCCTCCGGAGGAACCGATGGAGGTGGATCCCCCTCTGGAGGAACCGATGGAGGTGGATCCCCCTCCAGAGGAGCCCATGGACGTGGATCCGCCCGCGGCATAGCTGGCCTGGCACCACACCACCGTGCCAGGCCCCGCGTTGGCATGGTCACAGCTTCACCATCGCTGGTCCAGGCACTCGGCTCCTTTCCTGCTGCGTGGCCCCTGCCCCCAGCATGAGCTGGGTGGCATTATTTAACATCTTCTTCTCCTCCACCTCGTTGCTCCTCCGGTTCTGTGGGCCCCCAGTTCCTTCTTCCCCCTGTTGTAGTTAGGTGTTTGCTCTGTTCTTTGTTTTGATGGTTGTGTTAGGTTAGTGTTAGTATTCAGTTTAGTTTTAGCGTTAGGGATAGGTTCCTGTTTGTTCTTTAGAGTTAGGCATAGGTTCCTGTTTGTTCTTTAGGGTTAGGTATAGGTTTCTGTTGTTATTTTAGAGTTAGGCGTAGGTTAGTGTTCGTACTTACAGTCAGGCATTGGCTGCTACACTCAAGTAAAAGTAACCGCTGCTCCTGGGTAAGCACACAGTGTTGCCATCAGGGCTCAAGCTCAGGCAGCCAGCTGACCGGGGCAGAATTTGTGTTAGACGCTGCTCAGTGACAACACCCAGAACAAAGTAGCAAGGATGTGAAGTGCAGGAGACTACTTGCGCTTAGCACATTCTGTCTGCTGTAACAGCATTACTCAAAGATTTCTAATCAGGCCAAGATCTTTGTGATGCAGCAGTTTGTTCATTACTGCCATCATGGGCGCACAACCCTACTGGCGAGGAATGGAAGGCCCTCTATGCTGGCCCGACCCTACCCGCAGGGAGGTGTGCTCCCTCCCCTGGGCACGGGTCAGGGACATTGCTGGGAGACTTCCCAGTCTGATCTGCCCTTCTGTCTACTATCCCCTGCTGATAGTTCAGGCTGGCAGTGAAGAAGTTAGTAAAAAAAGCCTGAAGGCTATCAAAGATGATTTCAGGGGACTGGGGCGGGTAATCGAAGGAACAGGTGTGCGGGTGGTTATTGCATCTGTACTTTCAGTGGCAGGGAGGGATACTGAGTTGGACCTAAAAACCCACCTCTTAAACAAATGGTTAAAGAGTCGGTGCAGACATAGGAGTCTTGGTGTTTTTCACCATGGGGCAATTTATTTGGCTCCTGGCATGACAGCTACAGACGGAAGCGGCCTGTCTCAAAGGGGTAAGAGGGTTCTAGCTGAGGAACTGTCAGGACCCCACCAAAAACCTGCACCCTGACTTGTAAAATGGTTACACAGATATAGGTACACCTCATACATAGTCAATGATGTAAGGAAGGACACTGGACACACCTTCGTTGGCTCCACAGCCGCAGTCCAACACGGCGCCCAGGCCCGTCGATCCATTCCTTTGCTTGCTGCCAGTTCCCACAGGGAGTCCTCACTCAGACACCTGAAACAACAACGCACACAAACACATCAGGCAAACAACAGACACGCACACAAACACAAAACGCCCTCCTCGGATCCCGCCACTCACCCTTCCTTTGCCAACTTCTCTCGCTCACCTTCAGGGCAGTGCCAGCCCCTTCAACCCGATCACAGAATCACAGAATGACCCGGGTTGGAAGGGACCTCAAGGATCATGAAGCACCAACCCCCCGCCTGGCTGCGGGGCTGTGGCAGCCGGTGTGGCTGGGTGCAGCACGTGGGCATGTGGGAGGGCCTGCAGCAGGGATGTGGGGTGTAATCAGAGTGACTGGAATTCCAATTCAGTCAGAGGTCTTAATTGTAGGTAAGGGTTGAATCCGCCGAGGTGCCGCACAAGGAGAGGCGCTGGGTGCGACTATGGAAAGCAGAGCTTGTGTGTCCCAGGAGGCAGGCGTAGTCAGGTCCCCTTTGGAGCCTGCCGTTGTTGGTGCTCAGCTCAGGAGCCCCATCAGGAGCTGCTGCGTGCTGCGTCTGTGTCACGGACTTATCTAGATCAATATGATTGACTGATCAATCTATGATCTCCAGATGATGTTATGATGTGAAATACCAATAGAAAAAAATACAAAACCACAACAGTATGGCAGCCCAAAAAGATTCCCTTGTGGAAGAAGGGGGAGGGTGAAGGAGGGTGAAGGAGGGTGAAGGAGGGTGAAGGAGGCCGAGGGCCCTTTACTTGGGGCCGGCTGGTCTGTGCCCTCTTGCTGGCCAGAGAGAAGGGCTGCCCGCTGGGCACAGGGAGCACCTTGTAGCTCCCGTACCATGCCCTGCCCTCCAGCCCCCTCCTCATCCTATGTGGAACTCCAGTGCCAGCAGTGCGGCCGCCATTTTAGAACCCTCTCCATGTCACCGTGGTCACCGTTGCCGCATGCCTCTGACAGTTGTGGCAGTTAACAGCCATGCCTGCTGCAAAGAGGGCGAGGGTTGAAGTTTCTGGTGGGAGGATGGAGCTGGGGGCCCTAGGAGTCAGAAGGAGGAGGGGGCCCGCCATGACCATCAGGCAGAGGAGGGGTAAGAGAGCCATTATCCATCATGCCTGGACCAGCCCTGTGACCACCACCCATGTGGAGCCTATGGAGGTGGATCCCCCTCCGGAGGAACCGATGGAGGTGGATCCCCCTCCAGAGGAGCCCATGGACGTGGATCCGCCCGCGGCATAGCTGGCCTGGCACCACACCACCGTGCCAGGCCCCGCGTTGGCATGGTCACAGCTTCACCATCGCTGGTCCAGGCACTCGGCTCCTTTCCTGCTGCGCGGCCCCTGCCCCCAGCATTAGCTGGGTGGCATTATTTAACATCATCTTCTCCTCCACGTTGTTGCTCCTCTGGTTCTGTGGGCCCCCAGTTCCATCTTCCCCCTGTTAGGTTAGGTGCTTGTTATGTTTTTGTTGATGGTAGTGTTAGATTAGTGTTAGTGTTAGTGTTCAGTTTAGTTTTAGCGTTAGGGATAGGTTCCTGTTCGTTTTTTAGAGTTAGGCATAGGTTCCTGTTTGTTCTTTAGGGTTAGGTATAGGTTTTTGTTGTTATTTTAGAGTTAGGTATAGGTTTTTGTTGTTATTTTAGAGTTAGGTATAGGTTTCTGTTGTTATTTTAGAGTTAGGCATAGGTTAGTGTTCGTACTTGCAGTCAGGCATTGGCTGTTACACTCAAGTAAAAGTAACCGCTGCTCCTTGGGTAAGCACGCAGCTGGTTGCTCACCCCGAGCAATGAGTGCGACTGCCCTGACAGTTTGATGACATCTGCGATGAACTGAATTTCCCTCTTGGGACTTTTCCTTTGCAGAACATGGAGGAGCAGAGCGTGAGTGGCTGAGAAATGGAGCTGGGACTCAGGAGAGCAACACGTGGCTGTGTCCCAGAGCTCCCAAAGTGTGGCCATTGCAAGGTAGGCGTGCCTTACCGTAAGCGTTGTTCAAGCACAGCTCCTGGCACTGTCTGCAACAGATCCGCTCTCTGCGTGCTTTCTTTCAGTCGCTGGTGTTGTGCAGCACAGCCACGGCACGGCCCTCAGTGCGTACGCGAGGAGCGTGAAAAGGTAGGTGGTGAATTTTCATCTTGCTAACGCTAGGATTAGGAATGGTGAGCATTCCTAAAAGAGTGGCCACAAAGGTGTGATCTGCCTCGGGGAGAAGTTGATTCTCGCCTCTTCAGCTTTTCCCTTCTTTTCTGTCCACCTGTCCTTTCCAGCTCCTCCTCCCCTCAGCTGCAAGTGGGGCAGTGCTCGAGTGTGAGGACTCTTCCTTGGCATGCGGTAACAGACAATGCAGATGTGACTTTTGTGTCCTTCCTTGTTCTTGGGTTCGTAGCCCAGGGATATCTTGCGAGCAGCTCTCTAAGTCAGACTGTGCTGGCAGCGTGCGTGAGTGAAATAGTGCCTCTTTTTTCCCTCTTGCAGCAAGCTTGCCGAGGCAAGGCAAGCGCTACTCAGCTGAGGAAGAAAGCCGAGAAGGAAAGCAGAAAGCAACGATGAGGGCTTGAGCAAGAAGCTACAAAGGACAGCAGAACCACCTGCAACGCTTCCTCGGAGGTGGCACCAAGAGCTGCTGACTCAACAGTCCAGTTTACTGGCACAGCCGTGCTTTCCCTGTCATGGACGGTGGAGATGATGGAAGTGAACTGGACAGGAAGGACTTGTGCTGCGTTAGAAGCAATGAGGGCTTCACATAGGCAGGACTTGGTGTATGGCAAGAGCTGGAGACGCTGCGTTCCTTCAGGGTGTGTCTCTTGAGGTCCAGGCCTGGTGTAGGGTTAGGTTGAAATAGGGCTGGCTGGGACTGGAGAGGGAGGAGGTGACGTAGCCCCGGGGTTTGGCTTCTCCTTGGGTCTGACTGGAGGCTGAGTGACTGATTGCTAAGCGGCAATCCTGGGCACTGGGGTTTCATTTTGGGGTGTGGGCGGGGCAATAAATAGAAGCCAAATCTTCTTGTACGCAATAAAATTGAAGCGAACTTTCTAAACCTGGTGCTGCCTCTTTCAGTAGCTGGTCAGAACGTCCCTCGCTCGGGCTGGCAATCGCAGGGCGATGAAGCGGTCGGCTTCACGTCTCTCCCTTGACATGGTGCAGTGCAGGTTTTCCCCCGTTTCCTTGTTGGTCTTCCCAACCTGTGGCCTTTCAGCCAACCCGTAAGTGCTGGTGACAGGCTGTGAGCATCTCCTTGCTCTCTGAGGACTGACAGAAAGAAACCAGAGGAGGGGAAGCAGCCCGGCAGGAAGAAGGGTGTCCCGTGCTCAGCCCCTTGAGTTGGCCTCTCTTCCCTGAGGGCTCTTTCAGCTTCTGATGGATGCACCGTGTGTTGCTGTTTGCCCTGGGAAGCCCAGCTGCACGCTGGCAGCCGTGGCCTGTGCATCAGCCTCCCCTTGAGGCCCAAGGAGTTGTTTGTTTTTATGTATTCACTATTGGTGTGGCATTTTGTTGTTTTGTTCTGCTTTGAGATCAAGGGGTAATTTAACACCGTTGGAAGTCATTGGGGTTCAGGAGTAGCACATGTAGAATTTTGATCATGCAGCAAGTTGTGATTTCTACTGTGTTAAAGAACTGGCACACACATATACGCCTGCAGCCGGAGCTTGATTGACTCTCGTCAATACGGCCTTCCAAAGCCCGGCCCTGGGGAGCTGTCCAAAAATTTTCCAACCTTTTGTATTACCTAAGTTTATTTTAAACAGACAAGGGGGAGTAATCTCTTAAAGGCTTTTTTAAAGGCATTGGACTAGGTTTTGATTATCACGTCTCAGGAAGCTTCTGCATTCCACCTAGTGCTAATGTGATACATCAAGAGCAGATGACACAAGAGATTCAGGCCTTGCTGCCAGTCTTTTACGAATCAGAACTTTGTTTCATGTTGCCAGATATTGTGGTTTCCTTTTCAGGGGATTCCTTTGCTGTATAATAAGAAGGCCGAGGGCATCCTGGCCTGCATGGGAAACAGTGTTGCCAGCAGGAGCAGAGAGGTGATTGTCCCCCTGTTCTCAGCACTGATGAGGCCGCAGCTCGAGTGCTGTGTTCAGTTTTGGGCCCCTCAGTGCAAGAAAGACATGGAGGCCCTGGAACGCGTTCAGAGGAGGGCAACAAAGCTGGTGAGGGGTCTGGAGCACAGGCCGTATGAGGAGCGGCTGAGGGAGCTGGGATTGTTCAGCCTGGAGAAGAGGAGGCTCAGGGGAGACCTCATTGCTCTCTCTAACTTCCTGAAGGGAGGCTGTAGTGAGCTGGGGCTCGGCCTCTTCTCTCGTGTCATTAATGATAGGACCAGAGGGAATGGCTTCAAGCTGCGACAGGGGAGATTCAGGCTGGACACTACGAGGTATTACTGCTCAGAAAGGGTGGCCAGGCACTGGAATGGACACAGGGAGGTGGTGAAGGGAAGGGGACGAGGGCGAGGAAGGAAGGAAGGGAAGGGGAAGGTAAAGGAAGGAAAGCGAGAGGAAAGACACGAAATGAGACGTGAATTTTGGGTCCTTTTCCGGCAGCCGCCCCCCCCCAACAGGCCCCAGCCCGGCCTGAGCCACGTGACAGTGCCAGTGCCAGTGACAGGAAGTGCTTCCTGCAGGCGGCGGAGAGCACTTCCGGGCCATGGCGGCATGGCGGCCATGAGCGGGGCCGGGAGGAGCGGGCTCTGTGCTGCGAACGGGGTCGGGCCTCGGGGCGGGGGCACGGAGGGGCTGTCGGGGGAGGAGCTCGCGGCGCTGCCGGCACCCAGAGGCGGCTCCCGGGCGGCTCCACGGTCTCGCTGTGCTGCGGAGTCACCCGGCCGGCCCCAAAAGCCTGGAGGCAGAGCCTGAGCCGGCCCCGGCCCGGATCGTGTGGTGCGGCTCCGGCCGTGCTGGGCTGTGCGGCAGGAAGATGACTTGCGGAATCAAACTCTATAACCCAAAGATGGGTTCTAAAGCAGGTATGTTTATTCCAGCGTTGCGCAGCGCCGGGTGCAAGCGGGAGAGCTCCACCAAACTTGCACACCGTAAGGAGAAAAGTGTGTTACAGATATAGGTTAAGCTAATACGTAATCAATAGTCTCCTCCTCAGTTTGATTACATATTCATTACATTCCCTAGGACCCCATTCCCCGCGACCCTTGCCGTTGTTTTGGGGTGAAATTCTTCTTCTGTTTTCTTCTTGGTGTTATCTGCTGGTATCGTTCTCCCATGTCAGCATCATCTTGCCCGGGGGTATCTAATCCTTCTTCTTGTCAGAGGTCTCCGGACAATTTCTTCTTATCTTTATTGCCCTCTTCTCTGGTTTTATTTTGACTAAGTGTCTGTAATTCCCCCTATCCCTGCACTTTTAAATGTAAACTATCTGCAGTTACCCTTTGTCTCGGATTCTGTGAAGTTCCCCTTTCCCTTTCTATAGCAGAGTGTTACCTTGCCTCCATTTCAGTCTTTGGGTCCCCAGGGAGGCTCTCCCTGGGGGTGTCCCGATTCGAAGGCAGGATTCAATCCCGCCGCAGCCCGTCCATGGCAGGCAAACGCTTCTCTCCTCTGCTCTTGGGACTCAGCAGTGCCAGGGGTTTCACAGCGCGCGTGTTGCAGTGGCTGGCAGCCTCCGTGTGTTTTTCTGTTGCATACAGGATCCCATGGTGGAGCCGCGTTAGAAGCAGACGTTGGTGTCTTGTGGCAGGAGCAAGGGCAGTGGAAGCGCTGCCCAGGGCAGGGCGGTGGTGACTGCCATGAGAGCGGAGGTCTGATGCCATCTGCGAGGGATGGGATTTGCATCCGGTGGCTTTTCCGTTGCAGAATGTCCAGCAGCAGAGCGTGAGTGGCCGTGAAATGAAGCTGGGCCCCAGGAGAGCCGCCTGGAGCTGCGTCACGAGCTTCGTGCGTGGCCAGCGCAAGGTAGGTGTGCCTTACTGTAAGCGTGCGCTGAAGCAGTGTTGGTTAAGCACGGCTCACTCCTCTGTCTGCAACAGATGGGCTTTCTGCGCGCTTTATTGCTGTGGCCGTAGAATTCCCTCTTTCTTACCATCTGATCTGTGAAGGCTTTTGTGTGGGAAGGTTTTGAGGAATGAGGGAGTAGAAATTGCTTTAGTCACGAGTCATCTGGAAAGGTTTCACAGAAACGGTGACATTTGCAGAAGGAACGTATTGGCATTGGCAGTTGTGCCAAATACTCACTGGGATGGAGAGGAGGGAGTACCTGCAGAAGACCGTTCTCTTCTGGTTTTGAGGAAGCCGGGCAGAGCTCAGATTGCAGCTTAAGCAATGTTCTTTTGTCACACTCTGTGTCCTGTGTTGCGTTCTCTCCTTTCGATTCCAGTTCTCCTGACAGGTTAGGCTTGAATTCAGCATAATATCTGCTTCTCCCTGGGTTCAGGTTCTTTGGGTCTCCTGCCTGCTTTTCTCCCTTTTCTTAGTGGAGAGTGGAGTTTCTACTACAGAGCAAAGTTTTGTGATTGACAGAAACAAATATGGAACATATTAGATGAACACAGCTCTGCATTTTTTTCTTCCTCCGAACAGCAAGGGACTCCTGTGCTCTCATTAATATCATCAGTGAGTAGATGCTGCCTTCTGCTGGAGCCTAAAATGCTTTCTGCAGTTGAGTGGTTGGAAACATAGGGTTTTAACTTAAAATTGTTTGCGCAGGGTAAAGGTTGGGAATACAATTAGAATACAGTTACACAGTGCTCTATCCCCAGCACTTTCCATCATTTTTCTTAACACAGCTTACGGTTCATTTCAAAACAAACTAACAAAGATGAACTTGGGTTAGCGTAGCCTGTTTTAAATGATCCTTCTGTGTCTTTTCCAGGCTGGTAGCAGAATGGAGACTTTCCCGAGGCGCTGAGGAACAGACACAAGCTTCTTTTGAAGGCTTCAATGAAATTCTGCCCCAGCAGTATCTGTGGTCTTTTGATGCTAAGGAGCTGGACGTAAAGGATTCTTTGACTATTGCCAGATCCAGGCTGCTACAGGTATGTCACGGTTTAAACTAAAAATCCACCTGCGTCCGTGACAGGGACTGTGGGCCCAGCAGGGGCCCTAGGCCGAAAGGAAAAAAAGTTAATTAGGAAAAGAAAACAGCAGCAACAATCTAAGGAGGCACACTTATTTACTAAATTACTATATCGAAATACAGGATAACACAGTATAATACAATATAATTGAAAACTGAGCTAACGAATCAACCAAAATAGGAGAGAGAATGAGTCCCGAAACCGAGAGGCCTACTGTAAATCTAGGCGAAACGGTGAAGGCTCCCACACACTCCCCTGAACGCCAGAACTCGAAAGACGTCAGTCTAGCCTGCGACAGAGTTAATATAGTGTCCAGGTCCCGTGACCTCGTGTTGTTCTCTGGGAGATGTAGTCTTCTTCTGTAAGTTGCAGATTCAGTAAAACTATTCATGCTTTATATGATGTTATGATGTGGAATACTGATAGCAAAATTACAAAATTATTAAACCATGACAAGGTAATACTTGCATTTCAGTCAGTGTCTGAAGAGCAAAGTTCATTAAGGCTGGCGGTTCTGTTTTCAGGATGTGTGAGAGAAGCCTTATGTATCAGTTAGTATTTGGTTACTGTGTTGGTCTTCACTTTCTTCTTTGCAACCAATTTACACGTTTCTAACGTTAAGATTCTGCCAGCATAAATTTTTTGGCTAACAGTGTTTTTGTAGTCCTTGACAATGTGATTTGCGTGTGTCTGAAGAGTGAGCAACTAGAAAGCAAGGGAGAAAAGAACCAAATATCAGCGGATGGTCAAATTACTGAGTGGAGCAGGTTTTAGCTGCTTTTGGGTTCTCCAAGTTATACTCTACAGCAAAACATCGTATTTCTAGCACAGAATGGTACGGTTAGGTAAAGATAAAGTACGTTGTTAGTTTGAATGTCTAAATACAAATGTTTTCATGAGTGGTATTTCTCTTTTGTGGCCTCTCCACATTTTCTTTGTGAGCGGATGTTATTATTTGCTATGAAAGTTTGAGAGTTTAATATTAAAAACGAGTGTAGTGTGATTGCAGGTGCTTTTAAGTACAGTAGTATTTCAGTACAATAGTCTTGCTGTAGAAGCAAAGTAGTAGGTTGTAGTTTCAATGATTCCATGTGGGTGCCCAGCCCAAAGTGGGGATTCCCTTATGAAAGGAGGGGGAGGGTGAAGGAGGCCGAGGGCCCTTTTCTCGGGGCCAGCTCTCTGTGCCCTCTTGCTGGCCGGAGAGAAGGGCTGCCCGCTGGACACAGGGAGTGCCTTGTAGCTCCCGTGCCGTGCCCTGCCCTCCAGCCCCCTCCTCATCCTATGCGGAACACCACTCCCAGCAGCACAGGTGCCATTTTGGAATCTTCCCCATGTCACAGCTGTCACCTTGGTTGCTGCGGCTCCACCCGACTCACTCACCTCTGAGAGTGCTGGGCAGGTAGCAGCCATGTCCAGCACGAAGCGAGGGCGAGAGGAATGTAGTGAGGATTTAAGTGGGGAGAAGGAGCTGGGGGCCCCAGAACCGAAGAGGAGGAGGGTGCCCGCCATAACCATCAAATGGAGGAGGGGGAAAGGAGCCCGTTTCCATCATGCCTGGACCAGCCCTGTGACCACCACCCATGTGGAGCTGATGGAGGTGGATCCCCCTCCGGAGGAACCGATGGAGGTGGATCCCCCTCCGGAGGAACCGATGGAGGTGGATCCCCCTCTGGAGGAACCGATGGAGGTGGATCCCCCTCCAGAGGAGCCCATGGACGTGGATCCGCCCGCGGCATAGCTGGCCTGGCACCACACCACCGTGCCAGGCCCCGCGTTGGCATGGTCACAGCTTCACCATCGCTGGTCCAGGCACTCGGCTCCTTTCCTGCTGCGTGGCCCCTGCCCCCAGCATGAGCTGGGTGGCATTATTTAACATCTTCTTCTCCTCCACCTCGTTGCTCCTCCGGTTCTGTGGGCCCCCAGTTCCTTCTTCCCCCTGTTGTAGTTAGGTGTTTGCTCTGTTCTTTGTTTTGATGGTTGTGTTAGGTTAGTGTTAGTATTCAGTTTAGTTTTAGCGTTAGGGATAGGTTCCTGTTTGTTCTTTAGAGTTAGGCATAGGTTCCTGTTTGTTCTTTAGGGTTAGGTATAGGTTTCTGTTGTTATTTTAGAGTTAGGCGTAGGTTAGTGTTCGTACTTACAGTCAGGCATTGGCTGCTACACTCAAGTAAAAGTAACCGCTGCTCCTGGGTAAGCACACAGTGTTGCCATCAGGGCTCAAGCTCAGGCAGCCAGCTGACCGGGGCAGAATTTGTGTTAGACGCTGCTCAGTGACAACACCCAGAACAAAGTAGCAAGGATGTGAAGTGCAGGAGACTACTTGCGCTTAGCACATTCTGTCTGCTGTAACAGCATTACTCAAAGATTTCTAATCAGGCCAAGATCTTTGTGATGCAGCAGTTTGTTCATTACTGCCATCATGGGCGCACGACCCTACTGGCGAGGAATGGAAGGCCCTCTATGCTGGCCCGACCCTACCCGCAGGGAGGTGTGCTCCCTCCCCTGGGCACGGGTCAGGGACATTGCTGGGAGACTTCCCAGTCTGATCTGCCCTTCTGTCTACTATCCCCTGCTGATAGTTCAGGCTGGCAGTGAAGAAGTTAGTAAAAAAAGCCTGAAGGCTATCAAAGATGATTTCAGGGGACTGGGGCGGGTAATCGAAGGAACAGGTGTGCGGGTGGTTATTGCATCTGTACTTTCAGTGGCAGGGAGGGATACTGAGTTGGACCTAAAAACCCACCTCTTAAACAAATGGTTAAAGAGTCGGTGCAGACATAGGAGTCTTGGTGTTTTTCACCATGGGGCAATTTATTTGGCTCCTGGCATGACAGCTACAGACGGAAGCGGCCTGTCTCAAAGGGGTAAGAGGGTTCTAGCTGAGGAACTGTCAGGACCCCACCAAAAACCTGCACCCTGACTTGTAAAATGGTTACACAGATATAGGTACACCTCATACATAGTCAATGATGTAAGGAAGGACACTGGACACACCTTCGTTGGCTCCACAGCCGCAGTCCAACACGGCGCCCAGGCCCGTCGATCCATTCCTTTGCTTGCTGCCAGTTCCCACAGGGAGTCCTCACTCAGACACCTGAAACAACAACGCACACAAACACATCAGGCAAACAACAGACACGCACACAAACACAAAACGCCCTCCTCGGATCCCGCCACTCACCCTTCCTTTGCCAACTTCTCTCGCTCACCTTCAGGGCAGTGCCAGCCCCTTCAACCCGATCACAGAATCACAGAATGACCCGGGTTGGAAGGGACCTCAAGGATCATGAAGCACCAACCCCCCGCCTGGCTGCGGGGCTGTGGCAGCCGGTGTGGCTGGGTGCAGCACGTGGGCATGTGGGAGGGCCTGCAGCAGGGATGTGGGGTGTAATCAGAGTGACTGGAATTCCAATTCAGTCAGAGGTCTTAATTGTAGGTAAGGGTTGAATCCGCCGAGGTGCCGCACAAGGAGAGGCGCTGGGTGCGACTATGGAAAGCAGAGCTTGTGTGTCCCAGGAGGCAGGCGTAGTCAGGTCCCCTTTGGAGCCTGCCGTTGTTGGTGCTCAGCTCAGGAGCCCCATCAGGAGCTGCTGCGTGCTGCGTCTGTGTCACGGACTTATCTAGATCAATATGATTGACTGATCAATCTATGATCTCCAGATGATGTTATGATGTGAAATACCAATAGAAAAAAATACAAAACCACAACAGTATGGCAGCCCAAAAAGATTCCCTTGTGGAAGAAGGGGGAGGGTGAAGGAGGGTGAAGGAGGGTGAAGGAGGGTGAAGGAGGCCGAGGGCCCTTTACTTGGGGCCGGCTGGTCTGTGCCCTCTTGCTGGCCAGAGAGAAGGGCTGCCCGCTGGGCACAGGGAGCACCTTGTAGCTCCCGTACCATGCCCTGCCCTCCAGCCCCCTCCTCATCCTATGTGGAACTCCAGTGCCAGCAGTGCGGCCGCCATTTTAGAACCCTCTCCATGTCACCGTGGTCACCGTTGCCGCATGCCTCTGACAGTTGTGGCAGTTAACAGCCATGCCTGCTGCAAAGAGGGCGAGGGTTGAAGTTTCTGGTGGGAGGATGGAGCTGGGGGCCCTAGGAGTCAGAAGGAGGAGGGGGCCCGCCATGACCATCAGGCAGAGGAGGGGTAAGAGAGCCATTATCCATCATGCCTGGACCAGCCCTGTGACCACCACCCATGTGGAGCCTATGGAGGTGGATCCCCCTCCGGAGGAACCGATGGAGGTGGATCCCCCTCCAGAGGAGCCCATGGATGTGGATCCGCCCGCGGCATAGCTGGCCTGGCACCACACCACCGTGCCAGGCCCCGCGTTGGCATGGTCACAGCTTCACCATCGCTGGTCCAGGCACTCGGCTCCTTTCCTGCTGCGCGGCCCCTGCCCCCAGCATTAGCTGGGTGGCATTATTTAACATCATCTTCTCCTCCACGTTGTTGCTCCTCTGGTTCTGTGGGCCCCCAGTTCCATCTTCCCCCTGTTAGGTTAGGTGCTTGTTATGTTTTTGTTGATGGTAGTGTTAGATTAGTGTTAGTGTTAGTGTTCAGTTTAGTTTTAGCGTTAGGGATAGGTTCCTGTTCGTTTTTTAGAGTTAGGCATAGGTTCCTGTTTGTTCTTTAGGGTTAGGTATAGGTTTTTGTTGTTATTTTAGAGTTAGGTATAGGTTTCTGTTGTTATTTTAGAGTTAGGCATAGGTTAGTGTTCGTACTTGCAGTCAGGCATTGGCTGTTACACTCAAGTAAAAGTAACCGCTGCTCCTTGGGTAAGCATGCAGCTGGTTGCTCACCCCGAGCAATGAGTGCGACTGCCCTGACAGTTTGATGACATCTGCGATGAACTGAATTTCCCTCTTGGGACTTTTCCTTTGCAGAACATGGAGGAGCAGAGCGTGAGTGGCTGAGAAATGGAGCTGGGACTCAGGAGAGCAACACGTGGCTGTGTCCCAGAGCTCCCAAAGTGTGGCCATTGCAAGGTAGGCGTGCCTTACCGTAAGCGTTGTTCAAGCACAGCTCCTGGCACTGTCTGCAACAGATCCGCTCTCTGCGTGCTTTCTTTCAGTCGCTGGTGTTGTGCAGCACAGCCACGGCACGGCCCTCAGTGCGTACGCGAGGAGCGTGAAAAGGTAGGTGGTGAATTTTCATCTTGCTAACGCTAGGATTAGGAATGGTGAGCATTCCTAAAAGAGTGGCCACAAAGGTGTGATCTGCCTCGGGGAGAAGTTGATTCTCGCCTCTTCAGCTTTTCCCTTCTTTTCTGTCCACCTGTCCTTTCCAGCTCCTCCTCCCCTCAGCTGCAAGTGGGGCAGTGCTCGAGTGTGAGGACTCTTCCTTGGCATGCGGTAACAGACAATGCAGATGTGACTTTTGTGTCCTTCCTTGTTCTTGGGTTCGTAGCCCAGGGATATCTTGCGAGCAGCTCTCTAAGTCAGACTGTGCTGGCAGCGTGCGTGAGTGAAATAGTGCCTCTTTTTTCCCTCTTGCAGCAAGCTTGCCGAGGCAAGGCAAGCGCTACTCAGCTGAGGAAGAAAGCCGAGAAGGAAAGCAGAAAGCAACGATGAGGGCTTGAGCAAGAAGCTACAAAGGACAGCAGAACCACCTGCAACGCTTCCTCGGAGGTGGCACCAAGAGCTGCTGACTCAACAGTCCAGTTTACTGGCACAGCCGTGCTTTCCCTGTCATGGACGGTGGAGATGATGGAAGTGAACTGGACAGGAAGGACTTGTGCTGCGTTAGAAGCAATGAGGGCTTCACATAGGCAGGACTTGGTGTATGGCAAGAGCTGGAGACGCTGCGTTCCTTCAGGGTGTGTCTCTTGAGGTCCAGGCCTGGTGTAGGGTTAGGTTGAAATAGGGCTGGCTGGGACTGGAGAGGGAGGAGGTGACGTAGCCCCGGGGTTTGGCTTCTCCTTGGGTCTGACTGGAGGCTGAGTGACTGATTGCTAAGCGGCAATCCTGGGCACTGGGGTTTCATTTTGGGGTGTGGGCGGGGCAATAAATAGAAGCCAAATCTTCTTGTACGCAATAAAATTGAAGCGAACTTTCTAAACCTGGTGCTGCCTCTTTCAGTAGCTGGTCAGAACGTCCCTCGCTCGGGCTGGCAATCGCAGGGCGATGAAGCGGTCGGCTTCACGTCTCTCCCTTGACATGGTGCAGTGCAGGTTTTCCCCCGTTTCCTTGTTGGTCTTCCCAACCTGTGGCCTTTCAGCCAACCCGTAAGTGCTGGTGACAGGCTGTGAGCATCTCCTTGCTCTCTGAGGACTGACAGAAAGAAACCAGAGGAGGGGAAGCAGCCCGGCAGGAAGAAGGGTGTCCCGTGCTCAGCCCCTTGAGTTGGCCTCTCTTCCCTGAGGGCTCTTTCAGCTTCTGATGGATGCACCGTGTGTTGCTGTTTGCCCTGGGAAGCCCAGCTGCACGCTGGCAGCCGTGGCCTGTGCATCAGCCTCCCCTTGAGGCCCAAGGAGTTGTTTGTTTTTATGTATTCACTATTGGTGTGGCATTTTGTTGTTTTGTTCTGCTTTGAGATCAAGGGGTAATTTAACACCGTTGGAAGTCATTGGGGTTCAGGAGTAGCACATGTAGAATTTTGATCATGCAGCAAGTTGTGATTTCTACTGTGTTAAAGAACTGGCACACACATATACGCCTGCAGCCGGAGCTTGATTGACTCTCGTCAATACGGCCTTCCAAAGCCCGGCCCTGGGGAGTTGTCCAAAAATTTTCCAACCTTTTGTATTACCTAAGTTTATTTTAAACAGACAAGGAGGAGTAATCTCTTAAAGGCTTTTTTAAAGGCATTGGACTAGGTTTTGATTATCACGTCTCAGGAAGCTTCTGCATTCCACCTAGTGCTAATGTGATACATCAAGAGCAGATGACACGAGATTCAGGCCTTGCTGCCAGTCTTTTACGAATCAGAACTTTGTTTCATGTTGCCAGATATTGTGGTTTCCTTTTCAGGGGATTCCTTTGCTGTATAATAAGAAGGCCGAGGGCATCCTGGCCTGCATGGGAAACAGTGTTGCCAGCAGGAGCAGAGAGGTGATTGTCCCCCTGTTCTCAGCACTGATGAGGCCGCAGCTCGAGTGCTGTGTTCAGTTTTGGGCCCCTCAGTGCAAGAAAGACATGGAGGCCCTGGAACGCGTTCAGAGGAGGGCAACAAAGCTGGTGAGGGGTCTGGAGCACAGGCCGTATGAGGAGCGGCTGAGGGAGCTGGGATTGTTCAGCCTGGAGAAGAGGAGGCTCAGGGGAGACCTCATTGCTCTCTCTAACTTCCTGAAGGGAGGCTGTAGTGAGCTGGGGCTCGGCCTCTTCTCTCGTGTCATTAATGATAGGACCAGAGGGAATGGCTTCAAGCTGCGACAGGGGAGATTCAGGCTGGACACTACGAGGTATTACTGCTCAGAAAGGGTGGCCAGGCACTGGAATGGACACAGGGAGGTGGTGAAGGGAAGGGGACGAGGGCGAGGAAGGAAGGAAGGGAAGGGGAAGGTAAAGGAAGGAAAGCGAGAGGAAAGACACGAAATGAGACGTGAATTTTGGGTCCTTTTCCGGCAGCCGCCCCCCCCCAACAGGCCCCAGCCCGGCCTGAGCCACGTGACAGTGCCAGTGCCAGTGACAGGAAGTGCTTCCTGCAGGCGGCGGAGAGCACTTCCGGGCCATGGCGGCATGGCGGCCATGAGCGGGGCCGGGAGGAGCGGGCTCTGTGCTGCGAACGGGGTCGGGCCTCGGGGCGGGGGCACGGAGGGGCTGTCGGGGGAGGAGCTCGCGGCGCTGCCGGCACCCAGAGGCGGCTCCCGGGCGGCTCCACGGTCTCGCTGTGCTGCGGAGTCACCCGGCCGGCCCCAAAAGCCTGGAGGCAGAGCCTGAGCCGGCCCCGGCCCGGATCGTGTGGTGCGGCTCCGGCCGTGCTGGGCTGTGCGGCAGGAAGATGACTTGCGGAATCAAACTCTATAACCCAAAGATGGGTTCTAAAGCAGGTATGTTTATTCCAGCGTTGCGCAGCGCCGGGTGCAAGCGGGAGAGCTCCACCAAACTTGCACACCGTAAGGAGAAAAGTGTGTTACAGATATAGGTTAAGCTAATACGTAATCAATAGTCTCCTCCTCAGTTTGATTACATATTCATTACATTCCCTAGGACCCCATTCCCCGCGACCCTTGCCGTTGTTTTGGGGTGAAATTCTTCTTCTGTTTTCTTCTTGGTGTTATCTGCTGGTATCGTTCTCCCATGTCAGCATCATCTTGCCCGGGGGTATCTAATCCTTCTTCTTGTCAGAGGTCTCCGGACAATTTCTTCTTATCTTTATTGCCCTCTTCTCTGGTTTTATTTTGACTAAGTGTCTGTAATTCCCCCTATCCCTGCACTTTTAAATGTAAACTATCTGCAGTTACCCTTTGTCTCGGATTCTGTGAAGTTCCCCTTTCCCTTTCTATAGCAGAGTGTTACCTTGCCTCCATTTCAGTCTTTGGGTCCCCAGGGAGGCTCTCCCTGGGGGTGTCCCGATTCGAAGGCAGGATTCAATCCCGCCGCAGCCCGTCCATGGCAGGCAAACGCTTCTCTCCTCTGCTCTTGGGACTCAGCAGTGCCAGGGGTTTCACAGCGCGCGTGTTGCAGTGGCTGGCAGCCTCCGTGTGTTTCTCTATTGCATACAGGATCCCATGGTGGAGCCGCGTCAGAAGCAGACGTTGGTGTCTTGTGGCAGGAGCAAGGGCAGTGGAAGCGCTGCCCAGGGCAGGGCGGTGGTGACTGCCATGAGAGCGGAGGTCTGATGCCATCTGCGAGGGATGGGATTTGCATCCGGTGGCTTTTCCGTTGCAGAATGTCCAGCAGCAGAGCGTGAGTGGCCGTGAAATGAAGCTGGGCCCCAGGAGAGCCGCCTGGAGCTGCGTCACGAGCTTCGTGCGTGGCCAGCGCAAGGTAGGTGTGCCTTACTGTAAGCGTGCGCTGAAGCAGTGTTGGTTAAGCACGGCTCACTCCTCTGTCTGCAACAGATGGGCTTTCTGCGCGCTTTATTGCTGTGGCCGTAGAATTCCCTCTTTCTTACCATCTGATCTGTGAAGGCTTTTGTGTGGGAAGGTTTTGAGGAATGAGGGAGTAGAAATTGCTTTAGTCACGAGTCATCTGGAAAGGTTTCACAGAAACGGTGACATTTGCAGAAGGAACGTATTGGCATTGGCAGTTGTGCCAAATACTCACTGGGATGGAGAGGAGGGAGTACCTGCAGAAGACCGTTCTCTTCTGGTTTTGAGGAAGCCGGGCAGAGCTCAGATTGCAGCTTAAGCAATGTTCTTTTGTCACACTCTGTGTCCTGTGTTGCGTTCTCTCCTTTCGATTCCAGTTCTCCTGACAGGTTAGGCTTGAATTCAGCATAATATCTGCTTCTCCCTGGGTTCAGGTTCTTTGGGTCTCCTGCCTGCTTTTCTCCCTTTTCTTAGTGGAGAGTGGAGTTTCTACCACAGAGCAAAGTTTTGTGATTGACAGAAACAAATATGGAACATATTAGATGAACACAGCTCTGCATTTTTTTCTTCCTCCGAACAGCAAGGGACTCCTGTGCTCTCATTAATATCATCAGTGACTAGATGCTGCCTTCTGCTGGAGCCTAAAATGCTTTCTGCAGTTGAGTGGTTGGAAACATAGGGTTTTAACTTAAAATTGTTTGCGCAGGGTGAAGCTTGGGAATACAATTAGAATACAGTTACACAGTGCTCTATCCCCAGCACTTTCCATCATTTTTCTTAACACAGCTTACGGTTCATTTCAAAACAAACTAACAAAGATGAACTTGGGTTAGCGTAGCCTGTTTTAAATGATCCTTCTGTGTCTTTTCCAGGCTGGTAGCAGAATGGAGACCTTCCCGAGGCGCTGAGGAACAGACACAAGCTTCTTTTGAAGGCTTCAATGAAATTCTGCCCCTGCAGTATCTGTGGTCTTTTGATGCTAAGGAGCTGGACGTAAAGGATTCTTTGACTATTGCCAGATCCAGGCTGCTACAGGTATGTCACGGTTTAAACTAAAAATCCACCTGCGTCCGTGACAGGGACTGTGGGCCCAGCAGGGGCCCTAGGCCGAAAGGAAAAAAAGTTAATTAGGAAAAGAAAACAGCAGCAACAATCTAAGGAGGCACACTTATTTACTAAATTACTATATCGAAATACAGGATAACACAGTATAATACAATATAATTGAAAACTGAGCTAACGAATCAAGCAAAATAGGAGAGAGAATGAGTCCCGAAACCGAGAGGCCTACTGTAAATCTAGGCGAAACGGTGAAGGCTCCCACACACTCCCCTGAACGCCAGAACTCGAAAGACGTCAGTCTAGCCTGCGACAGAGTTAATATAGTGTCCAGGTCCCGTGACCTCGTGTTGTTCTCTGGGAGATGTAGTCTTCTTCTGTAAGTTGCAGATTCAGTAAAATTATTCATGCTTTATATGATGTTATGATGTGGAATACTGATAGCAAAATTACAAAATTATTAAACCATGACAAGGTAATACTTGCATTTCAGTCAGTGTCTGAAGAGCAAAGTTCATTAAGGCTGGCGGTTCTGTTTTCAGGATGTGTGAGAGAAGCCTTATGTATCAGTTAGTATTTGGTTACTGTGTTGGTCTTCACTTTCTTCTTTGCAACCAATTTACACGTTTCTAACGTTAAGATTCTGCCAGCATAAATTTTTTGGCTAACAGTGTTTTTGTAGTCCTTGACAATGTGATTTGCGTGTGTCTAAAGAGTGAGCAACTAGAAAGCAAGGGAGAAAAGAACCAAATATCAGCGGATGGTCAAATTACTGAGTGGAGCAGGTTTTAGCTGCTTTTGGGTTCTCCAAGTTATACTCTACAGCAAAACATCGTATTTCTAGCACAGAATGGTACGGTTAGGTAAAGACAAAGTACGTTGTTAGTTTGAATGTCTAAATACAAATGTTTTCATGAGTGGTATTTCTCTTTTGTGGCCTCTCCACATTTTCTTTGTGAGCGGATGTTATTATTTGCTATGAAAGTTTGAGAGTTTAATATTAAAAACGAGTGTAGTGTGATTGCAGGTGCTTTTAAGTACAGTAGTATTTCAGTACAATAGTCTTGCTGTAGAAGCAAAGTAGTAGGTTGTAGTTTCAATGATTCCATGTGGGTGCCCAGCCCAAAGTGGGGATTCCCTTATGAAAGGAGGGGGAGGGTGAAGGAGGCCGAGGGCCCTTTTCTCGGGGCCAGCTCTCTGTGCCCTCTTGCTGGCCGGAGAGAAGGGCTGCCCGCTGGACACAGGGAGTGCCTTGTAGCTCCCGTGCCGTGCCCTGCCCTCCAGCCCCCTCCTCATCCTATGCGGAACACCACTCCCAGCAGCACAGGTGCCATTTTGGAATCTTCCCCATGTCACAGCTGTCACCTTGGTTGCTGCGGCTCCACCCGACTCACTCACCTCTGAGAGTGCTGGGCAGGTAGCAGCCATGTCCAGCACGAAGCGAGGGCGAGAGGAATGTAGTGAGGATTTAAGTGGGGAGAAGGAGCTGGGGGCCCCAGAACCGAAGAGGAGGAGGGTGCCCGCCATAACCATCAAAAGGAGGAGGGGGAAAGGAGCCCGTTTCCATCATGCCTGGACCAGCCCTGTGACCACCACCCATGTGGAGCCGATGGAGGTGGATCCCCCTCCGGAGGAACCGATGGAGGTGGATCCCCCTCCAGAGGAGCCCATGGACGTGGATCCGCCCGCGGCATAGCTGGCCTGGCACCACACCACCGTGCCAGGCCCCGCGTTGGCATGGTCACAGCTTCACCATCGCTGGTCCAGGCACTCGGCTCCTTTCCTGCTGCGTGGCCCCTGCCCCCAGCATGAGCTGGGTGGCATTATTTAACATCTTCTTCTCCTCCACCTCGTTGCTCCTCCGGTTCTGTGGGCCCCCAGTTCCTTCTTCCCCCTGTTGTAGTTAGGTGTTTGCTCTGTTCTTTGTTTTGATGGTTGTGTTAGGTTAGTGTTAGTGTTCAGTTTAGTTTTAGCGTTAGGGATAGGTTCCTGTTTGTTCTTTAGAGTTAGGCATAGGTTCCTGTTTGTTCTTTAGGGTTAGGTATAGGTTTCTGTTGTTATTTTAGAGTTAGGCGTAGGTTAGTGTTCGTACTTACAGTCAGGCATTGGCTGCTACACTCAAGTAAAAGTAACCGCTGCTCCTGGGTAAGCACACAGTGTTGCCATCAGGGCTCAAGCTCAGGCAGCCAGCTGACCGGGGCAGAATTTGTGTTAGACGCTGCTCAGTGACAACACCCAGAACAAAGTAGCAAGGATGTGAAGTGCAGGAGACTACTTGCGCTTATCACATTCTGTCTGCTGTAACAGCATTACTCAAAGATTTCTAATCAGGCCAAGATCTTTGTGATGCAGCAGTTTGTTCATTACTGCCATCATGGGCGCACAACCCTACTGGCGAGGAATGGAAGGCCCTCTATGCTGGCCCGACCCTACCCGCAGGGAGGTGTGCTCCCTCCCCTGGGCACGGGTCAGGGACATTGCTGGGAGACTTCCCAGTCTGATCTGCCCTTCTGTCTACTATCCCCTGCTGATAGTTCAGGCTGGCAGTGAAGAAGTTAGTAAAAAAAGCCTGAAGGCTATCAAAGATGATTTCAGGGGACTGGGGCGGGTAATCGAAGGAACAGGTGTGCGGGTGGTTATTGCATCTGTACTTTCAGTGGCAGGGAGGGATACTGAGTTGGACCTAAAAACCCACCTCTTAAACAAATGGTTAAAGAGTCGGTGCAGACATAGGAGTCTTGGTGTTTTTCACCATGGGGCAATTTATTTGGCTCCTGGCATGACAGCTACAGATGGAAGCGGCCTGTCTCAAAGGGGTAAGAGGGTTCTAGCTGAGGAACTGTCAGGACCCCACCAAAAACCTGCACCCTGACTTGTAAAATGGTTACACAGATATAGGTACACCTCATACGTAGTCAATGATGTAAGGAAGGACACTGGACACACCTTCGTTGGCTCCACAGCCGCAGTCCAACACGGCGCCCAGGCCCGTCGATCCATTCCTTTGCTTGCTGCCAGTTCCCACAGGGAGTCCTCACTCAGACACCTGAAACAACAACGCACACAAACACATCAGGCAAACAACAGACACGCACACAAACACAAAACGCCCTCCTCGGATCCCGCCACTCACCCTTCCTTTGCCAACTTCTCTCGCTCACCTTCAGGGCAGTGCCAGCCCCTTCAACCCGATCACAGAATCACAGAATGACCCGGGTTGGAAGGGACCTCAAGGATCATGAAGCACCAACCCCCCGCCTGGCTGCGGGGCTGTGGCAGCCAGTGTGGCTGGGTGCAGCACGTGGGCATGTGGGAGGGCCTGCAGCAGGGATGTGGGGTGTAATCAGAGTGACTGGAATTCCAATTCAGTCAGAGGTCTTAATTGTAGGTAAGGGTTGAATCCGCCGAGGTGCCGCACAAGGAGAGGCGCTGGGTGCGACTATGGAAAGCAGAGCTTGTGTGTCCCAGGAGGCAGGCGTAGTCAGGTCCCCTTTGGAGCCTGCCGTTGTTGGTGCTCAGCTCAGGAGCCCCATCAGGAGCTGCTGCGTGCTGCGTCTGTGTCACGGACTTATCTAGATCAATATGATTGACTGATCAATCTATGATCTCCAGATGATGTTATGATGTGAAATACCAATAGAAAAAAATACAAAACCACAACAGTATGGCAGCCCAAAAAGATTCCCTTGTGGAAGAAGGGGGAGGGTGAAGGAGGGTGAAGGAGGGTGAAGGAGGGTGAAGGAGGGTGAAGGAGGCCGAGGGCCCTTTACTTGGGGCCGGCTGATCTGTGCCCTCTTGCTGGCCAGAGAGAAGGGCTGCCCGCTGGGCACAGGGAGCACCTTGTAGCTCCCGTACCATGCCCTGCCCTCCAGCCCCCTCCTCATCCTATGTGGAACTCCAGTGCCAGCAGTGCGGCCACCATTTTAGAACCCTCTCCATGTCACCGTGGTCACCGTTGCCGCATGCCTCTGACAGTTGTGGCAGTTAACAGCCATGCCTGCTGCAAAGAGGGCGAGGGTTGAAGTTTCTGGTGGGAGGATGGAGCTGGGGGCCCTAGGAGTCAGAAGGAGGAGGGGGCCCGCCATGACCATCAGGCAGAGGAGGGGTAAGAGAGCCATTATCCATCATGCCTGGACCAGCCCTGTGACCACCACCCATGTGGAGCCTATGGAGGTGGATCCCCCTCCGGAGGAACCGATGGAGGTGGATCCCCCTCCGGAGGAACCGATGGAGGTGGATCCCCCTCCGGAGGAACCGATGGAGGTGGATCCCCCTCCAGAGGAGCCCATGGACGTGGATCCGCCCGCGGCATAGCTGGCCTGGCACCACACCACCGTGCCAGGCCCCGCGTTGGCATGGTCACAGCTTCACCATCGCTGGTCCAGGCACTCGGCTCCTTTCCTGCTGCGCGGCCCCTGCCCCCAGCATTAGCTGGGTGGCATTATTTAACATCATCTTCTCCTCCACGTTGTTGCTCCTCTGGTTCTGTGGGCCCCCAGTTCCATCTTCCCCCTGTTAGGTTAGGTGCTTGTTATGTTTTTGTTGATGGTAGTGTTAGATTAGTGTTAGTGTTAGTGTTCAGTTTAGTTTTAGCGTTAGGGATAGGTTCCTGTTCGTTTTTTAGAGTTAGGCATAGGTTCCTGTTTGTTCTTTAGGGTTAGGTATAGGTTTTTGTTGTTATTTTAGAGTTAGGTATAGGTTTTTGTTGTTATTTTAGAGTTAGGTATAGGTTTCTGTTGTTATTTTAGAGTTAGGCATAGGTTAGTGTTCGTACTTGCAGTCAGGCATTGGCTGTTACACTCAAGTAAAAGTAACCGCTGCTCCTTGGGTAAGCACGCAGCTGGTTGCTCACCCCGAGCAATGAGTGCGACTGCCCTGACAGTTTGATGACATCTGCGATGAACTGAATTTCCCTCTTGGGACTTTTCCTTTGCAGAACATGGAGGAGCAGAGCGTGAGTGGCTGAGAAATGGAGCTGGGACTCAGGAGAGCAACACGTGGCTGTGTCCCAGAGCTCCCAAAGTGTGGCCATTGCAAGGTAGGCGTGCCTTACCGTAAGCGTTGTTCAAGCACAGCTCCTGGCACTGTCTGCAACAGATCCGCTCTCTGCGTGCTTTCTTTCAGTCGCTGGTGTTGTGCAGCACAGCCACGGCACGGCCCTCAGTGCGTACGCGAGGAGCGTGAAAAGGTAGGTGGTGAATTTTCATCTTGCTAACGCTAGGATTAGGAATGGTGAGCATTCCTAAAAGAGTGGCCACAAAGGTGTGATCTGCCTCGGGGAGAAGTTGATTCTCGCCTCTTCAGCTTTTCCCTTCTTTTCTGTCCACCTGTCCTTTCCAGCTCCTCCTCCCCTCAGCTGCAAGTGGGGCAGTGCTCGAGTGTGAGGACTCTTCCTTGGCATGCGGTAACAGACAATGCAGATGTGACTTTTGTGTCCTTCCTTGTTCTTGGGTTCGTAGCCCAGGGATATCTTGCGAGCAGCTCTCTAAGTCAGACTGTGCTGGCAGCGTGCGTGAGTGAAATAGTGCCTCTTTTTTCCCTCTTGCAGCAAGCTTGCCGAGGCAAGGCAAGCGCTACTCAGCTGAGGAAGAAAGCCGAGAAGGAAAGCAGAAAGCAACGATGAGGGCTTGAGCAAGAAGCTACAAAGGACAGCAGAACCACCTGCAACGCTTCCTCGGAGGTGGCACCAAGAGCTGCTGACTCAACAGTCCAGTTTACTGGCACAGCCGTGCTTTCCCTGTCATGGACGGTGGAGATGATGGAAGTGAACTGGACAGGAAGGACTTGTGCTGCGTTAGAAGCAATGAGGGCTTCACATAGGCAGGACTTGGTGTATGGCAAGAGCTGGAGACGCTGCGTTCCTTCAGGGTGTGTCTCTTGAGGTCCAGGCCTGGTGTAGGGTTAGGTTGAAATAGGGCTGGCTGGGACTGGAGAGGGAGGAGGTGACGTAGCCCCGGGGTTTGGCTTCTCCTTGGGTCTGACTGGAGGCTGAGTGACTGATTGCTAAGCGGCAATCCTGGGCACTGGGGTTTCATTTTGGGGTGTGGGCGGGGCAATAAATAGAAGCCAAATCTTCTTGTACGCAATAAAATTGAAGCGAACTTTCTAAACCTGGTGCTGCCTCTTTCAGTAGCTGGTCAGAACGTCCCTCGCTCGGGCTGGCAATCGCAGGGCGATGAAGCGGTCGGCTTCACGTCTCTCCCTTGACATGGTGCAGTGCAGGTTTTCCCCCGTTTCCTTGTTGGTCTTCCCAACCTGTGGCCTTTCAGCCAACCCGTAAGTGCTGGTGACAGGCTGTGAGCATCTCCTTGCTCTCTGAGGACTGACAGAAAGAAACCAGAGGAGGGGAAGCAGCCCGGCAGGAAGAAGGGTGTCCCGTGCTCAGCCCCTTGAGTTGGCCTCTCTTCCCTGAGGGCTCTTTCAGCTTCTGATGGATGCACCGTGTGTTGCTGTTTGCCCTGGGAAGCCCAGCTGCACGCTGGCAGCCGTGGCCTGTGCATCAGCCTCCCCTTGAGGCCCAAGGAGTTGTTTGTTTTTATGTATTCACTATTGGTGTGGCATTTTGTTGTTTTGTTCTGCTTTGAGATCAAGGGGTAATTTAACACCGTTGGAAGTCATTGGGGTTCAGGAGTAGCACATGTAGAATTTTGATCATGCAGCAAGTTGTGATTTCTACTGTGTTAAAGAACTGGCACACACATATACGCCTGCAGCCGGAGCTTGATTGACTCTCGTCAATACGGCCTTCCAAAGCCCGGCCCTGGGGAGTTGTCCAAAAATTTTCCAACCTTTTGTATTACCTAAGTTTATTTTAAACAGACAAGGAGGAGTAATCTCTTAAAGGCTTTTTTAAAGGCATTATCACGTCTCAGGAAGCTTCTGCATTCCACCTAGTGCTAATGTGATACATCAAGAGCAGATGACACAAGAGATTCAGGCCTTGCTGCCAGTCTTTTACGAATCAGAACTTTGTTTCATGTTGCCAGATATTGTGGTTTCCTTTTCAGGGGATTCCTTTGCTGTATAATAAGAAGGCCGAGGGCATCCTGGCCTGCATGGGAAACAGTGTTGCCAGCGGGAGCAGAGAGGTGATTGTCCCCCTGTTCTCAGCACTGATGAGGCCGCAGCTCGAGTGCTGTGTTCAGTTTTGGGCCCCTCAGTGCAAGAAAGACATGGAGGCCCTGGAACGCGTTCAGAGGAGGGCAACAAAGCTGGTGAGGGGTCTGGAGCACAGGCCGTATGAGGAGCGGCTGAGGGAGCTGGGATTGTTCAGCCTGGAGAAGAGGAGGCTCAGGGGAGACCTCATTGCTCTCTCTAACTTCCTGAAGGGAGGCTGTAGTGAGCTGGGGCTCGGCCTCTTCTCTCGTGTCATTAATGATAGGACCAGAGGGAATGGCTTCAAGCTGCGACAGGGGAGATTCAGGCTGGACACTACGAGGTATTACTGCTCAGAAAGGGTGGCCAGGCACTGGAATGGACACAGGGAGGTGGTGAAGGGAAGGGGACGAGGGCGAGGAAGGAAGGAAGGGAAGGGGAAGGTAAAGGAAGGAAAGCGAGAGGAAAGACACGAAATGAGACGTGAATTTTGGGTCCTTTTCCGGCAGCCGCCCCCCCCCAACAGGCCCCAGCCCGGCCTGAGCCACGTGACAGTGCCAGTGCCAGTGCCAGTGACAGGAAGTGCTTCCTGCAGGCGGCGGAGAGCACTTCCGGGCCATGGCGGCATGGCGGCCATGAGCGGGGCCGGGAGGAGCGGGCTCTGTGCTGCGAACGGGGTCGGGCCTCGGTGCGGGGGCACGGAGGGGCTGTCGGGGGAGGAGCTCGCGGCGCTGCCGGCACCCAGAGGCGGCTCCCGGGCGGCTCCACGGTCTCGCTGTGCTGCGGAGTCACCCGGCCCCAAAAGCCTGGAGGCAGAGCCTGAGCCGGCCCCGGCCCGGATCGTGTGGTGCGGCTCCGGCCGTGCTGGGCTGTGCGGCAGGAAGATGACTTGCGGAATCAAACTCTATAACCCAAAGATGGGTTCTAAAGCAGGTATGTTTATTCCAGCGTTGCGCAGCGCCGGGTGCAAGCGGGAGAGCTCCACCAAACTTGCACACCGTAAGGAGAAAAGTGTGTTACAGATATAGGTTAAGCTAATACGTAATCAATAGTCTCCTCCTCAGTTTGATTACATATTCATTACATTCCCTAGGACCCCATTCCCCGCGACCCTTGCCGTTGTTTTGGGGTGAAATTCTTCTTCTGTTTTCTTCTTGGTGTTATCTGCTGGTATCGTTCTCCCATGTCAGCATCATCTTGCCCGGGGGTATCTAATCCTTCTTCTTGTCAGAGGTCTCCGGACAATTTCTTCTTATCTTTATTGCCCTCTTCTCTGGTTTTATTTTGACTAAGTGTCTGTAATTCCCCCTATCCCTGCACTTTTAAATGTAAACTATCTGCAGTTACCCTTTGTCTCGGATTCTGTGAAGTTCCCCTTTCCCTTTCTATAGCAAAGTGTTACCTTGCCTCCATTTCAGTCTTTGGGTCCCCAGGGAGGCTCTCCCTGGGGGTGTCCCGATTCGAAGGCAGGATTCAATCCCGCCGCAGCCCGTCCATGGCAGGCAAACGCTTCTCTCCTCTGCTCTTGGGACTCAGCAGTGCCAGGGGTTTCACAGCGCGCGTGTTGCAGTGGCTGGCAGCCTCCGTGTGTTTTTCTATTGCATACAGGATCCCATGGTGGAGCCGCGTTAGAAGCAGACGTTGGTGTCTTGTGGCAGGAGCAAGGGCAGTGGAAGCGCTGCCCAGGGCAGGGCGGTGGTGACTGCCATGAGAGCGGAGGTCTGATGCCATCTGCGAGGGATGGGATTTGCATCCAGTGGCTTTTCCGTTGCAGAATGTCCAGCAGCAGAGCGTGAGTGGCCGTGAAATGAAGCTGGGCCCCAGGAGAGCCGCCTGGAGCTGCGTCACGAGCTTCGTGCGTGGCCAGCGCAAGGTAGGTGTGCCTTACTGTAAGCGTGCGCTGAAGCAGTGTTGGTTAAGCACGGCTCACTCCTCTGTCTGCAACAGATGGGCTTTCTGCGCGCTTTATTGCTGTGGCCGTAGAATTCCCTCTTTCTTACCATCTGATCTGTGAAGGCTTTTGTGTGGGAAGGTTTTGAGGAATGAGGGAGTAGAAATTGCTTTAGTCACGAGTCATCTGGAAAGGTTTCACAGAAACGGTGACATTTGCAGAAGGAACGTATTGGCATTGGCAGTTGTGCCAAATACTCACTGGGATGGAGAGGAGGGAGTACCTGCAGAAGACCGTTCTCTTCTGGTTTTGAGGAAGCCGGGCAGAGCTCAGATTGCAGCTTAAGCAATGTTCTTTTGTCACACTCTGTGTCCTGTGTTGCGTTCTCTCCTTTCGATTCCAGTTCTCCTGACAGGTTAGGCTTGAATTCAGCATAATATCTGCTTCTCCCTGGGTTCAGGTTCTTTGGGTCTCCTGCCTGCTTTTCTCCCTTTTCTTAATGGAGAGTGGAGTTTCTACCACAGAGCAAAGTTTTGTGATTGACAGAAACAAATATGGAACATATTAGATGAACACAGCTCTGCATTTTTTTCTTCCTCCGAACAGCAAGGGACTCCTGTGCTCTCATTAATATCATCAGTGACTAGATGCTGCCTTCTGCTGGAGCCTAAAATGCTTTCTGCAGTTGAGTGGTTGGAAACATAGGGTTTTAACTTAAAATTGTTTGCGCAGGGTGAAGGTTGGGAATACAATTAGAATACAGCTACACAGTGCTCTATCCCCAGAACTTTCCATCATTTTTCTTAACACAGCTTACGGTTCATTTCAAAACAAACTAACAAAGATGAACTTGGGTTAGCGTAGCCCGTTTTAAATGATCCTTCTGTGTCTTTTCCAGGCTGGTAGCAGAATGGAGACTTTCCCGAGGCACTGAGGAACAGGCACAAGCTTCTTTTGAAGGCTTCAATGAAATTCTGCCCCAGCAGTATCTGTGGTCTTTTGATGCTAAGGAGCTGGACGTAAAGGATTCTTTGACTATTGCCAGATCCAGGCTGCTACAGGTATGTCACGGTTTAAACTAAAAATCCACCTGCGTCCGTGACAGGGACTGTGGGCCCAGCAGGGGCCCTAGGCCGAAAGGAAAAAAAGTTAATTAGGAAAAGAAAACAGCAGCAACAATCTAAGGAGGCACACTTATTTACTAAATTACTATATCGAAATACAGGATAACACAGTATAATACAATATAATTGAAAATTGAGCTAACGAATCAAGCAAAATAGGAGAGAGAATGAGTCCCGAAACCGAGAGGCCTACTGTAAATCTAGGCGAAACGGTGAAGGCTCCCACACACTCCCCTGAACGCCAGAACTCGAAAGACGTCAGTCTAGCCTGCGACAGAGTTAATATAGTGTCCAGGTCCCGTGACCTCGTGTTGTTCTCTGGGAGATGTAGTCTTCTTCTGTAAGTTGCAGATTCAGTAAAACTATTCATGCTTTATATGATGTTATGATGTGGAATACTGATAGCAAAATTACAAAATTATTAAACCATGACAAGGTAATACTTGCATTTCAGTCAGTGTCTGAAGAGCAAAGTTCATTAAGGCTGGCGGTTCTGTTTTCAGGATGTGTGAGAGAAGCCTTATGTATCAGTTAGTATTTGGTTACTGTGTTGGTCTTCACTTTCTTCTTTGCAACCAATTTACACGTTTCTAACGTTAAGATTCTGCCAGCATAAATTTTTTGGCTAACAGTGTTTTTGTAGTCCTTGACAATGTGATTTGCGTGTGTCTAAAGAGTGAGCAACTAGAAAGCAAGGGAGCAAAGAACCAAATATCAGCGGATATATATATCAGGTCAAATTACTGAGTGGAGCAGATTTTAGCTGCTTTTGGGTTCTCCAAGTTATACTCTACAGCAAAACATCATATTTCTAGCACAGAATGGTACGGTTAGGTAAAGACAAAGTACGTTGTTAGTTTGAATGTCTAAATACAAATGTTTTCATGAGTGGTATTTCTCTTTTGTGGCCTCTCCACATTTTCTTTGTGAGCGGATGTTATTATTTGCTATGAAAGTTTGAGAGTTTAATATTAAAAACGAGTGTAGTGTGATTGCAGGTGCTTTAAGTACAGTAGTATTTCAGTACAATAGTCTTGCTGTAGAAGCAAAGTAGTAGGTTGTAGTTTCAATGATTCCATGTGGGTGCCCAGCCCAAAGTGGGGATTCCCTTATGAAAGGAGGGGGAGGGTGAAGGAGACCGAGGGCCCTTTTCTCGGGGCCAGCTCTCTGTGCCCTCTTGCTGGCCGGAGAGAAGGGCTGCCCGCTGGACACAGGGAGTGCCTTGTAGCTCCCGTGCCGTGCCCTGCCCTCCAGCCCCCTCCTCATCCTATGCGGAACACCACTCCCAGCAGCACAGGTGCCATTTTGGAATCTTCCCCATGTCACAGCTGTCACCTTGGTTGCTGCGGCTCCACCCGACTCACTCACCTCTGAGAGTGCTGGGCAGGTAGCAGCCATGTCCAGCACGAAGCGAGGGCGAGAGGAATGTAGTGAGGATTTAAGTGGGGAGAAGGAGCTGGGGGCCCCAGAACCGAAGAGGAGGAGGGTGCCCGCCATAACCATCAAATGGAGGAGGGGGAAAGGAGCCCGTTTCCATCATGCCTGGACCAGCCCTGTGACCACCACCCATGTGGAGCCGATGGAGGTGGATCCCCCTCCGGAGGAACCGATGGAGGTGGATCCCCCTCCAGAGGAGCCCATGGACGTGGATCCGCCCGCGGCATAGCTGGCCTGGCACCACACCACCGTGCCAGGCCCCGCGTTGGCATGGTCACAGCTTCACCATCGCTGGTCCAGGCACTCGGCTCCTTTCCTGCTGCGTGGCCCCTGCCCCCAGCATGAGCTGGGTGGCATTATTTAACATCTTCTTCTCCTCCACCTCGTTGCTCCTCCGGTTCTGTGGGCCCCCAGTTCCTTCTTCCCCCTGTTGTAGTTAGGTGTTTGCTCTGTTCTTTGTTTTGATGGTTGTGTTAGGTTAGTGTTAGTGTTCAGTTTAGTTTTAGCGTTAGGGATAGGTTCCTGTTTGTTCTTTAGAGTTAGGCATAGGTTCCTGTTTGTTCTTTAGGGTTAGGTATAGGTTTCTGTTGTTATTTTAGAGTTAGGCGTAGGTTAGTGTTGTACTTACAGTCAGGCATTGGCTGCTACACTCAAGTAAAAGTAACCGCTGCTCCTGGGTAAGCACACAGTGTTGCCATCAGGGCTCAAGCTCAGGCAGCCAGCTGACCGGGGCAGAATTTGTGTTAGACGCTGCTCAGTGACAACACCCAGAACAAAGTAGCAAGGATGTGAAGTGCAGGAGACTACTTGCGCTTATCACATTCTGTCTGCTGTAACAGCATTACTCAAAGATTTCTAATCAGGCCAAGATCTTTGTGATGCAGCAGTTTGTTCATTACTGCCATCATGGGCGCACGACCCTACTGGCGAGGAATGGAAGGCCCTCTATGCTGGCCCGACCCTACCCGCAGGGAGGTGTGCTCCCTCCCCTGGGCACGGGTCAGGGACATTGCTGGGAGACTTCCCAGTCTGATCTGCCCTTCTGTCTACTATCCCCTGCTGATAGTTCAGGCTGGCAGTGAAGAAGTTAGTAAAAAAAGCCTGAAGGCTATCAAAGATGATTTCAGGGGACTGGGGCGGGTAATCGAAGGAACAGGTGTGCGGGTGGTTATTGCATCTGTACCTTCAGTGGCAGGGAGGGATACTGAGTTGGACCTAAAAACCCACCTCTTAAACAAATGGTTAAAGAGTCGGTGCAGACATAGGAGTCTTGGTGTTTTTCACCATGGGGCAATTTATTTGGCTCCTGGCATGACAGCTACAGACGGAAGCGGCCTGTCTCAAAGGGGTAAGAGGATTCTAGCTGAGGAACTGTCAGGACCCCACCAAAAACTTGCACCCTGACTTGTAAAATGGTTACACAGATATAGGTACACCTCATACATAGTCAATGATGTAAGGAAGGACACTGGACACACCTTCGTTGGCTCCACAGCCGCAGTCCAACACGGCGCCCAGGCCCGTCGATCCATTCCTTTGCTTGCTGCCAGTTCCCACAGGGAGTCCTCACTCAGACACCTGAAACAACAACGCACGCAAACACATCAGGCAAACAACAGACACGCACACAAACACAAAACGCCCTCCTCGGATCCCGCCACTCACCCTTCCTTTGCCAACTTCTCTCGCTCACCTTCAGGGCAGTGCCAGCCCCTTCAACCCGATCACAGAATCACAGAATGACCCGGGTTGGAAGGGACCTCAAGGATCATGAAGCACCAACCCCCCGCCTGGCTGCGGGGCTGTGGCAGCCGGTGTGGCTGGGTGCAGCACGTGGGCATGTGGGAGGGCCTGCAGCACGGAAGTGGGGTGTAATCAGAGTGACTGGAATTCCAATTCAGTCAGAGGTCTTAATTGTAGGTAAGGGTTGAATCCGCCGAGGTGCCGCACAAGGAGAGGCGCTGGGTGCGACTATGGAAAGCAGAGCTTGTGTGTCCCAGGAGGCAGGCGTAGTCAGGTCCCCTTTGGAGCCTGCCGTTGTTGGTGCTCAGCTCAGGAGCCCCATCAGGAGCTGCTGCGTGCTGCGTCTGTGTCACGGACTTATCTAGATCAATATGATTGACTGATCAATCTATGATCTCCAGATGATGTTATGATGTGAAATACCAATAGAAAAAAATACAAAACCACAACAGTATGGCAGCCCAAAAAGATTCCCTTGTGGAAGAAGGGGGAGGGTGAAGGAGGGTGAAGGAGGCCGAGGGCCCTTTACTTGGGGCCGGCTCGTCTGTGCCCTCTTGCTGGCCAGAGAGAAGGGCTGCCCGCTGGGCACAGGGAGCACCTTGTAGCTCCCGTACCATGCCCTGCCCTCCAGCCCCCTCCTCATCCTATGTGGAACTCCAGTGCCAGCAGTGCGGCCGCCATTTTAGAACCCTCTCCATGTCACCATGGTCACCGTTGCCGCATGCCTCTGACAGTTGTGGCAGTTAACAGCCATGCCTGCTGCAAAGAGGGCGAGGGTTGAAGCTTCTGGTGGGAGGATGGAGCTGGGGGCCCTAGGAGTCAGAAGGAGGAGGGGGCCCGCCATGACCATCAGGCAGAGGAGGGGTAAGAGAGCCATTATCCATCATGCCTGGACCAGCCCTGTGACCACCACCCATGTGGAGCCTATGGAGGTGGATCCCCCTCCGGAGGAACCGATGGAGGTGGATCCCCCTCCGGAGGAACCGATGGAGGTGGATCCCCCTCCAGAGGAGCCCATGGACGTGGATCCGCCCGCGGCATAGCTGGCCTGGCACCACACCACCGTGCCAGGCCCCGCGTTGGCATGGTCACAGCTTCACCATCGCTGGTCCAGGCACTCGGCTCCTTTCCTGCTGCGCGGCCCCTGCCCCCAGCATTAGCTGGGTGGCATTATTTAACATCATCTTCTCCTCCACGTTGTTGCTCCTCTGGTTCTGTGGGCCCCCAGTTCCATCTTCCCCCTGTTAGGTTAGGTGCTTGTTATGTTTTTGTTGATGGTAGTGTTAGATTAGTGTTAGTGTTAGTGTTCAGTTTAGTTTTAGCGTTAGGGATAGGTTCCTGTTCGTTTTTTAGAGTTAGGCATAGGTTCCTGTTTGTTCTTTAGGGTTAGGTATAGGTTTTTGTTGTTATTTTAGAGTTAGGTATAGGTTTTTGTTGTTATTTTAGAGTTAGGTATAGGTTTCTGTTGTTATTTTAGAGTTAGGCATAGGTTAGTGTTCGTACTTGCAGTCAGGCATTGGCTGTTACACTCAAGTAAAAGTAACCGCTGCTCCTTGGGTAAGCATGCAGCTGGTTGCTCACCCCGAGCAATGAGTGCGACTGCCCTGACAGTTTGATGACATCTGCGATGAACTGAATTTCCCTCTTGGGACTTTTCCTTTGCAGAACATGGAGGAGCAGAGCGTGAGTGGCTGAGAAATGGAGCTGGGACTCAGGAGAGCAACACGTGGCTGTGTCCCAGAGCTCCCAAAGTGTGGCCATTGCAAGGTAGGCGTGCCTTACCGAAAGCGTTGTTCAAGCACAGCTCCTGGCACTGTCTGCAACAGATCCGCTCTCTGCGTGCTTTCTTTCAGTCGCTGGTGTTGTGCAGCACAGCCACGGCACGGCCCTCAGTGCGTACGCGAGGAGCGTGAAAAGGTAGGTGGTGAATTTTCATCTTGCTAACGCTAGGATTAGGAATGGTGAGCATTCCTAAAAGAGTGGCCACAAAGGTGTGATCTGCCTCGGGGAGAAGTTGATTCTCGCCTCTTCAGCTTTTCCCTTCTTTTCTGTCCACCTGTCCTTTCCAGCTCCTCCTCCCCTCAGCTGCAAGTGGGGCAGTGCTCGAGTGTGAGGACTCTTCCTTGGCATGCGGTAACAGACAATGCAGATGTGACTTTTGTGTCCTTCCTTGTTCTTGGGTTCGTAGCCCAGGGATATCTTGCGAGCAGCTCTCTAAGTCAGACTGTGCTGGCAGCGTGCGTGAGTGAAATAGTGCCTCTTTTTTCCCTCTTGCAGCAAGCTTGCCGAGGCAAGGCAAGCGCTACTCAGCTGAGGAAGAAAGCCGAGAAGGAAAGCAGAAAGCAACGATGAGGGCTTGAGCAAGAAGCTACAAAGGACAGCAGAACCACCTGCAACGCTTCCTCGGAGGTGGCACCAAGAGCTGCTGACTCAACAGTCCAGTTTACTGGCACAGCCGTGCTTTCCCTGTCATGGACGGTGGAGATGATGGAAGTGAACTGGACAGGAAGGACTTGTGCTGCGTTAGAAGCAATGAGGGCTTCACATAGGCAGGACTTGGTGTATGGCAAGAGCTGGAGACGCTGCGTTCCTTCAGGGTGTGTCTCTTGAGGTCCAGGCCTGGTGTAGGGTTAGGTTGAAATAGGGCTGGGACTGGAGAGGGAGGAGGTGACGTAGCCCCGGGGTTTGGCTTCTCCTTGGGTCTGACTGGAGGCTGAGTGACTGATTGCTAAGCGGCAATCCTGGGCACTGGGGTTTCATTTTGGGGTGTGGGCGGGGCAATAAATAGAAGCCAAATCTTCTTGTACGCAATAAAATTGAAGCGAACTTTCTAAACCTGGTGCTGCCTCTTTCAGTAGCTGGTCAGAACGTCCCTCGCTCGGGCTGGCAATCGCAGGGCGATGAAGCGGTCGGCTTCACATCTCTCCCTTGACATGGTGCAGTGCAGGTTTTCCCCCGTTTCCTTGTTGGTCTTCCCAACCTGTGGCCTTTCAGCCAACCCGTAAGTGCTGGTGACAGGCTGTGAGCATCTCCTTGCTCTCTGAGGACTGACAGAAAGAAACCAGAGGAGGGGAAGCAGCCCGGCAGGAAGAAGGGTGTCCCGTGCTCAGCCCCTTGAGTTGGCCTCTCTTCCCTGAGGGCTCTTTCAGCTTCTGATGGATGCACCGTGTGTTGCTGTTTGCCCTGGGAAGCCCAGCTGCACGCTGGCAGCCGTGGCCTGTGCATCAGCCTCCCCTTGAGGCCCAAGGAGTTGTTTGTTTTTATGTATTCACTATTGGTGTGGCATTTTGTTGTTTTGTTCTGCTTTGAGATCAAGGGGTAATTTAACACCGTTGGAAGTCATTGGGGTTCAGGAGTAGCACATGTAGAATTTTGATCATGCAGCAAGTTGTGATTTCTACTGTGTTAAAGAACTGGCACACACATATACGCCTGCAGCCGGAGCTTGATTGACTCTCGTCAATACGGCCTTCCAAAGCCCGGCCCTGGGGAGTTGTCCAAAAATTTTCCAACCTTTTGTATTACCTAAGTTTATTTTAAACAGACAAGGGGGAGTAATCTCTTAAAGGCTTTTTTAAAGGCATTGGACTAGGTTTTGATTATCACGTCTCAGGAAGCTTCTGCATTCCACCTAGTGCTAATGTGATACATCAAGAGCAGATGACACAAGAGATTCAGGCCTTGCTGCCAGTCTTTTACGAATCAGAACTTTGTTTCATGTTGCCAGATATTGTGGTTTCCTTTTCAGGGGATTCCTTTGCTGTATAATAGAAGAAGGCCGAGGGCATCCTGGCCTGCATGGGAAACAGTGTTGCCAGCAGGAGCAGAGAGGTGATTGTCCCCCTGTTCTCAGCACTGATGAGGCCGCAGCTCGAGTGCTGTGTTCAGTTTTGGGCCCCTCAGTGCAAGAAAGACATGGAGGCCCTGGAACGCGTTCAGAGGAGGGCAACAAAGCTGGTGAGGGGTCTGGAGCACAGGCCGTATGAGGAGCGGCTGAGGGAGCTGGGATTGTTCAGCCTGGAGAAGAGGAGGCTCAGGGGAGACCTCATTGCTCTCTCTAACTTCCTGAAGGGAGGCTGTAGTGAGCTGGGGCTCGGCCTCTTCTCTCGTGTCATTAATGATAGGACCAGAGGGAATGGCTTCAAGCTGCGACAGGGGAGATTCAGGCTGGACACTACGAGGTATTACTGCTCAGAAAGGGTGGCCAGGCACTGGAATGGACACAGGGAGGTGGTGAAGGGAAGGGGACGAGGGCGAGGAAGGAAGGAAGGGAAGGGGAAGGTAAAGGAAGGAAAGCGAGAGGAAAGACACGAAATGAGACGTGAATTTTGGGTCCTTTTCCGGCAGCCGCCCCCCCCCAACAGGCCCCAGCCCGGCCTGAGCCACGTGACAGTGCCAGTGCCAGTGCCAGTGACAGGAAGTGCTTCCTGCAGGCGGCGGAGAGCACTTCCGGGCCATGGCGGCATGGCGGCCATGAGCGGGGCCGGGAGGAGCGGGCTCTGTGCTGCGAACGGGGTCGGGCCTCGGTGCGGGGGCACGGAGGGGCTGTCGGGGGAGGAGCTCGCGGCGCTGCCGGCACCCAGAGGCGGCTCCCGGGCGGCTCCACGGTCTCGCTGTGCTGCGGAGTCACCCGGCCCCAAAAGCCTGGAGGCAGAGCCTGAGCCGGCCCCGGCCCGGATCGTGTGGTGCGGCTCCGGCCGTGCTGGGCTGTGCGGCAGGAAGATGACTTGCGGAATCAAACTCTATAACCCAAAGATGGGTTCTAAAGCAGGTATGTTTATTCCAGCGTTGCGCAGCGCCGGGTGCAAGCGGGAGAGCTCCACCAAACTTGCACACCGTAAGGAGAAAAGTGTGTTACAGATATAGGTTAAGCTAATACGTAATCAATAGTCTCCTCCTCAGTTTGATTACATATTCATTACATTCCCTAGGACCCCATTCCCCGCGACCCTTGCCGTTGTTTTGGGGTGAAATTCTTCTTCTGTTTTCTTCTTGGTGTTATCTGCTGGTATCGTTCTCCCATGTCAGCATCATCTTGCCCGGGGGTATCTAATCCTTCTTCTTGTCAGAGGTCTCCGGACAATTTCTTCTTATCTTTATTGCCCTCTTCTCTGGTTTTATTTTGACTAAGTGTCTGTAATTCCCCCTATCCCTGCACTTTTAAATGTAAACTATCTGCAGTTACCCTTTGTCTCGGATTCTGTGAAGTTCCCCTTTCCCTTTCTATAGCAAAGTGTTACCTTGCCTCCATTTCAGTCTTTGGGTCCCCAGGGAGGCTCTCCCTGGGGGTGTCCCGATTCGAAGGCAGGATTCAATCCCGCCGCAGCCCGTCCATGGCAGGCAAACGCTTCTCTCCTCTGCTCTTGGGACTCAGCAGTGCCAGGGGTTTCACAGCGCGCGTGTTGCAGTGGCTGGCAGCCTCCGTGTGTTTTTCTATTGCATACAGGATCCCATGGTGGAGCCGCGTTAGAAGCAGACGTTGGTGTCTTGTGGCAGGAGCAAGGGCAGTGGAAGCGCTGCCCAGGGCAGGGCGGTGGTGACTGCCATGAGAGCGGAGGTCTGATGCCATCTGCGAGGGATGGGATTTGCATCCAGTGGCTTTTCCGTTGCAGAATGTCCAGCAGCAGAGCGTGAGTGGCCGTGAAATGAAGCTGGGCCCCAGGAGAGCCGCCTGGAGCTGCGTCACGAGCTTCGTGCGTGGCCAGCGCAAGGTAGGTGTGCCTTACTGTAAGCGTGCGCTGAAGCAGTGTTGGTTAAGCACGGCTCACTCCTCTGTCTGCAACAGATGGGCTTTCTGCGCGCTTTATTGCTGTGGCCGTAGAATTCCCTCTTTCTTACCATCTGATCTGTGAAGGCTTTTGTGTGGGAAGGTTTTGAGGAATGAGGGAGTAGAAATTGCTTTAGTCACGAGTCATCTGGAAAGGTTTCACAGAAACGGTGACATTTGCAGAAGGAACGTATTGGCATTGGCAGTTGTGCCAAATACTCACTGGGATGGAGAGGAGGGAGTACCTGCAGAAGACCGTTCTCTTCTGGTTTTGAGGAAGCCGGGCAGAGCTCAGATTGCAGCTTAAGCAATGTTCTTTTGTCACACTCTGTGTCCTGTGTTGCGTTCTCTCCTTTCGATTCCAGTTCTCCTGACAGGTTAGGCTTGAATTCAGCATAATATCTGCTTCTCCCTGGGTTCAGGTTCTTTGGGTCTCCTGCCTGCTTTTCTCCCTTTTCTTAATGGAGAGTGGAGTTTCTACCACAGAGCAAAGTTTTGTGATTGACAGAAACAAATATGGAACATATTAGATGAACACAGCTCTGCATTTTTTTCTTCCTCCGAACAGCAAGGGACTCCTGTGCTCTCATTAATATCATCAGTGACTAGATGCTGCCTTCTGCTGGAGCCTAAAATGCTTTCTGCAGTTGAGTGGTTGGAAACATAGGGTTTTAACTTAAAATTGTTTGCGCAGGGTGAAGGTTGGGAATACAATTAGAATACAGCTACACAGTGCTCTATCCCCAGAACTTTCCATCATTTTTCTTAACACAGCTTACGGTTCATTTCAAAACAAACTAACAAAGATGAACTTGGGTTAGCGTAGCCCGTTTTAAATGATCCTTCTGTGTCTTTTCCAGGCTGGTAGCAGAATGGAGACTTTCCCGAGGCACTGAGGAACAGGCACAAGCTTCTTTTGAAGGCTTCAATGAAATTCTGCCCCAGCAGTATCTGTGGTCTTTTGATGCTAAGGAGCTGGACGTAAAGGATTCTTTGACTATTGCCAGATCCAGGCTGCTACAGGTATGTCACGGTTTAAACTAAAAATCCACCTGCGTCCGTGACAGGGACTGTGGGCCCAGCAGGGGCCCTAGGCCGAAAGGAAAAAAAGTTAATTAGGAAAAGAAAACAGCAGCAACAATCTAAGGAGGCACACTTATTTACTAAATTACTATATCGAAATACAGGATAACACAGTATAATACAATATAATTGAAAATTGAGCTAACGAATCAAGCAAAATAGGAGAGAGAATGAGTCCCGAAACCGAGAGGCCTACTGTAAATCTAGGCGAAACGGTGAAGGCTCCCACACACTCCCCTGAACGCCAGAACTCGAAAGACGTCAGTCTAGCCTGCGACAGAGTTAATATAGTGTCCAGGTCCCGTGACCTCGTGTTGTTCTCTGGGAGATGTAGTCTTCTTCTGTAAGTTGCAGATTCAGTAAAACTATTCATGCTTTATATGATGTTATGATGTGGAATACTGATAGCAAAATTACAAAATTATTAAACCATGACAAGGTAATACTTGCATTTCAGTCAGTGTCTGAAGAGCAAAGTTCATTAAGGCTGGCGGTTCTGTTTTCAGGATGTGTGAGAGAAGCCTTATGTATCAGTTAGTATTTGGTTACTGTGTTGGTCTTCACTTTCTTCTTTGCAACCAATTTACACGTTTCTAACGTTAAGATTCTGCCAGCATAAATTTTTTGGCTAACAGTGTTTTTGTAGTCCTTGACAATGTGATTTGCGTGTGTCTAAAGAGTGAGCAACTAGAAAGCAAGGGAGCAAAGAACCAAATATCAGCGGATATATATATCAGGTCAAATTACTGAGTGGAGCAGATTTTAGCTGCTTTTGGGTTCTCCAAGTTATACTCTACAGCAAAACATCATATTTCTAGCACAGAATGGTACGGTTAGGTAAAGACAAAGTACGTTGTTAGTTTGAATGTCTAAATACAAATGTTTTCATGAGTGGTATTTCTCTTTTGTGGCCTCTCCACATTTTCTTTGTGAGCGGATGTTATTATTTGCTATGAAAGTTTGAGAGTTTAATATTAAAAACGAGTGTAGTGTGATTGCAGGTGCTTTAAGTACAGTAGTATTTCAGTACAATAGTCTTGCTGTAGAAGCAAAGTAGTAGGTTGTAGTTTCAATGATTCCATGTGGGTGCCCAGCCCAAAGTGGGGATTCCCTTATGAAAGGAGGGGGAGGGTGAAGGAGGCCGAGGGCCCTTTTCTCGGGGCCAGCTCTCTGTGCCCTCTTGCTGGCCGGAGAGAAGGGCTGCCCGCTGGACACAGGGAGTGCCTTGTAGCTCCCGTGCCGTGCCCTGCCCTCCAGCCCCCTCCTCATCCTATGCGGAACACCACTCCCAGCAGCACAGGTGCCATTTTGGAATCTTCCCCATGTCACAGCTGTCACCTTGGTTGCTGCGGCTCCACCCGACTCACTCACCTCTGAGAGTGCTGGGCAGGTAGCAGCCATGTCCAGCACGAAGCGAGGGCGAGAGGAATGTAGTGAGGATTTAAGTGGGGAGAAGGAGCTGGGGGCCCCAGAACCGAAGAGGAGGAGGGTGCCCGCCATAACCATCAAATGGAGGAGGGGGAAAGGAGCCCGTTTCCATCATGCCTGGACCAGCCCTGTGACCACCACCCATGTGGAGCCGATGGAGGTGGATCCCCCTCCGGAGGAACCGATGGAGGTGGATCCCCCTCCAGAGGAGCCCATGGACGTGGATCCGCCCGCGGCATAGCTGGCCTGGCACCACACCACCGTGCCAGGCCCCGCGTTGGCATGGTCACAGCTTCACCATCGCTGGTCCAGGCACTCGGCTCCTTTCCTGCTGCGTGGCCCCTGCCCCCAGCATGAGCTGGGTGGCATTATTTAACATCTTCTTCTCCTCCACCTCGTTGCTCCTCCGGTTCTGTGGGCCCCCAGTTCCTTCTTCCCCCTGTTGTAGTTAGGTGTTTGCTCTGTTCTTTGTTTTGATGGTTGTGTTAGGTTAGTGTTAGTGTTCAGTTTAGTTTTAGCGTTAGGGATAGGTTCCTGTTTGTTCTTTAGAGTTAGGCATAGGTTCCTGTTTGTTCTTTAGGGTTAGGTATAGGTTTCTGTTGTTATTTTAGAGTTAGGCGTAGGTTAGTGTTGTACTTACAGTCAGGCATTGGCTGCTACACTCAAGTAAAAGTAACCGCTGCTCCTGGGTAAGCACACAGTGTTGCCATCAGGGCTCAAGCTCAGGCAGCCAGCTGACCGGGGCAGAATTTGTGTTAGACGCTGCTCAGTGACAACACCCAGAACAAAGTAGCAAGGATGTGAAGTGCAGGAGACTACTTGCGCTTATCACATTCTGTCTGCTGTAACAGCATTACTCAAAGATTTCTAATCAGGCCAAGATCTTTGTGATGCAGCAGTTTGTTCATTACTGCCATCATGGGCGCACGACCCTACTGGCGAGGAATGGAAGGCCCTCTATGCTGGCCCGACCCTACCCGCAGGGAGGTGTGCTCCCTCCCCTGGGCACGGGTCAGGGACATTGCTGGGAGACTTCCCAGTCTGATCTGCCCTTCTGTCTACTATCCCCTGCTGATAGTTCAGGCTGGCAGTGAAGAAGTTAGTAAAAAAAGCCTGAAGGCTATCAAAGATGATTTCAGGGGACTGGGGCGGGTAATCGAAGGAACAGGTGTGCGGGTGGTTATTGCATCTGTACTTTCAGTGGCAGGGAGGGATACTGAGTTGGACCTAAAAACCCACCTCTTAAACAAATGGTTAAAGAGTCGGTGCAGACATAGGAGTCTTGGTGTTTTTCACCATGGGGCAATTTATTTGGCTCCTGGCATGACAGCTACAGACGGAAGCGGCCTGTCTCAAAGGGGTAAGAGGGTTCTAGCTGAGGAACTGTCAGGACCCCACCAAAAACCTGCACCCTGACTTGTAAAATGGTTACACAGATATAGGTACACCTCATACATAGTCAATGATGTAAGGAAGGACACTGGACACACCTTCGTTGGCTCCACAGCCGCAGTCCAACACGGCGCCCAGGCCCGTCGATCCATTCCTTTGCTTGCTGCCAGTTCCCACAGGGAGTCCTCATTCAGACACCTGAAGCAACAACGCACACAAACACATCAGGCAAACAACAGACACGCACACAAACACAAAACGCCCTCCTCGGATCCCGCCACTCACCCTTCCTTTGCCAACTTCTCTCGCTCACCTTCAGGGCAGTGCCAGCCCCTTCAACCCGATCACAGAATCACAGAATGACCCGGGTTGGAAGGGACCTCAAGGATCATGAAGCACCAACCCCCCGCCTGGCTGCGGGGCTGTGGCAGCCGGTGTGGCTGGGTGCAGCACGTGGGCATGTGGGAGGGCCTGCAGCAGGGATGTGGGGTGTAATCAGAGTGACTGGAATTCCAATTCAGTCAGAGGTCTTAATTGTAGGTAAGGGTTGAATCCGCCGAGGTGCCGCACAAGGAGAGGCGCTGGGTGCGACTATGGAAAGCAGAGCTTGTGTGTCCCAGGAGGCAGGCGTAGTCAGGTCCCCTTTGGAGCCTGCCGTTGTTGGTGCTCAGCTCAGGAGCCCCATCAGGAGCTGCTGCGTGCTGCGTCTGTGTCACGGACTTATCTAGATCAATATGATTGACTGATCAATCTATGATCTCCAGATGATGTTATGATGTGAAATACCAATAGAAAAAAATACAAAACCACAACAGTATGGCAGCCCAAAAAGATTCCCTTGTGGAAGAAGGGGGAGGGTGAAGGAGGGTGAAGGAGGGTGAAGGAGGGTGAAGGAGGCCGAGGGCCCTTTACTTGGGGCCGGCTCGTCTGTGCCCTCTTGCTGGCCAGAGAGAAGGGCTGCCCGCTGGGCACAGGGAGCACCTTGTAGCTCCCGTACCATGCCCTGCCCTCCAGCCCCCTCCTCATCTTATGTGGAACTCCAGTGCCAGCAGTGCGGCCGCCATTTTAGAACCCTCTCCATGTCACCATGGTCACCGTTGCCGCATGCCTCTGACAGTTGTGGCAGTTAACAGCCATGCCTGCTGCAAAGAGGGCGAGGGTTGAAGCTTCTGGTGGGAGGATGGAGCTGGGGGCCCTAGGAGTCAGAAGGAGGAGGGGGCCCGCCATGACCATCAGGCAGAGGAGGGGTAAGAGAGCCATTATCCATCATGCCTGGACCAGCCCTGTGACCACCACCCATGTGGAGCCTATGGAGGTGGATCCCCCTCCGGAGGAACCGATGGAGGTGGATCCCCCTCCGGAGGAACCGATGGAGGTGGATCCCCCTCCGGAGGAACCGATGGAGGTGGATCCCCCTCCAGAGGAGCCCATGGACGTGGATCCGCCCGCGGCATAGCTGGCCTGGCACCACACCACCGTGCCAGGCCCCGCGTTGGCATGGTCACAGCTTCACCATCGCTGGTCCAGGCACTCGGCTCCTTTCCTGCTGCGCGGCCCCTGCCCCCAGCATTAGCTGGGTGGCATTATTTAACATCTTCTGCTCCTCCACCTTGTTGCTCCTCTGGTTCTGTGGGCCCCCAGTTCCATCTTCCCCCTGTTAGGTTAGGTGTTTGTTATGTTCTTTTTTGTTGATGGTAGTGTTAAGTTAGTGTTAGTGTTAGTGTTCAGTTTAGTTTTAGTGTTAGGGATAGGTTCCTGTTCGTTTTTTAGAGTTAGGCATAGGTTCCTGTTTGTTCTTTAGGGTTAGGTATAGGTTTTTGTTGTTATTTTAGAGTTAGGTATAGGTTTTTGTTGTTATTTTAGAGTTAGGTATAGGTTTCTGTTGTTATTTTAGAGTTAGGCATAGGTTAGTGTTCGTACTTGCAGTCAGGCATTGGCTGTTACACTCAAGTAAAAGTAACCGCTGCTCCTTGGGTAAGCATGCAGCTGGTTGCTCACCCCGAGCAATGAGTGCGACTGCCCTGACAGTTTGATGACATCTGCGATGAACTGAATTTCCCTCTTGGGACTTTTCCTTTGCAGAACATGGAGGAGCAGAGCGTGAGTGGGCTGAGAAATGGAGCTGGGACTCAGGAGAGCAACACGTGGCTGTGTCCCAGAGCTCCCAAAGTGTGGCCATTGCAAGGTAGGAGTGCCTTACCGAAAGCGTTGTTCAAGCACAGCTCCTGGCACTGTCTGCAACAGATCCGCTCTCTGCGTGCTTTCTTTCAGTCGCTGGTGTTGTGCAGCACAGCCACGGCACGGCCCTCAGTGCGTACGCGAGGAGCGTGAAAAGGTAGGTGGTGAATTTTCATCTTGCTAACGCTAGGATTAGGAATGGTGAGCATTCCTAAAAGAGTGGCCACAAAGGTGTGATCTGCCTCGGGGAGAAGTTGATTCTCGCCTCTTCAGCTTTTCCCTTCTTTTCTGTCCACCTGTCCTTTCCAGCTCCTCCTCCCCTCAGCTGCAAGTGGGGCAGTGCTCGAGTGTGAGGACTCTTCCTTGGCATGCGGTAACAGACAATGCAGATGTGACTTTTGTGTCCTTCCTTGTTCTTGGGTTCGTAGCCCAGGGATATCTTGCGAGCAGCTCTCTAAGTCAGACTGTGCTGGCAGCGTGCGTGAGTGAAATAGTGCCTCTTTTTTCCCTCTTGCAGCAAGCTTGCCGAGGCAAGGCAAGCGCTACTCAGCTGAGGAAGAAAGCCGAGAAGGAAAGCAGAAAGCAACGATGAGGGCTTGAGCAAGAAGCTACAAAGGACAGCAGAACCACCTGCAACGCTTCCTCGGAGGTGGCACCAAGAGCTGCTGACTCAACAGTCCAGTTTACTGGCACAGCCGTGCTTTCCCTGTCATGGACGGTGGAGATGATGGAAGTGAACTGGACAGGAAGGACTTGTGCTGCGTTAGAAGCAATGAGGGCTTCACATAGGCAGGACTTGGTGTATGGCAAGAGCTGGAGACGCTGCGTTCCTTCAGGGTGTGTCTCTTGAGGTCCAGGCCTGGTGTAGGGTTAGGTTGAAATAGGGCTGGCTGGGACTGGAGAGGGAGGAGGTGACGTAGCCCCGGGGTTTGGCTTCTCCTTGGGTCTGACTGGAGGCTGAGTGACTGATTGCTAAGCGGCAATCCTGGGCACTGGGGTTTCATTTTGGGGTGTGGGCGGGGCAATAAATAGAAGCCAAATCTTCTTGTACGCAATAAAATTGAAGCGAACTTTCTAAACCTGGTGCTGCCTCTTTCAGTAGCTGGTCAGAACGTCCCTCGCTCGGGCTGGCAATCGCAGGGCGATGAAGCGGTCGGCTTCACATCTCTCCCTTGACATGGTGCAGTGCAGGTTTTCCCCCGTTTCCTTGTTGGTCTTCCCAACCTGTGGCCTTTCAGCCAACCCGTAAGTGCTGGTGACAGGCTGTGAGCATCTCCTTGCTCTCTGAGGACTGACAGAAAGAAACCAGAGGAGGGGAAGCAGCCCGGCAGGAAGAAGGGTGTCCCGTGCTCAGCCCCTTGAGTTGGCCTCTCTTCCCTGAGGGCTCTTTCAGCTTCTGATGGATGCACCGTGTGTTGCTGTTTGCCCTGGGAAGCCCAGCTGCACGCTGGCAGCCGTGGCCTGTGCATCAGCCTCCCCTTGAGGCCCAAGGAGTTGTTTGTTTTTATGTATTCACTATTGGTGTGGCATTTTGTTGTTTTGTTCTGCTTTGAGATCAAGGGGTAATTTAACACCGTTGGAAGTCATTGGGGTTCAGGAGTAGCACATGTAGAATTTTGATCATGCAGCAAGTTGTGATTTCTACTGTGTTAAAGAACTGGCACACACATATACGCCTGCAGCCGGAGCTTGATTGACTCTCGTCAATACGGCCTTCCAAAGCCCGGCCCTGGGGAGTTGTCCAAAAATTTTCCAACCTTTTGTATTACCTAAGTTTATTTTAAACAGACAAGGGGGAGTAATCTCTTAAAGGCTTTTTTAAAGGCATTGGACTAGGTTTTGATTATCACGTCTCAGGAAGCTTCTGCATTCCACCTAGTGCTAATGTGATACATCAAGAGCAGATGACACAAGAGATTCAGGCCTTGCTGCCAGTCTTTTACGAATCAGCACTTTGTTTCATGTTGCCAGATATTGTGGTTTCCTTTTCAGGGGATTCCTTTGCTGTATAATAGAAGAAGGCCGAGGGCATCCTGGCCTGCATGGGAAACAGTGTTGCCAGCAGGAGCAGAGAGGTGATTGTCCCCCTGTTCTCAGCACTGATGAGGCCGCAGCTCGAGTGCTGTGTTCAGTTTTGGGCCCCTCAGTGCAAGAAAGACATCGAGGCCCTGGAACGCGTTCAGAGGAGGGCAACAAAGCTGGTGAGGGGTCTGGAGCACAGGCCGTATGAGGAGCGGCTGAGGGAGCTGGGATTGTTCAGCCTGGAGAAGAGGAGGCTCAGGGGAGACCTCATTGCTCTCTCTAACTTCCTGAAGGGAGGCTGTAGTGAGCTGGGGCTCGGCCTCTTCTCTCGTGTCATTAATGATAGGACCAGAGGGAATGGCTTCAAGCTGCGACAGGGGAGATTCAGGCTGGACACTACGAGGTATTACTGCTCAGAAAGGGTGGCCAGGCACTGGAATGGACACAGGGAGGTGGTGAAGGGAAGGGGACGAGGGCGAGGAAGGAAGGAAGGAAGGGAAGGGGAAGGTAAAGGAAGGAAAGCGAGAGGAAAGACACGAAATGAGACGTGAATTTTGGGTCCTTTTCCGGCAGCCGCCCCCCCCCAACAGGCCCCAGCCCGGCCTGAGCCACGTGACAGTGCCAGTGCCAGTGACAGGAAGTGCTTCCTGCAGGCGGCGGAGAGCACTTCCGGGCCATGGCGGCATGGCGGCCATGAGCGGGGCCGGGAGGAGCGGGCTCTGTGCTGCGAACGGGGTCGGGCCTCGGGGCGGGGGCACGGAGGGGCTGTCGGGGGAGGAGCTCGCGGCGCTGCCGGCACCCAGAGGCGGCTCCCGGGCGGCTCCACGGTCTCGCTGTGCTGCGGAGTCACCCGGCCGGCCCCAAAAGCCTGGAGGCAGAGCCTGAGCCGGCCCCGGCCCGGATCGTGTGGTGCGGCTCCGGCCGTGCTGGGCTGTGCGGCAGGAAGATGACTTGCGGAATCAAACTCTATAACCCAAAGATGGGTTCTAAAGCAGGTATGTTTATTCCAGCGTTGCGCAGCGCCGGGTGCAAGCGGGAGAGCTCCACCAAACTTGCACACCGTAAGGAGAAAAGTGTGTTACAGATATAGGTTAAGCTAATACGTAATCAATAGTCTCCTCCTCAGTTTGATTACATATTCATTACATTCCCTAGGACCCCATTCCCCGCGACCCTTGCCGTTGTTTTGGGGTGAAATTCTTCTTCTGTTTTCTTCTTGGTGTTATCTGCTGGTATCGTTCTCCCATGTCAGCATCATCTTGCCCGGGGGTATCTAATCCTTCTTCTTGTCAGAGGTCTCCGGACAATTTCTTCTTATCTTTATTGCCCTCTTCTCTGGTTTTATTTTGACTAAGTGTCTGTAATTCCCCCTATCCCTGCACTTTTAAATGTAAACTATCTGCAGTTACCCTTTGTCTCGGATTCTGTGAAGTTCCCCTTTCCCTTTCTATAGCAGAGTGTTACCTTGCCTCCATTTCAGTCTTTGGGTCCCCAGGGAGGCTCTCCCTGGGGGTGTCCCGATTCGAAGGCAGGATTCAATCCCGCCGCAGCCCGTCCATGGCAGGCAAACGCTTCTCTCCTCTGCTCTTGGGACTCAGCAGTGCCAGGGGTTTCACAGCGCGCGTGTTGCAGTGGCTGGCAGCCTCCGTGTGTTTTTCTATTGCATACAGGATCCCATGGTGGAGCCGCGTTAGAAGCAGACGTTGGTGTCTTGTGGCAGGAGCAAGGGCAGTGGAAGCGCTGCCCAGGGCAGGGCGGTGGTGACTGCCATGAGAGCGGAGGTCTGATGCCATCTGCGAGGGATGGGATTTGCATCCGGTGGCTTTTCCGTTGCAGAATGTCCAGCAGCAGAGCGTGAGTGGCCGTGAAATGAAGCTGGGCCCCAGGAGAGCCGCCTGGAGCTGCGTCACGAGCTTCGTGCGTGGCCAGCGCAAGGTAGGTGTGCCTTACTGTAAGCGTGCGCTGAAGCAGTGTTGGTTAAGCACGGCTCACTCCTCTGTCTGCAACAGATGGGCTTTCTGCGCGCTTTATTGCTGTGGCCGTAGAATTCCCTCTTTCTTACCATCTGATCTGTGAAGGCTTTTGTGTGGGAAGGTTTTGAGGAATGAGGGAGTAGAAATTGCTTTAGTCACGAGTCATCTGGAAAGGTTTCACAGAAACGGTGACATTTGCAGAAGGAACGTATTGGCATTGGCAGTTGTGCCAAATACTCACTGGGATGGAGAGGAGGGAGTACCTGCAGAAGACCGTTCTCTTCTGGTTTTGAGGAAGCCGGGCAGAGCTCAGATTGCAGCTTAAGCAATGTTCTTTTGTCACACTCTGTGTCCTGTGTTGCGTTCTCTCCTTTCGATTCCAGTTCTCCTGACAGGTTAGGCTTGAATTCAGCATAATATCTGCTTCTCCCTGGGTTCAGGTTCTTTGGGTCTCCTGCCTGCTTTTCTCCCTTTTCTTAATGGAGAGTGGAGTTTCTACCACAGAGCAAAGTTTTGTGATTGACAGAAACAAATATGGAACATATTAGATGAACACAGCTCTGCATTTTTTTCTTCCTCCGAACAGCAAGGGACTCCTGTGCTCTCATTAATATCATCAGTGAGTAGATGCTGCCTTCTGCTGGAGCCTAAAATGCTTTCTGCAGTTGAGTGGTTGGAAACATAGGGTTTTAACTTAAAATTGTTTGCGCAGGGTGAAGGTTGGGAATACAATTAGAATACAGCTACACAGTGCTCTATCCCCAGAACTTTCCATCATTTTTCTTAACACAGCTTACGGTTCATTTCAAAACAAACTAACAAAGATGAACTTGGGTTAGCGTAGCCCGTTTTAAATGATCCTTCTGTGTCTTTTCCAGGCTGGTAGCAGAATGGAGACTTTCCCGAGGCACTGAGGAACAGGCACAAGCTTCTTTTGAAGGCTTCAATGAAATTCTGCCCCAGCAGTATCTGTGGTCTTTTGATGCTAAGGAGCTGGACGTAAAGGATTCTTTGACTATTGCCAGATCCAGGCTGCTACAGGTATGTCACGGTTTAAACTAAAAATCCACCTGCGTCCGTGACAGGGACTGTGGGCCCAGCAGGGGCCCTAGGCCGAAAGGAAAAAAAGTTAATTAGGAAAAGAAAACAGCAGCAACAATCTAAGGAGGCACACTTATTTACTAAATTACTATATCGAAATACAGGATAACACAGTATAATACAATATAATTGAAAATTGAGCTAACGAATCAAGCAAAATAGGAGAGAGAATGAGTCCCGAAACCGAGAGGCCTACTGTAAATCTAGGCGAAACGGTGAAGGCTCCCACACACTCCCCTGAACGCCAGAACTCGAAAGACGTCAGTCTAGCCTGCGACAGAGTTAATATAGTGTCCAGGTCCCGTGACCTCGTGTTGTTCTCTGGGAGATGTAGTCTTCTTCTGTAAGTTGCAGATTCAGTAAAACTATTCATGCTTTATATGATGTTATGATGTGGAATACTGATAGCAAAATTACAAAATTATTAAACCATGACAAGGTAATACTTGCATTTCAGTCAGTGTCTGAAGAGCAAAGTTCATTAAGGCTGGCGGTTCTGTTTTCAGGATGTGTGAGAGAAGCCTTATGTATCAGTTAGTATTTGGTTACTGTGTTGGTCTTCACTTTCTTCTTTGCAACCAATTTACACGTTTCTAACGTTAAGATTCTGCCAGCATAAATTTTTTGGCTAACAGTGTTTTTGTAGTCCTTGACAATGTGATTTGCGTGTGTCTAAAGAGTGAGCAACTAGAAAGCAAGGGAGCAAAGAACCAAATATCAGCGGATGGTCAAATTACTGAGTGGAGCAGGTTTTAGCTGCTTTTGGGTTCTCCAAGTTATACTCTACAGCAAAACATCGTATTTCTAGCACAGAATGGTACGGTTAGGTAAAGACAAAGTACGTTGTTAGTTTGAATGTCTAAATACAAATGTTTTCATGAGTGGTATTTCTCTTTTGTGGCCTCTCCACATTTTCATTGTGAGCGGATGTTATTATTTGCTATGAAAGTTTGAGAGTTTAATATTAAAAACGAGTGTAGTGTGATTGCAGGTGCTTTAAGTACAGTAGTATTTCAGTACAATAGTCTTGCTGTAGAAGCAAAGTAGTAGGTTGTAGTTTCAATGATTCCATGTGGGTGCCCAGCCCAAAGTGGGGATTCCCTTATGAAAGGAGGGGGAGGGTGAAGGAGGCCGAGGGCCCTTTTCTCGGGGCCAGCTCTCTGTGCCCTCTTGCTGGCCGGAGAGAAGGGCTGCCCGCTGGACACAGGGAGTGCCTTGTAGCTCCCATGCCGTGCCCTGCCCTCCAGCCCCCTCCTCATCCTATGCGGAACACCACTCCCAGCAGCACAGGTGCCATTTTGGAATCTTCCCCATGTCACAGCTGTCACCTTGGTTGCTGCGGCTCCACCCGACTCACTCACCTCTGAGAGTGCTGGGCAGGTAGCAGCCATGTCCAGCACGAAGCGAGGGCGAGAGGAATGTAGTGAGGATTTAAGTGGGGAGAAGGAGCTGGGGGCCCCAGAACCGAAGAGGAGGAGGGTGCCCGCCATAACCATCAAATGGAGGAGGGGGAAAGGAGCCCGTTTCCATCATGCCTGGACCAGCCCTGTGACCACCACCCATGTGGAGCCGATGGAGGTGGATCCCCCTCCGGAGGAACCGATGGAGGTGGATCCCCCTCCAGAGGAGCCCATGGACGTGGATCCGCCCGCGGCATAGCTGGCCTGGCACCACACGACCGTGCCAGGCCCCGCGTTGGCATGGTCACAGCTTCACCATCGCTGGTCCAGGCACTCGGCTCCTTTCCTGCTGCGTGGCCCCTGCCCCCAGCATGAGCTGGGTGGCATTATTTAACATCTTCTTCTCCTCCACCTCGTTGCTCCTCCGGTTCTGTGGGCCCCCAGTTCCTTCTTCCCCCTGTTGTAGTTAGGTGTTTGCTCTGTTCTTTGTTTTGATGGTTGTGTTAGGTTAGTGTTAGTGTTCAGTTTAGTTTTAGCGTTAGGGATAGGTTCCTGTTTGTTCTTTAGAGTTAGGCATAGGTTCCTGTTTGTTCTTTAGGATTAGGTATAGGTTTCTGTTGTTATTTTAGAGTTAGGCGTAGGTTAGTGTTCGTACTTACAGTCAGGCATTGGCTGCTACACTCAAGTAAAAGTAACCGCTGCTCCTTGGGTAAGCACACAGTGTTGCCATCAGGGCTCAAGCTCAGGCAGCCAGCTGACCGGGGCAGAATTTGTGTTAGACGCTGCTCAGTGACAACACCCAGAACAAAGTAGCAAGGATGTGAAGTGCAGGAGACTACTTGCGCTTAGCACATTCTGTCTGCTGTAACAGCATTACTCAAAGATTTCTAATCAGGCCAAGATCTTTGTGATGCAGCAGTTTGTTCATTACTGCCATCATGGGCGCACGACCCTACTGGCAAGGAATGGAAGGCCCTCTATGCTGGCCCGACCCTACCCGCAGGGAGGTGTGCTCCCTCCCCTGGGCACGGGTCAGGGACATTGCTGGGAGACTTCCCAGTCTGATCTGCCCTTCTGTCTACTATCCCCTGCTGATAGTTCAGGCTGGCAGTGAAGAAGTTAGTAAAAAAAGCCTGAAGGCTATCAAAGATGATTTCAGGGGACTGGGGCGGGTAATCGAAGGAACAGGTGTGCGGGTGGTTATTGCATCTGTACTTTCAGTGGCAGGGAGGGATACTGAGTTGGACCTAAAAACCCACCTCTTAAACAAATGGTTAAAGAGTCGGTGCAGACATAGGAGTCTTGGTGTTTTTCACCATGGGGCAATTTATTTGGCTCCTGGCATGACAGCTACAGACGGAAGCGGCCTGTCTCAAAGGGGTAAGAGGGTTCTAGCTGAGGAACTGTCAGGACCCCACCAAAAACCTGCACCCTGACTTGTAAAATGGTTACACAGATATAGGTACACCTCATACATAGTCAATGATGTAAGGAAGGACACTGGACACACCTTCGTTGGCTCCACAGCCGCAGTCCAACACGGCGCCCAGGCCCGTCGATCCATTCCTTTGCTTGCTGCCAGTTCCCACAGGGAGTCCTCATTCAGACACCTGAAACAACAACGCACACAAACACATCAGGCAAACAACAGACACGCACACAAACACAAAACGCCCTCCTCGGATCCCGCCACTCACCCTTCCTTTGCCAACTTCTCTCGCTCACCTTCAGGGCAGTGCCAGCCCCTTCAACCCGATCACAGAATCACAGAATGACCCGGGTTGGAAGGGACCTCAAGGATCATGAAGCACCAACCCCCCGCCTGGCTGCGGGGCTGTGGCAGCCGGTGTGGCTGGGTGCAGCACGTGGGCATGTGGGAGGGCCTGCAGCAGGGATGTGGGGTGTAATCAGAGTGACTGGAATTCCAATTCAGTCAGAGGTCTTAATTGTAGGTAAGGGTTGAATCCGCCGAGGTGCCGCACAAGGAGAGGCGCTGGGTGCGACTATGGAAAGCAGAGCTTGTGTGTCCCAGGAGGCAGGCGTAGTCAGGTCCCCTTTGGAGCCTGCCGTTGTTGGTGCTCAGCTCAGGAGCCCCATCAGGAGCTGCTGCGTGCTGCGTCTGTGTCACGGACTTATCTAGATCAATATGATTGACTGATCAATCTATGATCTCCAGATGATGTTATGATGTGAAATACCAATAGAAAAAAATACAAAACCACAACAGTATGGCAGCCCAAAAAGATTCCCTTGTGGAAGAAGGGGGAGGGTGAAGGAGGGTGAAGGAGGGTGAAGGAGGCCGAGGGCCCTTTACTTGGGGCCGGCTCGTCTGTGCCCTCTTGCTGGCCAGAGAGAAGGGCTGCCCGCTGGGCACAGGGAGCACCTTGTAGCTCCCGTACCATGCCCTGCCCTCCAGCCCCCTCCTCATCTTATGTGGAACTCCAGTGCCAGCAGTGCGGCCGCCATTTTAGAACCCTCTCCATGTCACCATGGTCACCGTTGCCGCATGCCTCTGACAGTTGTGGCAGTTAACAGCCATGCCTGCTGCAAAGAGGGCGAGGGTTGAAGCTTCTGGTGGGAGGATGGAGCTGGGGGCCCTAGGAGTCAGAAGGAGGAGGGGGCCCGCCATGACCATCAGGCAGAGGAGGGGTAAGAGAGCCATTATCCATCATGCCTGGACCAGCCCTGTGACCACCACCCATGTGGAGCCTATGGAGGTGGATCCCCCTCCGGAGGAACCGATGGAGGTGGATCCCCCTCCGGAGGAACCGATGGAGGTGGATCCCCCTCCGGAGGAACCGATGGAGGTGGATCCCCCTCCAGAGGAGCCCATGGACGTGGATCCGCCCGCGGCATAGCTGGCCTGGCACCACACCACCGTGCCAGGCCCCGCGTTGGCATGGTCACAGCTTCACCATCGCTGGTCCAGGCACTCGGCTCCTTTCCTGCTGCGCGGCCCCTGCCCCCAGCATTAGCTGGGTGGCATTATTTAACATCTTCTGCTCCTCCACCTTGTTGCTCCTCTGGTTCTGTGGGCCCCCAGTTCCATCTTCCCCCTGTTAGGTTAGGTGTTTGTTATGTTCTTTTTTGTTGATGGTAGTGTTAAGTTAGTGTTAGTGTTAGTGTTCAGTTTAGTTTTAGTGTTAGGGATAGGTTCCTGTTCGTTTTTTAGAGTTAGGCATAGGTTCCTGTTTGTTCTTTAGGGTTAGGTATAGGTTTTTGTTGTTATTTTAGAGTTAGGTATAGGTTTTTGTTGTTATTTTAGAGTTAGGTATAGGTTTTTGTTGTTATTTTAGAGTTAGGTATAGGTTTTTGTTGTTATTTTAGAGTTAGGCATAGGTTAGTGTTCGTACTTGCAGTCAGGCATTGGCTGTTACACTCAAGTAAAAGTAACCGCTGCTCCTTGGGTAAGCATGCAGCTGGTTGCTCACCCCGAGCAATGAGTGCGACTGCCCTGACAGTTTGATGACATCTGCGATGAACTGAATTTCCCTCTTGGGACTTTTCCTTTGCAGAACATGGAGGAGCAGAGCGTGAGTGGCTGAGAAATGGAGCTGGGACTCAGGAGAGCAACACGTGGCTGTGTCCCAGAGCTCCCAAAGTGTGGCCATTGCAAGGTAGGCGTGCCTTACCGAAAGCGTTGTTCAAGCACAGCTCCTGGCACTGTCTGCAACAGATCCGCTCTCTGCGTGCTTTCTTTCAGTCGCTGGTGTTGTGCAGCACAGCCACGGCACGGCCCTCAGTGCGTACGCGAGGAGCGTGAAAAGGTAGGTGGTGAATTTTCATCTTGCTAACGCTAGGATTAGGAATGGTGAGCATTCCTAAAAGAGTGGCCACAAAGGTGTGATCTGCCTCGGGGAGAAGTTGATTCTCGCCTCTTCAGCTTTTCCCTTCTTTTCTGTCCACCTGTCCTTTCCAGCTCCTCCTCCCCTCAGCTGCAAGTGGGGCAGTGCTCGAGTGTGAGGACTCTTCCTTGGCATGCGGTAACAGACAATGCAGATGTGACTTTTGTGTCCTTCCTTGTTCTTGGGTTCGTAGCCCAGGGATATCTTGCGAGCAGCTCTCTAAGTCAGACTGTGCTGGCAGCGTGCGTGAGTGAAATAGTGCCTCTTTTTTCCCTCTTGCAGCAAGCTTGCCGAGGCAAGGCAAGCGCTACTCAGCTGAGGAAGAAAGCCGAGAAGGAAAGCAGAAAGCAACGATGAGGGCTTGAGCAAGAAGCTACAAAGGACAGCAGAACCACCTGCAACGCTTCCTCGGAGGTGGCACCAAGAGCTGCTGACTCAACAGCCCAGTTTACTGGCACAGCCGTGCTTTCCCTGTCATGGACGGTGGAGATGATGGAAGTGAACTGGACAGGAAGGACTTGTGCTGCGTTAGAAGCAATGAGGGCTTCACATAGGCAGGACTTGGTGTATGGCAAGAGCTGGAGACGCTGCGTTCCTTCAGGGTGTGTCTCTTGAGGTCCAGGCCTGGTGTAGGGTTAGGTTGAAATAGGGCTGGCTGGGACTGGAGAGGGAGGAGGTGACGTAGCCCCGGGGTTTGGCTTCTCCTTGGGTCTGACTGGAGGCTGAGTGACTGATTGCTAAGCGGCAATCCTGGGCACTGGGGTTTCATTTTGGGGTGTGGGCGGGGCAATAAATAGAAGCCAAATCTTCTTGTACGCAATAAAATTGAAGCGAACTTTCTAAACCTGGTGCTGCCTCTTTCAGTAGCTGGTCAGAACGTCCCTCGCTCGGGCTGGCAATCGCAGGGCGATGAAGCGGTCGGCTTCACGTCTCTCCCTTGACATGGTGCAGTGCAGGTTTTCCCCCGTTTCCTTGTTGGTCTTCCCAACCTGTGGCCTTTCAGCCAACCCGTAAGTGCTGGTGACAGGCTGTGAGCATCTCCTTGCTCTCTGAGGACTGACAGAAAGAAACCAGAGGAGGGGAAGCAGCCCGGCAGGAAGAAGGGTGTCCCGTGCTCAGCCCCTTGAGTTGGCCTCTCTTCCCTGAGGGCTCTTTCAGCTTCTGATGGATGCACCGTGTGTTGCTGTTTGCCCTGGGAAGCCCAGCTGCACACTGGCAGCCGTGGCCTGTGCATCAGCCTCCCCTTGAGGCCCAAGGAGTTGTTTGTTTTTATGTATTCACTATTGGTGTGGCATTTTGTTGTTTTGTTCTGCTTTGAGATCAAGGGGTAATTTAACACCGTTGGAAGTCATTGGGGTTCAGGAGTAGCACATGTAGAATTTTGATCATGCAGCAAGTTGTGATTTCTACTGTGTTAAAGAACTGGCACACACATATACGCCTGCAGCCGGAGCTTGATTGACTCTCGTCAATACGGCCTTCCAAAGCCCGGCCCTGGGGAGTTGTCCAAAAATTTTCCAACCTTTTGTATTACCTAAGTTTATTTTAAACAGACAAGGAGGAGTAATCTCTTAAAGGCTTTTTTAAAGGCATTGGACTAGGTTTTGATTATCACGTCTCAGGAAGCTTCTGCATTCCACCTAATGCTAATGTGATACATCAAGAGCAGATGACACAAGAGATTCAGGCCTTGCTGCCAGTCTTTTACGAATCAGCACTTTGTTTCATGTTGCCAGATATTGTGGTTTCCTTTTCAGGGGATTCCTTTGCTGTATAATAGAAGAAAGCCGAGGGCATCCTGGCCTGCATGGGAAACAGTGTTGCCAGCAGGAGCAGAGAGGTGATTGTCCCCCTGTTCTCAGCACTGATGAGGCCGCAGCTCGAGTGCTGTGTTCAGTTTTGGGCCCCTCAGTGCAAGAAAGACATGGAGGCCCTGGAACGCGTTCAGAGGAGGGCAACAAAGCTGGTGAGGGGTCTGGAGCACAGGCCGTATGAGGAGCGGCTGAGGGAGCTGGGATTGTTCAGCCTGGAGAAGAGGAGGCTCAGGGGAGACCTCATTGCTCTCTCTAACTTCCTGAAGGGAGGCTGTAGTGAGCTGGGGCTCGGCCTCTTCTCTCGTGTCATTAATGATAGGACCAGAGGGAATGGCTTCAAGCTGCGACAGGGGAGATTCAGGCTGGACACTACGAGGTATTACTGCTCAGAAAGGGTGGCCAGGCACTGGAATGGACACAGGGAGGTGGTGAAGGGAAGGGGACGAGGGCGAGGAAGGAAGGAAGGGAAGGGGAAGGTAAAGGAAGGAAAGCGAGAGGAAAGACACGAAATGAGACGTGAATTTTGGGTCCTTTTCCGGCAGCCGCCCCCCCCCAACAGGCCCCAGCCCGGCCTGAGCCACGTGACAGTGACAGTGCCAGTGACAGGAAGTGCTTCCTGCAGGCGGCGGAGAGCACTTCCGGGCCATGGCGGCATGGCGGCCATGAGCGGGGCCGGGAGGAGCGGGCTCTGTGCTGCGAACGGGGTCGGGCCTCGGTGCGGGGGCACGGAGGGGCTGTCGGGGGAGGAGCTCGCGGCGCTGCCGGCACCCAGAGGCGGCTCCCGGGCGGCTCCACGGTCTCGCTGTGCTGCGGAGTCACCCGGCCGGCCCCAAAAGCCTGGAGGCAGAGCCTGAGCCGGCCCCGGCCCGGATCGTGTGGTGCGGCTCCGGCCGTGCTGGGCTGTGCGGCAGGAAGATGACTTGCGGAATCAAACTCTATAACCCAAAGATGGGTTCTAAAGCAGGTATGTTTATTCCAGCGTTGCGCAGCGCCGGGTGCAAGCGGGAGAGCTCCACCAAACTTGCACACCGTAAGGAGAAAAGTGTGTTACAGATATAGGTTAAGCTAATACGTAATCAATAGTCTCCTCCTCAGTTTGATTACATATTCATTACATTCCCTAGGACCCCATTCCCCGCGACCCTTGCCGTTGTTTTGGGGTGAAATTCTTCTTCTGTTTTCTTCTTGGTGTTATCTGCTGGTATCGTTCTCCCATGTCAGCATCATCTTGCCCGGGGGTATCTAATCCTTCTTCTTGTCAGAGGTCTCCGGACAATTTCTTCTTATCTTTATTGCCCTCTTCTCTGGTTTTATTTTGACTAAGTGTCTGTAATTCCCCCTATCCCTGCACTTTTAAATGTAAACTATCTGCAGTTACCCTTTGTCTCGGATTCTGTGAAGTTCCCCTTTCCCTTTCTATAGCAGAGTGTTACCTTGCCTCCATTTCAGTCTTTGGGTCCCCAGGGAGGCTCTCCCTGGGGGTGTCCCGATTCGAAGGCAGGATTCAATCCCGCCGCAGCCCGTCCATGGCAGGCAAACGCTTCTCTCCTCTGCTCTTGGGACTCAGCAGTGCCAGGGGTTTCACAGCGCGCGTGTTGCAGTGGCTGGCAGCCTCCGTGTGTTTTTCTATTGCATACAGGATCCCATGGTGGAGCCGCGTTAGAAGCAGACGTTGGTGTCTTGTGGCAGGAGCAAGGGCAGTGGAAGCGCTGCCCAGGGCAGGGCGGTGGTGACTGCCATGAGAGCGGAGGTCTGATGCCATCTGCGAGGGATGGGATTTGCATCCGGTGGCTTTTCCGTTGCAGAATGTCCAGCAGCAGAGCGTGAGTGGCCGTGAAATGAAGCTGGGCCCCAGGAGAGCCGCCTGGAGCTGCGTCACGAGCTTCGTGCGTGGCCAGCGCAAGGTAGGTGTGCCTTACTGTAAGCGTGCGCTGAAGCAGTGTTGGTTAAGCACGGCTCACTCCTCTGTCTGCAACAGATGGGCTTTCTGCGCGCTTTATTGCTGTGGCCGTAGAATTCCCTCTTTCTTACCATCTGATCTGTGAAGGCTTTTGTGTGGGAAGGTTTTGAGGAATGAGGGAGTAGAAATTGCTTTAGTCACGAGTCATCTGGAAAGGTTTCACAGAAACGGTGACATTTGCAGAAGGAACGTATTGGCATTGGCAGTTGTGCCAAATACTCACTGGGATGGAGAGGAGGGAGTACCTGCAGAAGACCGTTCTCTTCTGGTTTTGAGGAAGCCGGGCAGAGCTCAGATTGCAGCTTAAGCAATGTTCTTTTGTCACACTCTGTGTCCTGTGTTGCGTTCTCTCCTTTCGATTCCAGTTCTCCTGACAGGTTAGGCTTGAATTCAGCATAATATCTGCTTCTCCCTGGGTTCAGGTTCTTTGGGTCTCCTGCCTGCTTTTCTCCCTTTTCTTAATGGAGAGTGGAGTTTCTACCACAGAGCAAAGTTTTGTGATTGACAGAAACAAATATGGAACATATTAGATGAACACAGCTCTGCATTTTTTTCTTCCTCCGAACAGCAAGGGACTCCTGTGCTCTCATTAATATCATCAGTGAGTAGATGCTGCCTTCTGCTGGAGCCTAAAATGCTTTCTGCAGTTGAGTGGTTGGAAACATAGGGTTTTAACTTAAAATTGTTTGCGCAGGGTGAAGGTTGGGAATACAATTAGAATACAGTTACACAGTGCTCTATCCCCAGCACTTTCCATCATTTTTCTTAACACAGCTTACGGTTCATTTCAAAACAAACTAACAAAGATGAACTTGGGTTAGCGTAGCCTGTTTTAAATGATCCTTCTGTGTCTTTTCCAGGCTGGTAGCAGAATGGAGACTTTCCCGAGGCACTGAGGAACAGACACAAGCTTCTTTTGAAGGCTTCAATGAAATTCTGCCCCAGCAGTATCTGTGGTCTTTTGATGCTAAGGAGCTGGACGTAAAGGATTCTTTGACTATTGCCAGATCCAGGCTGCTACAGGTATGTCACGGTTTAAACTAAAAATCCACCTGCGTCCGTGACAGGGACTGTGGGCCCAGCAGGGGCCCTAGGCCGAAAGGAAAAAAAGTTAATTAGGAAAAGAAAACAGCAGCAACAATCTAAGGAGGCACACTTATTTACTAAATTACTATATCGAAATACAGGATAACACAGTATAATACAATATAATTGAAAATTGAGCTAACGAATCAAGCAAAATAGGAGAGAGAATGAGTCCCGAAACCGAGAGGCCTACTGTAAATCTAGGCGAAACGGTGAAGGCTCCCACACACTCCCCTGAACGCCAGAACTCGAAAGACGTCAGTCTAGCCTGCGACAGAGTTAATATAGTGTCCAGGTCCCGTGACCTCGTGTTGTTCTCTGGGAGATGTAGTCTTCTTCTGTAAGTTGCAGATTCAGTAAAACTATTCATGCTTTATATGATGTTATGATGTGGAATACTGATAGCAAAATTACAAAATTATTAAACCATGACAAGGTAATACTTGCATTTCAGTCAGTGTCTGAAGAGCAAAGTTCATTAAGGCTGGCGGTTCTGTTTTCAGGATGTGTGAGAGAAGCCTTATGTATCAGTTAGTATTTGGTTACTGTGTTGGTCTTCACTTTCTTCTTTGCAACCAATTTACACGTTTCTAACGTTAAGATTCTGCCAGCATAAATTTTTTGGCTAACAGTGTTTTTGTAGTCCTTGACAATGTGATTTGCGTGTGTCTAAAGAGTGAGCAACTAGAAAGCAAGGGAGCAAAGAACCAAATATCAGCGGATGGTCAAATTACTGAGTGGAGCAGGTTTTAGCTGCTTTTGGGTTCTCCAAGTTATACTCTACAGCAAAACATCGTATTTCTAGCACAGAATGGTACGGTTAGGTAAAGACAAAGTACGTTGTTAGTTTGAATGTCTAAATACAAATGTTTTCATGAGTGGTATTTCTCTTTTGTGGCCTCTCCACATTTTCATTGTGAGCGGATGTTATTATTTGCTATGAAAGTTTGAGAGTTTAATATTAAAAACGAGTGTAGTGTGATTGCAGGTGCTTTAAGTACAGTAGTATTTCAGTACAATAGTCTTGCTGTAGAAGCAAAGTAGTAGGTTGTAGTTTCAATGATTCCATGTGGGTGCCCAGCCCAAAGTGGGGATTCCCTTATGAAAGGAGGGGGAGGGTGAAGGAGGCCGAGGGCCCTTTTCTCGGGGCCAGCTCTCTGTGCCCTCTTGCTGGCCGGAGAGAAGGGCTGCCCGCTGGACACAGGGAGTGCCTTGTAGCTCCCATGCCGTGCCCTGCCCTCCAGCCCCCTCCTCATCCTATGCGGAACACCACTCCCAGCAGCACAGGTGCCATTTTGGAATCTTCCCCATGTCACAGCTGTCACCTTGGTTGCTGCGGCTCCACCCGACTCACTCACCTCTGAGAGTGCTGGGCAGGTAGCAGCCATGTCCAGCACGAAGCGAGGGCGAGAGGAATGTAGTGAGGATTTAAGTGGGGAGAAGGAGCTGGGGGCCCCAGAACCGAAGAGGAGGAGGGTGCCCGCCATAACCATCAAATGGAGGAGGGGGAAAGGAGCCCGTTTCCATCATGCCTGGACCAGCCCTGTGACCACCACCCATGTGGAGCCGATGGAGGTGGATCCCCCTCCGGAGGAACCGATGGAGGTGGATCCCCCTCCGGAGGAACCGATGGAGGTGGATCCCCCTCCAGAGGAGCCCATGGATGTGGATCCGCCCGCGGCATAGCTGGCCTGGCACCACACCACCGTGCCAGGCCCCGCGTTGGCATGGTCACAGCTTCACCATCGCTGGTCCAGGCACTCGGCTCCTTTCCTGCTGCGCGGCCCCTGCCCCCAGCATGAGCTGGGTGGCATTATTTAACATCTTCTTCTCCTCCACCTCGTTGCTCCTCCGGTTCTGTGGGCCCCCAGTTCCTTCTTCCCCCTGTTGTAGTTAGGTGTTTGCTCTGTTCTTTGTTTTGATGGTTGTGTTAGGTTAGTGTTAGTGTTCAGTTTAGTTTTAGCGTTAGCGATAGGTTCCTGTTTGTTCTTTAGAGTTAGGCATAGGTTCCTGTTTGTTCTTTAGGGTTAGGTATAGGTTTCTGTTGTTATTTTAGAGTTAGGCGTAGGTTAGTGTTCGTACTTACAGTCAGGCATTGGCTGCTACACTCAAGTAAAAGTAACCGCTGCTCCTGGGTAAGCACACAGTGTTGCCATCAGGGCTCAAGCTCAGGCAGCCAGCTGACCGGGGCAGAATTTGTGTTAGACGCTGCTCAGTGACAACACCCAGAACAAAGTAGCAAGGATGTGAAGTGCAGGAGACTACTTGCGCTTAGCACATTCTGTCTGCTGTAACAGCATTACTCAAAGATTTCTAATCAGGCCAAGATCTTTGTGATGCAGCAGTTTGTTCATTACTGCCATCATGGGCGCACGACCCTACTGGCGAGGAATGGAAGGCCCTCTATGCTGGCCCGACCCTACCCGCAGGGAGGTGTGCTCCCTCCCCTGGGCACGGGTCAGGGACATTGCTGGGAGACTTCCCAGTCTGATCTGCCCTTCTGTCTACTATCCCCTGCTGATAGTTCAGGCTGGCAGTGAAGAAGTTAGTAAAAAAAGCCTGAAGGCTATCAAAGATGATTTCAGGGGACTGGGGCGGGTAATCGAAGGAACAGGTGTGCGGGTGGTTATTGCATCTGTACTTTCAGTGGCAGGGAGGGATACTGAGTTGGACCTAAAAACCCACCTCTTAAACAAATGGTTAAAGAGTCGGTGCAGACATAGGAGTCTTGGTGTTTTTCACCATGGGGCAATTTATTTGGCTCCTGGCATGACAGCTACAGACGGAAGCGGCCTGTCTCAAAGGGGTAAGAGGGTTCTAGCTGAGGAACTGTCAGGACCCCACCAAAAACCTGCACCCTGACTTGTAAAATGGTTACACAGATATAGGTACACCTCATACATAGTCAATGATGTAAGGAAGGACACTGGACACACCTTCGTTGGCTCCACAGCCGCAGTCCAACACGGCGCCCAGGCCCGTCGATCCATTCCTTTGCTTGCTGCCAGTTCCCACAGGGAGTCCTCATTCAGACACCTGAAACAACAACGCACACAAACACATCAGGCAAACAACAGACACGCACACAAACACAAAACGCCCTCCTCGGATCCCGCCACTCACCCTTCCTTTGCCAACTTCTCTCGCTCACCTTCAGGGCAGTGCCAGCCCCTTCAACCCGATCACAGAATCACAGAATGACCCGGGTTGGAAGGGACCTCAAGGATCATGAAGCACCAACCCCCCCGCCTGGCTGCGGGGCTGTGGCAGCCGGTGTGGCTGGGTGCAGCACGTGGGCATGTGGGAGGGCCTGCAGCAGGGATGTGGGGTGTAATCAGAGTGACTGGAATTCCAATTCAGTCAGAGGTCTTAATTGTAGGTAAGGGTTGAATCCGCCGAGGTGCCGCACAAGGAGAGGCGCTGGGTGCGACTATGGAAAGCAGAGCTTGTGTGTCCCAGGAGGCAGGCGTAGTCAGGTCCCCTTTGGAGCCTGCCGTTGTTGGTGCTCAGCTCAGGAGCCCCATCAGGAGCTGCTGCGTGCTGCGTCTGTGTCACGGACTTATCTAGATCAATATGATTGACTGATCAATCTATGATCTCCAGATGATGTTATGATGTGAAATACCAATAGAAAAAAATACAAAACCACAACAGTATGGCAGCCCAAAAAGATTCCCTTGTGGAAGAAGGGGGAGGGTGAAGGAGGGTGAAGGAGGGTGAAGGAGGGTGAAGGAGGCTGAGGGCCCTTTACTTGGGGCCGGCTGGTCTGTGCCCTCTTGCTGGCCAGAGAGAAGGGCTGCCCGCTGGGCACAGGGAGCACCTTGTAGCTCCCGTACCATGCCCTGCCCTCCAGCCCCCTCCTCATCCTATGTGGAACTCCAGTGCCAGCAGTGCGGCCGCCATTTTAGAACCCTCTCCATGTCACCATGGTCACCGTTGCCGCATGCCTCTGACAGTTGTGGCAGTTAACAGCCATGCCTGCTGCAAAGAGGGCGAGGGTTGAAGCTTCTGGTGGGAGGATGGAGCTGGGGGCCCTAGGAGTCAGAAGGAGGAGGGGGCCCGCCATGACCATCAGGCAGAGGAGGGGTAAGAGAGCCATTATCCATCATGGCTGGACCAGCCCTGTGACCACCACCCATGTGGAGCCTATGGAGGTGGATCCCCCTCCGGAGGAACCGATGGAGGTGGATCCCCCTCCGGAGGAACCGATGGAGGTGGATCCCCCTCCAGAGGAGCCCATGGACGTGGATCCGCCCGCGGCATAGCTGGCCTGGCACCACACCACCGTGCCAGGCCCCGCGTTGGCATGGTCACAGCTTCACCATCGCTGGTCCAGGCACTCGGCTCCTTTCCTGCTGCGCAGCCCCTGCCCCCAGCATTAGCTGGGTGGCATTATTTAACATCATCTTCTCCTCCACGTTGTTGCTCCTCTGGTTCTGTGGGCCCCCAGTTCCTTCTTCCCCCTGTTGGGTTAGGTGCTTGTTATGTTTTTGTTGATGGTAGTGTTAGATTAGTGTTAGTGTTAGTGTTCAGTTTAGTTTTAGCGTTAGGGATAGGTTCCTGTTCGTTTTTTAGGGTTAGGTATAGGTTTTTGTTGTTATTTTAGAGTTAGGTATAGGTTTTTGTTGTTATTTTAGAGTTAGGTATAGGTTTCTGTTGTTATTTTAGAGTTAGGCATAGGTTAGTGTTCGTACTTGCAGTCAGGCATTGGCTGTTACACTCAAGTAAAAGTAACCGCTGCTCCTTGGGTAAGCATGCAGCTGGTTGCTCACCCCGAGCAATGAGTGCGACTGCCCTGACAGTTTGATGACATCTGCGATGAACTGAATTTCCCTCTTGGGACTTTTCCTTTGCAGAACATGGAGGAGCAGAGCGTGAGTGGCTGAGAAATGGAGCTGGGACTCAGGAGAGCAACACGTGGCTGTGTCCCAGAGCTCCCAAAGTGTGGCCATTGCAAGGTAGGCGTGCCTTACCGTAAGCGTTGTTCAAGCACAGCTCCTGGCACTGTCTGCAACAGATCCGCTCTCTGCGTGCTTTCTTTCAGTCGCTGGTGTTGTGCAGCACAGCCACGGCACGGCCCTCAGTGCGTACGCGAGGAGCGTGAAAAGGTAGGTGGTGAATTTTCATCTTGCTAACGCTAGGATTAGGAATGGTGAGCATTCCTAAAAGAGTGGCCACAAAGGTGTGATCTGCCTCGGGGAGAAGTTGATTCTCGCCTCTTCAGCTTTTCCCTTCTTTTCTGTCCACCTGTCCTTTCCAGCTCCTCCTCCCCTCAGCTGCAAGTGGGGCAGTGCTCGAGTGTGAGGACTCTTCCTTGGCATGCGGTAACAGACAATGCAGATGTGACTTTTGTGTCCTTCCTTGTTCTTGGGTTCGTAGCCCAGGGATATCTTGCGAGCAGCTCTCTAAGTCAGACTGTGCTGGCAGCGTGCGTGAGTGAAATAGTGCCTCTTTTTTCCCTCTTGCAGCAAGCTTGCCGAGGCAAGGCAAGCGCTACTCAGCTGAGGAAGAAAGCCGAGAAGGAAAGCAGAAAGCAACGATGAGGGCTTGAGCAAGAAGCTACAAAGGACAGCAGAACCACCTGCAACGCTTCCTCGGAGGTGGCACCAAGAGCTGCTGACTCAACAGTCCAGTTTACTGGCACAGCCGTGCTTTCCCTGTCATGGACGGTGGAGATGATGGAAGTGAACTGGACAGGAAGGACTTGTGCTGCGTTAGAAGCAATGAGGGCTTCACATAGGCAGGACTTGGTGTATGGCAAGAGCTGGAGACGCTGCGTTCCTTCAGGGTGTGTCTCTTGAGGTCCAGGCCTGGTGTAGGGTTAGGTTGAAATAGGGCTGGCTGGGACTGGAGAGGGAGGAGGTGACGTAGCCCCGGGGTTTGGCTTCTCCTTGGGTCTGACTGGAGGCTGAGTGACTGATTGCTAAGCGGCAATCCTGGGCACTGGGGTTTCATTTTGGGGTGTGGGCGGGGCAATAAATAGAAGCCAAATCTTCTTGTACGCAATAAAATTGAAGCGAACTTTCTAAACCTGGTGCTGCCTCTTTCAGTAGCTGGTCAGAACGTCCCTCGCTCGGGCTGGCAATCGCAGGGCGATGAAGCGGTCGGCTTCACGTCTCTCCCTTGACATGGTGCAGTGCAGGTTTTCCCCCGTTTCCTTGTTGGTCTTCCCAACCTGTGGCCTTTCAGCCAACCCGTAAGTGCTGGTGACAGGCTGTGAGCATCTCCTTGCTCTCTGAGGACTGACAGAAAGAAACCAGAGGAGGGGAAGCAGCCCGGCAGGAAGAAGGGTGTCCCGTGCTCAGCCCCTTGAGTTGGCCTCTCTTCCCTGAGGGCTCTTTCAGCTTCTGATGGATGCACCGTGTGTTGCTGTTTGCCCTGGGAAGCCCAGCTGCACGCTGGCAGCCGTGGCCTGTGCATCAGCCTCCCCTTGAGGCCCAAGGAGTTGTTTGTTTTTATGTATTCACTATTGGTGTGGCATTTTGTTGTTTTGTTCTGCTTAGAGATCAAGGGGTAATTTAACACCGTTGGAAGTCATTGGGGTTCAGGAGTAGCACATGTAGAATTTTGATCATGCAGCAAGTTGTGATTTCTACTGTGTTAAAGAACTGGCACACACATATACGCCTGCAGCCGGAGCTTGATTGACTCTCGTCAATACGGCCTTCCAAAGCCCGGCCCTGGGGAGTTGTCCAAAAATTTTCCAACCTTTTGTATTACCTAAGTTTATTTTAAACAGACAAGGAGGAGTAATCTCTTAAAGGCTTTTTTAAAGGCATTGGACCAGGTTTTGATTATCACGTCTCAGGAAGCTTCTGCATTCCACCTAGTGCTAATGTGATACATCAAGAGCAGATGACACAAGAGATTCAGGCCTTGCTGCCAGTCTTTTACGAATCAGCACTTTGTTTCATGTTGCCAGATATTGTGGTTTCCTTTTCAGGGGATTCCTTTGCTGTATAATAAGAAGGCCGAGGGCATCCTGGCCTGCATGGGAAACAGTGTTGCCAGCAGGAGCAGAGAGGTGATTGTCCCCCTGTTCTCAGCACTGATGAGGCCGCAGCTCGAGTGCTGTGTTCAGTTTTGGGCCCCTCAGTGCAAGAAAGACATGGAGGCCCTGGAACGCGTTCAGAGGAGGGCAACAAAGCTGGTGAGGGGTCTGGAGCACAGGCCGTATGAGGAGCGGCTGAGGGAGCTGGGATTGTTCAGCCTGGAGAAGAGGAGGCTCAGGGGAGACCTCATTGCTCTCTCTAACTTCCTGAAGGGAGGCTGTAGTGAGCTGGGGCTCGGCCTCTTCTCTCGTGTCATTAATGATAGGACCAGAGGGAATGGCTTCAAGCTGCGACAGGGGAGATTCAGGCTGAACATTAGGAAGTATTACTTCTCGGAATGGGTGGCCAGGCACTGGAATGCACTGCCCAGGGAGGTGGTGGAGTCGCCGACCATGGTGGTGTTCAGGAATCGTTTGGATGCGGTGCTGAGGGCCATGATTTACAGCGCAGTTTGGTGATGGTTGCACTGGATGATCCCCTGGTGTTTCCAACCTCCATCATTCTGTCATTCTGTGAGCGCTTCCGGGTCGGGAGCGACCCCCGCCCCGCCTGTGGGTGGAGCCGTCGGCGCATGCGCGCAGGGTGTGACTGTGCAGCGGGCGGCGGTTCGCAATGGTGGGTGCTGCTGCCGGGCCGCGGCTGCTCCGCTCCGCTCCGCTCTGCTCTGCTCGGTTCCGTTCCGCTCCGCCGCTCGGGGCGGGCCGGGCCTGATGGGGAGGAGCGGCGCTGTGCGGTGCCGCCGGTATCGGGGCGGGGCGGGGCGGGCTCCCTTGGCAGCTGCTGGGAGCCGCGGGGTGATGGGGGCGGCCGGCACCGCCCGGAGCCGTGCAGGGGAGGCCGCGGTGCTGCCGTGCCGCGCTGGGCTGTGTGCCCGCAGCACGCACCGGTGGCTCCGAGCTGTTGGGCCGCCACACGAACGTCGGGAGAAAAGGCCGCGTTTGTTCCCGGCTCCTTCAGTGCCGTGTCCTGCGGAACACGGAACCGCCTTTGAGCTGTAAATCCGCGGGAGGGTGATTCCCGTTGGCATTGCTGGACAGCAGGTGGTGATACCGGTATGTTCAGTGTGTGTGGCAATGGAGATGTGAGCTGTATGTGGAGAACTGAAGCAGTTCATGAAGACACGCAGCGCTGTGGGATCGTGGCTCACACGTTCTGGATGAATCCTGTAACTGATGTGCAGCTTGTGTCTGCATTAGCTTATGGAGGGGTCTGACAGGAAGAGGTTTTGCTCTCCTTTCACAAAGCTCATCTCTTTTCCAGCTGCTGTCTGTCTCTTGTTGGGATTGAGGTTCTGTTTGGTGCTCGGGTTCGGTACGTGATGTTTTTCTGGGTGATGTTTTGTTGGCCCGGTGAATGGCAGAAGCGCAGTGAGGTGTCGGGGAGGAGTTTCCTCTGTGTGCAGCTCCAGGAGACTTCCCTATACAAACAGCAGCGAGCTCCCCTGGCAGCTCCCCCTCCTTGGAGTCAGGTTACTGTTGGTTGGTAGGGGAGATTTAGGGTCAGTGAAGTTCCGTGTGGATTCTTCTTTGCACCCAAGCACTCGTTGAGATTCAGTGTTTGACAACTTTGGGCTTAGATGCATCTACAGGGAAGGCAGGAAATTATTTCAGGTGGAACAGTGTGTCACTATTATCCCTCAGCATTTTCACACCCTGTAATTATCTGGGTGTTTTTTTTCCCCTCTTTCTTTGTCTTCCACATGGAAGCAGTCCAGCGTTCAGAAGGAATCAAGAGCTCAAAGTGATTAAACTCAGCTTTCTTCTGTATAGGATACAAACTGCTCTGTCAAGACAAGCTCAGGTAGTGCTGTCTGATCACAGCAGCAGTCTGTGTTACTCTGAACTACTTCCATTCCCAAAGCCCTGTGGAAGGTTTGCTGGCAGTTCTTAGGCTGAACTGATGCTTTGTTTTTCACTGACACAAATCAGCTCTCCCAGCTGGGGATGTGGGCAGGGGGTTACTCGCAGTGCCTGACCAATGCAGCCCTGTTGGCCAGGTGCCCCTGGTAGCTCTGGCCTTTCCCCCAACTTCAGCTGATCCTTTTGTTCTGTGCCAGGTTCTGCTGGATCTGAAATGTGCAGCACGTCTCTGTTTCCTTTTCAGGGAATCACAAACCTCCAAACTGATGCTTTCAGTCATCTTTTTTTTTTTTTTCTTTTACTTTTTGGAGGAGTTGATTTTCCAAAGTAGTGATCCCTACACCAATAAGAATCTGAAGTAAAGAGCATGGATCACTTCTTCCTTTTGCTTTTTATGCTTTTAATTCCTCTTAGCATTGGTTTGCTAAAAGGAAGGGTAGTTTGCATGTAGAGTCTGCATTATTCTGTTTGGTTCGTGAATTCCCTTTGTGTGTATGCAGATTTTGCTGCATGCCTGTACCATAGCAGTCTGAGAAGTCTTTCCACTGTGAGCCAGCAGTGAGGAGCTCATCTGTGGGGCTGCAGGAAGGAGGGGAGGAGGAGAGGACAAGATTAAAAGAGAGTTCCAAGTTTGCACAAGATTGTAATCACAAATGACTGACGACTGCTCTGAAAGATCATAGAATCACAGAATGGCATGGGTTGAAGAAAGCCTAAGGATCATCACGTTCCAACCTCCTGCCACAGGCAGCACCACCAACCTCCAGATCTGGTACTAGACCAGGCTGCCTAGGGCTCCATCCAACGTGGTTTTGAACACCTGCAGGGATGGGGTATTCACAGCCTCTCTGGGCAGCTGTTCCAGCACCTCACTGCTCTCTCTGTAAAGAAATTCCCCCTGAAATCCAAAATGGATGGAAACCAACTAAAAAGACCAAGCAGAGAAAACAGTACTAAAGTATGCAGTGCTTTATGGAAAGGTGTAGGCATTGTCTGTTTGCATCATCTTTGCACATCTTTACTTTCAGGCACGCTGTTGTTGAAGGCAAAGAGCAGCTGTGATCTTTTGATTTGTGCTTTCTCTTTTTGCAGGCTGAGGTAGAAGAAACACTGAAGCGAATTCAGAGCCAGAAAGGAGTGCAAGGAATCATTGTTGTTAATTCTGAAGGTATTGTCAGCCTGTTTTCTGAGATCATGACTTACACCTCTCGTGCACTTCAAGGAATAGTGGTTGCACTGTTTCCAGTTGGTGTCTCTGTTTAGCAAAGATTTTCCTGTAGTTTGGTCCAGCTTGTTAAAATTGTGTGACTGTCAGTTTAAACCAAGTGTTTTCTAGAAATAACCATTAGAAAACATGACAGATATTCCCACTCCCCCCTAAAACACTTATTTTTGTTTTTATTTATCTTTTTATACATCTCAAATGAATAATCAACAAAGCAAAAGTAAACCGCTGATGCTTGTAGAGTTATGTGGGTATTCTCGCCTTCATCTGCGGTTTCAGAACTTAGCCTTTCTGTCTTATTTCTGCTCGTACTCTTCTTTTACTCTTTAAAAAGAGCACTCCTGATCCCATTCCCCTGTTTTAGCTCTCTAATATATACTCAGGTTCACTGGCTGCTGCAGTTGGATATGGTGATACCCAGAGGTTTGTTGCTTCAAAAGCTGCGTTACTGACTCTTGCTGTCCCCATGGTGGCTTCTTGCAGGTATTCCTATCAAAAGTACTATGGACAACACCACAACCATTCAGTACGCTGGCCTAATGCACAGCTTCATCATGAAGGCAAGGAGCACCGTGCGAGACATTGATCCCCAAAATGACCTCACATTCCTGCGGATCCGCTCCAAGAAAAATGAAATCATGGTTGCTCCAGGTAAGAGGAAGTAGACTGAAAGCAGACATCTGAGCATCCAGCAGATACTTCTCTTGTGAGGTCTGTCAGAGTCTCTTGTTGTCTTTTCTGCGGTAGAGACATTGTGAGCCTGAGAAATGAGTTCTGTGTGCTGCTTTTATTCCTGTCACCTACTCTGTTCTTTTCCAAAGGCTTTGTCCTTTGTTGCTTTCTTCAGTTGGAAACTTTTATCACTTTTTAGTGTAGTTTGCTTTTTCATGCTGTAATGTGCAAAATCACTTTCCTCATTTCATTTTCATTGAAGTAGAAATGGTTAATTAGCATTTGACAGCATGTTGCAGCCTCTCATGCTTCATATTTTTCAATGTGAAATCCAGAAAGTCAGAAAGAAATATGTTTGGAGAGCAGTTTCACCTAGCTGAGTGCTAAACTGATAAACCAGTCTAATGCATCTGAAATGGAAGCTTTGGACCAACATTGGACCATTACTGCACATCCTGTCCTTGGTTCCCAGGAGCAGCTCCCAGGGGCTGCAGGGTGCTGTGAGGCTGCCTCTCAGTCTCCTGTTCTTCAGCCCAGGCAACCCCAGTGCCCTCAGTCTCTTCTCATAGCACACGTCTCCTAACTCTTACGTTAACATCCCTTTTATGTTGTGAAGCCCGCAGCTGCACACAGCATTCAAGGTGAGGCCACACCAGTGCTAAATATTATGGAAGAATCACCTCTTTTGACCTGTTGGTCATGCTTTGTGGGATACACCCCAAAATGTGGTTTGCCTCTTGGCTGCCAGGGCACACTGCTGGCCCTTGCTGAGCCTGCTGCCACCAGTGCCCCCAGTCCCTTCCCACTGAGTTGCTCCAGCTGCTGGCTGGAGTCCAGTACTGCTCCATCCCTGCTGCAGAGCCCAGCATTTCTCTTTGCTGAACTTCATGCTGCTGCTGATTTCCCAGTACTCCCATCAGTTGAGACCCCCTACAAGGCCTCTCATCCCACCAGGGAATCAGCAGCACCTTTTAGATCAGTGCTATCGTCAGACCTGCTGTGGATGCATGTCTGTGTCCAGTTGATGGAAACGTTGGACAGGACTGGCCCTGGAGTTGAGTTCCATAGAACATTACTGGTAACTGTACACAGCCAGATGTAGCCCTGTTTGCCCCTTGAGCACTTCTATTGAGCCAGTCCATCACCCAGCGTAGTGTGAACTTGTTTGTCTCACAGTAAAACAATCTGTCTAGAAGGCTGCCATAAAGGACTGTATCAAAGGCCTCACCAAAATTTAAAGCAGTGACATCTGCTGCCTTCCTTTCATTCACCACGCAGGTGACCTTATCAGAGGAGATCAAATTACTGAGGCAGGACTTTCCCTTTTCCCTTTGTGTGCCCATGTCGACTGTGCCTGGTAATGGCTTTATAGATGCCTTTCCATATCCCCCAGGACAAACTTCTCCATCACTTGCCCAAAAGACTGAGGTTGGACTGGCAGGTCTGTAGTGTCCTGGCTCTTCCCTTATGCCCTTCTGGTGGATGGGTGTGATGTTGGCCAGCTTCAAAGGGACCCCCCCAGACTGCCAAGACGTTTGGTGAGTTGTTGGGAGGGATCCAGCTGTAACATCTGCTGACTCCCTCAGTACTATGAAGTGAGTCCCACCAGGCCCCATTCAGCTGGTACAGCTGGATCCCTACAATTGTAATATCTGCAAATTGAAAGCTGTTTCTTCTCCAGTCGTGGTCCTCCAGCTCAGGTCCAGGCAAACCAAGATCTCTTGCTGTTGTTTAATACTGAGGCAGGAAAGGCATTAGATGTCTCCACCGTTTCCTCCTCACTTGTGAGGTGACCTTTCACTCCAAGTATCAGTCCTGTGTTTTCTTTTGAACACCTCTTGCTGCTGACAAATTTGAAGAAGCCTTTTTGTTGTCTCATACCACACTGCTCAACATCAACTCAAGTATAGCTTTGGCTTTTGTTGTTTTCTCCCTGCAGATGCAAACTGCAGTTCTGTACTCTCCATTTGAAACCAGACCTTGCTTCCATAGGCTGTGTGCTTTCTCTTTCTGCCCCAGTTCCAGGTATTCCCTCTTCAGTCAGACCACTTGCTCTGCACGTGGTTCAGTGGGATTGCCTGCTCCTAGGCTTGGAAAAGTTTTTCTTGAGAAATGACTAGCTCTTGTGAGCCGCTAGATGCTGGAAAGCAGAATTCATGGGGACACTGCTTATTTGCTTCCTGAGAAGCTTAGAATTTGTCCATGGTGACAATTCTGGTGGTAATTTTTTTCTTCTTTACACCAAAAATTTTGGACTCTACCACTTCATGATCCCTGTGGCCACAACAGCTGCCCACTGTCACAGTTCCCACACGGTCTTCCCTCTCCATACATGAATTGCAGGAGGGCTTCTGTCCTATCTGGCTCACTCAATACCTGTGGATCTCATTCCAGTTCTGGCTAAGAGGAAAGGATTTTAGCATGTTGTGGCTGTACTGATGAGTCACGGAATGTGGCAGCAGCCTTTTCTTCTGGAGATACGCATCTGTATTTCATCAAACTATGGAACAGGGGAAGCCATGAGATGAGTTGCATTAACGATGCAAGAACTCAGCTTTATTCCTTTGTACTTCACCTGCTCCGTGGTGGCATTCTGATGGTGGGGAGGCAAAGAAGGAGGCTGGTGCTCCAACAGGCAGCTCTGCAGGAACTGGTCACAGCATTGCTTGGGAAGAGAGGCTCTGGGGTTTATGCTGGTGCATCCTCTCATTTCTGTATGATAGATGAAAAGAGAAATAACCATTTACAGGACAAATGCAGCTGGAACCCTTTCAGTTCAGCAGTCTGCCTGTGAGATATGGAAAATCACTTGTCTTGCACTGCCACGTTTAGTTAAACCATTGCCCGTGTCAGTTATTCTCATTTATTAGGCACAAGCGGTGTTAAATTTGGCTCTCAAGCATGTGAGACTTCTCTGCCATGAGGCTCAGATAAGTGATCCAACATGTCAAGCCTGTTTTGATCACTGCGGATGAGTGTCAGGACTGCACAGTTCCTACAGCTATCAGTGAGATATGAAAAAGAAAAAAAGCTGAAAGGTCCTCTATTTAGCAGCAGGAATGCTTTTCTTTGTGAATAAATATCGGCAATGAAAGAATAACTTGTTTTTTGTTCTTTTTCCTTCCAGATAAAGACTACTTCTTGATTGTCATCCAGAATCCAACTGAATGATCACACTAACTTGATCTGCTTTTCTCCCTTTGCCCGACTTTTCCTTTTTTCTTTTTTAATTTAAAGCTAAAGAGTAGAGCTCTGGTGTTAACTCTGCTGTGCCACTTCTTTGGTGTTAGGGAAGAACAAAAGCAGGTGTTCTTGTTGTCTGTATGTTTTTTACATACAGCAAAAGTGGCTTCTTTTGGTATCACTTTGGTGTCGTTTTGAGGAGATGGGGAATTAGAATCTGGTGACCTTGGAAGTAAAAAAAGTAAAATAAAAGTGCGACAGATTCTTTTTATAGTTGATGAGATAACATAAACTATCCTAATAGTGTTCTAAACGATTCTTCTCTGTACATTTCCATGATCCTGTCACCACTATTTGAGTTAAGCTCTTACACTGTTACTTCTGAATGACTGTAAATATGAAACTTTCCTGTCCTGCTGTTCTCTCTTGTTTTATAAGTTACTTTGAACAAGTCTGGTCATATTAAATTACGAAAGTGTCAGCAGTGATGGCTTTTGTCTTGTTTTTTCCCTGTCTTGTAAGGAGTTGAATTATTGTCGTGATTGTTTTTTTTTTCTTCAAAAAGTAGAACCTTTGTAGGGCGTTTTTCCTATCTGTTGCTGCTTCTGAACAGTGATTCACTTCAAATACCTGTACTGCATGCTTACAACTGCAGGCAGAGCGTTTCTCCATCATGTCTCTTTGTTGTCTCAGGCAGCAGGGAGAGGTGCTGTGACTGAGTGCAGACATCCAGGCTCTTTTGGAGCTCTCAGCTGTCACAGCTCAGGAACTGCTTTCATCTGATCCTTCGCTCTCGTCATTTGTTTTTTGGTTCATGTTATTAAAGATAAAAAAAATGTTATCTGGTCCCTCTGAAATAATAAAGGGATTGTTTTTTTGTAGCCTTGAAGAAGTCTTGTAACTGCATGCAGAGTTCAAGAATTTGTGCCCAGTGTTTGTGTCACCAATGTGTGTCCCTCCTGGCAGACACAACTCTGCCTTGTACTGAAATGTCCCAGTGCTCTGCAGAATGTCACGGCCCACATTAAAAAATGATGCATCTTATTTTGTGCTGCATTTCCTTTGTGTGCTCATCTAGCTCAGTACTGGGAGTGGCATCAGCAGGGAGCAGTGCTCGGAGAGCCTTGTTCCTTCCCAACGCTGCTTTGTCCCATGGGATGGGAGGGCTCTGCAATGAGCTGTTCTGTCTTGCCTGCTGGGCTCCCTCCTTTTCACCTCTCTGACCTTGGCTAGAAGTTGTGTGATGGCAGTTTTATCAGCATGAGAAGGATATCCCTTAATTGAGTAACTGCAGTCTTCTTAGGGGGTGCTGCTTCTTGTGCTGGTGAGGAATTGCTCCTGCCTGACCCATCTGTGTTAGCACAAGTGTGCAGCCTATGTTCAAACCTGCCTTCTGGAAACCACAAGCAGTGTTGGGAGCACGGAGTGGTGCCCAGTTCTACACCTGGGAACAGAATTGGAGCCTGTGTCTGATCTCAGCAGGTTATGGGATACTGGCAGCAATTGGCTGCAGTACAGATTTAGGGTCTGTTAGTAAAAATGGTGGTGTTGGTTTGGATGCTTTTTTGGATTTCAGAGCAGGATGTTACGTGGTGTGTATGTGGTGACTCCAGCAGGTAACCAGAATGTTCAGCATTTTATAATGTGTCTTCAAACATGGGCATTAATTTATAGACCACTTTTATTTCTCTGAATAGTGTTTATGACCATAAAAGCCAGAAATGCTTTCGGATCAGAACTGAAGTTCTAACTTGAAATGGTCAGTCCTGCAGCACCTGGCTGTGGCACTCCTTTGTAGTTTAGTTACTTGTTTGTGTTTTGAGCACCTCAGCTGTCACCACTGTGACTCAGCGTTGGCTGTTGCTCAGTTCATGAACTGTTTCTTCCATCAGGAGATGTCTGACCACACTAAATTGGTGCCTCCCTGCAATCCAGTTTTGTGCCAAGAAATGATTAACGTAACCATCCATCTCCTAGTCTAGAAATGTGACAGGTAACTCACACAGCACACACACACTGACTTTTATTATTTAATCTTGATTTGATGCTCAGCAGCTTCTATGAAACATGCCATCCATTACAATTTAATTAAATATTGTCTCCAGAAAATGATTTCCAGGAAGCTGGAAGCTCTGGATAATATCTGCATAATGAGGCGAGGCAGAAGAGCAATGTGCCTTCAGTTGTCTGCTTTATTTTTCATTGTTTGTGGCCAGAGAAATGTTTCCTTGGCTGCTGCGACCTGCTGGTATGTTTTAGCTTTCCCTGGGAGCTGGTTCTGTTACTGAAAAAGGGCTGAAGATTTCCTGGTGCCCAGCATTCTATTTGACTCTTCCTTAAGAGTAACCATCCTGCTAATGGTTCTGTGTCCTATCTGCTTTTAGGACACAGTGATGTTTGTTTTCCTCCAAGAGCCTGTAGGCAGTAAGCTGAATGAACAACAGAGATGGTGCATGCTTTCTGCATTGCGTTGGGGCCATAAATGGAGGCAGAAACTTCCAGGGAAATTGATTACATATATATATGTGTGTGTGTGTATTCCAAAGTGCTGTTACCAATCTGACCTGAGTATATTCAAGAACTTGAATAAAAGTCTTGAAGCTGATTCCGGGTATCACATCCAGCTGAAGAGGGCATGGCCTTGTTTATGTTATGCTATTACCAACTTTACGTGAGCTGAATCAAAGTTGTTTCTTTTAAGTACGGTGGATCGAGGTGAAGAACAATACTCTCTTTTGAAGTATTGTGTATACATCTACATATATATGTATATATACACATAAAATAAGTATTATGGAGAAAAAGCTTCTTGAATCAGGAGCATCAGAAGAGTCACAAAGATCTGACAGGAAGAAATTGCTCTGCATGGCTGTCAGGTCTTCACTAAGGTGGCTTTAGAAAAGCCAAGTCCAGGTGATGGACTGGGTGATGTTTTGCTGCTTGCCCTGTGTTTGCTGAGCCTGGGCCTAGTCATTCATGTGGGTTATTGACGTTCAGGTAAGATTATTGACAGCAAATTGAAGAAGACAGGTGAATAAGCATTTTGGCTCTGAGCTCTTTTTCATAGCCTGAAAGCAGAGAACAGTAACTCAGAGATGGGCTTGAAAAGCATTTGTGCTCTGTGGCTTTGAGCTGCTTTGTGTTACAACTGGAGAATGGCCTCACTTTCTGTCTTTGAGAAATTGATCCCTTTCTGAAGGCAAAGGAAACACCTGCTGCGAAGTCAGAGCAAACAAACCCTGATGCATTAAGAGGCTGATGAGGGGGGTTTGAAGTATGGCTCAGGGCTGCAAGCAGCAGCACTTGTAGCCCAAGATCTCTTTGTCCAGCTGAGATAAGGCCGTGGCAGAGGAATGGAGGTGACAGCACTTAAGAGATCGCAAAAGATAGACTTGTGGAAACATCTGTTCATCTTCAGACACGTCTTTCAGCTGCTATGGGCAGCAGCTATTTGTCTGCCTGAGATGGCTGAGCAGCACTCCTTTCACACACAGGAGCTTTATTTACCTTGTCTTAAAGCTTTTGCTGTGCATTGCTATGTCTGTAGGGAATGAAAGCAAGGCCTACAGCAGGCCAAGCTGGCTGTGTGTTAGCAGAGTGCCCCGACCTGCACAGGCTGCATGCAGAGCTGTGGTGTGCGGGGGCTGCAGGGCACTGAGCTCTGACAGCACCAACACTGCAGGAGTCTGAGCGTCATCAGGTCTGTGTTGACAGTAATACACTACTTCAGCAGCACAACAGCATTCCTCGGGGAGGCTCCAAGCTGTCACAAACATGCAGGGTGCTCATTACCAGCAGTGCTCACCCTGCTGGAATGCTGGCATTGTAAAGCTGGCTGTTGATCGTGGGTTGCTATAGGGCTGCTTGCTGCTGCTGGGTTGGTCTGTCTACCTGTTCCTCGTCAAAAGTGGGTTAGTGCTTAACAACAGTAACAAATTCAGTGAGCCTGCAGTCTGCAATGTCAGTCCATCTGCCTTATCTCAGTCAGTACCGCAACTTCTTTCCCTTCTGCATTTTTGGATGGCCAGGACCCTTTTGATCATCAGAGCACTTTTAAAAGATGCAGTGGGAGCCTTTCTGTCCCTTTGAAGCAGGGATGTACTCAATGTCTGCCCACCATGGGGGGTTGTTTTGGAGCACAGCGCTCATTGCAGCGTGCCTTCACGGGGACATGCAGTGTGGCTCTCTGCAAAACACCGTCACCGTTTGCAGCTGGGTTTGATTCGTTCACGGCTCTAGAAATAGCCCGCTCTATTTGTAGCCGTGATTTGCTCTGCAAGGTATGCGGGCTGTGTGTGCAGCGGGGGGAGACGGGCTGCTCCGGGGCGTGCGGGGCAGTAAGAGGAGGGGACGGGGACTGAGTACATGGGCAGAGCGGGGGACGGGGGCGGCTTTAACTAGAACAGGGAAGATTCAGGTCGGATGAGCGGAGGGAATCCTACACCCGCAGGCGGTGCGGCCCCGGCCCTGGGCAGCCCGGGCTGGGGGAGCGGCTCAGGTGCGCACGGAGCAGCGCTCAGCGATGTGCTGCGGGAGGGGAAAGCGGCTCTTGGGGTGTGAGCGGGGCCCGAAAGGCCGCGATTGAAAACGGGATCGATGACTCGGCGCTCATCGCACCGGGCGGCACCGCCCCACGGACACGTCACGTGACACGTCACGGCCCTCCGCCCGCCCCGGTGACGTCACCGCCCGCTCCGCCGCAGCCGCCACACGGAGCCGCCGCCGGCACCTGCGACCCGGCCCGGCCGCCGCCGCCGCCGCCAACACCACCGCCATGCCCTCGGAACGGCCCTTCAAGCAGCGCCGCACCTTCGGTGAGCGGACGGCGGGGCGATGTGCGCGGGAGCTGCGTGCGCAGCGATCGGGGGGCGAGGATGGGGCCGCGCGGTGCCGCGGGGCGGGCGGTGCCCTCCGGCCGGGCTATACCGGGCTGTACGGGGCTGTACCGGGCTGTGCCGGGCTGTACGGGGCTGTACCGGGCTGTACCGGGCTGTGCCGGGCTGTACGGGGCTGTACCGGGCTGTGCCGGGCTGTACGGGGCTGTACCGGGCTGTGCCGGGCTGTACGGGGCTGTACCGGGCTATACCGGGCTGTACGGGGCTGTGCCGGGCTGTATCGGGCTGTACGGGGCTGTACCGGGTTGTACCGGCGGCCCTCGGGCTCCTTGTCCTCCTCCCGCAGCCCGAACGCACCCGCGTAGCGCGGCGGTCCCCCCCCACCCCCCGTTTCTTATTGTGGCACCGCCCGGAGCCGCGACCCCTTCGCCCCGCTGTGGCGGCGGGCTGAGCCCCTTCGGCTGCGGGTGGGCGGCCGAACCTTCGCGCACCGCCCGGTGCCCCCGCCCGGCTGGGGGTCGCTGTGCCGAGGACCCCGCGCTCCGCACCCTGTGCTGCCGGGCCCGGCGGGTTCCGCGCTCGCGTGGAAACATCGTTGTGCTGAATGTGGGCGGTGGGCGATGTGACCGTACGGGGCGATGTGACCGTACGGGGCGATGTGACCGTACGGGTCGGTGTTACCGTACGGGGCAATGTTACCGTACGGGGCAGTGTTACCGTACGGGCAGTGTTACCGTACGGGGCAGTGTTACCGTACGGGTCAGTGTTACCGTACGGGTCAGTGTTACCGTACGGGGCAGTGTTACCGTACGGGGCAGTGTTACCGTACGGGGCAGTGTTACCGTACGGGGCAGTGTTACCGTACGGGCAGTGTTACCGTACGGGGCAGTGTTACCGCACGGGGCGATGTTACCGTACGGGTCAGTGTTACCGCACGGGGCGCCGCGTCGTGCCTTGCCCGGCAGAGCGGCAGCTGCTGCTCCCCCTGACCTTTGCCGGCCGAACCCCGCGGCCACACGGCGCTTGGCTGGAGTTTTCTATTAAAAGCAGCAGAATCCCGAGTGCCGCCCGTATCTCTGCCCGCTGCTCCGCCGTGGCAGCCGGCATCGCGGGCGGGAGGAGCCGGCTTTGCCTTTGCACGTTGCTCAGGCTGGAGGAAAACAAAAGTCGAGGCTCGGAGTGACCGAAGGAGAGCGGGACTGAAATAGCGCAGGAGGGAAAGGGGGGGAGACGGAGTCGGGTGCTGTGTGACCGCGGGTGTCTGCGCCGTCCTGTGCCCTTTGGCTCCCGGCTGATGTGCAGAGCTCAGCGGGACGAGGAGGAAGAGGAGGCGGCCCGGCGCCCGCTCGGCTGCTTTGGGTCGGGGCTGGGATCGCTCCGCTGGAGAAAGTAAACAGCGCTTGTTTTCGTCTTCAGCTCGTTGCACAACGGGAGCAGGAAGCGATTGTTGACAGTGCCGCTGGAGACGGACGATGGAAAATATTTCCAGTGACACTGCACCCTCAGAACGGCGCTGTTTGTAAGGCCGCAGAGCTGGAGAGAAGTGGAACGGCTCCAAAAGAACAGAACAGGCAGAGTCAGAGTGTGGCTGTTTACAAGAGCCGCCCAAGGCTCCGGTGTCACGGCACGTGGCTCGGTGAGGCCTTGGCCCGCTGCCCCGTGCTGACGCTCTGCTGTGCTTTGTGCCCATTTTCCCCCTTCTTGTAGTGTTGAGGTTTGTTTTTCTATGGGGTTTCTTCTGTTTGCCCATCTGCTTTGTCTCAGGTCTGTTCTGAATACATTTTATGGAGCTCAGTGTGATGCTGTTGAGGACTTAAGTCCAACGCTGGGGCATGCGGCGTCCCCCTGGTGTCTGATGCACATCAGAGGGGGCTCTGCTGGGGTTGTGCTCCCCGCTGTGGCTGTGGCTGTATCTTTGGGCTGGGGGTGAGATCTGATGGAGCCCCTCAGCTGCCACGTGCAAACCTGCCTGTGAATGCTGAGGGAGCTGCGTTCTGCTTAGTCAGATCCATGGTAGGAGTCCAGACCAATTCCCAGAGTGAAGCTGTGCTCTGTGTCAGAGGAGCAGGCTGTCCTGGCTGCAGCCATGTGTGCAACCTGCTGACCCTGCGCTGCTTCCTGTGAAAGGTGCATCTTTGGGCTGGATGCTCCCATCCCAGGTGCAGTTTTCTGTGCCTTCAGTTCTGGCAGTGCACTTCTCATGTGGAAAAGGCAGCAGTCGGTAAGAGCAGCACATAGAACTGAAGAGTGGCCTTCACCAGGTGGCAGCAGGGTGAGGAAGGGGATTGTCCCCCTGTGATCAGCTCCTGTGAGACCCCACCTTGGTTTTGCATCCAGCCCTGGGGCTGCTGGCACAGGAAGGACGTGGAGCTGCTGCAGGAGGTCCAGAGGAGGACACAAAGGTGCTCAGAGGGCTGGAGCATCTCTGCTATGGAGTCTGGCTGAGGGAGCTGGGAGTGTTCTGCCTGAAGGAGGGAAAGCTGCGGGGAGACCTCATTGCAGCCTTGGAATGTTGAAAGGGAGATTATAAACAGGAGGAAAATCAACTTTTTAGACATGTAGATGGTGATAGAACGAGGGGAAACAGCTTTAAACTAGAGGGAAGATTCAGATTAGATGTCAAGGGGAAGATTTTCACTGAGAGGGCAGTGCAGCCCTGGCACTGCTGCTCAGAGCTGGGGGTTTTCTGTTCCTGGAGGTGCCTACAGCCATGGATGGGGCCCTGGGCAACCTTATCAAATGGTTGGCAGCCCTGCCCATGGCAAGGGGGCTGGAACGACATGATCTTTGAGGTCCCTTTCAACCCAAACCATTCAGTGACTCTGTAACTCACCAGGTGTGAGCTGGCCATGCTTGTACCAATGGAAAGACCACCAGTGGACAAACTGTCCCACATCATCCTGTGCTTGTCATAACTGTTATGCTTCATGGTCAGCTGGCCTGGAGCTGGGGCTGCTAGCTGGGTTGGCTTGTCTGCACGCTGTGCTATGAATGTTCATGCAGTGGTGCTGCAAGAGCTGAGAGCCCCATGGTGGGGTTTGCTGCTGCTCTTTGGTGCCTGGCTGTCTCTGTCTGCTTGTGTTACTTGCCAAGGGCACTGTGTGACGTGACTTAATGTGGGGCTGACTAACAGCACTTAGGAAAATGCTGTTGGAAAAGGTAAACAAATGCTGAGGACAAATGCCAGCGAGGTATACAGACCACAAATGCTGATCTTTATTTGTTTTTAAACAAAAGCTTCTGACCAGGAGGCAGCAGTAATACAAAATAGAGCAATACAGCCTGCATGTATTTTGTTGATTATTTAGTCTTGTTTTTGCTACAAAAAACATGAACCGTCCACTGAAGCAGCAGGGCAGAGGTGCTGCTGAAGGTATGACCAGCAGCCCTGGCATTCACACAGCAGTGTCCCGTGTATCAGCTGTTCGTGTCGCCTGCTGTGTGTGCTGTCCTTGTGGAGCTGTCTGATGCCTCTTGTCTTCAGAAAGTGGGTTGGGAACAGGCTGCAAGGAGAAAGGAAGGAGCTCCTGCCTGGCTCTCGTTCCTGCACAGCTCCCTGCTCTCACGTGCTCCAGTGACCAGCCCCGCCATCTCTTTGTCCGTGCATGTGTGTGTTCTGCATTCAGACGTAGTTCTGTCCAAAATGCCAGTTGCTTGCTTGAGCAATTTGAAGTGTCCTCAGCAATTCTGAGAAATAGGAGCGTGTTCCTGCTGCCCCAGGGATTTGTAATTGTACATTTGTGAAGATGGAAGAGAAGGTCAAACAGGAGGCAGGGGAAGCCCTGGCCGAGGACAGCCTGCTCCTCACACAAGAACTGCTTGTTCTTTTTCCAGGACTAGTGAAACTGTGGTTAAACAGTGAGCGAAAAGCAGCCCTTTATCTGGAACACTTAACGTGAACACGGTGTACACAGTCCAAACAGCACGTGGAAAATGTTTTTCTGAATGTTGAGGGGAAAGCTCTCAACATCTGCTTTCTCCTTCTCAGTTGCTTCTGCCTTTCACACAGCCCCTGTTCCCTGCAAGCAGAGCTGCTGGCTCCCTTATGCCTTTTTGTAGCGGGGCTGCCCTGAAACTCAGTGAGAAACAACAGCCTTTGTTTGATTACCTTCAACTGATGTGAAAACATCTGGTTGGATTTAACAAGTTGGTGATGTCTTTCCCCGTCTGATTGTACCACATCCATCCTTTCTGGAGCATCTGGGCTGATACTTCCTGGGTACAGGATCATAGAATCATTAAGGTTGGTAAAGACCATCCAGTCCAACTGCTGGCCCATCCCACCATGCCCACTGACCACATCCCTCAGTGCCACATCTCCATGGTTCTTTAACACCTCCAGGGATGGTTACTCTGCCACCACCCTGAGCAGCCTGTGCTGCTGCATCTTCACTCTTCCAGAAAAGAAAGTTTTCCTAACATCCAACCTGAACCTCTGCTGGTGCAGCTTAAGGCTGTTCCCTCAGATCCTGTCACTGATCAGCTGGGAGCACAGGCTGAGGCTCTGTCTCCTGTCAGGGGGTATAGAGGGTGGTGAGATCTCCCCTTGAGCCTCCTCCTCTCCAGACTTAACAGTCCCATTCCCTCAGCATTCAATCCCCTTGTCCAGGTCATCAATAAAAGCATTAAACAGGGCTGGTCCCAATACCAACCCCTGGGGAATGCCACTGTTGACTGGAACTCCATTCCACCTCACCACCGCTCTCTGGACCTGGCCATCTGCCCAGTGAAGAGTACGACTGCCCCAGCTGTGGGCTGCCAGCTTCAGGTGCATCCCTTTCCTCTGGGCTGTAGGTGAAGAGAGGTGGCTGAGGGGCTGAAGCCCAAGCACTATTCAGTTCATCATTCTCCATCCTCCTGCCCAGACCTAGCTCCACTTGTCTGGCTGCAGCCATGTCTCATTGCTTGGCATCCCCTACGGTGATGTGATTTTGTTTTCTGAGTCTCCATGTTTTGCTGGGCACATTGTGATGCTCACTAGTGTTGTGGATGACCTGAAGGTGCCAGCAGAAGTAGCACTGTCTGAGCAGTGGGGGTCTGATATACACCCTGCATGACCTGGAGTCGGGGGACACTGTGCTGTGTGACCAGTGATCAGTGTCTTGACTTGAGCGTACACTTCCAGTTGCTGTGACACCGCTGTCTCAGATGTGCTCCCAGGGCAGCGCTGGCCTCCAGGCTTTGTCCTGCTTTCTGGACATGGGAGGCTGCTGCTGCTCCTGCATTGCCCCAGCCAGGAATAAGCTGTGCAGCACTGTGCAGGGATGGGCAGGGCAGCTGCTGTGTGAGCCCTGCACGTAAACACGGGTGGATTTCCTGGTAGGTAGAGTCCTCAGGGCGGTGCATTACGTAAATGTTTATTGACCTTCATCTGAAATGAGCTGTGCAATGTGCCCACCCCTTCAGCCATCACCAGCTCATCCCAGATGCATCCTGATTTCACACCATTCAGTGTGGATTCATTCATGCTGGAGATCTCTCAAACAGGATCACAATAACAGCGCTCTGTCCCAGGGCTGACCGCAGACATCAGCCCTATGTGGGCTGCAGGGCATGCAGCAAGAACCCCATGGCTGCAGGGGGCAAGGACACCTGCACGTGCCCTGTTCATGTGCACTGAGCTGTGTGGGTCACTGCCAGAGGTGGGGCTGGGGCTGAGTCCATGCTTTGCTCTGCCCTCCACGTGCAGCTCTGGCTTGGGTCAGGAGCTGTTCACCTTGACAATGTGTCCAGGCGGTGTGTTCTTACTGCAGGTGTCTGTGGTCACAGCCAGCAAGGCTGAGCCTGGTGTCTGGCCACTGCCTTGGGGCAGCACCAGTGCCTGAACCCCCAAATGCCACCCCTTACACAACCACACTCTTGCAGGATTTGCCCTGTGTTCTCCTTGTGTTCCCCCACCCGTGTCTGTGGTCAGTGGAGCTGTTGTGCTGTCCTCTCGCCTGTGTCTGTGCAGTGTCTGCAGGGCAGAGCAGTGTCCCATGGGCACTGCTGGTAGAGGTCAGTGCTTGGAAAGCCATAACATCTTTCACTGTTCTCCTTAGCTGGCATAATGACCTCGTCTCATATTGCTGTGGGAGATGCTGTTCACCCAGACCTTTGGGAGAACAACTTGGGAAGGACCTGCCTCAAGCAAACTGTGGAGATTCCTGTGTTTCGTATGGTTTGCAGCATTGCTGATGGTACTCGACAGCTGAAACTGCAGTCAGAGGAGAGAGAGGCAGTTCTCCTGTCATGTGCACAGCTACAAAAATAACTCCTGCCTTTCAGTGGGCCACAGCAGGGACTATTTTGGGAGTAGCCAATAAAAGGTGCTGGTTTTGCCTTACTGCTGTGCTGAGTTCTCCCATCGTGGTGTGGGGGCAGCCTGGGGCCCACACCAGGAGCTGGGATGGGGCTTTCCCCGTGGGTGTGGGCAGCTCATTCATCATTACTCAGCCCCTGCATACAACAGTTCCATCCTCTCCTGCTTCAGTCCCTGCCAGAGTCAGAAGTGCTGCTTAATTTACTTTATTTTACATAATTAGATCACATACAGGTTAAATGAAAGATGGTGTTACAGCCATTCCTGTGTGGCATGGTGGGTGCCTTCCTGAGGACCCACACCCACCTCCCAGGCAGGATGGGGACTGTGGGTGAGCACCACCTGCTTCGTGCAGGAGAGAAACTCAGAGGGATGTGCACAGAGGAATGAGCACTGTCACAGGGTGTGGACTCTGGAGGAAAATGAGTTAGAATGTCTCAGAATGGTTGCAGAAAACATCACTCTCCTTGCTTAGTTTTTATCCCTGGCTCCACAATGGGTCTCTCAGGCCAAGAGATGCATTCTCTCAGGCTAAGAGCTTTTGCAGCTGCAGGTCGATGATAGTGCAGGATTTCTTCTTGGCAAGGCACATCTCTTTAGGACAAAGGCACGCTGCCAGGTGGTGCAGACAGAGGAAATGGGCAGAACCCAGCCCTGGTTGGGGGCTCCCCTGGGGGAGCAGCTGGGAGGCAAGGGGAACCCGATCAGAGCTGAGACCCTAAAGCTGCTGCTGCCCAGCTCTGCTGGGTGTGAGCACTGCTCATGTGGATTTAGGAATATGGCTTTATAATCCTTATATCTAATGTGAGTCACTCCATTTCCATGTGTTTTACTGGGCAGGGTGGCACTTAGCTGCTCTGGGGGCTGGTGGGAAACTCCAAAGGGCTGCTCACTGCAGCTGAGATGTGGCTGACAGCGCCTGCTGCAAGGTGTGTAGGAATGGTCCGGGGAAGCATTTGGATTCCTTCTGCCATGTCCACTCACAGGGCTCAGTCTGCTACTTCTAACTTCCTTGCTTTGCTTTTTTCCTTACAGCGGATCGTTGTAAAGAAGTACAGCAGATCCGAGAGCAGCATCCAAACAAAATCCCGGTAAGTGCCAATTCTTGCTCTTTTCATAATTATATCTGTTAAAATCACCCCACCTGTGTGAGAGGGCTGCCTGTGCATGGCAGTGTGTGCCCCGCAGCACTGGGCTGATGGGGCAGATGGCCCCGGTGGAGATGGCTGCAGTCACACCTTCCTGCTGGCAGCAGTGTCCACAGGCTGCGCTTCAGGGCTGCCTCCTCACTGGGAGCTCCAAGCACAGCCTGCAGCAGGTACTTTAGAAATCATCTGCCCACTAGAGGACAGACCAAGCTTATGCCTGTCCAGCCTGTCAACTTCAGCAGTCTCTTTCTGGAGCCCATTGAGGCTGAGCCCTTTGAGGGTTTAAAGCCAGCTCTTGTGAGCCTTGAAGAATCTAGAGTCACAGGGGATCGATGCTGTTTCACCCAACCTGTGCTGGGTAGCATTGGGAGCTGACATTACTCAAAACCCTAAAGCTAAAGCTAAGTGAGACCTGGTGGCTCATGGGCAGTACTGCTGCACAGGGTGCACTAGCAAAGGCTTGGGGTCTGTTTGGTTCATGTGAAGAAATATCTGTAAGGTTATGTGGTAAAAAAACATCTTCATACCCACAGAGGAGCACAGAGAGACGTCAGGCAGGGACCCAAAGTAATATCTCACCTCAGGAAGGTGGTGGATGGAAACCTAAACTGCATCCTCAGAGAAAGGGATGAGCTGCTCTGGGCTCCTGCCAGGGCTGTTCCAGGGACCATCGTTGTCCAGGGCAGGCAGGCGGCAAAATGAGCCCCTCTGAGACTGAGTGTTACTGTATGTGGTCCTACTGAAGGACCTCCACCCTTCTGGGCAGGACAGAGGAGGCTGTTGGTGATGTCCCTGTCCGTGTGAGCACTGATCTGTGTCACTGGTCATGCAGATAGGCATGTCCTTCATGATATGTGTTCTAAACACACATCTGTGTGTGTGCCTCCTGAGTCTCACTGGTGGTTGGACCTGGAGATGTGGAGCTGCAGCTGCCTTGCCTCTGTCAGGCTGTCATGTCTGTTCCCACTCTCTAACAAGACCCTTCCCCCTCTTCAGCCTTGGCCCCACAAGGCTTGTGTCTGCAAGTGCTGCCCATGGGCCTGGTCTCCCCAGGCTCTGCCCTTGGCCCTCCCACCTGTGCCCAGCTCACAGAGGGTTCCCCCCACACTGGTGAGTGTCACTGCTGAAAAACCCCCCATCTGAGGCGGCAGCTTGGAAGAGGACCCAGAAGGGAGGTGCTTTGTATCCACGCCCAAGGCCTCAGGGATGTAATATTAGCATTTGATCATACATTTCCCTCCTTAGCTAGATAAGAACTTCATGTCCACTGGCCACCTGTTCCCTTAACCGGGTTACCCAAATAGCAGCTCGTGTTCTGGAAATAGAAACTCCTGGAGCTGTTCTACATGACAGACCCTGTGTCTGCTCAAGGCACAAGGCAGCTGTTGCTTTAGCAGCTGGGCCATCCTCCTCAGCCCATTCTTGGGTTAATTGAGAGGCAGTTGTTTGTGGGATGGAGCTGGATGGTAATTAGAGATGCCTCCCTCTGTTCCTCTTAGAGGTCAGTGAGAAGTGAGCCTCAGTGCGGCTGCACAGGGCCCTCCCTACAGCAGAACACTGTGTGAGCAGCTGTTGTGTCACTGTCACCCTTGGTGCAAACTGTGGTTAAAACCTGAAGCTCTGGGTGTTGCCTCTGTGTTTCCCAGTGGGCAGAGCTGCATCCCTGCAGGTGGCAGTTGTGAGCACCCAGTCCCTCCAGGCTCTTCATCTCCCTGTAGCCAAAGTGTTCATCTGTGAAAGTAAGACTCAAATAAGTAGAGCAGGATGGGGCAGATTGAGTTTGCCCTCCCTCCTGCAGAGGGGAAGGGAAGTTGGCAGGATGGTAAGTGGCATCATGGTGCAGAAAGTTGTTCATTCAGCAAGGCCCCATATGGCAAAAGGGGCTGAAGGAGCAGTGCCTGTTTTTTTCATGTTCTGCTCTGGTGAGAAAGAGGGGATGTGGCTGGTGTGAGAATACATTAGGGGGCTCGGATGCGATGGGATGGTTGTCCTGTTTCTTGGGCTCCTGGGTTCCCTTGTGTGAGTTTCAGAGGGTGCTGAGGTACAGAGTTCCTCCAAAGTGCTTTACACCTCTCCCTTGTCTGGGAACTGCCTGAGATGAAGCTTGGCCCATGCTGGTGGGCTGTGAGATAAGCGCACAGTGTGGGGCACTTGGCAGATGTTCCAGCTCGCTGGTGGTACTGCAGCATCCCAGCACCTGTGTCTCGTTTGGCTTTGATGAAGACAGAGCCTGGGAGTTACGCTCAGCTCTTCTCCTTACATCTCCCCTGTTCCCCATAGCTGTCTCCATCCTCTGGGTGCTTCCCCATACTCACTCTCCACATTGCTCAGCTCTAACTTAGTTTACAGTTAAAGACAGTCTGGTGTGTGTGTGCAGGCTCTGTGTGGCTCAGCCCAGCTATTGTACTGCGTGGTGCTGGGCAGCCTCTCAGTGAGCTCTGTGCTCACACAGCGTCCTGTTATGTCAGCAAAGGGAGGAGCTCCTACACCTGTAGGTGGTGCAGAGGCCATTGGCCCCACCGCTCCCCATCAGCTCAGCACAGGGCATGCAGCACTGCGTGCTTCAGGTGCAGGGCTGCTGTTCATGGTGATGAAGGCCCACCAGTGGCTACCTGGCTGGCTGGGATCTGCTCCCCTCACTGCTCAAAGTGCTGGCCAGGGCTGCCTTCTTTACCAGGGCAGTCTTTGCTGCAGAGAGAACAGGAAGGGCCGTGGGATGGGCACGAGGCTTTCTGCAGTGGGCAGAGATCTGTGTGTTCCTCCAGCACCCTTCTGACAGGTGTCTGCAGAGGCCCTGGGGGTGCTTACTGCTTTTGTTTACACCCAGGCAGCAGGAGATGTGTTCTGCTGGTGGCAGAGGCTGGTGAGCATCATCAGGTGGTTGAGAGAGGTGAATGGAGTGGTGCTTCCTGAGTGTGCATCTTCCTTCTGGCCCTGCAGAGCCATCTCCTGGGCCCTGTGCTCTCTGCTCCTCCACTGCCACAGGCAGCTGTGCTTTCATGGCTGTTTCTTTTGTGAAGGAGCTGGGAAAACAGCTTATGGGAATTGCCATAAGTGGAAAATAATGCTCAGTCTCAGCTTGGAGAGCGCAGCGAATGGATTAGTGTACAGGTGTCATTCTATGGAGAAAATGGCTGGGTACTGGAGAGATGTGGGAGTCAAAACGTCCCTCTGAGGGGAATGCATTGAGCTTTTTAAGATCATTAATTACTATAAATGCTTAGTAATTTCTTAGTAAACAAACAGCACACTTCCAGGTTGGCTCAGAAATAGCAGTTGTAGCTGTCGGGGAAGACGTTCATTAATGACAATAGATGAGGAAGGTGGATAGAAATCCTTGTTTTGTCTTTTCAGAAGGTAGGAGTGGTGAGAACTTTATTGATGGTGGGGAGGGCAGGCCGGGCTGTTCCCTCGTGGTGCTGTGCTGAAGTGGCCATGGGTTCCTGATGAGCTGTGGAGCTGGTGTCTGGCTGTTAATGTGTGGAACGAGACTGGCAAAACCCAGCTCTCCTTCCTCAAGGAATGCCTTGGGTGGTTTGCAGCTGTTTAAGAACTATGGGAATATCTACAGCTTTTCCTAAACAGGCAGAGTGATGCTGAAGTGCAGCTTCATGGCGTAAAAGGGAAGGAAAACATCTCCTGCTGTGCAGAGGCTGGTCAGGAATGGTCAGGCTGGGCCAGCTCCTTCCTCTCTCCCTCTGGCCCCTTCCACCACATAAGAAGTTAAGTCCTTAGCTCAGATTTTGTAAGTCTGAACGTGGTAATGAAATACACTGTGTAGCTGTTACAGATCTCCCACATGTTAAGGGAGGCATCAGAGCACGAGGGCCAGCCTTACTGTTCACATTCAGCTGGAGCAACTGATGCTTTAGACACTTATCTTGGATGCTGTCCATGGTCTGGTTCAGGTGGGCAGGTGGCTCTGCTGAAGGGGGGCTGCAGCCAACACTCTGGTCACTGCTTGTTGCTCTTCTTGCTGTTCTGCCAGAGAGAAGCAAGGTGGGGCCTCACCTCAGCTCTTCCATCAGTGTCAGTTTGGTCTGTATATGGCCTTGAGGCCAGGGGTTGGGGCACTGTAAATTGTGGATAACCCTCTTTGCTCTCTTCCCAGGTCATTATTGAACGCTATAAAGGGGAAAAACAGCTGCCAGTGCTGGACAAGACCAAGTTCCTTGTCCCGGACCACGTCAACATGAGTGAATTGGTCAAAATAATCCGGTGAGTTGGGTGACCCTGACTGATGTGCTGTGAACACACAGCGGTGGGGTGAGGATGAGGCAGAGGCAGCTGCTGAGGGAGGGGATGGAGGACAAGGAAACCACAGCAAGTTTTGCCAATTGTTTGTGTGAGGATCACATGGCACTTGGTGAAGGGCCGTTCGCTCTCTCTCAGGATACTCCTGAGGGGGACTCCAGTCTCCTTCCTGTTTCCTTCAGCTCATGTGAAGGAGGAAGGCCCTCTGCTTTTGCAGCAGTGCTTGGGGAAAGGGATTTTGCTGAGTCCTCCCAGCTCAGAAGGCCAGGAGCCCCCAGCAGCTCAGTGTGGCTCACCAGCAGCACATCCTGATGCCAGCCTGGCCCTTTGTGAGCAGTGTCGTGGGGGGAGGCAGGACTTGCTCTCGCAGTGGGCTGACCCAGACCTCCTGCCCTTGTTCCCACAGGCGCCGCTTGCAGCTGAATCCCACCCAGGCTTTCTTCCTGCTGGTGAACCAGCACAGCATGGTGAGTGTGTCTACTCCCATCTCAGAGATCTACGAGCAGGAGAAGGATGAGGATGGCTTCCTCTACATGGTCTACGCTTCCCAGGAGACCTTTGGCTACTGAGGCCTGCCGAGAGGTGGCACGTGGAGACAGATTAACTGTGGCACATGTGCTCCCAGCCCTGGGAGACAACAACCGGAGGCTCTCGAGAGGGGGACTGTGCTGACCCCCCGTCTCTCCCTCCTTCTTCTTCCCATCACCCTCTCACCAAAGAGGCTCATGGCGTGTGTTGGACTCGCACAACCCTTCACTTCTGTGTAGATTAGCCCCGCTCCATCCACGCACGTGTGTGTGTGTATATACATACAGGCACCCCGGCACACATATTGGGCCTCGGCTTCCCATCCCATCCCCTTGGCGTAACCTCCCGCTGCTCTCGCTGTGCTGTGTGTGTGTGTGTGTGTTCCAAGCCTGCTGCCAAAACAGTTCGGCTGCTGCTGGAGAGAGGACAGGACACTGTCACCTTCACTTTCAGCACAAGGAGAGCTGCCTCCTCCTTCCAGGCACTAATAAAGGGCAGAAAGTCTGCAAAAACAACAAATGTAATCATTGCTCCTGAGTTTTAATTGATTTTAATTACACCCATATCAGATTCTTGGTGCTACTGAGTAGATGTAGGCGTCTCCATGTGACTGTGGATAACGTGTATCCTTTAGATTTGTTTTATTGGTTTGTTTGTGTTTTTTTGTTTGGTTTCATTTTTGAGGGACAGGTTGGAATGGGAGAGGGGAGATCTGTTCCGTGTGCTGTAGGGCGGTCAGTCGAGCTTTGTTGCACTTTAAGGCACAGTAGATGTCAGAGTGGAATTTCCTTTTAATTTATACAGGGTTGCCATATTTAGTGCTGCTCCTCCGATGACAGTTGTACCAGATCGTCTTTCTTTTGTTAAATAAAAACCATTTCCCTCTCTCTGTCCCCCCATTGCATGCAGTCTTTCAGTCTCAGTGTGGCAAAGAGTTTGCTCAAGGAATGTATGAATTTGTATTTGCTATGTTCCCGTTCCAGTTTTTCATGTATTATACCAGAAAAATGTATATGATAAAATCCCACCCAGTTTAATCTATACAAAGGTATATATATATAATAAATATACATTCAAGTTGTGTCTTGTAGGTATGTTTTGTTTCCATCTCATTTGTCTGTGTCATGTCCCTCAGATGGTGATGTGTATGTGATGCACGTTGCTGTGTTTGCTGGCACATTGCTCAGCTGCTTCCTCCAAGGTACAGCAGGGGACTAAACCAAAGGTGGGAACATGGATTATGGGCTGGAGCACTGGGCAGCAGCGCGATTATCCCTAACCTGCCTGTGACACTGTTGGGTGAGTTGTGACCGAGTTGCCTCATTGGAGAAAAAAAGCTTTGGAGTTAGAGGGATTTGTACAGACTCGCTGCCATTAATGAAGCCCTGAGCAGTGCTGGAAACCTCCCTGAGCGTTCGGTCAAAACTGTTCTCCAGGCAAAGGCAGGGACTGGAAATGTCATTGTTTCGCTTCATTGTTTCCCTCCCTTTGCGCTTCCTAGCAGAGAACACTTTGCCCGAGTTACTGACAGCTCCATTCATGCTCTGTGCCTGCAGGGCACCTTCTGTCCGGAGAAGGACCTGGTGTAAGGGACAATGCATATCAAAAGAACCTCCTGTCTACCCTTAGACACAAACAGACGCTGCTTGCTCTTAGTCTCACTCTCAGGTCTACCAGGGTTTCGCAGTGATAAGGTCTATCAAAGAGTCTGAGCTTCCTTCTGGCACTCAGTGCAGCTGGGTCCTTGTTTCTTACAAAACTGATATACATTCACAGCTTTCCTTTTTCAGCTTTCCATCCTCCCTTACAACTTTCCACCCTTTTTTTTTTTGTTGTTGTTTATTAGCAAACAACTCCCACACTATAAAATAACAGCACCAATTATGTTAATAACATAATCATCATCACTCAATCAAAGCCTTGACCGATAACAGACTGAACATAAGAGTTACATGTAAGGCCATAATTTTTTGAGTCAATACATACACACTCATACAGGGATTTATTATAGACAATTCCATAAGTGGGAAGTGGAAATGTATAAGCTAATGTATTATTACTTATTGACAACTATGGGATGGCCAACCACCCAAAGGAGAGAGAAGGAAGATGACAGCAGTGGATGTGCCAGGCAGTGCCAGCAGGGCGTCCCCTGCTTCCAAGTGCACTTTGCCTTTCTCTCCCATCACAGATTCTCTCCTGTTTTTATTCTTGTTGGGGTCTGCAGGGCTTTTTCCACTCGTACTCCACATCTGCATGGCCAGTGTGTGATGCAGAGCCCAGGTGAACACCTGCTCACAAACAGAACAAACCACCAGATCAGATCTCTTCTGACTACCCACAAAGGGTTATTTACAGCTGTAGTCACTCCCATTGCTTTACCCTTAGCTCCCTTTTTTATTTAATTGCTAAGCTTTTCCTTGTTGACCACCAGCTTCAACTACCGTTACCAAAATAATCTATGGGTAGTAATTCTTGACGCAGTACAGGGATGCACCTGTATCTATCAGAAAACAAACACCTTTACCCTGCTGTGTGCACGTTGCATTCAGTCCAATGGGGGCAAATCTCATCCTGGTACCTTTCAGGTCCTGCTCTAGTGCAGCTGCTGCTGTTCTTCCCAATTCCTTTCTTTCATTACAATCCCTTTCTATACACTTTCCAAGCTCCCTGAATTCATTTGTCCAGGTCCCTCCCAGTGTGTATATTATTGTGAGAAAATAAAGACATTCTTGCTCCGACTAGCAGAAGACCTTTACAGGTGCAAACAGTTCAGCAGACACGGAGAGAGAAAACCGAAAGATTGTAACTATTTGTGCTGGACAGACCCTCTTGGCATGATCACGAGACCTCCAGCTTGTACAACTGGCATGGGGGTGAGCAGACGCTATAAAAACCAGTGGCAAGCCCCACCAAACTGGAGGTGGCTTGAAGTGAGTAGCAGCTGGAGATGGGTTGAAGTGAGTAGCAAGAAACCATGGGTTTGTGTATGACCAAGGAGCAAGTGGTGAACACAGAAACCTCTGAATGACATTTGGCACGAGCCGTGGGCAAAAAAGGGCAGGAAGCTCCCCAGGACTGTTGAGGGAGCTACCCACGTGGCCTTCCAAAATCTGCAGGTCTCCAATGGTGTGGGAGCTGCTCCACTCTCCACTCCCCAACACTGGGGCAGCTGCTTCCCACCCAGACAGGGCCAAGCTGACTCCTTGCTCCCAGCTGCCTCCCCAGCACTCGGGCATCATGAACCAGTGGGAGAAGGGCAAGAGTGGGAATAGTCTCCAGTTTGGCTAACTCAGAATGCTGAAAGTTCAGCATAACCTTCCAGGAGACCTGAAGAGCACAGGATGTGCAATGAAGTTGCCTGATGAGTTGCTCCAATCTCATTTCAGCAGGGAAGGCTTGAAGCACCCTGGGAGATCCATACTGAGGCTGCCACAATGAGGCCACGCTTCCCTGGAGATCTTGAGTTCAGAGCTATGTCTAAACAACACAGAGAAGCCCAGAGTCTTCAGGAGGCAGCTGAGTCTCTGGCGCAGGAAGTGATAAAGAGGGTAAGGGCATTGGATCAGCCTGTCAGCACCCTAAGGAGGGCTTCCATGAGGATCAGACAAAGATTGCTTGGAAGAGCAAAAAGGGCAGAGCCTTTGGAGATGGCCCTTTCTAGCCCTGAGCAGGAAATGGTGCTGCTATCAAGGAAGGTTGTAATGAACGTGCTGCAGAAAGGTGGGAAGTGCCTGGAACCCAGCACAGCCAGTGCACCTGAGCCACGGCAAAGAGCCAGGCAGTGAGAGCTCCCAATGCCAGATGAAAGTTCCAAGTGGGAAAACCTGGAGAAGGGAAACTGAGGAAAGCACTCCCAAAGCATCCTGGAAGGCTTCCCTTCACAAAGACACTCAAGAAACCATGGGAAGTGTTTGCAGCATCTTGCAATCCTTCATAGCTTCTCATTCTGAGCAAGAATTTGGCTGCAGCCACAGCCATCTGTCATGGACTGACATCTAGGGGTCACTCCATGACACCATCCCAACTGCCTCTCATGGCATGGCAGGAAGGAACAACAAGGCCTGTTGGAACAGCAACAAGCCAGAGAAAAGCCTCCAGTGATCCAACCAGTGCCAGTCATAGAATCCTACAATCATAAAAGGTGGTAATGACCGCGAAGATCAATTGTTCCAACCAACAACCCATCCCCACCATGCCCACTGACCATGTCCCTCAGTGCCATGTCTCTGTGATTCATGAACGCCTCCAGGGATGCTGACCCCACCACCACCCTGGGCAGCTGTGCCACAGAGGAGGACTGGTGTCCCTGAAGGCAATGTGCCCAGAGCTGTGTGTGGGCAACACAGAGGAGCCCGAAGTGCTGGACCGGTGGCTGAGTCTGGTGTGGGGAGTGTTGGAGAGGGTGAGGGCACCAGTCAGCCTGTGGTGTGATTAAGGAGGGCTTCCCTGAGGATCAGGGAAGTACAGGCAAGTAGTGCCTGAGTACAGGCAGTGCCTGACCAGGCTGAAACTGGAGCGTGAGAATATAAAGAGGCGAGAAGAGGTAGGCAAAGCCCAGTGCTGGCAGGCACGTGTCAGTGGCATTGCACCGAAGGCACGGGCTTTACTTGATGGATCTGAGGGCGATGGGGAAAGCAGAAGAGGTGTGGGCTGGGCTGGTGGGCCGGGCATTGATGCATAGAAAGGACAACCCAGAGCACTGAGGGGATCCCTTCTCTTCTGCCCTCGCTGAGTGGCTGAAGCAGAGTGCTGGCCCTCATCTGCATAAATCATCACCATGCAGGCTGGGAAGCACTTTCTGAGACAAGACCGAGCCTAAACCTGCTCACCCTTTGAAGGAAAAGCTTTGTCAAGCAATTACTGTGTTGCAGAAATTTCTCCACAGACCAAGGACAGACATGGACAGATCTTGTCTGGGTTCAGCCACTTCTGTGGATGTGGTTGTGGAAGAGAAAGGCAGCGCTCTGCAGCCTCACAAACCAGGTGGCCGCCTGTGGGAATACAAGAAAAGCTGTTCAGAGCAGCAGCTGTGGAGCAAGATAAACAGCATGAGAACCAAGGACACCTCTGCAGGGAGAAGAAGAGTCTCACAGCTCTGATTGGATATGTGCCTGCATGGACAGTTGAAAAGTGTTTTGTAGAATGCTTTGTTGACATGTAAGGTGTTTGGGAAAGTTGTAAGGGCGGATGGGAAAGTTAGAAAATAACAACTTGTGAAGGTATATAAGGGATGTGAGAACTTGTAATAAACGATTTGGATCGTTCACATCTGAGTCCGTGCCGAGTCGCTGCAAATGGCGCCCAACGTGGAGCAAATCAACCCGCGGCTGAGCGAGCCCGGTCCGGCAGCGTCGCCCGACTGAACTTCGGAGAGACTGTTTGGCGCGCACCCGCACCGTTCTGCAGGACAGAAGGTGAGCAGTCGGGAACTATGGGGAGCTCACTAACGAGGGAGCAACGAGTACATCTCGAAGTATTGCGTTCAGTGTTACTGTATCAGGATGAGACTGTGTCTACTTCAGCATTAGCTACTCTTCTTAAATGGATAAGCAAAAATGTCCCTGAATTTCCAAAAACTGAGTTCTCTTTCGATACAGAACTTTGGGACAAAATCGGCTCAAAACTCTACGAGGCTTCTCTCGCTAAAGACAGAACGGCTGCTAAGCTGTTGCCCGTTTGGAGCCGGATAATGGAAGGGATTAAGCAATCACGACGGGAAAGAATTTATTCCGACCATTCCCTGCCGCCCTCCGTCCCAACCCCGCCGCTGCCTCTCGCTGCGGGAAGCGGCCCGTGCCCGGATCCGACTGGCGGCTCCGACCCCTCCCCGATTCGGGGAGACGAGGGGCCGCGGCCGCCCCCCTTCGCGCTCCCGCCGTTCGCTCCTCCCGCGACATTCGCCGCGTTGCCGCCCTCTACGGCGCCCCCGCCCTTCGCTCCGCCCGCGACTCCCGCCGCGCCCCCGCCCTCCGCCCCCCCCACGTCGTGCGCTGCTGCGTCTGTGCCGCCGGCGCGTAACGTGGTTAAAGACACGGACGGATCGAAACCAGGGGATCGTTGTGACCCCGGTCCAGTATATCCGGAATGCGAATCGGGCGCATTTCCTCCTGATGATAATTTGAAGGGAGCAGGAACGACAAATTTCCCTACAGCGTACTGTGATGTCTTAGAGCAGTGCAGAAAAGAAGCAATATTAAGGGGTGATGCTGACACGTTGCAAGCCTTTCCTGTGTTGTATCAGCCGAATCACGCCCCCCGTTGGGAATCTCTGCCTTATGAGGCAGTGAAAGAGCTAAGGAAGTCAGTGAGAACATACGGAGTTCAGTCAGCCTTTACATACAATCTTCTGGTTGCAATTGGTGATAGTTATGTTATGACCCCTCATGACTGGAAAAGTGTGTTACGAATGATCCTCTCTCCCATGCAATACACCGTGTTCATGACTGAATACCGGGATCAGGCTGCTGTCCAGGCCTTGAATAATTTGAACAACCTAAATCATATTGGCCTAGAGGAACTCATGGGGGAGGGGGCCCGGGCAACACCTCAGGCACAGGCACAGCTGGACAGGCAATGCCTGGAGCAAGTTAAGACTTTGGTGTTGCGTGCTGTCCGTCGGGTTCCTGATATTAATTCACCCGATGCTTCATTTACTTCAATTAGGCAAGAGGCTACTGAGCCTTACATTAAATTTCTTGAACATTTGCAAAATTCATTAGAGAGACAAGTAGAAAATGAAGCTGCCCGAAATGTCTTGCTTAAGCAATTAGCAGTAGAAAACGCAAATGCAGACCCATCAATTACTGACTTGATTAAAGCCTGTCAAGATGTTGGCACAGAAAGTCATAAAATGGCCCTGCTAGCAGATTCATTGGCAGCCCAACTTGATGCAGGGACAGCTCAAAAAGTGAAGTGTTACAATTGTGGGGAACCAGGTCATGTCCAACGGGACTGTAAAAAGCCCAAGCGAGCAAATAAAAATGCTTCTGCTGTTCCAACTCGACCCTGTCCACGGTGCAGGAAGGGGCTACACTGGGCTAGAGGCTGCCGACCCAAACTTCTTGTTGCTGCACAGCCCTGCGATCTGCCGGGAAACGGCAAGAAGAGCGCGAGACCGCGCGCTATGACAGCAAATACGGTCCCGACTCAGCCAGACGCTGCCTGGCCAGCTCACTCAGACCAGCCACCATTGGCAGCGCAGGAGTGGATTTGTCCACTGCCCAGTCAGTGACGCTGACTGATAGAACCGTGACTCTCATTCCAACAGGGGTAATGGGTCCCCTTGGGGCCGGGCGTAGCGCCCTCTTGTTAGGACGTTCTTCTGTTACAAGGATGGGACTTTTTGTTTTACCTGGAGTTATAGATGCTGACCATACCGGGGAAATTAAGATAATGGCATGGACACCCTCACCCCCCTGTTTTATTCCAAAAGGCCAAAAAATAGCACAATTAGTCCCTTTTCATTCTATGACCAAACCTGGTATTAGAGATCGAACCGGTGGATTTGGGAGCACAGATAAACCTGTTGTGCTATGGACCACACAACTGTCAAAAGACAAACCATTATTACCATGCTTAGTAAATGGCAGACAGTTATTAGGACTAGTGGATACTGGAGCTGATGTTACCATCATTAAGTCCAGTGATTGGCCCTCTGAGTGGCCACTAAGAGATCCTAATTCTGCTATTGTGGGGGTTGGGGGCCTACAGCAGCCAAAACAAAGTGCCCAAATTTTATCTTTTGAAGGGCCTGATGGTTGCATTGCTCACGCTGCTCCTTACATTTTGCCAATTCCCTGTACTTTGTGGGGTCGTGATCTCTTAAGTCAGTGGGGTATGATTTTGCAGACAAATTTTCAGTGAGGACCATTGATCGGCAGCAACCTATACCCTTAGCTTGGAAAACAGAACAACCTATTTGGGTAGATCAGTGGCCCTTAAAAAGAGAAAAGTTGCTGCACTTACATGAGTTAGTTCAAGAACAGCTAGCTGCTGGTCATATAGTGCCTACTACCAGCCCTTGGAATACTCCGGTTTTTGTTATCCTCAAGAAGAGTGGAAAATGGAGACTTTTACAGGACTTGCGTGCTGTCAATGCAGTAATTGAGCCTATGGGAGCGTTGCAGCCTGGCCTTCCTTCACCCTCAATGTTACCTTTGGATTGGCCTATAGCAGTCATTGATTTGAAAGACTGTTTTTTTACCATTCAGCTTTATCCGGAAGATGCACCACAATTTGCTTTCTCAGTGCCCTCCATCAACCTACAAAGCCCTGCTCAGCGGTATCATTGGACAGTGTTACCACAAGGAATGCTTAATAGTCCAACAATATGTCAATTGACTGTAGCAAATGCATTACAACCAGTACGAAAGGCTAGACCTCATGTCCTTATTTATCATTACATGGATGATATTTTAATAGCAGCAGAACAAGAAGAGGGTCTAAAGGACGCTTTACTGCTCGTCTGGGAGGCAGTCCAATCTATTGGCTTACAAATAGCAGAAGAAAAAGTGCAACTTAGTTCTCCATGGAAATATTTAGGATGGAAAATTGCATCTCACACTATCCAGCCACAAATCCTCAAAATAGTACCTCACGTATGGACGTTAAACGATCTGCAAAAGTTATTAGGAACCATCAATTGGTTGCGGCCACTTTTGGGAATTACTACTCAAGAGCTGCGTCCTTTATTCAAACTACTGAAAGGAGACCCAGATCTAACTTCTAAAAGACAATTAACACCAGAAACACAACAATGCTTAGACTCTGTAATAACATCAGTGCAAAATCGATATAGCCATCGTGTTTGTTTATCACTTCCAGTACATCTCATAATAATATCCAACTTCTATCAGCCATATAGCTTGTTATGTCAATGGGATACCTCAAGAAAGGATCCTCTCATTATTCTCGAATGGGTATTTTTACCTCATACATTTTCAAAAACTATTACATCACAAGTGGAAATGTTTGCTATGCTAATACAGCGAGGTCGACATCGTCTACAAATTCTACCAGCTCTTGACCCTGATTGCATATACGTACCTGCTATTAAAAAAGATTTAGATTGGATGCTTGCGCAGTCACTTCGTTTTCAGACTGCTATGGCAGACTATACCGGACAATTGTCCACTCATCCTCCCAAACATCAGTTACTACATAATTTGGCTGATATCCCCATTGCTACTAATACTTTACTTTCACATGTTCCAATACCTAATGCTGTTACTGTATTTACAGATGGCTCTGGCAAGACACACCAAGCAGTGGTTCTCTGGCGTGCGACTGCTACACAATGGCAGTCAGATGTACATGTTGTTGATGGATCACCTCAAGTTGTAGAACTTGCTGCAGTAGCTCGAGCTTTCCAAATTTTTTTAGATCAAAAGCTTAATATAATAACTGATTCTTTGTATGTTACAGGTATCATTCAGCGGATTGAAGGATCCTTTCTTAAGGAAGTTAATAATCCGGTTTTGTTTGTACAGCTCAAGCGAGTCTTGCATTATGTTTCTCACCGTACTCTTCCTTATTTTATTATGCACATTTGATCGCATACTACATTGCCTGGTCCTTTAACTGAGGGCAACCGTAAGGCTGATCAAGCCACAGTCGCTTTTGCTACTCCTCAATTATTTGAGCAAGCACGACTCTCCCATCAATTTTTCCATCAGAACAGGAGAGCCTTACAAAAACAATTCCAACTGACAGTGGATCAAGCCTGTAACATTATTCTAACATGCCCAGACTGCCAGGCAATTGTCCCTTTGCCTCAAACTGGGACAAATCCGCGTGGAACAGCCCCTCTTCAACTCTGGTAGACAGATGTCACTCATGTTCCTGAATTTGGCCGTCTAAAATACGTACACGTAACGATAGATACTCATTCTTCTTACATATTTGCCACAGCACATACAGGTGAACGCAGTCGCGACACCCGTAAACACTGGTTATCTGCTTATGCTGCTATGGGAATCCCTCATACGATAAAAACAGATAATGGGCCCGCTTATACCTCTAAGGCCACTCGAACTTTCCTTCAAGAATGGGGGGTTAGACATATTACAGGCATCCCTCATTCTCCCACTGGACAAGCTATCATTGAGCGTACTCATCAAACACTGAAATCTGTTCTTGATAAACAAAAAAGGAGGAATACGGGAGACACACCACAAGAAAGATTATGTAAGGCTTTGTTTGTGCTGAATTTTTTGAATCGTGATCATACAAATACAACTCGTGTGGATCGTCATTTTGGGGCCTCCCCAGTGCTCAAGGAACGGCCAATGGTTAACATTCGAAATATGGCCACAGGGCACTGGGAAGGTCCCCCATTGATAACGTGGGGTTGTGGATATGCTTGTGTTTCTACAAGGACTGGCCCTACATGGGTTCCGGCAAGATATGTTCGGCCTCATCTCAAGGCAGAAAATAACACCCAGCCTTAATAATGATTGTGATTATATGCCTTTTACTTCATTGATATTGCTTTGTAATTTGTTGTATTGCAAATAATAATTTTAGTAATGGTAAGACATAGTAGGTAACTCTTCCACATTACTGGTATAAATTTAAGAATTAGAATTATTAAGCATTATTTAGATTATTGTGTGTCTTTCCTATTTTGGCAGTAGATAGACTATAAGTTCAATAGGATTTGATGTTACCAATGCTGGAAATTATAGGAATAGCTCTTTTAGTGTACTAGTAATGTTCAGTTATGATTTTATTAGCCTATCAACTAGCCTCTTCTTAGTTTGTAAAAATAAGACCCTGGAAAAGAATCCTGGACAAACGGATGATTCTTAAACATAACAATTATTAACTCTTTTTCATCTCACTAATGGGGATTTTCAAAATATGACCATGCATCAATTGAAACGAAGGTGCTTGCTAAAAAAGCTAACCTCGGCAATTTATTCTGTTTTGCAAGCAGGTGTTCCACTTGGGCTCTGTACCACGCACTGGCCATGCGGATGCAGTGTACAAATGGAAAATACCATTCAGACCCTGAGTAGGAAAAGAGCAAGAGAGAATCCGTGGTGGATGAGAAAGGGAAAGTGCACCTTGAAGCAGGGGACGCCCTGCTGGCGCTGCCTATCGCATCCACCGCCAACATGATCCTTCTCTCTCCTTTTCTGCAGTTTTCTGCCTCTCCAGGGACAATAAGTAATAATGTGCTAGCTTAGGGGGTATTTGCTTCATGCTAACGGGATGGTTTAAAATGGATAACATGAAATTGAAGTCTTTTCTAACCCATTTCAGATTTACACAGAATTGGATTCTCAGGGATTCTTTTCCAGGTTGTAGGAACTTAGGTCGCAGGCAAAATGCGTCTGATATTTTAGTGGATTTAACCATATATTTTGTCATTTGCCTTATCTCCTTTTTCATTTTCAGAATATTGTCAATCGAGGCCTTGATTGAGTTATAATGATTATGTTATTAATATAATTAGTGTTATTATTTTATAGTATGGTAGTAGCTTGTCAATAAACAAAAAAGGGGGAATTGTGGGAATACAAGAAAAGCTGTTCAGAGCAGCAGCTGTGGAGCAAGATAAACAGCATGAGAACCAAGGACACCTCTGCAGGGAGAAGAAGAGTCTCACAGCTCTGATTGGATATGTGCCTGCATGGACAGTTGAAAAGTGTTTTGTAGAATGCTTTGTTGACATGTAAGGTGTTTGGGAAAGTTGTAAGGGCGGATGGGAAAGTTAGAAAATAACAACCTGTGAAGGTATATAAGGGATGTGAAAACTTGTAATAAACGATTTGGATCGTTCACACCTGAGTCCGTGCCTGAGACGCTGCAGCCGTCCTCCAGGCAATACTGTCCAGTCTGGCCAACGCAGAAGGCTGAAAGTGGCTTTGGATCAGCATGGCCATCAGTGAGCTTGAAGGGTACAGAATGTGCAATGAAGCTGCTCAGAATGGGGCAGGGAAAGCTCCAAGCTCTCTGGAAGCAGCTCTACTGATACCACCTCGACAAGAAAGCTATGCTTCCCTGGAGACCATGAATTAGAGCTATGTTGGAGCTGCTCGGGCAAACCCAGAGTCTTCGAGAGGTGAAGACCCTGGTGCTTAGATATCATGCCCCTCCTACTGCACTGCCCCTGCCCTCTCAGCTACTCATTAGGACCCTCCAGTTGTATCAGAAGAGGTTTATACTGGACATAAGAATAAACTTTTTCTCTCAGGCACTGGAATGTCTGCCCAGGGAGGTGGTGGAGTCACTGTCCCTAGCAGTGTTCAAGAGGTGTCTGGATAGGGAGCTAGGAGAGGTGGGTTAGTGTTTTCCTGTAGCTATGGGGTATGGGAGATTGGTAATCACAGCCTGAACCTCTGATTAATCAGCTGAGGCAAGTGTTGGGTCAGCTGTGGGAGCACAGGTAAGAGTAATGGAGCTGTGCTCCTGGAAGGGGTGGAGCTTGACTCCACCTCCTCTAGACCTCATTTAAAGGCTGACCACCACTATGGCAGCATCTCTTGGAGATTGGTCCTTGGTGGTGATTGCCTTGGTGTTTCCCAGCAGACTGAGGGCTTCCATACAGGTGAGTTTTTCCTGTAAATAACCTTTTGGATATGTACTACCATCTTTTCATTATTGTCACTGTACGTATAGTAAAGGGAGAATGGTTGGACTGGATGATCTTGTAGGTCCTTTCCAACCTTGTGATTCTATGATGATTCTAAGGGCCAGTAATGGCACAGTAGGTTTGAATATTGAAGCGACCAACACAGGCCTCCTTGGGATGGGTTTCCAGAGCACTTGTTGCAGCCACCTGTCACTGGTGGAGGACACAAGGCGGTTGTGCTGCTTTCCCTGGGAACATGCTTAGCCCCAACACCCTGTTGGCAGTTCCCACTCCTGCTGTTGTCTGGATGCCTTGCACTGCCTGAGTGTTGAGGAGGCAGCTCAATCCTGGATGGGATGAAATCTGTGGCCCCTCTTTTATGGCAGGGGATGGTGCGGCATGGGGTGGCTCCCCTGCCACTGGGACCCCACAGTTTTGTGGAAGGCTGCCTGTGTAGGTACCTCAACAGTTCTTGGGCTTTTGAAGAAACATGGGCAGGAGAAAGGTTGCTACACTATCTAATGAAGTTTGGTCTTCTGTGTAGACTCTGACCATCTGCTCATTTCTGCGCACTGGGCACAAAGATTGAACTAACACTGTGGCTCTTCTCAGGAGTGCTGGTGGAGCAGGCATGCTGGAGGGATAGGGGAGGAGAAGGGCAGAGTCAGGGAGTGGCAGAGAGAAGCCCTTGTCTGCTGATGCAAAACCTCCTGCCTTGCGTGATGAAGCATGAGGGAGACTGAGGGAGAAATGCTGCAGGATGGAGGGCCATAGATGTGGGAATTTCAGGAAGTGCTCAGGGATGTGACTTAGCTGTGGACTGCAATGAGTTTAGGTGGTATGTTTACGTTGAGGTTGGACTTGATCTTGAAGGTCTTTCCCAACCTGAGCAATGCTATGATTCTAAGCACAGCAGCTGCTGGTAGGCTGCACGGATCTTTTGAAGAAGGCGGCTTTGGGAGTTGTTAAAATAGGAGTGACCTGCATGAAATGTTCTTACACAGCTACTGAGAATGACGCGTTTGTGAGCACTGAAACAAACAAGCAAAGCTTTTCTGTGTGGACATTCCATGTTTTGTGCTGATATACGAGGATGTCTGTATTGTTCAGAGAATGACAAAAGCGTTGCGGTGGGAAGAAGGCTGTGGAAGTGACCCAGGCCAGGCCCCAGGCTCAAAGCAGGGCCAGCTGGAGCAGCTTAGCACGAGTGCACCCAGAAGGGCCTCCATGCAGCTGCAGGCTTGCCGCGTGTCATTGCACGTCATTGTGATGCAACAGTGGGTGAGAGTGACATAAAGCTGCAGGCTGGAACTCCGGCTGGGGTGGCCTCAGTTCGCTGCTGCTGGAGTGAGAGGTGGTAGCGGAAGGTTGCAGCTCTCAGAGAGTTCCTACCAGGAGCCATGGAGTGCTGTGGCAGTGCTGGATTCCGAAATGCAGATGAATTTCTGAGCATAGTGGGGAAGAGCGGAAAGGTGAGCGCTGCTACATCAAGAGAGGGCTGAGTGCAGCAGCCTGGGGTATGCAGGGCTGCTCTGGGGCTGTAGATGCTCTCCAGAGGCTGAGGGACACTTCTCCTCATGCTGGTGCTGGAGAAGGCTTGCAGGGAATCGCACCTCTCTGCACATCCCAGCATCGGGTACAGAAGTGGGGAGGGAGCTGCCAAAGGGAGAGGAGGTGGGCTGGAGAGGGGAATGGAGTGTCTGAGTGTCCAAGCGTGTCTTTGTCTTTCTAGCTCCGACCCGGAGGACAGGAAGTTGGAGCAGGAGGTAGCTGGCTGCTGGACCTTCCACTCGGGGTTAAAATCCCTGTGCAGCCCGGCACCAAGCTCCTCTTTGCCAGGAGAAAGCTGGGGGAAAAGGTGAGAGGAGGAGGGAAGCGTCAAAAAGGGCTCTTGTTTCCTGGGGTTGCCGCCATGCCAAGGAGGCCTTGTGGCCACTGGCTCTACTGTGGGACCTATGGCCCTTTGCCCCAACTGCATACGGGAATGAGGGGATGCTTCTGGCTCCACAGCAGGGAGACAACCAAGGGCTGGTCAATAGCAGTGCCCACCAGTCAGGAGAGGGTCTGAAAACTGGGATTTTCACACCGGATGAGCTTATCAGCAGCAGTTCCCTCACCTTATCTGGCACCAGGCAAGCAGGCAGCTGCTGGCCATGTGTTGGGATGCCGGGGCCAGGCACTCATCTGGCACAGCCAGAAATGTGGAGACCGGGTCGTTCCTGGAGGAGGGTGCAACCCTCTGCTCTCCCTCTTGGAGGACTTAGGAAAACCCAGACATGACTGTTTGGGAAAGAGGCAAGAGGCCAGCCTGTGGGTGTGAGCAGCTTGGAAGTGTCTCTGTCTCTTTGCTGCTCTCTCCTTCCCCATTCACACTCTACAACACATCTCTTCCAGCTCCACCAGCCTTCTCCTCAGTTTGACCTGGGAGATCCGTACAGTCGCAATCTGCGCACAGAGTACAACAGCCTGCATGACCCGCATCTGCGGGGCTACTACGACCACAAAGCCAACCTGCGGAACCTGAAGAACAGGGGCTTGGTCACCAAGGATGGCAGAGTAGGTTTGGCTGTTGGGCTGACCAACACGGGTCTCCTCAGGAGGGCTTTCCAGGGGTTTTTCATGCAGCCAGGAGTCTTCTCAGCCGTGGGAAGGAGGGAGGAGGCAGCGGGACCCCAGCTTGGGTCAGGAAGGGTGCAGAGGAGCAGCTCCCCTGCTGCTGGGGGCCTGCACATTGGTGGGCAGCTAGCTCGGCAGTTTTTGGGTACCATCTACCCTTGTCTCTCTGTAGGTCGTCTGCACTCTGAAAGAGTTCAATGAGTACAGGCAGTACCTGACCAGGCTGAAGATGGAGCATGAGAATATAAAGAGGCGAGAAGAGGTAGGCAAAGTCCAGTGCTGGCAGGCACGTGTAGAGTGGCATGGCACTGAGGGCATGGGCTTTACTTGATGGATCTGAGGGAGATGGGGAAAGCAGAAGAGGTGTGGGCTGGGCATTGATGCATGGAAAGGACAACCCAGCTTGGGGATGAGTTACCACAGCATACTGGTGTGGGGTGACCTGGAAAGTGGCTTGCACTTTCCACTGCAGCCTCATAAACCAGTACTCATCAGTCTGGTCAGCATAGAAGGCTGAAAGTGGCTTTGCTTCAGCAGGAGCTTCAGGGATGTTCAAAGAACACAGGACGTGCAATGAAGGTGCCTGTCAAGTTGCCTAAACTTGAGACAGGCAGCAGAGGTGCCAAGCTCCCTCAAAGCGTCTGTGCTGATGCTGCCTCAACAGGAAAGCTACGCTTCCCTGGAGGTCATGAGTTTAGAGCTATGTCTCAGCACAGGGAAGATCAGCGTCTTCAAGAGGTGGATGGGACTCAGGAGAAAGAAGCGTTGGAGGAGGTGAAGGCGCTGGATCCATCTGCTGATGCCTTAAGGAGAGCCTCCATCAGAATCAGACAAAGATTGCTCGGAAGTACAGAGAGAGCAGAGCCGTCAGAGATGTCCCCTTCCAGCCCTGAGCTGGATGCTGCACAGCAGGCAAGGGAACTTGTAGCAAACGTGCTGCAGAATGCTATGAATTCCTTGAAATCTAGCTAGAATACACTAGATACAATCATGACATAAGAAGACTGGGTAATTAGCATACTGTGCAACATACAATTGGTTGCCTTGTCCCAACTACATAGTCTAATAAAATCCTGACAACATCACAACTTCTATCCTCGCCACTGCCTAGTTCTTGTTTTTCTGCTTCTCTTGTTCATTAAGCTTTCTTACAAGGATGTAATATCCTTGAGGTTATCATGTCCTTCCTGTTCTCTCAGCCAACTCCCAACACATCCTAGCAGGCTTCCCTTGACAAAGCCTCCTGAGAAGCTGCTGGAAGTGTCTGCAACGTGTTGCAATCCTCTGTAGCTTCTCACTCCAAGCAGGAGTTTGGTGCTGAATATTCAATATTCAAGCTTCCCACCAACCATCTTTCTCAGAGGCAGCTGCAGCCATCACAGGTGCCTCTGTCATGGCAGAGCAGGAAGGAAGGATGATGCTTATAAGAACAGAGCCCAGCAACAAGCCAGAGAGAAAAGTTGCCCATGATCCAACTGATACCAAGCGCTGCTGAGGTGTCTCATCTGAGTCGCAGCGCTGTAAAGAAGTGCACTGAAAACACCCTCTCCAGTGTGTGGAGGAGGAGGAGGAATTGTTTCTTGAGTGCGCCAAATCCATAGTCACTGAAATAGTTTAAGAATGAAGAATATTGTAGAGAATGAGCTGCAATCAAAGGCCTTAAGTGCAGTGTTAGATGCCAACATCACGGCATCTGCGATGGTGAGTTCCGTATCAGAGCAGAGCTATAAGGCTCAGGCAGCACCTGGGCTACAAGTGAGCTCTGGGAGGCCTGCTGTCAGGGAGCCCTGCCCAAAGGTGACAAGGAGAGCTCTCTAAGGACCTCCAAAGCTCACCTGATCTTCTGCCACTCATCCGGTGTGGCTCTGGTCGAGGTGTTCCCGGCATGCCTGAAGGCCTTCAGAAGACCCTGGATGCACCTCTGCACCTGTTGGAATACAAGACTATTCAGAGCTGAAGCTGTGGGGCGGCAAGATAGAGGGCATGAGAAAGCAATGCTGAGAACCAGGGAGACCTCCAGAAGAGATAAAACAAAAGCCAAGTGAGCTGTGTAATCTCTGTGTGATAATGATGTCCTTGGAGATAATGAATTCAGAGCTATGTTTGAGCTACATGGGCAAACAGAGTATTCAAGAGGTGAAGACTCTGGTGCTTAAATATCACGCCCCTCCTACTGCACTGCCCCTGCCCTCTCAGCTACTCATCAGGACTTGGGGCTCTTTGGCTGCAGAAGGGTTGGGAATTTAGGCTGACCAGCAAAGATCTCAGGAGGACCCTGCAGGCCTCCTGATGCAGCTGCCTGTTGCTGTTGGGAGGCATGGGGAGCCCTCCCTAGGATCAGGTCTAGTCACAGCACCTGGCTGGCAGATCCATCTCCTGCCCTTCTGCGGCTGCCTTGAGCTGCTGGAGCGCAGTGTCTGCTCAGTCCTGGATGGGATGAAATCAGTGGCTGTCCACATGGATGAGCCTGCCAGCAAGAGTTCCTTCCCCATATCTGGCACCAGGCAAGCAGGCAGCTGGGGCCCTGCCTGCAGCTGCTGGCAGTGAGTTGGGACGCTGGGGCCAGGCATCCATCAGGCACAGAAATGTGGAGACCAGGTCGTTCCTGGAAGGAGGGTGCAACCCTCTGCTCTCCCTCTTGGAGGACTTAGAAAAACCCAGACGTGTCTGTTTGGGAAATGCACACTTAGGCCAGACTGAACCAGCCCTGCTGCCCTCTGCCTCAAACATGCTGTGAGGAGCTGTACACTGCTGCACCTCCCCTGTCCGGGGCTTCTGCACAACTTGATCTTCTCAGGGTCCCCCTGGAGCTGTCTCTTCTCCATGCTGCACAGCCCCATCTCTCTTTCAGCCTGTCTTGGAGGCATTCTTTCCCTTGGGCCATTTTTGTGATGCTCTGCACACACTTCAATAGGTCCATGTCTCTCATGCACTGAGGACTCCACGTCTGGACACAGTGCTCCAGGTGAGCTGTCAGAGCAGAGGGGCAGGATCCCCACCTTCACCCCACTGCTCACACTTCCAGTGCCTCACTACCCTCAAGGTGAAGAATTTTCCACTAGCTCCTTGAATATCTCTATTAGAGAACTGGCTGCGGGGAGCCCTCAAGCAGCTGCAGCTGAGCTGTGCTCTGTGACAGCGACAGGGCCTGAGGAACAGCACAGAGCTGTCAGGGAAGGACCAGCTGGGGGTCAGGGCAAGGCCGTGCCCCAGAGGTGGGTGTGCATGGGGCAGGCTGCCAGGGCGGCACGGCCCCGAGCTGTGCTGGGGCGCTGCTGTGCGGAGCAGCTTTGGGGATGTTCTGCGCTTATGGGCTCCGGGACAACAGAGCAGCCCCGCTGTCCACAAGCGCTGCGGCCGAGCAGAACACGCGAGGAACCCACGGCACCACGCGTGGCCGTCGGGAGTCCGCCCGGCTCCAAGAGCGGGAAAGGAGCGTGTTCTGTGAGGAGGGGCCGGCACGGAGGGACGGAGCCCGGCTACAGCGCGGGAGCCCAGAGCCGCCGGGAGCCGCTCCGCGCACTGTGCCGCGGGTGTCCGGTACCGCACGGACACAACCCGACCGGCAGCACCAGCCGCCGCCGTCCGTCCCCGCCCGGCGCAGGAAGAGGCGTTACCGCGGCCGCCACCTCCCAGTTCCGCCGTCCCCGCGCAGCCGCAGCCCGCGCCGCCGGGCCGGAGCGCTGCCCGGAGCCCCGCCGCGCTGCCATGGCGCCGAGGCGGCGCTGGGGCCTGGCCGGGGCGGGCTCCCTGCTGCCGCTGCTGTGCGCCCTGCTCCGCGCCGCCGCCGACACCAGCACCGGCCGGGTGGGTGCCGGTCGCGTCGCTGAGGGCGGCTGTGCCGGGAGGAACTCTGCGGGCGGGAGCGGGGCGGCGGGCGGGGGGTGGCCGGGGGCGGGCGGGGAGGCGCCCCCCGAAATCTCGGCGCCCCCCGAAATCTCGGCGCCGTTCCGCTTCGGCTGCACCGCCGGGATCGCTCCGGCAGCTGCTCCGGGCCCCGCCGTTCCGCGAGCAGCCCGCCCGCCCTGGGGGCCGCTGCCCGGCGGGGCTCGGAGCGCGGCCTCGCTGCCCGGCGGCTCCTTTGGCCGCGTCGGGCTCTTTTCCTGGGCGCGTTCGTGTTTCGGGGGCGAACCGGATGCCGGAGCTCGCCGTGCCCTGCTTCGTGCTCCCGGAGGAGCGTGCGGTGCTGCGGGCCGTGCCCCGACCCCGCCGGTTGGGCCGGGCTGAGGCGGAGCGGGGCTGGCCCTGCCCGGGGGTGGCGGGCTGCGGTGAGAGGGCGGCCGGTGTCTTCGGGCGTCCTGTGCTGTCGGAGGCAACGCGAGGTGTGGGGCAGCACAAAGAGCGGCCCGTATCCGAGCAGCTCTGCAGCTCGAGCTGTTGGCGATGCCTTTGGTGACCACGCTGCGAGGTCAGTTACTTGGTGAGCTTTGGCACCTCCAGCCCTGGTGCTGTGTTGTGATGCTCTTCCAGTTGTGCAAGCAAAGCCTTTCTGTCTCCCTTGCGTTTACTTAAAAAGAAATGGGGCTTGCTGTCCCTCACCTGAGCTCCTCTTCTACACTACATAGGTGAAGGCAGATGTGCCCTCCTGCCCTCCCTACTCTTGGCAGCCATCAGCGCTCCTGTGTTGTTGGTTGGCATGTCGTCCTGCTGGTGAGAGAGGAAGCTCGTGGGCTCTGTGCAGGGCTTGTAGTAATCCTGGCCTAAGCAGGCATTGTCTCAGACAGCTGGGCATTATGAAGGCTTTATAAACCACTTTTTGGAATGTGGAGTGTGCCAGAGCAGTTGGGCGTCCTTCTGCTTGGTTATTAATACTTCAGGTTTCTTTGCTGTGTTCCTGGATGTTGGAGAGATTGTCAGCACGGTTGTGTTAATTTCTGTTGGGTATTGGCCAGAAAAAAACCCACTGTTGTGTCTTTGCTGAATGTTACCTTGAAAGTTTGTGAAAGCAAATCTGCATTCAGGGTTGGTTTCTTGGTTGGTTGGTTTGTTTTTTTCATTTAATGTTGAATTAATGTGACTTTTTCTCGTGATAGTGAAGTAATTCAAAAGAAAGTGTTGGTTTACTTGGCTGGTTTTGAAAACACTGTCCCTGGCCTGCAGAGCTGTATTTGAGAGGGGCAGAGATAAACAAAGCTTCTTCCTATTGTTCTGCTCTGAAAACTGTTGGGAGATGCAGTATTGAGAGAAAAGGCTGCCTACTATTTACTGTGCTAGTTTGTCACTCTTTCTTTAAAAAAATGCTTCGATTTGTTAAGCTAAAAACTTACTGTGGCAGAAACTTATGATCTGTTTCTTTCTTTTTCAGGGTTGGTTAAAAACTTACGGCTACTTGCTTCCATCTGACAGCCAAATGACTGCCGCACAGTCAGGAAAAGCTGTGCAGTCTGCAGTGGCCACTATGCAACAGTTTTATGGGATCCCAGTAACAGGAGTTTTGGACCAAACAACTCTTGAGTAAGATTGATGTGGGCTCATTTTGTCTTTCATTCTCACAGCCTTATCTTGTTACCTGGGTGGTTGTCCCAGGTGCCAGAAGTCTTCAGGAGGAATAGATTTGTCTGACTGACCCCCATAGAGAAGTCTCAGTGTTTACAAAGAGGTGCCCCTAATGAACACGTGGACAACTCTGGCCTGATCTTATTATCTGCAGTGCTGTTTGGGAGTGTTAGAAGCTCTTGTTAAATATCATTCTTTATGTGGGGATCCCTGTTGCTAGTGCAAAAGTGAAGTATGAGGCTTCTGAAGGCATTGAGCCTCAAGGGTTTCATTTATTGCATCTGCGTCTAGATCTAGGTGAAAAGCTGGCTCCAGAAATGACCAATAACAGAGTATTTCTTAATGAATTGGAGCAGTGGATCTGCATAGATGCTGCCTCTGGAGAGCTCCAGTGCTGAGTTGAAGTGAGTTGTGATAGTCTACATTGAAGCAGAGCTAGAGGAGAGCAAGGCTTTGTATGTGTAGCTGATGTGTAGAGGCTTGAGGGTGGAATGATTGTGAGTTGACGTAGGGTGGTGAAGAAGGGGCCGTGAGCAGCTGCTGCTTTTTGGGTGGTGGGGGAAGGGAGCAAACTGTATGTGGAAGCTTTAGTAAGCAGAAGGATTTTTCTGGAGAAAAAGAAGGTGGCGTCTCTTTTGTACTCAGTGTATGAAGGCAGGTTTTATCACTGCACGGAGACTCAGTTGCTGATGGTGGAAAAAAGCTGCATTCCGTTTTCTGAAACAAATCTCCAGAGGCTTAAAACCTGCAACCAAGCACACATGTGCTGTGCAGGATTGTGCCATTGCTGTGTCTAATCAGTAGGTCCGTTTCTTATATGACAGGGATGAGCAGGAGTACCTACTTAGGAGTCAGACTAAAGAAAAGAGAAGTCCTAACTGCTGTGATACTGCATTTTGAATGGGAGGGGAGAGTCTCACTGGCCTTTGCTGGGCAGTGTTATTTCCTTGAACTCAGCTATGGAAAATCGTACTGTTCTGGAAGCTGAGCAAAGAGAGCAGAACCAGCAATGCAGACTGTCTCTAAGGGCTCCGAGGCAGTCAGGTGCTTGCTAAGTTGTTATTTCAATCTGTGATATGGATGTGGACATTGGATTTGTGAAGTTTTCTGTCACTTCTGTTGATGTCATATGCTCTGTGCCTTTAAAGGTTTGGTGTGCAATTGGTCAGTGTGCAAAATTATTAGTTTCTATGGCTTCTTTGTTAGGCAGAAAATTTTGTATCTTCTATTTACGGTTATTATAGGCTCCTCATGTTCTTTATCTCCTTCACACACAAACCCTGAGCCTGGGCTTTCCTCCAAGAGTGGTATCCAAGTGTGTGGAAGCTGCTGTACAAGCCCTGCCAGTGGGAGTGGGAAAATGGGAAGGAAGAAGGCCGTTACTCTGGTTTACTGGTTCTTGTAGGGAAGGTGGTGTTCAGCAGAGGGACAAGGGGGGATGTCTTGAGAGAACAGGTTGAGGATGTATGATTTCCTGTGAAAAGAGCGTAGGAGAATACTTAGAACAGCCTCCTCCTACTCTGCATTCAACAGCACCTCAGCAAACTTTGTCTGCCTGCTGTAAGTGGGTTGAATAGTAATTTGATTTAACAGCTAAGCAAGCATATAATCCTGGGAGTATTCAGGGAGAGAAGGCACACTAGCACCTAACAGGAGTGCTCACTGTTTTATTGCTCGTAATCACATAGGCTTGAGGAGAACCAAGAAATAGTCTTAGTTGTGTCGGATGTGTGTATGTCTTCTGCATCATCTCAAGCCTGTTGTGTAGGTCCCCCACCTTGAGCTGCAAGACACAGCTGTCTTATTTAATTATTTACATCAGGGAGTTCAAAGGTACCACTGCCATCTGCTCAACAGTAGAAGACCGAGAGTGACAGCTTCCTCTTAAACAGGAGAGGGGACTGGAGGACTTGGAACCTGAGTCGAGGAAAGCAGTTGTGTGTGGTCAAGAGCTGGCCGTCCCTTCTGTAGGAAATTACCCATGGTTCAGTATGCCAAGCAGCTGGAGGAATGCAGTAGTCAATACTTGAACAGTGTGATGTAGGACATCTGGTGGCCAAATGCCCTTGGTATCCTATTTAAAAAAAAGATTTGCCTAGTTACAGCCAGGTGCTGTGGTATAACCTGGTCTGCAGCTCAGCACTACCCAGCTGCTAGATTGCTCTGCCCATGCAGGACTGGGGAGAGAATTAGAAGGGTAAAGTGTGAGAACTGGTGGGTTGAGATGCTGTGCTAGGTAAAGCAAAAGCTGTGCACTACTTTCCTTTGCTGGTAAAGCAGTTTCTTGGGAAGGCGAACTCCGTTCCTCCTCTCCCCCCAGCTTTTATCACTGAGTGTAAAGCCATGTGGCACAGAATATCCCTTTGGTCTGTTTTGGTCAGCTGTCCAGGTTCTGTATGTCCCAGCTCCTCGCTGACAGGGTAGCACAAGGTGAAATGCCTTTGACTCTGTCCATGCTGTTCTGCAGCAATGGTGTATTGGTGTATTAAGAAAAACAACTAACCTGGCCAGAATCAGGACACCACGTAATTAGACATTTTGTATTTGATGTATTTTGAGCAACGTGTAGCTGAACTATGGAATAAGCTGTAGTATACTTTGGGAGTTCGTTCTGGACTAAATACATTGGGATCCAAAGGAGGAACAAAGCAGCTGTGCGCAATGAAAGTCTGCTGTCAGCTCTGCGAGTGCTGATGCCATAGGAGTTATGGCTTCAGAAGTTCTTAAAGCCCAGAGCAGTGTGTTGCAGCTGGCCTCTGTCTTCCAGGAGATACTGGAAGAAAATAGAAGGTAATTTTCTGACAGTGTAATTAGGGCCTGAGGAGAGTGATGTTGAGATGACCAGAGTTTTCATGTAGCGTATGAAAGAAAAACCTAATTCACGCTGCACTTTGTGTAAGGTTGTGCTAAAAACTGTAGTGTATTAGCAGGAGTTTCCTATGTTGTGAGTTACAGCCAAAGAGACAAGTGTTACCCAGAGGAGCTGTGGGAGTTGGGTGGCTTTGGGGTCCTGTTCTGGTGATTACAGACAGCTGTAGTCAGTAGATGAGAGGGGACTGGTGGCACTTGTTTGGTTTTCTCCTGTGAGTTCTGCCTTGGGGTGGCTTTTGCTGGTGGTGGTGTGGTTTTCTTTTGCTTTGACCAAGACAGGAGTACTTCAGCAGAGGTAGAGCAGGTGCAGAAGGTGATAAAAGAATTTGATCCTAGTGTATATGCACACGCAGCCTGGGATGCCGGGTCCCTCATGGTCTCATTGATCAGTTGTTGTCAAGAATGAGGGCTACCTGCCCCTGGTATCTCTTTCCCAAAGGAAAAATGAAGCCTTTTTGGTGTGCTGATGTGTGTGGAATGTCAGCAGAGATGGAGTTTATAGCTCTGCACAAGGAGGGGAATACTGGGCCTTTCTTAGTGTGTGTTCATCATCCCCAGGAGGTCTTCTAGTCACCATCAAGTTCTTCTGAATCTCTTTGCCAAACTCTTCATTAGCTTTCTGTTTTGCTCTTTGGCTCCTCTAGGTGGATGAAGAAGCCTCGATGTGGAGTTCCAGATCATCCCCACTTAGGCCATAGCCGGAGGAAAAAGCGGTATGCGCTAACAGGGCAGAAATGGAGACAGAAGCATATAACCTACAGGTATAGTCTGTTCACTCACTCTTTATAATTAGGGGAGAAAAATGTTTTGTGTTTGTTCAGAGTACAAATGGCCTTGGAAATCTAAATGCTGATGAAATGTAATCCTTGGAACTGCAGCTAAGGTTGGGGTCAGCAGGATTCTAACCCTCAAATCGTATGTTTCTCAAATAAACAGACCCCTTAAACAGAAGGGATGTTACTGTCTAAAGGAGTAATGCTTTCTCCTTTCACTGATGTGCAACATTCTGCTGCATGTTTGTTTTTGCAGAGTGCTTAATTTTGGTCATGTAGTGAAACCTTTGCTTTTGTCCAGACTTAGACCAGCTAAGACAAGATGCTGAAGTAATCAGCAAGTGTCAAATGAGTGTTACATGGTGATGGTTTATGTTAGTTGTTTTGCTCCTTTGCTTTTTAATGATGCTGAATGACGTTCACAATGGTTTGTCACTATTAAAAGAAAATGTAAAGCCCTTGCAGATGAGAGTTCCAGAAGTATGGCCTTCTAATTTTGGGGGGAGTAATGCTTAGGAATGAGGCACTAAGGAGAAGATATGAATTAGCCAAGTTTAAATGGAAAGAAAGAGATCTGTATTGAAGAGGTAGAAATCTGAATGAGTGGCATAGGGAATTTGCCTGAGCCTATATATAGCAAGAGAGATGACAGTGTAAAGGGAAGGAGAATTAGAGTCTGTGGAGTTTCAGTAGTTCTGAGAGAGGAGGCAAAGGAGGATTCTTCCACTGAACAGTGAGGGAGCACTGAGAGTGGTAGAAGGAATTATTTCTGGGGCCTAGTTCAAATCTTTCTCCAAAACTTACTCCTTGAACTGAAATGATAAAAGGCTACACTGTATATGTGAAGATGTGAGAGGCAGAGTATGTGACATTGCGGTCTTGGATGTCTTATTTTACCACTAAATGTATTACAGGATGTTTCATCTCTCAGTCATTCTATTAAATTGAAGTAGTTTCATTAAACACTGGCAGTGTTTGCTTTACCATAGATGGATGTTCCTTGGGCCTTGAGTCTGCTCTATGTCCACCAACAAACAAAACCAAAACTCCAAGAGCAGCACTCTTTAAGCTGAAGTTTACAATTATGAGAAATATATCTGCAGTTAAGCTATGAGGTGTACTCTGAAAGCAATGCCTATTTTATGCTTTTGTACCTCCTATTTTATGTTTTTGGAAGATGGTGGGATGGCAGTAGAGGTTGAACCCCATTTCATTTTGCTGCTATATGACAGACAGTAGCAGAGGGGCAGTCTGACAAAACGGCATCTCATATGGGAGCATATGTGGAGCAGAGGTGTGGAATTGAACTCTTCTGTGTGGAAAAAGATGACACCCACTGACATCTGTTGACACTTGGTGAACATTTAGGGAGGCCAAACAGTGAATGTGAGCACAGTGAGTTGGTGGTTGTACACTTCAGCAGTGGCGACAATGCTGCCTTCCAAATAGCCATGCAGATTTTTGATCACCTCATACAGGCTCTTGTTCATCACTGGCAAAAATGCAAAGCTAACGGTGGTGTCTGTGCTGAAAAATAGTGTTTGTAGTTTAGGATTTGCTCTTTCAGGGAGTGTTATTGTGCCCTTTGTACCTGTTGTAATTTCCACAGCTGTAAATGGCAGACATGGCTCTAAGAGGGACCTAGGCATTTTTTTTAATTAACCCCAGCATTAGCTGTCATGGACTGAGGTTCACAGTAGTGGCCCTTTAGTCCAAAAGGATTTACTGAAAGGTTTGTTTCTGAAAAAGCATTTTACTAGTCAAGTGTTTTCATATGGTGGATTCTATTTTAGCATGGTATATTTAGGGAAAATATGGAATAATTTACTTGTTTTTAAACTTAATTCTATTAGTGAGGATTTGGAAGAATAGCAATTACAAGATGAACCTCAGTACTGGGATTATCCTCACTAGTAAATGCAGTCCACATCCAGGCTGTTATTTTGTTGGTAACTTTATCTGTAACAGCGAAACTTGTCATGGCCTAAGTCGAGTAAAAATACTGCGGATGAGTTATAGTAAGTCTGAAATCTGCACTTCTAAATGCTCCTTCTCTCTCATTTACAGTGTACACAACTATACCCCCAAGGTTGGAGAGCTTGATACAAGGAGAGCCATTCGTCAGGCGTTTGATGTTTGGCAGAGAGTGACACCACTTACCTTTGAAGAGGTCCCCTACCATGAAATTAAAAATGACAGGAAGGAGGCAGATATTATGATATTTTTTGCCTCTGGTTTCCATGGAGACAGTTCTCCATTTGATGGAGAGGGTGGATTCCTAGCTCACGCTTACTTTCCTGGACCAGGAATAGGAGGGGACACTCACTTTGATTCAGATGAGCCGTGGACCCTGGGAAATTCCAATCATGATGGTAAGAGTGCGAGTTCTTTTTCAGAATAAGAAAAAGTCGAATGTAAGCACACTGGAAGGCTTATAACTGGAAGTGCTTAGCAGAGCTTTCCCTTCCCAAACGGCAGTTCAGATGTGTTCTAAAGCATGTATTGCCTTAAATGGATAAGCCATCTCGTTAGTAGGTTTGTGAGTGCATGCTGCTGCGAGCATGTGGTACATGCTGAGGGTTGAACAGAAGGATGCATCTTCTTGCTCACTGAGTATCTTGAGATCTGGGCCACTGTTGCTGCAGAAGGTTGGGTTTCCCAAGGGACAAGATGAACAGGAGGATCATGGCCTGTAAACTGTGTCCCACAGAATGCTTAGCTGGTTGTAGTGATGAACAGAAAATGAAGAGAATGAAGGCATTTGTATTTCGAATATGTGAATCTATATTTATTTTCCCACAGCGTGAGTGCAGTCATTATTCTTTCTGTCAGAGGATGGGGCTGGCTGCCTTGTTAAGGAAGGCAGATAATTAGAAGAACTGTTCTTTTGATATTAAGCAATGAAAAGCTTTGGTGTCTTTGTGGCTTTATCTTGCTGTCAAGCGACAATGTGCATTTTCTGATTTATTTTAAAACCTCTGATTCAGGATTGAGGTGATTTGTAAAACTTCTTAATTTGGGAAACCAGAATTTTACAGTGATCTTGAATTTCTGTTGACTTTAATGTGCTAGAAAGAACATGGATTCAAAAATCATGTTTTGGAACATTTTATAAAGATTTGAAGCTTTTGGCATGTAAATGACTTGATTTTTAAATAGTTCAAATGCACAGGAGCCTTTGTGTGGCCATGATGTCTGTGATCACATCTATGATGGCTATGATGTCTAAGAACAAATGCAGTGGTGATAACTTCCTTCAATCAGACAGATTCTTGTTGCAGCTTTCTTTCAGAATAGAATGCAAACGGAGAAAATCCCTGAGTTTTGAGTTGATATCTATCAGATCATCTTTGATAAGAAATAGAGCTGCTAAATTCAGTATGGAAATGCTAATTTGAAGGAAAGCAGCACTTATGAGATAATTATTTTCTCAGGGAAAGAGAAGGAATCTTTCCAGGCATGTTTAAATGATCAAATAAAGAGAGGTTGTAGCCTGTGGGTTGTGGAGAGCGTGGGAGATGATGTTGTGGTGGAAAAGCACTCTGCTATCTTTGAGATGTTATGAATTTTAATTGCTGTGTTTATGGCTGGCAGGCAGTTCATAGATTGCTTTGAGGATAGAAATTGAGAATCAAAGACTGAGAAGTTGCCTTGTGAGAGCTGCTTTTGTGTTCCATCAGTGGTCTGTGCAAGTTGTCTGGCCTTAGCAGTTATCCAGTTTCCATATTGGATGGGAAGGTGGCTTGTGTGCAGGATGCAGCTTGGTAGGCAGGCCTGTAAGAGACCCTCAGGTGTGCTGGAACAGGAGCTCCTCACAGGAAGGTGGAAGGAGAGCTTTTGGCAAGTTTTACTTTTTTATCAACCCACAGACTTCCTTCTTATAACAGGATGGGAGGCAGTTTGAAGTCTTGGAGGGGTGGCTTTGGGGAAAACTTCCTCTTTGGTACAATGGTACGACACTGTCATTTTCTTGAGGTTTTCTTCCTTTTTTTGTGCGTGTGTTTTAGGACACCATTTGAGAGCAATGTCTGCAATGAGTTGAAGGCCTCTTTTTGTATGAAAACTATGTCTTACACAGTGGCTCTTGAAAACACGTGGTGCATTTCCCTGTTGAGCTGCCAGACTGCTGGGTGATGTTCTCAGTGTGCCTCTGGCTGGTGTTTGAAGGACTGGTGTGCATTCTGCTGCTTGTGGTTATTACTGTGGTTACTGATTAAAGCATTGAGCTTTCCTATCCAGAGCATGAATGTTACTTCTGTATTTGGGTGCAGCATTATCTGGATGGCATAGTTGTTTTAAACCATCTATAAAAGTGACCAGGAAGGGAAATGAGAATGGTGTGATCATATTTGCCCCCTGCATCTAAGGGAATTGCTGATGGTAGAAGGGGAATGTTATGTGTGGAGGATGACGGGGTGAGCCTATACTCAGCACTGTAAATGTGGGCATTCAACATGACTAGCTTGGTTTGCCTGTATTCATAGCCTTAATGTGCCAATGTCCTGTCTCATTGCTAGAGGTGGCCAAGGCCTTTGTAGGAGGGCTTTTCTTTCTGTTTCACAATCTCTTGTCATTATAACTCTCACCAGCTTCATGGTCTCACATTCTGATGTGTTTTACTTGAAATGTAGTTAGCAGCTCCTAGAGAGTTTCTCCTTTGTCAGTTTCCTTAACTGCAATCAGCTCAGTGCCTTTTTTGTTGGAAATAAAACGTTAGCAAGGACAATATTGCTTCTTTAATAGGAAATATTTCTTCACACATTGTCTTGCTTGTTCTTATGATTGGTATTTTGGGGCAGTATAGAACTGAAAAATGGTCTCAGCGAAAAAACCCACAAAGCATTACCAGCAGACCAGTAGCAAAGCATTCTCACTTGTGTTCCTATGCAAAAAGGAACCTGTAAAATGTTCAATTCCTGATAAGAATGTGCTAATTGTAAGGGAAATTTGAATGGTGTCTCCTTGTTGTAGTTGTAAAGGTAGACATATGGTCAGTGTGTCAGGATGCTGAGGCTGGCACCATGATCCACAGAACACTTGGCTGATGAGAGCTCCGTGTGGTTTTGTTGCAAAATGATATGACTTGAAGGTTTGCTTTTGTCGGTCTGCATTTGTCTTACTATGTTGTAGCACCTGAGGAGTTGCACTAAATCCATGGCTGGATGCAACTGTCACCCTGAAGAAGAACTACTCGAGAGTCTTCAGTAGTTGTGCTAATTGTGTGGACAGAGATGAAACATTTCATATGGAGGCTCGTCCAGGCAGGAGAAATGAAGGATGGTGTGAATGGATGTTTCTGTGTCATTTCTTGTCTATGGGAAATGTGACATCATGGATTTGTAGAGGCTGGAGGGGACCTCTGGAGATCCCATTCCACCCCCTCTGCCAGAGCAGGTTCCCCAGAGCAGCACAGTGCCCACATGGGTTCTGAATACCCTCAGAGAAGGGCAGTACACCACCTCTCTGCACAGCCTGTCACAGTGCTCCCATTCATCAAAGTATGAATCATGTGAAAACACCCTGCGGTAACCGGCTGAACTTCAGAAGCAGTTTATCACAGCAGCCAGTGCGTAGTCAGTTGCAATTTGTGTGTTCATTATTTTGCATGATCATTGTTATACTGACTTTGCCTATTGCAGACATCATGACTGTTACTGTGTCCATTAAAATCAGTGGTATGATCGTAATAGGCATAATGTTGGTTGTTCAAGACTGGGCTCATAAGGATGTGTGCTCCAGCACATCTGTATCTTCTGCTGTGAAGAGGTAAATGCAGTCCCCTTCACATTGTATTTTAAATACAGTTTCTCTTCTGCATACATTTCCTTTAGCCAAGTAATAGTGTGCTATCAATTCATGACTACTGTTTTTTCAAGTTAATTCTACTACCTTCTCCTGTGTTGCCATAAGTAAGCTGTGGAGAAAACTAATATAGTTAACATAAGGCTATGCAGAGCTGAGTAGGAAGCTGAATTCATGGAGCTGTCCTTGGCATGTGTACAGGATTCCTTTGCTAAGTATTGCAAGTGGGGTGTCAGTGGGAGCTGCTACAAGCATAAGGCAGGCTTGGAGTTCAGAAGGATCAAGGCAAACAAGTGATGTGACAAACAGGAAGCAACTGAGAAAGAGGAGCATGGTTTTCATTTTCATTTAGAGATAAATTAGCTGCTCAACCACACAATGAGGAGGCACTGGAGTGGTTGCAGTAGGAGAATGTATCTCTTATTTTCCCTTCAAGGTGCTTCTCAGTAGCAGTGAAAGCAGCACTCAGCCCTCAGCTGACCCCAGACTTGAGGCTCCTGTTTATTCGACTTCAGTGTGTGGGCACGTGGAGGCAGCTGAATCCATTTCAGATTTGTTGTCGTTTAGTGGTGTGCTGGGTATGGGTTGCTTGTGAGCCAGGTGGCCCCTGTTGGCTGCTTGGAGTGCTTGGTCAATGAGCTGCCTGCTCATGAACGCAGCCCCAGTATCTCGGTTGTTTCTATTACCAGAAAGCACATCAAAGATAACTGTGCTGTGCTTTCTCCAAGCCTTGGGCATTTTTTTTTCATGTGAAAGTGTAGGAGAAGCTGAGCACACACTGAAATAGCTGTCTCAGGACTCACAGCTGCTGCCATACGTTGTTCACTATAGGCTGCAAAGCCTGTGCCTGAAAGACACACCCAGGCTGTGCTGTGCTGTGACCACTCCCATGGCTGCCTCAGTGCCGTACCTAGCTTGAATCAAGTGCAGATGTGTTGTATGACATCCATTGTTAACTGGGCCAGCGCAAGTATTTTCTAGCCTTTATATTAAACTGTTAACAATGTATTTGCATGGATCTGCAATAATAGCTTGAAAACGTATCTTACCAAGTGGCAGAAACTGAACTGTCATGTTAGATATCCACTTTAAGCATGACTCTTCTCATACCTTTCTGACAACTCAGATGTTTCTGTAACCCGGCTTAATTACGAGAAGTCAGTTTTAATCCCCTGATTAACATTGCAAATAACATCATTGATAATCCCCGTCAAATCTTCCTCGTGTTTTTGTTTTTTATGATTGTTGCTGTCAGCACCACATGACTGAGTGTGCAGCGTGCCAACGTGCTGCAGCTATTAGCTCTGCAGTGCACACAGCTATTAGTTTCTGCTTGCAGTGCCAGTACCTGCTTGTGTCACCGTCAGTGCAGGGGGCAGCGCCTGCAGGAGCTCCTGCAGGGATTGTGGAGAAGGGTCTGAGCTGCTTGGCAGGAAGGCTCCTGTTAGAGAGAAGCTCTCAGTCCTTCTCTGTGGCTGTTTCCACCACAAGGACAAGTGCTGTTTCAGTGAACAGCTTGCTGGACAGCAGAACAAATGCTCAAGCGGCCATCTGGACATGGCATATGCTCAGCAGGGTTTTTGGGACAGCCAGAGGCCATCAAAGCTGGTCAGTGTTCAGCAAGGATGTCAAGGAAGAAATTCTGGCTAGAGCAGCTGATTTTGGAGGAGAATCTTGTTGTCCAGTGAGTGTTACGGCCTCTGAGGGGACAATTCTGCCCGTTGGTGGGGAGGAGGTGCAGCGCTCTGAGCTGACATTTAATCTGTGGAGGCAGCATGTGCAGAGCGTGCAGGCACAGCATGGAGCTGTTGGCTGGAGCAGCTCAGCAGGAAGGGACTGGCAGCACTGGTGTCAGCGGGAGCCAGCGGTGTGCCCGGCTCCAAGGGCAGACCACATTCTGGGTGCACTGAATGCAGCATGGCCAGCCGGTCAGAAGCAGGAATTCTCCTGCTGTGTGTAGCACAGGTGTGGCCTCACCTTGAGTCTTGCGTGCAGCTCTGGGCTGTACAATGTGAAAGGGACGTTAAGGTCCTTGGAGGCATCCCAAGGAGAACACAGAGCAGGGCTGGGATATGTGTGCTGTGGGGAGCACAGGCCTGAGAGCACAGGGGTTGCCTGGTCTGAAGAGCCAGAGGCTGAGAGGTCACAGCACCCTGCAGCCCCTGAGGAGGGGGAGCAGAGGGAGCTGCTCCTGGGAAGCGGTGGTGGGATGGGAATGGCACAGAGCTGACCCAGGGGAGGCTCAGATGGGTGTCAGGGAACATTTCCTTACTGTGAGGGCTGTCAGGGATGGGAAAAGGTTTCCTAATGATGCCCTGAGCCTGTGGGTTTTCAGGAGGCATTTGGACAAGGCACTCCAACATACACTTTTACTTTTGGTTAGCCCTGAAGTGGTCAGGCCATTGGATTCCATGATCCTTGTAGGTCCCTTCCAACTGAACTGTTCTGTTCTCTTCTTAAGTAGTGTCTGTTGCTGCAGCTTTGTTGTTTTCTGTCTTGACAGTGTGGATATAACAGTCCTTCCAGATTCCTGTGATAATTTTATCCCTTTTCCTAAAGGCAGAATCCTCCCATCCCTGCTTCCTCTGTGGAATTCAGTGGCACAAAGAGTGCAACTTCTGGCTTTCAGAGCCCCAGATCACCCATGGGTACCAGGCATGGTCACAAGGCTGGCAGGTGGGAATCGGGTTCTTCAAGGAAATAATCATTAGGAAGACCTGCATCAGCTCACATTAGTGTGAGCTTCTCATTTGTTAAAGAGGCATTTTCACACGGAAAACTGTTCAAATCAGGTTACAGAAGCACTCAATACTAGAAAATGTATGGTTCTGTTTCACTTAACCCCTGTTTATGTGTGTGTCAGACCTTGGATGAATCTTCAGTGTTTCTTTGTATTTTTACTGTAATGGTTCTGCTTTGTGTAGGTCAGGCAGTTTTCTATACTAGTTGGACTTGTATTTTAATCTCCTCACAGCAGCTCAGAGCTGTAAGAAGGTTTTCAGCTTATAGAATGATGGCAGCAAATTCCCTCCTTAGTAAAAGGAATCTTTTAATGCTGTCACTATTCAAGAGGGAGAACTGATGTGCATGGAAAGGTAGATGGTAGTACTCTATGTACTGCTATAAGCATCGCTGATGAGTATTATAAGTGTATTGGATGTGTGTTAGGGTAACAGTTTGCCTCGTATTAAGCAGACTGTGTAAGTGGGTTTGTCTTTTATTTAAACTGGTCATCATAAGACATCACTTTGGAACCACTGCCTATTACACGACTTTTATCCTCTCTGATGCCTTTGATTAAAATAGTGTGATTTGTTTAATTGTCTTTATTTGCCCTTTTCTGAGATGACTGTACAGTCTGCTTGTAGTCCACCTATCTGAACTGTACAGATGCAATGCGTGCTTGCTAAAAAAGAAAACACAGCTGTTTTTAACCCCTTCTCACATTTATCCTCAATTCCAAAATTGAATCCTGTTTCCTCTGTATTCATTGCTCTACTTTAATATTAGTTTTCTAAGGAAATGCTCAGAACAACGAAGAAAATCTACAGAGTATTAATATAATAAGCAGCTCAACAGCTCCTGTAGTCACCACACAGTATACCTATAATGTTGCTTTCTGGCTGTTAAATACATTTTTAATTTTCTTTCTCTGATTTCTCAGGTAAAGAACATCTCCACATCTAAAGAGTTTTGTTCTAATAAATGGCATTTTGAATCCATCATTATTTTTCAGGCTTCTGACTGTATTGTTGAAAACAACATCAGAATATTTCAGAGCGAAAACCAGAAGTGCTTTGAAGCTACTCAGTTATCTTCTGTTGCAGAAGACGCGTTACCTGAAAGACTTCTGTGTAGATGTTGGAAGTTCTGGGGCATAAGATTGTATTCAGATTTCCACTTATTCTGTCAGGTGTTTTTATAGTAATTCACTCCACTGAAAAGGAAAACAGTTCATTACTTAGTCTCATACCTACTTATCATTGGTTTCATCCCATAACTGCTCAAAGACCAGTTCCCATAAGCCATGTTTCTCTAAAATCATATTTTAATGTTGAACTGAATTTGAGCAAGTATATAGATGCATAGCTTCATAACAGCCATCCATGGTAAAAATAAAAATAAAACATAAAAAAATCAAATACCTTAAATAAGCAACAGTTGGAGATTATATCCCTGTTGTGTCTGACAAGAGAAACATAGAAGGCTTTAAGTAAAGGATCAGAAAATTATAGTTAAAAAAAACAACACCTAATTCCATCAGAGAAACTTGTTAGCTGTTGTAGCTGCTCATGGAACAGATGTTCCATTTACTTTGTGAATTACGAAAGTAAAGAGAAGAGAGAAAGCCCACCAGCACACATGGAGGACTTCTGTCTTCAGATTCTTCTTCACTGCTGGACAGCATCTCTGTAAGTAATGCTTTCTTTTGTGTTATGTGCAGTCGTTAAACAAAGATAGAAGTGGCATTTCAGTAGTGCTGAGCTCGTGCAACAAATTTGATAGAGCAAAGAATATTAAAGCTTTGCAATATTGACAGTGCTCGTTATTGATCACAGCTGAATGCAATTTCTGCTTTCAATGCAGTATACTTTTAAGTGTTTTGTGACAGTATCTACTGCTTTTGTCAATGTTAGTTTGATTTGCAGTGTATGAATGGAGGTATTTAGGTATTTGGAACTATTGATTTCTTTATAAAAAAAATAAAAATTAAATATTTCACTTCTTTCCACAGAAAATTGGATGCATTGAGATTCATAGGAAGGAGCCAGTAGGAATCAGAATGATGTCATTCCCATAAAAAGGAGAAAAAAAAATACAGAGGCAGAACATGAGAATCAAGGTGAGACAGAAAATCTTTTTGCCTTTTGACTTTGTGATCCAAAAATAGATAATGTGAAGCAAGCCAAAACATGGCAGTATTTCAAATAAACTTGCTCTATTCCACTGAATGGGGCAGTAAATGACATAATAGGCAGTTGGGAAGAGAATAAAGGAAAAATAAGTGAATTATTTAAAAAGATTTTTCTATTTGTAGTCAGAGGTGGTTTGCAGCATTAGCACTGAAACAATAGCCAGTACTCCAAACCTCTTCCTCCTGTTTCTGAAGAAGAGTACAAGATGTTGAAGACAGTTTAAATCAGTATGGCCTAATCTACCCAAATCTACCAAGAGTACCACCTTAAGTGGGGAAACTCTCTTGCATCCCCGTTGTCTTACTTCTCAGTCCTGCTCAGTCTTCATAGCTGCATCAGGAACGTTCTGTGTCAGAGGAGGGCATGAGACATGTCACCTCTCTGTAGCAGAAAACACTTCTGTGGCAAAGAGTTCCTCTTGCATATCCCCCAGGACATCAATTCCCTGTTGCCAGTAACAGGAGCTAAGAATCATTTCAAGCTGGTTGACAATAAAAAAAAAGAGCCTTGAGTAACACAAACTGGTTTGTGTCCACAATGCCTCTGCCAGGTCTATTTTGAGCACACTGGGTCAGCCTTCTAATTGTTGTGGAATGCTCCTGGTTGTTCCCCAGCTGGGTCAACTCTCTCTAGACCTTACTGCTTGCAGTATGGTAGACTTCAGCATTCCTTGAACTTGCACTTTCTTTCTTCATCAACCATAACTGTGTGAACAACAATCTGGTTCTTTTGCTTTATTATTATGCACATTTTAACTTTCAGTATTTGCATTTGCAAATGAGAAAAAGGAAAGCTCTAAGTTACTTATTACAATTTTTTTTCAAGACTAATGGAATGAAAACCATCTACATTTTCTGTTTTTATAAGTACTTCCCTTTTCTTTACCATGTGTTCTAAAAGACAAAGCTATACTATGTTAACATCATTTGTATAAAATAGGATACGCCTTGTTTAAAGGCCTGGTCAGAGTTGAGTAAAAATCCCTTCTCATGAGTTACAAAGGGAGCATATTAATAGATCTTTATGATACAAAAGTTAAATAAGGGCTTTCAGTTCGGTGATGATTGCACTGGAACAGGTTACCCAACGAGGCTGTGGATGCCCCATTCCTGGAGGCATTCAAGGCCAGGCTGGATGTGGTTCTGGGCAGCCTGGTCTGGTGGTTGGCGACTCTGCACATAGCAGGGGAGGTTGAAACGAGGTAATCATTGTGGTCCTTTTCAACCCAGGCCATTCTGTGATTCTATACTTATTTAGTATTAGTTCATTGAATTATTAATTAAGCTATACTTAAATCTGTACTTATGGGAAGGTACAGGACAGGCTTTTGAGTATAATATTATTATTTCTTTCCATTCCTGGCTGCTGAGCCAGCTGAAAGTAGTCACTGCTTCCCCTCTTTCTGGCTGTCCTCTCTTGCCTCTGCATCCCTTGGTCAATTAAGGTCTTATAACTCCAGGAAAGAAAAATATTTTTTCTCAAAATGCCTCCAGGAGGTTGTTTTAATATTGCTATCAGTACTATCTCAGATGAAGCACAGCTTGCGGCATTAATTAGGCCTGTAACACAACTAACAAACCTACTCTGTGCACTGCCTTATGGAGACAGTAAGGCAAACCTATCTTTCATGACTCCTGGTTTTCTGTCCTGCAGTCACTTGATCTTACAAGGATGCGAGTCTCTTACTGGCATGACTGTAACAGAGATGACACCTTAGTTGACAGTGACTCCTGCTTTGAGTTGTCCAGTGATATAAACTAGATGATAAAAGTTTAAAATAGATTGTTGTGACCATGCTGACTGTAACTGTACAGCACATCCCTGAACCAGGAGTTCTGGGGGCTGATGTTAATGTATATGTACACAAAACATGCAGTGAGATGTATGAAAGGCCTGCTGTGGCACATGAAAACTTTCATTTGGGGTCTGTGACTCCCATCTGCTAATGACTTTAAAAGCTATGAGTGGTTTACCCTGACCAGAAACATCCACCTTGAGTTGCTGGCTGTAGGTCAGTTCCTCCAAGGTGAGCTCCAGTGTGTATTTACACCTGTGGCTTGTCAGCCTTGATGAAACTCAGCAGCTGCAATCAAATTTGAGACAGTCTGTTCAGAAAAGTCAAGTGAAAACTACAAAATAAATAGATAAAATTTAAAAGGGGTTGGGAAAGTGTCATGAAAAAGAGCATCTCACATCTTGTATAAGTTAACATTGCAGTTGTTTGATGTGCTTTTGCTGCAAAGTTGGTCAAATTGTCTATATGGAGATATTCCCTGCAATCTGAGTTTGTTAACAGTTTGTTACATGGCTGATTTCTGTTAAAACCGCATATCATTCTCTTCTTTTTCTAGCAAAGCTGTTGAAAGCTTCTTAAATGAGATGTTTAAGATGCATCTTATTCATTGCTAAATTTACAACTCTAGCAGCTTAGGAACAAAATGAAGGCTCTTTTTCTTTTCAACATGTTTTTTTTGTTTTTTGGTTTTTTTTTCCTTTTTAGATAGAATGAGAGGAAAACGGCTTCTGATGTTTGTCTGATGCAAACAAATGAAGGAGCAATATCGTCACTTCTACAGATCTTCATGTGCAAGAACATCAAAAGCATACGAGCAGAGCATATTGTGGGAGTGAAAGGAGGAGCGCAAAACAAATGGCATACTCTTGTGTTTGACAGATAAGACCTGCCAGGTCTGAAGATGCAAGTACCAAGGCATAGCTTAGAGTAGCCCTAAAGCTTCTTTAAGTTGTGCTTGGAAAACAGTTGTTGGACTTGACGGGATCATTTCAGTGTATTTTAAAAGCATGTTTATAGTTCACACCATTTTTTCTGTAATCACCCCAGGTATGGTGTTGTCACAAGCAATGATCTGACTTCTTCAGTATCATTTTTACTTTTAATAAAATTTCCAAAATGTAACCCATGCATGTCTTTTCAATTGTCTGAGTGAGTAGCTCAGTGTTATCATGATGATACTGCTTAAAGTGTAATGTGGCAGAGATCAGATTCACGGTTGCTCTGCTATTATTAATGAGATGCACAGTGTTATTAAATTACATACCTGCTGTCTTACAGCTCTGCCCTCGATTTACACTCTGTTGTGCTAGATGCTCCAGAGTCCTGCACTTACAACAGCTATTTATACAGCTGTCATATTTTGTGATAAATACTGATAATAATATCACAGTATTTCCATAGTGGTAGCTCTCTGACCCATTACTATAAGCTGATGGACACACTAGTGACTGTTTTTATGTACACCTTAATATGCAAAGTGTTTTTTAGCCAAATATTTCTACGTGAATTTTGATGGTCAAAATGAATAAAACTATAAAAGAAGGTATGTGTTAGCAGTTTCACAGAAACCTTCCTCGTGATGTCTGATATCTGATTCAGCAGCCATCTCTCCAGCTGAAGATGGAACTAAAAGAAGCATGGAATACATGTCTAGAAGGAGGATAGTTTATGAATCTGTTAATCTGTGACTGTCGTGTTCTTTGTGTTGGTGCAGTAAAACTGTGGGTTTCTGAAGGGAAGGTTGGTAAACAATTTGAGAATGCTTAACCAAAGACCTGTTTTAGGTATGTGATTATATTGCAGTATATCTTAAGTCAGACAGTTCAACTGGGGAATGCATCTGCTAAAAGGGGCTTTATTATAAATATAAACTTAGGTAACTTTTAATTAAGGAAATTCAACACAAAATTTGTTTATAGTTGTGCATATTCTCTGTCTGATGTACACATGGAGAGTAACAGAACTGTTACATTGAACATAAGATGAACAGTGCGTTTGTTTGGATGATGGTAATGAGAAATGAATGTTTTTATGTTGTTACTTATGGGCTGTCAATTAAAACTTTCTCTGGTGATAACACAGTTTTAGTAAGGAACATATACCATAAATGAATTGTTACTCTGTTTTTAGTATAGGAATTCAACCTATTTTACTCAGTGGACCAGCTTATGAAACTCTCCTTGGTTGTGTGGACTTATCTTCTGCCTGGTGATTTTTGGTGGACTTTGGGATGCCTCCTAAGAACCAGGAAGGAGGCAGCACTGGCAGGTCTCTGACCAAGCATATTTAGTTTGTATAGATGATGCAAGTGAGGAAAAATTGTTAGACATCTCTGGAGACCTCCCTCTGCAAATACAAACCAGAGGTAGCCCACTCTTTTTGTACTGTGCTCTCTGCCATGGGAGGCTGGGTATATATTGGATACAGAGTTAACTGGTTCTTTGATCTCAGTTATGGGCAACCAGGATTGAACAGGGAGTGAAGAAGCTTTATCTGAGAGTCTGATGTTTCTGTAGAGCCGGAGAGTATCAGGTTAGACTACCTGTCCTCCTAAATTTCTCTCCTAGAGAGATGGACATCAATAAGAGAGGAATATTCAGACAAGACCTGTGCAGGACAAGGCCATAGTGTGTGTTTGAGAACTGTCAGAAAATCCCAGAGGTACTGACACCTTTGAAAGTGCCTGCAGAATAGCTAAGTTTCCAAGCAGCATGAGTATGCGAAGGGCTGCTGGAAAATATAGTTGCACCTGTCAGCAGATGGATTTATATGTTGATATTTTCTTTTCAGAGATTACAGCCCACAATTTGAAATGAGCAACATGTTGTATTCCATGCTGTGAAACTCTCAGCCATCTACAGTAAAGAGAACTTCTGCAGGTTTGCAGATGATGCTCAGTTGGAGAGTGGTTAATACACCAAATAGCAGTGTTGTCATCAGAGGAACATCAACATGCTGGACAAGTGGGCTGACAGGAACCTCAATAAACTGAGGAAAGAAATGCAAAGTTCTTCACAGAGGATGAAATAACAGAATGCACATCTGAGAGGGCAACAGAGCAGAAAGTAGCTTGGCAGGGAAGGATCTGGGAGGTCCTGGTGGGCACATGAGCCAGGTGTGTGACAGGCCAACAGCATCAGGCTGCATTAAGAGAAGCCAGCAAGTCAGGGAAGGTGATCCTTCCTCTCAGCAGCAGTGAAGGTGTGTATAGAGTGTTGTGTCCAGTTTTGGGCTTTCCAGTAAAAGAAACTCAAACTGGCACAGACATGGACAGCCTGCTTTACTTGGCCCTGATTGGACAGAGCGGCTGTATGAGACAATCTCCAGTGGTTACTTCCAGCCTCAACCTGGAATGAGCTTGTGTAGTTCTTTGCAGATGTAGAATGGGCCATTATTTGGTTGGGGCAGAAAGAAGTGATGGAAGATTATTTAAACCTACTTTAAATTAAGATAATGTAAGCTCTTATGCTCCTGGTAGAGCTTAGTACAACCCGTGTAGAAGCAGTTGATTCAGGTAGACCTGTATGCAGGCTTGCAGAGTGATGAATTGCAGGCGTTCTGCCAATACAAAAACTCTTCAGATACTTCTGCAAGGAAGAGAATGCCAGCAAAGTGGTGAGGGGAAAAAGTCTGCAACCACTTAGCATGGGCATGGCCCTTTTCTCCTTAAAGTCAGAATGGAGTAGCTTTTAGTTGGACTTCTGTGTGTGAATAGTTGAGGAAATGAAAGTGGCATGCTTTCATGGACATTAAAGTGCTACAGGAAACAAAGTCCAGTTGCTAACATGGCTTTCAGTCTTTGAATTGCTTTTGAAAATTGAGTGCATCTTCTAAGCTTGGATGTATTTGAAAATGCACAGAAAGCAATCAGTCCAGGCTTCACCATGTAACCATGTAATGCATTTCACACTAAGATACTGAATATTCTACTATCTAGTTCAGTTTCCAGCAATAGAGGAAGAAAAGCAAGTTTCCATTTCAGTTTCCAGAGTATAGAAATTCTGGCATTTAAAATACATGTGTGGCTAGATTTTAGCCCATCTATTTCTTCAGATGTTTCTATTGTACAAATGTATTTGCGTATTTATTTGAAATGTGTATTTTTACATGACTTGTGTGTTCACGTGCATATTCTCTCCAACTCAAAAGTTTTGATGATAGAACCATGTTGGTGTGATAAATGCAACCAGTTAAGTACTACTTATTACTGGCTGTTGGCAAGAATGTCATGAGATGCTGACAAAATATCCTGGTCTAAAGACTTGCAAGCTTCTGATTCCACATTACCATATTTCTTATACATGAATCCCTTTTGAGACTCCTGTCCCATAGGCACCTCAGCCACGTACACAAAACTTTAGTCTGTTACCTCTAAGTTGGTTGGTTTGAAGATGCAGAAATGCAGTTGGACATGCTGCAAAGCAGCTGCTAAGTGAACGCTGACAACTGTCTTCTCCTGTGTCTGATTGCCACTTGTTTGCTCTTGTTTTGTGTCTTGCCAAAAATCCCCACCAAACTGATCAGACCCGTTTAAGGAGGACTGAGGGCTCATTTTAGGCATTACCTCTTAGGGCAGTTCTTAAATCTGTCCTTGTTGCTGTGTCTTCACCCTTCACAGAAGCATTGCCTGTGTCACCTTCCATGTCAAGATGCCCTCAAGATGTAGAGCATCCAGGGACTGCTCTAGATCAAGGAGGCTGAGGCCCCAGATCCATGAGTCTGGAGAGGAGTCTATGTCTGTGACAGTGCCACATAGTGTCCTATGGGGCAGCGTTATATCACCTTCTCCCACTGACTCGGCAGTGCCAGGAGTTTAATAAAGTAAAAGCATGTTGAGAAGCCTGTGCTGGGAGAGATGAGGCTGTTCCTGGGATCACAAGTGTGTTGTGGTGTGTTAGCCCTAGTTGTCTGTGTCCCAGCTCCTGCCTTTGTAGGCCTGGCTGGTGCACTGCTGATCTGATTTGGTGGTCCAGATCAGAGCAGAGGATGGCACTGGGGGACCTGGAGTGGGGAAGAGTCTCCTTTCCCACCACAGATCGTTGTTGACTGGGAGGCTGGCAGTGCTCTCACCTTTCCTAGCAGCACTGGGGTATGGAGGCTGTGGTATCTAAGGAGCCTGTTGGCCATTTTCTTTTCTGCAGAAAAATCTAGTCTTCTACTCCAGGCACTTGCCTGTTTTCACTGGTCTGATGGATCTCCGTGTGGCCATTGGCTTGATGCCTCCTGCCTGTTGTGTGATGACTGTAAAAGCTACACAAGCTTTCAGGACTAACGCCCTCTTGCTCAGCTGACACTGGCACATGACATGCTGTGTGATTGGATTGTGAAACAGTTACTTCTTGCACCCTGATCAGGCCGGTCTTGGGATTGTGTCAGGTTCTGGCTGCATATTAACCCATTTGTGCCTTCCTTCCACAGGGAATGATCTTTTTCTGGTTGCAGTCCATGAGCTGGGACATGCGCTGGGTCTGGAACACTCCAATGATCCCAGCGCGATCATGGCTCCTTTCTACCAGTACATGGAAACGCACAACTTCAAACTGCCCCAGGATGACCTCCAAGGAATTCAGAAAATCTATGGTGAGCAACAATATCCACTCGTCTGTTTACACTGAGCCCAGGTGCAGTGAGTATTTTACAACCACAAACAGGTAACGCCTAAAATAATTGCAGTCAGGGTGGATTTCCTGCTGTAGCTGACTGGGAACTGTTAAAAAGCCCTTGATCCACAGCTAAGTATCAGTTGTTGCAGTTGCAGTATCGTTGTGCAGGTGAGGATAACCAGACCTGTGTGATCTCACTGCTGCTCTGTCCCTCACTGTCCCCAATATAAGGACTGCTGGACAATGAAATACAGCCACTTGGAACAGCCAGTGCAAATGGAAGGGAAGAACATGAGGAACCTGGAATATTAAAGATAGTAATAAGTATTTATACTCCCTTATTCTTTTTCTCCATATATAGAAGGTGGGTAAAAGAAGCTTGGATCTGCTTAGGGAGCACTCTTCTTCTTTTAATTTCTGGCTGAAATAAAAGACCATTGTTGTGCCACAAATATACAGGTTAGGTAGAGATGGCACCATCTGATGGAATGGTGGATACCAGGTGTGAGGACAGGAATCTTCAGAGTGGGTTGATTGAAGGAGACTGGGAGCAAGGGGAGGGACAGATTGGAGGAGCCACAGTCAAGAGAAGGCTGAGCTAGGAGATGCTGATGGAGGCTGTGAGGTCTGGTCTGATACTGCATGTGGTAGTGAGTGGAAAAATTGTCAAACATGCCCAGTTTCCTTTTTTGGGGGAAGAGCAAGTTTGGTAGATAGGCTATGTAATATTTGTAGCATAGAGCAACTATGCTGTGTAGCAATATTTGCAGCTGCGTAGCACATGGAGTTCCCAGTACCATTAGAGCAAGTATTATAGGAATTAAATGCTTATAAGATGGTTGTCAGTGGGAAATCATCACAGAGAGGTGGTGTTTCTGAGGGATTGCTGCTAGAATCAATGGCAGACCCAATACTAGTCAGCTTTTGCAGCAATAATCTCTCAGTAAATTTTAAATTACTGCTGATGAAATTTGTGCCAAAACCCATCAAACTAAAGAAGTACAGGGAGGCTTTAGCGGTCTGAACTGTATGCCAATTGTTTTAGTCTGTTTTTTGGGATTTTTTTTTTTTTGGTGACTGGAATGAGATTCATAGACATACAGACATATCCAAAGGACAGGCATCTCCATCAGAACTGTTTTCACTAACCCTTGTCTGGATAATGAGAAAAAAATTAAAAAAGAGGCATTTATATGGCCAAAGTTCACTGACACTATAAGGCAGATTTCAAAGTAGTATATAGCATTTAAAATAAGATGGCTTGTAGTGCACCTGGGCGGAGCTGGCTCGTTCCATTAGTACAACTAAAGATTTCTTTTCATTGTTCATTAATGGATGGAGTTGTTTGGTATGTGGTCATGTGGTGTTATTTAATGATGCATACTTTCACTCAGTATGCGTGCACTCAACAACCCTGGATTGCAGAGACTCTGGATGGTTTTGAAATAAAGTGCTGGGGTAGGAAGCATTAAAGCTTCATTAAATACCCACGCTTTCATTTCTGAAAGCTGCTAAAATGTCACTACACTGTTTCTGTTTTGAAATGTTGATTTATTTCCTGTAAATTAGAAATAAAAAAGAATACATGCTGACAGTGAAAATACAACAGAGAAAATATGACTGGCTTCTCTATTTCCAGATACCTTTTTGCAAAGAGAACAGATGAGGAACTGACAGATGTATTTCTTCCATGGCTGTGGTTCAAGCCAATGTCAGCACAGCCCAGGCAGGGACCCACATTCCAGGGCTGAGCTGAAATGTCTTCTGGGCCCATGGGCAGGGTGTGCCTGGAGGTCCTGGAGAGGCTGGTAAGGGCCATTAAGGCTTATTCATGCCCTCATGGGCTGACAGTTCCTGATAGCGCTGCATAGCAGCTTGTGCAGAGATGGAACAGAGCAGAGAGCTCGGCACTGTGCTGCTCACAGCTTAGTGACTTCATGGTGTTTCTTACTCAACCTGGTGACATTAAACTTTAGCCACTTGCTACATTAAGATTCTCCTTATGCAATATAATGTGCTTAAAACTTAAACTCAGCTTGAAGAAAGTGCTGTGAGTGAACTACCACCTTGTGCAGTTTGCAGTCAGGAGTGAGTTTGTTGACTGTCATGGAATCATGTGAGGCTGATCTCTGAGACCTGGGAGCTGGAGTGGGCTAGGAATGGTGTTGGTAGTTGTAGAGAAATTTACTTGTGGAGAGAGAATAAGTAACAGCTTCTGCGTTAGGAGCTTTGCTTCCCAGGGTAGAGATTTCATCCCTCAGCACGGAGTTCTGGAAACTCAGTCCTAAGGTCACAGAGAAAAGATGGAAAATGCAGATTATATTTCTCCCTGGAACAGGAGATATGAGAAAAATCCTTCCATCAGAGTGCCTTAGAGCTGAGAAGTACCTGCAAACATATCTTTCTTGTAGCTATAGCAGTAACATTCCATGATTCCACAATACCAGTCTGCCTTGTCTTGCTTTGGGGGTGCTGTCTACCAAACCAGCTAGCCCAAAACCAAAACATCCTGATTTGCTGCCCTGACGTATTCTGTGATGTTCAATATGTGTGATGTTGGAGCATACTATGCAAAATACGTCATAAAGCCACTGCTTTGCATCTAGCATCCTTTTTTAAAACAAAGTTCAAACCTACAGAATTTCATTCCACTGAACTTGCAAATCAGAGAGCAGAGGCACTACTGAAATTTAAGTCTGATTTGTCTTCTTTGACAATGTTGCACTTTAAATGTGTTTTTATGTTGTGTCTGCATTTATCCCTTGGGAAAGAATATGTCTAAGTCTGTCATCTAATAATTTATTGCACGATTAAGTTATTTTCTTCTGGATGTATTTGAAAACTCACCTACAAGGACAGTAGGTGATGTGAAATCTTGCTTGTGCCTTGTCATGATTAGTGTAAGGTCAATGTTTAAAACATTGCTCTGACTTAGGAGCTAATGCTGACAGGTGCAGCAGCTCACCAAGTGTGGCAAAGACTGAACTATAAGAAAAGTCAGCAGCATTTTTATATTCTGAGAGGTGCTTGACAAAAAGAGGGAAATATCGCACCTATTCTTTGCGTATCTTTTCCAGAATGATAGCTCCTGTTGTACTTATGGGCTTGTGTTATGAGTGGCATGGCCAGAAGGGAGTTAAACTGGAAATGACACTATAATGTTTAGGTCCCCGGGATATCCTGCTAGGTTTTCTGCCTCTCTTATTTGTCCTAGTGTTGAAGTCAGGGCTGCATGCAGTTACTGTGCAGTTAGAAGAAGCATACTCAGCCATGGCATTGTCATACAACTTGAACTGACCCTGTTTCAGCATTGCTCCTTCTGTTCTTCATGTCTTGCTGTAGGCGCCATTTTGTAGTGGGCTGTAAGGTAGCTCGCATAGTTAGGAGTGACTCTTCTGACATTGTGTCTGGAGAGCAGGTTGGTCAACATGATGTGCAGAGAAAACTTAGGTCCGCATGGCTACTTGGGGCTGGTGAGCCAGGCCATTACCTTCAAGGGCTTTTTGAAGCTTAAGCTTACAAATGAAAGGTCTTCTGTCTACTCGAAGATAGGCCAAATCATTAATCCTGGAGATTACCTCCAGGATTTCAATCCTCCACAGTCTCACTGAGGACATGTCATCCTCACACAACTCTTCCATAGCCCAGGAGTTCCTAGTCAGTGCATGTGCTGCATGCTATCAGGGCTGAGGTCCACTGTGGTAATGAAAAGCCCACCAGCCCCCATCCAAGAAACAAATTAACCACTGCTGGGCAATACCACCTCTGAACAGGGTGTCAGCAGACCCTGAGCAAAAAGCAGCTTCTTCTCGCCCCTTTACTCCTATGCAGCAAGCACAGGTTTCACAGCTTCGCTCACCTTTTCTAAATGTCTTCCTGTAGAGCAATCCCAGATCTGCATAATGTACATATATGTGTGAGATAGCTTTTAATGAAACAACAGAAGGACTTAATGCAAAAGGCTGTAAGCTCCATGTGGAGACTCTGCTTTGTAAACCACCAGACCACCTTGATCTGGTGTAGGACTAGGTGTTTGTATTAGGAATGTTTCATAATAATGCCCTCTGAAGGTGGGAGAGGTATAGAATAATAACCAAGACCCTGATCTATAGAAAATGATTTTAATGATTGTGAGACAGAGAGGTATGTACTGCTTCATGGATTTGCAAGCTTCTAGCATACCTTCTGTGCCAAAAGAGGAGTAGTTTAATGACAGTCCTCTACAGCATTGTGATGGATGTTCGTCTCCCGAAGAACAAATACCAGAAGAGAGAACTCGGAAGGGTAATTTTCACAAGCAAAATTGAAGTACCTACTCTATGAGATCCCAGCTCTTGAGAGCAGAGTGATTCTCCCTGTGACTACTCCATCCCATCTAAAGCTTCTGCTTTAAAGGGGCAAAGAAGGTGAGTTTCTGTGCTAGGTGAGCATGTGGATGGGCAGTAGCAGGGAAGGTGGCAAGGTCCAGGTGAGTTGGAAGCAGGTTGCATGCTAGCACATACAGGTGAGCCCAAGATCATGCCTTTTGAACACTTCCAGAAATCCAAATGGACTATGAGCCCTGGGCTGCCAGCAGCATGGGCGTGAGTGGCATCAAATGCCGTGCAGATGCTGCCACTAAGTTTGCAGTTTGAGATGGCCAATTTTCACTAAGGTATTAGTGCTCAAGGCAGCAGAACAGAGGTTTCTAAAAATGCTCATTTCAGTCTTCCTTTGGAAAGCTGTTATCATCTTTCCACCTCATTGGCAAACGGACAATACTATTGTCTTTCAAAGCAAAGAAGATGAACAGATTTTTTTCACTGTCACAAAAGAACTGAGTTGTGCAGCTGATGAGCTGACAGTATTAACTCTGTGTTATCTGTGCTGGAAGACTGGCTCATAATGGTAGAAATAGAAGTGCTGCTGTTGTTGGGGGAAATAAGGTTTCTGTTTTCTTTTTTCTTATTTGGATGGACTGATTAATCCTGTCTCCTTGTGCTCAATGAGTGCAGAGAATAGAGACAAGCAGTATCCTCATTCTCAGCAATCTTGCCTGTGTACTTACATAGCAGCAGCAGCAAAGTAACTGAGATGAGCTTCTCTTTGGGGACTTCTGGGCCTCCTACGCCACACATTGGCCCTTCTCCAGCCATACACACATTCTGCCAGCATCCCCTGAAACAGCACAGAGTGTTCGGGGAAGCCCCCAGATCTGGAACTTTTAGATCTGTGCCACACAGTGCTATGCGTATAGGAGGACAGGAGGAGGCACACAGCAGGGATAGGCCCTGGTACCACACCTCTGGCATGCTGCAGAGAGACCAGGCTCCTTCGCTGTGTAGCATCCTTATATGTCCACATTTCTCCTTTCCAGTGTGACTCTGTTGACACCAGAAGCAAATACAGATTCATCCTCTGGTGCACCCAGAGTCTCACCTGCTTTACACCAGGTCTCCATTCATAGTTTCATAGTTTCGTGCGGGTTGGAAGGGACCTTAGAGATCATCAAGTCCAGCCCCCGGGATTCGAGCCTCTGTGTAGCAGAGCAGCACTTCTACCACTTGCGCCACAGGGGGGATTCGAACTCCGGGCCCCAGTGTTGCAAGGCGGCGTCTTTAACCACTGCGCCACCAGGGCGCACTGTTCCAAAATGGTGGTAGGGAGTACCTGCCTGTCTCCTGTGCAGTACCCAAGGCCCACTTGGCACATGGAGGTCTCTGCCATGAGGCAAGGACTCACCAGCTTTGGATCTGTCTTGGTTGTGAAAGAGCTGGCCCATGGCCATCAGCTGCCTCCTGAAAGGAGCCGACAGTGCTGCTTAGCTAAAGCAGGAGCTCTGTTTTATGGGTATAGCTGGGCATTAAATGCTTCTCTCACTGTTGAAGGTCTTTCTGTGTTTAAAAAACCCCTCAGTTTTGCATTGAAACAAATGTCAGGCTTCTTCAGGTTTTTTTCCAGAGCTAAACTGGATGCCATAGTTGGAGAATCTTGCAGAGCCCTAAGCTCTCCTGCTCCTTCTCCTTAAGGCCAGACTGAAAATTTTGGACCCTGTTTTTTCACTCCCAAAGCAGAGAACCCAGTTGCAGGGTGAGTCACCTTGCTACAGAGCACTTATTTTGCTTACAGCATGGACTTCAGCCCTGGACTCTTGTCTTCCAGGTGAGTGCTCTGTTAGCTGAGTGGCAGTTGGTCATTCAGAGGAACACCTCTGAAAGCCTTTCTGCCTTTGTGATGGTCACAAGGACCCCACTGCCCATGTGCTGGCTGTACTATGGGTGCTGGAACAGTGGAGTAAGTGCTGAGCTGATGTGGGGGACTGTCTCTTGTCCCTGAGGTGTTTTGGTGGCAGCTAGCTGGTTTAGTAGGACAAGGGACCTCTCTCTACTGCTGTGGGGTCAGAGCATCCCACCTGATTTTCTCACTCCCTGGCTCCTGTGGATCACACATTTTGATTTGTGCCTGAGGAGCCTCTCCCATGTATGCAGACAGCTGCCACAGCCTGGCTAAAACACTTAGCTCAGTGTTTTATTCCCCAAGCACCCTGTATTTTATTCCAAAGCCTGCCTAGAGACGTGGTGGTAATCTTATTCTTGGAGTGAATATCAATAAAGCCCTTTGTTTGCAGGTGGATCTGACCTGAAACTAAGGCCATGCTCGGTGCTGGCAGGCTCACTCAGTGTGAGCCCTGGTGGCACCGATCCTCCAGGACCCTGCAGCAGGGTGCAGTGCAGTTGAGGGAACACTCTGTCAATAGCCGGGAGGACAGTACAATTATATTTTGTCCTCAACTATCGACACAGTGGCTCCTAAATGCCTCCTCTCTCTGTGTTATCTTCACAGGTCACCTTGGTATTCAGATGGTCTGCGACAGAGGAAGCATGAAGGGAGGAGGCTAAGTGCCAGTGGTGGAAGTCACACTCCGAAGGTGATCTGCTGTGACCCCAAAGCTTTCTGACATTTTTTTGCCTTGGTTGTGATAGAGAGGAAGAAAGTCTTCTTCTCTGCACAGTGTAAAGCTCCAGCCAGGTGCCTCTCTCCAGATCACGGAGTGCAGCTGCAGGGGGCTCCTGCCTGCTTCCTGCATGGAAGTGGCCCTGGGCTCAGTCCCCAGGGTGGGCTCGGCCCCTTGTGCAGTCACACACAACAGCTAGGTGCGGAGCTGATGGGGTCAGACCCATTGCAGACCTGTGCTAAAGCCTCTCACTTAATTTTCTCTTAATATTCTCTCTCTTGATAGGGGCCATGGTGCATGTGTGATACTTCCTGGTTAGTGATGGCAAGGTGGGCATCATCAGGTTCTGAAATAAATAGCAAGGTGCCAGTATCTCCTAAGTAACTCATTCACAGTCATCTCTGCTGCTAATAAAGCTGTTAAGCTCTGTCTTCAGCCATCTGTTTTGAATTAGTTAGGTTACTGTCATGACAATAACATAATAGCAATGCTTGGCAAACTCTGTAGGGTCTATTCTTCCTGGTTTTGTACCAGATTGGGCTCCAAAGTGGCTCAGGTTTTACAAGAGAGCATCTTTATAAGCAGTGAACAGGCTTTGCTGCTGCTTTCTTTCTCCCTAACTGCAGAGCAAATTGTTCCCGCTGGCACTTGGAGCTGTGGGTTTCAATGTTGTATATGGACTTCCCTGCTCATTGCATGCGCTGAACTGTAGAGTTGTCTTGCACCAAGGATTATCTTCCACACTTTTATCCCTAAGTCCACACTCAGTGACAAAGTGAAGGCAGCACTTAGAAATGCAATATGTATAACTACAAACAGGAGGCAAGGCTGTAGTCAGTGTAAATCAGGAGCCCAGAGTGCATTGAGGTCAAGAAGAGAAGTGAAATGTAGCAAGGAAAAATCCATTGTTGGCAGGGAATGACAGCAAGAGCAGTATTATAAATGAAATGATGGAGTCTGCGTCCCAGCAATTTGCAGTACCTCCTGCAAAATGTGTGGGAAGCCTGGCTGTCTCCTTCAGAGCAACAGCCCAGAGCTGGTTTGGCCATTGCAGGGAATCAAAGCATTTAGTGACCCAGCTCAGCTTATTGGTCCAGCAGAATCATTGCTGACCTTCATCTTTCACACCTCAATCTGCAACAACTGCATCTTTCTCACAAGTCTTATGCATTTTGTTTCACTGGCATCCTAGGATTAATTAAAGCCTTCAAGGCTTATAGGTGGTATTTTAATCATCTTCTCTACTGAAGACCACGACTTTGAGTGCATACGCCTTAGAGAGTTGACTGTGACTGCTGTCCTGCAGTGTGGGTAGGGCAGGCTGTAATGAGTGGTCCTCCCTTGTGAATTTGAGCCCACAGTGTAACAGAAAAAGCTCCCTGTGGAGATTTTCATCCCCATGCGATGGCCTTCAGGCCATACTCTCCCTCAGCCACATTCTCTGCTCCAGATTGCTGCCTTTGAAGCATCTGTGTGGGGCATCTCACTCATCCAGTGTCTTGTCAGGGAGAAGAGCACCAAAGCCTGAGGATGGCACCCCTGGGCCTGGTGCCTTGAAGTTGGGTGTGAGAACAGTCTGTGCTGACATCTCTGGATTTGGTTGTAGATCAAGGCTGGGCATCCTGTCAGAAAACCAAACTACAAGAATGGCCTTTAGAGTTCATTGGGAGAGATGAACCATTTCCAGTTCTCTGAAGCCAGGCTGTAAATGAAGGGCAGTACTTTTAATTCATGGGGTGTCTTTTGACTGGAATGGTTTTAGTAAGGATTGCAATGAGTCTTTCACTTCTGGCTTTTCATCTTTTTAATATTGAATATATCCAAAAACTAGCGTAGTTGCAACAGGAACGATATATTGATACATGCTACACAGCAGATGACACAAGATAGCTTCTTAGTCCTTTGTGGTGCTATGACTCTGTGAAACAAGAATAAGATTGTACTGGCTGCAGTCAGGAGCACAGCAGTTGGGTGTCCAGCAGGGGGTATACCCTGCTCACAAGGAACACACAGCTCCTTTCCCCTGCACAGCCCCTTGTCTCCACTCACTGTGCATATTTCTATCCCTACTCTGGAAATGAAGCTGTTCTGTTTCCCCTCTCACTTACACTGCCAGTCTTGATAGCAGCATTTTTGATGGTAGAATAGAAGTATTTGGGTTGGAAGGGATCTCCAGAGTCTTTAATCAAAACTCTCACCCGTAGTAGCGCTGTTGCCAACACTGCTTGCCTAATGTTGTGGCTTTCTCTGACTGAGCCTGGAAAGTCTCCGGGGCTGGAGAGTCCACAGCATCTTTGGGGCAATTTATCACAGTGCTTCTCTGCCACCCTGTCCTGTTCCTCTCTGTCTCTCACTTGGCCATCACTGAACCAGGAGATCCCCCTCCCAGTTTGCCTCACTCTGCAGTTTCCCGGACTGTGGTTGTGTTAACCTGTTTTCTTACCCATCCTTCCATGACAGCTGAGGTGTTCTAACAATGTGAAGATACTCATCTGAAACCATCCTGTTTTGGTTTTTGTTGTTATCTTCCTCTTAACCGGATTTATTCACCTTTTAAGAAACCATGCGTTTAATTCGTGAATCTCTATTACCTCCAGTGATGCGTGTGATGTGGTTTCAGTCCCTGTCTGTTTGCTGTGTATGAGGAGCAGAATGGCCTGGACTTGTTGCTTCCTTTCTATGTGGGTCCTTCCAGCAGGTGGTTTGAATACAACTCACACACACATAACACAGTGACTTATTGGTTCCCTCCTAGATTTACTCTGACAGCAGATGTTCCTCTCTGCATTGCAGACTGCTGCTCATCTCACCCTGTTTAAAGGCAGCAGTGCTCCGGGAAGCTCTCCCTGCTCTCGTGTTGGGAATTTGCTTCTAGCAGCTTTGTACAACACAAGGGTCTATCCCAGATGTGGACTTTGTGCTGAAACTGCTGGTGGGCTCCCACAGACTGCCCAAAAGCTGTTCATGAAAACGCTCCACCATATCAAATTCACATCAAACAAGTTTTCTTCTGATCCGCATGAGGCAACAAGAAGTGCACCTTTGTTTGAGTCAGTGCATGGTAGCAATTAGCCTCTTGCAAACTGGAGAACAAAGCACTGCACCTCAGATGTTCTGTTGCAGCGACGTGCTGCAATCTCATTTAGAAAGGTGAACTTTGCAGTGGTGTGCTGGCATAGGAATCTCATCATATACAACGCACATTAGAGATTTTACAACATTTTTGGCAGCCACAGGCTTTCAGTTTGGCAGCTGTACAGGTGTCCAATTTTCTGCCCCATTTGATTTGCCAAAGCAGGAGCTGAAGAGCATGCTCCCATCACAGAGCTGAACAAACCAGAACCATGCCTTTCAGTGTGTAAGATCAGCATGGGACCTCATTCCACATTAAGATCCTTCCTCTGCAGCTTGTCCTGCTGTACCAATGCAGTCCTACCTTCATCAGCTTTCAGCCTGAATCAGAAGTGCCAGCTGGAGCGTGATTTGTTGGAGATGCTGTTGCACATGCTATACAGCAGTGTGCTGCCTATGGTTGTTTACATCTGGGGCAGATAGCAGGAATAGTAGTAGCATGTCTGTAAGTGCAGCAGTATTTGGGGATGGCATTAGGTTGATAGAGTTCTGAGAGCTCGAAACTTACTGTGTCTGTATTTGGTAGAGAGCAGCGCTATGGATTAGTTTTAGCCTTTCCCTGTGGTGCCCATTAGCAGCTGCCATGTGCTAGATGTGCTCCAGAAGTGCATTTTCAATGTTAGTTTCACCAAAAAAGAAGGTGTTTCATGCATCTTGATGAGAACCTCAGCACTGAAATTGCAATTGATTGAGAGATTCTCTTCAAAGAGACCCTGCTACCTCGACCGAAGCACAAGTGTAGATGCTGCCTTACTGACCAGCTAACTAGGGGCTTTAACCCTGTTGGCTTCTATGGTGGGCAGTTCCTGGAAATCTTTTCTGTGTAGTATTTGGGGAAATACACCGATTATTAGCAATAGCAGTATCACAGTTTGGGAATTTGATTTAAAAAAAAACAAAACATCATGGCCTGCTAAGGTACTGGGCAATGACCAGCTGAGAGTGGAGGGAGATGAGAAATACATGAAAACAGTGTAATTTTTTCTTCAATTAATGTAGACAAATGAGCTGACAGCTTTCCAAGAGTAAAACAGAGATTCACCTAAAATATTTAGATGAGCAGTATTTGATGTTATATGGGAGCTGTTGAGTCCTGGGCTGAACCACTGATTGATCACCTTTTGAAAGGGCCCTGGTCAGTCCTGGGAGCACAGGTGGAGGCAATTCAGCTGTGGGGCCAGAAGTGTTTGAGCCTGGCTGCATCTCTCTTAAACTTCATTGAAGGACTGATAGCACTGGGGAAGGATCTTCTTCTGAAGATCCCTCCTTTGTGGAGTTTTCCCCTGTGAACCTGGATGGTGGGCAGTCGTTATTCCTTCCCTTGTAACACCTTCCTGTTGCGTTAGTCTTTTTGTCATTGCAACTCTTGTATCACCATTCCATTGCGTTGATCTTTCTGATTGTTACAAATTCATTCACTGAAGCTGTGGGATGAAAAGGAAGGTAATTGGAGATGTCATTGGATAAGGACAGGTCACCTTGTAGAAGTACAGTTATGCATGTGGAACTCTTTATAAAACAGCTGTAAGTCTCAAGATCTCAAAAGACATTGCAGCAACAGAAATAATTAGTCTGTTTAGTTCATTAAGGGGAATTCAGAGTTCGTCCATGTCAAGATCTATTAATGTTTAAATGATGAGAAACTAGAAATAGAAAATGGAAAAAAATCTGAATCTAGACCTGAAAAAATTCAGACAGAAGAAAGAACACAACCTTCAGAGTGCCAGGGCTTAATTACTGGAACAGATTGTTATTAATTACAGAGGAGTTCCTGTTTAAGTCTTCAGGCCCAAACTGAATGTCTCTGTCTGGAAAATGTGCTTTATCTGTAACAGAAACTTTAGATCTGTCAGAGGATTTGCAGCTGAGGGTTTCTGGCCTGGTTACACATGATGTTGGTCTAAACTGTCTGAATGGTTCCTGAATGTTGTAGACACAATTCTTCTCAGAACCTCAAAAATTAAATGTGATGACTTTTCCTGATGATGTCTTTGTTGCTATCTGTGATGACTGTCATGTTAATTATTATAGGAAACTTTTGAAAAGATAACATAGGATTTAAGTCAACACGGGAGTTTGGGCACTCAACCATCATTTTAAGTGCTGTAGTTCAGAATATTTGTCTGCAGAACTCCTCTTTGAATCCCGTGGGCGTACAGCCCCACGGCTATCTAAATCCTTACTAGTAGATTCCTTCTCAGAACACCGGCCAGACAGACACGAACAACAGGGTAACTCCCCCAGTGAGTATCAGCCTTGTCCAGCCTGCTAATGCTTTGTTCTTGTTTTGGTTGTTGTTTTCTCAATAGGCTAATCAACACTTATATTCAGTGGCTATTGTCTTTCATTTCAGCTGGGAGTGTGATTAGTGTGTATCCTCCTTGTTTTATCTGCAGCTTCCCTGGAAGGACCTATGAAAACATACTGGCTCTTCTACAGTTCCTATCCCTCGCCTGTTTTGGGACATCCTTTGTGTGTGGATGCATCTTCTTCTGCTTCTCGTTTCTAGGGAATGAGCTCTTAATTGTATATAGTTCATAAAGAACATAGAAATTCCTCACTACACCATTCATCCAATCTGTTGTCTATTAAAACCAAAAGTGTGACTTTGCTGAACATTTTTCTTTTCACTTCTAGGTCCTCCTATTGAGCCTCTGGAGCCAACCAGGCCTTTACCAACTCTTCCTGTTCGCAGAATTCATTCCACTTCGGAAAGAAAACACGAGAGACAGCCTAGACCCCCCAGTCCTCCTCTGGGTGACAGGCCATCTCCTCCTGGTACAAAACCCAACATCTGCGATGGCAATTTTAACACCGTGGCTCTCTTTAGAGGAGAAATGTTTGTTTTCAAGGTACTAAAAATTCTTGCTTGTTCATTAAGTTTTCCTTAGCTTTGTTCTGGGAAAAGACAAGAAGATATATAAAGTAGTTAGAGTCACATTTGTCATGCTCCGGAATGAAGCTCTGAGGCTGAGAAATGAGTAACATTAGAGGGAAATGTAAGCAGATTGTTTTTGTAATTTAGAAACTGTGCCTGTTGTTATTTACATGCTAAAACAGGCAGCCTGTTCTCCAAAAAGCTGACTGGGTGCATCAGCAAAGAATTTAGACATCACCACGCTGAGAGGGGAGCCAGAGGTAAAGCCAGAAAGCAACGCTAGTAATAGAGCAGGCACTGAGCCTCATGGCCTCCATGATGGCACACACCAAACCCTGGGCTTCAAGGAACACTCACTGTACTTGAAGCTCTTGGGGCGTTTGTATCAACCTTGCTCACAAGATGCAGGCAGGGAAGGACAAGCTTTGGTCAATAACTCACATTAGAGCACTTTTAATCTAGAAAACCATGGTCTTGCTCACAGCTTTCACGGTGCTCACTGGCTGTGAATATGGAGAGAGATAGATGTGGAAGGTTATCAAATGGACAAAACACGTCAGCCACAGAAAACAACTGAACCAGGCTATTCTCTTACTTTTTCTTGAGATTTAACTTTTTATAGTTTTAATTAATGATCAAAAGGGATATATAATAGATGATTGTCCTTGGGTCAAGTAGTTGAGCACCAGCTGTACTGGGACAAGTGTGACATTTCAGCAAGGAGATACAGAGGCCACTCACAAATGAGCTCATAATACTTTGAGCTTTAGACTTTCCTGTCCCTGCTCCTTATTCCTATTGTTATTTCCACCCTTTGTCAGAGCCCCAGTAATCAGCTTGGAATCATAGATTCATAGAAACACTAAGGTTGGAAAAGACCTCCAAGATCATCTACTCCCCTGCCACCAATATTTCTCCACTAACCCATGTCCCTCAGTACAACATCTGAACATTTCTTGAACAGCTCCAGAGACAGTGACCCAACCACCCTCCTGAGCAGCCCATTCCATCACCTGACCACTGTTTAGGAGAAAGCTCTGTGTACGGCCTTTCTACCCCCAGGCAGATTGACACTTTGCCAACCTGGTGTCATCTGCAAACTTACTGAGGGTGCACTCAGTCCACTCACCCAGATAATCCATTAAAGATACTGGACAGACCCCAATACTGACCCCTGAGGATCACCACTTGTGAACTTCTTGCCCCATTGGAGGACATCTCCCCCATGAAATGCTTCCTGCACTGGAAGAGGTGTTTGGCAGCACTGCAACTCTCAACCAAACCAGGACTTCTTCATTTGATGATTACAGGCTTAGCCAAAAATTAGTAATTTGGACCTGCAGCTTGATGTGACTGCAGGATAAAAGCAATCAGTCTGAAGAGCTTTCTGGTTTTCTCAGGATCGCTGGTTCTGGCGTCTGCGCAACAACCGTGTGCAGGAGGGATATCCCATGCAGATTGAGCAGTTCTGGAAAGGTCTCCCCGCCAAGATTGATGCAGCCTATGAGAGGTCTGATGGAAAATTTGTTTTCTTCAAAGGTACGGTATATTGCAGAACAAACCTACCACACCTGCTTCGCTTCACACTTCCATACCATTAAGGTAGTGAGAACAGGTTTGCTGGATCCTTCCAAGAGGGGCATTTCAAGCGACCAGTGTTTCCCAAGCCACTGACCAAGTTACCAGCTTTGAATTCTTCATCAAAGAGACAGAAAAGAAGTGTTGCTACACAGCAGAAGCAGCCCCTGTCCTTGCTTGTATGTCAGGTGTGGAGTGCTGTGGAGCAGCACAGGGCAGTGGTGCTGCACAGCCTCCTGAAGCTAGCCTCCTGCTAGCCCTTGTACCATTGTATTCAGATGCCCTCCTGCATATGCTACAAAGGGAGCTGTGTGAGTCAGTTGCAACTTGGGTTGCAAAGTTCAGCCATGAGACCTCCTGCAGCCTTGAAAAATCTCTGCTTGCAGAAGTGCCTGGGTGACCATTTGCCATGCCAGCTAAGTCATGCTCTTTTTCTCCTCCTTGCAGCACTGGCAAAGATGGTTGCTGTGGCAACACCCCTCATAAACTTTTAGTCCAGTAAGAAGGTGGGTGGTGTAAGAATACATTGAAAAGAGTGGCTGTTAGCACAGACATGGCCTTTCCTTACACATTCTTACTTCGTTTTTGCTAATGGGTGTTGGTTGTACTAACAGCTGAGCCATATATAAGTGTCCTCCTTTGCTTTTCACCTTCCGGTGTGATAGCCAGTCCTTAAAATATTCCTTAGTGTGGGCTGGCCTTGCCAGGAAACTCTGCAAAGCTAATGTGGTTCACTGGGTGTTGGCTTCCATCTGATAACAAGGGAGATGCTCCCTGAGGAACAGGAGCTGAGGCTCCCAGTTGTCTCCTTGGACATGTTTTGGCACAGATCACGTTTCATGACAGGGATGAAGGTTTGGTGCCTGGGTCAGAGGAGCCTGGGGAGACTTGGGGAAGAATGTAGCCAGCATCCTTGAGGGATACCTTGAATTCCAGCCACTGCACATTGACTGCCTGTAACAGTAACTGTTACAGGTGAGGCATCAATATGGTCTGTTGAGTTATGGAGCATGCAAGTGGCATTTAGGTAAGGTACAAGGCACTTCAGTTACAGTCCCTGTCCTTGCTCTGGTCTAAGGGAGGCACACTGCTGTTTGCTGCAGGTGGTGCAGTGTGAGCTTCTGCTGTTATATGTGTTCACATCTTTTCTGAGGTGCTGGGAAAATTTGTCAGGGGTGTTTTCCCCTAAAGAAACAAAATGCCCGTCCTTACATGGAGCCCACAGCAGCTCCTTTCACTGTGGTAGTTTCTGGAGGTGATCTGTCACTGAAAACAGGTTGTAAGCCAGAAAGGCTGGAAAGCATTGCCATGCTCCTGTACAAAAACATGTTCTGAATTACTGCATGCAGCTTCAGACCTTCAGCTCAATAAAACATTTTAAAACTAGAGAAGGATCAGAGAAAGGCAGTGGAAATGGACCGGCCTTCCTACAGGGAACAATTAAATATCCTAGAGCTCCTCAGCCTGAATGAGGGCTGACAAAGGCAGGATGTGAGAGAAGCCTTTTAAGTCAAGACTGACATGGAGAAGTTGAATGAGAAAGAGTTGTTGAACTTTCCAAACCAGGAGCTGAGGAGCACCAAATGAAATGGAGAAATTTCAGGTTTAAAATTGCAAGGAGAAACTTTTTCACATGATACAGTTAAGTATGGTACAGTTAATGTCCTCCATGCTGCGGTTCATGGTGGCTGTTTTACATTTGTATTGCTTTAAGTACAAATTCTGCACATTCATTTGTTCCCTTTTCAACTCTAGGAGATAAGTACTGGGTTTTTAAGGAAGTGACAGCAGAGCCAGGATACCCACACAGTCTCGTGGAGCTGGGGAACTGCCTGCCCCGGGAAGGCATCGACACGGCTTTGCGCTGGGAGCCTGTAGGCAAAACCTACTTCTTCAAAGGAGACAGGTACTGGAGATACAACGAGGACAAGAGAGCGACGGACCCAGGATACCCAAAGCCCATCACTGTGTGGAGAGGAATCCCTCAGGCTCCACAAGGCGCTTTTATCAGCAAAGAAGGCTGTATGTATCTGCAGTCATTCTACAGATTACATGGATAACATCTTGTCTAGCTTGGGAGTTGGGTTGCTGGATTTGGGGTGTTTTGGGTATTTTTGGTGAGGTAGGATTTGAGTATCAGGCAGCCCAACATCACAGTGGCATCTGCAAGTATGGGCAGTCAGGTTCTTCCCTTATCCCTACCCAGGCAGCTCCTTAACTGCTAAACCACATCCAGGTCTTTCGGGTGGGAAATGGACTTTTGCGGTCCCCACCTATGATTTTTTGGGGCTATGATTATGGGTTACATGTTCCTTTGTTCTCTTATCTGTAGCTAGCTCACTTGCTGTCTCCAGCCTGCATGATGTACTTTGAAGTTAGCCAGGCCCCGAGAATAGGTTTAGACCTCCACAGGTTTCCTCAAGTACATTTCTCTGTGTGGTGTGAAGTTTTCTTTTTCACTAATCACGGATGAGTAATTAGGAAAGGAATCTTGGAGTCCTTTGGGGAGATGAGGGATACTTCAGACAACAAGTGGTATAAACCATCTGCTTGTTATTAGCAGGACTAGACTGCTTCTTAACATCCAAGTCTTCCAGATTCTGTTGTCTAGAGGACTCATTTTATTTGGGTTTGGTCTCAGACTGAAAACAGAAACCCAAGTACCCATCCAAGCAGTATCACAACCGGGCACTGACATTCTGCAGACTGCGAATAGCTTGGTGCATATTTACAGATGCTTTAGTGAAAAACAACACCACAAACTGAAGAACAACAAAAAGGAAAACAAAACAGTGCAGAACACCTTTAAGATGAGAATGCTTTAAGATGGGGAAAGTGGGTTCAGTGTTTTTGTTATTTGCAGCTTATATCTTGCTCATCAGCTTGTCTTGGCCAAGGGGAGTGGTGCTCCATGGGAGCACCCACAAGCCAAGGTTGGGGCTTCACCTTTTAATCAAGCTCCAAAAATGCCTGTGTTCTGGGATGCCCTGGATGTATGTGCTGTTGGCTGGGAGAGCTGCCACCTTGCAGCCTTTCTGGCTCTCTGTACACCTCATGCATGCAGAGTTTAATTGGTTGGAAACAGTATGGTGAGAACTATTCTGTTTTGTCTCCTAGTTTATACCTACTTCTACAAGGGGAAGGAGTATTGGAAGTTTGATAACCAGAGGCTGAACGTGGAGCCAGGCTACCCCAGGTCAATCCTCAAAGACTGGATGGGCTGTAACCAGAAGGATGTCGAGCGAAGCAAAGACAGACGCCTCCCCCACGACGACGTGGATATTATGGTGACAATAAATGATGTGCCTAGCACTGTAAATGCAATTGCAGTTGTGATCCCTTGCATTTTGTCTCTGTGTATCCTTGTCTTGGTGTATACGATCTTCCAGTTTAAAAACAAAGAAGTGCAGCAGAATGTTGTGTACTACAAAAGACCTGTCCAGGAGTGGGTATGACACAGCCGGCTGCACATCGACCCGATGAGGATATGGACAGAAAAAGAAAAGAATAAAAGAAAGCGCATTCAAAGCCTACCAAACAAAACTACTTCAGTGACTTTACAAGTTTTGGACATCCTGGGACTGAAAGCAGCAGGAAAACTGGAAAAAAAATACAGGCGGTGTGGAGCCTCGTTCCTTCTTAATGCCTCAGTCGTGTAAGTCTTGGTGTGCCATTCTCCACAGGCCCACTCTGCAAACATCAGAGACTTCAAGACAGGTTTTCTTCAAACTTCTCAGCTGTCTCGGGAAACTTCCGTCAGTTCCCTGCACCAGTGCTCCCTGTTAAACCCAGCATTCTTCAGTGTAGCTAAACCACCTCTGAACAGAACCATTTTTTTAATAGCTCTCATAAATGAATTAAGATCATGAAACCTATGAACAGGAACAATTCAGTATCGTAAGCAGAAGACATTCTGATGCTGAGCCATTCTAAGAGATCTTCTTAGTTTATTACAAAAACCAGGGAATGAACCTGGAAACAATTTTCCAATACCTGCTGGTCAGATGTTTTGTACATTCATAACTAATCAACGCTGCCACTCAGCACCGTGCACGAGGAACCATTCAGCCCTCCAAGGTCAACGAGGGCCGAGCAGAAGCTCACGAAGCACCAAACCAGACACCATAATGTTACTTGGCAACATCGAGTCCTAATTGGGACAGTCCGAAGACAAAGTAATTGCGTCTAACAGCACCAATTATGGGAATACATGTTTTTGTTTTGGGAGCTGTTCATGAAAGAATGATCTCATATCACCTTAAGCTCCCATGAGCCAGAAAGCCGTGGTTACCAATGTAATGGAAAATGTATAAATGTAGACTGCACTCTGCCCCTGTTAAGATGCTGGGAAAAGGTGAATTGTTGTGACGTGGCATGTGTAACTAGATTGTGGAATTTGTACATTGGGTTTCAGGAGAATGGAAATGTTTGTTGGAGTGAGATCGTCGGTACGTCTTGCTGAATAGTCGAGGTACAGTAAGAATCAGGCCTGTCTATAAAACAAAAGCCAATCCCTGTAGATGTTTCAAACATTGTATGCCTTTGAAATTTTGTTTTTGCTCACTTCTTCACGTGCAAATGTTTGGCAAGGACCAAAGGAAGCATGTCACACCGTGGAATGAGTTCATCACTAACCGCGATTGACAGAGCCATAAAAATCAAGCAGAGGCTGAATAAATACCTGGGCCTGCAGTCAGTAACTTTTCACAGCCCCCTTTCTTACAATGATTGCTTCTGCTTATCGCTGTGACAGCTGTGCCTGGTTTGGGATGTTGTGTCCTAACCACAAGCACAGTCCCTTTTGTTGTTGACACAGATAGTCCCACTGTGTTAAATAAGAGAGGAGGTCTCTTGCAGTGCAATCTAATGGTTAAGTCCAGACCCGTATGAAAGTGCCATTCATATAAGTGTATGAACTGCTTTGCACGCCCACTGTAGGGAATAGGTGATTAGTGTAAGCCGTCTGCCTATAACTGAATGTTATTCAGTGCAATGGAAGTGCAATGCACAGAATGTCCAGGTAGTTTAGAGAAGTACAACCCCATAATATTAGCTATGAAAAAAAAAACAAACAATCCTAAGGACTTTTATTTTTTTGTCAAACATGCTGTAAGCATTTGTAGGTACAGCAGTGAGGAATGAAAAAGCAGAAAGGCTGTTTGCACTCTGAATTTCTACCTGGTGCTCAGATATTGCTGTGATGAAGCCGGGTAGCCCAATAGGTATTTCATAGCGAAGCCCACAAGGACTGCATAACACGTGGTCTCCAACTGTATTTTGTCTTTCATGGTTAATTTCTGTAGCCACAATTTTTATTGTGTTTAAGCATAGAAAGTATTATGAAGATATTATGAAATGAGCAGCTAGTAGATGCCAAACTGAATGTTAGTGAAAAAATGTGGTAATGTCTTATGATGGGTGAAGGAGTGCAAAGGACCAAATGAAATCAGAGCTACTAATTAGGTACCCCCCATACACGCTACTCCGTAAGTTGCTATGTGTACTATATATGTGGTAGAATGCACACTATGACCGCCACAGCCACATGGCACATCCAACTCATCTGTACGCTGCCATCTCTGGGACTGTGACAGCCCAAACCTTTGAGCAACTTCCAACAGCCATCATTAAAACAACAAAAAAATTACAACCTGAAGAAATGTCTGCTTTTGTTCATTTGGGTTTTTCTCCTTGTGCCCAAAGGTTGGCTTTGCTTTCCTTCAGTACTTCACGCTGAGTGACCAGCTGTGCAAGGAGCACCATGTCAGGGGCTGTAGGAAGCTCAGCTGTTTGCTCACACAGCTACACCCCGCCGTGCTGCAGCAAGGTGAGCCTTCTGCCCCACAGCATCCTCAAGGAACTGGAGAAATAGTTTGGTACCTTTTATAACTGCCTCCCAATTGACTCCTAGCGCATGCTCATCTTCAAGGTGTGGGTTACACATTGGTCTGTGATTTCTGGGGGCCTGGATCCAGATGCAAATATTCACGTAGGACACAGCTCCTTAGATTCCCATGTCCAAGCTCTTTGCTGGGATCCTGTCTGATGCTACACAAGCACATCATATGAGTTATCATCCCAGTACATCTCCCATCAGCATGGGTAAAGCATCTCCACAGACAGGTGGCCACACTGTAGTTCTTGTCCAGAAGCACAGCACCAGGACATACTGCCCACACAGGGGAGCAGGGAACATCAGCGCTTACCCAACTCTAATCCCACATGCAAGGGGCTCTTCCAAGCGTGTTCTTGGCACAACACACTGCTCTGCAGTACTGGCCATCTGGGCAGCAAGATCCAGGCACACCCATCTTATGCACAGCAGTTGCAGCTCCTGCAAAGAGCAGCCGTAAAGTACTCTATTTTGCACTCAGCATTCCGTATTGATTTATTAGTTTTTGACTAGTTTGAGTAATTTGATCACCAGTAAAATAAGTTCATTTTTCCAGGCAAGTTTAAGCATGCTGGGACATACCAACCACTAGTCAGAACAGAAGTGCTCCTCCACTCTAAGAGGGGTCAGTTGTTTCTGCTTTATAATCAGACATTAAACCTCAAAGGGATCTCCTATCTCACACCTTCCCGTCAACAAGTTGGTTCTCATCCTTACAAGAATGAGGCATCCTGAGCCAACTTTGCTGCACTAATCCACTGCCCCACCCCAACAGGACACAGCAGAGCTCCCTATGAAATCCCAGTGAAAGATCCAACCATTTACTCTAACCTTTTCCCCGTCCTCTGGCACATACGTGAGCCTCCCTCCCACAGCATTATCCACGGTCCTTAAAAGCATTTGGCACAAAACCCTGCCAAAAGCCTCCTCAGTAATTCAGAGAGAGCACAACCAAATTTCTTTAAGTCACTCCATAGGTCTCATGAGACGTGACTTGCAATTAAAGCATCCAGTTTATTGCTGGCTCACGTTCCTACTGATCCCATTCTGTATTACAGTTTCTGTCAATCTTTGCACATAGGTCCACCTTCCCAGTTTGAATTCCCACAAAGCTTTTGTTTAGAGCTGATCCTGTATTTTGGGAACCTCCCACTTTCCAAATCTCAGTGCAGGTTCCATAGGAAGTCATACACAGCACAGTTAGCAACGCCCCGTCCTTCTGCCTGCCTCCAGCACTCCTTGGCACGTAACCACCCTCACCATTGTCTCAAGATCTTTCTTATTAATGGATTTGCATTTCACAGAAACTGGATTACTTTTCTTGTTCGAGCAGTTCTAACACATATCAGGATCACGACAATCCAGCATTTCTGCCTAATGATTGGAATGAGGAAGTAAAAAAACCCAACAAGCTGCACACAAAAAAGCTCAGCATTACTTATTTACAGCCGGTGATTCTGTGCCAACAGCACAGCAGCAGTCGGGTTCTTTACAATTTATTCCTAATAAGAAAGCCCTGGGAGATGACAGAAGGAAATCAGCTTCTGATTCTGAACACTGACATGGAGACAGCCAAGAAAGGCTGCTCGCTACATTAAGGGAGCCATAAATACCAGAAACTGTTAACTCTACAGCTCCTCTGCATCGCCAACACTGCCAGGCAAGGGCAGAACTCTTCAACAGCAAGCTCTAAGTGTGGAATATACCACTGAATGCAGTAACCATTTACAACTGTTAATTAACCTTTGCCTCCAGGGTAACTCAAGATCACATGACTCAACTCTTTCCAATTTGCTGACTTCTAAGAGTTTCTCAGGGAAGGCAGCCAACTCCCATAGAGAACATTTAAGCCACCAGCAACTGCATCTTTTGCAGAAGCCTCAGACGTACCACACAGGTCTGACATTCACAGACAACAGACTGGACTCCACTGCTCTGCAGTCACAACTGGCTGCTAAGGCCCTGGTTTGACTTCTTTGAGAAACTCCACTTTCAGTCAGAACCGACCATCTCAGAACCACCAGCCCTGTGAAAACAGCTGCAAGTCAGGGCAGGACAGCAGGAGACACCTTTGGAAATGTCTTCTGGCAAGCTGACTATTATGTTTTTCATACAGGAAATACGGGGGCTCTTCTGCCTACCTAGAGCAGAAACACCGAGAGCATGAAAAGAAAGAGTGGGCAGTACCGTATATGTGCTGAAACTGCCTGCTGCACAGCAGAATGTTAATCCTCTATTTAAGGCAAAACCATTTTCTAGTTATCAGTAACCAAAATCCAAACAAGTGAACATTGTGGGCTAATTTAAAGGCCTTGGTCAGCATCACAGAGAAAGCACAGCTGAAGAAGAAACGAAGAGCATCAGCAAAGGGATAAGAGAACATTCCACATCTGGAACTTGTGTATGTTATTTGCTATTTTTTGCAATAATATTTAGTTTACAAAACATTACAAAAACGGTGGTTTTTTGGTAGCCTCTTCCTGGTGCAAGTCCTGCAGAAACAAAGCTCTGGAGGTCTGTAATCCAAACTGCAGCTTGACTCTTCACTCCTTAGGAGCCTCTTGGATGGCACAAACCGACACTGCTCATGCCAAGCTGAAGAGACAAAACAGAAATGAGATGTAGCAGAGAAGGGCCAGAGTGCAGAACACATTTCAAAACACCGCTGTAACCAGTTCCTAACGCCCAGACATAAAGGACTGTCAGTAATTTCCCTTCCTAAAACAGAAATCTGTGAAAAGACTGGAGGAGGTCTGGCGACTGCTGACAGCCAGCTGTAAGAACATGTTTGTCAGGCTGGCAAAGGCAACATGTACACCACCTCATCCTAGCAGTTACTAAAAGCACATGTTTAATTGTGCTCAGAAACACCATGCTATTAAATATGACCAGTGAAGGGGCAGCTAAGATCTCTTTTGAAGGGCTCTTCATTCAAGAATTCCTCATTCTTTCCCTATGCCATAAAACCACTCCCATACGTAAGAGCTGGGAATTCTAAATTACAGTGCCTCGAGTAGCTCAAGAATACACCTCTAGGATTATGGCAATCATCAAATGAATTACAACCATTTAAAAGCCCAAATGAAATTAATTTTCACCCACACAGGCTCCTAAAGCCTGCAGAATTTTTTGCATTGATCAATAAATGGGAAAGATCCAACATCACCACCACTCTTGTGTCTATAAACAGTAACAGGAACTGTTACATCTCCCATGTGTGACTTCAGTGGCTTATCAGCTATGATAACATATGACAACAAAATAATTCTCATCAATAACCCAAGAAAAGCAAAGAGGAAACTGCCTTGTTTTCATCTGTATTCGACATCATGACATCCTGCAGCAGGCTGGTGGCTGAGTAGACACTGTGTGCTGTGGAACTGCACCTCCTGTTCTCCAGCAGTCTCACCTGAGTTCTGACTCCAAGAGGAAGACGCACTGAGATGAACCAACTACTATTCCCAACTATTCCTGTCTGATCTCCAGTTCTGGTAATGGGGTGAAGGTTTCTTCCAGTTTCCAGCAGAGCAACGAGCAGCACAGTCAGAAACGTCCCCTCTCCCCCATTTTGTTTTATTTGTTAATAGGAACTCTCTCTCTTATTATTATCTTACAGTCTTCTACCATCTGTATTAAATCTTTTACCTCTCCTTATCTGAATGGGGTTGTTTTCTTTCCTTCTCCCCAACAGGGGGACAGAAGGGTGAAAGGGGCCTCCCCCAAACTCTTTTTCCTGTCACGCTTGAAGCCAGAACAGACAAGGAGAGCAATCAGCTTTGAGAAGCAGCTAGTTTTATAGCTTCCTTGTACTGAAATCCTCTCTGTTTTGATTACAGTTATATACAGAGCTGGATTTTCCTCACCTGTCAATCAAGGAATCCCTCATGTTGGTAGCAATAGTACTTGGCTGAGCTTCATTGAGCTTGAAGATGCTCTCAATGACAGAGAGCTCAGTGCTGGTTGTGTCCAACCCACAGAAGGCACACCAGTCATTTACAACCATTCCTGCTCCAATGACCTCACTGCCACGGTTTACTGTCCCAGCCTAGAAAATAAACAAAGTGACAAAAGTTAGCAGGGCATGCTGACATCAACACATTTCATTATGCTTCCTTATGCAGCCTTTAACCTCTGGAAAGAGAAATCTATGAGATTCAGAGGAAAAAAAAAACAAAACCCAAAACAACCATTACGTGAACAAGAAGCAGAGCAACCAGGGATTTAAAAATCCATCTAAGCGGACACAGGACTTCACTGCTCAACTCTTTTTCAGCAGTGCCTTTGGCCAAACCACAGACCATCTCACATTGTGTGAGTCATCTCAAATTGCATAACCCTGGCAGAATGTTTCAGAAGCAACCTGAAGGCTCTATGCAGCTTATTGAAGCACAGGAAAGATGGGAAACACGCTTCAGAGGACCGTCTTCCTTCAGGTCTTCTCCTCACCTCCCATTTGGGACATCCTTACAGAAAAAACAGTGTCTAGGAGCCCGTGAGAATGTAGAAACACTAAAACCACAAACTGGGAAGGAAGGAAGCCGTGAGAAAAAACACACCTCACAAGCCTTACCACGAGTGGGACCTGCAGCAATGAAGACAGTTCATCCTGATCCTCAATGGAAGTTTTGGGGTGCACAATTCCTCCTTGGTTACTAAATACACAGTAACTTCCTACCAGCACCTGATCTGCTACCGTTTGTCTGAAAACTTCAACCTTTAGCACATCTGCCAAGATCTCTTCTGTTTCCTGCAAACAAAGAGAACAAAGTCGTTCAGCAAAATGGTTTTGCACACATTGAAATCACAGTATTATTTCAAAGAGTAACCAGCTGGGATCCTCCCACTTTCATAACACCCACAACTGCCTCCACTTTCATAACCTACTGCAATTCCAACATTACAGAAGGCTCTCACTCTTCTGGATTAACCTGGATCCTGTTACATGTGCAGTGAGTTGGAAGCCAAGGCAACTCCACCAAACACACCCCACTGAGCAGCATTCTTCCTCTCTTCTTTCTGCCCTGCCTTTAAGTTCTTATATAAGAGCTCCTGTTTCTCACTAAGGACATATACACCACTACAGTGTTGGTAGAGACCATGGATATTGTGAAACTTTCAATAAGATCAGTGACATCTTGTAACTACTACAGTCCTGACCAGATTTTCTGTGTTCTTTACATACACGCATGCTCTTACTTCATTTTTATACATGCAAAGCTAATTGCATCTCACAGTACTCTTCCATATCCCACTCCTTTCTTTCTATAAGCACAGTTAACTACAGCATGCTGGATGCAGAATGCACACTATGTACCTAGGACAGGATCCACACCTACAAGTAAAGATAACAATAGGAAAAGAAACAGATCGACTGAAACTGAGTCATAAGTTCAAAATCTAGTACTGTAATTTCTCTCCTGAGAGGAAAGGAAACAGGGAACACGGCTTCCTACGTGATGCTAGCTCAGCTGTCAGTATAGTTCTCCTACATTGACACTACTTACAGTAATCCCCAATAGCTACAAGCTGAAACTGCAACTTAGGAATAATATCAGATGCATCCACACTGAATTCAGAAGCCACATACCCTGTCCAGATCCGGATGAACGAGAGCTACGTAGTCATTGCAGGTAGTGACATTGCCCAGCGCCGAGAGCCGCTCCTCCACTCGCTGAATTCGCACAGAATCTGGAAGGCTGTTACGGATGTGCTGAAGCTCTTGGTCTGTTGTACTGCTCGGGACCAACAGTCCGTGCCTATTCCCTAAGATGACCCAAAAACAAGACAAGGAGAAAGAAAACAAAGAGTTCCACCTTTGGGTAATTCTAAAAAAGCAAATATTTCCATCGTGCTCACTATGATGCTCACACAATGGTGTGGGGCCCCTATCCACTCTTTTCAAGCCCTAAATTCAGTCCCACAGAAATAACGTGACCATTTATTAATACAAAAGCAAAGGTGAGGGGGAAAACGAAGATGAAACAAAGACTTCAGAATATAAACAGGTAAACTGCACTACTTTTATCCAGCCTTTTCAATGGGACACACAAGGTTCTAAACAAAACACTTTGGTATGCTTTCCCCCCAAGAGACACTGACCATCCCCATAAAGCCTACATGTTGTGCTCGCTTTTGTTCCTTTCCTTTAGCAAGGCTGTAAGACTGTGTGAACAGGCTGCCCAGGAACAAACAGCAAGCACCAAGTGTGCTCTACTAAACAGCCAGGCAGTGAAAGACCTCTCTTTGCCCTTCACATCTGGAATGCTCCCTCCAGCAATGTTTCTGAATCACTGACCTCCCAGTGAAACAGAGCGGCTTCTCCCTGCTTACTACAAAAACCAATTTATGCACATCACTGACCTCTCTTCAAGTCCTGACCAGCAGGCACTCCCTCTAACCCTATTTTTGGTGGCTGTTTTATTGTTGGGTTTCGTTTGTTTCTATTGGCCAGGCTTGATTTTTATTTTATTTCACTACATCAGTGGATCAGGGAAGAGGCCTCTGATGTCATCTATCTCAACTTCAGTGAGGCCTCTGACACAGCTGCCCACAACATCCTTCTCTCCAAATTGGAAATATACAGATTTGATGGGTGGACTCCTCAACGGACAAAGAACTGACTGTGGGATCAAGTCCAAAGAGCAGAGGTCAATGACTCATGGCCTGGATGGAGTTCAGTGATGAGTGGTGTCCCCAAGGGGCAGTGCTGGGGCAGATACTCTTTAGTATCTTAATCAGTGACACTGACAGGGGAGTCGAGTGAACCCTCAGCAAGTTGGCTGACGACATCAAGCTGCAGGGTGGGGGCAACATGCTCAAGATGGAATGTCATCCAGAGGGACCTGCACGGGCTGAGCAATGCACCCAGGTGAATCTCTTGAAGTTCAACAAACCCAAGTGTGTGATCTGGCACCTGGGTTGAGGCAACCTCTGTTACCAATACAAGCTGGGGGATGAAAGGACTGAGTGCAGCCCTGCCAAGAAAGACTTGGGGGCACTGGGGGATTGGAAGCTGGTGGGCACAAAACTGTGACAGCTGGAAACTGCCCGCACAGCCCAGAAAGCCACATGTATCCTGTGCTGCATCAAAAGATGCAAGGTCAGGAGAGTATGGGAGGTGATCCTGCCCCTCTGCTCTGCACTGAGGCCTCACCTGGAGTACTGTATCCAGAACAGTACAGAAGAGCCTTAAAAATCATTGCCAGCGATGGTGGTGAGGCACAGGAAGAGCTGAGGTTACTGAGGGATGTGTTTTATGGCCCAACCCTGGAGACTTCCAAGGCGAGGTTGGATAAGGCCCTGGGGTAGCTGATCAAGCTGTAGCGTCCCCGTTCATTGCAGGGGAGCTGGCCTCGATGGCCTCCAGAGGTCCCTTCCAACTCTAAGGATTCTACAATCTTCTCCAGCGTTACAACATCCCTACGGTGCGACCAAATAAACCCCCCGAGGACGAGGAGCGCCGCCGTCTCCCCGCGCTCCGCACCGCACTGCGGGTCTCTCGGGGCGGGCACGGCCCCGCCGTCCCTCCGCTCCTCCCGGCCGCTCACCCACAAACACACACACACACACACACACACACACACACACACACACTCTCACACACACACACTCTCACACACACACACTCACCCACACACACTCACATACTCACCCACACACATCCTGCCGATGATGCGGCAGCCGGCGATGGAGGCGTGCACCACCGGGACGGTCCCGAACAGCTCCCCCTCGAACACGCTGCAACAACAAGGCGCCGTTAGGAGCGGGCACAGGGAGCGGGCCGGGCTGGGCCGGGCCCTCGTGGCTTCTCACCTGTAGAAGTTCTCGGAGCCGCCGATGGCCACCAGGCAGTAGGCGTTGGTCAGCTTGGCGAAGCAGCCCAGCTCGTTGTTGTTCTCGAAGCTGGCGCGGACGGCCATGGCTGCGAGCAGGCACGGACCGACGGACCGACGGACAGATGCACGACCGGGAGCGGCGGCCGCGGCCAACCCCACGCGGCGAGGCCGCTTCCGCTTCTGACGGCGGAAGGAGCGGGACAGAGCGGCCCCGGGAGCGCCAGGAGGAACAGCGCCCCCTGCGGGACGGGAGTTGCTGCTGCCCCGCCGCCCGGATGGACGGGAGCGGCTGCAGGAAAACGTGCAGCGTGCAGGGTCAGCTGCCGTGTGCTGCTCCGTGTGCTGCTCCGTGTGCTGCTCCGTGTGCTGCTCCGTGTGCTGCTCCCAGCCCCGCCTGCAGCCCACCGACCTGCCGTTCCAGCCGTAGCCGCAGTGCCGCCCATGGGCAGCCGCCGCCAGTGTCTTCGTGGTGCGGCACGGCACGGCACGGTACAGCACAGCACGGCACGGTACAGCACGGCACGGCACGGCACAGCACGGCACGGCACAGCACTGCACGGCACAGCACTGCACAGCACGGCACGGCACGGCACGGCACGGCACAGCACGGCACAGCACGGCACTGCACAGCACAGCACAGCACAGCACGGTACAGCACAGCACGGCACAGCACAGCACAGCACAGCACAGCACGGTACAGCACAGCACGGCACAGCACAGCACGGTACAGCACAGCACGGTACAGCACAGCACGGTACAGCACAGCACAGCACAGCACAGCACGGTACAGCACAGCACTGCACGACACAGCACAGCACAGCACTGCACAGCACTGCACAGCACGGTACAGCACAGCACGGTACAGCACAGCACTGCACGGCACAGCACTGCACAGCACGGCACAGCACTGCACAGCACGGTACAGCACAGCACGGTACAGCACAGCACAGCACGGTACAGCACAGCACTGCACAGCACAGCACAGCACAGCACTGCACGGCACAGCACTGCACAGCACGGCACAGCACTGCACAGCACGGTACAGCACAGCACGGTACAGCACGGCACTGCACGGCACGGCACGGCACGGCACGGCACTGCACGGCACGGCACAGCACTGCACGGCACAGCACAGCACGGCACAGCACTGCACAGCACAGCACAGCACTGCACAGCACAGCACTGCACGGCACAGCACTGCACAGCACAGCACGGCACAGCACGGTACAGCACAGCACTGCACAGCACAGCACGGCACAGCACAGCACTGCACGGCACAGCACAGCACAGCACGGCACAGCACGGCACAGCACTGCACGGCACAGCACTGCACAGCACAGCACGGCACGGCACAGCACAGCACAGCACAGCACGGCACAGCACGGCACAGCACAGCACGGCACGGCACAGCACAGCACAGCACAGCACAGCACGGCACAGCACGGCACAGCACAGCACAGCACAGCACTGCACGGCACAGCACTGCACGGCACAGCACGGCCCGGCACGGCACAGCACAGCACAGCACAGCACAGCACTGCACGGCACGGCTCGAGGCCCTGTCTGAGCTCGCGCTGCCCCCCACGCAGCAGGGACCCAACACGGCTGTTTGCAGCAGAACAGCGCCTTTATTTCTAACATGGCCCCGTTGGATCATCTCGTGTTCAGCAGGTGGACAGAGGACGGGGATCGCTCGGTACAGCGACAACACGGCTCACCCTGCAAACCTGCAGTGCCAGTTTGCAGCTGTTGTGGGTTTGGGGGATGTGGGTAAGAAGCACGTAGCACTGGACATCAGTTCTGTCACATTGCCCCTCTCGCCATCATCTCGTAGCTGAAAATCTGAGTTGTAGTTGCTAATCTCATCTGAGTCTATTAGAAACTGCAGCGTAACACAGACACCTTTTAATAGGAACAAAACCGATTTCCCACCCCATACTTTGATTTCAAGCCCCAGATGCAATGATTGGTGGCAACCACTTGAAACTAAGACCAAAGGACACAGCAGAGCCCAGGAGAACCAGCTCAGAGTTCGAAGCGGCTGTGTATGTGTTTGGATTTTAACTTGTTGTATTTGGTGATCAGATCCAGTTTGCTGTGCCCGAGAGTCATTCTTTTCTCAGCCCCATACGCGCTGCTCTTATCCGACAGCATGTCCTCAGTGAGTTTATCATAGGAAGGAACTACAGGCTTTTTCTCACGCTTTGGCTGGCTGTACGGAGACAGCAAGTCCAGTTTCCCCTGTCCAAAGTTCTGTCTTTTTTCCATCCCATACAAACCGCTGTCATTTTCTGCTGTTGGTTCCCCAGAGGCAGCAGGAGGCCCTTTCTGCTTCGCGCTCGTGCTGGTGCTGTTGGTGCCTTCTGAAAGGCACTGCTGTGTTGGCTCCTGTGTCAGTGTAGAGCAGTGGCTGCTGTTAGCCCTGTCATCTCCTTGGTAATTAGGTTTGTAGGAACCAAAGACAGGAGATAGCTCTGGCTGCAAGAATGTCCTCCCTGCCATGAGATTCTGTTTGTGATACGGCGTGGATTTATTTGGAGGACTGTGAGCTGAGTCTGGTGGTTCCCCTTGCTGCGTAGGGCAAACGGGCTTCAGAGACGTATCATCCTTCCCCTTCTTGTCACCAGAATCAGGGCTCAGATCTTGCCTGTCCTGGTGAACGTTGTAGTTGGAGTTTTTCATGAAGGGAGACATCTTGATGCTTTTGATGCTGACATTGGAGAGGCTGCTGGAGGCGCTCAGGGTTTCTGCGTCATTCACGCGGATGGGTTTCAAAAGGAAGTCGGGAGCTTCTGAGGTGATCTGAAATGAGGCGTCTGGCACACAGAAGCTGGTCACAGCTTTGGACTCTGCGTACAAGTACTGAAATTCCTTGTCAAACTCTGCGACTATCTGGCCACGGAAGTGGGTCGCCAGGCTGGTGTGGACTTGGCTGCAAAGCCACGTGAAGCTGCAGGAAAAGAAAAACAGAATCACGTGTAACTCCTGTTCATACAGACACCCTAGCACCCTGCCCACTGACAAGCATCTTTTCCCACTCCCATTCAGGTGGTGGAGAACACCAGCAAAACATTCATGGGCAGCCTTGTCAGTCTGTGCAGGAGGTGTGGGTTGTATCCATTGGGCAGCAGCAAGGAGACCTCCAGCTGTCTGACGATGGACAGGCTGTGGGTCATTGAAACATGTGGCATTCATAGAGTTATAGAACATTCTGAGTTGGAAGAAACCCACAAGGATCATCAGGTCCATCTCCTGGCTTCACAGAGGATTACCCAAAATTCAAACTCTGAGAGTGTTGCTCAAACTCTTCTTGAATTTTGTTTCTATAGGGTTCTGTTTCTATAGGGTTGTTTCTATAAGGCTCTTTCTGCCCAGCTTGCATTGCGGACCTCCTAGCTCAGCATTTGTCCTGTACAGTGCACCATCCTCTTTCATGGAGTGCAAGGAGAGTGTTTTGGGGGGATATCAATACATGCCTGGACTCCCCTTTTCTTCCCTTGCTTTAACATGTCCTTCGTTCTCATGTCCATAAGACCTGATACATGGTGGACTTGAGGGGGCTGCTCAGTGAGGAGGGAGGGTGAGGAATGGAGACCTCAAGCACTGTCCTGAAGAGCAGAGGAGGTGTGCAGAGCCCCACAGGGACACCACAGGACAGGAAAACCGATGTTGTTTTCCTTAAGTATTGCTGTGAGGTTCTCCAGACTCATTTCATCTTTTCCTCACCATCCAATTAAGAAAGATGAGGTGTTAGAAATTAACCTGAGTCCATTGCTTGGCAAGTCTCATGCCTGCTCTTGCAGTACAGGGTGCTGGGATCCTTTGGGGGAGCTTGTTATACTCATAAAAAAAAGCCCACCATTTTGTCCCAGCTGATGAAGCATTTTCACTCACTATCAGTCTGCATGTTTGCCTTACCTGTTTAAAGCCATCTGGTGTTTCTGCCAGCTGTAACTTAAAGAGCTCTCTGCTCCCCACTGCACATCTACTGATAGTAATCACATTTCTCCTCCCAGTCCTCATTTTCCCTGATTAAACAGGGAAGCTTCATCTGTATGGTAAACTCCCCAGGCTGCTGGTCATCCCAACCCTCTGTTTCTTCCTTTATTCTTACTGTAGTAAACAGACTAATTGTGTTGAATGAAACAGGAGCAATGTGGGCAGAAGTGCCACCTTAAGGCTGCGCTATCAGTTGCTAAAGCAAGATAGTGTATCTTGACTCACAAGAGTAGGGTGAAATCACAGAAGCCATGGGAAAGCAATTGCAATGGAAGGTTGCATTTGTTCCCAAGTAAATGCCATCTCAGGACAAGATGCTGACACTGTGTTCTGGAACCTCATCAATGTTTATGTTACAATACAGCTATCTGGGAACTCAGAATAGGAAAAGCAGCTTTTGGTTTCTTCCTGAGCATTACACAGTCATTACGGTTTGTAATGATGTAAGTCACAAATTACAAAAGGCATAAGAAGTAACGCTCAGTAATACTCTGTGGGGATAATGCATGGTCCATGGGCAAGCTAAGAGACCACCTCTGCATTGGTGTTTACTGTGGGAGCTTGGGATGGTCCCAGGCCTGAACCCACCTTTATACAGAACGAGAGAATGAGTCTCACATTGAAACCTATGTGGAAAAAGTTATATATATCAGCAGAACATTCAAAGGACCACTTGACATTAACTTGAGAGTGCCAAAGGGCAAAGCAGCTCAACAACTTACTACCTCGGATGTGTAATCTCTCACTTGAAAGTGCCTTAATTATCAGAAAGTTGCTAATGAGATAGATTTTTTTTTTCATGTTCCAGACCATTGAGACTCATAACCACACAACACAAATTAGCAGAGACTCTACTAAAGAATAGAATTAATGGTCGCGTAGGTAAATACAATATAATAAGAAAGGTGGCTTTTGTAAAGGAAAGTCATCTCCTACAAAGCTATATGAGTTCTTTGAAGAAATCTGAGAGCCCAGACAGGGGCAATTGCATGTAGTCCTTATCTACTTCCTCAAAGGCATCTGTCCCAGGAGCTCTGCCTGGCTCCCAGAGATGCTGCTGTTCCCAACTGTGTTACTTACAGCTATGGCCCTTCTGTACAGGAGTGCTGTGTCCACACTTTATAGTGTTTTGAACCCCGGATGCCTCAGTGCAGGGCTGACCCTGCAGTACTTTGTCACCCATAGCATGACACAGACTCTATTTGGAGTCATCTACTGAGAGATCTATCAGCTGATGACCATGGGCCATGAAGCTGTTGAAGCAGCTATAGGATGCTTGCACAAACACCCGAGCTCACTTGAACTCTTCAGAACCACAAATGGGTTAATAGGACTGAGCAGCCATGTCCTGGAGGGGCAGGACTGCATCCCTCAGATTGGGAGCACCATCCTGTGAACCATGGGAATAATCAATTGAAAGACAATGCTGCCATCACTGTCCACCCAGAACTACCACTTTGGATCACGAGGGTTCAAAAGCCATAGGATCTTCGTGCCGTTATTTGCATCCGTAAGGGACTGTTGCGCAGGGAGAAGTCAGCTGCACATCGCCCCGGGGAAGGGACGGCTGGAGGGCAGAGCAGCCCCCCTCGGCCTCCCGGCTTTGCAGTCAGGCGGAGCGGCAGCAGAGCCCCGCACAGCGCCGTGCAGCGCAGCGCTCGGCCGGGAGATGGAGATACAGCATCACCAGGAGGGCAGCGCCTGCTCCGCGCGTTTCACACGAGATGTCGGCTCAGCAGCATTTCTGACAGCGGCGTCAACCTCCCTGTGTGCCCCTGCGGGACCGCACGGCGGCCGGGGATGCCGCTGCCTTCTCGCAGCCGTGCTGTGCAGTTGCCCTGCGGTTCTTCGTGCCCAGCCGTTCTTGCAGCAGTTTTTTTCCTCTCTTTTTTCCCTATTACACATCTGTATTGTTTTCTTCCTGGACGCTGTCTGCCAAGGTTTTCTGCTCACACTCTGTGCGCCCAAACAGCCTCTGTGCATCATTTCACTCATCGTTCAACACAAGCACAAGTACTACATTACACACACTTACTATACATACTATTTCCAGACTTTTAATTTCACATTCCATTTCCTTTCTAATATCTGAGATGATAATAACCTGTTTTTATCATAAGCTCTTTAAGCTTGTTTCCAATGCATTTACAATGATTTTCATCCCTCTTTTTACATCTTTTATATATAAATATATAAAAAAACATTACAGTGCAATGTATTCAGTTAATTTGGGCATCCCGTCCCGGTTATCCCTTATTGCTTATTCATCCTCACCACACTATGCCTCGTCTCTTCCTTCTGGATTCAGTTTTTATTTGCACACCTGAGGGCTTCCTCCTCTTTGATTTGGTGTGCTCTGCAAAGCTTTACATCATGTATCTGCTGGCATTTCAGTGCTTTACATTTCAGCCTGGAGTTCCCTGGCTGATGCACTGTGCTTTCCATTCCCTCTGCACTCACTTTCTGCTTAATGGCCATTCATTTCTGAAGGTGACTGCTCACTGGGTTAGATCTGGAGCTCTCTCTTAAAAGCTCTTTCCTCCTGTGTGGGGCACGGCTACCTGAAGGCATGAGCACTTCTCTCCTGAGGAAACACCGAGACTCCTCCAGCTTCAAACCCTTGTAGCTTTACCTTCCCTCTGCCAAACACCTGTGTACTTCTTTTTGCCTTCCTTTGTGCTGAAGCCAGAGGTGGAGTTTTGTAACCCTCTCTTGGCTTCCCTAATTTTTCAGTTTCATTGGTCATGTCAGCTTTGAGCCCAAGCACTGAGTTTCTTTCAGGATGATATAGCAAACAAAGAGCTCCTTCCTCCTCGTGCCACTGGCAGGACGTATAGCTGCACTTTGACCACCTTCCATTTTCAGCTGAGAACCCTCCTCTAGGGCAGCACAAACAGCCCTGTAAGTGCCTTCAGGCTGACAGTCCCACCTCCTTTCTCTACTCTTTGCCTGGCAAATGTTTACTCAAGTTTTCCTGCTCAAAATCCTGTTTAGCTGTAGCCCCATTTGCCCTTCGGCTCCTCTTTCATCTGCTGCCCTTGTAAATCTGTTTGTACCCTTCACTCTGTCGGGTTAAAAGGAAGTACTATCTCTTTTGGTGCCCAGAATGATACCAACTAACTAGATACTATTATATTTAGAATTTTAGATGACTGCTTTTTCTGGATGTCTGCTTAGCTCAATGAGCCTTGTTTTCCCTTTTCTTCATCAACAGGAAACACAATGGTAAAGAAGGGAAGCAAAGAAAAAATCAGAAGAGGGAATCTTATGGCTGGGGAGAGGTCAGAAGTTCAGGTACGAAATGAGTACCTATGTGAGGAGAAAGTATTCTCTTCTTACAGATGAAGAATTAAGAGACACCGAATATCTGAGTAGTCAAGAACAGAGAAAGATAATACCTCCCTGCAAGAAAGGGTGTGGGCAGACCAAACACCTGGATGGATTCACTGTCAGCATTGGAGAATGTACTGAAACTTGGGGGGATCTCAGCTCTGCTACTATTCCATGTCTGCACAAGCAGCTTTGTGAATGAGTGTGCACCCATTACATCAGCAAATCAGATCTGATAGGGAGCAACTGCATGGGTCTGAATTTGAAAAGGGTCCTGAAATAGACTTCTGTGGTTCAACAGGGGAGTACTCAAAGTAAATACATGTGGGAAGGCCCAGGAAGGGTGATGGCAAAGAACGAAGATGGGATGAAGGACAGTAGGATGAAGGGTGGAAGAGGCAGTTGTATGGAAGTTATGGAGCGCAACAGAGAAGCCAATGGTCAACACCTGTAATCAGTTCCCACTGATGATACAGTGTGTCTTGGGTGAAAAGTAAAAGAGCATCAAGGTAGGAAGCTGAAAGCAAACAGGATCTTCTTGGTAGCCTCATAAAATGCTCCCTCTACCACATTTAGAATGGAACAGAGAAATAAAAGAACATTTCAGTACATGGCTATGGAAATTATGTTAGGAAAAGGATGGCAGGTTCATAAGGAACTGAAAAAGTGTGGAACATAGTAACTGTATGGAAGAAAGCTGAATTTCATCTTAACCAGAATAAGATATGACTGCTGCATGATGTAACACAGAAAATCTATGGAGGATTTTCTGAATCTGAATCAAAGAATCTGAAGCAAAGCTGGATGTGGCTCTGGGCAGCCTGGTCTGGTGGTTGGTGACCCTGTATGGAGCAGGGGGGTTGAAACCAGATGATCATTGTGGTCCTTTTCAACCCAGGCCATCCTATGATTCTATGATGTGCGTAACAGTTTGAAACTGCCTACTCAAACTTAGGAATAAAAGCAAAAACATGTTCTGATGTAAGGACAGGAGGAAAGCAATGAAATGCCAGTAAGGATTTAGAGTCAATGAGTAACACCTGAGAAAATAAAGCTGTGTTTAGAGAAGTGGTCAGTGTGGAGCAGCCAGGTCAGATATACACACATCCACAGCTTTTCTAATCTAAAGGAACAGATATTGTGAGATGCCTGAGCTGGAAAGATGACTTTGATACAGCAATCATCTCAGAAGGGGACTGGGGAAAAGAAACTGAGGAACAATGTAACTGAAGTATAGAAGTTTTACAGGAAGAATGAATAGGGAATATGTTGGCTGGAGCAATGACACAAAGCATTAAAGAAAAATAAGTCAAATAATGTAAATAATGCAACATCAAATGAAATATTTCCCTGCTAGATTAAAATTCCACTCCCAAATATGGAAAATGTAGGAGTGGGTCTGTATTGTGAACAACAGAGAGCACTGACAGTACATATGATGTGCTAAGGGACCTCTGCTCTGCTCAAGGCAAAGGAATATAGTCAGTTATATCCATGTTGAATAGGGGCCGTAAGTAGGAGAGCTGCAGAAACTGCATTTTGTCCTCTATAAATGACTGCTTTGGGGAGAAACTAACCAGAAAACAAACAAAAGGAGAAACAGCTCCTTTGGAAATGCCACTCTGCAAAAATAACGATGACATACACCTATCAAATATACTTTTGGGAGGAAAGTGATCCACAACAGTAATGTTTAACTGAAAAGAGAAAGTGGGGAATGCTATTAATAAGAAACTTAAATGAGTAACCAAAGAGGTTAACTGCTTGAGGCAGCAGGAAGATTGTTTAAAGATGCTATATTGGAGGCTCAGAGCAAACATACCTATCAAAATAAAGACAAGTTAACAGATCCAAATGTCACCAGAGTCCAAAGGCACAGTAAGAGAAAACACTAAAATAAATAGCCTTCAAAAAATGGAAGTCAGCAATTTTCCAATTATTAACCAGAGAATAACCTATCATTTCAAACTGAACATGGTAACAGAGGAATGGAAGTCATCAATATGAACCTTTCAAAGAGCTACTGGAAAACTACGAAGCAGCCAGGCTTATTTCCATACTGAACAGACTGGTAGAAGCAAACAGAAAGTAACATGATGAGATGCATAAACACCTATAATCATAACGCTGAAGACTCAGCATGTTTTTGTGGAAGGAAGCCATGCCTCAAAGCCTGCTGCCTTTCTTTGAAGGAGGCAGTGAGCACACAGATGTGTATGACCTGCATGGTGTAGGATGGATGAATTTACAGAGACCTGGATGCGGTCATTCATTGAGGACTCTTAGAAAGATCATGGAATACAGAAGTAAGTCTTCCTAAGGAGTTGACTGAAAATGGGAAGCAAACACTAATGATAATTTTAACGTACCCACTGGAATACCATAAGTTTTGGAAGGTTATATGAGAGCAGTTTGTACCCAACAAAATCGTGCTGGGAAAACTGGATAATATAAGAAGCAGTGAAAGGGTTTTATGGTATAGTGACACAATGGTAGAGAGTCATCGCAGTGGTCAGAAACAGCAGGCTGGGAACTGCCACAATGGAGACAAGGGGAGATGTCCCCCTTACACCCATGCTGAAGTATAGTGAGTGGGGATATCCTGACCTCCTCACGCAGTTCCGGTCAATTTGTCTCTCAAAAGACAATAATCATGATGGAAGTTCTGCATGAGAAATGACTAAAGAGCTGAGGATACTTCAGCTGGGATGATTCACACAGGGATTATAATGGAGGAAGACGAAATCATGGATGCAGTCAAGGAAATAAATAGAGAACAGTGATTTACTGTTCCCGAGTTATGGAAATTTGGGGGCACCAAGGATAATTGTACAGCAGTAGACTTAATGTAAACACAATAGATCACTTCACACAAAGCATAAATTAAATTGCATAACTCACTGCCAGAGGGTGTCGTGAAGGCCAAAGGCAGAACAATCAAGGTGGGAAAAGTCTGCTGTGGGAAAGTGGCCATGAAGAAGCACATACAACATCCAGCCCCAGAGGTCCTGAAGCCTCTGATCCTTGCACACAAGTCTCCTGAGTGAAGCATTTGGCTTTATTCAGGAATTGCTCTCATCCTTTGAATCTTGTTTTCCCAACTGCAGGGAGAGTAATCTATCTATCTGCTATACTTGATACAGTGCCAAGCTGCAGTGCACCCGATTTTCTCCTGTGGAAACTTTTCTGTACAAATTCTATAGACAGACAATTTCTTACAGTCCAGAACACGGGGTGGTTGGTGGGACAGCAGGGGATCAGGCAAAAGGCTGTATCCAAGTGAGCAGCTCTTCTCTACAACATGAGAAGATCCAGATTCAGTGATCCAGAGAGAGCAAGCAGGGATTGGATCCACAGCCCTGCTCCAGGCCATCAGGGGAGGAACTGACCCAGGGAACTGACCTGTGTTTCAAGCAATCCCCAGACTCAGGGCAAGAGGGAAATTAACAAAGTGTTCCTACAGCTGTGGAGGTCAGCCCAGCAGACACATGCCCAAATAGCCATTTAAAATGAGTGCTTTCAGTTATCCGAGACCCTGGTGCAGTCAAAAGAGATGGAGAGATGGAGAACAGCAGCTGAAAAGTTCAATGAAAGCTGGTCACTGTCAGGAATAATAGATCCAGAACAGATCCCAAAGGGAATAAGTATGGAAGCAGTCCTCAACGTGCCTGATACAAACACTGTGTGTACTGTGGGAGGAAAGATGGGGCGTCATCTGGCCCAGCAGGGAATTTTTTACATCATTAAGAAATTAGGTGATACTCAGAGACAGTTGTTTGCAGGAGCTGTCAGTGTTGGCAGACAGGCAGTTAATGCTATCTGAGAACAAAACAGCAAAGTGAGGCAAGCTGATGGCGTGAGGGATGAGGCACCAAAGTGAAAACTGACATTTATAAGGGTGAGATGAAGAGGAACAGCTGCACATCTTTATCACAGGGAAAAGAAAACAGGAATTATTCAGCATTTTGCAGCATCAGCAGCTACTGTTTTTTCTCACCTGTATGTACCAGCAACAACTTGATCACAGTCAATCAGGATAAACTTCTCCAGAACCTGGCCTACAAATTTCTTGCCTGCTTTGCTGTAGTACGTGTCTCCACTCAGACATCTTATGCGCATGTTCTGAAACCAAAGAAAGCAGAGATGGTAAAGGATCACACACTGAACCAAACTGGAATGTTCCGCAGTTCATCAGCAATGGAATCTCATGCAGGATTGCTGTGCCCAGAAGTAGAATGCAGCACGGCAGCATTTGCTGGGTCCCACATCCCACATATTTGATCACAATGCAACACTTCTATGAAATAAAAATGCCAGCAAATGTGAACAAGTTGTGCTTAGGTACAAATCCTGCTGTGTAAAAAAGGAATAAGAAAATAGAAAACTGGAGAATTCAGTGATCCTACAGATCATTTCTGAAGTATGTGAGCCTAAGTCCAGTTTGCTCCAGAATATTGCTAATACTCAGCTACATTCACTCTGCATTAAAGCTAATTTCAGGCCCCAAATACCTGCTTTTCCATCCAACTGAGTACACTGCTCTGATTTTCTATGCTGACAGGCTTCTTAAAAAACATATTGCTCAGTATAAAAGATTTACAGAAAAGACCATCCGTGTTTTAGGAGTTACCTTTATCAGTATATTTTAAAATGATATTAACATTTTTTGTGTCTGCATTCAGGTGAAACAAGCTGATTCTCACCTGTCTTAAGAGCTTCCCTCATCCAACTTAAGCCATGAAACATCCTGTCCAGCACAAAAAAAGGAAATGAGGCTCCTGGTATCCAACAGAAGCCTTTGTCTTAAGGTGAGGTTTTTGCCAATAATAGGAGTTATTTGCACCTCAGGTGGGGCAAACAGGAGAAGAGAACAGCTGCTGGAAGCAGTTACTGGGCAGGTCTGTAGGAAATGGTGCCAAACAAAACAACTCAAATAAGCATCTGTGAGGCTGCACCTCCAGGCACCTGCCAGCCCATCCCCTTCTGCCCCTCCAGGCCAGTTCATGGCCACCTGAAGTGGCCTTGGCACACCAGGAGCTGCCATGAACTGTCCCCACTGCATTTGGGCAGGCACATCTTGCTGTGGGCAGCTCATCCTTGCCCAGTGCCAGCATCTACAGATGGAACCCTGTGCCTGCAGTGGTCACTACAGGTGGCACAAGCTGCCAGGGCTGTTTTGCTCCTCTGCAGAGGTGGATTCTGGCCCACACCACGTAGCACCTTTCAGTCCAGCCAGAATACAGTTTTTAACACCCACTGGCAGGCTGAAGATAAAGGACAAAGGTGTAGATGCGGCTTGAAGATTTTCAGGCTGACCCCCCAGGTGACCCTGCTTTGAGCAGGACGCTGGACTTAATGACTTCCTGAGGCCCTTCCAACCTGAATTGTTCTATGGAGCTACGAAAAGCCACCACGAGATGCTGAAATAGAGCAAGATACGCTTGGGGAGGTGATCACCTAATCCTGTTGTCATCCAATTTAGGATTTTTCTTTCTTCCAGTGCTGAGGTTTTTGTAATAGTGGTTCTCACAGAGAGGAGCTTCCTCTCCCTCCATGTAAGTCGAAACAACTACAAGAGATATCCCATAGATTTATTTCCACAGTTCACCTTCACTCCCTCTCTCCTCTCCAAGGCTGGATGATTTTCTGACATCTGGCTCAATTTGTCCATCCTCTTCTTCCCTTTGCCAATACTGACCTTCAGCTGTCCAAGCAAGATGAAAATCCTGCAGTCTTGAAGGACACCCAGACCACCATGTGCCACTGCCACTCAGCTTACTTTTAGCCTCAATACAAGTCCCTTTGAAAAACATACAACAATCTTCTGCTGGGACCACTGCCAATGCTTGATGCACTACTGTCAGACCTGCTGATGATCAGCAGCAAGATTCAACACCATTACGCTCACACAAAGTACTTAGAAGTAAGAAAATTCCCCATTACACTCAGAGTTGTCATTAATTATTCCAGATGGAGATATACCATCATATCCGGTCTTAACCCAGAACCACAAATAAAATATGTACATTCATTCCAGTTAGATGTGAATATCAAGCACGTGTGTTAATGTACTGATTGAGATGCAGCAGCCTGAGGGGCACTTCACATTAAAACCCACAGATGAGTCACTGAATGGGGGAGGCAAGCGTTAATTAGCCATTAAAGCACAAGACAGGACATCAGGTCTAACAAAAAGACATAGGCATCTCCATGGATATAAACCAGTGCTAATTTTAATTTAAAACAATGGCTAGATTCTTGGAGAAGAAGCAAATAAAATAGATTTTGAAGAAGTGGAATTTATCTGGATATATAAATGATAGGTTATATTAGGGTGATATTAGGGATGCATTTGTTTATGAAACCAAACATGCTCTGGCAAGAAGTAGTTTTCTCTAATAGCTGCCATGGCAAGAGGCAAGATGAAATGGATCTGGCTTGTGAGAAGTGAGAAAGGACAGAGCATCACCAACATGGGGAAAGAAAGCTGCATCTCTAAAGTAAACCTTGTGTAGGCATGTTGAAAATGAGGGGAAAAAATGAGGATGTTTGCAATTGTATCTATCTGTATTTAAAATGCTGTAAAACAACATTTTTGAGCTTTCCCAAGGTGAGGGAAAGATGAACTGGATGGCTGGAAAAGTACCAGCCCCTCCTTCCAGGGAAGGCATGAAGGAAGGAGCACAGATGGTAGTGTTGGCCTTGTAGGACTAACAAATGACATCAAAATTGTCCTCCACTGGGAGGTGACAGCCAGAAAGGTTACATGGGGGCAGCGTGATACCAGGGGACATTTCTGAGCCTGAGGGTTTCTGAGACAAGAGTGCTTGTTTCACTGCAACATTAACTCCTAGAGCTCACCTGCTCTGGACACCACACGTGGTTGCTGATGGATACCCCAGTGAGTGGGGAATCAGGCTCTTCACAATTCCTTCATGAACTTGAGGGCCAAAAAGCCAACCCAAGAAATAAATCCTGTCCTGACATTTTTAACTTCTGGTTTTACACCGAGTGCGTCAATAGGGCTAGGATAAAATGGTGGATTCTGCATCAAGACATCCAAAGGGGCACACAGCTTTCCTTCCCCACACTTTGCCACAGAGCTGCACTGCAGCATTTCTGGACAGAACCTAAAGCTGATCTGAGGGATCTCAGGGATCTGAACTAAGAGCCATTTAAGTCTTGCAATTCGGTTTCCAAGGGCAAGGACTGAGAGAGGTCAGTGGGCAGGTCCCCAAGGCCGGGCAGAACTAATAGTACAATCAATTTTTTTTCTATTCCAAGGCTCGGTTATCACATGCAGAGTGTGACTGAAAACTCACCGGGAAACTGTCCTGAGTGAGAGACATTTTATTGCACATCTCCACAAAATGCTTCAAGTACTCTTCGTCCAGGATCAGGTAAACAGGAACGTGCCGTCTGCTTGAGGCCTCCAGCAGGTCACACAGTATTTCCATGTCTGTGAACAGATCCATCACAATTGCTATTACCTGAATGGGAGAAAAAAAAAAAAAAAAGGACAGTTGAAATCTCACACAAAATGTACTTTAAACTAAGAATTCAGTATTTAAATCCCCAAAGCTAGAGTATCAATGGCCACATGAGTGAAAACTGCTTCAGGAACTTTGTGTTTAATAGCCCTTACCCCATGGCAGCAGATAAAGTCACTCAATAACTATGAATACATTCCCTGCCCTGTTGTCTCCCGCCTCATCCATCCGCCCTTCACAGAAAAAAATAGCTGAAAGGGTTATGGACTCATAAACTCAGTGTCACTGGAGCAACAGGTATGTATTGCCTTAAGCAAAAGTGCCAGAAACACAGCAAACAAACAGGAAGAACTGAGACTGACCAAAATCGTGATTCATTTGCTGTAAGAGAGACTCTGCACATGACTGTTGTATTAACCTAGAGGAGCAAGCTTTCTTCACGAGGAGCATGCTGACAGGTAAAGGAGAAGGTATGTAGCTCAAGTACTTGTATGTCCTTGTTCCAAAATCGCATCCTGTGGACACCAAACAGAATCATGGAACATGCTTGGGAAGGGTCCCTTCCCCTTCCCTGCTGGTTGCACTCCTGCTTAGCTCCTTGTCCATCAGTACCTCTTCTAGGACATTCTTCCAGAAAGCTGTTTCCTAGGCTGCTGCTCTGCTGTGTCCTGCTCTGTGTTATTCCTTCCTATAGGCAGGACTGTATATTTGTCTTTCCTAAAATTCATGAGGTTCCCATCAGCCAGTTTCTATAGCCTGTTGACATCCTTCTGAACAGAAATCCTACCTTCCAGCTTACTGACTGCTCTTAATGCCATACAGCCTGCAAGCATGCTCAGTTTGTACTCTGTCCCATCCTCCAGATCATTAGCAAAGACACAAAGCAGTACTGGCTCCAGCACTCATCTCCAGGGAACACCATTAGTTCGGCTTTGAACCATCTCAATGTAGCTATGCAGCCCATTTCCTCTCACCCATCTCATGGTCCACCAGTCCAAACCATGTCTTAGCAGTGTGCTGTAAGTGAACTACAGGACACCACATCAAATCTCTGTTCAAGCCAGGGAACTCATTGCCTGCTGCTCCTCCCTCATCCGCACTGCCTGTCATCTTCTCATGGAAGGGAATTGTGCCAGACTGGTGCCATGTGTGCTGGCGTTCACATTCATATCTTGTTCTTCCTGTACCTGGATTTATGTTCCAGGAGGATTTGCTCTGCGCTTTCTTCCTAAGGACAGAGATGAGGCTGATGTGCCTGTAATTCCCTGGGCTCTCCTTACCACTCTTGAAGATGGGTGTGGTGTTTGCCCTTTTTCCAGCCATGAATAACTTCTCCCAATTGCAATGCCATTCTGAAGATGATAGAAAGTGGCCTCACAATGACATCAGCAGGCTGAAAGAATCTGCCTCGTAAGTAACGCGGAAAAAAATGTATGCATTGTTATACTGAGGGCTGCCTATAGATCACTGGGCCGGAAAGATCACGTGGATGGGGCATTTTACAGGCATCTGGCAGCTGCTCAGAGCTCAGCCTTTGGTGGAAAGGTAGAATCAATGACTACACAGCCATTTTCTGCAAAGACACAGCAGCACAGATATTGCCTATGAAGCCCTTAGAATACACTCATGATGATTTTCATACAAAAGGTGAGAAGGGACCGATGGAAGAGGTGTTCTGAATTTGACTCTGTCTCTAAGCAGACTGGTAGTTTAATGTGTGCTTCTAAGCGTGGCCACGAAGTAGCAGTTAAGAATCCCAAGTGTGGAAAGAAGGAATAGCATAAAAATTAAACAACAACAGATTTCAAGAAAGTCCATCTCAAAACACTGAAGATAAGATCTACAAAGAAAAGGGATTGAATTGAAGACCATGGCAACTCATCCTCAACACTGAGGAGAAAAGATAGAGCTGGGAGTGACAGCAGACAACCTAAACATGTTCTCCAAAGATTAGAGGGAAAACAGAGAAAATAGAAGGTAGGTCATAACAAGCACCTAACAAAGTGAGCTGTAACAGAACTAGAAACTTCACAGCACGGCCTGCAACAAGGACGACAGACCAAGGGAAATAAGCCACAAATACACTAGGATGTAAGGAGAAAAGCTGTTCCACTTTTCCTCGCAGAAATACAGCCTGCAGACCAACAGCAAGGAGGCCATTATTTGGATCAGGAGGAGACTGCTGAGATCCATACACTGGTCATCACCATTAGGGATAGGGAGACAGGTTGGAGATGGAAGGGACTGGAAGCAGAGCATTTGCTGAGCTGGAACATTCGCCAGGGCTGATGCACTTCATCTGAGGGTGCTTATGGATGGACAAGGTTTCTGGCTCTACCTGAATTGTCCCCAAAGACCATCTTTTCACATACCTCGAACTTACAGAAGTCCTCTTGCAGGAGACCCCAGGCCCAGCCCACCACAGGGGGATATGAAAGAACACCTTCCTGGAGGCAGGTGTGATCCCAGGCATGTATGTGGGACACAAGGCAGCTGTAGGAGTGATGAACTCTTCCCACAAGCACTAAAAGCCATTCCTACTGGCCAGGCCAAAATCATGTCTCCTCTACCCTCTCTGGCAGATACGAGCTTCAGAGCCTGACCCCAAAAGGTATTTTTATAGTTCATCTTGCTCATATGAGGCTCTAGCAAACCAGGAGCTCATGCTGAAATCCCACCACTCATCAAGAATCAGCCCTGTGAACACTGTGAAGGTAGTGAGCAGTATCTTCAGCTTCTCAAACTGACATGCTGCTGTGCTGTTCCCATTGGGTACTAATGAGATCTGCACAAAAGAGCAGGACTTGGCCCTGTCTTTCCACATTTCAGCCCAAGAGCAAGGATTGCAAGACCAGGCTACTCATCCTCTAATGAAAAAGCATACAGAAAAGACCTATAGCTCAAACTGTGTGGGGCCCCAGGCAGGTCCCTCTTAGACACACTCGCCTCATGATAGTCCAGTTCATCTCCAGCTTAGCTCCTGGAGCAGGTTTAGCCCTGAAGGCAGTCTAAACATGCTTTGGAAAGTCAATACGATGCAGTTAAGAGAGGCTGTTGCTTCTCTGGCCTTGTCTCCTCCACGCTGGGTACCATGTACTATGGGTACCATGTGGGTGCAGCAGGTCATATCACCTCGCTTTTCTCCAGCATTTTTCACAGAATTCAGGATTTTTGCCCAGCAGCACAGCCAGCACGCAGTGCTTGCCACGAGAGGGATGCAGCTGAGCAGGCGCTGCCATGGCTGCCTGTGCTGTCACCATGTGGCACCCAGAGCTCTGGGCTGGGGCACAACCAGCTGCCAAGCAGATCTGCATCTCCTGGCAGTGCTGTGGCAGGGCTCTGGCGTCGCTGCTGGAGCAGGAGCCTCGGGCAGCAGGGCAGCAGCTTGTGCAAGCTGGGTGGAGCCCCACACCACAGCCAGACTCATGTTTTCCAAAATGGGCCTTCACTTGGCATCAGGAAGTGGAAGATATGCTGGCTCTGTTCATGCCCTCCTTGCATGGCAGGTTTGCACCTGGTGGTGCTGGTGAGCACCCAAAGCCAATGCATGGGGACTGCAGTGGGGACATAGGGGAGGATGTGTCCCAGCACAGCCCCACGTGGTGGAGGAGCAGGAGCCCTTGGGGCTGCTTGTACAGAGTATGGGTGCCACAGGGCAGCTGCAGCTCCATTAACATACCCTCCTGGTAAACAAAGCAGGCAGCTCTAGTAATAACAGCAGCTCAAGGTGAAAGTATTAGCAGCCTTTTAGTATCTAAAGGGGGGTCTATAAGAAAGAAGGGGACAGGCTCTTGGGCAGGGTCTCTTGTGACAGGACAAAGGGGTGACCTCTCATTCAGGCTCCTGCATCTCAGGCTTAGAAGCTTTTAAGTCACCCTGGGCTTACAGACCCAAGTGATGCATGTCCATGGGCACAGAGGTGGAAGCTGCAAGGCTAGGGCTGGCTCAGGGCCTTCTCACTTAGACACCCCAACGACAGCTGCCCACGGGCTCTGGAAAATTCACACATTGCCATTGTAGGGTGAAATCATGATATTTCTGCATCAACTTCTGGAAACTCAAACGCAGCAATTACTGCAGTCATCACTTTGGGAATTACAGCACTTAGCAGCACCCCGCTGGGGCTGCCATCTGTCTGGTTTCTAACCTGCACAGCTGGTTTGACTGGTATTTGCCAATAGCAGTGTGGTTTGGGTCATTACCCGTGGTTCTGCCATTCCAAGCAATACATTGCCTCTCTGGGGGGACCATGGAGGACCCTTCTGCTGTCACTCACAAATGCAGACACAAAGGCAGGGTCCAGGGTGTGCAGGAGGAGTGAACGGAGCGCGGGCAGCACAAACAGCTCAGCCAACAGAAGGATATTATGACAGCACTGTGAAATGCAGGCTGAGGTGTGGCTGTGCTTCATCTTCTTATGTCTGCAAAAGGAAAAGCTCAAATCTGAAAATACACCTCCAAAGAAGCTGATAAATGCAGCCAAGCAGAAAAACAAACCGCAGCAGCAGTAAGGACCAATGAAACAGATGCCCATTTTGATCTCTTGTCAGTGTGAATTTGCTGTTGCAAAGTATGCAGAAAGGGTTTGCAGAGCATTGCAAAGCAGCGAGCAGTTCCTTGCATAGCTGCTACTGGCACTCCAGGCAAAAGGTGCTTCTACCTCTGGTGGCTCTTCTAGCACTGACAGACGCAAACCTCACATCCTTTTGGGTGGTTTGAAGAGCAAAATGACTCAGTAACTGCTTAAAGATGCGTAACTGGGGTTGTGAATGAGCTGGAACTGCCGTCAGTCAGAGTTAATCATGGGAAGTGCTGGCGGGCTGCTAACAGAGCCAGCAGAACTCAGCAGAGAACCAACAGAGAGCTGGAAGCTCATCACCACATCTCACACAGCAGCCAAAAACACTGCACAAAAATCTCCAGCTTGGACACAACAGGCTGAAAAGGGTCAATGACCATCTGAGCCAAGTGAGAACACAAAGCTCAAAGTGCCCTTAGATACAAAAAAGCCCCTGATGTGCAGCCTCTCTGCAGCTACAGGGAAGCTCCTGGGAGCTGGAAAGCAGCAGGGTGTTTTTCAGGTGTTTAAAGGATCAAAATGTTGTCCGAAATCTGAGAAACAAGGGGACGTTCCTTGGAGTCATTCACTTGGTGCATTCGACCATGGCTGTGCCTTAATCCCCACTGCTGAAAAGCGTCACGGGACTTCTCAGGTGATGGAAGCTGCCATAAACCAGGTGCCAAAAGGGTGCTTTGTTGGTTACTTCCTGGATGAAACTTCCTGTATTTACCTACAGGGCATGAAGCACTGCGGCCAAATGGTTCTCCTTTGGGCAAAACTTGCAGATTCCCACTTTGTGCCTGCATTTCATCTGTCGGCTGCTGTTACAGCACTGCCCAGCAATTGGAGCTGCTGCACAGCCACAGCTTCACCTGCTCGCTCCATTCTGCAGGTGGTGGTAAAGATAACACCTTCCTCCTTTCTGCTGTCAGCATTCTGGACACAGCTATTGCCCAGGCTTAGCAGTCCTGCAGTTCCTGCTTTCTCTACTGGGCATTTAAGGAATGGCTGTATAGTGAAACAAGAAATTATCGAGGTGATAAGAGTAATTACCCAGGAACTGACTGATTAGAAGTGAGCTTTGCACTGGAAGTTAACTCAATATCCCCGAAGTTGTGAAATAAAATAACAGAAAAGAAAAATGAACACGAAAGAGACTGAAAGAACCATAAAGGTTCATAAAAGCTGGGAAAGTGTCTGAAATACATTGGTCAGAGCGGCTGCTTTAGCACACTGTATGACAGCAGAGTGACAACAAGAAGGAAACCCCCAGCAGGACTGTGCTCAATTGGGAAATGCTGCGGCTGTGCAGTGCTGGTGGCATCCGAGGGATGGAGATCCCACCCAGCAGGAACAGCACCACAGAGCTCCTTCATCCCAGAGCAGCACAGACATCGAGTCTGAAGACATGAGGATGTGTTCTAGCCTACCCCAAAGCACAGGCAGGGCTTCTTGTCCCACAGGTTTGCTCTGGTCCTGCATTCTCCTGCAGAACCCCCCAGTGCTGTCCTCCTGTCCCACCTCACCAGGGGTCCAGAGGCCAAGGCAGCCCTGACCCAAGGCAACATGGTGGGGAACGGATGGTGCACAGCTGTGGGCTGAGCACAGTTGAGCACCAGCACCTTCCTACTGCTTGCTGTGGGCTCTGGTTTTGCGTTCTGCACACCCACGAGCACACACAGAATGCCTTAAAGCACACAGCCTGGATGCCATGAAATCCCAGGGGGAAAGAAATTACAGGGATGGAAAGGAGCGGGAACAGTCACAGATCTGATAGAGGAAGAGCAGTTGCACCACGCCAGGCATCCAGACTGCAGCAGCTCACAGCATGCGGCGTGCAGCTGTAGGACCAGATATTGGGACTTGTGCTGGGACAGAAGACCCCACTGAGCCCACACTGCACTGTACGTACCGTCCGAGCCCGGCTGATCAGAGACCGGATCAGATCCTTAATGCTGTTAGCTTTGTTTCTTTGGAAAATGATGGTGGCTTGAGTCTGGCCTGACATGGTGAGGAGTGGCATCCCCGGCCAGCCCAGCTCCAGCTCTGGAGGGTGCACATCAGACATGAGCGGGAAGTAGGTGCCAGAGGTCAGCTCGGAGTAGAGGGAGGACCTGTCTCCATCAGCAGGGTCACCCTCTTTGTCTCTCCTTGCATTTGGCTCCAGAAAGCTCTGGCTTCTCTGCTGGCTCATATATTCCATGTCCAGGGTGGAAAGAAAAGGCAGCTCCCGTTCCTCGGCGATGGCACTCATGTAGCCGCGCTCCCCCTGCTCCAGGAAGGCATCGACGGCCAGCCGGGCTGTCTCGCTGTGCTGCAGCACCAGCGGGGTGGGCTCCCTCCACCAAGGCTTCTTCAGCTGCTCCAGGCGGTTCTTCAGCGGCCCCGACGCCCCTTGCTGGCTCCCATAGCTGCGGTGGAACTGGGGCCTCACCTCTACTGCCAGGTAGTTGAACATGACCAGAGCTAAGCAGTGCCTCTCCAGCTGCGTTATTCCTCTGAAGGACTCCAGGTAATTTCCGGCCCTCTCGTGCCTTCCTCCCGGCAGGTTCGTTCAGCACTCAGCATCAGCTCCACTCCTTCACGCGTTAATCACCAGGTACGGCCTCCCACCCCAGGGGGAGGAGCTGCTCCCCGGCTCAGCCCCGGCAGCGCTCACCTGGCAGCGGTGCTGGAGATCCCTTCTGATCCCTTCTGCATGGGGTGAAGCTGGGCTCTCCCAGCCGCTCCTTCCCTCTCCCGGTCCCTGATTCATGCACTGCCCTCCCCTCCGCTCCTGACAGGTCCCCACCCTTGGCCAAGCAGGCTCCAACCTGTTCTGTCCCTCCTTGTGCTCACAGTGGAAATGCAGATGGTAAAACTTGTTCCTGCTTGAGATTGGTTCCAAATCAAACTCGCTTCTCGGGGGCAGTTGTAACCATGAATACCCCCAATGGGTGATGGGGCTCAGCTGTCCCCAAAGCATCGCTTCTCTCTTGCTCAGCATTTCCTGGCAGTCCAGGTTCTGCCACATGGAGCCCAGCACAGAAACCAAAACATCACCTTCGTAGATCATTGGATCATTGGAAGGGGCCCTTAAAGGTCCCCTACTCCAACCCCCAGCCTGTGCAGGGACAGCTGCAGCTCCATTGCTCAGAGCCTTCTTTTGTGTCACAAGGCCCTGGTATTCATCTGGAACGTGGCAGGATCCTCAGTCCAGTCTGTGTCATTCAATACTGCAGGCTATGACAGCAATGGCTCCTTTGGCCTTCCAGCATTTGATTGCCTGGAGGAAGAGACCATTCAAAGTCTCTCGAGTCTGACCCCAGTGCCCTGGGAGTTACAGCACTGCCCACCTTCCGTGCATTTTGGGGCAGGTTAACTCCAGTGTACTAGGAGGTTATTTTTGGAAAAACAATGCAGAGCAGCATTAACACAGGGTTTAAAACACCACGTTAGGAACGTACCCAGAACATAACCCATGCACTGAAGTCCCCAGGCTGCAGCTGGGACCTCCCCCACCCCACACAGCCAACCAGTGCAGAACCGGCTGCGTGGGTCAGCCAACCTTTCATCTACAAGTCACAAAATCTATGGGGATTGAATTCATCCAGGCTAAATTAAGACACCTAAATGCTAAACGTCTGCTTCCTGAGCATCAGCTGGCTACAGTCTGTGGGGATGCACAGCCATGTCTAAGTGAGAACCGCCACATCTGGACACTGTGTTCTGCATCACCACAGCATGGACTACCCACTCCCCATTGGCTACAGCAGCAGGGGGACCAGAAGGGGTGGGCTGTTGGGCCCTGGGCTGCTGCAGTCGGGATGAACTCTTACAGTGTGAAGTGCAGGAGCAGAAGTAAAGGTAATGTGCAGTCAGGGGCTCTGAGCTGTGCAAGCTGCAGGTGTGGAGTTTGCTGCTGTGGACAAAAGTTTTGTAAGTGTTAAATAAGTGGTAGAGCCGCTCAGAGAACAGCATAAAGTGGTGAGGTGAACAGACAAACAAGGTAAGGAAATTAAGGGGAAAAAACCAGCAAAGTAAGCAAAGGGCTATGGCATTCAATGGGCATTTTTCTTGATGTGCTTTCCAGAGTGATAGCATCACCCCATCGAGAACACAGGATATGCACCACCACCATCCTTCTTTCTGCTTTCCTAAAGAGCTAAAGGAGCGTATTTTATTTCTTTTAAAGCCACCAGATGTGTGTTTTCTGCCAGACAAACCTCAGCTTACAGTTCTGTGCATGGCTCTCCACTGTCTCCAGCTGGTTTCTAGGGAGCTGCTCTGCCTCCAGGTGCTTCTCATGCACACGAAAGCATGTACGGTGCAAACCTCTCCATCCACAGCTGTCAGCCCAGGATGCTTCAGGTTGCAGGGCAGAGATCTCATGGGCCACCTCACCCTGCAGACGTGAGGAGCAGGTCGGAAGAAATGTGCCATGAAGGTGTTATTTCTCTCTGCATTGAGGAGAGCTCAGGCCGTTGGAGTCAGGGACAGAGGTTTACCATGCAGACATCTAAAATTAGATGAGAGATATCCAGTCCCTGTCTGGGAAAGAGATAAATGCCTATAATTGGCACGCCTTGGTCTGATCACCAGCACAGGATGTGGGAAGCACACGGCTAATATCTGTCAGCTAGAAGTCAGGATCTTATCTGTAAGCGTTGTCTGCGCTCCTCCTGCAGTTAAGAGACAGAGATGACTACAGGTGTTCTGGGTGCTCAGCAAACACAAGCACCTGGCTGGGACAGCGTGGAGGCTGCAGTCAGGAACACAGGAGTTCTGTCAGCTCTGTGCTGAGCACGTGATAGAGAATTTCCAGTCATCTCTTCCTTCCAGAGGAAATAGAAATAGGTTTAGGTACCGGCAGGAAGGGGGTATGAAGGGAAGGATGTGGACAATGAGCAAACCCCCCCAGGATGCCCTGATCCGGCAGGATGTGGGGCAGCTCCTTTTGTCAGTGACGCAATTGTTAATGAGAGATTTGCATCTGCAAGACTCCTTGCTTCCCAAAAGCATGATGGAGGCTCGTACCTCCTGGAAGAGCTGCAGCAGCACGCTGGCACCAGCAGCACCCAACGTCAGCAGCACCGTGCGGGGCCCTCCTACAAGAGAGAAATGTGCCCCTGAACACAGATGCAGATCTTTCTTGTTTACACCACTCGGCCCCAGGCATAAGCAGCTCTGCTGCCACCTCCCCTGAACTCCCTGGGGTGCAGCTACTGAAATGCAGTAGAAAAACATGGGATTATGCTCATGTGAGCTCCTGCTCTGCATTCACAGTAGAAAGACGAGGCCCACACGTCTCTGCTGTCCCCAAGCAAGCTGCTGAGCAGGTCGAATGACTTCAGCAAAACAAGTACTCCCTCAACATGTTCAGCAGCTTCAGGCAGAACACACATAGGATGCACAGGACATTCAAAAACACAGAGGGAAAGAAGAGCTCACCAGAGCAGTGTGGGAAGGGTCAGGAGATGTTAAACACACAGGTGACCCCTCATGGCACAGACCCACCAGCAGCAGTGATACTCAATGCACGCGGGAATAAGCTGGACGCTTCCCAAGCACAGCACAATTGCCCATGCAGCAGAGCCTCCTACTCCATGCTGAGCCTCAGGGTCCTTCCCATGTCCTCACCAAGCTTCTCAGCCTCCTGTGTAAGCTCCTGCCTTCTTGACCCCTCAGACCATCAGGCAAACAGCCTGAGGCAGGCTGTGCAGCCATGGTGTGCCCAAAAGATGGGGATATTGCTCACACAGGCACACTGCAGCCCTGGTACCATCAGCCCACTGCTAAAGGAGCTGATAACTGCCTTGGGATCACCAGGGCCCTATGTATGAGTCTTGGCTCTGTGCTGCTCAGCAGGTGAGGAACAGGCAAAAAGGAACTCTGATGGGAGCTTGTTTTATGAAAGATTATAAGAGAAATGGGACAAAGCATGGCCAAAAAAAAAAAAAAAAAAAAAAAAAAGGTAGGTGGAGAAGGCAGGAGCCTGCACATCTGTGGCACAACTCTTAACAAAAGGGTTAGAAACATGCTTGGTAATTTCTAGGTATGATACACATTTACCATCTCCAACAGCAATGTTCCCATCTTCTTGGTAGAAATCACACACAGCTCAGCTTTGGAACTTGGGATGGGAGATGAATTGCTCTGCACACCTATTGAGCAGATCTGTAAATCTCTCCACATGCTCTCAGCAGTATTTCAGGACACTGGGGATGCACGGAATCTTTATTATGCTCTCAAGATTCAACTTGTGCCAGAGAATGCTGCAGGCAGACTGCACCAAGTCTGTGCTTCTGAACAGAGACCTCCTTTGTGGGGTTGTAATGGCAGGAGAGTACAGAAAGGTATGGGCTTGGGTCACAGGATAAGCCAGCACAGGTCTGGTGCCCACTGCTTCTCAAAGGGCGTCACACAGGGGCACACACCACAGGGACCACACTTGTAGAATCATCCATCATCCTCTCCAACTGATGCTTCTCTCCCTACTGCTGTTCTTCACCTACTCTACATTCACTTAATTTAAAGCTCCAGTGGAAAAATCGACTCTTACTCCATCTCCAGTTTCTGCTCACCTCATCAGCCATGCCCAAGGCAGTATAAACGAGACAGGGCAGTGGTTCAGCCCCATTGCTATGTCAGGAGCCACAGCTCTGACCCGAGGGCTTGGCGTGGCAGGAACATGACTAAAAACTGCACTTTGTGGAAGGTGAGGATAGAAACTGCATTTGAACAGGGCAGGAAACGCACACATCACTGAGGACGCTTGCAATCATCGCTGTAACAGTCTTCTCCTCTTTCTCAAGACAGCTAAGATACAAACACCAACAAGAGGTGTGAACACAGAAATAGAGGGGATAACACAAACTGCAGAAAAACATCCAACCACCCAAAATAAAGATCAGGGATCCAAGGGTACTGGATAGCTGGCCCCAGCCCATCTCAGAATGTAACTGCAGCAAGACATTTCCCAGGCTTGGATCTGCAGGCGCAACACACACCTGCACTCCTGCTGCTGCACAACAGCAGAGTACACCAAGGGTCAGCCCTTGCTTTCTGCTCACAGAAACAAGGAAGTCACAATCTAGCTGAAGTGAGTGCTTGCAGAGGCTCATCTCCCTTGACCTTAAGCCACAGCAGGGGGGAACAATTCCTTTAGAATCTCCAAATTGTGTATGTGATGCAGGAGAGCAGGCTGCGTGACTCAGTGCCCAACATGGCTCCTTCCAGAAAAATGTACATCCATTTATTCACTTAAAATACAGCCAGTGCCCCCAGGCTGCTGGCAATGCATGTTCTCTCTCAAGTACCCTAAACTCTGGTTGTAAAGGTGCCAAAAGGTGCAGGCAGTAGCATGTTTGCAGCCTATTGCCATGCATCTCTGAAGAGCAGGAATCACACTTCACATCCAAATGTTGCCTCCATTTAACTAACGGTTGGAAGCAGTCTTCTCTGATCCCGTGCAGCCTCCGGTGCATGTTTCCTCTCTAACAGGGATCACTCTTAATACACAGACAGCACCTACCTTGTTCTCTTAGCGTGTCGCACACGTTTCGGTCTAAAACACACTGTGACCGCTGGTTCGGCTTTGTAACAGTGCAGTGGTTGAAGGCACTTTTGGCAGCAAGATTACAGGTCTTTCCATTCTCATATTAACAACTGCAAAAGGAGATGCCATCAACCACAAACCAGCACCAAGAACTCTGAAGCCTCTTGCCCATAAGCTGAGGGGAAGCTTCATTTTTGGCCATTTGGCTGTCCCACACCCCTACTATCAAAGGCACGTGTTATCCCTCAGCTAATGGCCCCATGAACGCTGCTGCCATGCTGGCTCCACAGCTCTGAGCTGCACTCAGCACCGGGTGCTCTGCATTAGGTGGTGATGTATGTCCAGTCCTTTGTTCCCATGGCATGGATAACACGAGTCCAGGTTTAAATTACATAGCAGGAAAGGGGTTAAAGTTTAAATGGCTGTTTTGTATATGAATTAATGTATGTAGCTTTGAGCCAAAATATCTACCATTAATTTTTCCACCTATTTCAGGAGCAGTAAGATACACAAAGTAAAGTTTATTTTGGTACTTGTTATACTTCACTCCCATTAAAAATAAATTAATCAGCAAATTCCTACACAGCTCAGCCTTCTTTTATGTAAATACAACCCAGCTGTAATGAATTACAAGGTGTTATTATCTCACACACACTGTATAATACTTCACACATAAGAGGTTTCTCTGCTTAGCTCAGCTTTCAACAAAAGCATCTTAAATAAACTGCAAGCAAGTTGTTTGGTCTGTAATGTTTTCACAGAGAAGGGATACACCTCACACATTGAGGGTTTCTTTACATGACTCATTTTATAACAAGTTAAACTGAGGAAGTTCGCCCTGGAAAAAAAAAAAACAACAAAATGCCTTTTTTAATACAGAAAAGGTTCCTTAAGAGAAGGCAAAGGGGAGAAAAAAAACAAGCCAGTGTTTGGGAGCCTGTGTGCTGCACCCAAGTGCTGCTCAGAGGAGGGACGTCACCAAAACAGCTTCAGAAAGAACAGTCACATCCAGGCAGTCAACGGAAAGAACACATCATCAACTATGAATTATCATCCTTGACTTTTGCATAATAGCATTATCAGGAATACGCCTTAATATCAGAGGGCTGATTCTTATCAAAGTCTTGCAGAGCACAGAAAATGCAAACACGTGGATTTGTACCCAGAATGGCATTTATTACCAACTACAGTTTTGACAGGAGTGAAATGAAAACTGTTTTGACCTGGAAATAGCCTGGTGAACCACTCACCCACACAGTACACCTCAGCCTCTGCTGGTTTAATTAGTGGAGCTCTGGCTCCCATAATTACTGCATTGGTGTAATTTGCTTGCACAACCATATCAACTTTTAGCTGGGGCTGACAGGTCTTGTTATAAAGCCCTGGACCACTGCTTTGGGGGTGGGAGAAAGCCCAGTCCTATCCCATTAAGAGCCATGGACAGAAACAGGGATGTCACTTTCAGGAAGAAATTCTTAGACCATCACTAAAAAGAATATGGAACTATCAGCAAGGCAGAGCTCCTCTGAAATACCAAGCACTGTGAGGCGGCTTTGGGTGGCAGCCCAAACATGTTTCAGACTCTTTCCTCATTAAGATGGCTACAGCCACAGAGGACTACTGGGAACTGTGCATTATTCTTTGCATCCTCCTATTCTTGTGCAACAGAGCAGAGAGTTCCTAAAGAGGATTTTCATGGAAAATCCCTCAGAACCTGATAAAGTAATTCTTAACGCTGTTAAAGAATAATGGGCCACTCCTTCATGATACCAGGCTTTCAGAATTCATTTATATCTACAATGCAAAGCTCAGATTTGTATCCACAACCATTCAGCCAGCAGAGGAATACTGCTGTTTCTGTAGGTAGCAGCTCTCCAAATGAGGCAAGGGACAGAAATGGCTTCTGGAGATAACTAAGTCATGGTTAAAATATCTGTTTTCCCAAAGATGGAAGGCAGGTCTTGCAATCTGTGTGCAAGGACCACTCCGTGCCATAAAAAGAACAGTTTCTCAAACCAAGTGAAAATTCAGAAGACTATGGCTGTCCAATTTGCTATCAAGTCACCACGGGTAAGACATCTATTTAAATACATTCTTTTTCAACAGCAGACTCTCCTTCCTGATCCCACAGCCTCAGCCCAGTTCTGTTTCAGGCCTGTTTCCAGGCTGGTTTGATGAATGTTCTTAGAGTCCTTCGTCATTGTAAACAGGAGAAAGGGGCTTGAGGATGCTGCGAGCGTTGCTCTCCACGAGAGGCCTCCAGCTCACCTCGCCCGTCAGCAGCAAGTCCTCCCCGCTCAGCGCGTCCAGGTGCTGCACCTGCAGGAGATGGGCTGTTAGCACAAGGTGTCCTGCACTCCATTCAAGGTCCTCAAGAGCTACATAAATATGTTCCTTTCTGGCATGCTTTGTCACTTTGGAGAAGTAGAGCAAAAAAGATTCATGATTACTGAAGCGTCACAGAAAGGCAAGCAGATAAGTATCTGCAGATCAACTGCAGTTAACCACGCAATGCTGCCTGCTTATGCCTTAGCTAATGCTTCCTCTGAAAGTTTGGCAACAGCACAAAGAACAGCCACGCAAAGCATTTCAAGTTCCAGGCAGTTAATTCCAATGACACACTGCTGGTATCATTATCAGCATGGAGTGCTCTAATAAGAGCGGTTTCGTGTCAGCCAAGACTTTCCTCTATAGAGAAAGAACCTGACCAGCAGGGAACAGCTGAGATTTATGAAAACGTATGGGCTGAAGGAGCTGAACAGAGAGTGAATGCTACAAGAAATAACTGACATCAAAAGAAATGTTAAGGTGTAATGTAAGCAAAACACTTGGTGAACACTTCAGTACTGTTGTCACACGAGGTACTGTTAACACATTGTAAATGCAAGCTTGCTGCCATAGGACATTTCAGGGACCTGAGAGGGGGAAATGGGTATGAGAGAAGAAAAAGGGCCCATCAAGAGGCATTAAAACTCAGATGTACCACCTCTAGCTCAGGACATCTCCAAACACAGATTGCTGAGAGAGTCCACCAGGGAATTAGTACCCATGCCAGCCCTGTCATTGTATTCTTCTCTGTGCATCCACTAATAGCCAGTGTTAAAGACAGGATCAGCAAGAACTTGTGCAAAAGATATCTTACACAAAGGATTTACAGTGTTTACCAGAAACACAATATAATTTGACAAGCAGTTTCTCAACAGAGGGAAGAATACAGCAACAGTCACAGGATCAGACTGAAAAGCCACCTACACACAGCATTGTGTTACTGAGAGTCAACAGGCTTCCCAGCAGCAGATGAATACAATGCATAAATATCACATTACTTCCTTATTTCCCACCCCTCCTAAAATCTGTTAGTTTAGTGATTTTGAGCGTGAAGTGGTTGTTCTGTACTTAATAACCCCAGACAGGTTTCCCTTCCATAAACCTCACCAGTAACATTGGAATCCACACAGCATCCCAAGCAACGTGTGGCAATCCATGCTCAGCCTTTCCTTGCTGCATTGGGTTTGAGTAGCAAGGGTTTGGTAGCGAGGAGGGATGCAAGAATGAAGTCTGTGAGCAGAGCCCCATGTCAGACCTGAGCCAGCTCCAGCTCCCCCCAGAATGGACCTACCATTGGCCAGAGGAATGATGTTAAGTGTGTCTGGGAGAACAGATGGAAGAACAAACTGCTATGCAACAGTGCAACAGCAGTTGGGAGAGACAGGTGAGAAATCAGAAATGAGTGCTGCAGTCACCCAGATGTTGGAGCAGTCTGCTTCTGAAGGGTGGGCCTCATGGTATAGAGTCATGCTGGAGCAGTGCTTGGAGAGCTGCAGTTCATGGGAAGTCCACATGGACTGTTCAGAAAGGATGACATCTATGGGAGGGACCCCACATGGAGCAGGAAAAGGCAGCAACCAACAGGCAGCAGCAGGAAGGAAGCACTAGGGACTGATCACAGCTCCTCTTCCCCATTCCCTAGCACCACCCCAGCATGGAACAAAGGTGTCTTCAGTTTGCTTCCCAGCCTGTTAGTAGTTAGCAAAACAAACTACACTCATCTCCCTGCGCTGAGTCTATTTTGACTGTGACGGTAATTGGTGAGTTCTTATCTCAACCTGTGAGCTTTTTTCCCATCATATTTTCTGCCCTTGTTCCCTTGTTCTTTTGAGGAAGGGGAGAGAGAGAACGGTGTGGTGAAGCTTAGTTTCATACCAGTGTTTTATTACCACACTTGCTCACCTTCTATACACCTTCAGGGTTTCACAGAGCTGTCTCATATTCTTTCCCAGCTGTTTTAGAGGCAAGGAACCCAGTCACTGCTAATTTGCTTCCTCCCAATTCCACTGCTCTTTGCTGAGCCTTATTCAGTTCAGTTTTTATCTTTCTCACTGTTTTGGGCCATTACAGATTATTCAAATCCACAATGGTGTCATAGACTTGAAAAGTGGCACCATAACACAACAGGTTTTTTTCTTCCTTAGTAGTTCTGAGCGCTTGTTTTATTTTTATCAAACACTACTGAGCAAAGTTGCCATTTCCATATCAAAATTATAATCAAGAACTCTGCGCTCTTCTGATAGCCTAGAGCTCATCTCTTTAAACATAAAGCTGGATCTGTTTTTCTCCCTTAGTGTACCCACTTTGCTATTGTCTTCACTCAACTGCACCAACCACTTCTTCACAGTTACCAATCCTTACTGCAATGAACCTTCTCACTTTCATTAAAAAGTGAGGGCTGATTGACCTCTGTTGTCTATATTTCAATAGGTTGCTTGCCTATGAGAGTACCTTCACTCTTCCCCTGTCACTGCTCAATTTTTTTCTTTCTTGTAATAGAAATCATTGTTGAGGTGGGTTTTTGGTTTTTTTGGATGTTTCCTAAAGATCCATAAAGAGGATAAGTCAGACACTTGTTATCTATAGTGATGCTTTCAAACCACAGATGGGTGAGAAATGACCTGCCTCCACAGAAGCTGTGCTGACTTTTCTCCAATGTGCTACATTTATCTGTGTAATTACTATTTCCTATTAGGCTGCTGAAAGCTTCTTTCCCGTCCTCTGCTTCAGTATATAAAGTTGCTACACACTTTCCAGATGGCAGTACACAGCCAGCGCACACTGCCTGCTGGCATTCCAAAGGCGTCTCTGACAAATTCCCTTCATTTTCCATTCAATTTTCTGAGTTACACTGAAATACATCTCCAACTCCCTATCTGGTCCTAAATACAGCATTGGAGACACTACTGAGAATGCTGCTGTGGAGTTTCTGGTCTCCAATTTCCTGTCCCACAGCTAAACCCTTCCTTCCTCCAGCCCTCTTCTCACCCATTTTCTGTCTTTGGTACGTACCAGGACCCACATTTACCAGGTCCTACCCAGTACTTCCCAGGAGGTTTCTGAGCCAGATTTCTAAAGGTTGAGAGGACAAACACTATTAAACATTTTCCTCTGCATAGTAACTGAATGAACCTGGAAAAAACCTTTTATGTCTTTCCCCCCCAAAACAGAAGATTTTTAATTACTGTGTGTAAACCATTTCATTACCAAAATGTCTCCACAGCACCAGGTATGACTGTACGAGTTACCACCCACTGCCAAAACACTGAGTCCCTTCATGAAGCGGGTGCAGAAAAAGAATAAGCAGGGATGCTCTCAATCTTCTGTGAGTTTCTCTCCAGACATTATTCAAACTGCAATGAATCTGTTAATGTCTTTACTTTTATCTCCTTAAAAACATTCAGCGGGTTCTTAAAAAAAGTGATATAGATAAAAACAATGGAGCTATGCATTACCCAAGCAATAAAGATAAATACTCAACACCCTAACCAAGAGAATGGAGAGAAGCTGTGCTGTGAGCTGCAGTGTACCTGTTTGCGCACATACTCCACGAGTAACTCCAGATGCCGAGGGTCCTCACAGTTCCTGTTAAAGAGGTTCCTCCACAGAGCTGCTGCCAGAACGTGATCATCGGACAGGATTCCCTAAAGGAAATATAGAGAGGGGTCAAAAAGTGCACATGAAGAGGGTCTGAATAAAAAATAACTGAAACAGCATAGTCAGAAGTGCTATGGAAGAGTTCATCCCTTTGTTCTTGGCACTGGTGAGACCACACCTCAGGTACTGTGTTCACTCTTGGGCCCTTCATTACAAGAAGGGCACTGGGGGCCTGGAACGTATCCAAAGAGAGGCAATGAAGCTGTGAAGGGTCTGGAGCACAGAGGGAACTGCGATGGTTCAGTCTAGATGACAGAAGGCTCAGGGGAGACCTTATCACTCTCTTTAACTCTCTGAAAGGAGGCTGTAATAAGGTGGGAGTCAGCGTAGTGATAGGATGAGATATCATGGTTTTAAGTTGCATCAGAGGAAGGTCAGGTCGGATATTAAGAAACATTTATTCTCAGAAACAGTGCTAATGCACAGGCTGCCCAGGTAACTGGTAGAGTCTCTGCCCCTGGAGGTGTTATACAAATGTGAGGATGTGGCACTGAGAGACATGGTTTAGTGAGCATGGTGGTGGTGTGTTGGCAGTCGGACTTAATAGAGGTCTTTTCCAATCTTAACGATCCTATGATTCTACTCTAACTACCTGGCACCTGACAAAATGAGAAGTCTCAAGCCCACAGCTGCTGTAGGCTGTACATACAAAAAGACATCAACATCACTCTTTCCCTGAATGGAAAAACCCTGGGCTTAAATTAACTAATTTAACAGAACAGTTTATAATAAATATTCTGGCAAATTAATCTGGAAAAAGCCTCAGTTTGGGTATTCCTAAATGTAGGAGCTGACAAATGCATTTCTAAAAGCAAAGAAATGAGACAATCGAACTGTAGGAGCTGGAAGGAGCCTCTGGAGATCTCTCATTTCCACCTTCCTCCTAAAGCAGGTTCCCCAGAGTAGGTTGCACAGAAAAACATGGAGGGGGTCTGAATGTCTAAAGAGGGAGATTCCAGAAAATTTGGGCAGCCTGTTAAAAGGCTCCATCACTCTGACAGTAGGTAAGTTCTTCCCAATGTTCAGATGGAACTTCCCACGTTCCATTTTGTGCCTGTAGCCCCTTGCTACATCTCTGGGCACCACTGAGAGAAGCCTGGCTTCATCCACTTGACTTCTGCCCATCAGATATTTACAATATCCTCAAAAACAGCACCACCTCACAGAGCTGTGTGAAGGCTGTGATGCTTGGAGAAGAAAAACTAAAAGGATACAAAACATGATGCTACAGAAAAGTAATCACGTCGTTGCAATTTTGCTTTCCTTGTCTATTTTCCGTTTAAATGAGGAAAAAATGAATTATTCATCATCAAGTACTACCTACATTCTTCCAGTTAAATCTCGTATTATTTTTGGCTTACACAAGAACCACATCCAGAGGCACTTTTGTCTAAATTCTCTCTTACCTTTATTGTCTTTTTAGATTATATGGTGTTAGCACTATAGTCTCGTAACTTCTGTCTTCAGCTGACATGTTTGCCAAAGGCAAGCGAAGACTTTAAAATATTCAGTTAAAAATAGAAGAGGTCAGCATTTGTCTTTAATCTAAATAGACATCTTGTTTCCACAGAGACTGCAAGCAAGAAAAATAAAGACCAGGAGACACATCCTGGCTATGCTTAAAACTAGATTAAGACCTGCAATCAAAACACTGTTCAAAACTCCACAAAGTTTACAAGATATTAATGATGCAAATCAGTGTCTTAAAAAGATAACATCATTATGTGAATAAGAAGAGTATCTGAAGATCAATATCCATTAGAGCAAAAATATTAACAACTAGAAAAGCTGATGCAAATGTATTTTCCCTTTGGAAGCCCCAGAGATGCTTGTACACAGTAGCTCCAATTATTCACCAGATAATTCCTTTAGAACTCTCTCACTCAGTCACTCCCTATAAATACTCTTTTTGCTGTTAAAGTATAACTGAGTACAATGGGATTCAGAGGCAGAAAATGTCATTGACAGTATTGATGGTGAAGAAAAACAAACAGAATTTCTTCTTCTATGTCCCATGGTTTAAACTGGTATGTTAAGTGCTTTCTTTTCTCCTTGAAAGCACTGTAATTCAAGGCCTAGGATGATCACTAAGAATTCTGCTTCTAAAACACAACATTTCTCTGAGGATACACAGCACAAACGTGTTACTCATCTGCAGCATTCTGTGCTCAGTGACACAGACGGGCCAGTTTTGTCCTGCACGTTCTCTGAAAACATCCCTCTTACCTCATCATATCCAAACAGAGCTGCATAGAAATTTTCTACCATTCTTCTCAAATCTTGCTTTAGAACAACAGAATTAATCTGCAAAAGAAAATAGAAACACGTTTGTATGGGTTCTGAGGAGGTGGTGAAAAAACATCTCTAGAAAAAGAAGAAAAAGTGCCTTGGTCCAAATAGGTTAGGATTTGGTTGTAATGACGTTCACATAGTCATAGGTTTTAGAACAGTTTGCAATACTCTTAATTTTGTATACAAAAGAAAGACAGTCAATGTTACTATATTCAAATAACACAAAAACTTCAATCACTAGAGCTGGTGTACAGGCACAGGAGTAGAGGGGAATAAAGGCAACTGTGTGAAGAGTGAAGGCAACGTTGTTCCCTTTAAGTAGCAGCACTGCCCAACACAATGAAGACTTCTGCACTTTAACTATTAGGGAGGTTTTCCAAACCTTGGGTTCATTCATACGGAGCTTTTAGAAACTCTGTAATCTTCCAATAATTTTTCTAAAGCAAGGACTCCAAAGCTGGACATTCCATCACCAGGAGAAGTGATGTAATGCTAAAAATGGAGGCAACATCCCTACCACTTCTTGATTACTTCTCAATATGGATGCATGCATTCAGGAGTCACATTTCTGCTCTTACAGCATCTCACTAGAAGCTCAGACTTACTATTGTTCACAAACACTACATTTCTTTCAGTTTGTAATGATACAGCTACTTCCCCCCACGCTCTGTGGTTCAGTTTAAGTTCCATGCTAACTTTGACATAATTTAACAATTGCTCAAATAGATGCTAGTCTGGTCTTCGCCACTCACTGGCTTTTACAACTGACCTATATGTAAGCTGAAGACAGAATGAAAAGCGATCAACTGCTAGGTCCAGAGCGATGGCTGGAATAACTCATGTGCACCTCCCTGGTGCAAACTGCCTACTCCTTTTGCCTGTATCTTTTACCTCAACCAACAGAATAATTTAATACACAGCGCTTCTCCCGTGGGCTGAGCTATGCTTCCAATGCTAAATCATCTTTTCATTTATTTATTTTACACACCTCACATCTTGGAGGCAGCTTTTACAAATAACAAAACACTGGAATACAGGGGAGAAAATCAGTTCTCCAATGCAATGAGCGCTGCTGTCTCTGACGTACAGCTTATGGCAAGGCTAAAGAAAAGCTGTGAAATAATCACATCTAGTATCTTAAAGCTCATGAAAGCATGAACCACAACCCAGTACATTCTTAGCATCCCTAAGAGACTCAGCTTGGTGCTCATACAACAAACTTCTCTAGCAAAGTGTGATTTCGTTCTTACCATGCTAGCTAATCTCCAATTCAAATCCTCTTCCCTGAAGCCACTATCTTTTTTCATCAGTTGATTTTTATAGAAATGCATATCGTGCAAACACAAGGAAAATTCCTTTCATGTCAGTTACTCATATTTTTCCATTAATATAAACTATTAAAATTCATGCAGATATTTTATAGGCTATCAAGATTTGGTGACTGGTTATTACTGAATGTTTAAAAAAAGAACTAAACATAAGAAATCAGAGGGTTAAATGATGACTGCAACTTCTGTAATGACTTAATTAAATTTTTATTGAGTACATAAACTATGATGTCATTTCTACCCAACCATGCTCAAACTTTCTATGCATGTCAGAGACCGTGGTTTTTCTCAATAGAACGTACTTCTAAATAAGCTGCACTTCTACAGCTCTAATAAGGGGGAGCAGGTCTCATGTAACACACTCAATAAATTATCCTTCCATTTTTAAACAAACAAATTCCATGAGTTATTATATATTTGCCACGCACTTTTTATGACATAATAAAAATGTTACCTCAAGGATTACTTAACACATACTACAAATGTTACAGCAGGCAACTGCAAGGGGCAAAGAAAACAAATAGTCCCATTACAGAGACAAGTCCTGGACTATACGTCCCTGGGGACACAGCTTTCTGTACTAAAAACAAAGAGCAGCAGCTTTAGGTTAGTAAGAAATAGATTGATGAAGGAGATAACCAAGTTAAACAAACACGGCAGTAAATACATCTTAAAAGACAAACAGTTTAAAATATAAAATGTGACTTTGGGGATGGAGGAGTACCTCAGGCAATAAAATTACATTTAAAGGAATACTGCAGTTTCTGAAGAATACTACAGCCTACATTAAGTACAATCACTGCAGGGAAAAAAAACACCCTCTTCTTTTTAAAGGAAGAAAAAACGAGCAAATCCAAATGAGGGTTTGTTGGAAATGCTTCCTCTTCTCAAACATGTCCATATTCTTACCACTAGCAAGTTTCATGATCTGGTTGGTCATGATTCCGCTGACTCTTCCACAGTTCATTATTAAGAACAAGTTCTGCCAGACAATTCCAAGTGAGTAATTGCTAATAACAAGAAAGAAATCAATAACATCTGGAGCTCTTCTAAGAACTGAGCCCTTTGCCTTCTTTGCAACGACCCATTGTAGAGCTATCACCAGAATAAACTTACATCCATCACCTTAATTGACAAACAGAACCATCTTAGTTCAAAACACGGAGTGTGTTTTTGTACATCTTCCTACTACACGTGACAACTTTTCATTAAAGCACTCAATCATCCCACACTGCCTGCAAAACTACAGCATTGTCATACTGCAGACAGAAACCTCATCTTCAGCTCCAACAAGTCCAGCATGCTCTGTTCAGCAGCCAGATGCTGAGGCTTACTGCTATACCTGGCAACTTTCTACATCATGTCACAGTTGGGGTTTTTTTATCCTAACAGAATTTCTAGGAAAGTAAGAGAAAACTCCTTTATTGCATATGCTAAACATGTATGGAAACATCTCATGTGCAGCTACAGTTAAATGGAAAGCTGCTTTAGGATAAGTCTGCATTAATCCCTACTGTTGAATGGAGAATGTTCTTTCATAACAAATCTCCTTCTCACCTCCACTTACCATTTACACAGAGAAGTACCAGAGTGCAGAAGCTGGAAAATAACATGCTGGGATGTGCTCTGCCTGCAAAGGGATATTCGGCCCATGAGATCAGCCCAGCACCAGCACAGAGCAAAGATCAGACCATGTAACAGGGATACTGGATCGTCAGCTGTTTCCCTCAGTGTAGATGTTCCCATTGAGCCATAGCACACGTGAGTGCTGACAGAGCTGCCATCTCCACAGGCTACATTATTTGTAAGTATTTTAACAGGAGTTTCTTTTTAGTATGTTTTTTGCCAGCATGTATTGCCCCTAAGCTACTTTAACACATTAATCCATCCATAGACTATAAAGCCAGAAGGGACGCTTCTAAGCTCACCTTGTGCAAGCACTGGTCATTGAATTTCATGCAGCAATTCATCTCTTTAGGCCATAAGTTATGGTTGAACTAGATTTTTTTATTAAGAGATTTCAGCCAGAAGAAATGATTAGATCATAGAACCTGACCCTCTGCATATCACAGGCCATTACATTTCACTGAGTTCCCTCTGTACTAAGCTCAGTAAGTTGTGCTTGGCTAAAGCATATCACCCTCACAGCTGAACATGTGTATCTCATTTCATATTTGAATTTTCTGGCTTTAGCTTCCACCCCCTCATTCTCATTATGCCATTCCTGCTTGAATATAAAGCTTCTTCTGTACCATACAATTCATTTGCTCCTGCATACACACACAGTAAGAGCGTCACCAAAGTCATCTTTTCTACCAAGCTGAAGTAAGTTTGTGCTGGGTGCACTGATGTGCTGCATCACCGGAGCACACCCGCAGCAGTCATAAGCTGCAGCAGCAAAGTAGCATTTAATGCTGATGCAGTGAAAATAGCCCATCTCTTGTGCAAAACAAGTCACACAGGTATGAGAACCCTTCTGCTGTTATGACTGAGTCTACTCCAAGGACTGCTGCTTGCCACGCTGTCATAAACATGAATCACTCTTATTTACACTTTTGATTATTGGAACAGTCCGTGTCAGCAGAATTTCCTGAAGAAGACACAGGACAAACCTTTCACAATATTTTTTTGCCATTTCTCTGGCTTTTTTTTTTTCTTCCCTCTCTACACCTTTCCCAAATCTGCATTTGGAAGGAATGAGTTACATGCAGACATTTACATGACTAGTAAATAAAGTAGCCACATACAGTTCTATACAGACAGTCAAAGCATTTTGCTGCCCTTTTAAGAAAGGCACATGGCACAAAATGGAGAAGACTACAGATAGCCCTTTTACTCCTGCCAATAGCAGAACTACTACTTGTAAGACAATAATTTTGAAAATGACTGAGACTGCAGTTAAGATCAAAAAGACTGAATTAATAGAACAGATTAAAAATACCTTCCCAGTAAGGGGCCAAAACGGCAAACTCCTTCAGGCAACCTCACAGAGCTGAATGACAAAGAAATGGCAGAAATTATTTTTCCAGTCTTCATTTCTTGAGTCTTTTATAAACCACTGTTGCTTTGTCTGCAAATAAGGTCAAGTTTACTGGCTTGCAATTAGCTGCAGCTGTGACTCCCCGTCCACTTTAAAATACTAACTTTTTGATGAATTCTCTAATTTTCTAATTAAAAGACATTAATTTTGTAATGCACCACAGCAGACAATTAACTTCAGCAAATGGTCTTTAAAGCCTTTTAAACGTTCAGTGACAACCTATTTCAACACTGCGCTAACCTACATTAAAGCTAAATATATTTTAGATCGTATCAAAACCAGTTTCTGCCAAACGTTAAATCTATTAAAACAACATGTTATTGGAAAGAGCTTTTTTATGCTTTGCTACCTTCATAACTGCAGTTACCAATAACACACCTCAGAGCACTTATGTTTTCCAGGCAGATATAGAAAAGCAAGTTATACTACATTACCTACATATTCTAGCAAAAATAATGGTCACCCCTAGATGTCTAGTAGAAGGCATATTTCTATCTTGCAGTCTACTCATTTGGAAACATTGCCATGGTAACAGTAAAAAAAATGCAGAGGAGGTCACCATACAGTCCTAATCACATTAAATATATGGGGGCTTATTCTGAATTTTTCTTTTCTCTGTAGTGCATGGCTGGCAGAGCTCGCTGACGATCTCTCAAGATTGAGATCATGGAAGAAAGGTCGAATTGCTGTGCTCTGTCTGGTTGTGCTGGTTCTCTGTAGGGGTGAGCAGGTGTAGAGGATTTCTTGCTGTAATGCCTCTCAGAAAAATCACTTGCTAAAATCCTAAAAGCGCTGATTAAAATGCTTCTGAATGTGCCAGGAGCAAGAATTCTGACTGAGAGACTGAAAGGAAGTTACAGTCAAGTTTAAGAGAGGCACTTGGAGAAGACAGCAGTGAAGCAAAATAAATCATTAGTGTAGATATTCACCACGAGCACTTAACACAGATCCCATAAAACCTGATCTCATTACTGAGACAAACTTGAGTAACTGTGAGAAAGAGTCACATGCAACTGTACTGGAGCAGACTAAGGGTCCACCCAACACACCATCCGGCCTTCAACAGTAGCCAGATACACTGAGAGATACAGCAAGAGTGCAAGCCATGCACTTCCTCTAAGCGTTCTCCCAAACACTTGGAGCTCAGGAATTTCTTAACCCTTGATATGTTTACATAGCAACCTTCAGAAGGTCTCTATTTCAAACAACTTATTCAGTGAACTACCTGCATCTACAATATGTTTCAGTTCCCTGCTAATATTTAATATAATTGAAGGGCCACGAAGCACAGAGTCTATGTTGACATGTATTTCAGGTGATCCAGGGGAGCACAAACTGATAGAAATGTAACTTACATTGGTAAAAATTAGTAGGAAATACAGTAATAAATGAAATGAAAAATCACAGATGATTATGAGCAGTAATACTCAGTGCTGATAGATGTACTAGTAGTAGATGTTAAGAAAAAGCAGTCATAAAATCAACAGAACAATGTGCCCCTGTGTAACTGCCATCATTCAGGAAATGGATCTTAAAGGGGTTTTGTGGATGAATCTCCCAAATTTCAGCTCAACATTCAATAGTGGAGAAAGATGAGCAAATTTCAAGAACTGTTAAGAAAGGAATAGAAACCAGAACAGAAACTCTCTTCCGCCACAAATCCATAGGGTGCCTGTATATAAAATGCTGCACAAACTTCTTCCATGTTCATTTCAGAAAAGACATGTTAAAAAAAGGTAGAAAACAGAGAGAAGATCAAGGTGATACACGAGGAGATGCTTGCTGAACTCAGGTAGGAAGGAGAAAGATGATGATGGGAGAGGTAAAATCATGAGTGGTACAGAGCAAATAAGCAAGGAATTATTCCTCTCTTTCTCATAAAAAAAAGAAAAAGAAGAAGCTGATGAAGTGTCCAAAAATACTTGAAAAACAAATGGAAATAATTTCTCATGTACAGAAAGTTTTCTTATTAATTGGTAGAAGTCACTGCCACAGGACGTTAGCAACCAAAAATAAAAAAGGGTTAAACAAACAAACAAACAAAAACCTCAACACATTCACAGAGGATTACATAGAAATTAAATAGAATCATAGAATAAGATGAGTTGGAAGCAACCCACATGGATCACTGATCCCAGCCCAGCACAGCAGCACCCCAACCCAACCCCAGGGCTGAGAGCGGTGTCCCAGCACTCCTTGAACTCCAGCAGCTCAAGGCTGTGCCCGCTGCCCTGGCAGCCTGTGCCATGCCCACCACCCTCTGGGGCACGGCCTTGCCCTGACCTCCAGCTGCCCTCCCCTGACACAGCTCTGAGAGCTCTGACAGCTCAAGAGCTGTCCCATTCCGGGTGCCGAATCTGCCACTTGCTCATTAAACTCCATGCAGCTGGTGATTGCACAGCCCTCCTGTTTGTCAAGACCTCCATGCAAGGCCTCTCTTCTACAGAGGGAGTCAACAGCTCCCCCCAGTTTAGTGCCGTTAGCAAACTTATTAGTGTACCTTCAAGTCATCTACGAAAACATCACAGACGTCCCTAAAACAGAGCCCTGCAGAACCCCACTGGTGACCAGCCACCAGCCTGGTGGAACCTCAGTTACTACAACCCTTTGAGTGCTGCCCATCAGCAGCTATCTTCCATCATGGCCCTGTTTATATGTGACCTGTTGGACATTCTACCATCAGTTGTGCACTTGGGTAAAACTGAAATTTGAGGTTGCACTGCTTTTACCTTCTACCAGTATTCTGCACCTTCTGGTTTCAATCATAAGCTGAGAAAAACCTGATTTCCCCAAGCACTCCTCCTCCCCAGGGCTTCAAGCACACGCATGCCATGGAATAGTTAACAGTTAAATATTTTCTTGCCAATATTTTAAGAGTGCAGAAGGTTCCAAATTGCTGGTAAAATAAACAATGCCAGACTGTGAAAACTCCTGCCTGCCATATACTCTGATGTTAACAAGAGTTTCTTTATTACTGTAACCTTTCAGAAGCGAACAAAAATTATTTCTCTACCCTAGCTCTGCCCTCGAGTAGAAGGCAAAGGAGGAAAGCAAACCATGAAAAAGCTGCATGGTAAGATACTGTGAGTTTTCCATCTCACTTCTGCATTTCATTCAGGCTTGATGCTACTGTAGATAAATAAACTTCCAGAAGATCCTAGAAGAGTGGGCAAGGGTTTGAAGAGGGCAAAAATTTCCTCGTGCACTTTTTCCTAACTAGTGCATATTAAACCTATGTATGGGGCCATCATCAACTACGGAATTAAACAGGGAACAGAAAGGGGTAAATTTAGGATGCTCTCAATCACGTTATTTTCCAGCTCTCTGGCATGTAACTGTCACCTGGGGCTATAGCCAGGGATTCCACCAGCTACACAATCTCCACCACTTTCTCAATTTCAGAGAACTAAGACTTCACGCAGAAGCTGCCAGTAGACAAAGCAGGCAGTGCCTGTATCACTCAGGTGACATTCTGAAAACAACCGCCATTCACAGGGCTGCCAGCTTTCTGTTATCAACACCTACATTTGATATTTATGCCCAAGCCATCTGAAAATCAACTCAGATCAGTGTTGCTTATTTTACATACAATAAGACTTCACTGATCCAGGCTTCCATCTACATTATTCCGCAACACAAAACAAATATCCTTTTGTATATGCCGTTGTCCTTGTGGCCACAAAGCCAACTGACCAACCTGAAAATCAACACGATGCAAGCAACAAATAGAGATCACTAAGATCAGACATGCTGGTATTCTGATAATATTGTTTTAACCTTTCATGTTGTTTCCTGCCCTTTGAATATGGAAACAACATTCAAGCTCTTACAGAAGTGTAACAATAATTAGCTATTTAATACCAATAGAGATTGAGCAAGTGCTGTTTGTGCTCCAAAACAAAAGGGAACAGAAATAATCAAATCTACTGAGGTTCCCAATATAGAACGGAAAACAGAAGTCTGTCTAGGTGTGCACAAAAGCATCACACACTGTTGCTTGTGTGAAAGTAAAAGACAGTAAAGAAGCATGAAAGACAGCATTGAAATTACTCGAATACACTGTATTTGCACTCCATGACCGTTGTCATTTATTTTACTGTTGGAGTCATTAGCAAAAGCAGTCATAAAGGGCTTCACAGTACTGAGAGTTTTATAAACAGGTAAAATGGGCTGCAGAAGTCAGAAAATGAAGTAATAAAATAAACTGAATTCTAACAGAAAAATATAAACATTTGCAACCCACTTACCTAGCCAGGCTACAAGGCAGCGCAGTAGGTGCATTACAAACACGAAGACACTGCATCTACAGCAGAATTCAAGACTGAACTTTGAAGGAGCTGTACAACTCAAGTGGCATAGAACCATCTGCAGGAGCAGAAAGTGTACCCTCAGTAAGTCTCTGGATACCAAGTTAGGGGAAACTGTGGATCTGCCTGAGGGTAGGAAGGCTCTACAGAGGCATCTGAATACACTGAGTAGATGGGTTGAACCCAGTCAAATGACATTGAACAAGAATAAGTGCCAGGTCCTGCACTTGGGTCATAACAACCCCATGCATCTGTACAGGCTTGGGGGGGAGGGGCTGGAAAGTTGCCTGGCAGTAATGGACCTGGGGGTCATGATCAACAGCCGGCTGAACACAAGCCAGTGTGTTCAGGTGGCTAAGAAGGCCAACAGCAGTCTGGTCTGCATCAGAAATAATGTGGCCAACAGGACTAGGGAAGCAACCACCTCCTTGTACACGGCACAGTGAGACCACACCTCAAATATTGTATTTGGTTTTGGACCCCTCATTAAAAGCAAGTGGTCATGTCAATAAATAAAGAAACTAAAGAAGAAAAAAAAAATAATCTGGAGTTGAAAAAGACAGAGCTGTGAGAATGATTCAACTTGCAAATGTAGGTTTGAAACAAGCACAGACAGGAGGACAGACCCCAAGCTTTCTTTATGGACTTCTGCAATAGTTGCTGGAAGAGTGCATTGTAACTGAGGCAGTGTGACCATGGAATCAGTGAAGCCATATGGCAGGCATAACTGGCACTGATGATTATTAGCTGAATTAAACTGACTACTAAAATGATTAGCTGAACATGAAAAAATGCAAGAAGAGGGAGCAAGGATGTGTCAGTGACAAAAGATGCCCTTCAAAGAAACAAAGAGAATTAAGAGAAGACAGTCAAAAGGACAAGGTATAGGAACACACTGATTTCTCTACAAAATGAGAGTCAGGAAATAAGTATGAGACATACTGACAGGAGAAACATGAAAGCAGGCAAAAAGCCCCAACAAAAGGGAAGAAGATAGAAGCTCAAGTGAATTCAGGTATCAGGGTAATAAAAAATGACCAAGGCCAACAAGGGGAAGAAAAGAAAAAAAAAACCAACAACATAATAGCTTGTGTAGGAAGGCACTTCAAGGATCACCAAGCTTCAGTCTCCCTGCTGCAGGGTTGCCAACCACTAGATCAAGTACTAGGATCAGGTTGCTCAGGATCCCATCAAGCCAACTCGTTCAAGCACTTTACCACTCTCTCAGTGAAAATCTTCCCCTCAACATCTAATCTAAGTCGTCTCTCTTTTAGTTTAAAACCATTCCTCTTTGTACTATCATTATCTACTCATGTAAAAAAAAAAAATCATTTCCTTCCTGTTTAATATCTCCCTTTAAATACTGGATGGCTGCAATGGGGTCTCCCCCAAGTTTTCTCTTCCCCAGACTGAACACCCTAAGCTCCTTCATCCTGTTTTCACAGGAGAGGTGCTCCAGCCCTCTGAGAATCTTCATGGCCCTTGTCTGGGCCCTCCCCAAAAGCTTCACATCTTTCCTTTGCTTGGGGCCCCAGACCTGGATGCAGCTCTCCAGCTGAAGCCCCAGGAGGGCAGAGAAGAGAGGGACAATCACATCCCTGCTCTGGGCCAACCACCCAGGATACTGTTGGCCTTCTGGGCTGCAAGCACTCACTGGCTCATGTTAATTTTTTCATCTATCATGACCCCTAAGCCCTTCTCAGCAACACTACTCTCAATGAGTTCTTCTCCCAGTCTGTGTACATACCTGGGATTACCCTGACCCAGGTGCAAAACCTTGCACTCTGCTTTGCTGAACCTCATTAGGTTCACATGGACCCAGCTTTTGAGTTTATCAATGTCCCTCTGGATAGTATCCCTTCCTGCTGCTGTTTTAACCGCACCACTCAGCTTAAGTGCCAAGGTGACTGGCAGAGGGTGCACTTGATCCTAACATCTACATCATCTACATCACTGATAAAGATGTACCAGTCCCAACACAGACCCCTGAGGGACACTGCTCATCACAGGCCTCCACCTGAACATAGTAATTGACAGCAACCCTCTAACTGTGACCATCCCAGCAATTCCTTATCTACCAATCCTGCCCGTCAGAGCAGATTTTGGAGAGGAAGCAGAAGGTAGCGGTGACTTTCTAGTCAGGGTGAAAACCACAGGCAACAGCATTATCAAAATGTATTGAGAACTCTCGATGCTTCGATTTAGAAGAGACACTGATCTAGATATTTTGCTTAAAAGTACACACACGTTTTCCTTGCAGCAGCCTAATGTTATAAATGTAGTTGTTTAATAACATGAAATACTTTGCTGGGAGAGACTCGCAAGAATTAGCTAAGGAAATCAGTTCATCTCGGTAGTGGAAGTTTGGGACAAACTACAAGAGGACAGGAATTTGATAACATTCAAAACACCCGGTACAACACCACATTCTTTAACTTTGCATTGACTGTAAGCAAAGCACAAGCAGAACCGTGAGTGATGCACAGAGCAATGACAGAAGCCAGGCAACACTGACTATGTAACTGCTGCACCAGTTCTAACTGCTGTTCCAGTCCTGCTGAGCCTGGAGACTGCTGCAGGTTTGATATGGGTCCCTTCCCTGTTTCCACTGTCATCGCTATGCTGTCAAAAGAAAAATAATACAGTTGTGGTAAAGAGCAGTTCTGTTGCCCAGCATTGGATTTTGGTAGCCACACTCTGCTCTGGGAATTTGAGGAGTGCAGTGCAGCACTTTGTGCCCACAGCCATGGCACAGTAACATCACTTTTGGCATGCGAGTCTCACAGGTGTAGTGCGTGGGGAGTAATGGCAGAAGCATTTCTAGCAAAGGCACAAGGCAGCTTCCAGTGTAGTTCTTGCAAGCATCAGGGGGAGGCACAAAACAGACCAAGGACACTGCTGTACAGCAATAACATCCAACACACCTGGGAAACAAATCAAAATCTTTATGTCAAATTCTGCAGCAAACTGAGGCAGGCCAGTTGAAAAGAACTCAAGCGTATATTACAACTTCAATGCCAGGTATCCTTGGCATGTGGTAAACATGCCTGTTCAGACCGTCAGGCACATCAGTCCCACAGAACCTGGTTCTAGAACTACATTAAAAACAGAACCTGTGGAAGAGCCCATTTCTAACCTCTATGACCTGCCAAAGCTAAGCTCTTATCACCATGCACACTACCTGTGCCAGGCTTCCTCATAGTTCAGGTATTTGCAAGGCAACATACAACACATAAACATCCTTCTGCGTATTTAAGTTATAAGCAGATTATACTAAACATGCTCTGGAAGCAGTGTCTGGTTCTCTTTTGCATTTATGAAAGGACAAACAAACGGAAGTTTACTGTGAGCTTTGGAGCTTTTTGAGAAGTGATCGAGAGTTTCTGTTTCATTCCTTTTCTGCTTGTATCCCTGTTTCCTTTATATGCTGGTGGACTTCACACAATCACAATGAAATTCTGACTTTGAATTTGGTGTTCTGAAATCACTTCCTGGTGACATTCTGAAGGTGATTGCAGGCAAAGGAATCAACTTCACGTCCTACTGATGAAGGAAAAACCCCTTCCACGCACATGGCCTTGCTGCAGCTCCATTAGTCACCAGACCCTTCGTAGGCTGCTTTATTTTGCTAAAACAGAAGCAACAAAAATCCCATCTTCTACATGAGTTGCCTCAATGCCCTCACACTGCCAAAGAAACAGGCCCTACAATGGCCTACAACACTCCAACCACCAGAAATGAATATACATTCACTCTACACAATCACAGGTAATGCTCTTTTGTGCCAAGGCTCTTGAAGTCCACAGTATTTTACATACCAGACACAAGTGCTGTCTACAGACATTGTTTCTCTACCTAGAGAAGCAGTTTAATGCTCAACTTTCTGTGTGGATTATTTTCTTAGAGAGAGAAGTAAAACCATCATCTTATACTTGATTGTCAATAAATGTATTTTTTCTGTACTTCTTGCCCTTATCAACTGTGGATGAAAAGCTCTGGTAACAAAAAAACAACAAAGAGAGCACAAGAATTACTGTGGATTACACAGAATAGACACAGCTTGGTTTTCATGCTCTGCAAATATAGCTGTTAGTATCCTAACACTCTTCTCCTTAAAACGTCCTATTAACATTGCATATTTAAAAATACGCGGATCATTTGAAACTACAACTTTTCCTCTTTGGTTGTACAGATAAACGAAACAAAATCACACTTTCCTTCTGCTCCAGTTCTCCTCCTGTTATCCCATAACAACATACTTGGTGCATCCCCCTTTGACCCATGATTTCCCACAAGACTTTAAAGACCTCCTGAACTTTCAATCACAGTGGGTGAATCAACAGCATACTTCACTCAGTGCAAAGTTTGAATTCAATCTGGAAATGCTATCAACTTTATGCTGTGCCCTCATCTCCAAAAGCTATTCCAGAGTCATACTGGTCTCACTCTGACTGTGATTTCTGAATCCTTAGGTAAGCGTTAGATTTTTAATTCTCCACAAAAATAACAACTTGAAATGAACTGCATCACGTTTAGGCAAGCCCAGTAATGCAGGATGTACGCCTGTTTGCTTGTTTTATTAGAGCAAGGCAAGATGATATTTTAATCTTCCAATGTCTTTTCACAATTAAAAGACAAAACCGTGTTCAAGTTTACAGAGCTAAATTCTGCTCTGTTACACTGATGTGAACCATGTTATTGATTCTGATGGTGTTACCTCAGATGTACACCAATGTAACTGAGAGCAAATTATGGGTCACTGTATATAAACAGCTCTGGCTATGAGTATAACAAAGGCTGCATTGTGCTATGTGCTGCAGAGCCAATAAATGAATTCAAAAGACACCTAGATGTGTTCCTGGAAAAAGGGGGCAGGGGTCCTGAATGGTCTGGTGGGAAAACAGGAAAGTGGGATTAAGATAAATTAAAACAGGTTTGGCATGCCGGGCTTGTCAGCCCCTCTTGTTCTTATCTCTTTTGCAGTCTGCAGAACATGCCTGGTTATAAAATGGAATTGTTCTTTTGCACTGAAAATGTCTTATTTCAGAAGCACAATGCTATGAGAACACACAAGAATATTGCTGCCAAGAAGAGCCCAACAACAGCTTACATGTAGTTGGATAAAGACTGATGCATCTAAGACAGGTTTGTGTTGTTCGTTTCAGTGGCTTTTTTTGTGTTTTTTTTTTTCTCCTTAAAAAAAAAATTAATTTAATTTAAAAAAATAAATAAATCACATTTCTGTTGTCAAACAATCAGCTGAAATTCTGCTCCATGGAACTCCAGCATCCAAAAGCCCTTCTGATCAGGTCTGCAGCATCATCTAAAGGTATTCAAATACACTCAGACCCACAATAACTGCTTTCACATACACACAGTTACTGCAACAATACTCAGCTCAGGTTAATATTCAGGTTGCTGAAGCACTCTGATAAGAATACAAATAGCAACTTCCAGTATTGCCTGAATCCCCTTACAAATGGATGAAGCATCTGCCCATTTGAGGAGTATAAATCTATTCAGTGCAAGCCACAAGGTGGAGATCTCTGGCAAAGCAGTATCGAAAGGAAGCCTTGTACCCAGCCTAATGTTACTATTAACACTTGGAGCCATTGCATCAAGCCAATTTTTCTGTTTGTTTTTAAAGTTTGATAGAAATGTCACTAGTGGAAAAATTAAGTAAAGAGCACTGGTTAGCCACAGAACTGGACACACCTGGCTGCAAACCCACCAAAAGAAACTGACTTCATTAGTACTAGGGACAGCAGAGTAAAATTTATATCTGAAATATGCCTGCACCAGTAGAATTTGCTGAGGCCACAGGCTCTCCGTGTGTTTTTACAGCTGTGTCAAGTTTTGGTTTCTGACTCTTGCCGACATTCAGGAGTGCTGAAGGAGCTCAGGCTAACAAGTCCCAAAACTTTGTAGCTGAGATTTAGATTTCAGCAATTTTAACAACCATTTTTTGAAATAATACAAACGCCATTTGGAGTTGGAGCTGATGTAAATTAGCAGTTAAAATGCCTGGCATTCTATCGCTTTCGGCTCCAATGATCTTGTGTACTTAAGAGCAGATGGCATATGTTAATAAACCATCAGTATCACTTCAGGAATATAATATCCATTTTCTGCATCAAGTGCTGGAATTGCTGCTAGATATGAAAACGAGCTGAAGAAATGCAGCCTGGTCTGTCAGCAAGTTCAGCTAATTGCATCCAAGCAGCAAGTTTCATACAGGTGCTCTGTCCCTTATACCACAATACAGCAGTGTAGCAGCCCACTTCAATACTGACCACTGATAACGCTGCAGGACAGAAAAAGCCAGGTACAGAATGTCCTCACCACCTGGGAGCTGTGCAGGTGACAGCTTAGTGCCCTAAAAGAATTCAGCAGTTTCCTTTCATTTGACTTATGTCTGAGAAAAGCTCAGATTATGAAACCTGAAATGAGAAACACTAATACCATCATCTTTTTATCTACTATTCTTCTCTTGATATATTTAATTATCCTCTTTTGAAGGCATGGTATATACTGGCTGCAAGATTGAACTGCTTGAGAATAAGTAACTGTTAGACTTATTCCTCAAATGTTTTGTCAGAGCATGAGGGAGAAGGCAAAGCATTACCTCAACTTTATTTAAAATGAAGCAGTAAGGATAATATACCAGGACTAACAGGCAGATCCTAACACCAAGGGTAAGTGTCCTTAGCCTATCCTCTATGGTCCCTGGAACTGCTTAAGCTGAGATGTGAAGAAGGAGGTCTGTCAGAGTACATGCATGTGCAATGGAGAAAAGTTAGGAAGGGTGAGCAGGCAGGGGTGAAATAGGAATTATCTGTGTAGGGCCAGGGCCAAGGTAGGATGGTAGGCTAACATCCCTAGTACAAAGGAAAGGAACGGAGATAAGGAGCAAGGGAGCAGCTGATGTCTTTGACCATCCACGCATAAAGTATTTTCATCCAGTACACGATACATACTACATGAAGAAACTAAAGAGTTCAAAGTTGACAAACTGATGATTGAAAGATGAGGAATAATTATAAGATGAAAAAAACACTGAACAATCATATAAGCTGTGTACCTTCACAAACAGTATGGGGAAAAGAGCAGTCCTGATTTCCAAATTTACTAACTAGCACACTTCACTATGCTTTCTTACACACCCTTAGTACCTAGTCTAGTTAGCTGTAACCTTAGGAGTTTACCCTGTCTTACAAGGAATCTCATTAAAATCAATGGGTCTCTGTGCAGCTCAACTATATTAAATATACGCACAGATGAAGCTGTTTGTGGGATCAAGCCCTTAAATGTGTGCATACTTTAAGCATCAGCTATTGCCACATAAAAGCCATGTTAAGACAAGGTAGGCTACAGCCAAAAGCCTATCTTGGTACCAACGTAAAGCACATCACAGGAATCTTATTATTACAATCCAAGCCTGTTTGCTATTATGCTGCATTATCATTATTAAAGATTGTGAAATTTAAACTCAAAGACAAACTGAAAAGATGCCTGGCTTGTCAAGCAAGGAATGAATGGCATTCAGACAACTTAAGAACTCTTCCCAGTTGCATCATACAGCAACCATACAATTATAACAAGCATTTATTAACATTTGAAGCTCCAGATCGAATGAAAAATAAGGATACACATTTTTCTTTTCATTTAAAACATTTTTGGGGGAATTTTAAGAGCAAAGGAATAATTCAGTTTGCTGAAATGGTTACTTGCTTTTCTTCACAAAGAACAGACTGTGAGTTTTATCTTTTTCCCTTCAAAGTTCTTCATTAAACTTCTGTACAACTCTAACTTACACCAAGCTTCATTTTTGAGTTCAGCCCGCTTGTAAGAGTAGCAAACAGCTTTGCTTCTCTTTGCTGCTTGCTGCTGCTTCAAACCCTGCAAGGAAAACTAAATGATGGCATTTGAGGTTAGTTGGTAGACGAAAAAGTCAATGTCAAAAGGAACAAAGAAATAGCTTTCTCTCCAGAATAGCATTCTCTCTCTGCCCAGTTGGACTTCTAAAACCCCAAAGGGATTTTTGGAGGGTGGGAGAGCAGTGGTATAGGGTTTTTTTGTTTGCTTTTATAAAAAAAAAAAACAACCTTAAATTTACACCCACATCAAGGATCTGAACTGTCTTCAGTTCCTACAGAAACACAAAACAACCATTGCTATGACATGGAAGGCATAGGAAAAGGACAAAAACATATAAATTTCCCATTTAATTCCATGTTTTTCCTCATATTTTTCACACACCACTGAGCTACTTAATTTTTTTGTTTCTCTCTCTTAGCTAGGACTAGGTTAGAAAGGAAATTAAGGCCAAAAGTACAGGATAATGAAATACTGAAAACAAAATACGTGAGAAATACAATTAAAGATGAGATTCGAATGCTAATTGATAATCTGTATTGCTTAAATAAATACAGAGATTTTAGAATAGCCAGTTAATAAGGTGAGATGTTTGCCATCTGGCCTCCAGAACTGTTCCAGAAACGTATTTTGTTTCTCTGCTCTGTGAACTGCTTCTGCCCAACCTGCACTGCACAAAAGCAGTTGTTTGAAACCTGTTACATGAGTATTTATATCATTGTCTGTCTCCTAGAATGAAAAAATACTTTGAAAGCTTTAGGAAGAAATCTGTGCTACTAAGAATGCCCTGTACCAGCTATCATCTGATTTGCCCAGGCTCGCTCACACTACCTCATGGCATCTGACCAGGACATGAAGGATTCCCACTTATTTTTGTCTCACCCATTAATGTAGCTGGAAATATTAAGGTGCCTAAATTTAGACCCACCTTAAAAAGCAATCTGTAACACGGGAAGGCTAATTTCCAACAGATAGGGAAAAAAGGGTTGATAGAATCACTGAAGTTACAACACAATCTATGCTTTTTAGCACCATTTGCAAAACACAGTCTCAACGAAAAGAAACGTCTCGAATTGTTGGTGGGATCTCACACCAAATCATGAACTCACCTGTTAACTTCCTTGTTTGTCACAAACAGGTACACAGACAAACCTCTACTAAATAATTTAACATTTCTATACATTCTATATGTAGCATCAGAGAAGACCTTTCCTAGCCCCATTCTCTCACTAGAAGCATCCCAAATACTGACATCTCAACTACATCAAGTCTACTGCCACCACCATCATCCTGGAGTTGCAAAAACTATCTCTGCAGGGTCTTTTCTGAAGACTGTCACCAACACAATGAGGGAGAAATGTATTTACAGACTACAAGGCCAGAAACAACTCTTACAGTTACCTACCATAACCTTGCTCACCGTATAGGCCAAGAAGATCCAGTCTCATTCTTCTCTCAAACCTCCAAATCAACTATCCCTGGAGCTACGCTTTTCTTAACACTTCTCATTTGAGATGAAGTCTAGATATACTACGAATCCAGACTGAAAATTAAACTAATGAAAAGTACATAGTCATGTGCAGGAACATAATAACTTTGTCCCTTAATCATCCTTTTACTCACTGTTCTGGATACAGGGAAAACTCAAAGCTCTTCTGGAATAACTTAAATTGCAGTTGTAAGCTTGGCACTAGTCATGTTTCTCCCTACCCAAGCTGCTTGTTTCCTATCCCCAAAATGCCCATCCTGTTACAGCAGCATCCCTGTGTATGCAATCACATGGCAAATATTTGAAAACTTTTAGGCAAATCAGCCTCTTCATCCAGGCCATGATAGAGTTATCAAAACAAAGTTAGTGGCTCAGTACAACAGCTGCAGGAATGAGTGGCCAAGATGATATCCATTTGTACCAGCTTAAGTTCATAAAGAAATACACGTGTAACTACAGATTTATTATTAAGCATTCTTCCAAAACACGCAAATTACAAATGCATTGCAAGAACTCAGTCATTAAAATGATCAAGATTATCAACACCAGAGTAAACTTACCCCCATCACCTTGCCACGCTGTTCAACATCCTCCCACATACAATGAACGATATAGCGACACATGTATTTTCCTGCTCGACCTTCCTGCTTCATTCGCACCAGACACATCCTGTAGGAACATAAACACCACATTCAGAGCTTTTAGTTTTTCAAGTTTGAAGAACAGATTTAATCAGCTTCAGCTCATTTAAGATTCTTCTTACAGTATGTGCTTTTGTCATCAGGTAATAAAAATAAGGGTTTCTTTTAAAAAAGAACTACCATAAACTTGTTCGTTCTGTACTCAAGAGCTGTATCTGTTGGATTTTGGCCAATCCAGCTACGGAAGAGTGACAGTGGATTCTATATTGGCTGACAGCACTGTAATCTAGTTAAGCAGTACTGCAACTTAAATTCCACAGCCTTAAGGACATATCATCCTTTGGAGCAAGAACAAATGTCTTTTCTAATCCCAGGCTACAAGCCAGCTGTAATTCAGCTCGGTATACTAAAATGCTAAAAAAGACTGTAGTAGCTAAGGAGTGAAATCTTAAGCAGGTTACAGACTTCACCCAAGCTCACATTAGCAATGTCCTAAATTATTTCACCTACCAGGGTCTAGGGATATACATCCAACCACTTGGCAAAGCCCCTACATGCAGTACATGCTAGAAGAAATCACAGGTTTGTGAGCAGGATCTTAATGAGAATACCAGGTTTGTATACCCCTATTTTATTTTTTTTAAATAAAGCATTAAAGCCACTTGAACTTTACTGCTGCTGCTCAGCCTAAAAACCAAACCATCACAACCACACTTTTTATTTTAAACTACATCTCTAAGCAGCACAAAATGAATCGCAGGCCGTTTCCTCACTGCACTAGGAGATGAGTACCACCACCAGAACACATTATCTGCCTCACTAGTCAGCTCTGCTCCTGCACTGCAAGGCTAAACCGTGGCTGGGTTGGCTGAGCTGCTGGTATGACAGGATGCTCCAACACTGAAGCTGAAACAAGTCACTGCTTTGCACAGAAACATGCTATGCTTGGGGAGCTGTTCACGTAAAACCTTTTTCTCACACCTTCTGAAAAAGTAAGAGAGCAGAGCTGCTGCAGGTCACTTCAACGCAGCCATGTTACTAATAGTGAAAGCACTGCAAGAGTTAAGAGGTAAAAATGATTTATGTATCTGTATCATTTCTGCAGTGGAGATAAGATCTGGGCCTCCCTTCAGGCATTAGAAGTATTTGGTGCTCTGTGAATGCCAGCTCAACAGGGAAAATCATAAACATCTGAAACTTGCCTCTTGGGCTGACCTGTAAAAGGGCAGATGCCAATCTTCATGATGGATTCTATCTGATGTGCTGATTAGTAAAGGAAAGTGTAAAGGAAAGTGGGTTTTTTGGATTTATTTTTTTTTATAACATGCAAAGGAAGCAAAACTTACTGCCAGCGATGAGTCACAGAGGTAAAACAAGCTGAAAGAGCTGCATTGCTCCTGTACTCTTTTCTAAATAGAACCATACATTTAAGACCCATACAAGGTCCATTCAGCTCACACATCAGTACCAAAGGAAGAAAAGCCCTTGGGCCAGAAACTGATTTCTACAAGGAGGCTTTTGAAAATGGCAGCCACCAGGTGAGAGGCTCCAACATAACACAGTCCTGGCAGAATGAGGTCAAAAGACTGGAGAGGGACTGAGGCATGGCAAGGAGATCAGTGATCAAAGGGGAAGAGTAAGTTAGAGAGCCTGGGGAGAAGATAATAGGGAGAGAAGGGGAAGGACAGCAGTCAGCAAAGGGAACATTGCAAAGAGTGGCAATTTCTGGCTTGGGAAACAGAGCTGTAAGGATTCCCAAGGTATATATGGTGATAGTGATGATTCTATGTCGGTCTAATAGCACCCAGCAACGAAACACAACTAAGGTCGTAGAAACATGGAATCACAGGATGATCATCTAGTTTCAACCCCCTGCTGTGGGCAGGGTTGCCAACCACCAGACCAGACAGCCCAGAGCAGGGATGGGGCATCCACAGTCTCCTTGGGCAAACTGTTCCAGTGCGTCACCAGCTTCTGAGTGAAAAACTTCCTCCTAATATCCAACCTAAACCTCCCCTGTTTCAATTTAAAACCATTCCCCCTTGTCCTATCACTGTCCACCCTCACAAACTGTCATTCCCCCTCCTGTTTATATGCCCCCTTCAAGTACTGGAGGGCCACATGAGGTCTCCCTGGAGCCTTCTCTTCTCCAAGCTAAACAAGCCCAGTTCCCTCAACCTTTCTCCATGGGAGAGGTGCTGCAGATTCTGTGAAGATGGTAGCAAGAAGTAAATCTATCAGCAACTGCTAAAAGAAAAAATGGCAAAGCTTTCTGCTGAAATGATGATCCAGAACTTGGAACACCTCTTAATTTATCAGCCCTGACAAGAACCAGACATACAGTGAGCTTAAAACTTCTGTCTTAATTTCATCAGCTTCGAAACCTTTGTTCCTCTTGTCTATTTACATAATTGACCCATACACAACAGTTAATTAGTAAGAGTTGTTGTATTCCAAATTTTTTGCTCACTCTTAAGAAGTCAAAAACACTCAGCCTAAGACTTGGAAGCCTAACTTTGGGTTGAGAGAAGTATTTTTATACTACTCTCACTCAATTCACAACCTCAGGAAAAAAAAAAATAGCAGGAGAGACTTGGCAATCACCCCCACACGCATAAATACAAGTTCCTACCCAGTCTCCCTTCAGCAGCAGTGAACCAAGAGGAGAGCACAGCGCAAAGACCAGCAGTTAACAACCGCTCACTGATGAGCAGGAATGGAGCTGTGTTCAGAGGAAAGCCTGCTACCCTCGAAGCCTAAAAAGCAGCTCTGTGTTTGGATGCATAGTGCTGTCATAGAGCTGTTCTGCAGCACCACGAGTGAGATCATGGAATTCTGCAGTTTATTTTAAAGTTTGGTAGTTTGTTACTACACCTGCCGTCTGAGGTTTAAAAAGACACACACTCTTTAAAGACTATAAACTTTCTAACTGGGTCAATGCAGTATGAAACATTTAATCGATTCACTACATAACCTGTGCTGCAGTTTACTCAAATACTGACTCATGTTTGTCAAACCAGGAAAGCAAATCTATTCCAAACCATCTTTAGAAAGTTATCTACTATAGGTTGGGGTGGATAATTTGTCATATTTAAGTTAGGCAGAAAGATTACACTGGAAGAAAATCATATATAAGGATGACTGAAAAGGCACGTGAGCACATACACCTCCTTCCATCTTAGGTGAGAAGCAGCATTTTCCAACAGGAGCCTCAGCTGTAACTGTTTCTGCCAGCATAGTAAAACACACTGGTTTAAGCACCAGAAGCGGAAATCAGCCCTACTCCATCTAAGTGTTGAGATGCAGCTCAGTGCTATGCAGTCAATGTCTGATGAAGCATTATGCATCCAAGGTTAAAGCCCACTCAGAGCTTCCTACTACCCCCAGCACTGGGACAGGCATCCTGCTTCCCTCAGGTGTTCCAAGACAATAATTTCTAGGGTTACATCATTCCAGACCAGAGAAATGACTCAAGTTTAACAACAGATGTAACAACAACCAAATTAGAAAGCTGTTGTTTTGTTCCGTTTAACCCGAATCATTCATGAAGCGCCAGCAACTTCAGGAAAGGAGAAGAAAGCTCCTGAATAGACTTCAACTAGATGCAGGGATGCGCACCTTTATGATGAATGGAAGCTCAGAATAATGGTGTGGAGTAGAATTCTGAACTCTTGCTATTTCCTTTAGCAAGCGAACATGCCATTATTCGCTTCAGCCTCACAATTTCACTAAGTACATTATTTACAGCCAAGCACAGGATTTTGTGGAGGTACAAACTGACAGAGCTCAGCATGGCTGTGCAGCCTCCCCCATCTCCCAGTGCCCACACTTAGGCTGCTCTGCACATTCACTCATGGTGAGGCAGGATCAATCTTAAGACATCCCAGACAAAACCGTTCTTAAAACATCTCTCAGGTAAGATATTACTCACTTTGGTGTAATTTTAAACTCCCCCATCTCTGCTCTTCTAGGATGAGCCACAGACAATTTTTTCTCTTTCTTCTGAAACAGCATATCTCAAAATAGTACAGTAACCTCAGACCTTTCTCTGCAAATCTGATACATCTATCCCTGCAGGAACCATTTTTCACAAACTTGATGGTTCTTGTTCTCATCTACTCTCACTCAAACTGACCAACACTTTCACAAGCACAGCTTTTCCTTACAGAAAAAAAATGAACAAACCTTGGTGTGTTTCAGAAATGGAATTGAAGCTCTGCTCTATTCTGACCCTAAATGGTAATGCAGGATGCACCACATTTCTTAGTACAGTCAAAGTCATCACTTTCACCGTTTGGAAACTGTGTGGACACAGTCTATACTTCAATTAGACTGTCACAAGAAAAGAACAACGTGGTAGTGGAAATGAAAAGCTTGAGATTTCTTCCTAGAAGGTATGAGCTTCTGAGCCAAAAGTCCTACTGATATCAAGGGTGTGAAGTAACTGAAATAGCCTATACAACTCAGGGAAGAACACTAGAAGGCTGATTTTCTAAAGTATAATATTAGAAGAACATTGGCAGGAAATGGAGGAACATTATCTTCAAAAAAAATAATAAAAATAGAGCTAAATATGAGTGCCTGAACCTCCCCCTCCTTTCTGGTTACACAGAAAGTTTGGTTTGCAGAAGAGAAAATAAGAGACAGATATTCAAACAGTGAAACAATCAGAATCTGTAATGCAAGGAATATGCTCTGACAAGCATCTTAAAGTTTAAAAGAGGTAATAGCACAGAGTTGACTGGAACATAATGGACAATGACAGCAGCAAGAGACGAGGAATGTTTTTACTCAATTAGATATATATTAAAAAATCTTATATTTTCCTGCTTCAGAAGATATTCTAAGTCAGTTGAAAGTCAGTCTCTGTAGGTGAAGAGGGAAGGAGCGAGTAATCCAGAAAGTGATCTACACTTGTGAATGGGAACAGGAATATCTTAACAGATGGTGATCAGAATCTATGGTCAGGTTGTTGGCTGCCATATCATAAATACTTCTAGCCTGAGACAAAAGGTCCAGGAGTAGAGACAGGCATTAAAGCCTTCAGAAGGAAGGTACCTTTACATATGCTAGCGTTAGTAGAATCCTTTGTGCTCTACTCCATCTTTATTGAGGTTGATACTGATTTTATAAAGAGAATCAGAGAGAATGCAGCGATATATCTGCCATGTCATTGCAGAATCTTGGCTGCTGAGATAGCCACAAGCAAAACAAGCAGCATCTTCCAGTGGCCCAGGTAAGTGAGCAGGCTTCTCTGTGATCTAGAGCATCAAATTAGATCTCTGATTTGTGAGAATGACAGCAATCATTTAGGTCAAGCTGCAAAAAACAAGGAGAAGCCAAGCATAAAAACCTTAGAAAAATGAACCTTTTATTAAAAATTAGCCTAGTACTACCTTCCAGATTCACATTATCATTGCTGTCCAATGAAACAGCAATTTTGTTCCTTCCTGCTTGTGCAGGACCTTCTTGTTAACACAGACTATAGCTTAAGCATAAGAGTACTTCAGTTTCTCTCCTTAAGGGTCTCCTTAGCATCACAGGCTCAAAGAGAAGCAACTCTTGGCTTCCTCAGACATAGAGGTGAAACTTCTATCAAATATTACATAAATAAACAGCTATCAAATATTACCTTCCCTATCATAGTTTCCTTATTTACTTTCACGCGTAGCAGTTGTGAAAGAATACTGTGCGTTTTGAAAGCCATGCTATTACACGGCACATTTTCCTGTCAATGCAAAATTGTTATGAAAAGTGTGGGTCTTTTGCAGATTTGTGTTGCCTCCCTTTCTTTCTCCTCAAGTACTTAAAACAAGCGGTTTGATTTCAACATTTAATGCAGATTTCCAAATATCAAACTAAATGATTAATTAATTCAGTCATTGAAACCCTTTTCACATGGAACAGTAAGAAATAAACTGCAAATCTCAAGGGTGACCCATTAACTGAGCCCACTGATTTCATTAACCAATTCAATGGTTCCACTAATTAATTCATTCCTAAGTGAAATGAGCTGCCCCATCTTTCAATATATTGAGGAGACAGGAAATTAAAAGGAGGGAAGGGGGGAGAAAAAAGGAGGCAAGGAAATAAGGGGCCTGTTCTTAAGTGCAACTATTTTAGTACAAACTTCCTTTTGAGTCTTTGGGTAGTTAAATGTAAGTCTATGGACTTCAGTTTCATGAAAGATCTGGCACTTAACAAGAATTACTGTACTCCCCTGTGCATCCTGCTGACCTTTATAAGTATGTAATATTAGATGAAAAACTGATTTTTTTGGCTACTCTTTTCACAAATGAAAAAGGAGGAAAAAAACTTAATGTTTAAGGTGTTAAATATTTTTAGATGTAGCCAAGCTGGCATTCACCAACCTGTACGTACATTTCAGAGGTGCAAGAATAAATGCCAGTGCTATAATTTGTTAAATGCTTCTGACAAGCAGCAACTTCAACCACCACAAATTCTCACAATTTAAACCACTTCTACATAAATTTAAACTTTTCCTAAAACACCTAAATAGGATTTTTCCACACAGGCTGAGTAAGGCTTTTAGAAAGCTCACGGCATGGGTTATTCCATTACCTAGGAATACAGAGATTTAAGATGTCAGTTTCTCCATGGGTCATTTTGCTCTTTAGTAGAAAACTATTAGAATTCATTATTTAGTAAATTGAATGTTGCCACTGTTACCAATAATCATGGAGCCTACTTTCTTGCACAGTAAGGTACATATAATTTTATTTCCTGAGACTATTTATATTACTATTCAAGTTTCACTTACCAGACATGAAGCTGGGCTACTAGAAACCATGAATTCAATGTATCAGGCATTTGGCACCCTTGATGGGAGAGAGAAAAAAATAAATAAAAACAAATATTAATTTAAATTTAATCTGGTTTTGTACCTATTAGATTCACTACACCAAAATCTGAATACATATTAATAATTTGATTTCTAGCTCTACTCAGTAAGGACACATTGGAAGCAAATATTTACTGTCACATATCACTAAGATCTAGAACGTGCAGTCACAGGACACTGTAGATAGACTTAACCTATTTAGAACTCAGGTAAAACTATTATGAGGAAAAAAACCCACCACAATGAAGGATCACAAAGAAAAAGATATGGCTTCTACCTCGATAAATCCCAGAGCAGGAGAGAATTACAAGGCAGTGTCCAGTTCTTGCACTCCTCCTTTAGCATGGGCTGATTCCTCCTGCCAGAGGCAGGATGCTGCTCACTGTGCTAGCTTTGCTCTCACTCAGCTGTTGTGGCTTGCTATGTGGATGCATAACCCATGGCACTCTCTGAGTACCTTGCCTCAAGCCATCACATCGTAGGATTAAAAGAACAAACCAAAAATGGAAATAATTTCTCTTTTCATATTCTGTTCTACTACTACAGCTGCTGGGTTTCCCAGGGATGTCTACACGCATGTGGACATTACACTATGAAACCATTCGTGTCATGATGTTGGGAGGCTGGAGATTTAGGCTCTATGCCACAGAAACCAGACTGCTCTTCCTCATGCTAAAAAAGCATGGACCTATGGGTTATGTGCACAGTAAGTCCTTCAGTTCCTCTCAGATTTAAAGCTAGTTGTGGGAAGCCATTTCTACAGCTGTCTCTTGAAGATGTACCCTTATGAGAAGGACCTCACCTCTTGGCCTACCCAGCACTTGGCCTCATCTTCTGCACTACTCAAACCTGGGATGCAGAGTATTCAGAAGCAGACTCTCCCATTGGATCTGCCTCAGGGAAGTCAATCTTTCTGTACTGCAACGTATTCTTTCCTAACTCCTATACTTCCTGGCTCTTAAGCAGCAACAAGGAGGCTCACATGGATCACAAAGCAAAATTTTTAAAGCCTCTTTCTTTTTATATGTCAACCACAGTCAGGCAACCACCACAACAAACAAGCAACTCATCACTATTCCTCCTCCTCAAAGAGATGATGCCATCAGGGGACAGAACGTGCCAACCTTCAGCATCGATGCCTATACATCACCTACACCACCTCTAAGGGAGTATAAAGACACTAACTAAAGGTATATTTGGAGGTTAACCACAGGTTTCCCCCACCCTTTTCCCCTTTTGGCTGTCTCATTCCTAACAGAAATAGTTCAAGACCTTAGAAATGAATACGTTGACCTAAAGGCAAGCCAAGGCATCTCCAACCAGAGCAAGAGTGCACAGTGCATGCATTAATCAAACCATTTAATTAAACGAGGGTTCCACGGACAAGGTTCAGAGTGAGACACTTAGTTCAACAGACAGAGGTTTCTGAAATAGAAGTTACCATGCATCAGCCTTCTACCACAGAAACTGTTCTTCACTGGAAAGCAAAGCTGACACCTCCACTGCTGGAAACTCTGAAGGTTTTTAAAGACCTATTCAGTAGAAGAATTCAGGGAAGAACTTTTTTCCTCCAACTTCCCAAGTGTTGCACTTCTGTTTCTTCATTCACATTTTAACTCCTGTATTAGGAGTGGCTATATCCTAATTTAAAAGAAGGATGGTTGCTTTAGAGTAACAAGTTTGCCCTTAGTTACCAGCTTTTTAAAAAGAAGGCACTTCAAAAATTTGGAGTTGCAGGAAACATCCATCCTAAAATTCAACAGAAAATTATTCACTTCAGAGTATAGTTAGACAGGAAAAAACAATGAGACAGTAACACCACCCATGAAATACTGTAATATTATCAGCTGGGGAATAAATCTATTCTGCCCGCAGAACACACTCTGTTCACACATCTGTATTTAAGAGACATAAACACTTATAGGGACATATCTCTTTTTCCAGTCATATATTGCACCTAAAATGCATCAGGAAAGAGCAGCAAACTTTAATGTAGAACTTTTTTGTGATGGAAAATGCAACCAGCACAATTTAAGGAAGGAGGAAATGAGATAACATCCCCACATCCCGCAAAAAAAAAGTCAGTATCCCATTCTTAGAGTACCGACTGACAGGTTGATCAGGCACGTATCTACAAGATGCCTGTGGGGCTGCAGAGAACAGAAGGATCCAGAGTGTTGAAGGTAAACTCTAGCCCTTCTGTTCTGATCACCAGCCCCACTAGAAACTACTGGAAATAGAGCCATCTCTTTGCTACCACAACTGCAGGACAATAGGGCAATTAATAGTATTAACATTTGAAGATGAACTGTGGCAACCCTATAGCTCAGCCTCATCAACAAATTCCAGCTCAACTCTCAGTATCACCTATCTGATCCTAAAAGCTCTCCTGGTCTTTCAAATATAAGATATGAGGCATTATCCTCACTAATGGTTACTTCATTTGTACCAGAGGAGGTTTAGATTCACAGAATCACAAAATCATAGGGGTTGGAAGGAGCCTCCAGAGAGGCTTTGTCCCTCCCTGCAGAGCTCCTCTCCAGCAGGTCATCCCCCAACCTGTACTGATGCATGCAATTATTCCTCCCTAGGTGCAAGACTCTGCACTTGCTTTTGCTTAACCTCATCCAATTTCTTACCACCCAGCTCTCCAGCCTGTCCAGATTAGACATAAGAAGGAACTTGTTCTCTCAGAGAGTGGTCAGGCACTGGAATGGCTGCCCAGGGAGGTGGTAGAGTCACCGTCCCTGGTGGTGTTCAATAGGTGTCTGGATGAGGAGCTAAGAGATATAGTTTAGCGGCCTGTGGTAACAATGATAATGGGAGGACGGTTGGACTGGATGATCTTGTAGGTCCTTTCCAACCTTGTGATTCTATGATTTCCTGATTTTGTTAGAACTACTCAAACTCTGCAAGCTTCATGCACAGGAAGTTTTGTACTGGTAATCCATCTATTCCCTCTACTAATTCTCTGTTCTCTTTTACACAAAGTGTATCTGAAGTCCTAAAACAGCTCCACTTTCCATATAAGCAGTACAGGGTAGCAGACATTTGAATATCAGCCTTTAACCAAAGTTCTCAAAATTCTGCTTTATGATCATTTATGGACAAAGGGACAGCAGAATGGCAGGTATAATAAAATTAACTGCAGTATAATACTGGACTGTCTCAATTGCAACACCTCCTTCACATATTACAGAGGATTCACAACTCACGTATTTTAGGCACTACTGTCCAAAAGTGTAACACAGAGAAAGGCAGTTCACAGGGCTCATTCTGCATGAGAGAAACTATCAGAATGTTCCCTGGGTACCATCAGAAAGGCACTAGAAAGCACAACAGTCTATAAGATGTGAAACACTACCTGTCATTGCTCTAGCCCTCAGCACCATAATATCCTGGCAGTCTATTCTCACCTGTCAGAAAACCACCTTACAGAAATCTGCACACCAATACAAGATCCTCATGGTCATGCAGTTATTATTCAAGCCACAACATAACCACATCACAAAAGCAAGTCCAGAAACACTGAAGAACCAGTCCTGATCACACAGGGTTAATCAGCCCGCAAATGGTTTTACACATGCATGAGTGTACTGTTTTCAAGGCCAGCTCAGTAGGTTAACAGCTTTCACAAACTACAGAGAAAAAGCTAATAAGCTCTCTAGAGACCAGAGCTGACTTTGTGCAGTTCACTTGGATATCTCAACACCATGCAACCTCAGCCAGAAGTGCTGGGGGCAGCAAAGCCAAGAAAAAAATAAAATTCTCTGCTAGGTCTGTGTGCAGTCAGTTTTGGTGAAGACAAACCTGAGCCAGGTCCCATACTGCAGCATCACTATTCTTACGGGTCCTGAACAGTGCAATTCATTGTGTGGGCATGCAGCACCCACATCAGCATGGTCTCAGGTACACCTTTGCTTGCTACGTCACTGAGAAACAGAACTAAGGGTAACTGCTTCCTGTGTCTCCTAGCCCAGTCACCCAGACTGCTGTTTTGGGAATGAGCTGTAGTCCTGGCTTAAGGGTTGCCCATCTTCACTTGAAAAAGAAACAAGTCAGAAAAGGAAAACCCCATTTTCATTGATCCAGTTTGATTTTAAAAGGATAACCTGAATGCAAAGTTGTATACCTTGCATGGTTCTATGTTCCCGTTTTTTTAAACACATATTTCCCACTGCTCAATTTAAGCCACAGCTGCTTGCCATCAGACCCTTCTACATGCCACTAGTTCCCTAACACAACAAAACAGTAAGCCAGCAAAACACTCAACTATTTTCTTACAGAGACCTACACACTTCAGTAGATGTGGTAATTTCCAGTCCAGAGCACAGGCAGAGAGCTCATGAAAAGCCCAGGAAAAAATAGAGAATCGAGCCTTTTCCCTTTGGCCACTACTTCAACTCAGCTACCCATGGAACTACAGCCTAAGCCCTTTTACATCAGTGTCAAAGGTCTCTGTCCATCCCACCCAAACCACCTCTCAGGTGGAACTATTTTTTAAATACAGATCATGTCACATGCCTGTTAGGTTTTAAAGCCAATCTCCCAAACAGCTCTAGGTAGAGAACCGTAACAGAAACTCTTTACATCTGTTTTTGTATCAGAGCAATGGTTTCTTTGGAGCCACAGCCGAAGACTTGAACACCACAGGATTTTTATAACAGCAGAAGACACATCACACAGCTTGCTTTGCTCAGATGGACACTATTTCCTTATGGAACAAAGGTCTCAAGTGTATGCAATAGGAGTTCCCCAGGTGTCAAATCAGAGCTGGACTGGCTACAAATTATGATGTAGAGCAAAAAAGAAAAAAGGAGCAACAGTGACATTCTGGAGAAACATGAGGGAAAGGTCACCTGCTCTTTGTGATGCACTTAAAGAGCTCTGAGAATTCTTGCTTTAAAACAGCAAGATGATGCCAAGAATACAACTGAAGTGATTTTTACTCAGTAGTAAGCCTGAAAATCAGTGACAAAGAGGAGACTTGGCATCTCCTTCCCAGACACGTTTTGAAATTCCTCTAATCTGTTAAGCAGAGATAGTGAAACAACAGCTAAAAATAGCAACACCGCTACCTGAAAGGCAAATATGATGAAGAAGGGGAAGTCTGAGGGGGCATACAGCTGAGCAGCGGTATGTGCACAGCAAAAAACGAGGTTCCAGTTTTCTGATCGCTAATGATGACTCCAACTGCTTACAGAGTTCTCTCAATTCTACCACCTCTGAAACCACATCAGAGTTTTGGAAAACCTTCTGAAAACCATTGGAAATTTTTGCAGCAGCAACATCATATAACAAACCCCTCTCAGTACGTTTTGCACTAGATGAACAAAGATATGCCTTACACTAGACCTTCCCAGAACTTGTCATGGGACAGATAGGACACAGAGACCATTAGACCACAGGGAAAAAAAAAAGGAATAGGCATCTGGATTCTTCATTTACCTCACTCTCGGTAACAGAAAAGGCAACACTCTTCCAGTTCCAGGTTATTCTGAGTTTTTTACCTACCCCACCCTTGTTAATCACTACAGGACACAAAATCTAATGACTTCAGACTCCAGAGCACTCCCCAGCACCTTTGCCCTGTGTAATGTTGTAGAACAGCTTCTTGTTGGCCGTGCACTGTTGGCCCCTGGAAAGTCTAACTGCTCTCTTATCTATAATTCTATGCAACTTTCATCAGCATTTCTCTCATCAGGGTAATACTTCAAATTCTAATATCATCAAATTCACGACTTACTGTTAAAAAATTCCTCGTAGTCAGTTTTCTCCACACAGCATGTGTACATGCGCAAAGCTGCTACCTTAATTTTCTAAAGAAAAAGAAAAGACAACACACAGAGTATTCATGATGAGAGCCAGTGGACACTGCCCGTTTTGTTAAACACATATGCTGCCATCTTCTACAAAGACTTCTAAGAATCACAATGCCTCAAGATTTGAGAGCATGTTAAACATCATATTATCTCTCAGGAATTACCAGAGTATCATTCATCCTGCCTTGAGGCAAAAAATACAACCCCAAAACATGGCTAAATGACTTCATGAATACCCTTCTCTATCTAGTTTAATATAATATTTGCATCACAGAATGAAATGGCTTTCTCCACATAGACTCCAAAGATCCCAACTCCAATAATTTTCACTGTTTATGTACATGAGAGTGGATAATTTAATGTTCAGGAAGTTGTATAGCAAACAGGCACTAGAAACATCTTCTTCCTCCCCACAATAATGAAAACTGACTAGCAAAGCTTTAAAGACAAAGAAATAATGCCACGTGATGAATATGATGTATATTTCAGGTGCTTCAGAGCTTAATTTTGTTCATGGCCTGCTATTCCACCAGGAACACCCAAGGGCACCACACATTACCAAGATATGTACGCTGAAGCACTAAAGAAAACAAGAAATGACAGAAAAGATCTGCAAGAGAAGAACTGCTGTCCCTTCCTTTCCATCAATCTCAAGGGAAGCAAAAAAGAAATAAAAAACCGGAGGCCAGAAAGAAGTATTGGGTTGATTTGTTTGTTTTTAATAGATATCAATTAAGGATTGTGTCAATAATCACTATGCTATAGATAAAGACCCTACACCTGTTGAGCGATGCTTCAAATTACCAAAGTATTATTTGTATATCCTCCAACCAGGATAGGGAGGTTACAACTGATCTGCTGTGGAAACACTGGGGCTATTATATTTCTTTTTTTTTTTTTTTTGCAGAGCTCTGTCAAAAATGAAGGATTAGAAGCTTTCTCAACAATTGAGTGCATGTCTAAAATTCATGCAGTAAAATAATTTACACCATTTACTGGAGTTGTGAAGGTTTCCATTTTAAAGGAAACACTGCCTGGCCTGGGACTAGAGATCTCCCTTGTGAAAGCCACTGCCCCAGAGCAGGCATTACTAGACATTAAAAACATATTGTAAAGAGCAGTTTCTGCAATCCAGCCTTTAAATTAGGCAAGTAACACAGGAGAAACTGGTGAAATTTAATCATGGAGGTTTTGGTGGGTAAAAGAGGTAAAGGGGGAGGGAGAAGAAAGTGGTAAAAAAACAGAAATATTAAGAAACTTCCCTAAGATCTCATAGCACTGGCAAGGCCAAAAATGAACTCAGGTCTCTTGGGCCCTAACCACAAAATAACTCTCTTCAAACCCAAGTGCCCTAGCCAAAAGCAGGCAGTAAAGAGAAGCAATTAAGGAGAACTCTGAATCAACACTTGTAGCTAATGAGAATCTTTATTACAACAATATGTATACAAACACATGGGAGAGAAACTACTCCCTCATGAGGTTTAGCAGCACCTGATAAAAGCAACTGATTTTTAAACAAAATAACTCACCCCCTTAAGATACAATTATCTTTTCTTTCTATTTTCTTTCTGCAGAGCAAGATGCAATAAGCAACTGCTTCATACTGGTCTCAGAAAACTTCCACTCGGCCTTGCAGGTATTCAAAGCACCTGACAGCCTTTTGACTTTGGTACAGATGGGCTCAGCCCTTCCCAGTCACAGGATCATGACACCTTCTCCTGTAGTTACAGGAGAAGTAGTTACAGCTTTATATCATGTCCTGGTTCAAAGCTAAATTCACAATTTCATCTCTGCCTTTTTCCTCTCTGCAGATGGAACTGAAACTGTTCTACAGAACTGCTCTCATTTAATCGCTGTTAACAACAGCTTCAGGGAAAGACCATCTAAAAAACACATAAGATAAGGGTGTTTTGGTGACTTTGCCCCAGGCTATGACTGAAAAGCAACACTAACCACAGTAGTAACACATCTCACTACCATCCATGTGGGAGATCCTCCTGCCACAGAAATACAGAGCACTGAAAGAATTAAAGAAAGCCAACAAAAATAAAAACGTGACAGACATCCAGCAACAGAAACAAGTTAGACTTGGTCCTCTTCAGTCCAGTGGAAAGCTCAGCTAATATGGCATATTTTAGACTATAATGTCACAAGTGAATGGGAGAAAGTGAACATTCACGCCAAAGAAAGAAACATCACCATTAAAAAAAACAATTGAAAACAACTGCTCTTCTTCCCACAGCATATACTTCAGCTATGGAATTCTGGGATATAGGACGCTATGGAAACTATAAGCTTATGAGAGTTTCAAGTGCAACTGTACAAATTTATAGAACAAAAATCCATCAGTGGATACTACAGAAAAATGCTTACACCATCCTGAAATAGACAACTGTTGAAAGGCAGATGAAAGGCAGAGAAGTACATGAGAGAAGTGCCACTGTATGATTTTCCTGTAATCAGATTCTTTCTAGATAACTACTATTGGTCATTTATCAGAGACAAGATGCTGATCTACGTGGACAGTAGCTCTACTGTCTTTAAGTGCGATATCATGTCCCTTGGTGCATCAATGAAGAGGAAGATAGGATTTCAGAAGAAATTTAGGACAGTTTAATGAAGACCCTACAAACCAAATCCAATACCCCTGCTTACATCGATGATGACAACACACCAACTAGGGCAGCTTCCAGCTCTGGATTACCAGACTCCCACATTACAAAGTAATAATATGAGTAATAATTAGAACTGTTCCATAGAAGTACTGCTCCCAACATAAGAAAAAAAGAGCTGGTTATGCATTTTTTTTTCTCCTTAAGAAAGCCAGAAGTATTAAACAACCAAGAAGATGTCAAACACTTTACCCATCTGCTGTACTTCAGTGGGCCTGTGAAACCCATCGCTTCTATTATCCTTGTGAAAGGACCCACTTTCTCTTCAGTCTGCACAGAATCTTTCGCAGACAGTTGCTGTAAAATAGAAAGATTATCATATCAGTCTCAGCAATTAGATCTGACAGACCATTTTAGGCAAGCTACAAGCTTCATAAGAGAATCTCAGATTTTCTGGTTACTTTCTTTGTTCAAAAAAACATACACTTTTTTTTCTGCAGAATAGCAACCTGCTTTTTCTTACTTGACATTCCTCTATTTATAAATACAAGCATTCCACTATAAGCTCTGAATGTACAGAAATCTGCTTTCTAAAACAGTGCTCCTATGCTGGATTACCATATTCTTTCTGAATGACTGCCCTTCACTCGAGCAGATAAAATGAGTACATAAATCACAGAAAGAGAGCAAATAAACTGTAAATAAGATAAATTCTGGGTCCTTTCACATGCCCTCTCATTCTCAGAGACAAATTGCATTCTAGAGTAATTACATATTATATAAACCAAGGTAATGAAGCTACAGGAACTCACTGTTCTAACTGAAAAGCTCCACCAGATTCTTATTTCCATTACAGTTATTTTCAATTTTATTTGCAGGAAATCTAGGTCAGAGAAATATTCAGTCCTCAATGACTTGCAGTGCCTGCAAACACGAAGATAAAGGTTTTACCTACACATCTTAAACAGCAGTAGGCTGATAAGAAACATTGATGGCATTCTGCCTGAAACATCCCAGCAGTACTGAACAACAAAACATAGTTGCTATTTGTAGTCCAGAAACTAATTTCTAATAAATCAAGTATACTTAATTCCAATGAATTTGGTACAAGCATTATGTTATCAAAAAACTAATTTTCACCATTCAAACCAAAACCTACTGCAAGTGAATCTCCTATGTATACTTGAGGAATGCAGCTGTGAACCATTTTCATCTGAGGAAGTTCCCTTACCAAGGAAAGTTAAATTGCTTTGAGCTGATGGAATTCCACAATGCACTTCCTCCTAAGACATGAACATACCAAGAATTTTCTCAGTAGGGAAGCAATTCAGGAACATAAGAACTGACACACATGGCCAGAACGCTCAGACCAGTCCCCCAACTCCAACAAGGACCAGTTGCAGATACTTGGAAGAGCAACTTGGAAGAGCAGGGAAATACAGTCACATACACTGCAGCTCCCAAGGGTGTACTTGTGCAGCTTTAAAGTTTCATCCCTGAACTAGAAATGAATGCACTCATTTATTATTGGAAGCTACAATTCCAGCACCCCAAACAGTTTTTGAACATTTAACCTCCACAGCACACTTGTGGTACACGGATTTCACTGCTTTGATGTGTAAAATCAATTCTCTTGTGCCCCAAACCTTGTGAGTTCACTGAAAGCTCCAAATTCATAAGATGCAGACTGCCATTTCAGTATCTTTCACTAATTTTATAGACCAGTATTACATATATGCCCATCAATTATCAGTCGTTAATTTAAGAAAGCCCTAAAATATCCACTGCACAAACAAGCGGCTTTTCAGATTTCTCATAATTTGTACATTCTCTACAGCTTCCTTAGCACGACTAACTTTTGAAATGACCTGAATGATAAATAAGTATTAAAACACTGACGTATATCCAGCTCAACCCGATATACTACAATAAGAAACTAACTGCAAAGGCGATAAAAACTGTAGCTTTAAGACATAAATCAATCTCCATAGCATACAGAGGGCATTTGAGATAAAATGATTTGTACACATGTACAACTCACAGATGGCTGTTAATGTCTTTACCTCCACTGTGCCTAGATCAATATGAAGAAACTTGCTCAGCACCATTTTATTACCTATCAGTAATAAAGTCAGGCAGTGTCATGCTGCCCAAGACCTCACAGGCCCTTGCTTTGAATACTGGCCACTAAACCTGTTCTCTAATCCACTGCTAACATGTAGAACAGCCACATCTGTAAAAGCACTTTCAAACCTCTGCCACATGTGATAGGACCCAATGAATTAATGAGTATGTAAATAAAGATTTAATCCCATCTTTAGTACTTGGCTTTTCAAGATCATCCCATGCATTATTCTTCTCTGCACTAAAAATGAACCCTAATGTTATGTCATAGAATATCTTCATAAGGCAGGTAGGCAACAAAAGAATACACTCAATGGAAGACTTCAGTCCCAAAGTCGCACTGTCACACCAAGCTCACTATATCAAATTCCACATCAATTAAAATGATACTAAATCCCTAGTGAACCCAAGCACACCAATTTCTCAATGTGTCCCCTGGCTACAAATGCATTCTGAAGCCTCCTTTGGTACAGACTTTTCATTATACAGAGGAAATGAAGTTACAAGCCAACACTATCTCGATTCAACTGTTGTTTGCTCATCACAAAAAGCATAAAAGACCAGAGAACAGCCTTCTGCTACAAACTGCCATGACTCTTACTTCATTCAGAAGTCTGACTCAACTAGCTCAGAAAACACAGAAGGGATTTAAGCAGTGAATTCTTTGCTCAGTGTATGGACAGAGATATACAGTCCATTTTGACAATGCTACAACTATAGCTAAATGCAATTAAACAGTCACTTAAGTGCATATAAAAATCAAACAGAAAACAAAACATTCTTGAAATCTCCTTTAAATTTAAACAAGCTCTGAAACAGTGAAAGGCACATATGCCCATTTTTCTTGCTCAAGACACAAAAACTGAGAGCTCAAAACTAAAATTATTTTCTCAGAAAATATAAAAAAAGAAACAATTGGAGCTTCCCCTTAATTCTAAGCCACTTTTCCAACAGGGGTAGCTCATCAAGTTCACATTTCAAAGACAAGTATTTCTCTACTCAAAATAATAAGGTTGCAGTCCGAAAACTTATCTATCTTACCTATTCTGTTTTAAGACACCCCAGGGCTATTTTAATCCAGAAGCTCCCTTATACCTCTCTCTACTTTTATACTGGAAAAGGCTAAATGAGGAATACACCAAAACCAAGGACCCTGCTCCCAACTTGAAGATCTTCACACCACTTCTACTTGTTAGATCTATCATCTTGCCATCCTTTGCTCTCCCACATCTGCCCTTTAAATGGTATTTCTGCAAATGTACGAGGTGTCCCAGGCAGGCACAGCGACGAGGCTATGCCCCAGCCTGGAATCTATTCTTAGCTCAATTCATGATGTAAGTGGTACAAGCCATTTTGTTTGTTTCAGTTTTTGTCTGGAAAAAAAAAGTTTGGTTTGCCTCACCAGCTGAAAAACTGAGTAAGTGGCTAATAAAGAACAAAAAAAAAAAAACAAAAAACTTGTAGTTAAGGTGCAAAGAGCAGCCAGTAGTTCAGTTTCACACATCTCCTTGTTCATTTTAACTGCCCATGTCAAAATAAGCAATTCAAATTCCAAACATTTCTAACACCTATACCAGCAAAACACAAAATCAGACAGAGAGTAAAATGGGATCTTTATGCAAGTTTTACCCATAATTCCCTTACTGTGCTTTTCCCTGCCCTCCCTTTTCTTTTGTGAACATTCTGTTTTGCCATTGCCTTCACAATGAAATAGCAAGAGTAGGATCAGGACATTTACTAATTGATAGATGCTGATTCCCTTTGATTACATTCTGGAGGTGATTCATGCTCCAGAAGACTTCTATACTAAGATGAAAGACAATAAATGTAATAGATGCAGACATCACAAATTAACAAAATAATACAGATAACATAAAAAGTATAACAATAATTAGTCTTTATTAATATACAACATGACAACTTTCAGTTTAGCAGATGGCAAAACTTCTGTTACACATTATCTCCAAGGTAAGGAATCAGGACTCATTCACTGCCAATACGTATGGGCAACTTCTGCATTTCCTTCTCTGAAGGTGAGAAGATAGTATCTGGCATCCATGCCACTAGTAAGTACTCTCCTTAAACTTACCTTCTTTCCTTATTGAGCTTATAATAAGAACATTCATCACAAACAATCCAGCTGTGATTTGACTTTCCTAAGATAGAACTTCATTTTCTGGAAAGCAATTGAGCATTTCTCAAATTATTGGACCTATTATTAATGCTGCTCTAAACCATGTGACATAGATTAATCAGCTACATGTTCTCAAAGCATTTCGTTACCTGTTCCTATCTAATTCTTAGTGTAAAGTGCTCTCCAATAACAAAAACATCGAACTCTTCTAACCTTATTTGTACTGTAAATCAATCTGTTCTGATGCATTTTGGCTCCATTGCCTTCAATCAATCCGCCACAGGCTTTAGGCTGCTGGAACTGACCAGTCTTGCATCTCTAGTAAAAAGGACAGAACAAAGAAAGAAAAGGAAATATTGAACAGATCACTGACTAATGAATACTTAACTCTACAACAATGATCCTTACTTTGCTTCCAAGCCAATTTGGTACAATTCTGAAGAGCTTCATGCTACAAAAAGCACAAACCTATTACTAACTTTCACAAACAAAATGGCTGCCCATGCTTAATGCTCCACACTACGTATTTTTAAGTGTTCTGAAAATGTGCTGATGAATCTATCTGGCAGAACTCAAGAATGACAAGCTACCTGCTTTGATTTCCTCACAATTGCATTCTTTTAACCTTTTAGTAAAGAATAATTCTTCTTGCTGGCCTGGTGGGAAAACAGACCATACTATTTTTATCTGTAACTTTATGGTCCATTCAGTTGCCCTTGTGGCCAAGACTCGAGTAAAACCAATTGCAGAGTAACAGTGATCACTTTAACATCTACATGGCACATGACTTGTGCTACAAAGCTACTATACAATAAGGAATAACATCACATAAAAGCAAGAAGCATCTCCACACAAGAAGTGGGACACACATCTACAGTATCTTCCCAGCTTATCCAGATTAGTGGCCAACTGTCTATGAATAAATTCAGATAAAGTAAATATGCTGTTCTGTTCAGTGTAGTCATTCCCAGACTCCTACTAGAACCAAACAGGTGGCTCAAAGTTAAGTTTAACTTTATCAGTCAACTTGAAAACCACTTATTTCCTTCACTGCCTCCAACACTACTGGTCCAGATGCAACACACAGGAGAAGAGGAGGCTTAACGTCCTCTGGTTTTATTGTATGCAAGAAGAAAACACTCAGACATACCCAAATTTTGCTCCGATAGTCTGCATCTTTTCCCATATGCATTTTTTAATGCATTCTCATATATGGATTTTTAAACTCCAACAATTAGCCACTATTAAGTGATCTTATGGTTAGTTTACTATGGATAGACACATCTGACACTACGAATGCTACTTAAAAACTGTAAGCAGCAAAGCAAAGCATTGCTTTTATTACTGAAACAATATTACTCTGTGTTGCATGGTGCTAGGCAAACATATTATCAATACTAGGAAGCCTAAGGCTGCCATGGTATATATATGCTCTATACAATAAAATGCTGGCAAGTAACTGTAAATGTGGCAAATTTGTAACAGCTGCTTTGGAAAAACTACTTCTACATTTCAAATTTTGCACGTAATCTACTCAAAACACTTTCATATTCTTTCCCACTAAAAGACTACATTGATAGAATGACAACCATGTAATAGAGAGTAGGGGAGCTCACTCATTCAGCAGCAGAAAGCTTTCAAGTTGCCTTGATATTTCAGCAATATATCAACAGTGAAGCAAGGACAGCATTGCTGGAAGTCTCATAAAAACTATTACAGATTTAAATCCCAGTCTTTACGTAGTTAATGAACAGTGATACCCTACCTGGAAAATACCATGAAGCATCCTTCTACACTGGCCTTGGACCATGGCCGTCTGTAATAGTCCACTGCAAGCTGCTATCCATTGAGTTACTTCAACCTGGCAGCTCTGGAACAAGATGAGCAATGAAAAAGAGGATTCTAATAGTCATGAAGAGTTTAACTGTCCTCCCGTTTCCACAGGTTTTAGTTATTTAAACAAAAGCCTCAGATCAAATTCCTAACTTGCGTTTGACAGAAACATAAATTTCGACTATAAAAAAAATCCCTTGCCCTCCAATAAAGTCATGCAACCTGAGTGTGATGGCAGAAGCAGATCAGTCAAAGGAAGCAGGGGGCTGTCCAAATCATAAAGTACACCGTGACATTTATAACTAGAGAATGAATTCAGATATTTATTCCATTGACCGAATGATCTCTAAAATGCACTCAAGCACTCAGATTTTATGCATCTTTGTCATACTCTGACACTGCATTTTAGTACTACAAAACACATATATTGTCCCAGCAAATTTCAACAAGAAAAAGATTCTTTAATAGGAATTAGAGGCAATATAGAAAAAAAGGTTATCTTTGCACCTTTCATTTATTTGTTATACTCAAGCTAATATAATACTTGTCTCCTTCATAAAAAGGGGATAAAAAGAGACATTTATCATTAAAAACATACAGAAATAAGGGAAAACAGTGTCTTAAGGGATCTTCCCTAAGCCATTTATCACTATTTGCAGACCACCTTCCATTTAAACCACAAATTCTGCTCTTTATTTACAATATGTCTGAAAGAAAACATGCCTAGTCTAAATCAAATGGAGTTACTCCATGGTAGCCAACAGCCAGCTGTCCGATCAAGATCCAGGTGAAAGAAAATATCTTTGGCCTTCTAAACCCTTTCTGGCAACTCTTAAGAAAGCCATAGGTAGCAGACAAACAATATCAGAATCTATTCTTAGGTAGAGAACTGTTTTACTACAACAGAACTGTTAACGGAAACGTTCAGAAAATATTCTGGATTGCATTATTCAAGGATTGCCTGAGAAAGCATGAATATTAGAAGAAAACAAAACTGTCCCTTCTTATTTTCAGTACAAAGAAGAAATATTTGCAGGCTGAAGATTTGCTTTTATTTGATTAGGCAACCATTAAATCCTACTGCAAAAGATGATAGCGTGAAACACCATGGGTCAGCAATCACGATATCACAAAGCTTGGGCAGAACTACATTGCCTGCTGCTAGAAATCCTCTGCCTCCTATCTGTGTCTGTGTACCTTTACCACTTCCTACAGCTCCTGTGTTTCTCTAATCATAAAGCAAGGTGCTTCAGACCACAAAAATAGCAGACAACTACATCTTGACCAAAGAGAATTCCTTCCAACTAGGAAAAAAAACTCAAGCAGCTTCCTCTGCAAAAATAACTGCAAAAATAGGAATACCAGAAGCAGATGAGATAGGAGCATGGGGATAGGAAGGCTAGGAGACAAACATACACCTTTTGCAAGGAGCTTTTCATTGAAACTGGCACCCTGAAATACAGCTCCAGAGACAGCTGAACCCTCAGTGACTCACTGCTTCCCAACCCTCTGCTCCACTCCCACCTGGCTTCCCCCTCCCTTTTTGCTAGCAATTGCCTCTTCAGCTCATTAAAACAGCAGGAAACTAACTTTACACTGCCCCAGTTCTGCTGCTTTGGCATTAGTGCACAGAGGCCAAAAAAAAAATGCTGGGGCACGCAGAGGTATGTGACAGCACAGTGCTGCAGGCGTGGACAGAGCACAGCCAATGAAGCAGGAAACAGGAGCTCAGCTCACTGTATTCCAGTCGCTCTCGGGCAGATTTGCTCTCAGCTGTTGTCAGCTGGAGGACTGGAAGGGTTCACCATTGTGAAACCACAGCACGAGACATCAGATCCAGAAACGAGGTGAATTAATTTCACAAGTGGATACTGTTCTGTGCCTACAGGCCTTGCATTTCTGTCACCAGCCTCGTCTCCATCTGACAGCATCGGCCATCCCAGTGTTTGTGCTGTGGCACAAATCAGCTCCAGACACCGAACTCCTTTTGCAGGCCCTCTGCTGACATCTGGCAACGTGCTGCAGGGGCTTCAAAAGCCGACAGACAAAAAGCACTCAAATGAATGAGAAAAAACAAAGGAGTGGAGTGAGAGGGAACCCATCCCCAAGGGAAAGCAATTACTGCCACCTGAGGCAAAACCTGGAACCCCACACGGTCACCTGCCAACACCTCCAACAGGGACAGAGTCGATAGGAACGCACAGCCCGGCACAGCCCCACGGGCAGAGAAAGGAAACTGAAGCGCAAGGCCCGAGCCGGGAACATTCAGGTCCGGCACCGCTGCTGTGCGAGCGCACGGCCCGGAGGAAGATCGGAGCCGGCCCGTGTCCTTCTCCCGGGGAGCGCCCCACAGCACCGCGTGCGGGGCTCTCAGCGAGGCAGCCTCCACCTCAGGCACCCGCTAAGCTCGGGACAGGGCGGCGGGCGAACCACCGGGACCGGGGGGACAGACCCAGGCGGGCCGAGCCGAGCCGGGCCGGGCCGGGCCGCACCAACACCGCACCAACACCGCACGTTCTCTCGGCGGCACCACCCGCCGCCACTCACCGCGGCTCGCGCCAGCGCCGCCATCCCTCCTCACGCCGTTTCCGGCGCAGCGGCCCCGCCCCTTCCGCCCCGAGGGCCGCGCAGGCGCAGTGCAGCACGGAGAGGGGCGCGGGTGTCGCCTCAGGTTGGGCGGGGTGGAGCCGGGCTGGATTCGGGGCTGGTTCGAAGGGTCGAGGTGGTCGGGCCGTGCCGGCACCGCTCCGTCAGGCCGCTCTGCTACAAAGCCCGACCCGTCATGGTGATGGCGGCCGCTTTATCTCGTCTGCACGGCGCAGGGCAGCAGGAGTTTTCTCTGCCTGAGCGCAGGGCCCCGCCCGCTCCCCCTGCTGCCACCGGGGCTGCAGTGCTGGGCAGCTGCTTGTGCCGGGCTTCATCTGCACCACATCCACGGCACCTCACAAACGTGCTGGTGCTGGGAGGCTGCTGCACATGTGAGCGACAGCAGCTGGGGAGGACGGAGACTGCACTTCTTATGCTGGCTTGAAGGGCTTGGGGAGCTATAATATTCTCCCCTCTTTCCCCACCTATTTATGGGGACGGCAGCTTCTCCAGAGGGCAGTAGAAGCTGTTTTAATGGCCCTGGAACTCCACAGTAGTCTTTAGAATTCTTTCACGTGTCCCTAAATGTCAGCTCTCACGGGGCCAATGGAGACACCTGCTTGGGCTTTCTTTCGCAGATGTCCCAGATCCCCACATGCGCAGCCAGTGCTTTCTGGCACGTCCTGGCTCACTGCAGCTCGCTGTCAAAATAGTTCTAACTATCTGACAACGTGTTTATTGAACAAGTTGTTCTGATGCGGTGCTGGATATTGAGCAACACGGCGGGCTGTAGATCTCTCTCAGGGATGCACTCCTATTTCATTTGGCTCTTGTGCCTGTTGCCAGTTCTAGGGAGGAAGGTCAGAGCTGAGTTCTACTTCTTTTTGTTTGCCTTGCTGTCCTCTGTGTGTTCAACTCATAGCAATGTTGAATACCATTCATAACAGCCTTTTTTGTGTATGTGTGGGGGGGAGGCAACAGAGGGAACCACATACCCATTTCTGAAGCCTCCTTTTTGCCATGAGTGAGTTAGAGTCACTGAAAGTGGTGAAGATCAAGAATCCCTTTGCCGTATAATTGTACAGTGAAAAGGCTTCCCATCATTGGCAGAGGAGTCTCAGTGCTGTGCAGTGGTCTGTCCAACGCAGCAGATACTTCCCAGGTAGGAGCTGTGGGTCAGAAATACACTGAGTGCCAGTTCCTGATACCAGCCTAGGTTTCTTCCAGTCTCAACTAATAATGCACAGAGAATTTTGACACATTTCAGTAGTAGAAAATTAGTGCCCTAACCTAAGATTCCTCTATCTTTCTTTTCTGCTATTTTGTTTTCCAATTTCATGGCAATCTAACCAAACTTTTTTGTCTCATGCACCCAACAGCATACCAGACTGAATCCAAAGGAACTGGTGAAGGGTGAAGACAGAACTGTTGGTGGTGGATTTGAATTTCAATGTCAACTCATGGAGGATTTCTCACTCTGAACACTGGTAATCTGCTCCTTTTTATGTTTTATGCAATTTTTGTTACCCTCAAGTTCTTACCATTCATCTCTGTTTGGTGGGTGGTTCCACAACTGCATGAGTCTTATCTGCCATAGTGAGTCTTCAGCATGTTGCTTCTTCTGGGTGAGCATCGAAAAGTCCCACCAGCAGAGCAGCAAAGTTCCCATCTGAGCGCTGGTCCTTGTTCATCCAAGGTCATTAACAATGGTCCAACATGTGCTGGCAGCTGGGTGAGTGAATAGTAAAGAAGACTGGGTTTAGAGGAGAACAGAGGCCTAAGAAGGAAAGTGAAAAATTGCAGAATCTTCCAAACAGATGATACTGGTTATTTTCAAAGTGTGACCAATAAGGGGCTTGGGACTGCGGTGTGCTAAAGGCAGAGAAGCAGGCTGCAGAAAGCAAGAAAAAAATGGAGAGTTGACCCTTCACCATCTGCCCACAGTCTGCTCTTTGCCACTGGTGGTGGCAAAAGCCTGGTGACAGCAGGAATGGTTGCTCCTTTACTCTAATGCTTGGAAATGTGCTGGGCAGTCCGACATGCTGCATGCATTCAGATGCGTGCAGTGGTGATCCACATGTGTCAGGGTAGAGCTGGAAGAGGCCTCTCTTTGCTCCTGCAAGTCTGGCTCAATGGTGCCTATCTTTAATGCAACAAAAAAGATAAAAGACCAAAAGGTTCTTCTGGCTGTACTAGGAACTGGCTTTCATCAAAAGAATGCAGATGCCAATGAGCTGGTTGAAGAAGCAAGACCACTGAAAATTGCCTTTTTTGTTGTTTTTACTAGGATTAATTTTCTATGAACTTATCTACCTTAACCAGCCCTCCTCAGCATCAGAGGAATGCCAGGAATGAATGGCTGGGGACAGGGTGGGGAGAGCAGACTGGTTGTTCTGGCAGCAGCCTGCTATTCTGTCAGCTTTGCTGTGTTGTCAAACCATCCCAACTGCTGCTGCTGTCAGTCCTTCTGCTTAGGCAGTGACAGTGATTCCTTTCCTTCAAGTAACAAAGGGGAAAGCTCTCTTTCCCCAAGAGGCCATTTTGAGAGGCCAGGATGCTTGAACCACTCTTGATGACGTCTTGCACTGGTATGTTACACCAGAATCCAGGCAGGCCCAGGAATCTATCTCAGACCCTGGTGGATCATTATAGTCCAGATACAGAGAACAACTAAAACATTTGCTGAAGCTGTGCAGAAGACACTGTGTTGAGGGCTGCTTTGTGCTCACTTTAGGATTAACTGATTCTGGAGAAGCATAAGGTTTTCTAGAGCACATGACACTTAAGTCAAAGCTGGTGTTGCGTTGGTTAGCAAGGCTTCATTTTGACAAGTTGACTATTGTGCAGAAAAGGAAGGACGATGTAATTCTAGCCTATTAGTTAAGGCCTCAGTCCAGCAAGCATCAACACACAAAGAGCAAGGGTGAAGCTTATACTGAGAAAAACTTACGGAGAAAAAATCTGCATCCTCCTGCCGTCAAAGTAGTGAAGTCAGAATGAGAATCCAATGTACCAACAAGGTGCTGTGATTTCACAGCCCAGAAGCAGGAGGGAGCATGGTTATAGTTACAAGCATATAGGAACTTCTTCAATGCTAAGGTGCTACACTGAAACAGCCCTTTGAAACAACTCACAGAGGCAAGTTGTGCCTAACAGTTGTTCTTAACAATTTCAGTTTGGTTTAGTCCATGTAAGTCACTGTAGGGATTTCAAGAAACGTTCAGATGTTGTTCTGAGGGACTTGGGTTAGTGGGGAAATATTGATGGTAGGTGGATGGTTGGATTGAATGATCTTGGAGGTCTTTTCCACCGTTGGTGATTCTATGATAATTCTGTGATTAAACTTGCTGCTGTATACATCCACTATCAGGTGGATTCTACTATTCTGACTTAGCTGTCAAAGTGCACGTAGTCCATTTGCAGAATATGTAAGAAGAGTTGCAAGGGAGGAATATTTGACTGTTATCAATTGGGAGTCTCAGACATCTGTTAATTAAATATTTGTCAGAACAGAAACTGACTTTCTGATTCAGGGAACTGATAATTAATCATATAAAATGTGGCAAGAAAGACTGGAGGAAGGGCAAAGGCCTCTCCAGCATAATGTGGTAACTTCACACTGATGGGCATTAAATGGGAATTAGATGGGCAAAACACACTCAACTTAGGGGAGATTGATGTAGTTTATTGGCTATTGGTAACAGGCATGAATAGTGAGAACTAAAAGCATACTTGAAACACACTGGTCCCATCCACCTCTCCTACCTCCTTCCCCAGAGCTGCACAGGGGAATGGAAGATGAAAGCTGTGGTCGGTCCCTGCTGCTCCCTCATTCCTCACTCCCTTCCCTTGCTCCCGGTGTGTCCCTCCCATGGATGTCATCCTTCCCAATCTGAGCCAGGTGGGCTTCCCGCAGGCTGCAGCTCTCCAAGCACGACTCCATTGTGGGTTCTTCTTGGAGCTGGGTGGAGCTGGCTCTCCTCTAACAGAGGGCAGCTGCTGGACTCTGCTCACAGGGACTCTATTTTACCTAATAATTCTGAGCTCAGAATGCCACCTTGTCTAAACTGAGTATTTATCTAGCCCAAAACTTCCATTTGGAGGAACTGTCATTTTTAGATGAAGTGTTTCAGGCCTGCTATGATGCTTAGGTGATTTACTAGTTTTAAAATGTTTGCTCTTGCTTGGGTGTGCTAGGCTCTAACTTTGATTCCAGGTTGTTATGTTATTCCTTGGTTGGCGTAATTAATTACAAACATTTGCAAATCCTATAGGTATGTAGCTAAAAAGACCACTTAAACCATCCTCCACTTCCAAGGCAGTACTAAATATTCTTAGATCTCTCTGATGCGTGTTTCTTTTACGTTCACCTAAAAATTGCAATAGAGGGATTCCCCATTTCCATATGAAACTCATTCCACTCTCCCACTGTGAACATTTTTTTTATACTCACCATAAAGATGCTCAGTGTGAGCCCTGTTCTTCTCCCTTTGATGTGCAGTTCTAAAGGTGTTAGGTAAGAGTACAGCTTGGCATTAGTAAATGGGCTTCAGGCTCTTTGCTGTCAGAAGCTCTGTAGAGACGTGGAGAAGCTCTTGGTTGGCTGTTCTGGAGATAAGACTTCTTAGTGCAGCTTTGCAAGTTGGCTTTTCTTCACCCTACTGGTGGGTGCACACAAAGTTTAAGTTCTTTACCAATTTAATTTTAAGTTCTTTACTCAGAGAGCAGTGAGGTGCTGGAACAGCTGCCCAGAGAGGCTGTGGATGCTCCATCCCTGGAGGTGTTCAAGGTCAGGCTGGATAGGGCTCTGGGCAGCCTGGGCTGGTATTAGATGTGGAGGTTGGTGGTCCTGCCTGTGGTGGGGGGGTTGGAGCTCCATGAACCTTGAGGTCCCTTCTAACCTGAGCCATTCTGTGATTCTATGATTTTCTCAAAGAACTAAGTCAACTTTTTAAACTGTTATTATTTTATTTTTTAAACGGGTCATTACAGTGCCTTTAAGAAAGACAAGCAGGTCTGTCAAAAGTACACAATGCAATACAATATGGCAACACAGCAATCCAGGTCCTACATGGCCTCTGCTTTGCAGAATGCCTGTGTCTTTCAGTGAGCAGTGCAGTGTTGAAAGGGCAAAGGGGCTGCACTTGGGAACTGAGCATGCTGGGCATTACCTGATTTGTTAAACTGGAATTCCCCAGGCCAAATCTTTACTGAATTCTCCACTTTTTAGATTTAAGAATCAAGCCCCTCCATGACCACCTCTGCTATTTTTTACTTGTTACATTTTCCCCTCTCTAGCAGAGATGATTTTCTATGCCAGCCACTCTGCAGTCAGACCTTCTGGCAGGTAACAACCTTTCTCTCTTTATTTCTTTGGATTTCTGTCCACTTCCAAAAGACCCCACAGTCTTTCCACATACTGCACACAGCTCCTTTGGCTATTGAGGCCTTGGGACTGCATGTGCATTTACCTATCCTAAGCTAGCACAGTTGTCATTATTACAAAGGCAAGAAATAACATATAGCTTTTAAACAAAGGCATTTGAAAATATTGTAACATTTCTGTCCTCCTAATTTCCTGTTAGCATCTGATTTTATTTCAGACATTTTCACAGAACATGCTTTTTTCCTATTTCACTGGTCCTTTTTATGCAGGCATGTATTTCAGTCCTTTAAAAAGTAATTGCACAGCTAAATCAACCTTTTCATAGTAGCACAAGCTTTGTGACAGCTTCTTCAGTTTGTCTCCTCTTGATCTTATGAAGAATCAAAGCCAACCTAAGGCAATAATTGTCCCAGCATTTCCAGGGGAGAGCTCCTTGATTCCGAAAAGCAAACATAGCTCAGCCTGGGGCAAAAGTACAGATTTCTTTCTCTAATCAGATTAGAGTTCCTATCTTAACCGTGTGTTCCTTCTGCCACAGAGGGAAAGCTGAAGAAAATCTAATGAACATATGGAGAAACAGGATCTCTCCATGCTATCTGGAGCAAGTGGGGATGGGGTCCTTCAGATAACAGGAGGGAATACAGTCTGTATGGATGGATATTGCAGGGCACCCTGGAGATCATGATAAAGAGAAACCTAATTGCAAAAACTCAGCTCAGGTCCAGCAGATCTTATTAACTCTGGTTCAGTGCCAACACTACGAGACTGCCAGCTGGCCCCTCAGCTATTTGACTGTCTTTGCAGCATACTTTCCCAGTGCTCCAGGTTCTGAAAGGGCCTTGTATGTACCAACGGAGCCAGTGCAGGTCTGGCACTGCTTCCTGTCTAATATGCCCTTTAAGGAGTTGGAGCACAAATCAGTGATAACAGGCCCTTGGAGCCTTGGTGTATGTGGACTGACTTCTTCCAGAGCTCGCTTGGATGTCTCTGTGCTGCTCTTCCCAGAACTCCCAGTCCCAGAAATGAAGCGAGGGGCCATTTGACGCAGCATGGGAAAACCCAGGTTCTGCTGGGTTTTGAGCTCAGGCTCTGTGCTGAAAGCAGCATTTCTAGAGCTGAACTGATGATTGATAATGGGGCTGTCAAACTTTGCTTTCAGAGAATCTTTCTCCTTTGCATACTGTGTATACTGGATGTTTTGAAACCCAGTCCACCTTTGAGATGACATTACCTGCTGAAAAAGGAATTGTAATGGAAGTTAATTATGTTATTAGCAACATAAAGATGCTTAGTCCTCTCCACAAGGCTGAATACTCAGCTTAGATTGTCACTGTAAACACACTGGCCACCGCTGCTTCCCAGGCTAAACGGTATTTTAAAGATACAGAGAGTGAATTTTTCAGTGTAAGTACAATCCTTCCAACGCCCAATGGAACTTGCAAGGTTTGGAAAGGAGGGAGATCCGTTCCCTGACCTGGAATTCCTTGGCCAGGGGTGCAAAGTGGTCCTTGCAGGAGGTTCTGAAGAAGGGGCTCCCCCTGTCCTGCACCAGCCCTTGCTGGAGGACATGCAGATGTGGCACAGAGCAGGATCCTCGCTGCTGCCCTCCCTGTGCTTGGCAAAGCCTTGTGAGCAAAGTCTGAACTCCATGACTGAGCTGTTCAGGGGAAGTCAAAGTTGGACCTGATAACTTTTTCCAAGCGTATATATCCTGGTGGCTGCTGCTACTGTTAAATATGATAAACTCCTATTTGTTCTCTTTAGCTTGCTGTCAGCAGTCACTGTTTGCTGGGGCAAGCCCAGGACATTTCCCTCCCCACCTGTCAAGCTTGGAGTGTGCTTTGGCACCCTGCCATTGCAGAGCCTCAACGACTTGAGCAGACAGCTTCAGGAACAAGACATCCCAGTACTTAAGCCACCTCTGCTTCATGAGCTTTTCTTCCCATCTGTATGCTTTCTGAAGAAGAAAATGTTTGCTGGTCAGTGAGGTTTTCCACATGCGCCTCCTTCAGCTTTCCATTACCACTAGGAGGTTATGTGGGGTGCAGTGCCATACACTGTACTGCACTATATGCAGAGGTGTTCAGACTTAATTTATTCCCTTCTCCTGGATAAAGATTATTGCAGCTGTGTGTTTTGGAAAACTATCAATGAAGGGAGTTCAGCTCATACAACACACTTTCAATAGGGTACTGTACTCTATATTTCCAGGTTCTGTTTTAATTACACTTGCATATTACCTTAGAGGAAGCTGAAATCTGGAAAATGTTTTCTCATATACCATGTCTTAAACCTTCCTGACCTTCTGTTTTATACCAAGCACATTTATGCTTGTGATCAAAACCATATAATATGGGGAAAGGCTTGGCTATCCGGGGTAATCTATCAGGGGCGTGCTGTCAGTCCCCCCTAGCAAAGACTGAGCAGTTTTCACCAAGAAACACCCCCACCATCCAGCAATAAGTCCCTCCTCCCCCCTTCACACAGCTCCCAACAAGAGCTACAGGAGTGGGCCAGGTTGGGAGCAGGGCAGCAAGCAGCCTTCCCCTGCAGTGGCTGGGGCTCCTGCTGCTCTGAAGCATCCTGGAGGGACGAAGCAATGGGATGGCTCACATAGCATCAGTGTTTTCCCCATATTGCAATAGGAATATTAGTGCCTCCTGCCACTGCTGGGTTGGGGAAGTGGGCAGCATCCTTATTGCTAGCACTGTTGGCCACTGTGCCAAACACAGCCTGAGATGCCCAGCACTGAAATCTCCTTGTGACAGTCAGCATTCTCCAGGGAGAGCACAAGGAGCCTGTGAGCACTGTTGACCAGCTAACAAAACCTGTACTTATCACATCCCCGTTCCAGAGCAGCTTTCATGTCACCTTCAGATCCATGCCAACGGGAGAGCAGCTTGATCTTCACATCTCTACATGTCTGGAGAGTGTCCCATGACAAAGGGGTTTAGCAGATACATGTTTGCAGGAGTGGATCTGTCAGTCCTCTGCTCAGGGCTTGGTCAGCATTTGGGAAGCACAGACTGCTGTCTTTAATCCCTTGCTGAAGAGCTTTATCCCCCTGGCAGCCTGGGAAGGTGTGGAGATATGCTGCCAGGCACCGGTCTGCTCCTGGGGCTGCTGCTGACACAGCTCGTGAGCTGGTGCCTTGTCTCAGCACCTCGTCCTAAAAAACAAGGCAACTTTTACTTCTAACAGGAATAAAATAAGTCTTGTCAGACAGAAACCTTTTTGTGGTACTAAGCTGCTCTTAAACTCGTCTGTAAACAAGGATTTTCAACTGTGAAGCAAGAACTTATGAGATGGAAAGTTTTTCATCTGCAGGGGACGAGTGGTGTTGGTCATAGTGGAAGGCTGAATTTGGGCTCCTGACGAAAGGGAAAGCTGAACCCCAGACTATAGTGAAGGTCACAATCCAGTAAAGGTACAGAAGTAGTATTGTCTCCATGCCATTGATGAGACTGTCACTGTTAACCCAAAGTTAAATGAGAGCTGGCGCTCAATGCTGCAGGTAATATTTGGAGCAATGGAAAAGACATCTAAAGAAAAAAAAAATACTAAAACCCAAGAACCTGGTAAGGAAGGTATGCAGCACAGCAAAAGCATGACCAAGTTGATTTATGTTCTCCATAGAAAAGAGAAGAGAAAAATTCATCGTGATCTGTATAGGTAGAACAATGCCATTGGGAATAAGTTTTTCAGCATAGCAGACAAAGAAGCCAATTCACCGAGTCCAAGTGGAAACTGGACAGTAGGTAGAAATAAGCTGCTTATTAAAAAAATGAAGTGCTAATATTCACAGAATTAGCTCAGAGCTGACTGTGGTGAGCTTTTTAAAACTTCTGGTCTTTAAATCAATCCTGGATCTCTCTTTCCAAATATGTAATACCCAGCTATTATGTAGTATCATTTAATTCCAAGGAACTTTAAAAATAGACTTCCTTTTAAAAACAAATTGGTGGGAAAAGAGATCCCACATCAGAAAGTTGTGCTTCTGTAGCAGGGCAGTGGCCAAGGCAAGTTCTGCCCAATGGCTCCAGCCAGGAGGTCCTGCAGTATGAGTTCCCTGGAAGCTGTGAGCTCCACTGAGAACACGAGAATGGTTTTTGCCGGGTGAGACTGTGGGGGCACCTTGCCTGTCTCCAGTGGGTGATGGGTCCCTAAAGGCAATGAGGACAGAAGGAATGCAGAGTGGTGTTTTCCTATCACAGCTCCTCAGCTTCCAGCTGCCATGGCTCAGGAAGTCATGGGGGCCTTGTGCCCACCAGCTTTCATGGAGCTTTCTTCCGTGAACTTGTGCAGTCAGGTATTTTTTAACATATGGAGATGTTTAACATCCAGGCAGTGCATGGTCAGGAGCTGTACCTCTGGGCCACGCTGTAGGAATCAGTACGTCTGTTTCAACGCTGTCCAGAACTGGTGTCATTTAGGGCACTGTGGTTCTCATTTGAGAGCAGACTTGCTCCCCATCCACATTCTTAGCCCTCATCACCTTTCCTTCTTGCCCCAGCCACCTCTCGGAAGAGCTCCGGTCTATCTAATTACTCCTTGCACAGAAGCTGTTTCATACTTGCAATCCTTATTGCCTTTTTCCAGCCCTGCCATATCACAGTGTTCAAGGGCCATGTCAATCCCTGGAGCACCTGCACATTGTTTTCCCATTTGTTCCCTGTTTCTCTCCCAGCCCTTGCTGCAGTTGTGTTGCTGCCTTGATGGCTGTGAAAGCTGAGATGGCATTTTCAGTGGAGTCCCCAGGTAAAATTATATACCTGGGGTGTGCGGCTCGTCTGGCAAAATGATCTTAATTGTCCGTCCTGTCCTCATCGCCGATGAATTAAACCAGCACCCTTTGGTCACATCGTAAGATTCAGTCAGTACCAACAGTCCCATAATTTGCCTGTAACTGCCAGGTCAACACAGCGACCCTTTATAGTACTGAGTTGAATTCCTTTTCTCCAGAGCCTCCCAAACCTCTGGAATTTCCCCAGAATTCCAGGATTTATTAAAAATCAGTGGGCTTAATGGTGGAGGTGAAATGTTCTAAAACTTGGACTGCGCCAGCACGGGCTCCTCATCACTTTCTTATCTTACTGGCATGGGGAATATTTCATTACTATTGCAAGAAGTGAATTATTTCATATGGCTTTTTCTCTGACCAAAATACTACAATGCTTTGAGAGAAAGGTGGCTGTGCTGCACTTATATTTTGAGATGAACAGCAGGTCATTTTTCTTAGCACTCCGAATCTGTTTGTAAAGTTTGCATACCTCAGAAAAACTCCCGACAGCCTCTGACATCTTCTGGAACTTATTGATCGGATAATAATCACGCGATATTCCACTGGAAAAAAGGAATACACTTGTCCCATTTCCATAAATGAGAATGCCTGGACAGCCTCTGTCTCGGCCGTGTCCAGGCAGCTGCTCCATTCCCTCTTGCAGGGTGAGGGGTCTGCAGTCCCCACTCCTCTGCTTGTGTCTCCCAACAGCTCCAAACACCGAAGGGAAGGGATCCAGCCCTGGCCCACAGGAACCTGACCTCGGTGAGGGGAAGCTCTGAGCCTGGATCCTCTTTGCAGCCCATAGCTCAGCACTTGGATGTTTCATGTCTTGCGTCAGACTCTCCCATTTGAGCTGACTGTGGAGCCACTTCAGTGCTCAGCATCAGCTAGAGCCAAGGGTGCAGTGGAAAACACCAAGAAAACCAAAGTAAGGGCACTTCAGGTGACCACCCAGAGCCTCATGATTGGTCTTTCTGATGTTAGACTGCATAGGGCTTAGGGAAGACAGACCACCTGCCTGCAGCCCAGCAGTGGAACTCATCATCCACCTGAATGCCTCATAAATGAAAGTGCTTCCTAGCACAGACTCAGGTTTCCCAGCAGTGCTCTGGATGCTCTTCAGCAGCGCACACAGTGGCAGTCAGTCCTGACTGAAGTGACCGCTGCCCTGACTGTGCAGTGCTGCTGGCAGGAGCTGTGTGGTTCTGCTGGGTTTCAGCAGCCTGCTCCTGCTCTGAGCCTTCAGCATCTTCCAGCCCACTGAGAGCCACTGGCCAATGTACAGAGGAAAGGAGAACTGCTCACACCAAGCCCTCAGAAGAGAAGCTTTTTTCACTGCTTGGCATGTGGGCTGTCCTGTTCCCACCAGCAGCAGCACTGCCACCCAACCCAGCTCTTGTTCTGTTTGGATGTACAAGTGCTCCCACCCTGCACTCAGTCCACCTTTGCTCCTCCAACCATCATGCCAGCTCTCCGCAGCCCTTCTTCCCACTCCAGGTTCACTTTTGTGCTTCTTCAGAGCACCTCCTCCTGCATGTGCTTCTCCCCATGCTACCCCTCTCCCTTTTGTCTGGGCTCCTGGCGTCTGATCACCAACGAGATGAGATCTGCTGCCTCAAGTCTGTGAGCACTGCTGCAGCTTTGCAGAGAAGAGAGCTCTGGTGAAGACACACAGCCCTTCTCTTCGGGTCTGTGCAGGACCCAAGCTGCCTTTCTCTTTCAGCATTTCTGGAGGAAGATGAATGTCTCGAAGCCATGTGCACAAGCACAAAACAAGTTTTGGCTGTGGTTATTTTTTCAATAAATGCTATTTCTGACTATTATCAGCAATAAATGGCATCTTGTCAAAAGCAGGCAGGCAGTACCCGAATGTGCAGAAGTACTGCATTCATTTTAACAGCACGATGGGCAGAGGCTGTGCAGCCCTGATTCCTGAATGGCAAAGCCCGGCATAAGGTGCTGCTCTGGGGCTCCCAGAGATTCCCATCACAAAGCTCATCTCCCATCCGCCATCAGAGCCAGCCAAGTGCTCACTGCGCATGGAGTCCTTTCTCCGGGCAGCTGTGCCCTTGGAGAGGGCAGCGGGGAAAGCAGAGTCTGGTTGCGATACTTCAGCTAATACAATCATTGCAGAAAACCAGAACGAATTCTGCAGGAAAATATATAGTAACATGAGGACATCAGCAAGCATGGGATGGCAACAGATGGGCTCTTTGAGCACTCAGCTAAGCGTATTCATCGCACTGCATTTATTGCTCTTCAAAGAATGCTGAGATTTCCTTCTTCATTAAGTTTGTTGAGAAGCAATGAAAGCTCATGCGATTTTATTTTTAAGTATTGTTTTACTACCCAACAGCAACAGCAGATTCATAAAATGACACGTGATTGACCAGGACCATGGAGAAAAAAACTGTTTTCTTGGTACATTCTTATTAGTCTTGGCTAAGATGTTATAAAAGCAGTATCTTTTAACACCTTTTATTATACAAGGGTCAGGGGGTTTTTATGTTTCTTAAAGAAAGCTTCAAATAGCCCACATAGCGGGCTGCTGCTCCTTTCATATGGCTGCTGCACAAACAAGCACATTTTACACGGGAAATGACATAACCATGTAAAAGTGTACATGGAGTTTAGGCACATATTCAAACACTAATGGGAATGCATTGTTTTAAATGGCATACTTTTATGTTTACCTATTCAGCTTAGTGCCCATATTTTAGCCAAATACAACAAAAATTATCCACACATACCTGTCTTATGGTGTGCTGTTTATTTGAAAATTTGGACTTTCACAAAGACTCTCGTGGGACAGATAATGACCCTAAAAAGTAAATACAAATGAGGCATTCTCAGTGAGAGAGTGAGACCTGCCATCGTAAAGGTGGAAAGCTGAACTTTTAACCTGCGTTGCTCTACAGCTCAGGTTTCCACACGTTTCAGCCATGCAGTTGCTAACACCGACTCACCCCTGGGAAGAAAGCTGTGACCATAACGTGGGGTGTCTATCTTTGCACGTTGTATAATGACCGCACTAAAGAAAGCGGTGCCAAACTTCTGCAAGACCCGAGGCCCTCTGCTTCTTCCCAGTTTCTATGCTGTGTGTCAAGTCCCACACGGTGCCCTGTCCCCAAATCTCTGCTTTCATGGAGGAATGAGGCCCAAACGTGTCCATCTGGGCTCTACTTCTGGGTTTTCTTCCATCAGGAACGTCTGTAATGGCCACCAATCCCACTCCTTGAGAGCTTCAAGACAAGTTTCCACTCTCACTCCAGATAACAAGATCTGAAATGTAGAAATGGAACGCATATATGGAATTAAGGCTATTAAAAGTAAGCTCATGGCGGCCTCTTTTTGTTGCTGTTGGAGTTGTGGGTGATATGAGAATAAAAGAAACAGCTTTGAGACAAGCAGGCTTTCATCACTGTACATTTATGTGGTCATAACCATTCCATATCTTAAAATTAGTTACAGTTTGCACCAGATGACCTCAATGGCCTGGGCAGTGCAGGGATAAAGCACTGAGGGGCTGGGATGCATTTATACCACACTGAAAGTCAGCAGCCCTGTTTAGGCCAAACCCAGGATCCGGTGATGCCGCTGTGGTAACGAGCTCACTGTAGCACTGAAGTGTCTCCAGCTTTAAGTTTGTTTAAACTTCACTTCAACTACCTACCAGAATTTCAGAGCTTTAAGAACCAGCACTTTTTTAGACCTTTATACATCAGAGCTTTTTTTAATTTTTCTCTGTTTGGTTTGGGATGATCACAGAATCCTGGCATTCTTTTTTACTTAGATACTGATTTAAACTCCAATTACCGCTTCTCTGAATGTTCCCTCCAGGGGAGTGATGCACTGGTGCTGTGACTGGAGCATCATGGCTGTGTCTGGCACATGTGAGAGCAGAGGCTCCGCTGGGTGCTTGCAAACAGGCGCATGCATGGGAGCAGTGCACTGGGTAGGAGACTGCCCTTCTTCATAGTCACCCAACGTCTGCAGGGCACAGCAGGGGTCGGCATGGGGGAAAGGAGCCTGAGGTGCTGCATGCAAACCAGCTAGAAGGCAGCTGGGAGGAAGAAAAGAAATGCTGGAGCAGAATGGGCAAAAGGGAGTCCAGAACACTCTCTTGATTCCGGGCTGGCAGGAGAACGCTTTCTCTCCTAGTGTAACAATGGCAACATCCATCTAGATAGAAGCTTGTACTAAAGCTTAGGATTCATAACGCCTTGGTTTGAAAGCTGCACGGAAAGCCCAAAGGCAGTTGGCAGCAGAGCTGTGGTCAGCTGCTGCAGTCCTGGCTGTGTTCCTGGCAGTGGCCTTAGCTGGGAGGAGCAGGACCTGTGGAGAGCCCACCTGGAGCCCAGAGGCAGACAGGATTCCTGGGTACAGCTCTGAGCCACAGTCCACACCCATGGAGCATCAGAGTGTCTCAGGTGTGTGTGATGGGGTAGCTTCAAGTGCTGAGTGTGTGTTAATAACCTGCTGTCTAGTCACCCTACTGCTGTCAAGTATTCTGACCCACCCCACTTTGCATTATTTCATGGCTTGGGCCAAGTTATACCCAGTTGTGCAGGCAGAAATCACTGTGCTGAGCTATTGCAAAGACATCACACAAATGAAAGCTTTCTGCAGTGTTTCTTAGTATCACCCCACTGTAGGCTGTGGCACGTGGCAGGTCTGCCTGCCCAGGGAGCCCATGTGCCTGCAGTGGGGCTACAGCCACTAGGACATTTTGGCCAGCACTTCTCTGTGGCCATCGAGCAGGTGCTTAGGACCACTTTCCATCAGTGTGAGTTCAAACAGGCTCAGTCTGGGGTCAGTGCAGGAGGACGTTGGGGCCATATTCACCTCCTGACAACATCCCTGGCAGTGATGCTGTGCAAGCAGAATTCAGACCCAGGAAATTGTGTGGCTTGCTGGTTTACACTGTGGTGAAGCAAAGACCTCAGCATTAGTAACTGAACTATTGCTAAGCTATGTCAGTCATTTCCAATGGTTCCCACATCCTGCCTGATCCATCTACATTGAGATGTCAGTATGGTTATGTAGGTGGAATCACAAAAAAGAAATCCCAGAAAAAAATTTACGTTCCATGCCTGGAATAGATACAGGAGATAAGCGAACACACAGCTGTTGGAGCCTGGAATAAAAAGATAACAGTTCTTTTGCAATCAGCTGCATAATTCTTTCTAGCCCCAGGTACGTCAAGTGATAATGCCATTCCACACCCGATTAAAACACAGCGTGCTTTCAGATCTTTCTTCCAACAGTTCCAGTCAGCAGTTAGAGGCAAGTGAAACACATGAACATGCTATGCATGCCTCCAGAATTCTGTCGCATTGAAAAGTCCCTTTCATTCATATTTATTGTACAAAAATGCTAAAACGAATTCTTAATAGCATTACAATTATGCAGGGTTAGACAGCGAGACACAATGTAGCATTGTGTCAATAATTTATTACATCTTATGCCATAACTGAGCACTTTTACTAGGAGCATTTGAGAACAACTTGGACCTTATACAGAGTAATATATCTTGCTACACAATAATGGAAAGGTGGATACTTAGGAAAGATACGTAGCTTGGAGGAAAGCATACATGGAAAGGAACGCCTCCTGCGTCACCCATCTCCATGTACAACTTAAAACTATATCAACACATTACATTTAATTACTCCTTTTTTTTCATATGCATAGTTTTGAGAGCTAATCAGAAAGAAACCATATTACAGTACAACTATTTACACCAAGATGGGAGCGTGCCAGAACACAACCCTCTCTTCTAGACATCAGGACTATTTCCTTACAGCTCATAATGGACAATGCACATGGGACTCAGACATAGATTCAGTCTCAAGAATGTTGTTCAAAGGATCAGACAGGTCGCAGCTCACCAATACCATTTTTACACACTGCCTCTAGGGTAAAAAGCAGGTGATTTAGAGGCATGGAGGTCAAATCTTCCCTGTCGCAGACTTTAGGTAGAGCCAGTCTTGTGTTGCCAACACGTGGCTTTATACTGGGCTCTGTGACAGTGTCCAAATGCAATTGAAATATGCCCAAAGTGGAGAGATGGTGGAAAAACATACAGAATGGCTGGATTTGGTGCTACATCCTTGTAAACATACCCTAGAGGTAAGAAATTAAGTTAACCTTGTTTCAGGAGAGGTTATGTTCAGTGCGTCATATTATCTTTCATAGCATATTCACATGAGCAACTGTTCTGCTACCTGCAGCCACACGACTCCACCACCATGTCCTCATACTGCTTGTAGACCACATTGTTTGCAGAGTCAATGAAAAGAATGCTGATAGGACTCAGCCTGGTTGGAACACAGCAAGTAGGAGGCGTCGATTCGGGGTCCATTGAGTTCATTAAAGTTTGGATAACTGCATGATTGGTGGGCTCCAGGTGGGATCGGAGGGGGAACTCACAAAGACCTTCACAGTGATATGCTTCGTATTCTAAGGGTGCTATTATCCAGTCATCCCAGCCCATGTCTTTAAAATTCACATGGAGGGCTTTTCTGCTACACCTTGCCTTCAGGTTCTTACTGGGCCTCTTCCCTTGCCGTGTTGCTAGAGGAGCTCTTCTCTTCCGCCTCTGATTGAACAAGTACTCATACACGGTTTTGTCATCTTGGCCGGATCTAGCTTTGATTTCATTGAAAAACAAGTCCCTTTTTTTTGTCCTCCCAAACACCAAGAAGAGAGCCTTTTCGTTGACCTGTCTTCCCGTTCTGTTAAATCCCACAGTCCTGAGATCAACCGCTCTCCCCCTGTCAAAAGTCTCCAGTTCGAAACACAAGTTGACCAAGTTTTTAAAGTTCCTAAAAAGCTTCCAGATGTCAAACACTTCCCATTTTGGTGTATCTGTGATGCTGACAATACGAGAGTCCAGGAGCGTCGCTGCTTGTCTGTTGGTAGAGCAACTAAACAATTTCACTTGGGAAGTCTTTCCAGAAGAATGAGACTTCCAAGCATCAGAAGGCTTTTTCCTCAGTATCCGAAGCTCTGCTCCCAGCAGGCCGTCTTTTTCTAATGCACTGATGTCAAAAATGTATTTTTGTTTCCTTATGGTTGGCGCTCGCTCATCTAAAAAAAGCACACGCATTTTTAAATGAAGCACAGAGCAATGCTGCTTTGTCAGTTCTCTACAATGTTCCTGCAGTTTCCCCGTAAGACCAGCATTTACCTCAGTTAGCCCACTAAACAGAAAGGACAATTTTTGTCTGAGGGATGGGCTCTGAGCGGGGACCTGGAAGAATTCAGTGACTCATTGGGAAAGGAGTTCCTGAGCTTGCCCTTTAGAAATGTCAGTTCTTTCACCAGTGGGCATTTTCTAGCTTCAAAGTAGCCCTTAGCCAATTGGAAAACCGTCATTTATAAGGTCTGAGGGCTCACAGGGCCTATTCACCACTTACATACCACTTACGTTACTGAAATGGGTATTCAGTGGTGCCCAGGCCTCATGCTGGCTCCAACATTACCCTTAGACAATACAATAGTCATTAGTCCTTTAAAACCAGCATCCCCCAGGAACACAAAGATAATTGCCTCATTAACTCTGCTCCGCAGAGTTCACAACTTTTCCATACTGGGCAGAACAACAGACCTCCCTTTAACCTGACTCTGTCTTTGCCTGGTTAAACCTGCGAGCGGCACTAATGAGGAATATGCCCAAACCAACATTTTATCCATGTTTCAATAACAGCGCCTTCCAGTGGTCAGTCAAGGATCTGAACACAGCACTGCTCAGCTGCGTGCCATCCCATCCCGAAAGCCAAACTATTCTTGATTAAACAGCAAACAAACCCAGTCCTGGCTGAGTCTTCAATCACTATTATGTAATTAGCTGTGGCCTGTGTTGCTTCCTTAATTCCATGACCAAAGCTCTCATTAACGTCACCAGAAGCAACATGGAGATAAGCCTCCCACTGGGACGGCAAGGTGAACATCTTTCTTTGGTTATGTGTTGTGTGAGAGCAGACACTAGGCCAAATTTCCAATAAATTTGGAACCATAACACTGAACCGCAAATTAGGGAGTCCCAGAAGTTATTTACACTCATTAGCCCATGTTTAGCTGTGAGCTTCTGTGGTTAGAAGGCTGGTAGTGTCTGAAAGCATGAGATTCAAGCTCATACAGGTACACCAGCGCCACTCTATAATGACTCCTGGGTCTACATTGTAGTTCCTCCCAGCTCATCCTTGGACAAACTGGGGTGACCTCCAACACTGAAACGTGTGTTTTTCCGCAGAACAGCCCCTTTCTCAGCAGAGAATGTGTTTTCAGACACACTTAGCAATAAAATCAAGCAACAGTATCCAGGATCTTCCTACTGAAATAGCATAAGATCAAAACGTGAAAGTTTCTGAACAACTAAACCCTCAAGGACTAATGGATTTTCAGAAATATGCACCTGAAATATTCTAATGTTTTGCTTGGCTGCCATGCTACCATCTATTTCTGCCTCTAGAGGAATCTGCCAAGATAAGGACAAAACCTACAATTTCATTCTCATTAGAAAGAGCTTTCTGCCTTTAACAACATACAGTTATGTTCTAGTAATGCTCGTGCTCAGATGTCCCTCTGTCCACACACACGTGAGCTCCCCTCTTACCTTGTCCTTTGTCTATAAAGCTGGTTATTGTATTGGCAAGTCCAGCCTCCAGTTTTACACTTCCATTAACACCTTTTCTTTCTGCGTCTGAGAGAGTCCTGTACAAAGAGAGCATGTATTCATGTGGCGTTATAGGGGGCTGTCTGAAAGCTTCCTTAGCTTCCCTTTGGGTGACAGGCTCTTTAGTCTTTTTCGTTTTGAAAGCGCTGCTATCAGCACTGCTCGTGCTGGGTTTTTTCAAAGCCGTCTTGCTGCTAAGATTTGGGACCTTTGGAGTCACCGTCCTTACTCCAGAAGGTCTGCTCGGGAGATGTCCTACCTTTGCCTCTGAGGCAGCTGCTCTTGAAAGAACCCTCTGTGATTCGTCGTTCTTGGCCAGCAGAGCTCCAGGCTGAGCAGCATTGCTTTTAGTCCTTGCCTTCGAGGTCCCGGTGCTAAATCCATGGTTCGCAGCCCGTGGCGTGCCTGCCCGTGCTGAGGGAGTCCTCTCCTTTCCTTCTGCTTTTAACAAATCTGTTTTAGACCCCGGATTACTCTGGCCTGCTTCAGAATTGCTCAGTGCTCCAGGAACTAGATCCAGAGACAGCCAAGTCAAATGCCAAAGCAGTAAAGTGAGAAAATGCAGGATTTTCATCCTCTGGTCTTCCTCTGAATGCCGCTAAAGAAAAAATCAGGGAAGGTTCCTCCAGTTTGGCAGAAGAAAACATGAAAGAAATTAAAAACCAAAGTCAGCAAAAGTGGTTTTCGATCGAGATTAAAACATTGCAAATCTGGTTGTTCAGTGCTCGTATCCAGTCCCATAGTGGAAATGCTCCTGCTCTCAGACGCGCTCTCCCCTGACTTCAGTTCGTGGCTGTAAAGGGCTCGTTCTTGAAAAGAGAAAGTTTACCACCTCGTTTTCTTCTGTAAAACTGACTGAAAAGTTGAAGGAGTCCTGTTTAAATCGGAGGGGTTTTTTTTCCGAGAAGGAAGAATGGCGTAATGCTGCCTCTGTGTTAAAAGGGCTGTTTTTTTTTTTTTTAACGTTTTGAATCCTTTCCAGTGAAAATATTTCACACACAGAGACCTGCAGGTGCTCAGAAATCTTTTACAAACCTGAGCTCAGGAATTGGAAACGGAATTCCAACAAACCGATTTAATTACTCTCTGATGTCATGCTGTCTAAACTAATTTAACTGCGATATATTTCTTTAAAAAAAAATCTTCTTTGCCCTTTTCATGAGCATGACTCATTCCCTGCCTCATGTGAAACAGCTCCGCGGGCTCAGGGCTCCAGAGGACGCGTTTTGGAGCGGCGGCACAACCTCTCCTTTCGCCTTCCATCAACTTCACGTTTAAATGGGACAAACTGCGAGACGGACAGCCGGGACCCGTCCTGCGGCCCACGGGAACGCGCACATGAAAGCCTCGGTGCGTAACCCCGTCCTGCTCCTTATTGCTGGAGCTGCGGCTTCGCTTTGCCCTCCAGCGACTCAGCTAACGAGGCAGGCGATGAATTTGGTATAACGCAGCACCGCCGTGCCCGCAGTCATCGCATGTTGGTGTTTTTATTGCTACGCTTTGAACAAACCCGCGTAACCCAGCTGCAGGAGAAGGCTGTGCAGGCACTGCTCCCTGCAGGCGGCCCCGCTCCTGCCAGCAGCACGGCTCGGGCTGCTCTGAGCCGGGGCGCAGCCGGGACGGAGCTTTTGTGAACCCGAATGTAGGAGAGCTCCCTGCCCACAGACAGGGGAAGGATGGGAGGAGGGAACCGGAGCTGCTGACGTGGGAAGGGTATCTGCTGCTGTCAGCTGTACTCCGGGGAGCACGGAGCGAGAGTGTCTTTCATGCAGTACAAAAAAATGAGCTGTTGTTGTTCTGAATGAACCTTGGGGAAATGAGGCACTGGGCTGGAGTGAACGGGGATTAATGGGACCCTTCTCTCATCCAGCGCTGTGCTGAGCCCAGCCCTCCCCTCCCAGTCACTTATTCCTGAAGCAAGAATAAAGGGGATAGATACAACAGCCTCGATTTTAGCTTGAATTGGACGTGCTGCGGCATTTTCCACTCTGACATGAAATTACTTTCATAAATAACAACCTGCAGCCCTTTCCATATGACACGCTTAGAATGCTTTACCATATTCCAGTGGAGGAACCAAAGGGCAGAACAGCTTAGTGACCGCACAGATGTCACAAATGAGGGAGAACAAAAACCCCACCCTCTCAATTTTGGCCTAATTGCCATTTCTCTGCAGTCAGTTTGATGTTTCCCATCAAAACAAAGCAGCTTTTCCACGAGTTACTTCCAACAGGCCCCTTCCCCAACAGTTCCTTCGTGCTGTCCCCATAACCCTCAGCCATGCTGTCCCTTCCTCCCACCCTCATTATCCACCTTCCTGCAGGCAGACAGGTGTGCTGTGTTGGTTCTGCCCACAGAAACAGCCAAGTGCTGAGTTCATGCTCTTATTCTATGAGGGATGCTCTGAAAGTGATGCCTCCTACTGTATGCTGTTGGCCCATGATGACAGAGGCAGGTGTTGGAGGAATGGCAGTAGAAACTGAACCTTCCCACCCACACGCTGTTCCTTTCTGCTGTTATATGGCAGATGGCAGCAGAGGGAGAGCCTGATAGGATGGCATCTGACATGGAGTCGCACATGGAGCAAAGGGATGGAATCACATTCCTCCATGTAGAAAAGCCAGCACCCAAACACTCTGTTTGGCTCTGTCAGTGTTACTGTATGTGTTGTATCTGTTGTGGTTTGCATGGAAACCTATCTAGGAGGCGTCACTTTTGGGGTACTCCAGTTTTCACAACACCGGTAAGAGTTCTGTATCTTTAAGATCTCTCCTGTTCCATCAAACATGGTTGAGATTCACAGATACAGAAACGATTGGGCAGATGGACAGGAAAGGGCAGAAGGTGAGACAGTGTGACTCCATAGGCCTTGTCTCATGGTAAATCAGACTAACAGCACAATTGGTCAAATGCTCACCCAGTATTTACACATCTGAGATGAATGTAACTTTCCATTTTTATTGAACACCAACTGATACTGCCAGTCACAAGTAAAAGAATGAACCAAACTGGGGTGAATCAGTCTCACAACCAGGACATGGGAGCAGGAGGAGTGTGAAGCTGGAGATGCTGAGCAGCTCTGCGGGAACTTCCCTGGTGGGCCAATGGGGACAGAGCTACTGTGAGCTGCTCTGAGCAAAGCCCCAGGTCTCCTTCAGCTCTCAGGAGGCACCACCCGTTATTCCTGTCCCCTGTGTGATTTCAACCAGATTCTTCTGGCCAAACTGCTATTCCTGGAGCTTGGCCCCTGGGGCTCCCGCCTGTCACCAACACGGTGCTGCGATGTGAGCGCTGTCAGACCTCTGCGCTCCTGTGGATCTGCCCATCTGATGTTTAATCCGCCATAGCTGAATTCACCTCCCTCACATTCAGCTTCCACCGTACACGACTCAGTCTCAGCACACACAGCGCTGTACCCGGTGGCAGCCCCTGTGTCGGGCACGGCGCGCTTCCCGCCGCACACCCGCCGTCCTATCGCCGCGGGGCTCAGCGGGCGGGGCGGGGCCGAGAGCGGGGCATGGCGGCCAGGGAGGCGGCGCGGGGCCAGGCCTGGCGGCGGCACGGAGCGGGGCAGGCGCGGCAGGAGCCGGCGGTGTCGGTGCGGGAGCTACAGGAGAAGGTGAGGGGAGGGCGGGACAAGGCGCGGCACAACGCGGTGCCCGGAGCACGGAGCACAGGCCTCGGGAGCCGCCCGACCAGGCCCGTCCCGTCTGGGCGCGGCCGGAAGGGGGGAGCTGTGCGGGCAGCGCGGGGCCTGAGTGAATCGAGGGGAAATAACGGCGGTCATGGGGGCTGCGGAACTTTCTGCCCTTTGGAAGGTTCGGTTCGGGGACGAAGCGGCAGCAGTTGTGCCGTTGGAGCGCAGGAGGCGGTGCGGCCTTTCTGTAAATGAGGAGCTGCTCGGGCGCTCAGAGACCGGAGTGTGGCTGAGTTACCGGCTGCGTGGTTTGACGTGTGAGGTGCTGGAGCACAGGCGGCAATAGCAGAGATGGCAAAGACACGTTTCCTTCTGCAGGCCCCGGCAGAATCCCGCCCGTTACCGTTCAGGCTCTGCCAGCTGATTTTCCACTTACTTTAGTACTCCCGAAGCGCTGCTGTATGTCCCAGCCATCAGCTGTGCACTGACCTGGCTGCCCTGAGTCCCTCCGGCTGAGCCATTCTCAACATACAAGAGCTTTCCCCTCCCTTTTGTTTTGCTGTTTGCATCTTAATTGTCTGCGTTGCAAGAAACTGTATCCTGGATGTGTCCAAACAGTGGGGTGTGGGAGGGAATCCTGCACCTCTGTGCTGCACTGTGACACCTCACCTGGAGCACTGCGTCCACAGGTGGAGCCCTCAGCACAGGACAGACATAGACCTGTTGGTTCACATCCAGAGGGGGGCCACAACAATGAACTGAGGGACAAACACCTCCCTACAAGGACAGGCTGAGAGCTGGAGCTCTGGGGAGACCGTTCTGTAAGATAAGAGGACAGACTCTTCAGCAGGGTTTGTTGTGATGGGATATAGGGAAATGGTTTCAAACTAAAAGGGGGGAGATTCAGACTGGATGTAAGGAAGAACTTTTTTAGAGTGGTGAGATGCTGGCACAGGTTGTCCAGAGATGTGATGGGTGTCCCCTCCCTGAAAATATTCAAGGTCAGGCTGGCTGGGTCTCTGAGCAGCCTGACCTAGCAGTAGGTGTCCCTGTTCATTGCAGGGGGGGTTGATGAGATGACCTTTAAAGATCCCTTCCAACTCAAATAATTCTATGGTTCACAGTAAGCTTACTGTTACTGAGGCATACTGAGCCATTGGTAAGTTTTCTCTTCCAAGTTCGTAATGAAACATGATTTAAGAGGGATTTGTCATTCATTTTGGTGTTGGGTCTCTTTCAGGATTTAGCATGGATTGCTGAGGTTTGAACAGAGTAACCTTTAGTCTGACAGATGTAGTTGGCCTGGCATGGCATCTGTCTCTCTCATCATTCTGCATGTCTCAAGATGAGCAGTTAGAACTATGCAGAACATTAAACCCTTTCTCACTTTCTTTAGTATTAGATAAAGAGAAGCTTCCATATATGATAATGACTTCTCTTTGTGTCAGTAGTGCTGTGAAAAGTACTGGGAGCTGTATGTAAAGGCTTAGGGAAGAGCTGATGCAGGAGGAGCTGAGTCTATCAGAAGCTTCATTTCCCTCATCCTAATACTCTGTATCCATCTCAGCTGCTGCAGTGTCGGAGCTGGTGTCGTGAGCTGGAGCAGCGACTTGAAGCAGGAGGGGTGAGTGTGCAGGTATGTGGCATTTGTTAACTCAGATTAAGGGCTCCTCAGAGCAGTGAAAACCTTGTTTTCCTGCTGTGAGTATTTAAAGAAGTGCTTCGCTATTATGCCTTTCAGTGTTTTGTCCAGTAGCCATTCATAGAGCATCCTTTAGTCCCAGAAATGCCAGTCCAGAAAATCTTATCGAGAAGGATGTTAACTTTGTGAAGGGGTGCTTTGTTGCTGGAGTAACATTTGTGCTGGGCCTCAGGAGAGGGCTTTCTACTTCATGGCTAAAGTAAACCCAGGAAACAAAGAGTAGGAGACTATGTATTCCCAAGCTTCAAGTCTTAAGTGAGCACTCTTAGTTATGAGCTGAAGATACCCAGCTGTGAGTGTGGGAAACTAAGGAGAGCTACTGACATGGGGAAGTACTCTACACCTCCCTTCCTCCCTGTAGTTGTGATGCTGTAATGCCTGGAAGAAGCCGTGAGCTCCTAAGATACAAATGAAGGGGAAAGCTGTGGATGATAACAGCAGTGAAGGGAACACAAGAATTTTATTAAACCTTTCCTTTCTTAAGGGATGCCTGTCGGACAGATGGGAAACCACTGAAGACCACGGCCTGGAGAAAGCACTCCTCCAGTTGGAGGAAGAGCAGCAAAGGTAAAAGGAAAGATCAGTCATGGATGGTGTCATGGATCTTCATGGAAGTGAGAGAAAACCTCTCAAGTTCTACCTAATCTCCTCAAGGGAAGCAGCTGGGCAGGCTGGTTTGAAAGAAAAAAGGTCCACAGTCTTGTACCTCTGGAGTGAGGGTTGGTTATATGACCTCCAAAGGTCCCTCTACAGCCTAAATTTTTCAGTGGTTCAGTAGGTGAGCTGTGCAGCAAAGCTCTGCTTTACATTGGGAATCAAACCATAACATCCTAAAGATTTCATAGAGCAGGTGTTTTCCTATTTGGTTTGGAGTTTTGTTTTATCTGAAGAGCATTTGGCACCACAGGAATCTTCTATCATATTCCTCTGTGCTTTTCTTTCTCCTGCAGCCCCAGAGATATTTTGTGTGGTATAAAATATATGTGTGCTGTGTTGCCTAAGTTGTAATGTAAGGTGGAGGGAGCACAACTCCTGTCCAAAAACTGAGCTCTGTGCTTGTTCACTGGGCAGCGATTCTTCCAGTTTTGTTCATGAAATATTTCCTGAGGGAGACACCAGGCTGTGGCCCCACATTAATTGGCCTGCAGTGCTTCACGCTCATTACAACGAGCATGGTCAAAAGCCTTCTTGTGGGCTGCAGATGCACCGCACTTTGGTAACTGAATATAAGTTCAGTTTTTAATTCAGAGCTTCACTTAAAGCTGTTTTGCACACACACGTATGGCCTTAGTTTTGTGGTGTGCAGTTTGCTGGATCAACAAAGTGGGGGTTTTCCTGCAGGTCTTAATGTATTGGGCAAGAACAGAGACAGAAGTAGGAACAATATTGCAAGGGAAAGGATGTGAAAGCAGAGATAACAGTGGTATGAAGGCAATCAGGACAGTGGTGAGTTCAGCAGGATCTTGTCATGGCAGTGAAGCAGACAAGTGACCAGGAGCATAGGGAAGGCAAGAGCTTCATTTGTGGGAAAGGGGAGTCTGATACTGTAGATGGAAATGAAGGCTTTAACACAAGAAAAAACAAATGAGTTTGCCATAGTGGAGGCATCTTTGTTATTCCTAGAAAGCAATACTGCTGTCTCCTTGAAAAGAAAGTAATTGTTTGAGGGAACTGGAAAATCACCAGGGTGCCACCTGTAGCAGTCATTAGGTCGGCTCAATTCTATTTCTCCCTTTCCAAGGTGTGAGAATCTGGCAGAAGTGAATACCCTCCTTCGGGAACACCTCAATAAAGCAAATGAAGTGAATTTAGCCCTTAAAGAAGATGTTGGAAAACTGACAGCAGATTGGATGAGGGCCCGAGAAGAGCTGGAATTGAAGGAGAGTGAATGGCGCAGTGAGCGTGAGGTAAGGATGGGCTATAGGAATGTCAGGGTAGTGCCAGACTCAAATGAGAACATGGTTGTAGGTATCAGAATGCAGGTGTGGGGAGGAGGGGTGTCAGCAGAGGTGGTGATGGAAGATGCTCACCGGCTGCAACGATGCTGCAGAGTCTTAAAGACAAGTGCTTGCTACTGCTGTACACTGTAGGCCAGTCACATGTGGACTCTCCTTTATTTTTATTGCTGTTTTGTTTTTTTACACTTCTTAAATGTCAGCAATGAAGAGCAGAGAGGTCTGTGTGTTTTTTGGGCTCGGAGTAGGTAAGAGAGGATCAAGGCAGGCATCCCTTACCAGTAGCCTATGGCAAGCAAATGGAGGGGCTTGTTTTTGTTCTTCCTTCACCAAGAATGTTAGAGGTGTCTGCAGAACAAGATAAGGAATCCTGATCAGTGCACTTTGTTGATAGCCACTGCAGCAGGAGGGGTGAGAGCATCTTTGAATTCAGGTAGCAGGTTTACTGAGGATGTTTGTGCGGTGCCTCTTCAGTCCTTGATGCCTCTGTTGGAGTTGTTAGAGGTGTTTTAATGATGATGGCTGTACACTCAGGTCTAGAAGAATTGTACAGTGACGGGGAAGGCTGAATTGCTGTTCCTTTTTGTCTCTGTGTGTTCAGTTTTATGACAGCTACTTAAGGGGTGAACATAACCGTCTGTTGAGCCTGTGGCGTCAGGTGCTGACTTTTCGCCGTCATTTCCTGGAAATGAAGACTGCCACTGACAGGTGAGGAGAAATGAAGAACAGTGTCCTGGAGAGCAAAATGTGGATTCTCTTCTTTTCACACCTGCTTTTGGCACCTTATTTTCCTTGAGTTACAGCTAATAATACGGTTTCTCCTTTGATAACTTGCTGTAATTCCATAAAGCTGGCTTTGGACCTGTTGCCACCTGTGTGACCTATTGTAGGGTACCTGCTTTAGCGGGGCTGTTGGACTCAAGGATCTCTTGAGGTCCCTTCCAACCTCTGTGATTCTGTGTTTCAATGATTATTTTCATAGTACCTTCCTGAAGCATTTATTATATGCATACCTTCATAAACCTCTTAGCAGTCCAATTGGTGATGCTAATAAGTCAGTTAATGGTGAGCTGCTGCTTATAAAATCTATAGATCTTAGTAAAATTCCATACATATGTTAATGATAATTAGAGTATGTTAATAAGATACAACAAGAACAGCAATTTATAAGAGTGATTTGAAGTTCTTGAAGCCTTCTGACTATGCCGTGCATTTATTCTGAGGAGAAGATAAACTAATTCCACAACTCTATAGATATATTCATCTGACCTTCTGAGATTAGCAATGATTTGTCCCTAACAACGGTACAATCTGTTGCCTGAATTTGTACTTGAAAAGTGTTTTGACTGCTAAAAATTATACTGTGAACATTAGCTTTTTCTTTATTCTTCCCCAGGGATTTGTCAGAGCTGAAGGCAGAACAAATGAGACTCTCTGGATCCATTCTTGTAAGCTGCTTCCGGTTGAACTCTGGCGTACAGCTCTGGGAGTCTGTCACTTTGGGTAGGCCTGTACTTGCTGCACAGCAAGCAGCAGCATGGACAAGTGACCAGCCAGAGCATAGGGAAGGCGAGAGCTTCATTTGTGGGAAAGGGGACAGCACAGCACAGCAGCAAGTGGAAAAGGAAATAAACCAGAAGGCTTTGGAAGTGATGTGCTTACAAGTCAATGGGGACCTGGAGAAGAAAGAGCTTCAAGATAGGTTAATATATCTTAAACTTTGATTTAGTTCCAACGTCATCTTTCATGACTGCTGATTCACAGATACGTTGTGTTCATGTTCAGAACACGTCCATTTGTTACATATTTGTATAATCTCATTTCTGTCTGTTGTTAAAGGTTGGTGGAAGCTCTTCTGAGCTGGAAGACTGGAGGAAAGATTGTTTATTGTACTGTAATTGCTAATACTGATTCTTATTGAGACACTCAGAGTAGTATAAAGCTCTTTTGCTGTCCATGGCTGTGCTCAAGGATATGGGAATTTGCACAGGCTGTCAGCAATACAGCACCTCTGTACTGATGTTTCCTTGGAAGACTGAGTGCAGAGCCCTTTGGGCTGAGTAGTGCCCTTCTGCAATGCACAGCATGTTAGCACGTAGAGATTAAGGCTGTCTTTGCTGTATTTTCTGGGCTGAACCTTTTCTGCTATGCTTTTGGGAGCTGCTTATCTTTTTAACATGTGGTGTGCAGTGCTTTTGGAATGGCATGTGGACCTTCTCTTCTCAGGGTGATGGAGCTCTCAGCCTTGCTTGTACAGTCTCAGAAGCAAAATGAAGAGAAAGAGAAGACCATGAAAACACTTAACGACACTGTGGAGATGCTAGTATGTGTTACCTTTATCTGGGAAGAAGCCCAGTGTCTCCTTGGTTTGAGTAATTTGTTCTCTAGCCTTAGGAGAGAGAGGTGTGGCTTTCTCAAGAGGAGGAACAGTTAGGATGTGAACTGTGTGGAAAAATCAGGAACATCACCAAGATAGCTGTTGTGTGTTTGGCACCTGTGGGGTCCATCCAGGTGCAGGCAATGGCAGGAGAGCTGGGACATTTTGATTGTCTTAAGGGGTTTGCACCAATGCAGTTTTGCCTCAAACTTTGTTTCTAGTGGTCAAATTGTCTGGGAATTGACAGCTTAACTGTCTGTAAAAACGAGTTGCTACTCTTTCTTCTCTTGGTTTTAGCAAAGAAGAAATTGAATAAATGTGGACAGTTATGTACTTGAAGCACTGGAGTTTGCCAGTGCTGATGAAGAGGGGAGCAGCTCTTCCTTGTCCACTCTTTCCTTATTCTGTTCTCAGGAAGCAAGTCGGTTAGAGGTAGAATACGAAGCTTCAATAACTAAAAATACCAAAGAAGAGAATCTTGCCCTTCAGAAGTTAATCAAAGAGATAACTGAGGTAAGTTTCTGAGTTCACATCCTTATAGACTTGACTTTGAAGTACTTGACGAAGGAAAGAGAAAAGCACAGGGAATAGAATCACATGTTTTGTACTTCTCCTGGCTGTTGAATCTTTGTGCCATTTTGCTGACATGAAAGCTCTTACAACTTCACAGTTAGCTCTCCTGTGACTCTTCACCTGAGCTCCTAGGAGATTCAGTGGCTTTGCCTTCACTGTCATGTTAAGGTCTCTCTTGAACTGTGCTTTCTTAGTTGGCTACTTGACATTTCTACTCCAGTGTTGTTTGGAGGCTTCCCAAACCCTCTGTGAGCAATAACCATGTTGTTCTTCAGATTTTTATAAAAGGTCACTGACTCAATCAATGTGTTTGCCAGCTTTGCTGCTTCATTCTGTCTTCACTGACCATTATCATTACAGAATCTTAACTGTTCCAGCTGGTTAGGGGTAAATTTAACTTACTCCAAATCTTCACTCTGTACGGGAGGTTTAATCATCAGATCTTTTATGCTGCTTCACACAAAGTCAGTTCTTTCTCCTTATTTAATCATTTTTTCCTTTTTTTGCTTCTGCTCAGAGCAATTATAAACATTAGCTGTTTCATTACTGTTTTCCAGTATTCATCGGCTGCCTTCTTCTCTAGTCAGTGTTAATGGTTCTTTTCATTGCTGTTTCCAGTGTTGATTTGGTGCTTGTATATGTGGCTCTGAGAAGTCAAAAGAGAACCAAATCATTCCTGAGAGTTTCAAGAAACTGAGCATTCAAGCAGTTTCTATCCACTTCACACTGGTTTCTTCTCTTCTTGTTTATAGTAGCCCCACTCTGAAGTCCCTGCAGTGCTTGTGGCTGGGACAAAACTCATTTAATCACTGAAGGAATGAGTGAATTGAGTCTTTAACACCTCAAGGTTGAAGTGGGGGAAGGAGGAGAAATAGAGAAAGGAAAACAAAATTGTGTGAGCAAAGAATAACAGTTTGATGTGGGCTTTCAGGTGGTGTTAGGTGACAGCGACAGCACGGTCAGCATTGTCCATGGTGACAGTTCCCAGCATCCAGAGTCTGGCAACATCCTCTCTTCTCTGAGCTGCCTTGATGCAGAGCGTGCCTTTGTGTTGGTTCAGGAAACGCTGGCAAGGAGGCAAAGAGAAACACAGGTGAGAATTTCTGGTAGCTTTCACCACTGGCCACCGTCACTAATGCCTCAGCTGGCTTCAGACCTTTTCATTTGCTTACCAGTTTCTTTCAAGTCATCATCCCGCTCTTGCTACTGTATGGCCTTACCAGTCTCACCAGCAGTGTGTTCTGCTTTTCTCTCCTGATCTCCTTCCCTTCATCACAGCTTTTGCTTTCAGGTGAGCTGTCTCTCTGCTTGCTTCTCCTCCGAGCTACTGCATTTGAAGTCATCTTCCCTGCTCATTATTGCTTGTTTCTGCTATTTCCCTCCACATTCCTTACAGGCCCTAAAAAAAGAGCTTTCTACTAGGCAAGACTCCATCAATTTCCTGCAGCACCAGCACAGACAGCAGGAAGAGAAGTGTAAGAAGCTGCAGCAAAGGCTTGAGCAACTGGAGGAGGAAAACAAGATGTCTAGCAGCCACCAGCAGCACCTCCAGTCTCTGGTACAAGCACTCAAGATGTAAGTCTTTCATCCTTCTGTGTGTTCTAAAGGTATTCTACTTTCAGATCTAAGATTTCAGAGGTGTTATCGGCAAGTTCTCCTATGCCCTGTTAACATCCTCCTGTCACTGTTTTTCATGCTGTACTGTCATTTTGTGGCTGCTTTTCTTTGAGATTCAGAACAGTGTTGGAACACAGGTGCCTCTCATCACACTGTTTCTCTGAATTTTGTTCTTTGTGTGCCCTTCCCTAGCCACTGGTTCTCACTGAATGCAAGCCAAAGCCTACCTTACTTTCTCTCTGCATTTATTGTATGAGGGGAGGGGCAAGTGTCTTCTTACTCTGCTTTCCACAATTCCATCCTAGAATGGTGAAAATGGGATCAATGAATATGCAAATTACCTCATTCTTCTTCCTTGTCTATGCAGTGACTGTGAAAACCTAGAGAAGATCAGAGCAGAGCTACAGCAAAAGCTGGAATTAAGTGAGCAAGAAGCCTCACGTCTGCGTCGGAGTAACACTGAGCTGCAGCTGAAGGAAGATTCAGCCCAAGGGGAAAAGGTGGAGCAGCAGCTGGCAATGGAGAGAGCACATCATGACCACGAGCTCCTGTGAGTGTTAAAAGCTTTCTCTGGGCAGGGGGTGAGCATTGCTAGAGCTTAGGTCTATACACACTACAAAGGAAAAATGTTGTCTATTTGTTGTCTATAGCACAGAGGTATGAGGGAGGGAGTACTTAGGCAGGGCTGGGTATGTACTGATATCAGCATAGCTGCCTCCTTGTCCTTTCTTTATATTCCTTTAAAAAATTAATCCAGACGTGGCCGGTCTGGTCATCAGCCAAAGCAGATTATTCGGGCTGGATTTAAAGAAAAAAATCAAACCATTGTGACAATCATGCAGTAGAACAAGTTATGCAGAGATGTTGTGTTGTGTTGGAATTTGAAAGGTACATCAGGATAGAGCCTTAATCAACCTAGACCCAATAGTGATCCTGCTTTGAGCTGAAGATTTAGCTGGCATCCTCCTGGAGTCCCTTCCAACCTGAATCATTCTATGATCCTATGATTGTTGGATTGGAAATGAATACGCATCCTCTCTCAAAATAGATTGCAAACTCTTTAATTGGTGAACGTGAGATCAATTTTAAGAAGTATGTTTTACCCAAAGGTCAACTTTGCTGTCTTTTATCCACTGCATCATAAAGGAGAGCTAACAAGCAGGAAGCTGTTAGGTTAAGAATAGTGTACAATGTTTGTTTTGCAAGCAGTAATGGTTTTGGCATTAAAAACCTGTTGCCTTTCCCTTTCTCTCAAGTCTGAAGGACTTAGCTGCACTTGAAGCAAAGCATTCATTGTTACAGAGTGAATTGATAGCCACAAGGGAGAAGCTGGAGGAATCACACCTTCAGAAGGATCTGCTGAAGCAAGAGAAACATGAGCTTACAGTGGCACTGGAAAAGGTATGGACAACTTGTTCCTAAGTAACACTCTGGAAGTGTTTGGGAGATGGAGTTCTTGCAGCAAGATCACAACAGGTGCTGTTTCAGAGAAAATAGCATTGTCCTTCTTGGGTAATGCTGTGATCTGCTCAGGTTCTGTGGTGGAGTCAGTCCCCATATGCTTGTTAGGAAGATCTTACTGGGAGCACATCAAGTATGTCAGAGACTCAAAGGAGATCTGGAGTTGCTGGTTGAAGTCGGGGTTATTCCTGTCTTTGTTTTCATGTTGCTGTTTTGTCTCTTCAGGCAGAGAAATCAATAGCAGCATTGACAGGGGCTCAGAATAATTTGAATTCTGAAATAGCTGATCTACGTGTTGCCGCAGAAAAGATGAGCAGTATTAATGAAGCTCTTGCACTGGATAAAGTGGAACTGAACAAGCTTGTGTTGCAGGTGAGCAGAGTTTCCAACAATGCAAGATGTTCACCTCCAGCTGCTTGATTCTTTTCAGACTCTGTGCCTTCACACAGTGTGACTGGCTGAATATGGAGATGTTCCTTTTTCTGTCCAATCCAAATCTTCTGCAAACCCTAACTGTGTTTTCTTTCCTTTGTGCATCTGTGATTGTAGCTGGAACAAGAGAATGAACTTCTGTCAGATAAAGTGAATGAGATGGAGAGAGCAAAGGTCTCTGAACAGGAGAAGATGTCCTTGTATAAAAGAACAAACGAAGAGCTTTGCACAGAGAAGTCCCGCCTGGAGGAGCTGCTGAAGAAAGCAGAGGAGCAACAGGAAGGGCTGCAGATGCAACTGAGAACACTGGCAGAGGAAAAGGAAGAAACACAGGAGCAACTGAACCAGGTGAGGTCAACAGTCTGGTTCTTCTGGGTAGGCATTTGTCTGCTTGGCTCAAGGAAGCTGCAATTGCTTAGTTCTGCAGTTCTTTAATCAATGAGGTGCTTGGTAGTACTGGAGGTCAGAAGGCTCCGTGTACATGCTTTTGGAAAGGGGTTGACAGCTTGTAGAGACCCTGACTCTGAGGAATTGAACTGTCCTTTGTTTCTACAGATTATTTTGATCCTCTTGTCGGCATTTGTCCCTTTTTAATTTTTTTATAAGCTCCAGAGATATAATTATTGTTGCACATGCACCTGAATGAGGCTGCCACTGGTACTGGTGGTGAAACAAGAAAACATTGAAGCTCTTCATCTCTTTCTGAGGCAAGAAAGAGCTATGTGTCTCTAATGTTTTCACTGTGAAGTCCACTGTTTTCAGAGCTCAATTTGTTCAAACCTGGGGAGTGGGACAGAGCTGCAAGTCAATGTCTGCTGCCTTGTACTGCTAAGAAGGGATCGGCATCTTGCTTGTCCTGCTGGAATTATATTTTAAGACATAAATGTAACTTTGGTGGGAGATAACTGAGAAAAATACGATTTTTCTCATGATCTGTTCTGCATTAGATAGACTTTAAGGTAAGTTATTTGGCAAATAGAAAGTAGAGATGGTACAATGCAGAAAGTAGCTTAAAAATCATGGTTAATTTCCAAGTGTGATTATCAGCAATGTATGTTGGGCAACTTTTTTTAAATGTAAGACAAGTGAACAGTATGACAGTGAATTACTGAATACAATCTCTTTGGCTACAGCAGCCCCAAAAATTGTTAAGTTACAATGCTCACCAGTGCTTCCCTGCCTCATGGCATCCAGCTGCTATACGTGCTGAATTAAGTGATGCTTCATGGGATTCTTAGTTGTTTAGTTTTATTTTTGAAGGAGAAACCATTTTTACTTTAATTCTCATCATTCAGCAAAGTTGTATTTGCTCAAATTTAACATTTATGGCACTGATAGGGATTCTGAGAGTTTAGTTTGCAAGGCAGCAGTTCTGGAAGATGCAGGATTTTCATGTGAAAACAAATAATCTGGGGTCTGTGTGTTTGTCCTCAAGTAGCTGCCTGGTCTCAGCCAACCGAGTGTGGCCCTATGCATCACTTCCAAGTCTCAGTGCCTTTTGGCAGCCCAGAGTACTGGTGTTGTATCCAGCAGATGCTCTTAGGCTTTCAGCCCTCAGTGCAGGAACTCTTTCTCCTCTAACTGATTCAGAAGTGACACTAGTTGGCTCTGAGCACGTATTCAGAGAAATGACCAGAAATATATTTTATCCTGCTTGCAGGTTTACCGCCAGCGAGAGTCAGCTAGCAGTGGTTTGGAGCAGTTGCGCCAGCAGTCCTCTCGCCAAGAGGATGCAGTGGCCAAGGTGTCCAAAGAGAAGGAATTCCTGGTGCATGAGAAGGCTGCCCTTGAGGTGCGACTGGCAGCTGTGGAACGGGACAGACAAGGCCTTTCAGAGCAGCTGGCAGAGGCCAGGTAAAGGCAGGGAGGAGGCCCTAGACAGGACATTATTTAATGTCTGTAATTACAAAGGTGGTAATCATTACACCAAGATTTATTGCATCCTGTACGCTTTCCAGATGGCTTTACCTTCCTTAGGCTGAAATTGAATAATCTTGAGGGGGGAGGAAGAAAATGTATCATGATATGTGTTGTTTTTTGTGACAGCTAAAGCTAACACGGTTCTAGGTTCATGTTCATGCCCCCTTGCACATCACTGCATGAAGTCTACAGCAAGCTGATCTGATTCCTCCATAGCTGGTACCCTGGCTCTGGATTGGGAAGTAACTATGTCGTGCTGTCTTTGCTTCCATCCAGATATTTAGTGGAGCCTGGAACTTGTGTTTTTTTTGTTGGTTTTTTTTTTTTCTTGTTCTGCACATTTCAACACAGATATTTGGGATTCAAGACTACCATACATCTTGAGTAGGACAGCATCATTTAGTGTGAAGCTAGAGGCTTATGCTGAAGGTCTTGAGGGCATTATGCTTCTAGTCTAACTCTTGTTAACTGCGATGCAGGACCTAGGTTTCATTATATCAGCAGCAGGGAAGTTTATTTTGAGTCCTTGGCAGTTCTTGGGAATTCTTGTTCATCATTGGGTTCTCTGTACGTTACCACGTGGCCTCCAGAGACGGCTATCATGGGGATGTTATGCAGGGAAGTAACAAGACTTTGTCCTTGAGCTGTCTCAGACTGCTAAGATTGTGATAAATTCTGTGTTTCACCAAAGAAATGTGCTGAGATGTTTGTCCTTCCTCCTAGGTGGTTTTTAGAGGATTCTTGAACTACAAAGCTGTACAAATGGTATTTTACAGGTTGTCATGCACCTTGACTTTTACACTTGGCTGTTCCAGAGTGTGTTATCAGGGCTGATGATTGCTGTTTCAGCACTGTCTGATTCTTGAATGCTGCTGCTTCTGTTCTCCAGCTTCTCATGTTCGATCCAGCTGAATTCTTTTGTCAGATTGGCTGTACTGCTTGTCTGCAGCTTTTAATGCTGGTTCAACTTCCAGAGAAGAGCACAGCCAAAGGTGCAGGGTGCAGTATGGTGAATTTTGAACTCGAGCTGTGCAGTAACACTGATGTTTTTCCTGTTTTATTGGTGTGCAGGTGAACGGAGGACAGTCATTGTATGTATCTGTTCTGCCATACAAACAGAGGTTGGCAGTAGATACTTTTAAACAGACTTTATTAAAATGTTGGGCTTTTTCTTGTTTTTTGCTTCAGTGACAGCAGCAGTAAAAGAAATGAATAGATAAATTAATTCTAAAGAACCCTTGGCAGTAGATAAAAGCACTGCCCAGAAGAATAAGCGCTTAGTCTCACCAGATGATGTTCTCAAGCCTTTTGCTGTCCCAGTTTTGGACTCTTATCTTTCCTGTTTTAGAGCCTGACTTCTATTTATCTTTCAGTTGTGGCACATTCAATTTATACTCCTGGATATGGGCATGATCAGTCAAGTTTTCCATTGTACATTGAAGTAATCAAATGTTAATTTGCTAGGGTTTATTGCTTTATCACCCACAATGTGCCCCTTTAGCTTTAATGATATCATCCTAATTGAATCCCTGTACTGATGAAACGGTGCTGTGTATTGTAAGATACTGGCACTCAGAACACTGTATTAAAGCAGAGAAGTAACTTCAGCTTCTGATTCCAAATTCCTGCGTGTCACTCGTAGCAGCCTGTTGAAGTCTGTGTACGTAGCAGTTTGTATCTGCACTACCACATCTTCCATTTTAAGGAATGATGAACAGTTTGGGCTGCTGCATGCTTAGTTAGCAATACTTGGTGAAAAATAATGAGTTTCTATTGAACTTGTAGCAGTTTGAACTGAAGGATTCTCTTATTTCTTATCTCTCATTTCAGATGCTGCTTCAGCTGTTAGAATCCTTAAAAATGCAGCTACAAGCTTGACAGGTTACTCTATTATCTGGTGTTTCCCTTTCAAATATAGGGAGTCTGGAAAATTACCTGCATATCCCTATGCTATGAACAGCATAAACAGTCACTAGCAAGCCAGGAAAATGCTTTTTTTTTGCTGTGTCTCCCTTCCACCCCATTCCACAGAACAAGTCTGAAGTGCCAATTTGGTCGGGGCTGTGCACAGAGGATGGGCTTCTGATTTATTGACACAGCTACCTGTGTGTTACAGATAGCAACTTAAGATTTGGCTATTGAGGTTAGGCTCTACTTCCTGCATTATGCTGGGTTGTAAGTAAAATCTGGAGGGGCCTACTTTGCTATTTTAAATGGCAGAAATATTTTTGTCCATGAATTTCCACTCAACCTATTTTCCGTATTCAGATGTCGGGATCTTGAACCAGTTCTTACTGGAATAATTCCCTGTGGATGTCAGGAGCAAGAGCAGCTCATTTCTTTCCATGTTTACAACATGTAGGTCAGTGAAGGACACCCTGGAATCCAGCCTGTTTGAAGCTCAGCAGCGTTTATCTCACTTGGAGATCACCAAGAGTCAGCTTGAAATCCAACTTCATACAGTCGTTCAGGCTAAGGAAGTGATACAAGGTGAGAGCTCACGTACTTTGCATCTGGTGTGCATTTGCAGTGCAATGCTGAGGAATGAAGGAAATGCAGAGAGAGCCCTTTTACACTGAAATTAAAATGGTGTAAGGCCAGCAAATTCAGAATAGTTTCTGTAGGCACTGCTTTTCTTGCCATTTGCTATGTTTGCAGGGGAAGTGAAGTGTCTTCAATATGAGCTGGAAACAGAGAGATCTCTAATGAAGCAGGAACGGCAAAACATGTCACAGCGGCTCATTCAGATAGAACAGCAGCATAACAATGCCCTGAAACTTCAGCAAACTGATCACGAAGTGGAAATAAACAAACTCCTACAAGACCTGGTAGGAAACAATATGTTTTAATTCTTCAAGTGAGCTCTGTGGGATGGCTTTTGCATAATTGTTGCCCAAGTGTGAGAAATGGCAGTAGTTATCAGCTGTCAGAAGCCACACACTGCTGGGCCAGGTGGTAGAGCCAGTGGCTTGTACTGGAAGGCATGTGAAGGGCCGACATGATTTTGTTGGGATGCTGAATGCAGCCACAGATTTGCTGTGGGCCTAAGACAAATTCAGCTGAATGTTGGGTGAAACTCCACCCAAAGCCACAGTAAAGCGGTAGGATCTCACCAAACTCCTGTCTGCCATGAAGCAGACTCACAACATTCCTGCCAGCTTCCATTGCAGTAACTTCTTTCTATCGTTTTATGGTTAACAGATGTGTTACTGTAGGACTTAAAAGAGTGTGGAACAGCTTGTAGTTCAATTCACTGCCTGTCTTGTGACTAGGACATTGGGATACTGGCCTTTTTCTCACCCGACAGTCAGTCTGCATCTTTTCAGTGATTACAATGACGCTGAATCCTGAAAATAGAAGATAGAGATAAATCCTAAGGTGTGTGGAAACAGGCAGCCATCAGAGTGGAGAACTTGGTATCTACTTCTCTTTTTCTTGCTGACCTGCTCTTCTATGTTCCTTGATAGGGCACAAGGCAGCTATAGCATGCTGTTCAAGTGGAGTTGTGTGGGAAAGGTGAAAATTTACATGTTTCTCATGTTACCTGAGACTTCATCTTGAGATCTTTTCCTTCACTCATCAGGCAAGTGAACAGGAAGGACACCATTTAGAGCTACAGGAGGTGCTGGAGCTCTGGGAAAAGGAGAAAGCAGAGACAGAAGGGCAGCATGAGAAGAAACTACTTCACATGAAGGAGAAAGTTGCTACCATGCAAGCTCAGCAAGAAGAGGAACGAGCTAGAGTTGAAAGTGCCAATCAAGAGGTGAATGTGAAAGCAGAATTTGTTTTTAATTTTCTGCTTTACTTATTGACATTTTTCTTGACACTGAATGTCTGGGTAGAGATGTTTCTTGGATGCCCTTCTTTGAGCAGGATGCCTTAACAAATGTAAGACCTCTGTGCTATGAAGGACAATGCCTGTAACACAAGAGTTTACCAGAGTGTGGGCTTAAGATGGTGAGGAAGTCTACTAAAGGCCTGCAGATAGTATGATCATGTCTCACAGTGGTGAGCTGAAGGAAGCCACCTGTACAGAAAGGACAGAACTATGGGAGCTAGCTGGATATTGGGATGTGAGAACATGCCTTGTATGTCCCTGTTTTCCTGAAGTGTTTTCTACCTTGAATTTGTGAAGTGAAATGCGTGCAGGACTGTCTTTGGCAGTAGGAATGAAATATTTCTGTGCACTGTAACAGAGGTGGCCTCTGAATTTTTTCTTTTAGAAGTCACTTGCTGGTATATGGTTTTGCGCCCAGATCTTCTGTGCCAAAGTAAACCTGTCATACTGAGAGTTCTTCCGGTGTTCTACCCAGATTCCTTCTTAAGCAGACTGCCTAGGAGTGGCAGTACCCCCATTTGTGTCTGCCAGTACTGGAATGGTAGGACCAGCTCTCAGAGGTGGCAATGTACATCTTAAAACTGGAATTTTCACCAAGCCCCACTTAGGATGCATGACTTGCCTGAAGCTGCTGCCTTCACCCTCCCGCAGCCTTGTATGTTCTCTACAACTAAGCGCCTGAAAAAACCTGTATTAAAAGACAAACAGGTCACAACAGAAGACAAGAGAAATGTCATCACTATTCTTATTAGGTGATTCAAAGTCTGTTGAAGGTTCAGTCACAAATGGCCCATGTGCTACCCACATGACATTGGAATCTGTGCCAACAAGTGGACAGATAGTGGCCTAAGAGATGGGCATCATATTGCTCTGAGACTGTGTGAGCCTGTCAGCCTTCAAATCATTGAAGGATGTGGAAATTACTTTTTTCTGTGGAGATTCAACCTGTCTCCTCCTCTGTATTTTTGTGCAGATCTTGACAGAAAAGGAGAACGAGAAGAAAGCTTTATTAGAGACACTACTCCAAACTCAGGGAGAACTAACAGAAGCCTGCCATCAGCTTGAGCAACTCAGGCAGGAAGTGAAAGAGCAGCAGGAGTATGAGCAGGTAAGTCTCTCTAGTAGGGCAGGTAGAAAGTTCAAGCAGTTGGTGACTGAGCACAGGGTCAGAGAGAGGCTGCTAAAGCCAGGTTAGCAAGGAAATGGATCACAAGTCCTGGAGCACTGAAAGCACAGAGCCTGCCTGGTAAGGAAAAGGAAAGATGGGTTGCAACAAAAGTAGAGACGGTTTGAAAAGCAGAGTGAAATGGGCAAATGGATGAGATTATATGGAAAGAGGAAACATGCGGAGCTGATGGCAGGTCCCAGTAAATCGCTCTTCATTTTGGTTACAGAACATCACAGAAAAACTGCAAGAAGAGCTGCAGGAAACTCACTGTAAGATCAAGATGGTGGAGAGTATGCACAAGGAAGAAATTGAAAACATCAGAGAGGAAAAGAATATCCTTCTTCAGCAGAGGGATGATCTACAAAAACAGGTGACTGAAACAGCAAAAGATACTTGAGTCATCAAGTAGGTGGTGCCTTCACTAATTGTCTTTCTAATGCAGAACAGACATACAGTAATTCCTCTGACTGCCATCATACTGTAGTGTCTATCTCAGCTGATGTAAAGGAGACCTACTGGTCATTAGCTGCCTCCCTGAACAGATGGGCTAGCTCTTTTTTTGTTTGCCAGTAGTCATCAGAATGGATGTCATCTGGCCTTTGTTTTTTTTAAGGTGCTTTATGAGATGAACATCATGCCACTCTCTACGTGTTTCAAACAAATCAGCTGAATCTGATACTCTTACAATAGAACAATATTTAAATCTGTTCTTCCACTTTCCTCATAGTATATGTATGGTTTGCAGTGACAAGCTGTAGTCTTTGACTGCTCTGTTATGTTTTGGTGCAGGTAGAAGAGCTGGCATCTCAGCTAGCAGCCTCTGAAGAGTCCCATCAAGCAATTGGCCATAAAGCTCAGCAAGATCTGAACGAGGCACAAGAGTTGTCCAGGCAGAAGGTACTGGAGGTTGTGCATCTTCAGAAAATGTTGGAAGAGAAGAGGGGCCAGTGGGAAGAGGTAGAACATCAGAACAAAGAACTGCAGGTGTGCCTACAGTCCTTAGAGGGGGAAAGGAGTCGATGGGAAGAAGTGGAACGTCACAATACAGAATTTCAGGCTTCCTTGAAGGCTCTAGAGAGTGAAAGAGACAGGTAATTGAAAGCCTGCAAGGCTCTCTGTTCTATTTAATGAGTTTCCTCTTACAGATCTTTTCATATGCAGATGGATGTGATACCATTTCCTTAAAATGCAGTTCAGAACTATCTATGCAGAACCATTTTATTCCTTTGATATCCTGTTTCATTCTCTTTTTTTCTCATCTTTCAGTTACATTTTTTTTTTCTGAAATAGTCTTTCTCTTAAAATAATGAATTTCTATCAGGACAGCATATAAATACTGTTAAACTTTCAGAGATTGAAACCCAAAACATTCCAAGGAAGCGGGATGGGCTGCAGTGTAATGGGCTAAATAGGTCCACCAGCTCCACCTTGAGTCCAGTACACTTGGAACATTTCTTTAAACATTCACAGTCATTTCATCCTGATACTTTTGGCTGGAGTCAGGCATCTTGAAATGAGGATTTTGAGCTAAGCCAAGTTCCCTTCAGGGTATGCCTACAGAGGCACACAAGGATCAAGCTGTTTTTTATTGCCATGTTTCCTCATTTCTCAAAATAACCCAGCAGGCATTTGGAGGTGCTTAAGCAGGGTCCCTGCTAGCCCTAAGGGTTACGGATGTTAATGACTGTCCAAGGATTGCAACAAAAAAGACTTCACCTGGGGAACTCTTCCCAGTCTTCAATGTATCTTTTCATTGAAAGGAGGAGAAAGAAGAGGCAGTGAGCTCTTGCTTCTCCTCTGTGGGATTCTACATCTTATATGAGGATCTGAGAATTTTCCTCCAAACTTCACTTAGCACTTCTGCCTTTATTTCCCTCACTGAAATTAATAGTAGTGCTTGCAAGTCTTATACTCCCACATATCACCTTGTTGTCAGTTGCTGTTCCTAGTAGGATATACATGCTGGGAAAACAAACTTTCTCTTTATTGTCAAAATCTCTTCAAATCTCGTTAGTAGAAATAATTTATTTTCTTCTTTTCTTCTTCCCCATCTTCATTTATTTTAGCTATATGGCATCACTGTTTGCATCATGGTACTAGTCTTAGCTTCTACCAGATTGTTAGCTGAACCAATGATCTGAGAGCCCTTTTGGTCTGGGGAACATAAGGAAAGTTCCCCACTTAAATCATATACTGAACAAGCATTAACCTTCATGGTCCAGTGTTTTGAGCCTTTAATTCTCCTGTGTCTTGCTTGTTTCATTATTGCCTGTCTCTGAAATCAGCTTTTAGTAACTAATGGCTCTGGGGAAATTGAGACACCTATGGCTAGTCTCTTCCTTTGCTAGATTTTTCTGGGTCTTTGACCCTTTGCTGTACATCTAAGAGTATTACTGTGAGCTCCACTGCATGGAGCCACTCACATAGGAGGATAAGAAGTTATACTATGGATAGTAGACATTTATAAAGATGCATTATCCATAAACACATTAAAAATTACACATCTCCCCTTTCCCTGGAGCTTTTAGACTAACATTCTTTTGTGAAATTCAAGTTGGGAAGAACTAGAACCAGTGGTGGATAAAGCTGCCACTTATTACCACCGGTATTACAGAGTGGCAGAACATGAGATTATATCTGTGGATATCACTTCTAACATCTCTCTTTAAGTGTTTCAGCGTATGTGCTCCAGGTTGTCTCTATTCCCATCTGAAAAATATATTGAACTTAGCCACTAATTTGCTTTTCTCCATGGAAATGAGAGTAGTAGGTGCATGCTTTGCTGTGATTGCCAGTCTGGCTTAGGACTGAACGAGTAGCCTAGTTGTTTAGGTACACCTCAGCAGACAGCAGTTTTAGCCTTGGTGGTGAAGTCCAAAGAATTTATTAGGTGTGATACTGTGAGTAATGCGTTGCATGTTCCCTCTTTCAGGCTATCTCTGTCTCTGGAACAGAAGGAATTGAGCCTCAAGACCTTGGAAGAAAACAATCTTGTCCAGCAGAATGAGGTGTCTAAACTACATTCTGCTATTCAACAAGCTCAGCAGCTCCACTCAGACCACAGAAGGGAAATAGAAGAGCTCAACAACCAGGTGTCCTATCCATTAAGCTTCCTTTTACCCAGGGACATTGAATACCACTTCAGTTTGTAGTTTCTAATTTGTTTCCCCTTCCAACCATACACACTCCTGTGTTCTGTCTAGAGGCTGCACACTGGGGTGAAGGCTGGATTTGCTGTGTTTTCCTTGTGTTGCTCCCTGTTCTCTCATGATTCAAGGCATTACATCTCTGAAGAGCAACAGAAGACTCCTTAGGAACTTCTCAGTATCTATGTTACAAATGTCCCCCAATGGTGGGAATCTACCTTTTGTAGGTCTGATGACATAGAAGTGGTTATCATGGTCTGTGGAAGGCACTTCCACCTCAGCCAAGTCCATCTGGTGTTCTGGAGATGCACAGTAAGGGATGGTGACTGACTTCTGTTTACTTCTACTCCTAGGCACCCCTGACAGCCTCCCCTCCATGCAGGGCTGCTTGATCTGCCACCTTGCCCTGCCAGCCCCCTATTCAAACACACGCTGCTTCATTTCTGAGGTTGGAAAGAGTGAGAGCTCACTCATTCTGTTGTGGCTGGGGAAGCTTCCTTTTGGACCCTTAGTCAAATCCAGGCACTTGTTTCTAGCTCATTGTCTGTTTTGCTTAGTCTGAGTTCTTGTGGGGTGTTTTATTTTTTGCCTTTTGTTTCCAAAATGGTGTTTACTTGGACTAATTTCTTCTTCATTCTTCTCCCTTCTTCCTTCTGTGCTTTCTCAGTAGCAGCTCTATCCCTGAGATTCTGTGCATCTGTGTTACAGGTACAGACACTGCAGGAAGTGGTGCTGGAGAAGGAAGCTAACTTGGCAGCTCGGGAGAAGCAGCTGTTACAGGATCTGGAGGAATCTCGTGCAGGAGAACAGTGCTTGAAAGACTCTTTAAACGTGCTAGAGGCTGAGATGTCTGAACTTCATCTGAGGCTTTGTAGCACAGAGAACAGAGCAAAGGCATTGGCTACAGAGTGCCAGCAGGCTAATAATGCCCACTGTGAAGCCCAGTCCCAGCTGGACAAATTGCACTTGGTTCTTCACCACATGCTGTGTGACAGCACTGATAAAAACAAAGACATTGCTGCTTGGAGTTCAGGCAAGTGTTGGAGGGATGGAAATTATGTAGAGTGCTTGGGGATGGAGGATAATATAGAGGGGGGAGGGACAGTTCTTTGCAATCCTAATAGATTTGTCCTTTCCAATACAGACTGTCTCAAGTCTTGAAAAGTCTTGGAAGCCTGAGGTTTCTGCAGAGGCAAGTCCATGTTGGTACATGGAGAAACCACTAGCACCAGTAGTCACGAGGTGCATGTGTGTTCTTTTCTGGGAGCAGTACTCACATTAGTGTGCTGCAAAATAATCTTAGCCTATGGCATAGCTTGCTGCAACATAAACTACAGCACAGCTATGAAGATGCTGCCACCTTCTGCAATATATAAACAGATCTTGTTTGTTGGAGCCCCCCCCCCCAGATTAAAGCTTGAAATTGAACGGCTTCTCTCTTCAGAACAGGATCATGTCTGGGGCCAAACTGCTTCTCAGGCCAAGGACCTCCCTGTAGAGCTCATGGTGGACAGAGTGGCAGCAGCCCTGCAAGACCTGCGTCAGGACCTGAAGCAAACTCGGCAAGATCTGGTAACGTGTCTCTGTAGTGCACCCAGAAGTCCTGTCCCTTTGCTGGACAGGATGAGCAAAGTGCCAATACCAGAACGGGTGTGAATTCTTGTAGGTCAGGATTGTTTGCTGCCACAGGGAGAAAGGACAATGATATTTCCCATTACAGTCTAATGCCCCCTCCCACCTAGGCTATTTCTGCATTTAGCTTTTGTACCTTCTTGTCTCCTGCCAGCAGTGGCTCTGTGAACATATACTGCTCTTGCCTCCTCCAGAATGATGCTGGGAAGAAAGTGCAGGACCTGGAACTGGAGCTGAGCAAGAGGCAAACTGAGAGGGACCACTTCAGTGCCCGCAATCAGGAGCTACAGAAACAACTGGCTCAAAGCCAGGAAGGTACAGCTTTTACTTTCCAACCCACTGAGTCAATCCTGTCTCACTGGAAGGGATTTCTGATACCACACAGAGGAACAGTGCTGCAGTGCCAGGAGATGAGAGGGTGGGCGGAAAAGCAACAAGCATGAGATTTGACCATAGGATTACCAATGAAAGCTTTTCATAGCAAAAAATGCAGTGGCTGGCTTTGCATCCAGTGCTGTGGCTGGTGATGGTCGTGCCAGCAGTGATGCCTTTCAGGTCCTGTGTCACTACAGAATAGGTATAGCTTGATTCCTCGTACTGTCTTCCATAGACTAAAACCATCAGCCTGCTTAAAACATTGCCTTTGTTGGTTGAGTAGGCCCTGCTTGTCCAAGTAGTCAGCTTTTTCCATTTTAGTTCCTGCCTACTAGTTGAGTCTGTTTCTACAGTTCTGTCTCTTAGTATGCTTCATTTCCTGTCTGACTGTAAACTCTTCTGTTTCCAGTCTCACTGCTGATATGAAGCTCAGTTATTCTCGTTGTGCTGTCATCCCACTGTCAGGGAACGTTACTTTTCTCTATCAGAGCACAATGTATTACCCAAGCATTCTTTTGGAAAAAAAATTCCTTGAAGTGCATCTTCAAGCATAACATCAGCATCTGTCTCTTCTGTAAAGCCTCATATGTCTTTCTGGTTAATTAACTGTGTCACAGTCTTCACTTGTGATTCTTGTTCCCCTTGCCTACTCTTTTTCTTTATGGCACTAGATGTTTCACTGGCTGTCCCTGTCCTTGTTTCATCAGTGAGGGTTCTATCAGATTCGAATGCTGTTGGTGACCTGCTGCTGTCCCATTAACCCTAGCCTTTTAACACATTTTTAACAGAACGACAGATGCATTTTCATATTATTCTGAACCTTGCCACTTTTCATGCTTCCATTTTTCTCTGGCTGGAAGGTTTTTAATTATGCCCAGTTTGGAAGTTCATGTGGGTTTGAGGCCTATAAAAGACAGGTTACAAATCAGTTTGATCTTACTTTGCTTTTCTCCTTGACCTTTGCTGCAGAGACACAGATGGCAGAAGGCAAGAACAACTCTCTACAAGCAGCCTTGCAAGCAGAGGCTGCTGCTCTAAAGAAGGAGGCTATGACGCTACATCAAGAGGTGGCATCTTTGGAAAGGAAACTTGAGAGTGCTGAGGAGCAAAAAAAGGATGTGCTGGTATGGCTAACAGATGCCATGAAGGGCAGTTTCTAGCTTTTTTTTCTTTTTCTTTTTTTTTTTTTTGACATCTATTAATAATTTTAAGGAACTATTTTATTTTTTTTTTTTCAGTGGAGAGTTGGTTTTCAGTGATGTTATAGAAGTTTAGTCAAATCTGATAAGATACAAATGCTGACTAATTCTCTTTCATTTACCTTCCTGCCATTCATTCTGTGTTTCCTAGACTTGTTTTCCTTCTAGCCCCTGTAGCTGAGTTATCAGGATCAACACCTTGAGTTAGAGGTCAGTCCAGAAAGAAGAGAGAGCCAGTATCACAAAGTACAGGGCAAAAGAACAAAACTTATATAAGCAATCGTTTTATCTTGACTTTTCCAATAGCATTCTTCTGAATAAGGAGAAAAAGATAACGGAGTCATATAAAACTTATTAACGATGCAGGTTGTTCATTTTCTGCAGTTCTGAAGATTTCTGACAGCCTAAGTAACTTTCAAACTTATGTTGCATGGTTTAAGCCCAAATACACATTTAAATTCAGGAGTATCCGGACTTGAAGGGTAGTGCAGGAGGGTTCTCCAGCTCCCTGGGAGGTAGGGTATGGTCACTCTTTTGTTCCAACAGAAGAACACAAGCCGCCTTCTGTTGAAGCTAGTGACTGCAAACAACAAGAGGATTTTCTTACAGCAGAGGACACCTGTTGAACTTATTGCCAAATGGTCTTGTCAAAACAGTGGGCCTGTATAGGATCAGGAAGGGTCTGTCAGAGTTCTCACAAGCTGAAACAGTGCTGGGGTTGGGGGTGGAAATATCATCTAAATCCACCATCAAAAAAATCAGTTATGGCCAGTTTGCTAAATTCAGTACAGTTCTCAAATACAGATGGTGGTGGTGTTGGGTTTTGGGGGGTGTTTTTGGGGTTGTCTATTTATTTATTTTTAAGTGAGAGGGAAAACAAATAGGTAGAAGCTCCTACTAAAAGTTCAGACCGCAGCCCTTGACTGCCACCAAAGCAGAGTTCAAATCTAGTATGGAAAACAAACCTACATAAATAGAATTATGGGATCTTTTTCTCCCTGTGTTGCAGCATGAACGGGACAGACTGCAAGCAGTTGAAGAAAAACTGATGTGGGAGATAAAACTTCTTCAGGAGTCAGTCACAGCCTCAGAAACACGAGCAAACACAGCAGCAGATATGAATCACTCCCTTGAACAAGAACTACAGACCACATTGTCTGTCTTGAAAACAAAAAATAAGGAAGTGGACACTCAACGGGAGAAAATCCAGATGCTACAGAAAGAGGCAGCGGATGTAAAAGCTTTGCAGGAGAGTCTTACTCAAGTGAATGCCATCCTGTCAAAGAGAGAGGGAGAAATGAAGTTATACCAGGAACAGATAAGAATTCTGGAAAGCCAGAAAGAAATGCATAAAACTACTCTAGATCAAGTTATTAAGGACATGAAAGAGAAAAAACAGAAGACAGAATCCCAGCAAGAACAAATACAGGAGTTAGAGAAGAAGCAAGAACTGCAGAGGACTGCAGTAAGCAAAATGAGCAAAGACCTGGAAGACAGAGATAAGGAGATCAGATCCCAGCAAGAAGAAATATGGGAGCTGGAGAAGCAACGAGAACTGCAGAGAGCTGCTATAGGCAAGATGACTAAAGACCTGGCACACAGAGACCAGGAGATCAGATCCCAGCAAGAAGAGATACGGGAGCTAGAGAAGCAGCGAGAATTGCAGAAAACTGCTGCAAGTAAAATGAGCAAGGATCTAAAAGACAGAGATGAGAAGATAAGATCCCAGCAAGAACAGATAGAGGAGCTAGAGAAACAGCAAGAACTGCAGAGGACTGCCCTAGGCAAAATGAGCAAAAACTTGGAGGAGAGAGACCAGGAAATCAGATCCCAGCAAGAACTGATAAGGGAGCTGGAGAAGCACCGAGAAATGCAGAGGACTGTTGTAAATAAGATGAACAAAGACCTGGAGGAGAGAGATGGGAATATAAGTTCCCAGCAAGAACTGATAGAGGAGCTGGAGAAGCAGCAAGAACTGCAGAGGGCTGTTGTAAGCAAGATGAACAAAAACCTGGAGGACAGAGACCAGGAGATCAAATCTCTGCAAGAACTGATACATGAGCTAGAGAAGCAACAAGAAATGCAGAGGTCTGCTGTGAGCAAGATGAGCAAAGAGCTGGAGGAGAGAGACCAGGAGATTATATCCCAGCAAGAAGAGATAAGGGAACTGGAGAAGCAACGAGAAATGCAGAGGACTGTTGTAAGCAAGATGAGCAAAGATCTGGAAGAGAGGGACCGGGTGATCAAATTCCAGGAAGGGAAGCTAATGATTCTAGAACAACATGGTACATCACAGGTGAGAAGTCTGCAAGTGGATCTTGATCATATGAAGGGAAGCTTGAAGGAGAAAAACTTAGAGCTGATGGCTCTAAATCAGCAGATCAAAGAACTGGAGATGGAGAGAGAAGAGGTGAAATCTTTGCACACAGGTCTTGAGCAGCTCAGAGCAGTTCTTAAGGACAGAGAGAATGAGTCTGACTCTCAAAGGAATCAGTTAAGACTCTTTCAGCAGTACAAGGAGCATCAAGAGGAGTACCTGCAAGAGCTCCAGGGTAAAGTAGAAAAAATGACACTTTCTTTATCTAGAAAAGATCAAGAGCTTGAGTCACAGCAAAAGCAAATCCAGGAAGCTGAAGAAGTCATGGAAAAGAAGTTGAAGACTGTTTATGAGCAACTGGAGCAGACGTTAGAAACCTTAAAAGAAAAGGAAAGACTTCTAGACATCCAAAAGCAACAAACAAGGGAATATGAGGAAAGAACGGAACAGATGGATGTCTTATGTAGAGACTTAGAATACAGTAAGGCAATATTGAGAGAGAAGGATTTAATGATTGAATCTCAGAAGGAACTGATTGAGACCTTCCAAAAACAAGAAAAAGACTCTATGCAGCAGAAAGAAATTCTGCAGCATCTTAAAGAGGCTTTAAAGGAGCAAGAACAAGAAACTGTATCCCTTAGGAAGCAGTGTGAGGCATTGAAAGAAAAGGAGGAAAAGCACAAAACTGATCCAGTGATTCTTCAAGAAACAAAAATGTCTCTGCAAGAAAGAGAAAGAAAGATAGAGGTTTTAGAGGAGACTATCTCTAAGCTTCAACAACAAAATGACGATAGGATGATGCAGACTACAGTTATAATGCAAAAACTAGAATGTGCTGAATCTTCCCTAGCAGCTAGAGATCAAGAGATAGCATCTCTGAAAGAGCATGTCCAGGAACTTCAAGAGCAGAAGGAGTCAGAAGCTAAACAGGTCAAAAGTCTACAGGAGGACCTGAACAAAATGAGCAAAACAGTGAAGAAGAACAATTTGGAAATTCTCAAACAGTCAGAGCAGATTAATGTGTTTCATATTCGTGAAGAAAGTATGAAAGCAGCTCTAACATCTTGCCAGAATCAAGTGAGTCTGCTTGAGGAAGTGGTGAGAAAGAGAGATGAAGACAATGAAACTCTTCTGCAAAAACTCCAGCACCAAGAGGAAGAACTGAAGACCTTGCAGAATCTCCAGCTTATGCTATCTGAGAAGAAAGAGGATATTAAACATCACGGAGAGGAAGAGAAGTTCCTAGAAGAAGACTTGCATAGGAGAAAATGGGAGACGAAAGCTCAAGGTGAGCAAAAAGAGTTAGAAGATGAGGAAATAAGAGGTCTTCGAGAGGATCTCCAGCATGTTCAGCAGACTCTGACAAAGAAGGATGAGGAGATCAAATACCAGACAGACAGAATCAAGTATTTAGAGAGCTCTCTGACAGGGAAAGAAAAAGAGCTGAGGAGGCAGAGTGAAATCTTGAAACAATTAACATCGGCTCTGCATTGGAAAGATGAAGGGGAGACTCTCAAGAAACAAATCCAGAAACTCCAAAAATGGGAGGAAGAGGAGGAAGTTAAGAGGAGGGTTCTGCAAGAGAGAGACCAATTCTTGAAAAGGCAGAAGGAACTGGCCCAACAACTGGAAGCTGAGAGGAAAGTAAATGGGGAAGAACTGAAGCGTGTGATTGCTATTTTGAAGCGGACTGAAAGCGGAGAAATTGAATGGAAAGAGAAGGCACAGGCACTGACTCTTGCCCTTTCTAAGAGTGAAATGACCAATGGGACTTTGCGGGAAGAAATAGCCATCCTGCAGAGTATGGTTTCAGAGAGGGACAAGGACCGGTTTCATCTTCAGGTAGGTGGTGTGACTGGACATCAGTCAACTACAATGTCAGTAAAGGATGCTAATGTTGTTTCCCATAAATATTTACCAGCTTGGCCAAAGAGGGTATGATTTCAGTCAGCAGGCTTGCCTGCTTGTGTAGCACAGGCCACAGGCCATTCACCTGCATCAATTTTTTTCTGTCAAGCCCAGAACTACTGAAAGAACTACAGAGCTTGCTATTAAATCAAGTCCAAAAGTTAGGGATTAGTAATCAGTTCTGCTGTCCAGGCAAGTTTAGCTGACATAGTGTGGTTAGGATTTGGCATGGAGACAAAAGGGCACAGCTGACCAAACTAATGTGCTAAACTTTGTAGAATTTTTTAAAGGTGGCTGAGCAGCACTCACAGTGACGGTGCTTAGAGTGTAATTTCAGAGACCTGCTGTTTCTGACCATGCACATTCTGTCTACTAATGAACAAGCAAGAAGTTATTTCACTGCTAACTATGTAATTATGTAGTGGTCCCTATGCAGAGCGCCTAAAAACATATATTGCTGTTTTGGCCTGTCAGTCAGGAAGGAAAGAAGGGACTTAATGATGTCCATGCCCAAGGCTGGCCACCCTCTGTGACATGTTAATTTGGTCCCTCTAACCTTTATGTGATAGCTGTTCACATAATCTCTGTGTATACCCAGGAGGCTATTGAAGGTGGTGAAAACCTATCATGGCTCTTAGAGAAGAAGCTCCTATGGCAGCGGCTGGAGTGTCTGCAGCAAGCAGTTGCAAAGCTGGAACATGAAAAGTCTGAGCTGAAACAACTCAATGCTGAGCTCAGGGTAACTCTTGAGCAGGTAAAAAAGGCTTTCACTGCCTGTGCAATGCTTATGGTCCTCTGGAACTCAGCTTGTTTCCATATACAGTCCTTTAGAGTCCTCTGTTTGCTTCCCACTCCCACATGGAGACACAGTTTCATTTTCTTTCTCCACTGACACCTCACTGCTTTCACAGACAAACATTCACTCAGGTCCTACTCTTCTCTCCCTGGTGTCACCTTGCACGTGCATTTGACACTCTCATGTCAGAAACTTCCTCATGCTCTTTCTCTTCCGAATCGAGTGCTTTTTGCCTCCAGCTTTGTCTGATGCAATTGAACAGTCTCTGCACAGAAATCTCCTCACAAATAACGTCCTGGGATCTTTTCTTTTTTCTTGTTTGGTGGCTGGTTTCTGTGATTCTTTATCCTGTCCAACATGCAGGTGGAGCATGAACGGAGGAGACTGAAGAGAAGTTGTAGTCGTCAGTCACAGACAAGTACAAGCAGGTTTTCTCTCTCAGAATCTGATGAGGACAAGTTGGCTGCGTCTAGAAAGGTGTGAACAGAAGCTTACTTGGTGAAAGAAGGGTTTGGCCATACAGAGGAACTATGGCAAATTCCAGTGGCATTATTGCCACCCCTCCACCCCCCCAACTACATAGACATAATGTAAGTCTAATACAGACTGTGACCCTGCCCAGACTGAAGCCTAATGAAATACTTGCATTTTCTTCACAGGAGGAGGTTCGTGCTCTCTGCAGTCAGTTAGCTGAGTTACAGAACCAGGTGAGGAATAGAAAAGCTGTCATCAAAAGCTGATGTAGCTGCACTGCTGAACACAACTTTGCATGATGTTACAGCACAAGTTATGTTTGGCTGGGTCCCCACTGTCAGGAATTGAGTACACCAGGCAGTGGAAATACCCAGGTTTCTGCATTTGTTGGCCACGGATAAACAAGACTGCTAATGTAGGCTTGTCTGTGACTTACCAAGTCAGGCATGGTGGGTGATGGATTGCAGGAAAATGAGAAAACTGAAACTTTCCTGCAGCCCGAGAGGATGTTTCCTTTGAGCCATACTCATCCTGTCAACTGTTCCTATCTTTACTTGATTCATTAAAAGGGGAGCTTGTATCTTATCAGAGTTCCAGGGGCACAAGACAGTGGCCAAGCTTTTAGCTGTCACGCAGCCTGTATTGTTGTTCTGTGCTAATCATGGTCCCAGTACTGGACTGAGTCAGAGACCTAAGCGCTATAACATTACTTGTTTTATCAGTGTAAGCACATACCTTTCAGTTACTAAATGCTGTTGCATCTTTTCACAGCAATACTGGCAGTACCAATAGGTTGTCAGACTTCTCTTCCATTTCTATGAGTCAGGTATATCTGACTGTAGGTCATCTAGGAGATCTTGGCCTCCCTGAGGGTATGAATCTTCACAGGCGATAAAAGCAACAGGTGTACATAATGCTTCTGTGGCTGAAGTACATACTGCTTAGTTCTGGAAAGTAAGCTGAGCATGCTGCTGAAGCCAGCAAGCTCTTTCTAGGAAGCTTCAGTGGCTGAAGTTCTGTTGCTAGAGAGAACTAATCAAACTCATTTTCCTCTTGAGACTGTTGTATTGGCATGCACTGTGGACCTAATTCAGCAGGAAAGTTAAAGTGTTCTGATCAAAGAATAGATCTTAGCTTACTAATTAAGGCACTCCATAGCTCTGGGAAACAGCAAAACTGCAACTCAGTCTCCTGTTTCCTAGCAGATGCTTTAAGCAGCAGGTGGCTGCTTCTCCCACTTGTGTCCCTGGATCACTTACAAGGTGTGGGAGGGTTTTTCTGCCTTTAAACCCCAGTGTCCTTGTTATTTCAGATACGAGGTCAGATCTGTTCCTCTCTGAAATGGTGTGGCTCCCTTCGGTTCCTTTTTTCATGTTAGCTGTTAAGTTTTTAAGCTGCATATGGACAGAACAGTTCTTCGTTACCTCCTCCTGAACAAGCAGTGGTGTAACCAAGTGGTCCTTGTGCTGAGGAAAAAGCACATGGAACTAAGGTGGCAGTTGCCAAAATTTCTCCTTTGAAAAAAAGAGTTGCATTACTGAATCCTGTAGGAATCTTTTTCTTTGCTGTACATGAATGTCAGTGCTGTACACGTGTACAGTATGAGAGAAAGGAATTTGCACTGTTGATCATCTGAGTTCAGTTCATGTTGACTTTGGAACCTGTTACTTCCCATTCAGCAAGGACAAAGTGTTGGCCAGGGCTGGAGTTAGAGGGTGCTTGCCTGGTTCCTTGGAGCTAAGGATGGTCCTATAGTGTGGGTCTCTCTGAGCTCAGCCTTCTGCCTCTTTCAGGTGACTCATCTGCAGCAGCAGTTGGCACAAGAACGGAAATACAAGCAGGACTATATTGAGTGCTGTGCGAAGACCAGCCAGGAGCTGTTGGACCTTCACCAAGAGCTGTCTTACTCCCTGGAGGCTGTGGTCAGGGAGCCCAAAGCTGCTGTTCTGGAGGCAGAGACTCAGAAGCTGGACCGATCTCTAAACCATACCTTGATGCTAATATCTCTGGACTGCAGATCTCCTGAGAGCCAGCTGTTGCACTCAGCAGTGAGCTCTACCACAAGGGATGGCCTGAGGTAACAGGAGCAGGTTGCAGCCAGAGCTGCAGTAGCAGGTGGTGAGGTGATTGGTGCTGAGCACAGGCACTGAGGTAAGAGAGGAGTCTGGAGCACTGCAGGGTCTCCAGCAGCAGTGGGAGGACAAATCTGGTGCTGGCTGGCGTGGATAGGGTCGGCACGTGAGCCTGACAAGGTCATCCTTCTTCCTCCTCTGAAGCACTCCATCATGGCATTGCCTCACCAGCCTCCCAGTGGCTCTCCGAGTTAGGTTATTTCTGTCAGCTTCTGTACTGTTCACAAAGACTTTTTCAATAAAGTTATTTTTCCAGAACACTGCACCTTTCTTGATCTATATTTTTCCCCTATTACATTCTTTAAAGCCAAGTTCCATGCTTAGCTGGGTCAGTTTCTTTCTGTACTCATGGTTGTGATGAGCAATATTCTCTGAGTGTCCAAACAACAGGGATGCTTTGTTATTTCTTTGTTGTACTGGGGCAACTGCACCGTCACAGTGTTTCTGTGTTCCTTGGGGGTGCACTTGGTTCTGTCTGCATTTAATAGCATCCCGTAGTGGCTGAAATGTTTTGGAGGTTTATTAAAAGAAATTTTGCTGAAGGACTGCCACATTTCTGCAGTGAAAACAAAAACAGCCAAGTGGAAGATAAATATGTGGCATGGGAAAAGGTGGTGGTAGCTTTTCATTTCTACAAGCAATGACTCATACAAGCTTATGTGGTTTAATGTGAGAAGGAGGGAAATGCTTCTGTTATAAAAATGAAGTGGAGAGGAGATGCTGGAGATGTAAGAGTGCATGATGTGATGGTGGCTTTCAGCTTTGTTACTGCTACAGACAACCTGATGGAAAGAACAGATTACCCAGCGGTCAGTAGTGGGTTCAGGACTGAGTGTACCCTCACCAAACTGGGAGGAGCATCTGATGCAGCAGGAGGCGGCGCAGCCATCCCAGCCAGAAGGACCCAGACAGGCTGGGGAAATGGTTCATAGATTTTAACAAGGGGAAGTGCACAGTCCTGCCCCTGGGGAGGAACAATCAGAGGTACCAGAGCATGCAGGGAGCACCCAGCTGTAGAAAAGCCACTGTAGAAAAGGCCTTGGGACAGCAATGCTCTCCACAGTGCACTCGGAGGTGACTGTCAAGGAACCTGGAAACCAGTAAGCAGTGTTCTGCAGTATGCTGGCCAGAAGACTGAGATGAAAGAAAATGCCAGTGTGTTAATCAGTGCCAAATCTGTTACATCTGTTGCTTCAATAAATGGTTTATTTGGCAATACTTGTGAAACTGTACCAGGTGAAATCCTTGGGTGGATTCTGGCAGGCAAATGTTGAAAATATACACAAGATAACTACCAGAAAACAAATGTACATCCATCAGTACTACCAGAGAGCCACTGTCACGCTGTGAGCTCACAGTGCAGTGGGTGGCCATAGATAATCTAAGCATCTGGCCTGCACTGTGTCCTGCTGGCGTTTCTCAATGATTCTCACTGTTCCAGCAGTGAAAAAGAGATCTCAGTGTTTTGCTTGTTCATTTTAGTTTCCAGAACCCTGAGACTCTTAGATTGCCAGCTCGTAACTGCTTCCTACACTATTCAGTCCTGCATGGGTCGGTTTGTTCCCACACCGTGAGACTATCAGACTTATAACCCTGAGGCCATCAGCCCTGCCCGGGGCGCTGTGTGCTCCCCATCCCTGCCTGGCCCCACGCCGCAGCTGAGCGCGGCGCAGCCCGGCCCCGCTCCCGGGGCGTTGAGCTGCGGGGCGGGGCGCTGCCCCGGAAGGCCGCAGTGGTTCCGGGCCGCGCGGCGCCATGGAGTCGCTGTGGCGGCTGAAGCGGTTCGATGCGTTCCCCAAAACGCTGGAGGACTTTCGTGTGAAGACGTGCGGCGGAGCGCTGGGTGAGCGGGCGGGAGGGGGCGGCGGACGGGGCGGGCGGAGCGGGGGCTGACGGCCCTTCTCGTGTCCCGGCAGTGACGGTGGTCAGCGGGCTCATCATGGTGCTGCTGTTCTTCTCGGAGCTGCAGTACTACCTCACCAAGGAGGTGAGTGGCGGCTCCCGGGGCGGAGACGGGCGGGAAGGGGCTGCGGGTTTGTCTCCCGCTGCAGCCGGGCGCTTTGTTGTTCTGCAGGTCCATCCCGAGCTGTACGTTGACAAATCGAGGGGAGATAAGCTGAAGATCAACGTCGACGTTGTTTTCCCACACATGCCCTGTGCCTGTGAGTCCAACCGCAGTGATGTGGTACCATCCGAACCCGCTGTGCACATCTGGCGCTGCTGGGTGCAGTCACACTGCGCTCCTCCAGCTCCTCAGTTGGGATGGGGTGGGATGGGATGGGATGTGAGCCCACCTCTGTGCCCTGATAAAACACTCCAGGTTGGGCAGCACCGCTGCTGAAGTTGCAGTGTTTCGGAGCACGAGGTGTTGGTGCTCTGTGCCTGATGCCCAGGAGGGCTGGAGGTGTTGGAAATCTCCACTGTTCCCTGCAGGGCGCCCATCGGTGTTACAGCAGAATACGCTGCCAGCAAGCACCCAATGGCGCTTGGATGCCAGGCCAAGGCCAGGGCTCCTGAATCATCCCTGTGAAAAGGGGACTTAGAAGAATATGCTGCTGTTGGAGCAAGGGTGAGAGGACAGAGGAGGGCAGTGCTCAGTTGGATTTCAGCTTAACTCCTGGGCTGCTGTTTGCACAAATGAGCTTTCAGGAGGAAGGGTTTGATTAATTGCCTTTAAGGTTTCCATGATGGTTGAAAGCAGTCATTCTTTGACATTAAACACTGCGTTTGGAACAGTTTAGGATGCAGACATGGCACATTTTCTGTATGTTGTTCAGTCCCAACCATGCACCTCCATTCAGTTTTGGCACATTGTTACCCCCTGCTAAAAGATTCTGTATTTTCACTGGTTGAATACTTCCTCAGGTTGTGACAGGCCACCAGGAATGTGGTTTTATAAACTGCTTTCCTTGCTTGCTGGTTTCAGATTTGAGCATTGATGCAATGGACGTAGCAGGAGAACAGCAGCTGGACGTAGAGCACAATCTGTTTAAACAACGTTTGGACAAAGCTGGCAATCGTGTGACTCCAGAGGCTGAGAGACACGGTAATGTGCTGCTTTGTCTGTAGGATTGGGTGCTCTTGGAGTCTGTTACTGTGTGCTTGTTTTGACGTTCAGGGGGACAAGTGAGAGATGCTTAAACACCATAAACCCTTCAAGCCTTTATGGCATCCAAATCAATAGAACTGACAGAGCAGGTGAAGTCCTGTTGTGCTCGTTGCTTTTGGAAAGTAAATCTTTACCCAGTAACTCTGAAACTCTGCCAGGGAGTCAGGGATGGATTTCAGGAATTAAGTTGCTGGTGGTCTTTTGCTGGGAATCAAGCAGCAGTGCTCACAGAACGTGAGTTTCTTGTGTCATGCAATGACAGTGGGCTGACAGATGGGACAGTCTGGTTGGAGGAAAGAGCATTTCTCCAGGGAGAGCTCCAGCAGCTCAGCCTGTCATCCTAAACTTACACCTGGCTTCACTTAATTCATGTGTGTTAATACATACATGATAAAGTTGTATCAAGTAACACTTGGCCATATAAGCCCCTCACCTTTGTTATTTACGTACCATGGCTCCTCCTTGTGCTTTGGTACAAACCAGAAACAGTTCTGGGGAAGTGCTACCATCTAACAGCTGTCCTTAGCTTTGCTTTTCCTTTGCAAAATGTGAAGTCCTTATTCCCTTACTGTGAGTTACTGTAGTTCTGTATGTCAGCATAAACTGGATTTATTGATTTGTGTCACTGAGATATGTCAGATGTGATGTTGGAGGTTAAAACTAAGCCAAGAGCTGAATAATCACTGCGTGTGAAGATTTCTCTGGTTGTTTGAGCTTTTGGTGGTAGTGTCCCTGTTGTGTAACTCAGCAGCTTTTCTGTATTCAGAGGCTGTGACATTAAAATTTTAAGCCTGGGAATGAAGCTACTCTGTATCCAATTCTCTGTTAACCCATCTTCATTAAACTCTGTGATTGCAAGTTGATTGATAGTCAGTTGTTTAAATTTGGCTATAGCAATATAGGTCTTAAATGTACTACAACATACTCATATAATATGTGGTTCTATTTGGAGGCAGGACAAGACAAGTCACTAGACATGCATCTTCATTTGGAATCCTATTTTGTTTTAGAGCTGGGGAAAGAAGAAGAGAAAGTGTTTGATCCAAATTCCTTGGATGCTGATCGTTGTGAGAGCTGTTATGGGGCAGAGTCAGAAGACATTCGGTAACCATAGACCTTTCTGTATCTTCTTAGCATTTTAGGGAATACTTCTGAGCTGCATGCCTGTTTCTTTGCAGAATGTCTGTGAAGTTCTGTGCAATGAAATCCTTTGTGTTCTGAGAAATCTGAAGGCTGTTGTGCTCTTGTTACACCTTGTGTAGCTGCGTATTTAGTGCTTAAGAATGGACAGTTAAGTTCTGGTTTGTGTACATCCATGCTTAAGGTCAGTGCGACACTGCTCACCATCGTCTGGGATGCCCTGGTATAAAAGTGGTGATGGCCTTCCCTTCAAACTCCTGCTGCAGGCTTTCCATCCTTACGTGAGCATAAACTAAGCATTTACTGCTCACAGAGATAACAGGTGTAGTGGGTCATTTGTGCTCCTTGCTCCTCCTCCCTGCAGGTTGCTATAACAGCGGGTCCTTGTTTGGGCCATAGGTTCTGAGTAGCCTCCAGTCTTACTGTCTATCTGATGCCCAGTTTGTCCCAGCTCTCTAACTGCGCTGTTCCCTGGAGATGCTTTTACCATCTTGAGAGGCTTTTCTTCTATCTGGCAAAAAAAAGAGAGTGTTTGTTTTTTGTTTGTTTGTTTACTTTGTTTTCTTTCCTCTGGTGACCCAAATGTTGTCCAGAGGTGGAAAAGGACTGAAGAAGGTTTAACGTTTTGTCCAATTTTGACAATCATGGCTTAAAAACAGAGAAAAGGAGGAGCAGAAATGGGCAGATGCTTTGTTCACTCAGGGAAACACAAAACTACTCAGAACTGTGGGACCCTGATGGCATTTTTGTAGGAGATCTGTGTTGAAGGGGCAGCATGGCTTTCTAAATGGGCAAAGACCTTCTCAGACTCAAGAACCATTTTTAAATGGATTGTGGCCTTGCATCAAAAGCTCAAAAAATAAATTAGAAAGCCTGAGCTCCTTCAGAACCATTAGGTTGACCTTCAAGATCCAGTTCACAATGTTTGCTTTATCACTTTGGGGAAGAAGTGTCCACCAAATATCTGAGTCCTGAGCAGAAGCATCTCTTTTTTGTGTTGAAGATATTAAGACGGTACTTGTGCTTTCTTTCACAGATGTTGTAATACTTGTGATGATGTCAGAGAAGCCTACAGGCGGCGTGGTTGGGCCTTCAAAAACCCAGATACCATTGAGCAATGCAAGAGGGAAGGGTTTAGCCAAAAAATGCAAGAACAGAAGAACGAAGGCTGCCAAGTGTATGGCTTCCTGGAGGTCAATAAGGTGAGAGATGAGTTTTGTTGTATACCTGCAATGTGAGGCTGACTGTGAGAAGGCAGAATCTGGGTGTTTCTCTCCTTTTCCAGCTTTAGATGTTCACATGCTGTGATTCAGTAACCCCTGGGCTCAACAAAGCGCTTGCAGCTGTAAAGGGTTTCAACAAAGGAATGAGGAAAAGCAGTGGGAAGGGAGTGATCCCATTTCATTGTGTGGGCTGTAGGAAGAACACAGGCCTGGAGTAAGCTTGACTTTTTCTACCATCTAGCAAGTCTTTCTGCTGAGGAGTTTGGAGAAGAGGTGGCTTCTCCTGGGTTACATAGTCCAACTTCAAGTCTTAAAGTGGACATTGCCAGTGGATGCTGGATGTAATAGTAACCAGCAGCTTGCCAGCAGAGGTGCTGAATAAAGTGAAATCTTATCTTTAGAAAAAAAGCAGAAGCAAGAATATTACAGCTGGTTGTCAAAGCTGAAATTGCTCAGAGAAGAGTTTTTTATAAATGATATATGAAAATTAAGTGCAAGATACACCAGATGATGACTATTTAACTGCCTTCTTCTTTGGAGGGCATCCAAACCCGGAGCTCTTGGATATGAGATTCCCAAGCACATTCTGGAAGTCAGCCCTGGGCTAATCTTTCATATCCAAGTATTTGCTTTTTCATTTTCATTTGGTTTTTCTTTTTTCCTTTTTTTTTTCCTTTTTTTTTTTTTCCTTTTTTTTTTTTTTTTTTTTTCCCCAACATCTTTATACATTCTTTCTGTGGACCAAATTCTTTATGTGTGGGGAGTAAACATTCTGTTTACAAAGCTGGGTGCTGTGATTTGGTACCACCTTGGATACCAGACCTTTAGGGGGCCATTTGTCACAAAATATGATAAGCAAGAAGGACTTGTAGGGGAATGCTGGAGGTAGCTCGGGTCAGGGGGTGGGTGTCAGCATGGGAACTTCTGGTGCCATTGCTACTCATCCTCATCTGCTTTGCAGTTGCCAAAGTGTAGTGGATGGCTTGGGACACTGAGAGCTTCCAGGGGGCTGTGTGTGCAGCTGCTGGAAGTGCCAGTGAGGACTGTCTCTTGGTATCTGTATTCCTTACAGATTCCTCGATGTAGTTTTAACAAACTGATGAGTGCTTTTATTTTTGCAACCAGGTTATTTTCATAGGTGTGTACTGAGGGTCACTGTATCACTGTAGTTTATTGTATTGAATTGGGTTATTTTTGCTTGTGATCTTCCTCACCTTCCCTCTGTTACTTCCTCCCCTCCTTTTCTGTGCTGTCTTCTTTTATCTCCCGGAGCAACAGTCAGTTCCCTCTCAGAAAAATTAATGCCTCTTTCTTCTGATTTTTATGCCTACTAAAAATAATCTGCATAAAACAGATTATTACCCACACCAGTAAGTAATTGTGGCTTTCAGCATGATTGTGCCTGGGAGGAACAGGGGAAATAGCTCTTGGACAGCATCTACTGGTAGTGTTGCCTAGAAAGGGAGCTTGCTTAGAGTGTATCTAGCTTAAAAACCGAGAGGAAAAAGACAGCACGGATATGGCTGCTTTACATATATGGATTCAGAACTTGTAATGAACGGTGACTCTCTCCTGCAGGTAGCTGGAAATTTTCACTTTGCACCAGGAAAGAGCTTCCAGCAGTCTCATGTACATGGTAAAGTATTTTCTTTTTCTGTTTATTGTAACCTTTCATTTCTAAGTGTATCTGACCATTGTCTTGGCGTATCTTTGCATTGCAATCCAAAAGAATAGCACTGCTTCAGTGGGGAGGATGATGGAGTTTTGGTACAAAGGTTTATAACTGTCATGAACAAACAGAACACGGGGATGGAGGGACGTGGGAGAGGTGAGTTCCATAAAGCTTCACAGCCCTGCTTTGCTGTAAACCAAATTTGGCCACAGTGTTAAGCCCAGGAGCTGAATATCAGTGTCTGTGGAAAGGATATGTATGGAATACCTCAGGATAATATGAAAGCAAATCAGAACTTTATTTTAAGTTGTAAAGAGTTTTGTCCAGTATATGTAAATACAGTGTCCAGAGTAGTAGTGGTAGTTGATTTATGCTTTTTGTTTTTAACTGGAATTTGGTCAAAAATATTTGTGGTTTAACAGGATGTTTTCAGTTCCCTTGATAATGTTTTCAAAGCCTGAAATTTCTGGTAAAGGTTTCACAAAGAACTTTGACTTTAGGTTGATTTTTCCCCATCTTACCCTTCATTATAGTGTGATCTGTTCCTCTGAGGTGAAGCCCGGGGGGAGATCACTCTTTGTTCAAGTAACTGTCTTTGAAGAAAAACAAACGAGGCCATTTCTAAAGACTGAATGATGAAGGGTTTCTGTGCAAAAAGCTCTTCTGCTTTTCTCCACATCCATTGTTATAATTATGATTCTGGCAGAACTTGCACTTAGAGCATTGTAAGAACAGCAATATTCCTTCCGCCAGTATTGACCCATATGTGGGTGGGGGCAGGACGGCTCTCATCATGTGTGCAATGGAAGTTTTGCACAACTGCAGTGAAAAGCTGAGGACCACAGTGGGTGAGCACAGGAAGAGAAAGAAAGGACTCTGTAGTTACTGCAGACCTTTTGGAGGCCAGGTTCAGAATGTTGCAGTTTTCAAGGGCAAGGAAAAAGAGTAGGAGGACAGATGTGTGGAGAGCAGACCTTCTGCTGTCTGGCAGTTCTCTCATATCAAATACTAAAAATGGCCTCTGATAATTTTCTCAGTTCTTGTAAATGAAGCTGAGAATGTCTTTGCTCTCAATATAACTAACATTGTGTCTTGATTAGTTTTTTTGTAGTTTACAGAGGAGGAGGGTTGGTTTTTATTGTTATTGTTTTTTTCTTTCCTTTCCTGTATTAACAAATAAAGAACTGAACTAGTATTGATCAGTGCCTAAGAGAAGCCTGAATATTCTGAACTGTTGTTATGAAGAATCCACAAAAAATAATTCCGCTATTAGATGCGTAACTGAGATGACTGACAGTATTTTTGCTGCTCTTTTCTATTCCATACTATTTGGAACCAACAGGAAATAGGAAGGTGAACACTAAGTCAGTACTATGGGAAGTTTTTTCTATCACAGTGCTCTCCGTGCCTCGTGGTGGAGTGGCTGTGTTGTTAATCAGCTGATGGTTAGACCTGAGCCCGTACTTCTGTTTGATGGTGTTCCTCGATTGCTGAAGCCAGCAGGCTGACCTGTCAGTTTCTTACACTGTCACTCTCCAACTTTCATGAGAATTACTCTAGTTTAATACATCTCTGGACAGGGAATCTGTACAAGCATCTTCTCAGCAAAGCAAAGGGTCCTATTCAGAAGTACTTTGTTAATCTGACCATAGATATGGTTCTGATCTCAGCTTCTGATTTTATATCACATGCTTACTGTTAATGCCCTCAAAACCATATCTTCTCTCCTCAGTAGAACTGAATTGAAATTGCTTTTTTCTGAGAGTAGATTAGAAGATATATGGGACTAACACACGTGTACTAAAAAGAGCTAGTACAGGATGAGGTACAACTTGAGTTCTATTTAGGTATATTGCTTTAATTGTGTAGCTCAGTCTTTGTTCTTTTTTGGTTTTGTTTTTAGTTGTGCTGGGTTTAATGTGGCCCAAAAGAAGCTTCTTTTTTCCACAGATGATTAATGTCTTATTTGGACTTCTTTTTCCATACACTTTTCTCTCCTTGCTTATATTTTTGTTCTGAGAGAGTCATAGAGTCACCAAGGCTGGAAAAGACCTCCATGCTCATCCAGTCCAACTGTCCACCTGCCACCAATATTTCCCACTAACCCTCAGTACAACATCTGAACGTTTCTTGAACATCTCCAGGGTCGGTGACTCCCCCACTTCCCCGGGCAGCCATTCCAGCACCTGGCCACTCTTTTGGAGAAGAAATTCTTCCTAACATCCAACCTGAATCTCCCCCAAGAGGCCATTCCTTCTCACCCTATTGCTAGTTACGTGGGAGAAGAGGCCGACCCCCACTTCCCCTCAGCCTCTTTACAGGGAGGGAGCTCATATACTCATGTTTTGTGCCCAGAAATCATTTGCCAGAAGGAATACTTTTTAGAACCTTAGGTGAAGTTTGAAATCTTCAATTGAATGTGTGAGGAATATCAACAATTTATCTCCTTTTTCTGTTTTTATTCATTATTATAGATTTTTTAAGTGGATAAGCCTCATGAGCAGACCTTCTTAAAGAGTGCACTACGTATCAGGTTTCTTTGGTTAGATCCACTTTGGGCTATTTTGAATTACTTACTGCCAATGTGATACGTGTTCATGTTTTAAGGCACGTTGGTATTGACTAATAGGAATCAGAGTTATGAAAGAGGCAGCCTGTGAACCTCATGCACTTAAGAGACACGAGTGTAACTTATTGTTGTAAGGGAACATCAGCTGAAATATGTTCAAACCATATTTCACTTTTGTTTGTGCCAAGGATTCCTGATTCACATCAATACCCTCACATCTCAAGCTCAGAAAAATTCATTCTCAGTCTTAGAAAGGTGACCCCAGAATTGTGTCTTGGGTATCTTTATATTCTGGTTGTGTTTATGCTGAAGGACCTCTGATGGTCTCCTGGTGATCTTTTTAGCAGGGTTTGGTAGCTTTTTGTTTGAACAGTTCTCCCCCTGTCTTTATGCACTGTTCGTGTATCTATAGGAACTAGAAGTGCTGAAAAACAAAAAACTGTGTTTTAAAAAGTTTGTTTGCTTTGAAGAAAATGTGTTATTTTGTCTTTTCTTTTGTTTTGCTTTATTTCTGCCCGCATGAATGTTAAATCCAGGTGAGATTATTTCACTTCACTTACTGTTGTTTGCTTTTCTGTGCTTGCATGTAATCTTTTTTCATGTTCTTTTGATGCTGATTCCATATTTGTTCATATGTATCCCATCTAAATGAAAGTTACTGTGCACAATTGTTAAATACAGCTTTGCTTTCTACTTGGTTTCTCATAATCCCAGGCCATGATGGGTGATGAAATTTAAACTGGGGGACAGTGTGTTTCTGTCCTTAGTTAGCTGGTAAGAAATGTCAGGCTTTGCTGGGTTAGTCCATCCATACCCACATTTTTGGTATATCCAAGCAGTGGCACTGGATTATTGGAAGCGCTGAAAACTGGCTGCTTGAAAGCTGCACCGTGATACTCCATCATCAGTGTCAAAGAAGACCCCTCCACTCCTAATGTCATCCTAATGGCCTTGGCTTATTCCTCAGCAACTGACACATCCCAGGTTGTTAGGAAGAAGACTGAAGGAAGTTATGAGGAGGACTAAGGTGCTGCCAAGCAGACTTTTTGGCACTGAAATTAGTAGTCCTGAGTTGCTTGTACCAAAGGAAAACCAAAGTCAAACATCAGTGATATCTGCAGTCTTCTTTTCAAGGCTTCAATGGCCTTGAATCCTGAACTGGAATTTTCACATCCAATTTATGTAGGATAGTTAAGATTTGGGGAATGTTCTTTTTTCACTTGTGCCCTTGTAAAGATGTCATCCACATTCAGCTGTGCCTGTTCATGATCCTGCATATCACAACTGTTCTCTTTGCAGGAGCTCACATGCTTTATGCTTCTGAGCAGCCATCTCCTGCTTTGGATATGAAGCTTCACAGTGAGCTTCCAGCATGGGGGAGCTTCCTTGGTGGAAGTTTCCTCCAGAGAGGTGATCCTGATGTTGTTTCCTTCCTCCTTGCTGCATTCCTACTCAAGAGGAATCTGGGGCTTCTCATTCGTCCTTAAGACTGTGTTTGGACCATTCTTTTGCAGGGGTGTGATCATCAGTTTCCTAGGGAAGACATTCCCCATCATACAGTATTGACAACAGACAGATTTTCTTAAAATACATCATTTGATTCCTTCAGATGCCTAAAAAAATGCTGACATGGATGAATACATTCAAAGCATTCTGTCTCTAAGACTGTGACAATTTCTGTGAATGAAAGCAGTTATGAATGTGATCCAGGCATCGTGATTTCCTTACACCCTACGCAGTCAGCTGGAGGGCAGAAGTTATCTCTGCAGGCACGTTTGTGGTTACAGCTTGTTTTCCTCATTTGCAGTAGATTTGTTCACTTTAATAGATTTTTTTTTGACGATTGAAACCTATTTGAAAGCATCCTTGGATGAGACCTGTAGAATATCTTGATTTATGTAGCTTCTAATGATTTGAGTTTTGAGTTGCAAAATGGGCACATAGTCTTTGACTGGAGATTAATTATCATTTTTTGGTCCCTTGGTATCTTCTCATTGGCTGCCCAAGGCACGCCAGCTACTCCTTTCTGCCGCTGATTGCAGCCTCTCCTTTTCCTGTCCCAGAGCCCTCCTGGTTGTGGGGCTGTGCTGTTGCAGGACTCTACAGATGCCAGACCTCAGCTGAGCTCTTTGCCCATCAACTATTTTGGAAAAGAAAGTGGAGACCAAAACCACCATCAGTGAATTTCATCATGGAGCTAGAAATCCTCTGGATGATCACCTGTGTGCTATTCCTAATTTCTCTTCCTAAGTAGTGTTTGCTGGAGAATTAATCGTTTTTATCCCCAAACTGAATTTTGGAGGCTGAGATTATTATTTCGTCCTCAGAATTGCTAAGGATTTTCCTTTTTACATTGGTAGACTCCTTTCAGTGTTCGATTGGGTTGGTGCTGAAGGACTCAAGGTCCATCAGTAGGTAGATGAAGCATTTCCAAATTACACTGTGTGTGGTTTGGGGACCACAAAAGTGGTGATTCCATTTGCCACCTATCAGAGCTGAAGCTCATCACTTGTTGGGAATGCCTGAGGTTTGTCAAGCAGCTGTCTGGAGGCTCTCCATACCTTCCATGCCTCCTCCATAGCAAAACCTGTGCTGTCAGAGGAGCACTATCAGCAGTGTAGCATTTGGCAGAGACGGGTGGGAATTGTGTGGAGTATTCAGAGGCCCATCTCCATGCAGGTATAAATCTGTGAGTTATTGGTTAATTGTGCGTAATGTGAGTATACATGTGAATGGTCTCTTGAAACAGCATCAACAACAAAAAAGGAGGTTGCTTAACAGAAGTTAGTAAGCTTTAAGATGTGCTGCCCAAGCACACGTTTCCCATCTTTCCTGGTATTCACCTTTGCTGGTGTCTTGAAACTGAATGAACAAAAATGTTGTGAATGTGAACTTTGATGACACCTGAATAGCTTTGGTTGCTGCCAAAATGGCCTTTCCTTTACCTTAAGGAATTGAAAGACTGAGAAATCTAAATACAAGCATCAGTGCTGTCTGGTGTGCTACTTAAAAGCTTATATTAAGGAATTTGGACATCCCGCTCTGTTTTCTTTTAGTCACTAATTCCTGCATTTTTGTTTCTCTGTTGCTGTTTAAATGATTACTAGTACCTGTATTAGGCTTTTTACCTGGCCTAGCAAGTGCACCAGCAAAGCTATTGTGCTCTTTCATACAAGTTTTAGATGCTGTTGTATCTGAATCTCTGCTTTTCGTTGTAAAGATCTGAATATCTCTCTTTTCTCTCCCACTCTGCTCAATGTTGCAGTGCACGCTGTTGAGAGTAAGTGTTGCTATTTCTTTTTTTTTTTTCCCTCTAAAACGACATGCTGCAGTGCTAACCCAATCTCTGTTATTTGCTGAGCCCACAAATCTCCTTTGGGATGAGCTGTGGATCTAGGCTGGGGTTTGAGGTTTCCTGAAAGCTAATAGGAGACCCATTCCAAGTCATTCATCTCTGGTAACTGAGGTAACCAGATGGGAAAGGCTGAGAATCTTTGTCTTAAACGATTTTAGTATGTCACTGTTAGAGATAATATGTTGGTGGTTGTTCTGTGCAGGTGATGTAATTGAGGGGCACATGGTGGCAAGTCGGAGGGAATTCCGCCTTTTGAAGTCATGTGAGATAATTCTCTTATTTAATCTCACTTATACAACAGGCTGGAGATTTGCTCTTGGAAATTCATTCACAAAGCCTCCTCATCTCAGAATACTCATAGAAGGTTTTTCAATGGTCTGAAAAGCGCTGCATTTTTCTGAGGGTGAGAGAGTCCTGGCTATTGCAGGATGAGATGTGGTGTTTCCACTCAGTAGTAACATTTGGTGGAGGGCTCAGGACTTGTGCTCTGCTCACTCCTTCCCTAATCTGTAACGCATTCTGTGCTGCTCCCTGCCTCAGTGCCCCTTCACACCACAGCCTCATCCTGCTCATCGTATTTATGTATGAGCTTTTTCTCCCCAAAAATCCATCCCCAGCATGAAAATTGGTGACCTAACTCAATTTGCAGCCCCATGTTGGGTACCTATGTCATGAGCTTTTTGCAGTTTTAATGCATTTACAGGCAGAGACCTCAGTGGCAGTGAGTGCTTTTTAGCCAGCAAAGGGCTGAGCTGTGGAGTCCAAGGAGCTTTGTGGTTGTGCAGGTCAGAAATGTGAGATGGGGATGTTTTCAGGCAGACAGCGGTGTGACTAAAACAGGGGTGTAAATCAGGTTATATAAAAATGCATAGACTTCTTGACAAACCTAATGTCTCTCACAGGCATCTTTATTTTATGTAGCTAAACACTTAGCCACAGTTGCAGAAGGGAAAGGACACGCTTATATTTCACTTGAAATAAGTCTCCTGCCCTAGCTGACATTCTCTTGTTCGTTTTCTTCTCTAAAAATGCTAAATAGGCTTTTGCTAAGCAAACTCTATTTAACTGAATATTTATCTCCAACCTAAACTGTGTGCTTAGCATAGTCCTTGGTGACCAAAGATGAATAAACGTATGACCTGGTGGCAGATTGATTTGGAGCCCGAGTTAATGAATAGTGCTTTTTCACAGTTCTAAATCATTTATTGCAAAGGTTTTATAAAGTGAGTAGCCAGTGTTTGATCTGTGGAAAGCATTATAGCAACTATGGGGAAATTTTATTTGAAGAAGTCCTAACTTTAAATGAATCTTGCACAGCGTAAACCTGTTGTAATGGGTTAATGAGCAACTGGTCCTTCTCAAGGGCCTCTCTTGAATGTCTCTGGTGCTCTAGCTGTAAGTTTGTCATCCTCACTGGTACTCAGCACCCTCCTTGAGTGCTAATAAATGCAGCTGTCTGAGCTGATGAGCACTTAACTGTAGCAGCAGAGCTGAGAGCAGCAGTGCTCCTGTGCTCCCTGTGCTGGCAGGTTGTGCAGCCCTGTGATTAGCTGTGTGTTGAAGCTGATCTGACTGAAAGAGTGTCCTCAACCCAAGGGATTCTTGTTTTGGCCTGTTGTGCTCTCTGATGTGGTTCTTGACCATCAAAAAGAAAGTGCGAGGTGAAGACTTTTGGCATTGGGTTGAGCTGAACTGCAGGTCCAGTATGGGCAGGATCTCCATAGACCTCTGTTACTGACTGAAGAGTAGCTGCTGCTGGCAGTGCAAAAAGCAGCAGCACTTAACACTCACTGACAGCTAACCCACTTAGCTTGGCTTAATTGCATAATACTACAACAAAACAGGGTACTGCTGGCAGTCATTAAGAAAAATGTTATACCAAGACCACTTCCTCATTCCTTCTTTCTCTATCTACTGTTTTGTATATGTTTCCAAACATTTGGTTGGATATTTTTTATTTGTCCATTTTTTAGTTTGGTTTTGGGTTTTAAGCCCAAGGAGTTCTTTGATCCAGATGCTAACAGACACAGAAATGATGCTAATGGCAGGGGTAGGTCTGCACACTTATCAGAGACACCTCATATATAGAGAATGATAGAATCACCGAGGTCGGAAAAGACCTCCAAGATCATCTTGTCCAGCCATCCACCTACCACCGGTATTCTGAGACCAGCTGCTCTGAGCTCTTTGTAATACAAAACCATTGCCTTAATTGCAATGGCTGCAGCCTTGGTTTCCAAGCACTGAAAACTTTAGCTGTGAAATGCAAAGGGTTCTCCTTAGATCAGAGCTGTAGGAGGAGGAAGGCTGTAGTTCAGGCACAGTGTGTCCTTTTCTAACCGTATGGTCTCTGCTTTTCACATCTTTGTTTTAGTAAAGGTTTATGTAAATACCAGCAAAACTTGTATTGTTTTATTGAAAGATGATGTTATCAGGAAAAAAATGAGTTCACAGTGTACTTGTTAAACATTTATTTTAAAAGAGAGGTAGTTTCAATCAGGTCTTTAGCTTTGCAGCCTGTCTTATGGTAGATGGCATTGTCAGAAACCATTTAAAGGCAGCATTCCTTCATTATCATTATTATTCTGTCATTAAGAATGTGGCAGTTGGTGATCTGACTCCATTAGCTCAGAAAATGGAGCAACTTTAGATGAGCCTGGTGGGAGCATTCCTGAAATCCAGTTGTGTTTCCATCCTGACACTGAGGCTTCTTCCTGGCATTACATTTAGCTAGCCAACAAGAAGACGGTGATTCCTTTTAGCAGTGCTTGCCATGGCCCGTGTCTTTACAGGTGTCCTCCATGTGCGTGGTGCTGGCTGTGCTGCTGTCCTGCTGTATGCAGGAGGGGCAGAGGCTGAAAGCTGCCCTTGCAGGGACTTGTCCTTTCCCTGCGTGTTCTCAGGGCAGCAGTAGCAGTGCTAATGTGCAGGGTGCTGGTAGGTGCTCGCTTGCTGTTGAATTCTGTAGGGTGCTTTCATGCAATGTTAAGGCACGTGCTGCCCTCAGCTGTTTAATTCTGTCATGCTTCTGTCTTTCCAGCACTTAGAGGAGTTCAACAAGAACTAAAATGGAGATCAAGTTAGGATTGAGGTAACAGTGAACTTCTCCTTGCTCGACCCCAGGAATTTGTTTTTTCCATATGTTAAGAACGTGTTCAGGCAATAACTGAAGTATCTGATCTAGGCGTCCAATTACTTTCCTCTACTCTAGCAGTGGGTAGGCAGTCTGCGATAGGACTAGAAGCAGTTTTATCTGTCATATGTCCACCTGCAGGCAGGAGAGAAACCCAGGTTCTTTTTTTGCCGTTTCAATCAGCAATAGCTACGATACAGTAAACAGATACGCTTTGGAATTGTAGTCTGAACTACACTGTTAAACTGTTTTTCTGTTACAGTTCATGACCTCCAGAGCTTTGGACTCGATAACGTAAGTGTTTCCAAGATAACTTCCCAATTCTCTCAGTTTGTTTTCCTTCTGGATTTCCCTACAGTTTCCACTTAGGGATCTCAGTGTGCTGATCCCATCTGGCTTCAGGCTGTATGCATCTAGGCACAGTCTGGGACCTGCTTTCAGGCAGTGCTCTGCAGTGTGTTCTGGGACATCTTCATGTTGCCTGGCAAGCCTGCTGCTCTCTTCCTGAGGCTACCTCAGTTTGTAATTCTGCTGAATCAGTTGGAGTTCAGTTGTGCTGTGAGCAAAGCAGATGGTGCCCAGACCAGTGGCAGCTGGCAGTTTTTTGCTCCTGTGCCAGGGAAGGGAGTGGATGGGAGAGCTTGCTGTGTGGGTGGGAGGGAGGAATGCAAAGATCTGGGGATTTGGAGTAGAAAATGGAGAAATTCCACATCTTGCAATTTTCCATGAATTCTTTTTTTTTTTTTAAAAAAAAAGAGCAAGTGCTGTAGAGTTTACTGTTAGGAAACAGAGTAAGGGAGGGCCTGCTAGAGCAACACTCAGAAGAACATTCTGAATGTGAACATTGGGCCCCTTGCTTTGCCCCTTGGATGCTGTGCATTGTGTGAGTTATCAGTGTTTCTGTTGCAGATCAATATGACACACTATATCAAACATCTCTCATTTGGAAGGGATTATCCAGGCATTGTGAACCCTCTGGATGGGACAGACGTCACTGCACAGCAAGGTAAGAGCCGGCTGAGAGAAATCTTTTTAAGAGTTGGTATTAATGAGAGTTAGAAGAGGAGTGAGATTCTCAGTCTTAAAAAAGAGCCCTGGCAACGCTGCATAAGACTTGGACCACCCCACCTTGCGCTTGTTTTAAAACATATACTTCCATTCATCTGGAACAAATCACCCGGTGTGTTTTGTTCTGACTCTGTGATCTTTCTGAAAGGTCTCTCTTTTCAGCATTAATGGATAGACAACAGAAGGTGCAGCACTTTATCGTTAAATGCCTCTGTCATGTGGGGAGAGTTCTGCTTGGCTAATGTGTGCAGTAAGAGGTGGCCACAAGTTGCAGGATAGAGAAAAAATGCCTAACAGAGTTGCTGGAGAGTTGTGGAGTCTGCCAGACCCAGATCTACCTGATGGAAACAGCTGAACAGCTGCCACTGAGTTGAAATATTGCTCATCTTTGCTAGGTAGCTCTTGCTTGCTGGCTTAGGAAAGAAGGATGGTTCTCTCCTCGTGGTATATTCACACAAACCTGCTTTATATGCCCCTATGTACATCGGTTACATTATTTAGATCTACTACATTGTGCAAACATTGCCTTTACAGGTATTTGGGGTGTTGTTATGTGATAAAGCTTAGAGACATTGGTGGTTTGGTTCAAGGATTGTTATCCTACCTAAATCTGTTCTTTTAATTTTTTTCACCATGTTTTAGTTGTGGTACCCAAATCAAAGGACGGTGCTTAAAATAAAATAGGGAAAAATGAAAAGGTGTCATAATGCTGTTATTTTTCTGTGGAGTAATAAACTCTGATGGAGATGGAGCCCACAGCCAGTTGCTAAAAGTCTCTGTATGCTAAAGCCTTCCGTGCAGGACACAGCTAAACAGCAAGTGGATTTCTGAGGAATTACTAGGGCTGAAGATGTAGGCGAATCAGGCTGCAGTCCAAATTTATGATTATTGCTGTTTATTGGTATGATATTGTAGGGAAGAATTACTTGTATGGGAATGAATGAGTAACGTTCTTTTCTGAGGAATTTCCGAGAAAATCAGTTTTCAGAGTGACTGCTACATTCCATTTTTCTTAAGAGAAGCGAAGGAACAGATATGAAGGATTAACTTTGTTATCATTGAAAGCCCACAGCTGCTATTGTGCAAAACAAAAAGGTTCTCTGACAAAAGCTCCCATGAACAACAACAGTGCATAACTAACCCATCAGATGAGCTCTGCAGCTCTTCACAGTTGATCACAATTAATAGTGTGTATTTGTCTTTGCTTCTAGCTTCCATGATGTTTCAGTATTTTGTCAAAGTGGTCCCTACGGTTTATATGAAAGTAGATGGTGAAGTAAGTACCTTTATTTCCCTATTGCTTTGGCTTGTTATTGAAATAGAAAGTCCATGTTATTGTTGTGTCTTTTCATGTTTCACTGTGCACACACAGGGAATAAGGTTATGTTACTGTGTGTAGTATATTTCACGCTCTGCCTGTACTCTAAGAGGTGAAGTGGCTTCAGCTGATTCTCACCCCCTTTTTGCACACTGCTACATGGGATGGGACCCAGCAGTATTCTGTGCAACAATGAATTTCTCCTCTCCTGTTTTATTTTTGTGTGTTTTAGAATTTGCTTATTCCAAGCATACACATATTGAGATTCAGCTGTCTCATCTCCACGAGATCTCTACGAGAGTAATTCAGTGGGGTTAATCAGCATTTCACAGATCTGAAACTCATCTCTTAGTTTTTCTTCTTCTTCAGGCATAGCAGTAATCCAGTAATCAATCAAGAACAAGCAAAAGCCTTGAGATTTAATTTTCATTCTGACTCTGCTGTCCTCTGGTGGAAGCAAGACACATTGCTCTAACTTCCTTCATTTAGGGACCCCAGCAGAAGCAAGTTTCTGTGTTGTAATCTTGTTTGCAGTGATTAAGCAGATCTCAGCCTCCATACCACCTAATTCAAAGAAGCCACACGTTTGTGTCATGTTTCTTCATGAATCCTTGTAGTGTCTGCTCAGGAGAGGTCCAGGCACTGAGGAGCAAATGTTTTTTGGATGTGCTTGTCTCCAGTTAAAAGTTCCTCCATTAGCTTTCCAAATAGGGTGGCTGGATGAAACTGTGCCAGAGTTTGATTCCTTTATCCTACACAATCTTGCAACACCACAAACCCCACAGCAGTGGGTGCCCCTACACCCTCATTCTCAAGCAGTCATAATAACATATTGTGTGTCAATGCAACCTTCGTGTTGCTTTGGGCACTATGAAATTCAAATCATTGGCAAAGTATTAGTTACCTCAGAGGCTGTGTAGGAGCCACATGGCCACCACCAGCAGATGCAGTACAGACATTCAAGTGAAGCTGTCCTAAGCAGTGTGGGCAGAGCAGCCCAACAGTAGGTGTAGGCTGTATTTCCTCATCTGCCCTACAGGTTGAATCTGTTTGTAAGCATCGTTTATTATGTGATAAATCCTTAAGTAGGCCATTCCTTCTTTAAATACCCTGCCTTTCTTGGGCCTGTCTTTTTTTTTCCCGGGAGATGTATGGAAGTTAGTTGCTATGAAGTAGTACTGGGAGAACACTCAGATCATGTTTGAAGCTCATTCTGCTTGGATCCAGGTCAGCTGTGCAGTTTCTGTGAATCACTTGGGTACAAAGGACAGTATGTGTTGAGCTCTAAGCTTATAGCTGGCCCACAGCCCACCATGGCTTACAGCTCTGTGGATGAAATCCCACATGTAGAGCTGTCAAAGGATGAGTTCTGTCAGAGAATTGCTTTTTAGTCTCCAGAAGAATCTCTGCAGACCATGATGCTTATACGTCGGTAATTGTGGCTCGAGTGTGCTGCCAAACATACACCATGATCTGTCCTACATATTCAGTACTTGCAACCCTCAAATGTAGAACTTGATAAAGAAGCTGAATGGTTTCTTTTCCAGCTTGACTTGTAGTTTGTGTCAGGTAGCTTATTCGAGAAGGTAGAACGTAATTTATTTGCTGTAATACGACCAGTATGAACAACCTGTCTAAGAATCACAGAGCACAGGAAAGTGCTATGGGGTCATTTTTGATTTGTACAGAGATGGGCCATCTTTGTTCTTCTGCAGCTCTTGAAGCTTTCCTTTGTTTATGTATTCTTACTTTCATTTTTTTCTCTCACTCTTGAATGTATACAGCCTTCTCAGACCGCACACTGTGTGATATTCTTCCCATGTTCCATTATGATTCACAGCTGAATGTTCATTTCCAGCTATTTCCACAGAAGTTCAGCTGCTAATGGCTGACCTCTCAGCATTCAATGTTGTCTCCTGATGTTATGTATGGGGAGATAATTTTTTGTTGTATCATGTGGGAGCTTATGTGTTGGCTCTTAAAGGACCTCAGAAGTTAGCTGTTGTGGTGTTCATGGACTTGAAACTGGAAGTGACAGTATGAGGTAGAAAGCTAGGCCAACAGGCTTTGGAGCTCAGTCAGGCCAGCACTGCAGGAATTGGACTTGTCCTCAGACTGCACGTCAGTGCTGTTTCTTGAAGTTTGCTTATGTGGGCAGCAAATTGGCAGAGGGTGATGCGGCCTTTGGGTTGAATTTTAGAAAGGCATCTTATGGCAACTACCTGCCAGCACAGAGCAAAGCAGTTCAGCCTGAGGAATGATGCACAGTTCATTCTTTAACTCATTGATTTAAGCATGGCTTTAACCAAGATCAGGTAGTAAAATTAGATCTAATTCTGCTGGTGCCGATTATGACTCTTGCAACTGTGACTACTGTCATGAGCCCACAGAGAAGGGCACAACAGCAGTGATGTGGTTCACTGAACTCATGTTTTCAGTAGCCTTCTATATTCCCTGTTAACAAAATGGTGCTTGCTGCTTATGTTTCCTCCAGGTGGTAAGGACTAACCAGTTTTCAGTTACACGACACGAGAAAATAGCCAACGGGCTGATAGGAGACCAGGGTCTGCCTGGTGTGTTTGTGCTGTATGAATTATCGCCCATGATGGTGAAGTTGACAGAAAAACACAGGTAAGAATCATTTCAACGTATTTCATTCACCTCGCGTTGATTTTTGCCATTTCACGTAGCTTAAAACACAACTGTAGATGCCTGACAGTCAGCCAAACCCCTCCACAACCAGCACAGAGAATGGGACGCTCCCATATATGGTTCCTTTCACTGTGAACATCTGACAGGGATGGGATCTGGTGTTCTCCCATACTACCTGGAATGGTTTGATACAGTATCAGGATGGAGAAGTGCAGAAGTCTGATATGATGGTATTCAGTTCAGTCTAATTTTCTCAAAGTCTTTTTTAATAGGAAGACTAATTTTATATAGCAAAGCCAACGTGATGAATAGATACAAATGCAGCTTACCACTTTCACTGTCCTGGAAGATCTCACCAGTACCTATGGAGACATCCACTCTGATAAACCTTATTTGCTTTGCATTTTCAGTAGCTTTTCTGCACGTTGTAGTCAGTGTGGAACCTGTTCCTTCCAGGTTTCATTTAATCACAGGCTTGAAATTACAGGGAGACAGAAGGGGTTGTAGCTGTCCAATCTTCTGGGATCATAATGAGGCACAGCTTTATTCTATACCTTTTAATGTATTAATATGTGCTTAGGGATTCTGTTTTTCTCGTACAGCAGCCTGATATGCATTGTGTCTGAGCAGAACTGGCTGAAATCTTAAGGATGAAAAGCCCATTCTTTAGGGTTTTTAAGTTCAGTATGTGCCTCCTGGGGTTGGCACTGAGCTCATTTAAGCTCATTACAGTGCTGTTTCTCAGTAAAATGTTTGAGTGATGAACTCCATCCTGTAGCCAAGAGGGGTGGTTTAATTGTTAAATCTGTTGTCAGTTGTTAATGCTTATATAATGCATACTTATGTAATATGATTAACATAATGTTAATTATGGGTTACTTTGTACTGATTGTTACTTATCTGTCATACTGGTATCAGAGCTGATGATGGTTTCTCAAATTGTTTTCCCCATTCCAGGCCCTTCACACACTTTCTCACAGGAGTTTGTGCCATTGTTGGTGGCATATTCACAGGTACTGCATCTTTAAATCCTTTTTCTCTCTGATTATTTGCCATCTTCTTCTTTCTTAAATCTGCGTAGCTGTTTATAAATCCTCCTTTACCAGGGAAAGGTGACTTCAGTCTTCAGGAGGCAGTACAGATGTTCTGCAGAGCTGTGGGTGTATTTCATTTTGATGCTCTGGGAGACATTTTGATTTCAAATAATGCAAATAATGCAGTCTTTCACATACCATTCAGATGTATCTGTGCTGTTTTCCTGGCCAGCTTGGGTCTGGAAGCAGGTAGTTTCCTTCGTGCTGAACTGAAGCCCATAAAATCCCTGAACTGAGGTCCCCATGGGCAGAGCCATCTTGGAGTTCACAAACTGTGTTCCCAGACACAGGAGCTCCAGTGAATGCTCTTCAGGGCCCAAAAGCAGCCCTGACAGCTTCTGGAATAGCATTTACTCAGTTCTATGCACATGACAGAGCCCAGCCTTGGTCCAGCTGTGTACTGCAGCTGATAACCCAGTGTGCCCTGAAACACACTCAGACATTCTCATGGAGATTAAGACAGCAGATCTTGCAGGAGCTGAGAAGCTCTGTAGGAGTCCAGCTGTGTCATATCCCTGTATTCCAGAATACCTGTATCTGCTACATCACAACACTTGGATAACCTGATACTGAGGTTACTGTCTATTAAACAGGATTTGTCTGCAACACATTTATTTGATCATGTTCATTTTCATGGCTAACTCAGGAAAAGGCTTTTAAAAATTATTATGACAAATTCAGGTGTCCTCTATCAGTGACTGGGGCCGCTTTGTGGTGTCTTCTGCCATACACCGTGGTCAGAATGTAGGTGCTAGAGGACAGCTGTCTGACAGCGAGTTTGTCACAGCTTCAGATTGGTTCCACAAGTATTTTCAGGGCAAAAGATTTGGGGCAAAAGCTGCCATCTCCTACGAGGGATATCCATAAAGGGCAGTGTGTGTTTTCTCAGGTAGGTCAGTTTGCTTTTGGGGTTACTGTGAAATGAGCAGAAGGGAAACATTCCCTTGGTGAGTTGGGTCAGGGCAATAGAATGGCACAGAGCTCTCAGAATCAGCTTCCTCTCCAGCCTTTCCTCACTCATCTGTCAGCAAACATGGCTCACCTTTGTCTCATCTTTTCTTCCTTGAGAGATCACTTTCTGGGTAAACACGGTCACCTCTGCCCCTGCAAGCTGGATCTTGTGTCTCCTAATGAGATGGGGATGTGGGTCTTCTGAGCAGCAGCAGCTGCTTTCTCTCTGGGGGAGCTGGAATTCCTGCTGCTGACAGAAGGATTTGTTTTTTCTTTCTGTGGGAGATGCTCTGTATTTGAGGCTCATTTGGCTGGATCTTGTTTTTCCTTCTAGTTGCAGGATTCATCGACTCCCTGATTTATCACTCAGCACGCGCCATCCAGAAGAAAATTGAGCTTGGGAAGACAATATAAACAGTGACCTCACTGCACACACACACATAAAAAACTGTAAGGAGAACTAAACAGGTGCACATAAGAAGAGGTTTGGAATTACCAGGTGACCCCAACTGCTCTTAATGTCTCATCATCCGTTATTTGGCATTGATTTGTGGATGGAACTGCTCGAACCGTGCTGCTATGACATGACATTAGCCATCTCATCTGGCTGTGCAGACCCTACTGAAAAACCCTTTTGTGTTAGTCCGTCTTCATCCAGTTTGCCCCCTGAAAGAGCTGCTGGAGATACTTGAGGAATAACGTACTGTGTTGTCAGGAGGATCAAAGTTGTCACCAAAAGCCTTTCTGACAGCACCATCTGTCTTCTTTGAATTGTTCCTTACAGACATTTCAGAATGTGCAGATGCTGAATGCCAGACCTCTGTGACAGTGTGCTGAATGCTGCATGCTTTCCTTCCAGCTGCCCAGGGCAGTGTGGAGGGAGCTGGCATTCAGGGTGTGCTTTCTGCACCGTGTGGTCCCACATTTGTTTCAGATTGATCTTCTTAGGGGAGATGCAAACTGATGTGTGGATGAGGGAAAAAAACAAACCAACAGAGTTTGGAATTTTAATGAATTTTAAATTGCATTGTGTTTTTCACTTCCCCTCTGTCTGTGTTTTGTAATGCAGCCTATCCCATGTGTTTCAATAAGGCTTTTGGAAGAATGATTGATTAAATTATTTGAACCAATCCTGAATTGGCGATTATAATAAAAACTACCTGCATTGTGGCAACATGTGGCAATAAGGATGATTTTTGTTCTTGGTTGATAATAACCTGCAGCAGTGAGTGCAGTGCTGGTGAAATCACTGAGAGGAGCTGGAAAATAAGGCAGAAATAAAAAGTTATAGATTCCCACCTCAGTGTGAGGGATCACAGACTCAGTGCTCTCAGTCTCGGCTCTAAATTGGCTTTGGTGTTGCCTCTGCCCTTAGTGATGGGCACAGTTCACAGCACAGTGTGGGCGCAGAAGGCACAGGGATTGAGTGATGCATGGGGGAAGCTGTTAAAACTTTAGGATAAATACCATCAATTTATAAGCTGAAATTTGTTTTTCATCAACTTCAAAACAGGTAGTACAAAAACCTGGGAGCAGTTGGAGGTGTGGATAAGGTAACTGATGAATGTCCATGCTGGAAAACTGGCAAAACTGCATAGAAAGTGTTGAATGATCCATAAAAGAGAAACAGACAACAGGTACAGAAATGAGGATTTGCCCAGAGAGGCAGGAATCAGAAGAAGTTAATAGCTCAGGGAGTGGTAACGTGTTCCTGCAGTTACAATGGGAGCTTGTGACCAATGTGGTGCTTTTCCACATGATCAGTGTGATTCAGGCATGGAAAAGCTGGATCTGATTCAAGGACAGTGGTGTTTGTGACTGAACGGAAACAACAGGCTGCTCTCTTGCTCACTGTGCTCTGCAGCACAGATGGTGGAGCAGGGCTCTGAGCAGTCCCATGCTTTGCACGTTCCTCAGAAACCATCTGAATACCTGTTGCCTTTGCAACTGCTTTAGTAGCATCCACGTGGACTGGCTACAGCTTTGGAATGTTGCACCGTGTTTCCCAAATAACCAGCACTAGCAAAACAAACGAGGTGTGGGGCAGCGATTGCTCCCATCCCTGGTCAGGAGGGATTCAGGGTCTGCCATCAGTGCCTTACGGACTGAGAAAGTAAAACAGATGTGAGCAGTAGATCTGCGTGTGCTGTCAAAGTTTATTCAACGCTTCATTTCAGCTTAACTCATCTCTGCTGTGTTCTGACGTAGCGTGCTTCAGTTTTTTGTTTCTTACTCTCCTTTGGTACAATATAAAAATATATTCCTTAGTTCTGTAAAGACTCCCCACCTGCCCAAAGAACAGCAGCGAACCTTCCCACGTGCCTTCAGAGGGTGGAAATCTCAGCTCCATGCCCTGAGAGCTGCACTGGCAGCTGGCTGTGTGCACACTGTCCGGTTACAGCAGCTCTGCTGTGTAACACCTGAACTGTGGGCTCTGAAAGCACAGAGTTAGCCCCACTCCTGCCCTTCCATGTCCTCTTTGGAGAAGCCCAGGACCTGCAACAGGCATCTCCCAGGCTCAGCAGAGCTCCACTGCCATTCATGCTCACTGCTATCCGCAGCGCTGAGCTAGTGGGACCAGCGCAACACACACCAAGCGTAGGCTGCCCCGGCCAGCGAGGGGCAGAAGCAAGCTAAAGAGCCGCTGCAGCTGCCAGTTCTTGTGCGAACAGCTTGGCCTCGTTTCTTGAGTGTGTGTCATTGATAGAATAATATTCTGCCTTCATCTGCCAGTCTCCGGATGAGGCTGAATTCAACATCAGCATCGTGGACCCTTGTCCTGCGAAAGGCTCCAGACCAGCGGTTTTCTTCCCAGTAGTGATGCCAGTTCCCTTTGCTGTCAGCTCCGAAGCCAAACACAGAGACCTGTGGCATGCCAGCAGAGCCATCACTGCACAAGCAGTTAGCCAACCCAAGGTGAGTACCTGCCGTGTGCAGTCCTGTATCTGGGGAGCAGGGCAGGAGAAGTCCTCTGAGCATAAAGCACCAGGAATTGGGGAAGCAGTTGGGAATGAGGTGACACAGCCAGGCTGACCACATCCTGGGTTCCCCCAGCAAGAGCATGGCCAGCAGCTGAGGGCCATGACTGCCTACCCACTCTAGGTGCTGCATCCAGTGTGAGACAGTGCACCAGGGAAAGGGGAGCAAAATGCCAGTTGGTGACAGACACTACAACAAAGGAAACCTTCCATAGCCACAAGGAAAACCACCTCCCCATGTTTGGTGCAGTGGTGGAAAGATCCAGGTAGTGCCCATGGGGCTGAGCAGTGTGTGGTGCTGCTGGCTGTGCTCACCTGCTGGCAGGCGTGCAAGGCGAAGAGCAGCGCTGTGAAGCCGGTGGAGGGGTACCTGCCGTGCTGCTCTGTCCAGTTCTCGTGGATGTACTTGAGGAAGGCTGGGCTCAAGATCAGCACCTGAATGGGGTTAGAAGCATGACAAGCTGCAACCAGGACAGCCAGCTCCTGCCCCCAGTATGGACTGCTGTCCCCAGCTCTGCCCCCACCCCACTTGCTGCTGACTTCCCACAGAATGATCCCAGTCCTGGCCTGGCTGAGAGGAGCTGGCAGCAGCTCCTACATTGCCTTGCAGATGCTTTCAGGGCCACCTCACATCTGACAGCCACTCCAAGTCACTGGTGGCCATCAGCCTCTCATTCCCACAGCCCTAGCACTGGGATGTCAGGCAGGGAGTGCTTGCTGAATGCTTGCCCAGCCCTTACCTTGTTTCTGTCAGCTTTGATGAACTGCTTCACTCTTGTGTAGGTGCTGCAAAAGCCAGAGGATAACTGTGAGTGCTCCTTCAGGGGCAGATGGTTTGCTGTGACAACCAACACCTGGTGCCACAGCACCTGCAGCTCCCTGGGCTGACCCTGTGTTGTCCCATGGCCCGGCCCTGGGAAGAGGCAGAGCCAGGACAGCTTCCATCCCACTCATGAGAGTATGTATGAGGGTACAGGATGCAGGATGCCCAAGCCCTGTGTAGGCAGGTGGGCACCAGACTCCCCAAACTGCAGTGCAGAGGAATGTAAGTCCTCTGGGCCCTTCATCCCCCAGGCCATGCCCCCAGCCCTCCAACACAAGAGCCACTGTTCCCAGAGCACCAGGATGGCTGAGGGGACGCACTGTGTGAGCTCTCCTGTGGAAAAGGCGCTGGTCACCCACTTCAGGTCCAGTGGCTTGAAGGGGACGAGGACAAGGTGGACGCCAGGCCAGAGGTTCATCGCACTCTCTGGGTACATGAAGTGATGTGTCGTCCTCGCACCGACATCCACCTCAAAACCTGCCGTCTTAGCTCTGTTCATCCTAGGGGACAGTGGGAAGACATGTCCTAGAATGAAGGCATATACCATGTGGCCGCCAGGCAGGAACACCAGGTGCCCCCGGCCAGCAGGTAGGAGAGGACGTGAGCCATCGGTGTCACCCACCTCAGCACCCAGTGATGGGCATCGATCTGCGGGCCATGGCGGGACCCCTTCAGCCGCCCCGAGTTGCCCACCACGGCACACGTCCTGCAGCCGGACGGATCCCACACGCTCCCATTCGGGGCCGGCAGGACGGCAAAGAGATTCTGGATGATGTTCTGGAGCGGGGCGGTGCTGGGGGGGCCCTGCAGGGTCTGGGGGAGCACAGGCAGGGACGGGCAGCGTCAACCGCAGCGGTGCAGAGCCCCGCTCCTCCCCTGGGTGTCGCGGGGAAGGACGGGGGCGACGGGCACGTGAAACCTGCCGGCAGCAGATTAAAGGAGCCCGGGAGAGACGCGAGCTGCCGCCCGTTCCGACTCACCAGCCACCACTGAACCACGTCCGGGGGCAGCTCGTGGGCCGGGCCCGTCAGTAGAGGCCGCACGGCCGCGTCGTAGCGGGCGCTGAACCAGGCGGACGCGTTGGCGCCGGCGGAGCAGCGGACGGTGGGGAGGGACGGCGGGAGGGCTAGGCCGGACATGGAGGCCCGGAACAGCAGCCACAGGCCGAGCGGCACGCACAGCAACAGCGCCAGCACAGCGCGCTTCTGGCAGCGCATCCCTCATAGCACCTGGCGGGACGGCGGCACGGCGGGCACACGGACATCAGTGCGGAACCCGCCCGGCCTGCCGCCCCCCCGCCGAGCCGCCCCGCCGCACACCCGAGGCAGCCCGGCATGGGCTCCCGTCCGAACCGCTCCGCGCCCCTCCCGCTCCACAGCCGGCACCGCCGCGGTACCGCAGCGCAGGGCCGGGCCGGCAGCACGTACCGCTCTGCGCGCCGCGCTCTGCCCGACGCATCCGCGGCCACCGCGACCCGGCCCGCGGCCGAGCGGAACCGCATCTTCTCCCCGGACCCGCTCCGGTCCGCGGCTCCCACCCCACAGCCCGGAGAGACCGACCGCGCAGCCGCCGCGACACGGAGCTGAGGGGGAGCCGCGCTGAGGGAGGGACGGACGGGAGGGGGAACCGCAGCGTGTGTGTGTGTGTGTGTGTGTATATATGTGTGTGTGTGTATGTGTGTGTGTGTGTATGTGTGTGTGTGTGTATGTGTGTGTGTGTGTATGTGTGTGTATATATGTGTGTGTGTTTGTATGTGTGTGTGTGTGTGTGTATGTGTGTGTATATATGTGTGTGTGTTTGTATGTGTGTGTGTGTGTATGTGTGTGTATATATGTGTGTGCATGTGTGTATATGTATGTGTGTGTGTGTGTGTGCACAGCTGTCGTCAGAGCGCCGAACTGAGTGTGCCCTCCCCGTCCTCCATCTGAAAGCACTCATTGACAGCCACAGCCAGAGCATTAAGGGCTCTGTTGAGGCCCGGAGTTGCTCAGCATGTCGATGCCCCGCGCAGGGCGATGGCAGGACGGTGGGACCAGAATTGGGGATTCCCCACCTCGCTGTGGAAGCAGAAGGACGGACCCCGTCCCACCCTGGCGGTTCCCGTGCTCCCCGCAGCCCCCTCACAGCTCTGTGTTGGCAATGGGGACATGTGTGGCTCTCGGTTTGTCTCCCCGTTGCCCAGTTCTGCAGTGTGACACATACCTGCTCACCGTGCTGCAGTGTCAGCGTGCCCAGCACAACCAGTGCTCCAGATGTCAGCTCGGTGCAGAGGTGTGAGGTGTGGGACCTGCGAGAGGTGAAAGAGGTTGGGCCGGTGCTGGGCGGCCACAGGAGCTGCAGCCTGTTGTCTCTTCTGGGAACAACCAAAATGTCACCAGTGTGAGCTGGGGGGGAAGGAAGTGCGAGCGAAACGCTGCCAGCGTGGCGGAAGCAAAGTCACTGCAATACAAAAACAGCCCCAAGGCTTCTTTCCTTTGGGCTGGCTGCCCAACACTGGCTCTGCACCCCCAAGGCCTCCAGCACTGAGCCCACCGACGTGGGTTGTGCCCCTCCCAGCAGCCGAGGTGGAGGCGCAGAGCACCCCAGTGCACCTCTGGGGCTTGCTCAGGCCCAGGGTTGCACTGCAGACACAGCACCAGGTGCAGCAATAGCTGCAGATCTGACCCTGTCCTCACTCAGCCCTAAGTGGTACCTCCATGTGCTCCCCATCCCCACAGACGGGAAAGGGGATGGAAGGATGCTGAGACACCCAACTGTGCGCAGGGCCACTTGCTTTGGAGGAAGTGCCTCTAAGCAGCGCGGGGTGGAGGTGACAGTCCCACACTGAGATGACACTCCCACACTCTGCAGAACTCAAAGTCAGCTGCAATGGCTGCTGCAGGAAGGGGAAGTCGGGGAAGAGAGCAGAGCCCTGCAGCATCATTTCACAACATAAAGAACAAGTTAACACATGCAATTCCATCCCACTTATCTACACAGCAAAATAAAATTAATAGAGCCATTGTCTTCTTAGAATTCAAAGTTCCCATTTCTGGCCACTCTTCTCCCATCATCTGATTTATACCCACAGTAACGTTTCAGTTTCTTAATAGTCAGAGGTTCCCCACCAAATGTACCCCAGTGTTTTAGAGATCCCAGAGGTGAACGAGGGAGAATCTGAGAGAGCTGCAGCATCTGATGCATGGTCTCAGACATGAACCATCCAAATCGTTCATTATAAGTCCTCACATCACTTATATACCTTCACAGGTTTGCTCTTTCTAGCTTTCCCACTCAGCCCTACGTGTCAACAGAACATTCCACAAACACTCTTCAGCCATTCATGTGGGCACTTATCTGAGCAGAGCCACGAGCCATTCTTTCTTCTTCTAGAGGTGTCCATGCTTCCCATGCTGTTTATCTTGCTCCACAGCTGCTGCTCTGTACAGTCCTTATATTCCCACAAGTGCTCTTTCCTGATGAAGCCCATGTCTTCCTTGCCCACACAGGAACTGTCAGCTGTCATCCTCCAACTGGCTCAAGTTGGAGGATGCTTTGACTCGCCCTGGCCGCTTGTTTTCCTAGCTACAACTCTGCCCACTAATCTGCTGCTTCTTCCTTCAATTGGGGCTTTCCAATGATTGCTGTCTTGTGATTCAGTGATAGGACAGCCAAGAATGTTCTCTGGAGGAACAGGAGACCTACTCTGTGCTGTCTGAGTCTAGAGAAAAGGACCTGTTGTCAGAAGCCAGAATCTGGCTTAGGAAGGCCAGATCTGCAGAAGATCTGTGCCATGAAGGCACATCCATTTTAATCTGACTCCTTTTCCTTCATTCACATGCCCGCCCACAAACCCATGTGATGCACTCACACCAGCAGGCAGTGCCTGCAGCTATCCTCTGCGCTACAGCCCCGGGGAACGGGCTCAGCCCCAGCCCCCAGGTGCTGCAGCACAGGACTCAACCCCTGCTGGATCCAGACCAAGACTTAAGAAGCAATTCCTGCTTAGAAACAGTGGGAGTGACTTTACCTCTTTGCAACCAGCTCCTTCTTTGGGGCTCAGCTCTGGGCCTGAGGCACCTTCACCTGCAGCCCTCCTGCTGCCATCTCCTCCTCCCCACTCCCAGTGCTACAATTCACATCATCCTACCCACATTTGCACTTCAAGGGCCTCAAAGGGAGGCTGATGCACAGGCCACGGCTGCCAGCGTGCAGCTGGGCTTCCCAGGGCAAACAGCAACACACGGTGCATCCATCAGAAGCTGAAAGAGCCCTCAGGGAAGAGAGGCCAACTCAAGGGGCTGAGCACGGGACACCCTTCTTCCTGCCGGGCTGCTTCCCCTCCTCTGGTTTCTTTCTGTCAGTCCTCAGAGAGCAAGGAGATGCTCACAGCCTGTCACCAGCACTTACGGGTTGGCTGAAAGGCCACAGGTTGGGAAGACCAACAAGGAAACGGGGGAAAACCTGCACTGCACCATGTCAAGGGAGAGACGTGAAGCCGACCGCTTCATCGCCCTGCAATTGCCAGCCCGAGCGAGGGACGTTCTGACCAGCTACTGAAAGAGGCAGCACCAGGTTTAGAAAGTTCGCTTCAATTTTATTGCGTACAAGAAGATTTGGCTTCTATTTATTGCCCCGCCCACACCCCAAAATGAAACCCCAGTGCCCAGGATTGCCGCTTAGCAATCAGTCACTCAGCCTCCAGTCAGACCCAAGGAGAAGCCAAACCCCGGGGCTACGTCACCTCCTCCCTCTCCAGTCCCAGCCAGCCCTATTTCCCTTATACCCCAGGACCTCAAGAGACACACCCTGAAGGAACGCAGCGTCTCCAGCTCTTGCCATACACCAAGTCCTGCCTATGTGAAGCCCTCATTGCTTCTAACGCAGCACAAGTCCTTCCTGTCCAGTTCACTTCCATCATCTCCACCGTCCATGACAGGGAAAGCACGGCTGTGCCAGTAAACTGGACTGTTGAGTCAGCAGCTCTTGGTGCCACCTCCGAGGAAGCGTTGCAGGTGGTTCTGCTGTCCTTTGTAGCTTCTTGCTCAAGCCCTCATCGTTGCTTTCTGCTTTCCTTCTCGGCTTTCTTCCTCAGCTGAGTAGCGCTTGCCTTGCCTCGGCAAGCTTGCTGCAAGAGGGAAAAAAGAGGCACTATTTCACTCACGCACGCTGCCAGCACAGTCTGACTTAGAGAGCTGCTCGCAAGATATCCCTGGGCTACGAACCCAAGAACAAGGAAGGACAAGGACACAAAAGTCACATCTGCATTGTCTGTTACCGCATGCCAAGGAAGAGTCCTCACACTCGAGCACTGCCCCACTTGCAGCTGAGGGGAGGAGGAGCTGGAAAGGACAGGTGGACAGAAAAGAAGGGAAAAGCTGAAGAGGCGAGAATCAACTTCTCCCCGAGGCAGATCACATCTTTGTGGCCACTCTTTTAGGAATGCTCACCATTCCTAATCCTAGCGTTAGCAAGATGAAAATTCACCACCTACCTTTTCACGCTCCTCGCGTACGCACTGAGGGCCGTGCCGTGGCTGTGCTGCACAACACCAGCGACTGAAAGAAAGCACGCAGAGAGCGGATCTGTTGCAGACAGTGCCAGGAGCTGTGCTTGAACAACGCTTACGGTAAGGCACTCCTACCTTGCAATGGCCACACTTTGGGAGCTCTGGGACACAGCCACGTGTTGCTCTCCTGAGTCCCAGCTCCATTTCTCAGCCACTCACGCTCTGCTCCTCCATGTTCTGCAAAGGAAAAGTCCCAAGAGGGAAATTCAGTTCATCGCAGATGTCATCAAACTGTCAGGGCAGTCGCACTCATTGCTCGGGGTGAGCAACCAGCTGCATGCTTACCCAAGGAGCAGCGGTTACTTTTACTTGAGTGTAACAGCCAATGCCTGACTGCAAGTACGAACACTAACCTATGCCTAACTCTAAAATAACAACAGAAACCTATACCTAACTCTAAAATAACAACAAAAACCTATACCTAACTCTAAAATAACAACAAAAACCTATACCTAACCCTAAAGAACAAACAGGAACCTATGCCTAACTCTAAAAAACGAACAGGAACCTATCCCTAACGCTAAAACTAAACTGAACACTAACACTAACACTAATCTAACACTACCATCAACAAAAACATAACAAGCACCTAACCTAACAGGGGGAAGAAGGAACTGGGGGCCCACAGAACCAGAGGAGCAACAACGTGGAGGAGAAGATGATGTTAAATAATGCCACCCAGCTAATGCTGGGGGCAGGGGCCGCGCAGCAGGAAAGGAGCCGAGTGCCTGGACCAGTGATGGTGAAGCTGTGACCATGCCAACGCGGGGCCTGGCACGGTGGTGTGGTGCCAGGCCAGCTATGCCGCGGGCGGATCCACGTCCATGGGCTCCTCCGGAGGGGGATCCACCTCCATCGGTTCCTCCGGAGGGGGATCCACCTCCATCGGTTCCTCCGGAGGGGGATCCACCTCCATAGGCTCCACATGGGTGGTGGTCACAGGGCTGGTCCAGGCATGATGGATAATGGCTCTCTTACCCCTCCTCTGCCTGATGGTCATGGCGGGCCCCCTCCTCCTTCTGACTCCTAGGGCCCCCAGCTCCATCCTCCCACCAGAAACTTCTACCCTCGCCCTCTTTGCAGCAGGCATGGCTGTTAACTGCCACAACTGTCAGAGGCATGCGGCAACGGTGACCATGGTGACATGGAGAGGGTTCTAAAATGGCGGCCGCACTGCTGGCACTGGAGTTCCACATAGGATGAGGAGGGGGCTGGAGGGCAGGGCATGGTACGGGAGCTACAAGGTGCTCCCTGTGCCCAGCGGGCAGCCCTTCTCTCTGGCCAGCAAGAGGGCACAGACGAGCCGGCCCCAAGTAAAGGGCCCTCGGCCTCCTTCACCCTCCTTCACCCTCCTTCACCCTCCCCCTTCTTCCACAAGGGAATCTTTTTGGGCTGCCATACTGTTGTGGTTTTGTATTTTTTTCTATTGGTATTTCACATCATAACATCATCTGGAGATCATAGATTGATCAGTCAATCATATTGATCTAGATAAGTCCGTGACACAGACGCAGCACGCAGCAGCTCCTGATGGGGCTCCTGAGCTGAGCACCAACAACGGCAGGCTCCAAAGGGGACCTGACTACGCCTGCCTCCTGGGACACACAAGCTCTGCTTTCCATAGTCGCACCCAGCGCCTCTCCTTGTGCGGCACCTCGGCGGATTCAACCCTTACCTACAATTAAGACCTCTGACTGAATTGGAATTCCAGTCACTCTGATTACACCCCACATCCCTGCTGCAGGCCCTCCCACATGCCCACGTGCTGCACCCAGCCACACCGGCTGCCACAGCCCCGCAGCCAGGCGGGGGTTGGTGCTTCATGATCCTTGAGGTCCCTTCCAACCCGGGTCATTCTGTGATTCTGTGATCGGGTTGAAGGGGCTGGCACTGCCCTGAAGGTGAGCGAGAGAAGTTGGCAAAGGAAGGGTGAGTGGCGGGATCCGAGGAGGGCGTTTTGTGTTTGTGTGCGTGTCTGTTGTTTGCCTGATGTGTTTGTGTGCGTTGTTGTTTCAGGTGTCTGAGTGAGGACTCCCTGTGGGAACTGGCAGCAAGCAAAGGAATGGATCGACGGGCCTGGCCGCCATGTTGGACTGCGGCTGTGGAGCCAACGAAGGTGTGTCCAGTGTCCTTCCTTACATCATTGACTATGTATGAGGTGTACCTATATCTGTGTAACCATTTTACAAGTCAGGGTGCAGGTTTTTGGTGGGGTCCTGACAGTTCCTCAGCTAGAACCCTCTTACCCCTTTGAGACAGGCCGCTTCCGTCTGTAGCTGTCATGCCAGGAGCCAAATAAATTGCCCCATGGTGAAAAACACCAAGACTCCTATGTCTGCACCGACTCTTTAACCATTTGTTTAAGAGGTGGGTTTTTAGGTCCAACTCAGTATCCCTCCCTGCCACTGAAAGTACAGATGCAATAACCACCCGCACACCTGTTCCTTCGATTACCCGCCCCAGTCCCCTGAAATCATCTTTGATAGCCTTCAGGCTTTTTTTACTAACTTCTTCACTGCCAGCCTGAACTATCAGCAGGGGATAGTAGACAGAAGGGCAGATCAGACTGGGAAGTCTCCCAGCAACGTCCCTGACCCGTGCCCAGGGGAGGGAGCACACCTCCCTGCGGGTAGGGTCGGGCCAGCATAGAGGGCCTTCCATTCCTCGCCAGTAGGGTCGTGCGCCCATTATGGCAGTAATGAACAAACTGCTGCATCACAAAGATCTTGGCCTGATTAGAAATCATCACAAAGATCTTGGCCTGATTAGAAATCTTTGAGTAATGCTGTTACAGCAGACAGAATGTGCTAAGCGCAAGTAGTCTCCTGCACTTCACATCCTTGCTACTTTGTTCTGGGTGTTGTCACTGAGCAGCGTCTAACACAAATTCTGCCCCGGTCAGCTGGCTGCCTGAGCTTGAGCCCTGATGGCAACACTGTGTGCTTACCCAGGAGCAGCGGTTACTTTTACTTGAGTGTAGCAGCCAATGCCTGACTGTAAGTACGAACACTAACCTATGCCTAACTCTAAAATAACAACAGAAACCTATACCTAACCCTAAAGAACAAACAGGAACCTATGCCTAACTCTAAAGAACAAACAGGAACCTATCCCTAACGCTAAAACTAAACTGAACACTAACACTAACCTAACACAACCATCAAAACAAAGAACAGAGCAAACACCTAACTACAACAGGGGGAAGAAGGAACTGGGGGCCCACAGAACCGGAGGAGCAACGAGGTGGAGGAGAAGAAGATGTAAAATAATGCCACCCAGCTCATGCTGGGGGCAGGGGCCACGCAGCAGGAAAGGAGCCGAGTGCCTGGACCAGCGATGGTGAAGCTGTGACCATGCCAACGCGGGGCCTGGCACGGTGGTGTGGTGCCAGGCCAGCTATGCCGCGGGCGGATCCACATCCATGGGCTCCTCTGGAGGGGGATCCACCTCCATTGGTTCCTCCGGAGGGGGATCCACCTCCATCGGCTCCACATGGGTGGTGGTCACAGGGCTGGTCCAGGCATGATGGAAACGGGCTCCTTTCCCCCTCCTCCATTTGATGGTTATGGCGGGCACCCTCCTCCTCTTCGGTTCTGGGGCCCCCAGCTCCTTCTCCCACTTAAATCCTCACTACATTCCTCTCACCCTCGCTTCGTGCTGGACATGGCTGCTACCTGCCCAGCACTCTCAGAGGTGAGTGAGTCGGGTGGAGCCGCAGCAACCAAGGTGACAGCTGTGACATGGGGAAGATTCCAAAATGGCACCTGTGCTGCTGGGAGTGGTGTTCCGCATAGGATGAGGAGGGGGCTGGAGGGCAGGGCACGGCACGGGAACTACAAGGCACTCCCTGTGTCCAGCGGGCAGCCCTTCTCTCCGGCCAGCAAGAGGGCACAGAGAGCTGGCCCCGAGAAAAGGGCCCTCGGCCTCCTTCACCCTCCCCCTCCTTTCATAAGGGAATCCCCACTTTGGGCTGGGCACCCACATGGAATCATTGAAACTACAACCTACTACTTTGCTTCTACAGCAAGACTATTGTACTGAAATACTACTGTACTTAAAAGCACCTGCAATCACACTACACTCGTTTTTAATATTAAACTCTCAAACTTTCATAGCAAATAATAACATCCGCTCACAAAGAAAATGTGGAGAGGCCACAAAAGAGAAATACCACTCATGAAAACATTTGTATTTAGACATTCAAACTAACAACGTACTTTGTCTTTACCTAACCGTACCATTCTGTGCTAGAAATACGATGTTTTGCTGTAGAGTATAACTTGGAGAACCCAAAAGCAGCTAAAACCTGCTCCACTCAGTAATTTGACCATCCGCTGATATTTGGTTCTTTGCTCCCTTGCTTTCTAGTTGCTCACTCTTTAGACACACGCAAATCACATTGTCAAGGACTACAAAAACACTGTTAGCCAAAAAATTTATGCTGGCAGAATCTTAACGTTAGAAACGTGTAAATTGGTTGCAAAGAAGAAAGTGAAGACCAACACAGTAACCAAATACTAACTGATACATAAGGCTTCTCTCACACATCCTGAAAACAGAACCGCCAGCCTTAATGAACTTTGCTCTTCAGACACTGACTGAAATGCAAGTATTACCTTGTCATGGTTTAATAATTTTGTAATTTTGCTATCAGTATTCCACATCATAACATCATATAAAGCATGAATAGTTTTACTGAATCTGCAACTTACAGAAGAAGACTACATCTCCCAGAGAACAACACGAGGTCACGGGACCTGGACACTATATTAACTCTGTCGCAGGCTAGACTGACGTCTTTCGAGTTCTGGCGTTCAGGGGAGTGTGTGGGAGCCTTCACCGTTTCGCCTAGATTTACAGTAGGCCTCTCGGTTTCGGGACTCATTCTCTCTCCTATTTTGCTTGATTCGTTAGCTCAATTTTCAATTATATTGTATTATACTGTGTTATCCTGTATTTCGATATAGTAATTTAGTAAATAAGTGTGCCTCCTTAGATTGTTGCTGCTGTTTTCTTTTCCTAATTAACTTTTTTTCCTTTCGGCCTAGGGCCCCTGCTGGGCCCACAGTCCCTGTCACGGACGCAGGTGGATTTTTAGTTTAAACCGTGACATACCTGTAGCAGCCTGGATCTGGCAATAGTCAAAGAATCCTTTACGTCCAGCTCCTTAGCATCAAAAGACCACAGATACTGCTGGGGCAGAATTTCATTGAAGCCTTCAAAAGAAGCTTGTGTCTGTTCCTCAGTGCCTCGGGAAAGTCTCCATTCTGCTACCAGCCTGGAAAAGACACAGAAGGATCATTTAAAACAGGCTACGCTAACCCAAGTTCATCTTTGTTAGTTTGTTTTGAAATGAACCGTAAGCTGTGTTAAGAAAAATGATGGAAAGTGCTGGGGATAGAGCACTGTGTAACTGTATTCTAATTGTATTCCCAACCTTCACCCTGCGCAAACAATTTTAAGTTAAAACCCTATGTTTCCAACCACTCAACTGCAGAAAGCATTTTAGGCTCCAGCAGAAGGCAGCATCTACTCACTGATGATATTAATGAGAGCACAGGAGTCCCTTGCTGTTCGGAGGAAGAAAAAAATGCAGAGCTGTGTTCATCTAATATGTTCCATATTTGTTTCTGTCAATCACGAAACTTTGCTCTGTGGTAGAAACTCCACTCTCCATTAAGAAAAGGGAGAAAAGCAGGCAGGAGACCCAAAGAACCTGAACCCAGGGAGAAGCAGATATTATGCTGAATTCAAGCCTAACCTGTCAGGAGAACTGGAATCGAAAGGAGAGAACGCAACACAGGACACAGAGTGTGACAAAAGAACATTGCTTAAGCTGCAATCTGAGCTCTGCCCGGCTTCCTCAAAACCAGAAGAGAACGGTCTTCTGCAGGTACTCCCTCCTCTCCATCCCAGTGAGTATTTGGCACAACTGCCAATGCCAATACGTTCCTTCTGCAAATGTCACCGTTTCTGTGAAACCTTTCCAGATGACTCGTGACTAAAGCAATTTCTACTCCCTCATTCCTCAAAACTTTCCCACACAAAAGCCTTCACAGATCAGATGGTAAGAAAGAGGGAATTCTACGGCCACAGCAATAAAGCGCGCAAAAAGCCCATCTGTTGCAGACAGAGGAGTGAGCCGTGCTTAACCAACACTGCTTCAGCGCACGCTTACAGTAAGGCACACCTACCTTGCGCTGGCCACGCACGAAGCTCGTGACGCAGCTCCAGGCGGCTCTCCTGGGGCCCAGCTTCATTTCACGGCCACTCACGCTCTGCTGCTGGACATTCTGCAACGGAAAAGCCACCGGATGCAAATCCCATCCCTCGCAGATGGCATCAGACCTCCGCTCTCATGGCAGTCACCACCGCCCTGCCCTGGGCAGCGCTTCCACTGCCCTTGCTCCTGCCACAAGACACCAACGTCTGCTTCTAACGCGGCTCCACCATGGGATCCTGTATGCAATAGAAAAACACACGGAGGCTGCCAGCCACTGCAACACGCGCGCTGTGAAACCCCTGGCACTGCTGAGTCCCAAGAGCAGAGGAGAGAAGCGTTTGCCTGCCATGGACGGGCTGCGGCGGGATTGAATCCTGCCTTCGAATCGGGACACCCCCAGGGAGAGCCTCCCTGGGGACCCAAAGACTGAAATGGAGGCAAGGTAACACTTTGCTATAGAAAGGGAAAGGGGAACTTCACAGAATCCGAGACAAAGGGTAACTGCAGATAGTTTACATTTAAAAGTGCAGGGATAGGGGGAATTACAGACACTTAGTCAAAATAAAACCAGAGAAGAGGGCAATAAAGATAAGAAGAAATTGTCCGGAGACCTCTGACAAGAAGAAGGATTAGATACCCCCGGGCAAGATGATGCTGACATGGGAGAACGATACCAGCAGATAACACCAAGAAGAAAACAGAAGAAGAATTTCACCCCAAAACAACGGCAAGGGTCGCGGGGAATGGGGTCCTAGGGAATGTAATGAATATGTAATCAAACTGAGGAGGAGACTATTGATTACGTATTAGCTTAACCTATATCTGTAACACACTTTTCTCCTTACGGTGTGCAAGTTTGGTGGAGCTCTCCCGCTTGCACCCGGCGCTGCGCAACGCTGGAATAAACATACCTGCTTTAGAACCCATCTTTGGGTTATAGAGTTTGATTCCGCAAGTCATCTTCCTGCCGCACAGCCCAGCACGGCCGGAGCCGCACCACACGATCCGGGCCGGGGCCGGCTCAGGCTCTGCCTCCAGGCTTTTGGGGCCGGCCGGGTGACTCCGCAGCACAGCGAGACCGTGGAGCCGCCCGGGAGCCGCCTCTGGGTGCCGGCAGCGCCGCGAGCTCCTCCCCCGACAGCCCCTCCGTGCCCCCGCACCGAGGCCCGACCCCGTTCGCAGCACAGAGCCCGCTCCTCCCGGCCCCGCTCATGGCCGCCATGCCGCCATGGCCCGGAAGTGCTCTCCGCCGCCTGCAGGAAGCACTTCCTGTCACTGGCACTGGCACTGGCACTGGCACTGTCACGTGGCTCAGGCCGGGCTGGGGCCTGTTGGGGGGGGGCGGCTGCCGGAAAAGGACCCAAAATTCACGTCTCATTTCGTGTCTTTCCTCTCGCTTTCCTTCCTTTACCTTCCCCTTCCCTTCCTTCCTTCCTCGCCCTCGTCCCCTTCCCTTCACCACCTCCCTGTGTCCATTCCAGTGCCTGGCCACCCTTTCTGAGCAGTAATACCTCGTAGTGTCCAGCCTGAATCTCCCCTGTCGCAGCTTGAAGCCATTCCCTCTGGTCCTATCATTAATGACACGAGAGAAGAGGCCGAGCCCCAGCTCACTACAGCCTCCCTTCAGGAAGTTAGAGAGAGCAATGAGGTCTCCCCTGAGCCTCCTCTTCTCCAGGCTGAACAATCCCAGCTCCCTCAGCCGCTCCTCATACGGCCTGTGCTCCAGACCCCTCACCAGCTTTGTTGCCCTCCTCTGAACGCGTTCCAGGGCCTCCATGTCTTTCTTGCACTGAGGGGCCCAAAACTGAACACAGCACTCGAGCTGCGGCCTCATCAGTGCTGACAACAGGGGGACAATCACCTCTCTGCTCCTGCTGGCAACACTGTTTCCCATGCAGGCCAGGATGCCCTCGGCCTTCTTATTATACAGCAAAGGAATCCCCTGAAAAGGAAACCACAATATCTGGCAACATGAAACAAAGTTCTGATCCGTAAAAGACTGGCAGCAAGGCCTGAATCTCTTGTGTCATCTGCTCTTGATGTATCACATTAGCACTAGGTGGAATGCAGAAGCTTCCTGAGACGTGATAATCAAAACCTAGTCCAATGCCTTTAAAAAAGCCTTTAAGAGATTACTCCTCCTTGTCTGTTTAAAATAAACTTAGGTAATACAAAAGGTTGGAAAATTTTTGGACAACTCCCCAGGGCCGGGCTTTGGAAGGCCGTATTGACGAGAGTCAATCAAGCTCCGGCTGCAGGCGTATATGTGTGTGCCAGTTCTTTAACACAGTAGAAATCACAACTTGCTGCATGATCAAAATTCTACATGTGCTACTCCTGAACCCCAATGACTTCCAACGGTGTTAAATTACCCCTTGATCTCAAAGCAGAACAAAACAACAAAATGCCACACCAATAGTGAATACATAAAAACAAACAACTCCTTGGGCCTCAAGGGGAGGCTGATGCACAGGCCACGGCTGCCAGCGTGCAGCTGGGCTTCCCAGGGCAAACAGCAACACACGGTGCATCCATCAGAAGCTGAAAGAGCCCTCAGGGAAGAGAGGCCAACTCAAGGGGCTGAGCACGGGACACCCTTCTTCCTGCCGGGCTGCTTCCCCTCCTCTGGTTTCTTTCTGTCAGTCCTCAGAGAGCAAGGAGATGCTCACAGCCTGTCACCAGCACTTACGGGTTGGCTGAAAGGCCACAGGTTGGGAAGACCAACAAGGAAACGGGGGAAAACCTGCACTGCACCATGTCAAGGGAGAGACGTGAAGCCGACCGCTTCATCGCCCTGCGATTGCCAGCCCGAGCGAGGGACGTTCTGACCAGCTACTGAAAGAGGCAGCACCAGGTTTAGAAAGTTCGCTTCAATTTTATTGCGTACAAGAAGATTTGGCTTCTATTTATTGCCCCGCCCACACCCCAAAATGAAACCCCAGTGCCCAGGATTGCCGCTTAGCAATCAGTCACTCAGCCTCCAGTCAGACCCAAGGAGAAGCCAAACCCCGGGGCTACGTCACCTCCTCCCTCTCCAGTCCCAGCCAGCCCTATTTCAACCTAACCCTACACCAGGCCTGGACCTCAAGAGACACACCCTGAAGGAACGCAGCGTCTCCAGCTCTTGCCATACACCAAGTCCTGCCTATGTGAAGCCCTCATTGCTTCTAACGCAGCACAAGTCCTTCCTGTCCAGTTCACTTCCATCATCTCCACCGTCCATGACAGGGAAAGCACGGCTGTGCCAGTAAACTGGGCTGTTGAGTCAGCAGCTCTTGGTGCCACCTCCGAGGAAGCGTTGCAGGTGGTTCTGCTGTCCTTTGTAGCTTCTTGCTCAAGCCCTCATCGTTGCTTTCTGCTTTCCTTCTCGGCTTTCTTCCTCAGCTGAGTAGCGCTTGCCTTGCCTCGGCAAGCTTGCTGCAAGAGGGAAAAAAGAGGCACTATTTCACTCACGCACGCTGCCAGCACAGTCTGACTTAGAGAGCTGCTCGCAAGATATCCCTGGGCTACGAACCCAAGAACAAGGAAGGACACAAAAGTCACATCTGCATTGTCTGTTACCGCATGCCAAGGAAGAGTCCTCACACTCGAGCACTGCCCCACTTGCAGCTGAGGGGAGGAGGAGCTGGAAAGGACAGGTGGACAGAAAAGAAGGGAAAAGCTGAAGAGGCGAGAATCAACTTCTCCCCGAGGCAGATCACACCTTTGTGGCCACTCTTTTAGGAATGCTCACCATTCCTAATCCTAGCGTTAGCAAGATGAAAATTCACCACCTACCTTTTCACGCTCCTCGCGTACGCACTGAGGGCCGTGCCGTGGCTGTGCTGCACAACACCAGCGACTGAAAGAAAGCACGCAGAGAGCGGATCTGTTGCAGACAGTGCCAGGAGCTGTGCTTGAACAACGCTTTCGGTAAGGCACTCCTACCTTGCAATGGCCACACTTTGGGAGCTCTGGGACACAGCCACGTGTTGCTCTCCTGAGTCCCAGCTCCATTTCTCAGCCCACTCACGCTCTGCTCCTCCATGTTCTGCAAAGGAAAAGTCCCAAGAGGGAAATTCAGTTCATCGCAGATGTCATCAAACTGTCAGGGCAGTCGCACTCATTGCTCGGGGTGAGCAACCAGCTGCATGCTTACCCAAGGAGCAGCGGTTACTTTTACTTGAGTGTAACAGCCAATGCCTGACTGCAAGTACGAACACTAACCTATGCCTAACTCTAAAATAACAACAGAAACCTATACCTAACTCTAAAATAACAACAAAAACCTATACCTAACCCTAAAGAACAAACAGGAACCTATGCCTAACTCTAAAAAACGAACAGGAACCTATCCCTAACACTAAAACTAAACTGAACACTAACACTAACACTAACTTAACACTACCATCAACAAAAAAGAACATAACAAACACCTAACCTAACAGGGGGAAGATGGAACTGGGGGCCCACAGAACCAGAGGAGCAACAAGGTGGAGGAGCAGAAGATGTTAAATAATGCCACCCAGCTAATGCTGGGGGCAGGGGCCGCGCAGCAGGAAAGGAGCCGAGTGCCTGGACCAGCGATGGTGAAGCTGTGACCATGCCAACGCGGGGCCTGGCACGGTGGTGTGGTGCCAGGCCAGCTATGCCGCGGGCGGATCCACGTCCATGGGCTCCTCTGGAGGGGGATCCACCTCCATCGGTTCCTCCGGAGGGGGATCCACCTCCATCGGTTCCTCCGGAGGGGGATCCACCTCCATCGGTTCCTCCGGAGGGGGATCCACCTCCATAGGCTCCACATGGGTGGTGGTCACAGGGCTGGTCCAGGCATGATGGATAATGGCTCTCTTACCCCTCCTCTGCCTGATGGTCATGGCGGGCCCCCTCCTCCTTCTGACTCCTAGGGCCCCCAGCTCCATCCTCCCACCAGAAACTTCAACCCTCGCCCTCTTTGCAGCAGGCATGGCTGTTAACTGCCACAACTGTCAGAGGCATGCGGCAACGGTGACCATGGTGACATGGAGAGGGTTCTAAAATGGCGGCCGCACTGCTGGCACTGGAGTTCCACATAGGATGAGGAGGGGGCTGGAGGGCAGGGCATGGTACGGGAGCTACAAGGTGCTCCCTGTGCCCAGCGGGCAGCCCTTCTCTCTGGCCAGCAAGAGGGCACAGACGAGCCGGCCCCAAGTAAAGGGCCCTCGGCCTCCTTCACCCTCCTTCACCCTCCCCCTTCTTCCACAAGGGAATCTTTTTGGGCTGCCATACTGTTGTGGTTTTGTATTTTTTTCTATTGGTATTTCACATCATAACATCATCTGGAGATCATAGATTGATCAGTCAATCATATTGATCTAGATAAGTCCGTGACACAGACGCAGCACGCAGCAGCTCCTGATGGGGCTCCTGAGCTGAGCACCAACAACGGCAGGCTCCAAAGGGGACCTGACTACGCCTGCCTCCTGGGACACACAAGCTCTGCTTTCCATAGTCGCACCCAGCGCCTCTCCTTGTGCGGCACCTCGGCGGATTCAACCCTTACCTACAATTAAGACCTCTGACTGAATTGGAATTCCAGTCACTCTGATTACACCCCACATCCCTGCTGCAGGCCCTCCCACATGCCCACGTGCTGCACCCAGCCACACCGGCTGCCACAGCCCCGCAGCCAGGCGGGGGTTGGTGCTTCATGATCCTTGAGGTCCCTTCCAACCCGGGTCATTCTGTGATTCTGTGATCGGGTTGAAGGGGCTGGCACTGCCCTGAAGGTGAGCGAGAGAAGTTGGCAAAGGAAGGGTGAGTGGCGGGATCCGAGGAGGGCGTTTTGTGTTTGTGTGCGTGTCTGTTGTTTGCCTGATGTGTTTGTGTGCGTTGTTGTTTCAGGTGTCTGAGTGAGGACTCCCTGTGGGAACTGGCAGCAAGCAAAGGAATGGATCGACGGGCCTGGCCGCCGTGTTGGACTGCGGCTGTGGAGCCAACGAAGGTGTGTCCAGTGTCCTTCCTTACATCATTGACTATGTATGAGGTGTACCTATATCTGTGTAACCATTTTACAAGTCAGGGTGCAGGTTTTTGGTGGGGTCCTGACAGTTCCTCAGCTAGAACCCTCTTACCCCTTTGAGACAGGCCGCTTCCGTCTGTAGCTGTCATGCCAGGAGCCAAATAAATTGCCCCATGGTGAAAAACACCAAGACTCCTATGTCTGCACCGACTCTTTAACCATTTGTTTAAGAGGTGGGTTTTTAGGTCCAACTCAGTATCCCTCCCTGCCACTGAAAGTACAGATGCAATAACCACCCGCACACCTGTTCCTTCGATTACCCGCCCCAGTCCCCTGAAATCATCTTTGATAGCCTTCAGGCTTTTTTTACTAACTTCTTCACTGCCAGCCTGAACTATCAGCAGGGGATAGTAGACAGAAGGGCAGATCAGACTGGGAAGTCTCCCAGCAACGTCCCTGACCCGTGCCCAGGGGAGGGAGCACACCTCCCTGCGGGTAGGGTCGGGCCAGCATATAGGGCCTTCCATTCCTCGCCAGTAGGGTTGTGCGCCCATGATGACAGTAATGAACAAACTGCTGCATCACAAAGATCTTGGCCTGATTAGAAATCTTTGAGTAATGCTGTTACAGCAGACAGAATGTGCTAAGCGCAAGTAGTCTCCTGCACTTCACATCCTTGCTACTTTGTTCTGGGTGTTGTCACTGAGCAGCGTCTAACACAAATTCTGCCCCGGTCAGCTGGCTGCCTGAGCTTGAGCCCTGATGGCAACACTGTGTGCTTACCCAGGAGCAGCGGTTACTTTTACTTGAGTGTAGCAGCCAATGCCTGACTGTAAGTACGAACACTAACCTATGCCTAACTCTAAAATAACAACAGAAACCTATACCTAACCCTAAAGAACAAACAGGAACCTATGCCTAACTCTAAAGAACAAACAGGAACCTATCCCTAACGCTAAAACTAAACTGAACACTAACACTAACCTAACACAACCATCAAAACAAAGAACAGAGCAAACACCTAACTACAACAGGGGGAAGAAGGAACTGGGGGCCCACAGAACCGGAGGAGCAACGAGGTGGAGGAGAAGAAGATGTTAAATAATGCCACCCAGCTCATGCTGGGGGCAGGGGCCACGCAGCAGGAAAGGAGCCGAGTGCCTGGACCAGCGATGGTGAAGCTGTGACCATGCCAACGCGGGGCCTGGCACGGTGGTGTGGTGCCAGGCCAGCTATGCCGCGGGCGGATCCACATCCATGGGCTCCTCTGGAGGGGGATCCACCTCCATTGGTTCCTCCGGAGGGGGATCCACCTCCATCGGCTCCACATGGGTGGTGGTCACAGGGCTGGTCCAGGCATGATGGAAACGGGCTCCTTTCCCCCTCCTCCATTTGATGGTTATGGCGGGCACCCTCCTCCTCTTCGGTTCTGGGGCCCCCAGCTCCTTCTCCCACTTAAATCCTCACTACATTCCTCTCACCCTCGCTTCGTGCTGGACATGGCTGCTACCTGCCCAGCACTCTCAGAGGTGAGTGAGTCGGGTGGAGCCGCAGCAACCAAGGTGACAGCTGTGACATGGGGAAGATTCCAAAATGGCACCTGTGCTGCTGGGAGTGGTGTTCCGCATAGGATGAGGAGGGGGCTGGAGGGCAGGGCACGGCACGGGAGCTACAAGGCACTCCCTGTGTCCAGCGGGCAGCCCTTCTCTCCGGCCAGCAAGAGGGCACAGAGAGCTGGCCCCGAGAAAAGGGCCCTCGGCCTCCTTCACCCTCCCCCTCCTTTCATAAGGGAATCCCCACTTTGGGCTGGGCACCCACATGGAATCATTGAAACTACAACCTACTACTTTGCTTCTACAGCAAGACTATTGTACTGAAATACTACTGTACTTAAAAGCACCTGCAATCACACTACACTCGTTTTTAATATTAAACTCTCAAACTTTCATAGCAAATAATAACATCCGCTCACAAAGAAAATGTGGAGAGGCCACAAAAGAGAAATACCACTCATGAAAACATTTGTATTTAGACATTCAAACTAACAACGTACTTTGTCTTTACCTAACCGTACCATTCTGTGCTAGAAATACGATGTTTTGCTGTAGAGTATAACTTGGAGAACCCAAAAGCAGCTAAAACCTGCTCCACTCAGTAATTTGACCATCCGCTGATATTTGGTTCTTTTCTCCCTTGCTTTCTAGTTGCTCACTCTTTAGACACACGCAAATCACATTGTCAAGGACTACAAAAACACTGTTAGCCAAAAAATTTATGCTGGCAGAATCTTAACGTTAGAAACGTGTAAATTGGTTGCAAAGAAGAAAGTGAAGACCAACACAGTAACCAAATACTAACTGATACATAAGGCTTCTCTCACACATCCTGAAAACAGAACCGCCAGCCTTAATGAACTTTGCTCTTCAGACACTGACTGAAATGCAAGTATTACCTTGTCATGGTTTATTAATTTTGTAATTTTGCTATCAGTATTCCACATCATAACATCATATAAAGCATGAATAGTTTTACTGAATCTGCAACTTACAGAAGAAGACTACATCTCCCAGAGAACAACACGAGGTCACGGGACCTGGACACTATATTAACTCTGTCGCAGGCTAGACTGACGTCTTTCGAGTTCTGGCGTTCAGGGGAGTGTGTGGGAGCCTTCACCGTTTCGCCTAGATTTACAGTAGGCCTCTCAGTTTCGGGACTCATTCTCTCTCCTATTTTGCTTGATTCGTTAGCTCAATTTTCAATTATATTGTATTATACTGTGTTATCCTGTATTTCGATATAGTAATTTAGTAAATAAGTGTGCCTCCTTAGATTGTTGCTGCTGTTTTCTTTTCCTAATTAACTTTTTTTCCTTTCGGCCTAGGGCCCCTGCTGGGCCCACAGTCCCTGTCACGGACGCAGGTGGATTTTTAGTTTAAACCGTGACATACCTGTAGCAGCCTGGATCTGGCAATAGTCAAAGAATCCTTTACGTCCAGCCCCTTAGCATCAAAAGACCACAGATACTGCTGGGGCAGAATTTCATTGAAGCCTTCAAAAGAAGCTTGTGTCTGTTCCTCAGTGCCTCGGGAAAGTCTCCATTCTGCTACCAGCCTGGAAAAGACACAGAAGGATCATTTAAAACAGGCTACGCTAACCCAAGTTCATCTTTGTTAGTTTGTTTTGAAATGAACCGTAAGCTGTGTTAAGAAAAATGATGGAAAGTGCTGGGGATAGAGCACTGTGTAACTGTATTCTAATTGTATTCCCAACCTTCACCCTGCGCAAACAATTTTAAGTTAAAACCCTATGTTTCCAACCACTCAACTGCAGAAAGCATTTTAGGCTCCAGCAGAAGGCAGCATCTACTCACTGATGATATTAATGAGAGCACAGGAGTCCCTTGCTGTTCGGAGGAAGAAAAAAATGCAGAGCTGTGTTCATCTAATATGTTCCATATTTGTTTCTGTCAATCACGAAACTTTGCTCTGTGGTAGAAACTCCACTCTCCATTAAGAAAAGGGAGAAAAGCAGGCAGGAGACCCAAAGAACCTGAACCCAGGGAGAAGCAGATATTATGCTGAATTCAAGCCTAACCTGTCAGGAGAACTGGAATCGAAAGGAGAGAACGCAACACAGGACACAGAGTGTGACAAAAGAACATTGCTTAAGCTGCAATCTGAGCTCTGCCCGGCTTCCTCAAAACCAGAAGAGAACGGTCTTCTGCAGGTACTCCCTCCTCTCCATCCCAGTGAGTATTTGGCACAACTGCCAATGCCAATACGTTCCTTCTGCAAATGTCACCGTTTCTGTGAAACCTTTCCAGATGACTCGTGACTAAAGCAATTTCTACTCCCTCATTCCTCAAAACCTTCCCACACAAAAGCCTTCACAGATCAGATGGTAAGAAAGAGGGAATTCTACGGCCACAGCAATAAAGCGCGCAAAAAGCCCATCTGTTGCAGACAGAGGAGTGAGCCGTGCTTAACCAACACTGCTTCAGCGCACGCTTACAGTAAGGCACACCTACCTTGCGCTGGCCACGCACGAAGCTCGTGACGCAGCTCCAGGCGGCTCTCCTGGGGCCCAGCTTCATTTCACGGCCACTCACGCTCTGCTGCTGGACATTCTGCAACGGAAAAGCCACCGGATGCAAATCCCATCCCTCGCAGATGGCATCAGACCTCCGCTCTCATGGCAGTCACCACCGCCCTGCCCTGGGCAGCGCTTCCACTGCCCTTGCTCCTGCCACAAGACACCAACGTCTGCTTCTAACGCGGCTCCACCATGGGATCCTGTATGCAATAGAAAAACACACGGAGGCTGCCAGCCACTGCAACACGCGCGCTGTGAAACCCCTGGCACTGCTGAGTCCCAAGAGCAGAGGAGAGAAGCGTTTGCCTGCCATGGACGGGCTGCGGCGGGATTGAATCCTGCCTTCGAATCGGGACACCCCCAGGGAGAGCCTCCCTGGGGACCCAAAGACTGAAATGGAGGCAAGGTAACACTCTGCTATAGAAAGGGAAAGGGGAACTTCACAGAAACCGAGACAAAGGGTAACTGCAGATAGTTTACATTTAAAAGTGCAGGGATAGGGGGAATTACAGACACTTAGTCAAAATAAAACCAGAGAAGAGGGCAATAAAGATAAGAAGAAATTGTCCGGAGACCTCTGACAAGAAGAAGGATTAGATACCCCCGGGCAAGATGATGCTGACATGGGAGAACGATACCAGCAGATAACACCAAGAAGAAAACAGAAGAAGAATTTCACCCCAAAACAACGGCAAGGGTCGCGGGGAATGGGGTCCTAGGGAATGTAATGAATATGTAATCAAACTGAGGAGGAGACTATTGATTACGTATTAGCTTAACCTATATCTGTAACACACTTTTCTCCTTACGGTGTGCAAGTTTGGTGGAGCTCTCCCGCTTGCACCCGGCGCTGCGCAACGCTGGAATAAACATACCTGCTTTAGAACCCATCTTTGGGTTATAGAGTTTGATTCCGCAAGTCATCTTCCTGCCGCACAGCCCAGCACGGCCGGAGCCGCACCACACGATCCGGGCCGGGGCCGGCTCAGGCTCTGCCTCCAGGCTTTTGGGGCCGGCCGGGTGACTCCGCAGCACAGCGAGACCGTGGAGCCGCCCGGGAGCCGCCTCTGGGTGCCGGCAGCGCCGCGAGCTCCTCCCCCGACAGCCCCTCCGTGCCCCCGCCCCGAGGCCCGACCCCGTTCGCAGCACAGAGCCCGCTCCTCCCGGCCCCGCTCATGGCCGCCATGCCGCCATGGCCCGGAAGTGCTCTCCGCCGCCTGCAGGAAGCACTTCCTGTCACTGGCACTGGCACTGTCACGTGGCTCAGGCCGGGCTGGGGCCTGTTGGGGGGGGGCGGCTGCCGGAAAAGGACCCAAAATTCACGTCTCATTTCGTGTCTTTCCTCTCGCTTTCCTTCCTTTACCTTCCCCTTCCCTTCCTTCCTTCCTCGCCCTCGTCCCCTTCCCTTCACCACCTCCCTGTGTCCATTCCAGTGCCTGGCCACCCTTTCTGAGCAGTAATACCTCGTAGTGTCCAGCCTGAATCTCCCCTGTCGCAGCTTGAAGCCATTCCCTCTGGTCCTATCATTAATGACACGAGAGAAGAGGCCGAGCCCCAGCTCACTACAGCCTCCCTTCAGGAAGTTAGAGAGAGCAATGAGGTCTCCCCTGAGCCTCCTCTTCTCCAGGCTGAACAATCCCAGCTCCCTCAGCCGCTCCTCATACGGCCTGTGCTCCAGACCCCTCACCAGCTTTGTTGCCCTCCTCTGAACGCGTTCCAGGGCCTCGATGTCTTTCTTGCACTGAGGGGCCCAAAACTGAACACAGCACTCGAGCTGCGGCCTCATCAGTGCTGAGAACAGGGGGACAATCACCTCTCTGCTCCTGCTGGCAACACTGTTTCCCATGCAGGCCAGGATGCCCTCGGCCTTCTTATTATACAGCAAAGGAATCCCCTGAAAAGGAAACCACAATATCTGGCAACATGAAACAAAGTTCTGATTCGTAAAAGACTGGCAGCAAGGCCTGAATCTCTTGTGTCATCTGCTCTTGATGTATCACATTAGCACTAGGTGGAATGCAGAAGCTTCCTGAGACGTGATAATCAAAACCTAGTCCAATGCCTTTAAAAAAGCCTTTAAGAGATTACTCCTCCTTGTCTGTTTAAAATAAACTTAGGTAATACAAAAGGTTGGAAAATTTTTGGACAACTCCCCAGGGCCGGGCTTTGGAAGGCCGTATTGACGAGAGTCAATCAAGCTCCGGCTGCAGGCGTATATGTGTGTGCCAGTTCTTTAACACAGTAGAAATCACAACTTGCTGCATGATCAAAATTCTACATGTGCTACTCCTGAACCCCAATGACTTCCAACGGTGTTAAATTACCCCTTGATCTCTAAGCAGAACAAAACAACAAAATGCCACACCAATAGTGAATACATAAAAACAAACAACTCCTTGGGCCTCAAGGGGAGGCTGATGCACAGGCCACGGCTGCCAGCGTGCAGCTGGGCTTCCCAGGGCAAACAGCAACACACGGTGCATCCATCAGAAGCTGAAAGAGCCCTCAGGGAAGAGAGGCCAACTCAAGGGGCTGAGCACGGGACACCCTTCTTCCTGCCGGGCTGCTTCCCCTCCTCTGGTTTCTTTCTGTCAGTCCTCAGAGAGCAAGGAGATGCTCACAGCCTGTCACCAGCACTTACGGGTTGGCTGAAAGGCCACAGGTTGGGAAGACCAACAAGGAAACGGGGGAAAACCTGCACTGCACCATGTCAAGGGAGAGACGTGAAGCCGACCGCTTCATCGCCCTGCGATTGCCAGCCCGAGCGAGGGACGTTCTGACCAGCTACTGAAAGAGGCAGCACCAGGTTTAGAAAGTTCGCTTCAATTTTATTGCGTACAAGAAGATTTGGCTTCTATTTATTGCCCCGCCCACACCCCAAAATGAAACCCCAGTGCCCAGGATTGCCGCTTAGCAATCAGTCACTCAGCCTCCAGTCAGACCCAAGGAGAAGCCAAACCCCGGGGCTACGTCACCTCCTCCCTCTCCAGTCCCAGCCAGCCCTATTTCAACCTAACCCTACACCAGGCCTGGACCTCAAGAGACACACCCTGAAGGAACGCAGCGTCTCCAGCTCTTGCCATACACCAAGTCCTGCCTATGTGAAGCCCTCATTGCTTCTAACGCAGCACAAGTCCTTCCTGTCCAGTTCACTTCCATCATCTCCACCGTCCATGACAGGGAAAGCACGGCTGTGCCAGTAAACTGGGCTGTTGAGTCAGCAGCTCTTGGTGCCACCTCCGAGGAAGCGTTGCAGGTGGTTCTGCTGTCCTTTGTAGCTTCTTGCTCAAGCCCTCATCGTTGCTTTCTGCTTTCCTTCTCGGCTTTCTTCCTCAGCTGAGTAGCGCTTGCCTTGCCTCGGCAAGCTTGCTGCAAGAGGGAAAAAAGAGGCACTATTTCACTCACGCACGCTGCCAGCACAGTCTGACTTAGAGAGCTGCTCGCAAGATATCCCTGGGCTACAAACCCAAGAACAAGGAAGGACACAAAAGTCACATCTGCATTGTCTGTTACCGCATGCCAAGGAAGAGTCCTCACACTCGAGCACTGCCCCACTTGCAGCTGAGGGGAGGAGGAGCTGGAAAGGACAGGTGGACAGAAAAGAAGGGAAAAGCTGAAGAGGCGAGAATCAACTTCTCCCCGAGGCAGATCACACCTTTGTGGCCACTCTTTTAGGAATGCTCACCATTCCTAATCCTAGCGTTAGCAAGATGAAAATTCACCACCTACCTTTTCACGCTCCTCGCGTACGCACTGAGGGCCGTGCCGTGGCTGTGCTGCACAACACCAGCGACTGAAAGAAAGCACGCAGAGAGCGGATCTGTTGCAGACAGTGCCAGGAGCTGTGCTTGAACAACGCTTTCGGTAAGGCACTCCTACCTTGCAATGGCCACACTTTGGGAGCTCTGGGACACAGCCACGTGTTGCTCTCCTGAGTCCCAGCTCCATTTCTCAGCCCACTCACGCTCTGCTCCTCCATGTTCTGCAAAGGAAAAGTCCCAAGAGGGAAATTCAGTTCATCGCAGATGTCATCAAACTGTCAGGGCAGTCGCACTCATTGCTCGGGGTGAGCAACCAGCTGCATGCTTACCCAAGGAGCAGCGGTTACTTTTACTTGAGTGTAACAGCCAATGCCTGACTGCAAGTACGAACACTAACCTATGCCTAACTCTAAAATAACAACAGAAACCTATACCTAACTCTAAAATAACAACAAAAACCTATACCTAACTCTAAAATAACAACAAAAACCTATACCTAACCCTAAAGAACAAACAGGAACCTATGCCTAACTCTAAAAAACGAACAGGAACCTATCCCTAACACTAAAACTAAACTGAACACTAACACTAACACTAACTTAACACTACCATCAACAAAAAAGAACATAACAAGCACCTAACCTAACAGGGGGAAGATGGAACTGGGGGCCCACAGAACCAGAGGAGCAACAACGTGGAGGAGCAGAAGATGTTAAATAATGCCACCCAGCTAATGCTGGGGGCAGGGGCCGCGCAGCAGGAAAGGAGCCGAGTGCCTGGACCAGCGATGGTGAAGCTGTGACCATGCCAACGCGGGGCCTGGCACGGTGGTGTGGTGCCAGGCCAGCTATGCCGCGGGCGGATCCACGTCCATGGGCTCCTCTGGAGGGGGATCCACCTCCATCGGTTCCTCCGGAGGGGGATCCACCTCCATAGGCTCCACATGGGTGGTGGTCACAGGGCTGGTCCAGGCATGATGGATAATGGCTCTCTTACCCCTCCTCTGCCTGATGGTCATGGCGGGCCCCCTCCTCCTTCTGACTCCTAGGGCCCCCAGCTCCATCCTCCCACCAGAAACTTCAACCCTCGCCCTCTTTGCAGCAGGCATGGCTGTTAACTGCCACAACTGTCAGAGGCATGCGGCAACGGTGACCATGGTGACATGGAGAGGGTTCTAAAATGGCGGCCGCACTGCTGGCACTGGAGTTCCACATAGGATGAGGAGGGGGCTGGAGGGCAGGGCATGGTACGGGAGCTACAAGGTGCTCCCTGTGCCCAGCGGGCAGCCCTTCTCTCTGGCCAGCAAGAGGGCACAGACGAGCCGGCCCCAAGTAAAGGGCCCTCGGCCTCCTTCACCCTCCTTCACCCTCCCCCTTCTTCCACAAGGGAATCTTTTTGGGCTGCCATACTGTTGTGGTTTTGTATTTTTTTCTATTGGTATTTCACATCATAACATCATCTGGAGATCATAGATTGATCAGTCAATCATATTGATCTAGATAAGTCCGTGACACAGACGCAGCACGCAGCAGCTCCTGATGGGGCTCCTGAGCTGAGCACCAACAACGGCAGGCTCCAAAGGGGACCTGACTACGCCTGCCTCCTGGGACACACAAGCTCTGCTTTCCATAGTCGCACCCAGCGCCTCTCCTTGTGCGGCACCTCGGCGGATTCAACCCTTACCTACAATTAAGACCTCTGACTGAATTGGAATTCCAGTCACTCTGATTACACCCCACATCCCTGCTGCAGGCCCTCCCACATGCCCACGTGCTGCACCCAGCCACACCGGCTGCCACAGCCCCGCAGCCAGGCGGGGGTTGGTGCTTCACGATCCTTGAGGTCCCTTCCAACCCGGGTCATTCTGTGATTCTGTGATCGGGTTGAAGGGGCTGGCACTGCCCTGAAGGTGAGCGAGAGAAGTTGGCAAAGGAAGGGTGAGTGGCGGGATCCGAGGAGGGCGTTTTGTGTTTGTGTGCGTGTCTGTTGTTTGCCTGATGTGTTTGTGTGCGTTGTTGTTTCAGGTGTCTGAGTGAGGACTCCCTGTGGGAACTGGCAGCAAGCAAAGGAATGGATCGACGGGCCTGGGCGCCGTGTTGGACTGCGGCTGTGGAGCCAACGAAGGTGTGTCCAGTGTCCTTCCTTACATCATTGACTATGTATGAGGTGTACCTATATCTGTGTAACCATTTTACAAGTCAGGGTGCAGGTTTTTGGTGGGGTCCTGACAGTTCCTCAGCTAGAACCCTCTTACCCCTTTGAGACAGGCCGCTTCCGTCTGTAGCTGTCATGCCAGGAGCCAAATAAATTGCCCCATGGTGAAAAACACCAAGACTCCTATGTCTGCACCGACTCTTTAACCATTTGTTTAAGAGGTGGGTTTTTAGGTCCAACTCAGTATCCCTCCCTGCCACTGAAAGTACAGATGCAATAACCACCCGCACACCTGTTCCTTCGATTACCCGCCCCAGTCCCCTGAAATCATCTTTGATAGCCTTCAGGCTTTTTTTACTAACTTCTTCACTGCCAGCCTGAACTATCAGCAGGGGATAGTAGACAGAAGGGCAGATCAGACTGGGAAGTCTCCCAGCAATGTCCCTGACCCGTGCCCAGGGGAGGGAGCACACCTCCCTGCGGGTAGGGTCGGGCCAGCATATAGGGCCTTCCATTCCTTGCCAGTAGGGTTGTGCGCCCATGATGGCAGTAATGAACAAACTGCTGCATCACAAAGATCTTGGCCTGATTAGAAATCTTTGAGTAATGCTGTTACAGCAGACAGAATGTGCTAAGCGCAAGTAGTCTCCTGCACTTCACATCCTTGCTACTTTGTTCTGGGTGTTGTCACTGAGCAGCGTCTAACACAAATTCTGCCCCGGTCAGCTGGCTGCCTGAGCTTGAGCCCTGATGGCAACACTGTGTGCTTACCCAGGAGCAGCGGTTACTTTTACTTGAGTGTAGCAGCCAATGCCTGACTGTAAGTACGAACACTAACCTATGCCTAACTCTAAAATAACAACAGAAACCTATACCTAACCCTAAAGAACAAACAGGAACCTATGCCTAACTCTAAAGAACAAACAGGAACCTATCCCTAACGCTAAAACTAAACTGAACACTAACACTAACCTAACACAACCATCAAAACAAAGAACAGAGCAAACACCTAACTACAACAGGGGGAAGAAGGAACTGGGGGCCCACAGAACTGGAGGAGCAACGAGGTGGAGGAGAAGAAGATGTTAAATAATGCCACCCAGCTCATGCTGGGGGCAGGGGCCACGCAGCAGGAAAGGAGCCGAGTGCCTGGACCAGCGATGGTGAAGCTGTGACCATGCCAACGGTCATGACCATGACCACGGTGGTGTGGTGCCAGGCCAGCTATGCCGCGGGCGGATCCACGTCCATGGGCTCCTCTGGAGGGGGATCCACCTCCATCGGTTCCTCCGGAGGGGGATCCACCTCCATCGGCTCCACATGGGTGGTGGTCACAGGGCTGGTCCAGGCATGATGGAAACGGGCTCCTTTCCCCCTCCTCCATTTGATGGTTATGGCGGGCACCCTCCTCCTCTTCGGTTCTGGGGCCCCCAGCTCCTTCTCCCACTTAAATCCTCACTACATTCCTCTCGCCCTCGCTTCGTGCTGGACATGGCTGCTACCTGCCCAGCACTCTCAGAGGTGAGTGAGTCGGGTGGAGCCGCAGCAACCAAGGTGACAGCTGTGACATGGGGAAGATTCCAAAATGGCACCTGTGCTGCTGGGAGTGGTGTTCCGCATAGGATGAGGAGGGGGCTGGAGGGCAGGGCACGGCACGGGAACTACAAGGCACTCCCTGTGTCCAGCGGGCAGCCCTTCTCTCCGGCCAGCAAGAGGGCACAGAGAGCTGGCCCCGAGAAAAGGGCCCTCGGCCTCCTTCACCCTCCCCCTCCTTTCATAAGGGAATCCCCACTTTGGGCTGGGCACCCACATGGAATCATTGAAACTACAACCTACTACTTTGCTTCTACAGCAAGACTATTGTACTGAAATACTACTGTACTTAAAAGCACCTGCAATCACACTACACTCGTTTTTAATATTAAACTCTCAAACTTTCATAGCAAATAATAACATCCGCTCACAAAGAAAATGTGGAGAGGCCACAAAAGAGAAATACCACTCATGAAAACATTTGTATTTAGACATTCAAACTAACAACGTACTTTGTCTTTACCTAACCGTACCATTCTGTGCTAGAAATACGATGTTTTGCTGTAGAGTATAACTTGGAGAACCCAAAAGCAGCTAAAACCTGCTCCACTCAGTAATTTGACCATCCGCTGATATTTGGTTCTTTGCTCCCTTGCTTTCTAGTTGCTCACTCTTTAGACACACGCAAATCACATTGTCAAGGACTACAAAAACACTGTTAGCCAAAAAATTTATGCTGGCAGAATCTTAACGTTAGAAACGTGTAAATTGGTTGCAAAGAAGAAAGTGAAGACCAACACAGTAACCAAATACTAACTGATACATAAGGCTTCTCTCACACATCCTGAAAACAGAACCGCCAGCCTTAATGAACTTTGCTCTTCAGACACTGACTGAAATGCAAGTATTACCTTGTCATGGTTTAATAATTTTGTAATTTTGCTATCAGTATTCCACATCATAACATCATATAAAGCATGAATAGTTTTACTGAATCTGCAACTTACAGAAGAAGACTACATCTCCCAGAGAACAACACGAGGTCACGGGACCTGGACACTATATTAACTCTGTCGCAGGCTAGACTGACGTCTTTCGAGTTCTGGCGTTCAGGGGAGTGTGTGGGAGCCTTCACCGTTTCGCCTAGATTTACAGTAGGCCTCTCGGTTTCGGGACTCATTCTCTCTCCTATTTTGCTTGATTCGTTAGCTCAATTTTCAATTATATTGTATTATACTGTGTTATCCTGTATTTCGATATAGTAATTTAGTAAATAAGTGTGCCTCCTTAGATTGTTGCTGCTGTTTTCTTTTCCTAATTAACTTTTTTTCCTTTCGGCCTAGGGCCCCTGCTGGGCCCACAGTCCCTGTCACGGACGCAGGTGGATTTTTAGTTTAAACCGTGACATACCTGTAGCAGCCTGGATCTGGCAATAGTCAAAGAATCCTTTACGTCCAGCTCCTTAGCATCAAAAGACCACAGATACTGCTGGGGCAGAATTTCATTGAAGCCTTCAAAAGAAGCTTGTGTCTGTTCCTCAGTGCCTCGGGAAAGTCTCCATTCTGCTACCAGCCTGGAAAAGACACAGAAGGATCATTTAAAACAGGCTACGCTAACCCAAGTTCATCTTTGTTAGTTTGTTTTGAAATGAACCGTAAGCTGTGTTAAGAAAAATGATGGAAAGTGCTGGGGATAGAGCACTGTGTAACTGTATTCTAATTGTATTCCCAACCTTCACCCTGCGCAAACAATTTTAAGTTAAAACCCTATGTTTCCAACCACTCAACTGCAGAAAGCATTTTAGGCTCCAGCAGAAGGCAGCATCTACTCACTGATGATATTAATGAGAGCACAGGAGTCCCTTGCTGTTCGGAGGAAGAAAAAAATGCAGAGCTGTGTTCATCTAATATGTTCCATATTTGTTTCTGTCAATCACGAAACTTTGCTCTGTGGTAGAAACTCCACTCTCCATTAAGAAAAGGGAGAAAAGCAGGCAGGAGACCCAAAGAACCTGAACCCAGGGAGAAGCAGATATTATGCTGAATTCAAGCCTAACCTGTCAGGAGAACTGGAATCGAAAGGAGAGAACGCAACACAGGACACAGAGTGTGACAAAAGAACATTGCTTAAGCTGCAATCTGAGCTCTGCCCGGCTTCCTCAAAACCAGAAGAGAACGGTCTTCTGCAGGTACTCCCTCCTCTCCATCCCAGTGAGTATTTGGCACAACTGCCAATGCCAATACGTTCCTTCTGCAAATGTCACCGTTTCTGTGAAACCTTTCCAGATGACTCGTGACTAAAGCAATTTCTACTCCCTCATTCCTCAAAACTTTCCCACACAAAAGCCTTCACAGATCAGATGGTAAGAAAGAGGGAATTCTACGGCCACAGCAATAAAGCGCGCAAAAAGCCCATCTGTTGCAGACAGAGGAGTGAGCCGTGCTTAACCAACACTGCTTCAGCGCACGCTTACAGTAAGGCACACCTACCTTGCGCTGGCCACGCACGAAGCTCGTGACGCAGCTCCAGGCGGCTCTCCTGGGGCCCAGCTTCATTTCACGGCCACTCACGCTCTGCTGCTGGACATTCTGCAACGGAAAAGCCACCGGATGCAAATCCCATCCCTCGCAGATGGCATCAGACCTCCGCTCTCATGGCAGTCACCACCGCCCTGCCCTGGGCAGCGCTTCCACTGCCCTTGCTCCTGCCACAAGACACCAACGTCTGCTTCTAACGCGGCTCCACCATGGGATCCTGTATGCAATAGAAAAACACACGGAGGCTGCCAGCCACTGCAACACGCGCGCTGTGAAACCCCTGGCACTGCTGAGTCCCAAGAGCAGAGGAGAGAAGCGTTTGCCTGCCATGGACGGGCTGCGGCGGGATTGAATCCTGCCTTCGAATCGGGACACCCCCAGGGAGAGCCTCCCTGGGGACCCAAAGACTGAAATGGAGGCAAGGTAACACTTTGCTATAGAAAGGGAAAGGGGAACTTCACAGAATCCGAGACAAAGGGTAACTGCAGATAGTTTACATTTAAAAGTGCAGGGATAGGGGGAATTACAGACACTTAGTCAAAATAAAACCAGAGAAGAGGGCAATAAAGATAAGAAGAAATTGTCCGGAGACCTCTGACAAGAAGAAGGATTAGATACCCCCGGGCAAGATGATGCTGACATGGGAGAACGATACCAGCAGATAACACCAAGAAGAAAACAGAAGAAGAATTTCACCCCAAAACAACGGCAAGGGTCGCGGGGAATGGGGTCCTAGGGAATGTAATGAATATGTAATCAAACTGAGGAGGAGACTATTGATTACGTATTAGCTTAACCTATATCTGTAACACACTTTTCTCCTTACGGTGTGCAAGTTTGGTGGAGCTCTCCCGCTTGCACCCGGCGCTGCGCAACGCTGGAATAAACATACCTGCTTTAGAACCCATCTTTGGGTTATAGAGTTTGATTCCGCAAGTCATCTTCCTGCCGCACAGCCCAGCACGGCCGGAGCCGCACCACACGATCCGGGCCGGGGCCGGCTCAGGCTCTGCCTCCAGGCTTTTGGGGCCGGCCGGGTGACTCCGCAGCACAGCGAGACCGTGGAGCCGCCCGGGAGCCGCCTCTGGGTGCCGGCAGCGCCGCGAGCTCCTCCCCCGACAGCCCCTCCGTGCCCCCGCCCCGAGGCCCGACCCCGTTCGCAGCACAGAGCCCGCTCCTCCCGGCCCCGCTCATGGCCGCCATGCCGCCATGGCCCGGAAGTGCTCTCCGCCGCCTGCAGGAAGCACTTCCTGTCACTGGCACTGGCACTGTCACGTGGCTCAGGCCGGGCTGGGGCCTGTTGGGGGGGGGCGGCTGCCGGAAAAGGACCCAAAATTCACGTCTCATTTCGTGTCTTTCCTCTCGCTTTCCTTCCTTTACCTTCCCCTTCCCTTCCTTCCTTCCTCGCCCTCGTCCCCTTCCCTTCACCACCTCCCTGTGTCCATTCCAGTGCCTGGCCACCCTTTCTGAGCAGTAATACCTCGTAGTGTCCAGCCTGAATCTCCCCTGTCGCAGCTTGAAGCCATTCCCTCTGGTCCTATCATTAATGACACGAGAGAAGAGGCCGAGCCCCAGCTCACTACAGCCTCCCTTCAGGAAGTTAGAGAGAGCAATGAGGTCTCCCCTGAGCCTCCTCTTCTCCAGGCTGAACAATCCCAGCTCCCTCAGCCGCTCCTCATACGGCCTGTGCTCCAGACCCCTCACCAGCTTTGTTGCCCTCCTCTGAACGCGTTCCAGGGCCTCGATGTCTTTCTTGCACTGAGGGGCCCAAAACTGAACACAGCACTCGAGCTGCGGCCTCATCAGTGCTGACAACAGGGGGACAATCACCTCTCTGCTCCTGCTGGCAACACTGTTTCCCATGCAGGCCAGGATGCCCTCGGCCTTCTTATTATACAGCAAAGGAATCCCCTGAAAAGGAAACCACAATATCTGGCAACATGAAACAAAGTTCTGATCCGTAAAAGACTGGCAGCAAGGCCTGAATCTCTTGTGTCATCTGCTCTTGATGTATCACATTAGCACTAGGTGGAATGCAGAAGCTTCCTGAGACGTGATAATCAAAACCTAGTCCAATGCCTTTAAAAAAGCCTTTAAGAGATTACTCCTCCTTGTCTGTTTAAAATAAACTTAGGTAATACAAAAGGTTGGAAAATTTTTGGACAACTCCCCAGGGCCGGGCTTTGGAAGGCCGTATTGACGAGAGTCAATCAAGCTCCGGCTGCAGGCGTATATGTGTGTGCCAGTTCTTTAACACAGTAGAAATCACAACTTGCTGCATGATCAAAATTCTACATGTGCTACTCCTGAACCCCAATGACTTCCAACGGTGTTAAATTACCCCTTGATCTCAAAGCAGAACAAAACAACAAAATGCCACACCAATAGTGAATACATAAAAACAAACAACTCCTTGGGCCTCAAGGGGAGGCTGATGCACAGGCCACGGCTGCCAGCGTGCAGCTGGGCTTCCCAGGGCAAACAGCAACACACGGTGCATCCATCAGAAGCTGAAAGAGCCCTCAGGGAAGAGAGGCCAACTCAAGGGGCTGAGCACGGGACACCCTTCTTCCTGCCGGGCTGCTTCCCCTCCTCTGGTTTCTTTCTGTCAGTCCTCAGAGAGCAAGGAGATGCTCACAGCCTGTCACCAGCACTTACGGGTTGGCTGAAAGGCCACAGGTTGGGAAGACCAACAAGGAAACGGGGGAAAACCTGCACTGCACCATGTCAAGGGAGAGACGTGAAGCCGACCGCTTCATCGCCCTGCGATTGCCAGCCCGAGCGAGGGACGTTCTGACCAGCTACTGAAAGAGGCAGCACCAGGTTTAGAAAGTTCGCTTCAATTTTATTGCGTACAAGAAGATTTGGCTTCTATTTATTGCCCCGCCCACACCCCAAAATGAAACCCCAGTGCCCAGGATTGCCGCTTAGCAATCAGTCACTCAGCCTCCAGTCAGACCCAAGGAGAAGCCAAACCCCGGGGCTACGTCACCTCCTCCCTCTCCAGTCCCAGCCAGCCCTATTTCAACCTAACCCTACACCAGGCCTGGACCTCAAGAGACACACCCTGAAGGAACGCAGCGTCTCCAGCTCTTGCCATACACCAAGTCCTGCCTATGTGAAGCCCTCATTGCTTCTAACGCAGCACAAGTCCTTCCTGTCCAGTTCACTTCCATCATCTCCACCGTCCATGACAGGGAAAGCACGGCTGTGCCAGTAAACTGGGCTGTTGAGTCAGCAGCTCTTGGTGCCACCTCCGAGGAAGCGTTGCAGGTGGTTCTGCTGTCCTTTGTAGCTTCTTGCTCAAGCCCTCATCGTTGCTTTCTGCTTTCCTTCTCGGCTTTCTTCCTCAGCTGAGTAGCGCTTGCCTTGCCTCGGCAAGCTTGCTGCAAGAGGGAAAAAAGAGGCACTATTTCACTCACGCACGCTGCCAGCACAGTCTGACTTAGAGAGCTGCTCGCAAGATATCCCTGGGCTACGAACCCAAGAACAAGGAAGGACACAAAAGTCACATCTGCATTGTCTGTTACCGCATGCCAAGGAAGAGTCCTCACACTCGAGCACTGCCCCACTTGCAGCTGAGGGGAGGAGGAGCTGGAAAGGACAGGTGGACAGAAAAGAAGGGAAAAGCTGAAGAGGCGAGAATCAACTTCTCCCCGAGGCAGATCACACCTTTGTGGCCACTCTTTTAGGAATGCTCACCATTCCTAATCCTAGCGTTAGCAAGATGAAAATTCACCACCTACCTTTTCACGCTCCTCGCGTACGCACTGAGGGCCGTGCCGTGGCTGTGCTGCACAACACCAGCGACTGAAAGAAAGCACGCAGAGAGCGGATCTGTTGCAGACAGTGCCAGGAGCTGTGCTTGAACAACGCTTACGGTACGGCACTCCTACCTTGCAATGGCCACACTTTGGGAGCTCTGGGACACAGCCACGTGTTGCTCTCCTGAGTCCCAGCTCCATTTCTCAGCCCACTCACGCTCTGCTCCTCCATGTTCTGCAAAGGAAAAGTCCCAAGAGGGAAATTCAGTTCATCGCAGATGTCATCAAACTGTCAGGGCAGTCGCACTCATTGCTCGGGGTGAGCAACCAGCTGCATGCTTACCCAAGGAGCAGCGGTTACTTTTACTTGAGTGTAACAGCCAATGCCTGACTGCAAGTACGAACACTAACCTATGCCTAACTCTAAAATAACAACAGAAACCTATACCTAACTCTAAAATAACAACAAAAACCTATACCTAACTCTAAAATAACAACAAAAACCTATACCTAACCCTAAAGAACAAACAGGAACCTATGCCTAACTCTAAAAAACGAACAGGAACCTATCCCTAACACTAAAACTAAACTGAACACTAACACTAACACTAACTTAACACTACCATCAACAAAAAAGAACATAACAAACACCTAACCTAACAGGGGGAAGATGGAACTGGGGGCCCACAGAACCAGAGGAGCAACAATGTGGAGGAGCAGAAGATGTTAAATAATGCCACCCAGCTAATGCTGGGGGCAGGGGCCGCGCAGCAGGAAAGGAGCCGAGTGCCTGGACCAGCGATGGTGAAGCTGTGACCATGCCAACGCGGGGCCTGGCACGGTGGTGTGGTGCCAGGCCAGCTATGCCGCGGGCGGATCCACGTCCATGGGCTCCTCTGGAGGGGGATCCACCTCCATCGGTTCCTCCGGAGGGGGATCCACCTCCATCGGTTCCTCCGGAGGGGGATCCACCTCCATCGGTTCCTCCGGAGGGGGATCCACCTCCATAGGCTCCACATGGGTGGTGGTCACAGGGCTGGTCCAGGCATGATGGATAATGGCTCTCTTACCCCTCCTCTGCCTGATGGTCATGGCGGGCCCCCTCCTCCTTCTGACTCCTAGGGCCCCCAGCTCCATCCTCCCACCAGAAACTTCAACCCTCGCCCTCTTTGCAGCAGGCATGGCTGTTAACTGCCACAACTGTCAGAGGCATGCGGCAACGGTGACCATGGTGACATGGAGAGGGTTCTAAAATGGCGGCCGCACTGCTGGCACTGGAGTTCCACATAGGATGAGGAGGGGGCTGGAGGGCAGGGCATGGTACGGGAGCTACAAGGTGCTCCCTGTGCCCAGCGGGCAGCCCTTCTCTCTGGCCAGCAAGAGGGCACAGACGAGCCGGCCCCAAGTAAAGGGCCCTCGGCCTCCTTCACCCTCCTTCACCCTCCCCCTTCTTCCACAAGGGAATCTTTTTGGGCTGCCATACTGTTGTGGTTTTGTATTTTTTTCTATTGGTATTTCACATCATAACATCATCTGGAGATCATAGATTGATCAGTCAATCATATTGATCTAGATAAGTCCGTGACACAGACGCAGCACGCAGCAGCTCCTGATGGGGCTCCTGAGCTGAGCACCAACAACGGCAGGCTCCAAAGGGGACCTGACTACGCCTGCCTACTGGGACACACAAGCTCTGCTTTCCATAGTCGCACCCAGCGCCTCTCCTTGTGCGGCACCTCGGCGGATTCAACCCTTACCTACAATTAAGACCTCTGACTGAATTGGAATTCCAGTCACTCTGATTACACCCCACATCCCTGCTGCAGGCCCTCCCACATGCCCACGTGCTGCACCCAGCCACACCGGCTGCCACAGCCCCGCAGCCAGGCGGGGGGTTGGTGCTTCATGATCCTTGAGGTCCCTTCCAACCCAGGTCATTCTGTGATTCTGTGATCAGGTTGAAGGGGCTGGCACTGCCCTGAAGGTGAGCGAGAGAAGTTGGCAAAGGAAGGGTGAGTGGCGGGATCCGAGGAGGGCGTTTTGTGTTTGTGTGCGTGTCTGTTGTTTGCCTGATGTGTTTGTGTGCGTTGTTGTTTCAGGTGTCTGAATGAGGACTCCCTGTGGGAACTGGCAGCAAGCAAAGGAATGGATCGACGGGCCTGGCCGCCGTGTTGGACTGCGGCTGTGGAGCCAACGAAGGTGTGTCCAGTGTCCTTCCTTACATCATTGACTATGTATGAGGTGTACCTATATCTGTGTAACCATTTTACAAGTCAGGGTGCAGGTTTTTGGTGGGGTCCTGACAGTTCCTCAGCTAGAACCCTCTTACCCCTTTGAGACAGGCCGCTTCCGTCTGTAGCTGTCATGCCAGGAGCCAAATAAATTGCCCCATGGTGAAAAACACCAAGACTCCTATGTCTGCACCGACTCTTTAACCATTTGTTTAAGAGGTGGGTTTTTAGGTCCAACTCAGTATCCCTCCCTGCCACTGAAAGTACAGATGCAATAACCACCCGCACACCTGTTCCTTCGATTACCCGCCCCAGTCCCCTGAAATCATCTTTGATAGCCTTCAGGCTTTTTTTACTAACTTCTTCACTGCCAGCCTGAACTATCAGCAGGGGATAGTAGACAGAAGGGCAGATCAGACTGGGAAGTCTCCCAGCAATGTCCCTGACCCGTGCCCAGGGGAGGGAGCACACCTCCCTGCGGGTAGGGTCGGGCCAGCATATAGGGCCTTCCATTCCTCGCCAGTAGGGTTGTGCGCCCATGATGGCAGTAATGAACAAACTGCTGCATCACAAAGATCTTGGCCTGATTAGAAATCTTTGAGTAATGCTGTTACAGCAGACAGAATGTGCTAAGCGCAAGTAGTCTCCTGCACTTCACATCCTTGCTACTTTGTTCTGGGTGTTGTCACTGAGCAGCGTCTAACACAAATTCTGCCCCGGTCAGCTGGCTGCCTGAGCTTGAGCCCTGATGGCAACACTGTGTGCTTACCCAGGAGCAGCGGTTACTTTTACTTGAGTGTAGCAGCCAATGCCTGACTGTAAGTACGAACACTAACCTATGCCTAACTCTAAAATAACAACAGAAACCTATACCTAACCCTAAAGAACAAACAGGAACCTATGCCTAACTCTAAAGAACAAACAGGAACCTATCCCTAACGCTAAAACTAAACTGAACACTAACACTAACCTAACACAACCATCAAAACAAAGAACAGAGCAAACACCTAACTACAACAGGGGGAAGAAGGAACTGGGGGCCCACAGAACCGGAGGAGCAACGAGGTGGAGAAGAAGAAGATGTTAAATAATGCCACCCAGCTCATGCTGGGGGCAGGGGCCACGCAGCAGGAAAGGAGCCGAGTGCCTGGACCAGCGATGGTGAAGCTGTGACCATGCCAACGGTCATGACCATGACCACGGTGGTGTGGTGCCAGGCCAGCTATGCCGCGGGCGGATCCACGTCCATGGGCTCCTCTGGAGGGGGATCCACCTCCATCGGTTCCTCCGGAGGGGGATCCACCTCCATCGGCTCCACATGGGTGGTGGTCACAGGGCTGGTCCAGGCATGATGGAAACGGGCTCCTTTCCCCCTCCTCCATTTGATGGTTATGGCGGGCACCCTCCTCCTCTTCGGTTCTGGGGCCCCCAGCTCCTTCTCCCACTTAAATCCTCACTACATTCCTCTCGCCCTCGCTTCGTGCTGGACATGGCTGCTACCTGCCCAGCACTCTCAGAGGTGAGTGAGTCGGGTGGAGCCGCAGCAACCAAGGTGACAGCTGTGACATGGGGAAGATTCCAAAATGGCACCTGTGCTGCTGGGAGTGGTGTTCCGCATAGGATGAGGAGGGGGCTGGAGGGCAGGGCACGGCACGGGAGCTACAAGGCACTCCCTGTGTCCAGCGGGCAGCCCTTCTCTCCGGCCAGCAAGAGGGCACAGAGAGCTGGCCCCGAGAAAAGGGCCCTCGGCCTCCTTCACCCTCCCCCTCCTTTCATAAGGGAATCCCCACTTTGGGCTGGGCACCCACATGGAATCATTGAAACTACAACCTACTACTTTGCTTCTACAGCAAGACTATTGTACTGAAATACTACTGTACTTAAAAGCACCTGCAATCACACTACACTCATTTTTAATATTAAACTCTCAAACTTTCATAGCAAATAATAACATCCGCTCACAAAGAAAATGTGGAGAGGCCACAAAAGAGAAATACCACTCATGAAAACATTTGTATTTAGACATTCAAACTAACAACGTACTTTGTCTTTACCTAACCGTACCATTCTGTGCTAGAAATACGATGTTTTGCTGTAGAGTATAACTTGGAGAACCCAAAAGCAGCTAAAACCTGCTCCACTCAGTAATTTGACCATCCGCTGATATTTGGTTCTTTTCTCCCTTGCTTTCTAGTTGCTCACTCTTTAGACACACGCAAATCACATTGTCAAGGACTACAAAAACACTGTTAGCCAAAAAATTTATGCTGGCAGAATCTTAACGTTAGAAACGTGTAAATTGGTTGCAAAGAAGAAAGTGAAGACCAACACAGTAACCAAATACTAACTGATACATAAGGCTTCTCTCACACATCCTGAAAACAGAACCGCCAGCCTTAATGAACTTTGCTCTTCAGACACTGACTGAAATGCAAGTATTACCTTGTCATGGTTTAATAATTTTGTAATTTTGCTATCAGTATTCCACATCATAACATCATATAAAGCATGAATAGTTTTACTGAATCTGCAACTTACAGAAGAAGACTACATCTCCCAGAGAACAACACGAGGTCACGGGACCTGGACACTATATTAACTCTGTCGCAGGCTAGACTGACGTCTTTCGAGTTCTGGCGTTCAGGGGAGTGTGTGGGAGCCTTCACCGTTTCGCCTAGATTTACAGTAGGCCTCTCGGTTTCGGGACTCATTCTCTCTCCTATTTTGCTTGATTCGTTAGCTCAATTTTCAATTATATTGTATTATACTGTGTTATCCTGTATTTCGATATAGTAATTTAGTAAATAAGTGTGCCTCCTTAGATTGTTGCTGCTGTTTTCTTTTCCTAATTAACTTTTTTTCCTTTCGGCCTAGGGCCCCTGCTGGGCCCACAGTCCCTGTCACGGACGCAGGTGGATTTTTAGTTTAAACCGTGACATACCTGTAGCAGCCTGGATCTGGCAATAGTCAAAGAATCCTTTACGTCCAGCCCCTTAGCATCAAAAGACCACAGATACTGCTGGGGCAGAATTTCATTGAAGCCTTCAAAAGAAGCTTGTGTCTGTTCCTCAGTGCCTCGGGAAAGTCTCCATTCTGCTACCAGCCTGGAAAAGACACAGAAGGATCATTTAAAACAGGCTACGCTAACCCAAGTTCATCTTTGTTAGTTTGTTTTGAAATGAACCGTAAGCTGTGTTAAGAAAAATGATGGAAAGTGCTGGGGATAGAGCACTGTGTAACTGTATTCTAATTGTATTCCCAACCTTCACCCTGCGCAAACAATTTTAAGTTAAAACCCTATGTTTCCAACCACTCAACTGCAGAAAGCATTTTAGGCTCCAGCAGAAGGCAGCATCTACTCACTGATGATATTAATGAGAGCACAGGAGTCCCTTGCTGTTCGGAGGAAGAAAAAAATGCAGAGCTGTGTTCATCTAATATGTTCCATATTTGTTTCTGTCAATCACGAAACTTTGCTCTGTGGTAGAAACTCCACTCTCCATTAAGAAAAGGGAGAAAAGCAGGCAGGAGACCCAAAGAACCTGAACCCAGGGAGAAGCAGATATTATGCTGAATTCAAGCCTAACCTGTCAGGAGAACTGGAATCGAAAGGAGAGAACGCAACACAGGACACAGAGTGTGACAAAAGAACATTGCTTAAGCTGCAATCTGAGCTCTGCCCGGCTTCCTCAAAACCAGAAGAGAACGGTCTTCTGCAGGTACTCCCTCCTCTCCATCCCAGTGAGTATTTGGCACAACTGCCAATGCCAATACGTTCCTTCTGCAAATGTCACCGTTTCTGTGAAACCTTTCCAGATGACTCGTGACTAAAGCAATTTCTACTCCCTCATTCCTCAAAACCTTCCCACACAAAAGCCTTCACAGATCAGATGGTAAGAAAGAGGGAATTCTACGGCCACAGCAATAAAGCGCGCAGAAAGCCCATCTGTTGCAGACAGAGGAGTGAGCCGTGCTTAACCAACACTGCTTCAGCGCACGCTTACAGTAAGGCACACCTACCTTGCGCTGGCCACGCACGAAGCTCGTGACGCAGCTCCAGGCGGCTCTCCTGGGGCCCAGCTTCATTTCACGGCCACTCACGCTCTGCTGCTGGACATTCTGCAACGGAAAAGCCACCGGATGCAAATCCCATCCCTCGCAGATGGCATCAGACCTCCGCTCTCATGGCAGTCACCACCGCCCTGCCCTGGGCAGCGCTTCCACTGCCCTTGCTCCTGCCACAAGACACCAACGTCTGCTTCTAACGCGGCTCCACCATGGGATCCTGTATGCAATAGAAAAACACACGGAGGCTGCCAGCCACTGCAACACGCGCGCTGTGAAACCCCTGGCACTGCTGAGTCCCAAGAGCAGAGGAGAGAAGCGTTTGCCTGCCATGGACGGGCTGCGGCGGGATTGAATCCTGCCTTCGAATCGGGACACCCCCAGGGAGAGCCTCCCTGGGGACCCAAAGACTGAAATGGAGGCAAGGTAACACTCTGCTATAGAAAGGGAAAGGGGAACTTCACAGAATCCGAGACAAAGGGTAACTGCAGATAGTTTACATTTAAAAGTGCAGGGATAGGGGGAATTACAGACACTTAGTCAAAATAAAACCAGAGAAGAGGGCAATAAAGATAAGAAGAAATTGTCCGGAGACCTCTGACAAGAAGAAGGATTAGATACCCCCAGGCAAGATGATGCTGACATGGGAGAACGATACCAGCAGATAACACCAAGAAGAAAACAGAAGAAGAATTTCACCCCAAAACAACGGCAAGGGTCGCGGGGAATGGGGTCCTAGGGAATGTAATGAATATGTAATCAAACTGAGGAGGAGACTATTGATTACGTATTAGCTTAACCTATATCTGTAACACACTTTTCTCCTTACGGTGTGCAAGTTTGGTGGAGCTCTCCCGCTTGCACCCGGCGCTGCGCAACGCTGGAATAAACATACCTGCTTTAGAACTCATCTTTGGGTTATAGAGTTTGATTCCGCAAGTCATCTTCCTGCCGCACAGCCCAGCACGGCCGGAGCCGCACCACACGATCCGGGCCGGGGCCGGCTCAGGCTCTGCCTCCAGGCTTTTGGGGCCGGCCGGGTGACTCCGCAGCACAGCGAGACCGTGGAGCCGCCCGGGAGCCGCCTCTGGGTGCCGGCAGCGCCGCGAGCTCCTCCCCCGACAGCCCCTCCGTGCCCCCGCCCCGAGGCCCGACCCCGTTCGCAGCACAGAGCCCGCTCCTCCCGGCCCCGCTCATGGCCGCCATGCCGCCATGGCCCGGAAGTGCTCTCCGCCGCCTGCAGGAAGCACTTCCTGTCACTGGCACTGGCACTGTCACGTGGCTCAGGCCGGGCTGGGGCCTGTTGGGGGGGGGCGGCTGCCGGAAAAGGACCCAAAATTCACGTCTCATTTCGTGTCTTTCCTCTCGCTTTCCTTCCTTTACCTTCCCCTTCCCTTCCTTCCTTCCTCGCCCTCGTCCCCTTCCCTTCACCACCTCCCTGTGTCCATTCCAGTGCCTGGCCACCCTTTCTGAGCAGTAATACCTCGTAGTGTCCAGCCTGAATCTCCCCTGTCGCAGCTTGAAGCCATTCCCTCTGGTCCTATCATTAATGACACGAGAGAAGAGGCCGAGCCCCAGCTCACTACAGCCTCCCTTCAGGAAGTTAGAGAGAGCAATGAGGTCTCCCCTGAGCCTCCTCTTCTCCAGGCTGAACAATCCCAGCTCCCTCAGCCGCTCCTCATACGGCCTGTGCTCCAGACCCCTCACCAGCTTTGTTGCCCTCCTCTGAACGCGTTCCAGGGCCTCGATGTCTTTCTTGCACTGAGGGGCCCAAAACTGAACACAGCACTCGAGCTGCGGCCTCATCAGTGCTGACAACAGGGGGACAATCACCTCTCTGCTCCTGCTGGCAACACTGTTTCCCATGCAGGCCAGGATGCCCTCGGCCTTCTTATTATACAGCAAAGGAATCCCCTGAAAAGGAAACCACAATATCTGGCAACATGAAACAAAGTTCTGATCCGTAAAAGACTGGCAGCAAGGCCTGAATCTCTTGTGTCATCTGCTCTTGATGTATCACATTAGCACTAGGTGGAATGCAGAAGCTTCCTGAGACGTGATAATCAAAACCTAGTCCAATGCCTTTAAAAAAGCCTTTAAGAGATTACTCCTCCTTGTCTGTTTAAAATAAACTTAGGTAATACAAAAGGTTGGAAAATTTTTGGACAACTCCCCAGGGCCGGGCTTTGGAAGGCCGTATTGACGAGAGTCAATCAAGCTCCGGCTGCAGGCGTATATGTGTGTGCCAGTTCTTTAACACAGTAGAAATCACAACTTGCTGCATGATCAAAATTCTACATGTGCTACTCCTGAACCCCAATGACTTCCAACGGTGTTAAATTACCCCTTGATCTCAAAGCAGAACAAAACAACAAAATGCCACACCAATAGTGAATACATAAAAACAAACAACTCCTTGGGCCTCAAGGGGAGGCTGATGCACAGGCCACGGCTGCCAGCGTGCAGCTGGGCTTCCCAGGGCAAACAGCAACACACGGTGCATCCATCAGAAGCTGAAAGAGCCCTCAGGGAAGAGAGGCCAACTCAAGGGGCTGAGCACGGGACACCCTTCTTCCTGCCGGGCTGCTTCCCCTCCTCTGGTTTCTTTCTGTCAGTCCTCAGAGAGCAAGGAGATGCTCACAGCCTGTCACCAGCACTTACGGGTTGGCTGAAAGGCCACAGGTTGGGAAGACCAACAAGGAAACGGGGGAAAACCTGCACTGCACCATGTCAAGGGAGAGACGTGAAGCCGACCGCTTCATCGCCCTGCGATTGCCAGCCCGAGCGAGGGACGTTCTGACCAGCTACTGAAAGAGGCAGCACCAGGTTTAGAAAGTTCGCTTCAATTTTATTGCGTACAAGAAGATTTGGCTTCTATTTATTGCCCCGCCCACACCCCAAAATGAAACCCCAGTGCCCAGGATTGCCGCTTAGCAATCAGTCACTCAGCCTCCAGTCAGACCCAAGGAGAAGCCAAACCCCGGGGCTACGTCACCTCCTCCCTCTCCAGTCCCAGCCAGCCCTATTTCAACCTAACCCTACACCAGGCCTGGACCTCAAGAGACACACCCTGAAGGAACGCAGCGTCTCCAGCTCTTGCCATACACCAAGTCCTGCCTATGTGAAGCCCTCATTGCTTCTAACGCAGCACAAGTCCTTCCTGTCCAGTTCACTTCCATCATCTCCACCGTCCATGACAGGGAAAGCACGGCTGTGCCAGTAAACTGGGCTGTTGAGTCAGCAGCTCTTGGTGCCACCTCCGAGGAAGCGTTGCAGGTGGTTCTGCTGTCCTTTGTAGCTTCTTGCTCAAGCCCTCATCGTTGCTTTCTGCTTTCCTTCTCGGCTTTCTTCCTCAGCTGAGTAGCGCTTGCCTTGCCTCGGCAAGCTTGCTGCAAGAGGGAAAAAAGAGGCACTATTTCACTCACGCACGCTGCCAGCACAGTCTGACTTAGAGAGCTGCTCGCAAGATATCCCTGGGCTACGAACCCAAGAACAAGGAAGGACACAAAAGTCACATCTGCATTGTCTGTTACCGCATGCCAAGGAAGAGTCCTCACACTCGAGCACTGCCCCACTTGCAGCTGAGGGGAGGAGGAGCTGGAAAGGACAGGTGGACAGAAAAGAAGGGAAAAGCTGAAGAGGCGAGAATCAACTTCTCCCCGAGGCAGATCACACCTTTGTGGCCACTCTTTTAGGAATGCTCACCATTCCTAATCCTAGCGTTAGCAAGATGAAAATTCACCACCTACCTTTTCACGCTCCTCGCGTACGCACTGAGGGCCGTGCCGTGGCTGTGCTGCACAACACCAGCGACTGAAAGAAAGCACGCAGAGAGCGGATCTGTTGCAGACAGTGCCAGGAGCTGTGCTTGAACAACGCTTACGGTAAGGCACGCCTACCTTGCAATGGCCACACTTTGGGAGCTCTGGGACACAGCCACGTGTTGCTCTCCTGAGTCCCAGCTCCATTTCTCAGCCCACTCACGCTCTGCTCCTCCATGTTCTGCAAAGGAAAAGTCCCAAGAGGGAAATTCAGTTCATCGCAGATGTCATCAAACTGTCAGGGCAGTCGCACTCATTGCTCGGGGTGAGCAACCAGCTGCATGCTTACCCAAGGAGCAGCGGTTACTTTTACTTGAGTGTAACAGCCAATGCCTGACTGCAAGTACGAACACTAACCTATGCCTAACTCTAAAATAACAACAGAAACCTATACCTAACTCTAAAATAACAACAAAAACCTATACCTAACTCTAAAATAACAACAAAAACCTATACCTAACCCTAAAGAACAAACAGGAACCTATGCCTAACTCTAAAAAACGAACAGGAACCTATCCCTAACACTAAAACTAAACTGAACACTAACACTAACACTAACTTAACACTACCATCAACAAAAAAGAACATAACAAACACCTAACCTAACAGGGGGAAGATGGAACTGGGGGCCCACAGAACCAGAGGAGCAACAAGGTGGAGGAGCAGAAGATGTTAAATAATGCCACCCAGCTAATGCTGGGGGCAGGGGCCGCGCAGCAGGAAAGGAGCCGAGTGCCTGGACCAGCGATGGTGAAGCTGTGACCATGCCAACGCGGGGCCTGGCACGGTGGTGTGGTGCCAGGCCAGCTATGCCGCGGGCGGATCCACATCCATGGGCTCCTCCGGAGGGGGATCCACCTCCATCGGTTCCTCCGGAGGGGGATCCACCTCCATCGGTTCCTCCGGAGGGGGATCCACCTCCATCGGTTCCTCCGGAGGGGGATCCACCTCCATAGGCTCCACATGGGTGGTGGTCACAGGGCTGGTCCAGGCATGATGGATAATGGCTCTCTTACCCCTCCTCTGCCTGATGGTCATGGCGGGCCCCCTCCTCCTTCTGACTCCTAGGGCCCCCAGCTCCATCCTCCCACCAGAAACTTCAACCCTCGCCCTCTTTGCAGCAGGCATGGCTGTTAACTGCCACAACTGTCAGAGGCATGCGGCAACGGTGACCATGGTGACATGGAGAGGGTTCTAAAATGGCGGCCGCACTGCTGGCACTGGAGTTCCACATAGGATGAGGAGGGGGCTGGAGGGCAGGGCATGGTACGGGAGCTACAAGGTGCTCCCTGTGCCCAGCGGGCAGCCCTTCTCTCTGGCCAGCAAGAGGGCACAGACGAGCCGGCCCCAAGTAAAGGGCCCTCGGCCTCCTTCACCCTCCTTCACCCTCCTTCACCCTCCCCCTTCTTCCACAAGGGAATCTTTTTGGGCTGCCATACTGTTGTGGTTTTGTATTTTTTTCTATTGGTATTTCACATCATAACATCATCTGGAGATCATAGATTGATCAGTCAATCATATTGATCTAGATAAGTCCGTGACACAGACGCAGCACGCAGCAGCTCCTGATGGGGCTCCTGAGCTGAGCACCAACAACGGCAGGCTCCAAAGGGGACCTGACTACGCCTGCCTCCTGGGACACACAAGCTCTGCTTTCCATAGTCGCACCCAGCGCCTCTCCTTGTGCGGCACCTCGGCGGATTCAACCCTTACCTACAATTAAGACCTCTGACTGAATTGGAATTCCAGTCACTCTGATTACACCCCACATCCCTGCTGCAGGCCCTCCCACATGCCCACGTGCTGCACCCAGCCACACCGGCTGCCACAGCCCCGCAGCCAGGCGGGGGTTGGTGCTTCATGATCCTTGAGGTCCCTTCCAACCCGGGTCATTCTGTGATTCTGTGATCGGGTTGAAGGGGCTGGCACTGCCCTGAAGGTGAGCGAGAGAAGTTGGCAAAGGAAGGGTGAGTGGCGGGATCCGAGGAGGGCGTTTTGTGTTTGTGTGCGTGTCTGTTGTTTGCCTGATGTGTTTGTGTGCGTTGTTGTTTCAGGTGTCTGAGTGAGGACTCCCTGTGGGAACTGGCAGCAAGCAAAGGAATGGATCGACGGGCCTGGCCGCCGTGTTGGACTGCGGCTGTGGAGCCAACGAAGGTGTGTCCAGTGTCCTTCCTTACATCATTGACTATGTATGAGGTGTACCTATATCTGTGTAACCATTTTACAAGTCAGGGTGCAGGTTTTTGGTGGGGTCCTGACAGTTCCTCAGCTAGAACCCTCTTACCCCTTTGAGACAGGCCGCTTCCGTCTGTAGCTGTCATGCCAGGAGCCAAATAAATTGCCCCATGGTGAAAAACACCAAGACTCCTATGTCTGCACCGACTCTTTAACCATTTGTTTAAGAGGTGGGTTTTTAGGTCCAACTCAGTATCCCTCCCTGCCACTGAAAGTACAGATGCAATAACCACCCGCACACCTGTTCCTTCGATTACCCGCCCCAGTCCCCTGAAATCATCTTTGATAGCCTTCAGGCTTTTTTTACTAACTTCTTCACTGCCAGCCTGAACTATCAGCAGGGGATAGTAGACAGAAGGGCAGATCAGACTGGGAAGTCTCCCAGCAACGTCCCTGACCCGTGCCCAGGGGAGGGAGCACACCTCCCTGCGGGTAGGGTCGGGCCAGCATATAGGGCCTTCCATTCCTCGCCAGTAGGGTTGTGCGCCCATGATGGCAGTAATGAACAAACTGCTGCATCACAAAGATCTTGGCCTGATTAGAAATCTTTGAGTAATGCTGTTACAGCAGACAGAATGTGCTAAGCGCAAGTAGTCTCCTGCACTTCACATCCTTGCTACTTTGTTCTGGGTGTTGTCACTGAGCAGCGTCTAACACAAATTCTGCCCCGGTCAGCTGGCTGCCTGAGCTTGAGCCCTGATGGCAACACTGTGTGCTTACCCAGGAGCAGCGGTTACTTTTACTTGAGTGTAGCAGCCAATGCCTGACTGTAAGTACGAACACTAACCTACGCCTAACTCTAAAATAACAACAGAAACCTATACCTAACCCTAAAGAACAAACAGGAACCTATGCCTAACTCTAAAGAACAAACAGGAACCTATCCCTAACGCTAAAACTAAACTGAACACTAACACTAACCTAACACTACCATCAAAACAAAGAACAGAGCAAACACCTAACTACAACAGGGGGAAGAAGGAACTGGGGGCCCACAGAACCAGAGGAGCAACAAGGTGGAGGAGCAGAAGATGTTAAATAATGCCACCCAGCTCATGCTGGGGGCAGGGGCCGCGCAGCAGGAAAGGAGCCGAGTGCCTGGACCAGCGATGGTGAAGCTGTGACCATGCCAACGCGGGGCCTGGCACGGTGGTGTAGTGCCAGGCCAGCTATGCCGCGGGCGGATCCACGTCCATGGGCTCCTCCGGAGGGGGATCCACCTCCATCGGTTCCTCCGGAGGGGGATCCACCTCCATCGGCTCCACATGGGTGGTGGTCACAGGGCTGGTCCAGGCATGATGGAAACGGGCTCCTTTCCCCCTCCTCCATTTGATGGTTATGGCGGGCACCCTCCTCCTCTTCGGTTCTGGGGCCCCCAGCTCCTTCTCCCACTTAAATCCTCACTACATTCCTCTCGCCCTCGCTTCGTGCTGGACATGGCTGCTACCTGCCCAGCACTCTCAGAGGTGAGTGAGTCGGGTGGAGCCGCAGCAACCAAGGTGACAGCTGTGACATGGGGAAGATTCCAAAATGGCACCTGTGCTGCTGGGAGTGGTGTTCCGCATAGGATGAGGAGGGGGCTGGAGGGCAGGGCACGGCACGGGAGCTACAAGGCACTCCCTGTGTCCAGCGGGCAGCCCTTCTCTCCGGCCAGCAAGAGGGCACAGAGAGCTGGCCCCGAGAAAAGGGCCCTCGGCCTCCTTCACCCTCCCCCTCCTTTCATAAGGGAATCCCCACTTTGGGCTGGGCACCCACATGGAATCATTGAAACTACAACCTACTACTTTGCTTCTACAGCAAGACTATTGTACTGAAATACTACTGTACTTAAAAGCACCTGCAATCACACTACACTCGTTTTTAATATTAAACTCTCAAACTTTCATAGCAAATAATAACATCCGCTCACAAAGAAAATGTGGAGAGGCCACAAAAGAGAAATACCACTCATGAAAACATTTGTATTTAGACATTCAAACTAACAACGTACTTTGTCTTTACCTAACCGTACCATTCTGTGCTAGAAATACGATGTTTTGCTGTAGAGTATAACTTGGAGAACCCAAAAGCAGCTAAAACCTGCTCCACTCAGTAATTTGACCATCCGCTGATATTTGGTTCTTTTCTCCCTTGCTTTCTAGTTGCTCACTCTTTAGACACACGCAAATCACATTGTCAAGGACTACAAAAACACTGTTAGCCAAAAAATTTATGCTGGCAGAATCTTAACGTTAGAAACGTGTAAATTGGTTGCAAAGAAGAAAGTGAAGACCAACACAGTAACCAAATACTAACTGATACATAAGGCTTCTCTCACACATCCTGAAAACAGAACCGCCAGCCTTAATGAACTTTGCTCTTCAGACACTGACTGAAATGCAAGTATTACCTTGTCATGGTTTAATAATTTTGTAATTTTGCTATCAGTATTCCACATCATAACATCATATAAAGCATGAATAATTTTACTGAATCTGCAACTTACAGAAGAAGACTACATCTCCCAGAGAACAACACGAGGTCACGGGACCTGGACACTATATTAACTCTGTCGCAGGCTAGACTGACGTCTTTCGAGTTCTGGCGTTCAGGGGAGTGTGTGGGAGCCTTCACCGTTTCGCCTAGATTTACAGTAGGCCTCTCGGTTTCGGGACTCATTCTCTCTCCTATTTTGCTTGATTCGTTAGCTCAATTTTCAATTATATTGTATTATACTGTGTTATCCTGTATTTCGATATAGTAATTTAGTAAATAAGTGTGCCTCCTTAGATTGTTGCTGCTGTTTTCTTTTCCTAATTAACTTTTTTTCCTTTCGGCCTAGGGCCCCTGCTGGGCCCACAGTCCCTGTCACGGACGCAGGTGGATTTTTAGTTTAAACCGTGACATACCTGTAGCAGCCTGGATCTGGCAATAGTCAAAGAATCCTTTACGTCCAGCTCCTTAGCATCAAAAGACCACAGATACTGCTGGGGCAGAATTTCATTGAAGCCTTCAAAAGAAGCTTGTGTCTGTTCCTCAGTGCCTCGGGAAAGTCTCCATTCTGCTACCAGCCTGGAAAAGACACAGAAGGATCATGTAAAACGGGCTACGCTAACCCAAGTTCATCTTTGTTAGTTTGTTTTGAAATGAACCGTAAGCTGTGTTAAGAAAAATGATGGAAAGTGCTGGGGATAGAGCACTGTGTAACTGTATTCTAATTGTATTCCCAACCTTCACCCTGCGCAAACAATTTTAAGTTAAAACCCTATGTTTCCAACCACTCAACTGCAGAAAGCATTTTAGGCTCCAGTAGAAGGCAGCATCTACTCACTGATGATATTAATGAGAGCACAGGAGTCCCTTGCTGTTCGGAGGAAGAAAAAAATGCAGAGCTGTGTTCATCTAATATGTTCCATATTTGTTTCTGTCAATCACAAAACTTTGCTCTGTGGTAGAAACTCCACTCTCCATTAAGAAAAGGGAGAAAAGCAGGCAGGAGACCCAAAGAACCTGAACCCAGGGAGAAGCAGATATTATGCTGAATTCAAGCCTAACCTGTCAGGAGAACTGGAATCGAAAGGAGAGAACGCAACACAGGACACAGAGTGTGACAAAAGAACATTGCTTAAGCTGCAATCTGAGCTCTGCCCGGCTTCCTCAAAACCAGAAGAGAACGGTCTTCTGCAGGTACTCCCTCCTCTCCATCCCAGTGAGTATTTGGCACAACTGCCAATGCCAATACGTTCCTTCTGCAAATGTCACCGTTTCTGTGAAACCTTTCCAGATGACTCGTGACTAAAGCAATTTCTACTCCCTCATTCCTCAAAACCTTCCCACACAAAAGCCTTCACAGATCAGATGGTAAGAAAGAGGGAATTCTACGGCCACAGCAATAAAGCGCGCAGAAAGCCCATCTGTTGCAGACAGAGGAGTGAGCCGTGCTTAACCAACACTGCTTCAGCGCACGCTTACAGTAAGGCACACCTACCTTGCGCTGGCCACGCACGAAGCTCGTGACGCAGCTCCAGGCGGCTCTCCTGGGGCCCAGCTTCATTTCACGGCCACTCACGCTCTGCTGCTGGACATTCTGCAACGGAAAAGCCACCGGATGCAAATCCCATCCCTCGCAGATGGCATCAGACCTCCGCTCTCATGGCAGTCACCACCGCCCTGCCCTGGGCAGCGCTTCCACTGCCCTTGCTCCTGCCACAAGACACCAACGTCTGCTTCTGACGCGGCTCCACCATGGGATCCTGTATGCAATAGAGAAACACACGGAGGCTGCCAGCCACTGCAACACGCGCGCTGTGAAACCCCTGGCACTGCTGAGTCCCAAGAGCAGAGGAGAGAAGCGTTTGCCTGCCATGGACGGGCTGCGGCGGGATTGAATCCTGCCTTCGAATCGGGACACCCCCAGGGAGAGCCTCCCTGGGGACCCAAAGACTGAAATGGAGGCAAGGTAACACTTTGCTATAGAAAGGGAAAGGGGAACTTCACAGAATCCGAGACAAAGGGTAACTGCAGATAGTTTACATTTAAAAGTGCAGGGATAGGGGGAATTACAGACACTTAGTCAAAATAAAACCAGAGAAGAGGGCAATAAAGATAAGAAGAAATTGTCCGGAGACCTCTGACAAGAAGAAGGATTAGATACCCCCGGGCAAGATGATGCTGACATGGGAGAACGATACCAGCAGATAACACCAAGAAGAAAACAGAAGAAGAATTTCACCCCAAAACAACGGCAAGGGTCGCGGGGAATGGGGTCCTAGGGAATGTAATGAATATGTAATCAAACTGAGGAGGAGACTATTGATTACGTATTAGCTTAACCTATATCTGTAACACACTTTTCTCCTTACGGTGTGCAAGTTTGGTGGAGCTCTCCCGCTTGCACCCGGCGCTGCGCAACGCTGGAATAAACATACCTGCTTTAGAACCCATCTTTGGGTTATAGAGTTTGATTCCGCAAGTCATCTTCCTGCCGCACAGCCCAGCACGGCCGGAGCCGCACCACACGATCCGGGCCGGGGCCGGCTCAGGCTCTGCCTCCAGGCTTTTGGGGCCGGCCGGGTGACTCCGCAGCACAGCGAGACCGTGGAGCCGCCCGGGAGCCGCCTCTGGGTGCCGGCAGCGCCGCGAGCTCCTCCCCCGACAGCCCCTCCGTGCCCCCGCCCCGAGGCCCGACCCCGTTCGCAGCACAGAGCCCGCTCCTCCCGGCCCCGCTCATGGCCGCCATGCCGCCATAGCCCGGAAGTGCTCTCCGCCGCCTGCAGGAAGCACTTCCTGTCACTGGCACTGGCACTGTCACGTGGCTCAGGCCGGGCTGGGGCCTGTTGGGGGGGGGCGGCTGCCGGAAAAGGACCCAAAATTCACGTCTCATTTCGTGTCTTTCCTCTCGCTTTCCTTCCTTTACCTTCCCCTTCCCTTCCTTCCTTCCTCGCCCTCGTCCCCTTCCCTTCACCACCTCCCTGTGTCCATTCCAGTGCCTGGCCACCCTTTCTGAGCAGTAATACCTCGTAGTGTCCAGCCTGAATCTCCCCTGTCGCAGCTTGAAGCCATTCCCTCTGGTCCTATCATTAATGACACGAGAGAAGAGGCCGAGCCCCAGCTCACTACAGCCTCCCTTCAGGAAGTTAGAGAGAGCAATGAGGTCTCCCCTGAGCCTCCTCTTCTCCAGGCTGAACAATCCCAGCTCCCTCAGCCGCTCCTCATACGGCCTGTGCTCCAGACCCCTCACCAGCTTTGTTGCCCTCCTCTGAACGCGTTCCAGGGCCTCGATGTCTTTCTTGCACTGAGGGGCCCAAAACTGAACACAGCACTCGAGCTGCGGCCTCATCAGTGCTGACAACAGGGGGACAATCACCTCTCTGCTCCTGCTGGCAACACTGTTTCCCATGCAGGCCAGGATGCCCTCGGCCTTCTTATTATACAGCAAAGGAATCCCCTGAAAAGGAAACCACAATATCTGGCAACATGAAACAAAGTTCTGATTCGTAAAAGACTGGCAGCAAGGCCTGAATCTCTTGTGTCATCTGCTCTTGATGTATCACATTAGCACTAGGTGGAATGCAGAAGCTTCCTGAGACGTGATAATCAAAACCTAGTCCAATGCCTTTAAAAAAGCCTTTAAGAGATTACTCCTCCTTGTCTGTTTAAAATAAACTTAGGTAATACAAAAGGTTGGAAAATTTTTGGACAACTCCCCAGGGCCGGGCTTTGGAAGGCCGTATTGACGAGAGTCAATCAAGCTCCGGCTGCAGGCGTATATGTGTGTGCCAGTTCTTTAACACAGTAGAAATCACAACTTGCTGCATGATCAAAATTCTACATGTGCTACTCCTGAACCCCAATGACTTCCAACGGTGTTAAATTACCCCTTGATCTCTAAGCAGAACAAAACAACAAAATGCCACACCAATAGTGAATACATAAAAACAAACAACTCCTTGGGCCTCAAGGGGAGGCTGATGCACAGGCCACGGCTGCCAGCGTGCAGCTGGGCTTCCCAGGGCAAACAGCAACACACGGTGCATCCATCAGAAGCTGAAAGAGCCCTCAGGGAAGAGAGGCCAACTCAAGGGGCTGAGCACGGGACACCCTTCTTCCTGCCGGGCTGCTTCCCCTCCTCTGGTTTCTTTCTGTCAGTCCTCAGAGAGCAAGGAGATGCTCACAGCCTGTCACCAGCACTTACGGGTTGGCTGAAAGGCCACAGGTTGGGAAGACCAACAAGGAAACGGGGGAAAACCTGCACTGCACCATGTCAAGGGAGAGACGTGAAGCCGACCGCTTCATCGCCCTGCGATTGCCAGCCCGAGCGAGGGACGTTCTGACCAGCTACTGAAAGAGGCAGCACCAGGTTTAGAAAGTTCGCTTCAATTTTATTGCGTACAAGAAGATTTGGCTTCTATTTATTGCCCCGCCCACACCCCAAAATGAAACCCCAGTGCCCAGGATTGCCGCTTAGCAATCAGTCACTCAGCCTCCAGTCAGACCCAAGGAGAAGCCAAACCCCGGGGCTACGTCACCTCCTCCCTCTCCAGTCCCAGCCAGCCCTATTTCAACCTAACCCTACACCAGGCCTGGACCTCAAGAGACACACCCTGAAGGAACGCAGCGTCTCCAGCTCTTGCCATACACCAAGTCCTGCCTATGTGAAGCCCTCATTGCTTCTAACGCAGCACAAGTCCTTCCTGTCCAGTTCACTTCCATCATCTCCACCGTCCATGACAGGGAAAGCACGGCTGTGCCAGTAAACTGGGCTGTTGAGTCAGCAGCTCTTGGTGCCACCTCCGAGGAAGCGTTGCAGGTGGTTCTGCTGTCCTTTGTAGCTTCTTGCTCAAGCCCTCATCGTTGCTTTCTGCTTTCCTTCTCGGCTTTCTTCCTCAGCTGAGTAGCGCTTGCCTTGCCTCGGCAAGCTTGCTGCAAGAGGGAAAAAAGAGGCACTATTTCACTCACGCACGCTGCCAGCACAGTCTGACTTAGAGAGCTGCTCGCAAGATATCCCTGGGCTACGAACCCAAGAACAAGGAAGGACACAAAAGTCACATCTGCATTGTCTGTTACCGCATGCCAAGGAAGAGTCCTCACACTCGAGCACTGCCCCACTTGCAGCTGAGGGGAGGAGGAGCTGGAAAGGACAGGTGGACAGAAAAGAAGGGAAAAGCTGAAGAGGCGAGAATCAACTTCTCCCCGAGGCAGATCACACCTTTGTGGCCACTCTTTTAGGAATGCTCACCATTCCTAATCCTAGCGTTAGCAAGATGAAAATTCACCACCTACCTTTTCACGCTCCTCGCGTACGCACTGAGGGCCGTGCCGTGGCTGTGCTGCACAACACCAGCGACTGAAAGAAAGCACGCAGAGAGCGGATCTGTTGCAGACAGTGCCAGGAGCTGTGCTTGAACAACGCTTACGGTAAGGCACGCCTACCTTGCAATGGCCACACTTTGGGAGCTCTGGGACACAGCCACGTGTTGCTCTCCTGAGTCCCAGCTCCATTTCTCAGCCCACTCACGCTCTGCTCCTCCATGTTCTGCAAAGGAAAAGTCCCAAGAGGGAAATTCAGTTCATCGCAGATGTCATCAAACTGTCAGGGCAGTCGCACTCATTGCTCGGGGTGAGCAACCAGCTGCATGCTTACCCAAGGAGCAGCGGTTACTTTTACTTGAGTGTAACAGCCAATGCCTGACTGCAAGTACGAACACTAACCTATGCCTAACTCTAAAATAACAACAGAAACCTATACCTAACTCTAAAATAACAACAAAAACCTATACCTAACTCTAAAATAACAACAAAAACCTATACCTAACCCTAAAGAACAAACAGGAACCTATGCCTAACTCTAAAAAACGAACAGGAACCTATCCCTAACACTAAAACTAAACTGAACACTAACACTAACACTAACTTAACACTACCATCAACAAAAAAGAACATAACAAACACCTAACCTAACAGGGGGAAGATGGAACTGGGGGCCCACAGAACCAGAGGAGCAACAAGGTGGAGGAGCAGAAGATGTTAAATAATGCCACCCAGCTAATGCTGGGGGCAGGGGCCGCGCAGCAGGAAAGGAGCCGAGTGCCTGGACCAGCGATGGTGAAGCTGTGACCATGCCAACGCGGGGCCTGGCACGGTGGTGTGGTGCCAGGCCAGCTATGCCGCGGGCGGATCCACGTCCATGGGCTCCTCTGGAGGGGGATCCACCTCCATCGGTTCCTCCGGAGGGGGATCCACCTCCATCGGTTCCTCCGGAGGGGGATCCACCTCCATCGGTTCCTCCGGAGGGGGATCCACCTCCATAGGCTCCACATGGGTGGTGGTCACAGGGCTGGTCCAGGCATGATGGATAATGGCTCTCTTACCCCTCCTCTGCCTGATGGTCATGGCGGGCCCCCTCCTCCTTCTGACTCCTAGGGCCCCCAGCTCCATCCTCCCACCAGAAACTTCAACCCTCGCCCTCTTTGCAGCAGGCATGGCTGTTAACTGCCACAACTGTCAGAGGCATGCGGCAACGGTGACCATGGTGACATGGAGAGGGTTCTAAAATGGCGGCCGCACTGCTGGCACTGGAGTTCCACATAGGATGAGGAGGGGGCTGGAGGGCAGGGCATGGTACGGGAGCTACAAGGTGCTCCCTGTGCCCAGCGGGCAGCCCTTCTCTCTGGCCAGCAAGAGGGCACAGACGAGCCGGCCCCAAGTAAAGGGCCCTCGGCCTCCTTCACCCTCCTTCACCCTCCCCCTTCTTCCACAAGGGAATCTTTTTGGGCTGCCATACTGTTGTGGTTTTGTATTTTTTTCTATTGGTATTTCACATCATAACATCATCTGGAGATCATAGATTGATCAGTCAATCATATTGATCTAGATAAGTCCGTGACACAGACGCAGCACGCAGCAGCTCCTGATGGGGCTCCTGAGCTGAGCACCAACAACGGCAGGCTCCAAAGGGGACCTGACTACGCCTGCCTCCTGGGACACACAAGCTCTGCTTTCCATAGTCGCACCCAGCGCCTCTCCTTGTGCGGCACCTCGGCGGATTCAACCCTTACCTACAATTAAGACCTCTGACTGAATTGGAATTCCAGTCACTCTGATTACACCCCACATCCCTGCTGCAGGCCCTCCCACATGCCCACGTGCTGCACCCAGCCACACCGGCTGCCACAGCCCCGCAGCCAGGCGGGGGTTGGTGCTTCATGATCCTTGAGGTCCCTTCCAACCCGGGTCATTCTGTGATTCTGTGATCGGGTTGAAGGGGCTGGCACTGCCCTGAAGGTGAGCGAGAGAAGTTGGCAAAGGAAGGGTGAGTGGCGGGATCCGAGGAGGGCGTTTTGTGTTTGTGTGCGTGTCTGTTGTTTGCCTGATGTGTTTGTGTGCGTTGTTGTTTCAGGTGTCTGAGTGAGGACTCCCTGTGGGAACTGGCAGCAAGCAAAGGAATGGATCGACGGGCCTGGCCGCCGTGTTGGACTGCGGCTGTGGAGCCAACGAAGGTGTGTCCAGTGTCCTTCCTTACATCATTGACTATGTATGAGGTGTACCTATATCTGTGTAACCATTTTACAAGTCAGGGTGCAGGTTTTTGGTGGGGTCCTGACAGTTCCTCAGCTAGAACCCTCTTACCCCTTTGAGACAGGCCGCTTCCGTCTGTAGCTGTCATGCCAGGAGCCAAATAAATTGCCCCATGGTGAAAAACACCAAGACTCCTATGTCTGCACCGACTCTTTAACCATTTGTTTAAGAGGTGGGTTTTTAGGTCCAACTCAGTATCCCTCCCTGCCACTGAAAGTACAGATGCAATAACCACCCGCACACCTGTTCCTTCGATTACCCGCCCCAGTCCCCTGAAATCATCTTTGATAGCCTTCAGGCTTTTTTTACTAACTTCTTCACTGCCAGCCTGAACTATCAGCAGGGGATAGTAGACAGAAGGGCAGATCAGACTGGGAAGTCTCCCAGCAATGTCCCTGACCCGTGCCCAGGGGAGGGAGCACACCTCCCTGCGGGTAGGGTCGGGCCAGCATATAGGGCCTTCCATTCCTCGCCAGTAGGGTTGTGCGCCCATGATGGCAGTAATGAACAAACTGCTGCATCACAAAGATCTTGGCCTGATTAGAAATCTTTGAGTAATGCTGTTACAGCAGACAGAATGTGCTAAGCGCAAGTAGTCTCCTGCACTTCACATCCTTGCTACTTTGTTCTGGGTGTTGTCACTGAGCAGCGTCTAACACAAATTCTGCCCCGGTCAGCTGGCTGCCTGAGCTTGAGCCCTGATGGCAACACTGTGTGCTTACCCAGGAGCAGCGGTTACTTTTACTTGAGTGTAGCAGCCAATGCCTGACTGTAAGTACGAACACTAACCTATGCCTAACTCTAAAATAACAACAGAAACCTATACCTAACCCTAAAGAACAAACAGGAACCTATGCCTAACTCTAAAGAACAAACAGGAACCTATCCCTAACGCTAAAACTAAACTGAACACTAACACTAACCTAACACAACCATCAAAACAAAGAACAGAGCAAACACCTAACTACAACAGGGGGAAGAAGGAACTGGGGGCCCACAGAACCGGAGGAGCAACGAGGTGGAGGAGAAGAAGATGTTAAATAATGCCACCCAGCTCATGCTGGGGGCAGGGGCCACGCAGCAGGAAAGGAGCCGAGTGCCTGGACCAGCGATGGTGAAGCTGTGACCATGCCAACGGTCATGACCATGACCACGGTGGTGTGGTGCCAGGCCAGCTATGCCGCGGGCGGATCCACGTCCATGGGCTCCTCTGGAGGGGGATCCACCTCCATCGGTTCCTCCGGAGGGGGATCCACCTCCATCGGCTCCACATGGGTGGTGGTCACAGGGCTGGTCCAGGCATGATGGAAACGGGCTCCTTTCCCCCTCCTCCATTTGATGGTTATGGCGGGCACCCTCCTCCTCTTCGGTTCTGGGGCCCCCAGCTCCTTCTCCCACTTAAATCCTCACTACATTCCTCTCGCCCTCGCTTCGTGCTGGACATGGCTGCTACCTGCCCAGCACTCTCAGAGGTGAGTGAGTCGGGTGGAGCCGCAGCAACCAAGGTGACAGCTGTGACATGGGGAAGATTCCAAAATGGCACCTGTGCTGCTGGGAGTGGTGTTCCGCATAGGATGAGGAGGGGGCTGGAGGGCAGGGCACGGCACGGGAGCTACAAGGCACTCCCTGTGTCCAGCGGGCAGCCCTTCTCTCCGGCCAGCAAGAGGGCACAGAGAGCTGGCCCCGAGAAAAGGGCCCTCGGCCTCCTTCACCCTCCCCCTCCTTTCATAAGGGAATCCCCACTTTGGGCTGGGCACCCACATGGAATCATTGAAACTACAACCTACTACTTTGCTTCTACAGCAAGACTATTGTACTGAAATACTACTGTACTTAAAAGCACCTGCAATCACACTACACTCGTTTTTAATATTAAACTCTCAAACTTTCATAGCAAATAATAACATCCGCTCACAAAGAAAATGTGGAGAGGCCACAAAAGAGAAATACCACTCATGAAAACATTTGTATTTAGACATTCAAACTAACAACGTACTTTGTCTTTACCTAACCGTACCATTCTGTGCTAGAAATACGATGTTTTGCTGTAGAGTATAACTTGGAGAACCCAAAAGCAGCTAAAACCTGCTCCACTCAGTAATTTGACCATCCGCTGATATTTGGTTCTTTGCTCCCTTGCTTTCTAGTTGCTCACTCTTTAGACACACGCAAATCACATTGTCAAGGACTACAAAAACACTGTTAGCCAAAAAATTTATGCTGGCAGAATCTTAACGTTAGAAACGTGTAAATTGGTTGCAAAGAAGAAAGTGAAGACCAACACAGTAACCAAATACTAACTGATACATAAGGCTTCTCTCACACATCCTGAAAACAGAACCGCCAGCCTTAATGAACTTTGCTCTTCAGACACTGACTGAAATGCAAGTATTACCTTGTCATGGTTTAATAATTTTGTAATTTTGCTATCAGTATTCCACATCATAACATCATATAAAGCATGAATAGTTTTACTGAATCTGCAACTTACAGAAGAAGACTACATCTCCCAGAGAACAACACGAGGTCACGGGACCTGGACACTATATTAACTCTGTCTCAGGCTAGACTGACGTCTTTCGAGTTCTGGCGTTCAGGGGAGTGTGTGGGAGCCTTCACCGTTTCGCCTAGATTTACAGTAGGCCTCTCGGTTTCGGGACTCATTCTCTCTCCTATTTTGCTTGATTCGTTAGCTCAATTTTCAATTATATTGTATTATACTGTGTTATCCTGTATTTCGATATAGTAATTTAGTAAATAAGTGTGCCTCCTTAGATTGTTGCTGCTGTTTTCTTTTCCTAATTAACTTTTTTTCCTTTCGGCCTAGGGCCCCTGCTGGGCCCACAGTCCCTGTCACGGACGCAGGTGGATTTTTAGTTTAAACCGTGACATACCTGTAGCAGCCTGGATCTGGCAATAGTCAAAGAATCCTTTACGTCCAGCTCCTTAGCATCAAAAGACCACAGATACTGCTGGGGCAGAATTTCATTGAAGCCTTCAAAAGAAGCTTGTGTCTGTTCCTCAGTGCCTCGGGAAAGTCTCCATTCTGCTACCAGCCTGGAAAAGACACAGAAGGATCATTTAAAACAGGCTACGCTAACCCAAGTTCATCTTTGTTAGTTTGTTTTGAAATGAACCGTAAGCTGTGTTAAGAAAAATGATGGAAAGTGCTGGGGATAGAGCACTGTGTAACTGTATTCTAATTGTATTCCCAACCTTCACCCTGCGCAAACAATTTTAAGTTAAAACCCTATGTTTCCAACCACTCAACTGCAGAAAGCATTTTAGGCTCCAGCAGAAGGCAGCATCTACTCACTGATGATATTAATGAGAGCACAGGAGTCCCTTGCTGTTCGGAGGAAGAAAAAAATGCAGAGCTGTGTTCATCTAATATGTTCCATATTTGTTTCTGTCAATCACGAAACTTTGCTCTGTGGTAGAAACTCCACTCTCCATTAAGAAAAGGGAGAAAAGCAGGCAGGAGACCCAAAGAACCTGAACCCAGGGAGAAGCAGATATTATGCTGAATTCAAGCCTAACCTGTCAGGAGAACTGGAATCGAAAGGAGAGAACGCAACACAGGACACAGAGTGTGACAAAAGAACATTGCTTAAGCTGCAATCTGAGCTCTGCCCGGCTTCCTCAAAACCAGAAGAGAACGGTCTTCTGCAGGTACTCCCTCCTCTCCATCCCAGTGAGTATTTGGCACAACTGCCAATGCCAATACGTTCCTTCTGCAAATGTCACCGTTTCTGTGAAACCTTTCCAGATGACTCGTGACTAAAGCAATTTCTACTCCCTCATTCCTCAAAACCTTCCCACACAAAAGCCTTCACAGATCAGATGGTAAGAAAGAGGGAATTCTACGGCCACAGCAATAAAGCGCGCAGAAAGCCCATCTGTTGCAGACAGAGGAGTGAGCCGTGCTTAACCAACACTGCTTCAGCGCACGCTTACAGTAAGGCACACCTACCTTGCGCTGGCCACGCACGAAGCTCGTGACGCAGCTCCAGGCGGCTCTCCTGGGGCCCAGCTTCATTTCACGGCCACTCACGCTCTGCTGCTGGACATTCTGCAACGGAAAAGCCACCGGATGCAAATCCCATCCCTCGCAGATGGCATCAGACCTCCGCTCTCATGGCAGTCACCACCGCCCTGCCCTGGGCAGCGCTTCCACTGCCCTTGCTCCTGCCACAAGACACCAACGTCTGCTTCTGACGCGGCTCCACCATGGGATCCTGTATGCAATAGAGAAACACACGGAGGCTGCCAGCCACTGCAACACGCGCGCTGTGAAACCCCTGGCACTGCTGAGTCCCAAGAGCAGAGGAGAGAAGCGTTTGCCTGCCATGGACGGGCTGCGGCGGGATTGAATCCTGCCTTCGAATCGGGACACCCCCAGGGAGAGCCTCCCTGGGGACCCAAAGACTGAAATGGAGGCAAGGTAACACTCTGCTATAGAAAGGGAAAGGGGAACTTCACAGAAACCGAGACAAAGGGTAACTGCAGATAGTTTACATTTAAAAGTGCAGGGATAGGGGGAATTACAGACACTTAGTCAAAATAAAACCAGAGAAGAGGGCAATAAAGATAAGAAGAAATTGTCCGGAGACCTCTGACAAGAAGAAGGATTAGATACCCCCGGGCAAGATGATGCTGACATGGGAGAACGATACCAGCAGATAACACCAAGAAGAAAACAGAAGAAGAATTTCACCCCAAAACAACGGCAAGGGTCGCGGGGAACGGGGTCCTAGGGAATGTAATGAATATGTAATCAAACTGAGGAGGAGACTATTGATTACGTATTAGCTTAACCTATATCTGTAACACACTTTTCTCCTTACGGTGTGCAAGTTTGGTGGAGCTCTCCCGCTTGCACCCGGCGCTGCGCAACGCTGGAATAAACATACCTGCTTTAGAACCCATCTTTGGGTTATAGAGTTTGATTCCGCAAGTCATCTTCCTGCCGCACAGCCCAGCACGGCCGGAGCCGCACCACACGATCCGGGCCGGGGCCGGCTCAGGCTCTGCCTCCAGGCTTTTGGGGCCGGCCGGGTGACTCCGCAGCACAGCGAGACCGTGGAGCCGCCCGGGAGCCGCCTCTGGGTGCCGGCAGCGCCGCGAGCTCCTCCCCCGACAGCCCCTCCGTGCCCCCGCCCCGAGGCCCGACCCCGTTCGCAGCACAGAGCCCGCTCCTCCCGGCCCCGCTCATGGCCGCCATGCCGCCATGGCCCGGAAGTGCTCTCCGCCGCCTGCAGGAAGCACTTCCTGTCACTGGCACTGGCACTGTCACGTGGCTCAGGCCGGGCTGGGGCCTGTTGGGGGGGGGCGGCTGCCGGAAAAGGACCCAAAATTCACGTCTCATTTCGTGTCTTTCCTCTCGCTTTCCTTCCTTTACCTTCCCCTTCCCTTCCTTCCTTCCTCGCCCTCGTCCCCTTCCCTTCACCACCTCCCTGTGTCCATTCCAGTGCCTGGCCACCCTTTCTGAGCAGTAATACCTCGTAGTGTCCAGCCTGAATCTCCCCTGTCGCAGCTTGAAGCCATTCCCTCTGGTCCTATCATTAATGACACGAGAGAAGAGGCCGAGCCCCAGCTCACTACAGCCTCCCTTCAGGAAGTTAGAGAGAGCAATGAGGTCTCCCCTGAGCCTCCTCTTCTCCAGGCTGAACAATCCCAGCTCCCTCAGCCGCTCCTCATACGGCCTGTGCTCCAGACCCCTCACCAGCTTTGTTGCCCTCCTCTGAACGCGTTCCAGGGCCTCGATGTCTTTCTTGCACTGAGGGGCCCAAAACTGAACACAGCACTCGAGCTGCGGCCTCATCAGTGCTGACAACAGGGGGACAATCACCTCTCTGCTCCTGCTGGCAACACTGTTTCCCATGCAGGCCAGGATGCCCTCGGCCTTCTTATTATACAGCAAAGGAATCCCCTGAAAAGGAAACCACAATATCTGGCAACATGAAACAAAGTTCTGATCCGTAAAAGACTGGCAGCAAGGCCTGAATCTCTTGTGTCATCTGCTCTTGATGTATCACATTAGCACTAGGTGGAATGCAGAAGCTTCCTGAGACGTGATAATCAAAACCTAGTCCAATGCCTTTAAAAAAGCCTTTAAGAGATTACTCCTCCTTGTCTGTTTAAAATAAACTTAGGTAATACAAAAGGTTGGAAAATTTTTGGACAACTCCCCAGGGCCGGGCTTTGGAAGGCCGTATTGACGAGAGTCAATCAAGCTCCGGCTGCAGGCGTATATGTGTGTGCCAGTTCTTTAACACAGTAGAAATCACAACTTGCTGCATGATCAAAATTCTACATGTGCTACTCCTGAACCCCAATGACTTCCAACGGTGTTAAATTACCCCTTGATCTCAAAGCAGAACAAAACAACAAAATGCCACACCAATAGTGAATACATAAAAACAAACAACTCCTTGGGCCTCAAGGGGAGGCTGATGCACAGGCCACGGCTGCCAGCGTGCAGCTGGGCTTCCCAGGGCAAACAGCAACACACGGTGCATCCATCAGAAGCTGAAAGAGCCCTCAGGGAAGAGAGGCCAACTCAAGGGGCTGAGCACGGGACACCCTTCTTCCTGCCGGGCTGCTTCCCCTCCTCTGGTTTCTTTCTGTCAGTCCTCAGAGAGCAAGGAGATGCTCACAGCCTGTCACCAGCACTTACGGGTTGGCTGAAAGGCCACAGGTTGGGAAGACCAACAAGGAAACGGGGGAAAACCTGCACTGCACCATGTCAAGGGAGAGACGTGAAGCCGACCGCTTCATCGCCCTGCGATTGCCAGCCCGAGCGAGGGACGTTCTGACCAGCTACTGAAAGAGGCAGCACCAGGTTTAGAAAGTTCGCTTCAATTTTATTGCGTACAAGAAGATTTGGCTTCTATTTATTGCCCCGCCCACACCCCAAAATGAAACCCCAGTGCCCAGGATTGCCGCTTAGCAATCAGTCACTCAGCCTCCAGTCAGACCCAAGGAGAAGCCAAACCCCGGGGCTACGTCACCTCCTCCCTCTCCAGTCCCAGCCAGCCCTATTTCAACCTAACCCTACACCAGGCCTGGACCTCAAGAGACACACCCTGAAGGAACGCAGCGTCTCCAGCTCTTGCCATACACCAAGTCCTGCCTATGTGAAGCCCTCATTGCTTCTAACGCAGCACAAGTCCTTCCTGTCCAGTTCACTTCCATCATCTCCACCGTCCATGACAGGGAAAGCACGGCTGTGCCAGTAAACTGGGCTGTTGAGTCAGCAGCTCTTGGTGCCACCTCCGAGGAAGCGTTGCAGGTGGTTCTGCTGTCCTTTGTAGCTTCTTGCTCAAGCCCTCATCGTTGCTTTCTGCTTTCCTTCTCGGCTTTCTTCCTCAGCTGAGTAGCGCTTGCCTTGCCTCGGCAAGCTTGCTGCAAGAGGGAAAAAAGAGGCACTATTTCACTCACGCACGCTGCCAGCACAGTCTGACTTAGAGAGCTGCTCGCAAGATATCCCTGGGCTACAAACCCAAGAACAAGGAAGGACACAAAAGTCACATCTGCACTGTCTGTTACCGCATGCCAAGGAAGAGTCCTCACACTCGAGCACTGCCCCACTTGCAGCTGAGGGGAGGAGGAGCTGGAAAGGACAGGTGGACAGAAAAGAAGGGAAAAGCTGAAGAGGCGAGAATCAACTTCTCCCCGAGGCAGATCACACCTTTGTGGCCACTCTTTTAGGAATGCTCACCATTCCTAATCCTAGCGTTAGCAAGATGAAAATTCACCACCTACCTTTTCACGCTCCTCGCGTACGCACTGAGGGCCGTGCCGTGGCTGTGCTGCACAACACCAGCGACTGAAAGAAAGCACGCAGAGAGCGGATCTGTTGCAGACAGTGCCAGGAGCTGTGCTTGAACAACACTTTCGGTAAGGCACTCCTACCTTGCAATGGCCACACTTTGGGAGCTCTGGGACACAGCCACGTGTTGCTCTCCTGAGTCCCAGCTCCATTTCTCAGCCCACTCACGCTCTGCTCCTCCATGTTCTGCAAAGGAAAAGTCCCAAGAGGGAAATTCAGTTCATCGCAGATGTCATCAAACTGTCAGGGCAGTCGCACTCATTGCTCGGGGTGAGCAACCAGCTGCATGCTTACCCAAGGAGCAGCGGTTACTTTTACTTGAGTGTAACAGCCAATGCCTGACTGCAAGTACGAACACTAACCTATGCCTAACTCTAAAATAACAACAGAAACCTATACCTAACTCTAAAATAACAACAAAAACCTATACCTAACTCTAAAATAACAACAAAAACCTATACCTAACCCTAAAGAACAAACAGGAACCTATGCCTAACTCTAAAAAACGAACAGGAACCTATCCCTAACACTAAAACTAAACTGAACACTAACACTAACACTAACTTAACACTACCATCAACAAAAAAGAACATAACAAACACCTAACCTAACAGGGGGAAGATGGAACTGGGGGCCCACAGAACCAGAGGAGCAACAAGGTGGAGGAGCAGAAGATGTTAAATAATGCCACCCAGCTAATGCTGGGGGCAGGGGCCGCGCAGCAGGAAAGGAGCCGAGTGCCTGGACCAGCGATGGTGAAGCTGTGACCATGCCAACGCGGGGCCTGGCACGGTGGTGTGGTGCCAGGCCAGCTATGCCGCGGGCGGATCCACGTCCATGGGCTCCTCTGGAGGGGGATCCACCTCCATCGGTTCCTCCGGAGGGGGATCCACCTCCATCGGTTCCTCCGGAGGGGGATCCACCTCCATCGGTTCCTCCGGAGGGGGATCCACCTCCATAGGCTCCACATGGGTGGTGGTCACAGGGCTGGTCCAGGCATGATGGATAATGGCTCTCTTACCCCTCCTCTGCCTGATGGTCATGGCGGGCCCCCTCCTCCTTCTGACTCCTAGGGCCCCCAGCTCCATCCTCCCACCAGAAACTTCAACCCTCGCCCTCTTTGCAGCAGGCATGGCTGTTAACTGCCACAACTGTCAGAGGCATGCGGCAACGGTGACCATGGTGACATGGAGAGGGTTCTAAAATGGCGGCCGCACTGCTGGCACTGGAGTTCCACATAGGATGAGGAGGGGGCTGGAGGGCAGGGCATGGTACGGGAGCTACAAGGTGCTCCCTGTGCCCAGCGGGCAGCCCTTCTCTCTGGCCAGCAAGAGGGCACAGACGAGCCGGCCCCAAGTAAAGGGCCCTCGGCCTCCTTCACCCTCCTTCACCCTCCCCCTTCTTCCACAAGGGAATCTTTTTGGGCTGCCATACTGTTGTGGTTTTGTATTTTTTTCTATTGGTATTTCACATCATAACATCATCTGGAGATCATAGATTGATCAGTCAATCATATTGATCTAGATAAGTCCGTGACACAGACGCAGCACGCAGCAGCTCCTGATGGGGCTCCTGAGCTGAGCACCAACAACGGCAGGCTCCAAAGGGGACCTGACTACGCCTGCCTCCTGGGACACACAAGCTCTGCTTTCCATAGTCGCACCCAGCGCCTCTCCTTGTGCGGCACCTCGGCGGATTCAACCCTTACCTACAATTAAGACCTCTGACTGAATTGGAATTCCAGTCACTCTGATTACACCCCACATCCCTGCTGCAGGCCCTCCCACATGCCCACGTGCTGCACCCAGCCACACCGGCTGCCACAGCCCCGCAGCCAGGCGGGGGTTGGTGCTTCATGATCCTTGAGGTCCCTTCCAACCCGGGTCATTCTGTGATTCTGTGATCGGGTTGAAGGGGCTGGCACTGCCCTGAAGGTGAGCGAGAGAAGTTGGCAAAGGAAGGGTGAGTGGCGGGATCCGAGGAGGGCGTTTTGTGTTTGTGTGCGTGTCTGTTGTTTGCCTGATGTGTTTGTGTGCGTTGTTGTTTCAGGTGTCTGAGTGAGGACTCCCTGTGGGAACTGGCAGCAAGCAAAGGAATGGATCGACGGGCCTGGCCGCCGTGTTGGACTGCGGCTGTGGAGCCAACGAAGGTGTGTCCAGTGTCCTTCCTTACATCATTGACTATGTATGAGGTGTACCTATATCTGTGTAACCATTTTACAAGTCAGGGTGCAGGTTTTTGGTGGGGTCCTGACAGTTCCTCAGCTAGAACCCTCTTACCCCTTTGAGACAGGCCGCTTCCGTCTGTAGCTGTCATGCCAGGAGCCAAATAAATTGCCCCATGGTGAAAAACACCAAGACTCCTATGTCTGCACCGACTCTTTAACCATTTGTTTAAGAGGTGGGTTTTTAGGTCCAACTCAGTATCCCTCCCTGCCACTGAAAGTACAGATGCAATAACCACCCGCACACCTGTTCCTTCGATTACCCGCCCCAGTCCCCTGAAATCATCTTTGATAGCCTTCAGGCTTTTTTTACTAACTTCTTCACTGCCAGCCTGAACTATCAGCAGGGGATAGTAGACAGAAGGGCAGATCAGACTGGGAAGTCTCCCAGCAATGTCCCTGACCCGTGCCCAGGGGAGGGAGCACACCTCCCTGCGGGTAGGGTCGGGCCAGCATATAGGGCCTTCCATTCCTCGCCAGTAGGGTTGTGCGCCCATGATGGCAGTAATGAACAAACTGCTGCATCACAAAGATCTTGGCCTGATTAGAAATCTTTGAGTAATGCTGTTACAGCAGACAGAATGTGCTAAGCGCAAGTAGTCTCCTGCACTTCACATCCTTGCTACTTTGTTCTGGGTGTTGTCACTGAGCAGCGTCTAACACAAATTCTGCCCCGGTCAGCTGGCTGCCTGAGCTTGAGCCCTGATGGCAACACTGTGTGCTTACCCAGGAGCAGCGGTTACTTTTACTTGAGTGTAGCAGCCAATGCCTGACTGTAAGTACGAACACTAACCTATGCCTAACTCTAAAATAACAACAGAAACCTATACCTAACCCTAAAGAACAAACAGGAACCTATGCCTAACTCTAAAGAACAAACAGGAACCTATCCCTAACGCTAAAACTAAACTGAACACTAACACTAACCTAACACAACCATCAAAACAAAGAACAGAGCAAACACCTAACTACAACAGGGGGAAGAAGGAACTGGGGGCCCACAGAACCGGAGGAGCAACGAGGTGGAGGAGAAGAAGATGTTAAATAATGCCACCCAGCTCATGCTGGGGGCAGGGGCCACGCAGCAGGAAAGGAGCCGAGTGCCTGGACCAGCGATGGTGAAGCTGTGACCATGCCAACGGTCATGACCATGACCACGGTGGTGTGGTGCCAGGCCAGCTATGCCGCGGGCGGATCCACGTCCATGGGCTCCTCTGGAGGGGGATCCACCTCCATCGGTTCCTCCGGAGGGGGATCCACCTCCATCGGCTCCACATGGGTGGTGGTCACAGGGCTGGTCCAGGCATGATGGAAACGGGCTCCTTTCCCCCTCCTCCATTTGATGGTTATGGCGGGCACCCTCCTCCTCTTCGGTTCTGGGGCCCCCAGCTCCTTCTCCCACTTAAATCCTCACTACATTCCTCTCGCCCTCGCTTCGTGCTGGACATGGCTGCTACCTGCCCAGCACTCTCAGAGGTGAGTGAGTCGGGTGGAGCCGCAGCAACCAAGGTGACAGCTGTGACATGGGGAAGATTCCAAAATGGCACCTGTGCTGCTGGGAGTGGTGTTCCGCATAGGATGAGGAGGGGGCTGGAGGGCAGGGCACGGCACGGGAGCTACAAGGCACTCCCTGTGTCCAGCGGGCAGCCCTTCTCTCCAGCCAGCAAGAGGGCACAGAGAGCTGGCCCCGAGAAAAGGGCCCTCGGCCTCCTTCACCCTCCCCCTCCTTTCATAAGGGAATCCCCACTTTGGGCTGGGCACCCACATGGAATCATTGAAACTACAACCTACTACTTTGCTTCTACAGCAAGACTATTGTACTGAAATACTACTGTACTTAAAAGCACCTGCAATCACACTACACTCGTTTTTAATATTAAACTCTCAAACTTTCATAGCAAATAATAACATCCGCTCACAAAGAAAATGTGGAGAGGCCACAAAAGAGAAATACCACTCATGAAAACATTTGTATTTAGACATTCAAACTAACAACGTACTTTGTCTTTACCTAACCGTACCATTCTGTGCTAGAAATACGATGTTTTGCTGTAGAGTATAACTTGGAGAACCCAAAAGCAGCTAAAACCTGCTCCACTCAGTAATTTGACCATCCGCTGATATTTGGTTCTTTGCTCCCTTGCTTTCTAGTTGCTCACTCTTTAGACACACGCAAATCACATTGTCAAGGACTACAAAAACACTGTTAGCCAAAAAATTTATGCTGGCAGAATCTTAACGTTAGAAACGTGTAAATTGGTTGCAAAGAAGAAAGTGAAGACCAACACAGTAACCAAATACTAACTGATACATAAGGCTTCTCTCACACATCCTGAAAACAGAACCGCCAGCCTTAATGAACTTTGCTCTTCAGACACTGACTGAAATGCAAGTATTACCTTGTCATGGTTTAATAATTTTGTAATTTTGCTATCAGTATTCCACATCATAACATCATATAAAGCATGAATAGTTTTACTGAATCTGCAACTTACAGAAGAAGACTACATCTCCCAGAGAACAACACGAGGTCACGGGACCTGGACACTATATTAACTCTGTCGCAGGCTAGACTGACGTCTTTCGAGTTCTGGCGTTCAGGGGAGTGTGTGGGAGCCTTCACCGTTTCGCCTAGATTTACAGTAGGCCTCTCGGTTTCGGGACTCATTCTCTCTCCTATTTTGCTTGATTCGTTAGCTCAATTTTCAATTATATTGTATTATACTGTGTTATCCTGTATTTCGATATAGTAATTTAGTAAATAAGTGTGCCTCCTTAGATTGTTGCTGCTGTTTTCTTTTCCTAATTAACTTTTTTTCCTTTCGGCCTAGGGCCCCTGCTGGGCCCACAGTCCCTGTCACGGACGCAGGTGGATTTTTAGTTTAAACCGTGACATACCTGTAGCAGCCTGGATCTGGCAATAGTCAAAGAATCCTTTACGTCCAGCTCCTTAGCATCAAAAGACCACAGATACTGCTGGGGCAGAATTTCATTGAAGCCTTCAAAAGAAGCTTGTGTCTGTTCCTCAGTGCCTCGGGAAAGTCTCCATTCTGCTACCAGCCTGGAAAAGACACAGAAGTATCATTTAAAACAGGCTACGCTAACCCAAGTTCATCTTTGTTAGTTTGTTTTGAAATGAACCGTAAGCTGTGTTAAGAAAAATGATGGAAAGTGCTGGGGATAGAGCACTGTGTAACTGTACTCTAATTGTATTCCCAACCTTCACCCTGCGCAAACAATTTTAAGTTAAAACCCTATGTTTCCAACCACTCAACTGCAGAAAGCATTTTAGGCTCCAGCAGAAGGCAGCATCTACTCACTGATGATATTAATGAGAGCACAGGAGTCCCTTGCTGTTCGGAGGAAGAAAAAAATGCAGAGCTGTGTTCATCTAATATGTTCCATATTTGTTTCTGTCAATCACGAAACTTTGCTCTGTGGTAGAAACTCCACTCTCCATTAAGAAAAGGGAGAAAAGCAGGCAGGAGACCCAAAGAACCTGAACCCAGGGAGAAGCAGATATTATGCTGAATTCAAGCCTAACCTGTCAGGAGAACTGGAATCGAAAGGAGAGAACGCAACACAGGACACAGAGTGTGACAAAAGAACATTGCTTAAGCTGCAATCTGAGCTCTGCCCGGCTTCCTCAAAACCAGAAGAGAACGGTCTTCTGCAGGTACTCCCTCCTCTCCATCCCAGTGAGTATTTGGCACAACTGCCAATGCCAATACGTTCCTTCTGCAAATGTCACCGTTTCTGTGAAACCTTTCCAGATGACTCATGACTAAAGCAATTTCTACTCCCTCATTCCTCAAAACCTTCCCACACAAAAGCCTTCACAGATCAGATGGTAAGAAAGAGGGAATTCTACGGCCACAGCAATAAAGCGCGCAGAAAGCCCATCTGTTGCAGACAGAGGAGTGAGCCGTGCTTAACCAACACTGCTTCAGCGCACGCTTACAGTAAGGCACACCTACCTTGCGCTGGCCACGCACGAAGCTCGTGACGCAGCTCCAGGCGGCTCTCCTGGGGCCCAGCTTCATTTCACGGCCACTCACGCTCTGCTGCTGGACATTCTGCAACGGAAAAGCCACCGGATGCAAATCCCATCCCTCGCAGATGGCATCAGACCTCCGCTCTCATGGCAGTCACCACCGCCCTGCCCTGGGCAGCGCTTCCACTGCCCTTGCTCCTGCCACAAGACACCAACGTCTGCTTCTGACGCGGCTCCACCATGGGATCCTGTATGCAATAGAGAAACACACGGAGGCTGCCAGCCACTGCAACACGCGCGCTGTGAAACCCCTGGCACTGCTGAGTCCCAAGAGCAGAGGAGAGAAGCGTTTGCCTGCCATGGACGGGCTGCGGCGGGATTGAATCCTGCCTTCGAATCGGGACACCCCCAGGGAGAGCCTCCCTGGGGACCCAAAGACTGAAATGGAGGCAAGGTAACACTCTGCTATAGAAAGGGAAAGGGGAACTTCACAGAATCCGAGACAAAGGGTAACTGCAGATAGTTTACATTTAAAAGTGCAGGGATAGGGGGAATTACAGACACTTAGTCAAAATAAAACCAGAGAAGAGGGCAATAAAGATAAGAAGAAATTGTCCGGAGACCTCTGACAAGAAGAAGGATTAGATACCCCCGGGCAAGATGATGCTGACATGGGAGAACGATACCAGCAGATAACACCAAGAAGAAAACAGAAGAAGAATTTCACCCCAAAACAACGGCAAGGGTCGCGGGGAACGGGGTCCTAGGGAATGTAATGAATATGTAATCAAACTGAGGAGGAGACTATTGATTACGTATTAGCTTAACCTATATCTGTAACACACTTTTCTCCTTACGGTGTGCAAGTTTGGTGGAGCTCTCCCGCTTGCACCCGGCGCTGCGCAACGCTGGAATAAACATACCTGCTTTAGAACCCATCTTTGGGTTATAGAGTTTGATTCCGCAAGTCATCTTCCTGCCGCACAGCCCAGCACGGCCGGAGCCGCACCACACGATCCGGGCCGGGGCCGGCTCAGGCTCTGCCTCCAGGCTTTTGGGGCCGGCCGGGTGACTCCGCAGCACAGCGAGACCGTGGAGCCGCCCGGGAGCCGCCTCTGGGTGCCGGCAGCGCCGCGAGCTCCTCCCCCGACAGCCCCTCCGTGCCCCCGCCCCGAGGCCCGACCCCGTTCGCAGCACAGAGCCCGCTCCTCCCGGCCCCGCTCATGGCCGCCATGCCGCCATGGCCCGGAAGTGCTCTCCGCCGCCTGCAGGAAGCACTTCCTGTCACTGGCACTGGCACTGTCACGTGGCTCAGGCCGGGCTGGGGCCTGTTGGGGGGGGGCGGCTGCCGGAAAAGGACCCAAAATTCACGTCTCATTTCGTGTCTTTCCTCTCGCTTTCCTTCCTTTACCTTCCCCTTCCCTTCCTTCCTTCCTCGCCCTCGTCCCCTTCCCTTCACCACCTCCCTGTGTCCATTCCAGTGCCTGGCCACCCTTTCTGAGCAGTAATACCTCGTAGTGTCCAGCCTGAATCTCCCCTGTCGCAGCTTGAAGCCATTCCCTCTGGTCCTATCATTAATGACACGAGAGAAGAGGCCGAGCCCCAGCTCACTACAGCCTCCCTTCAGGAAGTTAGAGAGAGCAATGAGGTCTCCCCTGAGCCTCCTCTTCTCCAGGCTGAACAATCCCAGCTCCCTCAGCCGCTCCTCATACGGCCTGTGCTCCAGACCCCTCACCAGCTTTGTTGCCCTCCTCTGAACGCGTTCCAGGGCCTCGATGTCTTTCTTGCACTGAGGGGCCCAAAACTGAACACAGCACTCGAGCTGCGGCCTCATCAGTGCTGACAACAGGGGGACAATCACCTCTCTGCTCCTGCTGGCAACACTGTTTCCCATGCAGGCCAGGATGCCCTCGGCCTTCTTATTATACAGCAAAGGAATCCCCCTGAAAAGGAAACCACAATATCTGGCAACATGAAACAAAGTTCTGATTCGTAAAAGACTGGCAGCAAGGCCTGAATCTCTTGTGTCATCTGCTCTTGATGTATCACATTAGCACTAGGTGGAATGCAGAAGCTTCCTGAGACGTGATAATCAAAACCTAGTCCAATGCCTTTAAAAAAGCCTTTAAGAGATTACTCCTCCTTGTCTGTTTAAAATAAACTTAGGTAATACAAAAGGTTGGAAAATTTTTGGACAACTCCCCAGGGCCGGGCTTTGGAAGGCCGTATTGACGAGAGTCAATCAAGCTCCGGCTGCAGGCGTATATGTGTGTGCCAGTTCTTTAACACAGTAGAAATCACAACTTGCTGCATGATCAAAATTCTACATGTGCTACTCCTGAACCCCAATGACTTCCAACGGTGTTAAATTACCCCTTGATCTCAAAGCAGAACAAAACAACAAAATGCCACACCAATAGTGAATACATAAAAACAAACAACTCCTTGGGCCTCAAGGGGAGGCTGATGCACAGGCCACGGCTGCCAGCGTGCAGCTGGGCTTCCCAGGGCAAACAGCAACACACGGTGCATCCATCAGAAGCTGAAAGAGCCCTCAGGGAAGAGAGGCCAACTCAAGGGGCTGAGCACGGGACACCCTTCTTCCTGCCGGGCTGCTTCCCCTCCTCTGGTTTCTTTCTGTCAGTCCTCAGAGAGCAAGGAGATGCTCACAGCCTGTCACCAGCACTTACGGGTTGGCTGAAAGGCCACAGGTTGGGAAGACCAACAAGGAAACGGGGGAAAACCTGCACTGCACCATGTCAAGGGAGAGACGTGAAGCCGACCGCTTCATCGCCCTGCGATTGCCAGCCCGAGCGAGGGACGTTCTGACCAGCTACTGAAAGAGGCAGCACCAGGTTTAGAAAGTTCACTTCAATTTTATTGCGTACAAGAAGATTTGGCTTCTATTTATTGCCCCGCCCACACCCCAAAATGAAACCCCAGTGCCCAGGATTGCCGCTTAGCAATCAGTCACTCAGCCTCCAGTCAGACCCAAGGAGAAGCCAAACCCCGGGGCTACGTCACCTCCTCCCTCTCCAGTCCCAGCCAGCCCTATTTCAACCTAACCCTACACCAGGCCTGGACCTCAAGAGACACACCCTGAAGGAACGCAGCGTCTCCAGCTCTTGCCATACACCAAGTCCTGCCTATGTGAAGCCCTCATTGCTTCTAACGCAGCACAAGTCCTTCCTGTCCAGTTCACTTCCATCATCTCCACCGTCCATGACAGGGAAAGCACGGCTGTGCCAGTAAACTGGGCTGTTGAGTCAGCAGCTCTTGGTGCCACCTCCGAGGAAGCGTTGCAGGTGGTTCTGCTGTCCTTTGTAGCTTCTTGCTCAAGCCCTCATCGTTGCTTTCTGCTTTCCTTCTCGGCTTTCTTCCTCAGCTGAGTAGCGCTTGCCTTGCCTCGGCAAGCTTGCTGCAAGAGGGAAAAAAGAGGCACTATTTCACTCACGCACGCTGCCAGCACAGTCTGACTTAGAGAGCTGCTCGCAAGATATCCCTGGGCTACAAACCCAAGAACAAGGAAGGACACAAAAGTCACATCTGCATTGTCTGTTACCGCATGCCAAGGAAGAGTCCTCACACTCGAGCACTGCCCCACTTGCAGCTGAGGGGAGGAGGAGCTGGAAAGGACAGGTGGACAGAAAAGAAGGGAAAAGCTGAAGAGGCGAGAATCAACTTCTCCCCGAGGCAGATCACACCTTTGTGGCCACTCTTTTAGGAATGCTCACCATTCCTAATCCTAGCGTTAGCAAGATGAAAATTCACCACCTACCTTTTCACGCTCCTCGCGTACGCACTGAGGGCCGTGCCGTGGCTGTGCTGCACAACACCAGCGACTGAAAGAAAGCACGCAGAGAGCGGATCTGTTGCAGACAGTGCCAGGAGCTGTGCTTGAACAACGCTTTCGGTAAGGCACTCCTACCTTGCAATGGCCACACTTTGGGAGCTCTGGGACACAGCCACGTGTTGCTCTCCTGAGTCCCAGCTCCATTTCTCAGCCCACTCACGCTCTGCTCCTCCATGTTCTGCAAAGGAAAAGTCCCAAGAGGGAAATTCAGTTCATCGCAGATGTCATCAAACTGTCAGGGCAGTCGCACTCATTGCTCGGGGTGAGCAACCAGCTGCATGCTTACCCAAGGAGCAGCGGTTACTTTTACTTGAGTGTAACAGCCAATGCCTGACTGCAAGTACGAACACTAACCTATGCCTAACTCTAAAATAACAACAGAAACCTATACCTAACTCTAAAATAACAACAAAAACCTATACCTAACTCTAAAATAACAACAAAAACCTATACCTAACCCTAAAGAACAAACAGGAACCTATGCCTAACTCTAAAAAACGAACAGGAACCTATCCCTAACACTAAAACTAAACTGAACACTAACACTAACACTAACTTAACACTACCATCAACAAAAAAGAACATAACAAACACCTAACCTAACAGGGGGAAGATGGAACTGGGGGCCCACAGAACCAGAGGAGCAACAAGGTGGAGGAGCAGAAGATGTTAAATAATGCCACCCAGCTAATGCTGGGGGCAGGGGCCGCGCAGCAGGAAAGGAGCCGAGTGCCTGGACCAGCGATGGTGAAGCTGTGACCATGCCAACGCGGGGCCTGGCACGGTGGTGTGGTGCCAGGCCAGCTATGCCGCGGGCGGATCCACGTCCATGGGCTCCTCTGGAGGGGGATCCACCTCCATCGGTTCCTCCGGAGGGGGATCCACCTCCATCGGTTCCTCCGGAGGGGGATCCACCTCCATCGGTTCCTCCGGAGGGGGATCCACCTCCATAGGCTCCACATGGGTGGTGGTCACAGGGCTGGTCCAGGCATGATGGATAATGGCTCTCTTACCCCTCCTCTGCCTGATGGTCATGGCGGGCCCCCTCCTCCTTCTGACTCCTAGGGCCCCCAGCTCCATCCTCCCACCAGAAACTTCAACCCTCGCCCTCTTTGCAGCAGGCATGGCTGTTAACTGCCACAACTGTCAGAGGCATGCGGCAACGGTGACCATGGTGACATGGAGAGGGTTCTAAAATGGCGGCCGCACTGCTGGCACTGGAGTTCCACATAGGATGAGGAGGGGGCTGGAGGGCAGGGCATGGTACGGGAGCTACAAGGTGCTCCCTGTGCCCAGCGGGCAGCCCTTCTCTCTGGCCAGCAAGAGGGCACAGACGAGCCGGCCCCAAGTAAAGGGCCCTCGGCCTCCTTCACCCTCCTTCACCCTCCCCCTTCTTCCACAAGGGAATCTTTTTGGGCTGCCATACTGTTGTGGTTTTGTATTTTTTTCTATTGGTATTTCACATCATAACATCATCTGGAGATCATAGATTGATCAGTCAATCATATTGATCTAGATAAGTCCGTGACACAGACGCAGCACGCAGCAGCTCCTGATGGGGCTCCTGAGCTGAGCACCAACAACGGCAGGCTCCAAAGGGGACCTGACTACGCCTGCCTCCTGGGACACACAAGCTCTGCTTTCCATAGTCGCACCCAGCGCCTCTCCTTGTGCGGCACCTCGGCGGATTCAACCCTTACCTACAATTAAGACCTCTGACTGAATTGGAATTCCAGTCACTCTGATTACACCCCACATCCCTGCTGCAGGCCCTCCCACATGCCCACGTGCTGCACCCAGCCACACCGGCTGCCACAGCCCCGCAGCCAGGCGGGGGTTGGTGCTTCATGATCCTTGAGGTCCCTTCCAACCCGGGTCATTCTGTGATTCTGTGATCGGGTTGAAGGGGCTGGCACTGCCCTGAAGGTGAGCGAGAGAAGTTGGCAAAGGAAGGGTGAGTGGCGGGATCCGAGGAGGGCGTTTTGTGTTTGTGTGCGTGTCTGTTGTTTGCCTGATGTGTTTGTGTGCGTTGTTGTTTCAGGTGTCTGAGTGAGGACTCCCTGTGGGAACTGGCAGCAAGCAAAGGAATGGATCGACGGGCCTGGCCGCCGTGTTGGACTGCGGCTGTGGAGCCAACGAAGGTGTGTCCAGTGTCCTTCCTTACATCATTGACTATGTATGAGGTGTACCTATATCTGTGTAACCATTTTACAAGTCAGGGTGCAGGTTTTTGGTGGGGTCCTGACAGTTCCTCAGCTAGAACCCTCTTACCCCTTTGAGACAGGCCGCTTCCGTCTGTAGCTGTCATGCCAGGAGCCAAATAAATTGCCCCATGGTGAAAAACACCAAGACTCCTATGTCTGCACCGACTCTTTAACCATTTGTTTAAGAGGTGGGTTTTTAGGTCCAACTCAGTATCCCTCCCTGCCACTGAAAGTACAGATGCAATAACCACCCGCACACCTGTTCCTTCGATTACCCGCCCCAGTCCCCTGAAATCATCTTTGATAGCCTTCAGGCTTTTTTTACTAACTTCTTCACTGCCAGCCTGAACTATCAGCAGGGGATAGTAGACAGAAGGGCAGATCAGACTGGGAAGTCTCCCAGCAACGTCCCTGACCCGTGCCCAGGGGAGGGAGCACACCTTCCTGCGGGTAGGGTCGGGCCAGCATATAGGGCCTTCCATTCCTCGCCAGTAGGGTTGTGCGCCCATGATGGCAGTAATGAACAAACTGCTGCATCACAAAGATCTTGGCCTGATTAGAAATCTTTGAGTAATGCTGTTACAGCAGACAGAATGTGCTAAGCGCAAGTAGTCTCCTGCACTTCACATCCTTGCTACTTTGTTCTGGGTGTTGTCACTGAGCAGCGTCTAACACAAATTCTGCCCCGGTCAGCTGGCTGCCTGAGCTTGAGCCCTGATGGCAACACTGTGTGCTTACCCAGGAGCAGCGGTTACTTTTACTTGAGTGTAGCAGCCAATGCCTGACTGTAAGTACGAACACTAACCTATGCCTAACTCTAAAATAACAACAGAAACCTATACCTAACCCTAAAGAACAAACAGGAACCTATGCCTAACTCTAAAGAACAAACAGGAACCTATCCCTAACGCTAAAACTAAACTGAACACTAACACTAACCTAACACAACCATCAAAACAAAGAACAGAGCAAACACCTAACTACAACAGGGGGAAGAAGGAACTGGGGGCCCACAGAACCGGAGGAGCAACGAGGTGGAGGAGAAGAAGATGTTAAATAATGCCACCCAGCTCATGCTGGGGGCAGGGGCCACGCAGCAGGAAAGGAGCCGAGTGCCTGGACCAGCGATGGTGAAGCTGTGACCATGCCAACGGTCATGACCATGACCACGGTGGTGTGGTGCCAGGCCAGCTATGCCGCGGGCGGATCCACGTCCATGGGCTCCTCTGGAGGGGGATCCACCTCCATCGGTTCCTCCGGAGGGGGATCCACCTCCATCGGCTCCACATGGGTGGTGGTCACAGGGCTGGTCCAGGCATGATGGAAACGGGCTCCTTTCCCCCTCCTCCATTTGATGGTTATGGCGGGCACCCTCCTCCTCTTCGGTTCTGGGGCCCCCAGCTCCTTCTCCCACTTAAATCCTCACTACATTCCTCTCGCCCTCGCTTCGTGCTGGACATGGCTGCTACCTGCCCAGCACTCTCAGAGGTGAGTGAGTCGGGTGGAGCCGCAGCAACCAAGGTGACAGCTGTGACATGGGGAAGATTCCAAAATGGCACCTGTGCTGCTGGGAGTGGTGTTCCGCATAGGATGAGGAGGGGGCTGGAGGGCAGGGCACGGCACGGGAGCTACAAGGCACTCCCTGTGTCCAGCGGGCAGCCCTTCTCTCCGGCCAGCAAGAGGGCACAGAGAGCTGGCCCCGAGAAAAGGGCCCTCGGCCTCCTTCACCCTCCCCCTCCTTTCATAAGGGAATCCCCACTTTGGGCTGGGCACCCACATGGAATCATTGAAACTACAACCTACTACTTTGCTTCTACAGCAAGACTATTGTACTGAAATACTACTGTACTTAAAAGCACCTGCAATCACACTACACTCGTTTTTAATATTAAACTCTCAAACTTTCATAGCAAATAATAACATCCGCTCACAAAGAAAATGTGGAGAGGCCACAAAAGAGAAATACCACTCATGAAAACATTTGTATTTAGACATTCAAACTAACAACGTACTTTGTCTTTACCTAACCGTACCATTCTGTGCTAGAAATACGATGTTTTGCTGTAGAGTATAACTTGGAGAACCCAAAAGCAGCTAAAACCTGCTCCACTCAGTAATTTGACCATCCGCTGATATTTGGTTCTTTGCTCCCTTGCTTTCTAGTTGCTCACTCTTTAGACACACGCAAATCACATTGTCAAGGACTACAAAAACACTGTTAGCCAAAAAATTTATGCTGGCAGAATCTTAACGTTAGAAACGTGTAAATTGGTTGCAAAGAAGAAAGTGAAGACCAACACAGTAACCAAATACTAACTGATACAACATAAGGCTTCTCTCACACATCCTGAAAACAGAACCGCCAGCCTTAATGAACTTTGCTCTTCAGACACTGACTGAAATGCAAGTATTACCTTGTCATGGTTTAATAATTTTGTAATTTTGCTATCAGTATTCCACATCATAACATCATATAAAGCATGAATAGTTTTACTGAATCTGCAACTTACAGAAGAAGACTACATCTCCCAGAGAACAACACGAGGTCACGGGACCTGGACACTATATTAACTCTGTCGCAGGCTAGACTGACGTCTTTCGAGTTCTGGCGTTCAGGGGAGTGTGTGGGAGCCTTCACCGTTTCGCCTAGATTTACAGTAGGCCTCTCGGTTTCGGGACTCATTCTCTCTCCTATTTTGCTTGATTCGTTAGCTCAATTTTCAATTATATTGTATTATACTGTGTTATCCTGTATTTCGATATAGTAATTTAGTAAATAAGTGTGCCTCCTTAGATTGTTGCTGCTGTTTTCTTTTCCTAATTAACTTTTTTTCCTTTCGGCCTAGGGCCCCTGCTGGGCCCACAGTCCCTGTCACGGACGCAGGTGGATTTTTAGTTTAAACCGTGACATACCTGTAGCAGCCTGGATCTGGCAATAGTCAAAGAATCCTTTACGTCCAGCTCCTTAGCATCAAAAGACCACAGATACTGCTGGGGCAGAATTTCATTGAAGCCTTCAAAAGAAGCTTGTGTCTGTTCCTCAGTGCCTCGGGAAAGTCTCCATTCTGCTACCAGCCTGGAAAAGACACAGAAGGATCATTTAAAACAGGCTACGCTAACCCAAGTTCATCTTTGTTAGTTTGTTTTGAAATGAACCGTAAGCTGTGTTAAGAAAAATGATGGAAAGTGCTGGGGATAGAGCACTGTGTAACTGTATTCTAATTGTATTCCCAACCTTCACCCTGCGCAAACAATTTTAAGTTAAAACCCTATGTTTCCAACCACTCAACTGCAGAAAGCATTTTAGGCTCCAGCAGAAGGCAGCATCTACTCACTGATGATATTAATGAGAGCACAGGAGTCCCTTGCTGTTCGGAGGAAGAAAAAAATGCAGAGCTGTGTTCATCTAATATGTTCCATATTTGTTTCTGTCAATCACGAAACTTTGCTCTGTGGTAGAAACTCCACTCTCCATTAAGAAAAGGGAGAAAAGCAGGCAGGAGACCCAAAGAACCTGAACCCAGGGAGAAGCAGATATTATGCTGAATTCAAGCCTAACCTGTCAGGAGAACTGGAATCGAAAGGAGAGAACGCAACACAGGACACAGAGTGTGACAAAAGAACATTGCTTAAGCTGCAATCTGAGCTCTGCCCGGCTTCCTCAAAACCAGAAGAGAACGGTCTTCTGCAGGTACTCCCTCCTCTCCATCCCAGTGAGTATTTGGCACAACTGCCAATGCCAATACGTTCCTTCTGCAAATGTCACCGTTTCTGTGAAACCTTTCCAGATGACTCATGACTAAAGCAATTTCTACTCCCTCATTCCTCAAAACCTTCCCACACAAAAGCCTTCACAGATCAGATGGTAAGAAAGAGGGAATTCTACGGCCACAGCAATAAAGCGCGCAGAAAGCCCATCTGTTGCAGACAGAGGAGTGAGCCGTGCTTAACCAACACTGCTTCAGCGCACGCTTACAGTAAGGCACACCTACCTTGCGCTGGCCACGCACGAAGCTCGTGACGCAGCTCCAGGCGGCTCTCCTGGGGCCCAGCTTCATTTCACGGCCACTCACGCTCTGCTGCTGGACATTCTGCAACGGAAAAGCCACCGGATGCAAATCCCATCCCTCGCAGATGGCATCAGACCTCCGCTCTCATGGCAGTCACCACCGCCCTGCCCTGGGCAGCGCTTCCACTGCCCTTGCTCCTGCCACAAGACACCAACGTCTGCTTCTGACGCGGCTCCACCATGGGATCCTGTATGCAATAGAGAAACACACGGAGGCTGCCAGCCACTGCAACACGCGCGCTGTGAAACCCCTGGCACTGCTGAGTCCCAAGAGCAGAGGAGAGAAGCGTTTGCCTGCCATGGACGGGCTGCGGCGGGGTTGAATCCTGCCTTCGAATCGGGACACCCCCAGGGAGAGCCTCCCTGGGGACCCAAAGACTGAAATGGAGGCAAGGTAACACTTTGCTATAGAAAGGGAAAGGGGAACTTCACAGAAACTGAGACAAAGGGTAACTGCAGATAGTTTACATTTAAAAGTGCAGGGATAGGGGGAATTACAGACACTTAGTCAAAATAAAACCAGAGAAGAGGGCAATAAAGATAAGAAGAAATTGTCCGGAGACCTCTGACAAGAAGAAGGATTAGATACCCCCGGGCAAGATGATGCTGACATGGGAGAACGATACCAGCAGATAACACCAAGAAGAAAACAGAAGAAGAATTTCACCCCAAAACAACGGCAAGGGTCGCGGGGAATGGGGTCCTAGGGAATGTAATGAATATGTAATCAAACTGACTATTGATTACGTATTAGCTTAACCTATATCTGTAACACACTTTTCTCCTTACGGTGTGCAAGTTTGGTGGAGCTCTCCCGCTTGCACCCGGCGCTGCGCAACGCTGGAATAAACATACCTGCTTTAGAACCCATCTTTGGGTTATAGAGTTTGATTCCGCAAGTCATCTTCCTGCCGCACAGCCCAGCACGGCCGGAGCCGCACCACACGATCCGGGCCGGGGCCGGCTCAGGCTCTGCCTCCAGGCTTTTGGGGCCGGCCGGGTGACTCCGCAGCACAGCGAGACCGTGGAGCCGCCCGGGAGCCGCCTCTGGGTGCCGGCAGCGCCGCGAGCTCCTCCCCCGACAGCCCCTCCGTGCCCCCGCCCCGAGGCCCGACCCCGTTCGCAGCACAGAGCCCGCTCCTCCCGGCCCCGCTCATGGCCGCCATGCCGCCATGGCCCGGAAGTGCTCTCCGCCGCCTGCAGGAAGCACTTCCTGTCACTGGCACTGGCACTGTCACGTGGCTCAGGCCGGGCTGGGGCCTGTTGGGGGGGGGCGGCTGCCGGAAAAGGACCCAAAATTCACGTCTCATTTCGTGTCTTTCCTCTCGCTTTCCTTCCTTTACCTTCCCCTTCCCTTCCTTCCTTCCTCGCCCTCGTCCCCTTCCCTTCACCACCTCCCTGTGTCCATTCCAGTGCCTGGCCACCCTTTCTGAGCAGTAATACCTCGTAGTGTCCAGCCTGAATCTCCCCTGTCGCAGCTTGAAGCCATTCCCTCTGGTCCTATCATTAATGACACGAGAGAAGAGGCCGAGCCCCAGCTCACTACAGCCTCCCTTCAGGAAGTTAGAGAGAGCAATGAGGTCTCCCCTGAGCCTCCTCTTCTCCAGGCTGAACAATCCCAGCTCCCTCAGCCGCTCCTCATACGGCCTGTGCTCCAGACCCCTCACCAGCTTTGTTGCCCTCCTCTGAACGCGTTCCAGGGCCTCGATGTCTTTCTTGCACTGAGGGGCCCAAAACTGAACACAGCACTCGAGCTGCGGCCTCATCAGTGCTGACAACAGGGGGACAATCACCTCTCTGCTCCTGCTGGCAACACTGTTTCCCATGCAGGCCAGGATGCCCTCGGCCTTCTTATTATACAGCAAAGGAATCCCCTGAAAAGGAAACCACAATATCTGGCAACATGAAACAAAGTTCTGATCCGTAAAAGACTGGCAGCAAGGCCTGAATCTCTTGTGTCATCTGCTCTTGATGTATCACATTAGCACTAGGTGGAATGCAGAAGCTTCCTGAGACGTGATAATCAAAACCTAGTCCAATGCCTTTAAAAAAGCCTTTAAGAGATTACTCCTCCTTGTCTGTTTAAAATAAACTTAGGTAATACAAAAGGTTGGAAAATTTTTGGACAACTCCCCAGGGCCGGGCTTTGGAAGGCCGTATTGACGAGAGTCAATCAAGCTCCGGCTGCAGGCGTATATGTGTGTGCCAGTTCTTTAACACAGTAGAAATCACAACTTGCTGCATGATCAAAATTCTACATGTGCTACTCCTGAACCCCAATGACTTCCAACGGTGTTAAATTACCCCTTGATCTCAAAGCAGAACAAAACAACAAAATGCCACACCAATAGTGAATACATAAAAACAAACAACTCCTTGGGCCTCAAGGGGAGGCTGATGCACAGGCCACGGCTGCCAGCGTGCAGCTGGGCTTCCCAGGGCAAACAGCAACACACGGTGCATCCATCAGAAGCTGAAAGAGCCCTCAGGGAAGAGAGGCCAACTCAAGGGGCTGAGCACGGGACACCCTTCTTCCTGCCGGGCTGCTTCCCCTCCTCTGGTTTCTTTCTGTCAGTCCTCAGAGAGCAAGGAGATGCTCACAGCCTGTCACCAGCACTTACGGGTTGGCTGAAAGGCCACAGGTTGGGAAGACCAACAAGGAAACGGGGGAAAACCTGCACTGCACCATGTCAAGGGAGAGACGTGAAGCCGACCGCTTCATCGCCCTGCGATTGCCAGCCCGAGCGAGGGACGTTCTGACCAGCTACTGAAAGAGGCAGCACCAGGTTTAGAAAGTTCGCTTCAATTTTATTGCGTACAAGAAGATTTGGCTTCTATTTATTGCCCCGCCCACACCCCAAAATGAAACCCCAGTGCCCAGGATTGCCGCTTAGCAATCAGTCACTCAGCCTCCAGTCAGACCCAAGGAGAAGCCAAACCCCGGGGCTACGTCACCTCCTCCCTCTCCAGTCCCAGCCAGCCCTATTTCAACCTAACCCTACACCAGGCCTGGACCTCAAGAGACACACCCTGAAGGAACGCAGCGTCTCCAGCTCTTGCCATACACCAAGTCCTGCCTATGTGAAGCCCTCATTGCTTCTAACGCAGCACAAGTCCTTCCTGTCCAGTTCACTTCCATCATCTCCACCGTCCATGACAGGGAAAGCACGGCTGTGCCAGTAAACTGGGCTGTTGAGTCAGCAGCTCTTGGTGCCACCTCCGAGGAAGCGTTGCAGGTGGTTCTGCTGTCCTTTGTAGCTTCTTGCTCAAGCCCTCATCGTTGCTTTCTGCTTTCCTTCTCGGCTTTCTTCCTCAGCTGAGTAGCGCTTGCCTTGCCTCGGCAAGCTTGCTGCAAGAGGGAAAAAAGAGGCACTATTTCACTCACGCACGCTGCCAGCACAGTCTGACTTAGAGAGCTGCTCGCAAGATATCCCTGGGCTACAAACCCAAGAACAAGGAAGGACACAAAAGTCACATCTGCATTGTCTGTTACCGCATGCCAAGGAAGAGTCCTCACACTCGAGCACTGCCCCACTTGCAGCTGAGGGGAGGAGGAGCTGGAAAGGACAGGTGGACAGAAAAGAAGGGAAAAGCTGAAGAGGCGAGAATCAACTTCTCCCCGAGGCAGATCACACCTTTGTGGCCACTCTTTTAGGAATGCTCACCATTCCTAATCCTAGCGTTAGCAAGATGAAAATTCACCACCTACCTTTTCACGCTCCTCGCGTACGCACTGAGGGCCGTGCCGTGGCTGTGCTGCACAACACCAGCGACTGAAAGAAAGCACGCAGAGAGCGGATCTGTTGCAGACAGTGCCAGGAGCTGTGCTTGAACAACGCTTTCGGTAAGGCACTCCTACCTTGCAATGGCCACACTTTGGGAGCTCTGGGACACAGCCACGTGTTGCTCTCCTGAGTCCCAGCTCCATTTCTCAGCCCACTCACGCTCTGCTCCTCCATGTTCTGCAAAGGAAAAGTCCCAAGAGGGAAATTCAGTTCATCGCAGATGTCATCAAACTGTCAGGGCAGTCGCACTCATTGCTCGGGGTGAGCAACCAGCTGCATGCTTACCCAAGGAGCAGCGGTTACTTTTACTTGAGTGTAACAGCCAATGCCTGACTGCAAGTACGAACACTAACCTATGCCTAACTCTAAAATAACAACAGAAACCTATACCTAACTCTAAAATAACAACAAAAACCTATACCTAACTCTAAAATAACAACAAAAACCTATACCTAACCCTAAAGAACAAACAGGAACCTATGCCTAACTCTAAAAAACGAACAGGAACCTATCCCTAACACTAAAACTAAACTGAACACTAACACTAACACTAACTTAACACTACCATCAACAAAAAAGAACATAACAAACACCTAACCTAACAGGGGGAAGATGGAACTGGGGGCCCACAGAACCAGAGGAGCAACAAGGTGGAGGAGCAGAAGATGTTAAATAATGCCACCCAGCTAATGCTGGGGGCAGGGGCCGCGCAGCAGGAAAGGAGCCGAGTGCCTGGACCAGCGATGGTGAAGCTGTGACCATGCCAACGCGGGGCCTGGCACGGTGGTGTGGTGCCAGGCCAGCTATGCCGCGGGCGGATCCACGTCCATGGGCTCCTCTGGAGGGGGAACCACCTCCATCGGTTCCTCCGGAGGGGGATCCACCTCCATCGGTTCCTCCGGAGGGGGATCCACCTCCATCGGTTCCTCCGGAGGGGGATCCACCTCCATCGGTTCCTCCGGAGGGGGATCCACCTCCATAGGCTCCACATGGGTGGTGGTCACAGGGCTGGTCCAGGCATGATGGATAATGGCTCTCTTACCCCTCCTCTGCCTGATGGTCATGGCGGGCCCCCTCCTCCTTCTGACTCCTAGGGCCCCCAGCTCCATCCTCCCACCAGAAACTTCAACCCTCGCCCTCTTTGCAGCAGGCATGGCTGTTAACTGCCACAACTGTCAGAGGCATGCGGCAACGGTGACCATGGTGACATGGAGAGGGTTCTAAAATGGCGGCCGCACTGCTGGCACTGGAGTTCCACATAGGATGAGGAGGGGGCTGAAGGGCAGGGCATGGTACGGGAGCTACAAGGTGCTCCCTGTGCCCAGCGGGCAGCCCTTCTCTCTGGCCAGCAAGAGGGCACAGACGAGCCGGCCCCAAGTAAAGGGCCCTCGGCCTCCTTCACCCTCCTTCACCCTCCCCCTTCTTCCACAAGGGAATCTTTTTGGGCTGCCATACTGTTGTGGTTTTGTATTTTTTTCTATTGGTATTTCACATCATAACATCATCTGGAGATCATAGATTGATCAGTCAATCATATTGATCTAGATAAGTCCGTGACACAGACGCAGCACGCAGCAGCTCCTGATGGGGCTCCTGAGCTGAGCACCAACAACGGCAGGCTCCAAAGGGGACCTGACTACGCCTGCCTCCTGGGACACACAAGCTCTGCTTTCCATAGTCGCACCCAGCGCCTCTCCTTGTGCGGCACCTCGGCGGATTCAACCCTTACCTACAATTAAGACCTCTGACTGAATTGGAATTCCAGTCACTCTGATTACACCCCACATCCCTGCTGCAGGCCCTCCCACATGCCCACGTGCTGCACCCAGCCACACCGGCTGCCACAGCCCCGCAGCCAGGCGGGGGTTGGTGCTTCATGATCCTTGAGGTCCCTTCCAACCCGGGTCATTCTGTGATTCTGTGATCGGGTTGAAGGGGCTGGCACTGCCCTGAAGGTGAGCGAGAGAAGTTGGCAAAGGAAGGGTGAGTGGCGGGATCCGAGGAGGGCGTTTTGTGTTTGTGTGCGTGTCTGTTGTTTGCCTGATGTGTTTGTGTGCGTTGTTGTTTCAGGTGTCTGAGTGAGGACTCCCTGTGGGAACTGGCAGCAAGCAAAGGAATGGATCGACGGGCCTGGCCGCCGTGTTGGACTGCGGCTGTGGAGCCAACGAAGGTGTGTCCAGTGTCCTTCCTTACATCATTGACTATGTATGAGGTGTACCTATATCTGTGTAACCATTTTACAAGTCAGGGTGCAGGTTTTTGGTGGGGTCCTGACAGTTCCTCAGCTAGAACCCTCTTACCCCTTTGAGACAGGCCGCTTCCGTCTGTAGCTGTCATGCCAGGAGCCAAATAAATTGCCCCATGGTGAAAAACACCAAGACTCCTATGTCTGCACCGACTCTTTAACCATTTGTTTAAGAGGTGGGTTTTTAGGTCCAACTCAGTATCCCTCCCTGCCACTGAAAGTACAGATGCAATAACCACCCGCACACCTGTTCCTTCGATTACCCGCCCCAGTCCCCTGAAATCATCTTTGATAGCCTTCAGGCTTTTTTTACTAACTTCTTCACTGCCAGCCTGAACTATCAGCAGGGGATAGTAGACAGAAGGGCAGATCAGACTGGGAAGTCTCCCAGCAATGTCCCTGACCCGTGCCCAGGGGAGGGAGCACACCTCCCTGCGGGTAGGGTCGGGCCAGCATATAGGGCCTTCCATTCCTCGCCAGTAGGGTTGTGCGCCCATGATGGCAGTAATGAACAAACTGCTGCATCACAAAGATCTTGGCCTGATTAGAAATCTTTGAGTAATGCTGTTACAGCAGACAGAATGTGCTAAGCGCAAGTAGTCTCCTGCACTTCACATCCTTGCTACTTTGTTCTGGGTGTTGTCACTGAGCAGCGTCTAACACAAATTCTGCCCCGGTCAGCTGGCTGCCTGAGCTTGAGCCCTGATGGCAACACTGTGTGCTTACCCAGGAGCAGCGGTTACTTTTACTTGAGTGTAGCAGCCAATGCCTGACTGTAAGTACGAACACTAACCTACGCCTAACTCTAAAATAACAACAGAAACCTATACCTAACCCTAAAGAACAAACAGGAACCTATGCCTAACTCTAAAGAACAAACAGGAACCTATCCCTAACGCTAAAACTAAACTGAACACTAACACTAACCTAACACAACCATCAAAACAAAGAACAGAGCAAACACCTAACTACAACAGGGGGAAGAAGGAACTGGGGGCCCACAGAACCGGAGGAGCAACGAGGTGGAGGAGAAGAAGATGTTAAATAATGCCACCCAGCTCATGCTGGGGGCAGGGGCCACGCAGCAGGAAAGGAGCCGAGTGCCTGGACCAGCGATGGTGAAGCTGTGACCATGCCAACGGTCATGACCATGACCACGGTGGTGTGGTGCCAGGCCAGCTATGCCGCGGGCGGATCCACGTCCATGGGCTCCTCTGGAGGGGGATCCACCTCCATCGGTTCCTCCGGAGGGGGATCCACCTCCATCGGCTCCACATGGGTGGTGGTCACAGGGCTGGTCCAGGCATGATGGAAACGGGCTCCTTTCCCCCTCCTCCATTTGATGGTTATGGCGGGCACCCTCCTCCTCTTCGGTTCTGGGGCCCCCAGCTCCTTCTCCCACTTAAATCCTCACTACATTCCTCTCGCCCTCGCTTCGTGCTGGACATGGCTGCTACCTGCCCAGCACTCTCAGAGGTGAGTGAGTCGGGTGGAGCCGCAGCAACCAAGGTGACAGCTGTGACATGGGGAAGATTCCAAAATGGCACCTGTGCTGCTGGGAGTGGTGTTCCGCATAGGATGAGGAGGGGGCTGGAGGGCAGGGCAAGGCACGGGAGCTACAAGGCACTCCCTGTGTCCAGCGGGCAGCCCTTCTCTCCGGCCAGCAAGAGGGCACAGAGAGCTGGCCCCGAGAAAAGGGCCCTCGGCCTCCTTCACCCTCCCCCTCCTTTCATAAGGGAATCCCCACTTTGGGCTGGGCACCCACATGGAATCATTGAAACTACAACCTACTACTTTGCTTCTACAGCAAGACTATTGTACTGAAATACTACTGTACTTAAAGCACCTGCAATCACACTACACTCGTTTTTAATATTAAACTCTCAAACTTTCATAGCAAATAATAACATCCGCTCACAAAGAAAATGTGGAGAGGCCACAAAAGAGAAATACCACTCATGAAAACATTTGTATTTAGACATTCAAACTAACAACGTACTTTGTCTTTACCTAACCGTACCATTCTGTGCTAGAAATACGATGTTTTGCTGTAGAGTATAACTTGGAGAACCCAAAAGCAGCTAAAACCTGCTCCACTCAGTAATTTGACCATCCGCTGATATTTGGTTCTTTGCTCCCTTGCTTTCTAGTTGCTCACTCTTTAGACACACGCAAATCACATTGTCAAGGACTACAAAAACACTGTTAGCCAAAAAATTTATGCTGGCAGAATCTTAACGTTAGAAACGTGTAAATTGGTTGCAAAGAAGAAAGTGAAGACCAACACAGTAACCAAATACTAACTGATACAACATAAGGCTTCTCTCACACATCCTGAAAACAGAACCGCCAGCCTTAATGAACTTTGCTCTTCAGACACTGACTGAAATGCAAGTATTACCTTGTCATGGTTTAATAATTTTGTAATTTTGCTATCAGTATTCCACATCATAACATCATATAAAGCATGAATAGTTTTACTGAATCTGCAACTTACAGAAGAAGACTACATCTCCCAGAGAACAACATGAGGTCACGGGACCTGGACACTATATTAACTCTGTCGCAGGCTAGACTGACGTCTTTCGAGTTCTGGCGTTCAGGGGAGTGTGTGGGAGCCTTCACCGTTTCGCCTAGATTTACAGTAGGCCTCTCGGTTTCGGGACTCATTCTCTCTCCTATTTTGCTTGATTCGTTAGCTCAATTTTCAATTATATTGTATTATACTGTGTTATCCTGTATTTCGATATAGTAATTTAGTAAATAAGTGTGCCTCCTTAGATTGTTGCTGCTGTTTTCTTTTCCTAATTAACTTTTTTTCCTTTCGGCCTAGGGCCCCTGCTGGGCCCACAGTCCCTGTCACGGACGCAGGTGGATTTTTAGTTTAAACCGTGACATACCTGTAGCAGCCTGGATCTGGCAATAGTCAAAGAATCCTTTACGTCCAGCTCCTTAGCATCAAAAGACCACAGATACTGCTGGGGCAGAATTTCATTGAAGCCTTCAAAAGAAGCTTGTGTCTGTTCCTCAGTGCCTCGGGAAAGTCTCCATTCTGCTACCAGCCTGGAAAAGACACAGAAGGATCATTTAAAACAGGCTACGCTAACCCAAGTTCATCTTTGTTAGTTTGTTTTGAAATGAACCGTAAGCTGTGTTAAGAAAAATGATGGAAAGTGCTGGGGATAGAGCACTGTGTAACTGTATTCTAATTGTATTCCCAACCTTCACCCTGCGCAAACAATTTTAAGTTAAAACCCTATGTTTCCAACCACTCAACTGCAGAAAGCATTTTAGGCTCCAGCAGAAGGCAGCATCTACTCACTGATGATATTAATGAGAGCACAGGAGTCCCTTGCTGTTCGGAGGAAGAAAAAAATGCAGAGCTGTGTTCATCTAATATGTTCCATATTTGTTTCTGTCAATCACGAAACTTTGCTCTGTGGTAGAAACTCCACTCTCCATTAAGAAAAGGGAGAAAAGCAGGCAGGAGACCCAAAGAACCTGAACCCAGGGAGAAGCAGATATTATGCTGAATTCAAGCCTAACCTGTCAGGAGAACTGGAATCGAAAGGAGAGAACGCAACACAGGACACAGAGTGTGACAAAAGAACATTGCTTAAGCTGCAATCTGAGCTCTGCCCGGCTTCCTCAAAACCAGAAGAGAACGGTCTTCTGCAGGTACTCCCTCCTCTCCATCCCAGTGAGTATTTGGCACAACTGCCAATGCCAATACGTTCCTTCTGCAAATGTCACCGTTTCTGTGAAACCTTTCCAGATGACTCATGACTAAAGCAATTTCTACTCCCTCATTCCTCAAAACCTTCCCACACAAAAGCCTTCACAGATCAGATGGTAAGAAAGAGGGAATTCTACGGCCACAGCAATAAAGCGCGCAGAAAGCCCATCTGTTGCAGACAGAGGAGTGAGCCGTGCTTAACCAACACTGCTTCAGCGCACGCTTACAGTAAGGCACACCTACCTTGCGCTGGCCACGCACGAAGCTCGTGACGCAGCTCCAGGCGGCTCTCCTGGGGCCCAGCTTCATTTCACGGCCACTCACGCTCTGCTGCTGGACATTCTGCAACGGAAAAGCCACCGGATGCAAATCCCATCCCTCGCAGATGGCATCAGACCTCCGCTCTCATGGCAGTCACCACCGCCCTGCCCTGGGCAGCGCTTCCACTGCCCTTGCTCCTGCCACAAGACACCAACGTCTGCTTCTGACGCGGCTCCACCATGGGATCCTGTATGCAATAGAGAAACACACGGAGGCTGCCAGCCACTGCAACACGCGCGCTGTGAAACCCCTGGCACTGCTGAGTCCCAAGAGCAGAGGAGAGAAGCGTTTGCCTGCCATGGACGGGCTGCGGCGGGGTTGAATCCTGCCTTCGAATCGGGACACCCCCAGGGAGAGCCTCCCTGGGGACCCAAAGACTGAAATGGAGGCAAGGTAACACTTTGCTATAGAAAGGGAAAGGGGAACTTCACAGAAACTGAGACAAAGGGTAACTGCAGATAGTTTACATTTAAAAGTGCAGGGATAGGGGGAATTACAGACACTTAGTCAAAATAAAACCAGAGAAGAGGGCAATAAAGATAAGAAGAAATTGTCCGGAGACCTCTGACAAGAAGAAGGATTAGATACCCCCGGGCAAGATGATGCTGACATGGGAGAACGATACCAGCAGATAACACCAAGAAGAAAACAGAAGAAGAATTTCACCCCAAAACAACGGCAAGGGTCGCGGGGAATGGGGTCCTAGGGAATGTAATGAATATGTAATCAAACTGACTATTGATTACGTATTAGCTTAACCTATATCTGTAACACACTTTTCTCCTTACGGTGTGCAAGTTTGGTGGAGCTCTCCCGCTTGCACCCGGCGCTGCGCAACGCTGGAATAAACATACCTGCTTTAGAACCCATCTTTGGGTTATAGAGTTTGATTCCGCAAGTCATCTTCCTGCCGCACAGCCCAGCACGGCCGGAGCCGCACCACACGATCCGGGCCGGGGCCGGCTCAGGCTCTGCCTCCAGGCTTTTGGGGCCGGCCGGGTGACTCCGCAGCACAGCGAGACCGTGGAGCCGCCCGGGAGCCGCCTCTGGGTGCCGGCAGCGCCGCGAGCTCCTCCCCCGACAGCCCCTCCGTGCCCCCGCCCCGAGGCCCGACCCCGTTCGCAGCACAGAGCCCGCTCCTCCCGGCCCCGCTCATGGCCGCCATGCCGCCATGGCCCGGAAGTGCTCTCCGCCGCCTGCAGGAAGCACTTCCTGTCACTGGCACTGGCACTGTCACGTGGCTCAGGCCGGGCTGGGGCCTGTTGGGGGGGGGCGGCTGCCGGAAAAGGACCCAAAATTCACGTCTCATTTCGTGTCTTTCCTCTCGCTTTCCTTCCTTTACCTTCCCCTTCCCTTCCTTCCTTCCTCGCCCTCGTCCCCTTCCCTTCACCACCTCCCTGTGTCCATTCCAGTGCCTGGCCACCCTTTCTGAGCAGTAATACCTCGTAGTGTCCAGCCTGAATCTCCCCTGTCGCAGCTTGAAGCCATTCCCTCTGGTCCTATCATTAATGACACGAGAGAAGAGGCCGAGCCCCAGCTCACTACAGCCTCCCTTCAGGAAGTTAGAGAGAGCAATGAGGTCTCCCCTGAGCCTCCTCTTCTCCAGGCTGAACAATCCCAGCTCCCTCAGCCGCTCCTCATACGGCCTGTGCTCCAGACCCCTCACCAGCTTTGTTGCCCTCCTCTGAACGCGTTCCAGGGCCTCGATGTCTTTCTTGCACTGAGGGGCCCAAAACTGAACACAGCACTCGAGCTGCGGCCTCATCAGTGCTGACAACAGGGGGACAATCACCTCTCTGCTCCTGCTGGCAACACTGTTTCCCATGCAGGCCAGGATGCCCTCGGCCTTCTTATTATACAGCAAAGGAATCCCCTGAAAAGGAAACCACAATATCTGGCAACATGAAACAAAGTTCTGATCCGTAAAAGACTGGCAGCAAGGCCTGAATCTCTTGTGTCATCTGCTCTTGATGTATCACATTAGCACTAGGTGGAATGCAGAAGCTTCCTGAGACGTGATAATCAAAACCTAGTCCAATGCCTTTAAAAAAGCCTTTAAGAGATTACTCCTCCTTGTCTGTTTAAAATAAACTTAGGTAATACAAAAGGTTGGAAAATTTTTGGACAACTCCCCAGGGCCGGGCTTTGGAAGGCCGTATTGACGAGAGTCAATCAAGCTCCGGCTGCAGGCGTATATGTGTGTGCCAGTTCTTTAACACAGTAGAAATCACAACTTGCTGCATGATCAAAATTCTACATGTGCTACTCCTGAACCCCAATGACTTCCAACGGTGTTAAATTACCCCTTGATCTCAAAGCAGAACAAAACAACAAAATGCCACACCAATAGTGAATACATAAAAACAAACAACTCCTTGGGCCTCAAGGGGAGGCTGATGCACAGGCCACGGCTGCCAGCGTGCAGCTGGGCTTCCCAGGGCAAACAGCAACACACGGTGCATCCATCAGAAGCTGAAAGAGCCCTCAGGGAAGAGAGGCCAACTCAAGGGGCTGAGCACGGGACACCCTTCTTCCTGCCGGGCTGCTTCCCCTCCTCTGGTTTCTTTCTGTCAGTCCTCAGAGAGCAAGGAGATGCTCACAGCCTGTCACCAGCACTTACGGGTTGGCTGAAAGGCCACAGGTTGGGAAGACCAACAAGGAAACGGGGGAAAACCTGCACTGCACCATGTCAAGGGAGAGACGTGAAGCCGACCGCTTCATCGCCCTGCGATTGCCAGCCCGAGCGAGGGACGTTCTGACCAGCTACTGAAAGAGGCAGCACCAGGTTTAGAAAGTTCGCTTCAATTTTATTGCGTACAAGAAGATTTGGCTTCTATTTATTGCCCCGCCCACACCCCAAAATGAAACCCCAGTGCCCAGGATTGCCGCTTAGCAATCAGTCACTCAGCCTCCAGTCAGACCCAAGGAGAAGCCAAACCCCGGGGCTACGTCACCTCCTCCCTCTCCAGTCCCAGCCAGCCCTATTTCAACCTAACCCTACACCAGGCCTGGACCTCAAGAGACACACCCTGAAGGAACGCAGCGTCTCCAGCTCTTGCCATACACCAAGTCCTGCCTATGTGAAGCCCTCATTGCTTCTAACGCAGCACAAGTCCTTCCTGTCCAGTTCACTTCCATCATCTCCACCGTCCATGACAGGGAAAGCACGGCTGTGCCAGTAAACTGGGCTGTTGAGTCAGCAGCTCTTGGTGCCACCTCCGAGGAAGCGTTGCAGGTGGTTCTGCTGTCCTTTGTAGCTTCTTGCTCAAGCCCTCATCGTTGCTTTCTGCTTTCCTTCTCGGCTTTCTTCCTCAGCTGAGTAGCGCTTGCCTTGCCTCGGCAAGCTTGCTGCAAGAGGGAAAAAAGAGGCACTATTTCACTCACGCACGCTGCCAGCACAGTCTGACTTAGAGAGCTGCTCGCAAGATATCCCTGGGCTACAAACCCAAGAACAAGGAAGGACACAAAAGTCACATCTGCATTGTCTGTTACCGCATGCCAAGGAAGAGTCCTCACACTCGAGCACTGCCCCACTTGCAGCTGAGGGGAGGAGGAGCTGGAAAGGACAGGTGGACAGAAAAGAAGGGAAAAGCTGAAGAGGCGAGAATCAACTTCTCCCCGAGGCAGATCACACCTTTGTGGCCACTCTTTTAGGAATGCTCACCATTCCTAATCCTAGCGTTAGCAAGATGAAAATTCACCACCTACCTTTTCACGCTCCTCGCGTACGCACTGAGGGCCGTGCCGTGGCTGTGCTGCACAACACCAGCGACTGAAAGAAAGCACGCAGAGAGCGGATCTGTTGCAGACAGTGCCAGGAGCTGTGCTTGAACAACGCTTACGGTACGGCACGCCTACCTTGCAATGGCCACACTTTGGGAGCTCTGGGACACAGCCACGTGTTGCTCTCCTGAGTCCCAGCTCCATTTCTCAGCCACTCACGCTCTGCTCCTCCATGTTCTGCAAAGGAAAAGTCCCAAGAGGGAAATTCAGTTCATCGCAGATGTCATCAAACTGTCAGGGCAGTCGCACTCATTGCTCGGGGTGAGCAACCAGCTGCATGCTTACCCAAGGAGCAGCGGTTACTTTTACTTGAGTGTAACAGCCAATGCCTGACTGCAAGTACGAACACTAACCTATGCCTAACTCTAAAATAACAACAGAAACCTATACCTAACTCTAAAATAACAACAAAAACCTATACCTAACTCTAAAATAACAACAAAAACCTATACCTAACCCTAAAGAACAAACAGGAACCTATGCCTAACTCTAAAAAACGAACAGGAACCTATCCCTAACACTAAAACTAAACTGAACACTAACACTAACCTAACACTACCATCAAAACAAAGAACATAACAAACACCTAACCTAACAGGGGGAAGATGGAACTGGGGGCCCACAGAACCAGAGGAGCAACAAGGTGGAGGAGCAGAAGATGTTAAATAATGCCACCCAGCTAACGCTGGGGGCAGGGGCCGCGCAGCAGGAAAGGAGCCGAGTGCCTGGACCAGCGATGGTGAAGCTGTGACCATGCCAACGCGGGGCCTGGCACGGTGGTGTGGTGCCAGGCCAGCTATGCCGCGGGCGGATCCACGTCCATGGGCTCCTCTGGAGGGGGATCCACCTCCATCGGTTCCTCCGGAGGGGGATCCACCTCCATCGGTTCCTCCGGAGGGGGATCCACCTCCATCGGTTCCTCCAGAGGGGGATCCACCTCCATAGGCTCCACATGGGTGGTGGTCACAGGGCTGGTCCAGGCATGATGGATAATGGCTCTCTTACCCCTCCTCTGCCTGATGGTCATGGCGGGCCCCCTCCTCCTTCTGACTCCTAGGGCCCCCAGCTCCATCCTCCCACCAGAAACTTCAACCCTCGCCCTCTTTGCAGCAGGCATGGCTGTTAACTGCCACAACTGTCAGAGGCATGCGGCAACGGTGACCATGGTGACATGGAGAGGGTTCTAAAATGGCGGCCGCACTGCTGGCACTGGAGTTCCACATAGGATGAGGAGGGGGCTGGAGGGCAGGGCATGGTACGGGAGCTACAAGGTGCTCCCTGTGCCCAGCGGGCAGCCCTTCTCTCTGGCCAGCAAGAGGGCACAGACGAGCCGGCCCCAAGTAAAGGGCCCTCGGCCTCCTTCACCCTCCTTCACCCTCCTTCACCCTCCCCCTTCTTCCACAAGGGAATCTTTTTGGGCTGCCATACTGTTGTGGTTTTGTATTTTTTTCTATTGGTATTTCACATCATAACATCATCTGGAGATCATAGATTGATCAGTCAATCATATTGATCTAGATAAGTCCGTGACACAGACGCAGCACGCAGCAGCTCCTGATGGGGCTCCTGAGCTGAGCACCAACAACGGCAGGCTCCAAAGGGGACCTGACTACGCCTGCCTCCTGGGACACACAAGCTCTGCTTTCCATAGTCGCACCCAGCGCCTCTCCTTGTGCGGCACCTCGGCGGATTCAACCCTTACCTACAATTAAGACCTCTGACTGAATTGGAATTCCAGTCACTCTGATTACACCCCACATCCCTGCTGCAGGCCCTCCCACATGCCCACGTGCTGCACCCAGCCACACCGGCTGCCACAGCCCCGCAGCCAGGCGGGGGGTTGGTGCTTCATGATCCTTGAGGTCCCTTCCAACCCGGGTCATTCTGTGATTCTGTGATCGGGTTGAAGGGGCTGGCACTGCCCTGAAGGTGAGCGAGAGAAGTTGGCAAAGGAAGGGTGAGTGGCGGGATCCGAGGAGGGCGTTTTGTGTTTGTGTGCGTGTCTGTTGTTTGCCTGATGTGTTTGTGTGCGTTGTTGTTTCAGGTGTCTGAGTGAGGACTCCCTGTGGGAACTGGCAGCAAGCAAAGGAATGGATCGACGGGCCTGGCCGCCGTGTTGGACTGCGGCTGTGGAGCCAACGAAGGTGTGTCCAGTGTCCTTCCTTACATCATTGACTATGTATGAGGTGTACCTATATCTGTGTAACCATTTTACAAGTCAGGGTGCAGGTTTTTGGTGGGGTCCTGACAGTTCCTCAGCTAGAACCCTCTTACCCCTTTGAGACAGGCCGCTTCCGTCTGTAGCTGTCATGCCAGGAGCCAAATAAATTGCCCCATGGTGAAAAACACCAAGACTCCTATGTCTGCACCGACTCTTTAACCATTTGTTTAAGAGGTGGGTTTTTAGGTCCAACTCAGTATCCCTCCCTGCCACTGACAGTACAGATGCAATAACCACCCGCACACCTGTTCCTTCGATTACCCGCCCCAGTCCCCTGAAATCATCTTTGATAGCCTTCAGGCTTTTTTTACTAACTTCTTCACTGCCAGCCTGAACTATCAGCAGGGGATAGTAGACAGAAGGGCAGATCAGACTGGGAAGTCTCCCAGCAATGTCCCTGACCCGTGCCCAGGGGAGGGAGCACACCTCCCTGCGGGTAGGGTCGGGCCAGCATATAGGGCCTTCCATTCCTCGCCAGTAGGGTTGTGCGCCCATGATGGCAGTAATGAACAAACTGCTGCATCACAAAGATCTTGGCCTGATTAGAAATCTTTGAGTAATGCTGTTACAGCAGACAGAATGTGCTAAGCGCAAGTAGTCTCCTGCACTTCACATCCTTGCTACTTTGTTCTGGGTGTTGTCACTGAGCAGCGTCTAACACAAATTCTGCCCCGGTCAGCTGGCTGCCTGAGCTTGAGCCCTGATGGCAACACTGTGTGCTTACCCAGGAGCAGCGGTTACTTTTACTTGAGTGTAGCAGCCAATGCCTGACTGTAAGTACGAACACTAACCTACGCCTAACTCTAAAATAACAACAGAAACCTATACCTAACCCTAAAGAACAAACAGGAACCTATGCCTAACTCTAAAGAACAAACAGGAACCTATCCCTAACGCTAAAACTAAACTGAACACTAACACTAACCTAACACAACCATCAAAACAAAGAACAGAGCAAACACCTAACTACAACAGGGGGAAGAAGGAACTGGGGGCCCACAGAACCGGAGGAGCAACGAGGTGGAGGAGAAGAAGATGTTAAATAATGCCACCCAGCTCATGCTGGGGGCAGGGGCCGCGCAGCAGGAAAGGAGCCGAGTGCCTGGACCAGCGATGGTGAATCTGTGACCATGCCAACGCGGGGCCTGGCACGGTGGTGTGGTGCCAGGCCAGCTATGCCGCGGGCGGATCCACGTCCATGGGCTCCTCTGGAGGGGGATCCACCTCCATCGGTTCCTCCGGAGGGGGATCCACCTCCATCGGCTCCACATGGGTGGTGGTCACAGGGCTGGTCCAGGCATGATGGAAACGGGCTCCTTTCCCCCTCCTCCATTTGATGGTTATGGCGGGCACCCTCCTCCTCTTCGGTTCTGGGGCCCCCAGCTCCTTCTCCCCACTTAAATCCTCACTACATTCCTCTCGCCCTCGCTTCGTGCTGGACATGGCTGCTACCTGCCCAGCACTCTCAGAGGTGAGTGAGTCGGGTGGAGCCGCAGCAACCAAGGTGACAGCTGTGACATGGGGAAGATTCCAAAATGGCACCTGTGCTGCTGGGAGTGGTGTTCCGCATAGGATAAGGAGGGGGCTGGAGGGCAGGGCACGGCACGGGAGCTACAAGGCACTCCCTGTGTCCAGCGGGCAGCCCTTCTCTCCGGCCAGCAAGAGGGCACAGAGAGCTGGCCCCGAGAAAAGGGCCCTCGGCCTCCTTCACCCTCCCCCTCCTTTCATAAGGGAATCCCCACTTTGGGCTGGGCACCCACATGGAATCATTGAAACTACAACCTACTACTTTGCTTCTACAGCAAGACTATTGTACTGAAATACTACTGTACTTAAAGCACCTGCAATCACACTACACTCGTTTTTAATATTAAACTCTCAAACTTTCATAGCAAATAATAACATCCGCTCACAAAGAAAATGTGGAGAGGCCACAAAAGAGAAATACCACTCATGAAAACATTTGTATTTAGACATTCAAACTAACAACGTACTTTGTCTTTACCTAACCGTACCATTCTGTGCTAGAAATACGATGTTTTGCTGTAGAGTATAACTTGGAGAACCCAAAAGCAGCTAAAACCTGCTCCACTCAGTAATTTGACCATCCGCTGATATTTGGTTCTTTGCTCCCTTGCTTTCTAGTTGCTCACTCTTTAGACACACGCAAATCACATTGTCAAGGACTACAAAAACACTGTTAGCCAAAAAATTTATGCTGGCAGAATCTTAACGTTAGAAACGTGTAAATTGGTTGCAAAGAAGAAAGTGAAGACCAACACAGTAACCAAATACTAACTGATACATAAGGCTTCTCTCACACATCCTGAAAACAGAACCGCCAGCCTTAATGAACTTTGCTCTTCAGACACTGACTGAAATGCAAGTATTACCTTGTCATGGTTTAATAATTTTGTAATTTTGCTATCAGTATTCCACATCATAACATCATATAAAGCATGAATAGTTTTACTGAATCTGCAACTTACAGAAGAAGACTACATCTCCCAGAGAACAACACGAGGTCACGGGACCTGGACACTATATTAACTCTGTCGCAGGCTAGACTGACGTCTTTCGAGTTCTGGCGTTCAGGGGAGTGTGTGGGAGCCTTCACCGTTTCGCCTAGATTTACAGTAGGCCTCTCGGTTTCGGGACTCATTCTCTCTCCTATTTTGCTTGATTCGTTAGCTCAATTTTCAATTATATTGTATTATACTGTGTTATCCTGTATTTCGATATAGTAATTTAGTAAATAAGTGTGCCTCCTTAGATTGTTGCTGCTGTTTTCTTTTCCTAATTAACTTTTTTTCCTTTCGGCCTAGGGCCCCTGCTGGGCCCACAGTCCCTGTCACGGACGCAGGTGGATTTTTAGTTTAAACCGTGACATACCTGTAGCAGCCTGGATCTGGCAATAGTCAAAGAATCCTTTACGTCCAGCCCCTTAGCATCAAAAGACCACAGATACTGCTGGGGCAGAATTTCATTGAAGCCTTCAAAAGAAGCTTGTGTCTGTTCCTCAGTGCCTCGGGAAAGTCTCCATTCTGCTACCAGCCTGGAAAAGACACAGAAGGATCATTTAAAACAGGCTACGCTAACCCAAGTTCATCTTTGTTAGTTTGTTTTGAAATGAACCGTAAGCTGTGTTAAGAAAAATGATGGAAAGTGCTGGGGATAGAGCACTGTGTAACTGTATTCTAATTGTATTCCCAACCTTCACCCTGCGCAAACAATTTTAAGTTAAAACCCTATGTTTCCAACCACTCAACTGCAGAAAGCATTTTAGGCTCCAGTAGAAGGCAGCATCTACTCACTGATGATATTAATGAGAGCACAGGAGTCCCTTGCTGTTCGGAGGAAGAAAAAAATGCAGAGCTGTGTTCATCTAATATGTTCCATATTTGTTTCTGTCAATCACAAAACTTTGCTCTGTGGTAGAAACTCCACTCTCCATTAAGAAAAGGGAGAAAAGCAGGCAGGAGACCCAAAGAACCTGAACCCAGGGAGAAGCAGATATTATGCTGAATTCAAGCCTAACCTGTCAGGAGAACTGGAATCAAAAGGAGAGAACGCAACACAGGACACAGAGTGTGACAAAAGAACATTGCTTAAGCTGCAATCTGAGCTCTGCCCGGCTTCCTCAAAACCAGAAGAGAACGGTCTTCTGCAGGTACTCCCTCCTCTCCATCCCAGTGAGTATTTGGCACAACTGCCAATGCCAATACGTTCCTTCTGCAAATGTCACCGTTTCTGTGAAACCTTTCCAGATGACTCGTGACTAAAGCAATTTCTACTCCCTCATTCCTCAAAACCTTCCCACACAAAAGCCTTCACAGATCAGATGGTAAGAAAGAGGGAATTCTACGGCCACAGCAATAAAGCGCGCAGAAAGCCCATCTGTTGCAGACAGAGGAGTGAGCCGTGCTTAACCAACACTGCTTCAGCGCACGCTTACAGTAAGGCACACCTACCTTGCGCTGGCCACGCACGAAGCTCGTGACGCAGCTCCAGGCGGCTCTCCTGGGGCCCAGCTTCATTTCACGGCCACTCACGCTCTGCTGCTGGACATTCTGCAACGGAAAAGCCACCGGATGCAAATCCCATCCCTCGCAGATGGCATCAGACCTCCGCTCTCATGGCAGTCACCACCGCCCTGCCCTGGGCAGCGCTTCCACTGCCCTTGCTCCTGCCACAAGACACCAACGTCTGCTTCTAACGCGGCTCCACCATGGGATCCTGTATGCAACAGAAAAACACACGGAGGCTGCCAGCCACTGCAACACGCGCGCTGTGAAACCCCTGGCACTGCTGAGTCCCAAGAGCAGAGGAGAGAAGCGTTTGCCTGCCATGGACGGGCTGCGGCGGGATTGAATCCTGCCTTCGAATCGGGACACCCCCAGGGAGAGCCTCCCTGGGGACCCAAAGACTGAAATGGAGGCAAGGTAACACTTTGCTATAGAAAGGGAAAGGGGAACTTCACAGAAACCGAGACAAAGGGTAACTGCAGATAGTTTACATTTAAAAGTGCAGGGATAGGGGGAATTACAGACACTTAGTCAAAATAAAACCAGAGAAGAGGGCAATAAAGATAAGAAGAAATTGTCCGGAGACCTCTGACAAGAAGAAGGATTAGATACCCCCGGGCAAGATGATGCTGACATGGGAGAACGATACCAGCAGATAACACCAAGAAGAAAACAGAAGAAGAATTTCACCCCAAAACAACGGCAAGGGTCGCGGGGAATGGGGTCCTAGGGAATGTAATGAATATGTAATCAAACTGAGGAGGAGACTATTGATTACGTATTAGCTTAACCTATATCTGTAACACACTTTTCTCCTTACGGTGTGCAAGTTTGGTGGAGCTCTCCCGCTTGCACCCGGCGCTGCGCAACGCTGGAATAAACATACCTGCTTTAGAACCCATCTTTGGGTTATAGAGTTTGATTCCGCAAGTCATCTTCCTGCCGCACAGCCCAGCACGGCCGGAGCCGCACCACACGATCCGGGCCGGGGCCGGCTCAGGCTCTGCCTCCAGGCTTTTGGGGCCGGCCGGGTGACTCCGCAGCACAGCGAGACCGTGGAGCCGCCCGGGAGCCGCCTCTGGGTGCCGGCAGCGCCGCGAGCTCCTCCCCCGACAGCCCCTCCGTGCCCCCGCCCCGAGGCCCGACCCCGTTCGCAGCACAGAGCCCGCTCCTCCCGGCCCCGCTCATGGCCGCCATGCCGCCATGGCCCGGAAGTGCTCTCCGCCGCCTGCAGGAAGCACTTCCTGTCACTGGCACTGGCACTGGCACTGTCACGTGGCTCAGGCCGGGCTGGGGCCTGTTGGGGGGGGGCGGCTGCCGGAAAAGGACCCAAAATTCACGTCTCATTTCGTGTCTTTCCTCTCGCTTTCCTTCCTTTACCTTCCCCTTCCCTTCCTTCCTTCCTCGCCCTCGTCCCCTTCCCTTCACCACCTCCCTGTGTCCATTCCAGTGCCTGGCCACCCTTTCTGAGCAGTAATACCTCGTAGTGTCCAGCCTGAATCTCCCCTGTCGCAGCTTGAAGCCATTCCCTCTGGTCCTATCATTAATGACACGAGAGAAGAGGCCGAGCCCCAGCTCACTACAGCCTCCCTTCAGGAAGTTAGAGAGAGCAATGAGGTCTCCCCTGAGCCTCCTCTTCTCCAGGCTGAACAATCCCAGCTCCCTCAGCCGCTCCTCATACGGCCTGTGCTCCAGACCCCTCACCAGCTTTGTTGCCCTCCTCTGAACGCGTTCCAGGGCCTCGATGTCTTTCTTGCACTGAGGGGCCCAAAACTGAACACAGCACTCGAGCTGCGGCCTCATCAGTGCTGACAACAGGGGGACAATCACCTCTCTGCTCCTGCTGGCAACACTGTTTCCCATGCAGGCCAGGATGCCCTCGGCCTTCTTATTATACAGCAAAGGAATCCCCTGAAAAGGAAACCACAATATCTGGCAACATGAAACAAAGTTCTGATCCGTAAAAGACTGGCAGCAAGGCCTGAATCTCTTGTGTCATCTGCTCTTGATGTATCACATTAGCACTAGGTGGAATGCAGAAGCTTCCTGAGACGTGATAATCAAAACCTAGTCCAATGCCTTTAAAAAAGCCTTTAAGAGATTACTCCTCCTTGTCTGTTTAAAATAAACTTAGGTAATACAAAAGGTTGGAAAATTTTTGGACAACTCCCCAGGGCCGGGCTTTGGAAGGCCGTATTGACGAGAGTCAATCAAGCTCCGGCTGCAGGCGTATATGTGTGTGCCAGTTCTTTAACACAGTAGAAATCACAACTTGCTGCATGATCAAAATTCTACATGTGCTACTCCTGAACCCCAATGACTTCCAACGGTGTTAAATTACCCCTTGATCTCAAAGCAGAACAAAACAACAAAATGCCACACCAATAGTGAATACATAAAAACAAACAACTCCTTGGGCCTCAAGGGGAGGCTGATGCACAGGCCACGGCTGCCAGCGTGCAGCTGGGCTTCCCAGGGCAAACAGCAACACACGGTGCATCCATCAGAAGCTGAAAGAGCCCTCAGGGAAGAGAGGCCAACTCAAGGGGCTGAGCACGGGACACCCTTCTTCCTGCCGGGCTGCTTCCCCTCCTCTGGTTTCTTTCTGTCAGTCCTCAGAGAGCAAGGAGATGCTCACAGCCTGTCACCAGCACTTACGGGTTGGCTGAAAGGCCACAGGTTGGGAAGACCAACAAGGAAACGGGGGAAAACCTGCACTGCACCATGTCAAGGGAGAGACGTGAAGCCGACCGCTTCATCGCCCTGCGATTGCCAGCCCGAGCGAGGGACGTTCTGACCAGCTACTGAAAGAGGCAGCACCAGGTTTAGAAAGTTCGCTTCAATTTTATTGCGTACAAGAAGATTTGGCTTCTATTTATTGCCCCGCCCACACCCCAAAATGAAACCCCAGTGCCCAGGATTGCCGCTTAGCAATCAGTCACTCAGCCTCCAGTCAGACCCAAGGAGAAGCCAAACCCCGGGGCTACGTCACCTCCTCCCTCTCCAGTCCCAGCCAGCCCTATTTCAACCTAACCCTACACCAGGCCTGGACCTCAAGAGACACACCCTGAAGGAACGCAGCGTCTCCAGCTCTTGCCATACACCAAGTCCTGCCTATGTGAAGCCCTCATTGCTTCTAACGCAGCACAAGTCCTTCCTGTCCAGTTCACTTCCATCATCTCCACCGTCCATGACAGGGAAAGCACGGCTGTGCCAGTAAACTGGGCTGTTGAGTCAGCAGCTCTTGGTGCCACCTCCGAGGAAGCGTTGCAGGTGGTTCTGCTGTCCTTTGTAGCTTCTTGCTCAAGCCCTCATCGTTGCTTTCTGCTTTCCTTCTCGGCTTTCTTCCTCAGCTGAGTAGCGCTTGCCTTGCCTCGGCAAGCTTGCTGCAAGAGGGAAAAAAGAGGCACTATTTCACTCACGCACGCTGCCAGCACAGTCTGACTTAGAGAGCTGCTCGCAAGATATCCCTGGGCTACAAACCCAAGAACAAGGAAGGACACAAAAGTCACATCTGCATTGTCTGTTACCGCATGCCAAGGAAGAGTCCTCACACTCGAGCACTGCCCCACTTGCAGCTGAGGGGAGGAGGAGCTGGAAAGGACAGGTGGACAGAAAAGAAGGGAAAAGCTGAAGAGGCGAGAATCAACTTCTCCCCGAGGCAGATCACACCTTTGTGGCCACTCTTTTAGGAATGCTCACCATTCCTAATCCTAGCGTTAGCAAGATGAAAATTCACCACCTACCTTTTCACGCTCCTCGCGTACGCACTGAGGGCCGTGCCGTGGCTGTGCTGCACAACACCAGCGACTGAAAGAAAGCACGCAGAGAGCGGATCTGTTGCAGACAGTGCCAGGAGCTGTGCTTGAACAACGCTTACGGTACGGCACGCCTACCTTGCAATGGCCACACTTTGGGAGCTCTGGGACACAGCCACGTGTTGCTCTCCTGAGTCCCAGCTCCATTTCTCAGCCACTCACGCTCTGCTCCTCCATGTTCTGCAAAGGAAAAGTCCCAAGAGGGAAATTCAGTTCATCGCAGATGTCATCAAACTGTCAGGGCAGTCGCACTCATTGCTCGGGGTGAGCAACCAGCTGCATGCTTACCCAAGGAGCAGCGGTTACTTTTACTTGAGTGTAACAGCCAATGCCTGACTGCAAGTACGAACACTAACCTATGCCTAACTCTAAAATAACAACAGAAACCTATACCTAACTCTAAAATAACAACAAAAACCTATACCTAACTCTAAAATAACAACAAAAACCTATACCTAACCCTAAAGAACAAACAGGAACCTATGCCTAACTCTAAAAAACGAACAGGAACCTATCCCTAACACTAAAACTAAACTGAACACTAACACTAACCTAACACTACCATCAAAACAAAGAACATAACAAACACCTAACCTAACAGGGGGAAGATGGAACTGGGGGCCCACAGAACCAGAGGAGCAACAAGGTGGAGGAGCAGAAGATGTTAAATAATGCCACCCAGCTAACGCTGGGGGCAGGGGCCGCGCAGCAGGAAAGGAGCCGAGTGCCTGGACCAGCGATGGTGAAGCTGTGACCATGCCAACGCGGGGCCTGGCACGGTGGTGTGGTGCCAGGCCAGCTATGCCGCGGGCGGATCCACGTCCATGGGCTCCTCTGGAGGGGGATCCACCTCCATCGGTTCCTCCGGAGGGGGATCCACCTCCATCGGTTCCTCCGGAGGGGGATCCACCTCCATCGGTTCCTCCAGAGGGGGATCCACCTCCATAGGCTCCACATGGGTGGTGGTCACAGGGCTGGTCCAGGCATGATGGATAATGGCTCTCTTACCCCTCCTCTGCCTGATGGTCATGGCGGGCCCCCTCCTCCTTCTGACTCCTAGGGCCCCCAGCTCCATCCTCCCACCAGAAACTTCAACCCTCGCCCTCTTTGCAGCAGGCATGGCTGTTAACTGCCACAACTGTCAGAGGCATGCGGCAACGGTGACCATGGTGACATGGAGAGGGTTCTAAAATGGCGGCCGCACTGCTGGCACTGGAGTTCCACATAGGATGAGGAGGGGGCTGGAGGGCAGGGCATGGTACGGGAGCTACAAGGTGCTCCCTGTGCCCAGCGGGCAGCCCTTCTCTCTGGCCAGCAAGAGGGCACAGACGAGCCGGCCCCAAGTAAAGGGCCCTCGGCCTCCTTCACCCTCCTTCACCCTCCTTCACCCTCCCCCTTCTTCCACAAGGGAATCTTTTTGGGCTGCCATACTGTTGTGGTTTTGTATTTTTTTCTATTGGTATTTCACATCATAACATCATCTGGAGATCATAGATTGATCAGTCAATCATATTGATCTAGATAAGTCCGTGACACAGACGCAGCACGCAGCAGCTCCTGATGGGGCTCCTGAGCTGAGCACCAACAACGGCAGGCTCCAAAGGGGACCTGACTACGCCTGCCTCCTGGGACACACAAGCTCTGCTTTCCATAGTCGCACCCAGCGCCTCTCCTTGTGCGGCACCTCGGCGGATTCAACCCTTACCTACAATTAAGACCTCTGACTGAATTGGAATTCCAGTCACTCTGATTACACCCCACATCCCTGCTGCAGGCCCTCCCACATGCCCACGTGCTGCACCCAGCCACACCGGCTGCCACAGCCCCGCAGCCAGGCGGGGGGTTGGTGCTTCATGATCCTTGAGGTCCCTTCCAACCCGGGTCATTCTGTGATTCTGTGATCGGGTTGAAGGGGCTGGCACTGCCCTGAAGGTGAGCGAGAGAAGTTGGCAAAGGAAGGGTGAGTGGCGGGATCCGAGGAGGGCGTTTTGTGTTTGTGTGCGTGTCTGTTGTTTGCCTGATGTGTTTGTGTGCGTTGTTGTTTCAGGTGTCTGAGTGAGGACTCCCTGTGGGAACTGGCAGCAAGCAAAGGAATGGATCGACGGGCCTGGCCGCCGTGTTGGACTGCGGCTGTGGAGCCAACGAAGGTGTGTCCAGTGTCCTTCCTTACATCATTGACTATGTATGAGGTGTACCTATATCTGTGTAACCATTTTACAAGTCAGGGTGCAGGTTTTTGGTGGGGTCCTGACAGTTCCTCAGCTAGAACCCTCTTACCCCTTTGAGACAGGCCGCTTCCGTCTGTAGCTGTCATGCCAGGAGCCAAATAAATTGCCCCATGGTGAAAAACACCAAGACTCCTATGTCTGCACCGACTCTTTAACCATTTGTTTAAGAGGTGGGTTTTTAGGTCCAACTCAGTATCCCTCCCTGCCACTGACAGTACAGATGCAATAACCACCCGCACACCTGTTCCTTCGATTACCCGCCCCAGTCCCCTGAAATCATCTTTGATAGCCTTCAGGCTTTTTTTACTAACTTCTTCACTGCCAGCCTGAACTATCAGCAGGGGATAGTAGACAGAAGGGCAGATCAGACTGGGAAGTCTCCCAGCAATGTCCCTGACCCGTGCCCAGGGGAGGGAGCACACCTCCCTGCGGGTAGGGTCGGGCCAGCATATAGGGCCTTCCATTCCTCGCCAGTAGGGTTGTGCGCCCATGATGGCAGTAATGAACAAACTGCTGCATCACAAAGATCTTGGCCTGATTAGAAATCTTTGAGTAATGCTGTTACAGCAGACAGAATGTGCTAAGCGCAAGTAGTCTCCTGCACTTCACATCCTTGCTACTTTGTTCTGGGTGTTGTCACTGAGCAGCGTCTAACACAAATTCTGCCCCGGTCAGCTGGCTGCCTGAGCTTGAGCCCTGATGGCAACACTGTGTGCTTACCCAGGAGCAGCGGTTACTTTTACTTGAGTGTAGCAGCCAATGCCTGACTGTAAGTACGAACACTAACCTACGCCTAACTCTAAAATAACAACAGAAACCTATACCTAACCCTAAAGAACAAACAGGAACCTATGCCTAACTCTAAAGAACAAACAGGAACCTATCCCTAACGCTAAAACTAAACTGAACACTAACACTAACCTAACACAACCATCAAAACAAAGAACAGAGCAAACACCTAACTACAACAGGGGGAAGAAGGAACTGGGGGCCCACAGAACCGGAGGAGCAACGAGGTGGAGGAGAAGAAGATGTTAAATAATGCCACCCAGCTCATGCTGGGGGCAGGGGCCGCGCAGCAGGAAAGGAGCCGAGTGCCTGGACCAGCGATGGTGAATCTGTGACCATGCCAACGCGGGGCCTGGCACGGTGGTGTGGTGCCAGGCCAGCTATGCCGCGGGCGGATCCACGTCCATGGGCTCCTCTGGAGGGGGATCCACCTCCATCGGTTCCTCCGGAGGGGGATCCACCTCCATCGGCTCCACATGGGTGGTGGTCACAGGGCTGGTCCAGGCATGATGGAAACGGGCTCCTTTCCCCCTCCTCCATTTGATGGTTATGGCGGGCACCCTCCTCCTCTTCGGTTCTGGGGCCCCCAGCTCCTTCTCCCCACTTAAATCCTCACTACATTCCTCTCGCCCTCGCTTCGTGCTGGACATGGCTGCTACCTGCCCAGCACTCTCAGAGGTGAGTGAGTCGGGTGGAGCCGCAGCAACCAAGGTGACAGCTGTGACATGGGGAAGATTCCAAAATGGCACCTGTGCTGCTGGGAGTGGTGTTCCGCATAGGATAAGGAGGGGGCTGGAGGGCAGGGCACGGCACGGGAGCTACAAGGCACTCCCTGTGTCCAGCGGGCAGCCCTTCTCTCCGGCCAGCAAGAGGGCACAGAGAGCTGGCCCCGAGAAAAGGGCCCTCGGCCTCCTTCACCCTCCCCCTCCTTTCATAAGGGAATCCCCACTTTGGGCTGGGCACCCACATGGAATCATTGAAACTACAACCTACTACTTTGCTTCTACAGCAAGACTATTGTACTGAAATACTACTGTACTTAAAGCACCTGCAATCACACTACACTCGTTTTTAATATTAAACTCTCAAACTTTCATAGCAAATAATAACATCCGCTCACAAAGAAAATGTGGAGAGGCCACAAAAGAGAAATACCACTCATGAAAACATTTGTATTTAGACATTCAAACTAACAACGTACTTTGTCTTTACCTAACCGTACCATTCTGTGCTAGAAATACGATGTTTTGCTGTAGAGTATAACTTGGAGAACCCAAAAGCAGCTAAAACCTGCTCCACTCAGTAATTTGACCATCCGCTGATATTTGGTTCTTTGCTCCCTTGCTTTCTAGTTGCTCACTCTTTAGACACACGCAAATCACATTGTCAAGGACTACAAAAACACTGTTAGCCAAAAAATTTATGCTGGCAGAATCTTAACGTTAGAAACGTGTAAATTGGTTGCAAAGAAGAAAGTGAAGACCAACACAGTAACCAAATACTAACTGATACATAAGGCTTCTCTCACACATCCTGAAAACAGAACCGCCAGCCTTAATGAACTTTGCTCTTCAGACACTGACTGAAATGCAAGTATTACCTTGTCATGGTTTAATAATTTTGTAATTTTGCTATCAGTATTCCACATCATAACATCATATAAAGCATGAATAGTTTTACTGAATCTGCAACTTACAGAAGAAGACTACATCTCCCAGAGAACAACACGAGGTCACGGGACCTGGACACTATATTAACTCTGTCGCAGGCTAGACTGACGTCTTTCGAGTTCTGGCGTTCAGGGGAGTGTGTGGGAGCCTTCACCGTTTCGCCTAGATTTACAGTAGGCCTCTCGGTTTCGGGACTCATTCTCTCTCCTATTTTGCTTGATTCGTTAGCTCAATTTTCAATTATATTGTATTATACTGTGTTATCCTGTATTTCGATATAGTAATTTAGTAAATAAGTGTGCCTCCTTAGATTGTTGCTGCTGTTTTCTTTTCCTAATTAACTTTTTTTCCTTTCGGCCTAGGGCCCCTGCTGGGCCCACAGTCCCTGTCACGGACGCAGGTGGATTTTTAGTTTAAACCGTGACATACCTGTAGCAGCCTGGATCTGGCAATAGTCAAAGAATCCTTTACGTCCAGCCCCTTAGCATCAAAAGACCACAGATACTGCTGGGGCAGAATTTCATTGAAGCCTTCAAAAGAAGCTTGTGTCTGTTCCTCAGTGCCTCGGGAAAGTCTCCATTCTGCTACCAGCCTGGAAAAGACACAGAAGGATCATTTAAAACAGGCTACGCTAACCCAAGTTCATCTTTGTTAGTTTGTTTTGAAATGAACCGTAAGCTGTGTTAAGAAAAATGATGGAAAGTGCTGGGGATAGAGCACTGTGTAACTGTATTCTAATTGTATTCCCAACCTTCACCCTGCGCAAACAATTTTAAGTTAAAACCCTATGTTTCCAACCACTCAACTGCAGAAAGCATTTTAGGCTCCAGTAGAAGGCAGCATCTACTCACTGATGATATTAATGAGAGCACAGGAGTCCCTTGCTGTTCGGAGGAAGAAAAAAATGCAGAGCTGTGTTCATCTAATATGTTCCATATTTGTTTCTGTCAATCACAAAACTTTGCTCTGTGGTAGAAACTCCACTCTCCATTAAGAAAAGGGAGAAAAGCAGGCAGGAGACCCAAAGAACCTGAACCCAGGGAGAAGCAGATATTATGCTGAATTCAAGCCTAACCTGTCAGGAGAACTGGAATCAAAAGGAGAGAACGCAACACAGGACACAGAGTGTGACAAAAGAACATTGCTTAAGCTGCAATCTGAGCTCTGCCCGGCTTCCTCAAAACCAGAAGAGAACGGTCTTCTGCAGGTACTCCCTCCTCTCCATCCCAGTGAGTATTTGGCACAACTGCCAATGCCAATACGTTCCTTCTGCAAATGTCACCGTTTCTGTGAAACCTTTCCAGATGACTCGTGACTAAAGCAATTTCTACTCCCTCATTCCTCAAAACCTTCCCACACAAAAGCCTTCACAGATCAGATGGTAAGAAAGAGGGAATTCTACGGCCACAGCAATAAAGCGCGCAGAAAGCCCATCTGTTGCAGACAGAGGAGTGAGCCGTGCTTAACCAACACTGCTTCAGCGCACGCTTACAGTAAGGCACACCTACCTTGCGCTGGCCACGCACGAAGCTCGTGACGCAGCTCCAGGCGGCTCTCCTGGGGCCCAGCTTCATTTCACGGCCACTCACGCTCTGCTGCTGGACATTCTGCAACGGAAAAGCCACCGGATGCAAATCCCATCCCTCGCAGATGGCATCAGACCTCCGCTCTCATGGCAGTCACCACCGCCCTGCCCTGGGCAGCGCTTCCACTGCCCTTGCTCCTGCCACAAGACACCAACGTCTGCTTCTAACGCGGCTCCACCATGGGATCCTGTATGCAATAGAAAAACACACGGAGGCTGCCAGCCACTGCAACACGCGCGCTGTGAAACCCCTGGCACTGCTGAGTCCCAAGAGCAGAGGAGAGAAGCGTTTGCCTGCCATGGACGGGCTGCGGCGGGATTGAATCCTGCCTTCGAATCGGGACACCCCCAGGGAGAGCCTCCCTGGGGACCCAAAGACTGAAATGGAGGCAAGGTAACACTTTGCTATAGAAAGGGAAAGGGGAACTTCACAGAATCCGAGACAAAGGGTAACTGCAGATAGTTTACATTTAAAAGTGCAGGGATAGGGGGAATTACAGACACTTAGTCAAAATAAAACCAGAGAAGAGGGCAATAAAGATAAGAAGAAATTGTCCGGAGACCTCTGACAAGAAGAAGGATTAGATACCCCCGGGCAAGATGATGCTGACATGGGAGAACGATACCAGCAGATAACACCAAGAAGAAAACAGAAGAAGAATTTCACCCCAAAACAACGGCAAGGGTCGCGGGGAATGGGGTCCTAGGGAATGTAATGAATATGTAATCAAACTGAGGAGGAGACTATTGATTACGTATTAGCTTAACCTATATCTGTAACACACTTTTCTCCTTACGGTGTGCAAGTTTGGTGGAGCTCTCCCGCTTGCACCCGGCGCTGCGCAACGCTGGAATAAACATACCTGCTTTAGAACCCATCTTTGGGTTATAGAGTTTGATTCCGCAAGTCATCTTCCTGCCGCACAGCCCAGCACGGCCGGAGCCGCACCACACGATCCGGGCCGGGGCCGGCTCAGGCTCTGCCTCCAGGCTTTTGGGGCCGGCCGGGTGACTCCGCAGCACAGCGAGACCGTGGAGCCGCCCGGGAGCCGCCTCTGGGTGCCGGCAGCGCCGCGAGCTCCTCCCCCGACAGCCCCTCCGTGCCCCCGCCCCGAGGCCCGACCCCGTTCGCAGCACAGAGCCCGCTCCTCCCGGCCCCGCTCATGGCCGCCATGCCGCCATGGCCCGGAAGTGCTCTCCGCCGCCTGCAGGAAGCACTTCCTGTCACTGGCACTGGCACTGTCACGTGGCTCAGGCCGGGCTGGGGCCTGTTGGGGGGGGGCGGCTGCCGGAAAAGGACCCAAAATTCACGTCTCATTTCGTGTCTTTCCTCTCGCTTTCCTTCCTTTACCTTCCCCTTCCCTTCCTTCCTTCCTCGCCCTCGTCCCCTTCCCTTCACCACCTCCCTGTGTCCATTCCAGTGCCTGGCCACCCTTTCTGAGCAGTAATACCTCGTAGTGTCCAGCCTGAATCTCCCCTGTCGCAGCTTGAAGCCATTCCCTCTGGTCCTATCATTAATGACACGAGAGAAGAGGCCGAGCCCCAGCTCACTACAGCCTCCCTTCAGGAAGTTAGAGAGAGCAATGAGGTCTCCCCTGAGCCTCCTCTTCTCCAGGCTGAACAATCCCAGCTCCCTCAGCCGCTCCTCATACGGCCTGTGCTCCAGACCCCTCACCAGCTTTGTTGCCCTCCTCTGAACGCGTTCCAGGGCCTCGATGTCTTTCTTGCACTGAGGGGCCCAAAACTGAACACAGCACTCGAGCTGCGGCCTCATCAGTGCTGACAACAGGGGGACAATCACCTCTCTGCTCCTGCTGGCAACACTGTTTCCCATGCAGGCCAGGATGCCCTCGGCCTTCTTATTATACAGCAAAGGAATCCCCTGAAAAGGAAACCACAATATCTGGCAACATGAAACAAAGTTCTGATTCGTAAAAGACTGGCAGCAAGGCCTGAATCTCTTGTGTCATCTGCTCTTGATGTATCACATTAGCACTAGGTGGAATGCAGAAGCTTCCTGAGACGTGATAATCAAAACCTAGTCCAATGCCTTTAAAAAAGCCTTTAAGAGATTACTCCTCCTTGTCTGTTTAAAATAAACTTAGGTAATACAAAAGGTTGGAAAATTTTTGGACAACTCCCCAGGGCCGGGCTTTGGAAGGCCGTATTGACGAGAGTCAATCAAGCTCCGGCTGCAGGCGTATATGTGTGTGCCAGTTCTTTAACACAGTAGAAATCACAACTTGCTGCATGATCAAAATTCTACATGTGCTACTCCTGAACCCCAATGACTTCCAACGGTGTTAAATTACCCCTTGATCTCAAAGCAGAACAAAACAACAAAATGCCACACCAATAGTGAATACATAAAAACAAACAACTCCTTGGGCCTCAAGGGGAGGCTGATGCACAGGCCACGGCTGCCAGCGTGCAGCTGGGCTTCCCAGGGCAAACAGCAACACACGGTGCATCCATCAGAAGCTGAAAGAGCCCTCAGGGAAGAGAGGCCAACTCAAGGGGCTGAGCACGGGACACCCTTCTTCCTGCCGGGCTGCTTCCCCTCCTCTGGTTTCTTTCTGTCAGTCCTCAGAGAGCAAGGAGATGCTCACAGCCTGTCACCAGCACTTACGGGTTGGCTGAAAGGCCACAGGTTGGGAAGACCAACAAGGAAACGGGGGAAAACCTGCACTGCACCATGTCAAGGGAGAGACGTGAAGCCGACCGCTTCATCGCCCTGCGATTGCCAGCCCGAGCGAGGGACGTTCTGACCAGCTACTGAAAGAGGCAGCACCAGGTTTAGAAAGTTCGCTTCAATTTTATTGCGTACAAGAAGATTTGGCTTCTATTTATTGCCCCGCCCACACCCCAAAATGAAACCCCAGTGCCCAGGATTGCCGCTTAGCAATCAGTCACTCAGCCTCCAGTCAGACCCAAGGAGAAGCCAAACCCCGGGGCTACGTCACCTCCTCCCTCTCCAGTCCCAGCCAGCCCTATTTCAACCTAACCCTACACCAGGCCTGGACCTCAAGAGACACACCCTGAAGGAACGCAGCGTCTCCAGCTCTTGCCATACACCAAGTCCTGCCTATGTGAAGCCCTCATTGCTTCTAACGCAGCACAAGTCCTTCCTGTCCAGTTCACTTCCATCATCTCCACCGTCCATGACAGGGAAAGCACGGCTGTGCCAGTAAACTGGGCTGTTGAGTCAGCAGCTCTTGGTGCCACCTCCGAGGAAGCGTTGCAGGTGGTTCTGCTGTCCTTTGTAGCTTCTTGCTCAAGCCCTCATCGTTGCTTTCTGCTTTCCTTCTCGGCTTTCTTCCTCAGTTGAGTAGCGCTTGCCTTGCCTCGGCAAGCTTGCTGCAAGAGGGAAAAAAGAGGCACTATTTCACTCACGCACGCTGCCAGCACAGTCTGACTTAGAGAGCTGCTCGCAAGATATCCCTGGGCTACGAACCCAAGAACAAGGAAGGACACAAAAGTCACATCTGCATTGTCTGTTACCGCATGCCAAGGAAGAGTCCTCACACTCGAGCACTGCCCCACTTGCAGCTGAGGGGAGGAGGAGCTGGAAAGGACAGGTGGACAGAAAAGAAGGGAAAAGCTGAAGAGGCGAGAATCAACTTCTCCCCGAGGCAGATCACACCTTTGTGGCCACTCTTTTAGGAATGCTCACCATTCCTAATCCTAGCGTTAGCAAGATGAAAATTCACCACCTACCTTTTCACGCTCCTCGCGTACGCACTGAGGGCCGTGCCGTGGCTGTGCTGCACAACACCAGCGACTGAAAGAAAGCACGCAGAGAGCGGATCTGTTGCAGACAGTGCCAGGAGCTGTGCTTGAACAACGCTTACGGTAAGGCACGCCTACCTTGCAATGGCCACACTTTGGGAGCTCTGGGACACAGCCACGTGTTGCTCTCCTGAGTCCCAGCTCCATTTCTCAGCCCACTCACGCTCTGCTCCTCCATGTTCTGCAAAGGAAAAGTCCCAAGAGGGAAATTCAGTTCATCGCAGATGTCATCAAACTGTCAGGGCAGTCGCACTCATTGCTCGGGGTGAGCAACCAGCTGCATGCTTACCCAAGGAGCAGCGGTTACTTTTACTTGAGTGTAACAGCCAATGCCTGACTGCAAGTACGAACACTAACCTATGCCTAACTCTAAAATAACAACAGAAACCTATACCTAACTCTAAAATAACAACAAAAACCTATACCTAACTCTAAAATAACAACAAAAACCTATACCTAACCCTAAAGAACAAACAGGAACCTATGCCTAACTCTAAAAAACGAACAGGAACCTATCCCTAACGCTAAAACTAAACTGAACACTAACACTAACACTAATCTAACACTACCATCAACAAAAACATAACAAGCACCTAACCTAACAGGGGCAAGAAGGAACTGGGGGCCCACAGAACCAGAGGAGCAACAACGTGGAGGAGAAGATGATGTTAAATAATGCCACCCAGCTAATGCTGGGGGCAGGGGCCGCGCAGCAGGAAAGGAGCCGAGTGCCTGGACCAGCGATGGTGAAGCTGTGACCATGCCAACGCGGGGCCTGGCACGGTGGTGTGGTGCCAGGCCAGCTATGCCGCGGGCGGATCCACGTCCATGGGCTCCTCTGGAGGGGGATCCACCTCCATCGGTTCCTCCGGAGGGGGATCCACCTCCATAGGCTCCACATGGGTGGTGGTCACAGGGCTGGTCCAGGCATGATGGATAATGGCTCTCTTACCCCTCCTCTGCCTGATGGTCATGGCGGGCCCCCTCCTCCTTCTGACTCCTAGGGCCCCCAGCTCCATCCTCCCACCAGAAACTTCAACCCTCGCCCTCTTTGCAGCAGGCATGGCTGTTAACTGCCACAACTGTCAGAGGCATGCGGCAACGGTGACCATGGTGACATGGAGAGGGTTCTAAAATGGCGGCCGCACTGCTGGCACTGGAGTTCCACATAGGATGAGGAGGGGGCTGGAGGGCAGGGCATGGTACGGGAGCTACAAGGTGCTCCCTGTGCCCAGCGGGCAGCCCTTCTCTCTGGCCAGCAAGAGGGCACAGACGAGCCGGCCCCAAGTAAAGGGCCCTCGGCCTCCTTCACCCTCCTTCACCCTCCCCCTTCTTCCACAAGGGAATCTTTTTGGGCTGCCATACTGTTGTGGTTTTGTATTTTTTTCTATTGGTATTTCACATCATAACATCATCTGGAGATCATAGATTGATCAGTCAATCATATTGATCTAGATAAGTCCGTGACACAGACGCAGCACGCAGCAGCTCCTGATGGGGCTCCTGAGCTGAGCACCAACAACGGCAGGCTCCAAAGGGGACCTGACTACGCCTGCCTCCTGGGACACACAAGCTCTGCTTTCCATAGTCGCACCCAGCGCCTCTCCTTGTGCGGCACCTCGGCGGATTCAACCCTTACCTACAATTAAGACCTCTGACTGAATTGGAATTCCAGTCACTCTGATTACACCCCACATCCCTGCTGCAGGCCCTCCCACATGCCCACGTGCTGCACCCAGCCACACCGGCTGCCACAGCCCCGCAGCCAGGCGGGGGTTGGTGCTTCATGATCCTTGAGGTCCCTTCCAACCCGGGTCATTCTGTGATTCTGTGATCGGGTTGAAGGGGCTGGCACTGCCCTGAAGGTGAGCGAGAGAAGTTGGCAAAGGAAGGGTGAGTGGCGGGATCCGAGGAGGGCGTTTTGTGTTTGTGTGCGTGTCTGTTGTTTGCCTGATGTGTTTGTGTGCGTTGTTGTTTCAGGTGTCTGAATGAGGACTCCCTGTGGGAACTGGCAGCAAGCAAAGGAATGGATCGACGGGCCTGGGCGCCGTGTTGGACTGCGGCTGTGGAGCCAACGAAGGTGTGTCCAGTGTCCTTCCTTACATCATGTATGAGGTGTACCTATATCTGTGTAACCATTTTACAAGTCAGGGTGCAGGTTTTTGGTGGGGTCCTGACAGTTCCTCAGCTAGAACCCTCTTACCCCTTTGAGACAGGCCGCTTCCGTCTGTAGCTGTCATGCCAGGAGCCAAATAAATTGCCCCATGGTGAAAAACACCAAGACTCCTATGTCTGCACCGACTCTTTAACCATTTGTTTAAGAGGTGGGTTTTTAGGTCCAACTCAGTATCCCTCCCTGCCACTGAAAGTACAGATGCAATAACCACCCGCACACCTGTTCCTTCGATTACCCGCCCCAGTCCCCTGAAATCATCTTTGATAGCCTTCAGGCTTTTTTTACTAACTTCTTCACTGCCAGCCTGAACTATCAGCAGGGGATAGTAGACAGAAGGGCAGATCAGACTGGGAAGTCTCCCAGCAATGTCCCTGACCCGTGCCCAGGGGAGGGAGCACACCTCCCTGCGGGTAGGGTCGGGCCAGCATATAGGGCCTTCCATTCCTCGCCAGTAGGGTTGTGCGCCCATGATGGCAGTAATGAACAAACTGCTGCATCACAAAGATCTTGGCCTGATTAGAAATCTTTGAGTAATGCTGTTACAGCAGACAGAATGTGCTAAGCGCAAGTAGTCTCCTGCACTTCACATCCTTGCTACTTTGTTCTGGGTGTTGTCACTGAGCAGCGTCTAACACAAATTCTGCCCCGGTCAGCTGGCTGCCTGAGCTTGAGCCCTGATGGCAACACTGTGTGCTTACCCAGGAGCAGCGGTTACTTTTACTTGAGTGTAGCAGCCAATGCCTGACTGTAAGTACGAACACTAACCTATGCCTAACTCTAAAATAACAACAGAAACCTATACCTAACCCTAAAGAACAAACAGGAACCTATGCCTAACTCTAAAGAACAAACAGGAACCTATCCCTAACGCTAAAACTAAACTGAACACTAACACTAACCTAACACAACCATCAAAACAAAGAACAGAGCAAACACCTAACTACAACAGGGGGAAGAAGGAACTGGGGGCCCACAGAACCGGAGGAGCAACGAGGTGGAGGAGAAGAAGATGTTAAATAATGCCACCCAGCTCATGCTGGGGGCAGGGGCCACGCAGCAGGAAAGGAGCCGAGTGCCTGGACCAGCGATGGTGAAGCTGTGACCATGCCAACGGTCATGACCATGACCACGGTGGTGTGGTGCCAGGCCAGCTATGCCGCGGGCGGATCCACGTCCATGGGCTCCTCTGGAGGGGGATCCACCTCCATCGGTTCCTCCGGAGGGGGATCCACCTCCATCGGCTCCACATGGGTGGTGGTCACAGGGCTGGTCCAGGCATGATGGAAACGGGCTCCTTTCCCCCTCCTCCATTTGATGGTTATGGCGGGCACCCTCCTCCTCTTCGGTTCTGGGGCCCCCAGCTCCTTCTCCCACTTAAATCCTCACTACATTCCTCTCGCCCTCGCTTCGTGCTGGACATGGCTGCTACCTGCCCAGCACTCTCAGAGGTGAGTGAGTCGGGTGGAGCCGCAGCAACCAAGGTGACAGCTGTGACATGGGGAAGATTCCAAAATGGCACCTGTGCTGCTGGGAGTGGTGTTCCGCATAGGATGAGGAGGGGGCTGGAGGGCAGGGCACGGCACGGGAGCTACAAGGCACTCCCTGTGTCCAGCGGGCAGCCCTTCTCTCCGGCCAGCAAGAGGGCACAGAGAGCTGGCCCCGAGAAAAGGGCCCTCGGCCTCCTTCACCCTCCCCCTCCTTTCATAAGGGAATCCCCACTTTGGGCTGGGCACCCACATGGAATCATTGAAACTACAACCTACTACTTTGCTTCTACAGCAAGACTATTGTACTGAAATACTACTGTACTTAAAAGCACCTGCAATCACACTACACTCGTTTTTAATATTAAACTCTCAAACTTTCATAGCAAATAATAACATCCGCTCACAAAGAAAATGTGGAGAGGCCACAAAAGAGAAATACCACTCATGAAAACATTTGTATTTAGACATTCAAACTAACAACGTACTTTGTCTTTACCTAACCGTACCATTCTGTGCTAGAAATACGATGTTTTGCTGTAGAGTATAACTTGGAGAACCCAAAAGCAGCTAAAACCTGCTCCACTCAGTAATTTGACCATCCGCTGATATTTGGTTCTTTGCTCCCTTGCTTTCTAGTTGCTCACTCTTTAGACACACGCAAATCACATTGTCAAGGACTACAAAAACACTGTTAGCCAAAAAATTTATGCTGGCAGAATCTTAACGTTAGAAACGTGTAAATTGGTTGCAAAGAAGAAAGTGAAGACCAACACAGTAACCAAATACTAACTGATACATAAGGCTTCTCTCACACATCCTGAAAACAGAACCGCCAGCCTTAATGAACTTTGCTCTTCAGACACTGACTGAAATGCAAGTATTACCTTGTCATGGTTTAATAATTTTGTAATTTTGCTATCAGTATTCCACATCATAACATCATATAAAGCATGAATAGTTTTACTGAATCTGCAACTTACAGAAGAAGACTACATCTCCCAGAGAACAACACGAGGTCACGGGACCTGGACACTATATTAACTCTGTCGCAGGCTAGACTGACGTCTTTCGAGTTCTGGCGTTCAGGGGAGTGTGTGGGAGCCTTCACCGTTTCGCCTAGATTTACAGTAGGCCTCTCGGTTTCGGGACTCATTCTCTCTCCTATTTTGCTTGATTCGTTAGCTCAATTTTCAATTATATTGTATTATACTGTGTTATCCTGTATTTCGATATAGTAATTTAGTAAATAAGTGTGCCTCCTTAGATTGTTGCTGCTGTTTTCTTTTCCTAATTAACTTTTTTTCCTTTCGGCCTAGGGCCCCTGCTGGGCCCACAGTCCCTGTCACGGACGCAGGTGGATTTTTAGTTTAAACCGTGACATACCTGTAGCAGCCTGGATCTGGCAATAGTCAAAGAATCCTTTACGTCCAGCTCCTTAGCATCAAAAAACCACAGATACTGCTGGGGCAGAATTTCATTGAAGCCTTCAAAAGAAGCTTGTGTCTGTTCCTCAGTGCCTCGGGAAAGTCTCCATTCTGCTACCAGCCTGGAAAAGACACAGAAGGATCATTTAAAACAGGCTACGCTAACCCAAGTTCATCTTTGTTAGTTTGTTTTGAAATGAACCGTAAGCTGTGTTAAGAAAAATGATGGAAAGTGCTGGGGATAGAGCACTGTGTAACTGTATTCTAATTGTATTCCCAACCTTCACCCTGCGCAAACAATTTTAAGTTAAAACCCTATGTTTCCAACCACTCAACTGCAGAAAGCATTTTAGGCTCCAGCAGAAGGCAGCATCTACTCACTGATGATATTAATGAGAGCACAGGAGTCCCTTGCTGTTCGGAGGAAGAAAAAAATGCAGAGCTGTGTTCATCTAATATGTTCCATATTTGTTTCTGTCAATCACGAAACTTTGCTCTGTGGTAGAAACTCCACTCTCCATTAAGAAAAGGGAGAAAAGCAGGCAGGAGACCCAAAGAACCTGAACCCAGGGAGAAGCAGATATTATGCTGAATTCAAGCCTAACCTGTCAGGAGAACTGGAATCGAAAGGAGAGAACGCAACACAGGACACAGAGTGTGACAAAAGAACATTGCTTAAGCTGCAATCTGAGCTCTGCCCGGCTTCCTCAAAACCAGAAGAGAACGGTCTTCTGCAGGTACTCCCTCCTCTCCATCCCAGTGAGTATTTGGCACAACTGCCAATGCCAATACGTTCCTTCTGCAAATGTCACCGTTTCTGTGAAACCTTTCCAGATGACTCGTGACTAAAGCAATTTCTACTCCCTCATTCCTCAAAACCTTCCCACACAAAAGCCTTCACAGATCAGATGGTAAGAAAGAGGGAATTCTACGGCCACAGCAATAAAGCGCGCAGAAAGCCCATCTGTTGCAGACAGAGGAGTGAGCCGTGCTTAACCAACACTGCTTCAGCGCACGCTTACAGTAAGGCACACCTACCTTGCGCTGGCCACGCACGAAGCTCGTGACGCAGCTCCAGGCGGCTCTCCTGGGGCCCAGCTTCATTTCACGGCCACTCACGCTCTGCTGCTGGACATTCTGCAACGGAAAAGCCACCGGATGCAAATCCCATCCCTCGCAGATGGCATCAGACCTCCGCTCTCATGGCAGTCACCACCGCCCTGCCCTGGGCAGCGCTTCCACTGCCCTTGCTCCTGCCACAAGACACCAACGTCTGCTTCTAACGCGGCTCCACCATGGGATCCTGTATGCAACAGAAAAACACACGGAGGCTGCCAGCCACTGCAACACGCGCGCTGTGAAACCCCTGGCACTGCTGAGTCCCAAGAGCAGAGGAGAGAAGCGTTTGCCTGCCATGGACGGGCTGCGGCGGGATTGAATCCTGCCTTCGAATCGGGACACCCCCAGGGAGAGCCTCCCTGGGGACCCAAAGACTGAAATGGAGGCAAGGTAACACTTTGCTATAGAAAGGGAAAGGGGAACTTCACAGAAACCGAGACAAAGGGTAACTGCAGATAGTTTACATTTAAAAGTGCAGGGATAGGGGGAATTACAGACACTTAGTCAAAATAAAACCAGAGAAGAGGGCAATAAAGATAAGAAGAAATTGTCCGGAGACCTCTGACAAGAAGAAGGATTAGATACCCCCGGGCAAGATGATGCTGACATGGGAGAACGATACCAGCAGATAACACCAAGAAGAAAACAGAAGAAGAATTTCACCCCAAAACAACGGCAAGGGTCGCGGGGAATGGGGTCCTAGGGAATGTAATGAATATGTAATCAAACTGAGGAGGAGACTATTGATTACGTATTAGCTTAACCTATATCTGTAACACACTTTTCTCCTTACGGTGTGCAAGTTTGGTGGAGCTCTCCCGCTTGCACCCGGCGCTGCGCAACGCTGGAATAAACATACCTGCTTTAGAACCCATCTTTGGGTTATAGAGTTTGATTCCGCAAGTCATCTTCCTGCCGCACAGCCCAGCACGGCCGGAGCCGCACCACACGATCCGGGCCGGGGCCGGCTCAGGCTCTGCCTCCAGGCTTTTGGGGCCGGCCGGGTGACTCCGCAGCACAGCGAGACCGTGGAGCCGCCCGGGAGCCGCCTCTGGGTGCCGGCAGCGCCGCGAGCTCCTCCCCCGACAGCCCCTCCGTGCCCCCGCCCCGAGGCCCGACCCCGTTCGCAGCACAGAGCCCGCTCCTCCCGGCCCCGCTCATGGCCGCCATGCCGCCATGGCCCGGAAGTGCTCTCCGCCGCCTGCAGGAAGCACTTCCTGTCACTGGCACTGGCACTGGCACTGTCACGTGGCTCAGGCCGGGCTGGGGCCTGTTGGGGGGGGGCGGCTGCCGGAAAAGGACCCAAAATTCACGTCTCATTTCGTGTCTTTCCTCTCGCTTTCCTTCCTTTACCTTCCCCTTCCCTTCCTTCCTTCCTCGCCCTCGTCCCCTTCCCTTCACCACCTCCCTGTGTCCATTCCAGTGCCTGGCCACCCTTTCTGAGCAGTAATACCTCGTAGTGTCCAGCCTGAATCTCCCCTGTCGCAGCTTGAAGCCATTCCCTCTGGTCCTATCATTAATGACACGAGAGAAGAGGCCGAGCCCCAGCTCACTACAGCCTCCCTTCAGGAAGTTAGAGAGAGCAATGAGGTCTCCCCTGAGCCTCCTCTTCTCCAGGCTGAACAATCCCAGCTCCCTCAGCCGCTCCTCATACGGCCTGTGCTCCAGACCCCTCACCAGCTTTGTTGCCCTCCTCTGAACGCGTTCCAGGGCCTCGATGTCTTTCTTGCACTGAGGGGCCCAAAACTGAACACAGCACTCGAGCTGCGGCCTCATCAGTGCTGACAACAGGGGGACAATCACCTCTCTGCTCCTGCTGGCAACACTGTTTCCCATGCAGGCCAGGATGCCCTCGGCCTTCTTATTATACAGCAAAGGAATCCCCTGAAAAGGAAACCACAATATCTGGCAACATGAAACAAAGTTCTGATTCGTAAAAGACTGGCAGCAAGGCCTGAATCTCTTGTGTCATCTGCTCTTGATGTATCACATTAGCACTAGGTGGAATGCAGAAGCTTCCTGAGACGTGATAATCAAAACCTAGTCCAATGCCTTTAAAAAAGCCTTTAAGAGATTACTCCTCCTTGTCTGTTTAAAATAAACTTAGGTAATACAAAAGGTTGGAAAATTTTTGGACAACTCCCCAGGGCCGGGCTTTGGAAGGCCGTATTGACGAGAGTCAATCAAGCTCCGGCTGCAGGCGTATATGTGTGTGCCAGTTCTTTAACACAGTAGAAATCACAACTTGCTGCATGATCAAAATTCTACATGTGCTACTCCTGAACCCCAATGACTTCCAACGGTGTTAAATTACCCCTTGATCTCAAAGCAGAACAAAACAACAAAATGCCACACCAATAGTGAATACATAAAAACAAACAACTCCTTGGGCCTCAAGGGGAGGCTGATGCACAGGCCACGGCTGCCAGCGTGCAGCTGGGCTTCCCAGGGCAAACAGCAACACACGGTGCATCCATCAGAAGCTGAAAGAGCCCTCAGGGAAGAGAGGCCAACTCAAGGGGCTGAGCACGGGACACCCTTCTTCCTGCCGGGCTGCTTCCCCTCCTCTGGTTTCTTTCTGTCAGTCCTCAGAGAGCAAGGAGATGCTCACAGCCTGTCACCAGCACTTACGGGTTGGCTGAAAGGCCACAGGTTGGGAAGACCAACAAGGAAACGGGGGAAAACCTGCACTGCACCATGTCAAGGGAGAGACGTGAAGCCGACCGCTTCATCGCCCTGCGATTGCCAGCCCGAGCGAGGGACGTTCTGACCAGCTACTGAAAGAGGCAGCACCAGGTTTAGAAAGTTCGCTTCAATTTTATTGCGTACAAGAAGATTTGGCTTCTATTTATTGCCCCGCCCACACCCCAAAATGAAACCCCAGTGCCCAGGATTGCCGCTTAGCAATCAGTCACTCAGCCTCCAGTCAGACCCAAGGAGAAGCCAAACCCCGGGGCTACGTCACCTCCTCCCTCTCCAGTCCCAGCCAGCCCTATTTCAACCTAACCCTACACCAGGCCTGGACCTCAAGAGACACACCCTGAAGGAACGCAGCGTCTCCAGCTCTTGCCATACACCAAGTCCTGCCTATGTGAAGCCCTCATTGCTTCTAACGCAGCACAAGTCCTTCCTGTCCAGTTCACTTCCATCATCTCCACCGTCCATGACAGGGAAAGCACGGCTGTGCCAGTAAACTGGGCTGTTGAGTCAGCAGCTCTTGGTGCCACCTCCGAGGAAGCGTTGCAGGTGGTTCTGCTGTCCTTTGTAGCTTCTTGCTCAAGCCCTCATCGTTGCTTTCTGCTTTCCTTCTCGGCTTTCTTCCTCAGCTGAGTAGCGCTTGCCTTGCCTCGGCAAGCTTGCTGCAAGAGGGAAAAAAGAGGCACTATTTCACTCACGCACGCTGCCAGCACAGTCTGACTTAGAGAGCTGCTCGCAAGATATCCCTGGGCTACAAACCCAAGAACAAGGAAGGACACAAAAGTCACATCTGCATTGTCTGTTACCGCATGCCAAGGAAGAGTCCTCACACTCGAGCACTGCCCCACTTGCAGCTGAGGGGAGGAGGAGCTGGAAAGGACAGGTGGACAGAAAAGAAGGGAAAAGCTGAAGAGGCGAGAATCAACTTCTCCCCGAGGAAGATCACACCTTTGTGGCCACTCTTTTAGGAATGCTCACCATTCCTAATCCTAGCGTTAGCAAGATGAAAATTCACCACCTACCTTTTCACGCTCCTCGCGTACGCACTGAGGGCCGTGCCGTGGCTGTGCTGCACAACACCAGCGACTGAAAGAAAGCACGCAGAGAGCGGATCTGTTGCAGACAGTGCCAGGAGCTGTGCTTGAACAACGCTTACGGTAAGGCACGCCTACCTTGCAATGGCCACACTTTGGGAGCTCTGGGACACAGCCACGTGTTGCTCTCCTGAGTCCCAGCTCCATTTCTCAGCCCACTCACGCTCTGCTCCTCCATGTTCTGCAAAGGAAAAGTCCCAAGAGGGAAATTCAGTTCATCGCAGATGTCATCAAACTGTCAGGGCAGTCGCACTCATTGCTCGGGGTGAGCAACCAGCTGCATGCTTACCCAAGGAGCAGCGGTTACTTTTACTTGAGTGTAACAGCCAATGCCTGACTGCAAGTACGAACACTAACCTATGCCTAACTCTAAAATAACAACAGAAACCTATACCTAACTCTAAAATAACAACAAAAACCTATACCTAACTCTAAAATAACAACAAAAACCTATACCTAACCCTAAAGAACAAACAGGAACCTATGCCTAACTCTAAAAAACGAACAGGAACCTATCCCTAACACTAAAACTAAACTGAACACTAACACTAACACTAACTTAACACTACCATCAACAAAAAAGAACATAACAAACACCTAACCTAACAGGGGGAAGATGGAACTGGGGGCCCACAGAACCAGAGGAGCAACAAGGTGGAGGAGCAGAAGATGTTAAATAATGCCACCCAGCTAATGCTGGGGGCAGGGGCCGCGCAGCAGGAAAGGAGCCGAGTGCCTGGACCAGCGATGGTGAAGCTGTGACCATGCCAACGCGGGGCCTGGCACGGTGGTGTGGTGCCAGGCCAGCTATGCCGCGGGCGGATCCACGTCCATGGGCTCCTCTGGAGGGGGATCCACCTCCATCGGTTCCTCCGGAGGGGGATCCACCTCCATCGGTTCCTCCGGAGGGGGATCCACCTCCATCGGTTCCTCCGGAGGGGGATCCACCTCCATCGGTTCCTCCGGAGGGGGATCCACCTCCATAGGCTCCACATGGGTGGTGGTCACAGGGCTGGTCCAGGCATGATGGATAATGGCTCTCTTACCCCTCCTCTGCCTGATGGTCATGGCGGGCCCCCTCCTCCTTCTGACTCCTAGGGCCCCCAGCTCCATCCTCCCACCAGAAACTTCAACCCTCGCCCTCTTTGCAGCAGGCATGGCTGTTAACTGCCACAACTGTCAGAGGCATGCGGCAACGGTGACCATGGTGACATGGAGAGGGTTCTAAAATGGCGGCCGCACTGCTGGCACTGGAGTTCCACATAGGATGAGGAGGGGGCTGGAGGGCAGGGCATGGTACGGGAGCTACAAGGTGCTCCCTGTGCCCAGCGGGCAGCCCTTCTCTCTGGCCAGCAAGAGGGCACAGACGAGCCGGCCCCAAGTAAAGGGCCCTCGGCCTCCTTCACCCTCCTTCACCCTCCTTCACCCTCCCCCTTCTTCCACAAGGGAATCTTTTTGGGCTGCCATACTGTTGTGGTTTTGTATTTTTTTCTATTGGTATTTCACATCATAACATCATCTGGAGATCATAGATTGATCAGTCAATCATATTGATCTAGATAAGTCCGTGACACAGACGCAGCACGCAGCAGCTCCTGATGGGGCTCCTGAGCTGAGCACCAACAACGGCAGGCTCCAAAGGGGACCTGACTACGCCTGCCTCCTGGGACACACAAGCTCTGCTTTCCATAGTCGCACCCAGCGCCTCTCCTTGTGCGGCACCTCGGCGGATTCAACCCTTACCTACAATTAAGACCTCTGACTGAATTGGAATTCCAGTCACTCTGATTACACCCCACATCCCTGCTGCAGGCCCTCCCACATGCCAACGTGCTGCACCCAGCCACACCGGCTGCCACAGCCCCGCAGCCAGGCGGGGGTTGGTGCTTCATGATCCTTGAGGTCCCTTCCAACCCGGGTCATTCTGTGATTCTGTGATCGGGTTGAAGGGGCTGGCACTGCCCTGAAGGTGAGCGAGAGAAGTTGGCAAAGGAAGGGTGAGTGGCGGGATCCGAGGAGGGCGTTTTGTGTTTGTGTGCGTGTCTGTTGTTTGCCTGATGTGTTTGTGTGCGTTGTTGTTTCAGGTGTCTGAGTGAGGACTCCCTGTGGGAACTGGCAGCAAGCAAAGGAATGGATCGACGGGCCTGGGCGCCGTGTTGGACTGCGGCTGTGGAGCCAACGAAGGTGTGTCCAGTGTCCTTCCTTACATCATTGACTATGTATGAGGTGTACCTATATCTGTGTAACCATTTTACAAGTCAGGGTGCAGGTTTTTGGTGGGGTCCTGACAGTTCCTCAGCTAGAACCCTCTTACCCCTTTGAGACAGGCCGCTTCCGTCTGTAGCTGTCATGCCAGGAGCCAAATAAATTGCCCCATGGTGAAAAACACCAAGACTCCTATGTCTGCACCGACTCTTTAACCATTTGTTTAAGAGGTGGGTTTTTAGGTCCAACTCAGTATCCCTCCCTGCCACTGAAAGTACAGATGCAATAACCACCCGCACACCTGTTCCTTCGATTACCCGCCCCAGTCCCCTGAAATCATCTTTGATAGCCTTCAGGCTTTTTTTACTAACTTCTTCACTGCCAGCCTGAACTATCAGCAGGGGATAGTAGACAGAAGGGCAGATCAGACTGGGAAGTCTCCCAGCAATGTCCCTGACCCGTGCCCAGGGGAGGGAGCACACCTCCCTGCGGGTAGGGTCGGGCCAGCATATAGGGCCTTCCATTCCTCGCCAGTAGGGTTGTGCGCCCATGATGGCAGTAATGAACAAACTGCTGCATCACAAAGATCTTGGCCTGATTAGAAATCTTTGAGTAATGCTGTTACAGCAGACAGAATGTGCTAAGCGCAAGTAGTCTCCTGCACTTCACATCCTTGCTACTTTGTTCTGGGTGTTGTCACTGAGCAGCGTCTAACACAAATTCTGCCCCGGTCAGCTGGCTGCCTGAGCTTGAGCCCTGATGGCAACACTGTGTGCTTACCCAGGAGCAGCGGTTACTTTTACTTGAGTGTAGCAGCCAATGCCTGACTGTAAGTACGAACACTAACCTACGCCTAACTCTAAAATAACAACAGAAACCTATACCTAACCCTAAAGAACAAACAGGAACCTATGCCTAACTCTAAAGAACAAACAGGAACCTATCCCTAACGCTAAAACTAAACTGAACACTAACACTAACCTAACACTACCATCAAAACAAAGAACAGAGCAAACACCTAACTACAACAGGGGGAAGAAGGAACTGGGGGCCCACAGAACCGGAGGAGCAACGAGGTGGAGGAGAAGAAGATGTTAAATAATGCCACCCAGCTCATGCTGGGGGCAGGGGCCGCGCAGCAGGAAAGGAGCCGAGTGCCTGGACCAGCGATGGTGAAGCTGTGACCATGCCAACGCGGGGCCTGGCACGGTGGTGTGGTGCCAGGCCAGCTATGCCGCGGGCGGATCCACGTCCATGGGCTCCTCCGGAGGGGGATCCACCTCCATCGGTTCCTCCGGAGGGGGATCCACCTCCATCGGCTCCACATGGGTGGTGGTCACAGGGCTGGTCCAGGCATGATGGAAACGGGCTCCTTTCCCCCTCCTCCATTTGATGGTTATGGCGGGCACCCTCCTCCTCTTCGGTTCTGGGGCCCCCAGCTCCTTCTCCCCACTTAAATCCTCACTACATTCCTCTCGCCCTCGCTTCGTGCTGGACATGGCTGCTACCTGCCCAGCACTCTCAGAGGTGAGTGAGTCGGGTGGAGCCGCAGCAACCAAGGTGACAGCTGTGACATGGGGAAGATTCCAAAATGGCACCTGTGCTGCTGGGAGTGGTGTTCCGCATAGGATGAGGAGGGGGCTGGAGGGCAGGGCACGGCACGGGAGCTACAAGGCACTCCCTGTGTCCAGCGGGCAGCCCTTCTCTCCGGCCAGCAAGAGGGCACAGAGAGCTGGCCCCGAGAAAAGGGCCCTCGGCCTCCTTCACCCTCCCCCTCCTTTCATAAGGGAATCCCCACGTTGGGCTGGGCACCCACATGGAATCATTGAAACTACAACCTACTACTTTGCTTCTACAGCAAGACTATTGTACTGAAATACTACTGTACTTAAAAGCACCTGCAATCACACTACACTCGTTTTCAATATTAAACTCTCAAACTTTCATAGCAAATAATAACATCCGCTCACAAAGAAAATGTGGAGAGGCCACAAAAGAGAAATACCACTCATGAAAACATTTGTATTTAGACATTCAAACTAACAACGTACTTTGTCTTTACCTAACCGTACCATTCTGTGCTAGAAATACGATGTTTTGCTGTAGAGTATAACTTGGAGAACCCAAAAGCAGCTAAAACCTGCTCCACTCAGTAATTTGACCATCCGCTGATATTTGGTTCTTTGCTCCCTTGCTTTCTAGTTGCTCACTCTTTAGACACACGCAAATCACATTGTCAAGGACTACAAAAACACTGTTAGCCAAAAAATTTATGCTGGCAGAATCTTAACGTTAGAAACGTGTAAATTGGTTGCAAAGAAGAAAGTGAAGACCAACACAGTAACCAAATACTAACTGATACATAAGGCTTCTCTCACACATCCTGAAAACAGAACCGCCAGCCTTAATGAACTTTGCTCTTCAGACACTGACTGAAATGCAAGTATTACCTTGTCATGGTTTAATAATTTTGTAATTTTGCTATCAGTATTCCACATCATAACATCATATAAAGCATGAATAATTTTACTGAATCTGCAACTTACAGAAGAAGAGTACATCTCCCAGAGAACAACACGAGGTCACGGGACCTGGACACTATATTAACTCTGTCGCAGGCTAGACTGACGTCTTTCGAGTTCTGGCGTTCAGGGGAGTGTGTGGGAGCCTTCACCGTTTCGCCTAGATTTACAGTAGGCCTCTCGGTTTCGGGACTCATTCTCTCTCCTATTTTGCTTGATTCGTTAGCTCAATTTTCAATTATATTGTATTATACTGTGTTATCCTGTATTTCGATATAGTAATTTAGTAAATAAGTGTGCCTCCTTAGATTGTTGCTGCTGTTTTCTTTTCCTAATTAACTTTTTTTCCTTTCGGCCTAGGGCCCCTGCTGGGCCCACAGTCCCTGTCACGGACGCAGGTGGATTTTTAGTTTAAACCGTGACATACCTGTAGCAGCCTGGATCTGGCAATAGTCAAAGAATCCTTTACGTCCAGCTCCTTAGCATCAAAAGACCACAGATACTGCTGGGGCAGAATTTCATTGAAGCCTTCAAAAGAAGCTTGTGTCTGTTCCTCAGTGCCTCGGGAAAGTCTCCATTCTGCTACCAGCCTGGAAAAGACACAGAAGGATCATTTAAAACAGGCTACGCTAACCCAAGTTCATCTTTGTTAGTTTGTTTTGAAATGAACCGTAAGCTGTGTTAAGAAAAATGATGGAAAGTGCTGGGGATAGAGCACTGTGTAACTGTATTCTAATTGTATTCCCAACCTTCACCCTGCGCAAACAATTTTAAGTTAAAACCCTATGTTTCCAACCACTCAACTGCAGAAAGCATTTTAGGCTCCAGTAGAAGGCAGCATCTACTCACTGATGATATTAATGAGAGCACAGGAGTCCCTTGCTGTTCGGAGGAAGAAAAAAATGCAGAGCTGTGTTCATCTAATATGTTCCATATTTGTTTCTGTCAATCACAAAACTTTGCTCTGTGGTAGAAACTCCACTCTCCATTAAGAAAAGGGAGAAAAGCAGGCAGGAGACCCAAAGAACCTGAACCCAGGGAGAAGCAGATATTATGCTGAATTCAAGCCTAACCTGTCAGGAGAACTGGAATCGAAAGGAGAGAACGCAACACAGGACACAGAGTGTGACAAAAGAACATTGCTTAAGCTGCAATCTGAGCTCTGCCCGGCTTCCTCAAAACCAGAAGAGAACGGTCTTCTGCAGGTACTCCCTCCTCTCCATCCCAGTGAGTATTTGGCACAACTGCCAATGCCAATACGTTCCTTCTGCAAATGTCACCGTTTCTGTGAAACCTTTCCAGATGACTCGTGACTAAAGCAATTTCTACTCCCTCATTCCTCAAAACCTTCCCACACAAAAGCCTTCACAGATCAGATGGTAAGAAAGAGGGAATTCTACGGCCACAGCAATAAAGCGCGCAGAAAGCCCATCTGTTGCAGACAGAGGAGTGAGCCGTGCTTAACCAACACTGCTTCAGCGCACGCTTACAGTAAGGCACACCTACCTTGCGCTGGCCACGCACGAAGCTCGTGACGCAGCTCCAGGCGGCTCTCCTGGGGCCCAGCTTCATTTCACGGCCACTCACGCTCTGCTGCTGGACATTCTGCAACGGAAAAGCCACCGGATGCAAATCCCATCCCTCGCAGATGGCATCAGACCTCCGCTCTCATGGCAGTCACCACCGCCCTGCCCTGGGCAGCGCTTCCACTGCCCTTGCTCCTGCCACAAGACACCAACGTCTGCTTCTGACGCGGCTCCACCATGGGATCCTGTATGCAATAGAAAAACACACGGAGGCTGCCAGCCACTGCAACACGCGCGCTGTGAAACCCCTGGCACTGCTGAGTCCCAAGAGCAGAGGAGAGAAGCGTTTGCCTGCCATGGACGGGCTGCGGCGGGATTGAATCCTGCCTTCGAATCGGGACACCCCCAGGGAGAGCCTCCCTGGGGACCCAAAGACTGAAATGGAGGCAAGGTAACACTCTGCTATAGAAAGGGAAAGGGGAACTTCACAGAATCCGAGACAAAGGGTAACTGCAGATAGTTTACATTTAAAAGTGCAGGGATAGGGGGAATTACAGACACTTAGTCAAAATAAAACCAGAGAAGAGGGCAATAAAGATAAGAAGAAATTGTCCGGAGACCTCTGACAAGAAGAAGGATTAGATACCCCCGGGCAAGATGATGCTGACATGGGAGAACGATACCAGCAGATAACACCAAGAAGAAAACAGAAGAAGAATTTCACCCCAAAACAACGGCAAGGGTCGCGGGGAATGGGGTCCTAGGGAATGTAATGAATATGTAATCAAACTGAGGAGGAGACTATTGATTACGTATTAGCTTAACCTATATCTGTAACACACTTTTCTCCTTACGGTGTGCAAGTTTGGTGGAGCTCTCCCGCTTGCACCCGGCGCTGCGCAACGCTGGAATAAACATACCTGCTTTAGAACCCATCTTTGGGTTATAGAGTTTGATTCCGCAAGTCATCTTCCTGCCGCACAGCCCAGCACGGCCGGAGCCGCACCACACGATCCGGGCCGGGGCCGGCTCAGGCTCTGCCTCCAGGCTTTTGGGGCCGGCCGGGTGACTCCGCAGCACAGCGAGACCGTGGAGCCGCCCGGGAGCCGCCTGCTGGGTGCCGGCAGCGCCGCGAGCTCCTCCCCCGACAGCCCCTCCGTGCCCCCGCACCGAGGCCCGACCCCGTTCGCAGCACAGAGCCCGCTCCTCCCGGCCCCGCTCATGGCCGCCATGCCGCCATGGCCCGGAAGTGCTCTCCGCCGCCTGCAGGAAGCACTTCCTGTCACTGGCACTGGCACTGGCACGTGGCTCAGGCCGGGCTGGGGCCTGTTGGGGGGGGGCGGCTGCCGGAAAAGGACCCAAAATTCACGTCTCATTTCGTGTCTTTCCTCTCGCTTTCCTTCCTTTACCTTCCCCTTCCCTTCCTTCCTTCCTCGCCCTCGTCCCCTTCCCTTCACCACCTCCCTGTGTCCATTCCAGTGCCTGGCCACCCTTTCTGAGCAGTAATACCTCGTAGTGTCCAGCCTGAATCTCCCCTGTCGCAGCTTGAAGCCATTCCCTCTGGTCCTATCATTAATGACACGAGAGAAGAGGCCGAGCCCCAGCTCACTACAGCCTCCCTTCAGGAAGTTAGAGAGAGCAATGAGGTCTCCCCTGAGCCTCCTCTTCTCCAGGCTGAACAATCCCAGCTCCCTCAGCCGCTCCTCATACGGCCTGTGCTCCAGACCCCTCACCAGCTTTGTTGCCCTCCTCTGAACGCGTTCCAGGGCCTCGATGTCTTTCTTGCACTGAGGGGCCCAAAACTGAACACAGCACTCGAGCTGCGGCCTCATCAGTGCTGACAACAGGGGGACAATCACCTCTCTGCTCCTGCTGGCAACACTGTTTCCCATGCAGGCCAGGATGCCCTCGGCCTTCTTATTATACAGCAAAGGAATCCCCTGAAAAGGAAACCACAATATCTGGCAACATGAAACAAAGTTCTGATTCGTAAAAGACTGGCAGCAAGGCCTGAATCTCTTGTGTCATCTGCTCTTGATGTATCACATTAGCACTAGGTGGAATGCAGAAGCTTCCTGAGACGTGATAATCAAAACCTAGTCCAATGCCTTTAAAAAAGCCTTTAAGAGATTACTCCTCCTTGTCTGTTTAAAATAAACTTAGGTAATACAAAAGGTTGGAAAATTTTTGGACAACTCCCCAGGGCCGGGCTTTGGAAGGCCGTATTGACGAGAGTCAATCAAGCTCCGGCTGCAGGCGTATATGTGTGTGCCAGTTCTTTAACACAGTAGAAATCACAACTTGCTGCATGATCAAAATTCTACATGTGCTACTCCTGAACCCCAATGACTTCCAACGGTGTTAAATTACCCCTTGATCTCAAAGCAGAACAAAACAACAAAATGCCACACCAATAGTGAATACATAAAAACAAACAACTCCTTGGGCCTCAAGGGGAGGCTGATGCACAGGCCACGGCTGCCAGCGTGCAGCTGGGCTTCCCAGGGCAAACAGCAACACACGGTGCATCCATCAGAAGCTGAAAGAGCCCTCAGGGAAGAGAGGCCAACTCAAGGGGCTGAGCACGGGACACCCTTCTTCCTGCCGGGCTGCTTCCCCTCCTCTGGTTTCTTTCTGTCAGTCCTCAGAGAGCAAGGAGATGCTCACAGCCTGTCACCAGCACTTACGGGTTGGCTGAAAGGCCACAGGTTGGGAAGACCAACAAGGAAACGGGGGAAAACCTGCACTGCACCATGTCAAGGGAGAGACGTGAAGCCGACCGCTTCATCGCCCTGCGATTGCCAGCCCGAGCGAGGGACGTTCTGACCAGCTACTGAAAGAGGCAGCACCAGGTTTAGAAAGTTCGCTTCAATTTTATTGCGTACAAGAAGATTTGGCTTCTATTTATTGCCCCGCCCACACCCCAAAATGAAACCCCAGTGCCCAGGATTGCCGCTTAGCAATCAGTCACTCAGCCTCCAGTCAGACCCAAGGAGAAGCCAAACCCCGGGGCTACGTCACCTCCTCCCTCTCCAGTCCCAGCCAGCCCTATTTCAACCTAACCCTACACCAGGCCTGGACCTCAAGAGACACACCCTGAAGGAACGCAGCGTCTCCAGCTCTTGCCATACACCAAGTCCTGCCTATGTGAAGCCCTCATTGCTTCTAACGCAGCACAAGTCCTTCCTGTCCAGTTCACTTCCATCATCTCCACCGTCCATGACAGGGAAAGCACGGCTGTGCCAGTAAACTGGGCTGTTGAGTCAGCAGCTCTTGGTGCCACCTCCGAGGAAGCGTTGCAGGTGGTTCTGCTGTCCTTTGTAGCTTCTTGCTCAAGCCCTCATCGTTGCTTTCTGCTTTCCTTCTCGGCTTTCTTCCTCAGTTGAGTAGCGCTTGCCTTGCCTCGGCAAGCTTGCTGCAAGAGGGAAAAAAGAGGCACTATTTCACTCACGCACGCTGCCAGCACAGTCTGACTTAGAGAGCTGCTCGCAAGATATCCCTGGGCTACGAACCCAAGAACAAGGAAGGACACAAAAGTCACATCTGCATTGTCTGTTACCGCATGCCAAGGAAGAGTCCTCACACTCGAGCACTGCCCCACTTGCAGCTGAGGGGAGGAGGAGCTGGAAAGGACAGGTGGACAGAAAAGAAGGGAAAAGCTGAAGAGGCGAGAATCAACTTCTCCCCGAGGCAGATCACACCTTTGTGGCCACTCTTTTAGGAATGCTCACCATTCCTAATCCTAGCGTTAGCAAGATGAAAATTCACCACCTACCTTTTCACGCTCCTCGCGTACGCACTGAGGGCCGTGCCGTGGCTGTGCTGCACAACACCAGCGACTGAAAGAAAGCACGCAGAGAGCGGATCTGTTGCAGACAGTGCCAGGAGCTGTGCTTGAACAACGCTTACGGTAAGGCACGCCTACCTTGCAATGGCCACACTTTGGGAGCTCTGGGACACAGCCACGTGTTGCTCTCCTGAGTCCCAGCTCCATTTCTCAGCCCACTCACGCTCTGCTCCTCCATGTTCTGCAAAGGAAAAGTCCCAAGAGGGAAATTCAGTTCATCGCAGATGTCATCAAACTGTCAGGGCAGTCGCACTCATTGCTCGGGGTGAGCAACCAGCTGCATGCTTACCCAAGGAGCAGCGGTTACTTTTACTTGAGTGTAACAGCCAATGCCTGACTGCAAGTACGAACACTAACCTATGCCTAACTCTAAAATAACAACAGAAACCTATACCTAACTCTAAAATAACAACAAAAACCTATACCTAACTCTAAAATAACAACAAAAACCTATACCTAACCCTAAAGAACAAACAGGAACCTATGCCTAACTCTAAAAAACGAACAGGAACCTATCCCTAACGCTAAAACTAAACTGAACACTAACACTAACACTAATCTAACACTACCATCAACAAAAACATAACAAGCACCTAACCTAACAGGGGCAAGAAGGAACTGGGGGCCCACAGAACCAGAGGAGCAACAACGTGGAGGAGAAGATGATGTTAAATAATGCCACCCAGCTAATGCTGGGGGCAGGGGCCGCGCAGCAGGAAAGGAGCCGAGTGCCTGGACCAGCGATGGTGAAGCTGTGACCATGCCAACGCGGGGCCTGGCACGGTGGTGTGGTGCCAGGCCAGCTATGCCGCGGGCGGATCCACGTCCATGGGCTCCTCTGGAGGGGGATCCACCTCCATCGGTTCCTCCGGAGGGGGATCCACCTCCATAGGCTCCACATGGGTGGTGGTCACAGGGCTGGTCCAGGCATGATGGATAATGGCTCTCTTACCCCTCCTCTGCCTGATGGTCATGGCGGGCCCCCTCCTCCTTCTGACTCCTAGGGCCCCCAGCTCCATCCTCCCACCAGAAACTTCAACCCTCGCCCTCTTTGCAGCAGGCATGGCTGTTAACTGCCACAACTGTCAGAGGCATGCGGCAACGGTGACCATGGTGACATGGAGAGGGTTCTAAAATGGCGGCCGCACTGCTGGCACTGGAGTTCCACATAGGATGAGGAGGGGGCTGGAGGGCAGGGCATGGTACGGGAGCTACAAGGTGCTCCCTGTGCCCAGCAGGCAGCCCTTCTCTCTGGCCAGCAAGAGGGCACAGACGAGCCGGCCCCAAGTAAAGGGCCCTCGGCCTCCTTCACCCTCCTTCACCCTCCCCCTTCTTCCACAAGGGAATCTTTTTGGGCTGCCATACTGTTGTGGTTTTGTATTTTTTTCTATTGGTATTTCACATCATAACATCATCTGGAGATCACAGATTGATCAGTCAATCATATTGATCTAGATAAGTCCGTGACACAGACGCAGCACGCAGCAGCTCCTGATGGGGCTCCTGAGCTGAGCACCAACAACGGCAGGCTCCAAAGGGGACCTGACTACGCCTGCCTCCTGGGACACACAAGCTCTGCTTTCCATAGTCGCACCCAGCGCCTCTCCTTGTGCGGCACCTCGGCGGATTCAACCCTTACCTACAATTAAGACCTCTGACTGAATTGGAATTCCAGTCACTCTGATTACACCCCACATCCCTGCTGCAGGCCCTCCCACATGCCCACGTGCTGCACCCAGCCACACCGGCTGCCACAGCCCCGCAGCCAGGCGGGGGTTGGTGCTTCATGATCCTTGAGGTCCCTTCCAACCCGGGTCATTCTGTGATTCTGTGATCGGGTTGAAGGGGCTGGCACTGCCCTGAAGGTGAGCGAGAGAAGTTGGCAAAGGAAGGGTGAGTGGCGGGATCCGAGGAGGGCGTTTTGTGTTTGTGTGCGTGTCTGTTGTTTGCCTGATGTGTTTGTGTGCGTTGTTGTTTCAGGTGTCTGAATGAGGACTCCCTGTGGGAACTGGCAGCAAGCAAAGGAATGGATCGACGGGCCTGGGCGCCGTGTTGGACTGCGGCTGTGGAGCCAACGAAGGTGTGTCCAGTGTCCTTCCTTACATCATGTATGAGGTGTACCTATATCTGTGTAACCATTTTACAAGTCAGGGTGCAGGTTTTTGGTGGGGTCCTGACAGTTCCTCAGCTAGAACCCTCTTACCCCTTTGAGACAGGCCGCTTCCGTCTGTAGCTGTCATGCCAGGAGCCAAATAAATTGCCCCATGGTGAAAAACACCAAGACTCCTATGTCTGCACCGACTCTTTAACCATTTGTTTAAGAGGTGGGTTTTTAGGTCCAACTCAGTATCCCTCCCTGCCACTGAAAGTACAGATGCAATAACCACCCGCACACCTGTTCCTTCGATTACCCGCCCCAGTCCCCTGAAATCATCTTTGATAGCCTTCAGGCTTTTTTTACTAACTTCTTCACTGCCAGCCTGAACTATCAGCAGGGGATAGTAGACAGAAGGGCAGATCAGACTGGGAAGTCTCCCAGCAATGTCCCTGACCCGTGCCCAGGGGAGGGAGCACACCTCCCTGCGGGTAGGGTCGGGCCAGCATATAGGGCCTTCCATTCCTCGCCAGTAGGGTTGTGCGCCCATGATGGCAGTAATGAACAAACTGCTGCATCACAAAGATCTTGGCCTGATTAGAAATCTTTGAGTAATGCTGTTACAGCAGACAGAATGTGCTAAGCGCAAGTAGTCTCCTGCACTTCACATCCTTGCTACTTTGTTCTGGGTGTTGTCACTGAGCAGCGTCTAACACAAATTCTGCCCCGGTCAGCTGGCTGCCTGAGCTTGAGCCCTGATGGCAACACTGTGTGCTTACCCAGGAGCAGCGGTTACTTTTACTTGAGTGTAGCAGCCAATGCCTGACTGTAAGTACGAACACTAACCTATGCCTAACTCTAAAATAACAACAGAAACCTATACCTAACCCTAAAGAACAAACAGGAACCTATGCCTAACTCTAAAGAACAAACAGGAACCTATCCCTAACGCTAAAACTAAACTGAACACTAACACTAACCTAACACAACCATCAAAACAAAGAACAGAGCAAACACCTAACTACAACAGGGGGAAGAAGGAACTGGGGGCCCACAGAACCGGAGGAGCAACGAGGTGGAGGAGAAGAAGATGTTAAATAATGCCACCCAGCTCATGCTGGGGGCAGGGGCCACGCAGCAGGAAAGGAGCCGAGTGCCTGGACCAGCGATGGTGAAGCTGTGACCATGCCAACGGTCATGACCATGACCACGGTGGTGTGGTGCCAGGCCAGCTATGCCGCGGGCGGATCCACGTCCATGGGCTCCTCTGGAGGGGGATCCACCTCCATCGGTTCCTCCGGAGGGGGATCCACCTCCATCGGCTCCACATGGGTGGTGGTCACAGGGCTGGTCCAGGCATGATGGAAACGGGCTCCTTTCCCCCTCCTCCATTTGATGGTTATGGCGGGCACCCTCCTCCTCTTCGGTTCTGGGGCCCCCAGCTCCTTCTCCCACTTAAATCCTCACTACATTCCTCTCGCCCTCGCTTCGTGCTGGACATGGCTGCTACCTGCCCAGCACTCTCAGAGGTGAGTGAGTCGGGTGGAGCCGCAGCAACCAAGGTGACAGCTGTGACATGGGGAAGATTCCAAAATGGCACCTGTGCTGCTGGGAGTGGTGTTCCGCATAGGATGAGGAGGGGGCTGGAGGGCAGGGCACGGCACGGGAGCTACAAGGCACTCCCTGTGTCCAGCGGGCAGCCCTTCTCTCCGGCCAGCAAGAGGGCACAGAGAGCTGGCCCCGAGAAAAGGGCCCTCGGCCTCCTTCACCCTCCCCCTCCTTTCATAAGGGAATCCCCACTTTGGGCTGGGCACCCACATGGAATCATTGAAACTACAACCTACTACTTTGCTTCTACAGCAAGACTATTGTACTGAAATACTACTGTACTTAAAAGCACCTGCAATCACACTACACTCGTTTTTAATATTAAACTCTCAAACTTTCATAGCAAATAATAACATCCGCTCACAAAGAAAATGTGGAGAGGCCACAAAAGAGAAATACCACTCATGAAAACATTTGTATTTAGACATTCAAACTAACAACGTACTTTGTCTTTACCTAACCGTACCATTCTGTGCTAGAAATACGATGTTTTGCTGTAGAGTATAACTTGGAGAACCCAAAAGCAGCTAAAACCTGCTCCACTCAGTAATTTGACCATCCGCTGATATTTGGTTCTTTGCTCCCTTGCTTTCTAGTTGCTCACTCTTTAGACACACGCAAATCACATTGTCAAGGACTACAAAAACACTGTTAGCCAAAAAATTTATGCTGGCAGAATCTTAACGTTAGAAACGTGTAAATTGGTTGCAAAGAAGAAAGTGAAGACCAACACAGTAACCAAATACTAACTGATACATAAGGCTTCTCTCACACATCCTGAAAACAGAACCGCCAGCCTTAATGAACTTTGCTCTTCAGACACTGACTGAAATGCAAGTATTACCTTGTCATGGTTTAATAATTTTGTAATTTTGCTATCAGTATTCCACATCATAACATCATATAAAGCATGAATAGTTTTACTGAATCTGCAACTTACAGAAGAAGACTACATCTCCCAGAGAACAACACGAGGTCACGGGACCTGGACACTATATTAACTCTGTCGCAGGCTAGACTGACGTCTTTCGAGTTCTGGCGTTCAGGGGAGTGTGTGGGAGCCTTCACCGTTTCGCCTAGATTTACAGTAGGCCTCTCGGTTTCGGGACTCATTCTCTCTCCTATTTTGCTTGATTCGTTAGCTCAATTTTCAATTATATTGTATTATACTGTGTTATCCTGTATTTCGATATAGTAATTTAGTAAATAAGTGTGCCTCCTTAGATTGTTGCTGCTGTTTTCTTTTCCTAATTAACTTTTTTTCCTTTCGGCCTAGGGCCCCTGCTGGGCCCACAGTCCCTGTCACGGACGCAGGTGGATTTTTAGTTTAAACCGTGACATACCTGTAGCAGCCTGGATCTGGCAATAGTCAAAGAATCCTTTACGTCCAGCTCCTTAGCATCAAAAAACCACAGATACTGCTGGGGCAGAATTTCATTGAAGCCTTCAAAAGAAGCTTGTGTCTGTTCCTCAGTGCCTCGGGAAAGTCTCCATTCTGCTACCAGCCTGGAAAAGACACAGAAGGATCATTTAAAACAGGCTACGCTAACCCAAGTTCATCTTTGTTAGTTTGTTTTGAAATGAACCGTAAGCTGTGTTAAGAAAAATGATGGAAAGTGCTGGGGATAGAGCACTGTGTAACTGTATTCTAATTGTATTCCCAACCTTCACCCTGCGCAAACAATTTTAAGTTAAAACCCTATGTTTCCAACCACTCAACTGCAGAAAGCATTTTAGGCTCCAGCAGAAGGCAGCATCTACTCACTGATGATATTAATGAGAGCACAGGAGTCCCTTGCTGTTCGGAGGAAGAAAAAAATGCAGAGCTGTGTTCATCTAATATGTTCCATATTTGTTTCTGTCAATCACGAAACTTTGCTCTGTGGTAGAAACTCCACTCTCCATTAAGAAAAGGGAGAAAAGCAGGCAGGAGACCCAAAGAACCTGAACCCAGGGAGAAGCAGATATTATGCTGAATTCAAGCCTAACCTGTCAGGAGAACTGGAATCGAAAGGAGAGAACGCAACACAGGACACAGAGTGTGACAAAAGAACATTGCTTAAGCTGCAATCTGAGCTCTGCCCGGCTTCCTCAAAACCAGAAGAGAACGGTCTTCTGCAGGTACTCCCTCCTCTCCATCCCAGTGAGTATTTGGCACAACTGCCAATGCCAATACGTTCCTTCTGCAAATGTCACCGTTTCTGTGAAACCTTTCCAGATGACTCGTGACTAAAGCAATTTCTACTCCCTCATTCCTCAAAACCTTCCCACACAAAAGCCTTCACAGATCAGATGGTAAGAAAGAGGGAATTCTACGGCCACAGCAATAAAGCGCGCAGAAAGCCCATCTGTTGCAGACAGAGGAGTGAGCCGTGCTTAACCAACACTGCTTCAGCGCACGCTTACAGTAAGGCACACCTACCTTGCGCTGGCCACGCACGAAGCTCGTGACGCAGCTCCAGGCGGCTCTCCTGGGGCCCAGCTTCATTTCACGGCCACTCACGCTCTGCTGCTGGACATTCTGCAACGGAAAAGCCACCGGATGCAAATCCCATCCCTCGCAGATGGCATCAGACCTCCGCTCTCATGGCAGTCACCACCGCCCTGCCCTGGGCAGCGCTTCCACTGCCCTTGCTCCTGCCACAAGACACCAACGTCTGCTTCTAACGCGGCTCCACCATGGGATCCTGTATGCAACAGAAAAACACACGGAGGCTGCCAGCCACTGCAACACGCGCGCTGTGAAACCCCTGGCACTGCTGAGTCCCAAGAGCAGAGGAGAGAAGCGTTTGCCTGCCATGGACGGGCTGCGGCGGGATTGAATCCTGCCTTCGAATCGGGACACCCCCAGGGAGAGCCTCCCTGGGGACCCAAAGACTGAAATGGAGGCAAGGTAACACTTTGCTATAGAAAGGGAAAGGGGAACTTCACAGAAACCGAGACAAAGGGTAACTGCAGATAGTTTACATTTAAAAGTGCAGGGATAGGGGGAATTACAGACACTTAGTCAAAATAAAACCAGAGAAGAGGGCAATAAAGATAAGAAGAAATTGTCCGGAGACCTCTGACAAGAAGAAGGATTAGATACCCCCGGGCAAGATGATGCTGACATGGGAGAACGATACCAGCAGATAACACCAAGAAGAAAACAGAAGAAGAATTTCACCCCAAAACAACGGCAAGGGTCGCGGGGAATGGGGTCCTAGGGAATGTAATGAATATGTAATCAAACTGAGGAGGAGACTATTGATTACGTATTAGCTTAACCTATATCTGTAACACACTTTTCTCCTTACGGTGTGCAAGTTTGGTGGAGCTCTCCCGCTTGCACCCGGCGCTGCGCAACGCTGGAATAAACATACCTGCTTTAGAACCCATCTTTGGGTTATAGAGTTTGATTCCGCAAGTCATCTTCCTGCCGCACAGCCCAGCACGGCCGGAGCCGCACCACACGATCCGGGCCGGGGCCGGCTCAGGCTCTGCCTCCAGGCTTTTGGGGCCGGCCGGGTGACTCCGCAGCACAGCGAGACCGTGGAGCCGCCCGGGAGCCGCCTCTGGGTGCCGGCAGCGCCGCGAGCTCCTCCCCCGACAGCCCCTCCGTGCCCCCGCCCCGAGGCCCGACCCCGTTCGCAGCACAGAGCCCGCTCCTCCCGGCCCCGCTCATGGCCGCCATGCCGCCATGGCCCGGAAGTGCTCTCCGCCGCCTGCAGGAAGCACTTCCTGTCACTGGCACTGGCACTGGCACGTGGCTCAGGCCGGGCTGGGGCCTGTTGGGGGGGGGCGGCTGCCGGAAAAGGACCCAAAATTCACGTCTCATTTCGTGTCTTTCCTCTCGCTTTCCTTCCTTTACCTTCCCCTTCCCTTCCTTCCTTCCTCGCCCTCGTCCCCTTCCCTTCACCACCTCCCTGTGTCCATTCCAGTGCCTGGCCACCCTTTCTGAGCAGTAATACCTCGTAGTGTCCAGCCTGAATCTCCCCTGTCGCAGCTTGAAGCCATTCCCTCTGGTCCTATCATTAATGACACGAGAGAAGAGGCCGAGCCCCAGCTCACTACAGCCTCCCTTCAGGAAGTTAGAGAGAGCAATGAGGTCTCCCCTGAGCCTCCTCTTCTCCAGGCTGAACAATCCCAGCTCCCTCAGCCGCTCCTCATACGGCCTGTGCTCCAGACCCCTCACCAGCTTTGTTGCCCTCCTCTGAACGCGTTCCAGGGCCTCGATGTCTTTCTTGCACTGAGGGGCCCAAAACTGAACACAGCACTCGAGCTGCGGCCTCATCAGTGCTGACAACAGGGGGACAATCACCTCTCTGCTCCTGCTGGCAACACTGTTTCCCATGCAGGCCAGGATGCCCTCGGCCTTCTTATTATACAGCAAAGGAATCCCCTGAAAAGGAAACCACAATATCTGGCAACATGAAACAAAGTTCTGATTCGTAAAAGACTGGCAGCAAGGCCTGAATCTCTTGTGTCATCTGCTCTTGATGTATCACATTAGCACTAGGTGGAATGCAGAAGCTTCCTGAGACGTGATAATCAAAACCTAGTCCAATGCCTTTAAAAAAGCCTTTAAGAGATTACTCCTCCTTGTCTGTTTAAAATAAACTTAGGTAATACAAAAGGTTGGAAAATTTTTGGACAACTCCCCAGGGCCGGGCTTTGGAAGGCCGTATTGACGAGAGTCAATCAAGCTCCGGCTGCAGGCGTATATGTGTGTGCCAGTTCTTTAACACAGTAGAAATCACAACTTGCTGCATGATCAAAATTCTACATGTGCTACTCCTGAACCCCAATGACTTCCAACGGTGTTAAATTACCCCTTGATCTCAAAGCAGAACAAAACAACAAAATGCCACACCAATAGTGAATACATAAAAACAAACAACTCCTTGGGCCTCAAGGGGAGGCTGATGCACAGGCCACGGCTGCCAGCGTGCAGCTGGGCTTCCCAGGGCAAACAGCAACACACGGTGCATCCATCAGAAGCTGAAAGAGCCCTCAGGGAAGAGAGGCCAACTCAAGGGGCTGAGCACGGGACACCCTTCTTCCTGCCGGGCTGCTTCCCCTCCTCTGGTTTCTTTCTGTCAGTCCTCAGAGAGCAAGGAGATGCTCACAGCCTGTCACCAGCACTTACGGGTTGGCTGAAAGGCCACAGGTTGGGAAGACCAACAAGGAAACGGGGGAAAACCTGCACTGCACCATGTCAAGGGAGAGACGTGAAGCCGACCGCTTCATCGCCCTGCGATTGCCAGCCCGAGCGAGGGACGTTCTGACCAGCTACTGAAAGAGGCAGCACCAGGTTTAGAAAGTTCGCTTCAATTTTATTGCGTACAAGAAGATTTGGCTTCTATTTATTGCCCCGCCCACACCCCAAAATGAAACCCCAGTGCCCAGGATTGCCGCTTAGCAATCAGTCACTCAGCCTCCAGTCAGACCCAAGGAGAAGCCAAACCCCGGGGCTACGTCACCTCCTCCCTCTCCAGTCCCAGCCAGCCCTATTTCAACCTAACCCTACACCAGGCCTGGACCTCAAGAGACACACCCTGAAGGAACGCAGCGTCTCCAGCTCTTGCCATACACCAAGTCCTGCCTATGTGAAGCCCTCATTGCTTCTAACGCAGCACAAGTCCTTCCTGTCCAGTTCACTTCCATCATCTCCACCGTCCATGACAGGGAAAGCACGGCTGTGCCAGTAAACTGGGCTGTTGAGTCAGCAGCTCTTGGTGCCACCTCCGAGGAAGCGTTGCAGGTGGTTCTGCTGTCCTTTGTAGCTTCTTGCTCAAGCCCTCATCGTTGCTTTCTGCTTTCCTTCTCGGCTTTCTTCCTCAGCTGAGTAGCGCTTGCCTTGCCTCGGCAAGCTTGCTGCAAGAGGGAAAAAAGAGGCACTATTTCACTCACGCACGCTGCCAGCACAGTCTGACTTAGAGAGCTGCTCGCAAGATATCCCTGGGCTACAAACCCAAGAACAAGGAAGGACACAAAAGTCACATCTGCATTGTCTGTTACCGCATGCCAAGGAAGAGTCCTCACACTCGAGCACTGCCCCACTTGCAGCTGAGGGGAGGAGGAGCTGGAAAGGACAGGTGGACAGAAAAGAAGGGAAAAGCTGAAGAGGCGAGAATCAACTTCTCCCCGAGGCAGATCACACCTTTGTGGCCACTCTTTTAGGAATGCTCACCATTCCTAATCCTAGCGTTAGCAAGATGAAAATTCACCACCTACCTTTTCACGCTCCTCGCGTACGCACTGAGGGCCGTGCCGTGGCTGTGCTGCACAACACCAGCGACTGAAAGAAAGCACGCAGAGAGCGGATCTGTTGCAGACAGTGCCAGGAGCTGTGCTTGAACAACGCTTTCGGTAAGGCACTCCTACCTTGCAATGGCCACACTTTGGGAGCTCTGGGACACAGCCACGTGTTGCTCTCCTGAGTCCCAGCTCCATTTCTCAGCCCACTCACGCTCTGCTCCTCCATGTTCTGCAAAGGAAAAGTCCCAAGAGGGAAATTCAGTTCATCGCAGATGTCATCAAACTGTCAGGGCAGTCGCACTCATTGCTCGGGGTGAGCAACCAGCTGCATGCTTACCCAAGGAGCAGCGGTTACTTTTACTTGAGTGTAACAGCCAATGCCTGACTGCAAGTACGAACACTAACCTATGCCTAACTCTAAAATAACAACAGAAACCTATACCTAACTCTAAAATAACAACAAAAACCTATACCTAACTCTAAAATAACAACAAAAACCTATACCTAACCCTAAAGAACAAACAGGAACCTATGCCTAACTCTAAAAAACGAACAGGAACCTATCCCTAACACTAAAACTAAACTGAACACTAACACTAACACTAACTTAACACTACCATCAACAAAAAAGAACATAACAAACACCTAACCTAACAGGGGGAAGATGGAACTGGGGGCCCACAGAACCAGAGGAGCAACAAGGTGGAGGAGCAGAAGATGTTAAATAATGCCACCCAGCTAATGCTGGGGGCAGGGGCCGCGCAGCAGGAAAGGAGCCGAGTGCCTGGACCAGCGATGGTGAAGCTGTGACCATGCCAACGCGGGGCCTGGCACGGTGGTGTGGTGCCAGGCCAGCTATGCCGCGGGCGGATCCACGTCCATGGGCTCCTCTGGAGGGGGATCCACCTCCATCGGTTCCTCCGGAGGGGGATCCACCTCCATCGGTTCCTCCGGAGGGGGATCCACCTCCATCGGTTCCTCCGGAGGGGGATCCACCTCCATCGGTTCCTCCGGAGGGGGATCCACCTCCATAGGCTCCACATGGGTGGTGGTCACAGGGCTGGTCCAGGCATGATGGATAATGGCTCTCTTACCCCTCCTCTGCCTGATGGTCATGGCGGGCCCCCTCCTCCTTCTGACTCCTAGGGCCCCCAGCTCCATCCTCCCACCAGAAACTTCAACCCTCGCCCTCTTTGCAGCAGGCATGGCTGTTAACTGCCACAACTGTCAGAGGCATGCGGCAACGGTGACCATGGTGACATGGAGAGGGTTCTAAAATGGCGGCCGCACTGCTGGCACTGGAGTTCCACATAGGATGAGGAGGGGGCTGGAGGGCAGGGCATGGTACGGGAGCTACAAGGTGCTCCCTGTGCCCAGCGGGCAGCCCTTCTCTCTGGCCAGCAAGAGGGCACAGACGAGCCGGCCCCAAGTAAAGGGCCCTCGGCCTCCTTCACCCTCCTTCACCCTCCTTCACCCTCCCCCTTCTTCCACAAGGGAATCTTTTTGGGCTGCCATACTGTTGTGGTTTTGTATTTTTTTCTATTGGTATTTCACATCATAACATCATCTGGAGATCATAGATTGATCAGTCAATCATATTGATCTAGATAAGTCCGTGACACAGACGCAGCACGCAGCAGCTCCTGATGGGGCTCCTGAGCTGAGCACCAACAACGGCAGGCTCCAAAGGGGACCTGACTACGCCTGCCTCCTGGGACACACAAGCTCTGCTTTCCATAGTCGCACCCAGCGCCTCTCCTTGTGCGGCACCTCGGCGGATTCAACCCTTACCTACAATTAAGACCTCTGACTGAATTGGAATTCCAGTCACTCTGATTACACCCCACATCCCTGCTGCAGGCCCTCCCACATGCCAACGTGCTGCACCCAGCCACACCGGCTGCCACAGCCCCGCAGCCAGGCGGGGGTTGGTGCTTCATGATCCTTGAGGTCCCTTCCAACCCGGGTCATTCTGTGATTCTGTGATCGGGTTGAAGGGGCTGGCACTGCCCTGAAGGTGAGCGAGAGAAGTTGGCAAAGGAAGGGTGAGTGGCGGGATCCGAGGAGGGCGTTTTGTGTTTGTGTGCGTGTCTGTTGTTTGCCTGATGTGTTTGTGTGCGTTGTTGTTTCAGGTGTCTGAGTGAGGACTCCCTGTGGGAACTGGCAGCAAGCAAAGGAATGGATCGACGGGCCTGGGCGCCGTGTTGGACTGCGGCTGTGGAGCCAACGAAGGTGTGTCCAGTGTCCTTCCTTACATCATTGACTATGTATGAGGTGTACCTATATCTGTGTAACCATTTTACAAGTCAGGGTGCAGGTTTTTGGTGGGGTCCTGACAGTTCCTCAGCTAGAACCCTCTTACCCCTTTGAGACAGGCCGCTTCCGTCTGTAGCTGTCATGCCAGGAGCCAAATAAATTGCCCCATGGTGAAAAACACCAAGACTCCTATGTCTGCACCGACTCTTTAACCATTTGTTTAAGAGGTGGGTTTTTAGGTCCAACTCAGTATCCCTCCCTGCCACTGAAAGTACAGATGCAATAACCACCCGCACACCTGTTCCTTCGATTACCCGCCCCAGTCCCCTGAAATCATCTTTGATAGCCTTCAGGCTTTTTTTACTAACTTCTTCACTGCCAGCCTGAACTATCAGCAGGGGATAGTAGACAGAAGGGCAGATCAGACTGGGAAGTCTCCCAGCAATGTCCCTGACCCGTGCCCAGGGGAGGGAGCACACCTCCCTGCGGGTAGGGTCGGGCCAGCATATAGGGCCTTCCATTCCTCGCCAGTAGGGTTGTGCGCCCATGATGGCAGTAATGAACAAACTGCTGCATCACAAAGATCTTGGCCTGATTAGAAATCTTTGAGTAATGCTGTTACAGCAGACAGAATGTGCTAAGCGCAAGTAGTCTCCTGCACTTCACATCCTTGCTACTTTGTTCTGGGTGTTGTCACTGAGCAGCGTCTAACACAAATTCTGCCCCGGTCAGCTGGCTGCCTGAGCTTGAGCCCTGATGGCAACACTGTGTGCTTACCCAGGAGCAGCGGTTACTTTTACTTGAGTGTAGCAGCCAATGCCTGACTGTAAGTACGAACACTAACCTACGCCTAACTCTAAAATAACAACAGAAACCTATACCTAACCCTAAAGAACAAACAGGAACCTATGCCTAACTCTAAAGAACAAACAGGAACCTATCCCTAACGCTAAAACTAAACTGAACACTAACACTAACCTAACACTACCATCAAAACAAAGAACAGAGCAAACACCTAACTACAACAGGGGGAAGAAGGAACTGGGGGCCCACAGAACCGGAGGAGCAACGAGGTGGAGGAGAAGAAGATGTTAAATAATGCCACCCAGCTCATGCTGGGGGCAGGGGCCGCGCAGCAGGAAAGGAGCCGAGTGCCTGGACCAGCGATGGTGAAGCTGTGACCATGCCAACGCGGGGCCTGGCACGGTGGTGTGGTGCCAGGCCAGCTATGCCGCGGGCGGATCCACGTCCATGGGCTCCTCCGGAGGGGGATCCACCTCCATCGGTTCCTCCGGAGGGGGATCCACCTCCATCGGCTCCACATGGGTGGTGGTCACAGGGCTGGTCCAGGCATGATGGAAACGGGCTCCTTTCCCCCTCCTCCATTTGATGGTTATGGCGGGCACCCTCCTCCTCTTCGGTTCTGGGGCCCCCAGCTCCTTCTCCCCACTTAAATCCTCACTACATTCCTCTCGCCCTCGCTTCGTGCTGGACATGGCTGCTACCTGCCCAGCACTCTCAGAGGTGAGTGAGTCGGGTGGAGCCGCAGCAACCAAGGTGACAGCTGTGACATGGGGAAGATTCCAAAATGGCACCTGTGCTGCTGGGAGTGGTGTTCCGCATAGGATGAGGAGGGGGCTGGAGGGCAGGGCACGGCACGGGAGCTACAAGGCACTCCCTGTGTCCAGCGGGCAGCCCTTCTCTCCGGCCAGCAAGAGGGCACAGAGAGCTGGCCCCGAGAAAAGGGCCCTCGGCCTCCTTCACCCTCCCCCTCCTTTCATAAGGGAATCCCCACGTTGGGCTGGGCACCCACATGGAATCATTGAAACTACAACCTACTACTTTGCTTCTACAGCAAGACTATTGTACTGAAATACTACTGTACTTAAAAGCACCTGCAATCACACTACACTCGTTTTCAATATTAAACTCTCAAACTTTCATAGCAAATAATAACATCCGCTCACAAAGAAAATGTGGAGAGGCCACAAAAGAGAAATACCACTCATGAAAACATTTGTATTTAGACATTCAAACTAACAACGTACTTTGTCTTTACCTAACCGTACCATTCTGTGCTAGAAATACGATGTTTTGCTGTAGAGTATAACTTGGAGAACCCAAAAGCAGCTAAAACCTGCTCCACTCAGTAATTTGACCATCCGCTGATATTTGGTTCTTTGCTCCCTTGCTTTCTAGTTGCTCACTCTTTAGACACACGCAAATCACATTGTCAAGGACTACAAAAACACTGTTAGCCAAAAAATTTATGCTGGCAGAATCTTAACGTTAGAAACGTGTAAATTGGTTGCAAAGAAGAAAGTGAAGACCAACACAGTAACCAAATACTAACTGATACATAAGGCTTCTCTCACACATCCTGAAAACAGAACCGCCAGCCTTAATGAACTTTGCTCTTCAGACACTGACTGAAATGCAAGTATTACCTTGTCATGGTTTAATAATTTTGTAATTTTGCTATCAGTATTCCACATCATAACATCATATAAAGCATGAATAATTTTACTGAATCTGCAACTTACAGAAGAAGAGTACATCTCCCAGAGAACAACACGAGGTCACGGGACCTGGACACTATATTAACTCTGTCGCAGGCTAGACTGACGTCTTTCGAGTTCTGGCGTTCAGGGGAGTGTGTGGGAGCCTTCACCGTTTCGCCTAGATTTACAGTAGGCCTCTCGGTTTCGGGACTCATTCTCTCTCCTATTTTGCTTGATTCGTTAGCTCAATTTTCAATTATATTGTATTATACTGTGTTATCCTGTATTTCGATATAGTAATTTAGTAAATAAGTGTGCCTCCTTAGATTGTTGCTGCTGTTTTCTTTTCCTAATTAACTTTTTTTCCTTTCGGCCTAGGGCCCCTGCTGGGCCCACAGTCCCTGTCACGGACGCAGGTGGATTTTTAGTTTAAACCGTGACATACCTGTAGCAGCCTGGATCTGGCAATAGTCAAAGAATCCTTTACGTCCAGCTCCTTAGCATCAAAAGACCACAGATACTGCTGGGGCAGAATTTCATTGAAGCCTTCAAAAGAAGCTTGTGTCTGTTCCTCAGTGCCTCGGGAAAGTCTCCATTCTGCTACCAGCCTGGAAAAGACACAGAAGGATCATTTAAAACAGGCTACGCTAACCCAAGTTCATCTTTGTTAGTTTGTTTTGAAATGAACCGTAAGCTGTGTTAAGAAAAATGATGGAAAGTGCTGGGGATAGAGCACTGTGTAACTGTATTCTAATTGTATTCCCAACCTTCACCCTGCGCAAACAATTTTAAGTTAAAACCCTATGTTTCCAACCACTCAACTGCAGAAAGCATTTTAGGCTCCAGTAGAAGGCAGCATCTACTCACTGATGATATTAATGAGAGCACAGGAGTCCCTTGCTGTTCGGAGGAAGAAAAAAATGCAGAGCTGTGTTCATCTAATATGTTCCATATTTGTTTCTGTCAATCACAAAACTTTGCTCTGTGGTAGAAACTCCACTCTCCATTAAGAAAAGGGAGAAAAGCAGGCAGGAGACCCAAAGAACCTGAACCCAGGGAGAAGCAGATATTATGCTGAATTCAAGCCTAACCTGTCAGGAGAACTGGAATCGAAAGGAGAGAACGCAACACAGGACACAGAGTGTGACAAAAGAACATTGCTTAAGCTGCAATCTGAGCTCTGCCCGGCTTCCTCAAAACCAGAAGAGAACGGTCTTCTGCAGGTACTCCCTCCTCTCCATCCCAGTGAGTATTTGGCACAACTGCCAATGCCAATACGTTCCTTCTGCAAATGTCACCGTTTCTGTGAAACCTTTCCAGATGACTCGTGACTAAAGCAATTTCTACTCCCTCATTCCTCAAAACCTTCCCACACAAAAGCCTTCACAGATCAGATGGTAAGAAAGAGGGAATTCTACGGCCACAGCAATAAAGCGCGCAGAAAGCCCATCTGTTGCAGACAGAGGAGTGAGCCGTGCTTAACCAACACTGCTTCAGCGCACGCTTACAGTAAGGCACACCTACCTTGCGCTGGCCACGCACGAAGCTCGTGACGCAGCTCCAGGCGGCTCTCCTGGGGCCCAGCTTCATTTCACGGCCACTCACGCTCTGCTGCTGGACATTCTGCAACGGAAAAGCCACCGGATGCAAATCCCATCCCTCGCAGATGGCATCAGACCTCCGCTCTCATGGCAGTCACCACCGCCCTGCCCTGGGCAGCGCTTCCACTGCCCTTGCTCCTGCCACAAGACACCAACGTCTGCTTCTGACGCGGCTCCACCATGGGATCCTGTATGCAATAGAAAAACACACGGAGGCTGCCAGCCACTGCAACACGCGCGCTGTGAAACCCCTGGCACTGCTGAGTCCCAAGAGCAGAGGAGAGAAGCGTTTGCCTGCCATGGACGGGCTGCGGCGGGATTGAATCCTGCCTTCGAATCGGGACACCCCCAGGGAGAGCCTCCCTGGGGACCCAAAGACTGAAATGGAGGCAAGGTAACACTCTGCTATAGAAAGGGAAAGGGGAACTTCACAGAATCCGAGACAAAGGGTAACTGCAGATAGTTTACATTTAAAAGTGCAGGGATAGGGGGAATTACAGACACTTAGTCAAAATAAAACCAGAGAAGAGGGCAATAAAGATAAGAAGAAATTGTCCGGAGACCTCTGACAAGAAGAAGGATTAGATACCCCCGGGCAAGATGATGCTGACATGGGAGAACGATACCAGCAGATAACACCAAGAAGAAAACAGAAGAAGAATTTCACCCCAAAACAACGGCAAGGGTCGCGGGGAATGGGGTCCTAGGGAATGTAATGAATATGTAATCAAACTGAGGAGGAGACTATTGATTACGTATTAGCTTAACCTATATCTGTAACACACTTTTCTCCTTACGGTGTGCAAGTTTGGTGGAGCTCTCCCGCTTGCACCCGGCGCTGCGCAACGCTGGAATAAACATACCTGCTTTAGAACCCATCTTTGGGTTATAGAGTTTGATTCCGCAAGTCATCTTCCTGCCGCACAGCCCAGCACGGCCGGAGCCGCACCACACGATCCGGGCCGGGGCCGGCTCAGGCTCTGCCTCCAGGCTTTTGGGGCCGGCCGGGTGACTCCGCAGCACAGCGAGACCGTGGAGCCGCCCGGGAGCCGCCTCTGGGTGCCGGCAGCGCCGCGAGCTCCTCCCCCGACAGCCCCTCCGTGCCCCCGCACCGAGGCCCGACCCCGTTCGCAGCACAGAGCCCGCTCCTCCCGGCCCCGCTCATGGCCGCCATGCCGCCATGGCCCGGAAGTGCTCTCCGCCGCCTGCAGGAAGCACTTCCTGTCACTGGCACTGGCACTGGCACGTGGCTCAGGCCGGGCTGGGGCCTGTTGGGGGGGGGCGGCTGCCGGAAAAGGACCCAAAATTCACGTCTCATTTCGTGTCTTTCCTCTCGCTTTCCTTCCTTTACCTTCCCCTTCCCTTCCTTCCTTCCTCGCCCTCGTCCCCTTCCCTTCACCACCTCCCTGTGTCCATTCCAGTGCCTGGCCACCCTTTCTGAGCAGTAATACCTCGTAGTGTCCAGCCTGAATCTCCCCTGTCGCAGCTTGAAGCCATTCCCTCTGGTCCTATCATTAATGACACGAGAGAAGAGGCCGAGCCCCAGCTCACTACAGCCTCCCTTCAGGAAGTTAGAGAGAGCAATGAGGTCTCCCCTGAGCCTCCTCTTCTCCAGGCTGAACAATCCCAGCTCCCTCAGCCGCTCCTCATACGGCCTGTGCTCCAGACCCCTCACCAGCTTTGTTGCCCTCCTCTGAACGCGTTCCAGGGCCTCGATGTCTTTCTTGCACTGAGGGGCCCAAAACTGAACACAGCACTCGAGCTGCGGCCTCATCAGTGCTGACAACAGGGGGACAATCACCTCTCTGCTCCTGCTGGCAACACTGTTTCCCATGCAGGCCAGGATGCCCTCGGCCTTCTTATTATACAGCAAAGGAATCCCCTGAAAAGGAAACCACAATATCTGGCAACATGAAACAAAGTTCTGATCCGTAAAAGACTGGCAGCAAGGCCTGAATCTCTTGTGTCATCTGCTCTTGATGTATCACATTAGCACTAGGTGGAATGCAGAAGCTTCCTGAGACGTGATAATCAAAACCTAGTCCAATGCCTTTAAAAAAGCCTTTAAGAGATTACTCCTCCTTGTCTGTTTAAAATAAACTTAGGTAATACAAAAGGTTGGAAAATTTTTGGACAACTCCCCAGGGCCGGGCTTTGGAAGGCCGTATTGACGAGAGTCAATCAAGCTCCGGCTGCAGGCGTATATGTGTGTGCCAGTTCTTTAACACAGTAGAAATCACAACTTGCTGCATGATCAAAATTCTACATGTGCTACTCCTGAACCCCAATGACTTCCAACGGTGTTAAATTACCCCTTGATCTCAAAGCAGAACAAAACAACAAAATGCCACACCAATAGTGAATACATAAAAACAAACAACTCCTTGGGCCTCAAGGGGAGGCTGATGCACAGGCCACGGCTGCCAGCGTGCAGCTGGGCTTCCCAGGGCAAACAGCAACACACGGTGCATCCATCAGAAGCTGAAAGAGCCCTCAGGGAAGAGAGGCCAACTCAAGGGGCTGAGCACGGGACACCCTTCTTCCTGCCGGGCTGCTTCCCCTCCTCTGGTTTCTTTCTGTCAGTCCTCAGAGAGCAAGGAGATGCTCACAGCCTGTCACCAGCACTTACGGGTTGGCTGAAAGGCCACAGGTTGGGAAGACCAACAAGGAAACGGGGGAAAACCTGCACTGCACCATGTCAAGGGAGAGACGTGAAGCCGACCGCTTCATCGCCCTGCGATTGCCAGCCCGAGCGAGGGACGTTCTGACCAGCTACTGAAAGAGGCAGCACCAGGTTTAGAAAGTTCGCTTCAATTTTATTGCGTACAAGAAGATTTGGCTTCTATTTATTGCCCCGCCCACACCCCAAAATGAAACCCCAGTGCCCAGGATTGCCGCTTAGCAATCAGTCACTCAGCCTCCAGTCAGACCCAAGGAGAAGCCAAACCCCGGGGCTACGTCACCTCCTCCCTCTCCAGTCCCAGCCAGCCCTATTTCAACCTAACCCTACACCAGGCCTGGACCTCAAGAGACACACCCTGAAGGAACGCAGCGTCTCCAGCTCTTGCCATACACCAAGTCCTGCCTATGTGAAGCCCTCATTGCTTCTAACGCAGCACAAGTCCTTCCTGTCCAGTTCACTTCCATCATCTCCACCGTCCATGACAGGGAAAGCACGGCTGTGCCAGTAAACTGGGCTGTTGAGTCAGCAGCTCTTGGTGCCACCTCCGAGGAAGCGTTGCAGGTGGTTCTGCTGTCCTTTGTAGCTTCTTGCTCAAGCCCTCATCGTTGCTTTCTGCTTTCCTTCTCGGCTTTCTTCCTCAGCTGAGTAGCGCTTGCCTTGCCTCGGCAAGCTTGCTGCAAGAGGGAAAAAAGAGGCACTATTTCACTCACGCACGCTGCCAGCACAGTCTGACTTAGAGAGCTGCTCGCAAGATATCCCTGGGCTACGAACCCAAGAACAAGGAAGGACACAAAAGTCACATCTGCATTGTCTGTTACCGCATGCCAAGGAAGAGTCCTCACACTCGAGCACTGCCCCACTTGCAGCTGAGGGGAGGAGGAGCTGGAAAGGACAGGTGGACAGAAAAGAAGGGAAAAGCTGAAGAGGCGAGAATCAACTTCTCCCCGAGGCAGATCACACCTTTGTGGCCACTCTTTTAGGAATGCTCACCATTCCTAATCCTAGCGTTAGCAAGATGAAAATTCACCACCTACCTTTTCACGCTCCTCGCGTACGCACTGAGGGCCGTGCCGTGGCTGTGCTGCACAACACCAGCGACTGAAAGAAAGCACGCAGAGAGCGGATCTGTTGCAGACAGTGCCAGGAGCTGTGCTTGAACAACGCTTTCGGTAAGGCACTCCTACCTTGCAATGGCCACACTTTGGGAGCTCTGGGACACAGCCACGTGTTGCTCTCCTGAGTCCCAGCTCCATTTCTCAGCCCACTCACGCTCTGCTCCTCCATGTTCTGCAAAGGAAAAGTCCCAAGAGGGAAATTCAGTTCATCGCAGATGTCATCAAACTGTCAGGGCAGTCGCACTCATTGCTCGGGGTGAGCAACCAGCTGCATGCTTACCCAAGGAGCAGCGGTTACTTTTACTTGAGTGTAACAGCCAATGCCTGACTGCAAGTACGAACACTAACCTATGCCTAACTCTAAAATAACAACAGAAACCTATACCTAACTCTAAAATAACAACAAAAACCTATACCTAACTCTAAAATAACAACAAAAACCTATACCTAACCCTAAAGAACAAACAGGAACCTATGCCTAACTCTAAAAAACGAACAGGAACCTATCCCTAACACTAAAACTAAACTGAACACTAACACTAACACTAACTTAACACTACCATCAACAAAAAAGAACATAACAAACACCTAACCTAACAGGGGGAAGATGGAACTGGGGGCCCACAGAACCAGAGGAGCAACAAGGTGGAGGAGCAGAAGATGTTAAATAATGCCACCCAGCTAATGCTGGGGGCAGGGGCCGCGCAGCAGGAAAGGAGCCGAGTGCCTGGACCAGCGATGGTGAAGCTGTGACCATGCCAACGCGGGGCCTGGCACGGTGGTGTGGTGCCAGGCCAGCTATGCCGCGGGCGGATCCACGTCCATGGGCTCCTCTGGAGGGGGATCCACCTCCATCGGTTCCTCCGGAGGGGGATCCACCTCCATCGGTTCCTCCGGAGGGGGATCCACCTCCATAGGCTCCACATGGGTGGTGGTCACAGGGCTGGTCCAGGCATGATGGATAATGGCTCTCTTACCCCTCCTCTGCCTGATGGTCATGGCGGGCCCCCTCCTCCTTCTGACTCCTAGGGCCCCCAGCTCCATCCTCCCACCAGAAACTTCAACCCTCGCCCTCTTTGCAGCAGGCATGGCTGTTAACTGCCACAACTGTCAGAGGCATGCGGCAACGGTGATCATGGTGACATGGAGAGGGTTCTAAAATGGCGGCCGCACTGCTGGCACTGGAGTTCCACATAGGATGAGGAGGGGGCTGGAGGGCAGGGCATGGTACGGGAGCTACAAGGTGCTCCCTGTGCCCAGCGGGCAGCCCTTCTCTCTGGCCAGCAAGAGGGCACAGACGAGCCGGCCCCAAGTAAAGGGCCCTCGGCCTCCTTCACCCTCCTTCACCCTCCCCCTTCTTCCACAAGGGAATCTTTTTGGGCTGCCATACTGTTGTGGTTTTGTATTTTTTTCTATTGGTATTTCACATCATAACATCATCTGGAGATCATAGATTGATCAGTCAATCATATTGATCTAGATAAGTCCGTGACACAGACGCAGCACGCAGCAGCTCCTGATGGGGCTCCTGAGCTGAGCACCAACAACGGCAGGCTCCAAAGGGGACCTGACTACGCCTGCCTCCTGGGACACACAAGCTCTGCTTTCCATAGTCGCACCCAGCGCCTCTCCTTGTGCGGCACCTCGGCGGATTCAACCCTTACCTACAATTAAGACCTCTGACTGAATTGGAATTCCAGTCACTCTGATTACACCCCACATCCCTGCTGCAGGCCCTCCCACATGCCCACGTGCTGCACCCAGCCACACCGGCTGCCACAGCCCCGCAGCCAGGCGGGGGTTGGTGCTTCATGATCCTTGAGGTCCCTTCCAACCCAGGTCATTCTGTGATTCTGTGATCGGGTTGAAGGGGCTGGCACTGCCCTGAAGGTGAGCGAGAGAAGTTGGCAAAGGAAGGGTGAGTGGCGGGATCCGAGGAGGGCGTTTTGTGTTTGTGTGCGTGTCTGTTGTTTGCCTGATGTGTTTGTGTGCGTTGTTGTTTCAGGTGTCTGAGTGAGGACTCCCTGTGGGAACTGGCAGCAAGCAAAGGAATGGATCGACGGGCCTGGCCGCCGTGTTGGACTGCGGCTGTGGAGCCAACGAAGGTGTGTCCAGTGTCCTTCCTTACAACATTGACTATGTATGAGGTGTACCTATATCTGTGTAACCATTTTACAAGTCAGGGTGCAGGTTTTTGGTGGGGTCCTGACAGTTCCTCAGCTAGAACCCTCTTACCCCTTTGAGACAGGCCGCTTCCGTCTGTAGCTGTCATGCCAGGAGCCAAATAAATTGCCCCATGGTGAAAAACACCAAGACTCCTATGTCTGCACCGACTCTTTAACCATTTGTTTAAGAGGTGGGTTTTTAGGTCCAACTCAGTATCCCTCCCTGCCACTGAAAGTACAGATGCAATAACCACCCGCACACCTGTTCCTTCGATTACCCGCCCCAGTCCCCTGAAATCATCTTTGATAGCCTTCAGGCTTTTTTTACTAACTTCTTCACTGCCAGCCTGAACTATCAGCAGGGGATAGTAGACAGAAGGGCAGATCAGACTGGGAAGTCTCCCAGCAATGTCCCTGACCCGTGCCCAGGGGAGGGAGCACACCTCCCTGCGGGTAGGGTCGGGCCAGCATATAGGGCCTTCCATTCCTCGCCAGTAGGGTTGTGCGCCCATGATGGCAGTAATGAACAAACTGCTGCATCACAAAGATCTTGGCCTGATTAGAAATCTTTGAGTAATGCTGTTACAGCAGACAGAATGTGCTAAGCGCAAGTAGTCTCCTGCACTTCACATCCTTGCTACTTTGTTCTGGGTGTTGTCACTGAGCAGCGTCTAACACAAATTCTGCCCCGGTCAGCTGGCTGCCTGAGCTTGAGCCCTGATGGCAACACTGTGTGCTTACCCAGGAGCAGCGGTTACTTTTACTTGAGTGTAGCAGCCAATGCCTGACTGTAAGTACGAACACTAACCTACGCCTAACTCTAAAATAACAACAGAAACCTATACCTAACCCTAAAGAACAAACAGGAACCTATGCCTAACTCTAAAGAACAAACAGGAACCTATCCCTAACGCTAAAACTAAACTGAACACTAACACTAACCTAACACTACCATCAAAACAAAGAACAGAGCAAACACCTAACTACAACAGGGGGAAGAAGGAACTGGGGGCCCACAGAACCGGAGGAGCAACGAGGTGGAGGAGAAGAAGATGTTAAATAATGCCACCCAGCTCATGCTGGGGGCAGGGGCCGCGCAGCAGGAAAGGAGCCGAGTGCCTGGACCAGCGATGGTGAAGCTGTGACCATGCCAACGCGGGGCCTGGCACGGTGGTGTGGTGCCAGGCCAGCTATGCCGCGGGCGGATCCACGTCCATGGGCTCCTCTGGAGGGGGATCCACCTCCATCAGTTCCTCCGGAGGGGGATCCACCTCCATCGGCTCCACATGGGTGGTGGTCACAGGGCTGGTCCAGGCATGATGGAAACGGGCTCCTTTCCCCCTCCTCCATTTGATGGTTATGGCGGGCACCCTCCTCCTCTTCGGTTCTGGGGCCCCCAGCTCCTTCTCCCACTTAAATCCTCACTACATTCCTCTCGCCCTCGCTTCGTGCTGGACATGGCTGCTACCTGCCCAGCACTCTCAGAGGTGAGTGAGTCGGGTGGAGCCGCAGCAACCAAGGTGACAGCTGTGACATGGGGAAGATTCCAAAATGGCACCTGTGCTGCTGGGAGTGGTGTTCCGCATAGGATGAGGAGGGGGCTGGAGGGCAGGGCACGGCACGGGAGCTACAAGGCACTCCCTGTGTCCAGCGGGCAGCCCTTCTCTCCGGCCAGCAAGAGGGCACAGAGAGCTGGCCCCGAGAAAAGGGCCCTCGGCCTCCTTCACCCTCCCCCTCCTTTCATAAGGGAATCCCCACTTTGGGCTGGGCACCCACATGGAATCATTGAAACTACAACCTACTACTTTGCTTCTACAGCAAGACTATTGTACTGAAATACTACTGTACTTAAAAGCACCTGCAATCACACTACACTCGTTTTTAATATTAAACTCTCAAACTTTCATAGCAAATAATAACATCCGCTCACAAAGAAAATGTGGAGAGGCCACAAAAGAGAAATACCACTCATGAAAACATTTGTATTTAGACATTCAAACTAACAACGTACTTTGTCTTTACCTAACCGTACCATTCTGTGCTAGAAATACGATGTTTTGCTGTAGAGTATAACTTGGAGAACCCAAAAGCAGCTAAAACCTGCTCCACTCAGTAATTTGACCATCCGCTGATATTTGGTTCTTTTCTCCCTTGCTTTCTAGTTGCTCACTCTTTAGACACATGCAAATCACATTGTCAAGGACTACAAAAACACTGTTAGCCAAAAAATTTATGCTGGCAGAATCTTAACGTTAGAAACGTGTAAATTGGTTGCAAAGAAGAAAGTGAAGACCAACACAGTAACCAAATACTAACTGATACATAAGGCTTCTCTCACACATCCTGAAAACAGAACCGCCAGCCTTAATGAACTTTGCTCTTCAGACACTGACTGAAATGCAAGTATTACCTTGTCATGGTTTAATAATTTTGTAATTTTGCTATCAGTATTCCACATCATAACATCATATAAAGCATGAATAATTTTACTGAATCTGCAACTTACAGAAGAAGAGTACATCTCCCAGAGAACAACACGAGGTCACGGGACCTGGACACTATATTAACTCTGTCGCAGGCTAGACTGACGTCTTTCGAGTTCTGGCGTTCAGGGGAGTGTGTGGGAGCCTTCACCGTTTCGCCTAGATTTACAGTAGGCCTCTCGGTTTCGGGACTCATTCTCTCTCCTATTTTGCTTGATTCGTTAGCTCAATTTTCAATTATATTGTATTATACTGTGTTATCCTGTATTTCGATATAGTAATTTAGTAAATAAGTGTGCCTCCTTAGATTGTTGCTGCTGTTTTCTTTTCCTAATTAACTTTTTTTCCTTTCGGCCTAGGGCCCCTGCTGGGCCCACAGTCCCTGTCACGGACGCAGGTGGATTTTTAGTTTAAACCGTGACATACCTGTAGCAGCCTGGATCTGGCAATAGTCAAAGAATCCTTTACGTCCAGCTCCTTAGCATCAAAAGACCACAGATACTGCTGGGGCAGAATTTCATTGAAGCCTTCAAAAGAAGCTTGTGTCTGTTCCTCAGTGCCTCGGGAAAGTCTCCATTCTGCTACCAGCCTGGAAAAGACACAGAAGGATCATGTAAAACGGGCTACGCTAACCCAAGTTCATCTTTGTTAGTTTGTTTTGAAATGAACCGTAAGCTGTGTTAAGAAAAATGATGGAAAGTGCTGGGGATAGAGCACTGTGTAACTGTATTCTAATTGTATTCCCAACCTTCACCCTGCGCAAACAATTTTAAGTTAAAACCCTATGTTTCCAACCACTCAACTGCAGAAAGCATTTTAGGCTCCAGTAGAAGGCAGCATCTACTCACTGATGATATTAATGAGAGCACAGGAGTCCCTTGCTGTTCGGAGGAAGAAAAAAATGCAGAGCTGTGTTCATCTAATATGTTCCATATTTGTTTCTGTCAATCACAAAACTTTGCTCTGTGGTAGAAACTCCACTCTCCATTAAGAAAAGGGAGAAAAGCAGGCAGGAGACCCAAAGAACCTGAACCCAGGGAGAAGCAGATATTATGCTGAATTCAAGCCTAACCTGTCAGGAGAACTGGAATCGAAAGGAGAGAACGCAACACAGGACACAGAGTGTGACAAAAGAACATTGCTTAAGCTGCAATCTGAGCTCTGCCCGGCTTCCTCAAAACCAGAAGAGAACGGTCTTCTGCAGGTACTCCCTCCTCTCCATCCCAGTGAGTATTTGGCACAACTGCCAATGCCAATACGTTCCTTCTGCAAATGTCACCGTTTCTGTGAAACCTTTCCAGATGACTTGTGACTAAAGCAATTTCTACTCCCTCATTCCTCAAAACCTTCCCACACAAAAGCCTTCACAGATCAGATGGTAAGAAAGAGGGAATTCTACGGCCACAGCAATAAAGCGCGCAGAAAGCCCATCTGTTGCAGACAGAGGAGTGAGCCGTGCTTAACCAACACTGCTTCAGCGCACACTTACAGTAAGGCACACCTACCTTGCGCTGGCCACGCACGAAGCTCGTGACGCAGCTCCAGGCGGCTCTCCTGGGGCCCAGCTTCATTTCACGGCCACTCACGCTCTGCTGCTGGACATTCTGCAACGGAAAAGCCACCGGATGCAAATCCCATCCCTCGCAGATGGCATCAGACCTCCGCTCTCATGGCAGTCACCACCGCCCTGCCCTGGGCAGCGCTTCCACTGCCCTTGCTCCTGCCACAAGACACCAACGTCTGCTTCTGACGCGGCTCCATCATGGGATCCTGTATGCAATAGAGAAACACACGGAGGCTGCCAGCCACTGCAACACGCGCGCTGTGAAACCCCTGGCACTGCTGAGTCCCAAGAGCAGAGGAGAGAAGCGTTTGCCTGCCATGGACGGGCTGCGGCGGGATTGAATCCTGCCTTCGAATCGGGACACCCCCAGGGAGAGCCTCCCTGGGGACCCAAAGACTGAAATGGAGGCAAGGTAACACTTTGCTATAGAAAGGGAAAGGGGAACTTCACAGAATCCGAGACAAAGGGTAACTGCAGATAGTTTACATTTAAAAGTGCAGGGATAGGGGGAATTACAGACACTTAGTCAAAATAAAACCAGAGAAGAGGGCAATAAAGATAAGAAGAAATTGTCCGGAGACCTCTGACAAGAAGAAGGATTAGATACCCCCGGGCAAGATGATGCTGACATGGGAGAACGATACCAGCAGATAACACCAAGAAGAAAACAGAAGAAGAATTTCACCCCAAAACAACGGCAAGGGTCGCGGGGAATGGGGTCCTAGGGAATGTAATGAATATGTAATCAAACTGAGGAGGAGACTATTGATTACGTATTAGCTTAACCTATATCTGTAACACACTTTTCTCCTTACGGTGTGCAAGTTTGGTGGAGCTCTCCCGCTTGCACCCGGCGCTGCGCAACGCTGGAATAAACATACCTGCTTTAGAACCCATCTTTGGGTTATAGAGTTTGATTCCGCAAGTCATCTTCCTGCCGCACAGCCCAGCACGGCCGGAGCCGCACCACACGATCCGGGCCGGGGCCGGCTCAGGCTCTGCCTCCAGGCTTTTGGGGCCGGCCGGGTGACTCCGCAGCACAGCGAGACCGTGGAGCCGCCCGGGAGCCGCCTCTGGGTGCCGGCAGCGCCGCGAGCTCCTCCCCCGACAGCCCCTCCGTGCCCCCGCCCCGAGGCCCGACCCCGTTCGCAGCACAGAGCCCGCTCCTCCCGGCCCCGCTCATGGCCGCCATGCCGCCATGGCCCGGAAGTGCTCTCCGCCGCCTGCAGGAAGCACTTCCTGTCACTGGCACTGGCACTGTCACGTGGCTCAGGCCGGGCTGGGGCCTGTTGGGGGGGGGGCGGCTGCCGGAAAAGGACCCAAAATTCACGTCTCATTTCGTGTCTTTCCTCTCGCTTTCCTTCCTTTACCTTCCCCTTCCCTTCCTTCCTTCCTCGCCCTCGTCCCCTTCCCTTCACCACCTCCCTGTGTCCATTCCAGTGCCTGGCCACCCTTTCTGAGCAGTAATACCTCGTAGTGTCCAGCCTGAATCTCCCCTGTCGCAGCTTGAAGCCATTCCCTCTGGTCCTATCATTAATGACACGAGAGAAGAGGCCGAGCCCCAGCTCACTACAGCCTCCCTTCAGGAAGTTAGAGAGAGCAATGAGGTCTCCCCTGAGCCTCCTCTTCTCCAGGCTGAACAATCCCAGCTCCCTCAGCCGCTCCTCATACGGCCTGTGCTCCAGACCCCTCACCAGCTTTGTTGCCCTCCTCTGAACGCGTTCCAGGGCCTCGATGTCTTTCTTGCACTGAGGGGCCCAAAACTGAACACAGCACTCGAGCTGCGGCCTCATCAGTGCTGACAACAGGGGGACAATCACCTCTCTGCTCCTGCTGGCAACACTGTTTCCCATGCAGGCCAGGATGCCCTCGGCCTTCTTATTATACAGCAAAGGAATCCCCTGAAAAGGAAACCACAATATCTGGCAACATGAAACAAAGTTCTGATTCGTAAAAGACTGGCAGCAAGGCCTGAATCTCTTGTGTCATCTGCTCTTGATGTATCACATTAGCACTAGGTGGAATGCAGAAGCTTCCTGAGACGTGATAATCAAAACCTAGTCCAATGCCTTTAAAAAAGCCTTTAAGAGATTACTCCTCCTTGTCTGTTTAAAATAAACTTAGGTAATACAAAAGGTTGGAAAATTTTTGGACAACTCCCCAGGGCCGGGCTTTGGAAGGCCGTATTGACGAGAGTCAATCAAGCTCCGGCTGCAGGCGTATATGTGTGTGCCAGTTCTTTAACACAGTAGAAATCACAACTTGCTGCATGATCAAAATTCTACATGTGCTACTCCTGAACCCCAATGACTTCCAACGGTGTTAAATTACCCCTTGATCTCAAAGCAGAACAAAACAACAAAATGCCACACCAATAGTGAATACATAAAAACAAACAACTCCTTGGGCCTCAAGGGGAGGCTGATGCACAGGCCACGGCTGCCAGCGTGCAGCTGGGCTTCCCAGGGCAAACAGCAACACACGGTGCATCCATCAGAAGCTGAAAGAGCCCTCAGGGAAGAGAGGCCAACTCAAGGGGCTGAGCACGGGACACCCTTCTTCCTGCCGGGCTGCTTCCCCTCCTCTGGTTTCTTTCTGTCAGTCCTCAGAGAGCAAGGAGATGCTCACAGCCTGTCACCAGCACTTACGGGTTGGCTGAAAGGCCACAGGTTGGGAAGACCAACAAGGAAACGGGGGAAAACCTGCACTGCACCATGTCAAGGGAGAGACGTGAAGCCGACCGCTTCATCGCCCTGCGATTGCCAGCCCGAGCGAGGGACGTTCTGACCAGCTACTGAAAGAGGCAGCACCAGGTTTAGAAAGTTCGCTTCAATTTTATTGCGTACAAGAAGATTTGGCTTCTATTTATTGCCCCGCCCACACCCCAAAATGAAACCCCAGTGCCCAGGATTGCCGCTTAGCAATCAGTCACTCAGCCTCCAGTCAGACCCAAGGAGAAGCCAAACCCCGGGGCTACGTCACCTCCTCCCTCTCCAGTCCCAGCCAGCCCTATTTCAACCTAACCCTACACCAGGCCTGGACCTCAAGAGACACACCCTGAAGGAACGCAGCGTCTCCAGCTCTTGCCATACACCAAGTCCTGCCTATGTGAAGCCCTCATTGCTTCTAACGCAGCACAAGTCCTTCCTGTCCAGTTCACTTCCATCATCTCCACCGTCCATGACAGGGAAAGCACGGCTGTGCCAGTAAACTGGGCTGTTGAGTCAGCAGCTCTTGGTGCCACCTCCGAGGAAGCGTTGCAGGTGGTTCTGCTGTCCTTTGTAGCTTCTTGCTCAAGCCCTCATCGTTGCTTTCTGCTTTCCTTCTCGGCTTTCTTCCTCAGCTGAGTAGCGCTTGCCTTGCCTCGGCAAGCTTGCTGCAAGAGGGAAAAAAGAGGCACTATTTCACTCACGCACGCTGCCAGCACAGTCTGACTTAGAGAGCTGCTCGCAAGATATCCCTGGGCTACGAACCCAAGAACAAGGAAGGACACAAAAGTCACATCTGCATTGTCTGTTACCGCATGCCAAGGAAGAGTCCTCACACTCGAGCACCGCCCCACTTGCAGCTGAGGGGAGGAGGAGCTGGAAAGGACAGGTGGACAGAAAAGAAGGGAAAAGCTGAAGAGGCGAGAATCAACTTCTCCCCGAGGCAGATCACACCTTTGTGGCCACTCTTTTAGGAATGCTCACCATTCCTAATCCTAGCGTTAGCAAGATGAAAATTCACCACCTACCTTTTCACGCTCCTCGCGTACGCACTGAGGGCCGTGCCGTGGCTGTGCTGCACAACACCAGCGACTGAAAGAAAGCACGCAGAGAGCGGATCTGTTGCAGACAGTGCCAGGAGCTGTGCTTGAACAACGCTTACGGTAAGGCACGCCTACCTTGCAATGGCCACACTTTGGGAGCTCTGGGACACAGCCACGTGTTGCTCTCCTGAGTCCCAGCTCCATTTCTCAGCCCACTCACGCTCTGCTCCTCCATGTTCTGCAAAGGAAAAGTCCCAAGAGGGAAATTCAGTTCATCGCAGATGTCATCAAACTGTCAGGGCAGTCGCACTCATTGCTCGGGGTGAGCAACCAGCTGCATGCTTACCCAAGGAGCAGCGGTTACTTTTACTTGAGTGTAACAGCCAATGCCTGACTGCAAGTACGAACACTAACCTATGCCTAACTCTAAAATAACAACAGAAACCTATACCTAACTCTAAAATAACAATAAAAACCTATACCTAACTCTAAAATAACAACAAAAACCTATACCTAACCCTAAAGAACAAACAGGAACCTATGCCTAACTCTAAAAAACGAACAGGAACCTATCCCTAACGCTAAAACTAAACTGAACACTAACACTAACACTAATCTAACACTACAATCAACAAAAACATAACAAGCACCTAACCTAACAGGGGCAAGAAGGAACTGGGGGCCCACAGAACCAGAGGAGCAACAACGTGGAGGAGAAGATGATGTTAAATAATGCCACCCAGCTAATGCTGGGGGCAGGGGCTGCGCAGCAGGAAAGGAGCCGAGTGCCTGGACCAGCGATGGTGAAGCTGTGACCATGCCAACGCGGGGCCTGGCACGGTGGTGTGGTGCCAGGCCAGCTATGCCGCGGGCGGATCCACGTCCATGGGCTCCTCTGGAGGGGGATCCACCTCCATCGGTTCCTCCGGAGGGGGATCCACCTCCATAGGCTCCACATGGGTGGTGGTCACAGGGCTGGTCCAGGCATGATGGATAATGGCTCTCTTACCCCTCCTCTGCCTGATGGTCATGGCGGGCCCCCTCCTCCTTCTGACTCCTAGGGCCCCCAGCTCCATCCTCCCACCAGAAACTTCAACCCTCGCCCTCTTTGCAGCAGGCATGGCTGTTAACTGCCACAACTGTCAGAGGCATGCGGCAACGGTGACCATGGTGACATGGAGAGGGTTCTAAAATGGCGGCCGCACTGCTGGCACTGGAGTTCCACATAGGATGAGGAGGGGGCTGGAGGGCAGGGCATGGTACGGGAGCTACAAGGTGCTCCCTGTGCCCAGCGGGCAGCCCTTCTCTCTGGCCAGCAAGAGGGCACAGACGAGCCGGCCCCAAGTAAAGGGCCCTCGGCCTCCTTCACCCTCCTTCACCCTCCCCCTTCTTCCACAAGGGAATCTTTTTGGGCTGCCATACTGTTGTGGTTTTGTATTTTTTTCTATTGGTATTTCACATCATAACATCATCTGGAGATCATAGATTGATCAGTCAATCATATTGATCTAGATAAGTCCGTGACACAGACGCAGCACGCAGCAGCTCCTGATGGGGCTCCTGAGCTGAGCACCAACAACGGCAGGCTCCAAAGGGGACCTGACTACGCCTGCCTCCTGGGACACACAAGCTCTGCTTTCCATAGTCGCACCCAGCGCCTCTCCTTGTGCGGCACCTCGGCGGATTCAACCCTTACCTACAATTAAGACCTCTGACTGAATTGGAATTCCAGTCACTCTGATTACACCCCACATCCCTGCTGCAGGCCCTCCCACATGCCCACGTGCTGCACCCAGCCACACCGGCTGCCACAGCCCCGCAGCCAGGCGGGGGTTGGTGCTTCATGATCCTTGAGGTCCCTTCCAACCCGGGTCATTCTGTGATTCTGTGATCGGGTTGAAGGGGCTGGCACTGCCCTGAAGGTGAGCGAGAGAAGTTGGCAAAGGAAGGGTGAGTGGCGGGATCCGAGGAGGGCGTTTTGTGTTTGTGTGCGTGTCTGTTGTTTGCCTGATGTGTTTGTGTGCGTTGTTGTTTCAGGTGTCTGAGTGAGGACTCCCTGTGGGAACTGGCAGCAAGCAAAGGAATGGATCGACGGGCCTGGCCGCCGTGTTGGACTGCGGCTGTGGAGCCAACGAAGGTGTGTCCAGTGTCCTTCCTTACATCATTGACTATGTATGAGGTGTACCTATATCTGTGTAACCATTTTACAAGTCAGGGTGCAGGTTTTTGGTGGGGTCCTGACAGTTCCTCAGCTAGAACCCTCTTACCCCTTTGAGACAGGCCGCTTCCGTCTGTAGCTGTCATGCCAGGAGCCAAATAAATTGCCCCATGGTGAAAAACACCAAGACTCCTATGTCTGCACCGACTCTTTAACCATTTGTTTAAGAGGTGGGTTTTTAGGTCCAACTCAGTATCCCTCCCTGCCACTGAAAGTACAGATGCAATAACCACCCGCACACCTGTTCCTTCGATTACCCGCCCCAGTCCCCTGAAATCATCTTTGATAGCCTTCAGGCTTTTTTTACTAACTTCTTCACTGCCAGCCTGAACTATCAGCAGGGGATAGTAGACAGAAGGGCAGATCAGACTGGGAAGTCTCCCAGCAATGTCCCTGACCCGTGCCCAGGGGAGGGAGCACACCTCCCTGCGGGTAGGGTCGGGCCAGCATATAGGGCCTTCCATTCCTCGCCAGTAGGGTTGTGCGCCCATGATGGCAGTAATGAACAAACTGCTGCATCACAAAGATCTTGGCCTGATTAGAAATCTTTGAGTAATGCTGTTACAGCAGACAGAATGTGCTAAGCGCAAGTAGTCTCCTGCACTTCACATCCTTGCTACTTTGTTCTGGGTGTTGTCACTGAGCAGCGTCTAACACAAATTCTGCCCCGGTCAGCTGGCTGCCTGAGCTTGAGCCCTGATGGCAACACTGTGTGCTTACCCAGGAGCAGCGGTTACTTTTACTTGAGTGTAGCAGCCAATGCCTGACTGTAAGTACGAACACTAACCTATGCCTAACTCTAAAATAACAACAGAAACCTATACCTAACCCTAAAGAACAAACAGGAACCTATGCCTAACTCTAAAGAACAAACAGGAACCTATCCCTAACGCTAAAACTAAACTGAACACTAACACTAACCTAACACAACCATCAAAACAAAGAACAGAGCAAACACCTAACTACAACAGGGGGAAGAAGGAACTGGGGGCCCACAGAACCGGAGGAGCAACGAGGTGGAGGAGAAGAAGATGTTAAATAATGCCACCCAGCTCATGCTGGGGGCAGGGGCCACGCAGCAGGAAAGGAGCCGAGTGCCTGGACCAGCGATGGTGAAGCTGTGACCATGCCAACGGTCATGACCATGACCACGGTGGTGTGGTGCCAGGCCAGCTATGCCGCGGGCGGATCCACGTCCATGGGCTCCTCTGGAGGGGGATCCACCTCCATCGGTTCCTCCGGAGGGGGATCCACCTCCATCGGCTCCACATGGGTGGTGGTCACAGGGCTGGTCCAGGCATGATGGAAACGGGCTCCTTTCCCCCTCCTCCATTTGATGGTTATGGCGGGCACCCTCCTCCTCTTCGGTTCTGGGGCCCCCAGCTCCTTCTCCCACTTAAATCCTCACTACATTCCTCTCGCCCTCGCTTCGTGCTGGACATGGCTGCTACCTGCCCAGCACTCTCAGAGGTGAGTGAGTCGGGTGGAGCCGCAGCAACCAAGGTGACAGCTGTGACATGGGGAAGATTCCAAAATGGCACCTGTGCTGCTGGGAGTGGTGTTCCGCATAGGATGAGGAGGGGGCTGGAGGGCAGGGCACGGCACGGGAGCTACAAGGCACTCCCTGTGTCCAGCGGGCAGCCCTTCTCTCCGGCCAGCAAGAGGGCACAGAGAGCTGGCCCCGAGAAAAGGGCCCTCGGCCTCCTTCACCCTCCCCCTCCTTTCATAAGGGAATCCCCACTTTGGGCTGGGCACCCACATGGAATCATTGAAACTACAACCTACTACTTTGCTTCTACAGCAAGACTATTGTACTGAAATACTACTGTACTTAAAAGCACCTGCAATCACACTACACTCGTTTTTAATATTAAACTCTCAAACTTTCATAGCAAATAATAACATCCGCTCACAAAGAAAATGTGGAGAGGCCACAAAAGAGAAATACCACTCATGAAAACATTTGTATTTAGACATTCAAACTAACAACGTACTTTGTCTTTACCTAACCGTACCATTCTGTGCTAGAAATACGATGTTTTGCTGTAGAGTATAACTTGGAGAACCCAAAAGCAGCTAAAACCTGCTCCACTCAGTAATTTGACCATCCGCTGATATTTGGTTCTTTGCTCCCTTGCTTTCTAGTTGCTCACTCTTTAGACACACGCAAATCACATTGTCAAGGACTACAAAAACACTGTTAGCCAAAAAATTTATGCTGGCAGAATCTTAACGTTAGAAACGTGTAAATTGGTTGCAAAGAAGAAAGTGAAGACCAACACAGTAACCAAATACTAACTGATACATAAGGCTTCTCTCACACATCCTGAAAACAGAACCGCCAGCCTTAATGAACTTTGCTCTTCAGACACTGACTGAAATGCAAGTATTACCTTGTCATGGTTTAATAATTTTGTAATTTTGCTATCAGTATTCCACATCATAACATCATATAAAGCATGAATAGTTTTACTGAATCTGCAACTTACAGAAGAAGAGTACATCTCCCAGAGAACAACACGAGGTCACGGGACCTGGACACTATATTAACTCTGTCGCAGGCTAGACTGACGTCTTTCGAGTTCTGGCGTTCAGGGGAGTGTGTGGGAGCCTTCACCGTTTCGCCTAGATTTACAGTAGGCCTCTCGGTTTCGGGACTCATTCTCTCTCCTATTTTGCTTGATTCGTTAGCTCAATTTTCAATTATATTGTATTATACTGTGTTATCCTGTATTTCGATATAGTAATTTAGTAAATAAGTGTGCCTCCTTAGATTGTTGCTGCTGTTTTCTTTTCCTAATTAACTTTTTTTCCTTTCGGCCTAGGGCCCCTGCTGGGCCCACAGTCCCTGTCACGGACGCAGGTGGATTTTTAGTTTAAACCGTGACATACCTGTAGCAGCCTGGATCTGGCAATAGTCAAAGAATCCTTTACGTCCAGCTCCTTAGCATCAAAAGACCACAGATACTGCTGGGGCAGAATTTCATTGAAGCCTTCAAAAGAAGCTTGTGTCTGTTCCTCAGTGCCTCGGGAAAGTCTCCATTCTGCTACCAGCCTGGAAAAGACACAGAAGGATCATTTAAAACAGGCTACGCTAACCCAAGTTCATCTTTGTTAGTTTGTTTTGAAATGAACCGTAAGCTGTGTTAAGAAAAATGATGGAAAGTGCTGGGGATAGAACACTGTGTAACTGTATTCTAATTGTATTCCCAACCTTCACCCTGCGCAAACAATTTTAAGTTAAAACCCTATGTTTCCAACCACTCAACTGCAGAAAGCATTTTAGGCTCCAGCAGAAGGCAGCATCTACTCACTGATGATATTAATGAGAGCACAGGAGTCCCTTGCTGTTCGGAGGAAGAAAAAAATGCAGAGCTGTGTTCATCTAATATGTTCCATATTTGTTTCTGTCAATCACGAAACTTTGCTCTGTGGTAGAAACTCCACTCTCCATTAAGAAAAGGGAGAAAAGCAGGCAGGAGACCCAAAGAACCTGAACCCAGGGAGAAGCAGATATTATGCTGAATTCAAGCCTAACCTGTCAGGAGAACTGGAATCGAAAGGAGAGAACGCAACACAGGACACAGAGTGTGACAAAAGAACATTGCTTAAGCTGCAATCTGAGCTCTGCCCGGCTTCCTCAAAACCAGAAGAGAACGGTCTTCTGCAGGTACTCCCTCCTCTCCATCCCAGTGAGTATTTGGCACAACTGCCAATGCCAATACGTTCCTTCTGCAAATGTCACCGTTTCTGTGAAACCTTTCCAGATGACTCGTGACTAAAGCAATTTCTACTCCCTCATTCCTCAAAACCTTCCCACACAAAAGCCTTCACAGATCAGATGGTAAGAAAGAGGGAATTCTACGGCCACAGCAATAAAGCGCGCAGAAAGCCCATCTGTTGCAGACAGAGGAGTGAGCCGTGCTTAACCAACACTGCTTCAGCGCACGCTTACAGTAAGGCACACCTACCTTGCGCTGGCCACGCACGAAGCTCGTGACGCAGCTCCAGGCGGCTCTCCTGGGGCCCAGCTTCATTTCACGGCCACTCACGCTCTGCTGCTGGACATTCTGCAACGGAAAAGCCACCGGATGCAAATCCCATCCCTCGCAGATGGCATCAGACCTCCGCTCTCATGGCAGTCACCACCGCCCTGCCCTGGGCAGCGCTTCCACTGCCCTTGCTCCTGCCACAAGACACCAACGTCTGCTTCTAACGCGGCTCCACCATGGGATCCTGTATGCAACAGAAAAACACACGGAGGCTGCCAGCCACTGCAACACGCGCGCTGTGAAACCCCTGGCACTGCTGAGTCCCAAGAGCAGAGGAGAGAAGCGTTTGCCTGCCATGGACGGGCTGCGGCGGGATTGAATCCTGCCTTCGAATCGGGACACCCCCAGAGAGAGCCTCCCTGGGGACCCAAAGACTGAAATGGAGGCAAGGTAACACTTTGCTATAGAAAGGGAAAGGGGAACTTCACAGAATCCGAGACAAAGGGTAACTGCAGATAGTTTACATTTAAAAGTGCAGGGATAGGGGGAATTACAGACACTTAGTCAAAATAAAACCAGAGAAGAGGGCAATAAAGATAAGAAGAAATTGTCCGGAGACCTCTGACAAGAAGAAGGATTAGATACCCCCGGGCAAGATGATGCTGACATGGGAGAACGATAGCAGCAGATAACACCAAGAAGAAAACAGAAGAAGAATTTCACCCCAAAACAACGGCAAGGGTCGCGGGGAATGGGGTCCTAGGGAATGTAATGAATATGTAATCAAACTGAGGAGGAGACTATTGATTACGTATTAGCTTAACCTATATCTGTAACACACTTTTCTCCTTACGGTGTGCAAGTTTGGTGGAGCTCTCCCGCTTGCACCCGGCGCTGCGCAACGCTGGAATAAACATACCTGCTTTAGAACCCATCTTTGGGTTATAGAGTTTGATTCCGCAAGTCATCTTCCTGCCGCACAGCCCAGCACGGCCGGAGCCGCACCACACGATCCGGGCCGGGGCCGGCTCAGGCTCTGCCTCCAGGCTTTTGGGGCCGGCCGGGTGACTCCGCAGCACAGCGAGACCGTGGAGCCGCCCGGGAGCCGCCTCTGGGTGCCGGCAGCGCCGCGAGCTCCTCCCCCGACAGCCCCTCCGTGCCCCCGCACCGAGGCCCGACCCCGTTCGCAGCACAGAGCCCGCTCCTCCCGGCCCCGCTCATGGCCGCCATGCCGCCATGGCCCGGAAGTGCTCTCCGCCGCCTGCAGGAAGCACTTCCTGTCACTGGCACTGGCACTGTCACGTGGCTCAGGCCGGGCTGGGGCCTGTTGGGGGGGGGCGGCTGCCGGAAAAGGACCCAAAATTCACGTCTCATTTCGTGTCTTTCCTCTCGCTTTCCTTCCTTTACCTTCCCCTTCCCTTCCTTCCTTCCTCGCCCTCGTCCCCTTCCCTTCACCACCTCCCTGTGTCCATTCCAGTGCCTGGCCACCCTTTCTGAGCAGTAATACCTCGTAGTGTCCAGCCTGAATCTCCCCTGTCGCAGCTTGAAGCCATTCCCTCTGGTCCTATCATTAATGACACGAGAGAAGAGGCCGAGCCCCAGCTCACTACAGCCTCCCTTCAGGAAGTTAGAGAGAGCAATGAGGTCTCCCCTGAGCCTCCTCTTCTCCAGGCTGAACAATCCCAGCTCCCTCAGCCGCTCCTCATACGGCCTGTGCTCCAGACCCCTCACCAGCTTTGTTGCCCTCCTCTGAACGCGTTCCAGGGCCTCGATGTCTTTCTTGCACTGAGGGGCCCAAAACTGAACACAGCACTCGAGCTGCGGCCTCATCAGTGCTGACAACAGGGGGACAATCACCTCTCTGCTCCTGCTGGCAACACTGTTTCCCATGCAGGCCAGGATGCCCTCGGCCTTCTTATTATACAGCAAAGGAATCCCCTGAAAAGGAAACCACAATATCTGGCAACATGAAACAAAGTTCTGATTCGTAAAAGACTGGCAGCAAGGCCTGAATCTCTTGTGTCATCTGCTCTTGATGTATCACATTAGCACTAGGTGGAATGCAGAAGCTTCCTGAGACGTGATAATCAAAACCTAGTCCAATGCCTTTAAAAAAGCCTTTAAGAGATTACTCCTCCTTGTCTGTTTAAAATAAACTTAGGTAATACAAAAGGTTGGAAAATTTTTGGACAACTCCCCAGGGCCGGGCTTTGGAAGGCCGTATTGACGAGAGTCAATCAAGCTCCGGCTGCAGGCGTATATGTGTGTGCCAGTTCTTTAACACAGTAGAAATCACAACTTGCTGCATGATCAAAATTCTACATGTGCTACTCCTGAACCCCAATGACTTCCAACGGTGTTAAATTACCCCTTGATCTCAAAGCAGAACAAAACAACAAAATGCCACACCAATAGTGAATACATAAAAACAAACAACTCCTTGGGCCTCAAGGGGAGGCTGATGCACAGGCCACGGCTGCCAGCGTGCAGCTGGGCTTCCCAGGGCAAACAGCAACACACGGTGCATCCATCAGAAGCTGAAAGAGCCCTCAGGGAAGAGAGGCCAACTCAAGGGGCTGAGCACGGGACACCCTTCTTCCTGCCGGGCTGCTTCCCCTCCTCTGGTTTCTTTCTGTCAGTCCTCAGAGAGCAAGGAGATGCTCACAGCCTGTCACCAGCACTTACGGGTTGGCTGAAAGGCCACAGGTTGGGAAGACCAACAAGGAAACGGGGGAAAACCTGCACTGCACCATGTCAAGGGAGAGACGTGAAGCCGACCGCTTCATCGCCCTGCGATTGCCAGCCCGAGCGAGGGACGTTCTGACCAGCTACTGAAAGAGGCAGCACCAGGTTTAGAAAGTTCGCTTCAATTTTATTGCGTACAAGAAGATTTGGCTTCTATTTATTGCCCCGCCCACACCCCAAAATGAAACCCCAGTGCCCAGGATTGCCGCTTAGCAATCAGTCACTCAGCCTCCAGTCAGACCCAAGGAGAAGCCAAACCCCGGGGCTACGTCACCTCCTCCCTCTCCAGTCCCAGCCAGCCCTATTTCAACCTAACCCTACACCAGGCCTGGACCTCAAGAGACACACCCTGAAGGAACGCAGCGTCTCCAGCTCTTGCCATACACCAAGTCCTGCCTATGTGAAGCCCTCATTGCTTCTAACGCAGCACAAGTCCTTCCTGTCCAGTTCACTTCCATCATCTCCACCGTCCATGACAGGGAAAGCACGGCTGTGCCAGTAAACTGGGCTGTTGAGTCAGCAGCTCTTGGTGCCACCTCCGAGGAAGCGTTGCAGGTGGTTCTGCTGTCCTTTGTAGCTTCTTGCTCAAGCCCTCATCGTTGCTTTCTGCTTTCCTTCTCGGCTTTCTTCCTCAGCTGAGTAGCGCTTGCCTTGCCTCGGCAAGCTTGCTGCAAGAGGGAAAAAAGAGGCACTATTTCACTCACGCACGCTGCCAGCACAGTCTGACTTAGAGAGCTGCTCGCAAGATATCCCTGGGCTACGAACCCAAGAACAAGGAAGGACACAAAAGTCACATCTGCATTGTCTGTTACCGCATGCCAAGGAAGAGTCCTCACACTCGAGCACCGCCCCACTTGCAGCTGAGGGGAGGAGGAGCTGGAAAGGACAGGTGGACAGAAAAGAAGGGAAAAGCTGAAGAGGCGAGAATCAACTTCTCCCCGAGGCAGATCACACCTTTGTGGCCACTCTTTTAGGAATGCTCACCATTCCTAATCCTAGCGTTAGCAAGATGAAAATTCACCACCTACCTTTTCACGCTCCTCGCGTACGCACTGAGGGCCGTGCCGTGGCTGTGCTGCACAACACCAGCGACTGAAAGAAAGCACGCAGAGAGCGGATCTGTTGCAGACAGTGCCAGGAGCTGTGCTTGAACAACGCTTACGGTAAGGCACGCCTACCTTGCAATGGCCACACTTTGGGAGCTCTGGGACACAGCCACGTGTTGCTCTCCTGAGTCCCAGCTCCATTTCTCAGCCCACTCACGCTCTGCTCCTCCATGTTCTGCAAAGGAAAAGTCCCAAGAGGGAAATTCAGTTCATCGCAGATGTCATCAAACTGTCAGGGCAGTCGCACTCATTGCTCGGGGTGAGCAACCAGCTGCATGCTTACCCAAGGAGCAGCGGTTACTTTTACTTGAGTGTAACAGCCAATGCCTGACTGCAAGTACGAACACTAACCTATGCCTAACTCTAAAATAACAACAGAAACCTATACCTAACTCTAAAATAACAATAAAAACCTATACCTAACTCTAAAATAACAACAAAAACCTATACCTAACCCTAAAGAACAAACAGGAACCTATGCCTAACTCTAAAAAACGAACAGGAACCTATCCCTAACGCTAAAACTAAACTGAACACTAACACTAACACTAATCTAACACTACAATCAACAAAAACATAACAAGCACCTAACCTAACAGGGGCAAGAAGGAACTGGGGGCCCACAGAACCAGAGGAGCAACAACGTGGAGGAGAAGATGATGTTAAATAATGCCACCCAGCTAATGCTGGGGGCAGGGGCTGCGCAGCAGGAAAGGAGCCGAGTGCCTGGACCAGCGATGGTGAAGCTGTGACCATGCCAACGCGGGGCCTGGCACGGTGGTGTGGTGCCAGGCCAGCTATGCCGCGGGCGGATCCACGTCCATGGGCTCCTCTGGAGGGGGATCCACCTCCATCGGTTCCTCCGGAGGGGGATCCACCTCCATAGGCTCCACATGGGTGGTGGTCACAGGGCTGGTCCAGGCATGATGGATAATGGCTCTCTTACCCCTCCTCTGCCTGATGGTCATGGCGGGCCCCCTCCTCCTTCTGACTCCTAGGGCCCCCAGCTCCATCCTCCCACCAGAAACTTCAACCCTCGCCCTCTTTGCAGCAGGCATGGCTGTTAACTGCCACAACTGTCAGAGGCATGCGGCAACGGTGACCATGGTGACATGGAGAGGGTTCTAAAATGGCGGCCGCACTGCTGGCACTGGAGTTCCACATAGGATGAGGAGGGGGCTGGAGGGCAGGGCATGGTACGGGAGCTACAAGGTGCTCCCTGTGCCCAGCGGGCAGCCCTTCTCTCTGGCCAGCAAGAGGGCACAGACGAGCCGGCCCCAAGTAAAGGGCCCTCGGCCTCCTTCACCCTCCTTCACCCTCCCCCTTCTTCCACAAGGGAATCTTTTTGGGCTGCCATACTGTTGTGGTTTTGTATTTTTTTCTATTGGTATTTCACATCATAACATCATCTGGAGATCATAGATTGATCAGTCAATCATATTGATCTAGATAAGTCCGTGACACAGACGCAGCACGCAGCAGCTCCTGATGGGGCTCCTGAGCTGAGCACCAACAACGGCAGGCTCCAAAGGGGACCTGACTACGCCTGCCTCCTGGGACACACAAGCTCTGCTTTCCATAGTCGCACCCAGCGCCTCTCCTTGTGCGGCACCTCGGCGGATTCAACCCTTACCTACAATTAAGACCTCTGACTGAATTGGAATTCCAGTCACTCTGATTACACCCCACATCCCTGCTGCAGGCCCTCCCACATGCCCACGTGCTGCACCCAGCCACACCGGCTGCCACAGCCCCGCAGCCAGGCGGGGGTTGGTGCTTCATGATCCTTGAGGTCCCTTCCAACCCGGGTCATTCTGTGATTCTGTGATCGGGTTGAAGGGGCTGGCACTGCCCTGAAGGTGAGCGAGAGAAGTTGGCAAAGGAAGGGTGAGTGGCGGGATCCGAGGAGGGCGTTTTGTGTTTGTGTGCGTGTCTGTTGTTTGCCTGATGTGTTTGTGTGCGTTGTTGTTTCAGGTGTCTGAGTGAGGACTCCCTGTGGGAACTGGCAGCAAGCAAAGGAATGGATCGACGGGCCTGGCCGCCGTGTTGGACTGCGGCTGTGGAGCCAACGAAGGTGTGTCCAGTGTCCTTCCTTACATCATTGACTATGTATGAGGTGTACCTATATCTGTGTAACCATTTTACAAGTCAGGGTGCAGGTTTTTGGTGGGGTCCTGACAGTTCCTCAGCTAGAACCCTCTTACCCCTTTGAGACAGGCCGCTTCCGTCTGTAGCTGTCATGCCAGGAGCCAAATAAATTGCCCCATGGTGAAAAACACCAAGACTCCTATGTCTGCACCGACTCTTTAACCATTTGTTTAAGAGGTGGGTTTTTAGGTCCAACTCAGTATCCCTCCCTGCCACTGAAAGTACAGATGCAATAACCACCCGCACACCTGTTCCTTCGATTACCCGCCCCAGTCCCCTGAAATCATCTTTGATAGCCTTCAGGCTTTTTTTACTAACTTCTTCACTGCCAGCCTGAACTATCAGCAGGGGATAGTAGACAGAAGGGCAGATCAGACTGGGAAGTCTCCCAGCAATGTCCCTGACCCGTGCCCAGGGGAGGGAGCACACCTCCCTGCGGGTAGGGTCGGGCCAGCATATAGGGCCTTCCATTCCTCGCCAGTAGGGTTGTGCGCCCATGATGGCAGTAATGAACAAACTGCTGCATCACAAAGATCTTGGCCTGATTAGAAATCTTTGAGTAATGCTGTTACAGCAGACAGAATGTGCTAAGCGCAAGTAGTCTCCTGCACTTCACATCCTTGCTACTTTGTTCTGGGTGTTGTCACTGAGCAGCGTCTAACACAAATTCTGCCCCGGTCAGCTGGCTGCCTGAGCTTGAGCCCTGATGGCAACACTGTGTGCTTACCCAGGAGCAGCGGTTACTTTTACTTGAGTGTAGCAGCCAATGCCTGACTGTAAGTACGAACACTAACCTATGCCTAACTCTAAAATAACAACAGAAACCTATACCTAACCCTAAAGAACAAACAGGAACCTATGCCTAACTCTAAAGAACAAACAGGAACCTATCCCTAACGCTAAAACTAAACTGAACACTAACACTAACCTAACACAACCATCAAAACAAAGAACAGAGCAAACACCTAACTACAACAGGGGGAAGAAGGAACTGGGGGCCCACAGAACCGGAGGAGCAACGAGGTGGAGGAGAAGAAGATGTTAAATAATGCCACCCAGCTCATGCTGGGGGCAGGGGCCACGCAGCAGGAAAGGAGCCGAGTGCCTGGACCAGCGATGGTGAAGCTGTGACCATGCCAACGGTCATGACCATGACCACGGTGGTGTGGTGCCAGGCCAGCTATGCCGCGGGCGGATCCACGTCCATGGGCTCCTCTGGAGGGGGATCCACCTCCATCGGTTCCTCCGGAGGGGGATCCACCTCCATCGGCTCCACATGGGTGGTGGTCACAGGGCTGGTCCAGGCATGATGGAAACGGGCTCCTTTCCCCCTCCTCCATTTGATGGTTATGGCGGGCACCCTCCTCCTCTTCGGTTCTGGGGCCCCCAGCTCCTTCTCCCACTTAAATCCTCACTACATTCCTCTCGCCCTCGCTTCGTGCTGGACATGGCTGCTACCTGCCCAGCACTCTCAGAGGTGAGTGAGTCGGGTGGAGCCGCAGCAACCAAGGTGACAGCTGTGACATGGGGAAGATTCCAAAATGGCACCTGTGCTGCTGGGAGTGGTGTTCCGCATAGGATGAGGAGGGGGCTGGAGGGCAGGGCACGGCACGGGAGCTACAAGGCACTCCCTGTGTCCAGCGGGCAGCCCTTCTCTCCGGCCAGCAAGAGGGCACAGAGAGCTGGCCCCGAGAAAAGGGCCCTCGGCCTCCTTCACCCTCCCCCTCCTTTCATAAGGGAATCCCCACTTTGGGCTGGGCACCCACATGGAATCATTGAAACTACAACCTACTACTTTGCTTCTACAGCAAGACTATTGTACTGAAATACTACTGTACTTAAAAGCACCTGCAATCACACTACACTCGTTTTTAATATTAAACTCTCAAACTTTCATAGCAAATAATAACATCCGCTCACAAAGAAAATGTGGAGAGGCCACAAAAGAGAAATACCACTCATGAAAACATTTGTATTTAGACATTCAAACTAACAACGTACTTTGTCTTTACCTAACCGTACCATTCTGTGCTAGAAATACGATGTTTTGCTGTAGAGTATAACTTGGAGAACCCAAAAGCAGCTAAAACCTGCTCCACTCAGTAATTTGACCATCCGCTGATATTTGGTTCTTTGCTCCCTTGCTTTCTAGTTGCTCACTCTTTAGACACACGCAAATCACATTGTCAAGGACTACAAAAACACTGTTAGCCAAAAAATTTATGCTGGCAGAATCTTAACGTTAGAAACGTGTAAATTGGTTGCAAAGAAGAAAGTGAAGACCAACACAGTAACCAAATACTAACTGATACATAAGGCTTCTCTCACACATCCTGAAAACAGAACCGCCAGCCTTAATGAACTTTGCTCTTCAGACACTGACTGAAATGCAAGTATTACCTTGTCATGGTTTAATAATTTTGTAATTTTGCTATCAGTATTCCACATCATAACATCATATAAAGCATGAATAGTTTTACTGAATCTGCAACTTACAGAAGAAGAGTACATCTCCCAGAGAACAACACGAGGTCACGGGACCTGGACACTATATTAACTCTGTCGCAGGCTAGACTGACGTCTTTCGAGTTCTGGCGTTCAGGGGAGTGTGTGGGAGCCTTCACCGTTTCGCCTAGATTTACAGTAGGCCTCTCGGTTTCGGGACTCATTCTCTCTCCTATTTTGCTTGATTCGTTAGCTCAATTTTCAATTATATTGTATTATACTGTGTTATCCTGTATTTCGATATAGTAATTTAGTAAATAAGTGTGCCTCCTTAGATTGTTGCTGCTGTTTTCTTTTCCTAATTAACTTTTTTTCCTTTCGGCCTAGGGCCCCTGCTGGGCCCACAGTCCCTGTCACGGACGCAGGTGGATTTTTAGTTTAAACCGTGACATACCTGTAGCAGCCTGGATCTGGCAATAGTCAAAGAATCCTTTACGTCCAGCTCCTTAGCATCAAAAGACCACAGATACTGCTGGGGCAGAATTTCATTGAAGCCTTCAAAAGAAGCTTGTGTCTGTTCCTCAGTGCCTCGGGAAAGTCTCCATTCTGCTACCAGCCTGGAAAAGACACAGAAGGATCATTTAAAACAGGCTACGCTAACCCAAGTTCATCTTTGTTAGTTTGTTTTGAAATGAACCGTAAGCTGTGTTAAGAAAAATGATGGAAAGTGCTGGGGATAGAACACTGTGTAACTGTATTCTAATTGTATTCCCAACCTTCACCCTGCGCAAACAATTTTAAGTTAAAACCCTATGTTTCCAACCACTCAACTGCAGAAAGCATTTTAGGCTCCAGCAGAAGGCAGCATCTACTCACTGATGATATTAATGAGAGCACAGGAGTCCCTTGCTGTTCGGAGGAAGAAAAAAATGCAGAGCTGTGTTCATCTAATATGTTCCATATTTGTTTCTGTCAATCACGAAACTTTGCTCTGTGGTAGAAACTCCACTCTCCATTAAGAAAAGGGAGAAAAGCAGGCAGGAGACCCAAAGAACCTGAACCCAGGGAGAAGCAGATATTATGCTGAATTCAAGCCTAACCTGTCAGGAGAACTGGAATCGAAAGGAGAGAACGCAACACAGGACACAGAGTGTGACAAAAGAACATTGCTTAAGCTGCAATCTGAGCTCTGCCCGGCTTCCTCAAAACCAGAAGAGAACGGTCTTCTGCAGGTACTCCCTCCTCTCCATCCCAGTGAGTATTTGGCACAACTGCCAATGCCAATACGTTCCTTCTGCAAATGTCACCGTTTCTGTGAAACCTTTCCAGATGACTCGTGACTAAAGCAATTTCTACTCCCTCATTCCTCAAAACCTTCCCACACAAAAGCCTTCACAGATCAGATGGTAAGAAAGAGGGAATTCTACGGCCACAGCAATAAAGCGCGCAGAAAGCCCATCTGTTGCAGACAGAGGAGTGAGCCGTGCTTAACCAACACTGCTTCAGCGCACGCTTACAGTAAGGCACACCTACCTTGCGCTGGCCACGCACGAAGCTCGTGACGCAGCTCCAGGCGGCTCTCCTGGGGCCCAGCTTCATTTCACGGCCACTCACGCTCTGCTGCTGGACATTCTGCAACGGAAAAGCCACCGGATGCAAATCCCATCCCTCGCAGATGGCATCAGACCTCCGCTCTCATGGCAGTCACCACCGCCCTGCCCTGGGCAGCGCTTCCACTGCCCTTGCTCCTGCCACAAGACACCAACGTCTGCTTCTAACGCGGCTCCACCATGGGATCCTGTATGCAACAGAAAAACACACGGAGGCTGCCAGCCACTGCAACACGCGCGCTGTGAAACCCCTGGCACTGCTGAGTCCCAAGAGCAGAGGAGAGAAGCGTTTGCCTGCCATGGACGGGCTGCGGCGGGATTGAATCCTGCCTTCGAATCGGGACACCCCCAGAGAGAGCCTCCCTGGGGACCCAAAGACTGAAATGGAGGCAAGGTAACACTTTGCTATAGAAAGGGAAAGGGGAACTTCACAGAATCCGAGACAAAGGGTAACTGCAGATAGTTTACATTTAAAAGTGCAGGGATAGGGGGAATTACAGACACTTAGTCAAAATAAAACCAGAGAAGAGGGCAATAAAGATAAGAAGAAATTGTCCGGAGACCTCTGACAAGAAGAAGGATTAGATACCCCCGGGCAAGATGATGCTGACATGGGAGAACGATAGCAGCAGATAACACCAAGAAGAAAACAGAAGAAGAATTTCACCCCAAAACAACGGCAAGGGTCGCGGGGAATGGGGTCCTAGGGAATGTAATGAATATGTAATCAAACTGAGGAGGAGACTATTGATTACGTATTAGCTTAACCTATATCTGTAACACACTTTTCTCCTTACGGTGTGCAAGTTTGGTGGAGCTCTCCCGCTTGCACCCGGCGCTGCGCAACGCTGGAATAAACATACCTGCTTTAGAACCCATCTTTGGGTTATAGAGTTTGATTCCGCAAGTCATCTTCCTGCCGCACAGCCCAGCACGGCCGGAGCCGCACCACACGATCCGGGCCGGGGCCGGCTCAGGCTCTGCCTCCAGGCTTTTGGGGCCGGCCGGGTGACTCCGCAGCACAGCGAGACCGTGGAGCCGCCCGGGAGCCGCCTCTGGGTGCCGGCAGCGCCGCGAGCTCCTCCCCCGACAGCCCCTCCGTGCCCCCGCACCGAGGCCCGACCCCGTTCGCAGCACAGAGCCCGCTCCTCCCGGCCCCGCTCATGGCCGCCATGCCGCCATGGCCCGGAAGTGCTCTCCGCCGCCTGCAGGAAGCACTTCCTGTCACTGGCACTGGCACTGTCACGTGGCTCAGGCCGGGCTGGGGCCTGTTGGGGGGGGGCGGCTGCCGGAAAAGGACCCAAAATTCACGTCTCATTTCGTGTCTTTCCTCTCGCTTTCCTTCCTTTACCTTCCCCTTCCCTTCCTTCCTTCCTCGCCCTCGTCCCCTTCCCTTCACCACCTCCCTGTGTCCATTCCAGTGCCTGGCCACCCTTTCTGAGCAGTAATACCTCGTAGTGTCCAGCCTGAATCTCCCCTGTCGCAGCTTGAAGCCATTCCCTCTGGTCCTATCATTAATGACACGAGAGAAGAGGCCGAGCCCCAGCTCACTACAGCCTCCCTTCAGGAAGTTAGAGAGAGCAATGAGGTCTCCCCTGAGCCTCCTCTTCTCCAGGCTGAACAATCCCAGCTCCCTCAGCCGCTCCTCATACGGCCTGTGCTCCAGACCCCTCACCAGCTTTGTTGCCCTCCTCTGAACGCGTTCCAGGGCCTCGATGTCTTTCTTGCACTGAGGGGCCCAAAACTGAACACAGCACTCGAGCTGCGGCCTCATCAGTGCTGACAACAGGGGGACAATCACCTCTCTGCTCCTGCTGGCAACACTGTTTCCCATGCAGGCCAGGATGCCCTCGGCCTTCTTATTATACAGCAAAGGAATCCCCTGAAAAGGAAACCACAATATCTGGCAACATGAAACAAAGTTCTGATCCGTAAAAGACTGGCAGCAAGGCCTGAATCTCTTGTGTCATCTGCTCTTGATGTATCACATTAGCACTAGGTGGAATGCAGAAGCTTCCTGAGACGTGATAATCAAAACCTAGTCCAATGCCTTTAAAAAAGCCTTTAAGAGATTACTCCTCCTTGTCTGTTTAAAATAAACTTAGGTAATACAAAAGGTTGGAAAATTTTTGGACAACTCCCCAGGGCCGGGCTTTGGAAGGCCGTATTGACGAGAGTCAATCAAGCTCCGGCTGCAGGCGTATATGTGTGTGCCAGTTCTTTAACACAGTAGAAATCACAACTTGCTGCATGATCAAAATTCTACATGTGCTACTCCTGAACCCCAATGACTTCCAACGGTGTTAAATTACCCCTTGATCTCAAAGCAGAACAAAACAACAAAATGCCACACCAATAGTGAATACATAAAAACAAACAACTCCTTGGGCCTCAAGGGGAGGCTGATGCACAGGCCACGGCTGCCAGCGTGCAGCTGGGCTTCCCAGGGCAAACAGCAACACACGGTGCATCCATCAGAAGCTGAAAGAGCCCTCAGGGAAGAGAGGCCAACTCAAGGGGCTGAGCACGGGACACCCTTCTTCCTGCCGGGCTGCTTCCCCTCCTCTGGTTTCTTTCTGTCAGTCCTCAGAGAGCAAGGAGATGCTCACAGCCTGTCACCAGCACTTACGGGTTGGCTGAAAGGCCACAGGTTGGGAAGACCAACAAGGAAACGGGGGAAAACCTGCACTGCACCATGTCAAGGGAGAGACGTGAAGCCGACCGCTTCATCGCCCTGCGATTGCCAGCCCGAGCGAGGGACGTTCTGACCAGCTACTGAAAGAGGCAGCACCAGGTTTAGAAAGTTCGCTTCAATTTTATTGCGTACAAGAAGATTTGGCTTCTATTTATTGCCCCGCCCACACCCCAAAATGAAACCCCAGTGCCCAGGATTGCCGCTTAGCAATCAGTCACTCAGCCTCCAGTAAGACCCAAGGAGAAGCCAAACCCCGGGGCTACGTCACCTCCTCCCTCTCCAGTCCCAGCCAGCCCTATTTCAACCTAACCCTACACCAGGCCTGGACCTCAAGAGACACACCCTGAAGGAACGCAGCGTCTCCAGCTCTTGCCATACACCAAGTCCTGCCTATGTGAAGCCCTCATTGCTTCTAACGCAGCACAAGTCCTTCCTGTCCAGTTCACTTCCATCATCTCCACCGTCCATGACAGGGAAAGCACGGCTGTGCCAGTAAACTGGGCTGTTGAGTCAGCAGCTCTTGGTGCCACCTCCGAGGAAGCGTTGCAGGTGGTTCTGCTGTCCTTTGTAGCTTCTTGCTCAAGCCCTTATCGTTGCTTTCTGCTTTCCTTCTCGGCTTTCTTCCTCAGCTGAGTAGCGCTTGCCTTGCCTCGGCAAGCTTGCTGCAAGAGGGAAAAAAGAGGCACTATTTCACTCACGCACGCTGCCAGCACAGTCTGACTTAGAGAGCTGCTCGCAAGATATCCCTGGGCTACGAACCCAAGAACAAGGAAGGACACAAAAGTCACATCTGCATTGTCTGTTACCGCATGCCAAGGAAGAGTCCTCACACTCGAGCACTGCCCCACTTGCAGCTGAGGGGAGGAGGAGCTGGAAAGGACAGGTGGACAGAAAAGAAGGGAAAAGCTGAAGAGGCGAGAATCAACTTCTCCCCGAGGCAGATCACACCTTTGTGGCCACTCTTTTAGGAATGCTCACCATTCCTAATCCTAGCGTTAGCAAGATGAAAATTCACCACCTACCTTTTCACGCTCCTCGCGTACGCACTGAGGGCCGTGCCGTGGCTGTGCTGCACAACACCAGCGACTGAAAGAAAGCACGCAGAGAGCGGATCTGTTGCAGACAGTGCCAGGAGCTGTGCTTGAACAACGCTTTCGGTAAGGCACTCCTACCTTGCAATGGCCACACTTTGGGAGCTCTGGGACACAGCCACGTGTTGCTCTCCTGAGTCCCAGCTCCATTTCTCAGCCCACTCACGCTCTGCTCCTCCATGTTCTGCAAAGGAAAAGTCCCAAGAGGGAAATTCAGTTCATCGCAGATGTCATCAAACTGTCAGGGCAGTCGCACTCATTGCTCGGGGTGAGCAACCAGCTGCATGCTTACCCAAGGAGCAGCGGTTACTTTTACTTGAGTGTAACAGCCAATGCCTGACTGCAAGTACGAACACTAACCTATGCCTAACTCTAAAATAACAACAGAAACCTATACCTAACTCTAAAATAACAACAAAAACCTATACCTAACTCTAAAATAACAACAAAAACCTATACCTAACCCTAAAGAACAAACAGGAACCTATGCCTAACTCTAAAAAACGAACAGGAACCTATCCCTAACACTAAAACTAAACTGAACACTAACACTAACACTAACTTAACACTACCATCAACAAAAAAGAACATAACAAACACCTAACCTAACAGGGGGAAGATGGAACTGGGGGCCCACAGAACCAGAGGAGCAACAAGGTGGAGGAGCAGAAGATGTTAAATAATGCCACCCAGCTAATGCTGGGGGCAGGGGCCGCGCAGCAGGAAAGGAGCCGAGTGCCTGGACCAGCGATGGTGAAGCTGTGACCATGCCAACGCGGGGCCTGGCACGGTGGTGTGGTGCCAGGCCAGCTATGCCGCGGGCGGATCCACGTCCATGGGCTCCTCTGGAGGGGGATCCACCTCCATCGGTTCCTCCGGAGGGGGATCCACCTCCATCGGTTCCTCCGGAGGGGGATCCACCTCCATTGGTTCCTCCGGAGGGGGATCCACCTCCATCGGCTCCACATGGGTGGTGGTCACAGGGCTGGTCCAGGCATGATGGATAATGGCTCTCTTACCCCTCCTCTGCCTGATGGTCATGGCGGGCCCCCTCCTCCTTCTGACTCCTAGGGCCCCCAGCTCCATCCTCCCACCAGAAACTTCAACCCTCGCCCTCTTTGCAGCAGGCATGGCTGTTAACTGCCACAACTGTCAGAGGCATGCGGCAACGGTGACCATGGTGACATGGAGAGGGTTCTAAAATGGCGGCCGCACTGCTGGCACTGGAGTTCCACATAGGATGAGGAGGGGGCTGGAGGGCAGGGCATGGTACGGGAGCTACAAGGTGCTCCCTGTGCCCAGCGGGCAGCCCTTCTCTCTGGCCAGCAAGAGGGCACAGACGAGCCGGCCCCAAGTAAAGGGCCCTCGGCCTCCTTCACCCTCCTTCACCCTCCCCCTTCTTCCACAAGGGAATCTTTTTGGGCTGCCATACTGTTGTGGTTTTGTATTTTTTTCTATTGGTATTTCACATCATAACATCATCTGGAGATCATAGATTGATCAGTCAATCATATTGATCTAGATAAGTCCGTGACACAGACGCAGCACGCAGCAGCTCCTGATGGGGCTCCTGAGCTGAGCACCAACAACGGCAGGCTCCAAAGGGGACCTGACTACGCCTGCCTACTGGGACACACAAGCTCTGCTTTCCATAGTCGCACCCAGCGCCTCTCCTTGTGCGGCACCTCGGCGGATTCAACCCTTACCTACAATTAAGACCTCTGACTGAATTGGAATTCCAGTCACTCTGATTACACCCCACATCCCTGCTGCAGGCCCTCCCACATGCCCACGTGCTGCACCCAGCCACACCGGCTGCCACAGCCCCGCAGCCAGGCGGGGGTTGGTGCTTCATGATCCTTGAGGTCCCTTCCAACCCGGGTCATTCTGTGATTCTGTGATCGGGTTGAAGGGGCTGGCACTGCCCTGAAGGTGAGCGAGAGAAGTTGGCAAAGGAAGGGTGAGTGGCGGGATCCGAGGAGGGCGTTTTGTGTTTGTGTGCGTGTCTGTTGTTTGCCTGATGTGTTTGTGTGCGTTGTTGTTTCAGGTGTCTGAGTGAGGACTCCCTGTGGGAACTGGCAGCAAGCAAAGGAATGGATCGACGGGCCTGGCCGCCGTGTTGGACTGCGGCTGTGGAGCCAACGAAGGTGTGTCCAGTGTCCTTTCTTACATCATTGACTATGTATGAGGTGTACCTATATCTGTGTAACCATTTTACAAGTCAGGGTGCAGGTTTTTGGTGGGGTCCTGACAGTTCCTCAGCTAGAACCCTCTTACCCCTTTGAGACAGGCCGCTTCCGTCTGTAGCTGTCATGCCAGGAGCCAAATAAATTGCCCCATGGTGAAAAACACCAAGACTCCTATGTCTGCACCGACTCTTTAACCATTTGTTTAAGAGGTGGGTTTTTAGGTCCAACTCAGTATCCCTCCCTGCCACTGAAAGTACAGATGCAATAACCACCCGCACACCTGTTCCTTCGATTACCCGCCCCAGTCCCCTGAAATCATCTTTGATAGCCTTCAGGCTTTTTTTACTAACTTCTTCACTGCCAGCCTGAACTATCAGCAGGGGATAGTAGACAGAAGGGCAGATCAGACTGGGAAGTCTCCCAGCAATGTCCCTGACCCGTGCCCAGGGGAGGGAGCACACCTCCCTGCGGGTAGGGTCGGGCCAGCATATAGGGCCTTCCATTCCTCGCCAGTAGGGTTGTGCGCCCATGATGGCAGTAATGAACAAACTGCTGCATCACAAAGATCTTGGCCTGATTAGAAATCTTTGAGTAATGCTGTTACAGCAGACAGAATGTGCTAAGCGCAAGTAGTCTCCTGCACTTCACATCCTTGCTACTTTGTTCTGGGTGTTGTCACTGAGCAGCGTCTAACACAAATTCTGCCCCGGTCAGCTGGCTGCCTGAGCTTGAGCCCTGATGGCAACACTGTGTGCTTACCCAGGAGCAGCGGTTACTTTTACTTGAGTGTAGCAGCCAATGCCTGACTGTAAGTACGAACACTAACCTACGCCTAACTCTAAAATAACAACAGAAACCTATACCTAACCCTAAAGAACAAACAGGAACCTATGCCTAACTCTAAAGAACAAACAGGAACCTATCCCTAACGCTAAAACTAAACTGAACACTAACACTAACCTAACACTACCATCAAAACAAAGAACAGAGCAAACACCTAACTACAACAGGGGGAAGAAGGAACTGGGGGCCCACAGAACCGGAGGAGCAACGAGGTGGAGGAGAAGAAGGTGTTAAATAATGCCACCCAGCTCATGCTGGGGGCAGGGGCCGTGCAGCAGGAAAGGAGCCGAGTGCCTGGACCAGCGATGGTGAAGCTGTGACCATGCCAACGCGGGGCCTGGCACGGTGGTGTGGTGCCAGGCCAGCTATGCCGCGGGCGGATCCACGTCCATGGGCTCCTCTGGAGGGGGATCCACCTCCATCGGTTCCTCCGGAGGGGGATCCACCTCCATCGGCTCCACATGGGTGGTGGTCACAGGGCTGGTCCAGGCATGATGGAAACGGGCTCCTTTCCCCCTCCTCCATTTGATGGTTATGGCGGGCACCCTCCTCCTCTTCGGTTCTGGGGCCCCCAGCTCCTTCTCCCCACTTAAATCCTCACTACATTCCTCTCGCCCTCGCTTCGTGCTGGACATGGCTGCTACCTGCCCAGCACTCTCAGAGGTGAGTGAGTCGGGTGGAGCCGCAGCAACCAAGGTGACAGCTGTGACATGGGGAAGATTCCAAAATGGCACCTGTGCTGCTGGGAGTGGTGTTCCGCATAGGATGAGGAGGGGGCTGGAGGGCAGGGCACGGCACGGGAGCTACAAGGCACTCCCTGTGTCCAGCGGGCAGCCCTTCTCTCCGGCCAGCAAGAGGGCACAGAGAGCTGGCCCCGAGAAAAGGGCCCTCGGCCTCCTTCACCCTCCCCCTCCTTTCATAAGGGAATCCCCACGTTGGGCTGGGCACCCACATGGAATCATTGAAACTACAACCTACTACTTTGCTTCTACAGCAAGACTATTGTACTGAAATACTACTGTACTTAAAAGCACCTGCAATCACACTACACTCGTTTTCAATATTAAACTCTCAAACTTTCATAGCAAATAATAACATCCGCTCACAAAGAAAATGTGGAGAGGCCACAAAAGAGAAATACCACTCATGAAAACATTTGTATTTAGACATTCAAACTAACAACGTACTTTGTCTTTACCTAACCGTACCATTCTGTGCTAGAAATACGATGTTTTGCTGTAGAGTATAACTTGGAGAACCCAAAAGCAGCTAAAACCTGCTCCACTCAGTAATTTGACCATCCGCTGATATTTGGTTCTTTTCTCCCTTGCTTTCTAGTTGCTCACTCTTTAGACACACGCAAATCACATTGTCAAGGACTACAAAAACACTGTTAGCCAAAAAATTTATGCTGGCAGAATCTTAACGTTAGAAACGTGTAAATTGGTTGCAAAGAAGAAAGTGAAGACCAACACAGTAACCAAATACTAACTGATACATAAGGCTTCTCTCACACATCCTGAAAACAGAACTGCCAGCCTTAATGAACTTTGCTCTTCAGACACTGACTGAAATGCAAGTATTACCTTGTCATGGTTTAATAATTTTGTAATTTTGCTATCAGTATTCCACATCATAACATCATATAAAGCATGAATAATTTTACTGAATCTGCAACTTACAGAAGAAGAGTACATCTCCCAGAGAACAACACGAGGTCACGGGACCTGGACACTATATTAACTCTGTCGCAGGCTAGACTGACGTCTTTCGAGTTCTGGCGTTCAGGGGAGTGTGTGGGAGCCTTCACCGTTTCGCCTAGATTTACAGTAGGCCTCTCGGTTTCGGGACTCATTCTCTCTCCTATTTTGCTTGATTCGTTAGCTCAATTTTCAATTATATTGTATTATACTGTGTTATCCTGTATTTCGATATAGTAATTTAGTAAATAAGTGTGCCTCCTTAGATTGTTGCTGCTGTTTTCTTTTCCTAATTAACTTTTTTTCCTTTCGGCCTAGGGCCCCTGCTGGGCCCACAGTCCCTGTCACGGACGCAGGTGGATTTTTAGTTTAAACCGTGACATACCTGTAGCAGCCTGGATCTGGCAATAGTCAAAGAATCCTTTACGTCCAGCTCCTTAGCATCAAAAGACCACAGATACTGCTGGGGCAGAATTTCATTGAAGCCTTCAAAAGAAGCTTGTGTCTGTTCCTCAGTGCCTCGGGAAAGTCTCCATTCTGCTACCAGCCTGGAAAAGACACAGAAGGATCATTTAAAACAGGCTACGCTAACCCAAGTTCATCTTTGTTAGTTTGTTTTGAAATGAACCGTAAGCTGTGTTAAGAAAAATGATGGAAAGTGCTGGGGATAGAGCACTGTGTAACTGTATTCTAATTGTATTCCCAACCTTCACCCTGCGCAAACAATTTTAAGTTAAAACCCTATGTTTCCAACCACTCAACTGCAGAAAGCATTTTAGGCTCCAGCAGAAGGCAGCATCTACTCACTGATGATATTAATGAGAGCACAGGAGTCCCTTGCTGTTCGGAGGAAGAAAAAAATGCAGAGCTGTGTTCATCTAATATGTTCCATATTTGTTTCTGTCAATCACGAAACTTTGCTCTGTGGTAGAAACTCCACTCTCCATTAAGAAAAGGGAGAAAAGCAGGCAGGAGACCCAAAGAACCTGAACCCAGGGAGAAGCAGATATTATGCTGAATTCAAGCCTAACCTGTCAGGAGAACTGGAATCGAAAGGAGAGAACGCAACACAGGACACAGAGTGTGACAAAAGAACATTGCTTAAGCTGCAATCTGAGCTCTGCCCGGCTTCCTCAAAACCAGAAGAGAACGGTCTTCTGCAGGTACTCCCTCCTCTCCATCCCAGTGAGTATTTGGCACAACTGCCAATGCCAATACGTTCCTTCTGCAAATGTCACCGTTTCTGTGAAACCTTTCCAGATGACTCGTGACTAAAGCAATTTCTACTCCCTCATTCCTCAAAACCTTCCCACACAAAAGCCTTCACAGATCAGATGGTAAGAAAGAGGGAATTCTACGGCCACAGCAATAAAGCGCGCAGAAAGCCCATCTGTTGCAGACAGAGGAGTGAGCCGTGCTTAACCAACACTGCTTCAGCGCACGCTTACAGTAAGGCACACCTACCTTGCGCTGGCCACGCACGAAGCTCGTGACGCAGCTCCAGGCGGCTCTCCTGGGGCCCAGCTTCATTTCACGGCCACTCACGCTCTGCTGCTGGACATTCTGCAACGGAAAAGCCACCGGATGCAAATCCCATCCCTCGCAGATGGCATCAGACCTCCGCTCTCATGGCAGTCACCACCGCCCTGCCCTGGGCAGCGCTTCCACTGCCCTTGCTCCTGCCACAAGACACCAACGTCTGCTTCTAACGCGGCTCCACCATGGGATCCTGTATGCAATAGAAAAACACACGGAGGCTGCCAGCCACTGCAACACGCGCACTGTGAAACCCCTGGCACTGCTGAGTCCCAAGAGCAGAGGAGAGAAGCGTTTGCCTGCCATGGACGGGCTGCGGCGGGATTGAATCCTGCCTTCGAATCGGGACACCCCCAGGGAGAGCCTCCCTGGGGACCCAAAGACTGAAATGGAGGCAAGGTAACACTCTGCTATAGAAAGGGAAAGGGGAACTTCACAGAATCCGAGACAAAGGGTAACTGCAGATAGTTTACATTTAAAAGTGCAGGGATAGGGGGAATTACAGACACTTAGTCAAAATAAAACCAGAGAAGAGGGCAATAAAGATAAGAAGAAATTGTCCGGAGACCTCTGACAAGAAGAAGGATTAGATACCCCCGGGCAAGATGATGCTGACATGGGAGAACGATACCAGCAGATAACACCAAGAAGAAAACAGAAGAAGAATTTCACCCCAAAACAACGGCAAGGGTCGCGGGGAATGGGGTCCTAGGGAATGTAATGAATATGTAATCAAACTGAGGAGGAGACTATTGATTACGTATTAGCTTAACCTATATCTGTAACACACTTTTCTCCTTACGGTGTGCAAGTTTGGTGGAGCTCTCCCGCTTGCACCCGGCGCTGCGCAACGCTGGAATAAACATACCTGCTTTAGAACCCATCTTTGGGTTATAGAGTTTGATTCCGCAAGTCATCTTCCTGCCGCACAGCCCAGCACGGCCGGAGCCGCACCACACGATCCGGGCCGGGGCCGGCTCAGGCTCTGCCTCCAGGCTTTTGGGGCCGGCCGGGTGACTCCGCAGCACAGCGAGACCGTGGAGCCGCCCGGGAGCCGCCTCTGGGTGCCGGCAGCGCCGCGAGCTCCTCCCCCGACAGCCCCTCCGTGCCCCCGCCCCGAGGCCCGACCCCGTTCGCAGCACAGAGCCCGCTCCTCCCGGCCCCGCTCATGGCCGCCATGCCGCCATGGCCCGGAAGTGCTCTCCGCCGCCTGCAGGAAGCACTTCCTGTCACTGGCACTGGCACTGGCACTGTCACGTGGCTCAGGCCGGGCTGGGGCCTGTTGGGGGGGGGCGGCTGCCGGAAAAGGACCCAAAATTCACGTCTCATTTCGTGTCTTTCCTCTCGCTTTCCTTCCTTTACCTTCCCCTTCCCTTCCTTCCTTCCTCGCCCTCGTCCCCTTCCCTTCACCACCTCCCTGTGTCCATTCCAGTGCCTGGCCACCCTTTCTGAGCAGTAATACCTCGTAGTGTCCAGCCTGAATCTCCCCTGTCGCAGCTTGAAGCCATTCCCTCTGGTCCTATCATTAATGACACGAGAGAAGAGGCCGAGCCCCAGCTCACTACAGCCTCCCTTCAGGAAGTTAGAGAGAGCAATGAGGTCTCCCCTGAGCCTCCTCTTCTCCAGGCTGAACAATCCCAGCTCCCTCAGCCGCTCCTCATACGGCCTGTGCTCCAGACCCCTCACCAGCTTTGTTGCCCTCCTCTGAACGCGTTCCAGGGCCTCGATGTCTTTCTTGCACTGAGGGGCCCAAAACTGAACACAGCACTCGAGCTGCGGCCTCATCAGTGCTGACAACAGGGGGACAATCACCTCTCTGCTCCTGCTGGCAACACTGTTTCCCATGCAGGCCAGGATGCCCTCGGCCTTCTTATTATACAGCAAAGGAATCCCCTGAAAAGGAAACCACAATATCTGGCAACATGAAACAAAGTTCTGATTCGTAAAAGACTGGCAGCAAGGCCTGAATCTCTTGTGTCATCTGCTCTTGATGTATCACATTAGCACTAGGTGGAATGCAGAAGCTTCCTGAGACGTGATAATCAAAACCTAGTCCAATGCCTTTAAAAAAGCCTTTAAGAGATTACTCCTCCTTGTCTGTTTAAAATAAACTTAGGTAATACAAAAGGTTGGAAAATTTTTGGACAACTCCCCAGGGCCGGGCTTTGGAAGGCCGTATTGACGAGAGTCAATCAAGCTCCGGCTGCAGGCGTATATGTGTGTGCCAGTTCTTTAACACAGTAGAAATCACAACTTGCTGCATGATCAAAATTCTACATGTGCTACTCCTGAACCCCAATGACTTCCAACGGTGTTAAATTACCCCTTGATCTCAAAGCAGAACAAAACAACAAAATGCCACACCAATAGTGAATACATAAAAACAAACAACTCCTTGGACCTCAAGGGGAGGCTGATGCACAGGCCACGGCTGCCAGCGTGCAGCTGGGCTTCCCAGGGCAAACAGCAACACACGGTGCATCCATCAGAAGCTGAAAGAGCCCTCAGGGAAGAGAGGCCAACTCAAGGGGCTGAGCACGGGACACCCTTCTTCCTGCCGGGCTGCTTCCCCTCCTCTGGTTTCTTTCTGTCAGTCCTCAGAGAGCAAGGAGATGCTCACAGCCTGTCACCAGCACTTACGGGTTGGCTGAAAGGCCACAGGTTGGGAAGACCAACAAGGAAACGGGGGAAAACCTGCACTGCACCATGTCAAGGGAGAGACGTGAAGCCGACCGCTTCATCGCCCTGCGATTGCCAGCCCGAGCGAGGGACGTTCTGACCAGCTACTGAAAGAGGCAGCACCAGGTTTAGAAAGTTCGCTTCAATTTTATTGCGTACAAGAAGATTTGGCTTCTATTTATTGCCCCGCCCACACCCCAAAATGAAACCCCAGTGCCCAGGATTGCCGCTTAGCAATCAGTCACTCAGCCTCCAGTCAGACCCAAGGAGAAGCCAAACCCCGGGGCTACGTCACCTCCTCCCTCTCCAGTCCCAGCCAGCCCTATTTCAACCTAACCCTACACCAGGCCTGGACCTCAAGAGACACACCCTGAAGGAACGCAGCGTCTCCAGCTCTTGCCATACACCAAGTCCTGCCTATGTGAAGCCCTCATTGCTTCTAACGCAGCACAAGTCCTTCCTGTCCAGTTCACTTCCATCATCTCCACCGTCCATGACAGGGAAAGCACGGCTGTGCCAGTAAACTGGGCTGTTGAGTCAGCAGCTCTTGGTGCCACCTCCGAGGAAGCGTTGCAGGTGGTTCTGCTGTCCTTTGTAGCTTCTTGCTCAAGCCCTCATCGTTGCTTTCTGCTTTCCTTCTCGGCTTTCTTCCTCAGCTGAGTAGCGCTTGCCTTGCCTCGGCAAGCTTGCTGCAAGAGGGAAAAAAGAGGCACTATTTCACTCACGCACGCTGCCAGCACAGTCTGACTTAGAGAGCTGCTCGCAAGATATCCCTGGGCTACAAACCCAAGAACAAGGAAGGACACAAAAGTCACATCTGCATTGTCTGTTACCGCATGCCAAGGAAGAGTCCTCACACTCGAGCACTGCCCCACTTGCAGCTGAGGGGAGGAGGAGCTGGAAAGGACAGGTGGACAGAAAAGAAGGGAAAAGCTGAAGAGGCGAGAATCAACTTCTCCCCGAGGCAGATCACACCTTTGTGGCCACTCTTTTAGGAATGCTCACCATTCCTAATCCTAGCGTTAGCAAGATGAAAATTCACCACCTACCTTTTCACGCTCCTCGCGTACGCACTGAGGGCCGTGCCGTGGCTGTGCTGCACAACACCAGCGACTGAAAGAAAGCACGCAGAGAGCGGATCTGTTGCAGACAGTGCCAGGAGCTGTGCTTGAACAACGCTTTCGGTAAGGCACTCCTACCTTGCAATGGCCACACTTTGGGAGCTCTGGGACACAGCCACGTGTTGCTCTCCTGAGTCCCAGCTCCATTTCTCAGCCCACTCACGCTCTGCTCCTCCATGTTCTGCAAAGGAAAAGTCCCAAGAGGGAAATTCAGTTCATCGCAGATGTCATCAAACTGTCAGGGCAGTCGCACTCATTGCTCGGGGTGAGCAACCAGCTGCATGCTTACCCAAGGAGCAGCGGTTACTTTTACTTGAGTGTAACAGCCAATGCCTGACTGCAAGTACGAACACTAACCTATGCCTAACTCTAAAATAACAACAGAAACCTATACCTAACTCTAAAATAACAACAAAAACCTATACCTAACTCTAAAATAACAACAAAAACCTATACCTAACCCTAAAGAACAAACAGGAACCTATGCCTAACTCTAAAAAACGAACAGGAACCTATCCCTAACACTAAAACTAAACTGAACACTAACACTAACCTAACACTACCATCAAAACAAAGAACATAACAAACACCTAACCTAACAGGGGGAAGATGGAACTGGGGGCCCACAGAACCAGAGGAGCAACAAGGTGGAGGAGCAGAAGATGTTAAATAATGCCACCCAGCTAATGCTGGGGGCAGGGGCCGCGCAGCAGGAAAGGAGCCGAGTGCCTGGACCAGCGATGGTGAAGCTGTGACCATGCCAACGCGGGGCCTGGCACGGTGGTGTGGTGCCAGGCCAGCTATGTCGCGGGCGGATCCACGTCCATGGGCTCCTCTGGAGGGGGATCCACCTCCATCGGTTCCTCCGGAGGGGGATCCACCTCCATAGGCTCCACATGGGTGGTGGTCACAGGGCTGGTCCAGGCATGATGGATAATGGCTCTCTTACCCCTCCTCTGCCTGATGGTCATGGCGGGCCCCCTCCTCCTTCTGACTCCTAGGGCCCCCAGCTCCATCCTCCCACCAGAAACTTCAACCCTCGCCCTCTTTGCAGCAGGCATGGCTGTTAACTGCCACAACTGTCAGAGGCATGCGGCAACGGTGACCATGGTGACATGGAGAGGGTTCTAAAATGGCGGCCGCACTGCTGGCACTGGAGTTCCACATAGGATGAGGAGGGGGCTGGAGGGCAGGGCATGGTACGGGAGCTACAAGGTGCTCCCTGTGCCCAGCGGGCAGCCCTTCTCTCTGGCCAGCAAGAGGGCACAGACGAGCCGGCCCCAAGTAAAGGGCCCTCGGCCTCCTTCACCCTCCTTCACCCTCCCCCTTCTTCCACAAGGGAATCTTTTTGGGCTGCCATACTGTTGTGGTTTTGTATTTTTTTCTATTGGTATTTCACATCATAACATCATCTGGAGATCATAGATTGATCAGTCAATCATATTGATCTAGATAAGTCCGTGACACAGACGCAGCACGCAGCAGCTCCTGATGGGGCTCCTGAGCTGAGCACCAACAACGGCAGGCTCCAAAGGGGACCTGACTACGCCTGCCTACTGGGACACACAAGCTCTGCTTTCCATAGTCGCACCCAGCGCCTCTCCTTGTGCGGCACCTCGGCGGATTCAACCCTTACCTACAATTAAGACCTCTGACTGAATTGGAATTCCAGTCACTCTGATTACACCCCACATCCCTGCTGCAGGCCCTCCCACATGCCCACGTGCTGCACCCAGCCACACCGGCTGCCACAGCCCCGCAGCCAGGCGGGGGTTGGTGCTTCATGATCCTTGAGGTCCCTTCCAACCCAGGTCATTCTGTGATTCTGTGATCGGGTTGAAGGGGCTGGCACTGCCCTGAAGGTGAGCGAGAGAAGTTGGCAAAGGAAGGGTGAGTGGCGGGATCCGAGGAGGGCGTTTTGTGTTTGTGTGCGTGTCTGTTGTTTGCCTGATGTGTTTGTGTGCGTTGTTGTTTCAGGTGTCTGAGTGAGGACTCCCTGTGGGAACTGGCAGCAAGCAAAGGAATGGATCGACGGGCCTGGCCGCCGTGTTGGACTGCGGCTGTGGAGCCAACGAAGGTGTGTCCAGTGTCCTTCCTTACATCATTGACTATGTATGAGGTGTACCTATATCTGTGTAACCATTTTACAAGTCAGGGTGCAGGTTTTTGGTGGGGTCCTGACAGTTCCTCAGCTAGAACCCTCTTACCCCTTTGAGACAGGCCGCTTCCGTCTGTAGCTGTCATGCCAGGAGCCAAATAAATTGCCCCATGGTGAAAAACACCAAGACTCCTATGTCTGCACCGACTCTTTAACCATTTGTTTAAGAGGTGGGTTTTTAGGTCCAACTCAGTATCCCTCCCTGCCACTGAAAGTACAGATGCAATAACCACCCGCACACCTGTTCCTTCGATTACCCGCCCCAGTCCCCTGAAATCATCTTTGATAGCCTTCAGGCTTTTTTTACTAACTTCTTCACTGCCAGCCTGAACTATCAGCAGGGGATAGTAGACAGAAGGGCAGATCAGACTGGGAAGTCTCCCAGCAATGTCCCTGACCCGTGCCCAGGGGAGGGAGCACACCTCCCTGCGGGTAGGGTCGGGCCAGCATATAGGGCCTTCCATTCCTCGCCAGTAGGGTTGTGCGCCCATGATGGCAGTAATGAACAAACTGCTGCATCACAAAGATCTTGGCCTGATTAGAAATCTTTGAGTAATGCTGTTACTGCAGACAGAATGTGCTAAGCGCAAGTAGTCTCCTGCACTTCACATCCTTGCTACTTTGTTCTGGGTGTTGTCACTGAGCAGCGTCTAACACAAATTCTGCCCCGGTCAGCTGGCTGCCTGAGCTTGAGCCCTGATGGCAACACTGTGTGCTTACCCAGGAGCAGCGGTTACTTTTACTTGAGTGTAGCAGCCAATGCCTGACTGTAAGTACGAACACTAACCTACGCCTAACTCTAAAATAACAACAGAAACCTATACCTAACCCTAAAGAACAAACAGGAACCTATGCCTAACTCTAAAGAACAAACAGGAACCTATCCCTAACGCTAAAACTAAACTGAACACTAACACTAACCTAACACTACCATCAAAACAAAGAACAGAGCAAACACCTAACTACAACAGGGGGAAGAAGGAACTGGGGGCCCACAGAACCGGAGGAGCAACGAGGTGGAGGAGAAGAAGATGTTAAATAATGCCACCCAGCTCATGCTGGGGGCAGGGGCCGCGCAGCAGGAAAGGAGCCGAGTGCCTGGACCAGCGATGGTGAAGCTGTGACCATGCCAACGCGGGGCCTGGCACGGTGGTGTGGTGCCAGGCCAGCTATGCCGCGGGCGGATCCACGTCCATGGGCTCCTCTGGAGGGGGATCCACCTCCATCAGTTCCTCCGGAGGGGGATCCACCTCCATCGGCTCCACATGGGTGGTGGTCACAGGGCTGGTCCAGGCATGATGGAAACGGGCTCCTTTCCCCCTCCTCCATTTGATGGTTATGGCGGGCACCCTCCTCCTCTTCGGTTCTGGGGCCCCCAGCTCCTTCTCCCACTTAAATCCTCACTACATTCCTCTCGCCCTCGCTTCGTGCTGGACATGGCTGCTACCTGCCCAGCACTCTCAGAGGTGAGTGAGTCGGGTGGAGCCGCAGCAACCAAGGTGACAGCTGTGACATGGGGAAGATTCCAAAATGGCACCTGTGCTGCTGGGAGTGGTGTTCCGCATAGGATGAGGAGGGGGCTGGAGGGCAGGGCACGGCACGGGAGCTACAAGGCACTCCCTGTGTCCAGCGGGCAGCCCTTCTCTCCGGCCAGCAAGAGGGCACAGAGAGCTGGCCCCGAGAAAAGGGCCCTCGGCCTCCTTCACCCTCCCCCTCCTTTCATAAGGGAATCCCCACTTTGGGCTGGGCACCCACATGGAATCATTGAAACTACAACCTACTACTTTGCTTCTACAGCAAGACTATTGTACTGAAATACTACTGTACTTAAAAGCACCTGCAATCACACTACACTCGTTTTTAATATTAAACTCTCAAACTTTCATAGCAAATAATAACATCCGCTCACAAAGAAAATGTGGAGAGGCCACAAAAGAGAAATATCACTCATGAAAACATTTGTATTTAGACATTCAAACTAACAACGTACTTTGTCTTTACCTAACCGTACCATTCTGTGCTAGAAATACGATGTTTTGCTGTAGAGTATAACTTGGAGAACCCAAAAGCAGCTAAAACCTGCTCCACTCAGTAATTTGACCATCCGCTGATATTTGGTTCTTTTCTCCCTTGCTTTCTAGTTGCTCACTCTTTAGACACACGCAAATCACATTGTCAAGGACTACAAAAACACTGTTAGCCAAAAAATTTATGCTGGCAGAATCTTAACGTTAGAAACGTGTAAATTGGTTGCAAAGAAGAAAGTGAAGACCAACACAGTAACCAAATACTAACTGATACATAAGGCTTCTCTCACACATCCTGAAAACAGAACCGCCAGCCTTAATGAACTTTGCTCTTCAGACACTGACTGAAATGCAAGTATTACCTTGTCATGGTTTAATAATTTTGTAATTTTGCTATCAGTATTCCACATCATAACATCATATAAAGCATGAATAATTTTACTGAATCTGCAACTTACAGAAGAAGAGTACATCTCCCAGAGAACAACACGAGGTCACGGGACCTGGACACTATATTAACTCTGTCGCAGGCTAGACTGACGTCTTTCGAGTTCTGGCGTTCAGGGGAGTGTGTGGGAGCCTTCACCGTTTCGCCTAGATTTACAGTAGGCCTCTCGGTTTCGGGACTCATTCTCTCTCCTATTTTGCTTGATTCGTTAGCTCAATTTTCAATTATATTGTATTATACTGTGTTATCCTGTATTTCGATATAGTAATTTAGTAAATAAGTGTGCCTCCTTAGATTGTTGCTGCTGTTTTCTTTTCCTAATTAACTTTTTTTCCTTTCGGCCTAGGGCCCCTGCTGGGCCCACAGTCCCTGTCACGGACGCAGGTGGATTTTTAGTTTAAACCGTGACATACCTGTAGCAGCCTGGATCTGGCAATAGTCAAAGAATCCTTTACGTCCAGCTCCTTAGCATCAAAAGACCACAGATACTGCTGGGGCAGAATTTCATTGAAGCCTTCAAAAGAAGCTTGTGTCTGTTCCTCAGTGCCTCGGGAAAGTCTCCATTCTGCTACCAGCCTGGAAAAGACACAGAAGGATCATGTAAAACGGGCTACGCTAACCCAAGTTCATCTTTGTTAGTTTGTTTTGAAATGAACCGTAAGCTGTGTTAAGAAAAATGATGGAAAGTGCTGGGGATAGAGCACTGTGTAACTGTATTCTAATTGTATTCCCAACCTTCACCCTGCGCAAACAATTTTAAGTTAAAACCCTATGTTTCCAACCACTCAACTGCAGAAAGCATTTTAGGCTCCAGTAGAAGGCAGCATCTACTCACTGATGATATTAATGAGAGCACAGGAGTCCCTTGCTGTTCGGAGGAAGAAAAAAATGCAGAGCTGTGTTCATCTAATATGTTCCATATTTGTTTCTGTCAATCACAAAACTTTGCTCTGTGGTAGAAACTCCACTCTCCATTAAGAAAAGGGAGAAAAGCAGGCAGGAGACCCAAAGAACCTGAACCCAGGGAGAAGCAGATATTATGCTGAATTCAAGCCTAACCTGTCAGGAGAACTGGAATCGAAAGGAGAGAACGCAACACAGGACACAGAGTGTGACAAAAGAACATTGCTTAAGCTGCAATCTGAGCTCTGCCCGGCTTCCTCAAAACCAGAAGAGAACGGTCTTCTGCAGGTACTCCCTCCTCTCCATCCCAGTGAGTATTTGGCACAACTGCCAATGCCAATACGTTCCTTCTGCAAATGTCACCGTTTCTGTGAAACCTTTCCAGATGACTCGTGACTAAAGCAATTTCTACTCCCTCATTCCTCAAAACCTTCCCACACAAAAGCCTTCACAGATCAGATGGTAAGAAAGAGGGAATTCTACGGCCACAGCAATAAAGCGCGCAGAAAGCCCATCTGTTGCAGACAGAGGAGTGAGCCGTGCTTAACCAACACTGCTTCAGCGCACGCTTACAGTAAGGCACACCTACCTTGCGCTGGCCACGCACGAAGCTCGTGACGCAGCTCCAGGCGGCTCTCCTGGGGCCCAGCTTCATTTCACGGCCACTCACGCTCTGCTGCTGGACATTCTGCAACGGAAAAGCCACCGGATGCAAATCCCATCCCTCGCAGATGGCATCAGACCTCCGCTCTCATGGCAGTCACCACCGCCCTGCCCTGGGCAGCGCTTCCACTGCCCTTGCTCCTGCCACAAGACACCAACGTCTGCTTCTGACGCGGCTCCACCATGGGATCCTGTATGCAATAGAGAAACACACGGAGGCTGCCAGCCACTGCAACACGCGCGCTGTGAAACCCCTGGCACTGCTGAGTCCCAAGAGCAGAGGAGAGAAGCGTTTGCCTGCCATGGACGGGCTGCGGCGGGATTGAATCCTGCCTTCGAATCGGGACACCCCCAGGGAGAGCCTCCCTGGGGACCCAAAGACTGAAATGGAGGCAAGGTAACACTCTGCTATAGAAAGGGAAAGGGGAACTTCACAGAATCCGAGACAAAGGGTAACTGCAGATAGTTTACATTTAAAAGTGCAGGGATAGGGGGAATTACAGACACTTAGTCAAAATAAAACCAGAGAAGAGGGCAATAAAGATAAGAAGAAATTGTCCGGAGACCTCTGACAAGAAGAAGGATTAGATACCCCCGGGCAAGATGATGCTGACATGGGAGAACGATACCAGCAGATAACACCAAGAAGAAAACAGAAGAAGAATTTCACCCCAAAACAACGGCAAGGGTCGCGGGGAATGGGGTCCTAGGGAATGTAATGAATATGTAATCAAACTGAGGAGGAGACTATTGATTACGTATTAGCTTAACCTATATCTGTAACACACTTTTCTCCTTACGGTGTGCAAGTTTGGTGGAGCTCTCCCGCTTGCACCCGGCGCTGCGCAACGCTGGAATAAACATACCTGCTTTAGAACCCATCTTTGGGTTATAGAGTTTGATTCCGCAAGTCATCTTCCTGCCGCACAGCCCAGCACGGCCGGAGCCGCACCACACGATCCGGGCCGGGGCCGGCTCAGGCTCTGCCTCCAGGCTTTTGGGGCCGGCCGGGTGACTCCGCAGCACAGCGAGACCGTGGAGCCGCCCGGGAGCCGCCTCTGGGTGCCGGCAGCGCCGCGAGCTCCTCCCCCGACAGCCCCTCCGTGCCCCCGCACCGAGGCCCGACCCCGTTCGCAGCACAGAGCCCGCTCCTCCCGGCCCCGCTCATGGCCGCCATGCCGCCATGGCCCGGAAGTGCTCTCCGCCGCCTGCAGGAAGCACTTCCTGTCACTGGCACTGGCACTGTCACGTGGCTCAGGCCGGGCTGGGGCCTGTTGGGGGGGGGGCGGCTGCCGGAAAAGGACCCAAAATTCACGTCTCATTTCGTGTCTTTCCTCTCGCTTTCCTTCCTTTACCTTCCCCTTCCCTTCCTTCCTTCCTCGCCCTCGTCCCCTTCCCTTCACCACCTCCCTGTGTCCATTCCAGTGCCTGGCCACCCTTTCTGAGCAGTAATACCTCGTAGTGTCCAGCCTGAATCTCCCCTGTCGCAGCTTGAAGCCATTCCCTCTGGTCCTATCATTAATGACACGAGAGAAGAGGCCGAGCCCCAGCTCACTACAGCCTCCCTTCAGGAAGTTAGAGAGAGCAATGAGGTCTCCCCTGAGCCTCCTCTTCTCCAGGCTGAACAATCCCAGCTCCCTCAGCCGCTCCTCATACGGCCTGTGCTCCAGACCCCTCACCAGCTTTGTTGCCCTCCTCTGAACGCGTTCCAGGGCCTCGATGTCTTTCTTGCACTGAGGGGCCCAAAACTGAACACAGCACTCGAGCTGCGGCCTCATCAGTGCTGACAACAGGGGGACAATCACCTCTCTGCTCCTGCTGGCAACACTGTTTCCCATGCAGGCCAGGATGCCCTCGGCCTTCTTATTATACAGCAAAGGAATCCCCTGAAAAGGAAACCACAATATCTGGCAACATGAAACAAAGTTCTGATTCGTAAAAGACTGGCAGCAAGGCCTGAATCTCTTGTGTCATCTGCTCTTGATGTATCACATTAGCACTAGGTGGAATGCAGAAGCTTCCTGAGACGTGATAATCAAAACCTGGTCCAATGCCTTTAAAAAAGCCTTTAAGAGATTACTCCTCCTTGTCTGTTTAAAATAAACTTAGGTAATACAAAAGGTTGGAAAATTTTTGGACAACTCCCCAGGGCCGGGCTTTGGAAGGCCGTATTGACGAGAGTCAATCAAGCTCCGGCTGCAGGCGTATATGTGTGTGCCAGTTCTTTAACACAGTAGAAATCACAACTTGCTGCATGATCAAAATTCTACATGTGCTACTCCTGAACCCCAATGACTTCCAACGGTGTTAAATTACCCCTTGATCTCAAAGCAGAACAAAACAACAAAATGCCACACCAATAGTGAATACATAAAAACAAACAACTCCTTGGGCCTCAAGGGGAGGCTGATGCACAGGCCACGGCTGCCAGCGTGCAGCTGGGCTTCCCAGGGCAAACAGCAACACACGGTGCATCCATCAGAAGCTGAAAGAGCCCTCAGGGAAGAGAGGCCAACTCAAGGGGCTGAGCACGGGACACCCTTCTTCCTGCCGGGCTGCTTCCCCTCCTCTGGTTTCTTTCTGTCAGTCCTCAGAGAGCAAGGAGATGCTCACAGCCTGTCACCAGCACTTACGGGTTGGCTGAAAGGCCACAGGTTGGGAAGACCAACAAGGAAACGGGGGAAAACCTGCACTGCACCATGTCAAGGGAGAGACGTGAAGCCGACCGCTTCATCGCCCTGCGATTGCCAGCCCGAGCGAGGGACGTTCTGACCAGCTACTGAAAGAGGCAGCACCAGGTTTAGAAAGTTCGCTTCAATTTTATTGCGTACAAGAAGATTTGGCTTCTATTTATTGCCCCGCCCACACCCCAAAATGAAACCCCAGTGCCCAGGATTGCCGCTTAGCAATCAGTCACTCAGCCTCCAGTCAGACCCAAGGAGAAGCCAAACCCCGGGGCTACGTCACCTCCTCCCTCTCCAGTCCCAGCCAGCCCTATTTCAACCTAACCCTACACCAGGCCTGGACCTCAAGAGACACACCCTGAAGGAACGCAGCGTCTCCAGCTCTTGCCATACACCAAGTCCTGCCTATGTGAAGCCCTCATTGCTTCTAACGCAGCACAAGTCCTTCCTGTCCAGTTCACTTCCATCATCTCATTCCCCATTCAGGGGAATGGGGCGAATACTTGAAGGAGCTGGGGTGCAGGTGATCTTTTCTTCTATGCCCGTGGTGTCAGGAAAAGATACAGGGTGGATCCAAAAAACCCATCTCTTAAACAGATGGCTTAAGAGCTGGTGCAAACACAAGAATTTCGGCTATTTTGACCATGGGGCAATCTACACTGCACCTGGAATGATGGCTGCTGATGCTAGCAGCCTGTCCCTGAGGGGTAAGAGGGTATTAGCTGAAGAATTAGCGGGACTCATTGATAGGTCTTTAAACTAGGAACGAAGGGGGAAGGGGGCAAAATAAGGGCTACTGGGGTTGAACGGTGCATTCGAGGGATTGTACCAAACTCTGTGGGCAAAGATTGCAGAGTGCAAAAGGAGGGAGTAGGGCAGGGGGATGCTGGGGATGCCGCTGTTCTAGTGGATCCTGGATCGCTTATGAAGGTGGTGAGACGGACAGCCCGGCTGAAGTGCCTTTATACTAATGCACGTAGCCTGAGCAACAAGCAGGAGGAACTGGAAACTGTGATGCACTCTGAAAATTATGACATTGTTGCTATCACAGAAACATGGTGGGATGACTCCCACAATTGGGATACTACCATCGATGGCTATAGGCTCTTTAGGAGAGATAGGCGAGGTAGGAAGGGTGGGGGAGTCGCCCTTTATGTCAGAGATTGGATAAACTGTGAGGAGCTCCCCATGAGAAACAGTCAAGAACAGGTTGAGAGCCTGTGGGTTAGGATTAGAGATGGGACTAATAAAGGTCAGCTGGTATTAGGGGTATACTACAGGCCACCTGATCAAGGGGAGGCTGCTGATGAGGCTTTCTTGCTCCAGATGCGTGAGGCGTCTGGCTCACGGGCTCTTGTCCTGGTGGGGGACTTCAACCATCCTGACATCTGTTGGGAAAACCACACGGCGAGCTGCAAGAGCTCCAGAAGGCTCTTGGAATCCATTGATGATAGCTTTCTGGTTCAGGTATTGGACAGACCGACCAGAGGTCAAGCGTTGCTGGACCTGCTGCTCACCAACGCTGAGGAGATCATCAAAGGCGTCAAGGTTGGAGGCTGCCTGGGCTCCAGCGATCATGCCCTGGTTGAGTTTGTGATCTCAAGCGATGTGGGCCTGGCAAAGAGCAGGACCAGGATGCTCAACTTTAGAAGAGCAGACTTCAAGCTACTCAATGGAATGCTGGCCAAGATCCCCTGGCGCGCTGCCCTCAAAGATAAGGACGTTGAGGAGAGCTGGCTACTGTTCAAGGATGCCCTCCTGGCAGCACAAGAGGTCTCCATTCCCCTGATTAAGAAAGTGGGCAGGAGAGGTAGAAAACCGGCATGGCTCAGCAAGGACCTGCTAAGAGAACTGAGGGTGAAGAAAGGGGTGTACAAGCTCTGGAAACAAGGCTGTGTCACCCGGGAAGAATACAGGGATGCCGTCCGAACTTGCAGATGTGGGATCAGGAAAGCCAAGGCGCAGGCAGAACTGAACTTGGCGAGGGATGTGAAAAACAACAAGAAAACCTTCTACAGGTACATTGGCCAGAAGAGACAGGCCAAAATGGACGTGCCTACTCTGGTAAATTTAAAAGGAGAAATGGCTTCAACAGATGAAGAGAAAGCTGAGGTGCTGAATGAGTTCTTCACCTCGGTCTTCACTGGTGGCCAGGATTCTAGTCTTTTTCACGTCCCTAAGTCTTGCACCCCCATACCTCCATGTGGGGACCAAGGAGGTAAATCCCTCCCCACTGTAAGGGTAGAGCAAGTCCGAGAGTGCCTCCTTAGACTGAATGAGTATAAGTCTATGGGGCCAGACGGCGTGCATCCCAGGGTCCTGAAGGAGCTGGCTGAGGTGGTTGCTGAGCCGCTCTCCATCATATTTGAGAAGTCGTGGCTGTCAGGTGAGGTCCCGGATGATTGGAGGAAGGGTCACGTCACTCCCATTTACAAGAAGGGGAGTAGGGACGACCTGGGTAACTACAGGCCGGTGAGTCTCACCTCTGTGCCTGGGAAGATTATGGAACAGATCCTCCTGGACAACATGCTTGATCACATAAAGAACAAGCATGTGATCCGAGACAGCCAGCATGGCTTCACCAGGGGAAGGTCATGCTTAACTAATCTTGTGGCCTTCTATGATGGAGTGACGGCGTTGGTGGATGAAGGGAAGGCGACCGATGTCATTTACCTGGACCTGAGCAAGGCCTTTGACATGGTCCCCCATCACATCCTCATCTCCAAATTGGAGGGAGGTGGATTTGATGGGTGGACAACTAGATGGATAAGCAATTGGTTGAAAGGCCGCAGACAGAGGGTGGTGGTCAATGGCTCTATGTCCAGGTGGAGGCCGGTAACGAGCGGCGTCCCTCAAGGGTCTGTCTTGGGACCGGTGCTCTTTAACATCTTTATTAATGACATCGATGAGGGAATGGAGTGCACCCTCAGCAAGTTTGCTGACGACACCAAGCTGAGTGGTGCAGTCGATACGGTGGAGGGAACAGATGCCATTCAGAGGGACCTTGACAGGCTGGAAAGCTGGGCTCGGGTGAACCTAATGAGGTTCAACACGGCAAAGTGCAAGGTTTTGCACTTGGGCCGGAAGAACCCCAGGCACCTGTACAGGCTGGGAGGAGTTGTCCTTGAGAGCAGCTCGGCTGAAAAAGACCTAGGGGTCCTGATAGATGAGAAACTTAACATGAGCCAGCAGTGCGCTCTGGCAGCCCGGAAAGCAAATGGGATCCTGGGCTCCATCAGGAGAGGGGTGGTCAGCAGGGATAGGGAGGTGATCGTCCCTCTCTACTCTGCTCTTGTGAGGCCCCATCTGGAGTACTGTGTCCAGGTGTGGAGCCCTCAGTACAAAAAAGATATGGAGATTTTGGAAAGGGTCCAGAGGAGGGCCACAAAGATGATCAGGGGGCTGGAGCACCTCCCCTATGAGGACAGGCTGAGGGAGTTGGGTTTGTTCAGCCTGGAGAAGAGAAGGTTGCGAGGTGACCTCATTGCAGCCTTTCAATACCTGAAGGGAACTTACTCCCAGGAGGGGAGTAAACTCTTCGAAAGGGCTGATAATAGCAGGACTAGGGGAAATGGTTTTAAGTTGAAGGAGGGAAGATTTAGGTTGGATGTTAGGGGAAAGTTCTTTACTAGAAGGGTGGTTAGGTCCTGGAACAGGCTGCCCAGTGAGGTTGTGGATGCCCCGTCCTTGGAGGTGTTCAAGACCAGGTTGGACGGGGCCCTGGGCAACCTGATCTAGTAAATGTGTATGTTTGGTGGCCCTGCTAGGCAGGGGGGTTGGAACTACATGATCCTTGAGGTCCCTTCCAACCCGGGTAATTCTGTGATTCTGTGAATTCTGTGATTCTGTGATCTCCACCGTCCATGACAGGGAAAGCACGGCTGTGCCAGTAAACTGGGCTGTTGAGTCAGCAGCTCTTGGTGCCACCTCCGAGGAAGCGTTGCAGGTGGTTCTGCTGTCCTTTGTAGCTTCTTGCTCAAGCCCTCATCGTTGCTTTCTGCTTTCCTTCTCGGCTTTCTTCCTCAGCTGAGTAGCGCTTGCCTTGCCTCGGCAAGCTTGCTGCAAGAGGGAAAAAAGAGGCACTATTTCACTCACGCACGCTGCCAGCACAGTCTGACTTAGAGAGCTGCTCGCAAGATATCCCTGGGCTACAAACCCAAGAACAAGGAAGGACACAAAAGTCACATCTGCATTGTCTGTTACCGCATGCCAAGGAAGAGTCCTCACACTCGAGCACTGCCCCACTTGCAGCTGAGGGGAGGAGGAGCTGGAAAGGACAGGTGGACAGAAAAGAAGGGAAAAGCTGAAGAGGCGAGAATCAACTTCTCCCCGAGGCAGATCACACCTTTGTGGCCACTCTTTTAGGAATGCTCACCATTCCTAATCCTAGCGTTAGCAAGATGAAAATTCACCACCTACCTTTTCACGCTCCTCGCGTACGCACTGAGGGCCGTGCCGTGGCTGTGCTGCACAACACCAGCGACTGAAAGAAAGCACGCAGAGAGCGGATCTGTTGCAGACAGTGCCAGGAGCTGTGCTTGAACAACGCTTTCGGTAAGGCACTCCTACCTTGCAATGGCCACACTTTGGGAGCTCTGGGACACAGCCACGTGTTGCTCTCCTGAGTCCCAGCTCCATTTCTCAGCCCACTCACGCTCTGCTCCTCCATGTTCTGCAAAGGAAAAGTCCCAAGAGGGAAATTCAGTTCATCGCAGATGTCATCAAACTGTCAGGGCAGTCGCACTCATTGCTCGGGGTGAGCAACCAGCTGCATGCTTACCCAAGGAGCAGCGGTTACTTTTACTTGAGTGTAACAGCCAATGCCTGACTGCAAGTACGAACACTAACCTATGCCTAACTCTAAAATAACAACAGAAACCTATACCTAACTCTAAAATAACAACAAAAACCTATACCTAACTCTAAAATAACAACAAAAACCTATACCTAACCCTAAAGAACAAACAGGAACCTATGCCTAACTCTAAAAAACGAACAGGAACCTATCCCTAACACTAAAACTAAACTGAACACTAACACTAACACTAACTTAACACTACCATCAACAAAAAAGAACATAACAAACACCTAACCTAACAGGGGGAAGATGGAACTGGGGGCCCACAGAACCAGAGGAGCAACAAGGTGGAGGAGCAGAAGATGTTAAATAATGCCACCCAGCTAATGCTGGGGGCAGGGGCCGCGCAGCAGGAAAGGAGCCGAGTGCCTGGACCAGCGATGGTGAAGCTGTGACCATGCCAACGCGGGGCCTGGCACGGTGGTGTGGTGCCAGGCCAGCTATGTCGCGGGCGGATCCACGTCCATGGGCTCCTCTGGAGGGGGATCCACCTCCATCGGTTCCTCCGGAGGGGGATCCACCTCCATAGGCTCCACATGGGTGGTGGTCACAGGGCTGGTCCAGGCATGATGGATAATGGCTCTCTTACCCCTCCTCTGCCTGATGGTCATGGCGGGCCCCCTCCTCCTTCTGACTCCTAGGGCCCCCAGCTCCATCCTCCCACCAGAAACTTCAACCCTCGCCCTCTTTGCAGCAGGCATGGCTGTTAACTGCCACAACTGTCAGAGGCATGCGGCAACGGTGACCATGGTGACATGGAGAGGGTTCTAAAATGGCGGCCGCACTGCTGGCACTGGAGTTCCACATAGGATGAGGAGGGGGCTGGAGGGCAGGGCATGGTACGGGAGCTACAAGGTGCTCCCTGTGCCCAGCGGGCAGCCCTTCTCTCTGGCCAGCAAGAGGGCACAGACGAGCCGGCCCCAAGTAAAGGGCCCTCGGCCTCCTTCACCCTCCTTCACCCTCCCCCTTCTTCCACAAGGGAATCTTTTTGGGCTGCCATACTGTTGTGGTTTTGTATTTTTTTCTATTGGTATTTCACATCATAACATCATCTGGAGATCATAGATTGATCAGTCAATCATATTGATCTAGATAAGTCCGTGACACAGACGCAGCACGCAGCAGCTCCTGATGGGGCTCCTGAGCTGAGCACCAACAACGGCAGGCTCCAAAGGGGACCTGACTACGCCTGCCTCCTGGGACACACAAGCTCTGCTTTCCATAGTCGCACCCAGCGCCTCTCCTTGTGCGGCACCTCGGCGGATTCAACCCTTACCTACAATTAAGACCTCTGACTGAATTGGAATTCCAGTCACTCTGATTACACCCCACATCCCTGCTGCAGGCCCTCCCACATGCCCACGTGCTGCACCCAGCCACACCGGCTGCCACAGCCCCGCAGCCAGGCGGGGGTTGGTGCTTCATGATCCTTGAGGTCCCTTCCAACCCGGGTCATTCTGTGATTCTGTGATCGGGTTGAAGGGGCTGGCACTGCCCTGAAGGTGAGCGAGAGAAGTTGGCAAAGGAAGGGTGAGTGGCGGGATCCGAGGAGGGCGTTTTGTGTTTGTGTGCGTGTCTGTTGTTTGCCTGATGTGTTTGTGTGCGTTGTTGTTTCAGGTGTCTGAGTGAGGACTCCCTGTGGGAACTGGCAGCAAGCAAAGGAATGGATCGACGGGCCTGGCCGCCGTGTTGGACTGCGGCTGTGGAGCCAACGAAGGTGTGTCCAGTGTCCTTCCTTACATCATTGACTATGTATGAGGTGTACCTATATCTGTGTAACCATTTTACAAGTCAGGGTGCAGGTTTTTGGTGGGGTCCTGACAGTTCCTCAGCTAGAACCCTCTTACCCCTTTGAGACAGGCCGCTTCCGTCTGTAGCTGTCATGCCAGGAGCCAAATAAATTGCCCCATGGTGAAAAACACCAAGACTCCTATGTCTGCACCGACTCTTTAACCATTTGTTTAAGAGGTGGGTTTTTAGGTCCAACTCAGTATCCCTCCCTGCCACTGAAAGTACAGATGCAATAACCACCCGCACACCTGTTCCTTCGATTACCCGCCCCAGTCCCCTGAAATCATCTTTGATAGCCTTCAGGCTTTTTTTACTAACTTCTTCACTGCCAGCCTGAACTATCAGCAGGGGATAGTAGACAGAAGGGCAGATCAGACTGGGAAGTCTCCCAGCAATGTCCCTGACCCGTGCCCAGGGGAGGGAGCACACCTCCCTGCGGGTAGGGTCGGGCCAGCATATAGGGCCTTCCATTCCTCGCCAGTAGGGTTGTGCGCCCATGATGGCAGTAATGAACAAACTGCTGCATCACAAAGATCTTGGCCTGATTAGAAATCTTTGAGTAATGCTGTTACTGCAGACAGAATGTGCTAAGCGCAAGTAGTCTCCTGCACTTCACATCCTTGCTACTTTGTTCTGGGTGTTGTCACTGAGCAGCGTCTAACACAAATTCTGCCCCGGTCAGCTGGCTGCCTGAGCTTGAGCCCTGATGGCAACACTGTGTGCTTACCCAGGAGCAGCGGTTACTTTTACTTGAGTGTAGCAGCCAATGCCTGACTGTAAGTACGAACACTAACCTACGCCTAACTCTAAAATAACAACAGAAACCTATACCTAACCCTAAAGAACAAACAGGAACCTATGCCTAACTCTAAAGAACAAACAGGAACCTATCCCTAACGCTAAAACTAAACTGAACACTAACACTAACCTAACACTACCATCAAAACAAAGAACAGAGCAAACACCTAACTACAACAGGGGGAAGAAGGAACTGGGGGCCCACAGAACCGGAGGAGCAACGAGGTGGAGGAGAAGAAGATGTTAAATAATGCCACCCAGCTCATGCTGGGGGCAGGGGCCGCGCAGCAGGAAAGGAGCCGAGTGCCTGGACCAGCGATGGTGAAGCTGTGACCATGCCAACGCGGGGCCTGGCACGGTGGTGTGGTGCCAGGCCAGCTATGCCGCGGGCGGATCCACGTCCATGGGCTCCTCTGGAGGGGGATCCACCTCCATCAGTTCCTCCGGAGGGGGATCCACCTCCATCGGCTCCACATGGGTGGTGGTCACAGGGCTGGTCCAGGCATGATGGAAACGGGCTCCTTTCCCCCTCCTCCATTTGATGGTTATGGCGGGCACCCTCCTCCTCTTCGGTTCTGGGGCCCCCAGCTCCTTCTCCCACTTAAATCCTCACTACATTCCTCTCGCCCTCGCTTCGTGCTGGACATGGCTGCTACCTGCCCAGCACTCTCAGAGGTGAGTGAGTCGGGTGGAGCCGCAGCAACCAAGGTGACAGCTGTGACATGGGGAAGATTCCAAAATGGCACCTGTGCTGCTGGGAGTGGTGTTCCGCATAGGATGAGGAGGGGGCTGGAGGGCAGGGCACGGCACGGGAGCTACAAGGCACTCCCTGTGTCCAGCGGGCAGCCCTTCTCTCCGGCCAGCAAGAGGGCACAGAGAGCTGGCCCCGAGAAAAGGGCCCTCGGCCTCCTTCACCCTCCCCCTCCTTTCATAAGGGAATCCCCACTTTGGGCTGGGCACCCACATGGAATCATTGAAACTACAACCTACTACTTTGCTTCTACAGCAAGACTATTGTACTGAAATACTACTGTACTTAAAAGCACCTGCAATCACACTACACTCGTTTTTAATATTAAACTCTCAAACTTTCATAGCAAATAATAACATCCGCTCACAAAGAAAATGTGGAGAGGCCACAAAAGAGAAATATCACTCATGAAAACATTTGTATTTAGACATTCAAACTAACAACGTACTTTGTCTTTACCTAACCGTACCATTCTGTGCTAGAAATACGATGTTTTGCTGTAGAGTATAACTTGGAGAACCCAAAAGCAGCTAAAACCTGCTCCACTCAGTAATTTGACCATCCGCTGATATTTGGTTCTTTTCTCCCTTGCTTTCTAGTTGCTCACTCTTTAGACACATGCAAATCACATTGTCAAGGACTACAAAAACACTGTTAGCCAAAAAATTTATGCTGGCAGAATCTTAACGTTAGAAACGTGTAAATTGGTTGCAAAGAAGAAAGTGAAGACCAACACAGTAACCAAATACTAACTGATACATAAGGCTTCTCTCACACATCCTGAAAACAGAACCGCCAGCCTTAATGAACTTTGCTCTTCAGACACTGACTGAAATGCAAGTATTACCTTGTCATGGTTTAATAATTTTGTAATTTTGCTATCAGTATTCCACATCATAACATCATATAAAGCATGAATAATTTTACTGAATCTGCAACTTACAGAAGAAGACTACATCTCCCAGAGAACAACACGAGGTCACGGGACCTGGACACTATATTAACTCTGTCGCAGGCTAGACTGACGTCTTTCGAGTTCTGGCGTTCAGGGGAGTGTGTGGGAGCCTTCACCGTTTCGCCTAGATTTACAGTAGGCCTCTCGGTTTCGGGACTCATTCTCTCTCCTATTTTGCTTGATTCGTTAGCTCAATTTTCAATTATATTGTATTATACTGTGTTATCCTGTATTTCGATATAGTAATTTAGTAAATAAGTGTGCCTCCTTAGATTGTTGCTGCTGTTTTCTTTTCCTAATTAACTTTTTTTCCTTTCGGCCTAGGGCCCCTGCTGGGCCCACAGTCCCTGTCACGGACGCAGGTGGATTTTTAGTTTAAACCGTGACATACCTGTAGCAGCCTGGATCTGGCAATAGTCAAAGAATCCTTTACGTCCAGCTCCTTAGCATCAAAAGACCACAGATACTGCTGGGGCAGAATTTCATTGAAGCCTTCAAAAGAAGCTTGTGTCTGTTCCTCAGTGCCTCGGGAAAGTCTCCATTCTGCTACCAGCCTGGAAAAGACACAGAAGGATCATGTAAAACGGGCTACGCTAACCCAAGTTCATCTTTGTTAGTTTGTTTTGAAATGAACCGTAAGCTGTGTTAAGAAAAATGATGGAAAGTGCTGGGGATAGAGCACTGTGTAACTGTATTCTAATTGTATTCCCAACCTTCACCCTGCGCAAACAATTTTAAGTTAAAACCCTATGTTTCCAACCACTCAACTGCAGAAAGCATTTTAGGCTCCAGTAGAAGGCAGCATCTACTCACTGATGATATTAATGAGAGCACAGGAGTCCCTTGCTGTTCGGAGGAAGAAAAAAATGCAGAGCTGTGTTCATCTAATATGTTCCATATTTGTTTCTGTCAATCACAAAACTTTGCTCTGTGGTAGAAACTCCACTCTCCATTAAGAAAAGGGAGAAAAGCAGGCAGGAGACCCAAAGAACCTGAACCCAGGGAGAAGCAGATATTATGCTGAATTCAAGCCTAACCTGTCAGGAGAACTGGAATCGAAAGGAGAGAACGCAACACAGGACACAGAGTGTGACAAAAGAACATTGCTTAAGCTGCAATCTGAGCTCTGCCCGGCTTCCTCAAAACCAGAAGAGAATGGTCTTCTGCAGGTACTCCCTCCTCTCCATCCCAGTGAGTATTTGGCACAACTGCCAATGCCAATACGTTCCTTCTGCAAATGTCACCGTTTCTGTGAAACCTTTCCAGATGACTCGTGACTAAAGCAATTTCTACTCCCTCATTCCTCAAAACCTTCCCACACAAAAGCCTTCACAGATCAGATGGTAAGAAAGAGGGAATTCTACGGCCACAGCAATAAAGCGCGCAGAAAGCCCATCTGTTGCAGACAGAGGAGTGAGCCGTGCTTAACCAACACTGCTTCAGCGCACGCTTACAGTAAGGCACACCTACCTTGCGCTGGCCACGCACGAAGCTCGTGACGCAGCTCCAGGCGGCTCTCCTGGGGCCCAGCTTCATTTCACGGCCACTCACGCTCTGCTGCTGGACATTCTGCAACGGAAAAGCCACCGGATGCAAATCCCATCCCTCGCAGATGGCATCAGACCTCCGCTCTCATGGCAGTCACCACCGCCCTGCCCTGGGCAGCGCTTCCACTGCCCTTGCTCCTGCCACAAGACACCAACGTCTGCTTCTGACGCGGCTCCACCATGGGATCCTGTATGCAATAGAGAAACACACGGAGGCTGCCAGCCACTGCAACACGCGCGCTGTGAAACCCCTGGCACTGCTGAGTCCCAAGAGCAGAGGAGAGAAGCGTTTGCCTGCCATGGACGGGCTGCGGCGGGATTGAATCCTGCCTTCGAATCGGGACACCCCCAGGGAGAGCCTCCCTGGGGACCCAAAGACTGAAATGGAGGCAAGGTAACACTCTGCTATAGAAAGGGAAAGGGGAACTTCACAGAATCCGAGACAAAGGGTAACTGCAGATAGTTTACATTTAAAAGTGCAGGGATAGGGGGAATTACAGACACTTAGTCAAAATAAAACCAGAGAAGAGGGCAATAAAGATAAGAAGAAATTGTCCGGAGACCTCTGACAAGAAGAAGGATTAGATACCCCCGGGCAAGATGATGCTGACATGGGAGAACGATACCAGCAGATAACACCAAGAAGAAAACAGAAGAAGAATTTCACCCCAAAACAACGGCAAGGGTCGCGGGGAACGGGGTCCTAGGGAATGTAATGAATATGTAATCAAACTGAGGAGGAGACTATTGATTACGTATTAGCTTAACCTATATCTGTAACACACTTTTCTCCTTACGGTGTGCAAGTTTGGTGGAGCTCTCCCGCTTGCACCCGGCGCTGCGCAACGCTGGAATAAACATACCTGCTTTAGAACCCATCTTTGGGTTATAGAGTTTGATTCCGCAAGTCATCTTCCTGCCGCACAGCCCAGCACGGCCGGAGCCGCACCACACGATCCGGGCCGGGGCCGGCTCAGGCTCTGCCTCCAGGCTTTTGGGGCCGGCCGGGTGACTCCGCAGCACAGCGAGACCGTGGAGCCGCCCGGGAGCCGCCTCTGGGTGCCGGCAGCGCCGCGAGCTCCTCCCCCGACAGCCCCTCCGTGCCCCCGCCCCGAGGCCCGACCCCGTTCGCAGCACAGAGCCCGCTCCTCCCGGCCCCGCTCATGGCCGCCATGCCGCCATGGCCCGGAAGTGCTCTCCGCCGCCTGCAGGAAGCACTTCCTGTCACTGGCACTGGCACTGTCACGTGGCTCAGGCCGGGCTGGGGCCTGTTGGGGGGGGGCGGCTGCCGGAAAAGGACCCAAAATTCACGTCTCATTTCGTGTCTTTCCTCTCGCTTTCCTTCCTTTACCTTCCCCTTCCCTTCCTTCCTTCCTCGCCCTCGTCCCCTTCCCTTCACCACCTCCCTGTGTCCATTCCAGTGCCTGGCCACCCTTTCTGAGCAGTAATACCTCGTAGTGTCCAGCCTGAATCTCCCCTGTCGCAGCTTGAAGCCATTCCCTCTGGTCCTATCATTAATGACACGAGAGAAGAGGCCGAGCCCCAGCTCACTACAGCCTCCCTTCAGGAAGTTAGAGAGAGCAATGAGGTCTCCCCTGAGCCTCCTCTTCTCCAGGCTGAACAATCCCAGCTCCCTCAGCCGCTCCTCATACGGCCTGTGCTCCAGACCCCTCACCAGCTTTGTTGCCCTCCTCTGAACGCGTTCCAGGGCCTCGATGTCTTTCTTGCACTGAGGGGCCCAAAACTGAACACAGCACTCGAGCTGCGGCCTCATCAGTGCTGACAACAGGGGGACAATCACCTCTCTGCTCCTGCTGGCAACACTGTTTCCCATGCAGGCCAGGATGCCCTCGGCCTTCTTATTATACAGCAAAGGAATCCCCTGAAAAGGAAACCACAATATCTGGCAACATGAAACAAAGTTCTGATTCGTAAAAGACTGGCAGCAAGGCCTGAATCTCTTGTGTCATCTGCTCTTGATGTATCACATTAGCACTAGGTGGAATGCAGAAGCTTCCTGAGACGTGATAATCAAAACCTGGTCCAATGCCTTTAAAAAAGCCTTTAAGAGATTACTCCTCCTTGTCTGTTTAAAATAAACTTAGGTAATACAAAAGGTTGGAAAATTTTTGGACAACTCCCCAGGGCCGGGCTTTGGAAGGCCGTATTGACGAGAGTCAATCAAGCTCCGGCTGCAGGCGTATATGTGTGTGCCAGTTCTTTAACACAGTAGAAATCACAACTTGCTGCATGATCAAAATTCTACATGTGCTACTCCTGAACCCCAATGACTTCCAACGGTGTTAAATTACCCCTTGATCTCAAAGCAGAACAAAACAACAAAATGCCACACCAATAGTGAATACATAAAAACAAACAACTCCTTGGGCCTCAAGGGGAGGCTGATGCACAGGCCACGGCTGCCAGCGTGCAGCTGGGCTTCCCAGGGCAAACAGCAACACACGGTGCATCCATCAGAAGCTGAAAGAGCCCTCAGGGAAGAGAGGCCAACTCAAGGGGCTGAGCACGGGACACCCTTCTTCCTGCCGGGCTGCTTCCCCTCCTCTGGTTTCTTTCTGTCAGTCCTCAGAGAGCAAGGAGATGCTCACAGCCTGTCACCAGCACTTACGGGTTGGCTGAAAGGCCACAGGTTGGGAAGACCAACAAGGAAACGGGGGAAAACCTGCACTGCACCATGTCAAGGGAGAGACGTGAAGCCGACCGCTTCATCGCCCTGCGATTGCCAGCCCGAGCGAGGGACGTTCTGACCAGCTACTGAAAGAGGCAGCACCAGGTTTAGAAAGTTCGCTTCAATTTTATTGCGTACAAGAAGATTTGGCTTCTATTTATTGCCCCGCCCACACCCCAAAATGAAACCCCAGTGCCCAGGATTGCCGCTTAGCAATCAGTCACTCAGCCTCCAGTCAGACCCAAGGAGAAGCCAAACCCCGGGGCTACGTCACCTCCTCCCTCTCCAGTCCCAGCCAGCCCTATTTCAACCTAACCCTACACCAGGCCTGGACCTCAAGAGACACACCCTGAAGGAACGCAGCGTCTCCAGCTCTTGCCATACACCAAGTCCTGCCTATGTGAAGCCCTCATTGCTTCTAACGCAGCACAAGTCCTTCCTGTCCAGTTCACTTCCATCATCTCCACCGTCCATGACAGGGAAAGCACGGCTGTGCCAGTAAACTGGGCTGTTGAGTCAGCAGCTCTTGGTGCCACCTCCGAGGAAGCGTTGCAGGTGGTTCTGCTGTCCTTTGTAGCTTCTTGCTCAAGCCCTCATCGTTGCTTTCTGCTTTCCTTCTCGGCTTTCTTCCTCAGCTGAGTAGCGCTTGCCTTGCCTCGGCAAGCTTGCTGCAAGAGGGAAAAAAGAGGCACTATTTCACTCACGCACGCTGCCAGCACAGTCTGACTTAGAGAGCTGCTCGCAAGATATCCCTGGGCTACAAACCCAAGAACAAGGAAGGACACAAAAGTCACATCTGCATTGTCTGTTACCGCATGCCAAGGAAGAGTCCTCACACTCGAGCACTGCCCCACTTGCAGCTGAGGGGAGGAGGAGCTGGAAAGGACAGGTGGACAGAAAAGAAGGGAAAAGCTGAAGAGGCGAGAATCAACTTCTCCCCGAGGCAGATCACACCTTTGTGGCCACTCTTTTAGGAATGCTCACCATTCCTAATCCTAGCGTTAGCAAGATGAAAATTCACCACCTACCTTTTCACGCTCCTCGCGTACGCACTGAGGGCCGTGCCGTGGCTGTGCTGCACAACACCAGCGACTGAAAGAAAGCACGCAGAGAGCGGATCTGTTGCAGACAGTGCCAGGAGCTGTGCTTGAACAACGCTTTCGGTAAGGCACTCCTACCTTGCAATGGCCACACTTTGGGAGCTCTGGGACACAGCCACGTGTTGCTCTCCTGAGTCCCAGCTCCATTTCTCAGCCCACTCACGCTCTGCTCCTCCATGTTCTGCAAAGGAAAAGTCCCAAGAGGGAAATTCAGTTCATCGCAGATGTCATCAAACTGTCAGGGCAGTCGCACTCATTGCTCGGGGTGAGCAACCAGCTGCATGCTTACCCAAGGAGCAGCGGTTACTTTTACTTGAGTGTAACAGCCAATGCCTGACTGCAAGTACGAACACTAACCTATGCCTAACTCTAAAATAACAACAGAAACCTATACCTAACTCTAAAATAACAACAAAAACCTATACCTAACTCTAAAATAACAACAAAAACCTATACCTAACCCTAAAGAACAAACAGGAACCTATGCCTAACTCTAAAAAACGAACAGGAACCTATCCCTAACACTAAAACTAAACTGAACACTAACACTAACACTAACTTAACACTACCATCAACAAAAAAGAACATAACAAACACCTAACCTAACAGGGGGAAGATGGAACTGGGGGCCCACAGAACCAGAGGAGCAACAAGGTGGAGGAGCAGAAGATGTTAAATAATGCCACCCAGCTAATGCTGGGGGCAGGGGCCGCGCAGCAGGAAAGGAGCCGAGTGCCTGGACCAGCGATGGTGAAGCTGTGACCATGCCAACGCGGGGCCTGGCACGGTGGTGTGGTGCCAGGCCAGCTATGCCGCGGGCGGATCCACGTCCATGGGCTCCTCTGGAGGGGGATCCACCTCCATCGGTTCCTCCGGAGGGGGATCCACCTCCATCGGTTCCTCCGGAGGGGGATCCACCTCCATAGGCTCCACATGGGTGGTGGTCACAGGGCTGGTCCAGGCATGATGGATAATGGCTCTCTTACCCCTCCTCTGCCTGATGGTCATGGCGGGCCCCCTCCTCCTTCTGACTCCTAGGGCCCCCAGCTCCATCCTCCCACCAGAAACTTCAACCCTCGCCCTCTTTGCAGCAGGCATGGCTGTTAACTGCCACAACTGTCAGAGGCATGCGGCAACGGTGACCATGGTGACATGGAGAGGGTTCTAAAATGGCGGCCGCACTGCTGGCACTGGAGTTCCACATAGGATGAGGAGGGGGCTGGAGGGCAGGGCATGGTACGGGAGCTACAAGGTGCTCCCTGTGCCCAGCGGGCAGCCCTTCTCTCTGGCCAGCAACAGGGCACAGATGAGCCGGCCCCAAGTAAAGGGCCCTCGGCCTCCTTCACCCTCCTTCACCCTCCCCCTTCTTCCACAAGGGAATCTTTTTGGGCTGCCATACTGTTGTGGTTTTGTATTTTTTTCTATTGGTATTTCACATCATAACATCATCTGGAGATCATAGATTGATCAGTCAATCATATTGATCTAGATAAGTCCGTGACACAGACGCAGCACGCAGCAGCTCCTGATGGGGCTCCTGAGCTGAGCACCAACAACGGCAGGCTCCAAAGGGGACCTGACTACGCCTGCCTCCTGGGACACACAAGCTCTGCTTTCCATAGTCGCACCCAGCGCCTCTCCTTGTGCGGCACCTCGGCGGATTCAACCCTTACCTACAATTAAGACCTCTGACTGAATTGGAATTCCAGTCACTCTGATTACACCCCACATCCCTGCTGCAGGCCCTCCCACATGCCCACGTGCTGCACCCAGCCACACCGGCTGCCACAGCTCCGCAGCCAGGCGGGGGTTGGTGCTTCATGATCCTTGAGGTCCCTTCCAACCCGGGTCATTCTGTGATTCTGTGATCGGGTTGAAGGGGCTGGCACTGCCCTGAAGGTGAGCGAGAGAAGTTGGCAAAGGAAGGGTGAGTGGCGGGATCCGAGGAGGGCGTTTTGTGTTTGTGTGCGTGTCTGTTGTTTGCCTGATGTGTTTGTGTGCGTTGTTGTTTCAGGTGTCTGAGTGAGGACTCCCTGTGGGAACTGGCAGCAAGCAAAGGAATGGATCGACGGGCCTGGCCGCCGTGTTGGACTGCGGCTGTGGAGCCAACGAAGGTGTGTCCAGTGTCCTTCCTTACATCATTGACTATGTATGAGGTGTACCTATATCTGTGTAACCATTTTACAAGTCAGGGTGCAGGTTTTTGGTGGGGTCCTGACAGTTCCTCAGCTAGAACCCTCTTACCCCTTTGAGACAGGCCGCTTCCGTCTGTAGCTGTCATGCCAGGAGCCAAATAAATTGCCCCATGGTGAAAAACACCAAGACTCCTATGTCTGCACCGACTCTTTAACCATTTGTTTAAGAGGTGGGTTTTTAGGTCCAACTCAGTATCCCTCCCTGCCACTGAAAGTACAGATGCAATAACCACCCGCACACCTGTTCCTTCGATTACCCGCCCCAGTCCCCTGAAATCATCTTTGATAGCCTTCAGGCTTTTTTTACTAACTTCTTCACTGCCAGCCTGAACTATCAGCAGGGGATAGTAGACAGAAGGGCAGATCAGACTGGGAAGTCTCCCAGCAACGTCCCTGACCCGTGCCCAGGGGAGGGAGCACACCTCCCTGCGGGTAGGGTCGGGCCAGCATATAGGGCCTTCCATTCCTCGCCAGTAGGGTTGTGCGCCCATGATGGCAGTAATGAACAAACTGCTGCATCACAAAGATCTTGGCCTGATTAGAAATCTTTGAGTAATGCTGTTACAGCAGACAGAATGTGCTAAGCGCAAGTAGTCTCCTGCACTTCACATCCTTGCTACTTTGTTCTGGGTGTTGTCACTGAGCAGCGTCTAACACAAATTCTGCCCCGGTCAGCTGGCTGCCTGAGCTTGAGCCCTGATGGCAACACTGTGTGCTTACCCAGGAGCAGCGGTTACTTTTACTTGAGTGTAGCAGCCAATGCCTGACTGTAAGTACGAACACTAACCTATGCCTAACTCTAAAATAACAACAGAAACCTATACCTAACCCTAAAGAACAAACAGGAACCTATGCCTAACTCTAAAGAACAAACAGGAACCTATCCCTAACGCTAAAACTAAACTGAACACTAACACTAACCTAACACAACCATCAAAACAAAGAACAGAGCAAACACCTAACTACAACAGGGGGAAGAAGGAACTGGGGGCCCACAGAACCGGAGGAGCAACGAGGTGGAGGAGAAGAAGATGTTAAATAATGCCACCCAGCTCATGCTGGGGGCAGGGGCCACGCAGCAGGAAAGGAGCCGAGTGCCTGGACCAGCGATGGTGAAGCTGTGACCATGCCAACGCGGGGCCTGGCACGGTGGTGTGGTGCCAGGCCAGCTATGCCGCGGGCGGATCCACATCGATGGGCTCCTCTGGAGGGGGATCCACCTCCATTGGTTCCTCCGGAGGGGGATCCACCTCCATCGGCTCCACATGGGTGGTGGTCACAGGGCTGGTCCAGGCATGATGGAAACGGGCTCCTTTCCCCCTCCTCCATTTGATGGTTATGGCGGGCACCCTCCTCCTCTTCGGTTCTGGGGCCCCCAGCTCCTTCTCCCACTTAAATCCTCACTACATTCCTCTCACCCTCGCTTCGTGCTGGACATGGCTGCTACCTGCCCAGCACTCTCAGAGGTGAGTGAGTCGGGTGGAGCCGCAGCAACCAAGGTGACAGCTGTGACATGGGGAAGATTCCAAAATGGCACCTGTGCTGCTGGGAGTGGTGTTCCGCATAGGATGAGGAGGGGGCTGGAGGGCAGGGCACGGCACGGGAGCTACAAGGCACTCCCTGTGTCCAGCGGGCAGCCCTTCTCTCCGGCCAGCAAGAGGGCACAGAGAGCTGGCCCCGAGAAAAGGGCCCTCGGCCTCCTTCACCCTCCCCCTCCTTTCATAAGGGAATCCCCACTTTGGGCTGGGCACCCACATGGAATCATTGAAACTACAACCTACTACTTTGCTTCTACAGCAAGACTATTGTACTGAAATACTACTGTACTTAAAAGCACCTGCAATCACACTACACTCGTTTTTAATATTAAACTCTCAAACTTTCATAGCAAATAATAACATCCGCTCACAAAGAAAATGTGGAGAGGCCACAAAAGAGAAATACCACTCATGAAAACATTTGTATTTAGACATTCAAACTAACAACGTACTTTGTCTTTACCTAACCGTACCATTCTGTGCTAGAAATACGATGTTTTGCTGTAGAGTATAACTTGGAGAACCCAAAAGCAGCTAAAACCTGCTCCACTCAGTAATTTGACCATCCGCTGATATTTGGTTCTTTGCTCCCTTGCTTTCTAGTTGCTCACTCTTTAGACACACGCAAATCACATTGTCAAGGACTACAAAAACACTGTTAGCCAAAAAATTTATGCTGGCAGAATCTTAACGTTAGAAACGTGTAAATTGGTTGCAAAGAAGAAAGTGAAGACCAACACAGTAACCAAATACTAACTGATACATAAGGCTTCTCTCACACATCCTGAAAACAGAACCGCCAGCCTTAATGAACTTTGCTCTTCAGACACTGACTGAAATGCAAGTATTACCTTGTCATGGTTTAATAATTTTGTAATTTTGCTATCAGTATTCCACATCATAACATCATATAAAGCATGAATAGTTTTACTGAATCTGCAACTTACAGAAGAAGACTACATCTCCCAGAGAACAACACGAGGTCACGGGACCTGGACACTATATTAACTCTGTCGCAGGCTAGACTGACGTCTTTCGAGTTCTGGCGTTCAGGGGAGTGTGTGGGAGCCTTCACCGTTTCGCCTAGATTTACAGTAGGCCTCTCGGTTTCGGGACTCATTCTCTCTCCTATTTTGCTTGATTCGTTAGCTCAATTTTCAATTATATTGTATTATACTGTGTTATCCTGTATTTCGATATAGTAATTTAGTAAATAAGTGTGCCTCCTTAGATTGTTGCTGCTGTTTTCTTTTCCTAATTAACTTTTTTTCCTTTCGGCCTAGGGCCCCTGCTGGGCCCACAGTCCCTGTCACGGACGCAGGTGGATTTTTAGTTTAAACCGTGACATACCTGTAGCAGCCTGGATCTGGCAATAGTCAAAGAATCCTTTACGTCCAGCCCCTTAGCATCAAAAGACCACAGATACTGCTGGGGCAGAATTTCATTGAAGCCTTCAAAAAAAGCTTGTGTCTGTTCCTCAGTGCCTCGGGAAAGTCTCCATTCTGCTACCAGCCTGGAAAAGACACAGAAGGATCATTTAAAACAGGCTACGCTAACCCAAGTTCATCTTTGTTAGTTTGTTTTGAAATGAACCGTAAGCTGTGTTAAGAAAAATGATGGAAAGTGCTGGGGATAGAGCACTGTGTAACTGTATTCTAATTGTATTCCCAACCTTCACCCTGCGCAAACAATTTTAAGTTAAAACCCTATGTTTCCAACCACTCAACTGCAGAAAGCATTTTAGGCTCCAGCAGAAGGCAGCATCTACTCACTGATGATATTAATGAGAGCACAGGAGTCCCTTGCTGTTCGGAGGAAGAAAAAAATGCAGAGCTGTGTTCATCTAATATGTTCCATATTTGTTTCTGTCAATCACGAAACTTTGCTCTGTGGTAGAAACTCCACTCTCCATTAAGAAAAGGGAGAAAAGCAGGCAGGAGACCCAAAGAACCTGAACCCAGGGAGAAGCAGATATTATGCTGAATTCAAGCCTAACCTGTCAGGAGAACTGGAATCGAAAGGAGAGAACGCAACACAGGACACAGAGTGTGACAAAAGAACATTGCTTAAGCTGCAATCTGAGCTCTGCCCGGCTTCCTCAAAACCAGAAGAGAACGGTCTTCTGCAGGTACTCCCTCCTCTCCATCCCAGTGAGTATTTGGCACAACTGCCAATGCCAATACGTTCCTTCTGCAAATGTCACCGTTTCTGTGAAACCTTTCCAGATGACTTGTGACTAAAGCAATTTCTACTCCCTCATTCCTCAAAACCTTCCCACACAAAAGCCTTCACAGATCAGATGGTAAGAAAGAGGGAATTCTACGGCCACAGCAATAAAGCGCGCAGAAAGCCCATCTGTTGCAGACAGAGGAGTGAGCCGTGCTTAACCAACACTGCTTCAGCGCACGCTTACAGTAAGGCACACCTACCTTGCGCTGGCCACGCACGAAGCTCGTGACGCAGCTCCAGGCGGCTCTCCTGGGGCCCAGCTTCATTTCACGGCCACTCACGCTCTGCTGCTGGACATTCTGCAACGGAAAAGCCACCGGATGCAAATCCCATCCCTCGCAGATGGCATCAGACCTCCGCTCTCATGGCAGTCACCACCGCCCTGCCCTGGGCAGCGCTTCCACTGCCCTTGCTCCTGCCACAAGACACCAACGTCTGCTTCTAACGCGGCTCCACCATGGGATCCTGTATGCAATAGAAAAACACACGGAGGCTGCCAGCCACTGCAACACGCGCGCTGTGAAACCCCTGGCACTGCTGAGTCCCAAGAGCAGAGGAGAGAAGCGTTTGCCTGCCATGGACGGGCTGCGGCGGGATTGAATCCTGCCTTCGAATCGGGACACCCCCAGGGAGAGCCTCCCTGGGGACCCAAAGACTGAAATGGAGGCAAGGTAACACTCTGCTATAGAAAGGGAAAGGGGAACTTCACAGAATCCGAGACAAAGGGTAACTGCAGATAGTTTACATTTAAAAGTGCAGGGATAGGGGGAATTACAGACACTTAGTCAAAATAAAACCAGAGAAGAGGGCAATAAAGATAAGAAGAAATTGTCCGGAGACCTCTGACAAGAAGAAGGATTAGATACCCCCGGGCAAGATGATGCTGACATGGGAGAACGATACCAGCAGATAACACCAAGAAGAAAACAGAAGAATTTCACCCCAAAACAACGGCAAGGGTCGCGGGGAATGGGGTCCTAGGGAATGTAATGAATATGTAATCAAACTGAGGAGGAGACTATTGATTACGTATTAGCTTAACCTATATCTGTAACACACTTTTCTCCTTACGGTGTGCAAGTTTGGTGGAGCTCTCCCGCTTGCACCCGGCGCTGCGCAACGCTGGAATAAACATACCTGCTTTAGAACCCATCTTTGGGTTATAGAGTTTGATTCCGCAAGTCATCTTCCTGCCGCACAGCCCAGCACGGCCGGAGCCGCACCACACGATCCGGGCCGGGGCCGGCTCAGGCTCTGCCTCCAGGCTTTTGGGGCCGGCCGGGTGACTCCGCAGCACAGCGAGACCGTGGAGCCGCCCGGGAGCCGCCTCTGGGTGCCGGCAGCGCCGCGAGCTCCTCCCCCGACAGCCCCTCCGTGCCCCCGCCCCGAGGCCCGACCCCGTTCGCAGCACAGAGCCCGCTCCTCCCGGCCCCGCTCATGGCCGCCATGCCGCCATGGCCCGGAAGTGCTCTCCGCCGCCTGCAGGAAGCACTTCCTGTCACTGGCACTGGCACTGGCACTGTCACGTGGCTCAGGCCGGGCTGGGGCCTGTTGGGGGGGGGCGGCTGCCGGAAAAGGACCCAAAATTCACGTCTCATTTCGTGTCTTTCCTCTCGCTTTCCTTCCTTTACCTTCCCCTTCCCTTCCTTCCTTCCTCGCCCTCGTCCCCTTCCCTTCACCACCTCCCTGTGTCCATTCCAGTGCCTGGCCACCCTTTCTGAGCAGTAATACCTCGTAGTGTCCAGCCTGAATCTCCCCTGTCGCAGCTTGAAGCCATTCCCTCTGGTCCTATCATTAATGACACGAGAGAAGAGGCCGAGCCCCAGCTCACTACAGCCTCCCTTCAGGAAGTTAGAGAGAGCAATGAGGTCTCCCCTGAGCCTCCTCTTCTCCAGGCTGAACAATCCCAGCTCCCTCAGCCGCTCCTCATACGGCCTGTGCTCCAGACCCCTCACCAGCTTTGTTGCCCTCCTCTGAACGCGTTCCAGGGCCTCGATGTCTTTCTTGCACTGAGGGGCCCAAAACTGAACACAGCACTCGAGCTGCGGCCTCATCAGTGCTGACAACAGGGGGACAATCACCTCTCTGCTCCTGCTGGCAACACTGTTTCCCATGCAGGCCAGGATGCCCTCGGCCTTCTTATTATACAGCAAAGGAATCCCCTGAAAAGGAAACCACAATATCTGGCAACATGAAACAAAGTTCTGATTCGTAAAAGACTGGCAGCAAGGCCTGAATCTCTTGTGTCATCTGCTCTTGATGTATCACATTAGCACTAGGTGGAATGCAGAAGCTTCCTGAGACGTGATAATCAAAACCTAGTCCAATGCCTTTAAAAAAGCCTTTAAGAGATTACTCCTCCTTGTCTGTTTAAAATAAACTTAGGTAATACAAAAGGTTGGAAAATTTTTGGACAACTCCCCAGGGCCGGGCTTTGGAAGGCCGTATTGACGAGAGTCAATCAAGCTCCGGCTGCAGGCGTATATGTGTGTGCCAGTTCTTTAACACAGTAGAAATCACAACTTGCTGCATGATCAAAATTCTACATGTGCTACTCCTGAACCCCAATGACTTCCAACGGTGTTAAATTACCCCTTGATCTCAAAGCAGAACAAAACAACAAAATGCCACACCAATAGTGAATACATAAAAACAAACAACTCCTTGGACCTCAAGGGGAGGCTGATGCACAGGCCACGGCTGCCAGCGTGCAGCTGGGCTTCCCAGGGCAAACAGCAACACACGGTGCATCCATCAGAAGCTGAAAGAGCCCTCAGGGAAGAGAGGCCAACTCAAGGGGCTGAGCACGGGACACCCTTCTTCCTGCCGGGCTGCTTCCCCTCCTCTGGTTTCTTTCTGTCAGTCCTCAGAGAGCAAGGAGATGCTCACAGCCTGTCACCAGCACTTACGGGTTGGCTGAAAGGCCACAGGTTGGGAAGACCAACAAGGAAACGGGGGAAAACCTGCACTGCACCATGTCAAGGGAGAGACGTGAAGCCGACCGCTTCATCGCCCTGCGATTGCCAGCCCGAGCGAGGGACGTTCTGACCAGCTACTGAAAGAGGCAGCACCAGGTTTAGAAAGTTCGCTTCAATTTTATTGCGTACAAGAAGATTTGGCTTCTATTTATTGCCCCGCCCACACCCCAAAATGAAACCCCAGTGCCCAGGATTGCCGCTTAGCAATCAGTCACTCAGCCTCCAGTCAGACCCAAGGAGAAGCCAAACCCCGGGGCTACGTCACCTCCTCCCTCTCCAGTCCCAGCCAGCCCTATTTCAACCTAACCCTACACCAGGCCTGGACCTCAAGAGACACACCCTGAAGGAACGCAGCGTCTCCAGCTCTTGCCATACACCAAGTCCTGCCTATGTGAAGCCCTCATTGCTTCTAACGCAGCACAAGTCCTTCCTGTCCAGTTCACTTCCATCATCTCCACCGTCCATGACAGGGAAAGCACGGCTGTGCCAGTAAACTGGGCTGTTGAGTCAGCAGCTCTTGGTGCCACCTCCGAGGAAGCGTTGCAGGTGGTTCTGCTGTCCTTTGTAGCTTCTTGCTCAAGCCCTCATCGTTGCTTTCTGCTTTCCTTCTCGGCTTTCTTCCTCAGCTGAGTAGCGCTTGCCTTGCCTCGGCAAGCTTGCTGCAAGAGGGAAAAAAGAGGCACTATTTCACTCACGCACGCTGCCAGCACAGTCTGACTTAGAGAGCTGCTCGCAAGATATCCCTGGGCTACAAACCCAAGAACAAGGAAGGACACAAAAGTCACATCTGCATTGTCTGTTACCGCATGCCAAGGAAGAGTCCTCACACTCGAGCACTGCCCCACTTGCAGCTGAGGGGAGGAGGAGCTGGAAAGGACAGGTGGACAGAAAAGAAGGGAAAAGCTGAAGAGGCGAGAATCAACTTCTCCCCGAGGCAGATCACACCTTTGTGGCCACTCTTTTAGGAATGCTCACCATTCCTAATCCTAGCGTTAGCAAGATGAAAATTCACCACCTACCTTTTCACGCTCCTCGCGTACGCACTGAGGGCCGTGCCGTGGCTGTGCTGCACAACACCAGCGACTGAAAGAAAGCACGCAGAGAGCGGATCTGTTGCAGACAGTGCCAGGAGCTGTGCTTGAACAACGCTTTCGGTAAGGCACTCCTACCTTGCAATGGCCACACTTTGGGAGCTCTGGGACACAGCCACGTGTTGCTCTCCTGAGTCCCAGCTCCATTTCTCAGCCCACTCACGCTCTGCTCCTCCATGTTCTGCAAAGGAAAAGTCCCAAGAGGGAAATTCAGTTCATCGCAGATGTCATCAAACTGTCAGGGCAGTCGCACTCATTGCTCGGGGTGAGCAACCAGCTGCATGCTTACCCAAGGAGCAGCGGTTACTTTTACTTGAGTGTAACAGCCAATGCCTGACTGCAAGTACGAACACTAACCTATGCCTAACTCTAAAATAACAACAGAAACCTATACCTAACTCTAAAATAACAACAAAAACCTATACCTAACTCTAAAATAACAACAAAAACCTATACCTAACCCTAAAGAACAAACAGGAACCTATGCCTAACTCTAAAAAACGAACAGGAACCTATCCCTAACACTAAAACTAAACTGAACACTAACACTAACACTAACTTAACACTACCATCAACAAAAAAGAACATAACAAACACCTAACCTAACAGGGGGAAGATGGAACTGGGGGCCCACAGAACCAGAGGAGCAACAAGGTGGAGGAGCAGAAGATGTTAAATAATGCCACCCAGCTAATGCTGGGGGCAGGGGCCGCGCAGCAGGAAAGGAGCCGAGTGCCTGGACCAGCGATGGTGAAGCTGTGACCATGCCAACGCGGGGCCTGGCACGGTGGTGTGGTGCCAGGCCAGCTATGCCGCGGGCGGATCCACGTCCATGGGCTCCTCTGGAGGGGGATCCACCTCCATCGGTTCCTCCGGAGGGGGATCCACCTCCATAGGCTCCACATGGGTGGTGGTCACAGGGCTGGTCCAGGCATGATGGATAATGGCTCTCTTACCCCTCCTCTGCCTGATGGTCATGGCGGGCCCCCTCCTCCTTCTGACTCCTAGGGCCCCATGCTCCATCCTCCCACCAGAAACTTCAACCCTCGCCCTCTTTGCAGCAGGCATGGCTGTTAACTGCCACAACTGTCAGAGGCATGCGGCAACGGTGACCATGGTGACATGGAGAGGGTTCTAAAATGGCGGCCGCACTGCTGGCACTGGAGTTCCACATAGGATGAGGAGGGGGCTGGAGGGCAGGGCATGGTACGGGAGCTACAAGGTGCTCCCTGTGCCCAGCGGGCAGCCCTTCTCTCTGGCCAGCAAGAGGGCACAGACGAGCCGGCCCCAAGTAAAGGGCCCTCGGCCTCCTTCACCCTCCTTCACCCTCCTTCACCCTCCTTCACCCTCCCCCTTCTTCCACAAGGGAATCTTTTTGGGCTGCCATACTGTTGTGGTTTTGTATTTTTTTCTATTGGTATTTCACATCATAACATCATCTGGAGATCATAGATTGATCAGTCAATCATATTGATCTAGATAAGTCCGTGACACAGACGCAGCACGCAGCAGCTCCTGATGGGGCTCCTGAGCTGAGCACCAACAACGGCAGGCTCCAAAGGGGACCTGACTACGCCTGCCTCCTGGGACACACAAGCTCTGCTTTCCATAGTCGCACCCAGCGCCTCTCCTTGTGCGGCACCTCGGCGGATTCAACCCTTACCTACAATTAAGACCTCTGACTGAATTGGAATTCCAGTCACTCTGATTACACCCCACATCCCTGCTGCAGGCCCTCCCACATGCCCACGTGCTGCACCCAGCCACACCGGCTGCCACAGCCCCGCAGCCAGGCGGGGGTTGGTGCTTCATGATCCTTGAGGTCCCTTCCAACCCGGGTCATTCTGTGATTCTGTGATCGGGTTGAAGGGGCTGGCACTGCCCTGAAGGTGAGCGAGAGAAGTTGGCAAAGGAAGGGTGAGTGGCGGGATCCGAGGAGGGCGTTTTGTGTTTGTGTGCGTGTCTGTTGTTTGCCTGATGTGTTTGTGTGCGTTGTTGTTTCAGGTGTCTGAGTGAGGACTCCCTGTGGGAACTGGCAGCAAGCAAAGGAATGGATCGACGGGCCTGGCCGCCGTGTTGGACTGCGGCTGTGGAGCCAACGAAGGTGTGTCCAGTGTCCTTCCTTACATCATTGACTATGTATGAGGTGTACCTATATCTGTGTAACCATTTTACAAGTCAGGGTGCAGGTTTTTGGTGGGGTCCTGACAGTTCCTCAGCTAGAACCCTCTTACCCCTTTGAGACAGGCCGCTTCCGTCTGTAGCTGTCATGCCAGGAGCCAAATAAATTGCCCCATGGTGAAAAACACCAAGACTCCTATGCCTGCACCGACTCTTTAACCATTTGTTTAAGAGGTGGGTTTTTAGGTCCAACTCAGTATCCCTCCCTGCCACTGAAAGTACAGATGCAATAACCACCCGCACACCTGTTCCTTCGATTACCCGCCCCAGTCCCCTGAAATCATCTTTGATAGCCTTCAGGCTTTTTTTACTAACTTCTTCACTGCCAGCCTGAACTATCAGCAGGGGATAGTAGACAGAAGGGCAGATCAGACTGGGAAGTCTCCCAGCAATGTCCCTGACCCGTGCCCAGGGGAGGGAGCACACCTCCCTGCGGGTAGGGTCGGGCCAGCATATAGGGCCTTCCATTCCTCGCCAGTAGGGTTGTGCGCCCATGATGGCAGTAATGAACAAACTGCTGCATCACAAAGATCTTGGCCTGATTAGAAATCTTTGAGTAATGCTGTTACAGCAGACAGAATGTGCTAAGCGCAAGTAGTCTCCTGCACTTCACATCCTTGCTACTTTGTTCTGGGTGTTGTCACTGAGCAGCGTCTAACACAAATTCTGCCCCGGTCAGCTGGCTGCCTGAGCTTGAGCCCTGATGGCAACACTGTGTGCTTACCCAGGAGCAGCGGTTACTTTTACTTGAGTGTAGCAGCCAATGCCTGACTGTAAGTACGAACACTAACCTATGCCTAACTCTAAAATAACAACAGAAACCTATACCTAACCCTAAAGAACAAACAGGAACCTATGCCTAACTCTAAAGAACAAACAGGAACCTATCCCTAACGCTAAAACTAAACTGAACACTAACACTAACCTAACACAACCATCAAAACAAAGAACAGAGCAAACACCTAACTACAACAGGGGGAAGAAGGAACTGGGGGCCCACAGAACCGGAGGAGCAACGAGGTGGAGGAGAAGAAGATGTTAAATAATGCCACCCAGCTCATGCTGGGGGCAGGGGCCACGCAGCAGGAAAGGAGCCGAGTGCCTGGACCAGCGATGGTGAAGCTGTGACCATGCCAACGGTCATGACCATGACCACGGTGGTGTGGTGCCAGGCCAGCTATGCCGCGGGCGGATCCACGTCCATGGGCTCCTCTGGAGGGGGATCCACCTCCATCGGTTCCTCCGGAGGGGGATCCACCTCCATCGGCTCCACATGGGTGGTGGTCACAGGGCTGGTCCAGGCATGATGGAAACGGGCTCCTTTCCCCCTCCTCCATTTGATGGTTATGGCGGGCACCCTCCTCCTCTTCGGTTCTGGGGCCCCCAGCTCCTTCTCCCACTTAAATCCTCACTACATTCCTCTCGCCCTCGCTTCGTGCTGGACATGGCTGCTACCTGCCCAGCACTCTCAGAGGTGAGTGAGTCGGGTGGAGCCGCAGCAACCAAGGTGACAGCTGTGACATGGGGAAGATTCCAAAATGGCACCTGTGCTGCTGGGAGTGGTGTTCCGCATAGGATGAGGAGGGGGCTGGAGGGCAGGGCACGGCACGGGAGCTACAAGGCACTCCCTGTGTCCAGCGGGCAGCCCTTCTCTCCGGCCAGCAAGAGGGCACAGAGAGCTGGCCCCGAGAAAAGGGCCCTCGGCCTCCTTCACCCTCCCCCTCCTTTCATAAGGGAATCCCCACTTTGGGCTGGGCACCCACATGGAATCATTGAAACTACAACCTACTACTTTGCTTCTACAGCAAGACTATTGTACTGAAATACTACTGTACTTAAAAGCACCTGCAATCACACTACACTCGTTTTTAATATTAAACTCTCAAACTTTCATAGCAAATAATAACATCCGCTCACAAAGAAAATGTGGAGAGGCCACAAAAGAGAAATACCACTCATGAAAACATTTGTATTTAGACATTCAAACTAACAACGTACTTTGTCTTTACCTAACCGTACCATTCTGTGCTAGAAATACGATGTTTTGCTGTAGAGTATAACTTGGAGAACCCAAAAGCAGCTAAAACCTGCTCCACTCAGTAATTTGACCATCCGCTGATATTTGGTTCTTTGCTCCCTTGCTTTCTAGTTGCTCACTCTTTAGACACACGCAAATCACATTGTCAAGGACTACAAAAACACTGTTAGCCAAAAAATTTATGCTGGCAGAATCTTAACGTTAGAAACGTGTAAATTGGTTGCAAAGAAGAAAGTGAAGACCAACACAGTAACCAAATACTAACTGATACATAAGGCTTCTCTCACACATCCTGAAAACAGAACCGCCAGCCTTAATGAACTTTGCTCTTCAGACACTGACTGAAATGCAAGTATTACCTTGTCATGGTTTAATAATTTTGTAATTTTGCTATCAGTATTCCACATCATAACATCATATAAAGCATGAATAGTTTTACTGAATCTGCAACTTACAGAAGAAGACTACATCTCCCAGAGAACAACACGAGGTCACGGGACCTGGACACTATATTAACTCTGTCGCAGGCTAGACTGACGTCTTTCGAGTTCTGGCGTTCAGGGGAGTGTGTGGGAGCCTTCACCGTTTCGCCTAGATTTACAGTAGGCCTCTCGGTTTCAGGACTCATTCTCTCTCCTATTTTGCTTGATTCGTTAGCTCAATTTTCAATTATATTGTATTATACTGTGTTATCCTGTATTTCGATATAGTAATTTAGTAAATAAGTGTGCCTCCTTAGATTGTTGCTGCTGTTTTCTTTTCCTAATTAACTTTTTTTCCTTTCGGCCTAGGGCCCCTGCTGGGCCCACAGTCCCTGTCACGGACGCAGGTGGATTTTTAGTTTAAACCGTGACATACCTGTAGCAGCCTGGATCTGGCAATAGTCAAAGAATCCTTTACGTCCAGCCCCTTAGCATCAAAAGACCACAGATACTGCTGGGGCAGAATTTCATTGAAGCCTTCAAAAGAAGCTTGTGTCTGTTCCTCAGTGCCTCGGGAAAGTCTCCATTCTGCTACCAGCCTGGAAAAGACACAGAAGGATCATTTAAAACAGGCTACGCTAACCCAAGTTCATCTTTGTTAGTTTGTTTTGAAATGAACCGTAAGCTGTGTTAAGAAAAATGATGGAAAGTGCTGGGGATAGAGCACTGTGTAACTGTATTCTAATTGTATTCCCAACCTTCACCCTGCGCAAACAATTTTAAGTTAAAACCCTATGTTTCCAACCACTCAACTGCAGAAAGCATTTTAGGCTCCAGCAGAAGGCAGCATCTACTCACTGATGATATTAATGAGAGCACAGGAGTCCCTTGCTGTTCGGAGGAAGAAAAAAATGCAGAGCTGTGTTCATCTAATATGTTCCATATTTGTTTCTGTCAATCACGAAACTTTGCTCTGTGGTAGAAACTCCACTCTCCATTAAGAAAAGGGAGAAAAGCAGGCAGGAGACCCAAAGAACCTGAACCCAGGGAGAAGCAGATATTATGCTGAATTCAAGCCTAACCTGTCAGGAGAACTGGAATCGAAAGGAGAGAACGCAACACAGGACACAGAGTGTGACAAAAGAACATTGCTTAAGCTGCAATCTGAGCTCTGCCCGGCTTCCTCAAAACCAGAAGAGAACGGTCTTCTGCAGGTACTCCCTCCTCTCCATCCCAGTGAGTATTTGGCACAACTGCCAATGCCAATACGTTCCTTCTTCAAATGTCACCGTTTCTGTGAAACCTTTCCAGATGACTCGTGACTAAAGCAATTTCTACTCCCTCATTCCTCAAAACTTTCCCACACAAAAGCCTTCACAGATCAGATGGTAAGAAAGAGGGAATTCTACGGCCACAGCAATAAAGCGCGCAGAAAGCCCATCTGTTGCAGACAGAGGAGTGAGCCATGCTTAACCAACACTGCTTCAGCACACGCTTACAGTAAGGCACACCTACCTTGCGCTGGCCATGCACGAAGCTCGTGACGCAGCTCCAGGCGGCTCTCCTGGGGCCCAGCTTCATTTCACGGCCACTCACGCTCTGCTGCTGGACATTCTGCAACGGAAAAGCCACCGGATGCAAATCCCATCCCTCGCAGATGGCATCAGACCTCCGCTCTCATGGCAGTCACCACCGCCCTGCCCTGGGCAGCGCTTCCACTGCCCTTGCTCCTGCCACAAGACACCAACGTCTGCTTCTAACGCGGCTCCACCATGGGATCCTGTATGCAATAGAAAAACACACGGAGGCTGCCAGCCACTGCAACACGCGCGCTGTGAAACCCCTGGCACTGCTGAGTCCCAAGAGCAGAGGAGAGAAGCGTTTGCCTGCCATGGACGGGCTGCGGCGGGATTGAATCCTGCCTTCGAATCGGGACACCCCCAGGGAGAGCCTCCCTGGGGACCCAAAGACTGAAATGGAGGCAAGGTAACACTCTGCTATAGAAAGGGAAAGGGGAACTTCACAGAATCCGAGACAAAGGGTAACTGCAGATAGTTTACATTTAAAAGTGCAGGGATAGGGGGAATTACAGACACTTAGTCAAAATAAAACCAGAGAAGAGGGCAATAAAGATAAGAAGAAATTGTCCGGAGACCTCTGACAAGAAGAAGGATTAGATACCCCCGGGCAAGATGATGCTGACATGGGAGAACGATACCAGCAGATAACACCAAGAAGAAAACAGAAGAAGAATTTCACCCCAAAACAACGGCAAGGGTCGCGGGGAACGGGGTCCTAGGGAATGTAATGAATATGTAATCAAACTGAGGAGGAGACTATTGATTACGTATTAGCTTAACCTATATCTGTAACACACTTTTCTCCTTACGGTGTGCAAGTTTGGTGGAGCTCTCCCGCTTGCACCCGGCGCTGCGCAACGCTGGAATAAACATACCTGCTTTAGAACCCATCTTTGGGTTATAGAGTTTGATTCCGCAAGTCATCTTCCTGCCGCACAGCCCAGCACGGCCGGAGCCGCACCACACGATCCGGGCCGGGGCCGGCTCAGGCTCTGCCTCCAGGCTTTTGGGGCCGGCCGGGTGACTCCGCAGCACAGCGAGACCGTGGAGCCGCCCGGGAGCCGCCTCTGGGTGCCGGCAGCGCCGCGAGCTCCTCCCCCGACAGCCCCTCCGTGCCCCCGCACCGAGGCCCGACCCCGTTCGCAGCACAGAGCCCGCTCCTCCCGGCCCCGCTCATGGCCGCCATGCCGCCATGGCCCGGAAGTGCTCTCCGCCGCCTGCAGGAAGCACTTCCTGTCACTGGCACTGGCACTGTCACGTGGCTCAGGCCGGGCTGGGGCCTGTTGGGGGGGGGCGGCTGCCGGAAAAGGACCCAAAATTCACGTCTCATTTCGTGTCTTTCCTCTCGCTTTCCTTCCTTTACCTTCCCCTTCCCTTCCTTCCTTCCTCGCCCTCGTCCCCTTCCCTTCACCACCTCCCTGTGTCCATTCCAGTGCCTGGCCACCCTTTCTGAGCAGTAATACCTCGTAGTGTCCAGCCTGAATCTCCCCTGTCGCAGCTTGAAGCCATTCCCTCTGGTCCTATCATTAATGACACGAGAGAAGAGGCCGAGCCCCAGCTCACTACAGCCTCCCTTCAGGAAGTTAGAGAGAGCAATGAGGTCTCCCCTGAGCCTCCTCTTCTCCAGGCTGAACAATCCCAGCTCCCTCAGCCGCTCCTCATACGGCCTGTGCTCCAGACCCCTCACCAGCTTTGTTGCCCTCCTCTGAACGCGTTCCAGGGCCTCGATGTCTTTCTTGCACTGAGGGGCCCAAAACTGAACACAGCACTCGAGCTGCGGCCTCATCAGTGCTGACAACAGGGGGACAATCACCTCTCTGCTCCTGCTGGCAACACTGTTTCCCATGCAGGCCAGGATGCCCTCGGCCTTCTTATTATACAGCAAAGGAATCCCCTGAAAAGGAAACCACAATATCTGGCAACATGAAACAAAGTTCTGATTCGTAAAAGACTGGCAGCAAGGCCTGAATCTCTTGTGTCATCTGCTCTTGATGTATCACATTAGCACTAGGTGGAATGCAGAAGCTTCCTGAGACGTGATAATCAAAACCTGGTCCAATGCCTTTAAAAAAGCCTTTAAGAGATTACTCCTCCTTGTCTGTTTAAAATAAACTTAGGTAATACAAAAGGTTGGAAAATTTTTGGACAACTCCCCAGGGCCGGGCTTTGGAAGGCCGTATTGACGAGAGTCAATCAAGCTCCGGCTGCAGGCGTATATGTGTGTGCCAGTTCTTTAACACAGTAGAAATCACAACTTGCTGCATGATCAAAATTCTACATGTGCTACTCCTGAACCCCAATGACTTCCAACGGTGTTAAATTACCCCTTGATCTCAAAGCAGAACAAAACAACAAAATGCCACACCAATAGTGAATACATAAAAACAAACAACTCCTTGGGCCTCAAGGGGAGGCTGATGCACAGGCCACGGCTGCCAGCGTGCAGCTGGGCTTCCCAGGGCAAACAGCAACACACGGTGCATCCATCAGAAGCTGAAAGAGCCCTCAGGGAAGAGAGGCCAACTCAAGGGGCTGAGCACGGGACACCCTTCTTCCTGCCGGGCTGCTTCCCCTCCTCTGGTTTCTTTCTGTCAGTCCTCAGAGAGCAAGGAGATGCTCACAGCCTGTCACCAGCACTTACGGGTTGGCTGAAAGGCCACAGGTTGGGAAGACCAACAAGGAAACGGGGGAAAACCTGCACTGCACCATGTCAAGGGAGAGACGTGAAGCCGACCGCTTCATCGCCCTGCGATTGCCAGCCCGAGCGAGGGACGTTCTGACCAGCTACTGAAAGAGGCAGCACCAGGTTTAGAAAGTTCGCTTCAATTTTATTGCGTACAAGAAGATTTGGCTTCTATTTATTGCCCCGCCCACACCCCAAAATGAAACCCCAGTGCCCAGGATTGCCGCTTAGCAATCAGTCACTCAGCCTCCAGTCAGACCCAAGGAGAAGCCAAACCCCGGGGCTACGTCACCTCCTCCCTCTCCAGTCCCAGCCAGCCCTATTTCAACCTAACCCTACACCAGGCCTGGACCTCAAGAGACACACCCTGAAGGAACGCAGCGTCTCCAGCTCTTGCCATACACCAAGTCCTGCCTATGTGAAGCCCTCATTGCTTCTAACGCAGCACAAGTCCTTCCTGTCCAGTTCACTTCCATCATCTCCACCGTCCATGACAGGGAAAGCACGGCTGTGCCAGTAAACTGGGCTGTTGAGTCAGCAGCTCTTGGTGCCACCTCCGAGGAAGCGTTGCAGGTGGTTCTGCTGTCCTTTGTAGCTTCTTGCTCAAGCCCTCATCGTTGCTTTCTGCTTTCCTTCTCGGCTTTCTTCCTCAGCTGAGTAGCGCTTGCCTTGCCTCGGCAAGCTTGCTGCAAGAGGGAAAAAAGAGGCACTATTTCACTCACGCACGCTGCCAGCACAGTCTGACTTAGAGAGCTGCTCGCAAGATATCCCTGGGCTACGAACCCAAGAACAAGGAAGGACACAAAAGTCACATCTGCATTGTCTGTTACCGCATGCCAAGGAAGAGTCCTCACACTCGAGCACTGCCCCACTTGCAGCTGAGGGGAGGAGGAGCTGGAAAGGACAGGTGGACAGAAAAGAAGGGAAAAGCTGAAGAGGCGAGAATCAACTTCTCCCCGAGGCAGATCACACCTTTGTGGCCACTCTTTTAGGAATGCTCACCATTCCTAATCCTAGCGTTAGCAAGATGAAAATTCACCACCTACCTTTTCACGCTCCTCGCGTACGCACTGAGGGCCGTGCCGTGGCTGTGCTGCACAACACCAGCGACTGAAAGAAAGCACGCAGAGAGCGGATCTGTTGCAGACAGTGCCAGGAGCTGTGCTTGAACAACGCTTTCGGTAAGGCACTCCTACCTTGCAATGGCCACACTTTGGGAGCTCTGGGACACAGCCACGTGTTGCTCTCCTGAGTCCCAGCTCCATTTCTCAGCCCACTCACGCTCTGCTCCTCCATGTTCTGCAAAGGAAAAGTCCCAAGAGGGAAATTCAGTTCATCGCAGATGTCATCAAACTGTCAGGGCAGTCGCACTCATTGCTCGGGGTGAGCAACCAGCTGCATGCTTACCCAAGGAGCAGCGGTTACTTTTACTTGAGTGTAACAGCCAATGCCTGACTGCAAGTACGAACACTAACCTATGCCTAACTCTAAAATAACAACAGAAACCTATACCTAACTCTAAAATAACAACAAAAACCTATACCTAACTCTAAAATAACAACAAAAACCTATACCTAACCCTAAAGAACAAACAGGAACCTATGCCTAACTCTAAAAAACGAACAGGAACCTATCCCTAACACTAAAACTAAACTGAACACTAACACTAACACTAACTTAACACTACCATCAACAAAAAAGAACATAACAAACACCTAACCTAACAGGGGGAAGATGGAACTGGGGGCCCACAGAACCAGAGGAGCAACAAGGTGGAGGAGCAGAAGATGTTAAATAATGCCACCCAGCTAATGCTGGGGGCAGGGGCCGCGCAGCAGGAAAGGAGCCGAGTGCCTGGACCAGCGATGGTGAAGCTGTGACCATGCCAACGCGGGGCCTGGCACGGTGGTGTGGTGCCAGGCCAGCTATGCCGCGGGCGGATCCACGTCCATGGGCTCCTCTGGAGGGGGATCCACCTCCATCGGTTCCTCCGGAGGGGGATCCACCTCCATCGGTTCCTCCGGAGGGGGATCCACCTCCATAGGCTCCACATGGGTGGTGGTCACAGGGCTGGTCCAGGCATGATGGATAATGGCTCTCTTACCCCTCCTCTGCCTGATGGTCATGGCGGGCCCCCTCCTCCTTCTGACTCCTAGGGCCCCCAGCTCCATCCTCCCACCAGAAACTTCAACCCTCGCCCTCTTTGCAGCAGGCATGGCTGTTAACTGCCACAACTGTCAGAGGCATGCGGCAACGGTGACCATGGTGACATGGAGAGGGTTCTAAAATGGCGGCCGCACTGCTGGCACTGGAGTTCCACATAGGATGAGGAGGGGGCTGGAGGGCAGGGCATGGTACGGGAGCTACAAGGTGCTCCCTGTGCCCAGCGGGCAGCCCTTCTCTCTGGCCAGCAAGAGGGCACAGACGAGCCGGCCCCAAGTAAAGGGCCCTCGGCCTCCTTCACCCTCCTTCACCCTCCTTCACCCTCCCCCTTCTTCCACAAGGGAATCTTTTTGGGCTGCCATACTGTTGTGGTTTTGTATTTTTTTCTATTGGTATTTCACATCATAACATCATCTGGAGATCATAGATTGATCAGTCAATCATATTGATCTAGATAAGTCCGTGACACAGACGCAGCACGCAGCAGCTCCTGATGGGGCTCCTGAGCTGAGCACCAACAACGGCAGGCTCCAAAGGGGACCTGACTACGCCTGCCTCCTGGGACACACAAGCTCTGCTTTCCATAGTCGCACCCAGCGCCTCTCCTTGTGCGGCACCTCGGCGGATTCAACCCTTACCTACAATTAAGACCTCTGACTGAATTGGAATTCCAGTCACTCTGATTACACCCCACATCCCTGCTGCAGGCCCTCCCACATGCCCACGTGCTGCACCCAGCCACACCGGCTGCCACAGCCCCGCAGCCAGGCGGGGGTTGGTGCTTCATGATCCTTGAGGTCCCTTCCAACCCGGGTCATTCTGTGATTCTGTGATCGGGTTGAAGGGGCTGGCACTGCCCTGAAGGTGAGCGAGAGAAGTTGGCAAAGGAAGGGTGAGTGGCGGGATCCGAGGAGGGCGTTTTGTGTTTGTGTGCGTGTCTGTTGTTTGCCTGATGTGTTTGTGTGCGTTGTTGTTTCAGGTGTCTGAGTGAGGACTCCCTGTGGGAACTGGCAGCAAGCAAAGGAATGGATCGACGGGCCTGGCCGCCGTGTTGGACTGCGGCTGTGGAGCCAACGAAGGTGTGTCCAGTGTCCTTCCTTACATCATTGACTATGTATGAGGTGTACCTATATCTGTGTAACCATTTTACAAGTCAGGGTGCAGGTTTTTGGTGGGGTCCTGACAGTTCCTCAGCTAGAACCCTCTTACCCCTTTGAGACAGGCCGCTTCCGTCTGTAGCTGTCATGCCAGGAGCCAAATAAATTGCCCCATGGTGAAAAACACCAAGACTCCTATGCCTGCACCGACTCTTTAACCATTTGTTTAAGAGGTGGGTTTTTAGGTCCAACTCAGTATCCCTCCCTGCCACTGAAAGTACAGATGCAATAACCACCCGCACACCTGTTCCTTCGATTACCCGCCCCAGTCCCCTGAAATCATCTTTGATAGCCTTCAGGCTTTTTTTACTAACTTCTTCACTGCCAGCCTGAACTATCAGCAGGGGATAGTAGACAGAAGGGCAGATCAGACTGGGAAGTCTCCCAGCAACGTCCCTGACCCGTGCCCAGGGGAGGGAGCACACCTCCCTGCGGGTAGGGTCGGGCCAGCATATAGGGCCTTCCATTCCTCGCCAGTAGGGTTGTGCGCCCATGATGGCAGTAATGAACAAACTGCTGCATCACAAAGATCTTGGCCTGATTAGAAATCTTTGAGTAATGCTGTTACAGCAGACAGAATGTGCTAAGCGCAAGTAGTCTCCTGCACTTCACATCCTTGCTACTTTGTTCTGGGTGTTGTCACTGAGCAGCGTCTAACACAAATTCTGCCCCGGTCAGCTGGCTGCCTGAGCTTGAGCCCTGATGGCAACACTGTGTGCTTACCCAGGAGCAGCGGTTACTTTTACTTGAGTGTAGCAGCCAATGCCTGACTGTAAGTACGAACACTAACCTATGCCTAACTCTAAAATAACAACAGAAACCTATACCTAACCCTAAAGAACAAACAGGAACCTATGCCTAACTCTAAAGAACAAACAGGAACCTATCCCTAACGCTAAAACTAAACTGAACACTAACACTAACCTAACACAACCATCAAAACAAAGAACAGAGCAAACACCTAACTACAACAGGGGGAAGAAGGAACTGGGGGCCCACAGAACCGGAGGAGCAACGAGGTGGAGGAGAAGAAGATGTTAAATAATGCCACCCAGCTCATGCTGGGGGCAGGGGCCACGCAGCAGGAAAGGAGCCGAGTGCCTGGACCAGCGATGGTGAAGCTGTGACCATGCCAACGGTCATGACCATGACCACGGTGGTGTGGTGCCAGGCCAGCTATGCCGCGGGCGGATCCACGTCCATGGGCTCCTCTGGAGGGGGATCCACCTCCATCGGTTCCTCCGGAGGGGGATCCACCTCCATCGGCTCCACATGGGTGGTGGTCACAGGGCTGGTCCAGGCATGATGGAAACGGGCTCCTTTCCCCCTCCTCCATTTGATGGTTATGGCGGGCACCCTCCTCCTCTTCGGTTCTGGGGCCCCCAGCTCCTTCTCCCACTTAAATCCTCACTACATTCCTCTCGCCCTCGCTTCGTGCTGGACATGGCTGCTACCTGCCCAGCACTCTCAGAGGTGAGTGAGTCGGGTGGAGCCGCAGCAACCAAGGTGACAGCTGTGACATGGGGAAGATTCCAAAATGGCACCTGTGCTGCTGGGAGTGGTGTTCCGCATAGGATGAGGAGGGGGCTGGAGGGCAGGGCACGGCACGGGAGCTACAAGGCACTCCCTGTGTCCAGCGGGCAGCCCTTCTCTCCGGCCAGCAAGAGGGCACAGAGAGCTGGCCCCGAGAAAAGGGCCCTCGGCCTCCTTCACCCTCCCCCTCCTTTCATAAGGGAATCCCCACTTTGGGCTGGGCACCCACATGGAATCATTGAAACTACAACCTACTACTTTGCTTCTACAGCAAGACTATTGTACTGAAATACTACTGTACTTAAAAGCACCTGCAATCACACTACACTCGTTTTTAATATTAAACTCTCAAACTTTCATAGCAAATAATAACATCCGCTCACAAAGAAAATGTGGAGAGGCCACAAAAGAGAAATACCACTCATGAAAACATTTGTATTTAGACATTCAAACTAACAACGTACTTTGTCTTTACCTAACCGTACCATTCTGTGCTAGAAATACGATGTTTTGCTGTAGAGTATAACTTGGAGAACCCAAAAGCAGCTAAAACCTGCTCCACTCAGTAATTTGACCATCCGCTGATATTTGGTTCTTTGCTCCCTTGCTTTCTAGTTGCTCACTCTTTAGACACACGCAAATCACATTGTCAAGGACTACAAAAACACTGTTAGCCAAAAAATTTATGCTGGCAGAATCTTAACGTTAGAAACGTGTAAATTGGTTGCAAAGAAGAAAGTGAAGACCAACACAGTAACCAAATACTAACTGATACATAAGGCTTCTCTCACACATCCTGAAAACAGAACCGCCAGCCTTAATGAACTTTGCTCTTCAGACACTGACTGAAATGCAAGTATTACCTTGTCATGGTTTAATAATTTTGTAATTTTGCTATCAGTATTCCACATCATAACATCATATAAAGCATGAATAGTTTTACTGAATCTGCAACTTACAGAAGAAGACTACATCTCCCAGAGAACAACACGAGGTCACGGGACCTGGACACTATATTAACTCTGTCGCAGGCTAGACTGACGTCTTTCGAGTTCTGGCGTTCAGGGGAGTGTGTGGGAGCCTTCACCGTTTCGCCTAGATTTACAGTAGGCCTCTCGGTTTCGGGACTCATTCTCTCTCCTATTTTGCTTGATTCGTTAGCTCAATTTTCAATTATATTGTATTATACTGTGTTATCCTGTATTTCGATATAGTAATTTAGTAAATAAGTGTGCCTCCTTAGATTGTTGCTGCTGTTTTCTTTTCCTAATTAACTTTTTTTCCTTTCGGCCTAGGGCCCCTGCTGGGCCCACAGTCCCTGTCACGGACGCAGGTGGATTTTTAGTTTAAACCGTGACATACCTGTAGCAGCCTGGATCTGGCAATAGTCAAAGAATCCTTTACGTCCAGCTCCTTAGCATCAAAAGACCACAGATACTGCTGGGGCAGAATTTCATTGAAGCCTTCAAAAGAAGCTTGTGTCTGTTCCTCAGTGCCTCGGGAAAGTCTCCATTCTGCTACCAGCCTGGAAAAGACACAGAAGGATCATTTAAAACAGGCTACGCTAACCCAAGTTCATCTTTGTTAGTTTGTTTTGAAATGAACCGTAAGCTGTGTTAAGAAAAATGATGGAAAGTGCTGGGGATAGAGCACTGTGTAACTGTACTCTAATTGTATTCCCAACCTTCACCCTGCGCAAACAATTTTAAGTTAAAACCCTATGTTTCCAACCACTCAACTGCAGAAAGCATTTTAGGCTCCAGCAGAAGGCAGCATCTACTCACTGATGATATTAATGAGAGCACAGGAGTCCCTTGCTGTTCGGAGGAAGAAAAAAATGCAGAGCTGTGTTCATCTAATATGTTCCATATTTGTTTCTGTCAATCACGAAACTTTGCTCTGTGGTAGAAACTCCACTCTCCATTAAGAAAAGGGAGAAAAGCAGGCAGGAGACCCAAAGAACCTGAACCCAGGGAGAAGCAGATATTATGCTGAATTCAAGCCTAACCTGTCAGGAGAACTGGAATCGAAAGGAGAGAACGCAACACAGGACACAGAGTGTGACAAAAGAACATTGCTTAAGCTGCAATCTGAGCTCTGCCCGGCTTCCTCAAAACCAGAAGAGAACGGTCTTCTGCAGGTACTCCCTCCTCTCCATCCCAGTGAGTATTTGGCACAACTGCCAATGCCAATACGTTCCTTCTGCAAATGTCACCGTTTCTGTGAAACCTTTCCAGATGACTCGTGACTAAAGCAATTTCTACTCCCTCATTCCTCAAAACCTTCCCACACAAAAGCCTTCACAGATCAGATGGTAAGAAAGAGGGAATTCTACGGCCACAGCAATAAAGCGCGCAGAAAGCCCATCTGTTGCAGACAGAGGAGTGAGCCGTGCTTAACCAACACTGCTTCAGCGCACGCTTACAGTAAGGCACACCTACCTTGCGCTGGCCACGCACGAAGCTCGTGACGCAGCTCCAGGCGGCTCTCCTGGGGCCCAGCTTCATTTCACGGCCACTCACGCTCTGCTGCTGGACATTCTGCAACGGAAAAGCCACCGGATGCAAATCCCATCCCTCGCAGATGGCATCAGACCTCCGCTCTCATGGCAGTCACCACCGCCCTGCCCTGGGCAGCGCTTCCACTGCCCTTGCTCCTGCCACAAGACACCAACGTCTGCTTCTGACGCGGCTCCACCATGGGATCCTGTATGCAATAGAGAAACACACGGAGGCTGCCAGCCACTGCAACACGCGCGCTGTGAAACCCCTGGCACTGCTGAGTCCCAAGAGCAGAGGAGAGAAGCGTTTGCCTGCCATGGACGGGCTGCGGCGGGGTTGAATCCTGCCTTCGAATCGGGACACCCCCAGGGAGAGCCTCCCTGGGGACCCAAAGACTGAAATGGAGGCAAGGTAACACTTTGCTATAGAAAGGGAAAGGGGAACTTCACAGAAACTGAGACAAAGGGTAACTGCAGATAGTTTACATTTAAAAGTGCAGGGATAGGGGGAATTACAGACACTTAGTCAAAATAAAACCAGAGAAGAGGGCAATAAAGATAAGAAGAAATTGTCCGGAGACCTCTGACAAGAAGAAGGATTAGATACCCCCGGGCAAGATGATGCTGACATGGGAGAACGATACCAGCAGATAACACCAAGAAGAAAACAGAAGAAGAATTTCACCCCAAAACAACGGCAAGGGTCGCGGGGAATGGGGTCCTAGGGAATGTAATGAATATGTAATCAAACTGACTATTGATTACGTATTAGCTTAACCTATATCTGTAACACACTTTTCTCCTTACGGTGTGCAAGTTTGGTGGAGCTCTCCCGCTTGCACCCGGCGCTGCGCAACGCTGGAATAAACATACCTGCTTTAGAACCCATCTTTGGGTTATAGAGTTTGATTCCGCAAGTCATCTTCCTGCCGCACAGCCCAGCACGGCCGGAGCCGCACCACACGATCCGGGCCGGGGCCGGCTCAGGCTCTGCCTCCAGGCTTTTGGGGCCGGCCGGGTGACTCCGCAGCACAGCGAGACCGTGGAGCCGCCCGGGAGCCGCCTCTGGGTGCCGGCAGCGCCGCGAGCTCCTCCCCCGACAGCCCCTCCGTGCCCCCGCACCGAGGCCCGACCCCGTTCGCAGCACAGAGCCCGCTCCTCCCGGCCCCGCTCATGGCCGCCATGCCGCCATGGCCCGGAAGTGCTCTCCGCCGCCTGCAGGAAGCACTTCCTGTCACTGGCACTGGCACTGTCACGTGGCTCAGGCCGGGCTGGGGCCTGTTGGGGGGGGGCGGCTGCCGGAAAAGGACCCAAAATTCACGTCTCATTTCGTGTCTTTCCTCTCGCTTTCCTTCCTTTACCTTCCCCTTCCCTTCCTTCCTTCCTCGCCCTCGTCCCCTTCCCTTCACCACCTCCCTGTGTCCATTCCAGTGCCTGGCCACCCTTTCTGAGCAGTAATACCTCGTAGTGTCCAGCCTGAATCTCCCCTGTCGCAGCTTGAAGCCATTCCCTCTGGTCCTATCATTAATGACACGAGAGAAGAGGCCGAGCCCCAGCTCACTACAGCCTCCCTTCAGGAAGTTAGAGAGAGCAATGAGGTCTCCCCTGAGCCTCCTCTTCTCCAGGCTGAACAATCCCAGCTCCCTCAGCCGCTCCTCATACGGCCTGTGCTCCAGACCCCTCACCAGCTTTGTTGCCCTCCTCTGAACGCGTTCCAGGGCCTCGATGTCTTTCTTGCACTGAGGGGCCCAAAACTGAACACAGCACTCGAGCTGCGGCCTCATCAGTGCTGAGAACAGGGGGACAATCACCTCTCTGCTCCTGCTGGCAACACTGTTTCCCATGCAGGCCAGGATGCCCTCGGCCTTCTTATTATACAGCAAAGGAATCCCCTGAAAAGGAAACCACAATATCTGGCAACATGAAACAAAGTTCTGATCCGTAAAAGACTGGCAGCAAGGCCTGAATCTCTTGTGTCATCTGCTCTTGATGTATCACATTAGCACTAGGTGGAATGCAGAAGCTTCCTGAGACGTGATAATCAAAACCTAGTCCAATGCCTTTAAAAAAGCCTTTAAGAGATTACTCCTCCTTGTCTGTTTAAAATAAACTTAGGTAATACAAAAGGTTGGAAAATTTTTGGACAACTCCCCAGGGCCGGGCTTTGGAAGGCCGTATTGACGAGAGTCAATCAAGCTCCGGCTGCAGGCGTATATGTGTGTGCCAGTTCTTTAACACAGTAGAAATCACAACTTGCTGCATGATCAAAATTCTACATGTGCTACTCCTGAACCCCAATGACTTCCAACGGTGTTAAATTACCCCTTGATCTCAAAGCAGAACAAAACAACAAAATGCCACACCAATAGTGAATACATAAAAACAAACAACTCCTTGGGCCTCAAGGGGAGGCTGATGCACAGGCCACGGCTGCCAGCGTGCAGCTGGGCTTCCCAGGGCAAACAGCAACACACGGTGCATCCATCAGAAGCTGAAAGAGCCCTCAGGGAAGAGAGGCCAACTCAAGGGGCTGAGCACGGGACACCCTTCTTCCTGCCGGGCTGCTTCCCCTCCTCTGGTTTCTTTCTGTCAGTCCTCAGAGAGCAAGGAGATGCTCACAGCCTGTCACCAGCACTTACGGGTTGGCTGAAAGGCCACAGGTTGGGAAGACCAACAAGGAAACGGGGGAAAACCTGCACTGCACCATGTCAAGGGAGAGACGTGAAGCCGACCGCTTCATCGCCCTGCGATTGCCAGCCCGAGCGAGGGACGTTCTGACCAGCTACTGAAAGAGGCAGCACCAGGTTTAGAAAGTTCGCTTCAATTTTATTGCGTACAAGAAGATTTGGCTTCTATTTATTGCCCCGCCCACACCCCAAAATGAAACCCCAGTGCCCAGGATTGCCGCTTAGCAATCAGTCACTCAGCCTCCAGTCAGACCCAAGGAGAAGCCAAACCCCGGGGCTACGTCACCTCCTCCCTCTCCAGTCCCAGCCAGCCCTATTTCAACCTAACCCTACACCAGGCCTGGACCTCAAGAGACACACCCTGAAGGAACGCAGCGTCTCCAGCTCTTGCCATACACCAAGTCCTGCCTATGTGAAGCCCTCATTGCTTCTAACGCAGCACAAGTCCTTCCTGTCCAGTTCACTTCCATCATCTCCACCGTCCATGACAGGGAAAGCACGGCTGTGCCAGTAAACTGGGCTGTTGAGTCAGCAGCTCTTGGTGCCACCTCCGAGGAAGCGTTGCAGGTGGTTCTGCTGTCCTTTGTAGCTTCTTGCTCAAGCCCTCATCGTTGCTTTCTGCTTTCCTTCTCGGCTTTCTTCCTCAGCTGAGTAGCGCTTGCCTTGCCTCGGCAAGCTTGCTGCAAGAGGGAAAAAAGAGGCACTATTTCACTCACGCACGCTGCCAGCACAGTCTGACTTAGAGAGCTGCTCGCAAGATATCCCTGGGCTACGAACCCAAGAACAAGGAAGGACACAAAAGTCACATCTGCATTGTCTGTTACCGCATGCCAAGGAAGAGTCCTCACACTCGAGCACTGCCCCACTTGCAGCTGAGGGGAGGAGGAGCTGGAAAGGACAGGTGGACAGAAAAGAAGGGAAAAGCTGAAGAGGCGAGAATCAACTTCTCCCCGAGGCAGATCACACCTTTGTGGCCACTCTTTTAGGAATGCTCACCATTCCTAATCCTAGCGTTAGCAAGATGAAAATTCACCACCTACCTTTTCACGCTCCTCGCGTACGCACTGAGGGCCGTGCCGTGGCTGTGCTGCACAACACCAGCGACTGAAAGAAAGCACGCAGAGAGCGGATCTGTTGCAGACAGTGCCAGGAGCTGTGCTTGAACAACGCTTACGGTACGGCACGCCTACCTTGCAATGGCCACACTTTGGGAGCTCTGGGACACAGCCACGTGTTGCTCTCCTGAGTCCCAGCTCCATTTCTCAGCCACTCACGCTCTGCTCCTCCATGTTCTGCAAAGGAAAAGTCCCAAGAGGGAAATTCAGTTCATCGCAGATGTCATCAAACTGTCAGGGCAGTCGCACTCATTGCTCGGGGTGAGCAACCAGCTGCATGCTTACCCAAGGAGCAGCGGTTACTTTTACTTGAGTGTAACAGCCAATGCCTGACTGCAAGTACGAACACTAACCTATGCCTAACTCTAAAATAACAACAGAAACCTATACCTAACTCTAAAATAACAACAAAAACCTATACCTAACTCTAAAATAACAACAAAAACCTATACCTAACCCTAAAGAACAAACAGGAACCTATGCCTAACTCTAAAAAACGAACAGGAACCTATCCCTAACACTAAAACTAAACTGAACACTAACACTAACACTAACTTAACACTACCATCAACAAAAAAGAACATAACAAACACCTAACCTAACAGGGGGAAGATGGAACTGGGGGCCCACAGAACCAGAGGAGCAACAAGGTGGAGGAGCAGAAGATGTTAAATAATGCCACCCAGCTAATGCTGGGGGCAGGGGCCGCGCAGCAGGAAAGGAGCCGAGTGCCTGGACCAGCGATGGTGAAGCTGTGACCATGCCAACGCGGGGCCTGGCACGGTGGTGTGGTGCCAGGCCAGCTATGCCGCGGGCGGATCCACGTCCATGGGCTCCTCTGGAGGGGGATCCACCTCCATCGGTTCCTCCGGAGGGGTATCCACCTCCATCGGTTCCTCCGGAGGGGGATCCACCTCCATCGGTTCCTCCGGAGGGGGATCCACCTCCATAGGCTCCACATGGGTGGTGGTCACAGGGCTGGTCCAGGCATGATGGATAATGGCTCTCTTACCCCTCCTCTGCCTGATGGTCATGGCGGGCCCCCTCCTCCTTCTGACTCCTAGGGCCCCCAGCTCCATCCTCCCACCAGAAACTTCAACCCTCGCCCTCTTTGCAGCAGGCATGGCTGTTAACTGCCACAACTGTCAGAGGCATGCGGCAACGGTGACCATGGTGACATGGAGAGGGTTCTAAAATGGCGGCCGCACTGCTGGCACTGGAGTTCCACATAGGATGAGGAGGGGGCTGGAGGGCAGGGCATGGTACGGGAGCTACAAGGTGCTCCCTGTGCCCAGCGAGCAGCCCTTCTCTCTGGCCAGCAAGAGGGCACAGACGAGCCGGCCCCAAGTAAAGGGCCCTCGGCCTCCTTCACCCTCCTTCACCCTCCTTCACCCTCCCCCTTCTTCCACAAGGGAATCTTTTTGGGCTGCCATACTGTTGTGGTTTTGTATTTTTTTCTATTGGTATTTCACATCATAACATCATCTGGAGATCATAGATTGATCAGTCAATCATATTGATCTAGATAAGTCCGTGACACAGACGCAGCACGCAGCAGCTCCTGATGGGGCTCCTGAGCTGAGCACCAACAACGGCAGGCTCCAAAGGGGACCTGACTACGCCTGCCTCCTGGGACACACAAGCTCTGCTTTCCATAGTCGCACCCAGCGCCTCTCCTTGTGCGGCACCTTGGCGGATTCAACCCTTACCTACAATTAAGACCTCTGACTGAATTGGAATTCCAGTCACTCTGATTACACCCCACATCCCTGCTGCAGGCCCTCCCACATGCCCACGTGCTGCACCCAGCCACACCGGCTGCCACAGCCCCGCAGCCAGGCGGGGGTTGGTGCTTCATGATCCTTGAGGTCCCTTCCAACCCAGGTCATTCTGTGATTCTGTGATCGGGTTGAAGGGGCTGGCACTGCCCTGAAGGTGAGCGAGAGAAGTTGGCAAAGGAAGGGTGAGTGGCGGGATCCGAGGAGGGCGTTTTGTGTTTGTGTGCGTGTCTGTTGTTTGCCTGATGTGTTTGTGTGCGTTGTTGTTTCAGGTGTCTGAGTGAGGACTCCCTGTGGGAACTGGCAGCAAGCAAAGGAATGGATCGACGGGCCTGGCCGCCGTGTTGGACTGCGGCTGTGGAGCCAACGAAGGTGTGTCCAGTGTCCTTCCTTACATCATTGACTATGTATGAGGTGTACCTATATCTGTGTAACCATTTTACAAGTCAGGGTGCAGGTTTTTGGTGGGGTCCTGACAGTTCCTCAGCTAGAACCCTCTTACCCCTTTGAGACAGGCCGCTTCCGTCTGTAGCTGTCATGCCAGGAGCCAAATAAATTGCCCCATGGTGAAAAACACCAAGACTCCTATGTCTGCACCGACTCTTTAACCATTTGTTTAAGAGGTGGGTTTTTAGGTCCAACTCAGTATCCCTCCCTGCCACTGAAAGTACAGATGCAATAACCACCCGCACACCTGTTCCTTCGATTACCCGCCCCAGTCCCCTGAAATCATCTTTGATAGCCTTCAGGCTTTTTTTACTAACTTCTTCACTGCCAGCCTGAACTATCAGCAGGGGATAGTAGACAGAAGGGCAGATCAGACTGGGAAGTCTCCCAGCAATGTCCCTGACCCGTGCCCAGGGGAGGGAGCACACCTCCCTGCGGGTAGGGTCGGGCCAGCATATAGGGCCTTCCATTCCTCGCCAGTAGGGTTGTGCGCCCATGATGGCAGTAATGAACAAACTGCTGCATCACAAAGATCTTGGCCTGATTAGAAATCTTTGAGTAATGCTGTTACAGCAGACAGAATGTGCTAAGCGCAAGTAGTCTCCTGCACTTCACATCCTTGCTACTTTGTTCTGGGTGTTGTCACTGAGCAGCGTCTAACACAAATTCTGCCCCGGTCAGCTGGCTGCCTGAGCTTGAGCCCTGATGGCAACACTGTGTGCTTACCCAGGAGCAGCGGTTACTTTTACTTGAGTGTAGCAGCCAATGCCTGACTGTAAGTACGAACACTAACCTATGCCTAACTCTAAAATAACAACAGAAACCTATACCTAACCCTAAAGAACAAACAGGAACCTATGCCTAACTCTAAAGAACAAACAGGAACCTATCCCTAACGCTAAAACTAAACTGAACACTAACACTAACCTAACACAACCATCAAAACAAAGAACAGAGCAAACACCTAACTACAACAGGGGGAAGAAGGAACTGGGGGCCCACAGAACCGGAGGAGCAACGAGGTGGAGGAGAAGAAGATGTTAAATAATGCCACCCAGCTCATGCTGGGGGCAGGGGCCACGCAGCAGGAAAGGAGCCGAGTGCCTGGACCAGCGATGGTGAAGCTGTGACCATGCCAACGCGGGGCCTGGCACGGTGGTGTGGTGCCAGGCCAGCTATGCCGCGGGCGGATCCACGTCCATGGGCTCCTCTGGAGGGGGATCCACCTCCATCGGTTCCTCCGGAGGGGGATCCACCTCCATCGGTTCCTCCGGAGGGGGATCCACCTCCATCGGCTCCACATGGGTGGTGGTCACAGGGCTGGTCCAGGCATGATGGAAACGGGCTCCTTTCCCCCTCCTCCATTTGATGGTTATGGCGGGCACCCTCCTCCTCTTCGGTTCTGGGGCCCCCAGCTCCTTCTCCCACTTAAATCCTCACTACATTCCTCTCGCCCTCGCTTCGTGCTGGACATGGCTGCTACCTGCCCAGCACTCTCAGAGGTGAGTGAGTCGGGTGGAGCCGCAGCAACCAAGGTGACAGCTGTGACATGGGGAAGATTCCAAAATGGCACCTGTGCTGCTGGGAGTGGTGTTCCGCATAGGATGAGGAGGGGGCTGGAGGGCAGGGCACGGCACGGGAGCTACAAGGCACTCCCTGTGTCCAGCGGGCAGCCCTTCTCTCCGGCCAGCAAGAGGGCACAGAGAGCTGGCCCCGAGAAAAGGGCCCTCGGCCTCCTTCACCCTCCCCCTCCTTTCATAAGGGAATCCCCACTTTGGGCTGGGCACCCACATGGAATCATTGAAACTACAACCTACTACTTTGCTTCTACAGCAAGACTATTGTACTGAAATACTACTGTACTTAAAAGCACCTGCAATCACACTACACTCGTTTTTAATATTAAACTCTCAAACTTTCATAGCAAATAATAACATCCGCTCACAAAGAAAATGTGGAGAGGCCACAAAAGAGAAATACCACTCATGAAAACATTTGTATTTAGACATTCAAACTAACAACGTACTTTGTCTTTACCTAACCGTACCATTCTGTGCTAGAAATACGATGTTTTGCTGTAGAGTATAACTTGGAGAACCCAAAAGCAGCTAAAACCTGCTCCACTCAGTAATTTGACCATCCGCTGATATTTGGTTCTTTGCTCCCTTGCTTTCTAGTTGCTCACTCTTTAGACACACGCAAATCACATTGTCAAGGACTACAAAAACACTGTTAGCCAAAAAATTTATGCTGGCAGAATCTTAACGTTAGAAACGTGTAAATTGGTTGCAAAGAAGAAAGTGAAGACCAACACAGTAACCAAATACTAACTGATACATAAGGCTTCTCTCACACATCCTGAAAACAGAACCGCCAGCCTTAATGAACTTTGCTCTTCAGACACTGACTGAAATGCAAGTATTACCTTGTCATGGTTTAATAATTTTGTAATTTTGCTATCAGTATTCCACATCATAACATCATATAAAGCATGAATAGTTTTACTGAATCTGCAACTTACAGAAGAAGACTACATCTCCCAGAGAACAACACGAGGTCACGGGACCTGGACACTATATTAACTCTGTCGCAGGCTAGACTGACGTCTTTCGAGTTCTGGCGTTCAGGGGAGTGTGTGGGAGCCTTCACCGTTTCGCCTAGATTTACAGTAGGCCTCTCGGTTTCGGGACTCATTCTCTCTCCTATTTTGCTTGATTCGTTAGCTCAATTTTCAATTATATTGTATTATACTGTGTTATCCTGTATTTCGATATAGTAATTTAGTAAATAAGTGTGCCTCCTTAGATTGTTGCTGCTGTTTTCTTTTCCTAATTAACTTTTTTTCCTTTCGGCCTAGGGCCCCTGCTGGGCCCACAGTCCCTGTCACGGACGCAGGTGGATTTTTAGTTTAAACCGTGACATACCTGTAGCAGCCTGGATCTGGCAATAGTCAAAGAATCCTTTACGTCCAGCTCCTTAGCATCAAAAGACCACAGATACTGCTGGGGCAGAATTTCATTGAAGCCTTCAAAAGAAGCTTGTGTCTGTTCCTCAGTGCCTCAGGAAAGTCTCCATTCTGCTACCAGCCTGGAAAAGACACAGAAGGATCATTTAAAACAGGCTACGCTAACCCAAGTTCATCTTTGTTAGTTTGTTTTGAAATGAACCGTAAGCTGTGTTAAGAAAAATGATGGAAAGTGCTGGGGATAGAGCACTGTGTAACTGTATTCTAATTGTATTCCCAACCTTCACCCTGCGCAAACAATTTTAAGTTAAAACCCTATGTTTCCAACCACTCAACTGCAGAAAGCATTTTAGGCTCCAGTAGAAGGCAGCATCTACTCACTGATGATATTAATGAGAGCACAGGAGTCCCTTGCTGTTCGGAGGAAGAAAAAAATGCAGAGCTGTGTTCATCTAATATGTTCCATATTTGTTTCTGTCAATCACGAAACTTTGCTCTGTGGTAGAAACTCCACTCTCCATTAAGAAAAGGGAGAAAAGCAGGCAGGAGACCCAAAGAACCTGAACCCAGGGAGAAGCAGATATTATGCTGAATTCAAGCCTAACCTGTCAGGAGAACTGGAATCGAAAGGAGAGAACGCAACACAGGACACAGAGTGTGACAAAAGAACATTGCTTAAGCTGCAATCTGAGCTCTGCCCGGCTTCCTCAAAACCAGAAGAGAACGGTCTTCTGCAGGTACTCCCTCCTCTCCATCCCAGTGAGTATTTGGCACAACTGCCAATGCCAATACGTTCCTTCTGCAAATGTCACCGTTTCTGTGAAACCTTTCCAGATGACTCGTGACTAAAGCAATTTCTACTCCCTCATTCCTCAAAACTTTCCCACACAAAAGCCTTCACAGATCAGATGGTAAGAAAGAGGGAATTCTACGGCCACAGCAATAAAGCGCGCAGAAAGCCCATCTGTTGCAGACAGAGGATTGAGCCGTGCTTAACCAACACTGCTTCAGCGCACGCTTACAGTAAGGCACACCTACCTTGCGCTGGCCACGCACGAAGCTCGTGACGCAGCTCCAGGCGGCTCTCCTGGGGCCCAGCTTCATTTCACGGCCACTCACGCTCTGCTGCTGGACATTCTGCAACGGAAAAGCCACCGGATGCAAATCCCATCCCTCGCAGATGGCATCAGACCTCCGCTCTCATGGCAGTCACCACCGCCCTGCCCTGGGCAGCGCTTCCACTGCCCTTGCTCCTGCCACAAGACACCAACGTCTGCTTCTGACGCGGCTCCACCATGGGATCCTGTATGCAATAGAGAAACACACGGAGGCTGCCAGCCACTGCAACACGCGCGCTGTGAAACCCCTGGCACTGCTGAGTCCCAAGAGCAGAGGAGAGAAGCGTTTGCCTGCCATGGACGGGCTGCGGCGGGGTTGAATCCTGCCTTCGAATCGGGACACCCCCAGGGAGAGCCTCCCTGGGGACCCAAAGACTGAAATGGAGGCAAGGTAACACTTTGCTATAGAAAGGGAAAGGGGAACTTCACAGAAACTGAGACAAAGGGTAACTGCAGATAGTTTACATTTAAAAGTGCAGGGATAGGGGGAATTACAGACACTTAGTCAAAATAAAACCAGAGAAGAGGGCAATAAAGATAAGAAGAAATTGTCCGGAGACCTCTGACAAGAAGAAGGATTAGATACCCCCGGGCAAGATGATGCTGACATGGGAGAACGATACCAGCAGATAACACCAAGAAGAAAACAGAAGAAGAATTTCACCCCAAAACAACGGCAAGGGTCGCGGGGAATGGGGTCCTAGGGAATGTAATGAATATGTAATCAAACTGACTATTGATTACGTATTAGCTTAACCTATATCTGTAACACACTTTTCTCCTTACGGTGTGCAAGTTTGGTGGAGCTCTCCCGCTTGCACCCGGCGCTGCGCAACGCTGGAATAAACATACCTGCTTTAGAACCCATCTTTGGGTTATAGAGTTTGATTCCGCAAGTCATCTTCCTGCCGCACAGCCCAGCACGGCCGGAGCCGCACCACACGATCCGGGCCGGGGCCGGCTCAGGCTCTGCCTCCAGGCTTTTGGGGCCGGCCGGGTGACTCCGCAGCACAGCGAGACCGTGGAGCCGCCCGGGAGCCGCCTCTGGGTGCCGGCAGCGCCGCGAGCTCCTCCCCCGACAGCCCCTCCGTGCCCCCGCACCGAGGCCCGACCCCGTTCGCAGCACAGAGCCCGCTCCTCCCGGCCCCGCTCATGGCCGCCATGCCGCCATGGCCCGGAAGTGCTCTCCGCCGCCTGCAGGAAGCACTTCCTGTCACTGGCACTGGCACTGTCACGTGGCTCAGGCCGGGCTGGGGCCTGTTGGGGGGGGGCGGCTGCCGGAAAAGGACCCAAAATTCACGTCTCATTTCGTGTCTTTCCTCTCGCTTTCCTTCCTTTACCTTCCCCTTCCCTTCCTTCCTTCCTCGCCCTCGTCCCCTTCCCTTCACCACCTCCCTGTGTCCATTCCAGTGCCTGGCCACCCTTTCTGAGCAGTAATACCTCGTAGTGTCCAGCCTGAATCTCCCCTGTCGCAGCTTGAAGCCATTCCCTCTGGTCCTATCATTAATGACACGAGAGAAGAGGCCGAGCCCCAGCTCACTACAGCCTCCCTTCAGGAAGTTAGAGAGAGCAATGAGGTCTCCCCTGAGCCTCCTCTTCTCCAGGCTGAACAATCCCAGCTCCCTCAGCCGCTCCTCATACGGCCTGTGCTCCAGACCCCTCACCAGCTTTGTTGCCCTCCTCTGAACGCGTTCCAGGGCCTCGATGTCTTTCTTGCACTGAGGGGCCCAAAACTGAACACAGCACTCGAGCTGCGGCCTCATCAGTGCTGACAACAGGGGGACAATCACCTCTCTGCTCCTGCTGGCAACACTGTTTCCCATGCAGGCCAGGATGCCCTCGGCCTTCTTATTATACAGCAAAGGAATCCCCTGAAAAGGAAACCACAATATCTGGCAACATGAAACAAAGTTCTGATCCGTAAAAGACTGGCAGCAAGGCCTGAATCTCTTGTGTCATCTGCTCTTGATGTATCACATTAGCACTAGGTGGAATGCAGAAGCTTCCTGAGACGTGATAATCAAAACCTAGTCCAATGCCTTTAAAAAAGCCTTTAAGAGATTACTCCTCCTTGTCTGTTTAAAATAAACTTAGGTAATACAAAAGGTTGGAAAATTTTTGGACAACTCCCCAGGGCCGGGCTTTGGAAGGCCGTATTGACGAGAGTCAATCAAGCTCCGGCTGCAGGCGTATATGTGTGTGCCAGTTCTTTAACACAGTAGAAATCACAACTTGCTGCATGATCAAAATTCTACATGTGCTACTCCTGAACCCCAATGACTTCCAACGGTGTTAAATTACCCCTTGATCTCAAAGCAGAACAAAACAACAAAATGCCACACCAATAGTGAATACATAAAAACAAACAACTCCTTGGGCCTCAAGGGGAGGCTGATGCACAGGCCACGGCTGCCAGCGTGCAGCTGGGCTTCCCAGGGCAAACAGCAACACACGGTGCATCCATCAGAAGCTGAAAGAGCCCTCAGGGAAGAGAGGCCAACTCAAGGGGCTGAGCACGGGACACCCTTCTTCCTGCCGGGCTGCTTCCCCTCCTCTGGTTTCTTTCTGTCAGTCCTCAGAGAGCAAGGAGATGCTCACAGCCTGTCACCAGCACTTACGGGTTGGCTGAAAGGCCACAGGTTGGGAAGACCAACAAGGAAACGGGGGAAAACCTGCACTGCACCATGTCAAGGGAGAGACGTGAAGCCGACCGCTTCATCGCCCTGCGATTGCCAGCCCGAGCGAGGGACGTTCTGACCAGCTACTGAAAGAGGCAGCACCAGGTTTAGAAAGTTCGCTTCAATTTTATTGCGTACAAGAAGATTTGGCTTCTATTTATTGCCCCGCCCACACCCCAAAATGAAACCCCAGTGCCCAGGATTGCCGCTTAGCAATCAGTCACTCAGCCTCCAGTCAGACCCAAGGAGAAGCCAAACCCCGGGGCTACGTCACCTCCTCCCTCTCCAGTCCCAGCCAGCCCTATTTCAACCTAACCCTACACCAGGCCTGGACCTCAAGAGACACACCCTGAAGGAACGCAGCGTCTCCAGCTCTTGCCATACACCAAGTCCTGCCTATGTGAAGCCCTCATTGCTTCTAACGCAGCACAAGTCCTTCCTGTCCAGTTCACTTCCATCATCTCCACCGTCCATGACAGGGAAAGCACGGCTGTGCCAGTAAACTGGGCTGTTGAGTCAGCAGCTCTTGGTGCCACCTCCGAGGAAGCGTTGCAGGTGGTTCTGCTGTCCTTTGTAGCTTCTTGCTCAAGCCCTCATCGTTGCTTTCTGCTTTCCTTCTCGGCTTTCTTCCTCAGCTGAGTAGCGCTTGCCTTGCCTCGGCAAGCTTGCTGCAAGAGGGAAAAAAGAGGCACTATTTCACTCACGCACGCTGCCAGCACAGTCTGACTTAGAGAGCTGCTCGCAAGATATCCCTGGGCTACGAACCCAAGAACAAGGAAGGACACAAAAGTCACATCTGCATTGTCTGTTACCGCATGCCAAGGAAGAGTCCTCACACTCGAGCACTGCCCCACTTGCAGCTGAGGGGAGGAGGAGCTGGAAAGGACAGGTGGACAGAAAAGAAGGGAAAAGCTGAAGAGGCGAGAATCAACTTCTCCCCGAGGCAGATCACACCTCTGTGGCCACTCTTTTAGGAATGCTCACCATTCCTAATCCTAGCGTTAGCAAGATGAAAATTCACCACCTACCTTTTCACGCTCCTCGCGTACGCACTGAGGGCTGTGCCGTGGCTGTGCTGCACAACACCAGCGACTGAAAGAAAGCACGCAGAGAGCGGATCTGTTGCAGACAGTGCCAGGAGCTGTGCTTGAACAACGCTTTCGGTAAGGCACGCCTACCTTGCAATGGCCACACTTTGGGAGCTCTGGGACACAGCCACGTGTTGCTCTCCTGAGTCCCAGCTCCATTTCTCAGCCCACTCACGCTCTGCTCCTCCATGTTCTGCAAAGGAAAAGTCCCAAGAGGGAAATTCAGTTCATCGCAGATGTCATCAAACTGTCAGGGCAGTCGCACTCATTGCTCAGGGTGAGCAACCAGCTGCATGCTTACCCAAGGAGCAGCGGTTACTTTTACTTGAGTGTAACAGCCAATGCCTGACTGCAAGTACGAACACTAACCTATGCCTAACTCTAAAATAACAACAGAAACCTATACCTAACTCTAAAATAACAACAAAAACCTATACCTAACTCTAAAATAACAACAAAAACCTATACCTAACCCTAAAGAACAAACAGGAACCTATGCCTAACTCTAAAATAACAACAAAAACCTATACCTAACTCTAAAATAACAACAAAAACCTATACCTAACCCTAAAGAACAAACAGGAAACTATGCCTAACTCTAAAAAACGAACAGGAACCTATCCCTAACACTAAAACTAAACTGAACACTAACACTAACCTAACACTACCATCAAAACAAAGAACATAACAAACACCTAACCTAACAGGGGGAAGATGGAACTGGAGGCCCACAGAACCAGAGGAGCAACAAGGTGGAGGAGCAGAAGATGTTAAATAATGCCACCCAGCTAATGCTGGGGGCAGGGGCCGCGCAGCAGGAAAGGAGCCGAGTGCCTGGACCAGCGATGGTGAAGCTGTGACCATGCCAACGCGGGGCCTGGCACGGTGGTGTGGTGCCAGGCCAGCTATGCCGCGGGCGGATCCACGTCCATGGGCTCCTCTGGAGGGGGATCCACCTCCATCGGTTCCTCCGGAGGGGGATCCACCTCCATCGGTTCCTCCGGAGGGGGATCCACCTCCATTGGTTCCTCCGGAGGGGGATCCACCTCCATCGGCTCCACATGGGTGGTGGTCACAGGGCTGGTCCAGGCATGATGGATAATGGCTCTCTTACCCCTCCTCTGCCTGATGGTCATGGCGGGCCCCCTCCTCCTTCTGACTCCTAGGGCCCCCAGCTCCATCCTCCCACCAGAAACTTCAACCCTCGCCCTCTTTGCAGCAGGCATGGCTGTTAACTGCCACAACTGTCAGAGGCATGCGGCAACGGTGACCATGGTGACATGGAGAGGGTTCTAAAATGGCGGCCGCACTGCTGGCACTGGAGTTCCACATAGGATGAGGAGGGGGCTGGAGGGCAGGGCATGGTACGGGAGCTACAAGGTGCTCCCTGTGCCCAGCGGGCAGCCCTTCTCTCTGGCCAGCAAGAGGGCACAGACGAGCCGGCCCCAAGTAAAGGGCCCTCGGCCTCCTTCACCCTCCTTCACCCTCCTTCACCCTCCCCCTTCTTCCACAAGGGAATCTTTTTGGGCTGCCATACTGTTGTGGTTTTGTATTTTTTTCTATTGGTATTTCACATCATAACATCATCTGGAGATCATAGATTGATCAGTCAATCATATTGATCTAGATAAGTCCGTGACACAGACGCAGCACGCAGCAGCTCCTGATGGGGCTCCTGAGCTGAGCACCAACAACGGCAGGCTCCAAAGGGGACCTGACTACGCCTGCCTCCTGGGACACACAAGCTCTGCTTTCCATAGTCGCACCCAGCGCCTCTCCTTGTGCGGCACCTCGGCGGATTCAACCCTTACCTACAATTAAGACCTCTGACTGAATTGGAATTCCAGTCACTCTGATTACACCCCACATCCCTGCTGCAGGCCCTCCCACATGCCCACGTGCTGCACCCAGCCACACCGGCTGCCACAGCCCCGCAGCCAGGCGGGGGGTTGGTGCTTCATGATCCTTGAGGTCCCTTCCAACCCAGGTCATTCTGTGATTCTGTGATCGGGTTGAAGGGGCTGGCACTGCCCTGAAGGTGAGCGAGAGAAGTTGGCAAAGGAAGGGTGAGTGGCGGGATCCGAGGAGGGCGTTTTGTGTTTGTGTGCGTGTCTGTTGTTTGCCTGATGTGTTTGTGTGCGTTGTTGTTTCAGGTGTCTGAATGAGGACTCCCTGTGGGAACTGGCAGCAAGCAAAGGAATGGATCGACGGGCCTGGCCGCCGTGTTGGACTGCGGCTGTGGAGCCAACGAAGGTGTGTCCAGTGTCCTTCCTTACATCATTGACTATGTATGAGGTGTACCTATATCTGTGTAACCATTTTACAAGTCAGGGTGCAGGTTTTTGGTGGGGTCCTGACAGTTCCTCAGCTAGAACCCTCTTACCCCTTTGAGACAGGCCGCTTCCGTCTGTAGCTGTCATGCCAGGAGCCAAATAAATTGCCCCATGGTGAAAAACACCAAGACTCCTATGTCTGCACCGACTCTTTAACCATTTGTTTAAGAGGTGGGTTTTTAGGTCCAACTCAGTATCCCTCCCTGCCACTGAAAGTACAGATGCAATAACCACCCGCACACCTGTTCCTTCGATTACCCGCCCCAGTCCCCTGAAATCATCTTTGATAGCCTTCAGGCTTTTTTTACTAACTTCTTCACTGCCAGCCTGAACTATCAGCAGGGGATAGTAGACAGAAGGGCAGATCAGACTGGGAAGTCTCCCAGCAATGTCCCTGACCCGTGCCCAGGGGAGGGAGCACACCTCCCTGCGGGTAGGGTCGGGCCAGCATATAGGGCCTTCCATTCCTCGCCAGTAGGGTCGTGCACCCATGATGGCAGTAATGAACAAACTGCTGCATCACAAAGATCTTGGCCTGATTAGAAATCTTTGAGTAATGCTGTTACAGCAGACAGAATGTGCTAAGCGCAAGTAGTCTCCTGCACTTCACATCCTTGCTACTTTGTTCTGGGTGTTGTCACTGAGCAGAGTCTAACACAAATTCTGCCCCGGTCAGCTGGCTGCCTGAGCTTGAGCCCTGATGGCAACACCGTGACGTGAGGTTAGTATTGCTGTTTTCTCGTCGTCAGAATAGTCTGCCTTTAGAAGGAAGCAGTTTCTTGGTTATTTTGTTTTGTTGTTGAATTTTATTGAATTAATTTACAATATCTATATTCCATATAGTTATAGATGTTTTGAATATGATCATTTGTGGTGCTGAGAATTTTTGTAGAAAAGCTATACTCGGTTCAGAAGGTGTAATAAGGATGTTAAATAAAGAAGCCCCTGTTGTGTTGACCAGTGATGATGCTCCCACCCCCTGACCAATGGTGGAGAGGGGCATGAAGAGAGAGGTGGTGCTGGGGGGATCTTGGGGCTGCTGGGCCTGTCATACTTCTCCCAGGCAGAGGTTTTACAGGTGTTGCATGATGCCCCCAAGCCGACCCTGTGGGGGGGGGGCACTCCCACATCCTGAAGGATGGTGGAGAGGAGCGGGAGGGCAGAGTTGGTGCTGTGGGGGGCTGGGAGCTGTGGGGCCTGGTATGCTTCCCCTGGATGTAGTTTTCTGGGCGTCGGATGATGCCCTCAAACTGACACCCTGCGGGGGCTGCTCCAACCTTCTGAAGGATGGTGAAGGGAAGTGGGAGGTTGGTGACAGTTCCTGGGGGGGGCAGGGGGCTGCTGGGCCAGTTGGCTTCCCCCAGGCAATGGTCGTCCGTCTGCTGGATGATGTCCCCAGGTCTATACTCTGCTGGGGTCGCTTCCATCCCCTGATGGATGGTGGAGGGGAGGGTGAGGGCAGAGATGGTGCTGGGGGCTGACGGGCCTCTCAAGCTTCCCTGAGGCAGTGGCTGCCCGCGGGTGACGCTCTGAGGGAGCCACTGTCAACCCCTGAAGGATGGTGGTGGGGGACAGGAGGGTGGTGTTGATGCCAGGGTGCTGCTGTTTGGGTGCCAGCCGATGACTGCAAGCTTCCAAACCAGCTGGGTCCCTCCTGTCCCCTGAAAGAGGTGTTGATGCCCAGGGTGGATAGGGGCTGCTGGGCCTGATGTACTTCCCGGGGGCCACGGAGCCTGGGCTGGTGGGCTACGGGGGCTGCAGTGGGGGCAGCCGAGCCCGACAGCCATCAGGCCTGGCAGGGGCCGCTCTGGTGGTGCTCTGCGGCTGGTGGGCAGATCGTCACTGCACAGGCACCGGTTGTTCGTGCCCCGTCTTTTCTGTCTGGCGCCTCGAGGCAAGCATCCTGTTTGTCCAAGCATGAGCAAGACACAGGAATACAGCATCTTCAGCAAGGCGCCTACAGAGAGAGAAACGTGCTGAGGGCACAGGAGAACCCCCTGCTCTCCTTCCTCACAGTGCATGATAGAGCCACCCTCAGCTCCCGGCCTGTCTCAGGCCCAGCAGTAAGAACATGCAGCAGGAATGGCGAGGCCAGTTAAATGTCTGACAGTGTCAATCTCAGACAGTGTTAGGCAACAACTAACTGGCTTCTCTATGCTGCTTTAATTAGAAATGCCTCCTGGCTCACAGGAGCCCTATAGTAAAGAGGGGGGCAGGGTGGAGGTGGGGGTGAACAAGAACTCACTGGTTTATCTGCCTCCGTTGCCGGATAAGACGATAGCACGAAAACATTGCCATCAGCGTGGTAACGAAGATAGCTACACTGAATCCCAGGCAGTACTTCTTGATGAAATTATCTACTGCGGCATTTGCATGTTCCTCACCATCCGCACCTGGAAAAACAATGTGGATCTGTTTCACCAGCTGCTGCTTTGAGTGACATGGACAAGAACAACCACAGGAAGGATCCCGCTCCGGGCTGCTGTTGTGCCTGGTGGCTCAGGGGAAGCACAGCAAGCTCTGGAATGCGGGGACTGTGCACAGGAGGTACTATGGAGGGTCCTGTTTCCTCTCCTTATCTGCTGAATGTGGTTCTGGTGGCCTAGTTCCCAAAAGGACAAAGTTCCTAAGTCCCTGGGAACTGGCTGCAGTGGGAGGGGAGCAACCTCTAACCAGGAAGCCACTATGAGCGGCCCTTACCTGGAGTGACAGTTGCTGTCTGCATGGCCTCTTTTACTCTCAGGGGGACAGTCAGTGTGCGAACTCTGCCGTTCTGAAATGCAAGCCAGCGCATAGGTGCTCCACCTGTCTCTTTAGAAAGGAGGTAAGAGAGTGGGACTGTGAGTAACTGTTTCTCATCAGGAAGATGGTACAGTTTCTCCACATGTATTTCTAGAAATTCAGCTTCACAAGTCTTTCAGGGAACAGATGGAAATACACCTACCACGTGCTTTGTCCTTCATTATTTTCACTAGCAGAGGGGGCAGTGTCTGCAGATGTTTTCCTGTTTCCAGGGCCTTTTTCTGTTTCTCAGGACCTAAACAGAAAGCATTAAGATAACTTTCAGACAAACAAGGTATTAAACTGAATGGTCTTTTCAGTGAAGCCAGTAACGACAACAGCCACCCCTGGGATGCCTGTGGGGGTCAAGCACAACTAAGGATTTAGCACGGCCTTCCCTGGAGGCACTTCTGCAACCAAAGAATGAGAACTTTTCACCACACACCGCAACTTACATAAACGCATAACGGCATCACTGAATGGGACCAGGGCATTGTGCGAGGGCAGGGCACACACACACAGGTGTGCATTCTCACTCACACCTGCAGACGTGCCTGGCTGACATTAGGATTGTGAGCTGGCATCTCTCAAAGGAACTAAAATCTCATGACGTACCCATTCGAATCGCTGGGACTTCTGTCCTGGAGCTCAGCTGGGAAACTGGATGCCATTCAACTCCACTAGGAGCTGTCAACAAACACAGACAGAGCAGCTCCTGTCAGACACCTGTTTAGACTGGAATGACAGCACTGCTCCACAGCACTCTCCTCTCCCTGCCACACAGAAGCATCTGGCAAACAGTTGTTGGGTGCCTGCAGTGGCACCGTGACAGTCCAAAAAGAAACCGTGTGTAGAACTGCCTGGAGAATGGAAGGGGGTAGAAGAGGAAGGGCAAGATCTAAAGGCCCTTTCCTTTGGGATTGCCCTGAGGCTCACAGGCTGGATTGTGCTGAGGCTTTGGCAAGGCACTGCTTATAGGCACAGCATCGATGAAAAACATCTCCTGGTGTTGATGCCTGGGGGCAGCTGGGCCTGCCACTCATGTGCCAGGGTGCTGCTGTTTGGGTGCCATGGTATGCTGTGATTTCTCTCTTCCTTAGGGATCTGCAGTGACTGGAAGGGGCTCAGGTGATGACATGGCACCCAGACCTGGGTCAAAAGCTGCAAAGCTGCAGAGAGGCCAGGTGGGCAGTTGGCTGGCACTCAGCGGCTTTCCAGATACTCTCTCCAGGCCATGTAAAACAATCTTCAGAGAAGGCATAGAAGAACATTTGGCCCCTCAAGGTTTTCTTAGTGGGGAGATCTCTGATGTACGGAGACAAAGTCAATGGGATGCTGGGAGCATGCAGCACCCAAGAAACAGTGACTACCCAAGCTTCTCATGGAGAAGAAATCACCAGGCAGTGAAAAGATGAACCCCTCCTGAACTTCCACGGCCAAATTTGAGCAAAGATCATGAAATGAAGACTGGTGACTTACCTCTGGCATCCACCCCAGGCTCAGGGACACGACTTTGCTCTGGAAATGCACCAAAGGGGCCTGCAGGCACAAGAGTGATCAGACACAGGTGAGGAGAACTTCCACTGTGCACTGGGGTCTGCTTTGTTTTTTTTCCTGCAGTGACCTGTGAGGACTGGCTGCAGGTCAGGGAATGACATGGCCCAAACAGCAAAGGTATAGGAGCAAAGATTGGCAAGGGCCGCCTTCCCACTGAAATGTTACAATTCTCCAAGTAAAAAAGTACTAATGACTGATCTGTGTACGACCTTCAAAGCACAAAGAGACTTGAAAGACCTTTGGAGGTCCTTACGTACCCAAATAAGCTATTACAGCACTAATTTTTCGACTTCCAAGGGAACAGACACAACTTACCTTGGAGTTTCCCCTGAGGCACAAAAGCAGTCTCCTTCAGGTCATCTGAAGGAATACCAATGTCATCATCTACAAGAAAGAAGAGGGATGTTCCCATTGCATGCTGTGATCTTCCTCTCCCTTAGTGGCAGGGAAGGGGCCAGGTAACGGGATGGGAGATTCAGGCCTTGATTGCCAAAGCTATAGAGGGGCCAGGGTGACCTGGAGCCTGGCACTCGGCAGCTTTACAAATGCTGCCTCCTGGCCACGTGCAGCACCCCTCCGGGACCGCGTGAAAGAGCATACAAAGAAAAGGTGCCTGAACCCATCTGGGCTACAGCTGGGGGTCTCTGTTGGGAACCGGGATTTTTCTATGGGGAGAATCAGGCAGCTGGAGCAGAAATGCTCATGCTTTTCCCAGCACACATCTTCCGAGTTCTCCCCTAGGACACCCCCAGGATGAAGAGCATGCTCCAGCCAGCCAGCGGCAGAGCCATGGGAGTGCAGGGCTTCCTCATGCCCTTGCCCAGCTCCTGTGGTGCTGCCTGTCCTTCCTGTCCAATTCCCCCCCGCCCCCATTGAAGGCAGCCCTAGGGCAACACGGCACAGAGCCACTGGAACCAGAACCTGGGCTTCTCACCCTCAGTTCCGCTCATTTTTGACCCCATCTCTGCCCACCCACCTGCTTCTGCTGCTCGCCACGGAGCAGCACAAGTCTCCTGACAACACATGGCTATCAGCAGGAGGAAGGCAAGGCAGGTGGGGGCCGTGGCCCCCAGAACTCGTGCCATGCTGCTACCACCAACGCTACAGCCACAACGAGTGCTGCTACTGGGGCACAGAACTCCTAGGGCACGCAGCTGGGCATTGTGACCTCATTGTGACAAGGCAGCTATGCGGCAGGGCATAGTGACCTCACATCCCCAGGCTGCTGGCTGGGCCTCCCCACGGGCTGCTCCTCCTGTGCAGCAGGGCTGCATAGAGTGGGTGCTTGTGGCACCCCTTAATGGGTGAGTGCCAGGCTGCTGGGGAAGAATTACTGGGAGCATGTCCCGCTGGGCAGATCTGTTCCACTGCAAGGACCAGGCTCCCCCTGGGCTTGCTATGGACGCTGTCCCTGTGGCTGAGGCTTCCCAGTCATGTAGAGCAGCAGGAGACCATGGCAGATATTTTCACATTTACATTGTGGAAATATAGAATTGTGGAATGGTTTGGGTAGAAAGGGACATTAAAGACCCAGAGATGCTGTAAAGGATAAAGAAAATCGCTCCAGTGTTGTTTTTACTGCTTTGTGCAAATCAAAAGATTGCGTTTTGTCTTTTAATGGCCAAAAAAGCCATTTCTTCAGTGACATTATATTTGTTGTCACAGACTCTAACAAAAACAGCAAACTGAGCTGTGCCTGTAGCATCAGTACTTTTGTAAATTGCCAGAGCACAACATCTGAAATTTGTAGCTTTGATCTGCCAGTTTGACATGTCATTAATATAGTTTTGGAGTGTGAGAATGTCACTGTTTTGTTGGTTGCAGTGTCTGATGCATGGACTCAGACGTGAATGATCCAAATCGTGTATTACAAGTCCTCACATCACTTATATTCCTCCACAAGTTTGCTCTTTCTTCCTTTCCCATTCACCTCTATGTGTCAACATAACATTCCACAAACACTCTTCAGCTGTTTGTGCAGGCACTTATCTGAGCAGAGCTGCAAGCCATTCTTTCTTCTAGAGGTATCCTTGTTTCCCGTGCTGTTTATCTTGCTCTACAGCTGCTGCTCTGTACAGTTCTTCTTCTATTCCCACAGGGAAGAGTCCTCATATTTCCAACAACAAATCCATCCCCAAGGCTGCATACACTCTGCTGTTAGGTGCCTACATGATGCCCACACACCAAATGCTGGCCAGTCATCAACCAAAACTACCAAAACCAACAACCAAAGCCTCTTATCCCCCCTGACGCCATCAAGTCAATACCTCAATTGAAGCACTGTGTCACCACCCAAGCAGAGATGAGAACCCAATGGAGTTCCCTGCCAAAAGTCCAGTGGTGTGCACTGGGTTTGACCAGTCCTCCACTCCTTGCCAGCTGCAACTCGTGGATCCGGATGAGGCCATCCCATTGGGTTTCCAGAATACTCTTGTCCAAAAGGTGGATCCCTCAGCGCCATGCAGTGAGCCAATCTCACTCACAGAGGCATGCATTTATTGCAAGGTTGCAGAAGCACTGGCTGGTCTCCCACAAAGCTAGCACACTCCAAGATTTCATGACACTTTTGAATGCATATTTTTACCACTTGACCACAACCCTCACTCAGCACCCAGCCTACAATTGGTCAGTTAAAGACAGGGCTCATCTCCCTTCCTGCAGTCCAGCTACCTTAAGTACCTTTTCTCAAGGTGTTCTGATCTTCAAAGGCATGTTTAGTCATTGCAGAGTGATTAAGAGTTCCTTAACAGCTTCAAGGATGGTCACCCTGACCTAGGGAAAAGCAGACTCCTGCTGTATCTAAGGATACGCACAGAAGACTTATACAAAGGTTAGCTCCTACCTGACCTATAACACCAAGGGTGGGAGGAGCTGCCTGGCACAGCCTTGCCCTCCTGACTTTGTAAGTCATGCTGGGATGGTTCAACCTCCACTCTCTACAGCCTGGTGCATCCAGCGCTTGGTTTCCTTATGACACCAGGACAGAATTTTAGCTCAGGAAGACTGAGAAATGTGCCAGGCCGTGGAGAAAAGCTGTGTAAGCTGAACCATGAGTGATTTCACCTGAGGGGAGGTCAGCTGCTTGACTCTGGTGCCCATAAGGAGTTTGGATGCTGAAGGGAGAACGCTGAAGCGGAAAGGAAACAGAGATAAAAACATAAAGCAGAACAGCCCTGCACAACACAGAGTGCTGAAGCACTGGGATTTACTGGCAGTGAGCTCAGAGGACCTCTCTGTCGCTCCTAGAGCCAGGCAGCGCTGGAGCCATGCCCTGAGCTGCCACAGAGCAGATTTTTTCGAATATCAGTAGTGAAACCCAGTGCAGACAGCAGGGATGCACAAGCACTCCATCCTGCTGGCTTCAGAAGGCATTAGCCTTTCCAGGCTCACACTGTGCTCTGTCCTCAGGAGAAGTCTCCTTTCCAGGGCTTTGCACACCCGTACGGCTCCCCGCACAGCCCTGCAAGGCAGCGGCACATCTCTGCAGCACTCAAGACAGGCAGCACACTCAGGGTAGGGCACTGAAGTTTGCTCCATTCTCTTCTTTATGTTGAGCATCTGCTGGCAGTCAGCATGCACTGCCCACAAATTCCAGCCCTAAGGCCCAGCACCACCGGCCCAGGGGAGGAGAGGTGATGCAGGGAGTGAGGATGAAGATGGGAAGGTTCACATTCCAAGCAGCTGATGAGATCTTCCTTCCTTCCCAGATCAAAGCAGCTCCTATTCATTGAGCACATGAACGAAGGAAGCAGGGAAGGCACCTTGCCTGTGGGGTTGCCCTTCAATCCAGCCTTTCTGTTGGGAGAAAGTGAAGAAAAGGGGTGGTGAGCATGGCACAGGGAATGAGGAACTGTACCTTTACAGCCACAGTTGGTAGATCCGACAGTCCTGCCTCGGGGCCAGGACACGCATCCCAGAACCCAAGCTCCATGAGCCAATTCCCATACATGTACAACCCTCAGAGGGGACGTCCCTGCAGATCCCTGGCTGCCCCAAGGGCCTTGCAATGCAGCACTGCACCAGACTATTAAATAGAGTTGGTCTGCTGAAGACAAAATGTCAAAGTGCTCTCTGGACCACCTGAGTGAAATGTGAAGGACCGGGCTTGTACGCTGGAGGCTCCCCCTAGGAGCATTGCTCTTGTCCAGGGGAGGATGAAGCACTTGCTTGAGCATCACAGCTGGGAGCAAGTCAGAGCAACAGCTGGCAGACTGAGCACAGTGCTCTGCAGAATGCCAGTGGGAAGAAAAGAGGAATGAACAGAAAAATAGCGTGCAAGAAGAGAGATTGAGTGCCTGCACATGGCACTGGTACAGCTGTGCTCTGCATGGGCAATATCTAAACACCAGAAAGACAAGGAAGAGACAGAAAACATACAGACTGTGAAAAGTGATGTTACAGAAGAGGTTTCTACAAAGTTTTTGGAGCAGAAGCTCCAGAGGAGGTTTGACCGCTGCATATCACCCAGATCAACAGCTGGGAGAAAGAACTCTTCTACGATATAAAAACACATTTGATGGCTGGATGGAGAATTTGAACTTATTTGGGTTAAAATTTAGGTGTCATTTTTAGATGAGGGTTATCTGGCAACAAACAAAGACATCTTTAAACTTTCCATTTCGGTAATCATGATTCACCTGCCATCAGAGCAGCAGGGCTCCAGGCTGTGTCTTGACCCACAACTCAGGGCTTGTTTGTGCCACCCACAGCCTGCAGCACACTGGGGAAAATGGGGCAGATTCAGAGGTTGTGAACCCCTTGAGAACTCCTACTTTAGTTACAGCATGTAAAAATGCTTATTTCTAAAACTAATTACAAAGAAAGTAATGTTTATAAGAAAAGCAGTGAAAACAAGTTGCAGAGATTTCATAGAGAAACTCAACGAGGAGGTGATAAAGATCTGTATTTCCTGTCTGCAGTTGTCTGAAGAAAACCACTGCAAGCTGACCTTTGGCTCTGCTGAGGCTGCAGATGCCATCACAGCTCTCCAAAGAAGTTCCAGTTTTGGAGATAACAGTTTGCCAACAGGGTGCCACAAGACATGGTGCACCACTGCTGTGTGCAGTAGGGGATAGAAATATGTTAAGTTTCTCCCCATCCTATGAGGTTTGTACCATGGATGAGGATCAGCCTGCCTTGAGAGAGACAATGTGACCCGTAGGTGAGAGGGTGTCTGGTTGACGTGGGCCAAGAAGCTGCCATGGGGTGAGGGGAATGGCCAGGCCATGAACAGTGCGAGAGGAAAGTGCCGGCTCTGCTGCTGAGAGGTGAGAGGTCCATACAGGACGTGAGGATATTGGAGTAGCTTGGCCAGGTGTAAGCAAGAGGTTGTGCCAAAGGGAAGATGAAAGGTAGAGAGATGGAAGAAGAGCAGATGACAGCTGGTGCAGCAATCGTGGGACAGGGGCAAGAGGTGGATGGAGAGAGGAGCTATGTGCATCCTGGTGCCACGGTTTATGCACAGATTCACTCACCCACCAGTTGTCATCCTCCTTTTCAGACACCACGATTATCTCGCCTGCACGGAAAGTCAGCTCATCTTCCCGGTCAGCACTGCAATCATACAGAGCGCGGACCCTGCGGAACTGCAGTGTGTTCTGCAAGCAGGAGAGGGCATTGTCAGGCCTCCTCCATCCCTTGTATCACCTACCAGCTTTGTCAGACACAAATACAACAGCTTTAGTGCTTTGCTGCCACTAACAAAAGGACTACGGAGAAGGGAATGAGCCAGAGAGGACATTGCACCCTTGCTGGTGTCCAGAAGTGTACCCTGCCTGACCTGCCAGCTGCCTGAATTCATAAGTAAGGTTTCTCTCAAAAGACACTGGAGCATGACAGGGCTTTTGGCTAGCAGTAAATAACAGCGATCATCCCTGTGCATAGTGTGCACTGGGAGGGACCTGCCATTTCCATGCAGAGTATTCCCAGCATCTGGTGGGAAGATGTCAATGCCAGGGAGGAGCAGCAGTGGGGCTGGGAGGAGGTGCTGCTGGGTCCAACTCAGTTCAAAACTGAAGACAGTGAATGCAGAGGAGCTGAACCTGTGGCCACCTACCGAACTGACCCTCCGAGCAAGTGGAGGTGGGACATCTGAGGCACATCCAGAACTGGGATCTGACTCCTGGGGGGATTGGTGTGGGCCAGGTTGTCCTGCTTTTCTGGAGACAGATGCATAGAGGCAGTCCACAGCCATCAGGGCACCTACAACACAAGCAGGACCATCACAAATTCCCTCCTTTAATCACACGTAGACAATAGCAAGCACAACTCTTGGGCAACATCGTGCAGCAAGTACAGAGCCAACAGTGGTGGGAGCTGGGATGCGCAGCTCCCAGGTGACACCAAGCTGCTTTGGCTGCACAAAGCCACGGCCAATCTCATTCAGCAGGTGCTGAGCTGAAGACCTCCAGCAGGCCCTTCTTCCACCAGCGTAGCCCATCCCCAGTTTGTTACCTGAAGCCAGGCCAAGGATGGGTTTCTCCGGACTGAGTGGTACCCAAGGAGCTGGATCTGAGGATGTGCGCTTGTGCTTGATGCTCAGAGGCAGGGATGGGCTCCTCCTGGTTCTTGTGTCCTCAGCAGAGATGCATGAGCTGGTCAGGAGTGGACGTGTTCTTTCAGGAGCTAAACACGGAGAACAAACACATCATAGGTCAGCAGCAGGCAGACCTGGACGTAAAATTCCAGGGGAAAATTGGCACTGTGCATTGACAAGAATTTCTCTGCTTGGAAGTCTGACTGCAGAAATCTGTAAGCTGTGACAGATGGAGAGGTGATCAGACAGGAATTTGCAAGTCTCCCAGAAAGCAGGACTGGAAGAACTGGGGACCTCCATCTCTCAGAGCTGGGACACATCATGGAAAGGCTGGGCAAAGGCAGCAGGAGCAGCCTGATCAAGGATCAGAATCACAGAGCTGCTGTTTCTACTGGTGGCTTTTCCTTCCCTCCCTGTCCCAGCAGCAGCAGCACTCAGGAGAGTACAATGAAGCCTAACAGTGCCAGCACAGGGGCATCAAGGGTAATGGTATGCCATGCTGATCCTCACAGCAGGGAAAACAAGTCAGCCTTCTTTCTTCGAGGAGAAGATAGAAGGGCACCCTACAGCACCAGACACGCCTCATCAGCACCCCATCATCTGCTGATGCAGCTATGCTGCACAGCTCCAGCAGTTCACCCCAACACCCCACACAGGATCTCACCTGACTTTGTCCGATGGGGAGGGAAAGGAGGTGGGTAGGAGGGGGCTGGTGGCACATCCAGGCTGTGAAGGTGGGCATGTGGCAAGGCGTAGGTGTCAGGCCACCTCCCCTGGGGCACTGTCCCTGCTGCTTCTGGTCTGGTGGCAGTGGCAGGAGGCTGGTAGTGGCTCTGTGGACAGGGAGAACCCCTCTTCATAAGACCCAGCTGGAAAGAACATATTTGTAAGTTAGACTATCCAATGTGAATGATCAGACAGCACAGGAGCACCCACTTCAGTGTGGTGGGAGAAGGGCCAATGGTGGCAAGCATGGACCTGAGCCCATGGAGAGTCCTCACCTTCTCATCCAGCTCATCGTCACTCTCATTCATGTCATCCTGGTCCAGCCACCACTCGTACTCCACATGGACATGCAGGTTGAACTGGTTGTTCTGGGCCTGCAGCAGCTGAGGTATAGAGGAGCCCCCTGAGAACCCACCAGCCCTGTCCCACCTCACCAGCCCCATTTCTGACAGACCATTTGGTTATGGAGGAAACCACCACAAGCTGTATGTGGTGCTGCCAGCTCAGCAGGCCAGGAGTTTTGCAAAGCAGTCCAAACACACAGTGGGACATGGCCAAAGCAAGACTTGGGCTCACCAAGGAGGTGCTCTCACCCTGTGTGTCCTGGTGCAGTTTCAGGTCTCCCTATCTGGCCTATTCCAAACTACCCATCCCTGAGGCACCCCATGACAGCTGGGCCAGAACAGACCCCCTGGCACCCTGATCTGTATCCCACACCAGCAGTGATGCTGCTGAAGGATTTGGATGGCCCTGCACCAGGCAGTGCCTTTCACTATCAGAATGTGTCCCAAAACCAAGACACTGTGTCTTACCAGCTCTTCGCATTGGTGATGTCTCATCCTCCTGGCAATGTCCAGGGCCATCTCTCCTGCTTGGTTAGCTGTGAGGGGAAATGGCAGCCTTGAACCTTGCTCAGGGAAGCCAAGAGCATTGCTGTGTGTGGGCAGCCTACAGGCTCACAGCAGAAATGCTACAGTCAAGAGGAAAAGAGAATAGGATGTGCAGTGCAGGAGGAATAAATCCCAGAGAGTCCGAGCGGGGTGCTGATGGCACTGAGGACACAGATCCTACAGATCCCATCAGATCTACCTGCTGCTTCTAGAGACAAACGCATGAAAAAGGGACAGCCTAAACAGACTGAAACAAAGGCTCAGGCCAAAATTGATAATGGTGGGAAGATGAAGAAGGGGTCAAGAGCAATGAGACACCCAGATAAGGGTAGGACAGAAGAACGTGGTCAAACTCCTATGTGGCTACAAGGACATGCATCCAGTCCCACTGGGGTCTCTCTGCCCCTGTAGGAAATGGGCATACTTAAGGAGTGCTCAAGGAGGAACAGCTCAGCACAGCCACCCCCTTGATGACACTGGATGGCAAAAACATGTATGACCTTCCATGTCACTCAGGAGTTCAGCCTTGAAGTTCACTTCTGTGTTGTGAAGAAGACACTCCCAGCCATGATGAATGACCAGACCTATGACCTGGGCTCCAAAGCACCAGCACACACTGCCTCTGAACCAGTATTTCATCAGCCCTCCAGCCCATGCCCCAGTATTGCACAGCTGGCTTTGAAAATATGCTCTAAGTGCCTGTCACTCTATGGGCAGGTTTCCCATCATTAACCTGCTTCTCCTGAACCTCCTCAGCTGCAGGCAAGCCCTACTGATCACTCCAGCAAAGTCAGAGTAGTGATGACTAGAGGGGGGAGAAGACGACCAGAGGGGGGGAGAAGGTCACCAGAGATGGGGAGAAGACTCCAGGATCTCCCTGGCCACTCACTGATGGTGATGCTTGCTTTGGCCTTAAGCAGCAGTTTGAGGCACTCAGGTTTGTTGTGAAAGCAGCAGTAGTGAAGCGGCGTGTTCCCCACTATGGTCTGCTTTTCCAGGCTCCCGCTGCAGCAGAAGGTGGATATCGTCAGCGGGCTGAGCAGAGCTGCTGGCACCAGCCGTATGCTGGTCCATGTCATTCTAGCCACCTCAACTGGAGCGGGCTTTAGAAGTGGTGGCCACCACCATCATCATATCGCAACCCAGTTATGAGTGTAGCCAAGGCCACTCTGCTCTAGGGACAGTCACCCTAAGTGCACCCCAAGGCATATTTGCTGGGATGCCTGCTCTGGGACTTAGTCATGACAAGTTGACCAGATATCTTGAGCTCACCTGTTCTGGACAAGAAAATCAACAATATGTAAAGAGGTTCGATCAGACAACAGCACTGCCAGGTGGAGGATGGTCTCCCCAGGTTCCTGTAACAGAGCAGAAACTGCAACAGGATGGGACTGTGACACCAAGAGAGAGGAGCTATGTCCTTTGGGAACTGTTTTTTACGCATCCCTAAGAAATGAATAGGAGCCGCTTTGATTTGTCTCTCTTCAGAGCCATGACCACCAAGGCTGGAGAGAGTTTAGGAAATATTTAGAGGTGTGGAGCCATGTTTCTCAAGGAAAGCTTTTCTAATTGTGCTTTCCTCACCTTCTGCTTTGTCCTCCACACAGCCTCTTCCTTTTTCTCAGAGGCTTAACCACTGATCTTTTCTTAACACCTGCCCTTTACCTGACACATTCCCTATGTATTTATGATGGCTTCATGAAGAATCATTCATCCCCATTTTACATTTAGAAACAGTAACTGGAGGTGATTTTTTCCCCCAGCCCAGCAGCAGAACTTCATGGAGTTCACCATTTCAGGGTGTGCAACTTCTGCTCCAAACAGAACTGCCCCTCACCTGCCTGTTTTTCCCAAGACATCCCACGCTGAGGGTGCTTTTTGCTCATTGCCATGACAGTCCCTTGTCTTCCACCATGTGTCATACCTGCAGGTGTGCCTGCACAGGCTTGCTCAAATCCACGTTCTCAGCGTAAGCTTGGAGCAAAGTAAATATGTCCTTGCCCTTGACAGCTTCTGGGAGGCTTAGGTGCTGAGCAGCAGTGCTTCTCTTGGCATATTTCTTCTCAACATACTTGGAAATGATAAATTCTTTCCGCAAGGCCCTGGCAGAGATGAGCCAAGCAAGAGTTAGTGGCCACAGAGCAACCCCACAAGCATCCAGGGATACCCCCTCCTCTCCAGCTGCCCCAGCTGCTTTCCTCCTCTCTCCTACACACCTGCCAGACAGTGTAGCACCTTTCCCATCCTTGTTTCCAGCAGAGCTCCCACCCCAACACCTTGCTGAGAGGGATGGGGAAGCATCAATGTGTCTCCCTGTCTTCTGGACACTTCCATACTCTTCATCACCTCTTCTCCAGGCAGAGAAGAGTTCTGTATTGGATTCAGCTCCCCAGTGAGATGTTGGAGAAGCACCATATGATAACTGGATAGGAGAACCCAAGGATCAGCAGCAGCAGCTGCTGTGAGATGGCTGGCCAAGAAAGTCCTCCAGCTGCAGAGCATGAGGTCAGCAGAAACAGTGGCCAGAGAGAGGATCTGGTGGGCAGCAGGAGCTTCAGGGCTAACCAAATCCTCCCAACATCAAAGGTAATTGCAAAAGAGCTGAATTATTACTATTTCATGTGGTCTCAGTTTTCCCAGCAGCCAAGTACAAGGGTGGACTTGGAAACCTTGATCTGCTCCTGCAGTTGCATTTTCCAGCTCTCCCTGTTCTCTGCTGCCTGGCCCCTACCTATCTGCTTGCATACTGCAGGGTAGATCCACAGTGCCTAAAAGGTGCCTTAGCTGGGACTTACACATCTGTAATGTACCCTGGCTTGTGCCTCTGCAGACCCTGATGGTCCCCTTGGCCACGACTGCCCCAGCTACTGGACTCCCACAAGTGCTCTGCCCAATTTGTGTTTGCAGCATTGAGTCCTGGAGAAGCCCCCAGCTATTGCTGGTACCAGCCACCACCTGGGCTCTCCGCTATGCATTTCTAGAAGCTGGGCCACTTGAGGATGAGCAACAGAGCTCATGTCACCTGAGAAGTCCTACTGCTACCAGATCTGCTCTCTCCCAGTTGTGAATCATGGTCTGTTCTTGCTGCTTTCTAGCTCCTACTGCTTCTGCAGCCATGGTGCAAAAGGCCCAGGAGGAATGATGTGCCTTCCCCTCCTTCCTCACCAGGTCCCTTCAAGCCAGATATCCTTCTTCTAACCACCCAGAGACAGGAGGACAGCCAATTCTTGTTACCTCTCTATTACCTTAGCAAAAAGGTCATCTGATATCTCAGAAGAGGGTTTTGAGGCCTCCATCTACAGCAAATGCAGCAACAGATTGGGGTCCCAGCTATTGGGCATGGTGATCAGCACTGCACCTACATGTGACTCTGCTCTGTCCCCCCCCACCCCTCCCTTCCTGCTGACGTGCGCAACTACAGCTGTCCTGCTTGGCAGCTCCAGCTTTTTGTTTTCCCTTCTTGCCTTTCCCTTCCAAGCCCTGTTTCCTTGATCCTGACCCTTGTCCTGCTGGCTCTTCCTCACATCTCCAGTCTCCTTTAAATCTGTCCTGTTGAGCTTGATGAAACTGATTCCAAAGAGGAGTTGCAGCCCGGGGAGGAGATTGGGCAGTGCCACATGCCTGGCCACTGTGGAAGCAAGCAGGACCACAGAGCGTGCCCACAAAGACTGACTCCATCAGAGCAACTCACATGTCACTGTGTGCCACAGGCTTCAAGGAGAAGCTGGAAATACTGGCTTCCATGATGCCATTGAAACCAGCGTTGCCAATGTTCCTCGCCAGCTGCAAAACAGTCAAGCTAGAGGTGATGCGGGACACGTAGCTGCATGGCAGGAGAGAAAGCTCGGGGCTGAGGTGCTGGCCAGGTATGGAGAGATGTCAATGGGCCAGAGGCTCTGCACTGGTTGCTGCTGCTGAGATATCCCACTTACAGCAGTACAGCCATAGAGCTGAGCCCTGGATTTGGGGCTGGGTGAGCAGTGTCCCTGTGAGTGCTCCCATCCCCTGTCCAGATACCAGCAGCTCCCATCATGGATTGACCAAACCTTTCTCATTCATGAACACACTAAAACAGTGCCATGGAAATCCACCAACCCCCTGTCCAACCCATACTCTGCTCAACCCCGATTTGGGCTTGGTCCTGCCCTGCAGCTCTCCTGCACCAGGGGACAAAGCTGGAAGAGATGAGAGACCCAGGAACAGCAAAGGGACATCCTCATCTCCTTGAGGACAGCATAACCATGAAGCTCCATGAATTACAGCTTTATTCAGGAGGAGATAATCTCACTGAACTAACTTGGTTTCAGAAAGGCCAGAGCAAAAAAGAAGGAGGTGTGTGGACAGAGCACAGCAGCAGCATCCTACCAGCAATTCGGAGGTTGCCAGCTTGTCCAAAGACAGTGACTGAATGCGGGAGATGTGCACACCCATCTCTCTGTGAATCCCAGAGCACTCAATGCAGATCAGGATGCCATGGTTAATGGAGAGCCAGGTGGGATCTGCAGAGAATACACTGCTGGGTTCACGTCCATCTCCCACCTTTCCTCTCCACCACACAGAGCACAAGCAGTACAGCAGGACACACAGCAGAGAGCTGCTGGAGCAGGAAGGGGAGGCAAGCAGCTGTCTCTCACCTGGGGCCAAGCAGTCACAGCACTCCCTGTTCCCAGGCATGTTTCTGACCTCCTCAACTATGGCCCGGGTCAGCTCCTCCCTGCTGCTCTCCACTCCGCCCCGTGCCTTGCTGAAGGCCAAGTTCAGTGCCTCCTCTTTGCTGTTGCTGAGGACAGACACCCATCTGCATGGGCAGGAAGTGGCTTAGGAGAGGGCCCAAAGGGGAGAGGCTGGATTCCCACGGACCCCCTCCCCCCAGCACAAGGCTCCTGCGCAGGATGCCAGCAGAAAAACGGGTACCAGGAGCCTCCATGGGTCCCTGTGACTCGCTCAGCCCCTAAAGCAATCACAACACAGCAGGGATGGAAAGGGCATCAAACAAGGGCAGCAACGAGCTGCGTAATTAGCCGACGAGTTAGCTCCTCCTCAGAAGCTAAAGGGATGGTTTTTGATTCCCACCAAGCTGCCCCAAGCTTGCAGTACTTACACGAAACATTCCTGCTCGTCCTCTGCCAGGAAGCGGTACGTGCGGTTGTCTGAAACAGACACGGCCATGCTCCCCTGAGCACCACCTGCTGGGCTCAGCGGGATGACAGCCCCCTCCTTCCACCCAGCCCCTCCTCACTGCTCCCCTGGCAAAGTGTCCTGCTCCCGGCTTGGGGCAGAAGGATGCTGCTTTTGGCTAAGCTACTACATAGCAAGTACGTGCCCATACTGCAGTGGTGCCCATCTCATGCTCTGCGTGTGCACCACTGCTTTAGAGCAGAGCTACCCCACAGCATCACTTTCCAGTCCAACACAAAGCTGCCGAGCTTTACCTCCTCCTTAGCAAAGTTCACTTTTTGAACCCAAAGCACCAAAGCAACTCTGGGCACTTTCCAGAGGAGCAATGGGGAAGTGGCAGCACTTACGTGAAACCACATCGAAGCATTTCTTGTCATCCACATTTGGCTTCACCTGGCATGTCAGGAGGTTCAGCTTAGCTGGTGGGCGGTTGGGCTATGAGAAGAACAAGGAAGGCTCAGTACTCATGGCATCAAAGCACTGAGACTGCCAAGGTCAGGCTGGACGGGGCTCTGAGCACCCTGATGGAGCTGTAGGTGTCCCTGTTCATTGCAGGGGAATTGGACCAGATGACCTTTTAAGGTCCCCTCCAACTCCTAATTCTGTGAAAGGGTGATAGCCCAGCAGTGATAATCATCACCTTGCTTCAGAGCCATGGAGCTGCCTCAGCCCCAGCACTTCATCCTTAGCTCTGCTTTTGGGAGCAATGCAAGAAATAGCTACATGGACTTCTTTTGCAACAGCCATCCCATGCTGGGGTCCCTGGTTCCCAGGTTCAGTTCCTTCCACGTACACAGGTGTGGGGGTGCCTCCCATGGTTGTCTCTTGGATTGCAAGGACTTCAGGCTCAGTGGGGCAGCGCAGCAGTGCAAGTACTAGGCATGAGGGCTCTGCTGGGTCCCAGAAGTTGCCAGCACGGTGGGCAGCTGGGGGTCAACAGGGGAGGGCAGCAGATCCCAGGCAGAGGTAGCATGGGGTGGAAGAAGCAGTTCCTACCATGCTGTGAGAGACGGTCAGGTAGCCATTGCTGATGGTGCATTTCCTCTTTTGCCAGACTTTTCTCAACCTGGAAGTGAGCAGAGAGTGATGCAAGAGGAGCAGACCATCCATGCAGCAATGCCAGTGAGCACAAGCGCTGAGCAAGGTGACATGCTGGCCCTGCTGCCAGAGTCTGTCACTCTTGGCCTGATGGGAACAAGACAGTCCCATTGAATGGCACAAGGATGGGCTTGCAAAGACAGGCAGCACAGCTTCTGCAGAGGCTACGCAGGCACAAAGCATTGCTTGGGGCACAGGTCCTGGTAGGAGAGCACGCAGACCTTTGCAGGAGTCCCAGCAAACAACCCAGACCATCACCTTCAAACTGCTCCAAACACTTCTAAGACCATACAGAAGTTGGGGAAAGAAGGAAGGGGAACTGAACTTCAGCCTGTTGTGAAGGAGACTCCTGAGCTCCAGTTCATGATTTTCTGTCCAGCTTCCTGTTTTTTTAGGACCACTGACAGTCCTTTCCAGGCATGCACATCTCCCAGTGCAGGACCCCTGCAATTCCCAGCAAACAGACTCCCCTGCACTGGTGGAAGGTCCCTTGTCTAGTGACAGCAGAGCACTTTCCAGGTGTTCAGTCTGTCTGCCAGGCATGGGCATAGGGGAGGTCCAAAGCAGCATGAGGGGAGCCCCAGCTCCCTGCTGGCTTTTTTCTCCAGCCCACTATGCCATCTTCAGTGCTAGCTCTAAGCCACACCTCATTTCTGCTCCTTTCCCTAAATCTCCCACAGGAAGCTGAGCCCAACACTGACATGTGGGGCAGAGAACTGGAAAGACAAGGTAAGGTCAAGGCTAAAGGAAAGGAAGTGAAACAGAACAGAAAACAATGTCTGGACTATATTAAAGTCCTTGTTCCACCCATGAAAAGCACTTGCAGAGGTTCAGAAGGCACTGGGCATCTCCATGGGATAGGAATGCCCTCAGCCAGACATCTCCCTCCCATCCCCCTGCATGGGAGGCCATGGGCAGCTGCCACAATGCCACGTGCACCTTGACCTGTTCCTCTGCCCTTGCCACCATCCCAGGAGAGGAGATCAGGCTGGGTAAGCTTGCCCTGGCCCCAAGTGACCAAAGCACAACTAACAAGGACACGCTGAATCCCAACTCACCCATCGCTTTTCTTAAAGAGAGTCCCTGTCTTCTCTGTGCCGTACTGCTTGTTCCCCTGCAGCTGGTGCATGTTGTACCGGGCCTGCTTGCTCCCCATGTCCTGCAAGGAGAAGGATAGCAGCAGCCAGCAATAACAGCAACTGGGACAGGGGCTGCTTCATGCAGGATGGACCAACAGTACCCTGGGAAGAGGGATCTGCCCTTACCTCTCTCTGCTCCAGCTGCAATGTAGCCTTCAGCTGATCCCGAACGGCACACAGCTGCTTCTTCTCCTCGTCCTGCCTGATCTTCAGCTGCAGGGCACACAGAGCTCACCGTGGGGAGGAGGAGACTGCTGCATGCCCACCCTAGAAAGCTGAGTCCTCCCAACCCCCCATGGCCCTCATCACCTCCATGGACCCGTGGGATGCAGAGCCCTGCTGTGAGGTGGGAGGTGGCAGAGCAGCATGCCATTGAGTCACCATGGTATTTTCTGGAGGAAAAAAACCAGCTGTCTGCAGCTCTCTGTGGTGTAAAAACAGCCAGCAGCTTGAAGGTCATAGCAGTTTGAGGTTTTATTCCTCCAGTTTGGTACTGTCAGTAATTTAAAGGTCTCCAAGCCAACAAAAAGTTGATTTCCATTGGGGTTCTTAGTGCAGGAGTGTGGCCCTGAAGGAGCGTGGGGATGGTTTGCATGAGGGATCAGGAAGATGCTGTGCACTGTTACCCCGCTCCAGGGCAGCACATACTCTCTTTTTGCTGTTATTAACACCACCCTGGGCAGCCTGTGCCAGTGCATCACCATTCTGTTCAGAGAATAAATTTTTCCTAACACCTAACCTGAGTCACACCCCAGGCCCCTCAAAAGGCTCCAAGGGATAAGGAGAAGGAGGACAAAGGCTCCTTCTGAGGTCTTAAAATGCTGAGAAAGCAACACAGACCTTCTGCGGAGTATATGGGACTTGGTACCACCAGAGGTCAGGCTGGTTCTGAAGTGCCACTGTAGGCTTTGCCATTTTTAAAAACATCTTTTTGTCTCCAGGCAACGTATAACTGCAAGAGCCCATAGTAAAGAAGTGGAAGGACTCAGCCCCTGAGAACAGCTCTGAGAGAGGCAAAGCCCCCAAGGAAGAGTGTTAAGAGCTTCAGTTGGCAGCAGTGGGCAGGGAAAGCCAGGAGCAGAAACCTGAAAGCCTGAGGAGCAGGTAGGGCAGTGAGAACTGAATGTGTTAATGCCTCTGGTTCCACCTCCATGCTTGTCCTTCCCATTCTGTGCCCTAGGGTATTACACCGTGACTTTCCCACTCCCATTGGCAGGTTCCTTTTCCCCTCAAAGATCACTGTGCATTAGAGGTTCAGGAAATTATGACCAACTGATGCAGAAGTCTCCAGATCTGCTTTTGCAGAGGCAGAGGCAGCCCTGGGATATACGTCCCTGCTCTGCACCCTGCTCCCCTCAGCACACCCTGCTTCACATGAGTACTCACACTCTGCAGCTCCGGGATGAGTTCCTCTGTAAACTTCTTAAGTTTTGCTGTTGCATTTAAACATTCCTGGAAAAAACTGAGAGCAGAATCTGATATAAGAGCAAATTCTGAAATCTTGCTCATAGTGCTGTCTGTGAAGACTGCACTGGGCTCTCCTAAGCTGCTGGCTCATCAACACCTTCAGCAGGCAGCATTTCTGTTTTATAGTCAACAAGGAATTTCTTAGGATATAAACTGTAAGAAAAAGTGGAGACTAAGAAAAGTTCAGGGCTCATAAGTCTGTTTTCTTCATAACCTAGATTTTAGTGACCACTGCTTGCTATCTTCTTATGAGATAATGAGAATGTTAAACTGAAGAGAGAATCAGAGAATGATTAATGTTGAAAAAGACCTTTAAGGTCAAGTCTAATCATCAGTCCATCCCATTGTGCTCACTAACCATGTCCCTAAGTGCCACAGTTCCATGTTTCTTGAACACCTCCAGGGATGGTGACACCAAACCTCCCTGGGCAGCCTGTGCCAATGCATCACCACTATTTCAGACAATAAAGTTTTCCTAATATCCAACCTGAACCACGCCTGGTGCAAGTTAAGGTCATTATTTCTTGTCCTGTCGCTGCTATCTGGGAGCAGAGCTCAACCCCAGGGAGCTGTAGAGAAGAATAAGGTCTCCCCTGAGCCTCCCCTTCTTCAGTCTAAATAATCCCAGTTCCCTCAGCTGCTCCTCACAGGACTTGTGCTCCAGACCCTTAACCAGAAGACAGACCCCACTGAGATCCTTGGCTCCATCATCTCTAGGAGAACAAGATTTTTGTCATATTAGAGTACATGCCAAGTAAGCTGCAAGATCTCTAGGTCCTGCAAATTAAACCACCTCCCAGACTGCCACTAAAACAGCACTTGTGAAGGGCAGTGAAGGCAAGCTGCCAGTCATCTTACTTGAACTGTGAGTTGCAGTGCTTGATGTGGTTTTGCAGCAAGTCGATTCCTTTCTTGGTTTTGATTTCATTCACTTTGATTAGATACTGAAGGGAGAAGACACAGGAGATGAAAGTGTAGCTTAGGGAAAAATGTCATTTAAGCACGTTTTCTTTCATGTTGTCCTCTCTCCCATTAACTGTGAAGAGCAGTGTGTTGTGGTTCTTCCTGTTGTTCATGCTATAATGCGAGCAGCTCATGTGGCTATTCTGGGGTGAGAAGCTGGTGGCAGGCAGAGCCCATGAGTGCCAGCACTTTGGTTTGGCAAATGGAATGGTGGGCTCAGAATGGGTGCAGCTGTATCTGTGCTGTAAAGTACCGTTCTTCATCTGAACTCCTTGATCAGCTCCTATCCCAAGTTGGCTTGGGTCTACTGCGATGCAGGCAGCTCTCCAGCCGGGCAGACCTCAAAGGACTGGGACAGGAAGGAGCTGGGTAGATCTGTGGGGCCCACACCATGACCCAGTTGATCCCACTTGCACTGTCCCCGTCCTTACCTCACACATGTTTAACTGGAAGGTCCTGCGCTCCTTCTCCAACTCCTCGGCGATCTCCCCCCCACTCACCTCACCCCGCACCATGCCATGCTGCTTTGCCAGCTCACGCTTCTCCTTCTCTATCTTTGTGCTCAAGGAGAGAGAACAGACACCTGAAAGGCTCCTACTGACTGCTGTCTGCTGGAGGCAGCCAGAAACGAGCCCACAGGCTTGGGTCTTAGGGTGAGGGAGCCAGGAAACTTACAGTTTGCTCTCATAGTCTTTGTAGGCCTTCTCAAGGGGCTTCTTGAATTCCTAGGAAGAACCAAAGGCAGTGACTGATGGTTACAACCAGGACAGATCCTACCTCAGCCTCATCATACCACTTTCCAACAAGGTCACCCTCAAATTGTAGAATCACAGAGTCACCAAGTTTGGAAAAGACCTGCAAGATCCTCCAGTCCAACCAGTAAGGCCATCACAACCCCACAACATCGCTGTCCTTTGGTACTAATGTAATAGAGAACTGTTTCTACTTCTACAAGGCCATTATTTTTTTTCCCATATGACTTTGGAGGCTTTATCTTCTCCCCATGATCTTACTATATACACCTACATTTGACCATCAAAATCGTTTGCACATAACACTGATGTTCTGCTCCATTCTCACTGCTTACTGCTCTGCAGAACTCTGTCTCACAGAAAGACAGGGTAAATCTGGTTCGAAGGGGTTTCTGGAGGTCTCCAGCCCAACTTCCTGCTCCAGCCAGGGGCAGGGCTGAACTAGGACCAGGCTTTGTCCAGGCAGATGTCTGAAACTCCCATGGTCAGAAATCCAATGGCCTCTCTGGGTCCCTGTCCCAGTGCTTCTCTGGCCCTTGCAGTAAAATTTCTTTATTGCATCAAGGCAGAACCTTGTCAGGACAGATCTTGCATTTATCTTCATTCTCATGAAGATGTTGAACAGATTCAGGTCAGGCTGCGATCACTGTTGGACCCCATTAAAAATGCATTCTGCTTAATCACAGCTCATTGCCGGCAGCTGTTTTTTCCCTCTCTTTAACTGAGTTCCCAATCTTCTTGACGTTGCCCTTAACACAAAATGCAGATACATTTCCCTCACATTTTATATTCTTTCACCACCTCACTACGTGCTAGAAGTTCCAGATTTTTTTCTCTTTTTCCATATTCAAGTTCCTATTGAACACCAGTGGCCAATGGGCTGCCTAAACGCAGGAAAAATACTATTACAGAAAAGTGTAAAACTCTAAAAGAAGAACTGCTTTAAAAGAAGCACTTTGCTGCCCCATGTTCATCCCCAGCTCTGTCAGCTTTGCTTACCCCTTTGAGCTCTTTCATGTCTCCCTTTATTAAGGACTCCAGGGAAAAATTAATATTGTGGTCCAAACTCTGCAACTGGAAAGGAAAGAGAGAAATCAAGCAGCTGGCACTGGCCACAGCGGTCAGGATAGCATGAGAGCTTCTGGAAATTGGGTGCATCCCCCAGCTCTGTGCCTTGAAATGTTCCACTTCCAGCCCTGCATGAGGAAGAGCAGCTTTTGCTAATGCTGAGCAAGGAATGGGGAAATGGAGGGCAGGAAAAAATTACTGGGAATGGAGAACTGTTTGCAGCAGAGCTCTGTCTTCTTGCTGATAACTACACCCAGGCCACCAAAAGGTGTCATCAGGCCCACTGTGCTTCAGCAGCTGCTCATGAACACACATAAGGAAGCACTCAGAAAACAGGCGTCTGTTTTCTAAGTCTCCAGCCTTGGAGGTTAGCAAGCTGGAAAAAGCCACAACCAGCCTGAGCCAGTGGTAGGGCATGTGTGGCTACATGCAGGACACTGGCAGTGCCCTTCCAGACAGATCTTCTGTGAGCCCCAAGGCTCTTCCAGATCCTTCCTAATCCCAACTGTGTCATTTCAGCACAAGGGAAGGGCCAGATTTAGGCAAATGTACCCACAGCAGAGTTTTGTGTCTCCTGAAAAGTCTTGCAGATGTTTCTGTGGAGTGTGAGAGGTACCCCGACTTATAATGAGCCTCTGGAGAGTGTTGCAGAGATGGCTCCTTGGCTCTGCTATCACTACAACCTGGCTCAGGGGCCAGGGCAGGAGCCCCAGGATCACCCATTTCCCTGCTGGCACCATGTGCAAGGGATGGTGGCATCCATCCTCCTCATGCTGCAGACCCCAAGTCTGACATGGCCATCATCACCAGCCTCAAGCAATCTGCATCACTGCTTCTGCCTCTGCTCCTGCCTTGGTCCAGGAAAGGGATGATCTTGGCCCTCCAGGCTGTGCACTAAAGCCTAGTTCTGGGGGACCACCCAACAATATCCCACTGTGACCCAGGGCCCTGCAGGGGACATGCAGGGGACAGGGCTGCTTACCAGGCTCCTGATGGCGATCAGCAGCTCCTGGGAGAAGGCAGCGAAGGTGCTGAAGGCGTTGGCCAGCTGCTCCTCTCCCTCCAGCTGGTAGTTGGCTGAGAACAACTCCTGGGCAGCAATGTGGGCTGTGAGGTGGCTAATGAGGTCTGGGGAACATGGGTGGTCTTCAGAGAGTGCAAGGGTACAGCCAGGATGAACTCACTGCCAGGAGCCCAGCTCTGTTCTAGCACCAGAGACCACTGCACATCCCCCCACCCCACTAATAAGAACTCTGAGGACACAGATTCCCTGCTGCAATCAACCCAACATTAGAAAGGATTCCCCTGGACCTTTCATTGCTGCCTCTCACACCCCAGGCACCATCCTGCCCTGACCTTGTCCACAGCCATGTTCTGCCTTGGCAGCTTTCCTCATCTTCTGCAGTACAGTTCGGTCTGCATCCAGGGCCTAGAAATGCAGAGGTTATGATCACTGACAGCATCCTCAGGCACATTTTTGTAACCTGCAGAGCCTCAACATTCCCAAGCCAGACTGTTCTGCTATCAGGTAGGTGATGGTCTAAAAGGCAGAAGTCTGTGAGTATCTTAAATAACAGCAAGCCTTCCTGATGGCGTTCTGGAGGAAGTGACCAAACACTAGGAGAGAAATGGAAAGTATTTTAGAAGAAGGGCTGTTCAGCAGCAGGGTGGGGCTGGTACTACTGCTGGCCTTGTCCTTGTTGTGCACCACATCAGCCAAGGCATGCAGCTGAACCCCTGCAGCAGAGGAGGGTGTTTGTCAGGTTCTGCATGGGTCAGCACAGCCAGGATGGTCAACACAGCCAGGACTGTGGCATCTGAGGGTCTTCACCATAAACATTCAGGTACCCAGAGTGCATTAAAGTGGAAGCTTTGGAGGAGCAGCTGCAGCATGAGATGGGGACGTGATCCTTTTTTTTCAGCTTGGGTACAGGGCTCCATGAGGGATGGATGGAGCAGTGCTGGTCCCAGGTCTGACCTTGAGGAGTGCTAGCAGCAATAGAAGCGTTTCAGCACTATTTATTGGCTTTCCACTCATTGGAAGATCCCATTGCACTCCAGGGCTGCACTGCCAAAGAGGAGATAAGGTCCCACTGCAGCCCACCTCATGCCAGCACTCACCCTGTTACTGCAGATCCTGCTTGCTGTCAACCTGCAGTGAGAGCCATGCCCTGCCATTTCTGTTCACTCTGTGTCACGAGCCCCACAACAAGGGCTCTGCAGAAAGGAACATATTTTGCAGCATACATTTTTCTCTCTAACCACAGCTTCCTGATGTAAGTAGCCCTGTTTTAAAGGGCTGAAGTTTTGAGTTTTGCTTTTGGTAGATATAATGGAGTAACAGTTACAAATTAAGCAACACAAGGAAATTGCCCCATGCCCGGGGCTCCTAAGTGCATTCCGTCCTGCAGAATGCTGATAGAAAAGCCTCAGTGATCACCACAGATGATGGGAACAGAAGGGTTGCTCAGCCTTTGGGCTGAGATGGCAGACCCCAGGTGCTGGGGTGGCTTGGGGCAATGCAGCAGTCACAGCCCACAGACAGACCCTGGCAAAGCCCAGGGCACCATCCCCATGTATGCTGGAACTTCAAAGTCATAAGAGCCACTCCATGGGCTTCCCAGCACTCCTTCCCCTCCTGCACTGCACCTGCTATTGTGTGTCAGGATCAGGAAGCAGCTGCTTTTGGCCCCAGGGGCTTTGTGTTGGGTATTGCACTCAGTAGTTGGCTCTGACCCCTTCTTTATGGACTTTCTGATCTGTTCATTTGTTCGGCTGCCAAAGTTCCCACATTGGCATATCACACAATTCAACTCTGGGCAAGCAAGGTAACCCTCCCACCAGGCCAAGCACTGCTCTTAGCTCTGTTTGGCTTTTACAGTGATGTTTGATGGGCCAAAGCATCCTCTTTCACTGTGAACCACGTATGAGATGCAGCCCTCCCCCACCTCGCACATCATGTTTGTCCCCTCCTGCCAATACCCATACCCACTCACCACACATGAACCTTTGCTTTGGGCACTTTGCACCACACACCAGCACCCAGAGTTGCTCACACAATAGGAAACACCACAGTGACACCCATGTGAGTGTAGATCCCATAGGGCTGTCAGGCAGATGGCTGCCCCGGGTCCCTCAGGGTGCCAGCCCCCGGCCCCATACCCCACTCACCTCCTCCACGCTGCCGGTGGTGGCCTTGCAGTGGCCCATGTGGCTGGTGAATGTGGAGGTGGTGGGCGAGCTGAGGTCCTCCTGCACCTGCAGCACAAAGTCACGCACCGAGATGGGCGCTGCCATGGTGCTGGGAAGGGACAGAGCCAGAAAGGGGAACTGCAGGCGCTTTGGGGCTGGGTTGGAGGACAGGGCGGGGGGTGGGGCACCCTGCTGCCAGTGGGAGCACCTTGCGTTGCACACCCACCATGCAGACAGGCAGTGCAGCCATTGCATGAATGCACAGAGAGGTACAGCTGCAAATCCTGCTATCCTAAGCCAAAGCACTTTTAGGAAGGTTGAGGCAGATGCTTCCTTCTGAGTTACGGGGAGCCTCAGCCCAGGCAGGCAGGGAAAGTTCAGCTGAAGTGGCTGCAAGAGCCAAGGAGCTGCCTGGGGGTGTGCATGTGGAGTGCATGGTGCACTGGGTGGCCTGGGCACTGCCAGGGTGCATCAGATGCACTGGTAACTGCTGGGGCACGCTGGTGTGCACCATGTGTGCTGGGTGCAGCAGGCACTGATGTCACACAGGGTGTGCTGGGGTGCACTTTGCATGCTGGGGTGCATCAGGTGCCACCTATGATGGCAGTGCCCTGCTCAACAGTCCCTGCTGAGAGTGAGCTGAGGCTGCACGAGGAGCAGTGGTGAGGTGTGAGCTGGGCCCCTTGCAGTCTGCTTGCTTCCAGGGGTCCACAGGGGTGGGAAGAGGCTGCTCTCTTTGCTAACTGTCTTTTCTAATTGAGTTTGAAGCAAACCTGTTATCCAGCCCTGCACATGGCAAGAAATGCAATTAAGTAGCTTGTGAAGCCTGCATCCCAGGGAGTGCTGCCATGTCCAGAGCTGCCCCCACTGCTCCCATGCTCTTGGAGCATCAGAAAGCACATGGTTACCTTGGCTCTATCACCCTCCTCCTCTCCTCCACCCTCCAGCTGCAGCAGGACCCTGGGAAGCCAGGGATCATCCCGGTCTCACCCCCACTGGGTCCCAGCACAACACTTGCCCTCTCCCACAAAATGTGCTCTGAATTCTTCAGGCAGGAGGAGACCTGGGAAGTGCCAGGTACTGTCAAGCTAGGGCACAGACAGCCCTCAGTCCCCATCCCTTCCAGAACACCTCTCAATGGCAAGAGCTGGCTCCTGCTACCATGTCTGCAGTTGTGATCCTTTCCCACCATCCCACCCCAGTTAACAAAGAACTACTTTTTCCCAAAGCTATGACTGTCCTGAAATGAGTTTGCTTTATTTAGAATCACAGAATCATTAAGGCTGGAAAAGACCATGAAGATCACCTAGTCCACCCCCAGCCCATCCCCACCATGCCCACTAAACCACATCCCTCAGAGCCACATCTATACCCTTCTTGAAAACCTGAATGGTTGGTGACTCTACCACTTTCCTGGGCAGCCTGTTCCAATTTAGTAGGTTGGTTACTTGATTCCTTGGCATCTCATAGGTACTTACCAGGCTCTCCCCAAAGAGAGCCTGGCCTCTCACTCTCCGGATTGCCTGTGCACTTGCAGGGTTTCCTTAAACATCCTGGCCTGGACTCAGTTATTGCAATAATCACCGCTGTTTTTGTGTAGTTCTGCTCTGGAGAGCATTTATCCATTGATGATCTTCTCACTAATGTATCCAGGCATAGTATAGATCAGCAGAACCAGGAAGACCGTCAGAAGTGCAACCACAAACAGCACAATGATGTACTTCTTGTACCGCTTCCAGATGAAGAACACAAAGGTCTTCATGGGGTTCACAAACCAGTTGAAAGAAGTTTTCGGCCGGCTGGAACATGAAGAAGTGAAATGAAACTGCCCTTTCCTGGCAGCAGGAGTCCTGCAGACACCCCCACCTTGCTCCGCAATTGCTCTAAACTCCCTGAGAAGTGGGTTCTCCCTCTTCCCACATGAAAAGCCACCAAAAAGAGAGCTACCAGGCTGTGAAGGTGATGAATACAGATACTCACTTAGGCTTTTCCAGGGGCTCAGGCTCTTTTCGGCCCAAACCAACAGGATTCTTCTCAGCCTCCTCCATGGTCAGCAGCTGGAACTCTGCCTCTACTTTACCCTGGAGTGGGAACATAACAGAGTCACAGCTACATGTGCTGCTTCACAAAGCAGGTGCTAGCCATGTACCTTGCCAGGACTGGGTATTTTTCTCCCAGATCCACTTGAGCCCTGCACAAAGATCTGTGCAGATGGGTCATTGCTGCCTCTGCAGGTTATGTGTATGCAGTACAGGCAGCCATGTCCCAGCAAAGTTGCATCACTGGCTCTCCACTCACTCCCACCAGTGCCCTGCCTTACCGTCAGGAGGTACTTGTTCCCACTGGGGTCTGTGAACTCAACGTCTTCTGGTTTAACTGAGCTGCTCCACTTCTTCTTTTTCTTCTTCTTCTGTTTGGCCTCCCCCTCCTCTCTCTCCTCGTCTGCTTGATCTTTGAGTTTGATGAAGGGCCACCAGCCCCTCATGCGCTTGTTGCGGAAGATGGAGAAGCGAGGTGCAGCATTCTCCTTTGCCATCTTGATGGTGCATTGCTCTGAGCTCTTGGCTGCCCGCACCATGTCATGCAGCTTCAGCTCAATGGAGCCTGCAGGCACAGGGATAGCTCACGATGAAACCTCAGGGGGAGCCCCATGCTCCAGCTGGTGTCTCAGCCATGCTCCCACCAGCACCAGCCCATTCCATCTGCTGCAGTGATCTAACAGGGTCAGGCTACCCCACTCGCAGCAGACCATGCCTTACCTAGAAAATCATTAGCTGAAATCCTATCATAATCCCAGACTTGGAGGACCAGAACAGCTGGTTCCCGAAATTCTGATTCCTCCACAGAGAAGACAGAGTCCTTCTTCTTGTAGGTGATCTCCTTCTCAGTCGGGAGATAGTTGAAGCGGAAGATGAACCTCCAGTTGAAATTGCCCTCCCCAGTCAAGGAGTTAAAGTGAACATCTGTCTCCTGCTTGTCGTGTTCGAGCCCCTTTATCCAGCTGCAGGAGAAGCTCAGTTATCTCATACCCCTTGTCACCCTGCCCCAAAGACAAAGCAGAAGGATGGAGGATTTGAACCCTGTGGGGCAGCAGGAAAGGGTCAAAGAAACAAATTGGACCAAGTGACCGCTATCTGTGGGGTCAGAAGTCAGGGTAGGGGAGGGAGGAGCAGAGGTTCAGAGGAGGGCCCTGAGCAGGGCTGGGAGCCAGATAGCCAGGACTTGGCCCCCTGCCGGCTCCCATCAGACCTCTTCACGTAGATGTCACTAGAAGGCTCTCCAGTTACTGGGTTGACATCATCAAGGATCACATCATCTGTATTCCAGATAATCACACGCAGCTCGTAGCTGTGGGAAAGACACAGGGGTGAGTGAGACCTATGCTCTCATGCTTGAGGCCTGGGAGGGCAAAGCAAGTCTACACCAGCCCAGCAGTAGGACCTGAAACCCCCCAGACCTGTGGTATCCTGCCAGGGTCCCCCTGGCCCAGCCCAGTGGCCTCGTTAACTTGCATGTAGCCCTTGTTAGTGAGTTACAGTGCTGCAAGACAAACACTCACAGTGAAAACAAATAGCTTATGCAAAGATAAGCCCTGGTGTAGTGCAAACCCACCCAGCACCACTTAGACATGGGAGCACAGGAAGGCTGATGCAAGAAGAGACCTCTGCAGTCTCCACATTAACCTGCTGCTCTGCCATTGTAGTAGAGCAGATTGATCAGGGCCTGGACCACGTGAGCTTTGAGCATCTCCAAGTGAATATTCTCACACCTCTCCAGTTCCCTGAGTCCCCATCCCAGGATTTCTTCACTCTCATTATGAACAATATCCAGATGGAGTTTTCCTAGCTGCAAGTTGCACCTGTGAGAAGAATCTGGGGTCCTTCATCTCAATACTCTCATTAGATCATGGACAGAAGCAGATCAGCTCCTTCAGTTTCCCTTCTCCGGACAACCCAGGAGAAGGAAATTCTCCATTCTCCATTCAGAAAAGAGCTGGGTGAGTAGCTCACACCTAGATTCCTACCTTCTCCATTCAGGGAGCTTAACCTTGCCCTTCACCAACACTGGTGCAGCTGAAACCCTAATGCATGAAGCCAGTGCACCCAAGATACCATCCCTGCTCCCAGGGGTGCTACCTGATAGGCAGTCGGGGCTTGATATTGACTGGTGGTGGTGCAGGAACGTCATTGGGAAACATGTCGATCCACATGTGCAGGGAGCCCTGGTGAGAGGTGACAGCAGAGAGGTTTCAGAAGACTGACCACCCTCTAGCTCTTCAAGGAGCCAAGCTTGGCCCTGCAAGGACAACTATAACAGAAGGCCACCACTGGTCACCCTTCATCACCATTCCCAGTGCTTCAGAGCTTTGTGTGGATTTTAGACAGAGTTGGATAGAAAAAAAATAAGACCATCAAAATTGCTTCCTTTCCTCCCCATCCTGCTTCCAAGAAAAAGCATTCCAGATGAGCTGAGTCTACTTCACACTCAGCCTTTTGCAGTCTGGAGTTCCTGTGCTCAGCCTGGCTCCAGTGCAAATCAAGCACTGAGCAGAGTGTCTTGGCTCTCCAACTCTGAGTGCTCGGTGCTGAATGAGCCATCAGACATGTTCAGTGCATGGCCATCAGCATCAGCAGGAGGAAGAATCTGCTCTTGGCACTGCTGCCCCACTGCCATCAAGCTTCTGCTGACTGCTGACAGAAACAGCTGCCCATCCAGGAAGGGGTAGAGCTTGGGACGCATGCCATGATGTGGAGACAGAGGGATAATAGGGATCAGACAGGGTGCTGGTTACCAGCTGCCCTAAAGGTCATTGCCTGGAGCAATGTTGGCTTTGGACAAGGAAACACACCGCACCTGTACGAGCCCAGGGCTCTCTGGGGAGTAAAGGGATCGGATCTCCACGTGCTCTGGTACCAGCTTGTACCCATGTCCTGGCATCTCTTCCCAGTGCTGCAGGACATACAGAGCCTTGTGCTCATCATCCACTGACCAGTTCTCATCAGCTGCTCCGCTCTCATCCCTCACAGAGGCCCCTGCAGCAGGACACAGCCATGGAAAAAGCGCTCAATATGCCACAGTGAGGAGGAAAACTGTAAGCAGAAGATGAGCAAGCCAAGAGAAATAAGAGGAAAAGGGCAAAAAAGCTTTTACAGTGGTCTAGGGAAAAGGATCCACAGGATGCTGAGCAGGATACAACCCTCTGGGGCAGTTTAAGGTCTGTGGTGATGCCAGCACACCAACAGATAGGAAATATTGCCCTGGGAGTGCTCAAGGAAAGAACCATAACACTTGGTAGTGACACATGACCATGCCCTCCATGCACCAGAGCAAATGATGTCCCTGAGCTGGTTTTTGTTTGATTGGAGCAGAAATCAATGACAGCATCTTTAAATGCTGGTGGAGGAAGCGGGAGCCCTGACAACATGAACACTTCTTAGCTTCAGACAAAACAAATGATTTAGTTCACGTACAACCCAATACAAATATTCCTGTGAGCAAAGCACTTAGACAGAATGGAAATCGGCCAAATTGACTCAAAACAGAGGCAAAACCAGCTCAGAATTAAACTGCAAGATGATGGTGAGGCTGATCCATACTCCATGGTTTCAGGAAGGGATAAGAGCAGCAGAAAAACAATCACAACCACAGACAGCCAATGGGGAAAGCAAGATCTGCAAGTGGATCCAAGGGAAAACATAGTAAGGCTGACAAGGGTCTGTGTAAGTGAACAAAACCTCTGCAGCCAGAATCTAAAATACTCATTCAAACTGACTCTGGAAGGAAGGCTGATCCAGGTATTCGCAACAGAGATGAAAAGTCTTTGGGAGAGAAAAAAAAAGAGGAAAGGGGGGTAGAGTCATTTTTTTAAGAAGAGCATGTCCACATCATGTAGTGGACATCCAGCCATCCACAAGCAGGCCAGGTCTGCTCCATTCCTGTCTCCAGGCTGGACCCACTGCACAAATGCTGGCCCCTGGAGACCTATGATTGGGAAGGTTTTCTTCCACTGGCAATGGCACCAGGGCTTAAAATTCCAGTAACAAGGAAAGAGAAATAGTAAAGGAGATATGAAAGCTGCCTGTAAGGAAGAAATTGACAATAGTGAAATGGGGAGTAAGCTAAAGAATCCCTGAAGGACAAACCAGCTAAATGCAGGAAAGAATACTGGAAAAAGCCCCCATAAAACAATAACAGGACCCCAGTCTACAGGTGATGGTGGTCACAAGCAGATGGAGATCAAGCTCCATGACAGCATCAGCCACTGCAATAAGCTGCAGGTGCTCTGGCTGAGCAAGCACCAAGCACCCATGCAGAACACTGCTGTGAGAGGCTCACTTTGCAAAACAAATATTCCACCTTCTGCCTGGGAGGCTGCTATGGGTCCTAATGATCTGGATCACGTTTCCCCCATCCCAGAAACATCACCCACCAAAGCCAGGCTGCTGGGTGCTGAGGATGCTCCCCACAGTGACCCATGAACACAGGGATGGCATGGGCAGACAGCCCCAGCAGCAATTCAGGGAAGAGAGGCTGGTGGGTTCCCAGCCTACGACATCACCACATTCACTGCAGGAGCCATCAGGGCACTCCAAGCTCTCTGTACCTTCAGGAAATACTTCAGGAGGGACCTTGAAGATTTTGCTGCCCACTTTGACTTCCTCCCGTCTGTACTCTGCTGCAGGGAGTGACATTTTCTTGCATAAGCTATCCAAGATCTGTGTGGGCTTGAAAGCATCTCGCCACATGTTATAGCCATTTCTGCATGGAAGGAAGAACATGCTCAGTTCAGACACTGGCAGAGTTTTTTTCACAGGCCCTTTACTTTCTCTCCAGCACAGGCTGTACCAGGATGCCCCTGCTTAGATTTCCCTGGGAAAACCACAGATGCACAAAAGCTTAATGAAAGGAAAGCTTTATGAGCTCCTCTCCCCTGGAACAAGCCAGGGTTGCCCCTCATAAAACCGACGGCTTCAGAGCAGCAACAGCAGCAACTCTCACTGCAGCTCTGAACTGGGAGCTCCTGCTCCTGCAGTAGGAGTTTGAGCTATCACAGGAAGTTGGTAGGAGGCAAAAAAAATAAAGAAGATGGACTTATGTAACTTGTAATGCATCTGCACATTACACTGCAGATGCCAGCTCTGTCCTGCAAAACTGGAGGTGCTGTGAGTGGCAGAAGTGGAGAACAAGTCTCATGGCTGCAATGTGTCAGACTAATACCTACATGTCATACTGCGAAGCCACTCCACAGTTGGCCCTGTGCTTGCTGTAGAACCGGTTCTCCAAATCAATCTTAGTCTCTCCAATCAGGTCGTCAGATCCAACCAAATCATGGTCAAATACTGCCACAGTGAGCTCCGATTCCATGGGAAAGGAGACTGTCAGCTCCACAACTCTGGTTGGAAGCAGATGGGGAAGTGTAATTAGCAAGAAGTTAAGCACATGCTCTACTTCAATCATCCCACATTTAAGAATTGTGTTTGCCAGCCCTGAGACCTCTGATAGAATTTGTCTCTTCACTAGTTCACCATGTGCAGTTTTCAGTGTCAAACAAAATTCAAACAAATTCAAACTTGTTCAAACAAAAAGAGTTATTTATCCATGAGTGTGTGCCGCCGGATAGAGCTCCTGGAGGTAAGGACAAATGTCTCCAAAGTTCTCTTGTTTTGCTACTCTGTCTGATAAATCAAGCCCTCTGAATGCTTCCTTCCTGAAGCCAAATACCCCTGTGACAGATGGAGGCAGGAGACAAGTCTGAGATCTTTGTCTTATAGCACAAAATCGCCCAGGAGAGAGGAAAAGAAGACTGTGCACGCTGGGTCATGTCATGAGCCCCACATCTGCACTACAATTAAACCTTGCAGAGGAAAACTTCCTACATACTCTCCAAACACAGGATTGAGCTGCTTTGGGATATATCGCTCCTTTGTGTCCTTCTGCTCCTGTCCCACTGTCACCACCACGTAGGGGTCTGCCTTGCCATTGGGGTCTGCTGGAGACAGGTTCGTAGCCTGAAATACACAGGAGGCACAGCCACACATCAGCTGCAGAGAGCAATGTGAAGAGAGGACACTGCGTGGACCTGAGATATCCCAAGGTCACCAGCCCACCTTCAGCAACAGCCCCAGCAGTGAAATGTTTTTGTTCCACCGCATCCCTACTCATAAGGCAGAGATGATTCCATCTGCCAGCCCACCTACTTGCTCACTGTCTTAGAGCAAATAAGAGGAGCTGAGCAATGCCCAACTGAATTTTTAGCACCTCCTGAAGCAAGAAAGCCTGGAAGGCTCTTCATGAAAAAGATGTAAATGACAGCCCTTGTTGTAGCTGACTCCCACTAGGCTGGCAAGCCAGTGTCAGGCTTTTCCCAAGTGCCACTGCTCACATTTGCTGAGTGGAGAACAGCAGGGGGTCCTTAGGGAAGGACAGGCCCCCAGGCATTGCTGTCACTGCCACCAGAGACCTACCTTCACAATGTAAACTCTTACAAGAACCTTGATGGGTCTGTTCCTTGGAACCCCCTGGGAGACCTTGGGCTCCATGCCAGCTTCCACACTAGGGTAGACATAGAAGGAACCCTGCAGAAAAGACACCGCAGGTAATGACTAGATATGAAAGAGAAGATCTCAAATGGGGTTGGAGCGACTGAAACCATTTCCCCTTCCCAGATGGGAAATCAGAGCCTCAGACAGTCCGTGCCCATGGGGACAGTCCTTTCCACAAGCACTGCCATGTTTCTCCAGGCAGTCACTGTGCAGGTCAGGCTGCCAGACCACTGCCAGTGCCAGAAGATCTGAACATCTCCATACACATAATTCAACTGCCAAAGGCAGAGAGGCACCAAAGATTTTCTAGGGACCTTCTTAAACCAGCCTTTATAATTGATACTTCAGAGTCTTCAAGAGCTCCTGGATGGGAGGTTGATGAATCTTTTAGATAAGATTACTAATTTTAGAACCAGTGACATTTGCTAATACTTATTTACATATTGAATATAACCAGAGGCCTCAGCGAGGATAAGAGTCCCTTTATGCTTCATGTTCTCTCCTTGTAAGGGCTAAAAAGTTCTAGAGCAAGTACATTTGTCAACTAACAAAAAACCACAGTGCACCTGGTCATGCCTTACCATGACCTCATACAACTTTGCACACATATGTCCTTTCCAAGGCTTTGCTGGTGTCTGCATGCTCAGAGGTCCAGATCACTTTAAGAGTAGCCTTTCTCAAACTTTATTCCAATGATACAGCACCTTGTACTTCCCCACAAAATTCTCATCCTCGTGTCCATCTTCATCATCATTTGCTTTGCCACGATGAAGGGGGAAAATACATAGCCAGTCTTCAAAATTATCAAACTCATTTTCCAGCTCAGAGTTGTAGATCTGAAAGAGGTAGAAACTCATTCTAGGCCTTTTTATGACATCTTAAAGGAGAGAAGAGTCCCTTTTAAGAAAAGGAAGATTATCTTCCCCCTGCCTTGACCATTTTACCATATCCTCCCTTACTCAGTAATATACAGTGACAGACATCATGAGTCTCCTTTGTCTTCCCAGGCTCATCAGATGAGCACATGTATCTCAGCTGGGCTCAGAGGTCTCACTAACTGTCTCAAAGCCCAGCAAGGATACGACTCAACAAACACTGTTCAGTGAGGTTCTCCAGCCCAGTTTAAGCTTCCACTGTAGTGGAAGTGAAGATAAGTGTGCACAAAGATCCAGAGTTGAAAGAGGCCATATCCATAACCCCAACACTCACCTGAAGGGTGGCAATGAGCTTCCTCTTGGGCTGAGCAGGTTCAGCTTCAATTACCATTTCATCTTCTGCTTCCATGTCAATGTAGGCTGCATTTAAATTCCCTCCATCTGAAATGGCAATAGAAGATTGAGAAATGCTCTGATCTCTCCCATCACTGCAGATGTCCTTCCATGCAATGCCCCTAGCAATAGCAATACTTTTATCCAGGCCTTTGAGCTGTGTCAGGGTAACTAGAGCTATTGCTGTCTGCAGCGGGTGTCCCCACAGCACCTCAGCTCTTCCATCAAGACAAGACTGTGTGAGCAGGGGTACAAATTCAGCACAGGCCTGCCTCTCCCTGTGGATGCTCTTTAGAAAGGAAGGATTAAGCAGAGGAAGGTGACTGGACCCTTCCACAGGTGCTGTCAAGGCAGACAAGAATGAAAGCTAACCTTCTTTAGACAGATGTTTGTTTGGATGGACTGCTTCTAGGTGGATATCCATCACCACTACTTTGTGCACAGGCAGTCATGCCTGGAGGATGAGCACAGCTGGTCCCATTTCTGGGACATCAGGAAACAGAAACCCAACAAGAGAGTGCGTTTCTGTGCCCCATTTCCTAGAGACCCCAAATCCCCTGAGAACAAATGGCATAAACCTACCCTCTATTCCTCTTCTTAAATAGGATTTATATCATTTCTATACTTACTGTCCCATCAACTCAGGTTATTGCTGGACCAGTCACTGCTTACACCTCAGCAAAGCTGAGGGTACAACTGTAGTACTATTCTCTGCTTTTTGGGTCTTTCTGAGTCCTTCCTGTATCCTAGTTGAGTATCCATGTGCACGAAGTGGTACCCAGCTGCTGAATGCTCAGCTCCATTTTCACAATCCCATTGGCCTCTGGGCAGTGTAGGGTCTGGCTCTTCCCACAGAAGACTCACCTGCATCATTCAGTTCATCGTTCTCAGCATCTTCCTCATCACTGCGTGTCTGAAACACACAAAGACAGTCACCCCACAACCCTGACAGAAAAAACTTCTCCATCTGAGCACAGAACACTTCCAAAACTTTCCTGCCAGCAGAGTCAGCAATATGGAGACTGAGATATTTTAGCATTAACATTATTGCAGGAGGGTACCCAATGAATGCCCTAGTAGTATACCTGGAAGAAACTTTGGTATCTAGACTCAGGGATGCTTCAACATCCATTACCTGCTGACCTCAGCCCACCTGAAGGATGCTTGATACCTGACTACCACAAGTGTTCTTGGCACATAAAAGCTTACATCTTCCTGCAGATGTATGCTGCAATGGCTCCTATGGCACTCTGTGTTGCTGAAAACATGTTCCTCAAACCACTACGGCCACTTCACCCTCAGCTGGAAGCCATCACAAAAGGTTACCTGGTTATACAGCTCCTTCAGAGACTCATAGTACTTGGACCACCAATCTAGTTCTTCTGGATCTGGTTTCTCCTCTTCATATTCATCCTCTTTCTTTGCAAACTTATTGATAGGAATCTTTTTCAAAGGAGCCTTAAGATCACAGAGACAAGGATTCAGATGGAGGGAAAGAACATCCAGGATACCTGCACACCCAGTCCTGAAAGCCCCAGCAAAGGCTCAGCTTCCAGGCAGAGCATAGGAGCTACAAAGCTTCAAGTAGCCTGGGCTCATGCTTCGCTACAAAGGCAGCAGTATTCATTGTATGAGGAAGCAGAGCTCTTCTCTCTGTGCCGGAGCCCAGACACACAGCAGCATCAAGGAGCAGTAGAAGCAGGCATGAAACAAGGAGATGGACAGGGGGAGAGGAGTGTTTGAGTCCAGAGAGAAAGTTGGATTCACAAACTTCAAAACACACTGGGCCCAACAAATCACTTACCTTCACTAGACTCAGGGGGTGAGCACTGGGACCTGCCTCACCTGAGGCCGGGCCAGTGGTTACTGCAGTCTGAGGCAGAAGATGCCGGGTTGAGAATTTCTGGGCTGAAATGCAGAGAAAGAACATCATGTTCTCATGCATTTGTTTCTGCCCAGTGACTCCTAGTTCTGGCTAATTGTTGTTCCACAGGAAAACCATCTCTTACCTCACTGCAGTGTGATTTCTTTTAAAGCTTTTGATATCAGATCCTGCCAAAACTGTACTGGAAATCCAAGTACAGTGCTGAGACTGGTCACCACCATCTACATGCTTGCTACTGATGAGCAAGAGTTGAGATCTATGAGAAACACCTTTGCTATCCTCCGCTCATCAATTTTTGCTTCTTCATCATCATGCCCCCTTTATTTATACACTCCCAGATCAGGAGCTTTGGCTGCTGCTGTCAGAGAGCTTTTTGGGGAATCCATTACCTAGTGAGTAGTTCTTGACCCAGTAATGCAAGAAAAGTGGAAAACTGTTAATATGCAGAATGCAGACCAGTTCACACTCCTTAAAACTTGATGGAGGTCAGCTCTCCACTTCAGCTATGCAGAGGATTGCAATAGATGAAGACAATGGTCCTCCACAAGCTAAATATCTCTGACTCCAGACACAAAATTCCTACAGATGTAAGTTACTGCCTATTTAGCCCCAGATAAATGGCCTGCTGGACTAAGAGATCTTCATGAACCATTCTGCCTCTTCTGGGTTTCATAACTGTAAAACAAAGAGTGACAGAGAAACTCACCCAAAGCAGGTGAGTCCTGTTGATGTGGTGGGGAGGCAAATAACAAGCTACCCTTGCAAATGGCAAACTGCCATCTGCCAGTCCCAAGGAGGTCAGGCCCTGCACCACTGCTTGGCTGCAGCCACTTCCAAACAGCCTCAGGGAATTACAAACTGTCTTCGACCTCGACCTGCCCTGTGTGATGCTTTTGTTGGGCAACTTACAGCTCTTGGTTGAGGACTTTGCTGCCTGGCTACAGGGCAGAAGCAGTGGGGATGTTTGCCACAGGCAGAACCCCTTGCTAACTCCACAGGAACCTCATCAAGCAGCTCACCTTTGGGCAATTCTTCCGTTTCCTCTTCTTCCAGCTCTCTGGGAGAGAATTTCATCACATCAGACACAATGTGGGTCCCCACCAGCACAGTGCGTCCAAATGCCCGCTTTTCAACCACGAAGATGCTTAGGGGAGGGTGCAGGTAGACCTGCTCTGGGAGCTCCTGCAAAAGAACCACACAAAGGGGTTGTGGGAGCAGAACACAGAATCACAGAACTGAAGACATTGGAAGGGACCTCTGGAGGTCATGTAATACAACCTACTGCTAATGCAGGTTCCCTACTGCAGATGACACAGAAAAGCATACAAGTGGCTTTGGGTATCTCCAGAGAGGGAGACTCCATCACCTCTCTGTGCAGCCCCTGCCAGGGCTCAGGCATCCTCACATTAAGGAAGTTCTTTTGCATATTTGTATAGAACTTCCTGTATTCCACTTTTTGCCCCTTTGTCCTGTTGCTCAGCACCACTGAAAAAGAGTCTGGTCCCAGACACTTGACACACACCTTTCAGATGTTTATAAGTGTTGATAAGATCCCATCCTCCAGGCTGAACAAAATCTCAGCTCTCTGAGACTGCTGTGCAGCCCTGCTGCACGCGAGGTCTGATGAGACCTTACAACTCTGCCCAAAAACCAGAGCCTCATGGTGACAGATGATGCCTGAGACTCATCTCAGAGGGTACACACATGAAGGTTTTGATATGCAGCCAAAATGCATGTCTCTGGGAGATCAAAAGCCTGGGTGCAGCTCCCCTCCCATTCACTCACTCTCAGCAAACAGATTGTATGTGATTGTAGGACAACCATGGTGTGCTCCAGCATGGCAGGACCCCCTTCCCACTCACCACATCCATGTATTTGACCAGCTCAGTGAAGTTGGGGTTCTCATTGTAGGCCACAATCACCTCTGACTCCACCTTCTTGCCAGCACATTCAATGATCACCTGCGGCTGATCCACCTCGAACAAGTTGACCCGCTTCAGATCCCGCAGGCCCCAGAATAGGATCTAAAGCACATGAAGCTGCTGGGCTGTTCTAGACATGTTAGGTGTGGTATGGCCATACAGCCCTGCCCAGAACTGTCACCCTACTCATCATAGACCCCAAGAGAGGTATAAGACCACTCTTCCCACCCAGCCACCAGGATCCAGTCCTGTGCTGTGAGCACAAACACAATGGGTTTGGTTGTTAAACCACTGAAACAGTTCCTCCTGAATGTCGGGCACCACCATTTCTGGCACGTGCTGGGTTTCAAACCCTCCCCAAGCCCTGCCATGTCCATGGGCAGTCTGTGCCTCCCACTATGGGAGCCAGCCCAGCAGAAGGCAGCACACCTCTATGCGAAACTCCTTCAGCACGGGGCGGATGCCCTCCGGGATGATGAACCGTCCAGCTCGGGGGTCTCCCAGGTAGCTGGGTTCCTTGGGCTCCACATCCTCAGGCACTGAGGGCTGAGCAGACAGAGCCAAGTCACACTGAGCACTGAAAACCATAATCTTCCACATATCTTCCACAGCGTATCTCCTCTCTCTCTCCTCTTGGTCTGTGCCTATAAGCTCTGTCCCTGCAGCCTCTGTCCTTCATTTGAAAGGCAGACATGGCTTCCCCAAGCCCATTACCTCCAAATAGCCACTGTAATCCAACTCAATCAGCTCAAAAGTGGCAATGAGCTCTCCAGCTGTTTTGGAGCCTTTGTAGAAATCAAAGAACTGCAGGGCAGGTTTGCAGTATGGCTCATCAACCAGCTTCACCTGTGGGACAGCAAAGGCCTGGCCAAGGAACTCAGGAGAGCCCTGCAGGAAAGGAGGGAGAGGGTTAAAGTATCCGTGCATTATCTTACTACCATCCAGCCACATGGGCATGCATAAGATTGCTCCTCCATCCTCTGCTCCATCCAGAGGCAGGAGCAGAGGAGAGGCACCTGAAGCAGCTCCCTTTAACTTAAGACCTGCTTCCACTCAGGACTGGACAAATCGCCTAAGACCACAGATGGAAACTGGAAACATGATTCCTAAATGCCTACTTGTACCACTCACACACACTGCTGTTCTGCCTTCCCTGTCTTTGAAGTGACAGCACGAGGGCAGTGTGGCTGTACTTACAAATGTACTCTGGTTGAAGAGACTGACTACAACAACAGGAGTCTCTGTTTTCAGCTCTTCTCTATTTCCATCAATTATGAGCTGGTCAAACAAAAGTAACTCGTTCCACATTGGGCTCAATGTCTCCTCCACCGTCTGCAGACAGAGACAAGAGGTCTGAGCTTACCACAGTCCATGGAAAAAAACCACATGCACTTTGTAAAGAGACTGGGGAAGCATGGGCTGATCTCCTCTCCACCACAGCCACATGGAGCCAGCAGCTGGCAGAAGAAGAAATGGTAAAAGCATGAGACAGTAGAAGTACTTGGGATCAACCAGTAAATGGTATCAGTCCTTTACACCATTGTCTGCTTGGTTGTTTTGTCAAATGTTCCTTGAACGTAATCACCCCACCCAGAGCACAGAAATACCTTGTGCCTGGAGTTACAAAAAGTCCCAGAGGACACAGCACTGTCCTCCAACATGTCAGTGAATACATGATTTGTCTGTCTCCAAATATCCAAGAAGGCAGATGCAGGAGTTTAAGGGATCTCACCCTGGTGGTCTGGCAATGAGTTGAAAACACCACTCTCACAAATGGATCCGAAAGTCCATTGTCATCTGCAGGGAGGATTCCTCGAGCCTGATACAGGTGAGCTCGGAGCTGGAAATAGCTGAAATCTGGTAAGAAAAAGAGTTCTCAGTTCCCTGATCCAGCCCTTCCTGAATCCAAAAGATGTGTCAGGAGGAACGCAGTGAGGTAAGATCAGGTAAGGCTGGGTACATCCTGCAAGGGTACCACTTCTAGGGGCACTCACTGCAGTTCTCAGAGGGCCAGCATGTTTCTCAAGGTTTGGCCAAGCAAGAGAAGCTCAGCAGGCTCCTCAGGCACCTCTGGGTAGGACATGATGTGAAATGTGCAGTCATCTGAGAGCATTCACCACCAGGGGAGCATCAATGGGACTCAGCAAAGAGGCAGAGCTCACATGTATTGCCAGTTGAGGCAGCACACTCAGCACCCAGGAGACCCCCATCCTGGCAGCTGCTCCTCCTGCGAGAGCGCAAACGTGCCCTCATCAGAACAAACTGGACTTGTCTTTCCCAGTCATGTCTCAGAGGTGACATGGAGCTGACAGGCCACATCCTACTCCTCACACAGTGATCCCGGGGCAGGACTTCTCACCTCTCCGTTTGCCCACTCCTGGTTAAGCTGTGGAACTCACCATCCCTGCTGAGCCAGCTGGGAGGACTGTGCACTGAGAGCTGGGTGATCTCCTGCCTGCTCTCTGAGAGGTACTTGAACTCTTCAGGCAGCTCCATCATGCAGTATTTCGCATATTTGGTAACCCCGAGCCACATGTAGATTTCCAGTTTGGCAAAGATCTCACCAGTGTGCAAGCCAGGCACCTGAGGGTGCAGGAAGGTTAGCAGGTTTCCCATCCCAGCCATGCCACCTTCAGGCCAGGACCACTTCTGTTGGCCAGCCAACAGCCACAGAGCACAAGACACAGTGCCACGCAGTGGAGCAAGAGCTGTGCTTCCTTACAGACACTGGGATGTCAGGAAGGAGGGTTAGAAGAAAGGAGTGAGAAACAGCACGATGAAAGCAGAAACATGCTGCTTTGGGATTAACACTACCTTCAAAAAGACAGTCTGGATCTTCGCACAGTCCTTGCCTTTCTCCTCTTCCACTACTGAGTAGAGAATGTTTTGTGCAGGGACTCTCGCATATGCCACACGCCGATTGTTGCTGAGCATCCAGATGAGGACGTCGGGGAGTGTACACTGGGGCTGGAGGGAGGAAGAGCAGTGACAATCTGATGCACAAGTGTTATGGTTTTGCAATTTGGTTGGTGTTGGTATTCCACATCAGAACACCATGCCTCATAATGGGAGTAAAGGGGACAAGTTTTTTTTTCTGTGAACTGCCTTAATGTTCATGTGGGGAGGGGCACCGGAAGGGAAGTGAGGAAGGGGACGGCGTTGCTGGACCGGCTCCCTGCGAGGAGACAACGTGGTCAGACCTTCCTGCCTTCCACAGCTCCATCGGTGAGATTTGGGACTTGGTATTCTCTTTGTTGAGACTCTCTTGTTGTTGTTTAGTGTTATTAGGTTATTAAACTGCCATTCGTTCTCAGATCACCTTTTTCCTCCCTCATTTTTTTGTTAGACCTAATCGCAATCTCCCTTCCCTTCCCCGTCTCCCTAAACGCACGTGGCCGGGCCGCGCCGGGCCGCGCCGCCGGGCCGCTAGAGAAAAGGGGGGGGCTTTTGTTCGTGCTGCCCCGGGTTTGTGCACACTGTCCCGGAGTGAGCTCTAGAGAGAACTCCGTGACAACAAGGAGCTGGTGGCTGCACAGCTCTTTGGAGATCCAGAAGCAAGTGATGGGGCCAAACGTTGGGCACATGCTTCTGAAACTCAGCCCTGCAGTATGGCTTTGTGGGTCTCCCCAAGGAGTTTGGTTTTCACTACAAATCAGTGGGATGCAGTCATTCTCATCCCATGCTGGAGAAAGAGAGACCCCATGAGGCTGGAGAAGTGTTACTTCCCCTGTAGCTCCTGCAGAAGCCTGAAGGCTAATCCATAGGACAGAACCATGTGCAGACAATATGTGATGCTAGTGCCAGCACAAAGCTGCAGATGCAGAGCAGGCTTGCAAAGGAGCTTACATTTACAGATGGAAACAAAGAATTATTTTGAATCTTAGCTTCTGCTCTCTTCCCCCTCTTAGCTTCCTTGGTGCGTGTTTGTACTTGCACAGCTTTTTCTGGCACTGCAAGAGGTGAAGTCTTATTCATTCTAAAGCCTATCTGCCCTACATATCTGAGGATGTGATAGTGGTAGAACTTCACTTGGTGAAAGACTTCTCCAAACTGCATCAACCTCTGGCCACGTTGCTCCCACAAGCATTGTGCTCTGGTTTACACTACAAGAACGCACTTGGTTTCCAGAGCTCTTTAAATAGAGCCAGTGAGACTCTGAGAGCAGAGAGTCTCTATTATAGACAGAGAGTGTGCGGGCAGACAGGCAAGACTGATTTCCAGGCAGGCTTCCCACAGCCACACTGCAGCACAGCCCAGGGCCAGGCAGAGAGGGCAGAAAGGTCCTGGTGGCTGGAGCTGACCCAGCCCTGCCTTCAAGCCACTGCTGAGCCTTTGGATCCCTCCTCTGTCACTGCTGGCCCTGTGAGACCATGAAGTTTCATCCATCATGGGAGCCACTACATGAAATATGATAACTTCCAGAAGCTGGAACCTGGGATTTTACATAGCAGGGAAAGACATGCAAGAAAAATCCCCATTTCAGGCTGATGAAAGTCCCAGCAGGCAGCCCAGTTCCCTGTCCTTGCCCATGCCTGCTTGTGCCCAGAAATGGGGTGCCCCAGGAGCAGCTGTACCTCTTGAGCCATGAAGCGAAGCTTGGCCAGAATTCTCCTGGTCTCCTTCACCTTCTCTTTCACATTGGTTCGGGTCAGCCACCGCCTCACACGGAGCCCCTGCTTCGCATACAGGATCTGCACAGAGAGAAGAGCTGTCACGTGCCTGGCTGTGAGCCATGCATGCCCCACTGGCAGCACACCTGGGGGCTCTGCAGGAAGTGGAGACCATCGTGCCATGGCCTCCACCAGCTCACTTGCCAGCTGCTGAGAGCTAATTTTGTGAACTTGTAATGAGGTTACATGAAGAAGCCATCAGCTCTGCCAACAGCAGAAATCTGTGAGCTTTTGCATCATTTGGGGCAGGAGGACACATAAGAAAGAAACATTTCAGAAGATGGTGGTCTAAGGCTCCAGATGGTGTCTGACAGCATTTTGGTGACCAAAGAAGCCAAAGGAAACTGGAAGAGAGGGCTAGGATGTTGTGTCTGTTAATTGATAGGGTCAGGATCTGAAGATGAACTTCATGATGAGCCTGAACTAATAATGAAATCCAGAAGGAATTCAGGGTTCAAACCTTGTGTTGACTGACCAGGCCAGGAAAACCCAGAAAATTCATCTCTTGGGCTGATTATCTCCTGCAGAGAGTCCCATATTGACCAGAGGGAATTTCATTTACTGCTGTTGTTTTGGTCAGACTTTCAAAGCTTTGTGGTTTGATAGGGACCAGGACTGCAGCTGTACTCTGCCAGGAGAGGAAAGCTGACATCCAAGCACAACATCTGTTTAAAACAGAAGGCACCCATGGGCAGTCCCTGTCTCTGCTCCCTGTGCTGGAAGATGTATGACTGTAAGCAGTGTTGGGAGATGCAGGTGGTTGGAACTGGAATCTTCAAGATCCCTTCCAACCTAAGTCATTCTGTGACTATATGACTACAGTGTGGGTCTTAGCTCTCAGTCTCCCTCTTAGCATCAATTCCAGCTGGTCCTCCCAGCATCCCTCAGCCAGTCACACTGGCTCTCCCCAATAATCCCAAGCCCCACAGCTTACGATGTTGCGCGTCATGTACTTTGTCCGGCATCTGTCAAGATTGTTTGGATGTGCCATTGTTTTTCTCTCTGCACTGAGTGAGTATTGTCTGCAATGAGAAAAGCATCAAAACCTCTGAAATGTGCATGCTGTAGGACAGCACTGCTCACACAGCAGAGCCGTGAGCTTCACCTCTCTGCTGCTAACCCAGATGCAGCTGAAACCCCATGTCTGTAAGCAGATTGTTCAGCAAGGATTTTGATCAGAACGTACACATTGCTCAGCGTTCCAGGCCCTTCTTTACTGTCCCCATTACAAGGTTAGGGACTGATGTGTGAATCAGACTCCTCCAGACTGTTACGGTAATTAAAACACCAGTATCTTGAAAGAGTGATTGAAAAGAGGGAAGGAAATGTCCTGGCAGCTAGGAAACTCCCAGGAGACCAGAACATCAAGGCTGCCTGCTAACCCTATCCTTCCCAGGACTGTGGTCTCCCCTCTGAGCTAACAGACCTACAGAATCTCTTCCCTAGGTTGTCCTGGTTTCATTCCACTTATCCTCCTCTAGAGGACAAGAGAGGAGGCCGCATGCAGCCCAGGCAGAACATGATATAACCTCCTAACCTAAAGCCAAGAAACCTTTGGAAGTCAGGGGCATGCAAACCTGCATCCAGCTACAAATTCCTCCAGCACCTCTCGGAGCCTCTCTTCAGCTTTAGCCTTTGGCCGTCTCATGAGCTTCTCCACATCATCCAGCCCCTGCTCCTGTGGGGAAAGCATGACATTCAGGCAGCTTGCAGCTGCCCATGGGCTCAGGGCAAAGCATGGCATGGATGTGTTTAACCAGGTGTTCCCTTCTGCAGAGCTGGGGCAGACAGAGCACAGCAGATCGGTGCAGCACTGCCTGGACTCTGAGCTTTAGGGCTAACCTGATCACAGAACACTGGTTGCAACACCTCGTGCCTCAGACCTCAGCACTCACCAAAACGCATTAGTGCAAGCTCTGTTTTCTAAGTCTAAGCAGGAAACACAAAGCCCTGGAAAGGGGTTTCACTCCACTATGACCACTGGAGGCTAAAAGCTATTTTGCAGCATAATCTCCCCAGAGCAGGACTGGCAGCAGAAGAGCTTTTTGTCAGACCATAGCAGGATACACTACCAGGGGCAGATGAGATGGAGCCCCATGACAGATGGAGACATATATAGGGGTGAGGATGTTTCAGCTAAGTGTTATGCTGAGTAGCTGTGCACTTTGAGAAAAAGCACGATGGCAGGAAGCCCCATGCCCCAAGAGTTGCCCTGTGCACGTTACCATGCGCTCTGCCAGCTTGACAATCCAGTTGGAAATGCAGAGTCTCCAGGTGTGATCCTCCCAGTAGCTCCACACATACACGCAGGGTTTCTCATGCATCATGGGCAGGCAGCTGTATGATCTAGGGGCAACACAGGACATTAGTGCTGCTGTGTGCAGCTGTCACAAGGCAGCACTTGCACTGGGAGCAGTAAGGTCTGTTTTCCTCACAAAGAATTGGCTGCTTTGGTCCCTGCATCATGGACATGGATACAAGCTGCAGGGCTGGCTCTTTGCCATTCCAAGGCAGTGTATGATGTTTCTAGCAGAGGGCAGCAGTGTGCCCAGATGAGTGTGGGATGCTGCTGAGATTCCTTGCTGCTACAAGATGGAGTGGGAGTGAGCGCAGGGCTCAACTCAACCAGGACATTGCTAGGCCTGTAGGGTGAGGAAGGTGGCATTCCCAGAGCACCTCATCATCTGCCTGCCTTGTCTGCTCAGCATGGAACACCAACAGCCTGAGTGCTCCTCTCCTTCCTCTGCACTGGAATCAGGCCCTTGGGATGCTGCTTGTCCACCAGACAAGGGACTGCTGGCACTGATGAGCTGCAGTTTCCTGTAGCCCTGTCCTTGGCTACCTACAGACATCACACAGACACTGCAGGACCTGGCAACAGCAGCCAGCTGGGCCATGGCGAGCTGCAGGGTTGCAAAGCAGAGAAACACCTGCACAGCATTCACAGTTCTGAGCAGATTACTAATAGCATCCTGAGCAACCAAGCTGGGAAGTTCAGGACTGGGGTGGAAAGGACAGAAGGGTGAAGAAAGTATCACCTGTCATACTCTGTGGGCTCTGGTCTCTGGCTCCTTGTTATCGACTTGTTCCGTGGAACTGAATCTGAGGCCAGGATCTCCACATCCAGCTCACTATCTGAACCAGCATCCAGCAAAGACTGTTTTTCTTCTCTCCCTTCTCCTTTCTCTCCCTTTTTATGTACTTTGGTCACAACCTCTTCAGCTTTGCCATAGTTTCCTTGAAGATAAGCATTAAACAGCAATCAGAAAAGTGGGATCAGTGTTAAACAATGAGTTAGCTAGTTTGCAAAATCAGCACAATCATGTAGCCAAGAGAAGCACAAGAGTCTGCACTGCTTTCAGAACCAGCACTTCAGCATCATCCAACCATCAACGCACCACATGGGCAACAAGGTCTGAAGTGGAGCTGGGAAACTATAAGGAAGTCCATGTGTGTGCCTAAAAGTTCCACTGCTTCCACCAAATGCCTGCAAGCTTCCATTTAAACCTCTGGATTAGAGTCAGCAGCAAGAGCTCAAGAAAGCTTCTCAGCATTGAGCTTCTCCACTCCTCCAGCAATATAGATCGGGGGTTGGACCTGCCTCCCCTGCCCCTGTTTCCCCATCATCCATTGTCACAGTCCCTCAGCATCGCACACCTAACCCCATTTGGTTGCTCCCAAACCTTTCTACTGCTTTTCACCTCCACTCCCTGAAGAGCTTCGAGCACATTCTCCAGACATGAATTTCACACAAATATGGCAAAACTCCAACCCCACAGGAGATCATTTAGACTTTTAGAGTAATTAAAGTACTGTGAGCACTGCTTGGCTTCCTGACTTGGAGGCATAAGTTGTGTGGTGCTTGGCACTGTAGGACTGCAGTGCTGCCCTGGGCTGGCTGAGGGAGGTTCACATCATTCCCACGGTTTCCTCATTTGGGACCCTGGGGAATACACACCTATAGAGACCTCAAAGCTGACAGGTTTGGTGCTGAGCGAAGAGTCCATCATCGTGGCTTCAAAGAAGGCAGCGAAAAGGAGGAATTCTTCTTTTCTCCCCAGAGCATTCTGTACAGAAAAAGAGAACTCAGCCCAAGCCTAGCGTGCCAAAACGCTGACTCAGCAGAGAGTGGGAGGGCACCAAGTCATGCCTGGTGCCTGTCAGGCCTCTCAATGGAGGGCTTTACCAGGGCCCTAGGGATGTCACAGGGACACTGCTGGGCTGCCAAGCTTTCCTGGAAATCTCAGGGGTCAGGTATGAAACCATGCTGATGCTCCACCATCAGCATGTATCCAGGTATAGACTCAAGAATGGCTACTATACCCACCCAGCTGCCACTAACCCTTCTTTGCTGGACCAAGTGGTGACCCAGAGCCAGCTAACAGTCACAAGGCTCCTGGGTAGAACTATTTGCTCAACGATGGCCATGCCCTGGGAGTAGCAACCACATGAGAGTGTGATGCATGCATCATCATCAGGGTGCTCCTGCCTCACTGAGGGAGGCAGTTTGGGGGCTGCATGTGAATCTTTGGCCCTTACAGAGGCTCAGAGAGCCCTGGCTGGCCTAGCAATCTGCAGGCTGGGTTTGCTCTGCCACTCTTATGCCAGCCAGTGACCCCACTGCTTCCTTCCCATGAGCCTGCACAGGCATCAGGCTGGTGTGGGTCAGGTCACACCAGCGCAAAAGGACTCACCTCAGGGAGTGGATGAATTTCCTCCACCTCCACAATGACCTCTGCAGGCTGCTCAGCTTCCTGAGAGCCCCCAGCCTCCTCCTCTCCCTGCAGCTGGATCAGCTCTCTGGCCTTTGCCTTGGATTTTTTACTTTTCTTCTTCAGCTTCAGTTTGCTAAGGGCACCTTTTGTCTTGTCCCCAAGCTTCCTCTCTGCCACACCAGGGCTGCTGAAAATCTCAACTGTGATGGCCATGAGGATGCGCCCACGGTAGAAGATCCCCTCCCCCATGCCCTCATTCAGGTCCTTGTGGATGTCCCGCAGAGTTGAATTCTGGGGGGAGCCATACAGGTTCACCCAGGCTGGGCCAAATGTGGGGTTAAAGCCTGCAGGGACAGGGTCTGATTAAACACAAGGTGCTGCAGAGACCTTCCCTCAAGAAGGCAGCCCAGGGCACACAGTGTGAGCATACACTGCCCATACACTTCTGCCTTCCACCTCCAGGAGACCACCACAGCCTGGGCAGATGTGCCCAGCATGGGGCCCCATGGGAACAGCCATGCCAGGCCTCACCATTCCTGCTGGGGTCCGAGATCTGCTGCAGGTCAATGTAGTGCGTGGCAATGGCTACATTACCAACATTGGCATCATCCAGCACCTGGATTTTTATCTTCTTGGCAAGAGGTGGGAACATCTCAATGAAGCTGATCTGCTCGTTCCACTCAGGCTCAGTGGTATTGCTCTCCACGGATGTCTCCCCCTGAGAAGGAGGAGGTGTGAGAGTCACACAGCCCCAACCAGACCAGTAGACAGAGTAAAGGATGCCTCTGGGCCTCCCTTGGGATGGCTCACACCCCTGCTCTGCCTGCAGATGGTGCTGGGCAGGTGGCCGGGTGCCTGTCACTTCCCCCAGGTCCCAGCTATTGCTCTCTGCCCTTCACCAAGAGGTCAGTTCCAAGGCACTGACCATGCTCTGTACAGCCAAGAGAAACACTGGCCGCAAGCAGGCAGCACCAACAGACCCAGGGATGTCACACTGTCCCTTTGGGAGAGCCACGTGGCCCATCATGTTGCCCAGGAACATTTGGCTGGCTCAGTGTCTTCGCATCTTAGTGGGCATCATAAGACTACAAACCTCAGCTATTCATTAGCTAAATAAACTCTCCCAAGTATGAGTACAGCTCACTTGTGGAGGACTTCCACTGGGATTTATTTGACCCACTCCCTGTGTTTAGGCCTGGGCTCTTCCAGTCTTTCTCCATGGGACTGCTATGTCCCACAGCAAGTGCTGACACAGAAGAGGGGGAGTAGCCCAGCCCCAGCAGACTCACCTGCTGCCCACAGAATGAGACCTGCACATAGGGGTCAATAAACACGTTTTTCTCCCCTATGATCTTGGAGAAACCACCCATAATGCCTGCGCTCATGCTGGGCAGGCCCTCAGCACGATACAGCTTGATGCAGACCCTGGCCCAGGGTCTCTCTGCAGGGACTCTTTTAGGCAGCAGTAGGTTCCTGAAAGACAAATTCATATTCTAGATCTTTCTCAGAATCCAGAAAATGAGAAGCTAAGTCTGTCCCCCTCAGAAGGGGGAATAATGGGGAAAAATACTTAGTGTGAAGAGACATGTGGCTGTTCCCCTTAGCCATGCAAACCCCACTGCACTCACCTTTCAATGTCCTCAACTCGGCTGCTGGAAGAGGTGGGAAGGGAGCCCACAGTGTCTCCACGTGCAGTGACAGAGATGCTGCATTTCACAAAGCCTTTCACACCTGCCCGGGTGTCTGTGGGGTCACTGATAACAGCCCACTTCTGGAAGAACCTGTGGTCTGAGAGAAAAGGAAAGGCATTTCATATGGAAAGCCTGGGTTACCACTTCACATCCAACAGTGTTGGCGCAGACACTGCCCAGCTCTGCCTCTGAAGACTTGGGAAGTCTCACCAGCCTTCAAAAAGCCAGGAGAAGTGAGTGTCATTACATGAACTAAGTGATTAAAAGACAGGCCTAGCAGAGCCCAGGAGAAAGCTCAGCTTCAAATGAAGTGCAGGCAGGGAGCGGGTACACAGCTGCTACACAGACCTGGTTGGTTGTACACAGTTGCAATGTCCATCTTGAATGTTCCTATGCATGTTCCCAGGAACGGTATCTTCTTTGAGTGGAAAACCTGCAGACAGCAGAAATCCAAGAGATGTCTGAAGCTGGGAAGCACACCCAGACATCGCTAAGGAGGACGGGGCTGCTAGGATGCCTCTCTGCCTGCTTACACTTCCCTATGTGCACAAATTGCCCTTTCTTTGCCTGCAGCCCTTGCTTTGCCAACAGCTCCCAGCATCCACACACAGAAGCAGCAGTCTGTAATGGTTACAGATGAAGGACCGAGAGGAGGATGTACTTACCAAAATCTCTATGAGTCTGTGAAATAAAACTTCCCTTGACTCATGGAATTCAAACAAAAAGTACTGAAAGGGGAAAGAAAGACAACTGAGCCCTGAGCTTCCAGCAGGGCTCCACAGGTGCCTTCTCCAGAGAGAAGCTGCACCAAGAGCTCCCCGAGTGCTTGGCCACCAGCACCAACACTGTGCTGATGGAGCCTCTGTCCATAGCACACACCTCATTGTAGAAGGGACAGTTTGTTGACTTCTGAGTTGCCGTGTGCTTCTTCTCATCTCCAACTCTGACCACCACGAAGGGGTTAATGTTCACCCCGACCAGCTTCTGTGCTTCGATGATATTTATCCCAACCTGAGGAACCATGGGAGAAAAGCATCAGATGAGCTCTCTGCACGTCCCCAGCTCTGCCCTGAGCTTGTTTGCATACTGATATTGCTGAAACGCTCAGGGCACCACAATGCAGGTCTGGATGTTCAGGGTAGGCAAGAGCACAGCTGCTGAAATCTGCTTCAGCCAACACCAAACTGAAGTGATGTCAAACCTTTGACAAGCAGCTCCGCTCCCACTGGGCTTTGGAGGCCAAGAGGCCATGAAGCCATGGTCTCCATGGGGTGGGCTGCACAGAGTTTTTTCATAAAGAGTCTGTTTGTATCTTCTGTTAATACTTAGAATCCTCATTAATTAGATAGGCAGCTCTGAAAGGACTGGAGTGTGGCTGTCTCATTTGCTGTGACTGCTTACATGTCTTAAGACACAGGAAAAATGCTCTCAGGTACAGTACAGCCATTAGGATGAAGAGTTACTGCATCAAGGAAAGGAAGGTTGGAAATTCCACCCCCACAAAAGCTTTCTGTTGAGTGGATAAGCTCTAGCCCTGAAAAGCAGGGGACTCAAATCCAAAGTCCATGTTTACTGAGAACCAAGGAAATATTTGAAGCCACATCCAGGCTGTGAGACCCAGCCCTGAAATCTGCAGGGCCATAGCTGGGACAAAGCTCCATTTCTGAACTTTGCAGGGATTTCAGGTAAGCCTGTTGTCCAACTTCCCAGAGTGAGAGCCCCTGCAGCAGCTGTCTGCTCTCAGCCATGTCCCACAGGTATCCCCAGGAAACTGGGACAGGTCCTGGTGGGGGTGACAGGCACAAGCCCTGTCCAGGAGCTCTCCAAAACTCCTCTCAGGCAACACTTTGCCACCATATGTGGGGCTGTTATGCCAATATCCTTCTTCAGCACACTCACCCCACAGGGGCCCAAAAGAAATCCTGCCCTGGGCTGGTTGATTGTGGAGATAGTGCTCATGGATGAGGGGATCTCACACCTTGCCTGGGAAAGCTACACAAAACAAGGTGTCTTCATGCTAGAGGTCTTGCCAGGGCATATGGCAACTGGAGAATACCATGCCCACATTAAGGCAGTGAAGGACTGGCTGGAGGGGCAGATGCAGAGGCATCTGTAGGAATACGCACCCAATGCTGCAGTAAGTACCTGGAAGCTCCGTGGGGTTGGAGTGGCAAACAGGTCCCGTGTGAAGCAAATTCTGGAACGGCTGCACAGAAACACAACCTGGATAAGCTGATCCCTTCATCTACGTGGATCTGAGTAAGACTCCACTAAAGGAACTGAAAACCCAGAAAATAACAGCCTCTTGACACAAGAAAGAGCCAACACCCAACAGCACCATTTGGGACCCACGAAGGTTTCTGACATTTTGTGGAAAGAGAATGCCAAGAGATGCAGGATCTCCACAGAACTCACCCTAGGAGCTGGCACCTCCCACCCCAGGGCACACACATAGGGAAAAGCACAGCACTGATACCTCTTCACAGGGCTGAAGACAATGCCCGACACCTCCACATCAGACACATCATAGAAATCCTCTTCCTCCTCTTCCTCTTCCTCCTCAGTCTCCAGGCCCTTTGCCAGCTTTCTGCCCAGCGTCACAGCCCTCCTGTCCAGCTCAGTTGCTCTTGGACCACCCTCGGCTGCTCTACAATCCCCACATCACATCATCACCCGCCCTGGTGAGTGGGTTGTGCACTTTCCTGCACCTGGGAGGGTGAATGGATAATCTCAAGTAAAGATACTTACTCCAGCTCCTCAAATCCAGGATTGCAGATGATTAATTCTGAACTGTAAGAAAAAAAAAAAAAAAAAAGAAAGAAAAAAAAAAAGAGATGTTTTACTGAAAAGAACAGTGTTACAGCACTTCCCCAATGCATTTAAAGAACAGTGTCACAGTCACAGCCCTGCTCGTCTCTTGGCCATAACATGAGCATCCTCCAAGATTATATTTTTCCTCTTCCCACCCCACACACCCTCTGCTTCATCTCTAGGCCCTCCAGAAGTGATGCTCTTGTAATGTGTCATCCTGCCTGCCCAGACACCCACTGGCCATGGACACCACTTGTGTGCAGAGTGCCTAGGGCTAATGTGGTCCAAAGCCACACTCCCTATCACTTCACAACCACAAAGCCTTGCTCCCATCAGCCAGGAATGCTGCAGAAGTGTCTGAGTCCAAGAGGACTCCTGGGGTGTGGTGGGTGCTCCAGTCAATCACATCTGGTCTTCTTTGTGAAGACAGGGTGTTTTTCTGCCAAGAGCTCTGGTCACTTATTGCTGCTGTAGAGCAGAAATGCATCAACCTGGAGAGTCGATGGGCTGGGTTGTATCCCAAATGGCTCTGGTTGACCCTAAGGCATCTGTACAAGCAATCTGGAAATGTCTTCCTCCCAGGATTTCAGTACCTGTCTTTCATCTGATAGACAAAGTCTTCTTCAACCCAGGTCCCAGCTGAGCCCTCTGGAGGTTGGTAGCGCAAATCCAACTCAATATAGATCTAGAACCAAAAAATCAAACTGCCTCAGAGCTCAGCAAGATACAAAATACCAGTGCAAGTGCCAAGGAAAAGGGAAAGAAAAGTGTGGAATGAAAAAAACAAGTGAGATGCTGGCAGACAGAAGGCAAAGCATCCATCTCTCAGGGTGATGGGGATGTAGGAGCTGAGCACAGCACAGTCCCTGGCAAAGGCATGTTTCTGGGAGGAGAAATACAACCCTGGGAGGCAGGGATGTAGCTGCTGGGAGAGGCAGTAGAAGAAGGTGGGTGAAAACAGAAGCTTGGAATAAGGCTGGGTAACAGGAGGTTCAAAACCCCATTAAAGCACTAGGAAAGAAAAAGGGACACAAATGACTCCAGCCCCAGATGTAGCAGCTCTTGAGCCGGAAAGATCAGGACTCAGAGCTTGTTCCCAGAGAGCTCCTCCTTCCCTTGGGGATGTGTCTTTTCCCAGCTGAGCTGAGGGACGAGAAATGAAAGCTGTTGTGTTTTGTTCGGACTGGGTCATCAGTGAGATTTCCACTGTTAGCACAAGGGAAGAGGCAGCTGAGCAAAAGTTTGGGGCCACAGAGCAGCTCTGAGCTGCCAGCAGCATCAGTGCCCCATGTCAGTCCCTGCAAAGCACCACAGATTGCTGAAGGGTCAGTCCTGTCCTGCTCCCTGCAGTGAGCTGCAAGCGGCTGAAACCACCCAGCAGCACTCGGCTTCCCCATGGGTTTGTGGTCACAGCACTGCAGGGTGACTCAGACTGCCCGTGGGAAGGACAAACAGGGGCGCAGCACCTCTCAGGGCCGCCAGCAGCACTGCCCTGGTACCCAACCCCAGCTGCCTGCTACACCCACTTCCACCTGGGAAGCTCCACAAAGAATTTCTGAATGTTTCTGGGGCTTTTCACCCATGGAGATGACTGATGGAGCAGTGCCCATCCCTGGGCTGCCCGGGGAGGACTCACACCAGTGATGCTGTGGTTCCTGTCCACAAGGGCCTCCCGGAGAATCAGGCGCCCAGTTGTCATCAGGTGTTGGAGGCTGAGGACGAGGGAGCCAAGGAGTCTGTAACAAAATCGCAGCCTTTAGCAACATTACACACAGCACGCTCTCATGTGCCCGTGGGTTTCTGGAGAAAGAGGGCACAGAGGTTTCTGGCAGCCAGAGAGCACCGACCCATGTGTGCTCAGCCTGCAGAGAGCAATGCTTCATTAGGAAATAAGCCCAGGAGCACAGCAATGTCTGCAGCAAATCAGGTCAAAATCCACCCAACCCAAATGGGCTTCTCACCAGGGAAAGACCATCCCTGCTCCCTGCAAGTGGTAGCAATAAGCATGGAGAACTGCAGCTCCCACTCCACCTTGTGTTAGCACCAGCCGGAGCCCACTGGTGCTTTGTCCCTCAGCTCCTGCTGTGTGTGGAGTGAAACAGTCTGACCTCTGCCACCCAGCTCTGCTCTGCTCACCAGCAGCAGCACGGATGGATGCATCAGTCTGGGCTTCCCCATTGGACTTCTTTTCTCAGCACCATCACATCCCAGTGACTTGCTGTTGTTTATCAGTTTGTCCTGCAGAAGTTCCTATTGACATTTCAGCCAGAGACAACTCCTCTGATCCCTCTCTTCTAAGAAAAGCACCCAGTAAACACTGACACAAAGTTCGCTCACATCTTTTGCTCTGGTTTGAGTGTCCTGAATGCGCTGTACTTATCAGTTTCCTCCACACCCGCTCTGGCAGGGATGTGATGGCTTTGAAAATGTTTGCACCATCAGCTGCCCCTATGAAGCTGTTCCTGTTGATTTTCCATCGGTTCTGACAAGTCAGCAGAGCTGGCACCTCCCCTGCAGGCACACTCCTCTGCTCCCTCCCATACTCTTGGGTTTCCTAACCCACTGCTGAGCTCACAGCATTGCCTGGGCCCCGTGGTAGCATTATGTTCTGCCTGATCCTTTAAATGTTAATCGCTGTGTTTTGAAGGTTAAACCCCACTGTCACTGATGTGGGGCACAGTTCCCCTGTTCCCAGCTGGGCTGCTTTTGTCCCGTGGGGGCTTCTCTGGACTGTGTGCACAGCACAGCACTCTGGCACAGCAAAACCACTGCCCTTGTTTGGCTCCACATATAAAACTCTGCAGCCGCAACAGAACAACCAGCTCCATCCCCCTCATATAACTCATATAACTCATATCCTGCATGTCTTCCTCCCATCAGCTTGCCCAGAAACATTTTCCTCCCCCATATGAAGCCCAATATGCCAGCACCTGGAGGACCCACCTGTTACTGAACACTTTGCTGCAGTTGTACACTTTGACAGACAGCATCTCCCCCATGCCGAGCTTCCCATAGTGAGGCCAGCGGAAGAGCTGCAAGCAAACAAAAGCACAGTGGTTCCCCCAGCTCCCACTGCCCCCACAGCATTGGGAGGCCCTGTGCAGATGCTGGATAGAGCTGAGGCTGCAGTGTGCCTTTTGCCCCGTACTGAGAGTTGTGATGGAGCCCAGGTGGCACAGAGACCACCACCAGGCCCTGCCCAGAGCACCCAGGTCCCTGCAGGCCCCCCTGGCTGTAGGAAGCTGTGAGTTTGGCTCTTTGGGAGATGTGTGGCTTCTGCTCAGCTTTTTATTAGAAATATCATGCCCTGTAGGCACCCGGAGAACATGGAAAAACTGGACTCAGACAGGACAAAGAGGTGTTCTGTCATGGCCATTTACAGCTCTCTCCTCCTGACATGGAGGCTGTCTGATGGACCACAGACACACAGACAGGAAGGCTTCTCATCATTCCCAAGATGCGTCCCCCATCCCCACCTGCCTGACCAGGCACCAACCAACCTGTGCTGCATCCTCACACTCATCCCATCCCATCCCATCCCATCCCATCCCCTCCCATCCCATCCCATCCCCTCCCATCCCATCCCATCCCATCCCATCCCATCCCATCCCATCCCATCCCATCCCATCCCATCCCATCCCATCCCAACCCATCCCATCCCATCCCATCCCATCCCATCCCAGTGCCTGCTGCCCCAGCCCTCATGGAGTGGCCACACACTCACCTCCCCAAAGACAGCCTCGGAGCCACAGCGGATCTTCTTTGTCTTCTGAGTGAAGCCTTGGGAAGCAGAGAGGAGGTGTGAGACCCCGCTGGGCTCTGCCGTGCGGCAGCACAGCACACACCCACACCTCCCTGCCCCCCTCCCTGCCCACCTCGGAAGCTGAGCTGCACCTGCCGCTCACCACGGCCCGGCAGGTGGGAGAGCCGCCGGACGCCGACGCTGAGCGCCATGGAGCGGAGTGCCGGCAGCACAGCCTGCAGCCCGCTGTGACTCAGCCCCGACTCGCCCGGCCGGTTCGGCCGCCCACTCCCTCCAGGTGCCCCACGGGGACACCCCAGGGCTGGTGCTGGGCACACAGCAGACACAGGCCGCCTGCCCCAGCCCCGGGCTATGGCTGAGCGCAGCTCCCGGCCATGGAGAGCTCAGTGAATTGCGTTGTTCTCGTGCCATGTGGCAGCGCTGGGAGTGGGGAGCACAGCCCGCACACCAGTCGCACCGCTGGCATTGTGATGGGCTCTGGTGATGGTGCTACCTACACTGTGCCCATCTATGAAGGCTGTGTCCTCCCCCATGCCATCCTGCGTCTGATCTGTCTGGCCGTGACCTGACAAACTACCTCATGAAGATCCCGACAGAGGCTACAGCTTCACCACCACAGCCCAGAGAAATTGTGCATGACATCAAGGTCCGGGTGTGCCCCGGTGGCGCAGTGGTTAAGGACGCCGCCTTGCAACACTGGGACCTGGAGTTCGAATCCCCCCTGTGGTGCAAGTGGTAGAAGTGCCGCTCTGCTACACAGAGGCTCGAATCCCGGGGGTCGGACTCGATGATCTCTAAGGTCCCTTCCAACCCGCACGAGACTGTGACACTATGAAGGAGAAGCTGCGCTGTCACGCTGGATTTCAAGCAGAAGATGGTCACAGCTACCTCTTCTTCTTCCCTGGAGAAGAGCTATGAACTCTCCAATGGTCAACTCATCACCATTGGCAATGAGAGGGTCAGGTGCCCCGAGGTCCTCTTCCTTCTTGGGTACAGAGTCCTGAGGTATCCATGAAACCACCTTCAACTCAATCATGAAGAGTGATGTGGATATCTGTTAGGACCTGTATGCCAACACAGCATTGCCTGGTGGCACCACAATGTACCCTGGCATTGCTGACAGGATGCAGAAGGAGATCATAGCCCTGGCACATAGCACAATGAAAATCAAGTTCATTGCTCCACCTGAGCACAGATACTCTGTCTGGATTGGAAGCTCTATCCTGGCCTCCCTGTCCACCTTCCAGCAGACGTGGATCAGCAAAAGCAGGAGTATGATGAATCCAGACCCTCCACTCTCCACCGCAAATGCTTCTAAACTGGACTGTTACCAACACCCACACCTTTGTGATGAAACAAAACCCATAAATGTGCATAAAACAAGATGAGATTAGTTGTAGCTGGAGGGCTGCAGGGGTGTAACACAGGCTGTGGAATGAGACATTCACCACACAAACGTGCTGCTGGTGGGCAAAGCTGGTGCTTGCTCTAAGCAGATCAGATGTCATCAGCTCCCCAGGAAGCACATGTAGCTTTCCTGCCACCCAGAGCAGCTGCACCGTTTGTATTTGCCTGAAGTCAGAGCCTTAGCTTTGGTGAATTAGTGCCAAGCGTGGCCTCAGCACAAGCTGCCTGGGTAAAGGAGCACAGCCTGCACCAAGAGGGAGAGCAGTACGGGTACAGCATGGCATGAAGTGGGATTTGGAACAGCACGCAGGGGGCAGATGCTGAACAAAAGCAGCTTTCCTTGCCAGGAGGCTATGCTGAGCTCTCCCTCACCTCAGGCACCAGGCATGCAGTGAGCCTGCATTCCAGCTACACCCAGGTGGCAGGGAAAGTTACCCCTATCAGGTCCAGCATCTGCAGTCACCTCAGCCAGCTGAGAAACATGCTTCCAAGCTCCCTTTATAGCTAGTGAAGACCAACAGGGACCAAGGAAGACCCATTTTCCCCCTTTGGAACTGACATACATTCAAAACAGGGAGGCAAAAATGTGCTTCTCACAAGGCATCGTGGTGTCTCAGAGCTTATCCTCTGCTCCTGACATGCTCACCTTGCCAAAGAAACCATTCACTGAAACCAAGCACTACGCAACGCTGCTGGCATTTCTTTAGCCAAACAAAGCATTGTAAACCTCCTTCAAAGAACACCTTTAAAAAGAAGAAAGGAAGGTGCACTCTCACACACATACCAACCCCAGGTTAGTTCGTACACGTAACAGAGTCAGAGAGCTCTGCCTACAGGTTGTAAGCAGCAGAAAGCACGAGCAGAGGGAGCTCACACACACAGCACAGCTTCTGCCAAGTTGTAGCTCTGAGTTCTCCTTCCTCTCCCATGCTTGTAACATTTTAGTTTATGCAGCCACTCAATGAGACAGAACACTTTGTTTCTTTTAAGTGCAAGAAAACTGGGCGCTGCAGGCCAGACAATGGACTAAATAAGGTGAAAGTCCAGCTTTCTCTAGAGAGGGGAAGCTGCTGCTGTAGAGCACAGCAGAGCACAGTCAAAAAACTGTTTGAAGGCAAAACTAACAGGTTGTTTTGGTTCCTTAGGGATCCCAGACCCACTACCCTTCAAACACAAGCTGCATATTTGAGCCTAGCTCAGGTTGTGGAGTCGTACCCAGTTCTGCTGACACGCAGGTTTGCAACCAATCCCCTTCATAGGCTGAATCACCAGGCAGGCTTCCAATTTCTTCTCACAGCTTCCTGGTGTATCCAGTACGATGGACAAATTCTTTCATAATTTCACAGTAAACAAACAGCTCACCTCACTGCAGGACAGGGCTGCAGGATACACATTCAGTCTCTGTGATTAACAGGATACAAACTAATGCTGACAGACGCCTTTCTCTGTTCTGCAGCTGCTCACCGTCAACCTAAACTAAATCACCAGGCGAGTGCTGTAGCGAAGATCTTCCATAAACCACATTGCTGAAACAAAGAAAAAGCTCAGAAAAAAACCAAAAGTCACACACAGCTGAAAATCAAAGCAGATTCTTTATTTATGCAACTCAAAGTGATGACAACTTACAGTGCAAGTTCCTTTGTTTTGAAATGAATTACCTCCAGTCTCAAAGAAATCATGCTTTGCTCTCATCTGTCTACTCACCAAACAACACATACTTCACACTTCCTCACAGCTCCACAGACAATTACTTCTTCACTTTATACCACTGGGACTCCAGGGAAATCACTCAAAGCATCTTAATTCCAATTACTGGCTTCTGGAAGTCACAAACCTCATTAATCCCCCCACCCACAAATAAGCAAGGTGCAGCATTCTTAAATTGGAACAATGGCTCCAAGCAAAAGGCCATCACAGGATTACATTCTGCTAATAGAAAAATGTGATAATAAAAATACAATGATTACAAAGTATGGTAACAGAAACTTAAAAATAAATGTCTACATATAAAAATATACTGACACTTTATGAAGGCACAGCAGGAACTGCCTCAGGCATCCATCCGACTTTGGTACTGCAGCAATCAGAAAGATCAACACAGTGGAACGGTGATATAGGAGATGTAATGACAAAGGGCCAAACACGATGGAAAGGTGTTACAAAGGAAAAAGGAAAGTGCTCATCCATCTCTGAAGATCTAAGCTGGCAGAGAAAACTCCACCAAGGAGGGATCTCCAACCAGAGATCCTTCCCCAGGGGCAGCCAGCCCTCAAATGTGGTTTAAGAGAGGTGCAGCCAGGCTCCATCCCTTCTGGTCACACAGCTGCATTGCCTTCTCCTGTGCTCCCAGGGCTGACCAGGTCCTTTCCACAGGTGCTCTATCAGTGGTTCAGGCCAGGACTCAACAGTTACCATACAGGTACATTCAGTACTGAAGGGTCCCCACTCCCAAGGCAGATTGTCAGAAGAAAAGAACTACCAAGGAACACAGTAAGTATCTTTACAATAAATATGTTTGCCCTAACTTGCCCTAACTAACACAGTGCTGTGTGAGCAGTTCCATGCGGGTGCCCACTCTGATGCTAAGCAGCAGGTGGGTCATGCCAAGTGATGAGGCACGGCATGATGCGTCACCACTGCAAGGTGGAAAACCAACAAGGTCTACTTTTCTTTGACAAGAACTGCCAACAGTTTCTGGTGGCTTTTTTTATATTTACATTTCTTCCAGTTAGGTACAGGAAATATCAAAGATACAGAGTACAAGTGGGTAAGAGAGTTAGTGTGACTGATACAATCTTGAGGCACTGAACACCTCCGAGTATGCAAGGGAAGAACGTGAGCACAGACAGCTCTCCTCACCCCAGCGATAAGTATGGCTGGGGTGAGGCTGCAATTTACAACTTCTTTATTTCTGGCAGTTTCATTGGTGGCCAGCCCTGCAGTTTATAGTATGACACCAGCTGCTTCGGCACTTCAGCCAGAACCACCTGGGAAAGAGCTTCCCGGGGAGCCTACAAGAAACAGCAAGAATAAATCAAAGGTACTGAAGGGAGAAGAATTACCACAGCAGTGACATACTCTCTTCAAGAATTCAGACTGCAAACCCCACCTGACAGGCATGCAAGGCTGAGTTCAAGAGCTGCAGGCTTAGGAGCACTTCCAGTCAGCCTTGGTGAACACTGCTTCTGAAAAATCACGTGTCCCCAGCCCCACATCACTCCCACTGAAAGCCCAGCCTCACACCACCTTCATCCAGTCCTGATTTGTGTGGGAAGCTGCCCCAGACACTGGCAATCTACCTTATTTTTGGATTCACTGAGTAACGGGCATAAACAACAGTGCCAGAAGAAAAAGTAGGGAGGAGCTGGGGAATGACAGGACTGTTTTCAACAGCAGGGAAGATTTATCTCAGCTTAAATCACTCATGGAAGAACTCATGGGACTCAACAACAGAGACTGAGACAATATGATCTCATTTCCTTTCCTAAATGCTTGCATCCCTGGAGAGAAAGCTTCTTTACTTGAATTCTGCATTAGCCAAGAGGTATTATCAATGATACAATGAAAATTCTTTAGGTAAAGCTGCAAGAGTGCTGTGACAAGGCATGCAGTTTTGAACACGGAAGTTTGCCTCAGCTCTCCCTGGGAAGAAGCCATTTAGAAACTTTGCCATACATACACTAGACACGTGCTAATTTTTGTTGCTGTAATAACTGCATACCTATTGGGCAGCAGAACCCCCTGAAGTCCAAGACAACTTACATTTCTGAATTGTCGGAAAGGCACAAACTGAACGATGTCTCGTGCAGCTGGCTCTCCTGTTAGGGATTTCAGGACACCATTGTCCCCATCAAGAAACTCCATTGCCTTGAAATCAGCTTCACCAACTCCAACAATAATGATGGACATCGGCAGCTTAGAGGCATTAACAATTGCTTGCCTAGTTTGGTCCAGATCAGTGATCTCTCCATCTGTGATGATCAGCAAGACAAAGTATTGCTGAAAAACATCAGAAAGTACTCAGTTAAGGAGTTCAGCATCAAAGCTCCCATAATTGAAAGCAAAAGGAGCAATTTCTGACTCTAAAAAAGCAAGCAGATTGTGAAGTGAATATGACAAAAACAAAAAGTTAAAGGGAATAAACCTAAGTTCCTTTTTCTATATGCATACCACCTCCCCCTGTGCACTTCAGATTTCCTCCATGTTAGATGAAAGATAGAGGCTTAAATTGGACCTATAAAGAACAATTACACCAAAGAACAGAAAAAAACAGCAACGAATAAAGTAGCACCACATCAGCAAAGCTGCATACAACAAACACTGATAGATGCTGCTTCATTCACTGGGGTCTCAAAAAGGGTACAATTTATTATTAAACATTTGTAACACCAAAAAGTCAGTTAGGATGGGACCCTGGACAGTGATTTGGTGAGTGACTATCAGCCCATGGCAGGGATTGGGGCTGGGTGGGCTCTGAGGTCCCTTAAAACCCAATCCATTCCGTGACTATTTTTAATTTCAGTAAGTGGTAACTATTAGAAATCTGAACATATGGCAGCAGCAAATGTCTCAACATGGAGACACACTGGAGGTGACACAGAAGGAAAAGAACACAGGAGCTTTTTTAGAAGGGAAAAAAAAAAATACCCTAAGCCAAAACACTGGCAGGATAAAGCACTTAAAAATCCCTTTCCTTTCCAGAGGCTAAGGTTCAGCACCTGACTCTGCAAACTGCAAGCACTGTCTTATAGCAACTATCTACATACTTAAGATGAAAACAAATATATCAGAGACTTAGAATGAAAATTAAACTTCCGATTTTAAAAGCCAGTTGATACAAATTTACAGTGAATGCACCCATTACTGCCATCTCCTAAAAAACCTTTCATCTGTAAGAAAAAGTAGAAACATTCACAACATATGGATAAAAATACAGAGGTTTCCTCCAAGGGTTTGGATAGCCAAAAAAAAAAAACAAAATCAAATAACAAGTCAAAACCAAAATCCTGATACAGCCAGTCCAGAGGGTGCAGATCAGAGCATGCATCAGAATTCCTTCTAACTAGGAAGTCAAAATGGAATCAGTTAAATGTATCAGGATTTAAGCCATTCACCCTTCCACATAACAAATTAAGTGTGAAGAGATGGAGTTGAATTTTAACAGCAGGCATGGCCATGCAAGCACACAAACAAGACATGCAGTGCAGCTGCAGAAGCAAGTATGGCGATTCTGCAACACAGCATGCTGATCTGTCAGCTCTCCAAATGCTTTGTTAGTATGGCCCTCTGAGTATCTTGATTCTCCATGCAAACATGGTGGGACAAACAGCTAAACCCTCTGACACTTTTCAGTACTTCTTTGTGAACATTCTTGAGTGCAAAATTGCTTGGAATAAAATGTACAGGGCCCCTTTAATGTGCAGGCATTCTCTGTAGGTGATGGAGCCTGGCAAGAGAGGTTAGGGTAACACAGCTGCTGATAAAGTCCAGTCAGTCTAAAAGCCAACACAGCACCCCTACATACTTCATTGGTAAAGGCTCATATCAGTAACAACTTATCAACCAAGAGAGTAGGAAGAGTCTCTCTGGAGGTTGGTAATGGAGGACCAAACTTGAGACCTCAATGAAGGAGGAAGAAATCACTTTACCATTCCACTCTATCTCATCATGAACAGAAAAATAGAAACATCACCCAGATGCAGATCCAAAGGGAAGGACATGGACTCACAGAAGCAGTTCTTTGTTGTGCTGAGTGTGCAGCAAACCTTGCCACGTGGTTTATAATAGGAGAGAAGTTGGTTGGCCCATAGAGTCGGATCTGAGGAAGGATCTGGCGGTAGGCATCAACTATTCCTTGGATCCCTGAAACACAAGGAAGGCAAGCTGCTTCACAATTTATCCTGTAATTATTTAAAGCATTACGAAATAGTATGGCAAAGGATAATCATTCACACTGATGCGAACTTCCAAAGGACAAAACAAACAGCAGATAACAGTGAATGTACGAAGCACAGAGCTGAAACATGTGGACATCTGCAGAAACGAGATCTCCAGATTTCTCCCCTGTTCTACATTCTTTATGTTACTCTTAGAGACTAACATAATAACAGTAATGGAAGCTGGGAGTAAGCAATCCAGCAAATGCATGCTGGTGATCTTGTCTTTTCTACTCTGTCATTTAGTTTCTTTTAAACGATCACAGTCTAATTAGTTGAAGTCACAGACCCTCTGGAACAGTCAATTGCTTATTTTCATCATGTGCAAGATGGACAACAGCTTCTGGATTTAAATGGTTTTTTAACAGAGAAACGAGTCCGCAAGGTTCCTCCCATGCAAGAATTTTCTCTCACATTAACTAATCAAAATTTTAGTAGTCTGATTTTCGACGGTTTCAATTCTTGCATGGGTCCATTTAAATTACTGGCTTATAGTGATGCATTTTTATTTGCCATTGCCCACCATATGGATTTCAGTGTTTTATTTCTCAAAACAACTGTAGCAAGTACAGTCACAGAGCAATGACACAGACTGCAGTGAGATGGGCAGTGTGGAACTGAGCTTCTCAGATTCCATTTTTTGTTGGCCTTAGACTAGATAGAAAACATAAGGAAAATTCTTTATTCAAGAACAATTCCACACCGCTGCCTGCTGAGACACCCCTTAGAAGTTCCTATTCTTGTTTACAGACAAGCCACTAAAAACAGCTGAAATAGCTACCACAGAAGAACGGGGCTTCAAGGAAAAGAAACACTTGAGACAATCCTTTAAAAATAACAGAACACTGATATTACTGAAGTAGCTGCCACTATCACTAACAGCTTTAGCACATGGTAGCTTTGGAGCTGTGACTAACACAGACACACTGCCACCTACAACATAACAAGAAATAATCAAGTTGCAGCAACAAAAACTTCAGCAAGCTAACAAGAATCACAGGTCAGCCAAACTTCAAAGGGACTCTGGAGAACATCTCATGCAAACCCCCTTCTCTAACAAGGTCACCTACAGCCAGTAGCCCAGGCCCACGCCCATGTCTTTTGAAGGTCTGCAAGGAGGAAGACTCCTCAACCTCTCTGGGCAACCTGCTTCAGTGCTCTTATCAGCTGCACAGTACAGAGGTGCTTCCTGATGTTTAGAACCCCACATGTCCCAGCTCTCTCCATCTCCAACAATCAAACTTCACCCCAGAAGCTTCACTGGAGCTTATACAGACCACACAGAAGTCTGCATCAACAGATTTTCCCATTCAGGTGACAGTAGACATAGTTTGCTGGATGTCTTCACACTGCATCTGTTGTTTGGTGCTTTGTTGTTTTTTTATTTACCAGTTATGAAAGGAACGTACACTTCAAACATCAGTCCCTCTCAGTCAAATATTAATAAAGAGGTGTCCTCACCTTGACAATAAGGGTTGTTGGGATTGAAGTTCAAAGCAAACTCATGAGACACCTAGAAACGGCGATGTTACAACCAGTTAGAGAATGCAGACATTAACAGAGCAACTGCACAGCACTGTGAAGGCCTTACCTGCCAGCTAGGAGGAACCTGAGCTCCAAACCCAAATGCAGGAAACAGCTTGTCCCTTGGGAAAAAGGGCAACAAGAAGAAATGAGAATGAGGAATCCTGTAATATTTTACTAATTCTGTTTTATTCCCAAAAACAGTTGTAGACCAAGGTTCAATTCCTGCCATCAGAGACAGGCACACAACCTAGTTTTCCCACAGTCAATAAACAGATACCCAAGGATTTCAGGCATGGGACTGACAATATTACAACAACTATGAATGCAGAATCCTGCACAACTCCCAGGAGATTTCAGCAAGAGAAAAGCCAATCCAGTCACAGCTTGGCTGAAGCACAGAGCAGGCAAACATGTTCCTACTGAGTCTAACAGGAGAGTCATGTTTGAAATGCACCGTTACCCAGAAGGGATTACAACCAGCTAAAGCAGCATTACAGAGTAACACAGAGCCATAAAGGTTCAGATCTGGAAGGACACATGAAGCAAATATGCTTTAATAAAAAGGACTGTGATTGCCTTTCTTGGCAATACCAGAAGCAGAAAGAAGCAGCAGCAGTTCCTGAAGGGATTATCCAAGGAAAGGCAGCAGCACCTCAGTCATCCAAATACTACAGCTCCAGAACAAGCTATCAGCCTTGACTAATGACCTACTGTGAAACATTTTTTATGAGGGGCCTAGAACAGTTAAGAGCCTCTTACATACGTGTCATAATCCTGGACTACACTTCCCACACTCCAAATGGCAATCAAGTACTCATTTATCCCATCCGGGCTGATGTAGTGAAGAGAATCTGGTGACTTGGGATCACCATTGGAGCCAGTGAAGTCTATGCCCACCTAATCAATTTGGAGGATGATAACAACAGGTCAATGAAACGGCATCATAAGCAAATGAGAAGTATCAAAACCAACCAGAAACAGAGGGATAAGAACAACCCCACACTGCTCCCTCCCTGCCAGGCACAAAGATGACTCTAAACAGAGGCAGGCAAACAAGCCTGCACATCTTCTCCCATCCAGGGCACATGCACATCTAAGGAGCAGCAGTCCTTTCCACCAAGACTGGGAATTGATTTCTCAAAAGAAACTTGAGAAATCCAAGATCCATTAAATTTGCTACTTGATATCAAAAAGCAAATTATAAAATCAATTCTTTTTGGCAGCGTTCATTACTCCTTACGAAAACGCGTACTGCAAATTAAAAGTACTAACCAGAACTTCATTGCCTTGTTCTATCATCTACCAAGACGTGAAGTGGGAAAACAACTCACTGTAAAATTAATCTGGCAGCCTCCCATTACATAGTCCAGGAACGAATAGTCTGTTTCAATCTAGAGGAACAGACAGACAGTGTTAAACCTCCTTCCCATAGGAAAAGATTTCATCATTATCAGAAAACAGAAAAAAGACAAACAACCACCATCTTCCTACCTTGCAGGACTTGATGCTAATAACGCCTGAGTTTTTGTAGCTCTTTTTCTTTTGTTTCTTCTCAGGATTAATGCATTCAAACTCCACCTACAAAAAAGAAAGCACACAATAAGCAAATTATAGAACAACTGCATCTGCAGCACTGCAAACTATTGAAATAGAACGGTGTGAGACATCACAATTTCAAGAGCATTGTGAAATTTCATTGTAAAAGTGTTTGTGATTACTGTGGCTGCTATTTGACAAGTTCAACTGATGCTTTTGCTGCCATCACTGGGCAAAGCACATGAGAATATTTCAAAGAAGACCCTCCCTGTCACACCCTGACTCTTGCTCTCTGCAGAACCACTGAACACTTAACAGAGGGCAAAGAAGGTTGTCACAAGTACAAACATTTCTCTTAGCATAACTACATTCTTTTTCAGTTAAGGGCAAGAATTGAACTCAGCAGCCAAGGAGGTAAAGTGAAAAGGGGGAGGGAGGGAGGCCACAAAGCCCTCAGGTCTCAGGTTCTCAGTGGCAGAGGGATCAGCATTCTGATATCACTGTTTTGTTTCACCTAACAGTAGTTCTGATTTCACATGGGACAGGGAAGAAGGCAACAATCAACAAGCTTTAGGATTACAAATACAGAAATCAAATTGGCTGGTGACTGGAAGCACTCCCAGGCTATGTCCTGCACATTGATTCATCGGTCTGAATTCAGATGAGACCTCTCCATGAAAATGAACATACAGGCTTTTGCTGTAGAAAACAGAGAAACTGGCACCACTAGCAAACGATTCAAATTACTCTGAAATGGTGCCCAAGACAAAGCAAAAAGAGAGACTGTTGAAAGCACCATTTCTTTCCACATCAAGAAAGCTACCAAGAAAGGCAACCAGAGTATTGGTAAGGGCAACCAGCTCAGGCATACATGTTACCTGAGACAAGTTCTACCCTCTGGACTGTTCTGCTGAAGCTCTTTTAAAGAAGCTCTTTTGCTTCCACTTGATTCAGGAGAGGCAAAAGCACGCAGAATGGCTTGCACAAAAAAGAACATGGCCAGCAGACAACAGGCTGAAGGACGTCTGTAGGAGCAGGAAGGGTAACAGCACCCAAGGAAAACAGCAGCATCCTTCCTCCCCATGCCAGGTTTTATTTTTCCCAGATAATGGCTTAGTAATACAGAGACAGATACAGAAAAAAATGACTTTTGGAAGCAACAACTGAAAATCCCTCAGAGATTTGTATTAAAAGGGTTTTTGACAGACTGAATTACAGACAAAAGTGAGGAACGAAGAAAGCTCACCGGACAGCCATCCAGTGCCTTCTGCAGCTGAGTCAGGTTTGTTTCAAAAACACCTATCAAGTCATGTGACCCGTCACTGTCATGATCAGAGCACTTCACCTGAAAGGAAAGAAACAGCAAGAAATGGGTAAGCACACAGTGAGTGTTAGGGTGAGTGAAGCTGCTCACCAATCTCCTGCCTCCAACAGCTTTGCAGTGATGCTAGTGAATCTCCCTGTCAAATCTGATCTGTTGGCGTCACCCATATCACTTCCTGAAACCTGACAGTAGCAGAGACACTGTGTGCATCTCAGAAAAAGGAAGACTTTCAATTGCTCACCTACCGAAGCATGCGAAGTGACAGCCTACCTCAGCTCAAGTGCAAACAAAACTAAAACAAACGAACAAAAAAAAAATCAACAAAGCAAAGCCCCAGATGTCACAGCCCAAAAATGCAAAGTTGAGAACATTCAGGACACAATATGCAAGTGGAGTAATGGGAAGAAGCACCTAAAAGTCTCATCTAATTTCTGAATAAACTTTTTCCTTCTGCCTGGCAGCCGTGTCAGTTTGCAAAGAAGCAGCAATTTCCACAGAGTGCTAAGTCTGTCTTTTTCTGCATCTTACAGCAATCAAATTAGAAACAATTAATAACCAGACACATTTAAAACAATGTGTAAGCTTGAATCTTCAGAACTAGAGAATGCAAAATGGCAATGCATTTAAAAAGAAAAAAATATACGACTTCAAGCTAACACAGCATGATGTGCATTGACAACAGCTCCCCATGAAATCAACAACCGTAAGAAGCATTTATAACATGCACAATGCACACGACAGCAGAACAAAAGTAATTCCAGAAGCAGTCAGTCAGCTTGTGAACAGCAACTTTTCCCCGTGCTCAAGCTCAGACACTCCTCCAATTCAAAAGCCCGTTCAGATTTGCTTTTATTAACCAAGAAAATGGTGTTACCCCAGTACAAACCAGGCTGACAGCTTTCTCATCAGCGTGATAGAAAGGTGAACCTAAGGGCAACACCTAGATATGGAAGTCAAATTCAATAAGCAAATTTGAGGACAGGGTTCTCGGACAACTACCTGCTGCCTTTGATCCACCTGGGATCTTCAACTGCTTTCAGTGGGAAATGTACACAAAAAGCTGAGTGAACTGCAGACAAAGCTAGCCACCCAAACTGGAGGCACTATGCCATCCTTCAGGTTCTTCACTGGGAGAACAAAGCCGCTTTAGAGACTGTGCCATTCTTCTTCATCCATCCCAACCCACCACACCGCTCTGTCCCTTCCCTTCTGCATGCTGCACCATGAAGCATCCCCAAGCCTCCTCCTCTGCCTCTCTCAACAACTCTAACATTTAAAGCATCATTCAAAAGATATATGACCACATCAGGGAGGTTACTGCAGCCCATCATGCAGAGACTGAGGGTGTCCTTGGCACTAACATGCTGCACAGAATACAGCAATTTATATCTTCTCTTTTCCCTCTGCTCATCTCTGTCCCCCCCAACCACACATAAAAACATCCAACTACTTAACAACCTGTTCTGTTAGTGGTTCACAGTACAAGTTAGCTTACAACAAACCTTTTTTTGCAAGGGTTTTCTAAAATGGACAAAGATTCAGAGTGCACAGCCCAAAGAACACTGCTGCTGCAAATGGAACATGGAAGATGTGAAGAGGGGAACAAACACCTGAAGCTTCCAGTAACTGACTTCTGAAACATAGTCTGAGCTCAGGGGTCAGCTAACAGCAGGACGCTGCATTGTGATTATTTACTGATTACTTACTCAGCTGAACTATCAAATACTCATTGGAACACTGTCAGTGGGTAAAAGGCTCCATTTATCCATAAGAGAAACTTCTAAAATTCACACCAAATGGACTTGCTTTTATGCATCTGCCATCAAATGCATGGATTGGAAGGGGTTTGTAATTGCTGTGCTGTTTGTTCTTTAAATCTCACATTTACTACTTCTATTTTAACAATTACGGGAGAGAGAAACTACTTACGTATGCCTCTTTCTTAAAGAAACTGTCAGAGCTATTCCTAAATATGGAACAAGAATGACACCTCTCCACCTCACAATTACTTAAATGTTAGTTAGCACTGTTAATTTGGTTGAAAGATTTATGTTTACACACACATTTAGTTCATGTTTGCCATTGCAGAACCGTCATGTGTGGCTGGTGAAGCTGACACTTACAAGACATACCAAACTGACATGTGCCCACACAGACACCTCCTTTGTGCTGCAGTAGAAAGACTTCTCTGCTCAGCAAACACCATCATTCCTCATCTGACTGTTCCTATGCAAATTTTAGAAAGCCTTGAGCAAGAGGTTCCAAGCAGAATGTACTGGATGGAAAACAGACCTCCAGTGCAGTGTTTACTCCTCAGTGCTACTGTTCCTGCCCACCAGTACAGAGGCCTCTTTCTGACCAACTTCCCCACAGATAACTGTGCTAATTAATAGATGATTTGTACATGCATTCAGGATTTGGGGGTGAAAGGAACTAACAGCAAAGATCTATGTTTTGTTTTTAAAAAAATGTTTTTTTAAAACATTGCAAAACCAATCCCAAAGCACAGAAAGGTTCTAAATCAAAAGCAGAAACACAGTATAGAAAATACAACCTCATAACAAAATGTCTCAATCATGCCATCTCACGTCACTTCTGACAAGGTAAGACAACTCTTAACCACTTCCTTTCCACATTTCCTTTAGCACCTTCAGACCAAAAGGACTTCTTTCTGATCTAAGATTGCTCACAGTCCGATAACAAAAGTTCATGACCACCACTTAGAACACATTCAACAAACCCAGCACATTTGAACCAGGTTAACAGCCTCAGCAATTATTTGGACCTGCCATGTTGCACAGATAAAAGATCAGCATGCATTGCTTTCTGCTAAACCTTTCAGATCAAACTTCCAGCATGAGCTTTCTTCACAGGCAGGATGAGGCAGGAAAATTCTGCACATGAAAAGTGTTTAGGAGCTGAATAAGCAGAGGGAGATAATACTCAACAATAATCTATTCAAAGCTTCAAAGTGCTTCTATATTATCAGTGTACTGCTTAGCAAATAAATTCATGTTCTATCAGATTATTTTTGTAGAAACTTATTAAAAGATGGAATTGTTCTGTTGCCACCCCCATAATTCAGGACCAGAGCACATTAATCCTCATACGTGAGACCACAAGAAATTCCAGTTCTAAGTCAAAAATCAAATTTCTTACTGGAACAGAAAGAAAAACAAGATGGAAAAAGCTTGCCATTCTCATGACTGGATGAAGCAGACATCTGCCTTCTCTATGTCAGTATCATACCGCATTCAAGTTTACCCAATACATAAGCTTGACAGCTAACACAGCATTAGAAAGCCAGAAATAAACAAAAAAACCCACAACCTGAAACTCTCACCAGAATAGCCAATAACCATTCCTCATCATTTTTGTGACTAATCATTAGAAACTGCATCACTTCCGCACTTCCTAACTTCTCACTTTGACAGCTCACAATGTTTCAGTGCAGACTTCATGCTTAATGGATGTATAATCACTTATCTGCCATATCATTCTAGAAAAGCAATTAGAAATTTTGAATATGACTAGATGACTTGATTACTCACAGTTAATATGTCAGAGACTGGGTTACCTACAACAACAATCAAATGTGAATTTCTGAAGGCTGTACCTTGATAGGTGTATCAAGATCACCACCACAGAACGTCTGCAAGGGAACACTGAACCTCCTCCAGCATGGACTTAAGTTGTTCTTAATGACCTTAAAAACAAATTACAGCATAACATCATGTGAGAGATGCAATGTGCAAGTTACTAAGAAACATAACATGAGGGTTCTGAATTTCTGTGGGTCTATGTGCAACAGCCTCAGTCACTTCTACCCTGACATGAGCAAAGAGTAGCTCCGCTAGAAGCCAGAGGGTCAGAGCTGGGCAGAACTGCAGAGCCATGCCAATCTCACAGCTGGTTGCCACTAAAAGGTAGAAGAGTCCTGCCACTCTTCCTTCAGTACATGGTTGGACTCTTCAGCTTAATTTCTGATTAGGCAGGAAGCTCACCATTTCCTGCCAGGTAGTCAGTGAGCAGAATCCCCTTCTGGGAGGACAAGTTTTCACTGAAGAAGTGGAGCACAGCACTATCAGAAGTGAGACGCTCTAAGCTGTCAGACAAACTGAACAAGAAACACATCAGTGTAGAAATGCTACCTCTGATCTGTACACCAGCTGCCACGTTCCAGCATCACCCTGCTTGTACAGCTCCAGAAATGGATCCGATTTACCTAAGAAATCCTGCAAACAAAATCCCTTTGTCAGACCTCTGTATTGTCCTCAGATGAGAGAAGAGCTAGGTCAGATCATCAGTACAACTCACTTCTAACAAATCACAAAGTCAAATAAGCCATACGTTTCCTTACCTCCTTTAAACTGCAGCACGTTACAAATCATCACAGCGTATCAGCTCCGTGCTTCCTTACAGCATTTTGTTAATATAAATCACTCTTGGCTTAAAATAACACCAAGGCAGCACATCTAAATTTCTACCTCTTTTTCTTCTAACACTGCAGAAAGTCCAGTTCACTGCACAGCTACAATATTCAATCGAAACATTTCATAAAATATTTAAGTATAGAATTTCTCCAAAGCCAAAATAATTATCCAGAACCTAAACCTGGTGGTTGAATCTCTCATCTGCTGTCATGCTTTCTGCCACGTAATTATGTCTCCACTATTGGCAACAGAACAATGAGCCCTTTAACACGTGATTACAGAGCTTAGCTGAAAGTCTGTGGTACAGAGCGAATCCTGGCCTAAGGCGCTCACTGTAAATACAGTCAATACCCACACAAGCATGCAGTATCATTAAAAAAGCAAATAAATACCTTTTTGTCCAAGTTTCGGGCTTCAATTTCCAAATTAACGACCCTGGTATCTTTAATCTCCTCTGCTGTAATCTGTGCCACAAATTGAAAAAGAAAAGTACAAAATGTTGTGTATGTTTTACACATGAAAAAACCTCCACACACAGTTACAAATACATGCTCTTCCTCTACACATGCTGCATTTGAAAACAGAAAGAAACAAAACTACAAATGTTACTCTGTCCCAGACCTTGTAACAAAGAATGAGAAATTATTTTCCCCACACACTCTCCTTTACCATAATGGTGCCTTTTCCCGCTGGCTTTCCCTCCTTCAGTTCCAGAGGTTGGGTAAACACCGAGCTGGACACAATCTGGGGTTAAAAGACAGATAATATAAGATCAAGGTAAAGAACGATGATTATTATTAAAGAATCATTAAGAATCAAAGAAGCTTTCTTCAGGAGGAATTACTTTTAAAAGTCTGGTAGGAAAATCCCATTTCCTACAGTGGCTGCTGCCAGTTTGTACTCCTGAAATACGTAAGCAGTCTTAAAAGTTTTCCCTCTCCACAAAATAATTCCCACTAACCCATCTCAAAACTTAACACCAATCTTCTGTTGCTGTTTCCCCCAAGAGCCACGACATTTCCATTACAAGTAGCCGAACAGCTACTGAAAATCAGAACGTCTATTTATTTAATTAAGTCCTTCACTATCTCGAACTCTATCCTTCTCCTTCTAACCTAACAATACCAGCTCCTCTTCAGGAAATGAATGCAGATTCTCAGGCAATCCTCCCTGAATTTATGGCCTGAGGATTTTTTTTTGTCCCAAGTAAACCAAAAGGCTTCCAGAGCTGTCCTGGGCCTTCCTCACTCCCAAGATCCTGCTAGTGCTACAAGTGCCCCTACGTGAAACTATGACTTCTCTGGGGTTGTTCAGCCTGGGGAAGAGAAGGCTGAACGAGGATCTGTTCACTGCTTAGCAATATCCATAAGGGGGAGGCAACCAATAGGGCCAAGTTCTGCTCAGTAGTGTCCAGAGACAGGAAAAAGGGCAATGGGCACAAACTGGAACATGGGAGGTTCCATCTGAACGTGAAGAAGAACTTTACAGTGAGGCTGTGTGGAAGTGGTGGTTTCTCCTCTGCAGATATCCTAATCCATACCTGGATGCTTTCCTGTGCAATCTGCTCTGGGGAACCTGGTTAGTGAGGGAGTCGGATTAAACCAACCCATTATTTTTATGGTTTTGTTATTATCTTTTAGTAAAAAATTTTTTAAAAATAAATGCATGTACATTAACAATATTACAGCCTTATTCCTCTTTGCTCAGTGCAGCCCCAGGAAAGCCCAAAGGCTGGATGCCTACAGACTGGATGATCTCCAGAGGTTCATCCCACCCCTACAATTCTGGGACTTACAAACCACACACATTTTTAACCTTTGTTGTGTGCTCGACATCGTGGTTCTTCCAGTTATGTTCAATAGAGACAAGAACTGATCTGTTTTGGAAACGTAACAAAGAAAAGCTTAAAGAACCGATGTGCTGCAGCCAGCCCTGCCCACAGCACCTCACACACCTGTCCCAGCGTGCACTCCATGCCTCCGAGGAAGTCATCGTCACTGAGCTCAGCAGATTTGTTGTCTATGTCGTACACGCCGAACCTCAGCTTCTGCACCTTCTCGAAGTAGTAGTCAACGAGCAGCTTCTTGGAGAATTCCGGGTCTTGGCAGTTCTTAATCCTCTCCGTGCGATCCAGCTGTACGGACACAGGGACAAACTTAAACAGAACTCGGATAAAGGCCGAGGGACGCTCCAGGCAATAGGGCAGACGCGGAGGAACATGCAGCGCAGCTCCGCGCAGCGAGCGGCCGTACCTCAGCCCAGCATCCTCCCACGTCCTGCAGCAGGACGCACAGCGGGTCCGACTTGGAGCCGACGTCGCGGTCGAGGAGGTGGCGGCAGATCACGGACAGCTGCACCCGGCTCACGCACTGCGCCATCTGCGGGCACAAGCGCAGGAAGGGGTCAGCCCGGCCGCTCCCGGCCCTCGGCTCCCCGCGGCGGCGCGGCCCGGGGGCGGCTCCCGGCTCTCCGCGCCCGCTCCGCCCGGTGCCGCCGAGCGCTCCGCCGCGCGGCCGCGGCCCGTACCGGGAGGCACGGCTCCTCCCGCGCGGCCCGAGCCCCGACAAGATGGAGGCCGCCCGCCCGCCCCGCCGGGTGCGGGTCCGCTCTCGCTGCCGGCTGCGGCCCGGAAAGGGCCGAGGGAAGCGCTGCCCCCAGGGCCGGGGCACGCCTCTCCCCGCGGCATCGCGTTCGCCGTTCAGAAACGACGGCGGCTTTCGGTGGCTGCGCGGGGCGCTGGGGATCCCTCGGCCCTGCCCCGCACCGCAGCTCTGCCCGAGGAACGGCCACAGTTCTCAAAACGGACCCGACTTGGGAGATAAGCCCCGAAGCGTTGAAATAAAGCATCGGGCAGCTTGAAAGTTCTAAGAAGCGCTTTAACATTTATTTCCTAGAGAAGCTACTTCACTACTATTATGAAAACGAGAATTGTTTAGCCGCGGCTTTCTCGTACTTGCTGAGTGTGAATATCAGTAATCTCCGTGCAGAGATGAACTTTCACTGGGCAATGATTAACTCCTTGGTGCCCCTCTCAGAGCTCCCAGCCCGCAGCCTCTCCCTGTGCAGATGTCACCCACGTCACATATCGCACTACAGATGCTGTCACGGTGGCAGCAGGACAAAAACAGCGTGCAGAAAGAATTAGCGGAGCTTTAGACAAAGAGGATCACGGTTCAGCTTTCTAAGGTCATCATCATCATCTGCTTTAACCCACCATCCTCACAGAGGCTGTCCTGAACAGCTGCTCGAATGCCTTGGTACAGCCCCTGGCTTCCACTTTAGCTACACCCAACCCCAGGTGGGATTCACAAAAAGATGTAATCGTTACCTTTAATAAGTACCGTATTTTTCCTAAAATTGCAACCATCACAAGCTTTAGTTTTTCCATTACCTACATGTCTCATTCCACCACATCACCTTATTTAGCCACATCTGTGCAGCCTGCAGGTCTACAAACAGCTGTACACATGTGCACACCACACTGAAAACAAAGAGCAGCTCAGCCAGCCTTGACTCCCAAGCCAACATTTCTCCCTGTTTTCCCTGTCACAACATATTTCTGTACCAACAGGGAACAGCCTCCTGTCCTGACACAGTGTAACAGATCAGGAAACAAGTTAAAACCTCAAAGAAACGTCTCCCTCTAATACTTCCAGCATTGCCAAACAGCAGCTGTCCCTTTCGGCAGGAAGCGTTACTATAGGTCGCAATTTGCACATAGAATGAGTCCCTACTTGTTCACCTTACAGAGACCAGTAAGGAAAGCTGAAAGTTTGCAGTAGAAACTGTTAACGCACACAAGAAGCCAAAGGTAAAGTGAAGGTACAGACCTCACGCCAGATCACCTCTCACCTGCTACTTCTTCTCCAGAACAGAGGCAAGGAAACCATGAAATAACTGTTTCAAGGCCTTGCCTTTCAATAGCTCGCTCACAGAAGCCAGTCCTGAGCTATTGCTCAAGATGTGGTGACAGCATTAAGATTTCCCTTACAACGCAATACAGCTGGACTGTTTCTGAAGGAAACTACAGACCACAAAGGACCCTTTTTTGTTAGGTCCTCCTGCTCTGCTTGGAGATGGCAGGACACCTGGTAGTGCCCTTATGGGAACGGTGGATCCTTAGCAGTCAGATAAAATACATGCTTCATCTGACAACATCACCTTGAACCTCAGCCAGCATTTGTTTATATGTGCTGCTGCCTACAGATATCCTTCAGAAGCTCCCACCAGGCCTTCTCACTTCACAGATTTCATATGCACTTTATGGTATTCTCCAGCTTCAATCCATTCCTTTAATAAGTACAACCGAAAAATCAGGACTGCGAATGAGTCTACACATCCCAGCAGCAAGAGCAAGGAGAAGGTGGTTGCTTCACAGAATCCACTTCAGTCAAGCCTGGAGATCTGCTTGGCCTCTACTGAGGTGAACACTTTCAACCCATTTATCCCACTCACTGTTATTGGAGTGCAAATCTCTTGAGATCTGCCTGTGTTCAAAAAGCTTTTAACAAATAATAAAACCATTACCTTAATGTATTAATTCCCCAACACAAACACACAACAATAGCAAATGGAAAAAAATAAAATAAAATGCAGAACTCCTTAGTGGTTGGGAACAGCAGCCCCCAACTCCAGCTGCTGGTTACTTTTAAATGGGGCTTAATGGTAACTGGTGGATCAAATATTCTTTTTCCTCCTAAAACAGACTTCTTGAATTTACTTCCATTCCATCAGTAATTATCTCTTTTCATGAAATAAAGTGAATTGCTTATGTGAAACGCATCTGTTGTCTTTAACCTCCACCTCTCTTCCATAAAGGCTCTGTTCACCCCTGAGCTGTGAGCCACTCTGAAATCTGTGAAGACGCCAACAATCAACACGTGTGCTTAACCCCAGGTCTCATACAGCCTCCCGTCCTTTAAGGATAGGGAAGTCTGCAGTACTTCCTCTTAAGTTTCCATGTCCTGCTCTTCTGCACAACCCTGTGTTACCCTCATACGTCACCACCTTCTGTGACAACTACCCCAATGGCATTTTCCAGCTTACTTCCAAGAAGTACTGCCCTGTCAGTATGGTTCTGGGAAACATGGACTAAGGAGAACTGCTTTACCTCTTGGCAATGCAGAACAGATACGTGGCATAAATAGATTCCAGTCATCACTATGCTCAGACAATTTGAGACAGATCTGATCCCAGGCTAATTAGCGTAATTAAACTGCAAGAACTTAGTTCTTGTTTCTGTTATTAATAGCCTTGCTTTTTCCATTGACATGCACTCAAAGAACAGAACACGATCCCATTTACCTCACAGATCTCAAGTCAACAAGGCAAAAAATTTTTGTGTTGCTTCCCTGAGTTTTCATAGAGCACAGTTATGTTTCTATATCCACCCATACACACATGCATTTTGCTTTTACTGCTCCATTAATTCACCTTTACTGTGACAGAACATTATTTACATTTGTTGCAATGCTCAAAATTCTTCTGTTTTTCAACAGTTACAGAAATTCTGAAAGTCATCAATTTCTTATTTTCCCCTCACAGCATCCCTAGGTGACTAATACTGGCATTTATTATTTGACTCTTTACAGTAGACGAAGAATATTTCCATAATGAAAAGAGCAGCAGAAGCAAAATGCTTTCCACACAGGTATGAAAAACACATTCAATTCAGAAAGCATTTATTAGAGAACGATCCTTAGCATCTCCCAGCAACCAAAGTCCCTCTGACTGACTTGCCACCAGCAGATTAAGATACAGCATGCCCTGGGAGTCACAGAACTGTTGTAGCTGATGAAATTCAGTTTGCCAAATAGAAGTAAATCCCCAACACATATATTCAACTTCTATTTAGAGTACACAAAACAGAGCTTCTGGGTGCACCACAGCTAAGCAGGTTTGGAATAAAGGCAACACAAGCAAGCCACAAGATCAGTGCAGCTGTTAGAAGCAGCCTGTACAATCAGAACGGATGTTATGTTACCCATCCACAGGATCCACAGTTCGTACTGACAATAGCTGCACACAGCTGATCCAATGCTCTCACAGCTCGGGGATCCCACTGTTCAGACTGCCTGTAAAGTTTCGTCTTGAGCTGATTTCTGCACATTCTGAAGGAAGAGCTTCCAGCTTTGGGTCCGTCAGGCCCCTACACTTTGGCCTTTACTTAGGATTGCACGTAATGTGACTTCACATTTCAAGGAAAAATACATCACCTGTGTTATTCTTATGAGCTTGAGAGCAGGATACAATGCACTGAAGTCTATGTAAGATCCCACACATGTACTCCAGTAACACTCCAGACAAATCTTTCACTGCTCAACTAAGTTGATCAAATGCAACATGGATCGGCTCTGGACTCAAAGAAACATGCCTGAAGAACAGCTCAGACAACCAGAGGTCCAGCTTAAAAATGCCAAAACCATGTTAAGTCTTGCTGTGCATACCACCTCCTTACTGCAAAGATCATGTATTCCAAGAGCTGTATAGTACACATGGAAATATACTTTCCATTCCATAGTTCCAGAGCTGTCCTACAACAAATTGAAGCACATCAATAAATAAGTTGGAAGGTTTCAGCAAGGTAACAAACATCGGAACTGAGACAAAAAGTAATAATCCTACCTTATTGGAAAATCACACGGTAACAGCATGTCACACACACACAAGATAATTCCTTACCTGCTACCTCTTCTAAATCTTCCAGAACTTCCAACACTTTGCATACTACTGCAGAAAAATCCACTTTTTACACAGTAAAAAGCATTCTCCAACAAAACCAAAATCAACTCCATAGACAAGTAATAGTAACATACAAGTCTCTTGCCTAAAGTGAAGGGGAAATCAAACACAGAAAAAGAAACTGATGCCCACCCATGTTAGAAGAAAGCCTCAGAAAAAGAGTTCTGTCCGAATTCATTGCCTTCGGGGGTCTCACACTTCCCCAAAACATCACACTGGTGTCTGAAGCATAAACTCCCTTGTACTCATCCTCCTGCAACAGGACTGCTCTCATTTGGGAGAGCCAGACCTGGCATCTTCTGGAAAGAAACATCAATATTAACACAGAATCCAGCCAGTCTGGGGTCAGCTTGATTTTAACTGTTCTACATAAGAAATAATATATAGGTCTCTCCAACAGTAACATTTCCTATTTATTTCCATGGGAACAACGGATACAAAGAACACAATAACACTATTTGATGCAACAAACTGCCAGCTACAAAACAGTATTCCTGAACATAGTCACCACCATTAGCTATGCATTCTCACCAGCAATGAACGAGAGCCTGTATGCCATGCTCATTAAAATCTACATGGCTGTCTTTCAGCAGCAGCAATGTGAAACATACTGCCCGCTGCCCCACATCCACTGTTTGGTCTCCATAAACTTTCAGCAAGCACTGACAAGCATCAATGAGTGCAATATTTTCTACATGGGAGAGTTCAACTCCTTTGCTCCATATGTACTCCCATGTCAGACACTGTTCTGTCAGACTGCCATCTCCATACAGCAATAGAACGGAATGGGATATCAGAGAGAAGGTTCAGCCCATACTGCCATCCCACCAACATCTGCCTCTGACGTCATGGGTTATCAACATAAAACAGGAGGCATTACTTTCAGTGCAGACCTCACATAAGCAAGGATTCAGAACAAGAAAACCTGCAGTTTATTATCAGTTAATATCATTAAAGTTCTCATCAACTACATCCTTCCTTATACAATACTCATGTCAGTGTACACTAAATGTAACACATCTATTTAAGTTCTCAGTTATAACTCAGGTTTGAAGTACCAATACACATGCTCAGAAACAGCTACATTCAATGAAGTTGTTTGGTACTGGATTGGCTGTAGCTTCTGCTTTCCATCCTGCTCACAAACACAACACAATGCCATCAATCCTACCAGCACTATGGACCAGTAACAGCATCTTCCATCGCTTAGGCCCTGTGCTTCCCTGCAGCTCAGTACACCCAGCATTTGTAACAAATTCCCAGTTAATCAATCTGACATTTCCCAGCCTAACGTAGCCTCCTTGTTAGTTGCTTGCTTTAATCCCATGTTAGGCAGATGTGACCTTAATTTCTTCAAAAGATTTCTGTTTTCCTCACATGATCTGTGTGCCCAGACTATCAGAAGTAGCATTTCTCAGGTTACCAGGTCACCTTTCAGAAGGCATCCTGTAGCATTTTGGGTTTCTATATTATGAAACAAACACTGGTGCAGAAGCAGCGTCAGCTCTACTTTCTAAACATATAAAAATAAAAGTCCTAATCCCAACTTACTTCCCAGAGCCCTGTGAGGCCCTAGCAGACACCATAAGGATTTGTATCAGTAGGAGAACTAAAACACATCTTCACTTAAAAATGAGATGAAGAGACTTCCAATAATAATATCACAGCCCAGGATGATTACCAGCAAGTCCAGCCCCTCTGCAGCACATCGGTGCTTCCAGGGCTCCCAGAGCACAGCACAGCCCTCTGTGGAGAACGTAACTGATAACCATTTTCCATTACTGCGCTACCCAGAGGGCTGGGGAGGTGACAGGTAGGACAAGTCCTAAAAACTTCTGCAGGCAGGCAACAGATCCCTGTTCTTTGCACTGTTTCAAGTTATCTGTCATCATGTATCTTGATGAATCAAAATCGAATTTGTTAATAATTAGTACAAATTTAACACAAAACCCCAACCAACAGCTATTCATTGAACAAAATATTAAAAACAGCTTTCTAGCCAAGGTGCTCGGGTCGCTTGATGCCATCCTGATAGGTTACCCAACAGCTGAAGGGCTGGGAGTGCACCCAGAAGGACAGGCACGCAGTGGGAAGCTGATGGATTTCACAGAACCATAGTAGCACAGGGTGCCCTCCTGCTTTGGAACACAAATCACTGAGTCCAACACACAGCCCGGCACAGCAGCACCCCAACCCAACCCCACGGCTGGGAGCAGTTTCCCAGCACTCCTTGAGCTCTGGCAGCTCGGGACCATGCCTGCTGCCCTGGCAGCCTGTGCCATGCCCACCACCTTCTGGGGCACGGCCTTGCCCTGACCCTGACCCCCAGCTGCCCCTCCCCGACACAGCCCATGCATTCTCTTGGGCCCTGTCACAGAGAGCAGAGCTCAGTGTTGCCCTTCACTCCCTGCGAGGAGCTGCAGCCGCTATGAGGGCTGCCCTCAGTCCCTCTGTTCCAGGCCCAGCAAACCCAGCGACCTCAGCTGCTCCTCACACATCCTGCTTTCCAGGCCCCCCTCCATCCCTGCTGCCAGGCTCAGGCTGTGCTGGCACAGAGGCAATCCAGCAATGACCTGAGGAGAGCAGGTTGGCAGCTGGGCACACAACAAGTTCTTTCTGAACTCTGAATTTGAATCCAAGCCACAGTAGAACACGTTTATTGATTACTATGTGACTGCAGCACTACTGAATATACATGGAACTTATGTCCTACTTTGAATTACTGAGTTGGCTCCAAGTGAATCCTGAAGCTTCAGTATCACCACCAGAGTTTGTTGGTTTTTTTGTATCTACTGACCCACGTGCTGTAGTGGTGTTGTGGTCAGCTGACCCCTGACATGCCCAGGAATAAACTGAAAGCAGACAGACCCTATTGGTGGTAATACAAACAGCAAGCTTAGGACGCTTTGTGACACTGTGTGACTCCGGTGGCGCAGTGGACGCCACTTTGCAACACTGGAGACCCTGGGTTCGAATCCCCCTGTGGCACAAGTGGTAGAAGTGCCGCTCTGCTACACAGAGGCTCGAATCCCGGGGGTTGGACTCGATGATCTCTAAGGTTCCTTCCAACCCGCACGAGACTATGATACTATGATACTTTAAAAAGGTCCATTTAGTCATAACCAAGGAGCTCAGAAGAAAGGCCTCTGTTCTCACCCGTATGTTCTCCTTATTTCTGACCAGATAAACAAAGTGATCAACTCAGATTCAAGCTCTAGCTTGAACCCCAGAGCAATGTTACTTAGTGCAAATTAACACCTCAAAGTAAAGCCTGCAACTAAGCCAAGAGCTACTTTTCCAAGTTCTCCATGTGACAGAAAAAGCATTTCAAGGTTCCATAACACTTAACAGCAGAATATCAAAAAACCTTCCCTCTAAAAACTAAGCTACTGCAGTCCATCACTCACTTGGCTTAAGGTAGAACAATAACTGCAGCACTTAACATTGCTCAGTAACTTCTCCCACCAACTAAGATTCTTCCAATACTTTCCTTAAACCCTTACTCAGTTGCCTTTTTTTTTTTTTTTTCCCCCGATTTGGAAAAGTGACTGAAATGATATAAAGAACACCCTACCAGCCTCAGCACACTGACCTTTGTAATAATCCAATACACCACTGTACATCGCAGAGCATCTTTTGCCCTTCTCAAGTAAGGTTTCACTCTTCCCATTACAGTCCCCAGCTGTTCCCATGTCAAGCACAAATACATTAAGTTTTTGTGCCACACCCCAGTCTACCAATTACCACGGTTATGGCTCAGTCCTCCACTTTTGAGTCTGAACTCCTAAAGCAGGAACAGAAGACCCCACCACAGCATTCCTCCTCTATAGTTCATGTACACCACAACCTGGGCTGCAAGCACTGCAGCAACCCCTTCTCACACACACACACCATCATTGTGAGGACACCTCTTTGGTGTCATTTTGCTTCCTCTAACATCTTGCACCCTTCCCAAAAGTTATGTCTAAAACATCCCATTCTTCTTCTAGAGCCTTCATGATCTTACCCACTCCCCTGAAAGCAGCCATGTTACACAGGTGACAATGGCATAAGTCACTGTTGTACACCTGCCTAGCAGAGAACACACTGCAAAACAGCTTGGTACCAAAATACAACTTTAAAAAGAAAGAAATACAATCCAGAAACAGATCCTGCACCACTACTCCTGCAAGGCTCCTAACAAAAATGACTTCTTAGATTTATTTATTGCCAATTTCAGTTTTCTTATGCCAATGCTGTTTTCCATCTTTTTCTTTCTCAATTTGAGTAGGTCCTTTTCAAGTAAGAGATTCACAACCCCAGCACCTTTCTGTCACTTGATCATTACCATCTGCAGGACTTTACACCTTCATTTCTCCATCCTAGTTTACTGCAGAACAATAGTGCTTCAGAAAAGAAAAACCTCCAAAGAACCATCATCACAAGAGCCTGATATCAAAGAACTAAGGAAAGAATTTGGTAAAGGAATTCAAGTATTTTCCTCTTGCCCAAGTGGCAGAAGGCTGAGTGAAGTGCCAGGAAAGCACAAGACATTTACGTCCCAACCTTTTTCCATCCTCCAGAGACAATGCCTCCCATCAGCCTACCTTCCTAGAAGCACAGTCACCCACTAGAGCTGCAAATGCAAGTTGCTCCATTTATCACATCACTACTGGTTCAAAACAAGCATCCCATCATCATTCAGAAGACAGATTCCACAAGTGCAATCAGAACATCAGGTGCTTCTCCTGTCTGCTCACTACATATAAAGCACCGATTTTCAGCTTCTTCCCTAAAAACCTGCTGTCTTTGAATGTACTACAAAAGGGATTCCCACATCCTTCAGAAAACATTCATGCCCACACAAACTAAGATCCTAAGAACCACTTAATACCCATACTAGTAAGCCTTGGATTCTCTCATGCACCTTTGTTTTCCAAAAGTCTAATAAATAGCTAAAATAATGTTTTTAGTAAGTATGACCAAACAAAGGGAGTGGGAAGTATTTTCAGCAACATAACTATTATTTGATGATTATTACAAAGTAAATTTACCAGCTGTAAAAGCATGGACTGAATTACATTCTCTTTGTAGCTAACATGGAGTTACCACCATTAGGTGGAACCTGGAAAACAAGTCACAAATTGCAGCTCATCTGGGCAGCAGAGGTGGAATGGCAGAACGTCCAAGTGAGACAAGGGGTCAGGATAAAACATTGGAAGGCTCAGCAAGTTCACATTCTCTATCAGCAGAGCTTTTGTGTGCAGCCAATGCTGCAACAGAAGGATTTAAAGGATCGCAAAAAGATAAAACTGCATCTGTTTTCTTTTCATACATGCAAGCGACCTTGGACTGTGTGCTGCTCTTTAAAAGCATTCAAAACAACATTTCTTTTACCTTCTCAAGACTAAACAAGGGAGAATGGAACGTTACAAACTTCTACCACCTCATCATGGGATGCGCAGAACTTGGTTACGGGTATGGCCATCACCTTCCACCTCCCAGTGTGCAATAACAGAATTATATAACACCATGGTCATATTCAGCCAAGCTGCTGCACAAAGCCAGCTCATATTTCAGAGAGATACATTATGTGCAGACTGCTATTAGGTTTTTTTATTACACAATGGTTTAAGTTTTATTGGTTTTGCTTAAACCAAAGCATTTCTGTTATCAGAAAACTTGCCTACTGATGTCTTAAATTTGCATTATTTTTTTTTTAAATGCACAAAAAGGGACAAATTTTAACACAAGAACCTTAAATGCTAAAACACAAGCTGCTGAGTAGATCAAAAACCTGACACATTCTTCTTCCTGCTGCCAGGATAACTAGAGTAGCTAAATACTACCTTATTCAAAGCAGCAGCATGACAGCTTGCTTGCACTGCACTGAAGAAATGCTATTTGGATTAGCAGCTGAACAAAACTACAGCGTCAGTTACCCAGAAGTCTGGATGAGAGTCCAGATGAAAGACATCCCCTGTGCAGTACACTGTTATGGTGGTATGTACTTTCTCTGATACACTTATCTTTCCTTTAAGGTGCCACAGAAACATATAGTTTGCCCCAAATTCTTTTATGTTCACACAGGCAGCACCACAGAAGTGAAGAACACATACAGCCGACTTTGAATATCTTTGAGCAGAACAGACCATCAAAAATACTTCTGATTGAAAACTTAAGAAAATATAAGAGTTTGTGAAGCACTCAGGTTTAACTGCTCCTGTTAATCAACAGCAAACCATTTAGATTACATACTTCACATCCTACCATTACTGACTGAAGTTTCAGATTTGTTCAGATTATCTGGCCACTCACTGTTCAGCTCAGTGTTAAACTTCTTGAACCACAAATAATTTTCATTAGACTTTAGGACATCGCTTGGTGTTTTTTCTAGAGCCAAGGTGAAAGTTTTGCCACAGCTTTAACCCTAACAACATTTCACTGATGTGGAAGCTAGTGCTTCACTAACTTGCTACTGCCACCAACTTCAGGAGGCAAGCTAGTTGCACACTACCACCCTACACACACTTACCTGGCCTCTTAAAATCACTGAGGTCCACAGATAAATAGCTGTGTGCTGTGACACCCACCCCCACATTCATACAGGACTAGAGCTATAGGCAGAAGCCTTCGTAGCAATGCTGTAACGTAGCAGGGGAATCTAGAACAGGTCAATTAGTAATCCTGAACAATTCCACCTCCCCTCTACCCTGTAAAGCAGGGGTTTCCCTGCCTTCCAAGAACTGATAATGCCTAATTTTACTTCCATTAGCCCTTTCCTTTTGCAGCTGGTCGCATTTAGCTTTCCTCAAGAACGCAGGGTTTACACATATCGTCCTCTTATTAGAAACATTTGGCTGACAATGAAACAGCATAAGAAACCAGCATTTAACTTTGAGTTGAGCTTCCTGTTCAAACAAGTAAGGAATTTGCACATTCCACATCCATTGTCCTGTCAAAACAAGCAGCCACACTTTGGTTACACTGCTGAAAACAATAGTTTTGGAAACGCTGACATCATGGAGCACGTTCTGGCAGATGTCATCACAGCAAGGAGGTCACAGAGGCTTGAAATCTACTAAGCCATAGCAGCCCTGAGAGCTTTATCAGGAAGACATGAAAAATTAAGTATAAGAAGTTTTGGGAGTATGACAGGTTCTGAATATATTGCTATTTCCCCTCTCAAATTCCACCTTGATTTCCAATCTGCTAGAAAGCATTTCGTCCCACTGGGTAATGCTATATCCTATAATTGCATTGTGAGAAATGACTGAAATGATACTCACTGTTTAGACCTACAAAACAGCTAGCTGGAAGTTCTGCCTAACTTCAGACGGTCAGTAATAAGAGTGATATCATTCTATGGATTCTTTATGATACTGTAGCTACAGCAAGAAGACTTCAAAAGGTCACCAGCTCTCAAAATGCAGTAGCATGTCCAAAAAGTCAAAATAAGCCAACCAAGGGAGTTCCAGGCAGGATCAGACCCTGCCTGCCCTGTGCAAACCTGCTAAGTCCTAATTTTCCATCTTGAAATTCATAGACAAGTTGTACTCCCCCAGACACATCTGGGAAAGGTAAAGAAAATGCAGCTTTGACTCTAATGAAGCAGTAACAAAACTTAGGTCAGTATTTGCTTGCTTGCTTCTCTCCCAAGTTGCCATGCTATGTACACACATTTAAACACAGAAGAATGACAACAGAGGAAGCCTAAAAGCAGTGAGTGCCCACAGGTGAAGAGTCACATCTAAACCATCCATCACCTGCAAAGCATCACCTGTGTTTGGGCTGGAGTTAAGGACAAAAAACACTTTCAGCACTACTTGTTTTTTCCATTTGATATTTATACCCACAAGTGCCAAGCTTCCAAGGCAGGACAGTGGCAAGAGCTCCAAGCACAGCCACCACCCAAACACATTCCATGTAGGAACAAAACTGAGGAAATTACAGTCATCCATATAGAAAACAAGCTGGAGCAAGCATACCTACCTGATCATAAAAGTTAGCGAGAGAGCAGGGAGCTCAGTACGCCGCCGCAAGCCTTAGTCAAATACATACCACCAATTGATTTTCTTTCTGTGGGAAAGCCAAATCTTTCACCAATAATCACGTTCTCACCGCTGAAAACCAATATGAAAAGCTCCCTTGAGGTTACTGTTCCTTCAGCAGCATTTATCAGACAGTTTCGCTTCCTCTTCCCGGCAGAGGAAGAGCCATTTAACCATACACAGACTATTGCAGTTATCCCAAAGCCATGCAAGCCATACGCCCACAGAACACACGGCAGCATCAGCAAACCTGCAATGGGACAAAGACAAGCATTTTTCCAGCAACACTGCTTCCAGGCCCAAGGAATTGTTTCTGAAAAACCTCTCACAAAAACAGAATTTAAGGTGACTATTTTCTATTATGCCAGTCCAGTTTCAGTTCCTTCCAACAATTATTTCACCAAAGTTAGAAGCTGACTTCTTGTTTGCACTGGTCTTTGTATGAAACAGGATAAGGTCTAACCCATATATCCGAATGATTATCCAGAAACACCTGCTCTCAATGAGTGGTCTGCAGCCCAAACAGTGGCTTTAAGAGGTTCAGAACATCTAGTTGTTCCCTTTTTGTAGGCTGGAAGGCCAGCACGGTTCAGAGGCGCAAAGATCTCAACAAGAAGTGAGGCCCAGCAGCACTCACCGCTGCACTTGGCTTTGGAACCTCCCCATGAATAGACTGAGGAAGACCACCAATGTTATGATTTACAGTTAGCACACGACGCATGTCTGTGCAACCAGGAAGAAATACATAATTCTCTTCCCAAGGCTCTGCAGTCTTCATGGCACCAACACAGCCTCACAGAAAATCGTGGTTCTGTGCAGGAAACAACTTTGTTAAGGACAGCCCATCCAGTTTAGCAGAACTGACCAGCAGGGACGTTCTTTAGAAAGCAGACCCTCAACACCAACTGAAGCAAATCCAGCCTCTGTTTTTGCATCAATCTTCCTTTCCACTCACAACAAATTTAGACCAGACATTCAATTAAATGCTATGAAATGAACATCTTAGAAAGCAGCTTCCCCTTTTCTTAAAACCTGCAAAGCCCCAAGTTTCTAAGAAGCCTATGCTGAAAACGTAACAATAACACTAACAGCAGCTCTTTACTGACAAAGCTTGACCAGTGGAATTACAGATTTTAGCTTTGTTTAAATAATATGATTGTAAAATCTGCGCAACTGCTTGAAAACTTGGGAAGCTCAATGTTACACTGTCGTCTGGCTGTTAAAATTCTTACATGTAGGTCACAAGTTAATTGCTGAATCATTTATAATAGTCATGCTCTTTCTCGTGAAAGAGATGCTCTCTGTTGAATGCACATGGTTTTTGACATGGTAAGTATGTAATGCCACGTCACTCACTTCTACATGCAGTGCTTAGATCCTGGCACTTAAAGGAACTGCTGAGAATGCCAGCTTAGCCACCTAAATAACACAGGTCAAAGTATCTCCTTAACGTGAAGGTGCAACAGCAGTTTCAGTGACTGCACGTGCCAACCAGGCCCAGGACAGCCGCTCTTGGCACTCCAGGCATCAAAGCCACAGCAGCTGTTGATTTAAGTAGAACCCATCAGCTGATTCTTTCTACTGCTATCCCCACTAGAAAACAGCCAGGAAGCATATGCGAATGCACTTACATACCTTGCACAGCACAGCCAGGATCTCAGAGTCCCTTATTTAAGGCTGTTTCTTTTGCAGATGTTTACATACATGAAAAATTTAATGTATTAAATCCGTTAAAAGCAGAGTATCCTCCACAGTTTAACACTACGTTTCATGCTTCTACCATGAAAGTGAGCTGTTACAGCAAACTTTCGATATTTGCAGATGACACTCAATAGCCAGCTTTTCTCTGTTTGCATTTTAAAAGATCAACTGGAACTGTTTGGGCAGCAGTTACACTGTTCATACTGCATGCTGAAATCGTACAGATGCTAGGGCATCCCACTTCAAGAGTCTACAACATTCCTGATTTACACTATAAAATAAAAGAGCACCAGCTATTGGGAAATGAAGAGCCTGCTTCTTGCCCCAAATCCTCCATTGCGGCATTCCATCCGTGTCTGCGTTCCCACCAACACCAACAGATTTTTGTATTCACTTACTTTGTGGTTTGTCTGTTTTAAGACAAGTATTTAAACATCTTCAGACTATACAGCAAATCAAGAATCAGAAGATGATTTCCAAAATAAACCTGCTCTTTCAGAAAGCCCAAAGGAAAAGGCACACAACAAAGCATGTGACACAGAACACGCCGTGTCTAATGCAAATACCAATGACCCTGTATCTGTTACCAAGAGGATCAAGAGACACAAAATCAAAAGAAAGTAACACAAAACTGTGCATCTAATTCCAGACACCTGTAGTTTAATGACATTTCACAACAAGGTAAGCATTGCTGTGATTCATTTGAACTTGGAAAGCAGTTATTACCAGTTTCCGCAAATCAACACACACTAAAATATCTGAAAGCAGTTCTGTGAACAATTAAGCCAAGTTTTCCTTTTCGGTCATTTTATTCTAATGTGAAACACGAAGAAACAAGCACCCAAATAAATCCAATAGAGTATGAAACTTTAATAAAAGTTGTTTAAAAAACAAAGAGCAAAATTTTAAAAAGAAACTGAAAAGCTTGACTCCTAATCACACATCTTTCCACCATCAGCAAGAGTACTTTCAGACCTTCAAAGAGGAAAAAAAACAAAAACAAAGATCTGCTGTTGAAACATTACTCCCAAAGACTGTGGAAACGCATAACATGAAGCTTCAGAGACAGACAGCTTTATTAACAGGAGGCTTAATTTTAAACAGTATATACAAATCACATGACTGTTCCAAAGTTGGGACCACCTAGTAACCTCTCAAAACAAAATTATGCTCATGAATTACAGAAGCATCTGTGTAATGCAACCGCCTCTTCATTGAAGTGCACCTTTATACAATCCTTCCACACATTCCTGTACTGGGGAATCCTCTCAGGATGCAGCGCCGCACAGGTTTCCAAAGCTCTCCTACACACCACGGGAATAAAACTGTTGCCACTTGCACCTCTCAATTTTGCCAGACCATACACTTCAGTGTTCCATGATAGGCAACACCAAAAGGCACTGTTTTTCCTTGTCCAAAAGTAATAATGAAAAAAGATAGGAAAAAAAAAATCCAAACAAAAAAAATAAATAAATTAAAAAAAATCCCAGTTTAAGGATTGCTATGTTTAAGTACAATGATTTGCAGGGAACAGTGGGATTTTTCAGGCAATGCCCCAATCTGAAAAACTTATCATCCGCCAAGCGAGGATGAACCAAAAATTTCTATACTTGTCACTTGTGTTATTCTTTCCTTTCCAATTTTCCATGAAAGGATTTTACTGTACAGCAAAGAAAATCGCAACTCTTTACAGACTCGGAATACAACAACAGCACAAGTTTATTGCAAAAATATATAGTAAACTCCATATCTTCAAGTTTTGGAGAAAAATAAATTTTTATCTCTCAATTCACCCATAGCAGTAATTCATGACAGAGTTGCTGAAGATGAAAGTTTCTTTCACATATAAACTAATTTAAAGCATTAGCTGGACTCCAATCTTCAACTAATAATCACCGCTTTGGTTCTCTTAGCAGAGCCTCTATGCAAGGAGATCAAGAGACACGTGAGAAATACAACATCAGTATCCAGCTAGTGCCAAAGATCCTGTCCCAAGTGATTCATGTGATCCTAACAAATCAAGCTACTTAAACAATAATGAGCATTTTCAAGTTGTTACTTCTACTGCAAATGTTTTAAACGTACTATAAAACTCATAATGTTCGAGGTTAGCTATGCTCGTGGCAAAAGTCTTATTCTGCACAGTTATAATTGCAATATATAAATAACTAAAGGTTATTCCACAAAGAACAGCTTGAATTTTACAGAACAATTCCGCTCATACTTATAGGAATTAGTTTGGTAGACACATCAGCAATGGGCATAATTCAACTGTTCACACAGTGAGAATCTTGGAAAAAATAAAAATACATACACAAAACAATTAATCTGTGTACACTCAGAATTCGTTCAGTTGCAGAGTAAAATCAGAACTTTAAACAAAGCTTTGACCTGTAAACAAAGCAAATTCAGCCAGCTTTTAACCAAATCTAGAATAGCTATCTATTTTACAATGGCTTGCAAGAGCACTCACTGAAGAGCTTCACTGACTTCATCTATTTCCCTTATCCGAAACTACAAAAAACCAGCCGAGGTTCCTTGATAAGCACTGTGTCCAGCATAGCTCACCAGACTTCTATGATGAAAAATAACCTGCCTACCTTCTCCACGCATTTGCACAGGAAAATCCACTGCACGTGTATCCTTGCAGTGCTTCTTCCATCACGGCTAACACAGTGCTCTGCCTTATCAAAACAAGTCTGGTTTACAATTTAAACAATCCACAGGTTCTATCCTGGAAATACTATAAAAACCAATCCAGATGCATTTATCACAGCACTATGAATACCTATTCTACAACTACTCCATATTAACAGCTACCCTAAAACAAGCTTTACTTTTCTTGAGCCTATAGGCCTATCATTTAAATCAACAACTGCTGCCATCGCTTCATCACGAGACTCAAACGCAACCATCGCTTCTCCCGTGGGCATGCCTTTTTCATTGTATTTTAAGCACACTGAACCAGGGATCACTTGGTAACCATAAAAGAAATCCAAAATTTCATCCACCGAAACAGTGAAGGGCATATTTTGCACTTTAATGACAGTTGGTCCTGGCTTCCCAGACCCCGATCCAAAACCTGGGGGTCCACTAATATGTATATTTCCCGGTCCGGGTCCGAATGCGGGAGGCCCACCTAAATGCCCAAGACTGCCAGCAATTCCTGGAGGACCACCAGCAAAGCCAGGGGGTCCACTTAAGTTGCCAGGACCATTACCAAAACTCTGAGGGCCCCCTCCAAAACTCGATGGTCCACTCAAATTAGCAGGACCACCTGCAAAACCTGGGACCTCAATACCCGCACCAGGCAAACCAGCGCTTGCGACCGCAGGTATTCCCGGCCTAGCATCAGGAAAGCCACCTATCCCAGGTGGCGGCAGAGGAGGACCAAACGTGCCAGACCCACTGAAGTTACCGGGGAAACTGAATGGAGGACCGTTGTTTGCATCTTTAGGATTTCCTCCCAAGAAGGGATGCTCATCCCCAGTGGGGGGCTGTGCTCCCGGCACAGCTGTGTTTCCTTGTAGTGGTATTTTCAGGATCTTTTTCCCTTGAGACGGTGGGTTTCTCTCAATATCTCTCATTTCTTCTACAGTAATCAAACGTAACACAACATCTCTTCCATTCAGCTTTTTACGGTGCAAACGCTCTGCTTTACGAGCATCGTCTTCAGCTTTGAACTGAACCAGCGCTTGTCCTAAACCTTGCCCGTTATTATCAACAAGAATTTGTACAGAGTTTTCTTCTACCGCCAGTCCCTCTAGAAATTGAAGAATTTCCATTTTGGTTATATTGTATGGAATATTAGATATATGCGCACACAATTTTGGTGAGCTTGACTCTGCCTCAGCATTCATGATGATCTCTCTCTGGTCATAGTTGAAATTCTGCAACCTTTTACGAATCAAATCTATCTTTTCTAACATTGCCTTTTTAGTAATTGGATGAACTTGAATAAAACGATTCCCTATGTACTGCTTATGATGACACAAAGCTGCTTTGTAATCAGCTTCATTCCTGAACTCCACAAAACCCTCTCCAATTGCTTTCCCATTAGGTCCATAAGCAATATAGATGCTGTCTTCAACTATATCCAGCTTTTTAAAAAAATCTATCACATGCTTGTTCTCCGACTCAAAGGGAAGACCTTTCAAATAAACACAGAAACCCTGTTCGTGGGGAGATCGCGACCGTGACCTTTTCTGTCCACTGGGAGATTTGGACCTAGGATGAGGCTGTGGAGGAGGAGGGTGTGGTTGTCCAGAGGGGCCCATGGTTTGCTTGAACGTTATGTGGCCTCCGGCAGCCACCCACTGTCTCTCTGTTGCAGGACTAACTTCAACATACCGCTGAATCATCAGCATTCTGTTTCGTTTCAGTGCTTCAAATGTATCTTGAGGAGAAAAAAACTTGACTAGTCCATTTCCATTATTTCGACCTACATGATCCTTCAGCATATGGATCGCATCCACACGGAGCCCAAGGAAAAATTCTTTCACATCGGCTTCTGTTGCAGAAAAGGGCATTCCGTGAATGCTGACGTATAAATCATCTGGATTGATTGGAATTGGTTTGACGTTACTTTGAGAATTCATCTGGATAGGATTTACAGGATTCATGGGACCAATAAACAATGGATTCAAGCCGCTGTTCATATTCACTGCTGCTCCAGACCCATTCATTCCAGTGGGTAACGGTGCTACAGGCGGAGGATTCAGAGGAGGCATTCCTGATATGGGAGGTATAGGTGTCATTGGGGGTACTGGGGGCACAGGGGGTATTGGTGGAACCGGAGGAACAGGAGGCAATGTGGGTACGGGAGGAGGAACAGGAATTGGAGGAATAGAAGGCATTGGTGGCAAAGACGGCATAGCTGGAATGGGAGGGATCGGTGGAGGAGGTACTGTGTTCATCGGGGATGCTGTACTGGGTATAGTTGAGCTAAACGTGGGGCTACCAAAAGAACTCCCAAGATTTGGAGGTGCAGTCCCCATACCGGCAGTAGAAAATGTGGATATGTTTTTATTGCTCTCATGCACAGTAGTAGAAGCTGTTACTACGCTAGGAGAAGGATTATTAAAGTTAGGTACAGTAGTAGGCAAGTTAACCCTTCCACTCATCCCAGAACTAGGAGGTGGTCCCGACCTGCTAGCATTTGCTGGCGGCATATCTAGATTAGCAGTTTCAAAACGTCTACGGCTGAGCTCTATCATGTTCTGCATTTCAGTTTTACTGCTCAGTAACAGCGTTACTTTTGACCCTTTAATTGTACCACCTGTGCGCATCATACCAAGCCTTGCATCTTCATCAGTGGCAAAAACGATGAAAGCCTCACCCAGTTCACCCCCTACAATATGCACGCCCCCATCGGGAATGGTCAATCCAGAGAAGAAGTGGCGAATGTCCATGGTCCCCGCCACAATCGGGAGACCTTGCAAGCGGATGACCACAGCCATGCTGCGCTGAAACAACACACACCTGCAGATGAGAAAAGGCAACGGCTATGTCAGACTACTGTTTATGGCACCATGCAATTACCTACAGACACCATCTACTATATTTGTTTACATACTCCTAACAACATCTTGTAAAAATTAAGCATGTTCATATTCCAAGTTCCTTGTTCATGTTTACTTCCCACAGATTGAAGTATTAAGCATTAACCAACTTAATTCGTGTACATTTTGCACTAGAAATTCCAAAATATCTTACACCAAGACCCACCAGTATCAGTGCAAAAAGTGAAAATTATAACCAAAGGGAAAAAAAAACGCACCTGGGGAACAGCAAAGATCAGAAGTATCATATCCATATCTGAATATTTAATGGAACATTTATTTACCCAAGCAAACAAAGTCAAATTAGCATACTGATATAACTGATAAGGTATTCACTGTACCTGGCAAAGAGACTGACAACATTTCTGCACTACTACGGGCAATTAATGGTTCTCTTTTCCATTTAGGGAGGGAATTTATCTCCTGCCAGTTGATAAGGGCTGAGAATACACAGCAAGTTATGAACAGAAACTCAGCATGGATAGGAGTGTGAATCACACATCCTGATGAGGGCCATCCAGATTTTTCTCCTACAAAAAGCAGGTCTAGTTGACAGTAAAACCAGAAGCTGTAAGCTGGACCAAGACATTCTGTGACTTCCCAGAGCACACCTGAACTAGATTAACTTGTATGCATCTCCTAGCTAGACAGCTGGCCTTTAAACCTTCCAGAATGAAGGAGTAACTTTTTAATAGTTGTTGACACGCTGTCTAAGATTACACTTTCAGTCTCTGGCACAAGTAAATTACTTCCAGCTCTCCAACTGAGGCTAGTGGAAGATTAACATAAATCCCGACCCCCTGAGGTTGCATCAAAAGTTCATGATAAGAAGAAAACAAGGTAATTCTCACTTATTCTCAACATGCCTTCTCTCAAGCCTCTAAAAGCATCATAACAATACCAACACACTAATCCACCAGTTCAGAAGGCAGACTCTTACTCTAAACACTCCCAGCAGTACCTCGTTTCCATCTGAACCACTTCACCTCTTTCTGACCTCCCAGAATACAGGCTTGTTCAGTAACTGTATGCAAGAGCACTAAGGCTTCCATTAGTCACATATAAATGGCGTCAGAATACTCATTAGGTCTTTGAAGTCGAGAATGAACCAGATGACACAATGCAACACCAGGAGGCAGAGCACCACCAAAGAGACCCTCTTCTGGCAACACAACAAAGTTTGACCGACTGAGGGCGAGTGCTCAGCACTGATATTCCTTAAGTACAGCATCCCAGCATTACAGCCAGATTTCATCCAGCTACGTTTGCATGCCTAAGCCTTCCAGCAAGCTTAGCATAAAAGCACCTGAAATGGATCCTGAACTACTAGATGAAGCCATTATCCAACAATTTAACATGACATATGGCTGAACTCAGTACTTAATGAAATTAATTATTCTACACAAAATAAGCAATTCTTTGGTTTGCATGACAGGACTTCAGGTTACTCAAACGGAGTAAAGGACTTTTGTTGCCCATCAAGCAGAGTTAACCTCTCCCACACACAAACAACCTTGTGAAACAGCATCACAGGACAGGAGTCAGGCAAGGAGGTCTCCTGTCCCTCAAGCAAACAGCACAGCAGCCCCCAGCAAAGTGTCAGCTCTGTGGCTGCACCCATTGCAAACAAGCGCCTGATCCCTCATCCGGGCCAACCTGAGCAAGAGAACTCAGCTTCCACAATCAATATGAAAATGTGACAAATCAAATCAACCTCTACAGACCATCAGGAAACCCACTACTTCATCAGGGTGGTGCAGCAACAGAAAAATACACACTCAGCCTCAAAGATTCGTTTTTGAAAACCAACTTTCCCTACTCCCTGCAAGGTAACTAACAAAACACGTGACATCCATCTCTTCTGGGCACACTTATATTTAATAATGTTCACTGCTCAATCATCTTCCAGCAGCAACAAGAAAGTGGTCTGTGTGAAAAATAAACAGAACAAAGCAGGAACTACCTATGCTAAGCACACATCCAAGAAATCACACAAGGCTTTTTGCGCTATTAAAGCTGCAGCATTTTTCAGTGATTCTGCAGTTTTCAATTTGCCCAGTATACCAACAGCCATCTCTGAAGCTGAAGTGAAAAGGAAAATCCTGCATACATGAAGGAAGCCACACTAACTGCAATTGCAAAACATTCATTACCTCAATTTGCTACAGGATCGCTTTCTAACTAGACGATCAGACGATCTAACTAGACTAGGCAACCGAGCAGTATCAAAATATCCGTTGTTTAGCATCTACACTTTGAAAACCAGGATAGTAATTGTGCTAACAGTAAAACTTGTATTTTTTGTGTTACACAAAGGAATTCATTTCCGAAGCTTTTTAAGCATCACAACTCACACTTCAAGTTTCTCCTGTTTAGTGGAAGATTACTTTCTTGTGGTCACTTCCTTACAACAACCTGACACAGCTGAGAGTAAAACATCAGCAAACTGCCTTTCCAGATGCGCTGCTGCAGAAGGCACACGGTCAGAGCTGACAGCCTGCAGGTAGCCATGTTTCCTGGTGGTTCTGGGAACCCAGCCCAGAAGGCAAATTAACAGATAAGGCTATAGCAAGAACTCTGAAGACTTCAAGCATTCAAAGATTTATAAAGCTTCAGGGGTAACATAAGTGTCTCAGTCTCACATTATATTCCAAACTTCATTAGAAGTGATAAAAAGTATCCAAGTTTTGTTACTAAGCACGCTATTTAGGTTCACTATATAGTTACTGCCAGAACACCACAAATAGCTGCTTAGGAACAGACTTGCCGAAAACACCAGTGGTAATGACCTCAGCCTAACTAATTCCACATGCGATACAAAACAAGTGCTCAGTATTAAGCAAAAGCTAATGGTGGCATGACATAAATAAAAAATTAAGGGCTAAGTCAAATATTTCTGGCAATAAGTATTTTATTAACTCAAAACATAACTGCTGCAAAATTTATAAGGATTTCAGTGCTTTAAAAAAAAAGCATTAATTTCGCTTCTATGGTTTAAAGAAGGAAAAAAAAATCATAAGACAGTAACAAAAGGGCCAAATTCCACATCTGTAGGTCAGATTTATTTCAAGGTGCACTTAAGAGACAATAAGCGACTTGTGCCAACTTTCACACTAACCATAACAGCACAGCCTGCTCATGTACTGCCATCCTCGCTTCCTAAAGAGCAACATGGGTGCAGGGACAGCATCAGCCAGAAGGGATTGTGCCCGCTGCCAGGCACCATGCCAGGCTGTCAGAGCTGCTCCTCCTCAGCTATTTCACTGTTATTCACGTACCTGAGATTTTCTTGCAGAGTCTGTATCCCAAAGTTATGCTAGGAACAAGCCACCTCCAATAACAACGCGAGGTCAGAAGGGGAAAGTAAACACCTCCCTACAATTAACCCAAGTCATTTGATGAATCTTGACAGACAGCATTTTCAACATGCTCTTAGAACGCTGATGTTAGACTAGAGAAGAGTGCACAAGACGGCAATGTTACTTCCGCCTACGTGCTGGTCAGTAAAACAAGCAGGAGAGCTGGGTCACAAGCATGAACTGACACTATTAACCTGAGAGCACCATTTCAAGATGCATGACTCTTTTCACATCAAGGCAGGTTTAGAAGATTCAATTTGTTCCCTGGAGCATTAATGCACAAAACCTATATGGCACACACAATCTATCCAGCAGTTCTTGGATGAAGAACTGGAATAACGTTCTAGCTGTAGGAAGATTTTAAAAGATCCACACTAAGACTGCCCAGCAATACCTACAACTGCAGGCTGCAGGATTTCTTCATTGTTATTCTTCATTTACTTTTCTATGCTAAACTTAACCTATTAGATTAGGAAAGATTTGAATTAGCACAGAAATGACTGTCTGATACTTTTAAATTCTGCAAAACTTAATCAGAGCCAGTTACTATAGGCTTCCACACTCCAATAGCTGGAGCCTGCAGAGAACTAGTTACGTTTCCAAACAGAGCAAAATAACTGGGAGAGCGTTACAGCCTGCCACGCAGTGATGGAATGACAAAACCTGAGTAGGACAGAAAACTATTCTGTGCGCACACCGCTGCCAGAAGGACCACCACCAGTGGCAGTCCACAGGAAAAGACCACCTATGGATGACCCAAATGTTTCCATATTGAGTCAGGGATTCCAGAAGCTTCAATTATTTATTAAGATACACTCAATATGCATAAAAAAAGAAATCTTCAATTCGAAGTCTCTTACCTGCAAAGACAGATGTTTTTTTCTTAACAAGTAGCAGAAGCCAAGCCAATCCTGTGGGCAACCAATTAAAACCAACTTTTAGACTGCAATAAAGAATAAATGGAGGCAAAAATCAATGCAGGCAACACAACAGCAGTAACAGTCCACAAAGAACTGCATATACAGAAAGTTCAAACCTGCAACCACCACAAGGAACTGTGACATACAACAGACAAGATTAAGAGTGCATTTTCTAATACCTTCTGCCTGTATTTCAATAATTGCATTGCAGTTCCTGTACAGTTCGGGACGTGAATATACCTTTGGCAAAGAACAGAGCAAGAACCACAAAACATTTGAAGAGTCCTTCAAGTTTCCCCACTTCCAACAGTTGATCAATTCACTCAAAAGCAAAGATCAGAATGCAAACACTAGACAATTCCAAATTCTCACAGACCCTCGCTCCATCAATAACACCAGCAGTCCTTTCTCCAACTGTACATTTTCTTATTCCAACAGAACAACACAAGTCACATCTCAGCATCTCCCTACAGGCCTTCCCCAGAAGCCAAAAGATGAAAGCAGGCACCGCTCAGAGCCACCTCCAGCCAGCACCTGCACAGAGCACGCTGTAAGACCTCCCTGCTGATGTACGGTACTTTCATTGGCAATCTGCAGTTTCATAATCCACATCCCGACCAAACACCCAGGTTTTTCATCCTTGAAAGTACAAAATGTCTTCCTGGGATTACAACTCAGTAGAAAAATAAGAGAGAAAGAGCTGAGCATTTTGCAATGCAACACATATTTGGTATTTTAAAGAAGGAATGGAAAAACTCCTCCTCTTTCAACACTTCACATGCAATCTCATACTGAAGATTTCCTTCCCTGAACGTTACCCATAAAAGAATTACTCCAAGAACAAACACCTGTCTGCTCCTCAGACAACCCAAACATGCAGTACACTGTTATCATTATCAAAATGAAATGACAAAGAAATGCAGCTAAACTATCCATAAATTCCCTGGCAGAAAGAATCAAGACGAGCACATATACGCACAGATCTTCAAGGGCATTTACCAGCAGGCTTACAAATAAAAAGACTCAACTATACTTTTCAGATTTTTATTAAAAACACGTATAAAAAATTAAGACTGGATTTGTATTGCAACCTTAAGACAAGTCAGGCAATCCTACAGCGAAGAGATTCAATTATATTCTTTCATATCTTGCAGTTTCAATCAGTAGTTCACAAGGCAGGTAAGAACATAACCACCTGAAAACCAGTTTCGTGCAAGACCACATCTGCTTCCAGGAACAGATAAATCCTATGTGCACAAGGAACATTCTTCAAAAAAAAAAACATTTCAGATACTTCCAGCACAGCAACTACAGCGCTGCAGGAGCCCCTTTCCACAACAAGCTGCTGACCCACAGAGGACTAAGCAAACGTGCTATGAGGGCAGACACGGCGTACACCAAACCAAGCAGCACACCTCAGAAAAGGTACAGAGCTCTGCATTTAAACTTTCCACAAGACATCATGTCTATTCACAACTCCAAATTCTCTCAGAGAGCACCCATCTCTCTCCTAAAGATGTCCTTCCCAGTCAACCCCACGTAGAGGAGCACAGCAGGGAGGCAAGCACTGACCAGAGGGCAGGCACCCCCACAACACCACCACCGTACCTCTGCGCACCTCCGGGGCTCCACAACACCTCGCGGGCTACACGCCAACAGCCACCGCCATCCACCGCCACGGCACACCCGATGCGGGGCCCTCGCAGGAGTCCACGGAGGAGCCAACAGCCGGCTGTCCTGCCTAGCCCCGACACTGCGAGACGGGTAAGAAAGTCACTAAGAAGAATGGGTAACGTCAGGTGAAACAAGAGCCGAGAGATTTTTCCCAAAAAAGTTCAGAGCCCGCATGCGGGGGGAGCACCGCCATACCCGCCGAGCTGATTGTTTTACTAACGACAAAAGGCCTCAAGCGACTGCGCAGAGTCTCCCTGGCACTTACGGAGAGGGGGGGAACCTGGAGGTGCGGCGTCGGCCCCGCGAGCAGCAGAGCGCTCCTTCCCAGCGACACGGGCAGATCGCCCCGCTCCGCCCCCCGAGGCCGCGAATCCCGCCCGGGCCCGGCCCCGCGCCGCCTCCTCAGCAGCCCGCGCCGCCGGGCGCGTACCTCCCGCGGCCCCGCCGCCACACAGGCACACGGCCCCACCGGCACACGGCCCCACCGGCACACGGCCCCACAACCGCGATGTGCCCGGGCCAGGCCGTGCCCGCGGCGCTCCCCCAGCTGCCCACTCGGCTCCGCGGGCCGCGGCGAAAGGCGGTGTGCGGGGACGCGGCCTCAGCCCCCAACCTCTGTACGGCCACACAGAGCGACGCCCGCTCGGCGCTCCGCTCCGCTCCCCTTTGTGCGCGGGGCCGCGTGCAGCCGCGCCCGCCCGGCCTTCCCTCCCCTCACCTCGCCGCGAGCCCGCAACGCGGGGCGGGCGGTCAGTCGGCGCGGGCCCGGCCCGCCCGGGCGTCGCCGCGCTCTTACCGAGGGATCTGTACGGGAATAAAGGGTTAAGAACGGCGCTACACCGCCCCGGGCCCCGCTCCGCGCCGAGCCCAGCGCCACCGACCGCGCAGCGCCACAAAATGGCCGCCTCGCTGCGGCGCCGCCACCCGCCGCCAGGGAAGGGCGGGGCCAAGGGCCCGGCGGAAGGAGCGGGGCGGGGCTTCACAGCGCCCCCTGGCGGCCGAACCGACAGGAACCGGGAGCGGCTGCGCGCACGGTGCCATGGCGCATGCGCAGCGCGGCTGGCGCCTGGCGGCGGGAGGTGCGTGTGTGGCGGAGCTGCGGGGTTACCACAGCTGGGGGTGGGGAAGTTCGGGGCTGAACTTGTAGCGCACGATGCGTATTCGTTGGCTCTGGTACAACAGTATATATTGATTATATGCTGAGTCTTCTGGAAATTAACGGTGGTACACCTGAGCAGATGGGTTATTGCTGAGGAAACGGGGGCATCAGATCGGCAGCCGGCACGGAGCCCTGTGGCAACGAGCTGCTGCTGCTTAGAAGCACAGCAGGATTGATTAGAGCTGTGCCACTACCCCGAGTCAGGGCCCTATTGTTGTAAATCCCCTTCTGTATTCGCCCTTAGTTAAACGTCTACTATGCGCACACCCAGCGCTTACCCTGACGGAGCACAGCGGGGCACCTCTGTCACCGCTGTGTGGAACGGGCTGCTCCAGCCCTTATTTCTAACAAAATAACTATAACCGGCATCGTCTGCAGCACGGAACAAACACACTCATGTGGCGACGTTTTGATTCGACAAGGCCGGGTTGTGACAGCTCGGCTGCTGTTAGCAGTGTTGGCAGGCACAGGGATGCTCACAGAGCCCCTTCCCCACCACTCTCGATGCCTTCCAATAAACAGCCCACACCTGCTCATCTCCTTGGTAACCCTGGCTGTACTGCTGTTAGACTTAATTTCTAATAGGGTTTCCCTGAAAATGTATCCCTTCTGTCAAGTGAACCCCTCCGTTTCGTCTCCTTAGCCAAGATGGCCAAGGTGGGCCCTCTGTGCACCACACCCCGCTCTGTTTGCTCTCTGTAGCATCCTGGTGTCTTGTAATTCATTTGTTCCTATCATAAGTGGCACTCAGCAGTCGGCATGCACACGCACAGCAGGCACAGCCAAAGGAAGCTCCGAGGAGCATTCAGTGCTGGCGTCCAGCACCAGGCTTGCTCTGCCTGGCAGACACCTGCTTGCCCAGCACCCACCAGGGGCTGCAGGAGCACAGGGACCAGGCAGAGCACGTTGCTTTTGCTGCAGCAATGGCCCTTCAGTGGGTACGGGGAGGGCAACAGAAGGGCAGTGCTGAACACTGGAAGAAAACTAGGAATGCTGGTCTTCTGCGCAACACGTTGAGTCACATCATCGCTTTGTGTTATTGAAACAAAGCCTTAATGCAAGATCTCACAGATTTGCAGAAGTTAGAAGGGTCTGCCCAGAGCAGTGCACACAGCACCACATCCAGGTGGCTTCTGAAGACCTCCAAGGAGGAAACTCCACAACCTCTCCAAGCAGCCTGTGTCACTCGTACAGCACAGAAGTGCTTCATAACATTCAGAAGGAACCTCCTCATCTGTTGGTTTGTGCCCATCACTTCTTGCCCATCTCTGGATATCACTGAACAGAACCTGGCTCCATCCTCTCTGCATTCTCACTTCAGGTGTTTATGGACACTGATGAGACCCTCTCTTCTCCAGGCCGAACAATCCCACCTCCCTCAGCCACTCCTCACAGGTGAAGTGCCCTAATCCCTTAATAAATGTGTGACATTTGCTGCACAGACTAGCAAAAAAACCAACAACCCTACAATCAATATAATCCTCCTTAGATTTTTGCTGGACTCTATCCATACCAAATCCACAAAAGGTGCTGCTGAGGGAGTCCCTACACCCCAGCCAGCTGCTGCAGGTTAACAGCATCCCTGCATATTGAAGCCAGCACCTCAAACGTTATAGTCTGTGCTGCAGTTCAACTGGAGCACAAATGTCTGATCAGGATTTCCTCCAAAGAGCAGAACTCAGTGTCTTCTCAGTCATAGCCAAACACTTGTAGGGACTGAACTAAATGTCACCTCCAGAACACTTGAAGAAAATATTTTTCTAGTGTAGATTAAAAGGAACACAAACCCAGGCTGCTATTAGGAGCATGCCAATTGGCCAAGGGTACCCAAGACGAGTTGGCAGCATGATGCAGTCAGACACCAGCAGCAGGGAAAAGAAAGCAGTACAGTGCCTCTGGTCAGAGAAACAAGGACCACTGGTACAAATGTCCTACGTGCACCCTCATATCGTGCATATGAGAGAAAAACAGAGAAAATGATATTGTAAGAGAATGTGATTTGTGTTTATTGGGTACTAAGAAAATTCTGAAGTAGAGCTGGTGTTTCAGTGCCCTCTGCCTAAGCTAAAACTGGAGTAGGATGTTAGTTTGATGGAACCATCATCTGCTATGCCGGTTCCACAATGGAAAGAAAAGTATTTTCTCATTGATTTATGGTTTTGCTACACTGTTGGTCTGGATGCATCACCCTAACTCCCAGGCTCCTTGCCTCTCCAGCAGGCCACAGAAACCACTCAAAAAACACCTCTGATCTTATTCACCCTTCCTTACAAGGACACACTTTTGATGAGTTGGGTAGTTTATCAAATGACTCACACTACTTGGTGTTTTCCTGACCACCACACGCCAGCTGCAAGTTTCAGCTGTTCCCAAATCATTGCTCAGCAGAAACAATCCTTAAAGAAACTTCCCAGAAACTCTTTTCACTCCTCATTCATATCCGTATTTGAAATGTCAGTCAGCTGCTTGTTACAAGTTGCCTTGTTGATTCTGTGCAGTAACTTCAAAGACCTCCCAAGAATAAACACCATATTTCAGAGTTTTACTACACCTACTTAGCACAAAACCTCTTTGATCTGAACTTAGAGCTTTATTTGAGCACCCCATATCAGCTTTTTTTACTGCTGTTTGTCCTGTAAAAGGATGAGGGGAAACGGCCTCAAGTTGTGCCAGGGTAAGTTTAGGTTGGGCATCACAAAGAACTTCTTTACAGAAAGGGTTGTTAAGCTCTGGAATGGGTTGCCCAGGGAGGTGGTTGAGTCACCATCCCTGCATGTATTTAAAAACCATCTGGATGTGGTGCTCAGGGCCATGACTGAGTGGAGGGCTGTTTGTTAGGGCAGTATGGCCAGGTTGTGGTTGGACTCGATGATCTTTAAGGTCTTTTCCAACCTGAGCAGTTCTATGACTCTGTGAGTGAGTGGAAGATCATCTATCAGAGTGCTCAGCTCTCCCAAGCATTCTGCTTCTCCACTCGGCTGTGGGAAACTGCACCTTGTCAAAGCACAGAGCATCCATGCTATGAGCAAAATCAATCTGACTGCACACAGCGAGAGTGTGACTGAAGTCCCACCATAGAACAGTAGCTCAGTCAATCAGGCAGGTAGAAGATCCAGAACAAGGAAGTTATTTTGCTGGGAGCAATAACTTTTATGTTAATTTTTCATTTTAAAATCTAATGATTTTTGCCTGTCTGCCTATCATCAACAAACTGCCTGTTCTTTCCACAAGTCTAACATGGCTAATTCCATATGATCTTCTGTGGGAAATGCTACTTAGCAGTTAGTCGGTATGTTATATCAGCTTTTAGAAGTGCTAAAACCCATCAAAGAGAACTTATTTGCTTTTCTTGCATATTGCCAAACCCTCAAACACTACTCGATGCCTATTCCACTCCTGGACATTTGTTCTATTCTTACTGCTCACACTGTCTCAACTTTTATGACATCCACAGAGCAATGATACTCAAGCCTTACCTTTCTTACCTCCTATTAAATTAATGTCCTGCAGACGGCTTCAATTAGCAGCCAAGAAAACCCAGAAAATGCAGATAATGCAAATAATAATTTGTAAATATCCCTTACAAAGCAATTCACTTCAGTTCAGTTCAAACTTGCAGGGAACACAGCTAAAACAGATATTCAGCATTACTAGTTCTGTGTTCTCTCCTGGGTGAGAATTATCTCCACTATTAATTATTCCTCTTCTTGACCTATTTGCATTTTCAAACATTGTTTCATATTGCGAATGAGCTACCCAAACCTTTACATGTAGCATTTATATATCACAGTACATGAGAGGCACTAAGGACCTTCACAGTCTGTGTTTCCTTTTCTCCAAGTAATCACAGCCTAAGCGAGGTGAGTTTTATTAATATATATTATATCTATTAGGTCAGATCAGACATTCAGCATGAGAGGAACAACTCAACAGAAGTCAAACGTCAGCTGGATGAAAGAGCCTGTATCAGTGTTCACAAACAAACTTATCTGCCTCTGGCATCTGATGAGAGACTGCAATTGGCGACTCAACGATCGTGCCCAACAGCTGAGCCGGAGAAGTGGATCCGCAAAAGTAGTGCTCTACATTTTTTTCTTGATTTACTTCAACTTTATAATTACCTACAAAGACTCATAGTAGCCACGTTTAAGCCTTATCTATATTTTTGTCATCCATGAAACACAAATGACACATTCACAAACATAAAGTCCTAAAACATGCAGGGGAATTCTTAGCACATGCTTAACCCAGAAACCACACATGACCCAAAAATAAAATATAATACAAACAATGCCTCTAAAACGTAGTTACGCATATGAGAGCTTTAAAACATGGTGATGAAACATAAGGTGCCGATCAGTCGTACAATATCAAACCTGCTAAGGCTAGTAATTTCAAATAGAACCATTCAGGATTAGCTTTGCATTACAACCAAATCCGTCCTTAACAGAAAAATTAACAATTCTATAATTCAGTCCGCTCTGTGAGGCTTAGCTTCACCTTTTCCATACAGTGCTGCATCCTCGAGGTAGATACTACTCAGAACTGATGACATGCTGTCTATAATGTATACTAAATTCAGCATCCATTAACCAAGAAAATAATTTAAGAGCTGTCTGCTTATGCAACTGTTACAAAGGCACTTCGTAATACAGGGTAAAATTTCCTACTGGAAAGACCACCAAAGGTACGAAAGGAGAAATTCTGATACAAATTCATCTAATCAAACCCATTTTAACAGACACTTTTCCCCAGCATTCGCAGGGAATGGATTCCCATGGAAGCCTCTAACAGGACAAGTTAGCTCCGGCACACAAAGAAACAACTCCAGAGCCACATGTTCCCACCTACTGACAGAACAGCCAGGTTTGCCCACTGAGCAAGACTCCCAGAAGTGACAGAAGCCAATTGCCATAGGCAAAGACTACAGTAACAGCAAAGGACTCACTACAAGGGGAAAAAAAGGCAAAACTAGAACAAAACCAGAAGACCTTGTACATTATGTGCTTCCCCCCCTCCACCAATGGAGTACCAACTAAACTGGTACTGCAACTGAAGCCGGCGTGTTCTGTTCCTCCTCTCCCAGTCATTCAAGTTTTCTTTCTTCACTGAGTAGAAAAAAACAAACAGAGGGGACAGCAAAGTGCATTATAAAGGTATCCTAAATTCCGTAACACCAGACAGTGTTTGGTACAAATGCACACCGGTCTGTACAAGCAGCACATAAACACACACACACAAAGAGCAAAAAGTATTAAATTTTAGGGGGAAAAAAAAGAGTTCATAACTCCACATACAACTTAACTGTGAAGGCACGTAGCCACAGTGAGGCATCCTTTTCCTCTAGAAATGCCAAACTTCTTCCTACACAAAAAATTCTCTTGAGACATTTTAGCAGCACAAAAGCACCTGCAGCTGCAAGGCTGCCTCTAGGAGAACCTGCAGCCCAGCTACAGCTCTGTGCTGCAAACAGAACAGCTACACAGGATGTTTTATGCTGAGAACGAGCTATTTCTTACCAGGACTCCTCAGTTTTGTTTTTTACATTGCAAAATACATTTTCAAAGAGAGCACATCTCAGCATAAATTGCAGCGTATGAATATCAATGCAAAGGCTGTTATGTCATCCTGCCTTTCCCCAGCATACAGACTAGTTCAATTTTTGGCTTCTTAGGCTATTATTAGAAAAGGGAGCTTCCCATTTAAATTGCAAATGATAACAAGCTGAAATGTGCTGCATGTTTTTGTTCGGGAATGTACAGAAAATACATCTTAATCCACTTCAGTCTAGTCCACGGAGAGAGCTTGTTTTCTCAGTGCTGACTCCATTTAATGCTTTTGAGGTCAATTCCATCCTGCACCATTTCCCAAAGAGGACTGTAAAGAAGAAAGAAAAAAAAAATGAGTGCTATCTAAAATGCAAAGAACAACATCAGCAACAATAACCAAACAGGCGACATCACCAACTACATGACAAATTCAGGCGTATCCATCTGCCCTGCCCTGCTGGAGGTCAGTGAACTTCACACAACAAATCTCCAGTGTTGTACTCACACAAAACACAAAAGGGAGAAGGCAGGTGCTCATCTCCTGCTCCCACTTTAGGCACGAAGTGCACATTTCTTAGAGGCTGAGCCCTCACAATTCACACTGCCCAGATAAGTCAGAGATCCTTCAGTTTCCCCAGAAGGAAATGAAGTGTATACATACATGCAGTAATACTATACCTGGCTTATAAACTCTGAGTTGCCATTCTCCATGCTTGCTCTACTCACATTACTTCCTCATATGGATAGGCTCTGGGAAATGGCTTGTTGACAGGTTTGTTTGCTTAAACATTTTTCACTACAGTTAAGATCAAGCCCACCACACACTCTGGCAACACTTCTTTGCATGCAGAGATACGAGCAGGTTTTTAAAGCAGACACCTTCTTTCAATTAAATCCAGTTCCACAAATGATTACCATACCTAAGAAGTCTCCAGATTCCACAAAAAGATGGCTCACCTCATTTCCCTCAGCCTCTTAACGTGCTGTATGCATTTCTGAACTGTATAATCTATTTCTTCCTCGGTAGTGAAACGACCAATGCCAAATCTAAAACAAAGGAAGAGCATTACTAACTGGAACGGTGTGCATATGGACAAGTGAAACAAACTCACCATGAATTTTCAGCAGAAAAGAAACATATCTGGAAGCAACAGGAAAATCACTCCACACACCTGATAGAGGAATGAGCCAAATCTTCATCTGCTCCAATTGCCCGCAAAACATATGAAGGCTCCAGAGAAGCTGATGTGCAAGCACTAGGGAAAGGGAAAGGGAAGAAAGGCCAATCTCACACTTAAATTCACATGCAGATGCTACACTTCACGATCTCCAACACAGAACATGTCACTTACACATCTAATATTATTAACCTTTACAATAAGGTTCCTCACCCACTTGGAAATAACTAGTGAACACAAGGAGAGAGGAGCAAGGGGAGTAGTAGCTCTGCTCCTAAAGAATGACAGGAGCAGATATGACATGGAAACGAAGGGTAAGTCAGGAGCAGGAGTAAAGAAGAGAATGCATAGATAACACTATGTATTAATACAGTACCAAACAGAAGCAGCAGTACTGCAGCCCAAGAGGCAGTTGAAGTAGAAGCTGTGTATAGAAGGTAAAAGAGCCAAGGCAGAACTACCCAGGGAAAGCAACCCATCAACAGGAACATTAAAAAGAGAGAGAAAGATTTCACAAGTTGCTGCCTGGCTGCATTACGAAGTAATAAAGAACAGGCACAGAGGAATCTGCAGCGAGATGGCCCAGGAATGGTAGAGGACACAGAACCTCCGTCCTCGAGCAGGAGGCAAAACTGGCTACGTGGTGTTACTCAATTTGAACAGGCAGCAACTTGCAGCACAAACCATAGTGCTGCTTAAAACAAGTGCATGAAGCAGAGACTCAGAACAGATCTTCATGTTAAAGGAGACTGCAAAGGCCAGTGCATGTGAAGACTTGTTCTCCTTGTTCATAATACCAACATATTTCAAATTAAGACACGCACTTCTGATTTTGTTCTCAGAGGTGAGAAAAGGAAGGCACTTCATTAACTTCATTGTAAGCACGAAGCTGGTGTTCATAGCAGAAATGTTGCTCCTGTAGAGTCAATACAGCTCTCTAAGAGTGCAATGAGTTTCCTTTCTGCTTTTACATTAAATACAGACTCTATTAACTAAGGTAAATTCCAATATCGGTCCAGCCGCAGTGGATACTCGTCATGATCTGCCACATGTGTGAAATGCTGCTGAAGGACAGAAGCCCCAATGGTGGCAGCCTTTAGAATGAATGTCACAACCAGTTACGATTTAAGTCTACCCAGACAACACAAAACGAGTCTGCAAAGCTGGCAGGTGGGAATTTCTAATTTTTTTGCTTTCAGGATGAGTAAATTTGACCTTCAGTAGAAACGTGTTGCTTCACATAAACACCACCCCAGAATGCAGCCAATGCCAGGCTGACTCACCAACCAACCCAGCAAACACCGGGCACAGAGCAGATCCCTCCTTACTTTGTAAGTCTATTAGCAGACGTTATTTTCTCTCCAAAATATGCTGCTCCCCTTCCCACACATCCCACCTACCTTCCTGAAGACAGAGCCACATCTTTCAGGGCCATGAGAAGACTCTCCCCTTCCACATACGCAAAAGATAAATTGACACATCCTACAAAAAATAAATGAAATAGAAAGAAGAACTCCCATCAAATGAAATGCACAAGAAACCCCACGCCACATGGCAGCACTCACACCACGGTTAACTACAGCGCATCACTCAGCCATGACCATCAATACCACAAAATACACAAAAATGTTTCTAGCAGGGTCAGGATTCTTCCAGCACTACCTGGATAACGATGCTCTCTGTCTCCATTCATAACCACATCAGGAACTTCGCTCATTATTTTCGTAACAAGCCGTTCTGCCAGTTGTGAGATTCGCTTATGGTCATACTGGCAAAGAAACCAAGAAAGAGATCAAAGAAAGCAACAGCGCAAGTCTGAGCTCACTGAACCACCCAGTGCCACCAGCTGTACATGGACTGAAGTATATGGGTGTGGTTATATGACATCTAAACCTTAAAAAGGGAACTTTAACACTCTTAATTCTACCAACACTTAAAAAAGAGAACTGCCGGGTTTTTGTGAAGGCTATTTCAACCTTCAAAACGTTACAAATAATTCAGAAAAATCCATCTACAAACAGCTCTCAGAGAAGTGCCAAGTTTTTGTGCTTCAATACAAGCCAGGCACACGACATTAAATGACTTGTCTTGCAACACAACCAAGGGCAGCTTTATGGTAGAAGCGTCCCTTGCTTGCCTAGGAGCTTTCAAAGTGTATTCCATAAAACATGGACTCACGATGAGTCACCACATGATGGCAGAGTTGTGAACTCAACCATCACGTGACTTTATAACATGTAACCTCCACAATGAGAGCTGCCCATGAGCTGAGTCTCATTCTAGACTAAAAACGATGTCACTTGCCCTAAAAAAGCAGTCAGGTATCAGCTCCAGTGCTCAGAAATGGACAGACACACACATCTGATTCATCCTTGCTTACAATAACCTGGTCACATTCTCCAAAAAAACCTTTAAAAGGAAACAACCTTTCTAATATGTTTTCTTTTTAAACGCCAGAATTCTGACAGAGCAGGAAAAGACTCCAGATGTGAGGCTCCTGCAGCACTGACCATACGAGGGCTCTTCAGCTTCCAACAAGGCTTCAGTAACCATAGGATCCCTGCCTGCCTCATAGGAAGCACCTCCACTCATGTGTCCCACTAGCAGCACATACAGCAGAACCAGCAAACAGAACGTTCTGATCAAGAACAAAACAACAACCCACCACCTACCACCAATTTCTGGCACCCGGGTCAGACGTGCTCTCCCACGTACCTCCATCTCTTCCTGTGCCACCTCACACGCAGCCCCCAGGCCCACAGCCAGCGGTGTGGGCACAGTCCCCGATCGCAGCCCTCTCTCCTGGCCTCCCCCGCTCTGCAGCGGTTCCAGCCGCACACGTGGCCGCCGGCGAACATAGATGGCACCAACCCCTGGACAACAAGGAGACAGCTGGATGCATGCAGCACACATCCACAGTTCTGCAATTATGCAAAGGGACTCCGAGATTGGGAAGCATTTGTTACCCCAGCAAACATGTACTTGGACACCTCAATGGAGAAAAACGTGTTGAACACAGATAGAAGCACAGTGCTTTCCAGAAAGCTCCCCTCCACCATCCATACAGCTCTACAGCTGCACTCCCAGAGCTCCTGACACTGGAGGAGCTCAGTTTCTCCCAGAACACTTCATCACTGGAGGGCTCTGTACTGCCCAAACTTCTGACAACCCCTGAGGAGATGAAGTTCAGCCCTCTGCTCCTTTTGTGCACAGATGTTTCATTCATTGAGGTGCCCACACTGATTTCCACCTCAACGCTGTAGAACTCCTTCCCCTGGATTAGCAGGCCAGCCACAAGTCCCACAGGGGGAGGCTCAGCCTTTGGACTTTTGTTTTTGAATACCATAGAGAATACGGCAAAGGTGACTTCTCCCTCTGTACATCCTGTGTCACAAACTACATGGACTGCAACAGTGACTGGGAGTCAGCCACAAAACCCATAGCTGGATTTTAAACCCCATACTGCAGAGATGTAGAAAGAGGGATGAGTGGGAAGAAGCCACTGGGAGTAGAAGATAACCAAAAATCACTGACTTTAAACTTTCCACTTACATTTTTATTTCCATGTTACAATTAACACTTGGACCTAAACTTAACCCCACAAATCTGAAGTATTTCAACCACTGCAGCATAAAAGCTGCTTCATACCCTTTGGAAGACCCTCAAAGAACTGCTCATCCTAACGCTACCACCATTACAAGACACCATTTCTTCCTTCGGTGAAGCCAGCTCACAACTTATAAGCACTGAAGAAGACCCAGCAGCACTGCCCGACCCACTGAAAGTCAGCCCTTACCAGGCTGAAAACAAACCACTACAGTTTAAGTAATAGCAGCATGCACCAGGACAGACAGGCTCGACTTTCTGCCTCGTGCAGTTATTTGTTTTTCATGCTTGCCTTAAAAACTCATCAGAAAAACACTTCAATGGATACCTTTGGGCCCATAAATCTTATGGCCACTGATGCTCATTAGGTCAATCTTCAAGTCATTGACGTCCAGAGGAATTTTTCCAACTGCTTGTGCAGCATCCGTGTGGAAGAAAACCTTACGTGAGCGGCAGATCTCACCTGGAACGGAATAAACAAAAGCAGGAAGAAAAACATGATTTCACCTAATTGTTATGATCCCGATGATTCCAACAACGAATCTAACACAGCCGTGTACAATGGGGACCGGTCCTGAGGTGACAAAGGAAGAAATGCACATTGTCACATCTCCTGCAGTCCAGGCACGTGCCTACAGCTGCTCAGGAGCTATCTATCCTACTGCAGGCAGTCCCAGGCAGGTCATGATGTGGGGCTACGGGGAGTTCCTTCAGCTGAAATGTAAAAGGTCTTCCACTGCTCAGAAGTGGGACAGTTTCCAAACTCACACCTGCCAAGGCATAGCCCTGTTTAACTACAGAACTACCCAAATGGGACACCCAAACTTCTGCACAGCTGGACACAATTTTCTTCTTACTTTTCTTCCCAACATCTCTCTGATCTAAGTTGACTCTCATCTTATTCTTGCCAAGAGCAAATGGCATTAAAAACTTTACTGCCCCAGTACATCTTAGAGCACTCAGTTCCATGCCCAGAGCATAAGCATAATTAGCAGCATCTCAACTCACTCAAGTTTACTACCAACTGTTTTTTTACATTCAGAGCTCAAATACACCAAGGGACAAGGAGATAAAAAACAGCTCACCCTCCACAGAACCCATATCTCACATAAACACATCCCACACCCCTCTGGGCAACATGCCTGGCATTCCCTTGCCAGCACGGAAAGAATTTTCTCCGGTGGTCCATTAAGAACAGCACTGCTATTGCTAACAGGAGCCCACAGCCTTCACACTGTCAGCACCCCAGGCTAACTCTGCAAGGCCTGGAATATTCAGCTCCTTATCAAGGTGTTACAAGAACATCAGCATTTGAACTTGGAACAACCACGACGCTTTGGGACTACAGATACAGGATGATAACAGAGTCCTCAGGCCTATAAGCAACTCAGTGATGGTAACTTACTGGCCAATAATGAAGGCATATAATCCTGAAGACTGGGAGAAGAGCCAGGGGCACTCTGAGTGCTGCTTTAGGTGCAGTAACAGGGAGAGAGGAAAAGGAAAAAACAACATAAAAAGCATAATCTAAGCAAGAGGAAAAACAGCTGCTGGGCAAGATAAGCTGCCTGCCACAGCCTGGGAAAACAGCACCTTCCAGAACCATGTAGGGCATGGGCCTGAGCCTAAAAACTGCATACAAACTTAAACATCTTTAAAGGACATCTTGAGTACGGGGCAGGAGGACGTTCAGGGGTCACCATCACAGAACTGCTGGCACACAACAACAATGGGATCCCGAGAGCTACACAGGTATATTGCCGCATCACATCTAACATTTTACATGAGTGTGTTTCTGTAGCAGTCAACTACGAATTTATTATGTCTAATGGTCCAAAGTGACAGCAGGAGGCACTGGAGGCAGCCATCTACTTACCAATGTCACCAATTGGCTGCTTCACTCCTATTTCGTTATTCACGGCCATCACAGAAACCAAGCTCGTGTCTGGCTGGAACGCAGCCTCCAGCTCCTGGTGAACATTCAGGAGACAGAAGTTGTGACTCAAAGCAGAAAATTCTTGACGCACACAATTTGCCAGCAAGCCTCAGCCCCCGGCCCAACACCATCAGCAGTTCCCAGGATCTGACAAGCATGTTACCCCGTGTGAGCACAGAATGCCAGCAGGAAGCAGCACGCTTCATTTCTGCACATCCCACTACGCACAGTGCCACCCGACACCATCAAGAGAGCAAAGGCTTTTGCTGCAAGTCTCACACCCTGCCATGAACTATTTTTTCAATGAATTAAACTCCCAGAAGCTGGGGTAGCCCACATCAAGGCAAAGCAAAGCTGGCTGCAAAGCAATTACCCCATAAACACAAAAGCAACACAAAGGTGGAGCGTGCCAGCAAATTTCCCCATGAATGTCGTTAACCCTTCCCTGCCTGCTGGGGATCCATCCCTGCGCCACTCACACATACAAACACACACCAACTCTTGGCTGCACAGCACACCTAGACATAAAGCCAGTACTATCTATTTACAGAACACAACCAAGGAAATCAGCGCACAGAACTTCTCAGTCTCAGGACTGTGGCCATCACGCCCAGAAGGGTCAGTGCAGAAACCAGAAGGGAGCACAGCAGCCGCCTGCTGCCTTGAGTGGCTCCGGGCAGGAAACTCACCACCAGCTCCCGCACCAAAGCCAGCTGCAGCCCCACCATGGGCCTCCACAGGTACACAGCAGCTCTGCCTGCACAGAGGAGCCGGCAGCAGCTGTGACAAGAGATGGGCTCTGACAGACAAGTCTGGGGCACCAGAAAGAACAGAAAATCCTCCTCCAAATGTGACAGATTGGACTGTGACTCTCCTGCTGTGGTGCGATATTTATCATCCTTTCCCTCTGTATTATCAGAGGACCCAAGGTCCTCTTCAGCACCGGCCCCAAGCAAAAACCTCTTCTACCCTCACCACCTTTCTGCCCCTTGATGACTCACCTTCAAATCGATCAGCCCATTTTTCTGGACCGGCAGGTAAGTGATCTGGAAACCTTCAGCCTCCAAGGAGCGGCAGGAATCCAACACACACTTGTGCTCTGTCTGTGTGGTAATGATGTGCTTCTTCCTGGACTTATAGAACCTCGCAACACCCTGCCAGGCACAGCGCACGTACAGGGAAGGCGCCGTTAGGTCACCCAGGAGAGCAAGATTTGGGTGAGATGCTCAGAATCAAGAAGAAAATGGTGAAACAGTTAATGTGAAGGGGGTGGTTGGCACTGGGCGATTCCAAACAGCACTGACTGCACAGGAGCATCTCAGCTCCAAATGCCCGTGAAAAAACGCTATCAGAAGAAATCCCAAGTGCTGCTTAACAACAGAAACAGCTCTTACAAACCTGCTGTGGAGTCACAGGCAATGAGAAGCCTGAGAGACCACACAGCGCAGGCTGCAGGTTAAAACACAGGCTAATCTTAGGGAAAAGGACGGTCGTAATTAACATCCCCACTGTTTCCTAATGAAGATACCAACTGTGCAAACAGCAGGGTCGTATTTGGTGCAAATCAGAGGATCGTTCAGTTCACCTCTGTGTAAAACGAAGTCACACCCTGAGCCCAGCTGTGCGCATCTGACAAAAGCTGTGATGTGTTTTAAAACTGCACCGTGTGGGAGATTACATCTGAATTACGGGGACTCGTGGGGCCAAAGGTGGAGCACAGCGCTGCCTTCTGCTATGGAACAGCACAGCCTCGGGAAGAGCACTGAGCTCAGCGCTGCGGGCAGAACGGGGCAGAGCCAGCACGGCGGGCAGCAGAGCCTGCAGGCATGGGGGAGGGAAGGACACCTCAAAGGGGCACCGAGCTCCTAACGGGGCTGTTGTAACACGGTACGGGTCAGCGCGGCCCTTTTACCTTAATGGCCATATTATTCGATTCCGTAGCCCCGCTGGTGAAAATGATTTCCCTGGGATCTGCTCCTATCAGATCTGCGACTTGCTGTTGAAAAAGAAACGCAGATTTGAGGCGACGCGACCAAACGCGCTGAATTCCCCGCTGCGAAGCGCTGCCTTCAGGAACGGGCCGTAGGTCGTGCGAGGATCGTGCGAGGATCGATCACGGGCGGCACGTTACGGCCGCCAGCCCCGCAGCCCCGCAGCCCCGCACGCGTTCGGTGCCGGCGCTGTGCGGTCCCTCCCTGCCATCCCGGCCCGCACTCACCCGCCGGGCGCGCTCAGTGGCGGCCTCGCTCTCCCATCCGTAGGCGTGTGTGCGGGAGTGCGGGTTCCCGTAGCAGCCGGTCAGGTAGGGCAGCATGCGGTCCAGCACGCGCGGGTCCTGCGGGCACACACAGCGCTCAGAGCCGCTCCCCCGCCCCGCGCCATCGTCCCGAGCGCTGCGGGATCCGGGCACGCACCAGCGGGGTGGTGGCCTGCACGTCCAGGTACAGCGGCCGCAGAGCGCCGCCTCCATCGCCGCGCGGCCCTGCGGAGACAGCGACGCGGGTCAGGAGCCCGCCGGGCACCGGCCCGGCCCACCCGTGGCGGACCCCGCCCGTACCCGCCCCGCCCCCATCGGTCCGTGTTCGCGGTGCCGCCGCCGAGAACCGCCGCGGGGCGGGAGGAACCGGGCGCAGAGCAGCCGGGCTGCGCCACAGCCGGTACATGGCCGAGGAAACGAGACCGGGGGACACGGCGCCGCTCCGCCCCTTCCGCCTGCACCGGAAGCGGAGGCCCAGGCGGCGGTGGCGGTGAGGAGCGGGAGGAGCGGGGACACCGAGCGGAGCGGGGCTGAGCTTGGGAACCGTGTGTGTGTGTGTGTGTGTTGTAGATGCCCGTGACCGTGGGCCCGTACGGGCAGTCGCAGCCCAGCTGCTTCGACAGAGTGAAGATGGGCTTCGTGATGGGCTTCGCCGTGGGCATGGCCGCGGGAGCGCTGTTCGGAACCTTCTCGTGCCTCAGGTCGGCGGGGACGGGACGGGACGGGGGGGCACGGCCTCGGGGCGCTGCGGGACGGGAGGGGGGTCCGGCTTTACAGAGAGACTGCGGGGCACTACGGGGCGTTGTATTGCGGGACGTTGCGTTGCCGGGCATTGCATTGCGGGGCGTTGCGGGGCACGTCCGGCCGGCGCCGCCCCGCTCGGCCCTTCGCCCTGCTGTTCGCCCGCGCAGCAGTAGAGCTGTGTGAGGATTGTTCCGCTACAGCCCAACCTTATGAGAACACGGGGTGCAGGACAGGAGCGTCTGAACGCTGACAGAGCTTTGGAGCTTCCTTCACACTGAAAACACAGCAGCACAGTGCAGAGCACGTTCATTCACAACGTGGTTTATGGCACGATGGTATCACACAAGCTGCTGCACTGGAGGGGCTGTCAGTACAGCAGCTCAAACTCCTCTATTCCCCCCATTCAGATTAGCTGGCGGTGCCGATTCCCCCCTTTAAGGCTGTGGGGCACCGGCAGTTGGAGGTGCTGCTCTGTGCTCCCTGTGCAGCCGGTCCCACAGCTGGCAGCACATCGGTGTGTGGAGCTGGGGCACAACCCCCCTGTGCCTCCCCCCGAGATGACCACAGCACAGCACAGCACAGCACAGCACAGCCCTGCAGCTCCAAGTAGCGCCCGCCAGTACCGCAGTGTCTGAGGTGCAGCTGGATGGAGCTGCCCCAACTCACTGGTGGTACAAACCAGCCCCGCTTTTCCTTGTAGCAATTCAGGGCCGGCTGCTGGCACAGCCTGAGGGCATCGCTGCACACCCAGCCTGCAGGAAGAACAGTGGATTTGGGTTCCCCCGTGGCTCTTTGCTGGCTGCACCTGTTGGTTTCTGCTGTGTGTGTCTGCATCAGGCTTCAGCTTCGGTGTAATTTTCCCCTTTTTCTTTGTCTCAGGATTGGGATGAGAGGACGAGAGCTGATGGGCGGAGTTGGCAAAACGATGATGCAGAGCGGGGGAACGTTCGGGACGTTCATGGCCATAGGAATGGGGATCCGCTGCTGAGCTGGAGCCCGGGCTCCTAATCCAAAGTGCCCCTGCCCAGCCACCCCTGTACCATAATAAAGTCTTTAGATACTGGAACAGTGTTTTTGTGACCTCGTGCCACACCTCCCCTTTACATAGACGTCATCTTCACGGGATTTCTGCTTTCCTCACCTCCTGCTCCATGACAATGAGAATTCAGGCCCTGCTGCTCTTTACTGGAGTTCCTCCAGCAGTGGCTGCTTTTCCCTCTGCTGCTCGTGCAGCCCACGTTGCTGATGCCACCATTCCACTTCACTGCTGCACTGCAGGAGTCTGGGAGCTCTTTTGTGGTTAATTCAGATCAGCTGCCGCATTTCCCTTGTACTGCAGTAATAGCTGATATAATCCCCATTTTTGGGCGCTAAGTGACACGATCACCTGAACTCCTGGTGGAAATTCCATGCAGGGCACAAAGGAACCCAGCCTGGGCACAGCCCGTGGTCCAGCCCCAGGCAAGGACAGAGCCGAGGTGCTCCTGCACCTGTAACCAGAGCCTGTTATTCCCTGTGCAAGGAAAGGCACGTTACCTCTAAGAGCACACTGTGCTGCCGGGCCTGACTGCACACTGCACCAGCACAGCCCCCCTGCTCTTCTGCACAGCTCTATAAGGTGTCAGAGCTTTGCAAAGTGAAGCAGGGCACTGCAGCCCACGGTGCTGCCTGGGGTAGCACAGCCCAGCTGTGACACACTCAGCTCAGTGCTGCCATTTCCAGTTCCCTGCCTTTGGAAGCACGCCTTACCTTTGCTCCTGTTGTGCTGAAGGACAGAGGTTGGCCTCACGGGGGCAACTGTGTCAGCAGAGCCCGGCCCAGCACCCACAGCATCATGCAGCACCCACAGAGCGTTACGCAGCACCCACAGAGCGTTATGCAGCACCAGCACTGTCTCCCAGTTCCCACGAGATGCAGCTCTGTGCTGCCGGTGGCTCAGGGACTTCCATACCCACAAGCAGAGCGCTACAGATGTGCTGGAACAGCTCGTTTTACCCCAACTGGCACCAATTAACACCAGCAGCTAAATACAAGAAGCCAAGCAAAAGCTGAACCACTCTGGGTGGTGCCTTCCGCTGCCGTGTGCTGCCAGGACACCCCCCGGCCCCTCCCCTCACGTTCTCCGTTTACCCCCATCACACGTTTACAGCCCCTCACAGCCCCATGAGCTGCCGCCCACCCAAAGCCGCAGAGCAGCCCCCAGCGCCGGGATCCGGGCGGCCCCACGCTCCGCCCCGTCAGCTCAGGGCGGGCCCCGCTCTGCCCGTCCCATGGCCGCCCTTAACCAGGGGAAAGAAATGGCAGCCACGCGACCTGAACGCCAACAGCCTCAGAGCCGGAGGGAACGGCGCCTCCAGCACCAGCCACGCAAGGAGCGGAGAAAGGAAGCTCCGTGAAGGCCTTTTTAAGAGAATTTTATTTGAGTGGTTCTTACAAAGATTGTTGCAATATGAAAGTCTTTGTTTGATAGAAATATCGAGCTGTCTTGTCAAACACACTGAAGTAACCCAAAAATATATTTCAGAGCTCACAGAGCTTAAAAAGAGCAAAGATTATATGCAACCACAACAAAACGTGTTTCTGTATCTCCTGCCCACCTTCAGACTCGCTGCCATCCTCCACCTCCTGCCTGGAAATGCAGAGCTGGTTTTGTTTGGAAACGCAGACACACCTCACACAGTATTTACAAAGAAACTTTTACAGATAACATTAACCAAAATTACCATCGAGAAAGAAAAGCCTTCAGTCCTTCTATGGCCCGGCCAACCACTCAGCACAGTGCAGCGCCGGGCGCCCCTTCAGTTCCCATCTATACACAGCACTAAATTCACCCCTCCGGTCTCTCGCTCCATCTCGAGCAGATCGCCTACATTTAGTGAAATGTCAATTGTAATCGCTGTGTTAAAAGAAAGGCTGGTGAAGCCCCAAAAGACCGACTCCGGCCCACCCGCCTCTCACAGTTTGTTTTCTATGAGCTACTTCTCAGTTCCTACATCACCTCAGTAAATGTACAAGAATTACAAGGCAGAACAAGAAGTCAACAGCTTTGTATACAGTGGAAATGCTAGTCAGGGAGAATGAACACACTGCATTTCTGCGTACTTCATTTTATTTAAAGGTAGCAGGAAGTGTACACAAAATGACATTAAATCCTTTCCTTTTATCTAAATAAAAGATAACTCAATCTTCCTCCAAAAAATAACTATGTACAAAACTGGCTAAATCCATCTTCATCGCCGCACCGGGACCAGGAGCTGGGTTGCAGTCATGGAGTCTGGGAAGAGGCTGTGGTACGTGGGGAGGGGGACGTACGCCGCTGTGATCATCTTACCTGGACAGAGTCAAACACACCCGGGTTAGTGTCCGCCCAGCTCTGTCACCAACAAACACATGCACGTTTCTGCAACAAAACACATCTTCTCACCTGCAAACCATCTCCCATGCAATGCGTTCACAGCCGCGATGGCGGCGGCAATGGAAGGACATTTCACATACACGTTGCCCTGCAATACAAAGCGTTACACACCGTTACAATTCCTGCAGGCACCTCCTCTGTGTGCCGTAATGGAAGCAGCTTCCCCAGAGCTCCCAGCAGCACCGCAGTGAGCACACACACACACACACCATCGCACTAACGGGGCCTGCAGCACCACTCTCTGGATAAGATTCTGCAACCCAGACCAAATGTAAGATTGATGTATGGAAGCTGCAAGCATTGCTTACTTGCTCCTGATGCCTTCTGAAGCATAATCTAGCACTTCCCAACTACAACAGCCCAGGTGAAACAGAAGCGCAAGGAGCGTGGCTGCCTTTCTGCACTGCCATCAGGGAGAACCACAGAGCAGCCCTGCTGAGCAGGACTTGGGGCACCGGTGGGGGAAAAGCTTAATGTGACCCTGCAGTGTGTGCCTGCAGCCTGGACAGCTGAGGGTGCCTGGGGCTGCAACTGAAAGGGGGGCGGCAGGGCAGGGACTGCCCCCTCCTACTCTGCCATCACAAGGCCCCATCCACACCACTGCATCCAGGCCCTGGGTACCAACGCAGGAAGAATGGAAATTCAGAGGAGGCCACAAAGCTGCTCAGAGGGCTGGAGCAGCTCTGCTACGTGGGCTGAAAGAGCCACAGGTGCTCAACCTGGAAGAGAGAGCTGCAGGGAGACCTCAGTGCGGTCTTCAATATTTAAGGGAAGATCATAAAGTGGAGGGAAATCAACTTTTTACATGAGCAAGTGATAGGATGAGGGGAAGTAGCTCCAAAATTAATGAGGAAAGTTTAGATTAGATGTCAGGGTAAAATTTTGCACTGAGAGGGTGGTGAGGGGCTGGCACAGGCTGCCCAGAGATGCTGTGCACTGCCCTGTCCTGGAGGTGCCCAAGGCTGGACGGGGCCCTGGACAACCTGAGCTTGTTCTTGATGTAGGGGCTGGCAGCTCTGCCTGTGGCGGGGCTGGAACATGGTGACCCTGGAGGTGCCTTCCAACCCCAGCTGTCCTAGTATTCTATGAAAGCCTGAAAACCTCCACCCCCTGCACCAGATGCACACGCTTACAGCTTCATTTTCAGATGGACAGTGTGGGAACTCTGTGCCAGGGATATTAAGGACATCCAGCACTTCAGAGAAGGCTGATGCCCCAAGTATCAACAGCCCAGGATGCTCACTAACATGAATGGATGAGGAAATTTATCTGCCACAGACAAGTGTTGTTTTCTATCTGGAAACTAAGCCAGACTGAAGCGAAGTACTGCAATACTCACATTCAAAAACTACAGAACATACACAAGCCCACAATAACATGTGTGCCTTGTTTCTGCTACATGTTTACACAGAATACTACCAGTAGTTCCTGAATCATGTTATAATCAAAGTGAACAGCTTTTAGAGAAGCATATATTAATAAGAGGAGCACAGCCTTCCCTTTAGCAGCGCTCCCCAGCCTACACCCATGTTTCCCATTGCGGTAGAATCTTCTCAGGACAGCCTGAGAGCAGGGGGGCTCTTGCAGACCATTGGGAGGTGGGAATCTGATGTTCATGGGCACTGAGGAGCACACAGCTGCATCCTCTGCCTCCCCTGCAAACACATACCAGCTGCTTAAACCTCTAAATGGGACACAGCAACATAAAGCTTTAATTCCCCTGAAACACACCACAGACTGGAACAGCCAAGAGTAATGTATGCATTCAGCTGGGACAAAGATCTTTTCATCCATACCAATGTTGTCTGCACTGCTATTACAGACAGCCCTCAGAGCCCACAGGTCTGAGTGTCTGGAAAAGATCTCCCAAAGGCCAGAGATTGGAGATCAGAAGTGAGGTAATGCAATGAGAACCTAAGCCCACAAAACAGCACAGCTGAAGTCTATGTTCAAAGAAAGCATTTTTAAATAGCAGTGGGTGTCTCAGATCTGAGCCATGCTGATACCACAAACTGGATTTCACATAACCTAATGAGTGTTTGTATAAGAAATAAAATTACAGTTCCCTTATGAGTTACACCGAGCCAAATTTACAGCTCCATGCGCTCAGAATCTGTGTGCAATGCCAAAAGCTTACAAAATAATAAATATTAAGTCTGTCATAGGACACTGTGCCTATCAGTCATAGAATAACGTGCTACAGGAAAAATTTCCACGCCCACCAGCCCAGCAGTTCAACATAATCCTTACCTGGGAGACTAAGAATACTAGGAAAGCCTGCATGCTGTCTTATGTATTAGAAAGCAGCTTATGTCAAATGTAACATCCCCATAACCCACGTGGAAGAGTCACAAGAGAAAAGAAACTTCCATAGCAGCAGCTAAATGGTAAATGAAGGTCTGCAGGGCACCAAGTGCACCACCAGGGGCACACACTCCTATCTTAGCAGTAACTGGGATGGACAGCAGCATAACTTTCAGCCTCTCACCCCGGCAGAGCACTCTGAAGGCTCCACGGTTGGAAATTAGGATGTGACAGTGACTGTTTTAAGGCAGTACTCCAGTTTAAGTTGTGGATTCCATAGAAATGGAGTTCAAGAGTTCACATCAGCAATTTCTACACTAGGAATGGAAATACAGGGGAAGAGATGACCAGTCTGGGGATAGCAAAGACAAACTGAACATGGAAGAAGAAAACTTCCTCAGCTTTTTTCAAATGCAGATGTTCAAGAATCTCTTGCTCTAAAATTAATTTACCACCACAAGTAACACTGTTATTAAGCCTTCAGCAGCAGGTTCTTAAGACACAGGTACTCCTACTGCCCTCAGTGTTAGCAGACCCATATCTAACACTGCTGGTGAAGACAACTGCTTCCAAGGGCAAAATGAGGCACATCTCGCTGCAGTTCTGAATCTGCTGAAGCACTGCGACCTTTGTGCTGAAGCTGAAGTCTGCATTCTGCAGCAGAAGTGGAAAGCAGAAGCCCCTCGCTCTTAGGAAATGCACAGGGAAATGCCTGAAGGAATAAGCTGCCATTCTCCAGCCCACATGTCCACACTATCTTCAACTGTGGAAAACCGTAAGAGCAGACCGCAACACCAAAAAGTGACAATGACTCAAAATACAAGGGAGCTACACGCAGAAACAACTGCTAAGCACCTTCAGGAAATGTAGATTCAGATTAGGACAAAAATAGAGTTTTTGTAATGTTCCCTCTATACAGAATAAAGCAACAGAACTCCCATAGCTGGTTCAGTGTGTCCCTGCAGCCAGGCATACCTGAGCTGAGTTTTTGTCTACGTAAATGTGGATAACTCCTCCATGTTTGTTACATTCCTCAATCACATCATCTTTAATTTCTGTATCCCAGCCAGCTTCTTCTTCACTGCAGGCAGAAGAGGAACAGAACAGAGACGGAAACATTATTACTCACAGTAAAACCCACTTCACAACCAATCCATCAACAAAAAGCCCATCCACCCGCTGTTGTAATTGCTTTCTCACACGTCATCAACAAAAGCCAAAGTGAAACTGCAGTACATCACTTACGTTTGAGGATTAAACATGTTGGAAAGCTGGAAGCACTGTGTTGCAAGTGGTTGTACAGAAGCAGCTGCAGCCAAAACTGTTTCAATGGGGAAAAAAAACAATTATAAATCTCAGAATTCTCTACATGTGGTCCCAATTTAAACGTGGATCTTCCACCTACTCTCCTAAAAAAATCCTCATCTGCCACAAACAGCAACAGTTCTAACTGAGCAGAAAACTGAAGGCAAGAAAGCAGAGCTCTACAATACCTATGATTAAAAATTATCATATTGGAAAATGTGGAAAAAAACAGATTAGCTACAATTGATGCCAGAGAAAAGAACCCTGCACCCTGACTGCACTGGATCTTCAATGTAAACATTTCAATACAAACAACTCCCCACATTGGAGCACTGTGTGCATTCCAGCACTACCCACACCAGTCCCTTCAGCCTGGCACACCCAGTACTGGCCACACAGCAGTGCAGGTGCAGCAGGGCTGCCCCACACCTCTCCTCACAGGACGTGCCATCAATTCCTGAGAATCCTCAAAACTTGCTCTGAGCAAATTGAATTATCCTTCAAATACATCTAACCTTTCTGCAGAAATGCACAGTGCAGGAAATACTGACAAAGCTTCAAAGTAGCTCCATACTCTCTCAGTAACCAAACAATTACTGATCTGCTGCTGTTACCAATCATCACAGTGCATCTTATCAATGTGAGCACTGCCCTACAGCTGTCCTTTCCACAGGCTGTTCGTTTAGGTGAAATATAGGCCACTTTCTCCCTACATACATAGAATTAAGGGGGGCAAAGGCAGCAATGTGAGACTAATTCAGAGACAGCAATCCCAAATCCCATATCCTTATCATTTGAGTCTTCTAGCCCCTACCTTCAATGCAGGGGAAAACAAAACCAGATCTGAAGGCCAACTGTCCCCATTCCTGGAGCTCCCCCAGGCCCATACAGATGGGGCTGTGCACGCAGACGTGCTGGGAGCCACGCAGTCCCTTCCCATGCAGCCATTCTAGGGGCTACTTCCTAGGCAGCATTCCCTGGGCACACGTCAGACACTGAGGAAATGCCACAGAAAAGGCCAAGTATTCAACATGTTTTCTGTTCTTTGTGGCCATCAGTCAATGTACAGTTCCTACAGACATCAGCACAACTTCTCAGGCTGTAGGCAATCTCCATATCAAAAGCATTTCACTTAGAGACAACATTTGCAGCACATAATGTATTGGTGACAAGTTATATCAAATTTCAGGTTACCTTCATTCTGCTGAGTGAGTCTTGTTTGCAGATCTGAGGAGAAATACACAGAAGTTAATTAGCACATTTGTGAACATTACCATACTTGTGTTGTACCTGCCACACAGATTGTTTAGCTTGTGCTTTGCTTTAAGGACCTTGCTCCAGAATCTAGGCCTGCTCTCACTGTTCCTAAGAATAAATTTCCCTTGTTTCCAGCTTTTCAGCTGGGATATCCTGCACTTGAAAGATATTCCATAGCCAAATACATAAGCAAGAGTATTTCAAAGAGAAACAATACCTTAAAAGGAAAGTGACCATGTCCTTTAGTTCAATACATAGTTCTCACTTTGCCTGTACTGTGCTTCAACTCCTTAAGCATTTTCTTTTTCCCATGAGAAAAAACTGCAATTCCTGCAGGCACTAAAAACTTGCTATCTTAACTGCAAGCATTTAAGCACACAGTTACCCAACCAGCGTTCTGAAAGTAGTTATCATATTTATATCAAAGAAACATGGTGGTATTTCATGTGTTATCTCTTCACAGAAACATCACAATGACACATTACTTCAGTATTCTTCCATTTCAAAACATTTTCAAGCATTTAGAACATGTTAATTTGTCAAGTGAGCATAACAGCTGTCCCTGTGTGAAGTATCAGGGACAGAACATAGATTTCCCAATCATTTACAAGGGTATGACACAAGTACTTGACTCAACATTAGGCTATCAATGAAAAGCTTGGGAACACTGGAAGGGAACTTCATTCATGTTTCAATGTCTTAATTCTCACCAACTCAGTGAGGGAGGGGTTTGCAGTGAGTCACCATCATTACAATTCAACTCTTTAGAAAGCTGTAATGGGGTGATGGACTGTTTGGAAATAAGCTGAAATTGGCAGACATCTGTCTGTGTGTTTTTTCCCCTCTAAGCCCTCCTCCAGAATCCTGGCAGACCAGCAGGAGGGGAATGACACCAGTATGGGCAGCAGGAGCCCTGCAGACTCAAGGCTTACTCCCAAGGACCTTCCATATGACTTCCACAGGAGAGTACACGCTGGGAAAGCATGCAAAACACAGGGTTAAAACAAGAAAGCTCTGAAGGCTGAGCTGCATATGTAACATGTTTTCTCATCTGGCTTTTAACAGGAATGAATGCTCTGCTCCACCAAGTGAGAAATCCCATAATGGTGAAGACTGTCTTAGGACATGTTCCCTACAGAAACCCATGAGATCCACAAAGTGCCCAAATCTATCTCAGCATTTGTTCTGGTGGAGAGATGCTGGAACACGTTGCCCTGTGAGATTGTGGATGTGCACTTCCTGGAGGGGCTCAACGCCAGGATGGATGGGCTGCGAGCAACCTGGTCTGGTAGAGGTGTCCCTGCCTATAGCAGGGGATTGGAACGAGGTGATCTTCCAACCTATACCCATTCTATGATCCTACAAATAATTACTGAGTTTTTTGGTTTAAAAAAAAGTTTGAATAAGATAAAGGCAAGTAAGCACTTTGGTTAGATGAGTACAGACTTCTCCAATTGCACTTCTGAAATCACTTCAGCTGAAATCACCAAGCACAGGCCAGCAGGGACCCTGCGCCCCATGTGACACAGAGCACTCAGTTCTGGCCATGGCTCACAGATCTGCTCCATTTAGAGAAGGTCACCAATCAGTGCCTTGTAGCAACAAGTTGTGTACGTTAATTAGCTGCTATTTTGGAAGCATATTCCTCCATCCATAAAAACTTTTATTAACTACTTGAATATTCTCCCTGCTCAGGACTGAAGAATGAATTTTCTCTCTTCTAAATCCATTCCGTTTTTGAACTTCACTGTCAATCTTGTAAGCTTCCTGATGTGCAGCTTTGAACAGTATGCTGACACTGCATTTGCAACATGTCAAGTTAAACTCAGCTCCTTGCTGAGTATATTCTGTGTATTACCTGCATCAGGGAGACCAGAATGGCTTTGTACGTGCACAGTACAGATACAGCAGAAATACCTATGCAAGCACTGTATGCCTTAGAAGACATTTTGATATGACTTGTTTCATCCTGAAGCAGAGCCAGCTTTAAGTAAACAAACACCAGCCACACACTTCCCAGTTTTCTCATTATTTACAACAGCACAGCAGATCAAATCTGCTGAAAAGGAATTTTGTCCCACAAAGTATATGAAGAGTTCTATCACCTCCCGATTTCTGGTTTTCAGACACAATTTACTTAGAGAACAAGAATATAAACAGCTGTAACTGTTCAGCTTCAATTGCTTTTCCTGCTGGAACGTCCTTTATGTCAGTAACATCCAAGCTCGCAGGTCCCCCAAGAAGCAACTCTCCAGCTTTCCCACCACTAGTTTCATTCAGCACATATTGAACATAGGCAAGAAGTTCTAACCACCAATTTTTAGAGACACTGAAACACTGCTGCCTCATCACACTGAGGGTTCATATTCACTCCCTGACTAAATATGGGTTTTCCAACTCATCACTACTTCTCACTTCCAGACATTGGTCCTGTGTTACGTACTCTACACCTCTATCAACCCCCAACAGGTGAGTGATGCAGAACACCCCACACCTCTCATGCTGAGCACAACTCCGTCTGCTCACCTGTTTTTTTTTTGCAACCATCCATATCAGGTTCTTCCTCCATCCTTTTCTAAAGTGCAAGTAATTTAGACATGACGTCCAGCTATGTATTCTATCACAGGTTTAAAGTACTTATTGACAACACTGGACACTGCATCTCATACTTCATGTGCTTATTCCTTCACTCGTTTGATAGGAGTTCCACTGCCCTGAACTGACAACACGCAATTCTTCTTTAGATCTTCATCTGCCTAGAGATGCAATTTTCTTAATCCATACTCCCATTGGACAGGAAGCCCAAGCCTTATGACCAGCGTTCCCACTACAACCTGAGAAAAGAAGGTTCTTTCCCAACACCTCAAGTATTTTTTCATTCAATCTCAGCCCTGCTTCTTTCCTGTTGTCTTCAAGATCTGATAAATCTTCATCTATGCTTTCATTTTATTCATTTATTTTTACGAAGTCCATCTTAATCCAACTCTTGGTAAGTAATTCTCAGTTCACCATTTACTAAACTAACAGCACTGTCTTCTTTATTACCACATTATCATTATTATCCTTTTCCTATTCTTCACAGGCTCTGTGCTTATCCTGTATTTCTCTAGAGGCAGGCACCCAGGTAAGTGTGTAGCCCAATTTTAACAGGACAGTTTCTTCTTTCTGTAGAATACAGATCCAATATAGCATTAGCTGTTTGGAACTGAAGAAACTTTTTACATCCTGTCTGTTCATACAATCAAGCTACTTAGACCAGCTGACTTGGCATCCTTATTTCTTCAACCACCACTTTTGAAATCATAAGCCTTATCCTTCCGTTTAGGCTTGAGCAACTCAAGATCACTCAGTCAATGGGCAATTCTATTCTCATCCATAACATCTTCATTACTTACCAAAATGACTTTAAAATAGCATCCCTTCTTCATGAGTCAGTGAGTGTTTGATGAAGAAATTTGTCGGATATCACATCCAGGAATATCTGGGCCCCACCATTATTACTAGCAATTCTTCTCCAATCTGTATCAGGGAAGTTAAAGTCTCCCACAATGACATAATTCCTGGTAGTAATTTTCTCGAACAAGAGTAAAGAGATCTTTAATCCATAACCAAATCTCACTTTGGGGACAGCTCATGACTTTAAAAAGCTTTATCCTTCTCCAAAGTTACCCGAAATTGTACATAACTGCATTACTCCCTTTGCACAAAACAAGTGGAACAAGCAATGACACTCTTACCACCTCCATTTCTACAATTGCTAAGCATGCATACTATACAAAAAACTGTTCAGCCTTAAAATTCACTCCTCCACAGTTACATTGTCTCACACTAATTTAATGCTATTCCAATGATTTAGATGCCTTGAGAATGTTTGGACCTCCCCATTTGGGGCGGATGACTTTTATCACCTGCTTCAGACACAGGAGAGGAAATGACTGCAGTTTCTTTAAAACGCTTTTCTCATCTCTCACCAACTACACTTGTTTCCAAGCAAGGCCGTCACATCACTATCACCTACATTAGAGGTGATCTCATGTTACTGCTGTTCATCTTCCTTCTCCTTCTGGACTAGTTACTCCTCTTCCTCGTTACCTCGTCTTTTTCACCTTTTTCTTCATCAATATAAAGAATTTGTTCCTCAATTCACAATCTTCTGTCACTTCTCAGGTCCCTTTCCTTCCACGACAAGGGATATACACTATATATCCTTTTTTCTCTTAAAAACAATCCAGTTTCATGCATTTGCTCTTTTCAGCATTGCACCTGAATTTCAGTAACATGACTCAGGTGTACCTTAAGTCTCAATTCCTCCTGCCACTCTGCAGGAAGACAGAAATCCCCATGCACATATTCTTTCTTTGTTTCTTGACACTTCTTGCAAATTCCAGCAGCCAGTTATCTATGATATCCCTCAAGTCTTTTCTACTGCTACCAAGATTTGCTACCCTTTGCTTTAGTATTACTTAAAAATGTCTCTTGTAAAAGTTACCTGAAGCCCTCTAGGAACATTTTGGCTCAGACCAGCTACTGAACTAGCAGCAGGAGCCATCATACTCTCAGCCTCATACTCATTCTTTCAAGGTAAAGTCTCAGTAATTCTTCCAGTGATGCACACAAGCTATAACCATTCCTCATGCAACACACTGGCACCTTGATGTACAACATCCACCTCTCTAGGCATGCATCCTATGATCCTAACTACTGCAGTGTCCTCCATGGAATACCAGTAACCTTCTTTCTCCTGGTACAGCTGGCTTTTGTTTCGGCTGTTTGCTTTTTTTTCCAGAAGGGACTCTGTAGAGGGTCAATCCTCTTCCACTTATGAGCCCACCACTTTTAACAGTCAATATTTACACTGAGGTGGGACATTAATGCTCCCACTTGCAGTGAGAACAGTAAAGAGATGAAGGTTTGAAATGAGTTAAATGAACTACAAAGATTCACCAGAAGCAATGCAAAGTGAAGCATATCCACAAAGCTGACACAAGCTGTTACTGTTTATTTGCCCACAGATTTCATAATTTCCTCAGTCTGTCAAACACGCTGTAGTAGCCACGTTCCCAACTTCAAAGATCTGAAGATACATTTCAGCACCTTGTCTCAAAATTACCAAGTATGATCAGTATTTTGGGGGTTATCATTTCTTACCTGCCACAGCCCCAAATGCCAATGACCCACTCATCTGCAGAGCCTGCTGTGCAGCCGGGGGAATCTGCAATCCTGTACCTGAGCAGGAAGCACAAACACACCAATTAATTCAAGTTGCATAAAGATACAGAATATTGCAGATTTCCTATTTATCACCATACATACCCTCTGCAAGTCTTGCCATCAACTGAAGGCGACCAGTTGTTCCCAAGTCAATTCCAGTTCGTTCCAACTCATCACTGTCCAAAAATGAGCTAGCACTGGAAGCATCAGTGCGCTCAGTTACATGCCCAACTTTCATTGGTCTGCCAGCCAGCTCAAACCCATTGAGTTGTTCCAAGGCCTTTTTGGCACACTCTGAGTCTGAGAACTGCAGGTGGGAAAAAAATACACATTCAGAAATCCCACTGATGATATTTAGCAGCATTCATCACACATAACATCCATAGCTACATAAACACGAAAAACACTAAAAATAACAACAGCTGCCAAGCAACATTAAATGTGATTCATATTTGCTGTTTTAATCAAAACTCAAGCAAGGCAGAATATTTACATTCTCCTACACAGAGACATGTGTTATTGCAGAAGCTAGACAACATAGATACAGCAGTCAGTGGAATACAAAGCGGAAGGCATGGCTGCAGTCATCTCACAACACTTTCCAAGAGCAACAAACAGTGACTTGCAGAACTTTAACTGTCACACATTTGTTGGAGACTCCTTGCAGATTATCTGCTTCAGGATGCAGGTCAAATAAAAAACACAAGCCTGCTGTCCATGTTAAAACGTCATATATTAGCTATGAAGTTAAGTCTGGTTCACTGGTCTCCAAGTGACAGAGGCCTCCGCTGAGATCCTTTCATCACAAACTGCTGTGTTCACAAAATTATGTATCCGAGAGCCAAGATGAAAAGAAAGATGCTTTTAACCAAAAGTTTCGGCCTCTGGAATTTAACGTCACAAAAAGAAAATCTCTAATTCCATCTTTTTAATGACACTATGAGATAGTCAGTCTTTGGAGGTATATTTGACTGCTGAGAATAGCACTGCTCTACAGGCACTGACCACCAGGTATGCTATTTCTATCTGTACACATTCATCATTTAATCACAGAGAAACCAAAAAAAAAATAAAAATAGACCACTGTACATCCTGGAACATGACATTTCCAAGCAAGGTTTGAGTAACCCATACCACTACATGAGAAGTAGTATATATACTATATACTAAATGTTGCTCAAGAGGTCTGGAAATTCCACTCATACCGTAATAAATCCATATCCTTTGGAACGTCCAGTTTCACTATCCATCATCAGCTGAATACTTTCAATCTGAAAATAAGAATAAGCCTGTTTACATTTTGGAACAGAACAAGATATCAAATAATGTATGCATGCAGCCCTGCCAAAGATACATATATTAATAAGAAAGCACGTTTGGTATGTCTGTTCTTCTTGGTTGGAACTAAGTTCCTTATTCTTTCATTAAATAAATATTAGCATAGAGGCAGCAAGATATGCACTCTGATACAAGAACAGAAGCAGCCAATGTCAAGGTCATGAAGCAACAGTCAGGGCATTCCATACACTGAGGAAACCCAACTTATGCAGAAAAGCAGTCTGCATCACTGGCCAGTAGGCTTTAAGAAAAGTGTGCCTCTTTTTAATAATTACTGGTATACCATAATTCCTAAAATGTTAGTTATTGAATTTAAACACGAGAAAGTCATCTGTGCGCCATGAAATAGTGGTTGAAGAGAAAGCAGCACTAAAGTCAGAAGAACTAGGGAAAAAAACAAAGCAACCTTCATTCACAGCTAAGTATATATATGTATACTGCCAGGCCTCCAAAGAAAACAAGAGAGCAGCCACGGGGATTACAATTTAACCAACTGTTGCAACATTCCAGATTTTGCACAACAGAATTAAAGGGTTATACATACCAAAGCTGAACAAAGTAAGGTTACGGAATGTACAAAACAAAGCTACTGCTCTAAAACGGTGTGAAAACCATCAACAGGCTTGATAAAAAAACTTATCTAAGCAGCATATGAAATGTATTATCTTTTCCTTATGTAATAAAGACAAACACCGGTGCAGCACTGTGCTGACTAATGCATTCTGGGTATAAGTTTGTTGCTGTTGTTTTAAGGTGGAAAGTTCAGATTCAATCTGCTCACTTTTATAATTGTAAGGAAACATTATCATGCCATAAACTGGAAGCCACTGATCAAAGTGTAAAGATAGAAGCCTACATCACAGCAGCAGGAGACACACCGCAAAGGTTAGCAATACAGGTTACTAATTAACAAAGAAATACTCAGAAATAGATTACACTACCACAGATTCCCTATGAACTAGACTAAGGCCTGATTGTGGGGAACTTCATGCCCTCACTTAACTCTCAAGCTTTCTAACATAAGGCCAACCACTCAAAATCACTGGACCACATCTCCAGGGAAGGCTCACACTTGTTCTGAAATACTTACACAGTACCTACAGCCTTGTGGTATAGTATGTAGGTAGACAACAGTGAGAAAATGAGCAGCTTTGCTGGCTGTGACATTGAATTTTTTCCAGAGGTCATTTGAATGTTCATATAAACTACAACATCTCACCAGTGTCAAATCGGAACGTACCCTGCCAAACGGCTCAAAAATCCCTCGAAGCATATCCTCAGTGATGTTGAAGTGCAATGACCCCACGTAGAGCCTCATAGGGCCAGCGCTGCCCTTCTGCAGATTGTTTGCCATGGCTGCTGCTCTGTTTTTCTCTGCCTATGGGGAGAAAAATTAGAACATTCTGTACAAATATGATAATAATGAAAAATGAAAATGAAAATAGCAGTATACTTCTACTAAATTCAGTTGTTTTATACACTGCACGCCCAGATAATCAGCTCACAAATACAAAAATCAAAGACCACGACTAAGTACAGAGATACAACTCCCTAAAAACTTCAAGCTGAACAACTTCATGCAGAACTCTGCCTTGTACTTACAAGAACTGTCACTCTGATTTTAGCATGTGTCAGAGAGCACACAATATATATTAGGATTTTTAAAAGTCACTACTGCTTCATTAACATTAGTATTTTCAAAATGCAGCTTTCATTTACACGTCAGTGACCAGGAACCATGGTCAATTTCTATGTTCAAATTATATAATCATTACTGTTAAGATTTTTCCACATTTTCAGTGGTGACCAACTTTCAAACACTAACTTTCCCAGCAAGTTACCAGAGCCACCAGTTAACATGGTTAAAAGCTTGGTTTATTAAGTCCTTACCTGTGATGCTTGTACTATGATCGGAACGCCCAGGACTCTCTGTCCAGTGAGTCCTATTGCCAAAGGCACTGAACTAACATCAACAAACTCAACATAAGCAATTCCCTTTGAGCGTCTGGAATTTCTATCAGAAATCATCCGCACATCACGAACCTGAAAGGCAAGCACAGAGATACTGTCACAGACAGATCTACAATAGGGAAGAAGCTGAAACATTTAATTTCAGATATATTAAGAAGCTATTGCTGGCCAAATCAATGGCACTGTAATTATGCTGCAATTCTAGAGTGGCATCAAACTTTCTGAACAAACATCCTGAGGGAGAGTTAGCATTAGAAGCTACAATTCAGAGTCAAATGCAGTATTCTTCAGGAAAAAGGTCGACACCTTCAACCCTGCAATGCCTTAAGGCAGAACTTTACTGCTGGCAGAGCTGCTGCTGAAAAACGCTATTTCTTCAAAACTGAAAGTTAAAATTGAAATTACACTTCAACTGGCAAAAGATTATCTGCAGGAGACTCAAAGTTCTGAAAATTAACTTATGTGAATCACAACTGCTTCCTTACATTCTGCATGCATACCGCACACCCAACAATAAACTGACAAATCACTTCTCCACATTCAGAGCCTTACATTTATGCCCCAGGTTGCTCCTGTAAGACACATCCTTGTAATTCAGCAGAATACCCAACCTAAGCTAGGGTCACTTGAGAAAGTATTCAGAGACACTTTAACCTCCTTATTATTTACCTTCCCTACTGTAGAGAAAAATTCTTCCAGGTCTCTTGGTCGAATTCTTGCAGCTAGCTGCATGCAGAATACTGTTCGAGCATCCCTCTCTTCAGGGGTAAGATTATCAATAGGTTCTCTGGAAAGAATAAAGATGCATCAAAAAAAATCTAGTTCAGATAACTAATCTTTGAGTGCATAAAACTTTAAATACAAGCATTCTGTAGTCTAATGGTAAAAAAATATCAGCAATATTTAAAAAAGCATGGGCTAAGAAGTGAAACAAATACCTAACATTAATATTATAGTATTTAACATGACTAAACTTCTTGTTTTAACATTTAAACATCAAGTATGACTGGAAATGAGTATTTAAAATTCAGAAACCCCAACTACACAGAGGCTGCCATTCTGCTACTGTCATGAACAGAGAAGAGCACCACACTAACAAATTTGTAGTCAAACAGATGACAGGAAATTAAAGAGCACACAAAATGAATCAAGCAGACCTGTACTACTATCAGATGAGCTTTCCAAACTAAGAAGCTGTATATAACCAATCACTTGGCAGTCACTATGGGCACTGCATAAACACTGCCATGTACACCAACATCTCCCAGTCCTCACTGCTTTATACTTGCAGCGTGTTAACACTTCTCCCCAAAAAAATCAAACAAACGATTAACAAATAATGACTGTCATCCCACAGACTGGATCAGTGCTGATTTCAACCAAACAGCTGACATCAAACACACTGCATTTGAAACGTTAAAGCTTCAACTGAAAAAAAAAAAAAAAAAAAAACCTAACAAAAAACAGTAGAAAAAAATCTGGCTTGCACTTATGTATAGGATAGAATTAGCAGGCCAGACTCCAGATTGAGCTTCCAGTAGCATAACATATCTATTTAGACATATCTACAGTTCGAAATCTTACTGAGAAAACACAAGAAAAAGCTTGATTATCTTACTTTGCTAGTAAGTGAAAAAAGCATGCAAGATTATTCTCCAAACTAATATAGTTAAATTTAAACAAATCTAATTAGCAGCGATTTAAATACAAGTTCCTTAATTGAAAAGCTTAAGAATGGATCAGCACTTCCTGAATTTCATTTACGCGGCTTCTTTACAAATAACATCAACAATGGACAGGAAAAAACAGCAGCACTTTTCCATTCTGTATTTAGTAATATTTAGTAGAAAGACAGGTAAGTTAAATTAGAATTAACACAAAAACATGAACCTGAAAGCAAGGCATGTTTTGCAAACTGACGTTATTTACAATTGTACACTAAAAATTAGAGGTGGGGGAGGAAGAATGACATGGGGAAAAAAGCAACATTTTTCCATGTTCTCATTTAACAGGCTTTCTGAAGGATGAATTCCAGCATTACTTGTGACTTGAAGTTGGATAGCTGAGTAGTCAGTCACACATTATTTCACCACTACACTTCTCCCTTCCATGGAGAGGGGAAAAAACAAGTATAAAAATAGCTACCTAACAGGGCTCTTGTCTTTTCTGAAGGGACTTTTGCTTCTGGAACGCCGTCTGCTGCAAAGAGATAAAAACAAGGTTACCAAAAAACTTCAACACACTGGTCTTATTTTAAACAAAACCTATTAATGTTGCAATAAAAAGTAGAGAAAACTCAGAAACCTTAATTTGATGCTGTGAGGCAGACCAATCTTCCCTCTGATGGCACTGTTGAATTTGGGACCAGAACTACGGCAAAAGCAAAGACAGACATTACTTACCAGAGCGCCTCAAGTCAAGATTTTGTCTGTACTCACATTATATTGACAGCGCTCACCCACCCGCACACCTGACCCTGCCAGCACCTCCCATGAGCAGTACCCACACTGCATGCATACGCTGCGCACAGCAGAACCTCCAGGCCCTGAACACACTCCCTGCTCAGCTTCGTTAACATTGCAGCACCTCAGGACAGGACTCTAAGGAAGAACTGAAGCCAGAGCTGGCCAGACATGGCACACATGTACACATATTCTGAACAACAGCTGCTGTCCCAATCTTTTTTATGCATCTCCCCACATGCACATCTCACTGACAAGTGCAGACAGGACTCGGTATAACATCTTAAAACTGCAAACTGCATCAGACTTAAGATGCAAGTGGAAAGCAAAGTAGCTCCCCGCAGATACCTGCAAAGGAAACATCCTGGGAAATTTCCTAGTGTTGTCTCTGCTACATTCACTACAAAGCGTCACTGAAATGTAAATAGCTTCCTTTAAGTTCAGAATGGACATCAAAACACAGAATTATTTAAGCCAGCAGTTAACCTTATCTACATAAGCAACCATCTCTTGGCTGAATCTAATTTTAGTTCTGCAGGCTGTTACAACAAATGGCAATCTGCCCGTTCCTTCCACAGCAAGGCAGCTCTCTTGCTAGCTCCTGCGGCAGAGCAACAGACTGTGACGTGAGCAGTAAATTCCTACTACTGTGTTCTCCCTGTACTTCACCTCCTCCTAGGCACAAGGCAAAAAATGCCACCCGCGAGTCCTCCTCCTCTATATCCACTGAATGTCAGAGGCAATGCTACACAGACTGAATGCCAGGGGACTGTCCATTTGCACAGAATTGTTTCTTTCTCTTGTGGATATAAATTGATGTGAAGACACCCTGAAAAATACAGCGGTCTGAAGATACTATGCAGTCCTTCACTAAGTCCATGTAGGCAGCCAGGTTGTCTTGCTACCCAGGGAAGCAGCAATGCTGATAGTTTAGCTCAGCATTCACAATGTGGAGGAAGATGCCCATTCTAAACACGCCATGACACCATAACAGGTGGAAGGACAGGGCTCACGTCCAGAGCCATGATGGCCAGGATAAAGGAAGGGAAATATGACCCTGAGCATCGCTGGAAAAAAATAAAAGGAAATAAATCAGATGGTTTAGAAAGTAATTGTTAAGACAAAATATGATATAAAAACAGGTATATAATATGCAACATGTTTAGTTGAGGTTACTCTGGATAAAAAATACCCGCTGAAAAACATCCTAGAGTAGGAAATGCTGTATTTTATCCAAGTTGGGTGGACTGCTGAGAACACCCACCCAAGTTCTCCAGCATCCCAAAAATATACTGCCAAAAAGTGCATCTGGAGATGCCAGGACTGGTTTCAGAGGCTGGCATCTTATCAGAGGGAACGGCCCTGCACCTTGACACATTTTGCTGCAGAACACTGCTGTATCTGTTTCAATTCATATGTCGCACTAACTACAGTGACCCCAATAGCCAGACTGTTAACACGCAGACCAACTGAGTAACTGCCAATGACTAAGATCATAAGCTTTCAGGGAAAGATGAAGTGTTTTCTTACTGTATCTTTGCTTAAAACTAGTTAAAAAGAAAACAAACACACACAGTGACTGAGAAGGTAAAATGAGTTTTCAAATGCGGAGAAAAACAAAAAACAAACAAAAAAAAAACATTAACCCTCCAATAATCTCTTGCTCATTTTCACTCTCAACAAAGAAGCACTGTAAGATTTAAAGAAACAAATGAACACTAAAAAACTGGCAAAGCAAGGACTTAACAGAGTGAGAGGTCTTAGAAGCTGTCTGAGGCAAGGTGACAGCTTGAGGGAACTTCTGAAGATCTTTGTCACAGTAATTCTCAGGATGCACTTATTTGGATTTTTCTATTGAGATCTGCTTGTAAAGCTAGAGATCAAAGGAACTTTCTTCTTTCTTTAATCTGCCATTCTAAAAGCTCTTTGCAGTTATGTCCAGTTCCTGCTCTCATGCATGGAAAAACTGAGTAACAAGCAATTAATCTTTACATCTGGAGGTTAATAAGCCCCACATATAGCAAAGCACGTTTTCCTAAACCTACATGATGCCACATAGTCCAAAACAATAACGAGGTCAGAAGTCAGCCTGGAAAAAAAAAAAAACAAAAAAACCACTTTCACATCAGTTGTATCCAGGCGTTCAACAAAAGCCTCTCAGATGAGGCAACCTTTGGCCAACAAAGGCCAAGAGAGGCAATGAATGTTCAGTGCATGCATAAGGACTCTTTTTCCTACAGCTCTAAGTTCTTGGTTCCAGAATATTAAACATACAGTCTAAGTGAGTTCTGCTGTACGTGAGGAACAGCTGAGACTTGGCAGCCCGATGTCTAAGTGGGTACACTTGGTAGAGTTCCTTTTCCTAAGACGTCTTATAACATTTAACATATTTAAGCGGTAAGATAAGTGGAAAGAACAACACAGAAAAAGCTCCACAGACACTCTCAACAGTAAAAGCCAAGCACACAACTTTTAAAAACAGAAACAAGTAATGACTATCTCAGGTTTAAAGACAAAACTTGAAGACTGAGAATTTATTATTCGATATTGCCCATCCTTTTCCTTCAGAATTATCTACACCACGCAGACAGCCTCTCTGCAGTACTGCAGATGCTCTTGTATGTCCACCAGCAGCAGACATATCTTAATTTAAAATTCATTTAAAGAGGATTAAGAGTGGAAAACGATACAAAGAGGAAGTGTTCTGAGTTAGATGTAGCAGCTGCGTGCAACACTGTCTGTGGTAACCCAACTCAGAACTGTCTGCACAGCCCCACCAAGTGAGATTCCAGATCCAAATTCTCCATACAGCAGCTGATGTATCTCCATCTCTTCAAGCATTGTTTGTTACTCAGAAAATGTGAAGCTGATGGCACTGCCAATAAAGAATCTGTCATCATATGGTGGCATTATTTTTGGTAGATCCAAAGGCACACAAGGAAAGGAGGCCAGTGATGCAGGAGGCTTTATCTCCAGAACTAAGAACTGCTACAGAAGATCTTTAATGCAGAAACTCATTTTTAAACCAGCTCTGCTTGTTCTAAATAGCAAGGGAGGTTTTTCTTTGTACCTTCTGATTAAGAACTAAAATTCTGACACCATTTTACAACATCCACTGCTTCACCATTATCATCCACAACTTACAAGCAAACCACAGCTAACTGCTGTGCACTCCAGTCAGCACCAATGCTTCTGAGATGAGGGTACAACACATTTGGACATGTGAGAAAAGGCAGGCATTAGTGCAGTAAAACGCTTCTCAACCTCCACCTGAGGAAAACATTTCAGAAGACCAGGATGCTAAGGATCCCAAATATCTGCAGGCAGAGAACTCACGGAAAAAAACAAAGAGCAATAGCCTCCCACACAAAAAAGAGGATGTAGAAACTTCCAGCAGATTAGATGAGCAACACCACCATGAAGCAAGACAACTAGCAGGTTCCACCTCCTAAAGGAGGAAGATCTTGATTAGGACTCCTGCATTTACAAGGCAATCTGGAGCAACAACAGTGGCACTGACAAATTCCAGCCAGCTCCTGTAATCATACAGATGCCAAAGAGCTGTAGAAAACAAACCAACTGTGCACTGTTGCAATCTTGAGAGCTGAAGCCCTGAGCAAGTCTGCAAAGACTGCAGAAAGCCTTATAAGAGAGACAAAGCAAAAGCAAGGCTGCTATGCTGTGACCTCTGAGTACAAAGGACTGAAAAAAGCACAAGGAATGCCAGGCAGACCCCAGAGATGCAGTATGTCTGCAGCACAGAGACTGCTAACATCAAGGGCGCTTAGCACAAAATGAGACCCTGAAGCCTCCAGCATTTTTGACTGCATTCCAAGAGCACAAAATGAATGCACTCCCTGCAGAAGGACCCAGTCACCTTAGAAAAAAAAAAAATCCAGTCTGCAGAGAACTGTACAAGTTTAGAAAATATCAAAAAGGAAAAGGCACATTTGTAAAAATCTCGAGAGATTCCTCCAAAGAAAGTGACATCACTTGCTGCAAAAAGAAGGAAAAAAAACCAACACTTTTTCCTAGTACCTATTTCTGACATTACCTTGCATTCCAAGGTTTGGCAACAGCCACGATGAGACCCAGACCAAAGCACACACAGGAAGCAGTTGCAGGTAACTGACCAAAGCCAAGCATGCAGCCTAGTGCTCACTGCTTCATTCAAGACCAGGTTGGACGGGGCCCTGGGCAACCTGATCTAGTAAATGTGTATGTTTGGTGGCCCTGCTAGGCAGGGGGGTTGGAACTACATGATCCTTTAGGTCCCTTCCAACCCAGGTCATTCTGTGATTCATTGAGGGCTAAAAGAGGTGATGGGAGGAATATACAACAGGAATATACAACAGCAGGAACTTCAAGCAAATAACACCAGTGAAAAAAACAGCACCTGAGAAATCAAAGCCAACTGCCACAAACTACCTACAGCAGAAGTCCTATCAAGCCAAAGGACAGAGGCACTGAAGAACACTTCTACATCTCCAGGTAAGTCTGAGAAAAGGCAAGGCAAGCGTACAGCATATGGGCACTACCAAGGCAAAACATTTCCAAGTTTGGATGCATAAATCAGCCCTGCAGTAAACATAAAGAGGAGCAATCCAGTAAGAAATTTCAATTACACAAGCAAAGGGTTTTATGAGTCTGAAATGCAAGTCACAGACCACTTCTCCTTTTTTGTTTTTTGAACAGTTATTCCTTCCAGTTCACACACTGAAGTACTCAGGATGTAGAAATCTCACTCTGCAGTTTAGGTCTGTAATAAGCTTTGTTTTTGCATTTGCTTCCCAGTTAGTTTTACACATTCGTTCCCTTGTGGTTTTACAAGTGGTTAAGAAGGAAAACTAGCAAGAGGAACATGATATGATACTGTCTTCCTCTTTTTTAATCCATATTGACACCACCTTCAGTCTGAACCCTCAGTCCCTTTTCTGAGGCACTTAACAATCAACGCAAAAAGCAGGCAGACAAACTTCAAGCTCTCACATCATACACTGAGGGAGCATACAAGCAACTTATCATAAATAACCTACTAGGGACTCCTATAGCGGCCTCTGAATCTGCGATCCCTACTCCTGGAACGGCTGCGCCTGCGCTCCTTGCTTCTGCTCCGCTTCCTTTCTCGGCTTCTGCTCTTTTTCCTTTCCCGATCTCGGCTCCGTTTGCGCTCCTTGCTTCTGCTCCTCTTTCTGTCATGGCTTCGACTTCGGCTCTTGCTCTTTTTTCTCCTGATTTAAAAAAAAAAAAAAAGCAACTTTGGTTACACAGCTCAGGGTCATCACTCCCTGTATTCATTCACATTCCAAAGCTCCTCTAATTTGATGCCACAAGCATTAATGCGAAAATCTGCTACATCTTGGTATTTGTACAAGGAATTCTGTAACAGGGATGGGTAAACATCAGGAATCTCATAAATTCATAACAAACAAGATCAAATGCTCTGCAGAACTTTTCAATTTAATTTTGTTCTCAGTTAGAGCAACAGGACTGGAGAATAAAATACTTCCTACATTACAACTAGTGCATATTGAATGTAGTACTGTATGTGCTGTCTTCCAAACATTTCAAATACACCATTAAGATATTAAAAATAACATTTTTCATAAAAATAACTTTACTTTTAAAGCCAAGTAATACAAACAAAAACAGAAAGAATAGGAAATTTTGAGGAAAAGGAAGACTGTTTTCTCCTGACACTGTCTGCCACCACTTGGAACTATTTCTTGGATCTATATAAGAGTTCTGCATCTGCTTTCAACACACAGCTGCTACTTCCACTCCTTGCTAAGCCATTTGCTTTTCTACACCTGTGGCTCTCAGGTCTGGGGCAAACCTTGAAGTCAATTACATCTCAGGCCAGGACACAGGAGCGCAGGTGCTACCTCACAAGGGCAGAGCAGAAGAGGACAACACCCTCCCTTACCCTGCTGCCCCCCTCTGCTGGCACAGCCCAGGGTACTGTTGGCCTCCTGTGCTTTAAGTGCACAATACTGGCTCATGCCCAGATTTTCATCCACCAGGACCCCCCAGTTCTTCTCCAGTCCAGCAGCAAGACATAGTAACATATACAAACACCTGAATATTTTATTTTGATTGAAACTGAGAGGTCAGAACCAATTTTGAAATTCAGGAAGCACTATCTTTCTCAGTTTCAATTTGGGAGCTGGCCACTGAAACAGAAGCAAGAGTTTCACAAATGCTTTAGAAAAAATAATAATAATCATAAAGCTTCACAACTTAAAATACTGTGATCATCCAATTTTGGTGGGGTTTTATGGTTATAGTATTTACTAAGAGAATCATGTTCACAGTCCAAATCTGATTGTGGTGAACAGACCCTTAAAGTAAGGCACAGGCTACCTAGGAACTTCAGCAATGCTTCCTGAAGAAAGTGTGCCTACAATCCATTTCTGAAAGCTCTCATGTCATTTTAGAAGTTATTTAAAGCAGTGGTTATACAAAGTAGTAAAAGAAATTCTACAATACTCTGTGGAGAATACAAGTAATAATGAAAACATTGGACAGAAGGAGGGGTGAGGAGAGGGGAAGTTGATGTGGAACCCAATATGGAAGCTTTTGTAAAAAAGCAATCCAATCGTTATCTGTTGTACTGCTCTAAATTGCTTACAATTTTATACAAGTGTAAGAAAATACAAGAGATGAATCATACAGAACCTACTAAGTCTGTACTTTTATCTGATGCTAAACCAATAAATATTTCCACAGATTTGATGGTATCACCGACAAGGGTGTAACTTCATAAGTTAAAAAGGAAAATTCATAACTTCTGCAACTGCAAATATCAAGGTTCCCCAATTAATTTCCTTTAACACTAAGGATGTGCATACTGAATGTCACAGCACCAGCCCCTTGCCCTAATGCAGAGCACTAGCACACTTACTTCTTGCTGCGTTCTTCGTGGCCGTTGGCACTGCTCAATTTGTTCTCATCCTAAGCAGGGTTGATAGAAGAACATCGTGAGGACGAAGCGGAAACATTTCAAGTGGTCAAAGGGTAATGGGAATGGGAATAAGAAAATACAAAACAAAAATTTTAATACTAAATTACTTGTTTAGAGTTTAATATGGAAAGCTTACGATAATTAAAGTAGGCATGTTTAACCACTTTGCTGCTTAAATTTAAGTCATACAATTATGAAATACAAAACATACATCATTTAAAAGTGATTATTAAATTGTAGATACTTCCTTACATGGTTTAGAGAGTAAGTTATCCTGTAGAATTCAGCACTCAAGTGGTTAAATGTTATTTCTATAAAACACAAGAGGAGGTTTCAGGTTTGTGTTCCCCTCAGATCAGTACCAAGGCTACACCTCTGCCTAAGCCCCAGTGGCTACGCTAGCAGCCAGCCACTATCCATTTCCTGTGACCGATGCCATTCCCGAGATCTTCGCTCATTTTCGTTGAAGGGTTGTAAGAGCTTGATGCCACCTCTGTCACACATCTCGCCCTGAAGCAAACAGGGATTCACACTGCTTTAGTAACGTCGACTCCCAAGAAAGTCATCAATAATCCACCAGTCCAGCCTAAACATTCCCTATTTCCATACCTGTTTACATGGAAAATATCCATGTTAAACCAGGACACAAGAATTTTAACATAACAATTTACAATTTTCTTTTCAAGATTTTATATAACTACTAAATATTACATAAACTAAATATACAATTTAAAACTTACAATGCTCATTCAAAATTCACGACATGGTTATAATTAACACTGCAGAACAGACTAACAATAGCTGCTATATTATTTATAAACTTGCTTTACAATTTAATCACATAGGTTACATCAGAAGTACAATTCCTAAACGACTTAAGTTCGATACACATTACTTTTGAAACCAGTGCTAAAGCATGCATGACGTTAACACTTCACCACCATTTGGTGGAAAACAAAAAAGACAGTAGTCATTTGCTGCTGGTTTAGGCAAAAGACATCACTACACTCATGGATAAAAATTTTGCATCAGAATTGACATTTCTTAATTGAAGAAATAGGACAGAGAAATACAGGAGGTTTTTCTAGAATGACACCGCAGACTGTGATACTGTCTTTTACTTGCTAAGAATGGCCTATTCAGGGATCCAAGAATGTAGGTAATTTCGTTCACTCAGCAATTGATTTCCACCTGCTCTGTTAAAAGATTAACCACCAGCCTTCTGCATTAAGAGCAAGTCTCACTCTTCTTGCCCTCAGCAGACTGTTCAAATATTTACTTGCCATGGGACTGGTGAAAAGGTTATTCTTGGAACCCTGCTGCCTTCCCAAACCACTGCATTCACCTTGTTGCTATACCAAACTGGACCTGGCAATCTTAGGAGAGATTTCTTGTTTTGGGTGGGGTTTTTTTTTCTGTTGTTTGTTTTTTTGGTGGTTTTTTTTTTTTTTTTTGGTTGGTTGGTTTTGGTTTTGTTTGGTTTTTTTTTTTGTTTGTTTTTTCTTTTTTTTTTTTTAACCTAGGGGACCACGGTACAGCGATACGTCACTCAATTACTACCTTATGATTGACAGTCACACTGGAATCAAAGGTGAATTCATGGGAGTAGAGGTGAGATATCGTTAGGCAAGTCTACAAAGAGAGATAGATGGGCATTTATTCATCACGCTGAAGTGAAACTACTGCACAATATAATTACATTAACAGCATATATTTACTTGCAAGTTACATGTAATGCATCGCCAATAAGACAAATCATGAGGGCTCCAGGGATGTTAGTTTACAGTTCAGCAGTAGTTTCATGAATAATGCTAAATTAAGGTGAATGGGACCTCACTGGCATGTTTTTCTCACCTTTTTGTAAGGAGCTTCAAGCATCGCTTCTATATCAATATCATCAGCCATTTTTTCAGGACACCTGAAAGAAAAAACAAAATTCAGCTGAGAGGGAAAACATCTCTGTGTTAAGTTTTCCCTTAAGTTGTTCTTACTCTATCAGCTACAGTTCACACATCATCCTCTCAGTAGCTATTTCCAATAAGACTGGAATGAAGCTCACCCAGTGAGCTGGTAAAGAACCTGACACAAAGCAGCAAACAATTATAGCTGAGAACAACATAAATGCTATCAGACAATTAGCAAGCAGAAACCACTGAGGTATTCCCAACTACTTCTTTCTCACCAAAGAGCACAGCTCATGCATGATAAAGCAAAACAGGTCTAGTGGCCGCCTTAAGAAATACCAGAGCTCAACCAAAGGACTACCTGAAATATGTGAAGATCAAATGTTCAGGCAAACATGTCTGCACACTCCCTGCACCTGCCAACATCACATTTAATGGCCTGATGACTTGGACTGCCTTTAAGAAATGTGACTTCCTGCATAGCACAGGCTTCTGAAGAATCTTATGATTCAAGCACTAAGAAAAGCAAACACCTGATCCATTTAGTCCAGACTCTCAAGTTTCAGGAAAAAAAAGAAAAAGAAGCCGTATCATACCCTGCAATACCAGTCACAGACTGTTTTTCAACCTCATCTTCTTCACGTAATTTTGCGTTTATTATACTCCAGATCCTCCCAACATTTGATTACCTTTTCCTATGCAAGTCCACTATTAAGAACATCTCAAAACTCTCTGCAGTGTTGAACAGACTCAATTTCATAAAAACTATCAATTAAAGAGGTTCTTTATTTTCAGAACTTAAAAGGAAGGCCTTTAGGATAGAAGATTTGCCTCCGCATGTGCTGTAAACTTCTTTAAAGCATGATAATTCTTGCACCGTGGTTGCAGGTACCGCTGTACAAGAACTGCACTCTCCAGGCACTTTCCCAGCATAACTAAATCACTCCAAATGTACAGAATTCTTTAAGCTGTTCACTCATAACCTCTTAACCGAGATTACTGCACCAGAGCTCCACAACCTCTAAGAACCAAGTCTCTCTTCCCCATCAGTACATCAACAAATAAAACAAACCTTTACTAGTACAGGAGCTCTGGAAGTTCAGTCAATTGCTTAACATCAAGGCACACTAACATCATTTTTAAAGTACTGCCTCTCGGCTACAGTGTTGCCACCAACATGGCCATCCTTAGTTTCCACATTCTGGCTACATATTACTTTTTCACAGAGTATTTACAGGCAGCTTTTCAACTCATGGAAATACAGGCATACAACTAAACTCCAGTTGCTCTACCAATAGGAGGTATGTCTAAATGAAGTAGTATGATTAAGCACCACTACGAAGCACCAGGTCAAAACCTGGTTTCAACAAGAAACAATTGCCAATATAACACATCCACCCATAGCTAGGGCAGGATTCTTCACACTGAAGAGAAGTGGCCCAAAGGTGAGGTTGGGGACAGAACAGAGACAGCCCAATCGTGAACCACATGGACAAGCACACCAGGAATGCTGATTGCTGCGCTCATACAAATAGATGTAACAGCAAACAACCACCCAATGGAAGGTTCAAAAAAAGGCAGAAAAGCATTATCACAAAGCACTGGGCCACAGAACTTACTGCCCCAAACAAAGAAAAAGCCACAAGCTGTGTTTAAAAAAAAAAAAAAAGTTTATAGAAAAGGCTTTTCATTTAACAAAGACACACCTCGTGACACTGAGCCACAAGTAGCAGAGACACACAGGGAAGCACTGCCCCACAACAGCCCTCTCTCTCTCTTCCAGCTCCTCCTGGGCTGTGCTGTTTGTTTGGTGCTGCCACAGGCAGAGCACGGAGTTACAGAGACCTTCGGCCTCAGCTCACGCAATTGTACACTTTGTGATCAATGCAATACTGCTACCACACCACCTATAAAGGACCTTCTCTTTCTATAACACACAGATCTACCGACTCAGTAACTCCAGCTAAAAATCAACGCACACAGTAATTTTTGTAGTAAAACATCACAGATAAGAATCTATAAATTTTAAATAAATACGAAATTGTAACAGATTGCCAAATGCCCTCCATTAGATCATAAAAACACTAAAAGGATTTCTAATAAAAGTGTTTTCGTTGTTGTTGTTTCTTAAGGAAGATAAAAGCTTTTTGTGCTTGACATCATTGGAGAACAGATAAAATAGGAATGAATTATACTTGACACTTCTTTGGTCAACAGGAAGCCTAAAAGAACATAATACTTAATACTGCTGACTTCATCGGTATTTTGCAACGTAAACCCATAGCTCTCTGCTATGTTGTAACATATAAGAAGTTGAAAACACCAATTCCGTCCACGTTTTGCTAACAAGAGGCATCGAGAAATGCTACACAGAGCTTCACCACCCTGGCTGAGAGCACAGCTTTGGCCACACAGCGCTTCTGCTGCCCACAACCGCAGCCCGGCACTCCCAACGCTCCGTACACAACCGAAAAGGAAAGAAATACAGTTCGGGTTCACGGCGACGCCGCCACAAGGCTGAACCCCGCCCCGCTCCTCTGAGGCCGAGGTCCCGCCGCGCGGCCATTCGGGCCTCGGGGCCACCCTCAGCTCCCGGCCCCGCGCGTCAACAGCCCGAGGGCCGCTCCCCATGGGCGGCCGGGCCGGGCCGCTCCACACAGCGCCATCGTGGGGGGACTCGGGTAGGGACAACGCGGCGGCGGGGACGGCCGGACCCACCCGCTACGTGGCCGCGGGAGCAGCCGAGCCCGCACGGCCGGGCCGCGAGGAGAGGGGAGGCCGAGAGCCAGCAGCCACGGTGCCGAAAGAACGAGGGTCGGACAGAGAGAGGGAAACTGCCGGCGGGGCCCGAGAGCGAGGAACAGAGCGGGGCACGGAGCGGGGCACGGAGCCGCAATGCCGGAGCGAGGCGCCGAAGCGCCGGGAGGCGGCCAGGCCGACGGGCTGCACGGGGCCCAGCGCCCCGCGGGCCAGGCCACGGCTCTGTCGGTCCGGGGCCCGGCCCACCCCGGCAGTTACCTGCGCCGCGGGCAGCCGCTGTCCTCGTTGAGGTGTCCCAGGCCCGGCGGAGGCGGCGATAGCAGCGATTGCTCCCGGCTCCGGCGCTGGCTGCGTTGACGGTGGGGGATGGGCCCGAGGGCTCGGCAGCCCTCTCCGAGCGGTTAAAGGGCGGACGGTCGGCGTCGCTCGTCCGGCCGCGGGGCGGCAAGCGGTGAAGAACGGCTCGATGGTGACGCGCGGATCCCGGCCCCGGGCTGGGCCCCGGCTCTGGCCGCAGCGGCTGCTCCCCGAAATGGCGCCCGCCGCGTCTCGCCGCTCGCAGGCTCCGCACACGGCACGGGGTCGCCCAGTACCCGTCGCAGGGGCTATCGCGAGACACAGAGGCCGGCCTCGGCCCCGCGCTCGCCACCTCTCGCGAGACGGCGCGGCCGGAAACCGCCTCTCAAACTCTCGCGACACTCTTTGAGGACAGCAAGACCGCCATCTCCTCTTTTCTGTGTTCTCGCGAGAGCGCTCGCACCCGCCACGGGAGGTCAAAGGTGACCCGTAGGAACTTAAAGTCAGCGCCGCCATTTTCCTGCTGCAGCTCCTTGTGGGGCCGGATGGGGTTGTTGTATCGTGTGTCCGTAATGAGCGAGCGGGCCTTGAGGCTGCTGGTAATATATCGACACGAAGGGCCTTGTGTGATCTCCTGTGGGGTGTCTCTTGTGCTGCCCATGACTTCCCTTGAGCTGTGGTGGCCCACACAGCCCCTGCTCAGTTGATTGTCCTCACAGTGTCTGGTGCCCTTTAACAGGCTGCTCACTGCTCTGCTGCACCCGGGGCAGCTCAGAACAGGGAGATATGTCTGGTGGTTCAGCAGGGCGCATTATGGCCTTGTGTGGTGGCTACGGGCTCTTTTTGGCGCTATGGTCTGCAGCATCCCTGTGATTAACCCTACAGCGTGCTCCCAGCAAGTCACAGCTCTGCTGTTAAGCTCCACGTGAGGAAGGTCCTCCCACAGTCCTTCATCACCTGGGGGCTTTTAGCTAAAGAAATGGAGAAGTGTAACTCTGGGGAGACAAAAAGGAAGTGGCTGAGATAGAGTGGACTCAGGACAGGAGGAAAAGAACCTGCAAAGCCAGCTCAGGCTGTTAAAGGACAATTTTAGGCCATACTGTGTTTGGTAGATCTTATCATCCAAGCTTCCAGAGAAGCTGTGAACAGTGATGCAAAGCTTCAGTGGTACTGTAGCTTTGGTGTCTTCTAATCAACAAAATATGTGTTATCAGCTAAGAAGAGTTCTTGGCATAGATGCTATACAGTGTCAATAACATAAAGATGGTAGCACATATCCAAAAGGTTATTTACAGGAAAAACTCACCCATATGGAAGCCTCCAGTCTGCTGGGAAACACTGAGGCAATCACCACCAAGGACCAATCTCCAAGAGATGCTGCCTTAGTGGTGGTCAGCCTTTAAATGAGGTCTAGAGGAGGTGGAGTCGAGCTCCACCCCTTCCAGGAGCACAGCTCCATTACTCTCACCTGTGCTCCCACAGCTGACCCAACACTTGCCTCAGCTGATTAATCAGAGGTTTTATTACCAGTTTCCCATACAGATGCAGACGTACACAGGTGCCTTGTCCAGCCTGAGCATATTTTCTGTGGAAAGCCTTGCTCCATTTTTTTGAGCAGGGCTCTTTAAGAAACTGAAAAGTGTTACTGCCCTAAACATTTGGTAGAGGTGAGGGAGGAGATTGCTACAGTAATAAGATGAGGAGCAGTTGGAGGAGGGAACCTTGCAAAGCCAAGGTGTTTGTCTAGACCCATCTCCTTATCTTGTGAATACTATGCAGGCCTGTTTAATTACAGAAAGCAAACTTAGTGAGGGAGAAAGAGGTCTCGCAAACTACACTTGCACACATTTTGGTAGGGTCAGAACAAGACCCCATGAAGCCCCTCCAACCCAATTCCAGTATATTCTAAGTCTTGAATTGCTTTTGCCCAGGGGTAGGGTCATACCTTGGTCGCAGTGTTAGAGAGGAGCTGATGACTATCTGAGACCCTGGACTCATTTCTGCAATGTTCTGAAGAAGGACCGAGCATCTCCTTAGGGAGAGGAGGATCATGAGCACTGCTCAAGGACCAGCTTTGCATCTCTGGATCCAGGAGTGGTGACTGCATCTTTCTCCGTTTCCCCCCACCCCTCCTTTCAAATTATGTTGTTTACCAGAAACAATATATTCTGTGTAGGCCATCAGACATCAGTATCCAAATATCTACCTGAGTTTAGTACAAAAAACTCCATGCTTACTTGAGATCCCAATCCATCCTTATACTAAAAGTCCCCAGTGTAAGCAACATGTTTTGTCTGACAGTAGCAAATGAGAATTGCACTTAGAATATCATATAAACCAGAGGAGGGGAGCTTGTGAAAATAACTGTTGTGGCAAGTACACAACCCATGTAAGCTGTGTCCTGCTTAAGAAATCCTGAGCTGTGTCTGTTGGAGCCTGAGAGCACCGGAAGAAGCCTTACCTTGCTAATAATGTTCTTTCTTGTCTTGGGTGAAATGGATGTTGTTTTGGGAGTGTTAGGCTTGTTTACTGTAGGACAGAGCAAACTAGGTTGTGTGTTGGGCAGGAAGTTGAAGCAGTCTGTTCCTTTGTGTCTGGATCTTCTGATGTAACGACTGACAGTGTCTGTTCCTCCCTTTGGCTAAGGGCTCTGTCAGGTTTCCTTAGGTTTAAAAGCGACAGCAGCTGGTGGTGTCACTGCTGAACCTTCTGCAGGAAGCTTTCCCTGCTTACAGGATGCCTGTATCTGGCAGCCTTTTCCCTGCCATAGACCCAGGTACAAATGGGATTGTTGGTGACCTGGCCTCCTCTTGCAGCTTTTGGCCCAAGCCGCTGCTGGCTGCCATACGGAGTCTGCCAGCACCTTGGGGGCAAATGGTTAATGGAGAAAGTATGAGTGTCCTGTGAGATGAAACCAGTTTGTCTCATGTGCGATAAGCTTCAGCCAATTCCACCGTACTCATAATGGAGTGGTTTCGTACTGAAGCCAGTGGCAGACAAGCATTAATGGCTGGATTTTGAGGTTTGGTTTTTTTTTCTCTTATGAGTCTGGAACAGTTTATAGAGAAGATTTAAACAAACTGTCTTCTGAAACTCTATTTTGTTCCCACAGTGGATGGAAATACTTAAACCAGCTGAGGGGGGGGACGACTAAGAACTCAGGCTCACATGCCTCCAAATCAGTGAGGCCCCGCGGGAGGAACGGAGCAGGAATTCGGGTCGTTCTATTTACCTCGCGCTGCGGATGCTGAGAGCTGCTGCAGATTTGAAAACGAGAAAGCGCAAAAGAAAGTAGAGGCTAGAATAGGAAGAAAAGAACTGCGCCTTCCCACACCGGGAGTCGAACCCGGGCCGCCTGGGTGAAAACCAGGAATCCTAACCGCTAGACCATGTGGGACTGCGTGCTCAAAGCCTCTGCTGCGCCGCCAGCTTCCTGTGCTCCGCCCGCGGTGCGGTGCAGCGCCGCCTGCCGGTCGCGCTCGGTACTGCTGCGCCAACCGAGCGTCTGCTGCGACTGCCGGCGGAGCGGGGCGGGGTGACCCGGAGGGTGCAGTGTGAGCCGGGCTGTGGTGTGTGTGATCCAGTGTCACTGAAAGAACAGCACAGAAATCCCTCCCGAAAGAGCTCATTAAAAAAAAACAATGAATAAGCCAAATGGAGAGCGTGCTTCAGAGGAGCTCCTCTTTCACCAGAAGCAAAACTATTTTAATAGTATCAAATGGCTGCAAAGAAAGATACCGAAATACTAAATTGAAGATACAAATGCAAAGCTGATGCAGATAGTGTCCGTGTGCCAGCAGAGAAGATCCCAGCCAAGTTCCAGGCTGTCCAAAGGCGGAGATGTGGAACTGCACCATGTGTGCACGTGCTGTTTCCTCGCAGGATCGGAGCTGCAGCCCCCAACCCATGCAGGGCACAGGGCTGCGCTGCTTTACTGCTCCTGCTTCCTCAGCAGGAGGTCGGAGCCTGTTCCTGTGAGGTCAGACCTTGGCACAGCTGGTGGCGGCATCTGGGTTCCTGTGCATCAGCCTGTCTGTCCTCAGCTTCAGACCTGTCTGGGTGAACACATCTATGTTCTGGCTACCCAAGGGCTGCTCCTTCACATGGGTGCACTCCACTCTTACAGAAACCTCTCCTCTCCTGACTTGCATTATCCAGCAGCAGTTTGGGGATCTATATATGAGCCAGGACTGAGTTGTTCTGCTGAGATGCTGCTTTGGGGTCTGTTGGGTTTCCAGGGGAGCTCTCATGTCCACCCTGCATGACCGTGGAAGGCCAGGCCTTGAGGAGGAGCCCAGGGCTGGACTGAGATGTGTCTGCTGAGAGTAGGTGATGCTGCCCAGCTGCATCAGGGATGTGCGATGACTGCAGAAAACAGGAGAATTTGCCATCAGCAGGAAGCTTAAAGAACTAAGCTGTCAGTTTTCTATCGCTGTCATAGGGCATGTAGAGAAACTTGGACAGGTTGAGAGCTCAAACACATTTAATCTTTCTTTTTCTCTAACTTTGCAATTCATGTCCATCACAGTCCCACCACACTGTGGGCGCTTTGGGAACAGGTCTCATTTGCACAGTCCCATGAAGGAGTTGTGTTGAGTTTGCAGGCAGGGTCACTATCACTTGCATCTCAGCATTTCACACTGTCCTGCTGGGGCAGTGGTGGGAGCAGCAGGGCACTACAGTCCCAGCACTGCTGCCCAGAGCTGTGGGTGCCCCAGCCCTGCACGTGCCCGAGGCCACGGCTTGGCCCTGAGCAGCCTGAGCTGGGGAGCAGCCAGCCCATGGCAGGGGTGGGGCTGGGGTGGGGTGGGCCTTCCGGGATGCTATGAATTCCTGTCCGGCAGCACTGTGGGGCTGGTAGCTCTTCTCCAGCTTCTGGGAGCACATGTGCTACTTCCAGCTGGAGTCTGTGAAAAGCTGGCAGCACCCCTTGGGCTGAGCTGACCAGGAGGAAACACTGTCAAAAAGCTGATTTTGCTAAGTCATCCCTATATCACTGCTGCATGCGGGAACAACTGTCTGTGCTGGCCACGCAGGGATCCCCAGTAAGTGCAGCTCCTGAAAGCTGGGAAAGGTGATGTGTGTTGGGTCCAGCTCACTTGTGTGGAAAAGGAAATGGCCTTCATGCTGTGTAGACTGTTCATCAATAGCTAACACACCAGGCTGTTATCAACCCTGCTTTTCTTACAGATCCCAAACACAGTGTGATGTGGACTGGCAGAAAAGTTAACTCCATCCCAGCCAGATCTAGTGCAGCACAAAATACAGTATAAACTGCATGGGAGGTGAAGACAGCTCTGGTTCCAGCTGCTGTGCCAGCACCATACATCCCCAGCCCTGGAGTCATATCCCCATTCCCAGAAAGGACTTCAATGCTGCTGTGTCACCAGTCAGGTTAGATGAGAATGGCCTCAATGTTGCAGCACTGCCTGACCTGGAAAGGTGCCTGTCCCCATCCTTGTATAGCTCCAGGAGGTCATGCTGGGCTTAGGCATGCATCAGGGATGGTTTGCAGTCTGCACGAGGCCCATAACCATAGCAGTTATCTATCTACAGTTACAGCTGTAGCAGTATCACTAGTTATGCCCATCCGTGGCTGCCCTGCTCATGGAGATCTCTGTAGGTCAGCGCAATGAATGCAGAAAGGAAAGTCTGGTGCTGCAGCACTGGCAACCTCTGGTTCAGAAACATAACTTCTCCCTGTGGTTACCAAGTTGAACAGAGAGTTTGCTGCCATTTCCAATGGCTTCTGCAGGACCATGGCTGGTCTTCAAAGCAGTAAGTGCATGAGAAGGGTGAAGGATATAAAGCATCAAACCACTTCTCACACTCGGTATAGAAATGCTATCAGTGAGTATTAGTAAACAGGCAGTGTGCAGGCAGGTCTCAGGGCATCGTCTTGAGGGTAAAAGGGATGCACTTTAATTAAAAATAAAATCATTATTATTTCAACAAATGAATATGGTAAGAAAAGCAGCCTAGAGATACTGCAGTTGAAGACATCCATAAACAACAACATGGAGCAAATCTGTGGTGGTGAAGAATGACAGGAATCATGGAATAAAACTGAGAACGTGTAATGTGTTCCCCTGGACAGGAAGGCGGAGTCCTGGATGATGGCTCAGGAGGCATCAGGGCCAGCGAGAGCCTCTGCACTCATGGGCATGCTGCAGGAGAGCCTATAAATCCCCTTCTTCCCTTATCTCCAGAGTTCTGATGGTGGGACTTTTTGTCACAGAAGTGGGAGTCCAATTAATTTGTCAAGGCTTGTAAGGAAGAAAAAAAAAAAAAAAAAACCCACCAGGCTACAGGATTAGCTTCAGCACTTGCAGGTTCTTTCTGCTCCTTTCTTGGCAAGTACCTGCCACAGTATTACATCGCCTGGCATGGCCATCAGCAAACACAGACGGCTCCAACAGCTTGTGTAGCCTGGGGTGAGAGGGAACAGCGAGCTGAAGTGTGACAGGACATCTATGTCACCACCGCTCATGTTGCTGCTCAGGTACAGCATAGCTGTTCCCACTGCTAGTCTTGATCACACGCCCCTGGCAAGCATCCCCTGCCCCAGGCACCGTCCTGCAGCTGACGGTGGGACTCATGCAGCCAAACCATGCATAATATCCCCAGTGCAGGACAGAGCACCACTGGCCTCCTTGTGTGTTTGGGCTGATGGGTCAGCCTTTAGGGGGCAGACTGAAAGCAGCAGGGCTCTCACTGGGTACAAGGAGGTGTCAGGTACGGAGTAGAAGTCCTTTGGAAGCTCTAACTGACACAGTGGTAAGGTCACACATTTCAGTTCAGAAATATATCTGCTCTGTTCTCTCTGTGCTCCAGTCTTGCAAGAGACCCTGGGAGTCCTGAAGCAAGGCAGGGCACCTCTTCCAGTGGACTTATTCCCAACCATCATTAGCAGAACATGAGAGTTTAGTTCATAGAAAGTGACTTGAGAGCATGGCTTCCCTTCCATGTCTGCTTAGCTTTGGGGCAAGGACTATCAGGGTCTGTGGGAGCTGTTGAATCACAGCCTGAACCTCTGATTGACCACCTGAGGTGAGCATTGAGTCAGCCACGGGAGCACAGGTGAAGATGATTCAGCTGTGTGACTGGAAGGAGTGGAGCCTGGCTGCACCTCTCCTAGAGCCCATTTAGGGGCTGACTGCCACTGGGGGTGGATCTCTTTCTGGAGATCGCTCCTTGTGGATTTTCTTGCAAGTCTACAACACCAGTGAGCACTTTGCATTTGTCTCTGACTATCTTTTCCAATGTGATAATTTTATTAGCCTAACTTCTCTATTTTCTATATGGCACCTATATGCTCACTGATCATACGTGAGGACAGCAGGATCATGGGAGCATTTCCACCTCTGCTTTCCTCCCCACTTCTTCTCCCCCTTTATGTGCAGTTCAGGTGTCTGGCTCTGCTCCTCACCCCTGGCCCAGTGGTGGCCTTATCATCCAGCCTGGCAAAACACCTCACACTCCTGCTTACCATCTGTTCAATGAGCTGATGTGGTTCACTCATCTGGACTCTGGAATGAAGAGCAGCAGGAGGAGCAGGACTCAAAGCACAGGGAGTCCTCAGCTATCTCACCTAGCTGCAGCCTTGTGTCTCCTGCAAGGGCCTGTAATCATTGTCTCCAATGTCCTTCCCCTCTTCTCAGTCCCCTCTAAAAGGGCAGAGCTCTCCCATGATGTGGGGAGCGCTTACCCCGGCCAGAGCACCCTCTGCAGCTTTGCAGGCAGCCAGGGAGCCACAGTAGCAGGAAAGATGGCAGAAGCCTCTGCTCTGTGTTTTCAATCACAGTCTGTTTTAGAAAGCAAGAAAGGAAACAAAGAACATTTGCTGTTCCATCTGTTTCCTCATCCCATGCTGCTAAGGTTGAGTTGCAGCCAGCTGCTGCTATTGCCAATCGGTAACGTGATAGTGTGACTGCTTACTTTGCAAGGGAGCAAAGACGGTAAGATGGAAAAAAACAGGACAGGATGATTTTTAAAAAGCCCCATTGCAGAACATCTGGCTTGTTATAAACATTTACATCGTGCCCACAACTGAAAAAAAGTGCTATTTGCTGCTTGAAAGCACATTCTTTTACAAATGGCCAAATGTTTCCAAGTAGCTCTTCCGAAGTGACAGTCCTGGGCTGCTGGAGATCTTCAGGCAGCTTCAAAACACAGACAGGGTTAATTAAGAACAGGGATGGTTTTTATTAGCTTCATACCTGCTAAGGCCATTTGTTGGAAGAGGACTCTCATGGTGTGAAACCCAAAGAACCTCAGCCAGCAGCCCACGCATCCAGGTCAGTCTGGTCCCATTCAATAAAGGATCTGAGACAGTTTATAGAAGATGTCTGTGCTCCAAAATAATGGGGAATTCACATCTGCTTTCTTCAGCCTCAAACCTCCTGACATGGAATAAGAGCCATGTTGGTCAGAAGGCACCCTTTGGAGGGTGCTAGCCCTAACCCTTGCTTAAGGGAGACCATCGCTGATGGCAGATCTGGTCAGCTGTGGCTTTGTGCAGCCAAGCCCTGGAAACTCCAAGGAGGGTAAGCTGTGTCCCTGGTGAGCCTAATGCTTTGTCTTGATTACTGGTACAACAAAGAACTGCCCATGGTAAGAAATCTTACCATCGGAGAATCATTAAGGTTGGAAAAGACCTCCGGGATCTTCTAGTCCATCCCTGCCATGTTCACTGACCACATCCATCTGTGCCACAGCTACAGACCTCACCAGGTGCAGGCACTTGAAGAGATGGCTTGGTGGTGGTACTTGGAATGCTTCGGAGTACTGTCGGGTCTTTCATTATAAAACTACACTGTGCTGGGACTCACCACGGCCACCAAGAGACAGAAGGTGAGGGAGAGGGATGAGGGATAGAGCTGCCATTGCGAGATGGGGCTGTACAAAGCCAGTGTTCCTCTGGCTCTGTGTGGGCTCTGCTCCCCAGGTTAGGCACTTTGTCATCCAAGGCATTACACCTTCCTGGAGACTGCGTGGGAGCTGCAGCAGAGCAGGCTGCTCCTGGTCCTGCTCCCCATCCCAGCCCTGGGGGCTCACAGCGTTGGGGAGCATTAGCAGGGGGAAGGCAAGGCAAAAGCAAAGCAGTGTTATACCTGAAGGTGCAGTCCGACCGTACCAGAGGAGCAGAGCAGGTCTTGCATTGGTAACCAGCCATGCCAGTGGCTGAAGCAGGCCCTAGATACAGCCCGCCAGTGGTCGGGGCAGCAAGGAATGCCTTTGTGCAAGGTCCTGGACATTTCCTGACATGCATTTGAGAGCAGGACTAGCAACAGAGCAACTTCATGAAAAGAGGAGTGGGCGTATGACCCCAAGCACCGACCGCTTCACCCACCCAGGAGCAGCAGCTGAAGGAACCATTTCAGTGTGATCTCAGGCACCTGGCTCCTTCTGCAGTTCTTCAGTGGTAGTTGTGGGAAGTGTCCTGCAGCCAAGAATGGACAGCAAGGGGATACTTTGGCCTGGAACCATTGGTCGTACATCTCTTAATTCATCTTGCAGTGACTCAGTGTTCACAGCCTCACAGTTCACAAAGGCTGTTCCTTCCAGTGCCTGATAGGAAACATGGTTTCATTACTAGCAAAAGAGCTGGGGGTTTGTAACTGTGATGTCTTTGCCACACTTTCAAAGACTGTTACAGACATCTCACGTCTACCTCCTGCTGCTGACACGGGTGTGCTGATGGCCAGCACTGCATCATGCTGGCCTGATCTCCTGTACCTGTCACAGTGCGACCTGCCACTGGAGGGGGAACCTCCTCATGCCATTGCACCAGGCAGAAGTTTTCCTCAGCCCGTGAAGCCTGAGCTGACAGATCTGCAGGGAGAGCCGCAGCAGAGGCCCTGCAGAAGAGGCATTTTCCCTCAGCCACTTGATCTTTCCCCTCCAGGATCTGCCTCCTCCTCCCCGAGCTGCACACACAGCTCACTCCCACTGGTGCTCTGTGGCTCTCCCAAAGAGTCAAACCCTGCCCTGGCAGCTCGGTGCCCCTGTGCAAGACACAGCCTCACTGGGTCACTCCTCCTGGTGTTCCTAGGGCAGGAGCTCTGCTCACCTTCCATCTCCCCTGTTTGCAGTTTGTTACAGCTGCTGTTTGCAGTCTGTGTGAGGCTCCTGCCGGTGCTGCAGTGTCAGCCTGCTAACAGCTTTACAGACAGCCTGTCTCTGCATGAACCCTTGACTGGAGGCTGTCAGGAGGCAGTAAGCATTTCCCCAGATTTGCCGTGTCCCTCAGAGAACAGATACAGCCTTTATTGGCAAAAGCAGACAGCATCTGCATCTCTGCAAGGAAAGCTGCCAGGTTAACCACACTTGAGAGCTACAGCAGGATCCTTCATTTTGAGTGTTAACTCCCACTATCCGCCTCTGCTGCTCCATGCCCCAGCCCTCAGTTTTGCTGTCTGCAGCTCTTATCCCCTCCTGCTCGCCCCATGGTGCCACCAGGGATGTCCCTGGTGCTGCTATTGCAGGGCCCCGCTCTCCATCTGTGCTGAATCCAGCCTGCGAGCAGGCAGCCGTGATCTCACTGTCTCTCTATTTGTTATTTACAAGTGCAGGGGGACTTTGCTCAAATGTCTTCAGATTAAGTTACTCCGCGGTTATTCAGCAGTGCCAAAACAGCATCGGCGACGCAGCACAGCAAGGGCTGTGTCTGGTGTGCACTGATGGGCTGAGAGGGGTCATGTCTGGCTGTGCTCTGTGTGAGCCTGCAGACCCCCTGCTGAAGGCAAAGCCCACCTGGTGTCTGCCATCTCACACTGCCATGGGCAGAGCCTCTGGAGCTCGGGCACCACAAAGCTTTGCCTCTGCACGGTGTTGTTCCTCCCTGGAAGGACGGGGCCTTGTCGGCTCTGCTGTGCCGCTGGCGATGTTCTCCATTAGCGGAGCTGTGAAGGCTGTGCTGACCGAGCAGGGCTCAGCTCTTTGCAGCGCTCCTGCTCACAGGTTGTCAGCGCTCTGCCTTGTCTCCATGTTTTTGAGTCGCTGTTGTCAGTATGCCGATGGTTGACACGTGCGGTGCGGGGCCGTGCCGGGTGTTCCCGCACAGCGCTGCCCGGGCTGCCGGTGCCGATTAGACACAGAAATCCTCATCCGAACAGCTGCGATGCGGCACAGCCCCCAGGGGCACAGCCATGGCACAGCGCTGCTGCCTGCTCGCCCCACGGCGCCCGTGTCCTATAGATCATTTCGGGACGCACCGCACCGCTCGGCCTCCCCATCGCTCCGTGCTTCTGCCAGGTGCCCCGGCTCCCGCTGGGTCCCCGTTGTCCCTCAGCAGCCCTTCTCTCCCCGCTCCATGTCACCGGTCATCTCGCACCCCGCCCGCACCGCCGGCCCGAGGTGGACGCGCGGACCGCAGCCGTCACTCCGCTCCACTCCGCTCCCGAATCGCGCTCCGCCGCCGCCAGGGGCTGCCCTCGTCCCGCGGGTCTCACGGCCGCCTCCGGTCCCGAACTGCGCCGCGCACCGCCGCCCGCCCCGCCCCGCCCCGCCCTCGGCCCGGCCCAGCCCGGCGCGGCGCGGCGCGGCGGCCCCCGGCAGAGGGACCCGGGGAGCGGCCGGGGGGTCCCGGCGGCAGCGCCGAGCGGCGGGGCGGGGCGGGGCGGGGCGGGGCGGGGCGGGGCGGCGGGTCGGGTTACACATCCTGCCCGCTGCGGGCAGAGCCGGACGGCAGAGCGGGCCATGGCGGAGAGGTGAGTGCGGCGGCTCCACCTGTTGAGGGGCTGCAGGCCGCGGAGCGGAGCCCGGCGGGGCAGAGCCGAGCTGAACCGCGGGCAGGGGCCGGCCCGGAGCCCCCCGTCCTGCCCCGCGGTGGGGAACGGGTGGTCCCGGACTGCGGCCGCGCTCGGTCCCCGCGGTGGGAGCGGGTTGCGGGTGCTGAGCGGCCGTGCCGTGCGGGGCTCCGCGGGGCTGGGTGCGGCTCAGAGCGGGTTTCTGCCCCAGCGAGGGAGCCGCTGTTGCGCCTCTTCTCGGAGAGCTGCGGCCGGGACCCCGCAGGGGTTCACCTGGGCCCGTTCCGGGCCGCCCTTCTCCCCCCTCCCGTCCCCCCCGCGGTGGTTCCGCATCGCTCCGAATCGCCCCGTCCCGGAGTTGATCCCGCAGCCGCGGGGTCGGCCTCAGTCGTGTTCCGCGGGCCGTGCCGGTGCCGCCGCTGTTCTGTGTTCTGCCTTCCGACGTGAAGGGCTCAGAGCGGTCGGACGTTCCTGCGCGCTCCGCGCTCCCCGGGGCAGCAGCTCTGGGCTGGCTGCTCTCTCCTCTTTGTCTGGGGGAGAGCCGTGCTGGCGCCTTGCCCGGCGTCTCGGTGCGAGGCGCTGGGAACTATCCGCGCTGCTCCGGAGCGTGGAGTTTGTCTGCCGCTCTCACATCTCCTCCCGCAGCACGCGGTCCCGGTTAGTCTGCAGTGAGGGCGTCACGCGTTCCCCGAGAGGGGCTGCGGGACACCGGCGTTCACCCGGAGCCCGCCGGTAGCTCGGGGTGAGCCCCACGTCTGCCCGCAGCCATCATCACCGCTGCTTCGGCCTGCGCTGCTGGCAGCGATGGGACTCGGGGCGCACCTTTGGGGGCACGGACCCCATAGAGCTACACAGCTCTGGACCAACCCGGCTCTGCTCCTTGTGCTGCCGCTCCCGTCCTGTCCCCGCTGCTCTTCGGGTGTTCCCTGGGTGTGTTGTTTGCCGGGTCGATGTGCTCTTTCCTGTCGGTCGTATCGAGGCTCTTTGGAGCCGTGCTGAGGTCGCGGTGGATTGTAGGAATGCGGATTTTGCAGCCAGGTTTTTGGTGGGATAGTTCACATGCCTTTGGTATTCACAACAGGTTTGCTTAGCCGAAACAGATGTCTTGGCCTTAGCTGGAAGCACATGAACTGGAGGGAAATCCAAGTGTGCTGGCCTGGTGCATTTTGTAACCAAGAGAATTTTATGGCCCTCCTTGTGATGCAAAGGCTGCTTTCAGCCTGACAGTTACTGGATCTGCAGCTGAAAACCTTGCATAAGACTTGTGTATCTACTGTGCCAACCAGAGTGCGGAATCTGGTTCACTCGATGCTGCCCTACTTTAGGGGCAGATGTGTCCTGCTCAGCATATGTACCTGATCTCAAAAACGTGTGCACTGCTGGTAGGGTGGAGGAAGGGGAGGCTGAGGCCGCTGCTGAGCAGCTCGCTCAGTGTGTAAGGGAACCTTGCAGGCATCTGTGTATTTGTGTTTAAGCTACAAGGTGTTCTTTTATCAGTCAATCCCGCTGTTCCTCTGGGGCTGGCTTTATAGGACTGGGGCAGCTGCCTGCTGTTGCAAACAGGTGAAGTCTCGTGTGCCAGAAACAGTTGCCTTTTTTCCCAATAAAGCTGGAGCGAAGGATCCGGCAGCACCGCTGGGAGGCTGGAAGTAGGACTGTAAGATCCAAATTGGCTCTGATGGAATTGCTTCTGTAATGAAAGATAAGGGAGCATCAGCTGCTGTAGGATTCTGGCTGTTTTTTTGACCCGTGAGGCTTTCCTTTTTTCCCCTCCTTTTCCCCCAGCAGTACGGCTTAATGAATATTCATGGCGAGTTCCTTTGAAGTTGCAAAAAGATGAGTCATATCTGTATTTCTGATAGGTAAATGCGCTGGTAAGCCTGTGGTTCGGTTGCCATTTTACCCTTGAGAAGCTGCTCAGCTCGGTGCTGGCATTGCTCAGCTTGGTTTGGCTGTTGGAACCAAGGAGCCCCATGAAGCACACGAGGAGATGGTGCAGAGCGCTGGGCTGCAGCCTGGCTGGGTGGGGAGCAGGATTGCCTGGGGTGCTATGAAGGGCACTTGTTTGGTGGGAAACCTGCAGCTCTGGCTGCCCTTTTAAGCTGATTAATGCAAAATAAAAAGGATTCCTGCGCTTTATGTTCTGATTACAGTGATACCGAAAGTAAGGCTCTTAGTTTTGCTATTAAATCTCAGTATCCTGAGTAATGAGTTTGTTGCAGCTAATTAATTCAGGGTTTAATATGCTTTCGAATACCAGAACTAGACTAGCTTGTGTGGGGATTTTTTTTTTTTTTTTTGCTGCTGTTGTTTTCCAAGCAGCTTTAATTTAGCAGTAAGTGAAAGCACCCGCAGCCCGGCGGCCTCCCCAGCGCCGTGGGCTGGCTCCTGCGGCAGCGCTCACTTGTGGCTTTGCGGTCGAGGGCTCTTCTGGTTTTGACAGCATCTGAACCTCCTGCTGGTGTTTAGCCCGGGTCCCCGCGCACAACCTCTGACGGGCTCTGAGAGCCCTGTTGTGCTTCACTCTTGTTTTAGCAGTCTTACATAAGTCCCTGAATAAGTAAATGTCCGCTCTGTATTGAGCCACAACTGCAGGAGAAGCTTCTGTTCCCAGCAGCTTATCCCACGCTCGTCTGCTGGGTGAGCCTATTCCTGGCTGAGCACCCGGTCCCTGCATTAAGTGAGCCAGGTTAGTAAGGTCTCTGCTTTCTTGGAGATCAGCACAGGTGTCAGAGGTTATCAGCAGGATGACCCCTGCCCCATGGAGGTGCTGCTGGAGCAATTAGTGAGAGTGCTGGTGTGATGTATTGGGATGTAGTGGTTTAGGACAGAAAAGACCGGTGGGTAGGAGGTGGAAACAGAAGAGTGCTTTCCCTCCAGTGGCTCTGCTGGCATGTAGGGGGTGGAGGGGGAGTGCAGGCTGTGCAGGATGAAGTGGTCCTCTTGTCCTCTCTGAGTGCTGTCCTTTCCCAGCTGCTCTCAGCAGTCCCTGCTGCTGGCCCTGAGGGTGGATCTCTGCCTGTTGCTCTGGTGTGTGACTATGCAGATAAAGCCTGGTCTTTGAGAAACACCTTCAGACGCACCAGACTCTTCTGATGGTAACTAATCAGAAGTTCAAAGGAAAGAAGCTGCATTTCTTCCTTCTCTGTGGTCTCCTTTCCCAGCGCTTCCATTCCTGTTGTACTACCCAAGTGGCTTCCTTGGTGGATGGTGCAATTAGGAGATGCTAGAAAGCTTTGATCAAGTAAATACATCAGATTTTGAAGCGTTCCATTTAGGCTTGATCAGTCCTTTTCAGATAGAGCACAATAATTTGTGCCTTGTTGTGACATGTCTCCTTTAAAAAGCCCTCCAGGCAGATCTGAGTAGTTAGTGAAGCACCTCTTGTTTGTAATAGAAATAAATTCCAGAGCAGACATTGGGATCTGGTTTTAGCTGGATTCCTAGAGGGTTTCCAAGCTCTGCTGTCGTAATTTACATATTTGATGTTAATTCCTCTCTGTCCAGGTAAGCAGAGAGGCAGTTCACTTGTGGGAAGAGTGGCTGTAATGATCAAGTAACTTACTGTACCTCTTCAGAGCTCAGCCATGAGTGTGCACTAAAGCAAGCACTCTGATTTATTTTTCACATGTTTCATGGGGAAGAGTAATTTTCTGCTTTGTGCAACTTCTTAAAGCACTTAATGCTTCCCTCCTTCTCTAGAAACCAACTGAAGCAGCAGACGTGGGGTCCATCTGGCTCACACATCTGGAATTAGACACTCTAGTCAAGAGAGATTTTCTTGGTTCTTAGTGTTTTTCCTGTGATCACGGTTTTCCTCGTGGGAAAGTCTAAAAAAATGTGATTATTTGGGATATATTCTCTCATCCTAATTACTGTTCCATGTACTTGAGGTTACTGATGTAAGGAGTAGCATTGTTTTATATTTCCAGTTGAATACTGACCAGCAGGTTCTGGTGTAGTGGTTAACAGGGGTGTCCTGGGTACTGTCCTAAGCGTTCTTCGCTGCATGTTGTCAGGTGGCATTGCTTTGGCAAAGAGGTTTGGCAAGCTTTCTCTGGGGATGCTGAAGCTCCAGATCACAAAACTTTGAAAACAGGGGTTTATCAGTGTCTTTGTCAATCGCTGGAGGCAAATAGAAGGCTGGTGCTCCGTAGAGGATCCATGAGCAGAGCTCTTGCTGTACTTTGCCTTCCCAGGTGGAAAGTCCCTGATATGAGATGAGTTGAGGACGACAGCAAGCACCCTGCTCCCACGTGTGCTGTTCCAGCTGGGAGCTGAGTGCTGCTGGGCCCCTCTAAACTGACCTTTTTTCTTAGCTGTGGGGTTTATGGTCTACTAAGAACAAACAAACCTGCCCTGGACTCGTTTGTGTGTAACTTGGCAGATGTGGGATGCTGCCATAAGGCACTTGGCTTTGGCAGATGGGGCCACTTCCTACCTGGGCAAACAAAGCTGCTGCTTTCTGGCTGGAAACCCATGAGAGGAGCAGGGAAGATGCAGTGCAATGGTGTTTTATGTGTTCTCAGAGGGCCAGTTGCTCTGTATCAGTAGCTCTGTTCTTTTGTGTTTTTTGTATTTTTTTCTTATGTCTCTGTTGCTGGTGATACTGAGAAACCCAATGCTGTCTGAGTTGGGAACGTGCTTAGCAAATCTTCAACCAGGTGAGGTTCAGCCATGCTGCTGTCTTTGACTACAGCCATCACAAGGCATTGCATGTAGCAGCAGCAAGGAATTGCTTTAAAAGAAGGATGTTTTGTCATGAAATTCTCTCAGTAACAAAGTGAAGCCAAAAAAAGAGTTATCATTGGAAACTCAATGGTGAAGTAATCAAGCCCAGACCCTGGGGATGAAGCAGTGCCATACGGCATTACCTCCTCTCTGGCTGTTGATGGCAGCTTTTGGGGCTGCTCCAGCCAACTGCTCCTGGCCCAGGTTTGCTGGCTGCAGCCAGCTGTTCTGGTGCCTGTTCCTTCCCCTGCTAATCTGCTTGTGCAGCATTGTTCTCCTGGTGTGTGTGGGGGGTGGGAGGTAACAGATACCTTGCTGGTTCCAGTCAGGGAGGAGGCATGGCTGGGTCCTGCTGCTGGGCAGCTGACCACTGCAATCCAGGTTCCCTGAGTGTGTGTTTACACAGCAGCTCAACTTCAGCTTTTAGTTTCAACGTGCTTAGCTTGTTCTAAAACTATGAATGCTTTATTTAGTCCTATCCTGGTATGCCTGCTTCCTCTTCCTACATACTGTAGTTCTTTGGTTGTCCTTTGTTAACTACCAATATCCCGCTGTGCATCAGGTGCACCATCTAGCTTTTTGTTCCCTAACTATAGTAATTAGATTTGGGCTCTATTTTTTTATTAGGCCTTCCATTGCTCTAAGCTATGGTGAGGAGAGCAGCTCTGAGTGTTTTATGAATTCTTGGTGGTGAATCAACAGCAAGTGAAGAAAGGGATGTGAGGGTGCGCAGCCTGGAGCAAGTCTGAGTTTGCTGGGTGCGTGTCTGGTGTGAGAAGTGTTTATTGCATGCCTAAGGACAGATGCTGTGTACATCAGATATGGTGGCACATTCTCTTAGTGATCTGAACTGCCCTAATTCAATGGGTTGTCTTGTTATTGTGTGACTGGGTTGTGGTACAGAGAAGAGGTGTGAAGGATGTGGTGTTGGGGCTGCAGCTTTGTGTCTGGGTTAGTGCCCTGCTGGCCCTCCCTTGAGCTTCAACTGTGAAGAATGCTTATAGCAGAGGGTTATGATTTCAGCTTGGAAACTCCTGGTACTGGAATAAAGGTACTATAATTTTCCCAAAATTGGTTTTAAAATCACTGAAAATGAGGATGGAAAGCCAGCACTGTACTCCTTTCTGTACTGTGGGTTTAGAAGCTGCTGATAATGTGCCTGGTGTCCTGTCAGCTCGGCTGAATTTGCCGGAGCTGTAAATTAAAAAGCAGTCTTGTACCCTGGTTTGAGGTTTTGGTGACTGAAGCCTTCTCCAAAGAGAAGAGATGGCAATAAGAATAGGAAAGTAAGACCCATGTTCTTCTGTGGCTGAAGCTATGCGATGCCACATGTGTTTGTTCAGGATCTGGGCCCCTTCAACAAAATGGTTGAGCTCACAAAAGCAAGAGAAAGCCAGCTACTTATTTTGTTTGTAAGCTACATGAGTTTGGTGAGTACTGGTGTCCTTGTGGTGCTGGGGATGTACAGCATGGAAGGTGCGTGGGATTAAAGCTGCTGTTAAAGCCCAAGCTGAGAGCTGTTCTCTGATAGTGCCAATCATCTCCTATGGTCCCTCTGTCCCACCTTGTGCCACAGAGGAGACCAGGTGCTTTGTGGAGACCTGGCCCTCAAATACCCAAACTCCACTGGAAGAGCACAGCTCGGGGGTGAAGCTGCTCTACTGGGATCTCCTATTGGAGTGGCTCTTGTTGCTGAAGTGAGCAGGGCTGCAGTTCAGTGAAGGAGGAGATGCCACTTGAGTCTCTGTGGCTCCCACATCTCCTGCCCGGACCTTCCATGAGTGACTTCTCAGTGTGCAGTATCTGCTGGTGCCGCTGCGCCTGTGTGCTTGTACTTTATTTGGTTTCAGAGGGATGAAATCACTTTTGTCTCCATTTGGGTAGGGAAAAGCTTCTGCTCAGCTGCGTGAGCTGTTTGTATGTGCTTGCAGTGGCAGCAGTTTCTGAGTAACCATGTGTTGTTGGTGCAGGATGAGCTTGCTGAGGGATAGAGGGAAGCTTTGTCTTTCTCCAAAACATAAAGTGAAGATCTCAGTCTTTTTAGCAGGGTTTTTAGCTGGGTGACCGCCAAACAGCTCGGTGTAATAGCTTGGAGATGAACACTGAATGTAGAAGTGGGTGACAGAAGCACTTGTTTCTGCTAGGCCTGGGAGCTCTGGGCTGTGTGCTGGGGTTCTGGGTTTCCTCCTGCACTGGAGGCAATCTAAGGAAGAGCTCAGTTTCAGGAGATGCTCCCAAATGGGGCACCGTGTATGTCTTGTACTCGGGGCACTGAAATAGAATACCCCCACAGCTGGTGGCATTGGCTGCACTGCTGTGTCCTCACTTTGGTGCTTGCTGGGAGCAGAGGCCAGGCCCCGTAAATGGCAGCCACCCCTTGGAAGGATAAAGAGAGCACACTTTTAATTAGAACCTCTGCTATTTGCAGTAGTGGCCGTTTGGAGTACAGCTAGATCTTTCACAGGGCTGCTGTAGTGCTGCTTTCCTGCCCTTTGCTCCCAGCTAGGCCTGGGTTGGAAGCTGCACTTTGTCATCTCCTGGTGAGGATTTGATGGGGTTGTAGATGCGATGTGAATTAATCAGTTCCCCAGAACTGCTGTTCTGGCACTGCTCTGGGCCATGCAGCCCCCAGGCTGAGGCTGTGAGGTGTCCTGGTGCTGCCTGGAGCATCCCTGCCCTGGGGAGGCCCTTCTGTGAGCACAAATGGCCTTGTGCTGCCTGCGGTGTCTGTGGGCACCTGAGGTGGAGGGTGAAGGGCAGTGCAGCTGTACTGGGGTGCAGTGGGCAGCCATATCCCTCAGCTCCATGCCAGGCAGGAGCTGCAGGAGTGCCGGCCTTCATCTCTTTCACATTTGCGCCTGCTGAACGGTGACGGAAGACATCAAGAAAAGCAACAAGCAGCTGGGAGATGCAAATCTTTTCTTGCTTTGGGCAAAAATTGATTGGTGACTTTTAAATTCAAAGCTGTCCCTGCCTGAGCCTGCTCTGCTGTGTGCTGGCAGCTGGGCTGGCCTCTCATCTCCTGCAGGACCTCTGCAGGAGCCATGTAGGCATTGGCACTGCTCTGTGCACAGTGGTGCTGCGGATGCTGGAGGAGCTCTAGGCTGGGGCTGATGGTGGTGTGGGGCATGTGAAGCTGGGGCTGCCCAGAGTGCCATCCTGCCTGGCCCAGCATCCATAGTGGAAGCTGCAGATGTCTCACTTTGGGCATCTTGAAACTGGGAACGTGCAGATACTTCTGGAAACTTGGTATGTACGTGTCCAGGAGCAGCCAGTGTAACTCCAAGCACAAGGATGTGATGAGCAGCATTAGTAAAATTAATGAGAGTTGACTGCTCTGCCAGAGAACTGGCACCCACCCCTGAATCTGCTAAACAGGGCTTCCTCTTGTGGCAGCCTTGTCGGAGCCCCGGTGCTGGCCTGCCTTGTACGGTTCTGTCCTGCTGCTGAGAAGCTGATAGGAGTGGAAGTGGTATGAGAGTTATTTGGGGATGGCATTGGCAGCTCAGGAGGAATGGATACCTCCAGCAAGAAAAGGTCAAATACTTTGTTTTTGGTTTTTTTTTTTTTGTTTTGTTTTCTTTTGAAAGAAAGAAGAGGAAATTGGCAGGAGAAAACCTCCAATTCCTGACATTGTGTTTTCTGTGTGAAGGACAGGAATACATTGCAGCATATATTACAAGTAAAATGAGGCAGGCCAAAATATGACTTTTGAAGAATAAAGTGATTCACATTTGTACAGTTGTCTCCAAAAGGTGTTTCTGATGCATCGCAGCAGGAGAGCATGGGAGGCAAAGAAGATAAAGCCGTCATGGAAAATTAAAACCACTTCTTGGCCATCTTGACTCCTGTGGAGGAACTTTGTAGCACAGCAAACTAGAAGCCCTCTGTAGAAGAGCTGTCTGAGAAGATGTCTTGTGTTGAGTATCAATAGAAGTGGTTTTAAAGCAAATGGAGGAGCTGATAAGGAGTAAGGAACACATAGCATTGACTCAAGAGTGCTGTAGGTTGTTAAATGTGAAATTGTTGGGATATTTTTGTGGGTATACTCTTTATTAAGTGCCCTCAATATTGTAGAAATTGATGCTGGAGAATGTGATGGCAGTTCTTAGAGGGCAAAGTCTGGGAGGTACGTGCCAGGTGGCCCAATGTCTGCCCATCGTGCTGCTGGAGAAGGGCTGCAGGAGGGTCATGGGGGCTGCAGAGCTCTGGGTCTTGCCTCAAGTGCATGAGTGTCTGTGATAAAGAATGAGGTTACTGCAGGCACAGCCAAGTGCAGCCTATTGGAAAAGGTTAGCAGACTTCCTGTAAAGGCAAGCCCTTCATCACAGACCTGCTGGAGCTTGGGGATCTTGTGGAGAAGAGATCTCACAGGATTCATACACTTGAGTTTTCAAACAGCCTTTGATGCTGTTGCCCACTAAAGACTTGTAAGACATTAAGCTACTACAGTGAAAAATTTTATTATGGACCCAGAACTTGTTAAAGCACATGATGCAGAGGGTAGGGCTTAATGCTCATTATTTGGCATAATGGGGAAAGTTAGCAGACTCTCCTGGGATTGGTATCCTCTAGTATTCATAATACAGGTGTGGATGCAGGGGGAACAAGGAAGGAGGTGAAGAGAGGGTACGGCCAGGTGGTGTGCTGTCCTGCTGCAGGTGGGATGGGAAGATATCTGGGAGCTCAGAGCTTGTTTCTTAAATTCTTGAATGGTTCCAGGAAACATCATTAAGCAGGAATGCAGATAGATATGGCATGTCAGTGTGGCTTTCATAGGCCAGGATTCCAGCCCTGCAAATTCACCAGCACATGGAAGGCCTTCGTGAGCATACAGCAGGGGTGCTTCAGTGAGTCTAATGGGACTTCCCATAGGATTTCAACCATATCCGGCCTGCAGGGTCTCCAAGAAACATCCCTCATGGGATGCTTGGATGAGTAACTAGTTAAAGGAGGGGTTACAAAGCTTGGGAGTAGGCTGATGGCTTTGACAATAGAGGGAAGTTGCTGGTGGAGCCCAGGTGGGATCTGTGCTGCTCAGGGTGCTTGTGGATGACCTAGAAAGTGCTTCAGAACACACATGCAGGGATGGGCTCGCAGTAGAAGAGGCAAGAAATCTTGATTACTGCCATTCAGAAACAAGGTTGAGGTAATGGAGGGTGCTGTGAAAGCATCGACTCAGTGTTTGGTGGCAACAGAGGAAGGAAGCTGTGTGTTGTGGAGGGCTGAGAGCTGAGTGGAAAAGTCATGACACAGCCGTGCTTTGCTGTCCTGTTGGAGGTGAAGTGTGTGTCAGGGCATCCCGTCTCAGGAGAGCCCTTGGTCTGAGCCGATGGGGGTGGGAGAGATGAGAGATGCCTGTGCCTTTTTTGCTGTTTTTTTTCTCTTTTTTAAATATCTGAGCCCCATGCAGTGTGCTGGAGGCAGATGGGGCTGTCGTGGTGGGCATCAGGAAGCTGATGGAAGCCCAGAGCTCTGTCCCAGTCCCCTCGCTGACCACACACTGCTGCCTTTGACACTCCCTGAAGCATCTTGCAAAGTTTGTCCTTATTTTATTTTTTTGCTGCTTCCCTTAATAGTGTCGAAAGTGAGAAGCTCAGTTTTGGATTGAGCACAAACTAATAAACGCTCGGGTGTTTGGTGAGAGAAAACAAAAGGAACTTGTTTTGGGCACCAAATCAAAAAGTGAATTGTTCTCACACCACCGTTTGCCGTTACCATGTATAGCAGTCACTGCCATGGCAACAGATATTTTCAAGATCCAGCCAAGACCTCGCAGGGCTGCAGCATAACTTCTGATAGTTGCTCACTGCCCTGCTATTAATAACCGCGTTTCCCCCCCTCGGTGCCAGGAAGTTTCTTCTTCCTCATGTACCAGGCGTGAGGGAGAAGCTCATTTAAAATCAGTTGTGGGGAGAAGTGACACTGGGGATTTCCTGCTTATTTTTTGTTGTTGTGGAGATCCTGTCCAGTGCTGCCAGCTCTGCAGTTACCGCGGAGCGGAGCTGTGCCTATTGTGCTATTTATAACAAAGCCCAGTCTAATTTTTTTTTTCCCTTTTCTTTTTCTTCAAAGCAGGACGAGCAGATGACTTGTGTTTATTCTTCCAGCTATGTACAGAAGCTTAAGTGTTTATTTCAGTCTGACTCAGCCCCGAGGAGAACCTCTGGCTGATTGAATAGCCAATGATTGTTGGGGCTGGGTGCTGCTCTGCACGGTGTCTGCACCTATCTCCAGATGTTTCAGAAACACAAACTGCGCTGCGTCTTCCGAGTTGTGGTTCAACTTGGGAGCAGTTTAGCTCTAGATACCCTTCTTGCAAACCTGGCTTCAAGGTCTCTTCCAACCCAAACCATTCTGTGACTTTCACCCCTCCAAAGGAATGAGTTGTTCTGCTGGCCCAGTCTCCTTTTCCACCAAGAGAGCATAACTGTGGCTGCTGCTGTGAAGGCCTCCCTGCCTCTTCCATCACCAACTGGGGAGCAAAAAGGAGCACATGATGTCAGCTCTCTGGTTTTCTCTATTTCTGGAGCTCTCAAGTCTTGTATCTCCTGAGGTTACTGCTTTTGACATCCACCTGTCCTTGAACAGCAGCGTCCCCAGGAACCCAGCTAGTGCATCTAATTGAATTGACCATTGAAACCCAGGGAAAAAACTAAGTACTTAGTATCAGGGAAAGCACGGAACTTCATATTTTACCAGCCTGCCTGGAGAAGACAATTAATATTGCTATGCAAAATGTTGGTCCTACGCAGGAAATAACTTCCTTCATACATAACTGAATTACTGCTTTCCTCCTCCCTCTGCTGCCCAGGATTCTCAGCAGGGACGGCAGCAGGCGATGATGTTGGAGGAGCTGTGGGGTGCTGTGAGTCCCCTTCATGGCAGCTCCAAGCTGCAGCTGTGGGCCCACACCCCTGGGTGTTTTGACTGGGCTCCACAAGGAGCTGCAGTGTGCCGCTGGGGCTGGGGACTGAGCTGGGGCTGATGCTCTGGCTTCTTGCTGATGCTTAAGAAGATTAATCCCGCTGTTGTTTCTGCAGCAGGGTGAGAGCAAACACAGGTTTGGAGCTCCAGCGCTCATCATGCTTTGTTCGGATGGGTGAGATCACAGCAATGTTTGGTTTTTAAAAGGCTGTGACTGTGTTTCAGGGCAAGGTCTAGCTGCAGGGTCTTCGTTTCTCATTTAAATCGAGCCAGATCTTGTTAGTGCCAAAGCACCAGCGCTGTGCCCAAGCAGCATTTGAGTTTGTTTGGAGGTGTTTCTGTAGTCCCCGCTCAGTGACACAGCATAGCACCCAGCTCGTGGGATGTGACAGCTGCCCAGGGTGAGATGTGGAGGTGATGAGGCAAGGAGTTCAGGGCAGCAATCCTACACGCCTTTCCTTTCAGAGGAAGGTGGGGTTTTTGGTTTCTTTTTTTTTTTTTTTTTTTTTTTTGTGGTTTATTACATCAACATCTAAGAACAATGGAGAAGAAATGGAGCACGCTGTGGTTTTCTTTCCTCAGCCACCAACTCACTCATCTGTAGGTGAGCTTTTCAGAGGAGCCCCACATCTCTGCTCTGTCCTGCTGGATGCACAGGACATGCAGTGCTCTCTGCACGTAACAAAAGCAGCTCCTCGCAGAAAGAGGTTTTTCCCTTATTGTTTTATAAAGGGTTTATGAACTCTGTGGCTGAGACTTTGGCTATTTATTTACCTCTTCTTTCCCCCGTGCCAGAGGAAATTAGTGTGCTTGGCTAAGGGAAAGCGATGCTGACGCTGGAGCAGCTCCTCCACATGACGTCCTGCAGGGATGTTTCCTCATTGCAGCTATGGGAGCAGAGCAGAGCTGTTCGTTTGCAGGCTTTCCTGTTGCTTTTGACTCGTGGCCAAATTCCTCCGCGGTCCCAGCACTGCAGTAGTTAACGTGAGTCACGCTCGACAAGCCAGGGCAGCCCAGGCTTTCAAGAGCTCCTCTCCATTTGTTCCCGCTGAGCTTTTTTCAAGGAGTCAGCAGGGACAGCTGCAGCCGGGGAGATTTGCGGAAGAATGAGAGGACCTACAAAAGTGGCGATGAAACACTGTTATCTTTGTTTTGTGCTTTTAGCCACCAGTGTCTTATGGGCTCTGCCAGCTGAGAAATAACCCGGTCCCTTGCAAGCGGCGTCAGTGTTTTGCATGGGTTTTCAAGGGGCTCTGTGTTTCAGCCAGTAAATGACTGGCAGCCCTTTAAATGAAGAGAGACAGAGGGCCATTATTTTGCTAATGCCATGCATTTAGGAATGTCGCTGCTGCAGATATGTAGCTTTGCACACTGCTGCTTGCAAGCTGTACGAGCTGTGCTCCGGCTGTTTATGTACAACAAACAGCCTCTGCACCCCATAACGGCAGCCTGCAGGTGCTCCATTTCTGGTTACAGCCTCTGCACCTTCTGCAGCAGAGCTGGAGTTAGGAAGATGTCCCAAGAGGCCCTTTCCATCCCATCACTGTTCAGGTGCCTGCTGAGCCCAGAGTTACCTGCTGAGAGCTTTCCCTGCTGTTTCTATGAGTCTCTTTTCTGTCCCTCCCCATTCCCCCCAGTTTCTGCTGACTTATGGCATCCTGCCTCGCTCAGTGTGCTCACTGTGCTGCTCAGTGTTCCTTTGTGTAGGAAATGTGCATCTCTGCTCTGGGCACAGCCGAGCTGCTGGTGGTTGGCTGTTGGTGGGGTTTGGCCATGGCTGCTGTCTGCCCTCTGTTACTTTCAGTGGTGAGAAACAAAAGCTGTTCTCATTTTATTCTTCTGTATAAAAAAAAAATTGCACCATGGAGGCTCCCCTTCCTGGCTGCACTCGTGGCCAGGGCAGCAACTGTGGGGCCTGGCTAGGAGGGAGCCCTGAAATCAGCACCAGTGATACAGGAGACCATAAAGAGTAAATCTCAAGTCCTGAAGCAGCTGGACAACAAGCTAGATTAATCGGGACCTTTGTCAGTCATTCCTGGAGTGACAGAGAGGGCAGTGAGTGCTGCGGTGTCCTTGAAATAGCAGGAATATCGGGTGACATTACTGGCTCTAACATAGGGTGTGCACTTGGGACTGGCTGCTCCACCAGGGCAGCTGCAGCTCAATGTCTGCATGCATACAGTGGGGTCAAGAAGTGCCAACTTGCCCTGCCTGGATCTGGTGTACTTCAGTAAACAAATCATGTTCAGCTTTCGAATAGCTGTGCCTGGTCTGGAGTGGCAGCCCAGCAGGAAGCACAGAAGGCTCCTGTGCATGTCCACACTCTGTCCTGGCTTTGTGCTGCGTGTCTGCCCCCTCCATGAATGGGAGCAGCCCAGCCCTAATTGTAGGGTGAGATGCCCGGACCAGCCGGCTCCTGTGTGCTTTGAGCCCTACCTCAGGCTGACCCTGCATGGTAGAGGGGCAGCACGGCCCACTAGGGTGGGTGGAGCAGGTGTCTGTCCTGGCTTGTTGTCACCTACAGAAGCACGAGGCAGCAGTGTCACCTCTTCTGTTTTGGGAGGATGACGGGTCTGGTGATGCTGTCACTACTGAAGTGCAGTGCTGATGCTGCTCCCAGGCTACCAGCAGACCTGACCCAACCGCTTGTCCTTGGCTTGGTCTGTGCATCCCACAGCCAGCAGGAGGACAGTACCAGGCTGCACCAGGAAACAGCGCTTGCAGCCCTTGGGCAGGCACCAGCCAGCACCTGGCCTCCCCACGGCTGCCTCCACTCCAGCAGCTGGGGCTTGGATGGAGCCACGGAGCCATGCAGCACATTTTGGATGGAGAGAGAGGAGATGCAAAGTGGCAGTACATTTTTCTGAAACTGCTTCTCAAATGCTCAGCCCTTAAAAGGAAAAACGGCTCTGCTGCAGCCTTTGCTGGAGTTAGGAGGTGCCACAGCGTCTGAGGCAGAGCGGGGCTTTTGGAGGCTGTGCTGCAGTCAGGGGTTTTGGCCTTACTCTGAAGTGCAAAATAAAAGCACTGACCACAGTGGAGGGAGAGATGTGGGGGATGCTGTGACAGTGGCTCAGGGGCCGAACAGGTTGTTAGGGCAAATCCTGTAGCGCCAAACGTTGTGCTGCTCTGTAGTGTTTTGGGCTCCATGGGAGATGTTGTTTCTTTGGGTCAGCTGGGATGGGTGCTCAGGACCTGTGGGCTCTGCTCCTGCACAGCTGTGTCACTGCTGGCTGTGGGTTGGGGCAACAGTGAGCGGAGAGTCTGCAGTGCTGGGGGGGGGGAAATTTGGGAACAGATGGGGCTGGGGATGGTGCAAGAAGCAGCAGGGCTGACCAAGCAGAAAGCTGCTGAGTTTCTTGTCTGACATCTCCATCCAGCTTTGTGTGCTAGGACCTTCTCTGGGCAGCATGGGCTGTCTGCTACTTCTCACCCCCACATCTTTTCCCCTCCCTGAAACATGCAGCTGCTGTGTCCTGTGCTCAGAATGGTGTCCTGTTCTGCCCATGCATGAGCTGAGTGTACGTGCTTATGCTTGGAGCAGCCATTTGTGCTGTATTTTCACAGTCTGGTCTGTCTCCTGCTAGGCAGGGGTTGATTTGTTTGCACAATGCTTATTTTTGGAAGCAGGAGAGTCTTTTAGGAACAGGCTGACATTATATTTATTTTAGTTCCTCTATAATTTTTGTTAGAAAGATGCGTGTGTATTCAGAATAAGTTCAGAGATTATATATGGGGGAGGTGGGAGGACAGGGTTGTTTTGGGTAATTTTTTTCCTAAGACTTAAATTATAGCTTTCCTGGGCTTGGCTGAGAGGAGGCAGTGAGCAAAGAATAGACTGACTGAGCCAGCTGGTGGAACGTTGCAGGAGATGTGCTGGTGCTGGAGACCTCCTCTGGGGGTTCTCCGCAACTCCAGGACACAGATGAGTTTTACAGCCCTGTTCTGGCTTTGATATGCAGATCTGAGCAGCTTCCAGCCACCTGGAGGGTCACACTTTCCTGCTCAGCACTTACAGCAAGTGAGGCTTTCCTAAGAATTGTCTGTCTGGGTGCTGCAGGTGCCTTCACCCTTTGTGGCAGTGAGGGCATGGGCACGGTGATGCTCTCAGCGCAGTGCTGATGTCAGTCAGGCACTCTGCAGCCCAGGGAGTTTCATTGCCACGAGCAGCCATGGCCAGCAGCTCCAACATGCCACCCCACCCTGCTCAGCTGCTGAGAGCTCCCTAGGGCAGCACCAGTGCTCTGCTCCTTCTCCTGGGCCCTGGTCACAGTCCCTGCCAGCAGCAATTAAGTGATCTGGACTGCAGGCATCCTGAGGACAAACCTTTCCTGCTGCCAGCACTAGAGCTGTGGGACATGAAGGAACCTGGGCTATGCCACTGCAATGAGCCCTCCTGGGCACCATGTGCCACATCCCTGCCTCCATGGGTTCTGGCTACATCCCAGCGTGGGGCAATAGTGCCGTGTTGTGTCGTGCTTCTTCCTGGGATGGGAACTGTTGGGGTGGTTGGCAGTGCCCCCGGTGCCAGCAGTGGTTCGTTTTGTCCCAGAGAGCCCTGGGGACCACAAAAGTGATTGCAGGCCGTATTTCTGAGAGTGCAGACGAGGAGTGGAATTTCACAGGTTTCACAGGTGCTTCTCATTGTTGTGGGACCGTCTTTAAGTCTGCTGGAGGTCGCTGAGGCCATCCATTGTCAGGACCCCACTCTGTATGGAGTCAGCACTGGGCTTTGAAGAACTGTGTGCTGCCTTAAAGAAGGGAACTGGGGGAACAGGACTAGAAATAGCAGAACATAGAAGTGAAATGGGAGATCAAGCCATGAGACCTCTCACTGCTGCCTTGCAGCTCACAGTGCCTTGAAGTGAGCAGTTCCCATGGCTCTCCATGGGGCTGGGCTGTCACCAGCAGGTGAAAGAGCTGGAGGTGAAGCTGGTTGGTGGAGGAAGGGATTTGTGTGGGCTAAGTGACTGGGGCAGCGGTGGCAAGAAAACCAGCTGCCTTGTGGAGCAGTGGTTGGTTTCTTGGCGTTTCCCTCCTATTCCTTCAAGTGATGTTCTCCCCCATCCAGCAGCTGCTCCCTTCCATTCCTGCACCCTTCTGTTTATTTAGAAGACTTTTAGACATTTAGAAGACTCCTGGACTAACATTAGTGTTAAAGTCATTGTGAGAAGACTGATTCAGGAGATGTAAGCAGGACACCTGATGTTTTCACATGGGTTTGTATTGCTCCGTAGCTGCTCCTTTCACATGCTTGGAGTGGCTCCTTGTCCCTGCATGAATCAGGCCTGTGGATGCATCCTGAGGAGCCTGTGCCTGTTCCTGATGCAGAAGCCCCAGGGTTACGGTGTCCAGCATCCAGGTTTCAGGGCAGGCACGGAGCCCATTTTGATCCTTGGAGAGCTCTGAGCTTTCCTAGCTCTGGCTTTGCTGGTAAAGCTGGGCAGTGTTGGGCCCACCTGTAGTTCTGTATACAGTGCAATGATGCAGGCTGGGCTGTAGGAGCTATGCTAGGTTCTTTCAGGCTGAAATAGCCTTTTAATTAGGATTGTTATTTCTTTGTTATTTATGATCTTCCTTGCTTCCTTTGCCAACCAAGGACCCCGCAAGCAGGATGAACCCAAGCTCACCTCCTTGTTTCTGAAGGAGCAAAGTCTGCAGATATAAATCATACCTGTCCCAGGGCAGGCGGGACAGAGCCACACCTTGGCCTTTTACCTGCTGTGTTTGTGCAGTGCTCCATACAAACAAGGTCTGTTAGGGGCTGCCTGAGCCTCTGGCTGAGAACCAACCTGCCTGGCCATGCACAACGCTATGGTTGTGCACAATGCGCTTCCCGCTGCTCTTTGCACACCTGGCTCATGGGGCTGGTGCTGCACCTGGGACCTCAGCCCCTCACAGCCATCCCACAGCCCACCAGCAGGTCTGCATGTGAGTGCCTTTGGAGCCTGAGCGAGCGGCTGGAGCTGGGGCCTATTTGCAAACTCAGAGGCTTGGAAAGTATTTGTGTATTTACTTAGGATACAAAGGAAGCTTCTGAAACTCTCAGACAATAAAGGAGGATGCACGCTGGGAATGTGTTTTTGTTTTTGGAAGCAAGTGGGGATTTTGTTGAAATTCCTCCTTTCTGCTGAACTCCGAGCTCTGCTGCCCAGATGGGCGCCCTGGCTCTGAGCAGCCACACCAGGTTGGTCTGTGTGGAGTGCTGCAGCCAGAGGAGTTCAGTCCCAGTGGAAGGGAAATGGACCAAAGCCCGCACAGCGTTCCCACTGCTGTGCCAGCTGTGGTGCTGCAGTGCGGTGGCAGTGGGGGGGCTGGGAGTGGGGCACAGGGTCCAACCTGTGTCCAGGTCTGCCCTGGGGCAGGCAGGGACAAGGCCTGTTCGGATGGCTCCAGAGAAACTTCTCAGCCTTGTGGTGGGGAGTCTGAATCCTTTTCTGTGTCTGAGTTACAACCTTATCTTTCTCCAATCCTGCCTTTATCACATCTTTCCAGAGTTCCTGATGTTATGTTCCAGACTTGTGTGGCAGCTCGGTGCTGGCCATGCTCCAGGAATGTGCTCCTTGCCTTTCCTTCCCTTCCTTTGCATGTGATTGTGATTGTCCCAAAATCTTCAGCATTTCAATGTGTTCTGTGCAGATTTTTGCCTCGTTAAGCTCCAACTCGGTAATCCTCAGCCCCAAATGTAAGGGGAGCAAAGAGGTCACCAACTCAAGACGCCCACTTATGTGTCTTTGCACGCAGAGATAAATGTGGGCTTGTTAAAACGGAAGACTATAGTTAGCAGCGCACACTCGGTGATGGCCGAGTGCCATGAGAAGAATTCGTTATTTTCAATGGCTTGCACTGAACAGAAAATAGCTGACCTCTCCTCCCTTCCGAGGAGCAGCAGTGTTGGTAGGGCTGGTCGGCGCCTCACATCTTTGCTAATCTTCTTGCTGGCAAAACAGACCCCAGCCGTTGTGCTCTTGAACGTTACAGCTCCAGTGCTCCACTGTCCCACAGGGCACCTTCTGCTCTGCCAAGCCAGTGCTGCGTGATGGACTCCCTGCTCCCACCACCTCTGCCTGAGCCGTGCTCCTGCGGTGCCATGGCTGTGCCATGCTGCTCCATGCCTGCCTTGCTCTCACAGCAGTGGCATGTTGGGAGCTCCCAACTCCCAGCAGCTCTCGCCATGACCCGCACACAAATGTGGATCTGACTCCCCTACTGAGTCCCACTCTGGCTGTGCCCAGCCCGGCTCTGTCACACCCTGATGGTTCCAGGGAACTCTGGACGCCCATCAGCCCCACTTTTCCATTTCCTTATCTTCTCTTCACTGCTGTCTCCTGGGATTTTTCCTGCCAGCGCCACTGAGCTCTTCTGCTGCCCTCCTCTTTGATGCTGTTGTTACGGATAACACCCTTTGCAGTTTGTGGTGCCCTCAATATCAGCAGTCACTGATTCGTTCCTTCTGTGCCTGTCGGTTCCATTGGGCTGTTCTGGGATGGCCATTCTAACTGTGTCCTTCCCACCCCAAAGCTGCAGCACAGGGCCTGCCAGCCCTTGAAGTCAGTTAGGGGAAAGAAGGCCAGACCCCGCAAAACCCTTACCTGTGTTTCTCCACATTTACCCTTTGAGCTCCCATGGTCACACCAGCGCTCAGTTTATCAGCATGGCTGCTCCCCATCCCCTTGCTCCCTGACGCCCTCCTTGCCCACACTAACGTGGCTCTCCTTCCCCGCAGCTCGGACTGGGTGGAGATCATCGAGCCCCGCTCCCAGGAGCGGATGTACGTCAACCTGACCACTGGGGAGTGCGGCTGGGAGCCCCCCCCCAACCTGAAGGTGCGGCAGTCCGACCAGAAGCAGTGGTGGGAGCTCTTTGACCACAACAACAACCGTTTCTACTATTACAATGCCATCACACAGCAGACGGTGTGGCACCGGCCCCAAGGCTGCGACATCGTGCCCCTGGCACAGCTCCAGGCCATGAAGCACAGCTCCCAGCCCGACTGCAGGGGCCGGCAGCACCGGGGCAGCAGCGGCAGCGAGGGCAGGAGCACCCCCATCCCTACGGCCCTGCTGCAGGAGATGGAGAGGGGCAAAGGGGACTGCCCCACTGACAAGAGGCCGGACACGGGCAGGTAGGAGAGCTTTGGTTTGTATTTATCAGGTCTCTGGGCAGGCACCAATGCACCCCAGGAGGGTGCAGTGCTGGGGCAAAGCCCTGCCAGCCCACACTCACCACCATGTGCTCTCCTTGTCCTGAGTAAAACCATCTGCTTCTGCTGCTGCATTAACACTTGAGCATCCACATTTTTGTGGGGTGCTGTAAAAACACAGATCAAAAGGTGACTGCTGCTCCAGAGCACTTTATACTCAGCAGGATGAGAGGGGACAGGCAGGGCTGCTCACTGCTGTGATGGGAGCTCTGTGGGATGTGGTGACTGGCACCTGGTCAGGTTTGCTGGGCTGGCCAGGGACATGAGTGGCTTGCTTGGCTCTTTCTCGGCCCTGTTGGTACAAGCAAGTAGCTGTGCTCCATCCCCTGCAGCCCCATCTGCCCTAGCCGAGCTGTGAGCAACCAAGGCAGAGTGGTCTGCAGGGGATGGAGCTCAGCTACTTTCTCGTATCAACCCTGCAATGAAAGAACAATAATGGGATGCTGTTTTGGTTTGGCTGGGAGATTTTCTTGCACTCAAACCAGTCTGACAACAATCAAGAGTTTTTCATATTGAAACTTTGCCAGCTTGAGCTGCACAAAAGCATTCCCTCTCTGATCCATGCCAGGATGGCCTCTCATTGCCCTGCCTCCTCCATGTCCTATCTGCATCATCCTGCCATTGAGAACGTGGTGCGAGCAGCAGGGAAGGCTGTGCAGCGGGTGCTGCTGAGTCAGACTCGGGAGAAGTGATTCACCCAAGGGCTGCAGCAGTGCTTGGGCGAGCTCTGCACTTCTGCCACCCCTGTCCTTGCTTCCCTCCTGCAGCATTTGGACAGGGTGATGCATCAGGCCACGTGTATTTCACAACTTGATTTTGGGATCAAGGTCACATTGCTGTATTTGTGGTTCTGGAGAGGAGCTGTGAGAAAACCAAAATGGTGAAAACCTCATGTGGTGGCAATTCTGGACAATGTCTGCTCCGAGAGCTGTGAGCTGAGGTTCATCCCTTGGCCACTACTCCACACAAGGTGCCTGTGTGTTCGATGAAGATCTGGTGATGCACCAGGAAGAGCCCAGAGCTTTACTGGTGCCTGTGACCCCTGCAGTGCCTCCTGCTGAAGGGCAGGTGCTGGGGAAGGTGCACAGCTTGTTTGGGAGCTGACAGGCTGCTTGGTCCTGTGTCACTTTTCCAGATCTCCGCACTGGTAAACTAATGGCAGCTGCCAACAGATGTTTTTGTGGAAGCAGATCGAGTGTTGTTTCTCTGCACAGCCATCACATGTAGTCACAGCCATTTGAAAGCAGGCATTAGCATGCCTGGTTTTGGCATGGAGAACACTTGCCCTACCCAAATCTGACAGCTTAGGCAAGACTTCTTGTGTTTTTCTAGCTCATAAAACGGTGAGTGAGGAGCTGAGCCCAAAGCAAAGGCTCCCAGGTGGGATCGGGTGCCCTCAGTAAGGTGTCTGGACTAGCAGCAGCAAAAGCTTGTCAGCTCTGCTGTCTGCATTTTTCTCCAAAGACAAACATGAGCGTGTCCTTTCTTCCTTCAGCAGGAATACAGCTGTATAAACAGAAGGCAAATATGTTGAGTGCTCTCAGTAGCATTTGACATCTTTATAGGTACCTGCACCCAAGACCATTTCATTTATATCTCTAATGGCAGCATGGACCATTTGTTTTTCTTCCCTTTATGTTTGTCATCCTGTGATAGATGGAGAGGCCGGAGGAGCCCGGCATGATACCGAGCTGAGGGAAGGGTTTTAGTCCTTTTTTTTTTTTCAGTAATACTTTGTGGTTGAGGGTTTTCTATTCTTTTAGCAGCCTGTTGTGTCCCGCCTTCCCCTTGTGCCTCCCACCAGTGCTGCTAAATCTGGGTGCTGCTCTCCACAACCTCAAGTCGGGCAGGGATGCTCGCACACCAGTACACGCTGCAGGTGACAGGTCCCTCCTCCTATGTGCCAGTCATGGCCTCTCCCTCACTGCCCTGCTGCTTTTCCTGCCCTCCCATCACACGAGCTCCGAGCAGACTCTCTGGAGATCAGCCCAGTACTGTGCAGGCAGTGCTGGGAGGCCGACTTCCCTGTGGAAATGGCAGCTGCTTTCACTTGCTGCTGTCACTGCAGGAAGATGGCTCTCTGTGCCTTGAGAAGGGTGCTGCTGGAGAAATGGCTGCTCTGAGAAACTGTGTATATTGGGAGATCCCAGAGGGAGGTGGTGGACCTGGGGACCCTGTCCTGGCTGGGTGGTGTGTCTGCTCTGTGCTCTTACTCTGTTTTATTATCCATCCCCACTATCCAACCTCTGGAAGTGTTCCCTTGCACAGCATGAGACTGACCTGGGTCTGAGAGCAGCCAGCAACATCCTGGAGGTGTCTGGTGAGCCCCTCACCATGTGCAGGGTTATGCCAGAGCTCCTTATGGCATGAGGGAGAGAGCTGGACCCAGGCACAGGGCATGCAGTGGGGACAGGCAGCACTTGGGTTTACCATGCTAACAGGGGGAGTGGGAGGAGGGTTGGAGAGGATGTGTGACACAGAGGTGATTGAGGCCCATGGGGGTGGCTGTGAGGGTCCCTCAGCCTCTTTACATCTCTGCTATACTTCATTAGAGACCTATGGCTCTCAAGTCCCCAGCATAAGTAATGCCAGTGTTGAGTTCTTCATAAAAGAACTTAGAGTTGGGCCCAAGCCAACCTCATGAAGTTCAACAAAGCCAAATGCAAGGTCCTGCACGTGGGTTGGGGCAATCCCAAGCACAGATACATGTTGGGCAGAGAATGGCTTGAGAGATTTGGGGGTGTCAGATGATAATAGATTCAGCATGAGGCAGCAGCCTGGTCTAGAGGGAGGTGTTCCTGCCTACAGCAAGGGCTTGGAATGAGGTGATATTAAGGGTCTCTTCCAACCCAAACCACTGTATGATTCTATGATAAAAGAAACCCTTCCAGGATTGCTGATACGGGCATGTTTCTGTGTACATTTATGCTGCTGGCCTTGGGGCAGGACCTGCTCACAGAACCTTGCACATGTCTGCAGAGGTGGATCTGGGTGGGTCTGTGCCAGTCTCCATCCCCACATCCAGCGCAGACACCACGGGTGTAGCAGAGCTGATGGCCATACAGCATTCCTGTTTGTTTGCTTTTCTGAAAGCACCAGGAAAATAACTGCTGGAAAGGGCAGAGCTGAGGAGTGGGGCCTCTTCTGCAGGCTGCTGGGAGGGAAGAACAAACAATGAGCAGTCTAGGAGCAGGCTGGAGACTGGATGGAGCTGCTGCAGTTGGGTGCGGGCTGGGAAAGCCAGCGCCAGGCTGTGGTGTTTATATTGGAGCTGCTTGAAAGCATTCCTCGAAGGAAGTGTCTCAGGGGACGCAGCTGAGTCTCATGCTGGTGGCTTAAGAGCAGGCTGTGCTGGGACATCTCCACTGCTGGCTCCTCCTCCCATCAGGACTTGTGCTGCTCAGCAGAACAAGGCTGAGCCTTTCTCTGTGCTGGGAAATCAGGAAGTCCCAGTTCCCCTCTGCTTGATCTTCTTGGCGTCTGGGGGTGGGGTTGGGGCAACCAAGAGCTCTTTTGTGGTGGGGGTGGAGAGGTTGGAGGTGACACATTGTGTCTGAGATCAAACTGGTAACCTCTCTATGGCACGCTTCTAGGGATTTCACTTCTCCAGCACCTTCCCTTACAAAGCTCTTGGTCCATGGGAACATGGTGTCCATGATCTGGCTGGGGCGGCATGGCTGCATTGTTCCCATGGGGTGTCCCAGTGGAGCTGAGCAGGGGACACTCGAGGAATGGGCAAATGCTGGGCTGTTTGATCCTGTCCTAACACCCAACCCACAGCCACAGTGAGCCAGGGGCAGCAGCAGCCCTTGCATGGCTGTGCCATGTGGCTGTAACACAGAGGGCCCGCTGAAGTCATCTCCTTTTAGCAGATGGAGGTGTGAGCAGTGGGCTGGTGCTGGGCTCTGCCAGCTCCGGAGGTTTCGTTTGTTTCACCCAAACAAATTGTTTAGATGGAGGTGCAGGTGGTTCTTCTACAAGCTGTTCCATCCAGGTGTAGCTCTGGAGGCTCCACAGCCATCTCCTTTTGTTGTGAAGGTGAAGAATAGCTGAGCACAGCTTATGGACAAAGGGAGTGCTCAATTTTGTGAATTCGGTTTTACATTCAATTCCTCCCTCAGGGGGAGGCCAGGTAAGGGGTGGCACAGCTGCTCCCCACCTCTGGGAAGGACTGGGGGCAGTGAGGGGCTGCCCACTGCTGCTGCGGTCCAGTGTGAATGAGGAGCTCCTCCTCCCTGTTGGGTGGGTGGGTGTCAAAGCTCTTATTTAAAAGCATACGGAGTGTTGCTGCTCTGGTTCTTCAGGTTGGTCCAGGAGCTCTTCTAGGAACAGCTGTTTTCAGCAGTGTTTGTAGGAAGGGATGCTCAGGCAAGGAGCGGTATGTGGTGGGCTGCAGGGCCCCCTGTGAATGCCACCCCTGTCTCAGAGGATTGGGGTGTCCCAGTGAGCCTTGTGGGGCTGGGGAGGAGGACAGGCATGTGGTGGAGGTGGTTCCATGTGCCTGTTCAGAGGGCATGGAAGGCAGGTCAGCAGGGAGGAGTGGAGAGCATTTTTCCTTATAGTTTCCATAGGGAAAAATAGCTTTGAAGCGTTCTGGGAGCACCTCCTGTGCACAGGCAGTGCACCCTGGGGTCTGTCCAGTGACACTGAGGGTGGATACGTGGACAGAGCGTGGGAAACAGGGCCAGATTCAAAGAGAATTTTTCCTGGAGAGGGTGGTGCCTTTTAAGACCTGAAATGCCGAGCTGGTTCCACAGCCTTTTCTCTGCCTTCTCAGAGCTCACAGGTACAGCCTGTGTGCAGCTGCTACCCAGCAGCGGGGTGGTGTTATGCTGAAGAACGTGCCTGTGGGACTGGGAGGCTGCAGGGACCCTGCTGGTTGTGTCTGCTGCTGAGCACCGTTATGAGGCACTGAGCAGCAGAGGTTTGCAAAGCCATGAGAGCTGAATGGAGCCAAGGGAACCAGATCTGTGGCTATCTGGACTGTACTGGAAGGATCCACCTGATCTACCAGACATCCCATAAACCGGAGACATCATTCCCGTAGCACCTCCTGTAGACCTCATAGGTTTTGTTGTAAGATAGACATGGATGTCCAAACAGATTAGAAAAATAACTGTGCTCTGGAAGGATTTTTATCATAGTTTGACAGTCTGCAAATGGACACGTGGGGTTATTTGTAGAGCACCCCTCTACAGTGCTGGGAGCACTGGGGCTGTTCAGCCTGGAGAAGAGCAGGCTCTGGGGAGACCTTGTTGAGGCCTTTCAGTACCTACAGGGGCCAACAAGACAGGGACTCCTAATCAGGGAGTGCAGTGAAAAGGAGAAGGGGAGAAGCTTTAAACTAATAGAAAGGAGATTTAGGTTACATCTTAGGAAGAAATGCTCTACTATATGAGCACAGGCTGCCCTGAGAAGCTGTTCGGGCCCAAACTTGGAAGTCCTTAAGGCCAGGTGGGACCCTGGATAGCCTAATGCAGTGGGGAGATGTGTCTGCCAATGAGTGGGGTGGGAAATGGATGTTCTTTAAGGTCTCTTCTAACCCAAATCATTCTGTGGCTCTGTAATTTTTCCACAAGTTGCTTGAGCACTTTAGAAAAGCTTACTGGCCTTCAGCTGGTCCTTCTGTCTGCTGTTGTAGTTAATGAGCCTTTGGAAGAGTAGGCTGCTTCCTGTCCTGGTGCTGCTGATACCAAATAGGTTGCAGTAGGAAGAGCTTCTTCCATCTCCTTGTTCTGCTCTTCAGGACTCAGACTTTTCTCATGTGTGTAGCAGCAGTGTGTTTTTATTCCAGGAAGGGGGATCTCCAGGAAAAAAACAAACAAAAAAATAATGAGAAGCCCACGAAGGTTGGGGAATCTCCATGTGCTTTGACACCAACATTCTGGTATGAGGCAGAAGTAGAGGATAATTCAATTAATAACATTCTGATTTAATTCTCCATTTGTGTCTTTCTTCCTTTAGGGAGACTTCTACCCATTGGCAGCCTCTGCCAGGCACAAAAGCTGCTATGTTGGTCAAAGTGAACAGTTTAAAGCAGGTCCCGGGCTCTTCAAACAGTTCCCTTCATCTGCAGAGCGCTCCAGAGACCAGCAGCCAGAAATCTCTCACAAAACCAGCCATATATGCTCAGCCCCAATCCGCGTCCCAGAGCCCTGGAGCCACAAAGCAAATACCTGCTGGAGAAGGAAAGCAGTCTATGCAAATCAAAAAGACGGAGAACGGTGGGTTTTGCCTTGTGCTGATGAATGGTCCAGCTTCTCAGACTCCTCCAAGGAGCCAGACAGGAACACCCCAGCCTGCCTCCCCCAAGTATGCCTCCCCTGCACCTATATATGATGAGCCATCTTTAGAGTCTCCAATTTATGACGAGCCACCGGTAGATATGGACACTGAGAGTGTCGGTGTGAGTGGGATGTCTCCACCAAGGTCACCAAGCAATAGCTTAAGGAAGCAGCTGCAACCAACCAAACTATTGCAGCATCCAAGCGTGCAGCAGCAGCAAGCTGCAAAGAAGCACGCAAGAAATCCTTCTTCCACTGAGTACAGCCCAGCTGGCAGAGAATACATCAAACACATGGTCAACGTTGACCAGTCTTCCAAACTCTCCCACTCTGCCGCTGCAACAGTTGATGCCTCTACTAAGCTGCCTGGTCAGCTGGCGTCAAAGGACAGCTTCAAGCAGTCCTGGAGGATCCTGGAAGCCAACGTTCTCAAGAGCATAGAAGCCCACCACAGTCGGCAGAACAGCCTGCAAACTCAAGAGTACCCAACCGCTATAAGCCATCAGGATTCTGGTTATTCAACTGGCCCATCTCCGAGCTTGAGAAAAAGGAAAGGAAGGAGGCAAGGCGCAGGTCAGGGGAGGCCTGGCTCAGTGGGCAGCAGCAGCGAGCTCACAGCTTTGAATGACAAGCTGATTGCTGAGATGCGTGCTGTGGTGGGCAGGTCAGCAGCCTGCCGAGGGAGCAAAGCCAGCCTCGATGCTCAGAGTCTGGAGAGCAGCATCCCCACAGAGAGCGGCAAAGTCCGATTCCAGTCCGACCACCTGAAAAAGTGCATCAACCAGAGCCTGAGGGATGACATCTCAGCCAGTAATAGGTCTCTGTACAGACAGGGCCTGGAGAGCAGGGGCAGCTTCCCCAGTGACGTGGCTGCTCCACAGGACACAATGAGGCAAAAGAGGACTTTTGAGAAAGTAGATTCTTTAGAAAAGAATGTGACCAGCCGGACCAGCTTGGCTTCATCAGGTGCCACGCGGTGCTCCTCCCAGGTACCTCCCAATCTGCCCCAGGTTAACACAAGTGTCTGCTGGAGTGTTGTGGTGCTGAGCCTGGGCTGCTCTGGGGATCAGTGTGTGTGCCGCATGCTGAGCGCTGTTCCTGCAGGACAGCAAGCAGCTCATGGAGCAGTAGGGCTTTGTAGGCAGGGAGGAGAGGAGGTGGTGGAAGGGTTGGTGCACACCTGTTGGTGCACAGCTGCCTGTGCAGCAGGTCCTTAGCACTGCTGTGGTTTGTACTGTGGCCAGGAAGCCCCATTACATTTTGTTCTGCCCTTTGTCTAAGAGCTTGGAAGTGAATCTCAGGGAGTGAAAGCTCAGAAGGATGCAGATGGGTCAGCCCAGGGGGTTAACATGCAGCACCCTGTGGCAGCAATGCCATTGGGGCAGTTATGTCCCCTCTTGAAAGGCATTTGTTCATCACTGTAGGTCTGCTGCCTGCAGTTTTAGTGGCGCTCACATCTTCTTTGGTTGCCTTTGCCCTCGTGTATCCTGTCTGAGCTGGGATGCTCAGGATTGGTGGAAATTGGATGCAGGGGCAGGATCTGCACATCCTTACTTAGCAAAGCTCCCTGCCTGATTTGGGTTGCTCTGGTGAGCTGGGAGATGTGACTTGGTACAGGGACAGGGCAGAGCTGAGCGTGGTGTGTCCATGATGCACTATACAGAGAAGGGAAGTGTTCTGTGTGTGTCAGAAGTAACGTGTTCTGGGGCTGACTGAAGGCCTTTGCTGTGTCAAAAGGTTACATGATTCCTGTTTCTTAGCTTCCCTTTTGAGACCAAAAACCACAAAATCATCTTGGTTGGCTTTTTCCTGCAAGCCAGAGATCTCCTTGGAGAAGGCAGTGTGCACTGTGGGCTGTTCAGCACTTAGTGGCTGTAGGTGGGAATTGGAGGTCGAAGAAAATGGGCTGTTTCCTCTATCAGCTCGCTGGGTGTCTGAGTTCAGCGTGTGCCCCAGGCTGCTGCTTCCATCCAGAACTGAATTTGAGACTGGCAAAATGAGTGTATTTTTCTCACAAGTAGTTATTAACTGTAATTTTCTTGGGATCAGTGATACCAGAGCTCTAATTATGTAGTTATCCTTAGAGATGGCTGAGGACGAAGGCTGGGCAAGCACTGCATGTGGGATTGCACATGGTGTCTGGTGGGAAAAAAGCTCTTTGTCTCAGCTGCCTGCCCTGTGCGCCTGTGATGGGTGGACTTGTACCTGGAGCTCATGAGCTCCGGGGTGGCTGGCGGTGCGGAGTAGGGGCACCCGGCTCTTTGGTGTGTGCCTGGTGCCTAAGGAGCCAGCCCAGCTCCTGTCTGCGCTGCCCCCAGCAGCTCTGGGACAGCTTGGACAAGCAGCTCCACTACTCTATGCCCCGGCGCTGCCCTTGGGGCCAGTGTCAGTGTGCAATTGTGCCAGGCTGGCTCTTGCAGATTTACAGTTGTCAGCAACAAACAGCACAAAGCCGTGTTTTGTACAGATGCGCTGCTTTGCAGTTGCTGGTAGCCTCATGACCCACTGTTGTGAATTTTCCTATCGGGGCTAGGAGTCAGCTAAGCTGCTTTAAACACATCTTTTCTCCTTTGCAGCCTGGAGCAATAGAGTTGGACCCCAAGCAGGAGAGCAGTGTGCAGCCTGGCAGCTGTATGGGATACCATTTCTCTTACAACACCCTGCGGAAGCCCATCTCCCAGAGCAGCATGGCAGACTGGGCTTCTAAGAACCTGAACATGCACACCCAAGGCATCTTCCGCCGCAGGATCTCCATCTCCAACATGCTGTCGTGGAACGGCGGCTCTATCAAAAAGCCGATGCTAATCACAAGCAACCGCACCATCAAAAAAGAGGCGTGTGAGATGTTCAAACTGGTGCAGAGCTACATGGGAGATCGCCAGACTCGCATGGACCGCAATCACGTGGCGCTGGTCACGGTCACCAAGTGCTGGAGCATGCAAGGTTTACGGGACGAGCTGTACATACAGCTGATCCGGCAGACAACAGATAACACGTGCTACCGAAGCCTGGCATGGGGCTGGGAACTGATGGCCATCAGTTTGGCCTTTTTCTCCCCTTCGCCCAAATTCCAGTCCTATCTGGAAGGTTACATCTATCGCCACCTGGACAGTGATGAAAACAGTAAGTGCCTCATGCACACCAGCAGCTTTCTGGGGAGTTCTGTGTAAGAAATAGGCAGTAAGCAGGTAGTCACAGCCAGAGCTTTGTTCCCCAGCACTACATGCTTGAGGTGTCCATCCTTCCTTGGCAGGTGAAATTTGCCATCAGCTCTTCTCCCTTGAGGGTATTTATTGGTTGATTTGTGCCATTTCAGCAGTGCTGGTTGTGACCTGTCCAGTCTCAAAAAAACAGAACACTTTGGTTCTTCAAACAGAGGTTTGTGCCTCCCATGAATCCTCAGAGCAGGTGCAGAGATTTTGCCCCAGCACATCTGGCTACAGGGGCAGCAATGCTGCAGTGCTGGATGTTCAGCATTCATCAGGGTTTTCTTGAGGATTCTCCCCAAGACCACTCCTTGCAGCTATGCTTGTTCCTGGAGCAGAATCCCTCTTTCCCAGCTCCAGGATCCAGGCATTGGGGAGAAGTAATCTTAACTATTTAAGTGGGTTATTGCTTCTGCTGGTGTTTGGGCAATGGATTTATTTAGGTATCAGTTTGCTGCCTGGAGCCCCTTCTCAACTGTGTGGCCATTAAAAGCTGAGTGATGTCCCAAGCCCCTCAGAGGCTGCATTTGGAGCTGGCTGTGGGACAGGACCCTGAGCAGACATTCCTTGTCCTGGAGCTGGGCCAGTTGCTTTCATTCCTGTGTGTGGGCACTGCTGGGCTTTGGGATTTTAGCATGCCACAGTATTAATGTAGAGCCTCTTTCCACCTCACTGAAGGAGTGGAGGACAGGGAGCATTCGGTCTCCTCTTGCTCACGCAGTGGTGCTTTGACTTTTCAGTTGCCCAGCGCATCAAGGAGCTTGTGGATCTGAAGAATAAGAAGAACTCAAAATCCAGGAAAAAGAGGAAACAAAACACCGAGGAGGAAGGTAAAGGGAGGCAGGGAGTGAGACAGAGGGCTGTGCTGACTTCAGATACACTTGGTTGCTGAGCTCTGCTGAAAATCAGACCTTTGAGTGCATAGGCTTACATTTAGCAAGTTTTGCTGCAGGGCTTTGTGTGGCATCTGGCCGGAGCATGGGGCATAAGGGAGAGGTGCAGGTGGGCAGTGGGTGGTTGTAGGTGCCCATGGTGGCAGTGGGAACCCTTTCACTCACTGAACAGGGATTTTAACTTGGCTGCAGATCTGGAGCTGTCATTCATCCCCTCTGCACATGCCACAGACTTTCCTATGGCACATTCCAGTGTTAGAAGCCACACCAGCCAGTGCTGTGAAAAGAACCCGTCAGTGTTGCTATGGACTTTGAAAGCCACCACTCAACTTGAGGACCTTCACAGGCACACTGACATCTGGTGGGAGCTCTGCCTTGCCCAAGTATGGTGTCCCCTTGCTCACGCTTCCTGGACTGGGCAGTCCCTCTGCTCTTGCAGTGTGCTGAATGGACAAGAGCTCACATTACTCCAGACTCATGTTTTACTGCTGCCTGCAAGAGGACAGATAATACTTTGTCTGGCCTAAAATCTTCCCAGACTTTGTCTGTTCAAGTTTTTATGTTGTTTCTAGGAAACTGGAGCCAAGTCTGTCCATTCGTGTCAGGCAGCAGTTTGTTTGGGGCAGCCTCAGTCAGTGTCTTTCATTGGGGGAAGCTGGGTGCTGCTTCCTGCCTGGATCCAGCATGCAGGTGCAGCAGTGGGGGCCTGGCAGCTGCAGTTCTGCAGAGATTGCTCTCAGGTGGCACCTGCAGGTGTGGCAGGCAGCCCAGGTTGCTCCTTGGTCACAGTCCCACGCAGAGCTGCTGCCCAGTGTGAGCCAGCCAGCCTTCCTGCGGGCCTCAGAGCAGAGACCTGAAATGGCCTCATCGTTCAGGGGAGGAATATGGCTTTTTCCTCTCCTGTTCAGGCCCTGCAGAGTTCAGCCCACTCTGAGCCTTTGAAAAGTGGCCGTGCTGCTGTTGTAGGACAGCTCCCTTGCTCTGCAGAGTGTGTGCTCCACCTGTGGGCTAAGCAGGCTCTGCTGTGTGATTCCCCATGTGCTGTGTGCAGGGCTTGGGCTTAGGGAGAAGATAGAGGTAGCTTTTACTTAAATACAGAGGTAAGAACTTGTACTCAAACAGCACAGTAAGGAAGCTTTTTTAGGTTTGCAGGAAGAAGCACCTGACAATCAGAAATGCTCTTGTGGCCTTTGCTGGGGCTCTGATGATGAGCCATGTGCTGCTCCCTCCACAGGACTCCGCACGCTTCCTTGCAACCAAAAGACCCACTCAGGGAGTGCAACGGGGTTTTAGGATAGCTGACCTGCTGCACACAGGCACAAAGAGCAAAGTGCAGCACAGGAGGCACACAGGGCAGGGCTGAGAGCGGCATTCCACAAGTGACAGCAATGGGAAGGCTTCTTCTGGAGTCCGACCTCAGGAGCCCTGAGGAGCTGCAGCTCAGTCAGTACCATCCTGCTGGCAGTGCCGGGGTGTCCATGCTGTCCTTTGGGGTACCTCTGTCTGCTCCACCAGCCCCATCTGCCTGCCTTGTGAGGCTCCTGAAGCTGCAGACTTGTTTTGGGAAGTTAATTAGTAGCCACAGGATACTTAGATGCTTGGTAATTTAGCAACAATTTAACAGAGAAATCTATACGGAAGTTAAATGTACTGTCTTCAAACAGAACTTGGTGATATATGCAGAGTTATCCATGTCTTTTGGTGAAAAGTGGAGTCAGAGAAGTGATTCCCCCCCACACACCCTTTGAGCTTGTAAGCAAACAGGAAGGTGAGCAAACATTTAGCATCTGACAGGCACCCAAAGAAATACTGTTAAGTTTCCCACGCTTACCTATGCAATCTTCGTCTTCCAGCCTAATTCTCTGTGGGTAGATGAGGTATGGAGGTGGCGCAAGATCGTTTCACGGCTCAATAACCCATTGAAAAGGCAGAAGAATGAGTAGAAATAAATGATCTGCTTTCACAAGGACGATTGTCTCCTGATCCCGCAGGAATGTTTGCTGGCCTTCGCTCTGAGCTGTACAAAGAGGCAGATAATGAGCCGCCATGTGGTGCTGCCACGGGGTCACAGGGCTGCGAAAACTAAAGGTGCAGAAGGATCTGGTGAGGGAGCAGTGCTGGGCACACAAACAGCAGCTTCTGCCATGTGAAAGTCCGTGTCCAGGGCTGGGCTCCCAGTCCGTGTTGTTTGCTGCATTTTTAAGACATTTTTTGGCAGGAGAGTGTGTTCCAGGAGGTATGTTCCCCCATGTGCTTTGCATGGGTTTTAACTTGTTATAAAAGGAGAGGTTCTTCAAGAAGCTCTGAGCGTGTGTTTTTAGGCCAGCACATGGAAAAATATTTTCCTTTGCAAACTGTTTTTTGCTGTGTGGGTTGTGAGGAGTTTTCTGTTCCTGAGCTCACAGTGCTGCTGCGGGACCGCAGGAAATGGCGGCTCAGCCTGGATTCCATCAGCCCGCCGTGCGCTCACAGCAGTGGAATTGCCCCACGGCAGCTCTGCCAGGCCGAGGCCACCTGTCCTGGCTGCAGCCATTGGCTGGGGATGGGGCTGGTGATGAGCAGGGATGTAGCTGCAGGGCCTGGTGGGTGCAGTGTGAGCTGGAGCAGGGCACGCACTGCAGGCAGTGCCAGCTGGGGTTCAGGCCTTTCCCTTGGAGTTTCTGGGAAAGCAGAAAGTGAGCTTCACCTGGACGTGCCTGCAGGATGCTGCTGTGTCTCCTTCAGCACAAAGGGACGTGTTGCTCCGCTGGGGAAGCTCGTCCTCTTCCTGCACTGAGAGCATTTGAGGAACTCCAGGATCCCAACCAGCTTACTGGGGCTGTGGAGCTCTTGAAAGGCTGCTCTGAAATAAGCAGCATCTGACCAGCATGTAGATTTTAAAAGCCACAAGTATTTTGAACTCTGTTGCAAGCTTTAAGCCTGGCAGGGAATCAAATAGGGCAGATCTATTCAGTGCTTTCAGCAAGCAATTGGGGTTTGACTCGGAAGAGAACAAAAGGCCAACAGTTTTGGAAAAACTCTCCCAGCAATCAGTTGCTCTGTCAGTGCAAATGTTTCTCTTGGTGTCACAGGGGGATTAGCGCTGTGAATCCTGGCTCTGCTGCCCTCGGAGCTGAACCAAGCACAAGGGCAGCCCTTCTTGCAGAAGGCTGTGGCTCTCGCAGTGACATTGCCAGGCTCCAGTGCACCAGGTGTGCCTCACAAGAGCACACCTCAGTTTTATGCTTGAAGGCTGCACTGGAGGAGGCTGCAGCCAGGAGAGCAGGGCAGCTTCCTGCAGGCCCTTGGGAAGCTGAGAGAGAACCCTGTGCATTCCTGCACTTCCCCTTGCTGCCTTCATTGTGGCTTAGTGCTGATTCTGGCTCTCCAGCCCTGGCACGCCACTGCCTCTCTCGCTATCCCAGCGTTCGAATCATAAACAATTTGTTTAAAACACTTGAAATCTTTCCTGGCAGGAGGCTGGCTCTGCCTGCTCTTTGAGCTCAAGCAGCATTCAGATTCCCAGCCCTGTGCCTGTGAGCCCCACAGCTGTGGCTGTGCAGCAGGGAACGGGGACTCATGCTCACATGTGTGCCCATGCTGGGCACTGAGTCAGGGGTCAGACTGTGTGTGTGCAGGGCTGTGAGCCTTGAGTCACAGGTCAGATCCCTTGGAGCCCAAGCACCAACTTGCACCAGCACTGCCTGCTGTGGGGCTCCAGGGCCGGGAGGGCTCGGCGTGCTCCATGGGAGGTTTCAGCAGCCTCTGCCCTGCCTGCAGAACAGGCTGCACAGAATGGGGGTGGATGTTTGTGTCGGTGCAAACTGCTGTGCTGGTGCTTTGCACGGAGCTGTGGGGTGGCAGCAGCACAGTGCTGTGGGCTGACGGCTCCTTTCTCCTTCCTGCCAGGTCTGCCCATCAGCACATATGCCAAATACTGCTACCGCAAACTGCAGAAAGTAGCTGTCACTGGGGGCAAGAAGGTGAGTGGCCGTGCTGTGCTGAGGGCTCGGGCTGCCTTGCGGTGCTCTGCTTTCCAGGTCCCAGAGGCATCAGCCCTCTGACACTCGGGCTGCTGCTGATTCAGTGATGGAAAATGGAGATAGAGAGAGTGGAGGAGGTTGCTCATGGCTCATCTCCCTGTGGATGTGTGGGAGAAGGCTGCTGCTGTGCTGGTGGCCTTGGGGACCTGGGGGACAAAGCTGATGGCTGCCGGTGTCCAGGTTGACAGGAGCTGTGTGCAGGGGATGCCCATCACTGGGGTATCTCCATTTGCACATTGAGAGCTTGCTTGGGCCTGCTCCTGTAGCTGATTTACTGTAGTTGTCCAATTCCAGCTCAAGATGTCACGCAATAGAGATGCCTGGTGCAGAGCAGGGCCTCCGTGCTCTGGAAACCCCCCCCCTCCCTTTCCTCTGCACAGAGCTGTGAATGCTGGCACGCAGCCCCAGCCCGTCCATCCCAGGTCTCCGAGCCATATCCGGTTGTCTTTTATTTCTGCTAATCCCTCGGGGGTGTCCTTGCCATCTGGACTCGGAGTGCAGCGAGCAGATAGCTGAAATGCCTTGGGAGGGGTGACACTGCCATTGTCCCCGAGGGGCAGAGCAGAGGATGTGCTGTCACACGTTATTCCCCAATGGTTGCTGCTCTCCGTGGGCTCAGCAGGAGTTCCCAGGGAGCATCGACGGCCACTTCCAGTGTCCTTCAGTAGGAACAGCTTCTGGATGCTCTCTTGTGCAGAGCCCTTTAGCGCCCTTTAGCCAAAGCCAGGCCCTGGGCTTGAACATACCTGGAGCTCTCCTCACCAGGGCAGTTTTTAGGCTGTCCTGCTGCCAGGCTCTCTCCTGAGCTGGGGCCGGTGTTCTCATGCCCTCTGCTGGCCCGGCTGCAGCCCAGGCACAGACTGAGCCCTGCTCCCTCCTCCCCGCCGAGCTGGCATTGCTCCCGCATGCAAACCCCTGCAACAGCGCCCCCGACTCTCCACAGCCGCCCCCTGCCAGCAGCAGCAGCGTTTTGCTCGTTCTGAGCTGAATGCGTTGTCTCCCATCCGATGATAGAGCACACAGAGCCGGGGCTGCAGGGGGTGCTCCCAGGGGTGGCACACACATGAGCAGCCCAACGCTCACGGCTGTGCTCAGCTCTCTTCTGTCCCCAGGGCCTCCGCAAGCCGACAGTGGAGGAGATCACACACGCCAGGAACGCCATCGTGACGCCGTCGCTGTTTGGCAGCTCTCTGGAGGAGATCATGCTGCGGCAGCAGGACATGTACCCGGGCCACAAGCTGCCCTGGGTGCAGACGCAGCTATCGCAGCAGGTCCTGGCTCTGGGAGGAGAACAGACGGAAGGGATTTTCAGGTGAGCTCTGTGGGACTCTGTGGTACTTCTGATCCACCCACGCAGCAGCTGAGAAATGACGACTGGCCTCCGCAGGGTTCCCCTTCCCTGGGAATAGCACACTGCCAAACTGAAAGCTGTGAACTTTCCCAGGCTCGGGGTGGTCGAGTAGCATCAATCCGTTTGCATGCATTGTCACAGTGGAGACCCTAGATGTGATTTGAGCTTCTGACAGCACAGCGCTGAATGTTTGTCAACTTAAACAGCAGTAGCGGCCAGTGCAGGGAGGGGACGAGCTCAGGCTGCTGGCAGAGCCATATCTGCAGCCCCGGTGTGTGAGCTTCCCACACCTCTACTGGAGAAAGCCTGTCCCCCCTGTGAGCCCCATGTGCTCCTCTGATGCTGAGTGTGCTCCATGGGAAGGATGGACTGCATGGTAGGTAGAAGTCTAAACTGACTGGGAAGGATGGCATCAGACAGGGACCAAAGCACAGCACTGCTGTGACTGCAGTGTCCCTTGCAGGAGGCAGACTGTAGAATAGGGCTTTTCTAGAGGGTAGCTTGCATTGACCTTAATACAGTGCCCTACTTGTAGGTTTGCTGCTTTGCTCCTTCTTTCAGTGGGTAATTAACACTTGAGAAGTTGCAGATAATTATCACGTGTGGGATCTCCCTGAGCAGGTCATGCTGAAAGGCAGACCGATGCCAATCAGTGCTCTCCAGTGACTGAAAGCAATTATAAAAAGACAGCAGAAACTGACAGATAAAAGCAGTTCATCAAATGCAGCACTGCAGCACTGATGATGTACACGAGTCAGGATGCTCTGCTGTGGGTGAGCACGTGAGGATTCCAGAGAGGCAGAGTATCTATATGATGAACACAGGGCTCTGAGTTTGGTTGTTTTCTTTTGTTGTTTGCCTGCTGTAAGATTTGCGTTGGTTTATCAGTTATTAAATTTAAGGTAACTCACAACAGACTCAGCTTTGTGGTATTTTCTGATATCTTGGCATATTTAGCCAGAGATGCTTTTAGCTCTGGGCAGATTCTGCTGCTGGGGGCCCAGTTACAGCTGATGTCTGAGAGAAGGGGACAGGTGGACCTTCTACTCCCATTTAAAGCAGTGTGTAAAAGCATTCTTTCTGATGAGCTGCTTCTGTAGCTGCTGCTGCTGTGTGCTTCCTCCTCCTCAATGCCCCAGAAGTACTTTTGGAGGCACAGTTTGCTGGCCAGCCATACCGTGCTTATCACCAAGCACCATTTGCCTTCTGAAACGTGCTTGCTGTGCCTTTGCTTGCAGGATACCGGGTGACATAGATGAAGTCAATGCATTGAAGTTGCAGGTGGATCAGTGGAGAATCCCAAGCGGCCTCAGTGACCCCAACATCCCAGGTAAGGGAATGCTGCATGTGTGTGCAGCCTCAGCCACGGTACGGAGCAGAGGGGAAGGGGTAGGAGCAGCCCAAGGCACGTGCAGCTGTTTGGGGACACACACACCGCTGTACTCTGTGAACTGTCCTCACCAACTGGCTTTTTATTCTGTGCCTTTCTGCTGCTTTTCCAAATGCTGTCTGTGGGAAAGCACTGGGGGTGGTGGAGGATCCATCAGAGCGAGGCTGCGTGAGCCAGGCAGCGTGCAGGGCAGCTGGGAGCCGGCCAGCAGCAGCAGCTTTGCTTCCAGGATCTCTGAGTCTCCCTCTGAGGTGAAGCAGCACAAATGCAGAATCCTTTGTCTGCCTTGTGGTTCCCGATGCGTTCTATCTGCCTGTCTAGTTCATCTCTGAACATGGTAGGAAGGTGACCAGAGCTGTACTCATGCACCCTGCTTTCTGCCCAGCCTCTCTCCTCAAGCTGTGGTATCGGGAGCTGGAGGAGCCCGTGATCCCCCAGGAGTTCTACAAAGAGTGTATCAGCAACTACGAGAACCCTGACGCTGCTGTGGCCGTGGTGCAGCTGTTGCCGGAGCTCAACAAACTGGTGCTGTGTTATCTCATACACTTCCTGCAGGTAGGCAGCCCAGCCACCCGCCTCTCTGCTGCCAGCCAGTGGCCTGGAGCACGAGGGGCACACTTAGCAGGAGAGCTGTGCTGTGCCACCAGCTGGCAGTTAGGGCCTCTCACCCGTGTTTAAGGTGGGATTAATAGAGGGAGTTTTGCTGGGTGACAGCGTTCCCAATCTTGAGGGGTGTGGGACTGTTCTGAAACAGGGATGGGTTGGGATTTGCAGGATGTTCCTTGCCTGCACCATTAGCTGTGTCAGAGCATGGTGGTCTTTCCCTGTGGATGCCTGGTGGTTGGGGTGTTGTCTTTCAGGGACCCACATCCCTGCTGTCCTTGAACCTTTCTTAGGTCCACATGTTTGGAGTCTCTTGCCCTTTCCCGCTGCTCCAGCTCAACTTTTCCTTACTACTTGCAGATCTTTGCTCAGCCATCCAATGTGGGCAGAACAAAGATGGATGTGAACAACCTGGCCATGGTGATGGCCCCCAACTGCCTGCGCTGTCAGTCTGATGACCCTCGCATTATCTTTGAGAACACACGCAAGGAAATGTCCTTTCTTCGCATGCTGATAGTGCACTTGGACACAAGCTTCATCAAAGGGCTGGTCTGAGGCACTGGCCCTGGGGTCCAGGACGTTGCTCTGGGGAGTTGTTGGGTGCTTGAAGTCTTCTCCCCTCCACTTATACTTTTCCATTGTCCTTGTTGTTATCACACCCTGGGTTAGCCCTCGGACATCTCCCAACTTAAGGCCTCAAAGACAAGGACTAGACAATCCTGGAAGGCCTGGGCTGTTCAGCAGTAGGACACGGAAGTCCTTGGACGTGCCAGCCCAGATGCGGTGGTTCTTGGCCTTCTTGCGTGTGTCAGAGGGGGAATGGCCTCCTCCTTGGAGCTGCAGGACTGAGTGCTCATTAAAGGAGCTGTGACATCCATGAGACACTGCACCCTGGGACAGTGAGGCTCTCCATCTCTTCTGAAGGCAGAGTTGGCCGCAGGTGGGAGGACATCACTCCTGTGTTGTGACACAAGTGTTTGCCTCTGATCCTCATGGAAACACTGCCTCTCTGGGGATAACCTCACAGTCATGGAGCCAGCCTAGTCCACCTCTGCAGACTTGTTTGAAGGTGTGAAGGTTGTTCTGGCACCCCAGAATGCTGTTGATAGAGGGATGTGAAGGTACAGGGGATTTGCTGAGGCAGAGGCATTCCTTGGGCTGCCAACGTAGTGGAAGCATATTGCAGCCCTGGGAGAGTTGATGCCTGAGCTGCTGCTGCTGGGTGGCCAGACAGAGATCCTGGGAGCTCTAGCAGGCCAGCTCAGCAAAGCATCCACTTCACCCTCTCCTTTAGGCAGCTTCAGAGCTGCACAGCAGTATGAGGTTGGCCTTTGGGTCAGCCCAGTGCTGAGCTAAACCAGCAGCACTCACACTGTGGGGCCTGGGGACAAGAGGAACATTCAGTAACCTCCTTGGTATCCCCCAGTGTGGGCTGCGTCCTCTGGGAAGGTAACGCTCAACAGCTTTGCAGCTCCTTTCAGCCAGCCCTCATTGTATGTGCTGCACAAGCCAATACCAGTTTTCCTTAAGAACAACTGAGAACACACCAGAGGAACTCAGAGCACCCACAGCACCTCCTTTCCTGAGCACCAGACTGCTCTGCTCCCCTCCATGTTCACCCAGGTCTAAAAAAGGGAGGGGAGACCAGACCACCATAGGTGAGAACTGTCCCTGTGCTGAGACGCCCTTCCACGCAGAGCCAGCAGTGCTCTGAAATGCTGATTCTGCTGGGAATCAGCTGTGGCATCTGTGATCTCCCCACCAAAATCCTACTGGAGTTGCAGAGGACTTGAGAAGGTAAATGGCGAGAAGGGAAGAGTGGAGGCAGTCTGAGCAGCTGCAGTGTGGTGGAGCCTGCATGGGGCAGTGCAGGCAGGCAGCTCAGAGTCCTCCCTGCTGCGCTTGAAACCCCCTCAGCTTTCTATGTGCCAGCAAGAAGCGAGGCCCAGCAGGGGTTCCATCCTTCAGAAGCAGCAGGTAGATTTTCCTGCAGCTTCCAGTTACTGTTGCAATCTTATTAGCAAGCAACAGTTTCTAATACTGTAACATTCTGGCATTCTCCTTTTCCTTTGAAGTATTTTTCCCTGCTGGAGGCAGGTCTGCTGCACAGGCTGTGTGGTGCTGTTGTTTGTGCAGTGCTGCATCTGCTGGTAACATCCATGGTTGTATTCGCATTTCTGCAACCCCTTCCTTATATGCAGGGACCTGGGAGCCCCCATGGGTTGCAGAACCATGCAGGGAGCCCAGCAGGGAGGCTGGTTTCACATTGATGTCTGTGTCTGAGCCAAGGACTTGGGTGCAAGGTACAATGTGCAGAGAGTTCCCTGAGCCTATTTGAACCTCTCTGAGTAGGGTGTCCAGGGCACAGCTCTGCTCAGAGACCTCCGCAGTGGCAGTTCAGTTTGTGCCCACATTAGCCAAGGGTCATGGTCCCCCCTGTACCCTGTGCTTCTGTGATCCAGGAAACTGTGCTCCTTTGTTTCACTGGGCCTGCAAACACCACAGCTGTGCAGGGATCTGCTTTACGCACTCATCCCTCGCAGTGCTTGCAAGCAGTTCAGAACTGCCAGCCTTCTTGTGCTTCAGATGTTCGCCACGTTCCCAGAAATGCAGGCTGCTGGTTACCAGCTCTGCTGCCTTTTGCCAAAACCTCAGTCACTGGACAGGCTCAGGGTGTGCATCCCGGCCCCACGAGGGCTGTGCCAGCTGCCTGCCCTTTCCCCAGCCTATAGATACATGGCCTGCAGCCAGCCGCCACCCCGGCCAGCCGCGCTATCCCTTGCACTTCGCTGCAGCAGCGATCAGAGCGTAGGTGTTTGCTGCTACTACGAATCAATGCTTCTTGCCAGGGCTGTAAAATAGGCTAATAAATTACACTGGATATTACTTTCTTTGCTGACGGATTTGTAAATACCAATCAGTAAAGCAGCCTCTCTTCTGTTATAATAATAAATACGATCTCCATGGTTGTCCCTGGTCTTTTTTTCTTTGTGAAAAAGCACGGCCGTGTCTGCCTGAAGCTGCATTTCCAGCCTGTATGTCAGCATTCATCAATAATGTTTGGGAATGAGCATGATGCCAGCACCTGAAAACCAGGCTGAGGGCAATTGCTGTTGTTCTTAGAGCTCAGACAGCACCGATGGAGCATTTGGTTAAACTAGGGAGAGAACAGGTGGAAGCTGAAGTAGGAAAACACACAGGAGCAGCAAACTTTGGGAATCTTTCAGGGTCAAGAAGGGATTAGGCAAGTTCATGGGCAGTAGCTGCACACACGGGTACTCAGGGGATAAGGTGGGATGTACCACTAATATCCCTAATCCAGCGCCGTGGGCATTGCTGGCTGTGTGCAGGAGGTGGCTACACACGTGCTGGCACTGCACAGCCTGTCCTGGTGCTGGAGGTGTCTTTAGGTGGAGCTGGCCGGCTGGGGCACTGCTATGGTTGAGTTGGGGGAGTTTCTGGATCTTCCCTCCATCCCCACCTCAGGAAGGAGCTGGAAGCAGAGCTGGTGCTCCACTCACACTGCTCACACCCTGTGTGCTGTTGGTCTGGAGGCACCGGGAAAAGGCATTGTGCCTTGAGCACAGCCATCAGGGGCTGCTTCTGGCACACCAGCAGTGCAGGATCCCCTGCATCGGCCCAATCACTGGCCCAGCCACACCACCCTCAACTGGCAACAGAGACCGGTGGGACCTGGAGCCTTCAGTGATGAGAGCCGGTAACAAGCAACAGTGTCATAACCTCACACAGCCCTTCCCTAGGTGGGTGTTTGCAACCCGATGTCTGAGCGGCTTTGCTGTGAAATGGACTCATTGCCCAAATTAAGAAAGCCAACAGACGAAGCGCATCAGCCCAGGCTCAGAGCCTTGGGCTCCCCCTGCCGTTGCCCGGCGCTGCCTTCTTACTGCACTGTGTAAAACGTCGCCTGCTGGCTGCGCTCAGCACAGCCCTGTGCCCCTGCCTGGCTCCCACCGGCAGAGCAGGAGGAGCCCGTGCCAGACAGCAGCACCGACACGGCTCACCTGGCTGCAGTGCCCTGCGGGGAGGCAGACCTGGCAGCTGCCAGGAAAGGTAACGAGTCCCAAGGGATGAGCATCCTCACGGTGCTGGGTGCCACTGGTGAATTCGGGGATGTTTTCAGCATAGCTTTTGCACGGAGCCTGCTGTGAGCTTTTTGTCATTCTCTGCCATTGTGTCCCATGGATCTGCACGTGAAAAAGTGATTCTTTCAGTTACTGATAGCAATGAGGCCGCAGGGCTGCTGCCCACTCTGCCCCGGTGCCTCGAGGGGCTGTGCAGCTGCTGGGGGCTGTGGGACTGCTCAGCACGAGGTGCTGGCAGATACGGCTCTGCTTTGAGGGCTGCCTGGTGTTGCGCAGGACACGACAACTGCCAGGCCACCCATTCTGCTCACTCATCACCCCGCTCTGTAGAAAGGCTTTTTGTAGAATCTCATCCCCCTGTAAGTATGAGGAGCCCAGGGGTTCCATCTTCCCCATGATCCCTTGGCAGCAGGAGGGCTGTGTTCAGCCTAACCCTCCTGCCAGCCTTTGTGTTCAGTCAGCCCTGCGGTGAGACAGACCAGAGGAACAGGCAGGCCTGCATCAGGAGCCCTGCAGCAGAGGAGGGAGGCAGACGGGAGGGCCCCTGTCCTGATGCTGCCCGGGTGTGGGTTTGGTGTGGGCATGGCAAAGTGGTGGCAGGTTTAGCAGAACCGTCTGGTGGAGCCAGCACTGAGCTGAGGCTCTGCAGAGCAGTGCTGGGGCTGCGTGGGCACAACCAGGCATCAATGGGGGACAATCACCAGGGGGGAGATGGATAAGGGCAGTGTGTTTGCTGAGAGCTGCTGCTTTCAGAGCTCCTGCTGTCCTCTAACATTCTCCACCCAAGCTTGATGATGGAGAGATTGAGAAGAGGTGGACTCCATCGGGACCTGCTGGAACTGGGTGCTTCCAGGTGGTCATGTCAGCGACGCATTGCAGCAGAGCTGCTTAACAGCTAGTTTTCCCTTCAGAGCAGGGGGCACCTGTCTAAGGCTGACCGGCCCAGAGAGGTCTGAACCTGCTGCTCTCAGGGACTCCTCCTGCCCTGGCCTCCATACAGGGCTTCCTCCTCCTCGCCATCAAAGCCATTGCACTTTGTCTGAAGTGCTTAGTGGTTACTGGTATGCAAAAAGGAGCTTGAGTATCCCCTCACTGGGGGATTGCCTTCCTCACTGTCTGTCTGGAGGAGGAATGCAGAGATGTGAGAACATGAGGTTGAACATTTAGGCTTTATGTGAAAGCACAAACAAAGAGAGAGCACAAAGATCTGTTTGCTGGTGTTGAGAGGTCCACAGGGAGAGGGCTCAGGTGCTCATCAGCAGATGGGAGTTTTAAATTGAAGTTCCTCAGTATCCCAGTGCCTGCTTCACCTGCTGTTACAGAGGAGGAGGTGCCCCCAGGCCCTTGGGCACAGCCAGCAGCTGCCATGTGCTCTTCTAGCAGAGCTCAGGTGTAAGCTGGAATCAAAGTGCTGCTCAGGAGTAACCCGAGGGACTGTAGGATCTCAGGTGCCAGGTTTGGGTACTGACAGGATTCAGGGCCCATGGAGGCATTTAGAAGGCTGAGATAAGGGCTGTTCTCACAGTCTGCTGCCCCCCCAAAGGAAGCCTAGTGGTGCATGTTTGCTTACCTCCACTTGCAGCCCAATTTCCTTTGTTCCCCTTAGAGCCACTGAATCACCACCGTTGGAAAAGATCCCCAGGATCACCCAGTCCACCTCCCACCACTAACCTGCGTCCCTCAGTACAACATCCACACGTTTCATGAACGCCTCCAGGGGCGATGACTCCCCCACCTCCCCGGGCAGCCATTCCAGCACCCGGCCACTCTTTTGGAGAAGAACCACGTTGTTCGGAGCCGCTGCTTCCTTCAGTTCGCAGGCGGCAGCAGTGACCGTTCCCCCTCCGCCTCTGTAGGACGCTCTCGCTGTGCTGTGTCCGCTCTGCTCCCTTCGTACCGCTCAGCACAGCGCTGTGCCGGGCGCTGTTTGTATCCACTGCGTTCTGGCACCGCGTCCCCTCTGCTGCTCCCGCAGCGCCCCGCACGATGCGCAGCGCCTGTCACGTCGAACGCGGTCAGGTGAGAACAGCATCGCTTCACAGACAGGACAGACAAACCCTTCCCGGCTTGAAAAACCCCATTTCCCACGGGTACATCCACGACCCCAAGCGACCCGGGGTAGGCTGGGATCCGAGCTCCCCCCGTTCGCAGCGCTGCGGGACGGGCTGCGCTCCGCAGGCAGAGCCCGAGGGCTGCGGGATGGCGGCATCAACGCGGGGTCTGAGCGCCTGCACCGCCCGTCAGCAGCGGGGACACGGAGCTCCCTGTGCGGGCAGGGGGTTGGAGGGGAGAGAGAAAGAAAGGGAGAGTGAAAGGGAGAGTGAAAGGGAGAGTGAAAGGGAGAGTGAAAGGGAGAGTGAAAGGGAGAGTGAAAGGGAGAGTGAAAGGGAGAGTGAGGCATCTCCTCCTAGCGGCAGCTGCGGGGTCATGGAGGGCCCGTTGCTGCGAAGGTGGGGCTGAGGGCACGGAGCGCTCCCAGAGCAAAGGAACAAACAGCCCGAACGGAAACACCGCACCGGTTCCGGGGAAGCATAAAGGCAACGAAGAAATCCATTGCCCACAAAGCTCCGAAGAGATTCGCTTTAGCATCGGTTTAATTCCGTCTGCGTCTCCCATCCCGCTGTCCGCAGAGACTTTTCCCGCTGTGTGTCAGCCCGGCGCTGCTGTTCAGCTGCGTGAGGCTCGACAAGGGTTTGGATTGAGCACGGCACGGCACGGCACGGCACGGCACCGCACCGCACCGCGCCTCCATCCCCGCCGGCCTCGTGCCGCACGGCGCCAAGGAGCGGCACTCGGCACTCGGCACTCGGCACTCGGCCCCGCCCTTGGCCCCGCCCCTCCCTGGCGGCGGGTGGCGGCTCTGCAGCGGGGCGGCCATTTTGTGTCGCTGCGCGGTCGGTGTCGCTGCGCTGTTGGCGGAGCGGGGCGGCTCGGTGCCGTTCGGAACCTTTTCCCCGTCCGGATCCGTCGGTAAGAGCGCGGCGGCGCCCGGACGGGTCGGGTTGGCGCCACCCGCCCCTCGTTGCGGGCCCGAGGCGAGGGGCGGGAGGCCGGGCGGGCGCGGCTGCACGCGGCCCCGCGCACAAAGGGCCGGCCCTGCGCCCCGCGGGTCGCTCTGTGCGGACGCCGAACGGGCGCCGCTCTCCGCGTTGGCGCCGTAGCGATGTGGGTCCGGGCCGCTCCCCGCCCACCGCCCCCCGCCGCGGCCCGCGGAGCCGCGTGAGCAGCCGGAGGAGCGCCCTGGGCCCGGCCCGGCACCTCGCGGCGGGGTTCGGGGGCGGCGGGGCCGGGTCGGGCGCGGGGGGGCCCGCGGGGCGCGCGGCCGCGGGGGCAGAGCGGGGCGGGACCGCGGGGTGACAGCGCTGCGCCGTCGTGCGGGCGGCACCGCGGGGCGCATCCTCGTCCTCTTTGTCCCTTTAAAAGTCCACGGGCGGATCCGTGAAGCGTCTCCGTGCGCGGCCCCAAAGCTGCTCTGGGCCGCTCGCCCTTAACGCGCACGGTCGGAGCTGCCGCGTTGTTTGCTTGGCGGTGCGCTCAGAGCGGGCCGCGTGTAGCGGAGCCGATAACGCGGGGCTCCTTGTGTCGGCAGTGAGCGTTTCTATTAAGGAGCTGCCTTTGCCCCGACTCGTTCCGTTCCCATGAAGGTCCTGTTTCCAGAGATGCCCAACCAGCGCTCACAGTGTCATTATTCCTTTAACTTCTGCGTGGCTGGAGGCGGTTGTGGAGCTGGCGGCGGTGCTGGTCAGAGCCGAGGTGTCTCATGGTGCACGTTCTCAGCCACAGCTCCATCCCTGCGTCCGCATGGAAAGGTTTCACTCGAGCAGTCAGATTACAGCCTGCTCATCTGTAATCCAGAGTAATTAATTAAGGTCAAGTTGGGAATGAGGCTAGCGTAGTAATTGCTTATAACGGTACTACCTCGATTGAAATGTAAGAAGCATATAATTAATTCTTACCTTTAATTGGATAAGTTCTCCAAAGCTCCTTCTCTTTCTCCTGCAGTTCCTGGCTAATCTAAGCAATGATATTGACCTAAATTCTCCCCCTCGGTCAGGGAAGGAGGGTGCAATCCCTCAGTTAACTGCAGGGCATGCTGAATTCTCCTGGAGCTCAGTGCCTGGGGATCCTCAGCCCGTGACAGGAGCAGATGTGGTGCCCGTAGGATGGCCGTGCTGACCTCTGCTTGCCTCTGTGTGGCCCCATCCTGTGCTGATGTGTGCTGGGCCGAATGAAGGCACATGGGTGAGCTCCGGCCCTTGGTGCGTTCTTAGTGCTGCCCATTGGTGTAGATGGGATGGTTTTTGTGGTGTCAGTTTCTTCTTAATTTTCTTTTAAAGAAAAGTTGCAGATGCTTTGGGATTAACGGCTTGTCATGTTAAGAAGTCTTGTTAAATGTGTGGAACACATTTACTCTTTATGTACTCCTTACCATCTTCAACTATCTTGCTTACAGGGTTATCTCAACTTTTGGAGCCTCCTGAAGGAAAACACTTCTTTCAGGTAAGGAGTTGACCTATTGCTTTCAGTCTGACCCTGCTGTCTGCTGTCAGTAGCTCTATAGCCTGTGCTATGAAGAAAATGCTGGGCCTGGTGGCTTTGGAGGCCTTTTTTGTTGTTGTTGTTCAAGTGCAAGATTTAAGTGTATGTGCAGGTGCACAGCATGTCCACGCTGACTGACTGCAGATGTGCGGGGCAGAAAATAATGCCTGTTAGAATGTGGTATTTATTGCTTTCTGAGATGTGTTGATTTGTTGACACGCTGTTGTGTGGTTTTACTAGGCCTGGGAGCTTTGAGCCAGCCTCATTTGATTGTAGGCTGCTGCAGTTTGCTGTGCTTCTCACAGAATCGCAGAATGGCCAGGTCAGGAGGGACCTTAAAGGCCACCCAGTTGCTGTGGGCTGGTTTTCACTGCCTGATCAGGCTGCCCAGGGCCCCGTTTGTGGCCTGGAACACCTCCAGGGCTGGGGCACCCACAACTGCTCTCAGCACCTTTGTGATCCTCCTCTGGACCCACTCCAACAACTGCACATCCTTCTTGTGCTGGGGGTCCCAGGCCTGGGCTCAGTACCACAGGTGGGGCCTTAAGGGCAGAGCAGCGGAGGGCAATCCCCTCCCTTCTCCTACTGCTCCCCGCTGTTGATGCAGCCCAGGGTGCTGTTGGCCTTCTGGGCTGCAGGAGCACACTGCTGCCTCATGACGGGCTTTTTGTCTGCCAGGACCCCCAAGTTCTTCTCCATGGGGCTGCTCTCAGTGAGTTCTTCTCCCAGTCTGTTCATATATCTGGATTAGCCCCAACCCCGCACTCAGCCTCGTTGAACCTTATCAGGTTCTCATCTTCCCACTTCTGAAGCTTGTAACTTTTCATGATCTCCATTTCAGGTCGGGTTCTGAAATTGGTTAAGATTTTACCTCTGTCAGTCTGTATCTCTCAGTACCGTGTGACTGTGTATTAAATGGGATAGTGGGGAGGAGCTGCTGCCTACTAGGTTGAAGAGACTGTTGTGGGGTTTGTTTTATTTCTGTATGTGCACTAAAGATCTTGCCTGGCCTCGTCGCTGAGGTTAAAATTCAAATTTCAGTACAGGCTTATTGTTCTGCTACTTAACCTCAGCACTTCTTTCCAAAGAAATGGAGAATGTCCTCTCCTTCTGCATGATGCTGTAGTCGGGACACTGCTTTGAACTTCTCTAGTGCTCCAGCTGTGCAACTGTGTGCTTGTGTCCCTGGGACGTGGATGGCAGTGCCATTGATTGTGTTGGGTTTCTCTTAATGCTGAAATCTAAAAGGCTTCAGTATAGAAGCAGAGGTTACACAAAATACCAGAATTGCTTCTTCACACTACAGAGCGTTGCTAATGGCTTTTGTGTGATGTGATCCCCCCATACCTGGATAGATCCTCTGCTTAGGTTGCACCTCAGTTTTCTCAGCATTGCTGTCAGCAGTTTTGCAAAAGGATGAAGTGACTTTTTTTTTTTACAGCTGCCCTTTCATTTCTGAGATGAGAGAAATCTGTGAGCAGCCTTGAAGTGCTCCCTTTCCTTTTCTTTTTGTAATAAGCCTGGAGAGTTGCATCCTCCTTACAGTGTGGCACATACACAGATACATCTCCTTAATGTAAATGAAAACGTGATATCTCAGCAAAGCTGAGTGTAGTGTGCAAGGTTTCACTTAATTTGTCAGGAAAATGTCCTGCTCTTTGTCAGCAAGGAGAGCAAGGTCAGCCTGGTTGGGGGGAAAAGAAGAATAATGAAACTGGAAGTGCCTGCCGTGTGGTTACACTGTGTGCTGGTTGGCTGTGAGCAGTGGTCTGGAGGATTTCCAGTGGTCGTTACTGCAGGTAGTGCAGATTCTATGAAGAACATTTGGGGTTGTTGGTTTTGGGTGGTTTTTTTTTTCCACATTTTCTTGCAGATGTTTTTTTTTCAATTTGACTTCTTGAAAGAATCACAACTCCAGGCCTGTTACTGCTCAGGTAGTGTTACCAGATCCCTTTCTGTGCTGCTTTATGACTCTCCACTTCGAGCTGTTCTCTAGCTAGAATGCATGTTGGTGCTCACTACCTTGGGTTCAGCAACTTGCTGTAAGAGTATAGGATGCTGCTGGAACATCCAGAGTGACATCAAATCCAGGGGTGTGACATCAGGTTAAAACTAAGTTGGTCAGTTTAATGCCTGAGGGTTTGAGTTTCTTTTAAAGCGTGGACTTGCTTGTGTCCCAGGGCTGCCTTCTGTCAGTGCACCTTATCTAGGTAGCTCCAACCTTACACTGCTGCAGTACCACTCTCAACCAGAAACATGGATGTGGCCTTGCTGTAAGCTTGTCCGAGGAGCTTTGTGGTATTTGTTGTTCTGTTGCTTTTGTGGGAGTATAGAGTGGGAATGAGAAACAGTTCAGTTATTCCTCTGCTTGATTTCATTCTCAGTTGGCAAAGGTGCCTTAAGCCATAGGCAGCCATTAGGCAGGGCAAAAATGTCTTTTTAAGGACAGTTCTATGCAGTGTATTCAACGTCATGAAGCAGGTTTATACAGCTGCAGGGAGGCAAAGAGGAGAAACTGTGGTGAGGCTCAATTAGAAGTTTGGAAATGTAGCTTCAGGCTGAATAAGAAAGGTTGAGGTGGCTGTAGCTTGTTGCTGTCACTGTCTTCTGCCTGGAGAAGCCTTGCACGTATTGACACGGAGAGGGTGTTTGGATGAGGAAACTTCCCATAGAAACTTTAGGTTTACTTTTCATAGGACCAAATGCTCATCCCTGAGCCTTGGGGTGGCTGTAGCTCATCCAACAGGGGTGTTAATGGAGGAACTCTGCCTTTGGTTGTCTTGGTGTGGGTTTGCTCACGCAGCTCATGACGTGCTTGTTGCAGCATGGGGTGATGTGATGAACTTTGTCATGATTTTGGTGATTGTTTCCCTGCCGTCCAGCAGCTCACATCAGTGCTGTGCAGGCCTTCATGTTGTTAGACATTTGGACTCTTCATTTCCTTGACTTCTTACTGCTTGGTGGAGTTTGTGCCTTAAGATATCCTTCATGCCACACTTGACTCTTCCTTAACTAAGCGCTAAAATTGGAGACTTTGAGAACCTGCAGTTGGTAGAATCTCTCCCAATCCAGAATTGTTCTTTTCCTCTGATCTGTTTGGCTGCTTTTGAGTTTTTCTGTAGTGGTCAGAATTATTTCTGAGTAAGAGCTATTCTGAAAGATAGGAATGTTTTCATGATATTTTAAATATCTTTTAAGCACTGAAGTCTCACATCTTGAAAAGCGGTGCTTGTCAAATCAGAGCACGTCTCTTACTTGAACTGCTTCTATTCCAAATTTTTAATCGATTTCAAATAATCAGTGTTAAAAGATCGCTTGTGAAGGAAGTTTAACCCAAGGTTTTGCAGCAGAAACCCACTAGTGTAAGTAGGAGCTGTATTGCATCAGAAGTGATGACTCCAGTTCTGTGAATATGCATCTGCTGTAATTGTTTTGCAAAAGAATTTTGATGTGCTTCCAGATCTGGAGCGCTTGGGCATTTTGAGCCCTTGACTCAGCTCTGGAAGTGTCCTGGTTTTGTTCATGTGCTGCTTCTCATGTTTGGCTGTTTTAGAATTGAAGCTTCCTCTTTTTTTAGTTTCAGTCCTCAGAGCTGAAGAACGTTTGGGTGATAAGAACATGGTTGGTGCTGTGATATTTCTGGGCTTCTCTCAGTGGCAGTTCTCATCCTGTCAGAAGAAAAGAGGGTGTTAGATTTGGGATGGAATAATTGAACTGAAATCTCTTTGAGTATATCAGATACGCTTTAAGATGTTAGCTGCCAAATAGTGTCTAGATAGACAAATTCGTTACTGCTCCTCCCACTTTTCTTTCTTGGAAAAACAAAAGGGAAAGGTGGGGGTGGGGAAAGATAAAGGGGGAGAAGAAGCCCCAAACCCACCAGCAGGAGCTTGTTGTTGTGTTCAGCAAGGTGCTGGAAGAGATGGCCAATGCAAATTGTAGCCACCTGTCCTCGCTCTTCAGCCTGATGTTTCACCTCGGCTGTTCTCAATAATGTACACAATAAAACTGCATGTATCCTGGAATTTCATTTAAGTGCAGTTTGAGTATAGTAGATGTAACCTATTTGAATGTATTTACTTTGCACTAACTCAAAATTCAAGGTACTAAGTTTGGTATGCTGTCTATTGGCTTAGTTAATGGGGGTGTCCTGAAATGTCTGGCAGGTTCTGTTCAGTGAAGGATAAATAAATGATGGGGTCTCTTAGGACCTTGGGATTGATCTATAATTTGGATCACAATAGCCAACACTATTCTGCATTGCAATATTTCCAGATTAAATTGATATTGTATAGAACTTTATAGGAAGGCTTTTTAAGCTCTAAAGTACTTTTTGCCTCAGAATTCGTATGTTTTTTTTCTTCCCTGCAGTTGTACAGCAGCACTTGGAATGCACATGACTATATAAGCAGCGAGTTTCTTCCTGGTGAGTATAAGCACAGATCCTTGGTTTTCTTAAATGATTTTTTCTTTTTTCCTTCGAGCTTTTACAGCTTTGTTGTAAAATCGATTTTTCTTCATTTTTGCAAAGCCTCCTTGGATCCCAGTCCTGTATTTGGAAACCTCGTATTCTTAAAGCAGAAATGGCAGACTTTCAGTTGGATGAAAAAGATGGCAGTTTGATCTAAGTAGTTATTCTTGAATTTGACTTGTTTTGATTAGGGGAAACCTGCTTTATTCCGTGTGATTTGAACCCTTTTCCAGAATCTTTTTGCCTGTTGAGTGTTTGGATGTCTCTAACATTGGTGCTATGAGAGACCAGAAAAAAGAGGAAAAGAGAAACCAGAGCAGTTAAATAACAGATGATCAGATGGCTGAAAAGCATTCTTTTCAGTATCATGTATTTATTTCTTTAATTGCACTTGGTAATGAAATAAGCTTTACTACAAAAGTGTTTTGTTGAATTGCCCACTTTCCTAATTTCTGCTTCTGCACTGGCCTCCCCACCAATTCGCACTGCCAGCACTGTTGTGTGGGTTGTTGATGAGGGGGTGAGAAGTGACATTCTCACTGTCCCATAATCTTAGGTAGAGTGTGAGGATGGTGCCCCAGGAAGGGTGGTTTGTTTGCTGACACCACTGCTGCCACTGAATGCTCTGAGGAGGTTGTGGTTCAGCCTGCAGGGGGGAGCAAATGCAGATGTCAGCAGTGTCTGTTGTTGTAGTCTGCCTTGGGAAACTGGGAGTCAAGCATTTGCAGGGAAGCTCCAAAGCTTCCTGCTTTGCATGGCTGTTTCAGTGATAAGGAGTTAGCTATGTGTTATTCTTTTTGTGGAAGTTGCAAATATCAGTTCAGGGTTCGGTTTTAGTGCTGTTGCTCAGCCAAGGAGTTTGCTTCCTGCATGGTGCTTGGTTGGATCTGGCAAACTTTGAAAGCAAGAAGTCAGCGTTGATTATGATCTGTTTGAGAATCCTACGCAGTGCACATAAGAACTGGATGTAGTCTGTCATCTTGTTTGAAGTGTCTTTGGGATAGAAAATGGAGATGTTATAGTATTCTTGGGAACACACTGCCAGGACTAATAGTCTGCATGTTTAACTCCTGTTTTTTCTTGTGTCTGTTCCTGTTGCAATTTAAAAAAATAATAAAAGCAAACAAACCTTGCTTAGAGATCTGTATCATTGTGTGGAAGGCCAGCAGTAAAGAGACCGTGGGTTTCCTTGTAACTCTTACTCAAAAAATTCCTTGCATTGCTATGAGATGGTGTGTGTGGACAGGCAGGAGTGCAGAGTTACTTTAATTCTGTTTTCCAACATAGGCTGAAATGCAGAGAGACACACTGCGTGGCAGCAGTGGGGCTGTGTGCAGGGCCTGGTAGGCAGACTTTGTAGGCTGTCAGGTCTGCTGTAATCTGCCTCCCAAGGCAGCACCAAAATGATGTTCTGTAGTGCTGTTTAAATGTTTGTGAGACTACATAAGTCTTCCTAAGTTGCTGCTGGGGTCGTATAAGTGTCTGTAAGTACAGACACTTACAGCCTGATACAGCCATTGCCTTTTCTCATCTGCAGATGTGTGGTTGCAGCACAGCGTGGCTGTGGTCATCTACTTGCAAGGTCTTCTGATTGTGGTGGGGACCATGGGCTTCTCTGCCCTGACCATCCCTGATAGGGGGCAAGCATGTTGTAGGGGGTGAGGCTTTCATTGCTTTACCACTGATGAAGAAGCAAGGCTTTGCATGATATATGCAGATAGTATAAGAGGTCAAAAGTAAGTGCTGGCCAGTAAAAACCTGCTATGCAAAATGTGATTGGACTTGGTCCTTGTCAGTTCCACAGTACACATGTAGATATGCTGGGAGTCTGGTTATTCAAAACAAAGCGCTTATGCTGTGTAGAATCTCCCATTACTCTGTCTTAGCCCAGAAACTGCTTGTGCTGCTGTATGGATAGAAAGCAAAATTCATGCTTACAGGACACAAAATGCACTCGAGTTTTCTGCTGCTACATTTCAGAACTTGGGGCTCCCTTTAGTAGCCTAGCACTGAGTACTGCATCTCCAGTGGACCCAGGACAGTCTTACTAGTTGCTTTCCCTCTCTGGTTTTGGAAGTGCCTTTTGTTAATGCAATACCTGCCCTACCTGCTTCTTCCTCTTCTGTAGCCCTATGGAATGCTCAGCAATGCAGAATGCATTATAGGAACTGGACAACAATTTTAACCACCCCAAATAAAGCTTAACACTGCTTTGTACTGAATATTCATCTATTTTTATCTTGTGTTGATGTAATTTGCCAAAGCTAACCACGCTCTTTCATCTAGCCAGAGTACTGCAGCGATTCATTGAGTTGCTCATTATTTTTTATGTGTTGGGCTTTGTTGGAAGTATGGGAAAAGATCCCTGGGTTGGTGCAGGTGAAGGAGATGAAGTTGAGTCGTGGGGCTGAATCTGCCATTTGAAGTGAAGTAATACTCCATTTGGAAGTGGAGCTGGTTTAAAGGCAAGGTTTTGTTTTCAGTGTGATTGTACATAGGGAATCGTTTAATCACATTTGCAGGTTATCTGGAAAATGCTGTTTGTGCAGGTAGGTGTGAGCTGGAAACGGCAGTGACTCTGCAGTTTCCAGAGGGAAGATAAGAGGCTGTTAGTCGGGAGTTTGCTATAACTGCTTGCTTGTTTCCTATATGACAGTATAAAGAGATATATCAGTTTACGGAGGAACTTCCTTCTTTTAAAGCTTCCTGCTGCACCAGATCTGGGGCTGAGCACTGATGGAGCTTAAAAAATGAAGAGAGTAAGAGTTGCTATAGATGAGGACGTGCAGACCCTGGTCATTGGAGCAGGATTGTTTTAAAAGACAAAAATCACAAATCCCCAGAGGGATCAGCTTTAATGTCAGCATATTGACCTCTGCAACGTCTTGATGGAAGTGTAAGTACCAGTTAGGAAGGTACCAGTATTTGAATGGTTGAATAGAGTTTAAATCTAAATTACCTTGTGGTGACTCTTAGAAGGAGGGGAAGGCTCTGCCTTTCAAACGACAGAATTGTGTACTTTTTGTGGCATGGATTTGGAAATACTTTCTGTTGAAACTAGTGATTTGTCTGTGTTCTGGAGTATCAGTTCCTGAAATGCTGCTCACAGTCATTGCAGAGTAAGAAGTTTTAAGATTACAAAACAGGAATAAGAGCAGAGAGAAGCCTTACAGCTTTGGGGAATAGTGTTTTGCCAAGTGTGTTTGCCTGAGGAAGCTGATCCTGGAATGAACTGCATGTGAAGAGGACGGACTGTTTTGCAAGGAAAGTGTGCCAAGCAGAGAGGAGCACTGGACTGAGCTGCCCTGGGCTGGGGGCTGGAGGGACCCAAAGGAGCCCAAGAGGGACGGGGAGTGTGGGGGGGGGGTTGATGAGGAGAGAGAGAGAAAATTTTTTTTTCCCTTAACATTTCTGCTCTTGTTCAACTTCCAGCTCAGCTGCCCTGCACGGTGTTGGCTGAGGTGGGGCGGTGTAGTGTGTGCTCTGACAAGTGCTGATGTTCAGCTGAGTCCAGCTGGAAAGAAGAAACAGTTCAAATTCTTACCAGAATCTGCAGCCCCAGTAATTACTATTAAATGGCTTCTGGTGTTTTTTCCACATTTCCCTTGCAATGCTCTTCCATCATTATTTTCTGAATTTAACGTAAGCTGTAGTGCAGCCTTCCTTGACAAAGCTGCTTGGTTTTGTTTATGTACAGAAGCCCTATTGTACGAGGTAGTGCTGCTGCAGCCTGGAGGTTGGCCTGCCCTCCCACTGCCTGCTGTAGGTGAGCTGAAATGCACCTTGCTTGGCGTCCCCACTACTGAAGGGCTCCTTTGCAGAGCGCTTCATTCATGTTCTCCTTGTGACACACTGAAATGCCCGATCTCCGTGTGTCCCTATTTAGAAAAGGAATAGTAAGCTTAATACTAAGTCAGGAATAGACTTGCAGCCCCGAGTTCTGCTACATTACAAGAATCAAGTAAGCTGTGTGTGATCTGCATTTGGAGACGGGAAGTTTGATTGCTAATGATAGAAAGTGGTAATTCTGTCGATGTGAGTCTGTGATGGAGGTGTGGATGTTGGAGGTGTGGATGGGCGTGTTCTTTAACAAAGAAATAGCAGGATTTTTTTTAGTATTTAATTTAGTGAGTATTTCTTTGAACTGCGCTAGTAGTGATGAGGTACCAAGTGTTCTTCAGTGCTCCACTAACAGGTAGATTTTGAAAGGTTGTTACTGTGTGTGTTTTTGCTGCTTCCTGTTTACTAGATGCCTTGTTTTTATCAAAACCAGGAAGGGGAGGGGGGAAAATAATGTCAAGAATCTTCTCTCTCAGTCATGGGGCTCAGGGTTCTTAATTGACCTGGAACTTGGACCGGTGCAGAAAGGTTGAGCTTCAGTCTTCCATGGTCCGATAGCTCCCTTGTGAATGCTTTTTTTTCCTCTTTTGAATGATTCTGTATATGCTCTCAGCTGGGAAGCCTTGCTTTAGAGGTAACTGCCTTCGCTCCTTTCTGTGAACTAAGGTCCCTTAACATCTAGGCTTTGGGGTTTGTGGTGCATAAGCTTATTTTGTATGTGTCTTGATTAGTGATTGATATTTAATTGCATTTTTCAGGGGAATAAAATCAGCAGTGTTGATATTACAAAATGACAAAACATCCTCCGAATAGAAGAGGGATCAACTTTGAGGTGGGAGCCCAGTTGGAAGCCCGTGACAGATTAAAAAACTGGTATTTTTTTTTCAAAACCATTCATATTATATTAACTCTAAGTTTTTAATATCTTAAACATTTTATATTTGTACCGTATTTAGAGTCCTTGTCGTTGGTTTGTAGGAAAGTAGTTAATTTCTAGTCGTTTATATACCAGTGCTTGCAATGGGCAATGCTTGCTGATGTGTTGCTGGTGTTTCTAGAAGTGTGCTCGTGCTGTGTGTGTCTGGGAAGCAGGGCTGTGCACACCTAGCAGGGCTTTGTGCTCACATTGAGAAGTCTGCGCTGGGTGCAGCTGATAGCGTAGGCACTGTGAAGAGATGAGTCCTTTGGAGTACGGGATACCCAGGATTGTCCCTCAGTGCTTCCTTACCCATCACTGTTTATCATTTGTAGACTTCAAAGTCTGAAATTGTTCCAGCCTGCCCTCACATGGGGGCTGTCAGCTGCCAGGGTCCAGAGTGGGAAACACCCTGACTAAGAAATTTGCTGTGGAGCTTGTCTTGCAGGTTTGAGCTTAGAAGGAGAATGGGGTTTTGTTGTTTTGGTTTTTTTTGTTGTTGTTGTTGTCAGCTACCACAGGAAGGGGAGAAAAAAAGGCCTGAAAGTCAACTGGCCAAATTGGAGCCAGCTTCAAGCCTTCATACCCTGCTTTAGAAAATAATGCTCATAACTGAAAATTGCTTGAGTCAAAGGCTACATAAATACTAAGTGTTCTTTGTTATTGCCTTAAGATGTCTTCTCTCTACAGAAATCAGTAGTTAGTTAATTTTTATTTAAGAAGCTCTGGGTTTGGCATAACTGAATATCGGGTGCTGGAGTGTGCAGGCAGGATAACCATGCAGAAGTGATTGTGTAAAGCCTCTGGGCACCCCAGAAGGATTGTGTGCTGCCATTGAGACTTTCATAGCTTCTTCCAGAATGTATCAGTCGTGTAGAACATCTCTTAGCTCTCCACATACAAGGAGATTGGAACTGTTAGAAAGTGTAGCTCTTCACAGAAAGGACATGAAGCACAAATGCTATGCTGTTCTTGGATTTTGTTGCCTTTCCTGCATGACAGAGATGTGTAAGTAGGACATCAATCCAGATCTGCATGATATAATATATAATGTTCTGTTTATACAAGAAACAACGCTAAAATCTACAAAAAAAAAGACTTCTAAGCCTATGTGCTGTGTAGGCTTAGTAGAGGTACAGTTAGTATAGATGGGCTCATGGCCTCCCATCTGGCATGTTTGTGCCTCAGACTACTAGTACATAGCTCTTACATTGGGAAACTTGGTGGACTGGGGTGGAATTCAACACTTACTACTTTCCATACATTCCTTAGCTTAAATTTTGTTTTAGACTTGTAACATATCCAAAATTCAAGCTCTCTTGATTTTTTTTTTTTTTAATGACCTGTTTTGTGCTTTGTGTTCTGCAGCTCTTTGATCTCATAATGTAGTTACTGGTTCTTCGGTTCTGAATATTTTCATCTGCTTGCTGAACTCCTAAAACCTGGGTCAGAAAGTCCATCTTTCCCTGAGTGATGATCTCTGGATATCCAGGTGTTGTCTACCAAAACCTGTAAGATCTATGTGCTTAATTGGCAATGTTAGTAGTGACTGACAAGAGACCTTGTCTATCCCATTCGTAGAAGGTGTGGATTTGTAGAGGAAAGCAGGCTGTTCTTCAGTACTTTCACCTGCCAGTGAGTCAACAGAGCTGCTCTGTGGTTTGGCTCCAGTGCTCCCCTTTTATGTGAATGTAAAACTTTTCCGTTTCCTCGTGCTCATTCTCCTCATTATAAACCTTCTGAGGTCCTGGCTTTACTCGTGTGCAGATTTTGGTTTTTTTCTGGCCTAGAACTTAGAAGTCACCTCTTAGGATGGAGGGCTGGCCTTGACTTCTGTGCTTAGTACCAAACACACCAATCAGTTGGTGGGCCACTATTGCTTTCAGTAGAGTGTTGGAAAGTAGTTCCATCTTGTAGCCCCATTTACCTGCCCTCATGGCAGTGGCTTGTGCCCTACACTGCAGGTTCTGCTTGTTCAGTGTCTGCATGTTTAAATGACTCCAACCTTCCAGCCCTGCTGCATAGAAAGCATTTGTACATGGCAGCAGGGGAGTCAGTGCAACAGCTGCTCCTTGCCGAAGTGTGAAGTGAATATTGCATCTTTTAGAGAAAATGAAATCCCTTACCAGAGGTTGCTTTGCTGTATGTTCACTCATAATGTGTTGAGCATGCACTTCAGTTCCTGGAGTTGTCTGCACAGGCTCCTAGATTTGAACTCTGGGGAGCACAGTGGGTACTTGAGGTGCTTGTTTCCGGTGTTTTTATTTGGTTTATTAGGACTTGTCTGACACATGAAACATGCCATGGAAGGCATCTGATGTGTCCTGACCTGGGGACATGGAAGGGAGGAGCTGAGTCAGTCATACCTCTTGGTACGCACAGTGCTGGAGCCATGAGGGTGGGAGAAGGGACTGCCCTGGTGGTGCAGCCCTGAGTCAGGAGGACCCAGAAAGGCCAACTGTGGTGACTCTTGCACATAGTTCTCTGCTGCATTGAATTCTTGATGGTCTTGGTGTGTTTGATTGTTTTGCAATTGTGAAGTGCAACTTTGCACTCTCAGTGTTGTTTTATTTCTTAATTATTTGAAGTCTTCACTGCTGGCTACCTGCAGATACTGCTTCTTAATGAAAAGAGGATCAGTGCTGCTTACCTCCAGTAGGCAGATGGTGACATCTCTTGTTTCTGTACTTTAATGATGCTTCTTTCAAGTTCATCACTCTGTAGTACAAGTAAAGTTGATAGGAAGAAACTTGATTCTAGTGAAGATTCTTGAGTACTGATATCAAGGTTAATGTTGTAATGAGTGTTGTACTGCTTTGTTATGGCAGATTGTCAGAGTCATGAGTGTAGCTGCTCATGCTGTCAGGGCTTCGTTCCTGTGCTGAAAACATAGAAATTCATAGTTATTGCCCTTCATAGTACTGCTCCTCCTGGAGGCTTCCATTCCTTGCAGAACTAGCTCCAGGAGAAAAGGGGTGTTGTATATAGGAAAAGAAAAGGGAGATACTAGTCCAGGCCTGAGAGAGGGGAGCTCCTTCAGTCATCACTGTCTTGTGGAATTTCTACATACTCACTTCTTCACAGCAAAGGGGGGGGGGGGGGGGGCTGTGCTCATCTCTACAAGAAACCTCCCTTCACATTGTTTGCTGTGCTCTGACAGCTGTAGTCTGAGGTTGCCAGTTGCTGTTAATCTGGGCTGTTGAGAGTTGTGCTGCTGAAGTCTTCAATTGCTGCTTGGGTTCTTAGGGAAATTAATGGCTGCTGTTCGTGTCTCTCAGAAGTTTCTCCATATTATTTATCTAACTTGCTAGGCAGAAGGCCTTGGAAGATACAGACTTTACATTCCTTTTGGGTTCAGGTGGAAGGCTGTTTGTTTTAGTCTCCTGATAAATCACAAGAAGTTATCTGATTTCATCTGGCTCTTCAGCATGTTAGATAAACAATCAGATCACCCTTAGTTGAGGATCTCTTACTCCAAGTCACTTATCTGTTCTGAAAGCCCATGGAGCCAGCTTAATTCTTCCTCCACAGTGTGGTGGAGGATGGGTCATACCTGGACTCATGGCAGGTTGTGGTCTTTTCATGTCTTTTAGGCTAAATTCAGTTCTCTTGCTTTTTACTTAAAACTTTCCAGTGTGTTTTCTTGATAAACAAGTATGAATTCCTTAGATTACCTCTATTCCATGACACTTGTTCTTGCATGGGTGTCCTGTGTTACTCACGTTCTTTGTAGCTCTGCGAGGACTTGTGCATCCTGATGTGGAGTGCTTGCTCAGGGGTTAAATATTGGAGGAAAGGTGACAGCACTGTCAGCTTGTGCTCAGAGGTGCTGAGAGCCTGGAAACCTTTTGTCTTCACTTTCAAGTTGCCAGGTGTGTGGCAGCACTGTGCTGCTTTGTATCCAGGAGGAAGGTCACGCTGGGGAGGCACTGCAGTTTCTGGCTAGATGTAATATAGCTTCTAACAGATTTACTGTTCCAGTCAAGGACTGAGCATCTGTTTACCAGTGGTGATTGATTCAGTAAGGGAAGGCTTGTTCATACTCCAGTGCATTAGCCAGGAGCTGCCTGAGGGCTCTGGTTCACTTACCTCTTGGACCAGGCTGAAATGGGGTCTTGCTCTCAGGTATGGTTTTTACTGCTCTTGTTGATGGATCAGAGCATCTCCCACCATCAGGGAGCCTTCAGAAGGTGAGGTGAGCTTGGTGTGGATGATACTGATGCATAATTTTGAGGTGACAATTCTTGTGGTGTAGTCTCCTGTTCCTTCTTTCCCTGTATGAAGAAGGGGGCAATCTTGGCTGAGTGCCTTATTGGCTCTTGCCACTCGGGCATGACTCCTCAGCAGGAGAAAATCTCTGGATTGAGCGTATTTCCCAGGGATGGGCATCTTTGTGAAACACATTACTAGCTTCGTGCTGAGCCAGTTCTCAATCATCTTTATCAGTGTCCCCCTTTATCTCTGAGAATCTGGATGAGCCCCAGCACTGCTGCAGTCCTGATGGCAGGAACTTCCTTCTGCTGGCTTCTCCTTGACAGGAGCTGGGAATTCCTGCCCCGTTTCTGCTGTTCTGTGCAGGGAGCTGTGTGCTGATTGCTGTCATTGCTTGTTCTGAGTACTGTGCAGTTCCTGAGATACTGAAGAGTAAACCACCTCTGAAAGAGCCACATTATGTGTGGAAAGGTTCTTGTGATTCTGTGCAGAGCAGTTTGGGGCTTACCTAGATACAACAAATGGTGACCATTATACATACACAAATAATTCATCAGGAATAAGATGTCCTTACCATAAGTATATCCCATCTGTCTTTCTCTCTCCTCCACAGCCTGTGCTACATGTGTTCTGATAATATACTGGGATGAACTAATGGCATAGCTTGAGGTATGTGGCATTGAGTAATAGGCAGGTCTTTGGTTGCAGTGTAAGGCTTTGGCATGGGGTATTTGTTGCTCTTTTTTAACAAGTTGTGAATGGATGTGACCCATATATTCTGAAGAATTCAGTTATTATCTTTCTTTAAATCTATGTAAGATTGTATAAAATAATTCTTTGCATTTCTTTTCAGTATGAATTCTTTCTTTTTATAAATTTCTAGCATCGGGCTTAATATTTCTTTTTCTGCACCTACCCCTTGTTCTGCCTTCTGAAGTGTGATTTGTCAAGTAAAGAACACTTGTGGATGTGAGCTGTTCCTTCAGGCATTTGTTCTTCAGTTCACCAGGGTCTTGCTTTAGTTCCAGGTGATTGTAAACATTGACAAGTGAGTGTTTTCTCCTGGTGCTATTATGGCAGAGGGGGAAATGTCACTACCTGGGATGTTGTATTCAACTGAACTAGTGAAATATGCTGTGATTGTGAAATACGTGCTTAAGTTACAAATTACCAATGCAATTAAAGAATTAAGGTCTTCCTGGTTAGAAACAAATGAGTCTGACCTTTCTCTGATTCCTGTACTTTTAATGTACCAAGCACTCTGAAGATGGATTTTAATTTTAAGAATCTAAATCTAAATTTGGGTTTAGCATCTCTGCTGGAATTCTGCTGTTAAACTGAATGGATGATCTATGAGACATGTTGATGGGCATCTCTGAGGGAAGTGACTGTTGAACTCCGGTTGTTGCTCTTAGTAAGAAGGAGCTGAAGCTGTTGATTCTGTGTGCATGTAAAATTTGTAGGGCTGGGGAAGGCTTTTGCTTTATTGATCTCCAGCTGTTTTTTCTACCCCAGGCTGAAACTCTTCAGTTGTTTGCTCTTTGCAACCGTCTTTGTTCAGTGTTGGGATTCATTCTGTACTGAGCTCCAAGTCATCTGTAGCATCTTAATTGCTTCTATAAGTGATGTGTCAAATAGTATTAAGGCTGTAGAAACGAATGCTTTTTAGATAAGGTGACATGGATCCTCCATCACACCGGATCAAGCGGTCTTCAGCTATTTTGCTTTTGATCATGCAGAAAGCTGTCTGCATATAATGCTTTGTAGCGCAGTTAGAGTAAACCTCTTCTTAACTGAAGTATTCTAATCTATCTCTTCCCCAGGTATCCAGCTCACATTGAGGAAATTGATTATGAGGAAGGAAAAGTACTTATCCATTTCAAACGGTGGAACCACAGATATGACGAATGGTTTTGTTGGGACAGTCCTTATTTACGTCCTTTAGAGAAAATACAGTTAAGAAAAGAAGGATTACATGAGGAAGAAGAGTGTGCAGTAAGTAGAAAACAAGGGACATTTGAGCACATAAAACTGTTTAATGTACAGTTGGCTTTTATAACTGTTAAAATGCTTCACTGTTGCTTCACTGCCTGCTGTATAAGTTCTATGAGTTATTTTTAAATACTGGGAAACTACACGTTCTGATGTTTTAAGGAAGTGGTATATTTCAGTATTTCTCAAATGACAATGCTATTAAATGTTGTCTTGTAGGGTTTTAATATAAATGATCAGGTGTTGGCATGCTGGTCGGACTGTCGCTTCTATCCAGCCAAAGTCACTTCTGTTAACAAGGATGGTAAGGAGTCACTACTTCTTTTGTTGCTGAATCTGTTAGTAATGTATTTGTAATTGTGTACAAGCCTTTTTGCATAGTTGGAGAGAGTACAGCAGACTGAAAGCAAATGTGAAAAATTTTAATGAATTGCTTATCTTAATTGCTATCAATTCTTTTAACTTAGCCTTTCATCCCTTTTGAGAGATAAGAATCTTCTAGGATATCCAGTCAGTAATTGCTTTTAAGTATGTACTCAGGGAAGTTGTTTCTTAAATTTACTATCAAAGGATGTGTGTATTTGCAGTAAGCCTAGTGTTAAAGCTGTAAGAACTCTTTGAAAATGGAGAATCTTGAGAGCACAACCATGCATCTTTTTGAGCATTGATAAGTAAGGATTTGTTCTTGTTCTGTGCTTTCTTTACATTGAGTATATGTTGTAAGATCAAGGAGAAAATCTGACCCTTAATAATAATCCTAAGGACTATTCTACTCAGTGTTCTGAAGTTTTCTGACAAAGTGTATCTAAGGACAGACTCTTAGGTTTAGACATGTTGATGCTTTTTGTTCTTACTGTAGTTTTTTTTTTTCTTGGTAATTTCATTATTTTTCCTGTTTTTCCTTTGTCCCATGAAATGACTTCTAAACTTTCTAATAAAAGTGGTAAAGCAGCTCTCACCTAGTGCTAAGTATGCAGCTTCGTCATTGGAGCTCTGGTACTCTGTGAGATCCCTTTCAATCTTTAAACTTTTATACTTTGTTTTCGTACTTTAGGTACGTACACTGTGAAATTTTATGATGGTGTAGTTCAGACTGTCAAAAACATTCATGTCAAAGCTTTCTCCAAAGATCAGGTAAGTATGTGCTCATGCTGCTAATGTATTCTGAAATTGATGGTTAGGCTTGCTGAATCATAAGAAAAATGAATTGAGTAGAACTTCTCTAATGCTAACCTGCAGCACATTTGAGATGGAGGCCATCAGAATGAAAAGGTGGTGCAAATCCTCGTGGCCTGTTTTATGAAGTCTTCAGGCTCATCTTATGAATATGCTTCTTGAACTAAACAAGTCATAAACTTGGAACTTTTTTTTTTTTTAATATAAATAACATTGGAAGATTCGGAATTTACATACTAAAGCTAGTGGTAGGGTATTGAAAAACTGGTTGTGTCAGTGGTTCTCGTGACATGTATAAACTTAAACAAGGATTGAGAGTTATGAAGTGAGCAGAGGTTTATTTCTTCCCCAGAGTAACTACTAGATTGACCTTTAGGGAAGCTGTCTAGTAGTCTCTGGCTTCATTGCTTTTAGAACATAAACGTTATTAACACCCGCATTCTGTTCTTCCATGATTCGTCTCTTCTACCACCCTTTGCATTCTCTGTTCTACATGTTTGAATTCAGCTTATTTTGGAAAGCATTAGTGAGATGTCAGCATCTTCTCCTGTTCGTGGTGAGATAAAAGCAGAACTGTTTTCAGTTTTCATGTGGACACTGTAGGAAAGGATGATAAACTATTCTTGTATGGCTTGATTAAAACTTATGTACCTACTTTGTCATTAAAGGAATAGTTTTGTCTGTGATCTTGCCACGTATTTCTCTGGTGTTGCTCTAACCTGTGTTTTCAGTCATGGTTTTTGCTTTTAGGTTGGTTTGTTTGTTTTTAGTTTGAAAAAAGACATTAAAAATGTCTTAAAAAATACTGTGTTTTTCATAAGATATTCAAAATATTGTCTCTTTTCTTTCCTATAGAGAGCTCATTAGGTTTCCATATGGCTTTAGGTGCATAAAATACATTCCTTCCAAAACCTATTTAACCATTGAGTAGGAAGCTTTCTCTTAGCATGGGAGAAGAGTTATTCTGCAGCATAAAAATCACTTTTGATTGTGTAAAAAGGTAAAGGCTACTTAAAGACTCAGGCCTTGGGGAGCTCAGGAACTTGCTTGTGTAAGATCACAAGGTGGATTCACATGCAGCAGCAAGCTCACAGTGGAAGGAAAGAGCTCGTATTCTAGGGTAGAATCACCATGAAGACAGTGGTTAAAAAAGCAAACAAACACCTTCTTTAATAATAGTATCCCTCTACAGAGGGGATAACATGCACTATTGAACTGTCATAGTAAAATGCTTATTCATGTGCTTAATGCAAATGCACGGAGTGATAGTGTTTATCCAGGCTTTTAAAATGTTGGCAAAATTGAGAGGCGATCCAAGCTTGTTGGGTTTATGATTCACCTTCTTAAGACCAATTGGATTCATACAGTTTGTGCCTGTTGCAGTATGGTGTTTTATCTGACAGCTCTGAGTAGCACAGCTAATGAAACCTGGAGATGAGGGTTGCTTTGTTGAATGTGAGGTGTAATAGGTTTGGGTGGTATTTTTGTTTTGCTTTTTTTTTTTTAACTGATGTATGAGGTTCTCCCACAGCTGTGTTATTCAAGGAATATACTTCTGGTTTTTTTCTTTTTTTCTATGATATCCAGTAAAAGTTTTGCTGAGGCACCAGTGCCTTTTCTTTGTGAGGGGATGAAAGGCTTGTTGTGCCTGGCAGGGCTGTGGCTGGGAAGGAGTCTGATTGCTCATTGATGCTGCAAGTTACCAGGCAACATGGAGGAAAGGCAGTTAAACTGAAGGCAGAGTCGACATGCGGTCAGATCTAAATTATTAATCTAGATTCAGAAAGCTTCTGTTGCTCAGAGCAGAGGAGCTCTGGTATAGCCTGTAGCAGGAGTGTTGGAAGGAGGGGAAAACAAAGCTGCCATCTCTCCACCATGAGCTGTTGGAATGAACTGTAACCCCAAAATGGAAAGGGTGTTCAGGAGTGATGAACTGTAGATACAGGGATGTTCTTCCTGGCTTTCTGTTACTGTATAACCATGATGTAAAAATGATGCTGTTTGAACATTGTATCTACTACCCAGGGACTACTAAAGATTGTGATGTTTAAAGTGCTTGCAGCATATTGGCTTCATATTTTAAACACAAGCAGAGGTTGGTGACTGCAGTTCTGTAGATGACTGCACGGCACTTGTGATCAGCGTTGATAGTAACAACCTAAATGCTTGTTTGTCTTCAGACACTTCTGTGGAAGGAAAAGGACAGAGTCCTGCAGCCAGCTGATTGAGGTGTTTGCCCTTTCCTGTGCTCTTACTCCTCCTGCAGTGCGATGGGCAAGCTCTAAGCAGCACTGCTCGAGCTGATGTGGAGCTATGGACTTGGTTCTGGGCCCAACCTGCACATGGGAACCAAGGCACATCAAGACTCTTGTGCCATCGGGTTGTCACAAGAATGAATCTGTTTTGTGGTCCTGTTAAATCAGCATGCCTGTGCTGCATGGGCCTTTGAACAGATTAAAGTGCCTTAAAGTTTTAATCTGAGGGGTTACTGTAGCGTGTTGCTAAATGCAAAGGTAAGGAATGACTTCTAGGTTGCAGCAAGTTAATTGTTATATGTCACTCTCTATTCTAGAATCTTGTGGGTAATGCTAAGCCTAAAGAAAGAGGTAATGAAATTCCGTCATCTCCTGAAAAACGGGAGAAATTTAAAGAACAGAGGAAAGCAACAGGTAATGCAAAGAAAGACAAGGATGAAAAGACATTAAAGACTGAAAAAAGGGTTAAGCAACCTGATAAAGAAGGGAAACTGATAGTCGTTTCAGAAAAAGGCAAGGTCTCAGAGAAGAATATATCTAAGAATGGAAAAGAAGATAAAGAGAATATATCAGAGAATGATATGGAATATTCAATAGATACACAAATTGAGAAGAAGCCTGAGAATGACAATGTAAAGAGTCCACAGGAAAACGTAAAGGAAACTAAACGAAAACGTGGAAGACCACCAATTACACCTCCAACAGGTACGTAGTTGAATTTAAATGTATATACCACGGTCAGAAACCTTTCAGCTTTAATAAACAGAAACAATGTTTTGCTGTCCACAGTCTTAAGTATGTAGAAATTTCTCAGTTTTTTCAGAACTTCAGGCTTGGTTTATAACAACTGTAAGCATGCTTGTTAATCACATGTGGGGTTTTCATGCTGTGGTGTAAGATTGGATTTAGGCCTCTAATGTACGTCTGCAGGTGGATTAAGTGCTGATATGTACAGGTGAAGCTGTTCATGAAGGCCTGGCATTTTAAGCTGCAAGACTTGTGAATTTACATTCTGAAGCTTTCCAGCTTTATATCTAACCAACTTCTGTTCTCTATTAAATACGTAGAGCCTGGTTCTCAGACACTGCAGCCCATAGCCTTGGAGTTAAGACGTCGGAAAATACCAAAAGGAGGTGAAGTTCCTTCAAAGCGTTCCAGGATAGACAGAAACTTGTGTGAGTGTTTTTCGGCATTTAAATCTCACAGGATTTGTACATATGAGTTAAAGTGAAGAAAGAAAAATACGTGGTAGTGAAGTTTAACTGTGATACATGAAATAAATAAACATGCTGAAGTCCTTCTTAAATTTACTATTCATACGTAGCATCTATGTAGTGAAATTACGTCCTCAATCTTGTAACCTCTATTTGGATAGGGAAGCCACAAGCCCTCAAGAAGAGGCAGTGATAATATTGCCTCTGGTACCCTAGAGGGTTACAAAAGCCTCAAAACAAAAATTGTTACATGAAAATAAATACCATTATTTAAAATCTGTTATCAAAGGAGATTATTGAGGCTTGTAAAATAAACTGTTCCTCTTGTTTTTTCTAATTTTTGCTATAACTGTAGCTTTTACAGAGAGATGTAACCACCAGGGATATTTAGCTTTTGCCATTAAAATGAGTTCTTAAAACTACTTCCGAATGTCACTGGGAGGGAAGGCTTTGAATTTGGCTCGTGAGCTGTTCAGCAATCCTGTGCCTTCACAGTAGCAGCAGATTTCTCTGTTCTAGCTCAGGAAAAATTGAAGAATTCCTCAGATAACCATGAAAAAGACCCAATCAGGAGGCGATCTTCAAGACTCTCGTCAGGTGTTAGCCATGAGATTTTACATACAGATCATGTCGCAACTTCAGCGGAAGTTCAGACATTGAAGGACACAGTGTCTAACCCGAATGAGTCTGAGAAGGGTAAGCAGCTTCCTGTTGTGCTCAGATTTTGTGGTGCTCTGCAAGTCTTAGTTGTTGCAAACGCTTCACTTTCACTTTCATGACTTGCAGGCTGTATATCTGCAGTTAAAACCCCATTTCAGCTGCTATGCGGAGTAAACTCAAGGAAAACTTGTTTTGGTCTCTGCAACCTTAAATCATTTTGCTTTCAATCCCTTTTGACGGTAACCCTATTATTTACTTGGTGTGTATGGTGCTTTTTCAGTGGGAGGATGCATGGCTTATCTCAGCTGCATTAAGGAGAGCTCCACAGATTGACAAAAAAATTGGAGGGAAAAGTTTCTGAAGAGATGTGGGTTACCCTTGGGAAAATGAAGTTATCTTTAGCTTTCTTTTGTTTCAAGAAGTAATTTGTATACTAAAGCTAAGCTTTGGTCCTTCTGTTGAGCACTATAAACACTGAAGAGGATGTTGTGGTTTTATTTTTTCTTGAACTGCTGGGAAATGGCACTCAGTTTTAGTACTGTGTGCTTCAATGCCTTTCCCATTTGGGAAACTCTGATAATGGTGTGAGTAGATCTATCCTACTTACCTATAATAAACTTGGAGCCTGTATGTTGTTTCTTTTCTTAACCTCTTAAATTTAGAGGGTAAATAAACGGATCTGTATTGTGCAATGTTAATTTTGTGTTATTGCAACGGCAAGAAGTCTGAACATGGATAGATGTTGGTCTTCATCCTGACGACCACACATGTTGGTATTCTGGAATATTCTTTTGTGTGCATTTTACTCAGTCAGAACTTTTCCTCCCTTCTAGTCCAGTTAGAAGTTCCTGCTGAATCTGACCAAAGTTTTGGTGAGCAAGCATCTCCTGGGAACACATCACATAGCACGGTACTCAGTACGGATGCCAGCTTACAAGAGGAAAACACTGAAGACACCGACTCTTCCTCTGTTAATGTCAGAACTGAAGAACCCGCTGCTGCTGCTACAGGTTCAGCTTTTGATTTATGCTTCTTAATATTAATACTTTTCTTGAGACAGCTGGTGCTGGCTGCTTCATGCCTTTCAGTGTGACTAACAAATCATGCTTTCTTGTAATGCAACTGCAGGTGAAAATGAAAATTTTTACTCCTTATGCATTCAATTTTGATCTTGTGAAAGCTTTGGAGGCTGACAGGAATCTTCACAGTGTGGAAATCATACTTCTTAAATGTCTGGGTGTCGTATTTTAACATTTGAATGGTGATGTTGACAGGAATACTTACTTTCAGGGTATTTTTGTTGTTCAGAGTTAGGTCAGAGTAACGTGTTAAAAGATGAGTTTCTGTTGCTGTGCTGCAGGTATGTCAAAACAGTGATGACTGGGAATCTCAACTGTGCATTTCTCTACCCTGATGTTTTGTCATCTGTTAAACTTAAGCCCTGGAAATTTTTTTGTGCAGACATATGAAATAAGCAGTGAAGTGTTCAAACCGTGTCAGTGAAGCTTAATTTCTGTTGTTTCCTCATAGATTGAGTAGTGTACTTATCTGCCTTATTCAAATTAAAAGTTCCTATGGAGACAGTACGCTAAGCCCAAATGTGATTTATGTCTTGTAGCCTCAGTGCTTTTATCTGCAGCTAAGTAGCGAAACTTGAACTATAAATTCCCTTGTTGTCTGCTCTATCAGGAAAGCTTTAAGTTAGATGGAACAGACCACTTATAGGCATTTAGGGTTCCTTAGTGATGGTAGAGTAACCTCTGCATGTTGGCTTTCATCCTGGTTTTGTTCTCCCAGCTTTTTTTCTCCTGCTTGCACATGTTCTCATTCACCCACCTTGGTATAACTGTGCAGATGAAATGCCCCAGCTAACAATTGTATGTGGGTCTGTAGTGAGGGGAGGAAGTAACCTCTTCTCCATTGCTCAGGTTTGATGTGTCAGTAACCCTTTGCTATTTAAGACTTAAACCTCTTTTGATCTTTGTCCTCCTAACCAGTGTGGTGATGCATACGTCTGTATTGTACATGTGGTATGTCTGGAGTCTTGGTACCAGTTGCTCTGTGTTGGGACTGTTCAGCTTGGCAGGTTAGTGGTCAGATGCAGATTTAAAGAATGATGCCTCTTGCCAAGGGCTTCTGTTGTCTGACTGATGCTCATGCATCTTTTAGTAGAGTTTTACGACATTTTAACTTCAGCAACTAGAAAATCCAGCAAGTATTAAGGCTGGGCTGTTGTCATAGCTGTGTGCTCATCTGCAGAGATGGTTTCTTTCTTTTGGAAGGTTGTCTTGAGTCTGAGTTCAGGGCTGACTTAGTGAGAGCTCGTACCTGTTGAGCTGCATGTATTTGGTGACATCTGGTAACTGTGAAAGAATAAATTGATAAAGTAGGCTTTGTTGTGTTAAAAAAACAAAGTGGTGTTGCTAAGTGTGGAGTCTCTTCCCGTTAGTGAGTGGTCTTAAATGAATGAGTTGACAGATTCAGGGATTTAAGTGGTAGCAGTTGGGTTTTGTTTCTTTTTTCCCCTTGGTTTGCATATGTATTTATGTTCAGCTTGAATTCGTGGATGCAATTTACAATCACCAGGATATTTGTCCACCTGAACTTGCATAGTATTCATCAGGGTTAGATGCAGTGTTTTGTTGAGTAGAAAGTGGAGAAATTAATTGATTTGTACATTTGAAACTCTATAGCAATACTTCAATCTTACAGTTTTAGCTTTAGAGAACCTTAACTTTGGCTGCAGGTAAATGGAGTTGGACTCCAGGGTAATGCTGGTGTGCAGCTGGACTGCTGAGAGTTCAAGAATCTGATTTCATTGGGTACTTTTTGCCATTATGACAACTTTCCTTTTTTATTTTTAATTCTCTCTGTTCCTGAGCACTTGCAGTTTGGTGAGAGTTCCAGGTATAATTCATGCCACTGTGATTCAGGTGGTGTGGACAGTGAGCTGACTTCATTGGATGCGAGAAGCAAGGCTGTGGTATGATAACTTCTGGATCATATGAGAGTACCCAAAGCCCCCAGTATTGCTTGTGCATTTGATTTTGCACTTGAGTGAGCTGGATTCTAGTCTGTTTAAGAGAACGTGCTTAGACTGAATGTTGGCCCATGGTTCAGGACTGGTGGTGGTGCCTGAAAATCCACCTTTCTGAATGGAAGTTCTGTTCTGGTTAATTAAAATCCTCTCACTTAATGTTAGAAGCACCAGGCATGTGCATGGGAAGACACAGAAATATGGAAATCGAGTGTTTTTATTGGGAAACTTGCTAAGAGTGTAAAGACTATTACCATAAGCTGCTGTAAAAGAAAAATAACCTAGGTTTCTATTTTTAACTAATGCTTGAAATGCCATTAAAGTGGTTTGTAGAAACAGTAATTTTGAAATCCCTGGATCCTGTTATGGATAGAACTGTTGTTACAAAGCTGAGTTGTGCTTCCATTGGGTTGGTTGGGGCTCACTTTTGGCCTAGTGTGGATACAGTGCACTGCAGATGACCTGCCTGATGGAATGGAAGTGCTTTGGCTTTCTACTCGTGTGAGCAGCAGCATGTCAAGGATGTGCCGTTAGATGCAAAAATCTGTCTGAAAACTCCCAGTGGCTCTCTGTGTGATCTGGAGAGCTGCGGAAGAGCGTGCAGTCATGAAAATAACTAGTGTTGGGGGCTGATGGCTGGATTAGCCTACTGTGCTGGTGATGATTGAGGAGCAAGAGAGACATCTCCCCAGATACTGTGTCAAGCTGTTACGTTCTCAGACTGGCAGCTGTGTTCAAACAGTTCTGGGGCTGGGAAAGGAAGTATGTTGTCAGAGCAGCTGATGTGTGTGTGGGGGAAAAACACTGAACTGAATATCTATTATGTGTGTGGTTCCCACAAAATAAACTGTGGGAATTTAGGTGAAGGATAACTTCAAATAGTGCAGCCTTGTAACTGTTCTGTTTGTAGCCTTCAGCTCTTGATTGGAGTTTGATGGGAGCCAATTCTCTTCCTCTAAGAAAATACTACAAAATGAAATGGATGACCTTAATGTGTGGAGTTAGTGTTGATTTCATGTGAGTGAGTGACAGACCCTGCTTTAACATGCATGATGCATGGGAAGAGCAAGGTAGGTCTCAGCAGTTTTTAAGGGTAAAAGCACTGTTTAGGAGTGTTTGCCCCTTCACTGTTGAGGATTCAAGGTATAGTAATTCCAGTCTGCAGATGCAAGTTGTAGTGTTTATCTGCTTATGTTGTAAAAGGTAACGCGTTCTTGCAGGGCAGCACAGCATCGTTTGCCAGAACTGAAGTTTCTTCTTTCGGCTTTTCCTCAAAATCCTTATTAATTTAATTATATGTGGTAGGGGATAAAAATCTTATTTGGCTGGTTTTTTGCTCCCCTGCTGTTTAAGGACTAGAACTGGTGACTTAGGATTTAGCTAAATCAAGTCATGCTTCAGATAAGGGGCCTGGAGCATGTTGGCAAGTTCTTACAGCCAGGTAATTCACTGTTTCATGTAAAAAAAACAACAAAACAACAATAACAAAAGCCAGGCTTAGAGGCACTCTGCAGCTGTTGGTGTGGATTTACTCTTGCACACTGATTTGACTTTTGAGATGAGCTGCCTTGGCTTTTTGCAGAACAGTTGTCATGTTTGTGTTTCCCAGAAATTAAGTTGCCTTTTTATTTGCATAGACATGCATCAAGGATTTGATTTGCCTTGTACTTTCTGTGTGTTTTTCTAATTTTGTCACTTTTGGCTTTGGGTTTCAGTTACAGAGAAGCTGAAAATACTTGTGTCCAATATGAGAGAGCAGCTATGTGTCCTGCAGCTTTCCTAGGTAGGCTCTACTACTCCAGGGTTGTCTAAGAGTCACAGTGTCAAGACTAAGTATGCTGTGTATGTCCATCTCACATTGCTGACCTAAACTTACAGGTATACACTGATCTGGAAGCAACGTTTGTTAAACCTGTCCAACTACAAGTAAAGCCTTTAAGGCTACCTAGCTGCTCTATAGTCTGTATTCAGGTTGGCACAGTGTACACCAGGCACCTGCAGGCTTCTGGTGCATTGTAGGCATCCATCCATTTTTATTATAATAAGTTCAGTGCCAGCGCAGGGAGAATGTGTGAAGTGAAGGATTACATGAAATGACAAAAAAAAAAAAAATAAAAAATTTGGGGCTAAAAACTGAGATATGTGTGTGTGGTGAGCTGTGCAAGTATTTATGCTTTGCATAAATGTTTTGCATATGTTTTCTGTACTTTCTGTAACTGAGTGGTTTTCTGGAGGTGCCCGAATGCTTTTTCCTGTTTAAAGCTGAGAACAGCAGTTGGGTGAAACGGGTTTTTGTTTCACAGTTGAGGTCTTGGAAGACTGATTTTTTAGGAAAACAAGAAAAAATGTAGTTTGAACACTGAGATGGTGAGCTGAAGGTAAAGAACTGGAGATTTCAGAAGGAAGTTAGTCTGCTGGTGCAGGAACCCAGAGCATGGTGTGTCAGTGATAGCAGCTGGGTGAGGTGTGAGGTTGTGATGAAGATGTAGGCTGCTGTGAGGCTAGGTGTACCCAGAGGAAGCTCCAGAGTGCTTCATGTGATTCTGAGGCTGACTGTGCCCAGCTTCACCTTTCTATAAATAGGTCAAAATGTCAGAGGTGAGTTTTTGACATTACTGTACAGAGTCTGTGGTTCATTAGTGCCGTTACTTACCTACAGAGTAGGTGAATCTTATGTCTGCAGTTCAAGAAGGGAAATGGTATTAGACTGAAGAATCTTGAAAATAGTAGACAGAAGCAATGGATGCTTTGTTTTAGAGAGATGTGATCTGTTTTGTTGAACAGTAGGTGAGAAAATAGTTTAATCTTAGTTTGAGCGTTTGGGAGAGAACAGGTGGTAGAGACTCAGTCTCATCAGTTTTAAATGCGGTTGTTTGCAAAGATCTGATGGCTTTTCTGCAGCAAGGCCAACTTTGAGACTGGAGGTGAGTGCTCCATATTCACTGGTGGCATTCTGGAGCGGGTCAGCAGTGCCTTGCAGAAGGTTCCCCAGGACTGGCAGATCTTAAGGTGCTGTGCTGCTGCCAGGCATTGCTGTCCCAGGTGGGGTCAATTAAAACAAGGAATTTGGGGGAGTGGAGGGAGCAGGCATGAGTGGGGATTCAGAAGTTTCTATATACTGACATTTTACAGGAAACTTGCTGTTAAATTTGGTCCAAACTGTGGAAGTTCATGTCCTTTGGATAGTGCAGCACAATGAGAGGTGAAGTGGGCTGCTAAAGTGAGTGCCGAATGAATGTTTTTGTCTCTGCAGTGAAAGTTAAGAGACACTGCTGTTTGACCTTGAGTTTGTGTAGCAGTTGGGTGCCTGCAAGGATTTTTAGATTTGGTTATAAGCTTGAGAGAAATAGTGGGTGGGAGGTCTGTAGGATTTCTTCATACTCAGAGAAAACAATACATTCAGTTCCTTGCTCTGGAAGGACAAGTGCCTGAAAATCTGATGCCAGTAAAGCAAAACTACGATTCTTTCTGTAGAAATTAGTTTTGGTGCTAGTTCCACCAGCAGAAACTACAAATGTGTGTAAGAGTGGAACTTTCTCCCCTTCACGTGTTGGTGTAGTGAGAGCTTCAGCTGGAAGCTCAGGCTCTCCCAAGGCTTCCTGGGTGGCAGAATTGTGCATCAGCTTCAGACTGTTTCCTGGCAGCAGGAATTCTATTGTCTATATTTGTAGAGAAGGATCATGCCCCAAATGCGTTGGCAGTGGTAGTAATTCGAGCTTTATTTTGAATTTTTGTGATTGTCTGTGCTTTTTGTTCTTCTAAGTGAATTCCTTTTGCACGTTGCAATGAACTTTTCTTCTTCTTTCCTTCCCCATGTGTTTTCTACCTTCTTGTTGCTAAACTTCAGCTGCTGTGATCCTGTGCTCTTCTTCTGACTTGTAGCTGATCATTTAGAGGCTGTTTCTTGTGTTTGCTCAAGAGTTTGTCTATCTCAATGGAAGGAAAGTGCTCCAAGCTTGGGTAAAAGAGCTCCTGACAGGGCTTTATCGTGACAGCTCTGTGATGGTGTAACAGCTTCCCTTGTCCTCTTCATAATCCTTGCTCAGTAAATCCTCAGGCCTCACTGCCCCTCTCTGCTGTAGTTAAGTTTCCTCATCTTCATGTCAGTTGAAGCAAATTATCTTTCATTGTCCTGAGCGTGCTGGCTTGCAGTCAAGAGAACCTTTCTGGATTTCCTTTCACTAAATGCAGCAGCCATTGCACGAACTGGCCCTGAAATAAATGCTTGATGCTTTAAGAATGCAGATTCTGATGGTGTGCGCTGTTTTCACATTTTGGTGCTGGAAAACTGTCCTTCTGTTATCCACGTTTGTTCTTACTTCACTACCCTCATTGCTTGAAGCAGTTTCTCTGTCAGGATGTTCTCAAAGCAGTGGTGCCAAAATTGTTCCCTTACTCCTTGCTGTTCTCCTTGGGAAACAACTGAAAGCAGTGTTTTCGTTTTCACTGTTTTCTTCTTTCTTTCAACCAATCTAACACATACACTGGTCTCTTACTCCTTCCCTGTGTATCAGATTCCATAGAACCATTAGCTGGTCTCTGTGAATGACTTCAAGTTTTGTTTCTTTGTCGTAAGATAGTACTTAAACTGAGTACACTTCAGATGCTGTTTCTAGGATGCTCTTACATAACCTTTATGTCTGTAGTGCAGTAGAATTCACCTTTTTTGTGGCTGCCTGCTGAGAATTCCTAAACAAGCCGTGGTGTATCCTTGTATCAGAACTGTGCCCGTGCTATCTCTAATCCTCCCCTTCAATCCACTGCTGCATATGTGTGCTTGTAGAAAGCCTTTACTGCTCTTGTCAGTGTTTTGGGTCCTCTTGTGCTCTGTTTCAGCCACTTCTAATGTAATGTGTTAGTTTTAATTAACGCACTGTGTGTCTTCTGGTTGCATCGCTTCTAATAAAAACTTCTTCCTCCTTAACCCTTTTAGTTTGGTAGTACATGTCAGTATGGAAATGTTTTAGTGCTGGCAAAACAAATGGAAAAATTACATTTGGAAACTGTTCTGTAAAAATGACAGCTCCTGTCACACTGCTGCATCGTCCTCTAGCTGTGGTTTTGGTTTGATGCAGTGTGTGTTTTAGAGATGAAATTACTCAGTTGTTTCTGTTCATGTTTCCAAATTTCTGCCTCTCCTGTGTCCATAAGATGCAGATCCTGGTGACAATATCTCTTCTGTGTTTTTCTTAGCAAAAACATGAGATAAGTTTCTGAAATCCTAGAACTATTCTTTCATTGCTACTTGAAAACTGTAGCGGATTTCAGTTTTACTGGAGTAGTGTCCTTCTGACATGCTGAGTACAACAGAACTGTTGTGTTTGGAAGTAATCAAGCCTGCGAGGTCAGATAAGGCATCCAGCAAGGAGGCAGCAGAAGAGCTATGAGCAAAGAAACACGAGTGTTTGCATTGGAAAATACCTTGGCCAAAGATGTGAACAGATAATAATGTGCTTGATAGAACATAATCCTCAGCATTCTGACTGAAATAAGCAGTCTCTTTGTAATTCTGTCTTGTCTATAGTAGTGCTATGTACAGCACTATTAGCAGTTGAGTGAGGGCGTCGAGTAACTGGCTTGTTAAAGCACTAGCACTGAGACAGATGAGTTTAGGAACACAGTAAGGGCAAATTTTCTCATAGCTTTAACAGCAGACAGCCTACAGATGTTATTGTTAGCATTTCACAGCTAACTTGTTTGACTGCATGCTCCTTTCTTAACTTTTTTTTTGTAATATAGGAGGCCATTTGTTAAATATAGCAAATGCATGGGGGAATTTATTTGTTTTGTTCTTACAGTAACAAAACCTTTTAGGAGATCAGATTTTCTTGCATCAAAAAAAGCTGCAACCGTTGATCAAGACCACAAGTTTAAATGCAAGTTCGTGGACTGTTCAAAGTCATTCCGCAAAGCCAAGTTATTGCATTATCACATGAAATATTTCCACGGAGTGGACAAGTCTGCAGAATCACAGCAGAACCCGGTAAAAAGGCACATTCAAACCAGAGCTTCTTTGGCTTCTGAGAAAGCTAATCAAGAAAGGTCAAAAAGAGGACGGAGCGCAGCTGGTTCATTGTGTAAGTATCTTGCTGATTTTTTCTTTCTTTAACAGCAGCAAGCAGGACAGGGTGGAAATCAATTTTCTTCTGGGCAGAAGGAGTCTTCTGTGGCTGCAGCTTGCACATTTCTTTGTGGAGAAGCATCATGATACCTATAAGCATTCAGTTTTAGAGGAGATAATACTGAAGAAATTGCCCCATCTAAAAACACAGATGAAATTCTGTAATGAGGTGACTGTGCAGCTTGTCTTATTTCTTTGCAACAGTTTACTCAAATATTAAATCTGAACTACTATCCCTTGAGTTTCTGCTCCTTTTTCCTTTTGTCTGTGTCAAATGCCTAACTGGTATTGCTAGAGGACTTCTTTTGTCCTTTTACTAAGGTAGCAGTCTGGATAACTCAACTTCTCTCATTTCTCACCTTGCTCTTTACATTTCACAATCCTATCTCAAGAGTTTAGTAATGTGCTAGTGTAGAAGCCTGCTGGCAGTTTTCTGTGAAAGAAATCATAGTGTTTAACAAGTGCAGTTGGTACAGCTGTTCTTGAAAGAGACTCGTGCATCTGGCAGGTAGTGGAAAGGGAAGGTCTCAATGGCTAGGGAAGAAAGTCACCTTCAGTTATAACTGCTTTGCAGTCTTAAGAATTATGTTAATTTCTCCTCCTGTCTCATTCTTTGAAGCTCTTTGTTCCTGGTGTATTGAGTACATCAGAGTGGCAGTCGTGTACCTGTGTACTGGTGTTGGTACTGATAATGTGTCCAGACTGTTCTTGTGTGCAGGTTTTACCTGGTGTCCTGGATTACCCATCTCTTCTGGCTGAGCCTGTTTTATAAAATCCAACTTTTTCTTTGCTGAATTCTGTGGTCCTTGTAAATGTTACACTTTCCTTATAAATGTTGATCTTTCATTGAAGTTCTGTATAATTAAAGGTTTCAGGATCCTACAAGTTGTTTACTGAGTCACTGGCACAGTGTAGCAGAGTATATCTTACTTCACATAGTTTCATGTCTGCATTTCCTAATGTGTTCAGTAAACGTTTTTTCATTTGAGACACTTCTGCTTATTCATAACAAAATACTCAGTTAAATTTACTGCTACTACATGTAAACTGCTTTACCTCAGATGCTTCTGTAATTTCAAATAATGCGAAGGCATAAGATTTAATTAGTTAGAGGCGGCTTTTCTTTAGCTGTGTTAGAATGTGCCAGCTTCTTTTTATTACTTGTAATGCAGCTTGAATGCAACTTCACTGCCAGCAGGAACAGAGCTGGACGTGAGCACTCAGTGAGGAGCAGCAGGTAACACCATACACTGATCAGAATAGGCTTCTTGATTGGTGGGTGATGTTTTCATGGCAGATTTGTTCTGCCTTTTGAGATGCTATGCAACTAGTTTGGTTTAAAAAGTAGTTCCCCTCTGATTGTCTTGAATGAACTGACTTGTGGCCCAAGACCTTTTCGTTACTCCTTTCCTCAAAGTATATCCTGTTGATGTGATGGCTTCATCTTGGTAGCACTGGCAAGCAATTATTTATAGCATTACTTCTTTACATGAAGTTTCCACTCCTTTCTTTCCTTTAATGGCGAGTGGATATTTGTAACCCCTGTGTGTGGTTCATAGCATATCCCTGCAGGTAGCTCCATGGCTGTGCTGACAGCTGGTGAACAGTGAATCAAGGTGGGAAGGGTAGAATTTCATGCTTTCTATCAAAGCCAGCTGCTGTTGGAGACACAGAAGCTTTTCCTTGATCTGGAAAAGGGATGCCATTATACTTCACTTGTATTACAATGCCTGATTATTTAGCAATTTTTGTATTTTGTTGAGCTTTTTCTTAATTCCTGCAATTCTTCCTGTACCACAAATTCTAAAATAGAGTTAATAGGGCTTACGAACTTGTACTGCTTCATTTTGTGTTCTCTTGTCTTTTTGCAAGCATCACTTCTCTGACTAATTACCCGAATAGGAAGATGTGGGGTGCAAGAAGGAACAAATTAGGTTTTAATTTCTTTATACTTAAGTGGAGATTTTGAAATTTCAGCATTTGAACTGTAGTAAATTGTATAATTGGGAACTATCTTCAAAAGATGAATGTGTCTGGAAAGATTGATGTGGAAATACTTGTCCTGTCTATCTTCTGCCTTAAGGAGGAGCTTACTGTGACTGTGTCAAATTTGACAGACACCTCTCTAAATTTTCTAAGTGGCCTTTCATATCATCATGGAATATCCTGTGGCCCACAGGGGTCACTGAGACCAACTCCTTTTAATGGAAGTATAAGAACCTGCAACTGCGTAGCTAGTGTTTTAGATTTTCCTTGTCTGATCAGAATGATGCAGACTTGGGTGGCTCCTGGATACTACTAGGCAATACCTCTTTATTTTATTGGGAAATATGAGATCGTTATGATGAAAACTCCTCTCAGGTGCCAGTGCTGTAATGCTTAAATCCATGAGGACTGCTACCATTGGTATTTCCTAAAAGAACATTGTCCTGTGCAGACAGTGAGGCAGTTGGGTTTGGGTCTCTCTGCCATATAGGAGCTGCAGGTATTTCTGTCTTCACCTCTTAAGTTGCTTTGCACTTGTGCAGGTGTAGTATAGAAACAGATGCAACTCTTGAGTTTAAGAGGAAGATCCAGATCTGTATGAAATGTTTTAAGCTCATGTAACAGTATGTAAGACTTTTGGGCTGGGCTGCAGGCTGCTTAAATTTTGTTTTACAAGGAAGTTGTCTTAGAATTTTGATGGCTCAAGTTGAGACATTTTTTTCAGATCTGTCACCTCAAAGTTGAGCATTGTGTATTATCTGCTATGTTAGGGGGCAAAGTTGCTTGGTGGTGGTGATTGCTACAGCAAAATAAAGGAGTGGAACCATTTTCCATCTCCATGTACTTTATTTTAAAATATTTTTTTCTCTCTTTGTAGTCACAGCTTTTTCTTTTGTGAAACCACTGACATTTCACCATTGATAAGATATATTCCTTCCTACCACGACTTGCACCTTGCAAACATTTGATGTAAATTACTTCCTCTGAGGATGGCAGCTTTCTTCAGGTCTGTGTAGGCACCCTGTTATATGTGAAGTACCCACTCGGGGTTTTTGGGAAGGTTTGTTGTGTTTTGACTTGGACCACTCAAAGGGATTTGGAGCCTTGGCAGGGCAGAATTCCTGCGCTTGTGCCAGGGAGTGCTGAACAATTTTTCTGAAGCCTGTAAGTCAAATTGTGGCAGACCTGAACAGCTGGTGAGCATCACCTCAGATGTGAACAAGTGGGTCAATTTGTGTGCAAGGAAACACCACTGAAAGCATCTCAAAGTTGGCTGCAGTACTCATAGTTCTCTTAGTAAGCACTTAGTGCTGACAGGCTTCGTACTTCCCTCAGCCTGACTGTTGTACTGGCAGGGACTTCTCCAGCTGGTGAATACCCTTACCCTAATGTTCCTAAGACGCAGCTCAGCTCTGCAGAGGAGTCTTGCTCTATGTGAGGTTAAACTGGTTTGGAGAATTAAAACACACCTTGCAGCACAGGGCTGTGTTTTTTGGGGTGTGAGAGTATGTAAGGAGCCTGAGTCTGGTAAGTTGCTATCAGTGATGGCCCTGCTGCTGTCCTTGTCACAAGGGGAAAAAAAGAAACCAGAGGACCTGCAATTTGTATTTCAGGGGCTGTGGAAAATGCCCCCTACTGACGAGTCCTTTGGAGATGGCACCAGGTGTATGATAGAGTACACTGGGACTCTTCCAAAAGAGTGACTCTGGTGGCTGAAGAATATTAAAGAAATGCAGTGACCTTTTTGCTTTGTAAAAGGTGCAGCGTGTTCTTAAACTTTCACTCTTACAAAGCTAAAAAGCTTGTATGTAAAGTAGGCCTTTGTTCTTCCAGGAGGCTGTGTACAATGTGAGCCTGCGGGAAGCGCTTCGGAGAACTGGTGGGATCAGGATGGCCATGGTGTTGTTTGAATAGTGATTTATGGAATAGAGCTGGTCTGCTGGGAGAGGAGCAAATTAGGAGGCCTAAATGCCTCGTAGATATTTTTCTAGTGGGATTTTTGTTTTTAAGTTCTATGAGATGCTATTCTATAAATAATTCTGGAATTAAAGGCAGGCAGAATGGTAGATAATCAGGGTTGCTCATCTGACTTGTTTACGTGTCTTGTCACTGCTGACAGGTTCTGCCTTGCAGGATGTTTGCTAGGACACTTGTGTTCCCAGACCTCCTAGGAAATACCTTAATCTGGTTGTTTTTGTTGTTTTCAGCTACTGTGTACCACGGGAAAAGGTTTTTTCCTCCTCAAATAGTTGTGTTCAATCCACTAATTGTGAAAGTCCCCAGAAGTGATTACTGTTAGTGGCAGCTCCTACAAGAGACCTACTTAAGTGCAGCAAACTTGTTCCTGCAGGGGAAGTTGGTCCTTTTGAAAACGTAAAGTCACTTTGTATCTCACCAAGGAATGCTTTCTGATTTTAACAGTTATTTGTAGAGGAAAATTTAAAAAAAAAAAAAAAAAAAAAGCTATTTTCAAAGGTGTTGCAGCTCTGAATTTCAGTACATGCCCAGGGAAAGGCAGCAGAGTGCTGCCAGACTGGATGGAAGCCACCTTTATGTGGTCCTGTGTAGGAAACTTGAGCTTTTTGTATCTTTTCTGTCTTCTCTTGTGGCTGATGTAAAGCTCTACAGCAAATGACTGAAGAGTGATCAGCAAGAGACTGAAATTATTATGAACAGATCCTATTTATTCCTGAAGTTCTTATGCACCTTCATTATGGAGGACCAGATAGAAAACTACCTGATGGCCTCATTGCTGGATTTCGAGTTCCTTTGGTCTGAAGGGATCCACTTCATTCTGAAAGGGTCAGAATAAGATGGCTTAATGTGCCTAAAGCTTTGGCTTTTCTGGTCAGGCCAGACCACTTGCTTCCCCATTTCCTAAGTATGCTGACTTGGACTCCATCCTCAGCTACTGCTGAGTTACTTAGAGCCTTCCAAGTGAGAAACCTGTTGACATGTACATCTTTAGACATGAAGAAGGATGCCTTTATTATCCGTTGAACTTTTGAGGTGCTTATGATGATGGAGTCATACATTCTTGACAAAAAAAATCAGCATTCTGCCAGCCTGGCTACTGGATCCGATTGACAGAAATACACGAGTTCATACACCAGAGTTGTAAGGTACTTGAGGTACTTGTCTTTTTTCTTCTAGCCACCCTACATGTTGTGCAGCCTTAGCTTTTATCACAGTATCACAGTCTTGTGCGAGTTGGAAGGGACCTTAGAGATCATTGAGTCCAACCCCCGGGATTTGAGCCTCATGTGTAGCAGAGCAGCACATCAGCTTCTGCTGCCATCTTCTGTGTCCAGGAGTCCTTCATTAGAAAGAAAGAAAGAATTGCTATCTGTTAACTACCTCGAGGTACTTGCTAGATGAGAACTAAACTTCATCTGCAAATTCTGTTTATTATTTAAGTCGTGTATGTTTCGTGGTTTTATGAATTTCAGGCAGCATTTCTGAGTTCTTGCATTTCTCCTGGCTGAAGCACTTGTTTTTTGGTGGTATGTACTTTAGAACTGCTGTTCTTCAGATGCATGGAAGCTTCTATGCCTCTTCTATCTGCTCAGTACAAAGCACGCTTAAGAGCAGGCTGTGGTTCTTCTATTTACATTAACAGGAGCTCTTACTTCTCTTTTAAAATAAACTGTCATCTGACTATATCGTTGCTGATCTGCACTGTTTCTCTTCCCATCTTTCTTCAGTGTCACAATATTTCTGAACGAATAATGCTCAAGGGAATGCATTTACATCCACTGTTTCTTTGTGCTTTCTTTTTTTATTTAAAAGTGACAGCAACAAAGCTCCTAATGAGTCTTAGTCTTTAAGTCAGCTTCTGCTTAAAACACAGCTCACGTTGCTGGGGCTGAGTAGAGCAGTGCATCTCTTCAGAGGTGCTCTATAGGGACAGCCAGGGCTGCTGCTGGGGAAGGAGAGTTCCATTTTGAAAGCATTTAAAGTTTGGACCTCATCTTTATTCTCTTTGTAGATGCTCCTCTACGCATAGCCCTGAGGAGTACCTCATATAGAGGTGAAAAAATAGAAAAGAGAAGAACTTCTACAGCTGTAAATCAATTAAATAGTCACCGATACTCTGTTAGAGAGCAAACCAAGGAGAACCACGTAGTGAGATCGCTGCGGAAACCTCAGGAGAAGCGAAGAGGTGAAAATGGTACGCGGTTTTAGTTTAAAATGAACTCACGAGTAATGTTGGGAATGGATAATGCGAGTATAAGGCATTCTGTGTACCTTCTGATAAAGTGTTGATTTTTTTGTGTGTGGTATGAATTATAAGTGGTATTTTTTCACTGTTCCTTTGTTGTGGTTTCAAATGAAGAGTCAATACAGCAAAACTCAGACATCTTTTTGCTGTGCTCCTTGGGTTTAAATGTACCTGGTTATGGTGCATAATGTTTTTTATATATAAAAATACAGAAATATTTTAGAGTGAGTGAGAACGTTTTCCTACCTGTTTGCATGTATAATAGATACCCTTGGTTGCCCAAAGGATTGTGTATTTTAAGCCATCTTGAACTTTTTGAGAAGCATGAACTTAAGAAATAACAACAACTTTTTAAAAATCACTTCACTCTATCCTAATTCTTTTTTCAGATACAAATACCTTTTGATGTTTTCAGATAGTTTGTATTCTGTTCTATGGAAAAGTCTCTGGGTGGTATAATTTCACCTCTGTTCAGTGGTACAGGCTGAGCCCTGTTTATCTGAAATCTGCTGTAATTCAAGTAGATAACAGCCCTACAGACACATGAAAATAATTTTCTACATCCCATCAGATTTCCTACTGCATTTTATTTCCAACTTGTAGTGACAATTTGAGCCGCTGCGTTGAGAAAGATGTAAAAACCTGTGCATAGCCTACTTGCTTTGTAACTGATCTTCGTTCAGGAAAGTTGTGGTGTTAGCATTGCTCTGATTCAGTAGAATTCGTTCTTATTTGAGAGTACAGCCTGTAGAGATTAGCAGAGCCTTTCTATGTGCTGCTGGTGATATGTGAGAGAGTGTTCATCCTGATCCTCATTAATCTCTACTACTCAAGGAGATTAAGTGGGGCTAAGGCTTTTTATGTTTCTGGCAAAAATTCCTTTTATAAGAAAATATGATGGGATGGATTTGTGTGAGTGTGTGGTACAGTTTGCATTTCTTTTTGGTCTTGCAAGGCTGTGAGGCTGTTTCTAACTAGGTAGCTGCCTTATTGGGTCATATTCCAGTAGAGTTCATTAGACTTGAATGTGTTTACAAGAAATGAGTTGGGGTAAAATCCACAAACATTTGGAGTTTTCTTCAGGTTTGTTTTTTTTAGGACCATACTGGCAAGTGCAAGGGGAATAAGCGTGAGACTGAGGAGCTTTTTTTTTGGTCATGCTTACAACTGATGTGTTGAGTGATTGAAGAAGCATATCTTGCCCTCTTATGTGCCATAAAACAGATCAGGTGATCTGACCATGCAGTCTTCCATTTCCAGGTGGAAGGATACAGAATATTCCCTACTGTGTTGACCTCAGTTATTGTCCTTTTGCCCGTTTCCTGGAAGAATAAAATGATGAGACTGACTTGCATCCATGTATGTGAGCAGGGAGAAGGAAATGGTCCCCAGAGATCCTGAGCCTGGAAGAACAGGAGGAATGAGGACAAAGGGAAGCCAGGTGTAGCTGAAAGCTTTATAGAGTCCCCATGTGTAAATGGTAGCAGAAGGGAAATAAAGTTTGTTTTCTGCTTTGCCAAACCTGTTCCCTCTGAGGTCTGCATGACGTGGCTGCTGGCAGTGTGCAACTCTAACAGCCCTCGTTAATAACGTGAAAACAAGGAAAATGGGCAGCAAAGTTGCAGGGCTTTGCAAGGCCTGAAAGGAAAGGGACATAAAAAGCTGATGGCTCTTTTGAGGAGATGCTGATGTTTTCTCTCCTGCGTGTTCATCACAGCTGGTAATCACCCAGATGTCACTGAGCATTCTGGTTCTCAAGGTGGGCTGCTTGTGCCACAGCAACATAGCCTTGTGTTGTGAGTTAGGGAAGTTACTAACAGTGTATTATGGGAGGTTAATGTAATACTCTGGAGGTGGTGTTTTGTGACCTGAGTTGGGTTCTTAGCATGTTTTACATAGGAGAGAATTTCTGACAGAAGAGTGTCTTCAGCTGCTTACTGTGATAGCAACGATTAGTAAATGAAATGGCTTTCTGGATGGGTTGGTGAGCAGGCTGATAGCTGAGTGCAGTGAGCAGAGCCCTGGTGAGATGGAAGGCATCCTCTCACAACACACTCTGGTTGCACCTCCTGGTCTTGGCAGTGTCAGGATAACTATCATAAGGAGCTATGCCAATCTAGATATTCTGCTGCAGAGGGCTAAATTTGAAAGAAAGAAGTTAGAAGCAAGTGATGGGAAACAGCACAGACTTGTGTGCATTGCCTGGCAGCAGTTACCTCTAGCAAAGGCTCTGGAGATGTGCTTTGTGGCTGGACTTGGTTGAAAGCTATCACCTAATCATTCAAAAAATATTTTTTATTCCCATAAAAATAGGGTGGGCTGCAGACTGTTCAGTTGGCAATACCTCCTGTCCTTTCACTGTTACTGAGTAGGAGGTATAGACAACTGAATCTCTTGTTCTCTGTTTTTTCTATGGAAGCCCAGTGTTTAAGGAACTGCAGACAGGAGAAAGGGGGGGTGAGTTTTTGTTCTTATGTCAGACTTCTGTCACGGTGCAATTGAAAAGTGAGTTCAGCAGTAAGATTTTCAATTAGAAATCTGAATTGCTTAGCAAACACCCCAGTAATTTCTGAGGGCTTGACCTCTCTATGTAATTAGTAAATGCTAAATTGGTATCCAGTTGGTTTCTGCTGCATGCCATTGTAACTTAGTTATGGGAGAATCACCCTAGGACTTCAGACAGACCAGTTCTGGGAGCTGGTAGTTCTTATGAGTAAGCTTTGTGCTGTTTTTTTTCCTAGTGAACTGGCCGTGGTTAACTGAAGAAACCATGGAGGTCTTTAAGAAAATTAGTAAGTACAGCAGGTGTGTATATCTTTAAAATTAAATTGGAATGTTGTCTAATTTCAGCTGCTAAAGAACATGAGAAGAACAAAGAAAGAAAATCCAAGGACTATGGAAGATCCAAGGCAAAGAAGAAGAAAAAAAAGAAAAAGAGAACTAAGCCTGGTAAAGCTTTTTTCTTCTGTAGAGGAAAATACTTTATCTTCTTTTGCCTGTTACCCAGTTCCATGCTCTTAAGAGAAAGCATTGCAGACTGTCTCCTTCATTTATCAATTAGTTCTGATTTTGTGTCATTAAGAAATAATTACAATAAAATAGTGATTGACAAGATTTATTTCCTGATTAAGGTACACCATTAATGCTGCATGACAGCCGGTAGCACTTATATTGGCACAGAGTAAATCTAACTCTGTAATCAGTGTGTTAATCTAAGTTTGGCCTTTCATTATTTAGTGTATTTGTATGTAAAGTTCCCCCAGTTACAGGAAGTGCAGGTGTCCTGAATTCACTACTGAGTTCCCCTTGCACCAGACATTGACAGTATGTGAGATAGTTGTAGGTCTTCTGTTCAAGTGGTGGGGTTTGAAAATGCTGATGGGTCCTCGTTTTTCCACTGTTAGCCTTGTGACTGCTTAAATCTTCACGTATTTTCAGAGGTTCTGATAATGAGCTCTGTTAAACATGTCACATCCTAATTTTTCTTGGACAAACCATCATGAGGTAGTGGAAGGGGGAGAAAACTGCAGGCAGACTGACTGGATTGTACTGAAATAAAGTGATTAAATTTCTGATTACACAGTGCCCACAGATATGAGGTATTCTATAAGTCCTCATTCGTGAACTTGCTCGATAACTTTACAGATAAGCATGCCATCTGCTTGTCCCTTTTTCCTTGGGTTTTTGAAATGTAGCTGGAAGTGTGTTGGCTTCTCAAGACTCCCTCAAGCTTTCTAGGAGGACCCTGATGCGTGTGCCAGTTGAGTTGGGGTACCTATGGAGGTTAATTGTATTGTTGGGCGCTGTGCCTTAGCTTGTGCGATCTGTAGGTTCACCATTTCAGTGTATAAAAAATGCAGTGTGTCATATTTCTGAGAGTTTCAAAGCAATGCTAAGATCTTTTCAGTAGCTAAGTACAGTAAGGTCAGTTTGCCATCTCTAACCTGTCAGATCTCATCAATAATCTTTGGTATATCCTCCAGCGCTGAAACTGCAGTGCTATCAAGTGATTGGCACCAGAGTAGTGAGAAGTGACTTTCCAACACTAACATACTCCCCCTGTATAAAGTGTCCAGCAACATGTCTGGGGGGGGGCAGATTCTCAATTTTGTCAGTTAGTACCAGAGACAAGAAAGTTATGTATTACATTCTGTGTTACAACATAAAAGCTGCAGGGGATTTCCAAGGCACTGTCTCCTTGGCAGGGGGTCAGCATGGTTTTCGTTTGGAATGCTGGACTGTTAACTTTTTCCTTTTAGGCAAAAACATCCAAAATAAAGCTTTCTTGGGATGCATGGTGATGAATCATGCTCTTCTGAATGCAGCAGATTGTTGGATCTCAGAATGCCATAGTCAGAAATACCTGGTTTTAAATGAGTTGTTTAAATTATGCTGCTTAGTCAGGAGGAAAGGCTTGGTGGTTTGTTCCTTCAGGAACATGACAGCAAAAGAGGTGGAAATAGTTTTCAAGGTGAGGTCAGGACAGCACATTTCAACTGCTTTTCCACCAGTGTATGTCCTGGACTGTTTCAGTTCTTGTTCAGTCATCAGTTGCGTACGTTCACATTTCTTGAGGGACAGATCATACTGAGCAGGCTCTTTAATTGAGATTTGCAGCCCTTTTACTAATGCTAGGTCTTTAAGACCTGAGGCTAGCATTGCAGAATTTTGTTCTCTGAGCCACAGCAGCTGAGAAGCTCAGTGACTCTTGGGCATGAAGATTCTTCTCCTTTCTCAGTATACAACTTAGTAACAGTTCAGTTTACTAGAGTGATTTGAGGTGCATGCGGTGACCACCATGAGCAGCCTTCTGTGCTGTACAGTTTTGCTGATGTCCTTGTTCTTTAGTGAAGGAACCCTACAGACTTCCTGCAGGTAGCTCGTATAGAGGGTGCTGCCTCTCTCTGCACACAGCCAGGTTTGATGTATGGGCCAGGACATGACAAGCTTGTGCTTCAGAGAAGCTGTTCTGGGTGTTTTCTCTGCATGTTCCTGACCAACTATTCCACTCAAATATCCCATTTTGTCTGTAGGCTAGGAATAGAATGCTCTGTCTCCTTTGTAGCCCATGACACTGGGAAGGAAACATGTATGCTGTGTGAGTAAGTGGGGTGTTAGCAAGTGGCCTCCAGCTAACAGTGCTTGTTTAGAAGTGGCTGTAATGCAAAAACATAGGTAGACACATTCAGCCTGCAGAATAGCTGGATTTAACCAGTGTTTTCAGCCTTTCTACAGTCAGCAGTGAAGGAAGATAAAGCTGTATAAGGTTTTGTTGGTTCGTATGGTATCTTTCTTGCCTCTTGGTTACAAATATTTCAGCAGCATAGTGAATCCTTGAGTCCTGGCATGCTGAACTGGACACTCTGTGAGTCATAGGTGCCTCTTTTTATAATGTTTTTCTTCTGTCTTTTTTCCTTGACCACAAACTTCTAACAATAACAATACTTACAATTTTACAGATTACTCTGCTGGTGAAGAAAACACAGATATTTCACAGGAACTTTCTCCTGAGAAGTCAGTTGTCACAAAAAGTATTTCTTCAAATAAATCATCTGCCCACCCCAGCACGTTGCTGCAGTGCTCTGAGTCTGGACACCACCGAGGAAAATCAAAGACAAATGGTAAAATCACTCTTTGGCTGTTCTTATGCAGGACTGTGTCTTTCCTTTGCCTAACCTGACCAAACTGAACTTTATTTGGCTGCCAGAGCTGGATGTTGGTGCCTTTGCTGTTTGCGTTGTCTCTATTTCCGCAGAAGTTTTAAGAATATTTTCCTCTTGCTTTGAGAACTCACTAATTTTGCACCTTTTTGCAGCTCCTTATGAGCTCTATGATAATTGTTCAGTCATTACATCTGTTATTTTTTCCTAAGGTTTCCTTCAAAGTAATAATTCAGAGTTAAAAACAGATACTTTGCAAATTGTAGGGGATGTGTGTTGTGCTTGGGACACCACTGGCTGTAGTTATGTGTATTATTCCACATCTGAACAACTGCATGCTTTTCTGACGGCTCTCTGATCTATGTAAAGAAGCTCTTGAGCAGATGTTAGTGACCTCATCATATTTATAAACAGAGCTCAGAAACTGTGGCTGCTGTGTTCCAGCTTTCATGATCTTTTAGTATCTCAATATTTGCTGTTACAAGTTAGTGCAGTAAAAAAGACAGTTAATCCTCTCTTACTACTCTCAATGCTCGGAAATTGCCACAGTTAGCCTGTTCTGCATTATGTCATGACAGTTAATAAACAAATTTGATGTTCCTTGAATTAAGAAATGAACAGACACGTTTGGAAATGCACATGTACATATCCAGGGTTATTTGGGAGTTTACTGACCTTTCTATAATTACCTGGTATTTTATCTGTTTATTTTTTTGTATAGAGGAAGACACCATGAGTGAGTCATCAATGGACAGCTTACTGTGGAGCGACGACGACTGCAGTCAGGATGTTGATGTAACCACAAATCCTGACGAAGAAGCTGGAGAAAGTGACTTTGAGATTGTTCGATGTGTTTGTGAAGTAAAAGAAGAAAATGACTTCATGATTCAGGTAAGCGTTTGGCTTTTGTTATTTGTGCTTAAGGTGGAGGAAATCTGTGGAAGTCTTTAATGGTTGGTTTGTTGCTTGTTGGGGTTTTGTGTTTTGTTTTAGAGAGATGCAAATCTACAAGGGGGGGAAAAAAGTGACTGGAACACTTCCTGGATTTAGAGAATATACATTTTAAGTTAGCAAAGTGGAGCTTTTTTTGGAAGCAGAACCGCATTCCTCCATTCAGCAGTGTTCCCTGTAGTTCCTAATCTGCATGAAGCCATCTGTCCGTTGGACTCTTTGTAAACTGAGTGTACAGGAAACTTGCCAGCCACAGCAGTGTCTGTTGTCTGCCCACTTAACACTGGTGATTAAAGGTCTCTTTGAAACTGCCCTCTCTGTTTACTTTTACTTAGTCATTCTACCCAATTCCTATTCATCTCAATCAAGGAAGTTTTTTGGTTTATATTTGACTTTGGCTTTTTATTCTCCAGTTTTTCTCTTGCTGCTTGTGTGAGCTGTGTGATCTCCTTCAGAAAGTCCCCTTAAGCCTTAGAAGACACAGAAAAAAACAGCATGCAGGGACTTGGTGTGTCATGCTCTTGATTGAGATTTTCATAGTTGCTCTTCTGAAGATATGAGCTTTATTTGAGGAAGCTTCCATCCTTTTCTTTCTTGTTGTGGGACCTCAGTTGAAAGAGACAGTAGTGTAGCTGTGGGGTCACTGCAGATTTTAAGGTAATTATTAAATTATTTTGAAGTGGTTCTTTATTTTTGAAAGTGTCATGACGGTGTCTGGATTTTATACTTTTGGAGATTGCCTGATTGTCTCTGCAGGTCTTGTCATAGGTTGGTGGCAGGTGAGCTTTTTATCTCAAAGCAGCAATGATCGCAGTGTTTCACAGGGTGGCTTATCAGTGTGTTAACGTCGTTGGATGAGATTGCATGTAATGAGTGCTTGACAGGGAAGTACAATGTTTTTTAGCCATTTAAGCTAGGTGTTCCATAAAGCATCAGCTCTTCGCTTCCTTTGTTTTCCAGGCAGATACTTCAGGTGTCCTGTTAGTGGAAGGGCTGTTGGAGAATTGTCCTGGCAGCAGCAATTGCTCTCGAGCTCTGCCTGACAGAGTATGAGGCTTGCACTGTTCTCTTCACAGCTGTGCAGATCCTTGGTATTCTGTTTCCGAAGGCAGGCTGACTTTTGAGCCATGTTTGTTTACTATAAACATTGCTGGAAGTTATAAGTGGGGCTAAAAATTATTTGACTGGCACGTGAAGCCCAATCTGCAGGTTTTGTATTCACTTATCCAGGCATCCCGTTGTTAATTTTTTTAGGTTTAACCTCCCTTGATGCAGCCTGGGATATCTGTTAGCATATTGCTGTGAGCTGAGTTTTTAGTGTTCAGAACTAGGAGGAGCGGAGTATCAGGCACAGCCTGCCTAGCAGCCTCTGCTCGTTTCTGGTGGCCCTTGTTGCTTGAGTGGGGGGCAGAAGCCTGGTAAGGGAGTGCACTGTGTGGGGTAGTAAAACTAACTGTGTGAAGAATTGGTGGCTTCTGCAGCAGGTCTAAAGAAACACCTGTTCTGCCCTGAACATCAGCAACCTTTTCTCCAATTTTCATAATGCTGCTGGGCTTGGGTTCTGTCCTCGGCAGTTAAGCTTAACAATTAACTTGACTGAGTGCTTTTCTTTGGTCTTTTCTTTGGTACTGATTTAATAGATGAGTTGCTCAGGAAGGTGCAACACCTTTCTTGTAGTGCTTAGTTCATTCTGACTACAGTTTGCATCAGTGTTGGATCCTGATGCAGGCTGAGATGTGCCTTGTGCCCTGGGTAGGAAGGGAGTGGTGATGGGCTGTGCCCAGAATGAATGAACGTCATCTGGGAGTAGAGGAGGAAGAGGAGAAAGGAAGCTGTTGGCCATAATGGCAGGCTGGCTGCTTTCAGAGGAGATGGCTCTATGAAATATGGAAAGGCATAGACTGGACTGTGATTATTCTGGCAGTATCATCTCAGAGCTGGTCTACAACTGGAGAATGCAGACAGGTGTCAACTAGGGCAGGACATAGTCTAAGCATAGCTTCCTTGTAAGGTTCTGTGAGCTTGCTTTGAAATCTTTTATCAGTTGCCTGGCCAGGGGTGTTAACATGGACCTAGAGAACAGACTCTGGGGTCTGTTGCTAAGCTGGGAGGCAAACGTGCAGGCAGTAGGAGTTCCCTCCTGTGTCCCAGCGGGGTGGTTATTTCATTGCCCGACTTACAAGGTGCAAGTGTGACCAAGTCCAGGAGCTCCCTTCTCATTTTGTAGCAGGTAGGCTGGTTTTCTTCCCCTCTCTTCTTTTTAGGACATCGTCCTCTGGCTCCTACGTATCTTCTTTGTGAACAGGGAATGGTCTCTTAATCTCTCCGGAAAGCATCTTCCTGCTTTAGATCCCCTTTTCCATTTTGTAAAGCTAGACACTATTAGTCCCGTTTTTCAGAAGTCTGTTTCTCGCTGACAGTTTCTTGTGTTTCAGTTTCCTCCATGCTTAGTTAAAGCAGATGATATACACAGAAGCTGGTGGTGCCTCCCTGTCTCTCTTGGCTGGAGGAAATGCAGTAGATGAGGAGAAAGGTGTTCATTAGGTGTTGGCCAACACAACTGAGGTGCTTACCAAGCTGCTGTTCTGCATGTCAGTGAGGAGCCTCTCAAATCACTTGCAATTGCCATTTTTTCATTTGAGCTCATTTGAAAACCTTTGTCATTATAGCCGTGGTCTCTGCATTAAGCTTTTGGCTTGTTCACCATGATTGTGTGCCCCGGTGGCACAGTGGTAGGAATGCCACATTGCAACACCGAGGCCCGGGTTCGAATCCCCTGTGGCGCAAGTGGTAGAAGTGCTGCTCTGCTACACAGGAGGCTCGAATCCTGGGGGTTGGACTCGATGATCTCTAAGGTCCCTTCCAACCCGCACGAGACTGTGATACTATGATGATGATGATATAACGATTACCATCTACAGTTCCACTGCTGATGGAAGGAGGGACTCTGAATGAACACCATGCAGTTTCAAATTAAAAATGACTTCATATTCTTATGTGTGGTTTTGTCTCATGTTCTGTTGGCCTTTAGGCTGCTGTTATGGTTTGGGCTGCTTATCAAGGCCAGAGGGGGGAAAAGAAAGAGGCAGAAGCAGGATGTGTGGGTGTAGTTGTTCCTGCCCTGACACTGCAAATATAAGTACAGGGATTTCATGGTAAATAGTGTAACTGCACTAAAAAGTAATGCCAAAGTGTACTCAGTATTTAGCAATAAGGATAAATGTCAGAAAGTTCTTAAAAGCTTTAGAATTTTTTCTTCTCTATGAATAGAAGTACCTTTGTGGAAGTGGATGAAATGGTAAAGGTGCAGTGAAGCACAGGGTTGGCTACTTCTGTGTATCGTGAATATCCCTTTGATTTTACAGTTAAGGTTATTTGTTGTTTTCGGAGGAAAAATTTGAGTTAGAAAACTTGGTATATTTTTATAAAGCTTGATTTTATGTTGTTTGCTGTCCTTGATAACGTATGCATGCATCTCCAAAAAGGTTTTCATCTCTGAAGGGAACATTTTAGTACTTCTCAGGATCTCTGCTTTGATTGCATAATTTGTCCCATCTCCATAAATGGTGTGAAAAATGTGGGAAGGACTGTATTGGCATTGCAGTTTGATTCTTTAATGTATTGGTTTGAAGCTGCAAGGGAAGGGGAGCTGATGTACCTTGTTTTTTAACATGCGTAGATGATGCATCTCTTAATCAAAGTAAATATATTGAGCTCCATTGATGTGCATTTCTTTATTTTAACAGTGTGAAGAGTGTTTGTGCTGGCAGCACGGAGTCTGTATGGGCTTACTGGAAGATAACGTACCTGAGAAATACACCTGCTATATTTGCCAAGATCCTCCAGGTACAGAAAGTTTTAAGTGCCGCAACCTTCCTATGTATGTAGAAGCTATTAGTTTAATATGCTTCTTTTGCAAAGGTTAAAGCTTGGGGTTTTTCTTTTGCTTTGCTAGCTGTGAAGAATTTCTTACTTCAGTAATGAATTTCAACTTTCTCAATCTGTAATTGAGCTCGTGTGAATGTACGAGTCAATGTTGTGGAATTACAGCTGGACAGGAATGGAAATCAATGTTTAACTGTGTCCATCTGAGTCACATTTGTCAGTAATAAGAACTGAAGTTGATTCTACTGCCTGACTACAGAAAACAAATTGAAAAACAGGAAAATTCAGTTTCCTTATGATTAAAATGCAGGCACCTCTTAAGGGACATGGCTGCTACTTTCTTCTAGCAAGGCCAGGCTTATTTGTTGATTAAAACATATCAGCAAGAGGTCGCTGGTTCTCAACAGCTGATGTCCTTGACTTGTTTGGAAGTGGCTCATCTATAAATATAAATTGGATTTATTGTGGGTAGTACAGTCACAGTTGATTAAGCAGTGTATTTTCTACTCCTGAATAGTTTAAAATGTCTCAGCTCATCTTATGCAGCAGATAAAAACTGCCTTTCTGACATGGGTTGTTTCTGGCTTCCTTCTGTGTGTTATAAAATGTTGCTGAGTGTGGAAATGGATGAGGTTTGGGCTTGTGTCCGTGCTTGTATATGACAAGATGCCTGAGTTGCCAGCCTGCCTCATCACAAACCCTCTTAGCTTATGTCTTGGCTTTTGACTTGCCTGTGATGCATTGAGTGAAAGGGAACAGTCTTGGGCTGTGTGCAAAATATATAGTATAGGTATATAAATAAGAAAAGTTTTGTTACCCATAGCTTTATTAAAATACCAGAAAGCAGACTACAAACCATTAAAGTAGTGGGTTGGACACACAGAGTTTAGGTGCTTATTTGGATTGTGATTGCTGCTTTTCTTGACAACTACATGCTCTTGGGGCACCTGAATTGTTTGCTTATGGCTAAGCAGAGTTTGTGCACTATAACATCATTTGTACTCATAGCAAAGGAAGGACTCTGTGGTTACATACAGATATCTTAGGCAGTTATAATAAATGAAACCTTTAAGATTATAATTATTACTGCAGCATTTTGCACCTAGGAATCTAACTGCTTACTTTCAAGATCCTTTACTTTGGATTTAGTTTTGGACCCTTGCATGCACAAGCTGAAGCTGTGCCATCACACTAGAACTTAATCAGAATGCTTTCCAATGAAAACCAATTACGGCTAACATTTACTTTGATTAACAAGTTTAATTGCTTTCCTTCTTTTTGCTTTGAAGCTCCTGGAACTTTTATTTGTTGTTTGGACTTGATTTCCAAAACAGATAGAATTTTAGTCCAGCATTTTGACTGCGACCTACAAAGTGGATTCTCAGTTTCAGTGAACCTTTCCTTGTCCTGAAGTGAGCTCACATGGAATTTATGAATCTGCAAATGGTTATGCCTAATTTTAAAAGTATATTATTGAGTAAATGCCTTATTTAGGAACTTCCCCTGTTTATATTGTCTCATATTGTCAGAAGTAAAAGCTTAGTATAATTATACTTAAAATCATAACTCATTTTAGATTCTCCAGGTAGGATTTTTAAATGATTTGTGTTCAGGTAACATTTACCCTTGCTTGAACATAATCAAAATATTGTTTGTTATATGACAGATGCTTTCAAGGAATAGGAAACGTGAGTTGTTAGAAATCTCTCCATCTCTTTAGTGCATTTACACGAGAGAGAACTTTGTGTTCACAAGTGCACCCTCAAGTAAACAGTGCCATGAATAGTCTTTGGGTGGGTGGAATCATAGAATGGCCTGGGTTGGAAGGGACCTTTAAAGACCATTGAGCTTCCACCCCTCTGCTGTGGGCTGGCTGCCCAGGGCTCCATCCAGCCTGGCCTTGAATGCCTCCAGGGATGGAGCTCCCACAGCGTTTTGGGCAGCAGTGCCAGGCCTCACTGCCCTCTGAGTAACAAATATTCTCCACAGTTTTAACCTAAATCTCCCCTCTTTTAGTTTAAAGCCACCCCTCTTGTCCTGTCAATATCAGACTGCTTAAGCAGGGAGGAGACTGACTTCTTATAACCACCCTCAGGTACTGGAAGAGGCTGCACTGAGGTCTCCCCAGAGCCCTCTCTTCTCCAGGCATAACACACCCATCTCCCTCAGCCTGTCTCCGTAGCAGAGGTGCTCCAGCCCTCTGAGCATCTCCATGGCCTTTTCTGGACCCACCCCAGCTGATCGACATCTTTCTTGTGCCAGCAGCCCCAGGACTGGACACAGAACTGCAGACAGGCTGTCACAGGGCAGAGCAGAGGGGACAATCCCCTCCTTGCCTGCTGCTGTTGGTGCAGCCCAGGCTGCAGTTGGCCATCAGGGCTGTGAGCATGCATTGCTGGCACGTGCCTGGCTTTTCATCCACCGAGACAGAGCAGATAGCCTTCATGCTGTTCAGATAACCACGAAGTTTTAAAACTCAGGGGTTTACTCTTGTTGACCAAAGTGCATTTGCAGCTGAGAGCCTTCCTGACACACTAATAAACATGGGACTTCTGCTGGAAAATGAGGCCTTTTGGAGGTGTTGCCTCAAAGCATCCAATACTGTCCTGTGCTGCTCAGTGGCAGCATGCTCTTTGGATTTGTCTTTGAGGCAGACATCTGGGAGCAAGTGTAGGTTTCCTTTATGTCTGTGGGTCTGTATATCAGGCATGATGCAGAAATAATTGTGTTGTTATTTTTAATTACCTTCCAAAAGATACATCAGCAGCTATGAGTAATTTCTCTGTAGGGTATCCAGTTTCACTGTGCCCCAGGTAACAGCATGGCCAATGATATTTCCCAGTGGGTAGGCAGTGCCATCCCCTGGTTTCATCCTGCTGCCTCCCAACTCTTGATTTTTTCAACAAACCCCTGAGTGCTGCTGTTTTATAATGGATGTTAACCCACTTGTACTGGAGACTTCTCTATGCACATAGTTCTGAACTGTGCTCCTGTAACATCTCTGGCGTTGTAGGTGCTGTGGCTGGGGCAGTGAATGGGGTGTTCTCAGTGCACTGAACTGTCATCAAAGAACATCTTCTGCAGCAGCACGGTTCAGGGGTGGGGGGGAGGTTGGGCTCTTGTTGGTTTTCTTTATGTTCATTTTTGTTTACTTGTTTCTTGTAATTTTGTAGGCTTACCAAGTTTCACTCTTCTGTTAATAACTTCTTTGCTGTCCTTCAATTTCCTTTGCTCATGCACTTGCTGTTTAACAATTTCATTTCAGCTTGTTGATAATCCGACCTTTTAAGCTAGAATTAACATTATTGATAGTTTAGTACTGGCAAATTCTTCACCAACACATCAGTGATTCCTTTTAAATTTACATTTGAGTGGCTGTATTAATATGTGCACAAAACTGGCAAAAAAGACCAATTGTCTGTTGCGGCATTTCTGTCTGCAAAGCTGTATCCATCTGGCTTTAGGTATAATCAAGGATACCCTGCTACAGTCAATGCATTTCTCTGTACACCAGCTGCATGTTGTGGATGTTCTGTAGGAATCAGGGTCTGAATGCCCCTGGCTTTTACAGCTGGGCCAAGATTTTCTTGACCAGGGTACCATTTCACTTCCCACTTACAGATTCTTACATCTCCAAAGTTTTGCCTGCTGTCATAAGATGGTTGTTGGTGCTACTTATAAGAGATAGTACACTGCGCAAGACGGGTGATCATAGTTACCACCAGTAATGTTAACGTGCTGTAGTTAATGCTGCATTTTAACACACTCATTACTGTTGCTCTAGGTCAGAGGTCCAGCTTAAAGTACTGGTATGAGAAGGAGTGGCTGAGTAATGGCCACATGCATGGCTTAGCGTTCTTGGAAGAAAATTACTCCCACCAGAATGCCAAGAAGATAGTAGCCACTCACCAGCTTCTTGGCGATGTACAGAGAGTGATAGAAGTACTGCATGGACTGCAGCTGAAGATGAGCATACTGAAGTAAGCAGTGTTTAAGTATCAGTTGACGTGTTCTCAACGTGAATTAGATTTCAACTAGTAGAAAAATAACAAGAAATTCAGACTGACTTTTTATGTTTCTCTGCAGATGTACGCCACCGTAGTTTGAATTGCTAATGTTGTCTTGGATAAGTGTGGTGGGGAGTGTAAACTGACAGTGTGAAGAAGAGCTGGGAAAATAAGAAGAAAAAACTAACAGCAGCTTTTCCTAAAGCAGTGAAATAGAGCAGTAGCAAATGGAGCATGGTGCATAACCATGGCAATGTTCTTATAGCACTTACTTTCTCTATCCAGTAATTTTTGAGTCAAAATCATGTCTCTTCTTTTAGCATAATTTGTTGCCCTGTAGAGGAAGAGTGGTTGGACCTTCAGCAACCTGCAGTGTATCAGTTTTGTGCAAACATAGTATGCTAAGAACAAAACAAAACACAGCACCAACGTTGTTCCTAGTCCTTGTAGAAATCAATAGTTTTCTGTTTGAAGTCACCCTTGGTTCTGACTGAAGGTTTTTTTCCTAATCCACATCTAGCATTTTCTAATTGATTGAATACAGTTCATGATTTATTCATTGATAATTTGCTCAACAGCAGCTATTTAGAAAACAAAGCTTAGAGTGTTTCCAGTTCTTTGGTTTTTTTTTGTTTTTTTTCCTTAAGTTTAATCTGTGGTGTTGCAGTAATGCCACTGGCAGTGTTTGGAAATTAAGAAGGTGCCACTTGTAAGGTGATGCCTTGCTTTTCTGCTGAGGTGTCCTTAAGTCAGATCTGGAAGTACCTTTGTCTCAGGTGACTGGAACGTAAATATGTTCCATCTTGTGCAAAGGATCCCTTGCTGCTTTGCTCCACAGGGAGCACCTTTAGGTGTAGAATGTCTGGAGCTGGAGCAGAAAGTTCTGGTGAGAGAGCACCAGAGCATTCAGGTGCATTCAGGATACCTCACCAAGGGTGTGACAACAAACAAATGTTGTTTGCTATAGTATGTAATAATCTAATAGTTACAGTTGTCCCTGCTGCTGGAATGAATAGTGCTCAAGCTCTCCCAGTAATCCCAAGGGGCTTTAAAGGGAAGCTAGATGTGAAGGAACTAATGAAGCACTACTACACCCACCCCAAGGCTGCCATTGTTGTCATTAGAGGGTTGGACAAAATCAGTGGATTGAATTCTGAAGGTTATCTGGGGAAACTGCAGACAAAAATCTTTAAGTGAGCGACTGGGGGGGTCAGCTTGCTTTGCTGGTGTGGGAATACACCTTGTCAGTGGATATATTGTAATTCCAGCATACTTAACCTACCTGTTTAAAATACAATTAAAACCGTCCCTGTGAAAATGGGTTAATGCTGTTGTCAAATTACAGATAAGAAGACAAATCTCAGCCTTTGAGGGCAACATTGGTGAAGTTTTATATTCACATTTTTGAAGCTTATTCTTCATCTTTTCCTTTGTGCCAACACTTGGTTCATGTTAGAGAAGTGAAAGTAATGAACCTGATAGAGCACTGTAGGATGCTGCATGTTGGGTTCAGGGGAAATATTTCAACGTGTTTGTGTGTGTTTGGTGATACTGATGACCAAAGTATGTAGTATTGAAAATGTTCTTGCTTGGTTTCTTTACATGGTAGTACAGCCTACGGTCATTTTAAGCTTAAATTTGGTGGATGACTGACTTCTTTTATGTTTGAACAGAAATAAAGAACATCCTGACCTAAAGCTCTGGTGCCATCCATGGAAACACATTACAGTGGATGAAAAAATCCATACAAAACACATCATTCACATTGAAGAAAACTGTTGCAAAGAGGAGACGACGAGTTATAGAACTTGGAACGGGACAGCTGAGAAACCCTCAGCCATTCCTTCTGTGGAGGAATCTTACATCACGAGTGAACACTGTTACCAGAAACCTCGGGCCTACTACCCTGCTATCGAGCAGAGGTTGGTGGTGGAAACGAGAAGCTCAGCCATGGATGAGGGTGTAAATAGAATAAGGGAGAACGGGGATGACGTCCTGTCGGAGAGGCTCGGGTGGAATCTGGATCGAGAGATATGTAAAATGGAAAATGAATCCAAACACAATTACTCCAAGGTATTTATATTAAAATAAACTCTCTGCAGAGAGAATGCGTTTGTCTGGCAAAGTGCAGAACTCATTAGCCCCTGTAATGGCATTTAATTTATGTATTTATTTTTTTTCCTGTCGTGATGCTGAATTTAGGTTGCTGGTGCACATTTAAGTAATAGATGTGAACATCTCCACCATTTCATCCCAATAGTCAACTTCTGGGTTTTAAATCATCTGTACTCTCCATGCACTGTGCTCTGCCAGTGCGTTGTTGCTCCTTGCTTGCCTGCTTTAGACAGTACAGACAAATGCTAGGGAGAGAGCAGGGCAAGCACATGTGATACTCTCAAATACTGCTATTGCAGCTTTTGGTATTGCCAGCTTTTCTCGCATTTGTTAAATAGCAACATTAAATTGATTCCACATTCTTCAGGCAACATGTAGATAAGTAACCTGAAGTGATGGTTAGGTATAGTCATTGCTAAATAGTTCAGTTCTTTTCCCACTGACGCACTCCAGTTTTCTGCTTCTAACGATCAGTTCTCAGTTCCAGCTCCATCAGGTCCAGCAAGCTTGTATCAGAGGCCTCTCTACATTGCAGTGTGCAGATTGGCTTCTCTTAGGTGCTGTCAGGTCACGAAGTATGGTCTGACAAATGGAAGGCCTCGGGGGAAGTACTGACTGACCTCCCTGTTTCTTGGATGGGAATTCAGTTTAGCTTTTATTTTATTTCCAAAGAACATGTAAATCGTGTTCTTCCTCATTTCTCTGCCAAATCCATTGGGATGGCTTTTTGTTTCCCACAAAGATGTGTTTCAGTGTTTTGATCTCTTAGGAGTCTTTCTCTAAATCCTGTCACATTTCAGAAAAATGATGGAAGAAAGCACAGCTGCCACAGTGCAGTCAGGTTTGATAAGTTGTCTGGGTGCTTTGATGGAAGTTACAGGAGAATTGGGAATAGATTCCTTCAGGAAGAGCCCCTCCTTGCTGTAGCACAGCTTGCTCTTTGCTTGGGTTCTGTTGTTTAAAGGAATTTGTGGTGTTCTCCTGGACACACAGATTTAGTGCAGTGTCTTCCAGCAGGAAGTTATCTGTATCTGTGGGTGTCAGATACAGCTCAGTGTTACCTTCCCAGAATAAGGTGCTGGAGAAGAAGGTACAGGGAGGTCTGCTAAGACCTCACAGCTGTGAGGGTCTGTTGTGATCTGCTTTTGCCCAAACTGCCTTTACATTTTCTACACTCCGTTTTCTGTGTCTCTCTGTTGCCTAAAATCTGTGAAGCCATTAGCTCGGGGCACGGTGGGGACAACACTGCCCCAACAGCCTGCCTGACCAATTCTACCCCACTGTTACAAATAGTGACGTTTGTATTTCTGCTAGGTAAGAGAGCCTGCGTCTAAGAAAGCCTCTCCAGAGGAAGCTATTGAAATGAAACTGCTGGAAAAGGACAAAGAAGGAGTTGTGAACTCACAGCTGCAGTGGCAGCTTAATCTTTTAGCTCATGTGGAATCTCTGCAGGATGAAGTCATACACAGAATGGATTTCATTGAGAAGGAGCTGGATGGTAGGTAGCGTTTTTCTGTTTAAAAAAATAACTGCATTTTGTCCCACTCAAAACTGCTGTTGAGAACTTGCTGTAAATTTACTTCTGCAGACCTGCAGTGTGGTGAGCATAAAGCTGTGAGATGTACTGCATTTAGCAGTAGAAAGCAGACACTTTTGGTGCTTGGAAGGTTTGAAAACAAAATTGAAGATAAAATAAATACCATGAAAAATTTAGTTCAAATAAAAATTTCCTGCTTGCATCATTTCTGAATACTTGCATCAGGTGTTGTAGTGGAATGCCTTTTGTATCTTGTTTCTTTTGTCATTTTCCGTAGTGCTTCTCTGTCTCTGAGCTGTTCTTTGGGATTGCTGGCTGTTTTAGCTTCTTCTATACAGCCTCTCTAACTTTCTGCAGGTCTGCTGTAGCCAGTTTTTCCTTCCCTTTTGTCGAAGGGTGTGGGTAGAAGGGATACACTGTCCTTGGTTTCACTCTTCTGACCAATCTGCTGCCTTATTTTTCACATTCCTTGCCAAGTGTGGATCCATCTGTGCCTTGGCTTTGCTCATCCTATCTCTGCTCATCCAGACAACAACCCTGTGCTCTGCCCAGCACGCCTCCCTGCTTCCACTGCCCGCACATTTCATTTTTACCCCTCACTTTGAACAGTGTGTCTCTGCCCAGCTGCGCTGAGTTCCTGCCTCCTCTGCCTGATTCCTTACACCTGGGAGATGGAGAGCTCTTATGCTCTGAGGCAGGGATTCTTAAGAGAGCCAGCTCTGCTCTGTTCCTCTGTCCCTGAGGGCAGCTTTCCAGGAGGCCTCATCCAATAATTCTGTAAACATCTGGAAGCTGGATCTTCTGAAGTTCAGGGCCCTGTCTTTACTTCTTGCCAGGCCTGTATCCCTTGAGATCTTGAACTCCACCGTGCTGTGGTCGCTGTAGTCCAGACAAATTCTAATCTGAACCTCCTTAATGATTTATTTCACATTGGTGAGCACCAGATTTAGTGGTGCCTCAGTGCTGGTTGGTCTGTCTTGTGGACCAGGAGGTTATTCTCAGCACATCCCAGGAGTCTCCTGGATTGCTTGCAGCTCATTGTGCTGCTTCCCCAGCAGAGGCACCAGGTGGTTGAAATCTCTCATTGAGATGAGAGACCACAAAAGTGTGATGCCTGTTTTAGTAGCTGGAGCAAGAAGGCTTCATCCACAGGCTTTGTCTGGTCAGGTGTCCATAGTAGACCCTACAGCCAGATGTCCTTTGTTTGAGCTCCTGGTTTTTAACCTACAAACTCTTGACCTGAGCATGGCTGTTCCTCAGAGGCAGCTCTTTGCAGTCCATCCACCCCCTTAGTAGGGATGGCAGCTCCCTCGCCCCTCCTGCCCTGCTATCTTCTGTAAAGCTTGCAGCCCTCCATCTTGGTGCTCCAGCTGTGCAATTTGTCCCACCACATTTCTGTGACAGCAGTTTGGTCATCTCTTTCTGATCGTGCCACGGCTTCTTCCTGCCCTGGGCACTCCTTTTTTTCAAGATGCCCCCCCTCCCCCCCCCCCCCCCCCTTGCACACCACATCCCCTGCTTCCCTGCAGAGGGTGCCTGCACTGGAGCTGATTGCCTCAGAGATTGCAATTATTTATATTATATTTATATGTATGTTTATATTACCAGTCAGTTCTGTTTAGATCCCATCTTAAGGCATTCCATTCCAATAGGATGATCTTTCTAGCACCATGTGGTGTTGTCTCACTGCTTTCTCCTGGGAATATCTGGGCTTTGTCCTTTAAAATTTCCCTTAAATGCTGAATTGGTTGTTTAGTATCAAAAGCTCTTCCTAATGGCGGAGAGGAGGAGTCACTTTCTGGTGTCTCACAGCATTGTTAAATCTTTGCCTCCATGGACAATGGAAGTAAATAACTCGTTTTGTGGCTCAGAGGGGTCTGTGGGAACTGAAGGAGTCCCGTTTGTTTCCCTTGGCAGTTCTGGAGAGCTGGCTGGATTACACGGGGGAGTTGGAGCCGCCTGAGCCGCTCGCCCGCCTCCCACAGCTGAAGCACTGCATAAAGCAGCTGATCACGGACCTCAGCAAGGTGCAGCAGATCGCGCTGTGCTGCTCCACGTGAGACTGGAGAGCGCTGGGACTGCTACAAAGCGCGGCGTTGGAGCGTCATGGGAGAGCTCTGTGTGTTTCAGTGGAGTTGGCAATGCTGGCTGCATGTGGTGCGGATTGACTTCAGGGATTGGTGAAGAGGCGCTGTTCAAAGGACAGCCAAAAGGTTATTTTATCTCATAATTCCGGGGTTACTGGGCAATTGTGACGATACGGAAGAGGTTAATGCTGTTGTCTTCAAAGGTTGGGTGTCGGTTGATTAAATTATACTCCAAGTTTCACTCCTTACAAGTTGCTCGTGGAAGCGGTAGACTTCTCATAATAGAATTGACTCCAGTTGTGCCACTAAAGAACGGAGTTCTGAGAGCCAAAAATGTCCTGTTGACAGAGGTTGTAGATAACTTTGCATAGTTTCAGTGACTTGTGTCATGTTTTACTCCTCCTGGTTTATGCGTAATGCACACGGTATTTAATCATTAGGAAATGTAATAATGTTTTTCAGACCTACCAAGTATGAACGCGCAGCTCCCAGCTCTGGGCTGCCACATGGAGGGATGAGAGGAGCCCAAGCTGCGTCTGCCACAGCGAGTGGGGCAGCAGGAGGCTGTGGGGTAGTGGGAGGCTGTGGGGCAGGGTGGCACATTCACGATGAGGGATTTTTCAGCTGCTGGCCGTGTCGCTCACACGGTGCTGCGGGGCTGACCCTCCTGCTGAGCTCTGTGCTGTGGGGCTGTGCTGCACGGCAGAGGGGCGAGGGCTGCCATGGGCGTCGTGGGGCCTTCTCCCGTTTGTTAATAGTTGCCATTCCGGTTCTGTTTTGAAATGTAGACCTTTTCAGCACTCAGAACGTGTTCATTGTAAAGACTTGCTATGAATGTGCGGTTTTGGGAATCAGTTTTTTTATATTCGTGTAAATAAAGCCTCAATCTATGCATGAGGTACTGTCCTGAGAGGCAGTGAGTGGGTTGTTATCTTAACGGTGTGTGTTCACGACTTCCCTTTTCTACCTTATGTTTTAATGTCCTGGGTTGTATTACTCTATGAAGCGAGGGGAAGGTGCTGTGTGGATTCAGGTGCGTTGTGCTGCCCTTGATGCAGTGCTGTGCATTGCTGTGCTGTACCAGGGGCACCAGGAGCCTTTCTGCTGTGGATCAGTGCTCCGTCAGCAGCACCGCAGCTTCACTTTCCTTCCCAAGCACAGCTGGGGTCACTGTACAGAACAGTGAAGGTGTTTTTCCATGGCGAGGGTGCCCTGAAAGAGCTGCGCTGTGTGATGGTAGCGATGAGGTGGGATTGAAGCTGCTCTTCATGGGGAGTTTTAATCAGTCCCTGTGGAAGATGGAGGCTTTTAGGGCTCCTCTGGGCAGTCACTGCAGCTTTGTGCCAAGTCATGTCAGGGAATAGTTAGTCTCTGTTTCACAGTACAGATTGGTGCAGTAGAACAGTACGCAGCAGAGCAGTGAACTACTGTAGCGCAGTTGGAATAAAGCCTATGAGGTGTCCAAGTCTCACGTCACCCTCTGAAGGTGAAGCACAGCGCTGGGCTCTCCCAGCTGCCATAGGGCAGAGCAGCATGGGCAGGAGGGCTGTGAGTGGCTGTGGGGCTGTCAGGAGAAGGGCAGGGAAGGGGAACCCCTGTCTGAGAGTTGCAGCGGGTCTGGGGGACGAGCATCACTGCAGCCCCATGGCTCTGCTTGGGGCGGTTTTGGAGCTGAGCTTCTTTCCCAGCAGCTGCTTTCTGTGCATTCATTGTCAGTGGTGGCTGCACAGTTGGTTTTTGCTTAGGGCAGCATTGAGGAGACGGGAGAGAGCGGCTCTGCTGCTGTACTGGCTGTGAGGACGCACATCCTGGGCTGGTTGTCCTGCAGCACAAACAGGGGAAAAGCCCTCGCAGGGAAAGACTGGTAGTATTTCTTGGCAGTATCCTGGCACTTCTCACGTTCAGGACAGGTTCTCCATTGTGCTTTGGGTTCATCTTGTCCCCATTTTTGTCAGTTTTCACATCGTTATTTCATACCCTGGGCCGTTGGTTGGGCCTGGCGGGTCACTTTGTGTTCTCAGTCACTGGTCAATGAACGCGGCGCGGAGCCTCGATGAGATGAGCAAACATTGCACTGTGGATGCGTATTTGTCTTTGTTGATGCACTATTAGAGCTGAGGGGCTGTAAATAGGATTTTGCTTCGGAGCAATATTTGCAAAACTTGAAAACTTGTGTATCTCAATGTTTGGAATCAATAAATAGGCTCTGTTGGTTAACTCGTAGTGCCGCCTTTGTGTCAATTAATGGTTCAATAAAGTAACTTTGGATTTCTGTCTGTGGTCGAAGCTGCTCAAAGCCCAGAGCTGATGTGTGAATGGTGTGCAGTGTGCAGTGCAGCTCCTCTGCCTGGAGCGTCCTATTCAGGTATTGAAAATTGGGGGGGGGGGGAGGTGTCTCACCCCAGCAGCAGCAGATGGGGGCAAAGGGGCGGAGCAGAGTGGGGCCTCCAGGCAGCCCCCAGCTGTGGCTGCATGGGGGGAACTGAGAGAGTGAAGTGAGCTGAGGCTGCCCAACATGAAAATGGGGAGAGCCGAGCGTGTCGGGGGCAGGAAACGGGTCGGGTTCTGCCACAGCGACCTCTGTGAGCTCAGAAAGGGAAGAGAGGAGGTTTCCAGGATCTGTGCCACCACTGGGTGCAATGGGGCTGCTGTCAGCCATGTCTGCTGCTGGGGGGTTGGTGCTGCTAAGCCGTCCCTTCTCCCGCATGGTCCTCAAATTGGGTCAGTCCTCCCACAGAACTTTGGTTATAGTGAAGGCTGCCCGAGCTGCAGGGCTGTTCCATGCGCTCAGCGTCATGGTGCTGAAGTTCCTCCTCTCCCCCCCCCCCCAATAACCCTTAATTAAGACATTACAAACGGGTGATGCTGTTTGTCCTGCAAGGTTCTGTTTAATGGATGAGTTAAAGCTTTAGACCCATCTCTGTGGGGTAAGGGCCGCTGCCGTGGGGCTCCGAGGGGCCCAGGCTCTGTGCTACTTAGAGCCCCACGTGGATGCGCTGTGGGTCCTGGAGCTGCAGGGCTGCGCCTCTACGTGGGCCCAGCGTGTGTGTGTGGAGGGGCTGTGGGCAGGTCTGTGTGTGCCCTCAGCTGCTCTTTTCCTCCTTCCCCCCAAGTCCCATCTCTGGGTCCGCACTGTCCGTCAGCAGCAGGTAGGAGCTGATGGCTTCCCGCAGGCCCTGGCTGATGGGGGAGGAATCCTCCTCCCCTGGCGGTGCCGCGGCCTCTGAGAGCAGGACGGAGCTGTGGGGCAGACGGGGGCGGTCAGAGCAGAGAGCGGCTCCCGGCCCCAGCGGGACCACAGCCCCACAGCTGCCCACACCTGTCGATTTTGTCCCAGCTGAGCATCGGCTTCTTCACCACTGCGGGCCGGGCCGGGGCTGGCGCTGCCTTCGCCACCTGCATCGCGCAGGGCGCCCTGAGGGTGCAGCACAAACCCTCCCCGCTCTCTGCGTGGGGTCGGCGGCGTCAGCGCGGGGCTGCACCGACCCGCGGCCGCCCCGAGTGCGGCTCCTTACCGCTGTAGTGCTCCACGAGGTCGTGCAGGCTGGGGAAGGTGAGGCGGGGTGAGATGTAGAGCCAGCCGTTCTCCAGGCGGTGGATGCGGTAATGAGTGACTGCATCCCACGAGGGGAGCTCAGTGCGCCGCACCGACAGCGAGAAACCGCCTGCGGGGATGTGGGATGGGCTGAGCTGCCTGCAGCCCCGCTCAGCGTCCGGCCCCAGCAGCCTCGCTTTTATCGGGAGGAGCCCGGTGCCATCCACACAGCGCACGCTGCCGGCTGCCCACCGCAGGGACACGGGGCTGCCAGGACGGGCTCTGCCCGGGGTTCCCCTCCCCGAGCTGCCACAGCGCCCGGACGGCAGCGGTGGGAGCGCAGGGCGGCAGAGCTGCCAGAAGAAGGGCCCAGCATGGGGGGGTGCCCAGCAGGGTCCCCTCGTGGTTGCTGTGGGGCTCCCACGAGCTGGGCCCCTTTCAGCTCTGAGGCTGAGCCTCTGCGCTTAACCAGCAGCTGCAGGAAGCCGGTTTGTGGGGGCCCTTCGGTGGAGGAAGAGGCGCAGCACCGAGCAGAGCAGCAGCAGCAGGAAGCGGCCGCGCGGGGCGGCCCGGTGCCGCCAGGTGCGGTGTCAGAGCAGCCCCGCGCTGTGCCGGCTCTGGGCACGTGCTGCGGAGGGGCTGGGAAGCTCCTCACACTGAGGAGGGCGCGCGGGGCCGGGCCCGACCGTAGGTTCCGTGGCGCTCCCAGGGGCTCAGCTCCGTCCGGTGTCACACGGCGCTGCTGATGCTCCTGCCCGTGCCCGACCCCGCTCACCCCGTGGCTGCCCGTCCCAACCCCCCGGCGCTGCGCTCACCTCTCCGGGTCTGACTCTCTCGGATCAGGAAGGCTCCGCTGTGGTTTCCCGGCTGCAGCAGCAGCTCCTCCGCTTTCTCCCGGCTGACGCCCTCGTACAACCACCTGCACGGCAGCGGGCGGGGTCGGCGCTGAGAGCTGCGGCGCCTCCCGGGGACGGAGACGGGGACAGGTGGGCGGCCCCGCAGAAACGCCCGCGGCCGATGCGGCTCCAGGCCGCAGGTGTGGGGCGGTGCGACTGGGACGCCGCTGCCACGTCCCTGAGCTCAGCTCCAGTGCCAGCAGCGGGCCTGGACGAGCAGCGGCTGCGGTTTGTCTTTGGGACGGCCCACGAGTTCGGGGTGTCCTGGCTGCGCCCCCCGGCTCTGCCCCCACGTCACCCCGGGCTGACACCCACCTGTGCCGCACTTTGGCCACGCAGCTGCTGGGTACGAGGCACTCCTTGCCCGACACCTGCGATGCCACCAGCCACCACTCCCCATCCCTGCGGGGAATTGGGACGCGATGTCCTGCTGCTGTTGGGGGGGGATCCCCGCGGATGGGCGCCAGCAGTGCCCGCTCGGTGCCGGACTTACTCAGAGAGGACGCGGAGCTGCTCGCCCATCCTCAGCGCAGCGCCCGCGCCGGAGGGGAAATCGCAGAGAGCCAGCGCCTGGAATCCGCCCGGGGCCGCCTGTGTGGGCAGCGGGGACGGCGCGGGGATGACGGCCAACGGTGCGGCGCTGAGCGGCTTCTCCCGGCTGGGCAGGATCCCCATTCCTCGCCGCACTGAGCCGGCAGCGCGCAGCCCCCGCCCGCGGGCCCTACCGGCTGGAAGGGAAGGACGGGGCTCGGCCCGGCCCGACTGCACCCGTGGCAGAGAGCAGAGGGGCCGGGACCCGCAGCCGCGCGCAGCACACGGTGCCCACACCGGGCTCAGGGCTGCGGGCTCCCATCCCAGAGCAGAGTCAGCGTCCCATCCCCGGCACGGCGGCTCCGAGCCGGGCGGGACGCGCGGAACTCCGGGACGGGGACGATCTCCCCCGGGAGCCCTTCGAGGAAACGGCCTCGGCCCCGGAACGGCCCCCGGGGAGCTGCGGCCGCGGCGGGCGGGGAGCCCCGGAGACGGACGGCCTCAGGGCCCCGCCTGGAGCCGCGCTCAGCGCCGCCACCCAACCCCGTGCCGGGCCGTGCCGGGGCCGTCGGGCCGCCCGGTGCTCGGAGCCGCCAGCGCCGAGCGGAACAGCGCGGCCCGCTTCCCTTCCGCGCGCAGCGCCGCACGTGGGCTCCTCGCCCGTGGGGAGGCGCAGCCGAAGCCGCGCGTGACCCGACCCCCGAGCTCCCCGCTGCCACCCGGCCGGGGTCACCCTCCCACCTGCCGCTCACCGCCATCGCGCCGGGCTCCTCAGGGCCGGGCGGGCTCCGAGCATCCCGGCGTTTGGGCGCGGCGCGCAGCGGGGCGAAGGGACGAGGCCTCGCTCCGCCGGGACACCTGCGGCTGCGGCTGCGGCTGCGACGGACGCGGCTGAGCGGGATTCTCCTTCTCGCTCCGGCGCGGCCGTCGGCAAAGCGCGGACGGGTCCCGCCGCTCCCGGCGCCGCTCTCTGCCCCCGGCCGCGCTCACATCCTGCCGCAGGTCGTGCTGCTCTGACGGCTTCTGGTCAATCGCAAACCGCCGTGTCGGTGTGAAGTGCGCACGGAAGAACAGAGAGCACGAAAGCGGCCGCCAAACGGGGCCGGACTGAGCGCTGAGCGCTGAGCTGATGCGGCGCGTGGCCCCTCCGGTGCTGCGACCGAAGAACGGAGAGGAACCCACGGGTCGGTCCGGGACACGCCGTGACCCGGGATCTCTTTGCAGCCTCAGGTGCGGCAGAGCAGAAGCTCCGCACACACCGCTATCGGTCGCTCCAGGAGCTGCGGTAGCAGCTGTGCCGGGGGGAAGGAGCTGCTGTGGTCACCCCGACTTCCTCCTCGAAGCCGTGCCCGGTATCGCTGCTGTGTCTTGAAAGGCCCCGCGGACGGCCGCCCTTCTCCACCCCCAGAACGAAAGGGCCGGAGCGCGGCCCGCGGTGCGCGCACAACGAGCAGCTCAGCGGCTGCGCCTCCCGGCTGCCCCGGCCCGGAGCGGTGCCCGGCAGCGCAGGGAAGGGGCGGCTCGGACCGGGATCCACCGCTCGGCCCCGCGGAGCCCGGCAACGAAGCTCCCCCTTCCTCACCTCCCGCTCAAATTGCCGAATCTCCCCCGTTTGCTCCGCTGGGCTCCATCCCACCAGCGCCCCGCGCAGCCCCGCGGTGGGGTTTGTTTCCTCTGACTCATTTCGTTGCCATTTTGATGCTGTGTTTGTGTTCCCTTCGCTCTGTATTTTCATAAGGGAACTCGAGGAGGAATCACTTCTACGTGCCGCCGCCCTCGGTGCAGCCACCCGGCAGTGACACTTGCTGCAGCTCCCCTTAACGCACTCAGCAGTTGCAATTAGCAGCGATTAATTAATTTCACCTGGCACCCGAGGGCTCGGCCCGTCCCCCCCCCAGCAGCCCGCACAGCTCTCGCTGTTTCTGGCCTTCAAGTCTGTACAAACGCTGCATCTCAGTGCAGTTCCCCAGGTGTGAACCGCCCCCCCCCCCCCGGGCAGAGCTGCAGCACCAGAACGAACCTGAGACCAACAGCTTCAAACTGAGCACAAACCGTCATCTTGAGAGCAGAAACTGGATCTGAGAGGCAGAAGCTGAAGGCTGTTCTCACTGCACTGCACACCTGGCTGGGTGCGCTCACACCGCGCCCTGCAGCACCCACTGCCTTGTCCCGGCAGCACAATGTCGGCAGGGCGGACAACCCGGGTGGCAAAGCGCCAGCCCAAGATCAGGGTCAGAGCTGGAAGTTCCTGTCTGTAGCCCGGCACAAACCGCAGCGCTGCCCGCACACATCCCAGCCCGAGGACAGCCCCAGGACGGCGCTGCCGGGACGGGCCGTGCCCCGCAGTCAGAGCCGGCAGCAGTACGGGCCCTGAAAGAGAAACAAGGTGAGCAGGCAGCGTAACAATGAAACTCAGTTGTAGCTTTATTTAATAACTGGTACAAAGTCCCCCTCAGGCAGAGCTTTCCCGGTCCCATTCCCTACCTGAAATGGAGCAGAACACAACGTGACCCTCGGGGGAGCTGCCTCCCAGTGAGTCAGGACTGCTCACCTGCTAAGTACAGATGTTTTGCTCGTCCTGCCCACTCATCCCTTTCCTCCCATTAGCAGCCAGACCCTGGCACACTGCAGCATTTCCCTCCTGCTCCCTGAGACCCAGACAGATGCAAAAAGGCAGCAGAACTGTGAATTCCACGAAGACAATAAGCAGTACCTGCACAAAGGCATTCACTGCTCCACTGCTGGCCTGAGTCACGCGGACACGGCTCACAGCAGTCGTTGACATTCACTGGCATTGCTTGAGCCTCAGCGAAGTCCCTGTGCAGATACCTTGCCCGGGGATGGCAGCAGCGAGAGGCAGAATTGGCAGTGCAGGAGATTTGGGCATCTCTGAGTGGTGAGGAGCACTGCTGCCCATTTCACAGCCTACCTGATGCTAAAGATTCCCCCTGTGCCAGGGCAGAACAGCGACTGTGCCTTCACTGCACTGGGCTCCCTGTAGGAGGGGCAGCCCGGGGGCCAGAGCTGCTGCACTTTAATCCCTTGTATTCTGATGAACAGCGCACCTCGGTTAGTGTACATTCACTTGTTAATTGCTTTGCCCTTTCGGGAGGCTCGGGTAAGAAATCACTGCTCCTTCTTAACACATACACAGACATGGGACCACGGCAGTATTTCTGACTGCTGGTTTTCCCACAGCTGCTTGGCAGGCCACGAGTCCTGGGAACACCAAGACCTCCTGGTGGGCTCCGTGCTCCAGGCACAGCTCTGCCTCCAGTGCCTCAAGCATCAAATCATCATGGCCTTGCTTTCCCGTGTCCCGCAGATGCCATTCCAACTGCACCACAAGGGTCCTTTAGCAGAAGCACAACTAGAAAGCAATTCTAAAACCTCACAAAGCCACAGAAATTATATATAAACGAACAGGGGAGACGATGGCTGTCATCTGCATTGATATACAGCACAGACAGGAGATGGCATCAACATGTACAGTAATGTGATTTACTAAGACTGCAGAACGTTAAACGGGTTGTAAAGAGGCTCTGATACCAAGGGCATACAGAAAGGACCAAAGTAATGCCAAGTACAGACTACTAAGGAGGTGGCAGCTCAGATGGGCATGCACAAGTTAGAGAGAACAGTTTAATGCCACGTTGTATGAAATGCTGGATTCTGAGTGGGTTCAGTGGGGCGAGTGGAATTGTCTGAATCCAGAAGAGGGGCTCCTGCTTAACAGGATACTTCCATGGTTTGAGGTGCGTCCTGGAGATCAATTCCATCTGGGGTGGTTCCAGCACTGCCATCGCCATGGCTGCTGATGTGAGAGCGGCTGCGGATGCTCTCCCCAGAGCCCACGCTAGATGAGGAGTGAGTACGGGAGCGCATCAGCCTGGTCATACTGGCTGCTGGCACTGCAAGAGAGAACAAGAGAAAATGGGGCTCACAAAAGGACTAAGTTCACAGGCTCAGAGCAAGTACCATGGTCACCCAAGTATGTGTTGCTGGGTAAGCACAGAAAGAGCTGTACCCTCAGGAAAACTCACTCTTCAATGCCAGAATTACAACTTTGCACGTCTAAAGCAAGATGTTTAAGGCCCAATTTCAAAAGGTCCAAGGTGAGCAAATGCCAGAAGGGTAACTGATCATTTGCAGGCGCAGTCATGGTGAGTGTGTGCAAACCAAGGCAGCCGTTGTACAAATGACCTTTTGAAAGTCAGTCTCATCACTCTAGAAAACCACGGAACTGAAATCATGCAACAATCAACAAAATACAAATGAAAGGTGGAAAAACCATAACAAACACGTTGTATGATGGATCAGCCTAGCCCAGAGCAGGCCAGCAGGACATGCTGAGACGGAGCAAGGCACCCGAAGAATCATTCAACTCAGTACACAGACTTGGGCCAAGGCAGATGCACAGTTGAAGGTACCTGACTCAGTGCTTAGGTGGCTGAGCTGCACATAAGGGACTGGAAACAACACGAGACAAGGAGAGGGATGAATACAGGAAAGAGCCAATTAGTTGAAGAGCGTGATGACCAGCTGCACTGCTCGTGGGATCCCCGCCTGCCTTCCCTTCCATTCCCAGCTCACACACTACGCTGCAGCTCCCACTATGGGAGAAAACAGCTGCTAACGAGCATCTCACCAAAAATCTACCTGGCCCAAACCTCTCCAGGTACATCAGCTGGAAGCTGCAGCACACCTGGTGACCTCACCTCCCCACCACTGAGCACACAACTGCACAGCAGAGACAACATTTTCCTGAAGTGGGGAAACTGCACTATTACTGTGCGGTTCTGAATGCCGAACAGGAATTCTTGCCTTTCCTACAGTTGGTATCATCAGACGCCCAGCTACAAGCAAGGCTTTACTTTCTACCTGCAGCGTCAGCATGGGTAGGTCCAACCACTTCAGCCAATGCACAGAAGAAACAAGAAAAGCTGTTGGAGAGTTGGTCTGTGCAGCTGTAGGGGTGACAAGCTGCCGAGCCATCACTCTGCTCAGGGGAGGACCTGCTGGCCCACGCTCAGCACTCCTGCACAGTCCTGCCAACCAAAGCTGGTAGAACAGCTCCGGGACTAGTTGCAAATTCCACAAGTAGAAAATGACCACTCATCTTCCCCCTGTGCTACACATCCTGTTGGCAAGAGATCTGACTCCCAAACTCCCGCTCTGATGACAGCATTTGCTGACTCTACTGGCACTTGGAGCACAAGAGACTTGAACGTGGAAATGTTCTCAAGCTTGTAAGATTAACAGGCCCTTCTCACACTGCATCTTCCTCTAAAGGGTCAGGTTCTTCTGGACAAGGCTCAGAGAATAAGACTGTCCCAGTATGCTCATGCCAGCTACACACAGCTCTATTTGAGCCCTGACACCCATGAGCTGGCAAAAAATCTCTGGCCACATGCGAGCCAATAGGAGCATCACAGTGCCCATGCTCTGCGCTTAACTCAGTCATCGGAACCAGCCCTCCTCTAACTCCAGCTTTTGAAGGTCTGCCATCAACAGAAGGGACCTTCTAGCCCCGGCCCCTGGCAAGGCAGAGCTGCGCCAATGGGCCTATGATGGAGGCAGAGTTGATGAAGTGCACCACAGAGCTCTTCTCCTGAAGTTCTCAGTCTCTGGAATACCAAGGGCAAGTGAGGTCTCAGCCTGACACACTCAGGAATTGATGTTTTCTATTTCCCCACACAGGGAGGAGCCACAGGGCAGAACTCTCAGGTACCCATCCCAAGCATGAGGCTGTGTTAACTCCTCCCCCTTTGGAGAAACTGGCACAGAAGGTTTCTGACATTTCGCTGTCCTTGTAAGCACACTGCTCCTAACTGTGACAAATATCAATTTACAACATTTTATCAACACCAGCAACCAACCAAAAAGGGCGGTGCAGATTAAACACACATCGGGGAACGATTCTAGTTTACCAACTCGTCAGCAGTAGCTGATTTTCCAGCATGGATGGATGTCCTGGCAATCACACTAACTTATGAGTGGGGACACAGATGCCAATGGGCTCAGATGGACCAGAAAGGCTGAGTTCCCCTCAGAATAAACCTGCCCCAAACCAGAAAACTGTTTGCCACTTACTGTAGCCCATTCCCTGCACAAAGTACTTGAAGGCTTCAGTCAGCTTGCCAGGCTGTGGAAACAGAAAGTGAGGCTTTAGTGTGAGCAAAGCAGAGGGCTCTGTACAAATCAAATCCCACAGAAAAACTGGAGGTGTTTCTCACCTGAACCACCTGGGGCAGTCCCCCGCAGTCAGCCATCTGCAGGGAAACAAAAGGATGCTGAGTCTTCATCCCACCCCAGGTCAACTACAGGACTGGGCCAGCTCCACCCACCCCACCGGGCTGCACTGCCACGCTAGGCACCTTTTTAACATTTCACCTCTAAAGCCAAAGCAAGACCTGGTGCTGTCTTCTGGGGGCTTGCTGCTGAAGGAACTCAGCATCCTGGATGCTGCAGTACCATGCAACTTCAGCCCATACTCATGAACACATGGAATGCACACACATACAAGAGGTGCTGGCTCAGCACAAAAAACATCTTTGTGCAGGCTGGGGTGATTCTGGAATAGCACTCACCTTCAGAAAGGTAGTTTTGGTTGGGTCAAGACGTGAATTGCATTCAACCTAAAATAAAAGGAAGAAACAGGTATATAATATAACATAGAAAACTTGAAGAGTCAGGTGAAAAATGTGGGGAAGCTGTACCACCAGAGGCAATGAATTTCTTCAGCAATGGGAGCTTCTCCAGGGCCAGAAAGGAAGTAGATAGTAGGTAGGAAAGGAATAATGAACGAAGATGCAGGGAGGAAAGGTAGGTCTTCTAATCCAAGTGAACCTTGTGCCAATAGAACATCAGTGTTCTGAGAGATGGGGATGTGAATTAATGGGAAAGCATCCCCAAAATCTGACTCCCCTGGGCTCTAACAGCAAGACTGGAAGGGAAACAGACTTCTGAACCTCACAGCACAGAGGGAGATCGTAATTCCCCAGGCAGGCAAGGAGGCAATGGTCACCTCCTCTGTGTAGTCCTGCTGTCAACAGCGAATAAGTGGGGACCTATAGGAACAGCAGCTCTAGAGCAGGAGATCCAGAAGACCCTATCCCCTCTGTCAGCTGTAGCTGGGAGGCAATGAGAATCCTTAGGGACATCTTCCCAGCAAAGGTGAAACTTTGAGAAAGTCTGATTTTTGTACATTCCAGACTGGTGAAAAGGCAGGAGGCCATGACCAGAGAAGGCCCTGCAGCAGTTCTCCATGCACAGCTCTCAGGTCCAAGCTACTGCTTTAGAAAATTCCTCCAAGTTTCTTATGGAAACTCCCCTTGTTCACAAGGCCTTGGCCTCCACACAATCTCCTGCTTTAGCAGGAGGCACCACAACCCCTCTGCGCTGGGCCATGCCACATCTGTAATCGTGCTGGGAAGGAAGTGGTTATTGGTGACTTCACAGATAACAACAGGAAGGAGAAGCTACTGGCTGTTGACACAATGTTCTTGCAGAACTCTATGTTTCTCCCCACAGTGGCTTCTCTTTAAACCTCGAGTAGCCCCAGCACAACAGCAAGAGAACAGCAACTCATGAATTGAAAACTGAACTCCAGGCAGCACCCTGGAAGATCTCAGGGAAACATATGAGTTCCTGAGAGGGGTCTGTAATGCTTGCAAAGTGAGACATGTGGGGCACAAGGACTCTTATTACTCAGAGCAGAGCAGCCCTGCAGGCTGTCAGGTCTCCTCAGCCTCAGCTCTCCCATCAATGGCTGAGAGTTTTCAGTAGCTGTGGGGGTAAAAAAGAGCTTTGGACAAAGAGAGACTTTTTGTGGCTAGTTCTGGGCAAGGTGAAAGCACTGCTGGGTAAGACTGGTTTGCTAAATGTTCTCTGGGTTTAATATCATGTGAAGGAAGTGTTTGTGCATACGTACCACTGCTTCCACGGCAGGCGAGTTGTCACCAACCACTAGCAAGGCAGGGCACCTGGTAAAACCCCAAACAGAAACATTACCTACATTGCTTCCAAGGGACTTCTGAGAAGGCTGAGGTCTGCGTACCAACAGCCTTATGCAAAGTTATCAATGCTAACCAAAATCCCCCATGTCAACACAGCACGGCTGTTTTCACCAAATCCTCCTCCATGGCTTGCACATCCCCTCCATGCACACCAACTATCACTGCTGCTGCACATGTGTTAAAATACGGACCTCGGGTTGGTAGAAGCACCCTCCCAGACAGCAGAGGGAGTGTGCTCTCTGGAATGAATGCCTGAATGTTAGCAATTTAAGAATGACCTCATCCAACAGAGTGTAATGCCTCTGAGGCTAACTACTGGTCAGCACCTTTTTTGGTTCACATTTATTAAAGAAACATAAAAGATGCTGGGAACTTATATTGAAAAATACAACATTAAAGACTCTGTTGGCAAATCTGCAATTTCATGTTCATTTTTGGTACATGCTGTAATTCAAGAAGAGTTAACAATGAATGTCTAAAACATGTGCAGGAGGCCACAGATCAAGTGGCTGCAAGTTTACATATGTATTGTTCATTTACAGATGAGACAGGTTTAGAGACCCTGATGGACCAGATGGCAAAACTTGTACTAAGTGTATCAGACCTCAGATCTAGTCAAGTGCCTTCAAGGGCTGGGAACCTGAGGGCCTGTAAGGCAGTCTATAAGCAAAGAGACCACAGCTTTCACAGGAAATGAGTTTGCAGATCCCCATCAGTCACTTCAGTGGGTAGTGCTCTGTGGTGGGCAACTGCACGACAGAGCAGGGACCAAGCAGGGAAATCCATCTCTTTCAGGTTAACCAAGATCTAGAGGGTTTGTCTGTGGATGCCTAAAGCATCTGCTGGAACTAACAGGAGCAGAAGTCCACATGACAGAACCTGTGCAGCAGTCTCTAGCCCAGCCCAGGCATCCTGCCTCAGTACTGCAATTTGCAGCCTTCAATGTGCTCTACACACCAGAGGTGGTTTCCCACTTTGCTTTCTTGCTTGGAACTTGAAAATTTATTTATACATCCCCTGCACTGGTAACCACTAATTCTCCAGTGTCTGTCCCTTCTCAGCTGGACACTGCACAGAATATCTGCTCTGTGATTGATGAAGCACTGCCAAGGTGGGAACTGCCACATGCTGTCCATGCCTTCATTGCCACCTCTATAAGAATCATGCAGGTAACTTTTTGGGGCAGAGCAGGGACAGGGGCACACAGGCAGCAGCAGCAGCAAACGAAAACCTGCCTAATTCTTCATGCAAAATAATCAAAGTAAGATTCAGCAAATACAGGGACTGCTGGGTGGAGTTACAGTTACATGTTACTCCCCTGAGCTCACATTCTGGGGAATCTCATCATGTTCTTACTGAAAGGGCTTCCAGACACCTCTCTGCCTCTCTGGCTGACAGGACTGCACCAAAGCTTGTGACTGGCTTCCCAGCACTTGAGCTAGAGGGGCTCTTGCTAAGAAAAAGTAACATCTTTTCTGTTGAAGGGACTGCGTGGTAACCAACCAGGCTGCTTAACAGTAACTTACTTGAGTGTTTTTGCTGTATTTTCATTGACACCAATCACCGGTCTCTCAATTTCCAGGTCTCTGCGACTGGAGGACAAAGCAGAACAATACATCAGATCAGCAGAGGCTTACAGTGGGGACATCCAAAACAATCATGTGTGCTGGCTCCAGCACCCCAGCAACAGAAAACCACTCCCTGTGTCACGCCATGAGCTCGAGCCCCAGTAACCATTGCCAGAAAATGGGATCTGTGGCAAATTTGCTGTATGCACTGACAGAAGATCTAAGAGGTCTGAAAGGCAAGAGTGAGCTTGGCTTCTGTTAACTGCTGAAGAGCTACACTTAGGACATAGCTTTCCACAGAAAAATCTCCAGTAGAATAATATATATTGTAACAAATCTACTGAGCAGGATGGGTATAGGAACAATTCCGAATCTAACAGGCAAAGAAGTATCCTGTACCTGTTGTATGAGGTGAGGAACAGCTGAAGGTTATCTTGGTTAATGTCCTGTGCAATATGAAGCCGGTATGTTTGGATCAAATCTAGATTTGCCTGCAGCTCCTCCTGTATAAAAGCAAAAGAACTGAAAGATAAGGAACACATCTTTTTTCACATGTAAAAATAATTCATAAGAAATTATATTCATATAAACGCTGCAGCACTGAACTGTCTTCATACACACTCCTCAGCCCACAGGGCAGTGACTCCAGGCTGCACTGGTATCTTGGCTGCATCGAGTGGAACGGAATGCTAGTGCAATGGTACAATGTTTTGGTAATGTGATCACACTTTTACAAATGGCAGTACACGTGCTGCTGCAGGTGTATAAAGGTATCTTCAGATGGCATAAGCCAGCTCCTAAGCCTCAGCAATGCTTATAAAGGTACAAACCATCCTGCTCTAGGAAGGTTTTCTACTTACATTTAGTGTTAAAGAAGCAAAGCTTTAGAGGCAAGTGCCAAGACTGGGACCAAAGGAAAATCTCATCCAAACACCCAATTCAGTGAAAAAACTGCATTCCAATAGGAGGGGAAGCACTATACATAAGGAAGGGATAAGAAAACTATGTGCTCAAAGCAGGAGGAGGCCAAGTGCCTCCTTTCATTGCTGATGTGTGATAGCACAGGGTCTTCAGGTTAAGGATTGACTTGTTGCAGGTCACATGTTATGTGCATGAGGCACGGACCCTTTCCATTTCCCAGCAAGCTTGCTGACTGGGAGCTAGCAAACCCCAAATGGAAGGCACTGTTGTAGCCAGTCTTCCAAAGGGGCTATTTTGACTCTGCTGTAACTGAAGGGGAAGAGGAGAATGCAGCAGTTCTGGACACATACAATAACCCCTGTCAATCCCCAACCAATCTGTCCTCTGTCTACAGACCAAATACCTCCACACTGGCTACACAGTACTGTCTGCCATGTGTTTCTGCAGACACCTCCCTGAGCAGCTCAAAGGAAGATGTTCTGCAGCACTGATGGTATGGGGCACTGCTTTCTTTGCCACATCTGGAGTCTGGAGACAGCCAGATCAGTGCAATAGTGAGGATGTACCTGTTCCCCTCAGCATGCAAAATCCTGGTGCAAACTTGCCACATAGAGAAGATACCACTGTCTATAGTAACCCTTGTCTGATGGACCAGGGTTTCTTCAGAGCAGGTACATCCAGAAGTTAGAGGTCCATATGTGGCTGCAGGGGCAACATTAACACCTGTTGGTTACTTACATGTCCAAAGTGATGTGCCAAGACAATATCAACTATGTTGGTTGTCCAGCCTGAAAACTGAAGAGTGAGAATGAATGAGGCAGAGTACTGGAAAATGCTGTTTCATTAAAACTTTCAAAGCAGCTCCTCAGAGTAAAGAGAATAACAAAGAAAACTTTTCAAGGGATATGAGAAACAAATGCCTGAGGTTTGGGATGGACCCCCAAGGCTCCAAAGAAGCACACACAACAGACAGCTCTCCAGAAATATGGAAATTTTGAACAACCATAGGTAGCCAGAGTAACAGAATTATTAAAAGACTCACTCAGACTCCGCTAGATGAATCCTGAAAGCACAAGTACTAAATCAGAGGAAAGATCAGTGCTCAGCAGCAACTCATCTTCCTGTTGTGTACCAGGATTACTCACTCACACATGATCATGCCCACTCATGCTTCTATGGTGTAGGTCTTGCTACACCCAAACCAAGAACACAGCAGGGAAAGAAATGAGATCTTGCAGTTTGGGCCATAAAATTCCTGTACTCAGTCCTTTTCTTACTCTACATACTGTTCATTAAGCACTATGGAGAGAAAGTATGTAGGGGCTGGAAATTCTCACCTTGGATGCTGCCCAGTCAATCCAGCCTTTTGCACATGGATCAACATTAATAAGCACCAGTCCCTCCACCAGGTCTGGGTGGCTGAGCTGTGGGAAGAGCACAAGCACACTCAGAAGGATGGCTTAAGCCACACTGGGAGGTGCTTCAGCTGAGAAGTTTCTTGCAAGAGGAAGGCAAGGCAAAATGCCCCTCCTCCCGCTCCATCCTGCCATCCCTGAACCCTACAGTCTCAAATACTTCAGGAACTGCTTGTGAACACAAAACCCATCAAACAGAAGCGGAAAGCTTCAAGTTCTAGGCTCACTCAAAGGCTGCGAAAAACAACTGCTTTGTTGCAGTGCACAGGTGAGCACCAGAAGCAAATGGTTTACAATCCGCACAGCATGACAAGGGCTTTCTGAAATTTCACTGAGCCACACGTTTGAGTGATTTCTTTATTAAGACTAGTCATTACAAAAGATACAAAAAGTAAGAGTCAGAGCAAACACCAGTGACTAGGTTCTCTGAACTAGGTTTACTGAACTAGGTTCTCCCCTAACAAAATCCTGACTCCAGGAAACGGGAAGCAGATGTTTTTGGAGGAGGGGCAGCTACACGCAGCTTTAAGAAGCAATAAGTGGCCTAAACCATGAGCAACACTCTGCACTCATCAAATTCAAGCAAACTTTACTGAGAAGGTCACAGTGCAGTGACTGCTTTTAAAACTATCCCTAACTGACTCAGGTAAATTCCTGGGCCATGTCCACTGATTTCATATACTCACAAGTACTCCACCAGAGAAAAATGTCAAGTAAGTAAGAACATAAAGGCAATGTACTCCTTTGCTAAAGGTGGTGTGTTAAATTCTCTTCCTTTTCACTGAAAAAGCACACATCACCTGTGCTAGTCCACAGCACATCATCAGACCAACCACTTGGTGCTCCCACAGTAGTGCAGTCAGAGGGTATTCGTAAAGACACTGCTACCTTCAGTGTTTTGTTTACAACCGATCATTCTTGAGCTTCACATTTCTAGCAGACAGGATGGCCTCTGCTGACTCAAAGACATCACATTAATATCTTTCCATACCTGACATAGCTTCAATTTAACCAACTTGATTTGGAGAAGCTCTCGCAGAGCTCCCTGCATGCCTGCTGTAATTATTGCTACCTTGCCCGTGCCCCACAAGTAGTCTGTTTGTTAAGTAAAGACCCCAGCTCATATAAGCCACAAGGAATGAAGAGATACTTACAGCACACCTGCTGAGGACATATGCGCCAGCTCCCAGCCCAATCCCAATGAAGCTTTTCAGGCTGAAATACAGGCATTTTACCATCAGTAAGACTAATTTAAACTCATAGCTGAAACATCCCAAAAGGCAAAGCTTTTCCCCTCCTCTGTATCCAGCTGTTCACTTATGGTTCATTTTCAAAATGATCCAGCAATGATTCAGCGGCCATAAGTCATCTCATGTGGCAGACAATGATCTCAGCATAAGAACCAGACAGAGTTACACAGGTTAGGAGGTGCTCAGGCCCTTTGGGACAACTCAGTGGGCATACCAGATATTTCAAGCATTGACAGAGGGAGGTGCTGGAATGGTTGCAACCAACTGGTTCTTTTCAGACTTACTTTAGGTGTGTCAGAACTGCAGGCAACATTTCAGCCAGTTCATCCATAGTGGGATACTGGTACCTGAAAACCAAGAGAGGCTAAAATCAAACACAGCTCATCAGAGGTCACTTCCCAATTCTACCCAATATAGGTGATTATTCTACAATGATACTGTAGTCCAGGCAGCAACATGGATCCCAGCCCTCAAAGCAAGACTAACAGAAAGTTCTATTTAGGCAGTCAGGCATCTGTGGGAGGATGGACAGACAGAGCAAGGAATGCCAGCTAGACTGCAGTGTGCTCAAGTTATGGAGCTGGTGCCAGTGCTCACCACTAGTGAGGGCCATAGCAGCAGGAGTCCCTTGCAAATCCCTCTGGAAGCTTTCTCATCTTCCTACTTCCTCTGCTCCTGAAAGCTGCCTCCCACCATACCCAGCCTGAGCAGTCCCAGTTGGCTCAAACTAGGTTCTACCAGAGCCCGGACTGCATCCATGTCTGGAACTATAAGCATCTCCACTGAGCTCGTACCCAGATGGGAAGGGGGGGGCTCCTTCCTGTTGGCCTGGCGCATCCACATGGCACACAGCAAAATGGTGAGTGATCTCCTGCATGTCTTCAAAGTTAAAGAATGCATTGAAACAGGACTTGTCTGCAAAAGAAAAGGAAAATAAAAGACATGAGGCATTCCCTGAAGAATTTTAACTGTCATCCAAACATCATGGCACGCGCCTGCATGGGCCCAACCTCCATGCTAACTAAGCCTGTGGGGCAGGGGATGCCGGGTGACAGTGCTGCTCTGCCCCACTGACTGCATGCAAACGAGTCCTAGCAAAATAACTGCCATGACTGAGGGCACAGCAGGCAAACAACAGCCAGCACGCATGCCTTGTAGTGCTTGGGCACTCACAGTGCATACTGAGGAGCATCTATGTGAATGTAACAGCAAATGTAGGGTGGAACTGGTAGGAAAAAGCAGCTGAGCCCACTACAGACATTATAGCACTTCTGAAGCTTTATAGAAGGGACATGCTCCCCTCACACTGTTCAGGGGAATGGATAACTCACGGCAAACTCAAGGTGAGCAGCTTTATCAAACAGTGCTCCAAGTCAGCCAGAGCCCTGTAGCATGGTGGATCCACTTCCACTCCAACCCCATCTATTGAGGGCTGTTGGAGGACAGGGCCATGCCCCTCAAGCAGAATCACAGAATGACCCGGGTTGGAAGGGACCTCAAGGATAATGTAGTTCCAACCCCTCTGCCTAGCAGGGCCACCAAACATACACATTTACTAGATCAGGTTGCCCAGGGCCCCATCCAACCTGGTCTTGAACACCTCCAAGGATGGGGCATCCACAACCTCCCTGGGCAGACCTTTATCTTTGCACCCTGGAATAATCCGTCCTATCTCAGCTATGCGCCAGTCCCAGTGTTCCCCACATTCAAATGATAAAACAAGTACAATCACAAACAAACACTTCCCAGAGTCCTGGGAATGCAAGGGCTTACGGTTGAGGCCAATGTCATGGTATGTGAGGATGACAGGTCTGTTCCCCTTGGGTGTGCCTCGCATGGTGACATGGACCACTCCAAAAGCTGTCTCAATGTCATGTTCCTGCAGAGAGAGAAGAAGCAGCCTCAGCATTACATGTACTGGCTGTGCTATGGGACCACCAGCAGCAAGTATCTCATCCACATTTCACCACTGCTGCTCTATCCATGTCAGCAACTTTGTCAGACCTCTGTCTTTCCACAACCACTGCCAGGAACAGGTTGCTTTTGTACAGACATGTGAAGTGTTTGGCACCGTGCACAAGATCTCATCTCATTAGGTAATGTTGCTGCACAGTAATGGAGGCTCAGTGTCATCTGTCCATCTGTCTGTCCATAGTATCATGAAAGCAGTTCCTTTTCCACAGTCACAGAGTGCCCTTCACTCCCCAGCTGGCATCCCTCTCCCTGTTGCAGCCCACAAGCCTCTGCTCAGCCCACACTGCTGGGACTACTGTGCTGAAGGGCAGCTCAGGGGACAGTGATGCCAGGGAAGCTGCCAGCAGCCCCAGGCCCTGCAGACCATGCACCTGAGGATTCTGAAACTGCAGAACACCAGAGAGCAGCAAGAGCCCAGCTCTGCAGACCCAGCCACTGGCTGCCTGGGACGCTGGCACCCAGGGCACAGAATGAGAGCCTCGCCCCTTGCCTCGGAATTGTGGCAACAGAAGCAAGCTGCCAGAGCCACACTGCCCAAAGGAGCCCCAGGCCTTCTCCCTGCTTGGCTGTGCAGCCTGACTTTCTGTCCTGCAATCCCTCCTGCAGTGAAAACCACCTCTGGCTGCCCCCATCCTCAGAGAACTGCTGGGTTTTACTTGCATGCTGCTGTCGCACTGCACACATGGAAAAGCCAGGGTGCCCAGCAAGCAGCAACAAGCTGCCTGCACTGCATGTGCACTGAGGTTCTCCAGCACAACTCTCTGCCTCTTGCTGCCTTTTCTTGGTGTCCCGAGCTGCTCTGCTACAGATTGGGACATGTCCTGCTTTGTGCTGCAGTGGTACCCTCATGGCCACAGCAGCCACTCATTCTAGTGTTCAGAAAATTAGTTGGTGTGAATCAGCCCTCTGCCATATCTGGCAGCTTTAGAAGGAGGCCCAGGCTGCACATCAGCACCACTGCTGGGAGCAGTGAGCTCCTGGGATTGCCCAGAGAGGGTCAAAGCAGCTGCAGCCTGCAGCACCCCACACCCAAGCGGACCGACTGGCTGGCTGCCATGGAAAGCAGGGCTGTGCCATAAGCAGCTTTAACTCACTGACCTGGCAGGAAGCTATCCAAACCACCCAGCTTCTGTTTGTTAGATTTTTAATCTGACTTTGTTAGATTTCTGCCAGGTCAGTGAGTTAAGAAGCTCACAGAGCGGTCTGACAAATGCTGATGTGGGCTCCAAGCCAGACAGAGGGCATGGACTGGCTGAAGCAATAACTCTGCCCTGAGCAGCCTGCTCCGACTGACTTGCATCCTGTGTATCTGCAGCCCCCAAGGACTGCGAGGGTTTTATAAGCAGCAACAAAAGGTCAGCCATCAAGCAGAAGCACAAAACCCAAACTGAGTTAAACAGTGAGAAAAGCACAAGAACAACAAAAGATCTGAAGACACTAAAATAGTCAGCAGCTCGGTGCCTTTTCTGGAATTACACTTTATCACCAGGGTCACATGCACTGCTACCAGGTCAAAGACTGGAGAAGGTACTCGAAACAGAAGCATCCAGCTTTCTCCAGCTCTGTGGTTCCAGCACCTTGATGTGCTTTATATTGCAACAGCCTGCATTTTTGTGCAGGCTTTGTATCCAAAACTTGAGCTTTCCTCAGCTCTATGGCAGGGAAGGGATGCAGTTTCCTTGAGCTAAAAAACACTCCTTGCTCTCCCACCTACTCTGGTTTTGTAAATTGTATAAACTGAGATTTCAGCAAGTGAGATCACTTATTGAGAAGGGGGTTCTCACACACTGCTGGGCAGCAGCCCAACACAGAGGGCTCACCGATCCTTCAGCCACATGAACAGCTCAAACAAAGGGAGCAGCCATTGGAGACGGGAAGCAACTTGAGAAATGCCATCCTCAGCAGATCACAGCGCTGTAAAAGCAGCAAGATGCTACAGAAGCAAATTTTCTGCTCTACCAACTGAGTCAGACACTACACTCAAGAGAAGGGTCCCCCTTGTTCACTTTTTTAACTACACACTGCAACACCATGCTGATCTCCTTCCTGAGATTTCTTAGGCAGGGAAGACCAAGCTGCACTCCCAGGCTCCTTGCATAATTTCCAGCTCCATTTTTCCAGTGAACTTCCATTTCTCTGAAATCATGCCCTGGAGCCATAGGGCTTTTCTCATCATCTGTGGTGGAGAACGACAAAAACATGCTCAGACGTCACACCATTATACAACACACACGGCTTCCCTGCCACCTGCTTCCCTCCACAGCTCTCCCACATATCAGAGCCAAAGGATAGCATGAGGCAGGTGCTTAATATAGAGCTTAGGTAACACATTCTAGATGGCAACAACAGTCACTGCACATGTAAGATATTACTGCTGCCTCAAATTGGCCAGGAAAAGCAGAAGAGGGTATTATTTAATTACTAGTTTGTTACCATTCCAAGCATGGAGCAGACAAACCCAGCTGCAACAGACCCTGTACGCAGCCCTACCTCGTTGCACTGCCCACATAACCACTGCCCACCTAAAGTTCTGCCTGTTTGCCCACAGCTCCTGCGCTGGAAGCTCTCAGACACCAATCTTCTTTGTTTCTCAGGTGCTGCTGTGTGTGGGTTCTGGTCCCAGCTCAGGCCAGCTCCAACATGCTGCACCACTGCATCCCCCATGGAGACCCCAGGATTGCTCTCTGCAGCTGCACAGCAGCCGCCTGAGCAGTGGGCTGGTCAGCAGCACAGAAGACAGCAGGTGGCAAAGATGTGGCCAGGAGACAGCCAGATTTTAACAAATGCACACTCTGCAAAATAAGGGAGGTAAAGGCAAGAGATGCTGTGTTTTGAAATGCTCGAGAAGCTTTGATTTTCACTTAGAGACTGGAAACTGTCAGAGGTTTTTCTCAAGAGATGTTATCTTCTGCCCTCATTTGTACAGTAGGAAAAAAACAGCCAGCAGCCGCAGGCACTGCTGCAGGAGCAGAGGCAGCAGCTGGCTCTTGCTGGCCGCAGGGCCCAGCCCATGACGCACAGCAGGGAGCCGCTGGCCACATGCCGGCAGCTGCTATTGATCAGCCCAAGCCCAGACTGGAAACACGGCTCAGAAATTAGCAGTGCCCTTGGGGTGTGTGTGAGAAACGCCCTGATGGAGGAGCAGCAGGGACAGAGCAGGGCAGAGCACTGGAGCTGGCTGCACCACAGGTCCAGCAACCCTGCTAGTCTGACTGAAAGAGCGTGTGTTTTGGTAACAGGGTAGGGCAAGCACACAGTGACACATCCCCAGAGTATTGCATCTTGGACCCTTCATTTTCCAAACCTGCAACCATCTGCAGGTGAAAAGAGCCTTAACTGACCGGAGGCACAGCTTCTGCAGTCACCCTAAGACCAGGAAAGCCAAAGCAATAATGTGCAGGCGGTGGAACATCCTTCCCCTCTCTTGCACCAGCTGGTTCTGCCCTCAGCTTGGAAGGCAGCGAGCAGCCAGCCCCAGTGCCACAACCCACAGCAGTGACACCAAACAGCGAGTTGGGTTGCCCTTCGCACCTCCCCTCTCCTGGTTGAGGTTCTCCAGCCTGTATGGCCACCCTGGTGCAGCAGCCTCTGTCTGCCTGCTCTGTCCTTCCCAAGCAGAGGGGCTGGCAGAATGTCAGATGTGGGCGTGCTGCCGGTTTATACAGGAGCACAATGAGGTTGCTTTGTTCTCTGTTCCCAATAAACAAGAATTGATTTGCTTTGTTGAAAGCCTTGAGCCCTGCGCTGACATTTCCACTCATCTCTCGTAATGTCTTATGCCTCTGGGTTATCACCAGCCCTGAGCCCACTCTTGCATTCCACTGCAGCATGGTTTGACTCAATGAGCACCACGTTTACATTTATCCATAGGCAGATAAAGGTCACCACCACACCTTTCATCGCTTTTTCCAGGTCATTTAGGAACAGGTTTAAACAGCACAGGACCCACCACATTTCTCCAAAGCACCTCTCTAGTGACCTCATACTACCATGAAAATAACTAACTTCTGTTCTTTAACCAGTATTTAATCCATGAAAGGACCTCTCTACTTTATCCCATGCCCCACAAGCCCCTTAAGAGCCTTTTGGTAGGGAGGCTTGTCTTTTGGAAATCCAAGTAGGCTGCATCCATTCAATTGCCTTTATTTACATGTTACCAACCACTCCAAAGGACTCCATCTTTCCCCACAACTTCCCCTCACAAGCACCATGCCCAGTGTTCATGCCCAAGATCTGCTAATTGCACTCTCTGCGAGCTTACCAGTCTGCCAGGTACAGCTGTTCACTGAATGCCCAAATCTTCTCTGGGACCCCTCTTAAAACTTGTGGTGTAGGGGAAGCACTGCAGCCCTCAGGCAGCTTCAACAGGGGAAGGTAACCTCTCCCTTTACAACCCAACTATTCCGTTCTTAAACTCATTTACTCCTTCTGGGTTGATAGAAGCAGCCCTGACACCCTGCTGTCAAAGCACGCCTTTTGTTTGTTTTATAGTCTCTGCAATGGGCACTGCAGTTTCAGGCAGGCTCTCTGCTGACTCCACCATGTAACCTCTGAGCTGCTCCACAGCAAGTTCACACACAACAAAGAAATTAAGTTCTGTTTTTCTGGTACAGCCAGATCTTCTCCAAGCCCCCCCCTTCAGAGCCCGAGCAGCCAGCAGCACTCCAAACTGACATGCTTCCATGGCTGATAGCTTTGAAATACAACAATCAATTTCCCCCCCTTGCAAATCATCAAATTCCCTTTGTGCCCGCTCTATCCTTTTGTTTAATCTGCTTTAGTTTGTAACCTTTTACAATTTCTCCTGCTTTTCAAAAAAAGGTGCTTTTTTTGTTCTGTTTTTTGTTTTGTTTTCAGCAGTCTCCATGCTCTTCTGTTTAGTCATGCTGGCTCCCCTGCACCATTTCTCACTCTGCCATGATAGATGGAGGGCCTTTGCTCTTTCCCTGCATTCTGGTGTCCTTAAGAAATCCCAGCACTGCTGTAAAATTGCAGATCTTAATTGCCCAGCTAAACTTATCTTCCATAAGATTTTCCTTTTCTGTGCAGCTCTTGGTTTGAACTTCCAAGCCCAGAATCAGTGAAGCACTCTTATGGAAAGGATGTTGACCTGAAGCACGTTGTGGTTCCCAACACACAGCAGCTCTTTGAAGAATATTTTGCACATATTTTTTCGCTGCTCAGAATCTCTGCTTTTGCTCCCCAGGACCCTAACCCTGTTGCTCCAAAGAAGTTTGGATATAGAAATGGGGTCTTAGTGTGGTGCCCTACTGTTGTATCTGCCTGACTGGCAGAGGGCAGCTGAGATCAGCCTGCAAGGTCATTGACACAACTAGGGACAAAGCATAATTTTCCTACGGAAAAATTCCTGGGATTTCAATTTAAGGGAACCTAAGGTGTTCACTGAAGTAATTTGGAGTCAAATCAGATCAACAAACTTCCTGCAACACCTACGTGCATCTTCCATCACCTGCAATTACCTCCTCCTCCTCCCATACTGCATCCAGGTATTGCTCCCACTGTCAGAGTCCACAATGAAAGCTCTACTGTTAAGTACTACTCTCTGGTAGGGGCTGGGCATAAGAACACAGGTAACAGTCAGAGAAGGGTCAGCAATGCCAGTGATTGACTCCAAACGCCCCGTGATTTCAGCTACATGCCTTATGGTCCCAGCTCCTTTTAGCCAGACCCCTTATGTCTCAGAAAAGGGAAATGCTGTGAACTTCAAAGGGTTCAGCATCAGAAGGTGGTACGACACAACCTGACAGCAACTTTAAACCATTTTAGATAAAACACAGATATAGGAATTGCTGGGAGCTACTCCTTGCTGGGGATCTGCAGGTCAGATGAGGCTGTGACATTATCCTATTTGGCCTTAACGTCTCTGAATGATTCTTAAAGTGAGGAAGCAAATGCACATCAAAACATGAGTGCCAAAGTATAAGTTTACTGTGGGCTGATGATGGGAAGAAGTAGACACATACCCAAAGTGGCACAAAGTTCACCCAGGGGAACCTTCTCTGACTGCTGCCTGCTGCTCCTGGCCAGAAAGGGAAGCAGTGTTAGGTCTCACAGAAGATTCCTAATATTAAGAAAAATCATCACAGAGGAAACTTCCAAAAGCAGCCCCAGAGGCAGTAAGGCTTGACTGGAGCTCAGAGCCCTGGGTGGTGAGCAGAGGGAGCTGGGAGCAGGGCTGCGGCAGCTGCTCTCTGAGCTGCCTTTCCTCCACTACAGCTCTGCACAGGATCCAGAGCTTAAGCTTTAGAAGTTATTAAAGTCTGAAGTAAACAATTTGTTTCACAGTGGGAATGATTAACAATGAGAATTCAAATTAGAAGTTCTTTTCACAACTAATTTATTAAGCTTCCTTTCTGGCATTGCCAAATCAGTCCTACTCACAGTATGAGGCTGCTCAAAGTTCAATATTATTTTCCTAGAAAAAATTAGAATTGATTTTATTTGGAGACTGAAAACAAAGAATATACCTGTTAAACCTTTTCTATCATCTATTTATGCTTTCAGGTCTGGTAGGACATAAAGCAGCAAGGTGTCTGCTGCCTACATTCTGCTTGCAGCCCAGAAGGCCAACCCTGTCCTGGGTTGCATTGAGAGCACTGTGACCAGCAGATCACATAGGGAGGTGATTCTGCCCCTCTGCACTGCCCTCCTGAGATCCCACCTGGAGGTCTGGAGTCCAGTTCTGGAGCCCCTGACACAAGAAGGACATGGAGCTGTGGGAGCAGGTCTGGAGGAGGGCCACGGAGATGATCAGAGGGCTGGAGCACCTCCCCTGTGAGGACAGGCTGAGAGAGCTGGGACTCTTCAGCCTGGAGAAGGCTCCAGGGGGACCTCATAGCAACTTTCCAGTACCTGAAGACACCTACAGAGAAGCTGGGGAGCGACTTCTTATAAGGGCATGTAGTGGCAGGACAAGAGGAAATGGTTTTAAACTGGAAGAGAGTGGATGTAGACAAGATATTGGGAAGAAATTCCTTACAGTGAGGGTGGTGAGACACTGGAACATGTTGCCCAGTGAGGCTGTGGATAACCCTTCTCTGGAAGTGCTGCAGGCCAGGTTGGATGAGCTGTGAGCAGCCTGGTCTAGAGGGAGGTGTTCCTGCCTACAGCAGGGTGTTATAATGAGGTGATCTTATGGGTTCCCTCCAACCCAAATCACTCTATGATATGATTCTATGATATTGTGTTGTCTTGCTCTTTGCTACAGCTGCCCTCAGATTTCTACACATTACTAAAACAACAACACAAACCATGCCTATAAGCTAAAAGAAATTGTACAACCACGAAGCATCACCATCTGGTAACTCTTACCATTACAGTACCACAGACCTTAATGCAGTTTGCATGCAAGTGCTTACCACCTCCTCTCCGTGCAACATTATTTTGGAAATAGTAGAGCTAAAGGAGATGGCTGCGTGGGAAGCAAGCCTAAATCAGATTCAAAGCAACATCTTGAACTAAATTATTCATTTCCATACAGAGCAGAAATTTATTAATAGAAAACACAATATGATCTATGCAAGCAGGCAACGGCTTTGAGTACTTTGTGTAATTGGATTAAGTCTTAAATTAGAGAAACGCTGGGTGAGAACCAAGAGCAGCAGCAGAACAGGATGTGTAATCTGGTTACATAAACACAAAAGCATCGGGGGACAAAGGTGCTGCCGGGCTATCCCCAAGCTACTATTTTATATACAAACAAGCTTTCATGTGCTGCTGTTGCAAAGGTACACAATGTTGGTCCATCCGTAACCCTTTGTAATACACTGTCAGCCCAGATGGAAATGGGAAGTCACTTCCAAAATCTGCCAGAGAACAGGTCAAGGCTCTGCAGACAAATGAACTGAAATCATTTTAACAGACATATAGCTGTCAGGTTGGGCTTGGGTTCCAAAATCAAACTCCCCAGGACCACAAAGTACTGAGCCCAATAGCAACTAAGCAGTTAATGACAACACCTGTGAGCCTGAAATGGAACAAAGAAAGAACTGTGCTTTTCCCTCTCCTGCCCTATCCATGTGTTCTGTAAAGCTGGTAAGGCCACTGCTTTCTTGTGCTCCAGTAAAGTATCCAGGACTTTCAGAGAGGCACTCAGCATGGCATATGTAATGCTTCTTCCTTGTGTTCTGAAGGTAAATCCCCTCTTCCTCAGCTAACACAGGAGAACTGTAGCTTCCTAGCTCAGGGTCAATGAACACACCAAGAGATCTGCTCTTGTCTGACAAAGCCTTGCAGCAGGTCAGCTGCTTCCAGCACTGCCATCACTGTTTTGAGTCAGCAGAGTCTTTTGACACTGACTCAATGTTATGAGCCTGTCCTAGGGCAAGAAGAGGTTAATGCCTCCAGCCCCTAAACAGTGGGCTCAAGACGCCGCATCCAGCACACACACATCACTGTAAACATGAACCCTACACAAACATGACCTGAATGTACTATAATACACAGGCAAGACTAAAACTTTTGGCATAACCACTACAGACCATCTTAAACCCTCAAAAACAACTTGAAAGATGAGCTAGGGGTCACACTTCCAACAAGATCAGCCTGTCTGCAGACACGATGTGCTGAACTGCTTTTTGGTGTTGTGCTGAAGACTAGGAACATCTTAAAATCTTTTGAAAGCAGGGCGATGCTCTGTGCTTCCAGACCTGCAGTGTCCCCAGGAATCAGAACTGTGTCTAACTGCATTGAGTTGTAACTAGTATTGCAATTACTCATTAGCTGCGCTGAAACACCATTAACGGGTGTTGCATAACAGATGGAAACAGATCAATCACCGGTAGTGGGAAAGCACCATTCATTTTTCTGAAGGCAGGAAGAAGGCAAATTCCTCTCTCAACCTAAAGCTCATACATTTGCTGTGCTGAAAGAATTCACAGACAGGAATACAATTTAAAAAAGCACAGGAACCTCCAATACCTCGTCTGTATAGGCAGCAGCTTTAGTACATTGTCTTGAGCATTCTGAAAGCAAGAGCGTGTTTACAAAAATCCCACGGAAGGTTCATGTTCAGACATTTAACAATAAGCAGTATAAGTAACGTAAAGCCCAGCCAGCGAAACCTCTCCAGAACTCAATACAGCAGTGTCACACAAAGAGGGAGCTTTTAGATGGAGAGTCTAAGATGGGAGCAATTGGAAAGAAAGCTTCCCAAGAAATAAGAACTATCGATAAATAAATCAGAAATAAAATTTAATTCTCATCATTGTTACCTTTGTTATTTCTGTTGTTGGCATGTCAGCAGAAGTCAAAATCAGTATCTTAGTGGTGTGATACTAAAGATAAGGGGCAGCTTCTGCTTTAGTAGTCATAAAAAAATCTTGCTTGTGCTGTTGTTAATTTCCATCTAGCACTTTCAACAAGAGAGTCAAAGAACTCACTGTACTAATTAGTAGCACAAAGGTCTTCAATATACTAGACAAAATGTTTTAGTGCTGATGAGAACAGCTCCCCTGGTATTCATACAGAAAAGGCAAATCCTTCCTCAAAGTGATGAAGTTTTATATTATTTCACTGCAACATACAAAAGATGCTTTATAGCACCTTGTATTCAAGGCTGGCATGTAGCAACCACAATCTGGCTTTAACGGCTTCATTAAAAAATGAACCGCCTTTATCAGCAGCCTACACAGTGAGATTGAGTGCACCCTCATCAAACCTAGGGACAACCCCAAGCACAGTGGTACAGCTGACAGAACAAAAGGAAGGGAGGCCATTCAAATGGACTTGGACAGGACTGAGAAATGGGCCAGTGTGAACCTCATAAGGTTCAGCAAGGCTGAGTGCAGGGTGTTGAACAGGGCGGTACTTAGGGACATGTTTTAGTGGGCAATATTGGTGGTAGGCAGACAGTTGGGTCAGATGACCTTTGAGGTCTTTTCCAACCTTGATGATTCTTTGATTCTATGATCTGGTGGGTGGCAAACATCCCACAGCAGGAGTTGGGGTGCGGCAAAGTTCCTTTCAATCCAGGATGTTCTATGAATCAATGAAGTTTCTATTTAGTGTCTGTGACATTAGCTACTGCACGTGATGTGTTGTTTCCAATCACCCCTCAACATCAGAATACCATTTCCTACTGCACCTGCAAGATAAATTAAAGCAAAGATGTTGGGCAAGGATATGAAAGCTTTCAAAAATCCAGACTGCAAAGCTTATGACATATGTATTTGTGGGAAAACTTCACCAGAATAAAGTCAGTAGAAAGATCTATTTGAAAAATTATAACTTCCAATAGAGAAAAGTAACAAAAAAATGCTCAGTAAACTGTCACTAACTCCAAACATTTTGTTGTAGTATTGCCTATGCCAATAGGAGAACAAGTACCTCCACACTTCCAATTGATTCCAGAAATGCACAGCAGCAAGTTGTTGTACAGGAAAGCTTTCTTTGCTCTGTGGGTTTGTACTTGTTTTGCCTTTTCTGTTTCAGCTGAACTATGCATGTCCTGGATTTTCTTATTCCCACCTCTTCCATACCTTGTGAGCTTTCTGCAAATGTTCTGCCAAAACCCAAACCCCTCTCCACACCTCAGGTCCTCATCTGTCTGGTGGATGCTGAAGAGCAAACACTTCTCTCCCTTCCTGTGGGCGGCAAAGTACTAGCTAGAGATCAAGTGAAATGCTAGCTTATGTCAGACTGAAAAGTAACACTGACTTGTTTAGTTTTACAAAAATATTAGCATATTCCTTCATCGGTATTTAGGCAAAGCACCTGGAGAAGGGGGAAAAGATTGAGGCTAACGTGGAACACCTCAAAGCAGCTAAAGAAGGTCTGCAGATAATAATAAAAGCACAAAGTACAAGCACAGCTCTATTAACTGTGTAGGTCACCACACCATCTGTCCCTCAACAACCCAGAGCATTTAATCCACCATCTGCCTGCTAACATGAGAAGAAGCCAAACATAGATTTCATTAGGGTACGCATAGCTTTCAAGCAAAATGCAGGTCCTGGATTTAGGTTAATATGTTTAATTGCTGAGAATAACCTAGATTCATATTGATAAAGACCCCTAAGCCATCATGCTAGCTTTCCTCTTTATCTCCACTGCAAACAGTTATCAGATTATGTGGGGGTTGCTTCAGCTGATGCCCAGGCAATCTGTTATTTGTCAGGGTTAACTGCACTTGCTCGTAGATAAACAACACAAGAAAACCAGGGCACCTGTATCTGAAAGGCACTGTGATGCAGCCAAGCTAAAACCTTCTTCACTCCACACTAACTCGGAATAACAAACTTCAGAGGCAAGAGGATGTTTGCTCAGTAGAGGGTTGTGTTTGTAGCACCTTGCTGCCAAGTGGGACAGACAGTGGGCATTAGCTTATGCAGACCCAGTCCTGGCAAGTCACTTCAAACTGAAAACAAATACACTGGGAAATTAACAGAACTTCACAATGCCAGCATCCACTCTTTTCCAGAGGAGGGTAAGATGTTATAAGCCTTAAATGTTTGTCACCTGGAGAAGTGACACATGCCAGAGCTTTACAGAAAGCAGCATCTCTAACCTGTGTGCGTGGCACCACACAACTCCCAGAATCAGTGCTCAGGCCAGCTGCACCCTCATTAGCTGGGATCAAAGCAAGCACTTCTCCCAATTATAAACGCTGACCAACTCCAGCTCTGTAACTCCAGCTACCAGAAGGAGCCCCAGGGGCACTGAAGGACGAACAGGCTCTGAGGCTGCTGGGTGGGCTCCAGCCTGACCACAGCACAGCTCCCATCAGCCCTGCTCACTGCTGGCAGCCTGAGCACAGCCCAGGATGTGGATGGCCACCTCCGCACAGCCAGGCCCGCTCAGCTCTTTCACCTGCACTGCAGGGCTGCTGCTCACAGGTCTGTCCTGCAAACCACCCACTGACAGAACTAGAGAAAAATCAATGTGCAAAATAGCAGCCTCGTTCACTGGATCAGATCTGAGGGTGACTTTTTCAGTTGTGTGAAAATGAGCAAGATGATGAAACCAGCTACGAGCCCAGGCACAGACACAGCTTTATCTCCACTTAAAGCGGCTGGGTTTGGACTCTGTTAGAAAAGTGAAAAGGCCTGAAATGCGTTTCATCACTGATGCTGTGCTCTCCCAGTGCAAACAATACATCACATAAGATAATATAAATCCATCCCACAAATCCCCTGAACTCTATCTCAGAACCAGACAGGGCTCCTGCAGATGCTACAGCTGATGGAGAACATTACTGTGCTGGGACTGGAACATCAGCCCTCAGCAATTTGTGGGCAGTTTCTACCTGCTCTGTCAGAATGATTCTGTCCCCAAAGCTCCTCTGCCCTGCAGGACTCCAGACAAATTATATCCTTAATCAAGAGCTGTTAAGCTATACAATAAGGTCTTAATTCCTCTGAAAGCCGCAGCAACCTCCTTCAGAAGCACGGTGAAGAAAAATCCTACCACTTCCACAGGGCCCTGGACAAGGCAGTTGGCCATGCTTTACCAGATCAAAAAGCCACTAGTAGTTTTGCACAAGGCAACAAGAGATGGGCTTCTAAGTTTAAGCACTGTTCCTTTACTAGCAACTGAGGCAGAACACACAAGAAGCCATCCCACCAACTGCTCTGGCATTTGCCAGGGCCTCAGCCAGCCCTGGTACAGCCCCAAATACCACACCTTGTAGGAAATGTGGAGGAAGGTGAGGCTGGGACATGGGCAATCACAAGAGACACCATGTAACTTATTGCTGGAAGAAAAAAAAACATCTAAATGAATTACCAAGGGGCTCCTGAAAGGAACATCTCATCTTCTGCCCAACTGTTGTCATGGCCACCAGTTCACTGCTGATCTCAATCAAACAAAGGCAAGCAACAGGCATGTCCTTACCAGCCATGGTCCCCTCTGGCTTTCCAGGGCTGCTGCTGCCCACCCCCACAGCCTCCTTGCAGCCACCCCCAAAACACACTGCACCTATTTTTGCCCTTTGACTGACCCTACATGGGAGTATGCTGAATCTCTGGCAGAGATGGAAAAGATGCAGAAATGTAGAGACAAGATGGTGCAGGGAAGTGCTTTTCAAGCCCATTACCCACCTTTACACACACTTTTATTAAAACCTATTAAGCCAGAAAAATCACCGTAACTGCTTCTGAGACTGTCCACTCCAGTTACAACACATTAAGACCGGTAATTTTTAGTTTTGTAGGCTTTAAAATAACATTATAAGTCACAAGGAATCATGCTAGAGCAGTTCAGCGACATGTGCCTGCCCAGATGGGATGTACTTGCAATGTCCTATATCAAGAGATGGAAAAAATACAAACTGTCTTCTTATTCCAATCCTGCTCTGCATAGGCTTGCAGAAGGTTTTCTACACTCATCCACACTGACACACTTTCATTCAAAGCTACCTTGTGACATTGACAGACCCACCCCCAGCTGCGCTGCTGGGGTAATACAGCCATGGGTGCCTGTCCCATGCTGTGTAACCAGTACAGGAAAGTCAGCATGGGAAATGAGCCCGTGCTCTATAAAGCACACCACGTCATCTCAGCACTGTGCTCTGCCTAGATGCATCCTGCATCTTGAAAGCTTGTGGTGCAACTGCTCCTCTGAAAGAATTATTCCTATAGCAACCGCAGTGCTGAGGCTCATCTCCCCACTATTCTGAGAAGAACTCCCCCCCCCCCCCCCCCAAGGTGAGCCCAACTTCACCATGACCCAGGCTTAGAAGAGCAAGGGTGCTGTAACTGGGGCAGCAGTAACACTCAGTGCTTTCTATCTCCTCTCAACACAAACAGGCAGGGCATGCACGCTCCTCCTTTCCATTTCAGTGAACCAGATGGGATGTGACAGACCTGCAGCTCATCAGCAGATCGCATCTCTCCAAGAAAATGCCTTCCACAGCTCACTGCAGAGCAGCCTGCCCCTCACAGCACACAGTAACAGGCTCTGGTGAGAGGGTGAAGGGCTGTTTCTGTCAAACAGACATGTTCACGTTCTCAAACCCTATAAGGAATTAACATGAAAATACAACTCTTCCATGCCTGATGGGCCACAGGAAGGCTGCCCACAGATCCTTGGCACCTGTTCTTGTCTCACCTGGCAGTCAAAGTCCTGGAAGTTGCGAGCTGCATTCTGTTAAAAAAAAAACACAGAAAACAGACTTCAGCACAGTGACCCAAAACACAGAGCAACAGCACTACTAAGGATGTCCTCAGAGACCTCTGCTTCATCACATCCTGGCAGGGAAGGTGACCCTACTGAGTGCTGTCAGACACTGCACCAGGCTGGGCAAAGCACCCGAGGCAGCATTCTAGCTTACTAAGATATTGTATCTTAGTGTTAAAATTACAGCTAGGGCCATGTATGAGCAACTAAGGTACCCCAAACATTTCTAGCAGCCAAATACCCTAACTGCCTCCCACATGCGAACAGACGGCCGTTCCCCTCTCCCAGGCTTCATCACAGTTAGTAAGTGCACAGGTTACTAACCACATTCTTCAAAGTTTGTGACATACAAATCTTATATACCTGCATATCTGATCTATGAAGTGTTAAGTACTGAACTATGTCAGCTGTTTCAGATGTGGCACAAAGAACTGGATTCTCAGGATGTAGGAAAGCAAACATTCCATTATTTACTGTATTAACTGTCTCAAATCTGAGAGTAAGGCACATCTTCCAATCCTCTGAGCAAGTGATGGCTGCACCCCAAAGGCAAAGAGCTAACTGGAATCATGAAAGGACATTCCTCAGGGAGGACTGGGATCTCCTGAATTAAGCTGTTGCGTTTCAGTAACTTTTCAGTGAGGCTTTTTTAACAGTTACATTTGCCAGATTATGAAGCAATCAGAAGTAGTAAAAAATTTGGAATGGAAATTAACATGATACTGCACTCTTGGTTTTGTTTTGCTAACCATCTTTGCTTAAACTGTTGTTATCATTCCAATTGTTAGCCTGAAGGCGTTAGAACTAAAGGTCAAGAAATGCAAACCATCCACTATCCCATTTTGTCTTAAGAGCATCTGATTTACACAGCCACCACTCAAAATCTCTGAACATCCGGCAAGAGCAGGAATTATTAAGTGTCACTGGGTAGGTTTCCTGGGGATGTTACAGACACTGCTCCCTTTTTCTGTCTTTCAGCTAAATGGGAACATTTTAAGTTGATTTTTTATCCACTGCATTTTAGGGAGCCTATCTAAGGTGAATATGCATATGTCAAAAAAGAAAATGCGTTACAAGCCAAGGTTTCTCTAGGATGGAGTTACCAGAGGTTCTACAGCTCAGCCACACCAGGAATGGCATCACCTTTCTGACTTCTACCACTCCTTCACAAAGCCAAGTACTGACATGATGCACTGCTGGGCTGGGATATCAAACTGCCTTGAACTTGCAGTGCTCCTTCTTTCCTGAAGCCTTGGAAGGGCATACTGTGGTGCATTACCAGAGTGGGGAAGCAATTACTGTTTTTAGTGCTTCAGGTACTTCAAACTGTAAGCAGACTAACAGGGCTCCCTGGAAGACACAAAGTCAGCTGGAGCTCAGCTGTGAGAGCAACGGAGCAGCTAGAGTTACCTTGTCATTCAGAAGTGGTTTGATCTCTGTCAATTGAACATCCTGCAGCTCATCCATGGTGCCGTAAGTGGAATCACTTAACCCTCACAGCAGCCAGCGAGCGATTCTGAAACAAACACATATGGTTAGCAACAGAATTACAAAAGATGCTGGGCAAAGAATGCTGCAAGCTCTTTCATTAGAAATGCATATGCCCAAACTGAAACTTGCCAGCATCTGGTTCTCAATACAACACGCAGTATTTGTAATAGGAGAATGCATGCAAACGGTTGTGCTTGCTCACAGTGTCCCTGCACATTGCCTTGCCCCCCAGAAATCATCCTAGAAAGCTCATGTCTTTTTATTCAGAAAGCTTGGCTCCACTTCTACACACTGCCGTAGGCTGCCTGGAAATGAACTGAGATGACTGATCAGCAGAGTGAAAAACTGAGTTCATGAATACTGACAATGCCAGTGTTTCAAGGAGAGCTAATATGCAGATTATTTCACTCTTTAGGAAAGCTGTACGTACTACTTCAGATCTAATCAAGAAGTCAGAGACATAAGGAGGGACAAGAATAGGCATGTGGTGGGCTTCCTGGATGCTAGCTGAATCTGCTAGAAAAAGACTCAGATGCCACCACAAATCAAATTCTTTGTACAACATGATACTGCTGCAAACCACAGAAGAAAGAAGTGGAACAAGAGCACTGCAACTGTGCTGCTGCAGCTCCTGTAACCTCACGGCCACACGCACCGCCCAGGAAGGAGGGAGTCCCTCCCAGCACAGCACAGCACAGCACAGCACAGCACACAGGCGGGGTCTTCTCTTATTCCCCTGTGCCAGGACTAACTATGGTGTGGCTGAAGACAGGCTGGCTGAAGACAAATCACTGTGCCCTTTCCCTGTGAAAACCAGCCATAGCAACATCCCTCTCTTCAGGCTCCTTTGTTCTGAGCAACTAAATTAGTTTTCTTTTTCTTATTTTTTGTTCAGTCTTGAAATTTCTGGGAAACCAGTTCATTCACAGGTAAAGCATCCCCTACCTCACACTGAGGTTTTACTGAGGTTTCACTTGGAAGAACAGTATATAAACAGTTATAAGGGTAGACAGCAGGCTCCAGAGGATGAGATAGCTCTAACTGTGGCAAGGAGTTACTGAAACTAGAGATATTTGTTCTAAGGAATAACAATTTCCATACACCCTGGAACTGGTTGAGAGCTCAACATCTACCTGGTTCTGTCCAGAATTCAGGACAAGGATCCCACTACCTCAGAGGCATCAAAGGAGTTTTAAACAAGCATCAAAAAGCTCAATTACCTGCAGCACTTATTCCCCTGTGAGTCCCAGGCTCACCCTCAGCATGACTGCAGACAACAGGGAGACTGAGCACCCCCTCCACTGAGCAGAGAACTCTGAGCAGCAATTGCTGTGTTAGATCACTCAGAGATATTCACACCAGAGCTCCCCAGCTGCTGCTCTAGGCTTCCCCTGAGCCATACCCACAGCCACAACTGCACCATTCTGTCCCCGGACATCTTTGCTGCTGATACAAGTGTAGCAGTCCTTGAAGCACCCATGGTCCAGAGGGAGATTTTGTGTATCACACACACTAGTCTGTAAATCATTTGTTGTATGAGAATAATAAAAAAACTAAGTAGATGTTGGAAGTAAGGATTATTACAAGGTTTCATCTCATCAACCTCCGTTTCATACTTCTGTCTGTAGATGCGGTTGCAGTGCACAGAGTAAACAACATTACGCTGAAACTAATCTGATGTTTATCTTCCTGCTCCAAATACTGTTTGCAACAGGGGGGCTCAGGGCTAAGCCAGCAGATCGCTGTGTTCCTGCCATGCTGTACTCGCCCTGTGCTTGCTGGACAGCAGCAGGAAGGCTGTGGTTTGAGGTGCTGGGCTCAGCCTCTCCTCTCTCAAGGAAGTCCGACCTAATTCCATCTTTCACAACACCAAGTGGGAGCAAATAAAGGCACCACTCCTGGAGAGAAGCATGAGGGAGGAGCAGGAGCTGCTCTGCGGGCTATGGCAGCACGGCCTTCTGTAGGGCCACCAACATCGCCAAACTGAGACCCAAATCCTGCAGAAAGATTAAATGGGAGTGGTAAAATGGCAGTTTTCTAATCTGTTATTCTAATCTGTTCATCCAGAAAATCTGATTTTTTTCCCCTGCTTTTGCAGAAGCACTAAGCTTTTCAAATGCTTTTTGAAGGAAAAGGTGCAGGGCCCCATGCGCTGCTTACCAGCAGGTTGGGAGCTTTTTTCCTTTTGATTACTGAACTTTCTGGGAAAGGTCTGTGACAGCCCCTAGGCTTCATCTGAACCTGTTTCCTTTGGAGGCAGATGCACACACTTTCTCTTTCCAAGGTCTTAGCAGGCTGAGTGTGATGTTCCAGCCTGGTAACTGTACTCCAGCTTGAGAACTCAGTGGCTCTACACTGTTACCTACTGTAACTACACCTGGGCACTGTGCTACACCAACAGCAACCCACCTTGTCGCCTCCCGATCCGGCGACAAGTCAAGGCTGCCTAGTGACTTTACCGTGCCACCGCACAATGGGAACAGACAGGACACACACACAGTGCGTAACGCCGAAAGTACAAGTTTAATGCCTCGCAACAAACCCTATATAGTGGTACAGGTCACCACCCCTGGCAGACCCTCGTGACCTGACTCCACCCCAGGTGCACGCAGGCACCACCTACCCAATACGCAACACACCTCTGGCTGGAAACACAGCAAAGTGGCATGTTTGTCTGAGAAAGCACTAACATTTCTCAAGAGAGTGCTCTGTAGCAGAGGGACCTAGCAATGTGAGGAGAGCTGTGCCGTCCTCTGCTCCAACTGCTCTGAACAATTCTAAACAAACTGAGCTACCATTGTGTGAGGCATCAGGAGAACAAACACTGGGTATCCTTAACCACGGGCTTCCCAGAGCCAGCAGGCCTTGAGTGGAACATTAATCAGGATACTCTGGGGATGCTGCCAACTTGGCAAGAAAACCCAAGGTCTGTGAATCCTCAGCTGAAGTGCTTTCATTATGATGCTGAAAATCACACCCATAGGCCAGAAAGGCTCCTGTGCAGGTGAAGGCCCTTCATAAGCGTGTATAGTAGGGTGTCATAAAACCACGACACTGGGGAAGTATGAAGTCAGCAGTACGACAGCTGTATGAAAATCACCACCCAAGCGTGGTGAGGAGAGCAGACTGGAAAATTACTGACTGTGACTTCTGTGTCTAAATACTGTACAGACAGCTCCATTCGGTGTCCCTGACCTGTGGGAATCTACCGTGCACCCAGGCCTGCACAATCCTGGAATGAAACAGCAGCGTCTCTCCTGAGTGCAGGATGATTGACATACTGCACACCACCTGGTGAACCTGTGTTTTGGACAGCACTATTTAAGATGCCTCCTGAATGATCTGCAGACACTTCTGCCCAGAAAACAACCCATTTTCTCCTTCTACTGCTCCTGTTATTTAAAGAAACAAACATGTCATTTCATAAGCCAAAAATAAGTTTAAAATGCCACAACAAAGCATCATAAATATTCGCCAGAAACAGATGAGCTCAATAGCAAATAGGCTACAAGAAAGCAAAAGGTTTGCCTGGAATGACCCACGTATAAATCGTTCATTTTTCTAAAAATGTCCCAGCACCACCTACTTTGCAAGTATTCCCCTTGGCTCCATTTATATATGGCTATAAATACCCACAAATTCCCCCAAATTAAACCACCCACGCCTTTCCAAAGGCTTCCCACTGGAATAGATTCTGTGCTCTTTGAAAACCAGTAATACAAAGGACGGAGGAAAGCCATTTGGTGAATAAGTAACACGGAGCCCGGCCACCAGGGCAGGATGCAGAAGGCTGCAGAGAACAAGGAAGGCGAGACTCGAACAGAAAGCGACTACCTGCCTCTAACTGCAATTAGAAATGTGTTTGAGTGCTTATTCCATGACAAGGGTGCTCTCAATTCCCAGCATTTCAATTTGTAACAAAAGAAGGTGTGCTCACATCAGAGCACTACAGCTGTGCCCCACACGGCTGGCAGGTGCCATGGCTTAATTTGGGGTGCTTGGTGATACATCCTGTGGGGTGACAGGCTGTAAGGGCTGGACTCTGCTGCTGGGGATCCCCTGGGTGTTCTCTGCACACCCTCTAGGATCACAACACTGTTGTTAGAGGCTGAAAAGTTTTGTTCATTCATCTCAGCACAATGTACTAACTCCATAACCTGTTATACTCCTGCTTTACATGCTAGTCACGCTGGGAGAAAATTATACAAGACAGCTATCAAGCTGTGCTACAAAACATGGCATTAGGCTCACCTAAACACACACTGCCTTGCTGGCACACAGCAGGGTGGCTGGGAACCTCTCTAGGCACCGACTGCTCACACAGAGGACAACACTCTCAAACAGCCCCCGCTCCTGACAGGATAGAAAAGAGAAGCACCACTCTTGGGGGTGCAAAAGGAGATGGGAACAACCTCCAAAGCTGCAGCCTGCACAAAAGCAGAATCTGGTGGCCTTTTATGATGGAGTGACGGCTTCAGTAGACGGGCGAAGGGCGATGGATGTCATCTACCTGGACCTCTGCAAAGCCTTTGGCATGGTGCCTCACCACATCCTTTTCAACCCAGGTCATTCTATAATTCTATGATTCTATGATTCCTCATGCTTGCAGTTGAGGTGCTCTTTAGCTGCATGCATTGCATGGCTTTTCACAATGATTTCCTGCCTACACCTCTCCCAATGCACGTACTGGAAGATGAGCTGCATGGCAGGCTGCTCACTTTGGCTGAGCCCTATATCTAACAATGGTTTGGGAAGGAAGAAGTTTGTGTTCAGCTCTCTGTTATGTTCGGAGAAGGCACCCAATTTTAACTATGAGAACTGTCCCACTGCCACTCGTGTGACTGAGCTCAGCTCACAGACCGTCCCTCCTGTCACCACCTGAATTCACTGGTACCCACTATAGGGCTGACTGAGCAAGAACAGAAGAAAAAAGGAAAAGCCTGCTTTGGGTTACCTGGAGCAGTCCCAACAAAGCACTGAAACTGTGCAGAGCTCCCCTCTACAACACAGCCCAAAGAGATTTAAAGCAGGGAAGGATACCCAGGCTATGAACTGACATACCAGATTACCGCTAAGAAAAAGCTGCAGATGTCTCCAACAGCATCTTTTCTGCTCATGGTTATATTCCAGAAGCTTTACAGCATTCCCCTTAACCAGCTGTTTCCTTCATCACAGACAAAAGAAGCAGTGCCTACTGCCACCACAAATACAGTTTATAAAGGTGACATGAAATCATGCCATAATCTCCGATGGCACCACTCTGATGCAATATGTGCATTACTCAGCAGCTCACAGAGCTCAAACTAAACCACAGAGCTGTTTTCACCAGTCTTACAGTGAAGGACATGTTTGAATGGATCTGTGCAAGGAGGCTTTCCCATCTCCTGGGTCACCTGCTCCCACAGCCCTGGAGCTCCAGACATCCCACCCAGGGGTGTGAGGGCTCCTGGAGGCTTCATGCAAAGGACTCTGCTGCAGAGGAAATATCCCTTGTTTCTCCATCAGCACTGACTACAACTGCTGCACCTCCCTACTCGTCCCATTCAACACCGTTAAGCTCCCAGGTATGCAGAGGCAGCGCACACACCGAGCCCACGTCTCCCAGCCGATGCACTGGCTTACACTCAAGCAGCCTATATCAGCTCTGTCTGCTTTCCACCAGATCCCTTCATTCCTTTTGCAGTTTTATTTTCAAACTTTGTTCCAATCATGTTCCCTACTGACTGTCTTAACATTAAAAAAAAAGCCACCAAATTTGAATATGCGTTCCAATGAGCAAAGTGTTCCATTAAAAGATGGATCAGAAATGCATTCTATATAGATTCACAGAGCCCTGACACACAGTTGAGACTTCCTGCCATGTGGGAGGAACCACCACTCAAGTCATGATGCAGCTCAACATGCAGTCAGACCTGTGATTTCATATTCTGCTTTTAAAACTCCTTTGTTTGAAGCACTACTGGGATGGAAAAAGAAAATCAAACAAGAAGATTTTTTAGTTATTTCCATTCTAAAAATAAAACTACCTTCAACTTTTTCATGTTGATTCACATATATAAACTACGCAACCTAGAACTGATTTAATAAGATCTATGAATCAGGAAAGGAGTTGCACTCAGTAGTTCTGATCTCAGCTCTTGGCATGCACACTGTGATCCAGTCCAGCCTGGACAACCTGGCCTTGGAGTGGGCACAAAATCATGTCTGCTGCTCAGCAACCAACACAGCTGGGCCTGGCACCGGCACACTCAGGTAGCTAACATGGCCGTGTTGTGCAGGGATCTATGTTTTTTATTCCTTTATTCTCTCTTCTCCCTCCCATTAAAGGCTGTTGCTTTCCCCATGTAGCACCACTCCTTGGAGCTCCCCTGAACAAGAGCTTCAGCCTGGCTGCCTGCCCAGCCTGCACCACCTGAAGGACAACCTCTTCTCTGCCATTAGTGTCACTACTTCAACGCTATCGTTACTGCTTGTTGCCACCCCCTCCATCATTTCCAGCCTATGAATTAATTTCTGAGCAGAAAACACCCTTCTGTGCATCACATTGAATTTTCAAGTCGTGCTCCTCCTCAGGCAGCTGGCCAACAGAAGAGAGACGACTCAAATTAACACAGTTAGAGCCAGTAATGGATATGGGGCAACGAAGAATCGATTCAGGATGTAATTTCATTACTCATTTAATACAATTGTGAGCTGCGGCCAGAAGTGGTGCTCCTGCCTCCGTCCCTGAGCCAGGCAGAAGCTCCTTCCTCCTCCCTTCGCCAGGCTGACAGCACAGAAACAAGGCGAGCTGCTCGCTCTGCAGGCTGGAACTCTATTTCTCCATTGTGGAGTAGTTTGCACCTGTAACCTGACTGATGAAAATGCACCTTTGGCTCCTCACACACCACATTTTTTCTACATCTGTCCTGCATGAAGACCTTGTTTGAGATCCACTTGCAAAAAAAAATTTAAAAAGCAGCATTTTTTGGCAGGGTTAGTGCTAGGTTTAATCACAGAGTCAACAATGTACGTGCCCATGGCACTAGCAGCTGGTACATGGGAAAGGAGAACAGCATGACTGCTCTTTTATATTCTTATATTCTATTTAGGCAGAATATAAGGCAGAATTCAATTTGCTGACCTGAGCTGCCTTGCTGCAGGGAACATTTTCCTCTCAGCGTTTCTGAACAGGGACAGCAGGCCCTCAGCTCCCCCACACCGTCCCCATGCAGCCAGGACCCAGCCCTGCCCCACATAGTGCTATCAGGGGATCATGAGAACATCAGGATCCGCTCAAGGTAAGTAGCAAGAACTATGAGAATGGAGTGGCAGCATGATCTGCCTCTCAGGAAAATCATTAATAAAGCTCAAGTAACGTCACAGAACTGCAGACTCAATTGTCAAGTTAACCTGAGCTAAGAAAATGGATTTTTAACCACAGAAGAAAAACCTGAAGCACATGATTATCAATGTGCTGAGAAAAACAATAAGAAAGTCTCCAAGTTGTGCAGACTACAGACGTATGTATGGTTAGGGCATGCCATATAAATTTGCTTTGACAGTTGCATAGATTGCTCACAGTACTGTGTAATGAGCCATCTCTGATGTCAGCTCCAAACCCTGCAGTCCAAGCTGATGACCGTGCATGTATAACATCAAGGGCAGTCACTCACCACAGCCTTCAACACAGGTAGCTGGGGATATCTATGCATCAGCAACTCATACACATCAGCATGGGCATTCATGTTACAAACTCCCAAAGCAGACAGAAACCCTTTGATAGAACAGGCCATATGCCTTGTTTTGGAGATGGCTGAAAGATATGGGATGCAGCCACTCAACATATCTCCTTCCAGCTCTAGTGAAGGCCCCTTCTCAGGAGCTTTGGGAGCCCTCTGTAAATATCTGCATGAATACAGCAGAGAAGTGTGATGCTCACTGTGATGTACCCGTGCCAAACGCTGTCCAGTGACACTGAGCACACAAAGACACAGCGATGTGTTTCTCAGGAGCAAACTGGGGCAGGGCTCATTACAGTTGCACTCGTAGAAGCATTATTCCATGTGAATAAAACTTTGAAGAGTATTACTGAAAGATCTGCTTTTAATTAGAACACACCACACCACTTGGCTGAACGCTGCAGTGTGAGAGAAAGCCAACTAGAGAATAGATGAGTTCACCCAAAGGCTGCTGTGTAAAACAGGCACTGAGGACTGGCAGAGCCATCACAGCCACCCAGCGAAATCCTTGGCATCAGCAGCACCTCTGGAAGCAGCAGGGAAGTCCCGCAGCAGCAGGCTTTGTGACACAGAGCATGGCAGCTGAAGTATCCACAGCAACAGCAGGTGGTTCTGCACTTGTAGAAAAGTCCGATGGTTAAAACAATTAAATTGTTCTCACTAGAGAACAATTTAATGTCACATTTCATTCTTGCTGAATCTGTAGAACCTCACAGAGTAGTGCTTTTCCATGGTGGGAGCAGGAGCAAGGAGTGGGGATACAACGTCCCATTCAGGAGATCACAGCTCAACTATTCAAAGCTTTGGGGGTAAATAACTTCAGGAGATTTGAAAAGTAACAGGAGAAGAGGGAACAGCCTCTATTATCCAGGTTGGATGTTAAGAAATACTTCTCAGACAGAATGGCCAGGTGCTGGAAGAGGCTGCCCAAGGAGGTGGTGGAATTACTGAGCCCGGAGGTGGTCAAGAAACATTCTGACGTAGTACTGAGGGACATGGTTTAGTGGGAGATATTGATGGTAGGTGGACAGTTGGACTGCATGATTCTGGATTATAATGTATGTAAGTTAAGGTAACTCCTATCAAGTTGATTTCAGTCTTACATACCTGGGATACAGCAAAAACATCCCCCAGCATCACCATGTAAGAGACCTTCACATAACTTACTCGTTTAAGGTACAATACTTAAAAACTTTAAGATGATTAAAAAAAATACCACATCACACCATTAAAAACATTAAGGATGATATTTAGACTGGAAATCCATGATACTATGTCCACTTTAACTAGAACATCTAAATACTGCAAAGAAAGCCCTGAACAAAACACAAAGACTTCTGTCTGAAGTAGCTGAAGGTGCCAATTCAGGTGACTTTGCTGCAGTACCCTGCTTCTGTGTGAGGCCTTTCTAATGCCTTTTTACATAGTGGAAGGTAGATACACAATCCATGAGATTTTTTACCTGAAAACACCATAGATCAGAATAAAAGGAAAAGTGGAAGCATAAAATAACAACTGCTAGAGCCAGACATCAGCACTACTTAACATCTCACTTTCTCAAACTGGTTAATAAGCACTCAAGTCAGATACTTCATGCTGAGGGCTGAGACGGAGCAGAAATTCACTTCCTGGTGGATTTTTCAGGCAGGTGTTAATTTGTCAAAATAACAGGTTTCATATTAAAATTCTACTTCTCTCCTTCTGAATAATATTTAACAGTTTCCAGAGTAACAACACTAAGAGCTGCTCTGGCTCTGAGCACTCTAAGCTCTCACCTCTCTGCTGGTGCAGCTCAGGAGCCAGTGCCCAGGGCCAGCAATGGGACAGCACCCAAATGCTATTTGCTCTGTGCTTCAAAGCATACATCAGAGAAGCCTGAGTCTCCCTCCGATGCTGTTGAAGCTTCTTCCCCAGTGCACTAAAACGCTGCTCCCTCTGAACAACGAGGTTATCACCGCTAGGGTCTGTGCTGCTGACACTGGTAAGGAAGCCTTCTCCATGAACGATATCTAAATTCCATACTCGGCACAAGGTAACACACGTGCCTAAACCAAATCCTAACTCTTCCCTCTGACACACAGCAACAGCTCTGAATAGAGACAACTTCCCAGAAACTGGTGTGTGTTGTTCAGAGAAGGGCTTTCCCAGTGCCGAGCCCTCAGCAGAGCAGTCAGCAGTCGAGCATCCAACTCTACAAAAGCCTTTTCACCATGTACCCTTTGCAGAGACGAGCCTGCCAGCACTCACCTGGAGAGAAAGGAACAGCCATCTCCACATTTAATATTACCTCACTGCAACATTACATGCATGTCTTTCCCATACTGACTTTTAGGCAGAATTTATATTGAAGACAGTGCTGATACAGCCACCTTGGAAATAAAATGAGCGCCTCAGTTATTTCTGGATTTCTTCTAATCCAATATCTCTGCCCACCCCCTGGCAGGCTCCGTGCCTTATATGTTTGGAAAATGGCAGAAATCATTCCCTACTCTCTGCCTGGTATTGCAGGGCTACAGCCATGAATTCCAAAGAAAACTTAACGATTTAAAATGTTCTAAAGAAAGGGGCTCCATACCATAAGATGTGATTAAGTCCTTGTTAGGTGGTATTGAGCTATTAGCTGATGACAAATGCAGCTGTAAAGAACATCATATTAGTTTTTAGCAAGCACCATGGAACCAAAGCCTAGATTCTTTTCTGAACTTCCTTCACAGCAATTTAAGCTGATGGGGTTTAGCTGACTGCTGGAGAGGGTCTAAGAGTACACACAGACCTGAAAACAATCATTAGCAGTTAAGCCCTAATAATCCAATTACTCTGGATCACACGTAAGACTTGAAAAGTAAAATGATAATAACCCACATTATTACAGAGTGCCCCCTCAGCAACTGGAGCGCCTGGCTCAGCCTCCAGCAAAGACAAACCCTGCCCAGAAGTGCAGCAGGCTGCACACATACACCAGCCTCCCCTGGGCAGAACAGCCTGCAGTCACAAGCTCACACTGCAGCCCAGCAAACAAGAGCCTTGAAAGTGGTGGGTTATTTAGGAACTGCCAAGAGACCCCATCACCCCCATCTCTCCTCTTTACTGACCCCGTCTCTTCTCTCTCAACCTCCCAGTACCTCCATGTTAGATCTGCAGATTGAGGTAGTGTCTCTTGTTCAACAATTGGGGGAAAAAAAGAAAAACAACCCCCACAAGCTTCTGGGACTGTAAGCCCTTCTCCAGGTCGGAAAGAAACACAAAACTTAACCACAGCTCAAAGCACAGCTCACCTGAGCAGTCCAAGTTTATGAGCGTGCAGCAGTATCGCTCTTTACAATTAGGAGATGTTCAGCCAGATGCTCTGAATCAGTGCAAAATGGCCAGAAATTCATTTACACAGTGAATATATGAACACAAAAACACGCAGGTAAAGAGCCTCAAATGGAGGAAGCAGCTCCAACAGATTAAAACCCACTTCAGAAATACCTCACTTGGTTTGTCTGGAGCCTGTCACCTGCCTCTTTCATTTGGTGATCTTTTTCCACTGGAAAACACAGGGAATAATCGGTTCATATTCATTCCATGCTGCTAAGACTTTACGTTCCCATTATGACCTGTTCAAAAAGATCTTAAGACTGGAGGTTTCAATCTATTACGCATGCTCTACAAGAAGCCTGTTGCACACCTCCCACTTTCTGGCTTCCCTTTCCAGCAGCTCTCCCAGTGTTCGGGGTCTGCAGGAGCAAGGAGAGCAGCACCCGTACAGCAGTCACCATGTAAGCACACTGCAGGTTCAAGCAGTGCAAAGTCCTACCCCATTTAATGTCCCCTCACATTTCTTCTTATTGCAATTCCTTTGCTCTTTCTTGTCACCTTTTTCTCTTGTATTAGTTCTCTCATTCTCTACACTGAATTTGCCAGAATAATCATGCTGATAATGAGCTCCAGTACAGATCACATCCAACACTTTGCCGCATTACAGGCCCATTTTTCACTCATCCTTGGGGAGATGTATCAGAGCTCCTCTTCCAAAACACACTGTAATACTTCCACATACCTCCATAATCACACATGCATCCCTCCCCATACTGCCCTGCTTTCCCTGCCGTTCTCACCTCCTTACCACACACAGATGGAAAAATATATCCCCTGAAAAAAACCCTGTCTTTTCTAAAGCGCATTTTTTGAAATAATCCCTGAATTGTGAATATGGATAATTTTCCTTAATTAAATATTTTAAATCCCCATTGGCATCAAGGTGTTTTGTTTTGGTGGTTTTTTGTTTGTTTGTTTGTTTGTTTTTAAACTAGCCATTTTTATTTGTGCATTTCCATACGAGCTATGCCTGGTCTGAGCACACTGCACCATGGTCCTAAGAACCAACCCAACATGATATAAAAGCCCAGATGGAAATTGCAGGTACAGCATTTGAAAATCAATTAGAGTCATACAGGCACATAAACACTGCAGCAGCCCTGGAAAACATGTGCAAGGCAGTGCATTTGGGGACTCCAAGAGAAAGCATTTACAACAAAGGTTTCTACAGTGCAGGCTGTGAAGCCCTTCTCTAGCACTGGTTTTTTGCTTGCAGAAGCCATACAAACCTTACAGATCAAATACTTTTCCTGACTTCCTTCCTGCACCAGTAGCATGGGAGCACAAGCAGAGACAGAAGCAATGCCCAGTAGCTGGGGTGTCCATGCACTGCAGCAGATGAGAAGGCCTTGGATCCTTTAAGAACCATGACTAAAGATGGGCACAGTGGGGATCATCACAGGCTCAGATATTTCTTGTAAAAAACAAATACATCAATCTAATTCGAGTAATTAATCTGTTTGTCGGCTTCACTCCTTTCCAGGACCCCAGGTCCTGCTGCTCACCATGTAGCCCTGCCCCATTGGTTTCACACTGAGGTTGGGAGTGCTGCAAAGAACCAATCTGTGTAACTCCTTCACAGCCACACTGAGACTGGAAGTGCCATTTTTCTGGCCATCTTTTAATTCTGCACAGAATAACTTCCATTTAACAAAGAGGCCAGTGCTTTCTATTGCCCTTCAATGCCGGCAATCCTCCTCCTGTTATACATTCACCTCAGTAACAGTTTAAATGTTTTGGTTTTTCTTCAAATAAAACTGTAATCAGGCAAAAAGACCTTTCAGGACCTGGCTTGCCAGCAAGAAACCTCTCTGCCCACTGCCCACCTGGCCCCAGCAGACCACGGCCATCCCACAGGGCCAAGGGCAGCGGCCGTCCTGCTGCAGACCTGACAGCTCAGCCCTTGGGAAAGATGGCACTTACGGTAAAGCACTGGCTGTGAAAGCTAGGCCTGGGCCCAGGAAGCTGCTCGGAATCGCTGCTGCTGAGAAGGCCTGCGGTTCTGAAACACAGCAGGAGTTCCGAGGGTTGTGATATATGATGGGATAGAAATGCCTCAGGCTTTGCTAAAGGGAGCGCGTCAGGATTGTAACTCCAGTTCCAGGAGTCCTTCCTGATCGAAAGCTTTGGCAGCCCTAAATACCTCCTTAAATCATGTTTAGGCCAACAAGATGACTGATGATGGCTTCTACATAAGCAGTTGATCTTAATGTGGAGGCATGGTAAAAATAGCAGCACAAGTGCCACGTTTGCCATCAATCCACAGACCAGGCTGATGTCTGAAGGCTACAGATCTGAGAAAATGCTGATGCCTCACATCACAGCATCGAGCTACAGAAAAGCAACGTACCCGCATTACAGCGCTTCTCAGTTCAGACAATTACTGCTTAGTCCCAAATCAAGCTTTCCGGCACATGCTGTTTCAAGGCATTTTAATCTATTCCCATCACTTTCCCCAAAACAACCACTACTTACCAAAGAGCCGCAGGTACTCTGGAGACCTGCATACAGGCCCAACACCACTTCTTCTACGTTCTTCTTTTATGACGTAACAACAGTGGTTATTCTACCTTTATGTGAAGTCATAAAGTCTTTTCTTGTAAGTTACTGTATCACACAATATATTTCTTAATTTTTCCTTTTTTGTTTTTTTTTACAGCTGGCTTCTTCAATTTCAGTTCTCATTGTGAAGACAATGCTGTCTTTATTAAAGAAATATGAAGCAATTGAACTTGGAAGAAAAAAAAACAGCAGTTACCTCGTGAAAGGCCAATGGAAAATGTATGCTATCTTTCTACCACGGATAAGAAAAGCTCACGCTCAGTGAATTCCTCTTTCATTGGTCTGAGAAGTCCTGTGCAAGACAACATTCAAAGCTGGCATTTCAAGGCTTTCCTGGTCTTGCTTGGCATCCTAATTAAGATACATACCCACTCAATTCATCTCTGCCAGAGTTTAAGAGTCCTCCAGGATTTCTGCTCCCCATGTAAAATAACAAAGCAAGATTAAAGACTTCTAAGAATCCTTTAGGGGCCACCGCACAGTCAGGAAAAGCTGTTATTAGCCAGGAAATATCATTTTCTAACACCTACAAACACTGCCAAAAACTGAATGCAGTCATGTGGAACACGCAGCAAGCCCTCCTCCTGCGAAAGTAGCCTGTGAGCTCCGCAAATTGCTCTAAAAACACTTCTGTATGGTGAAAGTGGCCAGATGCATAAAATGACAGTGGCCCAGAATTATGCTCAAAAACTCTTTGATTGGACTGTTGCTACCAGGCACAACAAAGGCCATTTCTCATAGTGTAAATTGAACTGCTATCAGAAGGGCTCGATGCTCCCATCACATCAGCCTGGCTGCCAACATATCCACTGCCAGACAGCCCAGCACTGAAGCCGCTGCTTCCTGGATTTCAAAGGGCTGCTGAAGTACACGGGTACAGGAGTACGCGACTTCAACAGCACCTGTCAGGCTGCCTAAAGTTTGGGAATCTCTGCTGACACTTCTCTGCATATGCAAACAGTTGGTGAAGACAAGAGGAGGACAAACATGATACAAAACAGTAATTCACATTCATCAGGCATGAGCAGGAAACAAAACAAAAACATGACAGCAATGAGCATTTGGGAAGGGTCCAAGAAGCCTCCATCATCTTGGCATGACTGCCCCAGGCTACAAAGCTCTGCTCAGGTCTTCCTTCTTTTTCTCCTTCTCCCAGTCTCCTAGTCATCTCACACAGCACCGTTCTTTTAGAAGGGAGGAATTTCTCTTCTGGGAGCTGTGTTGCTCAGCCCTGCCCGTGCCCCCCCAGCATGTACCACAGAACTGGGATGCTCCCCGAGGAGCTCATGCCAGCAGAGGTCCTGATCTCTCTATAGGCACACAGGGCTCAGCAACGGGGAGTGCTGCAGCACAGCCACTCACTGCCACATCATTGCAACTTCCCAGGGGACATCCGTGCAAGAAGCACACGTCTCAGACAGCTCCTGCTGTAAGAGCACGTCTGCAGTAAGAATTAGTCAGCTACGACTTGCACAGCAGTCAGCACTCATCCTCTTACCGCATGCCGTACGCCCAGACAAATGCACATTCAAATACACTGAACAACCACAGCTAATGATATCCATTCGGTTTTAAGGCCCAGTAGTTCCTCTTTTGAAGATGGTCTCTATCTGCAAACATCACACTCAGATGTTTGGCATAAAAAGAACTCTTCTGGATATCAGAAATAGATGTGCTAATGGCTGATGTCTTCTAGGATTTGCAGTCCTGCAAAAAGAGACGGCTTTTGTGAGCAAGAGCTGATCACACGAGGGCTGGGCACTTCCTGCAGCACAGCCTGCAGCAGGACCTGGACTTCATGTCATCTCCAGGTGCAGAACAGCCACAGACTTCAATGACACTTAAAAACAGTGACAAGTGCACAAACAAAATGCACAAACACTTGAGTGCTGCCCAGTGGGAGTCAGCTCCTGCTCTGTGTGTAGACAGTATGCACAGTGCAAAATGCTCAGGATATTTCAGCTTCTAACAATGCCAAATGTGGCCAGAAATACTTATTATGGGATGAAGGAACACTCTGACATTTAAAAATGAATGAATGTTTCCAACTACCTATTTACCTTACACATGCTGGTAATTGTTGCTTTGTCCCATGACTGAACATGTGGACGTTTGCACTGAGCTCTGCCTCGCTGTCAGGCCACGGACAAGGCTCGGTGCCACTGTAAAATGAGAAACAAGATCTCCCCAGCTTTCCCGAGCACACAAATAACTGCATTCAGTGACGTTTCTGTCCCACCTCATGGCACAAAGAAGCTGACTTTCTAACCAGGATTTTGATAAAAAGCACATCAGGCTGAGCTCCATCAGAAGAACATAAAAGCTGGAGTGTGACAGAAGGGCTGAAGAGCTGCTTCCCCAGCTGAGGAGCCCATCAGGAGCTGCAGGTACACACCGGGCAGTGCCTGAGCTGGCACAGGGAAAGCTGGCTTCAGCCATGTGCTCCTGAACCCTGTCATCACCACGTAGGAAATCAGCACAGAACCGCATCTCAGTCCTCCTCCTGCTGAAGGAAACACAGCAATCCAATCCATACAGCTACTATTTATGCAAATCAACTTTCTCCTCTTGCCTGTGCAAAGGTAGAAACACCTACAGAAACTAAGAGAATTAAGTCCACACATAAGACGACAATAATACTATTTCCCTACTGATTTACCTAAATGCACACAACTCCTAGTTTGCGGTCTTTAAGAAACTCCAGGTATGGATTCATGGCCAGCTTGTTTTTCTGCCCCAGCACAGAGAGAAGTCCATGAAACAGTCACGGATCCGATCTGACTGGCAGTTAGGTGTGATTCACACACCAAGTCATACCCATCTAACTACAGCATCACATTCACAATGATCTGAAACGCACAGCTCCCATCTGCACAGACACTGCCACTACCTACACTGCAGCTGAGCCCAGAGGGTCACAATTACAATCAGCAGCAGCAAGTACAGAAATACGTATTTAACTAACTGAATTGGTTCTAATCAAATCCACGTGTTCGTATGCTATCAGTACATCAACACTAAATCAGCATTAAATTCTCATTCGTCAGGTTCATTTGCAGCCAGGCCTGCTGGCAGGCTCCATTCCCCACGTGGCAGCAGGAGGCAGCAGGCAGGGCTGTGAGGACAGGCGTCTGCTTCTAGTGGTGACGAAACCGCAACACAAGATAATATCCAGATAGCTTTGCAGCCATAGGATGAACGGGAAAGCCCTCAGCTGTGCTAATAGCGTGCTGAAAAACAGACAACAGGATAGAGATAAGTGATCAAGTTCCACATGGGAGGAAGACAGCCAGGAGCCTTTTGCAGTGCTGTGCTGTACACCGCATTCCTAAATGGTCTGGAATAGGAGGCAAGGGGGAATCAGAGCCTGCAGAGGACGTCAGCTGTTCCCACGGCAGAGATAAGGGCTGGCTGAAGAGCTGCAGGAAACCCGATGGGACTGAATAACAGAGAGATAAAAGCACAGATGAAATTTGGTGAGAACAAAGCGCACAGAAAAGAAAACCAACCCTAATTTCATATGTAAAGTGATGTGCTCCAAACTGGTGACTAACATCCAAAAACTCTTGCTGCAGTCATGACTGACTGACAAAACCATCAGCTCGCACCCATCCAGCACTTCACAAAACCCAATCTAACACTAGGGAATTAGTTGGAAAGAGATGGAATTAAAACACCACCCAAAGCTACAGCTTGCCTACGCCTTAAAGCCAGGATGCAGCCTGCTCCTTCCTTTGGAGGGGACACATCACAAGTGGAAAATACTTCTAAAAAGGAAACAGAGTTTGAAGAGATAAACAACAAGGAATAATTGATTAGGGTAGGGCTCTTCTGCCTGGAAACAAAGACTGCAGCAGTGACTTACGACTGAGTCTATAAAATCATCAGAGAAGGTAAACAGATCAGTTGTTGGCTGTTTCCAAACAATACAAAAGCTACGAGATATCAACTGCAGGTAGCAGCTGTCGAGTTCAAAATAAAAAACGCTGATGTGCTGAGCTCCTCCAGCACTCTGTGCTCCAGAAGGCCTCACTCAGGATGCCAGCAGCGCTATACATTCAAATGGACCACAGGCACAGGCGCGACTACAGAAGAAAAATGCATTAACCATTACCTACATACATGAAAATGACACTGACCTCCGGACATCCTAAGGCTGACAAGGAGTAAGAGGGCTCAGACAAACGCCTATCTCACTTGTCCCGACCTCATGCTCTTTCCTAAGGTATTCCTTTCAGTCACTGCCGGGGAGAATAGCAGAATAAGTGCTTTCACCTGGTGCTGCAGCTGTCCTTATATCACTAACATCGATTACATCTCCAGTACTCCTCGGCCCTTCATTGAATTCATTCAGCTTTCTTACCTGGCAAAAGCAGATCTTCTGGGGAGTGGAGGAGTTGGAGAGGCTGCCTTAGTGCTCTGCTGAGTTAGCACACAGCCCATTCAGAACAGCACCCAGCAAGTGCTGCAGGTGCTACAGGAGAGCAAGAAAAGCAGCAGCCCTCCTCCATGCCACCCAGCCAGCGGGACGGCTTAACATGTAACACACAACTTCATCTCCAAAGAGATGAAAAGAAGGAAGCAGGCTGCCTCTATTCTCTGCTCAACAGAAAAGCTACAATTCAGCTCTTGTGAGGAAAAAACAAAAGAGGAATCTAGTTTCACTTTTTTTTTTTTTTTAATTCAACTGGTACTTTAGAATAATCAGTCTGGCTTGTATACAACTGAATAGTAAAGGTTACTTTAATTTTAAACATTGCATCTACAGCCTCCAGTGTATATGAAGTAAGGAACATGCCATGTCTCCAGTGAACTAAAACCTGCTGTAAATAGAGAAATGCAACTAAGCCTGGTGAAGACTGCAGCCAAAGGAAAGCCAAGTTATTCCCTCCTTTACTTCTGCAGCAGCAACTTGATTGCAACGTTAACAGGTGCTACGTGCACCACAGAAGCCAGGGGGCTGCGACCAGACAGAATAAAGTCATTAATTGCTAACAATATTGATTAAAAATACACCAAGTCCCATTTCTATTGCTGGATTTACAAGAAGAGAAGCGAAGGCCGAGTGAGATCACTAGGATCTCCCATCAGCTCTGACCTGCACTGCAGAGGGCACGCGCTCCCACAGCCATTCCCACACCAGCACCACGCTACTGTTGCCTGGCCCAGCATCTCACCAACTCGGCCAAAACACTGAGGGCTCTGGGCCAAAAGCACAGAATTGTATCATTCCTCCCAAACCACATTCATATGAAGATTGAGAGCGTGGTGATGCATGAAGAGTGATACCAAATGCATTTTCTTCAACATATTACAGAGAAGGAGGAAAAATGTTCCTCCGATGTCCTGTACCGATCAGGGGTTAAATCAGGCTGTGACAATCACAGACACAAATAGTCTTAACCAACCCTGTGCAAGTGTCCCACTGAGGCTTAAGAGCCATAAGCAGCAGAGCCATGTGTGCCTTTATCCGAGGTGCAGATGGCAGATGATGAGCACAAGCTGAGCCCTGAGCAGAGGGTCATGGCGTGGGCACTGCCTGCAGCTCCAGGAACAGGGCGCACTGAGGGCCTGGCTTCCCCTTGTGCAGGAGGTGAGAGCGGTGGTAACCCCAGTGAGCTATAAGTGATGAGCAGGACAATAAAATACTTCAAAATGAAAATCCCCGTTCTGTTGCACATTAAAACCAAATACAAAATCTTAAAGCTGATTTGCTTTCTCTCTGGTTTCCTTTGTGCTTAAGACCATTTTGTGACCGTTGTCATCAGCTGCTTCAACAAAACACTATACATCACAACTGTGCTGTAAGGTTCACCTTGAGCGTGCAACACAGGAATGGTTAAGAACGGAAACCATCTTAGCACCACCTTCCACAGAACTACTTATCTTTATGAGAGCAAAGCATATGTTACACGTAACAAAGCCTCTGAAGTACAAATGTATGGTTATACTTATGTTTTCCATTGAAGAACACTAAAGATCCTGCCATACGTGACCAATGTGAAGCATGATCTGCATACGGAATCACTGAAGGATTTCTGAAGGTGATCTGAGATTCAGAAGACACAAATTAAGCAACTGTTTTTAACCTAACATATAAAGCGAAGACAGGGATATCATTAACATCCCCCATAATGCTGCTTCCAGCAGTTGCTTGGCTCTCATTTTATCTAGCTTCCACATTTGCAAAGCCAAGCACCTCACTAACAGCCCACACAAAGCTCCTGCCCCTAGCAGCCGGCTTCAGCGCTTTGTGAGCCACACACAGACTAAGTTTTAATATCCCAAACAAATAAGAGTGGAAGAGCCATGGTCAGGCCCAAGACCACAATCCCAGCCCAACAACCCATGACCCAAACCAATCCTAAGGATTGCCTCATTTCTCCAGCAGTCTACCTGCAATTGTCCCATCTGAACATGGATCTGCTCCCCTGGTGCAAATCAGCTGCCAGCCAGAAGAGCTCCAAGCTGCATCCACAATGCTCTCAAGACTTTACACAGCCCACCAACCTTTCACCACAGACTTAAAGGCTGGGGCCAAACAAAGACTGACGGGTTTGGAAGACTTTTGCCCTCTTACAGAAAAGGGTAAGCAAAGCCACAGTGATGAGCTTCCAAGTCCTGTCTGAAGCTCACAAACACACCTGACAGGCAGAGCTGGATTCTGCCCCAGCTGGGATCCCCACCTCCAAACCACCACAGCCCCGTGGCTGTAGGGCTCAGCTCCCCGCTCAGCCCTGGTGCCGCCGCTCCGCCTGTCCTACAGGCCATCTGTACATGAGATCTGCAGTGATAACCGTTACAATAAGTGTTTGACACGGCTATGCCGCTCCAAATCACTCCCTGGGATGTACGTTATATATCAACTGAGGCAGGTGTTTGCCCATAGAGATGGTGTAACTCAGCTAAAGGCTTTTTTTGTTGGTTGTTTTTTTAATCCCCTCCCATTCGGACACGAGCTAAATTGTACCTTTTTTTTTTTTTTTTGGCTGTGAAATAGGGAAAAGGAAAAAAAAAAAAAAAAAAAAGGAAAAAATGGAGAACTCAGCAGCCAAACGCTGCCGTTGGGAGCACTGGGGTAAAGGCGGCCGAGCGAAGCGCTCAGCCCGGCTGGCAGCACCGCGGCCCCACAGCCACCAGCGCCCGGTGCCGTCCCAGAGCTCGTCCTCCTCCTCCCGGCACGTCCCGCACCCCGGGGCCGTTCCACACGCCGCCGCCCGCGCGCTGCCCCGAGCCCCCTCGGCGGGACGCGCCGCTAACGGACAACCGGGACGGGCGGCCCGAGCCCCGGGGCCGCCGCTCCCCGCCGGCACGGCCCCGGCACGGCCCCCGCCCGCTCCCCGCCCCCGCGGAGCCGCCGCTCGGCACCTGCCGCCCCGCAGCACCTCGGCGTGCGGGCGGAGCGCGGTCCGGCTGCGCGGCCCGTCCCGGTGCGGCCGCAGCTGCCGTTGGCGGCGCTCACCTGCCCGCAGGTACCTGCGCCTCCTCGGCCGCCGCGGCATGTGGGGTCGCTCTGCGCCTGCGCAAAGAGTCGCGAGACCGCGCCTGCGCGCGGGCCGCCGAGGGGCTCGGAACTACAAACAAGATGGCGGCCACGCCGCGAGGAGACGGCGGCGCCATCTTAGGGGTAGTTCCCTCGGCGCCGCCCACAGGCCCGACCGACTCGGCCCCGCCCGGCGCCCGCCCTACCCGGCGCCCAGGGGGACGTTGGCGGTCGCTGGTGTCGCTCAGCCGGTCGTCGCGGCCTTCCCGTCCGTGTGCCTTTCACACCGGGACCGTAACGTTGTGAAAACTCAGAACGCGAGGAAACCCGCTCCCCGCTGAACTGCCCCCGGCCCGGCCCGCAGCGCAGCGCAGCCTCGTGCTCCGCCCGGCACAGCGCGGGGCCCGGCCTGGAACGGGAGCGTGGGGGCTCGCGGCGGAGCCGGGGGTATCGCGGCACCGCGCCGTGCTCCACAACGGCCGGGCTGCGGCCGGACAGATGCACCCGTTCCTTTACACGGGTTCCTCCCAGCTGCGCCCACCTTCACCCCGGCACTGCCCGCACCGGCCGCCTACAAACGAGGTTCCGTCCGAAGCGGCTCCGTGCTGCGGTTTCTGGTGCCACCCAGCGGCGCTGCCGGCGGCTGGGCGCTCCGCGGCGCAGTGCTGCCTGTGGGGGACGGGCTGTGGGCGGCGGTTCCCGCTGTGCTCCCAGGGGCGGGGGGCGCTGCCGGGTCCCTCGGCCTGGCTGGGCGCTGTGCTGTTCGTTACGTTCACTACGTACTGAGTTATCTCCAGCAATTTCCCACGTCATATGCGGCCCGTGATTGCTGGGCAACCCCATGGAGATAAGGCAGGTAAAAGATCGAGCCAGAAACTCCCATCTATAGGTGCTTGTCTCCAGCTGTTTCCAGACCCAATTTCTTCAGAGCTGGGCTAGGAAGGAATATGACTTTTGCCCATCAGTCTTATCACTGCAGACCAAATTTACTGACGCTTATTTCATATGGGCAATTTTTTTTTCATATAAAACCATGTAAACAGAAGCATGCCTGCTGGCTGCTGCCTTCTTTCACAGGCCCAAGTGTACCTCTAACTCCCTGTGATCACTCTGTGTGTAGCTGGGCTACCAAGAACAAGAGGAGAGGTACAGATCTGCACAGGCGCTGTCCTTAGAGGTGTTTGGTGTCACTCCTGGTGTTTGTAGGTACTATGTGAACCAGGTTGGCTGTTGTGTGGAGGTGGGAAGAGAGGAATCCCCCCACGGGGCTGTACTACCATTGTAACAGCCCTGCGGCCCAGGAAGTCTTCAGGCCCTCTTGTATGGCCAGTCCCATCTGCTCACATGCAAGACCCAGCAGAAGGCTGCAGGACTCCTTAAACTGAGCTCACACCACCTGATCCCTGTGTATGCCTTTGGGTGACCTGTGCATTTTTACTGCAGTTGCTCAGAAGAGACTCTTTGTATTTTTTCCCAGGGAAGGCACCAACAAAAAGGACTCCTGTTGGAACTGCTTTACAGACTCATGCACAGTTGTGCTGGGGATTTAATGCAGACATAACCATGTTGCAGGCCTGAGGGCTGAGAAACTGGTTGCTCTCAGGCTGTGAAGGCAGGCAGGGCTGTGGTTCTGCTGCAGTCCTGCAGCTGTGAGCTGATGCAGAGCCTTGCTGGCTGCTGGCACTGCGTGGCTCTGGGCTGAGGCACTGTGCAGATGGGGATCCCAGGTGAGATCTGGATGGGCCTCCTGACTTCAAACCATGAGAATGTGGGCGGCTGTTTATTTCTTAATAGGCACAACATAACTGCAGACTTTCTCACGTCAACCTGAATTCTTCAAAGGGCGCTTGGCAGAATGTTTTTGTCTTGCCAAAACCCACAGTTTACAGACAGATCTGAAACAGCCACACAGAAGCAAGCACTCTGCCCATCCAGATCTGCAGATCAGAATACTAAGACAGCCTTAAGATGATATCATATTTTAATTAATTAATGTTCAAGCTTTATAGAAAAGTGAATCATTCCCTACCAAGTGATAATGAGGTCTTTAAACCAACATAACCCTCATCCACCACTTGTACAACATACACGTTTAGTGCAGCAAAATGCTTGGAGTGTTTGTTTGCATTCAGAGAAACTGGTATTTAGAAAATAAGAGCAGCTAACATCTGGCCTGTGTCTGAGAACATCCCTTACACCCAATACAAGTAAGACTGCCCAAAACATTGTTTTTCTTCATCACGGTCAAGAGATGGTAGGGCATCTTCTCTGCCTGTTTGCATCTGCTCTCTCAAAGGAGAAAGTGTCTGCCAGAGATATCAGCTCTGACAAAACAGATTCCCCTCCACATAATCTAATTCAGCTCGAAGGCTGCTGTGAGTGGGCTGCTTCTGCAAGTAGTTCAGAATCTCTAACATTTCTCCCTCTGATAGGCTTTGTGACAGCACAGCAAATAGAAAGCAGTGTATGCAGCTGCAGTGCAGGGTCATGGGAGCCTAATCCATTCTCTGTCCCACAGGAGACTGGTTTGAATCATGGAAGGCTGCCCTTCACTAAGCGCCAGGGAGCAACAGCAAGGTTCAGGTAACAGCTTGTGAAGAGCTTAGGGCTGAGCTCAGCAGGCATCTTTATTTCTATTGCAGCAGTTAGGGAAGCAGTGGGGTACAACATAGCTGTGCCATACCTCCATATACACGCCTCATTAGGTTCATTCAAACCCAGTGACACAGCGTGTCATCCCATGCCTCTGCAGAGAGAAGGTGCCTGGAAGCAGAGGGCAGAGCATCCCCAGCAGCAGCTGCAGCCTGCTCACACACAGGCACTGCCTGCTGCTCTGCCTTGCCAGCACAGAGTTCTCCTGCTGGCTGTGTTTCTCAAGCACCCTGCAAAGCTGTGGAAGCTGATTGCTTATCTTCAGCCACAGATGGGGAATGAAGAAAATTTTCCCCATGATGCCAGAGGGAGCCGGAGGATGGCAGGCCCTCAAGGTCCCAGTAGTGCAAGACGACCTGATGCAAGGACATACATTTTCCAAAGCAGTGCACTGCTCGAGTCTTAGAAGCTCATGTGTGGCATGCTGGCACTGAGGGAAGACCTGGGCTTGAGCCTGCTGCTCCATGCACTCGTGCAAAAGGCTGCTCCTTTGCTGCACGACAGAGCAACAAGAAGGTGCTAATGTTGGCCCTCTGATGGCAGGATTGCAAAGTTCCTCTCCAGAAAGCTTGTCTCTTTCTGGAGCCAAGAGATTCACTTATGTCTTTGCGGGGCTTTCATGAAAGCGAAAGAGTTGAAAGAAGCACTCATTTCATTGGCATGTTAAAAAACACTTTCTATGTAATCACTGCACATCCATCATATTGACTTTTGAGAAGTCGGCCAGCACTGTTTCACAGCACAAAAGAAGAGCAAAATATGAAGTGGGGGCTCATACAGAGCAGTATGAAAGGATCATTACCCCACTCAGCAGCTGCACAGACTGGGGGAGATGTTTCATCTCTGCCCAAGCTGGGCAAAGAGGGAGAGCTCCATGTCCCAGCCTAGACAACAGACCACGCCGTATTTCCATTATTTCCTTTACAAAACCGTGCTTTTTTTCTTCCATATTTGCTTAATGCAATCTGAAAATACAGCTGCGTATCAGTGGAAGTCTTGGGAATTGTCAGTGCCTAAATGATGGACAGCGCTTTAAAATAGGTTACCTGAAAAGTTCTCAGTGGGACAACACCAGGTTACAATTAGGAGACAGAAGCAAATCCTCACAGCGGGGTATTGTTTTGAATCAGAAGAGCAGGTGAGGAAGTAGCTGAAATGTGCAAATTAAAGGCATACATGTATATTCTTATCAAGTGACTGTTGTGATTACTGATGTGTGTTTTAGCTACATTTCAGTGATACAACACTGTGTGTAAATTATGTATGTACATACAATACATTGCGTGTTTCTTATATATGATACACACAGATATTATCTGTACAATACAGAGAGTGGATGTTTGGAATGAATGGAACACGCTGTCCTGGAAGCTGAGTAGTTTGGATTGGAGCTTAGAACTAGAACTGTGTCCATGTGTGCAAAATAGGCAAATAAAATGTGGATGACAGAAGACAGCCAAGGAAATGCAAGATGCAGCATAATGAGGGGCTGCTGAAATGCATACAGAACGGAGCAGCAACAGGACACAGGCAGGTGAGAGCCCACGTCTGTCTGCTATCCATGCACATAGGGGGTCAATGCTGAAAGAAAAGGCGGAAGGCTTTGGAGAAGGCAGCTGAGGCCTTTGTGGTGCTGTTTACTACAAAACTGCTTAGGGTTATTCCTGTGCTGAGAGTTCACTTTATGGGGAATGAGTCAGCCACGAAAGCCGCTTCAAACTGAAATCAGTAGAAATCCTAAGACAGATTGTTCGTAAGAAGGAATTGCCAGCACCAGATCGTGTGCGCTGCTGAGCCACAGACTAAACAAGAGATGAGTCACACACCTGCTTATGTAACCACAACCCCACAGCTCCTTGCTAAGACAGGAGTGTAACACTGCAAATGTATGCTGCGTTCTGCTCCTCAATGGGGCTCTGAGGGGGCTCAGGGAGCTACACACTGCTCATTTTCATGTCTCTATCAGGCAGATGTATGGAAACTGTAACAAGGAAAAGAAGGTAAACTAGTGCTGAGTCACTGCTGTGGTCCGACCTATGGGAAGGCCAAAGTGTGAGACCATGTGGGTTGGGATGAGGACAGTCTGGGTAAAGCAGAAGCACTGTGCATAAGGAAAGCAAACTGAAGAATCCATTTGCTGCTTCCCCCAGCTGGGAGACGTCCAGCCACCTGCAGGCCAGCAGGATCCCCACGTGTCAGGGTTCCTTGGTACTGTAACTACTCCTCCTTTCCTCCCATAGCGTAATACAGGCCTGACAAAACCATGACAGTCTTCTTGATTTCAGAGAGGGTTAATGTCTCACCAACATAGTGGAGGGGCTGGAGCTCCAGTAGGTGAGAGGGCAGGGGTTGCAGGAGCTGCGTGGGACAGCAGGGCTGGGACTGAGCCCCATTCCTCTGCCCTGGCCAGGGCGGTGGGTGGCAGTACCTGGGGTGCCCTGCCTGCAGACAGAAGCACCAGACACGGGCTGGTGCTTCAGTGTGTTGTAAATTACAACTGCAGTGGGCATCATCACCATTAATATCAGTACCAGTGTGCCTTCTGGTTGCATTATATAAAACGCGTGGTCTGTGCAAAAGAAATTCAGGGAGATTTACAGGGATTCAAATGTGCCTTACACACATCTGTACTTAACTGTAAGCCGCAGCCAAAGCTTTGTTTTAGTGCACAATCCAATCACAAGTTCTCTGCAGAACAGCCCGTGTGGGGAGCAGCTGCTGGGCAGGATGAGGTTCCACTGGGCATAGCAGAACCCAAACACAACGCAGAGTGCTCTGAGCTGCAGCCCGGCTGCTGTGTGACCAGCAACCTTTTCCCTGCTCCTGTCCTTTTCTTACAGCAGGATCCCAGGCTGAGTTTCTAGTTCATCTCTCAAAAGGAAATAGAAGCAGCTGCTTTACCACCGATTTCAGGATATGCCACAATTTATTGACAATCACAAGATTTCCTGGAATTTTCTCTCTGTCTGGAGGACCATCCCAGCATCCAACCATCCCATCTCCTAATAGCAGAGATGCTCCCATACTCCCACACCTTGGTGGCCATTCCCTGGGCTCTCTCCAAAGTGTTCAGGCCCCTGTGTTACCCGGGAGCCTGAGGGGAAAGGAATGATGACCTTGAGCTGCTGGCAATGCTTCTGCTAACACAGCCCAGGGATGAGCAGTGCAGAAGAGCTGTGCAGTGCCTCAGCTGCTCCCCACCAGCACTTCCCATCCCTACCCTGGCACGGAGGTGCTCAGAGAACAGACTCATTGTAGGCTGCCTCTTCACAGTGCAGTCAGCAGTATCTGGGCCTCAGCACCTCTTGTGTATCACTGCCAGTGATGGACACCTCGTGTGCACTGGCAGGAGCTCTGACATCTGGTGTTCCTTGAGCAGGATCCTTAGTCACTTGCAATACATGTGCAGGACCTTGATGTCTCATGTACAGCTGGCCAGGCCTCGACATCTCATGTTCCATGCAGGGACGGCACTGATGTCTCAAGAGTTGCCAGCAGGACGCAGAAGAGGGCAGAACACTCCAGATACCTGTACCCTGAGCCATCTATATATATATCCATCCACTCCACTGTGAAGTCACAGGATGACAGTGACGCCCCAGTGGTATCACAAGGCACACAGATGTAGATTTGTTTTCTGCAAGTTGTCATGCTAATAATAGTTTTGATGTTTGCTTGCCCAAACCTCCCTAAGAACTTTCATGGGGCATTTCCAAAGACACTGAGAAACAAACAGCTGCTTGAAGCAATGAGCCTCGCTGCTGGGACATCCCCACTGATCTGAAGTCAGTTGGGAAAGGAGCGGTTGGGACAGGAAAACTAACAGTATAAAGTATTATACACGCAGTATTACATTTCCCATAATATAATGCATGTGGGAAAAACAAGCAATTGTGATTACACTCTGTATTACAATGAAAACTGACATTGGTTTAAATGTAAATGTAACAGTACAAGCTTGTATTGGCTTTGGCCTGAAATCCTCAAGGACCTGTAATAATGAGTCAGCAATAGCAAATGATCACCTCTGCCAGTGTGAGACTGCAATCTGATACGGAATGTAATTAATAGGAACCGTGAATTCTACAATTTCAATGGTCCTAATTCTAAATTATAGAATCAGAATCACCAAGGTTGGAAAAGACCTCCAAGGTCATCTGGTCCAACCGTCCACCTACCACCAATATTTCCCACTAACCCACATCCCTCAGTACAACATCTAAATGCTCTTGAACACCCTCAGGGTCAGTGACTCCAGCACCTCCCTGGGCAGCCTATAACACTGCCTAACCACTCTTTCAGAGAAGAAATTTTCCTTGATGTCCAACCTGGGCCCCCCATCCCCCATAGTCTTATCACTAATTATGTGGGAGCAGAGACTGCCCCCTCCCCCCCCCCCTTCACCACAGCCTCCTTTCAGGTGGTTGCAGATAGCAATGATGTCTCCCCTAAGTGCCCTCTTCTCCAGACTGAACAAACCCATTTTCCTCAGCCAGTCCCCATAGGACCTGTGCTCCAGACCCCTCACAGCTTCGCTGCCCTTCTCTGGACACACTCCAAGGCCTCCATGTCTTTCTTGCAGTGAGGGGGATGTTGCATTTCGCAGAGCAGTGGTGAGTTAAGTACTAACAGTACTTGGGAAATGTGGGTGACAGACCTGGCAGCTCTGATCGCCATCCATACAGATTAAGCCAGACATGCCCAATGAAATTCAATTGTCCTACTCATCCAAGATGCTCCTTTTGTTCATATTACAAAAACTGGCAAAATTGTTGGCCTACCTCTGGTCATAAAATCCTGTGCTACGTCAATTACCAGATTCCATGAAAAAAAGCAGGCTTTAATTGTAACTGCAACCAAGTGCTGTCCTTGATCCCCAGAGAGCCTGTCTGACCCCCAGCTCTGGCTGACAGCTGCTTGGAAGTTGGCCTGGGAGCCGGGGGTGTCCTTGGGGAGTGCAGGTGGCACCCCTAAAGTACAGCTGGGCACCTGAGAACACAGGACATCCTGCAGCTGCTAAGCAAGAGCAAAGCAAGAAACTGAAGAATAACCAACAAAGCTGGGCAGACTGGGTGGGACTGGAGGCAGAACCCAGGCCTCGGCGCTTTTGGAGAGCCCGGAGTGCTCCTTTGCCCCTTCCCCTTTGCTTGCTTACACTCACCCCACAGGGAAAACATTGGTTTGCCACTTTTCTGCTTCCTGTGCACTCCTACCAGCAACACTTCACTCTGAATAACCATCCTCTGTGGCTTTCCGACCTGCAGTCCCACGAGGCTCCTTTACTCCCCTCCAGCCCCACAACCTCCAGCTGCCACAGTGGCAAAATCACATCCCCACCTCTCTCCTCCCTGCAGCTCCAGGGCACTGGCAGTGCCTTCAAGGCAAGTGGGATCCTGCCAGCACCAGATGTAAAGTGCAGGAGTGACTGCTCCTTCCAGGTCCACTAAGAAAGGGGCTCAGATTCTACAAGGCATTGATTAAACTGGAGATAAAGTGAGAAAAAAATAATCTTTCATCCCTTCAGATGCTGGGAAGAAGTCGTGCAGCACTGCATGGACCTTGAGACAAGACATGGCATGGAGCTCAGGCTCTGCCAGACCAGGACTTCACCAGCACTGCCGTTCTCACTGTTGCCCTCGGGCTTTCCCAGAAGTATGCAATGGATCCATCATTCCTGCAACTGAAGGAAAACATGCTCTGTGAAAACACACTGCTTTACTTTGAGATAGAGCCAAGGCAGTGTCACTGCCAGCTGCACAGCTGGAGCTGCTCGCAGGTGTTCCCATGCAATGAACTGGAAGCTGGTCCTGCACCTGCCTGGGGTCACCGCTGTGTGGGTCACTGCCCCTTTGATGTGTGATGGTCACTCGGCCGGCACCAGCACAGACAGCTGGGATGGAGATGCTCCAGAGGCCCTGCTGTGCTGTGCCGTGCCGTGCTGTGCCGTGCCGTGCTGTGCTCTACTGTGCCGTGCCGTGCCGTGCCGTGCTGTGCCGTGCCGTGCTGTGCTGTGCTGTGCCGTGCCGTGCTGTGCCGTGCCGTGCTGTGCTGTGCTGTGCCGTGCCGTGCTGTGCCGTGCCGTGCTGTGCTGTGCTCTACTGTGCCGTGCCGTGCTGTGCCGTGCTGTGCCGTGCCGTGCCGTGCTGTGCCGTGCCGTGCCGGAGCTGGTTTTGGGGAGTGGTTTTTCCCACAGTGCTCCCTGCTGTGCTGTGCTTCGGTTCTGCGCTGAAAACACTGCTGAGTACACAGGGATGTAGCTGCAGCTCGGCAGTGCTCACACCGTCCAGGTCTTCCCTGCTCCTCATGCTGCACGTGCACAGCTCCTGTCCTGCCAGGAGGGCACGGGGCCGGGACAGCGGGGATGCTGCAGGTCACACAGTGCCGTGCTTGGGAACAGAACAGGGGGCCGTTCTTCCAGGTGTTGGTGCCGTTCGGGCACTGGTTGCTCAGCGCTCTGCGGTTGGTTTTGCACCACGAGCTTCTCTGGGGCTGTTTTTATCACGGGGCGGAGTTTGCGCTCCTTACCAAACATTTCCCCTTCCTGCTCATCCCGATGCCGGCACGGCAGCCCTCACGTTTCACAACTTGCACCGTTCCCGCCCCCCCCCCGTTTCCCGCAGGGCAGATCCGACCCGCTGTGCGCGCGGTGCAGCAGCGCCCGAGCGGCCCCTTTAAGAGCAGCGGGACGGCGGAGCCCACGGGCGCAGCCGCGTCCGAGCGGCGCTTGCGCAGGCGCACAGCTGTTCCCCGTGACTTATTCGGCGCTGCCCGCGGCGGAAGTCGAGTTCTCGGGCGGGTCGGGGCGTTGCGCGTGCGCAGTGCGCGGTACGGCCCGGCTGCCCGCCGTGCGCTTTGTGGCGCTGCCGGAAGCGGCGGCGGGGAGCGGAGCGGGGCGGCTCGGAGCGTTCGTCCCGGTTTGTCTCGTCCGGCCGCGGGCAGCGATGGAGCCGGCCTGAGGGCGGGGCACGGCACGGCACGGCACGACATGCCCGCGGGCCTCTCGCCGCAGGTAAGGCCAACGGACCCGCCCGCTCTGCTCCTCCCGGGCCTGTGGCGGCTCCCGCTGCCCGCCCTGCAGGTCCGGGCCCTGCGCCGTGTCCGCGCTCAGTGGCGGTGCTGCGCGGCGGCGGCCGCTGGGAGCGGGGCGGAGGGAGCGGCCCGAGCTGGGCCCGTCCTGCCCCGGCGCTGGGCCCGTCGTGCCGTGCCCGGCCGCGCACTGCCCGTGTTGGGGCCGCGGCCCTGGAGCCGTGCGGGGCGCAGCGAAGTTGTGCTGGGCGGTGTCTGCGGAGCGGCGGGGAACGCGGCGCTGGGCGCCCGCTCCGCTCTCCCTGTTACCTCGTTCCTCACCCGCTGTGCGGCCGCCAGGTCGGTGCAGTAGCGCTGCGGGCCGTACCGTTCTCCGGGGCGGGGAGAGCCCCTCCCGGCCGAGCCGCGGTCCGAGTGAACCTGAAGGCACCGAGTGGCAGCTGCGCTTCAGCGGCATCGGGAACTGCTCCGCTTTGCGGCGGCGTTATCCGGCCGGTTTTGGGTGCAGGTGGAACGTGGGCAGCTCCTTCGGTTCTCGCGCGGTCAGCCTGAAGGATCGCGGCCCTCCCGGCTCTGACAGATGGGCCGGCAGCCAGGAGCAAAGCAGTACTAGTACTAGTAAGATCTGAGGGTGGAAGAAAACAGAATAAAATAGCCAACACTCATAAAGCTCCCCGATTCTGCTTTCTTATGGGTTGATGAATGCTCAGATGTAACAGCCCCCAAGTTTTATGCTGCTCTGCCGTGACAGGAGCCCTGACCCCTTGCTTTAGGGGGGCATGTGTCCAGCTGTGTCCTCAGAGCCAGGGTGAGATGGGGGCTCTGACCCTATGAGCAGGTCTGATAGGAAGAGATGAGTCCTGTGCTTAAAAAGGGGCTACCGTCAGATTTGTGTATTGACCTCCTGCGGCTGGATGATAAAGTTGGGCAAACTCATCTTCCCTGGGTGGGGGGGCTGTGACGCTCCCCTCTTCCACTCAGCACAGCCATGACTGAGTGTGTCACCTGGGCTGAGTCTGGGGCTGTGAGTTCCTGCTCTTTCTCTACCTCATTTCTTCCTGCCTTGAACAGAAATGTTTCATTTGATAGTAATCCTGACATGCATCTCCATTTATTCTCTAATGGAATACTGACTTTAAGCAGAGCAGGGCCTGCGGGCTACTCTATGTGATGTTCCTAGGGCAGGGGCACCTGCTGGGGGTGCTCTGAAGGTGGATGCTTGGAGGAGTGCACTTTTTTTCAGTCCTGCAAGGGTTGTGCTGAGTCAGTCAGTCCTGCCAAGACTCTGCCAGTCTCTGTACTCTACAGCAGACATGTGGAGGGCAGAGGGGCAGCACAGTGGCAAGGTGGTGCAGAGGGCTACCTTGTTTTCCTTGAGATACTTTTGAAGTAGATTTAATATCCCGGAACTTCACGGTGTAGTTCCTTTATATTGCTGCTGCTTTGTTGTATGCTTAGCCTTCAGAGAGGTCTTCCTTTGGTGTCTCTGCTGCTGGTCTTCACGTCTTCTATATTAAATATTATTGTTTCCATTGGATTTTCAGTTTAGTCTCTGCCTTCCTTGTTCTGATGAAACCCAGGAAGTTCTCATATTTTGGGAAGCCTTGCCTTTGTGCTCCAAACCCCTTGTTTTGTAGGTGAGCACTTAATATTGTGTCAGATGTTGAGCATGCAGGGCTCAGTGTCCCAATTTGCTCCCAGCCCTCACTGTGCCCACCCCGAGAGCTGCTTCCTACACAAACATTAGTCCTGACCCTCTCCCTGTGCACACGTCAAGAATCCCACCACTGCTCTGAGCTCCTGTGTGTTCCTTCCAAATAACTGCAGCACATGGGCCTGTTGTTTGGTTGGGTAGTTCTTGCTTTACTGCTCCAGGAGGTAGAATACTCTGCCTGCACCAATTCCTCTGAAGGTTTTAGGGACTGGAAATAAAACTCAATTTAATTTTATGAACTTATCAGTGACTTTCTTGTACTCACCAAAGTTTGGGTGTCTGTGAGCTGAGGGTCTTTAATCTCAAATGCTGAAACATCCTTTTTCAGTTTTATATGGTGGTAGCTATAAAAATTCCCAAGCTGAAATGGCTCAAGAGGGATGTATGGTCATGCAGGTAATTGACGTTGTGGAGGAATGCTGGTACCACACCAGTTCCATAGTAGATGGTACATGTTTTAGCTCTGCATCTCTCTGTTCTTCCACCAGTGTTGGGGATTTCTTTCCAGATCCCTCTGTCTGTAGAAATCTGAGGGTCTTGTATTTACTGCAGAACATAAATGTGTTCTGTTTCCAAACTCGGTGAGCTTAATAGCTCTATTTGCCTTTCTTCCTCCCCTTTTCCCTTAGATAGGTAGTCTGGACCTTCAGGAGCCCTCAGTGATTTGAATCTGTGTCTGTGTAGGTATTTTCCTAAATGCCATGCAGCTGATGCTCAGGTATTGAGCTGGGGTGCTCTTCTTGACACTGAGTTGCAAAAGTGTTGCAGAAGCAAATTAAGATGGATGTGCACTGGTGGGATGGAATCAAAGCTTCCAGTGTTCTGGGGATGTTGAAATGTTTCGGGACAAATGCAGCCTGTTCTGAGGAGGTGCATCCCGCTGCTCTCTGTGAGGTGTTTTTTGCGTTGAGCTTTCTAAGCAAGGTATAGCACTGTCAGTCTGTTCCACTTGCACAGATTCAGCATAAAGCAGATGTGGTTGTGGGGAGGTTTACTGGTGCTGTGAGCTTATCTCTGGTTTCAAGAAGTTGAATTGTAGCTGGGTTCAGCCATAACTCTGCTGTGACAGGTACCAGCAGCTCTCGTTTCAAATGCAGTTTGTGGGGTGTGAAGTGAAAAGCAACTTTTAGTCCTCGCAAAATCAAATGTTCCAGTTGTGAAATGTAGCAGGTAAATAACCCAATACTGCAGGAAGTCCCACCTCAAAAGGTTTTTACATTGGAGTTAGTTCCTTGGCCCATTATTCCTTGTATGTTTATTATATTTCCTTTATGGTTAAGACCGAGGGTAGCCTGGGACATCACAAGGATGCAGGTCTGAGTGTTAGGTGTGCTGGCTGCATGCAGCACCAGAGGCTTTGGTTCCCCCGTGCTGTTGCTGAGCCTCTCACATGTGCTGCGTGCTTTGCCTTAGCAGGGCCAGGAGCAGGTGGACGCTTCCTGTATTGCTGTGTGCTGGTATGACAAGGGCCATTTGAAATGCTTTTGAATTTGGAATCCCTTGTTCTCTGATTTCCCTCCATGTAGGAGCTTTCCAGCCTCTGGGCTACACAAAATATCCCTGTGCTTTTGGGCAGCCCGTGCTGCCATGCTGAGCTGATGGCGGTGCTGGCCTGTGTTGACATCACTTGGCTTGAGCCAGCACTCCATTCCTCATGTGGTGGATACTGCTACAGTGGGCTCTGCAGTGCCCACGGGAGGGCTAGCAGTGTGCATAGGGTCTGCAGAAAGGGACAGTACAGCAGCAGGGAGACACAGCCAAAGAACTTAACTGGTGGGAATTGTAGTCATTACAAAGGACAGTGGTTGTAGTTGGGACTGTGGGTCCTGTTTGCTTCCTGCTCTCCTGGCGCAGTCATTTCTGTGTCCCAGCAGCTGGTGTCTTGTCAGCTTTCCTCCAGGCTGTAGGGTTACATTCAGTCATTTCCCCCCATTACTCTCAGAGGAGGAGAAAATTCCTAAAGGTCACAAGCTGCACTTCTGCCAGCTGTGCCCGCTGTGCTTGTTTGCTGTCAGACCATGCGTGGCTGCTGCCTCAGACCAGGAAGTGCGTAGTTTAGGAAACTGAGATGTGCTGCCTGCTCATAAAGGAGTCCTCAGGCTTTTCACATATGATTTGAGGTGTAACTCAGCATTCAGGTGACTAGCTAGATAGGCAGACCTGTTTAAATGGCGGCTTGTCCCTAAGTAGATGCATTTCCAGGCCCAGCTTGTTTGTTTTGTTGCCAAGGAATATTCAAGGGAGACACTGAAAAAATTCCCTAAGTTGTTTCCAACATGCAGCTGTTGGTGAGCAGCCCCTGGAGCACTGCGTGTGGCACTGTGAGCAGATCCATGCCGTGGCTGCTGCATGCCTTCCTGCCTTTCCTCTGGTGCTGGCCCTGCCCGCTCTGTGCTGTGTTGTTCACGTGGTTGCTGGCTCAAATAACTGATAAGGGGAAGGAGGGAGGTGGTGCTGGTCTGATGGCTTAGGCTGCTGTGCGCCTGTGCTGCTCAGAGTGGGTTTGCAGGGCTGCTGCCACCGCAGGGAATGCTCCTTCACCCCTCCCAGACGCATGTTCTCCTGGCTCCTCTGTGTGGCCAAGGTCTTCATCTAACCTCCATTAGATCAGATCCTGTCTGCCTGGACAGCTGCTGGCTGGATCAAGACATTAGTGCTGGCTGAGCTGCCCTGGTGCTGCCAGGTGAGGCTGTGTGCACTGACTTCACCAGAATTTGAAACTCACCAGTGTGTATATGAGTATGCCAGGTACAGGAGCAGTATGTGGGGTAGCAGTGTAACTGTGAGGCCATACGTGGTTCAAGTGAGCACTCCATGAAGGCTCAGTCAGTCCTTCTGTCAGTTCAGGTCAGCACACTTCTCAGTATCAGTCACGTTTCTCAGCCAGCGGCTGTGGGTGTTGCATGCTGCAGGGGAAATACTGAGGGTGTAGAAAGAGGCTGGATTTGATCTTCCAAGACTGACTGAGGTTTTCTGTCATTTTCCTGGTATGCATTTTTAACTGCTGTTGAACTGAAAAAGGGCATGAGGTTTGAACAGGAGCTGTTGCTTACCTTAATTGGATACTTGTGGAGCAATTCCCTGTTTAGCTAAGAAAACTTTGTAAGAAAGTGTCCTGACAGCTCAGACTGCACCAGCTGAACTCATGAGCTGCTTCTTCTGAAGCTTGTAGTGTCACAAACAGGCTGCCAGTTCCTAACTGAACCTAAAAGGAGGGGGTGTCACTGTGCCAAAATCCCATTAATTGAGTTTATGAATCCTAGGGTAACTTCTGATTCTTTAGTAATTGGTATCGGCTATGCTAAAAGACATTAAGGTTGAACAACAGGGGTTTGACTCTCTTACGGGACTTAAAAGGTATGGTGCAGATGCTTGCATACTGAATTTACCATGGCAAACAGCTTCATAGATGCTTCTACTGATTATATCTCTTCTTTCTTGCCCTTCCAGGTGTTATTTGCTTTGTAGCATAGAGGCACTATGTACTCAGAGTGGAGATCCTTGCATCTTGTCATTCAAAATGATCAGGGTAATACCAGTGTACTTCACAGCTATCCTGAAAGTGTGGGAAGAGAAGTGGCAAATGCAGTGGTGCGTCCTCTTGGGCAAGCTCTGATCACATCATCGGTTGGAAGTGAAAGTTTGCTGAAAACAGACAAAGAAGTAAGTGCATTTCTGTGGTCTCCATCACCCTGATCATAGTTTTCTTCGTGCTGGAGGGGTCTCTTTTAAGAGGCTATAGAAAAGCTTCTTCTTTAATAATCCTTTTTTTCTTTTTTTTTTTTTTTTAATGTACTGTATTTTTAGGTTACTAGTTTACGTAATGTTTGTACTTACAGCCAGATCATAGCAACTATGCGCTTCGTGACCTAGTAGTAAGTGATGCGTGGTGTTCAGTGCTTATCTGAGCTATTGTACCCAGAAGTGCAGGCTAAAGGGGTTGGGGAAATTCAGAGGCTTGAGCTGGTTAACACATTAAAACCTTTGTAAAGCAACCTTTGTAATTGCTGAAGCAAGTGGATGACTTCAAGTGTTGGTATTGTATGAGTGTTTATTTGCTAGAATCTGAATGTCTTTTACTATATTAGTTTATGACTGTCCAGCTCTTTGTGTGTTCTGAGGAATTCTTTCTGCAGTTTAGACTGAAGAGATTCTTTCTGAAATCATAATGCTATATGAAAACACCGAATCATTAACTCGAGCATGGTAGTGATGGGTTGTCTGTCAGACTTGGTGATCTCAGAGACTATTTACAGCTTTAATGATTCTGTGATTCTAATCTGTGTGACCATCAGATAAATGTAGTTACGTGGTACAAGAAATTCTCTTTGCATTAGAACTAGTGTGCATGAATCATTCTTTACTTTCCAAAATTGACTTTTACTAACTTCTCTTTATTCTTAGGTAAAATGGACAATGGAGGTGGTTTGTTATGGACTGACCCTCCCTCTGGATGGCGATACTGTGAAATACTGTGTCGATGTATATACAGACTGGATTATGGCTCTTGTATTACCTAAGGACTCAATTCCTTTACCAGTTATTAAGGAACCAAACCTTTATGTTCAAAGCATTCTCAAACATCTTCAAAATCTCTTTGTACCAAGGTGAGTGTTAGGGTAGTAGTGTTCAGGGTGGGAGAGATCCACAGGCATTCAGAGCCATAGTCAGAAGGTAATCTGTCAGAAGGATGTGATGAGCCCTGCAGGCTCTTGATTAACCAAGGCTGTTATTGTAGAAAAGTTACAAGGAAGTTGTCACTCCATCCATGTCGTCTTGCTTCTGTGTTTAGACAACTAATTACTCTTAGAACCGTTGTTATTATGTGACTGGAGAGGGATAAAAAACTAAATCATGTGACTGTCTGCTGATAATGTGTACAAATGAGATAAGTAAAAGCACATGGTGGCTGTGTTTACTTACAGCTTCTCCCATCACATCAGAAGAGTAGACACAGAGAAGCTACTCCCTGTGAGTTTGCCAGAATTTGCCCTGCTGTATGAGCATAATCATGTTGATCATGTTTCACTGATAATTTTCAAGGAGCCCTGCAGAAGTGCTTGTTATCTGTCAGCCTGATGTTACTCTGAACACCATTGGATAATGATGTTGATACACATGCTCATAGTTCTTAGACAAAGAGTTGTATTGTCTTGAGTGCTCTCAACGCTAGCTTTCACGTGTAGTTTATGACAAATGGACCTGATGGTGCTGAATACAGGTTGAATAAAGGAAAAGATGTTTTAGTAGTCTCCCGTGAAACAGTACAAGCTGCCTGAAATTACTTCAGGTCTGGTACCTCCAGACCTGTACTAAACAACCTACTTTACAGAAGCATTAATGCTGTGTCATTGCAAGTGGCCTTCAAAGTGTTCCCCTCTGCATGGGTTACTTTATCTGAAGGTTGTATTGATAAAGGGTTTTGGAGAGTAATTCATATAACTTCAGATGAGGTCGTTGCTGTTTTATTGTTTCAAATTCTGCAACTCAACCAGAGTTCTAATTCCTCTTAAGGCACAGTTGAAGAAGATATTTTAATTCCCTTTAAAGGACAGTCAGAGAATCTGTGGAGGGAAGAAATTTAAAGAAAATATGCTTCAGATTAGGTTTTTACAGAAAGCTGTCTCTAACTATTGGTCATTTTTGTCACTACATTGGGGAAGTCAAGGAAGAGGAAAGAAACCCAGTCACTCCCTTCCTGGGCTGCTGGCCTTTAGACCAGAGCTGGCTGATGTCATAGCTGGGCTTTGTCATGGGACTCTTACGGAGTAAAACCAAAATTCAGTGTGTAGTAACCTGCTGTGACAAGAAAACGTGAACCTGCGTCCAAGAAGATCCAAGAACTGCTATCTTTTTATCTTCAGTTTCAAGCCTGCAGGATGTCTGTCCTGCTAGAGCTGGTGCGGAATGGAGTTTGTACTGTCCAGAAAACTGTATTTCCTTGTCCCAGTGGAGAACGCATTCTTTCCCCATTTATTAAACTCTCTTTGTGTGATCCTTCACTATGTTTTGCACAAGAGGCCCTGTTAACAGGCAGTTTTGTTTCCTGTGTGCTGCTGACACTACTGCTGTTCTACACTTCTGCTCCAACTTCATATGTTGAGATTGATGCAGGATGGCAGACCACGTGTAATGTCTGCTGAATGAAACAACTGACGCCTAGATATGGGCAGAGCAGAGGAATCATGACTGTAAACCTGTGTGCACACACCACCAAGTATAAGATCTCACACAGTAGGCAACAAGCACATCTTTCCCTGCAGCACTGACCTATCATCTGCCCCACTGAATGGAGGGTTTCTTTTCATAGTATAGTTGGGAATCCCCCAAGCAAGGCCCCAGCTGTATATCTCTAGTAATGCTGAGATATTCCGGGAACCAAGCAGACTGCTTAAACAACAGTGGTAGTTATTAGTTAGTCAGTTATTTATTAGTTAGTCAGTAGTTATTACTGTTAGATAAGATTTTGGTGCTGCAGATCTTTGCTTGAAGCATGGGAAGGAAATATGAAAACTCTTTTTTCCCTGCCCTGTGGAAGATGGGGGTGTAGGTGTGGCCATAGGATCTTCTCTCTGGGGTGTCTGGAATCCCTTGAGAGGCCACACAACGTGTGACTGGCCAAGCGTTAACAGAGGCCTTTCTGATAACTTCTAATGTATGTGTGAAATTTTGGGAGCAGTTCTTGCTGAATGGGTGTAGGGACCATAAGGACAGGTCCTGAGGAAATCTTTGGAAATGAGTGTTCACAGTGTTGCAGCTAGAGTTTGCCATTCTTTTTGTTTCCCTACTTTGTAGGGAAAAAGCAACTAGAAAGGATGGAGGCTGCAGAGTTGCCTTTCCTACTTTTGCTCAGGAGTTTCCCATTAGTCACAAGGAGATGCTACTTGTACAACCCTTAATATGCATTCATTAAAGTCTTAGGGAATCAATTCTTCAGACAGGCTTTGAAACGTAACAAATGACAAAATAAGGGTATTCTTTGCTTTAAAAACTTACTTTGTTGCTTGGGGGGAAAACTGCCATAGCAGAGGCTTGTTTGTCCCAAGCTGTGTTGTTTTACCAAGGTAATCTGTTAAGATCAGCAGCACGGAACAACCCGCTGAAGTTCTGAACTGTGACTATTGTGCAGTTTTGCACCAGGTGTTATCTTGTTTCTTTGTAGCCTTGTTTCCAGTATTGTCATACAGTATATTTATACTACAAAGATAAGAGTTGATGATGTTTTTAAAAAGCATCTACCAGTACGTGATCTCAGTTTGCGCTGCTGTTCCCTAAAAATAGCAGATCTTTGCCTGGTGGATCTGTATGTTCCTGAGAGCTTGCTATGTGAGCAACTTGTGGTTTAAGTTGCGTTGGAAAATGCTTAGGCTCTAGTAATACTGCTTGGTGGATGGTCATATTTATATGATTCTCTCTGTTAGCAAGGTGGTAGGGTGACTTAAGCTTACAACTTGAAATTTCAAGTTTGCAAGTTGAAAAATGTCTCACGTATTGCACATTTCAGTCAGCTCTTTCGTTCTTCATTCTTCCACTCCGTAAGCTTTTAGGCTTCCTTAGATTTGTTTACCAGTGTCCTCAGATACTGTTCTGTCCCCATTCTGCCTTGCACAAACTGATGGGAAGAGAGCCCGCTGCGCATGCGACACCATGTGCTGCGTGACTCAGCAGAGGTAGCGTGTAACTGCTTCTTAAAGTAGGGAAAAACTTCACACTGCCAACTTCTTCCCTTTCTACCCTCCTCATCCCTTCCTCTATTAGTCTAGTTTTACTATTTAATGACTTTCTGCCAGATTCTCTTTTTCCTAAATGCGAGAAATTCAAGGCAAGAGTTGGATGTACGTTTGGAAGTGAGAGGTGAACAAGGAAGAAGTTTGTTAACAATGTTTTCTTCTAAACTCAACGCTGTCTTCCGACTTTAATGTGGAACAATGAAAGGTGTCTTAGTATTCACATTGTTTGTCCTTTTAAATATTTTCTTGTTATAACAGATCATGCTTTCTCTGGTTAAAATGTTCACTTTGTGTTTGTGAGTTCTGTGTCATGTAAAGAAAAGCACTGAGGTACATCTTATACTCGTTAAGGCAGAGTTAGGATGCTCAGACACAGCTGTGGTGCATGCACACATCTTCATGTTCTTGGCTCTAGTTTGGTCATGCTGATGTATCCTCTTATAATTGCTCAAGGTTCAGATTATTGTATACACTGCTCTATGGTGTCTGCCATTTCCTCTTTGGAGACTCAAGTAGTGTTTCCTTCTCTTGCAGGCCAGACCCAGGATCTAGTCAGATTAGACTGTGTTTGCAAGTTTTGAAAGCAGTCCAGAAACTGGCTCGTGAATCAACAATTATGGCAAGAGAAACCTGGGAAGTTTTGTTGTTATTTCTTCTTCAGATTAATGATACTCTTCTAGCAGCTCCAACTGTGCAAGGTTTGTCTTAGACTTTCATTTGATCCAATTACTGGAAAATGCTTTGTTTCTGCTGGATGTTGAACTGCTATGGGAATTTGGGGAAACCTGTTAAAAGCTTGTAGTAGCCACCAGAGTGCAATAGCTCACTCCTAATTCTACTGCACTACTTTGAAATAAAGCACTGTCAGAGGAGACTGAGTGCTTTAGAACTGAGTCAGTTCTTCAAAATGTTTTTGCCCAGCTGTGGACTCAGTGCACAAAGAGTTCATAGTGAAGGGTTTAGATAATATTGTTCACTGTTAGTTTCACTGAAACCCATGTGTGCTGTCCAGTTTGGCCTGCCTACTGAAAAATAATGTTTATACCTTATTTAAAATGAATAAGACATCAAATATTTTATGTGCAGAAGGCAGCCTAAGATCAGTAGCTGAATTCCCAGTATCTGTTAATGACGCATGCATGTGGCTGGGGTTTTTCTCTGTTTCCTTTGGGCTTGTACAAGGTTCTATAGGAAGCAATGGGGGATTACCCTTAAATGAAAAATGATGAAAAATACGATGAAAAACTTGGGAATATTTACAGTTATCACTTAAACTAAAATTTAATATGTGAGGTGCAATTGTGACAGTTGTGACAGTCCTTTAGTTCCAGATATTCCTTGAGGAGATGTCTGTAGTGATTTAGATTGAGTACTCTCTAACGGTATGTGTCATTTCTGCTATCAGGTGGCATTGCTGAAAGTCTGGCCGAGAAGTTGATCGGCGTGCTGTTTGAGGTGTGGTTACTGGCCTGTACACGGTGCTTTCCAACACCACCCTACTGGAAAACTGCCAAAGAGATGGTGGCCAACTGGCGGCATCACCCTGCAGTAGTGGAGCAGTGGAGCAAGGTCATCTGTGCTCTTACCTCCAGGTAGGGGAAGTTGTGCACAAAGAAATGGACATCTGCTGGTATGATCACAGCTTGATGACTCTGGAGTTTCTTGTTTGTGGAATGCAGAATCCTCCCAGAGTGAATGAGCAAAACAAAGTGCTCAATAAGAGGATTTACAAATGCTCTTGTCTCGTACGGTTTGGGCATGTATGTGTCTCTATTCTGCAAGTGAACTGTCTAAATTGGTTTGTCCTTATTACTGTGTAATCTCAGCATTTCTTCAACAGCATTTTATTCAGTGTGAATGTATTTCAGTCTCCATCCCTGACTTTTATATCGCATCCTGAGAGGAACTTAGCATTAGCATGAGTGTAGTAATGCAATTTATGTGTATGACAGACATCACCGAGATGATGAGGTGCCTATCACCACTGAGCAGTGTCTGTGTTTGAGTGTTTAGTCTCCTGCTCTGTAAAGCTGCAGCAATGCTATGGGCTGGCTGCTGGGACGTGATGGGCCAGATGCAGGCTGCAGTCATCTTCCTCCATAGGAGCAGTACCAAGCCACACTGTGAGGAACTGGGGGCTGCAGGAAGACCTCAAACCTCAAGAAAAACCTCAGACAGTGAGAAGAGCATCAGTTCTGATAATGCTGGGGTCTTTGTGGTGTGAAGTCTTTGTGGAACAAATTTCATCCTCCTGGGGAAGGGAATTTGATGAAGTGAGGATCGGGGGATGATTCTCCCGAGACTCAATAGTGATTTGTATGGTAGTTTGAAGGTGCGTTGAAATTGCTGTATTGTGGAAAAATTAAACACTGAAAACTTGCTTTTTAATTACTTGTCTAAAAAACAAGTAGTTGTTTCCAGATTATCAGCTAATTGTTAAACCTGTGGGAAATAAAGCTGCAATGCAAATTTAGTGTATTTCCCACGCTACTTTAGCTATTTTTGGTTCGCTTGATGCAGCATTGCGTAACAGAAAATGTTTTATGATTCACTGATCTGAAGAGCGCAGCTCCGAATCCAAACATGCGTTGGCATTCTGCTTCATGCACTTCAGGCCCAAATTTTATCCTTCACTGTTGACTGACAGTCTTAGTTCTGTTGACTCACAGTAATCTGCAGGTTTTCTGTAACATTTATTTTGCTAATCTGCTGCATAGTTGGTTTCTATCTAATCCATAGCAAACTGAACTCCTCTGATGCTAGCTTTAAGTTTAGTGGATTTTAAACTGAACTTTTAATGCTTCAGTAAAATAAAAACTTCAAACAGTTAAAGTGCATTCCCTGTGAACTGTTGTCTGAATTGAGCTGTCAGCAGTCGACCAGGAGTAAGAATCTCAAAGCCAGATAGCAAGTTATATTTGGAACTTTGTACCCTTATGCAGTGTTAATCCATGGCCGTGATGTCACAGAAGAATAAAACAAGGGTCTTTTGTGCTGCCATACCAATAAGGGACTCCTTTTCCCCACATAGGGTGTCATAAGTCTGTTTTAACTGCTTGTGCTGACTATATGCATTATGACTTATTTCTGTTTGTAGTCATTCTTGAATAAGTCCCAGATTTCAGTTAAGATTCTGTCAGCTTCCTTGAGGAGCTGGTTTCTTGCTGCACATAAAAGAGGGACTGAGAAGCAACATATTCTTCTGCAGCACAAAGATGTGGGGCATGACTTAGCAAAAGTGTAAGCCTGGGCTGATGCTGGGGTTCACTGGGTGGGTCATGATCAGATAATTTTGCAGCAGAACCTTACAGGGCCATGCCTCTGGGGCACAAAATGCAAACGGGTGCTGGGGCATTCAGAGAGGCACCACTGTAAAGTGGCTCTTGCTTGATATAGGAATGTGTATTTCTGTTTTGGACTTTAATACTTCTTTAAGTTCGTCCACTTTTCTGCCCAAATAAGTCACCATGACAGACTGTGGTTCCCCACATGCTTTGACTGTCTATTGCATGAATTGGCTGCAGTGAAAGATAACTCAGCCTCTTTAACTTTAGGATTAAGCAGGACTTCTACAATACCTGAACTGAGAAATGGTGCTACAAGAGCATTTAGCTTAGCGAAACCAAAAAGTAGTTTCTGGGAATGGTTCAGGATTTCAGAAGGCATCGCTTCTCTCTCTTCCATGCTTTTAGAGAACACCAAGATTATGTTGGTCAGGGAAGTGAGCAATGCTTGCAAAGCTGGGAATGAAGCAGGACTCAAATCAGACAGCAGCGGCTCAGAGAGGCTTACCAGCGAGGATCCCAAATCACTTATCTAAGCCATTATCCTCGTGGTATTGTGTTGCTGTAGGTCCCCCTGTGGCCTCCTGCTCCTTTCTTGGAGGCTTTGATGCACTGTTAAACTTTAAGGAGTATTAAGATGACATGACATATCTGTCTGACTTGCTTTCTAGATTGCTGCGTTTTACATATGGACCTTCATTTCCTCCATTTAAAATTCCTGAAGAAGATGCTGGTCTGATTCCTCCTGAAATGGACAATGAGTGCATTGCGCAAACGTGGTTTCGCTTTTTACACATGCTGAGGTATTGCAGCTACAACCAGCCATTATGTGTGTTCTTGTATCCTTTCTGAAAACTGTCAAATGAAAAATTTCTCTGCAGGTTGCTGAGCTTGATGTGCTGAAGTAGAACCAAGTGTGAGAGATGTGTCATACAAGAGCCTTGCAGCAGTCTGTGGCAGGGCTGTGAGTGGGCCGTTCCATTCTTAGTGCACCAGTTTGTGTTCTGAGTCAACAAGTTCAGTTAAAAAGTGTTTTTTAGCAATGTGGCATTTTGGAGGATCTTAAAAACAGGACTTCAGTAGAATTGAGCTTCTCTGAGATAGCAAACAGGAAAAGGGGAACAATAACTCTGAGATGTGCACTGCTTCCATTTGCTTTCCAGGGTTTAAATTAAACCTATGGAAGGTTATTTTTTAAATGGGTGCATCTCTTTGCATTTATAGAGAAAGTTACATAGTTAATTTTAATGTCAATATTACCCTTCCTCAGACCTGCAACAGAACCGAGCAGTGTACTTTGTTCTGAGGGGAGGCATCACACTGATGGACAGCATAATTGATTTTTTCCTCTAAAAACACCCTAAGTGTATTTAGGTCTAAAATTTAATTATTTTACTGGTTAAAACTTATCCTTCATTTCTGATAGTAGTGTTGCAAGTTCTGTAGTGTCTCCCAGTCCAGGCTTGCTGGTGTAGCGTTTGTATTTGGGAGGAAAAAACTCAAGTTTTTACAACCTCCTTCCTCGCTTTCACTTCATTTTTTTTGCTGATAATGTGCCATTTATTGCTTACCCTGTGGGAAGAATCGTAACCAAGTAAGACCTTAAAAGATGGAGTTCAGAAGTGCTGAACATTACTGCAGCTGCAGGACTGTTCTCTGTCAGGTGTGCTCTCCCTCACTGGGTCTTAATAAATTTATTAAGCCTATTTGAACGTTGAAGGCTTTTTAAAATTGGGAATTATTAGTTTTTTGGTTTTTAAATGTTTGAACATGATGTGCCACTACTAAACCAGGAAGGGAAAGTTGACTTCTGTAGCTCCCGTGGTGGAGTAAATGCAACAAATAAGTCTCCAGTAGAAAAAATGCTGGTAGAAGATGCTGACCTATTGAGGGTTTTTTTTATTTGATGCTCTCGTGTGTTGCTGTTAATTAACTGCCTTAAAGAATTACATCGCTAAGCATTCTGGAAATCTTGAAAACTGTCCTTAAACTGACTAAAACGTTCTCTTTTTTTTTTGTGTGTGCACAGTAATCCTGTGGATTTGAGTAACCCAGCCATTATTAGTTCTACCCCCAAATTTCAGGAGCAGTTTCTGAATGTGAGTGGGATGACTCAAGAGCTGAATCAATACCCCTGCCTTAAGCATCTGCCTCAAATATTCTTTCGTGCCATGCGTGGGATCAGTTGTTTAGTGGATGCTTTCCTAGGTAATGTGTTGGACTTACCTGTGGGTAGCTGGGAACAATAACCTGGGCATTACTTTCTTCTTTTTTTCTTTTTTTAATCTCAATTCTTCAGAAAGCAGATATAACCATTAGTCATTTGTGAGTATAGCCTAAAATTGATAGGGGAGGGACCTGAAGCCCCTTCTGAATGACTCTCTATGTACACAGTAGTTTTGTTTGAATGCAGAAAGTTGACCTTAGTTTTAAATGAATGTCAAAAAATGTTCTAATTAAGCGTCAAGTCCAGTATTAATGTCTCTTTCCCAAACAAGGCTTCTTTCTCCTTTTACCTAACCAGCAGCACAAGCATAGTACTTCTAGCATGTTGTGAGTACTGACAACTTCATTTACAGGCTCTGTGGCAGCAGCTGTGTGCAGTGCCCATTTCATGGGAGGTACGGATTTTTGATTGGCATCTTCAGATACTTATTCTTCAGCTGGCCATTGCCCTTAGTATTCACCTACCAATCCTAAACAACTGCTGAGAAGAGCTGTGTTTTTTTGCATCTCCTGGTAACCGACCAGGTTCCCCTGAAAGATAAGGAATAGATATAAGCACTGGCTGCTGATTTTTAAGTGATGCTGTGCAGCACTTGAAATGTACAGCAGTATTCTAAGTACCCTTCAGTCTCACTGAAAGCTCTTCAGAGTTAATGTGCTATTGTAAGCTCAGAAGAACCATCTGTCTCCTTACCTCTTTTTTTCTGCCATGTGCCAGAGGTGTAAGCTGGTACTGGAGTGCAGGAGACTTGAGCAGGTAAAAAACTGTGCAGGAAAAAGAAGAGGCTGAGAAATAAGGCTCTGTTGGTAGCCTGTTCCCCAGTGCAAACAAGCTTTGATTGCTGTTTTTCACTTTGGTAGGAACTGTTTAAAAAGCTACCAAATAACAAAAGAGAGCCAGTGGTCAGTTCTCATGTCCACAAACCGTGGCTGTTCTGGGAAGTTATTGAATCTGCTTCTGTGATAGTGACTTTTAAAAGCGTGTACTGTGCTTCTTCCAGATTCCTTGCCTCCAGCTCTAAGGAATTTTAATGATTGCTATTTACTTGTACTACATCTGAGATAGTAAATGCTCAGTAGTCAAATACTACTGGAATTTCTGAAAAGATATATAGGCAAAATATGGCCTCACTTCATGAAAATAACATCTTTGTATTATTCTGCTAACCTCTTATAGATTTGAGCACTGAAAGAATAATAAAATAAATAAAAATGGCTAACTGAGCATTAATATGGAGAGAATCCTTTCCTGTCTATGCAAGCTGAATAAAACAAACAAAGAAAAAAACCCAAACCAACAGAACCCCACAAACAAATGTAGCTCTTGTGCCCAGCAGAGCTATTGTTGGCACCAAGTATAGCGCACACACACACACAGTGTGTCCTGGGTAGATGTATGGACTAAGCTGAGGCTAATTTTAATATTAATTTTAATATTACAACAATAATCTTGTTACCTTCTACCCCAAGCATTGAAGCATAAGTAGTTTTTATCTTGCCCTCTCTGGTACGTGCTCAAGTGATGTATAAATTTGGCAAAATATTGCACCTTATTTTCTACCCCCTCCAAAAACAAATTGTACCAAAGGGGTAAGTTTCATAGTACGTACATTAGCTCTGCTTGGGGCACAGCGGTAGTGATTCATCAGAAGTTCACTGTTCTGTGCTGTGCTTATGAAGCATTCAGTGTAGTCAAAAAACCATGTCCAATCTTCAGACATGCTGCAGTTTTGCACTTAATTTTTCAAACGTGGGGGAGGTGGTATTCATTGAAATGGGAAGAAGTGCTGTTTGTCATTGCAGATTTGGCAGGGGGAATTTCTACGCTAGTTACTTCTGAATCTGTGACTAGAAAGAGGGCCTTCTTACACGCACCACATGCTTCCCCCAGGCTGGGCTTTGTGAGATGGCTGATCTAACTTCTTGCTGCCAGAAAATTATAGCTTGCTCAGCTTTCTTACCCATCCCTTGCCCTGACTGTAGTGTTTGTTCAGCAAGCTGAACCAGCTCACTAAAACAGCAGCATGCTGCACTGTATATTGGTTTTGTCTTAATTTAGTGAGCTGAGCGACTGAGGGTCAGACATCCTAAAGCTACCTCAGAATGGGCTGTGAGATGTAGGTTGGAAAAGAAGGGCAGAGGTGAGATGCAACTGATTTTTGGCAGGAGTGAGCTGTTAAATTGGCTTTGGCAAGTGACCCTTGCTCCTTTCCCTCTGCCTGCTCCTAGGCTTAGTACTCCTGTGTGCATTTTCACAGGTTCTGAAGTTGTGGTTTTCTGTTAAGCATTTGTTTATGTAACGCAACCAGAGTTTTCTTCTGTTTGTGCATTTATTTTTGCCAGAAAAAGTGAAAGATGTTTTTCGTGTTATGGCCGTTCATGGGAGTGGGGAGGGAAGGAAAGCTAGTGTATTTACAGAAGGTCCAAAGGCTCAGTAACCGTGCTGCTGGCTGTGTATGTTCATAGATGATGTGTTGAGAGCTGGCTTGATTTTTGCAGGCATTTCACGACCCCGGTCAGACAGTGCACCACCCACGCCAGTAAACAGGCTGAGCATGCCCCAGAACACTGCTATCAATACGACTCCACCCCATAACCGAAGGCATCGGGCTGTGACTGTGAATAAAGCAACAATGAAAACCAGCACGGTAAGATTTCATATTCTGTGTTTAAGTACTTACTGTGTTGCATAGCTTCCTTGGTTAGAGGAAGTGATTTTCATTTTATAGGAGCTGGTTTGTTCTTCCATTCAAACAGGTAACCACTGCACATGCTTCCAAAGTGCAGCACCAACCATCCTCTACTTCTCCGCTCTCTAGCCCAAACCAGACAAGTTCTGAACCACGGCCACTGCCAGCTCCTCGCAGGCCAAAGGTCAACAGCATCTTGAACCTCTTTGGATCGTGGTTATTTGATGCGGCATTTGTTCACTGTAAACTTCATAATGGAATAAACAGAGACAGCAGCATGACTGGTAAATATTACTGAAAATATCTGTTCATTTTTTTTCCTTGTTTTATTGACATTTCCTACCTGCAAGATTAACTTGAATGTGTAACTGGTAAATAAAAATAAAATCCTAAGAGCTTGTAGTGGTTAACCCCTCCCAGCTGAACCAGCACCAGTAGGTGTCTGGGGGCTGTTAAATTAAAACAAATAAATTAATTACTGTTCACAACTAAGCACTCACTTGCTCACACAAGTAAGGAAGTTGCAGTTGTGCGGGCAGGACAGATTATTTACAGAACGACATAAAGAGGCAAGAGTCCATTTCCTGGTTTGAAATCTGTCTGAATGTATCTTTGAGTAATGGCAAGTTTTTATAGTGACTCTTATGTCTGCAAAATTGTCAAACCTCACTGCAGATACTGCACAAAGTTGTGCTTTGTGTTCTTGGAGAATGCTGTGTGAACAGGTGATCCTTCAAATAGCAAGTGGGATTTTTTCAGTGATGGCTGTTACATGTTCCCATGTATGACTTGATACCTTACACATCTGCAGTCCTCAAGTGCTAGGTTTATCTCGTCTCCTACATTTTGTTCAGCTCTAGAAGTCAGATGTTTTGAGATCTGATAGAAGAATTAGGGCTGTGCTCTGAGAGGCTTTCAAGCACATTCTTTCCTTGAGTGATAAATATTCAGGAGAAAAACAAAAGCTTTCTCAATCCTTGCATTTTTCCTGTTTTTTGTATAGTACTTAAGATGTCTTCTAAACCTTCATGAGAGATCTGTTCATCAGAAGCTTACTGGCCAAAGTAAGAAAAATAGGTAGAGGTTTGTTGTAGCAAGTTGGATTTATAATAATACTCAATATTAGTAGTTAAACCCATGAACTTCCTTGTTTGTTGTGTCACAAATCATTTGTGTGGAAATGATGGATTTGGGATCTCTCAAAACTTTTAAAGTAAGCACTGAAGAAGCACCCATGCTGCTGAAACCCTGCAGAGAGGCACCATTCCTTCGGAGATCTCAAGGTCAGCTGCTCAGAAAACATGGCAAGGCTCCCAAGGAGCTCACCTTGTGGAGATTCTGTTGACTTGAAGTATCAGCAGCTTGAAAGTCAGATCAAAGTCAGAATTAGAAGACTTATTTTCTAGGAGTCTAATCTATGAAACCTGATGCCTCCAGGGGAAATCTTTTACTTCTTGAACTTAGTAAGGCCAAAGGTGCTGTGCTGGAATGATTAGATGGGCCAAAAGGGCTGTATGCTGTGGTCCCTCTCCCCCACACAAGTGGGGCCCATTGTATCTTGTATTTGCTTGCTTCTGCTTATTCTACTCTATATAGAGTCATAGAATCTTATCATAGAATCTTTAAGATTGGAAAAAGCCACTAAGGTCATCAAGTCTAACCATCATGCCTGCTAAAACAATGGCTCACTACTCTTTCTGAGGAGAAATATTTACTTCTATCCAACCTTAAGCTCAACTTGAGGCCATTAGTGTCCTAGGAGCAGAGGCCTAACCCCACCTCGCTACAACCTCCTTTCAGGTTGTTTAGAGAATGATGAGGCTTCCTCTGAGCCTCCTTTTCTCGAGACTGAACCATCTCAGTTCCCTCAGCTGCTCCTTGTTGTCTTGTGTTTCACAGCTTCATTGCCCTCTGGACACTCCATGGTCTCAATGATTTTCTTCTAGTCAGGATCCCAACACTGAACACAGCACTCGAGATGCAGCCTCACCAGTGCTGACTGCAGATGTACAGTCACCTCCTGCTGGCTGTGCTATTTCTGACACAAGCCATGATGCCGTTGGTCTTCTTAGCCACCTGGGCACACTGCTGGCTCACGTTCAGTGGGCTGTCAGCTAATAACTTCAGATCCTTTTTTCTCTATGCAGCTTTCCAGCCACTCTGCCCCAAGCCCATAGCAATGCATGGAGTTATGGTCAAAGGGCATGACTCTGCAATTGGTCTTACTGAAGCTCATACAGTTGGCCTCAGCCCATCAATCCAGGCTGTCCAGATTCCTCTGTAGGGCCTTCCTACCCCCAGGCAGATAGACAGTTCCTCCCAACTTGGTGTTATTTGCAAATGCACTGAGGGTGCACTCAATGCCCTCATCCCAATCATCATTAATGCTGTTAAACAGGGGGAGTTGGAGCTTCATGATCCTTGAGGTCCCTTCCGACCTGGGCCATTCTGTGATTCCGTAAACAGGACCGGCACCAGTACTGACTCCTGAGGAACACCTCTTGTGACCAGCTGCTGGCTGGATGTAATTCTGTTCACCACCACACTCTGGGCCCAGCTCTCCAGCCAGTTCTTCACCCAGTGAAAAGTGCACCTGCCGGCTTCTCCAGGAGAATTCTGTGGGAAACAGTGTGAAAGGCTTTGCTGAAGTCTAGGTAGACGACATTGGCAGCCTTTCTTGCATCCACTGGGCAGGTCACCTGGTCATAGAAAGAGATGAGGTTGGTCAGGCAGGACCTGCCTTTCACAAAACCCTGTCGTCTAGACTTGATCCCCTCGGTGGGGCTTGTGAGAAGAGGCCAGCAGAGAAGGGACAGCTAGCTGTCACTATCCCTGTGCTTAGGGAAGGTGATGAAAATAAGTCTTGTTATGACTTTTTTCTGTCTATGGGTTGGCTATGCCGGTATGTCACAGTCTATCTCCCATTCTCAACAGCTTAGTATAATAATGCTTGTCGCTAGCTTGGATGTGTTTTACATGGTTGGCACTGTTATTGATAAACCTTGTGTAAGCCTCAGGAAGAAAATCCTCTCTCTGCAAGACCAAAGAGATGTTGCTGCCCTGGTACACCTTTGCAGAAAAATGCATCTTCTAGAGTGTTTTTTTTATTTCTCTTACTGCATATGACACAGACTTTCAACAAGTACTGATGTGATGTGATTTCTAAATAGATGTTCTTGAGCTACCCTAGAAGAAACTGTGGAGGATGGGATGCAGTCTCAAATTCTACTTCAGAGATTAGTTCAACTCCTTTAAATGAGCCATGCTGATTCACAGGGAATAGCACATCATCTTTCTCCCATCTTACAAGAAGTCTTTTTGATGAGCTTTATGAATTAAGGAGCATTTGGTCAAGGCCCAGGCAAATGAGTAGATTTTGCTTTCCTGGACCTTTTGCTTTTTTTCTAGATGCAGTGCCTCGTGTTTCTGATTTCTTCAACACACTCACTTCCTGAAGTCAAAAAGAGTAAGAAAGGCCTTTCTGAGGTGGAAAAAATGTACAACTTTTTGTAGGTTTTGAACTGAAAAATACTTGGGTGGATGGGAGAGTAACCCATCCAGCTCTAGTTGGTGTTGATTTGGTTTGAGCAGGGTGCCCAGGTAGGTGATCTCCACATGCTCCGACTTCAGATATTCTATGGTTCTGTGAATATAAATACTGCCTCAATCTTTTCACTTTTCTGTTATTTCCGTGGTAAAAATTGTACTAATCTAGAATCCTGCAGTAGTTATTGGAGATATTTCACATTTGCAGTTGTAGCATTTTTAGTCTGTGTCTGTTTGGGAGAAGAGAGATTGCGGAATTCTTTTCTCTGCTGTGAGGTTAGCTGGAGGTAATCTGTGTACAGCTGAATGTTGATAGGGTTTCATTACCTAGAAGGCAGTCTTCCTGTTTGCTCTGAGCCTCCTCCTTCCTGATGGTCTTTCGTAGTTGTTTGGATTCTGAAGATGTAACAGGGATCTTGGCATCATCAGTGCCAATGCTCTTGTGCCTATCCTGTGTTGGGTTTTAGTTTCTGCACTGAAACCTTAATGGTGAAGCTTTAGAGAAGGCAGCTAGTAGACATTATTCTGTATCATGGGAAGAGATGAAAAATGCTCAGTTCTGAAGTAAGTGTTTGGTGCTGAAAGGAGTTGGGTGTTGCTGGTGCAGTCAGTAGAACTGGATGGCTCAGTGATTGTTAAAGTGTGGAATGGATTGCTCCACATGATAAAAGTCTTTAAGAAATCCATCAGGAAGGCATTAGGCAGATATCCCTGAATATGGCAGCTCTGGGGAGTGCACATGTGCAGAGCTCCAGTTGGCTGACAGGATATATCCAGCACGGTGGGCTGTAAATGCTGCTTATCACTGTCCTCAGCAAACAGTGAGGGCTGGGAGGAACTCAGTAACCCCTTGTGCCAGTGTTTCAGTGAGTGGATCTTCCAGTCAGATGGGCTTGTTCTTAAACCCTCTTCCTAAAGAAGTCATGGTCTTGCCAGCCATGTGCTGTAAAGTGGCTGGGGGAGTTGTGCTTCAGGTGGTTGCTGATGTCACCCGGGTGCTCTTGGGCCTTGAAGCAATCTTGGGGTAAAGTTTAATCTTTTAGGCCCTCTTGTTGTTACTGTGGTGCCTCAAAGACCGTATAGGTCTAGGAGGCAAGTGGGAGAAGCCCTGATGAGGGAAGTTTTGAGTATTGCTGAGAGGCTTGGCATACACAGGTCTTATCTGACCTAGCATGTGTAGAGAACACGAGAGGTGCAGATTGTTTTCATGATGCCTGGTTACTGGAATCCTTTTACTCTCTCATCTGTTTCTGGAGATTGTTTTTGAGGTGTTGATCTTTCTAGTGGTGCTCTGCCTCTTATTTCTGCTTTGGAAGGTGGTTGGTGGAGCTGATGGTCAGGGGAGGCATGCCCGTGCTGGTTTGGGTTGTTGGCAGCTTGGCATACAGAGAACAGAGCAGTAATGCAGTCAGGAGCTGATGGTTTGGCAGCTTATGGTTGAGGAGGCTCTGTAGGTAAGTAATCTTCCCCTCAAGAAACATAACCGAGTCACAGAAAGTGTTGGGGAGCCTGCTGCGTGCTCCATGTGCAATGTACTGTAGGCAAATGCACCTGAGCTGGGAAGGGTTAATACATCCTGTTAAAGAGCTGATGTACATTGATATGAACAGATCTAAATCTTGCTAGTATTTTGTAACTTTTTGTTCATTGTTTTGCATGATACTTTCCAAACCATAATTTTGGACCTGAATGCCGATTTCCTGTGTGTTTAACAAGCTTGCTGTATCATAAAGCTTTGAATCTATTTTTTAAAAAAGCTAAAAGCTTCTTAACTTAAATTACAATTTCACCATCTTAAAAGTATTTTATAACTACTGCTGTCCTTTGATTTGTTTCCATTTTATTTCTATTATCTTGCAGCATCTTTTATCCAAATTCTTCTTTCTTATAAATCTTGTAAGTAGGAACAAGTAGCTTTTCCTTAATTGCGGTCATGCTTTTCTTTTTCCATAATCCCATCTTTTATTTGTGAATTCATTCTCATTGTCTCTTGTAGCTTTTGCACTTTTACTTGAAAAAGACAAGTAATTTTTTGTGTGTGTTTTTGAATGGGGAGGATTGTTGGCAAAAGCAAAATTAATCTGCCTGAATCAGTCCCATCTTTTATGTCCTTTAGTCTGTGATCATGTCATGAGTTTCAGGACTTTGCACTAACCATGTTTTTTTTTTTACTTAAAGCTTATTTTACAGACCTAGTGTTTGATTTGTATGCATTGTGCATGTAGTGTTTTTTTCCAACTACAGTATATTGCTGGATAGCTTATTCAGGACAAAAAATGGCTCATGGGAAGATGCATAAAGATTTGTGCTTATTTGCTGCTTATGCTGTGAAAATTGCTGAGGTAACAATAGGTCACACAATTTATAGACACAAATTAACAGTAGGCGCTTGTCATTGGAAAGCTGCTTCTTAAAAGAAACACAAACAACCCTCAAAAACTAAATCCAAACAAAAATCTTACCCATAAATGAAAAAGTATTCCATACGTCCAGGTGTTCGAGTCTTTGTCTGACTGACTGAACGTGACCCTGATATTCCCTAGTAACCCAGGCATGAGATAGAGCAGGATCTTTGCTGCAGGTAGAGTTCCTAGCTTGATTTATTAGGAGCACACTTTATTTGTTCTCTTTGGTTTTGTAGCTCATAAAATGTCAGAAGATCAGCACAGTCTTAGCTGAAAATGAGAAAGAAAATGCTGCTTCTGCCATTAGTATTCCAAGAGTGAATTTTCTACCATTTTCTTTTTTTTTCCTTCCTATCTCTTTGGAAATTGAGGGCATTATACACAAATTTGTTTTGGTTGTCCTTTTAGAAGAAATAAAGAAGCCAGCAAGATGAGTAGCCCCTTGCATCCTATGTGCCTGATACTGATGTGTGAAAGGTGTACTGGAAAATAGACATGGATTGAATTGAGTCGGACTGGCAGAGCCATCCTTCAGGAACAGAGCACAAAGCTAAGCGGGGTCACAGAATGGCTTAAGTTGGGAGGGACCCTAAAGATCACTGAGCTCCATCTCCCCCACTGTAAGCAGAGCCCAGAACCCAGTCACGTCGTTGTGGCTGTGGTCTCAGATGTCTGCTGTGTGTCAGCACACAGGGGAGACCTGTGCTTCTGGCAGCTTCCATCTGCGAGCTCTCTGTGCTCATATGGGGGGAGAGGGAACCAAAACAGGAGAGTGGCTCTCAGCACTCAGGCTCTTTCTTACGACGGGTCCTTCGGAATTCTTGGGTTTGTTGTTTTTTTTTTTTTGTTTTTTTTTTTTTAAAGTAAATCATTTATGTTTATGCAACATAATGGAGTTGAAGTAGTTTGATGTTCAGAGCAAGAAAAGTGATCAGTCAGTTGCAAGTAAGCGCTTGTGTGGAAGTGGTAGTAATGGCATAGTGAAAAAGTTTGTTGCTGTTTTAAGGGTGTAAGGAAAGTAATTTTCTGGAGATGAGAACAAGGCAAGGAATACCCTTGTCCTCTGAGGGGACAGGGAGGTATTGCTGGATACAAGGAGACACTTCCCAACACAGAATTGGGATTAAATTCAGAGTATGAAGGTGAATTGTTCCAATCCGTACAAGGACAAAAGTTAGTTATAGCCTCAAATAGTTCCTAAACAGATACACTGACTCAAATACAGTGAACTAACAGCTTCATGATAACTGCTAAATTGGACTTGATCTTTGTGTCCAGGATCCCATGAGCCTGTTATATATGTTAACAAACACAGTGAAATACTGTTTTTTTTCTTCCCAGCTATAGCAACTCAAGCTAGCATGGAGTTTCGACGGAAAGGATCCCAAATGTCCACAGATACAATGGCTTCCAACCCTTTGTTTGATGCCAGTGAATTCCCAGACAACTATGAAGCAGGAAGGGCAGAAGCATGTGGGACACTGTGTAGGATATTTTGTAGCAAGAAGACTGGGGAGGAAATATTACCAGCTTACTTATCCCGGTACTAACCTATCTTCCAGTTGCTTTATTGGTGTAATTTTATGGTGCAAAGGAATTTGCAATACATAGCATTTAGTTACTGTCTGAATCCTGTGCTGCCAGCTCTAAGAGCCTGGTTGGTCTGCACGTGGCACAGACAGAGCTCCCTCTGTAAACCAAGCATAGGCTTTGTCTTCTCAAGGTGCTGGTTTCCATTGGGCTTCCTTCAAGCTCTAATTGAGGGGAAACCCCTCCATCAGCTGGAGGGAAAACTTTTTGGTCTTTGTGACACTTGAAGATTTTTAAACAAACTTGTTGGTAAGATGGACAAAAATGCGCAGATGAGAGATTGTGTTTTGTTAGATTGTGAAGGGTGTTGTGTTGTCAAGAAACACTGGAATGGAGTATATATCTTTTTAGTGATTTTTACATACAGAATTGCACTAATCTTCTATTGTTTATTTATGATTGTTATGATTATTATTATTTTTCTAATTTTCATCCTGAACTACTTCAATTTTCAGTTTAATTTCTGGTAAAACAAGGCCATCCTGCCTACCAGAGTCTCAGTTTTTCCAACTTTTTTGGTGAAAGAGTAGCAAAAGTCAGAGACAGAGAATCAGCTTTATAAATAATAACTCTCAAACTGTTCAGTTACCTTTGCCATAGGTGGCATCAGAACTGGAAGACTGAACCGTTCATGTATGTGGTAGTGCTGTGTGCATTAGATGGTCTGTTTCTCTTACGCAGTCAGATTCCTCTGTTCTGTTAAGTTGTGGAGGTGTTTTTTTTTTGTGGGTTTTTTTTTTTTTGTGGTGTTTTTAAAATATAGATACACTTCAACCTAAGACCTGTAGAGGAATCCAACTGCTTCAAGAGATGAGGTACTCTGGGATGATGGCCAGCTAGATAAGGTGTTTCACACCCCTCTGCTTTTTCATTTGAAATAGCTTGTTTATATTTTCCTTCTCATTTTCCAGATGTTAGAATTGCTGTCACAGTGTTGTTTCCCCCCCAGGGATTTTGCAGCATTTTTCTTCTGTGCTAGGGAATTAGAACCAAGGTTCCATTTACATCCTTATACGAGCAAGGTGGTAATGGTGAGCACTGTTAGCAAACATCTGTACTGTAACTGCAGCAGCTCTCAGACCCTGAGTTTCAAGGAGACAGATGTTTCAGCAGAATGGTACTCTGCTGGCTTTTCACATGCAGGGTGTGTGATTAGTGTGGCTATTTTTGATAGCTGGCTAGCTGCACTTGCCTTTGCTAACTTATCTTGGCTCCTATTTTATGCTGTTATATATAGAAAAGACCTAATTGCTACACACTCGTGTTCATGTGGAATGCTGATACTTTTTATGTGCAAATAATTCAATCTTATCTTTCTTTGTCAGATTTTACATGCTTTTAATTCAGGGTTTGCAGATAGCAGATTTCGTTTGCCACCCTGTTCTTGCCAGTGTTATTCTGAACTCCCCTCCTTTGTTCTGCTGTGACCTGAAGGGAATTGATGTCGTGGTTCCATATTTCATTTCGGCTCTTGAAACTATTTTACCTGACAGGTAAATTGCTGTTTCCTTATAGATATTATCAGATATTATGGGAAGGTGTTTATCTGCCGGGGTTTCTGTCATTCCTGGATAGCTTTCACTGGAGGAGTTCTGTAATGTGGGCCCCATGCTGTGTGTGTATGTGATAGTGATTCCAGCAGTGTTTCATAAGCTCTGCCTTTCATTTCATTTAATGCAATTACCCTTAAAGTAGTAGCAGCCCTTTTTAAAAACGCAGAGTGTTTGAGTTTTGTTATCTAAGTATTCATTATTGGAAAGCGGTAGCTACAAGAATAGGGAAAAGTGCTTTAGCTCAAATACATTTAAAGCCAACTTATTTTTAAGGAGAATTTTACAGCATGTTTTATACTGGCTGTTACTGCAGCGACTTTATTCAGAAAGTAACTTTACATGTCACTAAGTGGGAAAAATTGATCATTAGACAGGCTAGGGAAGCTGGAGTAGGTTCCTAAACTGGAATATATGCCCTTGTTTGTTAGAGCTGTACAGATTTCTGCATATTCTGTTAAATAACTTAAGGCACTTACTACTGCTCTGTGCCTGCCTTCTTCTCCACATGTTGTATGTATTGATGCTGCATATCAGTTTGAAGTTATACATAAACTATTATTCATCTTCTGGGCTTAAATCTGAGCTGCTGCTTCTTGTAGGTGGATCTTACAAGTAGAATTTACTAATGGCTTTATACAAAATGTGGTCTGTTTTCAAGCAGACTGTATTTTATACAGGACACACACAAGCATGTTCTGGGGATTTCTGGTAGAGCTGGGTTGATGGGATTTGCAGTAAGCACACGGAGGTTTGTGACTGGCTCTTCCAGCACTGAGGATGCAGAGTATGAATAAGACTTTGGTTTGCTCAATGGTTCAGTGCAAAATAATTCATTCAGTCAGGAATTCATCATTTGCTAATCGGTTCATTTGCAACTGCTAAAAAATAAGAATCTTGAGTCTATCACAGAATCACACAGAATCACAGAATCACAGAATTGTAGGGGTTGGAAGGGACCTCTAGAGATCATCGAGTCCAACCCCCCTGCCAAAGCAGGCTCCCTACTAGTCTAGGAAGAAACAGCTACATTGAGTATTCCAAGTTATTTAAGTCCAGTGGGTGGCTGTATATTTAGTATTCAATTAGATTTGACTTCAAAATCTTATGAAGAGTTGATTAATTTTACGGTGCTTTGATTTGCAGAGAACTCTCAAAGTTTAAAATCTATGTAAACCCCACAGAGCTAAGAAGAGCTTCCATTAACATCTTGCTGTCTTTGTTGCCTCTCCCTCATCATTTTGGAACCATAAAATCGGAGGTAATAACCTTATAGCTTTGTTTTACATGCTGAATTTTGTCTTCTGGGTTGTGCAGTGGCATTTGGGTGAGCTGTGATATTTGGCGTTTTGTTTAGCCCTGAAACTCATAGCGCAAGTTTGGCAGGAGCAATTTGTGCTGTGGATACTGACTTTTGAAAGTAATGCCATGCTGGTGTGTTTAGTGTAAATATGGCATCGATTTCTAATTGATACTGAAATAAATTTATTGTTCCTTCAGGTTGTCCTGGAAGGGAAATTCAGCAATGATGACAGCTCAACGTATGATAAACCAGTAACCTTCCTTTCCTTGAAGCTGAGGCTTGTGAATATACTTATAGGAGCTTTGCAAACTGAAACAGATCCCAACAACACTCAGATGATACTAGGTAACTTCAACATCTTTAATTCATCAGTTTTGTTATGGAAGTGTCTTCATCACTCCTAGAATAATTTGGTACATTCGTGTGATACTTTGCAAGAAAAAGAGTCCTGTCAAATCATCTTCTGTATAATCTCCCTCATATTATTAAAGCACTTTTAAAAGCCTCATATTTTTGTTAAGTAATCGCTCTCTACCATTCTAAATGTAATCCCTACCATGCTAAATGTAGAATGGCACTTGAAAAGTAAAAATAGACTTAAAGCACATTCTTGAAGTAGAAGTCAGTCATAACTCAGAATGGAAATAGGAAGAAATGTTGTTCTAATATTGGTAAAAAATCTCGAGTAAAGGATTACAGGGAACATTTCAGTTTTTGCCATGCTCGAGCCTAAAAACAGACTGAAATACTGGGTAACAAGTACTCTAGCATTGGCAGAGTACAGATGGTATTTGTTTAGCACTGTGCAATCCTTGCACAAAAGCTCCAGCATACAATCTGCAGATACATCATGGTTTGGCAACAAACTGTTGGATGTGTTAATGTGTCAGTGCTGAGGAAGTAAGTAGAACCTGGAATCTTAAATAGTGCACAGTCTGTTAAGCAGATGTATTTTCAGGCAGGTAAAAATTTCATTGCCTCACACTTTTTTTCCCTGATTTGCTTCCCTTTCATTATGTAAAAGTAGCTTTTTTCATTTATGGTGTCCTCAAAATAGTTACCATAGTATTTTCCCATAGTATTTTCCTTTAACAGTTTAAAAAGCAAGTGGATTTACACTGGGTAGATAGCTGACTTGGTCTGGAAGCCTGCCTGGATAATTGGGGAGGGAGGAAAAAGTGAATAAGCAATGAAGTGAATGGAAACAAATCCAGCCTGCGAAGTCTTTCTAAAAGCTGTTCTTACAGGACAATTCTTGAAACCTTTTCTGTACAAGCAGAAGACATGGGGATAATAATTTCTGAAGGATGATTTGCAGCCAGTTCTGCAAGTGAAGGGATGAGGATGTGTGTGGTTTCTAAGTGATGCTTGCAGAACATCAGTACACACGTGGCTGTATCAGCTCTGGGATGGGTGATGTTCTGTTAAATCCTACCCATATGTATGGGTATGCCGCTGCTAAAGGTTGGTGCCGGCATCCCAGCTATTGAGATACTCTGCCTGTGATGTTTTTTATACTGTTACCTGGCTGACAGACCTTACTGCTTTGTTTCTCCGATTTTCCCACTGTTACCTATATGTGTAACAAGAGTTTATGTCCTGCTGGCTTTGGTTGGAGAGGATTCGTGAGTCTGTAGCTTAGCCAGAGATTCTTATATGTGCCACCAGCTTCTCAGAAACACTGGTGTTTATTTCCAGCTGCTTATTAAATATTTGACAATAACTGTGATGTTTCCCTTCCTATAGCCACTGGTGTTCTCCTAAGCCTTCATGGCTGGGTTGGAGGAAAAATAATGCATCTACAGGCTGTGTGCACCACTAGACATAAGGCATCCAGAATACATTGTCAGTTTTACTTTGCTTGTGTATTACTCTTGTTTGTAGCACTCTCTCCCAAGCTGGATATTTCTGTCTATCTGCTGTTTGATTTGAATGCAGTATAAAATAATATAAAGAAAAGCATGGAAAATTGGATTCTGGTGGTCACTTGTAGGTAGAGAGAGTTTTGGTGTATTATACCTCTGGTGCTGCTCTGACTTTCCTCATTTTGGACTTTGGTTTAATGTTTTTGCTAAAGTGAAATGAAATTTATATTTAATAATTTGTGAGTTTGGAGAGCGATGTTGGAAGTATTGCCCTAGATTTTGGACAGAAACGTCTCTGTAAAAATACTTGTACTAGAGTGGATTTGGGGTTCGTTTAATGGGTCCTTGATCAGTATGAGAATAACTGTGGTCTTGTGTTGATGTCTTAAGGGTTGCTTTATGGAGCAGATCTTACGTTATCTTCCAACAGGCTCCTGCCTGTTCTGGCAGCCCATTAATTAGTGAAAGCACATTTTTGTTTGCCAGCTACCAGCCAAACTGAGGAGGGAGGCTCCTTGTGCCAGGTGCAGAGAGGAGCCCAGACAGCGCTGCATAACCCTTGAGGTGGCTTTGCATTACACACAGTGCTCTTTAGCTGTCTGTTACCTAACAAATGCTGCTTTTTTACTCACAAAATCAGTAATCCTCTTTAAATGTAACCTGAGTTTTTAAATGAGCACAATCTGCTGGGAGACAGGGAAACATTCCAGCTCTTCAGTGAAACAAGAATCCTTCTGAACTGAGGAATTCAGGAAACCTATGTTCAAAGTGTTCTTAAAATAGCCGAAAGAATTCTCTGTCTCAGCTCTCATCTGCATCAGATTGCTAGGCCTGAAGCAAATCCCTGTGTTTTATAAAACCCTTATAAAAGCTCTGTATGAATCAGGAAGGAGATTACGGATGCTAGACTGCATTGTAGCTGTAAGTATTCTACTGTGGTTTTTAGTCACCTCTTGTGTCTAATTCTTCAGGTGCAATGTTGAATATTGTTCAAGACTCAGCACTGTTAGAAGCCATTGGCTGCCAAATGGAAACGGTGAGATTTGTTTTGTTGTTGTTGATGAAGTTATTGCTTCAGAAAAATGTAATTAATTTTATCTGCAGTTTAAACAAGTTCAGTCCAGAGATATGATCGTATTTTCCTATCTGAAAGTATCCTTTGTTATAGAGAATTGTGTTCAGAAAATCTCATTGTTTAAAACTGACTTTCAGTTTCATGGAATCATTAAGGTTGGAAAAGACCACTGAGATCATCATCTAGTCCAGTGTCAGCCCATCATCACTGTGCCCACTAAACCATGGCACGCAACGGACAGGGACTTCACCCTGGGCAGCCTATGCCAGTGCCTGACCACTCTTTTTAAGAAACTTTCCCTAATATCCTACCTGAACCTCACCTGGTGCAACTTAAGGCATCGTAACACTAATCATCATAACACCTCTCATCGTAACACTAATCAGCTGGGAAAAAAGGCTGACCCTCACCTCATTACGACCTCCTGTCAGACGGTTGGAGAGAGTGATGAGGTTTCCCCTGAGCCTTCTCTTCTCCGGACTGAACCATCTCAGTTCCCTCAACAGTTTCTCATAGTCCTGTGCTCCAGACCCCTCAGCTCCGTTACCCTTCTCTGGGTACTCTCTGTGGTTTCAACAGTAAACACAGCACTCAAGGCACAGCCTCACCAGTACCAAGATCAGTGGGATCATCACCTCCTTGCTCCTGCTGGTTGCACTATTTGACACAAGCCTGGATGCCATTGGCCTTCTTTGCCAGCTGGGCTCACGTTCAGCAGGCTGTCAACTGATGCCCCCAGATCCTTTTTCTCTATGCAGCTTTCCAGCCACTCTGCCCCAAGCACCTGTTCCAGCCACAGGCTGCCAGCTTCTCCAGGAGAATACTGTGGGAGACAGTGCGAAAGGCTTTGCTGAAGTCTAGGCAGATGATGACAGCAGCCTTTCCATCCTCTACCAGGCGAGTCACTTGTTCATAGAAGACAGTGACGCTGGTCTTTAACGATGGTGGCTGGATTATGTTCTTGCTGGGCTTTCATCTTTCTGATTTTTATTTTTTTCTAAATTTGCAGAATGGTGGCGAAAATAACCTCTTCAAAAGCCACAGCCGTACTAACAGTGGCATTAGTACTGCAAGCGGAGGCAGTACTGAGCCTACAACACCAGACAGTGAACGGCCAGCACAGGCCCTTCTAAGGGATTATGGTAAGGACGGCTCTTTGGAGAAAATGGTATTATTATATCCTAACTCAGATTTCTTTTTTCCCCTTTAGTAGTTCTGAATAACATATTAATGTGTGGGAGTGTTTTGAAGCCAAGATGGATACTGCTTTGTTTGTTGCTGATTTGATCCCGTATGCACCTATGTGTGGTGTTCACATGTACTGGTTGGTTTTGTGTTAATTGGCTTTTAACCCGCTAAAGGACTCTCCCAGTACAAATTTGAAAAGAGCTTATGGAAAACTGTTTTGCTTTTCAAGATGTCTAATTTTCATGAACAGTAATGCAATGAATGTACACCAGGTGCAAATTAACGGCTTCGTTCATTTTGGAAGCATTCCAAGCTTAGTAGTGTACCTTTTCTTAGCTGTTTTTAAAGTCCATTTGGGGGGCTCCGGTTTTACAGAATAAAGAAGTGGAACGCTTGCGAAGTGTTATTTGTTATAACAAAATTTCTTCCATTAACATTGGTTTGTTATGTCTTGTATCGTGCCCTTTCTGAATCTGTGTAGTAGAATTCATGTCCTGGTAAGTCTTTGTGGTGAGCCAGCTGAGATTCTGGATTTTCATTTGCTCCTTCATGCTTTAGCAGTGCGGTTAGTGTTAATTGATGAAGTGAATGTGAGAACAGACTGCCTTGTAGGCCAGGGGAGAAACTCCATTCTCACCAGATGAGAATGTTTCTTTCCCCCAGTTCTCAATGCAGGAAGAGAGAGATTAGTGGGAAAGATTTTAGCATTTTCATGTATATATCATATATACAGATACAGGGATTTACGTAAGTTTGTTAGTGATTTCTCTAGAGGATTTGTCTGAAATGATTTAAAGTGCTGGTTTTTACCACACCACCTTAATTCTGTGTATGATTCATATGTTTTCATTGGCAAGTGTTTCTGGCATCTCACAATGTAAAATGTTCTTTTGTAAGGTTAAAAAAAACCTTGTGTTTTAAGTCATTGAGTCATTGACTTTTCAAACCATAGCGTAAATTGAATGTGTAAAGGGAATATATAAATTGAAAATATTTTTTTGTAATATTTTGGCCTCAAACCTGTTGGCATTATTGATTCGTTTGGCTGGATTTAAGAAAGAAATTCCTGTGCCCACCAGGTAAGGTTGTATTACACTTAGAAAAGGAATTCCAACATTTCTGCCAAGTGCTTGAAGGGGAAATTGCAAACAAGATGGTTTGTTTTTACTGGTTAAGCTGTAGCTGACATTTGAATCTGCTAAGAGGCTGATAGAGAATGCTGGTGCTGAAATTAATTTGCCTACTTCAGCTTTAACAAGTGTATATAATATTTGTGTTCCTAATTCTATGGAGTTGTGAGCGACTGCTCCTAAAAGCACTTCTTTGTTTTTAATTTTAGCCAAAGGTTCAGGAAGATTAAACATTTAGAAACAATTATATCTTTTCTTCCAGGATGGTTTCTTTCATTATCTACATGTAAATACCTAATGCAGCTTCTGATAAATGCTGTGTATTGAGAGGATAGGTAACTTCTGGCTTAGATATCTGAAATTACACGTGATCCATTGGTTCACTGTTATGTATGATGATTATGTATGTACTGATGTCTAACATACATGACTAATGTCCAAATTCTTCTGAGTCTGCAAGATGTTGCAGCAGTGTAAGTGAGGGAGCAAACAGCACAGCCCAACATGAGCTGTTTTCTTGCTGAAATGCATCTGGGTGCTCTGATTGTCCAGAAAATGTCTCTAAAAGAAACAAAACTAAATTGAGATAAGGTGCTTGTCTCCATGCTCATACATTTGTATAGTGTACTGGCGTTGCATACAAGAGAGTTAGCAAGAGACACCAAATTTCCAGATTCTGGGTTGTGTATAATTTTATGTCTGTATTGTGGCTGCTTTGGCTTGTTCCTGTGCTTTGCTTATTGTTACTAATGCTTAGTTATTTTCCCTCCCTGTGGTATGTGTTACTGGGGTTATATCCTAGCTCTTAATACAGATACGGCTGCGGGACTTCTGATACGCAGCATTCATCTGGTAACCCAAAGGCTCAACTCACAGTGGAGGCAGGACATGAGCATCTCACTGGCTGCGTTGGAACTTCTGTCTGGATTGGCAAAGGTGAGAGACGAAGTTTTGGTTGTGATTCCTGTTCTGTTCAGGTGAAAGTCATGCCACCAAGCAGATGTCTGTCAGCACATGTTCTATCTGGAGAAAAAAAGGTGCAGTACTTTTGTAGGATTGCTCTGTCTTACCCTAATGTACGTACTGAGTGATTTAAGTGAAGTGAGTGCAGTGAATGCCTTTGGGCTGAAGGTGAAGCTCAGGGTGGGTGGTTCAGATACACGTAGCCCTACTGTGTGATTCTGGCTGATGTTAGCTGGATGACTTCTAATCGTTCTCATGGATTCTCATACGTGTGGTTTTGCTTTGCTTTGTGTTTTGGTTCTGTTTTGTTGTTGCTGTTTTTTCACACTGCAGTGAGTGAATCTGACATATCAGGTTGGACAGCTGAAAGAAAACCATAGCACTAAGCTTCCAGTGGGCAGTGTGTGGGCTTCAACCCATAGTTTTCAACCCCACTGCTGTGAACCAGTTCTCCTGGTTTACGTTGTTCGATGTTTCTAAGGCTGGTTGAACAGCGAGTGGGCAAACTGAACAAGAGTTTTTGTTGCTGCTGATCCAGGTTGGAAATAGACCAGGGCATTGAAAAACTTGATTGCCCTTTTTGCAAGTGTTGTGCCTACTTATTTCCTTGTCACGTGGGAAGTAATTTTCTGAGCTATGTGTAACACCTTTTTAATGTGAAGGAGTCTCCTGTTTGGAACTTTGTCTACACACAGCTGTGTTCCTCAGACTAGCTGTGCTGTTTCCCTTCACCACTTCCCAGCTGAATCACTCCTGTTTTATTTTAGCACCCTCAGCTATGGTCTATGTTCTACAACTATAAGGAGACTCACCTGGCAAGTAACTGGAATAATTAGCAAATTGGTGAATAGTAAATAACTAAAGCTACTGGCTTGGGGGGCCTTTTTTGATGAAAAGTAAATTATCCTTTTCTGCTTGAGGGCTTTTGTTCCCAGTCTGGACTTCATGATGTTTGTGAAGCAATGCTTTGGTGTATTTACAGCAGCCACAATGAACTGGTGCAGCAGCTGGGTATTCCCTGCTGTATTCTGTTTGAATATGTATGTCACAGGGCTCTTTTAAAGCTTGGAGTCAGCACTGAGCCATGGTGGGCTGCATGCTGCTTTCATTTCTGCAGTAGCATGAGCTGAAGGACACATTTGATGAAAGTATTCTGCAATGAGTTCAAACATGGTTTTGGGGCGTTCCAGAGCACAATACAGAATCGGGGGTTCTGATTAAGCTAGGATATCCTCCCTGTCCCACTTTGTGCAATGAGATGAGAATGTAAAAATGTGTTTTCAAATGTCTACCCAATTTAATATTAAACTCTGTAATCTCTGAGTAATTCTCAAGTGACTGAAGCAATTCTTCTGAGACATCCAGTGTAGTCCTCTTTCTCTTAGAAAGAAATCTCCACATATTGAATAGTGTCACGGAGTTCTCTCTAGAGCTCACTCCGGGACAGTGGGCACAAACCCGGGGCAGCAGGAACAAAAGCCCCCGCCCCCCTTTTCTCTATCGGCACAGCGCGGCGCGGCCCGGCCCGGCCACGTGCGTTTCGGGAGAGGGGAAGGGAAGGGAGATTGCGATTAGGTCTAACAAAAAATGAGGGAGAAAAAAAAGGTGATCTGAGAACGAATGGCAGTTTAATAACCTAATAACGCTAAACAACAACAAGAGAGTTTCAACAAAGAGAATACCAAGTCCCCAATCTCACCGATGGAGCTGTGGAAGGGAGGAAGCTCTGACCACGTTGTCTCCTCGCAGGGAGCCGGGCCAGCAACCCCGTCCCCTTCCTCACTTCCCTTCCGGTGCCCCTCCCCACATGAACATTTAAGGCAGTCCACAGAAAAAAAACTTGTCCCCTTTACTCCCATTATGAGGCATGGTGTTCTGATGTGGAATACCAACACCAACCAAATTGCGAAACCATAACAAATAGCTACAGAGTAGAGAACTCGTTCTGCTTTCAGCTTTGGAAACCACAATTCCCAAAGCCCTTCTCAGGTTAAGGGATGCCTTGTCCTGCATCTTTTCAGCTGCAGGTCATTACTGGGACTTGGTCCATTAGAAAAATCCTGTTTCCTGCAGCAGTGCTGCTTCCCCAACCTGCATGTCCTAAGCTAATCTTCAAGGGACTCTACCATATATCTTATGTTTCTAAAGGAAGTACTGTGTAGGGCTCCGAGTTGTGGTACGTGCCCTTGTTGAGTACAGCTGTCTGGCTCCCATGTTGTCACCTGCAAAACTGTTCAGCAGGGTGCTGGTGGCGCCCCTGCAATAATAAGGCATTATATAGCATGGTCAAACACTACAGAGTAGAAAAATCCAGGTTTAACTGAGTGCTCCTGTGTCAGTTCACATGAAGAACAGAGAGATTTGGTGATTTGGTTAACTGCAACTTGCTGATCCTTGTAACTCAGTGTGCACAGCTCTTCTCTAGCCCCTGTGCTCTAGAGCCTTGTTCCCTGAAGGGGCAGGGATGGGAGCATGAGGGGGATTTCTGCAAACAAATATTTTTTCTGGTTAATCTGCTTGTCTGAGCACGGTTGTTTGTCAGTGAGAATGTGAAAGAAAATCACTGCGCTGGCAGAATTTGCCAAGTGGAAAAGGAGAGGAGCACAGCGAAGCCCCATGGATGGAAGACTGGGCAGTGAATGGTTTCTTGGAAGTAGCATGTGGACATGAGTGGGGCTGCTGTAGCTGAAAGAGAGGTCTTTGCTGGTAATAAGTTTAAGTACACAATTATTCAGCTTGCAATTAGTTTCTTATCAATTCAGATTGGTATCATTCTTGCTCTTGGAAACAAAGCCCAGTGATGTGGTGGCACTTTAATGCAGCATCTCTTTTAGTTTCAGTATCCAGCACTGTTTAACATTTTTACCATGAAGTGGCTCAACTGTTTATTCACATTTCTTAAAACTGCATTTAGAAACGCTTTCAAAAGCTAATTCTTCTCTGAAAGGTTTTGTGGAGGAATTGTCACCTGACAGTCCTCTTCTGCTTGCTTTATACAGGTGAAAGTGCTTGTTGATTCCTCTGATCAAAAGAGAGCTATTAGTTCTGTGTGCAGCTACATTGTGTTCCAGTGCAGCCGGCCAGCCCCGCTCCACTCCCGTGACCTTCACTCTGTGATAGTTGCAGCTTTCCAGTGCCTCTGTGTCTGGCTCACGGAGCATCCTGACATGCTGGATGAGAAGGTAAGAATCTCTGGTGTGTGTGTGTGTGTGTATTCTTAGCCCCCCAGGTTGATGTGCCTTTTGTCCCCAGCTGCCAGTGTTTCAGACTTTAAAACAACACGTCCTTGTAGTTTTCAAGAGCATAGCAGGAATTTCAAAACTAGTTTACTTGCAAAACAGCTTTCAGTTTTGATTTCTCCTTTTCATTCACTGAGAATATTTTTGGCTGTGCAACCAGCATTCTTATTTATAAGAAAGTGTTTTGATCTTTCTTCTTGTTTTGTGAACTGAAAAAAAAAAAACCCAAACCAAAACAACCTAAAATTGGAAAAGCAGAAAAATAATGGAGAAATACGAGAATTGTTGGTGTATAAATAGTGTAGTTACCTGCAGCAGATAAACTTCCCTAAAAGCAATGTTTTTTCTCATTTCTCAGCTCTTACCTATCTAAAGCATTTTCTAAATTTAACAATGGAATTTCTTTAATGCTAATATTTTGATGATTATAAAGTCATAAGAATGGCTTGAGTTGAAAGGAACCTTAAAGATCACTGAGCTCCAAACTTTTTGCCGTGGGCAGAATTGCTCGTCATTACATCAGGCACCAGACCGGGCTGCCCAGGGCTTCGTCCAGCCTGGCCTTGAACACCTCCAGGGATGGGGCATCCTCAGCTTCTCAGGGCAGCAACACTTCACTGAGTACAGAATTTCCTCCAAACATCTAACCTGAATTTTCCCTATTTTAATTTAAAGCCATTCTCTCTCATCCTATAACTATCAGACTGTGTAAAACGTCTGTTTATAAGCCCTCTCCAAGTACTGGACAGCAGTGTTGTTTGCCTGGAGTCTTCTCCAAACAGAACAAGCCCAACTATCTTTCTTGACAGTTGAAGTGCTCCAACCCTCTGAATATATTCATGGCCTCTTCTGGACCGTCTCTGATTGTGTGGGTGCCCCAGGCCTGGACACATTACTCCAGATGCAGTCTCACAAGGGCAGAGCAGAGGAGAACAATCCCCTCCCTGCCCCACTGTCCCCTTTGTTGATGCAGCCCAGGGTATTGTTGGCTTTCCAGGCTGCGGTTGCACACTGCTGGCTCATGAGCAGCTTTTTATCCACCACGAAATTCCTTCTCCACAGAACTGCTGTGTGGGAATTCTTTTCCCAGACTGTGCACATATCTGGGATTGCCCCAACCCCAGTGCAACACCCTGCACTTGGCCTTGTTGAACCTCATTAGGTTCACGTGGTCTGTCTGGGTCCCTTTGGGTGGGACCCCTTCTGTTTTATTGTCTGCATCACTCAATGGTGATTTTTTTTATTTGTATGAGCATCTGCTTTCATTGTAGGCCTGCTTAAAGTGGCAGCTGAGTAACCTGCATATATATGTAACAAAAAAAAAAAGAGTAAGAGGCATCAATAAAGATGCTTTCTGCATGCACTTTGGGATAGTGGCAGTTAGTAGCAGGTAACCAGGAAAGGGATGATTTCCCTGCATATGGCACAACACAGGTTATAAACTTACGTTATGCTTCGTTTTTCTTTCTTTGCTTATTTTTCTGCATGAATTGTGAATTCAAGAAACAATGTGCGCCAAAGCGCAGAGCCCTGCCTGATTTCTGGTGGTGAAAGCTGGTGATTTATTTGTGCTCTGGCTGTAGACAGCTACTTGCTCTTGAGAAAGCTTTCCTCTGTATTCCCTTGCTGAAGCCACCAGAGATGTTCAGTAGATGATTTAGTGGTGGGCCGTGTTGGTCAGTCACAGCAGTGATCCCTCTGAGTTCTGGAATCTTCTGTCATATGTTAGTTGGTGCTCTGCTGTGTACCTGTAGAACAACATTATTGCTCTCTTGATGAATTGGATGCCACCACACATTTTGCTTCCTTATGGATGCTGTTGGCAATTGAAAGATTCAGACAATTTTTTTTGCAGTGTTCCAGATGTGTCCATCCTTAATATCCTCAGACTTAATTAAAATTTCTGCAGATAATTTTGGAAATGCATTTATCTTTTAAAATACGTTTACACTTTTCAGTTGTGTTCCTAGCCCACTTGGCTGTTCTGCACAGGTCCAATGGAATATGTTGTGTATATATTAATGTATGTATTAATCCAGAGCACTTTCTAGCAGTAGATATAGAGGCATACTAACAAAATTAGACATCTATGTACAGAGAAAATATAATTTCTCTAGCAAATGTGATCTTAGTACTGTCTGTTAAAATGATTTTCTGCCTTTATTTCTGAGTGCATACCAGAAGCAGTGCACTGCTACAATGAGTCATCTGTTGCTGTTTCTCTGAGGTCTCTGAGATGTCTGTTGAAGTGCTTCTGTTTTAAGGTAGTTCCTCATGTATTTTAGGATTGTTTAAAAGAGGTACTGGAGATTGTGGAGCTGGGTATTTCAGGAAGTAAATCCAAGAGCAGTGAACAAGAGGTGAAGTACAAAGGAGATAAGGAGCCAAACCCTGCGTCCATGAGAGTGAAGGATGCTGCTGAAGCTACGTTAACATGGTAAGTAATTTCTCAGAGCATGTTCATTGTTCAGCATTGTTTTGTTAGAGAATGTTTTAATGGGGGGTTTCCATCTGTTATGTAGTTGAGAGCATCTGAAAAGGCATCCAGAAGTTCCTTCTGGTTTGTCTTTTGGACAGGATTGTCCTGTGTTCTGCCTTCATTGTCTTCCCCCTTCCATTACAGATGTCCAGCAAGGGAAGGATTCCTGTAATTGCTTTCTTCGTTCTGCCCCTTCCTTTCCCTGGAGAACAAAACCTTCCTGCAGCCCCTGGTGTTCTGTTCTGTGCCAGTGCAAAGAGCAGTTCCTTGTGTCTCCCAGTTCCCCTTGTCACCATGTCCTTCCGTTCCCACAGCCTTCTCCTTGGCCTGACAAGTTATGCTCTGTTATTCCCCACACTGATGGGGAAACCGATAGACGCTGTCTCCTGTGTAACACAGCAGGCAATGACACATGTAGCAGGTGTAAGTTAAGTCAGGGTGGGATGTCATTCTGCCCACAGAACTGGGCTTGCTTAATAGATCTGGGAGACTGCTGGAAGTGTGACTGCAGATGATGTGTGGGTTGGGGAGAGGGAGCACAGAAGTAAATTGAGATTCAACTCCAGATAAGCTGAAAAGCACTGTTTTACTGGATGAATAGCATGATGGAGTAGGCAGGACAAACTGAAGATGAGTAGGATAAACATGTGTTGCAAAAGGTGAGAGCTGCTTGCTTATTTTGTTTGTTTTATTTCACAATAAAATCATTATAAGCTTTACCATTAGTAAAAACAACCGTGTTATTGTGAAAGCAGCTTCTCTTTGGAACTTGTGCACAAACCTTTCTTGTTGCCTGAAAGTGCCCTTTTTCTTTTGTTCAGAGGGATGCAGGTATCTGTCTCCCAAGGGAAAAGTGTGGCAGGAGGACTTCAGTAAATTTATTTTAGGTCTGAGTGCAGCCCCATTCAGAACATATGAGCTCCAATCAGTTCTTGCTGTTGGCTCCTGTCATAGAGGCTTTCTGTTAGGAAGATCCTGCACAATTTCAAATTATTTAAATATATACAATTTTAGGAGACTTGTGTATGCCTTGCTTGTTGATAGTGACTGATGGATTGAATTATGGAGGAGCACCTCTAATCATCCATAATATTCGTATGAGAACAAGCATACAAAAAGCTGTAGAACTACAGATTACGTTTTGCTTTACAAGGTATGTTACTGTCTTTACAGCCTGGGTTGTAGATGAACTTGTTGTATAGTCAGATTACTCTTCTTTGTAGGATTCGTGTACACTTGTCCCGGAATTACTGGTTCTCTTTTAAGACAAGCTGGTGGGATAGCGCAGTGCTTGGTTTGTGCTAACCATAGGGGTGACTGCCATGTCGAGATACAAGTGAAGAACAGAGCCTGTGCTTGGGTGGAACAGTAGATCTTCATCTGTCATGACTTCTACCTTTTTTTTCCCGTTTCCAGTATTATGCAGTTACTTGGAGCATTCCCTTCTCCCAGTGGTCCTGCTTCCCCCTGCAGCTTGGTGAATGAAACCACATTAATTAAATATTCTCGCCTACCCACCATAAACAAGCATAGTTTCCGTTACTTTGTTTTGGATAACAGTGTTATCCTCGCGATGTTGGAGCAGCCTCTAGGGAATGAACAAAGTAAGTCCAGCACTTGTTATTCCTTCCTCTTGTTAAAACTCCCAGCATGCAGTTACAGGAGGAAAAAAGAAGAGATTCTGTATCATGTGGTTCTTTCATGTTTCAGGGCCTTACCTGATCTGTGGGCATGCAGTTGAATAGAATGCTCTGGGATGAAGTGGCAGGGCTAACTTCCATGTCAGCGATAGTCGGACATATACAAACCCTCCTAAATAGTTCACGCAGTTGCCCTTCATCCTTTGAGACCAGTTGCATGCAGCTGAGTGCCATCAGAATGGCAACCGATGGACAAAAGCAGTACCATTGCATTATGGAGACATCCATGCTTTGACCAACGAGAGCTTGTATTAAAAATAATCTATTATTTACATGATGCTTTGAACTGAATCACTCTCCTTAAATTCCCCCTGTGAACCTTTGTGAGTCAGTGCATCGCCCAACAGAGTTGATGAAACTTCTCCTGGACTGGCTCCTCCGATGCTAAGAGAAAAGCTGTTTGTTTATGAGTTGTGTTACAGAATGCTCCAGTCTCACGGGGAATCTCTGTGCAGATCCTGCAGCCATTGCCTCACGTCCAGCCTCAGTCTGGGTTGGAGCCAACGTATTCCTGACTGCAGTGCTGTGGAATCTGCCAGAACAGCTGAGCACTTCTCACCCTTATTCTGCCTGTGCTAAATGAATTACTGAGGAATCCTGTAAAGCTATTATAACCTGAAATTAAATTAGCTTTACTTGTTGTGCAGAACTTGCTTACAAATCCCCTTTGAAATACAAGATTAATGGCAGTAATGCTTAAGTGTGTCAGTTCTGTTCTGAGGCAGACTGCTGAAGTGAGTCATTGCGGGGCCTGGTGTGCTGCCCATGAAATGCCAGCAGGGAAGTACCTGTCTGGTAGTTACCCAGTGGTGTCAGTTTATTGTTTGCATGCACAAAAGATAAGACACAGATCTTTGAAAGGTGAAAAGCTGTAGAGGTAACATTGCTCTTCTGAGGTGGCCTTTAAATGTCGAGGGGATGGAATCCCTTCCATAGAAGCCTGTCTGTGCAGATGGAAAGGCACGGTGGGAGGACTGCAGTTTAAGCTGCTCTCTGAAAAGAGGCAATATTGAACTCAGAGCAGGCTGCTTTGCACAGGTAGGGCTTGTAAGCCTCAGGGGACAGTTTCTCTGTCCCTGTACCAGTGCCTGGCTTCTTTTTGAAATGTTTTCACTGTATAAGATCAGAATCTTCCCCTGTCTTAGTTTGATGATTATCTCATGTCATTCTGCCATTCTTATTGCCATTATTTATGTGGTACCTTCACAGAAGCTCATGGGATCCACATGTTTCTGTATGACCATTTGCTGCACCTAAACTGGCAGTGGCTAAATAATTTTATTTGTTTTTATAATTTGGAGAGAAAATCAGTGGTCTGCGTGAATTTGGACAAGGGTTACTTCTAATGATGAAACAGAGCTGAGCTGGCTACTGCTAAGCAGAACGGTTCTCTGCTGCAGCAGAGGGGGATGACATTCAGTGTTTATTCCTCGCCAGAATTTGTCCTCAGGGCCAGGGAGGGAATTATCCTTGAAAGCAAAATGTCTGTAATACGTGTGCTTCTGTATGGTTTAATTACCGTTCAATGAAGTATTTGTGATCTATGATGACATATCCTTTTTTTCACCCATGTGCTTTGCAGATGACTCTTTCCCCTCTGTCACGGTTTTGATCCGTGGGACATCTGGAAGATTTGCATGGGCCCAGCAACTCTGTCTTTTACCAAGAGGAGCTAAAGCAAATCAAAAGGTCTCTATCAAAGCCTACAAAGAAATCTTTAACTTAGAGATGTTCAGCAGAAATTCCACTAATGTGAGGCAGCCCCACAGATCTGGTGATTATACATTAAGGCTGAGCCACGGGGCCTTTAGCTGTAGGTAATGTGACGCATCTCTGGTGACTCTTTACAACTCATGATTAATATTAAATATAGGCTCTAAAAGTACTGTTGCCTTCTAGGTTTGTGTAGGAGGCTGGGAGAACTCTCCTTATTCTTGGTTTTTTTTAAAGCACCTTCTAAGCTGATGAGGCAATGGGCCGTGTGCTTAGTGTGCAGGCACAGCTGGTGGTGCTGATGGTAGGATGTCAGGCAAGGCTTTTGCAGCAGAAGGAACAAAGTCTGGAGATAATGTGTGAGATTCTGCTGAGAGAGCAGCTGTTAAAACTGCAGAGCTCAGTGCTGCAAATATGGCTGTAAAACTGCTGTGAAAAAATCTATTAGGTGAACTTTGGAATGCTTCTGGACAGTGATAGTGATAAATGGCCCAATAGTGTTTTAAGTAGAATCCTTTACTGCTGTTGCCTGGTGGATTCCATGCTTGCATCACCAAAATTTCTTGGTTTGTAAACATCTCCCAAATGTTCAAACTGTTCATACAGTGCAGCTGAAATGTGGGCCTGTCAGTCTCAACTGTCACGTTAATATGTAGATGACTGTGATCTCTGCAGAGCAGCCCTTGGAGGACCCTTCCCTGGATGCCCTTGGAGCTGTGCTGTCACTGTAGCTGAAGCGTTTTGCTAATCAGTGTCAGGGTGATGGTGTTACCTCCCACACCAAAGGAAAAGTTGCACCTTGTCTGGACACCCAACCAGTCTTAAGGGAACTGCTCCAACTTAAAAGCATTACATAACTTCAAGATTTGCCATTTTTAAGTGTAGCTGGTCGTAAATAAATTCATAAAGCAGTGTTCAAGGTGTAATTAAAGGTCTCTTTTGCTTGGAGCTTAAACACATGCAAACCTGCAACCAGGCCTCCTGTTGCACTCATTGGTAACTTCAATTTTTTAATTACACGGTGTAGCACAATGCAGCAGCATTAGCAAAACTGCATGAGGGCAGATGATGCAGAACTGTTGCTACCTTGGTGGGACATCTCACTGCTGACCCACAGCATTGCTGCTGTTCACTTCAGGGTTTCTCAGCTTCACTTGTTGAGCTCATCATAGTCAGTGAGGCATAGCTGTGAGCTTTCTTTAAACATGGTTGGAATGGATTCTGACCTAAAAATAAGATGTTGCCATGTGAGCTTGCTGTTTTTAACAAGATTTGCAACTGCTTAGAGTTAGGCGGTAAGCAAGTGTAATAAGTACAATGATTACAACCACTAAAAGGGGCAGAAAGGAGTCTTTTTGTTTTATTTTTTAATCTACAGTGAAATTTTCAATTAAAGTCTGTTCAAGTTTGAGGCATGTCTGAATGCTTTTTAATGATACCTCTCATGTGAGGGTTAGTAAACCTGTGATGGGAGGGAACATTTCCCATCTACTACAAGGTAGGTGTTGTACTGATTCAATGCTCTGAATGAAACCGTCCCCCTCCTCACCTGTTTTTTTTTCTGTCAGACTTTTGTACCCGAACCTCGACCAGCTCCTAAAAGTGATGTTGGATTGAAATACAGTGTGAAGCACCGGCCGTTTCCTGAAGAAGTGGATAAGATCCCATTTGTGAAAGCAGACTTAAGCATTCCTGATTTACATGAGATTGTGAATGAGGAGGTAAGGGAGGTTTTGTCTTCAACTTTGTTTTTTTTTTCTTGCCTGTTCATGAATCACACACTAACTTCTTATTCTTCTGCTTGATTAATTCACATTACGTAATGGAAGAATGAACTTTGAACAAATTAATCTGTGCACTACCCCAGGAAGATGGCAGTGCCTTGTATGTGTTGCTGGGGAGCACTGTTCAGCGCAGTTTATTCTGGATTCCAATAGTCTGTACTGCTGTATTGATAGGAAGCAGTGAGCTGTGATTTTTTGCATCTTCAAGGGAGATGGAAGGGGCATTTATAAGGTCTCTTGCGGTGCGTGGGTAAAAATAGAAGTATTTTAAAGCTTCACAGTTCTGCAGTTCTTATTCATTTAGGAGGAAGATGCCATATCTGATGCTGGGTGCATTAATTGGCAACATCGCTCCCAGGCAAACAGGGTTTTGAGATACTCAGTTTTAACCTTGCAGGGTCTCATTGACGGTGCTTTAGTAAACGTCCTGTTGGAGTTGCAGCTGCTGCACATGACTTATGGCTTTGCTAAATGACGGAGCTGTTGTAAGTGCTTTGAGAGTTTGGTGTTTCATGTCTGTATGATGTATTTCAGCTTGAAGAGCGACATGAGAAGCTGAGGAATGGCATGGCCCAGCAGATTATTTTTGAGACTTCCATAGATCAGAAAAGTGAGGAGGAGTGGCGTAAGAAGAGCTTTCCTGATCCAATCACAGAGTGTAAGCCCCCGCCGCCAGCACAGGAGTTCCAGACAGCACGTCTGTTCCTCTCCCACTTCGGGTTCCTGTCTCTCGAGGCATTGAAGGTGACCGGATACTTCCTTGTGTTATACTAACGGCATGAGTACCGCTCTGGCTTGGCTTAACAGAGGAGGAAAACTTAAGTATCATTAGTGGAAGATTTTTTTGTGCAATGCCAGCTGCTTTTGTGCTGTCATCTGTTTGAGTAAGGTGTTGAAATTCCATCTTTCAGGGTTGTGAAAGGCCTTGTGTGAAGCTGAACATGCTCTGAATTGGTGGCTATTAGTGTGTTTTTGCAGTAGGTACATTAACTCCCACATTCACCTGTTTGTATTTGGTGTTATTCTTCCAGCTTGAGTTAGGGATGCTTTGTAAGCCTTTCTGAATTATGACTGCCATACAAGTTTCTGTTCCGGACATTGTATTGAGTTACTCCAAAATGCTTACATGTGGTTAAACCACATTTAGGTTGTAGAGTCATTCCTTTTGAAGTTAAAATGCCAACAATGTATAGGAAAAAGACCCACATCCTGAAATTGAAATTCTGCTTTTTAAGTGAGAATTTTGCCTTTTGTTTGTTGCCTTTTCTTCCAGAAAGCTATCAACGTTAGGAGGCAATGTAGCTATTGCAAAAATAAAGATGCTTAATATTGTGTGTATTGCTGGTATATAGGTGACAGCAATAAAAACAAAACGAGATGCAGTGCAGTTGTAGGCAGCATTGTGGCATTTTGAAAGTCTCTGCTGCTTTTGTTGTGGAATGGAACATGTTTTGAACAAAACATTACTGGTGTTTTACTTGAAGTGTTAGTTTTCTTCTCTAATGAGGATAAGTTAAATGAAACAAACTGTCAGACTTCTGCTTGCTGTTAATCATTTACAATATATTATATTGGATCAGATTTTTTTTGTATGCTTTTGATTCCTTTTTAACGGATTGTTGTGAAAACCACAAAGATCTTTCCTAACAAGAACTTTGTTTTTAAGCTGTTGAATTCTAATCTGTCCGACAGGAGCCTGCTAACAGTCGTCTACCTCCTCACCTGATTGCACTTGACTCTACTCTGCCTGGGTTTTTTGATGACCTCGGGTACTTGGATTTACTGCCTTGTCGTCCTTTTGATACTGTTTTCATTTTCTACATGAAAGCAGGCCAGAAGACAAGCCAGGAGGTAAGGGAACGCGTAGGGCAGAGCACCGGAGCCAGGGGTTGTTTGCTTTGGCTTTATTTATGACAGGAGATGTAACGAACCACTGCGTATTTTTCATTTGAAAGGTGGTTTATGTTATTGTCTGCACTTAGGATTTCTGTGAAATCTTAATAGAACAATTTGTATATATGTGATTGAAAGGATGCATTTGTAGAATTCAAAGATTCCTATCAGAAATGTGTTTCAGGTTGTGGGGAAAGCTGCAGTTTGTTCTTGGTATGTGCAATATCCAGGTAATTTAATTTGATTTTAATGTTAAACATATGTTAAAGAAATCAGAAACTTACTGCAAGAAAGTATTACTGCTTTCTAAGTCTTCACATTATACTGTTTGTGCTGAAATGCGATTAGGTTAATTAGGTTAATTTGTGCAAATCTAAATCATTTCTTCAGACTGCAATCTGGAAATTCACTGTGAGTTTCTAAGAAGGCTTATGGGCTCAGTGGAGATATTTCTATAATACTTCTCATTTCTATTTGTAATGGTTGTACTAAAGAGTAGAAGCATGGCTTCAAAAATAATGAGCATGTCATTCCCTCGTGTGACTGTCAGCATACAAGTGGCAGAGCACAGCAGCACCTTCCGTGTCTGAGAGGAACACACCACCAGTTCTTGAAGTTTTCAAGTCAAAGGTTAGAGTAAGCAGTAAGCAGTCCCCAGAGCCAGTATGGTATACAGGGCGTGATGCTGTACTGTTGCTGTGTGCTAACGCCTACAACACTGTAGTCAGGAGGACTTGCCATGTCAGTTATAAAAAAATCTTTTGTACTTGAGAGATTCTGGTTATGAGACAGACAATGTAAAGATGGCATTCCTGCTTCAAGATCCCAGGACATCTTGCTGTGATTCCTAAGCCTTCTCGGTTGTGGTCAGAGGCAGTCAAGCTGGTAAGGTGCTCATCTCTACAGCCCTGAGCTGAGGGAGAAACTGCTGCTGTTTCTGTGATCGAAAAGAAATAAGTCAGTGGTAGTTTTCAATATTAGTAATCAAGAGAGGAAATCAGAGCTGAGCCATGACACTGCTTCGGGCAGGGATGGCTGCGTGGTGCTACGTAGCCATCCTTGTGCATGTGCTCATGCTGCTCTTGCTCAGGACCTAAGTCTGCTCTGCAAGGTCATTCACACTCCTGTAACCAGGAGTAGTGGCAGCTCTACATCTACTGCTGCACAGCCTAGAGCAGTGCCATCCAGTGTGACTGTTCCTAAGTGAGCCCCAGTCTCTCTGCTGTGGTGTTGCACACTGATGGTTTAGAAGGGTGTTGTGGAATTTGTTTGTACAGGATAATGAAACTGCCCACACCACTTCTATATTATGATACTTGATAACATTAAATGTCTTTTGAAACATACTCCCTCACTTTTATTTAAGGTCTTTTTTGAAGGCACTCAGTTAGAAAACTATACATGTGTGTGCATATTTTCTGCAGCCATTGTTGCTCTCTTCTCTGAATACATTCTCAAGTGTAGCTCTGACTTTGCTGAGGGTGTTGGTAATATTTCAGTGCATTGTCTGGGCAATGCTGAATATTGAGCAGGGCACTAGAGCTGGGTAGCAGGGCACAGGGCCTTCCTCACTGGGAGCTTTCATCCCAGGGCCTGTCCCCAGTATGTGATTTCTGCTCCAGCAGAGTCTGTGTTGCAGGGAGAGTCCCAGCACTGCGCTCATACAGACAAACTCCAAAGAACTTCTGGCCACAGAACAATCTCCCCACAGCTAAGGAAGAAACGATGATGCACTGCATGATGTTGTCTCTTCCCTGTATCACAGTGGTTCAGTAGGCCAAAGAACAAATCATCCATGTCTCCCTGCGTGTTGCTCGGTGCAGCTCTTGAGCCTCACTCCGTCACACTGGGATTAGAATGTATTTGGATGAAGAAAAGCCCTGGATCTTTGCACAAAGTGAGATTTTAAGGTTCAGAATGAGCAGTTTGGTGTGGCATTTGATTAAAGTGTGTTCTCAATCCTGCTGAAAATCATTTTGCAAAATTGGTTTTATTATTTAATGTGTGGTGAGGCTGGTGCCCTAAATCACCAGTTGTGTACAGGGAGTGATGGAATGTCTTTCTCCTAAAGTTTCTGCTCAGTCTAGTAGTGAAACCAGCCCAGAAAATCCTCATGCTATCTCTGGTATTGATGCACATCCTGCACTGGACAGGTCCGTGGTTTATCCCTGATGAGTGAAAAAATCTTGAAATTACCATTTGTAGCCATTTGTAGTGGTGTGATTTCAGGCTCCAGCAGTGGTGGCAGAAAGCTAATGTGATGGATTAGGATGTTGCCATGAAGGATGGTCGATGCTGGGTAGCAGGGACCGGTGTCCATGTAGAAAGCCTGGAGTTCCTGACTTGTTGAAGAGCTCTTTTTGGGCAAAACCATTTTGATGACACAGAATTTTGGATTATAGGAGCAAAGGCAGGATGAGGAGGAAAAGAGCCGTTTCCTGGAGCCCCCATACATACCGTGCTTCTGTTGGCTGTTTCAGATCCTGAAGAACATGGAGTCTTCCAGAATTGTTCAGCCACACTTCCTGGAGTTCTTGCTGTCTCTTGGCTGGTCTGTCGATGTGGGGAAGCATCCTGGGTGGACTGGGCACGTCTCCACAAGCTGGTCCATCAACAGCTGCAGTGATGAAGAGGGACCTGAACAAGGTAGAGCATAGTCGACGGTGTAACACTGAGTTTTGTCTCCTTTGGGATAAAATTGGTTTAAATCTTTTGTTCCTTTGTGCCTATATGAACACTTGCATGCTTCTCTCACATTTTAAAAAGCATTTTCTAGAAAGGCACATGTAAATAGATTAAACTTCAAGACAAAGTGATGAAAGTAATCTCTGTGTTGTTGGGAGGAAGTCATTTCAACAAGCAGCACGGTTTTCCATACTTCTAGCAGACTTTCTGAGTCTTGTTATGTGATCCAGAACCAAGATTCAGATGAAATTGGATACAGATTTTGGTGTGTAGCAGCAGATGTGCTTGAAATATTGTATGATTTTTCTGTGCTCTGTAAGTAGATTAAAATGAGCTGTTGACAAGAAAGTTAGCTGTAATCATGCTTGGTAGTAAGTAATGAAGGCAAGCAACTGTTTGTAGGTCACTGAGGCTGGAGCCCACTCACAGCTCTTCTGCTGTCCTGCTTCATTTACTCTGCTTCTTTTCCACTACAGCAACTTTTCCTCTGGGCTTGTCTTGTACTGTGACCGACTAAAGGCTTTTCTGAATATAGCTACAAATGATAGAAGGTTTGAGGTGTTGTAAGGGAACAGATGCATGGCTCTCTCAGAATGAGTCGAGAGGTTACGGAATGGCCAGGGCTTGGTTTGTTATTTCTTTCAGGATGGAGTTGTGCTTTATACTGGGGCAGAGCCTTCTCCCTTTTCTGGTTGGAGTTGTCAGTATGTCTGCACAAAAGATAGTGGCCTGCATTGGTGACGTAACCAGTTTTAATGCGTGCTTCTTAACTTGGAAAGTAACTTTTAACTTCAGCCATTTGGGTTAGATTGTAGATGACCAAAAGGATGAATTCATTTAATTAATTAGTGCAAGAAGGGACAGAAAAAGCAATCAGGAATGGGAGTGAAGGGGACTACATCAAGTCTGGCTCTGATGCTGGGAAAAAAACTACAAGTGGAATTGCACCTTTACTTCAAATCTGCTGCTTCAGGTTTTTAGCCGTTGCTTGCAAGGGTTGGACAAACTCATCAGCGCTTCGGCTTAGTTTTTTTTCTCTCACACTCTTTGCTGTTGCTGATGCTGTTTGTTTTGGTCTTTGTATTCTCTTTGTGGATAGCTCTAATTAAAACAAAAAATGCACCAGAAAAGAAAGCAGAACAAACAAACAAAATATTCAGGAGAGTAAAAGAGCTTCCAGTAGGATGAAATTAAAATAAATTCACAAGCAAATGTTTTGTTTTTATTTTCACAGCTTCCCCCAGTCCCAGCAGCTGAATTTGGGTCGAGTTGCTGCTCCCCAAGAGCTTGAGAGATTGCTCCCTGATGGTGAGGCATGGCCCTGAGCTCCTGGTTGTGCCTCTGGCCATGGCTTCATGTCAGTGTGCTGAACTCACCGCCCCACTGGTTTTGCTGAGGCAGCTGTTCCAGGGGCTGCTCTGTAAACTGGCTCAGAGAAATAATTTGGCTTAAAGCCTTTGCTGTTCTTTCTGGAGGAAGTATGGAGAAAGGAAAAGGTGGTTTGCATCATGTTTGTGTAGCGCAGCTCCACTGAAGGCTTGTTTGCTTTCTGTACTGTGACAGCCTGATGGGTTGGTCAGCTGTGATGTGGGAATAAGTGGGGGCTGAGAACTAGGAGCTCTCTTGCATTAGCTTCAGTTCAAGGGTGTGGGGTTTTTTAAATTATATATAGAGAGGAATTTATAGAAATTGGCTTCAATTCTAGAATATTGTCAGGCTGAAGCTACAAATGTAAGCTGTCTTTTGAGACTGAATGACAAACTGAGCAAAGCCTGTGTTAAGGATATGAATAGAAACAGCAACTGGATGAATCCTTGTAGGAGATGCTTACTTAGTGACCACTTAGTTCCTTATTTACCTGTTCAGTCCAAGGAAAGTATTACATATGGTAAGTGTAATTGAAATATATTCAGAGTAAATCCTCCTTCCAACCCATGGTGCTGTATACTTTAAAATATCAAAGAAGTCTCTCTGAAAGTTGTTGTTAGCTGTGAAATTTAACTGTGAAATCTCATTTTAAAATGTGATTTATGTGATTTCTTCTCATTGTGCCTTGTGGTCGAAGGTCTGTGCCTAGAGAGGGAAAACTTCCTTTTGACTTATTCTTCCTTTTGTATTTGTTTCAGATGATGTAATAGTTTCGGAAGATGTTGGAGCAAGTATCTTCAATGGGCAGAAGAAGGTGCTGTATTATGCTGATGCCCTGACAGAAATAGCTTTTGTTGTCCCGTCACCAGTGGAGTCCCTAAGTAAGATCATTTATGTATGCATTTTTACAAACAAACACAAACAGAACAACAGGTGGTGGTGTTTGTTTTTTTTAAAATAGTTTTGTCAGAAGCAGAATCAGGATCCTCGTCAGAAAAATAGTGATTTAAATGTCCTTATCCTTAGAATCCTTCTAAGGTGTTACCTGTTCAGGGCTCCTTTGTTTTCCCAGTCTAAGCATCCAATGACTGTCCAGGTTTGCAGGGTAGTACATGCTTGTGTGGGTGCCTTAGGTTGGATGTATGGGTTTGGTCTGCAGTTCTGATATTGTTAAAATATATTAATCCCCGCTATTGAGTCCAGAGCAATTTTGCTGCTGGTTTTGTTCTTCTCTGTCCCTTCTTGTTGACATGCTCCTGCAACACAAGGAGGAGCACGTGCCTAATGGCCATGTAGGGGAGCAAGAGCTTTCATGATGTTTTTTACTCCCAATGAAATTCTGCACGATGGTTTCAAAAGGTTGTGAGGTAATTATATCTGTAGGAAGAGGCTGTGTTGTGTAGGAAATGACATAATCGGACAGGATGCTTTAAATCCATAGTGAGTGCTTTAATTGCAGTTTCTGGCATAACTCGCAGTTATCCACTGCTGAATTCTTGACTGTATGCCCATCCATATACGTTCGGTTTCAAAAACCTTAGAACCTTTCTGAGTTTCAAGACTGTACCTATGGTAACAACTTCGGGGATTTTTGGGGGCAGAAGAAAAGACAAAACTCACTTTTCTGTTGGCTTACAGCTGATTCATTGGAAAGCAATGTCTCTGATCAAGAAAGTGACTCCAACATGGATCTGCTGCCAGGAATATTAAAACAGCCATCTTTGACACTTGAACTCTTCCCCAGTCATACAGACAATCTTAATCCCTCTCAGCGGGTAAGACAAAATTTGCTCTGAAAAACAGCATTTATTGGTTTGGTGGGGTTTTTTTGTTGATTTTTTCTTTTCTTCAAGGTGCACAATAGCAGTGTTGCAGTGGGTTTTGACTGTACAAAATTCAGTCTCCCGACATTAGGAGTCACTCGTTCCTAGATGTTGATCTTTCACAGCAGCTTCAGTATGGCTCATGATTGCGCCAACAGTAGGAGATTGCAAAGTTACATTAATTAACTATAAAACTTGCTAAGTAGGGGAACATCTTGCATGCTAAAATTGTGTAAAAACGTGTGCAGGAAAAAGTATATGTAATATTCCTGAAGTAAGCCAGACCCCAGTCCATGCTTGGAAGTTCAGGATGGATTAATATGGCTGCTCATCCCTACCTGGTTTAAAACAGCCTGTGTCAGTTGTGGCTGAATTATCTGTGGTGAAGTTGCTTGTGAGTATGGTAGCTAAGCAGAAAGACTTGAACAGAAAGGATTTACTACTGCTTATTTCTTGTTATAAATTTACTTCCAGATGTACTTACTTACTGATTTAGAATCTTTGAGAATGTTAGGAAAAACTTGAATGAGTTTTTAAGATGATTAAATGACTCGTCTAAATAACAGCTGTTGCCTTTTTATTGGATTTTCTTGCAGAAAATTACTCCTAGTATAAGCACAGTAAGAATGGGGATAAATGAACTGGAGTCTAGGGTGGGAACCTCAGTTTAGCTCACTGGATTGGGTGGGAAAATTAGGAAGGAAAAAGGCATTTCTTTGAATAATGAGTAGATTTGCTCCAAAATATTGAGTTGATAATGAGAACATCATAAAGCTTTGCCATGATGGGGTTCCACAACAGCATGGGGATACTGCAGTGCTTGTGCATGTTCCCAAGGAATGTGGAGCAGTTGCACCAACTGCAGCTTGGAGGTGAGTGACAAAGTAAAACAAAGAATTGACATTTTTTTCAGTGTTTAAAGGAATGAGATACTTTTCTCTTGTTTATGTTGAATGTAAGTATTGTGGAGACCCAAATTACTGCTTCTGAGTGGAGTAGTCCCACTGCAGCCCCATCGTACTCATTTGCAGAGGTTGTACATGTCTGAAATCTGGAAGAAGAAGGAACAATTGATGAGATGCTTTAGGTAAATCTCTGGGCTTCTGGTGTTTGCAAATCCTGCTTTTCTCTTGTGTTCAAAACAGCTCAGCCCTACTTCCAGATCCAAGAGGGTGCCTCAGGGCCGGACTATTCCACCAATGGGACCTGAAACCAAAGTGTACGTGGTCTGGGTTGAACGTTATGATGATATAGGTGCGTAGAATTTTCCTTGTTCACTGATGTAGCAACAGAACAGAAATGAGAAGAAAAGTTCAGCTCCGTTCCTCTAAAATAAATAAGCTAAATCCCTATCAATTTCTATAGCTGACACTCGATTCTAAAACCGTTCTTTGATATTTGAGTGATGGTCCACGGGGGTGTGTAAGTGAATCACTGGCTGTAGAGCTGGAGATTATTTTAGCTCTGGCAGTGCATGCAAAACACCCTCAAGGAGCTTCTCTGTAAGCTCAGTGTATAAGACCAGTGTGCTCCCAGCTGCTGTGTTCTTGGAATGGAGCTGCTGCTCTTCCTTTAGAAAAGTGACTTTCTGACCCTTGTTTTTCTTCTGATCTGCTGGTTCAGTTCTGAGGGGATCATCAGTTTCTTGGTACCTTTGGAACTTTCTACTTTGATCTGTCATGTGGAGGGCTCACTTAATCTGCTCACATTGCCAGTCTGGATGATGCTGGGCAGCCCGTTGCCTTTCTGCATGCCATTGTTCAGGCAGCATCCTACTCCTCGTGCTGAATTAATGATTCTTGCCTTGGTGTTTCCCCCCTGAGTCTGGATAACTGGAGAGAGACCCAGCTTTGTCCATCCTGTTGTAGACATAGCATGGTTAGTGCTGGCAGCCTCTCCCCCAGGCTCAAGGAGTTCTCTGTTCATGAGAGCTTCTTGCATGCTAGTTCTAAGCCATGAGCCTGGCTTTAGTGGGATCTGAGAGCCTGTCTGTGCTGGCCTGGCCTAGCAGGGTCTGTAACACTGCCAGCAACAGATAATCTGTTTGAAGTTGTTATTCCGCCTCTGATTTCTAATCCGGGTTCCCAGCTTAGCATTAATTAAACCCTTAGAACCTCCCAGAGGATAGCAACCAAGAGAGTGCAAGAGATCAGAGGAAGCTTCCCAGAAGTTACTAGTATGAAATATTCCCTTTCCCACCCAGGACTCAGGCACAAAGATCTTCATGTCCAAAGAGACATACTGCAGAGCAATGTCTGGGATTGGTATACGCACATGAAGTTCTGGAGCATCTCTTCCTTATCCTGACATTGGCCTCCTTAGCACCAGGAGCCCCTCAGCCACTTCATTTCCTGAGCTGGTGGTGTCCCTGACCCTCTCCTATGTAGGTGGCAGCTCAGACTGGCTCACTGGAGGAGCAGTGACTGCTGCACACATGTGTTCTGCTCAGCTGCTCCTTTAGCAGCCAGGGGAGTCCCCCAGAGCTATGGGCCGGCAGCCGAAGAAACGAGTCTCTGAGCCCCAGTATGTGTGCTTGGCAGTTGGATGACTTGTGGGGGAGCTCTTGAAGGTCGCTTCTAGCCCAGAGGATTTGCCTCATGCTTCTTGTGTTCTTGGCTTTTGCCTTATGCCATCTTCATGTTTGCACAGTGGAAGAGCTGACTGTAGTGCAGGCTCTCTCTGCTGTGCCAGCTGCTGGCTCTTCCTCTTGCTTCATCTCAAAATATTTCTGTGGCCACCCACTCTGTTAGTCCCATGTGCTGTGTGCACTCAGCACCCCAGTTGTGGTGGCACAAAGTGTTTTCAGGCTTACGTTCACTTTGCTACAAGAGTGCTTTGTGTTATCGTGGTGTCTGAACCATACTTTTATCCCCCCCCCAAACTTTTCTGTAAGCTTCTGCCCTTGAATGAACGATGGGAAATGCCACATTCCATTCCAGTTCTCATTTATTCCTTCTGCACCTGTTACTGAGGGCAAGGCAGCAGAGCAGTGGGTTGTTGTGTGGGCTTTACGATGCTGTTTGCTGGTGCAGATTGGTATTCCCATGGCAGAACTGCAGATGGGAGCAGCGGTGCCATTTGAAATTCCCAGCACTGTTCTTGAGGCTGATGACTTGCAGATGGGAGAAGAAGTTATGAATAATAATTTGAGAGGTGTTTTGTGACTGTGACACAATTCAGCTTCTTTCTGCTTCACTGCTGCTCTGGAGATTCTGACCTTTGGCACTGAGAGAGCTGAGGGTCTGGGATGTGTTCCCCAAGGTACTGAGCAGTGGACAAAGGAGGAGTGTCTGTGTTCCACCTGTTCTGCTTAAGTGACTAGAACAGACTTGGTATCACCAGTTTTTCCGGAACATCCCTGATATAGATGCTTAAGGGTCACATGGGTTTGGCTGGCAATGATTTTGCACAAAAACAAAGAAGCAAACTGGGGAAGCTAATCTTTATTCCATGTCCTCCTGCAGAAAACTTTCCCCTCCCTGATCTGGTGTCTGAGACCAGCACAGGTGTAGAAACTACGGCCAACAGCAGCACTTCCCTAAGGTAAGACTGCTCTTACTTTCATTATTTTTCTTGGCTCTTCTGGACAGCAGTCTGTGCTGCACTTCAGAAGCCACAACCCGGCTTATTTGCATTCTTCAGCTTTCACAGGCATCTCCAAAAACTGTAGACAGTGTTGTTGAAAAGATGGATGAGCTCCTCCAGTGGATTCCTTTTCTGCTGAGGGGAAAAAAAGCAAATGAAAGGGCTTTTCATATTGCTGAGGTTGAAACAAAAGTGAAGGGGTAGAAGATGTGTAGTCTTATTCTTGGGTTTGTGATCAGGCTCCTTCCTGGCTCACTCCCTGGTGAGGTGGTTGATGCTGCACGTCTGTCATGAAGCTCAAAGCCCCATCTGTAGGGCTTTCACATTCTGTGGTGACAGAAGTTTGTAGGAGCAGTGTAGCTGTTGCAGCCATCCTGAGGTGCAGCGAATGCATGCAGGAACCCTGCTGGTTTAGCCACGAGATGTTTTAACATCGTTTTAACACTGCATCTACGAAGGAAAATGATTGCTTTAATTGAAACACTGCTATAGAACTGATGTATATTTTTTTCCCTTAAGATCTGCCACTCCTGAGAAAGAAGTTCCTGTGATCTTCATTCATCCTTTAAACACTGGCTTATTCAGGATAAAACTACAAGGAGCAACTGGGAAATTCAACATGGTTATCCCGTTGGTGGATGGGATGATAGTCAGTAGGAGAGCTCTTGGTAAGCTGACAGGGGTTAGGAACACCTGTGGTTTCTTTTATTCCTTTTCATTTGGAGGCAGTTCATTGAGTGGTCTGGTCTTTCCCGTTTGGTCCTCATGCATCATGTCATCCTACCAGCAGTGATTCTGCCTGTACTCCTTCACGAAAGGCAAACCATAACCAACACTCTTTGTAGTAATGTTTGTGCTACCCATTTCCACTCCTCTGTTATGTTGTTACAGTGAGATCTGGCTAATCCCTAGAACTTAATGGGGATCTGAGTGAGGGAAAGCTCAGGTGTCTGTGGTGTGTGAGTAATAATGGATCTGCACAGTGCACAGTCTGGGATCTATCACTGGGTATTGGACATTCCAGCAGGTCTGTATTTTGTTCTTGCCACCAGAGCGGCAGTGGGGACAGCAGAGGGAGGAGGTGGTTAGCATTTAGCTGGAGCAGTTGTGGGATAGGGCTGCTCTGTGGGAGCCAGGTGGTGGCTTTGAGTAGAAGGAAAAAACATAGTGTGGGTGGTAAGAACAGAAATGTGACCCTGATGTTCAGCACTGAAGGCCACGATGCTGGTGTTTCTCAACTGCTAAAGGGTACTGCTGGGTTCCTGGGCTCTGCTGGCACGTTGCGCTTGTTCCCTCTGCTTTAAAAAAAGGCTTGCAACAAAAAGCCACAGAGATGGGTAGGCCCACGTTAATGTGGGCTTGCTGCCCACCTTTTCATGTATTCCTGGATGTATTAATGACTGATCTTGGCTATCTGTGCTGTTATAAACACAACAACTGGAAATCGCTCTCTAGTGGGAGCTATTCCTGAGGCAGGTTGAAATGAATACACTCTGCGTAGAGCACTTGGACATAAAACTGATGTAGGAATCTGCTGGGGATGACTTCCAATTCTGGTCTTGCACATGGTGTTCAGTGATAGTGAAAGGGAAGCCAGGCAGGGCCTTCAGATAAAGTTTGTGATCTCAGCTGGGAACAGCAACTTGTGCTAATGAAGAACCAGGTGTGTTTCTCACAGGGTGGTGCTGGTTTTTCATCTGCACCAGGAGTAAAACAGTGGCACTTGTCTGATCTCTAAGGTCAGTAAACGTAGCTTGTGTGCAGTCAGGAATCAGGTCCTCTAGATAAGGAATGCAGTGTTCGCTGTGTTACCGACACCTCTGTATAGGCAGAAAAGAGGTCAATGAACACTTTTTCCATGAGATGCTTATGAATTTGATTTCAGGATAGCAGTAAGTCTGCTGTTCTTAGCCACAGTCCACCCTCTTCCCTCCCCCTGCTCAGAGGTGCAGTTCTACCAACCCTGCTGGCTCTGCAGTAGGTTTTGCTACTCCCAGATGGCTCCTCAGCATCACCCACTGCCACCTCAGGCCCAGTCCTTGTATGCCCAGCCTCCAGCTGTCATACTGCTCTTCTGCCAGCAGGCCCTGTCTCACTTACTGACTTGGTCCCAAGGGTGCTGTAGCTGCTGCCTGGCACTGGCAGAGCTGGAGAGCCCTCTTTCTCCTCTCTCTGGATGGATGTACTGCTGACTTCACCCCCTTCTTATTTGAGCTTCACATTAAAACGGGTTTACAGGGCTGGGGACAGGGGTGACCAGTTACTGGATGGCCTTTCTGAAAAGTTCTCTGCTTGGAGCTGCTGAGCATCTTCCCCTGGGTTCCTGGGCGGGCTGGGACCCTGTGTTTCCTTTAGCTGTAAAACCATCACAGGGGACGGCTGAATTTGTTTAAGCTCATTTCCGACGTTCTTTCTTCTTCAGGTTTTTTAGTGAGGCAAACAGTAATAAATATTTGTCGGAGAAAGAGGCTGGAAAGTGATTCCTACAACCCCCCCCACGTCCGCCGAAAACAGAAAATCGCAGACATTGTCAATAAGTACCGCAACAGGCAGCTGGAGCCCGAGTTTTATACCTCGCTTTTCCAGGAGGTTGGGCTCAAGAACTGCAACCCATAGGCCATTATCCTCCCTGGACAATTAGATCAGAGCTTGGTGGCTACAGTAATGAAAACGGTGAAATAACAACAAATTTCCTCAGCCCTCCAGAATTCAGGAAACCGTATTTTAGCACAAGTCAGCAGATACCGTGTGGGAGGAGTGAGGAACGAATCCAAAACGCTGCAGTTGGGATGCTGACTCCATTCACCTACCCTCGAAAGATGACTTAATTCCAGTCTTCCTGGATGCTCACAACATAATCTCTTCACACAGACATCGATTCCGGGCTAATTAAGATCTGTGTCTCGTTCTGTGACAAGAAAACAATCAAAGCAAAACTATCTCTGCATTTATGTACAAAGAACACGAGGCACTCCAGCCTGCCTGCAGACAGCTCACTATGCCCACGCACCGGGGGAGAGGAGTGGGATCTCTCCTTGAGGAGGGAAGCTCCTTCTGAGCGCTCGCTGTCCCCACAAGTACTTGAGGAGAAGTTTCTGACCCCCTTCAGCATCTTGCAGGAGACACTGCGCTGCATGAGGCGGGTTGGAAGCCACGGGGAGGAAAGCTGCTCGGGAATGTCAGGTCACCAAATCCAGAACTGCGATGCTGTGTGTGACAGTCCCCCCTGTGGGTCCACACACAGCATCTCTGCTGTCCTGGGAACAAACTCAGAGCCGGGAGGGGCCCGATTTCAGCCACACCTTCTTACCAGATAAGAGATCCTGGTTCAATAGAAACAAGGTTGTGACTTTCAGGTCTGTTGCAAAATGTCGTGTTTAATTTTGGTAGCCTGATTTTATTTTTGTATGCAGCTGATGCTGCTGAAATGTCGCTCGGTCGCCATTTTCATTAAATGTGCAAACATTTCTTGCTTTCCTTCTGCTGAAAGCTGAGGTTCTGGGGCTGCCTCCTGCCTGATATGTATCAAATACGCAGCTTTAGCAGCTTCTGCACTTCTCGGAAGCTCCTTTTACCCAGACGGTGAAACAAATTGGAACAGAAGAGCAGAGAACTCTTGCTCTGTCCGTTAACTCGCTGTTCCATGGAACGCCCATTTGGAGCTGTAACTTACAATTGTTCTGAGGCTGCTGCGCTTTCTCAGCAGCAGTGATTCCCCTCCCCTTGGTCAGAAGTTTCTCTGAGCTGCCGGTGTCTCCCTGGCCCAGCTCAGACACAGCTGGGTCTCTGCCTGGCCCAGAGGGAACAGAGTGGTGTGGATTCGGTTCTGTTCGCACGCTTTGCTTCCTCTGAGGCTGCACTCCGGGCTGCTGAGCTTAGAGCCTCCCCCAGGCTGTGCTGGGAAAAGATGTTTACAACTGCACTTCAGTGCTGGGAATATGAAAGCTGCAGCAGGCACTGCCGCCCTCAGGAGTGGTCCAGGCCCCCAGCACAGACCTGTCTTGTGTGGCAGGAATGAATCATCGCTGCTGCTCCTGTGTAGGTGCCGCCTGCGATGGCTGGCAGTGCATGAGTTCCTTTCCTTCCAGTAAGGAGGGAGTAGGGAGCATAAACGTAAGGAATTTGTAGAGCTCCTCAAGTTATGACAGTGTTTCTCGGAAGCTTTTAATGCACACTGCGGTAATGCCCCTGAGTCACTTTGGTATTTCAGCTACTTTTTGCAACAGTTCTGACCTGCAACAGTCTCACTTGTTTCATTACAGCTTCCTTGCCAGGAATGTGCCCCGACCCCATCGGTGTGTGGTCCTTCAGGGAGGTCCCGCACACCTCAAACCACGCACAGGGATGTGCTGGTGTCAGCTGAGGGGAGATGGGGAACAGGAGCACAGCTGCAGGGTGGGCACAGGGAGCTGCTGGGGGGTTTGGTCCAGGATGGATCACAAATGGAGGAACCAAACCACGTCATGAGATCATCATAGCAGGGAGCAAAGCTGCCATGTGCCTGCACTGCCCTGTGTGTGAGCGGCAGCACTGGGTCTGGCAAAGCTGAGAGTGAGCGTGGCCTCATCTCTGCTCAGCTGTTGCCCGTCTGCATTTAATGCACAGACACCGAATTTACCCACGTTGTGTATGTACCTGTCAGATCTGAATAACAGCCAAACACACTGCAGTCCACTGACTTAAAAGGCATGAGCAGTGCATGTGAAACTAAAAGAAACATATGGAGTGATCGAACCTTTGCACATCTTCAGCTTGAAGCCCATCTCCCAGAGCTGTGAGTGTTACGTGCAGAACCATTGCTTGGTAGTGCAGTGAGCTGCTGCAGCTGCTGCCTTCAGGTGTGCGGTGCGGGCAGGAGCGGAGCTGTGCTAGGGGAGCCCTGGGCATCTGCTCCTGAGTCAGAGAGCCAAAGGAGCTGCTTGAAGCACTGCATTGTAATGCTGGGCTGTGGAGCAGCACTTAGGTCTGATCCTTGTTCCGTCCAAAGCATGATGTGGCGCCCACCTGAGCAGTGCTGACAGGGACAGCAGGGCACTGTGTCACATCTCGAGAGCAGATCAACTCTGTCCAGACGGGGCCAGCAGCGTTAATGAGAACACTGAACACATGGCACACGGTGTGACCTGCCCATAACTGTGGGGTTTTGTGATCTGCAGAGGTGAGCCTGAGTGCAGTGTAGCAGTGCAGTGTAGCAGAGCAGTGGCTCCAGGAGTGCACTGTGCTCTCAGCCCTTGGTTTGGGTGCAGGCTGCAGTGCCCTTGGGGAGCTGTGCCCGTGCTCGGGGCTCTCTGTGGGTGCTGTGAGGAGCAGCGTGGAAGCAAAGCCAGGCAGCAGAGCTGGTGGCTGTGGGTGGCCCAGGATGGCTTCAGCTCTTCTCTCCCGGGGCTGAGAGCAAAGCTGCTGTTTATGTCAGTCGTGATGCTTCTGTTGAGACCCGGAGCTCGTGGGGCTCCGCACCACAAACTGCCCTGTAGAGCTGGCAGCCTCACAACCTGCATGGCCGTTCTTTGTGTCCGTACCCACCGCGGGGCAGCGCAGCGCACCGAGCTGCTCAGTCCCAGATGTGACACAACCAAACACGTTCCTCTGTTCACACAGCAGCGCCTTTCGGTCGGTAACTCCGCTCTGAATGATGCGTCCTCTTCGTGGCGGGGGGGGGGGGGGGCAGCTGCCACCTTGTTAAATGCAGCGCTGGAATTGCAGAAGCGTAGTACCTTAATAAAGACTCGTTCAAAGAAACCATCCTTTCCTAAAGGTACCTGTGAGATGCGTGGCACACGTACAGCGTGCAGCGGGGGGGGGGGTGGTGCTGGGGTTCTGCGTGCCCACATCGGGGCGGCTCCGCGCGGCTGTGAGCAGCGACTGAGCGACGCCTTTGGAGCACGGCGGGTGGTGCACGTGGTGTGCTCCTGCACGTGGCTGCTGGAGCAGTTCGGGGTGAGGTGCCGCCGTCCCGTGCTCGGAGCCGCGCTCAGTTGCTGTGTCTCTGTACGTTGCCAAGCCGTGATCTTTTTGTTCCTACTGTACTTTCTGTAAATATCCCCGGCGCTGAGTTGTAAAGTAAAGGCAAAGTGTAAATATGAAGAAGTGAACGACGTTCCCTCGTCTCTGGTCCTTTATCTCCTGTTTATTTAGGGAAGGCACACAAAGGCTTGTTTGTATTTATGCCAATTCTTTGTCCAGGAGAAACACATCAAATATTGAATGTAACACAATTAGTCCAATAAATTTTAAAGGTTCTTATCTAAGCCACTTTCCAGCTCTCCGTTCCTGGTGTTGATTTTCCAGCTCTTTCGGTTGTTAATACCCGCGGTGCCGCTTCCCGTGAGCGCGGCGGATCGAGGCGTTGTGCGCCCTCTGCTGCTCCGCCCGCAGGGTGGGCACGAAGGGCCGGGGGCCGCGGGGCGGGCGGGGGGAGCTGAGGCACTAAAGCCGCGCGGTGTGAAGGCAGCGCTGCCGGCATCGCACGGCCTTTGTTTGGTGCAGAGTGCGGGGAAGAATTGCTGAGCTTGGTGGCTCGGGTTGGAGGGGAGGCGGGCCGAGGGGCGCAGCTCCTGCCGAGGCGGTGCGGTGGGGGCCACAAGGAGCCGGCAGCACCCCCTGCCCGGCCTGGGCTCCAAGAGGCGTTTGCTGCTCTGGGCCCAGCCGTGCGTTTCAGTGCCCAGCGGTGGGTCCTGGCCGCCCCGTCCCACCCTGCCGTGTCTCCGCACACAGCGGTGCGGCACGGAGCGCCCCTCTGGGACCGCGGCTTTTCGTGGGCATTGGAACGGGAGGAACCCTGCAGAGAGGCCGGGCAGAGCAGCGCGGAGCCCCCAGCACAGTGCGGTGTGCGCTGCTTCCTGCTGCCCGGGGGAACGGTGGGATGTCCTGCTTAGTGCACCAAGGTACGATTTGTTACCGGGATCACCCGGCCCAGCGCTCACCTGCCCTCAGCTCAGCGGTGGCTGTGATTGATGGCAGCGCGCTGTGAGGCGGCCCCGGCGCTCAGGGCTGCGGGACCCAGCCGGGGTAACTCGGAACCTGCCGGGTGAAGACTCGGGAGGGAACATCGCCGACAGAGCGTCCGGCCCCGCAGCAGCAGTGAGGGACACGGCCACGGGCTGAGCTCCGGCAGCCCGGAGCCCGTAGGACGATGCTGGTAAATGACTCCGCGCATCTTCTGCCTCTTAAAACACTTAATATATGTGCCCGTGCGGTTCGTTATTACCATCTAATAACAGATTATCTGACTCACTTTCATGTTTCTTCCAATTACAAATTGAAATGGTTCCCACTATGACCTTGCAGCTGCTAGATTTTCTAAAATTAGCCGTAATGATGCATTTTACTAAGATAATTAATTATCTAAACTGAGAAAATTGAGTAGTAGAACTACTTCACATGCTGCTAATTATCTTTTATTATGTCATCTTTACATGCAAATAAAGAAATATTGTGATTATTGTAAGTACTGTTTTCATTAGCTGACACACTCGGTAGCAGCGATGGCTCCGCGCCTCCTCCGCAGTGAGAGCCGCCGGGCGCTCTGTGCTCAGTGCCCGCAGGACTCTTATTTTTAGATAAAACGTGCACAATTACGCTCCAAACTCGAACGTCAGTTCGAAGAGTTGAGAGCAGAATGGTGGGAATGGCCGCAGTGGAGCCGGGACTCACCGCTGCGCCTTCCCCGCAGTGCGGAGAGACCCGCGGTGCCACGGGAGGCAGCAGAGGCGCTGCAGCGGGTCGGGGCAGCCCAGCGCCGGGCTCAGCGCTGTGCGGGGGGTCTCCAGCACGGGGGGATGTGGGCAGAGCAGAGGGGGCAGCGGAGCGCTGCGGTGGCGATGGAAGGAACAGAGCATCTCCACTATGGGAGCGTGCAGAGAGGAGCAGCCGGCGGTGCGTGGGGGTGGGACCGCGGGCAACAGAAACAGACCGGGAGCTGGCAGGCTCCCTCCGCACATCAGCACACCCTGTTGTCCTCACAGGCCGTGGAGTCTCCTCCCTGAAGCTCAGCAGCTGCTGAACGTGGTGCTGGGTGCCGTGGGGTGCCCACTGGAGCAGGGGTGGGAGCAGGTATGTCTGTGAGATGAAGCAAAGAGGCCCCCCATGCTCCTGAACAGCAACGGTGCCCTGGGAGCATCGAGTTCCCCCCAGTGCCTCCACTCTCTGCTCCAAAAGCAGCACCAGGTGGCTCAGGACATGGAGTTACGCTGTTGGTCTGGGAGCATCCCCGTGGAGGATCTGCCGGGAGTTCTTCCCCAGCCCATAGCGCAGCCCTCTGACCCACAGCTGCCTCTGGGAGTGGTCCTTGGCAGAGCTGGGGGCTGCCTGGGGGGGACATGCTGTGCTGGGAGGACCCCCCGTGCTGACAGCAGTGCTATGAGGACTGGTAGCACCATCATGGTGCTGTGCCCCCCCCTCACGTGGGTCCCCCCCACCGGGAGCTGTCCCAGGTCGGCTCCGTGTGAGGTGCTGAGCCATAAACCTGCAGCAGGATGGGCTGGTTGGCACTGCTCAGCTGCTCGGCCCCGCAGCCCCTTCCTGTCCTCTCACTCGCTGGCAGGCAGCAGCTGTTGGTGCTTTAGAGCTCTGTCAGCCAGCGCCCTTCCCAGCATGGGCAGGAGGGTGAGGACTGATCACAGAGCCACTGGGTTTTGTCTCACTGCTCCAAAGGGCTGCTGGGTGGGCAAGCTGTGCTGCCTGCTCTTCTGGCCACAGCCCAACCCTCAGCCACTGCAGGAGCAGTGGGTGCTGCAGCTTGGGGCAGTCCCCAGTGCAAGGTGCAGTGTGAGAGCCTGCAGTAATGGAGCAAGGTGACATCCTTTGCTGAGCTGTGCACTCCCAGCAGCGGAGCTGTGCAATGATGGAATAAAGCTGTGCCATAAACCTGCCTGGGGTCATAGATCTGGTGGGCAGTATGGATTTTGGAAAGGAGGAGCTGGCAGTGTGGATGGGACATGGTAAGCCTAGGTCCATTTCCAAAAAGGCCCATTTCTCCCCCCGCAGCGCTGGTCAGCCCCAGCTGGCACGGCAGCTCTCCTGCCCGGGCACACGGAGCCTCCAGCAGAGATACTCCATCCCCAGCCTGAACACTTCTCCCCATGCAGACACACAGGCAGCGGCACCTGCTCCAACCTCGGATCTCCTCATGTTGAAGCACGGTGATGACCCGAGCAGCTCCGACCCCGCGGGCAGCCTGGCTCAGAGCATCTCCAAGCTCAGAACATCTCCTGGCTCAGAGCATCTCCTGACCAGAGACAACTGTTTGCCACAGTTGTGGCTCCTAAGCCCCAAACAGCACAAAACTCCACACCAAGCCAATGCTTTCCTGATTTTCTGGTGGCAGCAGCTGGGCAGGGAGGAGCTCAGCTGGTGGGACAATCCCTGGCCCTGCTCTGTCCTCCTGGCCAACCCAGAGCTCTCCCCCCTGCCCGGCTGTGCTACTGGCATGGGTGGATGGGCAGAACATCCTCAGATCCACCAGCGGAGGATTCAATCAAATACTGAAGAGGAAAGCCGACCACCTGTGTGATGAGGGTGTTGAGCGGCTGAATCACACAGGGTTTGGGCAGGGACAAGCTGCAGCCAGCCCAGATGATGGGACAGGGACATGGCTCCCACCTGGCTCAGCAAAGCTGGCACCACGTTGCTGAATGGCTGGTCACACATGTGGGGACTCAGCACAGCTGTCTGCTCTCTTGGACATCAATTCACTTTTGCATTTTTCAGAGGCTTTGCTTCAAGATTTTCAAACATGAACCCAACACCGTGAGTTTGTGAATTGAGTGAGGGAGACTGAGCTCCAATCTGTTTTTTGTGGTGTCGGACATGACTGCGCCTTCCTTGGTCCCACAGAGGAGGAGATCGCAGTGAGGTGCTTCCAGGCTGAACCTCTGGGTTGCAGTTTCACAGTGCAGATTGCACAGGGGACGATTCATACAGGGACGACGCACTGGAGATGGTGCACACATAGATGGCAAACAGGAGATGGTGCACACAGGGATGCTGCACACAGGAATGGTGCACAGGAGATGATGCACACAGAGATGGTGTGTGGGGGATGGTGCACACGTGGATGGTGCACAGGAGGTGGTGCACACAGGGATGCTGTGCAGGCACTGATGCACACAGGAATGATGCACACGTGGATGGTGCACAGGAGTTGGTGCATGCAGGGATGGTGCACACATGGAAGGTGCATACATGTACGGCGCACACATGAATGGCGCACACAGAGCCACAAAGCCATCGGTGTTTGGAGAGGAGGCTTCAGCTACTGAGCCTCGGCTGCTGGGACATGATGGAGAATGCCTGGCTTGGCTTGCTTGTTTCTTTTCCGAATGCCCCACACTCTTTGGATCACAGCGGTTCTGGAAAACACTGCAGACACAGCCCAGGCTGTGATGGCCCCCTCTGCACCCCCTGCTGCCCTGATGGGAGGAAGTGGAGCCTAAAGCCAGCCCTGAGCCCTGGAGACACCTTCAGCAGGGATCTGTGGACAGGAAGCATGGGGTTGGCTTTGCAGAGCGGTAGGACAGGGCAGCAGCTGAGGACACCACAGAGAAGCAGGGAACACGTGGGCATGTCCCTGCTCGGTGCCTCTGCAGCTGATGGGTGATGCTGGTGGATCCACAGTCACTCACTGTCCTGCAAAGCAGCCACCCCTCTGGACACTCCTGAGGGCAGCACCCCCTGTGGGGTCTCTAATGAGGAAAGGGACCAGGGGGGTGTCCTGCAGTGCCACCCCCCAGCTGCTCACCCCCCCAGGGCCCCTCTCCCGAGCCAGGTGCTCTTCGTGCCCCCATTCTCTGCTACCTGCCCAACCGGTCCTGTCACCAACCCGCATTCTCACTCCAAAAATATGCCTTTGAAGTTTCTGGGCTTGTTTCCTCCCTGCCCCAGCTGTGTCCCTACCCTGACCGAGCTGTTTTGCTCAGGCCCTGAAACACCCCTTCCTCCCACTGCTCCTCTTCTAAACTCCAACTGAGATATCCCCCATAGGGACCATATGCCAGTATCAGGCCCATGCAGCCATTTGCTCCCTCCTGCTGACACTGGGCTCAGTGCCACGCTCTCCTGTGGTCACCTGGATGTGGTGGCACCTGGACACAGTGGCACACGGCCGTCCCTGCTGTCTGAGCCCCCCTGCAGTTGTGTTGGAGCTCTGGGTAAAGAAGTGTGTCCATGAGTCACAGCAAAGCACGTGGCAGGAGGAGGCTGAGCCGACCACTTCGGCTAAACTACGGCGCTGGTTTAGAAAGGATTTGTAATGAAGGGATGAGATTTAAATTGGTTCTATTTCCTAAGAGCTGCTATAACCTGAAAAGGAGCAAGTTGTTTTATTGCATAAAGTAACATGAAAATAAGTTGTGCTTTCATGTCTGGTAACCCTCGGTAACAGGACTGCTGCAGTAGGACACAAGACCTGAAATACTCCCTTGTGGTTCTCTCCCTTGCTCAGTTTTGAGGCCCTGGCTGTGGGGATGGGGGGCAGTGTGTGCCGAAGCATCCCAGCACCTCTCATCCAGGCTCAGCAGTGGCACTGGGCGCTCAGGCTTTGTTCAGATTGGACCTGAAACTGCCAAGGATGGCGCCCGACCCCACTGCTGCCCTGTGCACTCTGTGCACCCCAAGAAGGGCACGCTGCCAGCTGCTACTGCAGGTCACAGAATGGGTTTGTTGTGCTTTTCCCAGATGGTGGCAGCAGCAAAGGCCTGTAATGTGCTGACATGCTGCCCTTGCTGCCAGGATAAACAGCCAGCGGCTCTTCCCCCTAAGTCCCTTCTGGGGGACACGTAGCAGAGCTGTGTGATGATGGCAGTACTGGAGCTGTGTGATGATGGCAATGCTGGAGCTGTGTGATGATGGCAATGCCAGCAGCTCTCCCAGCCTCCACGTGGGAGAAAGGAGCTCCCACCCCTGGGAGGGCTCCGTGTGTTGCTCAGGGTGCCATCCTGCCACAACAGCACAGTGCAGCCTCAACGAGGTGTTGGGCAGGGTGAGAACAGCCCCAGCCTCCTCGTGGTGGAGGACAATGCCTGCTGGGTGCACACCCTGCAGGGCTGTCCCAGCACCCCCAGCACCCCTCCTACACTCAGTGGGGTGAGGACAGGCCTCACGGCCCCCCGGGTCTGCCTGCCAGCAGCTCTGCTTCCCTCCGTGTCCCGGAAACTGAGCAGATGTCTGTATGGATGCAGTGGTAGGATGTGAGTGATCCTCGCATTTGTGTTTATGGCTGTTTAATGAGCTAATTTTCCTTCAACTATTGATTTCCCTGAGTTCTGCTGAGAGATTGCTTGCCTCCGAGTAATAAGAAGTAACTCAGCTGCTCCAGATGGGTTATCCCCACAGGACGGGATAACATGGAGCAGGGAGCTGCTGCGGGACAGGGCCATGCCAGCTCTGTGGTCAGCACAAAGGTGCCCCCCTGGTACCAAGCACACCCTTACCTTCCTGGATTCCCTCCAGGTCTGGGATTAAGGGACAGATCAACATCACCCCTGCCTCAAAACACCTCCAGATTTTCAGCACTGCTTGGGGCCGCATCAAGGAGTAAGATGGCATCCCAGAGCAGGTGCTGATCCCTCACCTTCACTCTCTCAGCCCAGCACTCAGGGCAGCCTCACTCCACTTAGCACCAATAGCACCAAGGGAACAGGTGCAGCACTAATCCCACCTCCCCGCTGCATCACCAGGTGCTGCAGGGAGCTGCAACCCAAACTGCCTGTTCTGAGCGTCCCTGTGGGAGTGGGGGGCTGCACTCGGTGTCCTCCAGAGACGCCCCCATCCACCCAGTGCTTTTTGGACCGTGCTCTGAGCCACAACCACAGTCACCGACATCCCACGGTGAGACCCGGCCAGTGCCAGCACTGGAAGGCAGCACCTGCAATACAGGAGGAGGCATTTCAGACATGGCCCCTGGGGACATGGGGGGCAGGGGGTCAGGCTGCCTGTCAGCTTCTGCATTGGTGTGCTGGCAGAGATAAACAAAAGGAGCTGGAAGTCTTAATGCATGATCAAGATTATGATTTAATTGGCATAACAAAGGCTTGGTGGGCTCAGCCACATGACTGGAATATTAATATCGGAGGATGCAGCTTGTTCTGGAAAGACAGGCAGGGGATTAAGGAGGAATGTGTTTTGTATATTAAGGATGCAGACATTTGTTCTGCACTCCAGGGAGAACCTGGATGCAGTGCGACCACAACGGCTACGGAGCACATGGAGCGGGCTGGGCCAGAGCCATGGACAGGCTCAGCCCAAGCTGGGATGCAGATGGGGGATCTCCATTCCTGAGCTGCCAGTGTGAGATGGGACAGCAAGTGAAAGATCCAGAGCACAGCCCTCATGGGAGAAACCCCGTCCTCATGTCTAGTCACAGCCCCCTGTGTTGTTATGGCTCCTAAGGGCCAGGCTGTGGCACAACAATGGCATCTGCTGCTGAGACAGGCTGGAATGGCAGTATAAATCTTGATGCTTGTAAGGCTTTCCACATTGTTTCATAAAACAGGCTCCTAAGCAAGTTACAGATCACATTCTGCATAAACCTGCTATAAAATGAGTGCCATTCCCAGCTCAGACAGGGGCTGCCAAGCTGCGGCTACCAGCAAGTGAGATAAAGGGATGCAGGACTGGCTTTTAAACCTGCAGACAAATTAGGAAGGCAGAAAGGATGGGAAGCATGTCGGAAGGCAGGATCCTCATTGCAAGCCGCTCCTCATTGCAAGCCGCTTCCCCACCCCTCCGCTGCTGACACGTTGGAGAAATGGTCTCAGGGATGAGGATGCCGTGTGGCACAGATAAAGGCTGTCGGCACTTCAGCACAAAGAGGCAATTGCATAAACAAGAAGTGGGGAGAAGGAGGGAAGAGATGAATGTGGGGGGAAAGGAACTGCGGCTCTGTGCAATCACGTGGAGCAGAGGATGCTGGCGGGTGCTGGAGGCACAGGGAGCAGCGAGGGGAGGCAGCGATGCCTGGACAGTGCCCTTTGGGCTGCTTGGAGAGAGTCCAGAGCAGGATGTCAGAGACCTGGGAAACACCATCGGCAAGGAAAAATGGCGAGACGTGGGACTGCTTAATTGGTAGGAGAGAGCAGAGCAGGCTGGAGCAGCTGTCTGCAGGAATGCAAATGACTCCTGCAAAGAGGAAAGGATTAATCTGCCCATGCTGAATAAAACAAGGGGAAACAGGCTTAAATTATTGTGGAGAAATTCAAGGCAGATGCTGGAAAAACATTCCCCGAGGGATCAGAGTGTCAGCACTAAGGTTCCTAGAAGAAGTTGGCCCAAAGGGCATTAGCTGCTCCCCTGAGGCTCCTTCTTTTCTAGGATTTCATGTTTTGGGGTAAAAGTATATGGAAAAAACCTTAAGGCAAGGGTCCAGCTGGCTTCACAGTGTGCAGAGAAGGGAAGGAGGAGCTGGGCAAGCCCTGAGAACAACCTGTGGAGACCCAGAGGGTCTGCAGGACAGCAAAGCAACTGCCAGGAGCAAAGTGCTGCCATGCAAATGAGCTTTTAGAGTTGAAGCATAGCAAGCGAAGCTCATGTGGGCAGCAGAGCCCGTCACAGAGGGTGCTCGGTGAGACAGAGCAGAGCCGCCAGGAGTGACATCAGTCTGTGAGAAGTCTGTGAGAGCAGAACACAGCCAAGAGGAGCTCTGCACAAAGTGCTGGTGGCTGCACAGCACGGATCTGCTCTGCTGTCTGAGCACAGGGCTGATTGTGGCCCATAGCTCTGCTCCAGCTCCAGGCACATGGCGAGCAGAGCCTGCCCAAGATGCAGGTAAGGGATGCTTAGAGGTCTGGCTGATGGTAAGCAACATATAAAGAACCTTCTCTCCTCCTTAATTGGGGGAGTGACTGGGAGCACCTTTGAGCTGGAGGGTCTGAAGCCACAGAGCTTGAGCAGGCAGCACATCACAGGGACTGTGCTGGGAGATGGCTGTCAGGAAACTTTTCTTCTGCCCAAGGGATGGCAGCTTTGGGGCCTGATCATGAAATTCCCAGTTCCTGGAAGCTCCCCACATCTCCTCCGCCATAAATCATCCATGGCAGAAAAACCCAGGAAACCACTGAATAATCCCAAATAATCCCACAGGAAAATTTACAACAGCAATCTTGTACTTCATCTGATACAGGCCCCGCCCAGGCTCCCGAGGGCAGGGGAATTCCCTCAAACAACCACATCCAAGGAAATCCTGTCCTTTGGTTTCCAGCTTCAGGGCTGCTAAACACAGGCCCTGAAATCACTGCTGTATTCTACAGGTGAGCAGCCCCAGGTCCCAGGCAATTGTTCCTTGCTTGCCACAAGCCTCCCTGCAGGCCATGGGACAGGAGATGGGCACTGGCCTCGAGGGAGCCTGAGCTGAGCAGGATTCTGCCCACCTCCCCAGCAGTGTGCAGTGGAAGCCAGCTGACCGTGTTATTCCTTTAATTTCCTCATTGCTTTCTTTTGTGTTTGCTGCTGTTGCCTAGTACAGGTGCTGGGAGAAGGCAGCTTCATTTATGTGGTGCTCTTCCTGATTCCAGCTAATGTTCATTTTAAGGTAAACACGTAACAGTAACGTGTCTCCTTTGGGGCCATACAGACCCATGTCTGAGCTGCAGGCCCCACCAGCACGCTGCAGGTGGTGAAGGTTGCTCCATGAGGCCCAGGAGCTGAGCTGGCTGCATTCCATGAAGGGAGGACCCCAAGGGGTTCAGCCTGGGACTGCTTGCCAAAGGATGCTGTTATGGTCCTTTATATAGAGCCCCAAATTTGACTACCTCAGAGTAGATTGTGGGGGGGTGGAGTGAGCCCAAGGATGGGGCAGAACGATGGCTGCAGGTGGTGAGACATCCTGCACCCCAAAGGGTCTGGGAATACCCAAGACTTAATTCTGCTTTCTGCAGAGCATAATGGGATTTCCTTACTGGTGTGGGGATGCCGTGGGGCCACCGACAAAAGGAACTCGTGGTGGGAGGGAACCAGGTGGTAACACGAGGGCATGCACTCACTGCCACTCGGGTGTCAGCAGCACAACGAAATGACAACACCACGACCGTCAGGAAGGAGCTGGGCTGGGTCAGTGGATTCATTTCCATCATCAAATCACACATTCTGCTTTCATTGCGTCCCACTTTGGAGGGATGAAATTGCAGGTATGCAGCTGGGAGGGCTGACCGAGGTGGGCACAGCTGGTACAATTAATTCTGCCCTAACAGGAGCTCTTCATATGGAGGCAGAGGATACAGGGAAGGGTGGGGAGCTGTCCAATGGCTGAGCAGCGCATGGGAGAAGGGAAGCGGCCAGGTAGAGAAACAGACAATGGCTTCAGGAGGAACGGGAGGACTGGGAGAAGGGGAGGAACAGTTCACATGGTGATAACTACGTGCAGAACGCGAATCTCAGTGCGGGGACAGGGAGGACAAAAATGTACATCTCAGAAGTGCCCGCTTGTCAACTGCGGGCAAGGAAACGGACAGAGGAAAAAGGGGCCAAGGTCAGGTATGGGCGAAGCGGCAGGAAGGGGAACGCGGCGCAGGAAGCCCGGGCTCGTTGGGAGGAGCGCTGGGGTGCGAGGGGCCGACGTGAAGGTGAAAGCAGCCCCGCAGTGCACCTGTAACGCTGCGCGCTGAGCTCGGGGCACGTGCAGCACCGCCCAGCTGCGGCCGGACACTCGGAGCTTCCCAGGGTGCGATGCAGCTCGTGCCGGCGCTCCCCCACGGCTCCGCGGGCAGCGCGGCCGCACGAGAGCTGCGCTGCACTGCGTTCATCGGCCCCGAGTCTCGGCGGAGCTCATTAGCTCCCACACAGCCGCGCTTCGGGGCCGGTGTTCATCTCTGCACCGCCACGAAGCACCGCCACGAAGCACGGCGCGGCTCCCGCTCCCTGCGTGCTGCTGTGAGCAGTGGGCGCGCTCTGCAGGTGATGCTCCCCGAGCACCATCCCCGTCCTTCGGCTGCACAGCACCACGTGCTCAGCCCGGGCCGGTCTCATCCATCCCGACACCCGGCAGGGCACGGCGGCCCGTGGCGCTCGCAGCCCGACTCCCGGTTCCCATAATAACGGCTCGCTGCTGCCCCCCGTCCCCAGCCGCGGGTACCGGGCGCGGCGCGACGCCCCGGGGCGGCCACATCCGGGTCTGCGCGGACGCGGAGGGCGCGGGGGCGGCGCCGCGTCCAATGGGAGCCGCGCTCTCATCGGCGCAAACAGCAGCACAATGGAGCGGGCCGCGGGCGCGCTGCAGCCAAGCTTGGCGCGAGCGGCGCGCGGCTGACGGGCCGGGCGGCCAATGGGCAGCGGCGCGCGGCCGCGGGCAGCCAATGAGTGCGCGGGGGGGGCGTGCCCGGGCGAGGTTCGGGTGTCCTTGCAGGGCGCTGGGCTAAACTTCACCAAATAATGGCTGTTGGCGCCGGGGCTGCCGGGGAGCCATTTTAGGTGAGTTCTGCCCCCAACTTTCGGGTTCTCCCGCGCGGCGCCGCCGGGGACGGCGGTGGGACGGGGGGCGGCTGTGGGGCGGCACCGGGGCCGAGCGTGGCGGCGGGCGGTGCGGGGCCGGGCGGCGGCGTTGGCGGCGTTGGGTCCCGAGGGGGCCCGGTCCGGCCCTGTCACGGCGCCGTCCTTGGGGCGCGGGGCCGGGCCGGGCGCGGAGGGGCGCGGGGAGGGGCGGCCCGGGGGGCGGGGGCGCCCCGCGGCTTCTTCCGCGCCGCCCTCCCCGCCCCCGGGCCGACGGGGACCGACGGGGGCCGCGTTGCGGGGAGTTCGGGGTCGGGAACGGCGCGGGGTCCTCCCGGGGCGGGGGGAAACGGCGCGCGGAGCGGCGCCGCGAAGCGCGTTGGGGCTCGGGCTCTGCCGGGCGCTGCGGTGACGCTGCGGCCGTGTCACGGAGCGCCGCAGTCCGCCGCCGCCGTCCCCTGCGTCCGTGCGGCTCCGATGACGACGTCGCGGAATTTGCCGCGTTCGTGCCGCGGTTCTTCCCGGCGGGCAACGCGGGTGGGAGCGAGGATCGGCGGGGACCGCGGGGTCGGAGGGGAACGCGCGGCCGGAGCGGAGGAAGGCGATGCCGGGCGCCGGGGTCGCGGCGCTGGGGTTGTCGGGGCTGCCGGCCGCTCTGAGCCCCGCATGGCCGCGCTGAGCCGGGAGGCCGTGCCGTGCCGTGCTGTGCTGTGCTGTGCAGGGCCGTGCCGTGCTGTGCCAGCCCTCCGCTGGTGTTCAACCGAGCGCTGCCCCAAACCGGCGCTAAAAAGCTGTTATGTCTTTCTCTCTTCCTCCCCCCCCGCTTGAGAATTGCAGCAAATTCTTTTGGACGCAGGGAATACAGGGACGGGGGTGGGGTGCTGCGGTTCGCTCGCCGTGCTCACGTGAAGTTCCCGTAGGTGTGTGCCGGCCCCCGGCGCTGCCCGCAGCCAGGTGTGGGTGTCAGTGTCAGATGCGGTTGTTTATCTCTGGCCCTTCTGCGTGCAGATCTTTGGCATCTGCTTCCTCTGTCCGTTCAGCTGCTGCGGGGTCGGCGGGGTTGCGCTGTTGCTAGCTGAGCTGCTCATCCTTCCCACAGTGAGGTGCTGGTGCTGGGCCGATGGCAGTTGGTGCCTTCATGCTCGCCTTGTTTACCTCCTTCATGTGGGAGTGTGGCTCTGCTGCTCTGCAGAGAAATTGTTTGGGTCCAGCTGTGGAAGGATGAAGCAATAACAGCACATTTTTGCTCTGGGAGTATGTTCTTCCTGGAGTATAGATGGGTTGTTTCTCTTGAGCCTTCTGGCCTCCAACTGGATTGTTTTCATGTAGGGTTTCTTCCCCTGCTGTCTAGTGGAAAATCAACTCTTCTTCCGCCATAAAACTTAATGCTGCTGTCTGTTTGCTTTTGGAAAGCTAATTCTTCCTGTCACCCCTGAATCAGTGCAGCTGCCTGGACTTGTGGGTCCTGCTGGAGCGCTGGGCGTGCTGCTGAGTTTTCCCCTGCAGAGCCGGCAGGCACACAGCGGTGCTGGGCTGAGGCTCTCTGCGTGCTGCCCCTTCTGCTCTTCTGGCTGTAAAGCTGATGAGTGGTGGGGCTGCATCTTCCCAGAATGTCTGTGGCATCCCCTGTGGCAGAACTGACACCGTGTGTTGTTATTCATCCAATAAAAGCCAACTTCAGAAAGAACCTTTGGAGAAAGGCTGATCTTTGTGGTTTGTTTTCACTTAAGGAAAGTCTGAAGACCATCCCGTGTCTGTGGCTGTTGGTTTCTGCCTGTTGTCTCGTTCCTCCATACATTGGCGTTGGTTGCTCTGTGGGCTGCAGCCCCTTTCTGCAGGTGTGTTACAGATTACCCTGCGTGGATCTGTGGGATGGAGGCAGCTCTTGCACTGCTGCTCGGCACTGTTGGTCTGCAGGGAATGTGCAGCTCTTGCTGAAGGTGCCATTAGGTTCCATTATACCTGTGCTGTCCTGTCCAGTTGGGCAGCAAAAGCTGGCTTGAGGTTCTGTCCCTGCCCACTGGTTCCTCATTGGCAGCAGGAGGATGAGCCTGAGCTCACGGAGCAGCTGGCCTCAGTTATGCCATCATTAGGCACAGTGTTCACTGTGAGTCTGGGGGCTGCTGGTCTCCAGTGGCTTAGTGAGCTCTCAGAGGAATCTCTTATTTTCCTGACTGCTTTCTACTATATTTCACTAACAGGAAGCAAAGCTTTACCATTTTTCCCCTCTAGTTGTGCAGTCTTACAGTATTTTTAATTTAATTTTTTTTTTTTTTTTAAGATTTACTCTTCCTTGAGACATCTTTAATATTCTTAAATGCTTCTCTGAAGACAATAAAGTTTTATAGGTAGGTGATACAAAGCGCTTCACTTCAGTGTTATTTCAAGGAGGGTTTGCACGAGCAGGAGGGCTTTGGGTGAGACAACGAGACTGAGCGTGCAGCTGCTGGAGCAGGCCGTTGTTTTTTGCATGAGGCTGTGCCAGCCTGGCCTGTCTCGGGTTCCTGGAGATAAGAGCACCTCTCTCGTGGGTCTGCAGGAGGAGCTGCTTTGCGAGGGAGGGAGCAGCCTGATCAGCCTCGCACCAGGAGCTGGCCCTTAGTACAGGAATGTGGACTCGATGTTCTGGGGCTGGAAGGCAGGCATTGCAGGGAGTTGTAAGGAAACGCTGGCAAATGCAGCAGCTGGATGTCACCTGGATGTGGGAGCTGAGCAGGCTCATCCCCATGGCCCACGTAAGTAACAGCGGAAGAGCTTCTCCAGTGTTGTCCTGTTCCCTGCTCAGGATGGAAGCTGTCACTTCATCCATGTCTGTGGGTCCAGAGGCTGTTGCTGGAAGCAAACAAACTGTGGGTCGGGGTGAATGATCTCCTGGCTGAGCAGCGAGATGGAGGCTTGATGTGGTGGGTTCTCAGCACCCCAAAAGAATGGGACAGCAAGACTTCACCCTTGGAATGGTGGCAGTGCAGCAGTACTGCTGTGCAGCCCTGAGCTCCGGTGTTTTGCAGGCAGGAGCCAGCAGGGAGTAATGGGGCCGTGGGGAATGGCCCAAACCGACAGCAAGAAATGTGCTCTGTGGGTGTCCGCCTGTGACACGAGGAGGTTCTGATTTTGCTTTCTATTATCTCAGGCTGGTGCAACATGTTTTCCATGTGATAGGACAATGCCTTCAACTTTCCCTTATATGGGAAAATCTGGTGTGCAGCCTACTAACCCGCCAATGTGTGGCTATTAATTTTTAGCATTGTTACGGTGCTGGTGGCCGGGCAGCCAAAGCAGCAGGAAATACCTGGGCTGGGGCAGGTCCTGAGGTCAGGCGGGATGTCTGGGGAGCACGCTGTGGGTGCTGCAGGAGGTGCTGCCTGATGTGGGACTCCTGCTGCGGGGCTCCTGCTGCCTCTGGTGGGGCCGTGCCTCTGGTGGGGCCGTGCCTCTGGTGGGGCCGTGCCTCTGGTGGGGCCGTGCCTCTGGTGGGGCCGTGCCTCTGGTGGGGCCGTGCCTCTGGTGGGGCCGCAGCTGTGCCAGGCTGGTGCCAGGAGGTCAGTGAGATGCTCTGATTTTTCCTCTGGAGAGGAAGTGTTACGTTGAGGTTAAGGGGTGCATGCTGATCTGTGCTGCAGCTGCTACCTCTAGGGGTTTCCCAGCCTGTAACAAGTATAGATCCTGCTCTAATGGGAGCAATGCACTCCTGTCCAGAAGAGAAAGCAAAAAGTGTGGGAACTGAGTGTCTGGTCCCCACTGGATTTGTAGTGCAGGCACTGGAGGCTGCCACCTCACATTTTCCAGCCCTGCTTTCCTTGCGAGGGATGCTGCTCAGTAGCAGTCTGATGATGGTGTTATTAACAGCGGCTCAGCACACACGTAGCTTGGGAGTTCTCCTTACTGTATTCCTGCCTTTGCCCTGACTGAATGGTCCTGCTGCTGCACCAGTATAGGTACTTTTATCTACTCAGGTTCTTTATGTTTTTCAGCTGCATTTTAACTGATGAGATTAAGCATTTGTCTCTTCTGTGCTGAAAGCAGGTGAAGGTGAAGCTTGTATGTGCAAGAATTTGCAGAATACTTGTTCTTCCTCAATGTTACCCTGAAAGTGTGGGATATGTGAGCCCAGTTCTGCCTGAAGCAGGAGGAGGCAGTGCCGGACAGGCTGGAGCTACCTGGCCCCATGCTGTGCAGCAGCAGAGCTGTGTGTCCCTGTGAGAGGGGCAGGGGGAGCAAGGTATCTATCTCGTGGGTTCAAGCTGCAGCTGGGAAGCTCCTGCACAGGAGTTCTTGCTAGGAGGACATGCAGGAATGTGCCGGGAGGGACCCTGAGGCGAAAGCCTGCGCAGGGAGGTGAGCTGGGCTGCAAAACCTCATGTCCTGCATTGAAAGTGTGCCGTGGATTATGAGAAGGGCTGCAGCTACAGCCGTGAGGACTGCAAAAGCTCTCCTAGGATGTGAGAGCCTCCCACAGGGAATTTCACTTTGTCTTTGAAGGAGGAGGCAGTAATGGAAGGACTGGCTACAAGGTACTGCATGTTAGCAGCCACTGCTGAGAACTTCAGTGACTTGGTATTGTGCTAAAATGCACTTTTGTTGCATGGACACTGTTGAGTTCCTCCAAAGAAGTTCCATTTGCCAAAGCACCCATCAGCTGTCATGGAGGCAGGGAGGGAAGTTTTTTTCTTGCCAGTGTGTTTCTGTTTTTCATCTTGTGCTGGATCCTGTGCCCACTGCTCCTCTGTGCAGGTGACTCCCAGCATTAGCGCTGTGCTGGGTGTGCATCATGCAGGACCAAGGGGATGCCAAGTTACCGGGGATGTTCACTTTCTTGCCTTATAGGTAACAGAAGTATTGCTTCTCCAAGAAATACTAATGTCTTGTTATATATATGCATTGAGGCAGAATTAAAGTCAGTCCCGAATACCAGAATAAACTTTAGTGCTTTGCTGTGGATGTGCTGTGAAAGCTGCTATTTTTGTATGAACTGCTACCTTCTTCAGGACTTGTCTGCAGGGCACCTTTAATCCCAGGTGTTTCATTCTCTTTGGTTGAACTTGCAATGGAGTTAAAATAAAATGAAGTGTGTGACATGCTACTTGATGGAAGATCTCACTCATGTGAGCAACATTCCTTGGTGACTTCTATATATGTGCATGGTGCATCCCAGCTGCACCCAGCAGGATGGAGCGGCCTGCAGCTCCTGCCCTTGTCTGTGTGCTCCTCTGCTGCTGCTCATGGCAAAGTCCTGTTCCTCAGAGCTGTCAGTCCCCGCAGAGTGCCCCTCTCCAGGGTATCGGAGCTCTTCCCAGCATGCACTCTCGTGCATGTATAAAGGCAGGATTCTCTTTCACGACACACAGCAGCAGTGCCCTGTTTGTTCTCAGCGCACTGTGCTGCAGGCAGGCTGGATGCAGCACAACCTGTGTGTCTGTGGGGGGGCTGAGATTTGTGGTTCCCCCGATTCCTGAAGAGGTGGTTACAGATTTGTGGGCCGGGCCCTGTGCCCACTCCAACTCCTTACTGGGGGAGCAGGACTTTCTGCCTGACAATAACAGGGCTGGAGCTGGGCCAAGTCCACATCATGCTTCTGGAGCAGGGAGTGGGCTCATGCGTCTGGGAGCCAGAGGCAGCAGTGGTCGCTGTTGGAGCTGTCGCAGCTGCTGTTCCATCCAGAGTGGCCTCCTGGAGCCCCCCCAGCTATACGAGGCCCTGTGTGTGTTTGAGGAGGTGCAGCTGTGCACACATCTGGCAGGGCACTGAGCTCTGGCTCTGCATGCGCTGCTCTTCAGCTCCTGGTTGGGCTCTGCCAGGTGAAGGTTGATGCTGGGGCTGAGGAGCTCATGGCCTGCTCTGCTCTGGGAATGCAGGGTCTGTTGGAGCAGGACCACGTTTCTGGGCCTTGTTGTGCACTGCTTCCTCTGGAGATGCCTCACTGCCATGAAATGCAGGAGGTGTGGAGGCCTTACTGAGATGTCTGTTTCAGGAAAGGGTCAGAAATTAGTTGCTCGTCCAGGTACTGAAGGAGGAGAGACCACATTAGTATGGGCCTGTGAAGGCAGTAAGTGTGGGCTATGAAGCGAGGCTGTGTGGCAGTGCTGCTGTGTCCAGAGGCTCCAACCTTTCATAGTTTCATAGTTTCGTGCGGGTTGGAAGGGACCTTAGAGATCATCGAGTCCAGCCCCCGGAATTCGAGCCTCTGTGTAGCAGAGCGGCACTTCTACCACTTGCGCCACAGGGGGGATTCGAACTCCGGGCCCCAGTGTTGCAAGGCGGCGTCTTAAACCACTGCGCCACCGGGGCACACAACCTTTCCTTCATAGTGCTGCATGTCAGAGGAGATGACAGTTGGTGGGCAGCAGGGACAAGAGCATGGTGGCACTGCAGTGCAGGTGATGCCACATGTGCCAGCTGGCAGGGGTGCTGCCTTCTGCAGCTGTGCCCTGGGTGGGAGCAGCTCAGCTTCCTGTAGCAGCTCTCCTGTGCTGGAAGGATTGCTGTGCACAGAATAAGGAACTGCAGACACAGTGCTCTGTGGTAATAGCAGGGCAGCATGGGCTGCGCTCTGCTTCTGGGCACATGCGGAACTCCAGCTGGGGCAGGAAGGGGCTGCTCAGTGTGTGCATCTGGTGGTGGTTTACTGGCCGTGTTTTTGAGCAGGTCTTCAAAAAGGGTACTCAAGCGTATAAAGGAATTGTCTATGACTGAGGAGGGTTCTATGCCCTGTGCTGCTGAAATCCAAGCACTCCCACAGGAGGGACTGATGAATTTTTTTGGCACTTCTCTCTTCCTCTCATGCTGGAGTTCCTGGGATGGCGTAAAGGACACAAATACAAGGAAGCATGGAGATGATTGAGAGGGATGTCAGCTTACAGATGGTGCCTGAACTCCGGAGACTGTTCTTCAAAGTAGATTAAGCTGAGATTGTGAAGAACTTGTATCCCAGAGGGTTATAATTTATAATCAGCTGAATCCCTTGGAGGTAAGCACCAGCTGAGTTACAGCCATGGCAGAGCAAAGCAAAGCAGCTGGAGTGGAGGCTTGGATGCAGCCAGCACAGCCTGGAGGATGTTGGCCTTAGGACCATGAGCAGCCTGGGAGAGGCACTTCAGCTTTGTGCTGGAACAGAAGAGTTTGCTACATTTTGCATTCTCTCCTTGTACTTTAAGTAGTCAAGGAACAGCCCCGATGCCGCAGCATGCAAGTTCTTGGGCCTGTAGAACAGCAGATTTATCTGTTGCTATTTTGGGCTGATGTTTGCTAGTTTCTCCAAGGTTACATAGGCGGACCAGATGCTATGAGCTGTGGGACCTCACCACGGCATGCAGCAAACCCTCAGGCCATGGCTGTTCAGGACAGCACCTTACTGGCTCTAGCACAGTGGCAGGGTGTGGGCAGCCAGCCCCCGTCTGTGTGGGGGTGGGGGCCTGCGGCTACATCAAGCTAGTGACCTCTGGCTGTCATGGTGGTGCTGGAGATGTCCTGTGCTAGGGGATGTTCTCCCGGGGTCCTTTTTGCTGCCCCTCCAACCTCCACCCACTGTGCAGGAACACAGACCAAGCTGAGCAGTTTTCATCACCTTAGTTTTGAGACCTGTGGGACGGGGCTGGCAGTGCTTCTTGCCACTAAAGAGGGCTACTCGCTCACCAAACACTAAAGTACAGCTTGAGGCCTTCAACATGCATGGTGAATTCAGGCCTGCCCTGTTCTGCCCACCACTACCACAGTTCTCTGGTTCCTGAACCCCAGGACTGCAGTATGAGCCCTCACATGTGGCCTTGCTCTGCACCCTGCCTTGGGAAGGCATAGGGAGAGCTTAAAGCTGGCTGCTGACAGCAGCAAACAGGACTGGGGGCCACCATGTCTCCAGGCAGGTTGTGAGCAGGGAGTTTCAGCTGGAGAAGACAGACAGAAACACCGGGAGGAGCAATCTTTGGGGAGACTGGGCTCTGAAGTGGGCTCAGTGTCAGTGTTTGGAGCTGCTGTGCCATCCCTGCTGGGGGTCTGTATTGGACTGTCAGGTGTTCTCTTCATCCATCCGCACAGCCCAGGATTGAGGGGTATCACAAGTGCTTCCTCGTCCTCTCAGCAGCCCCGCTGCATAGGCTGATTTTTATCCCAGTTCTACGGTTGGAAGGCAGAGGCACAAAGGGCTCTGATTGCCTTTGAGGAGCAGGCTGCAGAGTGGCAAAGCAGCTTTCTGACAGCTTGAGTTTGCTGTGCAGGATGTCAACAACAGCAAGAGAGAAGGACGTCTGCTTTCAGAAATTTTGTCATTTTGTGACTGCCTGCCTTGGGACGGCTCTTAGATGCGTGGCTCTTGGGCAGCAGCCTTACCAAAGGTTCTTACAACTGTGTCTGTCGAGACCTACCGGGTGAGATGTCTGTTGCATACCTGCAGCACTGAGAAAGGTGCTGTGGGCTAAATCGTGTGCCTGGTGGCATCTGTACAGGCCCTGTGACCTTGAGGGTGGCCTTGGGCAGCTGACTGAAGCCTGAAGAATGCTTGGAGTCGAAGATAAAAAGGATGAGGAAAATGTGCTGAGTGCATGGGCGCTTGTTTCTGCAGAAACCTCCATCCCTCCTGGTGTCTAGAAAGCATCTGGGTGCTGGGCCTGCTGTAAGGAGCCTCCAAAGAGGCCAGCTGGGACCTCAGCCCAAACATTCAGGGTTTTGGGGTGCTGCTGGGAAGAGTGGTCCTTCTGTAGGAGTCAAGTCTGGGATCCCATCTCTAACTGGGGTTACCAGTCATCCACTCCATGCATTCTTCCAGCATGAAGAGCGTGTCCTTGGAGCTGCTACTTTGCCTGTTCGCACCTAAAATTTTGTCAGGGCTGCATTGTCATATGTGTGTTTTGATCCTCGGCTTCATGCAGCCTCCTTGGCAGCCTTTGCATGTGCCCATTCCTTGGGCAGGTTTGTGTGCAGTCTCTCGATGAACAAGAGGGGATGCCTTCCTGCTGATGAGCCTGGCAGCTCCTGTGGCACAGGGCACCACGGGCAAGCAGCATGGGGTGCAGCATACTGCAGGCTGCTCAGCCACAGGATTTGGAGTAGGAAATGAAATCCTGAGAGCACAGTGGAAGAGGTGGATAGGCTCCATGGTCACTGGCGTGTCTGTTCCCTGGGCATGTGATTCATGTCCTTCCCTTGGCTTGCTGATGGACGTGCTTGGGCCTGTGAATAGCTGGAGGGAAAACATGGTGCTGGTGGCATAGAACCGTCTAATTACAATTTGGCAGCCGGGGTAGCTTAGGGTTCATTTTGCCTATGTGGTGGCCTGGATTGAATGCTGTACCAGTGTTTGTTTGCATTTAATGGGGAGTGAAGGTCTGGAGAATGCTGTGCTTTGTGGTGGGCTTGGGCAGTGTGGCGGTAGGAGCTGGAGCGCCGCACCCAGCTGCCTGCAGACATGCATGCCCTGAGCTCCTGGCCCTGGCTGCAGGGCTGGGCAGGCTGCTCCCGCTCCCTTCTCTCCCTTGCCTGCACAGGTACAGAGCTGCAGGGGTTAGCTTTTGTTTTATTTTCCTTCTGCTTTTTTGCCCTGCTAATGCTGAAGATTAAAATCCACTGCCAGAGGCTTATGAGCAACTGTGTGGAGTGAGACTCAGCCAGCTGGTCGAAGGCCACCGACATCGTCCTGGGAAACTTGTCCCAGTCCCAGCCACTTCCCAGTGCCAGCAGTGCAGCTGGCAGCAGGCATGTCCCTGCTCTGAACCGCAGCACTGCAGGCTGCTCAGAAAGGCACTGAGAGCTGGGGCTCAGCAGCTCCGGCTCCATCTCCCCCACTTTGGCAGCTGTGTGCTCCTGTGGCTGCTGGCTGCCCAGGCGGTGCTGCTCTGGGCTCTGCTGTGTGCCTGCAGTGAACAAAACCAAGGAGGTTCTGGCATTTATACAGCTTTCCCTCTTGCAGTTGGTCTCTGTTTGCTGCTATGCTCGCTGGAGTCTCTGCAAAGCCTCTGTCCCCAGCCCCGTGGCACTGCATGTCTTTGAAGTAACGGCTGAAGGTCATTGTGGTTACAGTCGTGAGTTAGGAACTGCATTTGAAAACTCCTAAAAGGAGCTATCACCGTTTTTGCCACGTGAGCCTGATGGCTGGAGGCTGCACTCACCCCGCTCTTGCTCGCTGTGTGCCAGCACAGCCTCCCTGGAGTGTGGGCAGTGGCACTGTCCCATGTGCTTGGACATGGCTGCTGCTCCTGGACTGGGGGCTGCCTGGGGCCGAGTGCTGCTGAACCTGTTTGTTGGGGGGAACGCTGTGCTGGGAGCCCTGCGCTGCTGTCAGTGTTGTGTTCCTTCTCCCATGGCGTGAGGAGGCTATGGCTGTTCCTTGCCTGCCCCATGGGGTAGGATGGAGCTAGGTGCACTGGGGAGGTGTGTTTGGTAGGACTGTCACATGCATTGGTACTGTTTAATTCCCCCTAATAGTAATAGTAATAGTCTCGTGTGGGTTGGAAGGGACCTTAGAGGTCACCTCTGCCTTTTCATTTTGTTTTTTTTAAGCTGAAAATATTCTAAGGACAGAAGGCTGCTGGGAGTGCAGCTCCACCTGCCCTGGGGCCCACCGTGGTGTGCTGCTCTGCATGCCTGCTCTGGACATGTGCACCCATGTGAGATGTGTTCCCACCTGGCTTTGGTTGCTCTCTGCCCTCTCTCCCCTTACTGCTGTCCTGTGTGTCCTTGCTCAGGAAAGTAGGGTCTGTGCCCCCGTCCTGCTGGAGCCTGGGAGCAGTATGGGGTCCTGGGGGCAGCTTTGATGCAAAGTATATTTGGCTGCACAGTAAGGTTGGGATGCTGGAGGGGTCTGGGTCTCTGCAGCTGTGTGTGCAGAGCTGGGAGGCTGCCTTGCTGTATCCTGTGCTTGGGAAGGAAAAAATGTATGCCAGAGCTGCCTTGCAGCAAGCTTGCAGGCTCCCCAGCCCCCTGCCTCGCTGTTGCTGCTTCTCTCTCACTAAACTACTGGGTTATTTTTAACTTGGAAGAATTACAACCCAAGATTTGCATTCTCTCCCCCCAGCAGAGGGCTGGAGGCAGGATGTGGGGGAGGCACTGCGGAGGGCTGGGAATGCAGCTCACCGCCCCACAGGATCTGTGCCATGGGCTCACGCCCCAGCAGCGCTCTGCCTGCTGGGCCCCGTGTGGAGACCAAGGACTGCTCCTTGCCTGGGCTCTCAGTATGGCTGATGTGGAGCAGCTGCAGCCGCACAAAGAAGCCCCGCTGCAGTGGGCTGTAGGGAGTGAGCCTGGTGTGGGGCTGCTGCTGCCACAGCCTGCAGATGGGGAGCTCCTGGCGGGGCTGGGCACCTCTGGAGCATCCCATGGAGAAACTCTTTGGTTCTGAGCGTGCTGCGGGGCTCTGCTGAGCCATGCTGAGCTGAGCCTGCTGGAGGCTGGATGGGAGGAACTGGGAGAAGTGTTGCTCCTTCCCCCTCCCCTGGCTCTTTGGGGTTTTGCAGGTAGGTAATGCATCAGCCCCAGATCAATCAGTAGGCTGCAAGGTGAGCAGGAGCTGTCTCATCTGACGGCAGCGAGGTGCCTACACAGAGCCCCTGCTTCCAGGCAGCCTGCAGGGTTTAACAGCTGGGTTTCTCTGGGTTGCACCACAGATCCTTGGTCTGTGAGCTCCCAGAGCCCCATGAGATGAGACGTGCTTAGGAACGGGGGCAGGTGAGGGAGTGAGAGCCAGACAGGACCAGGGTGCTGTGTGCCTGTCTGTCAGCTCCTTGGTGACTTGGAGAAGGGTGCTGGTCAATCCGGGTGGTGGATTCGGGACAGGGTAGGTCTGGAGCTCTGCTCCTGCTCTGTCCCAGGTGGACCCAAAGGTTTCCTCCTGCTGCCCGCATGCAGTGTGAATGTGTCAGGTAGGACAGGTGGCTGCTTGGTGCCTGGGCTGTGCCTAGTTCTTGTCAGCTGCAAATGGTACATAGCCCTGACCTGTCCTCGGCAGTGTTAGTGCCTCAGCTCTGCAGAGGTGAAAGGCTGAGGCCGCACATGAAGCCTGACCCTAACACAGAAGTGACGTGGGCTGGCTGCAGTCCTTGAGCCCAGTCACTGCTGGCAGGTTGGGACCCAGTCCTCTTGGCTCATCTCTTTTCCTCCAAGCTGTGCCCAACCTTTGAGGAGCTGCGCTGCTTTCTGTGGCAGAGCAGAGCTGCTGCTGAACATCAGTGATTTCACAGCACGGCTGTGCCATTCTCATCTCTTCTTTGTCTTGCTGCCTCTCCAGCTTGTCCTTCGGGGCTGAGTGTGACGTGCTGTGCCTGTTTGGGATCTGAATTTTCAAGGCATCCTTTTCATAATCAAAGCTGTGGGAGGGAGGAGAAAAAGAATCCACATGATGCTTTGGAAGCGAGGGAGGTTTGCACCTCCCATCTGGTGGGAAGCATCACAGGGTTTTGCAGGTGTGATGCTTCTCGCTGCCTTTGTGGCCACGGCCTTGGGCTGCTGCCTGCTTCTGCTCTGTGCCACTCCACATCATGGGAGCCTGAGGTGTGTTCCTGTGCCGGGGATCTCGAGAAAGTGGAAAGAGGAGGTTCTGGTGGGTGTCTGAGCACTGGTGTTCCTGGCACCCATGGTGCCCTTCAGGAGGTGCCCTGTGAGCACTGCTGGATCCCAGAATCCCGTCTCCTGGCACGCTTCGTGTTTCCGTTGTGAGGAGCTGCACACCCCTCTTGCTTGTCTGTCTGAAAAGGATCAGTGGTCTCTGGGGATCTGGCACTTGGGTTGGTTTTTGTTATAACTGCATACGTTGTTTCCTGGCTGCAGCTTAGTTCTGCAGATAAAAATCTGTTTGCTCTCCCCTTTGAATAGGGAAGCCACCTGCCTCTCACAGGCAGCTGAAAATGGCACTGTGCTGCAGGGATGTGTGTCTAATAAAGCAAAAGTTTCTTGTCCATTCTCAATAAGGAGCTTTCCTGGGAAAATGCCACTGCTTTCTGTAGACACTGAGACCTCTGCTTTGTCTGAGTTTGCAGCCCCTTTGGCTGGGGGTGGGAGGCACATGGCAGGGCTGTGCCCACGCCTGTTGGGGGCAGCTTGGCTTCCTCGGCCACACCACAGGTGTGATTTCCCCACAGAGAGTGAAAGTTGCTCTTTGGATAATGGTAAGGAGTAAAACTTTCTTTCTGGAGCACCTCTGTGGCAGGGGGCAGTTGATGCGTTGGGCATTTGGATCACAGGACTCTTAAAGGGATATTGGTGAAAATGTGCAATGAGGGAAGGATAGCCTGAATCCTGAGCTCGTGCTCGGCCTGTCTGTGGTTACTGAGGGGCCTGGTCCATTGTTTGGTGCTGTCCTGGGGTCATGCCCAGCAGTCAGGATGGGCTGAGGGGTGCTGGGTGTATATTGGGGAAGTGATGGGGCTGTGCCATGCTATTCGTCTCACTGCTCTGGGACTGTGCACTGCTGTTGGGAATCAAGCCCCAAGCCTCTGTACCATATGCATGTCCTGCTGGCACCCTAAGGACTGGTCTGCTGGGCTGAGCCCTGCTGCTCAATGAGACATTGTGTGAGGGCACCTCTGGTGGGTGGCAGGTATCCTGGTGATCGCAGGGCTTGCATCCCTTGGTTTTGGATGTGCTGTGAGATCAGCTGGAGCTCACAAGTGAGAGCCCACCAGCAGCCTCCCAGAAAGCAAGTAGGGCGTCACCTGAGAGCAATGTGGATGGCGCAGACTCATCCCATCGCCTGCTCTTGGAATACATAACCTGTAGGCACAGTCTTCTGCTTGTTAACACATGCAATGTTCTGAGCTCGTTGGTTGTGAAGATCATCAGACTTGTGGGCCAGTCTAATTACAGCTCATTCCCACAAGATACATTTTAATATAATTCCATCTTAGGTGGTGTTGGTGCTTTGTGTGCTGGAGCTGCTCTGCACAGCTGGCTCTCACTGTTTTGCAGTGCAAATCTTTGCAGTGCCTCAGGCTGCCTTTTTTGTAAGGTTTCAATGAGAATGAATGTTGTTTTTGAGGAAGAAAAAGGCAGAATTTGATGTTTTACCTGTCCTTGTAAAAATTCAGCCAGCATCAGCAAAGGATCAGTCTGAAAACAAACATTTGATTTAAAAACAATGCTGTTTGTCACTGTGCTCTTATTCCCTTTGCACCTGAATGAAGGTGGGCAGGATCCTGGTTGTAGGGCTGCTTTGTGTTACTCTACATGGAGAAGTTGTCTTTTTCTCCAGCCCAGCCCTGCTTTCCTGCTGAATGAGGATGGTACCCCACTGGGCATTGCACACATGAAACACTCCTCTCTTCCCAGCATCTCAGCAGCCCCCAGTTTGCTCTGGCAGCCCACTCCTAGGAGCTGAACAGCAGCTCTCATCCTGCAGTCCTGTCCCTTGGATATGCCCCTGGAGCCATTTCACAGACCAAAGGCTTCCCCTGGCGTGGGGCTCCCAGCAGCATTTCCTTTTGGCAGCTCCTTTTCAGCACCCCTCTGTCAGCAGCTCTGGGCTTTCTCTATCCCAGCCCTGTCCCTCCCTTCTGGAGGAGTGGCAGACAAGACTGCAAAACCATTTCCAGCCCAGAGGTTTCTCTAAGCCCAGGTCTCTTTGCAGCTCCCACTTGGATTTGGCAGCCCATTTCCAGTTGGTTCTCTGTGCTGTCCCTTCCCTCAGTGGTACCCTAACCCTAATTTGAAAGCTGAACCTTTTGAAGAGACTGCCGTGGAAAAGATTATTCCCAGCCATGGTGTCTTGACAGCCCGTTTCCACCTTCTGTCAGCCTTAGCCCTAGCCCTCATTTTTGGTCTGAGCTCTAGGTGTGAAAACGCAGGTGGAAGCTGTCCCAGCCCAGCTCTCCTAGCAGCCACTTTCCAGCCATAATCCAGCTACAGCCCAGCTCTCTGTCCCAGCCGCAGCACTCACCTTGCTCTCACTTTCCTGTAGAGCAGCAGGAAAGGCCCCGTGACCGTTGCTATGACAGTGACCTCCATCCCACCATTTCTCTTGGTAGCCCCTGTTTTGCTGTTGAAGCCTCAGTCCAGGCTCAGCTGTAAGCTCTGTCTTCCATCATTCAACCCTAACTATTGTGTGGAAGGCTCCTTGAGGAGTGCTGTGCTCCTGGCAGCCCTCAGCTCCCTGTGGCTGCTCCCTGCCTTGCTTCCCTGCCAGCCCCAGGAGCCCATCTGAGCTGTAGGGACATACTCCAAGTCATTTCCTGGACTGATGCTTTCTCCCAGCCCAGCTCCCTTGGCAGCTCCCAGGTACTTTTCTGTCAGCTTTCAGCCCTGCTCCTACTACAGCTCGGACTTTTTTTTTTGACTCGGTGTCATCCTACCATGCAGGGCGATGGAGGATGCCTGTCGCTGTATGAAGGTGCCTCTCCCTGGGTTTGGATCCAGGCTTTGGGTCTGGGTGCTGCTGCTAGCATGCAGTAGGGTTAGGTAGGGCTCCTCCTGTACTGCAGCAGCAGCTTGCAGTTCATCTGTCAGTGCTTGTGCTGCCTTCCTTGTGTTCTGGAGCTTTTGAGTGCTTCAGCAGCCATCCTATGGTCGCTTCCTGGGGAGAGGCTCTGCCTGGGACACAGTTGGTGCCACTGAGCAAGGAAGAAGCTCCTGAGCTGGCATCACATGTGGCCATAAAGAATGTCAACAGCTTCATGAGCGTGATGGATTTTGCAGCCCATAAAGCAGTTTTAGTGCTCTTGTGTGGCTGTTAGAGGTGACCTGTGCAGGTTTCATGGCAGAGGAGCCAGGAGTGGGTTGCAGAGCAGTGAGGGGTGTTGGTGCTGGGCTGGTGCTGCCTGTGCTGGGACTGGGCATGCTGCGGCTGCTCGGGGAGGGCAGAGCGGGTGGGCACTGCGGGAATGGGGCAGGCAAAGGGTTGGATATTTTGTTTTCCTTGGGTGAAACTGTAGCATCCTGGGTGTGCTGGAAAATGGTTTAAGAAAAGCAGATCTCTCTTTGAAGCATGTTCGTTTTCTTAGAACTAGCAAGACTGTGGAAGAGTGGCATGCTGAGAGCTCTCCCTCCTGCCTGCCTGTCCTCTGACCCGGCAAAGCTTGCAGAAAGGTGAAGGCGGCCCTGGGATGATCCCCACAGTTGATGGAGCCATTGTAGGAGGCAGCAGCTGGGCTGGGCACAGCATGGTGCTGCCCATGAGCTGTGTTCCAGCCGTCCTGCATCCCTCCTGCCCACAGGAGCTGCACTGGAGCAGAGCTGTGCAGGCCTTGCTGGAGCCACCTTAGAGCTCAATGTTATGTGAGGGTCCTAGGTTCAGGAGACCCCTAGGTTCAGGACCTAGGGGTCCTGATAGATGAGAAACTTAACATGAGCCAGCAGTGCGCTCTGGCAGCCCGGAAAGCAAATGGGATCCTGGGCTCCATCAGGAGAGGGGTGGTCAGCAGGGATAGGGAGGTGATCGTCCCTCTCTACTCTGCTCTTGTGAGGCCCCATCTGGAGTACTGTGTCCAGGTGTGGAACCCTCAGTACAAAAAAGATATGGAAATTTTGGAAAGGGTCCAGAGGAGGGCCACAAAGATGATCAGGGGGCTGGAGCACCTCCCCTATGAGGACAGGCTGAGGGAGTTGGGTTTGTTCAGCCTGGAGAAGAGAAGGTTGCGAGGTGACCTCATTGCAGCCTTTCAATACCTGAAGGGAACTTACTCCCAGGAGGGGAGTAAACTCTTCGAAAGGGCTGATAATAGCAGGACTAGGGGAAATGGTTTTAAGTTGAAGGAGGGAAGATTTAGGTTGGATGTTAGGGGAAAGTTCTTTACTAGAAGGGTGGTTAGGTCCTGGAACAGGCTGCCCAGTGAGGTTGTGGATGCCCCGTCCTTGGAGGTGTTCAAGACCAGGTTGGACGGGGCCCTGGGCAACCTGATCTAGTAAATGTGTATGTTTGGTGGCCCTGCTAGGCAGGGGGGTTGGAACTACATGATCCTTGAGGTCCCTTCCAACCCGGGTAATTCTGTGATTCTGTGATTCTGTGAGGGGATGAGTATTAGAAATTACTCATTCTTCTTTGGCGAAATGAAGCACCTCCCATGCTGGAAGCCGGACAGCAGGGTAACACACGGTGCCATTGGAGCTTTGTGTGCTGCTGTGCTGCCCCAGGACTTGTACAGACCAATGCAGCAGGAAAATGCCACTCGCTGTGGCTGCAGACCTTAGCAATGTGCTATGTAAATGAAATTCTTACTAGAGGACATTCCTTGTGAGTTTGTTGTCCTTTAAGTTTCAGAATCAGACAAAAAATGTGCTTATCCTGTGAAATTGGGGGACTGCTTTGAATGCTGACTTTGAAACTGCTCCAAAATACATTTGAACTTACTGAGACCTGTTTGGTGGTGAAGGGGGCCCTGAAGATCTGCGTGTTCTGACACTGAGGTGTCCTGCACTGGAGCACAGTCTCTGCAACCCCAAGATAAAAAAAAATACTGCTGAGTCCTTCCAAATTTGCCCTGCTTGTTTTCAGGCAGCCTCACCAACTCCTGTAAGCAGCAAACGCACAGTGAAACTGCTGATTGCAAGCAAAGGTTTGCTGTGGAAGTCTGGATGCAGAAGGGCCTCATGTCTCATCATTTTCAGCTTCAGCCAGGCTTGTGACTGGCCTTGCTCTCAGTGTAGCCCTAGGCACATGGCATGGTGCTGGGAGTCAGGGCCTATGTCTCCTCCTTACTCTGTGTGGCACCACTGACCATCTTGGCAGATGGTGATGCCAGAGCTGTGCCTAGGGTGATTCCACACAGCTCCTACCAACAGAGCTTGTGTTACATGTTCACTCGATCAACCATGTGCTTTGTTTCTCTGATTCAGAGCTGCTGTAGGAGCCAGAAAGGATGTGCTGCCTGCAGAGCTGTGGAACCCTTGCCTGGCAGGTGGTGGCTCACTGGTGGAGCACTGCAGGGCTGAGGTGGGAGCTACCGAAGGGCAGGAGTGCAGAGCAACTGCAGGAGCTGCTGTGGTGCAGCGGGCACTGCAGAGTGCAGCTGCTGCTTCCAGGAGTGCCTGGGTGTTGGTTGGCACCTCTTCTGCTGCACACAGGGATGGATGTTGGATGTTGCTGGGTACAGGTGGTGTACCTGCTGCTCCAGCACATTCCAGCTCTGCTTTGCCCAGGCGCTTCTTGTTCTCCTGCAGTCCGGATGCTGTAGTGTGCATCTCCTAACTGGACATCAGGTCTTGTTGCATCTGCACATATGAATGGAGTGTGTTGCCCAGCCTGTGCATCAGTTGCAGATTGCACTTGGGGATGTGTGCGTTTTGTTTGCCCAGTGCTAGGCTTTCAGCAGATGGTGTTCAGCAAGCAGGAACCTGGATGCTGGAGATATTGTGTGGTAGAAAGTTTGGGAAGGTGCTTTGGCTGTTGTGCCAGGATCCTCTTCTCCTGAGATGCAGTGGGACATAAGCAACAGCAATCTGTCTGTCCATCAGGTGCAGTCCTGACAGCAGCCCCAGTAGCAGCTTTAGTTTTGTCCTAGTGGGTCCTTGCACTTCATGGGGCTTCCCTTCTGCTGCTGCCCATGCTGGTGTTGATCCTAGCTCACAGCCTCTCCCTGCCTGCTGCAATCTCCTAACATTGTTGTTCTTTGACTGGTACCACAGGTGTGTCAGCACGCTGCCTTGGTGCTGCGTGGTGTGTGTCACAGCCAAGGCTCTGTGCATCACAGCTGGCAGCCTGGGTGCCTTGTGAGCGCTTTGCCTATACGGGCTGACAGGAGCTAGCCTGGGGCCTCACCTGTTACTGCCTTCCTCCCCAGACCTGCCTGGGGCATTTCTGTAATGTGTGTTCAGAGTTCTTCAGTAGCTGTGTTCTGGAGCAGGGAAGATATGTCTGTCTCTCTTTGGCTTTACAAGTCTGGACCTCCTCCAGTTCTCTGTACCTTTGCAGTCAGCTTATTTTCAACACCCCTTTTCACGTTTTCTTGGAGCTAATCTTGAGAATCTCTTCTCCCATTTCTAAGGGGAAACAGAGGGGCACTGCTGTGCAGGGCCGTGCTCTGATGGAGCTGTGTGATTGCTCCCCGTATGAGCCAAGGTAGGTTTGTGCTGGCAGATCTGGAGGTTAGAGCGCTGTGTGTCTGCAGGATGCTTGGAGCTTGTGAGCCTCATCCTCTGCACTGGGAAGGTCAGTCCTTCCGCTGCAGAACAGAACCCAGCCATTCATGTGAAGAGCCCAGAGCAGGGAATCTGCTCTATGAAATAAAATCTTCCAAGCAATTCGAGTCCATCTTCTGTACATTTTATCTCATTGGAATACACCAAAACCGATTTATTTTCTGTTCATTACCACCATTTCTCAAAGAAAACGCAGTTCCTGTGAACACCAGACTTGTACAGCAGTTTGGATATAGATTCTATCATTGGAGGCGGACCACAGATGTACCACAAAGTATCCTCAGATACATGTTTTTCCAGATCCTTTTGTGGCACATGGCCACTGCTTGGCTTTGGGATGGTGTTGGTTCAGATGTGGAAATTGCCGATCATGTTTCTGGCTTGTGCACAAGTGCTCCAGCTCTTGGAGAGGCAGAGGTGTGCATGCCAGGAAGTCCAGGCGTGATGTGGGCTCAGTCTGATGTAAGGGATGTTGTGCTCTTGCAAAACAATAAATTCTAGGGAAGATGCTGGTAACCTGATGTGCCCCAAATTGTGTAACCGTGGACGTCATTGCTTGCAGCAGATGCTTTGTAGAGGCCGTGCCACAGCAAGATGGGCTGCTCACATAGAGGGACAGCACAGCTCTTGGCACCGCTTTGCGCTGTCTTTAAATGCAACCAGACAGCTCTGAACGCCCTGCAGGACCTGCTGTGCTGCAGGACATGCCTGTCTGGGGGTGGCCATGCCTGCTGGGCTGGCAGCGCCAGTGTGGCACTCCTAATGGGTACAAAAAGGCAGAGAAACTTGAGCACGGAGTGAGAACTGCCATTTGAGATGGTGGCAGTAGAGCTGAATCTAGCAGCCTGGAGCACTTAGATGGAGCATAGTTAGAACATGTTGATCTCCATATGAAAAACATAAGCTCATTTAGAAAATTGGGCTGCCTCTTTTGAGATTAGAGTTTCTCTTTAATCTGCAAATACTTAATTAGCATGGAAATGGCTAGCTAAATGGGGCTGGCAGTGTATACATCCACATGGCAGAGTGGTGGTACTCCTTGGCAGGTGGTGGTGAAGCTCCAAGGCCAGGCCAGGTGCTCAAACAGCAGACACTTTAGAGCATGAGGCCATGTACAGACAGATGTGGCCCTTACCTTCCCCCCAGCTTGGCCCTGGCTGGTGTTGGTGGATCCATGGGACTGTTACCATAACCAAGAAAACTCTCCAAAACAAATGATAGTTTAGAAAGTTGACACTGGTTTATTACAGTGTTGGATGCATAGGGATCTCACCACAAAACATGTGCACCCTGGAGCTGAATCACCCTCATTATGTACATTTGCATCTTTGAACTTAAGTCCTTTGGTATGTGGACCATGAGGAACGTGTGTCAATGGCAGCTCCCTGGTGTTTGGATTCACATGTAGCTGCTGTGGCTCTGGTCAATGGCCAGCTCTAAAAGCCAGGAGCACAGAATGCCCGGTGCTGTGGGCCCTGCGAAGACCCAAGGGGTAGCTCTGAGTGTCAGGAGGCCAAGCACCTCTGCTGATGCTGGCAGTGACTTTGTCGGGCTTTTCCTTATGCTGGAAGGGCTTTGCTCTTTGTCAGAGCTGATATCTCTGTTAAAGCTGTCTCCTCTGGGACTAACAAGCATCTCAGCTTTGATTTTCCAAGACAGATGCATATGCTGGCTTCGGTGCTTTGGAAATCAGCTGGGCGTATTGTACGGCTGGTGCTGGGTATCTACTGGAATCAAGAGCCAGGGCACAGCAGGCCTGAGTCTGTGCTTGGAAATGCTCCTTTTCATGGTAAGGGCTTGGTCTGCACAGCTCTGTCCTGTGGCTGTGGCCTGTGGGGACAGCTCCTGGGCTGTCTCCCTGCCAAGATGTGTGCCAAGAAGTGTCCCACATGCTTCACAACATTAGTCACAGGAAAACAACCTCCAGTGTCCCCTCTTGAACCTGTTCGCTTGTCCCCTTCTGTCCCTGAGTCCATTGAGAGCCTGCCAGTGACAGGCCAGGTGCTTGCTGGCCACTGCTGGGCTGCTGACATGTTTCCTGCTGCCCGCTGGGGCTGCCTGCGACCTGCCACACCGCAGTGAGCTGCAGGAGCACTTTTTGGTACTAACTTTTCCTTGGGAAAAGCTCCTCATGGACACTGTGTGTGCGTATTGTGCATGCAGCAGGGTCCGTGCCTGCTCTCTGGGGAAATGAGGCATTGGGAATGGGCAGCCCCAAGGTGGGGCTGGGATGGTGCTGGAGAGGGGCTGGGTTAGTGGGAGGCCAGCAGTCTGCTGTTGGGCTCTGGAGCAGCCACTGGCTCTGTGGACATCTTGCATAGCACCTCCTGGCATCCCCCTGCCCTCTTGTTCAGCTGTTGGCACCACCTGTGTCTAAAGGAAGCTGTACAGAAAGTGGTGTTTGTGCTGGTACAGTACTATGCGTGTCTGATCCATAATGCATCATGCTTGTTTTATTTGAATCAAAGACCATGAAGAGCAGGAAGAGAGTGCTAGTGCCTTCAAGAGTTGGAGAGCCCAGGTCCATCTTCTGGGCTACCTTAAAATAAAATTTGAACGAGAGGCTGGGAAGCAGAGCCAGGGCTAAGAACATCTCCAGCCTGGGGACCTGGGGGGTGCTGGAGGGGCACAGTCTGATGGTCAGGAAGGAGTCAGCTGAGAGTCTGGGAGCCTCCTGTAGCTCAGAGACCTCTGAAAGCTGAACCAAACCCAGATTTTAGCATTTCTTGCTCTGAGCAAACACTTGGGCTGGAGCTGCTCTCTATTGGAGCCTGGCAGGATTGTTCTGAGCTGCAATGGCTGCTCAGCCTGACACTTCTGCCTGGGCCTTCGTGGGCAGCTGTGCATGTCAGCCCAGCCTGTGTGAGCTCCCTGTCTTCTGGGCTTTTTGGGCCACGTCTTGGTGGGCAGACAGGACTGACAGACTTGGCTGTAAGGCAAGAAGTTCCGCTCCATCCCATCCAGATGTCAGCAAAATCCTCCCTGCTCAGCTGGTGGCACTTGGGTGCCTTTACTGCCACCCAGCTTGGCTTGCTGCATAGCCAGGGTGGGAATTGGAAGCCTTTGGCTCTTCTCACTGGTGTAGCAGGGGTGAGCTGTGGAGGCTGGAGAGCCAGCGTCACCATGTGAGATTGGTCTCTTCTGATACTCCCCACACTGGGCTCTTGCACTGGGTGGAGCCCCAGCAGACCAAAGGGGAGCAATGGTTCTGGGTTGTGGTAATGTCGGTTCCCAGCTTGGAGCCTGTGCTGGGAGGAGAACTTCAGCACAGGGAAGGGGAAGGATTAGTGGTCTGTGGTGAGCCCTTGTGCCATACTGTGTGGAGTGGGGTTTGCACAGTATGGGAGGGAAATGAGACACGTTTGTGGAATCTGTGTCTCAATGCTCGTCAGATGTTTCTGGGCTCCTTGGCTCCCATTCCTAGCACTGTGGAAGCAGACAACTGCTGGCCCTTGGGTAGTGTCTGCTGAAGCGGGGGCTCTGACAAGGCCTGCCAGCTCTGTCGGAACACCATGGAAAGGCTGCACTGGGTAGGGTGTGGGGCTGAAATTACCTTGTGTCCCCTTGACTGTCCCTGTGGTGAGCAGCTCCAAGCCAGGGAGAGCAGCATGGGATCCAGTTGTGCTTCCTCGCTGTCCCTGGCTGTGGGAGCACGAGTAGCTCTCACCACCAGGCTTGCTGGGCTCCTGCATCCTCTCCATGGATTTCACACTCCCATCAGTGCAGCCTGGCACAGCCAGTTGGTTTGCCTTTCCCTTTGCTTCTGCAGGGCTGGCAGCATCTGGCCTGTCTCCCAGGTCCTGGTGTGGGGTTTGGGTGATTGTGGACTGGAGGGCAATTCTGCAAGTCCCAGGTGCTCCACTTTGTGCTGGGCCTGTGAGTGTGAAGCTGGGTTTGGGTAGCACTGAGTTGCACAGGGTTGCACGGCCACGTTTCATTGTTGCAGCCTTATTCCTCTGGGTGGGACTGGGGTTTGCGCGGCCTCTTAGGGGCATGAGGTAGAAGGTTTGTGTGCCTTGGGATCACCAGTCTTTTTACTGTCTATTTTTTGTTGTATTGTGTCTTACAGAAATAACATTCATCCCTGATTTGATGATAATGAAAATACAGAAAAAAGACAAGCAGGTTTGTGACCCTCTCTCCTTCTCCTAACCCAGCTGGTGAGGCGTCGGGAGCTGATACAGTGTGTTGTTGCAGTGGATGTGTGGTGGGGAAGGGGCAGGGAGGGATTGCTGCATTTCCAGGGAGGGCCACAGTTCAGGATGGTGATATTTGACCAGAGCTGCAGCCTGGAGTGGATGAATCTTACTTGGGTGATTAGATATAATAGGATTTGTGTTCAGTAATGGAAATGCTCTTGGTTTGGTCCCGGTCCCTGTGTAGAAGCAGCCCTTTTTTCCTCCCAAATCACTAGTTCTGACTCTTGTTTGAATCTCATCACGCACATATTACAGAAATGCATGTTTGCTGTGATGGCTGCTAATAACGTAATGCTCTGGGGCTGACACTGCTGGGGAGGCTGGGGACCAGCACATCTGCAGTGCTGCAAGAGCTTGGCCAGCAAATCTTCCCTTGCTCAGAAATAATCCCATCCCACCGAGCTGCCATTTCCGAATTGCTGCATCAGATCATAACTACCTGCTGGTCCCTGGGGAGATTTATTTGCCGGCGGTCTTTGTATTAACCGTGTGCACAGGAAAACCTGACCACTGGTGCTCTGGGAAGGGGAAGGGACCTGCTACACACATGCAGACTGCCAGCAGGGTTGAAATACAGCTGGGGCTATGAAACAGCCCTCCCTGCCCTCAGCTGATTTGTGCCTGTGCTGCTTTAATGGGAAACCAGGAGGCTGAACACCGAGCTGAGGGATGGATCTGCTGGAGAGCACCAACCGGTTCTGTTCCTGCTGCAGAACAGTGCTGGGTGCTGCTCAGGGCAATGCTTTGCTGCTGTGGAAGGTTAGTAGGGAGGAGGAAGGGGGAAGGGTTTGGAAAAGGCGTGTGGCTGTGATATGAGATAGTGGCATGTGGAGGAAGGTGTGTGCAGTGGGCTGGTACAGTAAGGAGTTCAATAACTGCGTGTCCCAAAGGTGCTGTGAGGAGGCAGAGCTGGCCGCAAGCTGAGGGTGGGAACACAGCAGGACTGGGCTCTGCTGCCAGATGGGGCCTTGGGGCACACCTGTGTGAGACCCATCTGCCTGGTAGTTGATTCCCACACTTCTGTAGCAGCTTTGACTACTCTGTAAATGGGATTGCTGAAATGATGTGGGGTTTGAGCGCATCAAAACCATCCTCCCACATTTGGAGGTTTTTAAATAGCTTGGTTGTCAGTGCTTTGTACAACTGTCCCTACAGATCAAGTCTGGGTGGGAGATAAAGGCAAATTAGCACGAGGAAGAAGATGTAGGGTTGAGCTGGCCATCTCCTGTGCTCTGAACCAGAAGCAGTGTGGGACATTCCTTACGGCTGTCACACAGTGCGCTGCGGTGTTCCCAGGCTCATCAGCTCTGCAGGAACTGGGCAAAGATTTCCCCTTCCCTGAGGGCTCTGGGCAGCACTAACAGCTGCCAGGGTGAGCTCTGTGAATGGGAGGAGCCTGCCGCTCACCTGAGGGATCTCAGCTGGGCCATCACCCTGCAGACAACTGTTAGGGGCTGCAGGGGTTGGCAGAGTGCTGGCACCCTTTGTGTTGGTGACAGGTGCTGGGAGAGCTGTGGGCTTCCTTTGAAGTGTGTTCTGGATGTGCTCTCTGCAGGTCTCATGGGACAGCACCAGCTGAGGGGCTTTGTTTGGCAGTCAGGGCCTGCGTTGGCATGACTCTTCTTTCCTAACAGTGCCTGAAATTCCAGGGGGTTTGTCACCAGGCTGTGACTAACTTGTGAAACAGGTCACTTCCCTCCTGCCTGGTGATGTGACGTGCTGGGGTCCATTGCAGAGCAGGAGAAGCAGCAGGCTGTGGTTCTCTCGCATGCAGTACTGCATCCAGCCCTGGGGCTGCCGGCACAAGACAGATGCAGAGCTGCTGCAGTGGGTCCAGAGGAGGCCATGAAGATGCTCAGAGGGCTGGAGCACCTCTGCTATGGAGACACGCTGAGGGAGCTGGGGTTGCTCTGCCTGGAGAAGAGAGGACTCTGGGAGCACCACAGTACTTGAAGGGAGGTTATAAAAACTGTCTCCCTCCTATTTACACAGTGACAGGGCAAGGGGGGTGGCTTTAAACTAAAAGAGGGGAGATTTAGGTCAGGTGTGAGGAGGAAATTCTTTAGCCAGAGGTGGTGAAGCCCTGGCACTGCTGCCCAGAGAAGTTCAGGGTGCCCCATCCCCGCAGGTGCCCGAGGCCGTGGCTGAGCCCTGGGCAGCTTGAACTGGTGGCGGGCAACCAGCCCACAGCTGAGGTCTGCGAGGACTCTTCCCACCCAGCCATGGGATTCTGTGATTTCCTCTGAGGTTCAGTGGCTGTGGCAGCTCCATCCATCCCTGGGCAGTGCTCCTGGCTGTGTCCTGCTCCATGGGCACCGAGGGCCCTGCTTACTCCCTGTCACATTAGCAGTTCACTGCTCTGACTAATTTCTGCAAAGCCCCCACTTGTTGAATAACCTGAGAAGCACTGAGCTAAAATGGGGTTATCCTGTGGTGCCTGTGAATCCCTACAGCTGCTGTCCGGCGTTTTGAGCAGAGCAGCACGTGTCTGTGGCTCCTGCCTGCCCTGGGAGTTTCTCTGGTTTGAGCCTGGGTGTGCAGGGGAGGCAGTGGGGGCAGTGGGGGCAGGTGGGAACAGCCTGAGCCTGGAGGCTCTGCTTTGTCTTTGATTCCAGTGCTCACTGCTTTTCCCTGAGTGTTATGGGTCTGTTTTAGTAAACTTTGATGTTTCCCCCACTGCAGACAATGTCAAGGGCAATAAACAGAGCTCACCTGATGGCAGCAGGATCTCGTGCAGGGGCTGGGGAACCCTGTGAGTGTTTGTAGCTCAGTCCCAAGCTGTATCTCTGGGCTCCTGGCATTGCTTCAGGTGAGTAGGGAGCAGTGGGAATGCGCTTCCCTTCCCACCAGCCCCCACAGCTCCCATCCTGGAGTGCTCACCCCACTGCTGCACATGACTATGTGCAGGGCCCATGACTCCGGCCTCCTTGTGCTGGTTGCTTGTGCTGGCTGTGCTCCCTGGCTGTGGCTCATGAAGCGCCTTGGGAACAGAGCCAGCCTCCACCTCCGTCACACTCATCCCGTGCTGGCTGTGGAGCTTGCTCAGAGACATGACGGAGGGTGGCACTTGGGTATTTTTAGCTTCTGCTGCATTGCATTAAGAGCTGGGAACAAGGGGTGTGGACAGCTAGTGAAAGGATGCACCAGGCCATGCTGTGCTGCTGGTGGGACTGCAGCTGCCAGTGAGGATGGCTTGACAGCTTGTGGAAATACTGCACATGGGAAAAGCTGCCTTCTGTATCCCTCTGGTGCCTTGTGGCTGGCCTTGGGGACAGGTGGGCAGAGCTGGACATGATGCCCACTGTCTGGGTGCTGTTGGTACTGCAGGGAGAGGCAGCTGGTAGGGGCATGGGTAAGCCCCTGGGTGTTGGGCTCTGCTTTAGGAAACCTGTGATGGACCCTTTTGTCATGGTCCCTGTTAAGGCTCCCTGTGTAGGACAGGTCTCTGCAAGGTCCAGGCCAGGCCTGGGGGTTGTCCCCATGTTTTCTTTTCCCAGAGGCTGCAGAAAAAGGGCACTGGACAGTGCTGATGCTTACAGGACACTGGAAGCAAAGGACAGCATGTGGCACAGCCACTGTTGCTGTCTGCAGTCCCTCACCCTGCAGGAGCATGCTGTGTGGGTGCCATCTAACCAAGGGAGCTGTGGATGATGCCCAGGAGAAGGGCTGGGGAGGTTCTCTGCTCTGTCCTCACCGCCGCCTCCCCTGGGGCCATGCCTGAGGTGTGGCCCCGTCCAGCCCCTTTCATGGGCCTGGGCCCTCTGCTCCCTGTGCAGGTGCTGGGCTGGCAATGGGTGCATACCAGCTCTGCCCCCTTCCCATCCTCACAGTGTTGGGCCATGAGTAGCCCCACTGCTGCCCCTCTGCCATGCTGGTTTCCCTCAAGTCCTGGTTAAAAGCGGGGATGTCGAGTCAAGCTGTGACTCCTAATGAAATAAATCAATTTCAAGTTAAGGAAACACACCACTAAGGCCCATCCTGACTTTGGCTTTGCCCTCTTATGAGATCATGCAATTGTATGTGCCCTCTGTTCACTCTTACAGCCCTCTGGGGGGGTTTAAGCACTTCTTTGCTCCTGACTTTCTCTTTGTGGGTAGTTTGACACCTGGGAGAAGACTGCGTGCTGCTGCTGGGGGACTTCCCTCTACCAGATGTCATTTGTGCAAGGCTCCACTGGAAGTATATGTGTCCAAACTATACATAGAAATGTATTCTGAAAGTGTAAAATCATTACAATCTTCACCAATAAGAAAGCAAAAAACAAAATCAATAATGGAGGGAGAATTCAAAGGAACACTCCTAAGGATAAACATGGTGCAGGGAAACAGGAAGGGGGGTGTTGGGGAGGTCTGTGTAACTTCCCCCTTCCCTTCCAGAATACCCCAGGAGGAAACAGCAGAGCTCGCCTGGTCACACAGCTACAAAAGATGAGTGGAAGGCTGTTGAGTGTAAAAAGATGAGGTTTTTTTACATTAAAAAAGTAGTGAGGTACACATACTGGGAATTTAAAATAAACCCATAACAAGGCAGGGCTAAAAATATTTTTAAGAGTTGCTTGCTAAAAGCATGGATTCTAATAATAAGTTCTTCAAATATCTCAAGACCACAGCACCTTTAGGAGGGGCTGTGCTTGGAAAGCAGCTGGGTGGCAGTGGCACAGCCATCCCCTTAAATTGCCTTAAAATTACAGCTAACGTGACAGAAAGTAAGGAGAGCCTCTGGTGCCCTGGGAGCAGGACACGGCCGGGAGCACTGCCAGGGATGGACGGAGCTGCCACAGCCTCTGAACCTGAGGAAATCACAGAATCCCAGTACAGCTGGGTGGGAAGGGCCCTCACAGAAACCTGCTTGGACCGGCTGCCCCCCACCACTGCTGTGGGTTTATAGTGAGGGTGAGGTGTGCACACCGATACATTGCGCACAGATTCCGTGCTGATGCTGAGCACATTTTTCTCCAGGTGCTGTGGAAGCTGTGCAGTCCTCTGACAAGAGGCCTCTGTGTATGAATGGTGGGTTAAAGAACAGGATCTGTGTGTAGGAGAGCTCTTGGCTCTCGCGGGCAGTGCAGGAGCAGTATGTGCAGAGTGCTGTTCTGGCGCATGGTCCTCCTGCTGTGGGTTTGTGAGGTGGTGAGATGGAGGCAGAGCTAGGAGAGCTAAATAAACATCTTGCCAAGTAACACATAGAGGTACCACCATATCATAGGAGCTGGGATGGAAGGCCCCCCCAGCCCCACCCCTGCCATGGGCTGGCTGCCCCCCAGCTCGGGCTGCCCAGGGCCCAGCTGTGGACTCAGGCACCTGCAGGGATGGGCACCCACAGCTCTGGGCAGCAGTGCAGTAATTTGCAAAGAGAACAGAGCTGTACCCTCCTGCTGCTCCACGGTCCATCTTCAGTGCTGGGTGCTTTCCTGCTGTCAGCCCAGGGAGGTGGTTGAGAGATGGAGCAGCTGGTGTCCATGGAAAGGGAGGCACCTGTGGTGGAGCTGGGCTGGGAGCTTTGCAGGGTAAGAGCAGGGCAAGTAGGGAATGGGGTAGAGAGGGCAGTGAAGAGACATTTCTTTGTATTCCCCCCTTGAGAACCAGGAGCCATGCAGGAGGGCAGCAGGGTTAAAACTAAATGAGCATGTGTTTTCCCATTTCTTACCTTAGGGCTGGTAGGGCTGTGCCAGGTGAGCTACAGGAGTGCTCTGAAGCCACGCAGGAGCACAGATAACACCTGCACTGCCTTCCCAGGCTTTTCCTCCTTGTTTTCCGTGGAGAGAAGCCAGGATAAGCTGAACTTCATCAAAGGAAACAGGAAGAGCCTGCCCCTAGCTCTCCCCATTGCACCAGACTGCAAATGGCAGCAAGTGCAGTGCAAGTGGGCAGCAGGAGCATGCTGCAGCCTCATGGCGCACCCATTCATCACTGTGGGTGCAGCAGGGTGTCTGGGCTGGCAGCCTTTGTTCATGAGGTGCCTGGTTTTGTTGTCCCTGTGTTCTGTTGCTGCCAGTGTGAGCTGTGTGCTGCTTGTTCCTAAAGCTGCTGATCGTGGCCCTCTCACTGTGCAGCAGCTTCGGGCTGTTCTGGTGGCAGGTCTGTACTGCTGGCTGCTCCCAGAGCTCTGCTGTGCCCCTCTGGCAGGCTGTGGTGACAGCTGCCTGCCGGGTGCCCTGTAGCCAGCACTGGCCTTGGGGCACACAGCCCTCAGAACTGCCTGGGGCTCTGGTAGGTGTCTGGAGCTGGGCTGGCTGCTGGCAGCCTGAGGCAATGCAGCAGGTTCCTGCCTGGTGCTCTCCTTCTCACGGGCCCTGCAGCCTGTGGCTGTGTGTGGATGTCACACAGCTCAGGTGGCATGGAGAGCTGGCGTTCTGGGAAGAGCTGATGCATGAAAGGCCCCCCATGCCTGGCCATTATGGCTTGGTGTGGGACCGATCTTGGCTCTGGAGCAGCTCACCCTGCTGCCACTCTGGGATGCTATTGACTGGCATATATCTGGTATCTGCACTTGGCCGCTGTTCTGTGTAGGATCAGAAAAAGATCTGTTCTCTGGGGTCTGCGCACTTTGTAACTAATCCATTACATTGTAACTGCTGATCCCCAGCTCGGGCAGCCTGCGAGATCTAAGAGGTGCAAAGGCTGTGGCTGAGGCTGGCCCCGTGTCTCAGCTCCCAGGCTTAGAGGCAGCACCTATAGCGCAGCGTTTCTCCCTCTAAGAGGAGAGTTTCTCTTGGCTGCCTGGGGACATGGTGCCATGTGGGTGTTGGTGCTCTGCTGCCCAGTGGTGGGGCAGCCTGGCAGGGCCACTCTGCACCACACAGTGCTTTTGCTGATCCAAGTTAGAAGTGAGTGTGCAGGGTGCTCTGTGCTTGGACCACGGTGAATGGGTTCCAGCCCACAGCCCAGCCTGTGGGATGTACATATTTACAAACCCCAGCAGCTCTGGAATATCCAAGGAGCTGGATGGGACTGTGAGTCCCAGAGTGCCAGAGGCTGCTTCAAGACAGACCCTGCTCTCAGGGGTAGGAGGATGTGGGGTGCTGGGAGGGCCCTATAGCACACTGCAGCCCCATGATTCCCAGACTCCTTTCCAACTACAGGAGCTGGACTCTGCCCCTGGGACATAATTGCTTTAAGATGTGGAAGAGGTGTCTTTGTAGGAAACATGGAGCAGTTCTGTGTTTTGGGACAAATAGCTCTCGTTGTTAGATGCATTCTAGTTTTCACAAGCCCTGATGTAGGAGCAGGGGTTGCTGGTTGTCCCCTGTGGAGGCTCTGGGCACCATGCTCCCAGCAGGGCTTTTGGTCTGGTGCTGTGCCTGGGGACACAGGAGAGGTGTCAGGTTGAAATCCATGGCCTGTCTTGCTGTGCCCTGTCAGGCAGGGCTGGGGCTCCTGCCCGTGGAGCTGTCTGCCAGCAGGTCCCCTGCATGTTGAGGGGCGTCCCCTCTGCAAACATGTACTGCTTCTATCTGTGGCTTTTACTTCATGTACTGCCTTTCTGTTCTCTCTGCAGCCACACAGCTTAAAAGTGCTGAGCTGCTCCCCAATGTCGGATGCCTCGGACACCTGGGAGTGCAAGGCGCAGGGCCCCGTGGCCGGCAGCGAGGAGCAGCAGTCCCAGCAGGTGACGGCCACAGAGGCAGGTGGGCAGTGCCTGTGCCCTGAGGAGCAGCCTGACGGGGCTCCACTGCAGAGGCCAAGTGCCCAGAATGGGATGCAGGACACTGGGGCCGTGGGCACGGGGGTGAAGAAGAAACGGAAGAAAAAGGATTTGGGAGAGCAGGAAGGAGGAGAAAAAGCAGCTGCGGAGGTGAAACCAAAGAGGAGAAGAGAGCCTAAAGAACCAAAAGAGCCTAAAAAGGCCAAGGAGCCCAAGAAGCAGAAGGAACCCAAGCAGAGGGAGGTGACCAGGAAGCCCCGGAAACCTCGGGAGCCCAAAGTTCCCAAGGAGCCTAAAGACAGGAAGAGCAGCTCTGAGTCTGGCCCCAGAACAAGGCCAAAGAAGAGCAGGTGGGTGCTGCTGTGACCTGGGCTTGGTGACTGGCAGGAGCTGTGGGCTCCAGGGGCTGGTGCGGGGTGCACCCAGGGGCAGGAGCTGCTCCTACAGTGACCACGTGCTCGTAGCAGAGCTGTGTCTGGGAGGCCTGATGGTTCCCTCACACTGTGCAGCAGAACACCACTGCCGCTGGTAATTCCTCGTCCTATTAATTAACATCATTGGCCAGAAGAGGAGCTCTGATTTCTTTTTAATTGGGAATGCGTGCAGAAAGCAGAACTGGTCTCAACTGGCATCATTTGATTTACTGTCAAGGACTTGCTGTGTTTGTGGAGAGTCCTGTGTAAGATAAGCTTATTGATTGAAACTGGGCCCTCCTCTTTTGCTGTAAATAACACATAGGATGAATGTATTTGTTCGAAAAATGAGATTAGTACAGGATCCAGCTCACATTTTTTCATCAAAACCTTTCTGTGTTGGAAGACATCAGTTTGGTAGAGCTGCTTGAAGGAACTTTCCTGGAAACAGTCACCAGGATTGGCTTCCTGTAGTCCACTGCATCCACCCACCTGCCTCCCTTCTACCACAGCTGTCTGCATGCAGGACGGGATGGAGCCCCAGATCTAACCTGCCCCAGGGGCTCCAGCTCCTTTGTAGCTCACTCATGGCTGGAGGAGAGGCTGTGCCAGGGTGGCCATGCCCAAGGCTCAGGTGGATTATATGGGGCAGCACAGCTCCCACAGCAGGCTGGTGAACTTGGTAGGTGAGCTGGGCTCTGCCCCTGGTGGAGCACCCACAGCTGAGCTGCACAGTGCTGCCTCTTCTGCTCATCCTCAGTGCTCTGTGCACAAGGGATGTCTGGGCCTGTGTCATGGGCTGGTGAGATGTGGATGACAGGTCAAGCTGAGAGTGCCTGAGAGCAGAGAGCAGGGAGGCTGTTGCTAGGGAGTAGGACTGGAGCGGAGTGGGAAGGAAGAGAAGGATGAGGCATGTGCAGAGGCAGGATTCAGTGCCCAGGAGGACTGTGCTGTTCCTAGGAAGGACAAACTGCAGTCTCAGAGACCTGCTGGGTCAGTGCCTGCTCTTAATTCTCCCTGTTTTCTAAAAGCAGGATTTCTGTTTGCTCTGTGTGGCCCATGGGCCAGCTGGGCAGGGTGGTCACCGTGTCCTGCAGGATGGGTGAGCATGCTGCTCTCCTGGAGCCTCCAGCCTGGCTCCAAGCCCAGCCTGGCCTCGTGCCCAGCATGCAGGGCTGCTGTGGCCTTTCCTGGCAGAAGGCTGAACTCGGAGGCCTTGAAGGCAGCTTGTTTCAACCTTTGCCAGAGACGAAGGATGCAGATGGCAGCTTTTTCTAGTGCTGCCTCTGCTGCGCCTGTAAGAAACTGTCATGTGGGAGGTTCACACACATCCACCCTGTGGTGGAACCTTGGGGTCCAGGGCAGTGGAGGTAGGCTTGGGAAAGAACAGACCTTGGAGGTCCCGGGATCCAGCTATTATCCAGGAGCCTGCTGCCACCTGGAAGGTCCCTTGGTTGCCAGCAACGCCTTCACACAGTGCTAAAGGCAGCCCACAACAGCGTGACCTGCCTGCCGTGGCACTGGGCCAGGCAGGGGGATGTGGTGAGGTCACCTCAGCTGCAGTCTGGGGGCTGCTGTCCCTGCTACAGAAAGAAAGGCAGGGCCCCTTATGAGCCTCTCCGATGGTTGCCTTGGCCTGTGGCTCAGCAGACAGTGGACAAACCCACCTGAAGCAGGAACAGGCGCTGGGAGCAGACACCCCAAGGTGGAATGGAGGACCTGCTCCCAGCCATGGAAAGGGCTGGGAATGTGGGACACCAGTGTGAGAGCCCCATGCCAGGCAGGTGACTAGTGGGGTGGGTGCTCCGTGCAAAGGGAGTCCTCTAAGTGGCAGATAATGGTGGCGTAATTTCTTCTGAATTATTTCTAATCACAGCCAACTACTGGCTCATGAATGAAGCACTTGTTAATTGTGACTTGCAAATCAATATCTCGGGAGTTATTGCTCAGGTGGAAGCAATGATCTCTGTGCATTTTCAGGGCCTCTAATTGAACTGCTGCTACACAGGCAGGTCAAATTTGGCCTGAACACTAGATTTTTAACTGTGTGGCTTTTGCTGGCCCCAGACAAGCATGATTGTCTCACTAAGTGGGGACAAAACCTCAGTGGTGCTTTGAAACCCACTGTTCTCTTCAGCTGTGCAAGTCTTGGATGTGGAGGAGCTGCTGGTGAGAGCAGTAGACAGCTCTGCTCCTGGGCTTCTTGCTCAGCCTGGGGACAGGCAGCAACTCCTGGAAGTCTTTCCCGTAGCAGTGTTTGTTGCAGTGGGTAAGAATGGCTGTGCCCACCAGCTGGGTGGGGAGGTGCTGCCCTGGCTCCTCCTGGCTCCTTGCCCCACCTTTGTCACAGCATTCAGCCTGGCTCCCAGGCCCCAGGAGCTGTGCAGGCTGGCAGTGAGCTGAACCCCATCTCCAGCAGCCCCTGTGGTGCTGCTCCCTGAGTGAGGGGAAGCCCCCAGCCCCCTGCTGCTCTGCACCAGGCCACAAAGTCAGACCCTTTTGTCCTGGGGTGCTGGAATCTGCTGGAAATACCTGATGGTGATCAAAGAGAAGCTGCAAACTGCCACCACTGCTAGCTGTGCTGTGCAGATGTACTGGGTGCTGGGGGAGGCCCTGGGAGCCCTGTACTCCCCTTGGGAGAGAAGGGAAGAACATTTTGGAGCAGAGCCCAGTGCAGATGCTTGCTGGCTCCTCCCAGGATCCTGGAGCAGTATCTGACCATCAGATACTGGCCACCTGGCACTAAGGAGCAAGGTCTAACTGTTGATCTGTTCTGGCAGCAAGGAGCAGGGGCCCACCCCTGTAGAGAGGAAGAAGAAAGGGAAGAGGAAAAATGAGATCCCTGTGGACAGCTTGGATTTGGATCAGGATCTTCTGAGCCCATCAGTACAGAGCCCTGAGGAGTCTGCGGAGTCAGCTGACAGTCAGGTATGGCCCAAACCTTTGGCTGGATGCTGGCTGGGGAAATCCTGGAGACATCTTAGTGGGAAAAGAGCTGAGAGCTATCTTGTGCCTTCTGGCATTGCTCCTCCCCAGGATGGCATAGGAAGGCTGCTAAGCATCTCTGCAAGGCTCTGCTGTGTACAGCCTTGGGGCCAGCAGTACTGTGCAGGCCAGGCACTCTACTCCGAGGCACTGGTGGAGGCCTTGCATAGCACTGATGGCAGCTGCTCTACATGTGGCAGCAGTGCAGGGGCTCACATCCCATGGTGCCCTGTTCTTTCCCACCACCTCCACCCCAGCTGTGCCAAGGATGGATGGTCTGGAGATCAGGCAGCCCTGGGTCTCTCTCTCCTCGGGCTTCCATCCCCATGCCAGCCAGTGGAGGTACTTGGACTGCCTGTTTCCCCATTACTACCTCTTTCATCCCATACACAGAAACGACGCTCTGGCCGGCAGGTGAAGAGGAGGAAGTACAATGAGGACCTGGATTTCAAGGTGGTGGATGATGACGGCGAGACGATAGCTGTGCTGGGAGCTGGGCGAACTTCTGCGCTCTCTGCCTCCACTCTGGCATGGCAGGCTGAGGTAGGGCTGCAGGTCGGACTGTGGTGGTAGGGCTTCCTGCATGTCAGGGTGTCAGTGTGGGATTTGAGAAAGCGTAGGATCCCTGTACAAGGAAGGGGTAGCAATGTCTATGTAAGAGTGTGCCAGCAGGAGGTCTGAGTGCACAAGGGGTTAGGTAAGGTCCAACCTGCCTCCTCCTGCTGGGAGAGTAAGGTCTGTGGGACATGTCATGGACCTGGAGGTGTCCCTGAATGCATGACCAGCCCACTGCTTGTGCCCACCTTTGGTTCCTGTCTCTGTAGCTCTTGCCCTTGAGGTTAACCCAGTATTTTAGCTGACAGCCAAAGACTTTGTGGGAGCCAGATCATCATTTTTGCATGTTGCCACTTTTCATCAGTTCTTCTGATTGTAAAGATGCCCAGCTTGACACCTGCCACAAACCTCCGCTGCTGGGCAATGTGGCAGGGACATGGGCAGTGTGGCAGGGACCAACTGGAGTCACCATGGATTGAAGCTCGCTGCCCTCCCTTCTCTGAGCCCTGATCTTGTTCCTCGTTCCTGCTGGCCTGTGCAGCAGATGCCTACAGTTCACTGCCTTTCTGTGGTCACCAACAAAGCTTCCAGATATTAATAACAGCCACTAATTGTTGTCCTGGTGTTGTTGTGTTCCTCTCTAGTCCCTTTTATCAAAGCTTTGGTGTGGCTATTAATCAGACCTGCTGCTGAGCCAGTAAGACCTGGCCTGGTGCCCCAGCCCTGTCTGGAGGGCTGCCATGTGCTTTCAGGATGTGTTGCCCTTTCCTTCAGCAGATGCCTGGGGCCACAACAGGCTCCCACCAGTGAACTCTTCAAGTGAGATTTTCAAAACAGCAGTTGGGAATGGATTGCCTGTGTCAGGTGTCTGTGCTTCAAGCCTGCATCTCATTGCATTTTAGTCTTGGACACCCATCTCGGTGTGCCCAACTCCAGATGAACTGAGAGGGCAGGCATCACAACCAGGCTAAGCTGAGGACCTGCTATGGGCTCTTGCCCCCAGGCATGGCCAGGGCTGGCTACAGCTGCTTCTGGCACCGGTACTGACCAAGCAGGACAAGAAGTGAGCCCTGAGGCTCCAGGGCAGTTCTCTCCATGGCCTGAGCTTGCAGTTTTCCTGCCTGGATCCTGTGCCACAGATCATCACTGGGAGGACCTCAGGCTCCCCACTTGTTTTGTGCTTGCCATCTCAATGCCTGGAGCAGGATGGTGTTAGGACAACCTCCAGCACAAGTTTGTGGAGTGGATGTCCATGGTGACTATCAGAAGGTCTCTGCAGCCTCAGTAGGCTCCAAGTCCCTCCTGGTCCTGTCCCCTTGCATGCACTGTGGCCATGGGCAGGTGGCAGTGAGGAGGGAGCATCTTCCCTCAGTGAGTCTTGGCAGAGAAGGTCCCAAGCCTCCTCCACTTTTCTGGGCTGGTCAGCTTGCAGAGGAAGAGCAACTGTTCTGTGATAGGGTGATGCCAGAGACCAACCTGGAAAAACGGCTCTCTGCTCTCTTTCCACTGTCCCCAGGAGCCTCCTGAGGATGATGCCAATATCATTGAGAAGATCCTTGCCTCAAGGATGGTGCAGAAGGAGGTGAGTGGCATAGATACCAGTGGGGGAAGGGGGGGGAGGAGACCTGGCTGTCTTTGTGCATCAGGTACAGGAGATGTAGCAGCAGTCCTCTCTGTGCTGTTCCTGCACCTGTGCCTGGCAAGGTGGTGGTGGGGCATGCCTAGACCATCACCTCTCTGGGCTGGGAACAAGTGTAGTGTTTCTCCTGTCCTGGGCACCAGGAAGCCACTGGAGAGGAGTCAGACATGGACTGATCCCCAGGTGTTTGAGTCCCTCAACCTCGAGGGTGGTCTTGCACCATGCTCCTCAGGGCCACTGAGCCTCAGAGTGGGCACCATGCCACATCTGGCCATATTTGCTATCTGTGACTCAGCCTGCCTGGAGTCCATGGCCAGGGATGCCCTCCCCCCTCTACCCCTTTCCCCCTGTTGTGCACAGGCTCTGGATGCCACTAATTTTTGTTCCCTTGGTTTCAGACTCATCCTGGAGGCCTGACGTTTGAGATGGAGGAGTTCTACGTCAAGTACAGGAACTTGTACGTGCAACATTGTGGTTCTCTGTGCTGCAGTGGTGCATAATCCATGTGCAGGAGTGTGGTCTGTGTGCTCTTACCTCTGTCTCAGCCCCAGCTGTAGCTCTGATCTTGCTGCTGCTGCCCTCCTGAGCCAGGCCCTGGCTGTGGGGAACATGGCAGCCACTGCAGCTGCAGTGCTGTCTTGTCCATGGCTTTCTCTGGTCTGGGGCCCCATGTGGCAAGGCATGAGCTGGGTGTTCTGTGGGTCTCTGGGAACTCCTTGTTTGTCTGTGTGGTGGATAGAATCATTTCCTCAGGGCCTCTTTGGTCACATTTTGTTGATTTTTTTTCCTTCTGCAGCTCCTACCTGCACTGTAAGTGGGCAACTCTGGAGGAGCTGGAGAAGGACCCCCGGATATCCCAGAAGATAAAGCGCTTCCGAAACAAGCAGGCTCAGATGAAGCATATTTTTACAGAGGTGAGATCTGAGTGCAGCAGGCAGCCATTCCCTTCCCTGGCACAACTGGGCCAGAGCTGTGGCTGAACAAGCCGCGACAATGCCCTGAACACCCCTGGTGTCACCAGAGGAGGTATGGGCAGATGTGACAGATGGCCCTTGCTGGTCACTGCCACCCCTGGAAGCATTGCTCAGTGGGAAGGAAGGCAGCACATAGTGCTGGTGGTGCTTTCAGTGTTCGTTTGGGGAATGTGCCTGTTTGTGGTGGAGTGGAGGGGAGAAAGACCTATAAATACCTGGGTGTAGGACCACTGCTGCCTGCTTTGCTTATACAGATTAATCTTGTTTAGTATGGAAAGTTTTCTATCATTTATGTTTCTGTTCCAAAGATAGTTGTTGGATCTCCTCAAACTGCCCCTTGTAAGTGTGAACTAGGTCGGTAGGCTATGAACATTGCCCCGTGGAAGTAATTGCAAACTCAGGGGAGTGTGTCTAATTTCTCACTCCTGAGTTTGTTTGGATGCAAAGAAAAGGCATATGTTGGATGCACTGTTCTATCGACAGTTTAACAAAGAGCAACTGTTCTTTCCTGTGACTGGGGAGCTGTGAACACAGAAGCCTATTTTTCCTCATTCCCAAGCCCTAGACACTTCTCTCCAAGGACAACTGCTACTCTAAAGCCTGCTCCTCCCCAGGCTTTCCCTTGCCTCCTGAGCAGTTGCTTCTATTGTCTGCTGATTAGAAAGTGGGAAAGAAGAGAGAGGCAGAGGGAAAAAGGTGCCATCCCTTGCAGAGGAAATGGGGTCCATGAGGGAACAGCTGCAGGGACTCAGGTGGTGCTGTGAGTGGTTCTGGTCTGTGGCAGCCACAGCTCTGCATTCTGCATGTAAGCTGGAGCATGCAGCTTAAGTCTCTGTGCCTCAGGGCCAGATGGGCTGAAGCGGACAGTTCTGCCTCCCAGCAAGGGCAGCGCAGAGCCAGCAGCTCTGTGAGGGCTTTGCCTTCTACAGAGCTTCTACATCCTCCCTGCCCAGAGACAGATGTCTCATACCTGTGTCCATGGGCACTCGGTGTGCTGTGCACAGCAAGCAGCATGCTGGGGACAGATGTCCTGCGGTTGTTTTCTTATGCCCACCATCTGTTTAACCCTCGAATCACCTTGAACTTACCTCTCCTTTTGCTATCACAGCCTGATGAGGATTTGTTTAACCCAGACTATGTGGAGGTAGATCGAATTCTGGAGGTGGCTCACACGAAGGACCCTGACACCGGAGAGGTAAGAGGCTGCACCTACCCCAGAGAGGGAGGGAGGTTCAGCAGGAGAGCTGGATCCAGCACACGCATCACATCATTTCTCATCAGCTTGCCTTTCCAGCTTTGCACAGCTCAGACCCTACTTCTGGGGGCCCCCTGGCACTGGGGTAATACAGGGGCCACTGAGCGTTGCAGTGACTCAGTCTCAATTGCAGCCTGTGCCCATGCCGTGGGGCTGAGCAGCCGTGAGCCCTGCACTGGTCTACAAGCCTCTCTATGTGCTGCAGGAGGTGACTCACTACCTGGTGAAGTGGTGCTCGCTGCCCTATGAGGAGAGCACCTGGGAGCTGGAGGAGGATGTTGACCCAGCGAAGATTAAAGAGTTCGAAGCCCTCCAAATCCCTCCAGAAATCAAGCACATGGTAACGTACCCAGAGGTAACGTACCCAGCTGGCAACTGCTGCCCTGGGCAGGAAGGGACTGTCTGTGTTTTGTCAGGGTCTAACAGTGGTCAACTTCTTGTCCCCATTACTTCAGTGCAGGCCCCACATCCTCCCCTCTGGAGCTGTTAGCTAGTGGGATTTGCGGGTGGGATCCAGAGGCCAAGACCTCTCTGTGAATCTGCTGAATGTTTTGAAGCATTGTTCTACTGCACAGTCCCAGAATCAGGGGCTGGCCGCACTGGGCATTTGCCTTTTCCTCTCCATGAATCTTGCTCCTGCTCTCTCCTCCTAGGAGCGCCCAGCATCTGAGTCCTGGCAGAAACTGGAGAAGTCCAGAGAGTATAAGAATAACAACCAGCTGCGGGAATATCAGCTGGAGGGAATGAACTGGCTGCTCTTTAACTGGTATAACAGGTGAGGAGGGGCTGGAGCACTGGGTTCTCACAAGGGGTGCTGGCACATGCTTTTGTGGGAGCAGAGCTGACAAGCAGGGCCTGACAGCGGCTGCTGAGAGCTGCCAGTGCTGGAGCTGATGGGCAGCGGCCAACAGCAGGTGTGTTTGTCTTAGCCTTGCAATTGAGCCTTTAGGAATGTTTCTCTGTGGTGATAGTATGGGCTTAGCTATGGGTCTAAAGTACAGCTGATTTTTGGTATTGGTCAGGCTTCTAATGACCCATTTTTGTGGGGGGAAATGCTGAAGTATGCATGTGGAATACGTATGCATGTGGAGTATGCATCAGCAGGTTTTGTTCACAAGCTAGGGTGCACCCAAAAGACAGCTTCTTTCACGCTAACTTCGAGTCCATCATCTGGAAGAGATTGGATGGTCTGGGTTTCCCAGACCAGTTTGGGCCACTGACCTGATTTCCCCTGCACCATGGAGTAAGGTGTGCATGGAGGTGACATGCCTGACAGCACATTGAAGGGCTAGTGACAGTGTGGTTCCTGCCCCTGAGGGCCACATTAACCTGTCCTTGCCCATATCTGTAGGAAGAACTGCATCCTGGCTGATGAGATGGGGCTGGGAAAGACAATCCAGTCAATCACCTTCCTCTCAGAAATCTTCCTGATGGGCATCCATGGCCCCTTCCTCATCATCGCTCCCCTCTCCACCATCACTAACTGGGAGAGGGAGTTTCGCACCTGGACGGAGATGAATGCCATCGTGTACCACGGCAGCCAGATCAGCCGGCAGATGATCCAACAGTATGAGATGGTGTACAGGGACACACAGGTGACTGATGCACACAACACTCCCAGGATGTGTCCTCCAGTTCTGGCTTCCTTTACTGGAGAAGCACTGAGTTGCACATGGGGCCTGTAGTGATCTTTGGTAGCTTGGGCTAAGGGTGCGCTGTGTATGAGTGAAGGAAAGACCCGATTGAAGCAGAAAGGGGAAAATACAGCTGAGTCCCATCCACAGCTGTTGTCCAGGCCTGATTATCTTGCTTTGAAGCAGTGCTTGGTTTGGAGACATGCAGACTGCAGCCAGCATGGAGGCTTGCAGGAACCTGCCCACTAATTGAGGGAGGTGAATGTGAGAGAATCCTGAATAGGTTCAGGTGCTAACATTGTTATGGTGTCCAGCCTCTGTGGATCACCAGGATGTATGACAGTGTCCTGCTGCCCTGCAGCAGTCGAGCACTGCATATGGTTTATGTCTCCTTAGGGCAATCCACTCCCTGGGATCTTCAAGTTCCAGGTGGTTATCACCACCTTTGAGATGATCCTTGCTGACTGCCCAGAGCTGAAGAAGATCCAGTGGCGCTGCGTGGTCATTGATGAGGCGCATCGCCTGAAGAACAGGAACTGCAAACTGCTGGAGGGGCTGAAACTTATGGCCTTGGTGAGCACATCCTGCTCAGGTTCATGTGAGAGTTGTGTGGGTCAGAGGTGGCCATGCCAAGCAATTAGATGTCTCTGCCAGCTGCTCAGTCCCAGGGCCAGAGCTGAGATCTCCCTGTCTCAGAGGGGAGGTTGTTTGGGAGCCACTTAGTTGCTAAATCAGCACTAATGATGGAGGACCCTTTGATGGATGGGGAACCTGTATGCATCACAATGTTCTTTTTGCTGAAGTGGAGTGCTAACCCACAGCTAGATGACTCCTCCTATGCCCGTGCATCCTTGTGCATTGCCTGGCAGAGCATTAGCTAGCCACACAGTATAGCTTTGGACTGCTTCAGCACACAGAGATAGTGGCTGAGCAGCTATGTGCAACATCATTTGGCTGTGGTGTGCTTTGTACCCTACAGTGAGCAGGGCTGCCATATTTAAGGAGTTCTCTTAATTCTTTGCAAATGTGGGACTAATCTGTGCCAGAGATAGTGGTGCAGGACTGTTTGTGATGGAAAAGGGGTCAGTGAGCTGCTCAGGGAAGTGGATTTGGATGTCTTCATCCTTCAAAACTGTTTGTTGAGTAGAGGGCCATCAGGCCTATTGGTCCCATCTGGAGTACTGTATCCAGGCCTGAGGGCCCCCAGCACAGATGGGCTGTGAACTGTTGGAGCAGGTCCAGAGGAGGGCCATGAAGATGGTCAGAGGGCTGTAGCACCTCTCCTATGAAGACAGGCTGAGGGAGTTGGGCTGGTTTAACTTGGAGAAGAAAGGGCTTCAGGGAGATGGCATCGTGGCCTTCCAGTGCTAGAAGGCAGCTTACAAGTGACAGGACAAGGGGGAATGGCTTTAAATTAAAAGGGGAAAGATTTAGATTAGATGTCTGGGGAAATTTTTTACTCAGAGGGTGATGAGGTGCTGGAATGTGTTGCTCTGGAAGGTTGTGGATGCATTCAAGGCCAGGGTGGGTGGGATCCTGGCTCCTGCCTGAGCAATGAGTGGATGTGTTGGTCTCTGGCAGTGCTGAGACAGAGCAGCTGGTGAGCCCTAGGAGACAGCACTCAGAGCAGTGCTCTGATCTACAAGAAGAAATCGTACCCCTGTGTGCATGGGGTCTTGGGCAGTCAGCATCCCTGTACTGAGGGGTTCATGTCAAGGTAGAGCTGAGCCATGGGGCAGCGTGGGGATCTTAGTTTTGGCTGTTCTTGATGCACAGCCAGACTGGTGCACCCTGGAAACCACAAGACAGCAGCTGGGTCAGCACTGTGGCCAAGGAGTCGCTCAGGGGGTTCCTTTGCCTCTTGGTCATGCAGTGCTCTTCTGGGGCTGGAAGATGATAAACACTGTGATGTTGGGGCCCTTTGGACCTAACCAGAGGGTCAGCCTTCAACCTGTTTTCTGTATACACCCAGGAGCACAAGGTGCTGCTGACAGGCACCCCCCTGCAGAACTCAGTGGAGGAGCTCTTCAGCCTCTTGAATTTCCTGGAGCCACAACAGTTTCCCTCAGAGACAGCCTTCCTGGAGGAGTTTGGGGACCTGAAGACAGAAGAGCAGGTACCTAGAAGAGTGAGGCTGGTGACTTAGTGCAGACTGCTGAGACAGCTGGCATACATTCAGACTTAATGAAAGTGAACACCACCCCTCAGTGCTTAAAGATCTGCTCTTTGCAAAGTGCAGTGCTGCATGTAGGCCAGGAGAAGCAAAACTATGACAGAGGCCATAGGCCAGTGCTGCTTTGGCAGCTCAGTGCACCCAGCTTTTCCATCTTGTCTGTCCAGAAGGAGTGTAGGGTGAGTGAGGAAGTCAGTAAGTCCATGTGTCTTGTGTCTGTCACTCTGTCAGGTTCCCTGAAGAACCATCCTCAAAAGATCCTCTTGGTTATGGGGAGCAGCACAGTACCTTGGGCTGCTTCACCGCTGTTTTGAGTGTCTAGCTTAAGTGAAGATTGCAAAAGATCATCATCCTAGGGAAGCAGGCATGGATGCATGGAGCACCCATTAGTTGTGATCAAAGCTTCTGGCTGTCCTGCAGCACACACAAGTATCCAAGGCTGCCTGCAACAGGACTGTGCAGAGTTCATGGCCCATTCACTTGCCTGCTTCAGGGAAACCAGATCCTAAAGTTACCGTGTTTGTCAGAGCAGTTGTTTCAGGGCCCTTTATAGTGGGTTTCCAGCCTGGAGAGGCACTAATATTGCTGGCCTCTCTGCTGTTGTCACCATGTGCTTGCCATGCAGGGACGGCAGTGAATCTCTGCTCTTGCTCTGGCAGGTGAAGAAGCTGCAGTCCATCCTGAAGCCCATGATGTTGCGACGGCTGAAAGATGATGTAGAGAAGAATCTGGCACCCAAGCAGGAGACCATCATTGAGGTGGAGCTGACCAACATCCAGAAGAAATACTACCGGGCCATTTTGGAGAAGAACTTTTCCTTTCTGTCTAAGGGCGCCAACCAGCACAATATGCCCAATCTCATCAACACCATGATGGAGCTGCGGAAGTGCTGCAATCACCCATATCTCATCAATGGTGAGGGCTATGCACCAGCACTGTGGGGGTTGGGCCTCACTGCAGTGTTTACTTGTCACTGCCCACAGGGCTCCCTCAGCTCTGGTTTTCTGCCTGCAGTGATCTGCCTTGGTGCCCTCCTGGGCAGCCCAGCTCCCTTGCAGTGCTGCCTGCTGGTGGGCACTGCTGGCCTCAGGGTCCTACCAGGCTCTCTGTGTACAGCTGTTTCAGGGCATTTTAGAGTGGAGTCTTCTTTAGTGTTCCAGTGTGACGTGTTCTGTCAAGAGCTGGTGCAAGACCAGAAGGAGTAGAGTCAGAGTAGTGGAGGGTCTTTTGGAGGTCTCTAGCCAGATCCCTAGATCTGGTCAGCTGCAAGGATTCCGTTCCTTGCATGGTGGCTTGCTGTTGCCCTAAACAGGAAGCTGGAGTCAACTGCTCTGCCAGCCTGACCAAGAGCTCACTACCCTTGGGTTTGGAACTAGATGATCTTTAAGGTCCTTTCCAGCCCAAGCCTTTCTATGATTCTGTGATCTATTTTCACCTGGCAGGGGCAGAGGAGAAGATCCTGGAAGACTTCCGTAAAACACACAGCCCAGAGGCACCAGACTTCCAGCTGCAGGCTATGATCCAGGCAGCTGGGAAACTGGTGCTCATCGACAAGCTGCTTCCCAAGCTGATTGCTGGTGGGCACAAGGTGCTCATTTTCTCCCAGATGGTGCGCTGCCTTGACATCTTGGAAGACTATCTCATTCAGAGGCGGTTAGTACAAGCTTCGGCATTCACCTCAGCTCCTGCATGTCATATTCATCCTGCACTGTAGATACTGGAGTGGAAAAAGCACAGGGTGGGGAGTTTATCATTCTGTGCCCACGTTCCGAAGGATCTGAGTTACAGGTTAGCACTGATGGGTACAGAGACTCCAATGCTGGGCAGTCTGACCTGGCCATTCTGCATTGCTCAGGGCTGATCCTAGGAATGACCAGATGGAGATAGGACCTTTCTGCGGTCCTAGTTTGGGTTGACTGCATGCACACGTGCAGCCTGGGGGGAAGGAGCAAGAAGGGGTTTGTAGCTGTAGGGAGGTCAGGCCCTGCCATGACCCTGCTCTCACCTCTTCCCTCTCGGAGCAGGTACACCTATGAGCGAATCGATGGGCGGGTGCGTGGCAACCTGCGCCAAGCTGCCATCGACCGCTTCTGCAAGCCTGACTCGGATCGCTTTGTCTTTCTACTGTGCACACGGGCGGGTGGACTGGGCATCAACCTTACTGCTGCCGACACCTGCATCATCTTTGATTCAGACTGGAACCCACAGAATGACCTCCAGGTAACGGGCTAGGCGAGGCTGAACCATACAGCTTCTATTGCCCCAGCCAGCTGGAGAGATGTGGGCAGCAGCACCTATCTGCTCTGATACGATGTGCAGCACTTGGAGAGCTCGTACTCATCATGGGGGAAATCCCACTGTAGCTCTAAAAGCACAGGTGGACAACACTTTGCCTGTACCTGGTGACAGAGGGGTCGAGGAGAGCAAAGGCCTGATCCCCATTTCCTTGCTTTGGAATGGTGGGTCTGGCTCCTACTCCAGCTCAGCCACAGGTGTTCAGTAAGGGGTGCCCCAGGAGGTGGGAGATGTTGTGCTCACAACCTTTAAGCCTGTGCCCTCCTCTTTCCCAGGCTCAAGCTCGCTGCCACCGGATCGGGCAGAGCAAGGCAGTGAAGGTGTATCGCCTCATCACCAGAAACTCCTACGAGCGGGAGATGTTCGACAAGGCCAGCCTGAAACTGGGCCTGGATAAGGCTGTGCTGCAGGACATCAACCGCAAGGGCGGCACCAATGGGGTAAGTTAGCAATCAGAGTGGGGTTCAGCAGGAGGCTCTGTGTTAGAGTACGTTTCCTTCCCCTGCATCCTGTCCCTCTGTTTCCTCTGGGCAGCTGTGCAGGGCTGTGTCCCCACATGGGGCTAAAAGCCTCAGATTCAAGGTGGGAAGGATCACACCTGGGCTCAGGCCATACAGCTTTCTGCAGCATTGGGTGCTGTCTCAAGGACACTAGTCCATTGTTGCTGGCCAACATCCCCAGCCTGTCTGTCCCTCTCCTACCAGAGCATAAGAGGTCAAAGCCTATGTGGCAGCTCTGCTGCCCCTCATGAGAAGAGGTTGTAGGCTATATTAGCAGCCCACCCAGCCCATTTCAGCTGTGCAGAGCTGTTTTTATGAGCATTGTACAATACTGTGCAAAGCAGAAAGGTGGATTGGAAAGAGGAAGAGGCTGGGTAAATCCTGGAAGAAGTGCAAGTGACTGCCAGGTTGCAGCAGGCTTCTGGGTTGGGAAAACCCAGTCCTTCATGCTCACACTCCTGCTGTTCAGCCTGGCAGGCTGCCCTTGCACTGTCACAGAGTTTGTGGGCATGTAATACTGTGTCTGGTTGACATGGACTCATGCAGCAGCAGGCCTGGGTCAGAAGAGCCTTCACCCACAGTGCTGGTACCCAGAGCAGCTAGCAGAGTTGGTGACAGTGTTGTGTTTGGGCAGGTCCAGCAGCTCTCAAAGATGGAGGTGGAGGATCTGCTGCGGAAGGGTGCCTATGGTGCTCTGATGGATGAGGAGGATGAAGGATCCAAGTTCTGTGAGGAGGACATTGACCAGATCCTCCAGCGCAGGACGCAGACCATCACAATCCAGTCTGAGGGGAAGGGCTCCACCTTTGCCAAGGTGCGTCATACTCTTCGGGTGGGAAGTGCCTCCTGGGGCAGCAGGGTGCCCCTCTGTGGGGTGTAGTTCAGTTCTGTTGGCATGGCCTCTTCCTTGTGTATGGCTGAAGCTGTATCCACCCGGAGGCCAAGCTCTTCTTCCTGTCCCTGCATGCCTAGGAGTAAGACCTTGTTGGAACATGGGAGCAGCATGTTCTCTTGTCTCAGGAGGTCAGCAGAGCAGTGAGGAGGGGGCTGCCAGCCTTAGAGAATTGAGAGTTGTGCCAGCCTGGCAATGTACACTTGCTGTCCAGAAAGCTGACTGTATCCTGGTCTGTGTCAAAGGAAACATGACCAGAAAGGCAGAGAGGTGATTTTCTCCCTCTACTCTGCTCTTGTGAGATCCCATTCTTGTGAGCACTGCATTCAGCTCTGGGGCCTCTGGCACAAAGATGTGGAGCTGCTGCAGAGGGTCCAGAGGAGACCACAAAGATGTTCAGAGGGATAGAGCACCTCTGCTGTGGAGACAGGCTGAGGGAGCTGGGGATGTTCTGCCTGGAGAAGAGAAGGCAGAAGGGTGTTGTGATATCTTCAGCACAGCTCATTCCTGTGGCCAGCCTCACTCTTCTGCTATAGGACCTGGCTCTGCAGGATAATCCCTGAGGAGGTGACAGGCCCTGTGTGCTGGCCTCCATGATGCCAGAAGCTGTGTACTGCCACACCATGGGGAGCTGAATGCCTTGGGGTCCTGACAGCCCCACCAGAGCAGCCTCCTGCAGCCAGGTCACAGGAATGAGCCCAATGGGCCAGCTCTGTGCTGTGCTTTTAGCTGCTGTCCTTGGGGAATTGTCAGGCTCCCCTCCACTCACAGGTGGCACAGCCCAGGATCAGCTTCCAGCAGGCCAGGCAGGACTGTAGTGGAGAGAGGTTCAGCTTCCTTAAGCAAACAAAGAGCCTTCTGACATGTGTCAAAATCGGGTGCAGTGTGTTGGGGATCTCTGCTGGGGAAAGTACATCTGGAGCTGCAACCTATTCACTCACCTTCTCTCACTCTCAGGCCAGCTTTGTAGCATCAGGCAACAGAACTGACATCTCCTTAGATGACCCCAACTTCTGGCAGAAGTGGGCCAAAATAGCAGAGCTTGATACCGACGCCAAGAATGAAAAGGTAAGGTCCAGTTCGTGGCCTGTGAGCCCCACAGCTGAGTCTGGGAGGTCCTTTCGTGGCTCTGTAGGTCGTGCTCAATCTCCATGTTCTCAAAAAGCAAACCGTTCTAAGATCCAGACACAAGTAGTTTCTTCAGACCTGAAGGAGCAAGTGGGGACAGGTTAGAATTATGCCACTGCTTCCTCCATCTGCATTTGCAGCCCCGCTGCTCTGCCTTCAGGATGGTGAAGGGAACAAGGAAGAAAGCCAGGTTATCCAGCAGCCCATCTCTATGTCGGAGCAAGGGGATGTGGTCTATGAATTGGATGCTCCAGCGGTCTTACTGCCCTGCCTGGCAAATAGGCTCCTTCCCAGCAGGGACCATGGGGAGTTTGGCAGCTGGAGCATCAGGGAGCCAGAACTTGGCTTCCCCTGACCTGATTGCTAAACTGCTGCACCTTCCCTGTGCACCTCTGTGGTTCATCCTTGTTCTTGGCTCTTCCTGCCATGCGAATGCTAAGACGAGCTGCAGCCTTGCTGATGACTTGCTGTATGTCTGGGGACAGCACAGATAGGGCTCCTGCCCTGAGCTGGGATGATGATAACATGAATTCATTTAGCATTGATGGGAAGAAGAGGAGGCATGTGCACACTGTTTGATTTCATGTTGCTCCTTCCTGCCCCTTTTCAGTGGCTACCTTTCCTCTTCCAGCCCACCTGCCTCCCCATCAACACTACAGTTATACTACCTACAGCACTGCTCATCCCAGGCATTGCTGAGAGGGCCAGGAGTGTAATTCAGAGCTGAATCAGCTGCTGAGCATCAGCAGTTTGACCTCTTGACGGCCTGATTTTCAGCCTCTGAGCATTCAGACTAAATTCTGTGCTGGCTAGGAATTGTCTTGTGTGCAGACAAAGCCACGTGAAGCAAATCTGGGGCTGGGATCTTTGTGGCAAGGTGGTGACCAGCCCCCAGGGCTGGGAACTAGGAACCAGAGGTGTGAACAGAGCCAGAGAGCAGCAGCAGGGAGACTGTGACATGATGGAGGGCAGGTGTTGCTGCCCGCACCTGAGTGCATTCCCTCTTTGTCCCCTTAGGAGAGCTTGGTCATTGACAGGCCCCGTGTGCGGAAGCAGACCAAACACTACAACTCCTTCGAGGAGGATGAGCTGATGGAGTTCTCTGAGCTGGACAGTGACTCGGATGAGCGACCTACGCGCTCACGGCGCTTCAATGAGAAGACACGGCGGTACCTGCGGGCTGAGTGCTTCCGCGTGGAGAAGAACCTGCTCATATTTGGGTGAGTCTCACCCCCTCACAGAGACCATGGCCATGGCCTCCAGCTGCCCGCACACAGGTGGGCCTTCCACTACCACAGTCACATTCTGTCCATCCTCAGCAATAGATAACCAAAGCAGTGTTCCCTTCTTCTAGCAGTGACCTCCCCAGTGGTACCTGGATTTCTAGGCTCTAAGCAAACATTTGAGTGTTGAGCTTAGGGGACAAAGACAAAGCTGGCAGTCTGGACTTCCAGTCTGCTCTTGCCTACAGCCTGTTCAATCCTGTGTAAACTTCTCCCCATCTCTTCTCCCATGATGTGGGGATGTAAGAACCCTGTCCTTGAGATCTGTGCCCCTGTGTGAACTCATGGAGGGTGGTGTCGGTGAGGTCTCTATCTGCTCAAAAGTGTTTATTGTCTCTCTGTTACTACTGTTCCAGCTGGGGACGATGGAAAGATATCCTGACCCATGGGCGCTTCAAGTGGCACCTGAATGAAAAGGACATGGAGATGATTTGTCGAGCACTGCTGGTTTATTGCGTCAAGCACTACAAAGGGGATGAGAAGATAAAGAGTTTTATCTGGGATCTCATCACACCAACGAAGGATGGCCAGAACCAGGCTCTGCAGAATCACTCAGGTATTGCGTGTTCTCTCTGCCATTGCAACAGTACCTGTCATTAGTGTGCCTCGTGCAGGACTAGGCTGAAGAATTGAAAACAAAGCCATTTGAAACAGCCAGGAAGCTCTTGTGGTTAAGCATGATGACTCTCTCATTGCAGAGAAAATGTCTGCCATGGGGCTGACCTCCACACAGACCTCAGAGACAGCAACAGGAGCTGCCTGTGTGTGGGAGTGTATTTCATAGCTTCTAATGCTTGTTTGGCTGTGGCTGGTGTGGAGGGAGCCTTGCAGAGGGAGCAGAAATGCCAGCCCACTTTTGAGAGGGGCCTGCAAAGTTTTATGTCAATGTACTGTCAGAGTTTCCCTGTGCTGGCGGACACTGCACTGTGAGCTCACAAGTGTTGGTGACCAGGTGAACGTGTTGGCTGGGACAGTTGTGGGGGTGCCCGGCTTTTCCTCAGGGCAGCTTAGGATGCAGAGCAGATTATCACACAGGGATCTACCTGTGCTAACCCAGTCCTAAGGCTAAAGTTGGATCTGCCTGGTCCTGGCCTTACATCTGCTCAGTTGTTTGCAGATGTCAGGGGACACTGGCAGTGCAGTCTGTGCAGCTGTCTCATCCTGTGTCACCAGCTTGTGCCTCCTCTTGTCACAGTTCTTGTCTCAGACACACTGCTCTGCAGTGCCTGCCCTGGTTGGTGAGAGTGCAGCGCTGGTGATTTGTCATGAGATGATGCAGTGCAGAGTCCTGCTGAGGTGGTGCAGGACCCCTTATCTCAGGTTTGGCTACACACTTCTGGTTGAGAGGACTAGTGCACATATATGTGAAGTCTGAATGCCCCACATATTACACCATGTGTTCAGATTTTAATTGTATCTGGATTCCATTGGGCTGCGGCTTCCTATGTGCCCTCAGCTTCTGATGGGGTCCAGCAGAGCTTTTTCTTGCCCTGTTCTCGCACTGCCCCTCTGACTCCCAGGGGAATGGGGCTCTGCAGACTTTCCTCCATGCCTGCATTGCAGTGTCTGCTCTCTGTAGGAGTCCCTTGCAGCACAGCAAAGTGTCATCACACAGCCACAGTGGCTTTTGTCTTTCCTGGTATGAAGCCTGTGCTGGCTCTTTGTGCCAGCTGGACGGTTGCAGCCTGGGACACATGTGCCCGTTCTGTGTCAGAGGACTCTGCACCAGGCAGCACCATGCCTGCATCACACAGCTTTCAGGACAGGTGAGTTGGGCTGGGAAGCTGTGAGGGGAGCCCTTGGCGCTCTCTCAGGGTGATCAAGCCCCGTGGCTGCGTGCTGCTTGTGGGGCGTACAGTGAGGTGTGAGGAGGCTGGGTCTCCCCTGCCTGCTTTTGGCACCACTGAGACAGGCTGAAACCTGAAGCTCCTGTTTGAAGATAGTGGCATGCAGGTGGAGCACCTCTGGAGCAGGGGTATGTGCTGAGCATGACATGGTGCTCAAACACCATGGTGCAGTCTCAAGACGCAGCATAACTGTTCCCTTCTGTCTGGAAATGTCTGACTGGCTTTACAGCATGAGGTCTGAGCATGTGGCCTTCAGGGGCTTCCTCCAGTCAATTCCTTCAGCAGGAAGCACAGAGCAGTTGGTGTGAGCCTGAGAGCCCTGTGGAGAGCAGAGCAAAAGGAAGAAATGAATTGGCTGATATGAATGGGCTTTATGTAAGTAGTGCCAAGTAACAAACAAGCATCAGTTTCAGTGAAGGATCAGTAATGCTTTACTGCAAGAGCAGCGCTATAACCCATGCGTTTGGATATTTAGAACAGGGAAGCAACCTGGAGCTTCTCTGCCATCTTTTCAGAGTGGCTTTTCTCAACTATGCTACCCCACTGTTGTGTTGACCAGGGTTAACAGAACCATCTAGTCTGAAGTCAGGGGCTGAGGGAGAGCAGAGCCCTCTAGTGCAGCCAAGGCTCACCAGGGAACCAGAGCTCTCCTGGATGCAGAGCTGGCCAGGCAAGACATGCTCCAGCTACTTCTGATGTGCAGAAAGCAACAGAAAACGTCCAGCCCTTGCACATGCCTCCTGGCTCCTCAGTCCTGTGTCAGGGTAACTGTGAAAGAGTGAGTGGGACCTGTGGCCAGCCCTGCTTAGAGCTCTGCTGGGCCCAGCGGGCTCCTGCTGGCCATCCTGGCATGGGGCTGAGCTGTGAGGAAGGCAGTGTTTGCCCAGACTTTGTGATGCCAAATTGGTGCTGGGGGCAGAGCCTGGTGACCACTGCAGGCCCCACAGCTGCCTGAGCTGGAGCTGTCTTCGTGTCATGGAGCTGCAAGCGCTGTGCAGGTGTTGAGGGCACTGTGGTGCACTCTACTGTGCCTGGTATTCCAGACCAGATGGCTCCAGCAGCACCACTGAGGCTTTTCTTTTCCCTCTGTGTGCACAAGTGCAGGAGAGGACATTGACAGGACTATGCCTGGGAAGTGACTGTGCACATTGCAGCTCATCTCTCTGGGAATACTCCAAACAATGGTGACCTCACCAGGCATCATTCCTGTGCTCTGCTCCAAACTCACATGTTATTTCAAGGTTGAGAATGTGTTTTTCAGCTCCAGCCGCTGGATCTCACTTTATCTTTGTCAGCCAGATGGAACTGTGTTGCTTTCCCATTCAGTATGTTTGCCAAGTGCAAATACCACCTGCAGTGATCTGGTTCCCACATAGCCCTCCTTCTGGTGCATGGAATGGGAAACAGCCCCAGAAGATCAGATCATCAGGGTTATTTTTTGGTCTTTGATCATGTGGAAGCCTCTTGCTTGAACTCTTGTCCAGAATTACTCTATGGTCCCTGGAGGGTGAACTTCAGAGCAGGCAGTGTTGGCCAAGGAAGGCTCTGAGAGCTGTGCCTGGGGCTGAGGTCCCTGCCATGCTTCAGTTTGATGTATTCATACATACATTGAGGGTTCCTGTTATCCCCTGGGCTCAGTGCTGCACTGAGCCCCCACAGCAATACCATTTCTGTGGTGATCCTCGTGTTTTTCTGGGAGATGGAATCTCACACGCTGTCGGTTTACCTTGTGAGCTTCATTGGCAGCTCCTTCACCTGAGTTGGGCTGAGTGATGTTACAAACCCCCTGAGATCTGTCAGCTTTGATGTGTCTGACATGTACCGTGTCTATCCTGTGTGATGCAAGTGTTAAACAGAAATGGCATGTCATGTTAAACAGAGTGTCAGGGTGCTGCTCGTTGGCTTTATCAGCCAGCCCTGTAAGTGTTATCAAAAGGCAACAGCCTGTTTTCCTAAGATCTTTCCTCTCCCGCTCCAGCGCTGACTGATAGTTTTATCAGAGCTGTTGCAGTGACAGAGGAATGAATCTTCCTGTGATTTTACCCAGCCCAGTCCTTCTTTCCAGTAACAGCTTTCAAGCTGTGCGGCCACACTTGTCTCTCTGTTTGTGGGCATAGGATCTCAGAGATGGGTGTGATGCTCCCGGCTCTGTGCTGGGGGTGATCTGAAGAGCAGACTGGGGGCTTTGAAGTGTTCTGAGCAATGCCTGCCCCACAGCTGCCAGCCTTACTGGGCTGAAGGAAGACTAACGATCCCACCACATACCTCTGCCTTGCGAGCTCTGCTGTTCAGTGGCAGCATTTTATAAACCTGGGCACATACACATCTCTGCAACCCTGGCTTGCAGCCTGCAGCCCGCAGCTGTGCAGGGCCTCCTTCAGCTCCCAGCCATGCTGCCTTGACACAGCTGTGCTGAAGGCACCTGGCCTGGCCCGCAGTGCCCGTGATGCTCACTTGCTGCCAATTGCTGTTACAGGTTTGTCAGCACCAGTGCCCAGAGGCAGAAAAGGGAAGAAGACAAAGAACCAAATGCTGCTTCCAGAGATAAAGAACGCAGACTGGCTTGCTACGTGCAACCCTGAGGTGGTGCTGCATGATGACAGCTACAAGAAGCACCTCAAACAACACTGCAATAAGTGAGTGTAGGAGCCCATGACAGCTTGTGGGGCATGGACGGGGTGGGAGCGAGCCATGGGGGGCTCTGCCCATGCAGAGCATTGGGCTTGGGTACTCCTCCTGCTGACAAGGCTGGAGCAGTGTTGTGGGCAGCAGCACTCGAGCTGCCCACCCTACAGGGAGTCAGATAGCATTCAGAGGGTGAGTCCTCCCATGTGGGAACACCACATGGAACAGCTTTCGCTGCTCTCAAGACCTTCACAGCACCCCCTGCAAATGCTCCAGTGACAGCTCTGAGCACCTGCATGCGAATGTGTGTTCTCTGTGTGCCCGAGAACAGGGTTCTGCTGCGAGTGCGGATGCTGTACTACCTGAAGGCTGAGGTGCTCGGGGAGGCCGCTGACAAAGCCTTCGAGGGCACCCCTGCCAGGTAGGAACTTCAGGTGAACCCCAGCATTGCTTCTCATGGTGACGGTAGTGGTGCTTGAGCAGTGTCACTGTCAGCCCAGCCAGGCCTGCTCTGAGCACATTGTGGCTCAGGGTAAGCCAGGTACTGCAGCCCATCACCAGACAAAGCCTCATGCTTTGGTGGTGGCTGTGTGTGAGCAGGGGCTGTGGCAGCTCTGAGGCCACAGTGCCAGCCTGGGGGAAAATCTGTGCTGCCTGATGAATTGGCCTTCAGTCCCAAAGGAAAAGCCTGCAGGAACTGCACCCACTTCCCATGGCCAGGCCTTATAGCAGAGCATGCCCCATTGCTGAGGCCTGCAATCCCTAACCCCCGCTGAGGACAAAGGGGCTCTGCTAACGCCACACAGCTTCTGACCTTCCCACTATCAGCTATTGGAGCTTCAGAAAGAAGCACAAAATAGTCAGATGAATTTACTACAGGAGGTGTTGCTGCCTTCCTCAGGATGGTTTGTGCCAGCCCAGCTCAATCAGCACAAGGGAGTGTTGTACCTCAGCCGACCAGCTGTGCTGCTCCTGTGGGTCTGGCTGGTTTGCATTGCTTCCTCCCAGCAGACATTAGCTCTTGTCCCCTGATGTTGCTCAACTGCCTCCCAGCAGAGGGGCTGTGCAGTCTTTGGAGAAACAGGGAATGCAGTGGGTGCAGTGGAGCAAACTGCAGCTCTTCAGAGGGAGACGTGTCAGGCCAGCCTTGCACTCCTAGATACCCCGGCTCCGGCCTACCCCTACCCCTGTCCCTCAGCCCCTGGCACACTGCTGTGCCTGGTGAGGCTGCAAGAGGAGTGCTTACACTTGTCTTCTGCAGAGAGCTGGATGTGCTGCTGCCAGACATCGACTACGTGGAGATCCCGGTGGACTGGTGGAATGCTGAAGCTGATAAATCTTTGCTCATCGGTGTCTTCAAGCATGGTATGCTGCCAGCTTGTGTGGGAAGGGGGCAGCAGGTGAGAGGGATGTGCATGGAGCAGCTGGCCAGAGCCACAGGGCCTGAAGTGAATGTGATTTGTGTGCTCCCACCTCCATGTGAGGGGCAGAGTCGCAGACATGCACTGCAGCTGTGCAAGGTCAAAGCAACTGTTTCCTAGATGTACAGCAGGAGGTTCACCAGAGCAAGGTTCAGGCCTGCCCTCACCCTGTCTTTCTCCTCCCTGATGGCTTTGGCAGGTTATGAGAGGTACAACGCCATGCGGGCAGACCCGGCACTCTGCTTCCTGGAGAAGGTGGGCATGCCTGATGAGAAGCTGCTTTCTGCAGAGCAGGGCATCAGCGACGGGGCTCAGGACACTGCTGAAAGGTGGGTAGGGGATGGAGCCGAGCCCTTGGGTGTTTTGTGTCCAAGTGAGAAGTGGGTTGGTGTTAAGGAGAAAGCTATGCTTACGAGGGCAATGAGGGGAGAAGGAAGCAATGTGGATGGGAGCATGACGGGCAGTGGGGAGCACAGGTGGGAGCTGCTCCGTGCTGCAGGGCAAAGAGCTGGAACTGCTGGCTGCACTGCTGACACTGCAAGGGAAGTGACACTGCACTACTAGGGACTAATTCCTGTCTTATCCAGGAGCACCGTGGAAAAGGAAGAGAGTAATGGAGAAAAGCTGGATGGGCTGCCGAAGCAGGAGGTGAGTGGGATTAGTGGTGATGGATGCTGCTGCCAGGCCTGCTGTGCTACCCGGTGCTGCAGACATGGCTCAGCTCTGCCATGGAGCATGGGGGAGCAGTGCTGCCTGCATCCCTGTTCTTTGCAGTTGTTGCCTTGCCATGCACCATCTGTGGCCCATGCCACTTCTTGTCGAAGTGTGGCTTTTTCTTGCTGACCTGGACAGCATCCACCTCACAGAGAGCAGAGGGATGTCAGAGGCTGGGAATAGCCAGGAGGCTCTCATGCTTGGCTTCCATAAAGGGCATTCCAGGATGACAAGCAGTGGATTGGGCAGCCCATGAGGGTGTGGCATATGTGTGGTGCTGTCAGTGCTGCTATGGCCCAGTTCGTTGTGTTGAGGCCCAAAGGAGACAACACTGCATGCTTGAGCTGTCAGCTCTGCTGCTTGCACTGCTTTGCTCCTGTGTGCTGAGGGCTGCTCACAAGGACATGTGGTCCTGCAGCCCAGACCCTGCCAGGGCCATGGAGTGAGGGTTGGGCAGCATGATCTCCTGCGCAGCTCAGCAGCGGTTCCTCTGATGGTTTCTTTCTGCAGGACTCTGTGGCTGCTGGGGCAGGCGAAGCTGGTGAGAAGCGGGATGAGCCATCGGCAGGTGAGGCTGAATCTCCCACAGCATGGCACAGTGCTGCAAAGGGACTGGCACAGGAAGGCCAGAGCAATGACAGGGAGGGGTTGGGACATGCAGGCTGTGCTTATGTCTGAGAGCATAACCTGGGTGGCAGCGCTTACCCAGCACTCCTCTGTGGCTCTGCTGAAGGGCAGAGGAGGCTCACAGAAAGCCCATTTGGCACATTGTCCTGCTAGCTGTAGGAGTGTCTGGCTTGGCTTTGCTGTAGGCCGGTACAGTAATGGCAAGAGCATTTCTGGGGTGAGAGCACAGATGCACTCTGAGAACTGAGTCATGCACGACCCAGGGATGAGTACTGTGGCAGTGCAGGCACATCCTGAAAAAGAGCAGTACTGAAGCCAGGCATGGGCATGAGATGAGTGTGCAGGGCCTCTGCTGTTGGTGCTGTGGGCTGCCAGCCCCCCTGCTGGGCAGGCAGTGTAGAGTGAGTTCTGGAGGCTGCTTGGCCCAGAGCCATTGTTTCTACCCCAGTATCCGCCCTTGGGCTCTCTGAAAGAGGTTCAGACCTGGTCAGGGTGTGAGCCAACAGCATTTGGTGTGGCCCCCACAAACATGAGGGGAAGGTGGGAGGTGGGAGGGAGCTCTCGGAAGCAGGAGGCAGCGCGCGGCCCCAGGGCTCAGCAGCGCACATTAAATACTGATGTCCTTGCTGATGTTTGAAGCCCAGGATGGCTCCGACTCAGACAGATCCTGCTGGCCTGTCTCATCTGCCCTCACAGCCAGGCTGCGGCGGCTCGTCACTGTCTACCAGCGCTGCAACCGCAAAGAGGTGCCTGCGCGCGGAGAGATGCTGGTGCCTGGTAACCATGGATACTGGCTGCAAGATGAGGTGTTCCGGAGAGCCTCTGAGATGGACTCAGTGAACAAAGAGATGCAGAAAAGGTAATAGAGCAGCAGGCCCAGGCAGTGGGTCTTTTTCACAGCTGGTTTAGGCCTGGTGAAGTCCCTTTGCACCGACAGCCACTGTCCCTTCAGCCAGCTGCCTGTGGCAGAGGCATGTGGCTCCTTCCTGCACATGGGAGCACTGTTCCCAGCACGGGGGACCCTGAAGCCTGGCCACCAGCCCAGCCCAGGGAGCAGCCTGCTGTGTTTTGTATGTAATGGCCTGGTGGGAGAACAAAAGTAATCAGAGGATATCCCATCAGGATCAAATCCAGCATCCGCTGGGCTGGGGATCCACCTCCAGCCCTCAGCAGGGTGTCACTGAGCAGAGCTGTGTGCTCAGAGCTCATTGTGGATTGAAGGATGGGCACCATCACAGCTGGCCTGCTCGGGCTGCCCAGCCCTCCTGGTTGCATTAGCCTCCTGGTAGTGGCCTCTGAAGACTGCTGGTGGCTAACTACCATGTGTGCCAGAAAGCCTGCAGCCTTCACTCCTCCTTGCTATGCACCTTAGAGACTCAGGTGATGGTGCTCTTCCTGCAGCTCTCCCAGAACTGGTGGGCAGTAACTGATAACCTGCTCTGAGCCTCTCTGTCTGCTGTCTTGTCCATGCTGGTACTAGCACATGTGTCTGTGGTGCTCATGTGTCTCCTTCTCTGCCCCATAGGTGGACAAGGAGGGAGCAGGCAGATTTTTACCGCACTGTCTCTTCCTTTGGGGTCATCTATGATCAGGAGAAAAAGGTCTTTGACTGGACCCAGTTCCGAGCCATATCTCGTTTGGAGAAGAAAACAGATGAGAGCTTAGAGAAGTACTTCTACAGCTTTGTGGCCATGTGCAAGAGTGTCTGTGGTCTCCCACTGTGGAAAGAAGATGGTAAGTGAAAATTGCATGGCATCCATGCTGAATCCACGGAGCCAAGGGCCAGAAATGGTCACACTGCTCTTGTGGATCAGGAGAGTAAGGCAGGAGTTTCATGAGAGTAAGAAGCAGCGAGACACCAGCCAGGGTATGGGCTTGCAGACACCTGCATTTTTGGCTCTCTCTCTGGTTCAACAGGAAAGCAGCACTGTCACAAAGGCTTCAGCACCTGTTCTCGCATAATTCATGGAATTCTCCCATGAAATCTCAACTAATTTTACCCAAGGCAGGTGATCTTTAGATGTGAGGGAAGAGAAGCAGAAAGGCAGCAGTTCACACCTCCTCCACACTGAAGCTGGGGTTTGTGTGATATGTGTTGCTGCTTTCTGCCTATGCACCCCTCCGCTGGTGCTATGCAGAGTCCGTGTTGGGCTTGCACTGCTGCCCAACTGTCTGAGGTGCTCTCCTGCAGGGCAGAGGGGGTCTGAGGCTTGGGAAGCCTGGCCAACACACCAGGCATCTGCTTTCTGGAAGTACCCAGTAGAGCCGCAGCACATTGGCTCATGCAGGACATGGCAGATGAAAAGCTGCCTGGGTGCTACTTAAGCACAAAGTGATTTGCTTTGAACATTAAGGATCTCATCTCAGACCTGCCAGGAGGCCCAGTCTTGTATAGAGCTCGTTAGAGATGTGTGTTAATGCCTTAGGTATGAATGTGTAGGCGGTCCTCATCAAAAGAGCTTGCATGATTCAAAAGACTCCCTTCTCTGAGAAGCTGCTACAGGGCTGCCCCAGGCTCACACCTCAGGGAGCTGCTCTGGTGGCCCTGCGGCTTCAGCACTGCTGGCTCTGATGGGCAGAGCTTGGGCAAGGCACTGGACCTTCTGTAGCCAAGTGCTATTCTTGGCTCAGCTGATTAGCTCAAGAAAGCATCCTTCATTGTGAGCATTTGGTCACAAATGGGTGGAAGGTGGTGGCACTGAGAAACTCAGACTCAATGGCAGCTTCAAGCACTGCCCTGCCTCCACCTCACCTGTAGTCTGAACAGCAGAAAACTCAGCCAGCTTGCATGCAGCTCTCATCAGTCTGTCTAATAGGGCCTTGGCTCTTCTGTCCCTGTTGTAGGTCCCCCAGACCCCGACATCTACGTGGAGCCCATCACGGAGGAACGCGCTGCCAGAACCCTGTACCGCATTGAGCTGCTGCGGAAGGTGCGCGAGCAGGTGCTGAAGTGTCCGCAGCTCCACGAGCGGCTCAAGCTGTGCCGGCCCAGCCTCTACCTGCCAGTGTGGTGGGAGTGTGGCAAACACGACCGGGACCTGCTGATTGGCACTGCCAAGCATGGCCTGAATCGCACAGACTACTACATCATGAATGACCCGCAGCTGTCTTTTTTAGATGCATACAGGAACTATGCCCAGCATAAAAGAACAGGGATCCCAGGCTCAGAAACTCTGTGCTGCCTGTATCAGACTAACTCCAAACTCTACAGTTCCCCTCTCTATAGCCATGTGGATCGGACTTGCGAATCCCTGGAGAATGAGTCCGAGAGGCAGATCAAGCTGGAAAACACTGACAGCACCATGTCCCAGGCTGGGGGCAGCCCATCAGATGCAAACTGTGAAACATTCATGTCTAAAGTTCGGGACATCATTTCCAGTAACTATGATGAGAGCTCGCTGCCGGACTCGCTGATGTGCATGATGTACGATGAGAAGGCCTGCAACAGTGAGCAGAGCTCCCTCGCCCGAGACAGCCCGAGCTGCACAGATGTTGGAAGCAGCATTGCTAAACTGTCTGAGGGCAAGCTGGAGGGGGACGAGGATCCATCCAGCTGTGACGCAGAGGCCATGAGAGAGGCTTCCTTCCTGGAGGGTTTGCAGGTGGGCTGTGACCAAATGGACTGTCAGAATGAAGAAGCCGAGCCTTCACCTTCTACTCCCGAAAGTGACCATTCACGGAGCATCCCAGCAGAGCTCTGCGAGGCCATGCAGCAGAAGAGAGACCTTGGCAGCCCTGCACCAGTGCTGCCTGAGCACCGTGCCATGGAAGGGGTCATAAACATGGGGCTATACAGTCCCAGCATTCACAACTATGACATGAAGGTCCCTCCTGAGCAGAGATTCATTAATCTGCTGCAGGAGAAAGGAATGGAGGCAAAATCAGGTCCAAGTCAGAGCCACAGTGAGGAAGATGAGGAGGAAGAGGACGATGATAACTCAGATGCGGCAGCAGATATTGCAGAAGGCTTAAGTGATCCGAGGGTCAGGACCAGTTGTGATGAACTTGGGGGTGAGGAGCAGAGCCCTGGACTCCCCACACATGAGGACGTTTGTCCTGAAGATGTGAACAGTGAGAGAGAGACCCTGGGGTTGGGAACTCTTGAAATGCCTGCAGAGCCTGGGCCGGAGGGCAGGGAGGACCACAGCCTGGATGAGGAGAACACCCTGCAGCACTTGCCAAGCCAGTCTCAGAGCGGGGCTTTCAGCCTGTCTGCCCCTCCACCAGGAGCCCTGGGGGCACAGCCCCTATGTGCCGGGGGAGAAGACTGGGGCCAAGAGGCTGAAGGGCAGGCAGGTTGCAGAGAGGCCCTGCACCCTGAGCCCCCGGGGGGGAAGCAAGAGGAGTGTGAGATCAGAGATGAGGAGGAGAAAACTGGCAGCAGCCAGAGTCAAGGTACAGTCTGAGAGCTCCTGCTGGCTGACAGTCCCCTCCTCCCCTCCAGCATGGACAGGAGGGATCTGCTTTCCCCAGAGCTGAGCCAGAGCCCAGTCTCCTGGAACAGCTACCAGCCCTGCAGGAGCTGGACCCCTCTGGCCAATGTGACCAAGGAGCAACGAGTTGGTGGTTGGTTGCTAGTTGGGTTTGCCAGGACCCCAGCAGTCCTGGCGTACAGACATGGGATACCCACACCCTTCCCTTCCCAGCCCAGAGCACTCTCTGGTGGGCAGCTCTGTCTTTAAGGCCCCTGCCATTTTCCTTGCCCACCAGGGCTCCAGCTGTGTCACTGGGGAAGTACCTGGGGGTCACTGTAGTAAAAGCCCAGAACTCAGCTCAGTGCTGTGCCCAGCCACCTGCTCCTCTGCAACGTGGGCTGCCTGCTCCTGGCCCAGGAGTGCTGTGTTTCTTATTGGATGGGTGGGGAGTGGGATCTGTTGGGGACCTGATGGGCACGTGGGTGAGAAGGGGAGAGGAAGTGCTACCACCCTGAGGGATAAGGGCAGGAGAGTGATGATGGGCTCTGTTCTGTTGCTTTCTCAGATGGACCAGAGAAATATTTGGAGGAAGAGAGCAAGAGTTCAACTTCTCTCTTGCCTGGGGAGATTGATGACCTGCAGGATGCCCGGGCACCAACCATCGCCCAGCTGCTTCAGGAAAAGACACTTTACTCCTTCTCTGAGTGGCCTAAGGTGAGTTGAAGATGAATGCTTTCTATTGTGGATGTTACTGCCTTGTCCTGACAGGCAGAGGCTCACAGCCCCTGCTCCTCTGCATGTGGCTCCCAATGGACGCTGTGCTCGGTGCTCTCACCAGGCCATGGCTGTAGCTGCACCACAGCAGTTTGCTACTGAGCTGGGGCACAAGGATTGGGTTTATCTTTCATCCTGAGTTGGCGTACATGAATTAAAGTCATTCAAGTTCCAGTATCACCCCATCCAATCCTGTTTGCAGGATCGTGTGATCATCAGCCGCATTGACAACATCTGCCACGCCATCCTGAAGGGCAAGTGGCCATCCTCCAGCCAGCAGTTTGAGACCCAGAGCCTGCTGGCAGCCCCAGCCGTAGCCAGCAATGCCAGCAGCAGAAACAGCTTTGCTGAGTCAGAAACCCCCGATCCCAGCTACAACAATGGAGTGTTAATCTCACAGGTACAAAAGGTGAGGGGGACCCTTGAGGGGAGGCAGATTTAGAACCCCAGGGTGAAGCATTTCCCCAGCTTCCTGCTCCAGGTGGGGGTTTTGCTGCCTCTCGATGCCACTTGTGGTACGTAATGTGCAGCTTGGGCTCCTGGTGAGCTCCTAGCTCTCAGCTGCCCCAGTGTCCCATAGGAAGGAGTGCAGGAGAGGGCACTGCCCTGTTGGTCTCTCATTTCCCACTGATAGACATGGCACAGAGCGAGAAGCTGCTGACCTGAGACTCCACCTCTGCTTCAGCAGTGGATGAAGCATGTGGGAGTCAGTGCTGGCCTGAGGGTACCACGGCACCACTTCCACAGAGTGATGTGTGCTGTGCCCAGGGATGCGACGTCCTGCAGAGGAGCAGGGCAGCCTGACCACCAGCTCTGTGCGTTGGTTTGAACATCTGGAGTCCATGATGCTGCACGAGTGGCTATAACCTGCTCTGTGCCTCTGATCCACACAGGAAGGCTTCCTGAACCCTGCCTTTGCAAAAGATGAGCGGAAGCACAGGCGGCTGTATGAGTTTGAGCTGGAGAGAGACACCAAGCAGAGGAGCTTGGAGCAGTTGGCAGCAGCCCATGTTCATCCTCCTATCGTACTGAATGGCTGGCGTGACGCAGCTGTGGACATGTCCAGAGCCTCTGATGGATCCCCGGGGAACTCCTCTCCTTTCCCTCTGAATACGAACATGCCCAAGCTGGGGACTGTCAACACCCTCCAGGGCTCCCTGGGCATGGACTTGTCTGGCATTCTGCAGGCGGGGTTAATCCATCCTGTCACAGGACAGATTGTAAACGGCAGCCTCCGAAGAGACGATGCTGCCATGAGGAGGAGACGGGGCAGGAGAAAAAATGTAGAAGGGATGGACCTCATCTTCCTGAAGGAGAGGCCTCTTCCAACCAGGCTGCAGGTGAGCTGATGATCCCTCCTTTCACATGGCCCCCATGCAGTCAGCACAATTTGACTCATGGTCCAGCTTCCTTATTCAAGCTCTACTGCCCCTCATAAACATTATCACAAGCAGTTGTTCCAGATGTGGAGTGTTTGGGGTTAGAGAAGATGATAAAAAGTCCATGTCTGCATTTAAGCTGTTGCCAAGAGGCTTCTCCCCTGGAATCTACTTGAGCTCCCAGTGGGAGCCAGAGCAGTCGCCTCAGACCATGTGTAGGAGTGGTCTCTTGGGGAAGTGTCTCCCCTAGTCACGAGAGTGTTTGCAGGTGAGATGCAGAAGCAACATGCTGGCAGTTCTGGGGCTGAATGGAAGCAGAATGCACTGGGGAGGGTGGATTAGGGAACAAGTGCAGGGAATATGGGGCTGAAGAAGCCAGCCTATGCTGTGGTGGCAGTTGAGCTGCTCTGGGAGATGTGTGGGGGCAGATGCATCACCACATGCTGCTGATGGGCTGCTCCTCCCTTCACTCCAGGACGTTCAGGATGATCAGCTGCAGCCGCCCCAGAACAGCCCCCTCCTAGATGGGCCAGCAGCTGCTACCTCAACTCCGCAGCCAGTCCCAGCTGCAGGCAGCCAGGCCGAGAAGGCTGTCCCCAACAAGAGTCTCCTCGACTGGCTCCGTCAGCAGTCTGACTACACGCTTGACGTTCCCGGCTTCGGCACAGTAAGGGTGGCCTTTGGTGGCATGTGTGTGTTTCTGTGTCTGCCTTGTGTGCTGCCTTTGGTGTTAGGTTTAGTGTGGTTGCTTTTGAATTCAAGACTTCCACGAAGTATCTCGAAGCGTAGCATCTTTTCCTGTGACATGGATGGCAGTGTTCATCAGGCTTCGGTCACGCTTTGGGGGTGGGCATGGTTCGTTCCCTGTGCAGTAGCAGAACCCACTTGCTGAGCTGCATGTCTCTGCCCCAAGGTCAGTTCTACAGCTCCAGTCCTGGGCATCAGAGATGTGCGGTGTGAGTCTGTAGTCTGCTGTCTTCCAGAGGTGGCAGGGATAAAGAGATAAATGGGAAAAGACGTTTGGGATGCTCAAAGCCCATGGGCTCCCTTTCATTTGGGGCCATTGTAGGCCATGCTGTTGTAATAGGTGAGGCCCCCAGACGGGAGGTTTCCTGCAAAGCGGAGTTCCTTGCTTTGAAAATGGAAGCTCTGTGCTGTGGGCACATGTCCACAGTTACAGCCAGAGTGCAGTGGCACTGAGCAGGACACAAAGCCTGTCTGATTCTTCTTGTAGTTTCATAGACATCCATCCACCTCTTGGTTTCACAGGGTGATCTGCTCCTCAGATTTCAGCCTGTTCAGCCTTTGGGACAATGTGGTAGGCAGAGCACAAGCTGCAGGAAGAAATGTGATCCTATACCTAACACACTGCTTCTTGATCACAGAAGACTGTGTGTGCCCAAGGCAGGGCTTCCAGGGCTGGCACACAGGAGCATGGAGGAGGGGCGAGCTGGGCAGGGTGTGGGGCTCCCGAGAGCTGAGGAGCCCAGTATGTGCTCGAGCAGCAGGACTGTAGCTTTTCAAGACCCTGAGACACACAGAGATCTGTGCCCCAGACCAGGAGCACTGCAGGAAGCAGTCCATTGGTGGGGCAGCAGCGGAGCTGCCTTTCCACCACTTCCCATTGCCCTGGCCTTATGGGGGGCTTATGGAGCTCACACATCTGCCACACCAGTGCCCTGCTGCTGCCAGCATGCTTCATGTCAGCACTGTGGGGTGTGCAGCCTCAGGGCAGGTGTTCTATCTCTGAAGGGTCAGTTTGAAAGCTGCTTTGGAGTCCTGGAGCAACTCCATTGAGTTCTCAGAGGCCAGCATTGATGGGTGTCCCAGGGGTTGGTGTGCTCAGTGGCTGTGCAACAGCCCTTTCCTGAAGGGCTGGGACCCCAAGCAGGGTGCAGCAGCTGTGCAATGGGAATGGCTGAAATACAGCAGAACAACGCGTGGCTGAGAAGCAGAGCACCCTGCTTACAGATGTGTGTGTACAAGTTGCAGGGAGCTGGCAGGTGCTGTCCCTTTGTACCTACAGCAATTAATGCTCATTTGAAAGCAGGCCCTGTGGCAGAGGCTGCTGTGTGCTGCTCACAGTGCTTCTGCCAAGGGCTGCGGGAACATCCCCATCCCTCGGGTGCTCATCTGTGTTATCCTCCCGCAGGGCTTCTAGCCAGCCAGGCTCATTAAGCCGTCCGCTCTAATTAACGTTGTGTTGTTTGCACTCCAGAATTTTTCAGACAAGCCCAAGCAGAGGAGGCAGCGCTGCAAGGACCCCAGCAAATTGGACATTAGTGCACTCACGGGCGAGGAGCGGGTGCCGGTGGTACATAAGGGTACTGGACGGAGGGTAAGCGAAGGTCTATTCTGTGCTCTACCCTCAGTGTCCTGAAGCATTTAGCAGAACCTGAGCAGGCCAGGGGTGGATCTTAATCCAGGGAACCACGTGGATGGGACAAAAGTCTGGAATACATACTTGGTGTGTGATATTCTGTAACACATGTGTGATAGAGGTGACACCCACATGTGACTGTCTGCAGCAGGAAGGGCTGGGTGCTCACCGCTGCGGCTGCTCACCGACCCCGCAGCAGCACAGTGTAACAGCCGTTGGTGTGAGAGCTGCCATCAGCATAGCCCTGGCTGCTGTTTCCTGTTCTGGATCTGATCATTACCTTTGAACTCACTGCAGTATTCCAAAGCTCGTAGCATTCCCATGTGTTGCAAATGTCCCTGTTTTGTTCCTCCTTATGAGGTGCAGCAGGATGACACCCTGCAGAGCGAGAGGCATGTGGGAATGGAGGGCTTGCAGTGCTTTCTCTTGCTTACTGAGATGTGCTTACCAAGCAGCTGGAGTTGGGAGTGTGGAGTTACCCACCTCTTGTGCACTGATATCAACCTCTCTAAATGAGACAGGGAACTTTACACCCAAGTGTAACTGTTAAACACACCCAGGGCTTCATGAGGTGATGTAGCCATAATCACCTCTGAACCCAAGGCAGAGTGGTAGAGTAGAAGGAGACTGATTCAAACACACCTGTGTTTCTGTGTTGCAACCACAGTGGCCGCTGGAGACTTGGGTGAGTTGGGTGGGTTCCTCCAGTTCTCAGCATGCCTCTGTCTACACCCATAGCACACTTGTGGGCAGGAGGGCAGTGCTGGGTGGTGGGACAGGGCACAGGGGCTGGCCCTCTGCTCCCTGAGCTATGTGGCTGAAAGCATTGGTCCCATACTGAGTCCTGACAAGTGGCATAGCAAGGAAAGAGCCTCTTCCCCAGCCAAACTGCAGCCCCAAATGGCGAGCCAAGGGACGGGGTGTCATCCCCTTCACAGCATGGGTGGGAGGACTGGCCTGCAGCCATGAGCAGAGAACCCTGACCTCGGCTCTCAGCTGCGCCTTAATCAGCACCCCAGGGTGTTCTCACTCTGCTTGGACAGGACCAGGATGGCCTGTCTGCTCAGCCACCTGCTGCATGAGCCTCTCAGGTGTGTAGCAGCCATCCCCTTCAGAGGCTGGTAGATGCTCCTAAAGTGTGTGTTTGCCTAGACGTTTAATCGTATTTCTTGTGTTATTTTGCATAACTCTTTCTGCAATAGAGGTCATCCTTCTGCTATGTTTTATAGTTAGGGGGAGCCACGGCACCAGCATTGAAGGAATTGCCAAGGTGGCTTGATGCAAACTTGGAGTATGCTGTTGCAGCTGACTGGGCTGACATTGTTAAGCTTTCAGTAAGTTAGAGCTTTTGGAGAAATCTGTATCATATCATCTTTTCTTCCTCCTCCCCATCCCCACCACCTTTCTGCAGAGAGGCCCCATGAACTGCAGGGCAGGGCCTCTCGGGAAGGGCACAGCTGGAGGGCTGGCTGGGCCGCGTGGCATAGGAAGGTTGGGCACAGCCATTGCTCTGCATCGTGGCCGAGCAGGAGAGGAGGTGCTCAGTGCCCCTGGGACAGGACATGGCAGGACAGGGCAGCCACTGCAGAGCCTTCCTGGAAGGCCTGGGAGACTGAGAGACAGCTGGGGCAGCAGGAGCGTATCAGGAGCAGTCATCCACCTGCGTGCAGGGCAGGAGCTGCACACAGTGCTTTCTCATGGGTCACATTTTCCAGCAGTTCCCTGGGCCAAGCCTTTTTATCAGCTCCTGCAAGCTCTGTGCATGCCAGCCTGAGCCTGCTGTTGGGTGTGCATCTTGGGGGGCCCAAGGGCTGGTACAACAGCAGGACAGGGGCAGCAGGAAGCAGAGCCCTACCAGTGCACTTGCCCACTGGTCCCTACTCTGGCGAGGAGCAGCAGCCACATGCATCCCCCTGGGCTGCTCCCAGAGGCCCCACTCAATGCTCCTTGTTTCATGGTTGCATCCTGCAGCATCCTTGCTGAGCAGGGGCTAGAGGGAGGATCAAGTGGCTTAGAGTTTTGTACCACTCTGAAATCCATTTTTAATTAGCGCTGGCTATTTGGCGCATTCTGGCCTGCACACCCAGTGCAGTCAGCTGTCTCGCATTACCCCCAGCTCCTGCAGATGGCCCCTAGGCTGCCCCACTTTGCCAGAGGGAGAGCTGTGTATCAGCCCTTAGCACTCAGCAGCCCCATCTGCCTCACTCCGTGCATGCATGCAGAGGGACAGCCGCTGGTGGGGCACCAGGGCTGGGTGTTGGGCAGGCTGCCCCACAGTACTCAGGCTACCTGGGCTACTGTGCAGACTTCCATGTGCACCACTGTGTGCTCGTCCCTCCTGGAGCAGCAGCTGAGCTGTGCGAACTTCCCCAATGGTTTGTTCTGCACTTGAGGAGTCAGTGGGAAGTAGAGCTCATGTGCTATTATTGGAGATTGTTCAAAGGCACAAAAGTCTTTGAAGCTCAAGGGAGGCACGAAAGAAACATTCAAATATTTGTGATGAGAACACTGAAAAATGGAGTGCTAAGCTGTGCTGTGTGTCTCCCTGCACTGCTCCACGAAGGTGGGCTGTCTTCTCCCTCACTGTGGTCGCTGGGCTCTGTTCCTGCAGTGAATGCTCACGTAGCTCAGCAGCACACCCACTCTCTGCATCTCCTGCAGCTCTGCTGTCCAGCAGGGCACTGAAAATTTGGCCCTTAGAGCTCATATCCAGCTGTTACTGAGGCCGGGACTAAAGCTGGGATGGGAGCAAACTTTGAGCCTCTGATGTGGTGCTCCTCATCCTTGGAAGGGTTCCAGTCCTCAGGAGCAGCTGGCAGGGGCTCAGAGGAGCCAAAGGCTGCTGTCCCCTCTGCCTCCTTTCCCTTGTGCACATTGGCACTGCAGTGCTCTGCCAGGGCACAGTGAGGATGCCCTGCACTTGGCAGCATCCCTTGGGGAGAAGTCTTGCGTACCTCTCAAATTCCATATCCAGAATCATGTAAGCAAATGTTTCTGTGCCGACACCATCTGGGATGCAGACACGAGTATGGAAAAGCCACAGATTTCCCCTGATACAGTAATGAGGCATTCTGTGTTGTGTCTGTTTCGTTCCCAGGGCTACTTACCAGAAAGCAAATTCAACCGTGTGCTGACTGAGCCGGTGCTGCGTGACACGGGGCCGCGCCGCAGGGGGAGGCGGCCCAGAAGTGAGCTCATCAAAGGCCCCGGCGTCGTAGCAGATTCTTCTGGAATGGGACCATTGTTCATGAACGGGCTGATTGCCGGAATGGATCTAGTGGGACTTCAGAACATGAGAAACATGCAAGGGATCCCCCTGACCGGGCTGGTCGGCTTCCCTGCGGGCTTTGCGGCCGTGCCTGCTGGCGAGGACGTGAAGAGCACCCTGAGCATGTTGCCCATGATGCTTCCAGGCATGGCCACCATGCCGCAGATGTTCGGCGTCGGAGGGCTTCTCAACCCACCCATGGCAACGACTTGTACCGCGACTGCTCCGACTTCCTTAACAAGCACAACAAAAGGTGGTACGTCGAACGCAGAGAAAGCTACTGAGGATAAACAGAGCAGCCAGGATGCGAAAAAAGAAACTCTTTCTGAAGATAAGCCCGGCCCTAGTTCGTTTTCTAATCAGACAGAATCCGCAATAACTACCAGTAGTCCTGTAGCTTTTAACCCGTTTCTTATCCCAGGGATGTCTCCCGGACTGATCTATCCGTCAATGTTTCTCTCCCCTGGCATTGGCATGGCGCTGCCGGGCATGCAGCAGGCCAGGCACGCAGAGGCAGCCAGCCTGGAGAGCCAGAAGCGGAAGAGAAAGAAAGCGAAAGGGGACGCAGCGAACCCAGAACCAGAAACTGTCTCGCTGCCCGAAAAAGAAGCTGCAAATGGTCAAAACTGTACAGAGCAAACACCGCCTTTGCCAGCAGAGAAAGAGCAGGATGTACCAGCAGAGGAGGAGGTCAAGGAAGTTAACGATACCAATTAGAACTTTTGTTTCATTGAAAAAAAAAAAAAAAGATTGTGGCTTGTAAGTTTCTTATCCCATACCTATTTGTTACTTACCCTCCTGCCCCCACTCCACCTTCATAAACCTGTGTTTCCATGAGTAATATTATCTACCTAACTCCCTGTCAGAAAACTATGGTGACATATGTTAATAGTTGCAGGGTCTTGCCACTTTATTAGATAAACAGTGTTGTCTAGCTAGTGTGGGAGGCACAGAATTCTTGTTCTGTTTTCCAGTCGTTCATCCTGGCCGAGCAAATCCAGTTCTTGGGCACCCCCTAAAACCGCTCACACATTCGAGAAGAAAAGGAGGCAAAAACAGAGCAAAAGCAAAGCTCTCACCTCTCGGTCTGCACGCTGACAGGGGTGGTTCTTTCTCCAGCGACACTGAGTGACAGAGCCTGTATTTGGGGGTAAAAAGCACAGCTATAGTAAGTGCTGATGTGTATTTTTGATTTGAAGTATTTCCCTATTTTATCATGGTTACTAGAATAGTAGTATAGACAGAAGTATATACCTAATGATTGAAAATGCATATATTCATTTCTTTGAAACAAAGAGACATTACTGGTAGTGGGATAATTTCTCCATCAGCCCCACCTCAAAGGTCTGGAAGCAAATGACAGTGAGGGACAATGTTATGTAGGCATTCTTTTGTATTTCTTCAAACCAAAGTTTGGTTTTATGTTAAGTGGGGCTTTCGTTGCCCTTTCCTTGATAGTTACGAGAGCTTTTCAGCCCGAGCTGAAAACGTGTTGCACATCTTGCATGACTTGTTGGGATTCCTGTACCTGTCGCTGCCAGTTCCCCCATGGCCCCGCTAGAATCCCATTCTCATGTACGACGTTAGTCCTCCCCTATGGCATTAGGAGAGCTGTAACGTTGTTTTCCCAAGCCACAAACAGGCCACACTGATTTTAATGCTCTTTTATGAACGCTGAGGCTTTTTGCGTTGCTGTCTGTTGGGGTCTGTGCGCAGATGTGGCGTCTGTCAGAGCAGGGGAGGCTGCAGGCTGCGCTGCTCTGAGGGCAGAAGGACCACGGGATCTCCAGAGCTGAGTTTGTTCTTCTCTACTAGTGGTAGACTGTGAAGAGATCACATTTGCTTCTTCTTTCCATTCCTCTACGTGCTGTTGAACAGTATTTCCGAGTCCCCCCTCCCTCATCAGCAAATGATTTTGACGTACACGTTTTAAATGGACAGGTTTTAATGCAGTCGGTGCCCGAAACTCTGTGTATGTTGAGACACCTCCACAGGCAACTCCTTCGTCCCTCCTTCCGCTCACTCCTTTCGTTTCCCCTTCACTTGGGCTCGTTCTCATTTGCAGCTCATGGTTTGAGACTTGAAGTCAGCGCGGCGGGCGTTGGGAGCGTCATCGGTCACACATCCGGTCGTCACAATTTACTGTATTTTTTACTTATTTTCTGTTACAGTTTTTGCTAATTTATCGGATGGTCCAAATGTTTTGGCATAACTATTTCGATTCGCATTATTTATTTATGATGCTTTTTGTTGTTGTTGTTGTTGTTGTCATTGTCTTTTATACACTTGCAATGATAAATGGTGTACATGTTGAAATCAGCATCTCAAAGAAGTCTGTTACCCCCCAGCTGACAAGGTCAGACTTTCCCGGCCGTATTCCCAGACTCCTGGATTGGGTGATTCTTTAAATCTGTAACCAATCATGATGAAACCCCCCCCAATTAAATGTCTTCTATTTAATGACTTCCTCGTAGCACAGATACTGGATCACTGTCGACAGATTTCTTAGAAATGCTGCTATCTCTATTTAACTAACATTTTGTTCAGTTTTGCCTCCAGTGGAAGCAGAAAAGGGTTTTCTCAGCTGTTAAATCCAAAATCGATATAATTTATTTATGTAAAAAAAAAAAAAAAATCACGATTGCTATATTTTTGAACCTTTTAAGTACTAACTTTCTTTTTATTCAGTAGAAGAACATGTACTTGCCCTAAATCCTTAAAATACAAATGCTATAAAACTTGCTGTATCTTCAAGCCTTACTGTGACTGGACGCAGACATCTCTTCATGGTCCGTTTCTTGCACGGGATGGTTTCTCCAGGGTTACGCTGGTAGGGAACAGGGTTGTAAGTGGCGTTTATTTAATTAGCTGGCATGCTCTGTACCTTGTTCTATTATCAGCCGTGTCCGCTCCGTCTCTGGGTGTTTAGGCTTCTCTTTGACTGCTTTGTGACCCTTTTGCAACCCGATGTGCTCTGTGCATTACTTGCGCTGTGAGGCATTGGCGGCTCCTTCTCATTTTCCATCCTATCCCAAAGAAACGCCGACGTTCCGCGGGTTGTCCTGGATCCCCACACAAACACATCCCCACCAAACGCGCTAACAAATAAAGGTCTGTGCTCTTGGATGTGGATAAAAAGAAAAGGAAAAAAAAACAAAAAACCAACAAAAAAAAAAACCAACAAAAAAAAGATTTAAAGGTCAGATTTTTATTTTTTTAATTTAGTGACGAGATGATGCTTATCTTTCAGACTTGGCAGAACCTTGCTACAGATGTATATAATTTTTTTCAGCAAATATATGTGAACGTTTAATTCACCTGACTGTGATACCGGTTCCTCGCTTTTCTCTCGGCACCAGCGCCGAGGTCCCGCCGTGCTCCCGCAGCGGAGCGGCCCAAGGCACGGCGGGCTGATCCCGGAGCGCTGCGGGGCGCCCGGGGGCGGAGGCGGAGCCCGGAGAGCGGCCGCGGTACCGGCCGGCATCGCTCGGTGCGCTCGGGCAGCACCGCTCTGCGGGACGGTCCTTCTCCCACTGACACCGCGACACCTGCACCGGAGCCCGGCGAACGCCCGCAGGTGCCGAGCAGCGGCTCGCGGCGTCGCTCCGGCTCAGGGCGGCGCCGTTACTGAGCGGTCGCCGTTCGGTTCCTCGGGCGGACGGACGCGATAAGGGTCAGTTCCCGGCGGTGCGTGGAGCCGTGCGGGGCTGGGGCAGCTCCGAGGTCCCGAGCTGCTGCCCGAGGAGCCGCTCGCACGGCGCCATGTGCGGACGGTCCCGGCCCCGCAGCCCCGCTCGGCACAAGGTGACGCTGTGGGCAGCGCCGTGACACACGAGGCCGCCCCGCACCGCGACCGAGGACGGCGGCTCTGCGGAGCGGCGGGCACAGCGCGCACATGGGACGGGCCCAGGGACGAGCCATCCCACGGACACGGACACGGACACGGACACGGACACGGACACGGACACGGACACGTCCTGGTTCCGTCCGCCCCGCCCGCTCCCCCTCCGTTACACACACAGCCCCTCCCAGCCCCGCGCTCCCCTCCCGTTTCCCGCCCGTTGGCGCTCACGGCGCCGGAAGCGGCCGCGCCGTTTCCGGTGGTGGGTTTTGGCGCGCAGAGCAGCTCGGCGCGGTGCCGGCCGGGCCGGGTCGGGCCGTTGTTGGGCCGCCGTCATGTCCCGCACGGAGCCGCTGCTCGAGCCCGAGCTCGGCGCCGCCGTGGAGCGGTTGTGCCGGGAGCTCAACCTGGACGCGGGCAGCGCGGCCGAGGCGCTGCGCGACTTCACGGCGCTGCGCGGCACCTACAGCCTGGAGGTGGGCGGTGAGGCCGGGCGTCAGGCCGCGACGTGGCGAGTCGGCCCCGGCCCCACGCGCGGCGTTGCCTTGCAGGGGGACGCGCAGCACTGGTTGGCCTGCGCGCTGTACGCCGCGTGCCGCCGCCGCGTGCTGCCCACCGTGGGCTGCGGGACCGTGGAGGGGAACGGCGTGTCGCTCACCCGGATCCTGCGCTCCGCCAGGCTCAGGTGCGCAGCTCGGCCCGCGGGGCGGCGCTGAGAACGGACGCGCGTTAAAGCCGATAATAACGCGGCGCTTTCCTCGTCGGCTTTTCTTTCTTTTTTTTCCTTTTAAGTCTGATTCAGTTCTTTAGCAAAATGAAGAAGTGGATGGACATGGCCAACGTGCCGCAGGAGTTCCGGGAGCGGGTGGAGCGACTGGAGAGGAACTTCGAGGTGTCCACCGTCATCTTCAGGAAGTTCGAGCCCATATTTCTGGATGTCTTTCAAAACCCCAACGAGGAGACCTGGAAACCCCAGCGCAGCAGGAAGCAGAGGTACTGCAGAGCGCCGTGTGGCTTTGCATGGGTTTACAAGTAACGGGAACGTTTGTTGTGCTTAGAAAATAAGGCCGAGCTTTGAAGTGACTGAGTGTGAACGCAGGGATGGTGCAGGGCGGTGGCTGAGGCTGGGCTGTCAGTCCCCCCGTGCCTCTCAGGGTGCTCCGTCCGCGGGGCTCCAACGTGCGGCTGCTTTATGTGACTGCCCGTATGTGAGTGCCAGGTGAGCGCTGCCCTTCTGTGGGAGAAAAATGCAGACAATGTGCTCATCTGTGTGACACTGTAACTGCTTCTGGTGTCTTCCTGATGCACAGAGCGCTTCTAGATTCAAGGGCTTTGTCCTTGTTCTGCATTGACTGTGTGGTTGTCCCTGGTTGCTCTGATGAGGATACGACCTTCAGCAGCAGGAGCTGAGCTGGCTCTTTGCTGGGGGTTTCTGCTGCTTCACGTGCTGGTCTGGATGCAAGGGGTTAATTTGTGGTAACCCGCTCTGGTGTAGCTCCTTGTGCACAAATGGGAAGGGAGCTGCTGCTGCTGCAGCCAGTTCTGCTGCGTCTGCACAAGGAGAAATGTCCATGCACTGTTAATGTTCCTTCATCAGAGCAGCTCTCATTAGCGTGACCGCACTGTTAGCTTCTCTGTCAGGTGGTTTTCATTCATTTCTTCTCCTAGACTATTCACCAGAAGAGCTGCAGTGCAAGTTGTGGTTGCATGTTTTGAAGGGATGTGTGATGCATTAGTAAAACGTTTAGGAGAAAGATGCACTGCAATTGAGAGAGCCCTCAGCATGGCTCTGCGTGCAGCTCTATGAGACTCCAGTTGCAATTACACCATCACCAAAGCAGTGTGCCTGGGGCACCAAGCACAGGCAGCTGTTGGCTCAGAGCAGTCGGTGATGCTGTGCCAGAAGCTCTGCAGAGCTATCCAGGAGGCTGCAGTAAGAGCTGCTCTGTGTGCCCGCAGCTTACAGTGTGCCTTAGTTTGCACTCATGAGGTGATGGCTCTGTCTGTTGCTTTGAGCATGGAAACAGAAGGAAACTTGCTAAGCAGTATGTTTCAGCTTCCTGGAAGCAGAGACTGATTCCCACCCCTCTCGTTGACAGGCGGGTGCTGTGTGGTGTTAAGGATCTCTTCAACTTCTGCTGGACCCTGTTTGTGTACACTAAGGGTAGGCTTGTGCTCTGCAGCCACGTGTTTCGCATGCGTTCTGAGTTACAAACTTCTGTTGCGTCGCCTGACATGATGTGCTGTCTCTTAAAGGTAATTTCCGTATGATTGGGGATGATTTAGTAAATTCCTATCATCTGCTTCTGTGCTGCTTGGACCTGGTTTTTGCAAATGCCATTTTGTGTCCAAATCGGAGAGATTTGCTAAATCCGTCGTTTAAAGGTAGGGTGGGGATCAGTTATTCAAAATGAAATACACTTTGTTCCTTTGGTTATTCTTCTTTAAGTAAAGATGGAGGTTGGTTGTTTTGTTTTTCCCCTTCGCCCATTCCCAGGTTTACCAGCTGACTTCCACGCACTAGAGATGAAAGCCTCAGAGGACCCCCCGTGCATCATTGCCACGCTGTGTGAGCTGCATGATGGGCTTCTTGTGGAAGCGAAAGGAATAAAGGAGCACTACTTCAAGCCATACATTTCTAAGCTGTTTGATAGGAAGGTTCGTATTGCTATTTGAAGGATGTGTGATAGCGCTCATACTGACGGTCCTGTCTTGAACACTGAAATCCCGTGTGTATGGAGGAAGGTGCACTGGTAGGCAGAGGACTTGTGTTGGTTCAGGTCTGTTCCTCTGTGCATTTTGGCAGGAGCGGAGCTGAACTCTCCCTTCTAATGATGAGTGCTGTAGGGCCCCCCTCTGCTTTGGCTTCTTATGTCAGTGGAGAATCCTTGCTTCCTTGGCAGTATGGAAATTGCAGGTGATAACCTGTTTTAATTAAAGATGATGTTATCTTGTGGAGTAGCTGTCATGATTGTCTGGATCCTGGTGTGTGTCATGGGCTAAACACAGTGCTCTGAATGAGGAGGTTGGGGTCACAGGTGGAAAAACTGTTCTGTGTGGTTTTGCTCCTGGAGGTATTTCTAAGCTCCGTGGAGATGTCTCTATTTGCCCAGTAGGTTCCTCCCTGCCGAGGGGCAGAGGTAACAGCACAGCTCCAGAGTACTGCATTTACTACAGGTTGGATAGACCTGAGCTTTGACCTGGCCTGTGCCTCTTACCAGCAGCATTGTGCTGCTTTGGTCTTGGCTAAAGGAAAGGTCTGTTTAATGCTCCTTGTGCTTTTGGTAAGGGCCGACTTGCTGTCGCATTGTTGAGGTGGGATGGTTTTGATTTGTTATGTAAGATGTTTCTGCTTTCTTTTCTTTTTTTTTTTTTTATTCTTAGATCTTAAAAGGAGAATGTCTGTTGGATCTTTGCAATTTTACAGAAAATAAGTAAGTTATGGATTGCGGTTCTAATCATGGACTTGGGTTTTGTTTCTTCAGTTTCTCTGAATGCTAACTCTCACTTTTTCCATGTCTTACTTTGTCTCACTGCTTGCGGTGATTTGAGAACCAATGCTGTTACTTGCCTAAATGCCTCCTGGGTCTGAGATGGCTCCAGTGTCAGAGGGTGAGCTACAGAGTTTCTTCCTTAATGTCAGGTCACAGAAAGGTGCTCAGGCCTGGAGCAGCTGCTCAGGTCAGGGCAGAGCTCCCCATCCCTACCGGAATATTGCAGTTGTGTGGATGTGGTTTAGTGGTGGGCTCATAGTGCTGCCTGAGGATAGAATTTGATCTTTAGGGTCTTTTTCCAGCATAGATAACGCTGTGTTGTTCTGGCAGCTGTTAAGTTTTGTGTAGTCTGATGCAAATCAAAGCTCTGAAGTGCATGGATATGTTAACTATGCATACCTCAATATTTGTATGTGAATAGGGAGGTATTTAGGGTTGTTTATTAGTCTCCAGTTCAGTGCCTAAATCTGTGAATGCAGTGGGAGAGCTCAAAAGAAAGAGGAGCAACAGCTGCAGAACCACAAAAAAGCACAGAGGTTTCAGGGGAGGTAAGTGAATCTGTGCAGGAGCTTCTGACATTAAGTCTCAAAACTAATTTAAATGAGAAGATTTGTTCTGTTTTGTTCTGGATCCTGTCAAGAGCTTCTTCCTCTGCCAAACGCAGCTGATAATTCATTATTGCAGGGTGAGGTTTGAGCTGGTCTGTTTGCTTTCTGAGAAGCGTGAGCAGTGACTGCACCGCTGTAACGGTGTGGATCGCATTCAGATGTGGAGGTGCTGCCCTGATCCCTATGGAGCAGTGAGCTGTGCTAGTGTTCCTGCTTAAAGAGTGATAGTATTGATAGTTCCTGTTGTGCCAAATAAGGCAGTGTTCCCTATTCTTTATTAAATGATATCTGAGGAAACCAATCTATGTCTGCCCAAACAGAAGGCTCCGCAGCCTTTGAGAGGTTAAATGTTCCTCTTCCACGCACAGGTTGGCTGGAATTGAGAAACCAAAGGGGTTGTTCACTATCATGGATGTCAGTGGCGACTTGGGGCATTGAAGCTTCAATTTCCCTTCCTCTGTGCTGTTGAGGGAGGATGCCACTGAGCGCCAGGCAGCCAAATCAGAGCTCAGAATTAGTTCACTTAATGCAACCCCTGCTGCTCTGCTTGGACAGAGCTTTAACTACTGATGGGCTCTTTCAAAGCTGTTTGTCCCTGGGGTAGAAGCACGTTTTCTCCCTGTGTGAGCCCAGTGACTTATAATCAGGATGAGTTTTTTGTTCAGTGAGTTTTCACAGTGGGACATATTGCAGTTCAACTCATTTATGTTCATCATGACAAAGAAATCAGGATTTACTGGGAAACTTGAGCAGCAGCAGGGACCTGGCAGATACAACACTACCTGATGTTAATGGAGCTCAGTCAGCCTGCAGTTGTTTTGATTTGGGAATTTCTGTCAACATTTTATATCCTGCACTTAGACTTCTCCTGTGCCATGGAGGCAGCTCCATTCACATCTAGATTCCCTTCCTTTTGAAGGACTTGCCCTCCATCTCACAGGTGTCTCCAAGTTCTGTTCCAAAAACAAGTGTCATCTCACTGCATGGGCACAGCACCTTCACATGCAATTCAGAACCCAACCTGTGCAATCATCTGACTTCCCTGAATACCAGCACTGGTACAGTAGATCTCTTTCCATTCCCAGCCCAGAGTGGTTCCATTTTCTTTATGCATTGCTATGAAATTTTCTATCTGTTCACTTTGCAGCACAGAAGGGAATGGGTACAGGAAGGGAAGTTGGGAAAAGGTAGTGGCAGCATTGGAGTGCGTCACCAAGTGCCTCATGGTTCCACATTCCATGTGTATCTGCCAGGTTTTCAAAATGTTTGGGAGTATTTCTTCTGTTTCCACACAGTAGTGACAGGAACTAATTTAATGCTAATTGTCATCTAAGAAAGGCAGTTCTTTTTTCTACTTCCTTAGGAAAGTGCAAGGGAAATGTAAGATTTCTGAAGATGTCCATGTTAATGGTGTTTGAAGCACATGCATCTTCATTTGGCAGGTTTCAATCTAAAATTTCTGGATCAGCAGATGGGAAAATTGTCCAGAAAAGCATGATTCTCTAGATAGATAGATAGGTAGATAGTGTGTGAAGTAATTCAACTGTGGAGCCTGCTGCCATGATTTCAGCAGTGTCTGAGATTAGTGCACTGTGTGGGCATCCCTGCCCATGGTGGGAGCAGCTTGGAACAAGGCGATCTTTAAGGTCCCTTCCAACCTGATCCATTCTATGGTTCCATGAAGCACTGGTGGGAGAAGAACAGGCCGTGCAGTGCACTGCTGTGGGAAGCCTGGAGCTGAAGGCAGCCAAGGAGGGGCTGTAAGCAGGCTGCTCGTGTAGGGAAGCTCCATGTACAAGCACTGCTGTTACTGAGAGCATTAGAAGCTTTGAGTTTGTGTTGGCTTCAGTTTATGTGTTTGTTCAGCAGCTTAACTTTCACTGTAAAACTTTGACTTCTCTTCCAGCAAAGCATTGAATAAAGAATATGAGGAGTATGTTCTAACAGTGGGTGACTTTGACGAGAGAGTTTTCCTTGGAGCGGATGCAGAGGAAGAAATTGGAACTCCTCGAAAGTTTCCTGCAGATTTGCAAATGGGGAAAACAGCAGCAAGAGCTCACGTGGAGTGTCACCTTCAGCAGCACTTTGAAAAGGTGGTTCGTGGAACTTGTTTTCATGGGGAAGTACTCCTAAGTTTGGAGTCAAGTTTTCCTATCATTGTACGCAGTTTAAATCCCTGAGCCGACTTGGAAAAGCTGCTTTCCTTGGGTGGTTCACTGGGATGAAGGAGGTGAAAGACATTTGTAGGTTTAATCGGGCAGTCTTGCTAAGAGAAATTGTGGTGTCATCTTTGTTACGTAATGCAGTAAATAACTGCTCCTTAAGCAGGGTGGGAGCCTGTGAACTACTGCTGTTTTGTCCAGGAGAAATGTCTAGGTAGTTGAGACCTCCATACACAGAGTTATTTCGTGCTTCTTTTATACCCAGTAAGAATACCATGAAACCTTTCATAGGGCAAATGAGGGCAATGATAGAGCCTTTATTTGAGAAATGGGCGCTATAGGAAAAGATATCAGAAGGAATTAACTCACACCTCCCAGTAACAGCTTGGAGAAAGGGAGCCCAGCATTAGGAGGAGGAACTCGTTATTCTGAAGTTCTGAGGGCGTGGATTTGGCAGCCTTCCTTGGCAGAGTTTTAATGGTGCTATTTAAATCTTAGAAGTGATTTTGCAGGAGTTGCTCTTTTTGCACCAATTCTCTTAGATTTTTTTATTGATTATCCATCTCTCTCACAGAAAAGGTCATTTGCACCTTCAACACCTCTGACTGGAAGAAGGTACCTACAAGAAAAGGAAGCTGTCATCACTCCTGTTGCTTCAGCCACACAAAGTGTGAGCCGGTTGCAGAACATTGTGGCTGGGTTGAAGAACACACCCAGCGACCTGCTTATGGCCATTTTTGAGTAAGTACTATTAAAATGTCTGTAATCTGTAGTGAAAAACATGTTCATTTGAGTAATAACCTGTCTGTCAAGAAACGTAAATATTAAAACTTAAATGAGTGTAGAGAAAAGCCTCTGATAATAAATGTGTCGAGTGCTTTGCTCGTCTTGAATCTGAGTTCAGCAAACGCTATAATATGTGTTGGCTGACTGGGAGGAACAGAACAACTGTGGTTTTGACTCTGTGGAATGGTCTGTGGAAGCTTCTCTGGCTCTTTTTGCCAGCAGTGACCATGACTGGGGTTCATCAGTTCCCCTTCCGCTTTGCTTTTGTTTTTTGAAGGCTCTCACACCTTGCTCCTACTGGATACGTTTTTCTCCTGAATGTGTTATTGTGGCTCTTCATTTCTCCTATGTTGACTCTAAAATCTCTACAGCAGGAGATAAACGATCTTTCCTCGTGATGTTTCCTCTGGTATTTATGATATTGGGATTACTGCCTAATGGAAAGCTCTGGTGTTGTTTGTTTGTTTGCCTGGGAACAGGACACTTACTACACTTGCCTGCTTCCTGTGTTCTCCTGCAGGTCTTGTGCACGCAACCCTGCAGAAAGCATCATGAACAGAGTGAGAGAAATAGGGGAGACGTTCTGTCACAGCTACACTCAGCCAACAGACGAACTGCCGGGATCTCATATAGGTAGGAAGGTGAAATGCACGGGGTGTTCCAGCCATGTACTCAGTACACAGGAGCTCTTTAACAGTCAGCGCTCCCAATCAGAAAATCATTGCTGTTGACGCTGTGATGAATAATATCTTATTACAGAATGGAAAGGTTGCAGTTCAAAAGGAGATTACTGAGGGAGTACTGAGACTGTAGAGATTTTTAACAGAAACTGTAGCCTTGTATTCCTAAAGCTGAAGGAAGGGGAATCCGACCAGGGAATGCATTGCAACTGTTTCCAAATGGCTTCAGTATAAATATTAGTAATCCTCTCCAGTATTCCTAGACTGGCGTGCTGCTCTTGTGACTAGCGTGGATCAGAGGACACTGTTTGCATTTGCAGGATGTGTATTTGTGTGCTGTGCTTTGTTACAAGGCCAAGCGTGGGTCAGTGCAGACTGAGGCCATCTGTGGAAACAGCACAGGGCTTCATCAGTGTTGGTTTTACATTTCAGATTTTGCTGTAAACAGATTAAAACTGGCAGAGATATTATACTATAAGATCTTGGAGACCATAATGGTACAAGAAATGCGAAGACTGCATGGGAAGGACATGACTGTAAGTAAAGAACCAGCAAAAGAGAACACCTCATAAGTCCTCTGTGGTCGGTTGGTTCCTGCACAGATCGGTCTGCAGACATCGACCCATGTGTATCGCTAATGTTACACACATCCCACACATTTCGCTTTTAAGTGTAGTCTGACTACTTTTGAAAATTGTAAAGATCTGCCATTATTATGTTAATTATATTCTTGTATTAATTATGCTCTTTATGTTTATGAATGTAAGGGATAATCCCATCTTTTCTTACCATAAAAAGTTGGGTTGTTTGGAGGCTCTGTGTGGTTTCTTAAATTAGTACTGAGATGCCTGTGATTGTGCCTAGAAGGCTTTTGACATACATGTGCCTCCATTTCCATAAGCTCAGGTCATTGGCATCTTCTCTCATCTCTTAAGGCTCTCCTGGAACAAGATGTGTTTCACCGCTCCCTCATGGCGTGCTGCTTGGAGATTGTGCTTTTTGCATACAGCTCTCCTCGCACCTTTCCCTGGATAATTGAAGTGCTTGACCTCAGGCCGTTCTATTTCTATAAGGTGAATACATACCATCTAAACCTGCACTGAAGGTGGCGCGTTACTGGACTGACAGTCCCAGAGGGTGGTGCTCTCCTAGTAGTCATGTAGGAGAGAGACAAATGTTAACTTGTGCCTCGCCTATTCTAATTTCTGCCTGTCCTTAACGTTACCTGGGATGTGTAATATTTGAGTTGAAGCTGAAATTCAAAGCAAGTAAATAGTCTTGTAAATGGTGCTTCACTGTAACATGCTGTTAATGAACTTCTAGTTGTTTTCATGCACTCAGCTGAATCTGATGCACCTGCTCATGTCTGCCTGGGTATAACATAGCGTGTGCTTCATGCATCCCTTCTGTATGTGCTCAGTGTGAGAGGGGGCCTGAAGGCACCAATGGAGAGTTATTCTCTGCTAATGGCATCCCACTTGCTGTCCATTTCCAGATCCCCCTTTGGCAAAGGAAGTGAAAGAAAATGTGATTCATTTGTACATTTAAAAGGACATAAAGGAATGTGTTTATGCTTGGCATGTCTATTTCATGTACATCTGTGTGCTTGTATGGACACAGGACAGCACAGCTGTGCTGAAATGCAGAAGTAGGATGCTGAGCAGAGGCCTTCTGTTGAGGTGTGACATGTTACTATTAGGTAATTGAAGTACTGATTCGATCTGAAGAAGGACTTTCCAGAGACATGGTGAAGCACCTCAACAGCATCGAGGAGCAAATCCTTGAGAGCCTTGCCTGGACTCGGGATTCAGCGCTGTGGACTGCTCTCCAGGCTTCGGAAAACAGGGTGCCCACCTGTGAAGAAGTACGTTATTTGTTTTCCTTTTTATTAAAAAAAAGCCTTATCGTCTTCTTACTGCTACTTTATACAGAACACTGTTCAAATGGGACAGTTTATGCAGGGGAAAAAAAAAAAGTTATTACAGATTTGGGACAAGGGACAACTGTTTGTTATCTTACATTGCTATTTTTTGTTTCTCAGGTAATATTTCCCAGTAATTTTGAAGCAAGCAATGGAGGAAGTGGGCTTGGGCATTTGCCTATGATGCCAATATCTCCTATAGTTCATCCTCGAGTAAAAGAGGTTCGGACGGATCTTGGTGGGAGTTTAAGACGGGGTATGTTCAAAGTTCATCCTATATTTTGGATGTGTGGTTTTCTTTATTTAGTTCTAGTCTGTGTTGATCAAGGAAAAGTCTAGATGCACCCAGTCAAACCCTTGGTATGTTTTACTAGCAGCAGACATTGGTCATCATGCTTCATGTATGAAGTGGAGCAGGACATGCCTGGACCATCCTGGCAGAGGGGAATTGAGGTGTCCCATTGGTTTCTCCTTGCTGGTTTTCCTGAATGCTTCTGTGCCTTGGGAAGTGTTCTGCCCACAAGTGGCTCTGGCAGTTTGGTTGCGTTTGTTTTTCCTGTTGCTATCAGATTGTGAAATCAAACTGTCTGGGAGAGCTACAGAGTAACAGAAGTCAGTTGAAGGGCTGTCAGTCTCTATTCAAGAAACAGTGACCTGTGAGATTACTCCCTAACCAGAATTGATGCATTTCAGTCTGTTGTTATAGCTTGACCAGATAGCCTCTTCTTATGCTGCAGAGAAATTCCTGTTCAGCTCCTCCACTGAAGATATTCTCTTTTCTCCTTTGCTCACCAGACACTCAGCCATTGTCACCAATCTCTGTGCATGAGCGCTACAGTTCCCCGACAGCAGGAAGTGCCAAGAGAAGACTCTTTGGAGATGACAGTCCCAAAGAAATGCAGGTGGAAAAGGTTTTAACAGAGGGAACTAAGTTGACAATTGCTCCAGCATCAAGTATTGCTGCTGAAAATGCATCCATCTCTCCTGGGCAGACAGTGCTGACTGTAACAACAGCAATGGTGGCAGGAAAAGCAGGACAGAAAGTTACTATTCCACTGCATGGTACGAGTTCCTTATGGTTTTCTTTCATATGAGATGTTTTGTTTGCTCTTAAGATCTGGCTAGATGGGCCGTAGATCTTGTATCTATTTTTCCTTCTTTAAGAGAGCATTAACAAAGCAAGCAAACAAACACAACACCAGAACTCAAGCCTTTGTATGGGTGTCTCTTTCTGTGTTTTAATCTGATATCTGACAAGAGTCTGGAGGATTCCACGTGGCAAACAAAATTGTGGAGTTCTTCCTTACTGTTAAATCTCATCACAGATTAAGCATTGGTTTGTTTTTCGGCTCTAATAGTGATTCATTCCTGCTTGCTCTGGTTTTTGTCTACTGTCTTTTTAAGACTGAAGTTACTGAATAAGGGTTGTGTAGACATTAAGCAAAATAGCAGGGGGTTGCATTTGTTTTTTGGGGGGGGTTGGCTTTCTTTGTTTTACTGGAACAGGTGCTTGACTATTTCTTACAAGGATACACAAGAAATGAGGTCTGTAGTCTTTCTGAATTTCAAAATCTGTGTCTCCATATAGGAAGATAGAATGAAAAAATCACTGCTTTTCATGTTTAAAGAGACATTCCTTAAGAGAATTTGACAGCCTCAGAAACTCATGTGGGCTGTGTGCAATAGATTGTGAGATTTGCAGAATAATATAAAAAATGAACTCAGATGCCCATTGCTCCCAGAGGAGTGTTGCACTGACAACAGAGATTGTAATTTCATGTAAACCTTGTACTTTTAAGGGAGTTCTAGAAACAATAATTCACAACCATCCTCTTCCTTTGAGCTTTACCAGAAATGTACTTTTCTGTCATTTATGAAGACTCGATCTTCTTAGTGCTCGATATAGAAGGAAGAAATATCTTGTGTATGAAATACTGGTTTAAGAGTTCGGGATTTGCAGTTCTACTGTGCGTTGTTGTTGCAGCAAGCAGTTCATTTCTTGGGTGCGTGTCATCTTCAGGTATCACAAACGAGTTGGGTGGGATCACATTGATACCCGTTTCGATGAATCTAGGTCAGACACCTAAAATAGAGGCTCAGGATCCCTGCCACCCTCAGGTGAATCAGGATCAAGAGGTGCATCTCTCTTCAAGAAACAAACCAAAGAAAACAGGATCCTTGGCGCTATTCTACAGGAAGGTAGGCATCTTTGATAGGAAGGTGGGATTTACCTCTGTGGCTGTGCTGAAGCTCTGTGCATTACATTACCTTTCAGTCCTTGGCTTGAAGAATTCTCACATTGCTGGGAGAAGGGAAAAGCCATTGTAGAGGATTCAGTAACACCGTTCATCTTCTGTCCATTCACCTTCTGTCCTCCCCCATCATGAGGTGTTTTTGTTTCTTAATTTTCAGGAGCTTCTGGAAAGAGGGAATTTCTTGAAATGATGAGGAGTTAAAGGATTAGGTTAAGAACTTGGTGCTTCAGAGAAACGTTTTTAGGGCAGGGAGATATATTCTTACTAAAGAGGTTCTCAGAGATTTTCTCCTTTATATCCTAAACTGGAGAGGGGTGGATTTGAAGACTGGACTATTTGGAGGATGAAGAACTGGTTGGATCTCCATAGCCAGAGTGTTGAATGCATCCCATTATAGTGAGTGAGGTAATACAGAAGGAATAGAATATTTTCAATCAGGTTTCCTTTAAGCATCCAGCATTTGATCTGAGTTGACAATTTAGTATTTGAAGACATTCTTGTGGGCAGGAGGAGAAAGCTTTGAGGAAGCAAAGAACTGAAACATAAAACAGCTGCACTTCAGTGATGGCTTTCACTTCTCTGGGATAGGTTAAGCTCAGTTGGCTTGATTCGTTACTGTATGTCTTTCTCTTCTAGGTTTACCACCTGGCAAGTGTGCGCTTGCGTGACCTGTGTTTAAAGTTGGATGTCTCCAATGACTTGCGCAGGAAGATCTGGACATGCTTTGAATTCACATTGGTTCATTGTGCTGATCTAATGAAGGATAGACATTTGGACCAGCTTCTCCTCTGTGCCTTTTATATCATGGCAAAGGTAACATGTAGGTTTAAGGAATGAGAGTTTTATTTCAGTTCAAAATGTAAATTGGATGGCTGACCCTGAGTCCTGTAGCAAATGAACAATTCTGATGTGTGAAAGAAAACTAAAATTGCATGTATGCATGTATAGCTGTGTGGTGGTTTGTGGAGTGCTTCCTTTTTTCTACTGAGAAAAGTTAAGACACGTAGTTTTCAAATTCACAAATACATCTGATGGAATAACACTTCCTTTTTTAATTTTTAGTATGAGTTGGAAAAGAAATAATGTCTAACTTAGGCAACAAATAGCTTTACTATCAGAAATAAAAAAGAATGTGTATTTTTGTTCATATTCCCATCATTAGACGCATCCCATCAGCATATTAATGCTCGTGAAAGATCTGTGTACAAGGAAGCTAATTGAGTACACTGCACCTGGGCAGCCTCACTGTCTTCAATGGCCTTTTCTTTTCCAGGTCACCAAAGAGGAAAGAACTTTTCAGGATATAATGAAAAGTTACAGGAATCAGCCACAAGCAAACAGCCATGTGAGTAAATGAAGGTGCCTTTCCTTTGTATAAATGTTTGACGGGGTGGTTTTCAGGTGATTCTGATGATAATGGAAAAGTCGACTTCATTGCTTTATTCATTCTTACTCAAATGGATTTCATCTCATAGTATTGCCAAGGTTGGAAAAGACCTCCAAGATCATCCAGTCCACCTACCACCCATATTTCCCACTAACCCATGTCCCTCATTACAACATCTAAACATTTCTCGAGCACCTCCTGGGACAGTGACTCCCCCACCACACTGGGCAGCCAATTCTGCTGCCTGATCATCTTCTGACTTTTCTCTTTCCATGTTTTCCCCCCTCTGTGTCCTGTAGGTTTATAGGAGTGTCTTGTTAAGAAATAGTTCTGCCAATGTCCTTTTGGACAGAAATGCAAACCAAGATGTGCGGATGACAGAAAGTAAGTAAAGTAATCTGACACTGTTTTAAAACGTACTTGCATGTTTTTATGGAACCAAACAGTAATAAAGAGAAAGAAAGTTTTAGAGCTTTCAATATTGAAGAAAAATAATACAATGTTGAAAAATTGTATTTCATTTCATCAATTGCCCTCCTGCATTAGAGAGGGAGAAAATATTCTTTCCAGTTGGAACAAATGCTTAATTGTATTTTGTTTTTTTTTTTTTAAGGAAGAAAACCTATAGATTCAGCATCCTGTCTAGCAGCTGCTTGAATGTTGCTAATAGATGAGCATCTCCTTTATCTAGTATCATCTTCTGATTTTTAACAACAGCTTTTGACAGCTCTGTGTTTTAACACAAGGCAGATGTGCTAAAGATTTACAGATACAACTGAAAGTTTTTAATGTTTTATTTCCTATTGCACTGATAACGAGAGGCTTCCTTTTGTGCTCTTGTTTTGCTTGGTAGTCACTAGTATGGAGAATGAAACAGGATGTTGCGTTCAGCATTGGCCTGACTTGAGAAGGCAAGAGATAACATTACCAGCAGCCACTTTGCTGTGCAGCTGCAGCTTTTTCCGCTGAACCACCGCAGAATTACATGTTGAGTGTTGGAAAGGTGAAGGTTCTGAGTACCTTTAGCATTGATCAGCATCCTGGCTAATATCATGACTTCTGTACTGGGATTGCATAGCAGTCCATAGAAAATGAACCAAAAAAAAAAAAAAGAAAAGGCTTTTTACTACTCCTTTTTTGGGGGGGAAAAAAAAAAAAAAAAAAAAAAAGAAAGAAAAAGAAAAGGGATATTGATCTTTACTGCTTTATTTCCAACTCCTAAGCTGTCACACAGATTTGCATTATCCACTTTAGTCATAACCCACTATTCTGCTGGCAGTGATCCATAACCCCTTCTGATGTTCATAACCACCTGCAGTGCATCTTTGTCCGAAGCGTGTTTCATGAGTTCATCTACTAATTGGTCAATTCATGTATGAGTTCTTGTCAGTTGGATATTACAGATTAAAATCTGAAGAAGTCGATTTAATATCATGTTCTAAAATCTGACACTTTCTCTTATTAGACTCATCTGTGAAAACTGGTAATTCCTTGGGAAGATCAGCAGCAGAGAACTCTGAGTTGGGAACAGAGGAGAGAGGAGATCTCATTAAATTTTACAATGCAGTTTATGTAGGAAGAGTAAAATCTTTTGCACTGAAATACGATGTCACAAACCAGGATCATATAGTAAGTAAAATGTATCGAAGCTTTGCTCTAAAGATCAGACACTGGTTTATTCCCAGCATTCGGTGTCAGTTCTTTGTTTTGTACTTACCTGGCATGGTTACAGAAATCACAAGGTGACGAATGATGCTGTGTGTAACGTTAACAGCCCTTCAGGAGCTGTGCAGTTTGGTTTACAACCTCGTTTTCAGCTTCTTTACGTAGCAGTGCTTGTTTGCTCAAGTGACTGTGGAATATCTGTGTTAACCCATCTGAAAAATGCTCCACAAGCAATGCATCCTGTTACTACTGTGGAAACTGCAACAGATACAAAGTGCACGATGATACTGTTGGATAGAGCAAATTGCACAAAACACCGTTTTCCAAAATATTCACCACTGTTGGCTGTAAACATTCATCAGTGATGAACCAGAGCCTGCATGCTGCGCCCAGGGCTGGGAAAAAGTAATTGCACCAGCAGAGATGGCCCACTGTCAGCACTGCTTGAACACCACTGGCTGCACTCACATCTCACATCCACTGTTTGATCTCCAGAAACGTTCACAAGCATTGATAAATGGCTCTGGGTGCCATTTTTTTCCACACGGAGGAATTCAGTCCCACCCACTTGTTCCATGTGCACTCCCGTGTCAGGTGCTGTTATGTCAGACTGTCCCTCTGCTGCCGTCTAACATATGACAGTAGAATGGAATGGGATATCAGTGGGAAGGTTCAACCCCTGCTGCCATCCCACCAACATCTGCCTCTGACATCATGAGCCAACATCATAAAACAGAAGGCATTACTTTTGGAGCCGCCTTCATCCATTTGTTCTGTAGATACTTGCTTGAATGTCCAGCTGCTATGGGATAAAATGTTCTACAGAAAACCTGGAAGTGTGGTTAACTGCTTTTTTGTGAAGTTATTGCTGTTTGGTAAACTGATTCATCTCCTCTGGGGATCCATCCTCTCTTTCAGGTAGAAGCCCCCCCCTTGTCTCCGTTCCCCAGCATCAAGCAGCAGCCGGTATCTCCTCGGCGGATCTCTCAGCAGCACTCTGTTTATATCTCACCTCACAAGAACAGTGCCTGCTTGACGCCCCGAACTGCACTCCTGTATAAATTCAATGGGAGCCCTTCTAAGGTAAAAGGGGAAAAAAAAAAAAGGGTTGAAAGAGGTTGATTTGGGAGAGGATGCATTCATCTCACAATTGAATTGTGCTCTAATTCAATGGGAATTGAATGGGAAACCTCACTTTGTGGTGAGGGATAGAGTTCTTTATGGAGAGTTCTTCACTTGCTCAGCAGAGAGATTCAAAATAATAACCAAATCAGGTTTGAAATGAAATGATAGGAACTCATGTTACTTTGTTCTCACATTGTCCTTCACAGAGTTTGAAGGATATCAACAACATGATAAAACAAGGTGAACACAGGAGTAAGAAACGAGCAATAACCATTGATAGTGACACCGAACCTCCTCTGAAGCGACTCTGCCAGGAAAATGATGATGTTCTACTGAAGCGCCTTCAGGATGTTGTCAGTGAAAGAGCAAATCACTAAAGCTGCCAGTTTCCTGTGTGATCTCAGAGCTATCTCCATCAGGTTGATACAGCAGTTGTGCTGTTACTTCCTTATGCGATGCAGTATATGCAGACGACTGCCCAGTTTTGTTAATGTTGAACCGCTGACTTCCACAGGGTGCAGGAGGCACAAGTTAGGTAGTAAGTAATGGAGAATGGAAGGTGGTTTTATGCCCACAGAACATACTGTACTGTAAGTTACTCTCCTTGAGCTGTTATAGCAAAAGAGTGATCTGTAGAAAGCTTAAAAAACTCCTGTCCAGGTTTTAAGCTCTGAGTGTAACTCAGCTTCTGGTAACCATTTTATTTTTAGAGTTAAAAATAAGGAAATGAGTGAGGTCAGTTAAGTTTCTCAAGCTTTGTTACTTGAACTAGAAGCTTTGTAAGTGCCTTATTTCTATAAGAGCATGGGGTGACTGGAGAGGAGAACAGATGGGTTCAGTCTCAGAAAGAGTGGAACAGTTCTGAAGCATACGTCTCAATGTCCTGTTTGTTACCTCCTGTCAGAACTCCAGCAGAAGCACATGTTACAGCATGGATTGGAGCTTCTGCAGCAGTGACCAGGAAGTAGAAGCAGTGGTAGTTTAAATTGGACACCAACAACTGAAAGAGCACAGAGATGCCTTTCTGAATAAGTCTGAATTACCTTCTCCTGAGCCAGTGAGCACTGCCTGGGAGCTGCTCCTTTCCAAGGGGAAGCTTGATAGCTGCCTTGCTGTAGAAGCTGTTGGTAGGAATTGTAGTTTAACTGTGAACACCTACAAGTCAATTACAATTGGAAAGACAGCGTGGGCTTCCACTGCCTTACAGCTGTTGAAATGTGTAAATTCCTTTTAACACGTGGTGTATCTGCATTTTAAGATCTTACTCTTTGTTGTGTAGTATCTACACTGAAAGTAAACCCATTGGATAAGGTATGTTTGCATATGTGATTTTTACAGCTCCTAAAGGATTGGTCTCATAGGAAATGTGTAAGTTCTTATTTCTTATAATGAAGTTGTTAACACTGAGGGATTTTATAGGATTCATTTTACCAAAATGGAAAAAGTCGAGTTTTCTGTAGGTCAGTATTTGGATTGTATTTCCTGACTGCCTTTAAAGCAAGCTAGAGCCATACTGAAACTTCTCAGCACTGTAGTGTGTGTGTGTGTGTGTGTGAGAGAGAGAGAGAGATAGAAATAATAACAGTTCCTCGGGTTTGTGCTGAGGGCTCTGTTCACTCCATGGTTTGGTTTGTTTGTTACGTGCTCCTGGCCTGCTGTGCTGCACTTCCAGGAAGAAGCTTGTGTGATCTCAAACTGCCACAGCTCGTGGATCTGGCCGGCAGCTGTGGAGGGAGAGTGTATGTGTACTGTGCATGTGCAGGGCCCTAATCAGCCAGGATAGGAATTTTACAAACCAGTTCATTTTTGTGTTGTTAACTACTTTGATTTTTGATTTCAAAAAAGGTGCTCATTTCTGATAGATGTGACTGTATGGAGCTGCACTGTCGGGTAATGGACACAAACAACTAATGCATTCTTCAGTTCCTTTAACTTTATTCTATTTCAGTATTTGTCTTCAGTCTGTGAGACAAAATGTACAGTAGAAACAAACTTTGTCTCGATCCACCCGTCTCTGCTGTAACAACCATAACCCAGTCCCTAGAAACTTCCTGCATTGTAGAGGAAATGAGGATTTCCTGTCTTACTTGCAGGATGACCACAGCCTTTATTGGTGATGAATGTAAGCTCAGGCTTAACAGGGTTACACTTTTCAGCAATATTGCATGGTAAGATTGTAGCTGACTGGGTTGTGATGTAGCACCCCTTGCAGATCGCTGATGGTCCCTTGGGTTGGAAGGGGCCTCAAGGCTCCTCAAGCTCCATCCCCCCACGATCTCTTCCTACCACATGGACTCCTCCCACACTCCTGCAGCCTCCTCTGGAGCTGCAGAGAACTGATGTTGCTCAGATCCTCACTAAGTGTCATTAAGCACAGTGTTATTTCATTAGAAAAAGGGATGTGCTGCAACTGGCTGCAGTTATTTTTCACCTTTGTAGGTGACAATATGAAAAACATTTTTGGACCTGCTGAACGGCTGAAGCAGCAGCAGATGTGAAGCTTTTGTAACGGTTTAAAGTGCCTTCACATGTAAATATGTATTTTATAATAAAAATATTGACACCTGAGGTTGCTGCTTTCTGTGGTCATTCACTAAATTACGCTGTCTGCATCTCCTGTGTCATCAAAGCCTTCTGTTGTTCCTGTGCTTCCTCACGTTCCTTCTGTATCTTTTTGCAGTTTGGATTTGTTATGTTTTGCTTCTGATCTACCTGTGATTTCTGTAGTGTTTGTGCATCAGTCAGGTGTGCTTTCTCGGAGAGGAGACCAAGTAATGCTCATGCTGAGGTAAGCAAAGAAACGCTGAGCAGGGCCAGTCCTGCAGTGCCCGGTGACCCTGCCCAGGTGAGCACTGACATTGCTGTGGGCTCTGGGCTCAAGCTGCTCCACGTGGGGCAGTGCTGGGGAGCCCTCATACCACAGTTAAATGCATTTTAAATGTACACTGAAGGTGTTGGGGTTTTTACCAGCTGACTTTGTGGTGGTTTTCTTCCTGTGAACATGCATGACGTTGGCATCGGATTAGTGCTCAGAGCTTGCTGAACTTTGCCTGTGCAGCTGCTGAAGGAATAAGTGGGGCAGTGTGGTAGTGTGGATTCAGTCGTACTGAAATCTTGGCACCAGACCTTTGGAGTCAAGAGTTGGTTTCAAAAGACAAGTTTTGATGGAGCTGACAGCCTTAGAGGATGCTGGGGGTGAGTTGTGTTGTGGGAAATGGGGCTGGTTTTTTCCTCTGTGTGGTGTTTTGTTTTTTTTTTCCTGAACTTCCCTTCTGTAGATAAAGCTGCAACAAGGGGGAAGCGTCATGGGCAGCACAGAGGGAAAAACAAGATTTGTTTTCAGAGTCGGGGGAAGAAATCTTGTTAATGCCATCAGGAAGAGCACAGCAGAGCTGCTGGCACTTAATGCCTTAACACGAGGCTGCCACAGCCTGAGCACACTAAGATGTGGCCTCAAGAAACTGGGGTGAGAGTGTGATTAAGCAGCGTGGAGAAATGAAACTGAAATTGAGTTGTTTCCCAGTAAGAAGCGTTGTTATGTGCCAGGCCTGTGAGTAATGCAGAATGTTTTTGTGATTTGATGCTTGAGAAACAGTTGAAAGTGCGTTGTAATCTTCATTATAGTAAGAGCTTTACTCATCATTTCAATAGCAGGTCCTGAAAAACAGGTATAAGCTGAACAGCAGAATGCTGCTTTGAGTGACTGTTCAGCTACAGTTGCCCCAGGGAGCCCCTCGGCACAAGGAAGTGCTGATAGAGATGTCAAAAGTAAAAACAATAAAGCAAAGTCCTGCACCAAAATGATCTCCCTTCCTCGTGGCTCTTTTATTCTCAGCTCCCCCAGGCACTCCCAATGGCTGTTTGTTTGCTTGTCCCCACAGCCACAGCCCTGCACCAGGCTGCAGTCAGAACCTCGCACAGCAGGAGATGGTTTTGTCTGCATCTATCATATAAACAAGCACAAATATTTTCCATCTCTTCCCTGTACCTATGAGCTTCACCCATTAACTTCGTGCTGCTCAGGCCAACACCCCAGGGACTGTCTTTGCTTTCTTTCCTTTTACTTCCTACTAGAGAGGGACGCTGGTAACCCCTGGACCCGTTGCCTTGTGTCCATCTAATTTTGACATATCAGCTCGTTTTGCATTGATTTGGGCAGGTTATCTGGCTGCTCCATGGCCCCAGAAGCCACGAGATCTCCCATTTGTTTTCTTGTTCTGTGCCAGTTCTGTTTTTCTGATGGGGATGAGCTGCCCCTCAGCTCTGAGCACTGCCCCTGCTCAGCGGGGTGGGCTGGGGCTGAAGGACAGCCTGGAACTGCCCAGTGGTGTGGAAAGGCTCAGCCGGGAGTTGAGTAGTGTGTGTGCTTTCCTGGCAGGAGTGTGGAGGTGAGAAGAAAACTGTGTTTACGGAAACAAACTGCTACAGCTTTACATTGGCTCTGCTGCTCCACAGAGAGACCTTGGGAAGAGCCCTGGAAGTTTGTTTCTTTGTTTTTGCTACATCTTTGAGGAGTTTGTGACCAGAGCACAAGGCCTCACAGATCTGCTTTAGGCTGCCTGGAGCTGTGCTGTGCCTGAGGCCCACCAGGCTGTGCTCCCATTGCCTGCTGTGGTGGGGGGAGAAAATGCAATGAAAAACATTGTGGGGCTGAGATAAGAACGGGGCCACTGCTCACCTGATTCCATCAAGGGTCCCCCCCATGGCTGCTTATCCTTCCTGGACCGATCCCACCTGGGCTTCCCACGTTCTGCAGCTCTCCAAGCATTGTTCCGCTGTGGCTCAGTCCCACGGGGCCCATCCTTCAGGCACTGCTCCAGCTCCCGCAGCCCCTCTGCTCCCTGCAGCTCTTCCCCAAGGGCTGCAGCTCCGGCCCAGGCCCCGCTCCTGCTCCGAGCCCACATCCACCATGGTTGCAAAGGGAGATCTGCTCCGTGTGGTGCCCGTGTGCTGCAGGGGGATGGCCTGCTCCACCACGGGCCTCTCTTGCGCCGCAGGGAGCTGCCGCTCTGTGCCCGCACGCTCCGCCCCAGCTCCCCGTGCCCAGCGCGGCCCGTAGCAGCCCATCCCCGTGCCGGTGCCTCGTGCCGGTTCCCCCGCTCCGTGTCCCTGCAGACGGCGCGCGCCGCAGCCCCGTTCCCGCGCGGAGCAGAGCCACGCGCCGCGCGGTGACGTCACGGCGGCGCCAGTCGCCCCGCGGCGGGGCCGTATCGCACCGTACCGTATATTATATCGTACCGTACCGTATATTATATCGCACCGTACCGTATATTATATCGTACCGTACCGTATATTATATCGTACGGTACCGTATCGTACCGCGGCGCGATGTGCAGCGCGGCCAAGCGCTGGGACGCGGCTCCCGCCAAGCGCGCGCGGCGCGAAGGCTTCGCCGGGAATTCCCGCGGCTCCGCGGCCGACGGCGACCCGCGGCTGTGGGACAGCGAGCGGCTCTGCCGGCACCTCGCGAGCAGCGGCGTGTGCGAGCCCGGCCTGCTGCACCGCTTCAGAGGTAACGGGACCGGGCGGGGGGACGAGCGGGACGGGGGCTGGGCGGGACGGGGGTCGCCCGGCGCCGCTGACCGTGTGCTCGTCCCCGCAGAGAGCGGCGTCACCGGGGCCATGCTGCTCGACCTGCCCGCCTGCGCGCTGCAGATCACCCGCACCTGGTGAGTGCTGGGCGGGAACGGCTGTAAAGGGAAAGAGGGGAGTTGTGGCGGTGTGGGTCGGCTGTGAACGGGAGTTGTGCGCCCAGAGGCGGTGCGGCCCGGAGCCGTGGGTGCCCCATCCCTGCAGGAACCCGGGCTGGGCCCTGGGCAGCCCGAGCTGGGGGGCAGCCGGCCCGGGGCTGCGGGGCACCGTTCGGTCCGAGCCGGGCTGATTTCTGTTCGTTTGCTCGCCGTGCCCGCAGTGCTCGTGCCGTGCCGTGCCGTGCCGTGCTGAGCCGTGCCGTGCCGTACCGGAGCTCAGCCCGCCGGCCGCCACGTCCCTCCCAGCCCCGCTCCGTCCCCAGCGGCCCGGCTGAGTTTCCCCGCTCGCTGTGGTTCCGCCCCTCCGGCCGGCCCCGAACACTCCGGCTCCACTCACGTGGTTCCCCGGCGCTGATAGCGGTGCGGCGCTCGGAGCTGCGTGCGCTCAGGGCTCCGCGCTGCCGGGCCGGCTGCACGCCGTGCCGTGCTGTGCCGTGCCGTGCTGTGCCGTGCCGTGCCGTGCTGTGCCGTGCCGTGCCGTGCCGTGCTGTGCCGTGCCGTGCCGGGCCGTGCCGGGCCGTGCTGTGCCGTGCCGTGCTGTGCCGTGCCGTGCCGTGCCGTGCCGGGCCGTGCTGTGCCGGGCCGTGCCGTGCTGTGCCGGGCCGTGCTGTGCCGGGCCGTGCTGTGCCGGGCCGTGCCGTGCCGTGCCGGGCCGTGCCGTGCCGGGCTGTACCGTGCCGTGCTGTGCCGTGCCGGGCTGTGCCGTGCCGTGCCGGGCTGTGCCGTGCTGTGCCGTGCTGGGCTGTGCCGTGCTGTGCCGTGCCGTGCCGTGCTGGGCTGTGCCGTGCTGTGCCGTGCCGTGCCGTGCTGTGCCGTGCCGGGCTGTGCCGTGCCGTGCCGGGCTGTGCCGTGCCGTGCCGTGCGAGGGCGAGGAGCTGCGCTTTGGAGCAGGGAAAGCGTTGTCCGAGATGGTGCTGTTCGACAGGGCAAGTTTGGGCTGTGGGTGTCTTAAGTGCGAAGGTAGAAGCGGCATGGAAGCACGAGGAAGGCGGCTGTGGGGCGTTTGTGTCGCTGCTCCGAAAGTAATGCCTCCTGTTTTATTGCGTTGGCGCAGTGCTAGAGGTGGATGTTGGTGAGATGGCAGCAGAGGCTTGAACCTTCCTCCCAATCAATACCCCTTGCCATGTTGTTGCTGTGGGGCAGATAGCAGCGGAGGAGCCCCTCTGTCTGGCTGAATGGTGTTGGATGTGGGAGTGCGAATGGAGGGAAGAGCTGGGTTTGAATTCCTCCGTGCAAGAACAGAAAGAACAAATGGCACTCGTTGATGCTTTTGAACATTTATGGAGTGGCTGTGAGCACAGGGAGGGCTGCAGGTGCTTTTCAGCAGCGGTGACAGTAGCTGTGTGTCCCCTCCCATGGCACAGACCTCCATGAGCTCAGCATGCAGCTCTGGTTCACCTGTTCACCCCTGGTGAAAATGCAGGGCTCAGGGTGGTGCGTGTTGAAAAGCAGCGTTTAGTAGCTGAGAATTTGCTCTATCCAGCAGTATTATTGTGCCCCTTGTTGTTTCCATGGCAATAAACAAAATGCCTTACTTCCTGAGCAACATACTCATTTCCTCTGTATACTGTTCACTAAGGCCACTCGCTTTTAGTATCTCAGGGCCTGTTTGAGCATCAAGCCCTCATACTGGGCATAGGGAACATCTGCATGTTCCTTTCAGGCCTCTCTAGGTTATGTGAGCAACCTGTGGGTGTGGAAAGTCCCATCCAGTTCTGGTGGGGCTCTGTGTCAGCCCAGTGCACACACCTAGTTCCACGTTGTTCTCAGGCTTTCAGGGGACAGGGCTGGGAACCCCCGGAGCGTGGGCTGTGGGTTGTGTCACAAGGTGTGGTGCACATGAGATATAAATGGTGAGTGGGGCTGTCAGCTCCCTGTCCTTGGAGCAGGTAGGTCTCGAAGGGGTATGTGGGGCTACGGGCTTCTTGTGTCCCTGCCTCTGGTGGGAGGGTGTAGGGGAAGGGAATGCATGGGGAAGGGGCAGCTTTCACCCTCTGTCTTTGAGGACAGTTTGAGGAGCCCTAGGAAAGCAGTGCTGAAGGATGATTTGTGTGCACTTTACTGGACTTCAGTAAAGCCTTTGCCACTCTCCTTCACAACATCCTTGTGAGAAGCTGGCTGCCCATGCTTTGGGTGGGTGTTCACTCTGCTGGGTGAAGCACTGGCTGGATGGCTGGGCCCAAAGAGTTGTGGCCAGTGGAGTTAAATCCAGTTGGCGGCCGGTCATGAGCAGCATCCCACAGGGCTCGGTACTGGTGCCACTTCTAATTACCATCTTTGTCAGTGATCTTGATGAGGGGTTTGAGTGCAGCCTTGGTAAGTTTGCAGACAGCACCAAGTTCGGAGGGAGTGTCGATCTGCCAGACGGGAGAAAGGCACTGCAGAGGGACCTGCATAGACTGGATCAGTTGGCTGGGGTAGAGTGTATGAGTTTCAGTAGAGCCAATTGTGGGGTCCTGCATTTTGGTCACAACTCCAGATAACCCTACAGGCTTGGGGAGGAGCTGCTGGAAAGCTGCCTAATAGAAAGGGACCTTGGTGTGCTGATGGACAGTCAGCTGAATATGGGCCAGCAGTGTGCCCAGGTGGCCAAGAGGGCCAATGGCATCCTGGCTTGGATCAGGAATGGTGTGGTGAGCAGGACTAGGGAAGTCATCCTGCCCCTGTACTCGGCATTGGTGAGGCCTCACCTCAAGTACTGTGTTCAGTTTTGGGCACCTCAGTACAGAAAGGACATGGAGGTGCTGGAGCAGGTCCAAAGAAGGGCAGCAAGGAAGGGCTTGGAGAATGTGCCCCACAAGAAGAGACTGAAGAAACTGGGGCTATTTAGCCTGGGGTAGAGGAGGCTGAGGGGAGACCTTACTGGTCTCTTCAAATACCTGAAAGTTGGTTGCAGCAGAGCGGGGTTGGTCTCTTCTCACTGTTAACAGGTGACAGGATGAGGGGTAATGACCTCACATTGCACCAGGGAAGTTTAGGTTGGGTATCACGAAGAACTTCTTTACAGAAAGGGCTGTTAAGCTCTGGAATGTGGTGCCCAGGGAGGTTGAGTCACCATCCCTGGATGTGTTTAAAAACCGTCTGGCTGTGGTGCTCAGGGCCGTGATTTAGCAGAGGGCTGTTACGGTAGGATGGTGGGTTGTGGTTGGACTTGATCTTGAAGGTCTTTTCCAACCTGAGCAACACTGTGATTCCATGTGTATACTCTTCTGGTGAGGCAGCCTCATCCTGAGGACACAAGGTAAGTGAGTGTCTGGTGGTCTTTCTCTGAAGAACAACAGAGATCTACATGTGATTTAATGCTTGAGTGATCAGTTGCACCAGGACCAAGCCCAAAGCTGTCGGTGTTCCCAGAGGTGGGGTGAAACCCGGTGTGTGTGGTGCATCAGACAGGACCTGCCTGCCCTCATAGCACCTACCTGCAGCACCGCGCTGCCTGGGATCGCCTCCTGCAGGCAGGTCCTGTGCTGCAGAGCTGTGCCGGCACTGTGCAGTTCAGCCTTGCTTGAGAGGCTTTTCTGGAGCAGAAAATCACACTGGGCCATGTTCTTGTGGACGATGTTTGCGTGCGTGCAGTGTAAGCAGAACAGATTCGTTTTTTCTCTGCTTTTCCTATAGTTGCAGCCATTGGTAATTTTTCAAGGTGCTTTCATGCTATCCTCTGTGCAAGCCTGATTGTTTTCCAGTTAACTTGCTCCTTGCTCCCGAGTTTCTGTTGCATTTAGAAGTGTAAGCAGGTGCTTGCAGCCAACAGGCTGCGCTCTCCGCTCTGTGCTGGGAGTTTCTAGCTGTGCTTAATGCTGTGTGCTTTGCATTGCCTTGGGAACCTTGTGGGCTTTGTGTGACTCTGATGTCCTTTGGAGCGGTCCTTGTCTGATGGTCCTTGTCTGATGGCTGGGCTGCTGGTGGTGTCACTGCCTCCTGCAGCACTGCAGCTCTTTCGGAAGCATACCTGTGTGTTTTGGACTCTGTTAGTGTGCTTTTAGGTCATATTCGCTGAGACTTGTGCTGGAACTGGTAACTTGGGTGCCATCCCTTTACATCCAGTTGGGGTGCTTTTAAAGTCTGCTGGAATCTTTCTCTGCTTTCATCCAAAAGTGATTCAACATCTTAGAAAAGAGTCTGGAGAAAAATCATCTCTGCGGAAGTGAAGTGAATGTAGATGGCTGGAGGCAAATAGCTTCTGACGTGGCTCTCCCTGAGTGCTCTTAGGACAGCTTGTCAGCTTATCACAGCACAGAAGGACAGGCAGATATAATGGACCTCATGTTTTCACTTTTAGCTGCTTTCTATTGCCCTGGTTCAGGAGCTCCCTTGTAAGCACCTGAGGATTAGTGACTGCCCCATACAGATTGAGGTGCATGCAGTACAAAACGATGCAGCAGTCTGAGCAGCGCTGCTGTGCTTCTCAGTGTTTGCAGGCAGAGGCAGCAGAAGGTTTGCAGTGACAGCAGTAGAGACTGAAGCTTGAGGCCTCCCCTGCTGGGGGAAGGTGAACTGGTTAAGTTGGAGAATCCCCCCAGCAGCTCAGACATCACTTACATTTACTATTTTTATGGACCGTGAACTATTACATGATTTGGCTGAAAATATGTGGTGTATTTAGTGGTATTTGTCTTTGCTAATAGCTGACATTTTACAGTACTAATTTCTGTTAAATTCAAAGGCTGGGGTAATGCTGGACTCACAGTGGTTAATTGCTAAGAAGTGTGAAAGGTTCTGAATTGTATTCTCATAGTGTTTGCTGCTGTACTGAGGATGAAACCAGTTTGCTCAAGGACAAAGTCTGCAGACAGTTAATAAAAGTGGGTGTAAGGAGGTGTATTATCTCTCCCTCCAGAGTTTTTTTAAGGCTGTGTGGCTGCAGCATAGTAGCTCTGCTGGGAGCTTAGTGAGCTTGTGGGGGTGCTGGGGCTTTTCCTCTTCCGTTTGCTTGCAGAGGGCTAAATGCTTTCAGTGTTTTTTGAAAAAGCCATGGAACCATTTCTATGAAAGAATCGATGAGCATCAGAGTCACGTGAACTTGCACAAGCAGATATGCAGCTTGTGAAGGAGTGAGCTTTATTTTCAAATAATTTGTTCTTGTTGTCTTATTCCTAGCCTTCCAGAGGAGAGACTGAAAGTGCTCGCCTGCCTGAACCAGCTGAGACAGACAGTGGACATCATGAAGGTAACAGCAGTGCTGTGTGGGCTCTTCTCCCAGTGCCCTGCTGGCACATGCAGCCATGTCTCTCTCCTTATCTCTTTCCCTTCCTTCCTGCTCAGTCCCAGCAGCTGGTGCTACCGCTGTGCTTTTCCCTTGCAGAGCAGGAAGCTCCAAGCCCTCCTCAATAGCTGGTGGTCTGAAAACCACGTTAACCAGAACAATTGTTAAGATCAGCAGTTAAGAGCTTGATGTGGGCACCTGGCGGTTGTGGGAGACTGGATAAGAAATGAGCTGCTGTTTGAAATGTGAGAAGCTCCCTTTTCACATCTTCTGTCTTGTAGAGCCTCTGCTTTTTGTGCTTTGCTACTTCAGCCTCTGGTCTCTGTTAACAGCTCGCCTTTCCCTTACACTGTTTGTGATGTCCAGCAGCTTCTCACAGCTGGAGAAGCTGTGTTGGCTTAACCCGATCCCAGGCTGCCCATCAGACAACACGGCTCTGTTGTCTGTGTGTCTGATGCAGCTCTACCAGTTTGGTGGCAGGGAGGAGAGAGAAGACAGAAAAGCCTTAATTACTTTAGCGTTTTACTGAGATACTTCAATTGTGAAATGGCTTCTTTATCTTCTATTTTGATGCAAGGATTAAATGTGTGTGTTCTCATCCCCAGTAAGTGACTGTGGTTACTTGGGTGTCTTCCAAACTGCATATCTAGAGGTGATTAAGGAGTGCTTCAGATTTCAGTTGTCTTGAGTTTTCGCTTCTGTTCTGTGAAGAAGGTTACAGTTACCATTTCCATTCTTTGATCTTTTGCTTGGATTTAAAAAAGAAAACATGCAGTGTCAAACCAAACGCCTCTTAGTGGATATCAAGATCAGTCCTGCACTGCATCCAGCCCTGGGTCCCCAGCACAAGATATGGACCTTTTGGGGAGGGTGTAGAGGGGGATACAGAGGTGCTCAGAGGGCTGAAGCACCTCTACCATTGAGACAGGTTGAGGGAGCTGGGGGTGATCAGCTTGGAGAAGAGAGGGCTCTGGGGAGACATTACAGTAGCCTTCCAGTATTTAAAGGGAGCTACAGGAGAGATGGGGAGGGACCCTTTGTGAGAGAGAGTAGTGACAGGATGAGGAATAGCATCCTTGAGCTAACAGAGAAGAGATCTAGATTAAATATTCAAAAGAAATTTTCACTCGTGGGGGGAGGGGGAACTGGAAGAAGTTGCTCAGAGAAGCTGTGGAGGTGTTCATGGGCAGGTTGGATCCCTGGGCAGCCCGACTGAGGGGATCCCTGCAAACAGTGTGTGTTGGAAGCAGATGGGCTTTAAAGTCCCTTCCAGCCCAGGCCATTCTGATTCTATGATCTCTGACACTGCAGTATTCTCCTTTAAGTGGAGGAGCAGATATCATTGATAAAGACAGCAGTTTTCTCAAGTGTTAAGAACTGGAATTGAACAGAAGAGATTCTAGAGGTTGTCTGGGATTGCTGTGCCTCTGAGGAGCACAGCTCTGTCTTCTCTGATGCCATGCCTAAGTAACTCTCCAGGATAAATCTGAAGTTAAACCAAATATGTCAATTTTAAAGGTCAAGCCAAGCACTCATTTATACCAGTACTGCCTCTCCCACCAAATCCCTCACCCTTCTCAATGTCCTTTACCTTAGCCCTGTTAACTTTCAAAGTCAAATAAACATTGATTGCATTATTGTTTGACTTTTGTAGGTTTTTAATGATCCAGTTCATGGGCACATTGAGATACACCCTCTTCTTGTTCGCATCATTGACACACCTCAATTTCAGCGCCTGCGATACATTAAGCAGCTGGGTGGCACCTACTTTGTTTTTCCAGGAGCCTCTCACAACCGCTTTGAACACTCATTAGGGTAAGCTGGTGTAGCCTTGTATGCATGTCTCTTTTGCATTTGAACATCTCTGAGATTGGTTCCACAGATGTGGAGTACCATCATTGCTGCCATTGAAGATTTGTGACAACTGTTGTCATGGCATTTTCTGTCACCTGAATCTTCCTCTCTTGCCTGTGTTATTGTGGACTTTTTAGTAAACAAAGGTAGACAGAAGAAGAAACCTGCAGGGTGGATCAGTGCTGTCCCCTCTTCTTTACCTTGTGGTAAGAATAATGGCAGTCAGAGACAGTGAGTGCTTTATGTTCTCCCTGGTCAAAATTTGAGTTTGAAAGCATGAAGTGAAGGGTGGTGAGACTGCTCCGAATGACATGTCAGACAACTGTAATCCCCTTAGATTGCCTAGCACAGATGATTTTAGTTGTAATGTTTGCATTTGTAGTTATGCAATCAGGGTCAAGTTGTCAGGCTGTTAGCAGTGCTATAAGTTAAAGAAACAGACTGTGGACATAAGAATTTCCAGGGTGTTGCTAAATCTGCGGAGCGTGAACAAGAAGAATGATACGTTTAAGCTTGTTTTGAAGGTATATCCTGAGGTGCAGAGGGGCTAAACTAGTCAATGTTTTCATTCAGGTCACCTGGCCAGCTTGCTTTTGTAGTGCTCAAATAGAGCACGGCTGACCACTGCCCACTGTGAAGCTAACAGAATGCAAAAGACTTGCAAAAGATTCACATTAGTGAGGGGAGCTTGAATTGATTGCATCTGATGAGCCTGAAAAGAGCAAAAACACAAGGAATGTAAACAAGCTCTCATATAAACAAACTTTCGAGCAAGAGTTTGAAAACTCCAATGGCAGCAGCAGCCTTTTCTTCCAAACAGTTCTGTTAATCCATACAGTTAAACCTGGGACAGTTATTCTCAACTCACTTTGGAGATTTCCACAGGTTTAAAATAGAGGAGGTGAACTTTGTGTATATTGGTAGAGTAGAAAAAAAATAAAAGCAGTCAATAAAGTTGTGTCCAGTGAAAGACAGAACAGCACACTGAGTTGGAATGGACCTTCAAAGGCCGCCTGGTGCAATGCCTGACCACGTCAGGGCTAACCAGAAGTTAAAGTAGGTAATAAGGAATTGTCCAAACGCCCCTTGAACATGGCCAGGCACAGGCCATCCACCACTTCACAAGGAGCCTGCTGACTGCCATCATGGTAAGCGAACATTTCCTAACACCTGCTCTGATCCTCTCCTGGCACAGCTGCTCCTGGGGACAGTGCTAGTCACCAGCCACAGGCAGATGTAGCCCCATTGCTGGCAGTCCTCAGAGCTTTGCCACAGAGACAGATCAGCACGCAGTGCAGCACAGACCTGTTTGTCACACAGCTGCACAGTCTGTCAAGGGATGCTGTGAGTGACAACCACTAAAGCCTCACTGAAATCCAGAGAAACTGCCTCCGCTGCCTTCCCTTCATCCACCACACGGGTGACTTTGTCATGGAGGGAGACCAAATAACTAAGGCAGGACTTTCTCCCTCATGATCACCTGCAGACTGTGCCTGATACCGGCTTTGTTCTCTAAGTGCCCTCAGTATCCCCCAGGACAGCCTTCTCCATCACTTCTCCCTGGACTGACAGGTCTGGAGGATCCTGGCTCTTCCCTCGTGTCCTTCTGGTGGATGGCTGTGACACTGGCTGCCTTTCACCACAGTCCCCACGGTCTCAAGACCTTTGGTAAATTGTTGGAGGATCCCAGCAATAACACCCCTGAGCTCCCTCACCCCTCTGGGCTCACTCCAGGCAGACCCTGCAGACTTGTACTGCTGCTAAAACCTGCTCTTGCTTTAAGATGTTCAGCAACCCTGAAGATAAATTGATAAAGGAAGTGAAATAATTACAATAAGCTGTTGTTAAAATCGGAATTCAAAAGAACAAAATGCTTTTGTGGCTGTTGTAGAGCTCTGGCTGGAAGTAGGAGAGTTATCTGTAAGCTATGATGCTTCAAGAATCACACTGCCAGTAATGTAATCTGCTCATGCAGGGATATCTGCCTGTTATGAAATACTGGAGCTGCTGATGCATCTTTGCCTCCTGTTGAGTGATGGGGCAGGGCTTGGTGGATCTGTGGGGGTGTTTGTTTTCCTGTGGGTTTGTGAGGCAGTATTGGCTACATGAAAACAAAAGTCTGCAAGGATTTCAAAATCAGAAGCTTTGCTTTAATTGAGAGGAGAATTGAAACTGGAACTGAAACCAAAGGCTGATGGTAACTTATTAATTTATGGGAAGGAGGAAGATGTAGAATCTGCTTAGTTAGCAGAATACTGTATTAGGGTGTTGTTCTTTCCAAATAAATTTGGGTGCAGCATCTCATACTTTCTTCTTTCAAATGTGTTGCTGTTGTCTAAAGCTCTATGACAGGAAATAGGTTTCCTGTGCTTATCTTACAGGTCAGGGCTTGAGTATCTGCGGTGTGCTGTGTTTCAGATGAAGGCTGTGACTTAAAGCAGCAAAACAGAATAGGTGAACTGCTCTTTTTCTGTTCAAGGTAAAATACTGTTGTATTCACTTCCTGTGTCTGTGGCTTTTTCTCTGCCACAGGGTGGGCTACCTTGCAGGATGTCTGGTTCGTGAACTGAAGGAGCGGCAACCAGAACTGGATATAACCCAGCGAGACATCCTCTGTGTGGAGATTGCTGGGCTTTGTCATGATTTGGGTGAGCAAGAGTTGAATGGTTTGTTTCTCTCTGAAAGCTGACCTGCAGGAAGAGGTTGCTGTGAGATCAGAATGTGTGAGCTCTCTCAGGCCGCTCATGGTCACTTTCCGAGATGGGAGCTGTCTGTTGCTGTTTGGTGCAGAGTATCTCTGTGGAGGCAAGTCAACCTGATGAGCGTGTTGCCACTTTTCACAGTTTTTCAGTGTTGTTTTCTTATGGTGTTTTAGAGTCTGTAGATGCGTTTTCCTCGTGGATGATGCTGAGATCAAATCAAACAGGAGAGAATCCAGGCCCTTAGTTTGCTCAAGATATTTCTGCTGGCAGCTGCATCTCAGATTAAACCCGCATCATCTTTATTTTTAAGGTCATGGGCCATTTTCACACATGTTTGATGGAAGATTTATTCCTCTTGCTCGTGAAGGTTTGAAGTGGAAGGTAGGTGCTTCAGTACTCCAGTAAAATGAAAGACTCAAATTTTTAAAGGGAAAGTTAATTCATCTGTAACAGTTGCTAGCACTTGTGAGCATGTAGTCATCATCTGGCCTTATTGAGTCATTTTGATGGCATAATTAAAGTTGTATCATGATCTTCTCATGATTTTTCTTGTTCTTTTTAAATGTCTGGAGAATATCTACCCCCTTAGTGTTGCTGTGAGCAGATACAGCCTCACCAGTGAAATAGAAAGAGGTGTGAGGGAGTGGTGGGGGCAGATGTTTGTCACCAGTGTTCCCTAAGGATCAGTACTGTGTCCAGTCTTATTGAACAACCATATGAAGAGATGGAGTCCATCCTCAGCAAGTTTGGTGATGATACAAAGCTGGGAAGAGTGTCTGATGCACCAGAATGTCGTGCTGCCGTTCAGCAAGAGCTTGGCAGGCTGAGAGCTGGGCAGGGAGAAATCTACAAGGGCAAATGTAGAGTCTTGCACTGGGGGAGGAATAACCACATATACCAGTACAGGATGGGGCAGCTGGAGAGGAGCTCTGCAGAGAAGGCTCTGGGTGTCCTGTGGGTAACAGTTCAGCCGTGAGCCAGCAGTGTGCCCTGGTGGCCAAGAAGGCCAGCGGTGCATTACAAAGAGCATGGCCAGCAGGGTGAGGGAGGTGGTCCTCCCCCTCTGCTCTGTCCTGCATAGGCCGCATCTGGAGCACTGTGCCCAGTTCTGGGCTCCCCAGTTCAAAAATAACAGGGATCTCCTAGAAAGAGCCCAGTGGAGGACCACAAAGATGATACAGGGCCTGGAGCATCTCCTGTGTGAGGGAAGGCTGGGAGCCCTGGGGCTGTTCAGCCTGGGGAAAAGAAGGTTGAAAGGGGATCCGATCAGTGCTTATAAATGTCTAAAGAGTGGGAGGCAATTGAATGAGGCTGGGCTCTTTTCAGTGGTGTATAGTGATAGGACAAGGAGTGCTTCCCAAAACAAGAACATAGGAAGTTTCATCCAAATGTATGGAAGAGCTTTGGTACAGAGTGCTGGCACAGGCTGTGCAGAGAGGTGCTGGAGTCTTCTCTGGAGATATCCAAACCTGCCTGGACACTTTCTGTGCAGCCTGCTCTGGGGAACCCGCTTTAGAGGTTGAGATTGAGGAGCTCCAGAGGTGCCTTCCAACCCCTATGATTCTGTGATCTCCACAGAAGTGCAAGTGCTATTGAGCTTTGATGCAATACCTTGAGGTACTTGTGTATGCATGTCCTCTTGCAGATCTCATTGTATGGCACTGGAAAATTAAATGGCTGGGTCTTGCAGTACCCATGGTCAGGTTCTGAAGAGGCAGAACTCAATGCAACTACACCCATCATTTTCAGAGCGTTTCTTGACACTATGCACTATGCACTGGTTTCCTGTTTGGGTAGATAAAAAATGATCAGAAAATGAGCCAAGTGTTACCCTTGCACATCGCTGGCAGCACACCAGGCATTGCTGCTGTGTTAGGAGAAAGCTGTGGCACTTCAGTAATGGTGCTTGGACTCAGTAATGTGATGTTTAGTTATCTTTTTTCATTTCTTCACAGCATGAAACTGCTTCTGTTGAAATGTTTGCGCACCTGATTGCATCCAATAAACTGGAAGAAGTCATGGAATCGTACGGTCTCATCCTGGAGGAAGACATGGTCTTCATTAAGGAGCAGATAGGAGGGCCTATAGATGAGACAGCTTGTGAGGAATCGGTGAGTTGCTGTATTGCTGCTGTGGTTGTTTGAACAAACACGTTGAATTTTTCTGAGAGTCAGTTTTACCAAGAGACTGGATCATTTTTCCATCTCTTCTGCTTTATTCTCTCTGTTTTTGGAGACTGTGTTTTTAATTGGCCAGGTGTAGAAAATGTGGAGATGGTTTATGTTAACAATCCAGTACCCGATAACAGAGCTGCCAGCTGGCAGATGTGAGGCAGATGTGATGACTGTAGCAGTCATCAAAGTGTATCCCAGTGACGCATACAGAGGTGCAGGGATAAGACTTGGAGAAATGCCTTGATTCAGGAGGCAAGGAAGAAGACATCGTAATTATTATTGTTTGCAACTCTATGAAAGAATCAGGCCCTCCCTCTTTTTCCTGCCCTTGTTTTCTCATCAAAGGTATCTGTCCACTTAATACTCTTATCAGTAGGAGATCTGTTGTGATCGTCTGGTCCCAAACAAGTCACCCATAAATGTTAGCACTTACCCATTATTTTCTGTTGCATTAGCACGTGGTGCTGCCAAATATACTATAGGCCTCTGAAGACAGAACACTCAGCATAACAGAGCTCAGTACAAGATCTTTGGGAAGGCAGTAGTCATTTACAAAGTCTGCAGATTGATTTTACCCACTTGCAGCGGCTCAAACACAGGTCTTGCTGTCTGCTGCTTCTAATGGTCTTGGGCCAAGTTCTTGCCTGTTCTCTGTTCCTTGTTTGGACTTTGTGCCTGTTTTCCAGCAGGATAACAGGAAAAGCAGTGTTACATGTGACAGCTGCCAACCTTCTTGACATCTTCCCAGTCTTCTGCCAGAAGTCATTTATGTTTTGCTTGTTTAGCAGAGCAGGGGCTCTTCTGCTGATGAGTGCCTGTGCTGTGACGCTGTCACCCCGCAGTCCTTCAGGTTCTGGCATAAATAACACATTCTTCCATCTTACTGCTGCCAGCTGCACTCCTGATCATCATCCCCATGACAGCTCTTTGTTGTCAGCCTGGGATGGTTTTATCCTTGATGTGCTCTCCTCCCACTGTTCACACCGGTTTCCCTTCTCCTTTGCATCCAAGTTAATACCTCTGTAATGCTAATGTTAGCATTAGATTCATATATCTCAAGTAATTTTCCCCCCAGAATTTCAAGGCAATGTTTATTTAACTGAAGAATGATTAAATGTTTAAGAGAAGTTTATGTGCAATTTGTATTTTATGTTCTGGCGTTGATTTACTGTTTGCCTCCTGGCTGAGTCACTCCTCAGTTGTGGGTTAAGAGTTCAAGTCAGCTGTCAGAGCAGTCATTGTTTAACATACCTAAACAGTTGTTTTAAGTGATGTTGTAGAGCTGATTGCAGAAGACTGCAAGGGAGTGACTTGTGGGTTTAATTCATTCCCCTCGGGGTTAAATAATTCCAACCTCTTCCTTTTCTTGTTGCTACAGATTGTTTGCACTTCAAAGCTGCATGCTTCACGTTGGTAGAATAGGGAAGTAGATGTTCATAGCACGTGTGGATTTTGTTCTTCCTGGAATTCTAGGAATTCATCAGCTTAGTTGTTGTTCTGGGTTTGTAATGCACAGTGCAGCCTTTGAATCTCTTCTGTTGTCTTTGTGTTCTTTGTTACCTCAGTGTAAGATTTTTATCATAGCTAAAGTGGAAGTGCTTCAAAAGTAGTTCAAAAGTTGTGGGGTGTTCCAAAAGGAATGCCTCCAACTTATTTCTGTGGAAACTACAACAGATACAAAGAGCACAATAATACTGTTTGATAGGACAGATTTGCAGCTACAAAACACTGTTTTTCAGCGTACTCACCACCATTAGCTGTGCATTTTCAGCAGTGATGAACAGGAGCTGCATGCCAAACTTGTACAGATCTGCAGCAGCAGAGGTGACCCACTGAATAGGAGGCACTGCTTTTGGAGCAACCCTCTTACCATTGGTTTAACCATAGTTAAATTTCTTACTGTTTCTCCTTTTTCTTCTTGGCTCCTCTGTTGTTAGTGGCCCTACCGAGGACGACCAAAGGAGAAGAGTTTCCTATACGAGATAGTGGCAAACAAGAAAAACGGCATCGATGTGGACAAATGGGATTATTTTGCAAGGTATGGATCTTACAGCTTCTGCTCTTGTTCAATCACTACTGAAACAGCACTGCTTTACCTACAAGTGTGACCTCACTGTTAAGCACTCGCTGTGGAATATTTTCAGGGATTGCCACCATCTAGGGATCCAGAATAATTTTGATTATAGGCGCTTTATTAAATTCACTCGTGTTTGCGAAGCAGGAAACCAGAAGCATATCTGTACCCGTGATAAGGTAAGCAGTGTGTGTGAGCTGGGGGAGCGTCAGCAGCCACGTGTCTGCAAGGTGTGTGAGCAGGGGGGAAGCAAATGATTGTTTTCTGTGGTTGTTTTTGGTTCAGGAAGTTGGAAATTTATATGATATGTTCCACACTCGGAATTGCCTGCACCGACGAGCCTACCAGCATAAGGTTGGCAACATCATTGAAATAATGCAAGTATTACACTTCTTTTGTCTTGCACATCTTTTATTTTATTTTATATTTGGAATTGTAAATCCATTTGGAATCGTCACCAAATCAATAAGCTTTGACATGCAATGAAAGCCACTTGGCTGTGTAACCAAATTCCGGATGTTTTAAAGGTTCAAAATATGGGCCTGTTGGAGTGAGCCCAGCAGAGGGCCACGGGGATGCTCAGAGCATGCAGCACCTCTGCTGGGGGTGTGGGAGGTTGGCCGGTTCTCTCAGGAAAGGAAAGGATCTGGTAGACCTCACTGAGGCCTTTCAGTAGCTAGATGGGCCCCCAGGGAAGCTGGGGAGGAACTTTTCATCAGGGAGCTTTGTGATGGGACAAGAGATAACAGCTTTAGGCTGGAAGAGAGCAGACTTAGATATTTGGAAGAAATTCTTCATGCAGAGGCAGTGCTGCTCAGAGTTGTGGGTGCCACAACCCTCCAGGTGCCCAAAGCCATGACTGGGCCCTGGGCAGCCTGGAGCTGGAGGGGCTGTGAACCCCCCCCAAAAAAAAGGTGAAGGGACAGACAACAGCATCTTTCTGCATTAAATCCAATTAGAAGCAGATTACAAAAGCCCTGAAGGAGTTCTGGATGGGGATGTTGTTATGCTGTTTTAACTGCTGACAGCAGGAGCTGAATCTTTATCTGCACGTTAGAGATAGCTTGAGTGCTTAGAAGAGCAAGATTACTCACAGGTGGAAGTAATGAGTGGGCTTACTATGGCGTGGCTGAGGCTCATCTGTAAAGCTGCAGCAGGAGGAGTTCAGGACCAGCTTGGTTGCCTTCCTATGTTCCTACTTCGCTTGATACCTGTAGAAGTTTCCTGGTAACACCACTTCTCTTCGGAAGTATCCCCAGATGTTTTTTTAATACAGATCTTGGCTGCCAAGTAACTCTGTTGTGTTTGGAAAAAGCAACACAGAGGATTGCGTGGCACAAGGAGAACTGGGGGCTTTGGAAGAACTTACCTTTAGAAAATGTTTTTCCACTAGGACAAGATTTTGCACATATCTGGTGCTTCAGCTCTTCACAGCTTGGTGTTCTCTCAGTTAACTGCGTCTGTAAAAGGATGTGGTCTTCTGAGGGTGTCACTGCAGCTGGCTGACCATGTTAATGTCTTGCAGGGTCCTGCAGCCATCTGAGCGCTGTTAAACCCATAGTCTGAAGCAGAACAAAGCAGACTTCCACCTTTCTTGAAATAAAGTTCAGGTCTGATCTGGGCCTATTTTCAGAACATAAAAAAGGCTCTGTTCAAATGTGAAGTGACAGCACGGAGATGGGATGTGCTGCAGTGCAGCTCTGCTGCATGTTTAGGGCACAATTTGTCTTCTCTTTATAGTGTAACCAAAGTTATTTTTTGACTCTGAAGTATCACCTAGAAACATCTCATTGCTTAATTGTTTGTTTTGCTTCCATCTAGGATTACAGAAGCCTTTCAAAAAGCAGACCGTTTTTTTCAGATAGAAGGCTCTAAGGGGAAATTGTACCGGATCTCTACAGCGATGGAGGACATGGAAGCCTACACTAAGCTAACTGGTATGAGCTCTCAGAATTCCTTTTAGAGTTGAACAACATGAGTGCCTCTTAGGGTAGGACTCTTTGTACAAGGCGAGGAGATGTTTGCCTGCGACTAGGACCCTTCAAGTACTGCTTTTGTGCACAGGTGGTGGTTTAGACCTGGAGCATCCATTCAATCTCTGTGCTTTCACATCTTACTGGGAGAGAAAAACCTCCTAGTTGAAATTAATTTTATGGAGAGGGAGGAACACCAACTTCTGGTTTTCTGCATGCATTAAAGGCCAGGTCATTGTGCGGTCAAGCAGTCGTAGCTGTGCCCCAGTTTTGTTGTACTTGTCACAGGTGGTTTGTGAGTTAGCTCAGAGCAATGCTGCGTCTCACTACATCAGGTAGAGGAGCACTGCATGTGCGTTGTGTGGAACTAACCCTGAGACAGATTTTGGAGGGCTCTGATAAGACCTAATTTAATTTGCTTGAGGCATCACAACCCTTCTCGCAAATGCAACAGAAGAAAACAGTACATAAATTAGTTTATTCCTGGATGTTTCTAGTTTCTTTGGCAAGGTCTTGTAAACATTGTTCTTTGGGGTAAACAAAAGGAGTGGCAATCTGCTTAAAGACCTTTAGGGGAACTCCAGTGTGATTACATAGTGAAACAATTGAGATGAGACTTGTGATTGTTTCCTAGACAAACAGTCTGACTGCTGGCAGCCACTTCCCCCAGGTCTGGTTCAGTGCCGCCAGGAGGAAAAACTTGGAGAAATCATAAATTCCCAAAAAAACTGACTTGTTGTGTTTTCTGTCACACAGTTCAGTCTTTTCATCACTTCTGTGTCTTGGTTTTGGCTGTCCCTCCTGACCTTCACTGCACGGCACACCAGCACTCCTTGTTGGTGGTCAGTGCTGGTCTTGAGCAGCAGCATGGGGAGTAGAGGCCAGTGTGGGCATGGCAAACCCTGATGCACTGAGGGGCTTGTGGCTGGAGTGGCTGCAGGACAGAGGATGCTTCAGTCCTTGCAGAACTACTGCTCTGTGCATTTAGCTGGTAAACTCATTTGTTTGTGTATTCTGTTTTCTTCTTGTTGTGATTACAAGCAGACTGGCAGTGTTCCCAAGGAGTGGCAGCTCTTGCTGTGCCTGGGAGCTGCTGCTCACGAGAGTTTCCAAAACATTCCTGAGTGGAATGGCAACTTTCCCAAGCCTCCACTATCAAACTTTGGCTGGCCACCAGAGGGGCTCAGGAATTCTTTCTTTGGCCTATGGGCAAGATGCTGGAGGCTGAGGGCGCTGTTGCAGAGGATCTGCTTGCTGTTATCTGTGTTAAGTTGAGGATCTTCTGTTGGTGACCTTTCATCTGCTGTGGCCACGTACAGCCTGATTAAGACTAAATTCTGTGTGGGTTAGGACCTGTCCCAGGGGCTGTGTGGTCTGTAGGAGCAGCAGTGCAGGAGCACCAGAGTCCTGTTGTAGCTGAGCTGTGACATCTGATGAGCTCAGAGCAAGGAGGGTGTCTGTCCCCTGCCTCTTACAGTCAGCAGCAGAGAGGAGCTAAACATCAGGCTGGGGTGTTCCTGATCCAGAGGGAGAGTTGGTCAGCAAGGAGAAGGATGGGGGGAGTATGTCAGCGTCAGATGTAACGGTGGAAGGGCATGTGTTTTCTCATCCTAAACCAAGATACTCCCTTCCCTGCATCCAGTGGAAGCTGGGGATTCTGTGAGGACAGCAGGCTTGTTTTCATTAGTCCATGGTGAGTGATGCTTCTGGGAAACTGTCCAGCTGCCATCTGGATCTTTGCTGACACTCAACCTCTTGTGAGGTTCTGCAGTAGCAGGTTCTCCAGCTTCTCTCCATGATGGATGAATTGAACCACCTTTTTGTAGCCTTCTGATCTTGACAGCAAATCCTAATTTTTGTAATGATGACACAGAAAGCAGTTCCTTGCTAATACTCTACACACGTATGTGTTCATGGCTTTCCTGTTTTCCCTGGGTTATCTCTCAAGCTGAAGAGACAGTCTGCTGTTCCTTGGAGGAAGTTTCACACTCCTATTAACCTTAGTAAAGGTGTTCTGGTCATCATGGTTCATAGTTTACCTGGTTGTTGTGGGGGGAGCTTCTTGCTGCATTAGGTGGGGTGTTGCAGAGTTGTACCTGCATGGATGCATGGCTGATTCTGGCTGGGGAATGCGAACAGATGCACAGAGTGCAGCTGTGTTGGCTGTGTGATGGGTGAGCAGCATCCAGATCCCAGCAGTTTCAGGACAGCCAAAATTAACCCTTCTGCTGTGAAGCCGTAGCAAAAGAAACCTGGGGATGTTTGAGATCATATTACAGGTGGTTTCTCAGCATCTACAATGTTCAACCATTCTCTCAAAGTGTCCCTTTTTCCTGGATTTTCAGTTTTTCCTATTGGTTTAAGCCTCTGTCTCTCTACGTGCGTTTTTCTGTCGTAATGGATTTTGACTGAAATCTCTACAACTCTGGCAGATAATATCTACCTGGAAATTCTGCACTCAAGTCGTCCAGAACTGAGCGAGGCACGAGAAATCTTGCATAAGATAGAACGGCGTGAATTGTACAAGTTTTTAGGAGAGACTCAACCCGAAGAACAGTGTGAAATTCCAAAGGTAATTCCCATCTCTGGGAGACTCTGAATCCTGTCCTTCTAAGAATGTTCTCTGAGTCACTGACCACCTTTTTCCTCTTTCTTTTTTTTTTTTTTTTTTGCTGTTGTTGTTGATAGTGATTAGTTTTGTTTTGTTTCTAAAGCTGAAACAATACTCTAAAAATCATAGAGCTACAGAATGTCTCAGATTGGAGGGGCCTTAGTGATCACTTCATGCCAACCCCCTGCCACAGGCAGCATTGCCAGCCACCAGACCAGGCTGCCCAGGATCCCACTCACCCTGGCCCTGAATGCCTCCAGAGATGGGGCATCCGCAACCTCCCAGGGCAACACATTCCAGCACCTCATCACCCTCTGAGTAAAATATTTCCCCAGAATCTAAATCTAATCTAAATCTTCCCTCTTTTAATTTAAAACCAGTCCTGTCACTATCAGAACACAAAAAATTTGGTCCCCCTCCTGCTCATAAGTTCCCTTCTAGCAATGGAAGGCCACGATGCCATCTCCCTGAAGCCCTCTCTTCCCCAAGTTAAACCAGCCCAACTCCCTCGGCCTGTCTTTATAGGAGATGTGCTCCAGCCTGCCGACCATCTTCATGGCCCTCCTTGGGACCTGTTCCAACAGCTCACGTCCCTTCTGTGCCAGAGGCCCCACAACTGAGCACGGTGTTCTGGATCTCTCGAGAGCAAAGCAGAGGGGGACAACCTCCTCTGTTGATGCAAGCGCACACTGTTGGCTCATGTCGTGACTTTCTGTCCACTAGCACCCCCAAGTCTTTCTCTGCAGTGCTGCTCTCAATGAGTTCTTCTCCCAGACTGTGCACATACCTGGCAGTGCTTTGAACCAAGCGCAGTGCTCTGCACTTGGCCTTGTTGAACCTCATTAGGTTCTTGAGGCACCACTTCTTGAGCTTGTCCAGGTTCACTGGATGCTTTCTCTTTTGTCAGCTGCACCACTTGGCTCAGTGTCACCCACAGACTACTGAGGGTGCACTCAATCCCACTGTCTATGTTGTCAATAAAGATGTTGAAGAGCACCGGTCCCAGGATGGACCCCTGAGGGGCACCACTCATAATTTGTCTCTATTTGGATATAGAGCCATTGACCACAACCCTCTGTCTGTGACCATCCAACCAATTCCTTATCCATCAAACAGTCCAGCCTTCAAGTTCATCTCTGTCCAATTTAGAGATAAGGCTGTGGTGCAGGACCATGCCAAAGACCTTGCAGAAGTCCAGGTAGATGATATCAGCTGCCAAATAGGATCAGGAGTTCTCTCCCACCCATCCTTGTCCTTATGTTGCTGGGTTATGGAATATTTTAAAGAAAATTGGGAAGATTTTTATGTACAGACAGCCAGAAGAATAGAAAAAAAGATAGAAAATCAGAAGTTGATTATTGCAGAAATGTTTGCAGAAGAAAAAACACTGCAGTGTGATGGGAGGCTGACTCACTGGTGGTGCTCTCATTGTTCCCAGCTGGGTTCTGCACTGGTCTGCACCACGTAGGGGTCACTCAAGAGGTTGGTGGGTAGGACTTGCTCTCAGTCTAAACCTAAACCTTTCCTTGGCTTCTGGAGTCACTGCAGGCTGCATGTACACATCATGGTAATCCCTGTTCCTCTCAGCAGTACTTCTGTATTTGCAATGGACAAATCTGCTGCTTGCTGCATTCCTTCCCTGCTGGACCTGTCTGCTCTGTGCTCAAAGCTTCTCTTTGCTCTCTCTGGAGTCTCAGGTGCTCCTGGGAAATCTTCATCAAATTTCACATCTTGTACTGGCCATTGCTAAGCAGGCAATGTTCTCTCTCCTGCACAGCCACAGCCTTTTAAAGAGAGCGCACACCTGTCCATAAATAACAGTTCACCACACCGTGTACGCTCAGCGTTAGTCCAGCTATTGGCAGGGAATGTTCTCCTGGCTCCAAAACCAGACGAGGCCCTTTGTGGGTTTCTGCTTTGGAGGTGGGAGCAGTTCCCTCTGAAGCTGACAACCTTGTTTTGCCTACTTTTCTGCACTGATTAGTGATGTTACTGATGCTGACTGTCTCTTCATTATGTTCTAGTGGTTTTTTTTTTCTAGTAAAAACTATGAGAGGGTGACAACCTGCAGCACTTAATTAAATATAAAAAGCTCAGTAAAGATATTTAGTATTCAGCTTTGGGGAGCTGAACTGCATAACGCATTTGTGCTAGCGAACAACTTGCTTGGAAGTTCTTTCTTTTCTTCTGAAACTTTCCATTTTCATGAAATATCCTGGCAGGGCTGTCCTTGCTTCCTGCTGCCAGGTGTAAAGTTCTTTGGATCTTTGTGTTTTGTTATGGTTGGTTTGGTTTTGTTTCTGGAATCTAGCAGCAGGGCTCTGGCTGTCTGAGGTATACAAGGGTTCTGATAGCCAGATTGCTGTAGGAAATCTGTAGGACTCAACCTGATGATGCAAATATGCAGTGAGAGCTGTTTTCTTTCTCAGGATGAATACGATGGCCTGGCAGGTGACATTGCTAACTCCAAGCCAGAAAAGGATCCTCCAAATGTGGAGCTGAAGGCTGAAGACTTCATAGTTGATGTAAGTGTCCTTCCAAAGCGAGCTTAGCACTAATCCTGCTCAGTTGCACACAGACATTGGTCTGTGTTGTCCCATAGGCTGAAGGTGTGGGGAGGTGGGCTCTTCTCTCCAGCCACACCGATGATGGTGTGTCAAACAGATGCTGACGCTGTTTAAACTTCATCAAGTTTTATTAAGTAATCAGTTGTTAATTACTCTTCTATTTGACTACTCTCATTTAAAGAAGTACTGTGAGCATCTGCTTGTATTTATTGTTAGAAAACAAATGACAGAAGTTAACGAACGTCCTTTTTATTTGTTTTGTGTGCAAGGTTGTTAATATGGATTATGGAATGAAAGATCAGAACCCCATCGATAATGTTCTCTTCTACTGCAAGGCTGATCCTTCCAAGGCCATCAAGATCAGTAAAGAACAGGTAGACTCTTATCCTCCTCAGTTTCACAGCTGACAGTGGGCGCCATCGTGGAGCTTCGTGGTGGTTCTGGCAGTTTTTGTGCATGAGAGTGGTGAAATCTGTGTCCTGCATGGACGGCTGGACTGGATGGTCTTGGAGGTCTTTTCTAACCTCAATGATTCTATAGTTCTGTGTGAAGTCCCGATGGCCTTTACATATGAACAGCCTTTCACTTGTTCTGAGGAAAATACAGTTTTTGGGTAAAACTCAAGGATTATAGGGAGGTGGTTCCTTATTGCTTTCAGTTTGTTTGAGAATGAGTTGCATGGACTCTTAAGTTCAAAGAAGGACTAAAGCTTATTTATTTGTGCTTTTTTTATTTATTCCAAAGGTTTCAAGGCTTTTACCCGGGACCTTTTCAGAGCAGGTTATCCGGGTTTACTGCAAGAGTCAGGATCCAGTCATTGTTTCTGCTGCAAAGCAGTATTTTGTTCAGTGGTGCATTAAGAGGAATTTCACCAAACCACAGGTAATGAATTTAGGTATTATTTTCTAGAAGTTCTTGTATTAAAAGTCTTGGGACTCAGACCTTGTCTCTGGGGCAGCGCTGCTTCCAGTAACCCAGCTTCTGTTTTCCTTGTGGGCCACATCTGGTTGTGCTCTGGTTTCACTGAAATGCTGACAGATTTCCACTGGTTTAACTCAAGTACTGGGACAGTCATGTTTAGTTAAAAATAGCTGACATCCACATGGATACTCACTGATGCAGGTTTCCTCATACAAAAGCTTGAAATGCCACAAGGATTGAAAGATCCAGAGATGTGATCAGATCAGTTTTTCCTATTCCTTTGCCTCTCTTTCTTCCCTGCTCATCAGCTATTCAATCACTGCTCCCACCGAATATCCGTGGTCAGTCCATTGAGTCTGAGAGTGCAAAATCCCCAGGGCAACACAATTACAAACCTGTACTCTTACGGCAACCATTGTGCAGGCTGAGTGCTTGGAAGGCCTTTCCTGTGCTGTGTCCCTTTCCTGCCACATCTCAGACATACAAGTTTCCAGCTCCAAGGCAGGAGGAGAGGCATGTTACTGCTTATCTGAAGTTTTGTTTTGTGCTGGGTCAGTGTCAGAACTAGCATGGCAATTAAAAGGGAAAGCCTGAAGCAGAACCTGGGTCCGCATGCCTTGCCTTGTGTTCCTCCTGCCAAAAGTGATGGAGAAGCCTGTAATAACTCTGACTGTAAAGTGATTCGTGATGTAGCTTCCCCATTGCATCTCCTTTGCAGGAAGGTTGATGTCTTTTTCTAATAAAATTACTGTGTGTTGATGCTTCCAGCATTATCCGTCATTGTAAGGAAGCAGTTATGACATTACCAAGTATGTTTTTCTCACTAGAATATGTAATGGAACCATTCCACTGTGTGTGTGAGGGGTCAGGCTGGAAGCCTGATGAGCTGGCAAATGCATTGCTGAATTTCTCTCCCAATTATTCACATTGGTTTTAGTCTAATTGTCACACCACGGGAAGGAACAGCCTTTCTTTGTTTCCTTGTTTGTTTGCTTTTCTTTTTTTGGGGTCTATTTTCCTTTCCCTGGGATCAAATCTCAAAGTGAAACCTGCAAGTTGCTTCAGAAGTGCAACATAAACACTTTGTTCTGTGACCCTCGCATTTCTGCTGTTCATTGCGTGTGTTAACATCCCTGACCTTGCATCTTCTTTCCTAGGTACAGCTGCAAATGTCATTCAAGGAAAGAGCTATGTTCTCTGCAATGGCAGATCAGGCAGTAGATTAGTGTTCTCCTGTGCTAGAGCTGCAGCTAGAGGCATGAACAGTTTTGTGTCAGGGTTCATTCATATGTGGTACTTCTGGTGTCTATCTCATGGGAGCAGTTACTTTCTGAAGGGCATTTTGCAAAGCCATTGGATAACGGGCTGCCTTTATCCTGCAGCCACATTTCTGTCATTCAGGGGTGTCCATCTGACTGCAGCGTGGCAGTCCCAGCTTATTTCTGCTTGTTCTGCCCTGTCCTTGCAGTGTTTAATCATGAGATTAATGTATGTGTCTGACAAGTGTGAGCACAATGCCTAGGCCATACTGGTTGCTGTATGGGATGTACCTTAAGGTGGTGAAGGCACCTCCAAGCAACTGCACTTGGTAGGTGCAAAGGTTTAAATGCGAGGCTGGGGAATTCAGAGCAAAAACTTAGTGTTATAGAAACTTACAATAATGTTTCCAAGCTGTGTACCAGTGCTCATAATAGGAGCCTTTTGAGCTTCCTGAATTTGCTGCTATCAGTTTAGGAAGAGGTGAACTATGAATAGTGAAGGTTTCTCACAAGCATGGGGAGTTGTTTCTCCCCGCCCTGGTTTCTACCACTGACTGACAGCAGTTTCCATCTCTGCAGTGCAGTGCCTTCCATACTCACTGATGTGCAGTGCCTGTGGGACCTTGTGTTTAGTTTTGCTCCATCTGGTGGCGAGCTGCTTTCCCCTGCTTTAGCACAGCGAGTGAAAATGAACACATTGTCACGAATGTTCTCTGACTTTCAATAACAGGATGGTGATGTGGTTGCCCCTCATCTAACTCCACTGAAACAAAGCTGGAATAACAGAAGCAGGGATGAATGCAAGACAGCTTCTGAACCCAGCTGCAAGCAGAAGCTTTCCTTCAATTAGTAACGCATCTCCTTTTGCACTGTCCACCCACCTGCTCAGAAGATGGGGAGCTCTGAGCAGCGGCTCTTTTAAAATGCAATCCAATATACTGTAAAAGAAAGAAAAAAAAAAGATAGAGCAATGCAGCAGTGCATTTTACAATACAGGATGCTTTTATGTGTGCACTCAGACTAAGTGCACGTTTGGGTTGAACTGCTACAGAGCTAACAGATAACCTGCTACGGCAAAGCAAGCTCAGTTCTCACTTATTTTTTGAATGTATCGGTGCTGCTGTAGCAGGAGGAGCTTCATTTTAAACAGAAAACAACCATTGATTGTAATGGCCAGAAGTGCAGTAGGTTTGTTACTGCTCCTTCCGGTCCTGATCCCTTCTGGAGACTATCGCAATGTTGCTGGAGCTGTTAGAAAAGCTTCTGTTTCTATTTTAAACTTTATGATTCCACCTCGTCTTATTTTCTGTAATGACCTTTTTATTAAAGATGGCTGTTCTGCTGTTCAGGAAGCTGACTGGATGCAGGCCTCTTGCTATGAAAGTGACCTCACGACTTGTATTGAAGTAGCACAGCCCTGCAGCGACACGCAGCATTTTACTGGTTTTGTAGCATTTGTGATACATTAAATGTAACTTTTGTTTTTTCTTTTTTTAAACTGCTACACTGAACTGTACAAACTCCTCGACAGCTCCATGTTTGGGGTGCTTGCAGGAAAGCAGAGCAGATGCTGCGTGTGGCGGTGCTTCTCCTTGCACCCAGCGCACACTGTTCTGCATTTCGCTGCACTGGGTGGTCAGGCTGGTCAGGAACCCTTCCATGACTGCATCCCGTCCCTGTTTTTCTGGTTCAGTGGTTGCTGCTCTGGTGCATTTTTTATCTCCCTTATAGACAATAAGGGCTCTTATAATCTCCACTGTGGACACTGCTGGTGCAAGCATCTGTCCCATCAAAAAGCAAACAAGGAAGACTTTGTTCCCTGTTTTACTCAGGTTTAAGGTGTTCTCTTTGAAGGCTGCTTTCATTAAATGAAGCTAACTAATAAAATATCACCCATCAAGCCTACAAAGTAAAGTGCTCTTTAATACTCAGAAATTGGAAAAGAGCTTTGGATCTTTGTATCTGAAGTGAGAAAAGAGAAGCCGAGTCTTAACAGCCCAGCTTTTGAAACAAGGGGTTGCCGCGTAAGAAGGTGTTGTCACTTCTCCTGTCTGATTGTTTCCTTGGTCTGGAAGCTGATGGCTGTGATGTAAGAAGGGCCACTCACCTGCTGTACAGATGTGGTCTGAAACAGCCAGAAATTGTTCTGCGCTCAGCTGCTTGTTGAACCTGTGTTTAATGGTGATGCAGCACCAACTCTGCTGTTGCTGGTAAGAGCATTTCACACCTGCAGTGTACCAGGTAACTGCTGGAAGGTGGAGGGACCTTTATAGAAGCTTTTGAAGTACTTGTTTTATGGTTCGGGGAATCACATTGTAGAGTGAAGGCATTTATCCCCATTATCTACGTGAAATCAAGCACTGTGCCATCATAACATAATTCTATCACTGTTCCTTGGGTTTGTTTTGATGCTGTTATAAAAGGTGCACTTTATATTTGGGAAAGGCTTTCAAATTTAAGCAAAAATGTTGTACATGGAACTTTAACACCTGGTAGTTGAGGCAGCGTTTCTTTTTCTCAGACATAATCTGAGCCTTTCTGTGATAAAAATAATAAACAGCGATTTTAATTGCAGTGTGTGAACTTTATTGAAAGCAGCAGTCTCACTGTGCAGGGCTTAACAGCCAAATGAACTTCTGAAGGTCCCTAGAAATGATTAGGGCAAGCTGGGAGGATTGAAGTCCTTGTGCGTGTTGGTCATTATGTGCAGGTGGAGCTGATGGCTGAAGCTCAGTGCTGCTCCATTCAAAAAGGCTTGGTCCTCCTTCCCAGCGCTTCCACTTCAAGCAGGGCAGTGTGGGGCTGTCAGGGATGCCTCGGTGTGGTCAGAGCAGAGGCTGCTGCTGCAGGGCAATGTAAAGGGAGGGCTGCAGAAGGCAGGTGAGCAGCCCAGGGAGAATGCAGAGCTGGTACACGTGGCGGCTGGTGGAGAAATGCAGGAAGGGCCAGCACTGATGGGAGATGTGTGAGGTGTGATCCTGGTATTAGACCAACTGGTTACTGGACACAGTGCTCACCGATGAGGATGAGCTCATTAAAGAAGTTCTGATTAGAGTTGTTCTGAACTGTCATGGAGCAGCTTCATCTGCAGCAGTCAGGATGTGCTCTCAGCTCACCTGCAGATGATATGAAGCTGAGATGCCTATGGCCCCTTTGTTCCCCTGCTGATCTGTTGAAGCTGGGACAAGTCACAGCCATCTTGTGGATCGTTCCAGGGGTCAGCAGTGGGTCCAGGCCTATATCACAGCCTTGCAAATGATCTGGTGCTGGGGCTGATTGTGCCCTGTGCCAGTGTGCTGAGGATCCCAAAGTGGGAGGAGTGCCTGATGGAGCTGAAGGCTGTGCAGCCCTTCAGAGGGACCTGGGCAGGCTGAGGAAATAACTTGATGGGCAGCTTGTGGATTTTAACAAGGGGAAGCACACACTCCTGCCTCTGTGGAGGAACAGTAGGAGGTACCAGGGCATGCAGGGAGCACCCAGCTGGAGAACCACTGCAGAAAAGACCCTGGTGAGACCACAGTGCCCAGGTGTGGGCTCCCCAGTAACACAGAAATGGAGCCAGGGAACAGCTGCCAGGCTGCTGGGAGCATCTTCCCTACAAGGAGAGCGCAGGGATGGTCTTCCTGCCAAAGAGAAGGCTCCAGGGGATCATATCGTTGTCAGTACATTGTGGAATAGCCTCAAATCGGTGGTAGAGCAGTTGCTTCTATTTCCTTTTGAGAGATGAACTGGAAACTCAGTCTGGGATCCCGCTGTAAGAAAAGGACAGGAGCAGGAAAAAGGTTGCTGGTCAAACAGCAGCCGGGCTGCAGGTGCTGCATGGTGTCCCTTCCCACTGCTGCACACCGAGAGCACAGGGATGGAGAATTAAGGCTTTGAGCTGCTGAAGGCAAACGTGCCCTTTGAAAAGTTCAATCAGAACATTTACGGCCAACCCCATCTACTCTGTTCTTAAGGCGTGTTTCATTTGGACTCCCATCCCTCCCAGCAGCACTCTGGGGCTGGTTGATGTGCACAGCAGCTGCTGCAGGATCCGTGTCACCTTCAGCCTGGAGCGGGTGAGGCAGGCAGGTCAGAGGGCGGCTGCACTTTGTTCCCTCTGTGCAGGTGGAACTTGGCGTGCTGTTGGATTCAGAAGCTCATGGGAGGCCTCTCCTTCCCAGCACTTCCTGTTGGAACACCGTGACACCACACAGTGTTTCCCCGCCCGCCGTCCCAGCAGACATAACGCGCACACAGTTGGCCTTTACCCTGTGCTCTTGGGGAAAGGTAGGGGAGGAGATGGTCTGTCTGAGCGCTCAGCAGCATCCCCAGCTTCTCCTTTAGCCCAGAGGGGAAGCAGTGAGCAGAGACTATCGTGTTTATCTCCTCCAAGGAGAATGGAGACAGAGCAGGTGGAGCTGGCTCCCTCTGCAGGACCCTTCCATGTCCGAGCCCAGCCAGGCCCAGTCCTGCCAGCTGCAAGCAGAAGCTGATGGCATTGACTGGGGGATCCCAATAGGAGATGCCCCAATGTCCCCATGATGCCCATGTGTCGCGGTGGTGGTGATCTCCCAGTGTGGTTGTCCAGAGCTTTCCCTGCACAGGAGAACATGAAGCATGAGGGCACCGTGCTATGAGCCAAACGTATGAGTGGGCATTGGGGCAGGGCAAGGAGGGGCCTTGGTCTACAGGGGTAAGGGTTTGTGCAGAGGGGATAAACAGCTCTGCGCGACCAGGCCAAGCACAGGCAGCTGGAACCACAGCACGTCCTGCAGAACAGGGAAAAAAAACAGCTGTTGCCACCAAGTCCCAGCAGCTCTGGGCTGGTCAAGCTTTGCTAAAACCCATCACTCAGATTTGAGCCCATTAGAGCAACAGGAAGGTCTAAGCAATGGGCTGTTTTATTTCATGGGGATTCCGAACTCTTCACTTCTGTCTTTGGCCACAGGAGACCAAAGAGGCTGGTGAAGTCCAGTGCGTTTGTATACAGGGTGAAGTAAAGCAGTGCAGTTTGGTGATGGCTGGGATCCATGCTCCACCGAACATATGGGGTGACAGTGGGAGCTCCAGCCCCATGCCCAGCCACAACCCTCCCCTGAGAAAAGTAAAAGGAGTGTCAGACATCACAAAGGAGGTGTGCGGGGCCAAAGCAGGAAGGATTTGTGTGGTGGGGAAGGGCTGTGTGTTCTGCCTGAGTGCTTGGGGGGGAAGCTCTGTTTGGATGCACCAGAGGCCATCCCCCATTGCTCTGCTCTTTTGCACGAAGCTGAGGGCTCAGCTCTGGGCCCCTGCTCAGGGACTCTCACTGCTTTCTGTATATAGCTTCACGGCGATAAGGACAAGGCTCAGAGCACAGCTCTTCCCATTTATTGGTGGCCAGCAGCCTTTCACACACCAGCCCTGTTCCCACTGTCCCGAGGGCAGCAGCTGTTGGACAGGGCCTTCCAGGTTCTCCCTGCTCCCGGAGCACACATGGCTCCCGACTGGCACACCCTGCTGCAGGGGCAGCATCCCGCAGGGTTACATCCAGCACTGCCATTCCTGGTGCCTGCAGGACGGGGCCCAGTGGCGGTCGGCTCTGAGAACTGGAGCTTCAGCTGCATCCTGTGGTTGCGGTGTCAGTCCAGACCCCACAGCTCCAGGTCCTGGACGCAGAACTCCCCCCGCGGCGACAGGCTCTCATTATTGAAGGTCTCACAGGGGCAGCTCCCCCCGTGGTGCAGATCCCCATCCAGCCACAGCCCAAACTTGCCGCTGGGACACACACAGGCTGTGCTCAGTCAGGGCCCTCCTGCTGTGTCTGCTCAGCAATGTCAGCTCCGTGGCTGCCCCTACCTGCCTCCACCGACCATCAGCAGGTCCACATCTCCCTTCAGGAAGAAGCTGTTTCTGCCCGTCCACCTGAACACCTGTGGGGACAGCAGTCATGTCTGGCTGTCCCCGTCCTGCCCACATGAAGGGCCCTGCACCCGCTGGTCATGGCTGGAAGCCACAGAGTCCATAGGGAGGCCTGCACAAGGTGCAGGTGCCATTTTGCTGTTGTCCTGCCCCCTCTGGGGAATGGCTGCCACCCGCTGATGCAACCAGTCCCAGCAGGACACACAAACTCCATATTGGCTGCAAGTTGGGGCAGGCTGGCCTGGTGGCTTTGCTTGTGGACAGACCAGTGCAGCTGCGTTACTCTGCACCATTCCCCAGACCCTGCAGTACTTCAGGGTCCTTCCAGCAGGGCAGGCCATGGAGCACTGCTGGTCCCCAACTTCCCCTTTCCTCTGGCCTTGCAGATCCTACCTTCAGCTCCGGGGAGAAGGAGAAGAGGAATGTCTCCCCCGTGCCATAAAAGCATTTGCTCACGTGAATGGGGCTGGTGGAGAAGGCACCAAAGACCTGGCAAAGGGAGAGGAGAGAGATGCCAGCGTTACGGGGTGCGGAGCACGAACTGCACCAGGAGTCCCTGGCACATTCCCATCCAGTGAGCAACAAGGACAGAGCCAGGCGCAGGTAAATCCACTTCTGGTGGCTACCAGGAGACATGTCCCCGCCGTACCTGTGCTTCAGTGTCACGGATGAGCAGCAGAGCTGGGGAGCTCAGCTGGTTGGTGCAGCGATACAGGGTCCTCAGGCTGAAGCCATCCCGCGCGGTGCAGTACAGCAGGCTCCAGGGCTGCTGCCGCAGACGGGTGGGCAGGTGGGTGCCCAGCTGGGGCAGAATGGGCTCTGAGGGGCTGGCAGGCAGCTCTCTGCTCAATGCTGCTGTTTGCAGGGAGGCCTGGCCTGGGCAGCAGCCCCTGCTTGTCCCCCAGCCCTGCTTCCCCACCCCTCCCTGCCCACCTGCAGCAGGAAAGCAGGGATGAACCCCACTGCCTTCACCCCTAGCACCCTCCCCACACAAAGCAGTCTTACCCTGTAGCATCTTCACCCATACACATGTACCCTAATGGTGCCCCTGACTGTTCTCCCAACACCAGCCATGCTTCCCAGACAACTCCTAGGGCATTTGTTCCCAAGAAAGGATGTTCTGAGCATCCTTCCACCCTCCCAGCATCCTCCTGAGGCCTCCCCAAACATCCCCACCCTGAGCCCACCGGCTGGCTGCCTCTGCTCCCTGGGGATAGAGGGGATGTCACCCTCCAGTCTTACGCTGAACCAGTTCCTGGCATGCGAGGGCCCCTCACCTCCTCAATCTCCCTGTCCTGCAGGATGCTGCTTGGTGTGCTCAGCACCAGCCTGCACGGCTCCTCTGGGGCTGGAGGTGTCACTGGGGCTCCCTCCCAGCCCAGCTGCCCCTCGCTGTCTGGCTCTGTGCAGTCTATGGGCTGGTCTTTGTCCTGGTCAGGCTGGGGGTGGATGGAGGTGATTAGTCCCCTGGGACCCCACGGGGCAGCGTCCCCAAACCAGCACCATGTGGGACTCTCCCAGCCTGTGCAGTGGACAAGGGTGGGGTGAAGGGGCTCGAAGGCCGTGCAGACCTGGAGCCCCGGGGGTGGACAGTCAGCTGAGCCTCCTGCCCTGCTCCCAACACACACTCCATGGGGTGCCCTGGCTCCCTGCTAGGTAGTCCCACCATTGCACAGCTCAAGGGTGCGGGCTGCAATGGGAGGAGATGGGGAGAGGAGGAGGACATGGAGGCAGCAGAGGCTTCCACAGCCTACAAGCTCAGCCCCAGTGGAAGGGTTCACCGCAGTGAACCTCAGTGGCATTTTCCCCTGCCGGGGCAGTGCACACTAGGACACAGATGTACTTTGGGCCAGGGTGCAGCTGGTGACAAGCCTCAGCCATCCACAGCTGTGTGTGCAGCCCACAGCCCCGCTTGAATGTAGAAGGGCAGCAGGGCAGAAGCAAGCAGCTGTTCCCAACTCCCCACAGTGGGGTCAGGCAGGAAACACCCCAGGGGAGCAGCGGACAAGGGGGAGAGGTAGGAGTGGCCCTGCAATATCCAACCATGTGTCTCAGCCCCACACGAGCGCCCTCAGAGTCAGACCTACCAGGAGGTGGTAGTGGGCACGGAGTCCCCTCATCCCGTGTGCTCCCGGGTGCTGTGCTGTCGGGGACACCTCACCACCGCCCCAGGTTAATGTTCACCTGCTCTGGCCCCTCCCCAGCCCCTGGTGCCTCCACCAGCCCCAAGTGTGTCAGTGTGACGCAGGGTTGGGTGTGGAGCCTGCGGCCTCGTGGAGCTGGGATGAATGGGCGAGTGCCTGCTGCCTCCAGCCCAGTGGCTGTCACTGCCTCTGCACCCTGCCCACAACGTGGGCTCAACTGGCCACCAACAGCATGAGGATCCCTTGTTTTGGGATCAACAAACAGGTCGTGCTCTATGTTGCTCTTTGCAACACAACTGTTGCAATAGTTGTGTTGTGTCAACACTGCGCACCAGGGGTGGCACAGCTGCAGAGTGGCACAGGGCACTCTGCCCCACTGGGGGATGCACGGCCTTGGGCTACACACAGTGGATGGGCAGCTGGGAGATGTGGTGCTCCATGAGAGCTGGGATTGATGGCTGCAGGAAGAGGGAAACGCTGGGCTGTGGTGTCCCTGCCCTTGGGGCTACTGTAGAACACTGAGGGACTGCAGTGAACCTGTGGTGCCTCCTGCTGCTGTCCCATACTCCCAAACAGCCAGCACCAAGTGGGCCTGTGCTGGTGGAAGGACTCTCCATTTATTCCAGTATCAGATGTGGCAGTTGAAGGCACAAGGCAGCACCCTGCATGGTAGCAAGATGGCATGATGGCTTCTTTCTGTCTGGCTGCACAGAGCCTGGTCCCACAGCACTCTATGGGGGGATTTCAGGGTTTGCTTCCTTACCCACTGCAGATCCATGGGTCCTGGCTGCTCTCAGCATCCATTGACCCCCCCCCAGGCTCTGTCAGCAGGAGTCCCATCTGAGTGTCCCAGCACTCCCCATGGCTGGCACTGGGTCACCATCAAGGAGCTGTGGACAGGAGGGCCTGGCAGCCTCAGCAGGCTCATCTGGCACCTTGTACCAGAAGCATCATTAAAGCTCAGGACCGGGCTTCCTGTCTCTGCTTCCTCCCATAGAGTCCTTGTCTCTGTCCTTGCCTCTGGCCCCATCTCCTGCCCGGTTCCATGATAACACCAGCAACTTATTTTCTATTCTGGGGAAGGAAGGGAGCTGCAAAACGGGTGCTGTGTGGAGGGCACGTTTGCAATTACCTCTGTCTCTCCTCTCCATAACCACAGGACACCAGAGTCAGACCAGTTTGGTGCTGGCAGTCCCACACCTTCCTTGGTTACCCCACGGTGATGCCCATGGAGTGCCCTCCTTTGGGCAGTGACTGCTTCCTGAGCCGGGCTGTAAGCATCTGGGCAGACCAACCTGCAGCTCTGCTGTTCCCAGTGCCCTCCGGGTATTTCTCAGTAGCCACTCTTGCATTCCTGTTTGCCCTTTGGTGTTGCTCAGAGCCTGCTACTCACTTTGTAACTGACCCTGGCCATCAGCATGAGACTATTTTTTCTCCTTTAAAACACAATGTGCCCTGCACTTTCCCCTCCCTGTACAAAAGTAAAACAAACCCCGGGGTTCTCCCACAGCACAAATCACACCTTGAACGCCAGGTGATGGATTGTGCTCCTCCCTCCACTCCTGTTCCAGCACAGAGCACACAAGAGACACCTAAAACTTGCACAGTTTATTGTGCTCTTTGCCATGCCACACGGGGCAGCCCAGAGCAGCCCTGCCTACGTGACCCCCAGCCCAGGACTGCAGAGTGGGGTGGGCTGAGCTGGGCTCCCAGTAACACCCCCTGGGCAAAAGCGCTAATAGCAGTGCAGTAAGGCAAAAGTTTTAAGTGTTAAAAAAAAATGGAGTTGTTCGTAAAACCGCCTGGGGAAGGTCTGGGCACGTTGGTCTCTCCATTGCTCTGGGCCATACAGTTCTGTTTCCATGCTGACAAATTACCAGCCTTTCCACTTTTTTCTTGGGATGAGTGGGGAGCAGCGGCTGCTCCCTGCCCCGGCACTGCAGAAGGCCTTCAACACTGTGGTTAACAACTCCCAGTGCCACATGCAACCAGCAGAGCCCTGTGGATTCCCTCGGTGGGTCACATTCATGGGGTCAGCAGCAGCAGAAGCTCTAGAGGAAGGGTCTGAACACAAAGAAAGCAGCAGGGGAGCTGAGGGACGGCATGTTACAGAGCCCTCTACGCACAGCAACACAATGCCATCGCTGTATATGCAAAAGAGTAACACTGCAGAGTGACTATCCTGTGTGACTGTCCTGCTGTGAAACACCAGGAGCCCATCAACTCCACAACAGTGGAGTCCAAGGCACCTTATGAATTTGGTCTGTGGGGAGATTTTGACACCTCCTGGTCCCCAGCCCAGGCAGGCAGCTTGCTCATTTCATGTCTGAGCTGCTGCCCCAAGCTATCACAACAGTGTAGTGCAAGTCCTGCATTGCCAAGCTTTGTTAACGTACAGAAATAAGGAGCAGTAGGAGATTGCCTGCACAGTAGTGTTTCTTCTTCTGAGACCCTGTCATGCTTTTGTACAGCTCCTCACAGGGAAACATCCATTCAACAGGATAGAGCAGTTACCCACTACCCACACTGGAGCAGTATGAGATTACTTGCACAGTAGTGTTTCTTCCGCTGACACCCTGTTGTGGTTCTGTGCAGCTCCTCACAAGGGAGCATCCATCCCTCACAGGAGACCATTCATAAAGGGATGGAACAGTTACACACTACCCATCCTGCTCCTGCTTTCTCCTAGTTCCAGTACTCAGTAGAGGTGTGAGCACCAAGAGCTCCCACAGCAGCAGCTCCTCCTTCCAGCAGTTCATCCATGCTTGCTCACCTGCACGCATCAAAAACTGCCACTGTGTCTGAGCACGTGGTTCTTCCAGGATCTACAACAGCAGACAGCCTTCGGCACCACGTACCCAGACGTTGTCTTGTGTCAAACAGAAGCATTAGCAGTAAAAGCTGTGACTGGGGAATTTCCAGGAGAAGCAAACATTTCAAGAAGCAGTGATGTAAAGTAAACAGTTAATGGTCTGAGCAGCTCCTGGGCCAGAGACTGAGTCCTGTTTTTAGCTCCAGTGCATACTCCAGTTCCTGCTGGACTGCTCAGAGTTGATGGCTGAGGTTTCAGTGAAAAGCACAGCTGAAGGAAGAAGGGAGATTCTCCAGTGAAGGTTCTACTTGTAGCTCTCAGCCTGCACTGAGTCCATTGCTGCAGAAGGTACTCCCAGAAGAAGCTCAGCCCATTCTTTCAGTAGGTATCATCCCCAAAGCTAGACCTCATCCAGGGAACCTTCCCCACCCACCCAATATACACCAAGCTTCACACGTTCCTTAGAGTAGTCCATGGCCCAAGAAATGGTGGATTCAACCATTACTTCAAAACAAGCATGGCCTCTGTCCCATCTTGCCTCGTCAAATGGAGTCCATGAGTGAGGTAGTATTCCCGCCGGAGGAAGGCATAGAAGTAATCCGAAATGAGCAGGATCTGCAGAAGTGAGATCAGACACATCAGTGATGTGACAAATGGGGATGTGTTTGTCACAAAGGGGTTTATGAAGTTCTACTTAGAAAGAGTAAGAATCTTCCAGACAGCAGCAGAGATACCACAGCTTCAGAGGTTAGCCTCAGCAAACTGAGAAGTTTCAATAGCCCAGTGATCTACACCAGGCCAAATGCTGAAGGGAAGAACTGAAAGGTCAAGGCTATGGCTTCACAGAACAGTATCCAGGAGCATCATTAGGTAAGAGTGGCTCCATCACCTTCTGTCCCTCTGCTGTACTGTCCTCTCTGTGGGGCAGACAATCCTGCATATACTCACTAACAGCTGGCTGAACATGAGCCAGCAGCATGCCAAGGTGGACAAGTAAGCCAAGAGCATCCTGGCTTGTGTCAGAAATAATGCAAGCAGCAGCAGTGGGAGGTGATCGATCCTCTGTACTCAGCTCTGGTGGGGCCACACCTGGAGTACTGGGCTCTTCGTTGGGCTCTTCACTACAAGGATACCCTGGAGAGTACCCAGAGAAGGGCAGCAAAACTGTGAGGAGTCTGGAGCAAAAGTGTTATGGGGAGCAGCTAAGGGAACTGAGACTGTTCAGTCTGCAGAAGAGGAGGTCTGCTTTATACTACGACTGACTACATGACATGCTCTATTAATACAGTTGATTTTGTTTTTGATTAAATATTTCTGCACATGTCATAATGGAAAAGGAAGGACCTGGGGTTGGCAGGGACGAAGGCTTGTTCTTTCTCACAAGCAAATCAGGAGAGAGACTTTTGCACTGCCTGCACTGACACAAAGCACAAGACCTTGCAGGACCTGCTATGATCTTCTCAGGTAGGAAATACAATCCTTTTAGGTCAAATGCCATGGAAATTTTACCATTCCTTTCATTCCTCAGCAGGACATATGGTTAGAGAGCTAATAAACCACTAGTTTCCTAAGAGCCCTTCTTACTAGCATCTCCATCTCCATCTTCCGGCTGGATGTGGCTCTGGACAGCCTGGTCTGGTGGTTGGCAACCCCACAGCAGTGGGTTGAAACTAGATGATCATTATGGTCCTTTTCAACCCAGGCCATTCTATGATTCTATGATCTCTTTTTTACAGAACAGAGGGTTTTACAGCAGTGTTCACTCCCATTTATCGAAGTGTTGGGGGATTTTCAGCCTCCAGCAAAACTGTTCCTTTAGTTTTAGAAGACATAAGAGACAAAGATAAACATGAATGGCTGAGGTACATAAAAAAATCAACTTTAAAATGAAGTGAACATTCTCTTCATCCACATGTCAAAATGTTTCAGGACATGGTGAGTATCTGCAGCCCTCAACAACTAGCAGAAAAGAGGAAGGGCTTGGAAGAGGTCATAGCAACTGGGTATATCAGACCTCATCCTCCAGGACTGCTAAGATCTGTTTTTCCTGAGGCCAGTGGAAGTCACACAACTGGAAGGACACAGCCTTGAGAGGAGGAGGGAGTGCCATGACCGAGGCCCTGCACGTGCCCAAAGCCCTTTCACCGGTGAAGTGAAAAACTGGTGCCTTGCCCCAGTGTTTGAGCAGTTCCCATCTGTCTCTTGTGGGGATCCACTGCTGTTGCCCTATGACATTTTCCATTTTCTCTTCTCCACTTTCTTCATCACAAGTGCTATTTACCCTGCCATACTGAAATGCTTTTCCTTTGCTATCAAGCACTGGATTGTGTAAATTGTAGCATAAGTTGGATTGCTAAGATGTAGTTTAAATACCACATGGGTTCTCTCCCAGTAGGGTGCAAGGTGAGGACTAGGCAGATTTCAGCCAAGACAGACAGAAGCAGGAAGCTGCTATGCAAGCTTATAAGGGGTGCAAAAAGAGGCACATCCTGCAGTATTATTCACTGGTTTCCCTCGTTCTACTCACCTGCCCTATGTTGAAGGTCAATGTGATGGCATAATAAAAATTGGAATTGGCACTTCCTGCAAAAATCCAGAGATGCCACAAAACAGGGAACAGGAGGGAGCAGGCAATGAGCATACATGACAGGATGAAGATGTTCCGAAGGACTGCAAAAGAAAAAAACCAAAGCTGTTAACATTATGCATTATTGAACCGCCAGGCTCATACAACAAGCATGGGCATTTCAGCTATCTGTGGTGAGGAGAGGCATTTGCCAACACACACTTCTCTCCAGCAAACTTTTACAGTTTGGACAATTCCCTGGGAAGCTTTTATAGGACATACAGTGTATTATTTTCTCTTTATAATAAACAATTCTGCCTTTGCTTGACTGTGGCCCCTTCATTTGTAGCTCTTTCCTTCTAGGTTCTGCACTTCCAAAGATCAACTCTTCCACCAAGGACTTTTGGTTTGTGTCTACATCACAGACAACATCTAGTAGTTTGGAGAAGGGCCTTTCCACCAGCATCAGGATTCAGAATACAGAGCATGCCATTCCCTAGCATCATCAAGCTGACCACCTAGAGATTAAGCAAATCCACAGACCACAAGAAAAAGACACACTGTCTCTGGAGATGGTAAGGAAATTAAAGCACCATCAAGGAGAACATTCATATAAGTCTGAGAAGCCCTTGGGAGGTGAAAGTGCGGCCAGGATCCATTAGCCTGCATGAGGATTTATGTATCAAATGGCCAAAAAACAAGCCCAATTTTGCTTAAAAGAGCTAGGACCTACTAAGCCAGAGATTTTGTTTCCTTTATAGCTTGCCCTGATGATTGTCTTGCTGTGCTTGGCTATAGCTCAGCCAACGTTCCCAAAGTTAACAAAAAGAATCTGGATCATTCTGCAGCTGAAGGAAGCTGTCTGACACTCGATGAGCAGTGCCACAGCCAAAAGTGCTCACATCCATCTTTTTAAACTTCTTGTTCCACGGCTCTATTCACTCACCATGTTATAGATGACTGTTCCTCTCACTCTCATACTCCCCTTCTTCTGTACGCTTGGAACATGCAGCTCACTTAAGCTGAACTAGGATTTCCCAGAAGTGTGCCACCTCGTTTGGCTGCAACACACTCAGGGCTAACCTGAGGCTCCCTGTCCTAACTCATTACAGCTGCTTTGGCCTTAACTTTATTAGTCTGAAACCAATGGAGTAGGTGGTCTCCAAGTCAGACAATGCTGCACTTACTCCCTACTACTGATGCTACACAGAGGACAAGCATAAAACCCAACATACCCAAACTACTGTGGTCTCTTGACTCCTGATTATGTCTCCTGCCACCAGGCAGACTGGCTGCCTTACACCAACTCGACCCTGGTTTGAGAAGGCTGCAGTAAAAGCCCAGGGCAGGCTGACAGTGCTGGTGAAAGCTGTTTGTTTAAGCTGACTTTGGCAAGCAACACCAGGAAAACCCAATGCTTCCAGAAGAACTACACTTGGTGAGCTTGCAGCAGGTTCTACAGTCAGAGTCTGAAAATGATCAGGTAGCTCTGTGGTGACTTACAGAAATAAAGAGGTTTCTCGTTAAGCATTTAAAAAAAAAAAAAAGAATTTAAAAAAAGGACAAATTAAACAGAAGAAATTCAGTTACTTTCACTTTAAGCAGATGCAAAGCAAAGAACTGCTGCAAAGTGTGGGGGCCTGGGGACTCATCAGATGCAGGAGCAGCACTAAAGTTACATACCCTTAGTTGGGCAGCATACAGGACTTTAAAATTTTCTTAGAAAAATATCTTAATTCAACTTAGTGAGAAGGAGAAGTTAATGCACAAGGAAAACTCCCTCTGTGACTTCCTTCAACCCTAGTCCCAAACATAAGTTAGAGAATTTATCACCAGCAATTGAGGTTTCCTCCACAGAGCCCAAAGAGGCTACAAGAACCTATGGGTTTGGATTTGGGTCAGTTGTGGCAGTTACTGGACAGACATCTTCCCATTCCAGAGGAGAAAGATCTAACACAAAGAACTTACACCTGTAAAGGTGGCTCCAGACTGGGAGGAAGGCCATGTACAGTGCAACATCTCCCACCGTGGGATAGGACTTGAAGATAGAAATGATTGCGAGCTGCACAAACATGAAGAACACAGGGTGTTCCCTGGAAGAGAAAGACAAAAGGGTTAAGAGGATGCAGTAGGTTCTCTGGAATGGAAATAAAGATCAGCAAGGGCACAAATATACTGTGGGTCAGGCTCTAAAGACTCTGTTACTCTGTTCTCTGCAAACAAGCCTCTCAGTGCTGGGTGGGACAGACTGAGCTGCTCTGCAGGGAAGCAACTGTTAGAAGCCTGTTAGAAAACTCAGTTTTCTAACAGAAAACTCAATTTTGGGGGAAAAGAGGGAAAGAGTGAAACTTCGAGAAATGAGGGAAAATTAAAAAAAAAACAAAACATTTTCATGCTCATAGATTTAAACTACAATGTAAGCTTTACAGCCACTGCACAACTGTGAGAATTAGAAAGCTAATGAAGAAATATACTTACTTTAGCTTTACTGCCAAGGGAATGGTGTAGAAGAACACATTGATTTGAAACACACATACAAAGAAAAGACTAAAGTGTTCAAACATCTCTGCAAAGAAGTACCAGAAAAGGCCAATATTGGGCGTGAGATCTGGAACGGAAAGGCTGAAATTGAACAGAAATGTTATTTTTAATTGGCTGTTCTCCATGTAACTGCTTCTGTAGCATTAATTGTTAGGTGGTACTGAGAGGGGGACCTAGACTTTAATGCACCAAAGAGGTGAAAATTTGGAGACAAAAGGGATTAGCCCTTTCCTATGCCCCAGCAGGACTTAAACCACTCCTGAGCAGACGTTACTCCAGAGATGAAAATTTCAGCAGGTCAGTAATCAATTTCATTTCTTATCTCCCTGGGGGAGAACATCTCCTATTTTCTCTGATCTTGCCGTTGCTTAATTATCAGAATCTGGCTAATGGCAGATCTTCTCCACACATACTGTTACTTTTCTTGTGTTGCCAGTAAAATCACAGATCACATATTCCTTAGGGCAGGGAGGAGGACATGAGTGTGATGCACACAAAACAAAATAAAAGTAGTAAGAATTCTTATACTTACATAAACCCGTAAACAGATGGGATAAAATCCCATGAGTTGAGGAGGAAGAAAGAGAGGCAGATGACCACCACCAGGCTGCACAGGTACAAGGCTGCATACTGCATGGTGAAGAGCCAGAAGCTTTTACTTTTTGGTTTTATTGGTATGAACTGACGCTGAAAACAAAACACAAGGAGGCAGATATTCCACATCAGTTGGAAAGCCACAAGAAAGCCTAGGAGTTCAGAACATCAATTGAAACTAATAGAAGAAAGCATCAAACACTGGCACTGCTGCACTGGGACCAGCAGCTTTCAAGTACAATCTGCTCTCCAATTAAGTCCCATTTCTAGAACTGTGCTTGAAACTCAAGTGGCTAAGCTGGCAGTTTCTGCTTACAATACCACAAATGAATCAAGTCTCAGGCATTCAATCCATGCACACTCTCACAGGTACAACCGATTTTAAATGCTTACAATATGGTATCACTGCCTGCTTTCTCTTCCATGAACCTTTATTGACTGAGATGACCAAGAGGTAGTGCTCCATGACCAATTGTCCTGTGATGTCAGCTCCCTACCATATAGGCTGCGCTCATGTTCTGCTGAAATTAGGGAAAGAGGAGAGCTGATGGGTTCCTAAGCACAAAAGAGCCACTGTAAAAGGCTGTTCCTTGAAGACAACTGCTACAGTCTAACCACCGCCACATACCCTGAAAGGTCAGCAACAAGCCCTTGTCACACAGTGTGACACCCTTGTATCTCACTCTAATAGGCCTAAGGTCCCAACTGCATTTATAAAGACAAGTATATACACAGAGCCAGTGCCTTGGGATCTGCTCAGCTTTCTCCAGCCCCAAGGCAGTGATGCCGCTTTTCCATTTGGCACTGGGGTTTGCAGTGGCAGAAGATGCACTGGCCAACTCTAATTGGCACGGGCTCTGTGGAAAGCATGCTTTGTTTCCTCAGTTAGAGTGCATTTAACACAATTTGTCGGAAAGATCTAAGCAAATTTACCAAGGATTTTTGGCAGGACAGATTGGAAAGGGCTGCAGAAACACAATTTAACTCTGTACAAAGAATTCACAAAACATCATTTACAAATCCACACAGTAGCCTGCTCCCCTTTAAAGTCAGTCTCAGATCACTCAGTCAAACACCAAAGCACTTGTTGCTGCCTGCAGACACAACATTTGTACTGTTCTAGTGCCATGAGGGAATGCAGCTCACACTAAATTTAGAAAAAAAAATGGTAGCAACATATAAAATAAATGCTCCTGAAAATTAACTGACAGGAAAAGCAATGTTGGCTCTTCATCCTCAGCCCTGTTAATGGGGAGCAAGAACACACAAGGACAATAAGTAGAAAATTTCAGAGCTTGAGTTTTTTGAACACACAACTCTTCATTCAGATGCAGTGAGCCACATCAGAGGAAACTCCAGACCTAAAATCCTTGTTGCTATTCATGTGACATAAAGAGTAGCAAATATTTCAGGCAAGCTACAGGCAATCTGTAGACTACTTCCCACTTCCTTTTCTCTACACACAGGCATTCCCAGGACTTAAACCCTCAATGGTGTGAGGAGAGAGTTACTTTTTCTAAGGCTGTCCTCCCAACACAAAGAACTGTAGCTGCACACCTGCAGTAAGACAACAGACATCAACAGTTAGAAATCATCTACCTGCAGAAGGTAAAGGAGTGCTGGAGCAAACAAAGTGATGGGGTAGAGTGACTGGTATGTTGCTAAGGCCAGGAACACTGCACTGAGGAAGGCACTACCTACAAAGAGAACAAAATAAGTTTATTGGTAAGGGATATTTAACATAAACAAATATGCAGATAGGATCCAAATGGCTTGTAAATATCAGAACACCTCATGAAGGCTAGCAGAATGTGTGCTGGAGAGTGGACTTTTATCTGCATTTTGAAGAGACAATGATGTGTACCAGTAAGAACCACAGACTGGTTTGTATCTCCTATAATTCATACACAGAAAGAGATTTGTATTATTCAGTCTACATATAAGTCTATATTTAAGTTAAGTTGGCTGCTGTTTATCTGTGGGAATGCATTCATTAAGTCATATCTGCAAGAAACAGCTCCCTGGTGTGTGCCACTGAGCACGCTGGATGCCCTCATCACCAGAATGTGTCAGGGACCTCAGCAAAACACCATGGAAGAGTGCAATGAAAGTCCGCAGCTGAAGGAATGAAGGGACATTGGCCCTATTTTACAGATACCAGAACACACAGAGATGCAGAAAACACTGGCCCAGGTTTCCCAAGTGGCCTTAAAACTAGTGGTGACTTTACAAAGGAAGGTTTTTATGAGGTGTGACAGGTGGAGCTAACTGCTGAATGCACTCATTGCCCAACTGCCAAAGCCAGAAACCAAGTCCAAAAGGCCCCAGGTACATAATAAAGAATACAAGCACCCAGTGCAGTAGCCTGGTTATAGCTTTCCCCCTTGGAACACTTTATGAAAGTTACCTGTAAAAATGTAGCCTGAAAAACAAGAACCCTGACGGAGTGTGTTCGGCTAATTGTCAGCATGTGCCCACTCACTGACATCAACACTCAGTAGCTTTTCTCTGCTTCCACCTTGCAGAAGTACAGCGTCACCTGGCAGTGAATTGCCTCCGCTCTACAGTTCCAGCTTTCTAGACACAAACCACCCAATTAATATTTTTAAATTATTTTTTAATTAAACTCAGTATTCTATTGTGAAATTCGGCATGCATCTAAAGATATTAGTCATAATCTGATATTCCCCCTTTGCTCAGCTTGAACACTAGAGGCTGCCACACTCCCACTGATGGAGGAAACACAGGGGACAGGAACTACAGGTCTGTATATGATGCAACTATTTGTCCTACAGTACCAGTGAACTAAAAATCAGGTTAACTAAGTGGATCCTGCACATTTGCTTCTGCAAATGGTTCTAAATGGAAACCCCTCCTGCCTCAATGACTTAATAACTGGAGGAAATCTCCCTTCTGGAAATACTCCTAATGACAATCTAGCAGTTTCCTCTGTGATGTCTGGTTCTGGGCACTTCTGGAGACCACAAAAGAGATCAGATCCACCTTTCATGTGATCCTAATGTACTCCTAAAACTTATGAGCCTAGTACAAATCACATATGCTAAAATACTCCAGCAGAGAAGGTTCACAAAAGAAACAGAAGCCTCACTTAACACGCTTGAACAAAATGAAAGAGCCACTCTGCCACAATCTATTCAATGGAGCTCCCATCAGTCTTTGGTTACTGTTTCCGTCTCCCCAAAGCTCAGTTAGCTGGTTTCAAACCAAGGTTACAATTGCAAATAGAAGCCAGGCAGTAACAACTTTTCAAATACAAGCTCATGGCATAGATGCTGCAGGTGCATATTCATAAGCAAAAGAAAGAGTAGCAGAGCATTACATGCTCCTGTGCACAGAGAGATTTCTTCATAAACAGAAAACCATGTGAAGTCATCCAGGAAATGGGATCAGCTTTTAGAGGAGAGACTCCTAGTTACACTGGGATGAAGGAAAGCTTTGACTTACAGCCCCTTGGGCCCTTGTGGCTTCAGGTAGAACTGAGACACTGCTCCCACCAGGACCTGATGTGTCCCCCTCTTACACCTGCAGTAATAATTTTTGTACAGTTCTACACTGATGGTATTTTCACCACTTTACAGAAAGACATAAATAAATCCTTTTTGTTGTGTTACCTCTTATTGTAGCCAGAATGAAGAATGCAATGACAGTATTGCTGATGGCGCAGGTGGACTTTGCCACGCAAGACATCACAGTGTAGGGGTTTAACAGATAGCTGAAAAGGGACAAAGCTCAAGTTACATTCAGATCATTCAAAGGAGGTAACTAAAGAGACACTGAAATAAAAACCAGATGCAGTTTGCAACTTCTTTTTGTCTATTTACATGCTATGGGTTCCTCTTACCACCAAAACAACTCAGGTGAACAGGTGGTTCTACCTGGAGCAAAACCCAGATCTCTGCAGTGCAGCCTGAGGCACAATGGCCACAAAGGGCACACTGCAAAAAAAGGAGATGGGAAGATTTCTAAAATGCCAAACTCTGTCTTACAAAATGACCACCAGAAACATTCCTTGCTTTTCATAAACACTTCATTTATCCAGCCAGACCCAGAAACAACCAGCTCTGAAACTTTCTGCTCTCACAGCTACTGGCTCTGAGGAATTAACAGAAGGAAGAAGAGAGCAGGGTGGACACAAATTCTTCCAGTGCATGATCAGGGATTTTCCCTCAAACCAACTGCACCCGTGCACTCCCACTCTGGCAGAGCAATCACACAGGCTCACTGTGGCACAACCAGAGCACAAAAGCTGCCAACCATGAGATCCGGCCCATTTTAACAGCAGTTATGGAAAGACAGCAAGCCCTGAAAGCCTTTACCTCCCAGAATGCAGCCACACTGTAAGGAAGCCAGCTTCTTCTGGGACTGGTTTACACTGATTTCCATTAGCTAGCTTCAAAGCCCAGAAATATGCTCTGTAGGCTCAGCGATACAATAAGCATGATAATGGGATGCTCCCCCTTGGTAACAACTACATCAGTTACATTAGCAAGTGGACAAGGCTGATGACTTCCTAATTACCCTCTTACATAAACCTTACTCCTACCTCTCTGAGTGCCAGCCTGTGTTTCTGTTCCTCTTTTTGCCTGTGTTCCCAAAGACAGACTGGCCACAGCAAGAGATGCTACTTAATGACAGCTTTCCTGTGCGACTTTGCAACAATCTTACGGACAAATACATAGCAACCTGCAGGTTACAAATGAGAAAGGCAAAACTCTACCTTCCTCACCCTGGAAAATTTACCATTTTACAACATTCACATAAGAAAAAACAACTTTTCTTATGGAAAACTTTCTCTGACAGAATAATTTAAGACAAGGATTTACTTAGGTCAAAGCACTAATGAAAAAAAAATCTTTTATATTATATATCTTGCTTGTATATTATGTTTTTTAATTGAAGCTTTCTGAGATCTGAACACATTTAAAATACAGAAGAATATCAAGACATGGCATCACTAATCTGACAGCCTAGAATGTCCTTGAATATTATACACAGTTTTGGGAAATGCAATTGAAACATTAGAAAACATTTTGTTTGAGTGCACCCAAACCCTCCTGACTGAAAAGACACCTGAAATATTTGACATAGAATGAATGCTGATTATATTAGTGTAGTGACAAAATAAATGTCAATGTCATCTATGGAGGCACAAGGGTCTTCACACCGAATTACTGACCTCATGCTGTTGAGTGGACTGAGTAAATCTGTTTGCTGGCACCATACAGTCATAAAAGCATTCACTTTAAAATGAAGTATTTGTGAATTTTAAGTGGAATAGGAAATGCAAGAATTTATGAGAGGAAAAAAAAAACAACCTTCAGCAAACATGGAATTGGAAAAAAATATCCAAGGAGAGCAGAAGAATCAAAGCAGCCCACTGCAATCGGAAAGAAACAATACTTACACCAGTGCTACCTTGAGGGGGATGTAGTGCATTTCCATGGGTGTCCGGATGAGCTCAGCCACATCTGGTGCATATTTATCCAGCTCTATTAGGAGCTTTTGCTTTTTGAACTGAACAAGGGAGAATAACCAAAGACTGTCAGGTGAGGAAAGTAATGGTTTCTTATTACTTAGGATTTCCATTACTATAGAACATATATGACTTTGTAAACTCACTGCTCAACACACAAGCCCCAGTGGAAACAAGACAAATAACCAAGCCATCCTCATTATTTCAAAGATAGATATCTCTATGTCAAACCTCCTTTAGAGATCCCAAAGCTCTCTCTTTAATACACTTTGTCTTCTGATGCTCTCAATGGAGACAAAGGAGAAATCTGAATTATGAGCTTACTGAACTATGTCACAGTGAGACAAAAGGAGAGAGAGCACTGGCAATAAATTCTCAACAAGTGAAATAACTCACATGGGATTTTTACATGTCAGCAGTTCTATCGTGTTATCTCTTCAACATCAGAGGACAAAGAACAGGCACCGAACTGGATGGGAGACCACATAGTGTTGTGGAAAATGAAGCCTCCCTGTTCATGTTAGTGCTCTACCACTGCTCCTCTGGGAACACAAGGAGCACAGCACTGCTTACACAGTAAGAGAAAGCTGGGAGAAATCATTCACCCCCAAAAATATGTAAGAGAAAAACAGAAAAATAACTAAGTGAGCAAGTCATGTTTGGCACTGAACTTTCATCTCACTCTGAAGAATCACATATGCCTCCTCAGCATCCTTTGAAAGTTTGGTCCTTTACGCTTCTCCAGTCTGTCCATTAACTCATGCTGAGTGCAAACACAAGCCATTTTTATCCTGAAGGCAAGTTCAGGATAAAACATTCCATTTTCTAGCTACAAAATACATGGAAGATTGTGGCAGAGGTTGAAAAGGGGACTGCCAAGTCTCAACAAATCAATAGTTCAGCAATTAAATTCCACACACTTCAAACTGCCACAACAACCAAAGGTGAGTTTTCAGTACATTTTACACTCTCACAGCCCTCTTAGGTATCACAACCCTGGAGAAATCTGCATTTCATTGGATACTGTATTCTGAGGAATTGTTAAATTATTTTAATTCCTTTCAGATTAAAGAATTAATACTGCAGCACTCATTATTCACATACTGTGCAATAGCTATGGACACTAATTTGCTTCAGCATGTAATATGCACACAACAGAATTTAAAGTATTTTAGCTGGTTTACCACACTCAGTCCCTGTGTGGTTTTGGTTTTTTTTTTTATCAAACAGATGTGCTCAGATTTACTGCTAAGTAAGTAGATGTGCTTGGTGCAAGTTCTCTCTAGCACAAGATATTTGTACTTGTTTGAGAAGAGGACCAGCAACAATGGCAAGTCAGCTTACCACAACTTTGTTGTAGTCCTGGATGGCCAAGTAAAGGGCAACAGCTGTTAGTACATCAGTTATCTAAAAAAGCAAAGCAAAACACAACAACTGAATGGAGAAAAACATATTGGACGCTACTGCATACTTGAGTAAGGGCTTTGATCTGACTTGATTAATGGATAAAAAAGCTTTAAAAACACCAACTAGCTTGCTGATCTGTACACTGTATTCACACACCACCAATGAACACAGAAGCCATGGGATGTATCAGACATTAATAACTGCAGAACAAGAAAATGGGGAATTAAGGTGAAAGAAACGGCAGGGATAACAGAGAACTCACTGGTATTATCAGTGCACAGGCAACAACAGGGCAGTGCCCAGCTGGCTAAATCCACGTGCCATTAATCCAGAACAACAGTGCCTTGAGCTGCCCCACACTTCACAGGCAGCAGTACTGAAGTATTGGTGCAAGCACAACCCAGATGGCTGCTACCCCTGTTAGAGACCTGCCAGCAGGGAGCTGGGGAGAGAGGCTCCACCAGGTGGTATGTGCAGCCAGCTATATGATTTCTGTCCCTCTGAATTACACAGAACTCACAGATTAGCTTACAACAAGGGACATTTGGATTACTGAACCGTTTGTGTTCTCTTTACGGCCCTGGAGTTTGGCAGTGGGTTTTGACGAGAAACACGGCAATACAGGGATTGACCTGTAAGAGGTAAACTTTGAAATCTGAAACCAAATGTCAACGTTCTGTCCCATCAAGGGAACGTTTAACTAGCCAAGGAATAACAAACAAAAAAGGAAAAAAGAAAAAAAGAAAGAAATCGTAGAGCAAGGGAAAAGCCTGAACTTGGGGTTGTGCATGCAAAGCTGCCTTTATAATCAAACCATGAGGTCAGCAGGAATTTGGACTCCAGGGAGCCTGAAGATCCCTGATTCTTGCAGGAGTGAAAGGAAAGTCATGCTCATCATTTCACAGAATGGGACCCTTCAAGAGGAACTTTCCAGGAGCACTTACCATGAAGACCAATTCAGCATATTCAATCAGGAAGTGAAAGAGATATATTATCAGCGGGGTCTACGAGAGAGCAGAAGAGAAATCTGTGTCAAATAGTGCACATCCCCATTTGGAAAAAGCAACCAGCAATTCAAGGAGAAAAACAGAGTAGCACTGTGAGAGACTGCAAAAGGTAACCTTCCTCAACGCTGTTACTTTGGATAACAAAACCGAAGTGATAACCAAACCACAATTCACTGAATCTTTTTCTTCGCAAAGTTCTCAGTACATTTCATAAAAGCATTTCATAAAAGACACATCAATTTGGAAAATGACATTCTATTCCAACCTTGCCATTCTACCAGCACGGTGGTAGAACTACAACAGAACTACAAACAGAAAAGCCTCAGAAAGTGGGGTTTGTTTTTTGTTTTTTTTTCCTTCCTTGAGAATCTCTTTTTCTTTCAGGTTGTTTGCATGTCTCTTGAAAGCATTTCCTACACAGCTGGTCCCCCTGCTCAGCCTGTTGGTTAGGCAAATTACCTATAGAGTAAAAAGAAGCCATGGGAAAACAAAGCGGTGGTCCTGTTATTCTCATAGCCCTGTAAGGTAACTGCCTCTGGGCTTCTGAATTATTCCTTTGACAGAAAAGCTTAACCTGGAACGAAGGTATTACATTCACAGGGTAAAAAATTCAGGCTTTACTGTCAGAAAACATATTTCTTTTAAAATACTTTGAACATAACATGATGGTATAACTAAGCATTCATATATGCTTCATGGTCTGGGAGAAAATTGTTTCAGGAAGAATTTATTGAAAAGAAACAAATTTTCAGAGATGCCCAAAGTGTGAGACACACCAAGATGACGCTGCGTATAAGCCTACATTCGTATCAATAAGGCCATTCAAGGGCACAAAAACCTCTGGAGGAACAACGAGGTTTCCAAAATGAGGAACAAACACGCTGCATGACTGTGCTCTAACCCAAGATGCTGCTATTCAGCACAACTGCATTACAGCGGCCAGCAGCACTGTCTCTCCCCGCTCCTGCCTCTACTCACAGGAAATGTGGATGTGAACAAAGCATTTTATTTCTTAGAGATTTCCCCTATTCCGGACTCTCCTTATGCACTACAAGCACCACAGTGTCTATCATCCGCTCTCAACTAGTTGTTCTGAGGAATACGAGCTGCATTTCCTCGCTGGTCACTGTGTGGAACTCTCGCACAAACACAACTCTTCATTTTCTGAAATGTTTGGGACAAAACAAGTTCACCAACCTTTGCCAATCCACACGTAATAGGACTAAGAAATGTGCTGCTGGAATATCATGTTTAAAACAAAGCACTGCATACCAACCTCATGAAAAATAGCTCCAGAATATGGTGAGACCCCTAAATCCAGCAGAGCTAATCCTTCAACCACTGAAACACAAAACAAATCCACATTAGAATCCTGCAGTGCTGGAAGAGAAAAACATGTGGTGGCAATGAAACAATAGTTCTCAAAACACCCGAGCTCATAAAAATCTCACACAATCACCATCTGAATTGGAGACACAGAATCTCACACAAGCAGCTATCAGCCAGAATTGAATGCTCTCAAACATCCTGTCATTTGTTTCAGACAACTTGAGATGCTGTAGATGAAATGTTCTGCAGTTACCTGTATTTATGAATCACATGTATTTACTGATTTTAAGTCTCCTATCATGTGACACGTGGTATCTACAGTATCTACACTGGAGGAATAATTCTGACTGAAAACTTGGAAGAGTACAAGAGTTCAGGTGGAAGAGACCTACAGTTATCACTGAGTCCAACAGCCTGGTTCCTTGTGCTGGGCCCAGCAGGGAGGGGCTCACTGCCCCCAGCAGCCATGCAGCACTGCGCTCTGCACTTGCCACTAGAACAGTGCTGATGCAGCACTGGCATTTTGCTCTTGTTGAGCAGCACTGGCACAGCATCAACTCTGCAGCTCCCAGAGGCAGCAGGCCAGGGGTGGGCAAAATGTGGAGTGGACATCTCTGGGACACTGACCTCAGCTGAAAGGATATTGCACATTGTGTGATGCTACACACGGTGACAGGAGCTGGGGAAGGGAAAAAGGAGGGCTCTCATCAAGAAAATGTCTGTTCACCTGAACAGCCACTATGCACATTGAGCACCTGGTTCCCAAGATGTGGTTGAACTCAGCTTGCTGACGGAAATAGGGAACAAGGCACAGTGCTGGCTCCTGCTGCACCTACCGCCAGTGACAGGTCTGGAGGGTCCTGTCTCTCCCCTCATGTCCTTCTGGTGGATGGCTGTGACACTGGCTGCCTTTGGCCGCAGACCCCACCCTCACAGTATCTTTGGTGAACTGTTGGGATGAGTCCCATGACCTCCCTCAGCTCTCTGGGCTCACTCCTGGCCCCACGGACTTGTAAACATTCTGATACAAGTGCTCCCTTTTAGTCATCACAGATGGAAACCAATGTTTCCACAGCATTAAATGCCTCCACCTTTTCCATGCATACTCATTAAGTGACCATCTTCATCACGTATCAGTCCAGCATTTTCTTTAGATCTCCTCTTGCTGCTGATAAACATAAAAGCCTTTCAGTTGTCTGACACAACACCGGCCAACATCACCTCAAGCTGAGCTTTGTTCTTCCTCATTTTCTCTCTGCAGATGTGAACCGCAGCTCTGTATTCTCCCTGTGAAGCCAAACTTTTTCCCAGAGGTTGTGTACTTTCTCTTCCTGCCCTGTTCCAGGAGCCCCGTTCAGGCAGGCTGCTCCTGCTGCACCTCCCTGACTTGTCACACAGTGGGACTGCCTGCACCTGTGTTTTTAAAAGGTGGGACTTGAGGGGCACCCAGCTCTGGTCGGCACCTGGGCCCTCAAGAGTGGATTCTCAGGAGACACTGCTAACTAACTATGTGAGAAGCTCCATATACAGTGTGATTTGAACCATGCTGCCTTGTTACATGTAGAGGCCTCAAACGAACAAAACTAGATGGAGAAATGAAACAGATAACAGGAAGCAACCAGAGGCTTTTGAATCAGCAGTGTGCTCAAGAAGCAGATTCCACTTCTACCCTGAAGTTACCCTTCAGCCCAGGCCTCTTCCTGGCTGGAGGCACAGCCTGAAGCTCTAAAGTGGGATTTAGAAGGAATCCATTGCTGCAAGGGTATCCTGTGGGGCTGTGTTTTGAACCTGTGAAGCACCTTATTAATTATCAAATGCATTCATGCTTTCTGGCCTTTATTACACTGTGTGACTGTGTTCTGCCCCAAACCTGCAGTGATTGCACCTGCACGGTACCCAGGTATTATGTTCCCATAGAGCAATCTGTGCTTCGCAGCGGGCTCAGGTGCCACGATGAAGCATGTCACAGAGCAGCCCTGGTTACACCCCGTGTCTGTGCACAGGATCTGGACCCGGTGTCGGTAACAACGTGAGGCCACGAGCGAGCACAAAATGGAACACGAGCAGCAGTGCCGGAGCAGCGCGGCTCACGGCAGCACAGCGCCCGGGGTCACAGCGCGACGGGAACGACTCGACACCGCCGCCGACGGCCCCTCACACCCCGGCGCAATGCGGACCGCCCTGCCCCGCTCCGAGCTCCGGGCCCCGCTTCCCGAGAGGCGCCCGCGGAGCCCGAGAGGCCTCGGCCCGTTGATCCGCCCTTGGAGCCCGGCGCGGGGCCTCACCTCGCTTCCAGGCGTTCAGCGGCGACGCCACCTCGACCCGCTCCGCGATGAAGGCGGCGAGGCTGGAGCGGTACAGCGCGGCGCGCACCGTCACGGCCGCCAGCACCGCCAGCACCAGCGGAGCCGCCATCCTCGCGGGCACACGCCGGCCTGACGCCGCCTGTAGTTCGCGGGCGGTGCCGGACAACGGGGCGGCAATGCGGCGGCACGGCCGGGCGGACTACGCGTCCCACAAGGAACCGCGACGCCGCCGCTCCCGACAGCGCCCGGGAACTACGGCGAGTCCGGGGAACCGCTGCTCGGCGCGCGGACGCTGCCCGGCCGGCTGCGCTGGGGCCGCTGAGCCGGGCGGGCCTTCGCCGGAGCTGTGCCAAACAGAACGTTGTTTCTGGCATAGCGATACCAGGCCGAGGAGATGCACCCGAGGACTCAATACCGACAAGCTGCGGCTCGTGGCCCAGCTTAAAGAACAGAAGATCTGCGTTCTGCTTGAGTAGCATCGGGAAACGTATTGGGGCGGATCGGTTCTGCGGGAGGAACGGCGGGCAGAGGGGGAGTTAAAGAGTGGGCCGGGAGTGCTCGGCCAGGAGGGAACGAGACGCTGTGCCGGGCAGTAGGAAAGAGGAGCTGCTGTGTCGTTCTGGTCAGGTGTGTCTGCAGGAAGGAGGGTCAGGAGAGCGGCTGTGAGCTGTGAGCTGGGTGAGGGAGGCTCTGGTGTGAGAGTGATTGAGACGTACTACGTACAAAGGGAGCCTGGACCTGTGATCCCGTTACCCTGCGAGGGGCACGGCCACAGAAGGGTGAAGTGTTAGGCCTGGGTGGAGAAAGAAGTGTGGGGAGTTATGGGGAGTGATAATGCTGGGCCTCGGGAGAGGGGAGGAAAAGCCCCAGAAAATGTTCCCCTGGACAGCCAGGGGATGCAGAGATTCGTGTGAAAGGACATCAGAAGGGGAAGCTGGTCCTTGTCCTAGGGAATCTACTAGCAGATAAAGGTGCCCAAGAAGCACCCTTGCAGCCACAAGTCACAGTGAATCATTTCACACTTGAGATACTCTCTCCTCCAGAAAGATGGGGAGGCTCTTAAAGGGTTGGGAGCAAAGGAGTCTGAAGGGAGGTGGATACTCCCTGATGGAAGAGAGGTGCTGAATAAAAAAGTGATGAGGGAAATTGTAGCCATCCTTACATCCAGGAAGTCACTGGGGGGTTCAGATGATGCGTGGTGCTGTACTGCTAAAGTATGGGTGTATAGACATTTTTACAGTAGCCAAACAAGTCTGTGAGAGGTGTGTGGTTAGTAAAACATATTCATAAGAAAGCTCTTTGGAACCAACCCAGGGCCATTTTAAAGACCATTCCAAAGTGTTCAGGTCAACTTCATGCCCCTGGTGGACCATGGAATTCTGTGCCCCATGGCACCCCGTCATCATCAGTGTGGTGGGCTACCACCTATAATGGATGGATTTACTCAACAAGTTCAACTATACCGAAGCTTTGAAAAATCAAGTCAGTGTATTTTAAGGGGTTGCTCAGCCAAATTGCCAGCCCCTGCAGTGTAATCCAGTAATGATAATGATTAGAAAGGCTGATAAATTTTTCAGCCACACTTATAGTTTCGGAGCAGATGGGACTGGTAATGACCCAGTGGCGAGATTCAGAACAGCAGAGGAACCACAACCCAATGTTACTAACATTATGTGGGAGGAGAAAGACCTTGCAGAAAGGGAGAGGAGTCATCTGGATTACCCTATTGTAATTGTTAAGGAAATGAAAGATCTCTGACAGATGTTTGAGGTAGAAATGGGATATGGGGACCTGAATGCCTGGATAGAATGGGTAAAATGTACCATCCAGAGTCTCAGTCATAGCAAGTGTTATGCTTGCGGCTCGGGGCACCCAACTGCCCGGGTGGTACCTAAAGGAATCCCTGATGAACATAAAGTAAAGAACCAGATCACAGCCAGGTCTGACTCCTCGCTGTTTTGGTGGATAACTATTAATAAGAATGTAGCCTGGATCAATTATATTTACCATAATCAGCAGGACTTCGTAAATTATAGAAGGGATTGCCTAACTATTAAGTGCCACTGGTAGGATGACATGGGAAAATAGGATAGTGTTAGACATGATGTTGGCTGAAAAGGGTCAAGTATGTGTAAATGATGGGCATTCACTATTTCACCTTTATACCCAATAATACAGCCCCAAATTGCACCATAGCCTGGGCACTTACTTCACTTACTAGGTGGTTCAGTAAATGGAAGGGAGTGCTGGTATCAGTACTTACATCTTTAATTGTAATAGCAGGAGTTCTGACAGCAGCCAGCTGTTGTATTATCCCCTGTGTTAGAGGGTTGGTCCAGCATTTAATCAAAACCATCCCATCTAAGCAGATGCTGTAGGGCTACCACTATATTCAGACAAGGCATAGGCTGTAAGGGAAGATGTAGGAGATGGTGGTGATTGGGATGATGTGTCTTCAAAAGAGACAATTGTGTAAACAGAAAGGGGGAACTGTGGGAAAGGGAATGTTGTTTTCTCAGAATGACACCAGAAAGAAGCTTGTGCAACCAAAGAGATGTACCTGAGGACTCATAATGCTGACAAGTTCCTGCTTGTGGCTGAGCTTAAAGAATAGAAGGTCTGCTGCATTCTTGAGTAACATCAGGAAATGTACTGGAGCAGATCTGTTCTGTAGGATGAATGGTAGTCAGAGGGCAGGGTTAACTACGAGAGGGTTATCTCAGTGTACCATAACAGGGAAAAGCTAAACACTAGTAGGAGGGGAACAGGGAGGAGGTAACCAAGCAGTAAACAGGGGTGGGACATGTAATAAGAAAATGAGAAGTATGGGATAGGCTGTAAGCCCTGGAGTGCTCAGCCAGTGAGGAAATGAGAACTTGTGCAGGGCAGTAGGAAATAGAAGCTGTTGTGTCTTTCCAATCAAGTGTGCCTGCCCTGTAGGTCACCTTCTGTTGCAAAAGTATAAAATAAAATGTAATTCGTAGCAAATTCCACTTGAGCCTGAATTATTGGACATGAGCGTTTCTCACAGAGCCTCTGGCATGGAGCCTGCCCCAGCTCCTCATGGGGAAAGGCTGCTCCTGGCACCTGGTGCAGGTGCTCCGCTTCGCACCCTGTGCCCTGTACCCATTCCCTACCACCCACCTGGGAAGAGCCAGGAACTATCTCCTCCATGGTTGCCTCCAAGGGGTTGCTGTGCTGCCATGATGCCATCTCTCCTCCTGTTGTGACCATGTCTGAGCTCAGTGTGGTGTTGGTGGCCCTGCACTGAGCTCAGCCAGCTGTGCTGCAGAACATTGCACTGCACTTTCTGGGTTCACGATGGCAGTGGGTGGTTGTGGTATCAGCAGGATCATCAGTCTCCAGTGCTTACAACTTCCAGGCAGACTTTAGCACACTGCCTTCTCTGTTCATTCTTTGCTTTCCTCAGCCTGCATGGCGACTGTTTTGCTGTCCACATCCATAGCAACATCTGCCTCCCTTTCACACAAACTCTCACAAAGCAGGTTCTACAACCCTTGGTCCAGAGTGATGAAGATTGGAAGGAAGACCTGTTCGTGTCTTAAAAAAATGACGAATAGAATGACAGCACACACTTCATATCATAATCTATCATTACAACATTACAACCCTTACTTTCCTGTAAGAAACATAATGGATTTACTGACACTATGAGGCTGCCACTTGGGAGAGTTTGTTAATGTCCAGGCCACAGTGTTTGCATTGGATCCATGCAACTTCTGCACCAGATGGAATGGAGAAGTCTGAATGTCTCGTGGACGTAGTTCCTAAAGGCCCCAGTAGCCCAGTGTACTCCATCCCTATGATTTGCTGGACTTAGATGGTTAACTCATGCACTTTCTGGACCAAGATCATTGCTCCAAGTTTTTCCAGCACTTAGAACAGACTTGTTGCCTTCATGCTGCAGAAGCAGCATCAGATGGCCCAAGGAGTGTTTCTTGCTGCTCTTCCCCACCCGCCCTGCTCTGGGGTGAAGCAGCACATCCATCTGCTGCTGCCTGTTCAAGGGGCTACTTAAGTATGGTCATATCTGCTGCCACAGGACAACAGATCTCCTTCTCAAACAATAAGGGGAACTTTAGAAATCAGCCTATCAAGTGGGACCTCTTCTGCTCTCAGGCCACTGTCTGAAAACAACACAGTTCTATTGAGGTGGTAAAACGAATTTCCTATTAGCACAAACATTAGCTGACCATGGGATTTGATGGCCGCAGGACTGACTGGGCTCTGCACCTCTTCTGATCAGTCAGAGTGGATTTGTTCAAGTTAAATTGTGCAGACATCTGTAAATAAGAAGACAGAAATGCTGATATTTTTTCCTGAAGCTGTTAATGCTGTCTTCAGCTTTCTGACCAGAAATGCTTTTTTGTCAGCACTTACTGCCCTCCAAGTGGCAGCTCTGTAATAGACAGCAGTTGCCTGAGAGCATGATTCTATTGAATAATTGGAGTACAGTTGTGTGGTTAAAGCTGCCCTGCTCTCTATGCTGGTTTTGCTGATGTGATCCATGCCATCTGCTTTCCAGCACCATCTGACCAGAAATGGGAACCCTGGGGAAATTCAGATAACCTCAGATGGCACCATGAATCATTTGTAAAATCATTCCACTGTGGTTTCTTTGTGTCTAATTGGTGTGCAAAAGCAAAAACAAGAACAGAAACAAGCAAACAAACAAAAACAACAAAACCAAACCAAACCCAGAACTTTCAGAAGAGCAATTTGTGACAAATGCAGCAGTTTTATCTGGGTGTGGGATTGCTCCGGTGTTTCTCCGGTGGGAGATCTGAGGTTAGCAGCAGAGGGAAGTTCACAGGCTAAACATACACGTTTGAGCCTCATCAAAGCATCAGATGCCTAAAACAAACATGTATGTACTAAATGCCAGAGTTGTGAAATCTGTTTGCAGGTTGACACTGATTTGGGGGTGAGATCAGGGACTTGAGGGAGTTGTGTTAAGTAAACACACACTGTGCAGCTGCCTTTTGTCTATCAGAAACTTTGGCAACTACTTTCAGCCAAATGATGCGGAGGAGGAGACCTCTAAAAGTCGTGGTGTTCTTGACAGGTTTATGAAGATCACAGAGTTGGGTAATGGGAAAGAAACCCAAAGTGGTGACAGGACTTCCCCCCACTGCCTACCCAGATGCCTCCAGCTTTTGTTGCCAAAGTACAGATCCAGATGGAGCCAACTCGAGAGCTGCTGCTGGAAACTTCCTTCTCTTCGTCCATTGCTTTGCCTACACAGGACACCCAAAGTGGTACTTAGCTGATAACACAACCTGATGATGTTGCATCATAGGGGGACTTTCACAAAACACTCTGTTGAAGATTGGGCCAGTTCAGGGGTGATTCATCTTTGGTCCTGCACACAGTTGCTGGTTTGGGCACTTCTTCTCTGCCCCTCTGGCATTACGCAATGCTGACATTCTGCTGGGTAAACAAGCCACTCCTTTTCTAGGTTCACGGTATAAAACAGGTGTTACGATTCCTGCGGCAACCTACAGCCCTTCCTTGCAGCTCTCCCTGTCTGAATCAATCTCTTCCTACTTGTGTCCCCACAAGTCAGTGTACTGTTCTGACTGAGATCTCCTCACAGCTGTGTGCAGTGGTGTTAGCAGGTCAGGGCTGCTTCCTGTTCCTGTGGGATCCATTCCTCCCATCTCCATTCCCCAGAGCTACTTTTCCACAGTTTTTTATTTTCCCCATGCTGTCACGATCTGTTTAGTTCCAGACAAGCACTCCAACACTACACTGTGTTCTCCTCTCTTGTTCTTAGCAAAGACCTTACAGAACAAGAGTTGCATTGCAGTCATTACTGTTCCCTGGTGGTTTGGGCTTTCCTGCGAAGCCCACTCCAATGTTCTCTATCATAAATACCAGGATTCTTCATCAATAGACCACCTCAGCTGATTTGTCCTTTTCCAAGTTGTCTCATGTTGCATAACAACGCATGTTGGTTAAAACACCTGCCAGCTTTTGCTTTTACCACCTCCCAGTTCGATTTCATTTTCCTTTATGCAGGCTACACGAGTTCTCTTTATATCTGCTCTTCAGACCTTTGGATAAAAAGTGCTGTAAAAATGAAGAGTATTGAGATTTGGATGAATCACTCAGAGAAAAGTGCTTGCTTCGTTGATTCACTGTCTCAGAAAAGAGCATATTTTCCCAGCAAGCTGAAATAGCAGCATCATGGGTATATTGCAGCCATTCTGATTAGCAGAAGGCAGCATGGCCTCGTCTTTAATAGAGGTGAGAAGATGTCTGTACAAAAAGTGGACTCTGACTGTTCAGCTCTTCTTTGGCTTCAGGGAGAAAAACAAACAATTCAAGTTTCAGATTTCTCCAAGTGGTTTCCTATGCCAGGAACTTCCTGTACATAAAAGACAAATCTCTTTGTTGTAAGACAAGATCAGATGTCCTCAGTTCTCAGAAAGACTGTATTTCTGGTACCACGTTGAACATTTTCCAGAGTGAGATTTTAAGAAGTAACCAGAAGAGGAAAGCTGCAGTTCCTGCCAAAAAACTCAACCCAGCTCATCTTCTGGTGGAATTTCATTATTGATGCTGTGGAGAGGTGGGCTTGTCCAGAGCACCAAAAACTTGCTCTAGGCATCTCTCCTAGGTTGGAAAGGGCCACATTAATGATGGGAACTGAACACCAACCTTCCAGACAGCCAGAGTTAGGCAAGATGAATCTAAAGGACTTGACAAGGAAACGCTGTTCAGTTTGGGGCATTATTTAAACAAAGCACGAGCAACTACCCACCCTGACAGCGGCATCTCAGACAAGCAGGCTGTCTCATCAGCTGATGTGGGCTTTGCCATCATTCTAGTTGTCCTACTCAGGGTTGCACCACCCAGGTGCATAATGGGCTCCCAGCAACGACACCCTTCTTCTGGATGAAATTCCTTGCTGAACTACAGGAATCACTGTTTGTGTCAGATAGGTGGAGGTCTGTGGGTTTGACTGTTGGATTCCCTTCTTACCCTGGTTATGAGGAATGACTTGAGCAGAAATAGGCAGGAGGTGGAGCAGCCAGCTCACCCCAGTCTTGTGGACCAGTGGCTATTTTTGGTCAATTGTGATATGCTCAGAAGCACTTCAGGTATGATGAACTCATAGGTCACTGGTGTAACAGCTCAGAGCACTTCCATAACAGCATTCTAGCAGTGCTTTACTTGCCCACAGGATTATTCATTGTGGGACTTCAGAATGGTCTGTAGCTGCCTCTGACAGAGCAGCTAAGAGCTACATTTATGGTCTGTAACACTAAGAGTCACATACGTGGTTTGTGACGGTCTGTGCTATGATCTCTAACACATACTGTGCTTGTCTTGAGCCAGAGGTGTGTGCAGATACCCTACTGCCATGGGAGGTTGTCTGGACTGAAGAAAAGGAAAAGCAAAAGCGAGGAGAGGAGAAAATGTGTAGGATATGTGCAGTGCCAGACTGACAATATATACTTGGAAATCAATGTGATTTTCTTCATTTGTAGGGAAGTCAATAGAAGAATCAAGGCAACATAATGGTATAATGGATGGAAAAGCAGTTGTTAAAACTAGATATCTGTTGTCCTTTGCCTTGCTCTCTAGACTACGGCAATGAAAACAGGCAGATGAGGGAACTCGAAGAAAGTGCTGTGCACATGAGAGATTGTCACCTTTTCCTGATAGCACTGTTAGGTACAATCAAACACACCCCCACCTGTGACCTGGCACAGACAGATGGGAAAGAAGCAAAAAGGGATCTGTACCTTATGAAGACCCTCTGCAAAACAGCCTTTGCACAGGCTGCTCCTCCCCCTCTTCCCTGTGTTTCTCTTCTGCTCTCACTTGATCATTCCCAGGCCATGTCACCAGCAGATGCAGCGGCTTTCAGCTCTGAGATGGGTGCAGCTGGTGTAGGTGTAGTTCACCTGTTCTGACTGCAGCAGTAGGTTGGAGCCCAAGGTTTGCTAGCTACTGTCAGCAAGGTTTGCATAATTCTTCATAGTTGTTCTGTCTCATTTCAGCTTTGGGAACAGTCCGTCCAGAAGGAATTTGTTAAGTGTTGGGAAAAGGAATGTCAAGTGTTTAAAATTTGGCTGTTTGCTGCATTAAGCTGTCTGTAACACTAGCTGATGAGGCTGGAGGCTCTTGTGGAGACACTTGCATCTCAACCTTCCTTGAGACGTGTTTTCATGGCAAGCTGCCTGAGATGTGTATTTCAGCCATGACCTGTCAAAGAGGCAGGGGTCAACATGTGAGCTGTATAGAAAGCAATGCACTGGAGTGAGTCCAGAGCAGCTAGTGCTGTGCTCCCAGGCTGTGTGTCTGGAGCAACGTCACATCCTCCAAAGCAGATGGAGCAGAGCCATCTGAGGTCTTGAGGCTTGGATACACTGGGCTTCATTGAGCTAGTCTATATGACTGCTGCTCCAGAGACTGTGTGAGTGCCAAATGACTGCACTGTAAACAATTACATTTGCACATAAATCCCAACAATTAAATATTTTATTTTAAACAAACACAGCTTGGGTTTTGAGTCCACAGACCTCAGCTCTGCTGTCTCCCTGGCTAGGAAAGGCCTTGCTGGATAGGGGCCCATTTTACATATCATCTTTCAAAACCTTCACTTCACCTCTGCTTCAGTCTTGAAGTCTAAAGGAAAGTAACAAGGACAGAGCAGGACTCCTAGAACAGCAGGGGAGATACCGAACTCAGATACTCAGTTTCTTGTGGTTAAGGGAAATAAATAAATAAATAAGATACTTTTCCAGAGAGGAATTTCAGTGGGCCAAGGTACCACGTTACCAGGGTGTTCACACTGCCCAGGCTGGGGAGCATGGTCAGCAATGAGGAGCCTGTCAGTGAATGGATTTATTTCTGTCTGCCCTTCTTTGCATGGAGACACTGACTCAGTAAAGCCAGTGAGAAGCTGTCCAACAGAGGTGCTGCCCCAGCTGCCCAGCAGTTACTGCCCAGGTCACCTGCCCAGCACTCAGCAGGTCAGAACCACACTGACTGCTCCTTCTAAGTGTGCTATTGACAGAAGCCAAACTTAAGAGACTCAGGCTCTTCAAATTCTCAGACTGCAGCCAAAAATAAAAGCAACTTATACTTAATGATCCACCCCTGGCAAAGCTATATTTGGAACAAGGCTTGGTTAATGCATCATTGCTGTAATAGCAACCTAGAGCTGAGATTGACTGAAGCACTCAGTGTAGAGGCAGTAGTCCAAACACAACAGCCATACGTTGTCAGGAGCCCCAGGCTGAGGCAGAGTCCAGCTGTAGACAACTCAGTCCTTTACTTCAAGATTCGGGGCTCAAACCTTTCAAGACAAAGCTGCTCTTCAGGCCAGAACTGCCCACTCACAGAGCAGTGAGCAGCTGAGCTTCCTGAAGACACACAATGTCTTGCTATGGCTATAAGAAGAAGGAAGAAAAAAATGGTACAAAAAGAAATAAAGAGTGTGGATCCTATGGATGTAGGTGGGTATGAGAGGCAACTGTGCAGCTGTTGGAAAGGCTTTCCAGCAAAGCAGGGGCCCAGCGCAGCCTTTGCCCCTTTACCATCACCAGAGGTCCCATGTGCCCTGTAGCACTGCAGCACTGGACCCATCTCAACTGTGAGGTGATCTAAAATAACTCACTCAGGCTCACGGAGTTCTTGATCAGCTGTCACTTCAACATTTTTTTACATGGCCACTCTTACTGTATTTAGATAAGTCCATGTTGATCCCCAACAACAGGATCACACATTTGGACACGGTGTTGGTTTCACTCTGGTGGTAGGTGAAGCTGTCTAATGAAACAGCAACGAAATGTGTTGATTCTCTCCCATCTCCCTGAGGATAATCACTTTGTGTTTGCTCTGCTGAAAGCATTCAGCACTTTGATTTCTGCATCTCTGTAACTTTAAAATAACAACAAGCCCAAAGGCAGTTAGTTCTAAAGGGGCAGCAAAATTACAGCCAGACCTGCAGTATTTCAGATGCTTCTCACACCTCACGTTGTCTGTGGATCTTCTAGATTCACTCACTTCGAGAGCAGGGACCCGATCCAAAGTATTGTTGGCTTTCATGCCCCATTATAACAAATGGCTGAGTTGGAATCCTGAGCCATTCAGGATTCAGAATGGCTGAATCCTGAGGATACAGACTGAGCCTTCCCAGCCAGCCCCCCTGCTTCCCTGCACGAGGACTCCCCCAGTGCCCCTTTGCAGCTGCTCCATGTCCCCCCACTGTGCTCCTTCTGGCTCAGGAGACAACCACAGCTGGGGCTGGAAAATGCTTTTTGCTTAAGACTTCAGACAGCAGCCCTTCCCTCTCCTTCACCCTCTTACCTTCCCTCTTCTTTCCCAAAGGCACATTTTGATTGATTGGTTCAAAGCTTTCCCATGGAGAGGTCAGTTTTGCAATGAAGCCTCTCTGAGAAATGGAAAAAAGGCATTACCCCTCTCTACAAACTGCACCTGCTTCCATCTGTGCTTATAAATTTCCAGTGGCTATATCATCATCATAGTATCATAGTCTCGTGCAGGTTGGAAGGGACCTTAGAGATCATCAAGTCCAACCCCCCGGGATTCGAGCCTCCTGTGTAGCAGAGCGGCACTTCTACCACTTGCGCCACAGGGAGGATTCCAACCCAGGGCCTCCAGTGTTGCAACGTGGCATTCCCACCACTTGCACCACCGGGGCACACTATATACCTGTCATAACCCTTCACATATTTTATGGCTAAAACATGCTTTGAATCTCTTTCACACTACAATACCACCAGACATGAGAGAGAAGCAAACGTTCTCTTTCAAAGCATCCCAAAGATGAGATACTTGCAAGGAGCACTGAGACAACTGAGCTTTTCTTTGCAAGGGCAGGCGGTGCCAAAATAATCCTGCCTGCCTTCTTTCATGCAGTTCAAACCTGGCGTATGTATGATGAGATTAATTGCACCCCTTGATTACCCTCCTTGCATGGAATGGTGTTTCTTGTACTGAAGTACTCCATTACATACACATTCACTCTGAAGCCCAAAACATGGGCACATATGAGAGCACAGGTTTTTATATCTCTCCAACAGATGTTTTAGGTCAGACCTTTCGAAACCCGGTTGCTTTCTATTTGTATATCTATTAGTGTGAAAATCACACTTGAGAAACCCCCTCTCCTCCTTCCCCCCCCCGTGTGGGTGGCTGCCAGGTGTGAGGGATTTGGGTGCAGAAATCTTTGGGCTCAGTGCTTTCTGCAGTTCCCAGGCTTGAGGGTCAGGCTAAAGTGCCCATTTCTTCCTGCAGTCTAGTGAACTGAAGGAAAAGGTGCTTTCTGCTTGTGGTCTGCAGATAACCGTGAGGGAACAGGTTGATTTGGGAAGAAGGACTCTGCTCTGCTCACCTCGTTCTTGCCCAGAGCTGGGCACAGACTGCTGCTCTTTGGGGTTCTTGGTCACCCGCAGTGTTCTGTTCCCACCATCAGCCCCATTTTTGTGCTCTCTGGGGACACAAACGCCTAGCGACGCTCCTCCTGCATGAGCAGGATGTGCGGGAAGCGCTGCGTTCCCCCCGGCAGGAGGGAGAGGGTGACGCGCATCCTCCGAGGACAGGAGAGGACTTCAGCTCTCTCTCCTTGTTCCGGCCAGCGCTGGGCTCTTTCCAGGGGCTGAGGGTGATGCTGCTGCCCGGGTGCAGGTTACTTCGGGAGCGTTCCCATCGTACCGGCACGGTGAGGCAGGGTCCCGTCACCCCGTGGGGTGGCTGGGAAGAAGAGGGGACAGCCGTTCGCAGGGAGAGGCTGGTCCGGGTGGACGGTGCCATTACGAGGCCCTGGGAACTGCTCTGGGCAGCGGGGATGAAGGCGGGGGGGGCTCAGAACCAGCGACCTCTGGTTCCCGTCCGTCCCCACCCGGCCCTCGGGGCTATCGCTGCCCCGCACCCAGCCTTCCTGCTGCGTGACTCTGAGCACCGCATCGCTGCCGGGTGCTGCACCCGCTGAGTGGCTCGCAGGAAGAGTCACTGCCCCGTGGCTGTTTTGTCCCGTGGGACGCGGCCCTTTGAAGTCCATGCCCGTCTGTCCCATGGTTATGTGAGTCGCTGCTGTGCACCCGGGGGGACCTGGGAGGAAACTCCAAAATCTTTCCCCTTCCCTCGTGCCCTCACTTGAGCCTCACCGCAGAGCAGTGCCGGGCACGCAGCGCTGTGCTGCCTCTTGAGCGGAGCGACTCCTGGGCTGTCTGTCACACCTGGCAGCTCCGGAGTCTGAGCTCTGGGGAAACTATGGGGAACTTCTGTGAAGGCACAAATGCTGGAATTTTGCCTTGGTCTTAATGCAGCATTTCTGAGCCTGAACCAGGTGCCCTGTATCACAACCAAAAGCCTTATTTCCACCTTACACATGGGGGGGTGGGCTCTTCAGACTGGTTTTGCACCTGCTCATCATTGCCCCTTGTGCAACCCTTGGTGCCTGGGGCACAGCTGTGCTGCAATCACAGCCAGCTCTTGCATCACCTGCACGGTGGCCTTTGGCAGCGGAAGAGCAGGAAGTAAAGGGTGGTTTTTTCAACAACCTGAGTTACACAAAGAATCAAATTGAGGCAAAATGGGTTTTGTGGGAGAAGCAGTTCTGTAAGAGCCTTTTATCTAAGTGTGTGAAGGGTGAGAGGTGAAGAGGTTTGCAGACAGAACAGCATGAGCTCTCCAAAATGTGCTCTCCCTGCCAGCGCCCTGGTGTCATTGGCACCACTTGGGTGGGACTGGGGGAGAGTTCACTGTCATGTAAGCCCTGTGCACAGACCACCTGCAAGAGAAGAGCTGCCTGGGAGATGGTGCCAGGATGTGGGGATGGCAGCATGGGGATGGCTGCATCCAGCTGCCACGGACCGACCCCTGACAGCCCTGCTGCTCAGCTGAGCTCACAGGGCACAGGAATCTGCTGCTGCCAGCCCATGTTCAGCCACCCGCCCTGCCTAACTCCCTCCTGGCCCCCAGTCTTCCTTGGGCCCAAGACAACACTGGGCTTTGGCAGTGCATGCACAGGTGAGGACAGGAGAGCCGGGCGCTGTCTGTGAGCGCTTATCTACAACACAATGACACATGAAAGAAATGATGAGCCCATGGGCTGTGGCCCAGCAGGTCAGGGAAGGTCTGTCTGCTGACCTCAACAGTGTGTTTGTGTTTCTGACCTTACAAAACCCGTTCCCTCTGTGGTTAAAACCGCAGGTGGAAATGAGGAATAGGTGGGGAGCAGTGGTGCAGGAGGTGTGTGTGCTCTCAGGTGCCTCTGTGCAGCCCTGTGTGGCTGTGTCAGACATGCCTGGGGAGGAATTTACCCAAATCCATGAACCAAGCACATGGCCAGGCCCCTGCTGATGGAGTGAGTGGCTCATGCTCTGGCTGTGACTGCCAGGGCTGCTGTGTGGGCCTCGGGGGTTTTGGACCTGTTAGGGAGTTTGCCTAGAACAATTCAGCCCCCTGAGCCAAGACCTGGTCCTATCCAACATATTTCCCGCCGTTATCTCGATCCTCATCCTTAGGGGAGTTTTGATTTTAATCCTGGTAACTCAGAAATCAGTGAACACCGGAGGTGTGAGGAGCTGCAGGATGCTGGTTCCCACCTGGGCTGTGTGGGCAGCACTGTGAGGCATGGGGTGTGAGCCAGCCCCAGCGGGGACTGTGGCGGCACATGGGCTGTGAGGGGCTGCCACATGCCGGGCTGTCTGTGCAGTGCTGGGCCCTGAGCTGGCTTTGTCTATATTTAGTGCATTTTTCAGATAACCCTCTTGTGCTATTTTTGGGCCAAGTGCTGACTTAAGGCCCCTTCTTGCCCTTGTGCCTGGCTGCGTCATGGCTTCCAAGCCTCCCAGTTTTCAGCGTCCTCCAATATCCAGATGTTTAGAAAGGTGTTGAGAAGAAAATGAGCTTTTTGGGTTATTAGCACTGCAAAAATGAGAGAAAGTAATGTCCTAAACTCCTTTTCCTTCTTCCTTAGGCCCTGTAGGAGGACTGTGAGGGCCAGGATCCAGGCTCTGCAGGGCTGAGCAGGGACACGGGGACAGCTCTGCAGCACCCAGTGGAAGACAGACCCAACGCTGTCACCGCAGCACAATGCACCGCAGTGCTCAATGCACTGCAGGTTCAGCGCTCAGCCCCAGCATGGTGAACCTGTGAGAGCCAGGTGAGCTCTCAAGGCTGTGCCCTGCTGTGCCCTGAGCTCAGCCTGCAGCCAGAACATGGGCTGTGTGAGCCAGGGAGCCATGCTGCCTTCAGGGCTGCACATGTTCATTTAAAGATTCCTGTATGTGCCAGAGGTCTCAGGATGGTGCACAGATAGCACCTGCCCTCTGCTCCACAGCCCCATTGCCAGCACTGCTGTGACTTGCAGCTCTCTGCAGCCAGGTGCCAAGGTCAGAGGATTTTTTCAGGATGCTCAGGAACATGTTTTTCAGGTCCCTGAGGTGGGTGTGGGGAGAACAAGATGGTGGGAGCAGGGATGTGAGCATGTAAAATCTTGAGGAGGCAGCTGGGGATCTATTCCCATCATCTCAGCACAAAACCAGACTGTGGATTAAGGGAAGACTTTAGTGTTCCCTTCAATATAGCAGAAGCTGCTCGGGGCAGGACATTTATAGCTGCCCTTCCGTACCAGGAGCTCTCTTGGGTTTCAGAGCTGGGTGACAACAGGAACGTGGCTCTGAGCCTCCCCAATGCTCTGCCAGTAACAGGCAGAGATCTCCTGTCCCGGTGCCGCGTGGCTCTGTGGGTGGCTGTGCCACGAGGCTCCATGGGCTTCTCTCTATGCTGCCATACAGCCAAGGGGCTCAGTGAGGAGGAAAGTGTAAAGGAGGAGCCTGCTCTGGGATCTCCATCAGCACCCCAGATCCATCTCCCATTTTTTATACCTGGTTATGCCATCTTGATCATAAAGGGCATAAAGAACTGCTAAGTAGAATATCCAGACCAATGCAGCTCATGGCAGCTTGTGAAAAGCACCGCCTCATGGCTGCTCCCCCTTGTAGCCTCCTTTGTGCCCCTAACCCATGCGTGTTGCCACCGACAGCAGCACTCTGCAATGTCACAGGCTGAAGATAACATCAGTGCAGGTGAAGTCACTGCAAGGACAGACACCGGCGCAGACGAGGAGCCTGCAACCCATGCTGAGCCTGGTGGGAGCCAGCCCTGACATCAGGAAGGCCCTGCAGGCTGAGCAATGCTGAACCCCAGGTGAGCTGGGACAGAGCCCCCGCCCTGAGCACAGCAGCGCCTGGAGCTGCTGACCTCCCAGACACAGCTATGTTCCCCACAGGGACGGCAGCTCGCAGCTCCAGTGTTGCCTTCCAGACAGGGAAATGTCAGCAGCACAGCTCCGGTTGCAGGCAGCCTGGCCTTCGTCCCCTCTGGTGCTGTGGAGTGACACAGAGCTGGGTGGCCTGACAGCTTCCCCTCATCCTTGTCCCCCCAGTTTTCTCCCCAGAAAGGACTAGGGAGGTTGGGAGGTGAATTTTCCAACCGCTTCCTGCCACTCAACATGATTTTTCAAGGCTGGAGGGAACATATTGTTTGCTTTCCCTCTGGGCCACCGCTGTTACAAAGCCACCTGTTATGGTTTTGCAATTTGGTTGGTGTTGGTATTCCACATCAGAACACCATGCCTAATAATGGGAGTAAAGGGGACAAGTTTTTTTTTTCTGTGGACTGTCTTAAATGTTCATGTGGGGAGGGGCACCGGAAGGGAAGTGAGGAAGGGGACGGGGTTGCTGGCCCGGCTCCCTGAGAGGAGACAACGTGGTCAGAGCTTCCTCCCTTCCACAGCTCCATCGGTGAGATTGGGGACTTGGTATTCTCTTTGTTGAAACTCTCTTGTTGTTGTTCAGCGTTATTAGGTTATTAAACTGCCATTCGTTCTCAGATCACCTTTTTTTTTTCTCCTTCATTTTTTGTTAGACATAATCGCAATCTCCCTTCCCTTCCCCTCTCCCTAAACGCACGTGGCCGGGCCGGGCCGCGCCGTGCCATACAGTGCCGCTAGAGAAAAGGGGGGGGCTTTTGTTCCTGCTGCCCTGGGTTTGTTCCCACTGTCCCGGAGTGAGCTCTAGAGAGAACTCCGTGACATCACCTTACCTGAGCACATGGTCATCAGACACCGTGACCTCACAGGCAGCCCCTGGATGAGGCACACACCCCAAAACCACCCTGGGGAGGATGACTGAGCACACCCCAGCAGCTCCCGTTTCCTCCTGTCCCCGAGCCAAGCCAGGAGCTGGTAGAAAACAAGATGTCAGTCAAAGAGGCACTGAGTCAGAGCACTCTGGCCGGGTCAGGCGAGGATGCTGGCAGGGTGCCCTGCAGGGGCTGGGCAGAGAAAATCAAAACTCCCCCGGGGGGGATCGTGCGTCCCACTCCTGCCTCACACACCTGCCTTGGGCAGCCCCCCTAAGTCCACGTGCTTTGCAGTCCTTGCTTCAAGGGGTGCTTGGCTTTGTTTGGCAGCCAGTTGGTGATTTTCTTGCACAAACAGTTATTTAGGGACAATTGACCCTAATTTGAAATAGAGTGCAAGTCTGCTTACTTGTTTTAATGAATGGAGAATGCCTCTACTGTGTTCATCTTTGCAAATAAAGTCTTTTTTATTATTATTTTCTTTTTTTCTTTTCAGAGAAGTGTAAATTTAACACCCAGATTTATGTCAAGTGAGGTCACCACCTGATGTTCAGCATTTTCTGAGTGCTCTTCATTGTTTGCTGTAGGTAAACTCCTTTGCTGCTGGAAGGCCGTGTTGGCTGCAGTTCCCAGCTCCTCAGACTGTCTCAGTCCTGTGCCCTGGGTACAGCTTCCCCACATCCCCAGGTGCCGTGCTCAGGGCTGCTCCTTGGGGCTGCTGTGGCTGCAATCACTGGGGGTTCACAGCTGAGCAACTGGAGGTGTCCCCAGAGAAGGATCCATCCCCAGCCCTGAAACAGCCGCACATTCCCAAATGGTCGGTTCCTTGCAGAGCTGAGCAGCCCCAGTGGACACCTCCAGCACGGGCAGAGCGGGTGTCCCCATGCTCACCATAAGCTGAGGGAGCTGGCATTGTTCAGTCTGGAAATGAGAAGGCTCAGGGGGGACCTCATTGCTCTCTACAACTACCTAAAGGGAGGATGTGGCTGGTAGGGGGGGAGGGGTGGTGTCGGCCTCTGCTCCTGCATAACTAGTGACAGGACTGGAGGGAATGGCCTCAAGTTGCTCCAGGGGGGTTCAGGCTGGATGTTAGGAATAACGTCTTCTCCAAAGAGTGGTCAGGCAGCGGAACGGGCTGCACGAGGAGGTGGTGGAGTCACCGTCCCTGCAGTGTTGGGAACCATTCAGGAGTTGTACTGAGGGAGGTGGGTTGGCGGTAGGTGGATACCCCACACAGTCCGCCAGCCCGGCCTGCGCTCAGCACGGGGCCCCGGTGCTGCAGGCGGTGCTGAGACGGCTCAGAGGTCCTGCCACGCTCCTATTTCCCAGCGTCTCGTTTCTCCAGGAGCTGTGGATAGCTGGACCCAACGTTCTGCTTTGAACAAAGGCAGAGAAATGAGAGCCGCCGTGCTGCCCGCTGGCGTCAGCGCCGAAGCGGAGCACTTACGTTACATGCCGGCCGTGCTCCCCGCCAGCAGCTCCGGGTGCTGCAGCTCACGAGCAGCCGGTGAAGCCGCCCTGGCAGCCGTGCGGTTTGTAGCGGTCACCCAAACACGGCGCAGCCACTTGGGCAGCTCCGAGCGGCATCGCGCCATCACGGCCCGCGCTCAGCTCCGCACAGCCCCGCACAGCTCCGCACAGCTCCGTACATCCCCGCACAGCCCCGCACAGCTCCGTACAGCCCCGCACAGCTCCGTACAGCTCCGCACAGCTCCGTACAGCTCCGCACAGCTCCGTACATCCCCGCACAGCTCCGTACAGCCCCGCACAGCCCCGTACAGCCCCGCACAGCTCCGTACAGCTCCGTACATCCCCGCACAGCCCCGCACAGCTCCGTACAGCCCCGCACAGCTCCGTACAGCCCCGCACAGCTCCGCACAGCCCCGCACAGCCCCGCACAGCTCCGTACAGCCCCGTACAGCTCCGCACAGCTCCGTACAGCCCCGCACAGCTCCGTACATCCCCGCACAGCCCCGCACAGCCCCGCACAGCTCCGTACAGCCCCGCACAGCCCCGCACAGATCCGTACAGTCCCGTACAGCTCCGCACAGCCCCGTACAGCTCCGTACAGCCCCGTACAGCTCCGTACAGCTCCGTACAGCCCCGCACAGCCCCGTACAGCTCCGTACAGCTCCGTACAGCCCCGCACAGCCCCGCACAGCCCCGCACAGCTCCGTACAGCCGCCGTTCCTGCGGGCGCTGCTGGCGGGACTGCCGCCGTAACGTTACTTAATGGAGAAGCGCGGGTTTGAACGAGTCGCCATTAAATTCCGCCCGCCGTCAGTCGGTGACGGGGCGTTGCGGCTCGCGGTGCCGTGAGTCCGGGCCGTGTCGCGTGACGCGGACACGCCGCCCCGTTAATGACTGTGCCCGGAACGCTCCATCCACGCGCGGACCGTTTCCTGCCTCCCGGCGCCACGTGACGGGCTCTGCACGGGATCCGCCCGCCCCGCTCCGTGCCGAGCGCGCAGGGGAAGGGCCCGGCACCGCCCAACGGCCCGGAGCGCTGCGGGCCAAGGGCTCCGGAGCAACACGGGTGTCCGACACCGCCGGTCCCCGCGGACACGGGGCACACGGACACGCGAACCTCCCACGTTCCGCCCCGCCCCCCGCGGCGCCGCCTCCCATTGGCCGAGGGGCGGGGGCGGGCGGGCCGCTTTGTGACGTCACGCTCAGCTGTCGGAAGGTCCCGATTAGTGCGGGGCAGCGGCGGGCGCGGGGCACAGCGCGGAGCGACACCGGGACGGGCCTGACGGGCCGCTCCCAACACAACTCCGCGCCCGCCGGTGCCGCATCGCCGACAGCGACCGGTACCGATACCGGCAGGTGAGTGCGCGCTGCGGGGAACGGGGGGGGGGTCCGGGGTTTCCGGGAGCGGCGGGGCGTCGGGCGGTGCCGGCCGTAGGGCGGGGGGCTCCGGGCCGGGCCGTGCGGGGGCTTTGGACCGGGCCGGGCCGGGGCCGCCCCCCCCCCCCCGCGCTGTTGTTTGTTTCGGCTCCGCCGGATTAAGCCCCGCGCCTGCGCCCCGCTCCCATTGGCCGCGCCGGGTTGGAAGCTGCGGTGACGTCACTTCATTTCCATATGACATTGAGACGTCACCGGGCCGCATCCCCCCCGCAATGTCCTCCCGCGACCCCGCGCGGCCCGGCACCGGCACCGGCACGGCCCGGCGGTCACTGATACCGGCACGGCCCGGCGGTCACTGATACCGGCACCGCCCGGCGGTCACTGATACCGGCGGTCCCGGCGCCGTGTGGGCCGCGCGGGCTCAGCGGGGGGGGCGGTTGGTTTGGAAATGGCGGCTGTGCGGGCTGCCATCCCGGTGTGCCATCCCGGCAGCCCCGCTCTCGTTCCCGCGGCCTCACGCGTGGCGCCGCGTGTCCCGTTCCCGCGGGCTCCGTGCTGCTGTCACCGCCGCCCCCGGGACGCCCTCGTGCTGCGGGACGCGGCCTCGGCTGCGGTTCCGTTACGGGCACGGGCGTCGGTCGGTCGGGCGGGCGCTGCGCAGCTCCGGCAGCAGCCGCTGTTTTCTTTCTTTAACCCCGAAGAATAAATGCTGTTATTTTTAATCCTCCAAAATACCGCTCCGCTTCCTCCCGCTCCGCGCTGTCGCCGTTTCTGCTGCTCGTGTGGTCGGGTGCGACGGGAAGAGCGCGGGGGGAGCGTTTCCCTCGAGGATGAGCCCGTGCCGCCTCGTGGGCAGCGCTGGGGGTGCCCGGCTGTGGGCCCGGCCCTGCTCGGTGGCTGCGGGGCTGCGCGTGGGGCCGCCGGGAGCTGCGAGACGCGGGGTCACCCCGCAGGGCAGCGGGCGGCCGGGGGGGGAGGGGAGCGGGGCCGCCCCCGTGTCGCGGTGCCGGAGTGTTGTCTAATTTAGGTGAGGTGAGCCGCAAATAGCGCTTCCCACGTGTGCTGGGACGCGCACCTGATCCGTACCGCTGCGCTGAGCGTCAGCAGCTCCCGCTGTGCCGGGACGGACGGCAGGGCTCGGCGGTGCCGCTTCCCGGCGCTGCTGTCCTCAAAGGGCGGAGCTGCCGGGGGTTTCCTCGCGGCCCTGGAGCTCGCTGGGCGCACAGCTGGGGCCGCTCCGTGTGGGCAGCGGGGACATCCCAGCCGTGGTCGGCGCCTGGGTGAGCCCGGGGGTGCGTCGCTCTTGTTTGCCTCCACGATGGTGAATCTATAATTTTATTGTTAGGATTCGATGCTCCAGGAAATGGGGCTGCCCGGTGCTTTGGTGATGAGCGCGTGGATGGGCGGTGCTGAGATGCCGTGCTTGTGGCCGAGGTCCCGGGGCACAGCGCTGCCGTGGCCGCGTCTCCGAGCGGGGAAGCTCCTCCGCTGCGCTTCAGTGCTGGCAGAGGGAACCCTCCCGGGATGATGGACGGGGGGGATCCCGTCTGCCGTCAGCGTGGGGGCTTTGCTGTTCTCTATGTCCAGCCACGGTGGCGTTTTCGTGTCCTTTTTTTGTCTCTGGACCAAATGCGTTTTCTGAGCGCGGTTAATGCTCTGCCCCTCGTGTCTGCCATCTGTCTGCTCTGAGGGCTCTGCAGCCATGAATGAAATCGGAGCGCTGGCCCCACGCTGAGCTGTGGGGCTCTTCCCCTGCAGGAAGCTGGAGCAGTAACGAGGTCCGGCTGGAGGAGGGCACAGCCCAGGGCAGAGGTGACACAGCCCTCGCCCTGCCTGGACTGTGGGCCGTGGTGTGCTTAATCCTGCTGCGTGTAGCCCTGGCTCTGCCCCTGTTCCCTCAGCTCGGGTGCACCAGGCACACATGGCAGTGAGTGGGTGTCTGCTGGGAGTGCCCACCCAGTGGGTGCAGTTGGGGTGGCTGTCTCTATGCGTGGCTGTGTGTGTGTGTGCCCTGCGGCGCTGGGTTTGGAGGCCTGGCTGGTACAGGTTTGGGGCATCATTAACAAGTAGCAGTGGTGGTGTGTGTGACATGGTCACCTCCCAGAGCCAGAGGGTGGCAATGAAATGCACGCAGGTGCTTGAGGAGAGCATCTCTGCAAATGACGCACAGAGAATCTAACAGTGACATCTTTCAGAATTAAGCCAGCCCAGAACAGGTTACAGCACTAGTGAGGCTTCTGGAGGTGAGAGTGCTCCCCTTGGAGCCCTTTTAGCCCTTGGAGCCCATCCCCAGCGAGTGCACATTTCTAACATGTCACGTGCAGCGCATCCTTTGCTGCAGCAGGGGCTGGGACCACCTTCCTGCTGTGCCCACTGGCACCATTCCTCTGGCCTGAATGCCCCTGTTCCCTTTTGCAGGCCTTTGCACTAAAGCCAAGTGAAGAACCTCATAACTACACTGCACTCCCTGTAACTCAGCAAAGACTTCAGCAAAGCACTCCTGCCACAAGGAAGGACCTGCAGCAACAGAGCTCTGTGCCCTTCCTTGTCTGCCCATCCCCGCATTGAGGCGGGCACTTAGCAGCCGCTTTTCTCCTGTCCCACCTGACTGCTCCCCACCATGTTCCAGCGTCTCACCAGCCTCTTCTTCAGTGACAGCAGCGCACCAGAGGGCCTGGAGGAGCCCAAGCCCTTTGTCTCCGAGGAGGAGGAGGAGGATGGATGGCTCATAATCGAGCTTGGAGGTGAGAGAAGTAAGGTTTCACACAGCTGCTGAAGGGACTTGTCTCTCCAGTGCCGGGCAAGTGCTGTCAGGTGATGGCATAGCTTGCCCCGCAGTGGAGATGCTGCCCTGGGGCTCCCAGGCTCTTGGTGCCAGGATGGGACTCCTGCACAGTTCTGGGTCAGGAGGAGAATTGGGCTTTGGGGTGGTCCCACCTGCTCACTGGGTGGGGGGCAGAGCAGCGTGGCCTTGGCTAAGCCAAGGGCAGGTAGGGATGACAGCCACATCCCCTGCACTGTATTGGGACCGTGTTCTCACGGCCACCCCCCCTGCAGCCATCTTCAGCTCTGCAACACATTGGAGTCTTCTGAAGCCACCCAAGGGGGGAAATCTCCTCTCCAAAAGCCTTTGTGAGGGTTTATCTACCCAAGGCATGCCCTGCACGTTTGACAGGAGCAGGTGAGGTCTGCTGCTGTGATGTCACTGTGTCTGGGGAGCCCCTCCATGCTCTCTCCTCCAGGGCTGGCTGTGCCCCTCTGACAGCAGCCAGGCCGTATGCATTCCTTGTGCATGAGGGCTTCTCCAGCTCCATTATGATCATTGGGTTGCTATTGTAGGGTCGATGATTCAGCTGATTGCAATGATCATTTTGTGACCTCTTGCTTGCACAGGCACACACAAACAGCTGGCTGCACTGCAGGCCGTGGGCTGCTGCTCCTCACTGCCCACCACTGCAGCCTGCTCAGCAGGGCTCCAAGGCTGGCTGTTTTTCTAGGTGACTTTTGTTTTGTTTTTTAACTGAAGCAGCCAGGCCCTTGATGCACAGCCAGCACTTCCAGCAGGGAGCTTGCGTGGACCTGGCACCCCACTGCTAATCCCTGTCGGCACCACGGCTGCCTAAGCATTCCCCAACCAGCGAGGGATCAATATAGTTCAGTCCTATTTTGGAGCCCAGAGTTATGTAAAGCACTTCCAAACCAAAGACTCTTGGCTTCAGCCCTGGCCTCTGTGCTGTGGCAGATGAGTGCCTTACAGCCCGGCTCTCCCCCAGTGGCCTCCAGGTCTCTGACCCATGTAGCACAAAGTGCACCTGACTGCATGGTCCCACGGGACACATCTCCAGGGCTCCATGTGCAGGCTCCCAGCTGCAAGTCCCCAGCTGCTGTGGGCAGCCCCTGTGACATCCAGGGCCCTCATTGGGATGGATGGGGATAATTTAGCACGTGTGGCCCCGTGTCCTGGGAGCATGCTTGACCCTGGGGAGCAGCGCTGAGTCTAAGCTCTGTGTCTGCTATTGGCAAGCAGTCTGCAGCCTGCTACAGTCACAGCTGTTCCTTGCCTGCTGCCCACTGGCCTGAAGCAAGGTGCTCTCTGCCTGTGAGGCTAATTGTGGCCGGCCCTGTTCCCAGGCAGGAGGAGCAAACACCTGCCCTGTGCTTTGTATTTTTTCCAGGCTGTTTAGGCAGCACAGGCTCATGTTTGCCTCCGATTTCTCCTGCACCTTCACCCTGTCCATATAGTCTGCACTGAGCCCACCCCAAGCAGGGCATGGCCCTGGTGGCTGCGTGGCAGTGCAGGAGGAGGCAGCCAGCAGGTTGCAGTCAGAGGTGATGTGAAAACATCTGGTGGAGCTCTGATATTCCATGGGAAAGATTTTTTTCCAGGGAAGAGGTGTGCACTGTGTGTGTTTGGCTTCCCCGTGTGCACAGTGTAGTTTGCTGCCCTTCTTCAATGGTGCAGTTCAGGTGATCTAGGAAAGCTTGCAGACAAAAGCAAGGATTCTTGACTGATTGATTGATTTAGCCAAATTTCTTTCTCTGCTTCAAGAAAGAAAAGAATTTCTGCCAGGATCCCCAACTTTTGGTGAAACCCCCCAGCAGGACCCATTACAGGGTCAGCACACAGGGCACGGGGGCTCCCTGTGCCCATCTGCGGCGGCAGTGCCGTGGGTTCATCACACACTAATGATGCCCCTTTCTCTCCCCCCTTTCCCCACTGTACATGGTGTGTGTGTGTCCCCGCTGCGCCCCGCATGGCTCTGCACCCCGCTTGCTCCCCAGGCGGTGCTGCCTGCCCCGGTGCACAGCGGCGGGCAGGGGCCGGTGGCCACGGGTGCTCGGTGCGGCCCCATCCGGCACCACCACCTGCCTCGCCGCCGGCCCCGGTCCCAGCTCACACCGGCAGCCCCATGCCCACCCTGCCCAGCCCCTGCTTGATGGACGAGAGTTGGTTTGTCACCCCTCCCCCCTGTTTTACTGCAGAGGAGCCTGGCCCCGATGGCGTGGGCAGCAGCCCAATGGAGGACCTGCTCATCGAGCACCCCAGCATGTCTGTCTACGTCACCAGCACCCTCGAGCTGGATGCAGAGGGACCTCAGGACGATGCTGCCAGGTGAGCATGAGCTCAGGGACCAGGGTGGCCGTGCACAGCATGCAGCATTTTGCCCATGCTGCACACCCAGGGGGAGTGGGGTTAGTGGTTTTAAAAGGTAGATTTGGGTTGGCCTAGGGAAATATTTAATGCCAGAGGTGATGAGATGCTGGAACAGGTTGATCAGGGAAGTTGTGGATGCCCCGTTGTCATTGGAAGCATTGAAGGTCAGCTTTGAGCAACTTGGTCTGGTAAAGATGCCCGTGGTAGGGGACTGGGCATGATTTGCTTTGAAGGTCACTTCCAACCAGAGCCATCTTGTGAGTCAGTGACATCAGTGTCCCTGTGTCCTATCTGGCAGGGTGCCTTGGCCAGCGCCATGCAAGGACAGCAGCTTCCATGCCTGAAAGTATTCTGGCATGCACTAGGACCATGTTAAAATGACGGCAGGCATGGGACTGGCCACGTGAAACCCTTGCTAAGTGCTTGCTGCTGGGGAGGCACTGGCCTTGTCCTCATCCTCTCCTGCATATTGCACGTCACCCTATTGCAAGGCTGGGGAGTCTGCCAGGCTGGGCTTAAGCCTGGTGGCTTGCATAAGAACAGCATGAGCAAAGAAGCCTCACCAGGAGAGGGTGTCCCTGAGCACATCGCTGCTCCTGAGCCCCCATTTTCCCCATACAGGGGAATGTTGCAGCCTGCTGCCACCAGCTCTCTCTCCTGGCTCTTTGCTGGCTCTGGTCATGCTGCCACTGTGCATGGCAGTGGGTCAGGGTGCTTCCCCCCTTCACCCACCACATGTGGGTGCAGATGTTTCTTTCTGGCCCATATTCCAGTAAAACAGGGGATGTAGTTAAACAGAGATGCCATAATCTGCCACCTAACTAAGGTTCCAACCAGACCCAGACCCCTGCCATCCCCTTCCCTGGGAGCTGACAGGATGCAGCCCCTGGATCTGCCCTTCCCACATCTACAGTCTCTGTGCAACATGGGGAGCTCTGTCCTCTCCCCATGGCTGTCCCTCACAGTGCTCAGGAAAGCCCTGACTGTGACAGCCGGCCCAGCCCTGATGCTGCAGTGCTGGGCTGCTGCTGCCATGGCCCTGTGAGCCCTTCCCCATGTCAGGGAAGCATTCCTGGTGTCACGGCTTTGCTTTTCACCCAGCCTTACAAGGCAGGGTTGGAGAACCTGTTTGGCCGGGGTCGATGTCCCTCTTGGCCTGCTTCTTTTGCGAAGCCCCGCTGAGGGCTGCAGCGCCATCTCTGGAGGAACTTCGGTGCTGGTGGGTGAAGGAGGAGGGAGGCCAAAGGGAGCTGGGAACCGGCAAGGGAGAGGATCTGCTTAGGGAGCGGGATGGGCGCAATAGGGCCGTGGGCTGCGCTCGGCTCCCGCCCGCCGGGTTTGAGCGTTCCCCTCCCGCCCGGACCATCCCACAGCCCTCGCACGGACACCGGCGGGGATGGGCCCTGCGCGGAGCAGGGGCACGGGAGGGCGTGGGACGAGAGCCCCGGGCACCGCCGAGCTCTGACGGTGCCGTGTTCCCACAGGGAGGTGCCGGAGCCCCGTCTGGAGCGGCACGTGCCGCACCGCAGCGCGTCCCTGTCGGTGAAGGCCGCCGTCCTGGAGAAGGTCAGCCAGGCGCGGCGGGTGCAGCGGGCCAAGCAGCTGGCCGAGAAGCCGTGGCTCAGCCAGAAGGCGCTGCAGCGGCAGGACCGGGCCCGGCAACGTCCGCCCCGTCGGGCCCGGCAGCGCGCGGGGAGCTTCCTGCACCAGCCGTGCCAGCGCCACTGCAACTACTGACCTCGGCGCGGCGCCCGCCGGCGGGGCTCGTTCCCCCGCTCACAGCGGCCCCGGCGCCGCCGCCCCGCGCTCCTTCCGCCCCCCTCCCTCCCCCGGGCCGTCCCGGCGTCGCCTCGCGCGGTGCGGACGGGAGGAGCGGAGCCGCGCTGTGCGCCGTGCCGGCCGGTCACCCCGCAACACCCCGACACCCCCCGACACCCCGGAACGGCCCCTTAACGAAACCCGAGCTGATCCCCGTTGGTTGTGTCCCGAGGAGCTGTGACAGCAGTGCCTTTCTTGATGACATCCCGCCCCTCCAGGTGAACTGACCGCGATGTCACGAGTGGATTCCACGTAGCGGGGAACGGAACGGCGACCAGATTTGGTATCCGAGGGGAAAAACCAACACTGTAACCAACGCTTCCTCCTCCCGGCTGCCGGCAGAGCGGACTGCGGGCAGAGCTGCTGGCACCGCTGCGGGGCCCTCGGCTGCTCCGCACCGGCAAAACCAGCGACCCCAGCAGCCCCGATTCCTGCCCAGATTTCTTAATCGCGTTTTTAGCACAGTCATATGAACCCCCACTGCCATTTGTACAGACCGCCGGGCGGGGCTTCGCGTTTCGTATTTTTAAAGACAACCTTACCAGAAATCTCAGGAAACAAAGCACTGAGCCGGGAGCCGTCGTTGCGCCGCCGGGAGCTGAGAGCTGGGCAATGCAGCACCGCGGGGACGTCGGCGGATCCCCGCAGCCTCCGGAGAGCGCCGCGGCCACGAGCAGCCCCGAGTCCTGCGCTGTGTCAGCCAAGGAACGGCAGCCGCCCCCAGCAGCAGAGCAGAGAACGGACCCGCGCAGCCCCCCTGGGTGGTGGAAGCACGTTGGAGCCGGTGGCAGAGAACGTGAAGGGAGATGGAAGGATGGAAGCCAGCGGTCGCGGCACGAGGCCGAGCAGTGGGATGCAGGCCAGAGCTGTGCCGCACTGGGAGCCCTGTCTGACCTGCCGACGTCGCATTGCTGAGGGCAGCCATCTCCAGGCCTGGGCGATGCTCATCGATGCTGCTGCACTGGGGCTCCTCCTGGCACCCCGTGTTGGCCTGTCAGCATTGGGAACCCCTGGGATGGCAGCGTGGGAACTGCCTTTAGGCAATTGTTGTAGGCCCAGCCTCAGCCTGCTGCCCTTTTTTAAAGAGAGTAAAACGCACCCCCAGGCCCTCCTCCATGAGCAGCCTCCCAGACCCCTGACTGCAGACCGCAGGGTTTACTGTTAGCTCTGATGAGCGGTCCCAAAAGCACACGAAGAATGGAAACGTGTTTCAATTACCTTTATTCTAAGCCACACATTGGAGCCTTCCAGATTCAATTCTTCCAGGCCAGTTTCTCGTTCCAGTCCTGCTGGGCGCAGCGCTGGCTGCCATGCTGCTGGGATCCCAGTTCCCATTCCTAACAGGAACCCCCATTTCAAATTCTCTTTTCTAATGTCAGTAGCAGGCGGGGCTGAAGTTCTGAGGCAGAAAACAGGCAGTTGTGTTGTGCTGCTTTTCCTGCTGTTATGGTAAGAACGGAGTTGCAGAGCTTGTTCCCAAAGCAGAGTAGGAGCGAGCCAGGGGTCAGTGCCTCATCCTGCCCACCCTGGACACAGTCAAGATGCACAGTTGCATTTCTGTACCAGAGACTGATGGATGATTCCTTGACTTGAGGGGAAAGTTTACATCCTTTGGCTTCCTTGGCTTCACATGAAATGCCTTTTTATTTCTGAAGTGATCCCTGGTACAAACTGGGAGCACTGCTCTCGTAGGAATACAGCTACGGGTGCTGCTGAGGACGACAGAGTCTTTATTGGGCACCTTGGTGTGCTGAGGAGAGCTGGGTTTGACACCAGGTGCCACATCCTGCAATCCCGCTGTCTCCAGAGCTCTGGATGATGTCCCCATTGGTCACCAGGCTGTTCCCCGCCCCAACAATGCCTTCAGAGGAAGAATTTTTTCTCTAGCCCAAAGGCACACCAAGTTAACAATGCCAGCAATTCTGCCTCCCAGCCATCTTAACGTGCTGCAAGTTCTGCACATCTGAGCAGCTACCCGTCCCAACAGCCCCTGCAAGGAGCGCCCAAAGCCAAGGCTGGGGGTGCCACCTCCACCCCTCTGCAGCTCAGAGGTGCTGATGTGCTGAGGGCACCACGCAGCCCCTGGGCTGAATGCTGCCGCATGCACACTGCGTGTCTTGTGTCCGCTCAGCCACGTTGCCCCATAGGAGACCCCTCACCGTGTCAACACTGTCCTCTGCTTCCTGCTCCTCCTGGCACTGGGGCATCCACAGCCCCAGCTGAGCCCTCCCTGGTTCCCATCATCTGTTTCAAACAGCAAACACTGTTGCTCTGTCCCATTTTGGGGAAGAGACTGCAGAGTGTTCTGTTTTCCTTGCGTCTTTCCGTGCCAGTCTGAGACATCTGTCATCGTGCTGCTCCCAGCCAACACAGGAAAATAAGTGGAACTACTATCACCCTTTTTATCAAGAGTATCTTTATAAAAGGTTAATAAATTATTAACAGTGTTCTAACGAAGAGGTTAATCCAGAGTCGTAGCATCCTGTGGGCGAGTGGAGTGCACTTACTATGGTGAATAGGCTCCTGGGGCTCCCCCCTCTGATGATTGCATACTTGCTCACGTATTAATTAATACCTATTAATCACCAATTAACCCTGTTCACAGTGAGTATGGATTCACTTCTCGCACTTTGTGACCAACACTCCTGATGCTGTGGCAGAGACACGTTTGAACTGTGCTTTGCAGAAGACCCACGCTGCTCCTGTCCTGTCCAGCAGTGATCACCACAGCCGGCCTGATACCAAATCTCCTGCCCCACTGTAGTAAGATCAAGGAAAACCCTTCACACTGAGGTGACGAGCCTCCTTGAATCTTAAAACAAATGAAAGGTGCTTAAAAACTGAGAACTTTTTGGTGTGCAGAATTTGCACCTGTAAATATTTTAACTCCTGGTTGGATGTTCAGTCGGTTGTTTTGGGGTTTTTAGTTTTTAGCTGTTTTGCATCCAGTCGTTCTGATTAGTGAGTAGCTGTGCGGTGCTCCCAGTGGGAAGGGGGGGAGCACAGAGCAGGGAGAGTTGTGGCTGCGTCCTGCTCGGGCAGTGGGGTGAGTTTATGGCTTCGTTTTGTTGTGCAGGGGGAAGCTACAGCGTGGGCAAACGGGTTGGCTGGGGCCCATCATGGGGTGCTCTTCTGGACACTTCCAATTGGATGTGGGTTCAGTCACTGCCCATGAGGCTGTAGTTACTCACCTGCACAGAGCCTGTAGGGCGGTGTGGGGATGGGCAGGCATGAGAGCGGCAGCCACATCCTTGTGTTGTGAGCATCATCCCTGATTCCCTTGTGTTTATCCCCACAATTCGCATCGTACTGCTGGAATGGAGCAGGCCTGTTCTGCTGTGAACAACCCAGCGCAGGCTGACACCTTGTGAAAGCCCCAAGGTTTGGGCAGCTGGTGAGGCACTGGGGAGCAGTGCTGGGGCAGGCTGACAAGGATTGCTTCTGCCACCCCGGCAGCTCAGCACAGCCACGTCCTGCTGCCTGGTTCTGGCTCTGGCTGGCACCGGGAGCCGTGAGGTGGGGCAGAGGGCTCTGAAGATTGCAGCCACTAATGTGCTTTCCAAAACAAGTGCCGTGAAGGTTCGCTGTAGGAAGAAAATGGTTCTTTCCGCAAGAGTCAGCTTTTCTATAATGGAGAAGGTTTCCCCCATAGCTCATCCCAAAGATCACATCCACAGGAGTACTCACTGTACCTCCAGGCGCGTTGCTAATGAGTAGGTAATTCTATGTTTACATCTTCTCCATTCAGCCCCACTGGGCAGAAAGAGGCGCAGCCGTCCTGTTCTGCTCAGAGCAAGAAAATGAAGAAAGCACATTGCAGCAAGACTTGGGACACAAATGGCACAGCTTAATGATTGCTCCCACAGAGGCTCAGCGTCAGCTCCAGTGCCTGGCAGCACCCAGACCTCCACAGAATGCTCGCGGTTAGAGCAGGCCTGCAGAGGTGTGCCTGGATTTCACTTTGGTTCCAGCTGCCGGTGGTTCAAAGTGGTGAATATTATCCCAGTGTAATCGAGGGCTCAGTCCTTGTTATGTTAATGTGACCACAGTGTCTTCCATGGCCTCGTGCCACATGTTGTCCGTGCACCAGGAGATGGCCTTTCTGCTTCTTAGAAGAGGTCAGTCTTTATTGAAAACTACAGCTCTGTCTTTGTAACATGAGGCTGAACAAACCGTGCAACTCTGTGGAGCAGCAAAATTGTCCCGTGCTGTATTCCTTCCATTCTTCCCTGCAGGCAGATGAGGTGATGGTGCCCACCCCATCCATTGCGCTGCACTGGGGGTGCTGCTTTTCCAGCTCAGAGTCACCAAAACGCTGTTAGAGCTGAGCGTACAAACCTGACAGCTTCAGCTCCACTGCAGCTGACAGCACAGCTCCTGCTGCTGCATCCCATTGCTGGTGCAGCGGGGCTGGGGTGAGCACGAGGAAATTGTATTCCCTTCAAATGGGGGGGAAAGAAACCAGCACCATAATTCCAGCTTGCAGCTTAAAACCAGCCACGGGGAGCTCCCACTCCTCCCCTCCTCCACCTTCCCCACTCACCTTTGTTGGAAGCTGATCGCAGGCGGGCCCAGGTCTTGCTAGATCTTTTCTTTAGCTCTGTTTCATCACAGTTACACTTTGGGAAGTGTAGGGGTGGTGGAACAGCGCAAGGCGTAACAATCACATAGTGTATTTTTTCTTGTATCACAAATGTACCTGTATGGAGCAATGGGTCACTGCAATACTTTATTTATATGTATCCACCCTCCAACTCGGTATTCTGCTTGTAAGACTCACCCAAACTTACTGCACATCGCCGTGCTGTATGACTGTGTATGTGCCTTCCACCCTTTGCTCACGGTCTGTCATCTTATTTTTCCTTAAACAACTGCAGAACTTGAATAAATCAGCAAACGACAGTTAAAAGTCCTATGCAAGGGATGACTGGGAATTTCATTTTCAATACTCCTGTGTTTCTACGTTGCTTTAACAAGCAGGTGCTGGGACTTGCAGAGAAGCCTCACAGAAAGAACACCCTCAAAGCCCCATTTCGGCTGCTGAAGCTCCTGGGCAGCTTTGAGGTGCTCAGCCCCCCCCCAGCACAGCTCCTCACCACTCCATGTGTGGGGCTGAGCAGCCAGCGCTGCCCCGGGACAGTGCTCCACATCCAGCTTTGCCTTCCATGTCCTCTTCTAAAGAGAAAGCGCTGTGCGGGCTGAGCAGGATGCCTTACGCCTGTGCTCGGATGCTGAGCAGGTTGTGGAGCCACAGAGCCATGTGATGCGATGCCCACGGCCATGTCCTGCCGCAGGGCGACCCGCTGCCCAATGCCTTACACTGGTGAGATGACACCGACACCGTGATTTTGGAGACGAGAAAAATGAGCCCCACATTTTCTACATCACCTGTGCTGTAGGACTGAAAGAAAGCTTGTTCAAAACACTAATGGAATACGTCCTCTGTGTGCGTTAACGTGTTAAATCGATGTAAGCAGGGTTAGTAGGGGAAGGCTGTCTGCTTCCTGTAGGACTTTGTTTAAACGTTTGCCACGTGTCAACAGACTGAGGGACACGACTGCCTGGAATACGTTACGTAGTGTGCCTGTGTGTGTGTAACCTGGGTTTGGTTGTTAGACTATAATGCCGTCTTTTGACTGAAAAAAAAACCCCGACTAATATAAAGAAAAACCACAAGAAATAAAATATATATATATATTTAAAGTCTATTTGACGTGTATTCCTCTGAAACCTACGAGTGCAGCTGCTTACAGACTGACTGCACAATGCAGAAGGTTTTGGCTTTTGAAATGGGCTTTGAAAAATCAACGCTGTAACTATCAGACAAGTCAATGGAAAGCAGCGCCCTTCAAAGACAAGGATGAGAAGAGGTGGCACAGGCTGTCATTACAGAACTCTTCCCCCATTAGCAAACCCTAAAGCTTCATAGAGTAGTGTGAGGACAGTTGAGATAAGTTCCACTTTGAAGATGAAGCATTTCTATGGTGAGGGCTGCTGACCATGGCAGGGCGCTGCCCAGAGGAGCTCCATGCACACAGCTCCAGCTTCTGCTCTGGGACCCAAAGGGCTGAGCTCCTCTCCTCCATTCCTCCTCCACCCAGCATTCCCTGTCCCCGGCCATCCCGGTGACCCTCTATCAGTCCCCCATCAAGTTATTAACAATTTTCTTGCATATTGTTGTGGAAACCAGGTGGCAATATTCCACACATGGCTTAACATGTGCCAAGGAAAGGGCAATGCTTGCTTCCTCCCTTACCCACCGTTTACACCTCCATTATCAGCACCCGCTGACCCTCCCTGCCCCAAACCAGGCTCTCTCAGCCCCAGGCTTCCCTTTCGCAGTGGGCACCAACACAAGGCCCCCCCACCCCTTCCCCAGCACACCCCTCCTTTCCCAGGGCTGCCATCCACCTCCCACTTTGTCCTGCCCACATCTCCCTGGACCACAACCCTGCCATCAGCTTCCCCTGTGGTGGTGCTTTCTGCAGTCCCAAGCGCACCCCTTTATTCCCCATGGAGGAAAAGATCCCCATAGATATTACAAGGAACCCTTGTGGGTGCAGTGCTGTGGTTGGTATGGCTGGAGCTAAGCTCGAAAGCAGATCTCTCACTCGTAGCACCAACACCTTCAGGCTCTGCAGGCTCTTTTCCTGCCCACAGAACAAGGACCTTTCCTGCAAACACCTTTCAGTTCTGTGAGCTTTGTACAGTTCCTCATCCCCCTTGAACTTCCCCTGACCTGACAGGCAGTGGCAGCAGCCAGGCCAGGCCCAGAGCATGGAGATGCCGCAGTGGGCATTGCCATGCTGATGGACAGGACAGGAACAGCAGCACTGCAGTACAGTCCCTCCACCTGCACTGGGGCAGTGGGACGTCTGACAGGCGTGGGGCAATTCTGCTTTGTCCTCAGCATCACCCCACAAAAGGAATGAAACCAACCTCATGAGCTGGATGATTAAAATGAGGTTAAGAAATGGTGAACTCTGGAAGTAGTAAAAATAGGTCGCCTCAAAAAGTCAGCTGGCTTCCAGTTGACTGCATGTGTATGTGTGTGTGAGTGAAATACACAAATAAATGCATAGAAATCCTACAGGAGATGATGCTTTCCCTGGCAGCTGACCTCAGGGCACTGCAGTGCAGGACAGGGCTGCGAGCAGCAGGGCAAGGCCAGGCCTTGGGGAGGAGGCAGCACTGCCACACCAGAACAGCTTCTCCGAGGCAAAGGAAGTGAGGAGCCGAGCTCTGATAGCCAAGGAGGAAGGGGAGACGTCAGCCTTGCTCAGTTACCTGTGCACAGATAGGTTATTTCTGCCATTACAAGAGGCAGCAGCTGCAGCTTATGCATTTTAAAAGATATAAAGACCCGCTGCAGCACAAAGCAAGCCACCATCTAGAAAGACTCGTTTCTCCATTCCTCCCCACAAGAGCTCCCCGGAACAAAGAGCTGACCTACTTTCCCTGGCAGCACACAAACCAGTGGCAGCCATGGCCATGCAGCCCCGCACAGACACCGCACAGACACCCCAGGCTGCTGCAAAAATTTGCTGCACTGCAAATAGGGATCTCTTCACACTGTTGATGCCACACTTCCTGCAGCTCCGTTCTCCTGCTGAGCACCTCTGGATTCCAGCTGGGTGCAGTCCGTGCATTCACTGCATACAGCCCCAGCTTGGAGGGTGGCCTTGGAATCCTTGTCTTGCTTCTCCACAACAGCTGCACTGCTTCATTCATCCGCAGCTCAACAAATTCCTTCCTGAAGCTCCATATAAGGAGCTGGTCGGCCCGGAGCTCCACATAATCCATCCGTGCTCCCCGTTTGGAACGATGCCACCGTTAATAATAATGCAACCCAAATTATAGGACAATAACATTTATTTAGAGCATGAGGGATTCCACATTGTACAAACCCATAAAGTCATTTTTGTGTCACTGGTCCATTTCTACAACAAATACATCCGATCTACTATATAATAATAAAATTATTTACATTTCCAAACAAAAACTGGGTCTGTTTATAACCCTCTCACTGCTATTCACATACAGTACTTAAACAACAGCACAACACGTTATTTTTATACCTAAAAATGACAACCCTGTATTCTAATTTGTTTATGAAAAGTGGAAACAAAGACATTTACAATTGCCTCCCCCCCCCTCCCCTTTCTTACAAACACATTAAGCTCAAGTGTTTAACCTGGACTTCATCCTCTCCATTCAGGGGGCTTTAAAAACAATTCTGTTTTTATATCTATTTATCTGGTCTTTAGAAAAACAAAAACCCACCCCCCAAAAGCATTTCTTGGGAGCGGAACAATATTAAAATGACTTACTGTACAGAATTTTATTTAAAAAAGAAAAATCACAGCTCAAAAATTGCTATTGGTAAATTCACACTCATTTACAAGTTTCATGTTTCCATGCAGTAATTTACTTGGATTTTCTTCTTTTTGACTGCATTGCACTGGCACTCGTTTCTGAAATCAAGAGAAGAAAAGAAGCATGGATGCTCAGTCGGTAACCATTCATGTGAGGTGCACAGATCGCCCTCCTACCATCCTAAAGTCACAGCGGGGAGGGATCGGGGACAACCCCTCACAACACACAATGCAGGCTGCACCCTGAGCACCGCCAGCACCTTCTGTGGCACAGCTGGGCGCAGCAGCACGGCCTTGAAAACAGCAGTTGTGCACCTTCAGCTCTCTAACGTGAGTCTCACACAGCTCACATCTCGCTCAGCCACTGCACGCAGCAGGGCTCCACAAACAGCCACTGCGCTGCACACAGCCTGCAGAAATCGGATCCAAGCACAGCACATGGAGATGGCGCTGCTGGGAAACCCAGGCTCTGATCTGAGCCTGCCATACACCTTGGGGACCTCACGGTCCCAGCCCTCAGAGAACCAGGGCACTAGAAAACAAGTCTCTTCAGTGCACATTATGAGTCACAGGGAAAACAGCTTATGCAGAAGGGCACAACGCGGTACCTCACCAGAACAACAGAAGCACTTGCAGAGGCAAGGCTACAGCGAAAGCGGGGGGTGTTTTTGGTGTTTTCAGTGCACTTACCAAGGCACTGCGTTTCCATTTCAGAACACAACAAAAAGTAAAAAAAACTGAGTAACAACTAAAGGCATCTGCATCTTCAGATGATTTAAATATGCAATTGGAAACATCAGCGATGTGTCTTTGGCTCTTGGCAGTATTTTCCAGTAAACTAGAAAAGCTCCATGGCCATTAAGCGCCGTATTACAAAAATATCCCAAGTTTCACAAACCCAAAGCTACAGTCAGCACTGAGGCAGCCCTTCCTGGCAGGGCGTTCTAACAGATGCAAACCCCAGCACAGCACCAGTTTCCAGACGTGGGACCATACCCTGCTGGGCAGTGCCGACTTCCAGCAGCTGCTCCCTGCTGCCTTCTGCTGCCCCCCCAGCAGAGCCCATCATCACAGCCTATCCTTGCCAATACTCTGTGGCTCATTTGCAGCACCCGGCCCCAAACCCTTTTTTCTCCCTGCTGTGCTCAAGTTTTCCCTAAATGCTACTTTTTTTTTTTTTTTTTTGTTGTTGTTGTTGTTGTTAATGTCCTCAATCAGCATCCACTTTTGTTTATTTTTTTCCCCAACCCTGTACTCTCCTTAAGCCAGATTAACAACTTTCTTGGGACACAGATCACACACATCCAGGCGGAGGCCATGTACAAAACGTACAGGCTTCTTTGAGCTGTGTCGCCAATAAAGGCACAGCAGAGAGCAGGCACACAGCACACCTCTCCTCACCCCTCACACTCCATCTCACTTATCCTTCATCCCGTGCCCTTCCACAGAAGCGCCCTGTTTGCTCCAAAGCTCTGCAGCAGGCAATGGCTCACACGGAGACAAGGCAACAGCAGGGAGCAGCACACAGCAAGCCAGGTTGCTGCAACGCCCTCAGAACGATGGTGCTTCCACATACTGGTTTCAAAAACAACTATTTTATTTACAGAGATGAACAAACAGCACCGTCAGTACGAGGCCCCTACAAAAGTGCTGCTATTCTTTAAATTGAATGTTCTTTTGTGTTCCCGTGTTTTCAGAATTTGAAGTGCCTCTGGTTGTCATCTTTAGGTTCACTCATTACAGCACCTCAGACAGCCTCGAGCTCCCCAAGGTATCACCCAATCATTTCACATTTGCTTTGCATTTTCCAACCTTTTCTTCACATTGTGAAAGATAACTTAGCGTTACAATACAGACTGCTGCACAACCCTGCTATGAGAGGGAGCTCCAATTAAATCCAGCAGCCACAGAACTGCAGAACACAGAGGAACCTCCATGTGTTGTTGCAAGGTTACATACAGTTGGAAGACTCTCAGGCTCTCATAGATGCAAACATGCTTAACAGCAAACTTTGGTATCCTCAATATGGAAAATGGCTGCTGAATTCAACTTGGCTTCTTTTTACAATGATGATGTATTAATACCTCTGTGCTCTGCAAGTCATCATTAAAATATTGGTCGAACATTTCCTCATGCTGGTCTCTCTAACCCCTCACACAGCCTGTGTCCATCAGATCTGCTCTGACCCTTACACGTCAGGAGCTGTCACTGCTACCTTCAGAACTGCAGAGCAGCACCATGGGTTGTGCATTTTGGTAACAAAAGTGCACACTTCACGACTGCTGTGTACCTTGTGCAAGGCTGCAGCCCACACGGAAGTAAGGCACGTGGTATCTGCCAGCAGCAGAGGCTGCTGCCTGTGATCTCAGGGTTTGGGTGTTCCTGGGAAGGACACCCAGGGGTGCACCCCTGTGTGCCGCAGGCTGCCAGCTGGGCAGCACTCTGTGTGCCTGCACACAGGCATTTGGCTTTGCAAAAGCTGACCGCATGCTTGGAATGACTGAAGTATTTTTCTCACGTCTGACAAGATTTCAGGGAAAAAGAAAAAAAAAAGATGCTTTTTAACTCAAGCACAGTCCACTAATGACACATTTCTGTAATGAGAATTTCAACTTCCCCTAGGCAAGCTTGCCAATTACTATGTTAATTAGTACTGCAGAAAACCTGTTCCACAAATGTAACAATAAGAAATCCATACAAGATTCACCGCCAGTACAGGTTTAGGTAAACACGTGAACAGCGACCTACGTCTGAAACCATTGAAACTAGAGTTAGAAGCACATAACAGTTATAAACTGTAAACCAACCACAGTTACGAGCCAGTTATCAAAAGGGTTATTTGGGGAAGCACCTTACTTCCTGCCCCGTCCACAGAAATGATGGCTGTGCGTTTGTTTTACCTTTTGCAGTGCTGGATGAAGATGCTGGTCTGGAGGACCTCTTGCGCTGTCCATTCTCTACAGTTTCCTGTGAAGCGGCAGAATCCTCTGTTCTTGAATTTCTTCTACTTGGAGTTTTAGACTTTTCACAATTCTCTTTTGTCTCATTACTAATAAAGTGGGACAAAATATTTCTGATGAAGTGTAAGAAGAATTACGTTTTTCTATGCAACTCAGACAAGCTGAAGGATGGACCGACACAGGTACCAGTTCCGGACTATTAGCACTGAAGATATGAAATGCTAGAGATACCAGAAGTTTTATCAGATGAAGAATGACCTGAGTAAGTCAGAGTATAGTCCATTTCTATTAAAAATTATCAGAGGATACAGAATTGAGAAGTCCTCAAAGAGAATATTTTCAACATTAGAAGACCAAGAAATTAGATGCATTATAAATTGTCTGCTCTGTTTTCCACAGGTGCCACCATTACTGAAGTCTAGGAAAAGCAAACAAGTTACATTAGAGACTGCTATGATATGGGAATACAGAGTTGAAATTGTAGATGAACATAAGGAGGAATCATGAACCCTTAATTGCCAGCTTTTGTTTCCATTAAAAAGACTCAGCTGTCTGATCTACAGAATTTCTTTACATAATAAAAAGCATGAGGCTTATTTAAAACTTTTGAGAAGTTATATAGCATGCTTCTGTTATAAGAAGCAGTAATAGGCCATGGAAACAGTAGGCTGTGTGGGAATCCCTGTTTCTTGTTGCTGAGACAATAATTGGAGTGTAACGTGTTGTAATTAAACTCCACTTATGCTTTATTAGTATTTGCCCTGCAAACTCACCCTGACAACTGGGGCTTCTTTTTAAAGTATTAATGCCAGACAATTTCTGATGACTATGCAGCTCCTGAATATCAAGCTTAACTTCTGTGAATTAAAAGGCAAGCAATTAAGCACATAAATAAATCTACTGATAATAGAAAAGAAGAAAGAAAACTCCTTCCATGCCCTTCTGCTATTTGCAAGATTTCACAAAGGGATGCCTTAATCAGAGAACTGATGTGAAACACAAGGCAGACCTGTGCATTACAGAGGTGCTATTACAGTGTCAATATTTCAGAGGAAGTGCAACTTTAAGAGAAAGAAAAACTACTACAGAGATTCGCAGTTTTAAGTAACAGCTTGCTGAAACAAAACATGCTTTGCCAATGTAAGGAAAGACAGTCAAACACATTCTCAAGCAGGGAAACAGAGTAAAGGAGAAAACAGAAGCATGTGGATTGTCAGATACAAAATAAACACTGAAAGCAATTTCCCCACAGGTCAGCAGTATGGGCAACCAGGTCACAAAACTGGTCTTCCAGTAAGGAACCAGTAAGCAACGACAGCCAATTACTTCCAGGGCAATCTGGAGGTGCGTGTTGGCCAAATGGGCACCATCAGCTGAAGTTCACTTACTGGAGATAACAGCTGAACAGTTCAAATAAGTAACTATCAACTTGGATTGCTTCATAGGGACCAACAACTCCTGTGGTTGTCTAGAAGGAACTGCAGTTGGCCCAAGTAAAGGTATTTCTAGTGCTTCTGCATGCTGCAGGGCTCCTTCAAGGCATGTGTCATGTACCACAGCACCCTGAGGCTCAGAGCTGACCACCACGAATATTAGACATCACCAGGCTTTACCTTTCTCTGAACACTTTTCTTCCTTCCAGAAAAAAGCATCAGTACAGAAAAATCCAAACAGAACAGAACTTGAGATAATCTGACGTACTGAATGACAGCCCAAACATGGAGAATCCTCTCATCTGCCAACTGTCTCACCTTCAGCTTTTTAGAAAAACTCTTATCTTAAAAAAACCCATCAGCCTTTCAGTCTGTCCTTGAAACAACTCCAGAAAGGTCCCAGCCCACGTGAAGGTAAACAGAAGCAGCTATTTGATTCACAGTCTTTCCTGATATGACACAGTACACTGCTTTCCCTCTCTTACCTGCTTTATTTCCTGATGGACTGACAGCAAGCTGCACCATTAACCACGGCTTCTGGTACCACTTTGCTTTGAGCAGGGCAGCACCAAGACTATGGCCAGTCGTACCAGCAATTACCAAAGAAATATTACAGGTTTGACATCAGAGCTGCCTAAAGCAAGCGCAAGAGCTAGGTGGTTTTAGAATTAACAGAAACTGATCTTAAGATGGTGTTTTCTGACAGAACACAACCATTCAAAATTTACTCATTTAATTAGCAAAAGTCTTAACTAGGACAAGACAAAGCTTCTACCAGGCTTTCCTAATAGGTTTCAGCAAAGCATCAACACGAGAACACAGAGGAAATCTGCAGAAAACAGTAAATAAAGCACATATAAACTGTGAGAAGAAAAAGAAAGCCTTTACAAAGTCCTACAAAAATTCCCAACAGCTGCTCTTCAGGCTTCAGGGGGTGCATTTTGAATCTGTTCTCGGGAAACACCGAATGCTGGATCCACCAAGACCCCTCTGGGATATGGAACTCAGGTCTGAGCAAACAGAAGGAAACACTGCCCAAAGCATGAAGGCAGACATAGGAGGAAGTTATCTGACATTTTGCATCTCAGTCACATTTTAGAACAGTTTCCTAGAAGAATTCCTGAGCAGGGAAGAAAAGGTTTGGCAAAGAAAGTGAATAACCACAGCAGAAGACTTTTTTTTCTTTCTTTTTTAATTTGTGCAATTGAAGCAAAGAGAAAAGGACTTCCTTGCATGAAAGCTGTATCTACTCTGAATCTATATAAACTATCTCCTTACCTTTGACCAGCAACTACTGGAGCATTTGTTTCAAGTTCTACAAGAGAAAAAGATAGTTTTTAGGTCTGCTGTAAAAGTACATACTTGCTAACAAGGCATGACTATCTCACAGTTCTCTCGTTATGCATTATGACTGACAATTAAGTGTCCCTGCTCTGTTGTTACTCTCAAAGCAAATCAATCTAACCCTTATCATCCTTCAGTGTTTGTGACAGTGGCTCTGCCTTTAAGATCAATTCATTGCTCCACATTCGCTATAATGCACACCAGGAACAAAGTCATGAAAAAAAGTAAGAGAACAACCCCAGTTTTGTTATGGAACATGAGATTCTTCAGTAAAAGTGTATGTTACTGTGCCCAAAAAACCTGCCTCCGTAAGAAAAATAGAATGAGTAAGAAAAAGTTGCTCTTTCTTCCTACCCAAGATATGAGTAGGCAAAATAGCCACAGCAAAAGTCAGTCAGACCAGTGCTTTTCTTTCCTGAGCAGGAACTGCACAACGTGGCTACACGTGTGCTGGTGTGAGGACACAGATGGAACCCTGGCAGGGTAAGCTCACACCTTGAAAAGGGAGATTTATGAAAGCAATTTCGTAAAATTTTTATCTTCCTCAAGCTTTACTTCTCATCACGTAACATATACCAAAATGATGGAAGTGGCACTTCTCATCTGCAAGTACATATCTATCTGTATTCCCCACTCATCTCAGGAATTACTTTCATAAAACAGTGCAGTATTGATGTATATGATAATAGATGGCAAAAAGTAACCTTTGGTTTGGAACTAGGTGGTCTTAAAGGTGTCTTCCAACCCAAAGCATTCTAGGATTCTATGATCTGCCACAGCTCCATCCTTGAAACAATGCAGAGAGTTCATTAAAAGCTTTGAATGGAAGAATAAATAAATGAATGAAAGGAATAGAGCTCTACAACTTATACTGCCAGCACCGCTTTGGGAAACATTTTCAGAAATGTCCTATGCAAAAGAAAAACCCCTGTTTGCTCCTAACAAAACCTGGAAGCTCAAACATATTGAGTGCATCACTACGAACCCAGCCTCTCACAATTGTGACTGAGATCTAAAAGCTGCCTCGGTGATTACTTCCTTGCTTTATTTATTCTCCTACTAGCACTCCAACGAGGCTTTGGAAACTTCTAAGGCACAATATATGAAATGAAGGAAAACAACCCCCCCAAATAAAAATAAAGAAAAAAACCCAATGCCAAACCAGCAAGCTTATTTATGATTTACCATTTTCAGTTAGAAACAGAATGAGCTTAGTTCACCTAAATTCCGCTTTCCCAAAGTAAAATTTACCTGTTCTTTGAACAGTACTTTCTGATGTGGCAACTGAACTTTTTTTCTGCGTTAAGTGTTGAGAGGATGCTAGAACAGAAGTGGAGGGGAAAAAACATTATTTTCAAAGGGAGTCACAAGATTGTTTTTGTTGTACAATTGGGCTGATTTACAAAACAAGGCATCTTCCAACTTACTGCATTTTTTACATTTACAGATAGAATTTTTGTAATCCATATCCTACTCTCTCCTCCCCACCCAAAAAAACCAACCAAACAAACAACTCCTCAGTTTAAAAACAATCAGCAGAAACCCCTCATGCACAAAACCCGTTTTCCAACCTACTCTAAGCAGGTTTTCACAAACCACATTAGGGATGCAGTTAAATACCATCAAGCATATTTTTAGAGGCAGTGTTTTGTCACTAGACCATGAAACTAAATGAAGACCTAAAAGAGGTCTCTGTTTTGCATCTCTCTCAGCTTCGCACTCATTTCAGCAGGAGTCTTGAGGAAAAACAGCATTATTGTTAATGAATGGATACCCTCATCTTCAATTAAAGCACAGAAGTGCAAACTGTGCTCCTAGAGGCTCCCAGGACATCCTTATTCAATATGATGATGTGACTTAATGTTGTTTTTCTTGTAAAAATAAGATAGTAAACCAATACCTGTTATGCAAATACCTTCCAGTCTTCCCTTGAGTGTGATCATGAACTTACCAAGAACACAGAGACATAAAAGTTCCAATTTAGATAAAGAATATTCATTCCATTTGTAAAAACACGTGTACATTCAGATGCCTACATCACTGTCCCAGATCTGAAGAGAATGTATGCACACTGCAGATGGAACAGTTTGCTTCAGACTTGAGAATGAATGAATTCCCACCCTTAATGCTGAAGTTAGGTGCATTCTCTACTTTTTTCTTATACACCACGAAGCAGCAAGAGCATTTGGAACATGCTGTCACTGCTTCCTGCTTTGAGATCACTGCACGGACTTGCATCACGCTGCTCCTGCCAAAGACTTTTTCTCCTAAGAAAGTGTGATTCCTTCTGTAAAGCTCAGAGGAAGCATTTCCCCCTTCTAGCAGTGTAAAGCCAAGGCAAACAACCATGGGGAAAATCTACGCTTCGACTGAAGCTCTTGTTTCCACTGATTTATGTGGGTTCAATTTTCCATGGTTTTGTCTTCTAAAAGATGAAATCCGTGTTTAAGTTGACAATATAAAGCACAATGGAGATTCAAATAGCTTGCTTTAAGAGCAACAGCTTATTTCCACATCGCCTCCAACAGGTTAAAATTGCCTCAAGAACAAGCAGTGATGTCATAAAGAAAGTCTGTCAAAGCTAAAAGTAGAATGATAAAGAAAACAGACTAAAAATGAGAAGACTTTCTGTTATTATACACAATTTACTCATAACTGCACTTTAAGTATATCTCTGAAATGAACATTTTCTTTTTTCCCTGTGCATATCTTTTCTTTCTTTGTTTTTGTTTTTTTTTTTTCTAGAGTTCAGCTATTTCCCTAGAAGACTAAGGTCCCCATAGAGGGAGCTTGTATTATTAGGATTAATACACAATATCAGAATTAAGTCTATATATTTAAATAAGTTATAAATGTAAGAGGTCTCTGCAACTGACCAGGAGGGGCAAGCTGGCAGGGCTCATTACCGAGCCTTAGATTTGATGGGGATGGGGGATGTACTACTGAGGAACAGAGAAGAGTCAGGGAACACTCCCACTTTAGGAGGCCGTGGGGGAACACCTCAGATTTGCCCCTGAGGTTTTTGTGAGGGCTCCTCCAAGAAGGCAACAAGGCCAACAGTCCGTCTGAGCCACCTCTGCGCAAACGCATGCAGCATGGGAAATAGGCAGGAGGGCATGGAAACTGTGGTGCAATTAGGAAGCTACTGCCTAACTGCTATCACTGAAATGTGCTGGGTTCATTCATACAACTGGAATACTATGATTGAGGGTGACAGGTCTTTTAGAAAAAATAGACAAGGCAGCAGGAGTAGAGGAGTTGCCCACTATGTGAAGAGGTGTGAAGAGCTGCCTCTGAGAAACAGTTGTGATCATGCAGAGAGCTGGTGGGTGAAAATATGGGACCGGACTAATAAAGGACATCTGATGGCCAAGTCTACTATGGGCACCTGATCAGATGGAACCTGTGGATGAGGCCTTCTCACTCCAGTTATGAGACATCGCACTCACAGGCTCTTATCCTGATGGGAGATTTCAACCACTCAAATGTCTGCTGGGAAAGCAGCATGGCAGGCTGCAAACAATCCAGGAGACTCCTTGGTTGTGTTGATAATATAACTTCCTGGTCTAGGGACTGGACAGGCCAACCAGCACTGAAGTACTACTAGTTCTGGGGCTCACCAAAGCAGAAGAAATCATCAAAGGGGTTCAGACTGGAGGCAGCCTGCAATGTAGCTACCAAACTTTGGTTGAGTTCAGAATCTCAAAGGCCAGTCAAAGATTCTAGTCAGGATTGTGAACTACAGGAGAGTGGATTTCAGGTTGTTTAAGGAATTATTGGAAGAGATCCCATAGGAAACTGTCCTTAGGGACAAAGGAATAGAACAGAGATGGCAGCATTTTAAGGATACCCTTCTGTGAGCATAAGAGCTCTACTTCCTCCAGCATAAGAAATCAGGCAAAGGAGAAAGAAAATCAGTATGGCTGAGCAAAGGGGGGATGGTAAAATGGAAGGAAGAGGAAAAAAAAAAAAAAAGTACAAGCAGTGGAAGCGGAGATGGCCTGGGAAGAGCATAGGGATACTATCTGGATGTGCAGAGATGGCATCAGGAAGAATAAGGCATAGATGGAATTCAACTTGGCGAGAGATGTGAAAAATAACAAGAAAGGTCTTAAAAGACTGGAGATACACTGGTCTTACAAGACAATGGAGAGCTTACCCCTTCTGACAAATGAGAGGGAAGAGCTGGCTTCTTCAGACACAGAGAAGGCTGAGGTACTTAAAGAGTTCCTGGCCTTGGTCTTCGCTGCCAGTGAGGTTTCCTGAGCCTCTCACATCCCTGAACTTCTATGTAGGGGTCAGATGAGCAAAATCCCTCTCACTATATGACTGGAGCAAGTCTGAAACCACCACATAAAGCCGAATATGTACAATTCTATGGGGCTAGGCAACACACATCCTAGGGCTCTGAAGGAGCTGGCTGATGAAGTTGCTAAGTGTCTCTCTGTCGTATTTGAAAAGTCGTGGCTGTTATGCAAGGTTCCTGGTAACCAGAAAAAAGAAAACATCACTCCCATTTTTAATAAAAGGAGAAAAGAAGATCCAGAAAAATACAGACTGATGAGCTTTAAGTCCTTGGCTGGGAAGATCATGGAGCAGATCCATCCTAAGAGAGATGTTAAGGCACATACAAGCTGAGAAGGTGATCCGAGACAGCCAGGACAGCTTCATTAAGCACAGACTGCATCTGACCAATCTGGTTGCCTTCCATGATTGAGTGACATCATCAGTGGAAAAATGAAGGGCAGCAGACATTGTCTGCCTGGATTCCTGCAAGGCCTTCAACATGGACCCATGCTACATCCTTACCTCTAAATTACAGAGATAAGAAATTGAAGGCTGGACTATTTGGTGGATAAAGAATTGGTTGAATGGTCATAGCCAGATGTTTGTGGTCAATAGCCCTATGTCCAGGTGGAGGCCTCTGATGAGTGTGGGTGTCCTACACAGATTTGTCTTGGGACCAGTGCTCTTGAACATCTTCATCAATAATATAGATGATAAGATCAAGTGTACCCCCAAAAATTTGCAGATGGCATCATAGAAGGAAGAGACACCATTCCTTCTTCACAGGAGCATCTCTCCTACGAAGAAAGGTTGAGGGAGTTGGACTTGTTTAACTTGGAAAAGAGAAGACTCCACCAAGACCTCATTGTGGCCTTCCAGTACTTGAGGGGAGCTTATAAGCAGGAAGGGGAGAAACTTTTTACATGGTGTGATAGCGACAGAACAAGGGGGAATGTCTTTAAACTAAAAGAGAAGAAATTTAAGTTAGATGTTAGGAAAAAATTCTTTACCCAGAGGGTGGTGAGGCCCTGGCACTGCTGCCCAGAGAAACTGTGGATGCACCATCCCTGCAGATGTTTAAGGCCAGGCTAGATGGAGCCCTGAGCAGTCTGATCTGGAGGGTGCCAAACAGCCTATGGCAGAGGGCTTGGAGCTCAATGTTTAAGGGACCTTTAAGGTCCTTTACAACCCAAACCACTCTATGATGTGCCAGTTTAAAAGATGTAAATGCATACAATTGTCATTGTTGCATCAGTCTTCCTCCCACTTCTAAGTTACATTAAGTCAGTACATGGAGATGCTGGAGCAGATACAAAGAAGGGCAACAAGGCTGGGAAAGGGCTTGGAGAATATGGCCTATGAGGAGGGACTGAAGGAACTGGGGCCATTTAGTTGGGGTAAAAGGAGGCTGAGGGGAGACTATTGCCCTCTTTCAATATGTGAAAGGTGAATGCAACAAGAGCGGGGTTGGTCTCTTCTCATTGGTAACAGGACAAAGGGAAACGGCCTCACATTGCACCAGGGTAAGTTTAGGCTGGCAATCAGGATGAAATTCTTTACAGAAAGGGTTGTAAACACTGGATAGGCTGCCCAGGGAGGTGGTTGAGTCACCATCCCTGGATGTGTTTAAAAACCATCTGGCTGTGGTGCTCAGGGACATGATTTAGCAGAGGGCTGTTAGAGTTAGGGTAGGATGGTGGGTTGTGGTTGGACTTGATTATCTTTAAGGTCTTTTCTAACCTGAGTGATTCTATGACTCTAAGTCATTCCTCTGTTATGTTCGCATGAAATACCACATACAAGCAGTAAATGAAAACAGACTGAAAACCTGAAATGTGGATCCTGGTGAAATACGAGTCTGCATATTATTCTAATATTAAATTAAAAAGTAACTGTCACCCTATAGTATCTGCATTTTATAATATTTATGGAAGAATGCAGCAAGGAAGTTTATGAAAGCAATCGCGCAGTTTCTATTTAAGAAGGGTGGCAGGAGACTTACCTGCATTTTGTAGCAGTTCCTGATGTGTTTCTGTTTTGTCCTCCACCAAGCCACCCCCAGTCTGCTCAGCTGGTAAGCTGCCATGGTTACTGCCATTTGTGCTTGGTGTTGCAGGTGCAAGCTCTGGGATTGCTGGAGTGGTTACCACTGACAGTGAACTTGTAGGAGTGCTTGTTGTTAAGCCTGGAGATACAGAAGCAGAAACAGCAGCAGCAGTGCTGACACTCATATTGCCAGGCCCAGAAGTGCTCTGTTTTGTATGACTGGGTGCTGGATGTGTCACAGTTTTATTGTCTAGTTCTGCTGGTGATTGCTCTGTTCCCGAGCTACTTGGGACAGATGTTTCTGGCCCCTGACCTTCTGCTTCTCCATCCAAGGTGTACTGCTCTTCCCCTTTCTCAAGGGAGCCAGTGACTTTTTTGCATGCTTTTGTCAGAAGGAGTTGGCCAATTTTGTCTACTTTTCCCTTTCCTTTACTAGAAGAAACAGGACTTCGTCTGTTCCCGGGTCCTGGACTACTAGTAAGAAGAGGTGAAACCACAGGTCCAGGCTGCGTGGCTGTAACGGGGCACTGGTCACTTGATCCACTGCTCTGAGAAGCAGCTTCTTCAGGGCTCGAGTCTTTTGCTGGCTGAGCAGGAAGATGTGAAGGAACATTTGAAGTAGTTGTAGCAGGAGATGGCAGCTGAACAGGGGGTGTCAAGGGATTAAGAACGAGTGGCCGGCTCGTGGGAATACTAGGAGCAGGGCTGCTAGAGGATGTGCTCGGAGGAGCAGGTGCAGAGGAAAACTTGATGTTCTGGGGTATATGTAAAGGGCCCACAACTGCAACTGATTGAGGCATTAGGCTAGAATTCGATGTCATGGGGGCTGTGGGAATTGTACTTGGTTGAGAGCCTTTCATAACCTGAATTATTGAGGAAGAGTTTATAAAAACAGGTGTAATGAACTGCGGCCGTGCATTAGACTGAGCTGCCGACTGTCCCTCGGAAACCATTACTTTGTTTCCTACGTTAGGCATTGTGACAACAGTAGACACTAATGCAGGTTGCAAGTGAGATGGCAATGGTGCTGATGTATTAGCAGAAGATGTAATGGGGTTTGAAGTTACAAAAACTGTTATCTGGTTGGGCGGTAAGGGAGTTGAAATAGAAGAACTGACAGGCCTTTGCATTACTGGAGTAACACTCTGCGTAACATTTGAGTTTATTTCTCCCGGTTCCTGAAGTCCTGGATTTGAACAGGGTTCATTACTTTGAGGCAAACTAAGTGAATTAGATGGCTCTTTGCTAGAGGATGCATCTTGCAGTGGAGGAATGACAGCTACCTTTTTTATCTCTTCCACAGTGGTGACTACTGGTGCCATTTCAAGACCAGTCAGTCCTGGGGGCTTAATGGTTACATTAGGAGCTCCAGAATTATCAAGAAGTTGACTTAAAGAAGTTGGTGCTTCCCTCATAGCCGGAGATACCATGGTTTTACTTTCCTCCAAAGCTGGAAGCTTACCCGTGTCTAAGGCCTGCCCATCCTTTTTTGACTGCTCCCCTGGAACCAGCATTTTTATTTCTGGAGTTGGGACACCTTTCAGTTCAATGCTGGGCTGGTCTTTGTTACCCTGGACAGTTTGTGCACTTTGACATTCATTATCTTGAGGAACACTGAGGCTCTCCTTATTGTCTTCAGGAAGGCCAGTCATAGCAGGTGCAGAAACTGCTGGACTCTGATTACTTAGCATGTTATTATTCTGAAAACTTGTAGTAACAGGTGTTGGCAAGGAAGCAGGACCAACCATTATATTCCTCTGCATATCTACATTCTGCAAGAGAGATGGATTCTGTGGAGTAGTCAACGATAATTTTGCTGCTTTTGAATTCTGTCTACCAGGACTTGGTGTTGTTTTCCTGCTGGATCCAGGACTGGACCTTCGACTATTGCTTGGACTTGCTCTCTTTGTTCCTCCAGCATTGGTTTGCTTTCCTGAATTAACAACAACACTTTCCAATTTGTGTGACTGTGGAGAAGCAAAACTGGACTGATTGTTAATTGTGAGATTTGATGGGGCTTGTCCAATAGCCTTCAAAGTAGTAGGATTAAGACCCTGCTGATCAAATCCTCTACTGAGATTAGGTCTGGGAGGTAAAGGAATATTAATTTGGGGAGGGAAAAGACCAGCTATAGAAGCATTGAGTCTCTCTGGAGACAGGCTTATTTCTGAGGGTTCTGTGCTAGGTGGGCGGTTATTAGGAGTCTGAGGATAGTATGGCCTTGGGCTTGCTCTGTTTGGGGTTTTAGGCCTTGAAGTTTGTGATGGGGTAGCAACGTTAGGAAAATGGTGTGCAAGAGATCCAGGCAGAGAATTAGATTGCTGCTGAGGACTTGCGCCTGGGGTGGTTGAAAGCGGGGATGGTCCAGGTTTAGCTCCCGTCATCATTAATTGGTTCTGTGAAACTACTAAATGAGATGTCAAATTATTCTGAGCTCCTGATGCTGTGGGGCCTTCCGTTCCACCTCCTTCTGGAAGGGAAGATACGGATGAAACCTCTCCCAGAGGTGAGCTGGAAGGATTCTGTACATTATCTTGATAAACCATTTTTCTTGCATTACCTCCCAGAGAAGGATTGCCTGGCAAGGAAATCCTCTGTTTATCAGGAGACAGAGGCACAGATCCAGGGCCTTGTAGATTGACCATTACTGGCATGTTACCGCTCTGCTGCATGGGCATTCGTTGTGCATCTGGATTCAGAGGCCCTCGAGGTGGATGAACTCCTTGTGGTACAGGAAGCCTGACTGATTTGGAATCCTGCTGCATCATAAGCATCATCATCATCTGCTGCTGTTGCTGCGGTGTTTGTGGTGGTGCCTGAGCTTGCTGTGATGGCAGCTGTGGCTGCTGTTGCAGCTGCTGTGGCTGCTGTGTGTGTGGCATGAGTTGAGGTGGCATCTGCTGAAGTGGTCTTTGTTCCACCGGCTGAGAAGGATAACCTAAGAGGACACAGTGACATTCTGATCAAGAACAAAAATCAGAGAAAGCAGAATTTATGTAATGAATGGCATCAGATAGAAGCGGTAGGTAGGATAGCCAGTTTATCCTCTGTAACAGCCACATTAACTGAACAGGCTTTATAAACAAGGGTTTTTATATATTACATATATCATATATATTATAAAAAAAGGATTTCACTTAAAGTATTGTTAAGAATTATAAATGACCTGTGTGACACTGAATGGAAGGCCATACCAGCAACCAGCTACTACCCTGGCTTCACAACACCTCAAAAAGTCTCTACACCATTCCACAGGCTTGCTGCCACTTTCAAATTCAGAGTTAAACTTTCACAGATTAATCACCCTCAAAACAAACCTAAAAGACTGATAGACAAAAACTGGAAGGGTTCTGAAAAACCTGAGAACTACTGACTACTGGTCAGTTTTCAAGACACCAGACTGTGCTACTGCTAGAAGTGCAGACATCTATAAAATGTAACATTGCTAAGTAATTCTACAGTATTCAACATGATACCTGCAGTTGGGTGATACATGAGGATGCAACTGTCTATTCATTTAGAGCTAATTCAAAGAGCACAAATAGAGGAATCAATTATTCACAAGGAGAAAAAAAACCAAAAAACTTGGTCATAAACGTGCAAAAAAGTACTGCCACAAAGATCAGTAAAAGCTTTACTGTAGTGACAACATTTAACACTCACCTGGCGGCCTGCTTCCAAAGTCTGAAAGTTTAGGGCCTGAATTGTCTAAGTTGATTCCTTGATCTCCAGATGCTGATGACTGATCGCTCTCCTCCAGGCTGCCTGAACGCGGTTCTGAAGAGCTGAAAGAAAAATAATTGCTGTTTACATACAGCCGCAACATCAGTGTATGGATTCCACTTCCACAACCATTGTAGCACTTCTGGCTGACCCGCAAGTAACTCATGGAAACAGATCGCTGCCTCATGTACAGCAGATGCAAACACAGCCCAGGACTACCGATAGTCACTTCTGGGCCTTAAATACTACTCCTGAAAAGACAAGTTGCCTGGTGCTTTACTCACCTGAAGCGTTTGTTTCCTTCCTTTGTTTCTTCTTGAATCTGGGTTTTATAAGAGAATGCCAACAGATATTTCAAATTTATATACAAATAGCTCTCCTGGTGGATCTAAATAGGCTTTTCTCAAATACTGCTGTGCTGTCTGTACACATAAGTATCGTGTGTATATCCAGCGAACTTCAGAGACAGCACCATGCTCCCAGGGGAGCCCAGCTTAGGGTATCAGATCTCTATCCCTGTCACAGCACCAACGTATTGGCACATCAGGCGTTCAAAGCCATCCACCAGAGCACACAGCTCTGTGGGATGCAGACCTTGCTCCAGGAGACCCTGGGGGACATGTTAAAATTTCCAAAATTCAACAGCTAATGCTTCCACTGCATCACAACAGTAAGCTTTTTACAAGCATGCTTTCACAGCTAACCTGTGGTCAGAGGATGTTAAGATGAAGAAGAATGAAGAGCAAAAGACCTTAACGGCTTAATGGTTTCATGAATATACTGAGGCTGTATGGAGATATATGTAATAACAGCTCTCCATTTAAACTAAAGACATGAAAACAAGTCCACTGCCTGCAAGGAGAGGCAGAGTTCTATAGAAATGACGAGGAAAAAGAAATTCTCAACAAAACAAGAATCTGAATTATATAAAGGTTTACTTGACAGTAACAGCCAGCTTCTGGTATATGGACAGCTGGCAGCAAGAAACCCAGGCCTGTCCCAGCGTCCTATTAACCATTCAGTGCTCAGAAAGCAGGGAGTGGCTTAAAAGCCTCTGAATTTTCACTAGTCAATCGAGGAGGGTCAAGTATGGGTCAGGGAAAGGCTCTGCCCAGTGGGCAGCAGGCACAGCCCCAGTGTTGGAGCTCAAAGCGCTGGGACATAAGCATAGTGTTTGGGTGGTGCTGCGTGGAGCCAGGTGTGCTCCTTCCAACTGGGGATGTTCCACATTTCTGTGATTTCTTAAAAATGGGGATGGGGATTACAAAAGTTGCAGTTAGAATTCAGATAAAAAGCAGTTGCAGAGCATTAACACACAAACAGACTGAGCCTAGAAAGCTGCCTTTGTGCAAAATCAATTCTTCCAAAACATCTCCTGCCAGATGGGAGCCATCAGGTGAGCTGCAAAACAAAACCTCGCTAAACTGAACTGGAGTTTTGTTCTCTAGCAACCAGGAACAGCAATTACTGTAGGAACAACTGCTGCTACAGTTTCTGGGAAAGTTAAACACAAACTGAATTTCAAATGCAGCTGAACTTTACTGAGCCCATTTAACAACCACCAGTTATCTATGAAGCCCACCACACTCTGAATATGCGTAGCAAGCAAGACAGGGAGCCTGTGCCAGAGGGACAAACATTCCTTATTTGTTCTTCCCCCCTATTGCTCTCAGTGCAAAGACAAACCAGCTGCACAGTGTGGATTAGCAATTTTCTAAGGGAACTTGAGCTGTACCGCTGCGTTGCTGAGCATGGCTCTCAGGTGTGAACCTGCAGTCGGAGCACAAAGAGAATGTCTGAAGAGAAAAAAACAAAACCAAGCAGAAACAAAACAACATCTCACCAGCAAACAAATGAAAAGTAGAGCTGCAGACGCTGACATAAGAGCAACAGAAATATGCAGGGAAGGCAGTGCAAACTTTATAACAGCAAAAAGTACTCCGGGAGATCCTGGAGGAGCTCCACCTATCCATTTAGTGATATTCCCAGGCCACGCTGGGGCTGCATGACTATCAGCAAGAGCAATGAAAACAAAACTTCAGCAAGGCTTTTGCATAATGAATGCTAATAACAACAGAAGGACTGTGTGTTTTCCTTTGCTGTAAATGATCAGCACTGCCCACAAAGCACTGCTGGTAGTGCCATGGAACATGAACATTTTGATGCAAAGAAAAACATGCCATAGTTACTGTGCGAAAGGTACCTGGATAGCTTTAAAGTTTAGGAAAACAGACAGAAAAATACCTGTTTCAAGTCCCTTTGAAGGGTCTTATGTTTGAAAGCAGAAGGACTCATTCCATGGCACACCAACATTGTAAAATATGTGTATTTTGGCCACTTGGTTCTTATGCCATAATTTCTGATGTTTTAATTTGAAATCACCCAGCAGTTCAAGCTGATGGGCCATACCATGACCTGTATGCACAACTAAGTATGTATGTACTAAAAGTATCTGCCATTGCTCCTGAGCCTCTCAAACTGGCATGCTCTGCTTTGCCTTGCCTTCACCATTCAAAACCTCTACAACCTCAAAACGCATTTTACAACAGCCCTACGAGATTAAGGCAGTTAAGGACTGTCACAAAAGATCGCTTGCAATAGATAACACAGATCTGGATATTCCTGTGCTGTAAACTGGGGCAAATTTCTTCCATTCTTTTCTAACTGGGGAAAAAACCCACAGAAGTTTACCATGTAGATTCCTGCAGCCACAGGTTAGCTATAGAGTATATCTGTTTATCTACTATATCTGTTTATACCATTTTAGCTGAATAAAGGCACAGCAGCTGTAGTCTACCATCTGTGCTGGTATTAGTACACTGCCAACAGCAAAGGTTTACAGGACACCCAGCCAACAAAGAATATGTGAGTCAATGGGGAATTAAAAGATTCAATAATATATTTCCAACATACAGACACGATAATTTATCATCTCTCATCTATTATCTCATTGGCCTTCAAGGCTTTTCCTCCTAAGCTCTTCCAGGCTAGGAAGGCCAGCATTGCTTGGGCTTGTTATTCCCACACCCAGAGAGCACCAAGCTCTGACTCCTAGCTGCAACTTCAACTAAGAGAAAACCAGCTCAGTTCCAGGCAGAAACTCCATGGGATATACATGTAGCGCAGAAAACAACCCCCTTCAAAAATCTACACAACACGTTGTCATACAAAGGCTTATAATTCTTCCAAAGCACTTCTGAAAGTGCTTCCCAACCTCTGACTGTGACCATCAGATCGCTTGAGAATGGCAGCCTCCACTTCCAACACCAATGTCCCAGGAATCCACTGACATCATGATAAAAAATTCTCATCTCTTTTGCCCAGTAAATGCAGCAAACATTGCTATTTAAAACAGAAGTATTACTTAACTAGGATGTCTGCATGTTCTTCTTGATCCTGAATGAACTATGCAGTGGCATGCTTGCCATGGAGATATCACTTGAGTGAAACTGCTAGCATATGAAATAATGCAGTTCTCACTATACACTTGCTGAAAACATGACAAGATGCCTGCAAGGCTTTCCCACGTCCTTTAAAATAGAAAAGCAGAGTAATATTAAACCTACTTTGTTTGTTCCAGTTGCTGATTAGTTTTCTTTTTCCTTGGAGGCTTCTTCTTTTTAGGCTTACTGGCATTCTGACTATTTGGTTTGTTGTTCACACCAAAGTGCCCTGCCGATATATCGCTTTGCAGAAGGTTAACCAAGAGTGGACTTGTGAGCGTGACATCTTTATTGACAGGAAAACCAGGATTCTGTCCACAGGGAATCTGATTCCCATTTGGCGTTCCACTAAACCCAGAATTGAACGGCAGCCCATGGCCAGAGAAGTGACTCCCCGAAGTGCTGTTGTTTCCTTGCATTGTTTGCATATGGGAAGGCACCATGTTTGACTGCTGCACGGGAACATCAGGTAACATCTGTGTCATGTTCACGTCATTATTTGCTGCAGTAGTAGTATCCCCAAGTTGCTGAGACATATGGGGTCCAGGCCCAGTAGGTCTTAAAACTTGCCCTTGTATTCCCATAACCTGAGAAGGGTTACCATTCACAGGGCCTTGCTGAGACATCATCTGCCCAGTGAACTGCACCATGTTTCCTTGCATGTTTGGAGTTGGTCCTCTCATCAGTTGAGCTGGCCCCGACATAACACTGGACTGGTTTTGAGTATTAAAAGGCTGTTTATTTCCTTGCATTTGAGTGGTCATCATCTGTTCCATCATCGAGTTTGGCTGTAACAAGACCTGACCTTGAGGTCCCATCATCTGATTGTGTGTAGACATCATCTGCTGTCCCTGCTGGGAAATCATCTGTTTGGGTGGGGTCATCCTTTGGGGTGAGGGACCAAGATTTTGATTTTGTGGTGTTACCATCATTTGGCCTTGTGGCATGAGCTGAGTTCGAGAAAGTATCATCTGGTTCTGAGGGTTCATCGATCCCTGAGCCTGAATATTTACCATCTGTCCTTGAGAGGATACAATTTGCTGATGCATTCCCATAAGCTGAGACTGTGGTCCTTGTTGAGGCTGTCCCTGTATGTTGCCCATGTTAACTTGCGGCACTCCACTAGCACCAGCCTGCTGGTTGTTCATACCTCCATGAAGCCCCATTAAATTGGTCTGCATCATATTCGGTGGGCCATGTGGTGCTTGCATCTGATTTTGAGGAGGCCCAGATCCTTGGCCACCTTTAAAAACAATAAAAAAGAAAGTTGGTTAGAAACCGATGGGAGTGATGTAAATTCTCAAATGTGATGCTGAATAACTACTCCAAATTCACTTTCCTCCTTTCTCTAATGAACTGGAATGCTGGACATATTTGCAGTCCTGTTCTATGATTGATGTCACAGATAAACATTACCTGTCAAAACAAAAAAATCACCTTCATTGGTGCTTCACACATGGACCCCACTGCAGGAGGCTTTCATTCAACTTCCATTTCAGTCATTACCTGTATATAAGCCTAAAAATATTCCACAATAGCACCTAATTTCACAAAATCATTCCCAACTAAAAGAAGCTTCAAACCGTGAAGTCATTTTACAATGGGTAAAAAATAAATACACGTACAGTGGTGATGATGGACATAATTCAGATGCAATACTGATAACCAAATTGTTAAAATGAGATATCTGTGAACTGCAGATTTCTTTTTTCACAAAACTCTCTTTAAGCTGATTTCCAAAGCTTTCAAAGAAACTAATAACCTTTTCAAACAACAAGGTGCTTCTTTTCTTGTTTTCCCTAAGATAATGCCCTTCATTTTTTCAGGACAAGAAGTTTCTTTTGTGCTGTATTTTTATTACCCCTAGCCTCCAAATCCCGTTGCTAATTCTTTATTTAGCTTCCAAGAAGATACTTCTGGATCCTAGAATGACAGTTCTAAGTAAAAGTACTCGAACTGTTTGAAAACCATTAACCTCCCCACCAACAACTGAGGAACAACACATTCCACACAGACCTGCGTGCTGCACATTTTGGCTGGTTTGTAGCTGTGGAGCTCCGCTGTTCACCGGTGTTCCCGGTGCTGTGGAAGGCACCTGACCTTGCATGAAGCTCTGGTTAGCTTGGCCCGCAGGGAACCCGGGAGGGAGGCGCTTGGGCATTCCTTAATACAAGAATTTTCTCATTAGAAAGTAGGGAAAGAAAGAAGAGAGAAAAATAAAAAGGAAAGAAAAAGCAATCTGTAATTGGATGGCAGTAGGAAGAATACCTTTGAGTTTGTACTGTCACACTTCTGGTTTAGGAAAAAAGCAATTTTTGCCAATACGTAAAACTCACTGAAAGCATACTAAGAATTCTTACCTGTGCAGTAGTTCTGCCTAACAAAGCACTAAGACTCCACTCAAAATGTAATTCTGCTTCTAGTCTAAGTAGAACACCAAGCCCAAAAAAGGGGAAAAGTTGGAATTTTCAGAAACTGGAATTTGAAGTACCATCATTTGCTGCTTTCTTCTCTACTGCAGCTCATCTCTCACCAGGTCCTTAACTTACTCCATGTAAGCAAATACAAAAATCTTGCATTTTGATGGCACTTCTCCTCTCAACAAGATGTGCCGCCATAACACACTGGGTAGACATTCCTTCGCCCTGCTGGTCTATGTACATACAGACTCAAAATGACTTCTGGGCTCACGGAGGGCTGAGTTGAAGAATCTTCAAGGTCATGAGACAGAACAGGGCCTCACTACCCACAAAAAGACTCAGCTGCAGCAAGTCCCAAGTTTATATACACAACCCTGCTATTCCTATTGCAAATATTCTGTCAGCTCTGCCTGGCACAACACCCACACTTTGACATATCACAACACCACTGCTGCCCTGTGACAAAGAGCAAAATCTGCACCACTCCTACTGAGATGAGCAGCAGCAGAAATGTCTTTAACAAAACCCACTTTCTTTAACTCACCATCAAATATATAGTACCATAGTACCTATTAGAAACACTATACTCCTGTATTTGCCTGATTCACTTCCACAGCCAGAATTTAACCTTGGCTCCCTCTATGGTTATAGCTTTCTTGCACACTTTAACTGTATTGCTTGTGTAAATTAATCTGGTTTTGTGTCTACAACTAATACTTCAGTGTAATTGAGTTCATAAGTAAAAAATTAGGTGTGTCTGTAAATATGGGACAAATATTTCAAACAACATCACAGGATTACAGTTCTAGTTCTGCAAAACTTAGGAAAAAGCTTGTAGGAATGCTTGAATTGAGAAAAGTGTTCAATCTGGCCTATTCTGATTTGCAAAATTAACCAGGTGAAAGAGTTGGAATGTATTCAATTTACACTAAACCTTTAAATGCAAAGTGGCTCAAAAATGGGAAGATCCCTAACTATGGCCTAATTAATGTCTAAATTGCAGGACTAAAGACTAAGTATGGACAGAAGTCAGGCAAAAACCACAGCAAATGGAAGGCACACATAGCTTTGTTTAAATCAACAGAATCCTGTCTTTTTAAAACACCTGAGGATACAGATTGCTGATTTTAGCAATAGGGCCTGGAGTGAGTCCAAATAATGTATTTTTATGGCTTATTTGGGTTGTTATTTTTAACAAAGCAAAAGTAGGATTTTGTCTATAGTAGGTATAGTAAGTATGCAGAGATTATGCTATTTAGGTTAGGGTTACACTACCTAGAAGATGGTGACAGAGCATTGCAGCTGGAGAGACAGAACTGTAAGGAAATGTGACACTTCTCAAAATATTTGGCAGCTGGAGACAAGAAAGGAGGTAGCAAGCAAAAAAGCACTGGCAGGCCCTAAAAACCCTAAAGAAGGAGGAAAACCCTAAAACTGAGACAATTCAGATGAAACAAACTGAACCAAATTCAAATGACATCCACAACACAAACTGTGAAGATACAAGAAAACCTGCCTGTATCAGTTGGCCAAGGAATGGGTAGTCGTTACAGCTCATCTGAGCTGAATTGGATGTGCAATGTGACAACACAGGAAAATAGAATACATACTGAACTGTGTGTGTAGGTAGACAAAGAATATGGCCTAGACTTTACAAGTACAGAACAAAAAGATTTTAAAGACCCAGGCAAGAGCCTATGCACAGGTAACTGAGAGCAGCCATTCAGGAGAAAGACAAACAAATGGAGAGACTTGCTACAAGTCGGGCACAGCACCATAAAAGGCACAAGGAAAAAAGAAAAACAGGGACACAAAAGAGATCTGAAGATTCAGAAATGAAATTCTGCCATCGCTAGAGAAGCCTTTTGAGAGTAGTAAGGCAAAAATTTGAATGCAGAGATCCAAGCAGAAAACTAAAGACCACAAAACCAAAGAGGAAGTTAAAGCATTCCTTGACTTTCTCATTTTAGAGCAGGGAATTCAATAGCATAGCAGTAACAGTGCTTCTAAAGCAAAGAAACCAATGACAAATAAAGACAGGGTCAAGAGGAAACATCCACAACTGAGAAGGGAAAATGTAAAATAATGCTTCGTTTCTGTAGCAGAAAACATAAGTGGTGACAGACTAAGCTGAAGGGAAAAAAACCATTCATTTGCTTTTATTGAACTCTCTCCCTTTCAAAACCAACAAATAATATCTTTGCCTATTCTGAACTTTCTGTAAGGCAATAGAAGAACTGCCAAGAGGATGACTAGGAGTCATAAGCAGCAGCTACATAAAATAATTTCCTTCTGCTGTGGACAAGAGTTCACTTCTAGATTACTAATGCAGCACGTCAGGTCACCGCTAGGTAGTAGAACTGAAGTAACACTGATGCTAATTCACCCATACTCACCTTATGTGTACACAACCTATGTCTTCATTTTGTCTCCGATAGGATTTTTTTAAAAAGGAACGGTAACATTAGTTCTAGCCATTTTCTGTTCTTTCTTTTATTATAAAAGGCAGTCTTAGTACTTCTTACCTCCTAAGCCAGAGTGTAAACCTTGTGGACCTTGGTTTTGCTGCTGCATCACCATGAAGTTGGGAGGTACGTTCCCCTGCTGCACCATAGGATTACGACTAGGAGAACTGACAGTCTGCTGAAATCCCTGGGGAAGCGTGCTACTTTGGGGAGGCCTTGGTCCCATCTGCTGCTGCGTCTGGTTAACTGTTGGAGATGATGCAGGGGATCCCTGCTGGAAGGAGGAGGGAGAGGATGCAGGAGACTTGTTGGTCAAGTGGGGTTGTTGTAGTGGTGTAGGAACGCGCGAGGGCCCTCCCTGAAGGCTTTTCATTTGAGGAGCAGTAAACTGGCCAGGATTGCTCATTTGGGGAAAGTTTGTGTGAGCTTGGGAAGCTTGCTGGCTTCCGAAAGGATATGGAGGTGGAGGATGAGTAGGAGTTTGTACTGTGGCTAGAGATGGTCTTGCTTGAAGTTGCTGCTGCATTTGTCCAGGTAATGGGGCCTTTTTCCAACCCTGGTTTACTGTCAATGTACCCAGTGCTCCCTGGGTTGGAGGAGGCTGAAGTGCTCCTGAAGGAAGCTGGTTCCAGCCAGGGGGAACCGGAACCTGTGCTGGTGAAGTAAACGAAGGTCGAATACCCTGTTGTGGCTGCTGATGTGGCTGGGGAGGACGTGTCTGCAACTGTGTTTGTTGCTGTAGTTGCTGAAAGTTGGCTGAGTTCATTTGCCTGTTTACAGGAACTGATTGCATTGAATGGAGCTGTGGAGCTAAAGATCCAGATGGATGATTTTGCTGCTGGATATTTAGCCCAGATAAAAGTGGGTCCATTGCATCTATTAAAATAGCAAAGAAAAGTTAAAATAAAAGTAAATAACCTACTGTAGACAAAAACCACCACAAAACAACAAAGGGAAAATTGTTTGCTTGCATTTGCTCGTTCTGCTGAAGTTAAGGTCTAACCAATATTCAAACTCCAGTGCTCCAATTCCTCCAATAATGGACAGACAATACTTGGAAGACTTTCAAAGTGTCTGGGAATCCTGAGAAGCCAACTCTCATGAACTGATATAAAACAGGTAACTCCATTGCACTTGTTCCTACAAACATAAGCCTTCTACACACTTACTGGTAGAATAACAGACACGCTTGCTGGTATTATTCCTACCAGCTAAAGAAGTGGCAAAATGAGGAATTAACACAGTCCTACAGTCCTATTTGAAACATTTACTAAAAAATGCTGTCTAAAAACACTGCAAGCATCTAAAGGAAGCTGGTAAATGCCACCACCACAGTTTTATGGAGGGAGAACTAATAATCCCCTCTCTTGCCTACAGTCTCACAATTATGAAGAAAATACCTCAATTTATGGTTAAGCCCATCCCAGCAAGATCCCCAAATGTTAAGTTTCTAGTCTATCTATTCCTGTTTTAAAAGCACCTGTCCTTTACTCTAGTGCACGTGCTTCCTACTGGAGACACCCTACTCATTCAACCATTTTTTTCTTTAAGAACTTTTTCTGTCCTAACAGTGTTACTGGCAAAGGGTACTACCGCCACTCAACACATCTGAAGAAAACACTAAGCAACCTGGTGCTTTTCAGATCACCATATTATCTGACAAATGTCACCACATTAACAGGGACAAGGAAGGCGGAAAAGCAACTCTCAGAAAAAACAAGGGAAAAACTCCAGGAAACTCTGGAGTTCATTTACAAGTACAGTCTCAAACTTGCATGCTTAAGAAAAACATTCCAGGTAGACCAGTGCTTTGGGTAATTTTTACCACCTGGCTGTGAGGAAGGTCGAGGTGTTCTTGGCTGCAGCTCTGTACTAGCACCACCTGCTACCATAGAGGACGGTACGCTTCCACTCTGGGACATCATAACGGCTGCAGCATTGCTCATTCTTATTAAACCTTAAAAATAATATTAACAATAACAATTAAAAAACAAACAAACAAACAAAAACAACCAAAAAAACCCCAGCATATTATGAAGTACTGCAATTTTTACATAGGAAAGTGTTGTTAAAAAAAAAAAAGCATTTAGACTTTACAAACAGTTCCCCTGAAATAACTGGAGGACGCAGATCTCTGCCTCAGAGCTTAGAATCTGGAATAAAACATGCAGGTTAAGGTTATACTGAAGCAAAGCTTTTAACAACAAACCCTTAAAAGGCTGCAGGAAGAATCTAGGAATCTGCCTATTACCAACTACTTGAAGCTTTCCTCTCCCACCTGACTTGGCACCAAGTGTCAAGATTGTACCAAAGTTATGTGCTGTAAGAGAGAACAGTTCTGCTGTCTCTTTTATAAAGGCTGCTATCTTGTAAAATGGTTTATATTGCTGACCCAATGGTTAAATTGTTATATTTGTATTGTTGACCTGCAGGCAGGAAAGGAACCTCATGACCATCCCAGGGAAGATGAGCTTTCCAAGTCAAACTTTCCTGCTCTTTGCTATGCACCACAATTTACGATTTAGCTGTTGTTTAATCACATTTCTACACAGGTAAAATCTTTCCATTCATTCCCACCAACAGCCACAAATGTGCCTTAATTTAGATGTTGATCCCAATCCTTTAATTGCACGAAGTCCTATTTACTAAGATACTATTTAGTTTATCTCGCTTTCTGATTCAGCTATTAAAATACAGCGCTTTTCCTTCAACTTTTAATAAAATCTTACTTTTATAATGAAAAACTACCTACTATGCACAAACAAACCAAACATTCAATAAAACTCCGCCTCTTAAAGAAATCTAATTCTCCATGATCAGATCTCAGAAGGCCATCCAAAGATAAAGAGACTAACAGTAATGACAGTGCCCTGTCCTTCACTTCATCACAACAGATTTCATCTACAACAGCTTACCCTTCTGCTCTGATTCAAGGTTTACTCCAAATTCCATACAAATGCTGTGCCATAATCTTTGCATATTTTAAAGTGAAGTCACTCTATAAGATTAAAGTGATTTTACAGCCTCTAATAAAAAAATGATTAAAAAGCCAAAAAACCCACTGTAGCCAAATCACTCCAGAGTCAATACAGAAAATGCACCCAATGATTTACATGACGTGGGATTAGACAGTACAGAAACAACACACAGAAGTTTTATGGCAACCATAACTCTTTGAACAATAATTGCTGTGACCAGTGAAATTTCATGATACGTTGAATAAATTCAAGCTTTGTAAATCTAAATCATTCCCTTCAAAAGCAATTTACCTTGTCCCCCTTGCATGGGAAATCCAGTTTCCATTCGTACTGAGTTGTTTGCTCCCAGGGGCCCATTGATTCGGACATCTTGGCTTCTATTTTGAGCTAAAGCTAAGTTGATAGCACCTTCCCCTAGAAGTAATACAGAGGTTGGGGGAATTGAATGACGTACAGGAAAGCAGAATACAGACACCTTCAAAAGGACATTCACAAAATGTCAAGGAAGGAAGAACAAACTTTACCTACAACATGCACTTCATAAGTTATACAGAATACCCTCATCTTTATGTTTCAATTTTAAGAAAAGACAGCATCACGGCAAGCACTAAGTTCAATTAAACCTTCAATTTCATCCTCACTGTGCTCCTGAACAGCTGTCTGGGATGGATATTTCAGTCGTGAACTTCGCTGAAAATTTGTTTTAAAAAGCCTCATAGGAACCAATTGGGAACAGGGCACATTTTGCTAGTAACACTCTCAGGAACATTCCTCAGCAGGTTTTCCTGGTGCTTAAGGGATTTCCAGTGACTGTGTTTATTATTATTATTATTATACCTATTCTCAGAAGATCAAAAGCCTCGCAGTCCCTTTTCATCAAAATTATTCCCCAAATTGCTGAATTACAAGATTCGTAACATTAACAAAGTACACAAAATCACTTAAAATTTTAGTGTGTATTCATTATAATGTCCAGGAAAACAAATAAAGCATGAAATACCTTCGATCTGAACTGAGAGAATCCCCAAATCACGGAGCTGCTGGTTATTATTCTGAGCCAGAATGCGCAGCCGCTCCGCTGCTTCACGGGGTATGTTAAAGGTGACACGTACGCTGTTCCAGGGCTCTATTTTCTGCAGCTTTAACTTGTTGGATTCTTAAAAGATAGAAGGTGAGAGTTACTGCAAAGTCAATTTTCAAACAAGTACCATGAAGCAAATTGGTAAAAAAGCACACGTGAATCCCCCCCAAAACAGTGATTTGGCACTGAAAATGACCCATGGCTGCCCTCAGACACAGCTGAGTTCTCCAGCACAGATGAGACCACTGCATTACTTTCCAAAAATGAGCAAAATGAAAACTCCAAAGTTATAACTAATAAAATAGCAAACGCAAACACTCCATAACATCACTGAAAAAATGAAATATCCTGTGAAGAAACAACTTTGGAAAGACAGAACATGTATTGCAACAGATTTAATAGAACTGTTTGTGTAGTGAAAAATGTGAATACAAGAATGAAACCCTCGCATCCACTCTGCTAGACACTTGTGAGATGTTTTTTGTAGGCCAGCACCAACGAAGCCTTACTGGTATTCCATTCACTCCTACCACATTATTCAGTGATTCTGAACAGGGATGCTCAAACTGCTGCAGGAACCATACTGAACTTGTACTAAATATTTAGCTGCAGATCTTCTGTAAGCCTGTTCTATGTACGAGTGCTTCTACACAAATCAATCCTTTTAAAATTAACAGGTGGGAATAGGCGAAAAGATAAGCCAGCAATGTTGAAAAACATGGATCTGAAGTTGTATGACTGGACATAAGAAGGAACTTTTTCTCTAAGAGAGTGGTCAGGCACTGGAATGGCTGCCCAGGGAGGAGGTGGAGTCACCATCCCTGGCAGTGTTCAAGAAGCGTCTGGATAGGGAGCTAGGATATATGGTTTAGTAGTTTTCTGTAGGTATGGTAAAGGGAGGACGGTTGGACTAGATGATCTTGTAGGTCCTTCCCAACCTTGTGATTCTATGATTCTATGAAAACATTCCTACAAAATGCTGTTTGGGGTAAGAAAAGGCTAGATTCCTAATACAGAATTACAGGCTTCCAATGTCAAGCTTTTTGACAAGGAAGAACAGCAGACCTGTGGAAGCTTGCTTTGTGTTCCCTAAGAACACATCGCTTAACAGTGCCAGTAGCTCATCCCTATCTTGTCCCAACTACCTCACCAAAACCCTCCTGCTGCTTGTAATAACAGCAGCATCAGTTTGTCCTCTTTAGCAGGAGAGTTGACAGAAGTTGAAAACCCTCTCTGATACAGGTCTGTGTGGTGCTATATTGAATCTGACCGGCATTCCAACACTTCACATATAACAAACACATTATCAGTTTCAGTACTTCTACATGTTGGTATCTGAGCTCTCATTTTGCAGTCATCGAACCTGCCAAGTCTAAACCAATATGATTCATTAACCTGACATTTTCAATATCCTGTTTTCTTCTGAATCAGCTTAAATAACTCACCACTCCAATCATTTCAAACACGTTGATTTTTAAAAATTTGTTTTCTGCTTCCTCAGCTGAAGCTTGAATCAAGTTCATTAATCCTGCCCTTAACATTTATAATGAATGCAGCATACAGTTGCCTGTATGTAACAAAGGCAACTCCACACAGACACAGGTTGAATTTGCTCCCATCAAAGCACTGCACCAGTTACACCACTGCTAGCCACGTCACCTTAACTACCAACAGGATACAACTCAAACCAGCGGGAATTCTTCAGTAGATTTGCCTTATCACAGCTCTATAACTTCCCTTCAGAGCCCAACAACTAAAGCCGTCAATTCCAACTGACTATGACTGGAGAAAATGGAAAGCCAAGAACAAAGTGACCCAGAAATTTGACTTGTTTATTCAGAAGCCAGAAATTAGTTTTCTATAGAAATGAATAGAAATGGTACTCTGCACTATGAAGAAACAAGTAACGTTTTAAAATCTAATCCAGAAAATTCAGTTTCTTTAAACACAGACTGACTGCCTTTAAAAGGACAGCGGGTTCTTCTTTGTATTGTGACTTCAAAAGAACATGCAAAAAAAGCAGCATGATAGGACAGTGACCGCCAGTTCTCAGGAAAAGTTTGGTTCATATACAGCAGGAAGGAGGAAAGAGAGCTCATATTGGCAATGATGTGGCTTTTAGGCTGCATTATATCATAATAAGCCAAAGCAGAGCAGTGCTGCTGTGGTCCTGTACTTCGTGGTGCTGCTTGTGTATGCACCTGCTGCTGCGTTTAAGGCAACCCTCCTTGGTTTACCTGTTTCTGTAGCAGACTATACTAATAGCAAGCAGACACCTTGACTGTTCAGTAACATACATCAACCTCCTCCAATGATCAGTAGAAGGGCATTCCTGGGCTGACCAGTGGGGAGGAAGCAAATCACTGATGCACTGCCCCAAACCACCCCAACACTGCACCCATCCAGAAAGATTGTTTTTGAGTGAGAGAGACTACATAACGAAACAGCTATAGTTAATCATCACAAGTCCCTTTGCAAAGATGCTGAGACAGTGGACAGATGTTTTTTTTCCAAATCTAGATATGCTGATTAAAGACATTGCTGTTCCAATGGCCTGTGTTACTAGTGAACTAGGGAAGCCTGTCCACAGAGTGGGTACACAGGGTCATGTGAGAATGCTCCATTCTCCCCTCTTCAGAAAAAATCTGGTAGATGAGGTCAGTGCAGCAGCTAAGTGGCAATAATGACTTGAACAGGCCCAGTTATTTTGGAGTGAATCTACTCTCAACTGCAGTGGTTTAAATCGGATGGTTTTGATATTAAAAAGAACATCCTGTTTGGACAAGTTTGGTTTCACTTTCATACAGAAGAACAATATGTAATTGAGAGAAATGGAAGAGAAGAAAAAAAAAAAACAAGTAAAACACTGGAACAAAACTGGAATGAATGTGAATGCACTAATTAGATCAGTTTTAAACAAAGAAGTAACTGCAGAAACTTGTACTTAGTGCCCCCGAGAAGAACAGGACCCAGATGCACTAAGAACAAGCCAGTCAACCATCCAGTTAACTAGAAAATGGCAATATATTTCTTTTTACAAGCATTCTGATTATGTCATTAATTATTTTAAGGACAGCTGAAAAACAAGGAAGTAAATTACCCATGTGTAGAAGGCCAGGTACATTCTCCAATATAACACTCAGTTTCTGTTCAAAGTCTCTATCCCCTATATCTCCTTTAAAAGCTACAAAGATTGTGGAATCTTCAGGAGCAACCTCCTGTTTCAGTTCGTCTTCCTCCAGTCCTGAATCCAAATCCACCTCTAAGTCTTCCATAGCCGAGGAGTACAAGGACGCACATGTATCTCCCACGTTTGGTAGGTCGTCCAAAACCATTGTGTCCAACAAAGAGAGCCAGTCAGACGTTCAGAAGATACTTTGGAGGAAAAAAATAAATTACAGTGTGTAAAGACACAACCAACTGCACTCAACAACGTGCAAAGAACACTGAGAAGAAACCTACCGGGTGACCCTGTGCTAGGGCCTGCGAGACAAACAGCGCGACTCCGAGCAGTGCGGCCATCGCAGCAGCCGAGCTGTTTGTCCACCAGAACAAACAGAAGTTGGTGGTTTCTTGACAGAATCCTTCCACATGTGAGTGGAGCAGTATTCCAGCTGACCTAAATGATAGAGAAAAAGGGAAGGGTAAATAAAATCAATTACTCTCATCTCCACATCATACAGAGGACAAACAGGAATCTACAACAACCCTGCAACGCTTGGCTGCCAGGAAACTGAGAGGCACTCAGCAGCACTTTAATTGCAGGGAGGCTGGGGGGGGAACCACCAAACATAATTGTAGGGATTGCAGATGCTTCATACAACAAAGCAGTAGGAAAGCCACAGCACCAGAAGATATCCAGCACTTAATGAGAATTTTACTCATCCAGAGAGCTCCTAAGCACACAATGCTTGTTTTGTGAAAGTTTAGGTGCTCTCAGCTGCTTACGCACATTACAACTTGAAACACACTGCCTCAATGCTAGCCAACAATTTCCCCATCTTCTAGTGGAATTAAATAAATCAAGTCATGTCTGATACTTCTCGCTCCAAGAAAACACAATAAGCTGCAATTACATTAGGATGTTACCCATGCAGAGGTGCAATCCAAGACAGAAGAGCAGCATTTATTGAGATTCACACTCCTCCACTTTGCCTGCAGCCATGACAGGGCAGCAGGACCCCACAAGTCAGCCAGACCCACACAGTGGTCTCACACCCAACACTCAGCAAATATTTCTTATGCAATTCCAAGCATCCACATCAAGAGTCAATACAGAAAGGGACCGGTTCCTGCCCACCACCGTGATTAACAAATCAAACCAACAGGTGATGCTGCCAAGACCTCGTAAGTCCCAAGCTGTTGGCATTCAGCATGGCCCAACAGAAGCACTCAGTTCAGGATGCTCCAATGGGATGCAGACCAGCTTCTTGGCAGAGGTTCAAGTTCCCAACACAAATTAAAACCACAAGTTGGAGATTAAAGGTGAACTGCGGATAGCAGCTGGGAAAAAAAAAAAAAAAAAAAAGCCTTTCTTCATACAGAAAATAACCACGTTAGAAAGGCGTACACAGGAACAGCCACCTAGCCCAGCACACTCCACCCTGCTGTGGTATCAGGCCTCTGCTCCGGAACACTGCTCACGTTTGGGATTGCAAACACAGGTGGTTTTGTAATCCATGTTCTTTTGCAGTCTGCACTGAAAGTAAAAATACTTCCCATGTATTTCCACAGTGCTGTCATACGATTACATTCTCTTTTTGTTCTCTAGACTCTTTCATCCTCAGCTCTGCAGTGAAATCACAGCTCTGAGCACTCAGCAGCTGCACTGAGTCAAACTCCAGCTCCACATCACGTGTCCAGGTAACAAGGATACAACTGATAACCATCTGCAGAAAAGTTGGTTTAATTGATTTTCACATGCAAAAGAATGGTGAGTGTCCTTGGCAGGGCTGGGCTGCTTCCCCTAACCACAGGTCATGCTACATACATAATTCATTACACATACTCTGACTTCTGGAAGGAAGGAGCTTGGAGCCCAACATCAGCAATAGCCTTAGGGACAACCACACCGGGGACTGAATGAGCGCCCTGTGAAAACCAAGCTTCATCTTCTGAAAATAACAAAACAAATACCTATAAAACAGGTATAACATTATCAGGAACAGAAATATTGGATCAATACACAAGGTTTTAAATGTTCAAAATACGTACAAATACTCAGAGGGGGATGTTCTACATTCGCTGAGAAGCATGAATATTTCCTACAGCCCCAAAGACGAAGGAAACGACCTTTCCTCTGTAAATAAATAACATTGTGTTTTTATTTTGAATGTTAGTGCCCAAAGTACCTGTGGCAGCTTTAGAGTCTCCTCTCAAACATGCAGTATGGCCTGCTCCTGTGCTCATGTAGGATTTATACCAACCACGACAGGAGGAAGTGATGATTTGTGAAATGTTCCTCTTTGGGCAGAACGCGGCCTGTCTTCCATCCCCAAACCAAATGAATCCCAGCTGCATCCCTCTTGCTAACAAATTCTGTAATCCCCTGGTTATAAGGTTGACTGCCATAAATCAGAAGCCAGCCCACAAGCACAATTAACAAGGATCTTCATTCAACACTCCTCCCTTAGCCTTTCCAGCCCCTATTCTCCTTCTCCTCCCCCCCCAAAAAAAGAATAAAACCAAAACCCTTCGGGTCTAAGCACACACAGTAAAGCCCCGGTCCTGCAGCGATGCTGGTAACTTCATGTAGCTGCCAGCAGGCCAGTACTGCAGCCCTCATGAGCAAGAGTCACACTGGAATCAATGTGCAGAACTGCAGAACAGCCTGAGCTGTGGCTGCCACAGCAGGCAGCCTGGGCCTACAGCAGGAGCCCACAGCACAGATCCAGTGCCACATGATGGGACAGTGCTTAGCAATCCTAGTGGGATCCCAGAAGAGGGGATCAGAGCAGATCAGAGCCAGCCTGCAGCTGCTAGCAGGGGCAGCTGAGTGCTGGGAAATGTTGGCACCAGCCCTGCCAGGTGGAAGCAGGACAAAATGAGCTGTGCCTCGATAGTCATGTACTGAGACAAGCTCAAATGATTCAAACTTATGGTTATACCCTCCTGTTAAGCAGAGCTTGAAGCCTTTATGTCTCTTTCTTCCTATCCCACTTTCACTGTGCAAGTCAGGTAAAGCACAGCAAGGCTTTGTCCAGTAAGTGGAAAGGGCAAGAGCAGTTCCTTCACAAGCATGGAAGAACCAGAAGGACGGATGGGCTGGTGTCCTTCACGAGCAGATGCCAGAAGCTGGCACAGAGCACAGCCCTCATCCACACAGCAGCAATTATTTAAAGCTGCTGAAACCAGGAACAAGAAGGAAAAAAAAAAATAAAAAAAATCAGTCCTGAAATGAGACTACAATCGAGTCCTTCAGGGAATCCGGAACTGACAGTGAGAAGAAAAAGGCTTCGACAGCAGCAAGTAGCAACATAATTTCCAAAGGACACACAACCCTCCCTACTTCTGCCTTCATTGAAGAATGTTGCTTAATGGGAATAAAAGGAAATTGGAAAAAAAAACAACCAACCAACAACCAACACATCCAGCATCCTTGACGCTTCCCCGATTCTTGACGTGCCTTCCAAGCCATTCTGTGATTCTACAATTCATTCCATGGTTCGTACACAAGGGGTCTATGGTGCAAACACCAAAATTACATACTTGTTTCCAGGCATTCTGATTCAAATGCAATATATCCTTCTGTTACCTTCCAACAGCTTCAGTTCTTCTTTGTCTTCATTGAATTCCAGGCTGGGAAATGGTGTGAAACAGTAACTCCCAAAAGTGGCATCCTGGAAGAAAGTCTCTGTGTTCCATAGACAAGGCTACAAAGTTACAAAAATACACAATGAACACCTCGGTTTTCAAACACAGCTTTACAGCAAATCCTGCCCTTGTCTATCTGCAAATAGGGCTTTTGACTCCACCCCAACATTAACAGCAAATACTCAGAGCGAGGATTTAGAAAAACTGACCTTGAGTCACAGGTAAAAAACCATTCACTGCACGCTCCTTTTGGCTGACAAATCAGAGCAAGTTTTATCCATACCAATGCCCCACATGTCCTCTTCCAATTCAAGATAAACCCTTCTGGAGGTAATTTGTTATGAGAGAAATAGAAAAGGAAATACAAAACAAGCACAACAACAATGCACTGCTACAGCTGTGAGCCGCCTCAGCCCAGGCAGACGCCTCCAGCTCAAGCTGACCCCCCACCAATGCACACCATGGGCCCACACAAGCACCTCAGCGGGATGTTTCTGCCACAGATGGCCAACAGAGCAAAACCAAAAGAGGGGTTTCATAGCAGTGTTGCAGTGACGTTCTTTGAGCACGCATCCTTCTTACACACCACCTGCCCATCCGTGTGGCAGCAGGTGAGGGAGCAAAACTCAGAAAAACAAAGCTGAAATTGGGTATTTTCTACCCAGAAAAGAGTAAAATCCCTTTAAAATCCCCCAGCATTGTGCTTGGTGTTTCTGATAGCCCAGCAGCCCCAGGGGAGGGATGCACTACCTACGTTACATCACATCACACATGCTTTGCAGCACCTTTCATTGCTACCGACCGCTCCTGGACCTCTGGTAACTTATTGTGTCTCTTCACATCCTAACTCAAGAAGCAGCGCAGGGCCAAGCAATGAATCTCAGTGGCTAAAACATGAGGATAACGCCGCTGGTTCCAGCTACACTGGTGATTACACTCATATAAATGCCACAATATCAAGCTGACAAACCAACCAAAATCTGAAATGAGAAATTTCAATACCATTCCCTGAACACAGGCCAAAACTCACAATGCAGATAAAGCAAATGTGTGCCAACTTCTCTCCCTTTTCACAGCAGGACACTCCCTGCAGTGCAGCCATGGGGCTGTGTGCTGTGTGCCACAAAGCAGATGGACCACAGACAGCGGCCGGGCTGCCCCAGTGGCTGCAGAGCAGAACAAGGTGCTTGGGAGGAGGATGTTGGATGCTGCTGCCTCTGTTCCCCTGAGCACTCAGCAATATCAAGTTTGGTTACAGAAAGTCACTCATTAGCATTAGAGCATTTCCTCCAGCTTTCCTTACAGTAAGTGATCTGACAGAGACCTTGGGAGTGTCCAGGCACTGAACAGGTACCTTCACAGACAGCAAAGAATCCATCCAGACAACCCCGTAAAGAGTTCAGTCAACATAAAAAGGACCAATTTGATCTGATGCTTGCTCAAATGTCAATGAAGCAAAGCCCACAAGAAGGCAGGCTCCATTCATCCTGATGCACGGCTTTCCTCTATTCCCGTATTTTTCCACTACACTTCCACAGCCTTCAGGCACAAAACAAGTAAAACCTGTGTTTTTCTGAAAGATGGAAAACCATGGATGGCTGCAACAAATGTGCACGTGCATTTTGATGCACGTTGCTTAGTGGAATGTTTGCATTTTTAAGGCTTTATGAAGCTGAAGTTCGTGAGCTGTGCTTAAACTCCACAGCTACAGCCATTCTGCTGTGGACACTTCTCCATCTGGGCAACTCAGCCATTCTTAATTCAGCAGAAGCCAACAGCCTCCATCACCAAGGCTGCTCTAAAAAGAAAACCCAGTGCTAACTCCAGAGCAAGCCAAGTAACCACGTGGAGAGATCCCCATGTGTAAGAGCTGAACAGGACCCCAGGAGGTTCCCAGCCCTGCGTGAGCCCACGCAGCACAGGCACTCCTTGTAGAAGCTGCAGACTGCACGGTGTAACTAACATCAGACATTAAGGATATTGCTATCTAGAAGTAATGTACCGCAGCCTGTAATAGATAAACACCATGACAGCACTGTGCAGTTGGTAACTGTTCATTAAGGCCCATCAATGCAATTGGCAAGTAAGTAAAATGAGAAGCTATTTAACCTTAGATGCATCTTGACAAGAAACCATTTGATCTCATCTCCTGAAGGCTGTGAGAAACCCCCTTGTTAAGTAGCAACCCAGTCAATGTGTGGTGGTGACGGGCTTCTTATCTCAGGTGGAACCAATCCCCACCAGCCAAAGCAGTCTGGGCCAACAAGCCCCACATGTGGCTTTTATCCCCAAAACCCTCGCTGATGTTCATAAATGCTGGTACAACAATCAAGTATTCCTGTGACTGTCAGTCCTGAACTGAACTCTGACTGGAACCTCCACCTCTTATATAGTGCAGTACTCTTCACCAGGCTCTTCTCTGTGCAGTGGAAGCCCATTACATTTCACTAAGATTTATAAAATCCCGAGACACTGTGAAGTATGAAGAAAAAAATTAAACATAATGTAAATGGCTTAAAAGTAACTCAGGTGCTCAGGAAGGAGAACGCTTGATCTGAAGAGAAAGAAAATGACCAAAATCATGAATGCCACATTAAGCAGGGATAGCTTTTGATGAAATCGAGGTTGTTCTGAGACTCTCCTGATATATAAAAGCTTGCAGTACATTCTGCACTCTCTAAAGCTTTTGGCAAAACGAAATCCTGGAAGTATTGTCACATGAAGAGCCACACTGTGGTCTCTATGGTAAAACAGATGCAAAAGAATTAGCAGTGTATTAGTGTGGGATGGACAGAGGGCCTGAAGAAAACCTCAGAAGGAACACCTTCCTATGCTGCACAGCTATTTCTTGTCCAGTGCTATTCTTCACCAGCAAGAATAATTCTCCATGCTTTCCTTGTACCTTACAGTAAGGAAGGAGGTTTATGGGTGTGCCTTGCAGGAGTGCAGGACACGGGTTTACATGTGATGCAGGCTCTGTAAGAAACTGCCCAGAGATGGAGCCCCATACCAGTTCCCATGTCTCGGAAGGTCACGTATATTTAACTATTAAAAGAGTAAAAACTACAAAACTAAAAGGACGCACACAGGACTTGGAGAACTTAGCAGCATGTATCTTTTGGTGAGAGTAACTGAATCATTCCTTTTCACAAAATGCAGACTTAAAATTCAGACTCTCACATACACAGCTCACATCTTCATAGTTTCATAGTTTCATAGTTTCGTGCGGGTTTGGAAGGGACCTTAGAGATCATCGAGTCCAACCCCCCGGGATTCGAGCCTCTGTGTAGCAGAGCGGCACTTCTACCACTTGCAACACAGGGGATTCGAACCCAGGGCCTCTGGTGTTGCAAAGTGGCGTCTTTAACCACTGCGCCACCGGAGGCATACATCTTCTGTTCCAGTATCAGTTTATATAAGGACAAATCAATTTAGACAAGGCACAGCTCTTCTACTGTACTTTTTAATTGCTGTACAAATCTGACCCAAAGCCCTCTGCTCCCTGAAGCTGCAGAAGGGAGCAGCCCCCTCAGTCCCAGAACGATGGCTGTCACACTGAGCACCTCCCTTCCTCAGGTGAGCTCTGCCGCACACTGCTCCTCCTTCACTTCCCTAAATACATGAAGAGATATTTACTCTGACACGACATCAAGGTCCCCATACATAGACACCAGAATTCATCTCTTGTTCCTACTTTAAGGACATTACCACCAGACTTGGAAGTGCTGTTCCAAACGCAGGAGGCTTGTCAGCAGCACCAACTAACGACACAGGACACATTGCAAGGGCAACAAGCCCTGCTGGCAGATGGTTTTTACCTATGCTTTCAGACCTCTGCAAAGTTTCCTCTAGCTCCTCTCTGTGCAATCCAAAGCCCAGCCTTCCCCCACTCCTTTCCTTCTGATTAGGCCACAAATAATTCAGTGTCACACATCATCCCGAGGGAAGCCTTCAGCTACCAAGATGCACAATCTAAGCCATACACAGGCTGTGGGGGCTGAAATGTCACCTGTGTGGGGCAGCTGCTGCTGCAAAACAACTGATTCACTCCGAGGCCACCAAAAGTTTGCAAACAGGGCAGAGCAAGAGGCGGACAGAACACACAGCAACCACTGCCTCCATAAAGCAAACATGACAGAAGTTCCACCTGTCAGCCAGATGGAAAACCTCTCACCTGGAATACGGGGATGGACCTCCCCTGCCTCAGGTCTGTATATGTCTAGCATTATTTATCTTTCAATTTCTGCCCCTTTGCTTTCCCAATTCTAAGCATTCTTTCCCATAGCTTCTGCTCTGGCCAGAGTTAAGGAACAAGTTTGTCTGAACACAATTTCTGCTATGCAGACTCTCAGCTTTAAGCCCTGCTGTTCATCCAGTGGGAGCTCCCTGTACATCGTCGCATTTGTATTTCTCAATAGAGGCCACATGGTTTTGAAAGAGACACCAACACCAAGTTCCCTGCCCTTCAGAGGGGCACCAATGACCTGTAACAGCTCTATTTCCACTGCAATCCAACTGTTACAGCCACCTTCGCTCCTCAATGTCCTTGGCAGCAAACCTTCTGCCTTTGCAAAACTCTTAAACACACTGTATCTGTGTAGCTGCAACTCCAGTTTTCTTCCAAAAGCAATCAGTACAGTATTCAAAACTAAAAACATGCTGGAAACCCATTCAATGACCTAGTTATGAGTTTAAGACGTTTAACATCTGCTACAAAGGTACGCGATCTTTGGCAGTACCACAGCTAAGAACTGAGCGATAGTACAAATGTTCATCGGAACGCTATCGCCCCATGTTTCAAGCGTTTAAGCAGCTGAAAAGTGAAAGCATTAATACTCAGTTTACAAACGCAGGTAGAGGCCTGGCTTTCTCATGTTCTTCCACACATTTCAAAAGAAGCAGCTATTTCTTTACTAGAACAGCATAACATTACTGCACACTGCCTGATGTAAGCAGCGAGACCCACAGAGCGGGCCGAGCAGCCCCCGACCCGGGGCACACAGCTCAGCACCGCTCCTCCCGCACCAGCCAGGGGAAAGAAAGGGAGGTCGGGCTTTCTGAAAGAAACCGAACTTGGAGAAAGGCCGGGACACACCGAGACTACAGGACCAGAAGATCGCTACGCTGGAGAGTTACAGAGAAATTCAAACAAAAGCTGGGGCTCAAAGAAACGTCAGCGCACCGTCACTGACATCTTCGTGACACCCGCCGAAGAACCGACCCCAGAAACAGCGCCCGAGCCGACAGCGGCTTCAGGCGGCTTTAGCGAGAGCCGCTTTCCTCCTCCCGGGGCTGCGCACCGCCGGCTGGGCCCGGCCCGAGAGCTCCGCAGGCCGCGGTGCGGCCGCAGCTGCGGGCGGAGCCCCGGGGCTCGGGCCGCGGCCCGAGAGGGGCCCAACGACGCGGCCCGGCCCGGGGCTCCCGTCCGAGGGCACCCCTCGAACGCTGCGGCCGAGCGCGGCCCGGCAACCCCCCCCCCCCGGCGGCGGCCCCGAGCACGGTGAGCGCTCGGGCGACTCCGCGCCGCGTCGGGCCGGCTCGTCCCGGCCCGCTCCGCTCCGGGCCGCCGCTTCCGCCCCGCCACCCCCGTCCCGCCCGTGCCGCCGAGAGGCCGCGGGCCGCCCCGCCCTCACCTGGTGCCGGTGTCGCCGCTCCGCCGCCGCCGTGACCCGCTCCGCGACCGCGCGGGGGAGGGCGAGGAGCGCCCGTGCGACCAGGGGCGAGCGGAGCCCGCGCCCCGTGACAGCGGGGGCGGGAGGTCGCGGTGGGCCCTGGGGCGCCCGGACACCCTCCGCAGGCCGCCGCTCCGCCTCCCGCCGCTCCGCCGCGCGCCACGTGACCTCCCGCCCCGCGCCGCCCGCGCCTGCGTCCGAGCGCGCTGCGCCGGGAGGGGGGATCCGCCGGGACGGGGGGTTCCGCCGTGCGGGACGGAGCTGCTCCGCGCTCCGCCGTCGCCGCCCCGCGGTCTTCGCTCTCCTTCATCGCCGCCCCGCGCCGAGCGGGCGCTGCCGGCGGCATCGCGCGGCCCCGGTCCCGGCCCGCGCACTGGGAGCCGCCTTCCGCGAGGCGTCCGCGGGGCCGCGGCGCCGTCCCTCCCGCGGCGCTGTCGGAACCGGGTCCGGCCGGGCCCGGGGGAGCGGCCGGCGCTGCCTGCGGGGCGCTCTGGGGAGCGGCCGCCATCTTTGCCGGGAGGCCCCGGCCGCGGGCGGTCCCCGGGCTGGCGCCGAACGCCGCCGAGTGAAGAAGCCGCTCTGAGGGCGCCCGAGCCCGGCACGGCCTGCGCCGTGTGCTGCAGGAGTCTCTGCAGACGTTCGAACCCGCCTGCGTGTCTTCCCGTGCCACCTGCTCTGGGAGCCTGCGTTCAAAGTCGGCCGGGTCCGGGGCAGCCCCCGGCGCTGCGGCTGTGGCAGCAGCGATACTCGGCTCCTGCCGCACGGCGGGAGCGAGGCCTGCGCTGCTGAGGGAAAGGTGTAACGGGATGGAGTCGTGCGGAACGGCACTAGAATGTGGGGATGCTTTTGAATAACGGAATGCTTTGGTCCCCGAGCAGAGAAGGGGCACACGGGGCTGTCTGGCAGGATTTAGCGTGCGGGGCACTGAGACCCGCAGGAGTTCACGTCATATCCTGCAAGGCTGAGTGCACGTGGGCAATGCCGAGCTCACACCGCCGCGGTGCCGCTGCAGAAACGTCACTTTTTCTTCTGCCGGTCGCCGCTTTCATTGAAGAGCACCCATGTTCCGCTGGTAAACAAAAGCAGCACGTGGCAGCTGCTGTGTAAGGCCACTACAATGACCAGGAGTCCCTTGTGAAAATCCAGCCTTTGGTCCTTTAAAAAACCGCACAGTTGGCACAGCAATGTGGGCAGGTCCTGCTGTGCTCCCTGGGGTGCACGGCCCCCAGCTCACTGCTGGGCACAGCCCCGATGGACCCACAGAACGGCACGACAAGAGGAAACCTCGGTTTGTTTGCAGAACGTGTGAAATGCAGCTGTCCCACTTGTCATTTGCTGCTAGAGCAACACGGAACAAAATAGGATTTCTTAAATGGATGTATGAATCCATTCCATGGGAAAGCAAACCACCACCGTTATTGGATGACTGATGCTTCTGCCAAGTAATTTTGGTGTGTGGAAAGCTGCGAGCAGGCTGTTTATGCAGCACTGGCAGCTCAGACACTCCCTGCTGAAGGACAAATTGCTCAGCAATTCTTTGCTAGGGGGTTCTTCTGCTCGTGCCTCTCTCCATGTATATCTGCCCCGGTGCCTGAGGTGTGGGAGCTCCCTGCACAGCCTTCGTGCTGCCTCTCCCCCAGCGGAGGCACACAGAGGTTTGGGAAGAAGCGTGGGGGCATGGAGTTGTGAAGAATGGGGCTGGGGGAGGCAGCAGAGGATGGGCACAGCCCACAGCATGGCTTGCAGTTGCGCTGGTGGTTTGGGATTCCAGCTGGGACATTAACTTGATGCTGGGATCAGCATGTGGCAGGCTAAGGTACATCTGTGTCCTAGAGCTCAATTCCGAGTCTGAAGCCTTGTGAATCTGAGTCCTGGGGAAGAAACCCTCCCAGACCCTGATAAGTTCCTCAGAAATGTCAGAAGGTGAGATGGGGAGTTTGCTTGCCGGGAGCTTTTCACATGAGGTGTTCTGGGGGCTTTGTATTACTCTGCTAATGTCTTTAGAGCTGGAAGCAAGAGGAAGCTGAAAGGCTTATTCAGTATCTGAAAAGTACCTGCCTTTCTTTCTCATCTCCATAATTTCTTCTGTACAAAGAGGCACTTCTTTACCCATATATGTTTAACTTTCTCCCCTTATCAGCTTGATCTTCCCCAGAACATATTCCCCTACCCCGCACACAGTCAGATCAGAATGCCCTTCTCAGAAATCCCCCTCCAAATCCCGCTGTTTGTCCTCACTAGAAATTAGTGCAGAATTCTTTTTATTTTTCCTTTCCTTGACTTTATATTATCTATGTTAACACAGGGTTAACCACAGCCAGCAATGACAAATAGAGCATTATTCTGCCCAGATTGAGATTTCAGGCAGTGCAGTATTGGTGCGTCTCATTAAGGTTTGCTCTGGTCACCCGAGTGCTGTAACCTTCTTATGTGGAGCAGGGAGGCTGTGTGCCACTCACTCCGGGTCTGCAAAAAGCCCTTCTTTCACCAGCAGCTCCCTGCCTTGCACATCCATTTAGAGCTTCATAACACCATTTCTGGTGACTTTTTATCTTGTACTTCTGAGCACTTGAAAAAGGCCAGGATTGGCACAAGCCTTGCATGGCCAAAATTAATCCCATTCTATCAAAGAGGTGGAAATAACTTTACCATGAGTGTGGTAAAGCTGGCCTCTGCACACCATGAATGGGACTACGGGGTTTTCAGGCCAGTCAGACAAGATTCTGGTTATACGTTCCTATATGGCAGTATTTTTAAAGGAAAAATGCTATATAGCAAAGGTGTCCTCATGGCTAGTTTTAGATTCCCTAAACTTAAATGTTGACTTGGATGGAATGATGTACCTTCTGATACTGGCATAGGGCTCACTTAGAGAGAAGACCTGCCGTGCTGTCCTTCTATCTACTTTTGATCCCAGTCTGTAGCTATCTAGGATTTGGTTTAACTGTGAGTGTGGTGACAGAGACGTGGGCAGATGACTGCATAGCTGGTAGGTAGGGTGGGGGTACTTGGCTGTTGGCATCTCCATGCCTTTGTGGAGGGCTCAGGCCAGTCCCTGTGGCCTGAAACCAGACTGGCAAGCAGCCGTGGTCACTCAGGATTTTGTGCTGGGCAGCAGGCTGCACTCCCGACCATCTGCATCTAAAGATGCTCTGGCCACTGGAGGGCCCTTCATGGGCAGCGTGCTTCGGCTCCCCAGCTCTACTGTGCCCTCTGCCCTGCACACTGGTTTATTTGGCTTCCATCAGATCCCTGCCTCTCTGGAAGCTTGATGTGCCTTCCAGAGCTCTCCCTTTTCTGGCAGCACACAGATAGATATCTATCACTGAAGTAGAGAAGATCTTTTCCAGGCTGCTGCTATGAAAGCACCCACGTGCTGCAAGTGCTCTTCCCTCTCCACCCAGTTTTTCCTAAAACCTTGCAAAATCGACAGTGTTTTTGATGCATAATATTGTTTTGTTGTTCACAAAAGAGAACAGGGTCTGGGGAACTTCAGGCAGAAGCCAACAGCACTGCACAGGGCAGGGCAAGATTCCCACCCCTAGGGATGAAGACCAGAGCCTCGTGCCCTGCCTATGGCTGCTCTGCCCCGCGGGACCCTTGCAGCCCCTAGCCCTGAGGCACACGAGGTCTGGGCAGCAGGGAGGCTCAGCTCACAGCCCTTACTCACACCAGGCACCACCAGCAGTGTGGCTCTGACCACATCTACGGAGCTCAGCAGCGTTTCCTTTGGGAGGAGCTAATGGGAGCAGCACAGGCTCCAGCCTGTCCACGTGTCCAGGCACTCAACAGGACAATGAAGCGAGCAGATCGGCGCTGCAACAGGGCGCAGAGCATCCTTGGCCCTGGATGCTGATTTCTGCTTTGTCTGGCCTTTACGTGCAGTGGTCTGGGCTTGCAACACACAGACAGAAGGATCTGCAGGTAGCAAAGCAGTGCTTCTTAACTGCAGTTGTGAATGGCATTGAACCTCAGAGAGCAATCTCTGTCTAACTGAGCTGACACTTAATGCCAGGCCCCATTTTCAGCTTACCTTAGTGTGAGAAACCGCGCATGTTAGTGGAGAGCAAAGCAAACAGGGACAGATACAAACAGATGGCTTTCAAGACCACAACAGTTGTATTTGTCAAAGGTATATCTTATTTTTTATTGCTATTTTTTGTTATTGTTATTATTATTTCCTTTATTGTTCTTCTCAGCCATCCTATAATTCATATTTCATGTTCTGAGGACCTCAGACACTTGGATGTATAAGTTTTGGGAGAGTTCTGCTTCAGAGTTGCTAGATGTCTGCAATAGCTGACTTGAAATCAGTGCAGACATTGTGCACCCGTGCCTCTAGAATATGGCCCTTTATTTCACAATGTCTGTCTCACTAGTACATATGGAAACATCAGGTGTTTATTGGTGCCATAAACTAAGTTTGATAGGTCTCATCACAACAGATTGACTTGCAGTACCAGAGACATGGGACCAATTAGCTTATCAAAGGTTTCAGTTCTGAATATAGCCGTGCAATGTGGGTGCCATTTTTAGAGAGAGGAAGTGGTGAACAATTCAAAGTACCTTCCAATTATTCTAAACAGTATTTTTTGCAACATAAGCCAGAGAGACAGTAGGGCACTTAGGAACGTGCTTTATTTAAAGGTTCTGAATAATTGCTCTGAAATCACACCTTGGGGCATATGAGCCTCTTTCAATTCAAAACCAGAGTCTTCAGCTCACAAATGAATACAGTTTCCGGCATTACAAGTGACTTTGTGAAAAGAATTGAAGGAATAAATAGAAATGTTCTTTCAAAGTGTTGTGCAGTATTCCATGCTAAGTACTGTAGCAACAATTATCTGATTGCTTTGAGCTGTGCTCATGCCATGCCATGTCTGAGGCACAGATCATTGCTGTCCTCTATCAGAAAGTCCCAAATTTCCACCCATGATTCAATGCACACAAACACACGCTCTCCTTGCTGTCTGGACCTGGAGAGGTCACCTAATGTTTTATGAATGTTCCAGCTTTGGGCAGTGCCATTTCTAGTGCCTGTGAGAGAAAAATGAATGAGCCAAGGTCCTTCTGGTGAGGACAGCCTGCTCTTGCCATAGGGGCAGTTTGGTGACAGAGGACACAACTTCCCAAAGGTAACACTGTAATTTCCTCATCTCTTGTCCGAGGCCACTGACACGGCCAGAAGTTGTGGATGCCCCATCCCTGCAGGCATTCAAGGCCAGGCTGGATGTGGCTCTGAGCAGCCTGGTCTGGTGGTTGGTGACCCTGCACATAGCAGGGGGTTGAAAGGAGATGTTCACCGTGGTACCTGGGCCATTCTATGATTCTGTGTTTCCTAACAGAAAGTGCTGTCAGCACTGATGTCTGCTTGTGGCTGCCTCCTGACTGGCCACATTTCAGCAAAGCAGAAAAGCACCCTTCTCCTTCCTCAGTGTAATGAGCAGGACTTACTGTAAGATACTTTGGGCTGCTAAGCCGGTAGGTGTCAGGAACAATTAGTCCAGTTCTCTCTGGTAGTTTCCTGACCACCTCCAAGTGCCCTGCATGCTCCCTGTGCCCTGTGGCAGCCTGTGTGGGCACAGCACTTACATGTGGACTGGTGTCTGCGAGGCTCCTTTGGAAGGAAGGCTGGGCCAGCTGTGTCACTGAGGGTCACACCAAGACAGCCACAGGCAGACACACGTGGAATTCATGCAGCAGCCATTGACCTATTTGCAATGTGGAGGAAATCACCACCGTGGAAGTGTGTCTGATTCCAGAATTTTCTAGGGCCAAGGGCTTCTCTCAAACTTGTTAGTTAAAAAAATAGAAGGAAGCATTCCAAAATGGATGGAATTAAATGGTGCAGCAAACAGATGTGGTGTTTTCTCCGTTCTCTTTCATACAAGAAACTCAGAGCTATTCTTATATTCTGTGTTTCTTGTTACAGACAGACAATTACCCCAATGGTTTTTGCTTTGCATTGGGCCCTTTCTCTGACTCTCCTCAGCTTTTCCATTAGGGCCGCTGGAGCTGAAATACAGGCGTGGATTTAGCAAGCAGAAAATCCTAAGCCTTTCTGTAGGGATTATACAATTTAGGCTTTCACAGCAGGTTGGGATAAGGCAGTGTAAGGAAAGCCCTGAATCTATCTAAACTGTTTCCAGTTTTCAGTTTGTGCTCCATGGGTTCTTACAAGCCTGCAGAGTACTTTGAAGATATCTCCAAAAAGTATCTAAGAAAAATAAGCCCATTCTCACTAAGCTTAAAATCACTGCAGAGGAGGCCAGAAAACTGTAAGAAAATTACTGGGGGTTCCACCAGTTGTTAAAAGTTGAAAACCATTGTTTCTCTTACAAAATGCATGGTGGAACAGCTTCTTCTGGGAACAAAAGCAGTGAATTTGGGGTCCATGTTTGCCAGTAAAGAGGCAGACTGGTTCAAAGTTGGACTCCAATGTGTCTGCACAGAGAACTGATTCAAAATACTTACTCCAAAATTCAAGGTTTGCAGTGATGTAAGAAAAGGAACTAACACAGGAGGCTGCATGCTGATAAAAACCATCCAGCCCAGACACAACATTAAAGGGTGCCCTGATATTCTAGCTACAGGCACCTATAAACACGACATTAGGCTGCATTAATTACTGACTTACACAAGAATGAATTTGGGAAAGAAAAGGAGATGAAGATTAGAGTATTATCAGCAGCTGTTTTTTCCTGCCATTGTTTCCTTTGCTAATGTTGCTGCTCACTAAAATTAGGTAGTTGGCTAGAACTGGGCTTTTGAAAAGACTGAAATGAATGATAAGATGATGCCAAAAGAAAAACTCCCTGTGTTCCTCTGTGTTCCTATAACAATGACTGGGCTGCTTGCAGTTCAAATCATTTTAAAAGAAAAAGAAATCAGAGAGATGTTATGCTGGCACCATTAATGCCTCCCGTGTCATCCTGGGTAGGGAACGCAGGACATTTGCTCAGCAGTGTAGATGTGTGAGTGTGTATGTGTATGTGTGTGTATGCAGTGTCCCACCCTGAGGAACAGGAGGGGGCCATCCCAGAACATGCACATCACTTGGGTTGATCTGTCTAAAGCCTTGTTCAGTTATTAAGTTGTCTGAGAGTTGCTACAATATTGTGGCTCCAGCAGCATCCACACTTCTGGGGTCCTTCAGGCCGATGATGAAACTGTTGGTTCTCCTGGCCCCATGGACCAGGGAGAGCACTTTGACTTTATTCACTTTGTGGCCCCTGGCTACAAGACATTCAATATCTTCTTCAGGAAATTCACCTGTAGGGATTTTAAAAGAGGGGTTTGTAGCTGAAACCACTGCTGCCCTTGATGCAAAGCTCTGTCTTAACCCTGTTGAGATCTTCAGGGTGTATGAAACTGCCTGTGTCCCAGATTGGGTGAGCCAAGGCTGAGGATGTCCAGCCTTTACCACCCCGAGCACATCCTCAGCAGCAGAGGCTGCTCAGAGCTGGGCAATGCTCTGTGCAGGGGAGGAGAGGAGAAGATCCAGAATATCATTTAAATATGTGGAAAACTGTCCTCTCTGAAAAGGGAAAAAGACACTGCTGGCACCCATCCTACATCGAACAAAGGACGGTCCTTACTCTGAAGAGCTCCATTACAAATAACAGTATTAAAAGCCATTCATCAACATAAGATGCTAAGCAACTCAAAACAACACTAGCTGGCAAATGACAAACTTTGTCAATTAGAATATGATAAACCCTGGGCTGTTTGCCCTTCTGCTCTTATTTTGTTTATTTGGTGTGTTTTAATTTCCATATGAATAGGAGTGCCTGAGGATATGGAGCAGGGGAAACAGATGGACAAATCCAGCAGACACATAGAGAGACCACAATGATAAACATTGTAGATGAATCTTAACATCATCTTGTTGAGCTTTTGAAGTTCTGGACTTGTTTTAATTACATTTTAGTTTTCAAGCCCATGGGTCACACTTCACAGCCATTTTTACATTTTCCTTCTGAACAGGAAGGCTTAGAAAGTTTGCTATTTTTTGTGTGCAAAATAAGAACTAAATTTCACTTATGGTTCATTCTGGTAAGATAGGGATCTTTGTGAAGAACACCAAAGAGACTAAGAATTGCAGTAAGAAGGACAAGAGCTGACAGTGAAGTTACAACTGTATCAGCACTGATGCTGAGTTTCCAGCCTTGTCCGGCTCCTTGCCTGCTCTACATCTGCTGGGATCTGAGACTGGAAAGTGAAATAAAAGTATTTATGGCAGTAGTTATAAAGCATGTGAATATTTCCTCGCTTCTGGGACCTGTTTGAGTGAAGATATTATTGCAATATGTATATTTTTTTAATTTGGATGTCCACAGTGATGTAATATCAGATCAGCTGAAAGGTTTTCAGGAAAGGACAAAAGTGCTGCCTGGAGGTGGGCTGGGAACAGAGAAGCACCTAAAAGAATTTGGACAGGTGGTGGTGGGGAGGTGAGGGAACGCTCCCCAGATGACAGCGTGGCTCAGCATGGTCTCCAAGCCTTGAAGAAGCAAGGCTGCCACTTTCTGTCTGCCCCAAAACCTCTGCGCCTAACAAAGATCCTACAGCTCAGTGAGCTGTGCACTGGGCTGTCTCATTTCCACGGCAGTGTTCCAAGGAAGTGCTGCCACTCTCCTACACACACCAGGCTCGCAGGCTGCACCGCACCCTCTGCCCATACTCACTGTCAACCTGTAAAGTGTTAGACTGAAGCTGTGGGTGAAGACGACCAAGAGACAAACTTTCACTCAGATTCTTGTTGAATGCCAACACATTTACCAGGACCTGCAAGAGAATAAAAGATCCCAAATCATAAAAATGTAAAAAGAACAGGAAAAGTGAACTTCCTGAGCATCCTCCTTATTTGTGGCTCCAAGATCTGCAAATGCAGCAGGAAAAGAAGAACTTTTCGCCAAACTGCATGAACAAAGGCAGGTTTTCACAATGTGAAGAGCACCTTGAAATACAGCCTGTATGTTGTAGGAAAAGCTTTTTTTTTCCAGGCTCACATGGGCAATTTGTCACACAGTTCCTGCTAAATTAGGAGAGTTGTAAGTCTGGAACATGACATAATCTCTAAAAATGTATTTCTCTAGGCCACAATATCAGCATGCAACTTCTAACAAAGCATAAGGAAGAAATGGTTGGCTTTAATTTTGCCCTGGATTATGCCTTCCAAGAGATAAGGAAGACAGAAGCCAAATTTTTTTTTAATAGCGTGGTACTGTTGTTTAAATAGTGAAGCTACTGGCACTTGCTTCACTCAGTTACAAATTATGAGGAGCTCCCCAGTGTATAGTGAAATAATCTGGACATGCTAAAAGGCGTTTTTCATGCGGTAGAAAGAGCTCCCAGAGGCACACAGCCCAGAACATCAGGATGGAAAGCTTGTGCTGCAGGAGGGGATGCTGCTCAGTACTGAGTCCAGCAGCTGCATGAGGAGGTGGGCACCTGGACACAGCACTGACCTGAACGATGCCGCTCAAGGCTTTGTCCCCACCGTTAGCCCCCAGACTCAGGTACGTCCCACACATCCCCTCTGATGGCCTCACGATGGTGGGCAACAAGAAAGACAGGGGCCGTTTCCGAGGCTGAATGAGATTTTGCTGCAGAAAAGATGTACCAAAACATTCATCAAGGAGCTGTGCAGGTTAACTACTTATTCCTTCCGCTGGAGCCAGCAGTTGCACCTGCACAGTTTTATAAGGCTGTTATTGTCACTGCTGTCATCTTGCTCTCTGAAGTTAACAGGACCCAGCCTGTTTCACGTCCTCAAAGCTCTTTTATAGAAGACATACAGAGCCATTTACCCACTCCTAGTGTACCAACACAGAAGACTGGGACAGTTTTGCAATATATGGCAACAAGATTCAACAAGGCAGAGCTAGATGCTACCAGGACCTGTCTGTTTGTTTCTTTGAAAGACCTGAAGATTTTTCTTCTACCATTTATTACTTTAAAATCTGCAGAGTAATGATTCATAATGAGTTATTAATTCAAGTCCCTAGAGGACAATTGTTCTAAAGTGCATCTGGGCTACAGGAAAAACAGTTCCCTGAGATACACAGCTGTGCTGTGCTGTTTGACAACACCGCATTACAGTGATAACTGATGCACATGAAGCCTCCCGCTTACTCTATTTCAGCAGCTCATGTAGTGAAAAGACAGGAGCTTTCTATAGACAGCTCTCTCTGAGTTACTAATAAGCCACCAAATAACCTCACCACTGTGGAGATGAGAATACAATTAATACGAATAATGCAGGCAGCTCAAACAAAGAATTTGTTGTGCTGTTCATTACCGGCCTGGGAATGGAGTGGTTCGTTGTTGTGTTTTGCCAGGAGAAGTCCAACATCTGGCTGTTTAGGAGTACTCCAGAGGGTGTCATTATTCCACTGCCAAATGGACGATTCAAAGAACTGAAAAGAAATGAGAAGAAATCCCATACAATTTTTCACTGTGTACACATCGAGGCCTTCAGTGATGTGATTTTCGGTCCTGTCTTGGCTTGACAGAAAGTCAGCCATGTTCTTTGAAGGTGTGCACAGTGGAAGTCTCTGTGTATTTAAGAACAGCACTGTAACCAGGTGGATGACAGAACATCAATCCCTCCTTGTGCTCAGGGATTCCCCCCAGGTGGTGGGTAGAGCTGGTAGAGCTGCACAGCATGGTTTAAACACCTTGGGGCCTTCCCAGCTCCCCCCCAGCTTCTCCACTCCTCCTGTTGCAGAACTAATGGCTGGAGCAGCCCCACAGGGGCTGTGAAGGGAGTGAAGCCCACGCTCCACCCAGCAGCACTCTGGGTCTGGCTCTGTGCTGCCCTGCTGAACCTTTCTTCTCTCTGCTCCCACCCTCTGAGTGCATTGTGAAGCCTTAGTCTTTACCTTAGGACTGCGACAATGAAGTCATCGGGTCCCATGACAAGAACCTGGCTGGCGGCAGGTCCGCTCTCCACAGAGAAGTGAGGCAGGCGGAGATCCGATGAGAAGGGCTGGGAATCATTTATCAGCTGGCGCAGGGAATCAGCTTCTGATTTACTTCAGCAGTGAGGAAGGGAAAGAGAAAAGGTGATGAGCGTAGGAAGCCGAATGTCTCTTGGTCTCCTGGTGGGGGATTCATTTACACAGCTGCAGGACTGCTCCCTGCAGAGCCTGGCACTGCGGGCAGGGAACCACCCCACTTAGCCAGTGGAAGGAGACAAGGCAGCCCTCCCACAGCCACCAACCTCCCAGGCTCTACCCATGGATGTGAACCCCACCCTGGAAGATGAGAGGTGTCAGCACTGGCTGAGAGCTGGTTCCCTGCATGCAGAGGAGGGTGAGACAAATCCAGCTCTACCCACCAGCTGAGATTAAACCTGGCTCTGCAGGAGGCTCGGCTGCAATCCCAGGCCTGGCACCTCCCATGCCTCTGGATGTGCTGCAAAGGCAGCTTGTCTGAGCCCCCAAGATGGAAAACTTAGAGAGGTCAGAAAAAGGGAGGAACCCTCCAGAAAAGCAGGACCTCTGTGTGAGGACATCGTGTGTTTCATCTCCACAGCCCTGTGCTATCAGCTGTGATCCTTGTGGGTGAGTGAGCCCAAGGACTGTGCTTCCCTCAGTAAAACAGAAATAGAAAAAACACAGGTTTCCTTGTGTGCAGGAAAGAGGAAATCCAGGAATGATACCCAAACCACACACCTTGTAACCACCAACGTGCCATCAGCCTCAGACCTACCTCAGCATCCCTTCTGCAGCATGAACAATGGACGCATCATCAGATGGGTCTCCCAAGTTGCTAGCTAGGCTCAGAGCTATTTTTAATGTCTAAATTGAACACACAAAGAAGGAAACACAGAACATCATTTAGGTGGTACTGGAAATATCACTTCTGATACACCAAACAGGAGGTACCTGCTCTGCCAGCATGTTGTCAAAAGCCTATGAACTCAAATATGGATATGGGGACCAGTGAGGGTCAGATTTTCATGGCAAAATGCAGGCAGAGGGAAGGCAAATGCATCAAGTAGCATTTGTATGCATTCTACCTTCCAGGTGGGGTTTTCCAGTTGTTTTAGCCCAGCTGTGGTTCAGCAGTATTGCCAGCTGGCAGATGGGATTACCAGCATGCTACTTTCTTTCTATTTCTGTTCCTGAATGGTCACCACAACAGAAGAGATGAGACCAAATCCCGGTGCAAAAATGGGTCCTGGGTTTGCTGTTATGTCTGGGATGGCACAAGACTGTCAGTTTTCAGGTCATGCCATTTTCATCCAAGTTTCAAAAGAGCTCATTTCCATTTTGATATGTGCCACTCCAGTATGTTCTCAGTATGTTCTCCAGTAGGAGAACAACCAGTCTTGAAAAGCCGTACTTTATCTTCTGATGTACAGTACAGAGCATGATTAACTTCTGGACAAGGTGGTGTTTCTATGAAAACATGACCACCATAGCATAGGTAGGATGTACAAGCAGTTTGGTGGCTTCCTTGAAACAAACAGAGCCGATGTCTAACCCACGGGCTCTGGTTAAAGACATTGTGGTCACTGCTGTTCCAGGGCTGACTTAGCACTGAATCTCAGCAATGTGATTAGCTTTGCATTCCTGAGAAGTCAGGATTATGTGTGTCCTGAAGTGAATGCCCTTCACCTAGAGGCTGCTGCTCCTCACCTGTGACATGTTAACTAGTGAGTGAAACTCTTCATCAGGTGTAAATGCAGAACAAAAGATTCATTTAAAGCTCCCTGAAGAGTACTCAAAATAACTCTTCTGAGTCACCCTTCTCACTCTCTTCATAGCTCTAGCAGCATGTAACACCCCCAGCTGCTGTATTTTTGCTAAGGCAGTAGCTTTCCTGTGCTGTGCAAGGTGCCCCCTCTACAAGAACCTCTGTAGCAGAAAAGGTGGAAGAAATCAGTGGAATGCCATTAGATGCTGTAGGGTCATTCTCACATACAGGAAGTTGGCAAAAACCACAGTCTGGTCTTCCGAAAAGGCTCTGCTTAAGCTAGAAAGAGCTCAGCTGGGCAGGGGGCTCCAGCATCGCACCTACCTGAGGCAGTAGCACAGCTCAGATTTACACCTTAGCAGTCTATTTGCTCATTCTCCTCTGGCAATCACCTACAAACATTTTTGTACAACCAAGGAATAAATGAATCATTCTCTAGCAGCACAACAAAGTCATCCAAATGCTGACCCTCCTCTTACCTCTGCAATCCAGTGCAAGACACTCCCCCTGGATGCTAGATTTGTGATGTTAAAGCCCTCGAGGATATTCAGTGCTGTGATCAGAGCAGGACCTGCATGTGGAGGTGGGGGACTCAAGACAAGATGACCTGTGAGGAGAAGAAACTTCCTGAACATGTCTGGTGCGTCAGTTGCAGTAGGGAATTGCAGGAAACTCCCTGAAAGGCTTTTCTGCAGATGCTGTTACACTGTCACCTCCTGTCAAGTGAAGTGCGTGACAGTGAGTCAGGCAGCGATATTTACCTCGATATGTTGTGTGCACAGGATTCCCCACTGTAACACTGTAATTGCTGAAGTCTTCCTCCACCAAGACTCCTCCGTAGTTTTGGACCTGAGTAGGAGAACAGAACTGAGAAAGCTGGGTTGAGGCTCCTGCTGGCCTGGGTGAGTAATCCCCACATTGTTAAGCAACTAACATGAGATTCCTGAGCCACGTTCTACAGAATCCCCTGAAAATGTGTACTTTCATGGCTTTGGCAGCTTGGCTCACCCTTCACCAGCACTGGAAAGCTATGCAGTTTATCTTCAACAGCCCACTCATCCCATGGCTGCCTGCAGAAGTTCTGCCGACCCACCGGGAGGTGACAAGCACTGCCTTGCAGCCTTTCTGCCCCTGGGTGGCAAGGATGAATACACTGAAGGTTATGGAGTATTGGAATGCTGCCAGGAAGGACACTGGGTGCAGCAGATCTCCACTAAGAGAAATCTTTAGCTCCCAATTTCCACCCTATTTTTGATTATTTCAGGTGATAAGGGAGGATTGCTGTACCATTGATCTTTCCATAAAACTTCTCTGGGCTGGTAATTTTCATGTGTGCAGTAAAGGTGGGTAATTCCATCCACTGCAGGTCCTCAGTTCTTGAATTACGATGGAGATGAGTTAGAGCCATCATAACAGCACTGTGCTGGTCTTAAAAACCCCCTGGCACAGGTACTGCTCTCAGTCAGTGCACAGGTGTTACTGCATTCAGAGCACTCCCTGCAGAGCAATACTCTGTATCTGTGCATTCCCACCTCATGATTGAAACCAAAGGGCTGCGTGCTTGAGTGATTTTTCCACCCCTCCCTTGGCTGAAACAATAAACACTGTGAAGCTGATGTGGGAAGCCAGCACTTTGCTCTGCAACCGAATCTAGAATAGCACACCTGATCCCAGAGCTTGCTGGGCTCTTTGTGCTGCAGCCCAGAGCTGGCACTTCCCTGCACCGCCGACCTGGGACATCTCCTATTCCTCATTCTCCACCTCTGCTGTCGTCCATGTGAGCCAACTGAAAAGGTATCCTAACACATAGTTCATATCTAAGAATTGAGCCAAATAAGTCCATCCCAGACTACTGAAAATACACTGAAGGAGCATCACTTGAACAACGGTGGCCAGGAGAAATGGTGCCACCTGCCACCCTTACTGCAGCTACCATAAAAGTAGACTTCCAGTACTGACTACATGAAAGGGTTCTTAGCATGCTAGTGAACATCTGTATAGCTGTCACTGTCGCCAGAGTGGGCTGGGTTGTTGTTTGCTTTGTTTTCCATTGCTATATTTTGAGATAACAACTAGCAGCAGGAGTAGCCAGCAGACATGGCCCACCTCAGCGATGGTCTCCTGGCTCAAGTTTCCGCTGTAGAAAGCTGAAGTCCCTTCTGCACCAACTAGCTCCAGGACAGCTGCGAGGTCCAGACGCCTCACAAACATGCCAGGCAACAAAGGCTGGCCATCTGGCAGGAAGGTCTCCCGAAACTTGTCAGAGTAGTTCAGGTCTTTAAGTTCACTCGCAGCTTTGGCTGTGGGAGAGAAGGAGAGGGGCAGGGGAGGGACATCCAGAAACCCCAGGATACACAAATGTGCAGGGAACCTGGGAACTTGCTGCTGCCTCTAGCCCTGTTTCCAAACCAGAGAGCCAAAATGCAAGGGATGGATCACACCTCCAATGCAACTGGGGTGGAAATCCAAAGAAACCCTGCCACCTTCCCACCGCCCTGACAAAGGGCTCTAGGTTTGCAGTCACTACGCACCTCTTGCAGACCCCTGCTTTGCCTCTCTCCCACTGCCACCCATTCCCAGCTCCAAAGCACTCTGATTTCCCATGTACAACCACCTAACCTGCCCCAAACCCTGCAAGAAGCCACCCTCACAGTGGGCTCCTTTGTTCTGTGTGCCACCTTGGCTCCCCAGCATGTGCTCACCCAAATCATGCGTGACATTAAATCCATCCCGGGCAACGGCAGCCACGAGGCCCAGCAGCTGTGACCAGGGGAGCCTGCAAAAGGAGAGCAGCCAAGGAACCATGTGCCCATGCGGGTGGTGGGGCAGACAGGCTTTCGGCAAGCTGGCCGAAACAAGCACGGGGCTTTTAGTGGTTTGTTTCTTTCCAGTAGGATTCATTCCTCCCCAGAGGAAAATATCAGTGCAAAGATGGGGAAATGGGCACCTCTGGAGCAAAATGTCACATCCCTTAGTGAGTTATTCAGTCTCTCTATTACTCTCACTGCTCTAGCAGGGCATCAAGCACAACTGCATTTCTCAGGATCCAGCTAAAGACAGAGCTGAGAACGTATGAAAATGCACAAAAATGTTATTCACACATTTCTGAGAACATGAATTGCCCATCTCATTGGAAAGCGTGTGGAAGAATTTCACCGTGCGGAAAATCTGGCCAAGCTGAATTATTTTGTTAAATAAAGCACCAAACCTTGGATGTGCTTTTCAGCTTGAACCTCCAAATGCCCGTTAGCTGATAGTTTTGACTGGTGGCTGAGGGCATGCTCTGATGGAGAGGGGCTGTGAGGGAGCCTGGGGTACAGCACATGCAAGGTGGGCTCTTACCTGCCATGCAGCTGGTGCGCCCGGTGCATGCCTTGTAGTGTGCCAGGCACCCCCACGAGCAAACCTGGCTGTAGAAAGGGAAGGGCAAAAGAGAAGAGGGAAATGCAAGACCCCTAGCTACAAGTCAAGGAGCTGTGATTAATGCTCACACAGAAAGTGTCTGGTCTTTAGGAGAGAGGAAGAGGTCTGTGGCAAGACACTAAAGCAGGAAAGAAGTCTTTGGAAGGAACGAGGAAACTTCAACCCCAGTGTCAATCCAATTTGGTCAGGAGAAATAATCCAACCCAATGACGTGGGATCTTGCTCCGTCATGGCACATTTGCCCATCCAGATCACCACTGCCAAAAGATGTTTCACTCCCTGCCCCAACAGGCCTCTCTGCTCCCCATGCCCTGCAGGCTCCAGGTCTTCTTGAGGTGATACAGGAGGGTTTCCCTTGGCTCCTCATGCTCACAGGGCCCTGAGGCTCCCACGGTGGCCTCCTGTCACTTCCCTGGGCCTCTCTCACACTGAGAGCCCCCATCCCGCCCAGCCCTGCTAGAGGGCTCCTCACCTTGGTGTCCTTCAGCAGATCACCATCCAACGGGACACCCAGCGGAGCCACCTCACGGAAGTCGATCACTTGGCTCTGGTTCTTCCGGATGTCATGGACCAGCATCACCCCACCCCTGTGTGAGAGTGGAGTCAGGCATGGCACCAGCTGTCCCCACTGCCACCGCTGCCATGAAGCCCATGCAAAGAGCAGACCCTCATCAGGGATGAAGCCGATCGGTGCCTGCCAGAATGGCCAGAGGGCCGCTGGCCCTGTTCCATCACCAGGCTGGACTGCATGGGATTTTCTTTCTAATCCTGGCTGGTTTGCAACAAAAGAGGGGGTTGCTTACAACAAAGCAACATCCTACCCAGCCTGGGGGAGCTGTGGAGTGGGTTTGTGCCATGTCCTGCACCTCCCATAGCTCAGGGACACCAGGAGGAGTGGGGAGATGGGGCCAGCTGGGCTGGAGGTCGGGCTTCAGGAAACTTAGGAAACACTTCTTTACAGAAAGGGCAGTTAAACACTGGAATGGGCTCCCCAGGTAGAAGGCTGAGTCAACGTCCCTGGATGTGTTTAAGAGCCGTTTGGATGTGGTGCTCAGGGATATGATTTAGCAGAGGGTTGTTAAGAGTTAGGGTACTATGGTTAGGTCACACTTGATGACCTTTAGGGTCTTTTCCAACCTGAGTAACTCTATGACCCTGCTGGGAGGGCGCAAGGGAGCAGCTGGCACCTACCCGCCGATGCCTGAGGTGTGGGGGTTCACCACTCCTGCACAGAGCACTGATGCGATGGCTGCGTCCACCGAGGAGCCCTGCTTGCTGAGCACCTCAACGCCCAGTGCTGTGCAGCGGGCAGCGTCCGTCACCACGGCTCCTCGCTGGAAGAGCTGCCAATAGAGAGAGGGTTGTGCCCAGCTCTGCACCCACGCGGAGCTGCAATTTGAATGCCTGGATGTGCAGCCAAGTCTGTCCTGCATGTCCAAAGCCAAAACAACCCAACGCATGCTGCAAAGCCACTGCTTTGTCTCACCTGAGGGTCTCCAAAGTAGATCTGCATGATCAAGGCCACCGTGACCCCTGTGGCGAAGGTGAGGCAGGCAGTGATAATGACGGTCAGCCCGTCCTGCCGGCAGCTGCAGTCTCCAGAGAAGGGGTCCTTGCTGGTCTGGCGCAGGGGAGATGCGTCCTGGCTGCCCATCTCTGAGGAGGACGAGGGCAGGCGCTGCAGGCGTGCGGACTTCAGGAAGGAGTCTGGGTCTTTGTGGGCAGCAAGGAGAAAACAAGGATTAGTGATTGAGCAACACGGGGCTCTTGTTGCAGTGTTTACCCAGCACTAGCGTTACACCAAGCCACATCCAGTAGAGCTATTACTTTCCCAATTGGTATGAGCTCTCAGTAGACTTTCTGGATCAGGTACCTCTCCGGGTTGTTTTGTTGTTCCTTTCCTTTAGCTGAAACCATCCCAAGATTACTTTCCTGGAGATTAAGAGGGGGAAAAGAACTGACCTTTTCCCCATTCATCATTCTTTAGGGGCAGACCCATGATTACTGCCCTGTTTGGATGGGTTCTAACACAGCACTGATTGCAAAGAGGTCTCAGAAATGCAGCAGAACTGAAGAGGACATTCCAACTCAGAAAAGCAGCAGCCATATCTGGAGCTATACTTCAGCACCTCAGCAAAACAGTCTCAGGCACAGGAAACACATCCACTGACTCTTGATTGAAGTGGGGGCAGAAAAGAGCAAACCTGCAAATAGGATCTGGAGATCCCCCGGCCCCGGCTGCAGGGAAGGCTCTGTGTGAGTCTCTCTGAGATCCAGCTGGGTGCTGAATGCCCAGCCTCACAGTGAACACCATGGGGAGGAGTTTTGCTGGGCAGCAAGCAAAGCTCAGGATGATCAGAAGGCCTGAGACATGCCTTGGCTCTCTGCTCACATTGGCTCTGAGGGGTTTGCTGGCCCAGCACCCTGGGCAGCCCAGCATTCCCAGCCCCACCAGGCACCGTACCGCCCCAAGCCAGGAGCTCCCAGGTGAGCAGGTCCAAGCAGGGAGGGCTGCAGCATGCAGTGATGTTCCTGGTGCGGGTGGTGGGGACGCCCTGCTGAGGGGTGTCACAGATGTCCCACAGGGCTTTGGGCAATTGCTCATCTTGCATGACCCCAGTGCTGTGCTTGGACAGCACAGCCATGATTCAGCTGCAGGCAGCTGGTCTGAGCACAGAATGCAAGTAGCATCCCAGCACCAACACGCATCCTCCTTGGCCCTCAGCCCCACCTGGCTGAAGCCATGAAGGGACATTTTTATGGTTGTAAGTGGGGAGCAGCACTGTGGGGACACGAGCCCACATCAGCCCTGGATGTGCCGTGGTGGAACAACAGAGGCCGGATCTGCTTGCAGGTGCACTCTGCAGTGAGGGACACTTCTGTCCTCTGAGATGGCTGTCCCTGTACCCACCAGCACTACAGGGGACAACTGTTGGCAAACCTTCCGTGCTGCAGAACCCAAAGGTCTGGATTCCTTGCCCTGGGGGCCTGGCAGACAATGTGATGTGAAGAAGCATGGATGGTTTTTGCAAGACACACACAATGCCAGATGAGTGTGAGGCTCCATGTGGCAGCACAGGTGATGCATGCAGCTCTTCCAGGCAGCACCTGGGGATGTGGTGAAGACCCACACCCAGCAGGACCCCCACACAACCCACATGAATCTCCACTTGTGCCCCCCATGCAAAAGGACAGAGCTGGCACCGCTCCTGCCCTGCTGCCTGTGCCACCTTCACCTCACCACATCCAAAGGCAATGGTGTGCTGTGGGAAATAGGGTGGAAAAAGACAACAGAAACTGCACTCAGTGTTCACAGCACAACGAGGTCACAGACAAGGTGCAGGCAGAGCTGAGATCCATCTGCAGGCTACGGAACAGCCCAGGAGCAGCATGTGTTTGAGCTATGGGGCCATAGGTCAGGGTGGGAGCAGGCCCTGGGTATAGCACAGCCCAGTGGCAATGAACTGCGACCCGGGATGCACACAAGGAAGAACTCAGGGCTGTGGAAAGCACCTCGTGGTGGGGTCCTGGGGATGTCATGCAGCGATGGGCTCTGGTGCTTGCAGAAACATGAAATGAAGGAGAAAAAAAAAAACACACCACGACTCTGGACTATTGACAAGGAAGTAACAAATTAAAACAGGCAAAAGGTTTTCCACAAGCATCAAAAGAAACCTGACTTTATTAAAGCCATGCACCCGGCAGGGACGAGCGCCGGCTCCCTGCAAAGCCCCTCGCGCTCGCCGGGCAGCTCCGGCAGGAACGAGGAACGTGGGAGCGAGAGGAGAATGAACGACACGGAGCAGCGGCGGGACGGAGCCCCGCGGGACGAGGGGTGAACGTGGAGCAGCGCTGGGGAGCGATGGGGGCGGCCCCGGGGACACGGCGAACGGACGGACGGGCGGGGCGGACCGGCCGCCATCCAGCGCGGGGGACCCCGGGACGCGGCGGGGCCGGGAACATGCGGGGCCGGGGCCGGGCCGCCGCCCCTCACCCGTGTCCTGCTCGCCCAGGAACGCGTCCTCCTCCTTCCTGGCGCGGAGGCCGCTCTCGACAGCGCCGCCCGCCTCCTCCTCGGGCAGCCGCGGGAAGCTGGTGATGCTCATGTAATCCACGGGCGAGTAGGCGCCCAGCGCGCGCTGCCGGCCCCCCGCCGCCTCCTCCTCGGGCGCCGCCATCCCGCCCCAACGCCCCGCGCCGCCGGAACGGGCCGGGCCGCGCCGAAGCCTCCGCCGGGGCGGGGCCGGAACCGGGACGGGGCGGGAGCTGCTCGGCGTCAGAGCGCGGTGACGGCGGGCGCGGGGTTTGCGTTGTGCGGCAGCGCGACATTCCGCTCCCGCCCGGCAGCACGAGCGGCCCGCGGCGCTACCGGGAAATCACCGCGCCTCGAGGGAACGTGTCTGCGAGCGCAGCCTGCGCTGCTCGGAAAGCGGGACGGCACCTTCGGGAGGCACATGGAGAGCCTGAAACCTCAGCGGTGCGCTCCGGCCTCAACGGGCATCCCGGCCCTGTTTGAGAAAGCGACATCAGCAGAGCTCCCTGGCTGGACCAAACCCACCAATGGATTGGGTTTGGGTTCCACATCCATTCGTTCACCACGCTGTGCACCCAGTTGGAATCGCTGCAGAGCTTTGCCACCCCGACAGCAGCTGTCCCTGCTGGGGTCTGACAGCCCAGAAGAGAGACCACAAGAAACTTCTGTGCCAGGGCGTTTGCTCCTCTCCTCAGAATGAACTCAGGACAAGGAAAACTTTCCTTATGCTCCTTCCTGCCAGGGTCTGCTTGTAGATGAGAGCCAAAGCCTCGTTCCTACAGGGCCAAAGCAAGTGAGCCTCCCAGAGCCTGAGAGCAGCACAGCCTCCTCTGAGCAGTCAAGGGGAAAACACAAGGATGGGGCCTTATGCTTATGGAGTCACACACGTGACAGTTGCAGCTCCCACAGCACAGCTCAGCTTTTTCTCCACATCGCAGCCCCGTGGCAGCACAGACTCCCAGCAGTTGTTGTTCAGTCACCAGCCCTGCAAGAAACCAAGAGCACAGAGCAAGTGCGCCCAGGCTTTAATGGACAGCACAGCTCATACAAGAGGCAACACTTGCTTTTATTACCCTGCTTATTAAAGCGTGGATGTGAGCATTGGCCACCACTTTCACTACAAATGCTGCTCTCTCCTGAGAGCACAGCAGTCAAGCCTGCAGCACAAGAGACTTAAGAAACCCAAAGAGTTGTTGTCTAAGATATTTATTAAAATCCAGACTCTTAAAGGAATCTCAGTTTCCAATATTCTGCAAAACCCCAAAGACCAGAGGATACAGAAGCTGCACAGCTGGTTATCCAGGTGACGTTTATTAGAGCATTTCAAGTATACAGTGATTTTCCCAATTGCTGCAAACAGATGCCAGTAGCAAAGAGTGACTAAGAAGTAGCAGGCAATGTAATCATCATGGGAAATTAATGCTATCAGAAGAAAAAGGAAGAGGAAAAAAAGAAGCAGACTGAAAGGTTGAGCAAGTTTGGGGATGGGGAGGAGCAAATGTAGTTCTTGTTTGAGACCATTTACTTAATTTGGCAACTCACACGTAGCAGAAGCTGCCTCCTATTGCACTGTTCCCTCAGCATCCCAAGGCCCTAAGTTACCCAGGGGTGTTTTTCTCCACTGAGTGCAGCCAGCATCATCCCCGTTAAGGGAAAGCCACCTGCAAAGGTGGGTCAGTTCTAGAGCCCAGCTCAGCAGCTGGACAAGGACAATTAGATCCCCAGCTTTGCACAATCACATGCAAGAACTGAGGTGTTGCACTTCCACCAAGAAAGCAGCACAGCCTTCCACCAAGAGCACGCTGAAACCATTGGCTCCTGGCTACAAGGCAGTGTTAGGTCAGGATTCCTGTTGGATAAATGGGCTGTCGTTTATAAAAACAAGAATCATGTGGCAGCTGGGCTGCAAAGTCCTCTGGCAAAAAACAAGGACTGTGCATCTCTCAGTCAGTACTTGTGAAATACAGGTCCTTAAAAATACTTCTAAAGCAGAAACTCCTCACCAAAGCATAAAAAGGGCATGGATAGGAAGGAACCGAGCTGTGGTGTGACCAACTCAGAGATCACCTCACAAACCAGAGGCTACGAATGCTACTGAATCTGCCCAATTCACATAGTTATACATTTAAGATATTAGCTGCCTTGATTGTGTTGGTCTCCTGCATTTATTAACAAAGAACAGCTGAAGCCAGTTGAACTAAAAAAAACAACTTATAAAACCAAACGAAGAAGTAGAATTCAAAGGGAGACCATTCCAAGGGCACCTGCTCAATTACAGCTCCTCGAGACCACTGAGCTCTGAGGTAAGCGCTGGCAATGTCATAGTCAGACCAGCAATATGCAGTGGTGTTTCCAAGCCTCCAGAACACGTCTTTTAAATTAAACGTTCATTAACAAAATTAATCAGTGAGTAAAACAAACTATGAGAAATTGTACCAACACAGTCTGTTTAATCAAATCAGGTCTGATTACTACAAAACATGTTGAGGGCAGCCACTGAACTCAGCTCCTGGCGCCACAGGGCCTTCCTCCCAGCAGCCTTGCAATTGTTTTTTAAAAATCCGTCTGCATAAAGGACAACAATGGAAGACATGTCAGAACATCATGACAGATTCCAAATACAGGGCATACGCACATTAAATTAATGGGTTCAATCTTCAGCATTCAGGAGTTTGATACAATTACTGGCTGGAGTTGTGGAAAGTTGAAAATCGGAACAGTCTTGAACTACTTCCAGGAATTCCAATGGCTTTTTAATAGTTCCAATAATTAACGGGTATATGAAACGGAGTTGGACTGGCTTCTCCAGCAGAAGAGGTGGGGCTTTTCCACGCTAATCAAAAGGAACTCGATGGCACTTCCCAGCCTTCCCACCAGTCTGCTAAAGGTGATGATTTATTAAAACCTTCTTGATTTACTGACGACTGATTTAACAGGCAAAAGCTGCAGACTGTGTCAATCATAGTGGATGGCAGTGTAGAAGATTATCCAAACAACCTGTAAAGAAAGGAAGAAAGGTTGTTTCTGTGCCTCTGGAGAGGGTTTGAACACTGACAACAAGCTTCATGCCTCTGATAGGGGCAGAATTCCAGCTCTGAGAGTCCATCAGAGAGGCATCGGGATCTCCACACATCACAAACAGTGCTGTTCATCTCACTTGGCTTCCAGACTCATTAACACAGCTACAATAAGTCCCACCACAGTCCCTGCAGCAATTTAGAAACACCACCACATCAAATCGTGACCTACGATTTGGAGTGATGGTAATCCTGCTTCCCATCAATCCTACTTAACAAATAATGTTAACACATCTCTCTCTCATGCTTTTCTTCCAGACCCCTCAGAAAGTTTACCAACACAATTCACAAACCCCCTTATAGAAAGCAAGAGATGTTACCAGAAACAGTGCAAAAGATGTCATGAATCCTTCCTTTGTTAGTTCCCAAGTCCCCCCATACTCTTCCTCATCTATCTGCTGGAAGCTGCTGAAGTAGAGGTACAGAACACCAGCATTGATCAGGCAGAATCTGGAAGAAAGATTAGGAGCTGTCATTTCCCATGGCACATCCAATACACCACACAGCAACATATGAAATATCAGCAGAGAAGGGATAAAAGGGAGCACTACCCCTACAGCTTCACACAGGCAGCTCAGTGTCTTCCTAACAAGAGCCCCTCCGTGTCAGTACATTGGATTTGGATGAGGTTCACCTCACAAGGCATAATGTACAGCAACTAAGGCTCAGCAGACAGTGCTCAGAAGCTGGAATTATCAGATCTGCAAATCCTGCAAGTTTTCTTCTGCTGCAGATCAGCAATAGTCCTGCTCCCAACACAGAATCCCATTCCCTTGCACACATTACTCGAATTTGAGGCTGACAAAAGGGAAGAGTGTTAGAAAACAATGGAGACAAAAAAAAAAGTGGCCTCCCATTTGTTCTTAGACCAGTTTGGCCTTATATTACCCTGACTTCAGGCTGAGACAACCTGGCAAGTGACAAGTACACGTCCTGGAAAGAAAGCTGTAGGAAGGGCCACACTTGGAGGCACAGGTTCAAAGACCAGCAGCAAACTGCAAGCAGCTGCTCAACCACAGAGCACAGAGCAACTGCATGCACGATTCTAAAAGCTTCTGCTTTTAGTTTTCCAAGTGCTACATTGTTTTTATTTCTAACACGTAGCACACAGCTGGTACATGCACCTGAAGGCCCCTTGGGAACAAATGGATGACTAAGAACAAACAACGCTTCCCAGCTCCTCCTCATCTACTGCCAGGAGCACTTCAGATGTAACTGTCTGCACATAGCTGCTGGTAAAGCACTGCTGTCCTACAGCATTTCCATACGTTCAGTGTTTTTTAGAGGGCACAACAACACCCCATCCATCTCCTTGCCACGGATGGAGCAGATCACTTCATTTTCCTCAAGAAAAGCTCCAGGGCCGTGAGCTGTTTGTACAGAGGCCTGAATTAAGCCGAGATGTTCGCAAACAAGAGACTGCCCAGAACCAACACAGCTTTTCCTGTTGCTTCTTTGAAGTGCCCATTTACACAAACACAAATAGGACCCTTCACAAGTCAGCTGAGCCTTTTATGTGCTCCTGCCAGCCCTGCCTTCTTTATTAATGATAAATAAAAAAGAAAGTGTTAGCTTGAGGAGGGAGAAAGGAGAGAAAGGGGCTGATGGAGCTGTTACAGCTTGTTTGAGCTCCCTGACATACAGCAGCCTGGGACACAGTGCTGGGTTCAGGACGCAATGCAGACACAGGGCTGGCACCCGGCTGCATTTACAGCACAGGCTGCAAACAGACAAGAAGCCAAATCCAAACGTGGAAAGGTTGTGAGGCAGGAAAGGAAGGAGCCTTACATTGCGATCCCCACGAAGCCCTTCAGAGGCACCACCCCCCAGATGACTCCCAGGATGACCGCGATGATCTGTCGGAACCAGTAGATGACGTCCAAGAACTCGTCCTGCGGGGGGAAAGCAAAAGGCGCCTTGTGTTGTTTATGATCACACAGCGGCTGAGCCCGGCACGGTGCCTCCAGCCGGTACAGGCCGCTCCGTGACCGGCGGCAGCGGCTCACAGCGCCCACGGCCGCTCCCGGCAGCGCAGCGGGGCAGCACGCGGGCAATGCAACGCAATGAATGCAACGCAATGAATGCAACGCAACGCAATGCAATGAATGCAACGCAATGAATGCAACGCAATGAATGCAACGCAATGAATGCAACGCAATGAATGCAACGCAATGAATGCAACGCAATGAATGCAACGCAATGAATGCAACGCAATGAATGCAACGCAACGCAACGCAATGCAATGAATGCAATGTAATGCAATGAATGCAACGCAATGAATGCAATGCCGGCTGCGCGGCCTCCGCGGAACCGCCGTCCCCAACAGCGCGGAGCCGGATCCCGGTGTTGGCGGGACGGCGGAGCCCAGCGGCGCTGCCCCGGAGCCGCCCCCGCCCGCCGGGCCCGGCCGCACCTTGTCGTGCCACGCGGAGTCGCTGCGCAGCGCTTTGCCCCACACGGAGCCGCGCGGTCCGGCCCCGCCGCCGTTGGGCACCGCGTGCTGCTGCGCGTGCGGCGGCTCCTCCCTGCGCCGCGCGCCGCTCATCGTCCCGCACCGCGGCTCCGCACGGACCCGGAAGCGGCCGCCGCGCCGTCACTCACCCGCGCCGGGCAACCGCCAATCAGCGCTCCGCCGGGTGGCGCGTGACCACAGCGGGCGCCCCGCCCTCCTACGGCGAGAGAGAGGGGTCAAAAGGGGCGGGGCGGGGCTTCGCATCGGGGCGCGGCGTGAGCGGGAGGGCCGGAACCGAAGCGGCGGTCCGGCTGGGAACCGGCGGCGATCGCGGACCCGGCGGCGCTTCGAGCCGTGCGCGGGGCCTTCTGATGAGCCCTGCGGGGCGGGCGGGACGCTCCAGGGCTCCTTCCCGGCGGAGCGTGTGGAGCTGTGCGGGCTGGATGCCGCCCGGCAGCCAACTGCGGCACCGCGGAGCAGCGGGCATCCCGGGATCGTGGCTGTTTGCTGCTGGCGGACACAGCGCTGCAATAGCGCCCAACTCGCTGCTGACTGTGCAGCATCCCGCTGAGCTGCGCCGTCCCACGGCGCTCATCCCTTCCAGCTGCTGCCGTGTCATCCCAGTGCCCATTTTACACGGTACCTGTGGGTCCCAGCACCGCCCCAGCTGAGCCAGCCTCTGGCTGTGCGCTCTGGGGCTTTTGCCACCAGCTGAAGAGGCCGGTCCGAGTCACTGGACTCACATTGCGTTATATGAGGCTGATGTGTGACGGAAGGGGACTCGTGCTGTATCTGTATCTATGCTGTATCTCCCATAGGAACCTTCACATGTGAAACCTACCGTGACCCTTGCCGAGGGCTGCTCTGCTTCCCTGAGGCTCCTCAGGCGTTTGGGCCTTCACCCTTCAATGAGAGGGCACTGAGCACAGTGGGGGCCATGTCTGACAGCAGGACTTTGGTCTGTGTCCTTGGTTTGCAAGGAGTCTCAGTGTCTCTGGCTCCGTGCTCCTGCTTGATGCCACTTTGCAGGGATGGAAGCGTTTGTGTGATGATGGGTCACTTGGATTGGGGAGCTGATCTAAAACTGACATGTTAAAAGACTGCCTGGTTTCACCCCAGCTCCATCCTGTGACCCACTGCCCCCAGAGAGAAAACAGAGTGAAATTCTAGCAGGAAAGAGCAAGGAAGAGGCAGAAGAAAGGTGAGAGAAGAAGATGTGGAGGTAGGAACAGGCTCCCTGCAGAGGGACACACTTTGGCAGGGGAGGAGGATGTACAAGGAGCTGGTGGCAATGTGAGAAGGTAAGGTGGGAAAGGGTGGAAGGGAGGGAGAGGAGCGTGTGCCGGGCATCCCAGCTGCAGCCCTTCGTGTGCATCCAACTGCACAGCGTGTGAGGAGCTGCCACATTCACTGCGGCTCCTGGAGCACAACGGCTGCTGGGAGTTGGGGCTGCCAGGTGCTGCACAAACCTCTGTGCTCAGTGCAGACACGTGGGAGCAGCACGGGGCTGCAGCTCCGCTCTCTGCCTCCTAAGATACGTTCTTTCCTTTTTCATTCCTTTCTTTTCTTTAAAAGGCAAACTGTTTCAGGAAGGCCCCACGTGGAGCTCAGGCTCGGCACAGACTCTGCACAGCCCCACAGCCGGGCAGCCCCAGGGCGGCGATTCCTACTGGGAGAGTGAGGGCTGCAGCTCGATGTAAACCACAACTCAAGTCAGCTCTTCGTCCCCCTCATCCCTCTGCAGGCTGAGTTCTGGCCACGGAGACCCAAGGCAAATCCCCCCGGGTCGCCGTCGAGGCCCCCACGAGCCTTGGGCTGGGGTCACCCCCGAGCGACCCACGTCCATCTCCCGGGACGCCGGCCACACTGGGGCCTCCCGGCCGTCCTTCCTTCTCTATACGGCCGACAGCGCGCCCCGCCGCCCCGGCCCCGCCGCATTCTTCTGCCTTGTATGGGCCGAGCCGGGCCGGGAGGGGCGGGACGAGGGGTCCGGCACCGCCCCGACCCCAGCCCGAGCCTAGGGCCGCGCCGCCGGCCGGGAGCGCAGAGCAGCGACTGCCGCACTCCGGCCCAGGTGAGAGCTCTGCGGGCTGCGGGGCGAGAGGGAGCCGGGCGACCCCGACGGAGCGGGCGGGAGGGATGCGAGGCAGCCCCGGGGGCAGCTCGGGAGGGGGCGGCGGGGCACAACCCACAACCGGGGGCACTGCCGAGATGCTGCAGCCTGGGGAAGGGGGGGGGGACGACGATGCTGCAGGGGGAGCCCCGCGCCCCTCACGGGAGAGGAGCGCCGCTCCGTCCCCGTCCCGCAGAGTTGTCCCCCGGGGGGAGGCGAGGAGCCGTCCCGAGCGCAGCTCTCGGCGGCTGCAGTGGCCTCGGCCGGGACCATCCGGCGCTGTCACCGGGCGCTGTTCGTTCCTGCCCGCAGCGTCTGCTTTCCCCCGGGTCTTACTGACGGCCGGAGCCCAAACCAGATGTACGCGTGATGCTCCGGAGATCTCCCACGGGACGCAGAGGAACTTATTCCAGGCAATGAGCTGTTGGAAGGCAAAAAAGCTTTATTTAGCTCTTTTTCCTCAGAGGCGGGGGAACTTTTTTGCCCATTAAGACTTTAGGTCCCCTTGATTTCCCCCGTTCCACTCCCCACATGCCTTTTTGGTACAAAATGTTACGGACGTGATAAAAGCCAGGGAGGTTCTTAGGCATGGGGAAAGCAGCGGCTGGGGCAGCATTCTTTGGAGCGGAACATCCTGAAGTGTCAACAACCGTTGCTGCTTACCAAAGATGGTCGGTTTCTTCAGTCACTTGAATTTTTTCCCTCGTCACTGGCAGGCTCTGCGCTGCTGTAGGAGGAGTTTGCCGTCGCCTCCCCCCAACGCTCTGAGGCCGGATTCCCCGCACAAGGTGAGCTCCTCCATGCCCTGGGAAGACGGCAGGGTGTGGGGCTGCGCAGCCTTCCTGCCCTGCGCTGCTGGGGTGCCCTCTGCTCCCACCCCTGGGCATGGCAGAAGGGCTGTGGGTGGTGTGGTTCCACATGCAGACAGTTTCTGCGTGGTTGAACATCTTGTGTGTGCAGCAAGGACTGGGGCTGGGGCATCCTGTTCTAGCAGCAGGGAAGAATGGGCAGCTCAGCTTCCAGCACACTCACCTTTCAGTAAAGGCTGTGTGTTCTGACTTGTTGCTGCTTGAAACAGACTCTCAAAGGGGCCATTGTTTATCCCCACGGGGCTGTACTCGGGAGCGGTGCAGGCTGTTTGAATTGCCCTTCCCCTGCCCTACACAGCCCAGAGCACCCAGAAGATGTGTGCTCTGTGTCTGAGTGCTGGGGTGTTGTGCAGACGATGTCCTTCCCTCCCACAAGCAGCCCTGCACGGTGGCAGAGCCATGCAGCACTCCCTGCAGTTGTATACCCAGCCTTGAAGGAGCCACCCTTTGCAGCACAGGAGTACCCAGCATCGTATTTGCACCACACTGAGCCACACTGCAGCTGGAAGGCTGAGGTCCCTGTGTCCCCTACATGTCAAGGCACCTGCTTCATGCCAGCCAGGCCATCCAGGAGCCCCTGCAGCTGCTCACCCAGCAGCAGCTCTTCTGGTTTATTATTTTTTAGTTGGGACAAAAGGCTGAAGTGATACATGAGATCTGGTGTTGGGCAGGAGGGGCTGGGAAGGGTCTCGTGCCCTGGCAGCATGGGGATGCCCCTTCACCTTGTCTGCCCCCCCAGCAAGGCCAGGAACTGCACTGGGGTGAAGCCACTTGCTTTTTACCAATGAGGAAACATATGGTGGCTTATTTTACTGATAACAGCCCGTCTTTGCTCTTTCTCTTTAAAACTGCAGCTATTTTCTATCATAACTTTTCAAGCCAGGCCTGCGGCTGTGTGGGGCTGCCTCTTTAGAGGGGAAGGTGTGAGCCCTGTGATGCAGGAGGCAGAAGGGCAAAGGTGAGCTGGTGGCTGCTTTCATGGCAGCGCTGAGCTCTGTGGTTCCACTGCTGGGGATGGGCAGGTCCTGGGCAAGTGCAGTCCTGGAGTGGGCCTTTCACTGGAGCAGGGCCCATCACTGTGGCTTTTCCTCTTGCTGCAGAAAAGCTGGACGCACAGCCCTGCAGCATGCAGGGTGTTAAAGCCCAGCACTGCCCAGACTGTTCTGGCACTGGGTTTTCTGAGCAGCCAGCATCTCACAGCCTGACCCTGGGGCTGCATGGTGCAGAGCTGCCATCGGACCCTCCAGTAGGGTGTACACTGCCTGGGTCAGCTGCACAGCGCTACTCCAGACAGAGGCGCCTTCTCTGCACCCAGCCTCAGAGTCTCCTTCTGAGCCACAGGCAGCTCCAAGAAGCAGAAATGAAATACTCAGGAACTGAGCTGCTCCCTGGGACCAAACACCTTCCCAGGGAGTTGTTTTTTTGTTTTTGTTTTTGTTTGGTTTTTTTTTTTTAATCAGTGGAATTTAACAGAAAAAAACACGTGCTGCCCAAATCACACTTAGTCCCTGCAGCAAGAACCATCGCAGGGGCCTCATGCCAAGCTGTGCTCTTGCTGGCTGGTCACAGCTGGGGCAGCATAAATATTTGGGTTGTATTAATGCATGTGATGAGAGCAAAACTCCTGCTTATTTCTTCTGCTAATAGCTCTGCTCGTTGCTCTCTGGCTGGGAGGCACAGTGCTGGCTGCGCCATGTTCTGCTGCAGAGCTTTTATTGCTGAGTCTGCCCTGGCACAGCAGAGCGGGGTGGTGGGTCACCTGAGCAACCTCACACAGCCTGGTGCCGCTGCTGCTGGGAGGGCCATGGGCAGGTGGGGTCAGGCAGGGGGTTCTTCTGGCACACAGCACAGTGCTGTTGTTGCTTTGCACTGCTTAATGCAGTGTGATGTGGCCCTCAACTGCTCTGTGTCCCCTGCCAGAGCAGGCAGAGCCCAGAGATGGCACTGCCACCAGGCACTGGGTGCACACTCTGCTCCTCTCCGCTGAGGAACTCATTCACAGTCTGTTAGCACTGCTCCCCATCCTGCAGCAGGCAGGGACTCTCTGTCCCTATTGGGAAGCTGAGTTATGGGGCTGCCTGTGAAGCAGTGGCCGTGGTGGAAGCACAAGGATCTGGGCAGTGCCGTGGCAGTGGGTTGACCTCAGCCAGGTTCTCTCTCAGCGCTGTGCTGAGTGGCAGCTGATGTCAGGAAGGTCCCTGTGTCAGCTGTCTCTGGTGGCAGCTTTGCTCATCTTCGCTCTTCGGGATTTGACAGAGCCCTAAGCATCCTCTTGCTGGGCAGTGCGGGTGGTGGGCAATGCTGCAGGGCCCTTTGTAAGGACTGGGAATGGGCCCCGGTGCCCACAGTGCGGGTCTATCAGACACTGACCTGGCCTGGAGGGCACCAAACAATAGCTGGAAGGCTCTGAAGGGGTTTTGGTAACACCTGCTCATCCCGGAGCTGTCTGCTCGCCCCACCTCAAGGCTGCGGCCGTCTTCAATGCCATCCCCACTGGGACACGGTCTGCCCCGGCTGAGCCCGCTGGGCGCTGTCCATCCGTCCGTCCGGTGGCAGAGCTCTTACTGCTGACCCCTCCCTGCCCCCTGCCTGGCTCTTCTCGTCTCCTTCCACTCTTTATATGTACCAACTACTCGTTCCTCTGCCCGCCGTTCCATGCCCGCTCCCCAGCACTCCCCGGCGGTGCCTTCACTCCCCACCACCCCCTGGGACTCTTCAATGGACACAGCCGGGTGCGGGCGGCTTGGAGCGGGGCGGAGGGGGCGGGGAGGCTGCGGCACGCGAAGAATGTGCCCACAGCGATAACCCCGGGCACCGGCAGAGCCTCGGCCCTGAGAGGCGGGGTCTACTCCAGCACAAGAAAGGAGTGATCGCGTTCACCCAGCGAGGGGCAGCCGTGGCGTGGGGGGGCTGCGTCAATACCCGAGGTGGCACCTGGGAGGCACCACTGGTGGAGCTGGGTTTGGGGCGGAGGGTGCAGCCTTGCAGCAAGTAGGTCTGGGGGCGGAGGGGGTGGGCGTGGGGACGGCCCTGCAACGAGCTGGGAAGGCAGGGAGCTCAGCAGAGCCCGGGTCTGCCCTGTGCCCACGTCCCACCCTGCGACCACATTATGCCACTATGGCCAAACTCGGTGACTGCCATGAAACCGAGTGATAGTGCTGGTGAGCAGCGTTTGTGCAGCAGCACAGGGAAGCTATGTCCCCTGCTCCCTGATGACAGCCCTGCCCTGCCTGCAGGTACCACCACAGCTGCCAACATGTCCAGCAAACGTGCCAAGGCCAAGACCACCAAGAAGCGCCCTCAGCGCGCCACCTCCAATGTCTTCGCTATGTTCGACCAGTCACAGATCCAGGAGTTCAAGGAAGCTTTCAACATGATTGACCAGAACCGTGACGGGTTCATCGACAAGGAGGATCTGCACGACATGCTGGCTTCCATGGGTGAGGACACCCTCCCCCGGTCCGCCCACATCCCCCAGTCCCATTTCCCCTCTCACCTCCTTAGGCAGCTGCTTGTGGGCCACAGGGACAGCGATTGGTGAGGGGTCCTGGTCACCGTGCAGTGAGCCCATTGCTGGGGTGGCACTGGGGCACAGTGTTCCTGCTTTGGGCCAGTTTGGTTCTGCAAAAACAGGAGAGACATCCTCTGGTGCACTGCTTGGCCTTGAAAGTGTGCTTGAGGAGGTGCCCGAGGTTCTGTTGCTCCTCCAGCTGCATTCACCAGTAAGGACAGGTCACTGCCTCTGCTGGAGCAGCTCTGCACAAGCAGCAGCTGGGGGCTGGAGTGCTGCCACCCCAACATGTCACCAGGACAAAGCCCTTTCATTGCTCACAGCCTGTGTGACTGGACAGACCTGTCCCGTGCCAGATCGCATGGCTGGGTCAGTGCAGGGAGGGGGCTCCCAACCCAGCACCCGCAGGCTCCTCCACAAGGGATGGAGCAGGATGCAGCTTCTTGCTGGCCACAGGGTCCCACATGGGAGATGGCTTCGAGCTGAGGGTGCTTGAGGTCTCTGTGATAGTAGGGGGCTACAGCAGGTGGGTGCTGGTGGGACCGGTGACAGCACTGAGCCCGTAGAGTAGGCTGACTGCTTGGGGAAGATGTGCACTTCCCAGGTGCTCTGACTCAGCACTGCTTGGCACAGGGGCTCTTGGGGATGAGATTGAGTCCAGCCGTGCAGCCATACTGCTCACCCAGAGCCTGCCCCTCCACTGCCCCTCTCTTGGCCCCTTGCCATGCTGGGAGATCTGTCAATCATTGATCTGGTGGCTGGACCTGTTCTGAAGGTCCCGCCTGGGAAAGAAAACACAAGAGGGTCATGCACTGAGTGCATCAGGGCTGTGGTTGGCAGAACCTTAGTGCTCTACTGGGAGCCATGCTTGGGACACAGTGACATGGAGAGAGACTGAGCAGGAGCAGTGGATGCTGTGGAAACCCATCCCTGTGTTCATGGCACATGAATGAAGGAGTCCCCATACACACCTCCTGTGGCAGTTGGTGCCTGGCAGGGCATGCAGCACTGGAGGCTGTCAGGGTGCTGCCCTGCAGCCCTGGGGAAGGCAGTGAGCTCCATCCCGGTCTGGTGTGTCAGCAGCAGGGGTCCATTCCCAGGGCAGCCTGAGGTAGCTGTCATCAGCTCAAGCACCGTTTGGGCAGGTAATGCCTAAAAAAAATGGCAGAATCTTTGAGGGTCTGTCATAGCTGAGTTCTGCAGGCAGGATGGGCACGGGGCTGGGCTTGGGAATGGGACCCACACACTGCCTGTGTCCGGCAGGAAAGAACCCCACTGATGAGTACCTGGAGGGCATGATGAGTGAGGCACCGGGGCCCATCAACTTCACCATGTTCCTCACCATGTTTGGGGAGAAGCTGAACGGCACTGACCCGGAGGACGTCATCCGCAATGCCTTCGCCTGCTTCGACGAGGAGGCCTCAGGTACAGCTGGGGAGCACTGTGGGCAGCTCCGAGGCCGTGGGCAGGGCCGGGAGCAGGGCAGTGAGGGGGTCCCCACTCACGCTGCTCTCACATGCCGATGCTGTCCCTGCCATCCCCACAGGGTTCATTCACGAGGACCATCTGCGTGAACTGCTGACCACCATGGGGGACAGGTTCACTGACGAGGAGGTGGACGAGATGTACCGGGAGGCGCCCATCGACAAGAAGGGCAACTTCAACTACGTGGAGTTCACCCGCATCCTGAAGCACGGAGCCAAGGACAAGGACGATTAGAGCCGAGAGCTGCCCCCTGCCTCCCGCATGTGCCACCCGCGCCCCTCCCTCTCACTGCCCAGCCCCACTGCAGGCTCCCCCTGGCCGGGACGGCGCCCTGCTCCGTGCTGGTGCTTCCATCGCGTGCCCTCCTGCCCTCTCCCATTGCCCCGGGATCCCGGCCAGGCTCCCCCCCACGCGCTGCTTCTCACCCCGCTCAGCAGGAGGGTCCGGACGGGGGCGGGAAGCCCGGGGAGTGCTGGCCGGGGGGGTTCTGGCTGGCTCAAAGCAGTGCAATCCCTCTCCCAGAGGACCTAACACAGAAAGAAGCTCTCCCCTTTCCTCCCACACTCCCTTCCTTTAGGAAAGAAAGAAAGAAAAGAACACTTTGTTTCCTCCTCTTTGGCTGTTTTATGGCTTTAGAGCCTGTGATATAAGGGATTCAGAAAGCTGAAGCAGCCTATAAAGTCTGATGGGTGTGACAGCGGTGTGTTCTGTGCTTCCTCCCTGCCCGGTGCAGCCCTGGGCTTGGGGTTTGGATTAGGGCTGCTCGTGCCCCAGCTCGCCCCCTCCTCGCTGCCCTGCTGCAGCTCCTCCCGGAAGCAATTAATTTGGTATTGAAGCCAAATAATTCCTGACCCATCCGCAAAATCAGCTTAAACACCATTGACCGCCTTTGCCGATGAGAGCTGCACTTCAGGATGGGCAGAGGGATGGGTGCGGGGAGACGTTTGGATGCGGCACGGCACGCGCGGTACGGGCTGCGGGTTTGTGCTGCGGAGGATGCGGCCCCGCCGACAGCTGCGGGGCTGCGGGCATTTAAGGAACCTCGTAGTCCCGCGCTCGCAGGGCGGTCTCAGCTCCCTGCAGCCGCTCCGTGTCAGCCCTTCCCCGGCTCCTCGGGTGCCCGTCCCCGGCTCCTCGGGTGCCCGTCCCCGGCTCCGGCTGCTCATCCCGCAGAGCTGCAGCGCCGGGGTCGCGCCGTGCGGAGTTCCGCGGGGCTGCGCGGCTGCAGGTGTGTGTCAAAGCGCGCTGCACGAGGGAACGAGCGGCCGCTGGGAAGGAGGAGCTCAACTGCTGCTGAAATACAGAAAGAAAGAAGGGGGGGGGGGGGGGGGAAAGAAAGAAGAAACAATCACATGCTCGGAATTAGGAGGGGAAAAATGTGGATTAAGGGAGAGTAGTGTCTGGCCATCGCCTCGATGAGAGTTCAGAGAAGGGCACCTGAGAGTCCGACAGCAAGGAATGGGGTTTGCTACAGCAGCTTGATTTAAACTGAGCGAAAGAGGAGCTAAGGGCACACGTGCAGTGGGAGCGCTGGTTACACGGAGCCGAGCAGCAGCTCCTGGGACCGAATCGGGTCCTTCGAGCTTTTCCCCTTCAGTCGCACCGCCTCCAGAGCCGCCCGCAGCTGCCGGCCGGGTTTCCAGAACCCGCAGTGCTCAGCGCCGGCGATGGGTCCGGTCCGCTTCAGTGCGGCCAGCTGGGCTCCCAAAGGCATCTCATCCCCTTTGGGCAGAGCTGCTTAAATACCAGCAAACCTGCGAACTATTTTCGTGTGCAGGTTCACGGGTTTTACTCATAAAAAAGCCCCAAACAAAAACAACAACCAAACAGAAAGAAACAAACGAATCTCCCGAAGCAGCTCTTTCAGAGATGTGCTGTTTCAGCCCCCCGACCCAAAACCGGGCAAAATGTCAGGACTGTTCGCTCGAGGCGGGGACACCGAGACAGGAATCCATCTTTCAGGGCCAACCTGAATCAGCCGCTTTCTTCCCTCCTCGCTGGGCCACACCGTCGCCATCCTCCTCGCTCATCAGATAAGACTGTTATCATTCCCGAGGAGCGCAGCGGCTCTGCCGCTCAGTTCGTGTCCGCCAGTCTCCTGACCGGGGGCTCTGCACAGATTCCGGTTCTCCAGCAGCCGCAGCCCGCGTCGCTCGCAGCTGTGCGTTCTGCCCGCGGCCGAGGCAGCGGTGGCACATGGCAGCCTCCCCATGGAGGTTTCTCCCAGGCCCCGACCTCTCCGCGCCGCGCTACCGGCGGATCCACGCCTTCCCCGCTTCCCCTCCTCCCCCCTGTTCCTCCCGCAGTTTCTGCTCAGGTGCGGGTACGGTTCGGGCAGGCAGCGTCCCGCAGGGCTCCCCCCATGAGCTCCTTCCCTTTCCATCCAAAAATACAACTTGCAAAGCGAGAGGAGGCGAAGGAAGGAGGGAGCGGCGCCCGAGCGGAGCCGGCAGCCCCGCGGCCCCATCGGTTCGCTGCAGCCCCTCCGGCACCGCCCGACCGATTGTTTTCCAAACGGCTGAAGTTTAACGGCATTATCATGTCAATGAGCCCGGAGAGGCAATGGGGGGGGGGGCTCTGCCCGGGCCGCGGGGCCGTTCCCGACCGCCCCGGCCTCGGGGTGCGGGGGTTGGGTCCCTCCCGGAGCCCCCCGGGCCGTGGGCGGCGGCGGGGCGCTGCAGGGCGGTAGCGTTACGGCGAGCGATTTGGGGCTGCGGGTTCACGGGGGAGACGTGGCGAACTTTGCGGCAGCGAAACGGCCGCTCGAAGCGGTTCTCGTTCGGCCGCCGCGGGACGTCGAGAGCGGCTGCGAGCGGGGATCGCGGCGGGGCCGCCCCGCGGAGCCGCGTGCGGGAGCGGTGTGCGGACCTCGTGCGGCCGCGCCGGGCTCCGGGGAGCGGCCCCACTGCCACGAGTGACGCCGGCGGCGGTACGGAAACGGGCCGCGCGGTGCCGGTGGGAGGGGGGGGATCCCGAGCGTCCCCCGAGTTAGTTTCCCACTTCACTCTCCCGCTCGGAACGCCCCCCCGGTTCCCTTCCTCCTCCCCCCCCCCCGGAACGGGAGCTCCGCGGCGCCGTATCCGATTTCCCACCCGCGTGAGTTAAAAGCGCCCGAACGCAGCGGCGGACGGTGCCGGGGCGGCCCGAGGCCCCCGGAGCCGCCACCCCCGGCCGCTCCCCTCTCGGGCTCCGCTCCCCGCCGCTCTCTCCCGCCCCGGGTCCCCTCCGGGCGGCTCCGCGGTGCCCGGGCCGTGGGAGGAGGCGGGTGGCAGCCCCGGGGAGCGCCGCGGGGACCGGCGGTCGTGCCGCGAGGAGCCCCGCGCCGTCCGAGGGAGGGGGCGGCCCCGGTCCGGCCGCGGCGGTGACAGCCGGGGGCGGGCGGGCGGGCCGGGGGCGGGGGGCCCGGCCCAAGTTCCTGCCTCCTTGGGAACAAAGGGAACTCTGTCTCGGCATCTGTCACCGCCGCGGCCCGCAAACTTTTTGGGGCGCCTCGGCCCCCTCGCCGCCGGCGCCGCCGCTGCCGGAGGGCTCCGACCGCGACCCACGACCGCGGCCCGCGGCGCGACCCCGGCGCTGCCCATGCGAGGGCCCAGGCGGCGGCGGCGGCGGCCCGGGGGTAAGAGCGCGGCCGGAGCGGCACAAAACATGGAGTCCCGCGCGGGCCGCACGCGGGGCGGTGCGGGGCGGTGCGGGGCGGCGGGGCAGTGCGGGGCAGTGCGGGGCGGGGCGGCGCGGGCCCGCGGCGCGGCCTCGCTCCCTTTGTGCGGCCGGGCCGGGAGCCGCCCCCCCTCGGGCGGCGTGAAAAGTTTGTACGAGTGTCGGGCCGTGCGCGCCGGGGTTTGTTGGCGCTCGGCGCCGTTTGTCTGTGCGGCTCCAGTCGGGGCACTTTGTTGTTGGGGGCAGTTCGTTGTTCGGGGCCGGGGCGCGTTTGGTCGGTTTTTACTGCTTTTTGCGGTGGGGGGCTGGAGGTGGGAGTGGAGTTCGGGTCCCCGTTGTCTCTCCGCGCGGTTTCGGGTTTCCGTCCCTTTCCGAGCTCCAGCAGCGGGGCGGGTCCCGCCGCCCGCTTTGTGCCCTCCGGGGCCCGGTACCTGTTGCGGGCGGCGCCGCTCCCGGTCCCTCCCGGCGCGTTCCCCGCTGACAGCGGCCGGGCTCCGCCGCTCCCCCCCCCCCCCCCGGAGCCGCCCCCGTAACGATGCCGCCGGGTCCGCGGCCCGGCCCCCCCCCGCGCTCTCGTCCTCCATCGGCCTCGGGGAGCCGAGCCCGGTCTGGCCCGGCCGGAGCTCCGCAGGCCGTGTGCGCTCGGGCGGTCGGAGCCCCGTCTCTGCCGGTGCTCGCCCCGACGCGCGTGGTGCCGTTACACCCCCCAGGTTCGAAGCAGGACCGCGCCGCGGGCGGCCCCGCCATGTCGGACAGCGACTTCGGGGAGGACGACGGCGCCGCGGCTCTGGACCCGTCGCAGTCGAACAAAAGGAAGAGAAGGGGCAACCTGCCCAAGGAGTCCGTGCGGATCCTGCGGGAGTGGCTGTACGAGCACCGCTTCAACGCGTACCCCTCGGAGCAGGAGAAGCTCAGCCTCTCAGGGCAGACCAGCCTCTCCGTGCTGCAGGTACGGGAGCGTGCCCGGCCCGGGGGGGGGTACGGCACCGCGGGGCAGCCCCTCCCTGGGAGCTCCTGGAGCGGGGGCTGGCGGTGCCCTCGATGGGGCCGCGCAAAGCGGTGCCTCTGTCACTTCAGTGCCCGCAGGTGCTTCGGGCTTCCGTGCGCTCCCAGGATAGTCCTGTGCCCCCCGGGGCAGGGGCGCTCATCCCAGATGGACGCCGTGCCGTGCCGTGCCGTGCCGTGCCGTGCCGTGCCGTGCCGTGCCGGGGGCCCTGGCAGTGCTGGGAGCTCAGTGCCCAGCACACAGCAGTGGGACAGCTCGGCCCAGCGCTCCTCTCCCTGCTCCTCACCCTGCTGCTGGCCCAGGCACAGCTGCGTGGGCCGGGCACTGCCTGCCTGCTGTCTCCTGAGCTCACAAGGCAGACTTTATTTTCTCTTTTCCTTATCGGTTTGAACACCGGCAGAGCAGCAGGTCTGTGTCCAGCAGCTGGGGGGAGTCTAGGGCTGGGGCTGGCCGTGGGTTTGGGTCCTGTCCCTGGGGCCCCGGACTTGCCCGGCCAGGGGTTCTTGGGAGGTGCTGGCAGGGCTTTGGGGGGTTCCTTTCCCTGAAGCCCTGGGGGGGCCGGGCCCAGTGTGGTCTCTGGGTTTCCCCTCTGAGGTGACCCAGGGGCATGGCTGCAGCCAGGCTGGGCTATGGGGTGTTCTCCATAGGTGGGAGCAGTGGGGCCGAGCTGGTGCTGCACTCCCAGCGCCTGTTTGCACACACAGCAGCCCCAGCTCTGCAGATCGATGGCAGCTGTGTGGCCCCATGTCCTCTTTCAGGGTCAGTGAGCTCCTGGCAAGGTCCTGCCTGTCTTCTGCTCTTGGAGCATCCTCCCCAGGAGCGTGGAGCTGCTGCTCTTGTGGGAGTGCTGTTTAAAAGAGAAATAAAACAAAACTCATCCCGGTGGCATGAAAGCGGAGGAGCTGCAGCCTGTGCAGCCCTGAGCAGCTGAGTGCTGGAGTGTGGCTGCAGCAGCCCTGGGGCCGTGTGCCCGTCTGTGGCCAGCTTGTGTGCTGGGCTGTGCCACGTGCTGGGCTGCTGCCTGCTGGTGGCAGCTCTGTGCCATGGGGCTACGGGAGCACATCGGGGGCTGCTTATGGCCTGTGGGGGAAGAGAGCTTGTGAGGGAAGAAGGGGTGAGACTTGTGGATTGGAGGGTGTTAAATGCCAGATATTGTCTGAAAGACAACAAAAGGACTGAGATCTTGCTGTGATCGAAGTTGTGGTAAGTTCTCTTTCCCCAAGGAAATAATTTACAGAGCTGTTGATTTGGGAAAGATTCATCATTTTTTGGCCTGATTTATTCCCTTCTAATTGTTTTCTAGGAAATAGGCTTTTTTTTTTTTTTTTTTTTTTTTTTTCCTTAAATGCAGCTTTTTAAATGAAGACCCTGAAACAATGTATGGCAGAAACCAAACACACGACTGCTGTACTTCCAAAAGGGCTTCCCGAGGTACAGCTGCAGAACCCTGCCCTGTTGCCATGCAGATGTTGGGAAGTGCCTTTGCAGCTCAGCCGCAGCCTCGCAGGCGGGCAGCAGGCACAGAGTCCAGGCAGGCACAGAGTCCAGCTGACGTACTGCTGAATTCCCTGCTGCCCACATGGGGCCGAGGCTGGAGCTCTGTGGGTCGGGGTGTTGGTACTGGAGATGCTGAGGACGATGCTCTGGCTGCCTGCGCACCACAATGCTCTGCAGGGCTGGGCTGCACTGCACACAGCGCCAGGATGGAGGTGCTGGGGGGAAGGGGCTGCTCAGGCTGGCAGCACGGGGCAGGAAGCAGCCGGTGCTGGGGTTTCCGCGTGCAGCTCCTACCAGGATGGCTTTGCTCCTCCAAGGGAGATGTGGGGTGGGGGAACGCCGCGGTAGCTGAGGGGGGCACAGAACCTCTCACTGACGGTGCTGTGCCCCTTTCTCCTCCCAGATCTGCAACTGGTTTATCAATGCTCGGCGGCGGCTGCTCCCTGACATGCTGCGCAAGGACGGCAAGGACCCCAACCAGTTCACCATCTCTCGCCGAGGGGGCAAAGCCAGCGATGTGACCCTGCCGCGGGGGGCTGCTGCCGGCTCCGGAGTGCTGGTGGTTCCTCCAGTGACAGCGGGGGCTGCCAAGGTGCTGCCAATATCCATGTGCCCGCAGGTACTGTGCCATCCCACCCAGGTGCTGGGTGGCAGCCTGACGGTGCTGGGTGCCCGCAGCCCTGAGCGAGAGAAGCAGCCCGGCCTGCAGCGAGCGGAGCCAGACCCCCACCCCAAAGCTCCACCAGGCACTGCTGGCAGCACCATGGCCCTGCTGGCACGTGCCGAGGCAGCCAGCCCCACCAGCGGACTGTTCAACACGCCGCCCCCCACACCCCCCGAGCTCTTCAGTGATGACTTCAGCAGTTTCCAGCTGCTGGTGGAGGTGGCGCTGCAGAAGGCGGCTGAGCTGGAATCACAGCGGCAGGGCGGGCAGCTGCCTCTCCTGCCTCAGACTGAATCGCCGGGCACCTCCATTGCCAAATAGCCCCTTGTCCAGGTCCTGCAGGGTGCCCCTTCCCGGGGGTGCCCGACCTCCAGCCTTCTGCCACACACGGGGCCTCTTTTCTCTGGCCTCAGGAGCCTGTGACCACCTGCACCCCCACACAGCTCATCTCAGAAGCAGACCTGTGCATCCCCATACCTCTGCTGGCCATTGGGGTGAGGAGAGGGGAGGAAGGGCTGTCCCACCCCATCCCAGGGAGATGCCTGCCGCCATGGAGCTCCTGCTGGGGACAGGACCCTGTGCAGGCGGGACCAGACCAATGCAGCAGAGACCTCTCCTTGCCGTGACCGATGGTCGCCGTGTGAAGCCACAGAACTCCCTCGGAAAACCTGCTGACTTCTTTTTCTTGTTCCTAGAAACAAGGGTCCAGCCCACACCACTTCTTCAGGGACAGGAAGAGAGTTTGTTAAGTTCGTCTCCATTTTAAGGACTGTGGATCTTTTTCCTCCCAGATGTCTCAGATCCTTTTTATACCTTTCTCCAGTTGCAGAGGGCTGTAGCAGAGCCCCATGCCGGCCAGGAGCCACGTCCTGCCTGGAGAAGGGCAGGGGACGGGCCAGCTGGAAACTTGAAGCCCGTGGCAAACATGGGACCTTCCTCTTCTGCCTTAGGGTGACAGATGCTGCCAGTAGAAATCTCGATGGTGCTGTTTAGCGGTTGTTGTCGTTTTTATTACTTTTGTCGCTGTTGGAACCTTCTCCCCTTCATTGTGATTTATGTTGTGGGGTTTTTGTTTTGTTGTTGCTTTTTTTTAATTTTAAATTTCTTCAACAAATGTTTCCACGATTTCCCCGCGTTTCCCTCATGTTCCTGCTGAAGATGTGCAGCTGTCCTGGAGCAGAGCGTGCTGCACAGCCTGAGCAGCACCGACTGCAGGCTGCTGTGGGGGGAGGACGCAAAGCCGACTGTGAAATGTTTGTATCCAACGTTTTTGTTCTTCATTAGTTTTGTTTTCAAATCACATTTGGAAAGAAGCGTGCCGGGCAGGCCGTGGCGTTCTCTGCAGGTGCGCTGCTTGCAGCTGGATGCCGGTGAGATGCTTTGGGGGGAGGCAAGTCCTGCTGCTCCCCGCTACCTCCCCAGCCCTCCAGTGCGTGCTGGTGACATCCAGCAACCGCTGGTGCCTGGGGGAGCCCTAGCATGGCAGAGCTTGCTGGCGCTGGGGCTGTTTTGGGTCATGGGCAGCTCCTCCTGGGAACTGCTTTCTGTTCTGCAGTGAGAGCCTGGGCACTGCAGCGGTCCTGGGACTGAGCTATTGCTGTTTCACTGTAAACTGAAGTTAAATAGCCTATGTTATCTATCCTGAAAAACGCTAATTGTAGGTTATTAGCTTGATGTTAAGTTGCATGACTAGAGATAATGTCTACAGGACCTGGTACTCTGCAGCTAATGGAGCCTGGGGGGAGCACTGACTCGGGGGGCTGTTTTTTCCCCTCTTTTCTTGTTTAAAGGAAAGGTGATGGGAGGAAGGAGAGCTCCCAAGAGCTGACAGGCTGGGGATGGTTTGCCAGCAGTGCACTGCATCGGCAGAGTGCCCTTCTGCAGTGGGGGGCCAGGCATAACTGGTCCCCAGCCAGGCAGGGGCAGCAGTGCAGTGCTGTGGGGCTGATGCTCACCATACAGTTACAAGCATCGCCCTGCTCAGCTCCCCAGGCTCTGCTTCTGTCCAGCTTTTGCCTGTCCCTCCTTTTTGGGGAAAGCCGTGAACTTTAGGACTGCCTTCCTTATTTGTAGGTAGCCCTTCTCCCCAGTGCTGTCCCCCGTTGGCAAGGAGAGGCTTTTCCCTCACCTCCCCTTATTTTTGCCTCAGTCAAACCAAAGTGGGGACGAGCAGTGCTGCTGCACTGGGGGCAGGAGTGCTGCAGCTGTGCCCATGAGATGGATGGATATTGATGAACTGGTATTGCTGCCCTGGGGGTGGACCAGAAAGAATTTGAGGGGTTGGGGGGAGAGAGGTGGGATTTCTGGAATTAAAGTTTGGAGCAAAACAACTACTGTAAATACATTTTTGTTTGTTCTTCTGTTGTCAAATAAAAGGTTTTGTTTTGTTTCTTTTTTTAAATACGAGATCTGAGTCAGGCTGTGTTATGTCGCTCTTGCTCCTCCTGCACCTCATTACCCAACACGCCGACGCACTGCAGCACCAGCCCCCAGCTCCTGACACTCAGCCAAAGCAGCTTAAGAAGTTTAAGGACCACTGCTGGGTGAGGGGAAAAAGGGACCTGTGCCTGGCACCAGCCTGTACCTACCCTGGTCTGGTGGCCATTACCTGCCTGCTGCCACAGTGCTGGGTCATGATGTGTGCAAGCAGAAAGCTCCCTCCTGTGCCTGGCCTGCATCAGAAAAGTTGAACAGCAGCATTGTTAGATCTTTATTGAAGGGGAAAAATGATAAAAAGTCCATGTCTTGACCCTGCCAGATGTCATCTGAGTGATGTGCAGAGCAGCAGCCACAGCCTCACTCCTCCATGTGCAGCTGTGACAGACCCAAAGGTAGCATCAGCATCAGCACCAGAAGTGCTGCCCTGGGCACTGCGGCAGTTGGGTGCTGAGCAGGGCTTCCAGCCTCGGGCAGACACTGGCAGTGCACACAGTGGTACTCGTCTGCTGGCGGCTTTGAATGTGCACACCCTGCACCGCAGTGCTGATGGCTCCTGCTGCCCTTTTCTGTGCCCCAGGCCCTGGGCAGGGGGCACAGAAGGATGTAGGCCCCTAGTCCTCCTACAGAGCCTCACTCCTGCAGCTACTGCCCTTTAGCTACTCTGAGGAAAGGAACAGCAACAAATGACCCCACCTTGTGCCTTCCGCTGCTTTCTGTTCTTGGTGACAGGTGTGGGCTGAAGTACCCGGGTGGCAGGGAGGCAGTGAAGGACTGAGCTAGCACACAGCCAGGGTCACCTGCCCAGCATAGGGAAGACTGCACAGCAGTGAGGTCTCTGACAGGCTAAAACACAGCTGGTGCCCTCCCACCCAGCTCTGCCTGCCACTCCAGCAGCCCCAAGAGGCACCTCAGGCTCCTGAGCCCCAGGTGGGGCTCTGGGCACCCCTCTGGGCTTGGGCATGTTTTGGGCAGAGCCTCATGCACCTGCATTCAGCCCTGCAGGGATGGGGTCAGCAGACGTCAGCAGAGCTCAGGCTCAACACCTTCCCAATAAGATCACAGAATCACAGAATGACCCGGGTTGGAAGGGACCTCAAGGATCATGTAGTTCCAACCCCCCTGCCTAGCAGGGCCACCAAACATACACATTTACTAGATCAGGTTGCCCAGGGCCCTGTCCAACCTGGCCCTGAACACCTCCAAGGACGGGGCATCCACAACCTCCCTGGGCAGCCTGTTCCAGGGGCTAACCACTCTCCTAGTAAAGAACTTCCCCCTAACATCCAAACTAAATCTTCCCTCCTTCAACTTGGATTCATTTCCCCTAGTCCTGCTATTGTCAGCCCTTTCCAAGAGTAAGATGATGGGAAGTCACAAGAGGCTGCTACCTGGCCCTAAGCACAGCCACATGGTCTGGCTCTGCTCCACTGCTTCCCATCACCTGCTTCTCTGGGAGCAGGGCAAGAAGCCACGAAAGCGAGCAGTAGAGATGGCAGTAAGCCTCACCTCTGTCCTGCAAGGCAAGAAGTGTGGATCTGTGCTCCTTGGGGGAGTCCAACCTCCTGGTCCCATCCACACTGTTCTCCATCTAGCTCAAAAAAGCCCCGTTAATGTGACGCTTTCACACCACACGTGACACCCCCACTGCCCTGAAAAGACACGTGGTGATGAAGCCTGGGCCACACACGCAGCCGAACGCAGCCCCACCCGTGGGGCAGAGCCTCGCCTGGAATGACGCTGTGAGCTCTGCCCCGCGCTCCCCTCGTGGAGGCCGCGCACCGTCACAGCTCCGCGGGGCGCCCGATTCGCCCGACTTCATTGACGGGCACCGCTGCTGTCAGGGGGATCCCGCGGCCATCCCGGCTGACACGGGCGTTATTTACAGGAAACCCACACGGCGGAGCGAACAGCCGGCGGCAAGTAACGCGACACAGCGCAGCCGACACGGGGCAGCCCTCGCTGTACAGCGGCTGCCGGAGACTCGCACCAGCTGCAGCACGAGGCCGGGAGAGAAACGCGACCCGCCGCACGGACGCGGCCGCTCCGTCACACACGGGCAGAGCTGAGCGGGAGAGTCCGCCGCAGCACCACAGCGGGGCCGGGACGGCGGCTGTGGGAGGAGGCTGAGGCCCGGCGGGCGGGAGCGCTTCCACCCGCGGCCCCCAGCAGCAGCAGCAGCAGCAACACCCCGCTCCTCGGTCCGCGCCCCGCAGAGCTCGGAGCCGCCCGACACGAAGAAGCCGCCGGCCCGGGCCGGCTCTGCCCGTAGGCGCAGCGAGGAGCAGAGACGGCTCCGCGACCCTCCGCTGACGGCGGAAGTCCCGCCTTTCCCAGCGGCCTCAGCGGCAACCTGACAGGAAGTTCCTCCCCGGTTTCCTTAACGCCGCCCTCTGTGATTGGCTGCCGGACCAGCGGCCCCTCATCGGATTACCCGGAAGCAAACGGAGCACAGGAAACCCTCCCCTCGTCCGTTATGGGGGCAGCCATTTTGTCTTCACCGCCATTTTATGGCGGGAGCGGCCATTTTGTTCAACGTCACGCTGCTCTGTGATTGGCCGGCGGCCGTTCCTTCACACCCTGCACCCACGTGTTCTGAAGCTGCGTTGCCATTGGCCGCGCTCTTCCTTTGCGCCGGGAAGCGCTCGGACTTTGAGGTGGATGCATTGACAGACGGAGCCTGCAGGTAAAGAAATAGTTGTACGAAGGCTTGTACAGACGTGTATAAATGTTTTATTAATATATATTTCTATATATATGTTTATAGCTCTACATATATATGCATTTATCGAGCTGCAGAAGTTAAACGCAGAGCCCTCAGGGCCCTGGATGAGTGCAGTGCAAAGGGAGCAGCTGATGTGCCTGCAAGTGAGCGCGGGGCGGCCACTGCACAGCTACCGGTACCACAGGTACCACATACCCACTGGTACCACACAGCTGTCAGTACCACATACCCACCGGTACCACACAGCCATCAGTACCACACAGCTACCGGTACCACAGGTACCACATACCCACCGGTACCACACAGCCACTGGTACCACACAGCTGTCAGTACCACATACCCACCGGTACCACACAGCCATCAGTACCACACACCCGGCCCACCCCATGCCCACGTGTGCCTCCCAGCAGTGTGTGTTGAGGCTCAGCTGTGGGCCCACTCCTCCCTGGGTCATGACGCAGCTGACTGTGCCCAGGAAGCCAGAGCCTGCAGGCCCAGGGCACACGTACCCACTGAGGGGCAGAGGAAAAAGGCTGTCCCCACACGGTGTTCTCAGCACGGTGCTGCTGCACACCCATCCTGAGCAGCAGCCTTCCAGGCCACAGCCTCCCCCTGCAGCAGCCTCAGCTCTCTTGAGAAGCATTATATGTACATATATACAAACATCCCTTCCCCTCCTTTGTCTTCCCAGAGATCTCTAAAAATGCAGAAGCTTCCTGGCCTATCCCAGAAACCCAATGGTGTAATTGCCAGGTGAGTCTCTACTCATGAAGTTGAATTTAAGTAACTTTACAGCCAAACTGCAATGGAAATATAATCCCACTGTGTGACTATTAAGGCATCTCTAAGAGCACACGCATGCACCATGCTGGTCAGTACAGAACGTTCACTCAGACATCATTTAAGATTTCATTTTTATTTATTTTTTTGCCTTCTGGATCACCAACACCCTCGCTGAAACTTCTTTGGGATTCCACTCCCACCCCCATGAAAGTAGCAGACCATCTCCCAACTCATTCAAGCAAGTGAACAACAACAACAACAAAAAAAAATCCCCGGCAAGATCACTCAGAATGGGACCAAATGCTTATTTTGAGGGGGTGGCAAAGAATTGGGTGGTGACAGCTCTGGCTTCAAGAAGCCAAACCAAAAAGGAGGCCTACAAAGGGGAAAATGGGCTAAAAAATACTTAGCGATCCTTTCTCTACCCAAAGAGCAGGGAGATAAGGAAAAAATAGTCATCTGATTACACACAGGGTATATATTTTTACACACACTTTTACACACATCTAGATATAGTACATGTAAAAATATATGCTATACATATGCCCATCCTCATAAAGGTGCTTTTAATACACCATCTGCACTGTGTGTATGGGCACGTATACGTGTGTAGGAATTAAATGTACAGGTACTACTAAGTGTATATGTGCATATGTACACATACATACAGGCAGGCAGCCTACCTTTAGCCACCCCTGCCTTCCACTTTGTACAAAAACCCAGTCCTCCCACCCTGAAACACCAGCACACACACCCAGCCCTCCCCTGCCCCAGCCCGCTTTGAATCAGGTCCCTCAGTGGTCAGCAGCTTCTTTCTAACAAGCAACTCAGGGGATAGAATTTTGGGGGGGTGTGTGTGTGAGGAGGGGGCAGAGAAATAAAACTCAAAGTGAAGCATGTGTGGATCATGTCTGTAGTTGCTCTGCGGTCCTTCAGCTCCCCTCCTGTCCCTGGGGTAGGGCACTGCCAGCCAAGCACCATCCCTGCCCCCTTTGCCAGCTTATTGCACGTTTGCTTTCAGGCTGCATTTCAGCAACTCTGCATTACATTCCACAGATCCTGTCATCCTCTCACTTCGTTAAAACAGGAATACGAACCCAAGGCCCCGGTCCCTGCCCACCCATCCTCCCCCCACCCCCTATCCCCATCAAAAGAAGAACAAAAAAGAAAACCAAGGAAGGCTGCTTGCTAGCAGAGTGCAACAGTAGTACACACTGAATAGGTGTTCTCTTTAGGAGCTCTGTGGAAGAGAGGTTATTTCTAACACAGTAAACAAAGCCATGCAGGGGGGTAGGAGAAAGGGAGCAGAAAGGGGAAAAAATAAAGGATGAGGAAGAAGAACAGAACTAAGGAGGAAGAAGAACACAGCATGGCAAGTGCTCAAGGCTTCATGTTTTGTTGTCCTCTTCTTGTAAACAAGCTAATAATTCTCATTAGTTAGAACAAGTAAAAAGATTGAAGTTCCAAGTTGAGGGGCTGGAGGTTCCAGGAGTCTGTTCAGTCCATTCAGCAACACCACAGCCAGTGAGAAAACGAGGGGGATTTTTTTTTTCTTTTTACGTTTAAAATCTTCATTACTTAAAGCTGAGAGAAAAAGCCAACTCAGGAGCCCTTTGCAAGGATGGCTCATTGTCTCTAGACTGAATAAATCACACTAGTTTAGAGAGAACCTTTTTTTTTTTGTTGTTCCTTTTTAATGACTTATAAAACCCACACGGTTCCTTCCTCTGCCCCTTCGCTCAAAGGCGTGTCTGTGCCTCGGGGACGTAGATCTCGATGCTGTCTGCACTCTCCGTGGCTGAGTTCTGCCGGACAGAGGCAGCGCGCTTGGCTGCCATCAGACGCTTGCGAGCTTCCTGGCGCTGCTTGTCTGAATCAGAGGCTTTGTCCCGGTTCAGTTGGGATTTGGACTTTGCTGGCTTCTTTGGCACTGGAGGGGGTGGTTTCTTCTCTTCCTTTAGGGAGACAGTAAGGAAAAACCCAAACATAAAATAAAAATGCACATACACAAGTTTGCTCCCTGCTATGGTGGGGATGCTCAGGGCCTGAAGAGCTAAGAAACAAAGTTGTGAGTGACAGGTGCAGGAGGTAGGAACAGTTCCCAAGCAAGACACTCATCATAAAACAAGCTCTTTACTTCTTAAATAAATAAAAAAAACAAAACCATTTTGCATTTCGTGGTACAGACTGGGTTTTTTCCCTAGCTGCATCTGTGGCCGAGCTGTACGTTAGAGCACAGAAAGCAACACAAAGACTGAACATCACTGAAACTGAAAAATCCTACCCATAGCCATAGCATTCTTTTTTCCCCTCATATATGGGGTCATGCTGTGGTGGCCCTGAGATGCAGCCTTCCCTGAGTTTCCAAGAGGCTCCAGCAGATGCTTTTTATACCACCCAGACACCAGTACTTATGCAGTGCTTATAACACTAGAGGCCTCTGCATCACTGCTTTGAACGTACACCACTTGTTTCTCCCCGTCTTCCTCTTGTAAAAATTGCTTCCGCTATTACTCAAGAGGCTGTGAAAGCACGCATAGGGAGGAAGGCTGATTGATAAAGCAATCTCATTAGTACAAGTGTCAGAGCTATTATCACAGGCAGTTGGATTATATGGAGGGATTAAACTGCAGAAATAGAAGGCATCGAACATCCCAGGGATCTTCTGTTTGCAGACAGGAGCAGATGTCCTACCTGAAATGCCTGTGAAGTGCTCTCACCACTCTGAATTGCCCCACACTCACCTTTCTCTCCGGTGTCTCTGCCAATTGCCAGCTATTAGCCTTCAGGTGGTAGAGCTCATCAAATTTCATGCTGATGTCTTCAATGGACAACTGCAGGAGATCCCAAAACCCAGCTAGGTCCTGGGCTGTGGGTCTGGGATTGGCATTAGGGTTCTACAAGGGAAAGCATAAAAATACATCAGAAAGAATACGCCTCCTCAACAAGTAGAGCTGCCTGCACAGCTTATGTTTATTCCTTTCAAATGACTGAAGCTTCAGAAACCCTTAAGAAACTTCAGTCCTGTGTTAGGGTTCATTTACAAAGAGCACAGCTAGCAGGGTGAGGGAGGTGGCCCTGCTGAGGCCAAATCTGGAGTTCTGTGCTGCTTTGGGTGCCTCAGTTCACAAAAGACAAGAATCTCTTAGATGGAGTCCAGCAGAGGGCCATGAAGATCTCCAGGGCCTGAAGCATCTCTGTATGATATATGAGGAAAGGCTGATAGCGCTGGGGTTGTTCAGCCTGGGGAAGAGATGACTGAGGTGGGGGATCTTGTCACTGCTTACAAGTATCTAAAGTGAGGAACTCAAATGGGGTCAGGCTCTTTCTGTGCAGTGCAGTGACAGGATAAGGGGCAACAGGTGAGAACAGGAGCACAGGAAGCTGCCAACATAGACCTGCACTGCCCCAGGAAAGCACAGGATTAAATCTAACCAACTCAACACAATGCATCAAAGGAAAATTTCAGCACAGAGTGTTGCTGAGAGCCTGGCTGCTGCTGCTGCTCTTCTCTCAGCCATGTTCAGAGATCAGCAAGGAACATCCAGCACTTCACCTCCTTCTTTCTGAGCTTCTCTAAGCTTCTTGCAAATAAAGGGGAACACATCTTAAGAATTCTGCAAAATCCAGAAGCTTGAAGGGAAAGAGACAACCTCCAAATCCTGGATTCCCACCCATCCTCAGGTGAGCTCAGCAAGTGCAAACCCTTGGTGTTAATTTGAAGAGATCGGATTTAAGCCACGTTTTGTGATTAACCAGAGATAACTGTGTTGGGACAATTCTACCATCTGCGTTATCCACATGCAAAGTAAGCATCTTTAGAGAACAACGTGCTTTTCAAACACCCCCCAACTTGGCAAAAATCTGTGTTTCACCTCAAAAAACCCTTTAGAAGCAACAAAGTGGTTTCCAGGACACACAGCAGAATGGCTACATGGCGTATCAGACCTGAGAGACTCTGTAGCTGCCCTAATGGCAGTGTAGAAAACTTCTCTGTGCCACATGAGTACTAAAAGGAACTGCAAATATTCATCCCTGAGCAGAGCACAGCTGAGAACTGACTGCTCAGCCACCCACTGCTCACCTGCTACTTGAAAACAGCAGGAATCCAGCAGGACACAGTGGTCAGGTTGTAGGCTTCAGCTGCTCTGGCTCTGCTCTGTACCACTATCAGGTGTTATAGTGTAATAGTATTCCTGTTGTGCTGTTGAATCAGCTGTATTTACCTCCCAGAAAGAAGCAGGAATAAAACCAGACTCACCAAGTTTTGTTCACAGAGACCGTGGAATTGCTGGAACTTCTGTGACATTAGTAGCTGTGCACTGCCCACTGCACTCAGGACTTTTCCTAAGACTATTGGGGGTGAGAGAGAAAAGAAAGGACTCGGTTGAACAGATCGTCAATGCAGCAACAAACTCAGGCATTTCTGAAGCAAGAAACAATCATAAGCAGTTACACAGACCTGTTAAGAACTAACTACACTCAGGCATCAAAGCTACACTGAAACTACAGTCTGGTTGTCTTTGCCATCCATTATTGCTCCTTCTATCTAGAGCAGGTCAGAAGCAGAACAGCAGACCAAGGTCATGGCAGAAGAGCTTGCAGGAAGTACCTTGTGGCTGAAGATGACTCAAGCACCAGCCAGAGGAGTACATTATTTGCCCAGGGAGGTTGTGGATGTCCCATCCTTGGAGGTGTTCAAGACCAGGTTGGACGGGGCCTTGGGCAACCTGATCTAGTAAATGTGTATGTTTGGTGGCCCTGCTAGGCAGGGGGGTTGGAACTACATGATCCTTGAGGTCCCTTCCAACCTGGGTCATTCTGTGATTCTGTGATTAACTGGCACCTGCTCACAGATCATCATCTGCTCTTCTGCCCACGGACAAAGTAGAAGTGGCAAAGGACAGGAGAACAGTCTCCAATCTCCATTTACCAGAATGAGTTAAAATACTGTCAGGCAAGTGTTTTTAATCACAGTGCTTTTAAAATCCGGGGCTTTATGCTGCTCTTAGTGGGCTTCCAAGGAGCCTCTGAGTATAGCAACATTCTTCTGGTTGATAATAGAAAAGAACTAAATATGGGCTTTTCCCTTGCAAAGGCAGGGATGAGACTCAGGGTGCACACAAATACATCATGAGCACAGATGGAATGATCTGCTTTCTTTCCCCTGGCCTGCTGCAGCTCTCCCAGATCAGTTCTGAATGTTTATAGATTTGTGCTCAACTGGACAGTCATAAGCAGGGCTTTCTTTATACCCACCATGTTCTTAGTTATCAAACCTACTAAAAGACTGTTTTCAAGGTCACAGGTCCAACATCACACTAGTATGTGCCTCTTCATACCAAGGCACAGCTACCACAGGCAGAGCAAGGGCAACATGACATGCTCTATCCCTCTGAAGTGTGCAGAGCCGCAGCACTGCCTGTCCAGCTCAGGAGCCAGTGCAGCATTGCAGTGTGATACCATTAGAGTTGTACCCACTCCCAGCAGTGACAGTAAGCTGTAACTAGATCTCACCACCATTTCACCTTTCTTGGGTATTAACAGGCCCCAAATATTGTGCTACCAGCAGCCTAGTTACTTGGTTCTGTCATTCAGTACACACCTAAGTGTGATTACCATTGTAAGCAGCAGAGTATTTGCCAACTCATTTGAAAATAATGGAACAAGTCCAACTGTGATTGAGCCCAGTAAAATCAGGCACCCTCGTGTTTCTTGTGTATGTGACTTTGGTATACTTTGTGAATTCAGTGAGATGTTCCCCTGTGAAGAAACCTCCTCTTTCCTACGAAGACAAGCCAGGTCACACAGGCACGTGCTCATGGTGCCTTCTACCCCACCACCAAGTAAACCTTTCCTTGTATGTTAATTAAAACAGATTGGCCAGGAAGAAAGCTCTCACAGCCTCTCTGAAAGTAATCTAGTCAGACTTTTAGCTACTTTGACTTCTCAGTGGATGATGGCAACTTCTGAAGTCTTCTCGACTGTATTATTTCTTACCCCATTTGCTAAAGCAAGTTGCCTTATCCCTTCCTGTCCTTCCCAAGGACAAACTGTCCCTTGTTGCATAGCTACCCCTCCAGATTCCACTGTCGCACTGTGGGCAATCAGCAATTTAACTACAGGAAGCTAATCCAGTGCTTTAATTCTTTCTCAGAGGGGGAGCTACTGGATTGCTCCAGCACTGTATCTAGAGGCTGGTGACACCTACCTTCTTCAGAGAGATTGTTCTCTTTGGTCTCCTGGTCCATCTGGCGGCACCAACCCTCTAACCGTTCTGTTTCTGCCTGCAGTAGCTTCAGAAACCAGTACCCGTCCCGCCGGCAGGCTCCTGGCTGTGTGGGTTCTGATGGCGAGGCAGATGATGACTCGAGCCAAGGGTCAGGAGGAGGGAGAGAGGAGGGCTCCAGGGCTGGGTCAGTGTTATCTCCATAGGAGAGGTTTCTCTTAATCTGTGAGGGCTTGGCTGGTTGCCTGGTACTGGTATCAACACCAACAGAGTTGTTGTGTTGGGGGCACTCAGCAACGCTTCTCTCAGATGATTTACAGCTAGAGTTATTGGGTTCCTGCATGTCAGAGTCTGTATCCTGTTTGGAGGACATACTGCGAGAGTGGCTGTTTCTAGAGAGATCAAACCCAAACATATTAAACAGCAGCATTCAACCTGTCTGCGTGCACACACTAACCATTAAAGACACTTGTTTTTATGCCTGCAGTTGAGCCTTCTCTTCACCTTCTCACACACAAACACACTACACATTCAGACAGACAGAATCGTAAGGTTGCCTGCTTACTGCAATAGGCCATTCAGATGAGAGGGCTGATGCATAATTCTAATTACATCTTGGACTATTTTGTTTCAAACTCCCATCGATTTGTCTGTTTGCAGCAGGTGTGTGCTGTGGAGGAATAGCTATCCATGGGCCCCCACACAACACCATTCGCATTGGAACAAAAAAGGGGAGGGAGGTGGTCTGAGCAGAAATGGGGGAAGAGCAATTTAGAAGAAAGGAGTAAGAACTACAAAAGCCTGAGTCTGTCACTTACCGCCACTCGTCTTCTACCTGAACCCCGATGGACTGGAATTTGGTGACTGGTGGAGGAGGCTCCTCTTTGACCACTGGCTGAAGGCAGTCAACCTTATTAAACAAAAGAAATACAGACAAAAACAGACACAAGAACTTGCTGCTAGAATTCACGTTAGTAGACAGGAGGGGTGCACACACACACACACACACACACAGAGCATGCAGACACCACATACCAACTGCAGTGCTGTGCTAGGAGAGGTGCCTGGGAGAGTGCACTTGAGCATCAGGACTGTACCCCACTGGGCTGCTGCCAGGCACCTGCTCTGAGCGCACCCAGCTCTGCCATCTGCTGTTTGCATAGCACGGCTGGGGAAGGGCTGCATGTCCCCAGGGGAGCAGCTGCATGTGGCACCTGACATGGGCAAAGGCCACGAGCTTCACAATCCTATTAAGACTGACAGAAAAGCCCAGCTTCCTCTTCCCCAGGGACTGACACTCTCCACAGCCCTGGATAAAAGACTTAGAAGGTTTCAGGAAGGAAATCCAGGTGGTGGGCAGGTGGCACAGGAACCAGCTCAGGAAAAGAGGAATGATGTCAGCCTCCCAGTGCAACTTTTCTTGCTCGTGGCCCTTAACACATGCTTTGCCCCACCAGTCACACAGAGAAGCCTTTGCTGTGCTGTGTACTTAACTGGCCATCTAATCCCAGTGTAAAGCCATGGAGAACTTGTTCAGCACACACACAGTGACCTGCAAAGCCCAGCTCCTGATCTGGACATGCCGAAGTGCCCACATTCCTGTCTGCAGTTTATAACTTGCAGCACTAACCCAGCAGTTTGGGCCAGAATCGCTGTTTTCAGGTGGCTCACAAGGTGTGCAATCACAGGTGACAGTATTTGCTGAATAAAGCACAGGTTTACGCTACTCTGTGGGCTCTCATTTGTCTACAGCACAAACAACTCATTTCCATTAGTTTTCACAGAGTTAAATGCTTCCAGCAGGAACAGCAGCAACCTATTGGCACAGCCAGCCAGCCCAGGGGAGCAGAGGCCACCAAGAAGTGCCTGGAGCTCTGCAAGTCACACTGCAGCAGCCCACACTGCACAGATGGCAAGTAGGGGGGCCATCACTCAGAAGAAAGTTGTTCCAAGAACCACAGAGGGCAAGGAACAGACTGACGCTGAGGAGACTGAGCAGAGCACAGGATCAATGCAGGTTTAACAGCATCAGAACACCTCTTTAGAGAGACCCACTGATTTATGAAACGTTTCAAATTGAAATAACAGGTCTGTTACAGAAAGCTTCGGCCTATCTCCACCCTGGGAACACAGAAGTTAGTATAACAAGCTGTTCTAAGTGGGTTCAGATGTACACCTGGTCACACAAAACACACGTGCTAAATGGATGGGTTAAGGACATTCCTTAGGACACAAAGAACAACGAACTGGTCCATACTTGTATTCCTATAGATGACAGCTTCCTTTTGGGGATGTTTTCCACTTTAGGCTCCTCACTCGTCAGAGTCCCTTTGTCGCTTTTCAAAGTTGCATTTTTCTGTGGTAGTTCTGGAGTGTCTCTCGCTGGAGTCACGATGCTGCCCCTGGTAACGCTGGGTGTCCTGGTGCTGTCTAAGCTGTCTGAAGAGTTGCTTAGTCCTGACTGGCTGGTCACCTCGCTCTTGTGGTCCTGGCTGTCCAGGTAGGTGTCCTGCGCCGATTCAGTGCTGCTCTGCACAGTGACAGAGATGAACGGCTTTGATGTGGTCCGAGGTGGGACAGGAGGTGGAGTCTTTTTATATGCCACTAGGCATGATGAACCTGCAGCGATGGAGGTGGGGAGAACGGAGAACAGAAGAGGCGGACAGAGAGAGATACAGTAAAAGAAAGAAAAAGCAGGTCAGTCACAACATCCAAGAGGAGCCTCCAACCAGAAGCTGGATGCAGAAATGCAGAAACAGCCTACAGCCAGCAGCTCATACTGAGTAACCCACACCACAGCATAATGGGAAGCGGAAGGCAGAGCTAGAGCCAGCTTGCAAGAGAAGTTAAAAGAAACACCATGATGTGTGAAAGGCCAGTAATGGAGAAGAGGTACAGAGAAGCCTCCCAGGACTGCTACGAGGTTTGGCAGATGTTAAGTCTCCACGCTGGGGAACTCTTTATGTCTATGCCCTAGGTTTTAGTGTCCTAGTATAGCCAAGTGTCTCAGCTCTTTGTCCCATCAGTTGACAACTTTCAGTATCTGGACCAGGGTGGTGTTTTTTCCTACAAAAATGGAAAGAAGCCATAAAATGTATTAGATGTTGATAGTAAGAATATAAAAATCTAGCTGCTGTACATTACAGGAAAACACATCACACCAGATCCAATAGCTTGGGAGAGGTGAGGCTGTGCTGCTCCGCATGGCAACAGGGATACACATACAGCCACTACATACATATATACGCACACAGGCTCACAATGTCAGACGAGAGTCCCCAAAAGACATCAGCAATGGCCTCACCAAGGTAGGTCCTCCCCCTCTGCCTGTCTCTGGATTTCAGGCTCGTTAGAGTCTGGGGACACAAGCCAGAGACTGAAGCCCTTCCCCAGCTGCAGTACAGACTGTCACACACAAACAGGGCCCTTGTGTTCTCAGTCCAAGAGCTGCCCTTACAAACCCTCTCGCCCTGCTCCCAGCCTGCATCCCCTACTCACTGGCTCAATGGGGATGCCATTCCTTAGTGATCACACAGTCACTGCCCCTGGACACGAGGACCCTGTGATCTGGCTCTGCTGCAGCCTCACCCCATCATGTGTGGAGCACAGAGCGTTCACCCAGGTCAGGACTTTCCTATGAACAGTACAGGCTGTGCTGGGCAGGGCAGAGCTTGCAAGCAGCCACCTCACTACACGCACCTGCACCCTTTCATTCCCTTACCCCTCTTCACCTCAGTTTTATTCCTCCCTCAGTCACCCAAAGCCAGCCCTTGTCCCATCTTTGGTCCAGCAAGTCTTAATTCATCCCAAACCATTCTTCCACTACACCTGGGTACCCGCATGGGAAGGGGCATTTCAGGGAACTGAGTCTCACAGCTCCTCCTTTTTTTCTCCCTAGAAATGTCCCTGTGTGCCACCATGTCCCCAGCAACGTGGCCATACTGCCAGCAGACAAACTGCTCAGCAATGCATTGTGCACCATGGGCTATTTACACACTCCACATTTACCTTTGTTAATGGCTAGAAGCTCCATTTCAAAGAAAGAGCTAAAAGAAAGGGTTTACAGAGGAGGAGACCCATGCTCCCAAAAGTGTCTGTGTAGCTAGAGCTGCAGTGGAGCGCTGTAATGGTCCCACTGCTGCAGGAGAATGGAACCTTTAGAGAAGCTCAGAAAGGTGAATCAGTACCAGTTCCATCCTGCCCCAGTGCGCAGACTGAGTATGGAGCAAGCAGTGACCTGGAGGCTCCAGAACAGAACCACTCCTGCCAGCTCACCCTGGCCCTCACACTCCCCTCTAATACAGATCCCTCCTGCAGCCACAAGGGCTGTCCAGCTGGGAAGCACACAGCTGAGAAATACCTGGACAAGGTACTTTGTGTGAGGACTGCGCCGTTTTTCAGCTTGACCTGCTCCTGCTGTTCCTTACGGTGACACGAGCTGTGTAAACTGCTCAGGACATCCCAGCCCTGCAGCTGCTGTATGTCCCGCCAGAACAAGAACATACTAGGCACTTGAAAAGCCACCCACAGTGATTTCCTAAAATGTCAGACAAGTGTGGCAACTTGTCGGGTTTACATGCCAAAACACAGCTACACATCCCTCAGCCAATGCTTGTTCAGTCACTTAAACAGCGCGCTGCTGTCCTGCCAGGGCACTGCCAGCTGCTGGCTGTAATGGCACCAGCATTCACTTCCATCCTTTGCAGGGCACAAGCTCACGCTCCAGGACGGCAGCAGGACATGCTCAAAGCAGCACCAGATCAGAACCATTTAGTATCTCCAAACAAGTCAACCTTGAAACTGGGATGCTGAGTTCAGCAGAGGTACCAGATTCAATGGCAGTACTTGCACAGGCTGCACTGCAGCATGGAGCCAGTCTCTGCCCACAGCAACTCAGCACTGTGCAGACATAGGAACCAGGTCAGAGCACCAGACACCACGTAACTGCTGCCTCTTTCCCCAAGTCCCTTGTTGCACATCTCCCAACACCTCCCTGAGTGCACTGCAGATCTGACCAAGTTAGAACTTCACTTGTTACAGATGTTCACCTGCTCAAACCTTCCAGGACAGGTTTTGGCTACACCTACCCACCCGGTACTGGATGGGTGAAGCACTTTTCATGTAAGCGTGGTCAGGAGCAGCTCTCCTGGGCAGGGAAAAGGAAGCCATGGAGCACCCCATGGGTAAGGAGTCTGCCTAGGCACCTCATCAAAGCTGTCCTGATACAGGAACACCATCTTAAATTGTTACACCAAGTCTTACACCCAGTCTGTACAGTTCAACCCAGCAGAGCATTGCAGGATCAGACTGAATGAGGCAAGAGGAAAAAGCCCCTTTACACAAAGTGGGCTACAGCACCAAACGCAGGATGCTCATGCTGCCACACCATCACTGCACCAGGAGCTGTGACAGCTGATAACAAGGACAAGCCAAAGCTGCCCAAAGGAGCAGTGGAGAAAACCTGCCCCCATGGCCTTCTTCTCCCTATATCACACGGCCTTTCTGTTCCTCCAGCACTGTGCCCAGCCCCAGCGCAACCCCACCAGCCAGCAGTGAGGCCTGGGGAAATCACGCCATGTGAGGCAGAGCTGATGGAACTGCTTTGGCACTTCTGCTGCTGTGTTTACCAGCAGCACAGCTCAGGTTTCCCAGCTGCTGTTTATGCCCACAGGGCTGTACTGTAATTAGGAAAGTAAATCAGCAGTGATCTGATATTGAATACTGCAGCTCGGCAAAACAAGGCAGGGGTGGTGTGTGAAAGAGCAGCACATCAGCAGGGACAGAAAAAGGCACATTTCCTAGGGAAGGCAGGCGGTGCTTAGGGTCAGTTGTACTTACAAGCAGTAACACTGTTTGCAGTGCTGCATATGCAGAGCAAAGCAGCAACTTCCCGTTCCAGGGGATGCTTTTGTGGTGTCCTGCTCAGCTGGAGAGCACAGATTTTGCTAAAAGGGAACCCCACTGTGCAACAACAAAATGCCCCCATTGACCAACGTGTGGCCAAAGAGCTGCCTGTGATTTCTTAAGAGTCTACAGCTCTAAAAGCCCATGCAAATGGATGGAATGCAGTAAGATCTGGAGCCTTGAAAAACAAAGAGTGCTTTGATGAGCGAAGTCACAAAGTAATCCCACCGAAGCCCTCTGCAATCATAATCAGGGACTTTTCACTGCAAAGCCAGAAACCACAACCAATCTAAACCTAACCTAAAATGGGCTTAAAAACCATTCAGGGTAAACCGACCAGTAACAGGCAGCCCTTCTCCCTCAGTGCAAATATGAAATGTCAGTGTTTCTTGTGTCCATGGGAAGAGATAAGAAGCCCTGAGGAAATCAAGTGCATTGTGCTATTTCTGTGGGGGAAACGTGACGAACCAACCAAGCGGGCAGCATGCCCTCATACCACCAGTCATCCCCAGCAGAGAGCAGCTCCTGATCCGATGCAGGTCACACACTGCATTTCTATTTCAGTTTGTGATGTAACGTGGAGCTGCAGCCCACGGGGGCAGTGGAGCAGGTACACATTTTACTCCACTGTCTGCCTGTTGTGTGCAGCACCACTGAAATTTGTGAACATCAACCAACACTGCAGAATAGGTGAAGCTTTGTTTAAGCCCCTAGCTCCGCAGCACCAGGCCCTTTCCACCTGTAGGATCTCCTACAGCTTATTTAAGTCATCAGAATTTACAACTGCTGTGGATGATTGATGGGCCAGGGGTGTGCTGTCTGTTTACAGCCATCTTTGCATAATTGTTTTTAGAAAGCAGCATGTTTCAAAATTAGCATCTTCCACACAGCATCACCTGCTGCTGGCAGGGCTTGGGCAACACCCACTGACTTGACTTCAGGCAAAAGAGCTTCACTTTCAGAGCGTTAACCTGGAGGGCTGCTCTGACCCTCGAGCCAGTGGAGCACACTGTGATCCTCACCCTCTCCTTCTGAACTGGGCAATTGCTTCTTGAAGGACTAAAGCACAGGAGTCAAAAAGGAATATTAAATCCAGCAACGCCTTGAGAGGCCCCTGTTCAAACATGAGCAAGCTGAACTTACCTGCAGAGTACCTGCAGCGCTGCCAAGATCACAGCCAAGGTATTTGGTTTTAGATTTAAACACTGTAATTGCTGTCTGGTGTGCGTCTAGCACAGAGTGCAATTATTTTGTTGCTCTGGTTGATTTAACATGGACAAGTAGTATTTCTTGTCATCCTCATGGCTTTAAAGACCTATTTAAGCCATCCTCAATTTGATTAAATTAAAAGCTCCAAGTCACAACCAGTTGTGAAGGTGAGGTGCATTAGCAGAGCTCAGACTGCTGACCTCCTCTGTGCCCTACACATCCTCCATGGAAAGACCTAAAGAAATGACACACCTTCCCCTTGCATAAGGCAACACTCCAAAATAATCTCTCCCAGTATGAGATAAACTCCTTTGCCTTTTAAATGAAAATAATGCAGCAGGAACAAGAACAGCCCTAAGCTGCACTTTGGTCACATGTCTCCAGGCCTCGTTTACGGGGCATATTTACAGGTAGCTTTTAACAGCAAATGATACCAGAACAGTCACATTCCAAACAACCTAACCTCCAAACTTCATGAACTTGCACAGCACAACACAGGACTGAAGCCCTAATGACCCACAGGATGCCTCGTTTGTAGGATGTCCGAGAAAAAATGAATCCCACTAACAGTTGCTACTGGAGACAACACAACTGGATGATAGTTCAGACAGAAGGGACCCCCACCTTTTCCTCACACCTACCTCTGAAGTGATCGCCTTCATAAGTATCAGTCCAGTGCTTTCTTTAGATCCCTTCTTGCTGCTGACATGCATAAAAGAGCCCTTTTTCCTTTCAGCAAAAATTGTGAGCTGATCTATTTCACCATCTTCCCAGCCAACACAGCCACCTGCTGTCACAGCTCCCACAAGGCCTCCTCTATTCTAAAACACGTCTAGGAAGGCACTTTTCCTTGCTGGCTCGCTTGGTACTTGCAACACAGAGTTATCTTTCATACGCTTTAGGAATATCCCAGACTTCTTTGTCACAGCAGTTTGTTGTTGGGGAGAGGATGAAGGCAACTGTTCCAGAAATTCCCCCAATTTAACTACAAAGTAGGTCAACTGTGCCATCACCTTGGGTAGGTGATCAGCAGCAGACACATACCACATTGCTTTGCAACGCACTGCCTTGCCTTAATCATTGCTACCCAGAAGTTCTCTCCTTGTATCATCCCTTATGGTGATGGCCATAACCTAGATCATTCCACCTCCACCACTGCCTGCTTTGCTGTTGTTCCCTAATAGCTGACAGCCCACTAGCCCAGCACCCCGGGCACGTGACTTGTCATTGATATCAGTTCTGGGGAAGGACCAGAGCTCATCATTCCTATCTCACACAGCACACATTAGTACATATGTCTTGGTACAAACTCAGTGCTCCTAACGATGTCCCCCTCTCACACCAATCCTGCTTTAAAGACTTCTCCATCACCCCTGCCAGATTATGAGCCAAGGAATTGTTTGCCCACTGAGACAGTTGGGCTCCACTCATTGATAAAGACAACTTGCCAGCTGAGGGTGAAGATGCTTACAGTGATTAATTCATCTACCCATGTTATTACCCAACAAGAAAATGTTTCCATCTAGACAAGGCAGGCAATCTTGCACAAGGATTTGCATCCCCTACTTTCAGCTTCACTAAACTTTGGTTAAACAAAACCATACTCCTGGAAAGCAAACTTAGTGACTGCTTTAGAGACTGCTTTAAAGAGGCTGCTTGTGGAAGCGCTACAGATTCATACTCCAATTTCCAGTTTTCCATTTTAATAGTAGTAAACTTTGAAAAAAGGAAAAAAATCTCATCTCCACACTACAGGGCAAAGTAAGTGCCTGACAGGGACCTGAGCTGCTGACAGCGATGATGGAGCTGTTGGGCCTGTAGAGCTTTGCAGCCCTTCTGCCCCCAACAGGACAGCTGCCTGCCCTTGCTGCGCTCCAGCCTGTGTTTCTTCCATGCAAACTGAATGTGCCTATCAAGACCTACGGTGTGACCAGCCCAGGCCCTCTGAAGCTCTCAGAAAATCAAAACCAACATCTTCAGTAGCCAGCCCCTCCAACTTTGCTCACTGTAACTGCTCTGGGCTTCTAACCATGCAGTTGCCAGGGAGGAAGCACCACCAAGTACACAATACACCTCCTGCTCAAGTCCATACACATAACACTCCGGCTGCACAAAGCATTGCATGTTGTTCTGAAGGAGGCCAAAGAAATCCAAGTTCTCATTCCCCTCCTGTCAACTTCCTCATCCTCGGCACCTGGGCAAAACACAGCTCTGCAAGTAGAGCAGCACGCCAAGCTGCTTGCTTGCACACATGCAATGACAGCCACAAAAAGGCGGCCACTGCCACACCGCTGTCTGTGCCATCGCTTCCCCCCTGACCATCAACACCGCCATTCTGAAGACAGATAATTGCTTTCTGGACAGACACAGTGACGCCTGGGGCTGGTGTGCACTGCCCCATCAATGCCAAAGGCACTGGGCATCCCTTCTAGCCAGTACTTGGACACAGTACCAGCTTCACCAGCACACCCAGCCTGATGTGACAGCATCACAACGCCAAGGAACACAGCTGGAGCAGGAACAGGGATGGAAGGTGGGTCTGCCGATCGGGGAACTGACTGTTTCCACCTTACATCGACAGCAGTAACTCACCTGTGAGATGAACGTGCATTAGATGAAGGTGCCCTTACTAACAGGGGCCGTTCTTCCCATGCATCACACAGGTTTTCCCCAGGAGCACCCACCATCACACCAGACACAACTGACCCACATCACTGCCTCCTGCTGCCCAGGGCCTGCAGTAGGCTTCTTACATTTCAGCCTGACATTTCTTTGCCAGAATAACAACCTACTTAACTTTAAGGCAAAAGAAACATCCACTTCTTTAAAGCCTAGCTATGAGTCAGCCAAAGCAGCTAACAGTTGTCTCCTCCTCATCACTAAGCAATAAGTGCTGCTATGCTTGTAAGTGCTTCAACATTACAAAGTCACATGCAAACAGATCTTTGCCTACTAGCTGGGAAAACAGTTGCTGGTCAAGCAAGCAGAGAAGCAGCACCTGCTGCTTCATGTTCAGTACCCATCTTGGTCACAGCATCCATGCATGTTTCCAGGGCTAAGCTGGCATATTTATTCACCTGCTGCCTGTTATTAAGACACAAGTGACTGCCTTGCATTTATTTGTCCATTGCTTGGTACAGGAAGTTTCTAAGTATTTTGGAAACAAAAGAACTGGACATACCAGCAGGAAAAGGGCCTTGAATGAAAGGGAGCAACTTCAAGTTAGTACAGCCACAGTAAGAACTCCTCCACATCATGCAAATACAAAACCCAAGGGCTGTCCTCAAATATCAGCTATGTATTTCTTGACTAATGGTACAGCCTTCATCCAAAATGTGACCGAGATGCCCCAAAAGTGAGAAGTATGAGTTCACAGTCAAGGGGGGCTGTGATGCTGGGCCAGGGGCCACACAAAGCGAAGCATGGACAGGCAGGAGGGCACAGTGCTGCCACTTGGGACTGCAGGGCACTTCAATGGCCACTTCTGATCGGATAACCAGGCCTAGTGTTCTGCAGAGGGAGATGGAAAGGTCACCCAGGGAAAGGAAGGCTGCGACCATTTGAGGAGCCTTGGATTCTTCAGTATACCAGGTTAGAGCATTTTGGAGATGCTCCTATTCAAACACTGTAGCAATACTCAGACAGAAGTTACAATAAACACTTATACACCGAAATCTGCTACACTGGGAGGGCACAGCAGCTTTTTCTCCTTCCCTTTCTTAAAAGGAAGCCTTTCAGAAGGTCACAGTTCTAAGGAGAAGCATCAGATGACACTGCCCAAGAATGGCAGGGTTTAAAAATACAGCATCTCCCACAGCTGGGCTTCTGACCCATCTGGTCATCTCCTCCTTTCAGGGCGCAGTTAATGTTACTGCAAGGACAACACATGCTGCAGAGAATGCAAGATAGACACTCCCAGACCCATCTGCAACAACTGTTACTGGAGCTTCTATTTGCATTCCAAGTGACACTAACTTCTCCCCACCCTCCCAAAGTCATTTCAGCACGGGTTTTTTAAAGCAAGAAAGAGCAGCCATATGCAGCTCCACCCTGCTGCACAGCCCGGCACTCAGCAAGCTCACCATCTGTATTGTGGACTCAGGCAGGTCTCCAACCCAGCTGGCAGAGAGCAGCATAAAGGAATATTTTTTATTTTCAAGCTGTTAATTCACTAATAAGCAGCAAAAGCCTTAAAAACTGTCACCAGAGCCCAGACAAACTCTTGTGCAGCAGCATGGGGTGACCAGGTACCCATGCTGCCAGCTGGTCTGATATGGGCTGGGCAGTGGACAACCCCATCTGATTCCTTCCGCTGCTCATTCTGCCCTGCCGTCATGGCTCCACCTGCACAGTCGGGTTGCCCTCCCCTACTTGGAATATTATGACCAGTTCCAGGCTCCCCAGTACAAAAATGACAGGGATCTCCTGGAAAGAGTCCAGCAGAGAGCCACAAAGATGATGAAGGGCCTGGAGCATCACTTGTATGAGGAAGGGCTGAGCAACCTATAACTGCAGACCCACCTTCCATCAACACATCTGGAGCCCTATGTCCCATAAGGAATGTTCTTCAGGAACAGTGCTCACTGTGGGCCCCATTCCTCCTTTCTTGAACAGGAATACTGCAGTGATCCAGAAATGATGATTCCTTCACTGAAGAGCTAGAAGAATGTTAGTGCAGACCTCCCACGACAGCTTTTATCTGGGGCAGCTTTGGCTGTATTTTTTGTAAAGAGACACTAAGGCAGCACACATTAATTAGGGGTACACATGTGAACCGGACACAAGTCATTAGCCAGTGCCACAATGTTGCAGGCTGTTTCCCTTCTCCACTGGGGATGTTAACCCAGCACTGTCAGTTACCTACTGCTGCAAGAGCAATTGATGCACCATGGAGTGTCAAGCTGCACTGATCAGCATCAGGCATTTAAAGGAGACACTGTTCTAATAAGAAATCAATGAACATCCTCTGTTCATCTACTGCTATAGCCACTTTAAGTGAAGCAAAAGTATTAGCATTAATCTTCAGCGTTTGAGAAAGCAGGTTTTATTAGTTTATCCTCCAAGCTAGCAGTTTCTAGAATATCCTGCAGAAGTAGGTCCCACAAGCTAATTATGCATCATATGAAATATTCCTTTCCATTTGCCATCCCTTAGCTTTATGTGATAGCACACCACCCTCAATCAGAGGATTGCATTACAGATGCTTTCAACTATGTCACTGCAGGAATCCAGGGAATCTTAACACCTCCAAGTCACACCCAGTGAAAAAACATATGGCTATAAACCCATACAGGACTGCTTGGTAACCCAAGTCTGCTCCTGTCCATGTCAAAGCTCGACAGCTCAGACTTATTTTAGCACTTACTGACCTCTCAAGCACCAAAAAAAAGTTATTCGGAAGCATTTATTCCCATGTCAAATGAGAAGCACTGCAAGCTTTGAAAGTACAGGCAGTAAGCTGTACTGTACACGTTGAGCACCAAGTGCAACAACCCAACTGCTTGTCTGCTAAGAGGGATTTATCCACTGGCACATTACCAACAGCACAGCGATCCTGCAGTACTTCCCATGCATCTCCTGTTTGGCTGAGTGAACACGCTCCAGTCCCACCATAAATCACAGAATCTTTAGAGTTGAAAGGGACCTTTAGAAGTCATCTAGCCCAGCTCCCCTGCAGCGCACAAGGACACCACAGTTCCATCAGGTTTCCCAGGGCCTGATCCAGGCTCACCTTAAAGTCTCCCAGGATGGGGCATCCACATCTCTGAACAACCTGCTCCAGCTCCTCACCACCCTCACTGTACAAGTCTCTTTCCTTGTATCTAACCTAAATCCACCTCTTTTGATCTTGAAACCTTCCCCCCTTGCTCTGTCTCCACAGACCCTGTGGAAGTCTATCCTCTTCTTCCCTGTTGTTCCCCTTTAGATACTGACAGGTTGCTCTCAGGTCACCTCACAGCCTTCTCTCCACACTGCACAGCCCCAGCTCTCTCAGCCTATCCTTATAGGAGAGGTGTTCCATCCCTGGGATTTTCTGTGGCCTTTCTCTGGATACTCTCCAGCAGCTCCATATCTCTGCTGTGCTGAGGACTCCACATCTGGACACTACTCCTGGTGGGGTCTCGCAGAGCAGAGGAGCAGGATGCCCCCATGTCTTGCTGACCACACCTCTTCACCCATCCCACTTGTGGTCCAGGACTTTTTGCAGCTGTGGGAGCATGGCAGAGTCACCCCTAGAGCTTTCGGGCACCCAAGCACATTGCCATTAGCTGGTGCAGGAAGTTGGGGGAACTGCAGCCACGTGTTGCCCCCACGCGCTGCAGTTTTTGCCATTCTGCCTTGGTCCCACCAGCAGCTTCAGAATCAGTGGGGATGGGTTACCATTATTTTAAGTGCACCACTTAAACACTGTTCACAGAAGAACCAGCCAAGAGGGTGCTAAGAGTGCTGATGGCAGCCAGCAGCTTGTCAGCAGACTGATAACTGGAACAGGGCTGCATTGATGACAGCAACATCCAGGCTCGTTTGCTCCCCTGGTATAAACACAATTGCTTGGGGATGGCTTCACTACCAGGAGCAGCAGTCCTACCTCAGACAGCAGACAGAGCAGGTAGGAATTGTCACCATCGCTGGAGAGGAACCCTGAGGCAAGAAGACAATCAAATCCTCCATCGCTTTATTCAGACTCAAGACTTCCAGCACAGCATTCAGTTACGAGGTTCCAAATGTTACTCAGCCCAAGAATGGACTTGGTGGCACCCGCTCACACAAGATGAAATTCCAGCTGTTTTAGGCTATGGCAACTATTTGGTGATGCCACCAGAAAAGCAGCAGACGGTTTTGCCAGAACATTATGGAAAAAACTCCCCCCACACCCAGAGACTGGGAATTAATTCTTTGTAAGCTCCAAACAAACCACACCCTGTACCCACAGGGGCAGGGAAAGCAATGTGTCAGCAGACAAGCAGACAACAATGCAACAGTCTCTGCGCAAGGAAGATGGGGAAAGGCATCAGGATACATTTCTGCTTACCTACCCTGAGAGAAGTCCAAGCATTAGCCAGGAGGGTCTTCTTGCTCAGAAATATGCTGCCAGGCAGCCAGCACTCAAGATTTACATGGACAAAGCTATAATCATCTCAACAGGTTTGAATATTTAGATTCAACTGAAACTATTTCCTGCCTTAAGAACATACAAACTGAGATGTGGCAACGTTATGCTAATACTGAAGAATCAAAGTCAAAGTTGCTGGGAAACTTCTGACAGCTGAAGCACAGGACAAGCTTTACATGTTGAGAAAACTAGTCCATATTCTAATTCACAGTCCAATATGGCATTAGTTAAAAGATAAATAACACGAACACGTAGAAGAGGCTTCCTCTATAATCAGGCTGCTCCTTCACCATTAGCATTAAATTTGACAGCAATTAGCTGCTGCTCCAACCAGAACTGGCAATGCTGCACAACCCTCACCTGATCTGAAGAGACCATGTCATTCCTCAAAGCAGCAGCAGGCAATTAAGAAAATAATTCAACCTTCTAATCCTTTTGGATAAGCTATTAGAAAGGTTCTGAAAGCACAGCTGTTATCATCGCTTGGTTTTCAGCATGCTCCTTTATGAACTAACCCATGTTGCAACAAAGCTGAGCTGACTTGAGTTCTAACATCACTTCTGTCTCACTCTCTAGGCACAGAAGAGGCAGAGACGGCACGGAATGTCCCCTGACCTCACTTACGCTGCTCTCCTACAGGCCTAGAGTCCTCAGCTGTGATTTCCCAGGAATTTCAAGTATCACAAACACTCCCAGGACAACGCTCTGTTCTCCCACCCTTCCAAAGGGAGGAGATATCAGGACTAAACTTTCTGGAATGCTCTCTTCAGTAATCAAGGAGACAATGACACAAAGAAACCACTGTTCTAGGCTCCAAAATGAAAGAGCACAACAAACCTCGGGTACCAACTGAGTTTTCTCCAAGCACATCTGAGCTAATTCCAACCTAAACAGCTTCAAGCCATTGACAAGCTTTGCTTTTTACCAGAGGCTCCAAAGCCCCAGGTTCCCATTTGACAGCCTTGAAGAGTCCCTGCAATCTTTCAAGCCGAGAGCCCAGACCACTGCATTTCAGCCACAATTATGGGAAGCAGGAGGAAGGTCTGGAGTCATGCATGCAATACCCACATCAATATCAGCCTGGTCTTTTGGCTTGCAGAACTCACCAGAAAGCACTTTTAAGGCTTTTAACTAGAAAAAGGATGCAAAGGAGAGGCTAACAGTCCTACCACATCATTTTAACAGATTCAGTTACTAGGCAACAAATCTGAACAACACTTAGTTATGCTGCTTCTCACACCATCTTGTCTGCCATGGTATATTCAGGAGTTTGGTATTAGACATGATGACTCCCTGACCTCCAAGGGAGGGTCTGCAATAGAACCCAGTCTCAAGCAGAAGCGTTACATGTCAGTGCAGCACAACCAGCTGCTCTCAGGAACCTGCTCAGCTGCCTCACACTGCTTTCCTGTCTTGAAAGCTATATGCTGCAAGACATACGGGCTTCCCTACATTGCTTTTCCCAGTTCAAGCCCTGTTTTCTACTTGGGACTTCATTCCACTCAATTTCCACACCTTTCAACCCACTTCTCGCATAGCTCCAACAACAAAGCAAACACCATCCAGATCACACTCCCAGGAATCTTAGGGCTGTTCTTCAACACTCTTACTGCAGGGACTCCACCAGCAAGGCTGAAACATCAACTAGTAGATCAAAGAAAGCTTCCTCAAGTAAAGCTTCCAGCACTGGCACTCTGTTTTTCCTGGTCACAGCACCAAATGGAGAGGTTACTCTAGCTGGTCTGGAAGAAGGCAGCAAGCATTGGTTTAGAGTGGCTTAAGGAAGGTGATGTGAATGAACTTGAGTCTGACAGATGTGAAGTTGTTCCAGTGGAAGATCATTTACCAGAGATGTTTTTGGAAGAAGTCTCTCCCTTACTCAGCCTCAGCTATGTGACCTCATTGGCATTCCCCTGACTACCCAGAGCTGCACAAGCCTTCAGGGAAGGCTCTGAAAGAGTCCTCCAGCTGTTCTGTGAGAAGAGCTGTAAACAGATGTCAGCAGCTCTCCAGGGAGACTCATCAGAAGGATGGAATGGCCTCAAAAGTGTTCTATCCAAAATGCTCCTCTCTCCTATCCATCTTTAGCTTCCCCTTCTAGCATGCACACTGGTTTCGCAGAACTGTCTCAGCCATTTGCACCTGTCCCAGGCAGCAGAAACATCAGCAGGGTTTTCTCTTTGGTTGTGAAGCCCTGCTCCAAACACACACAGAAGCCTTTTGTCAATTACAAAACAACTTCAGCAATAGCAGAAATGGTACCAGGGCAAAAAACACAAGACCTGTGGTATTCAGTTTGACACAAGGTGCAAGTCAAGCACCAGAACTAACATCAGCAGCTACAGCCCTGCTTCTCATAGCAGGGATTTACCAAGTTTGAAGTTCTAGACAGTAGATATGGGTCTTTTTGCAGGGGCCTTCAGAGTCCCAATCATACAAACAGCTGTGTCACCAGCCCCTTGGAGAATACCAGAGATAATGGCAGACAAGTGTTGGGACTTGTTCACAACAACTCTGTGGTTCCACCTGGCAAAGCTGGAGCATTCAGACAGCTGTTGGAATACAAAGGTAGAGACAACTCAATAGCGTACAGGCCAAGGAGTCTTCCTGCAAGAGTAGAGCAAGCTGCACAAACTGCTCCTTGTGGAGACTTCCTCACCAATCAAGGATGAAGATACCTACAAGAAAACCAGTGTGGATTTTCCTGGCTAAGGAGCCAGGTCTGCAGAAGTACTGAGTGTTGGCCTGACCTTGCTCTCACACAGACACCAAAGGGAGCACTGAGCAGCACAGTGAACAACCCCACCTCTCCATCTCCCTGAAAAGCAGAGACAGAGCAGACACTCTGAGGACTGCCCAAGGTTGGAGTTAGTTCTTGGCTATTTCCTCGCTCTTGGCCAGGGCACAATTATGGGACGAGAGAAAAATCACTGTATTTAATCAGCCACTTCAAGCCAGTTGTCAAACAGCAACACTGGCTGTAGGACAAAACTCACAGTAGCAGCTGCACTCTTCCAAGTGAAACACCAGTATCCTGATGTGTGCTTTCCCCTCAGCTCAGCCTTTGTCGTCTAGCTCAAAAGGATCTCTGAGCACAGAGCTATAATGTAGCTATTACAAGATAAGCCCCAGTATAGGCTGGTACCAGGTCAGGCTCTGAGGTTAGTCCAGCAAGTGCTTTCACCTCTAGTGTCCTTAGAAAACAAGATGTCATCACATAGCCACAGACCTAGAACATACTTTTTTATTTTGTAGGCACAGTAAGTTTGGGTCAAGGTGAGACACAAGTAACACCACTATGAGAGATGGGCACAGTGCGAGGGCAGAGGGAGGCTGCCATCATCTCAGGCTGAACCAGGACCAAACCCCAGCGCACTGCAGTGCTCCACATCCCCAGCACTCTGACACCATCCTTGAGTGGCTCAGGGTCACTCCTGAGGCCAGTGATATTAGACTGGGAAACACAAGAATCTGTCCCTTCTTCTACGTTTTCTTATAAAGCACCTTCAAAAACATTCACATTGTTTAGGAAACAAAGCCACGCTTCCAGAGGAAGAGATACCAGACAAGTCCCCACCAGTCTCTTCCAAAGAGCAAAACAACTACAATGCTTCTGAAATGTATAGTCCTGTGCTAAGTAAAGAGACAGGATAACACCAAATATGTGTCCTTAGTTTTTAGGTGTCTCACATGAGTAGAAGACAGAAACTAATCTGATGACATGCTGGATACTTCCCCACTTGCTCAAGCCGTGGCTGTGATGTTAATCCCCAGCACATGAGATAGAGGTGTCCCTAAAACCAAGGAGGGCCCAAAAAGCTGCTCCTCTTCAGCAACCAACACATGAGGCTGCCTTGGGATCCGCTTTCTCCTACTCCCGCTGCACACAGGACTCCGCCTGTTTCATGTGGATCCCACATGAACCTTCTGCAGCAGCACCCAGCTGCAGAAGGATCATCCTCCTGCTGTCAGGGATGTGCTGAAATGCAGCCAGAAGAGCCCTGCCTGCACAACTGGCCACTCCCTGCTCATTAGGGCTGATAACACAACCAGACAAAGAGTGAATCCCAACTTCAGGCAGCACTGTAAAACTCAGCACTGTAAAACTGCTCAGTTTCTAGCCCAGACTTCCAGAAGACATAAGATACCTATGAGATGACAGCAGATGAGCTTCACCTCAATAAGCCCAAATTCCAAGAGGCTGAAAACAACGCTGCATTGAAGCACTGATGGGTGAAAAATTCAGCCCTCCCCTTACAGCAACAGAGATTCAGTTCTTCTATTTTTCTCATCTGTAACCAAGATGCACAGCATGGCTGTGGGAACAAAACAGTAACAAGTTATTTGGGATACCGCTTTGTAAACAGATGCAAGGCCAGTTATCTAATTGTGGGAACATGATGACGAGGTGGCTGCAACAGGGAGCAGCAGAGTATACGTAGGGATATTTAACTGCAAGCTTCCAGCAGATTGCATCATCTTCATCAGTAGATTTCCATCAGTGCAACATCAGCAACTTATGCTGCAAGACACCTGGAAGAGTTTGTGAAGAAACTCTGGGTACCACAGGACTGTCCTCTCCAACTGTAGACATACCTAGGAGGGCAGCTAGAAGAGGTAATTTTACAACAAACTGTTAATTACATCAATTGATGAGATATCTGACTCAACTGCTATAAAGTCCAGTGCAACCTGGGCCAGCTCCCTCAGCTGCTTCCAATCACAGGGATGCCTTATCCCTGGGGAAAGGGTGTAACGACAGAAGTGAGTCACCTTACACAGCAGGCCTCCATGCTGAGAGAACTGATGCCAGGACGTAGTCTTATTTCAACATGATTTGCCTACCTTAGCAGGCTTCTTACCAGGAAGTCATTATCTGAACACTTTTAAAAGCTGTAAACTGTTCATATGGGCACCAAGAAAGCAAAGCACCTGAGCAACATTAGAGAAAGCATCTGCCATATAAATTCCCATAGCAAGCACTAGTGTATGTGAGATGGACAGAAAGGCCAGGAACTGCACTTGTGAGACCTACAGAAGCACTGCATTAGATGGAGAGCACAATAGCAAACATGAGCTCAATCAAGCCACTCTGTCCACTGCAACAAGAGCAGCATGGCTGCACACGTAAAGGTCAGCAGCCAGAGCTCAAGGCTGGAAGACAAGCAGTGCTATAAAAACAGCCCAGAGGGTCAAAGCCCTTTTCTACCTACTCCCTTCTTACATTGCTACCTATTCCCCACCATGCTCAGCGACCTCTTAAAACATGTCCAGCCATCATGTGGTTACAGACAGCCATGTGACACAGGCCTACATGGCTTAACAGACAGTTGATCAGGTAGCAAAAAGGTAAACATCCACCTAATACGTGGCTTCTCTAGGCCAGGAAAGCAAGCAGACTGTGGGTAATCTGCAATACAATTATTAGTGTTCTGCTAATTTAAGTACCACTTTTGCTGACAAGATCAAACAACTGAAAAACAGCACGGCCTCTAAAAACCACATTCCTACAGGACACATGTCTCTGGTATGCTCGGTCTCTCCCCCAGGACTGCTCCGTGTAAGTGACAGCTTTGGAAATGCTTGCTGTTTAAAATTAAAGGAGAGAGTTCACATGCTGTGGCAATGCAGAAGGAAATAACCAGATCCAGCTCCGCCACATATTTCAAAGCACGCGAGTTCTGGGGATGCTGAGCTGCCCAGGCACAGCACCATTTCTGGAAGGCACAGTAAAATAAATCAATCACTGGAAGCTCCAGTAGCACCATCCACCAAATTAACAACTCTTGAATTAACCAACTGAAGTTTAAGGACCTTGACCTGACCGGTCCTTTCACTTGGCTTGCTTGTGCAGTGATGTTCAAGCCAGGGCATGACTTACAGGAAATGTTTGACACAGTAATACCCTGCACAGACATTGGATTTCTCATGTGATTAGAGTGCCACTTTCCTCAGGAAGCCACATTCCAGGACATTCCACTCTCTCCTTGTCCAGCCAGGTTCCAGGAGCAGCCACCCCCCTGCCTTCAGCGCACTCAGTACTGAGTGAGAGCACAGGAAGCTAACATTTAAAGCTAGAGATGAGCTTGGTTAGGCAGACTGTGCTGTTCTCAAACTCAGAATGTTATTAGAGCAAACTTTCATAAGTCTGACTAACTAAAGAACCTTTTTTGTTGTTTTAATCAGCTGTAGCCACCAGAATGAGCTCTCGCACATTAGAGACAAAAAGCTTCAGGACATTAATTTCTGACACTCCCTTTAGATCTCACATATAGCATATGTATGCTCTGTACAGTACTACTCATTTCTATTCGGTACATATGTGAGAGCAATGACACGGAACAATTGCGTCTGGAATTTCAAAGCTAACATGCAGTCTGACTTACCATCTGGGACAACCAACCCACTGCCTGTGAGGTCCCACTGCCATCGTGACCATCCAGGCCCTGAGCAGAGGGGGAAGTTGACCTGTCAGCTCCCTGAATGTGCCAGAGAAGGGAAAGGGGATAAACTGAACTCAGGAGTGAAACAGAAAGCACAGTGTGAAACTCTGGAGGGTGACTGCACTTCAAAGAGCCCACAAACACAGCTAAGCAAAAGCTTCTATATGAGGTTATGGCCTCCCACCGATCATCCTGTGCATCACAGTTCCACTTGGAGCTGGTGGGTTCCACAGAGTGTAAGAATATGGTGAGCAACGGATGCAAGGTAACAAATACAAACACTGTAGGGAAACATGGAGAGTTCAGCTACCACAGCACAGAGCACAGCTGGGATTACAGCACTCAGAGCAGGGACCTGGAGAACAGCACCCCACTTTCTGTGCCTTGGTGCCTGCTGGATTAAGAAGTACCAGCCCTGGTGCATCTACAAGCACCACACTTCCCTGAGACACCAGACCTCCTAATGACAGATTCCTTACCATGGAAAATCACTCCTTTGTTCTGTCAAAGGGATTTTGCCATAAAGCCAGTTACAAAAACTACTCATACATCTTATTCAGAAGAGGAAAAAGAAAATGTAATTAAAGACTAAAGGTAAAGACAGAACCAAGTGCAAACTGCAGACACAAAGCTCACATATGTACAAGTTCCACTGCTGAGCATGCAAAATTTTGTAGATCCTGCCAGACTATTTCCTTCCTACATTCATGACTGTATAGATAGAAACCTTAGCTCTGATCCTCACCACCGCACACCACAAGGTAACAGCATCCTGTGGGACAAGCTAACCAAGCTGAGAACAGCCATCAGCACTCCCCAGTCACAGACTGACCTGCACATGACACGCTCTGTCACCACAGCCAGAATCTGTCACAGTCAATCAGAGCAGAGCTGAGCCCAGCATGAATCAGCTGCTGCACAGATGAACAGGCTCAGAGAACCTCAGTAGTGGAGACCAAACAGCACCTACTGTTCCTTCAAGTTAAGGCTACTAATAGCTTAAAGCAACCCTGTGCAGTAAGTAGACTAAATATACGACCACAGTTCTGTCAGTGCCACAGCAGGGCATGCACAGGTGTCTCCTGCATATATTCTCTCCAGGAAAATGACAAAGATTCGGAAAATCTGGACAAAGACTCAACAAGAGTTCCACAGCTCATGGGGATGGGTGCTGTGGGACGTTCTGCTGCCTGCAGCCAGGCCTGCAGGTTTTCAGACTTGTTTCCTTACTTATCCTTATTCTAGATCCACACCATCCTATCCTTACTCAGCACTGCACTGTGGTTTGGGCAGCAAGTCTTAAAAATAAATAAAGCAAATACCAGTGACACATAACTGATTCACATCCTTGAAGTGAGTAATTACAGGCTAGACCAGGAGAACTTGAAGACTGAAACAGCGCAGTACTACCCCTGCCTCCTTTATGCCTGCCCTGCACATGGCACTTTACTGCAAGCAGTGCTCAATGCAAGTGGTAGGAGTCCAGGTAAGAACAGACCTAAGCTCAGGAGTTATTTTCCTTCTGGTGAGGGACTGGGAAAAGACAGATAAGGATGTCAATGCGTTTTGCTTTTAAGCAGAGGGAAGGACTTATCTCACACCACTCACTGACCAGCTGTTAACAAGCAATGAAGAGACATCACAAAACGTAAGTCCTACCTTACCACTCCAAAGCACGATGGCCTAGCCCAGGGCTTGCAGATTTGCTTAAATGATTCCACTTTTAGCCATCTTCTGGAGAGCATCTGACAGCTCTGCATCATCTGCTTTTCTCTACAAGTTTGCTTTGAGCACAAATCCATACCTTGCCAACCCCCATCTCCATGGGAGATCCGCAGGTGCTCTGTTTGCCTTTGACCACTGCTGCTACAGGATCAGGAGCTCTAGCTTAGAAGACTCTATCAGAGATCACACAAGGTGACTTTTCATCTCCAGGCCCTGCCTCGCAGCATTATCTGTTGACTTGCAATCTGAACAAACACTTGGTGTCAGAACCCTTAACCAACTGCTGCTGAAACAATGCCTGAAAATTCAGTGCTAGAAAGATACCCAAACCTGTAGCAATTTTCACTATCTTTTAGACAGGAATGCCATTGTTCTTTAATACACGAGATATATTTTGCAGGGTTTTCTTTGCAGGAGATGCCAGTAGCCCGCTACTTCCTCTTAAGCCTGGAAACTGCTTATCATCCTGTCAGCAATCACCTTGGCAAGCATCTTTTTAAACTTATCTGAGTGGCAGAGAGGTGCCCTCATGCCTCCATTTCAGAGAGCACAGCGATTTGCAGAATGTTAACTTGCTTCTGGCCCTATCCTCAAGTGCTCCACCTACTCCTGCTGGCATCTCAGTTCTCCCTCCTGCAGTACATCAGTTGGTTTACATGCCAACCAATCCAGCCCAAGGAGGGGTTTAACATTTGAGAAAACTGCAAGTACTGAGTAGAAAGGGTTTGGGACAGGAGGAGGAAATCACAGAATTCAAACAGGTTAAAATACCTGCAGCCCAAGGTGGTCAGCATAGACCTGCCACTGGGAGCAGAGGAGAGACTGCAGACCACAAAGAAGCCTGGAGCACTGGTGCCTGCCTTTCCTGCCAGCCCCTTGCTCTCCAAAGCAGCTCAATGCTGACCTAGTTTTCCTTTGGCGGTGTGACAGCAGCCATAGAGGAACCTATCAGAAAGTATGCAACACAGATTTGTCACTTGTGAGAGCTGCTCCTCTTTAGTCTGTTCCAGAGCTGGACAGAACCCTTTCCCACTGGCAGAAGTTACCTGTTGCATAGACAGGGAAAGAAGAGGTTCCAAGCCGGATCTGGAAGGATCACAACATCAGTTAGGTGCTTCATTTTTTTGAAAGATGGGAATACATAAGCAGCCTACATCACACGCTCCAAACTGGCTACATATAATGGATTATTGAGGACTCAGAGGTGGAATTTATCTAGCGGTCAGATTATCTGATGTATATTTGGTATTCAAGTGAGCCAGAAGTCATCACTGGCATAAGAACAAAGCAACTGAGACTATTAGATCATGAACTCATCCACAGGTAACTCCTTAGGGCAAAAACAAGTTTGGAGGATAAGGTACACCACGCACAGCCTTATTCTGGAGGAATAAGCCATTTCTTAGCCACTCAATCACACAATAGAGGAATGTGTAGGGATAGCTGCTTAGACAAGACCATGTGTAATGAAAGAACCAGTTTCCTGCTAGTAAGTGATCTATTCATAGCCTTTAATGGAAATCTCCAAATACTCTGGTATTAGCTGTTTTGCTGTATGTAAGGGAAACTGTCTTATCCTTCCCAGAGATGAGGTAGCTTTCCACACACACAACTGGAAGCACACTAAAAATACAGACTAGGCATAATTACAGATGAACTATTAACATTTTTTCCTCAATGACATCCCTCTGCCTGCAGACTTTGGTCTTGAACAATTTTCATCTTTGACTTTTTAAGCATCCATTCCCTCCTAGTTTGACACTCCCTCCAGATAAGGGTTTTTCTTTTTTAAGAGCCAGGTATCCTCAGTAAAGCTGCTCACAGCCAGCAGGTCAGACCTGACCTATGTCAGGTGAGAACAGCCCCTATCTTTTACAGCTGGTAACCCAGACAGCTAGTTGCAGCAAGATCAACCACTATGAATTAACATGAATTCAAATGCATTTGGCCCATTGGCCACAATCCTTTCCCTCCTACCCCCCCCCAGTAGGGCTCTTACAGGGTTCCTGTAACACTGAAGGACATTGCCTTTGTGCTCTAGCCTTTCATCTTAAAGGCCAGCAATTCAAAAAGTAAATGAGAAAAAGGCATCTGTCAGCGAAATGGTTGGAAAACAGTTTCAATCCCTTCAGGAAAACAGCCAGAAATTTCTCACGCTGAAAAAGTCAGCTTGTTTTAGCTTCCATCTTACATGAAATTGTATCCCTTTGGTCTAAACACAAGGGCTGCTTAAAGCAAGCAAAGCACAAGGGAGAAGATGTACTACTGTGCTTGCCAAGCAAGTACCGGCCCTGAGAGCTTACAGCCCAGCACAGCCCAAGGAACTGCAGGTGCAGTGCTCGAGGTCCCTGTGCACAGCAGCATGAGAGCACCCTGCTCTCATCCCAGGGCTCCACACACACCCCATGGGCAGGGAAATCCGCATCCCTCCTCCCTAACAGCAGAGCGACACAGAGAGAAAAGTTACAGGCAACGTGCTTCTGTGGCAGCTGGGACAAGGCCCCTTATTAAAGATGAAGAATAACTGAAAGCCATTAGCTATCTGCTTGCCAGGTCAAGCACCGAGTCCTGCTTTCCATTAACCAACAGGAGACTATTGAATATTTGAGGAGGTCATTACAGCCCAAGACAGTACATTGTGCCACGTGCTCAGCCTGACAGCTTGCAGCAAATGGATAAAGCTGGGGACAAACACATGGAGGACACTGTAGAAACCAGAACACATCCTCAAACGTTGTCTTAGCAGTGATGAGTCACGGCATTCCAGGAAATGAGATGCGAGTTCCCAGCCATGAAAGAAGTCTGATTCTCCACTACATTGCTGTCTGGAGCTCATGAGGACACACAGGTCAAATCCTGTCAGCCTTCATGATCTCCCTGCATACCTCGCAGCACCCTGCTACACCACAGCGCACTGAAGTAACGCCACGATGGAAGCTGCTGTCTCAGAAGTGATGGAAAGCTGCAGAGACCCTTAGAGAAGTCACTCCGACAGCACCATCAGCATTTCAGACTGATACCAGAGCAATGGAGATGAGCTTGGTGTACCTGTTACCCAGCCCAGGCCTACCATAGCACCACTGGAATGCAGCCAAGTGGGTACTTGGGTTTTGGCATCACAACCATTTGTTAACAGGGCTCAAGTGAAGAAGCGTTGAGATAGCTGGAGATTTTGGGCTTCCTGCCATGTTATCATAATTAAAGCATGCTCAACACAACAGACATACAGCTTGGAGAAAGCAGTTATGTTACCTCTTCCTTTGTGTCTCTCCTGAAGCAACAGCAGCCTGCCCTTGTTTAAAAGCTGTGTATCATTCCTGAGTCCTATTGAGCTCTCCTGTGCTCCCCTCCCACCTATTGACTACTGGGGTGAGGGTGAACGTTACTAACTGCCTCCCAGCCACTTCTCTGTGATGCCATAGCATGTGACATCACGATCGTCTCCATGGTGACAGAGCAACACAATGGAATCAGAGCAGGAGGAGGTCAATTAGAGCAAGAAAGCTCTTTTGTGGTTGGAGCCATAGTAATTGACAGAAATAAGAGAAGCTGTTAGAGAAGGCATGTCTTACCGACAAAGAAAATCTTGCTTTTAGTTTGCCAGGTGAACCTAAAACCCCCAAACCACGGCTATAAATACAAAGTCCTTGAGGACTGGGAGATTCATGATATCATTAGCACCTTTCCCAGTTTAAGAACACTGAGCACAGCCTGGCTCACAGATAGCATTTTCCCCCCTCTTCCCTCACATTGAGTCCTCCTTCCCATTGTAGCCAGCCCACACGCTTCAGAGGCTTCTCAGCTCGTTATTCCTCAGCAAATCTTCTCAAGTGCCTTTCAGCTTGTTATAATTAGCACACACATATGGGGGCAACACACAAAAGAAACCAACCCAAGGCTGCCAACCCATGCAGTGAATCACGGCAGCTAAGACTGCCTTCAAGAATGGCACAGACCTGGGATTTGAAATTACTGTGAAAGAGATTTGCACCTTCTAGGCATCCACGTTACCTTGCTTTCAACTTCCAAAGCAGTAAGAGACACACAGAACCAATCTCCACTACTTTAAGTGAAGGAGCCAAAACAATTTAAGTCAGGGAGGATTCCCTGACATCCCCACGCTCCCCTCTACAGCACATGCTGACCAGGAAAAACTTGCTCCAGATCTGGAGACTGGAGCAGCACAAAGCTATTGGGGAGCCCTTGAGGCAGAACAGCTGCTCAGAGCATTGGGCTTTAAGTCACAAGCACCTCTACTTGTCTATGAATTTGGCCAGCCACATTTCTCAGGTAGCCTAAACATTGCAGCAAGGTATAAACTTGGTTTACTTTCAGAGACAGTAAGCGTAAGGTGGAAGCTACAAGACAAAGTCATGCTATCTGAAGTGAGAACAGCTGCACCCAACACAGCAGCTAGAGCACAGCAGTACTGACCATGCTCACCACCAGCAGTGGCTAAGCCTTCAAGGGTAACACTGCACAGATCAGACCTAGTCTGTTCATGTGTGATTCAGTGGGAAGTAGAGGCCTGTCACCCTTGGCAGGAAAAACAGAGTGTGCAGTTCTAGCACTGGCTGGCTCGTGGCATGCAGAGGCTGGGCAGTCATCAGGATGGCAGCTGTTCTGTAATAAGAGGCACAGATGGCAAAAACTTCAGGTCACCTTAAAGTGATGCTGAAAAAAAATCATTGCACCATAAGAATTAGCATAAAAACATTTAACAGGTACCCTTAACAACTACAGCAGAAGCAGTTCTGAACTATAAATCCATGCTAGTGAGTGGCTGTACACAACTCTTATCAGCTCCTACCTCAGCCTGGCAATGTTACTTTGCGTGCAGAAGTCAGACCTGCGTCAGGGCCTCAACAGCAACCCATTTCACTGCCATTAAAACAAACTGTCCTGTGATGCTTCCAGGTCTCCTCTCAGTCACTGTCACTTGCAGACACCATTGGCTCAAGCTGCAGAGGAACAAGCACCCTCACACTTCCAGCTGCAGCTCAGCCTCTGAGGGACACCACATTTCACAAACTACTGCTTTACCAGAACAGCCACTTCAGTATGGCTTCAGTATTGCTGCCATACAACCTCAATCTGCAGAGCTGCAATCACATCTGCTGGCTGAGATTGTATGCCATCACCCATACCCAACCATGTTTGCTAGGAGATCAAGAGCTAGAAGAGAGCAGAATGTGTAATTTAGTGTGAGCCAGACCTTGCTGCTGGAAAGACATCACCTGCAATGGGGAAAAACCTGAGAGAAACAAACAATAACTCTGGACATAACCAGCCTCTGAAGTTATTTTGAGAGCTGCTTCTCCCAGCACCCTGAATATTCAAAGACCTCAAAACATGGGGCGGGGGAGAAAAAGAAAAATCAAAGGTAAGAAGAAAGCAGACAGCACTTCAAAGTTTGCTGCTGTCACAACACCAGCAGCCTAAATGGCTGGCCCCATTCTGTCCCGATGGGAGGAGAGGCTCAGCAGCCCAAGTAGAGCTGTGCTTTGTGCTGTAGAGCCCTAAAGAGGTGACAGGTGACAGACACCACACATCTCTGATCCTTAAAGCTCCTTGTTGAACACACAAGACAGGTTCAGAAGGGATTCCCCTGTGCAGCCAGCAGCCCTCTCTCCAGCAGAGCCAACTGACCCAGTCAGAACAGTAGCTCCCAGTAGGGAGCTGCAGCTCCCACTGGACAGGGGAAGCTGCCCCAGCTCCTGGGTCTCCTACAAATGGACTGCAGTCACAAAGCCACGTCCTGCTGCAGCTCCAGCCCTGCTGACACAGCCACCTTGCCTGGGCACGGAGCATGCAGAGCAGCATGCAGAGCAGCACCGTGCATCCCCACAATTCTGGGGACAGCTAATGCAGCAACCACTCATGCCCTCACACTTGTGCACTCACTAGGAGACACCTGCAGCACAGCCACGAGCTGCTTCCAGGCACTAGGGTCCCCTGCCCCAACACCACACTGCTCAGCAGGGTGGACGCTTGCACTTAAAAGCCTGGCTCCCTTTTTATTTATAAAGCTGATGCCTTGCTTTGATTCAAGGAGCAGCTTCTGCAAGAGCAGAACTGCACCAGCCTGTGTCAGCAGCCTCCCCTCAGCAACACAAAGCTTCTTCAGCACTTGTCTCTAGTAAGCAAGTTAGCAGAACATGAAAAAACCTAATATGCAGCAAAACATCACTATTAGCAGGGGCTGCCTCCAGGATGCCCTAAAAGATTGCAGGGTGTCAGTGAGGTGCAAACATTGAAGCCTGGTGCCTCCTGCAAAGCCAAGGCCAACCTCAGCAGTGCTGTGGGCGAGGCAATAGGCTGCTGGTTACAGCTCTGCACTACCTGCTATCTGGGATTTCCAAGGCCTTGCTTTTGGCATGCTGCAAACTGAAGGGTCGCTAAAATTCAACACTTTTGGATCCCAGCAGCTACTCCGTCCAGCACCAGAGCTCTGGATGCACAAGCACTGCCTATCGCTCCTCCCAAGGGAACAGGAGAAGCAGCTGCTCAGGGATGAAGTTCCCTGCTCTGCATCACCAGCACCTTCTTCCCAAAGCTGCCTTCTCCCCAGGACACTCACCCCACACACTGTGTGGGGCTGGGGCATTATGCCAGCTACCAGGGAGCTTGTTTGCTCTGACCAGCACTGCTAAGAGGCTAAAACCCTCAGCCTGGGATTATTACTAGTGTGGCAGGCCAGGCAAGAAAGCAGTGAGAGCACAAAAACCTGGAAGAGTTCCTGGACAAAACTGCTGTGACTCGAGACCCCGTGTTTAGGCCAAGCTGAGAGACTGAGAAAAGCCTCAGGGTTCAAACAAGGAGACGAAGGCTTCCTAACAGAACAGGGACCAAAGCAACTTTGCAGGCAGCGGGGAGAGCGGCTGCACTGCAGCGTGCTGGCACCCAGGTTGCTCTGACGCACGGTGCCCTGGCAGCAGCAGCCCGGCAGCACAGCGGATCCTTGCCAGCAGCTTCAGAGGAGGGCTCACAAACCCCCACAGGGACAACTCTGCTGTGCCTGGGACACTTCCCTCAATCTTCAGACATCAGTAGCCACCTTATGAATAAGGCCTAAGAGAGATGGAATATCCACGCTGTAACTTCTCACTTCTGAGTCTGAATGGAACGCAACCATAGATAATCCCACCCTGGCGAGGAAGTTTGGGATCACCTGCAGCTCAACACCTCATGTGGGCTACGTTCAGTTCGAACCTCAACTGCTCCCAGAATGGAAAAAAACAATGCAAATAACTTCCTCAGAAGTTTGACAAACCTCCTGACAGCAGCTCCCACTGAAAACTGCCTTTTATCAATTTTTAAATACCTTTCACCAAGTGTCACCCTGCTCTGTGACAGCAGCAGCAGGAACTCAGCTTCTAATCTTGCCTTTAATTCCACACTCTGACAGGCTCAGAATTTACCAACACAACTAAGAATTTACCTTTGAAACACTTGTCACTGCAGTTTCTTGGTCAGCCTCAAACTGGAGACGCAACACAGTAACTTCAGCTCTGATCTCTTACAATTAGGCTTAAAAGAAAAGATGACTGAAATGAAGCCTGAACTTCTTAATGAAGAGCACTAAATAAGACGCACAAGACAGATAGTCAGCACGTCCTTCATGTGAACACTAGAGGTAATTTAAATTGATGTATCCGTACACTGTTTCTCTTTGAGCAGTTCTACCTGGTGGAACAAAGTACAGCCCATTTCTGGTAGTCTGCTGTGAAGAGACTTTGTAAAATCTTCTTTGCTGTTGCAACAAGAGGTGACAAGCTTAACCCCCGGGACCCCACATGGCAATGGGGATTATCAAGTTCTGCTAAGGGGGAGCAGCAGTGCGCAGGCTGCAACACTGCAACTCATGCAGGTGTCAGACATCCTTCCCGCATCCTGGTATGCATGCATGGGGATTTCATGTTGTGAGAACAAGCAAGGGGCCTGACAGCAGGCAACCAGAATCCTAACTCACTCCTGCACAAGTTGGAAGGACCTCCAGGGGAATTCTGCTTAACTCTGCTGGGTGGAGACAGGCAGGGTTGAGAGCATTTCCCTCCCCAGCCCTGTCCAGCAGTCAGCTGCTCAAGTTTCAGACCTTCAGTAAAGTCCAGCAGCTCAGAGAGCAACAACACAGCGCTGCATTCAAGTCCCTACACAAACTCACCAGCCCTGGGTTAATTTGTGCCATCCCCTGCTCGCATCTTTCAGGTCACTGTAGCAGGACACCCTGAGAAAAACTTCTCTACTCCATTTCTGCTCAGTAGCACCTGAAGGTGAGGACCATCACCCCAGGGCTGCTCCTTACCCACCCCACGCTGCAGTACAGAACAGCTGGTACTGCATTGGTTAAGGACACTTTACTTCCAACACTCCTGCATTGCTGCCCTCTCACCACACCACAAGGCACAGATCAGGAGCAGATAGGATCAGCACCTTTTGGGAGCTACACTGGAGGGACCGGAGTTCAGCACCGCTGTCCCAAGTCCTAGTACAGCCTTCACTTGATCCGACAGCCTGCACACTAATCTCCTTTCAAAGCAAACCACAATTATACTTAGTATTTCTTCCCTCCCTTTTAAAATCTGCTCTGACAGGAAACACACTGACAACTTTCCACTGCAGAAATTAAAGTGGATTTTTTTTCCTTGAACAAGGCCACCCGCCTGCACAGCCTTAATCCCTTCAGCTCACATATATTACTGTAACTTGCCCTGCGCTGAATCCAATTAGACCTCCTCAATCCATTAAAAACATTTGAGGCTGTTGTGCAGGTTTCACGGAGCAGAAGCACCAGCCAAGCCCTTGCAAATAGGCACAGTGAGCACTGCAAGGCCCAGCGAGTAGATCTCTTCCAGCTACAAGAGCTCCAACAGCACCCATAAATGCAGGACACAATCACGAGTTGGATCTTGTGAGTGCTTGGCAGTTATTAGTTATCTATTACAAGCTTTCCCAATTCCACTGCTCTGGCAGCACACAGAGCTCAGAGCAAGCTCACGGAGCAGCAGGTCTCCATGCACAGCACAGTAGGTTGGAGCAGCAGGTGAAAAACCCTGAGCTAAGCAGTCAGAAGCATCCACGGACCTGATGTGTGTGTGTGTGTGCAAATCTGGCAGCTGAGCACCCAACTGCTGACACGCCCACAGCTGCTAAGGCCAAGGCAGCTCAGCCAGCAGCCGACTGCCTGCCCCACAGCCAGGGCCACACTGCAAACAGCCCATTGCGTCCTGCAGTGTGCCTTGGGCTCAGGAGCTGGGAGGGCTGCACAGCTCCAGTTCCCTCTCTCCATATTTTCACTGCTCTCCAGACATCAAATCTACCAACAATGACAGTCCTGATGGCCATGGTACAGATCCAGCAGTCATCTGACTCCCACCTCTAAGACAAGTCAGGTACCACCCTGAAGAGCTCTATAGTATCTTAACAAAGAACAAGCTCCCATGTTCTCCACACCTCCAACACCAGCCCAACACACATCACCTCACACTGACTACCACTGCAGAATACACACACACGTTATCTTGCAGATGAACCAAGCAGGCCAGATGCAAGCCCTGGCTGCAGGCACTTCCCCACAGGCTGACAGCAGCCTGACCTCCTCCCCAGTACCTGCTGCAGGAGCAGGCACCAAGCGGACCCTACAGAACCACGTCTGCCGATGGGCACAAGCTGGCAATCTGGCTCATTATCGTTCCACATGGTTGGGATTTATTTTTAGGATCCAGTGCTACAGTGTGGGATTTTGGTTTTTATTTTTAATCTCTTAACTGGGGAGTTACAGCCCGGGAGCCAGAGATCCCGATTTCAGTCCTGACTCAGATATACATTTCCCAGGGTCAAGGTCCATACTCTCACAGAATAAGCAACGTGGGTCCTACCAGACCACCCTGGAAATAATGCTTTTCTTTGAGCCTTTCAATAAAGGCTACAATAGAAACTAAGAGCTACAGTTACTCAGAGCTCTGGATGTGAAACCCCTCTCACCTGACACCACGCTGCTGCCACAGCTATTTTTGCTGCTGCGTTCAGAAGCACCCAGTGTAAGGCAGGAGCCCCGGAGCAGGGCACAGCGCCAAGCAGCCCAGCCTCGTCCCAGCCCAAAGTGGCACTTTCCAACAGAGAACGCCAGCCCAGCACGGTGCGGAGCATCAGCCTTCAGCAGCAACAGGCACGGAAAGCTTCAGCCGCCGGTAGCCAGACAATAACCGTCCCCAGCGGGAGGAAGAGCCCTACCAGCACCCTCAAAAGGGCTCAGCAGCACTTCAGGAAGCGTGAAACCCCCCAAAAAACCGCTATTTCGTTTCCTTCAGCACCGAGGGGCCGCCCGACGGGCCGAAGCAGCGATCCGGGACACCCAGGCGCTGACCCCCCGTGACCCCGGCGGGCTGACAGGCGCTCGGCCCGGCCCGATCCCCGGCGCTGCCGCCCCTCCCCGCCCTCCGCACCCCGGCTCCTGCGGGAAGCACAACAGCAAGCGGGACCCGGGGCCGCACGCCCCCCGCCCCCACGGAGAAGCGCCCGTCGCCCCCCGCCCAGCAGCAGCACGGCACGGCACGGCACGCCCGCGCAGCTGAGGCCGGCTCGGCCGGGAGCAGAACTCGGCCGCGGGCCCCGGAGCAGCGCAGAGCCAAGCGGGGGAGAAAGGAAGCGGGGCGCCCCGCAGAGCGGGCCGGGCGCGGCGGAGCCCCGGGGGCGGCGGCCGGGGCAGGGAGCGGCGGCAAGCGGAGCAGGCGGGGAGCGGCGGCCGCCGCGGAGCCATGCAGGGCCCGGCCCGGCCCCCCGCCCGCCCGCCCAGCCGCGCCCCGGGCACTCACATTGCTTCAGGAGCTCCAGACACAAAGCCATGGGAGACACAAAGGAGGGGCGGAGGGGACCGGAGACACGGGGAGGCGCGGGGCGGGAGGGCGCTCGGCTCGGCCCGGCCCCACCGAGGGAACCGCGGGGCCGCTCGGCGCGGCAGAACGGGCCCGGCGGCGGGAGGAAGGGCGGGCGCCGGGCGGACAAGGGCTCAGAGCCGCCGCTCGCTGCTCCTGCGGCCGGCGAGACAAGGGAGGAGACGCGCGCCGCCAGCGCCGCACTCACCGCGCCCGCCCGCCGCTCCGGCTGCGCGCTACGGGCGGGGCCGGGCCTTAAAGCCGCGAACCGCCCCGCGCGTCACCGCCAGCGCCCCGCGCACGCGCGGCGGACCCGGCGGCGGCGCCCCCAGACCGGCCCGCCCCGCCCGCGGGCTGCTCTGAGCGCCGGAGCGGGCTGCGCTGGGGGAGCGGAGCGCCGCGCGGAGGACGGCGGGGGGAAACCGGCAGGGAAAGAGAAAGAGAAAGCGGCCGGGCTGCCGGTCGAGGCGTTGCGGTCGCCTCCAGCTGCTGCTCGCGGAGCGGGGCTGGCGTTCCCGTAGCCCCGGTGTGGAACTGTGTCCCTGTGCCGGAGCTCCGGGACTGACGCCGCCCCCAGCGCTGCTCCGTTCCCCGCAGGGTCTGCCCGCGCTACAACCACGGCACCCAAAGCCACGGGGCCTCTGCCCCCCACCGGGCGAAGGACGGAAGCTTCGAGCACAGCAGCAGGCGGGCAGAGCATGCCGGCGTCTCGCTCCGGTTTCACCTCTGCGTGCACATGGACAGAACTACTGCCTGCAGTCACTGCAGCTGATAGTAGCAAGCGGTGAGAAGGATGTGGCTTCTGAGCATGTTACTGCAAGGAAATGCTGGCAGCTGCCTTCCTTTCCTGCTGTGTACGGCCACTGGTGGCCCGGACTTCAGAGCCGTGCTCGCTTCCCGGCGTTAAGGCTGAGCCACTTCTGCCTGCCCTGCATCTGCTGGTGTGTGCACAGTGGGCAGCACCAAGGGCAGCCTCACTGCTGCAGAGGGACAGAGGTACTTTGGTGTGCAGATAGCAGCAGGGTTACAGCCATGGAGCAATATCAGGGACTTCCTGGGAAGAGGGAGCAGCTCGGGCTTGGTAGTGGATTTTCCGTAATGATGATGAAAAGGGATGAGAAATGAGCAGATAAATATGGAGAGAAACAGTTGTTAGAAATGTCTTTGTGACTTATGGCCATATGAGCCGATCATGGAACACTCGTACCCTCCCATATTCCTTACAAGCACTCCTGGAGCACGCACCATAAATCTTTCTCTGTGTGCACACACAAACAGACAACTCTCTCTCTCTCTAATCCCTTTCCTGCTGGTATGTCAGAGAAAGCTATTTCTGGAATGTGAAATCTAGGTCAAAAAGAAGGAGAAAACCTAAAAGCATCGAGAACAGTCCCTCTCATCAAAAACCTTATGGGGTGAGCCCTGGTTGGCACAATCAGCACGGGGCTGCTGGAGTGTCCCACTGCTCAGCACAGTCCTTCACACCCAGCCCGTGCTGTGTCCTGGCTGTGCTGCATTTCCCTTTGCAGCCACACTCTAGGATTTTCTCCAGAAGAGGAGAGTGCTGTGCTCCAGTTCAGGTTATGCTGGTGGCCTCTGGCCAGCTGAGGGAGGAGAGGGAGCACAGTGTGCCTGCCTACTTGAGAGCTGCAGAGGGGCAGGAAGGATGTTGGACCCTTCTCTCCCATCCTATCGCTACATAATTCTCCTGGAAGCCATGGTAACTCTTTCCATAGCGAAGCAGCCTTAGTGGGCCCACTCAGCTGCATGCTGTGGGCATTTTCTTGCTGTGCCCCTCCCTGCAAGAGCCCACATGCGGATGCTAGTACTGGGCTCTAGTACTGCCCCTCCCAGAGCAGGGTTCTTGGTTCAGCAGTGCTGCTGGGAACCATCTCACTAACTCAGAGATGAAGAAGACAAAGCAACAAGCAAAAGGCAATGCGAAGAGCTCGGAAGGGTGACTGTTCCATCATGCATCTGGGGGGCTGGCATTCCTTTTGTGGACTTGGCAAAGCTGCTGCCTGCAGATAGGCACAAAGTGTGTGCAACTCCGATGGCTGCTGCAGGAACAAGGCTTGTGCCTGGTTCTTGGGGGGGGGAAGGACTGGCCTTCCCTTGGCTCCTTCTGCTCTGGGTACTGCGATTCCCTTGCTGGGCTAGGCTCAAGGCTTGAAGTCTCTGCTCCACTAGAGTCGCTGCCATGGGGCCAGCAGAGAGGGAGAACTGGAGCTCACACTATCAGGGATGGCTTGTCTCAGGGATTTGTAGCTAAGACAGGTCAGCAGGAGGAGGAGGCAGAGCTGCATCCCCTGGCCTCCCTGAAAGAGCTGGTCACAGTGCAAGGAGCTGGGAAACAAGATAGGCTGATGAATCCCAGGGAAGAGTGTTGTTGTGAGCAAGGCTGATATTACACAGGGCATTGGAGAAGAGCTCGAGTAAGAACTGGTCTGGTACAAGCTTTCCCTGCTGCCACTGTGTCATTGCTTGGAGGTTGGGATTGGATCTTGCCTTATTTTGCTGTGCTTTGCTCACCTCTCTGCTTTCCCTTTTCCCCTGGACATCAAATTCCCAGGGCTCGTAGAGGGCGGTTTGGTATTACCAAGTGGTCTATTAATCACACAATTCCTAGTTAGAATTCTAACAAGAAGGCACTGGGGCTGGGAGCCTTCCATAATGCACAGGGGTGAGCAGGGCTGTCGGCAGAACGCCTGGCAATTAGTTGAATAGGGCTTCTGAGTCTCTTGCTTTGCAAGGCACATAGCTTTGTTTAAGGCTGATCAAGGGCAGCTCATCGTATGTCTTGTTGGCTGCCAAATGGGAGCTAATTGCCCTGTAATGTGGGAGCGACACCAGTTTGTGGGAGGCACAGAGCAGTTTGTCAGAGGGGTGACAGCTGTCAGGCCTCTCCCACCCGCAGAGCACAAGCAGGCTGCAAACCCCAGGGCTCACAGTCCTCTGTGACACAGAGCTTGCCACGCAGCCTCAGCTGCGGGCTGAATCCCCACAACACCTCTTAGTGCTGGGGTTCAAACCCTGCACATTCCTCAAAGATAGAGAAACCTGTGGGAGCTTTGGAGACCAGCTCTGCAGCACAGCAGCCACTAGTCACAGCCTCACTGATGCACATGGATGTTTGCAGGAGGAACTGAGATCAAGTGACTGATTAAAAACGTGACTGCTGCCCAGATATGCCTCCTGCCTTTCCTATCATACTTGCATATAAAAACAGACGCCCCTCTGGTGGTGCACTCCACCCCCTCCATCATATCTGCTTCCCTCTCCGAGTCCCTGCAGCTAATGCAAAGAGATGGAGGATGTTTTGGAAATCTGCAAATTTCTGCTGCTCGTATCACAGGTGGCACATGCAAGGTCCCTTGCTTGACCTGATCTTGTTTCCCAGCATTAGCCCGGACTCGTGGCAGTGCTGAGCTGTGCTGTTAGGAGGAGCAGGATGGGAATGGGTTGCACTTCTTGGCTGCTCATTCTCCCCACTGCTGACACAGGGCTCTGGCCCAGAGCTGGGCAGCATGCTCTCTGCTCTCCAGTGCCTCTGCCAGCTGTGTCTGTGTGGAGGCTCCTCTGACACTGCTCTGTGCCCCTGCAGATGGGTGCCAGTCCAGTTTGTGCTGGGATCAGCCTGCCCAGCAGGATCTGTCTGGATGTCCCTGTGGGTGACTGCTTGCTATTTGCCTTGTGTCTCCAGCAGCATGGTGCAGCCCTGCTGGGATACTGGCACCTGCTCCTCCTGCCTGCTCCAGAATGTGTCTGGAATCCCCATATCAAAGGCATCTCCTTTTCTAACCTGTGCTCACAAAAAGTTTTCCAAGAGTTACACAGCTTCCTTTCAGCCCACCATGGAGCTCTTGGCTCTAGCCAAAGAAACAAGCTGGATCTACAGCTTGAAACCATGTGCTCTGAGCAGCAAGGCTGACAGTGTGCTGCTGTTGTTGTCGCAGACAGGTGACATAACAGAAAGAATGCATCATGTGTGCTGGGTGGGCAGGATGGGAGCCCTCAGCTCCACTGTTGTGGACAATCCTCACCTCTGAGTGAGGTGATCTAAGTGAAGAAACACCTCCCCTGTAAGGATGGGCTGAGAGAGCTGTGCAGCATGGGGAAAAGAGGACTCTGGGGAGAGTTGAGAGTGGCATTGCAGTATCTAAAAGAGGACTCTGAAAAAGAAGGGGACAGGCTCTTTAGCAGGGTCTGTTGTGATAGGAAAGGTGGAAATGGTTTCAAACTAATAGAGAGAGGAGATTTAGATTGGATAGAAGGAAGAAAGTTTGTACAATAAGGGTGGTGAGACACTGGGACAGGTTGCACAGAGGGGTGGTGCATGCCTCATCCCCATAGGCATTCATAGGCTGGACAGGGCTCTGAGCACCTGATGGAGCTGTAGCTGTTCCTGTTCATTGCAGGGGAGTTGGACTAGATGACCTCTAAGGGTCTCTTAGAGTCTCAAAGTTCTTTACTAGAAGAGTGGTTAGGTCCTGGAACAGGCTGCCCAGTGAGGTTGTGGATGCCCCGTCCTTGGAGGTGTTCAAGACCAGGTTGGACGGGGCCCTGGGCAACCTGATCTAGTAAAGGCGTATGTTTGGTGGCCCTGCTAGGCAGGGGGGTTGGAACTACATGATCCTTGAGGTCCCTTCCAACCCAGGTAATTCTGTGATTCTGTGATTTTTCCAACTCAAATGATCCTATGATTCTATCTCTTCTCCTCTGGCCATATCACAGAACTAGGCTAATGCTGGGGCTGCATGGGAAGGTCTTGTCCTTCCTGTCTGTGACTGTGGGGCAAAATCACAATCCCTGATAGTCTGAATGGGGCAAAGTTACATAATACACATTTTTGCCCAGACCTGGTCCCCTAGAGCTATTTCTGTGTCTACTCTATGTGGGAGTGTGCAAAGGAAACTTGTGAGGAATGGCTGGGGGAACTGGGGTTGTTTAGTTTTAGGAAAAGGAGGCTGAGGGGAGATCTCCATCATATTTGGAAAGTTGTGGCTGTCAGGTGAAATCCCCAAGACTGGAAGAAGAGAAATATCACTCTCATTTTTGAGAAAAAAAGACCCAAGAAACTACAGGCTGCTGAGCCTCACATCTGTGCCTGGGAAGATTATGGAGCTGATCCTTCTGTAAGCTGTTTTAAGGTATATGCAAGCTGAGGAGGTGATCTGAGACAGCTAGCACATCTTCACCAAGGACAGACTGTGCTTGACCAACATGGTGGCCTTCTGTGATGGAATGATAGCATCAGTGGACAAATGAAGGGCAATTTATGTCATCTACCTGGACATGTGCAAGGTCTTTGGCATGGTCCTGCACCACGTCATGATCTCTAAATTGGACAAAGATGAATTTGAAGGCTGGCCTATTTGACGGATAAGGAATTGGTTGGATGATCATAGCCAGAGGGTTGTGGTCAATGGCTCATTTTCCAGGTGGAAACTGGTGATGAGTGGTGTCCCCAGAGGTCTGTCTTGGGACTGGTGCTCTTTAACATCTTCATCAGTGACACAGACAGTGGGATCGAGTGCACCACTCACCAAGTGGACAACACCAAGCTGAGTCATGTGGTTGATATGATAGAAGGAATAGATGCCATCTAAAAGGGCCCGGACGGGCTTGAAAAGTGGATTCATGAGAACCTAATGAGTTTCAACAGGGTTAAGTGCAGGGTGTTGCACTTGGGTCAGGGCAATACCAGATACGTGCACAATCTAGGAGGGTGCTCCTTGAGAGAAGCCCTGTGGAGGAGCTGAGGGTCCTGATGGATGAAAAGCCAGCAGTGGACATGATGGACATGAGCCAGCAGTGTGTGTCTGCAGCCCATAAAGCCAACAGACTCTCCAGAAAAGCCCCAACCCTGTAAGTGCTATAGCTGGATGGGGTTGTGGGCAACCTTATCTAGTGCCTGATATAGTGTGTGGCAACCCTGCCCATGGCAGATTGGTTGGAAGTAGATGATCTTCAAGGTCTCTTCCAACCTAAGCTGTTCTGTAATTCTATGATTTCATTATTCTCTACAGCTCCCTGAAAGGAGGTTTCAGTGAGGTACAGTCAGCCTCTTAAGTGATAAGTGACATGGAAGACATGAAGGAATAGCCTCAAGTTGTGTCAGGAGAGGCTTAGGTTAGAGGTAAGGAAGAGTTTCTTCCTGGAAAGACTGGTTGGGCATTGGAATAAACTGTCTGCAGAAGTGGCAGTCACCACGCCTGGAGATGTCTAAAAGATGTGTGGATGTGGTGCTTAGGTACGTGCTCTAGTGGTGGACTTGAAAAGTATTGGGTCATATTTGGACTTGATGATCTAACGGGTATTTCCCAATCTAGATGATTCTAGGTTGACTCTATGCTAAAGGATTTCATAGCAGAATCAAAAACCTTGTCGCTCCTCCATCACTAAGAGATGAGGGCAGATGCCTTCTGTCCTCCATCTACTGGCCCCAATTTCTGCCTCTGACTGAAACAGTGAAGGAGAGGAGGGTATGTTCAGACCCTTGAAAATGAATGCTGAGTTCCTGACATACACTTTTGCTCCCAAGAGATAGGTCAGTGCCCAGACCAGAGGAATGTTAATGACATGCAAAGTGGAGAGCATGAGAAAGATGAAAGCTATCAGCAGTGGAGACCCTCTGGCTGAAGGTTACCGCTGCACCTGCAGCCCCTCAGTACTTTAGCCACTGCTCCCACCCTGCAGTGTGGCAAGGCAGGCATCCCGCTTCATCACTCCCAGCTGGATTTGTCTTCCCTGAGCAAAGATGCTGAGCAATCCCTGACCTCTGCAGCCTGCACCAAATCTGCAACAAGAGCCTATCAGCCGTCTCAGCATCCATATGCAGAGACTTCAACTCAGCCATCCTGGAAGCATCCCTGCCTGCTCCCACTGGCATAGAGCAAGCTCAGAGATGCTCCCCCACAGAAACCTTCAATGACTGAGGCTGGAAGTGTCTGAGGGCAGTTGCCTGCACTCCCAGCACCTCAGGGCACTCAGAGCTCTATCCCCGCCGTGGCTGCGCCGGCACTCACTGTTGGTGGGCAGGGTCCTGCTGCCGCTGAGGCTGCCTGCTGGCGGGGGGGAGATGGAGCGGACGGAGCTGGTGTCCTCGTCCTGGGAGCAGCCCGCTTGGATGGCTCGGAGGTAGCTGTGGCTCCGGGAGCGGAAGTAACTGGGCAGGGGCAGGTCCAGCACCTCGGCGGCAGCTGACTCGGCCTCGCTGTAGGTAGAGTCGCAGACTGCCTCGTACTGCTCCCCCAGCTCCGGCTCTCTTGCCTGCATGAGAAGAGGGGCAGAATAATCACCCTCTGCCCAGGGCTGGGCCCCTTCCCCTCCATCCTGCAGCCTTCTCCACTCCCCTCTGAGCTGTGGCTCCGAAGAGGTTTTGCTCAGACACAAGCAGAGCAGTGCTGGCTGGCCCAGGTCCTGGCCAAGGGAAGAGGGGACCCTCCTTCTCGGCCAGAGGGTCCCCACGGGAGCAGAGACAACTTACCACCATAGAGCTGCAAAGCGCTGCCCTGTCTGTGATGGAGAGGCTGGGAGTACTGGGGGACAAAATCCCTTCCCAGACACCAACAACAGGGTTGTCTGCTGGCATGGGTGGAGGACCCCAAGCTCAGCTGTGAGACCCCACTGTGGCAGGTGTGCTCCCCAGTGGGGTGTTGCCTGGCCCTGCAGTGGGGCACAGGACTGGGATGTGTATCCATGCCCTGGGCCAGGCTGGCTGGCCCCGTGTTGGGCACCATGTTGCTGCAGCCCTGCTTGAGAGGAGAGGGCCAGGTGTGTGGGCTGAGGGCCAGCATGCTTTGTGCAGGGAAAGCTCCACTGTCTGCTCCCTGCTGCCTTTGCCTTCCCTGGCCCTGTCCTGTCCTCCGGGGACAGCAGCTGATTCAGCTTCAGCTCAGGACATTCACCTGGGTTCAAACAAAGCCAGCCTGAAACAAGCGTTTTGAAATACTGATGATAAGAGACACTGAGGATGGCTCTGTTGCCCACTTCCACCTCTCCTGGCCCTTTATTTTCTTGCTTCAGGGACACTACTTATGCCTGCTGCTGCCATCTGTAGCCTTTTCTGGGCTTCACAAGGTTTGGCTGAAAAAGTTCTTCACTTCCCCCTAGAACACCCTTAAACCCTCTGCCTGGCCTGGGGAAATCAAACTGTCCTGGTGTGCTGCAGTGCCCTGAGCTGGGCAATATTTCATCCTCCTCATCCCCTGGCCCTGGACGAGGGGACCCCACAGCTGCCTCACACCCTGCCAGGGTCCGGGGAGACCCCAGAAAGCTCCATGGAGAAGGAAGAGGGAACACCAGCGGGACGGTACCTGCTCTCCATGGGTAAATATCTGAGGGATAAGTGAGGGGGGTCCAAAGATCTGGAAGAAAGAGTTGAAGAAGGTTAAAGGCCAAGAAAGGGGTAGCCCTCACACAGACAGCCATTGCACAGGGACCACAGACGAGGGGAGCAGATGGCCCTTTCCTTGGGGCCTGCACTGCAGACACTTTGGTACAAACTTCAGAGCCCATAAGATGCCAAGCAAAATGCCACATGGGCTCCTTTGACAGTGGCACAAAAAATGGTACGGCAAAGCTCCACAGGACACCTCTGAGACGGAAAAGCTGCTGATGCATTTAACCTCCTGTATGCACCGTATATTAGTATATATATACACAGGGCACGCTTGGACACTGACAGCAGGAACACAGTGCTGGGGCAGCCTGGGCACACACATGGTGCCTGTGGCTATGGGATTAGGGCTGGTGTGGCTCCTGTCTTGTACCTCACGAAGCCCCAGAACCTCATGGTGGGGCCTGGAGCAGTGACAGCCCCTGCAGCTGCAGAGCTGGGTGGATGGCAGGCTGAGTGCTCTATGTCAGGGAGACCGTACTTTGCCCTGCCTGGGATCAGGCTGGCCACCTTGCTCCTGACTCCTCTGTCCCTACAGCAGGAAGAAGCCCCATAGAATCCATGCTCCCTTCTTTCCATAGCAAAGCCGTGGCACGTACTTGGCATCAGAACAGACACCTGACAGACTATGCACTCTCCCTGTGAGGAATCCCAACTCCCCATCTCCTGGCAGCTCTCTACGTCCCCAGTCTACAGAGCTCATCCCAGGAGCTTTTTTTTTTGCACAAGCTGAGCAAGATGACCGCTTCTGGGAAGAATCCAGGTTCAAATGCCAAATGTACTGCAGGCTCTGGGGGCTTCTGTATAGGGCACAGCTTGAAGAGTGCTTCAGAAAAGTTGGGGGTCAGCAGCCACTGGTCCTCTTGTATTAGAGGTAGATACTGATGCTGTCATCAGAAGAACCCAAATTTCCAGAGGCTTGCAAGGTGGAATTCAGCCAGCAGAAGGCCAGGCTTAAGTCAGTGCTACAGCGGTGAGCATTATGGGTCTGCAAGTCTGGGCCTGGAAAGGGGAACAACTGGGCAGCTCCTGTCACAGTGCGGACTGCCCAGCCTCTTGAGACATTTCAGGTACCTTTGTAGGGTACTTCTCTCAGCTACTGAATAGCACATATGGGCTGGGAGAGAGCATAGACTCAGCCCACCCCTGGCAGAGGCCTGAATTCAGACACAGATTTACATGCAAGGGAAAGGGATTCAATGGCCCCAACCTCTTTCTCTGTGCTCATAAACACCTTGTATATTGTCTGTGTACAAGACTGACCACAAGGAACATGCATGCCCCTGAGCAACACTTTTTGACTTTCCCCAAAGCTCTTCACAAACGGCTCCAGCCCTCTGCCACTAGTAGCTGCGTAAGGCAGCTATGGGGCCAAAGCAGACAGGTAGGGATGAATGTAGGCCCAGAGTCCTGCACACCTGGAGCGAGTGCCAGCACACATCTCTAGCCCTCCTATCCAGGCTCTACTTCCCCATGCCCAGCCTGCTTCATTAACTGCTGCCTCATTTTGCCTCCTTTCATCAGTGAGCACCAGCTGCATGTGAGAGACGAGCTGCAGCAGCACGGAAAGGGCATGTGTGTGCACGTGTTCCCACGCAGACACACATAACAGCGACAGGACATGGCAGAAGCTCAGGGTGGCAGTGACACAGCTGGGCAAAGCTTATGGAGCCACTGCTGCCCCAGGCACCTTCACTTGCATCCCAAAAGGAAGGGTCCCACCCCTGGGTGGAAATAAGCACGTGAGACCTGTGCAATTGCCTCATGCTGGCATGAGTGATTTCCTGGCCTGCCAGGCAGCTGCCTTATGGCCACCCAGGCCCCAGGCCCCTCCAGGCTCATCCCAAGGGGAGATGTGGCATGGGACAGGAACTTAAGTGCAGAGGCTGTGGTCGGGGTTTGCCGCCCACCCTCAGTGCCTCCATGGTATCCCTGGCTCTGCTTGTCCTTCCACCAGGCATGAGGACCAGGAATACCTGAGGGAGACATCCCCAGTTGGCAAGCCAGCATCCTGAATCACAGGCACCTTGTTCCTGGTCCAAGCTGCTTCCCAAGGGATGGGATACTCAGATCATAGCAGGACTGCTGCTCCCTCTGCAGGGTTCCTGGCAGTCGGCCACGAACCACCTGCCACCAGTGAGGCTGGCCTGGGCCCTTTGCTCACCCAGTGAGAGCGTAGAGCTTGTGACAGGAGTGGGCAGCCTTGCAGGCAGCTCCTGGGTGCTGTGCAGTGCAAGCCTGCGTGCAGAGGAGCCTTGAGCTCTGCCCACCACTGTGAAGCATGCAGGGCTCCAGGCTGCTGTACCCATGGCTATGGCTACAGTGCCCAGCAGTGCTGAGAGGAGGCAAAAGCCAGAGCAAAAGGAGTCCAGTGTGAATTAAGGAGCTGACTCTGACAAAGCTGGTAAAGCTTGCAGGGAACAGCATATCTGCTAATAGTGCAACTGGTGCCTTGTTTTTAAGGGATCACCCTCTACCAGTTTCCATTCATTCAGGCTGAGTGTGCAGGCTTCACTCTTTAGCACCTCACCTGGTTGATGCAACTGGACTCATTGACGCTGTCAGAGATCTGGTTGTATTCTTCCTCCCAGGTTGGGAACTTTGGAGGTAGGAGGATCTCGACAGAGTCCAGGCGGTCCAGGCTCCTGCCAGCAGAGAGAGAGGGTGTCAGGAGTTGCCCCAGGGAGCAGGAAGCACTGGGGCTGTGCTGGAGCTGCTGTCCCAGCCAGACCACACTGTGAGGCACAGGAACACACGGCAGCACAGAGCTGGTGCTGGGTACTAGGCACACTGCTTGGCTCTGGCTGCAGCTGCTGCAGGAGATGGAAGTGCCTTCTCCCCAAGCTGTCCCTTGAATTAAGCTGGTACAGTGTACATGCTAGGTTTGTTCAGCCCAGGAAGCACACAGGATCTGTGCCAGTCCCCAGAGTCACTGTCACAGTTACAGATCAGCTTCAGCACAGACTGACACTGAGGGCTGTGCTCACAGAGCCTGCTTGTTTGTTTGCTTGCTTGTTCCTGTAGAGGAACCCAAAGGTTTATCTGGGAGAAGCCCAGGGGAAGCCATGCCTGGACAGCAGCACTGCGGCACCAAAGGGGATTAGTATTTCAAAAGTAGCTTTTGCTACAGGCTGTGAGGGAAGATCAGTCCCAGACCTGGGGCTCAGTGGGGGTCTCTGCAGCAGCAGCAGAAGAGCAGGGCTGTTGGTGAGCCCAACCATGCTGAGACCACAGATACTGCCAAGAGCTGTGTGCATGGGGCTGGGAGTGATTGAGGAAGAGTGGGAGGCATGTGGGAGAGTAAGGAAGGGTGTGGGAAGGACCTGGCTTTCCCACTCTTCATTGCCACCACAAGACCCTGTGTGAAACTGGAGTCCTTGTCACAGATCAGGTGGGTGTGTGACAGCCTTGTATATTAGCTCAGTGCCATCTCTGATGTGTGCGTGGTCTGTGGGGGCTGCTGGGGCTCTGGAACAAGTAGCAGGGCACTGACAGGTGTGGTGAAGGGTGAACTGCAGTGGCTCTGCCAGTGAACAACCTGTGGTCTCCACAGAACAGTGTGAGAGTAAGTCCTGGGGGGGCTGTGGGGTGCAGGAAGGTGACGGGCTGTTTCCTGGCTGGGCAGAGCTGTGGGAAGGATAATGACATCTCCTGAGCCTCTGTTCAGGGCTGTGATGGACAGAGGAGTTGCCTCTTCTCCCAAGTGATGGTCGAGACACCTGGCCCTGCAGGGAACTGCTGCTGAGCTCAGCCACCCAGTGATCTCCTTGTGCCTGGCTTCACCCTGTGGTGAAGTCACAGAGCAGGCAGTGGGCTCTGAAGGAGCAAAAGTCTCCTCAGCAGGATGGGGACCGGTAGCTCTAGCTGAGGAGATCGTCACGATGGGGTGTTGGGCCACTGCTCTGATCCAGCTTCTGTCCCACCGGTGTGGCCCTGCACCAACCTGCATGGCCACAGCTCCAGAGAGATTTCTCCAGGGGGTGGGGGGGGGAGCCGGGGTGAGGGGGTGGTCAGCAGATGGCAGTCGTGCTCACGCTCCAGGCCAGCAGGGTGCTGGACCCCAGCAGCCCTGATGACGTTTCATGCTCTTATGGACATGACCTGAATGGACAATTGGCCCAAGACAGGAAGAACCTGAGTGTCAGTTATTTTTCATCACCATCTCCCACCAGAAAGCAGCATCTGGGCTGCAGCCTTATGACGAAGTGTCTCCAGGCTTTGTGATGCTTGTGGAGCAAAGCAGATGATAGTTGCAGCAGCATGTGGCCTGGGTGCCACGTGTCCTCAGCCATGCTGGCTAAGCATCTCTATGTTTAGATAGTATCCCTGGACTGAGATCTCCACACTCCCTTGGAGTAGCAGACCCTTAGCCAGAGAAAACCCACACAGCAGCACCAAAGGAGGGCCCTCCCCATCACCGAGGGACCTGGAGAGTGCTGTTTGCAGTTACCAGGATGAGGAGCTCTCTACCGTCCTCTGCCACATCTTCTCCTGTCATGCTCTGCCTGCCCCATGGCCAGCTGCAGCAGGTGTGAGAGAGCCCTGCTGGGCTCTGCTGCCCACGTGGGGTCTCTGTGCAGTGCTGCTGACCAAACCCTAAGGATGGCTTCCAGCGTGGCCCCCAGGGACACATGCAGAGCTCTTGGAAGAGCTCTGGAGTTACCTTTGGGTGGTGCTTTGCTCACTCAGGGACTGTTGGGTGGCCTTGAGGTAACTCTGCCTCCGAGCTGCAGTTTTTGGGGATGGTTTGGGGCTGGTTTCTGAGTCTTCACTATCATCATCCCCCATGGCTTTGATGTAGCTCCCACTCCGCATGCGCCGGCATGGGATCTCACTGTCCTTGTCCCGAGACAGCGTGTTGTTCCACTCCCCCTGAGGCACCTGCAAGAGTAAAGGGAGCGTGAGCAGTGATGGACAGTATCTCTGGGACCAGAGGGACCCTGGGGATACAGGGGATTGGTGGCAAGGCCACTTGTAGTAGCCTCAGCTGGAGAATAGTGGGAATGGGCAACGCGATTCCTTTCCAACCCGCCCTTGCCAGCTCATGCCAGGCAGTCTTATCTTTGTCTGCCTCAATTGTAGCACATGTGCCTGCACACATTCACTTGATGACTGCTGCAGACCACCTTCACGCTGGACCATGCTTACACAGTTGATACAAGCTGCACAATGCCAGACACAATGAGAAGGGAAGAGCCTCACCAGATTCGCGCTGCACGTTAGGACATGAGTGGCACACATTTGTTTAACACAAAGCCCATGCTTACTTAAAGCACACGCACTGTTCAGGCCAAAGCCAGTAATAACTGCACAGACCAGGACCTATGGACCAGAGCCCAATCCTCCCTCCAAGGTTTGTAAGTTGAACAAGATTCTTAGTGCCTGAAATTCACTTTGGCAGCCAAGCCAGCCCCTCACAAGTCCTAGAGCAGGTAGGGCATGTAGGCTTTGTGCTGGTCTCTGCACAGAGATGAGCAGTACCTTGCAACAAAAGCATTTCTAACCTTACTAATTGTGGCAACTCCATCATCAATTTAAGGCAGACACAGTCTCTAGTTCTCTTAGTAGAGATGGTCAAGCTAATGCTTTCCATAAGGCCTGAAGTTCTGATCAGATCACCTAATACCACTGCCTGTCTGCCCTGAAAAGGGTTTGTGTAGGCTGCCAGTGGCACAGGCATGGCTCTGGACCAGCAGAAGAACCAAATGTCAGCCCAAGGCTGAACAAGGCAAGACCACATGCAGACAGGCCAAGAGAAAGATGGGGTAACTGGAGCTGACAGGAACAAGTCCTGTTTTTGTGGCTAGCTTGGTTTGTGGTTGGCCCTTGCGCAGTCCTTAAGATAAGAAGACATGGTCAAGGAGAAGAGGGTAATGAAGGGGGAAATGAAGCAATTGTTCCTACATGTTTTCCTCATCAGCAATCTGTTCTGCAGTTTTTTCCTATCAAGGAGGTGTATCAGTATGGGCTGTCTGTGCAAGAGGAGGGCAGGCCAGCCCAAGGACAGTAAGGGTATTCCTCAATAGAATCTGCTGTGGCTATCGGTACATCCAGCACCATGCAGAACTGCTCACTGCACTGCCTGCAGCTGTAACAGATCCAGAGAGTGATGGTGAGAGAAAGCCATGGACTGTGGGCTCTGAAAGAGATCTTCACTTAGAAACGTGCGAGGACCAGGACAACTCAAGGCTGCCCATCCTGCTGCAAGGAACCTGCTGGTTGGGGAGCACCAGTGGGAGCTGTGTGCTGAGCCAGCTCGTGCTGGTGAGAGCATCCACATTTACTTTGCTGACGGAGCTGTTGGATTTACCCAACTCCCTGAGGGGCTGTAGGATTAATCAGCCAGTGTTTATCTAGTGCTTTGGGAATGCAGCTGTGATCAGCTGGAGCTAAGTACCACTCTGTTCCAGCTCCCCTTCTTATTTGCAGTAGGTTGGTTCCGTGTGCTGCCTGCAGCTGCTGGGGTGCAGCATCATCCTGGGGCTGCTAGAGCTGCAGGTAGTGAATTCCTGTTCTGCCTGTGCAGGGTGTCAGGGTGTGGGCTCAGACCACACACAGCAGCCTTTCTTGCTCTGCTCTAATGAAGTCAGTTCAGTCCCTGCTCCCCAGCCAGCTGCTTACTGTGTCTGTGCAGAACCCTCACAACCTGTGGGATTCCACTGGTGATACAACTGCTATAACTCCAAAGGGGTTCCCTCATCATCAGCCTCTTCTGCTGGCTTCTTATGTATCCAGAGTGCACCAGTTAGGGCTGGCTGTGTACGAGAATGGCAGACAAACTTGGGGACAGGAAGGGTACCCCTAAGCCAGGAATGGTCTTAATGGGGGACACAGTGCGGAGAGCCAGAGGCATCACACTGCCTGTGGGTGAGCTCCAGGTGGGGACCAACATGTGTCCCACATGTGAGACACAGACCTTGCCAGGTCTCCCCAGTCCAGCTGTTGCTCCAGGGTTGCACAGCTCTTTCCCATCTTGCCTTCTGCCATCTTCCTGCTTAACAGTGGCTTCTGGGCTGGCTTGTGAGCTCAGGAACTTACAGAGGTATAACCCCATAGGCTTCTACAGAGTAAGAGAAGATTCCTTTCTCTCCTGCACGTCTCTCCTGTGCTTGGGCTCTGTCTGCCTAAGCACAGCTGCCTGCAATGAGTGGCCCCGAGGCCAGCCAGGAGAGGGCCTGCTGGATGAGTCCTTGCTGTGCAATAGAAATCTCTGGCAGTCCTGCATCACAGGGGCCCTGGGAAGCACTGTTGTACCGATTCAACTGCCCTGGTGTCAGGTCTGACTTGAGACTGGATTTTGCTGCCTGAGAATGGGCTGCAGCCTCCTGCCCCCACAGCTTTTGGCACAGTGAGCAGCTGGGGCAGAGGCAGACAGGGCTGGGAGCTCTGCTGCTGCAACTGGTCTGTACACTGTAAGCTGAGCAGCTGAGACCCTGGGCTCTGAACACAGCCCGTGTTTTAAAGGAAGGACAAAGATGCTGACGTTACACATTGGCCTGGCATGAAGAAACGCGAGGTTCCCTGTCAGCTGGTTTCTCCTGCTGTTTTTCCAAATGCAGGCTTTGTTCTGCCGGTCGTGGATTGGTTGGTGTGAAAGGTGTGGGAGCATGAGAGTGCCCGGGTCCACAGCCCTTGCAGGTGGCCACTGGCCACCGGGGCTTGGGATCCATCCTGTCCAGACAGCTGCACTGGGGGAAGAATGAACAGCGGAGGATCTGCCAGGCTTTGGGTGTAGGTCCCTCTGTCTGGTCTGCACAGTGCCCCTTAGCACAGCCACTTTTCTGCCACTGAGAGCTCCATTGGTGTTCTGTGTGGTACTGCATGCTGTAAAACAGAGTGCCTTCTGGCTCATCTGTCCTTGGTATCCAAGGACAAGGCCAAGTGTGGAGGGGACAGGAAAGAAGGTTCCACACAGGGATTTTTCCCTATAAGGCCATTCGTAGAAGGGAGTATGCGGCCAAGAAAAAAATTCCACCTCCTAGGTGAGAGCTGTGCTTTTTCTATAGCTTTGGGGTAGAGAGACCTACAGAGCAAGCAGTATTCCCATTCACATATAAGCCAGCTCAGACATGCAGCCCCACCCCGGGACATGAGGACATGCACCCAATGTGAGCGCACCCACCGAGGTCCCGCAGAGCTGGGTGCAGTGTGCAGGGATGCACTAGCCGTGCAGCCAGGCTGCAGTGCAAGAAGGAGCTTGCTGAGGGCACAGTGCTGCTCCCTCTGGAGCTGGTCCTCGTGGTGTCCTGAGGGCTACGTGTAGTATCAGACACATCCCCAAGAAGGAAAGCTGGAACCCAGGCCACCTGTGTCCTACCTGGCCTTTGAGGACGAGTGCTCTGTGGACAACCTGGCTGGGCTTCCTTCCCTCTGGGAAGTGTCATGGAGGTGGCTGGCACTCAGTGGGCTGCTCACCCTGACTTGCCAATTCATGTTTGGGGCCACTGGGGAACTGGGGAAGCTTTGGTGGGGTTTGGGAGTCAAACCTGGATGGAGCTCCAGGCTAACAGTGCTGGTGATGTGGCCCTGTCCCCTGGGAGCACTGAAGAGGCAGAGGCTGTGCTGCTGGTGCTGTCACCATGGCTCCCTTTCCACAGCTGAGAACAGCCATGATACAGCCATCTCTGCTTATTCTGGGAGACAATTATGAAAGAGAAATATCCAAGGCCTGGGCATGGCTGCAGCATCCCTGAGTGCCCCCTGGCTGCACTGAGGGACACAGAGGTGCCTGGGCAGCATGGATCCTCCCATTGCTCAGAAGTGAGCTGTCTGCAGTGGGAGCACTGCCTCCATTTGGAGGATCTGGGGGATCTGTTTTTCCTCATCCCACTTCTCATGTCCTTAGGTGAAAAGGGCATTTCTGCAGCAGAAGGGCTGACTGCCCTGCACTCCCCACATGTGGGCTCTGCAAGCAGATAGAAGCATCTGGTTCCTCACCACTGCAGGAATGGGAGCTGGCAGGGACCTGTCCTCTTCCAGGGGAACATTTCCTACACGCTGTCCACCAAATGCTGGAGGTGACTCCTCCACATCTGTCTTAGATCCCTTCCCAGGTCAAGAACTGGTTGCAACTGCCATCAGTGACCCCGAGGCTGCAGTCCTTTGCCCTGCCTGCTGGGTACAGCGTTGGCCACGATCTGTCAGGTTTTGGGGGTACACGGTGTTCATCTCCTGGACTTGGTGCCTGGTGTGGTGACTCTGTGTCCTGCCCAGCCTTGTGACAGGGGCTGCTGGCCCCATCTGATGGTTCCAGGAGGGTCAGGGAGGGGAGGGAGCTGGGCAAAAGCTTCCCCTCAAAACAAGATCCCTACCTGGCCGCTGCCTGCGTCGGTCGGCCCGGGGCTGAGGGGCTGGTCCCAGCTCCGTGGGGGCTCGCTCGGTGGCAGCGGGGCGGCACCCGTGTCCTCCCAGCCAAGCGGTGGGGCTGCCCAGCTGCTGGCCGGGCTCACGCCACCCAGCTGTGCCCACAGCCCTCCGTCAGGCTGTCAAGAAATGGAGGCTCATTACATGGGTGGGGAACAAACCAGCAGGACCTGTCATACTGGGCCTGGCACCACTGAGGGAGCAAGCACTGCACGGTGGCTTTGGGGTCTTGGCTCCTGGGGTCTCCTGTGCCGGGCCTGCTACCACAAACAGGGGGGATCTGCAGCTCTTAATGCTCCAAATGGAAAGAAGGAAAAGAAAAAGAAAAAGAAACCAGGCCAAGGACATGTCTCTGATGACATTTCTGGTACTGCAAGTCCCTCCATAATTTGATTTGCAGCAATGAACAGCCAGATATGAGCAACAGTTTGTGCTTCAATAATTCACGGCTCTTTACAGCTTGTAAGCCCGCTGGCTGCAGCCAGGAGAGCTGATGACACCTTTGCATTAGGAAAGAATGTTGGATTTACATCAAGTAACCCACCGGATCATCCCACCCCCTGCTTTCCCCATCCAGGCCTGGCTTATTTGTCTTCATTCTTCTCTCCTGGGCACAGCCAGGTTTATGTTGTTCAGGTGCAGCTTTATAAACCCCCAGTGCCGTGGCGCTCCCCATGATGGGCATTCAAGCCTGCGGCCCGCAGCATTAGCCATGCAGGCCCTGCCATGCAAGCCAGGAGGCTGGCACTGCTCTCCTCGCCGTGCAGCCCCACGGGGAGCAGCAGTGGGAGCCAAGCCCCGCTGAGCTGCAGGTCCTACCAGCACTCCAGAGAAGCTCTGCGGAGCGGGGCTGACAGGGCGCGCTGGCACATCCTTGCAACACATGGATATAAGGGGTTAACATCAGTTATTACTGGCATCCTTTGGGTTGTGTGATGGTGGCAGTGTTCGGCCATAGGCCGGGAGCCATCCTGCTCTGGTGGGACACAGCCAGCTGCCTGGGCACCCAGCAGAAGCAGTGCCTGATTGTTGGGTTTGCCCTGGCCACAGTGGCTGCAGGGTCTGAGCGGGCAGTGGGATGTGTTTGGTGTGTGGGGATCCAGCAAACTTTGGTCACAGCAGCAGGAGCTGTGGCTGCGGTGGAGTGGGGAGCAGGGGGCTGGAGGTTGCCCTTGTCATGGGCACCACATCTCCTGCTGGCACTGCGGTGGCCCAGCACGGGGCCTGGGGAAGCTTGGAGCAGCCTGACCCCATCAGTGCTGACCCCATCAGTGCTGCGTCTCTGCAGGTCTGTCCCTGAGCACAGCTGGGGCCTGGGGGAATTTACACTTGCGTCCCCCCAGCCCGATCTTGGCAATGTGACTTTGGGTGGCTGCTGTAGCATCTGCTGCTGTTTGATTAAGGCCCACCGGGCAATAGGGTGCCCACACAGAGGCTGCTTTCTTGTTTTCCTGCATGAAGCAAACCGTAACCCCTCGCTGCACCCACCTGCAGGTAGTGGTAGGCCAAGTCTTGATGGCAGGACTTGGATTTCAGCAAGGCTTTGTCGATTGTGGCTGAGGCCTTCTGGCACACTTCCCGAGCATGGCTAAGTGTCAGCGTGGACCAGGAGCCCCTCTTAATGTAGTTGGAGTCATTGTTAATGGGGATATTGGTGCAAGGGGTGACCTTGAGGTCATTATTGCTCTTGGAGGATTTCAGCATGTGCTCGCTGATGGTGTTGTAAGCATGCATGAAGTACTTGGGCTGGCTGTGGTCCGGCTGCCGGCCCAGTGTCATGAGGCCCATCGGGTTGCGGTAGCTGCAGGTGTCACTGTCTAAGTTGTCATCTGAGCTCCACCAGCCTGATATGTTGGATCTGGTCCTGCGCTTGGGCTCAGAAGTCTTTGCTCGATCTTTGCTCTTGCTCCTTCGGTTCTGCTTGGGGTCATCAGCCCCTTTTTTACCGTTCACGTTGCCTTTGGTGGGGCCCTCCAGAGACTGGGACTTGGCAAATAGTTTCTGGACGGAGTGGACAAGGTGCCGGATCCGTCCAGGGCTTTCACTCCGGTGTTTTGCATCGCTCCTCTGAAACTGGAGGGTGCTGAAGCCGTCTCTGTGGATGGGCAACTGTTTCTCAAACTGGTCAAGGAGGTTTGCAGGCAGGCGGTTGATTTTGGTGGCTTGGGCATGGCTTGGAAAAGGGTTCTCATCTGGGACCTCGAAGTGGGAGTTGTAATGGATGCGGGGGAAAGTGCTGCTGTTGGAGATCTGGTTGTTGAGTGGAAGGAGACAGTCACCGTGGAGGGTGTTCTGGGCTGGGAATCGGGGGTCCATGGTGAAGGAGTCAGTGGGGCTAAGGAGATATGGATTCCTGTCCTGGGGAGCATAAAGAGAGTCTTGAGGGGAGTCCAGGTTATCGGAGAGGTGACGGCTTCTGTTATCTCCTAAGCCCTTCATGGTCCCAGTGTTTTCTAGAGCATTGCTCAGAAATGCTGCGGCAGAGCCTTTGTGTGAGTGCCAGCCTTGCTCCCCTGCACTTCTCTGCACCTGGAGAAAGAGGAGAAATGCTCAGAGTGTGCCAAAGAGCTATTTGGGCAGCCCACTCCTTACTGTGGCTACCTTGTAAAAGCTGTCCCAGCTCTAAAAGCAAATGTCCCCAGGTCAAGGGATGGAAGAGAGAAACAGGACATGAGAGGGATCGTACAGCAGGAGGGGAGGAGAAGAGATGTGAGAACCGAGGGTTGGAGATAACAGGGCACAGAAGTAGAGGATATGTTTATTTTAATGGAGTCCCTTCCTCAGCCAGCATAACAAATGACATCAGGGTTACTGCCAGCAAATCACCGCTCCTGTCCCATTTGTTCAGGGGGCTGAAGCAAAACCTGCTGTCAGATACTACACATGGGCCTTGCCCAAGCCATGGGAAGCGAGGTGCTGAACGTCCAGTCCTGCTGCATTATGTTTAGTGTTTCTGTGGTTACTGGATCTCTGAAGGGAGCTGGCAGCCCTGCTCTATGTTGCTTGCAGCTGCACTAATGCAATATGATGTCTAACGTCTCCTCTCTGACAAGCACTGAGGTTTATGGCATGTTTTACCCTGGAGGAAAATGTTTCAGTAGCTCGGATGAGAGCAGAGGTGTTTTTAAGCACTCAGAGACTGACCTGAGAAGCTGCTTGCTGCTCAGTTGATCTTTTCTGCCCTGCTGCATTGCTCCTGATGGAGCTGTGCTGTCCTGGCTGGCTGTCTCTTGCTATGGTGTCCCTCTGTCACCATGGCCTACGCAGCAGGCACAAGCATCTGTGCGGGCTGGTGGAGGGGAGAGTCTCTGAGATTTGGCTGTAACTAATCTGCATAGCAGAAGGGAGCACCAAGGTGTACTGATCTCATCCTGCTTGTCTCTGATTGACTCCTGTCTGTGCAGGGCTATACAGGGGGATAAGACTAAGTCTTCTGGGGTAGCATAAGGAAAATCAATGATTACATTTTCCCTACTTAAAACCTCACAGAAATCACAGAGTGTATAAGCTAATTTTTGTTTCCTTTGATCTTTTAGTTTAGTTTCTTATTTTCAACTGAGTGTAGTTTGAAGACAACTAGAAAACACTGAAGCATTACTGCAGGTGTGAAAATCCTGAGGGCTCTAGACACACTGCCCAAGCTGCAGAAAGCAAAGGGAAGAACTTCAAGGAGGAAGACCTGCCTGCTGTAGGTGAAGATCAAGTTTGAGACCATCTAAAGAACCTGAAGGTGCACAAGTCCATGGGACCCAACAGGATCCATCCACAGGTTCTGAGGGAACTGACAGATGAACTATCCATCATATCTGAAAGGTCATGGAAGTCTTGTGAAGTTCCAACTGATCAGAAAAGGGGAAACATAACCTCCATTTTCTAGAAGGAAAGCAATGGCAAAGCTCATGGAGCAGATCCTTCTGAAGACACTACTGAGGCACATGGAAAATAAAGAGAAGGTGATTGGTGGTAACCAGCATGGCTTCATCAAAGGCAAGTCATGCCTGACAAAGTTGGTGGCCTTTTATGGTGGAGTTACAGTGTCAGTGGGATAGAGTAACTGATGTCATCTACCTGGACTTGTGCAAAGTGTGTGACACTGTCCCTCATGACATTCTGGTTGCTAAATGGGAGAAAAATGGATCTGATGAATGGAACACTTGCTGGATAAGGAACTGGATGGAAAGGAGAGGAGAAGAGAGGAGAGGAGAGGAGAGGAGAGGAGAGGAGAGGAGAGGAGAGGAGAGGAGAGGAGAGGAGAGGAGAGGAGAGGAGAGGAGAGGAGAGGAGAGGAGAGGAGAGGAGAGGAGAGGAGAGGAGAGGAGAGGAGAGGAGAGGAGAGGAGAGGAGAGAGGAAGGTAAAGGGGAAGGGGAAGGGGAAGGAAAGGATAAAGCCAGTCTGATTCTGTCCTGCTTGCCTTGGGCATCCCTTCACCTGATTGCCGGCTGCTCAGTGGGGCACAGCTTCCACTCTGGGCATGCATGGGTCTGGTGGAGTGGTCATGGTTCCCCATCTCACATCCCCTGTGAGCTGATTTCCCTTTAAGATGGATTAAAGCATTTTCCTTGCATTTCAATTACTCTCTGCAACTCTTGGCACTTCACTGAGACGCGATGAAGGGGAAGCAAAAGCTCAACAAGCCTCTCCCTTACCTTTTTATTTTTATTTTAAGTTTGGAAGGATGATAAAGCTGGAAATAAAATCTCCCAAATCCACGACCCTGCAGCTCACAGACTGAGCAAGGGTAGTCTGCCAGGACAGCTGCCTGGTCCCTGCTATGTCCCCCCACACGCCCAGCAGAATCTGACAGGGGAAGGCCCTACTTATGAGACACTCGTAACAGCTGCAAGGAGAGGATGCATCCCTGAGCCCAGGGGAAGCAGCGTGACCCATTACCTTCCTTCCCCTCAGCCTGTGCTTACTCTGTGTTCCCCTTCCCTTTCCAACTAATTTTGCTGATGCTCAGAGGTCTCTGATGTGCAGAAGCTGACTTGACATGTCTTATGGCAGCCTTGTGTGTCCCGAAGGGTTCTCCTTTGTCTCGGTCATGATTTGCAACAGCAGCACTGGAGTCACTGTCTGCATCCCATCTGCAGCTCCCAAGACTGAATAGTAGATGAGACTTCAAATAAGGCAGATGAGAGCCTTGCCTGAAGAAGCTTCCTGCTCAGCAGGGAGTCCTCTCCTCTCCTGGTAGAGCAATGCCAACTGCTCCCTCCTGTAGGGCTGAGCTCCTCTGCTGTGCTGGGAGATGGGGCTATGCTGGGGGCTGATTGATGGGGCTGGTGAGAGATGGTTTGCTGTGCTCCAGGGAGACTGAATCACATCTTCACTGTGAGCTGAAAAGCCTCTGCTGTTGTAAGAGATCCTTCACTGAGTGCAAATATTTGCTTGCCAGTCTCTTTTTAACAGCAAAGAGATTAGGCTGGCCTGGCCTGAGCTCCGGACAGAGCAGGGGATAAACAGAAGGGAGTGGATGGAGGAGCTGATTGCAGCGTGTATCCCAGTCATGCACACTTTTCCTATCTATCTGTCCTGCCCTCACTCCCACATGCCTGCCCAGATTCTGGCTGCTCACCCACCCAGCAGCCAGGCAGTGCTTGCTGAATTACTGTGACGTGAGTCCTTGCAATTATGGTTTGTAACTCCTAGCAGAAAGTGAGAGAGAAAATGTCAAAATGTCACCCCAGGAAGAAGCCCAAAGAGCTTCCCTGGAGATATCTGTCTATCTTTGCAACCCTGTAACACCTCTGAAGTTACTTCTATCCAGCCAGGATGCCTCTGGTGGCAGCTCCAGCCTGTGATGTCTTGTCTTGCCTGCCCTCCTCATGGAGCAGACACCTCCCTGCCCCTCATCCCTGGAGAATAACTCCATGTCCTTCTGGAGATGCCCCCCCAGACTGTGTGCTGTGTCTTCAAAAGGATGGCTGTCCAGTGGACACAGATTCATTTCCATCTCCCCATAGAAATTACTCCCTTGTTTCCCTGACGTGGAGAGGGCAGCAGAAGGTACTTGTTCTGACCACTGAAGACTCCATGTTACTTGCCTGTTCTGAACAGGCTCGAGCTCCGTGCATGAAACACCAAAGTCTGAGAGGCTCCTGTGCTCTCTGAGGGGACAGAGCACTCACCTCATACCAGCCATGTTAGGAACCACTGCTCTGACCAGCTGGGACTCTGTGATGTAATGGACTTTGGAAAACCAGCTGTTCCTTCCCTCCATGCCTCCACATGGTGGGAATTACAGCGGCAGAGCTTTCCAGACTTGTTCCCTGTGGAAACACCAAAGCCGTGCTCCCACCCCGCATGGCAGCCCTGGAGCCTTCATCCTTACTGAAGAGCAGAAGGAAGCCGCTGTGGTGGGTGGCTCCTGGGACCGCCTGGCTCTGCCACATTAACCAGTCACATCCTGACTTAAAACACAGTGTGCCACAAAATAAAAGCACCAGACATCCAACAACCAGACCTTGGCCCAGGTGGTGCCCACAAGCAGCTAGACACTAGGCTTCTTGGCTGGCATGTGGTGAAAACCACAGGCTTGTTTGGGTCAGGGACTTCTTCCATCATAACCTTTGAGGAAAGCTTAGCTTTTGAAGCAGGGCTGGTCATGAAGGATTACTCAGGCACAAGTCCTGCCCATGAACCAACCCCTGGTGGGCTGCAGGCACCTCAGAACCTCCTTGTGATGCCCTCTACCAATCAGCCCTGCCAGGGCCCCACACACCGTCATCTCCCACGTAAACTTCAGCTCAGCCATTCTAGCTGGCTGTGAACGCAGGGGTGGCTTTTATATATAGAAACCTGGCAGCGTGCTAATAGCTGGCTAGATAAGGAAGAAGTGATTTGCAACCTGCACAAGAAAAACGACTCCCCTCACCCTGCCTCAAGAAGCTTAAAAAATTGTATAGTGTGGTGTAGGTGACGTAGGTCTGCCTACACGGCTGATTTCAAATGTTCCCCGAATTAGCAGGAACACTTCATGTGGCATTCAGCGAGGGGGGCTGCTGGCCTCCAGGGCGTTGCATTAATGATGAGTCAAAGAGTTCAGAATCTAATCGCAGGGGATAAAAATAGCCGACTTCTACTCAGAACGATTAATTGCACAACAGACCTTCCTCCAGCCTCCTGCCTCTTGTTCCTCCCCAGGAGCTTCCCCTGGTGCCATGGGCTGAGCAGTGCTGTTTGCTGCAGGCCACCATGAAGGGCCAATGCCATGGCAGGGGCTTGGGGGCTGTGGTCTCCTTGCTCTCTTGGGTGTCAGTGCTGGGGCTGGCAGTGGATGCCCACTGTGGTGATGGGGAGCGGTAGAGTCTGGTTAAAGCCTTCCCAGAACAAGAAAGAACTTTTTCCTTGTATTCTACACAAACTTTGGTTGTTGTTTTACATCAGGAATTTTAGAACCTGTTTGATTGCCCCTAAATAAACATTTCTTAAAGTTTTCCAGATCTGCTCTGAAGAAGGAAATACAAAACATTAAGGAAGTCAAATGAGACAAACAAAGGGAAGGTGAGAAAGGGAGAGTTTTCAGGAAGAAAGCTGATGAAGGGGAGTGGGAGGACCAGGGAAGTGAGCAAAGGGCACTGTGGTTTGAAACCTCACTGTAGGTCTGTGCTCCCTTCCTCAGCTCTCTGTGCATGTGCTGGTTGTTGGTGGTGTGTGCTCCAATATGTCTGAAAGAGCAGCTAATAAGACAGATTGGATAAAAATATCATTTCTTCTGTTCAGTCCTGCCGAAGTGGCCAGGTGGAGTGTGTCTGCATTTCCAAAGCCTTCCATGGAGCAGGCAGAGCACTCCACATGCCTGCCTTCCATCTAATAGTGTGTGCTGTGTCTCCCAGGGATGGATATTATCCATGACTGAAGTGAACATTTGTGGCACAGCACATGGCAGCCCACTCTGCATGGCTGTCCGTGTCACCATCCCACTGCAATCTACTGTCTACATCCTCCTGCCTCACTGTGCTGCCAAAGCCAGCAGCAGCCTGGCGATAGTGCAAGGAGGTGAGTGTGAGGTAGGGATGGCTGGCAGGACAAGGACAGGCTTCTTGCCCTAGATTATTTATGACATGGCAGTTATGGGGCGTGCTGTGTGGCGACTGCTGCTGCTGTGCCATCAGATCTCTGCAGCTGACAGAGATGTTGCTTTGTACCAGGGTAGGTGTTCCTGCTGCCTTCATGCCTGAAAGGAGCTAGTCAGGACCCCAGCTGCATTCCAGATGCAGGATGGAGGTGCTCTCTGACAGTGGCTCTGCTTTGTGCCTGAGACAAAGCGGCTCATGGTGCATGAGGGCCTGTGGGGCAGGTGGGGAAAAGTCAGCAGCTCCCTCTGCCATTCTTTCTGGAGAACAGACCGAAACTTGTCTGCAGCCTCCTGCATGCTCAGAGCTGTGGGAACACTTCCTTTGTCTCAAACTAGGTCAGTGCAGAGGCGTGATGTTACTATAGCAATTGGTATTAGATTTCATAACTTTATTTAGTGATGGGTGTGATGAAGGATTCACTATGAGATGCAGGGAGGGTTGTCATTCAAATGCCCTCGGCAGCTCTCCTGCCTTGGCTTTCCCCTGCCACCACCCCTCCAACCACACGCACACAGCTGTCCCACCTGGCAGAGATGAAGAGCCCCAGAGGCTGCCCCCGGCCGTGCCGTACCTCTCACAGCTTGCTGGGTTTCAGGACTAGGCCAGATTCAGCATCCTGCGCACTGCGTTTCTCTCTGGCTCCAGAGCTGCCCCTCATGAAGACCTGCCAGGCAAAGAGAAAAGGGAAAATGTCCTCAGGTCACAAAGCACCACGGACTCTCCCTGCTGAATGTCCCAGCACAAAACCTGGTTATGTAAAGTCACCGCAACTCTGACTGACACCCGGGTTGTCAGCATTAATTCCTAGCAAAGGCACAAGGGAAGTACTAGAAGGCATCTTGCTAGGGAGGCAAAGGGATACCTGTATGGGAAGTGTGGAGGTGTGTTTCCTGTCCCTCAGCATCACAAACGACTGAAAGGATGGACTAGAAATCAGCTGGGTGGGGAGGAGACTATGCAAAATGCCTGGGCTCCCTGCCTGGAGGCACAGAGCTGGGGACAGCCCCTTTGTGGGGCTTTTCCTTCCCCACTCCTTTGTCTTAAAACAATCCTTCAAGGACCCCCCTTGCTGCCCACAGCTCTGCCTTTGTTTCTTAGCCAATCCAGAACCTCATTCGTTCCAGGACAGCAGAGATGGTTCTGCAACCCTCCTTGCCGCAGCCTTTGTTCTCCTCACTTTGCTCAGCATCCTATGAGAACACAACCTGGAAAGGAGGGAAGGACAGATGTGGGGATGAACACCTCCTCTGTGACAGCTGCTGCCTCTGATGCATTTAGCCATACAACTTCTAAAATCAGCATCTTATTCTCACCTACTGATGCCCATTACACTTGTGCTCAAGCAGATCACACTATTTCTTTCCCATCTGATCACTAGATGCTACTGCATTGCAGCTAAAAAGTTGTGGTTCCTTCCTTATGGTCATTCACCATCAGCTACATGGCAACTGGCTGAAAAGTAAACACTCCCTGTAAGAAAAGTAAATAAATAAAGGGAAAAATAACACTGCTTCTTAGTGTTCTCTAAAATCTATGTATCACAACACAGGTTGCATTGTTTTATCAGTGAGAGTAAAGGTTATTTGGGTCTTACATCAGTTAATTTCCAAAATGTGTGAGTGTGATTTCTGTTCTGCACTGAGAAGGTGCAGGTACAGTGCTGGGGCAGCTTGGGGCATTCAGCCTTTCCCTGCTGAGCACCAAGGGGCAGGAATAGCATGGGAACCCATAGCAAAGAGACAACCTTCCTGTGCTGGCATTTCTTCTCATTCCGAACTGGAGTGCTCCTAACACAGGAAGCACTTGAGTCACAAAAGACTGGATTCAATGGAAAGACAGAGTGCAGGTAGAAAGATAAGAATATTTGGTATTCCAGAAGCATTTGGAAACTCCTAGTGGATATCTCAACAGAGAAAAATCAGAATACAACCCTCCTAATCTGGTACAAATCCTCTCCCACTTCCCACCAGTTCCGTACCACCTGAGCCCACAAAAATGCGGAGGAAATTGTTATCAGAAAGTCAGTCATCCTGGGAGAGCCAAGGACACAGCTGTTACTTGTCATGCCCATCCCCAGAGGTCACCAGTCTTCTACACCAAAGCACCAGTTCTGACTTTTTAGCTGCTAATGGGTACTCAGCTGAGAAACCCAGAGACAGAAGTTCTATCCAGGAGCCTCAGGAAACATGCTTCTACCCAACCAAGGAGACCTTTGTTGTAGGTGCTCTTGAAGACAAGGCACAGTTCCATATCCAAAGCTCACACAATCACGAGATGTGAATGAGGTTGCAAGTTGCTGCCAACTGGCCACTGTTCCTAGTACTAAATATAATGCTGTGTGCGTGCAATAAAACTAGGTGTGACAGGTCTGCATACTTCAGGTGGCCACGCAGCAGTAATTGCATTGACACTACCTTCTTCACAGCTCTCCCCTCACAAGTAATTTCCAGTTACTGGTGAGTCGGGTTAGGTTGGAGACAGTAATCTAGACATACAGAGCCTGCAGTGGCCATCAGAACAGCCAGTATCTGTGGCTGGTGCCACCCACATCCATTCACAGCATCAGCATCCATGTGACCAGGATCCACCAGCAGTTATTGCTCTCCAGCCATCAGTATTGTTACAAAGGGTGGCACTGTATGTCACTAGAGCCACCATTGTCCATCATTAAAGTCACCAGCATATGATAGCAATATTATCATCATCCCTTGCTGCACAAGTAGGCACCACTGCTGCCCAGCACCCTGTAACACTGCCTAGTTGTGCTGCAAGTATCTGTTCTCAGGACTACCATCCCCTTTGTGTCTGTCACCAGCACTCTCAGTTTCCCAGCGTACTTGTAGGGATGGTGGTGACCCTGGGACCCATTGGTACATAGTAGCTGTAATGGGCAGGAAGAGCAGAGCCCATGCACCTTGCAGCTTTCTCAGAACAAAAGGTGAAAATGGTGGAAGTAGAATTTTGTTTTTCCTCTTTCTTTCTTTCTCTTTCTTTCTTTCTTTCTTTCTTTCTTTCTTTCTTTCTTTCTTTCTTTCTTTCTTTCTTTCTTTCTTTCTTTCTTTCTTTCTTTCTTTCTTTCTTTCTTTCTTTCTTTCTTTCTTTCTTTCTTTCTTTCTTTCTTTCTTTCTTCTTCCTTCCTTCCTTCCTTCCTTCCTTCCTTCCTTCCTTCCTTCCTTCCTTCCTTCCTTCCTTCCTTCCTTCCTTCCTTCCTTCCTTCCTTCCTTCCTTCCTTCCTTCCTTCCTTCCTTCCTTCCTTCCTTCCTTCCTTCCTTCCTTCCTTCCTTCCTTCCTTCCTTCCTTCCTTCCTTCCTTCCTATTTTTTTTTCCCCTTTTCTTCTCTGCAGCACTGCTTTGTCTTTGCATGTTACTGTTGGACTGAACAAGCAGTGCTATAATTACATTTAATTAATAACAGCATTGACACCCCGAGGAAATGTGAATGAACAATTGTGCCACCAGCACAATAACACTACACTGGATACATCCACCTCTATCATCCCCCTCTTTCTCACATTCTCAGGAGCAGCTTGCTCTCCATATCATGGCTGCTGCTTGGAGGGAGCAGGACTGAAGAAGCCTTGTGGAAGGAGACCTCCATGGTGGTGGTACCTTAGGCAAGAGGTCTCCAGACCGAGGGGGAATGCAAAGGCAGGTTGGGTCCCAGAGTTCCTGTTCTGTTGTTTGCTGAGATCTGCCTTGTTGATGAACAGATCTTCCTTCCCCATGGAGTTCAAGACAGTTTTGGTGACCTAAACCCTCAGGCATTCTGCAGACAAACCTTTCTGGAGAAATATGGTCACCTCCTGGTCTTTGCTTGGCCTCACTCCTTCTGCCATCCCCCTTCAGGGCTGCTCTCACTTCATCTCATCTAGAGTCACCCCCACAGCACCAAGATGGAGCAAATAGGCCTGTTGTTATCCAGAGCCTCCAGAGTCCCTCTTCAGTGTCTTCACAATCATCAACCAGGTCCCTCCAGGACTGGAGAATCTGCTTGTGTTAGAGGCTGCACCTTGTCAGCTGTGTGATGGTTGAGGACACCTCTCTCCACAGACACAGCCACGAGGTTCCGTCCTGCAAAGCTCTCCATTGGGGCTGCAGGCCCCGCCCGCCGCCGCCTGTCGCTCTGCAGCACCATGGAGAGCGGCACGGAGGGCAGCACCCATCGCGTCTCCTGCCGGCGGTGACAAGGGCTGCTGAACGCAGCACTCCCCTCTTTCTGCTGTTATCTCTAACTCCAGCGTCCGACTCCAAGATTTACAGACCGCGAGTTCAGGTACAGTCATTACAAACCTCTGGCCTGCTTTCCATTACAAGATATGCCGTAGCAGCTCTCTGTGCAATTCCAGGAACAAAAATATTGAAAACAAATAGATGTGTGTTCTTGCACCTTTAAGCCTATGGCCATTTATCTGGATAAAACAAGTAGATTGAAATCCTTTGTGTCTCCAAGAAAGACCTAAATTTCGTGTGAAGGATCCTTGAGGCCTGATCTAAGAGCTATTGCTTCCTCACAGGCAAGGAAAAATGTGGAGAAATGGTGCTGTGTAGAGGGTGGGAAGTGCAGATGAGATATGGGTGTTCATAAAGCAAGAGATCTGCAGCCAGTACTAAGGTGGGTCTGAAGGAGGTGAGAATGGAAAAATCTGTGTGTGAAAGCACCAGAGGAAACAATAGAGCAAGGGTGGGAAGAGCGACAACGTCCTGCTAAACCACAGGGAGAATGTTCCTTGCTCCAAACCCAGACAGCTGCGCTCTGCTGAAGGTCCCCACGCAGATGACTTGTCAGCAGAAGAGTTGTGTTGGGGTCATGGGAGGAAGTAAACAAGGTTACAGCACATACAGTATGTTCTTCCAGCTCTCCTAACAGGAAGATACCCTGAACAAGGACACAGAGACACTGAGCACTGAGAGTGCCTAAGATTTATGGAAATTGAAAAATTTGTTCTGCTGTAGCAGAAGATCCACCCATAATGACCACCGTCCTATAGGAGTGTAAAACTCTGACCCTGAATCCTCAGAGACATTAATTAAAAGGAACCTAAGAGATGTAGTAGAGACTCAGCAGCAATTTTCCTCTCCTGTTTTTTGTACAGAAAATACTGGCAAAGAACTGTATAAAGGTTTTGGAGCTTGTGAGGATGCAGCTGAGAAAAAGGAGAGAAAGATTCTGAGCAACTAAAATCTGTTTAACTTGAAGGATATATCACCCTCCCTTCCAATAAATTCCTCTATTGAATTTTGTTTAATTAATTTACTAAATTACCACATAACTGGAGTCTGCTCTGCATGGCAGGAGAAGCCTGGGCAAGCTTGCTGGGTGGAGGGGATCAATTCTTGGCATGAAAGCAACTTGGAGGTTCCTGGTGGCAAAATGGGAGATGAAGCAAAACTGAGGCACCCAGTAGGGGAATGGATACTCCCACAGAGGGGACCCATCCATCAGAGGCTGGGCAGCCATGACAGGGGGATTCCCTAATCTGCAGCACTAAGGCATCTCCCAGGCAGTTGCTGCTGGGAATGGTAGGACAAGCAGGGAAAGCTGCCCTGGAGAGTCTTCATGTCTCTGCAGGTATCCAGCAGGCAGCATGAGGGAGGAAGATGGGTCTGGTGTGGTGCAGCAGACCAGGAGATGCTGCTCACGACAAGAGATCTTCCTCTCAGGGGTTAGGGAGCAAGGAGGGAGTAGGACAGACTCGGTACAAGGTATGAAGCACTGAAGAAGGGAAGAAGGAGGGACTTATTCAGTGTGACATCATGATGTTGAGAAGCAAATAGTTCCAGACAGCAAGAGACTTGAAGGAATTCTTTAATTGCCATCACACTGAGGACAAGGAGCTTAGATAATGCACTCTGCTGACAGATGGGCACAAATTCAACCTAGTTGTGCTCCTGAAGTCTGGCTAGGAGAGTCGCACAATTGGAGTGCTAAAATCAGCAAATGTTAAAGTCAACACCTTTAGGAATGAATGAGGGTGCAAAGAGGGACACTGAATGTCATAGTGCCGGTAAAGGGCAAGGTCAGCATTCAGCATTCTGAGTCATACCTACCTGTAAAGCACATGATTATAAATGCTCACAGATCTGTGTCCTAGCAGAAAAAGCAGGACGTGGCAAACATACGGAGCCTTTCACAACTCACTGGCTCACCTTCATGTGCCTGGTTGCCTGCTCTCTGTGATATGCATGGAAAAGAGGTTCCCTTGCTATGAGGAACTTAACTGGAGTGACCTGTGCTGAGAACTGCACGACTTCCAAGATGGAGTTTTATTTTTAACAAACAAGAGTGATTGAGCGTTACAAGGACTGCACTCACTGAGTTCAGCAGTGCAGTCTCCTCCATGGGCAAGAGTTTAAGTTACCTGGAAAGCTTTTGCTACGCTGTTTAGTTCAAACACAGTTCTGCACAGGCTGCATTTTTGGGCTAAGGCACAAAAGGGAGAGTTACAGGAGCTCAGGACCTCTGATTTTGTGCCCAATGTCTTCTGGGAGACAAACTAGATTTAAGATATACTGTTTTCTTAAATGAAAAGTATCACACATGCAGAACAGCATCAAATGCAATACTGGTACTGCTTTAGTCCCTTGGCTAGGAGGGGACAAATGCCAGACCCTCTAACTGGCCAGAAAAGACAGTGGGGAACTCCAGTTCCAGTTTTGTGTTGTGGAGAGGTTTGGGATCTTCTGCTCAGTGGTTCCAGTCTTTCACAGTCTGCAGGAATGCTCATTCCTGGGTCCTGTGGGAGAGGACAAAGACACACCAGTGATGCCCTGCGGGAGAATGAGATTTTGGGAGCCTCCCTTCTCCCAGGTGCTGCAAGATCTGTGAGCTTGAGATGCAAACTTAAGGCCAGCAGTGGCTTCCCTGCTTGGAGATACAACCAGCAGCATGAAAGATAGCCCATAGAGGGCTGGGAAATGCAAGGGTGCAGGTACAGTTTGGCTGAGGGGGTGGGAGGAGAAATACTAGGCTGCACTTGCTCATCCTGTTAGTCTCTCTCCTAGGAGACTGGCTCAGGTGACAGACAGGGCACTGCCCCAGGTGGCCATCCTACAGACAGCACCTCAGTGCCAGCAGGATGCTCACAGCATCCCTTCATCTTTCCCATGCAGTGAATACTTTTTTTTTTTTTTTTTTTCTGTCATTTTCAGAATGGAAAGAATCACAGAATCATAGAATGGCCTGGGTGGAAAAGGACCAAAATGATCATCCAGTTTCAACCCCTCTGCTATGTGAAGGGTCACCAACCAACAGACCAGGCTACCCAGAGCCACATCCAGCCTGGCCTTGAATGCCTCCAGGGATGGGGCATGCACATGTGTATGCATGGTTGCAAATGTCCTCTCTGTGGGTGTGGGCTGCATGTCAGCATCTCCTCACACCTGGAAATCAGAGCAGCTCTGCCCTTCACTTGTGGCTGCTGTGTGGCCTTGCAGTGCCCAGGGGTGGTTTGGCTGTCTTAGGGGCAGTGAGACTTCCACAGCCTGTGAACAGCATCAGAGCAGAGATCCTTATGGGGGGATCATGTGCACACTGGAATGGGAGAGTCCTTTGGGTGCCCCATGAAGGTGGTGCCTTGGACATCAGCTTTTTTCAGAGGTCCCAAGGACTGTTTTTTCCCCTCATGTGGGCAGAAACATCCACATCTATTTCAACCATTTTTTTTTTTCCTTTTGTAACTATCTTATGTTTGCCCTGTGATGTCTGCCTTATGGCGCTGGAGGCACTGCTGCCTCTGCACTGCTGCCCCAGCCCTCCACACACTGCCTGAGAACCACTGCAGCTCTAAAAGATGCTACCCGCTCTGACTACATCTGTTGCAGTGACTGTGTCACCTCTGCTCCAGCCTATCATCCTGCAACCATTGCCCTGGGGAGCTGTCACCCCAGGAAACATGTTCAGAGACAGGGTTTGATTCCAAGAAAATGATAAGTTGGGTGAAGGGAATGAATCATGCATGGCCAAGTGCTGTGGGAATCATTCCTCTGCCACCTCCACCTCCAGCTAAGCCACAGCCCCACGTCCACGCACATCCTGCTGGCAGGGTGCACGCGACTGTGTAGGATCCAGCAATGGATGGTATCATGCAGCCTCAGGAAAGCTATGGAAAAAGAAAATCTGAGTGGCAGAGAGATGTGTATTCCCCATAGGGGACAGCAGCAGACCTGCACAGCACTGCTGCCTGGCACAGGGCAGGGTCTGCCTGTCACAAATGCTCTGTGGAGGAGCACAAGGTGCCCACATCAACTCTGAGCGTGAACGGACAAACCACAGGTGTGCAGCTCCCAGGGACTGGGTGGGGGAACAGCATACACAGAAATTATTTGATTTCCAACTAAATTTAGGGAAAATGTGCTTCTTCCAGGTTTTCCTGCCATTATATCTTTGTTGGGTTTTCTGAAGCAACTTACACCAGGAAAGTGTTTTGGGATCTCCCTCCTTGTTCACCCCAGGTTTGGAGCTCCCCCAGGCTGCACATTTCTCCCAGAGGCCGCCCACCTCCTCTGCAGGTCCTCACCTGGATGCACAGTGGTGCCCTCAGCTGTAACATCTGTTACTTCATGGTTCATGAGTGTGATTTCTCTGTGCTCACAGACAGAAACCATGTGTTTGGGTGCTGATTGCTATTAGCCTCCCAGCCCCGGCTTCAGTACAAATACACAGATACTACTCCTCCCCTCACCTCTGTGTCACTACACTCCTGAGATCACCCTCCATCATATTCAACATCTGACTGGGTTGGATGCTGCCAGCCCTGAACCAGAGGTTTTGCTGTCACTATGGCTTGGTTAAAGAAGATGTGCCAACCTCAGGCTGCATTTTCTCTGGGGGGGGCTCTCCCCTCCTGTTCCTCATTCCCACCCACTCCCAGGGATGGCCACTCGCCCACCCTCTGTGAGTCACCTGCAAGTCTCCGCTTCCTTCTGTGGTGCCCTGGAACCAGAGCCCTAATTACAGGGCACAACTAGCGGAAACAAGCTTATTATTTACAACGCTAATGAAAATTAATCATGCCTCCCTCTCCCTTTCTTGTGGGAACAGTCATCCTGAAGAAAGCAGATTATAAAAGCATTAGTGGCAACTGCTGTGCCGGTTTGGGGCACTAAACAGGAGATGGTGAGTGGGCTGTGGGCATTGTCTGCAGGCCGCACGAAACACAAGGGTTAAGAGTACCCTGAAGCCTGATTGACACTTATTGTCCCCCTTCCCAGGCGTGCCTCCCCGCTGCTGCTGACTGAGGCTGCTGGCTGCAGCAGGGAGCAGATGGAGCCTATGGCCCCCAGTGCTAAGCCAGACATGCTGTAAAGCCCTTTGGTCCTGTTCCAGGTAGCTGCTGCTTTCTTGCATGCTGGAACCCCTTGGCAGCATCTCTGCCTGCAGACAGAGAGTGGTGTGGGAGCAGAGTCCCACTGGGGGACTCCTGCACACCTGGCCCAGGAGAGAGGCAGATGCCCACGCCATGGAGCCCTATAGGATCCATGTAGGCAAGCAGGTCTCAGGGCCCAGTGTCCCCACATTTCAGCCTGCTGTGCCACACAGACAGAAATACTGTGTGCAAAGTCAGAGGGAGGAAAACACGTCAAGGGGCAGTTCATACTGCACAGGTTTGGAAAAACAGGGCATCCTCTACCAGCTGGAGCCACTGGTTCTGAAGTGAGTGCTGCTGACCTCTTTTCTATGGCACAGAAATGGAACTCATTAAGTGCCCAAACCATCACCTTTACTTAAACCTTCACGAGAACTCAGGGGAAACTGAGGCACAGGACAGGGAAGGTTGGCCATAGAAGCAGAGAAAAAACCCACTTCTGAGCTCTGTCAGCTCACTGACGGCACAGCTGCAGGGGATGTAGAGTTGAATGCCCCAAGCACCGTGGTGACGGTGGAGCTGTTCTTTCTGCCCTCTGTGATCACCATGTACCCACTTTTCCAGGCTTTGAGATTTCCATGGCTGTAAACAGACTGCCTTCCCCAGGGATGCCCAGGCTGGGGATCAAGAGGAAGCCAAAAGAGGGGCACTGGAAGACCACCTCAAGATGTCCCCAGCCATCCTCAGGTCTGACTGCCTGGACCAGGATCTGGAATGGAGGGAGATGAGGTCCAGCTTCTGGAGCCAGGTTGGAGAAGGAGCCCTATGTGGACAAACCAGCCCCATACCTTCTGTAGGCTGCTGCAATAATTAATTGCTGCTTTGGAGAACAGAGAAAATGAGCATGAGGTCAAATCTCAATTTCCCAGCTGTGTATAACAAGTTTCTAGCAAGAAGCTGGAAAATAAATCTCCATCAGCCTAGTTATCACTTAATTAACATCACTAAGTGCAACGTGCATTCCCACACAAAACACAAAACTGTTGTTCATCAGCTATTGATGTACAACCAGACAGAGCCAGGACCAGGGCACAATGGTTGGGAATGGTTGGGATGGTTGTGACTAAGAAATCGGGAAAAGGTGCAAGGAGACCTGAGTGGATGAGTAAGGAGATCATGTGCAAGCTCCGCGGAAAGAAGAAAGTACATGATATGTGGAAAAAGGGTCTGACCACTTGGGAACAATACAAGAATGTAGTCAGGAACTGCAGAGATGCGACCAGGAAGGCCAAAGCCCACCTGGAGTTGAATCTAGCTAAGGAGATAAAAAATAATAAAAAAGGCTTTTTTAAATACGTTAACAGCAAAAGGAAGGCTAGGGAGAATGTGGGCCCCATACTAAGTGAGGGGGGGCACTCTGGTAACGGGATGCTGAGAAGGCGGAAATACTGAACGCCTTCTTTGCTTCTGTCTTTAGTGAAAGGGATCTCCCTCAGGAATCCCGGACGGTTGATGAGAGAGTCCGGGGAATGGGAGATTTCCCTTTAGTCAGGGAAGAGGTGGTCTGTGAGTGCCTAGGAAACATTAAGGTCCATAAATCCATGGGACCTGATGGGGTGCATCCGTGGGTGCTGAGAGAGCTGGCAGAGGTTGTTGCTGAGCCGCTCTCTGTAATCTTTCAGAGGTCTTGGAGAACTGGGGAGGTGCCTGAAGACTGGAGGATGGCCAATGTCACTCCAGTCTTCAAAAAGGGCAAGAAGGAAGACCCGGGTAATTATAGGCCGGTCAGCCTCACCTCTGTCCCAGGGAAGGTGATGGAACAGCTTGTGCTGGATGCCATCTCCAGACAACTGGGTGATATGGAGGTTATCAGGAGTACCCAGCATGGGTTCACCAATGGGAGGTCGTGCTCGACCAACCTGGTGGCCTTTTATGAAGATGTCACTAGCTGGGTGGACAGGGGGAGGGCGGTAGATGTAGTCTACCTTGATTTCTGTAAGGCTTTTGATACTGTCCCCCATGACATCCTTATAACAAAGCTGAGGAAGTATGGGATAGATGAGTGGACAGTGAAGTGGGTTGAGAATTGGCTGACTGGCAGAGTGCAGAGGGTTGTCGCTGGTGGTGCAGAATCTGGCTGGAGGCCTGTAACTAGCGGCGTCCCCCAGGGGTCTGTACTGGGTCTGTTTTTTTTCAACATCTTCATCAACGACCTTGATGAGGGGATAGTGACCACCCTCAGCAAGTTTGTGATGACACGAAGTTGGGAGGATTGGCTGACACGCCTGAAGGCTGTGCTGCCATTCAGAGAGACCTGGACAGGCTGGATAGCTGGGCAGTAAGAAACCAGATGAGGTTTAACAAAAGCAAGTGTAGAGTCTTGCATCTGGGTAGAAATAATTGCATGCACCAGTACAGGATGGGGGAAGACCTCCTGGAGAGGAGCTCTGCTGAGAGGGACCTGGGCATCCTGGTGGACGACAGATTAACCATGAGCCAGCAGTGTGCCCTTGTAGCCAAAAAAGCCAATGGCATACTGGGGTGTATTAAAAAGAGCGTGTCCAGCAGGTCGAAGGAGGTGATCCTCCCCCTCTACTCTGCCCTGGTGAGGCCTCATCTGGAATATTGTGTCCAGTTCTGGGCTCCCCAGTACAAAAAAGACAGGGATCTCTTGGAGAGAGTCCAGCGGAGGGCCACGAAGATGGTGAAGGGCCTGGAGCATCTCCCCTATGAGGAGAGACTTAGGGAACTGGGTCTGTTTAGCGCTGAGAAAAGAAGGCTGAGAGGGGATTTGATACAGGTTTATAAATACCTGACGTGTGGGAGCCATAGTGGTGAGTCTGGTCTCTTTTCAGTAGTGCGTGGGGATAGGACTAGGGGTAATGGGATGAAAGTACAGCATAGGACGTTCCGCACGAATGTGCACAAGAACTTCTTTACGATGAGGGTGACAGAGCACTGGAACAGGCTGCCCATGGAGGTGGTGGAGTCTCCTTCTCTGGAGATATTTAAGACCCGCCTGGACGCCTATCTGTGTGACATGGTGTAGGGAGCCTGCTTTGGCAGGGGGGTTGGACTCGATGATCTCTAGAGGTCCCTTCCAACCCGTACAATTCTGTGATTCTGTGATTCTGTGAATTCTTTAGCCTGAAATTTCAGCCCAATGTGCTGGACTTGTCCAGCTCAGGCAGGAAAACTCTGCCTCATCTTCCCCTGAAAGGCAGTGGGCAGATGCCTGCTGGGCTCCTCACAGCTGGATGCTTTTGGGGAGTGTTTGCATGAATGAACAAAAGAAATGTGGTGAAATAAGTAGGGTCTGTCTTCTCTTGCGTATTTTGGAATAAATAAGAAAACGGGGCCGTGTAGGTGAAATTCATTCATCTGAACTGCCATTCAGTACAAGAATATCTCATTCTTTCCATGATGCTATCATGCTCAGCTGCCCATGAGCAAGTGTGGTGTTGGGAAGTGAAGGGCACTTGGCCATCACAGAAGGAGATGCTGGTAAAAATGACAATAAACATCCTGAATCTGTAATGGAAAGCAGACAATGATTCCAAAATCATACAGTTTTAATAAGACCTAAATTTCAGCAGACAAAGTCTCAGCACCCACTTGTCCTGGTTTTGGCTGGGACAGAGTTAAATTTTCTTCCTAGAGGTTGGTAGGATGCAGTGTGTTGCACTTTAGATGAAAATAACGTGGATAACTCAGAGATGTTCTGGTTGCTGCAGAGCAGCGCTTACACTGAGTCAAGGACATTTCAGCTTCTCACGTTGCCCTGCCAGCAGGGAGCTGGAGGTACACAAGAAGCTGGGGGCAGACAGAACCAGGACAGTTGAGCCAAACTGGCCAAAGGGATACCCCTACCTGTATGGCATCATGCTGACCAATTAAACCGAGGGAAAGAAGGAGGAGGGGGCAATAGGGTTTGTCTTCCTGAGGAACCATTAGAAGTGATGTGCCCTGCTTTCCTGGAAATGGCTGAACACCTGCCTGCTGATGGAAGCAGGGAACAAATTCCTTCTATTGCTTTTCATGTGCACATAGCTTTTGCTTTACCTCGTACCTCTCCATCTCAGCTCCTGAGTTCTCACGCTTTTACCTTTCCATTCTCTCCCCCCTTCCACCTGGGCCATGCAAGCAAGCAGCTGCAGGGTGCTGAGCTGCCTGCTACAGTTAAACCACATCCCCAAGGAATGCGGGATGGTGGAGCAGGGCAACAACAGCACATGGCTGCTGGTGCTGCTGCCCGCCTGTCCCTGGGAGCTGGGCTAACTGAGCAGTGCAGGTGCCATCCCAGCACCCTGGCTTGGGGCAGCTGCCCAGCAGCAGCTCTGGGCTCATAGAACAGCCAGGCCAGCTGCTCTGAGCACAGACTTAGGAGGTTCCTTCCTCCCAGGACATGCACCTGTGTGGTGTGAAGAAGTCCAGATGCTAACTTGCACAATGATGAGCTTTAAGGTTCCTTCCAAGCCATTTTATGAGTTCTCTTGGGGTGGTTTAGGCTCTGGGTGCTTCTCAGAAATCTGTCCCACAAGTACCTTCCATCTTTATTCACCTCTGCTTGTCCCTGTATCAGACCAGACCCAAACCCTGTGAAGAGTGGGAGTCCAGACAACAGTGCTGTCCTACCATTTGGGCATGTCTTATCTCTAGCTCTTGGGGAGGGGTTTGCTTAGTAGAAATACCCTGGACCAGCTCTCCACGTGTGCTATTTAAGTCCCTTTTTCACATCTCTGTACAAACATGGGTTTTACGAGAAAAGCAGACTTAAACCAAATCCTTCTGAGGCAGAAACCAAAAACAGGACTCAGGAGACCAAACTGACCATCAAAGCTGGGAGGCTGGGATATGGCAGCACTGCCTGGCCAGTGGTAAGAGCAGCATCAAGACAGGGCCACTTCATATGGGATGGTCATACTGGGAAAAGAAAGGCCTGTTTCTAGGTGGGGATGATAGTGGGTTTGGAGAGGTCACATGAGGTCCTGCACCAGCCTCACACCAGTAAGATATCATCCCCTTTTCTGCCGAAGAGATGTCCAAAGCCATTCTGGCCTCAGACATACAGGGAGGGTTCACCTTTCCTCCTCTGTGCCAAGGCAGATGTTTCCACCAAGCTAGTAAAGAGCAAATTTGTTTGCTGTGCATGAGCTGGGCTCTGTGCAGCAGGCAAGGCTGCAATCCCCCTACCAGCTTGAGACACAGTTTGTGCCCAGTGAACCAGTGGCCAGCTGATGGGGCTGTGGGACACAGCTCACTGCCTGGGCCACATTGGGACCTGCATGCAGCCATGTGAGTTCCCTGGGCAGAACTGGGATGGAAAAATGGAGCTCCAGTTGGAAAGGTGTCCGCAGCAGCTGCTGATCTTGTAAACAGTGTGTTTAGCTTATTGTTCCCCCGGTCTCTGCCTGGTGTCTGGGGCTTGGACTTCTAACCAGGGTCCCCACGATCCTTGCACCCTAAGCACGCCTTTAATTCCTTTGTCCGTTGCTCAGCTACTCTTCTGTGCAGTGGGCATAGCAGACCTGTAAGGGAGCTGAACCCTCTGCTTTCTCCAGGTGTCCACTTCCTCTTTCCTTCACCCTGAACTTCAACTCAAGGCAACACTATCCCCACCCGGTGACCTAGCAAAGGAAAAACACATTGGCTGTTAGCATGAGCCCGAGTGGAAAAAGGAAAGAGACAAGATTAAAGAATCCATTTGCGCTCCTATCATCATCCTGCTTGGCACTTATCTTCAAAGCACTGTACAAACATTAACTAATTAATCCTCCTAGCACTCCTGGGAGGAAGGAATGTATTAACATGACTCTTATTTTAGATGCCAGATAAACATAAAGGATGGGCCAAGAGACACCAGACAGGCAAAATGGGCAGGTCATGACAGCTACCCCACTCTTCCTGTTGAACACTGCAGGCTTCGTGAGTCAGTGGAGATGTGTTCCAGGCAATGAGCTGGTGTGCTCACACACTGGAGGGTGGACAGAGAGTGGAGGAGATGGAGCACAGGGCAGAACAGACAGTGTTGCAGAAACATATGAGAGAGGAGCAGAGCTGGAGCAGAAAGAGAGGAAGAGGATGAGCCTTGCTGTCTGCATAGACATACTGCCATGAAGGCACATGCTGGAAGATGAAGAGCATAGGAGCTGCTCTGTGAGGAGAATCACAGAGTAACAGAATCATAGGGGTTGGAAGGTACCTGTGAAGCTCCCCAGTCCCACCTCCCTAAATCAGGTTCCCCAGAGCAGGTTGCACAGAAAAGCCTCCAGGTGGGTTTGGGTATCTCCAGAGGAGAATGTACCTCCTCTGCACAGCCTGTGCCAGGGCTTGGGCACCCTCATTGAAGAGAAGTTCTTCTTCATGTTCAGATGGAACCTCCCATGTTCCAGTTTGTGCCCATTGCCACTTTTCCTGTCTCTAAGCACCACTGAGAAGAGCCTGGCCCCATCTGTTTTCCTCCTACCTTATAGATTCTGATAAGCACTGATCAGATCCTCTCTCAACCTTCTTTTCCCCAGGCTGAACAGCCCCAGGGCTCCCAGCCTTCCCTCACACAGGAGATGCTCCAGGCCCTGTATCATCTTTGTGGTCCTCCACTGGGCTCTTTCTAGGAGATCCCTGTTATTTTTGAACTGGGGAGCCCAGAACTGGGCACAGTGCTCCAGATGCGGCCTCCCCAGGGCAGAGCAGAGGGGGAGGACCACCTCCCTCACCCTGCTGGCCATGCTCTTTGTAATGCACCGCTGGCCTTCTTGGCCACCAGGGCACACTGCTGGCTCACGGCTGAACTGTTACCCACAGGACACCCAGAGCCTTCTCTGCAGAGCTCCTCTCCAGCTGCCCCATCCTGTGCTGATACATGTGGTTATTCCTCCCCAAGTGCAAGACCCTATATCTGCCTTTGTAGGTTTCTCTCTGCCCAACTCTCAGTCTGCCCAGCTCTTGCTGAATGGCAGTACAGTCTTCTGGTGTATCCACTCCTGCCAGTTTTCTATCATCAGAAAACCTGCTAAGGCACAGTGGCCCTTTTGGCTGTCTGCTGGGAAGGGTCCCCCCTGCTTGCAGGGGATCTGACACCCCTACTGGCTTTTCCCACAGTGAGAGATGTCAAGAGCTCAGGGGCATATCCACAAACTGGGAAAAAGTAATGCAGAGCTCAATAGCACTCAAATTCACTTTTTCTTTTTTCTTTTCTTTTTCTTTTTTTCTTTTTTTCCCCAGTCAAAACAAACAAACAAACAAAAGAACAGCATTAATTTGGGATGAAGTAAAGGTTTTCACTGCCAGCTTTGGAGAAGTTTTATAAATCTCATAACATTGCACTAAAATGAAAGGAAAGCGGCAGTGCTGCCGAGGCATCCTGGAAGCAAGTATTGACATAAAGCATTTGGCCTTCAGACAGCAGTGGGTATCGGACCTGCTCAGTGTGGCGACTGAGCTCCTCCAATGGCCTTAACAAGAAAAAGCCATGATAAAAAAAAGGCTGAAAACTTCCACTTCTCCCAGCTCTCCTGCTGGTGTCACACAATGGCGGCCTCCTGTCCCTCCTGAATGGTGTGGTGCAGCGAGGCCTTGCAGGCCTGCAGGCTGGCATGGCATGGGGAGCCTGCCTCAAACCCTCTCCATGCCTGACGAATGCTGAACATTGTGGTCCTTTCAGTCTCTTCTGTCATGTATGTCTTCATGTGAACCCCCCCAACCCCCTGCCATCAGCACTGCCTCTTCTGCCATTTTGTAACAAACATCCTAATTATGGCACAATAGCTCTAATTGCAATTACCTCTCCTTATTGCTGCGATATATTCCAGCTGAAGCACGATCATCCTGGCTCTACGAACTCACAAAGCGACAACACAATATGGCCTCAGCGTTCAGGGGAAAATGGTACAGCTTTCTGAGCCCCTCCTGAGGGCAGTGGGTCAGCAGCTGCTATGCTGTCTGCCTCAGGAGGGTTCACGCTGCCCAGAGCACCCTCACACTGTTATATCTTACAGCCTGACCCCATTCCTGGCAAGAGTTTCTCCTCTTAATAACTGATAACTGATTATCTAAGTTATCTAAGTTGGGCCAGTTATCTTGAGTAATCTAAGGAGCCCATCATACTCTTAGCTGGTGGCTGTGGCTACTTTCACCTTCTAACTCTCACTCCCTGGCAGTCCTCTGCAGTGCTCCCAAGCTGTGCGGACCAAATACATTGGCTTTGTTCTTGTAATTCATGCTGACATGCTTTATCCTGCCTGGAACAAGACATATAGGTAAAATATCTTGGTGCTTATTGCTTTGGAAGGCATCTTCTGTCTCCTGTTCCTTAATGTCCTATCTGAAATACGGAGCCCAGAAAGAAATGCAGCTCCTCTTGCAGAGATTTTAAAGAGCCTTATAAAGGAAGAGATTCATTTCTCCATTTCTGTTGCACCACAAAGAGGAGAGACGCAAGCAGCCACTGGGTATAACAACCCTGCTCCATCCACACGGAGTTGCAGCACCTCACTTCAGTGCTCACCTGTGCTTCTGTATGACTTCCCAGCTTGAAAATCTCCAAATGTTGCACCATTTCTTTTGACCTTTAGCTGAATTCTTTCTTCTCTACTATTTACCCTATCAATAGACATTGCTGCATCTCCTTTCTTTCAGCAGCACAAAAACCCTGGCATCCTCTTAGGATTGGCCTTACTGGGAGTTTATGTTCGATACTCCCTCTACCTTGACCCCAAATCCTTCCTAGGATCACTGCATGCCAGAATCCCACTCTGTGGTTCTGTAAGGTGTGACCTGTAGTCAGTGCTCCTTGCAGCCATCTGTCAGAAACTATACTAGCTGCAGTGAAGCCTCTGTGTGAAATGATACACATCTGTCTGTAGAACCACACTGTGTTTGCCTCTGGAGCTGGGGGTGGGGGGGAAAGATCACTTGGGGGCAGCTGGTGTTGCTCCTCGTCCTTGGGGTCTCATCTCCTGGACTTCTCCAAACTTATAATTTCAGAGTATCCCGAGGGGTCAAGCAAAGGCCTGGCTGATTTCACAGGGGGTGTGTTCAGTTGGACTGGTCTGATTGCATCATTGTCTGCTCTGCCTACAATTATAGCTGCTATTTTTTTTTAATACATGGCAGCATACAAAGGCCAAAAACAGAGATGAGAGGATCTTCCCACTTGTCTGCCCACAGGTCTGGAAAGACACAGTCCATTTGCATAAGATCTTAAAGTCCTTTTACAGAACAGTTCTGGAGATGGCTGTGTCTAGTTCTGGGAGTTTTGCTTGGGTAAGGCTGGAAAAAAACCTGCTGCACAACAGATTTTGAAGATGGCCTGGGTCCATCTAACACAGACACAAAGGCACTTGGTAGAAAACTCAGGTTTTTTGTTTCTTTCTGGTTCTCCTGCATATAGAGGTGGGTTCCAGTACATTCAGTTCCCGCTCCTTCAGGAGGCCCTGCAGCAATCACACACTAATTTAAGGTGTCAGGTCAACTGCCAGCAGCCCAGAGAGCCTGCTATTTCTTCTACTAGTTGTCCTATAATATCCCCTCCTGTGGGATGGATCCCAGCCCTGCCTTGAGAGCTCTGCTCCATGAAGAGACTGTGCAAACACTCAGCAGCTGAGAGGACTGTAGGCAAGGGATCTCAGTGCCTTGTCTCACCTTCACATTTGCTGAGCCAGTGACAGAGTTGAGCTCTTCATCACTCAGACTCAAAGAGGCAGAGGATAAGAAAGGGAAGGAAGTAACCTTGGATTGGGACAGACTGCCCTCACCATGACCAGCTGACTGCTCTCCTTGCTCCAGACAGAGCTGACCCAAAGTTCAAAGACCAAAGCGATGGGTCAGAAGGACACTGCTCAGCTGGGACCAGCAGGGAGCTTGAAGACATCTGAGAGGTGCAGGCAGGCACATTTGGGGTTGTAAATATCCAGATGGAAGTCCCTAAGCAGTGGTACAAGGCATTAACAGCCAGTGCAATTGTCCTGGTTGAAATGCTTATCAGTTATGCAATGGTCCCAGAGCAACACCGTGCTAGGCTTCACTTACTGCTTCCTTGCTCTGGCCTTCCTTCATTGCTCCATCCCCTTTGCTTTGTGTGGATCTCTAAGTAATGAGGGTGGGAAAAAAGGGACAGAGCAGACTGAGCACTGCTAACCCCTGAGCTTTGCCTGAGCTGCCAGGTGCCAGCAGCAGCCTGCTGCAACTGCATGCCTTCCCCCACCGCCTGCCCTCCTGCAGGCGTATCAACTCCAGCTATGCTTTCTGCCCATGACCTCTGCATCTGCACTCTCCGGCTGTGACAATTCAAGCTCTTGATTTGCACACTGTGCTCATATGTTGAGGAAAAAAGACAGCATTTCTTACCATGATGTCTACCACAGGGGACTGCGTGCTACCTGCCCTGGAGGTACATCAACTGCCTGTTGGTGCAATCTGCAGCTCTGCTTCCAGCTCCCTCTGCTTGTTCATGTGGTTGCAGCATGAGATGGGGCAGCAGCTGCCCACACCCCATGGGGACATTGTGAGTACTCCGTGCCCTGCAAGCACAGCAGTTCGGCTGGGATTGAAGAAAGTGGGGTGGCAGTGGCAGAAAGGATGGGAACCACCCTCTCCTAATGTGGAGGTACCTTCTATAGTAAAATTTTGGGGCAATGCTGTATGGCTACATTATATATCAGTGCAAGCAGCAGCAGAGCTCTGTCCTGTGTGCAAGCCTTGTGCTTGGCAGAGGGACACAAAATTCCCCCCAAAAGCACTGAGGGATTTGCTTAGCTGTGCATGAGGGTCATTGTTTCCTCTCCATCCCCATGTTACAGCCCAGCACTTGGAAGTTTAGTCAGACTCTTGTGCCCTTCCCTTGCTACCCATAAGCAGAATGGCCTCAGCTCAAGAGATGGCCCTGCCCGAGGGCAGCGGTGTCAATGGGATGTGCACAGAGAGGGTTCTGGAGAGACAACAAAAGGCAGAACTTAAACTATCGTTGTGAAGTGCTCCAGTCTGTGCTCAACACGTTCAGCCATGGCTAAAAGGAAGGAGGGCAACCAAGCAAAGCACATCAAAATAGTCCAGAAGCAAAAAAAACAACCAACCAACCAAACAAAAAACCAAAAAAAAAAAAAAAACCAACAAAAAAACAGGCCAAGTTCCAGCCATTTGAGCACTGCTTACTCCAGGAGAGCACCTGGGGTGGGATCAATGGACCTCATCAGACTGTGGACTCCCACTGCTCCGGGAATACCACAGCTGCTGCCTCCCAGCCCCAAGCTCTCCAGCAGCAGCACATTGTCCCATTGGCAGGTGGTTGGTGTGCTTGGGAATGGGCGCTGTGTGCTCCACACTGTGCTGAGGCAGCAGCAGTGCAGAGGGCAAATGCGGCCTTCCCCCGCAGGTACCAATGGAGCAGCGCCTGTGGGAAAGCTGTCATGACTGACTGCAAATGTCCTGAAAGGCTCCAGAAGGACCTCATCTGACACCGTTGCCCTTCAGCATTACAAATCTCATTCTCGGTCATCTGTTTCCTTGTTTCTGAGATGTACAACAAGAAGGGACAGGCAGGCAGCTGCGCTGGACTGGTGTGCCCTGCAGACATCTGCAAGCAAGGCCAGCACAGTTAGCAACAGCTGACTGCCCTCTGCAAGATCATCACCTCCCCCCCACCAGCTCCCAGGGGTAAGGCGCTGGAAGAGCTGACAAGCTGCATCCTGCTGGGAGCACAGGCAGGCTGACATCGTGGCTGTGCCAGAGGGCTCTCCTTCATGAGGGCTCTCCTTCACAGCTGGGCAATGGGGAACTGGATGAGCTGAAGCTCAGACAGCATGGGAGTCTGAGGCGGGAGGGAAGCTCAGCTCTCTGGCCCCATATGCTGATCCTTTTGGGCAGCTGGTCCTCAGACACTGTGGCAGTGGTGGCTGCAGTCCTGGGAACACAACCCAAAGGAAGGAGGCCCTTGCTGTGAATATCACACAGGAGGGCAGGTAACCCCTGCCTCAGGAGCTGGGTGAGATGACATCTCTTTGGGTGCCTGGGAGCAGTCCCAGCAGCATGGCTGTTGCACTGTTTGTCGTGTCTAAATCTGAGCATCTAGCATCCATCTGGGAGCTCGTGGCAGGGCTATCTCCTCCACTCAGGCCATACCTGCCCCTGTGCCTGAGGCCTCAGACTTACCCCAGAGCAGAGCAATTCTGACATCCCATTCTTTGGACACAGCACATCTGCTCCTGAGCACAACAATGCTTGAACCATGCTCCTGTGGGCCTGATAATGATCTCCCTGGGCCAGGAGATCAGCCAGGTATTAAGTGAGGCTCTCAGACAAACCAGAGAACAACTTCAGAAGAATTTAAGATTTCCATATTTAATATTTATGGAGAGCCACAAAGACAAAGAGATATCAGAAGCAACCCTGGGCTTCCTGCAAACATGGCAAGGGCAATGCACGCTCTGAGACAAACCTGAGACATGAAATCCTCACAGAAAAAAAGAGATTATAAACCACAAAGGCCTTTTTGTCCAAACATTGCAGCAGATGTGTTCAAAATCCCCCCAGCACCACCTGCACAACTGGGATTCACAGCTACTTGCTCCTGTAAGCAATTCAAGTCCTGTGTCATCCCAGCATCTCCTTCCACTGCTGCTAAAGCTCCTTATGTCTTTTCGGTAGAAAAAACAAGGACTTCTACAGGAAACCTCCACAGCTTTTGTTCCCGGTTCAGCAGCTGATTTTTTCATCCTCAAATACAGGCAGCTCCTGACCAGTGTGTGTGAACTTCTCAGCTCACAGTATCAGTGTGGGCTCCAAGAGCTGCCACTCCAGGGCTACAGGCCCATGTGAAAACCCAGATTGATTTTCTGTATTTTAAGTAACAAAGCCATGGTCTACTGATTGCAGTGGCATTACAGCGTGCCAAACAGCCTGTAAAATCAGAGAGAAGCAAAAAGATCTCAGCATACAGTGTTTCCAGAATCATCAGTCTCTGCCTGTCTAGAAAGCCAAATGTGACGTCTGAGCATCTGACTTTGATTTTCTTGGTCTCCTATGTATGGAGACACACGTTGTTTCCTAAACACCTTCACAGCTTTCTGCCTTCTCTGAAGTTTGACAAAACGCACATGGCATGGGGCTACCCACAGGATGAACAGGCCTGCCTGTGTCAGAGAATGAAGAAGGCCAGGACTAACTCTGGACTCCCAACTCAGGTGCCTGCATGACAGATCTCTTGGGGAATGCAGCTTCCAGGCGTACCAGGGAGCTTCACACCTCCCACACCAACGACCCCTCACAGGACTCAGCCCTGCCAGCTCTGAGCGTGGGCAGCCCTCGCCATCAGCAGCCCTAATTCAGCTCACCTCCCCTTTGTGCACTGCACAGTCACATGCCCACGTGGAAGTTCATGCCCCTGCTCCCCACTCCTCATCCATATCCCAGACACTCTCAGTAGCAGAACCAGCAAGGTGCCAGGCTGGGCTGTCTGCATTGTGGTGCTCTCTCTCTCCTTCGGAGCGCATACGCACATTCATACATGCATGTACACACATGCTGACATGTACAAATACATGCAAACAAGCACAGTGCAGCTACTGACACAGTTCCAGGCTGCAACACAATGTGCTGGAGACACTGAAAGAACCCACAAGAAGGAAAAGCAAACGAGTGGCAGGCAGATGGGTTGATAAAACCCTCCAAGTGCCTCGGTTACAGCCACAAGCAGGGGAGAATCAGCACTGCACCACCAACCTCTGCAAGAATCTCCCCTCTGTATGTGCCAATGAACACAGGGGGCTTGCAGCAATATGGGCTGCTTTGAGGAACCTCATTCATGCTGGCGGATTAGCTACTTTTCTAACTCTGGCATCAGTTCCCTGCAAGAATCAGCAGCGTCCTGAGTGCTGGTCTGGGTGGTCTCTGTGCAGCCTGTCTGGAGTGGGGCAGCCTCTGCCTGCAGGAATGGAGCAGGAAGGGCACAGCTTCCTGCAGGGCTGCCTCCATCCCACTGACCTCATGCAGCGAGGGGGATCTGGGGACACGCTGTGTGAATCCCATTGGTTCTGGCACCAATTTTTCAACCAACTGCTTTGGAAGAGATTTGTATTGAGTGGTCATGCCTTCTTCCAGGCAATGCTTCGGTGCTGGCGGTCTTCCTTTCCAAAACCCAGTTAGGTCACTTCAACCTTTTAGAGCCTCAATTCCCCATCTGGAAAGCAAAGCTTATAATATTTCTTCTATCTGACTTACCACGATAGCTCATAAGCCATTTGGGACAGAAAGAGTCTGTGAATATGAATTTATGACTTGCACATTGGGGCCCTGGGCTCTCTAGAGGCTAATGCAATCATTTGTGCTGCGTCTAGTGAGGAGAAATGCAATGCTGAAGGTGTTTATTCCCGTATTCAGAGACAGGAATTCAGTAGGGGTGACATAAAGCATACTTCCAAGTATTCCACACCACTCCTATTTAACAAGCATGGTGGTCTCACCTTAGGCACCTGCAAGCACTGTTTTCCCTTCTGCTGATTTCTGAGTACAGACTTTGCCTCAAGGTCACAAAGACAGCACTGCTATGATGCTCTCTGCACCCCAAACCATTCCCGTGGTGCAATCATACTGTGGTGACAAACCTTGCCCACGTCTTTCTGTGGAATATGTAGAGGAAGTTTGGAGAATGAATGAGATAATCCGGAGATTGCACAAGATTTGTTATGGTGATATTGTCTGGTTTAGCAATGGGGATCGATACATGTTATTTTAAGGACCAAAATATTAGTTTAGCGGGAGGAACTGATGTCTGTTAGTTCATGAAAATTTTCTAGTTTAGCTTTGCTCGGTGTGTGAAGGCCCAACAGACTTATTTTGTGCTTCACAAGTGCCACAACAGACCACTTTTATCTGAATAGTATGTGCTGGGAGCCACCAGGTGCGAGGACTCTTCTTGGGTTTCATATAATTGTTCTGAGCTGTAGTGAACCATGAGAAAAAGTTGCTCACTTTGATATATCGAGCAATGGAGATTTATCAGACTGGGGAAAAACAGCTGAAAGTTGCTCGAAGGTCACTGTGAAGAAGCTGAAGATGAAATAAAGGAGATGAAGCAGGGGGTTGTACAGCTGCCAAAGGCCTGGATCATGCATGTTCAAAGGACATTATCATAAGTTAATGAGTTCTTGGAAAGGAATGAATATGTATGCCATTTCTGAGAAATGTATTGCATACGTATGCCTTAACTCCATGAATGTGGCACCCGAACTCTGAGAAGGCGCACTTGATTTGTCAGGTTGCCCAGTATTGTGAACACCACACTGGAGTTAGGAGTTTTCTTCCCAGACTTTCCAATGGGATGGTTCAGAGAAGGGTCACCAGCAGGGAAAGGGGGAAGATCCAGGTTGATCACATGGAAACAAGCATGAAATCTGCCCCCTCTGATTTTCCTGTGTATTACATCCCCATGTGTGTGGTGCATCCTTTTGTGTGCATGTGATCTAGATCTAGCCTGACCAGCCAGAGAGTGAACCAACGGTGCTGGGGCCAGACCCTGGAGGGCATGGAAGTACCAAGGATGCTCGTGAAGGGTACCAAGGATGCTCTGAGCCTCAGAAGTAGGATGGGGTTGTTTGTGTACCTATAACCCCACAGGTATCCACACAGGAACTGCCCTCATGTGTTTGGTGGTGCCTGTAGGCCATGAATCTGTCTCATCCTTGCTGATAACAATGGTAAGAAGTGACTCCTCACCTTGACCAGGTGACTGGAATCCATAGGACCTTCAATCCCTGGCCTTAAGCTACCCTGGGGAGTCCTTGAGCAGGAATAACACTTGAGCAGGAATAACACTTGAGCCAGGCTGGGTCAAGGATCCCATTAATAGCTTGTTTGCTCTGTGGTTTGTTCACATGCTGCACCTGAGTAAGTACAACTCAAAAGCATCATTGACAAAGCTGCAGCCGGGATGCAGGTCTGAAATAGGAGCCCTGAAAGCATGCCAGGAAAGCTGCTCTTTTGGCACCTAAAGCTCTGTATTAATGGTAAGATGATGATATATTGAGCCCTCTCCAGTCTTGTCTTTGAAACTATTTATCATCAGGGCATCTTATGCTGCAGACCATTAAGTGCAATGTACTGCCAGACAGGATGAGCCGATGTAACAGCAGAAGCATCTCCAGAGAGAAGTCAACATTGAGATGCCATAGGTCCCTAGCAGCCGAGTATCCCTGTAACCACATTCCACTTGCAGCTCTTTGCACACAGTGCTGTCCCTCCAGGAGCTGAGATGGCCACCCTGCTGTAGCTCATTACCCTGTAGTCTTTGGAAGATTTTTCATTCCTCATTCTGTCATATGACAGGGATGTCCCGCCCTTGCTTTGCAGTGCTTTAGAATCTATTCAGGATTCTGCAAGAAGCATTCAGTGAACTTGGAGGACAAATCCATGCCCTCATGCACAAATCTGTCCCCCCATCAGCCTGTAGGGCTGCCCTGTTTCAGGGCCAAGATACCACAGAGGCTGGCACAGCTTCCTTCTGTCCCTGTCTGTGCTGTCAGGGGAGGCTGCGAGGGTGAAAGCTGGCAGCAAAGCTCTGCACTCCTCTGTATGCTGCAGCCCTTCAGAAGGGTCCTGGGCATCAGTGCATGCTGACTTGCATCCACCAGCTGCTCATAGAGTGGGATTTAAAGCCGGTCTCTGAACAGCTGTTTATACTTATGGCATGAGAAGCCAGAGCACTGCCACACGGGTAACAACCAGTCATGGAGGTCAGGCTGTCAGTGCTGTGATGACTGAGCTGCCTGGGTCTGGGCTGGCACAACAGCCAGCCAGTGCTCAGAGGGTACACAGAGGAGATTTAGCCTAAGCGAGAAGCAACAAAATGAATGGGATGGACTTGGCACATTACAGGTGTGGCCTCAGCCTTCACCTGCTCTGCAACATCAGCCTTGACCAGCTAATCACACAGGTCTTTCTGATCCACAGATCTCGAAGTCTTTTTGAGCCCTTGAGAAGGGACACCAGGGCAGGATGCCTCACTCTTTCCTTACCTCCTGTAGCTGCTGCAGGAAACTCTCGGGTTGCAATAGGGTACCAGGGCTGGTGGTAGATACAAACAAGGGCAGTTATTTCTGCAGTGGCACACTGGATGTAGCTCCTCTGGGGAAATGTGGTAAGCAGAGGCTGATCAGCACAAACTGCACCGTGAGTGAGCACCAGACCCACTGCACTCCCGCTGCTTAGAGACACATCTGTCTGCAGGACAGAGGTCAGGCTGAGCTGTGCTCACCTTGTTCACACCATGGCTACATCCCAGTCTGTATAAACTGTCACTGCAGCACCACTGAGCCCTGGGCTATAAATGTACTAAGATGTGCCCTCAAAATGATATGATCAGCTTAAAAAACAGTGTACATAAAACCACAGACTTTGAAACCCCCTCTATGCCAGCTGTTTGACCCATTGGAAGGCATGCTTGGAAGCATATTTTATTGTCACTAGGAGGATAAAATCTTCTTTTAGGAAAGGAGATGACTGAAATCGTCACCCTACTCCTGGTGCTGGGGCTTCCAGAGAAACCTGCTGTGCATGGGAGGCCACATTCCCATCTGAGCTGCCCAGTAGCAGCACCTGAGCAGAACCAGACAGTGGAAGGAAAACAGATGGTGTGTTTATTCTGCCAGCTGCCTTTAGTCCCATACAACTGTGATTATCTAACAACAGCTGCTAATGTCATGCATGGTCAAAAAAGGGAGTCAGAAGCACAAGGAGTGTGGAAGAAGGGAAGAGGAAAAGATGTGCTGTTGCTCACTGACAGAACAGCATCAGCTCAGTCACAGCACTCCCCACTATATCCTTCCCAGCTTCAGGGACCACTGCTGGAAGATACCACACTCCCCATCGGCCAAAAGGTTTTTTAAAGATCCCAGTGTTGGAAGTGGTGACAGTGGAGTGACACAGCAGAGGAGCCTGAGCCCTGGTTTGGCAGAACTTGTCTGAGAAGCGAGGTGAGCACAAGTACCCTGGAAACAGAATGTGGATTCAGTGCAATAGCACACTGGAAGTTCCAGTAGTCTTGAAGATGGTCTAGACCTGAGGACAGCACACAAGACACACTCCCTGGAGCCACATTAGACTTTGCAAAAAGTTTTTTCTGGGACTGTACCACTCATAGTGGTAACAACAGAGTGGCCTATGTGGGGTTAAGCCCATGCTGTCTGACTTGCAGCAACAACTGCAGGAAGAGCACAGTCAGACCCTCAGGTACTGTGAGCTGGAGAGAATAATGACATGCTTGTTTGCTTTCTACAAGGAAGCTGCAAATGCTTTTAGGGAGCCTACCAGTTATGTCAGAAGGGGAAAGGAACTGTGGGAAGGAAAGAAACAAAGTACATGTGGAGAGGGAGCATGTGAAGGACTCCCAGAGATGGATAGAGTCTGGAGGCTGGCGCTGCTGCTGGCTTCTCAAGGACATACGTTAGGGTTACAAGGCAGAAGCATTACTGCTGCCAGCTACTGGCTGTGCAACATGGAAGGATGTGTGTACTACATGCAGACCAAGACTACGGGTTATATATACACATCAAGGACCCCTGAAAGACTCTGTCAGAATAAAAGACATTGGTGCATCACTATGACCCTCCAGGATCAGCTCCCTGTTGGGTCTCCAACCAGAGAACCTCAGTTGTGAGCTAATGACTGCGGTGCAAACACTGATTTGATACAAAGAGCTTGAATCAATGACAGTGTCATTAATAAAGGGTGAGCTTACAAATATTGGTTGTGATCTTTATCCTCCTCTGCTCAGAACCCTCACTATGAAAAGGGAATCAACACCACTGAAAAGAGGGGGCAGGGGCAGCTCCCAGCTGACAGTGACCTGCTGGGAGTGGGGAAGGCTCTAATTCCCTACTAAGAGCAGCTCCAGGGACAACCTGCTGAACTTCAGAGCCATGGGCTCAGATGTACGAAGTCTAAATTTGCAAAGCCTTTGCAGTGGGGAGCTCAGAGACTTCTGTTTATTTTTGCAAACGTGATGAAAAATAAGCTGATTTAGCTGTAGTCTCTCTGCATTCACACCAGTGGCCAAACAACCACCTTGTTCCTTGGCTAGGATTATGCCTTTTTTTCCAGCGACCAACCTGGCTAATACAGAATGTATCCCCGGTTGTTTCATTAAGAACCAGTCTCCTGCCAGTTTCAGCATGAAGGAAAGTGAGCGTGGTGCTGCAGCTGCATGGCGTGCTGCAGGTGTTTACAAGCAGGCAGTAACTCCAAGGTTCTGGGGGGTCCAGCTCAGCCCTCCACCCTCTTTAGCAGCCTGAATTCTGCCATTTCTGCCATGAGAGAGGCTGCTGCCCGTGCTAGATGTGCAGCACAGGGGCGCTATGGTTGCAATTCTTCAGACCTAAAAATAACTGCTGCTTCTGTCTTGCAGCGCAAACCAGGCACCTTTTCATAGCGCCAGACCTGCTAATTGCTCTCACAGTCAAAAGGCTGTGAAGAGGAGACAGCAAATAGGTGTAAATTCCCAGTAATGAAGATTAAGCTGCAGAGCCGGGGGGGCCCTTGCAGAAGCCTCAAGTTTTTGTTTGTGAAGAAACGCTGCCCGCACAAAGATTAGGCCTCAGCAAATTGTTTTTCAGGCTTCGGCAATGCTTCTGCCAACAACCAGCAAGACTCGGGGGTATCCCCAGACCAATGTGTGAATGCCTGCAGGACGCTCCTTCCCACCAAGCTGGAGCTTTGCTCAGTCTCTTGGCTCTCTCTAAGAGCCCCAGCCAATAGCGCTGCTGTCAGCCCCCAGCCCCATGGCCAAGCCGCTGAGAAGGAGAGCAGGGGCCGCTTGTCCCCAGGAGCCAACCTGTTTCCCCGACCCAGTTGCCAGATGCAGTTGGTCCTCGGCTGTCTGGGTGGCTGAAGACAGGGCACAGAGACCTGGTGTGGTGGCACAGCGGGTGCTGCACTCTGCTCACCCTGCTGAAGGTGCTGGAGCTGATGGATGGTGTGTGATATTTATTGTTTTTGCCATTAGGACTTTGTCGTGTTAGAATAAATGGAGTGTGCTGTTCCTGTAGATAACTAAGTGGCATTATATTGCACAGCTAATCAACTCCTGTTTCAACCTCTCAGAAAATGTACTATTTTTTTTTTTCCTTGCTGTCTATGGGTAGGAATTTTATCTGCAATGATTACTGCCAGTGATTGCCTTCTCAGCTCTACAGCACGAGCCCACCCAGCTGTCATGTCAGCAGGACCCAGTGGGCCTCCTGGCCATAGACCATCCTGCAAGCAGCTCACCCAGCCCTTGCCACGGGCTGCGTATATATCAGCTGCAGCAAAGGAGGCAGTTATTAAGGAGGAAGGAGCCACTGAGGACTGTGCTTTCTTACAGTGTTTTCCCCCGAAATAGGATGAAAGACAAGAGCATCGTGTGGAAGCTCTTGGGGAGATAAGGAAACCATCACCTATGACCTTCGTAAGACCTCTTTCTTCAGCTCAATCTCCCTTGCTGTGTGCTGTAAAACATAAAGTCTAACAGAGAAGTGGGAGAAAGATGCCTGGCAACACGAGCAAATTATTATTTTCTAGCAAACATGTCAAACTGGTTCATCCAAGCACTCTGGGCATTGCCTGGCCATAGCCTGGGAGCAACTGAACTTTGCTGCTTCACTGACTTGCCCTTGAATGGGAACCAAGTGTTCTCAAGCACCTGACTGGGTGCCTGCGTGCTGCCTTCACCCCACTGGGCAGCTCTGAGCTGCTGTGGCTGCCTCTTGTCAGGATGAAAATATGCTCCTCATCACAAGAAATGTTCTGTCAATAACCTCTAACAAGCAGCTGCAGCGGCACAGGGAAGCATGGGGAAAGGCACTGGCAGTTTGTTCTCACTAAGATTCTGCATAGCCCGGGGGCACTGCAGCTGTTGGGCCATTACAGCACTCAGAAGTGGACTGAAATTTCGGCAGGCAAAGAGGGGCAACGTCTCAAGCTTGAGTTTCAGGCTTCCTCTCCTCTGACTGATGGCAGAATTTGGTGCTACCAAATTCGCAGTTTGCAATTGTTATAATTGACTTTGTTGTTGTATATAAGAAAAGTCTTCAAAATTCACCTCTCATGATCTGTTTGTGTGCCCCGGTCACTGGGAATTTACGTTCAGCCACCTGCAGGCATCTCCTCCTTCACAGGCCCTGCTTCCATGTGCATTTCCAGTAGGGCACTGGTGTGCCTTCCTTCCATCTCCACACTTTAGCATCTCTGCAATTTGTTTCTGAAACAATCCAGCCAGGCCCAGGTTTGCTATCCCATTTGGACTTCTGAGCCACTGGGTCTCCAGCAATGGTTACACAACCACGGCAGTTATGCCAAAACTTGTAATGCAGAAGGACAGAGACAAGATGCAAGAAGGCCGTGGTCACTGTGTGAGACCCTGGCAAGGTTCAAATTTCTCTCTACTGAGAAAAGGCGGAGGGAATAGACAGACATCTCAGAAATGCCATTTCCTATGTCTGCAGCTTAAAACCAATGTGTGCTTTACAATGAAAAGCAACTGCACATTCTTCAGTGCCTGGCATGAACCAGGCACCTGGGGCCTTTTTTCAGGCTGCTGTCTCATTCATGCAGCAAAAGGCTGCTCCTGGATGCTGCTGAGTTCCCAGACTCCCTGGGAATGGTGAGGCTATCAGCATCTCAGCACTGGTCAGCATCTGGCACAGGGAAAGATCTCAAAATTAGCCTGTGGACAGATATGCTTTGTGCTGTCCTCCTGTGCATTACTAAGACGATGTTCTTCCAGAGCACTGTCATGACTCACGGTGCTATATATATTTATATACATAAATTTGGAATCAAAGACCCATCCAGCCATTCAAAATCTGATTCCTGCATGACCATGTTTGTGAGTCCTCCTGCTGTTCTCACGTGTGCATTGCAGAGCAGAAGCATCTCCCAAGTCCCGCTTTGCCAGTGCTGAAAGAGGAAGGCTGAGATTTCCAAGGAGGATGATAAATTCTTGAAAATCTCTGCTGTCCTGGGGACAGTACAGTACTCAGGGTCCTTCCATAGGATGGCTGTTGCAAATGACCTGGGTGAGATGAAAGCAGGCTATGGAGACTGCCCAATGAAGGCTGGGTGCCCTCCCCCCGCCTAGGGCCACCTCCTCCTTCTCAGGATACAGCCTGGAAAATCAGCATCAAATTAAGCCCATAAGCTCACCTTCACCCTGACCTGACCTCTTGCTTGCAATTGTCAGGAGTCCACCGTGGAGCCTGAAAATGAGTTTTCCATCTCAGTGTCACTCCAGGATTGTCACTCAGAGATACTCTCCTGCCTCCTCTTTGCTCTGAATAGTGCCTAGGTGTAGTCAAGTGTCATATGCAGTGCAAGCAAGTGAATATGTTCCAGAGCGGCCACTTTATCTGAAGGTTTAATAGACGACTGAACTTTGGAGGCCTTGAGAACAGCCTGCTGGACCCCAGCACTGTTCCCTTAGGACAGACCAGGTTTTTCTGAATCTTTAATCCGCTCATCACCACTCAAGCTACTGGATACACCCAGGAAGGTCCTGAGCCATTCCCCCATTTTCACTCTTCTGCCAAAGACAAAATAACTGTATTTAAAAAAAAAAAACAAACAAAAAACCACAACTGATTTTCTCCTGCTGGTGGGGTATCCCAGCAGAGCACTAGAAATGTCAGCAGCCTTTTTTGGTCCCATAAGATCTTACAAGGACCCCTTAAGGAGAGGCAGATGCCAGCTAAGATGACCTCAGTCCCTTTGTGCCAGGTGCCAGGCCTTGTGGGCCCTCAGAAATCCCCTCCCAGCAGAAAAGCATCATGCTGCTGAGTGTTGGTTGATCTCTGCCTTGGTTTAATGACTGGGGATATAATCTTTGCCCACTGAAAGGAGCAGTTCCATTTGATCACTCCATTTTGAAGCTGATACATTTCAGCCAAACCCTCTCATTCTGACCCTTAATCATACTAATCATACTAATCTTTGTAGACACTTTGATCCATTTTCAGTGGATGGTCCTGCATGCTTTGTAGCCTTTGTGGGACAAAACGTCTTCTGAAGTGATAAACAATGCAAAAGGGGGAAAAGAAACATGGAAAAAGAAAAAAAATCTGTGATAGGAAGTCTGTGTTGAAGTTATACATAATATTCTGCCAGATACAATTTACCTTCTGATAGATACCACTGTAGCATATGGCCTATGTATAAAAGAGGGAAATGCAGAATTAGGAAAAGGCTGGGTGACCCCTTCCAATGTGTCCATATTTATTTAATTATTGGATGGGCTGCAGGTCCACCTACATCAGGACTTTGAAAGGACTTTCTTTTTCACTGCATTGTGCAAACAGGTCCAGAAGCATTTCTGCTCCAGGTGACTCCTGACTGGGATCCCAGAATTCCAGAACCATGGGGGTTGGGAGGGACCTCCAGAGATCATTGAGTCCAACCCCCTGACAAAGCAGGTTCCCTACACCAGGTCACACAGGTAGGTGTCATGGTGGGTCTTGAATGTCTCCATAGAAGTAGACTCCACAACCCCCTGGGCAGCCTGTCCCAGTGCTCCGTCACCCTCACCATAAAGAAATTCTTGCGCACATTTGTGTGGAACTTCCTATTCTCCAGTTTCTGTCCATTTCCCCTTGTCCTGTCTCCACCTTTGGCAGTTCAGGACATGCAGCCCTGCTCGTGTGAAAGCCCCTTGCTTCTCCAGTGCACAAAATGCTAAATGTGTAGCTAACTTTAAATGGGCTCAATTTATTTTGGAGCTTAAGAATATATTTAAAACAATATACCTGTTTACATGCTTTGCTGGCAGTGACCTGCAGAAGAGGGGCTAAATGTGACACAGTGGGTAGAGGTGGTGTGGGAGAGATTTGAAGTTGTACTGGAATTGCTGTGTAACTCCAACAGTCTATTCAAACAGAAATACCAACTAAACAAAAAGGAGCAAAACTCAATAACCTTTCTGTTAACACTCTGAAACCTTAATGCTAAATAAGCTGAGCTTCTTCTAACTAGTGACATGTGTGCTTGGCAAATCGTGCCGTTGTGGATGTCTCCAATGGGTGGATGAGAACTTAGTCCCTCTGGGATGATACTGCATACGCACCCTCAGGTACCCACACTGCTCCTCTCAGACAATGCAACGTACATCATCAGTGCTGCCGTTCGATGCCTTCTGCTTTCACTCCATCATTTTGCAGAGGCTGTTTTTGATGGTGGGCCATGGAGGGACCCCGGGCTTCCCAAGGAGGCTGTGACATGAGAATCTTGGGATAACTGTTCTCGTGGGTGCCTTCAATGGATTCATGGCTCAGCTCCTGACACTGCTGGGATTGCCATCACGAGGCTTGTTTGTTCCTCAGCATGCTGTTCACTGACTTTATTTTCCAGCCAAGAGAGCTTTGCAAATAATAGTAAGAAGGGATGAATGGAATGGTATGGGATGATTAACCAGGATTTTCAAAGGTGGGCCAGAAATCCATATTGCTGAGCACCACAATCACCTCACAAACAACTCACTGGGCACATTTGATCCTGTGTGGAGAGGGAGAATTTCCTGCAGCCATTTGCCCTTAACTGGATCAGTCGACAATAATTACCCACAGTACTGAACAGAGCAATGAAGCTGTGTTGTCACAGTCTCTCTCTCTCTATTTCTTTTCTTTTCATCAGGTTTCTGATCCTTACAGTAGAAACTCCCAGATTTATTCCTTCTCTCTGCATGCATTGCCACAACATTTGGGATCTGATGCTGCTATAATCTTTCTGGACTATAAAAACCAAGTAATGTCTTTCCATAGCATATGGTTCTCCCCTTACAACAACAGACACCAGAACTTTCAATTAAGTTTCTGGAAGCAGCGTTGAAATACACATGACTCATTTCAAAAGTGCACTAACAAGTGAAATGATCCCATTTTTTTTGCCAGATCTCTGCTCATCAGGAAACAAACAGTATCTGATGTCTTTCTTTCTTCATACATTGACGAAAACAACACCGTTCTCCGTCAGCACTGAGCCTAGTAGAAATTGTCCAGTTAAATATTATAATATTTGATAATAGCACTGCCAGCACGGAGCTGACTCATTTAATGTAATGTGCTGCTCCCTGAAGATTGCCTTTCAGCACAGCAAACAATTAGCTAGTTCATTCATCTCAGCTTGAGAATGGTAGATAGTTACTGGACCACGGGTCCTTTCCTAACTGGAGCTGATTTATCAACAGTCATAGTTGTTTCTCTTGTAATTCATCTTATGCTATTTACACACACACACACACACACACACACACACTTCCTGGCCCCCTGCCACGTCTCTCTGACACGCTGCCTGCACGGACATCCCCGCACAGCTGCCTCCCACTCTCTCCCTCTATCTGTGGATCTCTGTGGCTGTCATTTCAGTGGGGCTGTGTCTCCCCTATCAGCCTCTCTCCTCCAGCCTTCCTGTCCCACCGAGAGTGAGAATATGATTCCCTTACCCCAGCCTGGATGTGCTCCCTGACGTTAGTTGTTGTGACAGCACTGTCTGTCAGCTTCAGATCTCCCTGCCCTCCTGGCCATTACCCCAGTGCATTTATGGCCAGTGCTCTGTCTGGGGTTGGCTCTGTGGGCCACTGCAAGCCATGGCCCCACTGCCAGCTTGGCATTCACTGGTGGCACTGCACACATGTGCAGCCCCGCTGTCCCTGCTGTGCAGCCATTGTGTGCTCAGGGATGGACCTGTGCTAACCTTCACTGCCTGGTCCTGATGAGGATGAAACTTGCAGCAGCCCACAAAGATCATCTGGAATTCCTATAAAGGGGCTTTGAGAGCTGGGGGTGGGCAGCAAGGCTCAATCCCCAAAGCATCCCTGCTCTGTGCAGCTCTCGCTCCTCAAAGCTGTCACTTTTCAGACTCTTTTCATGTTGCAGAGCGGCTGAGGCTGTCAGCAGGGCTGCCCCCAAGCACCCAGCACCCTACCCAGGGTTGTGCCTTGCAGCAGTGCGACCCTGGCTGCCATGTTGCACTGCTGCACTCAGATGCTGCTTGGGAGTGCGCTGCATTGGATGCTTATGCTCTCACAGGGAGAAAATGGCAGATCCTGGCAGCAAGCATTTCTTTATCTCACATTCTTGCAAGAGAGGGAGCTCCTGAGATTTTTATTTTTTTCCTATGAACCCAGGCTTCATCGAGAGATTTATTTTATTGTGTTCATAGCTGTAATTATTGCTAGTTGAAGATGGTGACCTCAGCACCCAGACTGAATATAGCAGTGAGTTCATCCGCAACATCTTTATAATTACTGCCCAAATGCATGCCATGGAAACCAGAAGTGGGGAGACCCAGGTAGGAAGAGGAAGGAACAAGGGGAGGACAAATACACCCACACAGTTTCCATTACTGCATTTGAGATTGGAGAGGGAATGAAAGAGCCCAGTGCAAAGCGGTGGGCTCCCCTGTTCCCATGGATATGCTGTGCTGCATGGGGGACGGAGCAGGGACACCTCAGTGTCACATATCTGTGGCCACGGTGAGGCTGGCAGCAGTGGGAGACAGACCTGCATATCTATCTCTATAGCCCCAGGCCATGAGAGACACCTTGAGGAGACAGCTGGAGATTTGCCCTGTTGTGAGAGGTCTGCTTTGGCTGTAGGTCACTTTGCAGATGGCTCTGGCTTGCTGCCTGTTACTGCCCTGGTTTTTCTGGAGCAGCTCCACAAGTCCCTCTTTGCAAGGGCAGATGCCCACACTTGGTCATGGCCAGCCCACTCCAGACCCAGCTACCCTCACGAGCAGTTGCATGGACCAGCTGTCCCAGTTTGCTGCAAAAGCACAATGTTTTTGACATGTCCCAGTACTGAGTGTACCCTTTTAAAAACACCAGTGAGCTTGGGGGAACAGGAATCTGAATGGTACCAACAGTTTGTGCTACTGCTACATTCTGCCACCTCCCTTGGGTCCAGGTGTGTGTGTGATGTGGCTGTATGCTCAGTGCTATTGGTCCTAGGACATGAGCATGGACACCTCACTCTTAGACTCTTTCCACCCAGACTCAGCCTAACTTTCCTGGAGCTCAGTAACAGGGCCAAGGACCTTCTGCCTGCCCCACTGGCTATCCCCCTTTCTCTCTCAGGCCCCCAGTATTTCTGTAAGTGTCTCTAGGAAGATGACACCAAAGTCAAAGCAAGACAACATCTTTCTACAGAGTGCCTGAACCAAGGGACAGCAGCTGCTGAGAGACTAAATCTAGTTGCTTAAATTAAACAGGTGAAGAACTTTGGTAAAACATGAGGGTAGAGATGTCGATCTGGGGAGTGTTTTGAAGAAGAGCATTTGGTTTGTTTTTAAGGGGAGATTCTTGTGTCAGCTGCTTTTCGTCTTTCCAGGATTAAATGCGGCAGTTTAAACATCAAAGCTCCATAAATTGTTAGAGAAAGAGCAAATGCAGCAGGATCAGATGGAGCACGAGGGGCTTCAGTTTTTATTAGATTAAACACTTGAAGTTGTTTGAGAGCTAGATTGAGAAGCAGCACTATTTCCTGTTTTGGTCCACACCAAATGCTGGCAGTCACATAAACCAGCCAAATCCCATTCACCCTATGCTGCACATTAGAAATACTGACCATTTGTGCTGGATAAATGGGAGGGAATTGATATCAGCTAAGAGACAATCCCCAGACCAGAGGAGAGACAGAATTAACCAGCTTATTATCATTATTTAATGCTTATATTGTAAGAACAGATGAATTATATGTTTGCTAGGCTCTGCATGCAAGGCTGTTATGAAGCTTAATTCATTAGCACTTGTAAAGTGACTTGAACTTGTGAGATGAAAGGTGTCCTCAGAGTGCCAAGTACTATTATGGCTCCAGTACTGTGGATCTTTAATAAGGATATTGAATGAGTCCTGTGAGCCAGCGCATTGCTTTTAACTTCCTTATGGCTGTTTTTACAAACACTGTCTTAGAGATATAAAAAACCAAAGAGTTAGAAGAAAAAAGATACAGTAGCAGTGCACACACTTGCCTGTTCCCTACCCCACAGGGAGCAAAACACAGCCATGGGCACTGCAACCAATGGGACCAGGTGACACCTCACCACTGCCCGGCTCCTGCAGATGGGTGTAGTTACAAAACTGCACTTTTGGACTGACTTGAGGCGCCAGGTCTGCCCACAAATGTCCTCACCTGTCTCATGGATATACCATCAACACTGCCACTGCAATTGAGAGCTGTGCCAGCTCTGGGGGAACCATGAGACAGAGAGAACTTCTTCATGGGAAGAACAAGTGATAGGACTTAAAATGTATCAGGGGAGGCTTAGCTTGGACATTAGGAAGAATTTCTTCATGGAGAGGATGACTGAGAATGACACCTGAAGAAGTGGTGGAGTCCTCATCCCTTGAGGTATTTAAGATATGTGTGGATGTGGCACTAATGGTCATAATTTAGCAATGGGACTCAGTAGGTCAGGTTGATGGTTGAACTTTAAGACCTAGAAGGTCTATTCCAACATAGATGATTTTCTGATTCTAAGAGACATTCCTGTGGGAGTTGGGGACTGCCTGGGGTTTCTGCTTGCATGCAGGTTCCTGCCCAGGCTGACTAAGCAGCCATATGCCTGAGTTTGGCCAATGCAAAGGGAGTAACATTGGGAGCACATCCCCTGAAGTCCCTCTCCCCCATCCACTCATCCCTTAGAGCCTTATTCTTGCCTCCTCTGATAATGGGGTGAATGGAAGAGGTTTGATGTGTTGTGTGGACAAGCAGAACCTCAATGCCACCTGCCATGGCAGGAGTCATGTAGATACAGCCAGTCCTTCATCTCAGCTGTGCCTGTAAGCCCATGGAGGCCCCAGGGGAGGTGGTTTCCACCACGGAGGGGGTGATGGAGATGGCTCTTACAAAGCTCCCTGGGGACAGCCATCTAGCCATCCACTGCAGGCCTCACAAACACAAGTCAGAGAGCTATGTCACAGCAGAAATCTTAACAGCTCAGTTTGGTTCCTTCATACTCCTCCTGGCTTGCTTTTTGCCAATGCAAGCACTGTCAGCCCTCTTGCTCCCACCAGTGATCAGATTTATCTTAACTGACAGGCTTTCCTTCCCAGTGCACTGAGTGGACTTTCATGGACTCCCTCTGCTGAGATTTCATGACAATATCATTTCTTTGTTCCGTGCAGCCACTTGCTCCACGACAAAGCCATTATAACTCGGCCAAGGTCTATCAAGCCCAGGCACACAAAGCTGTACTAACTCTCCTTTGAAAGCCTGCTTCCCTCACATTCATCTTCCTGCAGCTACTGTTGATCATTCGTCAGTCAAGAAGCCATGGCCATGAATCTACAGAAATTTCTTCCCTGCCTTAGCAAGTTGGGAACATCTTTTCCTGCCTGTAGTGCAACCTACGGCACTTCTAATCGCTGCTGCATTTCCTATAAATTGCAGTGGGTCTTGAAAAGATGCTTTTAAAAATTTCCTTATTCCAAAGACAGCAGAAAGTGTTAATGAAGTGTGCCAACACAGCATGCCATCATATTGCAAGTAGCCTCCAAATGACCAGGAAAGAAACATCTTCTTTCATTGAGGGAAAAATAAACCCTCTAAAGAGAAAGCAGTGACCTTCTCATCCACTTTTCTCTCTTCCTTCTTCAAATGTTGCTGCAACCAGCAAAACTCGCTCATTATCTACAGAGGCAGTTTCCATAAATTGCTCCATAAGGCACACAGTGCAGAAAGCATCTGGCTGGATCTGCTGCGCTGCTGCATGGTGGGGCATGCTGGGCAGCATGGAGCTGGGCTGAGCCTTGGCCTGCAAGCAGGTGCCTCTGCTTGGGCTGAAGTGGAGTAAAGGACTCATTGTTCTCCTTAATTATTCCAAAGCCTCTTTACTTGGAAGAAAATAAAATATTTATCAGAGACTTGTGGCTTTGGCAAAGGAGATTAAACTCAGATTAAATTTTTAAATGCATGTAAAATTTAATTGCCATTAGAATAGTTTATGTCTCCAAAAACTAAAAAGGCTTTTCTAGCTTGACCTTTGGAAAGCTGCCCCTTTCTGGTGTCCTCAGGGTTGCCAAGGGACCAGCCTGGCCTGGTGCCCCTGTGCCATCAGGCTCCCAGCCAAGTCTGCCAGTACCAACCAGCTTTTGTCTGGCAATGCTGCAGGCAGAGATGGAGCCCTTTTACTACGTCCAAAAAGGCAACTATGATACAGATGGGCACCAAGGAAGAGACAATGGAATCTGGGAGAAGACAGAACTGGTGGGCAGTGATGGGTTATGCCTGAGACAGGTGCCTGTCTCCAGCAGGTCTGGCATTCAGGCGCAGTCACACAGATCTGCTTCTGGCACCTGGCAGATATGGCAAGCCCTCATGGCTGCTCAAGAAGCCTTGTCCAGGTAGATGTCTCTAACTTCCCAGAGTTTCTGCATGTACAGAGGATCATCTTAGATCCATTCCTTCCTCAAGTCTGGTCTCTGCTCAGCCCCTGCCTTCCTCAACAAGGTGCCTGGAGCTGACTAAGTTACATGAGCTTCCTTCACATAACCCTTCCCCACCATGTTTCCAAAGATATTCTGACACATTGGTTGCTGCTGCTTTGTCCCAGTGTCACGGGGCAGGCTGAAAGGAGGCACTGAAAACCAGAGGAAGACTTTGAATGTTGGGCTTACACACAGCAAGAAAAGACATCAAGGTAAAGCTATCCTGCAGCTCCTGACCCTGCTGGGGTCAGCCAAATACAGAGCACAGACACTGCAGAGTAAACCTCTGAAATTCTTGAATCAGACCATATGAAACTCTGTGTCTTGCACAGCCCCTCACACTCTTTGTACCCAAATATCTTGCTAAGGACGTGCTCAGAGAAGAAAGTAGGCACAGCGAACTGTGCTGGGAGTGGGGAAAGCACCTCCACAGAATGGCTGCAGGCTCTTGGTGCTACAGAGTGCCTCTGACCTGTGGAGCTCCCACCATGCCAAGGTACGAGACTTGCTGTCTACCCTTCTGATCATCCTCCAGACAGCTCAGAATCAAAGCACACAAGGACAGTGCAAGTGTCTACATGCTGAGGAGACAAGCAAGGCACACCCACAGCAACTGTACACACTGGGGAGAAACTGGTGGGCACATATCAAACCACAATGGCTAAATAGCTAATTATGCTTCACCAGTCTTGCAGAAAATCTGTTCTCTCTCCCTCATTCATGCTCATGCACTCTACTCACTCACTTTTTAAAGTGATGCATTATGTGAGGATAAAACCAAGGGATGGTCAAATGGTGTTATTCAAATGGATGAAGACCAATTGTCCTGCTCAGGGATTTTTACCTTCAGGCAGCAGTTCTGTCAGTGCTGTAGCTGTCTGGCTGCACTCAGCCCACATTCTGGGCTCATTTCACCCTGCCTATGTGTTTTAATACTCAGCACAGGCAGGAGATATCCAGGCTTCTGCTATTTACTCTTACTCTGTGCTGTACTTTTCCTGTTGATGCTGACAGCTTTGCAGGAGCTGAAACAATACTTTATTTTGCTCACATCCCTGGAGCAGAAAGTCAGAAGCACCAGGGAAAGAAAGCCAGGTCTGGAATGGCAAGAACAACTTACCAGCCTTAATTGCAAGAGGAACTCCTGTCATTGAGATCCATCCAATGACTTTTAAAACACATCATGTCTCCTCCTTGCTCTCTTCTGCTCCTCTACCTGCTCTTATGTTTCCAAATCTACACACGCTACTCCAATTCTCTGTTTTCCCCAGAGCATCAGTAATTTAATGGTTTCCTTTTTTGGGCCACCTTTGTCAATGCAAACAGAGGGTTTTTCATTTCAGGATTAATTTCCCCAACTCCACTCTTCCCAAAGGCTTACACAGACATTAAAGAGATCGCTCTTTGTTTTTCAGCAGGCAGAAAGCCTCTCCAGAGCTACCTGACTGAATTAAACAGAGACATCAAAAGAACCTGTCAAATTTGATGTGACCAGACAGTGGGAGAAAGTCAGAGCAGCACCAAAGCTGAGCAAAGAATTGGGATGCTGCTGTGGCAGATTTAGAAAAGGGACAAATTCTGTGGAGATTTTCCCCTTCAAGGGAAAAGAGGATGAAAGCGGAAGTGTTCAAACAGTCCTGAATGTGCAGGCTGGCACAGTGCAAGAGCAAGGCAGAGCTGTGTGGCCGATAGCCCCTGGCAAGGCACTTGCTGCCCAGATCCTGACCACAGCTCAGCTCCAGCTGGAGGCATTCAAATTGCTTCACTATCTAGTAAAACAGATCCCAGCTGGACCCAGAGGGTCAGTGCTGGTGCAGAGAGGAGATGTGTTTGGTCCCTTGGAGGAGAGCTGCTCATAGAGATGGGTGCTGCGGGGCTCCCTGGCACCCTGGAGTGCTGCGCTTGCTGTGGCTGCCCCATGGACCTGCTCCTACTAAGCCAGCAAGGACTCCAATTCCATTTGGTCAACACAACTTCTAAGTTACAAAAACACTCTCAATTCCCTTCTTGGATCGAAGCTGCCCTCCTTGCCCACAGATAGGTTAGAGATGCAACATGAAGCTACAGTAAATCCGTAAGGCAAACAGCTTTGCTGTAAAATGTGACTTATGTTAATATTAATCAGGCAGGCTCTGATGTATAAGGTTGTTATGATAGAGATACTTCAGAGTGTTTCGATTAATTAGTACTTAATTAACTTTAATGTCATAAAAATGTCTACAAGCCATACAAGTTGGTCTGTATTTTGCCACTCATGGATCCCCACCTGTTTAGGCAGCTAATCCCAGACACTCTTGCTTAAAAGGAAGCTGCAAAGCACAATGCATTATTAACTCAACTTGCGTGGTCTTCTCATCATGTCTCATGAGATGATTTTTAATATCAAGCCTTCCAGGATTAAAGACAGGGAGATGCCAAGGATGAAAGCAAGAGTGTAACACGGTGGTGTTTCAAGTGACTCTCTGACTGTCTGAGATCACTGACAGCTGGTGAAAGCTGGAAAAGCCAATGTGTGAGGGGAGTGGAACAGCTGAGAGCTGAGGGCAGTGTGGGGTGCTTGCGTTTGAACAGTGGAAGCCAAGCCCTTCCTACAGACTGTTGTGCTGTCCAAAGATGTCCAATTGAAACTGGGGAGGTGCAGGAGGGATGCTGGTGCTTATTGGACAGCCTGAGCCTTCTCAGAGCAATGACCCTGAAGCAAAGCGTGTAATGAGGACTAAATCCTGGGTGAGGTCTCCCTCCTTCGTGAGAGCTGCAGGAATCTCAGGAAGGCAGAGTAGATTCTAACCAGAGCTTGAAAGTGTGAAGCTGAGGTGTCGTGACCTTCCTTAACTTCTTGTCCCTGGACAGCACGAGGGGCCATAGTCTGCAGCACCTGTGCAGAGCCACGTCCTGTCTGGCACAGCCAGAGGCATTCACTGTTTCATTGACAACCCACAAACCCTTGGCTTCCTAGTGAGGTGGTTGATGTTCTATGCCTGTGCTTGAGGAGCACTTGGACAATCCCATGTTACCTGCTTTAACTTTTGGTTAGCCCTGAGGTGGTCGGGCAGTTGGACCATGTGGCCTCTGAAGGTCACTTCCAACTGTTCTGTTCTGTTCTGTTCTGTTCTGTTCTATTCTATTCTATTCTATTCTATTCTATTCTATGCTATGCTATGCTATGCTATGCTATGCTATGCTATGCTGTTCTATGCTATGATGTGCTATTTGTCATGCAGATCTCTGACACCACCACCCCAGGTGACAAGACAGTGAAATAAGAAAGAAGCCCAAGTCGTCATGCCTGCAGAGTAGTGGGATTGTGTCTAATCCTGCTGCCCACCCTTAGCTGCTCAGTCCTCTTCTGTTTGCTGTTGCTTGGGGCTGCAGTACTTTGGGGAAGGGCAGCTTTTGAACTGCATGCACATCTCTGAGAGAAAGGGTCACCAGCCCAGGAGGCAAACGACTTGGTAAGCGCAGGTGTGGAAATACAAGGCAGGCATCACCCGCCTCCAAAAGAGGGTAAGAACAAGATCCTTCAGGGGTACCAGCCTGACAAAATGTCAGAACAAACCTCAGAAATGGCGGCAGGAATTACAGAAAGTCTTTTTGTTGATGGGAACTCCCAAATTTACAGACTTTTTTTCTCCCAAGAGAAACTGCAACTGCATGGAGCTCACTGGCAGACAGGAAGAGGCAGTGAGAGCCAGGCTGTCTGCTAGACAGGCATGAAAACCCTGCCAGCATTGCTCTGGGGCACCCCATTATCACACATCACTCAGTTAACTTTATACTGAATGTAAAAGAGAAGCAACAGCTGGAGATGAAATCTAATTTTCTGAGGGAAATATGAGTGAAATAGAATGTAGCTGCTGTGTGAATTAATTTATCCTCTGTTAAGCATTTGTTAGTGCTCTGGCATGGCCTCTGTTGCATTATGATGGTAGGTGATGTGGCAGTGTTAACATAATTTCCTCCCTGTCCATTTTGGCACAGCCATGTCTGCAGTACAAAACAACACCAAGTTTTGCCACCATTGCTGCAAACTTGCAGATGTCTGAGGTAGTGAGTATTCAGAACCATGAAATGGCTTAGGTTGGAAGGGACCTTAAAGCTCATCCAGTTCCAGCCCTGCTGTGGACAAGGTTGTCACCCACCAGATTAGGCTGCCCAGGACCCAGTCCAACCTGCCCATGAATGTCTCCAGGGATTACAGTCACTTCCAGTAACTGGCTCATTTATGGGCGAATCCTTTGGCTTCTTGCAGCCATGCCTCTGGGAACTCCTGCAAGCTGCCTTCTCCATACGTTTGCAGTAAAGCTGCTTCCCACTTTCATGCTCAAAATACAAAGGTTCTCCTTGCTGTCTTCTCCCGTGGCTCTCATGCATCCTCCCAGGGACCAGGCAGATGTGGCCCCAACTCAGCAAGGAGCTGGAATGACCCCACCTTCCCCTACCATTCACAAAGTGCCCTTTGGTTCCTAAGTCACGTGTACTTATCAGAATGGTGAAGTCCCCACTTTGATCATCATGGAATATCTTCGGGACACTGGGCATGGCCAAGCTGCCTGCAATGGAAGCACCAGGCATGCAAGCTGGCTGAGTGCTTGGATGAGAGGCTACCGAACACTGGGGAGCATCCAGGGAGATTCAGGTGGATCTCTCCATGGTTCCTATGGATTCACACCAAAAATGGCACTGAGGGTTCACCTTGAGACTCTTCAAGCTGGGAAAGAGGACAAGCTGAGCCGTGAGTGCATGGCCAGCTACAGAGCAATCACGGACCAGAGATCTATAAGTGGTTGGGTGCTGATGCAAGATGGAGCTTAATGAAAACAGCATTTGTTTGCAGTTGTGACCCCAGCGGACAAAAAAGGTCCTAATCCTATTTTTAACACTGTGATTGTAAATGTGCCCTACAATCCCTACAATCTTTACAAGGAAAGAGACATTACACATAGAAAGGGTAAAAAAAACATTCAGTATAGAAGCCAAATTGATACAAGGACTGGAGAGGATGACTTACGGGCAGAGACTAAGGGAATTTAATTTGTATAACCTAGAAAGATGATGCCTGAGGGGGAACATGATAACACTATATAAATATCTAAAGGGCAGTTGTATGAAGAAGGGGAAAAAAAGTGACGCATGTACCAGCCGTGGGAGTGATGTGATGGACTGAAGAAGGGAACAGTTTCCCAAGGGAGCACAGTGGGCTGTTATAGCCTGGTGGGCAGAGAGCAGCACAGCGTGTTAGGGCTGGGAGGATTAGGAAGGAGCAGTCTGGTACAAGCAGCAAGGGAGGTGCCCATGGGATGGTGAAGGCTGCCCCGGCTGGGGATAGCAGGGTGGCATCTCCCCTGCAGACAACAGGTGACCGTGCGTGCTGAAGCTGTGTTAGCACAGAGTGCATTAGGAGTGCTTTACTTGTGGGATCAGGGCCCCCTCCTGCTCCCTTTGCTATCCATGCTATCTCAAAGGGAAGCAGGCACAGCAAAGCATCCAGATCCTCAGTGCTTTTTAGCACTGCACAGCAGAGCCTCTTCACAAAATGCTGTCATCAGGCTGAGCTCCTTCTGCCTAGCCATTAGAAGCCTCACCCAGGCAGCCTCATGTTGGGGGCTCTTTCTGGGTGTCCCTGGAGCAGATGATGCAAACACCCCATGCCTGGCTGCCTGAGAAGAACACAGCAACTGCAGTGGTCCCAAAATGGAGAAAGCAGCAAGGTACATTGATGCCTGTGTTCCTGCCCCTTTCCTCTCTCTTCCTTGCAAATGTGAGTTGCTTTTTACAATCCCATTTGCTTCTTCAAAAAACAGAAGAAAGAAAAAAGATTTTCTCTCTGCCGTTGCCATGTGAAAAACCCACACAAACAACAGGAAAAGCTGGCTACCTCTCTGCAGAACTCAGCACAGTGACTGCAGAGCAACTGTCACACAGGCAGCAGCCTAAAAAAACAGGGAGAAAAATAGATTTTTCCCTTCAGCCCTTTCAGACACATGACTTAGAGACTTATTATAGTAATAACAAGCCAAAGATTTTTCACAGGAGAGGCCAGTCTTCATGTATTTCTTCCTTACTTTGATGAAGTCCCTTCACCAATTTAAATGGGGCAGGTTCTGCTTCAGCTGCCCTTGCTAGAGCTGAACAGACACTCAGCAACAAACTTCTCTAGCATCAGGAATCTCTCAGACTTAGGTCCTTGCAGAGAGGGAAGCCCACGCCGTGGGGCAGAGCCTTGCAAGATGGTGTTCAGTTAAACCTACCATTAATTGCTCTCTACCTATTACAGCTAATTTGCTTGGCTCGAAGCCCTGAGCATTCTTTGCAAACCACTGGTTTGCCAAACAACCTGATGTGCAACACAAAAGTCGTGTGTGCTGGCAGCGCTGCCTGCCCTCCTCCTGCAAGCTGCTGGAGAACAAACAGGCGAGGCCTCACCATTCATCGCCACCCTGAGCGGAAGGGAAGCGGCCATGGCACACTACAGGAAGGCAAGAGCTCGAGTGGGGGATAAACCCTTTGGATGATGATCATTGTATTTGTTTATCTCCAGAAGACTTACAATATGAGCATGTTTTCATCTGCACATTTTCAAGTGCATCTGTAATTACCGAAGTTATGAGCTGTAGATGAATCTGAGACAGACACTCAATTGAAGCACAGTGCCCTTCAATTCCTGCCTGGCCAGCTGTGGGTTGTCATGGAGACTACCTCTGTCACCAGGCCTTCTAAATAACCCACACTGTCCAGGCCTTTCCTGTTTTGGTATGACTAGCATAGATTCATGCCAGCAGCATGGTTGGTAAATTCTGGATTTCCATCCCTAAAATCAGGAGCAGATCTATTCCAAGAACTGCTAACATAGGGCCAAGGTTGCTCTGAGCTAGACTTTTCCATCTGAGACTAAATGTGATGGTCTTTGGAAGGATCATCCCTACATCTTCCATCAGGAGAAGACCATAAACTCCTTTCCTGCTGTGCTGCCTGTTGTGCAAACATCTGTCAGGATTCCCGTGAGATGAGGGGTAGCTGGTGAAGAAAGTAGGGTGGATAGGCAGTGACTAGAAGGGATTTCAGCTCGGGAGACCCAGCAAGTCGGAAGTGCTCTGTTCATTGCTGTGGTCCTGTCTCAGGCTCCAGCCTACTTATTTTAGAATCATAGGATCATTTGAGTTGGAAGGGTTCCTTAAAGGTCATCTAGTCCAGCTCCTCTGCAATGAACGATAACACCTACAGCTCCACCAGGTGCTCAGAGCCCTGTGTCCAGCCTGACTATGAGTGTCTCTGGGGAGGAGGCATCTACCACCACTATGGGCAACCTGTGCCAATGCTTCATCACCCTTACTGTAAAAAAACTGCTTCCTTCTATCCAATTTAAATCTCTCTTTTAGTTTGAAATCATTTCTACTTTTCCTATCACAACAGATCCTGCTAAAGAGTCTGTCATCATCTTTTTTATAGTCCTCCTTTAGATACTACAAGGCTGCTCTCAGCTCTCCCCACAGCCTTCTCCTCTCCATGCTGCACAGCCTCAGCTCTCTCAGCCTGTCCTCATAGGAGTGGTGTTCTATCCCATGGATCATTTTTTTTATCAGCTTTTATCAGTAGTGGGGTTTGCTGTCACCCAAGTGCCAGCCTTGCACTTGGCTTTGTTGAACCTCACAAGGTTCTTGTGGACCAACAGCTGGAGCCTCTCTAGGGCTCACTGGTATGCCGTCCCTCAGATGTGTAAACTGCACCATTCAGCTTGGTGTCACCCACAAACTTGCTGTCAATCCCACTGCTGATGTCATTAATGAAGATATTAAAGAGCACTGGTCCCTATACTGACCCCTGAAGGACACCACTTGTCTCTAATCTCCATCTGGACATTATGACATTGAGCCTCTGGGTATGATCTTGCAACTGATTGCAACCATCAAATCTATATCTTTCTAATTTGGAGAGGATGTAGGGGACTGTGTCAAGGGCCCTACTGAAGACCAGACAGGCGACATCAGTGGCTCTTCCTTGTCCACTGATCCAATTACATCATCATAAAAGTCCACTAGGTGTGTCAGGCAGAATTTGCCCTTGGTGAAGCCTTGGCATAGTTTCCAGGAGGATCTGCTGGATCTTCCCCAGCACAGAGGTGAGGCTGACAGGTCAGTAGTTCCCTGGGTCATCCTTTCTACCCTCCTTAAGAATGGGTGTGATGTTGCCTTCTTTTCCAATCACCAGGAACTTCACCTGACCAACATGATTTTTCAAACATTATCTAGAGTGACTTGGTGACTGCATCAGCCAGTTCCCTCATGACTCTGGGTGCATCTCATCAGGACCCATAGACTTATGGTTGATCAGGTTCCTCAGGTAGTTGCAAACCTTCTATGTTACTCCACCAGTCTTCACCTTCTGAAACATTCGCTCAAGGGCTGTGTGAAGAGGAGTTGCCAGTGAGGCAGAAAAGCTGTTGAGTACTTGAACCTTCTCCTTTTCTGTTCTTTCACAGAATCACACAATCACAGTATTGCAGGTGTTGGAAGGGACCTCAAGAGATCACTGAGTCCAACCCCCCTGCTAAAGCAGGTATCCCACAATAAGTTGCTCAGGTAAGCACCCAGATGGGTCTTGAATATCTCCATAGAAGGAGACTCCACAACCCCTCTGGGCAGCCTGTTCCAGTGCTCAGTAAAGAAAATCTGCATGTTATTACAGAACTTCCTGCACTGAAGTTTTAGGCCATCACTCCTGCTACACACCACTGAGAAGAGTCTGGCCTCATCTATTTACATCCCACCTCCCTTTAGGCATTTATAAACATTTATCAAATTCCCTCTCAGTCTCCTCACTAGAGAGGGTACACCCTCTAGGACTTTCCTTTTCCAGTTTACATACGTGTTGAAGCTTTTCTTGTTCTTTACACCTCTTGCTGAGCCCAGTTCCAGTTCCAGTAAGGCCTTGGCCTTCCTGACCCAATCCAAACACAGCCGAGCAATGTCCCTATACTTCCTCCAGGTTACCTGTCCATGCTTCCTCTGTTTGTGCATTTTCTTCTTGCCCTCCAGTTTGACCAGCAGATCCCAGTTCAACTGTGCTGGTCTCTTGTCTTCCTTTTCAGACTTCCTACAGCCTGTAGCTGAAGAGCACTTGGGCCCTAAGGAAAGCTTCCTTAAAGATCTGACAGCTCTGCTCTGCTCCTTTGGACTTCAGGACAGACTCCTAGGGGGTTTTGTTGACTAACTCCCTGAAAAGATGGAAATTGGGTTTCCTAGAATTTAACACCCTGATTTTACTCTTTGCCTGTCCTATATCAGGAGTGCGAACTCCACCACTGCATGGTCACTACAGCCCATACAGCCTCCAATCCCGATGTTATCTGGCACTGAGTTAGAAGAATTTTTCGAGCTCTTGGCTATCCCATCCTTGTCATTATAACAAGAGGCAGAGTAGGGCAACTCTCGAGGGCATTGGTTCTCCCTGGCTCATGGTGCTCTTTCACATGGGGTGCAAACAGTGTCATCACAATCCCAATGACAACAGGTCTGGGAGGCCATGTGTGGGTAGGGTTGGCTGCATGCATGCATCTCTCAAAGGGACGTAGTTGGGGTCAGCACAGGTGGCATTTGTAATGTCTCTTGAGAGCAGCAGCCCCACAAGGCAGGGGATGCCTGGTGCTCTGCAGCCAGGGCAGCAGCCTTTCCCTAGCCACTGACTTGGGGCATGAATACCAGTCAGCCTCAGCCGTCCCCACTTCCTGCACTGGTTCCTGCTGGCCCTTCTGCACTGGCTTGCAGTAGCACTGCCATGCTCACTTTGCTCACAGCCTCCGAAGGCCTGGTGCAGGAGGGGCTGTGAGGTAGCGCACACTGTGTTCTGCTGAACAGCAGCCTCAGGCTGGCTCTATTTCCAGCACTCAGGGAAGGGGGAGAGCATTTCAATCCCTGGGCAAGGCAGAGAATTTATAGCCTAATGCTAAAAAGAACAACAGCGACAACAGAGAGACACCAGGGCAAGTTTCACTCTTCATTTAATCCTAATGGATCTATTGTAGAAAAGCAGTGGCTAGCACAAGCTCTGAACACATGTACATTTCCCCAGGCCACCCTCAGACACCATACCATCCAGGACTACACAGAATCACAGGCTGTTTTTTTATTGAAGGCACCCGGAGGTCCTCTGGTCCAAGCCCTTCCCCAGCAGGGCCACCCAGAGCAGGATGCACAGGACGTGGCACTTGCTGTCCTTCCTGCTCAGCCTGAGCAGGACTCCAGGGGAACAGCTGCTGCCATGCTTCCGTGGGGCCCATGGTGCCAGTGAGGGGACCAGCCCTCTCTCTTTGCCCAAGGAGTAAGCCCATGGACCTCCCCTCCCACCAGGCTCCTCAGCTCCCACTGGGGACAGAAAGCCACAGGAAGAGGTGCAGCTGAGACTGGAGCACACATGAGCTCACACCCCACTGCCAAAATGAACCTGCACCCATTTGGCATGCTTCCTTGAGGTCCATAGAATCACAGAATCACAAGGTTGGAAAGGGCCTACAAGATCATGTAGTCCAACTGTCCTCCCTTTTCCATATCAACAGAAAAACCACTAACCCATATCTCTAGCTCCTCATCCAGATGCCTCCTGAACACTGCCAGGGATGGTGACTCCACCACCTCCCTGGGCAGCCATTCCAGTGCCTGACCACTCTCTGAGAGAAAAAGTTCCTTCATATGTCCAGCCTAAACCTCATCTGATACAACTTGTGGCCATTTCCTCGGGTCCTGTTTGTTGTCTGGGAGAAGAGGCCAAGCTCCTCCTCATCACAACTGTCACCACTGTAGTAAAGGTGAGACAATTCCAAGCACCCTGCTGTTGAATAGATCTACCTTACCACCACCATGTGTCAGTGGTGGTGGTGCCAGTGGCAGTGACAGAAATGCATCACCTCTGACTGCAGAAGACAGACACTGGAAATAAGGAAGGGCAAAGGCAGCCAGAGGAGCCCTTCCAGGGGGACAAAGATGCAGACCAAATCCCTTCTGCAGGCAGTGTGCATTACAGGACAGGGCTCTGCCCACGTATCTCCCTGTCAGGAAATTTAAAACATGTTCTCAAGCCCTTGAGACTGTCCTGTCGCACAGCTCAGACAACAGACAGCTTTGGTGTGCATGGCTGAGGCCAGTGTGATGCTCACCTGGCTGAAACAGCTTGGAGAACACAAAGCTGGCCAAGAGCAGAATCTTCCCCATTCCAGCCCACGCAAGCTTTGGCTCAGTAGCACTGGTTACATATCTCCTGGAGTACTCTGACCCGAACACATCAAGGGTACTGGCAGAGGAATGCTGGCCCCCATCCAGGGGTCAGCAGAGACTGCTTTTATATCCTGAGCTTTGGCCAGTGCCACTGTCACTTCATATCACTGCAGAGCAAACAGGGTCAAGGAGAGAGCCCAGTGAAAAACATCCTGTATGTTTGCCCTACCACAGCCCAGCACAGTGCGGAACAGGGGTATAGCTCATCCCCACAGTCCTTCATTGCTCAGTCTGGGCAGAAGGAAACATCAAGCCTCACTTCCTACCTGATGCCTGCTGAGACCTGACCATTTTGTACCTTTCTTCACTTCATTCCTTTCATGGCTCAAGGACCCTCTGTCAGTTGAGCGCTAATCAAAACATATGCTGGCCCTTTCTGTCCCCAGACCCCGCCCAGATTGTGCAATTGAGCATGAAAAGGGGAGTGGTGAATGCAGGCAGACATTTACAGAGCTGTGGCCAGGACGGTCTATTTGAACATCTAATTAGATGAAAGCAAACCTCCCAAATGGCAAAGCTGCAGCCCTGTCACCATCCTCCCAAGACATCGGTCCATGCCAGGATTGCTGTCTGATTCTGATCTACATAATTTGCCATAATCTTTAGAACTGACTCAAGCAATGAGGTTCACTGCACAGCTCACAGGATTTAATCCACCACTCCAGCGGTGCTAACAAAGCTAATGGCATAGGCAAAGAAGGAACACATGTATAACTAGGAGGCAGAGAAAAAACATTAATTCGACCATATGCTTTTAACTCTACTCTTCCACCCTCACCCCAGTGTACTTTTGCAGCACTGGTGGACAGTAAACCTGGCTGTAAGAAAAAGCAAGGGAGGAACAATGTCCTCACACCTATGTGCACCATCAGCCCACAGAGCTGAGGGCAGAGCAGAGGTTTGCTAAGGCCAGAGAGATCAAGGGGACAACTGAATGGGGATTTTGCACAAGGGGAGGGAACAGCTCCTGGCTGAAGACTTGGCTCTTGCTCTCCTTTGAAGATATAGCCCAACTATGTGAACTTGAGATGCCTTGTATGCAGTGTTCTCAGTAGCACCCATGTAGCACTGACCCTTATTTTCACCACTGGTGATGTTGTGAGCTGTGTATCCCAGCCCACAGGCACAGGCTCCCTTGTGAGAAGCAGCTGGAATTCACCTCACCCACAGCTGAGCCCAAACAGCTGCAAGCAAGAAAAAAAAAAAGAGCAGGACATAAAGAACAAAGCTCACCTGGCCTGGAGAGAGCAGGGATGTGTCTGCAGGATGGGAAGAGGTCCCCATAAGGAGAGAGCTCCAAGCTGGGGGTTTGCTCTGCATGCAGCCAGGAGACAACCAAGGCAGAGATGCTGATTCTAGTGGCTGTAGGCACTGTTTTCCCAAAACAGGACTGTGCTGCCAATGCTGACCTCTTTCCTGGAGATGGAGCTTGTTCCCTTTGCCCATGAAGCCTGGCTAGTGCTTGCCCAGTCCTGGTGGCAGGAAGCAACCCCTGACACTGCTGTATGTAGTGTCAGTATGGAAAGGTGCTTTGCAGAGGCAAAGGCATTCAGAGCCCAAATTAGCCGCACTGGGCTCAATCTGAGATTCTGACAGCAGATGCCAAATTTATTTCCAAGCGCACACTAGAAATGTCACCGGGCTGGTCGGAAGGAATTGGGTACATGCTCCCTTTTAAATAGAACCAAACATATGGGAGGAGGATGATTAGATTGCTTCCAAGCTGCCAAATTTCTTTGCTGCAGCTAAAAATCTTCCCCAAAATGTCCCAGCCCACAGTGTTTCTGAGCACTGAAGCCTGTACCGAGACTTTTCCATTGACAGTTGTGCTACAAGAAAGAAATCACCTCCTGCCAGTGAGGTCCCAGGTGGTCTCAGCTCTCAAAAGGCTTGCGGTCTCTTGCCTCTCCTTGCAAACCAGAGCAACTCTAACCCAGGAGAGCGACAGAGTTTGCTTATCTCTTTTGCTCCAGTGAAAAGCAGCACTGATCTCAGACCTCCCATAGCACAGATTTCCCTCCCATAGCACCTGCCTGTCCATGGCAGAGCCTCTCAAGGAGAAGCCATGTCTCTCTGTGCTGGCCCCCACATCCTTGCAGCTCTTGGCAGGGGTTTTCAGCTTCCCTCTTCCCAGTGCTCCAGCTGCTTGGACCACAAGGGATCCAGGGCCACATCCTGACTCTCCCAGGCAAAGGCACAGTGTTACTGCTTGGGGATGGGCTTCCCAGAGCCCAGAGGTGGCATTCAGACCCTGCAGATTCACACCCTGCCAGATGAGGTGAAAACCAGGCTGAGGGGAGAGGGTGGGTTGGGTGCTGTGGCTCATAAGTCAGCAGTGGAGTAGAGATGCCTCTCCCATGTGGGCTCATGGGCACTTTGAGCCAAGCAACAGCGGTGTGCTACCTGCAGTTGATCACCAGGTTCCCCTCAGTTTTGGGTGAAGTGATATAAGACACCATGTCCACTTTTCCAGGATGGAAGCAGGATCTGCAGTGCAAAGAGTAAAGAAGTGACAGTGTTCTGTCCATTATCACAGTCCCAGTGATGGGATGATCTTGGGATCCTTGCCCAACTGAGACTGAAAAGCACACAGATAACATTCCAGTGCCTTGCAGGGAGCTTCCTTCTCTCTACAGATAACACTGAAGGGGATATATGGTCAGCAATGGCTTTCCAGGTCTGGAGCTGAGGCCCTGTCACACCCAGCCTGCTTGAAATTCTGCCAGTCCAGAATGGTGGACAGTCATGAACAAGCACACACTGATCCTTCAAAACCTTCAAAACAGCTTCCACCAGCTGTCCTCATTTTCCCAGCAAGAAGGGCTCAGACCTGAGAGAACCAGGAGTGGAATCCCTGTTTCTGGTGCTGAACTAACCTATAGTCCTTCCAGGCTCCCTCTCCAGTGTCCCATTACCAAAGGATCCCCTTACTTCCCCTGCTAACACACTGATCTGCTGGATCACAGACATGAAATTTATGGTCTTTTATCTTCTTTTATCCCCTCTATAGCATTTTTCATGCCCAAGACTCCAAGGAAAGCACAGGGTGTAGCCAGAAATACTGTCTCTGTTCAGGAGACTGGGAAAATAAGGCATGTTGCAAGGAAGTAGCAGGCCCTAAACCTGAGGGCATCATCTCCATAGTCCGCAGGCAAAACCCTAGCCTCCAAGGCACACTATGTCAGAAGGCTGCAGCAGGGCTGTCATAAGTCCACCTGCAGTTTCTAGAGCCACAAAACAACCGAGAAATTGCTGTAAAGTGTCCAAGCCTGGAGGGTATGGGCAGGAGGACTGTTGAGCCCAAGCAGTAAAAGCAAAGTGGTGCAGCTGCTCCCAGCTCCGCTCAGCCCACATGCTGCTGAGTGGCAGGTGGGAGTTTTTTCTCTGCATTGCAAATCCCTGCTTATTTAAGTGCTGCAGAAACAACCACAATGGAGAGCAAAGCGGTCTGGGACATCACCGGCACTTTCTCCTGCCCAAGTCAGGTTCTTGGAGTGGCCCCAGGAAGGCCTGGCTTTATATATAAGGGTAAAGGTTCCCTAGAAGATAGCCTGGCTATGAACAGGAGCTGCCTATTCCCATTTTCCCATCCTTGTCTCTGGTACTGATTGCCCTGGCTGAGCTCTTTCTTCAAACCTGGAAGGGAGGAGAAGACAGAGGGAGGAAGGCTTCTGGGTCTGCAGAGGCTGGCTGGCAGCAGAATAAGAGCTATGAGAAATTGTGGGAGTTACATGGCCAAGTGCTCATGGCGCATGGCTGCAACCCTTTGGCAGCCTGGCTTAGGCCTGGGGAAAGGTGAAGCCACACGGATGCACAGATGATATGCAGCCCCTCTGCAAGAGCAGCTGGAGGTCCCAGGCTGGGAGAAAGTTGGACTGGGGACCAGCTTTCCTTTCTGTCCTTCTGGCATGTGAAGTTGGGCCAGCTGCTCATTTCCACCCAGTGTGAATGCCAGGCCTAAGCCCCAGAGTTGTGGGTACCACTCCCCCAGTGAAGTGATTGTATGCTCCAAACTGTAGAGGTTTACAGAGGATATTAGAGAACAGACCCACAGTCCTTACCCAGAAATGCATGGAAGTGATCATTACCAACAGCCACTTTCAAAAGCAAGTTTTCAGGCTGGGCTTATAGCACTACCTGTCGATGAATCTTTAGGGAATCCACAGCAAAAAAGTAAAAATATAAAAAATCCCTGCACTGGCTGCTGCTGGTTCCCTCATTGCCTAGTTTTGGGAAGCCAGCTTACTCCATTTATGCCACCAATATCCAAGTGGAGAGAAGCTGGTTTTGTACTTCTTAACACAGGTGCTGAGGGACCGAGAGCCTGGAAATTCAGGGAAAAGTGTCTGCAGACTCTTTGCAGGTGAGAAGCCTTTGGGGATTCAGCAGCACTACGCAACTTAGACTCAGTAAATGTGCTGGTGCCTTTCTACACAGCGACCATTTGGACCACAGACCTTCTAATGAGGAAGGATGAGGTCCTGGATTTTGTGCACCAAGGCTTCTGAGAAGAAGCACAGCCAGGATGTGCAGGTACAGGATGTGCCCAAGCCAGGTCTGCAGATCTGTCTGTCCACTCCCATTCCCTCTCACCACAGCCAGATGCCTCTTCACCTCTCAGAATTTAGTTTGTCTTTATAAAACAAACCACTCACCCATACACCTGTCTGCAAGTCCGTCTGTCTTTTTGCATTTTTTTCTCTGCACACATCTCAAATTGATTAGCTGTCTAGACTGCTGTTTATCAAGCAAGACAGCCCAGAATTATTGGGATCCTCACATAGTAGCTCCAGGAAGTGCCTGTGTTTTTCTTTAAAAAGAAGAAAGCGTGCTCTACTTCTGGTCCAAGCAGAAGCTGGGATGTGCAGAGGTGTGGACTCAGCACTGCTGGAGAACACCAACACCACATCGATCACACATGGTCTGTGGCAGTGGTTTTAGAATCCCAGCACTGCTGGTACAGAAGGCCCCCCCAGCCCCACCCCTGCCATGGGCTGGCTGCCCCTCAGCTTGAGATGGCCAGGGCCCAGCCGTGGCCTTGGGCACCTGCAGGGATGGGGCACCCACAGCTCTGAACAGCAGTGTTGGGGCTACACCACCTCTGGGTAAAGAACTTCCTCCTCACATATGGCCTAAATCTCCCCTTTTTTAGTTTAAAGCCATTCTCCCTTATCCTGTCACCATCTGCCTGTGTAAACAGTCAGTCACCAAGCTTTGCTTTTACACAGTCTTTAAGCTAGCAAGTTCCCAGAAGGAGTCTCCACCAGTGGCCTTCAAAGTACAAAAAACAAAATAATCTCAAAGACTCTTAACATATAAATGTAGAAGCTGACTTTCCAGGCAGCCCAAACCTCTCCCTCCGAAAGGACCCACATCAAGCTTGAGTCTGCTGTCTTAGCACCCCCAGATACAAAGGGAGAGCAAGGAGTGATGCGTGAAATTACCCAGAACAGACAGCAACCGTCCCAGGGGCCTCTGTGCACACACACACACGAGGCAGCGAAGGGATGGAGGTTTGTAAAGCAATACTTCTCCCTTTCAATTAATGCGAGTCATTTTTTTCTCACAATCAAGAAGCAGCAGAAGGGTCACTGCAGTGCAGTGCATGTCCCCAGTTCAAAATTCCCCGCAGGGAAACTCAGATGTAGAGTGAGAAAAAAGCCATAGTGAGACAAGGCAAGGCAAAAGCCTGAACATCTGCATCTTCTGGTACTTTCTGAAAGAACTATAAAAGCAGAAGACTCCTTTCTAAAGAAATGGTACGTGAACAACCTGAGCAGAAATTGCAAGAAAGTCCTTGCTTACGACATCCATGAGGAAAGTCCAGCAGAAGGATCCAGCTGCTCCCAGGCTGGTGCAGTGAGGGGTTTGGCCTCTTTGGCAGAGAGAACAGAGGGAGAAGAGCAGCTCCAGGTCCAGCTCTGTGACACCAACTCCAGGGGGAGGCACACAAAGTGAGCTGAGCTGGCAGTGGGCACACAGATCTGTCTCTTGCACAAGTAGAGGAACAAACAGGAACTGCAAACCCAGCCAGGACTGGCTTCATGGGGACACTCGTGTGCCAGGGAGATGTGCAAGGAGAGCTGGGCTTCTGTTTCCACTGCCACACAGCATGTGAGGACAGAGGCACCCAGAGGTGGCTGTACCAACAGAGCACTGCATGCCACTGCTGTGTGCCTCTGCCATGTGTCCTTCCCTGTGGGAAGGGCAGCTCTAGCAACAAAGAAATGCTGATTGCTCCTTCCTTCTGAGCACCACCAAACCACCACCTTTAGTGCACAGCTTCTTCTTGACCACACTATAAAGTGTGAAGGAAGCTGATCCAGCAGTGCTCACAATCAGGCTGTCCCAAGATCACTGTTGCATCCAGCAGTCCGTAATGCTCTGCATGTGTCCTGCCTGTTCCATGGAGCCAGGGATCAGGCTGTATGACAGGAGCTGGGAATGGCTCTGAGCCATCCAGCAATGCCTTGTGTCCTTGCTGAGCAAGCAAGTGCAGGAGGTGTAGAGCATTTGTGCAGGCTCTTGGTAAGGGAAAATGCCAGCACAGTAAACATCTTTCAGTCACACAGGCAGGGCAAGAGCACATCCCATGCACACATCCTTGGCCCTGACCCTAGAGCAAAACTCCGGGGCTTCCACCCTCTCTCATGCCCAGGTCAGAGAGGAGGAGATGGGCCTGTCTCTGATAATGATGCTTCTTCTCCAGCCCACCAGGCAGGACTGCAGTGACCTGTGAATGGGGGTCCCAGCTGACAAACCCTCCTTCAGCAGTGCTGTATGTTGGACAGCCTGTCACCTGGCCTTCACCTCCAGCAGCTCCCAGCAGTGCTTTGACACCAGTCATCTGCCTTCCAGTTCCTGAGGAACCACAGCAAGCCAGCAACCTCCTGGAAGAAACATTACTTTCAGTGCTGCTCCTTAGTGCCAGAGCAATAGGACGGTCTGGAGCCAGGAGATGGGCTGGATGTATACGGACTTTTTAAATCCCTCTCCTCCCAGTACTGAGGAGGGATAAAAAGAAGGAAAAAAAATAGCAAAATAAAGCAAACCCGACAACTCCAGTTTCTACTTTAATGAATAAATGAAATGCATCCCAAGAGGTAATTAAGTGCTTTGAACAAAACATGTGTCACCTACGTAAATAAAAGAGAACCCAGGGAGAAATCAAGCAACAGCAATTAAGGGAAAAGAGGTAGATGGGTGATTAGCAGGGGTTTGGAAGCAGGAAAGGCCCTGCTCCTATTGTTCAGTACTCTTCCTGCCAGGAACCAGGGCTGGTGCTGCCACTGTCTCATGGCAGAGGGGCAGTCCCAGCTATGTGCGCAGTGTGGAGGACTCCCAATGCCTAGAGGCAACCCCAGAGCTTTCTCCTACCTTGAGGATGTCATTCTTGCCCCCTGACCCACCTGCCCCTGTGACCTACAAGAACCGTGACTATTTGCTCTCAGGTCTCTGCTGTGGACTTGCCTTTCTCACCTCCTTCATGTTCCCCTGGCAATTCAGAGTATCACAGAATAGTCTGGAAGGGACCTCTGGAGCTCCCACAGCCCCAAGCCCTAAAGCAGGTTCCCCAGAGCAGGTAGTGCAGGACAGAGGCCAGGTGGGTTTGGATATCTCCAGAAGGGACTCCAGCACCTCTCTGCACAGCCTGTGCCAGGGCTCAGGCACCCTCACTATAGGGAAATTCTTCCTCATGTTCAGATGGAACACACACCATTCTGTGCCCATTGCCCCTCATTCTGTCACTGTATCCCAACGAAAAGAGCCTGGCCCCATCCAGTTGATTCCCACCATTAAATATTTATAAGTATTGATAAGATCCCCATTGCTGTGTCTCAGTCATCACCACGTGCTTGCCTTGTTGGATGGGTTTTGTTTGCGCATGTGCTATGCAGTAGGAATTTTACAGATGGTCTTTTTTGCTGTACAGAAGGGAATAAGGTTGTGCATGACCTGCTCCACATCCCAGCACAGCAGCCAGACTGGGTGCACAACCCATCCCTCAGGTAAATATGCCCACCCTCACCCTCAAAACTTCCTGAGGTCTCTGTATTGCCAGTCAAAAACCTGATATCAAACAGAAATCTCCAACGTATCTGCAATTTAGGCCTGTGGAAAATTGCATGCTTCTTCTTTCTGAATGATCCCAGAAGGCTACAAAGACACTACTTTATTGGCCTAGATGATGGGCAAAAAGATCTGCTATCGTGATGACCACTGGATTTTATGACCATCTTCCTTTGGGAGATCAAATTAAGACCCTTTGGATACTGAGCTGCTGCTGGAGCTGGTGTCACACCCCAGGACGCAGCAGCAGATTGATCCTGATGCAGAGGAGGCAGGTGATTAATCCTCCATAGGTCTGCCCTGCCTTTTTACTATTTCTCAAGTGTCTGCTACTTTCAGAATAAGTTCCTTCCCAATGGACCTTAGCAGCTGCAAAAACATTCCTTGAATCCAGAGCCCTGTCCTTGGCACAAGTTCATCTTTCTCCTTAGGGGAGAAATATAGGCTTTCCTGCAGAGAGGGCTGCAGAATTGGACGATCTCGCTCAGAAAATGTGAAATGGCATCCAGCTTTGCAGCACTGCACAGATGTGCAGAGCACGTTCCACGTGTCAAGGCAGTGCTTGGAGGCAGCCACAGTCTTTCCTTTCAGCAGCTTCCTTCTCTGCCCAGAGCAGATTCCATAGCAGCTCTCCTTGCTCCAGCACACCAGAGTCCTTGAGCCACCCCGTGCTCAGGCCATCTGTTTCCCCTGGCCACTGAGGCCACACCATCACCTTGCACGTCAGATCACACCCATGTGCCCCCTTACCCTGTCAGCAGCAACCTTCCTCCATCCCTGCCGCCTTGTGCCCAGGCTCTCCTCTTTCCTCATAGGGCAACAGCAACACGAGCAAAGAGAACTCCACAGCTTCCCCAGACCCACAAGCTCCTCTTGCCTTTCACCCCAAGGCCATTCTGCGGAATGAGACCGTGACCCCAGGGTTCTGCACTGCCCATGGTTCCCAGAGCACTCACAGTCTGAATGCTACTCTCCGAGGTGCTTCTTCTGCCAGGACACTGCTGTCAGGCGTGAGCTGGGGGATGGTGCTGGTCCATGCACTGGCTGTGGGGCTGGAAGAGCTGGGTGGCAGCTGTGAGACCGTGCCCACCACTCGCCTTGGGCTGAGGAAGGTAAAAACAAGACTGGAGTTATCCCCTGTCCTTTCTCCATTGCAAGAGAATTATCCTCCCCCCTTTCCCACACCCTGGGTCTTTTCAGGCCCACAAAGTGAGGGAGGCACCCAGCTAAGACACTCCTGCTCCACAGCAATCAGACCAAAGATGCATCACCACTTTTCAGGTTCAATACACACTTACAGCCAGACACTCATCTCCATCCCTTCCCAGCTCCCCGTGTGCCCCTGCCTTTCCTGGGAGCACACTCAGTAGTCAGGACCCAAAGGTCACTCAGGGTTGGGCTGGGAGAGCGCTCACAGGATGCTCCCCAAAGCAGAGGAAGAGGCAGAGGCAAGGAAGCAACTTGGCGGGTATGAGAGTCCATCTCTGACTTCTCCAGCCTCATTCCAAGCATGGCCATGAGCTCACTGAGAGAGAGCAGCCCACCATGGCAGTCCTGCCATCGAGGTCAAATTCTCAGATGTTACCCAAGCCCTTGTTCTGAGGTGTGAACCCTCCAGGTTTTACTGAAACAGACAGTACCATTCCCCTGACTCCAGGGTCTCCATGGCTGCCAGAGACCAAAGATTGGGCTTCAGCTTTATCAGAGTGCCTGAGAACATCAACAGACTCCATAATCCTGCTCCAAAGCAACCCTTCTTCCTTTAAGGCTGCTGGTGTGCTCAGACATTTCAAAACCGTCTACAGGAGAGATGAAGTTCAAGCCATGAAAACAGCCACATGTGCCATCAAGCCAAAGAGCAGAGCACCTTCCTGCTGCTTTCTGTCAGCCCAGCTCACTGTACCAGTGACATGCACATCTGTCCTCCCCATGCACTTTGAAAAGAGCAGCTTACACTCTGATCGGATTAGTGCAAGAAAACTGCATTGCATTAAACCCAAGGAGGGGACTGACTGCCCAGGCTTTAATCTGAGGGAAGCCTTCAAGATAAGAGCATTAATAAGAAGAGATAAAGCAGCCTTGGTGCAGAAATGATACAAACTGGTCCCTTGTTTGGGAAGTAGCACAGCAGAACTAACTGTGGGGTTCCCCTGGCACCTAAGAGCAACTCAACATGCAAGATCTGTCTCCCTGTGCCTGCAGCCCCCTCAGTGCATGAGATGAGCACTACAAAGGGCAGGGCACAGGAGAGAGGGCTGCTCCCTAGAGCTCCTATTTCATGCCAGGATCCTGACGTGCCAAGTGGGAAGAACTCTGCCCACAGTCCCTCATTCCAGAAAGGGGATCTCACACCTCTCAGCACTGACTCCACTTCAGCTCCAAGCTTGGACTGGATTCCCTCCTCTGGAAAGTCCTTTTTCTTCCTTCTCCTCCTTCAGAGGAATTCATATCCAGAGTCACCATCACCTGAGTGACTTCCAAACACCAGCACATGTCCTGTGGACCAGATAGGACCTTGACAGCTGCTACAGCAGAACACACAAGCTATTTACTCTCCACCTTGCTCCTCCTTTGGTAAAAGCCAAGCAGCTTTTCTTCCTTTAGCTTTGAAACATAATCCTGCATCTGCATCAGTTCAGCAAGAAGGAATAAAAAACAGCAGCCTGTATTAAGGCAGAGGTGGGCGATTAGCTCCCAGAGCTCTGCAGGACACACGTCATGGTGACATGGGACATGGTCAGCAGTGGATCTGCAGGGTAGATCCCCCCCTTGTGCCAGGGCAACCCAGATGGCACCCGGGGCTGACACCCATGGGGCAGAGGGGTCCTCCTGCCACAGGTTTTTGTAAACTTCACTGGAGTTTGTGAAGCTCCAGCTGAGTGCACAGCTTCACCGTGTTCCTGCGATGAGCAGAACCAGCCCTGCAGCTTGGTATAAGTAATTGAGGAAAGAACATTTGTAAGGCAGGAGACAGCTGGATTTAAAAGGTGAAGCCCAAAAAGCAAATGAAAAGAGAATCATCAGTGATGGATGGGAAAGCAGTACCCAAGTCCAGCACTTTCCTGAATGTACTCTTGAACAGCAGTGAGACAAGGAGAGCTGAGGTCAAACACTGACAAAGCCTGGGCAACCACAGGCATTTGCAGGATCTATTGCAGCTTGGGAGGCACAGCTAGCTGCTGAGCTCCACATTACCCAGCCCTGATGAAAGACCCTGCAACTAGCACTGATCTTGCAGCCCACACCTCGTCCTCTTATCACTGGTCAGGGTGCCTTCAGGTGCTGTACTTATGCAGGTCTGCTCCATGTGCAGCTGAGCAGCACTGGGGTCTTTGGAGTCAGTGAGCTGTCTGCCCAGCACAGCCCCTCTTGTGTATCTCCTCCTGTGAGGAGCCACGTCTTGGCCCTGCCTCCCCAAAGCAGAAATCCACAAACATCTGGCATGTGCTTCTTGAGGGCATTCAGAGAGGCTGCACCACAGCACACTACAGAGGTCATTACTGCAGTTTGCTTTGCTAACTGCTGCTGATCTGCTAGCAGCAATTCCCCTTTTTGGGAAGGGGAGAGAAAGACATTTGAATGAAAAACAAAACCCCAACCAATTCAGTTCATAAGTCAGGAGAGAATTCGGAGCTCCTCTCCTTGCTTCAGGAGCCAGCAAAAATGGGCCACCCCTGCAGAAAGGAACTGTGATCAGCAGGAGGACTGGTTGGGAGCCTTGAAATCCCACCATGGTGGGGGGGAGTGGAGCTGCTGCCCAGTGGCTGCAGCAGGCTGACAGACTCGCTAAGCACAGAGCAGAGGGCTCTTGCCACAGTGGTATGGACAGGAAGGCCACAGGAAGGTGACGGCTCCATCTCCAGCAGCATCCCTCTCCTGTCACTTCACACATCCTTGCTTCACCACCACAGTTATTTGCGCCCAGGTCATCAGGAACTGCAAACTGCTCCAGCATCCTCCCCATCAAGCATCCAGCCGCCTCCACTCCACCTCTGCAGCCTTCCAGCACAGCCCAGGGACAAGTGTCCCCACATTCCACTTCTGCTTTTGCCAGGACCAAGTTAGTGCCCAAGAGATTTCAATTCTTGTTCTCTCAGTACCAAGCACTAAGCAGAGTACTGCTGTCCCAGCTGCTTCCCAAGGCATTTAATTCCCCACCAATTCTATAGGCCAGCTGGGACTGTGAGCAGATGTGACTGTACTATCCCAAGCAGGCCACCTGCTACAGTGCAAAGCATAGATCTGCCTTGCAGTCTTGGTCTTCTTCAAAAGCCAGTTTGTTCCAGTGTTCTGGACAACCTAAAGTATCTGTAGGCCCCTGAGGGGGTCTCAAACCCAGAAGCATTTTCCAGCAAGGAAGGGGGTTCCCAGAGAAGCTCAAGAAGACAAATTCAACCCAGCCCCATCGCATCCCAATAGCTGGAGGTCAGTGGCACAAGGCTGTTCCACCACTGTACAGAGACGGATGGTACAGCCCTGCTCCCACCACTACATGTCTAGTAAAAAGTCCCTCCCCAGTACATTGCATGAAACCCACATCAAGGCACCGTGATGTACAGAGGGGTAACAGCTTGCCCAAGAGATCACAACTGGGGACCAACAGAAGACTCAGGAGTGGAGTTTGTGTCTCCCAGCTCCCAGAATCTTAACCTCTTTATTCAGCATACGATCAGGTTGGGACCCAGAGCAGACCCAAAGGCATCCAGCTCAGAGGGATGAGAGTTCTGATTAAGAATGTGCTCAATCTGTGCAGCACTATTCCCTGAAAAACACTCTGGTTCATCATCAGCACATTCTGGGCAGCAGGATGTACTGAACAGAGAACTACCAGACCACGATCCAGCCAACAAGCAGAGCTGCCGGGACCACAACGGCCAGGAGCTACACCCTGAGAGTAGCTGATATCTGCCAAAAAGGACTAAAAATTCATGCTGGAATAATAATGCTGAAGCTCAGTCCTCCAGCATGCAAATCCTGCAGGACCTGCACAGCAGGACACTCGTTCTGATGCAGCCAGTGCCTCCATTTTCAGGCAGATCTCCATGAGCCCACTGAGGAGATAAACTCATTCATCATCCCTAATCACAGGGAAACAGGAGCCCCCCACTCAGAGACAAAACCCATTAGAGATTTAAGTAATGAGAAGGTTGAGGCACAAGCAGCTCTCACTGTGCTTGGAGGAGCAATGCGGGTCAGGCACCTCCAAACTTAAGGAGCAAAATGCATGGGAATACCCAAGGTGAGACAGATCAGAGTTTGTTATAACACCGCACATACGAGGTCTCCAGGGAGAGGCACCACTGCTCCCTTCAGGGGCCTGGCTGGATCTGGGGGTTAATGAGCTTGAAAGGACAGAGGAGATGTACTTCAGCAATACTTGAACTCCAGAGGTACTTCAGCATCACACTGCAAAGTAAACACCCCATCAAATGTTCATCTGGCAGCTGTACTATAGTGCACAGGTTCATCCATTTCTGTTTCCAGCACACTCCTTCGAAATCAGGAGTAATTGTTTGCACCGCTGAGATTTATGATGGAAGCATCCAGCAAATCCTCACCCCTGTTAAACACCAACAGGAGGTGAGCAGTCCTGGAATCCCCATCCCACGCTGCCTGGGGGCTGCAACAGTGCCCTGGGCCCATGGCCAGGGAGTCTAGGGTGAGCAAAGCAACAGGGCAGCCAAAGGGGGAAATGAAAGGCATGAGCCATGTCTCCTCCTTCTCCCCAGCACGCAACTCTGAGTGCTGGAGAGAAAATCCCTATGTACCAGGCATAGATCTGTCCCCCAGCTCACACCCCATCGCCCGCAGCCCCCCAGGCCATGGCCAGGATCTCTACTGGGCCAGGGCTGCACGTGCTGGTGTGGGGAAGATGTGGCTGAGGGGGCTGCTGCGAAGCAGCTGCTGTGAGCTTTTGCTGCAGGGCACTACCATGGCTTGCCCAACTTGCCAGGCTGTTTCCTCCATCTGCTGAACCCAGCACGTTTATTTTTGTGTTTCCAAGTTTGATCAGATCGACTCTTCCACTTTCCCCTAATGAGTGCACTGAGCTGAAACAAACACAATCTGTCCACGGAGGACTGGGGAAGGATATCTGGGGGCACTGCAGAGGCCCCATGGGGAGACCAGGCTACCCTGGTGCAGGAGCAAGATGCTGTTCTGGCAGCTTACACAACCCGAGCTCTCCTCCCTTGACCACCTGCACAGCCTCCCCATCTACCTCGAGTCCAAAAATCCAAGGGTGAGGTCTCTATGGAGACAACTTCCTCCTCTGCTCTGATCTGCTCATCTCCCTGTGGCTTCACTTCTTTCCTTGCCCACTGTCCATGTGCATGGAGCATCTTTCCAGCTGACTGACCTGCAGCATTGCGGGTATGAGCCACAGGGCAGCAGACATCTGCTCTGGCTCTCAGAGATGACCTTGGCCACCCCAAGGACAGTGGGAGCCTGTTCACCCCCCTGGCTCCTCTGAGGCAAATGAGAGGCTCCAGTAGGAGGGATGTGTACATCCTGCCTGATGTGCATGTCTTACCCCTTGCTGCTCCTCCAGAGCAATGCTGGAAGCTGGCCCTGCTGTGCTGGGACACACCTGCTCCCTGCAGAAACTCACCCGCAGGATATATCCTTGGCTTGTAAGCTTTTCTCCTGACTGTTTCTCATACCTTGCAGTAAAGTGGGTTAGCTTGCATTCCCACATGGTGTGTGCAGAGGAGAGCTCAGCCATGCTGCTTTGGTGTGGAGAGCATCAGAGATCTAGGGCTGAATGTGGGGTCCCTTAGGAAACAGCGTGGCTGGGCTGCCGCACTGCCACTGAGCTGCATCCCGGCCCTGGTGCACAGAGCGCAGTCCCAGCAGGAAGATGGGGCAGAAGGACACTGGCTCTGCAGAGCTCTGTGGCAGGAACACCAAAGCTTGCTGCTGGGTCCTGCAGGTGGGGGCTGGCTGTCACCTGGCAAGCTGGGGGCTTCCTGGGCAGCAGCTGAGAGGCACGAAGCAGGTGGGCTCCTCTTGGCACCCATCAGGCCCAGAAAGGCCAGCTCAAGCAAGGAGAGGGCTCAGTGAGTGTGGGGCATGTGGGTGAGAAGCAACTTGTCCACTCCAGCTGGCCAGGGCTGGGTGTGCTCAGGGGCTCCCAAGCAGGCTCTCACCCCAGGAGCTGGGCACAGCCAGGCCACTGCCTGCACAGATCCGCCTCCAGGTACTTTGTGGCTCTGCTGTCTCTTACACCATTCCTTGGTCTGAGCTCATTTGGATGCCAAAGGCTCAGCAGTGCCACAGGCTCCTGTATAACTTTGGGAAGTGCCCCCTTCTGTCTCGAGGGCTTTCCTCTTGCCAACTGCAGTGCTTGACACAGGCAGGTTGTGCATGCACCCAGCTGGCAGCTGGGCCTGGGGCATGGCTTGTTTGTTGCACCAGGCACATGGGCTGCACATGCCTGCAGCATTAGCACTAAAATGTTTTCTGCATCTCCCATTGTGGCTGGGTGTGTGCCTGCTGCTTACCTCTTGGCCTTACACACCTGCTCATCCCACTGCTGGGGTTGCTGGGTTGTGCAGGGATGCGATCTCAGTGTGGGTGTCCAGACCCACCTCTAAGCCACAAACTCAGTGTAATGCGAGCCCCATGGAAGTTGAAAATGTTCCTGTCAAAGTTGCACTAAGGCAGGAGACAGGTTTCCCTTATCCTCCTTCCCAAACAAAACCCCCCAGCTCTCTGCTGTTACCACATTTAGAGATTCCTTTTCTCTAAAATAATACTCAGTGTGTGCTGTGAGAGGTTCTCTCTCGCCCTGCTTTAATAAAGATGGAAGATGAAAAGGCCAGGAGAAAAATTTGTTTGTGCAGCTCCTTGCTATCGTTCCCAGTTCTGTGCTCTCCATCCTTATTTCTTATTCTTCTTTCCAGGAGCTGCCTTTAACTCTTTGATAATAACCTCATCTCTCCCAAAAGCTGGCAGTGTCCTTTCTTGCTTGCACAGCCAGAAAAATGCCACACTTTGCCTTTGATGTCAAGATAATGCGTTGATGTAACATTATGTGCATGTGTGACAAATGCAAACAGCCAGCTTTCTGGCCCAGATTTGGTAATTTAGGGAGAAAAAGGAAAAGCTAAGGGGAAAAAAAAATCTTGAAAAGAGTTCTTCAATCCACTTCAGTCTCCTATAAATATTTCCTTTTGTTCCCTTCTTGGTGCAAAGGTCTGAGACAAGCTGGCTGTCCTTCACATGCACAAAGAGCTGTGCCTGGGGGCTCCACTGGGCTCAGCTGCCCCAGGGCCAGGACAGGCACATGGCAATGCCATTTTTGGCCCCATTAATGTGAACACCTTTCCTCCCCTTCCTAGGACTGTCTCTGTGGGTGCATAGAGGAAAGCTGAGATTCTGAAGCTTGGGGAGGCTGCAGGGCAGCCACAAAGGACCTCGTTACAGCAGGAGAAGCAGCTCAAAGCACAGAGTTTTGCCAAAAGCAGTTTGGAAACAGTCTGCATCTGCAGGATTGCCTTCTCCCTGGAGGCCCAGGTGAAGGACTGAGCCCAGCTGCCCAGCAGCCTGGCTTCCATCAAGCAGAGCCCCAGCAGAACCCTGTGCAGGAGCTGTGCTCAGCCAGAGGCAGCAGCTCCTTGGAGATGCTCCCCAGGGTAGGTGTCAGCAAGGTCTCCGTGCTGCTCCCTTCTCCCCAGACCTCCAGAAGGGTGTCCCTGGTCCTCATGAAGGGGACATGGTGGTTGGACACAGGAGACCCCTCTGGTACTGCTCCTGGAGCCTCCCCAGTCCCAGAGACATTGCCCAGCACAGATCCTTGGCTGGGTTCAATTTGGGGCCAGCACAGGCAGGAACCATCTGAGGAGGCAATCTGGGTGGTGGTACCTGCAGGCATGGGGAGTTTCTTTAGCTCTCAGTCTCAGTGCAGAGCTCACCCGTTCATCTCCATTCCTGAAAGCCCCTCCCCATTGCACACAGTTTGGCATCAGCTGCAGGAGAGGAACCCATGCAGCCATGCCAGGGGACCCACACATGAGCCAGACCTGCATGTGCTGCAGGCACATGAAAGTAAGGAGTTTTGACTCCACTGTCCCTTCATGCAGAATGGTTTTATTCAGAGCTGCTCCAAAATTGGGGTGTGAGACTTCTGAAGCCTCAGCACATATGTCTGCCCAGCCCTCATGCCAAACCACTCTGCTTCTCCTCTTGCCTCTTGCTCTTACGCAGACCCTCAGCATCATAGTAGGGTAAGAAGATGCCCTCCTCCATACGCTCATCTCTTGCCCTCTCTGAATGCCCCAGACCATCCTCCCCTATTACTGGAAATATGAGAGAAGGATTGAGTTTATTTAAGCCAGAATCGCTCAGAGCACTGGAACTCTGCTCAGTCATTAACTGGTGAGTAAAGAGCGCTCAGTGAGTCATTGGTGCTATTATAAACACTTTTTTTCTAAAGGCTATAGAAATGCAGTAGGGAAGTGGTGTTCCTTGAAGTCACTGGCAGGAGCTGTTTTCCTCTAGCAAGATCCCTGCTCTGCACCTGGGATGGCTCTGTCCCCCTGACTCTGCAGGCTGTGCACCCGCACCCTTCCCACAGAGCCCTGCTTTGTGGCAGCTCCTTGTGTGAAGTCATTTATGAATGTGAATGCGTTCAGGGTAGGTCTGCTTTGCCCAGATAAACTGATGCTAAAAGCTCCAAGAGAAAGGAGTGGCTCAGTGACACCCATAAGGTGGTCAGTTCCCCACCCACAGTGCCAACGCTACTCCTCAGCCCCCTTTGCCTGCACAAAGCACCTCTCCTGCCTGGCACTGCTGCTCCCAGAGCTCCCAGAGCTGCTGCTGGGGCTGCCACATCAATTGCCTCATGCAGAGAGAAAGTGCAAAACCTCAGGAGAGGGAGGAGGAAGGTGTTGCACCATAGATACAGGAGACAGCCATTCTTGTGCAGCCAAAGGGGCTGCAGAAAGCCCTTCTGCTTTATCCTCTCCACTTGGCCCTGCCTGCTGGGGCAACCTCTGTGCCCTTCTGCCCTTCCCATGTCTTCCCCAGGCTCCAGTGCTAGACACTAAGATCTCTCTATTCAAAAGGATTACAAATTACTGTCTGATCCACTAATTAGGAGGGGAAGATGAGCTTCCAACCGTGATGCTCAGCAGCCATTTAGAAATTGCTCTGAAGGCTGGGAGCACACAGCAGCATGGAGCTGCATCTGTTTGGTGCCAACAAGGCCAGCCTTCCCCACCAGTCCGCTGCCTCACTCTGGCCTTTCTGCAGAGCTCATCTGGCTTTCCAGGACATCTCCAGGCTGTTTGGCTCATATCCTCGTTGCCATTACTTTATGTTCATTTAACAAAGTTAAAATCTGCTTAGTGGCGCCCATCGAAGGCTGAGGAGACAAACTGAACCTTCCTGCTGCTCCTGGAGAAGGTCAGGCTGGTGTCAGGCTGGAGCCGCCTGCAGAAGGATGCAGAACCCCCTGCCCTCCTGCTGCCAAATCACACTGGGGCATGGGGCATCTGCTCCCACACAAGTGCCTCAGGCTGCTCGTGCCTTTTTGGGAGGATCCCACCTTGTCTCCATCCCGATGTGACTGCTGGTGGCAGGGAGGTGGCTCTGACTGAGGGAGAACTGCAAGGAGAAAGCCTTGGCAGGCCCTTCTGCACTGTGCTGGGATTTCCTGAGAGCAATGGGGCAACACAGTACTTGTGTGTGCAACCAGGCCTGGCCATGCCACAGAGCGGACAGTTCCAGCCGTGAATGCAGGCAGCCCATTAGCATCTGTCTTGGGTGATGTTCATAATGTGTGTGGAGACTTTTCCGAAGGCTCTGAAGACAGTGGCTGGAACCCAGCCAACACTCCCAGCCAAGTGAGTACAGCAGAGATGACCCTGACCCTCTGCAAGCCTCTGCTGTCCCCAGTCAGGATCCCTGAGTGCCTGTTCCTCATGTAGCCCCTTATGGAAGTGAGCTCCTTCCTCCTGGGTGAGAAACTTGCTCCAGGGCAAACAGCAGATCAGCTGGGTCTAGGAACATCTCAGCAGATGCTCTAAAACTCTTGCCTTCCCAAAAGCTAACGCCATTGTGTGCCCCACAGGGCTGATCCCCATTCCCCAACACTGCACCATTTCTAAAACCCAGACTACCAATGAGGATACCACTACCAACTCAGCTACCTCCAGAAAAGCTCCAAGCGACAGGCAAAGACTTTCCATAGGGGAGAGAGAGCAGGCACACCTCAAAAGCATGACCCACATGCACCAAGCTTGCATGCACTTCTAAGGCCAGTGATGACAATGGACCTCTCCTTGCACTATCCCGAGGGTCCTTGAAGGCTGTGATGCTCCGCGACTACTTAGCATGGAAAATTGCCCCATGCACCTCTGCATGGGTGGAAAATGTCACAGCAATGCCTTTCTCACTCGTCTTTCCTTCTCCTGGTTATGTCACTCTGGGCTTGGAGATGACATGCACAGAAGTCCCAGCCATGGTCCACACTGTCTGCTGCAGCTGCTGGCAGTGGAATTATCTCCCACCAACCCTGAGCCTGAACGCCACACTGAAATGACATACCCACAGCATGGGGACCCCGGCAGAGCTGGTGAGTGCTGGACCTGAGCCCATCCCTATGATCCCTGTGGGGGAACTGAAAGCAGCTAGAGGTGTCTGCGCTGTGGGGAAGCCATGCACCTTCCCTGAAGTGGGGCAAAAGTGGCTGGATTTGATGAGTCTGAAATCATAGCCTCAAAGCAGGAGTTCCCAAATAGCAACTGCTCATCTTTTTTGCCATGGCCAATCCAGGAGGGACAACTGAGCAGAACACTCCAGGGCACAAATCAATAGCTGGGCACTTAGTGCCTCTGTTGTGGTCATTGTTCAATCAACATGCAAACAGTCAGAGACCACAGGGCCCTGAGCAGTGAACCAGGCTGAACCACAGCAGCCCTTGGCTTCCTCTCCGCTGAAATGGAACGCAATGGGAACCCAGGGGAACTGCATGTCAGCAGGGGGACTGGGGAGATGCATACCAGGAGTCTGCACTTTTGGAGCTACCCTGGCAGGGCTTCCTGCGTATATTCAATAACAAAGGTGTCCAGGGGAAACACAGACGCAGTTTGGGATGTGTAGTTTGGGAAGGGTCCCCCTGGTCCACCCGTACAATTCTGGATCACAGTGGCCAGGCTGGTGTTTTGCAGCTTTGCCTGGCTCTGGCAGGCACTGAATTTGGCCACAGGTGCCAGCCAGCATCACCTCCCACCTCTCTTGGGGGTCAGCAGAGCTCTCCAAGATCAACAGCCCCAAAGCAGTGGAGAAAGGACGTGGCTGCCTGGACTGGGCAGCACATCTCAGAGCAGCACCAGGAGCAACTTGGCTGGGACTCGCTGCCAGGAAGCAGCTCACCTTCGCTGGGACAAGCGGGCATTGAAGTAGGGCTGCCTGGATCCCCTGGGCCACAGTGGCACAGAGCCTTCCTCAGCACAGAACAGTGCGTGTCAGCTAATTATATCAGCTCTGTCCCACAAAAAGGATCTGGAGACAGGTCGTCCTATTTACACGGCCCCCAACCTATTCCTTGCCCACAGTGGCTTCACATCCTTCAGTCCCGCTGGCCAGTGGAGGGGAGCAGAAAGGCACAGCCCGCTCCCTGGCCTGGACGTTTGCTGGCTGGTTTGGAGGGAGGCAAATGGCTGCATGGGACTGTGACAGAGATCCATGACCAGCAACCTGCTCCCATACCACCCTGCAGCCCAGCACTGGCTAACATAGGACCAGGAGCAATCTTGCAAGAATGCAGAGGACTGAGTGTCACATGGGGCATTCAGGGGAAGCATTCTGAGTAGTCCTGCAGTGTGAATTCAGAAGTGTGATAGTGCTTGTGGCTCAGGTAGATGTGTCATCACTGTCCCACCTCGCACATGCTGCCTGCAGCCACACCTCCCGGTCCCACCAGACCAGGCTTTGGCAGTCCCCTCCCCACTGAGCACTTGTTTCCCTGTCAGCTCATCTCTGCTCCAGGAGGTCTTGTCACTGGCAGCCACAACTAGGCCAGGCTGGGTTATAGTGAATGGCACAAGACAAGTGCCCTTGAGGGTGGCTGGAACCATCAGGGGGAATGTGACATCTCAGGGCAGCACAGGGCTAGGCCACAAGCGCGAGCAGGGGAAGCAAACACCTCCCTGTCCTTGACTGGAGAGGAAGCTGAAGGAGAACACCAATTCCTGGGGTTACTGCTGCCCTTTGAGGGTGACAGGCTATAGGACAGGGCAGAGCCAAAGGTGCTCAGGGCTGGCTCTGGAGCAGCGCAGCAGAGGAGGACATCCCATCAGGTCAGGGGATCCCTTCCAAATCCTCTGGGGTCACCTCCCAGAAACTTCACCGTTCTCCAGAGTCCTGGTCCTGGTCCTGGCCACCAGCCACACAAAGGGCCTCTGGGTGCTCCATATGGTCAGCAGCCTACCCTCACACTGTGTGCGCTGACAGATGTGACCTTCCCAGGAGCTGGTCTTCAGGGACTTCTGCTGGGCTGCCCACGGCATATGCATAGCATTGCTGTGCTGTGCTGAGGCATGCAGAGGAGAGCTCTCTGCCAGCCTCATTCCAGGGCAGCCCAGGGACTGAGCATGGGTTGGGGATTGCCTGGCCCCTGCCATCAGCCTGATGGAGGGGCTGTGGGCCAAGAGCAGGTGGGGAAGCACTCTTCACCTGACGTTATTTTGGTTGCTAGGTGATCAAATCATCCATCTGCTTATGACAGCACGGGAGAGCAATGAGTCAGTCTGCTTCGTAGAAGACAACAAAGGGTTTTTCGACTCCAGCCCACCTCCAGCCTGCCCCCCAGCCCAGCCCTGCTTGCAGGATGCTCGGACGGATACACAGCCCTGCAGGGCACACCTCTGGCATAGCACTGTGGGCTCTCAGTCACAAGGCTGTGGGCATCTTCAGATGAGCTCCTGGTTAGCAGGTCCTCCACGGCATCTGAAGAACATGGCTGGACGATGGCAGGAGGGTTCTCCATAAATTACATCCAGAACCACTGAAAGGGATTAGATCAGCTTCAGTGGAAGCAGAGAGAGGTGTGCTGCGTGAGCTCGGAGGGCAGCCCAGATCCTGGCAGCAAAGCACGGCGTCCCAAGCACATTCCCCTGCTGCAGGCTCAGAAATGCCCATGGTGGGGATGTCGTTAACATCACACGTTGAGCAGCTGTGTTTGCCCACTATGGGAGCAGAACCTGGGGAAAGGCAGTGGGCTGCTTGGGGAGAACACTGCAGAAAGGAAACAGTTTGGGTGCGAAAAAAAGTTTTCATAAAGTGTTTGAAGTCTTTTGGAGGAGGAAGGTGGGGAGGGAGAAGAATAAAAGCCACTGCTTGTGTGTGCACATGTTAGAGAGAGAGAGCCTCCTTCCATGCTAAGCAGAAAATGTCCCCATTGCTCAGGTTTTGGAGAATGCTGAGACATGGAGAAGTTAAAGCATTGCCTACAACACATGTGCTGTGAGTCCAGTTTTCATTAAGAGAGCTCAGAACCATATGTAGCTGCTGCATGGCTTCTCTGCTGCCGACTGGTGTGCACTGAGCTTGGCACCAGCTGCTGGGTCCCTCAGAGCCCATTACGCCTGAAGGCTACCAGGGCAATGAATGACCCCTAGGAGAGGCAGGGGCCTTTGCAGAACATCCTCAGTGGCCACACCCTGTGGCTTTGCAACGGGGATGGAGCTGGGAATGCAGCCTGCAAGTTCCCTGCCTGGAAGAGCCCCAAAGGAGAAGCCCTAAAGCAGGGTGGGGAGCTATGTGCACAACAGGGATGGTGCAAAACTGTGAGCTGCCCATTTCAGGCTATCAACCTCCTACAACTGCAGATGAGCAACACAAAACAGCCTGCCTGCCACCTTCCTCCAGCCCTGCACAGCCAGTGCCAGGCTCAGCACCCACAGCATCCAGCACCTCAGAGCCCAGGCTGCTGGGAGCTGGGTTGGCAGCTCCCCCACCACTGTCACCCATGCAGCCTGCCCTCCCAGGTCCCCCAGCAGCTATCACAACTTTTTAGTGCAAAGAAACTCATTAATGAAGTGAAAAAAGAGGAGGAGGAGCAAGCTGAATGGTCTGTCCTAGGAGACAGCACAGCAAGGAGGAGCAGGAGAGTGCTCAGCGCTTATCTCAGGATAGGCAGCCACCAAGGAATGGCCATCTGGAAAATAACTGGGAGGAAAGGATGAGAGGACAGTGGGCAGGAAGCCTGCCAAGGGGGGCTGCAAGCAAAGGTGGAGGCCATAGGGGGTGGGCAGGAGGAGGGCAGGGAGGAGAGGCAGCCTCTAGAGCAGCACAGCCACCACCAATGCCCCATCAACAACAACCTCCACCAGGAGGTAGAGGGAGGCCTGCATAGCCCAAGTGCATCTCCCAGGGGATACCTATGGCTGTCTGCTCCCTGCCATTGCACTTGGCCTTCTGCTTCCTGCAGACATCATGCCTTGCCAGCTGCCCTGGCTTGGCATGCCTGCAGATCTCCAGCAGCAGTGCTGGTGGAAGGAGGAAGACAGTTTGGGCTGTGTAGGAAGGACATATTTTCTCTATTGCATTGGTTCTCAGTTTCCAATCTGTCTCTGCAAGGGCCTGGCTGCTGTCAGCAACACTGTGGGGTGGCTGGGGTGAGGGGCATAGTGCTCAGCAGCTTTGGCCACCAGGCACCGGACACCAGCCCCTGCCCTATGGTAGCAGCACCAGAGGCTGCCAGGGGCTGAGACTGATGAGAGGGGAAGGTTTCCATCCCCATCTTTTAGCTGCAAGCAGAGAAGGAGGGGAGAGATCATGATCTCAAGAACAGAGGTTGCATGGCCACTGGCAACACCAGAGCTGCTCCTCCAAGTGTCCCAGGCAGAGGCCATTTCCAAGCCTAAGGGAGCCCTGGTGCTCTGAAGCCTCCCATTCCCACATTGCACACAGCCCCTGCTGGGATGTGGCTCCCTATGGCTCAGAGCCTACAACCCTGAGGCAGCCACAGCCACCTCTGATCCTGCGCTGGAGGACAGCACATGCTGGGCTGCTGCCTCTTCAGCACACTGCCTTCAGGACTCAAGCAGGCAGACCTCTGGGACGAGGACAATAGAACATGAACTCCAGCACTTGGCCAAGCCCAGAAATGACTGAAGAGCTCATCAGGAGTTCAGACGTCCTATTCCTGCCCAGCCTGGCTCCCCCACACCTCACTGTGGAGAGCATGCAGATCTACAGCAGACATCGCCACCAGTCTGACGGAGACCAGTCCATGAAAGCCCATCAGTGATCCCCAGCAGGAGAAGGGAAGGGCCCTCTTCTTCTCAGCTGTGGGGGAAAGCTGTTGTGCTGTGGTAGGGCTGTCTGTCTGAACACTTCAAGTCACCAGCTCATGCAGAATGCTGCCCAGGAAGCACAACTCAGACTTACACCCAGCATGGAAATGGCTTTCCTACACTGGAGGCTTTTACCTGCAGCACACGGGGAATAGATATTCCCCGTGGAAATTGCACAAATGTTTATGAACCTAATGGCTGAAAACTCCTCTTTGCTCCAGCCTGCTGAAACACTCCTTGCATCGCTGCCGAAATGATTCACCCAACTTCTGCTTCTTTCAAAACCAGCAGCAGCAGCATCTTGCTGAGAGAAAAGGAGAGTGTTTTATGCCGAAGATGCTAAATGGGCCCCTTTTCATCAGAAGGAAAATTTCCTTCGTGTTCAGAACATGAAAATCTCTGGGCGAGAATCTCGTCTTTTCAAGTGCCCCCTCAGCCTCAGTACCCCAGGGCACTGCCATGGCATGGCAGAGTAGACACAGGAGGAGCTTTCCAGCCAACCTGGATGCTTCCCAGGGCCTTGCATGGATCCAAGAGGACCAGTATTCCTACAACTGGACCTGGCTGCAGCTCGGTGTGGCAGCACTGCACTGGTGCTGAGCAACACGTGCCCAAACTGCCTGCCTTGAGGATTTGCCTGAGTTCACCAGGGCCTCTTGTGGCAGGGGATGGTGCTGAGCCACATGAGAGCCACTCAAGGAGCTGACCCCTTGCTGCAGCTTGGCGTGGAAAGGATTAATAGGCCGAGGGAAATGGTGAGGGAATATCAACTTCATTCCTGCAGTGAAGAAACTGTGCCATTAAAATCCTCTCCTCTATGACACACACTGAGCCTATTTCAGTAATAGTTTGGCAGAGGAATAACATTACAGAGCCTATAAATATCTTGAGGGGTGCTGCTCTGCTGATGGAGCAACAGGATGTGGCCCCTGCCCAGCGGGGTGCTGGTCCTGGCTGCCTCCCCGGGAAGGCACAGCCATTGCAGAGCTGGCGGCTGCACAGCCCTGTTCTCGAGGGTGAAGGACATGAGGACAGAAGGAGGCACTATGGCAGGGCTGTCACCGGGGCAGCTGGGCACATCCCATGTGCAGGCCCAGAGGAGGGATGGGTCTGGGTGAGATATGTGGTGATGGAGATGGGGTGTAGGCTGTATGGGACCTGGAGATGCCGGAGGAGACAGCTGGATTAAGCAAAAGATGGAGGTAAGAATACAGTGGAAAGCATTAACACCCAGAAGGGGCTTGCAAAGAAAACCATGAGGCTCCCTATGTCTGCAGCTGGACTTTTGGATGACTTAGATAAGCCTGACAGGGGCAGTCAGCCCTTCCCTGTTGCTCTGGTGGGGGGGCAGAGGGGCTTCTCACAGCAGTAGGAGCAGCAGCTGAGGCACCTCAGGCACCAGCAATTCCCCTGAAATATCCCAGGCGCATTTGTCACATGTTTTTCCCAGTGACAGTAACTCACCTCCACTGCTCGCTCCCCTACCGAGGCCCTGAGATGACAAGAATCAAGCAAACACCCTGACATGTCTGAGAGGCTGACAAGAGAAAGGGAAGAAGCTCGGGAGGGTCCAAGTGCTCTGCCCATGCCAGGCAGCCACACAGTGTGGGGAATGGCCGCACTGCTGCTCTGCAACGCATTTGTCATCTTGCAAGGGAAATTGCATGGCTGGCTGCTGTCCTACCAGGCACACAAGCGGCTGAGGGATTTGGTTATTACGTACTTGATGTAAAGGAACTTTCATGGCAGTCATCATAGGCCTCATACTCCTCCTCCTGAGAGCAGGGTTAACTCAATGCTGAGTAGCTTCAATACTCCTTGCATGTTTTATGCACACACAGGGTGCCAGCTGCCTGCTCTGCCAAGTGCTAGCATCAGGCTCCAGAGCTCCTGGGTCCTTCCCAGAGAGTTCCCCCGCTTCTCAGGGCAGCTGATGGGCCTGGAGGGAAAGAGGTACCCAAGGGAAGGGTCCACGCTTCCCAGGGAATGCAGGAGTCAGACCCTGCGGACATGCCTCAACCATCCTGCAGCCAGCAGAGCATAGGTTTGTGGCTGCACATCACACATCCCCTCTGTTCTAAAAAGGCATAAAGGTTCTGGAACTGCAAAGATTGCCATAGCAGTCCTAGTAGTTGTAACATACTTCCTTCAAGCTGCTGGAAAGCTTTGCACAGAGCTGCAACAAACCAGGCCTCATTCAGGGGAAGCTCTCAAGAAAGGTAATTTTCCTGACAGCCCATGATCCAAACCCACCAGACATCCATTAGAGCCAGGAAAGGTTGACATCCATGGGAGCCTGAGCAAAAACAGGGCTGACAGCTCAGAGTCTGGCCTTGTTGAAGCTTCCCCTGCATAGTGCCTCTTTGAGCAAGAAGGGGCTTGAGATTCCCTTTTACTTGGGCACACAAAACCAGAGCAACCACACAAGGAGCCCACTGGAAATTGCTGGCAGTTGCAGAGTTCTTGTAGCCAGATAAAATCCACAGGGAGACCCAGCTAAGCCCCTGTACAAGAAATGGAAAGCAGTTCCAAGGTATAAAATATGGATGCATTCTGCAATAACCATTTTTATGCCACAGATAATGGGACACACCATCAAGTCCAAGACAAAAAAGACTGGTACAGACTGCAGCCTTGCTGTCACATAACCAGCTTCCAGCAGTACAAAGCACCTTCAACAGCTCCTTGTGACAAGGGCCTCCCTGGTGTCCCAACCCTATCACTAAGCAGAGGAGCTGAATCTTCACGTTCTGCATAAACCTGAAACATCCCCCAAATTACTAATCAAACTGACTCCCCAGTCAAAATAACATCCCACGGTTGTCCCAGCTTCCTCCAGCTATGGCCAATGGTACGCCTGCAACCCTTCCACCTTCAGTAGGTGTGGGTGAAAGTCCCCTCTCCAAATGCAGTGCCTCAAGGATGGGATGCTCAGCCTGACCCAGACTGCCAGCTGCAGCCTCAGCCCTGGTGTGAGGATCTGGGCTGGAAGATGTTAAGGAGAACAGCAACACCAAGCTCAGAGCTCAAAATCAGCACCTTGAATCACATCCAAAAGCAAATCAGAAGTCAGCACAGCTTCTGGCAAACAGGTGCTGCCTCGTCTGTGGCTGATGCTGCTCAGCTGATGGCTTCAGCTCCAGTCGTGGGCACCAAAAGTAGGGACAGGGGCAGCTGCAGGCACTGCGTCCTCCTGGGGACACTTCCCCATGTACCACTCCCCTCCTCTGAGGGGATGTTGTGGTACTGAGGCAAGCAGGCTGCCATCTGGATCCAGGGCTGTTCATATCTGATGACTGCAGCAACGGCTCAGTGCTTGGGTGAAGGCTGATTGTGGACAGATTACAGGGGACACAGCGTGTTCACTTCAATCCATGCTGCGTTGCTATTACCCAGACTGCAAATAAAGCCTCATTTTTCATGCAAAGATGCACAATGGTTAACATGAGCAAAGCTTGCCTGCGAGGCATGCAGGTATCAAATCAATTTCAAAATGGGTCTCCAATTACGACTGATGTTGATTTGATTTACATTTTTTTTCTGGCTTGCCAGATGTTTATGCTACAAGCACGAAATTCAGCCCAGTGCCACTGGACTGGAGTGAGGCTTATAGGAAGGCACAAAGGTCTCCTCCTACAGAATGGCACGTTTCCCTTGAATTGCTCTATTCCTTCACCACTCAGAGCTGTGCTTCAAACTGTTTGGGTATGTCATGTACACACAGAGGAGTGAGGGCGCTGAGCCTCTGCACAGATCAGACCCAGGCTTGCATACAGCAGCTGCCAAGCCCCAGGAGCAGGAGGGTGGCCCAGGCTGGGTGACAGCCTCCCATAGGAAGCCTCTGGGCTGCCTTGCCTTGTGCTTTACCCAAGGAGCAGCAGTTGGAGGAGGATTTGTGATTTTGTCTGTGAGAGTCCATTTTGTAGGTGGCACTCTGAGGCCCTGAGGGCTGCCAGGCCCTGCACACCACTGTGGGCCCATAGGGCCCAGCCAGGTGTTAGGGTGGGGGCTGGAGGGTCACTGAGGCACAGCCCCTGCCAACCTGTGATTGACACGATGACAATTGGGCTCCAAACCTCACTCCTGCCCGGCCCCTGCCCTGGACTGGTGATCCAAACTGCGTCATGGCAAAGGCCCATGAGAGTTGTTCAGTGGCACCTCTCTGCTGGGGGAAGGACCAGCACATGTGGGGACCCTCATCTGTCTCCCAGAGAGCTCACGCAAAGGCAGCGTGCCCTACCACCACCACAGGGCTGAACACGCTGTGGCTGGGAGCACAGTCAGGCCTGCCCACTGGCTGTGTGCTTCTGGAGCAGGGGCATGGCCTGGCAGCCCTGCTGCTCACTGAAGGAGGGGTTCCCGTCTCTGCCGCCCCTCCGTGCCTCATCCAGTGCCAAGCAGGAGCACCTCAGCCAGCACAGGAGAAACCTATCAGGCAGCAGAGGGTGAGGATCGCCCGCCTGCCCACCTGCATGGCACAGCGCGCCAGGCTCTGCCCCATACCTGGAAAAGCAGAGGGGACAGCTGGGGGCACCAGGGGAGGGAAGGTTCAGTTTGGCCTCTCCAATCCGCAGAAGGCATGCAGCCCTCCGGCAGCCATGCGGTACGATGGGGCTGGGCAAGTCCAAAGGCCAGGCACCTCTGCCAGCTGCCATCCCCAGCCCAAGGGGCAGCCCTGGCACACGGGTGCTCACAGGCTGCTCTCACCTCTCCTGCTTTCCTCATGCCTGCCTGCTCTCCCCGTCATGCCTGTGTGCTCCCCTGCACCCACCCGCAGCCTCCAGCACACACTGACACACACACACCCTTACAGCACACACGCCCCAAGCCATGCACATCACGACTAGTACACATGTGTGCACGCAGTGCACGCCGATGGAGCGGTGCACACGCATGCACCAGCATGCGATCACATGCCCACAAACACTCGGGCTGGTGCTGCTCCCACACACAAGCTCAATGCGGTTTGCATGCACGCGGAAACGAGGACACGCTCAGCTCTGCGTCTCGCAGACATGCAGGCTTGTTGTGGAGCTCACACCCCAGCACAAACGCACACGGTGGCTCCGCAGTGGCTCCCACACGCATGCACACACACAGACACACACAACACTCAGCCCGGGGTTCTCGCGCACACACACACACGCAAGTGCAATGTGTCTCCCAGGGCCGCAGTGACAGGGCCATGCCTTGCAGCAGCTGTGCACACCCCTGTGCAGCCGCGGAGCCCCGCACGCCGCACCCGGCGCTGCACACCTCGGCCTTCCCACGGCCCCGTGCTCGCCCTTCACCGACACCCGTGGGGTGCTGAGGGCCACGCCCCCGTGGGTACAGGATCTCTCACACACACACAAACACGAAACCCGTTTGCTCCGCAGACCCTTAACTCCTTGTTAGCCCGTCTCCGGCACCATCGAGCCCAGCTCAGCACCATCCGACTGGATGCCGGCACCGTCCGGCTCAGCGTCCTGCACCACCCACCCACCTGGCATCGTCCAGGCCGGGCTCTGCATCACCCAGCCCCGCGCCCGCCCCGTCGGGTCTCGCTCCCGCACCGTCCGGCCCGGCTCACACCCGGCTCCACCCGCTCCCTCGGCTCCGCACCCGCCCGTCGGGCCGACCCGGCGCCCCCGACCCGCGGCCGTGTACCGCCGCCCACCCCGTCGGCCCGGCCCCGCCGCAGCCCCCGCCGCCCCCTCCGCCCGCTCACCTCGATCCGCGGCGGTGGGACGCGGAGCCCGGGCCGGAGCGGTCCCGCGGCGGGGCAGCGCCCGCTCCCCGCAGCGCCCCGGCGGCAGCGGGCCCGGCTCGGCTCGGCCCGGCCCGGCCCGGCCCGGCCCCTGGCCGGCCGCCGCTGCCCCACTGCCCGCGGCGCGGTCCGGCCGCCTCTCCTCTATGCGGAAGCTCCAGCGGCACCGAGGCGATGCCCATTCATTCAGCTTGTCCCCCGCAGCCCTCCCCTTCCGCCCCGCGCTCCCAGACTCCTGGATGGAGTCTAGCTGGTGATGCTGCAGCGGTACCCAGAGCCCCCGGAGAGTACAGTGCGGAGATGAGGGAGGGAGAGGAGGAGGAAGGAGAGCAGAAGGAGGGAAGAGGAAAAGAGAGAGAGGGAGCGGGAGAGAGCGAGAGATGGCTGCCCCCAAAACCAGAGCTGGATCTAGACAAGACTCTGGGATTTCCACAAGGAAATGAGGGCAGGGAGCAGAGCTGGGCCGGCACAGCCCCCTTCCGCTGGACGAGCACAGCAACGGTGCAGTGACCGGGGATGCTGTGACGGCCGCAAGGACAGGCTAAAGCTTGGGTAATGCGGGCAGCAGGCAGGGCCCCGTGCGAGGCTGGGACAGAGCCAGGGTTCCCCACAGAATGAAAGCACCCCTCCCTGAGACTGCTCTGACCCTAGCGGGGTGCCCACCTGCCTGGCCAGGAGCTTCAAGTGTGCCAAAGCCTGAGGGGCACCCACCCTTTCCGTGCTGCCAGTCCGGCATGCTGACAAGCAGGGAGGCTGTGTGCCTCCACCTGCATCTGCCTTTTCTTAGCCACACTCTGCCAGGGCCCCACCACCCCCAGCTCACCGAGAGCCCCTTGGAAAGCAGTGGTGTCCACGTGTCCTGAGCCTCAGCACCATGTCCTGCACCCCACATCGAAGTTTCTCAGTCTTTCCTAATCTGGGGCCTACTTAACCCTCTGACCATCTGCCACAGCATTTTCATTACAGCCCTGCACATATTGGGCTCAGTTCTCCACTTGCTTCTCTTCTGCCCGTGTCTCTGCTATCCTCATTACATGCACATTAGCTATGGTTTTGGAGCTGAGTGCTCACTCAGGAAGTGTGGGAGACCTGACTGGGCTGCCCCATGTGAGAGCCGGGTGTTCAGAGATCAGCTGGCCACCAACCCTGTACCTGCTGTGCACCTCAAAATCTTCAGCGCCGGGCCTGGGGGATAGCGTGGTACAAGGCTCATGGTTAGTTTCTTGTCACTTTACCCTTCGTGTCTTTGGCTTTCTGGGGAAAAAGGCTTCATTTTCCGAGGAAAACAGAAATATACATTTATTTATTTATTTATTTATTTGTTTGTTTGTTTGTTTTTCCTTCCTACAGCAGATTCAGCAAAAGTGCAGCTGCCTTCTCAGCCCTGAATACAGAATTCTGATCATCCCTAAGAGGAAATGGCCAAGTTGAGAGGAACAGGGAGCCCAAAGCACTCTCCATACCCTCTACAGGCTTTCTTGGCCCAGGCGGTTTCCTCCCCCAAGTTCCAGAGGTATCTGGCTCCCTTTGCAGAACAATGAAGGTGTGCATGCTCTGTGCACATCTACCAGCTTCATAATCTTGTTTTTCTTCCTAATGTGAAGTTTGGGAGGTTATTGGTCAGTAATGGAGACTGGGGCCAAGGCACGTGGGGGAGAAGGGAGAACAGAAGCTGAAGGAAGGGCTGACTTCAAAAAGCACCATGCTGCTGCAGAGGGAGAACACATTTCATCTCTGTCAAAGGCAAGAATGCTTCCAGCTCGTAGCAGATCTGCTCAGTCTGGGATATTTTAGCTTTGGGGGGCAATGCCATTTCCATCATCCTGCCTGTTCTGCAGTCCTCCCAAGTCACATCTCAGCCCCAAATGCCCAAGAGAAATAACAATCAAGGCATGAACAGTTCTATTTATTATTGTTTTTACCTGGTGTTTTGTCACTTCTCAAAAAGAAGCAAACACCACTCTGTGTCCTGAGCAATCCCCAGCAGTGTGCAGTGTCCAGAGCGACAGGGAGCAGCCCTGGGAGGTTGGCATGCCCTCTGCAGCTCAGCAGGGAGGAGGATATGGTGGGATAAGGAAGGAGACTGGGAGTACAGTGGAGCTGGGGAGAGAGTACAGAGAGGAATATCTGGGAAACAAACCTCACTTCTCAGGAACCAAGAGGGAACTTGGACTCTAACAAGAAAAGTGTGGCTGTAGAGGTTTTTCCGAATGGAGAAAAACAGCTCATGTTCCTGCTGGTATAGGAAAGAGTACAGAGAGCATAGAAATGGGGGACACAGAGCCAAGGCAGAAGGGAAGCAGCCTTTACAGGAAGGAGCGTGGTGAGAGCTCACGAGCCTGTTGTCAGGCTGGAGGAAGGAGTGTGCTGGGAATCAAGCTGAAATATTCTCAAGTCCAGCGTAGAATTCTAGCTGGAGGGATTAACGTAGAAGGCCTCATCTAGAAACACTCTATGGAGAGAATGTGCAGGATTTAGGCACAGCTGGAACAGGGGATGTCCAAGGGATGGAGCGCAGAGTGCACGGCCTCATCTGCTTGGAGAGAGCTGCAGTGAGAGGGGCTGGGCTCTGCTTTCCCTGTGCCAGAAATGGGGTGATGGGCTGAGCCCCCACCAGGAAATGTCAGCCAGGCTGGCTGGGCTTTTGGAAAGAAAAAGACAAGTCTGGCACAGCATGTTAGATCTGAAAATCACCATAGAGATAGAGGTTGGAGTTAGTGGGTGGTGGAGATTACCCAGAGCTAATGTGTGAAAGGAGAATAGAAAGGGCTGGAGGACACAAGGCTGTGGGCATCCAGCAGAAGAGGGAAATAGGCATAAGGAAGAGGCAGAGAATTGAAGATGAGAAAGGCAGGCACAAAAACCAGGGCAGGACATCAGAGAACCCCAGAAGAATCAGAGTTCTTAGCCTGCATGGCTAAGTGTGGAGGCCAGGAGAAAGAGGAAAGATGAGGAGTGAGCATAGCTCACCAGAGACCACCATGAGAAGCCTGCACACAGAGCCCCATGATGAGTAAGGGGGATAGAAGACAGAGAGAGTGTGACTGTGGGGTGAGGAGAAGGCCTGCAGGAGTGGGGACAGTGATTGGAGGCCATTGGATGTGGCACTGAGATGTTTGCACTGCATACATGATGGGCTGCAGCACTGCAGGAGTTTAGGGGGCAAGCAGAGCAGAGAAAGGATAGGGTATGAGGGGGCCGTCCCCGCAGAGAGGACAGGAAGGGATTGCTGCAAGAAACAGGGGGCTCCAGAAGAATCTCACCAAAGGAGAAGGGAGATTTGTTCTGCAGTAGAGAGGAGGAGGACAGGGCTGGCCAACCAGGGTCTCTTACATCCTTATGGAGGTAGCAGCAGGGTGCTATGTGGGAAGTCAGTCTGCTGGGAGGAGCAGAGTTATTTAGGGAGGAGAAGGCAGAACCAAAGCCAATGAGATCTGGTTTAATTCTCTTTGAGGACTCAGTGAGACTTGCACTGTGAGCAATGGACACATGGACTTAACAAGGGTGGAGAATGTGGGAGCAAAAGCCACCTTAGTGACACAAAAGCCCTTTCTGTTTCAAGTGCTACACTTCTGGAAGTTTAGATAGGGAATGACTGCAACTCACACTACAGTCAACTCTCTGCTGTTAAACATAAACAGTCCCTTTGGCAATTCAGCCTCTAAGGGTGACATAATTTGTTAAAGATGTCTCTGAACATTTCAGTCATAGTGGACACACATTCACTGCCAACATAAGAAATGACTCGGCTTAGCTCTGCACGGGGAGCAATCGATGCAGGGAGGGATGAGGAGGTCAGAGGAGGAGTGAGGTGGCTGTGTGGAGTGATGAATGTGCTGCTGAGCGTGCACAAAGCAATGCTGGAGCTGTTGAGTCTGTGGAACTATGAGAATAACAGCCAGAACTGCTTAGGAGCTAGAGGAATACAGGAGAAGCATCCTGTGAACCTGACCAGGCACAGCAAGGAAGCAGCAGGTCCTGTTAAGGTCCAGGTACCAGTGCTCTCAGATACAGGACATAAAAGGGGATGTACACCAAACACAGGGCAGATGGGCACCCTTGAAGCACAGGAGAGAGTTGTAGCTCCTCTACTGAGAACCTGCAGCCTACTGCAGCACAGACAGCTCAGGAGAACACTGAGGGGTGGGCTGTGAAAGTTCAGAGGCGTGCGCACAGCTGGGTTTGGTGCAGCCCTCTCCTGCCTCCCCACTAGGCTGAGCGCAGGCCTGCTTTGCTCGCATCTTCTATCAATGAATCACTGAGAAATTAACTCTTCTTTGTACTCCTTGCTGAACGAAAATGCTGGTGAGTAACAGCCTGGTTGCAACAACTCTACAGCTGAAAGCTGGAGCGTGGGACCCAGACATCGCAAAAACCAGCACTGACCCATGAGGGTCCCCTTTAATGTTCAGTCTGATATGAGGAGAAGCAGAGGCTTGTTTTCTAGGAGACAGAAAACAAAATGCAGGGAGCTGCATCTACCAGTGCTGCAGGGCTGGGCTGAGGGGCAGGCCCACAAAAAGCACTTCTGACTTGAACACAAAGAAGTTATGGCAGCATTGTTTGGAGCAGGCACGCACTCCCCAAAACTCGGTCCTTGTTTTTATATGCTTTCTACTCACAGAAAGTATCTCCCTGCCCCGACCTGTGGTGGCAGCAGCTCTCAGAGCATGCTCCCATCTAGGAGGAACGGTCCCTCGGAGCAGCACTGCTGCTCCTCATCACAAAACCCCCCATAACCAGGGAATGGTTAATTCCCCCTGATGTGACTCAGCTGGGGATCCAGAGAGTGCATTCTCTCCAAGGAAGGATGGAGCAGTAACCTCGTGGGCATCTACAACCAGATTAAGGATCTCTCACACTACCTGGAAAGCCAGAGGCCATCAGCACACCTGAGGAGAGACAGGTTCTGCAGAGACCACATTCATTGCCAGTAGCTGAGGGTAATAAAGCCTTCAGAGAGCATGCAAGAGAGGGCACACCAAGAGCTGGGGCCTAGGAGGGTAGAATAATGAAGTGGACAAAACTCAGTCACATTCTATCATTTGTAACGCACCAAGTCAATTCATTACACAATAAGACAAGCCATGAGCACAGTTGGACTGAGTGTATAAGGCCATATCTCATTATCTGAAGGGATGCCAGGGAAGAAGGCTGAGGAGTAATGGGATAAAACTGAGGGAAAGAGCTCAGAAATAAAGCTTAGGCGCTTACACAGAAGAGGAGCATCTGCAGTCCCATTAAGCCAGATAGGGTAGAGAATGAGGGACAGCCGGTCTCCTGCTGAGGAACAGAAGCTGCTGAAGATTGGGATCAGGGGCATCTCCCCCACAGGAAGGGCTGCAGCCTAAAGCACTTTATCAGCATTTAATGTCGTTCTCGGGAGCATTTGCTGTGAGCCACTTGAGGACAGAATGTGCCACAGCAACACGCCATCGCTCTGCTCCAGTGTGAGCGCGCATCTCTACGCAGGAAGTCATGGCTTGGGCACTAGGAAGTGACGGCACTGTTACACTCTTCCACAAGAGTTATTTTGTCTCTGCAAAGCTGAGTAATTGTGTTTGAGAAATGAGTCTGTACTGGGAAAGGTAGAGAGAAACGCATAAAGCACTCCTGGCCTGCATTGCATCCACTCAGGAGCCGAAGGGCAACTCTGCCTCTTTGGAAGGAAGGGGAGGGTTGGGGGGCGGGCAGTGGGCGGCAGGCCGGCTCTGCGGGGCTTTGCTCGGGAGGGTGCCCCTGCTGCTCCGAGCTCCAGGGGAGGTGCTGCACACAGCGCTGCTTTGCACAGAGCATGGTGAGTCAGTCAGATAATTTGAAGGAAGAATCGCTTCCAGAAAGGAAGGACAAGGAGGAAGCTGCTTGTTCTGTAAAGATGAGGCGAGGCCGGGGCGTCTGGATGACAGCGCCAGCACTGCTGTGCAAGCATCTCTCCGTGCTGTCTGCCTCCTGCTCCATTTTGCTCGCTTGGGCTCTGAGCTGCAGCTGCTCCCACTCACCGGTAGAGCCTGGGGCAAGTCTTCAGGCCAGCCAGGGCCGTGTAGCAGGGGCTCGGAGCCCGGATTTGGAGCAACACGTGGACCCTTGCATCAAATTTAACTCCCACTTCACTGCACGTTCACTCTCTGCTACTCCAGCAGTGCTGGGGCACAGTGGGCTCTGGGATGAGCTGCTCTGCTGCAGTTCTCACCTGTCTAATTGCTAACGACCACTGATGAATGCCCCTGCAACAAACAGCGAGGTGGTCCTCCCCAAGGCTTTAAACACAGCGCCGAATATCGGATGGACGCTGGGTACCTACATATCACAACTGAGATCATTCTCTAGATGCTTGTTGCCTGGCAGCCAAAGGCTTAGAAATGTCAATTTCTAATTAAAACCATGCACCTAAAATCCACACACCCTCCCCAAAACTCAGTATTTTTATACTCTGTTCTCAGCTCCAGTGGGCATGGTAATAGTTCTCAGCATGCAAACCACCAGGATCAAGCCACGTTTCTGCCAGGGAGGATGCAGGTGAGATATGTGCACCAGCTCAGCAGAAGAGCATTCAATTAAAAAAAAATAAAAAATAGATGTAACCTGGTAAGAAAAGAGATTTAGGATGTGACCTAGAAATAAAAATGAGGAAGGCTTCGCTGTAACACACAACAGGAGCAGAAAACCCAGCATCCAAGCCACACAGAGGATGGCAGCGCGATGTCACTTGGAGATTTCCATGCTGCGTGGAGGTGCTGGCAGCTTGGATTTATGGGGGTGGCATCTGCATCCCTCTCTCCTGGGTACCCTAATCATCCCCTGCGGCCCTGTGCTGCTGCCTGGTCAGCCATGGCTGAGAACTGGCTTTCTGGAAGGAAACAGAGACTAAACGCAGAGCTGCTGTGTGTGCTGCCCAGCTCGTGGGGTGTATAGGAACAGGAACGGTGCTGCAGGAGCCTGCTGGGGGCAGCAGGGATGGTAAGAGCAGGAACTGCCAGAGCAATCCACTCAGTGGAAAATTTCTTTTATTTTTGGACGAGAGCTTGAAGAACCTCTTTTTAGCATTTTTTTCTCGCAGAATAATTCTGGGTTTCTACTTCTAACTGACATTTGATTTCAACATCTGAGCTAGGGATAAAATGAATATTTTTGCAACCTGACTGAATTCAAACCAACATGCTTTGAAATGATGAAACTGTCATCTGCAGAGCAAAGCAGATGTGGGCAGGCAGCCACAGCCACGTTGGGTGCTGCAGGTTTTGTTGGTCTGGGTCAGGCTGGAGAGCCCTTTCCAGCCCTGTCCCATCCCTCTCATCTCAGGCCACAGCAGGCTTTGCCCAGGGAGGACTTGCTCTGTGCACTGGGCTCAGCGTGCACCTGCTGGGCAGTGGCTCTTGCTATTTGAGGATGTTTCACCATGATGAATAGGCCTCAGTACTAGGCTTATCTTTTCATCATGTTCCTTGCCTCTCCTCATGCTATATTCAGCTGATCTTGTAAGACGTTTGATTGGCAGGCCGTACCTAACACATTTTCTTTTAACTTTTGCAGTTACTTGCAAAATATGCTCTTAAAAGGACTCTGGAACCTTAATTTATTTCCTTTGAGTGGAGTAAGCGACCCTGAAATGGAGGCCAGAGTGAGATATTTCTTCTCATAGACGCACTCCAAAGAGCACTTCTCTTGTTTTCCTGAGGGTGGGTGTTAGGATTGAACATCACCTATGCCATAAAATCGTTCCCTCTGTTGCCTCCCCTCTAAGTGAGGCAAACACTCCCGGTGGTTAAGAGAGGGTCTCTTTATTTTCACATGGTTAGTAATAAAGCCTAATAAGTCATCATGGACAGACTGAAATCCCCTCTTCCTGGTTCAAATACACCACTGCATTACAAATAACATAGCAGCAGCAACTCAGCAGAAACCTCCTTCACTCTCTCCATCTTATTAGCACGAGGTGGCCCAGCAGTGCACATGGTGCTGCTGGTGAGCAGGAGGCTGCTGGCACACATGCTCACTGCTGGCTGTGCCAGCACTGCCCAGCACTGAGGGCAGCCCCAGAGAGGCTCCTGTTGCTGCCTTGTGCCTCTGCTGTGCTCGAGTGGCTGTGGACTGGGTTTGCTCCATTCTCATAGCCTGGCATCTTTGGGCCTTGCTAAAATACCCAGATCCCTTTGGATCCCATCTCCAGGTACTATTCTGGGTCAAAGCAAAGATAAAGCAGCCTTGTGTCAGTTCCCCTTTTCCAGGATGCTTATTTTGGAAAATGCAGCTGGAGAAAGAACCAGCTTTCACTTGGAGACACATCGAAACATGGCTTCCAGATTAGTGTCAGGTATGAGTTCCTAAAAGAAAAGTAGGATTTCCAGGGACTGAGCATCAGCAAATCCAACAAGTGGGATCCCTGAACTGTCACAGAGCAATTAGGTTAACACTGGCACAGAGGAAAGTCAAGAATCCCTGGGGAGGATTTTCTTTCAATGGATGGAAAGGCGTCCTTTGGGTGGGGGTGCCCAGTGTGGCAACTTTAGAGGTGTAGTATCAGCATCCCTTAAGCTGGGACCAACAGCTAAATCATCCAAAAAAGCCAACTATAAACTTCATAAAAACTGATAAAGCCTTTACAAAAGCCGAACAGAAATAGAAATAGCTGTGCTTTGTTTTTAAAATCACTTACAGCATGGACCATTATTAGTCTTAATTACCTCTCTGCAGCATGGAGATACCACTTTTTCACCCCCTCCCTGTATTTTTCAGATGCAGAAAGCACACAAGGCACATTTTAGAGGCGAAATAAAAAGGCCTTTGTGAAGTGCAGGGGAGGCTGCAGTGCCTTGGGAGCTGCCAGCCTCCCTGCTCCTCCAGCGAGCACAGAGCTGGGGCCACAGGGCACTGCTGCCTTCCTAGATTCAGCTCTGCACCCATGGGTGCCACTGTAGCACTGTGCTGGGGACTGCAGAGCTCTGGGGCAGACCCATCTCTCCTCTCCCTCCATCTCCCCTTCCCTTCCTGCTGAGGAGCCTGCTGCTGTTGGGAGAGGAGAGGCACAACCAGCATGTTATGTGCTTGGAGCATTACGGAGCATTTGCCTTTGTGTGCTGAGCATGGCCATGTTGGTAACGGGATCAGCCCCAGCACTGGAATGCATCCAGTCCGACTGTCTGAGGAGGAAAGAGATGGCAGAGGCACCATGCAAGACAAAACCCACCATTTCCCACCTCGGAGTCTTAATTGAAGTCTTACCCACCTTTTGCATAGGCAGATGGTAACAGGATGATGGGGAATGGTTTAAACTAAGAGAGGGGAGGTTTAGGTCAGATGTGAGGATGAAAGTTTTTACCCAGAAGCAGAGAGGCCCCGGTGCCTTCCATTCCAGCTATGCTGTGGTTTGTGATTCTATGAAATGAAATTGAAGGCAGAAAGGCAAGATCAGATGAGAGTTTTGGGGCAGGGGGTACCTGAGGTACTCCTTGCTGCAGGATTTTGCACATGCAAGAGTATATGGGAAAAGGATGAAATCAGAGAGCTGCTGGAGGGAGAAACCTGTGCAATGGGCACAAACTGGAATGAGGAGGAAATCCACTGTGAGGGTGCCCAAGCACTTCAGCTTGCCTTGGCTCCTGTTTCGTGTCCCCATCTGAGTCTTGTGTCAGGCTGAGCCTGGCAGCACTTTGCACAGGGGCACCAAGCTGGGTCTATGTGGCACAGCCCACGACCCACTTGCTCCTCCAAGGGCACCATGGCATTTTTAAGGGGCTTTTCTGAGGCTGAGGTCCCAGAGCTGCGGGCAGCCACTCCAGCTTCAGATTATTCTGGAGCCTGAGTGCTATCAGAAGTGAGCCTGCTGGCATTATTTCATGGGCACAGAAATGGCCCCTGCCTTTCTTGAGGATGAAAGTGGCTGCATGCTGTTGTTGATCTACCACACTGAGGACATGTCCAAGCAATACAGCACAGCCCTATCTGTGTGCCAGCCAAGGAACCTGTGTGCTGCCCCTGGCAGACTTGTAACACTGCAGCACTCCCAGCCACTGGTACAGCCAGCGAGTTCTGGCACAACCTCACCAAGTGAAGAAAGAAATGTGTGCATTCCAAGATGGGCTTAAATAAAGTGGGTTACATCTTCCAGCCAGGATCACCTGCTCAGCATGCTATTAAAGTGCCCAGCTGACAGGGTGCAGGGCTTTCTCTGGCATGGAGGCCAGCAGCTGCAGCACTGCCCAGAGGGGAATGGAGTCAGAGGACAGCAGTGTGCAGTGATGTGGGAATATCACAGTGCAGAAGGAGGATCTCTGGGCAGCCAGAGAAGCAATGACTGGATTGATGCTATGTGGTTCACCTCGGGCTGCCTGCTGCTCCTTCACAGCATGTGGAGTGGGAAACACATCCTCTATCCAACATGGTGACAGTGTGTGACACACCAGACTGGTCAGCTCTGCTCTCTGGGAGCTCAGGATGTTCCTATGGTGACACTGCAGCCTCCCGAGGCAGCTAAGCCTCTCCATGTGCAAATGAGGAGCAGAATGAGGGCTGAGAGGGAAATCCAGAGGCTGACAATAATTCCCTCAGATGCTGTTCTCTAAAGATGCCTTCAGCCCATGGAGGATCCCAGCTCTCCCTACAGATCACTCACCCTGCAGTTCTGCACTGATCCTGTGCTGGCGGAGGCTCAGGGAGGACCAGCAGCCGCCACTCTGCTGCTGTCAGCCTGAACCCATTCAAAGAGCATCAGTTCCAAAGGAGAGGAGGATGCAGCAGTCTGTGCCCCTGCTGCAGCAGTGCAGGGTGTGGAGTGGTGGCTACAGCAGGTGCAGGCAGTGGGCCAGTGCTGCTGGCAGCCCTGCAGGAGCCCCACACACACCTCTATGGGCAATGAGGGGCAGAGTGAGGGGCTACGAGCCATGCGGGTCATGCACAGAAGCCTTTGCTCAACCTGCAGTCATCGTGTTCAAGAACCTGTTTAATGCCAGCTCAGGAGAAAACTGTCCAGTAAAGTGAGCAGTTATGGAACAAATGAAGTTTGGAAGACCAAAGTAAGAATGTTTGTTTCCTCCTCCTTTCTCATTTTGATTTATCTATTGTTCCCAGGGATACAAATTGCATTTCTTTACATGTCGGTCACTGGGCAGTGCTGTGCACTATGTGTTGGACTCACACTGGGGCAGAGGAGTCTGGCTTTTCTGCTCATCTATTTAAATTGCTGTATTTGTTTTATAGCATTCTGAATGACTTTAGCTTAGCTTTGATTGAAACATCTTATTTTCCAGATCAAAGTCTTTCTTTGTGTTTTAATGAAATACTTTGACACAACAGCTTTGTGTTAGTTTAAAATCATTATTTCATACACTGAAAACCTCTGGTCCTCTAATTAGTACACCGCGTGCTGCTCTTCCTGTCTTGTTCCAAGTGTCAAAACATTTCAGCACAGAACAGTTCTATTAGGATACATCAGCGCTGATTGTGATGCATCTCTCGATGATGCGATGATGCTGGACTACCACATCCGAGCAGCAAGTGATGCAGAACAGAGGGTTGGAGTAATTCTGCATGTAGATATTGTTTCTCCAGTGAAATCTGGAAAAATATTAGGACTTGGTAGGATGTGGTGGTGGGTCTGAACACCGCCTGCCTCCGGTTCATCTCTAAGTGTGGATGGAGTCCATAGGGAGAAAAATGCAGCTCTCAGGTGCAAGGGAGTTCACTGCATAGGAATGCCCTGTGCTCCATTTCCCATTCTGTTCCTCCCCTTTTCTGCTCTCGTTTATCCATTCTCAAAGTGATCTTTCCTTCTCTTCTTGCACTGACATCTGTATGCATCTCTTCTCCCCTCTCATCGAGGGACCAACATGTGCAATACAATTGGGAGATGTCAGTCGCCTTATCTTTCCTCATGAATGCAAGCATTATCCTGCTTTCATCATAGATTTGCAAATTATTTTAATTAAAAATGGCCCATTTCTCTATTTACTAGGGAAATTTAAGAAGTATATATATATGTATTCATAGAATCATAGAATGGCCTGGGTTGAATAGGACCTCAAAAGATCATCCAGTTTCAACCCTCCTGCTGTGTGCAGGGTTGCTGAGCACCAGGCCAGGCTGCTCAGAGCCACATCCAGCCTGGCTTTGACATTAAACCTATTTTAAAAATGAAATGTGGTTTGGGTGAATCTTGGAGTGGAAATTCTGTGCATCTCAGGGAGGAGGCTCAGTTTTAAGGAAAAAGAATTTCAGAAGTGAAAAAACCAACTGTGTACAGAAGTGTCTGTCCCTGCAGTGCTGAGATCCTCCTTCCCTTTGCACATCTCAGCTCACAGCTCAATATGATCGAGTTTGGCAGATTAGGAGCCAAAAGTCATTGGCTTTACTGCCCAGGGTCCATCTCATCCCTCCACAAGGCTCACACCAAAGGTACATCACTCACATTCCTGCAAACTGTGCATGTGCTCTCAGTGACTCTTATTTATTGCATGATAGATGAAGCATGAAAGCATCTTTAATGCTTTTCCATCTACTGATCAGCTACCATACCTGCTCCCTTCTCTGTTTATCTAGCCATGTGCTTGCCTGGCAGTTGTCTGCCTGAATCTGTCTAGCAAGTAATTCAGCTTCTTGTCAGCACACTGAGGTGTGTGCTTGTGCCACAGCCTCTCGTCTATGATGTACCAGGAGATTGCTGTACTGCGTATGTGAGCATGTGTATGAGAGACACAGTCTATGGATAAAAACACTCCATTTTATTCTTTATTTCTTTATTTCTTTATTCAGCTACAATCATATTCCTGGATAAGCCTGCAGCACAAAGACATCTGTAAGCGGCTCTGACAATCTCAGAATTAACAGCTGGGAGGGACAGAGACATTTCATGCTGCACACAGGCTCCTCATCTCACATACAGCTTGTTTAATTTCTCCTAGTTCAAATGGGCTTTGTCCAGCCAGCTGCTGTACAATCCAGGGCTGGACATCCCAGAGCTGAAGGAGGAGCAGATCATGAGAGAAGTGGTTGCTGGCATGGAGAGGTGGCAGGGAAGGACAGGGCATCTCCTGGGACCCAGGAAGAGAAAGCCATTGAAATGCAGCCTGCTGCTTGCCTCGTGTCGATGGTGGCAGGGCCGTGCAATGGTCTTGTGCACTGCTTTTTCTTTGGAGCTTCAGGAGGACAAAAGACTTTGTTCTGAGAAAGAAAATACGTTGAAGGCAATTGTAACATCAGAAATGTCAAATGCCTCCCAGTTGCTGGGCCTGCTCTGTAGGGACTGTGGGGCATGAGTAGGGAGGTGAGGACAGGAACGGGGCAGTGTCAGTTATTCACTCTTCCTCACAATGCAGGAGATGAGCCAGCAGGGGCTGTCACATATGCGTGTGCCCCGGTGGCGCAGGTGATAGGAATGCTGCATTGCAACACCGGGGCCCGGGTGTTCGAATCCCCCTGTGGTGCAAGTGGTAGAAGTGCCACCCTGCAGCACAGAGGCTCGAATCCCGGGGGTTGGACTCGATGATCTCTAAGGTCCCTTCCAACCCACACGAGATTATTACTATTACTATTACTATATGAACATGGAAAAGGAAGGGCCTGCCTGTACAAAGGTGCAAGCAAGTTGTGGACCTCCACAATGCATCATATTGGCAAAGAGGGACTAAAGCTTGGACAGGTCTAAAACACCGATCTGAGATGATGATGTGTGCATAACCTCAGAGCACTCCACAATGGGGTGGCTGGGAATTGCAGCTGGGACTCGTCAGCTTCTTGTGCTCCCTGCAAGCATCCTCGCTGGCCACAGCCTGTTAGAGCAAAGCTTGGAGATTTTCACTTCCTTCCTCAATTCCTTACACATGATTTTCTGCTCCTCTCTTCTGCATAGAAACTGCTCTTTTCATAAGAGTTGTTCAGCAAATTACAGTGCCTGTGGTCTGTGGGGATGCTGGGCACTGGGTGTCTGCCCTGCAGGGATAGCTGTGCTGCCTGTGCGCCTTCCTCAGCTGCGGGGAACAGCCAGATGCACAAAGCCATGATTTATTCACATGGTTTATTATGTAAAGTGAGGTTCTGGCTCATTTCTGTGTTTATTCATATACCACAGGTCAAAGGAGATTAATCCTTCTTGTGTCACACTGCATGGCAGTGCCTGCTAGTGTGTGGCAGGGGCTGGCTGGAGGGCACATGGGGCAAGGCTGCCCCACCCCCACAGAGCACCATGGTGTGCACATCAGGAAATATTCCTGCAAAGGGCCAGATGCCCCGGTGTGAAAGACAAGAAATACCATGCTGGGCTGCACAGGCAATTCTCAGCAGCTGACCTGTAACAGGGTCTGTAATGGTAGGACAGAGCGTAACAGTTTTAAACTAAAACAGTACATTTTAGACTAAGCACGGTAGGGAAGGAGCACAGAAAGGACAACAGGTTCTGGCACAAGGAAGCAATGAGTGATGGCCAAGCTGGGCTGCAGTGGGTAGAGGCAGAGGCTGCCAGTGCGGGGGGAGCAGGGTGGGCCTGGGCTCCTCCAGCACTGAGCCCCAGCAGCAGCTGTGCAGGTGGGCACTGACGAGACACCCATCCTCGGGCTGAGCCACAGGAATGTGCTGCTGCATCTCTTACCAAGCCTTGCCATCCCCCCCCCCCTTTACTGTAGGATCTTGATGCTGCAACGTTTTCCATTCTCCCCTTCCTGATAACAGCAGCTTTTGGCAGAGCACATCATCCTGCTGCCAGGCAGCCATGGAAGCTGACAGATCCTTCATACCAAACTGTCTCAGCAAACTGACAGCCCCTTGGTAACTGTGAGGACCAACCACAGCTCTGGTACTGGGACAAGAAAATCCCCAAATGGGTGTTTGCAAGAAACCTTGTGGCACAGAACAGCACTGGAGATGGTGGGTGCGCTGTGTTGGCATTCCCCAGAGCCCAGGGTCAGTGGCCCCAGATTCTTCCTGGCCTCTCTGACCCCTTTGCCTCTGCTTTGTTCAGTCTTTAGTTAAGCACCAGCCAGGACTGTCCTAGGAAATCCTGCCCCAGAGGAACAAAGCCAGAGCGCAGTCCTGCACTGCCCATGTTTGCTCAGGGGAGTACATACAAATCAAGAGCTGGCCCTGGCTCTGATTGCTCCGTGCACCAGGAGCTGTGCTACCACCTTCCGTGTGGGAAACCAGACATCTTCAGATTTGTGGCTCCTCATGCCCGCACCAACACAGCAAAGCCTGACCTGTGGGCACCTCTCTCTCCTCCCCAAGGTGGTTGCTCTTCACCTTTTGGCAGCAAAAGCCCATCCTGGGCACACTTCTTTGCTCGGGCAGGAGCAGTGCCAATCCCCCAGCCCTGCATCTCTAGGGTGAGCTTCTCCCTCAAGGGCCCAAAACTACAGGAGACTCTGTGGTAACAGCAGGGGAGAGCACAGCTGCTGCTGCTCAGTGCCATTTGGGGCTTCTGGGGCTCTGGATGACATTACCCAGCTTCTGACAGCTGCCAACTGGGCCAGGCCTTCCTCCTGCCTCTGCAGTTATGTTTTCCAATGACCTCCCACAGCCAAGATGGGCACATTACGGTGTTCCAGGCTTGTTATTTACCTAGTATATCACTTTCATTAGTTCAGTTCATTAGACCTCACTCTTCACAGAACTTCTCCCAGGTCTGGTCGAAGTCTCTGCTGGTTTCCCTTAGGTCATGGTGTTCAACCTTTTGGCTTGCCTGTATGCACTGAATAAGTGTAATGGGATATTGGTGGGAAGGTTCAGCATCTACTGCCGTACCGCAAACATCCACCTCTGACGCTGTGGGCCAACACCATAAAACAGCCAAAAAGCAATGGCATGAATAAGGCTTGGCTGTGGAGTGACGGATATTTATCTCTACTAAGATAGGGCTTACAAAAGGGAGGGAGAGATGATCGAAGGTTTGAGTTGAATGCCTGATTGCAGCTCTGTACATTTCATTTGACAATTTGCAGGTCATGTCTTTATTTTGACTGAAAATCGAGTTGCAAATATACTGAAAAAAAATCATTTCTCCTCAGTCTTGAAGCCTCTTCTCACATTCCTCCATCACAATTGGAAGCAAGGTGCACACTTTTCCCATAATTTTCCCTTTCTTTTCCATAGGACTGCGTTCAGCCAGCGGATCAAAATGCAGAACATTATTTTCCATCACTTGAGCTGGTGCTGCTCCGTGCTGTCCCTGTGCTACACTGTCATCCCCAATGGCATAGGGTTGGTGCTGCGTGATGGGTGCCAGGCTGCTGCATGGTGTGCGCTGCCCCTCCGGAGCACTCCTCCTTTCCATCAGTGCTGAAGCAGCTTCTTCTCATCCCACCTGAGGCAACTCCATGCAGATGGAGGTCATCTGTTTCCCTTCACAGATGCTTCCCATTGGTCATTGCCTGTGGAGGTGAATGCTGCTCTGTGTAAACTCTGAGACAGCATGTCACACAATAATGGGATCACAGATCTGTTGGGATCAGAAGGGAGCTCCAACAATCTTTGTGCCCAACCCTGTAATGATCTTCTATTGGGTCAACAGTGCCAGCAGAATTCATGCTCCAGGAGCAAGCTTGGACAGTTTCTTTGGTGAGCAAATTCTAGTTGGATTGCAGTTAATTCTGTGTTTGTTTTTTTGTTTGTTTTTCTGGTGACTTTCTGAGCTTTCTGTGCCATATCTGAATTACTAAGAGATCTCCTCTCCTATCAGGGATCAGTTACCCTGCCCATACTGCCTCTTTAGATTTATAAGAGCCACAAACTCTTCTGTGCTCTGTGGATTTCTGCACCGCATTCAGAGTCATCTCTCAGCTGCTAAGGTTTTGTGCAGGGAGCATAACTCCTCAATTTTCTGTAATACCCTGTGATAGTTTGCTTCCTCTGCATGACTTAATTGAGAATATTAAAAACATTGTGTGCTTCGGAGCAGACTGTAAGAAATTGAGCTGCCTTTTGACAGTCTTCATTCTCCAGTTCAACCACAACTTGAAGAGAAACAAGAAAGCACCATTAGAATTATCCCTCCCATCTTTGCAAGATACCGTGTCTTGTGCCAGACTTTTAGTAGGTCTGTGCTTGCCCTGGGGGTGCTGAGCGCCTTGTTCTTGTGTGGATGGAATCTGCCTTTACATCCAGGGCTCGGAGACTCTAAGTTGCTATTGGTGTGGCTGAGGGAGATGTGTGATGTGTGATTGTCTTATTTCCTCACCTGGTGCCCCAATGGGATGAGCCAAGGACGGGGAGCTCCCAGGGTGTGCAAAGCCCACAGCAGTATGTGTGCTGTGAATAACTGGGGACTGGTGAAGAAGCACATAGAGCCCCCATCACTGGAACCATTACTGACTTACAGCTCAGCGCTGTGTGCAGCGAGCACAGCACATGGAGAGGGTTGACATCCACTGCAAACTACCATGGCTGAAGCTGAACCTGGAAAGCCTCCACCCTTGTTCTGCTCATGAAGGACCTCAGACCCTCTCATTTTGTAGCAAGAGGCATGTGCTGTCTTTTCCTTATGCTCCAGGACTCAGTAACCCTGTAGTCACTAGAAATGGTGACTTGTGATTGGTTGTGTCATGGTGTTACCACCAGCACAGGCTCCTCTCCTCTCCTCCTCATCCCCAAGAACGAAGCACAACGAGGAGCATACCTCTACTTCTTCCTGCTTTCTTTCTGAGGGAGGAAGGTGAGGTCCTGCCAGGGCACAGCACTCACCTCGTTCTGCCAGTAAAAATCAAGTCAGTTCAGTGACTAGCTGTTCTTAGCGCTGAAAACTGACATCCTGGAGCACTGCAGAAGAGCAAAACTTGCTGCACAGGGCACTGCGTGTGCACCTACACAAAGCACATAAAACACAGGGGAGAGATAACAAAGCAACCTGGAAGAGGTGCAAAGGTCCCAGGTAGCCGGAGGTTTTGGAGCTTTGTGGCTTTTCCCTACCTTGTTTGCTACAGAAGAGAATTGTGGTTCCCAGTTCTGTCAGCCCTGTTTTCAGGCTTCACTGGAGAGAGATGGATGCACCACAAGCAGAGGGGTGATTGTCATTGCATTGAGAGAGTAGAGAGGGGTGGTGGTTTCCAGAGGGGCAGGAGATCTAGGCCTGAATGGCCAGCAGAAAACACAAAACCTCACACCAGTCTCTCTCTTGATGTGTTTTAGTGTCACAAAGTCTGGAGATTAAAGCCAATCAAATGTTCACCTCTACTACATTCCTTTTTGCAAATGGCAGCAGATGAATATAAGGGACATTTGCAGTTGGGACTGGAAGGTAACTGAGCCAGGTGTACACCTGGGAGAAGAACTGTAGAACTCTTAGACTTGAAGAGACTTGTGAGAGCTATCTAGCCCAACTGCCACGCAATCAACAGGGACACAACAGCTCCATCAGGTTGCCCAGTGCCTGGTCCAGCCTGGCCTTGAAAGTCTCCTGGGATGGGGCATCCATATCTCTGTGCAACCTGTGACAGTGCCTCACCACCCTCACTGTAAAAGATTTTTTCCTTATATCTAACCTAAATTTCCCCTCCCTGAGCTTGAAGCCATTTCCCCTTGTTCTATCATCACACATCCTGCTGAAGAGTCTGTCCCTTTCCTTCCTGTCACTCCCCTTTAGATACTGCAAGGCTGCTTTTAATTCTCCCCACAGCCTTCTCTTCTCCATCTGCACAGCCCCAGCTCTCAGCCTGTCCTTATAGGAGAGCTGTTCCATCCCTGGGATCATTTCTGTGGCCTTCCTCTGGACATACTCCAACAGCTCCATGTCTCTCCTGTACTGAGGACTCCACATCTGGATGCAGTACTTCAGGCGGCATCTCACAGCACAGAGCAGAGGGGCAAATCCACTCCCTTGCCCTGTTGGCCACGCTCCTTTTGATGCAGCCCAGGATACAGTTGGCTTTCTGGATTGAGAGGGCACGCTGCTGGCTCACGTCCAGCTTCCCACCCACCACCACCCAGGTCATTTTCATCAGGGCTGCTTTCCATCCTTTGTATTGACAATGGGGGTTGCCTTGACCCAGGTGCAAGCTCTTGTACTTGGATTTGTTGAACTTCATGAGGTTCACCTGGGCCCACTGCTCAGTCTGTCTAGGTCTCTCAGAATGGCATCTCATCCTCCTGGTGTGTCAGCTGCACCCCACAGCTCGTAACCATCAGCAAACTTGCTGAGGGTGCATTCGACCATGTTGGTCTCTGAAAGAGATCTCTGGACATGACCAGAGGCGGCTCCCTTTCTGTCCTTTACATCTAAATTGGAGCCTTGAGGAGTTGAGAGGCCTTTAACCTCTGAAGGGGGTTGTCTTTTCTTTAAATAAATAAATAAATAAACAAAAAAACCCCAAGGAAGTGACTGTCCCGGTAGAACCCGTATCCAGTCTTGTTTGATTCTAACAGGCAATTTGCTTCTGCCTAGCAAGCAGCTTGGGAAATTAAAAAGGCAGTACCAGTCACAGACAAGAACTGATAGCAACAAGTAATCAGAAAGGCCGGGGAGACATAAAGCGGGCTGCAAGAAGCCAAGCACGTCCCTGGTGTAACATGGCTCTGGCAGGGACTGCATGTCTTGCAGCATTGTAAGTTGCAAACACAGCTTGTCCTTGGCAAGCAGCAGGCAGAAAATTAATCTGCTCATTTCTGCTAAGGCAACTTCTTGTTCCCTGATGAAAGGATGATGGGGCGACACTGCTCTCCATCCCCATCTTCCTCGGGGAGCAGAATGCTTTGGGTTGCACTTATTTTCTTCCATGCATATTGAGTTTTTATTCAGAATATTTTGTCTCAGCTACGGGATGATTCTGCTCTTGCCCTGTGCCTGTAGTTGTGGTGGCAAGAAAGCCCTGTGGTCACACTGCCAGGCTGTACCAGGGCCCTGCAGCAGTGACCTGATGGCTTGGGGGAGTGCTGCCCTATGCTGTGCTTGACTGATGCCCCTTAAGTCTCAGGCTGAGATCTCCAGCTAGAAAAGATCTTGGACCACCTGCTCTTTGTCCCAGCTTTCTTGACCTGGGAAAGACAGGCAAGCAATGACATATCCCAGCAGGGCTAGAGATAGTGCTGCAGGGCTGGAAGCTGCTGTCTACTGCAAGCAGGTAGAGAAACAAACATGGGCTGTGAGCATTAGTTGTGTTACACTGCAGGCCTGAAGGACCCAAGAGCCAGGAGCAGGTTTGTTGGGGTTAAAGAAGGGACAGGACCTTGATTCCTGAGCCACACTACACTTACAGGTGATCCTGGCCACCTTCCAATGGTTGTGCTCCTGCCTCTTCCCTTCCTCTTCCCTTCACCCATCAACTGTACCAGCACCTGCACCAGGACAGCAGAAAATAGGAGAACTGCCCGTGCAGAACTCCCAGCTTGTGCCTTCAAGTCCTGTCAGTGCAGACAGTGCTGCTGATAAAGGAATGAATCAGCACAGGGATGCATCCTGCTCCTGCCCTCACTACAGCACCAAAGGGAGATGGGAGGTGACTGGTGGACAAAGGATGCAGAGGAGTCGGGGTAGGGCACATTCTGCCCAATAGCCCAGGGGTTGCATGGCTGAGGCACATAGAGAAGGGCCCTGCACTGCATAGCAATGGTGGCATCAGGAGGCTGGAGCCAGCTGGCTCAGGGACTGTGCTGAATAATGGTACAGATTTCCTGAATGATTGCAGGACAGACTGGTACACCATGCAGAAACCAGCCAGATCTGATTTACAGATTGGGTTAGTGGAGGAGAGATAAGACAATCCACTTAGTGGTTTTGTTGAGCAGCGTTCAGCTAAACCAGATTAGGGGCAGATGCTCAGCTGGTGTAAAGTGGCACGGTGCTGTGGGAGCCCATCTTAAAACCCCAGTGTGCTTCCCTCCTGGTAATCTCTGGTCTCTAGGGGCAGTGCAACATGAGTACAAGAGCTGTAAACTGATATTGATACGGAGGGATGGATTTAATGGGAGATTTGGTGGCAGCATTATGCATGAATTTCTGCTTTGTCTCACTCTGGGCATCTCACACTCGACCTTCTGCGGAGGAAGGTAATGCACGAAATGCTGAAGCCCTTTTACAAATGCTGCCTCTGGCTTTGCTGAGGCCCTTTGCTTACAGTGTTTACTTGGGGCTATTCACACCCACAAAGACCACACTTTCTTCCAGTGCTGAAATGCTACGTCTGTCTCCCAGCTGGCTCTTCACCCACGTCTTCCGATCTCTCTCCTGAAACACTTTGCAACCTCATTTATTTATGTATTAACAATCTCATGTCTCCCAGAAGGAGAGCAGGACACATCTAGTACTGATTGGCTGAGTGTGCTGAGCACTGCCTTGGAAAAGCCCACCATTTGGCTCTCATACTGGTTCTTGGCTTATGAATATCTTACAGGCACCACACGTATCCCATTTTTCCAGCTGAATATACCAAGAGCATCCATTTTGATCCATCCAGCTTTTATTAGACTTTGCCTCTTATGGATGAAGAAAGTGAGGCTGAAGGCATAATTTATTGAGGATGTGACACAGTCAAGTAGAGCAGCGTAATAGAACAGCTGTGAGACTGTGAACCAAACACCTCTTTGCTGTGAGTGCATCCCTTCCCCACGTGTGTTCACCCTTGATCTACACAGCAGCAGATGGTGGCTGTGGGACCACAGCTCTGTGAGGAGCAAGCAGTTCTGCCTTTCTCTTTCCTTTGGCCCCTGGGACTGTGGAGGCTGACCCTTGTTTTGTGCTTTGTGCAGATGTTAACAGCCAAGATGGGGCTAAGTGGTGACAGCACCTTTCCAGACAAAGAGCTGCTTGTCCCCCAGTGGCAGGTGGGCACTATGGGAAACACATTGTACACCCCATGCTGACCATGTTTTCCCAAAGATCTCATCAGTTTTTCTCTGGTTACTGAGTCCATAGGATCACAGAATGGTTTGGGTTGGAAGAGGCCTTAAAGGTCATCTTGTTCCACAACCCTGCCATGGGCAGCTACATCTTCCTCTAGACCAGACCCCCTCCAACCTGCCATGGAATGCCTTCAGGGATGGAGCACCCATTGCTCCAGGCTGCAGTGCCAGGGCCACATGCCTCTGAGTAAAGAACTTCCTCCTCACATCTGACCTCATTCTCCCCTCTTTTGGTTTTAAACCATTTCTCCTTGTTAGTAAAGACTGTCTCCTTACCTTTCTCTTGGATTCCCCATAAGTACTGGAAGGCTGCACTGTGATCTTCCCAGAGTCCTCTCTTCTCCAGGCAGAGCACCCCCAGCTCCCTCAGCGTGTCTCCATAGCAGAGGTGCTCCAGCCCTCTGAGCATCTTCATGGCCTCCTCTGGACCTACTGCAGCAGCTCTGCATCTGTCTTGTGCCGGCAGCCCCAGGGCTGAGCACAGTGCTGCAGGTGGGGCCTTGCAGCGGCACATCAGTGTGGACAGCCCCCACCATAAACACTGACACGCTCCCAGGAGGATGTAGGACAGAATGGGAAGATCCTGTCTGTGCTCAGGTTCCAAACAGATACAGAGTAGAGCTGTCCTCAGCCACCTCTGGGCCCCACAGGTGACCCTGACAAAGGCATCCAGCCCTTTACCTCTCCATCTCATGATTGCCCCTGGGCTGGGCTGCCTCCTTTCCCCTTCCTTCAGACTAGCTCCAAACCAACAGTGCCAGCCCCCCATGGCCCAGCACTGCATCACGTCACGCTGCTGTGCACAGCCCGTGTCGGGGCCACCTGTTCCCAGTGAGTCAGCCAGCGTGACACAGAGCTGCCAGCACTGCCAGCCAGCGGGCACACAGCTCTCACTGGTCTGGGAGCAGCTCTGGGAGCAGCGCCCTGAGCACTGCCCTGCTCACCAGCACCCGACAGAGGCTGCTGCAGCCACGGCCGCCTGCTCTGAGCGGGATTTGCTTCAGTGAATGAACGAGGCAGCTGATGAATATTCAGAATTGGCAAAGCAGATCGCTTTCAGCTAAATTTGATCACAATACGGGATAAATTAAGCTACGGGATGAATGCATTAGAAATGAAGATTAAAAGAACGCACTGTACAAAGTCAGGAAAGTAGGTTTAGCCAAAACCTGACAATGTACACAAACAGATGAAAATAAAGTTCCTTTCACTGAGCAAATAATGAGGTCGGGATCAGCTTCTCACCAAGTTCCTATGGAAACGTCCTTTTTTTTTTTTTTTTGTAATCCTTTTTAATTTAAAAATAAAGGGGGAGAGGAGGGGAGAATACCTGGGAAACGAAGGTCCAAGAATAGAGGGAGGTGCCCAACATGGGTAATAACTACTGAGAAACAGCCTTATACCTGGGAACCGGAGGGGAGAGGGAAGGCTCAGTGGGGTGCTCAAGAAGAGCCCCACCACTGGCCCAGGGTCCTGGGGTTGCTGAGCACCAGCCCCCACTGCCCAGCCTGGCCCAGGGGATGCTGGTGCCCATCTCCAGCTCTTTGCAGGTCCTGGTCAGACCAGCCTCCTCCAGCAGCTTAGAGAAGGGTAAAGGAAGGGGAAACATTTGGGCTTGTTGCAGGGCAGTGGGCGGCACAGACTCCAAGTGGGACAAATGACAAATGGAGGTGCATGCCTCATGCTTGCCTTTCGGAAAGATCTGGGTTATTGAAGGCCCCTAAAGCAAAGCAAAGGACAGTATGATAACTGCCTTGGCTTGGGGATTTGTAGAACTGAATGCAGAGGGATACAGAGAGCTCTGCTTGCCAGCAAGCAGCATCCCCCAGGGGATGGCTTCAGCCCCCTGAAGGCCTAAGGACAGGAGGGGGAAAAGCCCTGCGGGCAGCAGCAGACAAAAGAGGCAAAGGTCCTCTGGAACTTCCCAGGCCTGAAATCAGCCCTTCCTGCCCCACTCTCCTGTGGTCCCATGGTCCCTACCTGGGCTGCTGCAGCCCTGCTGCCCACAGGGACCAGCACCATTTGGTGCTGCAGCAACCAAGTGCTCAGCTGGCCTGGGCCATCTCCAGCCTCACCCTGCTGCACACAGTTCTAGGGAGCAAAGACAGGAAAGGTTTAGGGGAACCATGAGCAACAGCTCCAGAGCACAGCTCTATCCATCTCAGAAGACCTTGTGCATGACAGACTGCAAGTGCAGCACCTACTGCTGAAGGTCAGCAACCCCTGGGATGGAATGGGCTCAGCAGCATGGGGCAGGGACCTGGGGCCACTTGCCCCAAACTATGGCTTGGTTTCCTCCGCTCAGGGCCCCATATGGTTTGGAAATCCACCAGACCACGAGACCCCCTCTGGCAGATGGCCTCCTTCTCCTGGACCACACAGTTTGCAGGAGGAGAAAATTAAAGGGCTGTCTATCAGGCTGACACGAAGAAGTCTATTAGCAGCCCCTGGCAGGTGAGAGGAAAGCATTAGCATATGGAAAACGGGGGAGGAAAGGCAGCATGTCTGGGACTGTTATGACTGAGCAAGTAGGTGAAATCAGGCAGGTTATTAATAAATCCCCTGCACACATCCCCAGCTGTACTTGTGTGATATCTCAGGGGACAGGGCTGATCTTGGGTGCCAGGAGAGGCCCCACGCTGTGCACCAGAGCTGGTCATAGAGTGGCAGAGCAGACATCCAGGCCGGAGGGTAGGGCTCAGTTTGGTTTGGGTTGGGTCAGGGGCAGCCATGGCAGAAAGGATGATGGAATGGCTGTGCTCAGCCATCTGTTCTGCCTGAGGAGCTTGTGGTAGGGACAACACAGTTCCATCTCTGTCCTCCCATGTGCACCCAAGAGGGTGTTTATTGCAACATCACTGCCATGTGTAAAAGTTCTCCATGTGTGTTATCAGAAAGCCAGCAGCACTGCATCAGGAGCTGCACCAGGTGGGATCCCATGCCAGCCCTGGCGGGGAGGGCATAGATAGGAGGAGGAGGCAGAAGCCCATACATTCAGGTGAGGGTTTTGAGAAAAAGACTTAAAAATGGACTTAGATGGACACTTGAATGCCAGTGAGAGTAAGGGCTCTGCAGCACAGCCCCTCAAGAATGGGCTGCTGGATGCCACAATAACCAAAGCAGAAGGAGCTGTGCAACCTTCCCTGTATATCTGAGCCCACAGCAAGGAGTGCTGCGGTGGAGTGGTGGGGGCACTCAACCATCTCACCCCTCCTTGCCTTTCTCAGAGCATCCTAAGGATGCATCTGAAGGGCCAGGGGGACAGTTGAGCTCCCAGTGCAATACAGGATGCCACCTCTCAGTGCCCTTGCTGCTCTTGGTGCCACTGTCCCAGGAGCCATGGGCACAGTAGCACTGTGCATGTGTGCCCAGCCAGTGGTGTGCTCAACAAGGCTTCATGTTAGCAGCTGCAAAGCCACCCAGCAAGATTTCCTTTTGAGTGTTGCCTACATTCAAGCACCAAGCAGGAGCTGTATGTCAGGCTGCCTTCCCTCTCACCCTGTGAACCAAAGCTTCAGCCAGCAGCTCAGCTCCTGTGACCAACACCAGATTATCCCAGAGGAACTCCACCAGCATCCCTGAGACCTCTCCAGAGGTCCCTTCCAACCCCTACAATTCTGTGATTCTGTGTAAGGCTATGGATAAAGGACCATAGGGTCCAAAGGTCAGGCATGCTGAAGAGATTGCCACCAGGCTGCCTTCCACTGCTGCAGAGCCCCTACAATGTAAGACTATTTATCTTCCCATGACATCTGATGAGTTGGACTGGAGAGAAGTTTGTTCATGCCAAGTGCTGCTCCTCCATTGCAGTGGAAGTGCCATCTGCAGGAGGGATTCTTCGTACAACCCAGCTCTCACAGAAGGGAGTGTGACCTGGTGCGTCATTGAGAGCAGGATGGAAGCCAGGTGTCCTGCTCTCTTTTGTCACATCTCAAAATGAGGAGCCACAGATCATCTGCAGTTGCAGTGTCATGCAGATGCTGCGTTGTCTGCTTTTGCAATTAGTGACAGACATTAAAACAAGAAGTACATTAATTACTGCTGGGTTGCAGCTCAGCTTCCATGTCTGTCACTTAGCAGAACTCAGACTTCATTGGTTGGACCTGATGATCTTTAAGGTCTTTTCCAACCTGAGCAGTTCTATGATTCTATGATTCAGTTGACTCCCACTGCTGGGAAATTCCCAAAGCCCCCACACTCAAATGGCAATGTGCTGGCAGTGTAGGCACTGACCTGGTTGTGCCAACTGCTCCATGCTAAGTACTGGCAGTGTGAGTACAAAGCAGGCTCCAGAAGATGACCAAAAGCAACGCCCTGGCCAGGGGTGATGCTGCTGTCTGCAGTACCTGTCTCTTGGGCCCTTTGCCACAGGCCACTGCACACCCAGAAGTCTTCTCTCCTTGTGCCTCTGTCCTGCTCCACTAGTGTGCCCCAGTGGCACAAGTGATAGGAATACCGCGTTGCAACACTGGAGACCCTGGGTTCGAATCCCCCCTGTGGTGCAAGTGGTAGAAGTGCCGCTCTGCTATGCAGGAGGCTCGAATCCCGGGGGTTGGACTCGATGATCTCTAAGGTCCCTTCCAACCCGCATGAGACTGTGATGATCTGTGCCCTGGGACACAGTCCAGCATGTCATGCTCTGTTAGGAAACACAGTGGTCCTGTTGCTGTACAGCAATGCATCATTCACTGTCAGCCAGGCTTTCTGTACTTAAACCCTCCTTTCCCAAGGAACGTCACTGTACCCAGGTATTTTGCCTGAGGCCAACGGTTTGGAGGAATAGCAGCTTTTGGTTCTTTCTCCCAAAAGAGTGTAAGGCTGGCAGCGCCTATGGGGCCTGTGAAGCCGAAAGTGGAGTTTGGACAAGTCATGCAGCCTTTCAGCTTTTGATCTCTCATAGAAGCAAGTTTACAGACCCTGGTGGGCCTGCACAATAAAACCTCTCTTTTGATCTTTTCAGTTTCACTGAATTGATGGTTATTGACAGACTGAGGCAGTTTCTTCGACATCGTCCTTAGTGCCTGAACAGCAGCAGGCAGCAGCCAGCGCCTACCACAGTCTTGTTCCTATTTTCATCTGCTGCAGTGGGACCAGAAATACAAGTCTCCTTTATATTCTTTTCCTCCAATCCCCACCTTCATTTGTAGAGGAATAAAAGGGTCATCTTGGGTCAGAGTTTCTACAATCTTCCGCAACAAGCAGCTACTTCCCAAATCCATGCCTCCCAAAACAAATAGATGCTTCAAACGTCAGTATTGTTTTGGCAGAGTAATTGGAGGTCCACCACAGGTCACCTCTCAGCCTGAAATCATTCTAGTCTGGTTTCACTGTAATTCTTCTTGACTGCCTGGCCTAGCTTAGATTTCTTCCTGCATCCTCTCAAGACCTCTCTAAGCACTCTGTCCAGCCTTACTGAAATGCAGTAGTACAATACAAAATGTTCATGATGCCAATCTTCGGGGAGAAGTCTAATGATATTTAATAATGACTGATGGTGCCTGAACTTCACAGCAGAGTTCTTTCTCAGAGTCCCTGTTGAAAGCAGTGTGGAAGAGCTTATCCCCACTGTGTCTAATTCCCTTGATTTGTCAGCACCAAGAGCAAACTATTGTGAACCATGTGGCATTTTGCTTATGAGAGAGAAAACATTGTTTAGTTGTGGATATTTTGTGTAAATGAGCGGTCAAAATATCCACTTTCTGTGTACTAAACCCCCAAACCATGTGGTTTTATTTGAATGAAGATCAGCAGGATTAGAGTTTTCAGACAGCAAACAGTATTACAAACACTCAGAGAAGACATCTGGAATCAGCAGGGCCAAACAGGCCAATAGAATTGAATGGGACATGGACTCAGTGAGCTTTGGCAACAGCCTCTGTGAGCATATGCATGAAAGAGCAAACAATTGCACTTCTATTATGGATTTATTAAGCACCCTTGGGATCTGCCTGAGTAGAGTTTCCATATTTGCCTATACTTTTTTGCTGTAGCCCATCCTGAAGCCAAAGGCATCAACAAGTTGCTTGAGTCTTTGAGAGGGGTTTAAGCCTTTAATTGAACCAGTTTACATCAACTCCATGTAAAGTACCAGAAGCTTCATTGGTAATGCTCCATAAAAACCTGAAAACTGTTCCTAAGATATTTATAATGCTTTTGGTGAATACCCCAACATACTAATCTGAAGGCTAGATTGCTCTGTTGATTAACACCTGTGGAAGGCTCACAGTTCGATGGGCTTTAAAGAGTCCGGTCTTTCTGGGCATCACCTGTTTGAGATATAGGAGGTATAGACCTGACACCTGAGAGCCAAATGGTGTCTCAGACCTTGCAAATTCAGGAGCTTGGAGGTACTTTTTCACTGAATTTGAAGATGTAAACACCCCATGCCAGCATTATATCAATTGGCTGGGAGACTGTCCAGTGAGCACAGCATGGATATGTTTGTGTACAGCTCTACCCCATACAAAAGATTAGAATGACCACCCTGCAAACACCATGTTTTCAAAGAGGTATCTGCCAAACCTCTTCTGTTCTTTGCAATTGACAAGACTACAAGGTGGCATAGATACACCCGACACAAGCAGGTTAAACAGGGCTCTCCACTGTGATAACAAATACTAACTACCCAGGGCTCTGGTGTGATACCATACTCATTATCAAAGAATCATGGAGTATTCCAGGTTGGAAGCTGATTGACCAAGAGATAACAAGAGAGTAAGGAAGGACCAAACCAATCATCTCCCTTCTACAGCTAAAATCACAGCCTAAGCTTTGGGACAAACTTGAAGACCACTGCGGGAGTAGTCAGTGCCTAATAATAGACAGCTTCATGCACTGACAAGGGGGGCTAATGAACTAACAGCTAATCATGGGCTTAACTCCTTACCAGAAAGACAGAAGGATGATTGTCATGTCCCAGTATAAATTCGGAAGTGAATAAACAAAATACCCTAATGAAGTTATAAATTCTGAACTCAGAGTTCTTGGCGTTGAAAGATATAAGTAATGAGCGTCTTTGGGCCAAAAGGCATTGCTGAGAAATGACAAAGAATCAGCGAGACACCCCTTTGTCAAGGACAGTCACCCTTAGGATTTTTTCATCATCTCCCAGACAGAATCTGCTCAATGAGTGCATCTTCCAGTCTCAGCCAGAGACAGATATAGGAGTTTCAAGTTGGAGAAAGATCAATCCTTTGGATGCTTCACCTGGTACCGCTCAGAGGGCCAGGTCCATGACTGGGACATCCGCACAGAGACAGTGTTTTTGTTACAGCGAGTCTGACTTGCATGTGCAGGAGGGAGTCTGCCATACAAAAGATGGATGGTTCCACCAGCAAGCACAGCCTCCAGTGTCAGAAAGGCAGAATCCTTCCCCCCCCCACTGCACTGGGAAGTACAGGCATGGTACCAGGGTCTGCTGCACGAGCAATTCTGTTTCTCAGGAATCAGGTCAGAAATAATTTCAACCCCTGACAGCAAAACCACAGTCTGTCCTGCTGCCGTTACAGTAATTGCTTCTTGACTCCAGGAAGCCAAGTTCACCCCCGTAGCAGCTCTGTCCTACCTCCAGTAATGCACCCCTGGGGATCCATCAGATTGACTGATCTGGCAGTCAACTTCTGGCAGCAAATGTCTGAACCTTGCACTGCTATTCAGAGAGGTGAACAGAGGCTTTCAGACACCACCCAGTTCAAGAACACTGAGAGCTGCAGGTCCACCCTGTTCTACATTGAGGCGCAACACCATCTGACTATTGTGGGTTGACAACCTGCTGCCTCTCTTCAGCAGTAGCACCTCTTTTCCAAGAGACTGCTGAGAAAGATCTGCAGGTAGAAGGCATTAAACAAAGAGCTCGGTGGAGTAGAGTGCTCAGCACTCAGACCAGTGCTGCCTTTGGCAAGCTGTTCCACCACCCCGGCTCACTTCCAGCTGGGCAGTGCAGGACCCTGGAGAACACAGCAGTCGCTGGGGATGGGGTGGCAGCTTGCCCTCTCCTGGGAACACCGGGCACTCCTGTCAGAGAGCTACATCCTGGCAGCACACAGCAGCACCAAGAAGCAGAACAGTTGTCAGCAGCTTGGACAGCCTTGAGCACTGCACACACACAGTGCTGGCCAGGGCATCAGGTTTCTCTTCCGCCATTAACTAAAAGCACTATAAGAGTCCTGGCATCCACGTGGAAAACACTCGGGGACAGCAATGAGAAAACTTCTCATCAAGGCGGGGCTCTGCTGCTCAGCATTTGCTTCTGGGAGGCTTTGCCTTCAACTTTTGTTTCCCCTTGAGATAGCAAGTCTGTTATTTTCAATCTCTTCATGCTTATGGGGGGAGCAGATGACTTTCAGGCTTGGACTGCTCCCAGGGAAGTTAATTTGCACGCTTTACCTTGGCTCAGGCGGGCTGAAGAGCTGACAGTTTGGACCACAGAGGACAACGTCCAGCAGCAACAATAAGAGCAGGAAGATGCAATAAGGAACACCCAGGACAGACTAATACTGGTGAGCCCTCCCAGACAGCGCCTTTATGTCCCATTCTGATGCTGTTCGTAAACACTCACAACATGCCCACCTAATTCTTGTCACATTTCTTAGCCTGCAAAGCATCAGCTCTGAAAACACCTACTGGACTGCTGGCATGCCAGTTCCTTTGCCAAGATGTGCCATGGACAAATAGAGCTGTAACTAGTACTGGCAGTGTCAGGAGGGGCAAGCAGGAATTGGAGGTGAGCAAAAGCAGTGTTTCCTGCTTGCAAGGAAAGCAACCCTCCTCCCATAGCAGAGGGCACTGCTGGGCCAGGAGCACCTACGAACACATCAGCCCAACTCCCTCTGCTCTGGAGACCCACAAACAGGACTGGGCATCTGTACTGCATGGCACAAAGCTGCCAATATATCTCATGGAAACAGTGTAGAGGAAATGTGGTGGAAAGAGTCCCACTTTGGAACAGCAGCAGCACAACTGAATGCCAGCCCCAGCCCCCCGGCCACCAGCCCAGTGCCACTCTGGATGCTATAGTAGTGCTGGAGGTGGGCACACCATCACCACCAACTTGCACCCTTGCTGCTGCCTGTGTGCCACTGCTGGCGTTGCATCCCCATGGGGCATTCAGCATCCTCAGACAATGCCTCCTCAAAGCTGCTGTTATAGAGCATCAGGGCACAGCCACATGGGGCTGTGACTGCAGGAAGACAAGCGTGACCTTGTCCTATATTTTAAAGGCCACTTTTCATCTACAGAATCAGCCAAATGAGGGCAGCAGCAGGGGGGAGGAGGGATGAGCAATGCAATGCAGCCTCTGGGCAGAAAGGCAATGCCTTCCAGCTCAGCAGTACCTTCCTCTCCTGGCTGGCCCCATCTCTGCTCTCCTCCTCGCTTCCTTGGGAAGAAGGCACTTCCCAAACCCCAGCCCCCAAACTAGAAGGCTTGCTCAGATTTATACAATTCAAGAGTTTATAGGGAAAAAAAGGCTGCCTGCTGAGATGAAAGAACATGGGAGGTCAGAACAGCAGTGCTGAGGGGCCACAGCTGCTTCACTTTTAATCCCAACAGAGGCAAAGCACTGCCATGAGCACAGGGACCGGCCAGCATCTGGCTTTGTGTACTGCAGACCTCTCTGTGAGCCCTTCCAGCAGTTTGTGTGCAGACACAAGAATATGCTGCAAGAGGTGTGTGGGCCTCTTCTCTGGGGTATGAAGGCAGGTGGAAAAGTGGATATTGCATTATCCTTTCCCCATTTTCTGTTTCCTTCCACACTGCCACCCTCACCTGAATTTTGATAGTGCCACAACTTGAGAAGCCTTTGTGCAGGTGCCCTTGTCACTGGGGATAGGGGAGTCAGAACTGGGTGATGGTGCTTGGCAGGGGGAGGATGAAACAATGAGGTGACACATGAGGCTGTGGCAGGTCTATGGACCGGACTCCAGAGATGCTCTCTGTGAGGCTTTTGCCTCTAGAAGCTGCCTGAATTAGAAGCAATTTCCAAAAGGATACTGTCCCCTCAGAGCCATCAGGGTCAGGCTTGGGCTCCACTTCCTTCAGGATGGATGTATGGCAGCAATTCATGAAGTAAGGGCTTGAACACAGCTGAATGTGGGAATGGAGGTTTGTTGCATAAGACATCAGCTCACTCCTAATGCCACTGACTGCACTGATTCGTACATGGTATCATACCAGCCAAATTCCATTTGAATGACAACTACAAAGCAGTAGACAGATGTCAAAAGGCAGCCAGGTGGGAGAGAGGCATGAGGATAAGTGAGGCCCAAGGTGGTAAAATTAAACAAAAAATAAAGAGAGAAAAAAGAAACTTTGCTACAAAGTGGATAGATGGATAGAAGATCCATCTTCTCCATGTTTGGAAGGAGAGGTAGGGCAAGGAGTCCTGAGGGTTGTACTGACCCTCAGAGATACAGGAGAAGCTCCTCAATGGCCCTGCAGAGCAGCCTGAAGCTTTATAAAGCTCTATTTCTTTCCTCATTTCTGCCCTTCGAGTAGCAGCTGAGAAAACCAGAGTGAGTGGCAAAATGGGGCAGAGGAAGAAAAGCTCTATTGCTGCCACTGGAAGAATGAGACATCTACATAACTGCAAAGGCAGTTTTGTTGCTAATTGTTTTTACAAGGGGTTAGGCTGGGTTGAACATTAATATTAAAGTCTCAGTAAATTATGCATATTATTCATTGGCATGAGGCATCCCCCAGTGATGCTTCGTGCAGCTCCCTGCATCATTAGCCAGCTTCCCCCTCAGCACACTGGTCCCCACAGCAGCTCACAGAACTTGTGGCTGCATGTCCAATTAAGAAAACAATATCCAGAGCAAAAATTAGAAAAGCCAGGGGAGTTGATGCCTTCCTGCCAACAGAGTGCAGATTCCAGATGAGGGGCAGACAAACATCATCACCTTCCAGCAACGGTGATGCTATAGCCCAAAGGCAGAATCCCTCTAACAGGTGGAGGGGAAAGGAAAAGGCCACTGCCCAGCCATATTCCTCCTCAGGACAGGCAGATCCTGAGCCCTAACCCAGATATATCTTTCCCATTGCAGGCTATATCTACTTTTCCCTACTTCCTTCCCACATCCCTCTCTCTCCCAGTCTTCTCTCACTGGATGCTTGATTCCTTGTATTCTGCTCCTGTCTCTTGTTACTGCTTGTATGAGCCAAAAATGTATCATCATATCATTATCAAGCTATGCACCTGATTTTCTGGTACACTGTGTCCTCACTGGGAGGCAGCTCCTTGCAGCTTAGTGCTGCATTCTGTACAAGCCAGGCAAATTGTGTTAGCAGCACTAACTCTTACCTGTCATCTGCTATGTGCTTTCATTTCCTGCCCAGCATCCCATGCATGACCCCCAAGCAGCTGCTTTGAGCCACAGCTCCCTGCCTGGGAGTTATTTCTGCCTGGTGCGATCTCCAGGCTCATGTGTCTGTGATAAGACACCACTGCAGATGCTGTGCCCAGTTTGCCATGGCTGTGTTGAGGAGCTTGCCAACTCCTCCTTCCTCTTCCAGTCATGGCTGTGGCAGGAGCTTGGCTTTGTGTGCCTTCACTGTGATAGAGAGGCCATTGGCTGCTGTCTGGAGCTCCCCCAGCAGTTGCACATTTCTATATGAGCAGAAGAAATGGCAGGTGCTTGTGTTGCAGGCTTCCATTTCACAGTTGCCTGCCTGGTTTGCTGCAAGGAGTGTGATTTCAAGACTCTGCTCAGCCAGCACCCTGAGCCCCCAGTAGCTCTTCTGCTAGTTTTCTTCCATTTCCAAACTCTGCATCCTCATTTGCTCCACTGGATGTATATTTTTTTCTCTTAGCCTGACAATTAAGTAATAACCAGGAGAAACCATAGTTATACTTCTTTGCTGTGCTTGCCAGACCTCCCACCCTTAACCCTGGCATTGGTGTCCATGTCACTTTACTGCAACATTCCTGATAGGCTCTTGCAAGGGACCAGAACCAAGACACTCCATGTGGACAGCAAAACACTGAAGGAGTGTGCCATAGTATTGCTGGCATCAGGAGGCCACATCAGGGCCCTGGAACTCCCTCTTTGATTGACCCACAATAAGGACAGGCAGGGGCAGGATGGGCTCTGTGTTCAGGAGGAGCAGCTTCTCTTGGGTCGTGCTTGGCAGCACATGAGGAGGGAGCACACTGAGAGCCACAGCTTCTCCTCCACTGCTCACCCCTAATACCCACAGGCAAGTCAGTGCTGAATGCTGCATTTTGAGCGCAGCCAAGAGTCGGTCCCTGACCTCAGGCTTCCAAATGCTTTATACAGAAGGAGATTCTGTGAAGGGTACCACAATGTGATTAAGTAGGAGAAAATGAAGGGAGTACAGAAATGTGTAGGAGTGAGACATCTAGAAGAACCTGTTTAGTTCAAGGCAAACAAATCAAGTTCAAGAAACAGCCCTCCTTTTCTGCCAGCTCCCATGAGCACAGCTACTAGTTTGGGACAACTGCACAACCCACCACCTCCACTCCTCCAGGGCCCTCTCACCTTTCCCTGGTCAACCAGATTTAAGCCATTTTCAGAGCCAAAGGTTGCAGATATATTACTATATTTACCTAATTATTTTTATCCAACTGTGTTTCAAATCTCTTTTCATATGTCTGATCTTTACAGCATCCTGCAACAAATCACTTCCCAGTTAAATCAGTTGTTGGGTGGAAGGATGCTTTCAAGGTCACCAAGCACTTCCAGCAGCTCTGTCTGCCCCAGATCCCATCTCTTCCCCTATGCCTTTCTGGTTTCCCAGACTTGGTGCTACCTGAGACTCAGACACACCTCAGCAACCACAAGCATCCCCCTGTCAGTGTCTTGCCACTGCAGAGAAGATGCATGGCCAGTAACACCCACTGGGGGCCCTGGGATCATGAGGAGGTTCTGTCTGAGTGAGAGACAGATGGACAGTTGCATAGAGGGTGAGCATTGGCAAGGCCATATGAGCTGCACCAGGCGATGTGTGGCCAGCTGAGGTCACAGGAGCTAGTGGAGGCAGCTGAGGGTTAGAGACACCCATAACTCCGAAGAGGATCCTCCTGAGAGTGTCTGTGCCAGTTGCCCAGCCTGGCACAGAGATAAGAGGGGCAGGAGAGCCTCGGTCCTGCCCCTTGGTGGAAGGGGATGTGAGTGTGCCCTAGCAGGAGGCTCCAATTGTCCTGACCATGGTCAGTGGAAAGGACCAGTCGATGCATGAAGGGCTACTGTGCATGGTGTGGGTGGAAAAGTGCAGCTCTTTCTTCCCGAGGAGACTATACTCTCTGCAAAAGCCCTTCTTACTTCTTTTTATAGAGCACAGCAATTAGGCACTCAACTCTTTTTTCCACATGTAGGAAGGGGACATTCATTGTTTCCCATTGTGCCAGCCAGGAGAGCCCGGCTGCTAAAAACACATGCAGCCATGGCTAAGAGCTTCTCCTGCACTGGGTGCCAGAGCCCCCACAGAGGTACTTAGGCACCATGGCTGAGGGGTGAGGCAGACATCAGGCCTTGAGCACCCAGCCTCAGCCCTCAGCCTGTGCCTACCTGCATGGCAGTGCCACTGCAGGGCTGAGTGTGTGTGGGTGCACTCACCACACTGTGCTGTGTTCCCTGGCACTACCAACCATCCAGAGGACAGACAGCTTTGCTGCACACACATGCTGCCTTGGCTGGGGCATGCAGCTGCAAAGAAGCAGGAGAAGCTGAGCACAGGAATGAAACGGGAAAGCAGCTACCAAGGTGGAGGGACACTTCCCACTAAATGCTAATCCCCTGCCCAGCCCCTGCACCATGCCAGGGTACTGACAGGAGAGCGCAGTCAGTGGGAGGTAACCTGCCCTGTGCTGCTGACATGATGCTCTCCCTCGGAGCAGTCCACAGCAGCTGGGGAAGGGCAGATGGGTGCTCTAAGGTCTCACATGTGAGCCAGGGTATGGGGTTATAGCACAGCAGTGTACAGAACATGATCTGATGTGGTCAACAGCATGAGGCTTACAGGACATTCTGTCAGCTCCATGCTCCTCTTTCATTAACACGCTTGTCAGGTGCTGTAGTGGCAGCACTTAGATGTGTAAGCATCCACCAGAGCAGAGCAGGGACAGTACATGCAGCTCAGCACCACCTCCTCCGCAGACCACATTGGCTACCACAGCCCCTTCTTCCAAGCATGTAACTCTCACTTTGAAGCTGTCAACCTCCATGATGCCATACAGTCTCTCAAGGCCCCTCTTACTGCCAGGCAAAGGCAGAAATTTTTCAAGGAAGCAATATATAAAACCCTAACATGGGCAGCCAAATGTTTTGATGGAATTGCTACTGAGGGCAAGAACATTCTTTGCATTCCCCTGAAAGTCACAGCTTTGGAGCCTGTCCCTGCAACTTGAATCTCTGCTCTCATCCAGGCTCAGGCTCAAGGTCTCCCTTTGGCCTAGGGATACAGGATATGCAAAGACTTTTCTAAGGTCAGAGCTGTTGCAGGCTCTGCCAGTGGGATGCACAAAGCCATGCACAAACCTGCCCTCATCAGCCTATGCCACATCAGTCAGAGGGATGCTGAGAACCTCGGGTCTTACCAAGGGGAGCTGCTGCATCAGATGCCAGCAAACGTGCCAGTATGAGGATGCTCAGCAACATTTTCTTCTCTGCCTGGCAACATCAATTTAGGCCTGTTCATCTGGTGCTAATGTTTAGAGATCCAGCAAAGCTGTTATCACAGCCTGATCTGCCATGCCTACAGTGCCAGAGCCCTCTCCTAAGCTGCAGCCTCCCAGCCCCAGGCTGGGTGGGGGTAACATCCTGCATACACACAGCACCTAGCACAGCAATGGCCTGGGGGTGGCACAGTCTGGAGACAATTATAACCTGAGGAAAAACACACAGCTTGGGGGAAAAAGCCATAAAACACACTCAGCTTTGTCTTCTCACTGAGCGAGACATTTGGTCCAAGCCAAGTGAAAGGAATTTACACTGAAACGGCCATGTCTTTCTGCAGCGAGGGTACAAGCATCCTGGAAGGGCTCCAAGGAGACAGAGATAACTGGTTGGAATCCATGCACAGTGCTCCTCCCACCCACTTCATCTGCAATGCCAGTCCTGTAGCTGCTGCACCTGCGGGTTGCTGGTCTCAAAACGTGGCACAGGCTAGAGAAGAAGTGAAGCCCCACAGAGACCATGCAAACTTAGCCAGCTGGGGTATGGCAATACGGGACCCCTGCACAGAGTGTTCGGGGAGCAGCTCTCTGGCAACAACCCTTGGGCAGTGTGCAGGGGACATGTGGTGCATGTACACAGAGCAGCTGGGCTCTGCTGTCAGTGCTAATGAGATATGTGCCCTCCCGAGCTTGACCTTTCTGTGAGCAGCTTGTCACTTGCCTGCGAGAAAATAAATGCCCAGAGAGAAAAATCTTTGGGAGAACATGCAGAGAGAAGAAACAAGCTGGGGGTCACTGGCTCCTGTCCATGGACAGAACAGATCCTCGCTCCAAGGTCAGAATGAAGTAGAGAAAGACAGGCCTGGCTCTCCTGCCTCTCACTGCAGTGAGCTGGTCTGATCTCCTTCAGGCTGCCCACTGCAGCCAAACACTGCATGCCACAAGATGCCAGCAGGCCACAGCACTGCTCCCCACACTGCCTGTGCAGGCACAGCCCCAGCAACACCCTGCCACGGGTAGGGATAGGGACCCTTCCCAGACTTTGCTGTGTGGAGGACAAGGCTGAGGGCAGCATCCAGCTCACTCAGTAGCCTCTGTCCCACTAAAATATGGCAGCTGCCCTCAATCAGCATTACGGCAGGGGAGCACAGCCAGCAGCATCTTCACCTGTCTCTGCTGCAAGAGCACAGAAAACGTGACAGATGTTTTCCAAGCAGGATCAGAAGGAAAACAGAACCCTTCCAGGAAAGGTCACCTCAGCAGCGAGCTCCTCCTCTGGTCCTTCACATTAGCTCCCCTCGCTTACAAGGACACGGGGTGAAAGATTATTTCCTGAAGCCTCCATTACCAATGTGGTAGCACACAGCAGCTGCATGGGGAACCGCTGTACAAGGAACAAGCCTGGGGCAGCACTACTGGCACTGAAGAGGTCTTTGCTACTGAGAAAAGGGGTGATTCAGCTGGCAGGACACAGGGAAGCGTTGTTTAGCACCAATGGGCAGCTCAGCTTTGCTGCATGACTCTCTCATTCCCCTTTTGCAAAGGATGAGGAGAAAAAAATGATGAAAAAGCTCACGGGTTAAGATAGGAACAGGGAGATCACTCAGCATTTACCATCAAAAGCAAAAAACCTCAACAATAAGGGAGAATGATATAATTTATTGCTTACTGATAATAAACTAAAGCAGTGAGAACTAAAAACAAAATAAAACCACCTTCCTCCCATCTACTCTCTTCTAACTCCTCCTGAAGGGAATGGAAGTTGCAGCCAGTCTAGAACGCTCCATCATCTATTGCTCTTTCATCCTCAGTGTCTTCCCCTACTCCAGGTGTGTGTCCCCCCATGGCTGCTTATCCTTCCTGGACCGATCCCACCTGGGCTTCCCACGTTCTGCAGCTCTCCAAGCATTGTTCCGCTGTGGCTCAGTCCCACGGGGCCCATCCTTCAGGCACTGCTCCAGCTCCCGCAGCCCCTCTGCTCCCTGCAGCTCTTCCCCAAGGGCTGCAGCTCCGGCCCAGGCCCCGCTCCTGCTCCGAGCCCACATCCACCATGGTTGCAAAGGGAGATCTGCTCCGTGTGGTGCCCGTGTGCTGCAGGGGGATGGCCTGCTCCACCACGGGCCTCTCTTGCGCCGCAGGGAGCTGCCGCTCTGTGCCCGGTGCACCTGACATCCTTCTGCACTGACCTTGGTGGCTGTAGGGCTGCTTGCCTTTCATCTCGCTCCTCTCTCCCAGCTGCTGTTGTGCAGCAGTTTTTGCCTTTCTTACACCTGCTCTCACTGAGGCACTCAGTACCACTCCTGGCTCAGGTCTGGCCAGCACCAGGTCCCTGTTGGAGCTGTCTGGAGCTGGTTCTGATCTGACATGAGGCAGCTGCTGGGCTTTCCTCACAGAGGCCACCCTGCAGCCCCCTGCTACCAAAACCTTGCCACAGAAACCCTGAGCAGCCTCCTGTATCGCTGCTACCAGAAGGTGCTCACTCTATGGAAGACTGCATACATCAGGGCAAACACAGGCTTCAGTCTGCAAGACAGATGGGGTTTTCTTGCTTTTGCATCCATCTCCTCTGCAGTAGTCAAGGAACGCTTCTGGAGTCAGAACACTTGACTTCAATCTGCTAGAAATACAGAGCTGCTTGGTGCTGCACCTCAGACAGGTTGCCCTCTAGGTACATATTACCATGCAATAGCTCATTTTAGTAGCTCATCAAGCTGCAGCGGCTGGTAGAGTGCCCAAGTCATTTTCTCACCAGTACATTTCCAATTGATATCAAGTAGTAACTGCCAGATTCCAATCAGGTCCCTTACTGCAAAACCAGGACCTGCCACAGACACCCATGTCTCGAGCTATGCTCGAGCCACAGAACCCAATCCTCTCCCTTGTCCCAGCCTGACTGCAGTGCACCAAGGGAAGTGCTGCTGGAAGGATATTGCATGCAGTCCCAGCTCTGCTCCACAGCTGCCAGCCTGCCCAGTACTCAGAAGTGGAGTGGAGGAGAAACAGCTCTGTGCACAAACATAATACTGGTGAAGAACAGTGGTCAGGCAGCAGCTGAGCAGGAGTCTGTTCTTCAGCTCCACTAACTACAGAGCAGGGATAAAGATGCTGCTGCTTTAATTTCACGGATCCAAGACAGTCAAAGCTGCACAAGTCACTTCCCAGACACAGCCTGTGGCTGGATGCAGTAACCCTCTGCTTATGTGTTAGATAGAATGATTTCACTTGCAAGTTTCATTATTGAAACATCCTCAGAGCATTTGAGGCCTCGGTTGCCCTTACTCTTTATTCCACTGAATATTTCACACCTGCTTTGTGCTGGTGCTTAACAGCACACTCAGCGTGCATTCAGAGAAAGGAAGGCTGGCAGCCCATAGGCCCTGCATGGTGGCACAGCAGAGCCAGCCCAGAGGTGCTTTTAGTGAGCATGACAGGAACATGGAAAAAAAACCAAACCAACCCTTTTATTATTGGTAGAAGACAACAGCTGCAGTTTCCTTTTGGTACTGAAACACAGAGGAAACAGAATCAGTCATCTTAGAACTGGACTACAACTTCTGACATGGCAAGAAAATCTGGCCATTCTTCTGAAGCATGGATGAGTGCTTTGCTCTTGGAGATGCAAAAGAAGAGGGAGAAAATGTAAATTAAAGATATATTTTCTTCACAAATGCAAATAAATAAATACATAATAATAATAAAAAAAAATCCTTGCAGGGATCAGTGAATATTAAGGAAGGTGGAGGATCTTGCTAATGCAGACAGCTCCTGACCTGCCTGTGTCTGCTGGGGAATAAAGTGAATGAAAGCCCCCAAAGGAACATTAGATCAAACTGGTTATTGGCCTTGTTAAGAAACCAAGTCCACTAAATGAACACACTTAATGAGAGTGAACTTCCAGTAATGCTACACATGCACAGCCCTCCCCAGTGATCTCCTCCTAATGAAATAAAGCTACAAGAGGCCCCAAGTGGTCGCACACCACAGCTGGGTGATTGATTGTTTAATAGGTCCCTGCTGGATTGCAGACAGAAGGTCTCTCACAAGTTTGGGAGCCTCTCGGCGATGATCAGCAGAATCTCAAGTGATGAGAATTCCGCTGGACAAGAGGCTGTGCTCAGCACAACTGGAAGGACTCCCAGCCCTGCTGATGTGACGGCCACCAGCCCTGCCCTGCTGTACACAGGTTAACAGGCAGTGATGGGCAGCATGATCTGGATCATCATCCCATCGCACAGCTCTAGGCTCAGACTGCCTGCCAGCCAAGCTCCTGCAAGGTCAGTGAGGTGGCAAGTTGAGCCCTGCCTCCCACCAAGCGCTGAGCAGGATGCTTTCATCACGAGATGAGAACCACACCATTTCCAAACACGTGGATTTAGTCTGTTGGCAAGACTATTCAGTTCAAGAAATAAAAGGCATTTGCTCGTAAAGTAATCACATTATCTGGAGATATTCTACAGAAACACGACCCAAAAGCAACAGGCCACAGTAATCCTAACTCATTTTCTCACCAAAGATGATGCCTGGGACTGTCCACACACTCCTCCTCCCCACTTCCCTGCCATTCCCTGTCCCTCAGCAGCAGAGGGTTTTTTCCCCTCAGCAGGTACCCTTGGGGGACAGCCTGGTGGGCACACAGGTTTGCATGGAACAGCAGGCAGCGCTGGCTGTTCATTAATGCGAACACATTGATGTCATTAGATAAAATCCAAGAGAAAATCCTATTAAAGGAGTCATTCACCTTCCTGCGACTAATAACAGTCACCTCTGCTTGGAGACGTCACGGTGCACAGTCTGTTTTGTTGCTCTGCAGAGGCAGCAATGCTGGGCACCAGAGCAGGCAGCCCCTTCAGGACCAGCATGTGAAGGCCCCAGGAGGAGGTGAGCCATTGCCTTCTTGGTGGGCAGTCCAGCACAAACAAAGCTCTGTCTTAGCACCTTAGCTATGGAGAAAGGCTGGGGGAGCTGGGCTTGCTCAGCCTGGTGAAGAGAAGGTTCCGAGAGACCTCACTGTGGCCTGAAAGTATGCACTACAAGCTGGAAGTGTGGACACAACACTGCTGGGAGAACACCAACACTGTTTTGAATACACGTGATCTGTGACAATAGTCACGGTATCCCAGCACAGCTGGCCCCCCCAGCCCCAACCCTGCCATGGGCTGGCTGCCCTGGGCCCAGCTATGGCCTTGGGCACCTGCAGGGATGGGGCACCCATAGCTCTGGGCAGCAGTGCTGGGGCTGCACCGCCTCTGCATAAAGAATTACCATTCACAGCTGACCTAAACCTCCTCTTTCAGTTTAAAGTCACTTCCCCTTGTCCTGTCACCATCTGCTCATATAAAAAGTTGCTCTCCCTCCTGTTAAGAAGCTTCTTTCAAGTACCAGACAATGAGTAATTCTGGCAAAAAGACAATAAGGAAATGTGCAAAGAGACATGGCAGGATTAGGGCAGAGCTCTGAGTGCCAGCTCACCAGCAGGTGGGGAAAACATTTGGGCATTACAGCTCTGGGAATGTCAAATTTGGGAAACTTCTCAGTGCTTCCAATACACGTCTTGTTTGACCCAGGAGGTGCAGAACAAAGGAATGGCCAATGGCCAGACAGGCCCCCAGCACAGCCATCACAGTGTCTGCAAAGGGGGCTGAGATGAGAAATTAGGTCATGGGACATCCTCACGTTGGTTCCTTCTAACCCTCATTCCTTGCCTGTCCAAAGGTGACACCTGACAGGCCTCCCAACAGCCCAAGACCAGCACAGCCTGGTCCTGTGGGCCCTGTGTGCAGAGGTGAGCACAGCAGCAGGGCACACCAGCACAGCCCCAGGGGCAGCAAGGCACCACCATAGTGTGACCACACAACCCAGTACTGTAACAACGAATGGCAGCACCTTCCTTGTGGAACTGCAAAGCTCTGAACCAACTGAAACAGACCCAACGACTCCAAAGCAGCAGCTCTGACAGTCTGTGTATATGGATTTTTTCTCATATTGATTAACCCATTTAGACTTAGTTTATTTATTTGCAGTTAGGCTGCCTTGCAACTCATTTATGCTCTTAATGCAGCCCCTACAGAATCAATGCCTATTCTGCATTAATTACAGGCTCCAACACCGCTGTGCTGCTTGGAGCATCCTCCCAGCTGTGCTTCAGCTCCACTCTGTGGCTTGTACAGCACTTGCCTCAGCAGGATGGCTCTGGACTACTCCCAGTCTGCATGGAGGGAGCCACGCGTTCTCTGAGGAGGAGCAGAAATAACTATAGGGTAGGTGACCACACCATGAACGAGCAGCCATTCACAGCGCTTCCCTTTGATAGTAACAGGGCTGCAGAATAAACCACCGTCAGCTCTTCTGGACTACAAACAGTAGGATCCAAGAGAAGCGATTTCCTTTTTCAGAGGAAGGGATCAAGATGTTCTGCTTCATCTTTGTCCATTTTCCAGAAACTCAGTGCTAAGGCTCCATTCATAGCAGCTGGCATTATTTGTCCAGCTGACAAAGGTGCACCTTAGCAACAGCAGAAATGAATACTGCTCCTTACAGAGGTGCCATCTACCCACAGCCTCCAGCTAATTGCTTCATTAATTAACTTAAGCAAGTATCTCATGTCTGTTATTTCTGAATTAAAAAAAAAAAAATTAGCAATACAAGACTAACAAACAATAGAAACATTTAATAGAAATAGAAGAGACTTGAGCTGAAACAAGACAGACATGACAGGTTAGTGCTGCTGGAAGAGACCAGGCAGAAATAACAAAAATGAAGCTCACTGCCATTGTTAATTCTTAATGACCTTCACCCAGGACTGAACAGAATCCACATTCCAACACAATTTGCAATGAAAGCACATATCAGAGGACATGAACAATACCACTTTGCCTCACTGCAAAGCTCTGGCAGCTGGACAACTCACCACATACACACAAAGCCATCATACCTCATGCATCAGTGCCATTTCATTGCTGCCCAGCCTGACCCTAATTCATTGCTGAATCAGTGCTGCAAACACATCATCCGTTATACTTCATTAGTGTGCAGTAATCTGTATTTACAAACACACAAATCTCTCTGTTTTCAGATTACCATATCAGATTATCCAGCTATTTTAGCTGGAAGGAAGGGTAGTGTTATCACAGCCATAGGTGGCCTCAGGCTACATAAAGGCAAGAAGATATTAGCCATGACATGCTACAGCTTTCCATTTATGTCCTCCTTCCTGCTGAGTTCAACAAGAATAACAGCCCTCACCTCCTTCCCCTCCCAGACTTATGACCGTCTCCCCTTGCAAACATTAAATGTGTGTTGCTTCATATGTGCAGACTTCCCTCTCCCCCTTAAGTGTGCGACTGATCCATGGAGTTGAACTCTGAGCACTCAGTCTCGATCTGTATTTATCTGAAAGTTCCTTGTTTCACATGTACCAAATGGATGATGCCCCCCCAAAGGCCTACTTCCTCACCTCTTTTGTGGGCCTAATTGGAGACATCTACTACAACCTCACAAAAAGCACAATGGAAGAACAATTACATTCTTGGTTCTTGGTTGCTAAAACTGCAGTTTATGACGGGAATCCGGCTGCTACATGTGTTAAACCTCAAAAACTAAACCTGATAATTAACTTCCAAAGACACACTCAAAGTAACCTACCCATCAAAGAAGCGGGAGCACTGCCAGGACAGTCTGCAAAGCACTGACACTGTTGGGCCAGACTGGTTTTCAGCCAGGAAAAGCACCAAGCACCATTCATCTTTTCCCACTCCAGACAGGACAGTCCCCACGCTCCATGCTAACTGAGCTTCTCAGTTACATCAGTAACTGGTGTTCTGCTTTAAAGCAGCAGAATCAGTCATTGGGTTGGTGCAAAGAACCAACCAAACAGGCACCTTTAATCAGATCTGGGATCGCCTGTTACAGACCATTTGTCCAAATGGCAATTGCAAAGACAGCACTCCCTGTGCACACAGGCAAGCAAAGAGCAAGACAAGATGAGCACAGTCACAGTGTAAAATATCTCAAGGATGTTAATGTCAAGAAAGCACATAGAGTTAAGAACAAAACACACACCAAACTGCAGTGACCTTCCCTAAGGGCTCATTGTCTGCACTGCATCTGTTGAAAATGGACACACCAAGACACCAGAGTAATGGAGTTTGAAGCCCTTGAGGAAAGCGAAGAAACAGCATCAATGCAGCAACATGACAGCTTCTGGCGGCTGATTCCTGCAGTATGTTACTGATTATTTGGCAACACACAACCACATACTCCCTTCCCAGAACATGCTGCATTTGTGCCTTGCCATGTACTGCTCATTATGAGCTGCACTTGGGTATAACAGAACACACTGTGATGTTACTTCTGGGGATACTGGACATCCCAATGAGACAGGCCAGTGACACAGCACCATAAACTTCAGCTATATTATATATATACACATATATATATAAACAGAATTGTACAGATGTTTTCTGTACACGAGACCAAGATAAGAAGATTTATTTTAACTACAAAAGATTGACAAGCAGTGTTATCTTGTTAGATACACATACAAATATCTGAAGAAGTCTACCAGATGAGATGGTTAATGAGCAGGTTACAGGGCTAAAGCCCTGCACAGGTCCAAATGACGCCCACAGAGTTTTCCTACAACCTACCTTGGGGATGATGGGGAGAAAGAAGAGACTGTCTTTTGTGAAAGTACTTAAAGTTTCTGATTACAGCAAAACAGAAGGGAACAGTTCAGGTCTGACACTCATCTCATGCCAGTTCTCCTCTGCTTCAAAACCTGGATGACTGCTGTCCAGTATTGAATGTTACCAAACTGTTAATGTTCTTTTACATCATGCTAAGCAGAGCGTCAGCAGGAAGTACAAAAGGTTTCCACAGTATTAGAGGAAAAGATATTTCAGTATTAGTGGTATAAAATGGGATGAATTCTGCTGCAGCTTTGAGCAGAATGCCTCACTCCAGAGGCATCAAACAAGAGCAGCACCGGCTCCAGGCATGAGATGCACCACCTCCAGCCCAGCACAACAGATAAAACCAGAGCAAGGAGCTGTTCAGTACAGAAGAAGTTGTTGGTGACGGGGTAGAGGAAAAACAAGGTGTGCAGAGCCACATGGCTATGTTCAAACAGTTCCAACAATTCCGGTCATCTCATGTGGTAAAGAATTTTTTTGTTTTTTCCATGTCTGTCTTTACAGCAGCAAGAGAAATTAGTGACAGAATATGACTTAGGAAGCTGGAAAAGTTAAGAAGGGTATGGAGAAAAAGTGATTTTAGAACAGCCATTTGTTTCTCTGTGAGCACTTTGCTTAGTCTGTGAGCACACCCTCGGAAAGCTCCACCACTACAGGGGCACAGTCGTCAGGCTCTGCCTCAAAGTCCCACTTAAATTTCTTCGTTAGGTGAGCTTTGAATTTTTCAGCCTTTTTCCTTAAAGCTCCATCAACAGCAGCACTGCACGTGTAGGAAAAAAACACCTGAAAGAACAAAGTAGATGTCAGTGAGATTTGTGGCACATGCTGTGCAGCACCAACAGGACGTGGCAGGGAACGTTTCGAGACAGGTCCACCAGGAAAGGATGAGACTTCCTGGCAACTAGACCTGTTTGGGACAGCCTCAGCAGCACCTGCACATCCCCTCTCATCCCACAGCCATCCTGCCTTCAGTTGAGGTTACAAACATTAAGGCAATAACTCTGTTACATAGTAGTGCACACGCAATGAGACACATATTACAGAATTCTGAAATATGCTCAACTGTGAGCAAAAGATCCTTGTGTGAGCAGAAGGGAAAGAAAAGCTGCCAGCGGCCACTGAAGGCAACACAGCCACACTGAGGGCATCAGCTCCATCAGCCAACATGAAAAACAAAGGCAGATGAAATCCGAGGGCATGCAGGACTCAACTCAGGGGCCCCTGAACTGGGAGGACAACCAGCAAGACAAAGTGCTTGGAGAACTCCCACTGCATGGATGGAACAGCTGGCTGATGCATTCTTTGTGTGGAGTGCACAGAAGAGCAATGCGACCAATCCCCTGAGGAAGGAGAAGGCACTGCCCACCTCCATCAAATACCCCGGACATACCCTGGGCACACGACTAATCCTGCTGGCACCGAGTTTCTGCTGCTGAGATTTACCAACATAATTGCTTATGGTTTCTTATTTTTAAAATCACATTTTGCTTGGATTTAAAGTTTTGGTTTATTCATAGAATCATAGAATTACCCAGGTTGGAAAAGACCTTGAAGATCATCAAGTTCAACTGCAGCCTAACCAGTACCCTAACTCTAACAACCCTCTGCTAAATCATATCCCTGAGCACCACATCCAAATGGCTCTTAAACACATCCAGGGATGGAGATTCATCCACCTCCCTGGGGAGCCTATTCCAGTATTGATGATCTATCAGCAGTTGCAGTGACTGGGAGTGACTTACAGGTTTGCCCTTGCCTGTCTCAGCACCAGCAGTGTATTTCTGCTGTTTGGACTGACCATAAATCCCATACAAACAACAACCTGATTTCAGGAAACCTTCACGTTTGCATAAAGCAGGCAGGAGCAGAAAGGCTTCTTATATGTTATCCATACCTTCACCTCAGTAAGATTTAGCTGCAACTTCCCTGCAGGCTGAGCACACCATCCAAGCTGATCAGAAACCACCACCACTCTTTTACACCAAGCCACGTGTTTTTAAACGAATGGTATTTGGAGGGGAAAAAAACTGATCAACAAACAGACACCACTTTGCACTCGCTCAGCCCCTCTCGGAGATGTTCAGCTTCACACAGCTGAAAGCCCAGATCACTTTTAAAACAAACATGCTGGTTCCACCCAGTCACGTCAGTTGTCCCACTCCAGAACTCCAAACCTGCACCAATGGACCAGATCACGGTCAGTGCTATCTTCAAGGAAAACACAATAGAGAAGACTCAGGCCTCACTCTGTGCTGCAGCTGTCAACAGCCTCTCCCCTCAATACCTCACTTTGCTGGCACGTGCGTGCGGACCAACTCCAGTCCACGGTGCTTTAAATGCTTGATCTGCTGAAGGCAATAAATGCTCGATGTGCATTGGTAGATCAAGCTCATAGATGACAAGAGAGGTCATTTCTGTGTGAGCAACGCCAGGAAAAAGTAAAAGGAAATGTCAGTGTGCCCTCACGGAGGACACAGGCTCCCTATCTCTGGCAGACTCAACAGCAGCTTACTTCCTCTTGAAGCTTCTCTCTGTATCTGTTTCAATGCCCTGCATGCCCTGCGTTCTGACTCCCATGGATCAAGAGAAAGCACAGCCGTACCTGCAAGGTGCTGGTCAGAAAGTTGTCCTGGGAGACGATGTCCACAAAGAAATCAGACGGGATTTCATTCAGCTGGTGGTACAGGACAAAGATGAGATTGGCATAAAGGTCCTGATACTTTGCAATGGCAGCTTCAGAACGGCACAGGATGTTTAACAGTCTTTTCCAGTGCTCAAATGCATCGTATACATTCCCAATCAGGAAGCAGATAAAAGCAAACTGCAACTCAGCTGCAGGTATTCAGAAAACAAAACAAAACAGGTAAACTGAGGTATAACCAAGGCACACATCCTCTAAAAAGCTCTGCAGATGACTGCATAAACTGTAGGTTTAGCTTGGGCATATAAACAACCTTCAGCCCTCTAAGTGACTCTGCAAATGGCGATCAATACTGCCAACACCGATTATTTCCTAATGCTCTGCTCTTCTCCCATCTGGAGAGAAAGCACAGTGTAACCGGGCAGGGCTCCTAATTGTGGCTGCCAGCTCTGCAGGGCGGTGCTGCTGGCACTGAGTGAGGAGCTACAGGAGCACCTGCAACACTCACAGGTGCACAGACCTGCACACAGCCACTGCCGGCGCCCTGCAGGCGTTCACCTCCTCCTGTACCACGGCTTGCAGGCGCTGCCCCCAGACGCAGGGATGAGAACAACGGAGGTTGTGAGCAACGAGTGTTTGTCTCTTTTTCAGAGCCAGGACTCAGCCTCGCCAGGCGCTTCTCACCAGCCAGAACCGGTGGCTCTGAAGATTGTTACCTGCACCCGATGCGATCACCTTCGCCTCCCCTCCAATCGCCCGCAGGAATTCTGATAACGAATGACTCGTGTAACACGACAGACCACGTGAAAAACAAACGCTCACAACTCAGCCCAGCCGGGCTCCCGGCCCCTCCACATTCAGCACCCGCCCCCCGGCACGGCCACGGCCGGAGCTCCGTCCGGGGCTGTCCCCGCCGCGCACTCACCGAGCAGGTCCTGCGGCCGCCCGGCGTAGCGCCGCGCGATGACGTTTTCCAGCGCGTAGCTGAGGTCCATGCAGTGCCTGGTGATCTCCTCCGGGCTGGCTCCCTCGGGGTACGTCCGCCGCGGCAGCTCGGTGAAGCGGATCTCGGTTCCGGCTCTGGGCCGCATCTCGGGCAGCCTGGCCACGCCCTCGGCGTAACTCCCGCACCCCGCGTCGTACGGCGGCAGCTTCTGCCCCGCGCGGTCCCGGCCGAGCCGTCCCTCCCGCACCGGCAGCACCTCGGAGAAGGCGCAGATCCGCCCGCTCTCCGGCCGCAGCCGCTCCACCGCCGCCTCGCCCACGAAGCTGCTGAGGGCGATCCACTTCTTCACGGTGTCGTACGGGTACGGCCCGAGGAACGCGTCCATGTCCCGCAGGTCCCTCCCGAGCGCCTCCTCCTCTCCCGGCGCGTCCCGCAGCTCCTCGCTGCCCGGCTCCCAGCGCAGGGCGCGCACCTGCCGGGGCCGCAGGCAGAGGAACAGCCCGGCCCGCGGTCCCGTCTCAGTGCCGCCGGCGGACCGGGCCGCGCTGCAGTGCACGAAGTGCACCCCGGGCGGAACCATCTTGACGCCGCGGAAGCGGGGCCCCACGGTCCAGCTGCTGTAGTCGATGCCGAACTCGGTGCCCTCGGGGACGCCCAGGACGATCACGGCGGCACCCTCGAAGAAGAGCCGCTTGGCCAGCTCGGGATCGGCCCGCAGCCCCGCCATCATCGCGGCGGGCGGACAGGGCCGGAAACGCGCGGTCCTTCCTCCGCTCTGCGCCCGGGCCGCCCCCTGCGCCGCGCACGAACGTTCCGGGCCGCAACTCGTTCCGCCTCCGCGCGGTCCCGGAGGCCGGGGAGCCCCGCTGCGCTGCGGCCGCTCGACGTGACGCCCCGACAGCCGAACCTCTGCTTCCATCCGGTCTCCACACAGAAGCGGTCGCCCTCCGCCCCCATTAACCAACGGGTAATCCTTCACGATTAACAGTAACACGAAAGAGTAACCCTCAACCGCAACCCAAAGGGGGACCTTAGCCATGAACCAAAAGTGTAACCTTTAACGATAGCCCATATACTTAGCCTTAACACAAAAGGGTAACTGGTAGCCCAAACTGGTAACCCCAAGCCGTTCACTGTAACCCCAAATGAGTGAGCCTTCATCCTAACACAAAAGGAGAAACCTGAATGCTTAACGCTAACACAAAAGGGTAACCGTATCCATAGCCCAAAATATTAACCCGTACTCCTCAATTCTAACCAAAAAGGGTAACTCAACCCATCTCCCAAAAGGGTAACCCTTAGCCCTTAATACTAACCCTAAGCTGTAGCCCTCAAACATATCCCAAAAGGTAACACTTAATACCCAACCCTAACCAACAATGGTGACCCGCTTAACGCTGACACTAAATGGCAACCTCCAACCCCAAAGGGTGACCCTACAGCCCACGGCAGGACAGCCATGCAGCATCACCACCAACCACCACGTACAATACCTATGGGGGACAGCCCGCTATGCAGCCCCTGCATGGAGCCCCTGTCCCATCTGCGCATCCTCTTTGGTGGGAAGGAGTCTGAAAAGGCCGCAGAGCTGGTTTAGCCTCAAACACATTTATTTCACTTTTATTGAATACAAGAACAGTGAGCACACACGCGTACACCACCGAGCACTGAAAAGGAGCATGACTGGAGGGGGGAGAAGAAGAATAAGGGAAAAGGGGAGTTAGTGAAGGAACAGCAGAGCACTGCAGTTGGTTGGTAAGGTGCTTTTCAAATATAAACATTATTGTTATTGTTACTGTTACTATCACTCATGCAATTGCAGGCCAGGTTTGGAATAAATCTGTGGGATCGGGTAAAAACAGGCACTCATGTCTCCCGCCCCTTGCAGCAGAAAGGCCCCTGGAAGAAAACACACCATGCTGAGCTGCCCCAGCCTGGCAGGTTGGTTTCATCCTATTTGTTTGTTGGTGCTTTTATTTATTGTCGTTTTCTAATTGAAATGCTGTCGCCCATTAAACAAGCTGTAAAAACCACAGAATGGGGTCCGCTCACTCCAAATATAACTCGTCTGAATCCACGCTCAGGTCAGCTCTAACTGTATAAGGCCACTAGTTTGAGCAGTAACCTTCCTTTTGATAACTGTGCAGGTGATGCCAAAAGCAGGTGCCTTAGCTTCAGAGTAGCAGCGGGTGGCTGTAAGAGTATGAAGGCCATGTGAGCTCCTCTGAGTATAAACCACAGTGTGCCGAGGAACAGTGAGCGCAGTGTGCGGGCCATTGCTAATAGGTGAGAATGTCTGGATGCCCTGCACAGGCACTGAGAGCAGGTCCTCTGTCACCCGGTGTCTCTGAAAGTACAACCGCAACTGACAGCTGCCTGGGGTGCATTTAAAAAGCAAAGAGAAAAGTAGCCTCTTTGCAGCTCCCTTCACTCTTTCTGGTTTGGGGTCTCATCTCTAAAAGCTGCAGGTCACAAGCAGCTGACCGCACTTGGACAGAAGCTGAGGGAGAGTCACCACCACCGACCCCTTCAGGGATGTGACAGCACTGCCATCAGCCAGCAGCTGTCCCCTGCCCCAGCAGCCTGTGCTCAGGTTTACCATGTTTGTAAGGGAAACCGATAAACCTGAAGGAGCACAGACTTCATGGGGACATCATAACGAGCAGCTGGTAAACCAAGGCTGACAGAGACCAGGACAAAAGAGCTGAGTGTGGTCTGCCGCAGCACCCTAACGGCTCAGGATCTTCCTTCTCACTGTCATCCTCAAATACATTGTGGAATTGGTTAAGTACACCTGTATCTGGGCACAGTCTGTATGAAGGGTGGGAGACTAAAGGCAAAATGGTGTAGAATTGTGGCCCCTTTTGTTTCTGCAGGAGCTATAATTATTAAAAAAATAAATAAAATAAAATAAAATAAAATAAAATAAAATAAAATAAAATAAAATAAAATAAAATGAAACCTGTTTTTTTTTCCTTTTCTTTCTGGTTTTGGTTCCAAGTCTATTCTAACCACCTGGTTCACAGTGCACCAGGCCCTGGGCTTAGCCTGTTATCCCCTTCCAAAGGCAGCCACAGAGGAGGCCTGTCTCTAAAGGCCAAGCTGTCAGGCTGTGGGGCAGGCAGCACCACTGACACCACCTTGACAAGTGCCTCCTTACGTAGAGGGCCTGGGCTCTGCTGCCCAGCCTTGTATACTTGGGATGCTCTTCCATGACAGTGCAACTTCTCCCGTCCATGCCTTTGGGCAGCACCTGGAGGCAAGGCTGGGGAAGGACTGCCTTCACCCTCCAGCACCACCACCAAACCTCAGTGCCTCAGACAGCCTTTCCATCATGCCCCGGGCAGCAGGAATGGGAGCAGGAACAACTGCTCTGCTTCCAACCCTTCCTACTACAAAACTCGAATAACCCCATTGCTGGGATCCAGAAACAATCCAAAGCAACCCAACTATCATCACAGCTCAGTGAGCTGGAGAGGAGCAATGAACCCTGCAGCTGTCACCTTGTTTCCAGCTGGTTCTGGTACCTTTGGGTGGGGGCCAGGGAGAGGACCCTTACCTAGGGCTGCACGAGGAGCATGAACCGATTCCAGCACCCTTCCAACTCACCACTGACAGACCACTTCCAAACAACCCACACAAAACAGCAAACCCAGACCTCCTGCTACCACGCGGATCAGCCAACAGGATGGCTCCCACCTCTCCCCCTCCCCTTCTCCCTCAAAACAGCAGTGGCTGATACCTTCTCCATTCTCTCCTTGCAGGACGAGGAGTCCTATTGTGATCTGAGAGACTCAAAGTACACCAACCAAAGTCAATCCAATAGTTAATAATTTTAAAATGGCATCATGTTTACCAGCACTGTTGAATCATTTCAATATTCTTCCCCTCCCCCCTCACCCCCCCTTGTTATATATAATAATATACATAACTTAAATGCACATCCATACGAAACCCCTACAGGCTGCATTTTTATAAATGAAAAACCATATGCATATCATTTGTTCTGTTTGAAATGAACTCCATCCTTAAATACCTTCAGAGAACAAGAGGTTAGACAAGTGCACAGAGAAGAAGGTAAAGAACAGAAGGGGAAGAGTTAACAGAACCACAAAAGATGCAAAAGAACCAGCATGGAATGAGGAGGAGGGCGAAACCACACTTCCAAATTGGAAAATAACTAAAGTAATAAACTCAATGTTTTTCTCTCTTCTTTCCAGAGGTGGGGAATGGTTTTGCTTCTGCCTGTGTTTGTTTTATGTCAGTTTGCTTATTTCTTGCTTTGTTGCAAAGCAGTTTTTGTTTCCATTCAATGTGCAACAAATGACCTCATGATTGTGTATCCTTTAATGTAACATGCAAGATGGTGGCTTATTGTTTTACTGTTATTAGTATGATTTTTAAACCTTATTTAATCACCAATCCAGCAAATTCTTCAATTTTTCTGCAAAGAGGGTTGGTTTTTTTTTGTTGGTGGTGTTGTTTGCTATTCATTTCCAGCATATAGCAGCAGTGCAAGGATGCATTTTGTTTCCTGTTTTTTATATATATATATATATGTATGTATGTATATATATATATATATTATATTTGCTATTCCTTTTTTAAAAATGTTTTGTCTCTAGCCATGAACATTGCAGCCAGGATGTCTATGTTTTGCTGACAAATCCAGCATGAAGGCTTCTTCTTCACTGTCCTCCAGGTCTGAATACAGATGCTGACTTCATGAACATGTTGGTCAAGATTCCTGTACAAGGCAGATGGAAATGACTGGTCACGGGGTGCTGTAACATTCTGACCATCACAGGGTTTCTGTTTGTTGAGAGCAATGGACAGTAAACTTGCAAACCCTTCAGGCCACTGTTTGTATTTCCTTACCAGAACCTCTGGCCACTAGCTGGACCTCTCAGTTCATTGAGCTGATGTTGGTGTTTGGGGAGATACCAGCAGATCACTGCTAAAGGCTTCTTTAATTTAAGCTATTCACTTAAAATCAGGTGACTTCCTAAGAAATACAGAAACATCTAGGCTCATTTATACTGTGTTAAAGGAGGTGAGAGCAGACAGATGAAACGGCCTGTCTGACCCTCCAATATGCAATAAAGCTTATCCAAGCTTAGAAGTTGCCTTTCAAAATCTTCATAGAGGATAAACAGACTTCATAAGAGATAAACACCAAATCCATTTCCAAGATGTCTCTCAAAATGCACCTGCAGTCTGGCTGGCTAAGGAGCTTCTCATACATGTAGTGCAGCTGCCTTCCAAACCTCCTTTCCCTTTTTCAGCATGCTCCTCTGCCCCTTAGCTGCTCTGATACAGAAGTGTATTGGGCTGTGCCATAGCTCTGCTGCAAAAAAGCTGCTGCGGTCTCTTATAGGGGAGCTCTCTTTGAATTGTTCAGAAGACCAGGAGGGGGAGTCCCCTGGGGTTCAGTCTTAGAGAGTAAAGGGGTCCAAGACAGCCTGTTGCTCTTCAAGAAGAAAGTCTTAAAGGCACAGGAGCAGACTGTCCCCCTGGGCTGCAAAATAACCAGCGGGGTAAAAGACCAGCGTGGATGAATAGGGAGCTATTCTTGAGGCTCTGAGAGAAAAAGAGAATCTACCTCCTGTGGAAGGAGGGATGGGCAACTCAAAAAGAATATAGAGAACTCGTTAAGATGTGTAGAGAGAAAATCAGAAAGGCAAAAGCTCAGCTTGAACTCATCCTGGCTGCTGGGGTATAAAGGAACAAGAAACCTTGGTGATTCTGTGATTGTATGGTTCTATAAAAGGGGTCAGAGCAAGGGGGTAAGAGTGGGGCATGACTCCTCAAGCCAGCTTTGCTCTGGAAAAGAGGATGTGTCTGCTCTGAGGCCTATGTGGGGAGGTGCAAATCCTGGGAATGGGTTTGCAAAACCTGCAGCCAAGTTTCTCAGTATGTCTGCATTATGGGTATCACCTCTTTCACTCCCTGCACAGAGTGGACAAGCAAGTCCTTCCTCTTTACATGCAAATGATTCTGACTCCTCAACAGAGCAAGACGCTGGCAGCCATGATTTGGTGACTGTGGTGCTGGCTTTCTAACAACCACCGCACAGCCATGCCTGCAGTCACAGTCACACTGGAAGCACTGGCCAAGAGCTGCCACTTCAAGAGCAGCCTGCAGTTGATGGGGTCAGTCCCAAACATTGATAATGGCCAGCTGCGGAAATGTGCGCTGGCCGTTTTGAGTAGGAAGGTGAGTAAAGCCCATGCAGTGTGGAAACACATGCTCTGCTTATGCAATCACATGGGGGACTGGGCCAGCGTCAGTGAAGAACCTTTGCAAGGGACTTTGCTGTGTTATTCCACACCATATGGAGAAAAGGGACATGCAGTGGCACTTGTACAGTTACATACATAGCAAACATAAATTGTACCTGATGACTTCTCCACCTACCTGAGGTTTCTTGTCCCTTTCCTCTGGAGAAGGTTCTGTTTCTCTGTATACCACAGCTTTGGTTACCAGCATGTCAGGATGCTGTAGTTTTGCCTCTTTGATGGCTAAAGCCAGTGCCTAGAAACCAGAATGATGAACCCATTCATTGCTACTTTCCTGAAGTGCTTTCCTGAAGCCAAACATTCCTGCTCTTTCACAGGCCAAGTAGGTGCTGATGGACACCACTCATTCTGAGATGAAACTGGGGTTTCCTGTGAGCACCACTGCATGCCCTGGGGACACAATAACTGCTCCTACCTGGTCCTGGTCCACATCTTCATCTCCCGTGATAATTATGCGCTTCTCTATCCTGGTCTCCGAAAATCCTCCTTTCACAGTCTGTGCAAGAAGAAACAGCACTCATTTGCACCCCCCAGGACCTGCCTCAGCCCCACACTTTGCAGGCTACAGGCTTCTGGGGCAAAAAGCCTAATTCAAGGCCTTGCCTGCAGCACGTGGTCACAGAATAGATAACAGAATTTATAAGCCATTAGCCTGCATGTGAGGGAGAGGAGACAGATGACGCCCAGAAAGTTGTTTCTGGAAGACATAGCTGCCCACCAGAGAAGAGATAACGCCAACCTAATCTTAGGAACTCCTTGAGTTATTTCATGTATGTCCCACTAAACCTGATGTAGTTAGAGCTAGCATGACGCAGGTAGGGCAGAAGTGGACAGGAGTATGAATGTGAGATGTGTAAGGAAAAGGGCCGGCAGCAGGTACTGAGCACCTCTCTTGCTTGCTCAAATCTCTCGCTGGATTATTTTATTTACGTGTATTTTATTTGGGAATGAAGTAGCCATGGGTGAAATCCACTGATGCAACTATCCCTCCTTAACCTTCTGTCATCTATCCCCCCTACTTTAAGCTGCTCCAGCTCTAATAAATCTGATAAACATGACTCCCATAGTTGAGATAAAGTGAGGTGCTCTGGCACAGACGTGAGGTACCTGGGAGCTGTGCTGTGGGATTTCTGGGCAGGGAGCATCTAGGCTCTGGCTCCAGATATGTCTGGGAACACATGCACCAGTTGCATGGACAGGGGAGTTGAACACATACTGGTGACAGTCTACTGCAGTCACTTCCATCCCTGCTGCTGCCTTCAGGGCACAGAGCTCCAGCAACATCAAGTTCCTTCTCAGCCCAATGACTCCCTTCCTTCCCAAGGCATGGAGGTGGGCATGGCACTCAGGCACAGTCCATGTGGATGGTACGCAAGTGATGAGCACCTGATGTCTGTCAAACACAGGTCAGCCGTGTCTGAAGTCCCCTGCAGTTGCATCTGGCTGAATGGGGTGGGTAGAACAGCTGGGCTGAACAAGGCACTGAGCCAGCTGATGATTCCCCAAAACTCAGCATACACTTTTTCAGCTTGTGAAGAGAAGAAAGGCATCTTCTTCTGTACTAGGCACAGCATAAATCCACCTTCCTCAAATTCCAGTGGCTTTCATCAGACCCTTCCCTAGCTGCCCAGTTTGAAGATGCTCTTACCTTGGTAACGTGGGTAGTGGTAGAAGTGGAGAGGGTTTCTGCAGTGGCACTGAATATGCTGGTGATCAATTCCTTCCCAGCAGAGCTGCTGCTGATCTGCATGACAGAGAAAAGCAGCTGGTCCCCAGGCCCTAAATTACCAGCACCTTTCCACTGGCACAGAACTACAAAGGGAGCAACTTTCTGCCTTGCACAACAGAGAGCACAGCAAGGAAAAAGATGCTGCACTGTGCTTCCAAGTGGACGTGTGCTATTTCAGGGCTGGCAATAGCTACCCCAAGCTCAGACCTACAGAAAAGCTCTCTCCACAGCGCAGAGATGATCTGACCACCTTGCCCAGCCCTGACTGCCAGCCCCAGCCCGGGGCTGACTCCCTCCAGTGCTCACTCACCGGTGACACAGAGCGAAGCTCTGTCATAGAGCCAGCCCCTTTCCCAGGCTTGGTGGTGTTATCCTGAAATCAGAACACACAGACATGTGAGCTTGAACACATCACACAGGTGAGCATAGCCAGAGGGCAGATCTGGAGCAGGGCAGGTCACCCTGGAGCCCTCACTTCCCCTCCCCACCCCTGCAGATCTATTTTGGTCTCCCTCCTCAGAGGAGGAGGCCCATGTGGGACAGCAGCAGCCCCAGCTCCCTGAGGGACCAGCCCAGCTTACTGAGGTTGTTGGTGTGGTCTCTGTGGTGACAGCACGAACAGAGGCTGATGCATCTCTGCTGCCAGGCATGCCTCCTTCCACCTGCCAGAGACAAAGGAAACCCAGTGAGTTTGGAAGTGCCTTTGAAGGGGTGCTTTGAAGGCATGGTGCTTTAAATCCTTACTGCCAGAGAAGCAATGCACACAGGCCCATTGCCCTCTGAAGACATCCCCACATGCTGACATGTGGCATATGGAGTAGGGGAATTATGTGCAGGGGCTGGGTGCAGTGGTGCCGGCATGAAAAAGTAAATGCAGGATATGTTCAGACAGGGTTTGGTTTGATGTTTTGGGGACTCTGGCAAGACAAGTGCAAGCAGAGAACCCCAGTGGCCTCACTCAGCCACTGGACCACACAGCACTGCTGCATGCAGAAAGGTTTTGCTGAATCAAGGCTCTGCAGAGCCACTGGGAGAAGGGCCATTGGACCCAGCTGTGTCACCTGGGCTGCTTCTGGGGTGCTGAACTGGTGAGCAATGGAGGCATCGTCGGTCTTCTTTGTGCCTGGCCCCGGGCTGACTGTTACAGCATCTGTTTTTGGGGCTGGTGACTGCAGAAAAAAACACAAGTCAGTCACTGCTCCAAACCGCCCTGCTTCCCAGGGTGCGATGAGATACAGCCCTACAGCAGTGCTCCTCCTGAGCCAGCCTGCATGAGCAGTTCCCATGGAATCTTCTGCAAGTGCCACCTGTGTGTGATATCCAGCAAGTGTCACGCTGAGCCTCACCTGGACAACGAGCAGAGCCCAGGTCACTATCCTAGGCTAATGGCTACCACGCAAAGCACCCTGTATGACTGACATACCCTAAATTAGACCCAATACTCCATCCCCAGGCTTTTACAGAATCTTCTTTTGATAGATTCATGGATACATGTTTCTGTATCATATTTCTGTGTACTCCATCAGTCCCCAACATCTGTGGTAACACCTGCATGTCAAATGGAGGCTAACTTGGGAAATGGAGAGAGATTTCCAGCAAGTCCACAGCATTTCTGAGTCAGCCATGGTCCCTGCCCAGCACTGGCCACACAGCACCACGGAGGCTATAAGCCAAGCCTGTGGCCCAGCAGCCCGCTGCACAGTGCCCCACAGAAGGCCTGGCTCAGGGGAAACTCACTTTCTTCTGTAGCTTTCTCCCAGATCCAGGGCAGGACGTGTGCTGCAGGCACGTCCAGGAGCACCCACCTGGCCAGGGCTGGGAGCTGTGGCCGGTGCTGACAGAGCTGAGCACACAGGAAACCCTGTGCCTGCACAGAGGCCATGACACATTTTGTCCGAGGTGGGGTTGGCCCTACTGTCCTGTCTCAGAGGCACGTGCTCCACTTCTGCTTGCAGTTTTCTTCTGTGCCACATGCAGTTTCCTCAGCCCTCCTGATAAGCACTCCTGGCCGGACTGACCTCCACCACCCTTGGGGCTACTCCCACAAACTACTTTGTCAATCTCTCCCAAACAGGCACTACCAGACAGGTTAATTAGGAGCACGTTTCTCTTTGCACTCAAACTTCATGCAAAACACAGGGATGGGGCCATTGATTATAACACAGAACATGTCCTCCCAGCTTCCGATTTGCTGCAGTGACGCAAGGGGCAGGGTAGGCAGCCAGACACAGTGCATGAAGAGATGAAGATGACCTTCCTGGTTATCAGATTCACAAAACACAAGACAGCACCATGCACCTGCCAAACTGAAAGAACCATGCAAGACAGACAACAGCATGCATGACAGTAAAACAGTTAACACTGGACAGAAACCCAGGGCTGTATGAATACTAGCATGCTCTTCCAAACTGATGTGAGACTGCACATCAACAAGGCAACGCCAGGCACCAGGACAGAGAACATGGAGAGATGGTAGCACCAAAACAACCTTGGTAGAACAACTTCCCTGTGTACCTCTAGCTGGGAGATGTCTGGGCTGGGCTGGGCGACCTTCTCCCTAGCTCTGCCATCCTCTTCCAATCCAGGAACTATTCTGTCAGTTTGCTGGAAAGAAATCAGGCCTTCATCTTCCATCTCAGTCTTGTCCTTGTCCAGCTCAGGCAGGCTCCGGGAGATGTCCTCAAAGGCTGTCCCATGGAAGTCACTGATCACTGTAAAGTCCACCTCTGCTTCCAGGCTGGAGGTTGAACTGACCGTGATGCTGGAGCACTTGCGCTCGATGGCCAGGTGGTTGTCTTTCAGAAACACCGAGTCCTTCTCCTGGTCCTGCTCCTCATCACCAGTGTCACTCTCAGGAGCCCTGTGCCGAGGTGGCTTAACTTTCTCCTCGGTGCCCTCCCTCAAGCCTGCTCTCTGAATGAGACACAATGACGGAGAGACATGGAGACAGTGAGCACTGTGTGGCATGGCAGCGCTGGCTGTGCCAATGGAGGAGAGGGGAGGAAGAAGAGAAAAGGCAGCAGCAAACATCACAGAGTAGAGTCAAACACAACTCAAGCACGGAAACCAAAACCTTTCTGACAGCAGCGACTTTGCAGGGGTGTGGGGAGAAGGGTTATTCAATCCCATTTTGCCAAAAGCCTAGTGGTAATTAATCACTGAAAAAAAAGGTCAGTCACACAGAAAAGCTTGGCCAGCTTAGAGGCACATCACCACACCTGGTGAAAGCAGATGTATGCAAAACAACAGTTCTGTTAAGAGACATTCAGAAACAGCTCAGACGCCAATGCTACCAAACGTCAGAAAAACCGAGCATGAGAAAAGTGTCCCATCAGCCAGGTAGGTTGGTGGAGAAGCGAAGGAGTGTGCCAATTGCACTGAGCTCAGCCCAAGCGGAGCATCCACGTGCGGCTGGCGGGGCAATGCCCCAGAAGAGGGCCAGGCACAGCACGCCCCCCCCACCTCCCAGCGCCCTCCAAAGGACTGGCTCCTAGGGATGCAGACTGTGTGTTCAGTCAGTGTAATTGACAGCACAATCAGAGCCGAGGGAAGACATCCCTGCACTAGCTGCTCCCCAGACATGGACATATCTCTCAACTCTGCCATCAGAGGGTGCATTCCCTTTGCCGTTTTGCTATGAAGTGATAGGAAATCAAAACCCATGCGTTTACTTGCTTTTGATTCTCTTTAGGAGATCAGCTCCTCTTTAGCTTCAGGATTAGCTCCAAGCCAGCTGATGCCATGGGAAGCCTAGCTCCTGGACTATGGTCCAAGCATTTGCAGCTAGAGCCATCCCCTGCAATGTGCCAGGTTCTGACAGCTCAGGCACCTTTTGTTTGCAGTGCTGGGAGGTTGAGAGGTATGAGAAACAGGGTGACAAACAAACTCAAGGGGAACACGCCTGCATACGTTTGTGTGTTCATGTACAAATACATTCATAACAGCTCTACAATGGGGAGAGGAGCTGGAAGCATATAGTCCTCAGCTGCTTAAGGTGAGCTATCACACTACGGCAAGAAGCAATTAGTAGAACAGCACTGAGACCTTTAAGACCACTGGAACAGCAGTCTTTAAATTCTCTTCTTTCATGGTAGATTTTAATGACGGGTCAGATAAATCCTTTTCTTCCCCACTTGGTTCCTGATATTTGCTCTGGATCAGAGAAAACAGTTAGTTTTAAGGAAATTAACTCTAAAGAAGCTGATCTAGTGCTTACAAGAGCAAAGAAAGCTATTTCATCATCCAGCCACCAGCTTGCCAAAGACAGGGTAGGATGGGTAAGGCTGATGAGCCAAGCAAGAAGGGATATCAACGTAATAAATGCAAGGGTGAAGCTGGAAGCGTGGGCACTGCTGCTTGGTGTGTGCGCATCTGTGATGGACTCGCAGCTCCTTAAGCCACCCCCCCCATCTCCCTCTCTTGTTCCTGGATATGAAGCTTGGGTGGCATTCTCCAAGTAGCCAAAATGTTGGGCAGAGGGGAGGTGTCACAAAACAAAAGCCAATGAACCAACTGGCCAGCAGGTCTGCATTCAGCAAATAAGCCTGACCACACACACACACACACATACATAAAAGGACAGGGGATGCAAAGCAACTGTTCTCAGTCAATGGATGTGTGAGGTGCCACTGAACATGGTAAATAAAGAGCCACACAACATGCGCATGAACTTTCCATCCGGACAGTTCATTAGAAGTTACCACGGCTTCTGCCAGTGTGAGTTCACAGCCGGAGTCAGAGGAAGCCAGGTCAGCACTGTCTTCTCCTTCATGCTCCAGATCAACAAAAACACCTTCTTTCAGAGACAGGAGCTGTGAGGAATCTCCTGGACCGGCTCCTTGCCTGAAGGCAAAGGAGTCCACACTGGACAGAGATCCCACTGGAGCACCTGCCTTCACTGCAGGTGTGATGGGGGCTGTGTTCAAAGTTGTGTCCTGTGACAGATTCGTCTTTCCCTTTGCTTTTGCTGTTGTTTCAGTTTCAGATGCATGTACATGCTCTTGTCCTTCCTGGGCTGTCCATTGTTCAGATTCATTTTGCTCAAACATCTTAATCTTAGATGCCACCGAGGTTTTCTTGTAGCTGTCACCATCCTGCCAGCTACCCAGGAGTGGGGCTTCAGTGACACCTCTGTGCTCCTGGCGCACAGCTTCGGTTGCCGCAGTATACATCAATGGCCCAGACTCTCTCTTCTCTATTCCACTGCTCACTTGCACCTCTTCCCCACCTTCACACACAAAGGTTGAGAGCTGGTACAACTTGCTGCCTTGACACAAACCTGTTATAGAGGAGTGGGAATGCAAGACATCAGCATCTCCTGGAGACTGCAGTGACTGCTCCAGAGCAAGCTCACTGTTTCTAGCAGTTTCTCCTGCCATAGAGCTCCTGCCTTGCAGAGCTTGTCCGGCATTAAACTCCAAGTCACAGGCTGGCTCTTGTGCTTTGGTATCTGCAGTGTGAAGTACCCCTCCAGACTGAGGACCCTTTTGGGGCAGGTGTCCTATTATGGTCTCAGCTTTTTGTTCTGGTTCTTCTGCCTTGGGTGGCAGCTGTTCCATGCCTTCATCTCCTATCAGCTCTCCTGATGTGGGCTCTACGTTCTGGGAAAGCCCTTTTATCACAAGTTGTTCCTCCTGGCATACCTCTTCTGTATTTCTCAGGGTTCCCTTTGCTGCAGTAGGATCTGAGTTCTGGACCACTTCCCCTGTGACAGGATCTCTGAGCGGGATTGTCTCTGCTGCACTGCCCTTGCTTTGGTGTGGTCCTCTTGCAATAGCATTTGCATCTTGGTATGTTTTCTGTGTAGCAAAGTGCATGTCTTGTTTTTTTTTTACAGATTCAGGACTCACATCCCTGGGTATTTTCACCTCTGTTACAGGGCTTGTGTCCTCAAATGCTTCTTTACCTACTGCAGGGCTTGCCTCCTTGCATGCCACCTCTGCTGAGGGGTTCATATCCTCAGGTGTGCCCACATCTCTCACAAGGCTGGTATTCTGGGACAGGTCTTTGCCCTCGAGTTCCATTTCCTGGGCTGGCTCTGCAGGGCTCAGCTGCTGAGGAAGAATGCCAGGGGTGGGAGTGCTGGGTTCACCCTCCCCCAGCCCCACAGTGGCACGAGGGCAGCTCTGCTGAGGCACACCTGATAGGGGTAATTTTGTCTCTATCTCTTCCATCTGTAGTACAACTGTGGAGCTTTTCTCCTCCCTCTCACCAGATAGACTTCTTTCTGAGAGCTCCCACTCTTCTGTGGAGACTTCCAAACCCCACTGCTCTCCTGCAGTTGGGTTCTGTCCTGGGCTCTGTCTGGGGTCATCAGCCCTCTTGAGGGTACACGGCCTCAATCCTCTTACTGACCTTTGCAGATCCTTCTCATCTGACCCCTCCTCTTGGGAACACAGTGTACCTTTATCTTCCTCCAGTGTTTTGCAGCCAGTCAGACTCACTGATGCTTGCTCTTGCTGCACTGAAAAACCTTCCTCCTGCTCCAAGGGAGAATGTCCTGAAGGGCTTGTCTCATCACAGCCTGTCTCAGGCTGGTCTGGCACTACAGAAGGTTTTTCTGACACTGCTTTCTGTTGTGCATACACTGAGGAACTGCACTGGGACCTTTCTCCCAGACATGCTGTGGGCCCTGGTCCCTCCCCTGGCCTATTCACCACAGTTTCTTGCCTCACTGCTGAGCCGAGCTGTCCTCCTGCCTCTGTGAGCAGATGCATTTTATTGTCCTCCTCTCCCTCCAGATCTCCTAAATAAATGATCCTCTGTGTAGCAGAAGTCTCCGTGTTGTCATCACTAGACTTCACTTTAATTTTAATGACCTCTGTGGCTGCAGTTGGTGCTCTGGCATCCTGCTTCCTGAAGGATGCAGAAACAGGCTCCTCAGACACCATCATGTTTTCTCCATGGAGAGGGCCTGGCCCCAAAGTCTCAGCCCTTTGTCTCTCTTCAGGTTTCTGATGTGGCCTGGACAGACCTAGTTCACTCCTGGTTACCCCCTCAACCCTCTCTTTGGACTTCTCCTCTGCTCTCTCATGTGCCAAGCACTTTGCCTCTGTGCTGGGCTCCTCTCCAGTTTCCTTCTCATAGGTCTCATCCTCCCAGACAGACTCAAAGTCTTCAGGACTAGCAATCATTTTTGCTCTCTTCCAGGTATCCAGATGTTCATCTGCTGGTTGTTCCTGGCCTGCCACTTCCTTGGCTTTCCCTACTGCCATCTCCACTTTCGACATGCTCACACTCGTTTTCACCTCTGAAGTACCCGCACGTCTTTCTTCCTTCTTGACTCTCAGAGCTTTCTTTAGAGCTACCTCTTCCAGCCTAGTGGTTTCTCTCTCTATAAATACCCAATGCTCCGAGCCCTGCATTGCAATTGGAGCAAGAAGAGTTAGCATCAAACATACTTTACCTAACAGCTGGTGATTGCTTTCATGAGTCACAGACAGCTGTCCTGCCTTAGATGGAACTGATCAATTACTACTATTGTACATGCAAGGGTTGAGGCAGTCTCTATATGAAGCGCCTGGCAACTCGCTGATGAAAGGAAGGGACTGAAAAAATAAAAGGGGGGCTGGTGCCCTGAAGATGACAGTGTACTTCTATCCTCTGCAGGGCCTGCAACCACGTCCTGTTCTGATTGAAGGCTTACTGACATATCTGCTAAATCTGTGACTTCTTTGGAAATAAAGAAGTGGGAACAACAGACTGAGAGCTGTTAGGATGCTCTCTATGAAGCAAGAGAGCACAGTGAGTCATTTCAAACTCTGACCCCCCATTTTCCTACTGGCTCTGGCAGTTTTTGTGATAGCAAAGAGTGAGATTTTGCTGTAAGCAGTGGTCTTTATTTGACTACCTTTACTTTCACTTTCATCCACATGCCCTAATACTGCAGCAGACTGAGCAAGAAGTAGCGTGAGCAAGAAGAGAAGCCACCTCAAGAATCAGAAAGGCCCTTTCCCTTTCTTACTAGATGCCACTGCCCAAATTCACTCACAGAACCAATTATTTAGCAGAGGTTTCTGGTGAAGGTTTCAGCAGTTCAGAAAAGTAACCTGTACGAGATTACCTATAAATGTAAAAGCCTGTGGGCTTGGCAGCTGAGATAGCTGCAGGGACTGCAGCAAGGACCAGGTGAAGGCTACAGAGCATCCTGCAGCAAGGACACAGCGAGTCTGTGATACAACAAAATGCACCAGTGCTGCTGTGCAGAGGAGGATGCTAAGATCACTGTTTCTACACACACTCAGTACATTCATGTGTTGGTCCCACAAGATACCTGAAGATATCACAGGCTCCAAGGACAAAGTACTGTTAAAATTCAGCCACTTCTGGAACAGAAGGTTGAAAATAACCCAGAACGACAGAGCAGGAGGAAAACAGCAATGAGCATTTTTGTACTGATGAGGAAGCCCAGCAGCCTCCCCAGCCATCCTGGGGTACATGGCACACACATGAAGGGCAGAGCTGTGGGCACAGTACTGCAGAGCTTACCACAGGGCTCCTGTACCTATCCTAGGCTGGCTCAGTCCACAACATGGGATGCCCAAGGCACAGGCCTGCAGGACAGAGCCAGCACTGCTTCTGTAGGATGAGAAAGACTGACCTCCTGCACCACCACTGTGTACAGCAGCCTCAGAGGAGTGCAGCTAGTTGTGCTCTCCCTGTTCAAACTAGGAAAACCATGCTGTGCCAAGGAGAGCTGGACTGCCAATGCGTTATACAGGGAGTGTCAGGTTGAATGTTTGGAATCATTGCACCTGAAATGGAAACCTAATAACTGATAATGAACAAGGAAAAACAGAGGGCAGAGGGAAGCATAGAGAGAAGAGATAAGTTAAGGTCAGAGGAGAGAAAGAAGGGAGGATACATAAATGATAATAGAAAGGCTTCCACAGGGGGCTGATTAAAAAATCCCTGAATCATGAAGTGATACGAGTTGGAAGGGACATTAGAGACCATATATTTTCCACGGGCAGCTTTCACTAGATAAGATTGCCAAACACCCCATCCAACCTGGCCTTGAATATCGCCAGCACTGGGTTAATACACAGCCTCTCTGGGCAGCCTGTCCCAGTGTCTCACTGCTCTCACAGTAAATAATTTCCTCCTAACATGTCATCTAATTCTAACTTTTCTCAGTTTAAAACCGATGCCAAAGAAAAGCCTGTGGCTCCTGCCACACAGCATCTTTAGGCTGTGGCTCCAGCACCACCTGGGCCATCAATGGGCCTCACACTGGCTCCTTTCTCTCTTGGGCTCTGATTAGAGTTTATGGCTATTGCACAGCAACCATGAAAATCTGCCATGAGAACCACCAGGAGCTGTGCTTCAGCTGAGGCCCCACAGAGCTGTGAGCAAACACAGCACCCAGCTGGCCACTCTGTTTCATTTGTGGCCATGTGTACCCACCATGGCGGGCACTCTCCCTTAGGATCAGGTACTGCAGAGTGACCCCATGCCATACTTGCTGGCTGCATGCTCTGGGTGGGGTTCCCCTCCCCTGCCGTAGCCAGCAGCCCTGCACAGAAGCACCATAGGAGGCTGAGCCCTCTGTGGACCCATCCTCTGCCAGCTTCCTACATCAACACTTGCAGAAGCCTCCCTGGTATCACTCCTGAGTGTAACCTCTTTTCCAAAACACTGTCTACTCTCCAAGTCCTTTTCTCTACACCTGTGTCTCTCAGTGGGCTTCTCACGCTAATTTCATTCCCTTTCATTCCACAGAAGATGCAGCGGAGGTGGTCAGTGACTCCCAGGAGTATCTCCATATTTCATGGGTGTATTTCACCCCTGAAGCAACACTACCACTACCTCAACGGATGCCTTGATCCTGCCAGGATGCCCATGCCAGCTTCTGGCACTTTCTTGACACTAGGAATGCTTATGGGTGAGTAAGCCAGGGGACTGCTTACTTCTCTTCTGCTCCTGCACTGCAGCCTCACTGCTCAACCCCTTTTTTTGTTTGTTTGTTTTTGCAGCCAAGACATCAATGGATAAGGTATGAGCACAGGTATGCATCTCTTCAGTCTTCTCCTTCCCTTCTTCTGGTTGAAAATCACAGTCCTTCAGAGGGGAGCTTCTCTGGACAAAGATGATGAGCTTGGTCAGGCTCCTGCTCCGAGTTAAGGCTCTAATACAAGTGGATATCAAAGAGCCTTAAGTCTTCTGAAGCCTGAAACAACATGTTGATCCATAGCAGTACATCATACCACTCCAGATTAATCTCAAATCATCAGATTTGCTGGGATGAGTATGGCCTATTCCAGGGAAACACTGATTACTCTGTGGCATGCTTTGAACTCTCTGCTTCAGATGGCTCAAAGCCATCTCTGGCCACAGCCCTGGTTCCACAGCTTGGGGGTCTTCAGAGCTTGAGGGCTCCTGTGCATGTTCAGGGCAAATAACTGGATACATGGGCATGTCCTCCAGGAGAGCAGAGAACCTGGCAGGTCAGAGTGTGCCAAGGTAGAAGCTTAGTCTAAGAGGTGAAGACACTGGTCTGACCACAGAGCAATTTTGACATCCCAAGGGATGATTTTGCTCTCAAATCTTCTTCATCTACGCTAACAACTTCCTCCAGAGAACAGGAATACCTAGGAAGGACATTTTCACAGTGGCCTACACGTTACAAGAGAGGACAAACTGGGAGACAGCAAAGAAATGAAACAAGATAGAGCAGACACCTGATGTCTGCAGGCAAAACTCAAAACCTTGGAGGAGCCCAGGGCAGAGAGGTGGCTTTTTCCTTTGGCACTGTTTGATGTACTTGCCTTGTGGCTTTTTTTTTTTGGCTCCTCAGGGAGACCTGGCTCACCAGAAAGGAACATGTGAGCTTTACAAGAAGAAGAGAAGAATGAATGAACCAAGATCAACATGACATACCATCACCAAAGCTGAGGGGACTCCATTCACCTTCTAATCTAGCACCCCTCCCTCAGCAGGACAAGCAAAGTGGGGAGGGGGAAGAAGTGGCCGTGTGTAGGTGGTGGTTGACACCATGGGTTGCTGCCCAACCTCAGCAACTCCATGGACACCAAGGGACATTCGAGTTGAGCACGATGCCAACTTTGCAGGTGTGCTGATTTTTGTGCAGTCACCCTCAAGGGACCCTGAGTTCCACATGGAGACCATCAGTCATGTGTGGGCAAGATCCCATACATCAACAGAGAGAAATCTCATGCATGGAGAGAAATCTCAGGTGAGACCAGCTGGCTGCCCACACTTCAGTGTAGCCCTGGCACCCTGAGGGACCCTGCAGGGCAGAAGGCCTGAAGGCCTGCAGGCATGCATTAAGTGCTGTGTGTCCACCTCACTACTGTGATTTCTGCACTGGCCCTGTCCACCTGCCCCAGATTGAGGCTGCTCTTGCTCTGCTGCCTTTTTTAGTTGCACTCAGCACCCCAGCACTGCTGTGCACTACATTTTGTTGTGGGTGGGTCCAACCACATCAGAGGCAAGCTTCTAAGACTAGTTTTCTTCTACTCAGTATTATCCTATATCAGCTGTCCTGGGAAAGAGCTGCCATAATGTGAGATAAAACCCTGTATGCAAGCAGTGCTGGAAGTACACACAGAAACAAGGACTTCAAAGTAGAGTGATCCTGCTTTGTACAGGCACAAGTCTGATATTTTTGATGTATCCAGAGATGTCCTAATTCAAGGTGCCTGGGCCTAAGCAACTGTAACTGCAGCTGAAGACAGAGGAAAACACAAAAGACTGCTAAAGACAGTTTGTAGCTGGGTGTCTGTTGCACCTGGAGGAGATATTTGCAGAGCAACAGTGCCAAGGATCTCAGCTGTACCTCCTGGGACCTCTGGTACCAGCTCCAGCACAGACCTTCATGCAGAGCAGAGCCAACCCTGGGGGATACCCCACCACCACTGGCCACCAGGGCTTTACCAGCAGGTCTCCTAGGACCCTGTCTCACAGATCCAAAGCAACAGGCACGGGAACAGATTTCACCAACAGCCTTGACCCAGTGAAGGATCCTGGACCCACCCAGAAATGCCAGCAAACAGCTTCAACTCTGCTTGGAGAGGCTCTGAGGGGCACCAGGGGGAGGGCAAACTGTGTAAATCAGAGGTAAGAAAAGGGATGGTGATAACCTCAGGAGAAGAGACAAGGCTTTTCTGCGTGAAAGACTCCATGCTTAGGGAAACTCCATGCTCAGATGCAAAATCGTCTAAGGTGTCCTCTTCCATCCTCTGTCAGCACGGAAACCCCAGCACCCATGGGGAAAGAGAGAGAGACAGAAACAGACAGAGAGAGCACATGAGAAGGAAGGAAAGAATGAAGGGGTGGATGGACGAACAGAGATCACAGCTATGACAGCTCTAAATCCTCCATTTAGGTCTTTCTTTGCACATATATGCATCTGCTTGTAAAACAAATGCAGCGTGGAAACCCTTCTTCCTCTTTCCATATCGGTGCTTTGATGAGGGCTTGTGAGCTCTCTCAGCTCACCTCTGCCTTTGATGCAACGACAAGCCAGCCAGCCCCATAACTCCAGTTGTGCAGGCAACTCCTTGCAGTGCAGTGCCATGTTCTCATTTCTCAGTGAGACCACTTCAGGACAGAGCTGTGGCACAGGGGTACCCATGTGCATTGTTTGTGCAAGCTGCACAGCTCTCACGGAGAAGAGAATGCCAGTGTTTGGAGAACAAGCAGAGAGTGCCTGGTGCTCACAGCCCATTGATGCCCACAACTTGTGCTGCCAGGGTTGACCCAACTGACAGCCCAACCCCACACAGCAATCAGCTGCAGCACGTCCGCTCCCCTCCAGCAGTGAGGGTGGTCTGCACACCCCAGCCCTCCCATGCTGTGACCCAGGCACTTTCTATTCTCATTCAGGGCACAGGTACCACTGCAAAGCCAGCAGATAAAATGCCAGGATGAGAGGACATGAGTGCAAGATCCCACAATAGCACTGCTCACTCTCCTCCTGCTCCCATCAACAAGGTCTTGACAGCTGAGTGCACCATGGGGCACTTAAGCACAGGATCCTGGTCCCACATTCCTGGGAACACACCTTGGACAAGAACTGTAACAGATGCTGACAAGCAGCAGCTCTGATAGGGTAAGGGGTGAAGAAGGCCCCATATCATGGACTAACGAAGCCTCAGCCCAACTCACAGCCCCCAGAAAAGGAGAAGTTTGACCCCATGCAGTGTCTGGACACAAGGGGAGCTCACTACCAGCAGCATGAAAACAGTTAGCTCATTAACGAACTTAGAGATAACAGCCTGGCCATGGGTCTCTGTCTTTATCCAGTGTGCCCAACACACAATTCCCACCATGCTTTCCTCAGGGCTACAATGGAGACAGAGACCAGGAGCCCACCAGCTGATGAACACCTCCCTGTGAACAGTCTGATCCCCTCCATAAAAAAAGCAGCAGAACAAACCTCGCTGTCCTTTTCTGGGGTTCCCTTCGGAGTCTCCTCCTCATGCTTGGGTGAGGAAGAGGCTGGAGAGGAAGGCAGCCTCCTGTCCCGGTCCCTGTGAACCAGCTTGCTGTTGGGCTCCTTCAGGGTCCGTTTCAGCTCATTGATGCTGGCCTGATGCTTTAGCAAAACATCTTCTGGTTTGTCTAAAAACTTGGGGAAGGAGAAAGGAAGGTAACTATGATTAAAGCACTAGTCAAGGCCAAAAAGACAAGCAGAGACACTGGAGTGAGTCTGCTTTATACTGGGCTTGAATTTAGGGTCTCAAGAGCTAAATGAACAGTATATCTGAGCACCCCGGGCTGCAGTTCTCACTAAGACCATTGTGGGAAGCAATGCAGGGAGTGGCAGAACACCCACAATGGGCTTCTCTCTGTGAAGGGTACCACATCTCCCTAGGGCATCTCCAGCATGGCCTTGTGAGGATGAGATGAACCATCTGGGGGAAGAGAGAGGGGTCTCCTTGGGAACCAGCACAAGAAATAGAAGTAACCAGAACTCTGCTGCTCCCACACGCAAGGTACAAAGGGACCAAGAGCCTCTGCCCCAGCAGGGCAAGAAACCATCACCTGAGCATGAGCTTCCAGGAGTGACCCATTGGCATTTCTAACGGAGTGCCTTCAAAGTGGGTTTCTGCCAATGGGCAAGAGGTCAAGGGCTACTCAAAGATGACCAAGCTTGCAACAGCATGGACCAGCTTGAGCCCAGCAGCAGTCTGGGGTGGGGGTTGGGCCTGGCCTGCTCTAGAAAGAGGACAGCTCAGAGAGTTCAAGTGCATGGTGAGGTTTAGGTGTTAAAGCATCCTTTGTTGATGTTACAGGCACCAGGATAGTTCCTTTTGTTCTGCCACAGAGGTGGGCAAACTAGCTCAGAACAAGAACCTGACTTTCACTTCACACTCAAACCTGGTTTGAGGTTCGAAACAAATCAGCTAAATTATCTCCCCTCTCCCACAGTTCTCCTCAGCAAAATCCCAGAGACACAAAGGAGTCTCGTGGAAAGTCCAGACAAATTTCAGATCCTGAAGGCTCAGCAGAATTTATTTTAAACTCCCCGATCCATCTGCATGTGCTTCATGGTTTGCCCACCTCTATAGGCTCAGGGTAGTGCCAGGCGCACGGGGCTGCAGGAGCAGCACATGCACATGCAGCAGGAGTAAGCAATGAGGCAGACAGTGGGGGGACTGTGCTTGGCAAGGGGCTGCAGAGCAAGCTGCCAGCCTGCTGCACCAGTAGGGTTTGCCCCCGCTGTGCTGAGCAGGATGGCAATGGCTGTGCACTTGAAGCACAGCAAGCCCCAGCTCATGGCCACGTGGTTGAAGGTGCTAGCGCTTCCTTGGCCTCTGCTGACTAGTCCAGTGATGATTCAAACCCCAATGTGAGTGGAGGAGAAAATCCTCAGAGCACAGCTCTGAACTTTAGGCTGGGATAAATCAGCAGACCCAGGCTGAGGAGACCTCTGCTGGACGTTTCTGAGGGGAAGGAGGTACTGCAGACAAGGTTAAGTTGTGCAAGAGGAGAGCACAGACTCTCCCACCTGTGACAACACACCCTGGCCAGGCCAGCCACACTCAGCTGGGGGGCTGCTCCACGGCACTCCACTGGGCTGTGTGTCAGAGTGTGCCTCTGATGGGCTCAGGGACTCATTTGCTTCTGGCAGGGCAGAAAGGCAGCAAGGAGCTTCATGAAAGCAGGGCACGTGATGCAGTCCCCAGGTCAGGGAAGGCAAAAGCAGAGAGCAGGCCAGGGCACAGGGTCTCACAGGGAGGTGGAAGTGATAAGGCCAGCTTGCACCAGGTCTGTCTCTTCAGCGGAACGATTAAGGCCACAGGGTTGGACAAAGAGAAAACATGAGGAGAGGACATGGAGGAGTCAGTAACACGAGCAAAAGCCAGGTGTTCCCAGCAAGCCAAGGACCCGGCATAGCGGCCTGGCCAAGGTGCCTTGGGAGGGCTCTTGTTCACACATACAGTTAGGACTACCTTACTTAGTGGGATAGAAGATGCTGTGTGTGCTCTGGGGCAGATCCCCAGCTGTCTGCTCACTGGGAGTCTCTAGCAAGTCAACCTCCCCACCTTGGTGCATCTTGTATTCCAGTAAATAGGGTGACACACAGTGGTGCATTGAAAAGAATGGACAATATGATGCACCGATGAGAACTAAAATACTCCAGAGAGAGAATACCTCCTGCTTGTGCCTGGGGGTTGTTTCGTGCTCCGGCTGGCAGCAAAGAGAGGGTTAAAAGTAACCAGCAGAGTCAGTCGAGGGAAATTCTCACAAGCATCACAATTCAGTTGAATTTGGGCATGTACGCAGGCCCCTGCCCACAGTCAGGACTAGTATCAGCACAAAAGGACTGAATCCCCTGCTCAGTGCAGGCTGAGATGGACTGGGGTGCATCCCAAGCCAGTCCAGGGGTGGGCAGAGAGCAGAAGGGCATGGCTACAAGCCAGCAGGGTGCTAGGTATGGACATGTAGCTATGGGGCACCAATGGAACAGGGGCCCAGTATGCTCCCAGCAGCCAAGGAACTCTTACTTGCATGGTGGTGACTGTTGGCACACTTGGCCCTTTCCGGTACTGCACACCAGAGCTGAACTATCCCACAACCAGCCCTGACTGGGGACCAGCCAGGAGGCAACCTGGATGGTGCTGGGAGAACTGAAGCTGATTCTGGATAGGTCATGATTGCTCCATGCCTACTGGTGAGGCCAAGTCCCCAAGCTAGATGGGTCATAGCAAGCACCAGGGTTTGCCTCGTGGAGAAAGGGTTTCAGATGACTGTGCCCCAGTGTAATCCTTCCCACCCGTAGCCCAGCCCCAAGAGAGGAAGACAGAGCCCTGACGCCTGTGTCGCATTCCCCTGCTTATCTGCTCTGGTTATGAGCCAGCCCACCCATCTGCCCCCACGGTCTGCTGGCTGCCCATGAGGTCTGTACCTTCAGCTCCTTGATCTTCGTTGGGGTAGTCACCTCCTCATCCTCTGTCTCAGATCGTCTCCCACTGCCAAACTCACCATCCTCCTCCTGTTTCTCACCTTCTGCTCCAGTATCATGGTTCTCACTGACGGAGGCTGGGCGTGAGAACTCTGTGCATGCAGGGAGAGTCCAGGTCATGGGCAGTGAGCCACCACCCCTGGCCCTGCCTGCCCCAGCCCTCTGCCCCAGTCTGGCTTAGAGTCAATGGAGCCCCAAAAGGACCTGCAGCAGGGAATATGTCCTAGGGATTCTAGATGGTGATGATGACCCAAAGCTCAGAACTTTCTCACTCTTTGCACCACCCAGGCTTTCATACCTGCCCTGTGACCAGGCAGCTGCAGTCAGCCATACCTGTGTCCCTGGCGCTCATACAGTCTGAGGTACCACCTGGGGGGCAGAAGGACCCTCTGCCAGGGAAATCTGGTTAGAGACAGACTCTGGAAGTAACCCTGGCTGCCCTCCTCTCCAAAGCGGCCTTCTTGTTCCCCCCAGAGGACCAATCCCATTCCTCCTCCCCAGTGCGGAGCATACCTCCATCAAGGCTGCGAGACATGGTGTACCGTTTGCTGGAGGAACGCTCAAAGAAGGGGGCTGGGCGGTCAATGAGGGCACTGGCCTGCCGTGTCTGTGCCTGTGTCCGCCCGCTGTAGCGGAACTTAGAGCCCATCACCAAGAATCCCTTCGGGGGCGGCTCTGGAGATACCAGCCTGGGGATAGAAGGATGAGGTGCTGTCAGTGAGTCCCAGCTGTGCCCCCAAGCACCGGCCCCAGACACCAGCGTGCAAAGCAGAGCTGAGACAACAGTGAAGGAGTTGGGATGGCACCACTGCAGGGCTAAAGAAGTGACAGAGGGAATTCAGCACCATATGAAGTTTAGGGATGAACCAGCAAGTGGTTCCTGGCAGTGGTGCGTGGTGGAGCCAATGGAGCAGATATGGCTCCGCACATGGAAAAGACAAGCCAGTGCCTACCATGCATGGGGTACAGCAGGTCTGTGGCTGAGAGAGGAGCAGAACTCTTCCTTCCCTGCACACAAAAGGCAGAGTGGCTCAATGCAGGGCCATGAGGCAAGGGATGGACAGCCCCTGCTGCAGGTGACAGGACAGCCAGCTCCTTCCCAGGCATGGTGCAGGCACCCAGGGCAATGAAGAAGCTCCCCTTCCCCAAGTGAACATGCTGGGATAGGCCAGAGGCAGGAGCATACCTGCCTCCAGGTCCTGGAAAAGGGCTCCTCACCTGAAGAAGGTGTGATGCTCTATGCAGACCTTCCAGAGACGCTTGGCAGAGCGGTGGTTGGGCAGCTTGAAGCCAATGGTGCTCTCAAACTGCTCATACTTGGGGGAGATAGAGACATGCTGTTACAGGCAGATCCTGCCCAAGGGGATGTGATGGGATGGGACCTGACATGCCAAGACCTTCGGGTTCTCCTGGCAGGAGCTATGGCCATATAAAACATCTTCAAACCAGTGCTGCAAAGGCTCACACCCAGTCCCACAGGCTGCTGGAATCAAACCCTTACGTTTTTGGCCTAACCACCTTCCTCAGTTGTAAATGTATTTTCAGTGCGAGAGAAATTCCCTCAAGAAACAGAAAACTTTTACAGCTTATTTTGGTGTAAAGGAATCTCTCACTCCATCTCAGATGCACTGCCCACTGGGAAGAATTTGGGTGGAAATGAGTTCTCCTGTCAGTGCACGTAAAAGTAGAGACTGAAATGAAAGTCAGAAAGCACTGACACAAAAGAAAAGAAAATAATTCCAAACGTTTTAGGGGTTTTTTTGTGTGTGTGTGTTTGAAGTATGGAAGACAAATTATAAAAAGCCCATTCCTTGGACACCTCCCTGAGTCAACAGGCTCACAAGTTTCTGGCTTATGGTAAAAGGATTATGAGATGCCCTGAGATTTCTGAACTGCTGTGGCAAAGACATGAGAGGCAACGAGAGAGCAAGAGTGAAAATGGGAAGACATTTGCTCAGAGCCTCCGTTCACCACAGGAGCTGTGCTCCCTTGGCCAGTTGAGGCCATTACCTGGGGACTTAGAGGTTAAGGATGAAGCCAGATGAGGACCACCCTGCACAGCTGGCACCCTGCTGTGCCCCTGGGTCATGCTGTACCCATGGCACCCACCTCACCAGGGCGGATTTTGATGTAGAAATTACTCCTCTTGTAGGAAATTTTAAGGATCTTGGGCCAGGCAAAACGGTTGATTCTCAGGCGGTCCCTGTAGATGAGGAGGCCATTGGCACAGACTCCAAGCATGATGTCAATACCCTCTGAGTCCTGGAGGAGGCAAGAAGGAAAGGAAGAAACTGCTCAGCTGCCCAGTAAGAGTCAGTCCATCCAGGAGTACCACGCTCCCTCCTGCTTAGCATTCTGACTACTTGCAACCAGCTGCAGAGGTCACAGAATCACAGGATGTTTAAAGGTGGAAGGGACCTTTGGAGACCACCTGGTCCAACCGCTCTGCACAATCAAGGCCACCCACTGTAGGTTGTGCAGGACTATATCCAGACAGATTTTGAAAGTCTCCAAAGAGGAGACCCTGCAAACTCTCTGGGCAACCTGTGCCATACAGCATAAGTGCTTCCTGATGTTCAGAGGGAACTCTGTGTGTTTTCATTTCTGGCCATTGCCTCTGATCTTGTCAGTGTGTACCACTAAAAGGATTTTAACTACATCCTCTTTGAACCTCCCCTTCAGCTATTTATATACCTCACTGAGAACATCCCGAGCCTTTTCCAGGTTGAACAGTCCCAGCTCCCTCATCCTTTCCTCATATAGAAGGGGCTTCAAACCCTTCATCACTGTCTTGGTCCTTTGTTGCATTTCATCCAGTAGTTCCATGTCCTTAGCATACTGGGGAGTCCAGAGCTAAACACAGCAGTCCAGGCACGACCTCACCAGTGCTGAGGAGAGGGAAAGGACTACCTCCCTCAACCTGCTGGCAATACTCTGCCCAACACAGCCCAGGATAGTGTTGGCAAAGTATTGCCACAAGGGCACATTGTTTATTCATTTCAACCTGCTATCTACCAGGAGTCCCTGGGCCTTTTCTGACAGGTTGCTTTCCAGCTGGATGCCCCCAGCATGTCCTGGTGTCCAGGCTTTTTCTTACCCCATGTGCAGGACTTCACACATACCCCAGTTGATCTAATAGTTTCAGACCTATTCTGCTCTTGTGCCCAAGGAGCACCCAAAGAAACTCACACATCGAATCTCTCCCGCACATCACTGAACCAACCACAGGAAACAGAGCTGCATCTACAGCAAGCCCCTAGCTGCCAGTTGTGTGCTGGCCATCACTCCCACAGCTCCCACAACACAGTACCTTGGCATGATGCAGGTCCACCCCATACATGGAGAGCTTCTTGGCATTCTCCAGGAAGTGGATCTCTGCTTCCCCAGGGGTCATGCCCCTGCAGAGAGACAGAGAAGGAGACACGTGGCCAGATGCCCAGCAGGGCACAGGCCAGCTCCTCAGTGTCTTCCCTCATTGCCAGCTGGGGCTCACCGATAGGTCTTGTGCAGCTCCATGATGCGCTCCTCCAGCTCACGTGTCTGGTTGGGGGCAAAGCGGAGCTCACTGACATAGTTTCCTACATGCTCCTCAGCATCGTAGTCACCCAGTTCAGCCTGCACAGCATAGGAGCCCAGCAGGGCGTGTGTGACGAAGGAGCAGGGCAGTCGCCCTGTGATGATATCTGCACGCAGCTGCAGGCATAAGTAGTATCTGGAAGAGGGAACAGAGAGTAAGGGTAGGGCAGAGGTGAGTGCCCTTAGAGCAATCTGTGACCCTGCATGTGAAGGACACCCACACTGCTTGGCTCCATGAGGGCACTGCCACCTCCCAGTGACACTTTCCCAGCCCGACTCTGTATGATTTACAGGTGCCATGCACAGAGAAAAGGCAGTGAGACCCTGACATCTACCATGTCTACCCAGCTGCTGTCCTGACTCAGCACTGTCCCTCCATGCACTGCTGCCCACTCCACTGGAAGCTGCCTTAGCAGCTGTGCCCATCACGGACACGCCGTGTGGGGGGGCTCCCAATAGCAAACCTCACCTTGTGATGTCCTCCGTGAGCTGAGCAGGGTCAGGAGGGTAAAACTTCACAGTGAAGGCGAAGTTCCAGGACCCACCTAGCAAGGGTAGGAAGCAGTAAGGGCGGGGCTTGTGAAGGCTGCTGGCAGACTGCACACAGCATCCAGGCATTTAATTAAAGTGTCCCAGGACTCCACCCAAGCCCAGTGCAGGGCAGGAACAGGGGAGCTCCAGAAGCTGCCAGGAGGAAGATGAACCCCTGAAAGCAGCTCCCAGTTGCTCTGGCGAGAAGGACCAATGTGACTGGGTCAAACAACCCCAAACAGCTGGGGAGAGAGAAGCACCACAACCTTGGGAGTCATCATCTCAGATTGCTTCATAACCAAACTCCCACTATCACAGCAAAAGCCATACACATCTCAGCAGGGTGACACCATGGGCAATGGCCCTTCTGCCTCACAAGTACATGGTCTGGCAAGGCAGCATCACAAAGACGCTCCTGCATCCTGGTACCCATCCAAGCAAGCTCACTCCCATGCCTCCCCCAGTCCCATCCTCCCCACTCAGGGCAGGAGGAAATGGCACAGAGGGAGTGATGAGGTCTGAGCCACTCTCTCCCATCTCTCCAGTGGCACAGATGGGTCCTTTGATGCTCACACCTGTCACAGGTAGAAGGGGAGGTTGACAGAGCTAACAGGCAAATGAATAAGCAATACCTCCTGGCCCCAACCCTGTGTCAGTGTCACACCTTGCAGGAACTGCACAGTGAGGACAGAGCAGTAAGGAGCAGCACACTGGGTACAGAATGAAGGGTGGTTGTGGGAATGGGGAGAAAGCAAGTTTCCCTCCTGCAGTAGCTGAATTCACATGGGGCCTAGTTTCCAGCCACTTCCAGCCCAGGCTTCCCATGCATGACACTCTGCAGCGTCAGGTGCCCAGGTGCATCCTGGCCTTGTCCCATGAGCTGCCTGGAACCCAGCGAGGGCAAAAAGTTACAAGCAGGAGCAAGAGCTCATCTCAACACAGAGCACCATCTGGGGCTGAGCTACCTGGGAGAACTCTAGGGCCCAGCACTTGTGGAGGAGTGGCCCTCTCCAGTTACTTACTGCGGATCTGTTTCTTGATCTCCTTGGAGGGGTCCAGCCAGTTCTGAAATGAGGGGACAGCATGTCAGGTAGTGGGATGCCCTGCTCAGCAGTGGGGTGGCTGCAGAGGGATCCCCCAGGCTCACCTTCTGGCTGTCAGAGTCGCAGAAGGTGAGGCCAAAGTAGTCCTTTTCCAGGAGGTTGAGATGTTCACATACCATGTCAAAGAGAACCTGGCCTCGGGCATGTTTCTGCAGGAGATATGGAAATGTTCACAGGGACTCAGCAGGCAAAGGCACCAGGAGAGGGTGGTGCCAAACCAGAGCAGGATTCCTCCAGCCCAGGAACCTCTTACCCATACTAAAGGGTTGGCACAAACACATCCCAAACCTCTTGGGAGATGATATTGCCTGAAAGACAAGCTCCTTCCCAACACTCTCCCCAGCTGCAAGTTTTGGCCAGGTCCTGAGGCACAGCAGGATGAAAGGAAAGCATGAGAAGTTTGAGCCACATGCTGTGATGGAAGGGCCCTTATTATCCAGTCCTTTGAACTCCCCTGTATATTTTTGCTTTATACCAGTGTCAGTGAGACAATAAGAACTGCTTATGGAGATGCTCATTTTTTTCTTCCATACACACAGCCTTCTTGCCCCAAAAGCTCTGAACCTCCTGTCTCTGAGGCACCCATTTCTTTGAGTATGTCCACCAAGCAACCTGACACTGGAGCCCAGAGCACCACTCACACAGAAAGTAGCACTGCTCCAGCATCCCACTGCTGACAGACCCCCAGCTCTGAATTCCTCCTGACCTCCAAATCCTTTTCAGGACTCAGCAGTAACCAACACCCTTTCTGTTATCCTCCCCTTCCTGCTGATCCAGACTTCCAAGGCAGGAGTTCAGTACGTAGCATCTCAAAAGGTACCACATCAGATGGTTTGACCTCTCTTTTTTATTTTTGCAGAATTAAACCTTAACAATACCTGTATGCAGGCACGGCAGAATTATCTCTATGGGGCCTAACAAAATGAAAGAAGAAATTCAGCACAGATCTTTCCATGCTAAACAATTCCTTCTTCTCTCTCCTATGCCCTAAATGACTTTTCCAGAGAGCAGAAGCTCTCTGTTTGCTGAGTCAACCCCATCCTTTGCACTGCAGCAGAAAAGTCAACCTTACCATGAATAAAGCCCCGCATGCCCCAGCACACTGCCAACATCGAGCACTGGGAACAAAACAAGACTAAAAACAAAGCCCAGTGGGAGCTGGGACTGTAAAGCTCTGCTTTTCCTAAGGCTTGTCTAGAACTATTGTTCTGATAATGAAGCAGCCAACCATTGTACAACCCAGCTTTCTGTTTGCATGCAGGTTTTGCTTGGAAAACACAAATGGGGCCTGGGGAAGGATGACACCAACTCATGCTGCTTCAGGGCTGACCAAAGTCACTTCTTTGTCCCACGAGCCCACTGCAGTCATGGCAAGTGCTCTGCTCCAGTTCGAGGGAGCTTTCATTTTTGTGAGGATCCATCTTTTCACAGTCACTAAGGCTTGCTGTGACAGACCTAACCACTGAAATGACAGTGAGTGCTGCAGGAGCTGAGACACCAAAGGCCAGCCTCCAGCCCCCAGCAGCTGCCTTGTAGCACTCACTTTTCCAGTGCAGCCACAGAGAGCAGAAAGCTACAATCCTTACATTCATTAATCCTGCACAGCTGAGACCTCATAGAACCAGGACCTGCATACAGATGCAGGCCTGCTACGCGCAGCCAGCTCACAAGCTGCTGTTAATTGTACTGGGAACAAGATGCCTTCACTCACTCATCAGCAGCAAGTGCAAAGGTTTCCCTGGCAAAGGCTTGAGGATTTCTGCTTCTGAACAGTCTCAGCTTTTACACTTTTACATAAAGTTTCTCAGAAACATCCCTCTCACCAGGAAGATGCTACACATCAGATAAGTGCTGCCCCCTTGTACCTGCAGGCAGGAGACAGCAGCAAGTGAGAGGGGCAGAAATCTGTTCTCCTAGCAAACACTCCTCCTCTGAGCAGGCTCACAGCCCCCTCCCCCACCAGCCCCCCCATTCCCCTACAGCAGGAACCAGTCCAAACTCTAGTCTTGATCTAATGCTGGGTGTCTCCTCACTGTGCTGATAGCAGCTCCAGCAGCCCAGTAGTGCATCCCAGCATAAGGAGGCCGTTGGTGGGCACCGGTCCATCTGTTCCTTCCTGTAGTGACAGCCACTACCAGGCAATCATGTGCCCACGCTGCATGTGTGTGATGGTGCACAAACAGTGAGCAGACCATGTGCCCAGAGCAGGGTGCCTGACTTGCTGTCCTGCCCACACACACAAGATTATCAACAGCACATGTGGATGACCTTTGTTTACTCACACTCACACGCACACGTACACACACTGCTGCCAGGCTTCTGCACACCTCCCAGACAGTCCCTGCACTGCCAGCTCCGTGGGGAGGAACAGCGAGGGATGAGAAGATAAAAACAGTGAGGATGGGGTGAGGTGCAGTTTGTAAAGCTGCCAAAATGCATGTGGGTCTGTGTGCACATGCAAACCCGTCTGGGGGAGCCATGTGTGCCTGCACATGTTGGCCTCTTCACATAAACACACACACATCCTTTGACTTGGCATGTGGGACAGCAAACATGCTGTGCTCCTGAGGTGTCAACAGATACACTAGCATATGTATGTGTCATGCACATATTTTCAGGCATATATTTTGAGGCAGAGCTTTATCTCCAACTATTAAGCTTCTGCTTTCTAGACACTGTTTTCGATAGCAACTAGCTAACAAATCTGGGCTCTCTGGGCTGAAATTGCCTGCTAGGGTCTTCCCAGACTTTTTCTTAGTTTTGAAATTCCAGCTTCAACAGTTATTTCTGTGGATCGTTTTGTCTGTATGAGAGGTACTATGAAGCTGTCCTTGGAAGAACCCTGATGTTGGGGACTTGCTCGAGACCAGCCTTGGGCTGACACATCTCCTGTTCAGTTCCAGCATACCTCCCCCAAGCACAGGACTCACCTCCACTTCACACTCATACTCAGAGGCGTCAAGCAGGGTCACTCTGCAGAGAGCACTTTTGACTTTCTTGTTGATTTTCTGGGGTGACTTCTGGGTTTTGCTGGGCGTTGTTTTGTCAGAGAGCCCATCTGTCTCACTGTAGTCCTTCTCCTCCATGTCTGTACCCTGGAGGGTGAGAAATGCACAGGGTCACCTGGTACCACTGTGAGATTGGAAGCCCTTGCTTCCGTCCCTTAGCAATGCAGTAGTCCATGCTACAAGCAGTTCCCCCATCCCACACTATTGGCATAGTCATGAATCAACTCTGGAAAAAGTATGCCTGTGAGTCTGGTGCACATTCAGCAGCTTAGACCTCCCCGCCCATGGAGCTGGGGCAGCTCTATGGCTGCTGGCAGCATTTGCAAGTGGTGTGGAGATGAGGCTCCCTGCCTGATGGTGGCCACTGGGGTGCACTTGTTGCTCCCAGCCTTGCTGAGGCATCTCAGTTTCTAGGATGCTTGGCTACCTGTTGACTTCTGCCTTTGGTGAGAGCATAAAGTTCATATGCTGAGCTGTACAGGCTTCTGATGTGCATGCCCCAGCTGCTGTACTCAGAACACAAAATGCCACTTGAGAAAGTGGCTGTGCAAAGCCTGCACCTTGATTTCTGGGCCACTGCCCTGCCACAGGGAGCATGCCTGACCCCTAGGGAAGGACAAGAGGCTGCAGAGCCACAGCACAGCAGAAAACAGCACTTACAAATAACGGGTCTCGCATATAACAGCTAGGGCTCCCTCCTCCCTGCAGGCAGCAGTTCATAGGCTGAGTGCACCAAGTGCCCTGTTCTGGTCTGACACCAAGAGCTGCTGGGAACAGCTGGAAGCCAAACTACCTTCCCTGACAGTCACCCAGAGCCTTTCCCTCCTGTCCCACAGCTCCTGCCCCTTGCTGAACTCACCGGCTCCGTGTGCTGGCTGTCAGGCTGTGCTCCAGGCTTCTCGTTGGCCTCAGCGTCCCGGCTGGCAGTGCCAGCAGCTGTGGCAGCACGGCCGTGTGTGGCTGCTTCCAGCTGCTGCTGCGGGGCCTCCTCCTGCACGTTCTTCACTTCCGAATCAGGACCCGTCTCTGTCGTCATGGCTTCTGGTCACCCTGCCCTGGCACTGCATGACAGACAGAACTCATCACACCTCCTGCCCAGCCCTGCGTGCACCATGGAGACATGGGCACAGAGGATGCTGTTCAGGGGCCCCTAATAAACTCATTAGAAAAAAACATACATATAATGCACAAATAACATATATTATAAAATCAACTAAAGGTTTTGGTTGTTGTTTTTTTTTTTTCTGGGAGGAAAAAACCAGGCTGAGTCAGGTCAAAACGCTGCATTCACAGAGCAAATTGCAAACGTGGGCAGCTTCACATGCTGCATCTGGGATGGCTGTTTCTCCTTCTGAACTTCCCAGCATGCTGCATTCATGTGTCCAGAATGGTCAGAGCCCCATGGTTGGCAGGAGCCCTGCCTCTGCATCCAGCTCCTGCTGTTGGCCCAATCATGATGCAAACACAAAGCTGGGGCCAGGAACACAGCAGAAGGGAGTTTCAGTGCTTACTGTCCTTCACTGTAGCACTGAGTTACAGATTTGTGAAACCTTTATATTGTCCTTGTCCTTCACACACAACACTTTGTAGCACAGTATCTCCTTCTCTCAGAAAAGCTGCAGTGAATGCAGGAAAGTGCAAACAAAGAGAACAAACCTGCTCCAGGCCAGGACACTGCTGACCAGGGGATGGCAAAGTCGCTTGATGACACTGCATCCCACCACTGACAGCCCCGTGGGTCCTACCCAGCCACATACTCTGCAGCATGTATGAGAAAGCAAGAGCCAGGTCAGAGCCACGACCCAGGACAGTAAGAAACAGACTGCTGCATCTGTGCTGGGCCCAGCTGGGAGCTGGGGCAGGGAAGGAGACAGGCAGGACGGGCTGGCTCTATGGCAAGGGAAACAGCCCAGCTCCACTCCTGCCAATTCCAAGTGCTCGGCTGAGGGCAGAAGACTTTGAAGGTCACTGCCAGTTAGTTTTTTCCGTGGAAGAAATGGGACAGAGGGCTGCTGCTCTTTAACTTCAGATTAAAATGTACATGCTCTCTGTATGAACCACTTCTAAGCACTTCTTTTAAGGGATCACTTGGGCCCCAAACCACCCTGAATTATTCACTTAAAGTTTCCAAACTTTCTTCCCCCCATGTCTACATGTTGAGCCCCAGGGAAACATCTCAGCTCTGCATGGGGTTTGTCCAGTGGTGGCAGGTGGCACCAAGCATTCCCGTCCAGCTCTGCCGGATACAGGTGTTACCCAGCTCCTTGGCATCATCAGACCACCAGCAACTGCAGCCCCTGTTGCAGGCCAGATCAAGGGCTCACCACGTACGAAGAACAAACTGGGCCCGTACCAGGGTTGGCCCATCAAGTCCATCCACAAGTCTGTTCCCACCCCAGCACTGTGAGCACCCGGGAGGGACAGCAGAGCCCCTCAGTGTTCCCAGGGTCAGAGCCCAACTACAAACCCCACAGAAGCTGAGGTCTCTCTGCAGCAGCAGATTGATGCTACTGGAGCTTATATGGCTGTGGCAGGTTGGGACAGAGCTGTCACTTGGAAGAGTATCACAGCAGGCATGTCTGCACCAGAGTCCATAACTACCAAGCTCTTGGAAGCTCTTCTCATGCAGCTGCAGCACCAACCAGTGCCTGAGGTGAGATCTCCCCAGCCCATGCAGTGCCACATTTCAGGAGCCCAGATGAATGCAGACCCACGACTGCTGCCAAGCCCCAGGGTCATGGCACAGCAGAAGGGGAACTTCCTGGAGGAAGGCAGGAGCAGGCACATAGCCACTCCACCTCTACGATCGATGGCTGCTTCATGCAGAACCCCCTCCACTGTACTTGTCCTGCACAGGGTGGGAACCACTGCCAGTGAAAGAGAGGGAAAGAGCTATGGGGGGTCCTGGAGGCACAGCACCACCCAGCTGAACCCTGCAGATGTGTGTGGCCCGGACACAGCCAGCACAGGTCAGGGCAGCCACGCAGTCACTGCTTCACTCCTGGGCACAGCCACAATGGACGCAGGGAGGACCCACAGGAGAGTTGGTGCCACATCCACACAGACAGCACCAGGAACCAGCAGGGTGAGGGATGCCCAGGGCTGGTTGAGCTCAGGGAGTGAGCCTTGGCCTGGCTCCTCTTGGTCTGTCAGCACCAAGGCCCTGAGGATGGTGAATCCAGCATGACACTGCCACCCTGCAAGGCCTGCACTCCATCACATGGCCCGTGCCTGCCGGAAGCCCAGCTATGGGAGGAGGCCTCCAGTGAGAGCAGGAGTGCCAGTGCACCAATCATTCCCACAGTGCTTGGATGTCCAGCATGCCAAGGCACCTCCAGAACTTGGTTAGAGGGGGAGCATCCCAGATGAGGCAGATGCCCCAGCTCTGTCCTGCATTACAGTTTGCCTTCCTGCCTGGCTTCCCCATCTCTGTCCATGCAAGTAAACATGGCCCTGGCTTCCAGCATATTGTTAGCAAGCAATTTCATTCTTTTCTTTCCCCAGGGAGCCCAATCAGTTCATTTTTCCCTGTGGTTTTTGCTGCAGCTCTCAAAAGCTTCAAAACCAGAGGGTGGTTATTGCTGGAGCATCTCTGTGAATTCAGCAGGAATTGTCAAAATTTTAAAGACAGAACACACTTCCAGACAGCAAGAAGCTGGTTGTGCAGAGTGCTGCCACCTCACTGCACTTCTCTGATGCAAAACCCAAGCTCCTGCCACCTCCCCTTTGTGGAAAGTTCAGCACCTCTGCAGAGACCAGATATGGAGAGCAACAGTAGGAGAAAGGCCACAGGTCTCAGCAAGCTGCCAAAGGGACCTGCTTCACTGACACACCACACACTGACAGGAGAGGTTTAGATCACAATTTCAGCCACACTGATTGAGGTCAGTGGAAATGCTGTCCCACTTTGTTTCTAAACAATACCTAGAGCAGGACAGGACTCCAACCTGCAGGGCAAACAGCCTCCATGCTGTCCCACCACTCTCATTCATTACACAGCACCTGGGATGAAGTTGTGCTACATGCAGAACCCGGCTGCCAAACTGGTCCACCACAGAGGCTGCTCTGTGATTTCCATTTCAAGAGAGGACCAAAGTCAGTCTACACTGGCAAGATTAACTCCACTTTTCCCTTTCTGGCAAACAGAACACCACACTCTGGCACTGCCCAGCCCCAACACTGGCTGCCAGCAGGTCCTGATTTCCTAGGGCGCTGCTGAGTCTAAGGCAAAAGTGTGACCATGGGCACACCGTGGGCATGGCACGGGCTGGCACTTAGTGGTGGCTGTGCCAGCAGCTTCCCTGAGCTCTGCCGGCACCAGGCTCTGCCAGGACTGCAGATCACGCTCCATCCAGTACAGGGAACATGCTGCCCTGTACATGCCCGCTGCCCACTCTCCCACTCCAGCAACTTATCCTGCCCTTCTCAACACAGCCTGGCTGCATTTGCTCCGTGAGTCCCCTTCTACTCTGTCCACTTCTGGCTGAAGGCTCTGCCCACTCACATGTTACTCCAGACCTCTTTGCTCTCCAGCTCTTGAGTCAAGCTGCTGGGATCACACGTGGGCCTGCACTGCCTATGCTCTCCCACCGTCTCCCTGATTCTCTTTTCCTTGGTGTTTTCCTATTCCTCCCCATCAAGCTGGTGTGTGGATTCACGGATTTCCCAGACACTCTGCCCCCACACTTCCACAGCGCATCACAGCTCAAGCCTCCGCAGTGTTCCCCTCCAAGAGCCTTCCCTTCCCTGCTGCCTCCAGACAAGCAGGTTTTCATCTGAGCCTGCTTTCTCCTCCTATTTCCCATTCACTCAGCGCTGTCAGATTTGCTTTTAAGGCTGAGCAATCCCCTTTGCTCCTGGGCTCAGCTTTCTTCCCCTAGCATCCCGCTGAGGATTCTGCCATGCAGCAGCTGGGACTGGATATTTCCCTGCAAAGCCCCCTGAGCTGAATACCTGAACACACCCCTGGTCAGTGTGCGCAGGCTGGTCAGAGCTGCACACCAACCCAAGGGAAATGTGGTTCTCTCTCACCACTGCATACAGCAGCTGCCAAGGGGCTCAGTGGGGCTGCCAGATAAAAACTACTGCCAAGCTGCAAGACAGACAGCAGTTGTGGGACAGGCAACGGCTGTGGGAACAACTGGGACACTGCTGACCACAACAGCACTGGTGGGGGGAGCCTTGTCTCCTAGCACTGCAGACAGCTGGATACTTGCAGAGCCCAAAGCAGCCCCACTTGAAGATGACTAGCCTGCTGCGCTGTGGTGGACTGCCTGCAGGCAGTGAGTCCTGTGACATGCAATGCTGCTGCAGGACCTGCAGCAAGGCCAAAAAATCCTAGAGGCTGCCCTGCTGACACTTGGGTGAGAAGATCAGAATCACAGAGTGCTCCCAGCTCCTGTAGAGTGAATATCACTGCTCCCTATGCGGGGTTGGCAGGGACAGAGATCTACACTGTCCCAGACAGACCCTCTCCCCCTGCCCAGGCTCTAGGACCTGCAACACACCCAGGCTGCTGCTCTGCTAGGCAGGTACTGCTGGTGAAAGCCCAGATGCTGCAGCTGCCTGGACCAGCTGGCCCCCCAAACAGCCCCAGTGCCACAGAGCATCCTGAGTGGTTCCTACCTTGGTGCAAGCTCCTCATCCTCATGCTGCCAGCACAGCTTCTCTCTGCTGGGCTGATGCCACACACAAGGCAGTGCTTTCTGCAGAGCAGCCGCTTCCTCAACTCCAACACCCCCGCACACTGATTGATGTGTACTGCAGCCGCAGTGGAGCTGGGAACTGGGCTGCCTTCCCACCTGCCCGCTGGTATCCCTCAGCTTCCCCCGCAGTGCTCAGGCTCCCACCTCACTGGGAGCTCTGTGCCCGAAACACAGCCCCTCACTGTGGCACAGACTCTGCATGGAAGACTACCAGCTCTATCTGCCTCTCGTTCAGCACTCAGTCTCTCACCTGCAAACATCTGACTCATCCTGGTCCAGGTACCAGAGGACAAGCTGCAATCCTTCCAGCATCCTTCTCAAACACATACCAGCAGGGAAGGAGCTTTGCCATTCAGCTGCTACACGGGGTTTTCAGCAAGGAGATAGATCCACTATACAGTGCAGCAATTCTCTGCATCGCCCAGGTCTCCTGAACAGTTCACGGGGCAGAAAACACCACACTGCCTCTGAAATCCAAGCACCCTGCTTGCAGAAAGTTCAACAGTCAGCTTGGAGATATACTGACTGCAAGAGCTGAACAGAAGCTCTTTCCTCACCCCTGTCCACACCAAAGTGCAGGGTGGGACATCCAGCAGTGCTCCACTAACGGCACACATGGCTCCTCATGCTACTTTGCTCACCAGGGAGGAACATCAGCATGGAGCCAAACACTGGCTGCACCGCAGAGGTGCAGAAGTACCTCATGGTACTTGAAAGCACAAAGTGCCTGAAAGCATCCACACAGCACAAACTAACATTGTCACAGCAGAGGGATGTATCCTGTCTTCAGTGAGCAGTGGTAAACTCTAGGGCACTGGTAGAGCCACTGTGGAACATTCTGGGTACTGCCCATGGCAGGCAGGCAGTGTGGGGGCTGCACTTGCCCCTGCCTTGCCTGAAGCACTAACTTCTGCAAGGAATGAGCAGCCCCAGGGTGAACCTGCAGCCCACTAGGAGCTGGACGGGGCTTAATGAAGCAACCATCTTGCTGAGTTCAGAGATGGGTGGCTTTCAGTGCCAGGTAGGTCACTGCCTGCTCTCATGCAGCACAGACTGCTGCAACAAGCAGAGATGTTTGTCAGGAGGAGCAGGGAGACACACATGACTGCAGAATCACAGCACATGGACCCAGCATCCCCTGCATGATGCAGCAGTTGGCTCCTGCCCTGCTTGGCTGCAGTGCACAGCCACACCAGACCACCCAACTGTCAGGTCTCACACTGGGGGGGGGTGTCACTTCTCAGCTACAGCTCTTCCAAGTTTGACCTTCTTGCTCCACTGCCTGGCAACCTAGGGCTGGCAGCAGTTGTCCAGGAAGAGGGGGGCAAAGGGGCAGACAGAGCCATCACTGGGCAATGTTTGCCAGGCACCAAGAGCAGTGGCCAAGCAGCTTGTGTGAAAGAGCAGTGCTCAGAGAGCACCCACCAGTTTGAACAAATGCTGATGAAAACTTCAGAGCACTCCAAGCCATCAGGAGCTCCCCCAGAAAGCACAAGTAAGACAAAGCCAGCAAACCCTGTGCGTGTGCTTGCTCTTAGGGAGCACACACCACCCAAAGGCAGAGGGAGAAACCCCCTCTCAGGACTGACTGCCCAGCTGCCCATCAGCAGGAGCTCCACGGACTGCCCACTGTGTGATACTCACAGCTCTCTACTGTCAGGACCACACACTCCTTCCTTAGAACTACCTGTCCCCAGCCAGGGACCAGGCTGCAGCCCTAAGGATAAGCCAGGCTGATGCTGGTAGATCAAGCAACCACTCACTCAGGTGACAGTGAAGCCTTCTGAAGGGAAGAATATGCCACATGGTTTTGATAGGCTAAAAAGGTGCAGGTGACAATATCTGCCTGCAGTATATCCTCTGCCCTGAATCAGCACCATTCTATTTGTGCCAAAACAACCATAATGCCACGACACACATGTGGATATCTGTATTGTGTGGAGGACACAGTACAAACATCTTTTATCTTGCCTGAAAAGACCCGTGAAAAAGGAGCTCATTTTTTGCCAAAAACATTCCTGGTGATGGAAATCATCTCTTCACTCTCTGATCAGGACCACAGCATGGCCCTGCAGTGGGTCCCACAAGCTCCCTGCCCAGGTTTGCACAGGATATGCTGGCAGGTTGGCTGGAAGCAGACACCAGGTCTACCAGCGCAGCATGGCTTCACATCCAAGCAGTTGCTACCCTGCTCTGTCATGCCTTCCTGTGTTGATCAGAGCTACGTTGCGCAGGGTCTCCTCCACCCTGCCATCAGTAGAGGACATCACAGACAACAGGGACTTACTGCCCAAAGCAGGTAATGCTGCTCAGGTGACCTGGCCAGAAGGACAGGTGGACCTAGCCCAAATCAAATACCGAAGTCTGCAGTTAAAGAGCACAGTAGGTGCCATGTACACACATGAGGGTCTCAAAGAGAGCTACAGGGCCTGCTGCAGGATGGACACCAGATGCAATGTGCATAGAGGATTCTGAAAAGCCACTGGGGCTTCAATGCCATACAGGTGGCAAGAGCATGCTTACAGCCATGCTGAAGGAAGTAGGAACCACTCCGAGCTTCTCATCCAGCAGGAGATGTTAGGACAGAGCGTGGACCTCTTCCCACACTTCTCTGAATAGCAAGTCCACAATTTCAGGCACACATCAGATGAGTGAGCATCTTCCCTAGGCCCCTTGGAAATGTGTACACATCAGCCCCACAGTCCTGTGGGTACCTCACTGCACTGCCTGGAGAGGCTGTGAAAGCTGACCTGGCCTTTCCCTGGCAGCATATGCACTTGAGAATGTGATCCCTGCCCCTGCCAACCCAGCAGGAAGGAGCCTTCTGTCACAGCTAAGCAGCTCAGCTAGCAGGACATGTTTCCCAACCCAGCCTGATCTGGTGTCACTCACCTCCAAGCATACGGTGGTGAAGTCATGGGACAGCAGCCACCTCAGAGCTCCCAAATAAAGGGGAAATGTGGAGGGCACAAAGGATTCAGGCTCCTCAAGACACAGAGCCAGAATCCTCCTCCAATGCCTGCTGTGGTTGCAGAGCCCCAGTACCAACTGTGGGACCAGGTGCACAGTGGGACTGCAGGTAAGAAGGAACAGGGAAGGGAAAGCACAGAAAGCAGGGGGACAAGTCAGGTCAGAACTGAGAGGAAACAAAACACAGACAGGAGGAGGAGGAAAAGAGGAGATGGCACAGACAAGGACAATGAGACCATAACCACGGCTCATACAGGACTTGACACATGATTGGAAGGACCTAATTTATTGTGTCACGCACACCACCCAATACAACAGCTGAACTGCCTGGCCATTAGCAGTGCTGCCCACAGCAGAGAGCTGTGCCAGCACTGTGCCACTGCCCTGGACCCACACCTTGGGACACCGAGTGGTTTGGTGCAGGCCAGGCAATACTGTGTAATGCCTTCACCATCTGATCCACCCTTAATGCCCCTGTGCCAGCTCTCCAGGGCAACCTGGAAAAAACAGCAAAATTACCTCAGTTCCTGGCAAGAAACAGTGCCCTCCAGCAGGGACAGGGAGGTGCCTGACCCCAGAGGTGCCAGGCAGAGAGGGACCTGTAGTGCCCAGCAACCCATTGCACATGTCAGGCTGGACATGCAGGACTAGCACTAAGACATGGCAAACCTTACAGGAGAGACACCCAAATCCCCCTAATGCTCTCATTGGTAAGGATTGCCCTAGGAAGGCCAGGGTGACTGCAGCCCCTTACTCTGCAAAAGGTAAAGGTCCTGCCAGCCCGCTCTCAGGGGAACACTCTATTCCCTGGCTCCTGGTGGTGACTACAGGATATCCTGGGCACTCGTGGCCAGACCCATGAGGAAAAGGCAGCTCAGTGCTCTGACAGCCTGTCCTCCCTGGGCTTAACACTGAGCTCCTCAAAGGGGAAGGTGAGAGGGAGCCCTGCAACAAGACATTGTTCCAACAGGAGTGAGCAACAGCATCCCTTCTAGTGCACAAACACCTGAGCCAGCAAACACCTGAGCCAGCAAATGGACTGAGAATACGAACCATGCCCCCACTGCTGAGAACAGATCAAAGTAGGGTTAGGACTCTAAAAATCCCAGAGCACCACCAAATAAGCCTCAATGATAAAAGACAAGCATGCAAAACATGATCTCCCCACCTATTAGCACTTGGTGAGTCCCAATCAGGCTCTCAGGAAGGCCAGAGTAGAGCCAGCTGTGATGCTGAAGGGCCTGAGAGAAGGGCAGGAGTAGCAGCTGCAGCCTGGCCACCGGTATAGACCCACTGCTCAAATGAGGAGTGGACATGCAAAAAAAAAAAAGGAGGAACGCTTGCTTAAGAACAAGGAAATATCATCCCAAGCTTCCCAGGTTGCTGCAGCAAAGGGGCCTCACAATCTGTGAATGTGCCCAGGCACAGAAGAAATGACCTTTTAGCAGATTTGGCCTCCTTCCAAAGCAAGGATGGCTCTGAGGTCTCGGAGATGTTCAAGCCTTGCAGGCAGTTATCAAAGATGAAAGACAAACATGTTAAAGAACAGAACAGACAATTGAATGGAGTGTGGAGAGAGAAAAGGAAAGGCAGCTTGGGATTGCAGCAAGGTGGGTAACAGAGCAGCACACATGCTTCCTGCACCTTACCTGCTCTGACCTGCAAAGGGGACATCAGGGGACACTGCAGGGCCTCAGGGCACATAGGGCTGCTCAGAAAAACAGCTGGTGCTGAGGGGCTTGCACCTCAGTCCTATTCCTTTGTACCACTGCCCTGGAGTGTGACCCAACCCACGCCACCCTTCATACACACCATCATGGTGCCCTGCAGCAGGGTCTGGGCTCCAGCCTGCCTTCTGCCACCCAGCAAATGCCAGACATGCTCACTGTGCCCCCAGGTACACAGGACAATACAGCACAAGGGCCCCAGTGCTAGGGTCATTAGTGACAGATCTGTGCACAACCAGGTCACCAAGCAGCCCAAACTGAATCCCAAGTAATGACTGTATTTCTGGCTGGCCTGATGGCAATGCACAATCTGCCCTGTGCTGAGTTTGTGCTTTGTAGCAGTTGCAAGATGACAGGCACCTATACCAGCCTGAGGCTGCAAGGACAATCATCCCCCTCCAATCTTCTCAGCCCTCCAGCCTCTGCTCCCCAAAACACTGAGCAGTTCCCACTGGCCTGGGGAACCCCCTTGTACCACACTCACTCACTTCTTCATTATCTTAGATGGTGTCCCAGTGCCTGGGATCCTCAAAGACCAGACCTGACACAAAGTTCCCCAGGAGATCTGATAGCTGGATTCCGGGTGCCTGCTGGGGGGAGCACGTGTGGGGCCAACAGCTGAGACCCCACTTCACTAGACCAGGGTTTAGTTAGGCTTAGCACAGAGTGCCTTGGAGGTGACAACACAAGGGCTACCAGCCCTCCTTTCCTAGCCCCAGAAAGGACAGCTCAGAGCACTGGGAGAGCCCCAGCCCAGGTTCCAAACACAGGGAGTAGGAGCAGAGTAGCAGCTCTTTGGACTGGAGACAGGACCTGCTCAGCACTCTCATCTGTTCCCCATTGCTTCCCCAGGGGATAAGGATTCTACCTTTAGAGGCAAGCCCAGCCCTGCACAAGTCAAGAAGCATTCTTACATGGAATAGCTGGTTTTCAGGAACAGATATACCTCCACCCTCTCCCTTTTTATACCCTTCATCCACCCCTCATTTGACTTTCAGGAGCAATTAGCTCTGCCTGTGCTGCTTTCCATCTCTGCTTTATATTCAGGACAGAAAACAAAGGCACATAAATGCAGTGCCATAGCCACACAGTCAAACACAGTGACCGCCAGGAATTCAGGCCTGATTCCCAAAGCCACCATAATGCTGGCCCCCAGCATGCCCCCAGTGACCAGCACTGCAGTGCTTGCTTGTATTCTGGAGTCCCAAAATATACGTGTTGCTGGGATGAATTACAGCGGCTGTGGGGAAAAAAAAGTGTGACTTGGAAATTTCCATGCTCAAAGCCATTTAATGGATTATGTGAAAGCAGGACCAACAAGGTGTCAGCAACTTGAACAAGTCACAGGACTGAGCAGCAGCCAGAAATAGTAACCAGGAGCCTGGGCAACGTGGCATGGGAAGGGACAAAATTCAACTTCCAGAGATGGAAGACGAGGCTTATGGAGTTGAACCACCTTCCTTATGTCACTCCAAGTCTACCAAGCTAACAAAATGCTTCTGCATATTTGTAAGCAGCATTCATCTCTCCAGCCATCTGCCACAGAGCTAGGGAGAATCTCTTCTTTGACTTTTGAGAGGGCCCAGACACTACAGAATCTTAAACTGGATGCAAATGGAAAATCCCCCAACAACTTACAAAGCACTGCCACCAGACTTCAGCCTGCTGCAGGACATCTGCACCTTGTCTGTAAAGATCCCTCAGGTGTCCATAAAGAAATCTCACGCTGGTTATCACTAACTTGGACTCACATGTACTGAGGACGTGGTACTTGAGGCTCTGACCAACAGGACTGGACTGCAGGGCTGAGCCTTCTCAAAGGAATGGGTTTGTGGCAGTTCTGGAGATTCAGATTTCACTTTGAGGTTATCTGAGCCCGGAAGGGATGCAGAAAAATTCTGAGTAATTTTCTTGAAGCATGAAAATGGCACTTGTGAGCCATCCTTGAACTGGCCCTGAATACCTCAACGCATTTACAGGGATGTCCACACACACTCAAAGATCATCTGCATGCTGCAGACAAGCAGGAGAAACTCCAGCAGGAGAGGCTGCTTCTAGCAGGGCCTGCCTGTAAAGACAGGAACGCCACCTCCTTTTCCACCCCTGGTACAGTATGGGATTTCCTTCTCTTGGTTTTCAAATCCATTCTGTCCAATCTCACCATTTCAATCACCTCAGAACAGGGCAGCTCACAGCCGCCAGTTCCTACATCCCAGGATCAACTTGTAATGTGAATTCCAGAACGTGTGCACTCAGTGCAGATTCCAGGATCCCAGTTTTGGGGATTAGCAGTATCCCAGCATACACCCCATGAGGAAGGACACAACTGCATCTTCCACACTAGGGATGCGGAAGGGCAGGGGATGCATGTGACCACAGCCACGTGCTGGCAGGTGCAGCCAAGCAGGGAGCTGTGCTCTCAGGCTGGAATGCCAGCAACCAGATACCAGCTCCAGCACATTGAGGTGCCACAGCATGGAGCAGGAGAGGGCTGAGTTGCTCAGTGCTGACATACCTCACAGCCAGGCTTGCTGAAAAAATGTGAAAACATCTTGTCTTCCTCATCTCAAGATGCCCTTCTTCCAGACAATTGATTCCAGCCCTGTACCAGCCCATGGCTGTCTTGCAGCACCACTGTGACTCATCAGCACCCAAACCGCTGACTCACAGAGGTGAGGCTCCAGATGTCGTTGACGTGGAAGCTCTGATCTCTGCAGCCGCCTGCGCTCGCTCCCCCCAGCCCTGCTCACTTCAGCTCTGCTCCAGGCCTCGTGCTGCCTCCTCTGCCAGCCCCAGGGAAGTCACCACATCCTTTCACCAGCAGCACAAACACTGCAGCAAAGAGATGCTTGAAGTGGACATTTAATCCCATTCAGCTCAACTCATGGAGCTGGTCCGTCTACACCAATCTGACAAGCCTTTAATAGTGTCCTTCAGTCCTTCTCCCTGCACATCAGCCTGCTTCAAAGCTTCATCCTCTGCACATTACAAAGGTATCTCCCATGTCTCACCCAAGCCTCCTTCCACAAAGCCACAGAGTGAGAGTCTGCTTCAGATGCCGTTCTGTTCTTAGCTGGACAGACCGCATTTTTCAGTCTTCCTTATTGCTTGCAGATTCTCCACTAGTCAGGATAGAAAGGCTCTGCTATTGCAGCACTGAGAGGTACTGTCTGGTGTGTAACCACACATGCAGAACAGTTATGCTAGGAGCTTTCTAAGACCCTTTATATACACCACACTTGTCTCAAGTCCTCTGTTTCTCACTATTTTCTGTCCCTCCTTCAGTTCAGTCACCAAGATGGATGTTCTAGCATCCAAGTTCCCCCAGACAATCACAGTCTTCTGATGTTCCCCCTTTACTGTAAGGCACTTTGCTTAGCACCATGAGCATTCTCCAACTCCCTGTTACCTAACTCAGTAACAAGTAAGAGCAAGTACCTTAGGTTACACACAACAGGCAGGATGAAAAGCCACTGTGTCCCATGGCCATTGCATCCTGCAGCCACCCTGCATGGCAGGACTCAGTTACTGCAGAAGAGACATAGCAATGGGGAACCTGAAGACTCACCCACCACCTGCCACTACTATCCAGTCCTCACTGGAACCATAAGGTGCAGACATCTCCCCTTCATCCACCCACTAGCCTTATACCATGCATCCATTCCCACCATAGCATGAACATGTAGTCTCATAGATATAGTGCCTGTAACCCACCCTTTCCCCATCACCTCCGAGACCTGCTCCCTCCCACCCCTTTGCCAAGAGCATTTTCAAAAGGAGATGTCAGAACAACACAGCATGATGCTCTTCTGCCCTACAGAGCAGCACACACTGCAAATATGATGGACAATACACTTTTCACTTCAAATATTGAGCAACCTCACACTGTCCAAATGGAGCTCTGCTGTCTTGTCCTGTTCATCAGACCAATGCTGGCCCACCACAACAAGAAGTCAGGAGGACCAGGCCCTACTACCACAGCTCCTATCTCTAGGTAGCAAAGAGAAATAAAGGCACGAACCTGGCTCTACAGGCAGTTACCACAAACTAACCACAAGAGAATGATCCTAGTGTAACTACAAGGATGGTTTTCCTGCAACTTCTGCCCCACTAGCAGTTAACAGGTCTACCTCAAAGCTTGGCTGGTGATGGAAGGCAGGAAGGTCTCATCAAGGTTGCCTGGAACATTCCCCCTCTGATGATAGGCAGAAGCCCGTCTGCCCGGTTGTTTTAAATCAGCATGATGCTTTGGCAACCATTGCAGACATGTAGGCAGGAGAAATGATTGCTTTCTAACACTGAAGATAGCCTGGCAAGCTTGGGTTGTTCAGGTGGCGTGCTCTGCAACTGCTAACCTGATCCTGAGTTCCTCGGAACAATGAAGATGTTGAGCTGGTAAAAATATGTCAAATCTGGGGCTGAAGAAGCTGCCGAGCACTGTGGTGAGCAGCAGACAGTAGCTTTTCATCCACAGGCCACATGATGGCCAAGGCTAGAGCTGCTGAGATATGCTCTGGATCAAGTAGGAAAAATACGAGGGTAAGAACAGGAGGAAGAGATGATTCTGCAAAATCTCTACAAGCTTTGTGTCTGCCTTAGTGAGATGAGCACAAGGCCCTCCATGCAGACCAGCTATGGGGAAGCTGGCCCACTCCAGACTAAGGGCTCTCAGCCTGTTGGAATGAGGCTGGTAAGCTGCTCTCATGCAGTGAGATTAGACTTCATTGACATGTATTGAAACTGTATTTGGGCAATTATGTATTATATTATGTCAGTTGTTGTGAAGAGCCTGGATATCTGCTTACTTGTCATGTGTTTGCAGTGCAGACATTTGACCCTGGAACACAAAGCTGTGCTTTCCCAACACATCTTACAGACAGAAAAGCGCCTCCCCTACACAAACCACACCACCCCTCCAATGGCATTGTCTTCTGGAGACGGGCAGCAGCCTCCCATAACAACCAAACCCCAGTTCCAGTGCCAATAAAACAGTCCATACATATTTCACCAAGCTGTCCTCAGAAAGCCTGGGTCAGCTCCCTCATGATGTGAAATCAGTGGCATCATGCCACACAGGACATGGGTCAAACACGAATAATGACAGAGTTAGGGCAAAAAGTGAAGAAGTCACTAAGTTCACAAAGAGAGAGCAGGAATACACAGCACAACAGCCTCGAGTTAATGGCACAATGGCAGCTTGGCCATGTTCCACAGCCTCTCTTCTGCCACCTGGCAGACTCTGCTTTGCTTTTAAAGATAACAAAAACAACACACAGTCCTTCTGGCATCAGAAACCTCAGGAAAGAATGCTGTGACCTGCATCATTTTCCCTGTGCCTCAGGAAAGCTCAGCAGCTCACCTGTCCAGCAGTATGTCCACCACCAGGCCGGTGGGACCACATTGCTCTGTGCCCAAGTCTGTCTGCATGCAAAAGCATCATTTTCTCCTTCCTGCTGTCCAGCTCCCACCCACACACAGCAGCAAACAGCTGTTTTTCAAGACCTAAGTCATTTTAAAATCAGGTTTCAGCCACCAGCTTCCCATCCTTTCAAGTGACACCTCCCAGCTGAATATGTAAGTTCAGGAATAAACTGCTGTAACACTTCTGGGTGGACAGGTTGGGAAGTCAAGAAATACTTTTCACACAGCCCCATCAGCATGTAAATGAAGTTCTCTCAGGTGGTGGTTCAGGAGAGAGCAGGATTCAGCTCTGCAAAACCACCACGCATTTCTCCAGATTAAGGAGCTACTTGAGACATCTAACAGCAAACTGAAAAACTGGGCACAGATTGAAACTTGTGATGCTTCTGCCACATCCCATGTTGCAGTTTGCTTCCCTCCCTCTCATAAGGCCACCTAACTTAGCCCAGGATGGGGTTGGCTTCCACCCAGGACTCAGACCTACAGTTTGGGACAGGACAAGTGCCCAGCCCATGTACAGCCCACTGCTAGACAAGCATCCCTGCAGCTGCTCTGCTGTTGGCGAATCCCTTACTCCCATGTTTCTCCTGCACCCCATGAGGCTTCTGGTAGTGGTGACAAGCAGAGCTTGCCCCATGGCCATTCAGCCCATGCTGACTGTTGGCATGTGACACCATCCCCACAGCCACGGCACACCATGTGTCATCACTAACAACCTGAATGTCACAGCACTGTGTACTGTGCAGACCACCAACAGCCTGCCTAGTATCCATAGCATATCTTCCCCTGCACCCACAGACCCCATTGTCCCCTCCAATCCCCATTCTCCTGACCCCTTGCAGCACCTTTTGCAGCTTGGCCAGCACAGCAGCAGTGACGTCACAGGCACACAGCTGCTGCCACCACAGCAGGGGCTGATGCTATTTCAGAGCTCTCCGATTTCACTGTTTCCCTCAGGCATCAGCTCCCCTCCCCCTGACGCCAGCAGCTCGTTAGCAAAAGTCGAAATGCCTCACTGTCATCAGCCTGCTGAAAAACCCCACTCGCTGCAAGGCAAGGCACTGCAAGGCAAAGCACTACACAGCGGCCTTCCTCCCTCTGCACTACACCCCGTGGAGCCACCCCAGCTCCCTCCCTGGGTGTCAGAGCCCCTCGGCAGGATGCTGGTGCTGACAGCTGTCCTGTCGACTGCTCTGACCAGTGAGTCAGTGCCCACGAACAAGAGCCTGGGGGAAGGGCTGTGCCACCCCAACATCGGAGCAGCCTGTGGCTGGTTTTCCGCAGCAGGGCAGTTCATGGCATACACTGGCTCTCCAGCACCCGTTCCCCTCCCACATGCAGATGGCCACACTGCTGCATCAGCACAAAGGCTTCCAGAGGGGCCCTGGGGCAACTGTGGCTTTCAACGCCCGCTGCAACACACTGGCTAGTTCAGCCAGTCTTCAGTGCTCTGAATGAACCGCTTTCAGGAGCCCCCATCAGAAAGCAGGTGGGATGCTGCACGCACCTTGCAATGCTCCACACCTGGCTCTGAGGACAGACTGAGGCACTGACCACCTGTGCCATGGAGCCAAGGGCTCTCTGTTCTGCACCTTTATGGGGACCCTGCAGCTCACTTCACACCTGGACTGGAGCACAGCCCCCTACAGCTTGGCAGCTCAGCAGCACAGCAGACACACTTGGTGCAGCAGAGTCCTGCACACACCAGAACCAGTAGACATACACACACCACCAGCAAACCCTGCATGTGATCCCTGTCTACAGGCTGCCTACATCCTGTCCTCTGCTCCAGGAGTGTGCATTGGGAGTGGAAGTTTAGTAAGGCTTCTTGCAAAATACAATATTACACAGTTTGCCTCCTCTGACACATCAGGCAGCTCTGCAGAGCCAGGAATGTGCCTCTTCCAGGCAAGCAAGTACCTTCCACAGCACACATCTGCACTGTCAGCAGAGTTCAGAGGAGACTCTAGGAGCAGGGATAAGAGGGTATTATGACACGGTGGTGCACCCAGGACATTCAACACTTTCAACAAAGGTCCAGCAAGATGTACCAGCTGTGGGCAGGGATCTCACAAGTGCTAGGGAAAAGGACAAAGGAAAAAGTAGGTTGCTTAACATTCAGCATGCAAAATCCTTCAATGCCATGTCACAGGCTGAAGAATCAGGATGCTTTGAAATAAAAAGTTTAAGCCACCGCCCAGAGTAACTTCTCTTTCCTCCAGCCCTGGAGGCAGCTGCTTCTTGCAGCATTTCAGGATCTCATTTAATCCAACTGTTGTTTCTAAGAAAGGATTCCCCAACTGTCCTACAAACATCTGGGCTTAGGAATAAACTGTAAGGAAAAGAGACCCACAGCAGTAACTTACCCAGACAAGCTTGCAAGTGCTCAGGGAGACAGCCGGCAGTGCTGGCATCTGCACAGGGCAGTTGCTGATGCCTACACAGGTTATCTGAACTACTGTAGCGCCCAGCCTTTCCTCTGCACACCCTTTCTCAACACGGCCACCACCTAAAGAGGACCAAGGGCACTCATGTTTCATCCCCTCAACCCATCACTGTCTCAGAAGGAAGACGCGCTCTCCCACCTCCCCCCAGTGTCTCGCAGTCAGTTCCCATCCTGACCAAAGGGCTGTGCCTGAGCTGCTGGTGCTGAGGCTTTGCAGCTCTCAAATCTTCTCCTTGTTTAGGTGCAAACTATCAGAATCACTGAGGTAGGTGGAAGCTCCAAACAAAAAAGCCATCACAGCATCAAAACAACTTCCCATCTCCACAGCCAGGACATCAAAAATCTCAGACTGAGAAACCCCATATCCTATGGTAGTAATGCCCAGCTAGCTACACTGGGGTACCCAGCTCCCCGTGCAGAGCAGGGCAGCCAGTAGCACCTCCCGGTGTGTGCTGGATAGGATGCATGCAGAGCAGAAGCAGCCTGCAACAGCTTCAGAACCTGCAAAGCTCCACCTCTGGAGGTTGCCTAGCAACCAGCATCCCACAGGAGCCATCCTGCAGCAGCCACCTGCCTGTACACCCTGGCTCTGCTGCAGCAGCTTTAGCAGCAGGGGTGGGACTGGAAAACCATGCATATCCTTCACCCAGCTCTGCATCCACCTCTCCCTGATGCCCGACCATGTGCCCACATCATGGCCCCCAGTCCTGTGTTGTACCCCAAGGTCTAGAGGAAAAGGAGCAATGCTTTTAGACAAGCTTGACCTCCCATTTTACCTCCCACTCCAAGTCTAATTGCTGCCTTCACAAGCTGATTAATGCTGGATTCAGAAAGGGAAAAACAAATCTCTCTGCTCCATCTCAAGAAGCCAGCCTGGCTAGCTGGGAACCAGCACTTCCAATGGCACGATCTGTGCTCCCAAGGACACCAACCACGAGCTCCCCATGCACTCTGTCCAGCATCACCCTTTACAGGTTGGCTCCTCTCTCCCAGGTTCCAGGGCTACAAACACTGGGGAAACAGCCAGGCATAGCAAATCCTAACAACTTGCTCCCCTTCTACTGCATACCAGCTCTCAGCTGTGCCAACAAAGTAGGATTCACAGCCTGCCAGGTTGTCCCCATCCTTCACCACACCATGCTCTCATTTGCTGTTCAACAGATCACCTCTGCCCTTACCCCTAGTCTCAGTCAAGTTTTAATCAGCAACAAGCCCTGGAAGTGCAGCACTTCTCTTCCTGTTACATGCTGACCCACAGGGACAGAGACCTGCAGGCAGAAGAGGGGAGTGCTCTGCTCACTGTTGGGCAAATTTCCCTAAACGTCACAAAATTACTTTGCAGGAAAGAAAGTAATGTAAGTTCAAAGGAAGAAAAGCAGCAGTTCTCTAAGTGAAACGATAATCAGGACTTGGAGCACGAGGAAAGAACTGCTCTTGAAAACAGTTTTTTGACAGTACCTGCAATTCATGCTGCTGTTCAGCCTGTTTCTGAGTGAGGACAGATTAGCAGCTGGTTAGAAAGAGGAGCAGGAAATTGCTCTATTAACCATGGAAAATAAAGACAGGAAAATAGGCTTCCTGGGTTACCTTAAGCTGTCCCCACCACCGGTATCTGCAGCAGAGGTGTAGCCTCTCAGGAGCACAGACTACTCATCAAAGCCAGGGAGAAAACAAGCTTTTCCTTGACTTGGCACATGGAAACATGATTAATCTTAAGCTCTATGAAGAATCAATGTATCTGCAAATGCTTTGACCTAAAATTATTCTAAAAGAAATGAAAGGTTTTCAAGAGCTCCGATTAACTCTGCATTGACAGCTGACTTGATGAGCTCAGGCTATCGGCACAGCATGAGACAGAAGGCCCTTTTGTTAAAGGAGCCCAAGTCACAATGGGTGGGTGAGTCTCCAGTCTGCCCTCTTGAAGTACCTTCCCTTCTGCTACAGACCCCAGCCCCTCACCAATGGAACATTTTCACCGAAGCGATTAAGAGTATCTCCAGTTCATGACTTATTCTACATTTTAACACGTGGGAAGGAGATGTTCTGTGAAACATGAATTATTACTAATATAGTTTTCTCAAAAATAAAACTAAAAAAAAAAAATTGCTTCCTTGAATGCAGGTTTTAGAAAAGGCCCACAGGCTTGTCCTGAGGCACCAGGAGGGCCACGGCAGACACCACAGCAATGCTGCTCTACAGAGGTCCATGCCACACACCTTAACACACCCAGCAGCTTACACACCACAGGCTGCTCCAGCTAGAGACTGAGCTGCTGACACCTCCCCAGGCACTGATTTAATCTTGTCCTGAGACTGCAAACAATGCCACTGCTGAGGATGATTCTGCGATTCATCCTGCTTGTTTTGTATTATTCCCAAAATACAAAGCCTTACATTTATTTATTTATTTTTCCCCATTCAGCTGAAAGACAAAGTTCAACTTAGCCTACACCCAGGCAGGCTTCCCACACAGCAGTCACTGCTGGGTGATTGCCCCTCTGCTGCCCTGCCCAGCTGCACCTGCAGAGTCCTGGTAGGACACCAAGTTCATGGCATCACTTAACCCTTTTCATTGCTAGCACCTCTTTTCTACCTTCTACACACAGTCAGATGCCAACTCTTCCTAAGAAGCACTGGCCCCATTCAGTGAGGTTACTGCAAATGCTCCCCCCAGTTCAGGGGAGTTGCAGAGGGAAAGCTTGCACAGGAGAAAGTGAGCACCCAGCTTCCAGAGTAAGGAGCGGAGGCTTCCTAGGTGGAAGGGGTATCAATCACAAAATCAAGCATAGATACAGTCCTGGAGGGACACACCAAGACTCTTGGTTCCCATTGCAGAATACAGCAGCCTTGCTGCCCCTCCCAGTACCCAGCCAGGTTTCAGCCTGAGGGAATCTATCACCCCAGCAGGGCCCCTTAGGAATGAGAGAGACAACTTCTGGTAAGCAAATACTGCTTGTTTTCTGTTGCTCTCCCCCAAGCCCTTCCATTTTACTTCTCGGACAATCTCTAGCCGTTTTTTTTCTTCACAGTTTAATCTCTCTCTAGCTCCCAGAGCATGTATACTTAGTGACTGCAGATGCTCCTCTTGCTTTGATGTGTCTTGAATTCTCCCCCAAGGCAGGTGTCAGGCATTCAGGGAACTTGGACAATTAAATGACAACAAAAGGAAGGGCTGGAGAGGTTAAAAAAAAAAAAAAAAAGGAGAAAAAGAAAAGGTGGAGGCAGGGGGGAACCAAATTAAGCCTCTCCCCACCACACCCACAAAGTCTCATCAAGGGCAGAGCTCTCAGTGAAAGGGATACCAGTTCTTCCTGGTGTCACGCAGCAGAGGAAGGAGAGTCATAGTGCACAGTGAGGGCAGTCAGGGCACAAAACCATGCACGCGGAGCTGGAGGTTGTCGCAGGCAGATGTGAGTTCGGGCAGCAGGACCCGGCTGCCTATGCCTGGGGTTGCAGCTGAGTTCACCCTGCTGCAGGGAAATACCGCGTAGTGAGAAATTAATGATTTACTACTGAAGCAATTAACAAAGAGATTAAAGTTTACACAATGCAGAAAGAATCCGAGTCAAGAAATGGGGAAAACTATTCCCCTGATCTGGCAAGTAGAGAATTATTTTCAAAATAGCACAGAGGTCTCACGGCTCAGCTAACGCTGGTTGGGTCCAGATGCAAGCTGTGCAGAACTGAGGTGAGCTCTCGTCTGCCCCCAGCGTCCAGGACAGCACAATCACAGAACACACTTTTTGCAGTCCGTCCAGGCACAACGTGCTGCCAAGAACAGCCGCGCTCTGGCATTGCAGCAGGACCATGAGGGTGTTGTGGACTGAGGCTGGTGGGGTTCTTGTCCTTCAGCTCAGCTGGGCACTGCTGCAATGAAGACAAAGGGAGTAAAGGCAACAACAGCTCCCTCGGGGACCTGCACTGCCCCAGGCTGCAGACAAGCAGCCTCAGCCAGGTCCAGCCCAGCCCCTTCCATCCCATGCGGCCCAGCCTGGCTGGCAGGAGGCATCCATGGCGTACAGACACCCATCAGCCCTTGACAGAGCAGGCCCAACCTGCTGGGGAGTCACCCTCCAGGGGTTTCTGCCACCAGCCCCCCCAGGACCCTCTGGGAAGATGTGGGTGCACACACCACCCACAGTGCCCTCTGCGACAACTCCTGGAGCAGCACCTGGGCTGTCACCAGCACAGCACGACAGGCCGCCATGGCCCCGCTCACCACACACACAGTGCTACAGTGCCAGCACCACTTCCATCTCCCCAGCGGCTGAACCCTCTGTTTCCATGGCAACTCCAGACACAGCCCCTGGCACTCACAGCTGAGCCACCCTGTGCTGGAAGCAGCAGCAGCATGCACCTGTAACAGGATGCCAGCCCCCTCCCTTGCCCTCTTCATCACAAAGGCAGTGTTTAATCATAGCCTCGTGGTGAGGATCCAGCACTGTCCCACTACCTGCCCATGGGGCCTGCTGCATTTCCTGGGCACTCAGCTGGAAGAAGCAAGGCCTGCAGAGCAGCTGCTTGATGGACGCATGTCCACGGCCAGGAGAACAGCACCAGACTCAACAGCCCCTGGCCACCACATGCATGTGGGAGCAGGACAAGGCCCTTATGTGACACTGCTGGGGAGGAGACCCAATGTTCCTTCCCATCCCACATGCTTGGCCACCTTTCTGGTTCTGAAGGCTTCTCACCACAACACAACCTCCCTCCGGTGCACTGTCAGTTTCCCCACCACCAAACCATGTGTCCTGCCGCTACTGTAGGGGGCAAAGGACACAAACTAAGCACCAGGGTGTCATATGTCTCAGTGGAGAGCTGACTTTTTCCAGGCCCACCAAGGACCCTCCTGGCAGGCTGAGAAAAGCCCCAAAAGCCCTTGGCTACTACAAAAGGAGCATCTCCCAGATGGGCAGGGGGGAAACAGTGGGACACAGGTAAGCCCCAGCATCCCCAGCATGCAGCAAGCCTGCAGCTGAGCCCATCAGACTCATATAAGCACAGCAACCCCAAGCAGCTCTTTCAGAGCCCACTTGCCTGACTTCAAGCAGCTTCAGCAACCTGTTTTTCTGGTAGCGTCCACTCCTGTGAGCAAGTCCTGCAGATCCAAACATCACACTGCATCTACTGGGATATTGCCTACAGTGTTTTATCTCTGAGTCCCGATAGACACACACTGCTGAAACTGCAGCCACAGGTGACAAGTCCTCCTCTAGAGGGATTTAGGAATGGAAAGCTCTTTTTTTCCAGTGCAGTGCAGGTGGGATCATCAGTTCAGCAGGGCAGAAGCCCAGCCTAGCCCTTCACACTCATGGCCAAAGGCAGTGATGAAGGCGCTACATAGCTCAGGAGTTGAGAGCTCTCAGTCACCCTAAGACCTGCCAGGTCTTCAGGGGCAAGCACAAGACCATCAGAGCAGCAAAGGTGCATCTTCAAAGGAAAGCCACAGCTCCTGACACTCAAGCAGGCCTCACTGAATTTACACCCAAAGGTGGGGAAAGATTATAGCCCCAGCACACATCTTAGAGAAACTTTTAACAGCTGAGCAGAGACAGAGAGAAGATCAGCAGTGGGCATTCACCCCAGATATAAGGCAACAGGGGAGAAGCTAGGCTCCTAACCGAGATGATATAGAAGATGTTAGAAGTATCAGTCAAAGCAAGCAGAGTGCTTGGCCAGCAGCCATCATTTCCCAAGATGAGTCTGAGGTATCTGGCAAGCATTCTCACCAGCCTTCAGGGCATGCATTGCCACATACCACAAACCAATTTGCTCAGACAACACCAAAGCAGCCGGGATGACACAGAGTAATCTTCATTGACCAAGGCACGTATGCCAGGGACGACGGAGCCCAAATCTAGAATAAAATGCACCAGCAGCCTTGAGCCAGGATGGTGGATCAGGCACAGTGCTGCCCCAGCACCACTGCCCAGTAGTGAGGGCTCCCTGCACCCAGCCCGCACCCCAGGCCACCACAGGGGACATGGCAGGCACAGCCCTGGCCAGTATCCCATCACTGCATGAGGCAAAGACTAGGGAAGAAAGAGAAGCTTCATCTTCCTGCCTACTCTGGAAAGCAGACCAAGAGAAAATCACAGGCAAAAGGTGGTAAACGCAACATCCAGAGCCAGTTCTTGTAGGAAGGAGCTAATCTGTCCTGGGGCACAGAGAAGGGTCCTCAGCAGCTGCTCTGTGCTCATCTGTGATTAGCTTCCACTAGAAACTGCCTGAAATCAGAATTACAGGGCTAAATCATCCCCAGAGCTGCTACAAGAGTGCAGCAGCAGATCAGTTCTGCTTTAACATGCATTTTCTCCAAGCTGCTGGTGGATCTATGCCTTGCAGAGCCAACCAGGACATCTGTTGACAAAGCACAATTGAAAAAGGGAAACAAGAAACACAGCATACCAAGATCTGGGCCACCAATCTCCTGCTGAACCTGGGACACCAAGGTTACTAGCAAAGGCATCGCTGGGTGCCAGGAGTCACCACAGTGCTCTCTTGCAGTTCCTGGTGTAGCATCCAGTGCAGAGAAGCAGCAGAGGGGTTTTTCTCCTGCTTCCCATTGCCATCACCCCATCCAGTCCAGGTCTGGAGCAGCTAGTTAGTTTATATGAGCAGTTCCTTCCAGTAAAGCTATGAGACCATCCCAATGCTGGAATACCAGTTTTGTAACAAGAGGGGTAGAAACGCAGTCCCAACTTGAGTGCTTGTTTGCATGTGACTCTGCGTCATCACGTGCCTCAGTCTCCTTCAGGAATGGGGTGGGTGCCAGGCTCATAGACCACTGCTGACATGGGAGCATTTGGCTGCTGCATGATGCCTGTCAGGAAGATTTGCTCCTGCACTGCAGAGGTGAGTCCCTGCTGTATGACAGAGCTGCTGGGGGTCACCTGCAGAGCCATTCCCTCCTTGCTATGATAATATTTTCCCTCTCTTCCTCAGGAGAAGAGTGTTTCTTTCCCATCCTGAGTAGTTCATGTCTGCTCTGCACAGCACCCTCTGCTTTGGCTCTGTATTTAAGGCTGTCCCTGAGAAATGTCAGGAAGCCACACGGACATCCCCCTTCTCACTGCACTTCTACTCCTCTAGTTCCAAAACCAGAGTTTCCAACAGCCAAATGGCTCTTCAGCACACAGAAACCCTGTTCTTGCTTTCCCTTTAGACACGCACCCCAGAACTTGAGTAGATCTGGACTGTCAAAGAAGTTCTGCAGTCTCTTACTTAGCCCATAAAAAATAACAAACAGCTCTGTTCAGAGCCAAGTACATCTCCAGCCCCAAGAAGCACGCCTGAAGCTCTCAGCAAGGATGTGGATCACCTGCCTGCATCCTGAGCATTTTCAGCTTCAAGTGGTCAGGAGCCAAACTCAATGGGCTTGCACCCTCTTGGAGAAGGCCTGAGCCATGAGGCCTACACTCTTTCAGGTGTCCCAAGAATAATTCTGTGACTCAGAACTATCCTCTGTCCTCTCTTGTCTTCCACTCCAAGCTGGCTCACTGGGACAGACTTCATGGCAGCCACACCCTGTCCCTCCTGAAGGCCTGTGACCTGTGCTTGGACCACAGATCCCTGTTTCACAAAACTCAGTGGCACATTTTATGGTTTGCAAACACACCACCTTCTCAAGAAGACTGGGAAGAATAAAAGCACATAGAAACATAGTGTGCGATTCCCCCAAAACAGCTTTGTCAGCAAGCAAAGAGTCAGACAGCTGGTAGGAACCCTTCTGTTGGCAAAGGGGCTGTTGCCTAGCGCCTAAAATAGGAAAAATCCCAACACATTAGGAAAACCATAGGAATCCCAGTTACAACAGCTCTGCTCTTCAGCAGTAGCAGGCCAGATTTCCAGTTATCACAGTGGGGTTTCTAGCAAAGAACCAGCTACCATACAAGCCTCCTTCATATTGCGTCATGACTTCTGATCATCCGCCATCAGCTACTGCAACCCATTCTATGCTACAAAACTTACTCAGCCTACATGGGATCTAGAAAGGAGAATAAAGGCTTTCAGGATAAACTCACGCTGCTTCCAGGGGCTGATCTCAGCACTCTGTTCAGGTACAATTCAGAATCTGCAAAGGAGAAATTGGATTTGGTTAAAAATAACAAAAATAGTAATCTTCCCAGGAATGATGATGAGCACACGGATGGGCAGCAGCAAGGTGTTTGTCGCAAGATGGTGCCCAGACTGCTTAAGCACTGCATTTAGACTCCATACAAATCTACTTGCCGGAGATTTTCTGCTACAGATTACTTTATAGGAGCTTTATTCTCAAAGAGACTGATGTGAAAACAGTACCTCCAAAAGCAGCAGGTCTGCTCACTGCATGTGTTCAGAGCCAGCTTTGCCAATTTTAAGCAAAAAAAAAAAAAAAAAAAAAAAAAAAAAAAAAAAAAAGCAAATATTTACTAAAGGCAGTACTGCAGAACCTCTGAGAAGTGAAGCAGATAGACTTTTGGCTTGCACAGCCAATTGCTACCCAAGTTCTCATTTCAGGGCCATCTGTGCCACATTATTGTCTTCTGTCCCTCTGTGTCATCTGCATGGCCCCTCTCATAATGATAGCCCTGACTTGGGGCACAAAGGGCAACATCTGGTCTGCAGGACCTTTATCCCAGGCAGTGACACACACGACACGAGGAGCCAGCCTGGCTCACCCATCCATGGAGCGGCAGGTTTGGCACACACATTGTAAAATGAGCAGTTTTAAAAGGAAGTTATCTCAGAACTGGATCCTGTAACAGAACTTCCAGAACCACTTTTTAGATGGCAACTATAGGTACTGAAGGAGAGAAAAAAAAAAAAAAGAAATAAAATAAAGAATACCTTCATGTGCCCAGGGAAGAACTGCAGTTCAATGAGTACTACAATTACATGAAAGAGGAAGCGAAGTCCTATAGCCCAACAGGGATACCTCCGGCTTTTTTTACAATGTTTAACTTATACATTCAACACACACAGGCAATCCTCTCACAAGGATAAATGCAAAGCAGGCAGGATAACCTGCTTATGCAAAACTCAACCACTCCGTAAACATAAACAAAACCAATCCAAACCAAAAATCCTTTGAACATTCAATGTCAAGGACTCCCACCTCACTTAATTCACATTTCACATGGATGCAGTGAAACCCTTGCACTTCCCACAAGCAAACATCAGCTGCACATAGCCCTACACAGCTTGCTCTTCATGGAGATGCCAAGAACAGGCTTTGGCTCCACAGGAGTGACACAGATCCACAGCAACTTTCTCAAAAGCTTGCTCGGGGCACAAAAGCCATTCTGCTTCCATTTGGATGGAGTCCCCAAGCAGCACAGCAACAAGAGATGACACGCAGCAATGACAGCATCTCTTCTCACACTGTCAGTCTGCAGCAACTAGGCCAGAAACTGCAGTTGGCTCAGGCCCATGCCCTCACCAACAAGGACAGGACCTTGTGCCACCCACGAGCCCTGATGCAGTAAGCTAGGCGCATCACACCTCCAGGGAAACAACAATGCCTTTAGGGTGGGAAAAAATCATGCCCCAAGATGATCTGCACAAGAACTGCAGGGAAGAGAAAGATGGGAGTTCCAGCCCCCCTGTAATGCTGTGTCCCTGCCCCAGCTCTCTGCCACTGTCCTCAGAAGGGAAAGCACAGACTCCTGTGGTTGAGGGCTCTTGTGCTGATGCTGTCACACTGGCCATGCTCCATACACTCTGCCCACTGGGAACAGAGCTGGGATGCAGCACAGAGCCTGTGGCTATATCAGCTGCCCTCCTCGCCCTCCATAACTGCATGGCAATCACAGCCTGGCCACATGCTGCATTGTGCACAGGCTCACCATGAAGTCATAAGGCCAGCTCGTGCTAGCTATGCCCCAACATCAGCAGCTGGCCCAGGGCAGTACCGCCCTGACCACAGGCCCCACGCTCCCCACTCCCATATCCACGGTCCAGGGGATGCCACCTGAGTGCCAAGGCTACTGCCACAGATGTCATTACACACACACACCTCAGTCCCACACCAGACTTCTACACCCGCCTCCTCAGGCAGACGCTGCCTAGGCCAGCAGACCAGATGGAGAAGCTGAGCAGCAGTGCTGTCCCATCTTCTGACAGCAGCTGGGCACAGCAGGCTGGGCTGAGCAGGCTTGAAGTCCACAGCTCATGTTCCCTTTGCGAGAAGGCTACACAAACACACAGGGATCTGTGGAGCTTCCCAGCAACTCCCCTCATAGGGATGAGCCCCCATGGCCCTGCTCCTCCTCTGCTGAGCCCAAAGATTTTTTGGGTCCCCATACTGCTCCCAACCTCACACACTCAGCTCTTTCCAACCCAGCTCAAGAGATCAGAGCAGAGGCAGGCAGACACACAAAAGCAGCCTGATTTTGTCCAGCCTGAGGAATGAGCATCCATCAGCAGTCTGTGATACAGGGCTCACCATGTCCCTACAGAAGGGAGGATGGAGGAGGTGGTCAGTGAGCGCAAGGCAGTGACACTCAGCATTCCCCCACTACCTGCCTGTGTTACACCACCAGTACATACTGCCAAACAAAGCCACCATGCTCTGGAGCCGACACAGACCAGCCTTCCTTCCTGTCTGCTGCTACATGAAGCAGCTTTCACCAAAGCCGGCTGCATTTCAGCAGGGAGACACTTTGGAACTGGAGCTACTGCATCAATTAACATCATATTAATGACGTGCTCTGAGAACACAGGCATCTGGGAGCAAGACCCTCCCCCATCCCTGCTAGCTTCCAGCTTCTCATAACAGTCCTGCTAGCAAAAATGCATGCTAGATTGCACTGCAAGCTTTTGCCATGCAGCTCTCCTCAGCACAAGGCTGCTGTGTGCACCATCTCAGCTGCAGACAAGCGCTTGAGGCTGAAAACATTCCAGAATGACCCACATTGTCACAAACCCCATAGCAATTATCCAGTCTGACCCTGACAGGGTAAGCACAAGTACTGGCTGTCAAAGCAGGCACTGGGACATCAACCACAAACAGGAGGCTGGATCAGCCAGGCAAACACTACAGCCCTTGCAAGGGGCAGATCTGAGCCAGCAATGCTGGCAGGCGCACCTACTCACAGGGGTTAGGAGGAAGCTGTATGTCAAGCCCAGCTTGCTCGAATCTAGGCCAATGCATTGCAAGAACTCCGATCAGTCCAACAAAGGTCAAGAAAGGCGACAAGGATTCATGCTGTCCCTTTTGCTTGTCCAGGAACATAAATATGGCAGAGCAGTGAAGCAGCCCCAGGGCAGCTTACTGAAGAATGAAGACCTGAGTAGAGCTCCAGCCATGTACAGCTGCACCCCACTCTAGCTCACCCCACATCAGCTCTGGTGCACCAAGAGGGAACAGCCCGGCCAGTTCTCAGCAGATGACTGCACCACAACACCACAGCCATCTCTTGCCTCGCATGTTATCCTGCCCGTGGCATGCTAGGCAGCGCGTGGCAGGGGGTAAGGCTGAGCTTCAGAGCTCTTGCACCAATGTAGAAGGGCCAGGGAGAGTTATAGCTACAGTGGAATCTGCCATCAGAACACAGCAGGGGCAGCTGCATTTTCTCTACCTTTACATTCTTTACTTCTGGTTGTCATCCTAAAGCCAGCTGTGGTTCTTACAGACATACAATGCACTAGCATACATGTCCAACCCACTAGTTTTATGGTTTTGTTGCCTTCTTTTACATTTAAATAAAATACATATATATATATATACACACATAAAGTTTTGTTACTTATATACATTAACTATAGCATATCTTTTGTATGTGGCCCAAGACAACTTCCCTTCACTTCGTGTGGCCCAGGCAAGCCCAAGGGTTGAGCACCCATGCCAGACCAAGGTAACCAACAAAGAGATCCTCATCTTTTGGGTCCCTGAAGAAAAGTCCCAGTAAATTTGCAAAGGTAACAGCCCCTGATTCACATAGGCATGCATATACCCAGAGACAGATTAGACGTCAAAGGTTATTTCTGTTGCTCTACCATTACTCTGCAAAAACATCACATATGAGGACTTGCAATAAATCTCTCCTAAAAGGCAGAACTACAGCAAATTCAGGATGGAAGCTTCCTGCCCTAAAGCTAAACCATTAACATCGGGTTTGTACTCCTGATAAGATTTCCATGGTTCATAGCAAGTGACAGACCAAGTGGTCTGACCACCCATCATCAGGCCTTTGCACAGCATCATTAACCCACTTTGAGAATTCTGCCACTCCCCTCTGGTCCCTGGCAAAGAGGAGACCCAATATTTCATCAGGTACCATACCATCTAATGCTCAGCAGGAGCTCCTGCCAGCAGAGACACAGCCAAATCAATAGTCCATCTATTAAGATTTAATTGCTTCTCTGAAACACAAGGGCACTGCATCCCTGCTAGGGAGAAACATTTGCAGGACTTCGCCCAGGGCTGCAGCCCTTCATGTTTGCCCACATGGATGCCAGTTCTGAAGTGCTCCGGGCTGAGCATGGGAGTGGTGAGACAGGCCAACCCCCCCCAGCAGCAGCCTGCCAGGGCAGGCACCTAGAGCTGCCTCGGGGATCACCACTGCAAGCACAATGACAAGCACAATGAGCTGATTACAAAGGGAAAATGTCATGTAAAAAACACAATCAGATTCCAGTCTCTTCTGCCCATAACAAAATGGCTCATGAAATGGCTCGTTCTTTTCTGCCACAAAAATGTGTTTCCCTTCAGAACCCTGATATGAGTAGGAAAAAAAAAAAAAAAAAAGCAAAAAAAAAAAAGCTAAAAATATCTTCTGAAAGATACCATGACAGCAACAGATTCACAGGCAAATGAGGTGGGAAGAGGGCTATGAATGTGATAAAATCCTGTTTAATTTCTCCCCAGCCCCCTAAAAATCCACGGAAGGCAGAACTGATACTTTTTCCTTTGTGCAAAAGAAGACTCCACCCTGTGTTTTCCTCTCCATCTGATACACGACGAAGGATACCAGCACACATTTATGCTCAGTCACCAGTCGGCAAGTGGGGCACAGGCAGTGAGATACTGGAACAGGAGAGGAAGGAGTCAGGTGGGTGGAACCTGGCAGAAATGCCATACTTTAAATCCCCATTCACTATCTGCTCACACATGAGATGCATTTTACACTAACAAAGCATCTAGTGCCAGATTTAACTGTGCCTCTGATAGCCTGGATGGAAAGGAGCGTCTGTCTTCTGGACCAGAATGGTAAACTGGCAAGATGAAGCTCAACATAATTACCACTGGGTCCAATTTCAGCTGGTGGGCAGAGGCCTGGCTTCTGAAATGAGAACAGATCCGATACTAAAGTGGTACCACATTTCATCTCCACAAAGAGGCCAAGTGCCCAAATGAAAATGCTGACCTGCTGGAAACTGCAGATCTGCGGCTTCAGCCCAATTTGTCTCGTGGTTTGAGCACAATGGGGTCAACCCAGCCTCTGCTTCTCTGTGATCACACCAGACCCATCAGCTACTGCATGGGGCAGATCCAGCCTGAGACACCAGCTGAGTCCACGTGACAGCACAGTGCCCTTTGGAGGACAAAACACAGACCATCAGTAAAAGATGGAAAGGAACAGCTCTTCCAAACTATTGTTTTCTGAGTTTTAAGGCTCTGCCTATTACCCCCACCCTCTCAGATAGCAAATCTGGGAGGTGTGCATGAGTATGTACATGTACATGCATACACTATGTGCAAGGCACTACTTCTCAGCTTCAATTCAAAGCACCTTCTGCTGTGTACTGGGACAAGAGGACAAAATTACCAGAGAGGGCCCTAAGACGACACTCCCTTTTCATACAGTCCCACGTTCCCCTGTCTGGTTCAAGGAGAGCAAACCTTGGCTTCTGCCTCAGTTGCATAACAGCTCGGCCCAACAGCTCTTGGCACAACCATTCACCTCCTTGGCAAAAAGAAGGGGAGGGTGGAGCAACTGTCATCCAAGACAGGGGACACTCACAGGGCAGGAAAGCTGCAGTAGATACAACTGCCCAAATCTTCTCTTCTGTTTCTTTGATGCTCAGAGAGCTGGAGGACCTCTCCTACAAAGACAGACTGAGGGAACTGGCCTTGTTCAGTCTGGAGAAGAGAGGGCTGTGGGGAAAACTTATGACGCCATTCAGTATTTAAATGAAGGTTCTGAACAGGAGGGAGAGTAACCTTTTACACAGGCAGATGGTGACAGGACAAGGGGGAATGGCTTTAAACTGAAAGAGGGGAGATCTAGGCCATATGTGAGGAGGAAGTTCTCCACCCAGAGGCGGTGTGGCCCCAGCACTGCTGCCCAGAGCTGTGGGTGCCCCATCCCTGCAGGTCCACAGCTGGGCCTTGGGCAGCCTGAGCTGGGGGGCAGCCAGCCCATAGCAGGGGTGGGGCTTCCATCCCAGCAATACTGGGATTCTGTATATTAGTGCTCACTGAGGTCTTAGACAAACCACCAGCTTCCACCCAAGGGCTGAGAGGAAAGATGGATCCGGAGACCCAAGGAAATGCTCACCAAAGACAACCCCTTCCCAACGTTGTTCAACCTCCTGTAATCCAGACAAAATGATGCGTGAGAGAAAGCATTCATTTGGCAGGCTATGCCACTGTGAGTTACTATCACTTAAATTAGCAGAGCCAAATGGCCCAAAGCAGATGAATTCACAATACCAGAGCGGGGTCTCAAGGCCTATCAGTCTCCACCAATGCCACCACTTCAGCCAGACTCAAAGCACACAAGCCAGCAGCAGGCCTGAGTCCAAGCTCAAACCCCAGCATGGCTGCAGCGCAGGCCAGCCCCTTCACCTCGCACTGCCAAACCTCACGGGTCTTCCAGCACAATCACCACAGCTGTGACAAATCCAAACCTGCTGACTCAGTGCCATCTGACTTCTCTAATGAGAACAACAAGCCACAAAGCCATCGCTGTCACAGCCCCAACACAAGCACATTTTATGTGCCGTATGAGAGTCACATATCTGTAATTGCACAAGTCTTTCCATGCAGGAGCTTCCAACCACCAGGCTTGGGAATCTCCATCATTTTGTGTTTCTTTTTTTGCATATACTCTCAAAACAGAGCTTCAGAATAGACTCAGGCCTCCAAAGTGACAGGCACCGCATGAAAGTCTACGATATAGCTAAACACAGGCCTTCCAGACGCCCACACTGATCTGCCACCAAGCCTAAGCCCATACTCAACCCATCTACTCGCACACACTGCACCATCAGTATCCCAGCTGTCGCTCAGGCAGTGTATCACTGTGCCCAAAGCAGTGGGGAAATGTAATTTCCTAGCTGAACAAAACTAAAGCATGCAAAGCCTGTGAGAACAGACAGGAAACCCAGAGCAATCCTGAACACAGCCAAGCCCACCTCCTGCACTTTAACCAACAGGCCTTTCTCCACTGACTTCCATCATTTAGAAATCATGATTATCTACAGGAAACTTTATTATTTATTTATTTTTTATGAACAAAATTAGCTGGGAATCCAGCTGGTCTGTCCATCTATGAAAACCTCCTCTAGTTATGCATGACTATTCTGCAGCACTAGAGCAAGGAGCAGATATTTTAGTCACTTACAGGACTGTTGAAAGCAGAAAGAAGAAAAGGTTACTGTGTAAATCAAGGTAATCTAATTGCTCAGAGCCAAAAAGAGAAATCAGCTGCCTTGGGGAGGAAAACTGATTCTGAACATTTTCTCCATTCCATATCACAGTGATACCCACAGCCTTCTTCAGCCAACCCAGCCCCCCTCCTGGCTATCCATCACACTTGGGCTCCTCACAAGGCTGTTGTCACAACCAGGGCCCTGCTACACGCAGCAGTGTCTGCTTTAATGGTCCCACTACCATCTGAAGTTGCTGTTAAAGCAATAAACATGGCACAGTGGTTGCAAGGAGATGCTCACCGCTCCCAGCAGTGGCTACAAGCAGAGGAGGCAGCTCACATCCACTGGGGAAACATACAGGTTGATTATTCAACAGTCAGTTCGGGGATTGTTCACGCATAAGGGATTAGTTGGAAGAAAGAGGTTGATTCTGGACCTTCCATGTACCACAATAACCAGGGTCTGGCACAATTCGCAGAACACACCCTGTGAACCTGGGGCCCTCACTGACAGCAGGGCTCTCAGCATCCGGAGCAGCCTGCAGACAGGCTCCATGCTGCCCAACCAAAAACCAAAAAGTACAATTAAAGGGTAATTGTCTTCTTGTCAGGATCACCTCTCAAATCCAGCCTTCCCTAAGCTCCAAACTTGCTTGAAGGCAACACGGGCATGCAGGCTGCTGAAGACCATGAGTGCAGATCCCCAGCCATGGCAGCCAGAGGACACCCACAAGCACACAATGGGCAGTGGAGGAAGCAGAGAACTACAAGGCATCTCCGAGGGCACAACACGTTTCCCACACCTCCAGCTCTTTGGATGCAAGAGCCCTTTTGGACAAACCCAATGTGAGAAGACCACGGGGGGGAAAGCAACTGGGAGCAGGCTGGTCGCTAGGTGCGCTGAGAAAGCCACACCTCTCAGGGCATGTCAGCAAGGAGAGCTCATCAGGAGTCATCTCACACCGCCTGCAGCCCAATAACAGAGCTCTTCCACCGCCCGCTCCTGCAGCGAATGCTCCACCACACGTACCGACCATTGTTTGTCCGCAGAAGGGTCCCCACTGCAACGCATGGCTGGGCACGGAGCGGAACAATACTACTGCAGCAGCAGCAGCAGCAGAAAGAGTGATCCATACGGAAAGTGATGATAGAGGGGACACGCGGAGCCCTAATACGATCACCCAGGTAACCGGTCTGTGGAGAAAACGCTGAGCTTGAGGATACCTCCAGAGCCCACCTCCTGCCATATGACGATACTCCAAAAATAACCACAGAAATATGCGAGGACCCGGTCCAAGTTGTTCCTGGCACTCTGCACATTCTCCCTCTAATGTAAATCGTCTCCCTGCAATCACAGCCCCGCGGTTAAACGCAGTTACCGCAAGCCGCAGCGCCGGGCGGGCCGCGGGGCCGGCGGATCCCAGGGCTGTGCTGGGCTGTGCTGGGCTGTGCTGGTCCGGCTGCACGGCCGGCTGCTGCTTCACCGCGCCCCTCGCTCGGCTGTGGCTGGCAACGCCGCGCTCCCCAGATACGCGGCGGTGAGAAGCGCTGTTCGCCGCTCCCGCCGCACCGAGCAAGGCAGACCGGGCGGGGAGAGCCGCAGTCGCTTCTCTGCGGCCCGGCGAAGCGGCCCTGCCCTGCCCCGCCCCGCCCCACACCGCGCCGCCCCGCCCGCCGCCGAACGCACCTCGGGCCGCCTGGCTCCGGCCGTGCCCCGCGCGGGCGCTCACCTGGGCCCGCTCCGCCACCGACCTCATCCGGGGTGCGGCCCCGCGCCGCAGCGACCGCCGCCAGCCGCCAGCCCGCCGTGCGGCGGGAGCGCAGCGCGGGGCGGGACGCGGCGCTGCGGAGGGAGCGGCTCCGCGCCGCCGCGCTCCCGCCCTCGCCCCGCCCGCTGGGAGCCGCCCCCGGCCGGGACGCTCGGCTCAGCGCTGCGGAAGCCCCACGCCGCGCAGCGCACCGGCCGCGGGGGCTCGGCCCTGCCCGCAGCCTCCAACAGAACTGCCGCTGGGTGCGGGGGGAGGAGCCGCGCTCCCGAGTGAGCTCCGGCGGCTCCTGCCGGCGCGGCGCTGCCTCAACCCCGCTGCCTCAACCCCGCCCGGTGCGGCTCAGCCCGCGCGGCTGCGGCCCCCTGCCCGCCCGCGTCACTTCGGGTCCTCCGGAGCCCGCCGGGGCTGCAGCCCGGAGCTGCGCGTCCCCGCTCGGCGGAGAAGCTCGGCCTCCCCCGGACAGGAAGTCTGGGACGAGCGCTGCGGCTCCCAGGGGCGTGACCGCTCGCGGAGCTCGTTGCGGGGCCTGGCACGGCCCAGCCGCCTGCTCTTACCGCGGGCAGCGCTCGTGCGGAGCGCGGTGCGGCTGCGGGGCAGCCCGGGGTCCGCCCGAGCCCCGCACTTGGGGTGCCCGTCGAGCAGCGTCCTCCGGGAGCTGCGGCCCCGCATAGCGGGAACCCCTCGGGGATAAACCAGCGCACCAGAGCCGGGCGTGAGGCGGTAACATTCACTTACAAACAGAAGGCATGTCCTCCGGTTGTGCAGATTCCCTTTACAGAGTCTCTGCCGTTGGCCCGCTGTCGCCGTGCCGTGCCTGCGGGTGCCGCTCAGCGGGTGCCACACCTCGCTGCTGCAGTGCTGTGCTGCTAAAAAAGACACGGTCTGGGCGCAGTCATGAGGACAGCTGCTGACTGTTTTCACCTGTCAGGTCACCCAGTGGAGCAGTGCTGAAGATGTGGAAAATCCAGTCCTTATGGAGACTTGGCCGTACTGCCCTTTGCCCCCGAAATGAGGAAAAGAGCTTAATTTGCAGCATATTGGCCATCATCATGTGACGGCCCTCTTCTTTTTGTTTAATAACAAAGACGCCTTTTTGCATCCTTGTCAGATCCCTGCTCCATGATGGCAGCAGTGGAGATACCTGCTCTGGTGTCCCACAGATAACAGATGGGGCAGAGGGAAGGTATGGTATACAAAACAAGAAAATATGGGAATTCAGAGTGACCAGCACTTCTTCAATTATTGACATAAATAAACACCTCCAGAAGTCAGCTTTTTTATCAGGAAGAGCTGTTACAGCAAGCAGCTGTTACACAGCCAGGTGGAACTGCACGTTGGCTGCTGGAGAGCTTGACTGCCCAGTGTCTCCTATGTGACATGATGTGGAGGAAAAAGACAGCAGGTACCACTCCCTACCTGGGCAGCAGGTCGTGCTTTTGCCACCAAAGGGAGATCTGGTGGCCACATTCTCATGGTCTGGCAGAGTCAGCTTGGAACAACAGTGACAGTGCAAAGAAATGAGTGCTGGTACAAATTGAAAGGGCTTGCAGTCATGTAATGGTTCAGTGTTAGGACAGGCCTCCATGAGAACCTCTGTGGTTTTTTTGCATTGTTATTTATTTGGTTGGTTCTTATTCCAGCAAGTTTTCTTAGTACAGATAATAGCCGCAGGGTGTCCTGCCTGCCTCCATTGAACAGAAAGCAAGGAGGGTTATCAGGTGTGTCAGTGTTCCCCTTGAGGATACTTCTATGCTCTTTGTTGCGACATTGTTTTTAATGACTCCTATTTTATTCAGAGTTGGTGTCCCTGACAGAAACAGTAACTGTTAGCACTTAACGCCTTCCGCCAGCAGAACCGACTATGAATTAGCCCTCGCCACATCAATGTCAGGGAAGTGCTCTTCTGGTTATTAATAATCATTGCAAAGTATTCATCATCAGATCTGCAGCAGAAGTTGAAGTGAGGTTGTGTTTGCTCTCACTTCCAAGGCAGAGGTGAGCCTAGGAAATCCTGGCCTGAGCTGCTGCTGGATCTGATGCTCTTCAATAACAGCCTTTCGCTGCTCTCACTTGTTTATGCGGGGCGTGAAAAGGCCCTTTGTGCCCCCTGGGGAGCCAGCTGCCAGCTGGGAGCAGTGAGACTCTCCCTGTGTGCTCCTCGTTTCCTTCCCCCTTGCAAGGCTGTGCCTTCCATGAGGTGCGGGAGTTGCACGAGGGCTTGCAGGAATAGTCAGCCCAGCTGGAAATGGAACATGGATCCTGGTGCTGGGCTCCAAGGTACTTTCTGGATGATGGGAATGCGCTGGTGACCTTCCAACAGCTCCAGACAAGCACTTCCATGCAAAGAGAACACATCCAGCTCTTGGTTGCTCATGCAAGGCCACATGATCCATTTTCCTCCAGGCTGACTGAATGGGACTCAGAGCTTGCAGAAGTCCCTGGGTCTGAGAGGTCATCAGAGAAATTAGGCCAAGCCCTCACATCCCTATTTGTCCAGAGCCCTGATGTTTTAGGGATACGCAGCCTGCCTTCTGCTTCCCAAACAACATGGCCTAGTACCAAAATGCCATCACTGCCTGCTGACCTTTGGATATTTGAGTGCAGCTCCAGGTAATTGTGCACATTACTGATAACTGAGAGTAAAAGCAACAGGAGATGCATTTCAAAAATGTAACTAGTAAGTTTCATGGCCCACCTAATCTTTGTGACATCCCAGTGCAACACCTTGCAGACATAAGAGGGCTGCAGTGGAAAGAACTGTAGCACCTCTGGGAGGCAGGGAAGAAGGAATATTGCCTACTTTCCAGGCAAGAAACCTACCAACCAGGGCAGGATACAGGTTGCTCTGGAGCAGAGCTATAACATGCAAAATAACCCAGGAAAGCACTTTTGTTACAGCCATCTCAGCAGGCCTGTGGGGTAGGTGTGGTCCACAGTGAATCAGTGGTGGGCTCAGGAGAGACAAATGAAGAGACATTTAACAAATGTAACAATATTTGCAATCAGTCACTCCTTTCTGTGAGCCATAAGGGGAAAGAGAAAGGGTTGAGCAGGATTTGCTTCCAGCTGCAGCCCCAGCCCATTGGGCATGTTTCCCCATGCAGGTTAGAGCTCTCTCATTTGCTCATGGGCTTTCTGCACAGACCAACTGTACACAATCGTGGGTCACAAACATCTGGACAGCCTCAGTTCCATCCTGTTACGAGCCTTGCAAGGCTGAGGCTTTATCCTAGATACCGTAAGATGGGATATCCTGTGTTTTTCTGTTCTAATGCTGCCAGGAAATTATCCGTTCTCCTGAGGGGAGACCCTGGCATGGGTCTGACATACTCTGATTAAAAGGGAGGTTCTGACAGCTTAATCAACAGTCAGCTTGAGGATGGCAGGGGTTGAGTACAACATGTCTGATGCCAATCTGCCCACCAAGAGCAACAGTTGTGGCCAACCCACCAGAAACCCACTGCACCAAGGACAGAGGAAACAGAAAGATGCAGAACAAGGCACAAACTGGGGAATACACATGGTCTTGTTTTCTTCCTTGATGCAAACATCACTCTGCTGACTTCACTGCTCTGAGGCAGAAGAGGTTGACATGGTAATACCTCCCAGTTAAATATCTTGTCCTCTCACTTGGCAGGAGCATCTCCTGGCTGCCCTAGATAGATAGGTTGGCTGTGTACTAAACTGCTGTGCTCTGGGGAGCCACAGAGGAGGGTGCAGTATGAATTACTGCACTGCAGTAGGAGTGCTGACTTTGGGGGACTGCCCCAGCAGAAAATGCTATTTCTGTCCAAGAAACTGACTTCCTAAGCTATTACTTATCAGTGCAGACATTTTGAGCAAATATTAAGAATCATAGACATGAAGGGGACATAAAAAAACTAAAACTAAAAGGAGAAAAACAACCAAACACAATGTTCTGGATTTCATATTTCCATGTTACCATTTAAAAGTCCTAGTGTCCCAGCTCCTATAGCCAGATGGCTGCATTGCAATGTTAGTTTCTAGCATCTGTTGATACAAAAGTAGATTGAAGTATGAAAGCTGGAAAGTCGGAAAATAGATCAAGAGAGGGTCAAGAAGTGGTCTCTCTAACTGGAAAAGGAGCCACACAACATGGGTCCCTTAAAGCCATCCAGCCTGGTGTCTCCATGAGGCCTGGGTCTGGTGGCTGAGCAGAGGTGTCCATGGGAAGCTAAGGAGTGGTAGTTAATGGACCACTGTCTTGAGAAAGCTAGTGACCTCTTCCATATGAACAGCATCTCAGCTGTAATTTGAATCAGTCCGATTTCCAGCCACCAAATCTTCCTGGACAAGGTGAGCCCATCAGGAGGGACTGGCAAGGAAGGAGGGACGGTGGCATGGCTGTCTATGTTAGGAAGTGTTTTGATGTTGTAGAGCTCAGTGCTGAGAATGATAATGTTGAGTTCTTATGGGTAAGGATCAGGAGGAAGGGCAGTAAGGATGACATTCTGGGGATCTGTTATAGACCACCCAACCAAGCTGTCACCCTGTGCTGTAAGATGAGCTATTAGGGAAGAACATCCTGGCTTAATAGGAAACCTTTGGGACCCACTCAAGGGTGCCGAAGGATATAATTACCAAGTTGCTTTCCATTTTTTATCAGCAGTATTGGTCAATTGACCACAAAAACTGGCCACAAATGATTGGAGACTTGCTAATGTGCTGCTCATCTACAAGAAGGGTTGGAAGGAAGATCTGGAGAACTACAGGTCTGTCATCCTCACCTTGGTATCAGGGGTGGGGGGGGAGGGGGGCAATGGAGCAGGTTATATTTAGTGTGATCATGCAGCATGTGCAGGGCAATAAGGGGATCAGGCTCAGACAACATAGCTTCATGAAAAGCAGGTCCTGCTTGACCAGCCTGATCTTCTGCAACAAGATGACCTTCCTGGTGAAGAGGGAAAGGCTGTTGAGGTAGTCTGCCTAGATTTCAGCAAAGCCTTTTTCTCTCTCTCCCACAGAATACTCCTGTGGAAGCTGACAGCCTGGAAAGGTGTACTCTTCACTGGGTAAAGAACTGGCTGGGTGCTGGGCCCAGAGGGGTGGTGAATGGAGTTATATCAAACTGGTGACTTGTCATGAGTGGTGTTTCCCAGGGATGTCAGTAGTGGGGATGCCCTGTTTAATATTGTGAATAATGATTGGAATGAGAGGACTGAGTGCATCTTCAGTAAGTTTGCAGAATACACCAAGATGATGGGAAATGTTGTCCTGTCAGAGGGTAGGAAGACCTTGCAGAGGCATCTGGATAGGCTGGATATATGAAACCCATGGAATGAAATCCAACATGACCAACTGCTGGGTCCTGCACTTTGGTCACAACAACCGCAGGCAGTGCTACAGGCCTGGGGCAGAGTGGCTGGTGAACTGTGTAGAGAAAGAGTATCTAGAGGCTGACAGCTGGCTGGACGTGAGTCAGCCATGTGCCCAGGTGGCCATCTTGGCTTGTGTGAGAAATAGTTCAGCCAGCAGTAGCAGGAGGTAATTGTCCCTCTGTACTCAGCATTGGTGAGTTACTGCACTCATTGTTGGGCACCTCACTACAAGAAAGACATGGAGGCCCTGCCTGGAGCACTCTCAGAGAAGGGCAATGAAGCTGTGAAGGGTCTGGGGCACAAATGTTATGGGTGGTGGCTGTAGGAGTTGGGATTGTTCAGTCTGGAGGAAACTCAGGGGAGATCTGAAAGGAGGTTGTAGTGAGATGGGGGTTGGCCTCTGCTTCCAGGTAACTTGTGATATAAGGAGAGATAATGGCCTTAAGTTGCATCAGGGAGTGTTCGGGTTGGATATTAGGAAAAAATTATTTTTCAAAGTAGTGGTCAGGCATTGACACAGGCTGCCCAGGTGGAGGAATCATCATCCCTTCAAGATGAGGCCCTTGGGGGCACGGTTTAGCAGGCATGGTGGTGATGGGTTGATGATTGGACTAGTTGATCTTATTGCTCTTTTCCAACCTTCATGATTCTGTGCATCTGAGTAATGACTTCTCTGTTACAGACATGCCTCCCCTCACACTGGTGCCTGCAACCCCCAATTGCATTTCTGGGCGTTCTTTTGTAGATACTCAGTGAGCAGAAATTCTTCAGTCTCCCACTTCTAAGTAGGTTCTTATGACCCGAACTGCACTTGCAAACCCTATTTTGAGTCTCTTTCAACAAGATAATTTCAGTGAACATTTGTAATTTAAGACACGTTTTGGATTCTGCTCCATACAGAAATGCTACAGGATTGGTGCAGGAAGAGAGACACTTTCTTTATCGAGTATTCTCAGGACTCTGTGCTCCAAACTTGGGCTGAAGCTGGCCAAGAGGTGGGCACAGCTCTGTTCCCTACCAGTGCAGAATTCTCATAGGGATGTGGGTCACAGGGAACAGAGGTTTCCTTCCAGTGCCTTCACAGCAAATAGCACACCCCTTGTTACTGACAGAATCTTCCTAAGCCACTTCCAAACGAAGAGTCCATTAAAACATTTCCCTCAAGCATAATGACATAAACCCACCAACACTGCATGACATTACCATGAAAGCTGTGCTGCAAGGACTTTCTAAGGACAGTAAAAGGTGGTCTTAGACCTGGGATAAATTTTGTCATATAACATCTTGAGTTAGAAGGGACTCACAAGGACCATCAAATATGGATCCTCCATATAGAATCAGAATATGACAAGAGTTGAATAGTTTGAAAAACCCCCAGTGAAACCACATTTGGTCCTAAAGTGTCTAGGCTGAGGACTAAGATGTTGGCAAAAATGCTCATGGGTTTACATGCAGGATTCACTTGTATTGCATTTCTGGCCAAATATCCCAGCACACATGCAAGAAATTCACCAGAGACACCATATTCATCAGCTGCACTCTCACAGCTGGCCATAGATGGGACAGCAGGCACCAAAGGAAGAGATTCCAAGAGTTTTTGAGAGAAAGGAAGGAGATTATTTCAAAATAATCTACAGCTGTGCTGTCTGCTCTCATCTAGAGACCATCCAAACCTCCTCATCCTGAACCTGGATCAGAGTGAGCAGAGTGGATGCTGCTAGGTCCTGCTCTTGGCCAGTGGGAAGCTGGAAAATAGACGTTGAAGGGCAGCAGGGAAGGTAACTGATGAGTTGTTTTCCCCTTGAACCAAGCCAGACCTTCCACAATGACTTTATGGAGGCCTGTAAGGTCTCTTTGTCATGGTGTTTTGCCTTCTCCCCCACCTACCCTGAAGGCGGGTGCCTTCCAGCACTCACACATGATGCTGAGGTGAGGATCAGCCCATGTTCATGTTTTACACTCAGTGAAAGCCCAAGGATGAGTAGGGCTGCAGAGGAACCAGGTGCCATGTGTATGTGTAAGATCTTGCCATGTCCTCTGCTGAACAGGAGTGAATCAGCGCCTCTGGGTCTCTTTCCTTCCTAACTCACTTCTCACTGGAGCACAAGCAGCCTCTGTGCACTGAATGATGCTGAATGCCTACTGCATTTGGTCCATCTCCAAGGGAAACTATCCATATCCTGTGATGAGTGTTCCCAACATCTAATGGAGGGAAAGCTGTGGTGCCTGGGACCAGGAGCAGCAGTATGCTGGGAAGAGAACTGGATTAGCCCATACCTCTGGCTCTGCTGGGTGGGAAACTGCTCTCAGCAAAAGCCTGAGCTCCACTTGCAGCCCTGGTTGCACACCCATAGCGCAGGTGCAGGTGTTGATGGTGGTTGAGGCCACACAGGTGGCTGCCATGTGGTTGTGCCAGTTCTGCCCAGCAGTGGGGGTGTGTGACAGTGGTGAGAACCCCATAGCCCCCCAGAGGCAAAGAAGGGCTCCTGCTTCCCTGCAGGCTGTGCTGGCTGCCATCAGGGCAGCAGGATGGCCCTGGCCACAGCAGCGTGGGGAGTGTCCAGACAACAGAGAGCCCCACCAACTGGCAAATGTGTGTATCCCTATCCTTAGGAAATATGTTGCCTTCTCACTGCTGGGGCCTCCTTCTCTCTAGGGGTCTCTCAGCTTGGTTCTGCTTTCCTCTCCTGAGAGGGGAACATGAGTCTCTGCCGAGGGCCAGGGCAAAAGCTGCACCAGTGCAACTGCTTTGGGCAGTGTTGTTGTGTTAGTAGCTGCAGCCCTCCCACACCTCCAGGAATAGTGGGGGCCCTGCTTGCTACTCTCTCCAAGTGTCTCTGCCTCAGATCACTCCTGCCCTGCAGCACATGGCTTGCTCACAGAAGGTCTAAAGCCCTGGTTCACAGCAGACAACCAGCTGGGGGGTAACCTCAGAACTGAGCACCAGCACTGAAGAACTGAACCTAAACCTGCATGGAGACGCTGGTCAGGGTGCTACCTCCCTTCAGTGATGCCCCATTCGCTGCTGAGCCTTCTGGCCCAGGTAGCGGCAGCTCTTCCCATGTGTTGTCAGGTCTTCAGCAAGGCTCTGGTGGGGACACAGGGCTTTTGGCCTTGAATCCACAAATGCACCCTGAGAGGAGCACCCTTTCAGGTGATGCCTGCCCTGAGAAGAAGGAACAAAACAGCACTCAGCTGAGCTGGTGAGAGAAGTTGAGGCTGAGGAAGAAAATCTTGTTTTGTCCCAAACTCCTGCCTCCCACAGGCCCACAGTGAACATCCTCACTGCAGCCACAGGTCTCAGCCCCTGCATAGAACCACATAGCATATAGCATAACTGGGTTGGAGGGGATCCCAAAGCCCAGTGAGCCCCCCCATCCTCCACTGTGGACAACACCTCCAGGTATGGGGCAATGCTGCAAAATGCAGCTGCAAAGACACTTCCAGTGCTACCACTGTAAATTTCCTTGTCTGGGGAGTCCTGGCAGCAGCAAATAAGCAGTGTCCCAGACCTATTATTGCTTATCATATGCAGGGTTGCAGATAGTATTTGGAAAATAAAAGTATCTTCACAGTCAAACCCTGCCAGGGAGTTCAGCTGGGGCCTCTCTCGGTGGAGGATTGGGTTTGGCTGTGGGGTTCCCTTTTGCTCACATGGCTGAGACTCCTCAGCCTCTGCCATCTGTGGCTCATGCTGGTGAATGGTGCCAGAAATGGGAGGAGGGAGCAGACCCAGAGAACATGGCAAGGCTTTCTTGGGCTTCAGGGCTGCCACAGGCTCTCCAGCCCTACAGAGCTGATTTCAGGCTATAGGAGCAGGAGTTTATCAGGTAAGGAGTGGAGACAAGGAGTTTTTGTGTTGTCTGCTGGTTCCTCCCTGAAGCACACTGCCAGCAGCAGTGATGGGGCTAATCCACCCCTGCAAAGTCAACACGTGGGGTATGTCAGGAGCAGTCACACCAGATAAAGCAGCGTCCCCTCCTCATCCCTTGTGACATACCTTGCACCATCAGCCTAGCAGGATCCTGACACAGGGCATCATGATCCTAGACATATGCACTCGCATTTCCCTGTCTTGGAAAGGATGAGTGGTCTGGTTCCTTGAGGACTGGGTATGGTGAAGTAATGGTTAACGGCTGTCACAAGTGGGCAGCACAGAGTGCTGCTGGGTTCAGTGACTCCCACTCAGTGGAGTCAAAGAATCAAATTTCTGAACATCCCAACAAAAGCTGAAACTGAGGATGTTTTGCCTAAGACCTGGATTAGACAGAAATGCCAATGCAGAAATGCCAGTGCTTTCCCCTTCAAATAAACTAGTTGGAATGTCTTGTTGGAGCACAGGTGGATTCATCTTCCCACCTTGGCTTCAGAGGTTTGCACATGGAATCACAAAATCATAGATTCACAGATGTCCTGAGTTAGAGGGGGCCCACAAGGATCACTGAATCCAACTCCTGGTTTCTCACAGCCCCACATGAGATGCAACCCTATGTCTGAAAGTGTTGTCCAAAAACTCTTCCAACTCTTGGACCTGATGCTGTGAACGTTGCCCTGAGGAGTCTGTTCCAGTGCTCTATATAGAAGCTTTTTCAAGCTGTGATGGCAGGAGCACCGATGCCAGCCCTGCCCACACAGCAGGGTCAGCTGCCCAGGCACCACTCCAGTGGTCCACATTGATCCAGCTGCACACACTGATTCCTCTGGTTGACGAATCACCTTGTGGCCAGAGAAGACCTAGACAAATCAGGCTAATGTATTTCTCCCTGGCACCTTTTGTCCATCCATCAGTGCTGGACACAATGCTCATCAGCTCCATTGACCCTGCGGATACTTTGATTTATTTGGGCAAAAGAGACAGGTTAAGGGCTAATGGTGCTAATGGATAGCAGACAGTGAGCTGTGTTAAGGACTGCTCTGCAGTGCAGAGGTCTGGAGGTCTGGAGCAGACAGGAAAACTATCTTCTCTTTGCTGCTAAACTTGTAGAACTATGCCTTACAAAGGCTCTGCAGACCCAACTGTGGCATTGTAATGCAAGCTCCCTGACAGCATCCCCACCATGGAGCCATACAAGCTCTGTCCATGTATCCTGCTGAGCCTTCAGGCCATAAATACTGGATTAGATATGTGGGCTGTCCACTTCTAAAAGGAATGGTTACACCTTGATATCATGGTGCCTCAGCAGGTTACATGGCTCAGGGCCAGACTTCAGGACCCTGGGATCTAGATCCAGGACTGTGGGATCCCGTGTGCCCACTTGGAGCTGACATATGGGACAGCACATCTTATGGAAAAAGCACCTTGCAGGCATCCTAAAAAAATGCCACTCAAACTGTCAGACCTTCAGCACAAATCCACACTGCTACTGCAGCAGAGCCAGGTGCTGCCTCCTGGCCACTGCAAGGACAAAAGCCACGGGTTGCAAAGTGAGAACAGGACCTGTTTTCCAAAGCCAAGGTGCTGCTTTAACCTCCAAGTGGAGAAATTCCTTCGAAAACCCGCGTTAGCCCTAGTGCTCATCATCCATGTAAACAGCTGCAGAACTTGGGTATCCTCTAATTGTGTGAGCTCTTTGCAGCTATAATTGACAAAATACATCTGAGCTGATCGTTTCTATCAGGAAAAGATTTTAGGGCTCAAATTAGTATTATGATCTCTTACCAAACGCTGATAACAGTGCTTCCCAGGTCAGCTTTAATCCATGACAAGACTCTGAGCAGCAACTGAGCAGATCCCTGCAGTCACACTTTTAGCCCAGGTGCTGCAGCTTGGGAGCAGTGCAGAGGAACTGAAATTAGGTAGAAAATCATTTCCAACCAGCCTTGCTAAATTGCTGTGAAATTTTAACTGTTCAGATGCAAAGCCTGTGTGCCAGTTTGCTTTTCCAAAATGGCAGAAAAAATGGATACTCTAACACACACGTCAGAAGATGTTCACCACTTGGGGTGGAGGGGCACACACTGAGCCATGCTGCTGCCCACCAAAGGGCAGATCCAATTGCTCTGCTCCATAGGCTGAGGGTCACCGTGTGCTGACCATCTGTGAATAGATATCAGTGAGATCCAAACAAGACTGAGAAATATTCTGCACCTTTGCACCATTAATAGCAGAATCTGCCCCTCTTCCTTTTTAATACGTGTAGTTCTGGGCAAGAATATAGTTAGAGAGTAATAACAGTAACCCATGTACACGTTTTCTCTGTCATTAGAAGAGAGCTGATGGCTACAGCTGTCCAGCGGCTCCCAGCACCTGATGCCTTAGCATCAGCTGCCAGCACACTGTGGCAGAGTGTACATTCACTGGTAAGGACATAGAGGTTCCACTGGGTACTGAGGCATCTGCAAAGTGGGCACCAGTTCTGCCTGGTGTGGAGAGAAGTGTACCAGATACCAGCCAGCTCTTTGGGTACTTATTAAAGAAGGGATTAAAGAAAACATTGAAAGGCTGTCGGCTTGCCAGGAGGAAAGCTTTGGAAAGATAACCATTATCCAGCACCCAACAGGGAGCCATAGAACCATAGAAACATTAAGGTTGGAAAAGACCTCTAAGCACATCAAGTCCAACCATAAACCCCTACCATGCTCACTAAACACGTCCCTCGGTTCCACATCCGCACATTCCTTGAGCAGCTCCACGGATGGTGACTCCATCACCTCCCTCAGCAGCCATCCTGCTCCAGTGCTCCATCACTCTTTCTGAGAAATTCTTCCATGGTGTCACGCTCAGGGTTATGTGTACTATGATCCTCAACACTCCTTTGAGATGCCAGGCATATTGATGCTGGATGAAAGGCAGCTCTTTAGGAGGGGCAGGAATGCTCTGGGCAGCGAGTTGGCTGGGCTGACTAACGGAGCTTCAGATTAGATTTGATGGGAGAAGAAGGTGTATTTCTAAGTGACAGAGAAGAGCTTGAAGGAAAGAGATGTCCTGTGAAGCTGGAAGATATTTGTGTCCACCTGGACAATCAATATTAATTGATGTTGGTGGGCTGCAAGATTACAAAATAAAGAGGCAGAGCTCTGAGAAGCTGAGCATCCAAATGATCCTCAGTAGAGGAGAGAGAGGTGATAAGTGTTGGCAGCCATGTGTGCCACATGTTCCCACCCAAAATCTGCCCTCCAGTCCAAGGGACATGAAGGGGCATGGGCTGGGGACAGAACTGCATCCCAGCCTTGGTGTTTTCACAACAGATTCCCTCATATCTATGGGGAGGTGACCCACAGAGTGGGACTTTCTGCTTCTCCATCTTGAGAAACTGCCAGGCCAGGCAGATGAGCTGCTGCAGCTGGATCTAAGCCCAGTTCAATGGGCCCTGTGTGCACTGGTCTGATCCCTGAGGAATGTTCACATATACTGATGTGTGGGAAGTGGAGTCATATTGTCATTACACCTCCAGGTCACATGGCTTGGGTCTCTTAATTGACAGCCAGCTGAATGTGAGCCAGCAGTGTTCCCAGGTGGCCAAGAAGGCCAATGGCATCCTGGCTTGTGTCAGAACTCATGTTGCCAGAAAGAGCAGGAGGTGATCGGACCCCCTGTACCCAGCTCTGCTGAGGCTGCATCTCAAGTTGTGTGCTCTATTGGGCCCCTCATTACAAGAAATATATTGAGGCCCAGAAGCACGTTCAGAGAAGGGCAATTAATCTGTGAGTGGTCTGAAGCACATGTGTTATGGCGAGCAGCTGGGAGAACTGACATGGTTCAGTCTGGAGGAGGCTCAGGGGAGACTTCATTGCTCTCCACAACTCCCTGAAAGGAGGCTGTGGTGAGGTGGGAGTCAGCCTCTGCTCCCAGGTAACTTGTGGTAGAATGAGAGGTAATGGCTTTAGTTGCACTAGGGGAGGTTCAGGTTGAATATTAGGAAAGATTTCTTCTCTGAAGAAGGTTTGGCATTGTCACAGGCTGCTCAGGGAGGTGGTGGAGTCATCATCTCTGGAAAGATATGGCCCTGAGGGACATGGTTTAGTGGGCCTGGTAGTGATGGGCTGCTGGTTGGACTGGGTGATCTTAGTGTTTTTTTTCAACATTAAGGTTCTATGATTTTATGATTCTATGATTCTTGGGGAAGGGAACAGTAAAGGGGTCCAGAGAGCATAGAGTTCAGTGATACATTCCCTAGTGAGCATGGGATCTGTTTCAGCCTGGGCTGGGCAACAACAGTGAAAACCACAGGAAATCCCACTCTTCACACTGATAACAGCACCAAGCTTGTAAGGTCTGCTGAAAAGATCATGTCAGCCCCCAAATACAACTCTGCTTCTACAAGTCAGCACCCAGAGGAGCAGTAAAATACCGAGATGGCCCTTGTGGGTACATACAGAGCCAGAACAACCTCTGGGCTACATCTGAGGGGTGCTGGGTGGAGCCCAGCTCTGACACCCAGCTGCAGAGCTTGTATTACCCTAGCAAAGCCATTGCTCCTAGCATACCTAAAACCAGCACTAAGGACCATGGGACGGCACCCCAAGGCAACACTTCTCACAGTGCACCACCTCCACCAGGTGCTCCGTTTCACCGCCTCTTTGCTCTGCCCTGCCCTGCCCTCGTGCTGTTCACTTGGCTGGGAGGTTCCCAGGCTGATCAACAGGGACTGACAGGCAGAGGCGCCCTGCAGACCCAGCTGAACCCCCGCACGTGGCTGCAGACCCGGCCTTTTCTTCTTCTGGGGATGAGAACGGGGAGCGTTCGACCCGTCTCCAGGCGAGAATCACCCTCGCTCTCTCCACGCACCATCGCACACATTGTGCGTTCTGTAATCCACGCTCAGCTGACGACAGCCGGGCAGAACAGAAGGCGTGGGGAGCGCTCAGCCGTGCATACTGAGTGGGCTCGCTGGTAACAGCCAGCACCCTGAGCGTGACCGTCATGAATGCGGGGCCAGGACAGGATGCAGCTCCCTGGCTCAGCTCCTGTCCTGGATGGAGTCAGGAAAGCAATTCAAATGGAAATGCCTCGCTGCTGAACTAAATAGCCAATGTGAGAAGGAGTAAGAATAGAGAGAGCCTAGAAAGGAGGAGTGCAGCTGCAGGGCTGGAAAGAACAGAGAGCAGGAGGGGTTCTGCGGCAGGGAGGGATGGCACAAAACAGGAGGACTGACCGAGGGCAGAAGGATGACAGTGCGGTGGAGGGACAGATCAGAAAGTGGAGAACTGTAGGTACAGTTATGGAGAAGATTTTCATACTCGATGGTGCAGCTCACCAAAACAGCTTCCACCTCTTCCCACCGGTAAAGACCTCCTTCTCTGGCAGTAGGAGGGTGAGCACTTCCTCAGGAAGAGCCCCAGCTGCCTCCTGCTGTGTCTACACAGCTGTGGGTGCCTGGAGGTGGCTCTTTCCTGCTGCCTGATAGTCCCAAAAGGCAAGGGGGACTGCCTGCAGGGGGCTGCTCCTCTGCATGCTGTACTGGAGCAGCGAAATCCTTTAGTCTTTGTGGCGTGACCCAAGGAAAACCTTCCTGCAGTTTTCATACCTACCAGAAATTTCCATGGAAGCAAATTAGCCCAAATACTCCACAAAGCATCCTTTGCAGACCTAAGAAAAATGATTACTAATCACTTCATGACAATTTTTAGTGTTTCAGAAAGCTGTTCTTGTGTCCTTGCTCAGGTTTTGTCCTGTAGTACCTGGACAGATTCAATGTGTTTGTCTTCTTGCAGCTCATGTTTTCCAAACTTCTGACCAGTCCTGTAGCATCCCATGTGTCCTTTTCTTGTTTGCTAACTCTTTTCCTTTTGATGACCAGCACAAAACGCAGCAGGACACTCCTCTGGCTGACTTCACCTCTGGGGCGAGCAGAGCAGCATGGTGACCATCCCTGACCTGGGAGGGACACTCAGCTTACACGGCACTGCATGTTCCTGCCTTGCTCACAGAAGCAGCACACTGTGAATCAACAGAACCTGCAGAAACTCCCTAGTGATAGGGCTGCCCTTCAGCCAGTGAGTTTCTGCTTGCTATTTATGCATTGCATTTTTCCTGCTTTATATTTGTGCTCATCAAATTGCATTTTATAAATTTCATGCAATTACAGAGTGATTGAGATCTGGTTTGTTGTTGTTGTTGTTTTTAATTAATTCATTTATTTTAATTGTGATTGCATCCTTCAAAACAGTTGCAGCCCTTTGCTCTTATTTATCATTTTGGTATTTTATAAGCACAACCACTCTTCAATGTGCCCGGTGGCTAATGAGAACCTGATGTGGGACAAGCCCTCCCAGGGCCTCTCTTAACAAGTTTTCCAAGTCTGAGAGCATCTGAGAATCCTCCGCTCCCACAGCTCAGAAAAGTTTCAAATGCACTCCATGCTCTCAGTTTCCTGAGGAGCAGATCCCATGGGACAGTACAAAAACCCAGTGAACCCAACTGGCCACTTCCGCTACTGATGATGGAAACTGGGTTGCTTTAATGAGCTGCGTTCTTAGTAAGTCTTCATTGGATATATTTTCCTTGAGATGCTTAACGAGCAGTTGCACAATAATTCCATTCTGTATCACTTTAGGCATCAAAGTTCCCTTTCTCCCTTTTTGATGCCACATGCTAAGTTTTGTCCTCCTCCTGTCCTCAGGGACCTCACACATAACACCATCTGTTTTCTGAGATAATTGCTAATGGGGTCAGACATTACTGCAGCTTGTTTCTTATGCACTCCAGGGTAAATTTTATCATATCCTGTCAATTTCAAGATGTCCATGCTTTATGCTTCATTATTCTTTCATTTTTTTCCTAGTCTCTTGTTGATGGAAGTACTTTGGTCATAGTTAATGCTTCTGTAAACATTTAAAATATGAAAGATGTTGGGCAATTCAGCCTTCTCAACTATCATCTAGTATTTGCTTTACTGTCTGGCTTCAGAGTGGACCTAAATTTCCCTGTTTATACAGATTTTCTTCTTCTAGGTTTATAGATCCAGGCAGAACTGATTTTCTGCCTTAGACTGTTTGATTTTGTCTCTCCATAGATGTCTTTTACTTTATATTCATCTTTATAAATGCATCCTTGTATAATGCTTCTACCCTAATCCTTTTCCCATCCTGAACAGGTTCTTCCTTCTTTAATGACTTACTCAGCCAGTGTGGTCCTACCAAATCCCTGTGATGTTCAGTTGCCAGGTGACATTCCCAGGTCTTCCATTTTGTCCCCCTCTCTGCTGGGTTTTGCATCTATCCCACTCATACCTCGGGATATCTGCACCACACTCTGTACTTCAGCCCTGCTAAGGCCCATGAATCATCTATCCAGCTAGATGACAGCTGTTGCCCCTCCCTTGTCCACTAATACAATCACTTCATCATCCAGAAGGCCACTAGACTAGTCAGGCATGAGCTGCCTTCGGTAAAGCCATGTTGGTTGTTCCAAATTACCTCCTTGCCATCCATATGCCCTAGCACAACTTCAAGGAGGATCTGTTCCATGATCTTTCCAGGCATGGAGGTTCCAGGGAGCTGGTGCAGTGCTCTGGGTCTGGGGAGTGGATGGGATCATGAGTAGTTCTGTTAGGATTCAGCTAGACGTAGGGCTTGAGACTCATCTGCATAGACTGCAGAGACCCAAGGAATGAGTTCTTTGCCTGTCTCTTGGAGGGCTGCAGTGTGGGTGGGAGCTCCAAAGCTGTCAGTGTTAGCGCCTGCTCTTTTTGCGGTGATGCTTCTTTGTTGCTGTATTTTTTTTTTCTAACGTGATCGCACCAGCACAACAACACTGAAGAGGCTTTTTGACAGTGCTTCCTGCTCACACTTAAGGCTCTCCACCCCCTCAATGCAGATGGATTTAGGCTGTAAGGGAATGAGCACGATGCCTGGGAGGAATCCCTGGATGTGCTACACTCTGCCTGTCAGCTACAGCCCTGAAATGCCCCGATCCCTGCTGGGGCTGCCTTTGCTGGGCACAAAAGCGCAGCAGAGGTTTCCACATGGTTCTTTTGTCCACAACATCACAAGAAAGGATCCTTTTCAGCTCCTGACCCTTCTGTTCTTGCTGCTCATCAAAACTGATGCACAGCCTGAAGCCCTGGTGCTGGTTGGTTGGCACTGCTACATCCACATGGTGGTCCTGGCTCTTGTGCTTGGCTGTGCAGCAATAGCCCAATACAGAGGAACTTCTCCAGTGGTACTGAACTTCCTCTGGGGATACTCAGAGATCGCCTGTGTCAATAAGGCACCCCTGTGTACTAAACTGTGAGTGTGCTCCAGCAACTGGGGTACAGAAGGCTGTGAGGTATAAGTGTAGCTCTGCTGTTTATTAGGCACACAGGAAAGTGCTTCTCCTGCAACACAGAACTGAGGGCTGATCTCCCACAGCCAAACCTTCTGGCACCTGGGCACAGTGTGGGAGGCTTCTCAAATGGAGCTGGACATATTTCCTGCTTCCCTGGAAATGAATAGGGAAAAAATGGGACAGCAGCAACCCTGTTCCCACTGCACTGCTCTCATCCTACATGCCATGAGTGGCTGCTATCTGGGGATCTGCTGCCAGATGGAGTGGGGAGATCTCCCCTGGGATCTGGAGAACAGTACTGTCTCCTGCAGGCCCTTAAGAAGGCTGCATCGAGCTAACGATGACATCAGATATCTGATGGCCCAGCCTGGATCTCCTCAGGTTTTGGCTCTTGATTTCTGTGGTACTCGAGGCTGGATGTACAGCTGAGCTGTGCAGCTCCCACCTGCTTCCCTGCTGCATAAGTCAGGAGGAAAGCAGTTTGCTCAGCGGCTGAAAGTCCTGTGAGTCATTCTTTCTGCAGGCACCTCTTCTGATCCACTGAAGGCATCTGTAATGTGCAGGGCAGAAAGAGTAAAGTCCATCTTCAGGGTATCTGGGCCACATGGAGAGAGGTGACATTGCAAGGATGGACAGATGTTAGATGGCATGTCAGACTTCACAGGACTCACTCTTTTGCTGTAGTCCCACACCCTTCACTTCCCCATTTTGCTGCCAGCTTGCAGGATGAGAGGCTGACACTGCAAGCCCCTCCTAGCCCAGAGAGCTCCTGTGTGTGGATATGGCTGTCTGGTCTGGCTGATGGTGTATCACCTGCCAACCATCAGGTCTGGCTCAACGGGATAGGGAACAGAGATACAGATTAGAGGATAGTTTAGGACAGGAGAAACAGATTCCTTTGCTCTGCGACCATCCTCCCTATGCTCCATCTGAAAACTCAGTAGCCACTTCTGCTCTGTACCTAACATAGGCATGGGAATAAAAGTAACACATGACAAGTAGAATCTAACAGGCCATGGGAGCTAGGGAATTCAGGAGAGGGTCCTTGTCATCTTTGCAGACATCATTTCTCTTCTTGTTTTGCCTTAGTAGCTTGTACTTCTACTGTTATTCATCTGTCTCTGCTTCAACTCTTGATCTTCAAGGATCTCTTGATCCTTGAAGGCTATTTTAGTAGTGTTAGCCTGTCCTCTCTGCCTCCTTTCTTTCTGCCCTTTCTGTTTATTCTTGTATACTTGTGGTTATCAACAAGTCTGCAAGCACTTGACATTTACAAATCGGTCGTATAAGCTTTAGTCTTTCAAAGTAGAGTTTTTTTTTTGTTGTTGTATTTCTCATTCTTTCCCCTAGATTTTATTGCTGAGTATGATGTAATATGGAATAGGATAGCCCCCGGGTCAGTTTAGGAAATAGCGAGAAACATATTGGGATGGTGACAGATGAGAAACACTCAAAAACAGCTTGTCTAACCTTTCCCTTGAAGTTCCATAGGAAACACATTTCCTTCTTTTTAGCTAGACCTGGTTCTGCTGTGCCTGTGTTGGACCCTCCACCCTCAGCACCAGGCTGAGACAAAGGCAGCAGCTGGGACAGTGGGACACCTCACTGGGGCCAAGAAAAGATATGACTTATTTAGAAAGCCTGGAGCTCCTCCACCATGCTTCTCTGTTACCAGGCCCACCAGTGCTGAGGGCAGGAAGGGAAAGGAGGACTGGGGAGGAACCATCCAAAGCCCTGGATAGTGTCCCACAGCACCTTCACAGTGTGATGAGAGCCACAGGCTGCAGCCACCTCATGTGGAGCAATGTCAGCAGCAGTTCGATGCTGTCTGCTTTGGGTCACTGCTCCCACATGCACCCAGGCACTGCAAAGCATTCCTTAAGCTGTCATCAACTCCCGTGTGCTGGGAAAACACTGCTAGCAGGAACTTGGAGGTTGGAGGCTGCCAGCCATGCAGGACAGGGCTCAGATTGCCCAGCCTGGAGTGGATGACACCTCACTGAAAGGGGCTGACCTCTGGTCCCCAGCATGTTGCAGCAGCACTGTTCATCTTGAGTGTGCCTTGATTCCGGAAGCTACTGATGAATAGGGACAAAGCATCTGCAGACACTCAGCTTGAGGACTGAAGACATTTGCCACTAGAGACAGCCCTATCTATGTGCAGCTACTGGAAGCCTGAACCAGCCTCAGCATGGCTCTCTTTCCCTGCCTTGAATCTGGTTCCATTTTCTCTGTACCCCAGAGCTGCTCGCTGACATTGCAGAAAGATATTCTGCTTATAACTCCAGGGCTAACTTTCACAACCTGCCCTGCCAGCGCAATGCAAGAGATCTTCCATGACATGGAGTGCCCACTGCCCCTGGCTAAAAGCAAGCCTCCCTGACCACCCTGCTCTCTGCATAATCCCCTCACATGGGCAGCAGAATGAAAGCCTCAAATAACCTGCAGGAAACAGCAGCCTGTCATTGTTGTTTGTCATGTGCGGTCCAGGTTCTCCTACACATCAGCAGCACAAACCACAGGCAGCATCTCAACTGTGTGGTTGTGCCTCATATAACCCACGTGCCTGCTGCTTTACAGCATGAGTCTGAGGGTATGAATTAGTCTGTGACATTTCAATAGCTACTACACCAGCTTTGCAATTTTAGGAACTTTGTTACTACCTTTCAACCCTTCTCAAAGCTCGGTGAGAAGGCCAATCATTGCAACAGAAGTGGGCATTACTGCCTGCTATGCTTTGGATAGTAAGTGTATAAATGCTCACAGGGCTGCTGGGGCTTCGGCAAATCAACATTTTCCAGAACCCACATTCTTACAGCAGGCAGATCCAGACACTCCTGAGTCCCAGATGCAACAGGGTTACCTCCTGGGCACCTTACTAAGCTCCGTAGTGCAGACCAGGGTACCTCCCCATGCCTTCCTCTTCACCTCCACTGCTGCCAAGGGCTATGCAAACTCACTGAATCCAGTGCTGCATTTCTGCTCACGTGTATGCCAAGCAGCTGGGAGCCCCTGCATACTTGACTGCCCCTCCCTCCTTTCTGATAGTCCACCAGCCTGCCCTGGGTCTGTCTGGCCATCATTCACCGCAGCATGTGCCATGATTATAGTGAGGGAAAAGAAAGCAGCACAGATGGCACAAGGAAAACATGGAAAAGCCGATATGACCCGAACACTTGGGAGAGCTGAGCAGAGCAGGAGGTGCAGGTCCAGGCACTCGAGGGGCTGAGAGAGGAATGGTCTCCAGCAAGGAGAGCTGTCCCATCCCCACAGCACACACCCTACCTGTATATCCCCAGCCTCTTCGATGAGTCTGGCTCTGTGAAAACCACTGTAGTAGAGCCAAGAGTTTTATTATTCTAGCATTTGCTGTAAATATGAACATATAGCCAGGTCTGCTTGGCGCTGAAAGCCTCTGGTCTGATCCATGGCTTAGCCAAATCTCTTCTGCAGTCTGTGCATTGATCTTTCATCAGTACAACAGCACAGGAGACGTCACAGAATCACAGAATCACAGAATTGTAGGGGTTGGAAGGGACCTCTAGAGATCATCGAGTCCAACTCCCCTGCCAAAGCAGGCTCCCTACACCATGTCACACAGATAGGCGTCCAGGCGGGTCTTAAATATCTCCAGAGAAGGAGACTCCACCACCTCCCTGGGCAGCCTGTTCCAGTGCTCTGTCACCCTCACTGTAAAGAAGTTATTCTGCACATCCGTGCGGAACATCCTATGCTGTACTTTCATCCCATTACCCCTAGTCCTATCCCCATGCACTACTGAAAAGAGACCAGACTCACCACTATGGCTCCCACACCTCAGGTATTTATAAACCTGGATCAAGTCTCTGCCCTCCATCTTAAATACCAATGGAAAACACCTTATCTGACCTGTGTATACACTGTGTGCTCACAGGCCACAGTTCTTTCCCTTTCTAGGACATGCTGTATGTGCCTGGTGATGGCCTGGGCAATGTCACGGTCATAAAAATGGAGGCAGAACAGTGCAGCACCCTCAGCATAAAGCTGCATCCTACTTAGAGAGGGCAAAATCTGGCAGGAAAATACAGCATTACACAAATGGATGTGACATTTGGAACACAGCCGTGTTCAGGCAGCTTTCAAAACTGTCAGAAAACAAGGGGAGGTGGTAAATACAAGACTAGAATGAGAGTCCATAGAAATAAAGAGAAGAGAAAAGGATACGGGAGGGAAACTGAGATCCAGGCGTCAGCTGTCAGGCTGTTTCTCTGCAATACAAAATGCAATTTTCTGCTGAAATAGAGACTGGTAGTACGGCTGCAAGGTGTAGTGCCAGACCTGAGGAGCACATGGCTGAAGGTTACATGTGTCCATTTGTCCCTTTGGCATTTTGTCACATTTTTTATTATACTTGTGAGACTTTTTCCCCATAAACTCCTCCCTTACTCCATGGGTGTGGTGGGACTCGTGGTGTTCTGCTACTCAGAAAAAACCAAAGAGAGGGAGTTGACCTTTGTGCGAGGGAGCAGAAAGAATGCAGAGCTCTGCCATCAGATAAATAAAAAGGTAGTCAAGAGTATGTAGGTAAGGGCAAGTGGGCACACTAAGATGTAATTGTGGGTGTCACTCACAGACCATCGGATCAGGAAGAAAAAAAGGTGAAGGCCTCAGACAGCTTTGGTCATCTGAAAGAAGCCTGTTCGCAAGCTCTGATGCTCATGGTGGACTTCAACCACTGAAATATCTGCTGGCGGGGTACAAACGATCTAGAAGGTTTCTGAAGTGCAGATGACAACTTCCTGAGATCAAGTAGCCAGTGAGGGAAAATTCTCTGATGGATCTAATTTCTATCAACAAGAAAGAACTGGCTGAGGACGTGAGAGCTGAGTGCATCCTTGGCTGCAGTGACAATGAGATGGCAGAGTTCAGCATCCTGAAGGTAACAGAATCACTAACCTAGACTCAAAATATGACTTCCATCTTAAGGAATCTGCTTGGAAGGATCCAAAGAATGCAGTCCTGGAGTGGAACAAGATCCAGGAAAAGGATCCAGAGGCTGATTTCCAAGGATCAGCTCCTCCAAGCTCAAGAACAGTCTGCCCTGTCAAGCAGAGAATCATGCAAAGACAACATGGGACCTGAACAAAGCACTCCTGACAAGCCCAAGCATAAGGAATTCTGGGGGACATGGAAGCGGGGAAGACAGTGCAAGAGGAATGAACAGATAAACCCACAATTGCTGAGGAATCTGTCTGATGTCATTCACTGCAAGGCCATAGCAAAGATTATCTTCGAATGGTTTTGGCTATTTGGATTGGTTTCTGAAGATTGGAAGAAAGAAAATGTCACCCCTACCTTTAAGAATGGAAAGAAAGAGGATCCAGGGAACTACATACTTGTCTGCTTCACACTGATTCCTGGGAAGGACAAAATCTTTCTTGAACTCATTTCCATTTAAGCCAGGTTTGAAGGGGAAGGGGATGAAACCAGGCTTGCTAGAGTTGAGCCTAAGGGCAGCATGGTTGGGGGTGAAACCAATATCCCACCTTCTTTTTGCCTGAGCTCAGTCTGAGCCTTTGGTCAGTTCTGACAAAACAATCCACTTCTACAGTCAGAGGAGACTGCTCGTAGGGCTCCAACTCTCACAGATCCCCACATCAGGGTCTAGGCCTTCAAAGCCATGACTTATTTTAAGCTGAGTTGATTAGGACCTTTTTCATTCTTCACTACATTTCCAAGTCTTCAGTTATAAAGTTGAAGACCACAAGCATCAGAGTGGCTCTAACTAAGGGAAAATCCTCAGGAAGTTGGCAGGTATTTTCCATTCCAGCAACATAACCCTGGAGAAAAAACAACAAACATCTTCAGTGGGAAACACTGCTCCTTTACCTCACTTTTCAAGAGCTTTGTCTCCACTCAGCCAAAGCTGATTCACCCAGCCCTGGTTTTGAGAGGTGAAGCAGTGATAAACGACCTCTTCTGAGCAAAGCCACCAGGATCTGAGCTGGTGCTTGCACTTGCCCTGAGCAGCAGCACATCCAGAGAAGACAGTGTATCAAATCAGTCAGGCAGGTCAAGTCTGAACAATTCCTTTTGGCAGTATCCCATCAATCTGAATAGCGATCACAACTTCCTTGCTAATTGCCTGCATTAAAAATTATTGTGAATCAGTCAGCCAGTTGAAGTGTTGGGTTTGATGTGGAAGAGGGGTATGTTGTGCACATAAACATCTCCAGTGTCAAAATTAACAACTAATAACCCCAAACTGATGTTTTCCATTTTGGGGGCCCCCATGCTCAGGAGGAAACCGTTATCTCTCCCAGTGCCAAAGAAAACACCCTGGACAAGTAGGATACAACTCAGTGTGTACTGAGAATCCACATGCATATGAGCTTCTGTGTTAACACCAGTTCATTAAATGGCCCCAAAGGGGTATATGCTGAGGTCAGTGCTCCACCTCAGATGGCAGTGACTACAGCCCACTGCGTGACAATGCTCTGTGTAGGGGTCATTTCAGCTCTGCACAGCACATACATTGTGATGACTTGATGAACATGCCCTGTGCTCCATGCTGGTAGAACCCTCTGCTCTAAGCAGTATGATGAAGAGGAACGAAGACCCAAAGCCATTTTGACTTTTATTGAATGAATTCCATTCTAAATCAGTAAAACACTGGAAGATTGGGATGGTCTTTTTGGTAGTGAAATGGGGTTAAAATGCTGTAGGAGGTGCACAGAGTTACAGAGAACATAACAGCTCTTTGAAACAGCTGGGCTGATTAGGTGGTATTCATTAAGGAGCCTGAAAGTACTAATTGCTCTTAAAAGCTCTGTGTTCTTGCTTCCTCTGCTTTCACTGGCAATAACTTTGCCATTTGCACTTGTGTTTGTGCTTGTTCTCTAGCAATTGATTGTTATGGTGCTCGTAACTGATGAGACCTTATTTCTGGAGCCCTCTGTTTTCTCTCTGGAGCACCTGATGATGGCCAGTGCCAGTGTCAGTTTCTGGGCTCTCCAGATCTAGTTTCTTGGGAAACTGAATTTGTGCTTGAACACTGGGGAACTTTATCAGTACTCTTCCAAATGATGCCAGCACCCACTCCTGCTCCTTGGGAGAAGGGAGCTTGCCTTGCACCCAGCTGAGATCAATGGATGCTGGCAGAGAGGAGGGACTTTTCCATTTGAAGAACCTGCTGCTAAAGGCAGGGGGTTAAGAAAACACTCCACTTTCATATCCCCAGGCTGCTCTTCAGTACATTTCTGTACCTCCTTCCTGGGTGTCTGGCAGGAAATTTTCACCACAGATGTACTAATGGGCAGATAGATGCTTGTCCCACACAGACTCAGTAGTCCTCCGAAGGGAAATTGTGCCTTGGAAAAAACAAGGTTGGGTGATAGCATCCATCAGCCTTCCCTCCTTCCCACGAGGGCTGTGATGAGTGCTAGCTTCAGGCAGAATGCTCTGTGCTCCAAGATCACCCTTCATCATCTCTGAATCCCCCTGTCCAGTGCCCACAGGGCATCTCCACAAATGCCCTGCTTCTGGGGCCAGGGTGCAGCAGCCCAGCGCAGCACAAGGCTCAGAGCTCTTTGGGCCCCAGTTCCTCATCCCATCCAACACAGAACTCAGCTGTGATTCCTGACCTTCTGCTCCCAGAGGATAGACACTGTGCAAGGGTGAAGCATCCCCATGGGGCAGCCTGCTGCAGGTTGCAGTGGGGCAGAGCTGCTCAGTGGGGCAGAGGGATCCTCTCTGTTCCTGAGTCACCACCAGCAGCTGAAGGTGACAAAATGGAGGCACTGGAGAGACCACCAGAAACAGGTGAAAAGAAGCTGGTGTGAATTCTGTGTAGAGCACAAAGCTGCAGATGAGCCAAAATCGGAAGGTAGAATTACACTGACAACAAAGGCTAGGTCTGAGACAAATGGATGAGATAAATGGCCTCACGGAGCTGTCAGACAAATTGGAGGTGACCCACAGCCCCCAGGAAGCCAGGCAGCTGCTTTCCACCTTGCACATCTAGCCTCATTGGGGAAAGCAAGGCAAAAGTTTAGTGATTTGCCCAATGCAAGATGGGGTGCCTTGAGCCTCACATCAGGCTTTCCCCACTCAATTGTTTCTTCTTTTCTGATGCATCCCGTGGGATGCCATGTCTGACTATGACCATCAGCCACGCTGCAGCAAAGCACACATCTCTACCTGCTCAAGCACTGTGCTAGCACCTGCTAGATGATGAGGAAGATAACCAGTGCGGGGCCCAGATACATGCTTGATAAGCAAATCCTAATCACGAAGATGTGGTTTGCTTCACATTCCTTCTTACTGAATCTGGAGAGATTAGCACCAGCCACATAAGAGAACCACCAAGGCACTTCCTAGCAGCCTTGTTCAGCTTGGCCACAAGCTAACCTCCAGCCAAGATGGTTTCTGAAAGCCAAGGCAGCTCTCTGCAGCACCCTCTGAAAAGAACTGCTGAAGGAGGGTCAGAAAGGAAGCTGCTCAAGGTGCTTTTTACATGAAGAATGGCTTTCCATCAGCAATATCTCTGAGCTCTGACACCTGTATCTCTGTCTGTCTTACTCTGGAGTGCTGCCAGTGGGTTGACATCTACACAGTTCTCCAAAGTGTGCCAGGCTTTCAGAGAGCAAAGGGAAAGGCCCCAAAGGGAAAGACCCTACCCTAGGTGCTTGTGGGGTCCCTGCTGGTTCTGGTTTGGAGTGGGAAGGCACAGGATGGTCAGGTTCTCTTGGAGGCACGACTGTGGGGCTGAGATAAAAGGCAACCCTGGACACTGAGAACACACTGTTCGGGCTCTGAAAACAGAGGCTCCTTTCCCAGTGGTGCTGCGCTTAGCTTGCTGGACTCTGCAGATTTTCTAGCCTACCCACGTGCTGGTAAGGTGGAGAGACACTTTGATTTGGATGAAAGCTGAGATTCTGACCATTTGCAGGAGGAAGCAGGACTGCTGCTTGTAGTGTAGTGGTGACCCATTCGGATGGCAGGGCAGCAATCCCAGCCAGGCCCCAGCAGCAGGGCTCACCTAGGGAACAGCCCACAGCACTGCTTCACAGCAGGGAAGGCTGTGCCTGGGCTGGGGCTAATCTCATTAGCCCCATCTAATTTCATACCAAAGTGGTAGGCCGTGGGCTACCCACTTTCTCTTGGGGGAAGGCAGTGGGCCTCCTGCTTGCACAGGACCTGGAGGCATATGAAGTCCCCCCGGAACACAGAGGGGACCCTTGGGTAACCTCTTCATCAGATCAACACTGCAGCTGCTACTTGGGCCCTGCAGTTGTACCCTTGGCTTCTAAACGAAATTGAGAAGCTCTTCTAGCACAACAGTCAGACAACAAATACTACTCTTTCTTCTCTCATTTTATTTTACACTGGCAGACCCCATCACTACCCAGAACTTGAAACAGTGGCAAAGCAGTGGGATAGTTGGAAGGGAAACCACACCAGGGTAAACTCCTGTTCTGCTTCTGCTCCCTTGTTTTTTGTCCTGACCTACAGGAAACACTACAAGACAAAAACAGCACATCTGCACCTTACTACTTACAGCTATGGCATATGGATGTGGGTAAGGAAGGGAGGCTGCAGCCACAGAGAAGTGATGCTGGCTCAAAGCTCCATGGATGCTCATTTGGATAAGTGTAGAGCAATCTGCAGTGAAATGCACCTGCCAATGATCCTCCCCTTGGCAGCATATCCAACAATTATCGACTGACCTCATCGCATCCCTTCTCTGACCATTTTTAATTTTTTTCTCGTACTGATATTCTTCCAGAAACAGCCATTTATGTCACTGCATGGCACCTGGCACAGGAGAGTCTTTTCAGGTCTTATTGCAGCACGGAGGGAAAAATATCTCTCTTCAAAAGGGGATGAATTCAAGAGAGATGAGGAGGTGGAAGAGGCAGAGGTAAGGCAAGCAGCATGGTAGCTCAGCCATGGGAAGCAATGCATGAGGCGCAGTGGCAGAGGATGAATGATCAGGCACATATTTGGAGGCTATCAGCATGCACACATAATGAAAGCCAATCAGACGCATATGACAGATTGTAAAGCTTCTGTGTGTTGTTTAAAAACCCACGTTTTCAGCTTATCTGCCTTTATAGAGCATCTCAATAACACAGTTTTACTCTGGCTGAGAAATCACAGGCATCCCGCCCACACCATGCAAAGTGTGACATTTCCAATCACATCATTTTCCCTTTCATTTTTAACAGAAAAAAAGAAAAGAAAAAAAAAAACAACTCTCAATATGACATATCATTTACCAGTACAGACAGATGTGGTTTCATCTACAGCTGCCAGAGCATGACTGCAACAGCTCCAGATGAGCAGGCTGAGAGGATGTCCTACACCAGCTTCCAGAGTTGATTGTAAGTTCATCAAACCAGCTACTGAAGTGAATTAGTGATATTATAATTTGTGCTGTGTCTTCATGCAAGCAAAGAACCAGGTGCCATCTTTCTTGAGCTCTTATTTGGGAAAGGAGAAGTAACATTTATTGTTACAATAGAGACGTAGCAGAATTAGGGAATCAAATGCAGCATTACCAGGATTTGGAAGGGCAAGGTTCACGTGAGCCTTAATGTAGAGTAGTGGGTGTTTCTTGGGTTTGTTGCACGCCCAAAGATTTTGCCCTGTTACAGTGCCATAGTTGTTCTTTCCAGTTACGTGTTGCTGCCATCCCCCTGCCTGCCTACCCTTGTCCACCGCTCCCTCTAAGCAACAGGTATCAAGCACTGGAAATTGAAGGGGCAGTGAGTAGTGACATGATGGAGGAGCTGCCTAAAAGGGAGCCTAAGGCAAGGCGGCCACCCCCACGCCTTGAGACTTCCCCATATGCAGACCGGACCCGTGCCATCCGGAGGTGTGCTGCCTTCCTAGGGCCCAGGTCAGGGACATAACCAGAAAACCAGAAAACCAGAAAAAGCTGTAGCCCTTTATATTAAAGACTGTTTTGAAGTTGAAGAGCTTGGGGTTGGGAATGACAAAGTTGAGTGTCTGTGGGTAAGGATCAGGGGGAAGGCCTGCAGGGGTGACATCTTGCTGGGGGTCTGTTATAGACCGCCTAATCAGGATGAAGAGATGGATGAGGTGTTCTATGAGCAGCTTATGGAAGTTGCATGTTCACCAGCACTCATTCTCTTGGGAGACTTCAACTTCCCTGATCTATGTTGGGAATATAATATGGCACAGAGGAAGCAGTCCAAGAGGTTTCCAGAGTGTGTGGAAGATGCTTCCTTGCACAGCTGGTACGAGAGCCTTCAAGGGTGGTGCCCCGCTAGACCTGCTCTTCACTAACAGTGAAGGACTGGTGGGTGATGTTAAGGCTGGGGAATTTCTTGGGCAGAGGGACCACAAAATCCTAGAATTCTCAGTTCTTGGAGATGTCAGAAGGGTGACCAGCAAAACTGCTCTCTTGAACTTCCAGAGGGCGGACTTCGATCTGCTCAGGACACTTGTAGCATGGGCCCCTTGGGAACTTCTCCTTAAGGGTGAAGGAATCCAAGAAGCCTGGATGCTCCCCAAGATGGAAATCTTAAAGGCACAAGAACAGGCTGTCCCTGAATGCCGTAAGGTGACCTGTAGAGGAAGAAAACCGGAGTGGATGAACTGGGATCTATTGTTGAGACTCAGGAAGAAAAAGAGAGTCTATGTCCTCTGGAAGCAGGGACAGGCTGCTTAGAGAGATTACAAGGAAGTTGCTAAGGTATGCAGGGAGGAAGTTAGGAAGGCAAAAGCCCGACGTGAATTTTGATTGGCCACGACAGTAAAAGAGAATAAGAAATATTTTTACAAATATATCAGTAGTAAGAGGAGAACCAGGGAAAATGTCCGCCCCTGAGTTGATGCAGCAGGGAATGTGACCACTGAGGATAAGGGGAAGGCTGAGGTCCTCAACGCCTTCTTTACATCTGCCTTCAATGGGCAGAACAGTTATCCTCAGGGCACTTTATGCCCTGATCTGAAAGTCTGGGATGGAACACAGAAATCTGTTTTGTGCAATTTGTTCACAAGCAGCTACACTTTGGTTAGAGCAGCATCCTGCAGCACAACCCACATAACTGCTTTGTCTGGGGAGAAAAGTGCTTCGCACCTTGTTAAAGTGTTTGCAATGCCAGCTGAGGCAGCAGTGTGAGACCTCTCTTTCTTTCACGCACTCTTTTGTGCTACAAACCCTGAAAACACGTGGAAAGACACCAATCCAAAGCTCTGATGACAGCATTCTCACTAATTTCAGCTTAGACTGGATTTGATCCCTGCGCAGAATGGCATTTTGGAGGGCAACTGATCAAAGAATGGTCAAAAACACAGTATTTACATGAAGGGCTTGTCAGGAACGATGCCCAAACTAAATGTGCACTGTGCCATCCATTTAGGCTGGGAGAGGCAGGAGAGGGGGGCCTGTCTGAGGCAACTCCCACACTGCCAGCTCACGAGTGCTCTTCAAGGTGGGAGCAGCACCATGCTTCCATGAGAAGATGAGGAGTATGAGGAGCATCCTCCTCTGGCAAATCAGGAGAGAAGCTGAGGTAGCCATGGCCAGGGGAAAGGGAAGGCAGAGAAAGACAACACCTCTCTGCCCAATCCCTGTCCCCACCACAGCTGACACCAGTGGCACCCACTGCCCCGTTGTTAAGACAAAGCCACCGTTAGGACAAAGAGGCTGCTTCCCAGAATGGGCAAAAGCCCAAGGAAAGCATCCAGAAATGAAGAAGCACCATGGGCTCCAGGAGACCCCCACTGTGTCTACCTCCTGCAGCCGTGCTTGCAGGGAGGGCTACAGGGCAGTAATTACAGATGCCGCAGGCACTGTTGCAGTGGTTTTGGCTCAGTCTGGCGAGGAGTCTGCATCCACAGCCCCTGTGGATCCTGCAGACAGGCTGGGAAGGAAAGGGTGGGCAACTCCTTCTCTGCACAAACTAGAGGTGCTTCTCTGGCCAATGCAAGAGTCATTGACACTGGAGGATAATGTTTAAATATTGTGTTAGATATGGCCTAGAGAGCCACTACAGGGAAAATCAATATTTGGCCAAAATACGGATCTGATGAAGGTTGAGTTTGTAAGATCTCGAATTTATATGTAAAGAACAAAACCTCTTTTCAAAGGAGAAATCAGAATATGCTGCCTGTTGGATACAATAAATCAGCCTGTTATTAGTAAAAAGAAAAAGGCCCGGACCAGGAAGGAGAGGAATTAGAAAAAGGAACTAATCAATGGGACCCTCCTGAGAATCTCCCCCCCAATATAACCCCAGTGTAGCACAAAGGGAGACAGGCACTGCCCCAGTAAGAGGAAATGGTAAAGCACACAGGGACATTTCACAGAAAAGGGGGGAATGCTGGGCTCGGGAGAGAATTAAAACAATGTAAAAGGGACATAAAATTTTCTCCTTTCCCAGACACTAGCTGTACCAGCACCTCGGTGTACCCCTTATGGGAGGTCCCATTGGGACAAGGACAAATATGCTATGTAAACTCCCTACTCACTAGTGGAGAAATTAGAAATTTTAAGAAGGAAATGAAATCTTTAATTGAAGTTCCTATAAGAGTGGCAGAACAATTAGATCAATTTCTGGGGCTTTCGAAACTTTGGTCCCACCAGGAGCCCCTGGTAAATATAAAAGTGGGACCTGGGGGGGAAGAAGTTGTGGTTTTAGTTGATACTGGTACAGCTCGTTCATCACTGGCCCGTAAGGTGTCAGGACTCAAATTAACAAATGAGGCCTTAAAGATAACTGGGGTAGAGAGAACCGGGATGACAGTACCACTTTTTGAGAATACTGTATTAAAACTAGGGGATAAAGATGAAATTGGGAATCAAGAAAAACATGAAATAAGGCCATAAAGATAAGGGTGGAACAGCCCAAGGAATTGAATGATATGGATTGCTAAGGGAAAGTTATATGGTATTAAGGGTGTTTGTGAAAACTGAAAAATTGTACTGTTTGATATGTGGGTTTTGAAGGGAATGGGACAAACTGCTTTGATGGTGACCTGCAGAAAAAACCTCTATAATCCAGAGATGGGTTATAAAGCAGGTATGTCTATTCCAGCGTTGCGCAGCGCCGGGTGCAAGGGGGAGAGCTCCACCAAACTTGCACACCGACCTGTAAAATCGTGACACAGATATAGGTACATTTAATACATAGTCAATGACTTCTCAGAGTTCTGATACATATTCAATGGTTTCTTAGACTTCTAATACATAGTCAATAGTTCTAGGAATTCTGATGCATATTCAATAGCTCTTTAGCATACAGACCCCCTCTTGTTCTTATCAGGGGGAATGCAACTCCTTGTCCGTGAGGTTTCACTCCTTATCTGCATCCTCCCTGCTTCTCCCAGGCCCCTTGTTTCTTTTACTTGTTACCTTTAAGTTTCCTTTACTTATTTCTATAAACTACCTTTAAGTTTCCTTTACTTGTTTCTATAAACTACCTTTAACTATCCCCCCTTTAGCCCCCCTTTATTCTGAATTCCAGCAGAGCACCTGCTTTCCTGCTTCACTGTTCAATGGTATAAGAAAGTGTAATTACTATTGGTATAAAGAAGTATAATTGAGGGTGTGTAGAATTGTAACTGAAGGTACAAATAGTGAAATCGTGTACAAAGGAAAAAGGGTTAAAGAGAAAGTGAGTTTATCTGTGCTGGTATGAGAGCAACCCCCTGTATTGTTTCCCCCCACCCTTGCAAGAACTCTTGGAGTGAGAGAGAGCCAGGTACAGAAACTGTTGCTGTAAGCAGCAAAGCGGGGAGGTGGGGAGGAGGGGGCAATGGAAATAAGAATAGCCTTCATGTGCAGAGATGTAGGAAACCTGAAATCCCAGTGTTAGCACTGGACACCTGGAGAGAAGGAGGTGAAACTGAAATAGGATGTTAGTAGTTTATGTAATGATGAGAGTTTGGAAAGAGAAAGTTTGGGACAGACACAGGCTGGAGGAGGAAGGACTGGCAAGGTATAACAGGGATGTCAGGACTGAAAAGAGGTGGACGATATGAAAACAAAACAAAACTGATTGACAAACAGATAGTAATGGAATTGGTGATAATAACAGCTGTTACTGTTGAGGTGTTACAATAGGGCTGTAGGACCCAGAGATCCCCTCAGGGAGAGGTGGGGGGAGTGGGGGCTTGAAGTGCCCGGGGAGGGCTCTGCCCCACTGAAAGGAAAGCAGTGTGCAAACTACAACAGGAAACTGCATCTAGGGAAGCAGGATAAAGAGATTTATTTTCTGGTGGATATGGGTGCTTCTTACTACTCATAGATGGTTTTGTAACAGTAATAGAAGCTACTGCCCAACAAGAAAAGGTTTATGTTTTTTTTTTTTTGGATTAATTAAATATAAACTAAGTAGGAATACAGAAATTCTTGTACCTGCCAGGTTGCTCTGGCAAGAAATTTAATAAAACTGGAGCTAAGGGTCCAACAATATTGACTGATTAAAAACTGTAAGTCTGACTTTAGCACAAATGGGGAAAACAGTGTTGTACCCCAGGAGTCACAGCAATATCAAATATGATGCACTTAGGGGTGTGGGCATCAGGGCCACACATGAAGCCCTGAATAGTAGTTAAAAGCAAGAGATTGCCCAGTCAGGGTAAAGCGGTGCCCTATAATATAAGGATATGTAACTGTAGAAGGATAGAAGAAATAATAGATAACTTTTTGGAGTTTGGACTCCAATTTTGCAAAAATTTTTGATAGCAAGTGCAATAGTTTGGTACAAGACTTGAGGGCAAGTAATAGAATTGTTGAATGCATACACTCAGTGGTGGCAAATCCATGCACTTTATTAACCCAGTTAAGGAATGAATAGGTGGAGTTTACTTTCTGGATTTGAAGGATGTTTCTTCTGCCTGGTTTGGCCAATATGGGGAGAAGAGACTCAGTTAACCAGGACAGTGTTACCCAGGGTTGTGAGAACAACTTAATGATTTTTGAGAACTGGTCAACTCGTGAGCCTGAGACCTGGGATCCTCCATCCCAGGGTGGAACTTTACTGCAGCACATGAATGCCACGGCAACAAAAGAGGACTGTATAATGGACTGTGAGTTTGCTGAGTTTCTTGGTTTACAGAAAAGCACAAATAACTCTAACAGCAAGTGACATATCTGGGAGATTACATCTGGACTTTGGACCTTAAGGACTGCCAGGAAAGAAGCCATCTGCCAAACCCCTGAGCCGCAAACTGCCAAGGAACTCCATACGTTCCCAGGAATGACAGGATGGTGCTGACTGTGGATACACAGCTATGGACTGATCGCAAAGCTCCAAACAACTTGATAAAGTGAGTAAGGGATGGCCAGGGTGCCTGAGGGTGGTGGCTGCACTGGTGCTCAATATTCTAGAAGCCTGTAAATCTACACTGTGCCAAAAGATACCAGTTTTAATATCTCATACAGTGTTTATTGTATTGGAGGCAAAAGAGGGACATTGGATCTCACCCCAAAGATTCCCAAAAATACCAGGCCATCCTGATAGAGCAGGATGATGTAGAAATAATTGTAACTAATATTGTCAACCCAGTATCTTTCCTTAGCGGAACTCCTGGAGAATCAGTATCTCCTGACTGCTTTGAAACAACTGAAGCTGCACATTGCAGCCGGTCAGTTGGACCTGAAGAACAAGCCCTTAGAAGATGCAAAAGATGCCTGCTTTACCAACAGCTACAAGGAGACTGTAAGGCAGGTTATGCAATAACTGCTACTCACCAGGACCCAGGGACTATTCTTCCAGTTCACCCATTCCAAGCCGGAGACTGGATCCTGATCCAGACGGGGAAGGAGACAAAGCTGCAACCTGACTGGGAAGGACCATTCCAAGTACTTTTAATGACTGAAACAGCTATGAGGACAGACGAGAAAGGATGGACTCACTACACACTGGTAAAGGCATCCACTAGCCTTGAGGCGTGGGAACTGTTGCCACAGAAAAACCTTTAGAAGATAAGAATTAGAAGGAAATCATGAAAAGTTTTTTTTTTATATGCATATTTTTTAAATTATTATTTTAACTAACCTTTAACTTTTCCTCAAATAGGTGAATAAATTATATATGTAAGTGGGAGAGTATTATAACCTATATAGAACTAATGCTCAGAAAAAGTTTTCTATGTTGTAACAAGAAGTTTTTACTGCTGTAACAGAGTGTATCCCATTCGTTATCCTGATATATATTCGTTATCCTGTTCTGGAAAATGCAAAATTTGACAATAATGCAGGGGAGGGACCAACTGGTAGTTTTTTATATGAATAAGGGACTCTCTTCTAGTGTATGGAATGATGTATGGTGGGCAACTACCTATTGAGGCTGGACATATACACCTGGAATATTTGATACTTCATGAGCACGTAAGGGAGTTGTCCAGCCAGACTGCAAATCATTGCAGCGTAACCCAGTAAAAGTAACAATTAACAAGACTGATAGCACTGTTAATACCACTTTTGGTCTTGGGGTAGATATGCATGGAAAGGATTCAACAGCGAGATTCCAGATAGCAGCGTGGGATACACTGTGAAAATATCCAAATTGTCCAGGATAGTGAAGAGCTTAAAAAGGGGGTTAGAAAATCTTCCTAAAAACCCTGCAATTGTGACAGCTAAGGAGATAAAAGATCTTAGATAAACATTTGAAATCAAAACAGGATATGGGGACATTAATGCCTGGGTAGAATGGATTAAGTATACTGTCCAGAGTCTCAACCATAGCAATTGCTATGCTTGTGCATCCGGATGGCTCATAGCTCAGGTGGTGCCCATTCTGCTGGGATGGACCAAGGACCCAAAGGGAATGCGATGCATGATTACCCTGTACCAAGAAAAAACTGCCTGGGGAAACAGAGACTGCAGATCTCTCTCCCTCTTGTCTCCTCCAATGCCTGATACAGATGTCAAGATCCCTCCTGCAGTCTCTACAGCGGTAGGTAACCATACAGCTTGCCTCTCACGGTAGGGTGTGAAGGCTACCAGGCCTATGGGAAACTTTTGCTTGTGCAGTGAGGTCTTGAATGTTACGGAGGATTCAGCAGGAAATTATTCAAGACTGGGAATCTCCAGGGCAGATCTCTGGTGGTACTGTGGGGGAAAGGTTTTATGGTCCACCCTACCATCTAACTGGGGAGGCACCTGTGCACTTGTTCAATTAGTTATACTATTCACCCTGGCATTTGAAAAAGGAATATGAAAAATTCTGGAAGAACCAAAAGGAGTTTAGGGGTATCATTTGATGATGAAATATATATAGAGATTAAATCGAGGTACCTAGAGGTGTCCCTGATAAACTTAAGGCAAGAAATCAAAATGCTGCAGGATTTGAGTCACAGTTTTGGTGGGTGACGATCAACAAGAATGTAGACTGGATTAACTACATCTATTATAATCAACAGCGATTTATAAATGATACAAAAAGTGCAATTAAGGGAATTGCAGAACAGCTAGATGCCACAAGTAGGATGGCCTGGGAGAATAGGATTGCTCTAGATATGCTAGATGAAAAGGGGTGTGTGTGTGTGTAATGTTGGGAACCCACTGTTGTACCTTCATCCCCAATAACCCAGCTCCAGATGGCACAATAATGAATGCATTGCAGGGACTTACTACCCTTGTGAATGAACTGGCAGAAAATTCAGGAACAGATACCTCTATCACTAGATGGATGGACTCACGGTTTGGTAAATGGAAAGGGATGACTGTTTCTATATTTACTTCTTTGATTATAGTAGCAGGAGTCCTGGTGGCCATAGGATGCTGTATTATCCCCTGTGTAAGGGGCCTGGTACAGAGATCAATTGAGACAGCATAACTAAAACAAACACCAGTGAAACGACCACCATACTCAGATAAAATGATAATATTAGAGGAGATGGGTAATGAAAATAATGATATTAGAGGAGATGGGGAATGAAGGAAGTGATGAAGAGGAAGAGGTCTGTAAGATAATACCTTAAAGAAAAAGCAAAACTTGCAGAAATCAACAGTGTATAAAGAAGAAAAGGGGGGATTGTGGGAATCAAATGTTGTTTCTGCATTTAGAATAAGATAAGAATATTTTATTTCAAGGTCTCATTATATAAGTGAAGCAGTTTGTAGTTATTAGGTAGAAGTTATTAGGTACAAAGACTGCAGCTCCTGTCTGTCCAGCTGTCTGAAATAGAACTACTGATTTTTGGTGCTGGACAAAGAAGACCTGAGTAATAAACGATCCAAAGAGAAGAAGCTGAAATAATTAACAATATGCCTGTATAAACTAGCAACAATGTATGTTTTAGTGTTTTGTTGTACGCATTGTAAAAATACCTAAGGATGTGCCTGAAGAGATATCGGGAAGGACTGGAATCATCCCCCCCCGGGCTCTTTGTTTAACGACGGTCTGGGACAGAATTAAAGAAGCTTTGAAGGAAATCAACATATCAGTGCAATAAGAGTACCGAGACATCTTGGAAACAGAAACAGCAGGATGGCGACTGACAAGATAGCAAGTGAACTAACAAATTTCAGAATGTAATTAACAAATGCAAACCTCAGGTAAAATTGTAACCTGTAATACCCAACCAAAGGGGAGAGGGGAGGGGGAAACATATGGGAGAAAAGGTATAAAAACTGTAACATCATGTCCATAGGGGCGCTTCTGCCATCAGGGCGCCCGCCATTGCAATCGCGAATAAAAACTGCTTTTATCAGAGATACCGTCCTGACCAAAAATTATTGAGGATATTTCCAACAAGGAGAAAAGGCAGGGTTATTTCTCTTCATGTTACATGCAGCAGATAGTTACAGTGCTAAGGGTTACTTGTTTTCACAGATGTTTTCACAGGGTGAGAGCTTTGTTCTGGTTCCCTGCACAGAAAAGTTGTCACTGTTCTCTGGGACATCCATTCTACAGATGAGTCACTGTGTTATTACACACAAATAATCTTCATCTGAAAGTAGCTGCCTTTCATGACATTGAATCTAATGTTCAATTAACAACTGCAATCAATATCTGTCAAACAAAAAGAAAAGAAATGGAAAAAAAAAAAAAAAAAAAAGAAGGAAGGAAGTCCAGAGGCTGAGGGAGTGCTGTGTCACTAAAGCATCCCTGCATGGCCTTGGCTGTGCCCAGCTCTGGCTGTGAGGCTGCACCTTAGGGTTGGCTGTGCAAGATGCTGCCCTTGTGTCAGATGAGACCCCCGGAGCCCCTCTGCAAGATAAGCTGTTGGCACACTGTCCCCATGCTTTATTAGTGCCTGTCGGCATCCATTAGGGGATGGCTGTGGGGATGGGCTTGCTGTGGCTGTCTGGACTACTTCCCTACCCACTGTGCCAGTTGTGTGGTGCCAAGCTGCCTTGAAAGGATTTTAAACACATAATCATCTTGCATCTTCCAGCAGAATGAGCCCCAAAATTGCCTAACTAAGCATTCAATATATGCACGACATCTCATATCTTTGACTCACTAAGCAATGGGCATATTTCTACTCTTAAGTGTAACTTAAGAGTAAATATACGCTTACTGGTGTAAGTACTGGGTAATGCTGATGTTGTTAGGTGTCACAACTCCCATTGCCTGGAAACCTTGTGAAAATGCAGAACTGGCCCTCAATGCTGGCCACACAGAGTAGCAGCCTCCTGCAATGTTGGAGAAACATCAGCACCCACTGCAGTTCTCATGGGAGTGATGGGCAGTGACCATGGTAGGGGGGTTGGAGCTCAGTGATCTTTAAGGTCCCTTCTTACCTCAGCTATTCTATGATGATATGCAGTACAACAGGATTCAGCCGAGGGTACTCTAAGAGCAGGCTTGATGTCACTGTGAGTGTCTTAATTTTTTCTGAACAGTTCTGGAATCTGAAGAGGTCCCAGATGACTGAAAGCTGTCAGACCTTGTCCAAATTTTCAAGAAGGGTAAGAAAGAAAACTGTGTTAAATAAAGACCTTTCTGTCTCACTTCAGCACCTGGTAGAATTACAGAGGATTGTTCTGGAGTTGTCAGAATCACTTGAAAGACAGTGCAGTCATTGGTCATGGACAACATGAGTTCACAAGGGTTAGGGTCCTGCTTAACTAATTTAATTTCCGTTTACAGCAAGTTTCCCCAGCTGACCAAGGGAAGACAGTTGATGCAATCTTGTTGGATTTCAGCAAAGCTTTTGATACTATTTCTCACAGAATCCTGGACAAAATACCCATCAAACAGCTAGACAAATGCATAATATGGTGGTTGAATAATTAACTGATACACTAGGCTCATATGGTTATAGTAAATTGGTTGGCCATCAGTCACCAGTGGAATTTTCCAGGGCTCTGTCCCGGGGCCTGTTCTTAATGTTTTCATAAATAGCCTCCATGCAAGACTCAATCCATTCAAAGTGTGTCTGTAGATAATAGTAAATGGATAGGAGCTGTTAACTACCTCAAGGGTATAGAAGCCTTGCAGAGGTCATGACACATTAGAGGGTGATCACCAACTGCATGAAGCTTAACAAGGGCAGGTGTCAGACTCTACACCTTAGGACAGGGCAACCCCTACTATATGTATAGACTGGAGGATGAGTGGGGCTGGAGAGCAGCCGCATAGAAGGATCTGGGGGGTTCTGGTTGACAGAAAATTGAATTGAAGCCAGCAGTGTGTCCCAGCAGCCAGAAGGGCCAACTATCCCCTGTGGTGCTTCAAGTCCAGCACAGCCTGCCAAAGCCTCATCTCCAGCACTGTGCACAGGTTTGGGTGCCACAACATAGATATAGGCCAAGATTAGGTTCTTGATGCAAACCTGAATCCTGTGGTTCACTTGATCCAAATCCATGGGTTATTCAGTGGCTCGTGCAAGGTGAGGCCATCTCTGAGACAGGCAATCAGCCTGGAGCACATCTGGGTAAAAATAAAAAAGGCTGTTCCTAGTGAGGGAGAAAGGGTGTGAGGAAAGAAGTGGATGAAAACAAGTGATGTGAAAAATGTCAGGGCTGGTACTGGAAGTGTGAGTCCTGCACTCCTAAGGGCCTGCACAGAGACAAAGGTCAGGAAAGGTGGAAAAAGTCAGATTTCTGCACCCAGAAGCCAATTAATCTGTGTGCCAGGAGGTCCTTCCATCAAGTACAACATGTCAGGCCATGAAGACTTGGGCATGCCACATGACACAATAAAATGTGCACTGTCACCAAGGCATAGTGTTAGACATGACCTGACCCCACCAAGGAGAACAAGAATCACTGTTGTCCCATGGCTCTGGACTCTGAACAGCCAGCTCAGGAGAGCAGAGAGATGGTAGAGAGACTTGGGAAAGAGGTGGATTCTGTCAGCACAGGCAGATGTGAGCCTTTGCACATGGCATTTTTGCTCAGTCACCTCTTCCACAGCACCCACAGATGCCAGTGAAAGGCAGGCAGAGCTGACCAGAGGAGCTTGGTGCAGTAAGGGCTCTCATTGCTAGTGATCATTTGCTGTGCTACTGGGAATCTGGGCCTGTGGGCTAAATGCACTTGCTGAGGTCCAAACCAGCCCCTGATGCACGATCCACCAGCCATAACATACAAATCTGATTATTCCCATTTTCAGTAAAGGACTGGAGGGACCTCTCATTTTGAAATGCCAAGTGAATCAATTGTACTTTTCTTTCTCTTATCAGATGGGATTGAGGAGGGAGGGACCATTAACATGAGGGAAAGAAAGAAAATGGAAATGATATGGCAATAAGGTTACGCTTAAGTGAGCCCCATGACAATAGCTGGAGGCTGTTCACATGATGGCTTAGGCATTCTTTGTGAAGAGTGCTGAGAGTCTGCCAGGTCACCATCAAATTCAAAGGTGCAAAGGAAAAAAATAACAACTTGTAAGCACAACTTTGTGCTCCAGTTGACCAAGAAAGAAGGAGCACTGGTGTGGTGCTGCACTGAATGCACAACCTGAAGCCACCAACATGCCAGGGACAAAATCAGCCCAATGACCACAGCACAGCCTTGGCCCCCTACAGCCATGGAAGAGGAATGGCATGGCACGTGCCTTGTGCTGCATGTATGTCTCTTTGGCATGGCCTGTTACTGAGGGTTTGCTCCTGGACAAACCCAGCCCCTGCAGAGTTGGCTGCATTAAACTCAAGCAACAACCTGTTGTAGTGCTGAAGACTGAGATGCCTAGACACCAGCCTCCTGGGACCATGGTACTGCTCTTGTTGACTTGAGTGGAGTTGTGTCCCAGTGCAAGACAGTGCATACCATATTCATGCCATGTGATACCCTACCTATTCTATAGCTTCAGTACTAACGCCTCGCAAAGATCCCAGACACATGGCTGCAATGTTTCCAAAGTGCACTTTGCTCCAGTGCAGTCTTTTTCTCTACACTAATGATCTTACCTTTCATAGACAAATCCCCACAGGTCTGTAAAATATTGTAATTGTGTGAAAATATCCTATCTCCAAAATCAGGGATAGGAACATCACCAGCCTGTCACTTCCTGGGTAAAAGCAGCATCACAAGATCAGGGGTGATCGCATCACTTAGCCTTGAAGTCCACAGTTTGCAACACAGCAGCAAACACAGTCAGCAAGTGCTGCGTCTGATGCATGGACTCAGATGTAAACGATACAAATCATTTACTACAAGTCCTCACATCACTTATATACCTCCACAAGTTTACTCTTTCTAGCTTTCTCATTCGCCTCTATGTGTCAAAAGAACATTCCACAAACACTCTTCAACTGTTCATGCAGGCACTTATCCGAGCAGAGCCACGAGCCATTCTTTCTTCTTCTAGAGGTGTCCTTGGTTCTCATGCGGTTTATCTTGCTCCACAGCTGCTGCTCTGTACAGTCCTTCTTGTATTCCCACAAGCAAGCACCAGTGGATTCTCTTCAGTGCCCAATGGCAGCTGGGAAGGTGTCCATATGTGCTGCTGTTTGGCCACCACGCAGTAGGGCCACAGTGCCCAACCAGTGCCACCAACAAAGGGTCCAGCCATCAAGATTGTTCTGCCAGCACGTGTGTTTGGCTCCTGTAGGTGAGTCCACCAGCTCTTTACTTCAGTAAATCCTGACCACTTCAACATCCCTGTTAGCCACTTCAAGCCAGTCAGGCTGTAGCCATCACTCAGAACCCCTCTAATTTTCTGGGTACAGCTCAGCACCTTGCTTGGTGGTTTACCATCAGCTGTAATACTCTGATATGGGAAATGGCTGATGGGAAGGTATTGTCCCTCTTGCTACTTTGCTGTGGCATCTCTACCAAGATGCTCCCCAACAAGAACCAACAGCAAGGAAGTGCTGCAGGCATCTTCTGCAAGATAGTCTGTCCGTGGAGCTCACCCTGGCTCCTCTAGTTCCAACACTGCCAAGCCAAGTGAGACCTCAGACACCACAGTGCTGGCTTCCCACACATAAATCCCAAAATGGCCTGTGGATGTGCAGGGGGAGGACAAGGAGCACTGTCCAAATCCTGCTATATGTGAACATCAGCAGATCCAGAACAGTGAGGGCAGCAAGGGACAAATCAGAAGGATTGTGGACAAAGGGCTGAGGACAGAAGAGCCAGATTGTGGCACAGGAGACCTCAGTGCCAGAGTCTGCAGTACAATTTCCCCAGCAGAGGATATAATAGTAACAACAGCCACACTGTGAAAAGGTAGGATCGGATTTTTAGCTGTGTAACTATTTTGCAGACATAATTCAAGGAGAAGTCTTACTCTAGATAAATCACCTCAATGCAGAAGAGGAACAGTTGGAAACAGAGGAGCTGCCAGGCACTGAAAGGCTGCCTGAGCAAACCTGAGCATGTGGGAGACCTGCAGCAGCCTCAGCCAACGTGGAGTCCCAAGGCAGATTCCTCCAACCTGCCTCAAAGGAAGCAGGTTTCGGGGACCAGGTTGTGTTCAGAGGTGAGGGCCCTCCTTGCAAAGAATGTTGCTTTAGTAGGGAGATGCTCTCTGAGATATGGGTTTACCTCAGAAAGGAGCAGTGCTATTTCTCCTATTTCTTGCAGAAGTTCTTCTGTCTCAGGGAACCATCACTGACTTATATAATAGACCTCAGGGATCTTTACAATAGGCAAAGGCATTTGAGTATGCAGTAGGGGAGATGTGTTTTGTAACATAGCGTATGACTAGGCAGGAAGGAGGGGAGAAAGGAGAGGAGAGGGAGAAGGAGAGGGAGAGGGAGAGGGAGAGGGAGAGGGAGAGGGAGAGGGAGAGGGAGAGGGAGAGGGAGAGGGAGAGGGAGAGGGAGAGGGAGAGGGAGAGGGAGAGGGAGAGGGAGAGGGAGAGGGAGAGGGAGAGGAGAGGAGAAGTGGCTGTGGGATTTCAGGGCAACAATTGTCTGATCTGCCTGGTTTATTAACTAACCAATATAAAATGTTTCCCACGCTTTGCTTGATCCTGCTACTGAAGGCCTGGAAGATCTGGGGATGGTAGAGCAGGAAGATTTAAAGGATATATGTTTTGTTATATTGATTATAGAATAGTTGTATGTCCCTGTGCAAGACAATGCATACCATACCCATGAGTATGAGTGATTCCAGCACTTAGGTAATTTAGATCTTGGTTTCATGAGTGCAAACCCTAGACCAGCCAAACTGGTAGGGATTCCCATAAACCTTGGCATCAGGCTACAACCAGGAAGTGCTGAGCAGTGCTGGAAGCTTCAGAAGCCTTACCTGCAATCCTTCTGCACCTGCTTATGCATTTGTATCAAGGGGTTGCGAACAGGCCTGCCCAGCTCTTGTTTGCTTTGTCTCCATCCATGCTGACAATCCAGTGCTGGGACTAAGACTGGCATAGCACACTACGGTCCTGCTGAGCTGAGACCTTGTGCTTGTGAATTTCAAGCACGAGCTGACAACTCAGACATTGTGCTGCATTGTTGCATGGGTGATCCTCCTCATGTAATCCTCCTCAATGTAGAGCAGGAAACAAGGACTTCTCCTTGGGCAATGGCTGTATAATAGGCTGTTACTGGAGTATGGAACCCTCAGAGGTCAGTGCCACTCCCTCTGCACTGGGGAAGGAAAAATATATATCCAGGCCAGCCTTTGAGGCTGCTTGTTCAACCTGTTCTTCGGACCCTTGTAGTTAGTGGCTTCCACAAGGCTCTTTGGCAGGCTGAGATGTGAAAGCTATTTTGAACCTGCAGTAATGTCCAAGTGATACAAGCTGGGGTCTGTAGGCTAAGCCTGGGATGCTTGTAGGCACATTCCTCTTTAGTGTCTGTAGTTTTGTAAACAGCAGAGGAAGCGGCCTGCCAGGCTTAGGCAGATTGCTCTAGCCTTTGGGATCACCTCATTTCATGGCTACATAAATAGGACTTGCACCCAGAATAATGCATGTAGCTGGTGGATAACTTATGCAGATATAGTCAGGTATGGTACCACAGCTGAGGTGATGATTAATTGCTGTGTGCCTTCCAAATGCTCTGCTGTTTCTATACACAGTGAACTAGCTTTAAAATCATCATGATTTTAAGGTGAGCAGGAGCATTTGCTGAGCAAGTAATCCTGTTTATCAACCACTTGATCACACTGGAAAATGTCACAGCCCTTGCAACAAGTCACACAGACTGTTATCCTGCCAACCCTTTGCCCTGTCCACTTTCTTCCCTGTGCTTCTCCACTTCTGGCGTAGCTTTGCCATCCAGTGTCAGAGGTGGCACACACTGAAACCTTCATAATGTGCTGCACCATGGCTGTTTACATATGCCTCTTAGCGTTATAGATTTGGCCTCTGTCTTTTTTATTTGTGTCTCCAATTCTTCCCCTACAAAGTACATTAGTTGTTATGGAAACAATTATTTCGTTGGTATGAGTAATCTTCATGACAGCAACAAAAGCAGCAAAAAGTCAGTTCATATGCTGCACCTTCTACTTCATTCAGTTACCTGCTAATTAGATCTTCCCTTGAAAGTGATCAAAAACCCTGACACCTGTAGGGAAAAATAAATATTTTTTACTGTCTGCTTTGATCAGTTTTTCTGACTTTGTATTAATCAGAGAAGACTGACAGGTAGAAGCTGAAGCATTAGCCAACATCCAGTCCCTCAGTGTAGGACGACCAGAGGATATAGGCTGTACATAGGAAGCACCCAGCTTCCTATGTACTGATCCATAGGATCAGCACAAAACACCAGATTCCGAGCTGACCCACTGGTCTCTGCACTTATTCAAGAAATCCAGTGTAACCCAGGGCTGGGAGGATGCAGCATCGCAGCATGATGATACAGGGACTCCACATGAAACCTTGTCTAGGATCCACTAGACCAAGTCCATGTCTGTCCATTTGTAATACACTGGAGTTTTCCTGAGGCTTTACATTCATAGAATTGTAGAATCGTAGAATCATAGAATGGCTTGGGTTGGAAGGGACCTCAAGGATCATCAAGTTCCAACCTCTCAGCCACAGACAGGGTTGCCAGCCCCTAGATCTAGTACTACATCAGGTTACCTAGGACCCCATCCATCCTGGCCTTGAACACCTCCAGGGACAGGGCATCCATAAGCTCACTGGGCAACCTGTTCCAGCCCCTCACCACTCTCTCAGTGAAAAGCTTCGCTGACATCTAATCTAAATCTTCCCTCCTTCAGTTTAAAACCATTTCCCCTTGTCATATCACTATGACAATATCTACCCTTGAAAAAAGTTGCTTTCTCTCCTGTTTATAATCTCTCTTTAAATACTGGAAGCACACAATGAGATTTCCATGCAGTCTTCTCAACTCTTTCTCTCTGTTATGGTTTTGCAATTTGGTTGGTGTTGGTATTCCACATCAGAACACCATGCCTCATAATGGGAGTAAAGGGGACAAGTTTTTTTTTCTGTGAACTGCCTTAATGGGCATGTGGGGAGGGGCACCGGAAAGGAAGTGAGGAAGGGGACGGGGTTGTTGGCCCGGCTCCCTGCAAGGAGACAACGTGGTCAGAGTTTCCTGCCTTCCACAGCTCCATCGGTGAGATTGGGGACTTGTTATTCTCTTTGTTGAAACTCTCTTGTTGTTGTTTAGCATTATTAGGTTATTAAACTGCCGTTCGTTCTCAGATCACCTTTTTTCTCCTTCATTTTTTGTTAGACCTAATCGCAATCTCCATTCCCTTCCCCTCTACCTAAACGCAGGTGGCCGGGCCGCGCCGCGCCGTGCCGCTAGAGAAAAGGGGGGGGGAGGGGGGGGGGAGGGGGGGGGGGGGCTTTTGTTCCTGCTGCCCCGGGTTTGTGCCCACTGTCCTGGAGTGAGCTCTAGAGAGAACTCCGTGACACTCTCTCTTCCCAGCTCCTTCAGCCTGTCATCATAGGAGCAGTTCTCCAGCCCTCTGATCATTCTCATAGCCCTCCCCTGGACCCTCTCCAAAAGCTCCGCATCTTTCCTGTGTTGGGGGCTCCAGACTTGGACACAGTACATCAGCTGGGGCCTCACGAGGACAGAATAAAGGGGGACCATCACCTCCCTCACCATGCTGGCCACCCCTCTTTTGATGGAACTCAGGATAGCACTGACCTTCCAGGCTGCAAGCACACACTGCTGGCTTATTTTAAGTTTTTCAAGAAGCAGGACCCCCAAGTCATTCTCAGCAGGGCTACTCTCAAGGATTTCTTCTCCCAGTCAGTGTACGAATCTGGGATTACCTGTCACGTGGGCAAGACCTTGAACTCTGCTTTGTTGAACCTCATTAGGTTCAAAGGGGCCCACCTTTCAAGTTTATCAAGGCCCCTCTGGACGCTATCCCTTCTTTCTGCTCTATCAATTGCACCGCTCAGTTTGGTGTGATCAGCAAACTTGCTGAGGGTGCACTCAATCTCATCATCTACGTCACTGATAAAGATGTTGAAGAGCACCAGTCTCAAGACAGAACCACTTGTTACTGGCCTCCATGTGGACACAGGGCCATTGACTACAAATCTCTAGCTGTGACCATCCAACCAATTTCTTATGCACTGAACAGTCCATCCTTCAAATCTGCATCTCTCCAACTCAGAGATAAGGATGCTGAAGTCCAAGTAGATGGCATCAATTGCCTTCCCTTTGTCCACCAGTGCCATCACTCCATCATAGAAGGCCAACAGATTGGTCAGGCAAATTGTTTGGTGAAGCCGTGCTGGCTGTCTTGGATCACCTTCTCATGTGCCTTAACAACTCTTCTGTATTTGTTCCAAGATCTTCCCAGGCACAGAGGTGAGGCTACCAGCCTGTAGTTCCCTGAGTCCTCCTTCCTCCATTTTTTTGTAAATGGTTGTAAATATTCCCATTTTTTCAGTCAATGGGGACTTCACCTAACATCTACAACTTTTCAGATATGATAGAGAGCAGCTCAGTAATCACATCAGCCTCTTAATACACATCGTCCAGCCCTTCTGACTTGTACACATTCAGTCCCATGAGGAGGTCTCAGACTTGATCTTGTCCTTAGAGAGGGCGGGGAGTTTGCTCTGCCAGTTCCCATGAGGAGGTTCAGGGATGTGAAAGATAGAAGAATCCTGGCAGCCAGTGAAAACTGAGTCAAAGAACTCACTGAGTACCTCAGCCTCCTCCATATTCGTTGTAGCCAGTTTTTCCTTCTCATTATCAGTGGTACTCTCTTTGGCCTCTCTTTCCTCAGATGTACTTACAGAACCTCTTCTTGCTGTTTTTAACATCCCTTGCCAAATTCAGTTCTACCTGTGCCTCAGCTTTCCTAATCCCATCTCTGCAAGTTCAGACAGCATCCCTGTATTCTTCCCAAGTGACATGCCCTTGCTTCCACTGTCTGTACTTGCTCTTCTTTCCTTCTTTTTCCTCAGTTTGACAAGAAGGTTCCTGCCAAACCATGCCGATTCTTGCCTTCTCTGCCTACTTTCTTATTTTGAGGGATGGAGAGCTCTTGGGCTTTCAGAAAAGCATCCTTAAAGAGTAGCCAGCTTTTCTCTACTGCTTTTTCTCAAAGGACAGCTTGCCAAGAAATCTTGTCCAACAATTCCTTAAACAGCCTGAAGTTTGCTCTCTGGAAGTTCAGGGTCCTTACCCTACTCTCTTCCAGGTCCATGCTCCTGAAGATCATGAACTCAGCCAAGGTATGGTCCCTGCAGCACGGGCTGCCTCCAATCTTAATGTCTTTAATGGTTTCCACAGTGGTGAGCACAAGGTCACCTCTGGTCGACCTGTCCAATACCTGAACCAGAAAGTTACTGTCAGTGGACTCTGGGAGTCTTCTGGATCACTTGTAGTTCACCATGTTGTTCTCCCAGCAGAAACTAGAAACATTAACTAGAGATAATTTAAACTTCCAAATCAGACTCTGACAAGATGTCTGATGGCATGCCTGCAGCTGGCCCTTCATCTCCAGGACACCAACAGAGCCACCCAAAATACAGTGAGTACCACTTGGCAGCTCCAAGCTTTGCCTATGCCTCATCTGATGCTGCAGGCCTGTTGTGCAGAATTAATCAGCTGCCTTGGCTAGAGAAAGCTTGGTGGAAACAGTACCTTGAATTGAGTCCTAGCAAGATTTGTGGAAGCAGGTTTAGGCGGATACAGATGTGAAACACGAAGGGGACTGTGAGCAGGGCCATGTCCTCTGATCTCAGACTATGAGAGCAGGTTCATCTGAGGATGCTCCCAGATGTTAGATTCTCTGTATTCTCCAGTGCTGCTGAATATGAGATGTCAGCTGAGCACTTCTGGGTCTCCAGTAAGAGCTGATTACAGAGCCAGGCTAATGGTAGCGATCAGACAAGCTCTTTGGTGTGAAAAGGGGCAGAGGCAAGAAACAGGTTTGAAAGAAATGATGTGATCCCAAATAACTCCCAAAGGAGTTCTTCCCAGGAAGAATAAACCCAAGGAAATTCCTAGACTGTGATAAGCCACTGGGAGACCAGATGCACCACGAGGATGGAACATGCTAAAATGTTATATCTATACATGGAAGATTAATTGCAGCTCAGAGAACAACACAACCACCTCAATTACCTCTTCGTGCTTTCTCTGTTAGCTAATCAGTGTGTGAGGGGATTGATACTGATACTTCTGAAGATTAGGAGCTGTGCTATGGTACCCTTCACCTGCCTGGGAAGCACATCCTGCCCCTGTACCTCTCTCCTTGATCCACACGCCAAACTTCAGAGGCATCCCACTGCTTTTCAGTAAACCCCAGGCTATGACCACAGGAATGGATGTTCCTTTTCCAGATGCTTTCACCTCCACTCTGGAGCTCCACAGTGGAGCTCCCCCTGGATGGTGTGGAACTGCTTACTGCTCAGTGCCATGCTCGGCCACCTTCAGGCCCAACATGTGGCAGAAAGTGTGGCTTGCAAGGTGCTGTATGAGTGCTCACACCTGAGCAGAAAGCACTATTGAGCCATGGATGGTGATAAGTTCTTCAGAAGGGAGAGGCAAGGAAGGAGAGGTGGCAGCATGACTCTCAGTGTTAGAGAGTTTTGATCTTGTAGAGCTCAGTGATAAGAATAATAAGGTTAAGTCTCAGTGGATAAGGATAAAGGGGAGGGCCAACAAAGCTGACATGGGGATCTGTTGTAGACCACTTAACACGGATGAAGAGACAGATTGAGGTGCTCCTCTGTGAGCAGATGGCAGAAGTTGTGCGATTGCCAGCCCTTGTTCTCATGAGGGACTTCAACTTCCCAGATATAATCTGGAAATATAATACTGTGCAGAAGAAGCAGTCTAGGACGTTTCTAGAGTGCATGGAAGAAAACTCCCTGATGCAGCTTTTAAGAGAGCCTACCAGGGAGGAGCCCTTCTAGACCTGCTGTTCACAAATGGAGGACTGTTGGGAGATGTGGAAGTGGGGGGGGGGGGGTCTTGGGCAGCGCAGCCACAAAATGGTAGAGTTCTCTATTCTTGGTGAAGTCATGATTCAGGGCAGAAAAATTGCTACCTTGGATTTCCAGAGGGTGGACTTTGAACTGTTGAAGACACTAATAGGGAGGCTTGTTTGGGATTCAGTCCTAAAGGGCGAAAGGGCCCAGGAAGCCTGGGTGCTCCTCAAGATGGAAATCTTAAAGGCACGTGAGCAAGCTGTCTTCCTGTGTTGCAAGGGAAAAAGACTGGCTTGGATGAAGAGGATCCAGGAGAAAAAGAGCATCTGTCTCCTGTGGAAGAAGGGACTGACAACTCAGAGAGAGTAAAAAAAAATTATTAGGATGTGCAAGGAGAAAATTAGAAATGCAAAATCCCAGGTTGGACCCAACTTGTTCACTGGGGTAAAAGAGAACAGAAAACATTTGGATTAAAAGTAAGGGGAGAGCTTAGAAGAATCTCCATCCTTTACTGGATGTGTTGCCAAATGGTGACCACTGAGGACAAGAAAAAGGCTGAGGTTCTCAATACTTTCTTTACTAAAAACTGAGACCTTGAGGTACTCTACCCCCTGACCTGGAAGTCTGGGATGGCGAACAGAATAGACCTTCCATGATTCAGGTGGAAACAGTCAGAGATTTACTACTCCACTTTACTGCCACAAGTGCCAGGGACCAGATCTACCTGAGGATGCTGAGGGAGCTGGCAGAGGTAGTTGCCAAGCCACTTTCCACCATCTATCAGTGTTCCTGCTCAATCATAGAGGTCACAGAGAACTGGAGGCTTGCCATTGTGACTCCTGTCTGCAAGAAGGGTCATAAGGAGGATCTGAGGTCCTAGAGGCCCATCATCCTGACCTCAGTGCCTGTGAAGGATGTGGAATAGGTCATCTTGACTGAGATCACACAACATAAGTGGGACAACCAGGGGATCAGGCCCAGCCAGTATGGGTTCACAGAAGGCAGGTCCTGCTTGACCAACCAGATCTTCTCTGATTGATTGCCCAGCTTGGGAGAAGAGTGAGAGGCTGTTGACATAGTCTACCTAGGCCTCAGCAAAGTCTTTAATGATAACTCCCACAATATTCTCCCGGAGAAGCTGGCAGCTTGTGGCTTGGAGAGGTACACTCTTTGCTGGGTAAAGAACTTACAGGATTGCTGGACCCAGAGGGTGATGGTGAATGGAGATAAATCAAGATGGTGCCTAGTCACAAGTGATGTCTCTCAGGGGTCAGTACTGGGGTCGGTCCTGCTTAATAGCTTTATTGATGATTTGGATGAGGGGACTGAGTGTACCCTAAGTGTAAGTTTGCAGATGACACCAAGTCAGGAGGAAGTGTTGATCTGCCTGAGGGTAGGAAGGCCCTACAGAGGTGCATGGACAGGCTGGATAGCTGGACTGAGGCAAGTGGAATGAAGTTCAACAAGACCAATTGCTTGGTCATGCACTTTGGTCACAATGACCCCAGGCAGCGCTACAGGCTTGAGACAGAGTGGCTGGAAAGATGCACAGAAAAAGGATCTTGGGATGTTAGCTGACAGCCAGCTGAATGTAAGCCAGCAGTGTGCCCCTATACTCAGCTCTGGTGAGACTGCAACTCAAGTGCTGTGCTTAGTTTTGGGCCCCTCACTACAAGAAAAGCATCGAGGCCCTGGAGTGTGTCCAGATCAGGGCAGTGAAGTTGATGAGGAGTCCTATGAGAAGTCCCAGTCCTATGAGAAGCTCTGCATGGCAGTGGTACTTATGAGTGAACCCTCCAACTTCTCCTCTACTCAGGACAAGCCTCAGGAGGCAAAGATGTAGGAAAGATGCTCAAGAAGTCACAAGCCTGGTGATCCATGTATCATGAGCAGGAGAATTCCTAGACCGTCACCTTTTATGCCCATTATCCTCCCTTGCTTTCTTTTAACTCAGAAGAAACACATTTCTCTACTATGTGCTGCCAGCTCATCAGAGTTTGAGGTCATCTGAGGTCAGCATCAGTCAGCTGGCAACTGGAGGGACCACGGGCTCATCTCACAGCTTTGTACTGAGGATGTGACTGCTGGAGCTACGCACACCTTGATGTTTGTTTTGGTCACCTGAGGAGCTCAGTGCTTTCCACTGTCAGCTGAGGCCCTGGGCAGCCGCTCTTGTAGAATCTAAGGAAAGTTAATTGCTTTAGAGATAAGGCTGTGGCTGCTTCTCCAAGCACATCACAGGAGAAAGCACTGGGACAGAAAGAAAAACCAAAACCACCAGCTGCTTAAATAAAGGGCTGATTCAGCAGTGAACAATTATTTGGATAGAACTGCATCCAAACCCTCTATTATAAAGTGCCCGATCCCAGTCAGGGAAAGCCTTTTGCTGCCTAAGGGATTTGGAGAGAGCCTTTATATTACCCCAGAAGGAAACCTCATGTTTTCCAGCTGACCATCAGATTTTCCTACTTAGTTTCCTACTCAGCAAACATCTTTTCCCTCTGCATTTGTACAGCATGTGAACTACAAAGTTCCACTCCATGCCTGGTTTTCCAGGATGCTGCTAGCATGCAGGGAACCTGGAGGAAGTGCAGACACATCTGCAGGAGTGACTTCCTTTGCCCTAATGCCTGCTTCAAAATGTGGGCTGTCGAGCAGAAGAAGCCTGTGCTATATGCCTGGATTGCTAGATTTCAAGAAGCAGCACAGAGTTGGGTTGCTGCTGGCCCAGTTCCCTGGTGCTTTGCAGGAAGATTGAGGGAAAATGGATAAACACTAGCAAATGGAGCAGTGTTAGACCAATCTATTTCCCATCCCCTTTAACCTCTTCCACCATTATTATAAGTTGAAGATGTCTCCAGACTGATAATTAAGAGCCAAGAAGCTTCAAGGGAAGGTCACTGCTAATAGCATGCAAGACAAGATGATTGCTTTTTCATGCTGACAACTGATGCATTTTGCTTGTCAAAGTGTCACTCTTTTGGCTGAACTTTACACTTCTGGACCTCTCAGGGGTACATTTTCTCAGACTGGGCACTGGATATGCATGAGAGATGAGGACTGAAATACAACCACTTCACTCCAGGTCCTATTCTGCCTATTTTTTTTTCTACCCCCCTCCCCCCCCCCTTCTGCAATTAGCTCAGTGAGTTTTCAGCTCTAATGCCAATACTTCTCACCATACCATGTGCAGTCTCTTTTTCTTCTTACCGCACTGCATCTGCCTGTGTATTCATCCATACAGCTGTTTCATAAAGAGACTACAAGCAAGGCCCTAATCAAGGCATGGGCTAGGGTAAATTTAAATGCATCCTGGGAAACTGGATTTGTTGTAAGGAATTAAAGGCTCCCAAAGATTCGTCTGGCCAAGTTGTACCTTGATCTCTTATTAGTAGGCTCAAGGCTTTGTTCCCAATAAGTGCAACACGCCACAGGCCATTTAAGAAGCTTCCAGAAATGGCTGGTGGTCCAGGTGTCAAATAACTCTAGTGTTTGCTCCTGGTTATCAGACCTTTCCTGGGGCTGTCATGGTGATAATCAGTGCAACATCCTGACTGAGAGGACTGAAGGATGTCTTGCCCAAGGGCTCAGCCCAGCTTATTACAGCTCTTTGTTGGAGGAGGACTGGACGTGGGGTGCAGCAGGGAAATCCCTGTGCATCACCTACATCACTACAGATATAACTCGCAGAAAGATCACTACAGTGATAGCAAGAACCTTTCAAAGTCTTCTATGACATCTCCTAAAGATCTCAGATAAACACTGAGTTTCAGGTAAAACTCACAGATCTACCACTGCCTGAGAAGCTTGGGTAAGCTGTGTGCATGGCTACAGGCACCAGCAGGGCACCAGGAGTGCAGACAGCTCCAGTGTCTTCATAGCATGTGGCCAATGCTACAGGCATGGCTGATAACCCATTTTTTATTTTTCTGGAAAAATAGATGCATTTCAGGTTTTACTGAAAAACCCACTGTCACATGATTTACTGCACTGAACGACTCGCTAGTAATATTTTCCCTAGGTTTACATTCAGTGAAAAGTAAACCATGCTTATAATCAAGCTTGTCAGCAAGTCATGGGGAAGGGGTAAAATTAAGCCAGAAATGAAAATTGTTTCTTCTTTAATAGGAAAATAAATAAATAAATAAATATGGAATGCCTTCAAGATAAAAGTAAACAAAGAAGCCATCTATTCAGTAAAATCTGTGGAGAGGCAAATTAACATGCTTACAAATGTTACCCTTCCTTAAAAAATCAGAAACATTGTCATCCACAAACGTGCTGACCTCCCACTCTTTGTTATTTGAAAGGTACCAATGTGTTCTTATTTCAGTAGAAACTTCAAGGCTGGGCTTTGGAAGCACACGCAAAACTGCCCCATTTTGCAAGAATTTGTTTGCACCAGATGTTTTCATGTTATGCATGGCATTAAATATCTCTCTCACATACGTGGTATAGCCCAGAGATGTTTTGCTAGAATTCTCAGATCAATTCTCAAGTCTCATCATGTAAAAATGAAGGAGACAAAAGTAAACTCAAGACATCTCAATCCGAAGCCCAAAGTGCCTTCATGGAGGGCACTTTGCACTGCTGAGAATAAATCTCTATCTCTGCTCATGTCTAAAAATCTAAGATTAAATTCTTTGATGTTTATTCTTGAAACGTATGTGAAAGTCTTATTCATTAGATGTTTGGCTCTCAGGATAGGTGGATAAGCACTGACTGTCTCCAGGCTCAAGAGGAAGGCTGAGAGCCTACAAGAGTGAGTGAATTTCTCTCCTTCTCTCTAAACAGAAAAGGACTGATGCATAAAATTCATTGCTGAGTCCAGCTCAGGGCCCAAGTATCAGAATGCCTCCGCTGGCCCACCAACGTTCATCCACCACCATCTCACCTCTTGTCCAACATCTCTTCTCACCAGATCTTGTGAGACTGGGGCTCCTTTGTACTTCTCCAGGGTCTCTGACAACAGAGTTCCTCTCTCCCACGTGGCCTTATGCAGGTGCTCCAGATGAAATCCCTGCCAGCCCCCCAAGGAGAGCCTCCACCAGGCCAGCAAGGTTTGCCCCAGCTGGAAGTGACCGTGTGCCACCAGCACCATGCCAGAATCATCAGCAGACAGTCAAGCCTTATCCTCAGTAGTGTTTTGCAGTCAAGCCTTAACCCTCCGCTTCCTTCCAGAAACACTTTTTATTCATACTCCTCCCTGATGCAATGCCTGCCCCTTGTGCAAGGTTTGGCAGGAGCTCTGACAGGTTGCTTCTCTAAAGGAGACCATCTCTTTGAATTTCTAGCCCAGAAGGTTTTAAGTTTTATTGCTGGGAGTGGGATTTTTAATGCTACATAAATTTCAGCCTGCTCCAGGGAGGACAAGTAGCATGGGCTGCATGAAGAAGAAAGGATTCAGAGGAGAGATTCATAAAAGTTACAGAGGCTTTAAAAAAGAAACAAAAAACTATGATTAATCTCCTAAATGCAAAGAGCATTTTCTGTGACGTTAATTTAATGAGTCAGCACTGCTTTCAGAGTGTTGCCAAGTCTCTCCACTTGCCCTGGCTGCTAGAATCCAGAGAACTCTTTTAATTCAGACAAAAAATTACAGAATTCCAGGGGTAAGAAGAATAGCTGGACAAGGCAACTAAAGGCCTCCAGAAAGGCACGCAAAGGGACTGAGTAACTCATTACTCACAAGCCAGACTTGCAATTTTGGTGCCCTGTCCCCACCCACCTGGAAAGCCACCATGGAGGACAGGCTAGTCCCAGCCCCCTCCACAAGAGCACTCCCTGCCAGGGACCAGCACCCTTATCTCTGCTGTGCACGTGGAGCTGGGTGAGAACTTTGTGGCTGGCCATAAGACAGGGCTACACATTCTATAGGGCTGGCAGGGGACACAGCAGCAGCATGAGCACAGGTGTGGGACATGGTAACAGCACAGGGGCTGCTTGCAGGGACAGGTAGGGCTCAACGCAGGCAAGCCATTGCCATGATATGATGGCCAGGCAGTGACCATCAGCCTATGCATTGCTACTGCCTTGCAACGGAGCTGGTAGGCAGCGCTGGCAGTGTCAGGGGAATGGGGCAGGCAGGCCCAGTGGAGCACTTGCCCCACTGGACTCCTTGCACTGCATCACCAAACAGCCTTGTGGTTACAAATTTCAGCCAGGACTGATGTGAACTGAGAACAGATGGACAGGACTGGAAAGCAGATGGTGAGAAGGAAATTTGGACATCATTTAAAGGCCCCTAAGTGTCTTGTCAGGAAAACACACATTATGGGCAGCTGTCTGAATTGCAGACAAGCCCATGGACAAGTGTGAGTGCAAAGCTGGAACAAAAGGGATGCAAGAACAGGGCAAAACACAGCTACCACTCATGGGCAAGTCACTGCACTCAAATCATTGCACTGTGGCTCTGCTGACAAACGATACAGTCTTCTGCAACTCCATGGCTCTCAGCCCTGAGGCTGCCATGGCTCATGAAGCCTTCCTGCTACAAGTGGGCTCGACATCCTTTGAAATGAAGTGGGAGCTGCCCACCGGAGAGAGCAGAAAATGGGAAAATGGGGGAAATGAGAGCCAGTTTGCTGTCTGTATATTGGTTTCTGCACCCCTCTGCTGGGCAGTCAGTACCATTGCTAAACAACACAGCAGTGAATCGCAGTGGAGTGCAGTAATGAGAGTTGACAGGAAAAATAAAAACACTACCAAAATAAAAATAACTTCATCAAAATTTCAAAATGTGGAAGCCAATGATAATCCCTACTGACAGACAGACTGCAGTCAGTGATAACCTCCCAGGGCCCTACTCTGCCTGGAGGCAACAGGTTCAACATACATTTTCATCAGCAGAATCACTTAAAGACAATCAAGCAGGGAATCCTTTCTCTGTTCTTCCAGTGATATCAGATGCTGGACAGAAGGCATTTGAAAACATTCACTTTTACCTCACTGAGCATTCACCTGTTATATTCTCACAAGGTAGCAGAGGATAGGGACCCAGGCTTGGAGACATCCCAGATCAGAGATTTTTTTGGCCTAAGCACAGACATCACCACATGTATTCTGTGACACTTTATTAAAATGGCAATGTGGCAGCTGTATCTACAGTTCTCTCACAGATAAGTCAATCAATCTTACACATGTAGGACAAACTGGAACAACAGAGCTTTAGAAATACTTCCCAAAATGAATAATAATGCACAGTCTGAGCGAAGTTCCTTCTTACATCCAGTCTAAACTTCCTCTGGTACAACTTGTGGCCATTTCCTTGGGTCCTGTTTGTTGCCTGGGAGAAGAGGCCGAACCCCTCCTCATCACAGCCTCCCTTCAGGAAGTTGTAGAGTGCAATGAGGTCTCCCCTGAGCCTCCTCTTCTCCAGACTAAGCAATTCCAGCTCCTTCAGCCGCTCCTCCTAAGACTTGTGCTCCAGACCCCTCACCAGTTTTGTTGCCCTTCTCTGGACACGCTCCAGGGCCTCAATGTCTTTCTTGTAGTGAGGGGCCCAAAACTGAACACAGTACTGGAGGTGCGGCCTCACCAGTGCTGAGTACAGGGGATGATCACCTCTCTGCTCCTGCTGGCCACACTATTTCTTATACAGGCCAGGATCCCACGGGCCTTCTTGACCACCTGGACACACTGTCAGCTCATGTTCAGCCGAGCACCAACCAACACCCCCAGGTCCCTTTCCTCTTCACAGTCATCCATCCATTCTGCCCCAAGCCTATAGCGCTGCATGGAGTTATTGTGACCAAAGTGCAGGACCCGGCACTTGGCTTTGTTGAACCTCATCCCATTGGCTTCAGCCCAGCAATTCAGCCTATCCAGAACCCTCTGTTGGGCCTCCCTACCCTCAGGCAGATCCACACCACCTCCCAACTTGGTGTCTGCATCTGAAGACTTACTGAGGGTACACTCAATCTCCTCATCTAGGTTATCAATAAAGGTATTAAACAAGATGGGGGACACCACTTGTAACAGGCTACCAGCTGGACTTAACTCCATTAACTATCCTAGCCCTCTAGCCAGTTCCTTACCCAAAGAAGGGTATACCTGTCCAGGCCATGGGCAGCCAGTTTCCCCAGGAGAATACTGTGAGAGACCATGACAAAGGCTTTTCTGAAATCTAGGTAGACTGCATCAACAGCCTTTTCCTCATCTACCAGTCTGGTCACCCAGTTGTAGAAGGAAATGAGGTTGGTTAAGCACGAACCCATAACCATTAATGAACCCATACTGGCTGGGTCTGATCCCCTGGATGCCACACGCATGCCGTGTGATCTCACCCAAGACAATTTGTTCCATAACTTTCTCCAGTACCGTGGTCAGGCTGACAGGCCTGTAGTTCCCTGGATCCTCCTTACAGCCCTTCCTGTAGATTGGAGTCATATTGGCAAGCCTGCAATCCTCTGGGACCTCTCCAAATAGCCAGGAATGCTGATAGATGGTGGAGATGACATTACTGTGACATTTCCCAGGGACAGGCAGGATGTCCATCTGGAGAGAGAATTTTTGCTGGAATCTCTGACCATATAGGAGATGCAAACAGTGCACATCACACTAGCCAGTGCTACTGGGGAGAAGAACAAATACACCTATTGCCCAAAGACATCTATCTCGCTCATATGTGTAAGTCCAAGCTGTAGAAGGATACTTCCAGACCTACATTGTGTGCCTCTGTTTAGATTATGTGTACATGGGGAGATGAGACACTTTTGCAGAAAAGAAAGCAAAAGACTGCAAGCTACAAAAGCCAATTGGCTGCCATCTGGCACTGATGATGCCCAGGGAGTGCCTACAAAACAGGTATGGACACCCAAATACACAACAGAAAAAAGTGTTAAAAAATCACATTCTAGCCACTAACACACAGAACTAGTTACTGTCAATTCAGCAGATTTGCATGTACCATAGAAACACAGAATCTGAGCATGGCCTGAGCTGGAAAGGACCTTAAAGATCATGGATCCATTCCCCTGCCATGGGCTGGCTGCCCCCCACCAGATCAGGCTGCCCAGAGCCTCATCCAGCCTGGCCTTGGGCACCTCCAGGGATGGGGCAGCCTGTGCCAGGCGCTCACCCTCCTCTGAGTGGATGTGTGTATATGTGTCAAGAAGTCCAGTTTCGGTCTAAAGCCCAGGCAGCCACTCACAAGGCAGTGAATTAAAGTCTGAATGAGAGCAAAATAGCACTGAAAGATCTGCTAAGCCACAGCAGATGGATGTGCTGCTTGAACAGCAGCCCCTGGGAGCCATTGACATCTCTTGCACCTCTGCTCAGTTAAAAACATTTTTTAGTTTGTGCCATGACAGGATGATGACAGCTTTTGTAGCTCTTTTATTTTAACATTTTAACAGTGAATCCATTTTAACTGTGAATCTACTTTAACTGTGAGTACATTTTAACTGTGAATACAAACTTGCCCTTCGATATCAGTGACTATGACATTCACCTAAAGAAGCTAGACAAAATGTGAGCAGAACAAAAAAGCCCGTCCTGGCAGCCTGCACGTTCTGCCTCTTGAGCAGCACCCTGAGCTCAGAACCAGGTTCTCTGTCAGAGATGTGACAGAGAATAGTTGATCTAAAACGAAAGTGTAACGAAAACGCTGTCAGACACCTGACAGCAGTGTCCTGAGATGTCAGTCTTGCAACAAGTAGCTGATGCAGAATAAATGCAGGATATGCATATTTTATGCTGTTTTCATGAGACACACATGTATGTGTGCACTTACTGCTGGCAAGACTGGAGAAAGATCATCAGTTTCACACTGAGGACTCATTTTACAACAGGCTATAAGAAATAATCACTAGCCAAATACTCATACTCAACAAGACAGACAAATTACATATGATGCTTTTTATTGGCCTAAGAACAACAAAAAAAAAAGACCATTAAAAGGTTACCAGAGCTCTGCTTTCTGTCTCACAGACTATTATTAATTATAGACTTAAAGTCTCTGTAACAAGAGAGCCTTTCACCGTTAGCAAGAAAAAGGATGAATTCTAATTTCGTCTTATGACGCTTCTCCCACCTTCCACTGTGGAAGCTGTGTGGAAAGACTAACACTTATCTTTCTCCATTTCTCTGTTCTCTCTTTGTCTTAAGTCTAAGAAAAAGCATCAGAGGTTTGAACGAGAGAATTGCAATTTACAGTTCTGTGGAGCCAATTGATTTGGTGGGTCAGGCCAGTCAAGTAACATATTTGAGCCATTTATTCTGGGCTCCCAGGGGTCAGGAAAACATATCACTTTGAAGAAAGATACGTACTGTCAGGAATTGTGTCAGGAATAAGAAAGGAATAAGTCAGGGGCATAAAAATAAGACAAAACAGGTGTAAGTAATGGAAACGGCCCAGGACCACTGATCCAGAAGTACGAAGAAGACAATTGCATCTTACCTGCGTTTCCTGTGAGCAACACCTCCTAGCAGGCCTGGCCTGTGTAAGAGGTGAGCTTCATCTCTGGTCACTACACAACCTGTTTTACAGCCACTTCTTGCCTCAGGTTTACCAACAGACCATAAGTGAAGGCTAAGATTATGCCTCTAATCACAGCCAAGACTGGTCAGATGGGTCCTGAAATCTGCCTAGGCAGACTTTTTGTTGTACTCTTCCTTGGTATCAGCTTGACCTTAGCTCAGCCATCAAGCCCCATGAAGTGGGAGAATATCAGAGGGAAAAGAAGCAGAGTGAGAAACAGGCAAATAATTATGGGGGACAACTAGTGGAATCAAGAATTTCAAAGTGGTTTGAAAGCGCACCAGAGGCAGACACTGGGTACAGCACCCAGTGAGACGGCACTATGAGGACCCTTCACCTTTCATGTATAGGAACAGAATAACAGAATAACAAAACAAGGCTGCAAGATCCAGGCATGGCTCCAAGCACAAGGGATCACTGTCCATTGCTTACAGCAAATCTCTCTCTGCGGTCATCTGACAAGAGCTTTGAGATGTCCCCCCAAAGCATGTAGTGGGAGCCCCATGCTATATCAGTATTGCATATTGAATATGGAACTTCATACAGTCCCATCCTGTGACACTTAGTGCGCAGGGATGAACAGTTCCCTACAGAAATGGGCACTGCTGCATTGAAGATAACTGCACAGTTCCTCTGTCACTGAACGGCCTTTGCACACGTTCTAGTCCAGAATCAGAGCAGTCCGGGCTGCACCGCTCCCCCCCCTCATCAACAAGACACGTCTCCTCTTAAGAGCACGAGTGGAAAACGACAATCACGGGGTGGGAACGGAGCAGCACCAGATCGTCCCGAGGCCCGGTTCCCACACTGACACATGGCCGCGGCCCACATCACGGAGCCACCATCGGGAAACAACACCACGCATGTGCAGAACGGCACTTCCACTCACGGCCCGCCAGCGCCAAGCGCATGCGCACAGGCGTTCCTCGCGGAGCGAGCACCGACACGCGCGGGCGGATGCGCATGCGTGCCGGCAAGCCTCCCCGAGCCACCTCTCTGCCCCCCAGTCCCGCTCGGGCCAGCGCGGTGACGTCACGGCTTTGCCCCCACCCCTGCTACGTGCGTCGTAACGTCCGCTTTGGCCCCGCCCCCCGCTATAAAAGCGGCCGCGGGCAGCGGGCGCCATTGTGCTGCGGAGCAGGCCGCGGCGGTGCGGTTCGTCGGCCTGGTACCGCGCGCTCCCCGCTCTTCGCTCGCCTTTTTTTCTCTCCTTTCTCTTTCATTTTTCTTCTTCTTTCCCTCCCCTCTCCCCCTCCCTCCCCCTCCGGCCGCGGACATGCCGCGCGTCTACATCGGCCGCCTGAGCTACCACGTCCGGGAGAAGGACATCCAGCGCTTCTTCAGCGGCTACGGCCGCCTGCTCGAGGTGGACCTCAAAAATGGGTGAGCGCCGTCCGCGCGCTGGGAGCGGCCCGCGGGCGCCCGTACGCGTCCTTCCCCCGCGCCCTCCCCCCGTTCCCGGCCCTGCGGGGCCGCCCCTCCCCCATCCGTTGGCCGGGCCCGCTCCTCCCGCCGCTGCCGCGTGGCGCCCTCCTCAAAATGGCGGCGGCGCGCGGGGAGCGGGGGCGCTGCGCGGGGCGGCCTCCATTGTCCCGGCCCCGGGAGCCGCCGGCGGGGCGGGGCCGCGGCTGACGGAGCGGTTCCTTCCCGCCCAGTTACGGCTTCGTGGAGTTTGAGGACTCCCGCGACGCCGACGATGCCGTTTACGAGCTGAACGGCAAAGATCTGTGCGGGGAGCGCGTGATCGTGGAGCACGCCCGCGGCCCCCGCCGCGACAGAGACGGGTACAGCTACAGCAGCCGCAGTGAGTACGGTCCGTTCTGCGGGGCGCTGCCGGGGCGGGGCGGGCGACCGCGGTGGGTCGGTGTGAGCAGGTCGGGGTACCTGGCGCCCCGCAGGCTGCGCTGCCGGCGGTTTGTCGCGGCGCTGGCGCCGCGCTCAGGTACCCCCTGAGAAATACGTGAGCGCGAATAAGCGGAGCGGTTTTGGCTGCAAAATTGGGGTCTTCTCGTAGAAAGAGTTTCTTGTAGCTTAGGATTAACGTGCTCTGCTCATATAAAGGCTCCTCGTTCGTAGGAGCGCTTAGATAAGAGCGGTGTTCCATCGCTTATATTAATGAGTAAATACCGTTGCGTAATTGGGGTAGAAGCAGCCAGTGGTGACGGGTGGGGGAGGATTTCGAGCAGGAATCTGGTGTGTTGGTGGGGCGTGCTGTAAACTTTAATACGTTCAGCTAACTCGTGTAGTTTGTTGAGGAGCTGAGCTATGCCCGGTGCTGTAACTGAAGTACCGCGGTTCACTTTTCAGTAATCTCTAAAATGGTGGTGTTTGGGGGGGGTGGGGATCTGTCTGTTTAAAAGAATCGAATGTATGTTGTTTAAAATTGTTGCATGTTCAATTTCAAACTTTTTAACAAGTCCTTGATGTTTCAATTTAAAAGTGACCAGTGGGGCTGAGGCTGTGTCCACTGAGGCTAAGATGACTGCCTTTCCTGATTGGCCATGGCTTTTCCATACATTGTGTGACCCTTGCCCTATGACCCTTTGGCTGACCTTACCGGAAGCCATGACGACAGCAGCCTTTTGCCATTAGACGCAGGGTGATGGTGAGGATTCCAAGGGTTAGACAAAACTGGTTAAACTGAACTAGGTGACTGTTACCTTGCGTGTTTTGTGGCCAAACCACCACCAAAAACCTCATACTGTGATGTAAGTACTTAGTGTAACTAGTAAACGTTTTTGTAAAATGTAGAAATGCATGTAATCAGTTAAGTTTTATATTTTACAATGTTCTGTAAAATAAAACTTAGCAAGGTGAATCTAATAAGGAGCAGTCACTCTCTAACAGATCTTAGGAAGACAGACTTACAGGATTTCAGTCTGTTTGATTTGCCATTAATATATATCATGGCAAAATTGCAAGTTTATTGGAGGTGTAGAGAAATAAAGTCCTACTCCAGTAAATATATCTGTTTTAACTAATTTTTTCAGAACGTTTTAATTCTCTTGGTGTTAGGAGACAACCTAACTTTCTTTCTTTGTACAATAAAGGTGGGGGTGGTGGCGGATATAGCAGTCGGAGACAATCTGGAAGAGATAAATATGGACCCCCTGTTCGTACAGAGCACAGACTGATTGTTGAAAACCTTTCCAGTCGCTGTAGTTGGCAGGATTTGAAAGTAAGTATGTATTAGTGTTCTGTCATCGAATGTGTTGTGATCGGTTATGGGCAGTAGCTTTCTTTCTATATAAATGTTTGTTTGGATTTCAGTGGAAATAATTGAGAAGAATTTGCACACGAGTGTTGGTGCACAATTAATACTTTTTCATTTGCTCAGACTCGTCTTAAGCTTATTTAATTGCAGAGTGCAGACTTATTAAATAGTTGTGTAATTTTTTTCCACCAACTCCTAAAAGGATTTTATGAGGCAAGCTGGTGAGGTGACCTATGCAGATGCTCACAAAGAACGTACAAACGAAGGAGTAATTGAGTTCCGATCTTACTCGGACATGAAACGTGCCCTGGACAAGCTGGATGGCACAGAGATAAATGGAAGGAAGATCAGGCTGGTTGAAGACAAGCCACGGTCAAGCCATAGACGATCATACTCTTGCAGCAGGTCAAGGTAACTTATGGGATATGTCATTTTCAGCATCAAGACAAGCTAAATTAAACTAAGAGTATATACAAGTAGCCTGACCTACTGAGTTTACCTTTGGTTGATGTTTTAGGAATAGGGTGATTACTGAGAATGTTGAGTTGTTTTATATAACATGGCACAGTTGGGTATGAAAGATTTTATATAAAATTAATTGATAGTGTGTTGAGTTGGGGTGGATTGGTCTTGATGATGTTGCTTTAATGAGAAGTTCTTTAACAGTTTCTCTGTGATGAACAGAGGGGCAGGGCACACCAAACAGTAAGGACCTGCGTGTGTTTGAATGTGTCTAGGTCACGATCTAGAAGACGATCAAGAAGCAGGAGTCGTAGAAGTAGGAGCAGCCGCAGCAGGTCCCGTAGTGTCTCTAAAAGTCGTTCCAGGTAAGTTATCCATTGCTTTCTCCTAGTACAAGAGGGTTGCTACTTATTAATTGCTAACAACTGAAAATGGCTATAAGTACGTTTCAGTTCATGCAGAATAAACTGTCTTTCTCTTTGGAAGATCTAAATCCAGGTCACGAAGCAAAGACCGCTCACGTTCCAGATCTAAAAGCCGGAAGTCTAGATCAAAGAGCAAATCAAAACCCAAGTCTGACAGGGGTTCGCGCTCTCACAGCAGATCTAAGGAGAAGTCAGAGAAGTCTCGGTCCAGGTCCAGGTCTCGATCTCCCAAAGAGAATGGTAAAGGAGATACTAAGTCTAAATCCAGGTCAAGGAGTAGGTCTCGTTCCAATTCTCCACAGCAGCAGCCATCTGCCAAGGCTCGTTCAGAGTCACCACCCAAAAGAGCTGCATCGAGGTCCCGTTCCAGATCTCGTTCAAAGTCTCGTTCACGATCAAGATCTAGTTCAAGAGATTAAGGCTAGAACTCTCCTCTTACCTTGCACACTATTATGGAACATTTTTCCTACTTGTCAGGCCATTAGTGTCATGTTAGTTCTTCAGAAGTTGTTTTTTTCTCTTGCAGGATTGAATGGCCTAAGAACTAATTAATGAGGCATAAAGCTTTAATTTGTATTCTAAATTTGAAAATACAAGATCAGATGGTGTGGTACAAAGCAGGAAAAGTCTCCCTCCCCCCCCCCCCCCTTTTTTTTTAATTTTTATTTTTTAGACATTCAGCTAGAACTTTGATTTTATAGCATTTCTGCTGGAGTAACTTAACTGCTCTAAAGTGCAAAGTGGTTTTTATATTACAAATTGAATATAACAGGCTTAAATCTGGGCTTCTTTTCCTCCCTCCCACCCCCCCAAGGTTTTAGAACTATGAGTATCATTGGCGTAGTAGGTTTACAGCTTGCTGCCAAAGGCAAGATTGTCTTGCAGGGCAGATCAGAATTGTCTGGTTTATTTGTGGAAGCCTGCTGCAAAGCTGTAAGCAAGAAACTAAACTAGAAAGGCTAGACCAGCAATAAACTCACGTTGGAGCATTTGTGTTGCATCTGAACTTGCCAAAAGAACATTCCTCCCCAATACTGTGACTGTATTAAAGGTAATAAAGGTACTCTATAACCTGTGTCATGCAGTATTGCTACAAATCATACTTTTGAGACTTAAAAGAATGAAAGCTTAGTGATGTTTTTTTTTGCTTGACTATCAAGTGGCAGTTCTCAGACACTAAAGTGTCTCTTGGATGTAGTTGAAGTCCTCTAGTATGTTGTATGATTTGTCAGCCTTGAAATACCTATTGGATATGAAAACTATCTAAAACAAAACTGTCTTTGCTCTCTTTAGACTCATTTATGTTAACATTCTACTTTAGAACTAAGATCGTATTGTGTTTGAACCTGAACTTTACCGGAAGCGTAATCTCTTCAAGCTAGAGTTCTAGTCTTAATGAAGGCTTTGCTAAACCACAGTTGCCAATTCACTTAAACTGTGAAATAGAACTCATCCTAAAATCTCCCCTTTATAGCTAAATTGATTTTTGTAACATGCAACATTAGAACTGCCTTGTACTCTTTATACAATGTGTAGTTTGACTTGTATAAAATTAAATTGGTGAATCAAACTCCTGTGTTTTGTTGGCTTGCAATGGAATTATTTTTGTCTCCTTGTGCTGAGGAGATCACCGTTTATCTTGTTTAAAGCTTTTCCTTGATTAACTACTATTCTTTATTTAGCACAGAAGTTGGGAGCCTTCAAAATCCAACTTGACCAGTAAGCACATATCCTGGTGAAACCGGAACTGAAATGATTTCATTGTATGTTTTGTGGTGGCAGAAGATTTATTACTGTTATCCATGTTGTGTCCATCCCAAGCATGGAAGAGCTGCTCATAATAATTTCTCTTCAATTATGGGTATTTACTGGAGACTTCACCAGAAGCTGGATGGTTCAAAGATACACGACTGGAAAGATCTTATTCCCTTAAAATTACACAAGAGCACTACATGTAATAGGAACAGTTAATGGCAAAAGCATTTGGTGTCACTAAGCTTTTAACCTGATGTTTCAGGGATCTGTGTTTGTGTTAGGCATGCTGACTTTCTGCATTTGATATAATGCAACATAAACTTGTTCTTAAAAGAAGTTGAATGGTAAACACGTGTCATCAGATGTGTCGGAATGATTTAAAATGTTTTGTCTTCCAGCAAATTTTGAAGGAGAAATCAGCATTGCTCCCTGTGAGATGTGAGAATCATGGTGCATGTCTTTGGAGTCTCTTCCTGGGCTTTCCTTGTTTGCTTTTGTTTGTTTTTAAGTTACCTCTACTTAAATGTTGCTGTTTTGGTGCAAATCAGAATCACTAAGGTTCCAAAAGACCCCCAAGGTCTTCTAGTCCAACCATCTGCCTGCCACCACAGCTCCTGTTCGTGTGATGTTAAGTGCCTGTCTTAAAGCAAGATCAGACCTCAGTCTGATGTGTGTGAAACTCTTGACAGACAGTAGGAGAGCTTGTGCTTGTGGGTGAGTCAGAATGCTCTTTAGCTTTGGAAGGGGATTGGAACCTTGTAGAGAAGCTGCTGAACACTCAGTAGTCAGGAATGGCCTTAATTCTATATCAGGTCAGGACTAGCTGAGATTTCTGGATCTGCACAACAGCAAATAATTCACTGCTCAAGTAGGAGCTGTGGCAGCATCTGCAACTATTCCCTCAGAGAGGACTGACTTTGGCTGTTATACCTCAATGGGGATACCCAGTAACACACCATCACTCAGGGCTTCTTGCTGACTTGTAATTTTTATTTGCCTTAACGTAATCTGCATTGCCTGCCATTGTCAGTATGCCACAGGAGGATTCCTTTTCCCCAGCTCAGAAAGGTCCTTCCTCTTGTGCTCTAACTGTGCTTTAATGGAGAAGAGGATAAAACAGTGATAAGCCTGGTCTGATGAGGGAGGAAGTTGCAGAATATGGTTATTCCTAAAGTAGATGGGTGACTGACTCCAGTCCTGGAGCCTGAAATGAGGTAATGATTGAGGTTGGAGCATATGTTGAGCATCTGTTAAGTAGTTTGATACCCCAAAACCTGCAAGCAGGGCAGATGTAGAGATGCTTCCCCAGCAGTGCCAAGGCCTGAGAACAAACTACCTTGGCCTTCATGACTACAACACCTGATTTTCAGAAGCTGCCAGCTCTACTATTGAAGTCCATGCAGGTTTTTCTGCTGCTGTTTGCCACCGTGAAAAAATGTCTTGTTCCCAACATGCTTTAATAGGAATAGGCAGACATGCAGGCTTGTTTCATGGAAGGTGTTCAAATCACTTCTTAAATAAGAGCATGAAATGAACTAAGAACAAGCTTGCTGGGTTTGTTGCTTCATATCTGGTATGAATTGGATTATTTCCAATTCTCAATTTATTTGGCACCGTAATGAGAGCAGTGACTCATGTACCCTTCAGTCAAAGGGCAAACGCTGGGGGTGTGTTCAGATACCAAAAGTCAAAACAGTGTGAGCTCAGGAGCCTGAAAATGAAAACAAACAAACCAAAACCAGTTGGGCACAGAGAACTTAGCAGGCTACGTACTTAAAATATTACTGTGACACAGTTAGGAGATCTTTGCTGTATTTCTTGTTTGCTTTTTCAAAGCTAATTTAATATTTAGATGAATGCATTACTTTAAAAGGTGAGAATTAAAACTAAAATGAAAACTTTTTTGTGTAGTGGCAGATATGAACAGTTCACAAATGTAACCCATCTGGTTTTGGGATCACAAGACTGGGAGTTGTGATGGACCTGTTTTCCCCATGTTTAGTTAGGTGGAAGGAATCAAGTAGCTTAACTCTCCAAGCTCCTTCATGCTGCTTTGCTAGATGTGGGTGTTGGGGGGAACTTTTTTTGTGGGGTTTGGGCTCAACCCAGTACAAATCTGCAGTCAGCTGCTCTGAAATGGCTCCAACCCTTTTAGTGACATCTTTCAGTACGGATCTGAGCTGGTTATCTGGATACAGGTGAGGGACCATCACAGCAATTGGTACGATGCACACTGCTGCTTTAGAGTGTATTTAGCAATGGTTTGTAGCTCTGGGTGGGATTTGGGGTGATTCTCTGCCTCTGGGGCTGCGTCATCTTTTTACAGGAAGCTGCTTTTATGGGACAGTTACTTGGATTGAGGGATCTCAAATACACATTTATAAACTCAGCAAAGATGCTCCATTTTAAAGGCCAAGTTCTTTTCCTCCAATGTTTTGACTTAACGGGAGCAGACAGTTCAGTGACTTCAGTGCAAACTACTGAGGATAACGGAAGGGAGAGCTCTGCAGGGGAAGCTGTGGTTGGAAGCGACTGGAAGATGCAGCTTGTGCTCTAATGGATGGAGCCGTGGGTGGAATTTGGCAAATAACTCTCCTGGTCTGTGCATCTGGAACAGGATAATGTGTGTTTGCATAGTAAATATTGCTGTTCAGTAGATGTGAAGTAGCTGGTGTCTCATCTGCTTGGTACAGATACAGTTGCACCTGATTGATCTGCTAGCAGGAAAAACATTGCTTCTAGAAACAGGTAAAATGCAAAGCCTTTCCCATACGTGGCACTTGTGCTTCTCATCCACCACCAGCATTGCTGCTCAGCATCAATGTGAGACGAAAATAACATAGCAAAGAGTCCTTTGGCATCGTAGTGGCACATTGACATGGCACAGTTAGCCTGATGAACAGCAGTGGTTTGCACGTGGATGGTGCAAGGCTGCTTGGGATGGCAGCTCCTGTTCTGAGCTGTCCAGTAAGGCCATGCCACTCAGTGCAGGGTTAAGTGTTGTGAGGAGCTGGAAGGAGAGAGGTACAAGAAGAGCTGTTTAAGAGTAAAAATAAGCATTAAAAAATAACTAAGTTGAAAGAAATAAAAGCTGTGTTACAACAGAGGCTGCAGAAATGGCAGGTGATGCACACCAATGTAGTACAGCTGCCAGGGCCTTCACTGCACAGCTGAGCACCTTCCTGCTTTATTCCCCTCCCCAACCAGCTGTTCTGCAGACATCCAGCATTCTTGAATTCATAACTTTGTTTTCTCTTTAATTGGCAAACATGGCCAAGAACAGAGGAGCTACAGTGTGTGCCTTCGGTGGGGGGAGGGTGAATCCTGACTGCTTTTCCAGTGACGGATCTCTGCTCTTCATCTGAATCTGTTTGAACCTCCTGCCGCAGTGTAAGTGCATTATGGGATGACTTGTTCCCTGCTGTAGTACCGAGGGTTTATTTAATAACGGGAAAGAAGGCAGTAGCAGCAGAGGAAACACCTGTCAGTGATTTCCTGCTTGCTTTATCAGGCTTCTGCATCTTTTTTGACACGCTGAAAGTTTTGGAGGGCACAGCTCCAGGTGTGTTAAGTGCTGGGGACTCCACAGGGAGCAGCTTGCTCCTGTGCTGCCATTGCCTGCCCAATTCAGATGGGGCTTAAGCCGTTTGTGTCATCCTGCAGGTCTCCTACCTGTGTTATATGAAAGGTAGGTACTTTACAATCTGTGATAGATTCTTATTGCTCTCCCTGCCCAACGTAACTCAATTTCAAGCATCATTTTTAAGACGGGGAGTGAAAATGCCGTCTGAGCCACCTCAAACCGCCCCAATACAAGGCAAGGCCGTGGAAGCCTGGAGCTCAGCACCGCCGTTAACGTTGTGGGGACCGATTACTCCGTGAATGCTCGCTCCTGCTAAGCACGGGGGGAACGGGAGGACGGGGGGAAGCGGAGACGGATTCACCGCTACAACCGCAGCTGGCCGAGGTCCCGAGCGCAGCAGAGCTGCTGACGGCCGGGCCGCGCCCGGAGCCCTCCCGTGCGGCTTCCCCCGCCCCGCGGCCGTGCGGGGTGTCCGGGCGGCGCCGTCGGGCCGCTCCCGAAATCATGCGGCCGGACCGAGAACCGACGGCGCGGCGCTGAGAAATGCGCGGGTTGCCATGGCGACGGCGCTCATTAAGTGCATACATTCCCAACCTGCCCAATTACCGCCCCCTCCCCCCGCACACTCTCACTCACTCACGCACACGCCCGGCCCTCCCGGCGCGGGGGCTCCGCAGCTCCGGGCCGCTCGGGCGCCGCGGAACTCGGCCCAACCCGCATCTGCGCAACGCGCTCCCGGCTGCGCGAGCACCGCCCCGATCGGGCCGCGGGGCGCCCCGTGCGGGGTCGGCGGCGCCGTGCGGGTAAGCAGCGGCGTGCGGGGCGGCGGAGCGGCGGACGGCACCGCTAAGCCCGGGCCTGCGGCGGCGCTTCCCCGCCCCGGCGCTCGGGCCGGGCGCTGCGGCCCGCCTGGGTTTCGTCTTCATTTTTACTGTTGTTTTTTTTTCCTTCCTTCCCTTCTGCCGCAGGGCACCGTGCGGCGCCCCGTGCCCAGGGGCGGCGGGGCGGGAGGAGTGCGCGGGTCGGGGCCTGGCGGGCAGCGCCTTCCCGCGGCGTTCCGCTCCGCGCCGCCCCCTGCAGACGGGGCGGCCCCGGCGCACCCGCGGGGAGGGGAAACTCCGCCATTTTCGCGCTAAGAAAAAAAAAAGCCGCGCTGCGGGGACAGCGGGGGGTGCCACACGGCGCCAAGCTTCGCCCCGGCCCCGCTGAGCGGCGTGACCGAAGGGTTTGTTCCGCATCGCCGCTCGGCCGCGCCGTGGCAGCGCTACGCCGCGTTTTGTCTCGGCACGAACCGCTGTTCTGAACAATGGGGGGCGTATCTTACGGGGGAAAAATAGGAGGTGCGGTACGGATCTGTGCGGAGGAGCGGAGGATGCCTCGCACCGCCGGGCCGGGGGCCGCTCTCCCTCCCGCTGCGCTGCGCGGGGCTCCGCCGGGGCGAGAGGCGGGGAGGAGCGGCTGAGCGGGTCGCCGTGCGGTCTGTTCCGTTCGGACATCCCGGCAGCGCGTTGGTGTCAGCTGCAAACAGCCGCAGGAACACAAAAAAACACCCCGTTTCGTTTTGTTTTTGGTCAGAGGTCTGAAACTTCTCTTCTCGTTCCTTGATCAGAACGGGAAGCAGGGCGTGCATTTTTTGCAACTCGCAGACCGCGTTCAGCAGCCCATCAGAACGCATTCGGTTATTTGCTGTTGCTCGAGTTTGCCGTAATTTAAGTTTCATTCTGAATGCTGCTGCGATTTGAACCATAGCACAGATAAGCTGCTTTTCACCTTGAAGACGCATATGGGCTCATGTAAATGTTCACTCGAATCCACCAGAAATGCTCCATATCCAACTCCTGGCACCAGCTTCCCTTCTGATCCCACTCGTGCCGTGATTTCATCTTACAGATCATAAAATCTTGGGATCGTTTTCCCCCTCAGCCATCTTCCTTCAGAAGAACAAATGATGTCCCCACCATCAGCATCCACACTTTTAAGGAACTGGCCCTGATTCAGTCCTTCGGACATAATGAACATCATGGTGTTGATAATGATTTGCACAATGTTATCCATCTTTAGAGCTCTTTTGCACTTAGTTTCGTTGATGTCTGGCAATAAGCATCAGCTGTGAGTTGTTGGCAGCACTGTTGTTGTCTTCTATTCTTTTTATAGGTCTCTCTTTCACCAGCCATAGCTGGGCACCATCAGGTTCTAAGTGTCATTTCTACTGCTTCATACAAACAGAGAGATGTAGTTGAGTCTCAGTGGCACCAGAGCAGCCATTTCTTCAGTGATGTGCTATTCATTGTCAATACTTCTAAGAAAAATGGCAGATGGAGCTGTTTCTGTAGCATCAGAACTTTCATCTGTTGCCAAGGAGTGAGACTTGAAGTGCACAGCTTTCATCTCCAAATTTCCTTCTATAGATTTTCCCCTTTCTTCAGTTTACCAAAGTGCTCCAGGACCGCCCATCCCTCAGTGGGTCTGATGTTCCATGTGATCAGATACGCTCCCGCGTGATGAGTGTTGATAGCAGTCAGTGTGAGCTGTAACTCAACAACCAACACTGAGGTGATGCTTTTTTCTCAGTTCCACTCTTTTCTCTGGGCAAAACGTTCCTTGGTAGGCATCAGGTTTGAATTGTAGCCTCTGATAACAGACGTGATTTGCTTGCAAAGGAGGCGTAGTGCCCTATTGGTTGTAATGACACAAAGCTACTCAGCTGTCCATTTTGCTGGGAGAACTACTCTTTTATCCACAGTGTTTCTCTCCTGGCTTGTTCCCTGTTGACAGGGCAGTAGGTAGGTAGAAACGTCAGCATTGGCACAGCTGCCCAGCACCCGGGTGGTCTAGGATAGGTTTTATTTAATTAGTTTGAAGATAAAAGATGGTATTTCAAAATGTTTGGGAACCGCATTTCAGTTCTCTTTGGATGCATCTCCCTGCTTGTAAGCAGTAAAGAACAGCAGGCTGGGATGTTCTGAGCGGTGCTCAGAGCAGGAGTTGGCTGGCAAGGTTTCTGCTCATCCCAGGGTGGCAAGTGAGATCACTGGTAACTTTGTGTTCTCCCTGTGTATGCCTGTGAGCTGTGACTGCGGAGGCACAGGCACAAGAGCTGCTCTCAGTGACAGTGATGCTCCTGGAGATGACTGGTGGGAGAGGAGTTCCAAGTGTTCCTGCTCCGTTAGCTGTGTCTGAACTGTGCCACGAGGTCCTTTCCTCTAAAGCTGCTTCCCAGACAAATGGTGCCCAGCATGGACTAGTGCGGAACTGAAAGATGTTTGACTTTATCAGAAGCCAAAAAGCTGATAAACACATTATACTGTTTTAGATAGAGCTAATTTAAATCAATTATGTGATGAAAAGACACAAATTTTGACTGCTCTGAGCTTTGTGAAGTGCTGGTTGCTGGGGCTATCCAGTGTCTCTGAGCTGAGAGTTGCTTTTCTCTGTGCTCCATGATGGCCTGTTCCACAGAGTTTAACTCTCCTCTTTGCAAAGAGATCATCCCTTGGCTTTGCTGTGGGTTTGCAAGAGTTAAAGTGTGAGGTCGCTGCAGAGTTGGAGCCTCTTCTGTGTAGCAACAATAGAAACAGCAGCTTTCTGAGTCCTGGTGCTGCTGGTCCCGGGCAGTGGTGTCCAAAACTGAACATTTTTTGCTTGATGAGCTAGAAACTTCAGGAGCAGAAGCAGAGAATACGATCTGCCTTACTTACGTGTTTTGTGGCCATTTTCCTTTGTACGCATGTGTGCTGTGGTCAGCTGTCCACAATAAATTCAGCTCATTTTCCGTGCTGACAGCTTTGAGGGTGAGGCAATCCAGAGACCCAGTTCTCTATGTGGATTCCCAGACATGAAGGTTTTACTACTAGAGACCATCATTATAAAGATATCTATCTTGCTGTCAAAACTGGTTGAAATAGACTGGCAGGGTCTGCTTGCAGACAGATGGCTGTATGCATTGAGAACATGATTGCAAAAACTGCTGTGCTGGAGGAAAGCAGGCCAAGAAAGAGAGCGTTTCTGGATGATAGTGATAAATTCTTCTTTCCAGTTTGCCTATTGTGGTGTCCTCTGTGGAGAACACAAATCAGCCATTCATGCGTGGCTGGAGTGTCCTAGAATGGCATTTCTCCTTTCTGGGCTTTTTGTTAGACTCTGAGCAGGAGCATGAGGTGCTTTTCTGTCCCTCAACAGGAGGTAAGAGAGAGGAATGAGTGTGCAGAGTTTTCAGAGATGGGTACACGATACAGGTGAGGCACAGCAGAATGACTCACCACCAGCCCACCACTGCCCAGCCAGGCCCTGAGCACCAGCAGCACACCTGGCCACTTGCCCCATATTTCTTGTTCTGCCTGATGTGATGTGGTATGGGATGTCCCTTTGGCCAGCTTGGATCAGATGTCCTGGCTGTGTCCCCTCCCACCTGTCTATGCACCCTGTCTTTCTCACTGGGCAGGGATAGCTCAGCTGGCAGATCCCCAGGTGTTGACTAAGCAGGTGGCTTTTGCTAGATGTACTCTACTGTCTGAATGTCTCCTTGCTCTCAATGTAGTGTTTAACAGTCCATTGTATCGTTTGATTTTACTGGAGGCTGGTGCATGACAGGGGATGTGATATATCCACTCAATGGATGTTTGGCCCAGGCATTTATGAGGTGGTTTTGGAAGGGAGTCCTGCTGTCTGGTTCAGTTCTTTATTGGGTGCTGCGTTGCCAGAAGACTCGCTTTTAAAGGCCCACAATAGTTTTTCAGGCATTGGCATTAGGGCATGGAAAGATTTCCCACTATCCAGTGGTTGTTTCCACCATTGTGAGCACGCGATACTTGCCTTGGTGTGTTTGTGGCAGTGTGTCAGCCTCCATTCTCAATTAGACTTCCCCACTGGCCACATGGGACTACTAAATATTAAAGAGTGACTGAATCTTGTTGATGACTCCTTGGCTCTCCAGTCAGCTAATAGATGGGCATAGGGGAGTGTTGATTGGTGCTATACTGTTGCCAGTGGATTGCTGTGGCAGCAGTCATTACCTGCTGTTTGTCAGCCATAAGCCACCCCAGAGCAGAAGGGTAATTCGGGATGCTGGGCAAAGTAGACAAATGTTTAATATCCATGTCCATGGCAGCTATAGCAAAAGACCAGGCCTTTCTGGTCCTTTAAGTATGCCAAAGATGCATGGAGCCTCTGGGCCAGTCACAGTGGAGTGCTTTTACCACTCCTTCCCAGTTAGGCTCACTTTGGCATCCAGTACAGTTATCTGTATTCTGGGCTGCGACAACAGATGGGGGCAGGGATTGTCCTCCTGTGCTCTGCCTTCATGAGGCCCTGTGTGGAGTACTGTGTCCAGGCCTGGGTACCCCAGCAAGGAAGGATGTGGAGGTGGAATTATTGCAGTTATTTCAGAGGAAGGCCATGAAGATGGTCGGCAGGCTGGAGCACATCTCCTATAAAGACAGGCTGAGGGAGTTGGGCTGGTTTAACTTGGAGAAGAGAAGGCTCCGAGGGAGATGGCGTCGTGGCCTTCCATTGCTAGAAGGGAACTTACGAGCAGGAGGGGGACCAAATTGGGGGACCAAATTTTTTGTGTTCTGATAGTGACAGGACTGGTTTTAAATTAAAAGAGGGAAGATTTAGATTAGATTTAGATTCTGGGGAAATATTTTATTCAGAGGGTGATGAGGTGCTGGAATGTGTTGCCCTGGGAGGTTGTGGATGCCCCATCTCTGGAGGCATTCAAGGCCAGGGTGGGTGGGATCCTGGGCAGCCTGTTCTGGTGGCTGGCAATGCTGCCTGTGGCAGAGGGTTGGAATGAGGTGATCATTAATGCCCCTCCAACCTAAAATATTCTGTGGTTCTAACTGGAGTATCTGTTGTTTAAATACGTGTAATAATGTAATAAATGTAAACCAGAAGTCCCTTCATTAAGATCTGAAGTATGATTAGCCCTTCTATTCTGTCTGGGGAGCTGCCCAGCAGAAACTGGAGCAGTTATTTTCCTCTTTTGGCTGTTGTGTTATTCTTGCAACTCACACACCTGCCCTGTTAGCTTCAAAGTAGATTTTTTTCTTCCCACTTCCTGATGTTTTCGTCATGGTCATGCAGATAAAACCACAGAGTGGCGCTTGACATGTACCCACTGTATCCTCTCTCACATGAGCAGAGGAACTGACCCTTGTGGTAGCTGAGGCAGCAGACTATACAGGTAGGAAGGAGGATATGCTCTCTTTGAGTTGCTGGACCCCTCGGGCAGTTTCCTTGCAGCCAAGAAGTGGCCCATCGTGAAGGGAGAGGTTTTCTTTATGTTGCCAGAGCTGGATGAGCACTATGTGCACTGTTGGTTCCTTTCCATCTTTCCAGTGTGCTGGCATATGACGACTGATCGTGTGCTCCATACAGATTACTGTCTCATTGGCTGCATGCATGGTCTCCATCTGGATCTTTGGTTACTTGCTTGTTGTCCAGGTGACCATAAATCTCTTCAAGCACAGCTAGTGTGGTGGTTCCACTCGAATAGGTGACATACATCGTCTTCTGTGAAGAAATTTGGTTCCCAACAGGAGTCACCTCCAGAGGCTGAGGGCTTGTGGGCCTTTTCCAATCCCCTTGCCAGTGTCCTATTCCTTAGAGAGGGATTCCAGCTGCATGGTTTCCCTGCATGGCTAATAGCCCTGTTATCCTCACATCGGAGTAACCAGGAGACAATGTTCTTGCCTGCGTGATGGCTGAAATGCTTTCATGTATCTCACATCTCGCTCAGGAATAGAGATTGTGTAGTTTCTGACTCATTTGAGTTCTGTCTCTTCCTCCTCCTGTTCTTGTGATGGCCCCACTGCAGGGGAGCCTGCCTCTTCCAATTCTTCCTCTTGGTACCTGCTAGGAGAAGCTGCTTTTTCCCCTACTAAGTGAGCTGGCTTCTGCTTCAGTTGTTTTCTCCTGATACAGCAGTGACTGATACTGCGGAGGTCAGGCTCTCTGGTTCAGCCGCCGTCCCTGTAGTGGAAGTTGTGTTAGCCACAGTGTCTGTCAGCAGAGGTGGATTAGCTGCAGGGCTTGCATTAGCTGCAGTGTTTGTGGTGGATGTTGGATTAATGTTGAGTGTGGCTCAGTAGGCGTAGGCCAAGCCCTAGAACATTTGTCCTGGTTTCATCTGGGGCAGAGTTAACTTTCTTCAGAGTGTCTGATATGGGGCTCTGTTTTGGGTTTAGGAGAAAAGAACAGTATTGATAACACAGAGCAGCACTGAGCAGTGCTGTAGAGAGCAGAGCCAAGGAAGTTTCAGCTGCTCATACTATCCTGCCAGCAAGGAGCTGGGGAACACAAAGGAAGCTGAAAAGGGACAGAAACAGGACAGCTCACCTGAACTTGCCAAAGGGATGATCCATACCAAACAGTATCATGCTGGAAATTGGGGTGTTGGCCATGAGGGGCTAATGCTGCGTGGGGACGGCCTTGGCAAGGATCAGCAGGTGGTGAGCAATATGATGTATGTAAGTACATACAAGGGCTGCTCTATTTTATGATGTGGGCACAGAACATCAGAGGCAGACACTGGTGGGATGGCAGTAGAAGCTGAACCTTCCCCTCAATATTCTGTGCTGTTTTGTTGCAATATGGCAGAGTGCAGCAGAGGGGCAATCTGATAGCATGGTGTGGGAGTGCAGAGTGTGGAACCAATCTCCTCCTTGTGGAAAAGAAGTGTAGCCATTGACATTCATCAGCATTTGCTGAATGTTTATGAACACCAAACAGTGGATGTTGGCACAGTGGAGCGGTGGGTGGTGAGTTTCAGCAGTGGAAACAGTGGCAGTGGGGCACCTCTGCTGGTGCAGGTTATTAGGAGCACAGCATGCAGACTCTTGTTCATTGCTGGCAAAAATACGTAGTTAAGGGTGGTGACTATGCTGAAAAGGAATGTTTTGTAGCTGAGGATGTGTTATGTCAAATAGTGCTATTTGTACCTGCTGTAGTTTCCTTGGAAATAAATAGGAGGCATTGCTTTTGGAGCACTCCCTGTATATATGTATTATTATTGTCATTACTATTATTTCTCTCTTCTTTTTCTATTTTAGTAAATAGTTTTTATCTCAGCCTACAAGTTCTACTTTTCTTTCTTTCTGATCCCCACCCCCCCCACCCCCCCGGCTGTGTAGTGCTGAGCTTGCTTGTGGTTAAACCACAGCAGTGTTGCAGTGATTTGTGTGATGCAGACATTTTAACAGTTTTTCCATACTTTGCACTTGTTCAGATATGAAGTTCCAAAGCACTGGTTGTGTCCACTGCCCAAAATGCCTGCCCATATAATCTCACACACCCTACCACTTGTAACTAGCCTGCTTCAGGGCAGGTCTCTCCACGAACAGGTTGCCCAAGGAGGCTGTGGATGCCCCATCCCTGGAGGCATTCAAGGCCAGGCTGGATGTGGCTCTGGGCAGCCTGGGCTGCTGGTTGGTGACCCTGCACATAGCAAGGGGATTGAAACCAGATGATCTTTGTGGTTCTTTTCAACCCAGGCCATTCTATGATTCTGTGATTCTTGATATTCTGAAATAGTTTTTTGACCTTAGACAGAACCTGAAACACACTCCGCAGACATAGCAATAGTTTGCTTGTTCAAAGATACGTTCCAAAAGATATTCAGAATTCTCAAGCACTGTTGTAAGTAGCCTGGAGGAGAAGAGGAAAGTGGAGGAGAATGGAGAGATGTCCTCTGCAGATTCACTCCCTGTGGAGAAAAGGTAGAAAATGTGTTTAGTCATAGTTTTGCGAAATAGTTCCTGAAGTATGAGGATGCCAACAGTACTGAGTACAAGTACCAGATTAGGCTCATGGTCAATGTAACATAAGCAGATGTTTCGTACAAACTGAGGAAGCCAGCTCCCAGAGACAGAAGTAGCAAGAAAGTGGTTACATAAGAAACCTTGTAAGCAGTAAATCAATGTTCAAAGCAAAGAAATCTGTGTTGTAATTGGCAATTGTTAAATTAGTTACTTACAGCAAATTGCAAACACATTTTTTCTAACACGCTCAGGTTAGATCTGTTGTCTTGATCTGCAGGGCTCCGTGTTGGGTGCTAAAGCTGTTGCAGTTCAGCCCAGTGGGCATCTCAGCACCACAGAGCTGATGGTTCACTTTCCCCACAGTGAGGTAAGGAAGAGAATCAACGAAGGGAAAAGTGAAACTCTTGGGTAAGGACAGAATAATAGGAAGGAAAAAGAAGGAAAAGTAATAATAATAATAATAAAAAAAATAAATAAAAAGCAAAAAGAAAAGAATACACAAAAGGAATGATGCACAGTGCAGTTGCTCATCATGTGCTGACCAATGCCAAGCCAGCAGCAGACAAACTCACCCCAGTTTTCAGCATGATGCTGTGTAATATCCATCATCTCTTTGGCAGCTTCAGGTCAGCTGTCCTGGTTCCATCCCCTCCCAGTTCCTTCTGACTCCTTTCCATCTCCTTGCTGGCAGGGCATTGGGAAAAGCTGAAATGTCCTTGAGCACTGCTAATGAACAAATAAATCGATGTTGTTCTCATCCTACATCCAAATCACAGCACCTTACCAGCTACTATAAAGAAAATTAACCATCAGCCAAAACCAGGATACCATAATAAAATATATTTGGGTCTCTCCGAAGGCAATGCCTCCTATTTATTTCAACAGAAACTGCATCAGATACAAAGAGCACAATAACACTGTTTGTCTGAGCAAATTCTCAGCTACAAAACACTGTTTTTCAACATAGTCACCTCCATTAGCTATGTATTTTTTCCAGTGATGAATAGGAGCCTGCATTCTGTGCTCATAAAAATCTGCACCGGTGGTGACCCACTGGCTGTTGCCACTGCTGAAATGAATATTAGACTGGTGTGTCCACAGCTGTGGGCCTCCTCTCCCTGATGTCTGACAGAGGTCCCACTCAGAGAGGAGAGCTGTCCAAAGGGCTGTGTAACAGTGCCTTTGCTCCTGCTGCAACAGTGATGCTAGGTCTTCATAGCTGCAGCTGTGCTCCTGCTTATTCTCTTTTCTCCCTTTTTATTTCTTTGGATGTTCCCCATCTGAGGTTGAGCTTTTTGGGGGCATCACATCAGGTTGAGCTTTTTGGGGGCTTTTCTGCCAGTGTTTCGAAAGGTGTGAGTTACAAATGCTGTCTCCAGTGCTATTTCTCACTCCTTTGGAGGTGAGGAAGGAACTCTTCAGCCTGTCTGTTGTTTGGTGCTCGCTCTCCTTCAATTGGTGAGGCTCCTACACATTATGGGACACTGAACCAGATCAGTGCTCTGGGACTTGATGTTATTTGTGCAATCAGTATCTCAGAAATACTGTATTAAAAGTTTAACCATAAACTTTTAATGTGAGCGGTGTTGGTGGTAGGTTGCTGTCTAACACTATGGAAGCCTATGAGAAATGGTGGGAGATCTCTATGAACTGCTGGATTTCAGCTATGGCAATGGTGTGTTTACAAATCCACACCAACAGTGCTCTCATTAGACATTTGGCCTTGGAGTAGCTTTTGGCCTGGCCTGTGGTGTCTGAGGGGGGGAGCAAGTACTGAGCCATCATGGACAGGTCCAGCTAAGAACTCAGATCAATAGGCCATTCTGGACATCCACCTGCAGGCTCGGTTCTGTGACCAGCAAGAAAGCCTGAGGTGAAGCCAGGCTCCAGACCAGCAGGGGATAGTCCCTCCCCCCACCACATGCCTTGCCTCCTCCTTGAAATTCATGTCTGGATGGGTTGAACATCAGTGATACCGTGAGAAATTCAGTTACATGCAATGGATATTCCTCCTGATTAAGTCTCGTTTGTGAAATTCTCTCTTATAGCCATCTAGAAGGAAATCAAGAGTCGCTGTACAGTTGGAGAACTGAAAGGTAGACTTCAGAGACCTCTTTCTTCTCCTGTGTAGGGTTCACCAAGCCCCAGTCATGGTCTGCATCTGGATGGTATAGACCTCAGAACAGTATTGCTTGTAGTGAACCTGCTACATTCATCCCTTATGATTGTGCCAGGTGAGATGAAAACCTTGATGTTCGCAGGCTGGGATTGTACAGCATGGGCCTTACTAGGTTGTGTTGTGACTTTCATGACCTTCTCTGTTAGGTTAAGTGGGTCTTTAAAGCATCTTAGAGAAATGCCTCCTGGAAGGTGGTGGAAAGGGAGGTCCATGGTCTCTTTCTCACACCTTTGTTGTGTTTGTACTACCAACTTGATTTCTTTCCTGCTGGCTTCCAGTGTCTCACTCTGTGCCTATGTGAGGTGATGGACAGCAGATCAGAGATGGAGGTTGTGAGAACCACGAAGGGAAATGCTGCTGGGGAGGTCAGCGTTCATGTGGTCACCACTGAGAGCACTGTGCAGAACACCCACCTGCCAACGACTGCCTTCATCTTACCAGGTATGTGGTCTGATTTTTGGATGGTCCTTTGTAGAGCCAGGAGGTGGGATATTCTGTGATTCTATGGTTGGCTTGTCTAACTCAGCTTCCCCAGCTTTCTCACCATGCATTGATACGTATCACACTTCTTGTATGTCTGTGATCCTCTCAAACCTTGGGAGGCAAAGTTGTGTTGCTGTTACTATCTTAGAAATTCTCTATGGCTATCCCACATCACTTTGATAGTTTGTGGCTGATCAAAAGCTTTTGAAATGAAGCCCTGATCTTTAGAGCCCTGTGCCAGTGCAGTGCAGTTTGCCTGGGTGCCCACTTTGCAGAGTGTAAGGGCTCCTATGTTGCAGTTCTAGGGCTAATCTGGCCCAGTTGAGCAGCGTAGAAGCAAATGTCCTGATAGTTCCTCTTCCTGACCTTGGATCCTGCTGTGGAAAAGCCATGGACTGTATAGTGCATTCTTTGAGCAGTCCAGAAGCTTAGTGGCACACTGCTACAACATGGCATTCTGATCATGGGAGTAGGCTGAAGTAAGACCCCCTAAATGTGGATAGTGCCACCTCCTCACACCAGCATCTCTGGCTGCAGATCCTGTTGGGCCACACTGCCTGCATGTGAGTGCTTTAGAACATGATACTGAGCCCTTGGCTGGAAGGTTACTTTGCGCTACCTGAGGCTGCTGTGATTTAGGATTTGTTTACATCAACAAAACATTCTGTATATGTCTCTGGTTGGTTGTTTCTTTTCTTCCCCTCTCAAGCAAATGCTACTACCATCAACCTTCCTCCAAGCACCTTAGAAATCCAGCGATTCCCCAGGGAGCCACCAAAAAACACAGGGGCTGAGAGGCCAGAGAAGGGAGTAGGGAATGAACCCATCACAGCCACTGTCATCCCCCAGATCAGTGGGGTGCAGACCTGCAACACGGTTCGTGTACTGGAGTGGAAAGATGGGGTAGCTACTTTGCCTGGGAGTAACCTGCGGGTAAGTGTAACCATGGGCCATATTTGCCCTCCCCCCACTCTTCTGCTGCTCCCTCCAACTGCTTGCCCTTTTTAAGCAGCAGCCCTCAAGCATGTGCCAGCCTGGGACCTCTGGAATATGATGCAAGGCCCTGGCAGTACCCATGGCCCAGCCAGAGAATTGTTCAGCTGTTCCTGCTCTGTGAGGCTGCTCATTCCTCATCTCTGTGACTGACCTGTACCATGTTGTGAGCTTAGCAGAGAAAGCATGTACATGCTGTGTTTCAGGCTGCAGTGGTCTGCCCTGCACAGGGAGGCAGAGGAATGCTACATTCCATGTGGGACATTTTTCCTTTCCAAGCCATGTTGTGGAGTTGACTCTGGAGTCCTGCACTCACTGTAAAAGTAGCAGCCTTTCACTCATCAGACAACTTTTAAGTGTACTGAGTCTACTGAGTAGTATGAAATAGCTTGCATGAAGTGCACTGATTTCTCAGTTTCTATTTAGCCACAGGGCATCACATCATGATGCCTGCTCAGTGCTACCAGCTGGTGCTGATCACACCCAAGAGCAGGCAGACAGCAGATGAAGGCTGGTGTTAGAGCCTCTTGTGCTTCTTCCCTCTTCTCGGACCATGCAGGATAGGCTCAGCAGCCAGCAGGGGCTGCATGGTGGGGCGTTGGGATGGGTGACTTTTCTGCTCAACTATATCGTTGGAGGAGCCAAATCCTCTTTCTGGACACACTAATCACCAAGCCGTGCCCCTGTTATACTCAGAACTCATGTTGCACCACTAGCTTTAAAGTTACATTTCTATCCTTGTTAACTTTTTCCTTCTGTTTTTTGGTTCAATGGCATAGTTTCAAATAAATGAGTATGGAACACTGAAGGTAGTGAGTGCTGACAAGATGCCTCCAGCAGAAGCTATAAAGGAGGGTCATGCGAAGAAAGATGGGGACTCAGATGTGGCACCCACTAGCAGGGACAATACTATTGTTGCTCAGGGTAAGAGCATCGTAGAGGTACTTTTGGGGGCGGGTAACATCATCCAGCATGTGCTGTCTGGTGTAGGACATAAGCAAGGCAAATATCTCCTGCTTCTTGCTTTTTTTTCCTTTCTTTTCTGTTCTTTGTTTCTCACTGTTCCTCTTCTCTCTGACTCAGATATGCCAGAGCAACCCAAACTGCCTACAGCAGATAGCATTTGCCACTGTGATACCTGTGGCCGGAGACATGTGTCAGATGGAGCCCGGGAAGGCAGGGGTTTCTGCAGTGAGCATTGTCACCAGCAGTTCAAAGAAAGGTAAAGGAAGGGGGGTTTGCTCCATGCAGGGCCATATCTATTCATCTGTCTGCCCTCTCTCCCCTAGTCAGCATGCTTCCAGGAAGAGATGCAAGCTCATCTATCTCTGGCAGGTTCTGAGGACCCCACTTGTTTCCATCTTCCCTGTAGGCAGGGTGCCCAAGGTACAGCTCAGGGGAGATAAAGAGTTATTCCAAGGGGCAACAAAAGGTGCAGGAAGGCAGATTTTCTCTTACCCAGATTGTGGCCTCATAAATATGCATCTACTGGGGCAGGACAGTTGTGGGAGTTTGCTACAGTGGATACTTCCAGGCTGAACAGCAGTGAGAAGTGTGGGTCGCAAGGGCATTTCCAACCTTTCTCCTTACTGACACGTGACTTCCAGCACTGATTTTCCAGCATCTCTATGGATCCACCCCTAGATCCAGGTTTCCTATACTAGTGCATGAGGGTGGTTCTGCTCTACATTCTCGTTCTGACTGCTTGCCAGCTTTGTCACCAAGAAGAGTGTGTAAGTTAGTCAGGAGGAATGGGATGCTGTGTGAATAGGAAATGGGACAACAGCACTTCTCCAGGACTGACTCCCTTACCAGCACCACAGATACTGCCATATATTGGACCACAGTGGTTTACTTTCCTTTGTGTAGGTCTGTCATTGTGGAAAACTCTGCCAGTAGTACCAGTGCCCCTGAAATCCTCAAGCCAGTGAAGAAACGAAAGAGGAAGGACTACCAGAGCCCTTCAGAAGAAGACTATGAATCTGAGCAAATGGTAGGAAGAAGGCAGGGCAAGCATGTGTGTGTCCATGCCAGTCTTACTGTGTGCAGTAAGTGTTTTTCAGTGCCACATTAGCAGTATGTTGAGGAGGTAACCAGAAGCTGTTAGTGCCAAAAAGATGAGTGTCATGGCTTCTAGACAATTTGACTGGCTGTTTCGCATACTGAGTACATGGGAATGCTCAGTGTTGGACATGTTCTGACTGGGGTGCTTTAGGTACTGAATGTTCTCAACTACTGTCTTGAGTCTAGGCTACTCTAGAGTAGAAGTGCTGAAGAGAGCACCTATCTGTGTTATGTGTTTTTGGGGGACGGGACTGTTTGACAAGACAAAGAAGCTCTACTTGCCAGGCCTGGCTGTAAGCAGATCCAAACCAGATGTGATTGTTACCACACAGTACCAAAATTTCCCTGTCAGATTCTCAGATTGATCCCGTTGGCTTCCCATTTCTGGGCTAAGTACCAGTTGAAACATGGATGTTGTTGGAGGCTTATCTTGGCCCTTGGCACTGGTGTGAAGGTACAACATGCAGCATAAACCTCTGCGCAGGATCCTGACATGTAGCACTTCTGTCTGCTCTTGTGTCAAGGAGGAAAAGCAGGAAGAGCTGAAAAACTCTGTGGGAGACTCTGCCATCAGCAATCCAGAGGCTGACGCTTGGAGCCAGCATAGTACAGAGGGGCCAGGTAGGTGGTGGGGTGAGCAATCCTCTGCCACAGTAGTGTGGATGGGAACGTATGGTGAGGGCTGCAGGATCCCACTGCAGTCCTGTGGGGATGAACCAGCATTTTGGTGCTCGAGCAGAGTCAAGCACCAGTGCCACACATTGGTATATGTTCTTGAAAGCTTGTGAACTCCTCTGCTTGATTGATCCTGCTCTCTCTGTCTCTTTCCCTTTCTTTCCTTTCCTCTCTTTCTCCCCGTGGAATGGTTGCACCCTTACAAGATATGGCTGTGTCTTCTTCAGGAGCTATGTCATACTGTACAGTGCTTTGTGGTCACTCCCTATGGGAATCAACCCTCCCATGTGGATAATCCACTCTGAGAGCTGCTGTCCTGAGCAATAACCTGTCTGTGCCTTGTCTGGCTGTTCCCTTCTCTTTGAATGGGAATCAAGAGCTCACAGATTTGGGTGCTGCTTCTGTAGGTCTTGGCTTGTAGGAGCCCAGTCATTTGGGATTGGCTCTTGTCACATCTGTTCCTAGACTGAATCAGAGCAAATCTCAAACACTGAGCTGCGGTGAAATCAGAGAGAAATTGGACAAGCTGAGGGATGCACTGTTTCCTTGTTTTTTTTTGTTGTTTTTTTTCCCCGCCTTGGAGTATAATGAGGGGTGAGGGAGGAGAGGAAAAACTGTGAAAATACTGGAAGTAAACATCTATGGAAAATATATTTTCTTTGAAGTGAAAGTTATTTCAAACTGAAACTGTTCCAGCTTTATACTCACCTCCATAGGAAAATGTAGAGACTGTAACAGGTTCTACATGGTTGTCAAACCCTGATTTTGAATAGGTGCAGAGGAGGGCCATGAGGCTGCTCAGAGGGCTGGAGCTCCTCTTCTGTGCAGACGGCCTGGGCTTGTTCAACCTGGAAAAGAGAAGGATGAGGGGAGACCTTAGAGTGGTCTTCCAATACTTAAGGGAGCTTGTAAGCAGGAGAGAAATCAATGTTTTACATGGATGGATAGTGACAGGACAAGGGGGAACAGTTTTGAGCTCAAAGAGGGAAGATGTAGATTTGATGTTGGGGAAATTTTTCACTAAGAGAGTAGTGAGGCCCTGCCACAGCTGTGGATGCCCCATCCCTAGAAGGTGAGGTTGGATGGGGTTGCGGGCAACCTTATCTAGTGCCTGATTTAGTGCTTGGCAACCCTGCCCACAGCAGAGAGATTGGAACTAGGTGATATTTAAGGTCTTTTCCAACCTAAGCCATTCTATGATTCTGAGAGTACAGTGAGTAAAGCACTACTGAAAAGGAAGGTTTTATGTGCTTGCCAGGTCCTTTTCTCTACAGTCTGAGCCCTGAACACAGAATCTTCCCTGCTGCTTACAAGTAAGCAGTGCTGAACTTTGTTATTTTCAGCATTTTATTTTCTCATGTTTTAGAAGTTCATCAGTAGACAAAATATGCACCTGGATACTTTGGTGCAGCAGAGTAGGTGCACCTTCTGTCTCTAGGTGTTTTTGTCACTCTCCAGAAGCATGAAATTTGTACACATGCATTCCCTGGACATATTTTGCTGTATTTGGGTATTGTCATCCTTAAGTGAGTATTGTAGGGGTAAATGCATTTCTAGAGCATCTGAGTGGCTCTGGTGTCTGGGGAGGACTCAGGTGGATATCTCAGAGAAGATAGCAGAGCTCGTACCTCTGAAATAGTAGAGGAAGGTGGTTTGACTGGCTGGGAGCCTCTTGCATTGGGGAGTGATTCCCAGACTTCTAGATGGATTATGCTGGCTGTCCCAGATCTGTCAGCGCTGTGGCCATTTCGGATGTACTGGCTGGTTACAGAGGTGTCCTGATGCTTTTGCACAAGATCGCTTGTGTCTCATGGCCATTAGATGCTTTCTAGAGCATCTAATGTTGTACAGCAGCAAAAGACATTTGGGTTACAGGAACATGTGTGAGAAGGGGGTTCGCTTGGCTCTATGCCTCCTTGGACAGCTGGTCGGGTTTGCTGGAGAAGGGGCTCTGGTAGTACAGTGCTGAGCTTTGCAGGTATGCAGGACCGTGTGTGAGAGTGGGATGTGGCCCCAGTGGGACCTATGTGCTCACCTGCCCCAAGGCAGGCAGGGACTGCAGCTGGAGCAGAACCTCAGCAGCGCCTCTTGTGTGTGCGTTTGTGCTGCGCTCAGGTGCCAGCGAGGAGAAGAAAGAAGGCTGGTCTTGGGCGTCCTACCTGGAGGAGCAGAAAGCTGTCGCTGCCCCTTTAGATCTCTTCCAGGATGTGAGTTGGGATTTTCCTGTCTTTTTCCTTCTTTCATATTCTCTTTTCTGTACCTTTTCTTTCCCACTCCTCCTCTTTCTCCTCTATTCCCTGCTTCCCTATTTAGTGGGGTTCCCATCTTCACTTGGAAGTGACCAATCAGCCTCCAGTTCTGATTGACCCCAAGTCCTTCTCCCCAGCAGGGTGCTGTCCCTGTCCCTGTCCCAAGTGCCTCGTGTCTGCCTATCATCTGGCAGGTTGGTGGAGCCCTTCCAGTCCTTCCTCAAGTCCGGCCTGGGCTCTCCTGAGGCCATGCAGGGGATCTGTGCCCCCACCTCCCATTCGTTGATTGCCAGGGTGCTAGAGGAGCCCACACCCCATGCCCCACTCCCTGTCAGCCCAGGGACAGTCTGCCCTGACAGCAGCAAGAGTCACAAACCCACAAGGACGTGGAGTAAGGTGTTTTTTTCTGTGGAAAAGCCTAACAATTTGGCCAAAAACATAATCTGTTGCCCATAATCTCCTGGGCCCAGCAGCTCCCATAGGCTGATGGTTGTTCCTTGGGATGGTTCTGGACCCATTTACATCTGCCATTCTTTTACATTGTTGTTTAATTTTTATTTTCAGTACCAAATAGCTTCCCAGCACAAGAATGGCTTTAAAGTGGGGATGAAGCTGGAGGGAATTGATCCACAGCACCCATCCATGTACTTTATCCTGACAGTGGCTGAGGTAAGGTGCCTTTGCTTTCTGCATCTTTCTGCCCATCCTTGTGCTTCTCATTCCTGCCCAGGGGGAGGCTCTGCAGGAGAGGAGGTGCTGCTGTGAGGCTGGTGGAGAAGATGGATTTGGGGCCCTCACCTGCATTCTGCTGTCAGTACTGCATGAGATGAGCTAGCACTCTGTCTCCTCTGTAAAGCAAATGAGTGTTTTCTTCCCATTTGTAAGGGCAGGAGACAGTGCTGCAAAGCAGCTGCCATGTCCCAGCCAAGTTATTCTCCTTACACCATGACACAGTGGAGCCATGGGGGACTGTGGTAGTGGCAATGGATTCTTACTTTTTAGTTGATGCCACTCAGACATGTCTGAGCCCTGGAGATGGCAGATGTGAAGGTCTCCCATTGCTCTTGTGTCTACAGAGACTCTCTGGCTCTGGGAATCTCCACTCAGTCACTTGCCATGCCCCCAAATCAGGCTTGCCTTGCATTTCTCTCTGGGCCCACAGGCAGCCAGGAAAATCACCCATGTGGCAGCAGACACTGTTCTTGCTACTGGAGAGATTTCATCAAAGGAACATGACATTTAGCTAATCTTCTGTGCAAACATCTCCCACAGATGCAGAAAAGAGAATACTTGCACTCAGTGGATCCATCACAAAAAGTGAATACAAAGATATTTTACTGTGGCACCTTAAGCACCAGCCTGAAACCCCCTGCTCAGAAGCTGGCTAGCAATGGCCTTGTACTTACCTTACTCCATATTGGATAGCTCTTGGGTCTGGCATCCTGATTTGTGCACGGGCATACAATTTTTGTTTCTTAACAAAAGAAGCCCTACAGAGTAATTGCTCCTTGATGCTCTTAAACAGGCATCCATAGCACCCACAGAGGCTGTGCTTGGCTTCCTTAAGTGCTATGCTGAAATGGTGTGTGGGAGGGGTCCCAGCTGGGGACAGCAAGAGGTTTCCATGGTCCTTTCCTTCTTCTTCCCTCCTTGTGGGTAGGTATGTGGTTATCGGATGCGTCTCCACTTCGACGGCTACTCTGAGTGCCATGATTTCTGGCTGAATGCTGACTCCCCTGACATCCACCCTGCTGGCTGGTTTGAAGAGACGGGACATAAACTCCAGCCTCCGAAAGGTAAGAGTCTTGGTTGATGGGCCTTATTGAAGGAAGCCCCCAGTTCAAGAGTAGGACATAGGGATGGGTGGCTCCCTGGGTTCCAGGAGGGGTAATACTGTACTGGGTGTTGCTGTAGGATACCACTTTAGGCACCCATCAACATTAAACTTCCCTTCCATTCTGGGGCAAAGTCCTGTTGCCCTGGATGTACCAGGCTGGGGCCCAGTGGTGCTATCCTAACCTGGGTGCAGTGAACTCCTGGGCAAAGGATCAGTGCTGAGCTGTTTTTCCACTCCAATGCTAACATTTCACAGCACCCCCTTGAAGTCAGACACTGGCCTAAACCACAGGCTGTAGGTGCTCGAGGGTTGTTTAAAACCCTGCCCACCCTTGGTGTGAAGGTTGGCTGGATTAGGATGTCTGGGCTCAACCACATGACCTCTTGGCTCCCTTGTGAACTTGCTGCTCTCATTTCTCTTCCTGAGGGGTTTTAGGTTATAAGGAAGAAGAATTCAGCTGGACAAACTACCTGAAGATAACAAAGGCTCAGGCAGCTCCTAAGCACCTCTTCCTGATCCGAAACACTGTGAGTAGCAGCTTCTCCCTGTCAGAGCCTGCAGGTTTGGGGTGACTCCTCTCCAAGTGAATGTTGGTCTTTTCTCTTTTCACCCCACAATTCTCAAAACCACAGTGCGTAGTGCCAAGCGAATGCACTACTTGTGTCAAGATGTGGTGTGTTTAGCTGCTGAAGATCTATACCCTGGGCACAGGCTTGCTGTGCCCAGGATTTGAGTTGGGCTGATTTGCTTAATCATCTGGGTCTGTCTCATGGACTGTTAACATCTGTCACAAAGGTATTGAGTGGGGAAAAATAGATATTACTCTCAACAAATATTTTGCCAAAGAAAACCAAACAAACTCTTAATGTTCCGTTGCCTGTTTTCTGTCTTCATTATCTCTGTCTCTGCCTTTGTTTCTTATATAGCAACTTGGGTAAAGGAAGTGAGAATATAGTGGAATATAAAATCCCAGCTCTTTCTACCAAACCTAGGGCATTAGTAGCTAACATGGGAGGAACATGTCTAGACTGAAATCAGTATAAGTTGGAGGCAGTTTTTCTCTCCTTATAGAAGATCCTGAGGGTCTGAAGACTTTTTTCTTTCTTTTTGTATGGCCAGGGTGATTTAATTAACCTCTGCCTGTTCTCTTGTGTACATAGGCCCTTCTGACCCTAAGTGTAGGCCTGCCTGCAGGCTTCAAAGGGTCTTATTTTAGGCAGCTGCTCTCTTGCAACAGGCAAGAAATGTGGTGAGGAGGGTGTTGGGACTGAGGCTGTGAAAGAAACCTGCCTCTTTCTCCTCCCAGCATGAGGCTCCTCCAGGCTTTGAGGTGGGCATGAAGCTTGAGGCTGTGGACCGCATGAATCCTTCCCTGATCTGTGTTGCCACAGTGACTGATGTGGTGGATGATCGCTTTTTGGTGCACTTTGACAACTGGGATGATACTTATGACTACTGGTAAGTGCACAGAGGCTTCAAGGTTCCCAGTGCCAGCTCTCAGTAGCTCCTTGCTGCTGCTTCAGCAAGAGTGATGAGGTACTTCAGCAAACACAGGACAATACCACAAGCATGCTGCTGCAGATCCAGCAACAATCTGACCCTGTAACACTCATAGACTGTCCCAGCAACAATCATAGAATCATGCAGATTAGAAAAGTCATTCAGGATCTTGAAGTCTAACCATCATCTGATCTACTAAGTCCTATCACTAAACCATGTCCAGAGGTAGACACTCCAACAGTTCCGTGGATGGACTGTTCCAATACTTGACCATCCTCTCAATGAAGAAATGATTCCTAACATTCAATCTAAACTTGCCCTGGTGCAACTTGAGACCATTATGAGACTGAAGAAGAGTGTCACTCACCTGTGCTGGGGTGCAAGCCTTTACCTGTTCACTGTCACTGTCTGGGGTGTTGCTGTGGCCTTTTAGTTAACATGGGGCTGAGATGGGTCTAATTACAAACCATAGGCTTGCCCTGATACCCACTTGGGTGTCAGAGAGGGTTTTCTGCAATGCAGCTGAGGCAGAGGCTGGATACCTACTCTTGAAAAGAGTTCCTGGGCCTGTAGGTGAGGCATTGTTTGCCTCTGTGGATGTGATTGGGGAGGTGTCCCAGTTGAGGCTAATTTATGCCAAGTAGCACAAATAGAGTTCTGCTTTGTGACTGATAGCCTCTTACTTTGCACCCCAAGGAGCTGTGTGTCTGCAGCAGTTTCTGTCTGTGGCTGCTCCTTGCTGGTGTTGGGTACACGAAATAAGTGCTTCATACTCTGATCCAAGGCAGACCTCAAGTATTCTGTGACATACTAGGAGCTGTGATCAGGGTGTGAGCCCTGCTGGTTCCCCAGATTTGACTGCTGTGAAGTCTGAAAGATGTGGCATGTACCCCCCCCCCCCCCCGGGTTGCTTTTCCCTGGGCAGCTCTGACACAGCACTTCCATGCAACTCACACTCATGTCCTGCTCTTGTGAGATGGAGTACTTTACTCTACTCTACTCTACTCTTTTACTTTACTCTAGCCTTTGCCCTCCTAGGGCCTGGAGACCCTTGGGTCACTCAGGGCTGAAGGTGCTGTAGAAAACCTTTGTTTCTGCAGGGGCTTTTGCTGGTGGTGTAGATCTAGACTGTGCCACTTGCTGGCCTATCCCAGGCCCTGGCAGCCTGCACAGTCTAGCAGGGGTGAGACAGGTGTCTCAGTCCTGTATAATGGTTTAGATGTATTTTCTAGGTGTGACCCCAGCAGTCCATACATTCACCCAGTCGGATGGTGTCAGGAGCATGGCAAACCCCTCACACCTCCTCAAGGTGAGTTGATAGCTGGGGAGCACAGCCTTCAATGGCACATCACCTCAGAGACAGGCTTTCTGGGGTGGGACGGGATGCCTGGGGAGTCAAACCCCATGGCCTGTGCTTGCCTGCAGGCCCAGGCAGTTCCCTTCAGCAAGGTTGTGGCAAGGAGGTGGCATGTACAAGAGTCTCTTGTACAAATATGTTCAGGTCCAGCATGATGTTAGTGTCAGGCCAAGTGGAAAGGTCAGGAAGACCCAAGATATGTGTGCAGGCCCAAATGTCCTGCTTCCCCTCACCCTGGATTTCATGGTCCAGGACAAAATAGTAGCACGTCTCAATGTCTCTTATGTTTCCACATATGTGGCACAGGCATAGTTGGTCTTTCAAGGTCTCTGGGTTACTTGCCATCTTCCTGCTGTTGTGTGTCTCACCTTCTGCATCTTTCCCTTCTAGATTATCCTGACCCTGATAACTTCATCTGGGAAAAGTACTTAAAAGAAACAGGAGCATCTGCTGTTCCAGCTTGGGCCTTTAAAGTGGTGAGTGCCACACTGTCTTCTCCATTGTACCTGGGCAAGAATTCAGGTTTTCTCCATTGTCAGGTCTTTATTTATGAAGAGTAAAGAGATGTTTAGCATCTTCTTACCACAGGCCTGGGACTAAGTTCTATGCTCAAGGTTCAGAAGTGAAGGCTGTCCTGGGCAAATAGTTCAGAATGTGGAAAAATTGGAAAAATGTCCATCACCTCTGCTAGACAGAAGCTGTGTGATGGGAAATCATTTAAGTTTGCTTGATAGCTATCTCCACTTGCGTTAACAGCTATGTCCAGCCAAGTGCAGCTGTGCTGTAGAATCCCCAAATGACTCTTGAAGTCTTTCTCCCTTTGGGCATAGCTTTTCCATCTTGTTGAAAATACAGTTCAGATCTTGGAGGTCTGTTCACATTCTCCTGGTAGCCCGTATGAGCAGCAATGGCTCTTACTTGAACAGGACAGGGGGTCGGAACTGGGTTTTGGGAACACTTATGCTTCTGGGAAAGAAAAGTAGTCTGGGGGCAACAGGATCCTGGAGCATGGCCCTCCTCCCTCCTGATCTATACTTTTCCTTGTCCCAGCGCCCGCCCCATGGCTTCCTAGTCAACATGAAGCTGGAGGCAGTGGACAGGAGGACTCCTTCCTTCATCCGAGTGGCCAGTGTGGAGGATGTGGAAGATCACAGGATAAAAGTGGGTTCTGAAGTCTCGCTGCTAAGCCTGGGTCCAGGCGCTGTACTGGCCTGCTCTTGCCCTTCCTAATTAACTTCCAGTTGCAATAGCAAGGTGTATAGAGGTCTGTGGAAGCACACAGTGCATAAAATGGCAGATGGCAAATCCTAGTGCCTGGATCCAGGAGTGGAGCAGAATCTTGTGTTGCAGTTCATCCCTGCTTTGTTGTATGCTATCAGCTTGGAAGACTTCAGAGCTGCTCATGGAGGTACACTGAGGTTTAAAGGGTGACCTCTCTACTTATTTCTTCAGATCCATTTTGACGGCTGGAGCCACGTATATGATTTCTGGATTGATGCAGATCATCCAGACATACATCCCATAGGCTGGTGCTCAAAAACTGGTCATCCACTGCAGCCTCCTCTTAGTAAGTTCTCATACCAGGGCCCAGGTGTGCCAGATCCCCACAGTCAATATCACCTGCCCACGTGCATCCATTGTGCTGGTCAAGGGTGGGCAGGGAGGAAGGACTTTCACTGGGAAAATACTTTGGTTTGGTGCAGGCTGGGGTGTCTGGGGCTATGTCTGTGACAGTCTGTCCTCTGTTCTTCTGGTCTAGGGCCAAAGGAACCAGCTTCCTCTGCTCACGCAAGCTGTCCAACTCTGGGCTGCAAGAACATTCCTCATTCCAAGAGCTCCAAGTACAGTTTTCACCACAGGTGAGTTCCCCAACTCAGCTCAAAGGGGCAAAGCTTCCCTGCCAACTCTGTGCCAGGGCCTTCCTCTGAGCTTGTCAGCAACCAGTCCTTCCTTGCACCCTTCCTGTTCCTGGCTCTGCCCCTGGAGCCTGCTGCCAGTGTAACCGCTGATGAGCTGATGTGTTCCTTTCTGCAGCTGTCCTGTTCCCCAGAGCTCCTGGGGATGCTCTTCATGTTCATCTGCAAGGGGTCCTATAAGCCTTGTAGAGGATGTCCTTTTTGTATTGGTAGATGATGCTTGGAGGATAATATTCCTCCCGCCCCTCACCTTCCACTGTGAGGTTGTAAATTGGGAAGTACTGAGAGGGGACATCTCCCTCAAGGCTTTGTCAGTTGTTTGCATGACCCTTTTCAAGGGAAATCAGTGCTGGTGTAATGCTGATCCCAGCATGACAAGCTGTGGTCAGAGCAGAGGAGCAAGTATAGCAGAGAGTACTTGAGAATGAGGGAGGCAAGTCTGGCTCCCTGGGGTTTACCTGCTTAGTCACAGTCATGGCACATGCCTTACTCTGAGGCTAATTTTAATGCTTGTGAGGAAGCACTCCTACGAACCCCACTGATGTGCTTGATCAGCATTCTGCTGACTTGCACAGGGTGGCTGTGATGCCAGTGGACAAGATAGGACAGGTGTTCATACCTGGAGGGACTGGATTTGCCGTATCTATGAACCCATGCAGCTATCACCATGACTCCAGGGAATGTGATCAGCAAGTCTTTACTATGCTTTGTTTGACCAGGGTTATGGCTTCCAGCATTTGGTGTCATAGGGTGGTCCCAAGCCAGGTTCACCCACTCTTGCCTCATGCTTTGTCCAACTCTCACTTGCCCTCTGTTCTCCAGGAAGTGCCCCACGCCGGGCTGTGATGGATCAGGACATGTGACAGGGAGATTCACAGCACACTACTGCCTCTCAGGGTGCCCTCTGGCAGAGAAGAACCAGGGCAGGCTTAAGGCAGACTTGTCTGATACTGAGGCCTCAACTCGCAAGAGGAACCTGATTGGCTTCTCTCAGCGGAAGAAATCTCGGCACCATGGGAGGTAGGGGCAAGCCTGGCAAGCCCCACGCAGCAGTGTGGAGCCACTGGGCTACACATAGCATCCGTAGGATGGATGGTTGAGTTGGAGAGACTCCTTGCCTGCAGGGGAGCATGCTTGCTGACAGCTGGTGTTTGTTATTGCAGCTCTTATTTAGTGACCTTGGACACCTCTCCTATTTGTTTTTTCTATTCACATTGTGTTTCTTTGGCTGTCAACCCTTTTTGTCAGGGTCTGAGGGTAAGCCTTGCTCCTACTGTCAAGGCATTGCTCTGTGCAGTGTGGTGGAGGGCCCTTAGCCAGTTCCAACACAAGTGAAATCAGTTTTCCTTTATCTTTAGAGGGCGACCTCCAAAGTACCGGAAGATCCAGCAGGAAGATTTCCAGAGTAAGTGCGCTCCTCTGCCATGGTGTTATTGCAGAACAGGGGTAAGACTTGAGGAGCTGGAGTGGTGGCTGGCAGAGGTATGTCTCTCCTTGGCTTGCTCAGTTAGTCCTTGCACAGGTCAGCACCAGGCTGAGGGCTGTGTAGACCTCATGATGTCAAAACCATCTAACAAGGGATGTCCATGACTCTTATCAGAACTCTGCTAGGTCCCTCATCACTTCTCTTGAATAGTATCTATGAATCTTTGAATGCTTTGGGGCAGGGAATTGGGACCCAATCTCTTTGGCTGTGCATTTTTCCAGGCACTTTGTCTTCTTCAGCCAGAGGTGCTGTGCCTTCATCCTATCAGTGCTATACCCCAAATCCTCAGTGTGATGTGCCACACTACTGCAGAACAGAACCTGTTGCTGAACATTTTGTTTGGCATCTAGTTCTGATGGTTGGCATGGGATATAAGTGGCTGTGGGGTGGTAAGGCATTTTCTCCAGCCAGTATTGATTTTACCATAGGCTGGCTTGGTGTTCAGCCCATCACTGAAGGTGAATGAAGGTCTCTTTTTGGAAGCCATCATTGGCTCATTAGACTAAGGCTTAAAGTTTTGTTTTAAACCTAAATTTAGTTGAATGATAAGGGATAGTATTCTGGTGTGAAATTTGAATTGAAATTTATCTCAGCATGAAGGACTGAAGAGAACAAGGCAAAGTCAGCCTGGTCTCTGAACTTCCCTCACCATCCCCCGTCCCACCATATTGAATGCCAATGAATCATTAACCTGTTAATTCAAAGGACAGCCACTAGCCCTTGATAACATGACCCCATGAGACCATCTGCTCCCAGCCCCAGGTCCTCTCCTGAACAGAGTCTTCTCCAAGGCTTGTAGAATGGAATAGGATGTTCTCATCCCCCTTCTTTATATCATATCTTACGTTTTTATTGGCAGCTATTTCTTCAGACAACATGCACCAGTCACTCTTCATGTCTGCCCTGTCTGCCCATCCTGACCGCTCTCTATCTCTATGTTGGGAGCAGCACTGCAAACTCCTACCAGGAGTGGCTGGCATCACAGCAACCACAGTAGCCAAATGGACAACTGATGAGGTAAGATGGTTTTGGAGTGTGTGTGCTGGTTCCTAACCCACTGGCGTGACTGGGAGAACTTGAGCTGGCTGGGCAGCACCATGATACACATCCCAGGCACAGAACAGTGGCCTTTTCCCTGGGCTAATGAGGTGTGGACAGCTGTCAGTCGCATGCCCTGGTGGCAGTGGCTTGGGAAGAATATGTAGAACTACCAGATTCTTCCTTGGCTTGAATGCAATGCTAGCAGGGCAGGCAGTGAAGGACAACAGTCTTCATTTAGCATACCAGTTTTCCAAATCAGTTTTCTCTTTTCTAAATAATAAAAAAACAAAACAAAACAAGACAAAACAAACAAGCAAAAAACCTCCCATAGACTTTGCAAATGGGGAATCGCTTCCCTCTTTCTCCTGTGATGAAATATTTACTTCTGATTCATACTCATCACTCTCATTCACTTTCTTTGGTATCAGTAGTGGCCTCTCTTGAAGACTGGGTAGCTGGACCTCTGACACTGTACTGGCAGCCCCAGCACCCAGCTCTGCCTGATTTCCCATTCCTCCTGTGCACGCCACTTCTCTCCCAGTCCCTCGGTGGGAATCGTATTGTTGGTCTGGAGATGGCTTATTGGAGATAAAGCTATTGTAGCACTTGCTACTCTGAGGCTGGAAAGGACCAGCACCCATGCTGTTTGTTGTGCAGGCTATGTCTTGGATGGGTTCCGCTGAACAAGCTTTGAGGCAAAAATTGTTCCAGCTTCTTACACCCAGGTCAGGAGTGGCATAGGAGAATGCAGCACTTTGCCCTACCAGGCATGGGTTAACTTAAAGGAGTCATAAAGCTTCTGTGGAAATGAGGATGTGATCTTGTGGGGTGTCACCAGACAGAAACATTGCTTCCATCTTGACATTTCTTTCTGTTTATTCCAAGGTCTTTAGCTTTGTTCAAACTCTGACGGGTTGTGAGGACCAAGCCAAGCTCTTCAAAGATGAGGTGAGAAGGTCTGGAGGATGAATGCAGCTGCCCAAAACAGCTGTTTGCCAACAGAGGAGGAAAAAATTGATCACTGGCCTTCCTTTGGTGGCTTTGCTGCTGAATGTCTAGAGCACATCCACCACCTGGCAGTGATTCCCACCCTGGGGGCAGCAGTTGCATGGCATTCCAGTGTGCAGCTGTCTGCCCTTGCAGGCAGTGGCAAGAGGGAGATTCTGGATTCTGTCCATATCAAGTTGTGCTTCCCTCTTCCCTTGGCCTGAGTGAAGAAGGGTCCCTCTGAGGAGGCTGAGACTGGTGAGCAGGAGGAGGGTGCTGCAGCTTCATAGAATCACAGAACTGCTCAGATTGAAAAAGACCTTAAAGATCATCAAGTCCAACCACAACCTAACCATACTACCCTAACTAACAACCCTCCACTCAATCATGTCCCTGAGCACCACATCCAGATGGTTTTTAAACACATCCAGGGATGGTGACTCTCCCTGGGGAGCCTATTCCAGTGCTTAACAACCCATTCTGTAAAGAAATTCTTCCTGATATCCAAACTAAACCTCCTCTGGTACAACGTGAGGCCATTTCCCCTCCTCCTGTCATCTGTCACCAGTGAGAAGAGACCAACCTCACTCTGCTGCAATCACTTTTCAGTGATTGCACTGTGGGTGGCTCTTGCCAAGCTCCATATGAGCAGGGGGGAGGCTGTGGTGGGCTGCCAGAAGTGAATGTGATTGTATGCATCTCCAGAGTGCCTGCACTGTCTGTCTGTAGGATGTCGCAGCCTGGGTTGTCGATGAATGCCTTAAGTCCCTACTCTCCTCTGCAGATGATTGATGGTGAAGCATTCCTCTTGCTGACTCAGGCTGACATTGTCAAGATTATGAGTGTTAAGCTGGGCCCTGCTCTCAAGATCTACAATGCCATCCTCATGTTCAAGAATGCCGATGACACCTTAAAGTGACTTTTCTTGGCCCCACTGGGACCTTCCTTCAGCACTGGTGCTGCCAAACTGCCTGGCCAGGACAGAGACCTCCCTGAGTGCCCGCGGCTTGTCGTGTCCTGCAGCATCTCCTGCAGTCTGTCTCCTGTCCTCTCCCTCAGTCTCCTTGCCACCTCTCTGCTCCAGCATTGGGCACAGGCTAACCACAGTCTGCAGAGATAGGGGTTGAATGTTGGACTGCCTTATTGCAAAAACTGCCCCAATACCCGGCTGTGACTGCACGACATTTGGGGTGTGATTAAGGATGAGGGAGTGGTGTGGAGGCTGTAACTGATGGAGGTTGACACCTCAGCTTAAGCCGCTGAGATAAGGGAAAGGACTGACTGACTGTGTACATGCTTGCAGGCTTGTCTTTGTTCAACAACTGGGAGAGATTTTTGTTCTTTTTTTCATCTCTGTATGTTGCTCTCCGAGGGATTAGGTGCTCTAGAGGAGCTTCTGCTCTCTTTGCCTTCTTCAATTCTTGTGACTCAAGGCTAGATGATAACTTTGCTTTGTCCCTTCACTGTGCTGGGAAGCAGTGGCCTCATCTCTTGCTCCTTCTGGCAGTGTGTCCTGGCTGCAGCTCTGCCTATGACCGTCTGTGTTTTGTTCTTTACGGAGAAGCCTGGTGGGACTAGGGCTGGGTGACGGTAGAGCAAGCTCCATTTCCTCTTGTGCAAGCTGTCTTTGCCAGCATGTCTGTGGGAGAGAGTGGTTGGTTAAATTGTACCCCTTTCAGCAGTTAAAAGAGTCCTGTGCAAGGGAGAATCAAGCCTACTTTGGTCTGTGTATTATGGGCAAAGCCCTTTCTAGAAATTAAGCAGCTGAGAAAGGTAAAAAATATCCACAGACAGAATGAGGGCTCGGCTCCAAAGGCATTCTTGGCCTCTCTAAATCAGTTCTGCCAAGCTGCCTTCTCCCCATTTTGCCCTTGTGTGGTCCCTGGGCATTCCTGTATGAGGAGCAGGATCCCTTGCTGTCCCTGGATTTCTTCCCTTCAAAACCAAGAGGCAGTTGTTTTTTTTTATTTTTTCCCCTCCTATATTTTTACTAATATATGACTTTTCCAGCAAGAATGTGTGCACTTTGGAAGCGCTGGTTCTCCCCTGTAACAGAGTCGTGTTCTGGAAGAAGACCTTTTCTTCAGATATTCCATGTGTCCCCTGCTCCTGGGGATGAAGCCCTGCAGCACCCACATGGCACTCACTGTACTCTGCCATCCTTATGTGCACAGCTGCTGCAGGTGTTGTTGGAGCAGCGGAGTGGCAGTGCTGTGCTGCAGGGCAGCCACACACCCCAAGGAGTCTCCATAGGCTACAGTGATGTGACCCAAGTCCCACACTCAACTTTCTTTCCCATTCCCAAGAATGACAAACCAGTATCAAAATATGTTTTCCCCCTTTCCCAGTGTCCAAAGACAGAGATGAGGTGTCTTAGCAAGTGCACCAGCAATGTGTGGAGCAGAACCGCCTTGGGAGCCACTGTCACACCTGAGTCAATCTGTTCTAGGCTTCCCTTGGAAATGTAGCATTTTGACTCTTTGTTAGTAAATCTTTGAGGTTGCATTTGACCTGCTGTTGCAATGTCTGCTGCTTGGTCTTCATGCAGCTAGTCCATGTATTTATTTATGTAGTCAGTGCTAGGGTTTGACCTAGACAGCTCCGTCATCTTTTCAAGAGCTGCACCATGGTCGGCTGTGGAGAGAGGGTGAGTGGGAGGGGACGCCTATATCCCACAGTGGCTCCTCCAGTCAGTGAAGGTCCTGAAATTGGTCTCTTCAGCTAATAGGGAGCTTTCCTCAGCTACCGTGTGTTTAGAAAGAGGAAGAGCAGTCCCAGGACCTTCAGCTGTGAGACTTCATGCAGACCACGCTGAGACATCTGCAGGTGTAGTCTGGGATGGAACGGCTCCTGTTTGGCTCTTGTTACCCACGTGCAGCATGTGGTTATTGAGCTTATAAGGGAGCAACTTAGGAAAGAATCCTGTTCTCATCTACTACCTAATGCTAAGTCATTCCTCCTCACGGGGATGTGACTAAGCATTGGTCCTGGGTACTAGGAGAGGAATGTCAGATCTGAAACCAGTGTGAATGATGGACAGCCTTGTTTAACACAGGGCTGCTCTGCAGTGCAGAGGTGCTTGTGAGTTCAGAAGATACCTGCTGAAGGAGAACTGCAGAGGTGTGTGCTCCAGACTGTGCCAGCCTTTGGCATCAGCAGGAAGCTCTGCCCATGCAATACTCCCCTCCTGGCTTCTTTTGACCTCCCTGTAAGGTCTGGTGGCACAGCTTGATCCCAGGTCCCTGCTGGGCTGTTACTCTGCCCCGGGAGCAGCTGCCAGGAAAACCAGTGCCACTGGAAAGGTGATGTGTGCAGTGATGGTCTCTGTCACTTACTTGCCTGCTGTCTTGAGCATCAGTCCATCAGCCTCCTAGACTGACTCCTCTCAGCCCTCTGGGTACACATCTGGTGCAGTGGTTTAAGTGAGAGATTTATAGGGTCTGCAGATTGTTAAGGGCTATTTGCTGTTTAAAGCCTATAAGCTGTTTCTGATTCTTTTAAACCAAACCCAAAGCATCGTGTTTGTGTGTGTGGATAGGTGTTTGTGGGTACCAGTGTGGAAAAAATCACAGAACAATGTCCTACACTGTTGGTGTGACACTGTTTAATTGTGGTGGTCTCAGGCCGTGGAGGTGGCCCAGGGTCTCCTGCAATGCATTCTCCATTAGCAGAAGTTGTTACTGGTCCCAGGAGGGAAGCCAGGAAGAAAAAGGGTTTCCTGCACCTCTAAATTAAGCAAGTCCTCTGCCTCTGTAGAGTATTGCATGGAAGCCCCTTTCAGGGAACATCAGGACCACGGCAGAAGGACCAAAGTTTCTTTTCCTTATCACCAGACCATGTGAGTTGTCCCACCACACACTTTGGCAACTTCTGGGGTGACTGGTCCACTGGTGACTCTGTGTACATGGGCACAGTTGGAGCCTCTTGAGAAGGTGATTCTCCTTTGTGGAAACGGTCAGCATTGTGATGGAGTGAGGCTGAAGTCTCTGTTTCTTTGAGAGCAGCCAACCTGAAGCGCAGTGAGGAGGGTGACTATGTCCGCCCTATGGGAGAACAAGTTCTCTGGGAAGTTTTATGGCTGCAAAGGCAGATCTGGGGACCAGAGTGCAATGGAAGGAGCTGGAGGAGAAGAGGGAGCCATGAGATAATGCGACTTGATAACTGCTCTTCTATTCCTGCTCCTTAACCTCTTGGGGAGGGACTGCTTGATCCATAGGACTGGAACATAACAGGGCTACAGCCGAGCTCCATCCCTGCAACCCATCTATTCCTTGTTGGCGGGAGGAAAAGGGGGAATATGTGGAAGGAGCACGATATGATAATAGACATTTTGCACTTTCATTCATTTTGCACTCGTTTTTATTTATATTATATAGATTTTGTTTTTAATTTTTTTTTTTTTTTTTGCTATTTGCACATCCCCTTGGTTTTTCATAACAAAACTCTTTCCGTTGTAGCCAGTGAAGCTATTCCAAAATTTGTGTCCTGACTATCCAGAAGTTTAAAGGTTTTATATATATAAATTTATATCTACACCAAATAAATTTATATATATAGATCACGGTGTGATGTGTTCTGTCAGTGCTTTAAAACAATAAATGATGTGAGCAATGGAGTCAGTGCAGCTGGAGATACTTGTTCAGCCCCACTCCCAGGCTCAAACCCCAACTGCTCTCGGTGGCGGAGGGGGGCCATCCCTGCTCTGCACAGCGGGCAATGAAGGCACAGAGCGCTACTGTGGGGACGTGCCCCAGGAGCCCACCCCAACATCGGGTCCCCAGCACACGCAGAGCTCAAAGTCCACCCTAAACCTTGTTCCATCCCACAGAGGTGACAACTGGAGGCAGCAGAAGAAATGGATGGTTCATTGATTTCAGCACAAAGGGCTGAAGGAGAAATATCCACTGCTGGGCTCAGGGGGGAGGACGCCAGGTACAGGGAGCTCTGTGTGCTGGGCACAGAATGACTGAGCTGAATACCGAGGGTGGACGGAAAGCAAAGGGAAGGGATGGGGACAAGGGCGAGGAAGGAAGGAAGGGAAGGGGAAGGTAAAGGAAGGAAAGCGAGAGGAAAGACACGAAATGAGGCCCTGGAACGCGTTCAGAGGAGGGCAACAAAGCTGGTGAGGGGTCTGGAGCACAGGCCGTATGAGGAGCGGCTGAGGGAGCTGGGATTGTTCAGCCTGGAGAAGAGGAGGCTCAGGGGAGACCTCATTGCTCTCTCTAACTTCCTGAAGGGAGGCTGTAGTGAGCTGGGGCTCGGCCTCTTCTCTCGTGTCATTAATGATAGGACCAGAGGGAATGGCTTCAAGCTGCGACAGGGGAGATTCAGGCTGGACACTACGAGGTATTACTGCTCAGAAAGGGTGGCCAGGCACTGGAATGGACACAGGGAGGTGGTGAAGGGAAGGGGACGAGGGCGAGGAAGGAAGGAAGGGAAGGGGAAGGTAAAGGAAGGAAAGCGAGAGGAAAGACACGAAATGAGACGTGAATTTTGGGTCCTTTTCCGGCAGCCGCCCCCCCCCAACAGGCCCCAGCCCGGCCTGAGCCACGTGACAGTGCCAGTGCCAGTGACAGGAAGTGCTTCCTGCAGGCGGCGGAGAGCACTTCCGGGCCATGGCGGCATGGCGGCCATGAGCGGGGCCGGGAGGAGCGGGCTCTGTGCTGCGAACGGGGTCGGGCCTCGGTGCGGGGGCACGGAGGGGCTGTCGGGGGAGGAGCTCGCGGCGCTGCCGGCACCCAGAGGCGGCTCCCGGGCGGCTCCACGGTCTCGCTGTGCTGCGGAGTCACCCGGCCGGCCCCAAAAGCCTGGAGGCAGAGCCTGAGCCGGCCCCGGCCCGGATCGTGTGGTGCGGCTCCGGCCGTGCTGGGCTGTGCGGCAGGAAGATGACTTGCGGAATCAAACTCTATAACCCAAAGATGGGTTCTAAAGCAGGTATGTTTATTCCAGCGTTGCGCAGCGCCGGGTGCAAGCGGGAGAGCTCCACCAAACTTGCACACCGTAAGGAGAAAAGTGTGTTACAGATATAGGTTAAGCTAATACGTAATCAATAGTCTCCTCCTCAGTTTGATTACATATTCATTACATTCCCTAGGACCCCATTCCCCGCGACCCTTGCCGTTGTTTTGGGGTGAAATTCTTCTTCTGTTTTCTTCTTGGTGTTATCTGCTGGTATCGTTCTCCCATGTCAGCATCATCTTGCCCGGGGGTATCTAATCCTTCTTCTTGTCAGAGGTCTCCGGACAATTTCTTCTTATCTTTATTGCCCTCTTCTCTGGTTTTATTTTGACTAAGTGTCTGTAATTCCCCCTATCCCTGCACTTTTAAATGTAAACTATCTGCAGTTACCCTTTGTCTCGGATTCTGTGAAGTTCCCCTTTCCCTTTCTATAGCAGAGTGTTACCTTGCCTCCATTTCAGTCTTTGGGTCCCCAGGGAGGCTCTCCCTGGGGGTGTCCCGATTCGAAGGCAGGATTCAATCCCGCCGCAGCCCGTCCATGGCAGGCAAACGCTTCTCTCCTCTGCTCTTGGGACTCAGCAGTGCCAGGGGTTTCACAGCGCGCGTGTTGCAGTGGCTGGCAGCCTCCGTGTGTTTCTCTATTGCATACAGGATCCCATGGTGGAGCCGCGTCAGAAGCAGACGTTGGTGTCTTGTGGCAGGAGCAAGGGCAGTGGAAGCGCTGCCCAGGGCAGGGCGGTGGTGACTGCCATGAGAGCGGAGGTCTGATGCCATCTGCGAGGGATGGGATTTGCATCCGGTGGCTTTTCCGTTGCAGAATGTCCAGCAGCAGAGCGTGAGTGGCCGTGAAATGAAGCTGGGCCCCAGGAGAGCCGCCTGGAGCTGCGTCACGAGCTTCGTGCGTGGCCAGCGCAAGGTAGGTGTGCCTTACTGTAAGCGTGCGCTGAAGCAGTGTTGGTTAAGCGCGGCTCACTCCTCTGTCTGCAACAGATGGGCTTTCTGCGCGCTTTATTGCTGTGGCCGTAGAATTCCCTCTTTCTTACCATCTGATCTGTGAAGGCTTTTGTGTGGGAAGGTTTTGAGGAATGAGGGAGTAGAAATTGCTTTAGTCACGAGTCATCTGGAAAGGTTTCACAGAAACGGTGACATTTGCAGAAGGAACGTATTGGCATTGGCAGTTGTGCCAAATACTCACTGGGATGGAGAGGAGGGAGTACCTGCAGAAGACCGTTCTCTTCTGGTTTTGAGGAAGCCGGGCAGAGCTCAGATTGCAGCTTAAGCAATGTTCTTTTGTCACACTCTGTGTCCTGTGTTGCGTTCTCTCCTTTCGATTCCAGTTCTCCTGACAGGTTAGGCTTGAATTCAGCATAATATCTGCTTCTCCCTGGGTTCAGGTTCTTTGGGTCTCCTGCCTGCTTTTCTCCCTTTTCTTAATGGAGAGTGGAGTTTCTACCACAGAGCAAAGTTTCGTGATTGACAGAAACAAATATGGAACATATTAGATGAACACAGCTCTGCATTTTTTTCTTCCTCCGAACAGCAAGGGACTCCTGTGCTCTCATTAATATCATCAGTGAGTAGATGCTGCCTTCTGCTGGAGCCTAAAATGCTTTCTGCAGTTGAGTGGTTGGAAACATAGGGTTTTAACTTAAAATTGTTTGCGCAGGGTGAAGGTTGGGAATACAATTAGAATACAGTTACACAGTGCTCTATCCCCAGCACTTTCCATCATTTTTCTTAACACAGCTTACGGTTCATTTCAAAACAAACTAACAAAGATGAACTTGGGTTAGCGTAGCCTGTTTTAAATGATCCTTCTGTGTCTTTTCCAGGCTGGTAGCAGAATGGAGACCTTCCCGAGGCACTGAGGAACAGACACAAGCTTCTTTTGAAGGCTTCAATGAAATTCTGCCCCAGCAGTATCTGTGGTCTTTTGATGCTAAGGAGCTGGACGTAAAGGATTCTTTGACTATTGCCAGATCCAGGCTGCTACAGGTATGTCACGGTTTAAACTAAAAATCCACCTGCGTCCGTGACAGGGACTGTGGGCCCAGCAGGGGCCCTAGGCCGAAAGGAAAAAAAGTTAATTAGGAAAAGAAAACAGCAGCAACAATCTAAGGAGGCACACTTATTTACTAAATTACTATATCGAAATACAGGATAACACAGTATAATACAATATAATTGAAAATTGAGCTAACGAATCAAGCAAAATAGGAGAGAGAATGAGTCCCGAAACCGAGAGGCCTACTGTAAATCTAGGCGAAACGGTGAAGGCTCCCACACACTCCCCTGAACGCCAGAACTCGAAAGACGTCAGTCTAGCCTGCGACAGAGTTAATATAGTGTCCAGGTCCCGTGACCTCGTGTTGTTCTCTGGGAGATGTAGTCTTCTTCTGTAAGTTGCAGATTCAGTAAAATTATTCATGCTTTATATGATGTTATGATGTGGAATACTGATAGCAAAATTACAAAATTATTAAACCATGACAAGGTAATACTTGCATTTCAGTCAGTGTCTGAAGAGCAAAGTTCATTAAGGCTGGCGGTTCTGTTTTCAGGATGTGTGAGAGAAGCCTTATGTATCAGTTAGTATTTGGTTACTGTGTTGGTCTTCACTTTCTTCTTTGCAACCAATTTACACGTTTCTAACGTTAAGATTCTGCCAGCATAAATTTTTTGGCTAACAGTGTTTTTGTAGTCCTTGACAATGTGATTTGCGTGTGTCTAAAGAGTGAGCAACTAGAAAGCAAGGGAGAAAAGAACCAAATATCAGCGGATGGTCAAATTACTGAGTGGAGCAGGTTTTAGCTGCTTTTGGGTTCTCCAAGTTATACTCTACAGCAAAACATCGTATTTCTAGCACAGAATGGTACGGTTAGGTAAAGACAAAGTACGTTGTTAGTTTGAATGTCTAAATACAAATGTTTTCATGAGTGGTATTTCTCTTTTGTGGCCTCTCCACATTTTCTTTGTGAGCGGATGTTATTATTTGCTATGAAAGTTTGAGAGTTTAATATTAAAAACGAGTGTAGTGTGATTGCAGGTGCTTTAAGTACAGTAGTATTTCAGTACAATAGTCTTGCTGTAGAAGCAAAGTAGTAGGTTGTAGTTTCAATGATTCCATGTGGGTGCCCAGCCCAAAGTGGGGATTCCCTTATGAAAGGAGGGGGAGGGTGAAGGAGGCCGAGGGCCCTTTTCTCGGGGCCAGCTCTCTGTGCCCTCTTGCTGGCCGGAGAGAAGGGCTGCCCGCTGGACACAGGGAGTGCCTTGTAGCTCCCGTGCCGTGCCCTGCCCTCCAGCCCCCTCCTCATCCTATGCGGAACACCACTCCCAGCAGCACAGGTGCCATTTTGGAATCTTCCCCATGTCACAGCTGTCACCTTGGTTGCTGCGGCTCCACCCGACTCACTCACCTCTGAGAGTGCTGGGCAGGTAGCAGCCATGTCCAGCACGAAGCGAGGGCGAGAGGAATGTAGTGAGGATTTAAGTGGGGAGAAGGAGCTGGGGGCCCCAGAACCGAAGAGGAGGAGGGTGCCCGCCATAACCATCAAATGGAGGAGGGGGAAAGGAGCCCGTTTCCATCATGCCTGGACCAGCCCTGTGACCACCACCCATGTGGAGCCGATGGAGGTGGATCCCCCTCCGGAGGAACCGATGGAGGTGGATCCCCCTCCAGAGGAGCCCATGGACGTGGATCCGCCCGCGGCATAGCTGGCCTGGCACCACACCACCGTGCCAGGCCCCGCGTTGGCATGGTCACAGCTTCACCATCGCTGGTCCAGGCACTCGGCTCCTTTCCTGCTGCGTGGCCCCTGCCCCCAGCATGAGCTGGGTGGCATTATTTAACATCTTCTTCTCCTCCACCTCGTTGCTCCTCCGGTTCTGTGGGCCCCCAGTTCCTTCTTCCCCCTGTTGTAGTTAGGTGTTGGCTCTGTTCTTTGTTTTGATGGTTGTGTTAGGTTAGTGTTAGTGTTCAGTTTAGTTTTAGCGTTAGGCATAGGTTCCTGTTTGTTCTTTAGAGTTAGGCATAGGTTCCTGTTTGTTCTTTAGGGTTAGGTATAGGTTTCTGTTGTTATTTTAGAGTTAGGCGTAGGTTAGTGTTCGTACTTACAGTCAGGCATTGGCTGCTACACTCAAGTAAAAGTAACCGCTGCTCCTGGGTAAGCACACAGTGTTGCCATCAGGGCTCAAGCTCAGGCAGCCAGCTGACCGGGGCAGAATTTGTGTTAGACGCTGCTCAGTGACAACACCCAGAACAAAGTAGCAAGGATGTGAAGTGCAGGAGACTACTTGCGCTTAGCACATTCTGTCTGCTGTAACAGCATTACTCAAAGATTTCTAATCAGGCCAAGATCTTTGTGATGCAGCAGTTTGTTCATTACTGCCATCATGGGCGCACGACCCTACTGGCGAGGAATGGAAGGCCCTATATGCTGGCCCGACCCTACCCGCAGGGAGGTGTGCTCCCTCCCCTGGGCACGGGTCAGGGACATTGCTGGGAGACTTCCCAGTCTGATCTGCCCTTCTGTCTACTATCCCCTGCTGATAGTTCAGGCTGGCAGTGAAGAAGTTAGTAAAAAAAGCCTGAAGGCTATCAAAGATGATTTCAGGGGACTGGGGCGGGTAATCGAAGGAACAGGTGTGCGGGTGGTTATTGCATCTGTACTTTCAGTGGCAGGGAGGGATACTGAGTTGGACCTAAAAACCCACCTCTTAAACAAATGGTTAAAGAGTCGGTGCAGACATAGGAGTCTTGGTGTTTTTCACCATGGGGCAATTTATTTGGCTCCTGGCATGACAGCTACAGACGGAAGCGGCCTGTCTCAAAGGGGTAAGAGGGTTCTAGCTGAGGAACTGTCAGGACCCCACCAAAAACCTGCACCCTGACTTGTAAAATGGTTACACAGATATAGGTACACCTCATACATAGTCAATGATGTAAGGAAGGACACTGGACACACCTTCGTTGGCTCCACAGCCGCAGTCCAACACGGCGGCCAGGCCCGTCGATCCATTCCTTTGCTTGCTGCCAGTTCCCACAGGGAGTCCTCACTCAGACACCTGAAACAACAACGCACACAAACACATCAGGCAAACAACAGACACGCACACAAACACAAAACGCCCTCCTCGGATCCCGCCACTCACCCTTCCTTTGCCAACTTCTCTCGCTCACCTTCAGGGCAGTGCCAGCCCCTTCAACCCGATCACAGAATCACAGAATGACCCGGGTTGGAAGGGACCTCAAGGATCATGAAGCACCAACCCCCCGCCTGGCTGCGGGGCTGTGGCAGCCGGTGTGGCTGGGTGCAGCACGTGGGCATGTGGGAGGGCCTGCAGCAGGGATGTGGGGTGTAATCAGAGTGACTGGAATTCCAATTCAGTCAGAGGTCTTAATTGTAGGCAAGGGTTGAATCCGCCGAGGTGCCGCACAAGGAGAGGCGCTGGGTGCGACTATGGAAAGCAGAGCTTGTGTGTCCCAGGAGGCAGGCGTAGTCAGGTCCCCTTTGGAGCCTGCCGTTGTTGGTGCTCAGCTCAGGAGCCCCATCAGGAGCTGCTGCGTGCTGCGTCTGTGTCACGGACTTATCTAGATCAATATGATTGACTGATCAATCTATGATCTCCAGATGATGTTATGATGTGAAATACCAATAGAAAAAAATACAAAACCACAACAGTATGGCAGCCCAAAAAGATTCCCTTGTGGAAGAAGGGGGAGGGTGAAGGAGGGTGAAGGAGGGTGAAGGAGGCCGAGGGCCCTTTACTTGGGGCCGGCTGGTCTGTGCCCTCTTGCTGGCCAGAGAGAAGGGCTGCCCGCTGGGCACAGGGAGCACCTTGTAGCTCCCGTACCATGCCCTGCCCTCCAGCCCCCTCCTCATCCTATGTGGAACTCCAGTGCCAGCAGTGCGGCCGCCATTTTAGAACCCTCTCCATGTCACCGTGGTCACCGTTGCCGCATGCCTCTGACAGTTGTGGCAGTTAACAGCCATGCCTGCTGCAAAGAGGGCGAGGGTTGAAGTTTCTGGTGGGAGGATGGAGCTGGGGGCCCTAGGAGTCAGAAGGAGGAGGGGGCCCGCCATGACCATCAGGCAGAGGAGGGGTAAGAGAGCCATTATCCATCATGCCTGGACCAGCCCTGTGACCACCACCCATGTGGAGCCTATGGAGGTGGATCCCCCTCCGGAGGAACCGATGGAGGTGGATCCCCCTCCGGAGGAACCGATGGAGGTGGATCCCCCTCCGGAGGAACCGATGGAGGTGGATCCCCCTCCAGAGGAGCCCATGGATGTGGATCCGCCCGCGGCATAGCTGGCCTGGCACCACACCACCGTGCCAGGCCCCGCGTTGGCATGGTCACAGCTTCACCATCGCTGGTCCAGGCACTCGGCTCCTTTCCTGCTGCGCGGCCCCTGCCCCCAGCATTAGCTGGGTGGCATTATTTAACATCATCTTCTCCTCCACGTTGTTGCTCCTCTGGTTCTGTGGGCCCCCAGTTCCATCTTCCCCCTGTTAGGTTAGGTGCTTGTTATGTTTTTGTTGATGGTAGTGTTAGATTAGTGTTAGTGTTAGTGTTCAGTTTAGTTTTAGCGTTAGGGATAGGTTCCTGTTCGTTTTTTAGAGTTAGGCATAGGTTCCTGTTTGTTCTTTAGGGTAGGGTATAGGTTTTTGTTGTTATTTTAGAGTTAGGTATAGGTTTTTGTTGTTATTTTAGAGTTAGGTATAGGTTTCTGTTGTTATTTTAGAGTTAGGCATAGGTTAGTGTTCGTACTTGCAGTCAGGCATTGGCTGTTACACTCAAGTAAAAGTAACCGCTGCTCCTTGGGTAAGCACGCAGCTGGTTGCTCACCCCGAGCAATGAGTGCGACTGCCCTGACAGTTTGATGACATCTGCGATGAACTGAATTTCCCTCTTGGGACTTTTCCTTTGCAGAACATGGAGGAGCAGAGCGTGAGTGGCTGAGAAATGGAGCTGGGACTCAGGAGAGCAACACGTGGCTGTGTCCCAGAGCTCCCAAAGTGTGGCCATTGCAAGGTAGGCGTGCCTTACCGAAAGCGTTGTTCAAGCACAGCTCCTGGCACTGTCTGCAACAGATCCGCTCTCTGCGTGCTTTCTTTCAGTCGCTGGTGTTGTGCAGCACAGCCACGGCACGGCCCTCAGTGCGTACGCGAGGAGCGTGAAAAGGTAGGTGGTGAATTTTCATCTTGCTAACGCTAGGATTAGGAATGGTGAGCATTCCTAAAAGAGTGGCCACAAAGGTGTGATCTGCCTCGGGGAGAAGTTGATTCTCGCCTCTTCAGCTTTTCCCTTCTTTTCTGTCCACCTGTCCTTTCCAGCTCCTCCTCCCCTCAGCTGCAAGTGGGGCAGTGCTCGAGTGTGAGGACTCTTCCTTGGCATGCGGTAACAGACAATGCAGATGTGACTTTTGTGTCCTTCCTTGTTCTTGGGTTCGTAGCCCAGGGATATCTTGCGAGCAGCTCTCTAAGTCAGACTGTGCTGGCAGCGTGCGTGAGTGAAATAGTGCCTCTTTTTTCCCTCTTGCAGCAAGCTTGCCGAGGCAAGGCAAGCGCTACTCAGCTGAGGAAGAAAGCCGAGAAGGAAAGCAGAAAGCAACGATGAGGGCTTGAGCAAGAAGCTACAAAGGACAGCAGAACCACCTGCAACGCTTCCTCGGAGGTGGCACCAAGAGCTGCTGACTCAACAGTCCAGTTTACTGGCACAGCCGTGCTTTCCCTGTCATGGACGGTGGAGATGATGGAAGTGAACTGGACAGGAAGGACTTGTGCTGCGTTAGAAGCAATGAGGGCTTCACATAGGCAGGACTTGGTGTATGGCAAGAGCTGGAGACGCTGCGTTCCTTCAGGGTGTGTCTCTTGAGGTCCAGGCCTGGTGTAGGGTTAGGTTGAAATAGGGCTGGCTGGGACTGGAGAGGGAGGAGGTGACGTAGCCCCGGGGTTTGGCTTCTCCTTGGGTCTGACTGGAGGCTGAGTGACTGATTGCTAAGCGGCAATCCTGGGCACTGGGGTTTCATTTTGGGGTGTGGGCGGGGCAATAAATAGAAGCCAAATCTTCTTGTACGCAATAAAATTGAAGCGAACTTTCTAAACCTGGTGCTGCCTCTTTCAGTAGCTGGTCAGAACGTCCCTCGCTCGGGCTGGCAATCGCAGGGCGATGAAGCGGTCGGCTTCACGTCTCTCCCTTGACATGGTGCAGTGCAGGTTTTCCCCCGTTTCCTTGTTGGTCTTCCCAACCTGTGGCCTTTCAGCCAACCCGTAAGTGCTGGTGACAGGCTGTGAGCATCTCCTTGCTCTCTGAGGACTGACAGAAAGAAACCAGAGGAGGGGAAGCAGCCCGGCAGGAAGAAGGGTGTCCCGTGCTCAGCCCCTTGAGTTGGCCTCTCTTCCCTGAGGGCTCTTTCAGCTTCTGATGGATGCACCGTGTGTTGCTGTTTGCCCTGGGAAGCCCAGCTGCACGCTGGCAGCCGTGGCCTGTGCATCAGCCTCCCCTTGAGGCCCAAGGAGTTGTTTGTTTTTATGTATTCACTATTGGTGTGGCATTTTGTTGTTTTGTTCTGCTTAGAGATCAAGGGGTAATTTAACACCGTTGGAAGTCATTGGGGTTCAGGAGTAGCACATGTAGAATTTTGATCATGCAGCAAGTTGTGATTTCTACTGTGTTAAAGAACTGGCACACACATATACGCCTGCAGCCGGAGCTTGATTGACTCTCGTCAATACGGCCTTCCAAAGCCCGGCCCTGGGGAGTTGTCCAAAAATTTTCCAACCTTTTGTATTACCTAAGTTTATTTTAAACAGACAAGGAGGAGTAATCTCTTAAAGGCTTTTTTAAAGGCATTGGACTAGGTTTTGATTATCACGTCTCAGGAAGCTTCTGCATTCCACCTAGTGCTAATGTGATACATCAAGAGCAGATGACACAAGAGATTCAGGCCTTGCTGCCAGTCTTTTACGAATCAGAACTTTGTTTCATGTTGCCAGATATTGTGGTTTCCTTTTCAGGGGATTCCTTTGCTGTATAATAGAAGAAGGCCATCCTGGCCTGCATGGGAAACAGTGTTGCCAGCAGGAGCAGAGAGGTGATTGTCCCCCTGTTCTCAGCACTGATGAGGCCGCAGCTCGAGTGCTGTGTTCAGTTTTGGGCCCCTCAGTGCAAGAAAGACATGGAGGCCCTGGAACGCGTTCAGAGGAGGGCAACAAAGCTGGTGAGGGGTCTGGAGCACAGGCCGTATGAGGAGCGGCTGAGGGAGCTGGGATTGTTCAGCCTGGAGAAGAGGAGGCTCAGGGGAGACCTCATTGCTCTCTCTATCTTCCTGAAGGGAGGCTGTAGTGAGCTGGGGCTCGGCCTCTTCTCTCGTGTCATTAATGATAGGACCAGAGGGAATGGCTTCAAGCTGCGACAGGGGAGATTCAGGCTGGACACTACGAGGTATTACTGCTCAGAAAGGGTGGCCAGGCACTGGAATGGACACAGGGAGGTGGTGAAGGGAAGGGGACGAGGGCGAGGAAGGAAGGAAGGGAAGGGGAAGGTAAAGGAAGGAAAGCGAGAGGAAAGACACGAAATGAGACGTGAATTTTGGGTCCTTTTCCGGCAGCCGCCCCCCCCCAACAGGCCCCAGCCCGGCCTGAGCCACGTGACAGTGCCAGTGCCAGTGACAGGAAGTGCTTCCTGCAGGCGGCGGAGAGCACTTCCGGGCCATGGCGGCATGGCGGCCATGAGCGGGGCCGGGAGGAGCGGGCTCTGTGCTGCGAACGGGGTCGGGCCTCGGGGCGGGGGCACGGAGGGGCTGTCGGGGGAGGAGCTCGCGGCGCTGCCGGCACCCAGAGGCGGCTCCCGGGCGGCTCCACGGTCTCGCTGTGCTGCGGAGTCACCCGGCCGGCCCCAAAAGCCTGGAGGCAGAGCCTGAGCCGGCCCCGGCCCGGATCGTGTGGTGCGGCTCCGGCCGTGCTGGGCTGTGCGGCAGGAAGATGACTTGCGGAATCAAACTCTATAACCCAAAGATGGGTTCTAAAGCAGGTATGTTTATTCCAGCGTTGCGCAGCGCCGGGTGCAAGCGGGAGAGCTCCACCAAACTTGCACACCGTAAGGAGAAAAGTGTGTTACAGATATAGGTTAAGCTAATACGTAATCAATAGTCTCCTCCTCAGTTTGATTACATATTCATTACATTCCCTAGGACCCCGTTCCCCGCGACCCTTGCCGTTGTTTTGGGGTGAAATTCTTCTTCTGTTTTCTTCTTGGTGTTATCTGCTGGTATCGTTCTCCCATGTCAGCATCATCTTGCCCGGGGGTATCTAATCCTTCTTCTTGTCAGAGGTCTCCGGACAATTTCTTCTTATCTTTATTGCCCTCTTCTCTGGTTTTATTTTGACTAAGTGTCTGTAATTCCCCCTATCCCTGCACTTTTAAATGTAAACTATCTGCAGTTACCCTTTGTCTCGGATTCTGTGAAGTTCCCCTTTCCCTTTCTATAGCAGAGTGTTACCTTGCCTCCATTTCAGTCTTTGGGTCCCCAGGGAGGCTCTCCCTGGGGGTGTCCCGATTCGAAGGCAGGATTCAATCCCGCCGCAGCCCGTCCATGGCAGGCAAACGCTTCTCTCCTCTGCTCTTGGGACTCAGCAGTGCCAGGGGTTTCACAGCGCGCGTGTTGCAGTGGCTGGCAGCCTCCGTGTGTTTTTCTGTTGCATACAGGATCCCATGGTGGAGCCGCGTCAGAAGCAGACGTTGGTGTCTTGTGGCAGGAGCAAGGGCAGTGGAAGCGCTGCCCAGGGCAGGGCGGTGGTGACTGCCATGAGAGCGGAGGTCTGATGCCATCTGCGAGGGATGGGATTTGCATCCGGTGGCTTTTCCGTTGCAGAATGTCCAGCAGCAGAGCATGAGTGGCCGTGAAATGAAGCTGGGCCCCAGGAGAGCCGCCTGGAGCTGCGTCACGAGCTTCGTGCGTGGCCAGCGCAAGGTAGGTGTGCCTTACTGTAAGCGTGCGCTGAAGCAGTGTTGGTTAAGCACGGCTCACTCCTCTGTCTGCAACAGATGGGCTTTCTGCGCGCTTTATTGCTGTGGCCGTAGAATTCCCTCTTTCTTACCATCTGATCTGTGAAGGCTTTTGTGTGGGAAGGTTTTGAGGAATGAGGGAGTAGAAATTGCTTTAGTCACGAGTCATCTGGAAAGGTTTCACAGAAACGGTGACATTTGCAGAAGGAACGTATTGGCATTGGCAGTTGTGCCAAATACTCACTGGGATGGAGAGGAGGGAGTACCTGCAGAAGACCGTTCTCTTCTGGTTTTGAGGAAGCCGGGCAGAGCTCAGATTGCAGCTTAAGCAATGTTCTTTTGTCACACTCTGTGTCCTGTGTTGCGTTCTCTCCTTTCGATTCCAGTTCTCCTGACAGGTTAGGCTTGAATTCAGCATAATATCTGCTTCTCCCTGGGTTCAGGTTCTTTGGGTCTCCTGCCTGCTTTTCTCCCTTTTCTTAATGGAGAGTGGAGTTTCTACCACAGAGCAAAGTTTCGTGATTGACAGAAACAAATATGGAACATATTAGATGAACACAGCTCTGCATTTTTTTCTTCCTCCGAACAGCAAGGGACTCCTGTGCTCTCATTAATATCATCAGTGAGTAGATGCTGCCTTCTGCTGGAGCCTAAAATGCTTTCTGCAGTTGAGTGGTTGGAAACATAGGGTTTTAACTTAAAATTGTTTGCGCAGGGTGAAGGTTGGGAATACAATTAGAATACAGTTACACAGTGCTCTATCCCCAGCACTTTCCATCATTTTTCTTAACACAGCTTACGGTTCATTTCAAAACAAACTAACAAAGATGAACTTGGGTTAGCGTAGCCTGTTTTAAATGATCCTTCTGTGTCTTTTCCAGGCTGGTAGCAGAATGGAGACCTTCCCGAGGCACTGAGGAACAGACACAAGCTTCTTTTGAAGGCTTCAATGAAATTCTGCCCCAGCAGTATCTGTGGTCTTTTGATGCTAAGGAGCTGGACGTAAAGGATTCTTTGACTATTGCCAGATCCAGGCTGCTACAGGTATGTCACGGTTTAAACTAAAAATCCACCTGCGTCCGTGACAGGGACTGTGGGCCCAGCAGGGGCCCTAGGCCGAAAGGAAAAAAAGTTAATTAGGAAAAGAAAACAGCAGCAACAATCTAAGGAGGCACACTTATTTACTAAATTACTATATCGAAATACAGGATAACACAGTATAATACAATATAATTGAAAATTGAGCTAACGAATCAAGCAAAATAGGAGAGAGAATGAGTCCCGAAACCGAGAGGCCTACTGTAAATCTAGGCGAAACGGTGAAGGCTCCCACACACTCCCCTGAACGCCAGAACTCGAAAGACGTCAGTCTAGCCTGCGACAGAGTTAATATAGTGTCCAGGTCCCGTGACCTCGTGTTGTTCTCTGGGAGATGTAGTCTTCTTCTGTAAGTTGCAGATTCAGTAAAATTATTCATGCTTTATATGATGTTATGATGTGGAATACTGATAGCAAAATTACAAAATTATTAAACCATGACAAGGTAATACTTGCATTTCAGTCAGTGTCTGAAGAGCAAAGTTCATTAAGGCTGGCGGTTCTGTTTTCAGGATGTGTGAGAGAAGCCTTATGTATCAGTTAGTATTTGGTTACTGTGTTGGTCTTCACTTTCTTCTTTGCAACCAATTTACACGTTTCTAACGTTAAGATTCTGCCAGCATAAATTTTTTGGCTAACAGTGTTTTTGTAGTCCTTGACAATGTGATTTGCGTGTGTCTAAAGAGTGAGCAACTAGAAAGCAAGGGAGAAAAGAACCAAATATCAGCGGATGGTCAAATTACTGAGTGGAGCAGGTTTTAGCTGCTTTTGGGTTCTCCAAGTTATACTCTACAGCAAAACATCGTATTTCTAGCACAGAATGGTACGGTTAGGTAAAGACAAAGTACGTTGTTAGTTTGAATGTCTAAATACAAATGTTTTCATGAGTGGTATTTCTCTTTTGTGGCCTCTCCACATTTTCTTTGTGAGCGGATGTTATTATTTGCTATGAAAGTTTGAGAGTTTAATATTAAAAACGAGTGTAGTGTGATTGCAGGTGCTTTAAGTACAGTAGTATTTCAGTACAATAGTCTTGCTGTAGAAGCAAAGTAGTAGGTTGTAGTTTCAATGATTCCATGTGGGTGCCCAGCCCAAAGTGGGGATTCCCTTATGAAAGGAGGGGGAGGGTGAAGGAGGCCGAGGGCCCTTTTCTCGGGGCCAGCTCTCTGTGCCCTCTTGCTGGCCGGAGAGAAGGGCTGCCCGCTGGACACAGGGAGTGCCTTGTAGCTCCCGTGCCGTGCCCTGCCCTCCAGCCCCCTCCTCATCCTATGCGGAACACCACTCCCAGCAGCACAGGTGCCATTTTGGAATCTTCCCCATGTCACAGCTGTCACCTTGGTTGCTGCGGCTCCACCCGACTCACTCACCTCTGAGAGTGCTGGGCAGGTAGCAGCCATGTCCAGCACGAAGCGAGGGCGAGAGGAATGTAGTGAGGATTTAAGTGGGGAGAAGGAGCTGGGGGCCCCAGAACCGAAGAGGAGGAGGGTGCCCGCCATAACCATCAAATGGAGGAGGGGGAAAGGAGCCCGTTTCCATCATGCCTGGACCAGCCCTGTGACCACCACCCATGTGGAGCCGATGGAGGTGGATCCCCCTCCGGAGGAACCGATGGAGGTGGATCCCCCTCCAGAGGAACCCATGGACGTGGATCCGCCCGCGGCATAGCTGGCCTGGCACCACACCACCGTGCCAGGCCCCGCGTTGGCATGGTCACAGCTTCACCATCGCTGGTCCAGGCACTCGGCTCCTTTCCTGCTGCGTGGCCCCTGCCCCCAGCATGAGCTGGGTGGCATTATTTAACATCTTCTTCTCCTCCACCTCGTTGCTCCTCCGGTTCTGTGGGCCCCCAGTTCCTTCTTCCCCCTGTTGTAGTTAGGTGTTTGCTCTGTTCTTTGTTTTGATGGTTGTGTTAGGTTAGTGTTAGTGTTCAGTTTAGTTTTAGCGTTAGGCATAGGTTCCTGTTTGTTCTTTAGAGTTAGGCATAGGTTCCTGTTTGTTCTTTAGGGTTAGGTATAGGTTTCTGTTGTTATTTTAGAGTTAGGCGTAGGTTAGTGTTCGTACTTACAGTCAGGCATTGGCTGCTACACTCAAGTAAAAGTAACCGCTGCTCCTGGGTAAGCACACAGTGTTGCCATCAGGGCTCAAGCTCAGGCAGCCAGCTGACCGGGGCAGAATTTGTGTTAGACGCTGCTCAGTGACAACACCCAGAACAAAGTAGCAAGGATGTGAAGTGCAGGAGACTACTTGCGCTTAGCACATTCTGTCTGCTGTAACAGCATTACTCAAAGATTTCTAATCAGGCCAAGATCTTTGTGATGCAGCAGTTTGTTCATTACTGCCATCATGGGCGCACGACCCTACTGGCGAGGAATGGAAGGCCCTATATGCTGGCCCGACCCTACCCGCAGGGAGGTGTGCTCCCTCCCCTGGGCACGGGTCAGGGACATTGCTGGGAGACTTCCCAGTCTGATCTGCCCTTCTGTCTACTATCCCCTGCTGATAGTTCAGGCTGGCAGTGAAGAAGTTAGTAAAAAAAGCCTGAAGGCTATCAAAGATGATTTCAGGGGACTGGGGCGGGTAATCGAAGGAACAGGTGTGCGGGTGGTTATTGCATCTGTACCTTCAGTGGCAGGGAGGGATACTGAGTTGGACCTAAAAACCCACCTCTTAAACAAATGGTTAAAGAGTCGGTGCAGACATAGGAGTCTTGGTGTTTTTCACCATGGGGCAATTTATTTGGCTCCTGGCATGACAGCTACAGACGGAAGCGGCCTGTCTCAAAGGGGTAAGAGGGTTCTAGCTGAGGAACTGTCAGGACCCCACCAAAAACCTGCACCCTGACTTGTAAAATGGTTACACAGATATAGGTACACCTCATACATAGTCAATGATGTAAGGAAGGACACTGGACACACCTTCGTTGGCTCCACAGCCGCAGTCCAACACGGCGCCCAGGCCCGTCGATCCATTCCTTTGCTTGCTGCCAGTTCCCACAGGGAGTCCTCACTCAGACACCTGAAACAACAACGCACACAAACACATCAGGCAAACAACAGACACGCACACAAACACAAAACGCCCTCCTCGGATCCCGCCACTCACCCTTCCTTTGCCAACTTCTCTCGCTCACCTTCAGGGCAGTGCCAGCCCCTTCAACCCGATCACAGAATCACAGAATGACCCGGGTTGGAAGGGACCTCAAGGATCATGAAGCACCAACCCCCCGCCTGGCTGCGGGGCTGTGGCAGCCGGTGTGGCTGGGTGCAGCACGTGGGCATGTGGGAGGGCCTGCAGCAGGGATGTGGGGTGTAATCAGAGTGACTGGAATTCCAATTCAGTCAGAGGTCTTAATTGTAGGTAAGGGTTGAATCCGCCGAGGTGCCGCACAAGGAGAGGCGCTGGGTGCGACTATGGAAAGCAGAGCTTGTGTGTCCCAGGAGGCAGGCGTAGTCAGGTCCCCTTTGGAGCCTGCCGTTGTTGGTGCTCAGCTCAGGAGCCCCATCAGGAGCTGCTGCGTGCTGCGTCTGTGTCACGGACTTATCTAGATCAATATGATTGACTGATCAATCTATGATCTCCAGATGATGTTATGATGTGAAATACCAATAGAAAAAAATACAAAACCACAACAGTATGGCAGCCCAAAAAGATTCCCTTGTGGAAGAAGGGGGAGGGTGAAGGAGGGTGAAGGAGGCCGAGGGCCCTTTACTTGGGGCCGGCTGGTCTGTGCCCTCTTGCTGGCCAGAGAGAAGGGCTGCCCGCTGGGCACAGGGAGCACCTTGTAGCTCCCGTACCATGCCCTGCCCTCCAGCCCCCTCCTCATCCTATGTGGAACTCCAGTGCGGCCGCCATTTTAGAACCCTCTCCATGTCACCGTGGTCACCGTTGCCGCATGCCTCTGACAGTTGTGGCAGTTAACAGCCATGCCTGCTGCAAAGAGGGCGAGGGTTGAAGTTTCTGGTGGGAGGATGGAGCTGGGGGCCCTAGGAGTCAGAAGGAGGAGGGGGCCCGCCATGACCATCAGGCAGAGGAGGGGTAAGAGAGCCATTATCCATCATGCCTGGACCAGCCCTGTGACCACCACCCATGTGGAGCCTATGGAGGTGGATCCCCCTCCGGAGGAACCGATGGAGGTGGATCCCCCTCCGGAGGAACCGATGGAGGTGGATCCCCCTCCGGAGGAACCGATGGAGGTGGATCCCCCTCCAGAGGAGCCCATGGATGTGGATCCGCCCGCGGCATAGCTGGCCTGGCACCACACCACCGTGCCAGGCCCCGCGTTGGCATGGTCACAGCTTCACCATCGCTGGTCCAGGCACTCGGCTCCTTTCCTGCTGCGCGGCCCCTGCCCCCAGCATTAGCTGGGTGGCATTATTTAACATCATCTTCTCCTCCACGTTGTTGCTCCTCTGGTTCTGTGGGCCCCCAGTTCCATCTTCCCCCTGTTAGGTTAGGTGCTTGTTATGTTTTTGTTGATGGTAGTGTTAGATTAGTGTTAGTGTTAGTGTTCAGTTTAGTTTTAGCGTTAGGGATAGGTTCCTGTTCGTTTTTTAGAGTTAGGCATAGGTTCCTGTTTGTTCTTTAGGGTAGGGTATAGGTTTTTGTTGTTATTTTAGAGTTAGGTATAGGTTTTTGTTGTTATTTTAGAGTTAGGTATAGGTTTCTGTTGTTATTTTAGAGTTAGGCATAGGTTAGTGTTCGTACTTGCAGTCAGGCATTGGCTGTTACACTCAAGTAAAAGTAACCGCTGCTCCTTGGGTAAGCATGCAGCTGGTTGCTCACCCCGAGCAATGAGTGCGACTGCCCTGACAGTTTGATGACATCTGCGATGAACTGAATTTCCCTCTTGGGACTTTTCCTTTGCAGAACATGGAGGAGCAGAGCGTGAGTGGCTGAGAAATGGAGCTGGGACTCAGGAGAGCAACACGTGGCTGTGTCCCAGAGCTCCCAAAGTGTGGCCATTGCAAGGTAGGAGTGCCTTACCGAAAGCGTTGTTCAAGCACAGCTCCTGGCACTGTCTGCAACAGATCCGCTCTCTGCGTGCTTTCTTTCAGTCGCTGGTGTTGTGCAGCACAGCCACGGCACGGCCCTCAGTGCGTACGCGAGGAGCGTGAAAAGGTAGGTGGTGAATTTTCATCTTGCTAACGCTAGGATTAGGAATGGTGAGCATTCCTAAAAGAGTGGCCACAAAGGTGTGATCTGCCTCGGGGAGAAGTTGATTCTCGCCTCTTCAGCTTTTCCCTTCTTTTCTGTCCACCTGTCCTTTCCAGCTCCTCCTCCCCTCAGCTGCAAGTGGGGCAGTGCTCGAGTGTGAGGACTCTTCCTTGGCATGCGGTAACAGACAATGCAGATGTGACTTTTGTGTCCTTCCTTGTTCTTGGGTTCGTAGCCCAGGGATATCTTGCGAGCAGCTCTCTAAGTCAGACTGTGCTGGCAGCGTGCGTGAGTGAAATAGTGCCTCTTTTTTCCCTCTTGCAGCAAGCTTGCCGAGGCAAGGCAAGCGCTACTCAGCTGAGGAAGAAAGCCGAGAAGGAAAGCAGAAAGCAACGATGAGGGCTTGAGCAAGAAGCTACAAAGGACAGCAGAACCACCTGCAACGCTTCCTCGGAGGTGGCACCAAGAGCTGCTGACTCAACAGTCCAGTTTACTGGCACAGCCGTGCTTTCCCTGTCATGGACGGTGGAGATGATGGAAGTGAACTGGACAGGAAGGACTTGTGCTGCGTTAGAAGCAATGAGGGCTTCACATAGGCAGGACTTGGTGTATGGCAAGAGCTGGAGACGCTGCGTTCCTTCAGGGTGTGTCTCTTGAGGTCCAGGCCTGGTGTAGGGTTAGGTTGAAATAGGGCTGGCTGGGACTGGAGAGGGAGGAGGTGACGTAGCCCCGGGGTTTGGCTTCTCCTTGGGTCTGACTGGAGGCTGAGTGACTGATTGCTAAGCGGCAATCCTGGGCACTGGGGTTTCATTTTGGGGTGTGGGCGGGGCAATAAATAGAAGCCAAATCTTCTTGTACGCAATAAAATTGAAGCGAACTTTCTAAACCTGGTGCTGCCTCTTTCAGTAGCTGGTCAGAACGTCCCTCGCTCGGGCTGGCAATCGCAGGGCGATGAAGCGGTCGGCTTCACGTCTCTCCCTTGACATGGTGCAGTGCAGGTTTTCCCCCGTTTCCTTGTTGGTCTTCCCAACCTGTGGCCTTTCAGCCAACCCGTAAGTGCTGGTGACAGGCTGTGAGCACCTCCTTGCTCTCTGAGGACTGACAGAAAGAAACCAGAGGAGGGGAAGCAGCCCGGCAGGAAGAAGGGTGTCCCGTGCTCAGCCCCTTGAGTTGGCCTCTCTTCCCTGAGGGCTCTTTCAGCTTCTGATGGATGCACCGTGTGTTGCTGTTTGCCCTGGGAAGCCCAGCTGCACGCTGGCAGCCGTGGCCTGTGCATCAGCCTCCCCTTGAGGCCCAAGGAGTTGTTTGTTTTTATGTATTCACTATTGGTGTGGCATTTTGTTGTTTTGTTCTGCTTTGAGATCAAGGGGTAATTTAACACCGTTGGAAGTCATTGGGGTTCAGGAGTAGCACATGTAGAATTTTGATCATGCAGCAAGTTGTGATTTCTACTGTGTTAAAGAACTGGCACACACATATACGCCTGCAGCCGGAGCTTGATTGACTCTCGTCAATACGGCCTTCCAAAGCCCGGCCCTGGGGAGTTGTCCAAAAATTTTCCAACCTTTTGTATTACCTAAGTTTATTTTAAACAGACAAGGAGGAGTAATCTCTTAAAGGCTTTTTTAAAGGCATTGGACTAGGTTTTGATTATCACGTCTCAGGAAGCTTCTGCATTCCACCTAGTGCTAATGTGATACATCAAGAGCAGATGACACAAGAGATTCAGGCCTTGCTGCCAGTCTTTTACGAATCAGAACTTTGTTTCATGTTGCCAGATATTGTGGTTTCCTTTTCAGGGGATTCCTTTGCTGTATAATAAGAAGGCCGAGGGCATCCTGGCCTGCATGGGAAACAGTGTTGCCAGCAGGAGCAGAGAGGTGATTGTCCCCCTGTTGTCAGCACTGATGAGGCCGCAGCTCGAGTGCTGTGTTCAGTTTTGGGCCCCTCAGTGCAAGAAAGACATGGAGGCCCTGGAACGCGTTCAGAGGAGGGCAACAAAGCTGGTGAGGGGTCTGGAGCACAGGCCGTATGAGGAGCGGCTGAGGGAGCTGGGATTGTTCAGCCTGGAGAAGAGGAGGCTCAGGGGAGACCTCATTGCTCTCTCTAACTTCCTGAAGGGAGGCTGTAGTGAGCTGGGGCTCGGCCTCTTCTCTCGTGTCATTAATGATAGGACCAGAGGGAATGGCTTCAAGCTGCGACAGGGGAGATTCAGGCTGGACACTACGAGGTATTACTGCTCAGAAAGGGTGGCCAGGCACTGGAATGGACACAGGGAGGTGGTGAAGGGAAGGGGACGAGGGCGAGGAAGGAAGGAAGGGAAGGGGAAGGTAAAGGAAGGAAAGCGAGAGGAAAGACACGAAATGAGACGTGAATTTTGGGTCCTTTTCCGGCAGCCGCCCCCCCCCAACAGGCCCCAGCCCGGCCTGAGCCACGTGACAGTGCCAGTGCCAGTGACAGGAAGTGCTTCCTGCAGGCGGCGGAGAGCACTTCCGGGCCATGGCGGCATGGCGGCCATGAGCGGGGCCGGGAGGAGCGGGCTCTGTGCTGCGAACGGGGTCGGGCCTCGGTGCGGGGGCACGGAGGGGCTGTCGGGGGAGGAGCTCGCGGCGCTGCCGGCACCCAGAGGCGGCTCCCGGGCGGCTCCACGGTCTCGCTGTGCTGCGGAGTCACCCGGCCGGCCCCAAAAGCCTGGAGGCAGAGCCTGAGCCGGCCCCGGCCCGGATCGTGTGGTGCGGCTCCGGCCGTGCTGGGCTGTGCGGCAGGAAGATGACTTGCGGAATCAAACTCTATAACCCAAAGATGGGTTCTAAAGCAGGTATGTTTATTCCAGCGTTGCGCAGCGCCGGGTGCAAGCGGGAGAGCTCCACCAAACTTGCACACCGTAAGGAGAAAAGTGTGTTACAGATATAGGTTAAGCTAATACGTAATCAATAGTCTCCTCCTCAGTTTGATTACATATTCATTACATTCCCTAGGACCCCGTTCCCCGCGACCCTTGCCGTTGTTTTGGGGTGAAATTCTTCTTCTGTTTTCTTCTTGGTGTTATCTGCTGGTATCGTTCTCCCATGTCAGCATCATCTTGCCCGGGGGTATCTAATCCTTCTTCTTGTCAGAGGTCTCCGGACAATTTCTTCTTATCTTTATTGCCCTCTTCTCTGGTTTTATTTTGACTAAGTGTCTGTAATTCCCCCTATCCCTGCACTTTTAAATGTAAACTATCTGCAGTTACCCTTTGTCTCGGATTCTGTGAAGTTCCCCTTTCCCTTTCTATAGCAGAGTGTTACCTTGCCTCCATTTCAGTCTTTGGGTCCCCAGGGAGGCTCTCCCTGGGGGTGTCCCGATTCGAAGGCAGGATTCAATCCCGCCGCAGCCCGTCCATGGCAGGCAAACGCTTCTCTCCTCTGCTCTTGGGACTCAGCAGTGCCAGGGGTTTCACAGCGCGCGTGTTGCAGTGGCTGGCAGCCTCCGTGTGTTTTTCTGTTGCATACAGGATCCCATGGTGGAGCCGCGTCAGAAGCAGACGTTGGTGTCTTGTGGCAGGAGCAAGGGCAGTGGAAGCGCTGCCCAGGGCAGGGCGGTGGTGACTGCCATGAGAGCGGAGGTCTGATGCCATCTGCGAGGGATGGGATTTGCATCCGGTGGCTTTTCCGTTGCAGAATGTCCAGCAGCAGAGCATGAGTGGCCGTGAAATGAAGCTGGGCCCCAGGAGAGCCGCCTGGAGCTGCGTCACGAGCTTCGTGCGTGGCCAGCGCAAGGTAGGTGTGCCTTACTGTAAGCGTGCGCTGAAGCAGTGTTGGTTAAGCACGGCTCACTCCTCTGTCTGCAACAGATGGGCTTTCTGCGCGCTTTATTGCTGTGGCCGTAGAATTCCCTCTTTCTTACCATCTGATCTGTGAAGGCTTTTGTGTGGGAAGGTTTTGAGGAATGAGGGAGTAGAAATTGCTTTAGTCACGAGTCATCTGGAAAGGTTTCACAGAAACGGTGACATTTGCAGAAGGAACGTATTGGCATTGGCAGTTGTGCCAAATACTCACTGGGATGGAGAGGAGGGAGTACCTGCAGAAGACCGTTCTCTTCTGGTTTTGAGGAAGCCGGGCAGAGCTCAGATTGCAGCTTAAGCAATGTTCTTTTGTCACACTCTGTGTCCTGTGTTGCGTTCTCTCCTTTCGATTCCAGTTCTCCTGACAGGTTAGGCTTGAATTCAGCATAATATCTGCTTCTCCCTGGGTTCAGGTTCTTTGGGTCTCCTGCCTGCTTTTCTCCCTTTTCTTAATGGAGAGTGGAGTTTCTACCACAGAGCAAAGTTTCGTGATTGACAGAAACAAATATGGAACATATTAGATGAACACAGCTCTGCATTTTTTTCTTCCTCCGAACAGCAAGGGACTCCTGTGCTCTCATTAATATCATCAGTGAGTAGATGCTGCCTTCTACTGGAGCCTAAAATGCTTTCTGCAGTTGAGTGGTTGGAAACATAGGGTTTTAACTTAAAATTGTTTGCGCAGGGTGAAGGTTGGGAATACAATTAGAATACAGTTACACAGTGCTCTATCCCCAGCACTTTCCATCATTTTTCTTAACACAGCTTACGGTTCATTTCAAAACAAACTAACAAAGATGAACTTGGGTTAGCGTAGCCTGTTTTAAATGATCCTTCTGTGTCTTTTCCAGGCTGGTAGCAGAATGGAGACTTTCCCGAGGCACTGAGGAACAGACACAAGCTTCTTTTGAAGGCTTCAATGAAATTCTGCCCCAGCAGTATCTGTGGTCTTTTGATGCTAAGGAGCTGGACGTAAAGGATTCTTTGACTATTGCCAGATCCAGGCTGCTACAGGTATGTCACGGTTTAAACTAAAAATCCACCTGCGTCCGTGACAGGGACTGTGGGCCCAGCAGGGGCCCTAGGCCGAAAGGAAAAAAAGTTAATTAGGAAAAGAAAACAGCAGCAACAATCTAAGGAGGCACACTTATTTACTAAATTACTATATCGAAATACAGGATAACACAGTATAATACAATATAATTGAAAATTGAGCTAACGAATCAAGCAAAATAGGAGAGAGAATGAGTCCCGAAACCGAGAGGCCTACTGTAAATCTAGGCGAAACGGTGAAGGCTCCCACACACTCCCCTGAACGCCAGAACTCGAAAGACGTCAGTCTAGCCTGCGACAGAGTTAATATAGTGTCCAGGTCCCGTGACCTCGTGTTGTTCTCTGGGAGATGTAGTCTTCTTCTGTAAGTTGCAGATTCAGTAAAATTATTCATGCTTTATATGATGTTATGATGTGGAATACTGATAGCAAAATTACAAAATTATTAAACCATGACAAGGTAATACTTGCATTTCAGTCAGTGTCTGAAGAGCAAAGTTCATTAAGGCTGGCGGTTCTGTTTTCAGGATGTGTGAGAGAAGCCTTATGTATCAGTTAGTATTTGGTTACTGTGTTGGTCTTCACTTTCTTCTTTGCAACCAATTTACACGTTTCTAACGTTAAGATTCTGCCAGCATAAATTTTTTGGCTAACAGTGTTTTTGTAGTCCTTGACAATGTGATTTGCGTGTGTCTAAAGAGTGAGCAACTAGAAAGCAAGGGAGAAAAGAACCAAATATCAGCGGATGGTCAAATTACTGAGTGGAGCAGGTTTTAGCTGCTTTTGGGTTCTCCAAGTTATACTCTACAGCAAAACATCGTATTTCTAGCACAGAATGGTACGGTTAGGTAAAGACAAAGTACGTTGTTAGTTTGAATGTCTAAATACAAATGTTTTCATGAGTGGTATTTCTCTTTTGTGGCCTCTCCACATTTTCTTTGTGAGCGGATGTTATTATTTGCTATGAAAGTTTGAGAGTTTAATATTAAAAACGAGTGTAGTGTGATTGCAGGTGCTTTAAGTACAGTAGTATTTCAGTACAATAGTCTTGCTGTAGAAGCAAAGTAGTAGGTTGTAGTTTCAATGATTCCATGTGGGTGCCCAGCCCAAAGTGGGGATTCCCTTATGAAAGGAGGGGGAGGGTGAAGGAGGCCGAGGGCCCTTTTCTCGGGGCCAGCTCTCTGTGCCCTCTTGCTGGCCGGAGAGAAGGGCTGCCCGCTGGACACAGGGAGTGCCTTGTAGCTCCCGTGCCGTGCCCTGCCCTCCAGCCCCCTCCTCATCCTATGCGGAACACCACTCCCAGCAGCACAGGTGCCATTTTGGAATCTTCCCCATGTCACAGCTGTCACCTTGGTAGCTGCGGCTCCACCCGACTCACTCACCTCTGAGAGTGCTGGGCAGGTAGCAGCCATGTCCAGCACGAAGCGAGGGCGAGAGGAATGTAGTGAGGATTTAAGTGGGGAGAAGGAGCTGGGGGCCCCAGAACCGAAGAGGAGGAGGGTGCCCGCCATAACCATCAAATGGAGGAGGGGGAAAGGAGCCCGTTTCCATCATGCCTGGACCAGCCCTGTGACCACCACCCATGTGGAGCCGATGGAGGTGGATCCCCCTCCGGAGGAACCGATGGAGGTGGATCCCCCTCCGGAGGAACCGATGGAGGTGGATCCCCCTCCAGAGGACCCCATGGACGTGGATCCGCCCGCGGCATAGCTGGCCTGGCACCACACGACCGTGCCAGGCCCCGCGTTGGCATGGTCACAGCTTCACCATCGCTGGTCCAGGCACTCGGCTCCTTTCCTGCTGCGCGGCCCCTGCCCCCAGCATGAGCTGGGTGGCATTATTTAACATCTTCTTCTCCTCCACCTCGTTGCTCCTCCGGTTCTGTGGGCCCCCAGTTCCTTCTTCCCCCTGTTGTAGTTAGGTGTTTGCTCTGTTCTTTGTTTTGATGGTTGTGTTAGGTTAGTGTTAGTGTTCAGTTTAGTTTTAGCGTTAGGCATAGGTTCCTGTTTGTTCTTTAGAGTTAGGCATAGGTTCCTGTTTGTTCTTTAGGGTTAGGTATAGGTTTCTGTTGTTATTTTAGAGTTAGGCGTAGGTTAGTGTTCGTACTTACAGTCAGGCATTGGCTGCTACACTCAAGTAAAAGTAACCGCTGCTCCTGGGTAAGCACACAGTGTTGCCATCAGGGCTCAAGCTCAGGCAGCCAGCTGACCGGGGCAGAATTTGTGTTAGACGCTGCTCAGTGACAACACCCAGAACAAAGTAGCAAGGATGTGAAGTGCAGGAGACTACTTGCGCTTAGCACATTCTGTCTGCTGTAACAGCATTACTCAAAGATTTCTAATCAGGCCAAGATCTTTGTGATGCAGCAGTTTGTTCATTACTGCCATCATGGGCGCACGACCCTACTGGCGAGGAATGGAAGGCCCTATATGCTGGCCCGACCCTACCCGCAGGGAGGTGTGCTCCCTCCCCTGGGCACGGGTCAGGGACATTGCTGGGAGACTTCCCAGTCTGATCTGCCCTTCTGTCTACTATCCCCTGCTGATAGTTCAGGCTGGCAGTGAAGAAGTTAGTAAAAAAAGCCTGAAGGCTATCAAAGATGATTTCAGGGGACTGGGGCGGGTAATCGAAGGAACAGGTGTGCGGGTGGTTATTGCATCTGTACTTTCAGTGGCAGGGAGGGATACTGAGTTGGACCTAAAAACCCACCTCTTAAACAAATGGTTAAAGAGTCGGTGCAGACATAGGAGTCTTGGTGTTTTTCACCATGGGGCAATTTATTTGGCTCCTGGCATGACAGCTACAGACGGAAGCGGCCTGTCTCAAAGGGGTAAGAGGGTTCTAGCTGAGGAACTGTCAGGACCCCACCAAAAACCTGCACCCTGACTTGTAAAATGGTTACACAGATATAGGTACACCTCATACATAGTCAATGATGTAAGGAAGGACACTGGACACACCTTCGTTGGCTCCACAGCCGCAGTCCAACACGGCGCCCAGGCCCGTCGATCCATTCCTTTGCTTGCTGCCAGTTCCCACAGGGAGTCCTCACTCAGACACCTGAAACAACAACGCACACAAACACATCAGGCAAACAACAGACACGCACACAAACACAAAACGCCCTCCTCGGATCCCGCCACTCACCCTTCCTTTGCCAACTTCTCTCGCTCACCTTCAGGGCAGTGCCAGCCCCTTCAACCCGATCACAGAATCACAGAATGACCCGGGTTGGAAGGGACCTCAAGGATCATGAAGCACCAACCCCCCGCCTGGCTGCGGGGCTGTGGCAGCCGGTGTGGCTGGGTGCAGCACGTGGGCATGTGGGAGGGCCTGCAGCAGGGATGTGGGGTGTAATCAGAGTGACTGGAATTCCAATTCAGTCAGAGGTCTTAATTGTAGGTAAGGGTTGAATCCGCCGAGGTGCCGCACAAGGAGAGGCGCTGGGTGCGACTATGGAAAGCAGAGCTTGTGTGTCCCAGGAGGCAGGCGTAGTCAGGTCCCCTTTGGAGCCTGCCGTTGTTGGTGCTCAGCTCAGGAGCCCCATCAGGAGCTGCTGCGTGCTGCGTCTGTGTCACGGACTTATCTAGATCAATATGATTGACTGATCAATCTATGATCTCCAGATGATGTTATGATGTGAAATACCAATAGAAAAAAATACAAAACCACAACAGTATGGCAGCCCAAAAAGATTCCCTTGTGGAAGAAGGGGGAGGGTGAAGGAGGGTGAAGGAGGCCGAGGGCCCTTTACTTGGGGCCGGCTGGTCTGTGCCCTCTTGCTGGCCAGAGAGAAGGGCTGCCCGCTGGGCACAGGGAGCACCTTGTAGCTCCCGTACCATGCCCTGCCCTCCAGCCCCCTCCTCATCCTATGTGGAACTCCAGTGCCAGCAGTGCGGCCGCCATTTTAGAACCCTCTCCATGTCACCATGGTCACCGTTGCCGCATGCCTCTGACAGTTGTGGCAGTTAACAGCCATGCCTGCTGCAAAGAGGGCGAGGGTTGAAGTTTCTGGTGGGAGGATGGAGCTGGGGGCCCTAGGAGTCAGAAGGAGGAGGGGGCCCGCCATGACCATCAGGCAGAGGAGGGGTAAGAGAGCCATTATCCATCATGCCTGGACCAGCCCTGTGACCACCACCCATGTGGAGCCTATGGAGGTGGATCCCCCTCCGGAGGAACCGATGGAGGTGGATCCCCCTCCGGAGGAACCGATGGAGGTGGATCCCCCTCCGGAGGAACCGATGGAGGTGGATCCCCCTCCAGAGGAACCCATGGACGTGGATCCGCCCGCGGCATAGCTGGCCTGGCACCACACCACCGTGCCAGGCCCCGCGTTGGCATGGTCACAGCTTCACCATCGCTGGTCCAGGCACTCGGCTCCTTTCCTGCTGCGCGGCCCCTGCCCCCAGCATTAGCTGGGTGGCATTATTTAACATCATCTTCTCCTCCACGTTGTTGCTCCTCTGGTTCTGTGGGCCCCCAGTTCCTTCTTCCCCCTGTTAGGTTAGGTGCTTGTTATGTTTTTGTTGATGGTAGTGTTAGATTAGTGTTAGTGTTAGTGTTCAGTTTAGTTTTAGCGTTAGGGATAGGTTCCTGTTCGTTTTTTAGAGTTAGGCATAGGTTCCTGTTTGTTCTTTAGGGTTAGGTATAGGTTTTTGTTGTTATTTTAGAGTTAGGTATAGGTTTTTGTTGTTATTTTAGAGTTAGGTATAGGTTTCTGTTGTTATTTTAGAGTTAGGCATAGGTTAGTGTTCGTACTTGCAGTCAGGCATTGGCTGTTACACTCAAGTAAAAGTAACCGCTGCTCCTTGGGTAAGCATGCAGCTGGTTGCTCACCCCGAGCAATGAGTGCGACTGCCCTGACAGTTTGATGACATCTGCGATGAACTGAATTTCCCTCTTGGGACTTTTCCTTTGCAGAACATGGAGGAGCAGAGCGTGAGTGGCTGAGAAATGGAGCTGGGACTCAGGAGAGCAACACGTGGCTGTGTCCCAGAGCTCCCAAAGTGTGGCCATTGCAAGGTAGGCGTGCCTTACCGTAAGCGTTGTTCAAGCACAGCTCCTGGCACTGTCTGCAACAGATCCGCTCTCTGCGTGCTTTCTTTCAGTCGCTGGTGTTGTGCAGCACAGCCACGGCACGGCCCTCAGTGCGTACGCGAGGAGCGTGAAAAGGTAGGTGGTGAATTTTCATCTTGCTAACGCTAGGATTAGGAATGGTGAGCATTCCTAAAAGAGTGGCCACAAAGGTGTGATCTGCCTCGGGGAGAAGTTGATTCTCGCCTCTTCAGCTTTTCCCTTCTTTTCTGTCCACCTGTCCTTTCCAGCTCCTCCTCCCCTCAGCTGCAAGTGGGGCAGTGCTCGAGTGTGAGGACTCTTCCTTGGCATGCGGTAACAGACAATGCAGATGTGACTTTTGTGTCCTTCCTTGTTCTTGGGTTCGTAGCCCAGGGATATCTTGCGAGCAGCTCTCTAAGTCAGACTGTGCTGGCAGCGTGCGTGAGTGAAATAGTGCCTCTTTTTTCCCTCTTGCAGCAAGCTTGCCGAGGCAAGGCAAGCGCTACTCAGCTGAGGAAGAAAGCCGAGAAGGAAAGCAGAAAGCAACGATGAGGGCTTGAGCAAGAAGCTACAAAGGACAGCAGAACCACCTGCAACGCTTCCTCGGAGGTGGCACCAAGAGCTGCTGACTCAACAGTCCAGTTTACTGGCACAGCCGTGCTTTCCCTGTCATGGACGGTGGAGATGATGGAAGTGAACTGGACAGGAAGGACTTGTGCTGCGTTAGAAGCAATGAGGGCTTCACATAGGCAGGACTTGGTGTATGGCAAGAGCTGGAGACGCTGCGTTCCTTCAGGGTGTGTCTCTTGAGGTCCAGGCCTGGTGTAGGGTTAGGTTGAAATAGGGCTGGCTGGGACTGGAGAGGGAGGAGGTGACGTAGCCCCGGGGTTTGGCTTCTCCTTGGGTCTGACTGGAGGCTGAGTGACTGATTGCTAAGCGGCAATCCTGGGCACTGGGGTTTCATTTTGGGGTGTGGGCGGGGCAATAAATAGAAGCCAAATCTTCTTGTACGCAATAAAATTGAAGCGAACTTTCTAAACCTGGTGCTGCCTCTTTCAGTAGCTGGTCAGAACGTCCCTCGCTCGGGCTGGCAATCGCAGGGCGATGAAGCGGTCGGCTTCACGTCTCTCCCTTGACATGGTGCAGTGCAGGTTTTCCCCCGTTTCCTTGTTGGTCTTCCCAACCTGTGGCCTTTCAGCCAACCCGTAAGTGCTGGTGACAGGCTGTGAGCATCTCCTTGCTCTCTGAGGACTGACAGAAAGAAACCAGAGGAGGGGAAGCAGCCCGGCAGGAAGAAGGGTGTCCCGTGCTCAGCCCCTTGAGTTGGCCTCTCTTCCCTGAGGGCTCTTTCAGCTTCTGATGGATGCACCGTGTGTTGCTGTTTGCCCTGGGAAGCCCAGCTGCACGCTGGCAGCCGTGGCCTGTGCATCAGCCTCCCCTTGAGGCCCAAGGAGTTGTTTGTTTTTATGTATTCACTATTGGTGTGGCATTTTGTTGTTTTGTTCTGCTTTGAGATCAAGGGGTAATTTAACACCGTTGGAAGTCATTGGGGTTCAGGAGTAGCACATGTAGAATTTTGATCATGCAGCAAGTTGTGATTTCTACTGTGTTAAAGAACTGGCACACACATATACGCCTGCAGCCGGAGCTTGATTGACTCTCGTCAATACGGCCTTCCAAAGCCCGGCCCTGGGGAGTTGTCCAAAAATTTTCCAACCTTTTGTATTACCTAAGTTTATTTTAAACAGACAAGGAGGAGTAATCTCTTAAAGGCTTTTTTAAAGGCATTGGACTAGGTTTTGATTATCACGTCTCAGGAAGCTTCTGCATTCCACCTAGTGCTAATGTGATACATCAAGAGCAGATGACACAAGAGATTCAGGCCTTGCTGCCAGTCTTTTACGGATCAGAACTTTGTTTCATGTTGCCAGATATTGTGGTTTCCTTTTCAGGGGATTCCTTTGCTGTATAATAAGAAGGCCGAGGGCATCCTGGCCTGCATGGGAAACAGTGTTGCCAGCAGGAGCAGAGAGGTGATTGTCCCCCTGTTCTCAGCACTGATGAGGCCGCAGCTCGAGTGCTGTGTTCAGTTTTGGGCCCCTCAGTGCAAGAAAGACATGGAGGCCCTGGAACGCGTTCAGAGGAGGGCAACAAAGCTGGTGAGGGGTCTGGAGCACAGGCCGTATGAGGAGCGGCTGAGGGAGCTGGGATTGTTCAGCCTGGAGAAGAGGAGGCTCAGGGGAGACCTCATTGCTCTCTCTAACTTCCTGAAGGGAGGCTGTAGTGAGCTGGGGCTCGGCCTCTTCTCTCGTGTCATTAATGATAGGACCAGAGGGAATGGCTTCAAGCTGCGACAGGGGAGATTCAGGCTGGACACTACGAGGTATTACTGCTCAGAAAGGGTGGCCAGGCACTGGAATGGACACAGGGAGGTGGTGAAGGGAAGGGGACGAGGGCGAGGAAGGAAGGAAGGGAAGGGGAAGGTAAAGGAAGGAAAGCGAGAGGAAAGACACGAAATGAGACGTGAATTTTGGGTCCTTTTCCGGCAGCCGCCCCCCCCCAACAGGCCCCAGCCCGGCCTGAGCCACGTGACAGTGCCAGTGCCAGTGACAGGAAGTGCTTCCTGCAGGCGGCGGAGAGCACTTCCGGGCCATGGCGGCATGGCGGCCATGAGCGGGGCCGGGAGGAGCGGGCTCTGTGCTGCGAACGGGGTCGGGCCTCGGTGCGGGGGCACGGAGGGGCTGTCGGGGGAGGAGCTCGCGGCGCTGCCGGCACCCAGAGGCGGCTCCCGGGCGGCTCCACGGTCTCGCTGTGCTGCGGAGTCACCCGGCCGGCCCCAAAAGCCTGGAGGCAGAGCCTGAGCCGGCCCCGGCCCGGATCGTGTGGTGCGGCTCCGGCCGTGCTGGGCTGTGCGGCAGGAAGATGACTTGCGGAATCAAACTCTATAACCCAAAGATGGGTTCTAAAGCAGGTATGTTTATTCCAGCGTTGCGCAGCGCCGGGTGCAAGCGGGAGAGCTCCACCAAACTTGCACACCGTAAGGAGAAAAGTGTGTTACAGATATAGGTTAAGCTAATACGTAATCAATAGTCTCCTCCTCAGTTTGATTACATATTCATTACATTCCCTAGGACCCCATTCCCCGCGACCCTTGCCGTTGTTTTGGGGTGAAATTCTTCTTCTGTTTTCTTCTTGGTGTTATCTGCTGGTATCGTTCTCCCATGTCAGCATCATCTTGCCCGGGGGTATCTAATCCTTCTTCTTGTCAGAGGTCTCCGGACAATTTCTTCTTATCTTTATTGCCCTCTTCTCTGGTTTTATTTTGACTAAGTGTCTGTAATTCCCCCTATCCCTGCACTTTTAAATGTAAACTATCTGCAGTTACCCTTTGTCTCGGATTCTGTGAAGTTCCCCTTTCCCTTTCTATAGCAGAGTGTTACCTTGCCTCCATTTCAGTCTTTGGGTCCCCAGGGAGGCTCTCCCTGGGGGTGTCCCGATTCGAAGGCAGGATTCAATCCCGCCGCAGCCCGTCCATGGCAGGCAAACGCTTCTCTCCTCTGCTCTTGGGACTCAGCAGTGCCAGGGGTTTCACAGCGCGCGTGTTGCAGTGGCTGGCAGCCTCCGTGTGTTTTTCTGTTGCATACAGGATCCCATGGTGGAGCCGCGTCAGAAGCAGACGTTGGTGTCTTGTGGCAGGAGCAAGGGCAGTGGAAGCGCTGCCCAGGGCAGGGCGGTGGTGACTGCCATGAGAGCGGAGGTCTGATGCCATCTGCGAGGGATGGGATTTGCATCCGGTGGCTTTTCCGTTGCAGAATGTCCAGCAGCAGAGCGTGAGTGGCCGTGAAATGAAGCTGGGCCCCAGGAGAGCCGCCTGGAGCTGCGTCACGAGCTTCGTGCGTGGCCAGCGCAAGGTAGGTGTGCCTTACTGTAAGCGTGCGCTGAAGCAGTGTTGGTTAAGCACGGCTCACTCCTCTGTCTGCAACAGATGGGCTTTCTGCGCGCTTTATTGCTGTGGCCGTAGAATTCCCTCTTTCTTACCATCTGATCTGTGAAGGCTTTTGTGTGGGAAGGTTTTGAGGAATGAGGGAGTAGAAATTGCTTTAGTCACGAGTCATCTGGAAAGGTTTCACAGAAACGGTGACATTTGCAGAAGGAACGTATTGGCATTGGCAGTTGTGCCAAATACTCACTGGGATGGAGAGGAGGGAGTACCTGCAGAAGACCGTTCTCTTCTGGTTTTGAGGAAGCCGGGCAGAGCTCAGATTGCAGCTTAAGCAATGTTCTTTTGTCACACTCTGTGTCCTGTGTTGCGTTCTCTCCTTTCGATTCCAGTTCTCCTGACAGGTTAGGCTTGAATTCAGCATAATATCTGCTTCTCCCTGGGTTCAGGTTCTTTGGGTCTCCTGCCTGCTTTTCTCCCTTTTCTTAATGGAGAGTGGAGTTTCTACCACAGAGCAAAGTTTTGTGATTGACAGAAACAAATATGGAACATATTAGATGAACACAGCTCTGCATTTTTTTCTTCCTCCGAACAGCAAGGGACTCCTGTGCTCTCATTAATATCATCAGTGAGTAGATGCTGCCTTCTGCTGGAGCCTAAAATGCTTTCTGCAGTTGAGTGGTTGGAAACATAGGGTTTTAACTTAAAATTGTTTGCGCAGGGTGAAGGTTGGGAATACAATTAGAATACAGTTACACAGTGCTCTATCCCCAGCACTTTCCATCATTTTTCTTAACACAGCTTACGGTTCATTTCAAAACAAACTAACAAAGATGAACTTGGGTTAGCGTAGCCTGTTTTAAATGATCCTTCTGTGTCTTTTCCAGGCTGGTAGCAGAATGGAGACCTTCCCGAGGCACTGAGGAACAGACACAAGCTTCTTTTGAAGGCTTCAATGAAATTCTGCCCCAGCAGTATCTGTGGTCTTTTGATGCTAAGGAGCTGGACGTAAAGGATTCTTTGACTATTGCCAGATCCAGGCTGCTACAGGTATGTCACGGTTTAAACTAAAAATCCACCTGCGTCTGTGACAGGGACTGTGGGCCCAGCAGGGGCCCTAGGCCGAAAGGAAAAAAAGTTAATTAGGAAAAGAAAACAGCAGCAACAATCTAAGGAGGCACACTTATTTACTAAATTACTATATCGAAATACAGGATAACACAGTATAATACAATATAATTGAAAATTGAGCTAACGAATCAAGCAAAATAGGAGAGAGAATGAGTCCCGAAACCGAGAGGCCTACTGTAAATCTAGGCGAAACGGTGAAGGCTCCCACACACTCCCCTGAACGCCAGAACTCGAAAGACGTCAGTCTAGCCTGCGACAGAGTTAATATAGTGTCCAGGTCCCGTGACCTCGTGTTGTTCTCTGGGAGATGTAGTCTTCTTCTGTAAGTTGCAGATTCAGTAAAACTATTCATGCTTTATATGATGTTATGATGTGGAATACTGATAGCAAAATTACAAAATTATTAAACCATGACAAGGTAATACTTGCATTTCAGTCAGTGTCTGAAGAGCAAAGTTCATTAAGGCTGGCGGTTCTGTTTTCAGGATGTGTGAGAGAAGCCTTATGTATCAGTTAGTATTTGGTTACTGTGTTGGTCTTCACTTTCTTCTTTGCAACCAATTTACACGTTTCTAACGTTAAGATTCTGCCAGCATAAATTTTTTGGCTAACAGTGTTTTTGTAGTCCTTGACAATGTGATTTGCGTGTGTCTAAAGAGTGAGCAACTAGAAAGCAAGGGAGCAAAGAACCAAATATCAGCGGATGGTCAAATTACTGAGTGGAGCAGGTTTTAGCTGCTTTTGGGTTCTCCAAGTTATACTCTACAGCAAAACATCGTATTTCTAGCACAGAATGGTACGGTTAGGTAAAGACAAAGTACGTTGTTAGTTTGAATGTCTAAATACAAATGTTTTCATGAGTGGTATTTCTCTTTTGTGGCCTCTCCACATTTTCTTTGTGAGCGGATGTTATTATTTGCTATGAAAGTTTGAGAGTTTAATATTAAAAACGAGTGTAGTGTGATTGCAGGTGCTTTTAAGTACAGTAGTATTTCAGTACAATAGTCTTGCTGTAGAAGCAAAGTAGTAGGTTGTAGTTTCAATGATTCCATGTGGGTGCCCAGCCCAAAGTGGGGATTCCCTTATGAAAGGAGGGGGAGGGTGAAGGAGGCCGAGGGCCCTTTTCTCGGGGCCAGCTCTCTGTGCCCTCTTGCTGGCCGGAGAGAAGGGCTGCCCGCTGGACACAGGGAGTGCCTTGTAGCTCCCGTGCCGTGCCCTGCCCTCCAGCCCCCTCCTCATCCTATGCGGAACACCACTCCCAGCAGCACAGGTGCCATTTTGGAATCTTCCCCATGTCACAGCTGTCACCTTGGTTGCTGCGGCTCCACCCGACTCACTCACCTCTGAGAGTGCTGGGCAGGTAGCAGCCATGTCCAGCACGAAGCGAGGGCGAGAGGAATGTAGTGAGGATTTAAGTGGGAGAAGGAGCTGGGGGCCCCAGAACCGAAGAGGAGGAGGGTGCCCGCCATAACCATCAAATGGAGGAGGGGGAAAGGAGCCCGTTTCCATCATGCCTGGACCAGCCCTGTGACCACCACCCATGTGGAGCCGATGGAGGTGGATCCCCCTCCGGAGGAACCGATGGAGGTGGATCCCCCTCCAGAGGAGCCCATGGACGTGGATCCGCCCGCGGCATAGCTGGCCTGGCACCACACGACCGTGCCAGGCCCCGCGTTGGCATGGTCACAGCTTCACCATCGCTGGTCCAGGCACTCGGCTCCTTTCCTGCTGCGTGGCCCCTGCCCCCAGCATGAGCTGGGTGGCATTATTTAACATCTTCTTCTCCTCCACCTCATTGCTCCTCCGGTTCTGTGGGCCCCCAGTTCCTTCTTCCCCCTGTTGTAGTTAGGTGTTTGCTCTGTTCTTTGTTTTGATGGTTGTGTTAGGTTAGTGTTAGTGTTCAGTTTAGTTTTAGCGTTAGGGATAGGTTCCTGTTTGTTCTTTAGAGTTAGGCATAGGTTCCTGTTTGTTCTTTAGGGTTAGGTATAGGTTTCTGTTGTTATTTTAGAGTTAGGCGTAGGTTAGTGTTCGTACTTACAGTCAGGCATTGGCTGCTACACTCAAGTAAAAGTAACCGCTGCTCCTGGGTAAGCACACAGTGTTGCCATCAGGGCTCAAGCTCAGGCAGCCAGCTGACCGGGGCAGAATTTGTGTTAGACGCTGCTCAGTGACAACACCCAGAACAAAGTAGCAAGGATGTGAAGTGCAGGAGACTACTTGCGCTTAGCACATTCTGTCTGCTGTAACAGCATTACTCAAAGATTTCTAATCAGGCCAAGATCTTTGTGATGCAGCAGTTTGTTCATTACTGCCATCATGGGCGCACGACCCTACTGGCGAGGAATGGAAGGTCCTATATGCTGGCCCGACCCTACCCGCAGGGAGGTGTGCTCCCTCCCCTGGGCACGGGTCAGGGACATTGCTGGGAGACTTCCCAGTCTGATCTGCCCTTCTGTCTACTATCCCCTGCTGATAGTTCAGGCTGGCAGTGAAGAAGTTAGTAAAAAAAGCCTGAAGGCTATCAAAGATGATTTCAGGGGACTGGGGCGGGTAATCGAAGGAACAGGTGTGCGGGTGGTTATTGCATCTGTACTTTCAGTGGCAGGGAGGGATACTGAGTTGGACCTAAAAACCCACCTCTTAAACAAATGGTTAAAGAGTCGGTGCAGACATAGGAGTCTTGGTGTTTTTCACCATGGGGCAATTTATTTGGCTCCTGGCATGACAGCTACAGACGGAAGCGGCCTGTCTCAAAGGGGTAAGAGGGTTCTAGCTGAGGAACTGTCAGGACCCCACCAAAAACCTGCACCCTGACTTGTAAAATGGTTACACAGATATAGGTACACCTCATACATAGTCAATGATGTAAGGAAGGACACTGGACACACCTTCGTTGGCTCCACAGCCGCAGTCCAACACGGCGGCCAGGCCCGTCGATCCATTCCTTTGCTTGCTGCCAGTTCCCACAGGGAGTCCTCACTCAGACACCTGAAACAACAACGCACACAAACACATCAGGCAAACAACAGACACGCACACAAACACAAAACGCCCTCCTCGGATCCCGCCACTCACCCTTCCTTTGCCAACTTCTCTCGCTCACCTTCAGGGCAGTGCCAGCCCCTTCAACCCGATCACAGAATCACAGAATGACCCGGGTTGGAAGGGACCTCAAGGATCATGAAGCACCAACCCCCGCCTGGCTGCGGGGCTGGGGCAGCCGGTGTGGCTGGGTGCAGCACGTGGGCATGTGGGAGGGCCTGCAGCAGGGATGTGGGGTGTAATCAGAGTGACTGGAATTCCAATTCAGTCAGAGGTCTTAATTGTAGGTAAGGGTTGAATCCGCCGAGGTGCCGCACAAGGAGAGGCGCTGGGTGCGACTATGGAAAGCAGAGCTTGTGTGTCCCAGGAGGCAGGCGTAGTCAGGTCCCCTTTGGAGCCTGCCGTTGTTGGTGCTCAGCTCAGGAGCCCCATCAGGAGCTGCTGCGTGCTGCGTCTGTGTCACGGACTTATCTAGATCAATATGATTGACTGATCAATCTATGATCTCCAGATGATGTTATGATGTGAAATACCAATAGAAAAAAATACAAAACCACAACAGTATGGCAGCCCAAAAAGATTCCCTTGTGGAAGAAGGGGGAGGGTGAAGGAGGGTGAAGGAGGCCGAGGGCCCTTTACTTGGGGCCGGCTGGTCTGTGCCCTCTTGCTGGCCAGAGAGAAGGGCTGCCCGCTGGGCACAGGGAGCACCTTGTAGCTCCCGTACCATGCCCTGCCCTCCAGCCCCCTCCTCATCCTATGTGGAACTCCAGTGCCAGCAGTGCGGCCGCCATTTTAGAACCCTCTCCATGTCACCATGGTCACCGTTGCCGCATGCCTCTGACAGTTGTGGCAGTTAACAGCCATGCCTGCTGCAAAGAGGGCGAGGGTTGAAGTTTCTGGTGGGAGGATGGAGCTGGGGGCCCTAGGAGTCAGAAGGAGGAGGGGGCCCGCCATGACCATCAGGCAGAGGAGGGGTAAGAGAGCCATTATCCATCATGCCTGGACCAGCCCTGTGACCACCACCCATGTGGAGCCTATGGAGGTGGATCCCCCTCCGGAGGAACCGATGGAGGTGGATCCCCCTCCGGAGGAACCGATGGAGGTGGATCCCCCTCCGGAGGAACCGATGGAGGTGGATCCCCCTCCAGAGGAGCCCATGGACGTGGATCCGCCCGCGGCATAGCTGGCCTGGCACCACACCACCGTGCCAGGCCCCGCGTTGGCATGGTCACAGCTTCACCATCGCTGGTCCAGGCACTCGGCTCCTTTCCTGCTGCGCGGCCCCTGCCCCCAGCATTAGCTGGGTGGCATTATTTAACATCTTCTGCTCCTCCACCTTGTTGCTCCTCTGGTTCTGTGGGCCCCCAGTTCCATCTTCCCCCTGTTAGGTTAGGTGTTTGTTATGTTCTTTTTTGTTGATGGTAGTGTTAAGTTAGTGTTAGTGTTAGTGTTCAGTTTAGTTTTAGCGTTAGGGATAGGTTCCTGTTCGTTTTTTAGAGTTAGGCATAGGTTCCTGTTTGTTCTTTAGGGTTAGGTATAGGTTTTTGTTGTTATTTTAGAGTTAGGTATAGGTTTTTGTTGTTATTTTAGAGTTAGGTATAGGTTTCTGTTGTTATTTTAGAGTTAGGCATAGGTTAGTGTTCGTACTTGCAGTCAGGCATTGGCTGTTACACTCAAGTAAAAGTAACCGCTGCTCCTTGGGTAAGCATGCAGCTGGTTGCTCACCCCGAGCAATGAGTGCGACTGCCCTGACAGTTTGATGACATCTGCGATGAACTGAATTTCCCTCTTGGGACTTTTCCTTTGCAGAACATGGAGGAGCAGAGCGTGAGTGGGCTGAGAAATGGAGCTGGGACTCAGGAGAGCAACACGTGGCTGTGTCCCAGAGCTCCCAAAGTGTGGCCATTGCAAGGTAGGAGTGCCTTACCGAAAGCGTTGTTCAAGCACAGCTCCTGGCACTGTCTGCAACAGATCCGCTCTCTGCGTGCTTTCTTTCAGTCGCTGGTGTTGTGCAGCACAGCCACGGCACGGCCCTCAGTGCGTACGCGAGGAGCGTGAAAAGGTAGGTGGTGAATTTTCATCTTGCTAACGCTAGGATTAGGAATGGTGAGCATTCCTAAAAGAGTGGCCACAAAGGTGTGATCTGCCTCGGGGAGAAGTTGATTCTCGCCTCTTCAGCTTTTCCCTTCTTTTCTGTCCACCTGTCCTTTCCAGCTCCTCCTCCCCTCAGCTGCAAGTGGGGCAGTGCTCGAGTGTGAGGACTCTTCCTTGGCATGCGGTAACAGACAATGCAGATGTGACTTTTGTGTCCTTCCTTGTTCTTGGGTTCGTAGCCCAGGGATATCTTGCGAGCAGCTCTCTAAGTCAGACTGTGCTGGCAGCGTGCGTGAGTGAAATAGTGCCTCTTTTTTCCCTCTTGCAGCAAGCTTGCCGAGGCAAGGCAAGCGCTACTCAGCTGAGGAAGAAAGCCGAGAAGGAAAGCAGAAAGCAACGATGAGGGCTTGAGCAAGAAGCTACAAAGGACAGCAGAACCACCTGCAACGCTTCCTCGGAGGTGGCACCAAGAGCTGCTGACTCAACAGTCCAGTTTACTGGCACAGCCGTGCTTTCCCTGTCATGGACGGTGGAGATGATGGAAGTGAACTGGACAGGAAGGACTTGTGCTGCGTTAGAAGCAATGAGGGCTTCACATAGGCAGGACTTGGTGTATGGCAAGAGCTGGAGACGCTGCGTTCCTTCAGGGTGTGTCTCTTGAGGTCCAGGCCTGGTGTAGGGTTAGGTTGAAATAGGGCTGGCTGGGACTGGAGAGGGAGGAGGTGACGTAGCCCCGGGGTTTGGCTTCTCCTTGGGTCTGACTGGAGGCTGAGTGACTGATTGCTAAGCGGCAATCCTGGGCACTGGGGTTTCATTTTGGGGTGTGGGCGGGGCAATAAATAGAAGCCAAATCTTCTTGTACGCAATAAAATTGAAGCGAACTTTCTAAACCTGGTGCTGCCTCTTTCAGTAGCTGGTCAGAACGTCCCTCGCTCGGGCTGGCAATCGCAGGGCGATGAAGCGGTCGGCTTCACGTCTCTCCCTTGACATGGTGCAGTGCAGGTTTTCCCCCGTTTCCTTGTTGGTCTTCCCAACCTGTGGCCTTTCAGCCAACCCGTAAGTGCTGGTGACAGGCTGTGAGCACCTCCTTGCTCTCTGAGGACTGACAGAAAGAAACCAGAGGAGGGGAAGCAGCCCGGCAGGAAGAAGGGTGTCCCGTGCTCAGCCCCTTGAGTTGGCCTCTCTTCCCTGAGGGCTCTTTCAGCTTCTGATGGATGCACCGTGTGTTGCTGTTTGCCCTGGGAAGCCCAGCTGCACGCTGGCAGCCGTGGCCTGTGCATCAGCCTCCCCTTGAGGCCCAAGGAGTTGTTTGTTTTTATGTATTCACTATTGGTGTGGCATTTTGTTGTTTTGTTCTGCTTAGAGATCAAGGGGTAATTTAACACCGTTGGAAGTCATTGGGGTTCAGGAGTAGCACATGTAGAATTTTGATCATGCAGCAAGTTGTGATTTCTACTGTGTTAAAGAACTGGCACACACATATACGCCTGCAGCCGGAGCTTGATTGACTCTCGTTAATACGGCCTTCCAAAGCCCGGCCCTGGGGAGTTGTCCAAAAATTTTCCAACCTTTTGTATTACCTAAGTTTATTTTAAACAGACAAGGAGGAGTAATCTCTTAAAGGCTTTTTTAAAGGCATTGGACTAGGTTTTGATTATCACGTCTCAGGAAGCTTCTGCATTCCACCTAGTGCTAATGTGATACATCAAGAGCAGATGACACAAGAGATTCAGGCCTTGCTGCCAGTCTTTTACGAATCAGAACTTTGTTTCATGTTGCCAGATATTGTGGTTTCCTTTTCAGGGGATTCCTTTGCTGTATAATAAGAAGGCCGAGGGCATCCTGGCCTGCATGGGAAACAGTGTTGCCAGCAGGAGCAGAGAGGTGATTGTCCCCCTGTTCTCAGCACTGATGAGGCCGCAGCTCGAGTGCTGTGTTCAGTTTTGGGCCCCTCAGTGCAAGAAAGACATCGAGGCCCTGGAACGCGTTCAGAGGAGGGCAACAAAGCTGGTGAGGGGTCTGGAGCACAGGCCGTATGAGGAGCGGCTGAGGGAGCTGGGATTGTTCAGCCTGGAGAAGAGGAGGCTCAGGGGAGACCTCATTGCTCTCTCTAACTTCCTGAAGGGAGGCTGTAGTGAGCTGGGGCTCGGCCTCTTCTCTCGTGTCATTAATGATAGGACCAGAGGGAATGGCTTCAAGCTGCGACAGGGGAGATTCAGGCTGGACACTACGAGGTATTACTGCTCAGAAAGGGTGGCCAGGCACTGGAATGGACACAGGGAGGTGGTGAAGGGAAGGGGACGAGGGCGAGGAAGGAAGGAAGGGAAGGGGAAGGTAAAGGAAGGAAAGCGAGAGGAAAGACACGAAATGAGACGTGAATTTTGGGTCCTTTTCCGGCAGCCGCCCCCCCCCAACAGGCCCCAGCCCGGCCTGAGCCACGTGACAGTGCCAGTGCCAGTGACAGGAAGTGCTTCCTGCAGGCGGCGGAGAGCACTTCCGGGCCATGGCGGCATGGCGGCCATGAGCGGGGCCGGGAGGAGCGGGCTCTGTGCTGCGAACGGGGTCGGGCCTCGGGGCGGGGGCACGGAGGGGCTGTCGGGGGAGGAGCTCGCGGCGCTGCCGGCACCCAGAGGCGGCTCCCGGGCGGCTCCACGGTCTCGCTGTGCTGCGGAGTCACCCGGCCGGCCCCAAAAGCCTGGAGGCAGAGCCTGAGCCGGCCCCGGCCCGGATCGTGTGGTGCGGCTCCGGCCGTGCTGGGCTGTGCGGCAGGAAGATGACTTGCGGAATCAAACTCTATAACCCAAAGATGGGTTCTAAAGCAGGTATGTTTATTCCAGCGTTGCGCAGCGCCGGGTGCAAGCGGGAGAGCTCCACCAAACTTGCACACCGTAAGGAGAAAAGTGTGTTACAGATATAGGTTAAGCTAATACGTAATCAATAGTCTCCTCCTCAGTTTGATTACATATTCATTACATTCCCTAGGACCCCGTTCCCCGCGACCCTTGCCGTTGTTTTGGGGTGAAATTCTTCTTCTGTTTTCTTCTTGGTGTTATCTGCTGGTATCGTTCTCCCATGTCAGCATCATCTTGCCCGGGGGTATCTAATCCTTCTTCTTGTCAGAGGTCTCCGGACAATTTCTTCTTATCTTTATTGCCCTCTTCTCTGGTTTTATTTTGACTAAGTGTCTGTAATTCCCCCTATCCCTGCACTTTTAAATGTAAACTATCTGCAGTTACCCTTTGTCTCGGATTCTGTGAAGTTCCCCTTTCCCTTTCTATAGCAGAGTGTTACCTTGCCTCCATTTCAGTCTTTGGGTCCCCAGGGAGGCTCTCCCTGGGGGTGTCCCGATTCGAAGGCAGGATTCAATCCCGCCGCAGCCCATCCATGGCAGGCAAACGCTTCTCTCCTCTGCTCTTGGGACTCAGCAGTGCCAGGGGTTTCACAGCGCGCGTGTTGCAGTGGCTGGCAGCCTCCGTGTGTTTTTCTGTTGCATACAGGATCCCATGGTGGAGCCGCGTTAGAAGCAGACGTTGGTGTCTTGTGGCAGGAGCAAGGGCAGTGGAAGCGCTGCCCAGGGCAGGGCGGTGGTGACTGCCATGAGAGCGGAGGTCTGATGCCATCTGCGAGGGATGGGATTTGCATCCGGTGGCTTTTCCGTTGCAGAATGTCCAGCAGCAGAGCGTGAGTGGCCGTGAAATGAAGCTGGGCCCCAGGAGAGCCGCCTGGAGCTGCGTCACGAGCTTCGTGCGTGGCCAGCGCAAGGTAGGTGTGCCTTACTGTAAGCGTGCGCTGAAGCAGTGTTGGTTAAGCACGGCTCACTCCTCTGTCTGCAACAGATGGGCTTTCTGCGCGCTTTATTGCTGTGGCCGTAGAATTCCCTCTTTCTTACCATCTGATCTGTGAAGGCTTTTGTGTGGGAAGGTTTTGAGGAATGAGGGAGTAGAAATTGCTTTAGTCACGAGTCATCTGGAAAGGTTTCACAGAAACGGTGACATTTGCAGAAGGAACGTATTGGCATTGGCAGTTGTGCCAAATACTCACTGGGATGGAGAGGAGGGAGTACCTGCAGAAGACCGTTCTCTTCTGGTTTTGAGGAAGCCGGGCAGAGCTCAGATTGCAGCTTAAGCAATGTTCTTTTGTCACACTCTGTGTCCTGTGTTGCGTTCTCTCCTTTCGATTCCAGTTCTCCTGACAGGTTAGGCTTGAATTCAGCATAATATCTGCTTCTCCCTGGGTTCAGGTTCTTTGGGTCTCCTGCCTGCTTTTCTCCCTTTTCTTAATGGAGAGTGGAGTTTCTACCACAGAGCAAAGTTTCGTGATTGACAGAAACAAATATGGAACATATTAGATGAACACAGCTCTGCATTTTTTTCTTCCTCCGAACAGCAAGGGACTCCTGTGCTCTCATTAATATCATCAGTGAGTAGATGCTGCCTTCTACTGGAGCCTAAAATGCTTTCTGCAGTTGAGTGGTTGGAAACATAGGGTTTTAACTTAAAATTGTTTGCGCAGGGTGAAGGTTGGGAATACAATTAGAATACAGTTACACAGTGCTCTATCCCCAGCACTTTCCATCATTTTTCTTAACACAGCTTACGGTTCATTTCAAAACAAACTAACAAAGATGAACTTGGGTTAGCGTAGCCTGTTTTAAATGATCCTTCTGTGTCTTTTCCAGGCTGGTAGCAGAATGGAGACTTTCCCGAGGCACTGAGGAACAGACACAAGCTTCTTTTGAAGGCTTCAATGAAATTCTGCCCCAGCAGTATCTGTGGTCTTTTGATGCTAAGGAGCTGGACGTAAAGGATTCTTTGACTATTGCCAGATCCAGGCTGCTACAGGTATGTCACGGTTTAAACTAAAAATCCACCTGCGTCCGTGACAGGGACTGTGGGCCCAGCAGGGGCCCTAGGCCGAAAGGAAAAAAAGTTAATTAGGAAAAGAAAACAGCAGCAACAATCTAAGGAGGCACACTTATTTACTAAATTACTATATCGAAATACAGGATAACACAGTATAATACAATATAATTGAAAATTGAGCTAACGAATCAAGCAAAATAGGAGAGAGAATGAGTCCCGAAACCGAGAGGCCTACTGTAAATCTAGGCGAAACGGTGAAGGCTCCCACACACTCCCCTGAACGCCAGAACTCGAAAGACGTCAGTCTAGCCTGCGACAGAGTTAATATAGTGTCCAGGTCCCGTGACCTCGTGTTGTTCTCTGGGAGATGTACTCTTCTTCTGTAAGTTGCAGATTCAGTAAAACTATTCATGCTTTATATGATGTTATGATGTGGAATACTGATAGCAAAATTACAAAATTATTAAACCATGACAAGGTAATACTTGCATTTCAGTCAGTGTCTGAAGAGCAAAGTTCATTAAGGCTGGCGGTTCTGTTTTCAGGATGTGTGAGAGAAGCCTTATGTATCAGTTAGTATTTGGTTACTGTGTTGGTCTTCACTTTCTTCTTTGCAACCAATTTACACGTTTCTAACGTTAAGATTCTGCCAGCATAAATTTTTTGGCTAACAGTGTTTTTGTAGTCCTTGACAATGTGATTTGCGTGTGTCTAAAGAGTGAGCAACTAGAAAGCAAGGGAGAAAAGAACCAAATATCAGCGGATGGTCAAATTACTGAGTGGAGCAGGTTTTAGCTGCTTTTGGGTTCTCCAAGTTATACTCTACAGCAAAACATCGTATTTCTAGCACAGAATGGTACGGTTAGGTAAAGACAAAGTACGTTGTTAGTTTGAATGTCTAAATACAAATGTTTTCATGAGTGGTATTTCTCTTTTGTGGCCTCTCCACATTTTCTTTGTGAGCGGATGTTATTATTTGCTATGAAAGTTTGAGAGTTTAATATTAAAAACGAGTGTAGTGTGATTGCAGGTGCTTTAAGTACAGTAGTATTTCAGTACAATAGTCTTGCTGTAGAAGCAAAGTAGTAGGTTGTAGTTTCAATGATTCCATGTGGGTGCCCAGCCCAAAGTGGGGATTCCCTTATGAAAGGAGGGGGAGGGTGAAGGAGGCCGAGGGCCCTTTTCTCGGGGCCAGCTCTCTGTGCCCTCTTGCTGGCCGGAGAGAAGGGCTGCCCGCTGGACACAGGGAGTGCCTTGTAGCTCCCGTGCCGTGCCCTGCCCTCCAGCCCCCTCCTCATCCTATGCGGAACACCACTCCCAGCAGCACAGGTGCCATTTTGGAATCTTCCCCATGTCACAGCTGTCACCTTGGTAGCTGCGGCTCCACCCGACTCACTCACCTCTGAGAGTGCTGGGCAGGTAGCAGCCATGTCCAGCACGAAGCGAGGGCGAGAGGAATGTAGTGAGGATTTAAGTGGGGAGAAGGAGCTGGGGGCCCCAGAACCGAAGAGGAGGAGGGTGCCCGCCATAACCATCAAATGGAGGAGGGGGAAAGGAGCCCGTTTCCATCATGCCTGGACCAGCCCTGTGACCACCACCCATGTGGAGCCGATGGAGGTGGATCCCCCTCCGGAGGAACCGATGGAGGTGGATCCCCCTCCGGAGGAACCGATGGAGGTGGATCCCCCTCCAGAGGACCCCATGGACGTGGATCCGCCCGCGGCATAGCTGGCCTGGCACCACACGACCGTGCCAGGCCCCGCGTTGGCATGGTCACAGCTTCACCATCGCTGGTCCAGGCACTCGGCTCCTTTCCTGCTGCGCGGCCCCTGCCCCCAGCATGAGCTGGGTGGCATTATTTAACATCTTCTTCTCCTCCACCTCGTTGCTCCTCCGGTTCTGTGGGCCCCCAGTTCCTTCTTCCCCCTGTTGTAGTTAGGTGTTTGCTCTGTTCTTTGTTTTGATGGTTGTGTTAGGTTAGTGTTAGTGTTCAGTTTAGTTTTAGCGTTAGGGATAGGTTCCTGTTTGTTCTTTAGAGTTAGGCATAGGTTCCTGTTTGTTCTTTAGGGTTAGGTATAGGTTTCTGTTGTTATTTTAGAGTTAGGCGTAGGTTAGTGTTCGTACTTACAGTCAGGCATTGGCTGCTACACTCAAGTAAAAGTAACCGCTGCTCCTGGGTAAGCACACAGTGTTGCCATCAGGGCTCAAGCTCAGGCAGCCAGCTGACCGGGGCAGAATTTGTGTTAGACGCTGCTCAGTGACAACACCCAGAACAAAGTAGCAAGGATGTGAAGTGCAGGAGACTACTTGCGCTTAGCACATTCTGTCTGCTGTAACAGCATTACTCAAAGATTTCTAATCAGGCCAAGATCTTTGTGATGCAGCAGTTTGTTCATTACTGCCATCATGGGCGCACGACCCTACTGGCGAGGAATGGAAGGCCCTATATGCTGGCCCGACCCTACCCGCAGGGAGGTGTGCTCCCTCCCCTGGGCACGGGTCAGGGACATTGCTGGGAGACTTCCCAGTCTGATCTGCCCTTCTGTCTACTATCCCCTGCTGATAGTTCAGGCTGGCAGTGAAGAAGTTAGTAAAAAAAGCCTGAAGGCTATCAAAGATGATTTCAGGGGACTGGGGCGGGTAATCGAAGGAACAGGTGTGCGGGTGGTTATTGCATCTGTACTTTCAGTGGCAGGGAGGGATACTGAGTTGGACCTAAAAACCCACCTCTTAAACAAATGGTTAAAGAGTCGGTGCAGACATAGGAGTCTTGGTGTTTTTCACCATGGGGCAATTTATTTGGCTCCTGGCATGACAGCTACAGACGGAAGCGGCCTGTCTCAAAGGGGTAAGAGGGTTCTAGCTGAGGAACTGTCAGGACCCCACCAAAAACCTGCACCCTGACTTGTAAAATGGTTACACAGATATAGGTACACCTCATACATAGTCAATGATGTAAGGAAGGACACTGGACACACCTTCGTTGGCTCCACAGCCGCAGTCCAACACGGCGCCCAGGCCCGTCGATCCATTCCTTTGCTTGCTGCCAGTTCCCACAGGGAGTCCTCACTCAGACACCTGAAACAACAACGCACACAAACACATCAGGCAAACAACAGACACGCACACAAACACAAAACGCCCTCCTCGGATCCCGCCACTCACCCTTCCTTTGCCAACTTCTCTCGCTCACCTTCAGGGCAGTGCCAGCCCCTTCAACCCGATCACAGAATCACAGAATGACCCGGGTTGGAAGGGACCTCAAGGATCATGAAGCACCAACCCCCCGCCTGGCTGCGGGGCTGTGGCAGCCGGTGTGGCTGGGTGCAGCACGTGGGCATGTGGGAGGGCCTGCAGCAGGGATGTGGGGTGTAATCAGAGTGACTGGAATTCCAATTCAGTCAGAGGTCTTAATTGTAGGTAAGGGTTGAATCCGCCGAGGTGCCGCACAAGGAGAGGCGCTGGGTGCGACTATGGAAAGCAGAGCTTGTGTGTCCCAGGAGGCAGGCGTAGTCAGGTCCCCTTTGGAGCCTGCCGTTGTTGGTGCTCAGCTCAGGAGCCCCATCAGGAGCTGCTGCGTGCTGCGTCTGTGTCACGGACTTATCTAGATCAATATGATTGACTGATCAATCTATGATCTCCAGATGATGTTATGATGTGAAATACCAATAGAAAAAAATACAAAACCACAACAGTATGGCAGCCCAAAAAGATTCCCTTGTGGAAGAAGGGGGAGGGTGAAGGAGGGTGAAGGAGGCCGAGGGCCCTTTACTTGGGGCCGGCTGGTCTGTGCCCTCTTGCTGGCCAGAGAGAAGGGCTGCCCGCTGGGCACAGGGAGCACCTTGTAGCTCCCGTACCATGCCCTGCCCTCCAGCCCCCTCCTCATCCTATGTGGAACTCCAGTGCCAGCAGTGCGGCCGCCATTTTAGAACCCTCTCCATGTCACCATGGTCACCGTTGCCGCATGCCTCTGACAGTTGTGGCAGTTAACAGCCATGCCTGCTGCAAAGAGGGCGAGGGTTGAAGTTTCTGGTGGGAGGATGGAGCTGGGGGCCCTAGGAGTCAGAAGGAGGAGGGGGCCCGCCATGACCATCAGGCAGAGGAGGGGTAAGAGAGCCATTATCCATCATGCCTGGACCAGCCCTGTGACCACCACCCATGTGGAGCCTATGGAGGTGGATCCCCCTCCGGAGGAACCGATGGAGGTGGATCCCCCTCCGGAGGAACCGATGGAGGTGGATCCCCCTCCGGAGGAACCGATGGAGGTGGATCCCCCTCCAGAGGAGCCCATGGACGTGGATCCGCCCGCGGCATAGCTGGCCTGGCACCACACCACCGTGCCAGGCCCCGCGTTGGCATGGTCACAGCTTCACCATCGCTGGTCCAGGCACTCGGCTCCTTTCCTGCTGCGCGGCCCCTGCCCCCAGCATTAGCTGGGTGGCATTATTTAACATCATCTTCTCCTCCACGTTGTTGCTCCTCTGGTTCTGTGGGCCCCCAGTTCCTTCTTCCCCCTGTTAGGTTAGGTGCTTGTTATGTTTTTGTTGATGGTAGTGTTAGATTAGTGTTAGTGTTAGTGTTCAGTTTAGTTTTAGCGTTAGGGATAGGTTCCTGTTCGTTTTTTAGAGTTAGGCATAGGTTCCTGTTTGTTCTTTAGGGTTAGGTATAGGTTTTTGTTGTTATTTTAGAGTTAGGTATAGGTTTTTGTTGTTATTTTAGAGTTAGGTATAGGTTTCTGTTGTTATTTTAGAGTTAGGCATAGGTTAGTGTTCGTACTTGCAGTCAGGCATTGGCTGTTACACTCAAGTAAAAGTAACCGCTGCTCCTTGGGTAAGCATGCAGCTGGTTGCTCACCCCGAGCAATGAGTGCGACTGCCCTGACAGTTTGATGACATCTGCGATGAACTGAATTTCCCTCTTGGGACTTTTCCTTTGCAGAACATGGAGGAGCAGAGCGTGAGTGGCTGAGAAATGGAGCTGGGACTCAGGAGAGCAACACGTGGCTGTGTCCCAGAGCTCCCAAAGTGTGGCCATTGCAAGGTAGGCGTGCCTTACCGTAAGCGTTGTTCAAGCACAGCTCCTGGCACTGTCTGCAACAGATCCGCTCTCTGCGTGCTTTCTTTCAGTCGCTGGTGTTGTGCAGCACAGCCACGGCACGGCCCTCAGTGCGTACGCGAGGAGCGTGAAAAGGTAGGTGGTGAATTTTCATCTTGCTAACGCTAGGATTAGGAATGGTGAGCATTCCTAAAAGAGTGGCCACAAAGGTGTGATCTGCCTCGGGGAGAAGTTGATTCTCGCCTCTTCAGCTTTTCCCTTCTTTTCTGTCCACCTGTCCTTTCCAGCTCCTCCTCCCCTCAGCTGCAAGTGGGGCAGTGCTCGAGTGTGAGGACTCTTCCTTGGCATGCGGTAACAGACAATGCAGATGTGACTTTTGTGTCCTTCCTTGTTCTTGGGTTCGTAGCCCAGGGATATCTTGCGAGCAGCTCTCTAAGTCAGACTGTGCTGGCAGCGTGCGTGAGTGAAATAGTGCCTCTTTTTTCCCTCTTGCAGCAAGCTTGCCGAGGCAAGGCAAGCGCTACTCAGCTGAGGAAGAAAGCCGAGAAGGAAAGCAGAAAGCAACGATGAGGGCTTGAGCAAGAAGCTACAAAGGACAGCAGAACCACCTGCAACACTTCCTCGGAGGTGGCACCAAGAGCTGCTGACTCAACAGTCCAGTTTACTGGCACAGCCGTGCTTTCCCTGTCATGGACGGTGGAGATGATGGAAGTGAACTGGACAGGAAGGACTTGTGCTGCGTTAGAAGCAATGAGGGCTTCACATAGGCAGGACTTGGTGTATGGCAAGAGCTGGAGACGCTGCGTTCCTTCAGGGTGTGTCTCTTGAGGTCCAGGCCTGGTGTAGGGTTAGGTTGAAATAGGGCTGGCTGGGACTGGAGAGGGAGGAGGTGACGTAGCCCCGGGGTTTGGCTTCTCCTTGGGTCTGACTGGAGGCTGAGTGACTGATTGCTAAGCGGCAATCCTGGGCACTGGGGTTTCATTTTGGGGTGTGGGCGGGGCAATAAATAGAAGCCAAATCTTCTTGTACGCAATAAAATTGAAGCGAACTTTCTAAACCTGGTGCTGCCTCTTTCAGTAGCTGGTCAGAACGTCCCTCGCTCGGGCTGGCAATCGCAGGGCGATGAAGCGGTCGGCTTCACGTCTCTCCCTTGACATGGTGCAGTGCAGGTTTTCCCCCGTTTCCTTGTTGGTCTTCCCAACCTGTGGCCTTTCAGCCAACCCGTAAGTGCTGGTGACAGGCTGTGAGCATCTCCTTGCTCTCTGAGGACTGACAGAAAGAAACCAGAGGAGGGGAAGCAGCCCGGCAGGAAGAAGGGTGTCCCGTGCTCAGCCCCTTGAGTTGGCCTCTCTTCCCTGAGGGCTCTTTCAGCTTCTGATGGATGCACCGTGTGTTGCTGTTTGCCCTGGGAAGCCCAGCTGCACGCTGGCAGCCGTGGCCTGTGCATCAGCCTCCCCTTGAGGCCCAAGGAGTTGTTTGTTTTTATGTATTCACTATTGGTGTGGCATTTTGTTGTTTTGTTCTGCTTTGAGATCAAGGGGTAATTTAACACCGTTGGAAGTCATTGGGGTTCAGGAGTAGCACATGTAGAATTTTGATCATGCAGCAAGTTGTGATTTCTACTGTGTTAAAGAACTGGCACACACATATACGCCTGCAGCCGGAGCTTGATTGACTCTCGTTAATACGGCCTTCCAAAGCCCGGCCCTGGGGAGTTGTCCAAAAATTTTCCAACCTTTTGTATTACCTAAGTTTATTTTAAACAGACAAGGAGGAGTAATCTCTTAAAGGCTTTTTTAAAGGCATTGGACTAGGTTTTGATTATCACGTCTCAGGAAGCTTCTGCATTCCACCTAGTGCTAATGTGATACATCAAGAGCAGATGACACAAGAGATTCAGGCCTTGCTGCCAGTCTTTTACGGATCAGAACTTTGTTTCATGTTGCCAGATATTGTGGTTTCCTTTTCAGGGGATTCCTTTGCTGTATAATAAGAAGGCCGAGGGCATCCTGGCCTGCATGGGAAACAGTGTTGCCAGCAGGAGCAGAGAGGTGATTGTCCCCCTGTTCTCAGCACTGATGAGGCCGCAGCTCGAGTGCTGTGTTCAGTTTTGGGCCCCTCAGTGCAAGAAAGACATGGAGGCCCTGGAACGCGTTCAGAGGAGGGCAACAAAGCTGGTGAGGGGTCTGGAGCACAGGCCGTATGAGGAGCGGCTGAGGGAGCTGGGATTGTTCAGCCTGGAGAAGAGGAGGCTCAGGGGAGACCTCATTGCTCTCTCTAACTTCCTGAAGGGAGGCTGTAGTGAGCTGGGGCTCGGCCTCTTCTCTCGTGTCATTAATGATAGGACCAGAGGGAATGGCTTCAAGCTGCGACAGGGGAGATTCAGGCTGGACACTACGAGGTATTACTGCTCAGAAAGGGTGGCCAGGCACTGGAATGGACACAGGGAGGTGGTGAAGGGAAGGGGACGAGGGCGAGGAAGGAAGGAAGGGAAGGGGAAGGTAAAGGAAGGAAAGCGAGAGGAAAGACACGAAATGAGACGTGAATTTTGGGTCCTTTTCCGGCAGCCGCCCCCCCCCAACAGGCCCCAGCCCGGCCTGAGCCACGTGACAGTGCCAGTGCCAGTGACAGGAAGTGCTTCCTGCAGGCGGCGGAGAGCACTTCCGGGCCATGGCGGCATGGCGGCCATGAGCGGGGCCGGGAGGAGCGGGCTCTGTGCTGCGAACGGGGTCGGGCCTCGGTGCGGGGGCACGGAGGGGCTGTCGGGGGAGGAGCTCGCGGCGCTGCCGGCACCCAGAGGCGGCTCCCGGGCGGCTCCACGGTCTCGCTGTGCTGCGGAGTCACCCGGCCGGCCCCAAAAGCCTGGAGGCAGAGCCTGAGCCGGCCCCGGCCCGGATCGTGTGGTGCGGCTCCGGCCGTGCTGGGCTGTGCGGCAGGAAGATGACTTGCGGAATCAAACTCTATAACCCAAAGATGGGTTCTAAAGCAGGTATGTTTATTCCAGCGTTGCGCAGCGCCGGGTGCAAGCGGGAGAGCTCCACCAAACTTGCACACCGTAAGGAGAAAAGTGTGTTACAGATATAGGTTAAGCTAATACGTAATCAATAGTCTCCTCCTCAGTTTGATTACATATTCATTACATTCCCTAGGACCCCATTCCCCGCGACCCTTGCCGTTGTTTTGGGGTGAAATTCTTCTTCTGTTTTCTTCTTGGTGTTATCTGCTGGTATCGTTCTCCCATGTCAGCATCATCTTGCCCGGGGGTATCTAATCCTTCTTCTTGTCAGAGGTCTCCGGACAATTTCTTCTTATCTTTATTGCCCTCTTCTCTGGTTTTATTTTGACTAAGTGTCTGTAATTCCCCCTATCCCTGCACTTTTAAATGTAAACTATCTGCAGTTACCCTTTGTCTCGGTTTCTGTGAAGTTCCCCTTTCCCTTTCTATAGCAGAGTGTTACCTTGCCTCCATTTCAGTCTTTGGGTCCCCAGGGAGGCTCTCCCTGGGGGTGTCCCGATTCGAAGGCAGGATTCAATCCCGCCGCAGCCCGTCCATGGCAGGCAAACGCTTCTCTCCTCTGCTCTTGGGACTCAGCAGTGCCAGGGGTTTCACAGCGCGCGTGTTGCAGTGGCTGGCAGCCTCCGTGTGTTTTTCTGTTGCATACAGGATCCCATGGTGGAGCCGCGTTAGAAGCAGACGTTGGTGTCTTGTGGCAGGAGCAAGGGCAGTGGAAGCGCTGCCCAGGGCAGGGTGGTGGTGACTGCCATGAGAGCGGAGGTCTGATGCCATCTGCGAGGGATGGGATTTGCATCCGGTGGCTTTTCCGTTGCAGAATGTCCAGCAGCAGAGCGTGAGTGGCCGTGAAATGAAGCTGGGCCCCAGGAGAGCCGCCTGGAGCTGCGTCACGAGCTTCGTGCGTGGCCAGCGCAAGGTAGGTGTGCCTTACTGTAAGCGTGCGCTGAAGCAGTGTTGGTTAAGCACGGCTCACTCCTCTGTCTGCAACAGATGGGCTTTCTGCGCGCTTTATTGCTGTGGCCGTAGAATTCCCTCTTTCTTACCATCTGATCTGTGAAGGCTTTTGTGTGGGAAAGTTTTGAGGAATGAGGGAGTAGAAATTGCTTTAGTCACGAGTCATCTGGAAAGGTTTCACAGAAACGGTGACATTTGCAGAAGGAACGTATTGGCATTGGCAGTTGTGCCAAATACTCACTGGGATGGAGAGGAGGGAGTACCTGCAGAAGACCGTTCTCTTCTGGTTTTGAGGAAGCCGGGCAGAGCTCAGATTGCAGCTTAAGCAATGTTCTTTTGTCACACTCTGTGTCCTGTGTTGCGTTCTCTCCTTTCAATTCCAGTTCTCCTGACAGGTTAGGCTTGAATTCAGCATAATATCTGCTTCTCCCTGGGTTCAGGTTCTTTGGGTCTCCTGCCTGCTTTTCTCCCTTTTCTTAATGGAGAGTGGAGTTTCTACCACAGAGCAAAGTTTCGTGATTGACAGAAACAAATATGGAACATATTAGATGAACACAGCTCTGCATTTTTTTCTTCCTCTGAACAGCAAGGGACTCCTGTGCTCTCATTAATATCATCAGTGAGTAGATGCTGCCTTCTGCTGGAGCCTAAAATGCTTTCTGCAGTTGAGTGGTTGGAAACATAGGGTTTTAACTTAAAATTGTTTGCGCAGGGTGAAGGTTGGGAATACAATTAGAATACAGTTACACAGTGCTCTATCCCCAGCACTTTCCATCATTTTTCTTAACACAGCTTACGGTTCATTTCAAAACAAACTAACAAAGATGAACTTGGGTTAGCGTAGCCCGTTTTACATGATCCTTCTGTGTCTTTTCCAGGCTGGTAGCAGAATGGAGACTTTCCCGAGGCACTGACGAACAGACACAAGCTTCTTTTGAAGGCTTCAATGAAATTCTGCCCCAGCAGTATCTGTGGTCTTTTGATGCTAAGGAGCTGGACGTAAAGGATTCTTTGACTATTGCCAGATCCAGGCTGCTACAGGTATGTCACGGTTTAAACTAAAAATCCACCTGCGTCCGTGACAGGGACTGTGGGCCCAGCAGGGGCCCTAGGCCGAAAGGAAAAAAAGTTAATTAGGAAAAGAAAACAGCAGCAACAATCTAAGGAGGCACACTTATTTACTAAATTACTATATCGAAATACAGGATAACACAGTATAATACAATATAATTGAAAATTGAGCTAACGAATCAAGCAAAATAGGAGAGAGAATGAGTCCCGAAACCGAGAGGCCTACTGTAAATCTAGGCGAAACGGTGAAGGCTCCCACACACTCCCCTGAACGCCAGAACTCGAAAGACGTCAGTCTAGCCTGCGACAGAGTTAATATAGTGTCCAGGTCCCGTGACCTCGTGTTGTTCTCTGGGAGATGTAGTCTTCTTCTGTAAGTTGCAGATTCAGTAAAACTATTCATGCTTTATATGATGTTATGATGTGGAATACTGATAGCAAAATTACAAAATTATTAAACCATGACAAGGTAATACTTGCATTTCAGTCAGTGTCTGAAGAGCAAAGTTCATTAAGGCTGGCGGTTCTGTTTTCAGGATGTGTGAGAGAAGCCTTATGTATCAGTTAGTATTTGGTTACTGTGTTGGTCTTCACTTTCTTCTTTGCAACCAATTTACACGTTTCTAACGTTAAGATTCTGCCAGCATAAATTTTTTGGCTAACAGTGTTTTTGTAGTCCTTGACAATGTGATTTGCGTGTGTCTAAAGAGTGAGCAACTAGAAAGCAAGGGAGCAAAGAACCAAATATCAGCGGATGGTCAAATTACTGAGTGGAGCAGGTTTTAGCTGCTTTTGGGTTCTCCAAGTTATACTCTACAGCAAAACATCGTATTTCTAGCACAGAATGGTACGGTTAGGTAAAGACAAAGTACGTTGTTAGTTTGAATGTCTAAATACAAATGTTTTCATGAGTGGTATTTCTCTTTTGTGGCCTCTCCACATTTTCTTTGTGAGCGGATGTTATTATTTGCTATGAAAGTTTGAGAGTTTAATATTAAAAACGAGTGTAGTGTGATTGCAGGTGCTTTTAAGTACAGTAGTATTTCAGTACAATAGTCTTGCTGTAGAAGCAAAGTAGTAGGTTGTAGTTTCAATGATTCCATGTGGGTGCCCAGCCCAAAGTGGGGATTCCCTTATGAAAGGAGGGGGAGGGTGAAGGAGGCCGAGGGCCCTTTTCTCGGGGCCAGCTCTCTGTGCCCTCTTGCTGGCCGGAGAGAAGGGCTGCCCGCTGGACACAGGGAGTGCCTTGTAGCTCCCGTGCCGTGCCCTGCCCTCCAGCCCCCTCCTCATCCTATGCGGAACACCACTCCCAGCAGCACAGGTGCCATTTTGGAATCTTCCCCATGTCACAGCTGTCACCTTGGTTGCTGCGGCTCCACCCGACTCACTCACCTCTGAGAGTGCTGGGCAGGTAGCAGCCATGTCCAGCACGAAGCGAGGGCGAGAGGAATGTAGTGAGGATTTAAGTGGGAGAAGGAGCTGGGGGCCCCAGAACCGAAGAGGAGGAGGGTGCCCGCCATAACCATCAAATGGAGGAGGGGGAAAGGAGCCCGTTTCCATCATGCCTGGACCAGCCCTGTGACCACCACCCATGTGGAGCCGATGGAGGTGGATCCCCCTCCGGAGGAACCGATGGAGGTGGATCCCCCTCCAGAGGAGCCCATGGACGTGGATCCGCCCGCGGCATAGCTGGCCTGGCACCACACGACCGTGCCAGGCCCCGCGTTGGCATGGTCACAGCTTCACCATCGCTGGTCCAGGCACTCGGCTCCTTTCCTGCTGCGTGGCCCCTGCCCCCAGCATGAGCTGGGTGGCATTATTTAACATCTTCTTCTCCTCCACCTCATTGCTCCTCCGGTTCTGTGGGCCCCCAGTTCCTTCTTCCCCCTGTTGTAGTTAGGTGTTTGCTCTGTTCTTTGTTTTGATGGTTGTGTTAGGTTAGTGTTAGTGTTCAGTTTAGTTTTAGCGTTAGGGATAGGTTCCTGTTTGTTCTTTAGAGTTAGGCATAGGTTCCTGTTTGTTCTTTAGGGTTAGGTATAGGTTTCTGTTGTTATTTTAGAGTTAGGCGTAGGTTAGTGTTCGTACTTACAGTCAGGCATTGGCTGCTACACTCAAGTAAAAGTAACCGCTGCTCCTGGGTAAGCACACAGTGTTGCCATCAGGGCTCAAGCTCAGGCAGCCAGCTGACCGGGGCAGAATTTGTGTTAGACGCTGCTCAGTGACAACACCCAGAACAAAGTAGCAAGGATGTGAAGTGCAGGAGACTACTTGCGCTTAGCACATTCTGTCTGCTGTAACAGCATTACTCAAAGATTTCTAATCAGGCCAAGATCTTTGTGATGCAGCAGTTTGTTCATTACTGCCATCATGGGCGCACGACCCTACTGGCGAGGAATGGAAGGCCCTATATGCTGGCCCGACCCTACCCGCAGGGAGGTGTGCTCCCTCCCCTGGGCACGGGTCAGGGACATTGCTGGGAGACTTCCCAGTCTGATCTGCCCTTCTGTCTACTATCCCCTGCTGATAGTTCAGGCTGGCAGTGAAGAAGTTAGTAAAAAAAGCCTGAAGGCTATCAAAGATGATTTCAGGGGACTGGGGCGGGTAATCGAAGGAACAGGTGTGCGGGTGGTTATTGCATCTGTACTTTCAGTGGCAGGGAGGGATACTGAGTTGGACCTAAAAACCCACCTCTTAAACAAATGGTTAAAGAGTCGGTGCAGACATAGGAGTCTTGGTGTTTTTCACCATGGGGCAATTTATTTGGCTCCTGGCATGACAGCTACAGACGGAAGCGGCCTGTCTCAAAGGGGTAAGAGGGTTCTAGCTGAGGAACTGTCAGGACCCCACCAAAAACCTGCACCCTGACTTGTAAAATGGTTACACAGATATAGGTACACCTCATACATAGTCAATGATGTAAGGAAGGACACTGGACACACCTTCGTTGGCTCCACAGCCGCAGTCCAACACGGCGGCCAGGCCCGTCGATCCATTCCTTTGCTTGCTGCCAGTTCCCACAGGGAGTCCTCACTCAGACACCTGAAACAACAACGCACACAAACACATCAGGCAAACAACAGACACGCACACAAACACAAAACGCCCTCCTCGGATCCCGCCACTCACCCTTCCTTTGCCAACTTCTCTCGCTCACCTTCAGGGCAGTGCCAGCCCCTTCAACCCGATCACAGAATCACAGAATGACCCGGGTTGGAAGGGACCTCAAGGATCATGAAGCACCAACCCCCGCCTGGCTGCGGGGCTGGGGCAGCCGGTGTGGCTGGGTGCAGCACGTGGGCATGTGGGAGGGCCTGCAGCAGGGATGTGGGGTGTAATCAGAGTGACTGGAATTCCAATTCAGTCAGAGGTCTTAATTGTAGGTAAGGGTTGAATCCGCCGAGGTGCCGCACAAGGAGAGGCGCTGGGTGCGACTATGGAAAGCAGAGCTTGTGTGTCCCAGGAGGCAGGCGTAGTCAGGTCCCCTTTGGAGCCTGCCGTTGTTGGTGCTCAGCTCAGGAGCCCCATCAGGAGCTGCTGCGTGCTGCGTCTGTGTCACGGACTTATCTAGATCAATATGATTGACTGATCAATCTATGATCTCCAGATGATGTTATGATGTGAAATACCAATAGAAAAAAATACAAAACCACAACAGTATGGCAGCCCAAAAAGATTCCCTTGTGGAAGAAGGGGGAGGGTGAAGGAGGGTGAAGGAGGCCGAGGGCCCTTTACTTGGGGCCGGCTGGTCTGTGCCCTCTTGCTGGCCAGAGAGAAGGGCTGCCCGCTGGGCACAGGGAGCACCTTGTAGCTCCCGTACCATGCCCTGCCCTCCAGCCCCCTCCTCATCCTATGTGGAACTCCAGTGCCAGCAGTGCGGCCGCCATTTTAGAACCCTCTCCATGTCACCATGGTCACCGTTGCCGCATGCCTCTGACAGTTGTGGCAGTTAACAGCCATGCCTGCTGCAAAGAGGGCGAGGGTTGAAGTTTCTGGTGGGAGGATGGAGCTGGGGGCCCTAGGAGTCAGAAGGAGGAGGGGGCCCGCCATGACCATCAGGCAGAGGAGGGGTAAGAGAGCCATTATCCATCATGCCTGGACCAGCCCTGTGACCACCACCCATGTGGAGCCTATGGAGGTGGATCCCCCTCCGGAGGAACCGATGGAGGTGGATCCCCCTCCGGAGGAACCGATGGAGGTGGATCCCCCTCCGGAGGAACCGATGGAGGTGGATCCCCCTCCAGAGGAGCCCATGGACGTGGATCCGCCCGCGGCATAGCTGGCCTGGCACCACACCACCGTGCCAGGCCCCGCGTTGGCATGGTCACAGCTTCACCATCGCTGGTCCAGGCACTCGGCTCCTTTCCTGCTGCGCGGCCCCTGCCCCCAGCATTAGCTGGGTGGCATTATTTAACATCTTCTGCTCCTCCACCTTGTTGCTCCTCTGGTTCTGTGGGCCCCCAGTTCCATCTTCCCCCTGTTAGGTTAGGTGTTTGTTATGTTCTTTTTTGTTGATGGTAGTGTTAAGTTAGTGTTAGTGTTAGTGTTCAGTTTAGTTTTAGCGTTAGGGATAGGTTCCTGTTCGTTTTTTAGAGTTAGGCATAGGTTCCTGTTTGTTCTTTAGGGTTAGGTATAGGTTTTTGTTGTTATTTTAGAGTTAGGTATAGGTTTTTGTTGTTATTTTAGAGTTAGGTATAGGTTTCTGTTGTTATTTTAGAGTTAGGCATAGGTTAGTGTTCGTACTTGCAGTCAGGCATTGGCTGTTACACTCAAGTAAAAGTAACCGCTGCTCCTTGGGTAAGCATGCAGCTGGTTGCTCACCCCGAGCAATGAGTGCGACTGCCCTGACAGTTTGATGACATCTGCGATGAACTGAATTTCCCTCTTGGGACTTTTCCTTTGCAGAACATGGAGGAGCAGAGCGTGAGTGGGCTGAGAAATGGAGCTGGGACTCAGGAGAGCAACACGTGGCTGTGTCCCAGAGCTCCCAAAGTGTGGCCATTGCAAGGTAGGAGTGCCTTACCGAAAGCGTTGTTCAAGCACAGCTCCTGGCACTGTCTGCAACAGATCCGCTCTCTGCGTGCTTTCTTTCAGTCGCTGGTGTTGTGCAGCACAGCCACGGCACGGCCCTCAGTGCGTACGCGAGGAGCGTGAAAAGGTAGGTGGTGAATTTTCATCTTGCTAACGCTAGGATTAGGAATGGTGAGCATTCCTAAAAGAGTGGCCACAAAGGTGTGATCTGCCTCGGGGAGAAGTTGATTCTCGCCTCTTCAGCTTTTCCCTTCTTTTCTGTCCACCTGTCCTTTCCAGCTCCTCCTCCCCTCAGCTGCAAGTGGGGCAGTGCTCGAGTGTGAGGACTCTTCCTTGGCATGCGGTAACAGACAATGCAGATGTGACTTTTGTGTCCTTCCTTGTTCTTGGGTTCGTAGCCCAGGGATATCTTGCGAGCAGCTCTCTAAGTCAGACTGTGCTGGCAGCGTGCGTGAGTGAAATAGTGCCTCTTTTTTCCCTCTTGCAGCAAGCTTGCCGAGGCAAGGCAAGCGCTACTCAGCTGAGGAAGAAAGCCGAGAAGGAAAGCAGAAAGCAACGATGAGGGCTTGAGCAAGAAGCTACAAAGGACAGCAGAACCACCTGCAACGCTTCCTCGGAGGTGGCACCAAGAGCTGCTGACTCAACAGTCCAGTTTACTGGCACAGCCGTGCTTTCCCTGTCATGGACGGTGGAGATGATGGAAGTGAACTGGACAGGAAGGACTTGTGCTGCGTTAGAAGCAATGAGGGCTTCACATAGGCAGGACTTGGTGTATGGCAAGAGCTGGAGACGCTGCGTTCCTTCAGGGTGTGTCTCTTGAGGTCCAGGCCTGGTGTAGGGTTAGGTTGAAATAGGGCTGGCTGGGACTGGAGAGGGAGGAGGTGACGTAGCCCCGGGGTTTGGCTTCTCCTTGGGTCTGACTGGAGGCTGAGTGACTGATTGCTAAGCGGCAATCCTGGGCACTGGGGTTTCATTTTGGGGTGTGGGCGGGGCAATAAATAGAAGCCAAATCTTCTTGTACGCAATAAAATTGAAGCGAACTTTCTAAACCTGGTGCTGCCTCTTTCAGTAGCTGGTCAGAACGTCCCTCGCTCGGGCTGGCAATCGCAGGGCGATGAAGCGGTCGGCTTCACGTCTCTCCCTTGACATGGTGCAGTGCAGGTTTTCCCCCGTTTCCTTGTTGGTCTTCCCAACCTGTGGCCTTTCAGCCAACCCGTAAGTGCTGGTGACAGGCTGTGAGCATCTCCTTGCTCTCTGAGGACTGACAGAAAGAAACCAGAGGAGGGGAAGCAGCCCGGCAGGAAGAAGGGTGTCCCGTGCTCAGCCCCTTGAGTTGGCCTCTCTTCCCTGAGGGCTCTTTCAGCTTCTGATGGATGCACCGTGTGTTGCTGTTTGCCCTGGGAAGCCCAGCTGCACGCTGGCAGCCGTGGCCTGTGCATCAGCCTCCCCTTGAGGCCCAAGGAGTTGTTTGTTTTTATGTATTCACTATTGGTGTGGCATTTTGTTGTTTTGTTCTGCTTTGAGATCAAGGGGTAATTTAACACCGTTGGAAGTCATTGGGGTTCAGGAGTAGCACATGTAGAATTTTGATCATGCAGCAAGTTGTGATTTCTACTGTGTTAAAGAACTGGCACACACATATACGCCTGCAGCCGGAGCTTGATTGACTCTCGTCAATACGGCCTTCCAAAGCCCGGCCCTGGGGAGTTGTCCAAAAATTTTCCAACCTTTTGTATTACCTAAGTTTATTTTAAACAGACAAGGAGGAGTAATCTCTTAAAGGCTTTTTTAAAGGCATTGGACCAGGTTTTGATTATCACGTCTCAGGAAGCTTCTGCATTCCACCTAGTGCTAATGTGATACATCAAGAGCAGATGACACAAGAGATTCAGGCCTTGCTGCCAGTCTTTTACGAATCAGAACTTTGTTTCATGTTGCCAGATATTGTGGTTTCCTTTTCAGGGGATTCCTTTGCTGTATAATAGAAGAAGGCCGAGGGCATCCTGGCCTGCATGGGAAACAGTGTTGCCAGCAGGAGCAGAGAGGTGATTGTCCCCCTGTTGTCAGCACTGATGAGGCCGCAGCTCGAGTGCTGTGTTCAGTTTTGGGCCCCTCAGTGCAAGAAAGACATCGAGGCCCTGGAACGCGTTCAGAGGAGGGCAACAAAGCTGGTGAGGGGTCTGGAGCACAGGCCGTATGAGGAGCGGCTGAGGGAGCTGGGATTGTTCAGCCTGGAGAAGAGGAGGCTCAGGGGAGACCTCATTGCTCTCTCTAACTTCCTGAAGGGAGGCTGTAGTGAGCTGGGGCTCGGCCTCTTCTCTCGTGTCATTAATGATAGGACCAGAGGGAATGGCTTCAAGCTGCGACAGGGGAGATTCAGGCTGGACACTACGAGGTATTACTGCTCAGAAAGGGTGGCCAGGCACTGGAATGGACACAGGGAGGTGGTGAAGGGAAGGGGACGAGGGCGAGGAAGGAAGGAAGGGAAGGGGAAGGTAAAGGAAGGAAAGCGAGAGGAAAGACACGAAATGAGACGTGAATTTTGGGTCCTTTTCCGGCAGCCGCCCCCCCCCAACAGGCCCCAGCCCGGCCTGAGCCACGTGACAGTGCCAGTGCCAGTGACAGGAAGTGCTTCCTGCAGGCGGCGGAGAGCACTTCCGGGCCATGGCGGCATGGCGGCCATGAGCGGGGCCGGGAGGAGCGGGCTCTGTGCTGCGAACGGGGTCGGGCCTCGGGGCGGGGGCACGGAGGGGCTGTCGGGGGAGGAGCTCGCGGCGCTGCCGGCACCCAGAGGCGGCTCCCGGGCGGCTCCACGGTCTCGCTGTGCTGCGGAGTCACCCGGCCGGCCCCAAAAGCCTGGAGGCAGAGCCTGAGCCGGCCCCGGCCCGGATCGTGTGGTGCGGCTCCGGCCGTGCTGGGCTGTGCGGCAGGAAGATGACTTGCGGAATCAAACTCTATAACCCAAAGATGGGTTCTAAAGCAGGTATGTTTATTCCAGCGTTGCGCAGCGCCGGGTGCAAGCGGGAGAGCTCCACCAAACTTGCACACCGTAAGGAGAAAAGTGTGTTACAGATATAGGTTAAGCTAATACGTAATCAATAGTCTCCTCCTCAGTTTGATTACATATTCATTACATTCCCTAGGACCCCATTCCCCGCGACCCTTGCCGTTGTTTTGGGGTGAAATTCTTCTTCTGTTTTCTTCTTGGTGTTATCTGCTGGTATCGTTCTCCCATGTCAGCATCATCTTGCCCGGGGGTATCTAATCCTTCTTCTTGTCAGAGGTCTCCGGACAATTTCTTCTTATCTTTATTGCCCTCTTCTCTGGTTTTATTTTGACTAAGTGTCTGTAATTCCCCCTATCCCTGCACTTTTAAATGTAAACTATCTGCAGTTACCCTTTGTCTCGGTTTCTGTGAAGTTCCCCTTTCCCTTTCTATAGCAGAGTGTTACCTTGCCTCCATTTCAGTCTTTGGGTCCCCAGGGAGGCTCTCCCTGGGGGTGTCCCGATTCGAAGGCAGGATTCAATCCTGCCGCAGCCCGTCCATGGCAGGCAAACGCTTCTCTCCTCTGCTCTTGGGACTCAGCAGTGCCAGGGGTTTCACAGCGCGCGTGTTGCAGTGGCTGGCAGCCTCCGTGTGTTTCTCTATTGCATACAGGATCCCATGGTGGAGCCGCGTTAGAAGCAGACGTTGGTGTCTTGTGGCAGGAGCAAGGGCAGTGGAAGCGCTGCCCAGGGCAGGGCGGTGGTGACTGCCATGAGAGCGGAGGTCTGATGCCATCTGCGAGGGATGGGATTTGCATCCGGTGGCTTTTCCGTTGCAGAATGTCCAGCAGCAGAGCGTGAGTGGCCGTGAAATGAAGCTGGGCCCCAGGAGAGCCGCCTGGAGCTGCGTCACGAGCTTCGTGCGTGGCCAGCGCAAGGTAGGTGTGCCTTACTGTAAGCGTGCGCTGAAGCAGTGTTGGTTAAGCACGGCTCACTCCTCTGTCTGCAACAGATGGGCTTTCTGCGCGCTTTATTGCTGTGGCCGTAGAATTCCCTCTTTCTTACCATCTGATCTGTGAAGGCTTTTGTGTGGGAAGGTTTTGAGGAATGAGGGAGTAGAAATTGCTTTAGTCACGAGTCATCTGGAAAGGTTTCACAGAAACGGTGACATTTGCAGAAGGAACGTATTGGCATTGGCAGTTGTGCCAAATACTCACTGGGATGGAGAGGAGGGAGTACCTGCAGAAGACCGTTCTCTTCTGGTTTTGAGGAAGCCGGGCAGAGCTCAGATTGCAGCTTAAGCAATGTTCTTTTGTCACACTCTGTGTCCTGTGTTGCGTTCTCTCCTTTCGATTCCAGTTCTCCTGACAGGTTAGGCTTGAATTCAGCATAATATCTGCTTCTCCCTGGGTTCAGGTTCTTTGGGTCTCCTGCCTGCTTTTCTCCCTTTTCTTAATGGAGAGTGGAGTTTCTACCACAGAGCAAAGTTTTGTGATTGACAGAAACAAATATGGAACATATTAGATGAACACAGCTCTGCATTTTTTTCTTCCTCCGAACAGCAAGGGACTCCTGTGCTCTCATTAATATCATCAGTGAGTAGATGCTGCCTTCTACTGGAGCCTAAAATGCTTTCTGCAGTTGAGTGGTTGGAAACATAGGGTTTTAACTTAAAATTGTTTGCGCAGGGTGAAGCTTGGGAATACAATTAGAATACAGTTACACAGTGCTCTATCCCCAGCACTTTCCATCATTTTTCTTAACACAGCTTACGGTTCATTTCAAAACAAACTAACAAAGATGAACTTGGGTTAGCGTAGCCTGTTTTAAATGATCCTTCTGTGTCTTTTCCAGGCTGGTAGCAGAATGGAGACCTTCCCGAGGCACTGAGGAACAGACACAAGCTTCTTTTGAAGGCTTCAATGAAATTCTGCCCCAGCAGTATCTGTGGTCTTTTGATGCTAAGGAGCTGGACGTAAAGGATTCTTTGACTATTGCCAGATCCAGGCTGCTACAGGTATGTCACGGTTTAAACTAAAAATCCACCTGCGTCCGTGACAGGGACTGTGGGCCCAGCAGGGGCCCTAGGCCGAAAGGAAAAAAAGTTAATTAGGAAAAGAAAACAGCAGCAACAATCTAAGGAGGCACACTTATTTACTAAATTACTATATCGAAATACAGGATAACACAGTATAATACAATATAATTGAAAATTGAGCTAACGAATCAAGCAAAATAGGAGAGAGAATGAGTCCCGAAACCGAGAGGCCTACTGTAAATCTAGGCGAAACGGTGAAGGCTCCCACACACTCCCCTGAACGCCAGAACTCGAAAGACGTCAGTCTAGCCTGCGACAGAGTTAATATAGTGTCCAGGTCCCGTGACCTCGTGTTGTTCTCTGGGAGATGTAGTCTTCTTCTGTAAGTTGCAGATTCAGTAAAATTATTCATGCTTTATATGATGTTATGATGTGGAATACTGATAGCAAAATTACAAAATTATTAAACCATGACAAGGTAATACTTGCATTTCAGTCAGTGTCTGAAGAGCAAAGTTCATTAAGGCTGGCGGTTCTGTTTTCAGGATGTGTGAGAGAAGCCTTATGTATCAGTTAGTATTTGGTTACTGTGTTGGTCTTCACTTTCTTCTTTGCAACCAATTTACACGTTTCTAACGTTAAGATTCTGCCAGCATAAATTTTTTGGCTAACAGTGTTTTTGTAGTCCTTGACAATGTGATTTGCGTGTGTCTAAAGAGTGAGCAACTAGAAAGCAAGGGAGAAAAGAACCAAATATCAGCGGATGGTCAAATTACTGAGTGGAGCAGGTTTTAGCTGCTTTTGGGTTCTCCAAGTTATACTCTACAGCAAAACATCGTATTTCTAGCACAGAATGGTACGGTTAGGTAAAGACAAAGTACGTTGTTAGTTTGAATGTCTAAATACAAATGTTTTCATGAGTGGTATTTCTCTTTTGTGGCCTCTCCACATTTTCTTTGTGAGCGGATGTTATTATTTGCTATGAAAGTTTGAGAGTTTAATATTAAAAACGAGTGTAGTGTGATTGCAGGTGCTTTTAAGTACAGTAGTATTTCAGTACAATAGTCTTGCTGTAGAAGCAAAGTAGTAGGTTGTAGTTTCAATGATTCCATGTGGGTGCCCAGCCCAAAGTGGGGATTCCCTTATGAAAGGAGGGGGAGGGTGAAGGAGGCCGAGGGCCCTTTTCTCGGGGCCAGCTCTCTGTGCCCTCTTGCTGGCCGGAGAGAAGGGCTGCCCGCTGGACACAGGGAGTGCCTTGTAGCTCCCGTGCCGTGCCCTGCCCTCCAGCCCCCTCCTCATCCTATGCGGAACACCACTCCCAGCAGCACAGGTGCCATTTTGGAATCTTCCCCATGTCACAGCTGTCACCTTGGTTGCTGCGGCTCCACCCGACTCACTCACCTCTGAGAGTGCTGGGCAGGTAGCAGCCATGTCCAGCACGAAGCGAGGGCGAGAGGAATGTAGTGAGGATTTAAGTGGGGAGAAGGAGCTGGGGGCCCCAGAACCGAAGAGGAGGAGGGTGCCCGCCATAACCATCAAATGGAGGAGGGGGAAAGGAGCCCGTTTCCATCATGCCTGGACCAGCCCTGTGACCACCACCCATGTGGAGCCGATGGAGGTGGATCCCCCTCCGGAGGAACCGATGGAGGTGGATCCCCCTCCAGAGGAGCCCATGGACGTGGATCCGCCCGCGGCATAGCTGGCCTGGCACCACACCACCGTGCCAGGCCCCGCGTTGGCATGGTCACAGCTTCACCATCGCTGGTCCAGGCACTCGGCTCCTTTCCTGCTGCGTGGCCCCTGCCCCCAGCATGAGCTGGGTGGCATTATTTAACATCTTCTTCTCCTCCACCTCGTTGCTCCTCCGGTTCTGTGGGCCCCCAGTTCCTTCTTCCCCCTGTTGTAGTTAGGTGTTTGCTCTGTTCTTTGTTTTGATGGTTGTGTTAGGTTAGTGTTAGTGTTCAGTTTAGTTTTAGCGTTAGGGATAGGTTCCTGTTTGTTCTTTAGAGTTAGGCATAGGTTCCTGTTTGTTCTTTAGGGTTAGGTATAGGTTTCTGTTGTTATTTTAGAGTTAGGCGTAGGTTAGTGTTCGTACTTACAGTCAGGCATTGGCTGCTACACTCAAGTAAAAGTAACCGCTGCTCCTGGGTAAGCACACAGTGTTGCCATCAGGGCTCAAGCTCAGGCAGCCAGCTGACCGGGGCAGAATTTGTGTTAGACGCTGCTCAGTGACAACACCCAGAACAAAGTAGCAAGGATGTGAAGTGCAGGAGACTACTTGCGCTTAGCACATTCTGTCTGCTGTAACAGCATTACTCAAAGATTTCTAATCAGGCCAAGATCTTTGTGATGCAGCAGTTTGTTCATTACTGCCATCATGGGCGCACGACCCTACTGGCGAGGAATGGAAGGCCCTATATGCTGGCCCGACCCTACCCGCAGGGAGGTGCGCTCCCTCCCCTGGGCACGGGTCAGGGACATTGCTGGGAGACTTCCCAGTCTGATCTGCCCTTCTGTCTACTATCCCCTGCTGATAGTTCAGGCTGGCAGTGAAGAAGTTAGCAAAAAAAGCCTGAAGGCTATCAAAGATGATTTCAGGGGACTGGGGCAGGTAATCGAAGGAACAGGTGTGCGGGTGGTTATTGCATCTGTACTTTCAGTGGCAGGGAGGGATACTGAGTTGGACCTAAAAACCCACCTCTTAAACAAATGGTTAAAGAGTCGGTGCAGACATAGGAGTCTTGGTGTTTTTCACCATGGGGCAATTTATTTGGCTCCTGGCATGACAGCTACAGACGGAAGCGGCCTGTCTCAAAGGGGTAAGAGGGTTCTAGCTGAGGAACTGTCAGGACCCCACCAAAAACCTGCACCCTGACTTGTAAAATGGTTACACAGATATAGGTACACCTCATACATAGTCAATGATATAAGGAAGGACACTGGACACACCTTCGTTGGCTCCACAGCCGCAGTCCAACACGGCGCCCAGGCCCGTCGATCCATTCCTTTGCTTGCTGCCAGTTCCCACAGGGAGTCCTCATTCAGACACCTGAAACAACAACGCACACAAACACATCAGGCAAACAACAGACACGCACACAAACACAAAACGCCCTCCTCGGATCCCGCCACTCACCCTTCCTTTGCCAACTTCTCTCGCTCACCTTCAGGGCAGTGCCAGCCCCTTCAACCCGATCACAGAATCACAGAATGACCCGGGTTGGAAGGGACTTCAAGGATCATGAAGCACCAACCCCCCGCCTGGCTGCGGGGCTGTGGCAGCCGGTGTGGCTGGGTGCAGCACGTGGGCATGTGGGAGGGCCTGCAGCAGGGATGTGGGGTGTAATCAGAGTGACTGGAATTCCAATTCAGTCAGAGGTCTTAATTGTAGGTAAGGGTTGAATCCGCCGAGGTGCCGCACAAGGAGAGGCGCTGGGTGCGACTATGGAAAGCAGAGCTTGTGTGTCCCAGGAGGCAGGCGTAGTCAGGTCCCCTTTGGAGCCTGCCGTTGTTGGTGCTCAGCTCAGGAGCCCCATCAGGAGCTGCTGCGTGCTGCGTCTGTGTCACGGACTTATCTAGATCAATATGATTGACTGATCAATCTATGATCTCCAGATGATGTTATGATGTGAAATACCAATAGAAAAAAATACAAAACCACAACAGTATGGCAGCCCAAAAAGATTCCCTTGTGGAAGAAGGGGGAGGGTGAAGGAGGGTGAAGGAGGCCGAGGGCCCTTTACTTGGGGCCGGCTCGTCTGTGCCCTCTTGCTGGCCAGAGAGAAGGGCTGCCCGCTGGGCACAGGGAGCACCTTGTAGCTCCCGTACCATGCCCTGCCCTCCAGCCCCCTCCTCATCCTATGTGGAACTCCAGTGCCAGCAGTGCGGCCGCCATTTTAGAACCCTCTCCATGTCACCATGGTCACCGTTGCCGCATGCCTCTGACAGTTGTGGCAGTTAACAGCCATGCCTGCTGCAAAGAGGGCGAGGGTTGAAGCTTCTGGTGGGAGGATGGAGCTGGGGGCCCTAGGAGTCAGAAGGAGGAGGGGGCCCGCCATGACCATCAGGCAGAGGAGGGGTAAGAGAGCCATTATCCATCATGCCTGGACCAGCCCTGTGACCACCACCCATGTGGAGCCTATGGAGGTGGATCCCCCTCCGGAGGAACCAATGGAGGTGGATCCCCCTCCGGAGGAACCGATGGAGGTGGATCCCCCTCCAGAGGAGCCCATGGACGTGGATCCGCCCGCGGCATAGCTGGCCTGGCACCACACCACCGTGCCAGGCCCCGCGTTGGCATGGTCACAGCTTCACCATCGCTGGTCCAGGCACTCGGCTCCTTTCCTGCTGCACGGCCCCTGCCCCCAGCATTAGCTGGGTGGCATTATTTAACATCATCTTCTCCTCCACGTTGTTGCTCCTCTGGTTCTGTGGGCCCCCAGTTCCTTCTTCCCCCTGTTAGGTTAGGTGCTTGTTATGTTTTTGTTGATGGTAGTGTTAGATTAGTGTTAGTGTTAGTGTTCAGTTTAGTTTTAGCGTTAGGGATAGGTTCCTGTTCGTTTTTTAGAGTTAGGCATAGGTTCCTGTTTGTTCTTTAGGGTTAGGTATAGGTTTTTGTTGTTATTTTAGAGTTAGGTATAGGTTTTTGTTGTTATTTTAGAGTTAGGTATAGGTTTCTGTTGTTATTTTAGAGTTAGGCATAGGTTAGTGTTCGTACTTGCAGTCAGGCATTGGCTGTTACACTCAAGTAAAAGTAACCGCTGCTCCTTGGGTAAGCACGCAGCTGGTTGCTCACCCCGAGCAATGAGTGCGACTGCCCTGACAGTTTGATGACATCTGCGATGAACTGAATTTCCCTCTTGGGACTTTTCCTTTGCAGAACATGGAGGAGCAGAGCGTGAGTGGCTGAGAAATGGAGCTGGGACTCAGGAGAGCAACACGTGGCTGTGTCCCAGAGCTCCCAAAGTGTGGCCATTGCAAGGTAGGCGTGCCTTACCGAAAGCGTTGTTCAAGCACAGCTCCTGGCACTGTCTGCAACAGATCCGCTCTCTGCGTGCTTTCTTTCAGTCGCTGGTGTTGTGCAGCACAGCCACGGCACGGCCCTCAGTGCGTACGCGAGGAGCGTGAAAAGGTAGGTGGTGAATTTTCATCTTGCTAACGCTAGGATTAGGAATGGTGAGCATTCCTAAAAGAGTGGCCACAAAGGTGTGATCTGCCTCGGGGAGAAGTTGATTCTCGCCTCTTCAGCTTTTCCCTTCTTTTCTGTCCACCTGTCCTTTCCAGCTCCTCCTCCCCTCAGCTGCAAGTGGGGCAGTGCTCGAGTGTGAGGACTCTTCCTTGGCATGCGGTAACAGACAATGCAGATGTGACTTTTGTGTCCTTCCTTGTTCTTGGGTTCGTAGCCCAGGGATATCTTGCGAGCAGCTCTCTAAGTCAGACTGTGCTGGCAGCGTGCGTGAGTGAAATAGTGCCTCTTTTTTCCCTCTTGCAGCAAGCTTGCCGAGGCAAGGCAAGCGCTACTCAGCTGAGGAAGAAAGCCGAGAAGGAAAGCAGAAAGCAACGATGAGGGCTTGAGCAAGAAGCTACAAAGGACAGCAGAACCACCTGCAACGCTTCCTCGGAGGTGGCACCAAGAGCTGCTGACTCAACAGTCCAGTTTACTGGCACAGCCGTGCTTTCCCTGTCATGGACGGTGGAGATGATGGAAGTGAACTGGACAGGAAGGACTTGTGCTGCGTTAGAAGCAATGAGGGCTTCACATAGGCAGGTCTTGGTGTATGGCAAGAGCTGGAGACGCTGCGTTCCTTCAGGGTGTGTCTCTTGAGGTCCAGGCCTGGTGTAGGGTTAGGTTGAAATAGGGCTGGCTGGGACTGGAGAGGGAGGAGGTGACGTAGCCCCGGGGTTTGGCTTCTCCTTGGGTCTGACTGGAGGCTGAGTGACTGATTGCTAAGCGGCAATCCTGGGCACTGGGGTTTCATTTTGGGGTGTGGGCGGGGCAATAAATAGAAGCCAAATCTTCTTGTACGCAATAAAATTGAAGCGAACTTTCTAAACCTGGTGCTGCCTCTTTCAGTAGCTGGTCAGAACGTCCCTCGCTCGGGCTGGCAATCGCAGGGCGATGAAGCGGTCGGCTTCACGTCTCTCCCTTGACATGGTGCAGTGCAGGTTTTCCCCCGTTTCCTTGTTGGTCTTCCCAACCTGTGGCCTTTCAGCCAACCCGTAAGTGCTGGTGACAGGCTGTGAGCATCTCCTTGCTCTCTGAGGACTGACAGAAAGAAACCAGAGGAGGGGAAGCAGCCCGGCAGGAAGAAGGGTGTCCCGTGCTCAGCCCCTTGAGTTGGCCTCTCTTCCCTGAGGGCTCTTTCAGCTTCTGATGGATGCACCGTGTGTTGCTGTTTGCCCTGGGAAGCCCAGCTGCACGCTGGCAGCCGTGGCCTGTGCATCAGCCTCCCCTTGAGGCCCAAGGAGTTGTTTGTTTTTATGTATTCACTATTGGTGTGGCATTTTGTTGTTTTGTTCTGCTTTGAGATCAAGGGGTAATTTAACACCGTTGGAAGTCATTGGGGTTCAGGAGTAGCACATGTAGAATTTTGATCATGCAGCAAGTTGTGATTTCTACTGTGTTAAAGAACTGGCACACACATATACGCCTGCAGCCGGAGCTTGATTGACTCTCGTCAATACGGCCTTCCAAAGCCCGGCCCTGGGGAGTTGTCCAAAAATTTTCCAACCTTTTGTATTACCTAAGTTTATTTTAAACAGACAAGGAGGAGTAATCTCTTAAAGGCTTTTTTAAAGGCATTGGACCAGGTTTTGATTATCACGTCTCAGGAAGCTTCTGCATTCCACCTAGTGCTAATGTGATACATCAAGAGCAGATGACACAAGAGATTCAGGCCTTGCTGCCAGTCTTTTACGAATCAGAACTTTGTTTCATGTTGCCAGATATTGTGGTTTCCTTTTCAGGGGATTCCTTTGCTGTATAATAAGAAGGCCGAGGGCATCCTGGCCTGCATGGGAAACAGTGTTGCCAGCAGGAGCAGAGAGGTGATTGTCCCCCTGTTCTCAGCACTGATGAGGCCGCAGCTCGAGTGCTGTGTTCAGTTTTGGGCCCCTCAGTGCAAGAAAGACATGGAGGCCCTGGAACGCGTTCAGAGGAGGGCAACAAAGCTGGTGAGGGGTCTGGAGCACAGGCCGTATGAGGAGCGGCTGAGGGAGCTGGGATTGTTCAGCCTGGAGAAGAGGAGGCTCAGGGGAGACCTCATTGCTCTCTCTAACTTCCTGAAGGGAGGCTGTAGTGAGCTGGGGCTCGGCCTCTTCTCTCGTGTCATTAATGATAGGACCAGAGGGAATGGCTTCAAGCTGCGACAGGGGAGATTCAGGCTGGACACTACGAGGTATTACTGCTCAGAAAGGGTGGCCAGGCACTGGAATGGACACAGGGAGGTGGTGAAGGGAAGGGGACGAGGGCGAGGAAGGAAGGAAGGGAAGGGGAAGGTAAAGGAAGGAAAGCGAGAGGAAAGACACGAAATGAGACGTGAATTTTGGGTCCTTTTCCGGCAGCCGCCCCCCCCCAACAGGCCCCAGCCCGGCCTGAGCCACGTGACAGTGCCAGTGCCAGTGACAGGAAGTGCTTCCTGCAGGCGGCGGAGAGCACTTCCGGGCCATGGCGGCATGGCGGCCATGAGCGGGGCCGGGAGGAGCGGGCTCTGTGCTGCGAACGGGGTCGGGCCTCGGTGCGGGGGCACGGAGGGGCTGTCGGGGGAGGAGCTCGCGGCGCTGCCGGCACCCAGAGGCGGCTCCCGGGCGGCTCCACGGTCTCGCTGTGCTGCGGAGTCACCCGGCCGGCCCCAAAAGCCTGGAGGCAGAGCCTGAGCCGGCCCCGGCCCGGATCGTGTGGTGCGGCTCCGGCCGTGCTGGGCTGTGCGGCAGGAAGATGACTTGCGGAATCAAACTCTATAACCCAAAGATGGGTTCTAAAGCAGGTATGTTTATTCCAGCGTTGCGCAGCGCCGGGTGCAAGCGGGAGAGCTCCACCAAACTTGCACACCGTAAGGAGAAAAGTGTGTTACAGATATAGGTTAAGCTAATACGTAATCAATAGTCTCCTCCTCAGTTTGATTACATATTCATTACATTCCCTAGGACCCCATTCCCCGCGACCCTTGCCGTTGTTTTGGGGTGAAATTCTTCTTCTGTTTTCTTCTTGGTGTTATCTGCTGGTATCGTTCTCCCATGTCAGCATCATCTTGCCCGGGGGTATCTAATCCTTCTTCTTGTCAGAGGTCTCCGGACAATTTCTTCTTATCTTTATTGCCCTCTTCTCTGGTTTTATTTTGACTAAGTGTCTGTAATTCCCCCTATCCCTGCACTTTTAAATGTAAACTATCTGCAGTTACCCTTTGTCTCGGTTTCTGTGAAGTTCCCCTTTCCCTTTCTATAGCAGAGTGTTACCTTGCCTCCATTTCAGTCTTTGGGTCCCCAGGGAGGCTCTCCCTGGGGGTGTCCCGATTCGAAGGCAGGATTCAATCCCGCCGCAGCCCGTCCATGGCAGGCAAACGCTTCTCTCCTCTGCTCTTGGGACTCAGCAGTGCCAGGGGTTTCACAGCGCGCGTGTTGCAGTGGCTGGCAGCCTCCGTGTGTTTTTCTGTTGCATACAGGATCCCATGGTGGAGCCGCGTCAGAAGCAGACGTTGGTGTCTTGTGGCAGGAGCAAGGGCAGTGGAAGCGCTGCCCAGGGCAGGGCGGTGGTGACTGCCATGAGAGCGGAGGTCTGATGCCATCTGCGAGGGATGGGATTTGCATCCGGTGGCTTTTCCGTTGCAGAATGTCCAGCAGCAGAGCGTGAGTGGCCGTGAAATGAAGCTGGGCCCCAGGAGAGCCGCCTGGAGCTGCGTCACGAGCTTCGTGCGTGGCCAGCGCAAGGTAGGTGTGCCTTACTGTAAGCGTGCGCTGAAGCAGTGTTGGTTAAGCACGGCTCACTCCTCTGTCTGCAACAGATGGGCTTTCTGCGCGCTTTATTGCTGTGGCCGTAGAATTCCCTCTTTCTTACCATCTGATCTGTGAAGGCTTTTGTGTGGGAAGGTTTTGAGGAATGAGGGAGTAGAAATTGCTTTAGTCACGAGTCATCTGGAAAGGTTTCACAGAAACGGTGACATTTGCAGAAGGAACGTATTGGCATTGGCAGTTGTGCCAAATACTCACTGGGATGGAGAGGAGGGAGTACCTGCAGAAGACCGTTCTCTTCTGGTTTTGAGGAAGCCGGGCAGAGCTCAGATTGCAGCTTAAGCAATGTTCTTTTGTCACACTCTGTGTCCTGTGTTGCGTTCTCTCCTTTCGATTCCAGTTCTCCTGACAGGTTAGGCTTGAATTCAGCATAATATCTGCTTCTCCCTGGGTTCAGGTTCTTTGGGTCTCCTGCCTGCTTTTCTCCCTTTTCTTAATGGAGAGTGGAGTTTCTACCACAGAGCAAAGTTTTGTGATTGACAGAAACAAATATGGAACATATTAGATGAACACAGCTCTGCATTTTTTTCTTCCTCCGAACAGCAAGGGACTCCTGTGCTCTCATTAATATCATCAGTGAGTAGATGCTGCCTTCTGCTGGAGCCTAAAATGCTTTCTGCAGTTGAGTGGTTGGAAACATAGGGTTTTAACTTAAAATTGTTTGCGCAGGGTGAAGGTTGGGAATACAATTAGAATACAGTTACACAGTGCTCTATCCCCAGCACTTTCCATCATTTTTCTTAACACAGCTTACGGTTCATTTCAAAACAAACTAACAAAGATGAACTTGGGTTAGCGTAGCCTGTTTTAAATGATCCTTCTGTGTCTTTTCCAGGCTGGTAGCAGAATGGAGACTTTCCCGAGGCACTGAGGAACAGACACAAGCTTCTTTTGAAGGCTTCAATGAAATTCTGCCCCAGCAGTATCTGTGGTCTTTTGATGCTAAGGAGCTGGACGTAAAGGATTCTTTGACTATTGCCAGATCCAGGCTGCTACAGGTATGTCACGGTTTAAACTAAAAATCCACCTGCGTCCGTGACAGGGACTGTGGGCCCAGCAGGGGCCCTAGGCCGAAAGGAAAAAAAGTTAATTAGGAAAAGAAAACAGCAGCAACAATCTAAGGAGGCACACTTATTTACTAAATTACTATATCGAAATACAGGATAACACAGTATAATACAATATAATTGAAAATTGAGCTAACGAATCAAGCAAAATAGGAGAGAGAATGAGTCCCGAAACCGAGAGGCCTACTGTAAATCTAGGCGAAACGGTGAAGGCTCCCACACACTCCCCTGAACGCCAGAACTCGAAAGACGTCAGTCTAGCCTGCGACAGAGTTAATATAGTGTCCAGGTCCCGTGACCTCGTGTTGTTCTCTGGGAGATGTAGTCTTCTTCTGTAAGTTGCAGATTCAGTAAAATTATTCATGCTTTATATGATGTTATGATGTGGAATACTGATAGCAAAATTACAAAATTATTAAACCATGACAAGGTAATACTTGCATTTCAGTCAGTGTCTGAAGAGCAAAGTTCATTAAGGCTGGCGGTTCTGTTTTCAGGATGTGTGAGAGAAGCCTTATGTATCAGTTAGTATTTGGTTACTGTGTTGGTCTTCACTTTCTTCTTTGCAACCAATTTACACGTTTCTAACGTTAAGATTCTGCCAGCATAAATTTTTTGGCTAACAGTGTTTTTGTAGTCCTTGACAATGTGATTTGCGTGTGTCTAAAGAGTGAGCAACTAGAAAGCAAGGGAGAAAAGAACCAAATATCAGCGGATGGTCAAATTACTGAGTGGAGCAGGTTTTAGCTGCTTTTGGGTTCTCCAAGTTATACTCTACAGCAAAACATCGTATTTCTAGCACAGAATGGTACGGTTAGGTAAAGACAAAGTACGTTGTTAGTTTGAATGTCTAAATACAAATGTTTTCATGAGTGGTATTTCTCTTTTGTGGCCTCTCCACATTTTCTTTGTGAGCGGATGTTATTATTTGCTATGAAAGTTTGAGAGTTTAATATTAAAAACGAGTGTAGTGTGATTGCAGGTGCTTTAAGTACAGTAGTATTTCAGTACAATAGTCTTGCTGTAGAAGCAAAGTAGTAGGTTGTAGTTTCAATGATTCCATGTGGGTGCCCAGCCCAAAGTGGGGATTCCCTTATGAAAGGAGGGGGAGGGTGAAGGAGGCCGAGGGCCCTTTTCTCGGGGCCAGCTCTCTGTGCCCTCTTGCTGGCCGGAGAGAAGGGCTGCCCGCTGGACACAGGGAGTGCCTTGTAGCTCCCGTGCCGTGCCCTGCCCTCCAGCCCCCTCCTCATCCTATGCGGAACACCACTCCCAGCAGCACAGGTGCCATTTTGGAATCTTCCCCATGTCACAGCTGTCACCATGGTTGCTGCGGCTCCACCCGACTCACTCACCTCTGAGAGTGCTGGGCAGGTAGCAGCCATGTCCAGCACGAAGCGAGGGCGAGAGGAATGTAGTGAGGATTTAAGTGGGGAGAAGGAGCTGGGGGCCCCAGAACCGAAGAGGAGGAGGGTGCCCGCCATAACCATCAAATGGAGGAGGGGGAAAGGAGCCCGTTTCCATCATGCCTGGACCAGCCCTGTGACCACCACCCATGTGGAGCCGATGGAGGTGGATCCCCCTCCGGAGGAACCGATGGAGGTGGATCCCCCTCCAGAGGAGCCCATGGACGTGGATCCGCCCGCGGCATAGCTGGCCTGGCACCACACCACCGTGCCAGGCCCCGCGTTGGCATGGTCACAGCTTCACCATCGCTGGTCCAGGCACTCGGCTCCTTTCCTGCTGCGCGGCCCCTGCCCCCAGCATTAGCTGGGTGGCATTATTTAACATCTTCTGCTCCTCCACCTCGTTGCTCCTCCGGTTCTGTGGGCCCCCAGTTCCTTCTTCCCCCTGTTGTAGTTAGGTGTTGGCTCTGTTCTTTGTTTTGATGGTTGTGTTAGGTTAGTGTTAGTGTTCAGTTTAGTTTTAGCGTTAGGGATAGGTTCCTGTTTGTTCTTTAGAGTTAGGCATAGGTTCCTGTTTGTTCTTTAGGGTTAGGTATAGGTTTCTGTTGTTATTTTAGAGTTAGGCGTAGGTTAGTGTTCGTACTTACAGTCAGGCATTGGCTGCTACACTCAAGTAAAAGTAACCGCTGCTCCTGGGTAAGCACACAGTGTTGCCATCAGGGCTCAAGCTCAGGCAGCCAGCTGACCGGGGCAGAATTTGTGTTAGACGCTGCTCGGTGACAACACCCAGAACAAAGTAGCAAGGATGTGAAGTGCAGGAGACTACTTGCGCTTAGCACATTCTGTCTGCTGTAACAGCATTACTCAAAGATTTCTAATCAGGCCAAGATCTTTGTGATGCAGCAGTTTGTTCATTACTGCCATCATGGGCGCACGACCCTACTGGCGAGGAATGGAAGGCCCTCTATGCTGGCCCGACCCTACCCGCAGGGAGGTGTGCTCCCTCCCCTAGGCACGGGTCAGGGACATTGCTGGGAGACTTCCCAGTCTGATCTGCCCTTCTGTCTACTATCCCCTGCTGATAGTTCAGGCTGGCAGTGAAGAAGTTAGTAAAAAAAGCCTGAAGGCTATCAAAGATGATTTCAGGGGACTGGGGCGGGTAATCGAAGGAACAGGTGTGCGGGTGGTTATTGCATCTGTACTTTCAGTGGCAGGGAGGGATACTGAGTTGGACCTAAAAACCCACCTCTTAAACAAATGGTTAAAGAGTCGGTGCAGACATAGGAGTCTTGGTGTTTTTCACCATGGGGCAATTTATTTGGCTCCTGGCATGACAGCTACAGACGGAAGCTGCCTGTCTCAAAGGGGTAAGAGGGTTCTAGCTGAGGAACTGTCAGGACCCCACCAAAAACCTGCACCCTGACTTGTAAAATGGTTACACAGATATAGGTACACCTCATACATAGTCAATGATGTAAGGAAGGACACTGGACACACCTTCGTTGGCTCCACAGCCGCAGTCCAACACGGCGCCCAGGCCCGTCGATCCATTCCTTTGCTTGCTGCCAGTTCCCACAGGGAGTCCTCATTCAGACACCTGAAACAACAACGCACACAAACACATCAGGCAAACAACAGACACGCACACAAACACAAAACGCCCTCCTCGGATCCCGCCACTCACCCTTCCTTTGCCAACTTCTCTCGCTCACCTTCAGGGCAGTGCCAGCCCCTTCAACCCGATCACAGAATCACAGAATGACCCGGGTTGGAAGGGACCTCAAGGATCATGAAGCACCAACCCCCCGCCTGGCTGCGGGGCTGTGGCAGCCGGTGTGGCTGGGTGCAGCACGTGGGCATGTGGGAGGGCCTGCAGCAGGGATGTGGGGTGTAATCAGAGTGACTGGAATTCCAATTCAGTCAGAGGTCTTAATTGTAGGTAAGGGTTGAATCCGCCGAGGTGCCGCACAAGGAGAGGCGCTGGGTGCGACTATGGAAAGCAGAGCTTGTGTGTCCCAGGAGGCAGGCGTAGTCAGGTCCCCTTTGGAGCCTGCCGTTGTTGGTGCTCAGCTCAGGAGCCCCATCAGGAGCTGCTGCGTGCTGCGTCTGTGTCACGGACTTATCTAGATCAATATGATTGTGTCACGGTTTGAACTAAAAATCCACCTGCGTCCGTGACAGGGGGCCGTAGGCCCCGGAGGGGCCCTAGGCCGAAAGGAAAAAAATTAATTAGGAAAAGAAAACGGCGGCAACGATCTAAGGAGGCACACTTATTTACTAAATACTATATCGAAATACAGGATAACACAATATAATACAATATAATTGAAATTGAGCTAACGAATCAAGCAAAATAGGAGAGAGAATGAGTCCCGTAACCGAGAGGCCTACTGTGAATCTAGGCGAACGGCTGAAGGCTCCCACACACTCCCCTGAACTCCAGAACTCGAAAGACGTCAGTCTGTTCTGCGACAGAGTTAATATAGAGTCCAGGTCCCGTGACCTATCGTGTTGTTCCCTGGGAGATGTAGTCTTCTTCTGTAAGTTGCAGATTCAGTAAAATTATTCATGCTTAATATGATGTTATGATGTGGAATACTGATAGCAAAAATTACAAAATTATTAAACCATGACATTCCACCCCTTATTCTACATCATTACATTATGTTTATACATACATACACACTCATATGTATAATTGTGAATAATCAGCAACCTTATTTTTCTCAACAATTTATATTTATTCCATACAAATCCCTAAGTTGAGAACAAAACTCTATAACCTAACCTACTATTTATTAATTTTGAGAAAATGGCAAAACTGCCAGAAAAAGGAAAACATGTCAGCGGTAGAGGGGAAAGGCAGCGCTAGTAGGGCGTCCCCCACATCAAGGTGCACTCATCCTTTCCCAGCCACCACAGCAGATTTCCTTTTGACTTATACTTCTTTCCATGTGTGCTCTACACATGCATGGCCAGTGCAGGATATAGAGTCCAGATGGAAAACTTGCTTACAGAATGCCTAATTAAGGTATATAGAGAAAAAGTGTTTCCTTAACATTAATCCACTCTATCTTAAGTCCTATACGTAATTGAACTATTCTGTACCTAATTGAAATATTTTCTGAGACTCTACCTATATATTTACAGGAAAATCATTGGCTGCACTCCCCCAACATCAAATTCCCTTGTGGTACACATTGAACATTCCCATTTTTGTCCATCACCCACCATGTGCACCCAGGTCCCTGGGCAAAGACAGTACCCCGGAGAGGTTTGCCCTTTCCAGACGCTGGAAGGACCCAAACTGTTTTTCCCAACACACTCTTTATGTGTACTACAGGAACCTTATCTCCCTCCACGGTACGTAGGGAGCTGGATTGGTTAGGACCATTACGATTACTAGATCCTCGAGTGTTGACCAACCAGGTGGCTTCTGCTAAATGGTTCTCCCAATTTTTATACGTTCCGCCACCCATTGCTTTCAACATAGTTTTCAATAACCCATTGAATCGTTCAATCTTACCAGAAGCTGGTGCATGATAGGGAATATGGTAAATCCACTCGATGCCATGATTTTTGGCCCAAGTGGTTACAAGGGAATTTTTAAAATGGGTCCCATTATCTGATTCAATTCTTTCCGGAGTGCCATGCCGCCACAGGATTTGCTTTTCCAACCCTAATATGGTGTTTCGGGCGGTAGCATGGGGTACTGCGTATGTTTCGAGCCACCCAGTGGTTGCCTCCACCATGGTGAGTACATAACGCTTACCATTGCGAGATCGTGGCAAGGTGATATAATCAACCTGCCATGCCTCTCCATATTTATACTTTTGCCATCGCCCTTCCCCCCAACTAGGTTTCATCCTCTTGGCTTGTTTAATTATGGCGCATGTTTCACAATCATGAATAACTTGAGCAATAGCGTCCATAGTTAAGTCCACCCCTCGGTCTCTGGCCCACTTATATGTTGCATCCCTTCCTTGATGACCTGAAGTCTCATGGGCCCACCGAGCTAGGAATAATTCACCCTTGTTCTGCCAGTCCAAGTCTATTTGAGCCACCTCAATTTTGGCAGCTCGATCAACCTGATGGTTATTTTTATGTTCTTCAGTAGCCTTACTTTTAGGCACATGAGCATCTACATGGCGCACCTTTACAACAATGTTCCTTATTCGGGCAGCAATGTCTTTCCACAGTTCAGCAGCCCAAACAGGTTTACCCTTTCGTTGCCAATTATCATCTTCCCACTGTTGCAACCACCCCCATAAGGCATTTGCCACCATCCATGAATCAGTATAAAGATGAAGCATTGGCCACCTCTCCCGTTCAGCCACATCTAAAGCCAGCTGAACAGCCTTTACCTCTGCGAATTGACTTGATTCTCCTTTACCTTCGGTGGCCTCTGCAACTTGTCGTGTGGGGCTCCATACAGCAGCTTTCCATCTGCGATGCTTCCCTACAATACGACATGATCCGTCTGTGAATAGGGCAAATTTCTTTTCGTTTTCTGGTAGCTCATTGTATGGTGGTGCCTCTTTAGCACGTGATACCTCTTCTGTAGGTGGTGTTTCAATTTTTTTACTCTCAGGCCAGTCCATGATCACTTCTAGAATTCCAGGACGGCTGAGTTTTCCCATTCGAGCTCGTTGAGTAATTAATGAAATCCACTTACTCCAAGTGGCATCAGTAGCATGATGGGTGGAGGGAACCTGTCCTTTAAACATCCAGTTTATTACTGGCAAGCGAGGTGCTAGAAGAAGCTGAACCTCTGTCCCAACTACTTCAGAAGCAGCCCGAACCCCCTCATACACGGCTAAGATCTCCTTCTCAGTTGGAGTGTAGCGCTCCTCAGACCCTTTATATGCTCGACTCCAAAATCCTAGGGGTCGGCCTCGGGTCTCTCCTGAGGCTCTTTGCCACAAACTCCAGGTGGGACCTTTCTCTCCAGCAGCAGTGTAGAGGATGTTCTTCACATCCTGTCCTGTCCGTACTGGCCCCAAGGCCACGGCACGGGCTATTTCTTGTTTTATCTGCTCAAAAGCCTGCTGCTGCTCAGGACCCCATGAGAAATTATTCTTCTTCCGTGTTACCTGATAGAGAGGGCTCACTATGTGGCTGTAGTTTGGGACATGCATTCTCCAAAAGCCCACTACTCCCAGAAAAGATTGGGTCTCTGTTTTATTTGTGGGCGGAGACATAGCAGTGATTTTGTCAATCACATCTGCTGGGATGTGACGACGTCCATCTTGCCATTTTATGCCTAAGAACTGGATTTCCTGGGCAGGCCCCTTCACCTTGCTGCGCTTAATGGCAAAACCAGCTTTCAAAAGAATTTGGATTATCTGTTTCCCTTTCTTGGAAACCTCTGCTGCTGTATGGCCCCACACCACAATGTCATCAATATACTGCAAGTGCTCAGGAGCATTACCCTGTTCCAAAACAGCTTGGATCAATCCATGGCAAATTGTTGGGCTGTGCTTCCACCCCTGGGGTAAACGGTTCCAGGTGTACTGAATACCTCTCCAGGTAAAAGCAAACTGTGGCCTACATTTTGCAGCCAATGGGATGGAAAAGAAGGCATTAGCAATATCAATGGTGGCATACCACCTAGCTTCTTTTGACTCCAGTTCATACTGGAGTTCTAGCATGTCTGGTACAGCAGCACTTAATGGAGGTGTAACTTCATTCAGGCCACGGTAATCTACCGTCAGCCTCCATTCCCCACTGGTTTTACGCACTGGCCATATGGGGCTGTTAAAAGGCGAGTGCGTTTTGCTAATCACTCCCTGATTTTCTAATTGGCGAATTAGCTTGTGAATGGGGAGCAATGAGTCCCTATTGGTGCGGTACTGCCGTCTGTGAACCACTTTGGTGGCAATTGGTACCTCTTGGTCTTTTACCTGGAGCAACCCCACAACAGAAGGATCATCTGACAGACCAGGTAAAGTTGACAGCTGCTTAACACCATTTGTGTTTACAGCAGCTATCCCAAAGGCCCATCGATACCCCTTGGGATCCTTGAAATATCCCATCCTAAGGTAATCGATTCCCAGTATACATGGAGCCTCTGGACCAGTCACAATAGGGTGTCTCTGCCAGTTTTTACCAGTGAGGCTTATTTCGGCCTCCAACATAGTCAATTCTTGGGAACCCCCAGTCACTCCATGGATATATATTGGTTGTGTCCCTTGGTGACTTGAGGGCATTAGGGTGCATTGTGCACCAGTGTCCACCAAGGCTTTATATTTCTGTGGTTGAGATGTGCCAGGCCACTTAATCCACACAGTCCAGTATACTCTGTTGTCCCTTTCCCCCCCCTGGCTGGGGGCAGGGCCCCTCTATTGTTTACCTCGTTGACTTGCAGCAACTGGAACTCTCCCCCGTTTGGAAGAGTTCACCTTGGTGGTTGTTTTGGATTGTAATTCTTTCACTCGTGCCTGAAGTGCAGAAGTGGATGAGTTATACCACTTCTTTATATCCTCCCCATGATTACTCAAGAAATACAACAAAGCAAAACGTATGGTCTTATCATTGTCGTTTGCTTGAATACGAGGTGTCTTATCGTTGTCATTTGCTTGAATACGAGGACGTCTCTTTTTTATGGTTGAGATTTTCGATGATACAGGTCGAGAGGAACTCATGTTGTTTAGCTCTCTCAATAGGCGATCGTGGAAATCCTGGTTTCCATCATCTGGTACCACCGTGGATTCATCTACATCAGGCACATTAGCCAATTTGTCAATAATATCACTTTGTGTTTCCTCCACTTTGTCTAACCTTTCCACTATTTTTTTTCCCATTTGGACAATGGCTGAAGTATAAAGCTTAACTTCTGTAGCGCTTATAAATAATTCAAGCTCCTGAAGTCTGCTAATTAGCTCATTTACAAGGGGCTTTCTTTCCCCTTTGCCATATACCAATGCAAGTGCACTGGCATGCTTTTCTGGAGCTGCCTTTGTAAAGTCACGCCACATTTGTCGTGGAACGTGGACTGCTTCAGGATCATGTAATTGGTTTGGATTGTTACGATTGAACTGGGGGCTGTAGAGCATTTCCACCAGAGCCCTTTCTCTCAAAAATTGGATACCTTTCTCCATATCAGTCCATTTCTTTTTCTCAGGCTCCAAGTCCCGTTTAAAGGGGAATCTATCTCTTACCGCTATCAACATCCGCTTCCAGAGGGTGTAGGACCGATTTTGGCATGTGCCTATACCTCTGTCCACACGTGAGTCCCTGGAAATGCTACCCAGTTGGCGAGCTTCACTGCCATCGAGCCACGCACTATTGGCACCATTGTCCCAGCAGCGAAGTAACCAAGTGACCATATTTTCTTTTGGCTGACGTGTGAAATCCTTTCTCAGATCTCGAATTTCACTCAGTTTAAAAGATCGATCAATAATGGTCGTAATACTTTGCTCACCTTTTGCTCTATCAGGAGTCCCAGGTGTTAATGTTGGCAGCTGTGTTGATGAGGCTGCCCCATCTATAAGTTTGGACTCGAGAAATTCTCGTAAAGAAAATTTAGCTTTTGGCTCCTCGTCTGACTCTGACCCTGACTCTGACGCTTGTGTTATTTCCTCCAGGCGACCTTCCTCCTTCTTCCTCTCTCCTAACTTTCTCTCTCCTAACTTTCTCTGCTCCTCTGACTTCTTCTCCTCCTCTAACATCTTCTTATACTGCTCTAACAACCTCTGCTCCGCCGACTTCCTCTGGTCTTCTGACTCCTCCTGCTCTCCTGAGTCCCCCTGACCTCCTGAGTCCCCCTGCTCTCCTGAGTCCCCCTGCTCTCCTGAGTCCTGCTCTCCTAACTCCCTCCGCTCTTCTAACTCCTTCTGCATTTTCTCTATCTGAGTTGAAACTCGTTTTGTTTTTCGCCCTCTTACAGGGGCAACCAACATTGTATCTGGTGCCCCCGGTGGTTGGTTAAGTTGGAGTACATACGGTTCAGACTTGAGGGTGTCGCATTCTGCCCTGAGGACGTTATAACTAGACTGGAGGGCGTCGTGCTCAGACTGGAGAGCGTTGTGCTTACACAGGAGGGCGCTGCGCGCTGCCCGGAGATTGTCGTACCCGGACTGGAGGTCTTTGTGTTTGGACTGGAGAGTGTCATACTTGGACCGGAGGGCGCTGTGCTCGGACTGGAGAGTGTCGTGCTCGGACCGGAGGGCATCGCGCTCAGTCTGGAGAGTGTCATGCTCGGACCGGAGGGCGCTGTACTCGGACTGGAGAGTGTCGTGCTCGGACCGGAGGGCATCGCGCTCAGTCTGGAGAGTGTCATGCTCGGACCGGAGGGCGCTGTACTCGGACTGGAGAGTGTCGTGCTCGGACCGGAGGGCATCGCGCTCAGTCTGGAGAGTGTCATGCTCGGACCGGAGGGCATCGCGCTCAGTCTGGAGAGTGTCATGCTCGGACCGGAGGGCGCCGTGCTCGGACTGGAGAGCGTCGTGCTCGGACCGGAGGGCGCCGTGCTCGGACTGGAGAGCGTTGAGTTGGGATTGCAGGGAGCTTTTCTCATCCCAAAGTTTTTCTGCGTCAGCTCTAAGACTCTCTTTCTCGTACCAGATTGAGTCTCGTTGGTACAGGAGATCTTTTCTCTCAGCTTCAAAAGCTTTTTCTCTCTCTACCTTCTCATCCCAAAGTTTTGCTGCGTCAGCTCTAAGACTCTCTTTCTCGTACCAGATTGAGTCTCGTTGGTACAGGAGATCTTTTCTCTCAGCTTCAAAAGCTTTTTCTCTCTCTACCTTCTCATCCCAAAGTTTTGCTGCGTCAGCTCTAAGACTCTCTTTCTCGTACCAGATTGAGTCTCGTTGGTACAGGAGATCTTTTCTCTCAGCTTCAAAAGCTTTTTCTCTCTCTACCTTCTCAGTCCAAAGTTTTTCTGCCTCAGCTCTAAGACTCTCTCTCTCAGGAATGGTATTGACTAAGGCCCAATAAGCATTAGCTAGGCCCAAAATCATTTGTGCCTCCTGAGATCTGCCTGAGCCACAACATTCCTGCCTCAAATATGCAATCAAACTCTCAGGATTCTTCAAGTGTTCAGGAGTGAAGCTCCATAACACTGAAGATGTCTGTCCTTTGAGAATCTCTTCAATTCCCTGCCACTCAGTATTCTCTGGTTCTAGGGAAGACTTCCTCCGGATGTTATAAACCCAGATACTGAGTGAGATTATTACAATAATCAACAGTAAGATCAGGGAGATTAAGAGTGTGGCCCACTGATCATTCAAAAACTGCATAAAGGATTCATAGAAAGAAAGAGGAGCACGCTTAAAAATCACCATTTCTGTATAATTAGTTGCATTAGTTGCTCCCTCTGGAGCTGTATACAGATACGAAGTGAGCATTGCTAACCATGCTTTCAATCCATTATACAATTGTATAGCTCCATAAGAAAAAGTGGCTAGCTTAAACATGGCCCAATATGTTCGGAGCGTCTCAAAAAAGGAACCAATGGCACACAGTCCCTGGTAAAACAAATTTAGTAGAGAAAACATTTTGTTTTTTTTTTTTCCCTCCAATAGAGAGAAAAAAAGTAAAAGAAAACAAAGCTCAGCAGTGTTTATAAAATATACTGGAGTATTGGCAGTCCGCCTGGACTTTCAAGGTCAAGCTCGCAGGTGCAGAATCGCAAACACGAGATAGCTCCTTAACAGGGAAAAAAACTCGTAGCTCTGTTAAAAGCTAAAAGAGCAACAGAAGAAAACACAGAAAAACAGCAACTCAATTTGCCCGCATTCTCCACCAAAATCTGTCACGGTTTGAACTAAAAATCCACCTGCGTCCGTGACAGGGGGCCGTAGGCCCCGGAGGGGCCCTAGGCCGAAAGGAAAAAAATTAATTAGGAAAAGAAAACGGCGGCAACGATCTAAGGAGGCACACTTATTTACTAAATACTATATCGAAATACAGGATAACACAATATAATACAATATAATTGAAACTGAGCTAACGAATCAAGCAAAATAGGAGAGAGAATGAGTCCCGTAACCGAGAGGCCTACTGTGAATCTAGGCGAACGGCTGAAGGCTCCCACACACTCCCCTGAACGCCAGAACTCGAAAGACGTCAGTCTGTTCTGCGACAGAGTTAATATAGAGTCCAGGTCCCGTGACCTATCGTGTTGTTCCCTGGGAGATGTAGTCTTCTTCTGTAAGTTGCAGATTCAGTAAAATTATTCATGCTTAATATGATGTTATGATGTGGAATACTGATAGCAAAAATTACAAAATTATTAAACCATGACAGATTGACTGATCAATCTATGATCTCCAGATGATGTTATGATGTGAAATACCAATAGAAAAAAATACAAAACCACAACAGTATGGCAGCCCAAAAAGATTCCCTTGTGGAAGAAGGGGGAGGGTGAAGGAGGGTGAAGGAGGGTGAAGGAGGCCGAGGGCCCTTTACTTGGGGCCGGCTCGTCTGTGCCCTCTTGCTGGCCAGAGAGAAGGGCTGCCCGCTGGGCACAGGGAGCACCTTGTAGCTCCCGTACCATGCCCTGCCCTCCAGCCCCCTCCTCATCCTATGTGGAACTCCAGTGCCAGCAGTGCGGCCGCCATTTTAGAACCCTCTCCATGTCACCATGGTCACCGTTGCCGCATGCCTCTGACAGTTGTGGCAGTTAACAGCCATGCCTGCTGCAAAGAGGGCGAGGGTTGAAGCTTCTGGTGGGAGGATGGAGCTGGGGGCCCTAGGAGTCAGAAGGAGGAGGGGGCCCGCCATGACCATCAGGCAGAGGAGGGGTAAGAGAGCCATTATCCATCATGCCTGGACCAGCCCTGTGACCACCACCCATGTGGAGCCTATGGAGGTGGATCCCCCTCCGGAGGAACCGATGGAGGTGGATCCCCCTCCGGAGGAACCGATGGAGGTGGATCCCCCTCCAGAGGAGCCCATGGACGTGGATCCGCCCGCGGCATAGCTGGCCTGGCACCACACCACCGTGCCAGGCCCCGCGTTGGCATGGTCACAGCTTCACCATCGCTGGTCCAGGCACTCGGCTCCTTTCCTGCTGCGCGGCCCCTGCCCCCAGCATTAGCTGGGTGGCATTATTTAACATCTTCTGCTCCTCCACCTTGTTGCTCCTCTGGTTCTGTGGGCCCCCAGTTCCATCTTCCCCCTGTTAGGTTAGGTGCTTGTTATGTTTTTGTTGATGGTAGTGTTAGATTAGTGTTAGTGTTAGTGTTCAGTTTAGTTTTAGCGTTAGGGATAGGTTCCTGTTCGTTTTTTAGAGTTAGGCATAGGTTCCTGTTTGTTCTTTAGGGTTAGGTATAGGTTTTTGTTGTTATTTTAGAGTTAGGTATAGGTTTTTGTTCTTATTTTAGAGTTAGGTATAGGTTTCTGTTGTTATTTTAGAGTTAGGCATAGGTTAGTGTTCGTACTTGCAGTCAGGCATTGGCTGTTACACTCAAGTAAAAGTAACCGCTGCTCCTTGGGTAAGCATGCAGCTGGTTGCTCACCCCGAGCAATGAGTGCGACTGCCCTGACAGTTTGATGATATCTGCGATGAACTGAATTTCCCTCTTGGGACTTTTCCTTTGCAGAACATGGAGGAGCAGAGCGTGAGTGGCTGAGAAATGGAGCTGGGACTCAGGAGAGCAACACGTGGCTGTGTCCCAGAGCTCCCAAAGTGTGGCCATTGCAAGGTAGGCGTGCCTTACCGTAAGCGTTGTTCAAGCACAGCTCCTGGCACTGTCTGCAACAGATCCGCTCTCTGCGTGCTTTCTTTCAGTCGCTGGTGTTGTGCAGCACAGCCACGGCACGGCCCTCAGTGCGTACGCGAGGAGCGTGAAAAGGTAGGTGGTGAATTTTCATCTTGCTAACGCTAGGATTAGGAATGGTGAGCATTCCTAAAAGAGTGGCCACAAAGGTGTGATCTGCCTCGGGGAGAAGTTGATTCTCGCCTCTTCAGCTTTTCCCTTCTTTTCTGTCCACCTGTCCTTTCCAGCTCCTCCTCCCCTCAGCTGCAAGTGGGGCAGTGCTCGAGTGTGAGGACTCTTCCTTGGCATGCGGTAACAGACAATGCAGATGTGACTTTTGTGTCCTTCCTTGTTCTTGGGTTCGTAGCCCAGGGATATCTTGCGAGCAGCTCTCTAAGTCAGACTGTGCTGGCAGCGTGCGTGAGTGAAATAGTGCCTCTTTTTTCCCTCTTGCAGCAAGCTTGCCGAGGCAAGGCAAGCGCTACTCAGCTGAGGAAGAAAGCCGAGAAGGAAAGCAGAAAGCAACGATGAGGGCTTGAGCAAGAAGCTACAAAGGACAGCAGAACCACCTGCAACACTTCCTCGGAGGTGGCACCAAGAGCTGCTGACTCAACAGTCCAGTTTACTGGCACAGCCGTGCTTTCCCTGTCATGGACGGTGGAGATGATGGAAGTGAACTGGACAGGAAGGACTTGTGCTGCGTTAGAAGCAATGAGGGCTTCACATAGGCAGGTCTTGGTGTATGGCAAGAGCTGGAGACGCTGCGTTCCTTCAGGGTGTGTCTCTTGAGGTCCAGGCCTGGTGTAGGGTTAGGTTGAAATAGGGCTGGCTGGGACTGGAGAGGGAGGAGGTGACGTAGCCCCGGGGTTTGGCTTCTCCTTGGGTCTGACTGGAGGCTGAGTGACTGATTGCTAAGCGGCAATCCTGGGCACTGGGGTTTCATTTTGGGGTGTGGGCGGGGCAATAAATAGAAGCCAAATCTTCTTGTACGCAATAAAATTGAAGCGAACTTTCTAAACCTGGTGCTGCCTCTTTCAGTAGCTGGTCAGAACGTCCCTCGCTCGGGCTGGCAATCGCAGGGCGATGAAGCGGTCGGCTTCACGTCTCTCCCTTGACATGGTGCAGTGCAGGTTTTCCCCCGTTTCCTTGTTGGTCTTCCCAACCTGTGGCCTTTCAGCCAACCCGTAAGTGCTGGTGACAGGCTGTGAGCATCTCCTTGCTCTCTGAGGACTGACAGAAAGAAACCAGAGGAGGGGAAGCAGCCCGGCAGGAAGAAGGGTGTCCCGTGCTCAGCCCCTTGAGTTGGCCTCTCTTCCCTGAGGGCTCTTTCAGCTTCTGATGGATGCACCGTGTGCTGCTGTTTGCCCTGGGAAGCCCAGCTGCACGCTGGCAGCCGTGGCCTGTGCATCAGCCTCCCCTTGAGGCCCAAGGAGTTGTTTGTTTTTATGTATTCACTATTGGTGTGGCATTTTGTTGTTTTGTTCTGCTTTGAGATCAAGGGGTAATTTAACACCGTTGGAAGTCATTGGGGTTCAGGAGTAGCACATGTAGAATTTTGATCATGCAGCAAGTTGTGATTTCTACTGTGTTAAAGAACTGGCACACACATATACGCCTGCAGCCGGAGCTTGATTGACTCTCGTCAATACGGCCTTCCAAAGCCCGGCCCTGGGGAGTTGTCCAAAAATTTTCCAACCTTTTGTATTACCTAAGTTTATTTTAAACAGACAAGGAGGAGTAATCTCTTAAAGGCTTTTTTAAAGGCATTGGACTAGGTTTTGATTATCACGTCTCAGGAAGCTTCTGCATTCCACCTAGTGCTAATGTGATACATCAAGAGCAGATGACACAAGAGATTCAGGCCTTGCTGCCAGTCTTTTACGAATCAGAACTTTGTTTCATGTTGCCAGATATTGTGGTTTCCTTTTCAGGGGATTCCTTTGCTGTATAATAAGAAGGCCGAGGGCATCCTGGCCTGCATGGGAAACAGTGTTGCCAGCAGGAGCAGAGAGGTGATTGTCCCCCTGTTCTCAGCACTGATGAGGCCGCAGCTCGAGTGCTGTGTTCAGTTTTGGGCCCCTCAGTGCAAGAAAGACATGGAGGCCCTGGAACGCGTTCAGAGGAGGGCAACAAAGCTGGTGAGGGGTCTGGAGCACAGGCCGTATGAGGAGCGGCTGAGGGAGCTGGGATTGTTCAGCCTGGAGAAGAGGAGGCTCAGGGGAGACCTCATTGCTCTCTCTAACTTCCTGAAGGGAGGCTGTAGTGAGCTGGGGCTCGGCCTCTTCTCTCGTGTCATTAATGATAGGACCAGAGGGAATGGCTTCAAGCTGCGACAGGGGAGATTCAGGCTGGACACTACGAGGTATTACTGCTCAGAAAGGGTGGCCAGGCACTGGAATGGACACAGGGAGGTGGTGAAGGGAAGGGGACGAGGGCGAGGAAGGAAGGAAGGGAAGGGGAAGGTAAAGGAAGGAAAGCGAGAGGAAAGACACGAAATGAGACGTGAATTTTGGGTCCTTTTCCGGCAGCCGCCCCCCCCCAACAGGCCCCAGCCCGGCCTGAGCCACGTGACAGTGCCAGTGCCAGTGACAGGAAGTGCTTCCTGCAGGCGGCGGAGAGCACTTCCGGGCCATGGCGGCATGGCGGCCATGAGCGGGGCCGGGAGGAGCGGGCTCTGTGCTGCGAACGGGGTCGGGCCTCGGGGCGGGGGCACGGAGGGGCTGTCGGGGGAGGAGCTCGCGGCGCTGCCGGCACCCAGAGGCGGCTCCCGGGCGGCTCCACGGTCTCGCTGTGCTGCGGAGTCACCCGGCCGGCCCCAAAAGCCTGGAGGCAGAGCCTGAGCCGGCCCCGGCCCGGATCGTGTGGTGCGGCTCCGGCCGTGCTGGGCTGTGCGGCAGGAAGATGACTTGCGGAATCAAACTCTATAACCCAAAGATGGGTTCTAAAGCAGGTATGTTTATTCCAGCGTTGCGCAGCGCCGGGTGCAAGCGGGAGAGCTCCACCAAACTTGCACACCGTAAGGAGAAAAGTGTGTTACAGATATAGGTTAAGCTAATACGTAATCAATAGTCTCCTCCTCAGTTTGATTACATATTCATTACATTCCCTAGGACCCCGTTCCCCGCGACCCTTGCCGTTGTTTTGGGGTGAAATTCTTCTTCTGTTTTCTTCTTGGTGTTATCTGCTGGTATCGTTCTCCCATGTCAGCATCATCTTGCCCGGGGGTATCTAATCCTTCTTCTTGTCAGAGGTCTCCGGACAATTTCTTCTTATCTTTATTGCCCTCTTCTCTGGTTTTATTTTGACTAAGTGTCTGTAATTCCCCCTATCCCTGCACTTTTAAATGTAAACTATCTGCAGTTACCCTTTGTCTCGGATTCTGTGAAGTTCCCCTTTCCCTTTCTATAGCAGAGTGTTACCTTGCCTCCATTTCAGTCTTTGGGTCCCCAGGGAGGCTCTCCCTGGGGGTGTCCCGATTCGAAGGCAGGATTCAATCCCGCCGCAGCCCGTCCATGGCAGGCAAACGCTTCTCTCCTCTGCTCTTGGGACTCAGCAGTGCCAGGGGTTTCACAGCGCGCGTGTTGCAGTGGCTGGCAGCCTCCGTGTGTTTTTCTGTTGCATACAGGATCCCATGGTGGAGCCGCGTCAGAAGCAGACGTTGGTGTCTTGTGGCAGGAGCAAGGGCAGTGGAAGCGCTGCCCAGGGCAGGGCGGTGGTGACTGCCATGAGAGCGGAGGTCTGATGCCATCTGCGAGGGATGGGATTTGCATCCGGTGGCTTTTCCGTTGCAGAATGTCCAGCAGCAGAGCGTGAGTGGCCGTGAAATGAAGCTGGGCCCCAGGAGAGCCGCCTGGAGCTGCGTCACGAGCTTCGTGCGTGGCCAGCGCAAGGTAGGTGTGCCTTACTGTAAGCGTGCGCTGAAGCAGTGTTGGTTAAGCACGGCTCACTCCTCTGTCTGCAACAGATGGGCTTTCTGCGCGCTTTATTGCTGTGGCCGTAGAATTCCCTCTTTCTTACCATCTGATCTGTGAAGGCTTTTGTGTGGGAAGGTTTTGAGGAATGAGGGAGTAGAAATTGCTTTAGTCACGAGTCATCTGGAAAGGTTTCACAGAAACGGTGACATTTGCAGAAGGAACGTATTGGCATTGGCAGTTGTGCCAAATACTCACTGGGATGGAGAGGAGGGAGTACCTGCAGAAGACCGTTCTCTTCTGGTTTTGAGGAAGCCGGGCAGAGCTCAGATTGCAGCTTAAGCAATGTTCTTTTGTCACACTCTGTGTCCTGTGTTGCGTTCTCTCCTTTCGATTCCAGTTCTCCTGACAGGTTAGGCTTGAATTCAGCATAATATCTGCTTCTCCCTGGGTTCAGGTTCTTTGGGTCTCCTGCCTGCTTTTCTCCCTTTTCTTAATGGAGAGTGGAGTTTCTACCACAGAGCAAAGTTTTGTGATTGACAGAAACAAATATGGAACATATTAGATGAACACAGCTCTGCATTTTTTTCTTCCTCCGAACAGCAAGGGACTCCTGTGCTCTCATTAATATCATCAGTGAGTAGATGCTGCCTTCTACTGGAGCCTAAAATGCTTTCTGCAGTTGAGTGGTTGGAAACATAGGGTTTTAACTTAAAATTGTTTGCGCAGGGTGAAGGTTGGGAATACAATTAGAATACAGTTACACAGTGCTCTATCCCCAGAACTTTCCATCATTTTTCTTAACACAGCTTACGGTTCATTTCAAAACAAACTAACAAAGATGAACTTGGGTTAGCGTAGCCCGTTTTAAATGATCCTTCTGTGTCTTTTCCAGGCTGGTAGCAGAATGGAGACCTTCCCGAGGCACTGAGGAACAGACACAAGCTTCTTTTGAAGGCTTCAATGAAATTCTGCCCCAGCAGTATCTGTGGTCTTTTGATGCTAAGGAGCTGGACGTAAAGGATTCTTTGACTATTGCCAGATCCAGGCTGCTACAGGTATGTCACGGTTTAAACTAAAAATCCACCTGCGTCCGTGACAGGGACTGTGGGCCCAGCAGGGGCCCTAGGCCGAAAGGAAAAAAAGTTAATTAGGAAAAGAAAACAGCAGCAACAATCTAAGGAGGCACACTTATTTACTAAATTACTATATCAAAATACAGGATAACACAGTATAATACAATATAATTGAAAATTGAGCTAACGAATCAAGCAAAATAGGAGAGAGAATGAGTCCCGAAACCGAGAGGCCTACTGTAAATCTAGGCGAAACGGTGAAGGCTCCCACACACTCCCCTGAACGCCAGAACTCGAAAGACGTCAGTCTAGCCTGCGACAGAGTTAATATAGTGTCCAGGTCCCGTGACCTCGTGTTGTTCTCTGGGAGATGTAGTCTTCTTCTGTAAGTTGCAGATTCAGTAAAACTATTCATGCTTTATATGATGTTATGATGTGGAATACTGATAGCAAAATTACAAAATTATTAAACCATGACAAGGTAATACTTGCATTTCAGTCAGTGTCTGAAGAGCAAAGTTCATTAAGGCTGGCGGTTCTGTTTTCAGGATGTGTGAGAGAAGCCTTATGTATCAGTTAGTATTTGGTTACTGTGTTGGTCTTCACTTTCTTCTTTGCAACCAATTTACACGTTTCTAACGTTAAGATTCTGCCAGCATAAATTTTTTGGCTAACAGTGTTTTTGTAGTCCTTGACAATGTGATTTGCGTGTGTCTAAAGAGTGAGCAACTAGAAAGCAAGGGAGAAAAGAACCAAATATCAGCGGATGGTCAAATTACTGAGTGGAGCAGGTTTTAGCTGCTTTTGGGTTCTCCAAGTTATACTCTACAGCAAAACATCGTATTTCTAGCACAGAATGGTACGGTTAGGTAAAGACAAAGTACGTTGTTAGTTTGAATGTCTAAATACAAATGTTTTCATGAGTGGTATTTCTCTTTTGTGGCCTCTCCACATTTTCTTTGTGAGCGGATGTTATTATTTGCTATGAAAGTTTGAGAGTTTAATATTAAAAACGAGTGTAGTGTGATTGCAGGTGCTTTAAGTACAGTAGTATTTCAGTACAATAGTCTTGCTGTAGAAGCAAAGTAGTAGGTTGTAGTTTCAATGATTCCATGTGGGTGCCCAGCCCAAAGTGGGGATTCCCTTATGAAAGGAGGGGGAGGGTGAAGGAGGCCGAGGGCCCTTTTCTCGGGGCCAGCTCTCTGTGCCCTCTTGCTGGCCGGAGAGAAGGGCTGCCCGCTGGACACAGGGAGTGCCTTGTAGCTCCCGTGCCGTGCCCTGCCCTCCAGCCCCCTCCTCATCCTATGCGGAACACCACTCCCAGCAGCACAGGTGCCATTTTGGAATCTTCCCCATGTCACAGCTGTCACCTTGGTTGCTGCGGCTCCACCCGACTCACTCACCTCTGAGAGTGCTGGGCAGGTAGCAGCCATGTCCAGCACGAAGCGAGGGCGAGAGGAATGTAGTGAGGATTTAAGTGGGGAGAAGGAGCTGGGGGCCCCAGAACCGAAGAGGAGGAGGGTGCCCGCCATAACCATCAAATGGAGGAGGGGGAAAGGAGCCCGTTTCCATCATGCCTGGACCAGCCCTGTGACCACCACCCATGTGGAGCCGATGGAGGTGGATCCCCCTCCGGAGGAACCGATGGAGGTGGATCCCCCTCCAGAGGAGCCCATGGACGTGGATCCGCCCGCGGCATAGCTGGCCTGGCACCACACCACCGTGCCAGGCCCCGCGTTGGCATGGTCACAGCTTCACCATCGCTGGTCCAGGCACTCGGCTCCTTTCCTGCTGCGTGGCCCCTGCCCCCAGCATGAGCTGGGTGGCATTATTTAACATCTTCTTCTCCTCCACCTCGTTGCTCCTCCGGTTCTGTGGGCCCCCAGTTCCTTCTTCCCCCTGTTGTAGTTAGGTGTTTGCTCTGTTCTTTGTTTTGATGGTTGTGTTAGGTTAGTGTTAGTGTTCAGTTTAGTTTTAGCGTTAGGGATAGGTTCCTGTTTGTTCTTTAGAGTTAGGCATAGGTTCCTGTTTGTTCTTTAGGGTTAGGTATAGGTTTCTGTTGTTATTTTAGAGTGAGGCGTAGGTTAGTGTTCGTACTTACAGTCAGGCATTGGCTGCTACACTCAAGTAAAAGTAACCGCTGCTCCTGGGTAAGCACACAGTGTTGCCATCAGGGCTCAAGCTCAGGCAGCCAGCTGACCGGGGCAGAATTTGTGTTAGACGCTGCTCAGTGACAACACCCAGAACAAAGTAGCAAGGATGTGAAGTGCAGGAGACTACTTGCGCTTAGCACATTCTGTCTGCTGTAACAGCATTACTCAAAGATTTCTAATCAGGCCAAGATCTTTGTGATGCAGCAGTTTGTTCATTACTGCCATCATGGGCGCACAACCCTACTGGCGAGGAATGGAAGGCCCTATATGCTGGCCCGACCCTACCCGCAGGGAGGTGTGCTCCCTCCCCTGGGCACGGGTCAGGGACATTGCTGGGAGACTTCCCAGTCTGATCTGCCCTTCTGTCTACTATCCCCTGCTGATAGTTCAGGCTGGCAGTGAAGAAGTTAGTAAAAAAAGCCTGAAGGCTATCAAAGATGATTTCAGGGGACTGGGGCGGGTAATCGAAGGAACAGGTGTGCGGGTGGTTATTGCATCTGTACCTTCAGTGGCAGGGAGGGATACTGAGTTGGACCTAAAAACCCACCTCTTAAACAAATGGTTAAAGAGTCGGTGCAGACATAGGAGTCTTGGTGTTTTTCACCATGGGGCAATTTATTTGGCTCCTGGCATGACAGCTACAGACGGAAGCGGCCTGTCTCAAAGGGGTAAGAGGGTTCTAGCTGAGGAACTGTCAGGACCCCACCAAAAACTTGCACCCTGACTTGTAAAATGGTTACACAGATATAGGTACACCTCATACATAGTCAATGATGTAAGGAAGGACACTGGACACACCTTCGTTGGCTCCACAGCCGCAGTCCAACACGGCGCCCAGGCCCGTCGATCCATTCCTTTGCTTGCTGCCAGTTCCCACAGGGAGTCCTCATTCAGACACCTGAAACAACAACGCACACAAACACATCAGGCAAACAACAGACACGCACACAAACACAAAACGCCCTCCTCGGATCCCGCCACTCACCCTTCCTTTGCCAACTTCTCTCGCTCACCTTCAGGGCAGTGCCAGCCCCTTCAACCCGATCACAGAATCACAGAATGACCCGGGTTGGAAGGGACCTCAAGGATCATGAAGCACCAACCCCCCGCCTGGCTGCGGGGCTGTGGCAGCCGGTGTGGCTGGGTGCAGCACGTGGGCATGTGGGAGGGCCTGCAGCAGGGATGTGGGGTGTAATCAGAGTGACTGGAATTCCAATTCAGTCAGAGGTCTTAATTGTAGGTAAGGGTTGAATCCGCCGAGGTGCCGCACAAGGAGAGGCGCTGGGTGCGACTATGGAAAGCAGAGCTTGTGTGTCCCAGGAGGCAGGCGTAGTCAGGTCCCCTTTGGAGCCTGCCGTTGTTGGTGCTCAGCTCAGGAGCCCCATCAGGAGCTGCTGCGTGCTGCGTCTGTGTCACGGACTTATCTAGATCAATATGATTGACTGATCAATCTATGATCTCCAGATGATGTTATGATGTGAAATACCAATAGAAAAAAATACAAAACCACAACAGTATGGCAGCCCAAAAAGATTCCCTTGTGGAAGAAGGGGGAGGGTGAAGGAGGGTGAAGGAGGCCGAGGGCCCTTTACTTGGGGCCGGCTCGTCTGTGCCCTCTTGCTGGCCAGAGAGAAGGGCTGCCCGCTGGGCACAGGGAGTACCTTGTAGCTCCCGTACCATGCCCTGCCCTCCAGCCCCCTCCTCATCCTATGTGGAACTCCAGTGCCAGCAGTGCGGCCGCCATTTTAGAACCCTCTCCATGTCACCATGGTCACCGTTGCCGCATGCCTCTGACAGTTGTGGCAGTTAACAGCCATGCCTGCTGCAAAGAGGGCGAGGGTTGAAGTTTCTGGTGGGAGGATGGAGCTGGGGGCCCTAGGAGTCAGAAGGAGGAGGGGGCCCGCCATGACCATCAGGCAGAGGAGGGGTAAGAGAGCCATTATCCATCATGCCTGGACCAGCCCTGTGACCACCACCCATGTGGAGCCTATGGAGGTGGATCCCCCTCCGGAGGAACCGATGGAGGTGGATCCCCCTCCGGAGGAACCGATGGAGGTGGATCCCCCTCCGGAGGAACCGATGGAGGTGGATCCCCCTCCGGAGGAACCGATGGAGGTGGATCCCCCTCCAGAGGAGCCCATGGACGTGGATCCGCCCGCGGCATAGCTGGCCTGGCACCACACCACCGTGCCAGGCCCCGCGTTGGCATGGTCACAGCTTCACCATCGCTGGTCCAGGCACTCGGCTCCTTTCCTGCTGCGCGGCCCCTGCCCCCAGCATTAGCTGGGTGGCATTATTTAACATCTTCTGCTCCTCCACCTTGTTGCTCCTCTGGTTCTGTGGGCCCCCAGTTCCATCTTCCCCCTGTTAGGTTAGGTGTTTGTTATGTTCTTTGTTTTGATGGTAGTGTTAGGTTAGTGTTAGTGTTCAGTTTAGTTTTAGTGTTAGGGATAGGTTCCTGTTCGTTTTTTAGAGTTAGGCATAGGTTCCTGTTTGTTCTTTAGGGTTAGGTATAGGTTTTTGTTGTTATTTTAGAGTTAGGTATAGGTTTTTGTTGTTATTTTAGAGTTAGGTATAGGTTTCTGTTGTTATTTTAGAGTTAGGCATAGGTTAGTGTTCGTACTTGCAGTCAGGCATTGGCTGTTACACTCAAGTAAAAGTAACCGCTGCTCCTTGGGTAAGCATGCAGCTGGTTGCTCACCCCGAGCAATGAGTGCGACTGCCCTGACAGTTTGATGACATCTGCGATGAACTGAATTTCCCTCTTGGGACTTTTCCTTTGCAGAACATGGAGGAGCAGAGCGTGAGTGGGCTGAGAAATGGAGCTGGGACTCAGGAGAGCAACACGTGGCTGTGTCCCAGAGCTCCCAAAGTGTGGCCATTGCAAGGTAGGCGTGCCTTACCGTAAGCGTTGTTCAAGCACAGCTCCTGGCACTGTCTGCAACAGATCCGCTCTCTGCGTGCTTTCTTTCAGTCGCTGGTGTTGTGCAGCACAGCCACGGCACGGCCCTCAGTGCGTACGCGAGGAGCGTGAAAAGGTAGGTGGTGAATTTTCATCTTGCTAACGCTAGGATTAGGAATGGTGAGCATTCCTAAAAGAGTGGCCACAAAGGTGTGATCTGCCTCGGGGAGAAGTTGATTCTCGCCTCTTCAGCTTTTCCCTTCTTTTCTGTCCACCTGTCCTTTCCAGCTCCTCCTCCCCTCAGCTGCAAGTGGGGCAGTGCTCGAGTGTGAGGACTCTTCCTTGGCATGCGGTAACAGACAATGCAGATGTGACTTTTGTGTCCTTCCTTGTTCTTGGGTTCGTAGCCCAGGGATATCTTGCGAGCAGCTCTCTAAGTCAGACTGTGCTGGCAGCGTGCGTGAGTGAAATAGTGCCTCTTTTTTCCCTCTTGCAGCAAGCTTGCCGAGGCAAGGCAAGCGCTACTCAGCTGAGGAAGAAAGCCGAGAAGGAAAGCAGAAAGCAACGATGAGGGCTTGAGCAAGAAGCTACAAAGGACAGCAGAACCACCTGCAACGCTTCCTCGGAGGTGGCACCAAGAGCTGCTGACTCAACAGTCCAGTTTACTGGCACAGCCGTGCTTTCCCTGTCATGGACGGTGGAGATGATGGAAGTGAACTGGACAGGAAGGACTTGTGCTGCGTTAGAAGCAATGAGGGCTTCACATAGGCAGGACTTGGTGTATGGCAAGAGCTGGAGACGCTGCGTTCCTTCAGGGTGTGTCTCTTGAGGTCCAGGCCTGGTGTAGGGTTAGGTTGAAATAGGGCTGGCTGGGACTGGAGAGGGAGGAGGTGACGTAGCCCCGGGGTTTGGCTTCTCCTTGGGTCTGACTGGAGGCTGAGTGACTGATTGCTAAGCGGCAATCCTGGGCACTGGGGTTTCATTTTGGGGTGTGGGCGGGGCAATAAATAGAAGCCAAATCTTCTTGTACGCAATAAAATTGAAGCGAACTTTCTAAACCTGGTGCTGCCTCTTTCAGTAGCTGGTCAGAACGTCCCTCGCTCGGGCTGGCAATCGCAGGGCGATGAAGCGGTCGGCTTCACGTCTCTCCCTTGACATGGTGCAGTGCAGGTTTTCCCCCGTTTCCTTGTTGGTCTTCCCAACCTGTGGCCTTTCAGCCAACCCGTAAGTGCTGGTGACAGGCTGTGAGCATCTCCTTGCTCTCTGAGGACTGACAGAAAGAAACCAGAGGAGGGGAAGCAGCCCGGCAGGAAGAAGGGTGTCCCGTGCTCAGCCCCTTGAGTTGGCCTCTCTTCCCTGAGGGCTCTTTCAGCTTCTGATGGATGCACCGTGTGTTGCTGTTTGCCCTGGGAAGCCCAGCTGCACGCTGGCAGCCGTGGCCTGTGCATCAGCCTCCCCTTGAGGCCCAAGGAGTTGTTTGTTTTTATGTATTCACTATTGGTGTGGCATTTTGTTGTTTTGTTCTGCTTAGAGATCAAGGGGTAATTTAACACCGTTGGAAGTCATTGGGGTTCAGGAGTAGCACATGTAGAATTTTGATCATGCAGCAAGTTGTGATTTCTACTGTGTTAAAGAACTGGCACACACATATACGCCTGCAGCCGGAGCTTGATTGACTCTCGTCAATACGGCCTTCCAAAGCCCGGCCCTGGGGAGTTGTCCAAAAATTTTCCAACCTTTTGTATTACCTAAGTTTATTTTAAACAGACAAGGAGGAGTAATCTCTTAAAGGCTTTTTTAAAGGCATTGGACTAGGTTTTGATTATCACGTCTCAGGAAGCTTCTGCATTCCACCTAGTGCTAATGTGATACATCAAGAGCAGATGACACAAGAGATTCAGGCCTTGCTGCCAGTCTTTTACGAATCAGAACTTTGTTTCATGTTGCCAGATATTGTGGTTTCCTTTTCAGGGGATTCCTTTGCTGTATAATAGAAGAAGGCCATCCTGGCCTGCATGGGAAACAGTGTTGCCAGCAGGAGCAGAGAGGTGATTGTCCCCCTGTTCTCAGCACTGATGAGGCCGCAGCTCGAGTGCTGTGTTCAGTTTTGGGCCCCTCAGTGCAAGAAAGACATGGAGGCCCTGGAACGCGTTCAGAGGAGGGCAACAAAGCTGGTGAGGGGTCTGGAGCACAGGCCGTATGAGGAGCGGCTGAGGGAGCTGGGATTGTTCAGCCTGGAGAAGAGGAGGCTCAGGGGAGACCTCATTGCTCTCTCTAACTTCCTGAAGGGAGGCTGTAGTGAGCTGGGGCTCGGCCTCTTCTCTCGTGTCATTAATGATAGGACCAGAGGGAATGGCTTCAAGCTGCGACAGGGGAGATTCAGGCTGAACATTAGGAAGTATTACTTCTCGGAATGGGTGGCCAGGCACTGGAATGCACTGCCCAGGGAGGTGGTGGAGTCGCCGACCATGGTGGTGTTCAGGAATCGTTTGGATGCGGTGCTGAGGGCCATGATTTACAGCGCAGTTTGGTGATGGTTGCACTGGATGATCCCCTGGTGTTTCCAAGCTCCATCATTCTGTCATTCTGTGAGCGCTTCCGGGTCGGGAGCGACCCCCGCCCCGCCTGTGGGTGGAGCCGTCGGCGCATGCGCGCAGGGTGTGACTGTGCAGCGGGCGGCGGTTCACAATGGTGGGTGCTGCTGCCGGGCCGCGGCTGCTCCGCTCCGCTCCGCTCCGCTCTGCTCGGTTCCGTTCCGCTCCGCCGCTCGGGGCGGGCCGGGCCTGATGGGGAGGAGCGGCGCTGTGCGGTGCCGCCGGTATCGGGGCGGGGCGGGGCGGGCTCCCTTGGCAGCTGCTGGGAGCCGCGGGGTGATGGGGGCGGCCGGCACCGCCCGGAGCCGTGCAGGGGAGGCCGCGGTGCTGCCGTGCCGCGCTGGGCTGTGTGCCCGCAGCACGCACCGGTGGCTCCGAGCTGTTGGGCCGCCACACGAACGTCGGGAGAAAAGGCCGCGTTTGTTCCCGGCTCCTTCAGTGCCGTGTCCTGCGGAACACGGAACCGCCTTTGAGCTGTAAATCCGCGGGAGGGTGATTCCCGTTGGCATTGCTGGACAGCAGGTGGTGATACCGGTATGTTCAGTGTGTGTGGCAATGGAGATGTGAGCTGTATGTGGAGAACTGAAGCAGTTCATGAAGACACGCAGCGCTGTGGGATCGTGGCTCACACGTTCTGGATGAATCCTGTAACTGATGTGCAGCTTGTGTCTGCTTTAGCTTATGGAGGGGTCTGACAGGAAGAGGTTTTGCTCTCCTTTCACAAAGCTCATCTCTTTTCCAGCTGCTGTCTGTCTCTTGTTGGGATTGAGGTTCTGTTTGGTGCTCGGGTTCGGTACGTGATGTTTTTCTGGGTGATGTTTTGTTGGCCCGGTGAATGGCAGAAGCGCAGTGAGGTGTCGGGGAGGAGTTTCCTCTGTGTGCAGCTCCAGGAGACTTCCCTATACAAACAGCAGCGAGCTCCCCTGGCAGCTCCCCCTCCTTGGAGTCAGGTTACTGTTGGTTGGTAGGGGAGATTTAGGGTCAGTGAAGTTCCGTGTGGATTCTTCTTTGCACCCAAGCACTCGTTGAGATTCAGTGTTTGACAACTTTGGGCTTAGATGCATCTACAGGGAAGGCAGGAAATTATTTCAGGTGGAACAGTGTGTCACTATTATCCCTCAGCATTTTCACACCCTGTAATTATCTGGGTGTTTTTTTTCCCCTCTTTCTTTGTCTTCCACATGGAAGCAGTCCAGCGTTCAGAAGGAATCAAGGGCTCAAAGTGATTAAACTCAGCTTTCTTCTGTATAGGATACAAACTGCTCTGTCAAGACAAGCTCAGGTAGTGCTGTCTGATCACAGCAGCAGTCTGTGTTACTCTGAACTACTTCCATTCCCAAAGCCCTGTGGAAGGTTTGCTGGCAGTTCTTAGGCTGAACTGATGCTTTGTTTTTCACTGACACAAATCAGCTCTCCCAGCTGGGGATGTGGGCAGGGGGTTACTCGCAGTGCCTGACCAATGCAGCCCTGTTGGCCAGGTGCCCCTGGTAGCTCTGGCCTTTCCCCCAACTTCAGCTGATCCTTTTGTTCTGTGCCAGGTTCTGCTGGATCTGAAATGTGCAGCACGTCTCTGTTTCCTTTTCAGGGAATCACAAACCTCCAAACTGATGCTTTCAGTCATCTTTTTTTTTTTTTTTCTTTTACTTTTTGGAGGAGTTGATTTTCCAAAGTAGTGATCCCTACACCAATAAGAATCTGAAGTAAAGAGCATGGATCACTTCTTCCTTTTGCTTTTTATGCTTTTAATTCCTCTTAGCATTGGTTTGCTAAAAGGAAGGGTAGTTTGCATGTAGAGTCTGCATTATTCTGTTTGGTTCGTGAATTCCCTTTGTGTGTATGCAGATTTTGCTGCATGCCTGTACCATAGCAGTCTGAGAAGTCTTTCCACTGTGAGCCAGCAGTGAGGAGCTCATCTGTGGGGCTGCAGGAAGGAGGGGAGGAGGAGAGGACAAGATTAAAAGAGAGTTCCAAGTTTGCACAAGATTGTAATCACAAATGACTGACGACTGCTCTGAAAGATCATAGAATCACAGAATGGCATGGGTTGAAGAAAGCCTAAGGATCATCACGTTCCAACCTCCTGCCACAGGCAGCACCACCAACCTCCAGATCTGGTACTAGACCAGGCTGCCTAGGGCTCCATCCAACGTGGTTTTGAACACCTGCAGGGATGGGGTATTCACAGCCTCTCTGGGCAGCTGTTCCAGCACCTCACTGCTCTCTCTGTAAAGAAATTCCCCCTGAAATCCAAAATGGATGGAAACCAACTAAAAAGACCAAGCAGAGAAAACAGTACTAAAGTATGCAGTGCTTTATGGAAAGGTGTAGGCATTGTCTGTTTGCATCATCTTTGCACATCTTTACTTTCAGGCACGCTGTTGTTGAAGGCAAAGAGCAGCTGTGATCTTTTGATTTGTGCTTTCTCTTTTTGCAGGCTGAGGTAGAAGAAACACTGAAGCGAATTCAGAGCCAGAAAGGAGTGCAAGGAATCATTGTTGTTAATTCTGAAGGTATTGTCAGCCTGTTTTCTGAGATCATGACTTACACCTCTCGTGCACTTCAAGGAATAGTGGTTGCACTGTTTCCAGTTGGTGTCTCTGTTTAGCAAAGATTTTCCTGTAGTTTGGTCCAGCTTGTTAAAATTGTGTGACTGTCAGTTTAAACCAAGTGTTTTCTAGAAATAACCATTAGAAAACATGACAGATATTCCCACTCCCCCCTAAAACACTTATTTTTGTTTTTATTTATCTTTTTATACATCTCAAATGAATAATCAACAAAGCAAAAGTAAACCGCTGATGCTTGTAGAGTTATGTGGGTATTCTCGCCTTCATCTGCGGTTTCAGAACTTAGCCTTTCTGTCTTATTTCTGCTCGTACTCTTCTTTTACTCTTTAAAAAGAGCACTCCTGATCCCATTCCCCTGTTTTAGCTCTCTAATATATACTCAGGTTCACTGGCTGCTGCAGTTGGATATGGTGATACCCAGAGGTTTGTTGCTTCAAAAGCTGCGTTACTGACTCTTGCTGTCCCCATGGTGGCTTCTTGCAGGTATTCCTATCAAAAGTACTATGGACAACACCACAACCATTCAGTACGCTGGCCTAATGCACAGCTTCATCATGAAGGCAAGGAGCACCGTGCGAGACATTGATCCCCAAAATGACCTCACATTCCTGCGGATCCGCTCCAAGAAAAATGAAATCATGGTTGCTCCAGGTAAGAGGAAGTAGACTGAAAGCAGACATCTGAGCATCCAGCAGATACTTCTCTTGTGAGGTCTGTCAGAGTCTCTTGTTGTCTTTTCTGCGGTAGAGACATTGTGAGCCTGAGAAATGAGTTCTGTGTGCTGCTTTTATTCCTGTCACCTACTCTGTTCTTTTCCAAAGGCTTTGTCCTTTGTTGCTTTCTTCAGTTGGAAACTTTTATCACTTTTTAGTGTAGTTTGCTTTTTCATGCTGTAATGTGCAAAATCACTTTCCTCATTTCATTTTCATTGAAGTAGAAATGGTTAATTAGCATTTGACAGCATGTTGCAGCCTCTCATGCTTCATATTTTTCAATGTGAAATCCAGAAAGTCAGAAAGAAATATGTTTGGAGAGCAGTTTCACCTAGCTGAGTGCTAAACTGATAAACCAGTCTAATGCATCTGAAATGGAAGCTTTGGACCAACATTGGACCATTACTGCACATCCTGTCCTTGGTTCCCAGGAGCAGCTCCCAGGGGCTGCAGGGTGCTGTGAGGCCGCCTCTCAGTCTCCTGTTCTTCAGCCCAGGCAACCCCAGTGCCCTCAGTCTCTTCTCATAGCACACGTCTCCTAACTCTTACGTTAACATCCCTTTTATGTTGTGAAGCCCGCAGCTGCACACAGCATTCAAGGTGAGGCCACACCAGTGCTAAATATTATGGAAGAATCACCTCTTTTGACCTGTTGGTCATGCTTTGTGGGATACACCCCAAAATGTGGTTTGCCTCTTGGCTGCCAGGGCACACTGCTGGCCCTTGCTGAGCCTGCTGCCACCAGTGCCCCCAGTCCCTTCCCACTGAGTTGCTCCAGCTGCTGGCTGGAGTCCAGTACTGCTCCATCCCTGCTGCAGAGCCCAGCATTTCTCTTTGCTGAACTTCATGCTGCTGCTGATTTCCCAGTACTCCCATCAGTTGAGACCCCCTACAAGGCCTCTCATCCCACCAGGGAATCAGCAGCACCTTTTAGATCAGTGCTATCGTCAGACCTGCTGTGGATGCATGTCTGTGTCCAGTTGATGGAAACGTTGGACAGGACTGGCCCTGGAGTTGAGTTCCATAGAACATTACTGGTAACTGTACACAGCCAGATGTAGCCCTGTTTGCCCCTTGAGCACTTCTATTGAGCCAGTCCATCACCCAGCGTAGTGTGAACTTGTTTGTCTCACAGTAAAACAATCTGTCTAGAAGGCTGCCATAAAGGACTGTATCAAAGGCCTCACCAAAATTTAAAGCAGTGACATCTGCTGCCTTCCTTTCATTCACCACGCAGGTGACCTTATCAGAGGAGATCAAATTACTGAGGCAGGACTTTCCCTTTGTGTGCCCATGTCAACTGTGCCTGGTAATGGCTTTATAGATGCCTTTCCATATCCCCCAGGACAAACTTCTCCATCACTTGCCCAAAAGACTGAGGTTGGACTGGCAGGTCTGTAGTGTCCTGGCTCTTCCCTTATGCCCTTCTGGTGGATGGGTGTGATGTTGGCCAGCTTCAAAGGGACCCCCCCAGACTGCCAAGACGTTTGGTGAGTTGTTGGGAGGGATCCAGCTGTAACATCTGCTGACTCCCTCAGTACTATGAAGTGAGTCCCACCAGGCCCCATTCAGCTGGTACAGCTGGATCCCTACAATTGTAATATCTGCAAATTGAAAGCTGTTTCTTCTCCAGTCGTGGTCCTCCAGCTCAGGTCCAGGCAAACCAAGATCTCTTGCTGTTGTTTAATACTGAGGCAGGAAAGGCATTAGATGTCTCCACCGTTTCCTCCTCACTTGTGAGGTGACCTTTCACTCCAAGTATCAGTCCTGTGTTTTCTTTTGAACACCTCTTGCTGCTGACAAATTTGAAGAAGCCTTTTTGTTGTCTCATACCACACTGCTCAACATCAACTCAAGTATAGCTTTGGCTTTTGTTGTTTTCTCCCTGCAGATGCAAACTGCAGTTCTGTACTCTCCATTTGAAACCAGACCTTGCTTCCATAGGCTGTGTGCTTTCTCTTTCTGCCCCAGTTCCAGGTATTCCCTCTTCAGTCAGACCACTTGCTCTGCACGTGGTTCAGTGGGATTGCCTGCTCCTAGGCTTGGAAAAGTTTTTCTTGAGAAATGACTAGCTCTTGTGAGCCGCTAGATGCTGGAAAGCAGAATTCATGGGGACACTGCTTATTTGCTTCCTGAGAAGCTTAGAATTTGTCCATGGTGACAATTCTGGTGGTAATTTTTTTCTTCTTTACACCAAAAATTTTGGACTCTACCACTTCATGATCCCTGTGGCCACAACAGCTGCCCACTGTCACAGTTCCCACACGGTCTTCCCTCTCCATACATGAATTGCAGGAGGGCTTCTGTCCTATCTGGCTCACTCAATACCTGTGGATCTCATTCCAGTTCTGGCTAAGAGGAAAGGATTTTAGCATGTTGTGGCTGTACTGATGAGTCACGGAATGTGGCAGCAGCCTTTTCTTCTGGAGATACGCATCTGTATTTCATCAAACTATGGAACAGGGGAAGCCATGAGATGAGTTGCATTAACGATGCAAGAACTCAGCTTTATTCCTTTGTACTTCACCTGCTCCGTGGTGGCATTCTGATGGTGGGGAGGCAAAGAAGGAGGCTGGTGCTCCAACAGGCAGCTCTGCAGGAACTGGTCACAGCATTGCTTGGGAAGAGAGGCTCTGGGGTTTATGCTGGTGCATCCTCTCATTTCTGTATGATAGATGAAAAGAGAAATAACCATTTACAGGACAAATGCAGCTGGAACCCTTTCAGTTCAGCAGTCTGCCTGTGAGATATGGAAAATCACTTGTCTTGCACTGCCACGTTTAGTTAAACCATTGCCCGTGTCAGTTATTCTCATTTATTAGGCACAAGCGGTGTTAAATTTGGCTCTCAAGCATGTGAGACTTCTCTGCCATGAGGCTCAGATAAGTGATCCAACATGTCAAGCCTGTTTTGATCACTGCGGATGAGTGTCAGGACTGCACAGTTCCTACAGCTATCAGTGAGATATGAAAAAGAAAAAAAGCTGAAAGGTCCTCTATTTAGCAGCAGGAATGCTTTTCTTTGTGAATAAATATCGGCAATGAAAGAATAACTTGTTTTTTGTTCTTTTTCCTTCCAGATAAAGACTACTTCTTGATTGTCATCCAGAATCCAACTGAATGATCACACTAACTTGATCTGCTTTTCTCCCTTTGCCCGACTTTTCCTTTTTTCTTTTTTAATTTAAAGCTAAAGAGTAGAGCTCTGGTGTTAACTCTGCTGTGCCACTTCTTTGGTGTTAGGGAAGAACAAAAGCAGGTGTTCTTGTTGTCTGTATGTTTTTTACATACAGCAAAAGTGGCTTCTTTTGGTATCACTTTGGTGTCGTTTTGAGGAGATGGGGAATTAGAATCTGGTGACCTTGGAAGTAAAAAAAGTAAAATAAAAGTGCGACAGATTCTTTTTATAGTTGATGAGATAACATAAACTATCCTAATAGTGTTCTAAACGATTCTTCTCTGTACATTTCCATGATCCTGTCACCACTATTTGAGTTAAGCTCTTACACTGTTACTTCTGAATGACTGTAAATATGAAACTTTCCTGTCCTGCTGTTCTCTCTTGTTTTATAAGTTACTTTGAACAAGTCTGGTCATATTAAATTACGAAAGTGTCAGCAGTGATGGCTTTTGTCTTGTTTTTTCCCTGTCTTGTAAGGAGTTGAATTATTGTCGTGATTGTTTTTTTTTTCTTCAAAAAGTAGAACCTTTGTAGGGCGTTTTTCCTATCTGTTGCTGCTTCTGAACAGTGATTCACTTCAAATACCTGTACTGCATGCTTACAACTGCAGGCAGAGCGTTTCTCCATCATGTCTCTTTGTTGTCTCAGGCAGCAGGGAGAGGTGCTGTGACTGAGTGCAGACATCCAGGCTCTTTTGGAGCTCTCAGCTGTCACAGCTCAGGAACTGCTTTCATCTGATCCTTCGCTCTCGTCATTTGTTTTTTGGTTCATGTTATTAAAGATAAAAAAAATGTTATCTGGTCCCTCTGAAATAATAAAGGGATTGTTTTTTTGTAGCCTTGAAGAAGTCTTGTAACTGCATGCAGAGTTCAAGAATTTGTGCCCAGTGTTTGTGTCACCAATGTGTGTCCCTCCTGGCAGACACAACTCTGCCTTGTACTGAAATGTCCCAGTGCTCTGCAGAATGTCACGGCCCACATTAAAAAATGATGCATCTTATTTTGTGCTGCATTTCCTTTGTGTGCTCATCTAGCTCAGTACTGGGAGTGGCATCAGCAGGGAGCAGTGCTCGGAGAGCCTTGTTCCTTCCCAACGCTGCTTTGTCCCATGGGATGGGAGGGCTCTGCAATGAGCTGTTCTGTCTTGCCTGCTGGGCTCCCTCCTTTTCACCTCTCTGACCTTGGCTAGAAGTTGTGTGATGGCAGTTTTATCAGCATGAGAAGGATATCCCTTAATTGAGTAACTGCAGTCTTCTTAGGGGGTGCTGCTTCTTGTGCTGGTGAGGAATTGCTCCTGCCTGACCCATCTGTGTTAGCACAAGTGTGCAGCCTATGTTCAAACCTGCCTTCTGGAAACCACAAGCAGTGTTGGGAGCACGGAGTGGTGCCCAGTTCTACACCTGGGAACAGAATTGGAGCCTGTGTCTGATCTCAGCAGGTTATGGGATACTGGCAGCAATTGGCTGCAGTACAGATTTAGGGTCTGTTAGTAAAAATGGTGGTGTTGGTTTGGATGCTTTTTTGGATTTCAGAGCAGGATGTTACGTGGTGTGTATGTGGTGACTCCAGCAGGTAACCAGAATGTTCAGCATTTTATAATGTGTCTTCAAACATGGGCATTAATTTATAGACCACTTTTATTTCTCTGAATAGTGTTTATGACCATAAAAGCCAGAAATGCTTTCGGATCAGAACTGAAGTTCTAACTTGAAATGGTCAGTCCTGCAGCACCTGGCTGTGGCACTCCTTTGTAGTTTAGTTACTTGTTTGTGTTTTGAGCACCTCAGCTGTCACCACTGTGACTCAGCGTTGGCTGTTGCTCAGTTCATGAACTGTTTCTTCCATCAGGAGATGTCTGACCACACTAAATTGGTGCCTCCCTGCAATCCAGTTTTGTGCCAAGAAATGATTAACGTAACCATCCATCTCCTAGTCTAGAAATGTGACCGGTAACTCACACAGCACACACACACTGACTTTTATTATTTAATCTTGATTTGATGCTCAGCAGCTTCTATGAAACATGCCATCCATTACAATTTAATTAAATATTGTCTCCAGAAAATGATTTCCAGGAAGCTGGAAGCTCTGGATAATATCTGCATAATGAGGCGAGGCAGAAGAGCAATGTGCCTTCAGTTGTCTGCTTTATTTTTCATTGTTTGTGGCCAGAGAAATGTTTCCTTGGCTGCTGCGACCTGCTGGTATGTTTTAGCTTTCCCTGGGAGCTGGTTCTGTTACTGAAAAAGGGCTGAAGATTTCCTGGTGCCCAGCATTCTATTTGACTCTTCCTTAAGAGTAACCATCCTGCTAATGGTTCTGTGTCCTATCTGCTTTTAGGACACAGTGATGTTTGTTTTCCTCCAAGAGCCTGTAGGCAGTAAGCTGAATGAACAACAGAGATGGTGCATGCTTTCTGCATTGCGTTGGGGCCATAAATGGAGGCAGAAACTTCCAGGGAAATTGATTACATATATATATGTGTGTGTGTGTATTCCAAAGTGCTGTTACCAATCTGACCTGAGTATATTCAAGAACTTGAATAAAAGTCTTGAAGCTGATTCCGGGTATCACATCCAGCTGAAGAGGGCATGGCCTTGTTTATGTTATGCTATTACCAACTTTACGTGAGCTGAATCAAAGTTGTTTCTTTTAAGTACGGTGGATCGAGGTGAAGAACAATACTCTCTTTTGAAGTATTGTGTATACATCTACATATATATATACACATAAAATAAGTATTATGGAGAAAAAGCTTCTTGAATCAGGAGCATCAGAAGAGTCACAAAGATCTGACAGGAAGAAATTGCTCTGCATGGCTGTCAGGTCTTCACTAAGGTGGCTTTAGAAAAGCCAAGTCCAGGTGATGGACTGGGTGATGTTTTGCTGCTTGCCCTGTGTTTGCTGAGCCTGGGCCTAGTCATTCATGTGGGTTATTGACGTTCAGGTAAGATTATTGACAGCAAATTGAAGAAGACAGGTGAATAAGCATTTTGGCTCTGAGCTCTTTTTCATAGCCTGAAAGCAGAGAACAGTAACTCAGAGATGGGCTTGAAAAGCATTTGTGCTCTGTGGCTTTGAGCTGCTTTGTGTTACAACTGGAGAATGGCCTCACTTTCTGTCTTTGAGAAATTGATCCCTTTCTGAAGGCAAAGGAAACACCTGCTGCGAAGTCAGAGCAAACAAACCCTGATGCATTAAGAGGCTGATGAGGGGGGTTTGAAGTATGGCTCAGGGCTGCAAGCAGCAGCACTTGTAGCCCAAGATCTCTTTGTCCAGCTGAGATAAGGCCGTGGCAGAGGAATGGAGGTGACAGCACTTAAGAGATCGCAAAAGATAGACTTGTGGAAACATCTGTTCATCTTCAGACACGTCTTTCAGCTGCTATGGGCAGCAGCTATTTGTCTGCCTGAGATGGCTGAGCAGCACTCCTTTCACACACAGGAGCTTTATTTACCTTGTCTTAAAGCTTTTGCTGTGCATTGCTATGTCTGTAGGGAATGAAGGCAAGGCCTACAGCAGGCCAGGCTGGCTGTGTGTTAGCAGAGTGCCCCGACCTGCACAGGCTGCATGCAGAGCTGTGGTGTGCGGGGGCTGCAGGGCACTGAGCTCTGACAGCACCAGCACTGCAGGAGTCTGAGCGTCATCAGGTCTGTGTTGACAGTAATACACTACTTCAGCAGCACAACAGCATTCCTCGGGGAGGCTCCAAGCTGTCACAAACATGCAGGGTGCTCATTACCAGCAGTGCTCACCCTGCTGGAATGCTGGCATTGTAAAGCTGGCTGTTGATCGTGGGTTGCTATAGGGCTGCTTGCTGCTGCTGGGTTGGTCTGTCTACCTGTTCCTCGTCAAAAGTGGGTTAGTGCTTAACAACAGTAACAAATTCAGTGAGCCTGCAGTCTGCAATGTCAGTCCATCTGCCTTATCTCAGTCAGTACCGCAACTTCTTTCCCTTCTGCATTTTTGGATGGCCAGGACCCTTTTGATCATCAGAGCACTTTTAAAAGATGCAGTGGGAGCCTTTCTGTCCCTTTGAAGCAGGGATGTACTCAATGTCTGCCCACCATGGGGGGTTGTTTTGGAGCACAGCGCTCATTGCAGCGTGCCTTCACGGGGACATAAGTGTGGCTCTCTGCAAAACACCGTCACCGTTTGCAGCTGGGTTTGATTCGTTCACGGCTCTAGAAATAGCCCGCTCTATTTGTAGCCGTGATTTGCTCTGCAAGGTATGCGGGCTGTGTGTGCAGCGGGGGCAGACGGGCTGCTCCGGGGCGTGCGGGGCAGTAAGAGGAGGGGACGGGGACTGAGTACATGGGCAGAGCGGGGGACGGGGGCGGCTTTAACTAGAACAGGGAAGATTCAGGTCGGATGAGCGGAGGGAATCCTACACCCGCAGGCGGTGCGGCCCCGGCCCTGGGCAGCCCGGGCTGGGGGAGCGGCTCAGGTGCGCACGGAGCAGCGCTCAGCGATGTGCTGCGGGACGGGAAAGCGGCTCTTGGGGTGTGAGCGGGGCCCGAAAGGCCGCGATTGAAAACGGGATCGATGACTCGGCGCTCATCGCACCGGGCGGCACCGCCCCGCGGACACGTCACGTGACACGTCACGGCCCTCCGCCCGCCCCGGTGACGTCACCGCCCGCTCCGCCGCAGCCGCCACACGGAGCCGCCGCCGGCACCTGCGACCCGGCCCGGCCGCCGCCGCCGCCGCCAACACCACCGCCATGCCCTCGGAACGGCCCTTCAAGCAGCGCCGCACCTTCGGTGAGCGGACGGCGGGGCGATGTGCGCGGGAGCTGCGTGCGCAGCGATCGGGGGGCGATCGCGGTGCCGCGGGGCGGGCGGTGCCCTCCGGCCGGGCTATACCGGGCTGTACCGGGCTATACCGGGCTGTACCGGGCTGTACGGGGCTGTGCCGGGCTGTACGGGGCTGTGCCGGGCTGTGCCGGGCTGTGCCGGGCTGTACGGGGCTGTACGGGGCTGTACGGGGCTGTGCCGGGCTATACCGGGCTGTGCCGGGCTGTACGGGGCTGTACGGGGCTGTGCCGGGCTGTACCGGGCTGTGCCGGGTTGTACCGGGCTGTGCCGGGCTGTACCGGCGGCCCTCGGGCTCCTTGTCCTCCTCCCGCAGCCCGAACGCACCCGCGTAGCGCGGCGGTCCCCCCCCACCCCCCGTTTCTTATTGTGGCACCGCCCGGAGCCGCGACCCCTTCGCCCCGCTGTGGCGGCGGGCTGAGCCCCTTCGGCTGCGGGTGGGCGGCCGAACCTTCGCGCACCGCCCGGTGCCCCCGCCCGGCTGGGGGTCGCTGTGCCGAGGACCCCGCGCTCCGCACCCTGTGCTGCCGGGCCCGGCGGGTTCCGCGCTCGCGTGGAAACATCGTTGTGCTGAATGTGGGCGGTGGGCGATGTGACCGTACGGGGCGATGTGACCGTACGGGGCGATGTGACCGTACGGGGCGATGTGACCGTACGGGCAGTGTTACCGTACGGGGCAGTGTTACCGTACGGGGCGATGTTACCGTACGGGGCGATGTTACCGTACGGGCAGTGTTACCGTACGGGGCAGTGTTACCGTACGGGCAGTGTTACCGTACGGGCAGTGTTACCGCACGGGGCGCCGCGTCGTGCCTTGCCCGGCAGAGCGGCAGCTGCTGCTCCCCCTGACCTTTGCCGGCCGAACCCCGCGGCCACACGGCGCTTGGCTGGAGTTTTCTATTAAAAGCAGCAGAATCCCGAGTGCCGCCCGTATCACTGCCCGCTGCTCCGCCGTGGCAGCCGGCATCGCGGGCGGGAGGAGCCGGCTTTGCCTTTGCACGTTGCTCAGGCTGGAGGAAAACAAAAGTCGAGGCTCGGAGTGACCGAAGGAGAGCGGGACTGAAATAGCGCAGGAGGGAAAGGGGGGGAGACGGAGTCGGGTGCTGTGTGACCGCGGGTGTCTGCGCCGTCCTGTGCCCTTTGGCTCCCGGCTGATGTGCAGAGCTCACCGGGACGAGGAGGAAGAGGAGGCGGCCCGGCGCCCGCTCGGCTGCTTTGGGTCGGGGCTGGGATCGCTCCGCTGGAGAAAGTAAACAGCGCTTGTTTTCGTCTTCAGCTCGTTGCACAACGGGAGCAGGAAGCGATTGTTGACAGTGCCGCTGGAGAGGGACGATGGAAAATATTTCCAGTGACACTGCACCCTGAGAACGGCGCTGTTTGTAAGGCCGCAGAGCTGGAGAGAAGTGGAACGGCTCCAAAAGAACAGAACAGGCAGAGTCAGAGTGTGGCTGTTTACAAGAGCCGCCCAAGGCTCCGGTGTCACGGCACGTGGCTCGGTGAGGCCTTGGCCCGCTGCCCCGTGCTGACGCTCTGCTGTGCTTTGTGCCCATTTTCCCCCTTCTTGTAGTGTTGAGGTTTGTTTTCCTATGGGGTTTCTTCTGTTTGCCCATCTGCTTTGTCTCAGGTCTGTTCTGAATACATTTTATGGAGCTCAGTGTGATGCTGTTGAGGACTTAAGTCCAACGCTGGGGCATGCGGCGTCCCCCTGGTGTCTGATGCACATCAGAGGGGGCTCTGCTGGGGTTGTGCTCCCCGCTGTGGCTGTGGCTGTATCTTTGGGCTGGGGGTGAGATCTGATGGAGCCCCTCAGCTGCCACGTGCAAACCTGCCTGTGAATGCTGAGGGAGCTGCGTTCTGCTTAGTCAGATCCGTGGTAGGAGTCCAGACCAATTCCCAGAGTGAAGCTGTGCTCTGTGTCAGAGGAGCAGGCTGTCCTGGCTGCAGCCATGTGTGCAACCTGCTGACCCTGCGCTGCTTCCTGTGAAAGGTGCATCTTTGGGCTGGATGCTCCCATCCCAGGTGCAGTTTTCTGTGCCTTCAGTTCTGGCAGTGCACTTCTCATGTGGAAAAGGCAGCAGTCGGTGAGAGCAGCACATAGAACTGAAGAGTGGCCTTCACCAGGTGGCAGCAGGGTGAGGAAGGGGATTGGCCCCCTGTGATCAGCTCCTGTGAGACCCCACCTTGGTTTTGCATCCAGCCCTGGGGCTGCTGGCACAGGAAGGACGTGGAGCTGCTGCAGGAGGTCCAGAGGAGGACACAAAGGTGCTCAGAGGGCTGGAGCATCTCTGCTATGGAGTCAGGCTGAGGGAGCTGGGAGTGTTCTGCCTGAAGGAGGGAAAGCTGCGGGGAGACCTCATTGCAGCCTTGGAATGTTGAAAGGGAGATTATAAACAGGAGGAAAATCAACTTTTTAGACATGTAGATGGTGATAGGACGAGGGGGAACAGCTTTAAACTAGAGGGAAGATTCAGATTAGATGTCAAGGGGAAGATTTTCACTGAGAGGGCAGTGCAGCCCTGGCACTGCTGCTCAGAGCTGGGGGTTTTCTGTTCCTGGAGGTGCCTACAGCCATGGATGGGGCCCTGGGCAACCTTATCAAATGGTTGGCAGCCCTGCCCATGGCAAGGGGGCTGGAACGACATGATCTTTGAGGTCCCTTTCAACCCAAACCATTCAGTGACTCTGTAACTCACCAGGTGTGAGCTGGCCATGCTTGTACCAATGGAAAGACCACCAGTGGACAAACTGTCCCACATCATCCTGTGCTTGTCATAACTGTTATGCTTCATGGTCAGCTGGCCTGGAGCTGGGGCTGCTCGCTGGGTTGGCTTGTCTGCACGCTGTGCTATGAATGTTCATGCAGTGGTGCTGCAAGAGCTGAGAGCCCCATGGTGGGGTTTGCTGCTGCTCTTTGGTGCCTGGCTGTCTCTGTCTGCTTGTGTTACTTGCCAAGGGCACTGTGTGACGTGACTTAATGTGGGGCTGACTAACAGCACTTAGGAAAATGCTGTTGGAAAAGGTAAACAAATGCTGAGGACAAATGCCAGCGAGGTATACAGACCACAAATGCTGATCTTTATTTGTTTTTAAACAAAAGCTTCTGACCAGGAGGCAGCAATAATACAAAATAGAGCAATACAGCCTGCATGTATTTTGTTGATTATTTAGTCTTGTTTTTGCTACAAAAAACATGAACCGTCCACTGAAGCAGCAGGGCAGAGGTGCTGCTGAAGGTATGACCAGCAGCCCTGGCATTCACACAGCAGTGTCCCGTGTATCAGCTGTTCGTGTCGCCTGCTGTGTGTGCTGTCCTTGTGGAGCTGTCTGATGCCTCTTGTCTTCAGAAAGTGGGTTGGGAACAGGCTGCAAGGAGAAAGGAAGGAGCTCCTGCCTGGCTCTCGTTCCTGCACAGCTCCCTGCTCTCACGTGCTCCAGTGACCAGCCCCGCCATCTCTTTGTCCGTGCATGTGTGTGTTCTGCATTCAGACGTAGTTCTGTCCAAAATGCCAGTTGTTTGCTTGAGCAATTTGAAGTGTCCTCAGCAATTCTGAGAAATAGGAGCGTGTTCCTGCTGCCCCAGGGATTTGTAATTGTACATTTGTGAAGATGGAAGAGAAGGTCAAACAGGAGGCAGGGGAAGCCCTGGCCGAGGACAGCCTGCTCCTCACACAAGAACTGCTTGTTCTTTTTCCAGGACTAGTGAAACTGTGGTTAAACAGTGAGCGAAAAGCAGCCCTTTATCTGGAACACTTAATGTGAATACGGTGTACACAGTCCAAACAGCACGTGGAAAATGTTTTTCTGAATGTTGAGGGGAAAGCTCTCAACATCTGCTTTCTCCTTCTCAGTTGCTTCTGCCTTTCACACAGCCCCTGTTCCCTGCAAGCAGAGCTGCTGGCTCCCTTATGCGTTTTTGTAGCGGGGCTGCCCTGAAACTCAGTGAGAAACAACAGCCTTTGTTTGATTACCTTCAACTGATGTGAAAACATCTGGTTGGATTTAACAAGTTGGTGATGTCTTTCCCCGTCTGATTGTACCACATCCATCCTTTCTGGAGCATCTGGGCTGATACTTCCTGGGTACAGGATCATAGAATCATTAAGGTTGGTAAAGACCATCCAGTCCAACTGCTGGCCCATCCCACCATGCCCGCTGACCACATCCCTCAGTGCCACATCTCCATGGTTCTTTAACACCTCCAGGGATGGTTACTCTGCCACCACCCTGAGCAGCCTGTGCTGCTGCATCTTCACTCTTCCAGAAAAGAAAGTTTTCCTAACATCCAACCTGAACCTCTGCTGGTGCAGCTTAAGGCTGTTCCCTCAGATCCTGTCACTGATCAGCTGGGAGCACAGGCTGAGGCTCTGTCTCCTGTCAGGGGGTATAGAGGGTGGTGAGATCTCCCCTTGAGCCTCCTCCTCTCCAGACTTAACAGTCCCATTCCCTCAGCATTCAATCCCCTTGTCCAGGTCATCAATAAAAGCATTAAACAGGGCTGGTCCCAATACCAACCCCTGGGGAATGCCACTGTTGACTGGAACTCCATTCCACCTCACCACCGCTCTCTGGACCTGGCCATCTGCCCAGTGAAGAGTACGACTGCCCCAGCTGTGGGCTGCCAGCTTCAGGTGCATCCCTTTCCTCTGGGCTGTAGGTGAAGAGAGGTGGCTGAGGGGCTGAAGCCCAAGCACTATTCAGTTCATCATTCTCCATCCTCCTGCCCAGACCCAGCTCCACTTGTCTGGCTGCAGCCATGTCTCATTGCTTGGCATCCCCTACGGTGATGTGATTTTGTTTTCTGAGTCTCCATGTTTTGCTGGGCACATTGTGATGCCCACTAGTGTTGTGGATGTCCTGAAGGTGCCAGCAGAAGTAGCACTGTCTGAGCAGTGGGGGTCTGATATACACCCTGCATGACCTGGAGTCGGGGGACACTGTGCTGTGTGACCAGTGATCAGTGTCCTGACTTGAGCGTACACTTCCAGTTGCTGTGACACCGCTGTCTCAGATGTGCTCCCAGGGCAGCGCTGGCCTCCAGGCTTTGTCCTGCTTTCTGGACATGGGAGGCTGCTGCTGCTCCTGCATTGCCCCAGCCAGGAACAAGCTGTGCAGCACTGTGCAGGGATGGGCAGGGCAGCTGCTGTGTGAGCCCTGCACGTAAACACGGGTGGATTTCCTGGTAGGTAGAGTCCTCAGGGCGGTGCATTACGTAAATGTTTATTGACCTTCATCTGAAATGAGCTGTGCAATGTGCCCACCCCTTCAGCCATCACCAGCTCATCCCAGATGCATCCTGATTTCACACCATTCAGTGTGGATTCATTCATGCTGGAGATCTCTCAAACAGGATCACAATAACAGCGCTCTGTCCCAGGGCTGACCGCAGACATCAGCCCTATGTGGGCTGCAGGGCATGCAGCAAGAACCCCATGGCTGCAGGGGGCAAGGACACCTGCACGTGCCCTGTTCATGTGCACTGAGCTGTGTGGGTCACTGCCAGAGGTGGGGCTGGGGCTGAGTCCATGCTTTGCTCTGCCCTCCACGTGCAGCTCTGGCTTGGGTCAGGAGCTGTTGACCTTGACAATGTGTCCAGGCGGTGTGTTCTTACTGCAGGTGTCTGTGGTCACAGCCAGCAAGGCTGAGCCTGGTGTCTGGCCACTGCCTTGGGGCAGCACCAGTGCCTGAACCCCCAAATGCCACCCCTTACACAACCACACTCTTGCAGGATTTGCCCTGTGTTCTCCTTGTGTTCCCCCACCCGTGTCTGTGGTCAGTGGAGCTGTTGTGCTGTCCTCTCGCCTGTGTCTGTGCAGTGTCTGCAGGGCAGAGCAGTGTCCCATGGGCACTGCTGGTAGAGGTCAGTGCTTGGAAAGCCATAACATCTTTCACTGTTCTCCTTAGCTGGCATAATGACCTCGTCTCATATTGCTGTGGGAGATGCTGTTCACCCAGACCTTTGGGAGAACAACTTGGGAAGGACCTGCCTCAAGCAAACTGTGGAGATTCCTGTGTTTCGTATGGTTTGCAGCATTGCTGATGGTACTCGACAGCTGAAACTGCAGTCAGAGGAGAGAGAGGCAGTTCTCCTGTCATGTGCACAGCTACAAAAATAACTCCTGCCTTTCAGTGGGCCACAGCAGGGACTATTTTGGGAGTAGCCAATAAAAGGTGCTGGTTTTGCCTTACTGCTGTGCTGAGTTCTCCCATCGTGGTGTGGGGGCAGCCTGGGGCCCACACCAGGAGCTGGGATGGGGCTTTCCCCGTGGGTGTGGGCAGCTCATTCATCATTACTCAGCCCCTGCATACAACAGTTCCATCCTCTCCTGCTTCAGTCCCTGCCAGAGTCAGAAGTGCTGCTTAATTTACTTTATTTTACATAATTAGATCACATACAGGTTAAATGAAAGATGGTGTTACAGCCATTCCTGTGTGGCATGGTGGGTGCCTTCCTGAGGACCCACACCCACCTCCCAGGCAGGATGGGGACTGTGGGTGAGCACCACCTGCTTCGTGCAGGAGAGAAACTCAGAGGGATGTTCACAGAGGAATGAGCACTGTCACAGGGTGTGGACTCTGGAGGAAAATGAGTTAGAATGTCTCAGAATGGTTGCAGAAAACATCACTCTCATTGCTTAGTTTTTATCCCTGTCTCCACAATGGGTCTCTCAGGCCAAGAGATGCATTCTCTCAGGCTAAGAGCTTTTGCAGCTGCAGGTCGATGATAGTGCAGGATTTCTTCTTGGCAAGGCACATCTCTTTAGGACAAAGGCACGCTGCCAGGTGGTGCAGACAGAGGAAATGGGCAGAACCCAGCCCTGGTTGGGGGCTCCCCTGGGGGAGCAGCTGGGAGGCAAGGGGAACCCGATCAGAGCTGAGACCCTAAAGCTGCTGCTGCCCAGCTCTGCTGGGTGTGAGCACTGCTCATGTGGATTTAGGAATATGGCTTTATAATCCTTATATCTAATGTGAGTCACTCCATTTCCACGTGTTTTACTGGGCAGGGTGGCACTTAGCTGCTCTGGGGGCTGGTGGGAAACTCCAAAGGGCTGTTCACTGCAGCTGAGATGTGGCTGACAGCGCCTGCTGCAAGGTGTGTAGGAATGGTCCGGGGAAGCATTTGGATTCCTTCTGCCATGTCCACTCACAGGGCTCAGTCTGCTACTTCTAACTTCCTTGCTTTGCTTTTTTCCTTACAGCGGATCGTTGTAAAGAAGTACAGCAGATCCGAGAGCAGCATCCAAACAAAATCCCGGTAAGTGCCAATTCTTGCTCTTTTCATAATTATATCTGTTAAAATCACCCCACCTGTGTGAGAGGGCTGCCTGTGCATGGCAGTGTGTGCCCCGCAGCACTGGGCTGATGGGGCAGATGGCCCCGGTGGAGATGGCTGCAGTCACACCTTCCTGCTGGCAGCAGTGTCCACAGGCTGCGCTTCAGGGCTGCCTCCTCACTGGGAGCTCCAAGCACAGCCTGCAGCAGGTACTTTAGAAATCATCTGCCCACTAGAGGACAGACCAAGCTTATGCCTGTCCAGCCTGTCAACTTCAGCAGTCTCTTTCTGGAGCCCATTGAGGCTGAGCCCTTTGAGGGTTTAAAGCCAGCTCTTGTGAGCCTTGAAGAATCTAGAGTCACAGGGGATCGATGCTGTTTCACCCAACCTGTGCTGGGTAGCATTGGGAGCTGACATTACTCAAAACCCTAAAGCTAAAGCTAAGTGAGACCTGGTGGCTCATGGGCAGTACTGCTGCACAGGGTGCACTAGCAAAGGCTTGGGGTCTGTTTGGTTCATGTGAAGAAATATCTGTAAGGTTATGTGGTAAAAAAACATCTTCATACCCACAGAGGAGCACAGAGAGACGTCAGGCAGGGACCCAAAGTAATATCTCACCTCAGGAAGGTGGTGGATGGAAACCTAAACTGCATCCTCAGAGAAAGGGATGAGCTGCTCTGGGCTCCTGCCAGGGCTGTTCCAGGGACCATCGTTGTCCAGGGCAGGCAGGCGGCAAAATGAGCCCCTCTGAGACTGAGTGTTACTGTATGTGGTCCTACTGAAGGACCTCCACCCTTCTGGGCAGGACAGAGGAGGCTGTTGGTGATGTCCCTGTCCGTGTGAGCACTGATCTGTGTCACTGGTCATGCAGATAGGCATGTCCTTCATGATATGTGTTCTAAACACACATCTGTGTGTGTGCCTCCTGAGTCTCACTGGTGGTTGGACCTGGAGATGTGGAGCTGCAGCTGCCTTGCCTCTGTCAGGCTGTCATGTCTGTTCCCACTCTCTAACAAGACCCTTCCCCCTCTTCAGCCTTGGCCCCACAAGGCTTGTGTCTGCAAGTGCTGCCCATGGGCCTGGTCTCCCCAGGCTCTGCCCTTGGCCCTCCCACCTGTGCCCAGCTCACAGAGGGTTCCCCCCACACTGGTGAGTGTCACTGCTGAAAAACCCCCCATCTGAGGCGGCAGCTTGGAAGAGGACCCAGAAGGGAGGTGCTTTGTATCCACGCCCAAGGCCTCAGGGATGTAATATTAGCATTTGATCATACATTTCCCTCCTTAGCTAGATAAGAACTTCATGTCCACTGGCCACCTGTTCCCTTAACTGGGTTACCCAAATAGCAGCTCGTGTTCTGGAAATAGAAACTCCTGGAGCTGTTCTACATGACAGACCCTGTGTCTGCTCAAGGCACAAGGCAGCTGTTGCTTTAGCAGCTGGGCCATCCTCCTCAGCCCATTCTTGGGTTAATTGAGAGGCAGTTGTTTGTGGGATGGAGCTGGATGGTAATTAGAGATGCCTCCCTCTGTTCCTCTTAGAGGTCAGTGAGAAGTGAGCCTCAGTGCGGCTGCACAGGGCCCTCCCTACAGCAGAACACTGTGTGAGCAGCTGTTGTGTCACTGTCACCCTTGGTGCTAACTGTGGTTAAAACCTGAAGCTCTGGGTGTTGCCTCTGTGTTTCCCAGTGGGCAGAGCTGCATCCCTGCAGGTGGCAGTTGTGAGCACCCAGTCCCTCCAGGCTCTTCATCTCCCTGTAGCCAAAGTGTTCATCTGTGAAAGTAAGACTCAAATAAGTAGAGCAGGATGGGGCAGATTGAGTTTGCCCTCCCTCCTGCAGAGGGGAAGGGAAGTTGGCAGGATGGTAAGTGGCATCATGGTGCAGAAAGTTGTTCATTCAGCAAGGCCCCATATGGCAAAAGGGGCTGAAGGAGCAGTGCCTGTTTTTTTCATGTTCTGCTCTGGTGAGAAAGAGGGGATGTGGCTGGTGTGAGAGTACATTAGGGGGCTCGGATGCGATGGGATGGTTGTCCTGTTTCTTGGGCTCCTGGGTTCCCTTGTGTGAGTTTCAGAGGGTGCTGAGGTACAGAGTTCCTCCAAAGTGCTTTACACCTCTCCCTTGTCTGGGAACTGCCTGAGATGAAGCTTGGCCCATGCTGGTGGGCTGTGAGATAAGCGCACAGTGTGGGGCACTTGGCAGATGTTCCAGCTCGCTGGTGGTACTGCAGCATCCCAGCACCTGTGTCTCGTTTGGCTTTGATGAAGACAGAGCCTGGGAGTTACGCTCAGCTCTTCTCCTTACATCTCCCCTGTTCCCCATAGCTGTCTCCATCCTCTGGGTGCTTCCCCATACTCACTCTCCACATTGCTCAGCTCTAACTTAGTTTACAGTTAAAGACAGTCTGGTGTGTGTGTGCAGGCTCTGTGTGGCTCAGCCCAGCTATTGTACTGCGTGGTGCTGGGCAGCCTCTCAGTGAGCTCTGTGCTCACACAGCGTCCTGTTATGTCAGCAAAGGGAGGAGCTCCTACACCTGTAGGTGGTGCAGAGGCCATTGGCCCCACCGCTCCCCATCAGCTCAGCACAGGGCATGCAGCACTGCGTGCTTCAGGTGCAGGGCTGCTGTTCATGGTGATGAAGGCCCACCAGTGGCTACCTGGCTGGCTGGGATCTGCTCCCCTCACTGCTCAAAGTGCTGGCCAGGGCTGCCTTCTTTACCAGGGCAGTCTTTGCTGCAGAGAGAACAGGAAGGGCCGTGGGATGGGCACGAGGCTTTCTGCAGTGGGCAGAGATCTGTGTGTTCCTCCAGCACCCTTCTGACAGGTGTCTGCAGAGGCCCTGGGGGTGCTTACTGCTTTTGTTTACACCCAGGCAGCAGGAGATGTGTTCTGCTGGTGGCAGAGGCTGGTGAGCATCATCAGGTGGTTGAGAGAGGTGAATGGAGTGGTGCTTCCTGAGTGTGCATCTTCCTTCTGGCCCTGCAGAGCCATCTCCTGGGCCCTGTGCTCTCTGCTCCTCCACTGCCACAGGCAGCTGTGCTTTCATGGCTGTTTCTTTTGTGAAGGAGCTGAGAAAACAGCTTATGGGAATTGCCATAAGTGGAAAATAGTGCTCAGTCTCAGCTTGGAGAGCGCAGCGAATGGATTAGTGTACAGGTGTCATTCTATGGAGAAAATGGCTGGGTACTGGAGAGATGTGGGAGTCAAAACGTCCCTCTGAGGGGAATGCATTGAGCTTTTTAAGATCATTAATTACTATAAATGCTTAGTAATTTCTTAGTAAACAAACAGCACACTTCCAGGTTGGCTCAGAAATAGCAGTTGTAGCTGTCGGGGAAGACGTTCATTAATGACAATAGATGAGGAAGGTGGATAGAAATCCTTGTTTTGTCTTTTCAGAAGGTAGGAGTGGTGAGAACTTTATTGATGGTGGGGAGGGCAGGCCGGGCTGTTCCCTCGTGGTGCTGTGCTGAAGTGGCCATGGGTTCCTGATGAGCTGTGGAGCTGGTGTCTAGCTGTTAATGTGTGGAACGAGACTGGCAAAACCCAGCTCTCCTTCCTCAAGGAATGCCTTGGGTGGTTTGCAGCTGTTTTTAAGAACTATGGGAATATCTACAGCTTTTCCTAAACAGGCAGAGTGATGCTGAAGTGCAGCTTCATGGCGTAAAAGGGAAGGAAAACATCTCCTGCTGTGCAGAGGCTGGTCAGGAATGGTCAGGCTGGGCCAGCTCCTTCCTCTCTCCCTCTGGCCCCTTCCACCACATAAGAAGTTAAGTCCTTAGCTCAGATTTTGTAAGTCTGAACGTGGTAATGAAATACACTGTGTAGCTGTTACAGATCTCCCACATGTTAAGGGAGGCATCAGAGCACGAGGGCCAGCCTTACTGTTCACATTCAGCTGGAGCAACTGATGCTTTAGACACTTATCTTGGATGCTGTCCATGGTCTGGTTCAGGTGGGCAGGTGGCTCTGCTGAAGGGGGGCTGCAGCCAACACTCTGGTCACTGCTTGTTGCTCTTCTTGCTGTTCTGCCAGAGAGAAGCAAGGTGGGGCCTCACCTCAGCTCTTCCATCAGTGTCAGTTTGGTCTGTATATGGCCTTGAGGCCAGGGGTTGGGGCACTGTAAATTGTGGATAACCCTCTTTGCTCTCTTCCCAGGTCATTATTGAACGCTATAAAGGGGAAAAACAGCTGCCAGTGCTGGACAAGACCAAGTTCCTTGTCCCGGACCACGTCAACATGAGTGAATTGGTCAAAATAATCCGGTGAGTTGGGTGACCCTGACTGATGTGCTGTGAACACACAGCGGTGGGGTGAGGATGAGGCAGAGGCAGCTGCTGAGGGAGGGGATGGAGGACAAGGAAACCACAGCAAGTTTTGCCAATTGTTTGTGTGAGGATCACATGGCACTTGGTGAAGGGCCGTTCGCTCTCTCTCAGGATACTCCTGAGGGGGACTCCAGTCTCCTTCCTGTTTCCTTCAGCTCATGTGAAGGAGGAAGGCCCTCTGCTTTTGCAGCAGTGCTTGGGGAAAGGGATTTTGCTGAGTCCTCCCAGCTCAGAAGGCCAGGAGCCCCCAGCAGCTCAGTGTGGCTCACCAGCAGCACATCCTGATGCCAGCCTGGCCCTTTGTGAGCAGTGTCGTGGGGGGAGGCAGGACTTGCTCTCGCAGTGGGCTGACCCAGACCTGCCCTTGTTCCCACAGGCGCCGCTTGCAGCTGAATCCCACCCAGGCTTTCTTCCTGCTGGTGAACCAGCACAGCATGGTGAGTGTGTCTACTCCCATCTCAGAGATCTACGAGCAGGAGAAGGATGAGGATGGCTTCCTCTACATGGTCTACGCTTCCCAGGAGACCTTTGGCTACTGAGGCCTGCCGAGAGGTGGCACGTGGAGACAGATTAACTGTGGCACATGTGCTCCCAGCCCTGGGAGACAACAACCGGAGGCTCTCGAGAGGGGGACTGTGCTGACCCCCCGTCTCTCCCTCCTTCTTCTTCCCATCACCCTCTCACCAAAGAGGCTCATGGCGTGTGTTGGACTCGCACAACCCTTCACTTCTGTGTAGATTAGCCCCGCTCCATCCACGCACGTGTGTGTGTGTATATACATACAGGCACCCCGGCACACATATTGGGCCTCGGCTTCCCATCCCATCCCCTTGGCGTAACCTCCCGCTGCTCTCGCTGTGCTGTGTGTGTGTGTGTGTGTTCCAAGCCTGCTGCCAAAACAGTTCGGCTGCTGCTGGAGAGAGGACAGGACACTGTCACCTTCACTTTCAGCACAAGGAGAGCTGCCTCCTCCTTCCAGGCACTAATAAAGGGCAGAAAGTCTGCAAAAACAACAAATGTAATCATTGCTCCTGAGTTTTAATTGATTTTAATTACACCCATATCAGATTCTTGGTGCTACTGAGTAGATGTAGGCGTCTCCATGTGACTGTGGATAACGTGTATCCTTTAGATTTGTTTTATTGGTTTGTTTGTGTTTTTTTGTTTGGTTTCATTTTTGAGGGACAGGTTGGAATGGGAGAGGGGAGATCTGTTCCGTGTGCTGTAGGGCGGTCAGTCGAGCTTTGTTGCACTTTAAGGCGCAGTAGATGTCAGAGTGGAATTTCCTTTTAATTTATACAGGGTTGCCATATTTAGTGCTGCTCCTCCGATGACAGTTGTACCAGATCGTCTTTCTTTTGTTAAATAAAAACCATTTCCCTCTCTCTGTCCCCCCATTGCATGCAGTCTTTCAGTCTCAGTGTGGCAAAGAGTTTGCTCAAGGAATGTATGGATTTGTATTTGCTATGTTCCCGTTCCAGTTTTTCATGTATTATACCAGAAAAATGTATATGATAAAATCCCACCCAGTTTAATCTATACAAAGGTATATATATATAATAAATATACATTCAAGTTGTGTCTTGTAGGTATGTTTTGTTTCCATCTCATTTGTCTGTGTCATGTCCCTCAGATGGTGATGTGTATGTGATGCACGTTGCTGTGTTTGCTGGCACATTGCTCAGCTGCTTCCTCCAAGGTACAGCAGGGGACTAAACCAAAGGTGGGAACATGGATTATGGGCTGGAGCACTGGGCAGCAGCGCAATTATCCCTAACCTGCCTGTGACACTGTTGGGTGAGTTGTGACCGAGTTGCCTCATTGGAGAAAAAAAGCTTTGGAGTTAGAGGGATTTGTACAGACTCGCTGCCATTAATGAAGCCCTGAGCAGTGCTGGAAACCTCCCTGAGCGTTGGACAAAACTGTTCTCCGGGCAAAGGCAGGGACTGGAAATGTCATTGTTTCACTTCACTGTTTTCCTTCCTTTGCGCTTCCTAGCAGAGAACACTAGATACTCTTTGCCCGAGTTACTGACAGCTCCATTCATGCCCTGTGCCTGCAGGGCACCTTCTGTCCGGAGAAGGACCTGGTGTAAGGGACAATGCATATCAAAAGAACCTCCTGTCTACCCTTAGACACAAACAGACGCTGCTTGCTCTTAGTCTCACTCTCAGGTCTACCAGGGTTTCGCAGTGATAAGGTCTATCAAAGAGTCTGAGCTTCCTTCTGGCACTCAGTGCAGCTGGGTCCTTGTTTGGACTCAGGTATGAACGATCCATATCGTTTCTTACAAAACTGATATACATTCACAGCTTTCCTTTTTCAGCTTTCCATCCTCCCTTACAACTTTCCACCCTCTTTTTTTGTTGTTTATTAGCAAACAACTCCCACACTATAAAATAACAGCACTAATTATGTTAATAACATAATCATCATCACTCAATCAAAGCCTTGACCGATAACAGACTGAACATAAGAGTTACATGTAAGGCCATAATTTTTTGAGTCAATACATACACACTCATACAGGGATTTATTATAGACAATTCCATAAGTGGGAAGTGGAAATGTATAAGCTAATGTATTATTACTTATTGACAACTATGGGACGGCCAACCACCCAAAGGAGAGAGAAGGAAGATGACAGCAGTGGATGTGCCAGGCAGTGCCAGCAGGGCGTTCCCTGCTTCCAAGTGCACGTTGCCTTTCTCTCCCATCACAGATTCTCTCCTGTTTTTATTCTTGTTGGGGTCTGCAGGGCTTTTTCCACTCGTACTCCACATCTGCACGGCCAGTGTGTGATGCAGAGCCCAGGTGAACACCTGCTCACAAACAGAACAAACCACCAGATCAGATCTCTTCTGACTACCCACAAAGGGTTATTTACAGCTGTAGTCACTCCCATTGCTTTACCCTTAGCTCCCTTTTTTATTTAATTGCTAAGCTTTTCCTTGTTGACCACCAGCTTCAACTACCGTTACCAAAATAATCTATGGGTAGTAATTCTTGACGCAGTACAGGGATGCACCTGTATCTATCAGAAAACAAACACCTTTACCCTGCTGTGTGCACGTTGCATTCAGTCCAATGGGGGCAAATCTCATCCTGGTACCTTTCAGGTCCTGCTCTAGTGCAGCTGCTGCTGTTCTTCCCAATTCCTTTCTTTCATTACAATCCCTTTCTATACACTTTCCAAGCTCCCTGAATTCATTTGTCCAGGTCTCTCCCAGTGTGTATATTATTGTGAGAAAATAAAGACATTCTTGCTCCGACTAGCAGAAGACCTTTACAGGTGCAAACAGTTCAGCAGACACGGAGAGAGAAAACCGAAAGACTGTAACTATTTGTGCTGGACAGACCCTCTTGGCATGATCACGAGACCTCCAGCTTGTACAACTGGCATGGGGGTGAGCAGATGCTATAAAAACCAGTGGCAAGCCCCACCAAACTGGAGGTGGGTTGAAGTGAGTAGCAAGAAACCATGGGTTTGTGTATGACCAAGGAGCAAGTGGTGAACACAGAAACCTCTGAATGACATTTGGCACGAGCCGTGGGCAAAAAAGGGCAGGAAGCTCCCCAGGACTGTTGAGGGAGCTACCCACGTGGCCTTCCAAAATCTGCAGGTCTCCAATGGTGTGGGAGCTGCTCCACTCTCCACTCCCCAACACTGGGGCAGCTGCTTCCCACCCAGACAGGGCCAAGCTGACTCCTTGCTCCCAGCTGCCTCCCCAGCACTTGGGCATCATGAACCAGTGGGAGAAGGGCAAGAGTGGGAACAGCCAATAGTCTCCAGTTTGGCTAACTCAGAATGCTGAAAGTTCAGCATAACCTTCCAGGAGACCTGAAGAGCACAGGATGTGCAATGAAGTTGCCTGATGAGTTGCTCCAATCTCATTTCAGCAGGGAAGGCTTGAAGCACCCTGGGAGATCCATACTGAAGCTGCCACAATGAGGCCACGCTTCCCTGGAGATCTTGAGTTCAGAGCTATGTCTAAACAACACAGAGAAGCCCAGAGTCTTCAGGAGGCAGCTGAGTCTCTGGCGCAGGAAGTGATAAAGAGGGTAAGGGCATTGGATCAGCCTGTCAGCACCCTAAGGAGGGCTTCCATGAGGATCAGACAAAGATTGCTTGGAAGAGCAAAAAGGGCAGAGCCTTTGGAGATGGCCCTTTCTAGCCCTGAGCAGGAAATGGTGTTGCTATCAAGGAAGGTTGTAATGAACGTGCTGCAGAAAGGTGGGAAGTGCCTGGAACCCAGCACAGCCAGTGCACCTGAGCCACGGCAAAGAGCCAGGCAGTGAGAGCTCCCAATGCCAGATGAAAGTTCCAAGTGGGAAAACCTGGAGAAGGGAAACTGAGGAAAGCACTCCCAAAGCATCCTGGAAGGCTTCCCTTCACAAAGACACTCAAGAAACCATGGGAAGTGTTTGCAGCATCTTGCAATCCTTCATAGCTTCTCATTCTGAGCAAGAATTTGGCTGCAGCCACAGCCATCTGTCATGGACTGACATCTAGGGGTCACTCCATGACACCATCCCAACTGCCTCTCATGGCATGGCAGGAAGGAACAACAAGGCCTGTTGGAACAGCAACAAGCCAGAGAAAAGCCTCCAGTGATCCAACCAGTGCCAGTCATAGAATCCTACAATCATAAAAGGTGGTAATGACTGCGAAGATCAATTGTTCCAACCAACAACCCATCCCCACCATGCCCACTGACCATGTCCCTCAGTGCCATGTCTCTGTGATTCATGAACGCCTCCAGGGATGCTGACCCCACCACCACCCTGGGCAGCTGTGCCACAGAGGAGGACTGGTGTCCCTGAAGGCAATGTGCCCAGAGCTGTGTGTGGGCAACACAGAGGAGCCCGGAGTGCTGGACCGGTGGCTGAGTCTGGTGTGGGGAGTGTTGGAGAGGGTGAGGGCACCAGTCAGCCTGTGGTGTGATTAAGGAGGGCTTCCCTGAGGATCAGGGAAGTACAGGCAAGTAGTGCCTGAGTACAGGCAGTGCCTGACCAGGCTGAAACTGGAGCGTGAGAATATAAAGAGGCGAGAAGAGGTAGGCAAAGCCCAGTGCTGGCAGGCACGTGTCAGTGGCATTGCACCGAAGGCACGGGCTTTACTTGATGGATCTGAGGGCGATGGGGAAAGCAGAAGAGGTGTGGGCTGGGCTGGTGGGCCGGGCATTGATGCATAGAAAGGACAACCCAGAGCACTGAGGGGATCCCTTCTCTTCTGCCCTCGCTGAGTGGCTGAAGCAGAGTGCTGGCCCTCATCTGCATAAATCATCACCATGCAGGCTGGGAAGCACTTTCTGAGACAAGACCGAGCCTAAACCTGCTCACCCTTTGAAGGAAAAGCTTTGTCAAGCAATTACTGTGTTGCAGAAATTTCTCCACAGACCAAGGACAGACATGGACAGATCTTGTCTGGGTTCAGCCACTTCTGTGGATGTGGTTGTGGAAGAGAAAGGCAGCGCTCTGCAGCCTCACAAACCAGGTGGCGTCTGTGGGAATACAAGAAAAGCTGTTCAGAGCAGCAGCTGTGGAGCAAGATAAACAGCATGGGAACCAAGGACACCTCTGCAGGGAGAAGAAGAGTCTCACAGCTCTGATTGGATATGTGCCTGCATGGACAGTTGAAAAGTGTTTTGTAGAATGCTTTGTTGACATGTAAGGTGTTTGGGAAAGTTGTAAGGGCGGATGGGAAAGTTAGAAAATAACAACTTGTGAAGGTATATAAGGGATGTGAGAACTTGTAATAAACGATTTGGATCGTTCACATCTGAGTCCGTGCCGAGTCGCTGCAAATGGCGCCCACAACGTGGAGCAAATCAACCCGCGGCTGAGCGAGCCCGGTCCGGCAGCGCCGCCCGACTGAACTTCGGAGAGACTGTTTCGCGCGCACCCGCACCGTTCTGCAGGACAGAAGGTGAGCAGTAGGAGCTATGGGGAGCAGTAGGAGCTATGGGGAGCTCACTAACGAGGGAGCAACGAGTACATCTCGAAGTATTGCGTTCAGTGTTACTGTATCAGGATAAGACTGTGTCTACTTCAGCATTAGCTACTCTTCTTAAATGGATAAGCAAAAATGTCCCTGAATTTCCAAAAACTGAGTTCTCTTTCGATACAGAACTTTGGGACAAAATCGGCTCCAAACTCTACAAGGCTTCTCTCGCTAAAGACAGAAAGGCTGCTAAGCTGTTGCCCGTTTGGAGCCGGATAATGGAAGGGATTAAGCAATCACGACGGGAAAGAATTTATTCCGACCATTCCCTGCCGCCCTCCGTCCCAACCCCGCCGCTGCCTCTCGCTGCGGGAAGCGGCCCGTGCCCGGATCCGACCGGCGGCTCCGACCCCTCCCCGATTCGGGGAGACGAGGGGCCGCGGCCGCCCCCCTTCGCGCTCCCGCCGTTCGCTCCTCCCCCGACGTTCGCCGCGTTGCCGCCCTCTACGGCGCCCTCGCCCTTCGCTCCGCCTACGACGCTCGTCGCGCCGCTTCCGCCCCCCGCTCCGCCAATGTCGTGCGCTGCTGCGTCTGTGCCGCCCGCGTGTAACGTGGTTAAAGACACGGACGGATCGAAACCAGGGGATCGTTGTGACCCCGGTCCAGTAGATCCGGAATGCGAATCGGGCGCATTTCCTCCTGATGATAATTTGAAGGGAGCAGGAACGACAAATTTCCCTACAGCGTACTGTGATGTCTTAGAGCAGTGCAGAAAAGAAGCAATATTAAGGGGTGATGCTGACACATTGCAAGCCTTTCCTGTGTTGTATCAGCCGAATCACGCCCCCCGTTGGGAACCCCTGACTTATGAGGCAGTGAAAGAGCTCAGGGAGTCAGTGAGAACATACGGAGTTCAGTCAGCCTTTACATACAATCTTTTGGTTGCAATTGGTGAGTTATGTTATGACCCCTCATGACTGGAAAAGTGTGTTACGAATGATCCTCTCTCCCATGCAATACACCGTGTTCATGACTGAATACCGGGATCAGGCTGCTGTCCAGGCCTTGAATAATTCGAACAACCTAAATCATATTGGCCTAGAGGAACTCATGGGGGAGGGGGTCCGGGCAACACCTCAGGCACAGGCACAGCTGGACAGGCAATGCCTGGAACAAGTTAAGACTTTGGTGTTGTGTGCTGTCCGTCGGGTTCCTGATATTAATTCACCCGATGCTTCATTTACTTCAATTAGGCAAGAGGCTACTGAGCCTTACATTAAATTTCTTGAACATTTGCAAAATTCATTAGAGAGACAAGTAGAAAATGAAGCTGCCCGAAATGTCTTGCTTAAGCAATTAGCAGTAGAAAACGCAAATGCAGACCCATCAATTACTGACTTGATTAAAGCCTGTCAAGATGTAGGCACAGAAAGTCATAAAATGGCCCTGCTAGCAGATTCATTGGCAACCCAACTTGATGCAGGGACAGCTCAAAAAGTGAAGTGTTACAATTGTGGGGAACCAGGTCATGTCCAACGGGACTGTAAAAAGCCCAAGCGAGCAAATAAAAATGCTTCTGCTGTTCCAACTCGACCCTGTCCACGGTGCAGGAAGGGGCTACACTGGGCTAGAGGCTGCCGACCCAAACTTCCTGTTGCTGCACAGCCCTGCGATCTGCCGGGAAACGGCAAGAGGAGCGCGAGACCGCGCGCTATGACAGCAAATACGGTCCCGACTCAGCCAGACGCTGCCTGGCCAGCTCACTCAGACCAGCCACCATTGGCAGCTCAGGAGTGGATTTGTCCACTGCCCAGTCAGTGACGCTGACTGATAGCACCGTGACTCTCATTCCAACAGGGGTAATGGGTCCCCTTGGGGCCGGGCGTAGCGCCCTCTTGTTAGGACGTTCTTCTGTTACAAGGATGGGACTTTTTGTTTTACCTGGAGTTATAGATGCTGACCATACCGGGGAAATTAAGATAATGGCATGGACACCCTCACCCCCCTGTTTTATTCCAAAAGGCCAAAAAATAGCACAATTAGTCCCTTTTCATTCTATGACCAAACCTGGTATTAGAGATCGAACCGGTGGATTTGGGAGCACAGATAAACCTGTTGTGCTATGGACCACACAACTGTCAAAAGACAAACCATTATTACCATGCTTAGTAAATGGCAGACAGTTATTAGGACTAGTGGATACTGGAGCTGATGTTACCATCATTAAGTCCAGTGACTGGCCCTCTGAGTGGCCACTAAGAGATCCTAATTCTGCTATTGTGGGGGTTGGGGGCCTACAGCAGCCAAAACAAAGTGCCCAAATTTTATCTTTTGAAGGGCCTGATGGTTGCATTGCTCACGCTGCTCCTTACATTTTGCCAATTCCCTGTACTTTGTGGGGTCGTGATCTCTTAAGTCAGTGGGGTATGATTTTGCAGACAAATTTTCAGTGAGGGCCATTGATCGGCAGCAACCTATACCCTTAGCTTGGAAAACAGAACAACCTATTTGGGTAGATCAGTGGCCCTTAAAAAGAGAAAAGTTGCTGCACTTACATGAGTTAGTTCAAGAACAGCTAGCTGCTGGTCATATAGTGCCTACTACCAGCCCTTGGAATACTCCGGTTTTTGTTATCCTCAAGAAGAGTGGAATATGGAGACTTTTACAGGACTTGCGTGCTGTCAATGCAGCAATTGAGCCTATGGGAGCGTTGCAGCCTGGCCTTCCTTCACCCTCAATGTTACCTTTGGATTGGCCTATAGCAGTCATTGATTTGAAAGACTGTTTTTTTACCATTCAGCTTTATCCGAAAGATGCACCACGATTTGCTTTCTCAGTGCCCTCCATCAACCTACAAAGCCCTGCTCAGCGGTATCATTGGACAGTGTTACCACAAAGAATGCTTAATAGTCCAACGATATGTCAATTGACTGTAGCAAATGCATTACAACCAGTACGAAAGGCTAGACCTCATGTCCTTATTTATCATTACATGGATGATATTTTAATAGCAGCAGAACAAGAAGAGGGTCTAAAGGACGCTTTACTGCTCGTCTGGGAGGCAGTCCAGTCTATTGGCTTACAAATAGCAGAAGAAAAAGTGCAACTTAGTTCTCCATGGAAATATTTAGGATGGAAAATTGCATATCACACTATCCAGCCACAAATCCTCAAAATAGTACCTCACGTATGGACGTTAAACGATCTGCAAAAGTTATTAGGAACCATCAATTGGTTGCGGCCACTTTTGGGAATTACTACTCAAGAGCTGCATCCTTTATTCAAACTACTGAAAGGAGACCCAGATCTAACTTCTAAAAGACAATTAACACCAGAAACACAACAATGCTTAGACTCTGTAATAACATCAGTGCAAAATCAATATAGCCATCGTGTTTGTTTATCACTTCCAGTACATCTCATAATAATATCCAACTTCTATCAGCCATATAGCTGTTATGTCAATGGGATACCTCAAGAAAGGATCCTCTCGTTATCCTCGAATGGGTATTTTTACCTCATACATTTTCAAAAACTATTACATCACGAGTGGAAATGTTTGCTATGCTAATACAGCGAGGTCGACATCATCTACAAATTCTACCAGCTCTTGACCCTGATTGCATATACGTACCTGCTACTAAAAAAGATTTAGATTGGATGCTTGCGCAGTCACTTCGTTTTCAGACTGCTATGGCAGACTATACCGGACAACTGTCCACTCATCCTCCCAAACATCAGTTACTACATAATTTGGCTGATATCCCCATTGCTACTAATACTTTACTTTCACATGTTCCAATACCTAATGCTGTTACTGTATTTACAGATGGCTCTGGCAAGACACACCAAGCAGTGGTTCTCTGGCGTGCGACTGCTACACAATGGCAGTCAGACGTACATGTTGTTGATGGATCACCTCAAGTTGTAGAACTTGCTGCAGTAGCTCGAGCTTTCCAAATTTTTTCAGATCAAAAGCTTAATATAATAACTGACTCTTTGTATGTTACAGGTATCATTCAGCGGATTGAAGGATCCTTTCTTAAGGAAGTTAATAATCCGGTTTTGTTTGTACAGCTCAAGCGAGTCTTGCATTATGTTTCTCACCGTACTCTTCCTTATTTTATTATGCACATTCGATCGCATACTACATTGCCTGGTCCTTTAACTGAGGGCAACCGTAAGGCTGATCAAGCCACAGTCGCTTTTGCTACTCCTCAATTATTTGAGCAAGCACGACTCTCCCATCAATTTTTCCATCAGAACAGGAGAGCCTTACAAAAACAACTCCAACTGACAGTGGATCAAGCCCGTAACATTATTCTAACATGCCCAGACTGCCAGGCAATTGCCCCTTTGCCTCAAACTGAGACAAATCCGCGTGGAACAGCCCCTCTTCAACTCTGGCAGACAGATGTCACTCATGTTCCTGAATTTGGCCGTCTAAAATACGTACACGTAACGATAGATACTCATTCTTCTTACATATTTGCCACAGCACATACAGGTGAACGCAGTCGCGACGCCCGTAAACACTGGTTATCTGCTTATGCTGCTATGGGAATCCCTCATACGATAAAAACAGATAATGGGCCCGCTTATACCTCTAAGGCCACTCGAACTTTCCTGCAAGAATGGGGGGTTAGACATATTACAGGCATCCCTCATTCTCCCACTGGACAAGCTATCATTGAGCGTACTCATCAAACACTGAAATCTGTTCTTAATAAACAAAAAAGGGGGAATACGGGAGACACACCACAAGAAAGATTATGTAAGGCTTTGTTTGTGCTGAATTTTTTAAATCGTGATCATACAAATACAACTCGTGTGGATCGTCATTTTGGGGCCTCCCCAGTGCTCAAGGAACGGCCAATGGTTAACATTCGAAATATGGCCACAGGGCACTGGGAAGGTCCCTTACCATTGATAACGTGGGGTTGTGGATATGCTTGTGTTTCTACAAGGACTGGCCCTACATGGGTTCCGGCAAGATATGTTGGGCCTCATCTCAAGGCAGAAAATAACACCCAGCCTTAATAATGATTGTGATTATATGCCTTTTACTTCATTGATATTGCTTTGTAATTTGTTGTATTGCAAACAATAATTTTAGTAATGGTAAGACATAGTAGGTAACTCTTCCACATTACTGGTATAAATTTAAGAATTAGAATTATTAAGCATTATTTAGATTATTGTGTGTCTTTCCTATTTTGGCAGTAGATAGACTATAAGTTCAATAGGATTTGATGTTACCAATGCTGGAAATTATAGGAATAGCTCTTTTAGTGTACTAGTAATGTTCAGTTATGATTTTATTAGCCTATCAACTAGCCTCTTCTTAGTTTGTAAAAATAAGACCCTGGAAAAGAATCCTGGACAAACGGATGATTCTTAAACATAACAATTATTAACTCTTTTTCATCTCACTAATGGGGATTTTCAAAATATGACCATGCATCAATTGAAACGAAGGTGCTTGCTAAAAAAGCTAACCTCGGCAATTTATTCTGTTTTGCAAGCAGGTGTTCCACTTGGGCTCTGTACCACGCACTGGCCATGCGGATGCAGTGTACAAATGGAAAATACCATTCAGACCCTGAGTAGGAAAAGAGCAAGAGAGAATCCGTGGTGGATGAGAAAGGGAAAGTGCACCTTGAAGCAGGGGACGCCCTGCTGGCACTGCCTATCGCATCCACCGCCAACATGATCCTTCTCTCTCCTTTTCTGCAGTTTTCTGCCTCTCCAGGGACAATAAGTAATAATGTGCTAGCTTAGGGAGTATTTGCTTCATGCTAACGGGATGGTTTAAAATGGATAACATGAAATTGAAGTCTTTTCTAACCCATTTCAGATTTACACAGAATTGGATTCTCAGGGATTCTTTTCCAGGTTGTAGGAACTTAGGTCGCAGGCAAAATGCGTCTGATATTTTAGTGGATTTAACCATATATTTTGTCATTTGCCTTATCTCCTTTTTCATTTTCAGAATATTGTCAATCGAGGCCTTGATTGAGTTATAATGATTATGTTATTAATATAATTAGTGTTATTATTTTATAGTATGGTAGTAGCTTGTCAATAAACAAAAAAGGGGGAATTGTGGGAATACAAGAAAAGCTGTTCAGAGCAGCAGCTGTGGAGCAAGATAAACAGCATGAGAACCAAGGACACCTCTGCAGGGAGAAGAAGAGTCTCACAGCTCTGATTGGATATGTGCCTGCATGGACAGTTGAAAAGTGTTTTGTAGAATGCTTTGTTGACATGTAAGGTGTTTGGGAAAGTTGTAAGGGCGGATGGGAAAGTTAGAAAATAACAACTTGTGAAGGTATATAAGGGATGTGAGAACTTGTAATAAACGATTTGGATCGTTCACATCTGAGTCCGTGCCGAGTCGCTGCAACCGTCCTCCAGGCAATACTGTCCAGTCTGGCCAACGCAGAAGGCTGAAAGTGGCTTTGGATCAGCATGGCCATCAGTGAGCTTGAAGGGCACAGAATGTGCAATGAAGCTGCTCAGAATGGGGCAGGGAAAGCTCCAAGCTCTCTGGAAGCAGCTCTACTGATACCACCTCAACAAGAAAGCTATGCTTCCCTGGAGACCATGAATTAGAGCTATGTTGGAGCTGCTCGGGCAAACCCAGAGTCTTCGAGAGGTGAAGACCCTGGTGCTTAGATATCATGCCCCTCCTACTGCACTGCCCCTGCCCTCTCAGCTACTCATTAGGACCCTCCAGCTGTATCAGAAGAGGTTTATACTGGACATAAGAATAAACTTTTTCTCTCAGGCACTGGAATGTCTGCCCAGGGAGGTGGTGGAGTCACTGTCCCTAGCAGTGTTCAAGAGGTGTCTGGATAGGGAGCTAGGAGAGGTGGGTTAGTGTTTTCCTGTAGCTATGGGGTATGGGAGATTGGTAATCACAGCCTGAACCTCTGATTAATCAGCTGAGGCAAGTGTTGGGTCAGCTGTGGGAGCACAGGTGAGAGTAATGGAGCTGTGCTCCTGGAAGGGGTGGAGCTTGACTCCACCTTCTCTAGACCTCATTTAAAGGCTGACCACCACTATGGCAGCATCTCTTGGAGATTGGTCCTTGGTGGTGATTGCCTTGGTGTTTCCCAGCAGACTGAGGGCTTCCATACAGGTGAGTTTTTCCTGTAAATAACCTTTTTGATATGTACTACCATCTTTTCATTATTGTCACTGTACGTATAGTAAAGGGAGAATGGTTGGACTGGATGATCTTGTAGGTCCTTTCCAACCTTGTGATTCTATGATGATTCTAAGGGCCAGTAATGGCACAGTAGGTTTGAATATTGAAGCGACCAACACAGGCCTCCTTGGGATGGGTTTCCAGAGCACTTGCTGCAGCCACCTGTCACTGGTGGAGGACACAAGGCGGTTGTGCTGCTTTCCCTGGGAACATGCTTAGCCCCAACACCCTGTTGGCAGTTCCCACTCCTGCTGTTGTCTGGATGCCTTGCACTGCCTGAGTGTTGAGGAGGCAGCTCAATCCTGGATGGGATGAAATCTGTGGCCCCTCTTTTATGGCAGGGGATGGTGTGGCATGGGGTGGCTCCCCTGCCACTGGGACCCCACAGTTTTGTGGAAGGCTGCCTGTGTAGGTACCTCAACAGTTCTTGGGCTTTTGAAGAAACATGGGCAGGAGAAAGGTTGCTACACTATCTAATGAAGTTTGGTCTTCTGTGTAGACTCTGACCATCTGCTCATTTCTGCGCACTGGGCACAAAGATTGAACTAACACTGTGGCTCTTCTCAGGAGTGCTGGTGGAGCAGGCATGCTGGAGGGATAGGGGAGGAGAAGGGCAGAGTCAGGGAGTGGCAGAGAGAAGCCCTTGTCTGCTGATGCAAAACCTCCTGCCTTGCGTGATGAAGCATGAGGGAGACTGAGGGAGAAATGCTGCAGGACGGAGGGCCATTGATGTGGGAAGTTCAGGAAGTGCTCAGGGATGTGACTTAGCTGTGGACTGCAATGAGTTTAGGTGGTATGTTTACGTTGAGGTTGGACTTGATCTTGAAGGTCTTTCCCAACCTGAGCAATGCTGTGATTCTAAGCACAGCAGCTGCTGGTAGGCTGCACGGATCTTTTGAAGAAGGCGGCTTTGGGAGTTGTTAAAATAGGAGTGACCTGCATGAAATGTTCTTACACAGCTACTGAGAATGACGCGTTTGTGAGCACTGAAACAAACAAGCAAAGCTTTTCTGTGTGGACATTCCATGTTTTGTGCTGATATACGAGGATGTCTGTATTGTTCAGAGAATGACAAAAGCGTTGCAGTGGGAAGAAGGCTGTGGAAGTGACCCAGGCCAGGCCTCAGGCTCAAAGCAGGGCCAGCTGGAGCAGCTTACCACGAGTGCACCCAGAAGGGCCTCCATGCAGCTGCAGGCTTGCCATGTGTCATTGCACGTCATTGTGATGCAGCAGTGGGTGAGCGTGACATAAAGCTGCAGGCTGGAACTCCGGCTGGGGTGGCCTCAGTTCGCTGCTGCTGGAGCGAGAGGTGGTAGCGGAAGGTTGCAGCTCTCAGAGAGTTCCTACCAGGAGCCATGGAGTGCTGTGGCAGTGCTGGATTCCGAAATGCAGATGAATTTCTGAGCATAGTGGGGAAGAGCGGAAAGGTGAGCGCTGCTACATCAAGAGAGGGCTGAGTGCAGCAGCCTGGGGTATGCAGGGCTGCTCTGGGGCTGTAGATGCTCTCCAGAGGCTGAGGGACACTTCTCCTCATGCTGGTGCTGGAGAAGGCTTGCAGGGAATCGCACCTCTCTGCACATCCCAGCATCGGGTACAGAAGTGGGGAGGGAGCTGCCAAAGGGAGCGGAGGTGGGCTGGAGAGGGGAATGGAGTGTCTGAGTGTCCAAGCGTGTCTTTGTCTTTCTAGCTCCGACCCGGAGGACAGGAAGTTGGAGCAGGAGGTAGCCGGCTGCTGGACCTTCCACTCGGGGTTAAAATCCCTGTGCAGCCCGGCACCAAGCTCCTCTTTGCCAGGAGAAAGCTGGGGGAAAAGGTGAGAGGAGGAGGGAAGCGTCAAAAAGGGCTCTTGTTTCCTGGGGTTGCCGCCATGCCAAGGAGGCCTTGTGGCCACTGGCTCTACTGTGGGACCTATGGCCCTTTGCCCCAACTGCATACGGGAATGAGGGGATGCTTCTGGCTCCACAGCAGGGAGACAACCAAGGGCTGGTCAATAGCAGTGCCCACCAGTCAGGAGAGGGTCTGAAAACTGGGATTTTCACACCAGATGAGCTTATCAGCAGCAGTTCCCTCACCTTATCTGGCACCAGGCAAGCAGGCAGCTGCTGGCCATGTGTTGGGATGCCGGGGCCAGGCACTCATCTGGCACAGCCAGAAATGTGGAGACCGGGTCGTTCCTGGAGGAGGGTGCAACCCTCTGCTCTCCCTCTTGGAGGACTTAGGAAAACCCAGACATGACTGTTTGGGAAAGAGGCAAGAGGCCAGCCTGTGGGTGTGAGCAGCTTGGAAGTGTCTCTGTCTCTGTCAGCAAAGAGAGCTCTTTGCTGCTCTCTCCTTCCCCATTCACACTCTACAACACATCTCTTCCAGCTCCACCAGCCTTCTCCTCAGTTTGACCTGGGAGATCCATACAGTCGCAATCTGCGCACAGAGTACAACAGCCTGCATGACCCACATCTGCGGGGCTACTACGACCACAAAGCCAACCTGCGGAACCTGAAGAACAGGGGCTTGGTCACCAAGGATGGCAGAGTAGGTTTGGCTGTTGGGCTGACCAACACGGGTCTCCTCAGGAGGGCTTTCCAGGGGTTTTTCATGCAGCCAGGAGTCTTCTCAGCCGTGGGAAGGAGGGAGGAGGCAGCAGGACCCCAGCTTGGGTCAGGAAGGGTGCAGAGGAGCAGCTCCCCTGCTGCTGGGGGCCTGCACATTGGTGGGCAGCTACCTCGGCAGTTTTTGGGTACCATCTACCCTTGTCTCTCTGTAGGTCGTCTGCACTCTGAAAGAGTTCAATGAGTACAGGCAGTACCTGACCAGGCTGAAGATGGAGCATGAGAATATAAAGAGGCGAGAAGAGGTAGGCAAAGTCCAGTGCTGGCAGGCACGTGTAGAGTGGCATGGCACTGAGGGCATGGGCTTTACTTGATGGATCTGAGGGAGATGGGGAAAGCAGAAGAGGTGTGGGCTGGGCATTGATGCATGGAAAGGACAACCCAGCTTGGGGATGAGTTACCACAGCATACTGGTGTGGGGTGACCTGGAAAGTGGCTTGCACTTTCCACTGCAGCCTCATAAACCAGTACTCATCAGTCTGGTCAGCATAGAAGGCTGAAAGTGGCTTTGCTTCAGCAGGAGCTTCAGGGATGTTCAAAGAACACAGGACGTGCAATGAAGGTGCCTGTCAAGTTGCCTAAACTTGAGACAGGCAGCAGAGGTGCCAAGCTCCCTCAAAGCGTCTGTGCTGATGCTGCCTCAACAGGAAAGCTACGCTTCCCTGGAGGTCATGAGTTTAGAGCTATGTCTCAGCACAGGGAAGATCAGCGTCTTCAAGAGGTGGATGGGACTCAGGAGAAAGAAGCGTTGGAGGAGGTGAAGGCGCTGGATCCATCTGCTGATGCCTTGAGAGCCTCCATCAGAATCAGACAAAGATTGCTCGGAAGTACAGAGAGAGCAGAGCCGTCAGAGATGTCCCCTTCCAGCCCTGAGCTGGATGCTGCACAGCAGGCAAGGGAACTTGTAGCAAACGTGCTGCAGAATGCTATGAATTCCTTGAAATCTAGCTAGAATACACTAGATACAATCATGACATAAGAAGACTGGGTAATTAGCATACTGTGCAACATACAATTGGTTGCCTTGTCCCAACTACATAGTCTAATAAAATCCTGACAACATCACAACTTCTATCCTCGCCACTGCCTAGTTCTTGTTTTTCTGCTTCTCTTGTTCATTAAGCTTTCTTATAAGGCTGTAATATCCTTGAGGTTATCATGTCCTTCCTGTTCTCTCAGCCAACTCCCAACACATCCTAGCAGGCTTCCCTTGACAAAGCCTCCTGAGAAGCTGCTGGAAGTGTCTGCAACGTGTTGCAATCCTCTGTAGCTTCTCACTCCAAGCAGGAGTTTGGTGCTGAATATTCAATATTCAAGCTTCCCACCAACCATCTTTCTCAGAGGCAGCTGCAGCCATCACAGGTGCCTCTGTCATGGCAGAGCAGGAAGGAAGGATGATGCTTATAAGAACAGAGCCCAGCAACAAGCCAGAGAGAAAAGTTGCCCATGATCCAACTGATACCAAGCGCTGCTGAGGTGTCTCATCTGAGTCACAGCGCTGTAAAGAAGTGCACTGAAAACACCCTCTCCAGTGTGGAGGAGGAGGAGGAATTGTTTCTTGAGTGCGCCAAATCCATAGTCACTGAAATAGTTTAAGAATGAAGAATATTGTAGAGAATGAGCTGCAATCAAAGGCCTTAAGTGCAGTGTTAGATGCCAACATCACGGCATCTGCGATGGTGAGTTCCATATCAGAGCAGAGCTATAAGGCTCAGGCAGCACGTGGGCTACAAGTGAGCTCCGGGAGGCCTGCTGTCAGGGAGCCCTGCCCAAAGGTGACAAGGAGAGCTCTCTAAGGATCTCCAAAGCTCACCTGATCTTCTGCCACTCATCCGGTGTGGCTCTGGTCGAGGTGTTCCCGGCATGCCTGAAGGCCTTCAGAAGACCCTGGATGCACCTCTGCACCTGTTGGAATACAAGACTATTCAGAGCTGAAGCTGTGGGGCAGCAAGATAGAGGGCATGAGAAAGCAATGCTGAGAACCAGGGAGACCTCCAGAAGAGATAAAACAAAAGCCAAGTGAGCTGTGTAATCTCTGTGTGATAATGATGTCCTTGGAGATCATGAATTCAGAGCTATGTTTGAGCTACATGGGCAAACAGAGTATTCAAGAGGTGAAGACTCTGGTGCTTAAATATCACGCCCCTCCTACTGCACTGCCCCTGCCCTCTCAGCTACTCATCAGGACTTGGGGCTCTTTGGCTGCAGAAGGGTTGGGAATTTAGGCTGACCAGCAAAGATCTCAGGAGGACCCTGCAGGCTTCCTGATGCAGCTGCCTGTTGCTGTTGGGAGGCATGGGGAGCCCTCCCTAGGATCAGGTCTAGTCACAGCACCTGTCTGGCAGATCCATCTCCTGCCCTTCTGCGGCTGCCTTGAGCTGCTGGAGCGCAGTGTCTGCTCAGTCCTGGATGGGATGAAATCAGTGGCTGTCCACATGGATGAGCCTGCCAGCAAGAGTTCCTTCCCCATATCTGGCACCAGGCAAGCAGGCAGCTGGGGCCCTGCCTGCAGCTGCTGGCGGTGAGTTGGGACGCTGGGGCCAGGCACCCATCAGGCACAGAAATGTGGAGACCAGGTCGTTCCTGGAAGGAGGGTGCAACCCTCTGCTCTCCCTCTTGGAGGACTTAGAAAAACCCAGACGTGTCTGTTTGGGAAATGCACACTTAGGCCAGACTGAACCAGCCCTGCTGCCCTCTGCCTCAAACATGCTGTGAGGAGCTGTACACTGCTGCACCTCCCCTGTCCGGGGCTTCTGCACAACTTGATCTTCTCAGGGTCCCCCTGGAGCTGTCTCTTCTCCAAGCTGCACAGCCCCATCTCTCTTTCAGCCTGTCTTGGAGGCATTCTTTCCCTTGGGCCATTTTTGTGATGCTCTGCACACACTTCAATAGGTCCATGTCTCTCATGCACTGAGGACTCCACGTCTGGACACAGTGCTCCAGGTGAGCTGTCAGAGCAGAGGGGCAGGATCCCCACCTTCACCCCACTGCTCACACTTCCAGTGCCTCACTACCCTCAAGGTGAAGGATTTTCCACTAGCTCCTTGAATATCTCTATTAGAGAATTGGCTGCGGGGAGCCCTCAAGCAGCTGCAGCTGAGCTGTGCTCTGTGACAGCGACAGGGCCTGAGGAACAGCACAGAGCTGTCAGGGAAGGACCAGCTGGGGGTCAGGGCAAGGCCGTGCCCCAGAGGTGGGTGTGCATGGGGCGGGCTGCCAGGGCGGCACGGCCCCGAGCTGTGCTGGGGCGCTGCTGTGCGGAGCAGCTTTGGGGATGTTCTGCGCTTATGGGCTCCGGGACAACAGAGCAGCCCCGCTGTCCACAAGCGCTGCGGCCGAGCAGAACACGCGAGGAACCCACGGCACCACGCGTGGCCGTCGGGAGTCCGCCCGGCTCCAAGAGCGGGAAAGGAGCGCGTTCTGTGAGGAGGGGCCGGCACGGAGGGACGGAGCCCGGCTACAGCGCGGGAGCCCAGAGCCGCCGGGAGCCGCTCCGCGCACTGTGCCGCGGGTGTCCGGTACCGCACGGACACAACCCGACCGGCAGCACCAGCCGCCGCCGTCCGTCCCCGCCCGGCGCAGGAAGAGGCGTTACCGCGGCCGCCACCTCCCAGTTCCGCCGTCCCCGCGCAGCCGCAGCCCGCGCCGCCGGGCCGGAGCGCTGCCCGGAGCCCCGCCGCGCTGCCATGGCGCCGAGGCGGCGCTGGGGCCTGGCCGGGGCGGGCTCCCTGCTGCCGCTGCTCTGCGCCCTGCTCCGCGCCGCCGCCGACACCAGCACCGGCCGGGTGGGTGCCGGTCGCGTCGCTGAGGGCGGCTGTGCCGGGAGGAACTCTGCGGGCGGGAGCGGGGCGGCGGGCGGGGGGTGGCCGGGGGCGGGCGGGGAGGCGCCCCCCGAAATCTCGGCGCCCCCCGAAATCTCGGCGCCGTTCCGCTTCGGCTGCACCGCCGGGATCGCTCCGGCAGCTGCTCCGGGCCCCGCCGTTCCGCGAGCAGCCCGCCCGCCCTGGGGGCCGCTGCCCGGCGGGGCTCGGAGCGCGGCCTCGCTGCCCGGCGGCTCCTTTGGCCGCGTCGGGCTCTTTTCCTGGGCGCGTTCGTGTTTCGGGGGCGAACCGGATGCCGGAGCTCGCCGTGCCCTGCTTCGTGCTCCCGGAGGAGCGTGCGGTGCTGCGGGCCGTGCCCCGACCCCGCCGGTTGGGCCGGGCTGAGGCGGAGCGGGGCTGGCCCTGCCCGGGGGTGGCGGGCTGCGGTGAGAGGGCGGCCGGTGTCTTCGGGCGTCCTGTGCTGTCGGAGGCAACGCGAGGTGTGGGGCAGCACAAAGAGCGGCCCGTATCCGAGCAGCTCTGCAGCTCGAGCTGTTGGCGATGCCTTTGGTGACCACGCTGCGAGGTCAGTTACTTGGTGAGCTTTGGCACCGCCAGCCCTGGTGCTGTGTTGTGATGCTCTTCCAGTTGTGCAAGCAATGCCTTTCTGTCTCCCTTGCGTTTACTTAAAAAGAAATGGGGCTTGCTGTCCCTCACCTGAGCTCCTCTTGTACACTACATAGGTGAAGGCAGATGTGCCCTCCTGCCCTCCCTGCTCTCGGCAGCCATCAGCGCGCCTGTGTTGTTGGTTGGCATGTCGTCCTGCTGGTGGGCTCTGTGCAGGGCTTGTAGTAATCGTGGCCTAAGCAGGCATTGTCTCAGACAGCTGGGCATTATGAAGGCTTTATAAACCACTTTTTGGAATGTGGAGTGTGCCAGAGCAGTTGGGCGTCCTTCTGCTTGGTTATTAATACTTCAGGTTTCTTTGCTGTGTTCCTGGATGTTGGAGAGATTGTCAGCACGGTTGTGTTAATTTCTGTTGGGTATTGGCCAGAAAAAAACCCACTGTTGTGTGTTTGCTGAATGTTACCTTGAAAGTTTGTGAAAGCAAATCTGCATTCAGGGTTGGTTTCTTGGTTGGTTGGTTTGTTTTTTTCATTTAATGTTGAATTAATGTGACTTTTTCTCGTGATAGTGAAGTAATTCAAAAGAAAGTGTTGGTTTACTTGGCTGGTTTTGAAAACACTGTCCCTGGCCTGCAGAGCTGTATTTGAGAGGGGCAGAGATAAACAAAGCTTCTTCCTATTGTTCTGCTCTGAAAACTGTTGGGAGACGCAGTATTGAGAGAAAAGGCTGCCTACTGTTTACTGTGCTAGTTTGTCACTCTTTCTTTAAAAAAATGCTTCGATCTGTTAAGCTAAAAACTTACTGTGGCAGAAACTTATGATCTGTTTCTTTCTTTTTCAGGGTTGGTTAAAAACTTACGGCTACTTGCTTCCATCTGACAGCCAAATGACTGCCGCACAGTCGGGAAAAGCTGTGCAGTCTGCAGTGGCCACTATGCAACAGTTTTATGGGATCCCAGTAACAGGAGTTTTGGACCAAACAACTCTTGAGTAAGATTGATGTGGGCTCATTTTGTCTTTCATTCTCACAGCCTTATCTTGTTACCTGGGTGGTTGTCCCAGGTGCCAGAAGTCTTCAGGAGGAATAGATTTGTCTGACTGACCCCCATAGAGAAGTCTCAGTGTTTACAAAGAGGTGCCCCTAATGAACACGTGGACAACTCTGGCTTGATCTTATTATCTGCAGTGCTGTTTGGGAGTGTTAGAAGCTCTTGTTAAATATCATTCTTTATGTGGGGATCCCTGTTGCTAGTGCAAAAGTGAAGTATGAGGCTTCTGAAGGCATTGAGCCTCAAGGGTTTCATTTATTGCATCTGCGTCTAGATCTAGGTGAAAAGCTGGCTCCAGAAATGACCAATAACAGAGTATTTCTTAATGAATTGGAGCAGTGGATCTGCATAGATGCTGCCTCTGGAGAGCTCCAGTGCTGAGTTGAAGTGAGTTGTGATAGTCTACATTGAAGCAGAGCTAGAGGAGAGCAAGGCTTTGTATGTGTAGCTGATGTGTAGAGGCTTGAGGGTGGAATGATTGTGAGTTGACGTAGGGTGGTGAAGAAGGGGCCGTGAGCAGCTGCTGCTTTTTGGGTGGTGGGGGAAGGGAGCAAACTGTATGTGGAAGCTTTAGTAAGCAGAAGGATTTTCCTGGAGAAAAAGAAGGTGGCGTCTCTTTTGTACTCAGTGTATGAAGGCAGGTTTTATCACTGCACGGAGACTCAGTTGCTGATGGTGGAAAAAAGCTGCATTCCATTTTCTGAAACAAATCTCCAGAGGCTTAAAACCTGCAACCAAGCACACATGTGCTGTGCAGGATTGTGCCATTGCTGTGTCTAACCAGTAGGTCCGTTTCTTATATGACAGGGATGAGCAGGAGTACCTACTTAGGAGTCAGACTAAAGAAAAGAGAAGTCCTAACTGCTGTGAGCCTGCATTTTGAATGGGAGGGGAGAGTCTCACTGGCCTTTGCTGGGCTCTGTTATTTCCTTGAACTCGGCTATGGAAAATCGTACTGTTCTGGAAGCTGAGCAAAGAGAGCAGAACCAGCAATGCAGACTGTCTCTAAGGGCTCCGAGGCAGTCAGGTGCTTGCTAAGTTGTTATTTCAATCTGTGATATGGATGTGGACATTGGATTTGTGAAGTTTTCTGTCACTTCTGTTGATGTCATATGCTCTGTGCCTTTAAAGGTTTGGTGTGCAATTGGTCAGTGTGCAAAATTATTAGTTTCTATGGCTTCTTTGTTAGGCAGAAAATTTTGTATCTTCTATTTACGGTTATTATAGGCTCCTCATGTTCTTTATCTCCTTCACACACAAACCCTGAGCCTGGGCTTTCCTCCAAGAGTGGTATCCAAGTGTGTGGAAGCTGCTGTACAAGCCCTGCCAGTGGGAGTGGGAAATGGGAAGGAAGAAGGCCGTTACTCTGGTTTACTGGTTCTTGTAGGGAAGGTGGTGTTCAGCAGAGGGACAAGGGGGGATGTCTTGAGAGAACAGGTTGAGGATGTATGATTTCCTGTGAAAAGAGCGTAGGAGAATACTTAGAACAGCCTCCTCCTACTCTGCATTCAACAGCACCTCAGCAAACTTTGTCTGCCTGCTGTAAGTGGGTTGAATAGTAATTTGATTTAACAGCTAAGCAAGCATATAATCCTGGGAGTATTCAGGGAGAGAAGGCACACTAGCACCTAACAGGAGTGCTCACTGTTTTATTGCTCGTAATCACATAGGCTTGAGGAGAACCAAGAAATAGTCTTAGTTGTGTCAGATGTGTGTATGTCTTCTGCATCATCTCAAGCCTGTTGTGTAGGTCCCCCACCTTGAGCTGCAAGACACAGCTGTCTTATTTAATTATTTACATCAGGGAGTTCAAAGGTACCACTGCCATCTGCTCAACAGTAGAAGACCGAGAGTGACAGCTTCCTCTTAAACAGGAGAGGGGACTGGAGGACTTGGAACCTGAGTCGAGGAAAGCAGTTGTGTGTGGTCAAGAGCTGGCCGTCCCTTCTGTAGGAAATTACCCATGGTTCAGTATGCCAAGCAGCTGGAGGAATGCAGTAGTCAATACTTGAACAGTGTGACGTAGGACATCTGGTGGCCAAATGCCCTTGGTATCCTATTTAAAAAAAAGATTTGCCTAGTTACAGCCAGGTGCTGTGGTATAACCTGGTCTGCAGCTCAGCACTACCCAGCTGCTAGATTGCTCTGCCCATGCAGGACTCCCAGAGAGAATTAGAAGGGTAAAGTGTGAGAACTGGTGGGTTGAGATGCTGTGCTAGGTAAAGCAAAAGCTGTGCACTACTTTCCTTTGCTGGTAAAGCAGTTTCTTGGGAAGGCGAACTCCGTTCCTCCTCTCCCCCCAGCTTTTATCACTGAGTGTAAAGCCATGTGGCACAGAATATCCCTTTGGTCTGTTTTGGTCAGCTGTCCAGGTTCTGTATGTCCCAGCTCCTCGCTGACAGGGTAGCACAAGGTGAAATGCCTTTGACTCTGTCCATGCTGTTCTGCAGCAATGGTGTATTGGTGTATTAAGAAAAACAACTAACCTGGCCAGAATCAGGACACCACGTAATTAGACATTTTGTATTTGATGTATTTTGAGCAACGTGTAGCTGAACTTGATGTATTTTGAGCAACGTGTAGCTGAACTATGGAATAAGCTGTAGTATACTTTGGGAGTTTGTTCTGGACTAAATACATTGGGATCCAAAGGAGGAACAAGGCAGCTGTGCGCAATGAAAGTCTGCTGTCAGCTCTGCGAGTGCTGATGCCATAGGAGTTTTGGCTTCAGAAGTTCTTAAAGCCCAGAGCAGTGTGTTGCAGCTGGCCTCTGTCTTCCAGGAGATACTGGAAGAAAATAGAAGGTAATTTTCTGACAGTGTAATTAGGGCCTGAGGAGAGTGATGTTGAGATGACCAGAGTTTTCATGTAACGTATGAAAGAAAAACCTAATTCACACTGCACTTTGTGTAAGGTTGTGCTAAAAACTGTAGTGTATTAGCAGGAGTTTCCTATGTTGTGAGTTACAGCCAAAGAGACAAGTGTTACCCAGAGGAGCTGTGGGAGTTGGGTGGCTTTGGGGTCCTGTTCTGGTGATTACAGACAGCTGTAGTCAGTAGATGAGAGGGGACTGGTGGCACTTGTTTGGTTTTCTCCTGTGAGTTCTGCCTTGGGGTGGCTTTTGCTGGTGGTGGTGTGGTTTTCTTTTGGTTTGACCAAGACAGGAGTACTTCAGCAGAGGTACAGCAGGTGCAGAAGGTGATAAAAGAATTTGATCCTAGTGTATATGCACACGCAGCCTGGGATGCCAGGTCCCTCATGGTCTCATTGATCAGTTGTTGTCAAGAATGAGAGCTACCTGCCCCTGGTATCTCTTTCCCAAAGGAAAAATGAAGCCTTTTTGGTGTGCTGATGTGTGTGGAATGTCAGCAGAGATGGAGTTTATAGCTCTGCACAAGGAGGGGAATACTGGGCCTTTCTTAGTGTGTGTTCATCATCCCCAGGAGGTCTTCTAGTCACCATCGAGTTCTTCTGAATCTCTTTGCCAAACTCTTCATTAGCTTTCTGTTTTGCTCTTTGGCTCCTCTAGGTGGATGAAGAAGCCTCGATGTGGAGTTCCAGATCATCCCCACTTAGGCCATAGCCGGAGGAAAAAGCGGTATGCGCTAACAGGGCAGAAATGGAGACAGAAGCATATAACCTACAGGTATAGTCTGTTCACTCACTCTTTATAATTAGGGGAGAAAAATGTTTTGTGTTTGTTAAGAGTACAAATGGCCTTGGAAATCTAAATGCTGATGAAATGTAATCCTTGGAACTGCAGCTAAGGTTGGGGTCAGCAGGATTCTAACCCTCAAATCGTATGTTTCTCAAATAAACAGACCCCTTAAACAGAAGGGATGTTACTGTCTAAAGGAGTAATGCTTTCTCCTTTCACTGATGTGCAACATTCTACTGCATGTTTGTTTTTGCAGAGTGCTTAATTTTGGTTATGTAGTGAAACCTTTGCTTTTGTCCAGACTTAGACCAGCTAAGACAAGATGCTGAAGTAATCAGCAAGTGTCAAATGAGTGTTACATGGTGATGTTAGTTGTTTTGCTTCTTTGCTTTTTAATGATGCTGAATGACGTTCACAATGGTTTGTCACTATTAAAAGAAAATGTAAAGCCCTTGCAGATGAGAGTTCCAGAAGTATGGCCTTCTAATTTTGGGGGGAGTAATGCTTAGGAATGAGGCACTAAGGAGAAGATATGAATTAGCCAAGTTTAAATGGAAAGAAAGAGATCTGTATTGAAGAGGTAGAAATCTGAATGAGCGGCATAGGGAATTTGCCTGAGCCTATATATAGCAAGAGAGATGACAGTGTAAAGGGAAGGAGAATTAGAGTCTGTGGAGTTTCAGTAGTTCTGAGAGAGGAGGCAAAGGAGGATTCTTCCACTGAACAGTGAGGGAGCACTGAGAGTGGTAGAAGGAATTATTTCTGGGGCCTAGTTCAAATCTTTCTCCAAAACTTACTCCTTGAACTGAAATGATAAAAGGCTACACTGTATATGTGAAGATGTGAGAGGCAGAGTATGTGACATTGCGGTCTTGGATGTCTTATTTTACCACTAAATGTATTACAGGATGTTTCCTCTCTCAGTCATTCTATTAAATTGAAGTAGTTTCATTAAACACTGGCAGTGTTTGCTTTACCATAGATGGATGTTCCTTGGGCCTTGAGTCTTCTCTATGTCCACCAACAAACAAAACCAAAACTCCAAGAGCAGCACTCTTTAAGCTGAAGTTTACAATTATGAGAAATATATCTGCAGTTAAGCTATGAGGTGTACTCTGAAAGCAATGCCTATTTTATGCTTTTGTACCTCCTATTTTATGTTTTTGGAAGATGGTGGGATGGCAGTAGAGGTTGAACCCCATTTCATTTTGCTGCTATATGACAGACAGTAGCAGAGGGGCAGTCTGACAAAACGGCATCTCATATGGGAGCATATGTGGAGCAGAGGTGTGGAATTGAACTCTTCTGTGTGGAAAAAGATGACACCCACTGACATCTGTTGACACTTGGTGAACATTTAGGGAGGCCAAACAGTGAATGTGAGCACAGTGAGTTGGTGGTTGTACACTTCAGCAGTGGCGACAATGCTGCCTTCCAAATAGCCATGCAGATTTTTGATCACCTCATACAGGCTCTTGTTCATCACTGGCAAAAATGCAAAGCTAACGGTGGTGTCTGTGCTGAAAAATAGTGTTTGTAGTTTAGGATTTGCTCTTTCGGGGAGTGTTATTGTGCCCTTTGTACCTGTTGTAATTTCCACAGCTGTAAATGGCAGACATGGCTCTAAGAGGGACCTAGGCATTTTTTTTAATTAACCCCAGCATTAGCTGTCATGGACTGAGGTTCACAGTAGTGGCCCTTTAGTCCAAAAGGATTTACTGAAAGGTTTGTTTCTGAAAAAGCATTTTACTAGTCAAGTGTTTTCATATGGTGGATTCTATTTTAGCATGGTATATTTAGGGAAAATATGGAATAATTTACTTGTTTTTAAACTTAATTCTATTAGTGAGGATTTGGAAGAATAGCAATTACAAGATGAACCTCAGTACTGGGATTATCCTCACTAGTAAATGCAGTCCACATCCAGGCTGTTATTTTGTTGGTAACTTTATCTGTAACAGCGAAACTTGTCATGGCCTAAGTCGAGTAAAAATACTGCGGATGAGTTATAGTAAGTCTGAAATCTGCACTTCTAAATGCTCCTTCTCTCTCATTTACAGTGTACACAACTATACCCCCAAGGTTGGAGAGCTTGATACAAGGAGAGCCATTCGTCAGGCGTTTGATGTTTGGCAGAGAGTGACACCACTTACCTTTGAAGAGGTCCCCTACCATGAAATTAAAAATGACAGGAAGGAGGCAGATATTATGATATTTTTTGCCTCTGGTTTCCATGGAGACAGTTCTCCATTTGATGGAGAGGGTGGATTCCTAGCTCACGCTTACTTTCCTGGACCAGGAATAGGAGGGGACACTCACTTTGATTCAGATGAGCCGTGGACCCTGGGAAATTCCAATCATGATGGTAAGAGTGCGAGTTCTTTTTCAGAATAAGAAAAAGTCGAATGTAAGCACACTGGAAGGCTTATAACTGGAAGTGCTTAGCAGAGCTTTCCCTTCCCAAACGGCAGTTCAGATGTATTCTAAAGCATGTATTGCCTTAAATGGATAAGCCATCTTGTTAGTAGGTTTGTGAGTGCATGCTGCCGCGAGCATGTGGTACATGCTGAGGGTTGAACAGAAGGATGCATCTTCTTGCTCACTGAGTATCTTGAGATCTGGGCCACTGTTGCTGCAGAAGGTTGGGTTTCCCAAGGGACAAGATGAACAGGAGGATCATGGCCTGTAAACTGTGTCCCACAGAATGCTTAGCTGGTTGTAGTGATGAACAGAAAATGGAGAGAATGAAGGCATTTGTATTTCGAATATTTGAATCTATATTTATTTTCCCACAGAGTGAGTGCAGTCATTATTCTTTCTGTCAGAGGATGGGGCTGGCTGCCTTGTTAAGGAAGGCAGATAATTAGAAGAACTGTTCTTTTGATATTAAGCAATGAAAAGCTTTGGTGTCTTTGTGGCTTTATCTTGCTGTCAAGCGACAATGTGCATTTTCTGATTTATTTTAAAACCTCTGATTCAGGATTGTGGTGATTTGTAAAAATTCTTAATTTGGGAAACCAGAATTTTACAGTGATCTTGAATTTCTGTTGACTTTAATGTGCTAGAAAGAACGTGGATTCAAAAATCATGTTTTGGAACATTTTATAAAGATTTGAAGCTTTTGGCATGTAAATGACTTGATTTTTAAATAGTTCAAATGCACAGGAGCCTTTGTGTGGCCATGATGTCTGTGATCACATCTATGATGGCTATGATGTCTAAGAACAAATGCAGTGGTGATAACTTCCTTCAATCAGACAGATTCTTGTTGCAGCTTTCTTTCAGAATAGAATGCAAACGGAGAAAATCCCTGAGTTTTGAGTTGATATCTATCAGATCATCTTTGATAAGAAATAGAGCTGCTAAATTCAGTATGGAAATGCTAATTTGAAGGAAAACAGCACTTATGAGATAATTATTTTCTCAGGGAAAGAGAAGGAATCTTTCCAGGCATGTTTAAATGATCAAATAAAGAGAGGTTGTAGCCTGTGGGTTGTGGAGAGCGTGGGAGATGATGTTGTGGTGGAAAAGCACTCTGCTATCTTTGAGATGTTATGAATTTTAATTGCTGTGTTTATGGCTGGCAGGCAGTTCATAGATTGCTTTGAGGATAGAGATTGAGAATCTAAGACTGAGAAGTTGCCTTGTGAGAGCTGCTTTTGTGTTCCATCAGTGGTCTGTGCAAGTTTTCTGGCCTTAGCAGTTATCCAGTTTCCATATTGGATGGGAAGGTGGCTTGTGTGCAGGTTGCAGCTTGGTAGGCAGGCCTGTAAGAGACCCTCGGGTGTGCTGGAACAGGAGCTCCTCACAGGAAGGTGGAAGGAGAGCTTTTGGCAAGTTTTACTTTTTTATCAACCCACAGACTTCCTTCTTATAACAGGATGGGAGGCAGTTTGAAGTCTTGGAGGGGTGGCTTTGGGGAAAACTTCCTCTTTGGTACAATGGTACGACACTGTCATTTTCTTGAGGTTTTCTTCCTTTTTTTGTGCGTGTGTTTTAGGACACCATTTGAGAGCAATGTCTGCAATGAGTTGAAGGCCTCTTTTTGTATGAAAACTATGTCTTACACAGTGGCTCTTGAAAACACATGGTGCATTTCCCTGTTGAGCTGCCAGACTGCTGGGTGATGTTTTCAGTGTGCCTCTGGCTGGTGTTTGAAGGACTGGTGTGCATTCTGCTGCTTGTGGTTATTACTGTGGTTACTGATTAAAGCATTGAGCTTTCCTATCCAGAGCATGAATGTTACTTCTGTATTTGGGTGCAGCATTATCTGGATGGCATAGTTGTTTTAAACCATCTATAAAAGTGACCAGGAAGGGAAATGAGAATGGTGTGATCATATTTGCCCCCTGCATCTAAGGGAATTGCTGATGGTAGAAGGGGAATGTTATGTGTGGAGGATGACGGGGTGAGCCTATACTCAGCACTGTAAATGTGGGCATTCAACATGACTAGCTTGGTTTGCCTGTATTCATAGCCTTAATGTGCCAATGTCCTGTCTCATTGCTAGAGGTGGCCAAGGCCTTTGTAGGAGGGCTTTTCTTTCTGTTTCACAATCTCTTGTCATTATAACTCTCACCAGCTTCATGGTCTCACATTCTGATGTGTTTTACTTGAAATGTAGTTAGCAGCTCCTAGAGAGTTTCTCCTTTGTCAGTTTCCTTAACTGCAATCAGCTCAGTGCCTTTTTTGTTGGAAATAAAACGTTAGCAAGGACAATATTGCTTCTTTAATAGGAAATATTTCTTCACACATTGTCTTGCTTGTTCTTATGATTGGTATTTTGGGGCAGTATAGAACTGAAAAATGGTCTCAGCGAAAAAACCCACAAAGCATTACCAGCAGACCAGTAGCAAAGCATTCTCACTTGTGTTCCTATGCAAAAAGGAACCTGTAAAATGTTCAATTCCTGATAAGAATGTGCTAATTGTAAGGGAAATTTGAATGGTGTCTCCTTGTTGTAGTTGTAAAGGTAGACATATGGTCAGTGTGTCAGGATGCTGAGGCTGGCACCATGATCCACAGAACACTTGGCTGATGAGAGCTCCGTGTGGTTTTGTTGCAAAATGATATGACTTGAAGGTTTGCTTTTGTCGGTCTGCATTTGTCTTACTATGTTGTAGCACCTGAGGAGTTGCACTAAATCCATGGCTGGATGCAACTGTCACCCTGAAGAAGAGCTACTCGAGAGTCTTCAGTAGTTGTGCTAATTGTGTGGACAGAGATGAAACATTTCATATGGAGGCTCGTCCAGGCAGGAGAAATGAAGGATGGTGTGAATGGATGTTTCTGTGTCATTTCTTGTCTATGGGAAATGTGACATCATGGATTTGTAGAGGCTGGAGGGGACCTCTGGAGATCCCATTCCACCCCCTCTGCCAGAGCAGGTTCCCCAGAGCAGCACAGTGCCCACATGGGTTCTGAATACCCTCAGAGAAGGGCAGTACACCACCTCTCTGCACAGCCTGTCACAGTGCTCCCATTCATCAAAGTATGAATCATGTGAAAACACCCTGCGGTAACCGGCTGAACTTCAGAAGCAGTTTATCACAGCAGCCAGTGCGTAGTCAGTTGCAATTCGTGTGTTCATTATTTTGCATGATCATTGTTATACTGACTTTGCCTATTGCAGACATCATGACTGTTACTGTGTCCATTAAAATCAGTGGTATGATCGTAATAGGCATAATGTTGGTTGTTCAAGACTGGGCTCATAAGGGTGTGTGCTCCAGGACATCTGTATCTTCTGCTGTGAAGAGGTAAATGCAGTCCCCTTCACATTGTATTTTAAATACAGTTTCTCTTCTGCATACATTTCCTTTAGCCAAGTAATAGTGTGCTATCAATTCATGACTACTGTTTTTTCAAGTTAATTCTACTACCTTCTCCTGTGTTGCCATAAGTAAGCTGTGGAGAAAACTAATATAGTTAACATAAGGCTATGCAGAGCTGAGTAGGAAGCTGAATTCATGGAGCTGTCCTTGGCATGTGTACAGGATTCCTTTGCTAAGTATTGCAAGTGGGGTGTCAGTGGGAGCTGCTACAAGCATAAGGCAGGCTTGGAGTTCAGAAGGATCAAGGCAAACAAGTGATGTGACAAACAGGAAGCAACTGAGAAAGAGGAGCATGGTTTTCATTTTCATTTAGAGATAAATCAGCTGCTCAACCACACAATGAGGAGGCACTGGAGTGGTTGCAGTAGGAGAATGTATCTCTTATTTTTCCTTCAAGGTGCTTCTCAGTAGCAGTGAAAGCAGCACTCAGCCCTCAGCTGACCCCAGACTTGAGGCTCCTGTTTATTCGACTTCAGTGTGTGGGCACGTGGAGGCAGCTGAAGCCATTTCAGTTTTGTTGTCGTTTAGTGGTGTGCTGGGTATGGGTTGCTTGTGAGCCAGGTGGCCCCTGTTGGCTGCTTGGAGTGCTTGGTCAATGAGCTGCCTGCTCATGAACGCAGCCCCAGTATCTCGGTTGTTTCTATTACCAGAAAGCACATCAAAGATAACTGTGCTGTGCTTTCTCCAAGCCTTGGGCATTTTTTTTTCATGTGAAAGTGTAGGAGAAGCTGAGCACACATTGAAATAGCTGTCTCAGGACTCACAGCTGCTGCCATACGTTGTTCACTATAGGCTGCAAAGCCTGTGCCTGAAAGACACACCCAGGCTGTGCTGTGCTGTGACCACTCCCATGGCTGCCTCAGTGCCGTACCTAGCTTGAATCAAGTGCAGATGTGTTGTATGACATCCATTGTTAACTGGGCCAGCGCAAGTATTTTCTAGCCTTTATATTAAACTGTTAACAATGTATTTGCATGGATCTGCAATAATAGCTTGAAAACGTATCTTACCAAGTGGCAGAAACTGAACTGTCATGTTAGATATCCACTTTAAGCATGACTCTTCTCATACCTTTCTGACAACTCAGATGTTTCTGTAACCCGGCTTAATTACGAGAAGTCAGTTTTAATCCCCTGATTAACATTGCAAATAACATCATTGATAATCCCCGTCAAATCTTCCTCGTGTTTTTGTTTTTTATGATTGTTGCTGTCAGCACCACATGACTGAGTGTGCAGCGTGCCAACGTGCTGCAGCTATTAGCTCTGCAGTGCACACAGCTATTAGTTTCTGCTTGCAGTGCCAGTACCTGCTTGTGTCACCGTCAGTGCAGGGGGCAGCGCCTGCAGGAGCTCCTGCAGGGATTGTGGAGAAGGGTCTGAGCTGCTTGGCAGGAAGGCTCCTGTTAGAGAGAAGCTCTCAGTCCTTCTCTGTGGCTGTTTCCACCACAAGGACAAGTGCTGTTTCAGTGAACAGCTTGCTGGACAGCAGAACAAATGCTCAAGCGGCCATCTGGACATGGCATATGCTCAGCAGGGTTTTTGGGACAGCCAGAGGCCATCAAAGCTGGTCAGTGTTCAGCAAGGATGTCAAGGAAGAAATTCTGGCTAGAGCAGCTGATTTTGGAGGAGAATCTTGTTGTCCAGTGAGTGTTATGGCCTCTGAGGGGACAATTCTGCCCGTTGGTGGGGAGGAGGTGCAGCGCTCTGAGCTGACATTTAATCTGTGGAGGCAGCATGTGCAGAGCGTGCAGGCACAGCATGGAGCTGTTGGCTGGAGCAGCTCAGCAGGAAGGGACTGGCAGCACTGGTGTCAGCGGGAGCCAGCGGTGTGCCCGGCTCCAAGGGCAGACCACATTCTGGGTGCACTGAAAATGCAGCATGGCCAGCCAGTCAGAAGCAGGAATTCTCCTGCTGTGTGTAGCACAGGTGTGGCCTCACCTTGAGTCTTGCGTGCAGCTCTGGGCTGTACAATGTGAAAGGGACGTTAAGGTCCTTGGAGGCATCCCAAGGAGAACACAGAGCAGGGCTGGGATATGTGTGCTGTGGGGAGCACAGGCCTGAGAGCACAGGGGTTGCCTGGTCTGAAGAGCCAGAGGCTGAGAGGTCACAGCACCCTGCAGCCCCTGAGGAGGGGGAGCAGAGGGAGCTGCTCCTGGGAAGCGGTGGTGGGATGGGAATGGCACAGAGCTGACCCAGGGGAGGCTCAGATGGGTGTCAGGGAACATTTCCTTACTGTGAGGGCTGTCAGGGATGGGAAAAGGTTTCCTAATGATGCCCTGAGCCTGTGGGTTTTCAGGAGGCATTTGGACAAGGCACTTTGGTTAGCCCTGAAGTGGTCAGGCCATTGGATTCCATGATCCTTGTAGGTCCCTTCCAACTGAACTGTTCTGTTCTCTTCTTAAGTAGTGTCTGTTGCTGCAGCTTTGTTGTTTTCTGTCTTGACAGTGTGGATATAACAGTCCTTCCAGATTCCTGTGATAATTTTATCCCTTTTCCTAAAGGCAGAATCCTCCCATCCCTGCTTCCTCTGTGGAATTCAGTGGCACAAAGAGTGCAACTTCTGGCTTTCAGAGCCCCAGATCACCCATGGGTACCAGGCATGGTCACAAGGCTGGCAGGTGGGAATCGGGTTCTTCAAGGAAATAATCATTAGGAAGACCTGCATCAGCTCACATTAGTGTGAGCTTCTCATTTGTTAAAGAGGCATTTTCACACGGAAAACTGTTCAAATCAGGTTACAGAAGCACTCAATACTAGAAAATGTATGGTTCTGTTTCACTTAACCCCTGTTTATGTGTGTGTCAGACCTTGGATGAATCTTCAGTGTTTCTTTGTATTTTTACTGTAATGGTTCTGCTTTGTGTAGGTCAGGCAGTTTTCTATACTAGTTGGACTTGTATTTTAATCTCCTCACAGCAGCTCAGAGCTGTAAGAAGGTTTTCAGCTTATAGAATGATGGCAGCAAATTCCCTCCTTAGTAAAAGGAATCTTTTAATGCTGTCACTATTCAAGAGGGAGAACTGATGTGCATGGAAAGGTAGATGGTAGTACTCTATGTACTGCTATAAGCATCGCTGATGAGTATTATAAGTGTATTGGATGTGTGTTAGGGTAACAGTTTGCCTCGTATTAAGCAGACTGTGTAAGTGGGTTTGTCTTTTATTTAAACTGGTCATCATAAGACATCACTTTGGAACCACTGCCTATTACACGACTTTTATCCTCTCTGATGCCTTTGATTAAAATAGTGTGATTTGTTTAATTGTCTTTATTTGCCCTTTTCTGAGATGACTGTACAGTCTGCTTGTAGTCCACCTATCTGAACTGTACAGATGCAATGCGTGCTTGCTAAAAAAGAAAACACAGCTGTTTTTAACCCCTTCTCACATTTATCCTCAATTCCAAAATTGAATCCTGTTTCCTCTGTATTCATTGCTCTACTTTAATATTAGTTTTCTAAGGAAATGCTCAGAACAACGAAGAAAATCTACAGAGTATTAATATAATAAGCAGCTCAACAGCTCCTGTAGTCACCACACAGTATACCTATAATGTTGCTTTCTGGCTGTTAAATACATTTTTAATTTTCTTTCTCTGATTTCTCAGGTAAAGAACATCTCCACATCTAAAGAGTTTTGTTCTAATAAATGGCATTTTGAATCCATCATTATTTTTCAGGCTTCTGACTGTATTGTTGAAAACAACATCAGAATATTTCAGAGCGAAAACCAGAAGTGCTTTGAAGCTACTCAGTTATCTTCTGTTGCAGAAGACGCGTTACCTGAAAGACTTCTGTGTAGATGTTGGAAGTTCTGGGGCATAAGATTGTATTCAGATTTCCACTTATTCTGTCAGGTGTTTTTATAGTAATTCACTCCACTGGAAAGGAAAACAGTTCATTATTTAGTCTCATACCTACTTATCATTGGTTTCATCCCATAACTGCTCAAAGACCAGTTCCCATAAGCCATGTTTCTCTAAAATCATATTTTAATGTTGAACTGAATTTGAGCAAGTATATAGATGCATAGCTTCATAACAGCCATCCATGGTAAAAATAAAAATAAAACATAAAAAAATCAAATACCTTAAATAAGCAACAGTTGGAGATTATATCCCTGTTGTGTCTGACAAGAGAAACATAGAAGGCTTTAAGTAAAGGATCAGAAAATTATAGTTAAAAAAAACAACACCTAATTCCATCAGAGAAACTTGTTAGCTGTTGTAGCTGCTCATGGAACAGATGTTCCATTTACTTTGTGAATTACGAAAGTAAAGAGAAGAGAGAAAGCCCACCAGCACACATGGAGGACTTCTGTCTTCAGATTCTTCTTCACTGCTGGACAGCATCTCTGTAAGTAATGCTTTCTTTTGTGTTATGTGCAGTCGTTAAACAAAGATAGAAGTGGCATTTCAGTAGTGCTGAGCTCGTGCAACAAATTTGATAGAGCAAAGAATATTAAAGCTTTGCAATATTGACAGTGCTCGTTATTGATCACAGCTGAATGCAATTTCTGCTTTCAATGCAGTATACTTTTAAGTGTTGTGTGACAGTATCTACTGCTTTTGTCAATGTTAGTTTGATTTGCAGTGTATGAATGGAGGTATTTAGGTATTTGGAACTATTGATTTCTTTATAAAAAAAAATAAAAATTAAATATTTCACTTCTTTCCACAGAAAATTGGATGCACTGAGATTCATAGGAAGGAGCCAGTAGGAATCAGAATGATGTCATTCCCATAAAAAGGAGAAAAAAAAATACAGAGGCAGAACATGAGAATCAAGGTGAGACAGAAAATCTTTTTGCCTTTTGACTTTGTGATCCAAAAATAGATAATGTGAAGCAAGCCAAAACATGGCAGTATTTCAAATAAACTTGCTCTATTCCACTGAATGGGGCAGTAAATGACATAATAGGCAGTTGGGAAGAGAATAAAGGAAAAATAAGTGAATTATTTAAAAAGATTTTTCTATTTGTAGTCAGAGGTGGTTTGCAGCATCAGCACTGAAACAATAGCCAGTACTCCAAACCTCTTCCTCCTGTTTCTGAAGAAGAGTACAAGATGTTGAAGACAGTTTAAATCAGTATGGCCTAATCTACCCAAATCTACCAAGAGTACCACCTTAAGTGGGGAAACTCTCTTGCATCCCCATTGTCTTCTCAGTCCTGCTCAGTTTTCATAGCTCCATCAGGAACGTTCTGTGTCAGAGGAGGGCATGAGACATGTCACCTCTCTGTAGCAGAAAACACTTCTGTGGCAAAGAGCTCCTCTTGCATATCCCCCAGGACATCAATTCCCTGTTGCCAGCAACAGGAGTTAAGAATCATTTCAAGCTGGTTGACAATAAAAAAAAGAGCCTTGAGTAACACAAACTGGTTTGTATCCACAATGCCTCTGCCAGGTCTATTTTGAGCACACTGGGTCAGCCTTCTAATTGTTGTGGAATGCTCCTGGTTGTTCCCCAGCTGGGTCAACTCTCTCTAGACCTTACTGTTTGCAGTATGGTAGACTTCAGCATTCCTTGAACTTGCACTTTCTTTCTTCATCAACCATAACTGTGTGAACAATAATTTGGTTCTCTTGCTTTATTATTATGCACATTTTAACTTTCAGTATTTGCATTTGCAAATGAGAAAAAGGAAAGCTCTAAGTTACTTATTACAATTTTTTTTCAAGACTAATGGAATGAAAACCATCTACATTTTCTGTTTTTATAAGTACTTCCCTTTTCTTTACCATGTGTTCTAAAAGACAAAGCTATACTATGTTAACATCATTTGTATAAAATAGGATACGCCTTGTTTAAAGGCCTGGTCAGAGTTGAGTAAAAATCCCTTCTCATGCGTTACAAAGGGAGCATATTAATAGATCTTTATGATACAAAAGTTAAATAAGGGCTTTCAGTTCGGTGATGATTGCACTGGAACAGGTTACCCAACGAGGCTGTGGATGCCCCATTCCTGGAGGCATTCAAGGCCAGGCTGGATGTGGTTCTGGGTCTGGTGGTTGGCGACTCTGCACATAGCAGGGGGGGTTGAAACGAGGTAATCATTGTGGTCCTTTTCAACCCAGGCCATTCTGTGATTCTATACTTATTTAGTATTAGTTCATTGAATTATTAATTAAGCTATACTTAAATCTGTACTTATGGGAAGGTACAGGACAGGCTTTTGAGTATAATATTATTATTTCTTTCCATTCCTGGCTGCTGAGCCAGCTGAAAGTAGTCACTGCTTCCCCTCTTTCTGGCTGTCCTCTCTTGCCTCTGCATCCCTTGGTCAATTAAGGTCTTATAACTCCAGGAAAGAAAAATATTTTTTCTCAAAATGCCTCCAGGAGGTTGTTTTAATATTGCTATCAGTACTATCTCAGATGAAGCACAGCTTGCGGCATTAATTAGGCCTGTAACACAACTAACAAACCTACTCTGTGCACTGCCTTATGGAGACAGTAAGGCAAACCTATCTTTCATGACTCCTGGTTTTCTGTCCTGCGGTCACTTGATCTTACAAGGATGCGAGTCTCTTACTGGCATGACTGTAACAGAGATGACACCTTAGTTGACAGTGACTCCTGCTTTGAGTTGTCCAGTGATATAAACTAGATGATAAAAGTTTAAAATAGATTGTTGTGACCATGCTGACTGTAACTGTACAGCACATCCCTGAACCAGGAGTTCTGGGGGCTGATGTTAATGTATATGTACACAAAACATGCAGTGAGATGTATGAAAGGCCTGCTGTGGCACATGAAAACTTTCATTTGGGGTCTGTGACTCCCATCTGGTAATGACTTTAAAAGCTATGAGTTGTTTACCCTGACCAGAAGCATCCACCTTGAGTTGCTGGCTGTAGGTCAGTTCCTCCAAGGTGAGCTCCAGTGAGTGTTTACACCTGTGGCTTGTCAGCCTTGATGAAACTCAGCAGCTGCAATCAAATTTGAGACAGTCTGTTCAGAAAAGTCAAGTGAAAACTACAAAATAAATAGATAAAATTTAAAAGGGGTTGGGAAAGTGTCATGAAAAAGAGCATCTCACATCTTGTATAAGTTAACATTGCAGTTGTTTGATGTGCTTATGCTGCAAAGTTGGTCAAATTGTCTATATGGAGATATTCCCTGCAATCTGAGTTTGTTAACAGTTTGTTACATGGCTGATTTCTGTTAAAACCGCATATCATTCTCTTCTTTTTCTAGCAAAGCTGTTGAAAGCTTCTTAAATGAGATGTTTAAGATGCATCTTATTCATTGCTAAATTTACAACTCTAGCAGCTTAGGAACAAAATGAAGGCTCTTTTTCTTTTCAACATGTTTTTTTTGTTTTTTGGGTTTTTTTTCCTTTTTAGATAGAATGAGAGGAAAACGGCTTCTCATTGTCTGATGCAAACAAATGAAGGAGCAATATCGTCACTTCTACAGATCTTCATGTGCAAGAACATCAAAAGCATACGAGCAGAGCATATTGTGGGAGTGAAAGGAGGAGCGCAAAACAAATGGCATAGTCTTGTGTTTGACAGATAAGACCTGCCAGGTCTGAAGATGCAAGTACCAAGGCATAGCTTAGAGTAGCCCTAAAGCTTCTTTAAGTTGTGCTTGGAAAACAGTTGTTGGACTTGACGGGATCATTTCAGTGTATTTTAAAAGCATGTTTATAGTTCACACCATTTTTTCTGTAATCACCCCAGGTATGGTGTTGTCACAAGCAATGATCTGACTTCTTCAGTATCATTTTTACTTTTAATAAAATTTCCAAAATGTAACCCATGCATGTCTTTTCAATTGTCTGAGTGAGTAGCTCAGTGTTATCATGATGATACTGCTTAAAGTGTAATGTGGCAGAGATCAGATTCACGGTTGCTCTGCTATTATTAATGAGATGCACAGTGTTATTAAATTACATACCTGCTGTCTTACAGCTCTGCCCTCGATTTACACTCTGTTGTGCTAGATGCTCCAGAGTCCTGCACTTACAACAGCTATTTATACAGCTGTCATATTTTGTGATAAATACTGATAATAATATCACAGTATTTTCATAGTGGTAGCTCTCTGACCCATTACTATAAGCTGATGGACATACTAGTGACTGTTTTTATGTACACCTTAATATGCAAAGTGTTTTTTAGCCAAATATTTCTACGTGAATTTTGATGGTCAAAATGAATAAAACTATAAAAGAAGGTATGTGTTAGCAGTTTCACAGAAACCTTCCTCGTGATGTCTGATATCTGATTCAGCAGCCATCTCTCCAGCTGAAGATGGAACTAAAAGAAGCATGGAATACATGTCTAGAAGGAGGATAGTTTATGAATCTGTTAATCTGTGACTGTCGTGTTCTTTGTGTTGGTGCAGTAAAACTGTGGGTTTCTGAAGGGAAGGTTGGTAAACAATTTGAGAATGCTTAACCAAAGACCTGTTTTAGGTATGTGATTATATTGCAGTATATCTTAAGTCAGACAGTTCAACTGGGGAATGCATCTGCTAAAAGGGGCTTTATTATAAATATAAACTTAGGTAACTTTTAATTAAGGAAATTCAACACAAAATTTGTTTATAGTTGTGCATATTCTCTGTCTGATGTACACATGGAGAGTAACAGAACTGTTACATTGAACATAAGATGAACAGTGCGTTTGTTTGGATGATGGTAATGAGAAATGAATGTTTTTATGTTGTTACTTATGGGCTGTCAATTAAAACTTTCTCTGGTGATAACACAGTTTTAGTAAGGAACATATACCATAAATGAATTGTTACTCTGTTTTTAGTATAGGAATTCAACCTATTTTACTCAGTGGACCAGCTTATGAAACTCTCCTTGGTTGTGTGGACTTATCTTCTGCCTGGTGATTTTTGGTGGACTTTGGGATGCCTCCTAAGAACCAGGAAGGAGGCAGCACTGGCAGGTCTCTGACCAAGCATATTTAGTTTGTATAGATGATGCAAGTGAGGAAAAATTGTTAGACATCTCTGGAGACCTCCCTCTGCAAATACAAACCAGAGGTAGCCCACTCTTTTTGTACTGTGCTCTCTGCCATGGGAGGCTGGGTATATATTGGATACAGAGTTAACTGGTTCTTTGATCTCAGTTATGGGCAACCAGGATTGAACAGGGAGTGAAGGAGCTTTATCTGAGAGTCTGATGTTTCTGTAGAGCCGGAGAGTATCAGGTTAGACTACCTGTCCTAAATTTCTCTCCTAGAGAGATGGACATCAATAAGAGAGGAATATTCAGACAAGACCTGTGCAGGACAAGGCCATAGTGTGTGTTTGAGAACTGTCAGAAAATCCCAGAGGTACTGACACCTTTGAAAGTGCCTGCAGAATAGCTAAGTTTCCAAGCAGCATGAGTATGCGAAGGGCTGCTGGAAAATATAGTTGCACCTGTCAGCAGATGGATTTATATGTTGATATTTTCTTTTCAGAGATTACAGCCCACAATTTGAAATGAGCAACATGTTGTATTCCATGCTGTGAAACTCCCAGCCATCTACAGTAAAGAGAACTTCTGCAGGTTTGCAGATGATGCTCAGTTGGAGAGTGGTTAATACACCAAATAGCAGTGTTGTCATCAGAGGAACATCAACATGCTGGACAAGTGGGCTGACAGGAACCTCAATAAACTGAGGAAAGAAATGCAAAGTTCTTCACAGAGGATGAAATAACAGAATGCACATCTGAGAGGGTAACAGAGCAGAAAGTAGCTTGGCAGGGAAGGATCTGGGAGGTCCTGGTGGGCACATGAGCCAGGTGTGTGACAGGCCAACAGCATCAGGCTGCATTAAGAGAAGCCAGCAAGTCAGGGAAGGTGATCCTTCCTCTCTTAGCAGCAGTGAAGGTGTGTATAGAGTGTTGTGTCCAGTTTTGGGCTTTCCAGTAAAAGAAACTCAAACTGGCACAGGCATGGACAGCCTGCTTTACTTGGCCCTGATTGGACAGAGCGGCTGTATGAGACAATCTCCAGTGGTTACTTCCAGCCTCAACCTGGAATGAGCTTGTGTAGTTCTTTGCAGATGTAGAATGGGCCATTATTTGATTGGGGCAGAAAGAAGTGATGGAAGATTATTTAAACCTACTTTAAATTAAGATAATGTAAGCTCTTATGCTCCTGGTAGAGCTTAGTACAACCCGTGTAGAAGCAGTTGATTCAGGTAGACCTGTATGCAGGCTTGCAGTGATGAATTGCAGGCGTTCTGCCAATACAAAAACTCTTCAGATACTTCTGCAAGGAAGAGAATGCCAGCAAAGTGGTGAGGGGAAAAAGTCTGCAACCACTTAGCATGGGCATGGCCCTTTTCTCCTTAAAGTCAGAATGGAGTAGCTTTTAGTTGGACTCCTGTGTGTGAATAGTTGAGGAAATGAAAGTGGCATGCTTTCATGGACATTAAAGTGCTACAGGAAACAAAGTCCAGTTGCTAACATGGCTTTCAGTCTTTGAATTGCTTTTGAAAATTGAGTGCATCTTCTAAGCTTGGATGTATTTGAAAATGCACAGAAAGCAATCAGTCCAGGCTTCACCATGTAACCATGTAATGCATTTCACACTAAGATACTGAATATTCTACTGTCTAGTTCAGTTTCCAGCAATAGAGGAAGAAAAGCAAGTTTCCATTTCAGTTTCCAGAGTATAGAAATTCTGACATTTAAAATACATGTGTGGCTAGATTTTAGCCCATCTATTTCTTCAGATGTTTCTATTGTATAAATGTATTTGCGTATTTATTTGAAATGTGTATTTTTACATGACTTGTGTGTTCACGTGCATATTCTCTCCAACTCAAAAGTTTTGATGATAGAACCATGTTGGTGTGATAAATGCAACCAGTTAAGTACTACTTATTACTGGCTGTTGGCAAGAATGTCATGAGATGCTGACAAAATATCCTGGTCTAAAGACTTGCAGGCTTCTGATTCCACATTACCATATTTCTTATACATTAATCCCTTTTGAGACTCCTGTCCCATAGGCACCTCAGCCACGTACACAAAACTTTAGTCTGTTACCTCTAAGTTGGTTGGTTTGAAGATGCAGAAATGCAGTTGGACATGCTGCAAAGCAGCTGCTAAGTGAACGCTGACAACTGTCTTCTCCTGTGTCTGATTGCCACTTGCCAAAAATCCCCACCAAACTGATCAGACCCATTTAAGGAGGACTGAGGGCTCATTTTAGGCATTACCTCTTAGGGCAGTTCTTAAATCTGTCCTTGTTGCTGTGTCTTCACCCTTCACAGAAGCATTGCCTGTGTCACCTTCCATGTCAAGATGCCCTCAAGATGTAGAGCATCCAGGGACTGCTCTAGATCAAGGAGGCTGAGGCCCCAGATCCATGAGTCTGGAGAGGAGTCTATGTCTGTGACAGTGCCACATAGTGTCCTATGGGGCAGCGTTATATCACCTTCTCCCACTGACTCGGCAGTGCCAGGAGTTTAATAAAGTAAAAGCATGTTGAGAAGCCTGTGCTGGGAGAGATGAGGCTGTTCCTGGGATCACAAGTGTGTTGTGGTGTGTTAGCCCTAGTTGTCTGTGTCCCAGCTCCTGCCTTTGTAGGCCTGGCTGGTGCACTGCTGATCTGATTTGGTGGTCCAGATCAGAGCAGAGGATGGCACTGGGGGACCTGGAGTGGGGAAGAGTCTCCTTTCCCACCACAGATCATTGTTGACTGGGAGGCTGGCAGTGCTCTCACCTTTCCTAGCAGCACTGGGGTATGGAGGCTGTGGTATCTAAGGAGCCTGTTGGCCATTTTCTTTTCTGCAGAAAAATCTAGTCTTCTACTCCAGGCACTTGCCTGTTTTCACTGGTCTGATGGATCTCCGTGTGGCCATTGGCTTGATGCCTCCTGCCTGTTATGTGACGACTGTAAAAGCTACACAAGCTTTCAGGACTAACGCCCTCTTCCTCAGCTGACACTGGCACATGACATGCTGTGTGATAGGATTGTGAAACAATTACTTCTTGCACCCTGATCAGGCCGGTCTTGGGATTGTGTTAGGTTCTGGCTGCATATTAACCCATTTGTGCCTTCCTTCCACAGGGAATGATCTTTTTCTGGTTGCAGTCCATGAGCTGGGACATGCGCTGGGTCTGGAACACTCCAATGATCCCAGCGCGATCATGGCTCCTTTCTACCAGTACATGGAAACGCACAACTTCAAACTGCCCCAGGATGACCTCCAAGGAATTCAGAAAATCTATGGTGAGCAACAATATCCACTCGTCTGTTTACACTGAGCCCAGGTGCAGTGAGTATTTTACAACCACAAACAGGTAACACCTAAAATAATTGCAGTCAGGGTGGATTTCCTGCTGTAGCTGACTGGGAACTGTTAAAAAGCCCTTGATCCACAGCTAAGTATCAGTTGTTGCAGTTGCAGTATCGTTGTGCAGGTGAGGATAACCAGACCTGTGTGATCTCACTGCTGCTCCGTCCCTCACTGTCCCCAATATAAGGACTGCTGGACAATGAAATACAGCCACTTGGAACAGCCAGTGCAAATGGAAGGGAAGAACGTGAGGAACCTGGAATATTAAAGATAGTAATAAGTATTTATACTCCCATATTCTTTTTCTCCATATATAGAAGGTGGGTAAAAGAAGCTTGGATCTGCTTAGGGAGCGCTCTTCTTCTTTTAATTTCTGGCTGAAATAAAAGACCATTGTTGTGCCACAAATAGACAGGTTAGATAGAGATGGCACCATCTGATGGAATGGTGGATACCAGGTGTGAGGACAGGAATCTTCAGAGTGGGTTGATTGAAGGAGACTGGGAGCAAGGGGAGGGACAGGTTGGAGGAGCCACAGTCAAGAGAAGGCTGAGCTAGGAGATGCTGATGGAGGCTGGGAGGTCTGGTCTGATACTGCATGTGGTAGTTAGTGGAAAAAATGTCAAACATGCCCAGTTTCCTTTTTTGGGGGAAGAGCAAGTTTGGTAGATAGGCTATGTAATACTTGTAGCATAGAGCAACTATGCTGTGTAGCAGTATTTGCAGCTGCATAGCACCTGGAGTTCCCAGTACCATTAGAGCAAGTATTATAGGAATTAAATGCTTATAAGATGGTTGTCAGTGGGAAATCATTACAGAGAGGTGGTGTTTCTGAGGGATTGCTGCTAGAATCAGTGGCAGACCCAATACTAGTCAGCTTTTGCAGCAATAATCTCTCAGTAAATTTTAAATTACTGCTGATGAAATTTGTGCCAAAACCCATCAAACTAAAGAAGTACAGGGAGGCTTTAGCGGTCTGAACTGTATGCCAATTGTTTTAGTCTGTTTTTTGGGATTTTTTTTTTGGTGACTGGAATGAGATTCATAGACATACAGACATATCCAAAGGACAGGCATCTCCATCAGGACTGTTTTCACTAACCCTTGTCTGGATAATGAGAAAAAAATTAAAAAAGAGGCATTTATATGGCCAAAGTTCACTGACACTATAAGGAAGATTTCAAAGTAATATATAGCATTTAAAATAAGATGGCTTGTAGTGCACCTGGGCAGAGCTGGCTCGTTCCATTAGTACAACTAAAGATTTCTTTTCATTGTTCATTAATGGATGGAGTTGTTTGGTATGTGGTCATGTGGTGTTATTTAATGATGCATACTTTCACTCAGTATGCGTGCACTCAACAACCCTGGATTGCAGAGACTCTGGATGGTTTTGAAATAAAGTGCTGGGGTAGGAAGCATTAAAGCTTCATTAAATACCCACGCTTTCATTTCTGAAAGCTGCTAAAATGTCACTACACTGTTTCTGTTTTGAAATGTTGATTTATTTCCTGTAAATTAGAAATAAAAAAGAATACATGCTGACAGTGAAAATACAACAGAGAAAATATGACTGGCTTCTCTATTTCCAGATACCTTTTTGCAAAGAGAACAGATGAGGAACTGACAGATGTATTTCTTCCATGGCTGTGGTTCAAGCCAATGTCAGCACAGCCCAGGCAGGGACCCACATTCCAGGGCTGAGCTGAAATGTCTTCTGGGCCCATGGGCAGGGTGTGCCTGGAGGTCCTGGAGAGGCTGGTAAGGGCCATTAAGGCTTATTCATGCCCTCATGGGCTGACAGTTCCTGATAGCGCTGCATAGCAGCTTGTGCAGAGATGGAACAGAGCAGAGAGCTCGGCACTGTGCTGCTCACAGCTTAGTGACTTCATGGTGTTTCTTACTCAACCTGGTGACATTAAACTTTAGCCACTTGCTACATTAAGATTCTCCTTATGCAATATAATGTGCTTAAAACTTAAACTCAGCTTGAAGAAAGTGCTGTGAGTGAACTACCACCTTGTGCAGTTTGCAGTCAGGAGTGAGTTTGTTGACTGTCATGGAATCATGTGAGGCTGATCTCTGAGACCTGGGAGCTGGAGTGGGCTAGGAATGGTGTTGGTAGTTGTAGAGAAATTTACTTGTGGAGAGAGAATAAGTAACAGCTTCTGCGTTAGGAGCTTTGCTTCCCAGGGTAGAGATTTCATCCCTCAGCACAGAGTTCTGGAAACTCAGTCCTAAGGTCACAGAGAAAAGATGGAAAATGCAGATTATATTTCTCCCTGGAACAGGAGATATGAGAAAAATCCTTCCATCAGAGTGCCTTAGAGCTCAGAAGAACCTGCTAACATATCTTTCTTGTAGCTATAGCAGTAACATTCCATGATTCCACAATACTAGTCTGCCTTGTCTTGCTTTGGGGGTGCTGTCTACCAAACCAGCTAGCCCAAAACCAAAACATCCTGATTTGCTGCCCTGACGTATTCTGTGATGTTCAGTATGTGTGATGTTGGAGCATACTATGCAAAATACGTCATAAAGCCACTGCTTTGCATCTAGCATCCTTTTTTAAAACAAAGTTCAAACCTACAGAATTTCATTCCACCGAACTTGCAAATCAGAGAGCAGAGGCACTACTGAAATTTAAGTCTGATTTGTCTTCTTTGACAATGTTGCACTTTAAATGTGTTTTTATGTTGTGTCTGCATTTATCCCTTGGGAAAGAATATGTCTAAGTCTGTCATCTAATAATTTATTGCACGATTAAGTTATTTTCTTCTGGATGTATTTGAAAACTCACCTACAAGGACAGTAGGTGATGTGAAATCTTGCTTGTGCCTTGTCATGATTAGTGTAAGGTCAATGTTTAAAACATTGCTCTGACTTAGGAGCTAATGCTGACAGGTGCAGCAGCTCACCAAGTGTGGCAAAGACTGAACTATAAGAAAAGTCAGCAGGATTTTTATATTCTGAGAGGTGCTTGACAAAAAGAGGGAAATATCGCACCTATTCTTTGCGTATCTTTTCCAGAATGATAGCTCCTGTTGTACTTATGGGCTTGTGTTATGAGTGGCATGGCCAGAAGGGAGTTAAACTGGAAATGACACTATAATGTTTAGGTCCCTGGGATATCCTGCTAGGTTTTCTGCCTCTCTTATTTGTCCTAGTGTTGAAGTCAGGGCTGCATGCAGTTACTGTGCAGTTAGAAGAAGCATACTCAGCCATGGCACTGTCATACAACTTGAACTGATCCTGTTTCAGCATTGCTCCTTCTGTTCTTCATGTCTTGCTGTAGGCACCATTTTGTAGTGGGCTGTAAGGTAGCTCGCATAGTTAGGAGTGACTCTTCTGACATTGTGTCTGGAGAGCAGGGTGGTCAACATGATGTGCAGAGAAAACTTAGGTCCGCATGGCTACTTGGGGCTGGTGAGCCAGGCCATTACCTTCAAGGGCTTTTTGAAGCTTAAGCTTACAAATGAAAGGTCTTCTGTCTACTTGAAGATAGGCCAAATCATTAATCCTGGAGATTACCTCCAGGATTTCAATCCTCCACAGTCTCACCGAGGACATGTCATCCTCACACAACTCTTCCATAGCCCAGGAGTTCCTAGTCAGTGCATGTGCTGCATGCTATCAGGGCTGAGGTCCAATGTGGTAATGAAAAGCCCACCAGCCCCCATCCAAGGAACAAATTAACCACTGCTGGGCAATACCACCTCTGAACAGGGTGTCAGCAGACCCTGAGCAAAAAGCAGCTTCTTCTCACCCCTTTACTCCTATGCAGCAAGCACAGGTTTCACAGCTTCGCTCACCTTTTCTAAATGTCTTCCTGTAGAGCAATCCCAGATCTGCATAATGTACATGTATGTGTGAGATAGCTTTTAATGAAACAACAGAAGGACTTAATGCAAAAGGCTGTAAGCTCCATGTGGAGACTCTGCTTTGTAAACCACCAGACCACCTTGATCTGGTGTAGGACTAGAAGTGTTTGTATTAGGAATGTTTCATGATAATGCCCTCTGAAGGTGGGAGAGGTATAGAATAATAACCAAGACCCTGATCTATAGAAAATGATTTTAATGATTGTGAGACAGAGAGGTATGTACTGCTTCATGGATTTGCAAGCCTCTAGCATACCTTCTGTGCCAAAAGAGGAGTAGTTTAATGACAGTCCTCTACAGCATTGTGATGGATGTTCGTCTCCCGAAGAACAAATACCAGAAGAGAGAACTTGGAAGGGTAATTTTCACAAGCAAAATTGAAGTACCTACTCTATGAGATCCCAGCTCTTGAGAGCAGAGTGATTCTCCCTGTGACTACTCCATCCCATCTAAAGCTTCTGCTTTAAAGGGGCAAAGAAGGTGAGTTTCTGTGCTAGGTGAGCATGTGGATGGGCAGTAGCAGGGAAGGTGGGAAGGTCCAGGTGAGTTGGAAGCAGATTGCATGCTAGCACATACAGGTGAGCCCAAGATCATGCCTTTTGAACACTTCCAGAAATCCAAATGGACTATGAGCCCTGGGCTGCCAGCAGCATGGGCATGAGTGGCATCAAATGCCGTGCAGATGCTGCCACTGAGTTTGCAGTTTGAGATGGCCAATTTTCACTAAGGTATTAGTGCTCAAGGCAGCATAACAGAGGTTTCTAAAAATGCTCATTTCAGTCTTCCTTTGGAAAGCTGTTATCATCTTTCCACCTCATTGGCAAACGGACAATACTATTGTCTTTCAAAGCAAAGAAGATGAACAGATTTTTTTCACTGTCACAAAAGAACTGGGTTGTGCAGCTGATGAGCTGACAGTATTAACTCTGTGTTATCTGTGCTGGAAGACTGGCTCATAATGGTAGAAATAGAAGTGCTGCTGTTGTTGGGGGAAATAAGGTTTCTGTTTTCTTTTTTCTTATTTGGATGGACTGATTAATCCTGTCTCCTTGTGCTCAATGAGTGCAGAGAATAGAGACAAGCAGTATCCTCATTCTCAGCAATCTTGCCTGTGTACTTACATAGCAGCAGCAGCAAAGTAACTGAGATGAGCTTCTCTTTGGGGACTTCTGGGCCTCCTACGCCACGCATTGGCCCTTCTCCAGCCATACACACATTCTGCCAGCATCCCCTGAAACAGCACAGAGTGTTCGGGGAAGCCCCCAGATCTGGAACTTTTAGATCTGTGCCACACAGTGCTATGCGTATAGGAGGACAGGAGGAGGCACACAGCAGGGATAGGCCCTGGTACCACACCTCTGGCATGCTGCAGAGAGACCAGGCTCCTTTGCTGTGTAGCATCCTTATATGTCCACATTTCTCCTTTCCAGCGTGACTCTGTTGACACCAGAAGCAAATACAGATTCATCCTCTGGTGCACCCAGAGTCTCACCTGCTTTACACCAGGTCTCCATTCCTGTTCCAAAATGGTGGTAGGGAGTACCTGCCTGTCTCCTGTGCAGTACCCAAGGCCCACTTGGCACATGGAGGTCTCTGCCATGAGGCAAGGACTCACCAGCTTTGGATCTGTCTTGGTTGTGAAAGAGCTGGCCCATGGCCATCAGCTGCCTCCTGAAAGGAGCCGACAGTGCTGCTTAGCTAAAGCAGGAGCTCTGCTTTATAGGTATAGCTGGGCATTAAATGCTTCTCTCACTGTTGAAGGTCTTTCTGTGTTTAAAAAACCCCTCAGTTTTGCATTGAAACAAATGTCAGGCTTCTTCAGGTTTTTTTCCAGAGCTAAACTGGATGCCATAGTTGGAGAATCTTGCAGAGCCCTAAGCTCTCCTGCTCCTTCTCCTTAAGGCCAGACTGAAAATTTTGGACCCTGTTTTTTCACTCCCAAAGCAGAGAACCCAGTTGCAGGGTGAGTCACCTTGCTACAGAGCACTTCTTTTGCATGGACTTCAGCCCTGGACTCTTGTCTTCCAGGTGAGTGCTCTGTTAGCTGAGTGGCAGTTGGTCATTCAGAGGAACACCTCTGAAAGCCTTTCTGCCTTTGTGATGGTCACAAGGACCCCACTGCCCATGTGCTGGCTGTACTATGGGTGCTGGAACAGTGGAGTAAGTGCTGAGCTGATGTGGGGGACTGTCTCTTGTCCCTGAGGTGTTTTGGTGGCAGCCAACTGGTTTAGTAGGACAAGGGACCTCTCTCTACTGCTGTGGGGTCAGAGCATCCCACCTGATTTTCTCACTCCCTGGCTCCTGTGGATCACACATTTTGATTTGTGCCTGAGGAGCCTCTCCCATGTATGCAGACAGCTGCCACAGCCTGGCAAAAACACTTAGCTCAGTGTTTTATTCCCCAAGCACCCTGTATTTTATTCCAAAGCCTGCCTAGAGGCGTGGTGGTAATCTTATTCTTGGAGTGAATATCAATAAAGCCCTTTGTTTGCAGGTGGATCTGACCTGAAACTAAGGCCATGCTTGGTGCTGGCAGGCTCACTCAGTGTGAGCCCTGGTGGCACCGATCCTCCAGGACCCTGCAGCAGGGTGCAGTGCAGTTGAGGGAACACTCTGTCAATAGCCGGGAGGACAGTACAATTATATTTTGTCCTCAACTATCGACACAGTGGCTCCTAAATGCCTCCTCTCTCTGTGTTATCTTCACAGGTCACCTTGGTATTCAGATGGTCTGCGACAGAGGAAGCATGAAGGGAGGAGGCTAAGTGCCAGTGGTGGAAGTCACACTCCGAAGGTGATCTGCTGTGACCCCAAAGCTTTCTGACATTTTTTTGCCTTGGTTGTGATAGAGAGGAAGAAAGTCTTCTTCTCTGCACAGTGTAAAGCTCCAGCCAGGTGCCTCTCTCCAGATCACGGTGTGCAGCTGCAGGGGGCTCCTGCCTGCTTCCTGCATGGAAGTGGCCCTGGGCTCAGTCCCCAGGGTGGGCTCGGCCCCTTGTGCAGTCACACACAACAGCTAGGTGCGGAGCTGATGGGGTCAGACCCATTGCAGACCTGTGCTAAAGCCTCTCACTTAATTTTCTCTTAATATTCTCTCTCTTGATAGGGGCCATGGTGCATGTGTGATACTTCCTGGTTAGTGATGGCAAGGTGGGCATCATCAGGTTCTGAAATAAATAGCAAGGAGCAAGTAACTCATTCACAGTCATCTCTGCTGCTAATAAAGCTGTTAAGCTCTGTCTTCAGCCATCTGTTTTGAATTAGTTAGGTTACTGTCATGACAATAACATAATAGCAATGCTTGGCAAACTCTGTAGGGTCTATTCTTCCTGGTTTTGTACCAGATTGGGCTCCAAAGTGGCTCAGGTTTTACAAGAGAGCATCTTTATAAGCAGTGAACAGACTTTGCTGCTGCTTTCTTTCTCCCTAACTGCAGAGCAAATTGTTCCCGCTGGCACTTGGAGCTGTGGGTTTCAATGTTGTATACGGACTTCCCTGTTCATTGCATGCGCCCAACTGTAGAGTTGTCTTGCACCAAGGATTATCTTCCACACTTTTATCCCTAAGTCCACACTCAGTGACAAAGTGAAGGCAGCACTTAGAAATGCAATATGTATAACTACAAACAGGAGGCAAGGCTGTAGTCAGTGTAAATCAGGAGCCCAGAGTGCATTGAGGTCAAGAAGAGAAGTGAAATGCAGCAAGGAAAAATCCATTGTTGGCAGGGAATGACAGCAAGAGCAGTATTATAAATGAAATGATGGAGTCTGCGTCCCAGCAATTTGCAGTACCTCCTGCAAAATGTGTGGGAAGCCTGGCTGTCTCCTTCAGAGCAACAGCCCAGAGCTGGTTTGGCCATTGCAGGGAATCAAAGCATTTAGTGACCCAGCTCAGCTTGTTGGTCCAGCAGAATCGTTGCTGACCTTCATCTTTCACACCTCAATCTGCAACAACTGCATCTTTCTCACAAGTCTTATGCATTTTGTTTCACTGGCATCCTAGGATTAATCAAAGCCTTCAAGGCTTATAGGTGGTATTTTAATCTTCTTCTTCTCTACTGAAGACCATGACTTTGAGTGCATACACCTTAGAGAGTTGACTGTGACTGCTGTCCTGCAGTGTGGGTGGGTCAGGCTGTAATGAGTGGTCCTCCCTTGTGAATTTGAGCCCACAGTGTAACAGAAAAAGCTCCCTGTGGAGATTTTCATCCCCATGCGATGGCCTTCAGGTCATACTCTCCCTCAGCCACATTCTCTGCTCCAGATTGCTGCCTTTGAAGCATCTGTGTGGGGCATCTCACTCATCCAGTGTCTTGTCAGGGAGAAGAGCACCAAAGCCTGAGGATGGCACCCCTGGGCCTGGTGCCTTGAAGTTGGGTGTGAGAACAGTCTGTGCTGACATCTCTGGATTTGGTTGTAGATCAAGGCTGGGCATCCTGTCAGAAAACCGAACTACAAGAATGGCCTTTAGAGTTCATTGGGAGAGATGAACCATTTCCAGTTCTCTGAAGCCAGGCTGTTAATGAAGGGCAGTACTTTTAATTCATGGGGTGTCTTTTGACTGGAATGGTTTTAGTAAGGATTGCAATGAGTCTTTCACTTCTGGCTTTTCATCTTTTTAATATTGAATATATCCAAAAACTAGCGTAGTTCCAACAGGAACGATATATTGATACATGCTACACAGCAGATGACACAAGATAGCTTCTTAGTCCTTTGTGGTGCTATGACTGTGAAACAAGAATAAGATTGTACTGGCTGCAGTCAGGAGCACAGCAGTTGGGTGTCCAGCAGGGGGTATTCCCTGCTCACAAGGAACACACAGCTCCTTTCCCCTGCACAGCCCCTTGTCTCCACTCACTGTGCATATTTCTATCCCTACTCTGGAAATGAAGCCGTTCTGTTTCCCCTCTCACTTACACTGCCAGTCTTGATAGCAGCATTTTAGATGGTAGAGTAGAAGTATTTGGGTTGGAAGGGATCTCCAGAGTCTTTAATCAAAACTCTCACCCGTAGTAGCGCTGTTGCCAACACTGCTTGCCTAATGTTGTGGCTTTCTCTGACTGAGCCTGGAAAGTCTCCGGGGCTGGAGAGTCCACAGCATCTTTGGGGCAATTTATCACAGTGCTTCTCTGCCACCCTGTCCTGTTCCTCTCTGTCTCTCCCTTGGCCATCACTGAACCAGGAGATCCCCCTCCCAGTTTGCCTCATTCTGCAGTTTCCCGGACTGTGGTTGTGTTAACCTGTTTTCTTACCCATCCTTCCATGACAGCTGAGGTGTTCTAACAATGTGAAGATACTCATCTGAAACTATCCTGTTTTGGTTTTTGTTGTTATCTTCCTCTTAACCGGATTTATTCACCGTTTAAGAAACCATGCGTTTAATTCGTGAATCTCTATTACCTCCAGTGATGCGTGTGATGTGGTTTCAGTCCCTGTCTGTTTGCTGTGTATGAGGAGCAGAATGGCCTGGACTTGTTGCTTCCTTTCTATGTGGGTCCTTCAGCAGGTGGTTTGAATACAACTCACACACACATAACACAGTGACTTATTGGTTCCCTCCTAGATTTACTCTGACAGCAGATGTTCCTCTCTGCATTGCAGACTGCTGCTCATCTCACCCTGTTTAAAGGCAGCAGTGCTCCGGGAAGCTCTCCCTGCTCTCGTGTTGGGAATTTGCTTCTAGCAGCTTTGTACAACACAAGGGTCTATCCCAGGTGTAGACTTTGTGCTGAAACTGCTGGTGGGCTCCCACAGACTGCCCAAAAGCTGTTCATGAAAACGCTCCACCATATATCAAATTCACATCAAACAAGTTTTCTTCTGATCCGCATGAGGCAACAAGAAGTGCACCTTTGTTTGAGTCAGTGCATGGTAGCAATTAGCCTCTTGCAAACTGGAGAACAAAGCACTGCACCTCAGATGTTCTGTTGCAGCGACGTGCTGCAATCTCATTTAGAAAGGTGAACTTTGCAGTGGTGTGCTGGCATAGGAATCTCATCATATACAACATGCATTAGAGATTTTACAACATTTTTGGCAGCCACAGGCTTTCAGTTTGGCAGCTGTACAGGTGTCCAATTTTCTGCCCCATTTGATTTGCCAAAGCAGGAGCTGAAGAGCATGCTCCCATCACAGAGCTGAACAAACCAGAACCATGCCTTTCAGTGTGTAAGATCAGCATGGGACCTCATTCCACATTAAGATCCTTCCTCTGCAGCTTGTCCTGCTGTACCAATGCAGTCCTACCTTCATCAGCTTTCAGCCTGAATCAGAAGTGCCAGCTGGAGCGTGATTTGTTGGAGATGCTGTTGCACATGCTATACAGCAGTGTGCTGCCTATGGTTGTTTACATCTGGGGCAGATAGCAGGAATAGTAGTAGCATGTCTGTAAGTGCAGCAGTATTTGGGGATGGCATTAGGTTGATAGAGTTCTGAGAGCTCGAAACTTACTGTGTCTGTATTTGGTAGAGAGCAGCGCTATGGATTAGTTTTAGCCTTTCCCTGTGGTGCCCATTAGCAGCTGCCATGTGCTAGATGTGCTCCAGAAGTGCATTTTCAATGTTAGTTTCACCAAAAAAGAAGGTGTTTCATGCATCTTGATGAGAACCTCAGCACTGAAATTGCAATTGATTGAGAGATTCTCTTCAAAGAGACCCTGCTACCTCGACCGAAGCACAAGTGTAGATGCTGCCTTACTGACCAGCTAACTAGGGGCTTTAACCCTGTTGGCTTCTATGGTGGGCAGTTCCTGGAAATCTTTTCTGTGTAGTATTTGGGGAAATACATCGATTATTAGCAATAGCAGTATCACAGTTTGGGAATTTGATTTAAAAAAAAACAAAACATCATGGCCTGCTAAGGTACTGGGCAATGACCAGCTGAGAGTGGAGGGAGATGAGAAATACATGAAAACAGTGTAATTTTTTCTTCAATTAATGTAGACAAATGAGCTGACAGCTTTCCAAGAGTAAAACAGAGATTCACCTAAAATATTTAGATGAGCAGTATTTGATGTTATATGGGAGCTGTTGAGTCCTGGGCTGAACCACTGATTGATCACCTTTTGAAAGGGCCCTGGTCAGTCCTGGGAGCACAGGTGGAGGCAATTCAGCTGTGGGGCCAGAAGTGTTTGAGCCTGGCTGCATCTCTCTTAAACTTCATTGAAGGACTGATAGCGCTGGGGAAGGATCTTCTTCTGAAGATCCCTACTTTGTGGAGTTTTCCCCTGTGAACCTGGATGGTGGGCAGTCGTTATTCCTTCCCTTGTAACACCTTCCTGTTGCGTTAGTCTTTTTGTCATTGCAACTCTTGTATCACCATTCCATTGCGTTGATCTTTCTGATTGTTACAAATTCATTCACTGAAGCTGTGGGATGAAAAGGAAGGTAATTGGAGATGTCATTGGATAAGGACAGGTCACCTTGTAGAAGTACAGGTATGCATGTGGAACTCTTTATAAAACAGCTGTAAGTCTCAAGATCTCAAAAGACATTGCAGCAACAGAAATAATTAGTCTGTTTAGTTCATTAAGGGGAATTCAGAGTTCGTCCATGTCAAGATCTATTAATGTTTAAATGATGAGAAACTAGAAATAGAAAATGGAAAAAAATCTGAATCTAGACCTGAAAAAATTCAGACAGAAGAAAGAACACAACCTTCAGAGTGCCAGGGCTTAATTACTGGAACAGATTGTTATTAATTACAGAGGAGTTCCTGTTTAAGTCTTCAGGCCCAAACTGAATGTCTCTGTCTGGAAAATGTGCTTTATCTGTAACAGAAACTTTAGATCTGTCAGAGGATTTGCAGCTGAGGGTTTCTGGCCTGGTTACACATGATGTTGGTCTAAACTGTCTGAATGGTTCCTGAATGTTGTAGACACAATTCTTCTCAGAACCTCAAAAATTAAATGTGATGACTTTTCCTGATGATGTCTTTGTTGCTATCTGTGATGACTGTCATGTTAATTATTATAGGAAACTTTTGAAAAGATAACATAGGATTTAAGTCAACACGGGAGTTTGGGCACTCAACCATCATTTTAAGTGCTGTAGTTCAGAATATTTGTCTGCAGAACTCCTCTTTGAATCCCGTGGGCGTACAGCCCCACGGCTATCTAAATCCTTACTAGTAGATTCCTTCTCAGAACACCGGCCAGACAGACACGAACAACAGGGTAACTCCCCCAGTGAGTATCAGCCTTGTCCAGCCTGCTAATGCTTTGTTCTTGTTTTGGTTGTTGTTTTCTCAATAGGCTAATCAACACTTATATTCAGTGGCTATTGTCTTTCATTTCAGCTGGGAGTGTGATTAGTGTGTATCCTCCTTGTTTTATCTGCAGCTTCCCTGGAAGGACCTATGAAAACATACTGGCTCTTCTACAGTTCCTATCCCTCGCCTGTTTTGGGACATCCTTTGTGTGTGGATGCATCTTCTTCTGCTTCTCGTTTCTAGGGAATGAGCTCTTAATTGTATATAGTTCATAAAGAACATAGAAATTCCTCACTACACCATTCATCCAATCTGTTGTCTATTAAAACCAAAAGTGTGACTTTGCTGAACATTTTTCTTTTCACTTCTAGGTCCTCCTATTGAGCCTCTGGAGCCAACCAGGCCTTTACCAACTCTTCCTGTTCGCAGAATTCATTCCACTTCGGAAAGAAAACACGAGAGACAGCCTAGACCCCCCAGTCCTCCTCTGGGTGACAGGCCATCTCCTCCTGGTACAAAACCCAACATCTGCGATGGCAATTTTAACACCGTGGCTCTCTTTAGAGGAGAAATGTTTGTTTTCAAGGTACTAAAAATTCTTGCTTGTTCATTAAGTTTTCCTTAGCTTTGTTCTGGGAAAAGACAAGAAGATATATAAAGTAGTTAGAGTCACATTTGTCATGCTCCGGAATGAAGCTCTGAGGCTGAGAAATGAGTAACATTAGAGGGAAATGTAAGCAGATTGTTTTTGTAATTTAGAAACTGTGCCTGTTGTTATTTACATGCTAAAACAGGCAGCCTGTTCTCCAAAAAGCTGACTGGGTGCATCAGCAAAGAATTTAGACATCACCACGCTGAGAGGGGAGCCAGAGGTAAAGCCAGAAAGCAACGCTAGTAATAGAGCAGGCACTGAGCCTCATGGCCTCCATGATGGCACACACCAAACCCTGGGCTTCAAGGAACACTCACTGTACTTGAAGCTCTTGGGGCGTTTGTATCAACCTTGCTCACAAGATGCAGGCAGGGAAGGACAAGCTTTGGTCAATAACTCACATTAGAGCACTTTTAATCTAGAAAACCATGGTCTTGCTCACAGCTTTCACGGTGCTCACTGGCTGTGAATATGGAGAGAGATAGATGTGGAAGGTTATCAAATGGACAAAACACGTCAGCCACAGAAAACAACTGAACCAGGCTATTCTCTTACTTTTTCTTGAGATTTAACTTTTTATAGTTTTAATTAATGATCAAAAGGGATATATAATAGATGATTGTCCTTGGGTCAAGTAGTTGAGCACCAGCTGTACTGGGACAAGTGTGACATTTCAGCAAGGAGATACAGAGGCCACTCACAAATGAGCTCATAATACTTTGAGCTTTAGACTTTCCTGTCCCTGCTCCTTATTCCTATTGTTATTTCCACCCTTTGTCAGAGCCCCAGTAATCAGCTTGGAATCATAGATTCATAGAAACACTAAGGTTGGAAAAGACCTCCAAGATCATCTACTCCCCTGCCACCAATATTTCTCCACTAACCCATGTCCCTCAGTACAACATCTGAACATTTCTTGAACAGCTCCAGAGACAGTGACCCAACCATCCTCCTGAGCAGCCCATTCCATCACCTGACCACTGTTTTGGAGAAAGCTCTGTGTACGGCCTTTCTACCCCCAGGCAGATTGACACTTTGCCAACCTGGTGTCATCTGCAAACTTACTGAGGGTGCACTCAGTCCACTCACCCAGATCATCCATTAAAGATACTGAACAGGACAGACCCCAATACTGACCCCTGAGGATCACCACTTGTGAACTTCTTGCCCCATTGGAGGACATCTCCCCCATGAAATGCTTCCTGCACTGGAAGAGGTGTTTGGCAGCACTGCAACTCTCAACCAAACCAGGACTTCTTCATTTGATGATTACAGGCTTAGCCAAAAATTAGTAATTTGGACCTGCAGCTTGATGTGACTGCAGGATAAAAGCAATCAGTCTGAAGAGCTTTCTGGTTTTCTCAGGATCGCTGGTTCTGGCGTCTGCGCAACAACCGTGTGCAGGAGGGATATCCCATGCAGATTGAGCAGTTCTGGAAAGGTCTCCCCGCCAAGATTGATGCAGCCTATGAGAGGTCTGATGGAAAATTTGTTTTCTTCAAAGGTACGGTATATTGCAGAACAAACCTACCACACCTGCTTCGCTTCACACTTCCATACCATTAAGGTAGTGAGAACAGGTTTGCTGGATCCTTCCAAGAGGGGCATTTCAAGCGACCAGTGTTTCCCAAGCCACTGACCAAGTTACCAGCTTTGAATTCTTCATCAGAGAGACAGAAAAGAAGTGTTGCTACACAGCAGAAGCAGCCCCTGTCCTTGCTTGTATGTCAGGTGTGGAGTGCTGTGGAGCAGCACAGGGCAGTGGTGCTGCACAGCCTCCTGAAGCTAGCCTCCTGCTAGCCCTTGTACCATTGTATTCAGATGCCCTCCTGCATATGCTACAAAGGGAGCTGTGTGAGTCAGTTGCAACTTGGGTTGCAAAGTTCAGCCATGAGACCTCCTGCAGCCTTGAAAAATCTCTGCTTGCAGAAGTGCCTGGGTGACCATTTGCCATGCCAGCTAAGTCATGCTCTTTTTCTCCTCCTTGCAGCACTGGCAAAGATGGTTGCTGTGGCAACACCCCTCATAAACTTTTAGTCCAGTAAGAAGGTGGGTGGTGTAAGAATACATTGAAAAGAGTGGCTGTTAGCACAGACATGGCCTTTCCTTACACATTCTTACTTCGTTTTTGCTAATGGGTGTTGGTTGTACTAACAGCTGAGCCATATATAAGTGTCCTCCTTTGCTTTTCACCTTCCGGTGTGATAGCCAGTCCTTAAAATATTCCTTAGTGTGGGCTGGCCTTGCCAGGAAACTCTGCAAAGCTAATGTGGTTCACTGGGTGTTGGCTTCCATCTGATAACAAGGGAGATGCTCCCTGAGGAACAGGAGCTGAGGCTCCCAGCTGTCTCCTTGGACATGTTTTGGCACAGATCACGTTTCATGACAGGGATGAAGGTTTGGTGCCTGGGTCAGAGGAGCCTGGGGAGACTTGGGGAAGAATGTAGCCAGCATCCTTGAGGGATACCTTGAATTCCAGCCACTGCACATTGACTGCCTGTAACAGTAACTGTTACAGGTGAGGCATCAATATGGTCTGTTGAGTTATGGAGCATGCGAGTGGCATTTAGGTAAGGTACAAGGCACTTCAGTTACAGTCCCTGTCCTTGCTCTGGTCTAAGGGAGGCACACTGCTGTTTGCTGCAGGTGGTGCAGTGTGAGCTTCTGCTGTTATATGTGTTCACATCTTTTCTGAGGTGCTGGGAAAATTTGTCAGGGGTGTTTTTCCCTAAAGAAACAAAATGCCCGTCCTTACATGGAGCCCACAGCAGCTCCTCTCACTGTGGTAGTTTCTGGAGGTGATCTGTCACTGAAAACAGGTTGTAAGCCAGAAGGGCTGGAAAGCATTGCCGTCCTCCTGTACAAAAATATGTTCTGAATTACTGCACACAGCTTCAGACCTTCAGCTCAATAAAACATTTTAAAACTAGAGAAGGATCAGAGAAAGGCAGTGGAAATGGACCGGCCTTCCTACAGGGAACAATTAAATATCCTAGAGCTCCTCAGCCTGAATGAGGGCTGACAAAGGCAGGATGTGAGAGAAGCCTTTTAAGTCAAGACTGACATGGAGAAGTTGAATGAGAAAGAGTTGTTGAACTTTCCAAACCAGGAGCTGAGGAGCACCAAATGAAATGGAGAAATTTCAGGTTTAAAATTGCAAGGAGAAACTTTTTCACATGATACAGTTAAGTATGGTACAGTTAATGTCCTCCATGCTGCGGTTCATGGTGGCTGTTTTACATTTGTATTGCTTTAAGTACAAATTCTGCACATTCATTTGTTCCCTTTTCAACTCTAGGAGATAAGTACTGGGTTTTTAAGGAAGTGACAGCAGAGCCAGGATACCCACACAGTCTCGTGGAGCTGGGGAACTGCCTGCCCCGGGAAGGCATCGACACAGCTTTGCGCTGGGAGCCTGTAGGCAAAACCTACTTCTTCAAAGGAGACAGGTACTGGAGATACAACGAGGACAAGAGAGCGACGGACCCAGGATACCCAAAGCCCATCACTGTGTGGAGAGGAATCCCTCAGGCTCCACAAGGCGCTTTTATCAGCAAAGAAGGCTGTATGTATCTGCAGTCATTCTACAGATTACATGGATAACATCTTGTCTAGCTTGGGAGTTGGGTTGCTGGATTTGGGGTGTTTTGGGTATTTTTGGTGAGGTAGGATTTGAGTATCAGGCAGCCCAACATCACAGTGGCATCTGCAAGTATGGGCAGTCAGGTTCTTCCCTTATCCCTACCCAGGCAGCTCCTTAACTGCTAAACCACATCCAGGTCTTTCGGGTGGGAAATGGACTTTTGCAGTCCCCACCTATGATTTTTTGGGGCTATGATTATGGGTTACATGTTCCTCTGTTCTCTTATCTGTAGCTAGCTCACTTGCTGTCTCCAGCCTGCATGATGTACTTTGAAGTTAGCCAGGCCCTGAGAATAGGTTTAGACCTCCACAGGTTTCCTCAAGTACATTTCTCTGTGTGGTGTGAAGTTTTCTTTTTCACTAATCACGGATGAGTAATTAGGAAAGGAATCTTGGAGTCCTTTGGGGAGATGAGGGATACTTCAGACAACAAGTGGTATAAACCATCTGCTTGTTATTAGCAGGACTAGACTGCTTCTTAACATCCAAGTCTTCCAGATTCTGTTGTCTAGAGGACTCATTTTATTTGGGTTTGGTCTCAGACTGAGAACAGAAACCCAAGTACCCGTCCAAGCAGTATCACAACCGGGCACTGACATTCTGCAGACTGCGAATAGCTTGGTGCATATTTACAGATGCTTTAGTGAAAAACAACACCACAAACTGAAGAACAACAAAAAGGAAAACAAAACAGTGCAGAACACCTTTAAGATGAGAATGCTTTAAGATGGGGAAAGTGGGTTCAGTGTTTTTGTTATTTGCAGCTTATATCTTGCTCATCAGCTTGTCTTGGCCAAGGGGAGTGGTGCTCCATGGGAGCACCCACAAGCCAAGGTTGGGGCTTCACCTTTTAATCAAGCTCCAAAAATGCCTGTGTTCTGGGATGCCCTGGATGTATGTGCTGTTGGCTGGGAGAGCTGCCACCTTGCAGCCTTTCTGGCTCTCTGTACACCTCATGCATGCAGAGTTTAATTGGTTGGAAACAGTATGGTGAGAACTATTCTGTTTTGTCTCCTAGTTTATACCTACTTCTACAAGGGGAAGGAGTATTGGAAGTTTGATAACCAGAGGCTGAACGTGGAGCCAGGCTACCCCAGGTCAATCCTCAAAGACTGGATGGGCTGTAACCAGAAGGATGTCGAGCGAAGCAAAGACAGACGCCTCCCCCACGACGACGTGGATATTATGGTGACAATAAATGATGTGCCTAGCACTGTAAATGCAATTGCAGTTGTGATCCCTTGCATTTTGTCTCTGTGTATCCTTGTCTTGGTGTATACGATCTTCCAGTTTAAAAACAAAGAAGTGCAGCAGAATGTTGTGTACTACAAAAGACCTGTCCAGGAGTGGGTATGACACAGCCGGCTGCACATCGACCCGATGAGGATATGGACAGAAAAAGAAAAGAATAAAAGAAAGCGCATTCAAAGCCTACCAAACAAAACTACTTCAGTGACTTTACAAGTTTTGGACATCCTGGGACTGAAAGCAGCAGGAAAACTGGAAAAAAAATACAGGCGGTGTGGAGCCTCGTTCCTTCTTAATGCCTCAGTCGTGTAAGTCTTGGTGTGCCATTCTCCACAGGCCCACTCTGCAAACATCAGAGACTTCAAGACAGGTTTTCTTCAAACTTCTCAGCTGTCTCGGGAAACTTCCGTCAGTTCCCTGCACCAGTGCTCCCTGTTAAACCCAGCATTCTTCAGTGTAGCTAAACCACCTCTGAACAGAACCATTTTTTTAATAGCTCTCATAAATGAATTAAGATCATGAAACCTATGAACAGGAACAATTCAGTATCGTAAGCAGAAGACATTCTGATGCTGAGCCATTCTAAGAGATCTTCTTAGTTTATTACAAAAACCAGGGAATGAACCTGGAAACAATTTTCCAATACCTGCTGGTCAGATATTTTGTACATTCATAACTAATCAACGCTGCCACTCAGCACCGTGCACGAGGAACCATTCAGCCCTCCAAGGTCAACGAGGGCCGAGCAGAAGCTCACGAAGCACCAAACCAGACACCATAATGTTACTTGGCAACATCGAGTCCTAATTGGGACAGTCCGAAGACAAAGTAATTGCGTCTAACAGCACCAATTATGGGAATACATGTTTTTGTTTTGGGAGCTGTTCATGAAAGAATGATCTCATATCACCTTAAGCTCCCATGAGCCAGAAAGCCGTGGTTACCAATGTAATGGAAAATGTATAAATGTAGACTGCACTCTGCCCTTGTTAAGATGCTGGGAAAAGGTGAATTGTTGTGACGTGGCATGTGTAACTAGATTGTGGAATTTGTACATTGGGTTTCAGGAGAATGGAAATGTTTGTTGGAGTGAGATCGTCGGTACGTCTTGCTGAATAGTCGAGGTACAGTAAGAATCAGGCCTGTCTATAAAACAAAAGCCAATCCCTGTAGATGTTTCAAACATTGTATGCCTTTGAAATTTTGTTTTTGCTCACTTCTTCACGTGCAAATGTTTGGCAAGGACCAAAGGAAGCATGTCACACCGTGGAATGAGTTCATCACTAACCGCGATTGACAGAGCCATAAAAATCAAGCAGAGGCTGAATAAATACCTGGGCCTGCAGTCAGTAACTTTTCACAGCCCCCTTTCTTACAATGATTGCTTCTGCTTATCGCTGTGACAGCTGTGCCTGGTTTGGGATGTTGTGTCCTAACCACAAGCACAGTCCCTTTTGTTGTTGACACAGATAGTCCCACTGTGTTAAATAAGAGAGGAGGTCTCTTGCAGTGCAATCTAATGGTTAAGTCCAGACCCGTATGAAAGTGCCATTCATATAAGTGTATGAACTGCTTTGCACGCCCACTGTAGGGAATAGGTGATTAGTGTAAGCCGTCTGCCTATAACTGAATGTTATTCAGTGCAATGGAAGTGCAATGCACAGAATGTCCAGGTAGTTTAGAGAAGTACAACCCCATAATATTAGCTATGAAAAAAAAAACAAACAATCCTAAGGACTTTTATTTTTTTGTCAAACATGCTGTAAGCATTTGTAGGTACAGCAGTGAGGAATGAAAAAGCAGAAAGGCTGTTTGCACTCTGAATTTCTACCTGGTGCTCAGATATTGCTGTGATGAAGCCGGGTAGCCCAATAGGTATTTCATAGCGAAGCCCACAAGGACTGCATAACACGTGGTCTCCAACTGTATTTTGTCTTTCATGGTTAATTTCTGTAGCCACAATTTTTATTGTGTTTAAGCATAGAAAGTATTATGAAGATATTATGAAATGAGCAGCTAGTAGATGCCAAACTGAATGTTAGTGAAAAAATGTGGTAATGTCTTATGATGGGTGAAGGAGTGCAAAGGACCAAATGAAATCAGAGCTACTAATTAGGCACCCCCCATACACGCTACTCCGTAAGTTGCTATGTGTACTATATATGTGGTAGAATGCACACTATGAACGCCACAGCCACATGGCACATCCAACTCATCTGTACGCTGCCATCTCTGGGACTGTGACAGCCCAAACCTTTGAGCAACTTCCAACAGCCATCATTAAAACAACAAAAAAATTACAACCTGAAGAAATGTCTGCTTTTGTTCATTTGGGTTTTTCTCCTTGTGCCCAAAGGTTGGCTTTGCTTTCCTTCAGTACTTCACGCTGAGTGACCAGCTGTGCAAGGAGCACCATGTCAGGGGCTGTAGGAAGCTCAGCTGTTTGCTCACACAGCTACACCCCGCCGTGCTGCAGCAAGGTGAGCCTTCTGCCCCACAGCATCCTCAAGGAACTGGAGAAATAGTTTGGTACCTTTTATAACTGCCTCCCAATTGACTCCTAGCGCATGCTCATCTTCAAGGTGTGGGTTACACATTGGTCTGTGATTTCTGGGGGCCTGGATCCAGATGCAAATATTCACGTAGGACACAGCTCCTTAGATTCCCATGTCCAAGCTCTTTGCTGGGATCCTGTCTGATGCTACACAAGCACATCATATGAGTTATCATCCCAGTACATCTCCCATCAGCATGGGTAAAGCATCTCCACAGACAGGTGGCCACACTGTAGTTCTTGTCCAGAAGCACAGCACCAGGACATACTGCCCACACAGGGGAGCAGGGAACATCAGCGCTTACCCAACTCTAATCCCACATGCAAGGGGCTCTTCCAAGCGTGTTCTTGGCACAACACACTGCTCTGCAGTACTGGCCATCTGGGCAGCAAGATCCAGGCACACCCATCTTATGCACAGCAGTTGCAGCTCCTGCAAAGAGCAGCCGTAAAGTACTCTATTTTGCACTCAGCATTCCGTATTGATTTATTAGTTTTTGACTAGTTTGAGTAATTTGATCACCAGTAAAATAAGTTCATTTTTCCAGGCAAGTTTAAGCATGCTGGGACATACCAACCACTAGTCAGAACAGAAGTGCTCCTCCACTCTAAGAGGGGTCAGTTGTTTCTGCTTTATAATCAGACATTAAACCTCAAAGGGATCTCCTATCTCACACCTTCCCGTCAACAAGTTGGTTCTCATCCTTACAAGAATGAGGCATCCTGAGCCAACTTTGCTGCACTAATCCACTGCCCCACCCCAACAGGACACAGCAGAGCTCCCTATGAAATCCCAGTGAAAGATCCAACCATTTACTCTAACCTTTTCCCCGTCCTCTGGCACATACGTGAGCCTCCCTCCCACAGCATTATCCACGGTCCTTAAAAGCATTTGGCACAAAACCCTGCCAAAAGCCTTCTCAGTAATTCAGAGAGAGCACAACCAAATTTCTTTAAGTCACTCCATAGGTCTCATGAGACGTGACTTGCAATTAAAGCATCCAGTTTATTGCTGGCTCACGTTCCTACTGATCCCATTCCGTATTACAGTTTCTGTCAATCTTTGCACATAGGTCCACCTTCCCAGTTTGAATTCCCACAAAGCTTTTGTTTAGAGCTGATCCTGTATTTTGGGAACCTCCCACTTCCCAAATCTCAGTGCAGGTTCCATAGGAAGTCATACACAGCACAGTTAGCAACGCCCCGTCCTTCTGCCTGCCTCCAGCACTCCTTGGCACGTAACCACCCTCACCATTATCTCAGGATCTTTCTTATTAATGGATTTGCATTTCACAGAAACTGGATTACTTTTCTTGTTCGAGCAGTTCTAACACACATCAGGATCACGACAATCCAGCATTTCTGCCTAATGATTGGAATGAGGAAGTAAAAAAACCCAACAAGCTGCACACAAAAAAGCTCAGCATTACTTATTTACAGCCGGTGATTCTGTGCCAACAGCACAGCAGCAGTCAGGTTCTTTACAATTTATTCCTAATAAGAAAGCCCTGGGAGATGACAGAAGGAAATCAGCTTCTGATTCTGAACACTGACATGGAGACAGCCAAGAAAGGCTGCTCGCTACATTAAGGGAGCCATAAATACCAGAAACTGTTAACTCTACAGCTCCTCTGCATCGCCAGCACTGCCAGGCAAGGGCAGAACTCTTCAACAGCAAGCTCTAAGTGTGGAATATACCACTGAATGCAGTAACCATTTACAACTGTTAATTAACCTTTGCCTCCAGGGTAACTCAAGATCACATGACTCAACTCTTTCCAATTTGCTGACTTCTAAGAGTTTCTCAGGGAAGGCAGCCAACTCCCATAGAGAACATTTAAGCCACCAGCAACTGCATCTTTTGCAGAAGCCTCAGACGTACCACACAGGTCTGACATTCACAGACAACAGATTGGACTCCGCTGCTCTGCAGTCACAACTGGCTGCTAAGGCCCTGGTTTGACTTCTTTGAGAAACTCCACTTTCAGTCAGAACCGACCATCTCAGAACCACCAGCCCTGTGAAAACAGCTGCAAGTCAGGGCAGGACAGCAGGAGACACCTTTGGAAATGTCTTCTGGCAAGCTGACTATTATGTTTTTCATACAGGAAATACGGGGGCTCTTCTGCCTACCTAGAGCAGAAACACCGTGAGCATGAAAAGAAAGAGTGGGCAGTACCGTATATGTGCTGAAACTGCCTGCTGCACAGCAGAATGTTAATCCTCTATTTAAGGCAAAACCATTTTCTAGTTATCAGTAACCAAAATCCAAACAAGTGAACATTGTGGGCTAATTTAAAGGCCTTGGTCAGCATCACAGAGAAAGCACAGCTGAAGAAGAAACGAAGAGCATCAGCAAAGGGATAAGAGAACATTCCACATCTGGAACTTGTGTATGTTATTTGCTATTTTTTGCAATAATATTTAGTTTACAAAACATTACAAAAACGGTGGTTTTTTGGTAGCCTCTTCCTGGTGCAAGTCCTGCAGAAACAAAGCTCTGGAGGTCTGTAATCCAAACTGCAGCTTGACTCTTCACTCCTTAGGAGCCTCTTGGATGGCACAAACCGACACTGCTCATGCCAAGCTGAAGAGACAAAACAGAAATGAGATGTAGCAGAGAAGGGCCAGAGTGCAGAACACATTTCAAAACACCGCTGTAACCAGTTCCTAATGCCCAGACATAAAGGACTGTCAGTAATTTCCCTTCCTAAAACAGAAATCTGTGAAAAGACTGGAGGAGGTCTGGCGACTGCTGACAGCCAGCTGTAAGAACATGTTTGTCAGGCTGGCAAAGGCAACATGTACACCACCTCATCCTAGCAGTTACTAAAAGCACATGTTTAATTGTGCTCAGAAACACCATGCTATTAAATATGACCAGTGAAGGGGCAGCTAAGATCTCTTTTGAAGGGCTCTTCATTCAAGAATTCCTCATTCTTTCCCTATGCCATAAAACCACTCCCATACGTAAGAGTTGGGAATTCTAAATTACAGTGCCTCGAGTAGCTCAAGAATACACCTCTAGGATTATGGCAATCATCAAATGAATTACAACCATTTAAAAGCCCAAATGAAATTAATTTTCACCCACACAGGCTCCTAAAGCCTGCAGAATTTTTTGCATTGATCAATAAATGGGAAAGATCCAACATCACCACCACTCTTGTGTCTATAAACAGTAACAGGAACTGTTACATCTCCCATGTGTGACTTCAGTGGCTTATCAGCTATGATAACATATGACAACAAAATAATTCTCATCAATAACCCAAGAAAAGCAAAGAGGAAACTGCCTTGTTTTCATCTGTATTCGACATCATGACATCCTGCAGCAGGCTGGTGGCTGAGTAGGCACTGTGTGCTGTGGAACTGCACCTCCTGTTCTCCAGCAGTCTCACCTGAGTTCTGACTCCAAGAGGAAGACGCACTGAGATGAACCAACTACTATTCCCAACTATTCCTGTCTGATCTCCAGTTCTGGTAATGGGGTGAAGGTTTCTTCCAGTTTCCAGCAGAGCAACGAGCAGCACAGTCAGAAACGTCCCCTCTCCCCCATTTTGTTTTATTTGTTAATAGGAACTCTCTCTCTTATTATTATCTTACAGTCTTCTACCATCTGTATTAAATCTTTTACCTCTCCTTATCTGAATGGGGTTGTTTTCTTTCCTTCTCCCCAACAGGGGGACAGAAGGGTGAAAGGGGCCTCCCCCAAACTCTTTTTCCTGTCACGCTTGAAGCCAGAACAGACAAGGAGAGCAATCAGCTTTGAGAAGCAGCTAGTTTTATAGCTTCCTTGTACTGAAATCCTCTCTGTTTTGATTACAGTTATATACAGAGCTGGATTTTCCTCACCTGTCAATCAAGGAATCCCTCATGTTGGTAGCAATAGTACTTGGCTGAGCTTCATTGAGCTTGAAGATGCTCTCAATGACAGAGAGCTCAGTGCTGGTTGTGTCCAACCCACAGAAGGCACACCAGTCATTTACAACCATTCCTGCTCCAATGACCTCACTGCCACGGTTTACTGTCCCAGCCTAGAAAATAAACAAAGTGACAAAAGTTAGCAGGGCATGCTGACATCAACACATTTCATTATGCTTCCTTATGCAGCCTTTAACCTCTGGAAAGAGAAATCTATGAGATTCAGAGGAAAAAAAAAACAAAACCCAAAACAACCATTACGTGAACAAGAAGCAGAGCAACCAGGGATTTAAAAATCCAACTAAGCAGACACAGGACTTCACTGCTCAACTCTTTTTCAGCAGTGCCTTTGGCCAAACCACAGACCATCTCACATTGTGTGAGTCATCTCAAATTGCATAACCCTGGCAGAATGTTTCAGAAGCAACCTGAAGGCTCTATGCAGCTTATTGAAGCACAGGAAAGATGGGAAACACGCTTCAGAGGACCGTCTTCCTTCAGGTCTTCTCCTCACCTCCCATTTGGGACATCCTTACAGAAAAAACAGTGTCTAGGAGCCCGTGAGAATGTAGAAACACTAAAACCACAAACTGGGAAGGAAGGAAGCCGTGAGAAAAAACACACCTCACAAGCCTTACCACGAGTGGGACCTGCAGCAATGAAGACAGTTCATCCTGATCCTCAATGGAAGTTTTGGGGTGCACAATTCCTCCTTGGTTACTAAATACACAGTAACTTCCTACCAGCACCTGATCTGCTACCGTTTGTCTGAAAACTTCAACCTTTAGCACATCTGCCAAGATCTCTTCTGTTTCCTGCAAACAAAGAGAACAAAGTCGTTCAGCAAAATGGTTTTGCACACATTGAAATCACAGTATTATTTCAAAGAGTAACCAGCTGGGATCCTCCCACTTTCATAACACCCACAACTGCCTCCACTTTCATAACCCACTGCAATTCCAACATTACAGAAGGCTCTCACTCTTCTGGATTAACCTGGATCCTGTTACATGTGCAGTGAGTTGGAAGCCAAGGCAACTCCACCAAACACACCCCACTGAGCAGCATTCTTCCTCTCTTCTTTCTGCCCTGCCTTTAAGTTCTTATATAAGAGCTCCTGTTTCTCACTAAGGACATATACACCACTACAGTGTTGGTAGAGACTATGGATATTGTGAAACTTTCAATAAGATCAGTGACATCTTGTAACTACTACAGTCCTGACCAGATTTTCTGTGTTCTTTACATACACGCATGCTCTTACTTCATTTTTATACATGCAAAGCTAATTGCATCTCACAGTACTCTTCCATATCCCACTCCTTTCTTTCTATAAGCACAGTTAACTACAGCATGCTGGATGCAGTATGCACACTATGTACCTAGGACAGGATCCACACCTACAAGTAAAGATAACAATAGGAAAAGAAACAGATCGACTGAAACTGAGTCATAAGTTCAAAATCTAGTACTGTAATTTCTCTCCTGAGAGGAAAGGAAACAGGGAACACGGCTTCCTACGTGATGCTAGCTCAGCTGTCAGTATAGTTCTCCTACATTGACACTACTTACAGTAATCCCCAATAGCTACAAGCTGAAACTGCAACTTAGGAATAATATCAGATGCATCCACACTGAATTCAGAAGCCACATACCCTGTCCAGATCCGGATGAACGAGAGCTACGTAGTCATTGCAGGTAGTGACATTGCCCAGCGCCGAGAGCCGCTCCTCCACTCGCTGAATTCGCACAGAATCTGGAAGGCTGTTACGGATGTGCTGAAGCTCTTGGTCTGTTGTACTGCTCGGGACCAACAGTCCGTGCCTATTCCCTAAGATGACCCAAAAACAAGACAAGGAGAAAGAAAACAAAGAGTTCCACCTTTGGGTAATTCTAAAAAAGCAAATATTTCCATCACTATGATGCTCACGCAATGGCGTGGGGCCCCTATCTGCCCTATCTGCTCTTTTCAAGCCCTAAATTCAGTCCCACAGAAATAATGTGACCATTTATTAATACAAAAGCAAAGGTGAGGGGGAAAACGAAGATGAAACAAAGACTTCAGAATATAAACAGGTAAACTGCACTACTTTTATCCAGCCTTTTCAATGGGACACACAAGGTTCTAAACAAAACACTTTGGTATGCTTTCCCCCCAAGAGACACTGACCATCCCCATAAAGCCTACATGTTGTGCTCGCTTTTGTTCCTTTCCTTTAGCAAGGCTGTAAGACTGTGTGAACAGGCTGCCCAGAAACAAACAGCAAGCACCAAGTGTGCTCTACTAAACAGCCAGGCAGTGAAAGACCTCTCTTTGCCCTTCACATCTGGAATGCTCCCTCCAGCAATGTTTCTGAATCACTGACCTCCCAGTGAAACAGAGCGGCTTCTCCCTGCTTACTACAAAAACCAATTTATGCACATCACCGACCTCTCTTCAAGTCCTGACCAGCAGGCACTCCCTCTAACCCTATTTTTGGTGGCTGCTTTATTGTTGGGTTTCGTTTGTTTCTATTGGCCAGGCTTGATTTTTATTTTATTTCACTACATCAGTGGATCAGGGAAGAGGCCTCTGATGTCATCTATCTCAACTTCAGTGAGGCCTCTGACACAGCTGCCCACAACATCCTTCTCTCCAAATTGGAAATATACAGATTTGATGGGTGGACTCCTCAACGGACAAAGAACTGACTGTGGGATCAAGTCCAAAGAGCAGAGGTCAATGACTCATGGCCTGGATGGAGTTCAGTGATGAGTGGTGTCCCCAAGGGGCAGTGCTGGGGCAGATACTCTTTAGTATCTTAATCAGTGACACTGACAGGGGAGTCGAGTGAACCCTCAGCAAGTTGGCTGACGACATCAAGCTGCAGGGTGGGGGCAACATGCTCAAGATGGAATGTCATCCAGAGGGACCTGCACGGGCTGAGCAATGCACCCAGGTGAATCTCTTGAAGTTCAACAAACCCAAGTGTGTGATCTGGCACCTGGGTTGAGGCAACCTCTGTTACCAATACAAGCTGGGGGATGAAAGGACTGAGTGCAGCCCTGCCAAGAAAGACTTGGGGGGCACTGGGGGATTGGAAGCTGGTGGGCACAAAACTGTGACAGCTGGAAACTGCCCGCACAGCCCAGAAAGCCACATGTATCCTGTGCTGCATCAAAAGATGCAAGTTCAGGAGAGTATGGGAGGTGATCCTGCCCCTCTGCTCTGCACTGAGGCCTCACCTGGAGTACTGTATCCAGAACAGTACAGAAGAGCCTTAAAAATCATTGCCAGCGATGGTGGTGAGGCACAGGAAGAGCTGAGGTTACTGAGGGATGTGTTTTATGGCCCAACCCTGGAGACTTCCAAGGCGAGGTTGGATAAGGCCCTGGGGTAGCTGATCAAGCTGTAGCGTCCCCGTTCATTGCAGGGGAGCTGGCCTCGATGGCCTCCAGAGGTCCCTTCCAACTCTAAGGATTCTACAATCTTCTCCAGCGTTACAACATCCCTACGGTGCGACCAAATAAACCCCCCGAGGACGAGGAGCGCCGCCGTCTCCCCGCGCTCCGCACCGCACTGCGGGTCTCTCGGGGCGGGCACGGCCCCGCCGTCCCTCCGCTCCTCCCGGCCGCGGCCGCTCACCCCCCCCCCCCCCACACACACACACTCACCCACACGTACTCACACACACACCCACACCCACACACACACACACACACACACACACATACTCACACACACACACACACACACTCACACACATACTCACCCACACACACACACACACACACACACTCTCACACACACACACTCTCACACACACACACACACACACACACACACACTCACCCACACACACTCACATACTCACCCACACACATCCTGCCGATGATGCGGCAGCCGGCGATGGAGGCGTGCACCACCGGGACGGTCCCGAACAGCTCCCCCTCGAACACGCTGCAACAACAAGGCGCCGTTAGGAGCGGGCACAGGGAGCGGGCCGGGCTGGGCCGGGCCCTCGTGGCTTCTCACCTGTAGAAGTTCTCGGAGCCGCCGATGGCCACCAGGCAGTAGGCGTTGGTCAGCTTGGCGAAGCAGCCCAGCTCGTTGTTGTTCTCGAAGCTGGCGCGGACGGCCATGGCTGCGAGCAGGCACGGACCGACGGACCGGCGGACAGATGCACGACCGGGAGCGGCGGCCGCGGCCAACCCCACGCGGCGAGGCCGCTTCCGCTTCTGATGGCGGAAGGAGCGGGACAGAGCGGCCCCGGGAGCCAGGAGGAACAGCGCCCCCTGCGGGACGGGAGTTGCTGCTTCCCCGCCGCCCGGATGGACGGGAGCCCTCGGCACCGCACGGGAGCGGCTGCAGGAAAACGTGCAGCGTCAGCTGCCGTGTGCTGCTCCGTGTGCTGCTCCGTGTGCTGCTCCCAGCCCCGCCTGCAGCCCACCGACCTGCCGTTCCAGCCGTAGCCGCAGTGCCGCCCAAGGGCAGCCGCCGCCAGTGTCTTCGTGGTGCGGCACGGCACGGCACGGTACAGCACAGCACGGCACGGTACAGCACGGCACGGCACGGCACAGCACTGCACGGCACAGCACTGCACAGCACGGCACGGCACGGCACAGCACGGCACTGCACAGCACAGCACAGCACGGTACAGCACAGCACGGCACAGCACAGCACAGCACTGCACAGCACGGCACAGCACTGCACAGCACGGCACAGCACAGCACAGCACTGCACAGCACGGCACAGCACTGCACAGCACGGCACAGCACAGCACAGCACTGCACAGCACGGCACAGCACAGCACAGCACTGCACAGCACGGTACAGCACAGCACGGTACAGCACAGCACAGCACTGCACAGCACAGCACTGCACGGCACAGCACTGCACAGCACGGTACAGCACAGCACGGTACAGCACGGCACTGCACGGCACAGCACGGCACGGCACAGCACGGCACAGCACAGCACAGCACAGCACAGCACTGCACAGCACAGCACGGCACAGCACAGCACAGCACAGCACTGCACAGCACGGTACAGCACAGCACGGTACAGCACGGCACAGCACAGCACGGCACAGCACGGCACGGCACAGCACGGCACGGCACAGCACGGCACTGCACAGCACAGCACAGCACGGCACAGCACGGCACAGCACAGCACAGCACTGCACAGCACGGTACAGCACAGCACGGTACAGCACAGCACAGCACAGCACTGCACAGCACAGCACTGCACGGCACAGCACTGCACAGCACGGTACAGCACAGCACGGTACAGCACGGCACTGCACGGCACGGCACAGCACGGCACAGCACAGCACTGCACGGCACAGCACAGCACTGCACGGCACGGCTCGAGGCCCTGTCTGAGCTCGCGCTGCCCCCCACGCAGCAGGAACCCAACACGGCTGTTTGCAGCAGAACAGCGCCTTTATTTCTAACATGGCCCCGTTGGATCATTTCGTGTTCAGCAGGTGGACAGAGGACAGGGATCGCTCGGTACAGCGACAACACGGCTCACCCTGCAAACCTGCAGTGCCAGTTTGCAGCTGTTGTGGGTTTGGGGGGATGTGGGTAAGAAGCACGTAGCACTGGACATCAGTTCTGTCACATTGCCCCTCTCGCCATCATCTCGTAGCTGAAAATCTGAGTTGTAGTTGCTAATCTCATCTGAGTCTATTAGAAACTGCAGCGTAACACAGACACCTTTTAATAGGAACAAAACCGATTTCCCACCCCATACTTTGATTTCAAGCCCCAGATGCAATGATTGGTGGCAACCACTTGAAACTAAGACCAAAGGACACAGCAGAGCCCAGGAGAACCAGCTCAGAGTTCGAAGCGGCTGTGTATGTGTTTGGATTTTAACTTGTTGTATTTGGTGATCAGATCCAGTTTGCTGTGCCCGAGAGTCATTCTTTTCTCAGCCCCATACGCGCTGCTCTTATCCGACAGCATGTCCTCAGTGAGTTTATCATAGGAAGGAACTACAGGCTTTTTCTCACGCTTTGGCTGGCTGTACGGAGACAGCAAGTCCAGTTTCCCCTGTCCAAAGCTCTGTCTTTTTTCCATCCCATACAAACCGCTGTCATTTTCTGCTGTTGGTTCCCCAGAGGCAGCAGGAGGCCCTTTCTGCTTCGCGCTCGTGCTGGTGCTGTTGGTGCCTTCTGAAAGGCACTGCTGTGTTGGCTCCTGTGTCAGTGTAGAGCAGTGGCTGCTGTTAGCCCTGTCATCTCCTTGGTAATTAGGTTTGTAGGAACCAAAGACAGGAGATAGCTCTGGCTGCAAGAATGTCCTCCCTGCCATGAGATTCTGTTTGTGATACGGCGTGGATTTATTTGGAGGACTGTGAGCTGAGTCTGGTGGTTCCCCTTGCTGCGTAGGGCAAACGGGCTTCAGAGACGTATCATCCTTCCCCTTCTTGTCACCAGAATCAGGGCTCGGATCTTGCCTGTCCTGGTGAACGTTGTAGTTGGAGTTTTTCATGAAGGGAGACATCTTGATGCTTTTGATGCTGACATTGGAGAGGCTGCTGGAGGCGCTCAGGGTTTCTGCGTCATTCACGCGGATGGGTTTCAAAAGGAAGTCGGGAGCTTCTGAGGTGATCTGAAATGAGGCGTCTGGCACACAGAAGCTGGTCACAGCTTTGGACTCTGCGTACAAGTACTGAAATTCCTTGTCAAACTCTGCGACTATCTGGCCACGGAAGTGGGTCGCCAGGCTGGTGTGGACTTGGCTGCAAAGCCACGTGAAGCTGCAGGAAAAGAAAAACAGAATCACGTGTAACTCCTGTTCATACAGACACCCTAGCACCCTGCCCACTGACAAGCATCTTTTCCCACTCCCATTCAGGTGGTGGAGAACACCAGCAAAACATTCATGGGCAGCCTTGTCAGTCTGTGCAGGAGGTGTGGGTTGTATCCATTGGGCAGCAGCAAGGAGACCTCCAGCTGTCTGACGATGGACAGGCTGTGGGTCATTGAAACATGTGGCATTCATAGAGTCATAGAACATTCTGAGTTGGAAGAAACCCACAAGGATCATCAGGTCCACCTCCTGGCTTCACAGAGGATTACCCAAAATTCAAACTCTGAGAGTGTTGCTCAAACTCTTCTTGAATTTTGTTTCTATAGGGTTCTGTTTCTATAGGGTTGTTTCTATAAGGCTCTTTCTGCCCAGCTTGCATTGCGGACCTCCTAGCTCAGCATTTGTCCTGTACAGTGCACCATCCTCTTTCATGGAGTGCAAGGAGAGTGTTTTGGGGGGATATCAATACATGCCTGGACTCCCCTTTTCTTCCCTTGCTTTAACATGTCCTTCGTTCTCATGTCCATAAGACCTGATACATGGTGGACTTGAGGGGGCTGCTCAGTGAGGAGGGAGGGTGAGGAATGGAGACCTCAAGCACTGTCCTGAAGAGCAGAGGAGGTGTGCAGAGCCCCACAGGGACACCACAGGACAGGAAAACCGATGTTGTTTTCCTTAAGTATTGCTGTGAGGTTCTCCAGACTCATTTCATCTTTTCCTCACCATCCAATTAAGAAAGATGAGGTGTTAGAAATTAACCTGAGTCCATTGCTTGGCAAGTCTCGTGCCTGCTCTTGCAGTACAGGGTGCTGGGATCCTTTGGGGGAGCTTGTTATACTCATAAAAAAAAGCCCACCATTTTGTCCCAGCTGATGAAGCATTTTCACTCACTATCAGTCTGCATGTTTGCCTTACCTGTTTAAAGCCATCTGGTGTTTCTGCCAGCTGTAACTTAAAGAGCTCTCTGCTCCCCACTGCACATCTACTGATAGTAATCACATTTCTCCTCCCAGTCCTCATTTTCCCTGATTAAACAGGGAAGCTTCATCTGTATGGTAAACTCCCCAGGCTGCTGGTCATCCCAACCCTCTGTTTCTTCCTTTATTCTTACTGTAGTAAACAGACTAATTGTGTTGAATGAAACAGGAGCAATGTGGGCAGAAGTGCCACCTTAAGGCTGCACTATCAGTTGCTAAAGCAAGATAGTGTATCTTGACTCACAAGAGTAGGGTGAAATCACAGAAGCCATGGGAAAGCAATTGCAATGGAAGGTTGCATTTGTTCCCAAGTAAATGCCATCTCAGGACAAGATGCTGACACTGTGTTCTGGAACCTCATCAATGTTTATGTTACAATACAGCTATCTGGGAACTCAGAATAGGAAAAGCAGCTTTTGGTTTCTTCCTGAGCATTACACAGTCATTACGGTTTGTAATGATGTAAGTCACAAATTACAAAAGGCATAAGAAGTAACGCTCAGTAATACTCTGTGGGGATAATGCATGGTCCATGGGCAAGCTAAGAGACCACCTCTGCATTGGTGTTTACTGTGGGAGCTTGGGATGGTCCCAGGCCTGAACCCACCTATATACAGAACAAGAGAATGAGTCTCACATTGAAACCTATGTGGAAGAAGTTATATATATCAGCAGAACATTCACAGGACCACTTAACATTAACTTGAGAGTGCCAAAGGGCAAAGCAGCTCAACAACTTACTACCTCGGATGTGTAATCTCTCACTTGAAAGTGCCTTAATTATCAGGAAGTTGCTAATGAGATAGATTTTTTTTTTCATGTTCCAGACCATTGAGACTCATAACCACACAACACAAATTAGCAGAGACTCTACTAAAGAATAGAATTAATGGTCGCGTAGGTAAATACAATATAATAAGAAAGGTGGCTTTTGTAAAGGAAAGTCATCTCCTACAAAGCTATATGAGTTCTTTGAAGAAATCTGAGAGCCCAGACAGGGGAATTGCATGTAGTCCTTATCTACTTCCTCAAAGGCATCTGTCCCAGGAGCTCTGCCTGGCTCCCAGAGATGCTGCTGTTCCCAACTGTGTTACTTACAGCTATGGCCCTTCTGTACAGGAGTGCTGTGTCCACACTTTATAGTGTTTTGAACCCCGGATGCCTCAGTGCAGGGCTGACCCTGCAGTACTTTGTCACCCATAGCATGACACAGACTCTATTTGAAGTCATCTACTGAGAGATCTATCAGCTGATGACCATGGGCCATGAAGCTGTTGAAGCAGCTATAGGATGCTTGCACAAACACCCGAGCTCACTTGAACTCTTCAGAACCACAAATGGGTTAATAGGACTGAGCAGCCATGTCCTGGAGGGGCAGGACTGCATCCCTCAGATTGGGAGCACCATCCTGTGAACCATGGGAATAATCAATTGAAAGACAATGCTGCCATCACTGTCCACCCAGAACTACCACTTTGGATCACGAGGGTTCAAAAGCCATAGGATCTTCGTGCCGTTATTTGCATCCGTAAGGGACTGTTGCGCAGGGAGAAGTCAGCTGCACATCGCCCCGGGGAAGGGACGGCTGGAGGGCAGAGCAGCCCCCCTCGGCCTCCCGGCTTTGCAGTCAGGCGGAGCGGCAGCAGAGCCCCGCACAGCGCCGTGCAGCGCAGCGCTCGGCCGGGAGATGGAGATACAGCATCACCAGGAGGGCAGCGCCTGCTCCGCGCGTTTCACACGAGGTGCCGGCTCAGCAGCATTTCTGACAGCGTCAAACCTCCCTGTGTGCCCCTGCGGGACCGCACGGCGGCCGGGGATGCCGCTGCCTTCTCGCAGCCGTGCTGTGCAGTTGCCCTGCGGTTCTTCGTGCCCAGCCGTTCTTGCAGCAGTTTTTTTCCTCTCTTTTTTCCCTATTACACATCTGTATTGTTTTCTTCCTGGACGCTGTCTGCCAAGGTTTTCTGCTCACACTCTGTGCGCCCAAACAGCCTCTGTGCATCATTTCACTCATCGTTCAACACAAGCACAAGTACTACATTACACACACTTACTATACATACTATTTCCAGACTTTTAATTTCACATTCCATTTCCTTTCTAATATCTGAGATGATAATAACCTGTTTTTATCATAAGCTCTTTAAGCTTGTTTCCAATGCATTTACAATGATTTTCATCCCTCTTTTTACATCTTTTATATATAAATATATAAAAAAACATTACAGTGCAATGTATTCAGTTAATTTGGGCATCCCGTCCTGGTTATCCCTTATTGCTTATTCATCCTCACCACACTATGCCTCGTCTCTTCCTTCTGGATTCAGTTTTTATTTGCACACCTGAGGGCTTCCTCCTCTTTGATTTGGTGTGCTCTGCAAAGCTTTACATCATGTATCTGCTGGCATTTCAGTGCTTTACATTTCAGCCTGGAGTTCCCTGGCTGATGCACTGTGCTTTCCATTCCCTCTGCACTCACTTTCTGCTTAATGGCCATTCATTTCTGAAGGTGACTGCTCACTGGGTTAGATCTGGAGCTCTCTCTTAAAAGCTCTTTCCTCCTGTGTGGGGCACGGCTACCTGAAGGCATGAGCACTTCTCTCCTGAGGAAACACCGAGACTCCTCCAGCTTCAAACCCTTGTAGCTTTACCTTCCCTCTGCCAAACACCTGTGTACTTCTTTTTGCCTTCCTTTGTGCTGAAGCCAGAGGTGGAGTTTTGTAACCCTCTCTTGGCTTCCCTAATTTTTCAGTTTCATTGGTCATGTCAGCTTTGAGCCCAAGCACTGAGTTTCTTTCAGGATGATATAGCAAACAAAGAGCTCCTTCCTCCTCGTGCCACTGGCAGGACGTATAGCTGCACTTTGACCACCTTCCATTTTCAGCTGAGAACCCTCCTCTAGGGCAGCACAAACAGCCCTGTAAGTGCCTTCAGGCTGACAGTCCCACCTCCTTTCTCTACTCTTTGCCTGGCAAATGTTTACTCAAGTTTTCCTGCTCAAAATCCTGTTTAGCTGTAGCCCCATTTGCCCTTCGGCTCCTCTTTCATCTGCTGCCCTTGTAAATCTGTTTGTACCCTTCACTCTGTCGGGTTAAAAGGAAGTACTATCTCTTTTGGTGCCCAGAATGATACCAACTAACTAGATACTATTATATTTAGAATTTTAGATGACTGCTTTTTCTGGATGTCTGCTTAGCTCAATGAGCCTTGTTTTCCCTTTTCTTCATCAACAGGAAACACAATGGTAAAGAAGGGAAGCAAAGAAAAAATCAGAAGAGGGAATCTTATGGCTGGGGAGAGGTCAGAAGTTCAGGTACGAAATGAGTACCTATGTGAGGAGAAAGTATTCTCTTCTTACAGATGAAGAATTAAGAGACACCGAATATCTGAGTAGTCAAGAACAGAGAAAGATAATACCTCCCTGCAAGAAAGGGTGTGGGCAGACCAAACACCTGGATGGATTCACTGTCAGCATTGGAGAATGTACTGAAACTTGGGGGGATCTCAGCTCTGCTACTATTCCATGTCTGCACAAGCAGCTTTGTGAATGAGTGTGCACCCATTACATCAGCAAATCAGATCTGATAGGGAGCAACTGCATGGGTCTGAATTTGAAAAGGGTCCTGAAATAGACTTATGTGGTTCAACAGGGGAGTACTCAAAGTAAATACATGTGGGAAGGCCCAGGAAGGGTGATGGCAAAGAACGAAGATGGGATGAAGGACAGTAGGATGAAGGGTGGAAGAGGCAGTTGTATGGAAGTTATGGAGCGCAACAGAGAAGCCAATGGTCAACACCTGTAATCAGTTCCCACTGATGATACAGTGTGTCTTGGGTGAAAAGTAAAAGAGCATCAAGGTAGGAAGCTGAAAGCAAACAGGATCTTCTTGGTAGCCTCATAAAATGCTCCCTCTACCACATTTAGAATGGAACAGAGAAATAAAAGAACATTTCAGTACATGGCTATGGAAATTATGTTAGGAAAAGGATGGCAGGTTCATAAGGAACTGAAAAAGTGTGGAACATAGTAACTGTATGGAAGAAAGCTGAATTTCATCTTAACCAGAATAAGATGTGACTGCTGCATGATGTAACACAGAAAATCTATGGAGGATTTTCTGAATCTGAATCAAAGAATCTGAAGCAAAGCTGGATGTGGCTCTGGGCAGCCTGGTCTGGTGGTTGGTGACCCTGTATGGAGCAGGGGGGTTGAAACCAGATGATCATTGTGGTCCTTTTCAACCCAGGCCATCCTATGATTCTATGATGTGCGTAACAGTTTGAAACTGCCTACTCAAACTTAGGAATAAAAGCAAAAACATGTTCTGATGTAAGGACAGGAGGAAAGCAATGAAATGCCAGTAAGGATTTAGAGTCAATGAGTAACACCTGAGAAAATAAAGCTGTGTTTAGAGAAGTGGTCAGTGTGGAGCAGCCAGGTCAGATATACACACATCCACAGCTTTTCTAATCTAAAGGAACAGATATTGTGAGATGCCTGAGCTGGAAAGATGACTTTGACACAGCAATCATCTCAGAAAGGGACTGGGGAAAAGAAACTGAGGAACAATGTAACTGAAGTATAGAAGTTTTACAGGAAGAATGAATAGGGAATATGTTGGCTGGAGCAATGACACAAAGCATTAAAGAAAAATAAGTCAAATAATGTAAATAATGCAACATCAAATGAAATATTTCCCTGCTAGATTAAAATTCCACTCCCAAATATGGAAAATATAGGAGTGGGTCTGTATTGTGAACAACAGAGAGCACTGACAGTACATATGATGTGCTAAGGGACCTCTGCTCTGCTCAAGGCAAAGGAATATAGTCAGTTATATCCATGTTGAATAGGGGCCGTAAGTAGGAGAGCTGCAGAAACTGCATTTTGTCCTCTATAAATGACTGCTTTGGGGAGAAACTAACCAGAAAACAAACAAAAGGAGAAACAGCTCCTTTGGAAATGCCACTCTGCAAAAATAACGATGACATACACCTATCAAATATACTTTTGGGAGGAAAGTGATCCACAACAGTAATGTTTAACTGAAAAGAGAAAGTGGGGAATGCTATTAATAAGAAACTTAAATGAGTAACCAAAGAGGTTAACTGCTTGAGGCAGCAGGAAGATTGTTTAAAGATGCTATATTGGAGGCTCAGAGCAAACATACCTATCAAAATAAAGACAAGTTAACAGATCCAAATGTCACCAGAGTCCAAAGGCACAGTAAGAGAAAACACTAAAATAAATAGCCTTCAAAAAATGGAAGTCAGCAATTTTCCAATTATTAACCAGAGAATAACCTATCATTTCAAACTGAACATGGTAACAGAGGAATGGAAGTCATCAATATGAACCTTTCAAAGAGCTACTGGAAAACTACGAAGCAGCCAGGCTTATTTCCATACTGAACAGACTGGTAGAAGCAAACAGAAAGTAACATGATGAGATGCATAAACACCTATAATCATAACGCTGAAGACTCAGCATGTTTTTGTGGAAGGAAGCCATGCCTCAAAGCCTGCTGCCGTTCTTTGAAGGAGGCAGTGAGCACACAGATGTGTATGACCTGCATGGTGTAGGATGGATGAATTTACAGAGACCTGGATGCGGTCATTCATTGAGGACTCTTAGAAAGATCATGGAATACAGAAGAAAGTCTTCCTAAGGAGTTGACTGAAAATGGGAAGCAAACACTAATGATAATTTTAACGTACCCACTGGAATACCATAAGTTTTGGAAGGTTATATGAGAGCAGTTTGTACCCAACAAAATCGTGCTGGGAAAACTGGATAATATAAGAAGCAGTGAAAGGGTTTTATGGTATAGTGACACAATGGTAGAGAGTCATCGCAGTGGTCAGAAACAGCAGGCTGGGAACTGCCACAATGGAGACAAGGGGAGATGTCCCCCTTACACCCATGCTGAAGTATAGTGAGTGGGGATATCCTGACCTCCTCACGCAGTTCCGGTCAATTTGTCTCTCAAAAGACAATAATCATGATTAAAGGTCTGGAAGTTCTGCATGAGAAATGACTAAAGAGCTGAGGATACTTCAGCTGGGATGATTCACACAGGGATTATAATGGAGGAAGACGAAATCATGGATGCAGTCAAGGAAATAAATAGAGAACAGTGATTTACTGTTCCCGAGTTATGGAAATTTGGGGGCACCAAGGATAATTGTACAGCAGTAGACTTAATGTAAACACAATAGATCACTTCACACAAAGCATAAATTAAATTGCATAACTCACTGCCAGAGGGTGTTGTGAAGGCCAAAGGCAGAACAATCAAGGTGGGAAAAGTCTGCTGTGGGAAAGTGGCCATGAAGAAGCACATACAACATCCAGCCCCAGAGGTCCTGAAGCCTCTGATCCTTGCGCACAAGTCTCCTGAGTGAAGCATTTGGCTTTATTCAGGAATTGCTCTCATCCTTTGAATCTTGTTTTCCCAACTGCAGGGAGAGTAATCTATCTATCTGCTATACTTGATACAGTGCCAAGCTGCAGTGCACCCGATTTTCTCCTGTGGAAACTTATCTGTACAAATTCTATAGACAGACAATTTCTTACAGTCCAGAACACGGGGTGGTTGGTGGGACAGCAGGGGATCAGGCAAAAGGCTGTATCCAAGTGAGCAGCTCTTCTCTACAACATGAGAAGATCCAGATTCAGTGATCCAGAGAGAGCAAGCAGGGATTGGATCCACAGCCCTGCTCCAGGCCATCAGGGGAGGAACTGACCCAGGGAACTGACCTGTGTTTCAAGCAATCCCCAGACTCAGGGCAAGAGGGAAATTAACAAAGTGTTCCTACAGCTGTGGAGGTCAGCCCAGCAGGCACATGCCCAAATAGCCATTTAAAATGAGTGCTTTCAGTTATCCGAGACCCCGGTGCAGTCAAAAGAGATGGAGTGATGTTTCCAGGCACCCCTCCCATCTTAGATCCTTGTCTTAGCATGGCCAAAATGCCTGCAAAGGCACTACTCTCCATACTGTTTAAATGGAGAACTGCCATAGCCAGATGAGATCGAGTGCTTCTGTTTTTTTAGTGGCAGAGTTTGGTAGAAGGATTCCTTTATGCTCAGGTGGTGATGCCAGAAGTAGGGAAGTGCAGCTTGGAGCTCCAGCACCGGTGGCTTGCTGGATGGGTACTGGCTCTGGGTAGGGGATAGAAAAGAGTGAGAAAGGAGAGAGAGCAGCGTTCAAGGAGACCTGGTGGAGGGAGGGTGAAGTATTGCTGGGCACCAGCAGAAATGGCCAAACAATCCGTGCTGGGTAGTTGCAGTGTTTGTGGTGGGTAGTACAGTGTGCAACAGCATGAGGCAGGGTGAGACTAGAGCAATATGCAATTACTTCCCAGAATTAACTAACCTAAATGGTTTGGCCCATAAGAAAAGATGCCATTCAGGATGTGGGCAGGAACGATGTGTGAAACTCAGTTCAAGAGGCAGAAGTGGAAGAGCCACTTTGTAATGCTGCTCACAGTGTGATTTCAACCCCATGGTGGGAGAGAGCAATCTAAATAAGGGTATAGCACATGTATATTCAACTTCAGGAAAGGTAACTGGGAAAAAAAGCTGACTGTACAACAGCAGCTGAAAAGTTCAATGAAAGCTGGTCACTGTCAGGAATAATAGATCCAGAACAGATCCCAAAGGGAATAAGTATGGAAGCAGTCCTCAACGTGCCTGATACAAACACTGTGTGTACTGTGGGAGGAAAGATGGGGCGTCATCTGGCCCAGCAGGGAATTTTTTACATCATTAAGAAATTAGGTGATACTCAGAGACAGTTGTTTGCAGGAGCTGTCAGTGTTGGCAGACAGGCAGTTAATGCTATCTGAGAACAAAACAGCAAAGTGAGGCAAGCTTATGGCGTGAGGGATGAGGCACCAAAGTGAAAACTGACATTTATAAGGGTGAGATGAAGAGGAACAGCTGCACATCTTTATCACAGGGAAAAGAAAACAGGAATTATTCAGCATTTTGCAGCATCAGCAGCTACTGTTTTTTCTCACCTGTATGTACCAGCAACAACTTGATCACAGTCAATCAGGATAAACTTCTCCAGAACCTGGCCTACAAATTTCTTGCCTGCTTTGCTGTAGTACGTGTCTCCACTCAGACATCTTATGCGCATGTTCTGAAACCAAAGAAAGCAGAGATGGTAAAGGATCACACACTGAACCAAACTGGAATGTTCCGCAGTTCATCAGCAATGGAATCTCATGCAGGATTGCTGTGCCCAGAAGTAGAATGCAGCACGGCAGCATTTGCTGGGTCCCACATCCCACATATTTGATCACAATGCAACACTTCTATGAAATAAAAATGCCAGCAAATGTGAACAAGTTGTGCTTAGGTACAAATCCTGCTGTGTAAAAAAGGAATAAGAAAATAGAAAACTGGAGAATTCAGTGATCCTACAGATCATTTCTGAAGTATGTGAGCCTAAGTCCAGTTTGCTCCAGAATATTGCTAATACTCAGCTACATTCACTCTACATTAAAGCTAATTTCAGGCCCCAAATACCTGCTTTTCCATCCAACTGAGTACACTGCTCTGATTTTCTATGCTGACAGGCTTCTTAAAAAACATATTGCTCAGTATAAAAGATTTACAGAAAAGACCGTCCGTGTTTTAGGAGTTACCTTCATCAGTATATTTAAAAATGATATCAACATTTTTTGTGTCTGCATTCAGGTGAAACAAGCTGATTCTCACCTGTCTGAAGAGCTTCCCTCATCCAACTTCAGCCATGAAACATCCTGTCCAGCACAAAAAAAGGAAATGAGGCTCCTGGTATCCAACAGAAGCCTTTGTCTTAAGGTGAGGTTTTTGCCAATAATAGGAGTTATTTGCACCTCAGGTGGGGCAAACAGGAGAAGAGAACAGCTGCTGGAAGCAGTTACTGGGCAGGTCTGTAGGAAATGGTGCCAAACAAAACAACTCAAATAAGCATCTGTGAGGCTGCACCTCCAGGCACCTGCCAGCCCATCCCCTTCAGCCCCTCCAGGCCAGTTCATGGCCACCTGAAGTGGCCTTGGCACACCAGGAGCTGCCATGAACTGTCCCCACTGCATTTGGGCAGGCACATCTTGCTGTGGGCAGCTCATCCTTGCCCAGTGCCAGCATCTACAGATGGAACCCTGTGCCTGCAGCGGTCACTACAGGTGGCACAAGCTGCCAGGGCTGTTTTGCTCCTCTGCAGAGGTGGATTCTGGCCCACACCACGTAGCACCTTTCAGTCCAGCCAGAATACAGTTTTTAACACCCACTGGCAGGCTGAAGATAAAGGACAAAGGTGTAGATGCGGCTTGAAGATTTTCAGGCTGACCCCCCAGGTGACCCTGCTTTGAGCAGGACGCTGGACTTAATGACTTCCTGAGGCCCTTCCAACCTGAATTGTTCTATGGCGCTACGAAAAGCCACCACGAGATGCTGAAATAGAGCAAGATACACTTGGGGAGGTGATCACCTAATCCTGTTGTCATCCAATTTAGGATTTTTCTTTCTTCCAGTGCTGAGGTTTTTGTAATAGTGGTTCTCACAGAGAGGAGCTTCCTCTCCCTCCATGTAAGTTGAAACAACTACAAGAGATATCCCATAGATTTATTTCCACACTTCACCTTCACTCCCTCTCTCCTCTCCAAGGCTGGATGATTTTCTGACATCTGGCTCAATTTGTCCATCCTCTTCTTCCCTTTGCGAATACTGACCTTCAGCTGCCCAAGCAAGATGAGAATCCTGCAGTCTTGAAGGACACCCAGACCACCATGTGCCACTGCCACTCAGCTTACTTTTAGCCTCAATACAAGTCCCTTTGAAAAACATACAACAATCTTCTGCTGGGACCACTGCCAATGCTTGATGCACTACTGTCAGATCTGCTGATGATCAGCAGCAAGATTCAACACCATTACGCTCACACAAAGTACTTAGAAGTAAGAAAATTCCCCATTACACTCAGAGTTGTCATTAATTATTCCAGATGGAGATATACCATCATATCCGGTCTTAACCCAGAACCACAAATAAAATATGTACATTCATTCCAGTTAGATGTGAATATCAAGCACGTGTGTTAATGTACTGATTGAGATGCAGCAGCCTGAGGGGCACTTCACATTAAAACCCACAGATGAGTCACTGAACGGGGGAGGCAAGCGTTAATTAGCCATTAAAGCACAAGACAGGACATCAGGTCTAACAAAAAGACATAGGCATCTCCATGGATATAAACCAGTGCTAATTTTAATTTAAAACAATGGCTAGATTCTTGGAGAAGAAGCAAATAAAATAGATTTTGAAGAAGTGGAATTTATCTGGATATATAAATGATAGGTTATATTAGGGTGATATTAGGGATGCATTTGTTTATGAAACCAAACATGCTCTGGCAAGAAGTAGTTTTCTCTAATAGCTGCCATGGCAAGAGGCAAGATGAAATGGATCTGGCTTGTGAGAAGTGAGAAAGGACAGAGCATCACCAACATGGGGAAAGAAAGCTGCATCTCTAAAGTAAACCTTGTGTAGGCATGTTGAAAATGAGGGGAAAAAATGAGGATGTTTGCAATTGTATCTATCTGTATTTAAAATGCTGTAAAACAACATTTTTGAGCTTTCCCAAGGTGAGGGAAAGATGAACTGGATGGCTGGAAAAGTACCAGCCCCTCCTTCCAGGGAAGGCATGAAGGAAGGAGCACAGATGGTAGTGTTGGCCTTGTAGGACTAACAAATGACATCAAAATTGTCCTCCACTGGGAGGTGACAGCCAGAAAGGTTACATGGGGGCAGCGTGATACCAGGGGACATTTCTGAGCCTGAGGGTTTCTGAGACAAGAGTGCTTGTTTCACTGCAACATTAACTCCTAGAGCTCACCTGCTCTGGACACCACACGTGGTTGCTGATGGATACCCCAGTGAGTGGGGAATCAGGCTCTTCACAATTCCTTCATGAACTTGAGGGCCAAAAAGCCAAGCCAAGAAATAAATCCTGTCCTGACATTTTTAACTTCTGGTTTTACACCGAGTGCGTCAATAGGGCTAGGATAAAATGGTGGATTCTGCATCAAGACATCCAAAGGGGCACACAGCTTTCCTTCCCCACACTTTGCCACAGAGCTGCACTGCAGCATTTCTGGACAGAACCTAAAGCTGATCTGAGGGATCTCAGGGATCTGAACTAAGAGCCATTTAAGTCTTGCAATTCGGTTTCCAAGGGCAAGGACTGAGAGAGGTCAGTGGGCAGGTCCCCAAGGCCGGGCAGAACTAATAGTACAATCAATTTTTTTTCTATTCCAAGGCTCGGTTATCACATGCAGAGTGTGACTGAAAACTCACCGGGAAACTGTCCTGAGTGAGAGACATTTTATTGCACATCTCCACAAAATGCTTCAAGTACTCTTCGTCCAGGATCAGGTAAACAGGAACGTGCCGTCTGCTTGAGGCCTCCAGCAGGTCACACAGTATTTCCATGTCTGTGAACAGATCCATCACAATTGCTATTACCTGAATGGGAGAAAAAGAAAAAAAAAAGGACAGTTGAAATCTCACACAAAATGTACTTTAAACTAAGAATTCAGTATTTAAATCCCCAAAGCTAGAGTATCAATGGCCACATGAGTGAAAACTGCTTCAGGAACTTTGTGTTTAATAGCCCTTACCCCATGGCAGCAGATAAAGTCACTCAATAACTATGAATACATTCCCTGTCCTGTTGTCTCCTGCCTCATCCATCCGCCCTTCACAGAAAAAAATAGCTGAAAGGGTTATGGACTCATAAACTCAGTGTCACTGGAGCAACAGGTATGTATTGCCTTAAGCAAAAGTGCCAGAAACACAGCAAACAAACAGGAAGAACTGAGACTGACCAAAATCGTGATTCATTTGCTGTAAGAGAGACTCTGCACATGACTGTTGTATTAACCTAGAGGAGCAAGCTTTCTTCACGAGGAGCATGCTGACAGGTAAAGGAGAAGGTATGTAGCTCAAGTACTTGTATGTCCTTGTTCCAAAATCGCATCCTGTGGACACCAAACAGAATCATGGAACATGCTTGGGAAGGGTCCCTTCCCCTTCCCTGCTGGTTGCACTCCTGCTTAGCTCCTTGTCCATCAGTACCTCTTCTAGGACATTCTTCCAGAAAGCTGTTTCCTAGGCTGCTGCTCTGCTGTGTCCTGCTCTGTGTTATTCCTTCCTACAGGCAGGACTGTATATTTGTCTTTCCTAAAATTCATGAGGTTCCCATCAGCCAGTTTCTATAGCCTGTTGACATCCTTCTGAACAGAAATCCTACCTTCCAGCTTACTGACTGCTCTTGATGCCATACAGCCTGCAAGCATGCTCAGTTTGTACTCTGTCCCATCCTCCAGATCATTAGCAAAGACACAAAGCAGTACTGGCTCCAGCACTCATCTCCAGGGAACACCATTAGTTCGGCTTTGAACCATCTCAATGTAACTATGCAGCCCATTTCCTCTCACCCATCTCATGGTCCACCAGTCCAAACCATGTCTTAGCAGTGTGCTGTAAGTGAACTACAGGACACCACATCAAATCTCTGTTCAAGCCAGGGAACTCAGTGCCTGCTGCTCCTCCCTCATCCGCACTGCCTGTCATCTTCTCATGGAAGGGAATTGTGCCAGACTGGTGCCATGTGTGCTGGCGTTCACATTCATATCTTGTTCTTCCTGTACCTGGATTTATGTTCCAGGAGGATTTGCTCTGCGCTTTCTTCCTAAGGACAGAGATGAGGCTGACGTGCCTGTAATTCCCTGGGCTCTCCTTACCACTCTTGAAGACGGGTGTGGTGTTTGCCCTCTTTCCAGCCATGAATAACTTCTCCCAATTGCAATGCCATTCTGAAGATGATAGAAAGTGGCCTCACAATGACATCAGCAGGCTGAAAGAATCTGCCTCGTAAGTAACGTGGAAAAAAATGTATGCATTGTTATACTGAGGGCTGCCTATAGATCACTGGGCCGAAAAGATCACGTGGATGGGGCATTTTACAGGCATCTGGCAGCTGCTCAGAGCTCAGCCTTTGGTGGAAAGGTAGAATCAATGACTACACAGCCATTTTCTGCAAAGACACAGCAGCACAGATATTGCCTATGAAGCCCTTAGAATACACTCATGATGATTTTCATACAAAAGGTGAGAAGGGACCGATGGAAGAGGTGTTCTGAATTTGACTCTGTCTCTAAGCAGACTGGTAGTTTAATGTGTGCTTCTAAGCGTGGCCACGAAGTAGCAGTTAAGAATCCCAAGTGTGGAAAGAAGGAATAGCATAAAAATTAAACAACAACAGATTTCAAGAAAGTCCATCTCAAAACACTGAAGATAAGATCTACAAAGAAAAGGGATTGAATTGAAGACCATGGCAACTCATCCTCAACACTGAGGAGAAAAGATAGAGCTGGGAGTGACAGCAGACAACCTAAACATGTTCTCCAAAGATTAGAGGGAAAACAGAGAAAATAGAAGGTAGGTCATAACAAGCACCTAACAAAGTGAGCTGTAACAGAACTAGAAACTTCACAGCACGGCCTGCAACAAGGACGACAGACCAAGGGAAATAAGCCACAAATACACTAGGATGTAAGGAGAAAAGCTGTTCCACTTTTCCTCGCAGAAATACAGCCTGCAGACCAACAGCAAGGAGGCCATTATTTGGATCAGGAGGAGACTGCTGAGATCCATACACTGGTCATCACCATTAGGGATAGGGAGACAGGTTGGAGATGGAAGGGACTGGAAGCAGAGCATTTGCTGAGCTGGAACATTCGCCAGGGCTGATGCACTTCATCTGAGGGTGCTTATGGATGGACAAGGTTTCTGGCTCTACCTGAATTGTCCCCAAAGACCATCTTTTCACATACCTCGAACTTACAGAAGTCCTCTTGCAGGAGACCCCAGGCCCAGCCCACCACAGGGGGATATGAAAGAACACCTTCCTGGAGGCAGGTGTGATCCCAGGCATGTATGTGGGACACAAGGCAGCTGTAGGAGTGATGAACTCTTCCCACAAGCACTAAAAGCCATTCCTACTGGCCAGGCCAAAATCATGTCTCCTCTACCCTCTCTGGCAGATACGAGCTTCAGAGCCTGACCCCAAAAGGTATTTTTATAGTTCATCTTGCTCATATGAGGCTCTAGCAAACCAGGAGCTCATGCTGAAATCCCACCACTCATCAAGAATCAGCCCTGTGAACACTGTGAAGGTAGTGAGCAGTATCTTCAGCTTCTCAAACTGACATGCTGCTGTGCTGTTCCCATTGGGTACTAATGAGATCTGCACAAAAGAGCAGGACTTGGCCCTGTTTTTCCACATTTCAGCCCAAGAGCAAGGATTGCAAGACCAGGCTACTCATCCTCTAATGAAAAAGCATACAGAAAAGACCTATAGCTCAAACTGTGTGGGGCCCCAGGCAGGTCCCTCTTAGACACACTCGCCTCATGATAGTCCAGTTCATCTCCAGCTTAGCTCCTGGAGCAGGTTTAGCCCTGAAGGCAGTCTAAACATGCTTTGGAAAGTCAATACGATGCAGTTAAGAGAGGCTGTTGCTTCTCTGGCCTTGTCTCCTCCACGCTGGGTACCATGTACTATGGGTACCATGTGGGTGCAGCAGGTCATATCACCTCGCTTTTCTCCAGCATTTTTCACAGAATTCAGGATTTTTGCCCAGCAGCACAGCCAGCACGCAGTGCTTGCCACGAGAGGGATGCAGCTGAGCAGGCGCTGCCATGGCTGCCTGTGCTGTCACCATGTGGCACCCAGAGCTCTGGGCTGGGGCACAACCAGCTGCCAAGCAGATCTGCATCTCCTGGCAGTTCTGTGGCAGGGCTCTGGCGTCGCTGCTGGAGCAGGAGCCTCGGGCAGCAGGGCAGCAGCTTGTGCAAGCTGGGTGGAGCCCCACACCACAGCCAGACTCATGTTTTCCAAAATGGGCCTTCACTTGGCATCAGGAAGTGGAAGATATGCTGGCTCTGTTCATGCCCTCCTTGCATGGCAGGTTTGCACCCGGTGGTGCTGGTGAGCACCCAAAGCCAATGCATGGGGACTGCAGTGGGGACATAGGGGAGGATGTGTCCCAGCACAGCCCCACGTGGTGGAGGAGCAGGAGCCCTTGGGGCTGCTTGTACAGAGTATGGGTGCCACAGGGCAGCTGCAGCTCCATTAACATACCCTCCTGGTAAACAAAGCAGGCAGCTCTAGTAATAACAGCAGCTCAAGGTGAAAGTATTAGCAGCCTTTTAGTATCTAAAGGGGGGTCTATAAGAAAGAAGGGGACAGGCTCTTGGGCAGGGTCTCTTGTGACAGGACAAAGGGGTGACCTCTCATTCAGGCTCCTGCATCTCAGGCTTAGAAGCTTTTAAGTCACCCTGGGCTTACAGACCCAAGTGATGCATGTCCATGGGCACAGAGGTGGAAGCTGCAAGGCTAGGGCTGGCTCAGGGCCTTCTCACTTAGACACCCCAACGACAGCTGCCCACGGGCTCTGGAAAATTCACACATTGCCATTGTAGGGTGAAATCATGATATTTCTGCATCAACTTCTGGAAACTCAAACGCAGCAATTACTGCAGTCATCACTTTGGGAATTACAGCACTTAGCAGCACCCCGCTGGGGCTGCCATCTGTCTGGTTTCTAACCTGCACAGCTGGTTTGACTGGTATTTGCCAATAGCAGTGTGGTTTGGGTCATTACCCGTGGTTCTGCCATTCCAAGCAATACATTGCCTCTCTGGGGGGACCATGGAGGACCCTTCTGCTGTCACTCACAAATGCAGACACAAAGGCAGGGTCCAGGGTGTGCAGGAGGAGTGAACGGAGCGCGGGCAGCACAAACAGCTCAGCCAACAGAAGGATATTATGACAGCACTGTGAAATGCAGGCTGAGGTGTGGCTGTGCTTCATCTTCTTATGTCTGCAAAAGGAAAAGCTCAAATCTGAAAATACACCTCCAAAGAAGCTGATAAATGCAGCCAAGCAGAAAAACAAACCGCAGCAGCAGTAAGGACCAATGAAACAGATGCCCATTTTGATCTCTTGTCAGTGTGAATTTGCTGTTGCAAAGTATGCAGAAAGGGTTTGCAGAGCATTGCAAAGCAGCGAGCAGTTCCTTGCATAGCTGCTACTGGCACTCCAGGCAAAAGGTGCTTCTACCTCTGGTGGCTCTTCTAGCACTGACAGACGCAAACCTCACGTCCTTTTGGGTGGTTTGAAGAGCAAAATGACTCAGTAACTGCTTAAAGATGCGTAACTGGGGTTGTGAATGAGCTGGAACTGCCGTCAGTCAGAGTTAATCATGGGAAGTGCTGGCGGGCTGCTAACAGAGCCAGCAGAACTCAGCAGAGAACCAACAGAGAGCTGGAAGCTCATCACCACATCTCACACAGCAGCCAAAAACACTGCACAAAAATCTCCAGCTTGGACACAACAGGCTGAAAAGGGTCAATGACCATCTGAGCCAAGTGAGAACACAAAGCTCAAAGTGCCCTTAGATACAAAAAAGCCCCTGATGTGCAGCCTCTCTGCAGCTACAGGGAAGCTCCTGGGAGCTGGAAAGCAGCAGGGTGTTTTTCAGGTGTTTAAAGGATCAAAATGTTGTCCGAAATCTGAGAAACAAGGGGACGTTCCTTGGAGTCATTCACTTGGTGCATTCGACCATGGCTGTGCCTTAATCCCCACTGCTGAAAAGCGTCACGGGACTTCTCAGGTGATGGAAGCTGCCATAAACCAGGTGCCAAAAGGGTGCTTTGTTGGTTACTTCCTGGATGAAACTTCCTGTATTTACCTACAGGGCATGAAGCACTGCGGCCAAATGGTTCTCCTTTGGGCAAAACTTGCAGATTCCCACTTTGTGCCTGCATTTCATCTGTCGGCTGCTGTTACAGCACTGCCCAGCAATTGGAGCTGCTGCACAGCCCCAGCTTCACCTGCTCGCTCCATTCTGCAGGTGGTGGTAAAGATAACACCTTCCTCCTTTCTGCTGTCAGCATTCTGGACACAGCTATTGCCCAGGCTTAGCAGTCCTGCAGTTCCTGCTTTCTCTACTGGGCATTTAAGGAATGGCTGTATAGTGAAACAAGAAATTATCGAGGTGATAAGAGTAATTACCCAGGAACTGACTGATTAGAAGTGAGCTTTGCACTGGAAGTTAACTCAATATCCCCGAAGTTGTGAAATAAAATAACAGAAAAGAAAAATGAACACGAAAGAGACTGAAAGAACCATAAAGGTTCATAAAAGCTGGGAAAGTGTCTGAAATACATTGGTCAGAGCGGCTGCTTTAGCACACTGTATGACAGCAGAGTGACAACAAGAAGGAAACCCCCAGCAGGACTGTGCTCAATTGGGAAATGCTGCGGCTGTGCAGTGCTGGTGGCATCCGAGGGATGGAGATCCCACCCAGCAGGAACAGCACCACAGAGCTCCTTCATCCCAGAGCAGCACAGACATCGAGTCTGAAGACATGAGGATGTGTTCTAGCCTACCCCAAAGCACAGGCAGGGCTTCTTGTCCCACAGGTTTGCTCTGGTCCTGCATTCTCCTGCAGAACCCCCCAGTGCTGTCCTCCTGTCCCACCTCACCAGGGGTCCAGAGGCCAAGGCAGCCCTGACCCAAGGCAACATGGTGGGGAACGGATGGTGCACAGCTGTGGGCTGAGCACAGTTGAGCACCAGCACCTTCCTACTGCTTGCTGTGGGCTCTGGTTTTGCGTTCTGCACACCCACGAGCACACACAGAATGCCTTAAAGCACACAGCCTGGATGCCATGAAATCCCAGGGGGAAAGAAATTACAGGGATGGAAAGGAGCGGGAACAGTCACAGATCTGATAGAGGAAGAGCAGTTGCACCACGCCAGGCATCCAGACTGCAGCAGCTCACAGCATGCGGCGTGCAGCTGTAGGACCAGATATTGGGACTTGTGCTGGGACAGAAGACCCCACTGAGCCCACACTGCACTGTACGTACCGTCCGAGCCCGGCTGATCAGAGACCGGATCAGATCCTTAATGCTGTTAGCTTTGTTTCTTTGGAAAATGATGGTGGCTTGAGTCTGGCCTGACATGGTGAGGAGTGGCATCCCCGGCCAGCCCAGCTCCAGCTCTGGAGGGTGCACATCAGACATGAGCGGGAAGTAGGTGCCAGAGGTCAGCTCGGAGTAGAGGGAGGACCTGTCTCCATCAGCAGGGTCACCCTCTTTGTCTCTCCTTGCATTTGGCTCCAGAAAGCTCTGGCTTCTCTGCTGGCTCATATATTCCATGTCCAGGGTGGAAAGAAAAGGCAGCTCCCGTTCCTCGGCGATGGCACTCATGTAGCCGCGCTCCCCCTGCTCCAGGAAGGCATCGACGGCCAGCCGGGCTGTCTCGCTGTGCTGCAGCACCAGCGGGGTGGGCTCCCTCCACCAAGGCTTCTTCAGCTGCTCCAGGCGGTTCTTCAGCGGCCCCGACGCCCCTTGCTGGCTCCCATAGCTGCGGTGGAACTGGGGCCTCACCTCTACTGCCAGGTAGTTGAACATGACCAGAGCTAAGCAGTGCCTCTCCAGCTGCCTTATTCCTCTGAAGGACTCCAGGTAATTTCCGGCCCTCTCGTGCCTTCCTCCCGGCAGGTTCGTTCAGCACTCAGCATCAGCTCCACTCCTTCACGCGTTAATCACCAGGTACGGCCTCCCACCCCAGGGGGAGGAGCTGCTCCCCGGCTCAGCCCCGGCAGCGCTCACCTGGCAGCGGTGCTGGAGATCCCTTCCGATCCCTTCTGCATGGGGTGAAGCTGGGCTCTCCCAGCCGCTCCTTCCCTCTCCCGGTCCCTGATTCATGCACTGCCCTCCCCTCCGCTCCTGACAGGTCCCCACCCTTGGCCAAGCAGGCTCCAACCTGTTCTGTCCCTCCTTGTGCTCACAGTGGAAATGCAGATGGTAAAACTTGTTCCTGCTTGAGATTGGTTCCAAATCAAACTCGCTTCTCGGGGGCAGTTGTAACCATGAATACCCCCAATGGGTGATGGGGCTCAGCTGTCCCCAAAGCATCACTTCTCTCTTGCTCAGCATTTCCTGGCAGTCCAGGTTCTGCCACATGGAGCCCAGCACAGAAACCAAAACATCACCTTCATAGATCATTGGATCATTGGAAGGGGCCCTTAAAGGTCCCCTACTCCAACCCCCAGCCTGTGCAGGGACAGCTGCGGCTCCATTGCTCAGAGCCTTCTTTTGTGTCACAAGGCCCTGGTATTTATCTGGAACGTGGCAGGATCCTCAGTCCAGTCTGTGTCATTCAATACTGCAGGCTATGACAGCAATGGCTCCTTTGGCCTTCCAGCATTTGATTGCCTGGAGGAAGAGACCATTCAAACCGAGTCTGACCCCAGTGCCCTGGGAGTTACAGCACTGCCCACCTTCCGTGCATTTTGGGGCAGGTTAACTCCAGTGTACCAGGAGGTTATTTTTGGAAAAACAATGCAGAGCAGCATTAACACAGGGTTTAAAACACCACGTTAGGAACGTACCCAGAACATAACCCATGCACTGAAGTCCCCAGGCTGCAGCTGGGACCTCCCCCACCCCACACAGCCAACCAGTGCAGAACCGGCTGCGTGGGTCAGCCAACCTTTCATCTACAAGTCACAAAATCTATGGGGATTGAATTCATCCAGGTTAAATTAAGACACCTAAATGCTAAACGTCTGCTCCCTGAGCATCAGCTGGCTACAGTCTGTGGGGATGCACAGCCATGTCTAAGTGAGAACCGCCACATCTGGACACTGTGTTCTGCATCACCACAGCATGGACTACCACTCCCCATTGGCTACAGCAGCAGGGGGACCAGTAGGGGTGGGCTGTTGGGCCCTGGGCTGCTGCAGTCGGGATGAACTCTTACAGTGTGAAGTGCAGGAGCAGAAGTAAAAGTAATGTGCAGTCAGGGGCTCTGAGCTGTGCAAGCTGCAGGTGTGGAGTTTGCTGCTGTGGACAAAAGTTTTGTAAGTGTTAAATAAGTGGTAGAGCCGCTCAGAGAACAGCATAAAGTGGTGAGGTGAACAGACAAACAAGGTAAGGAAGTTAAGGGGAAAAAACCAGCAAAGTAAGCAAAGGGCTATGGCATTCAATGGGCATTTTTCTTGATGTGCTTTCCAGAGTGATAGCATCACCCCATCGAGAACACAGGATATGCACCACCACCATCCTTCTTTCTGCTTTCCTAAAGAGCTAAAGGAGCGTATTTTATTTCTTTTAAACCCACCAGATGTGTGTTTTCTGCCAGACAAACCTCAGCTTACAGTTCTGTGCATGGCTCTCCACTGTCTCCAGCTGGTTTCTAGGGAGCTGCTCTGCCTCCAGGTGCTTCTCATGCACACGAAAGCATGTATGGTGCAAACCTCTCCATCCACAGCTGTCAGCCCAGGATGCTTCAGGTTGCAGGGCAGAGATCTCATGGGCCACCTCACCCTGCAGACGTGAGGAGCAGGTCGGAAGAAATGTGCCATGAAGGTGTTATTTCTCTCTGCATTGAGGAGAGCTCAGGCCGTTGGAGTCAGGGACAGAGGTTTACCATGCAGACATCTAAAATTAGATGAGAGATATCCAGTCCCTGTCTGGGAAAGAGATAAATGTCTATAATTGGCACGCCTTGGTCTGATCACCAGCACAGGATGTGGGAAGCACACGGCTAATATCTGTCAGCTAGAAGTCAGGATCTTATCTGTAAGCGTTGTCTGCGCTCCTCCTGCAGTTAAGAGACAGAGATGACTACAGGTGTTCTGGGTGCTCAGCAAACACAAGCACCTGGCTGGGACAGCGTGGAGGCTGCAGTCAGGAACACAGGAGTTCTGTCAGCTCTGTGCTGAGCACGTGATAGAGAATTTCCAGTCATCTCTTCCTTCCAGAGGAAATAGAAATAGGTTTAGGTACCGGCAGGAAGGGGGTATGAAGGGAAGGATGTGGACAATGAGCAAACCCCCCCAGGATGCCCTGATCCGGCAGGATGTGGAGCAGCTCCTTTTGTCAGTGACGCAATTGTTAATGAGAGATTTGCATCTGCAAGACTCCTTGCTTCCCAAAAGCATGATGGAGGCTTGTACCTCCTGGAAGAGCTGCAGCAGCACGCTGGCACCAGCAGCACCCAACGTCAGCAGCACCGTGCGGGGCCCTCCTACAAGAGAGAAATGTGCCCCTGAACACGGCTGCAGATCTTTCTTGTTTACACCACTCGGCCCCAGGCATAAGCAGCTCTGCTGCCACCTCCCCTGAACTCCCCGGGGTGCAGCCACTGAAATGCAGTAGAAAAACATGGGATTATGCTCATGTGAGCTCCTGCTCTGCATTCACAGTAGAAAGACGAGGCCCACACGTCTCTGCTGTCCCCAAGCAAGCTGCTGAGCAGGTCGAATGACTTCAGCAAAACAAGTACTCCCTCAACATGTTCAGCAGCTTCAGGCAGAACACACATAGGATGCACAGGACATTCAAAAACACAGAGGGAAAGAAGAGCTCACCAGAGCAGTGTGGGAAGGGTCAGGAGATGTTAAACACACAGGTGACCCCTCATGGCACAGACCCACCAGCAGCAGTGATACTCATTGCACGCGGGAATGAGCTGGACGCTTCCCAAGCACAGCACAATTGCCCATGCAGCAGAGCCTCCTACTCCATGCTGAGCCTCAGGGTCCTTCCCATGTCCTCACCAAGCTTCTCAGCCTCCTGTGTAAGCTCCTGCCTTCTTGACCCCTCAGACCATCAGGCAAACAGCCTGAGGCAGGCTGTGCAGCCATGGTGTGCCCAAAAGATGGGGATATTGCTCACACAGGCACACTGCAGCCCTGGTACCATCAGCCCACTGCTAAAGGAGCTGATAACTGCCTTGGGATCACCAGGGCCCTATGTATGAGTCTTGGCTCTGTGCTGCTCAGCAGGTGAGGAACAGGCAAAAAGGAACTCTGATGGGAGCTTGTTTTATGAAAGATTATAAGAGAAATGGGACAAAGCATGGCCAAAAAAAAAAAAAAAAAAAAAAAAAGGTAGGTGGAGAAGGCAGGAGCCTGCACATCTGTGGCACAACTCTTAACAAAAGGGTTAGAAACATGCTTGGTAATTTCTAGGTATGATACACATTTACCATCTCCAACAGCAATGTTCCCATCTTCTTGGTAGAAATCACACACAGCTCAGCTTTGGAACTTGGGATGGGAGATGAATTGCTCTGCACACCTATTGAGCAGATCTGTAAATCTCTCCACATGCTCTCAGCAGTATTTCAGGACACTGGGGATGCACGGAATCTTTATTATGCTCTCAAGATTCAACTTGTGCCAGAGAATGCTGCAGGCAGACTGCACCAAGTCTGTGCTTCTGAACAGAGACCTCCTTTGTGGGGTTGTAATGGCAGGAGAGTACAGAAAGGTATGGGCTTGGGTCACAGGATAAGCCAGCACAGGTCTGGTGCCCACTGCTTCTCAAAGGGCGTCACACAGGGGCACACACCACAGGGACCACACTTGTAGAATCATCCATCATCCTCTCCAACTGATGCTTCTCTCCCTACTGCTGTTCTTCACCTACTCTACATTCACTTAATTTAAAGCTCCAGTGGAAAAATCGACTCTTACTCCATCTCCAGTTTCTGCTCACCTCATCAGCCATGCCCAAGGCAGTATAAACGAGACAGGGCAGTGGTTCAGCCCCATTGCTATGTCAGGAGCCACAGCTCTGACCCGAGGGCTTGGCGTGGCAGGAACATGACTAAAAACTGCACTTTGTGGAAGGTGAGGATAGAAACTGCATTTGAACAGGGCAGGAAACGCACACATCACTGAGGACGCTTGCAATCATCGCTGTAACAGTCTTCTCCTCTTTCTCAAGACAGCTAAGATACAAACACCAACAAGAGGTGTGAACACAGAAATAGAGGGGATAACACAAACTGCAGAAAAACATCCAACCACCCAAAATAAAGATCAGGGATCCAAGGGTACTGGATAGCTGGCCCCAGCCCATCTCAGAATGTAACTGCAGCAAGACATTTCCCAGGCTTGGATCTGCAGGCGCAACACACACCTGCACTCCTGCTGCTGCACAACAGCAGAGTACACCAAGGGTCAGCCCTTGCTTTCTGCTCACAGAAACAAGGAAGTCACAATCTAGCTGAAGTGAGTGCTTGCAGAGGCTCATCTCCCTTGACCTTAAGCCACAGCAGGGGGGAACAATTCCTTTAGAATCTCCAAATTGTGTATGTGATGCAGGAGAGCAGGCTGCGTGACTCAGTGCCCAACATGGCTCCTTCCAGAAAAATGTACATCCATTTATTCACTTAAAATACAGCCAGTGCCCCCAGGCTGCTGGCAATGCATGTTCTCTCTCAAGTACCCTAAACTCTGGTTGTAAAGGTGCCATAAGGTGCAGGCAGTAGCATGTTTGCAGCCTATTGCCATGCATCTCTGAAGAGCAGGAATCACACTTCACATCCAAATGTTGCCTCCATTTAACTAACGGTTGGAAGCAGTCTTCTCTGATCCCGTGCAGCCTCCGGTGCATGTTTCCTCTCTAACAGGGATCACTCTTAATACACAGACAGCACCTACCTTGTTCTCTTAGCGTGCCTCACATGTTTCGGTCTAAAACACACTGTGACCGCTGGTTCGGCTTTGTAACAGTGCAGTGGTTGAAGGCACTTTTGGCAGCAAGATTACAGGCCTTTCCATTCTCATATTAACAACTGCAAAAGGAGATGCCATCAACCACAAACCAGCACCAAGAACTCTGAAGCCTCTTGCCCATAAGCTGAGGGGAAGCTTCATTTTTGGCCATTTGGCTGTCCCACACCCCTACTACCAAAGGCACGTGTTATCCCCCAGCTAATGGCCCCATGAACGCTGCTGCCATGCTGGCTCCACAGCTCTGAGCTGCACTCAGCACCGGGTGCTCTGCATTAGGTGGTGATGTATGTCCAGTCCTTTGTTCCCATGGCATGGATAACACGAGTCCAGGTTTAAATTACATAGCAGGAAAGGGGTTAAAGTTTAAATGGCTGTTTTGTATATGAATTAATGTATGTAGCTTTGAGCCAAAATATCTACCATTAATTTTTCCACCTATTTCAGGAGCAGTAAGATACACAAAGTAAAGTTTATTTTGGTACTTGTTATACTTCACTCCCATTAAAAATAAATTAATCAGCAAATTCCTACACAGCTCAGCCTTCTTTTATGTAAATACAACCCAGCTGTAATGAATTACAAGGTGTTATTATCTCACACACACTGTATAATACTTCACACATAAGAGGTTTCTCTGCTTAGCTCAGCTTTCAACAAAAGCATCTTAAATAAACTGCAAGCAAGTTGTTTGGTCTGTAATGTTTTCACAGAGAAGGGATACACCTCACACATTGAGGGTTTCTTTACATGACTCATTTTATAACAAGTTAAACTGAGGAAGTTCGCCCTGGAAAAAAAAAAAAACAACAAAATGCCTTTTTTAATACAGAAAAGGTTCCTTAAGAGAAGGCAAAGGGGAGAAAAAAACCAAGCCAGTGTATGGGAGCCTGTGTGCTGCACCCAAGTGCTGCTCAGAGGAGGGACGTCACCAAAACAGCTTCAGAAAGAACAGTCACATCCAGGCAGTCAACGGAAAGAACACATCATCAACTATGAATTATCATCCTTGACTTTTGCATAATAGCATTATCAGGAATACGCCTTAATATCAGAGGGCTGATTCTTATCAAAGTCTTGCAGAGCACAGAAAATGCAAACACGTGGATTGTACCCAGAATGGCATTTATTACCAACTACAATTTTGACAGGAGTGAAATGAAAACTGTTTTGACCTGGAAATAGCCTGGTGAACCACTCACCCACACAGTACACCTCAGCCTCTGCTGGTTTAATTAGTGGAGCTCTGGCTCCCATAATTACTGCATTGGTGTAATTTGCTTGCACAACCATATCAACTTTTAGCTGGGGCTGACAGGTCTTGTTATAAAGCCCTGGACCACTGCTTTGGGGGTGGGAGAAAGCCCAGTCCTATCCCATTAAGAGCCATGGACAGAAACAGGGATGTCACTTTCAGGAAGAAATTCTTAGACCATCACTAAAAAGAATATGGAACTATCAGCAAGGCAGAGCTCCTCTGAAATACCAAGCACTGTGAGGCGGCTTTGGGTGGCAGCCCAAACATGTTTCAGACTCTTTCCTCATTAAGATGGCTACAGCCACAGAGGACTACTGGGAACTGTGCATTATTCTTTGCATCCTCCTATTCTTGTGCAACAGAGCAGAGAGTTCCTAAAGAGGATTTTCATGGAAAATCCCTCAGAACCTGATAAAGTAATTCTTAACGCTGTTAAAGAATAATGGGCCACTCCTTCATGATACCAGGCTTTCATAATTCATTTATATCTACAATGCAAAGCTCAGATTTGTATCCACAACCATTCAGCCAGCAGAGGAATACTGCTGTTTCTGTAGGTAGCAGCTCTCCAAATGAGGCAAGGGACAGAAATGGCTTCTGGAGATAACTAAGTCATGGTTAAAATATCTGTTTTCCCAAAGATGGAAGGCAGGTCTTGCAATCTGTGTGCAAGGACCACTCCGTGCCATAAAAAGAACAGTTTCTCAAACCAAGTGAAAATTCAGAAGACTATGGCTGTCCAATTTGCTATCAAGTCACCACGGGTAAGACATCTATTTAAATACATTCTTTTTCAACAGCAGACTCTCCTTCCTGATCCCACAGCCTCAGCCCAGTTCTGTTTCAGGCCTGTTTCCAGGCTGGTTTGATGAATGTTCTTAGAGTCCTTCGTCATTGTAAACAGGAGAAAGGGGCTTGAGGATGCTGCGAGCGTTGCTCTCCACGAGAGGCCTCCAGCTCACCTCGCCCGTCAGCAGCAAGTCCTCCCCGCTCAGCGCGTCCAGGTGCTGCACCTGCAGGAGATGGGCTGTTAGCACAAGGTGTCCTGCACTCCATTCAAGGTCCTCAAGAGCTACACAAATATGTTCCTTTCTGGCATGCTTTGTCACTTTGGAGAAGTAGAGCAAAAAAGATTCATGATTACTGAAGCGTCACAGAAAGGCAAGCAGATAAGTATCTGCAGATCAACTGCAGTTAACCACGCAATGCTGCCTGCTTATGCCTTAGCTAATGCTTCCTCTGAAAGTTTGGCAACAGCACAAAGAACAGCCACGCAAAGCATTTCAAGTTCCAGGCAGTTAATTCCAATGACACACTGCTGGTATCATTATCAGCATGGAGTGCTCTAATAAGAGCGGTTTCGTGTCAGCCAAGGCTTTCCTCTATAGAGAAAGAACCTGACCAGCAGGGAACAGCTGAGATTTATGAAAACGTATGGGCTGAAGGAGCTGAACAGAGAGTGAATGCTACAAGAAATAACTGACATCAAAAGAAATGTTAAGGTGTAATGTAAGCAAAACACTTGGTGAACACTTCAGTACTGTTGTCACACGAGGTACTGTTAACACATTGTAAATGCAAGCTTGCTGCCATAGGACATTTCAGGGACCTGAGAGGGGGAAATGGGTATGAGAGAAGAAAAAGGGCCCATCAAGAGGCATTAAAACTCAGATGTACCACCTCTAGCTCAGGACATCTCCAAACACAGATTGCTGAGAGAGTCCACCAGGGAATTAGTACCCATGCCAGCCCTGTCATTGTATTCTTCTCTGTGCATCCACTAATAGCCAGTGTTAAAGACAGGATCAGCAAGAACTTGTGCAAAAGATATCTTACACAAAGGATTTACAGTGTTTACCAGAAACACAATATAATTTGACAAGCAGTTTCTCAACAGAGGGAAGAATACAGCAACAGTCACAGGATCAGACTGAAAAGCCACCTACACACAGCATTGTGTTACTGAGAGTCAACAGGCTTCCCAGCAGCAGATGAATACAATGCATAAATATCACATTACTTCCTTATTTCCCACCCCTCCTAAAATCTGTTAGTTTAGTGATTTTGAGCGTGAAGTGGTTGTTCTGTACTTAATAACCCCAGACAGGTTTCCCTTCCATAAACCTCACCAGTGACATTGGAATCCACACAGCATCCCAAGCAACGTGTGGCAATCCATGCTCAGCCTTTCCTTGCTGCATTGGGTTTGAGTAGCAAGGGTTTGGTAGCGAGGAGGGATGCAAGAATGAAGTCTGTGAGCAGAGCCCCATGTCAGACCTGAGCCAGCTCCAGCTACCCCCAGAATGGACCTACCATTGGCCAGAGGAATGATGTTAAGTGTGTCTGGGAGAACAGATGGAAGAACAAACTGCTATGCAACAGTGCAACAGCAGTTGGGAGAGACAGGTGAGAAATCAGAAATGAGTGCTGCAGTCACCCAGATGTTGGAGCAGTCTGCTTCTGAAGGGTGGGCCTCATGGTATAGAGTCATGCTGGAGCAGTGCTTGGAGAGCTGCAGTTCATGGGAAGTCCACATGGACTGTTCAGAAAGGATGACATCTATGGGAGGGACCCCACATGGAGCAGGAAAAGGCAGCAACCAACAGGTAGCAGCAGGAAGGAAGCACTAGGGACTGATCACAGCTCCTCTTCCCCATTCCCTAGCACCACCCCAGCATGGAACAAAGGTGTCTTCAGTTTGCTTTTAGTTCCCAGCCTGTTAGTAGTTAGCAACACAAACTACACTCATCTCCCTGTGCTGAGTCTATTTTGACTGCGACGGTAATTGGTGAGTTCTTATCTCAACCTGTGAGCTTTTTTCCCATCATATTTTCTGCCCTTGTTCCCATGTTCTTTTGAGGAAGGGGAGTGAGAGAACGGTGTGGTGAAGCTTAGTTTCATACCAGTGTTTTATTACCACACTTGCTCACCTTCTATACACCTTCAGGGTTTCACAGAGCTGTCTCATATTCTTTCCCAGCTGTTTTAGAGGCAAGGAACCCAGTCACTGCTAATTTGCTTCCTCCCAATTCCACTGCTCTTTGCTGAGCCTTATTCAGTTCAGTTTTTATCTTTCTCACTGTTTTGGGCCATTACAGATTATTCAAATCCACAATGGTGTCATAGACTTGAAAAGTGGCACCATAACACAACAGTTTTTTTTCTTCCTTAGTAGTTCTGAGCGCTTGTTTTATTTTTATCAAACACTACTGAGCAAAGTTGCCATTTCCATATCAAAATTATAATCTCAAGAACTCTGCGCTCTTCTGATAGCCTAGAGCTCATCTCTTTAAACATAAAGCTGGATCTGTTTTTCTCCCTTAGTGTACCCACTTTGCTATTGTCTTCACTCAACTGCACCAACCACTTCTTCACAGTTACCAATCCTTACTGCAATGAACCTTCTCACTTTCATTAAAAAGTGAGGGCTGATTGACCTCTGTTGTCTATATTTCAATAGGTTGCTTGCCTATGAGAGTACCTTCACTCTTCCCCTGTCACTGCTCAATTTTTTTCTTTCTTGTAATAGAAATCATTGTTGAGGTGGGTTTTTGGTTTTTTTGGATGTTTCCTAAAGATCCATAAAGAGGATAAGTCAGACACTTGTTATCTATAGTGATGCTTTCAAACCACAGATGGGTGAGAAATGACCTGCCTCCACAGAAGCTGTGCTGACTTTTCTCCAATGTGCTACATTTATCTGTGTAATTACTATTTCCTATTAGGCTGCTGAAAGCTTCTTTCCCGTCCTCTGCTTCAGTATATAAAGTTGCTACACACTTTCCAGATGGCAGTACACAGCCAGCGCACACTGCCTGCTGGCATTCCAAAGGCGTCTCTGACAAATTCCCTTCATTTTCCATTCAATTTTCTGAGTTACACTGAAATACATCTCCAACTCCCTATCTGGTCCTAAATACAGCATTGGAGACACTACTGAGAATGCTGCTGTGGAGTTTCTGGTCTCCAATTTCCTGTCCCACAGCTAAACCCTTCCTTCCTCCAGCCCTCTTCTCACCCATTTTCTGTCTTTGGTACGTACCAGGACCCACATTTACCAGGTCCTACCCAGTACTTCCCAGGAGGTTTCTGAGCCAGATTTCTAAAGGTTGAGAGGACAAACACTATTAAACATTTTCCTCTGCATAGTAACTGAATGAACCTGGAAAAAACCTTTTATGTCTTTCCCCCCCAAAACAGAAGATTTTTAATTACTGTGTGTAAACCATTTCATTACCAAAATGTCTCCACAGCACCAGGTATGACTGTACGAGTTACCACCCACTGCCAAAACACTGAGTCCCTTCATGAAGCGGGTGCAGAAAAAGAATAAGCAGGGATGCTCTCAATCTTCTGTGAGTTTCTCTCCAGACATTATTCAAACTGCAATGAATCTGTTAATGTCTTTACTTTTATCTCCTTAAAAACATTCAGCGGGTTCTTAAAAAAAGTGATATAGATAAAAACAATGGAGCTATGCATTACCCAAGCAATAAAGATAAATACTCAACACCCTAACCAAGAGAATGGAGAGAAGCTGTGCTGTGAGCTGCAGTGTACCTGTTTGCGCACATACTCCACGAGTAACTCCAGATGCCGAGGGTCCTCACAGTTCCTGTTAAAGAGGTTCCTCCACAGAGCTGCTGCCAGAACGTGATCATCGGACAGGATTCCCTAAAGGAAATATAGAGAGGGGTCAAAAAGTGCACATGAAGAGGGTCTGAATAAAAAATAACTGAAACAGCATAGTCAGAAGTGCTATGGAAGAGTTCATCCCTTTGTTCTTGGCACTGGTGAGACCACACCTCAGGTACTGTGTTCACTCTTGGGCCCTTCATTACAAGAAGGGCACTGGGGGCCTGGAACGTATCCAAAGAGAGGCAATGAAGCTGTGAAGGGTCTGGAGCACAGAGGGAACTGCGATGGTTCAGTCTAGATGAGAGAAGGCTCAGGGGAGACCTTATCACTCTCTTTAACTCTCTGAAAGGAGGCTGTAATAAGGTGGGAGTCAGCGTAGTGATAGGATGAGATATCATGGTTTTAAGTTGCATCAGAGGAAGGTCAGGTCGGATATTAAGAAACATTTATTCTCAGAAACAGTGCTAATGCACAGGCTGCCCAGGTAACTGGTAGAGTCTCTGCCCCTGGAGGTGTTATACAAATGTGAGGATGTGGCACTGAGAGACATGGTTTAGTGAGCATGGTGGTGGTGTGTTGGCAGTCGGACTTGATAGAGGTCTTTTCCAATCTTAACGATCCTATGATTCTACTCTAACTACCTGGCACCTGACAAAATGAGAAGTCTCAAGCCCACAGCTGCTGTAGGCTGTACATACAAAAAGACATCAACATCACTCTTTCCCTGAATGGAAAAACCCTGGGCTTAAATTAACTAATTTAACAGAACAGTTTATAATAAATATTCTGGCAAATTAATCTGGAAAAAGCCTCAGTTTGGGTATTCCTAAATGTAGGAGCTGACAAATGCATTTCTAAAAGCAAAGAAATGAGACAATCGAACTGTAGGAGCTGGAAGGAGCCTCTGGAGATCTCTCATTTCCACCTTCCTCCTAAAGCAGGTTCCCCAGAGTAGGTTGCACAGAAAAACATGGAGGGGGTCTGAATGTCTAAAGAGGGTGATTCCAGAAAATTTGGGCAGCCTGTTAAAAGGCTCCATCACTCTGACAGTAGATAAGTTCTTCCCAATGTTCAGATGGAACTTCCCACGTTCCATTTTGTGCCTGTTGCCCCTTGCTACATCTCTGGGCACCACTGAGAGAAGCCTGGCTTCATCCACTTGACTTCTGCCCATCAGATATTTACAATATCCTCAAAAACAGCACCACCTCACAGAGCTGTGTGAAGGCTGTGATGCTTGGAGAAGAAAAACTAAAAGGATACAAAACATGATGCTGCAGAAAAGTAATCACGTCGTTGCAATTTTGCTTTCCTTGTCTATTTTCCATTTAAATGAGGAAAAAATGAATTATTCATCAAGTACTACCTACATTTTTCCAGTTAAATCTCGTATTATTTTTGGCTTACACAAGAACCACATCCAGAGGCACTTTTGTCTAAATTCTCTCTTACCTTTATTGTCTTTTTAGATTATATGGTGTTAGCACTATAGTCTCGTAACTTCTGTCTTCAGCTGACATGTTTGCCAAAGGCAAGAGAAGACTTTAAAATATTCAGTTAAAAATAGAAGAGGTCAGCATTTGTCTTTAATCTAAATAGACATCTTGTTTCCACAGAGACTGCAAGCAAGAAAAATAAAGACCAGGAGACACATCCTGGCTATGCTTAAAACTAGATTAAGACCTGCAATCAAAACACTGTTCAAAACTCCACAAAGTTTACAAGATATTAATGATGCAAATCAGTGTCTTAAAAAGATAACATCATTATGTGAATAAGAAGAGTATCTGAAGATCAATATCCATTAGAGCAAAAATATTAACTACTAGAAAAGCTGATGCAAATGTATTTTCCCTTTGGAAGCCCCAGAGATGCTTGTACACAGTAGCTCCAATTATTCACCAGATAATTCCTTTAGAACTCTCTCACTCAGTCACTCCCTATAAATACTCTTTTTGCTGTTAAAGTATAACTGAGTACAATGGGATTCAGAGGCAGAAAATGTCATTGACAGTACGGATGGTGAAGAAAAACAAATAGAATTTCTTCTTCTATGTCCCATGGTTTAAACTGGTATGTTAAGTGCTTTCTTTTCTCCTTGAAAGCACTGTAATTCAAGGCCTAGGATGATCACTAAGAATTCTGCTTCTAAAACACAACATTTCTCTGAGGATACACAGCACAAATGTGTTACTCATCTGCAGCATTCTGTGCTCAGTGACACAGACGGGCCAGTTTTGTCCTGCACGTTCTCTGAAAACATCCCTCTTACCTCATCATATCCAAACAGAGCTGCATAGAAATTTTCTACCATTCTTCTCAAATCTTGCTTTAGAACAACAGAATTAATCTGCAAAAGAAAATAGAAACACATTTGTATGGGTTCTGAGGAGTTGGTGAAAAAACATCTCTAGAAAAAGAAGAAAAAGTGCCTTGGTCCAAATAGGTTAGGATTTGGTTGTAATGACGTTCACATAGTCATAGGTTTTAGAACAGTTTGCAATACTCTTAATTTTGTATACAAAAGAAAGACAGTCAATGTTACTATATTCAAATAACACAAAAACTTCAATCACTAGAGCTGGTGTACAGGCACAGGAGTAGAGGGGAATAAAGGCAACTGTGTGAAGAGTGAAGGCAACGTTGTTCCCTTTAAGTAGCAGCACTGCCCAACACAATGAAGACTTCTGCACTTTAACTATTAGGGAGGTTTTCCAAACCTTGGGTTCATTCATACGGAGCTTTTAGAAACTCTGTAATCTTCCAATAATTTTTCTAAAGCAAGGACTCCAAAGCTGGACATTCCATCACCAGGAGAAGTGATGTAATGCTAAAAATGGAGGCAACATCCCTACCACTTCTTGATTACTTCTCAATATGGTTGCACGCATTCAGGAGTCACATTTCTGCTCTTACAGCATCTCACTAGAAGCTCAGACTTACTATTGTTCACAAACACTACATTTCTTTCAGTTTGTAATGATACAGCTACTTCCCCCCACGCTCTGTGGTTCAGTTTAAGTTCCATGCTAACTTTGACATAATTTAACAATTGCTCAAATAGATGCTAGTCTGGTCTTCGCCACTCACTGGCTTTTACAACTGACCTATATGTAAGCTGAAGACAGAATGAAAAGCGATCAACTGCTAGGTCCAGAGCGATGGCTGGAATAACTCACGTGCACCTCCCTGGTGCAAACTGCCTACTCCTTTTGCCTGTATCTTTTACCTCAACCAACAGAATAATTTAATACACAGCGCTTCTCCCGTGGGCTGAGCTATGCTTCCAATGCTAAATCATCTTTTCATTTATTTATTTTACACACCTCACATCTTGGAGGCAGCTTTTACAAATAACAAAACACTGGAATACAGGGGAGAAAATCAGTTCTCCAATGCAATGAGCGCTGCTGTCTCTGACGTACAGCTTATGGCAAGGCTAAAGAAAAGCTGTGAAATAATCACATCTAGTATCTTAAAGCTCATGAAAGCATGAACCACAACCCAGTACATTCTTAGCATCCCTAAGAGACTCAGCTTGGTGCTCATACAACAAACTTCTCTAGCAAAGTGTGATTTCGTTCTTACCATGCTAGCTAATCTCCAATTCAAATCCTCTTCCCTGAAGCCACTATCTTTTTTCATCAGTTGATTTTTATAGAAATGCATATCGTGCAAACACAAGGAAAATTCCTTTCATGTCAGTTACTCATATTTTTCCATTAATATAAACTATTAAAATTCATGCAGATATTTTATAGGCTATCAAGATTTGGTGACTGGTTATTACTGAATGTTTAAAAAAAGAACTAAACATAAGAAATCAGAGGGTTAAATGATGACTGCAACTTCTGTAATGACTTAATTAAATTTTTATTGAGTACATAAACTATGATGTCATTTCTACCCAACCATGCTCAAACTTTCTATGCATGTCAGAGACCGTGGTTTTTCTCAATAGAACGTACTTCTAAATAAGCTGCACTTCTACAGCTCTAATAAGGGGGAGCAGGTCTCATGTAACACACTCAATAAATTATCCTTCCATTTTTAAACAAACAAATTCCATGAGTTATTATATATTTGCCACGCACTTTTTATGACATAATAAAAATGTTACCTCAAGGATTACTTAACACATACTACAAATGTTACAGCAGGCAACTGCAAGGGGCAAAGAAAACAAATAGTCCCATTACAGAGACAAGTCCTGGACTATACGTCCCTGGGGACACAGCTTTCTGTACTAAAAACAAAGAGCAGCAGCTTTAGGTTAGTAAGAAATAGATTGATGAAGGAGATAACCAAGTTAAACAAACACGGCAGTAAATACATCTTAAAAGACAAACAGTTTAAAATATAAAATGTGACTTTGGGGATGGAGGAGTACCTCAGGCAATAAAATTACATTTAAAGGAATACTGCAGTTTCTGAAGAATACTACAGCCTACATTAAGTACAATCACTGCAGGGAAAAAAAACACCCTCTTCTTTTTAAAGGAAGAAAAAACGAGCAAATCCAAATGAGGGTTTGTTGGAAATGCTTCCTCTTCTCGAACATGTCCATATTCTTACCACTAGCAAGTTTCACGATCTGGTTGGTCATGATTCCGCTGACTCTTCCACAGTTCATTATTAAGAACAAGATCTGCCAGGCAATTCCAAGTGAGTAATTGCTAATAACAAGAAAGAAATCAATAACATCTGGAGCTCTTCTAAGAACTGAGCCCTTTGCCTTCTTTGCAACGACCCATTGTAGAGCTATCACCAGAATAAACTTACATCCATCACCTTAATTGACAAACAGAACCATCTTAGTTCAAAACACGGAGTGTGTTTTTGTACATCTTCCTACTACACGTGACAACTTTTCATTAAAACACTCAATCATCCCACACTGCCTGCAAAACTACAGCATTGTCATACTGCAGACAGAAACCTCATCTTCAGCTCCAACAAGTCCAGCATGCTCTGTTCAGCAGCCAGATGCTGAGGCTTACTGCTATACCTGGCAACTTTCTACATCATGTCACAGTTGGGGTTTTTTTATCCTAACAGAATTTCTAGGAAAGTAAGAGAAAACTCCTTTATTGCATATGCTAAACATGTATGGAAACATCTCATGTGCAGCTACAGTTAAATGGAAAGCTGCTTTAGGATAAGTCTGCATTAATCCCTACTGTTGAATGGAGAATGTTCTTTCATAACAAATGTCCTTCTCACCTCCACTTATCATTTACACAGAGAAGTACCAGAGTGCAGAAGCTGGAAAATAACATGCTGGGATGTGCTCTGCCTGCAAAGGGATATTCGGCCCATGAGATCAGCCCAGCACCAGCACAGAGCAAAGATCAGACCATGTAACAGGGATACTGGATCGTCAGCTGTTTCCCTCAGTGTAGATGTTCCCATTGAGCCATAGCACATGTGAGTGCTGACAGAGCTGCCATCTCCACAGGCTACATTATTTGTAAGTATTTTAACAGGAGTTTCTTTTTAGTATGTTTTTTGCCAGCATGTATTGCCCCTAAGCTACTTTAACACATTAATCCATCCATAGACTATAAAGCCAGAAGGGACGCTTCTAAGCTCACCTTGTGCAAGCACTGGTCATTGAATTTCATGCAGCAATTCCTCTCTTTAGGCCATAAGTTATGGTTGAACTAGATTTTTTTATGAAGAGATTTCAGCCAGAAGAAATGATTAGATCATAGAACCTGACCCTCTGCATATCACAGGCCATTACATTTCACTGAGTTCCCTCTGTACTAAGCTCAGTAAGTTGTGCTTGGCTAAAGCATATCACCCTCACAGCTGAACATGTGTATCTCATTTCATATTTGAATTTTCTGGCTTTAGCTTCCACCCCCTCATTCTCATTATGCCATTCCTGCTTGAATATAAAGCTTCTTCTGTACCATACAATGCATTTGCTCCTGCGTACACACACAGTAAGAGCGTCACCAAAGTCATCTTTTCTACCAAGCTGAAGTAAGTTTGTGCTGGGTGCACTGATGTGCTGCATCACCGGAGCACACCCGCAGCAGTCATAAGCTGCAGCAGCAAAGTAGCATTTAATGCTGATGCAGTGAAAATAGCCCATCTCTTGTGCAAAACAAGTCACACAGGTATGAGAACCCTTCTGCTGTTATGACTGAGTCTACTCCAAGGACTGCTGCTTGCCACGCTGTCATAAACATGAATCACTCTTATTTACACTTTTGATTATTGGAACAGTCAGTGTCAGCAGAATTTCCTGAAGAAGACACAGGACAAACCTTTCACAATATTTTTTTGCCATTTCTCTGGCTTTTTTTTTTTTTTCCTCTCCACACCTTTCCCAAATCTGCATTTGGAAGGAATGAGTTACATGCAGACATCTACATGACTAGTAAATAAAGTAGCCACATACAGTTCTATACAAACAGTCAAAGCATTTTGCTGCCCTTTTAAGAAAGGCACATGGCACAAAATGGAGAAGACTACAGATAGCCCTTTTACTCCTGCCAATAGCAGAACTACTACTTGTAAGACAATAATTTTGAAAATGACTGAGACTGCAGTTAAGATCAAAAAGACTGAATTAATAGAACAGATTAAAAATACCTTCCCAGTAAGGGGCCAAAATGGCAAACTCCTTCAGGCAACCTCACAGAGCTGAATGACAAAGAAATGGCAGAAATTATTTTTCCAGTCTTCATTTCTTGAGTCTTTTATAAACCACTGTTGCTTTGTCTGCAAATAAGGTCAAGTTTACTGGCTTGCAATTAGCTGCAGCTGTGACTCCCCGTCCACTTTAAAATACTAACTTTTTGATGAATTCTCTAATTTTCTAATTAAAAGACATTAATTTTGTAATGCACCACAGCAGACAATTAACTTCAGCAAATGGTCTTTAAAGCCTTTTAAACGTTCAGTGACAACCTATTTCAACACTGCGCTAACCTACATTAAAGCTAAATATATTTTAGATCGTATCAAAACCAGTTTCTGCCAAACGTTAAATCTATTAAAACAACATGTTATTGGAAAGAGCTTTTTTATGCTTTGCTACCTTCATAACTGCAGTTACCAATAACACACCTCAGAGCACTTATGTTTTCCAGGCAGATATAGAAAAGCAAGTTATACTACATTACCTACATATTCTAGCAAAAATAATGGTCACCCCTAGATGTCTAGTAGAAGGCATATTTCTATCTTGCAGTCTACTCATTTGGAAACATTGCCATGGTAACAGTAAAAAAAAATGCAGAGGAGGTCACCATACAGTCCTAATCACATTAAATATATGGGGGCTTATTCTGAATTTTTCTTTTCTCTGTAGTGCATGGCTGGCAGAGCTCGCTGACGATCTCTCAAGATTGAGATCATGGAAGAAAGGTCGAATTGCTGTGCTCTGTCTGGTTGTGCTGGTTCTCTGTAGGGGTGAGCAGGTGTAGAGGATTTCTTGCTGTAATGCCTCTCAGAAAAATCACTTGCTAAAATCCTAAAAGCGCTGATTAAAATGCTTCTGAATGTGCCAGGAGCAAGAATTCTGACTGAGAGACTGAAAGGAAGTTACAGTCAAGTTTAAGAGAGGCACTTGGAGAAGACAGCAGTGAAGCAAAATAAATCATTAGTGTAGATATTCACCACGAGCACTTAACACAGATCCCATAAAACCTGATCTCATTACTGAGACAAACTTGAGTAACTGTGAGAAAGAGTCACATGCAACTGTACTGGAGCAGACTAAGGGTCCACCCAACACACCATCCGGCCTTCAACAGTAGCCAGATACACTGAGAGATACAGCAAGAGTGCAAGCCATGCACTTCCTCTAAGCGTTCTCCCAAACACTTGGAGCTCAGGAATTTCTTAACCCTTGATATGTTTACATAGCAACCTTCAGAAGGTCTCTATTTCAAACAACTTATTCAGTGAACTACCTGCATCTACAATATGTTTCAGTTCCCTGCTAATATTTAATATAATTGAAGGGCCACGAAGCACAGAGTCTATGTTGACATGTATTTCAGGTGATCCAGGGGAGCACAAACTGATAGAAATGTAACTTACATTGGTAAAAATTAGTAGGAAATACAGTAATAAATGAAATGAAAAATCACAGATGATTATGAGCAGTAATACTCAGTGCTGATAGATGTACTAGTAGTAGATGTTAAGAAAAAGCAGTCATAAAATCAACAGAACAATGTGCCCCTGTGTAACTGCCATCATTCAGGAAATGGATCTTAAAGGGGTTTTGTGGATGAATCTCCCAAATTTCAGCTCAACATTCAATAGTGGAGAAAGATGAGCAAATTTCAAGAACTGTTAAGAAAGGAATAGAAACCAGAACAGAAACTCTCTTCCGCCACAAATCCATAGGGTGCCTGTATATAAAATGCTGCACAAACTTCTTCCATGTTCATTTCAGAAAAGACATGTTAAAAAAAGGTAGAAAACAGAGAGAAGATCAAGGTGATACACGAGGAGATGCTTGCTGAACTCAGGTAGGAAGGAGAAAGATGATGATGGGAGAGGTAAAATCATGAGTGGTACAGAGCAAATAAGCAAGGAATTATTCCTCTCTTTCTCATAAAAAAAAGAAAAAGAAGAAGCTGATGAAGTGTCCAAAAATACTTGAAAAACAAATGGAAATAATTTCTCATGTACAGAAAGTTTTCTTATTAATTGGTAGAAGTCACTGCCACAGGACGTTAGCAACCAAAAATAAAAAAGGGTTAAACAAACAAACAAACAAAAACCTCAACACATTCACAGAGGATTACATAGAAATTAAATAGAATCATAGAATAAGCTGAGTTGGAAGCAACCCACATGGATCACTGATCCCAGCCCAGCACAGCAGCACTCCAACCCAACCCCAGGGCTGAGAGCGGTGTCCCAGCACTCCTTGAACTCCAGCAGCTCAAGGCTGTGCCCGCTGCCCTGGCAGCCTGTGCCATGCCCACCACCCTCTGGGGCACGGCCTTGCCCTGACCTCCAGCTGCCCTCCTCTGACACAGCTCTGTGCTGTCTATCAAGAGCTGTCCCATTCCGGGTGCCGAATCTGCCACTTGCTCATTAAACTCCATGCAGCTGGTGATTGCACAGCCCTCCTGTTTGTCAAGACCTCCATGCAAGGCCTCTCTTCTACAGAGGGAGTCAACAGCTCCCCCCAGTTTAGTGCCGTTAGCAAACTTATTAGTGTACCTTCAAGTCATCTACGAAAACATCACAGACAACTGTCCCTAAAACAGAGCCCTGCAGAACCCCACTGGTGACCAGCCACCAGCCTGGTGGAACCTCAGTTACTACAACCCTTTGAGTGCTGCCCATCAGCCAACTGCACACCCATCGCACTATGACTGTATTCAACTGTATCTGTGCATGAGACAGTTTCTGCACAACTTTCACATTACTCATTAGCAAATACTGACAGGGCAAGACAGAAGAGAGATGCTACACATCTGTCCTGCCTATTATCCCTCTTCCCAACTATCTCCAGTCACTGATAGTAGTACACTGGATCTTCATCTGACAACAGAAGATGGACACTTAATACGTGCTGTTTCCCTATGTTTTTCACTGATGTTTGCAGAGAGATTGACATCTCTCTGTGCATCTGCTCCCCCCCAACTTGCAGCAACACAGCTGCAGTCCATTAGATCACAGATTCTGATCCTCAGCTCACTTTGCTGACTTCCTATTAATTCCTTATTTCAAGCCAGTGTGATTAGAAAAGAAATGCTGTTCATAGCACAGCTATTAGAAGTCTTACAGGAACAGGCTGCTATGCAGAAATGCTGGGAGAATGATCCTGCTCGTAGCAAATAATTATCTCTCCCTGGGGAAAAGAAAAATAAGGAAATGCTTTCTCCAAGGAGCTTCCAAGTTTCTTCTGGGTAGCAGCAAGGAAGTCACCCAAATCAGCTGTTCTGTCTCCTCTGCAAAAAATCTCTCCACAAAAAATCAAGGAATTAATTTCATTTCAAAATGGAGGGGCGATTGTTAGATTCCACGCAATTAGGAAGCAATCAACCAGCCTAAACTTTGATGCTAACACCTGGTCCTGCTGCAATCTTTACCTCTTAAAAGAAGCCAAGACAAATGCAAACACTGTCTCTGAAATTCCCTTCTGCTGCATCTAAGCTTGGTTGCATTTGCTCCATCAGACATCCCACTATCTTCCATCATGGCCCTGTTTATATGTGACCTGTTGGACATTCTACCATCAGTTGTGCACTTGGGTAAAACTGAAATTTGAGGTTGCACTGCTTTTATCTTCTACCAGTATTCTGCACCTTCTGGTTTCAATCATAAGCTGAGAAAAACCTGATTTCCCCAAGCACTCCTCCTCCCCAGGGCTTCAAGCACACGCATGCCATGGAATAGTTAACAGTTAAATATTTTCTTGCCAATATTTTAAGAGTGCAGAAGGTTCCAAATTGCTGGTAAAATAAACAATGCCAGACTGTGAAAACTCCTGCCTGCCATATACTCTGATGTTAACAAGAGTTTCTTTATTACTGTAACCTTTCAGAAGCGAACAAAAATTATTTCTCTACCCTAGCTCTGCCCTCGAGTAGAAGGCAAAGGAGGAAAGCAAACCATGAAAAAGCTGCATGGTAAGATACTGTGAGTTTTCCATCTCACTTCTGCATTTCATTCAGGCTTGATGCTACTGTAGATAAATAAACTTCCAGAAGATCCTAGAAGAGTGGGCAAGGGTTTGAAGAGGGCAAAAATTTCCTCGTGCACTTTTTCCTAACTAGTGCATATTAAACCTATGTATGGGGCCATCATCAACTACGGAATTAAACAGGGAATAGAAAGGGGTAAATTTAGGATGCTCTCAATCATGTTATTTTCCAGCTCTCTGGCATGTAACTGTCACCTGGGGCTATAGCCAGGGATTCCACCAGCTACACAATCTCCACCACTTTCTCAATTTCAGAGAACTAAGACTTCACGTAGAAGCTGCCAGTAGACAAAGCAGGCAGTGCCTGTATCACTCAGGTGACATTCTGAAAACAACCGCCATTCACAGGGCTGCCAGCTTTCTGTTATCAACACCTACATTTGATATTTATGCCCAAGCCATCTGAAAATCAACTCAGATCAGTGTTGCTTATTTTACATACAATAAGACTTCACTGATCCAGGCTTCCATCTACATTATTCCGCAACACAAAACAAATATCCTTTTGTATATGCCGTTGTCCTTGTGGCCACAAAGCCAACTGACCAACCTGAAAATCAACACGATGCAAGCAACAAATAGAGATCACTAAGATCAGACATGCTGGTATTCTGGTAATATTGTTTTAACCTTTCATGTTGTTTCCTGCCCTTTGAATATGGAAACAACATTCAAGCTCTTACAGAAGTGTAACAATAATTAGCTATTTAATACCAATAGAGATTGAGCAAGTGCTGTTTGTGCTCCAAAACAAAAGGGAACAGAAATAATCAAATCTACTGAGATTCCCAATATAGAACGGAAAACAGAAGTCTGTCTAGGTGTGCACAAAAGCATCACACACTGTTGCTTGTGTGAAAGTAAAAGACAGTAAAGAAGCATGAAAGACAGCATTGAAATTACTCGAATACACTGTATTTGCACTCCATGACCGTTGTCATTTATTTTACTGTTGGAGTTGTTAGCAAAAGCAGTCATAAAGGGCTTCACAGTACTGAGAGTTTTATAAACAGGTAAAATGGGCTGCAGAAGTCAGAAAATGAAGTAATAAAATAAACTGAATTCTAACAGAAAAATATAAACATTTGCAACCCACTTACCTAGCCAGGCTACAAGGCAGCGCAGTAGGTGCATTACAAACACAAAGACACTGCATCTACAGCAGAATTCAAGACTGAACTTTGAAGGAGCTGTACAACTCAAGTGGCATAGAACCATCTGCAGGAGCAGAAAGTGTACTTTCTGTACTTTACACTGAGTAGATGGGTTGAACCCAGTCAAATGACATTGAACAAGAATAAGTGCCAGGTCCTGCACTTGGGTCATAACAACCCCATGCATCTGTACAGGCTTGGGGGGGAGGGGCTGGAAAGTTGCCTGGCAGTAATGGACCTGGGGGTCATGATCAACAGCCGGCTGAACACAAGCCAGTGTATTCAGGTGGCTAAGAAGGCCAACAGCAGTCTGGTCTGCATCAGAAATAATGTGGCCAACAGGACTAGGGAAGCGACCACCTCCTTGTACACGGCACAATGAGACCGCACCTCAAATATTGTATTTGGTTTTGGACCCCTCATTAAAAGCAAGTGTTCATGTCAATAAATAAAGAAACTAAAGAAGAAAAAAAAAAAAATAATCTGGAGTTGAAAAAGACAGAGCTGTGAGAATGATTCAACTTGCAAATGTAGGTTTGAAACAAGCAGACAGGAGGACAGACCCCAAGCTTTCTTTATGGACTTCTGCAATAGTTGCTGGAAGAGTGCATTGTAACTGAGGCAGTGTGACCATGGAATCAGTGAAGCCATATGGCAGGCATAACTGGCACTGATGATTATTAGCTGAATTAAACTGACTACTAAAATGATTAGCTGAACATGAAAAAATGCAAGAAGAGGGAGCAAGGATGTGTCAGTGACAAAAGATGCCCTTCAAAGAAACAAAGAGAATTAAGAGAAGACAGTCAAAAGGACAAGGTATAGGAACACACTGATTTCTCTACAAAATGAGAGTCAGGAAATAAGTATGAGACATACTGACAGGAGAAACATGAAAGCAGGCAAAAAGCCCCAACAAAAGGGAAGAAGATAGAAGCTCAAGTGAATTCAGGTATCAGGGTAATAAAAAATGACCAAGGCCAACAAGGGGAAGAAAAGAAAAAAAAAACCAACAACATAATAGCTTGTGTAGGAAGGCACTTCAAGGATCACCAAGCTTCAGTCTCCCTGCTGCAGGGTTGCCAACCACTAGATCAAGTACTAGGATCAGGTTGCTCAGGATCCCATCAAGCCAACTCGTTCAAGCACTTTACCACTCTCTCAGTGAAAATCTTCCCCTCAACATCTAATCTAAGTCGTCTCTCTTTTAGTTTAAAACCATTCCTCTTTGTACTATCATTATCTACTCATGTAAAAAAAAAAATCATTTCCTTCCTGTTTAATATCTCCCTTTAAATACTGGATGGCTGCAATGGGGTCTCCCCCCAGTTTTCTCTTCCCCAGACTGAACACCCTAAGCTCCTTCATCCTGTTTTCACAGGAGAGGTGCTCCAGCCCTCTGAGAATCTTCATGGCCCTTGTCTGGGCCCTCCCCAAAAGCTTCACATCTTTCCTTTGCTTGGGGCCCCAGACCTGGATGCAGCTCTCCAGCTGAAGCCCCAGGAGGGCAGAGAAGAGAGGGACAATCACATCCCTGCTCTGGGCCAACCACCCAGGATACTGTTGGCCTTCTGGGCTGCAAGCACTCACTGGCTCATGTTAATTTTTTCATCTATCATGACCCCTAAGCCCTTCTCAGCAACACTACTCTCAATGAGTTCTTCTCCCAGTCTGTGTACATACCTGGGATTACCCTGACCCAGGTGCAAAACCTTGCACTCTGCTTTGCTGAACCTCATTAGGTTCACATGGACCCAGCTTTTGAGTTTATCAATGTCCCTCTGGATAGTATCCCTTCCTGCTGCTGTTTTAACCGCACCACTCAGCTTAAGTGCCAAGGTGACTGGCAGAGGGTGCACTTGATCCTAACATCTACATCATCTACATCACTGATAAAGATGTACCAGTCCCAACACAGACCCCTGAGGGACACTGCTCATCACAGGCCTCCACCTGAACATAGTAATTGACAGCAACCCTCTAACTGTGACCATCCCAGCAATTCCTTATCTACCAATCCTGCCCGTCAGAGCAGATTTTGGAGAGGAAGCAGAAGGTAGCGGTGACTTTCTAGTCAGGGTGAAAACCACAGGCAACAGCATTATCAAAATGTATTGAGAACTCTCGATGCTTCGATTTAGAAGAGACACTGATCTAGATATTTTGCTTAAAAGTACACACACGTTTTCCTTGCAGCAGCCTAATGTTATAAATGTAGTTGTTTAATAACATGAAATACTTTGCTGGGAGAGACTCGCAAGAATTAGCTAAGGAAATCAGTTCATCTCGGTAGTGGAAGTTTGGGACAAACTACAAGAGGACAGGAATTTGATAACATTCAAAACACCCGGTACAACACCACATTCTTTAACTTTGCATTGACTGTAAGCAAAGCACAAGCAGAACCGTGAGTGATGCACAGAGCAATGACAGAAGCCAGGCAACACTGACTATGTAACTGCTGCACCAGTTCTAACTGCTGTTCCAGTCCTGCTGAGCCTGGAGACTGCTGCAGGTTTGATATGGGTCCCTTCCCTGTTTCCACTGTCATCGCTATGCTGTCAAAAGAAAAATAATACAGTTGTGGTAAAGAGCAGTTCTGTTGCCCAGCATTGGATTTTGGTAGCCACACTCTGCTCTGGGTATTTGAGGAGTGCAGTGCAGCACTTTGTGCCCACAGCCATGGCACAGTAACATCACTTTTGACATGCGAGTCTCACAGGTGTAGTGTGTGGGGAGTAATGGCAGAAGCATTTCTAGCAAAGGCACAAGGCAGCTTCCAGTGTAGTTCTTGCAAGCATCAGGGGGAGGCACAAAACAGACCAAGGACACTGCTGTACAGCAATAACATCCAACACACCTGGGAAACAAATCAAAATCTTTAAGTCAAATTCTGCAGCAAACTGAGGCAGGCCAGTTGAAAAGAACTCAAGCATATATTACGACTTCAATGCCAGGTATCCTTGGCATGTGGTAAACATGCCTGTTCAGACCGTCAGGCACATCAGTCCCACAGAACCTGGTTCTAGAACTACATTAAAAACAGAACCTGTGGAAGAGCCCATTTCTAACCTCTATGACCTGCCAAAGCTAAGCTCTTATCACCATGCACACTACCTGTGCCAGGCTTCCTCATAGTTCAGGTATTTGCAAGGCAACATACAACACATAAACATCCTTCTGCGTATTTAAGTTATAAGCAGATTATACTAAACATGCTCTGGAAGCAGTGTCTGGTTCTCTTTTGCATTTATGAAAGGACAAACAAACGGAAGTTTACTGTGAGCTTTGGAGCTTTTTGAGAAGTGATCGAGAGTTTCTGTTTCATTCCTTTTCTGCTTGTATCCCTGTTTCCTTTATATGCTGGTGGACTTCACACAATCACAATGAAATTCTGACTTTGAATTTGGTGTTCTGAAATCACTTCCTGGTGACATTCTGAAGGTGATTGCAGGCAAAGCAATCAACTTCACGTCCTACTGATGAAGGCAAAACCCCTTCCACGCACATGGCCTTGCTGCAGCTCCATTAGTCACCAGACCCTTCGTAGGCTGCTTTATTTTGCTAAAACAGAAGCAACAAAAATCCCATCTTCTACATGAGTTGCCTCAATGCCCTCACACTGCCAAAGAAACAGGCCCTACAATGGCCTACAACACTCCAACCACCAGAAATGAATATACATTCACTCTACACGATCACAGGTAATGCTCTTTTGTGCCAAGGATTTGTGTGTATTTTACACACCAGACACAAGTGCTGTCTACAGACATTGTTTCTCTACCTAGAGAAGCAGTTTAATGCTCAACTTTCTGTGTGGATTATTTTCTTAGAGAGAGAAGTAAAACCATCATCTTATACTTGACTGTCAATAAATGTATTTTTTCTGTACTTCTTGCCCTTATCAACTGTGGATGAAAAGCTCTGGTAACAAAAAAACAACAAAGAGAGCACAAGAATTACTGTGGATTTCACAGAATAGACACAGCTTGGTTTTCATGCTCTGCAAATATAGCTGTTATTATCCTAACACTCTTCTCCTTAAAACGTCCTATTAACATTGCATATTTAAAAATACGCGGATCATTTGAAACTACAACTTTTCCTCTTTGGTTGTACAGATAAACCAAACAAAATCATGCTTTCCTTCTGCTCCAGTTCTCCTCCTGTTATCCCATAACAACATACTTGGTGTTCTGTGCATCCCCCTTTGACCCATGATTTCCCACAAGACTTTAAAGACCTCCTGAACTTTCAATCACAGTGGGTGAATCAACAGCATACTTCACTCAGTGCAAAGTTTGAATTCAATCTGGAAATGCTATCAACTTTATGCTGTGCCCTCATCTCCAAAAGCTATTCCAGAGTCATACTGGTCTCACTCTGACTGTGATTTCTGAATCCTTAGGTAAGCGTTAGATTTTTAATTCTCCACAAAAATAACAACTTGAAATGAACTGCATCACGTTTAGGCAAGCCCAGTAATGCAGGATGTACGCCTGTTTGCTTGTTTTATTAGAGCAAGGCAAGATGATATTTTAATCTTCCAATGTCTTTTCACAATTAAAAGACAAAACCGTGTTCAAGTTTACAGAGCTAAATTCTGCTCTGTTACACTGATGTGAACCATGTTATTGATTCTGATGGTGTTACCTCAGATGTACACCAATGTAACTGAGAGCAAATTATGGGTCACTGTATATAAACAGCTCTGGCTATGAGTATAACAAAGGCTGCATTGTGCTATGTGCTGCAGAGCCAATAAATGAATTCAAAAGACACCTAGATGTGTTCCTGGAAAAAGGGGGCAGGGGTCCTGAATGGTCTGGTGGGAAAACAGGAAAGTGGGATTAAGATAAATTAAAACAGGTTTGGCATGCCGGGCTTGTCAGCCCCTCTTGTTCTTATCTCTTTTGCAGTCTGCAGAACATGCCTGGTTATAAAATGGAATTGTTCTTTTGCACTGAAAATGTCTTATTTCAGAAGCACAATGCTATGAGAACACACAAGAATATTGCTGCCAAGAAGAGCCCAACAACAGCTTACATGTAGTTGGATAAAGACTGATGCATCTAAGACAGGTTCGTGTTGTTCTTTTCAGTGGCTTTTTTTTGTGTTTTTTTTCTCCTTAAAAAAAAAAATTAAATTAAATTTTAAAAAATAAATAAATCACATTTCTGTTGTCAAACAATCAGCTGAAATTCTGCTCCATGGAACTCCAGCATCCAAAAGCCCTTCTGATCAGGTCTGCAGCATCATCTAAAGGTATTCAAATACACTCAGACCCACAATAACTGCTTTCACATACACACAGTTACTGCAACAATACTCAGCTCAGGTTAATATTCAGGTTGCTGAAGCACTCTGATAAGAATACAAAATAGCAACTTCCAGTATTGCCTGAATCCCCTTACAAATGGATGAAGCATCTGCCCATTTGAGGAGTATAAATCTATTCAGTGCAAGCCACAAGGTGGAGATCTCTGGCAAAGCAGTATCGAAAGGAAGCCTTGTACCCAGCCTAATGTTACTATTAACACTTGGAGCCATTGCATCAAGCCAATTTTTCTGTTTGTTTTTAAAGTTTGATAGAAATGTCACTAGTGGAAAAATTAAGTAAAGAGCACTGGTTAGCCACAGAACTGGACACACCTGGCTGCAAACCCACCAAAAGAAACTGACTTCATTAGTACTAGGGACAGCAGAGTAAAATTTATATCTGAAATATGCCTGCACCAGTAGAATTTGCTGAGGCCACAGGCTCTCCGTGTGTTTTTACAGCTGTGTCAAGTTTTGGTTTCTGACTCTTGCCGACATTCAGGAGTGCTGAAGGAGCTCAGGCTAACAAGTCCCAAAACTTTGTAGCTGAGATTTAGATTTCAGCAATTTTAACAACCATTTTTTGAAATAATACAAACGCCATTTGGAGTTGGAGCTGATGTAAATTAGCAGTTAAAATGCCTGGCATTCTATCGCTTTCGGCTCCAATGATCTTGTGTACTTAAGAGCAGACGGCATATGTTAATAAACCATCAGTATCACTTCAGGAATATAATATCCATTTTCTGCATCAAGTGCTGGAATTGCTGCTAGATATGAAAACGAGCTGAAGAAATGCAGCCTGGTCTGTCAGCAAGTTCAGCTAATTGCATCCAAGCAGCAAGTTTCATACAGGTGCTCTGTCCCTTATACCACAATACAGCAGTGTAGCAGCCCACTTCAATACTGACCACTGATACGCTGCAGGACAGAAAAAGCCAGGTACAGAATGTCCTCACCACCTGGGAGCTGTGCAGGTGACAGCTTAGTGCCCTAAAAGAATTCAGCAGTTTCCTTTCATTTGACTTATGTCTGAGAAAAGCTCAGATTATGAAACCTGAAATGAGAAACACTAATGCCATCATCTTTTTATCTACTATTCTTCTCTTGATATATTTAATTATCCTCTTTTGAAGGCATAGTATATACTGGCTGCAAGATTGAACTGCTTGAGAATAAGTAACTGTTAGACGTATTCCTCAAATGTTTTGTCAGAGCATGAGGGAGAAGGCAAAGCATTACCTCAACTTTATTTAAAATGAAGCAGTAAGGATAATATACCAGGACTAACAGGCAGATCCTAACACCAAGGGTAAGTGTCCTTAGCCTATCCTCTATGGTCCCTGGAACTGCTTAAGCTGAGATGTGAAGAAGGAGGTCTGTCAGAGTACATGCATGTGCAATGGAGAAAAGTTAGGAAGGGTGAGCAGGCAGGGGTGAAATAGGAATTATCTGTGTAGGGCCAGGGCCAAGGTGGGATGGTAGGCTAACATCCCTAGTACAAAGAAAAGGAACGGAGATAAGGAGCAAGGGCGCAGCTGATGTCTTTGACCATCCACGCATAAAGTATTTTCATCCAGTACACGATACATACTACATGAAGAAACCAAAGAGTTCAAAGTTGACAAACTGATGATTGAAAGATGAGGAATAATTATAAAGATGAAAAAAACACTGAACAATCATATAAGCTGTGTACCTTCACAAACAGTATGGGGAAAAGAGCAGTCCTGATTTCCAAATTTACTAACTAGCACACTTCACTATGCTTTCTTACACACCCTTAGTACCTAGTCTAGTTAGCTGTAACCTTAGGAGTTTACCCTGTCTTACAAGGAGTCTCATTAAAATCAATGGGTCTCTGTACAGCTCAACTATATTAAATATACGCACAGATGAAGCTGTTTGTGGGATCAAGCCCTTAAATGTGTGCATACTTTAAGCATCAGCTATTGCCACATAAAAGCTATGTTAAGACAAGGTCGGCTACAGCCAAAAGCCTATCTTGGTACCAACGTAAAGCACATCACAGGAATCTTATTATTACAATCCAAGCCTGTTTGCTATTATGCTACATTATCATTATTAAAGATTGTGAAATTTAAACTCAAAGACAAACTGAAAAGATGCCTGGCTTGTCAAGCAAGGAATGAATGGCATTCAGACAACTTAAGAACTCTTCCCAGTTGCATCATACAGCAACCATACAATTATAACAAGCATTTATTAACATTTGAAGCTCCAGATCGAATGAAAAATAAGGATAGACATTTTTCTTTTCATTTAAAACATTTTTGGGGGAATTTTAAGAGCAAAGGAATAATTCAGTTTGCTGAAATGGTTACTTGCTTTTCTTCACAAAGAACAGACTGTGAGTTCTATCTTTTTCCCTTCAAAGTTCTTCATTAAACTTCTGTACAACTCTAATTTACACCAAGCTTCATTTTTGAGTTCAGCCCGCTTGTAAGAGTAGCAAACAGCTTTGCTTCTCTTTGCTGCTTGCTGCTGCTTCAAACCCTGCAAGGAAAACTAAATGATGGCATTTGAGGTTAGTTGGTAGAAGAAAAAGTCAATGTCAAAAGGAACAAAGAAATAGCTTTCTCTCCAGAATAGCATTCTCTCTCTGCCCAGATGGACTTCTAAAACCCCAAAGGGATTTTTGGAGGGTGGGAGAGCAGTGGTATAGGGTTTTTTTTGTTTGCTTTTATAAAAAAAAAACAACCTTAAATTTACACCCACATCAAGGATCTGAACTGTCTTCAGTTCCTACAGAAACACAAAACAACCATTGCTATGACATGGAAGGCATAGGAAAAGGACAAAAACATATAAATTTCCCATTTAATTCCATGTTTTTCCTCATATTTTTCACACACCACTGAGCTACTTAATTTTTTTGTTTCTCTCTCTTAGCTAGGACTAGGTTAGAAAGGAAATTAAGGCCAAAAGTACAGGATAATGAAATACTGAAAACAAAATATGTGAGAAATACAATTAAAGATGAGATTTGAATGCTAATTGATAATCTGTATTGCTTAAATAAATACAGAGATTTTAGAATAGCCAGTTAATAAGGTGAGATGTTTGCCATTGGGCCTCCAGAACTGTTCCAGAAACGTATTTTGTTTCTCTGCTCTGTGAACTGCTTCTGCCCAACCTGCACTGCACAAAAGCAGTTGTTTGAAACCTGTTACATGAGTATTTATATCATTGTCTGTCTCCTAGAATGAAAAAATACTTTGAAAGCTTTAGGAAGAAATCTGTGCTACTAAGAATGAACTGTACCAGCTATCATCTGATTTGCCCAGGCTCGCTCACACTACCTCATGGCATCTGACCAGGACATGAAGGATTCCCACTTATTTTTGTCTCACCCATTAATGTAGCTGGAAATATTAAGGTGCCTAAATTTAGACCCACCTTAAAAAGCAATCTGTAACACAGGAAGGCTAATTTCCAACAGATAGGGAAAAAAGGGTTGATAGAATCACTGAAGTTACAACACAATCTATGCTTTTTAGCACCATTTGCAAAACACAGTCTCAACGAAAAGAAACGTCTCGAATTGTTGGTGGGATCTCACACCAAATCATGAACTCACCTGTTAACTTCCTTGTTTGTCACAAACAGGTACACAGACAAACCTCTACTAAATAATTTAACATTTCTATACATTCTATATGTAGCATCAGAGAAGACCTTTCCTAGCCCCATTCTCTCACTAGAAGCATCCCAAATACTGACATCTCAACTACATCAAGTCTACTGCCACCACCATCATCCTGGAGTTGCAAAAACTACCTCTGCAGGGTCTTTTCTGAAGACTGTCACCAACACAATGAGGGAGAAATGTATTTACAGACTACAAGGCCAGAAACAACTCTTACAGTTACCTACCATAACCTTGCTCACCGTATAGGCCAAGAAGATCCAGTCTCATTCTTCTCTCAAACCTCCAAATCAACTATCCCTGGAGCTACGCTTTTCTTCACACTTCTCATTTGAGATGAAGTCTAGATACACTACGAATCCAGACTGAAAATTAAACTAATGAAAAGTACATAGTCATGTGCAGGAACTTAATAACTTTGTCCCTTAATCATCCTTTTACTCACTGTTCTGGATACAGGGAAAACTCAAAGCTCTTCTGGAATAACTTAAATTGCAGTTGTAAGCTTGGCACTAGTCATGTTTCTCCCTACCCAAGCTGCTTGTTTCCTATCCCCAAAATGCCCATCCTGTTACAGCAGCATCCCTGTGTATGCAATCACATGGCAAATATTTGAAAACTTGGTTACTTTCAGGCAAATCAGCCTCTTCATCCAGGCCATGATAGAGTTATCAAAACAAAGTTAGTGGCTCAGTACAACAGCTGCAGGAATGAGTGGCCAAGATGATATCCATTTGTACCAGCTTAAGTTCATAAAGAAATACACGTGTAACTACAGATTTATTATTAAGCATTCTTCCAAAACACGCAAAGTTACAAATGCATTACAAGAACTCAGTCATTAAAATGATCAAGATTATCAACACCAGAGTAAACTTACCCCCATCACCTTGCCACGCTGTTCAACATCCTCCCACATACAATGAACGATATAGCGACACATGTATTTTCCTGCTCGACCTTCCTGCTTCATTCGCACCAGACACATCCTGTAGGAACATAAACACCACATTCAGAGCTTTTAGTTTTTCAAGTTTGAAGAACAGATTTAATCAGCTTCAGCTCATTTAAGATTCTTCTTACAGTATGTGCTTTTGTCATCAGGTAATAAAAATAAGGGTTTCTTTTAAAAAACAACTACCATAAACTTGTTCGTTCTGTACTCAAGAGCTGTATCTGTTGGATTTTGGCCAATCCAGCTACGGAAGAGTGACAGTGGATTCTATATTGGCTGACAGCACTGTAATCTAGTTAAGCAGTACTGCAACTTAAATTCCACAGCCTTAAGGACATATCATCCTTTGGAGCAAGAACAAATGTCTTTTCTAATCCCAGGCTACAAGCCAGCTGTAATTCAGCTCGGTATACTAAAATGCTAAAAAAGACTGTAGTAGCTAAGGAGTGAAATCTTAAGCACGTTACAGACTTCACCCAAGCTCACATTAGCAATGTCCTAAATTATTTCACCTACCAGGGTCTAGGGATATACATCCAACCACTTGGCAAAACCCCTACATGCAGTACATGCTAGAAGAAATCACAGGTTTGTGAGCAGGATCTTAATGAGAATACCAGGCTTGTATACCCCTATTTTATTTTTTTTAAATAAAGCATTAAAGCCACTTGAACTTTACTGCTGCTGCTCAGCCTAAAAACCAAACCATCACAACCACACTTTTTATTTTAAACTACATCTCTAAGCAGCACAAAATGAATCACAGGCCGTTTCCTCACTGCACTAGGAGATGAGTACCACCACCAGAACACATTATCTGCCTCACTAGTCAGCTCTGCTCCTGCACTGCAAGGCTAAAAGCGTGGCTGGGTTGGCTGAGCTGCTGGGATGACAGGATGCTCCAACACTGAAGCTGAAACAAGTCACTGCTTTGCACAGAAACATGCAATGCTTGGGGAGCTGTTCACGTAAAACCTTTTTCTCACACCTTCTGAAAAAGCAAGAGAGCAGAGCTGCTGCAGGTCACTTCAACGCAGCCATGTTACTAATAGTGAAAGCACTGCAAGAGTTAAGAGGTAAAAATGATTTATGTATCTGTATCATATCTGCAGTGGAGATAAGATCTGGGCCTCCCTTCAGGCATTAGAAGTATTTGGTGCTCTGTGAATGCCAGCTCAACAGGGAAAATCATAAACATCTGAAACTTGCCTCTTGGGCTGACCTGTAAAAGGGCAGATGCCAATCTTCATGATGGATTCTATCTGATGTGCTGATTAGTAAAGGAAAGTGTAAAGGAAAGTGGGTTTTTTGGATTATTTTTTTTTTATAACATGCAAAGGAAGCAAAACTTACTGCCAGCGATGAGTCACAGAGGTAAAACAAGCTGAAAGAGCTGCATTGCTCCTGTACACTTTTCTAAATAGAACCATACATTTAAGACCCATACAAGGTCCATTCAGCTCACACATCAGTACCAAAGGAAGAAAAGCCCTTGGGCCAGAAACTGATTTCTACAAGGAGGCTTTTGAAAATGGCAGCCACCAGGTGAGAGGCTCCAACATAACACAGTCCTGGCAGAATGAGGTCAAAAGACTGGAGAGGGACTGAGGCATGGCAAGGAGATCAGTGATCAAAGGGGATGAGTAAGTTAGATAGCCTGGGGAGAAGATAATAGGGAGAGAAGGGGAAGGACAGCAGTCAGCAAAGGGAACATTGCAAAGAGTGGCAATTTCTGGCTTGGGAAACAGAGCTGTAAGGATTCCCAAGGTATATATGGTGATAGTGATGATTCTATGTCGGTCTAATAGCACCCAGCAACGAAACACAACTAAGGTCGTAGAAACATGGAATCACAGGATGATCATCTAGTTTCAACCCCCTGCTGTGGGCAGGGTTGCCAACCACCAGACCAGACAGCCCAGAGCAGGGATGGGGCATCCACAGCCTCCTTGGGCAAACTGTTCCAGTGCGTCACCAGCTTCTGAGTGAAAAACTTCCTCCTAATATCCAACCTAAACCTCCCCTGTTTCAATTTAAAACCATTCCCCCTTGTCCTATCACTGTCCACCCTCACAAACTGTCATTCCCCCTCCTGTTTATATGCCCCCTTCAAGTACTGGAGGGCCACATGAGGTCTCCCTGGAGCCTTCTCTTCTCCAAGCTAAACAAGCCCAGTTCCCTCAACCTTTCTCCATGGGAGAGGTGCTGCAGATTCTGTGAAGATGGTAGCAAGAAGTAAATCTATCAGCAACTGCTAAAAGAAAAAATGGCAAAGCTTTCTGCTGAAATGATGATCCAGAACTTGGAACACCTCTTTAGTTATCAGCCCTGACAAGAACCAGACATACAGTGAGCTTAAAACTTCTGTCTTAATTTCATCAGCTTCGAAACCTTTGTTCCTCTTGTCTATTTACATAATTGACCCATACACAACAGTTAATTAGTAAGAGTTGTTGTATTCCAAATTTTTTGCTCACTCTTAAGAAGTCAAAAACACTCAGCCTAAGACTTGGAAGCCTAACTTTGGGTTGAGAGAAGTATTTTTATACTACTCTCACTCAATTCACAACCTCAGGAAAAAAAAAAAAATAGCAGGAGAGACTTGGCAATCACCCCCACACGCATAAATACAAGTTCCTACCCAGTCTCCCTTCAGCAGCAGTGAACCAAGAGGAGAGCACAGCGCAAAGACCAGCAGTTAACAACCGCTCACTGATGAGCAGGAATGGAGCTGTGTTCAGAGGAAAGCCTGCTACCCTCGAAGCCTAAAAAGCAGCTCTGTGTTTGGATGCATAGTGCTGTCATAGAGCTGTTCTGCAGCACCACGAGTGAGATCATGGAATTCTGCAGTTTATTTTAAAGTTTGGTAGTTTGTTACTACACCTGCCGTCTGAGGTTTAAAAAGACACACACTCTTTAAAGACTATAAACTTTCTAACTGGGTCAATGCAGTATGAAACATTTAATCGATTCACTACATAACCTGTGCTGCAGTTTACTCAAATACTGACTCATGTTTGTCAAACCAGGAAAGCAAATCTATTCCAAACCATCTTTAGAAAGTTATCTACTATAGGTTGGGGTGGATAATTTGTCATATTTAAGTTAGGCAGAAAGATTACACTGGAAGAAAATCATATATAAGGATGACTGAAAAGGCACGTGAGCACATACACCTCCTTCCATCTTAGGTGAGAAGCAGCATTTTCCAACAGGAGCCTCAGCTGTAACTGTTTCTGCCAGCATAGTAAAACACACTGGTTTAAGCACCAGAAGCGGAAATCAGCCCTACTCCATCTAAGTGTTGAGATGCAGCTCAGTGCTATGCAGTCAATGTCTGATGAAGCATTATGCATCCAAGGTTAAAGCCCACTCAGAGCTTCCTACTACCCCCAGCACTGGGACAGGCATCCTGCTTCCCTCAGGTGTTCCAAGACAATAATTTCTAGGGTTACATCATTCCAGACCAGAGAAATGACTCGAGTTTAACAACAGATGTAACAACAACCAAATTAGAAAGCTGTTGTTTTGTTCCGTTTAACCCGAATCATTCATGAAGCGCCAGCAACTTCAGGAAAGGAGAAGAAAGCTCCTGAATAGACTTCAACTAGATGCAGGGATGCGCACCTTTATGATGAATGGAAGCTCAGAATAATGGTGTGGAGTAGAATTCTGAACTCTTGCTATTTCCTTTAGCAAGCGAACATGCCATTATTCGCTTCAGCCTCACAATTTCACTAAGTACATTATTTACAGCCAAGCACAGGATTTTGTGGAGGTACAAACTGACAGAGCTCAGCATGGCTGTGCAGCCTCCCCCATCTCCCAGTGCCCACACTTAGGCTGCTCTGCACATTCACTCATGGTGAGGCAGGATCAATCTTAAGACATCCCAGACAAAACCGTTCTTAAAACATCTCTCAGGTAAGATATTACTCACTTTGGTGTAATTTTAAACTCCCCCATCTCTGCTCTTCTAGGATGAGCCACAGACAATTTTTTCTCTTTCTTCTGAAACAGCATATCTCAAAATAGTACAGTAACCTCAGACCTTTCTCTGCAAATCTGATACATTTATCCCTGCAGGAACCATTTTTCACAAACTTGATGGTTCTTGTTCTCATCTACTCTCACTCAAACTGACCAACACTTTCACAAGCACAGCTTTTCCTTACAGAAAAAAAATGAACAAACCTTGGTGTTGGAATTGAAGCTCTGCTCTATTCTGACCCTAAATGGTAATGCAGGATGCACCACATTTCTTAGTACAGTCAAAGTCATCACTTTCACCGTTTGGAAACTGTGTGGACACAGTCTATACTTCAATTAGACTGTCACAAGAAAAGAACAACGTGGCAGTGGAAATGAAAAGCTTGAGATTTCTTCCTAGAAGGTATGAGCTTCTGAGCCTAAAGTCCTACTGATATCAAGGGTGTGAAGTAACTGAAATAGCCTATACAACTCAGGGAAGAACACTAGAAGGCTGATTTTCTAAAGTATAATATTAGAAGAACATTGGCAGGAAATGGAGGAACATTATCTTCAAAAAAAATAATAAAAATAGAGCTAAATATGAGTGCCTGAACCTCCCCCTCCTTTCTGGTTACACAGAAAGTTTGGTTTGCAGAAGAGAAAATAAGAGACAGATATTCAAACAGTGAAACAATCAGAATCTGTAATGCAAGGAATATGCTCTGACAAGCATCTTAAAGTTTAAAAGAGGTAATAGCACAGAGTTGACTGGAACATAATGGACAATGACAGCAGCAAGAGACTAGGAATGTTTTTACTCAATTAGATATATATTAAAAAATCTTATATTTTCCTGCTTCAGAAGATATTCTAAGTCAGTTGAAAAGTCAGTCTCTGTAGGTGAAGAGGGAAGGAGCGAGTAATCCAGAAAGTGATCTACACTTGTGAATGGGAACAGGAATATCTTAACAGATGGTGATCAGAATCTATGGTCAGGTTGTTGGCTGCCATATCATAAATACTTCTAGCCTGAGACAAAAGGTCCAGGAGTAGAGACAGGCATTAAAGCCTTCAGAAGGAAGGTACCTTTACATATGCTAGCGTTAGTAGAATCCTTTGTGCTCTACTCCATCTTTATTGAGGTTGATACTGATTTTATAAAGAGAATCAGAGAGAATGCAGCGATATATCTGCCATGTCATTGCAGAATCTTGGCTGCTGAGATAGCCACAAGCAAAACAAGCAGCATCTTCCAGTGGCCCAGGTAAGTGAGCAGGCTTCTCTGTGATCTAGAGCATCAAATTAGATCTCTGATTTGTGAGAATGACAGCAATCATTTAGGTCAAGCTGCAAAAAACAAGGAGAAGCCAAGCATAAAAACCTTAGAAAAATGAACCTTTTATTAAAAATTAGCCTAGTACTACCTTCCAGATTCACATTATCATTGCTGTCCAATGAAACAGCAATTTTGTTCCTTCCTGCTTGTGCAGGACCTTCTTGTTAACACAGACTATAGCTTAAGCATAAGAGTACTTCAGTTTCTCTCCTTAAGGGTCTCCTTAGCATCACAGGCTCAAAGAGAAGCAACTCTTGGCTTCCTCAGACATAGAGGTGAAACTTCTATCAAATATTACATAAATAAACAGCTATCAAATATTACCTTCCCTATCATAGTTTCCTTATTTACTTTCACGCGTAGCAGTTGTGAAAGAATACTGTGCGTTTTGAAAGCCATGCTATTACACGGCACATTTTCCTGTCAATGCAAAATTGTTATGAAAAGTGTGGGTCTTTTGCAGATTTGTGTTGCCTCCCTTTCTTTCTCCTCAAGTACTTAAAACAAGCGGTTTGATTTCAACATTTAATGCAGATTTCCAAATATCAAACTAAATGATTAATTAATTCAGTCATTGAAACCCTTTTCACATGGAACAGTAAGAAATAAACTGCAAATCTCAAGGGTGACCCATTAACTGAGCCCACTGATTTCATTAACCAATTCAATGGTTCCACTAATTAATTCATTCCTAAGTGAAATGAGCTGCCCCATCTTTCAATATATTGAGGAGACAGGAAATTAAAAGGAGGGAAGGGGGGAGAAAAAAGGAGGCAAGGAAATAAGGGGCCTGTTCTTAAGTGCAACTATTTTAGTACAAACTTCCTTTTGAGTCTTTGGGTAGTTAAATGTAAGTCTATGGACTTCAGTTTCATGAAAGATCTGGCACTTAACAAGAATTACTGTACTCCCCTGTGCATCCTGCTGACCTTTATAAGTATGTAATATTAGATGAAAAACTGATTTTTTTGGCTACTCTTTTCACAAATGAAAAAGGAGGAAAAAAACTTAATGTTTAAGGTGTTAAATATTTTTAGATGTAGCCAAGCTGGCATTCACCAACCTGTACGTACATTTCAGAGGTGCAAGAATAAATGCCAGTGCTATAATTTGTTAAATGCTTCTGACAAGCAGCAACTTCAACCACCACAAATTCTCACAATTTAAACCACTTCTACATAAATTTAAACTTTTCCTAAAACACCTAAATAGGATTTTTCCACACAGGCTGAGTAAGGCTTTTAGAAAGCTCACGGCATGGGTTATTCCATTACCTAGGAATACAGAGATTTAAGATGTCAGTTTCTCCATGGGTCATTTTGCTCTTTAGTAGAAAACTATTAGAATTCATTATTTAGTAAATTGAATGTTGCCACTGTTACCAATAATCATGGAGCCTACTTTCTTGCACAGTAAGGTACATATAATTTTATTTCCTGAGACTATTTATATTACTATTCAAGTTTCACTTACCAGACATGAAGCTGGGCTACTAGAAACCATGAATTCAATGTATCAGGCATTTGGCACCCTTGATGGGAGAGAGAAAAAAATAAATAAAAACAAATATTAATTTAAATTTAATCTGGTTTTGTACCTATTAGATTCACTACACCAAAATCTGAATACATATTAATAATTTGATTTCTAGCTCTACTCAGTAAGGACACATTGGAAGCAAATATTTACTGTCACATATCACTAAGATCTAGAACGTGCAGTCACAGGACACTGTAGATAGACTTAACCTATTTAGAACTCAGGTAAAACTATTATGAGGAAAAAAACCCACCACAATGAAGGATCACAAAGAAAAAGATATGGCTTCTACCTCGATAAATCCCAGAGCAGGAGAGAATTACAAGGAAGTGTCCAGTTCTTGCACTCCTCCTTTAGCATGGGCTGATTCCTCCTGCCAGAGGCAGGATGCTGCTCACTGTGCGAGCTTTGCTCTCACTCAGCTGTTGTGGCTTGCTATGTGGCTGCACAACCCATGGCACTCTCGGAGTACCTTGCCTCAAGCCATCACATCGTAGGATTAAAAGAACAAACCAAAAATGGAAATAATTTCTCTTTTCATATTCTGTTCTACTACTACAGCTGCTGGGTTTCCCACGGATGTCTACACGCATGTGGACATTACACTATGAAACCATTCGTGTCATGATGTTGGGAGGCTGGAGATTTAGGCTCTATGCCACAGAAACCAGACTGCTCTTCCTCATGCTAAAAAAGCACGGACCTATGGGTTATGTGCACAGTAAGTCCTTCAGTTCCTCTCAGATTTAAAGCTAGTTGTGGGAAGCCATTTCTACAGCTGTCTCTTGAAGATGTACCCTTATGAGAAGGACCTGACCTCTTGGCCTATCCAGCACCTGGCCTCATCTTCTGCACTACTCAAACCTGGGACGCAGAGTATTCAGAAGCAGACTCTCCCATTGGATCTGCCTCAGGGAAGTCAATCTTTCTGTACTGCAACGTATTCTTTCCTAACTCCTATACTTCCTGGCTCTTAAGCAGCAACAAGGAGGCTCACATGGATCACAAAGCAAAATTTTTAAAGCCTCTTTCTTTTTATATGTCAACCACAGTCAGGCAACCACCACAACAAACAAGCAACTCATCACTATTCCTCCTCCTCAAAGAGATGATGCCATCAGGGGACAGAACGTGCCAACCTTCAGCATCGATGCCTATACATCACCTACACCACCTCTAAGGGAGTATAAAGACACTAACTAAAGGTATATTTGGAGGTTAACCACAGGTTTCCCCCACCCTTTTCCCCTTTTGGCTGTCTCATTCCTAACAGAAATAGTTCAAGTCCTTAGAAATGAATACTTTGACCTAAAGGCAAGCCAAGGCATCTCCAACCAGAGCAAGAGTGCACAGTGCATGCATTAATCAAACCATTTAATTAAACGAGGGTTCCACGGACAAGGTTCAGAGTGAGACACTTAGTTCAACAGACAGAGGTTTCTGAAATAGAAGTTACCATGCATCAGCCTTCTACCACAGAAACTGTTCTTCACTGGAAAGCAAAGCTGACACCTCCACTGCTGGAAACTCTGAAGGTTTTTAAAGACCTATTCAGTAGAAGAATTCAGGGAAGAACTTTTTCCTCCAACTTCCCAAGTGTTGCACTTCTGTTTCTTCATTTACATTTTAACTCCTGTATTAGGAGTGGCTATATCCTAATTTAAAAGAAGGATGGTTGCTTTAGAGTAACAAGTTTGCCCTTAGTTACCAGCTTTTTAAAAAGAAGGCACTTGAAAAATCTGGAGTTGCAGGAAACATCCATCCTAAAATTCAACAGAAAATTATTCACTTCAGAGTATAGTTAGACAGGAAAAAACAATGAGACAGTAACACCACCCATGAAATCAGCTGGGGAATAAATCTATTCTGCCCGCAGAACACACTCTGTTCACACATCTGTATTTAAGAGACATAAACACTTACAGGGACATATCTCTTTTTCCAGTCATATATTGCACCTAAAATGCATCAGGAAAGAGCAGCAAACTTTAATGTAGAACTTTTTTGTGATGGAAAATGCAACCAGCACAATTTAAGGAAGGAGGAAATGAGATAACATCCCCACATCCTGCAAAAAAAAGTCAGTATCCCATTCTTAGAGTACCGACTGACAGGTTGATCAGGCACGTATCTACAAGATGCCTGTGGGGCTGCAGAGAACAGAAGGATCCAGAGTGTTGAAGGTAAACTCTAGCCCTTCTGTTCTGATCACCAGCCCCACTAGAAACTACTGGAAATAGAGCCATCTCTTTGCTACCACAACTGCAGGACAATAGGGCAATTAATAGTATTAACATTTGAAGATGAACTGTGGCAACCCTATAGCTCAGGCTCATCAACAAATTCCAGCTCAACTCTCAGTATCACCTATCTGATCCTAAAAGCTCTCCTGGTCTTTCAAATATAAGATATGAGGCATTATCCTCACTAATGGTTACTTCATTTGTACCAGAGGAGGTTTAGATTCACAGAATCACAAAATCATAGGGGTTGGAAGGAGCCTCCATAGAGGCTTTGTCCCTCCCTGCAGAGCTCCTCTCCAGCAGGTCATCCCCCAACCTATACTGATGCATGCAATTATTCCTCCCTAGGTGCAAGACTCTGCACTTGCTTTTGCTTAACCTCATCCAGTTTCTTACCACCCAGCTCTCCAGCCTGTCCAGATTAGACATAAGAAGGAACTTTTTCTCTCAGAGAGTGGTCAGGCACTGGAATGGCTGCCCAGGGAGGTGGTAGAGTCACCGTCCCTGGTGGTGTTCAATAGGTGTCTGGATGAGGAGCTAAGAGATATAGTTTAGTGGCCTGTGGTAACAATGATAATGGGAGGATGGTTGGACTGGATGATCTTGTAGGTCCTTTCCAACCTTGTGATTCTATGATTTCCTGATTTTGTTAGAACTACTCAAACTCTGCAAGCTTCGTGCACAGGAAGTTTTGTACTGGTAATCCATCTATTCCCTCTACTAATTCTCTGTTCTCTTTTACACAAAGTGTATCTGAAGTCCTAAAACAGCTCCACTTTCCATATAAGCAGTACAGGGTAGCAGACATTTGAATATCAGCCTTTAACCAAAGTTCTCAAAATTCTGCTTTATGATCATTTATGGACAAAGGGACAGCAGAACGGCAGGTATAATAAAATTAACTGCAGTATAATACTGGACTGTCTCAATTGCAACACCTCCTTCACATCTTACAGAGGATTCACAACTCACGTATTTTAGGCACTACTGTCCAAAAGCGTAACACAGAGAAAGGCAGTTCACAGGGCTCATTCTGCATGAGAGAAACTATCAGAATGTTCCCTGGGTACCATCAGAAAGGCACTAGAAAGCACAACAGTCTATAAGATGTGAAACACTACCTGTCATTGCTCTAGCCCTCAGCACCATAATATCCTGGCAGTCTATTCTCACCTGTCAGAAAACCACCTTACAGAAATCTGCACACCAATACAAGATCCTCATGGTCATGCAGTTATTATTCAAGCCACAACATAACCACATCACAAAAGCAAGTCCAGAAACACTGAAGAACCAGTCCTGATCACACAGGGTTAATCAGCCCGCAAATGGTTTTACACATGCATGAGTGTACTGTTTTCAAGGCCAGCTCAGTAGGTTAACAGCTTTCACAAACTACAGAGAAAAAGCTAATAAGCTCTCTAGAGACCAGAGCTGACTTTGTGCAGTTCACTTGGATATCTCAACACCATGCAACCTCAGCCAGAAGTGCTGGGGGCAGCAAAGCCAAGAAAAAAATAAAATTCTCTGCTAGGTCTGTGTGCAGTCAGTTTTGGTGAAGACAAACCTGAGCCAGGTCCCATACTGCAGCATCACTATTCTTACGGGTCCTGAACAGTGCAATTCATTGTGTGGGCATGCAGCACCCACATCAGCATGGTCTCAGGTACACCTTTGCTTGCTACGTCACTGAGAAACAGAACTAAGGGTAACTGCTTCCTGTGTCTCCTAGCCCAGTCACCCAGACTGCTGTTTTGGGAATGAGCTGTAGTCCTGGCTTAAGGGTTGCCCATCTTCACTTGAAAAAGAAACAAGTCAGAAAAGGAAAACCCCATTTTCATTGATCCAGTTTGATTTTAAAAGGATAACCTGAATGCAAAGTTGTATACCTTGCATGGTTCTATGTTCCCGTTTTTTTAAACACATATTTCCCACTGCTCAATTTAAGCCACAGCTGCTTGCCATCAGACCCTTCTACATGCCACTAGTTCCCTAACACAACAAAACAGTAAGCCAGCAAAACACTCAACTATTTTCTTACAGAGACCTACACACTTCAGTAGATGTGGTAATTTCCAGTCCAGAGCACAGGCAGAGAGCTCATGAAAAGCCCAGGAAAAAATAGAGAATCGAGCCTTTTCCCTTTGGCCACTACTTCAACTCAGCTACCCATGGAACTACAGCCTAAGCCCTTTTACATCAGTGTCAAAGGTCTCTGTCCATCCCACCCAAACCACCTCTCAGGTGGAACTATTTTTTAAATACAGATCATGTCACATGCCTGTTAGGTTTTAAAGCCAATCTCCCAAACAGCTCTAGGTAGAGAACCGTAACAGAAACTCTTTACATCTGTTTTTGTATCAGAGCAATGGTTTCTTTGGAGCCATAGCCGAAGACTTGAACACCACAGGATTTTTATAACAGCAGAAGACACATCACACAGCTTGCTTTGCTCAGATGGACACTATTTCCTTATGGAACAAAGGTCTCAAGTGTATGCAATAGGAGTTCCCCAGGTGTCAAATCAGAGCTGGACTGGCTACAAATTATGATGTAGAGCAAAAAAGAAAAAAGGAGCAACAGTGACATTCTGGAGAAACACGAGGGAAAGGTCACCTGCTCTTTGTGATGCACTTAAAGAGCTCTGAGAATTCTTGCTTTAAAACAGCAAGATGATGCCAAGAATACAACTGAAGTGATTTTTACTCAGTAGTAAGCCTGAAAATCAGTGACAAAGAGGAGACTTGGCATCTCCTTCCCAGACACGTTTTGAAATTCCTCTAATCTGTTAAGCAGAGATAGTGAAACAACAGCTAAAAATAGCAACACCGCTACCTGAAAGGCAAATATGATGAAGAAGGGGAAGTCTGAGGGGGCATACAGCTGAGCAGCGGTATGTGCACAGCAAAAAACGAGGTTCCAGTTTTCTGATCGCTAATGATGACTCCAACTGCTTACAGAGTTCTCTCAATTCTACCACCTCTGAAACCACATCAGAGTTTTGGAAAACCTTCTGAAAACCATTGGAAATTTTTGCAGCAGCAACATCATATAACAAACCCCTCTCAGTACGTTTTGCACTAGATGAACAAAGATATGCCTTACACTAGACCTTCCCAGAACTCGTCATGGGACAGATAGGACACAGAGACCATTAGACCACAGGGAAAAAAAAAAGGAATAGGCATCTGGATTCTTCATTTACCTCACTCTCGGTAACAGAAAAGGCAACACTCTTCCAGTTCCAGGTTATTCTGAGTTTTTTACCTACCCCACCCTTGTTAATCACTACAGGACACAAAATCTAATGACTTCAGACTCCAGAGCACTCCCCAGCACCTTTGCCCTGTGTAATGTTGTAGAACAGCTTCTTGTTGGCCGTGCACTGTTGGCCCCTGGAAAGTCTAACTGCTCTCTTATCTATAATTCTATGCAACTTTCATCAGCATTTCTCTCATCAGGGTAATACTTCAAATTCTAATATCATCAAATTCATGACTTACTGTTAAAAAATTCCTCGTAGTCAGTTTTCTCCACACAGCATGTGTACATGCGCAAAGCTGCTACCTTAATTTTCTAAAGAAAAAGAAAAGACAACACACAGAGTATTCATGATGAGAGCCAGTGGACACTGCCCGTTTTGTTAAACACATATGCTGCCATCTTCTACAAAGACTTCTAAGAATCACAATGCCTCAAGATTTGAGAGCATGTTAAACATCATATTATCTCTCAGGAATTACCAGAGTATCATTCATCCTGCCTTGAGGCAAAAAATACAACCCCAAAACATGGCTAAATGACTTCATGAATACCCTTCTCTATCTAGTTTAATATAATATTTGCATCACAGAATGAAATGGCTTTCTCCACATAGACTCCAAAGATCCCAACTCCAATAATTTTCACTGTTTATGTACATGAGAGTGGATAATTTAATGTTCAGGAAGTTGTATAGCAAACAGGCACTAGAAACATCTTCTTCCTCCCCACAATAATGAAAACTGACTAGCAAAGCTTTAAAGACAAAGAAATAATGCCACGTGATGAATGATATGATGTATATTTCAGGTGCTTCAGAGCTTAATTTTGTTCATGGCCTGCTATTCCACCAGGAACACCCAAGGGCACCACACATTACCAAGATATGTACGCTGAAGCACTAAAGAAAACAAGAAATGACAGAAAAGATCTGCAAGAGAAGAACTGCTGTCCCTTCCTTTCCATCAATCTCAAGGGAAGCAAAAAAGAAATAAAAAACCGGAGGCCAGAAAGAAGTATTGGGTTGATTTGTTTGTTTTTAATAGATATCAATTAAGGATTGTGTCAATAATCACTATGCTATAGATAAAGACCCTACACCTGTTGAGCGATGCTTCAAATTACCAAAGTATTATTTGTATATCCTCCAACCAGGATAGGGAGGTTACAACTGATCTGCTGTGGAAACACTGGGGCTATTATATTTCTTTTTTTTTTTTTTTGCAGAGCTCTGTCAAAAATGAAGGATTAGAAGCTTTCTCAACAATTGAGTGCATGTCTAAAATTCATGCAGTAAAATAATTTACACCATTTACTGGAGTTGTGAAGGTTTCCATTTTAAAGGAAACACTGCCTGGCCTGGGACTAGAGATCTCCCTTGTGAAAGCCACTGCCCCAGAGCAGGCATTACTAGACATTAAAAACATATTGTAAAGAGCAGTTTCTGCAATCCAGCCTTTAAATTAGGCAAGTAACACAGGAGAAACTGGTGAAATTTAATCATGGAGATTTTGGTGGGTAAAAGAGGTAAAGGGGGAGGGAGAAGAAAGTGGTAAAAAAACAGAAATATTAAGAAACTTCCCTAAGATCTCATAGCACTGGCAAGGCCAAAAATGAACTCAGGTCTCTTGGGCCCTAACCACAAAATAACTCTCTTCAAACCCAAGTGCCCTAGCCAAAAGCAGGCAGTAAAGAGAAGCAATTAAGGAGAACTCTGAATCAACACTTGTAGCTAATGAGAATCTTTATTACAACAATATGTATACAAACACATGGGAGAGAAACTACTCCCTCATGAGGTTTAGCAGCACCTGATAAAAGCAACTGATTTTTAAACAAAATAACTCACCCCCTTAAGATACAATTATCTTTTCTTTCTATTTTCTTTCTGCAGAGCAAGATGCAATAAGCAACTGCTTCATACTGGTCTCAGAAAACTTCCACTCGGCCTTGCAGGTATTCAAAGCACCTGAGAGCCTTTTGACTTTGGTACAGATGGGCTCAGCCCTTCCCAGTCACAGGATCATGACACCTTCTCCTGTAGTTACAGGAGAAGTAGTTACAGCTTTATATCATGTCCTGGTTCAAAGCTAAATTCACAATTTCATCTCTGCCTTTTTCCACTCTGCAGATGGAACTGAAACTGTTCTACAGAACTGCTCTCATTTAATCGCTGTTAACAACAGCTTCAGGGAAAGACCATCTAAAAAACACATAAGATAAGGGTGTTTTGGTGACTTTGCCCCAGGCTATGACTGAAAAGCAACACTAACCACAGTAGTAACACATCTCACTACCATCCATGTGGGAGATCCTCCTGCCACAGAAATACAGAGCACTGAAAGAATTAAAGAAAGCCAACAAAAATAAAAACGTGACAGACATCCAGCAACAGAAACAAGTTAGACTTGGTCCTCTTCAGTCCAGTGGAAAGCTCAGCTAATATGGCATATTTTAGACTATAATGTCACAAGTGAATGGGAGAAAGTGAACATTCACGCCAAAGAAAGAAACATCACCATTAAAAAAAACAATTGAAAACAACTGCTCTTCTTCCCACAGCATATACTTCAGCTATGGAATTCTGGGATATAGGACGCTATGGAAACTATAAGCTTATGAGAGTTTCAAGTGCAACTGTACAAATTTATAGAACAAAAATCCATCAGTGGATACTACAGAAAAATGCTTACACCATCCTGAAATAGACAACTGTTGAAAGGCAGATGAAAGGCAGAGAAGTACATGAGAGAAGTGCCACTGTATGATTTTCCTGTAATCAGATTCTTTCTAGATAACTACTATTGGTCATTTATCAGAGACAAGATGCTGATCTACGTGGACAGTAGCTCTACTGTCTTTAAGTGCGATATCATGTCCCTTGGTGCATCAATGAAGAGGAAGATAGGATTTCAGAAGAAATTTAGGACAGTTTAATGAAGACCCTACAAACCAAATCCAATACCCCTGCTTACATCGATGATGACAACACACCAACTAGGGCAGCTTCCAGCTCTGGATTACCAGACTCCCACATTACAAAGTAATAATATGAGTAATAATTAGAACTGTTCCATAGAAGTACTGCTCCCAACATAAGAAAAAAAGAGTTGGTTATGCATTTTTTTTTCTCCTTAAGAAAGCCAGAAGTATTAAACAACCAAGAAGATGACAAACACTTTACCCATCTGCTGTACTTCAGTGGGCCTGTGAAACCCATCGCTTCTATTATCCTTGTGAAAGGACCCACTTTCTCTTCAGTCTGCACAGAATCTTTCGCAGACAGTTGCTGTAAAATAGAAAGATTATCATATCAGTCTCAGCAATTAGATCTGACAGACCATTTTAGGCAAGCTACAAGCTTCATAAGAGAATCTCAGATTTTCTGGTTACTTTCTTTGTTCAAAAAAACATACACTTTTTTTTCTGCAGAATAGCAACCTGCTTTTTCTTACTTGACATTCCTCTATTTATAAATACAAGCATTCCACTATAAGCTCTGAATGTACAGAAATCTGCTTTCTAAAACAGTGCTCCTATGCTGGATTACCATATTCTTTCTGAATGACTGCCCTTCACTCGAGCAGATAAAATGAGTACATAAATCACAGAAAGAGAGCAAATAAACTGTAAATAAGATAAATTCTGGGTCCTTTCACATGCCCTCTCATTCTCAGAGACAAACTGCATTCTAGAGTAATTACATATTATATAAACCAATCAGCTCCCCTTAAAATTAATGAAGCTACAGGAACTCACTGTTCTAACTGAAAAGCTCCACCAGATTCTTATTTCCATTACAGTTATTTTCAATTTTATTTGCAGGAAATCTAGGTCAGAGAAATATTCAGTCCTCAATGACTTGCAGTGCCTGCAAACACGAAGATAAAGGTTTTACCTACACATCTTAAACAGCAGTAGGCTGATAAGAAACATTGATGGCATTCTGCCTGAAACATCCCAGCAGTACTGAACAACAAAACATAGTTGCTATTTGTAGTCCAGAAACTAATTTCTAATAAATCAAGTATACTTAATTCCAATGAATTTGGTACAAGCATTATGTTATCAAAAAACTAATTTTCACCATTCAAACCAAAACCTACTGCAAGTGAATCTCCTATGTATACTTGAGGAATGCAGCTGTGAACCATTTTCATCTGAGGAAGTTCCCTTACCAAGGAAAGTTAAATTGCTCTGAGCTGATGGAATTCCACAATGCACTTCCTCCTAAGACATGAACATACCAAGAATTTTCTCAGTAGGGAAGCAATTCAGGAACATAAGAACTGACACACATGGCCAGAACGCTCAGACCAGTCCCCCAACTCCAACAAGGCCCAGTTGCAGATACTTGGAAGAGCAACTTGGAAGAGCAGGGAAATACAGTCACATACACTGCAGCTCCCAAGGGTGTACTTGTGCAGCTTTAAAGATTCACCCCTGAACTAGAAATGAATGCACTCATTTATTATTGGAAGCTACAATTCCAGCACCCCAAACAGTTTTTGAACATTTAACCTCCACAGCACACTTGTGGTACACGGATTTCACTGCTTTGATGTGTAAAATCAATTCTCTTGTGCCCCAAACCTTGTGAGTTCACTGAAAGCTCCAAATTCATAAGATGCAGACTGCCATTTCAGTATCTTTCACTAATTTTATAGACCAGTATTACATATATGCCCATCAATTATCAGTCGTTAATTTAAGAAAGCCCTAAAATATCCACTGCACAAACAAGCGGCTTTTCAGATTTCTCATAATTTGTACATTCTCTACAGCTTCCTTAGCACGACTAACTTTTGAAATGACCTGAATGATAAATAAGTATTAAAACACTGACGTATATCCAGCTCAACCCGATATACTACAATAAGAAACTAACTGCAAAGGCGATAAAAACTGTAGCTTTAAGACATAAATCAATCTCCATGGCATACAGAGGGCATTTGAGATAAAATGATTAGTACACATGTACAACTCACAGATGGCTGTTAATGTCTTTACCTCCACTGTGCCTAGATCAATATGAAGAAACTTGCTCAGCACCATTTTATTACCTATCAGTAATAAAGTCAGGCAGTGTCACGCTGCCCAAGACCTCACAGGCCCTTGCTTTGAATACTGGCCACTAAACCTGTTCTCTAATCCACTGCTAACATGTAGAACAGCCACATCTGTAAAAGCACTTTCAAACCTCTGCCACATGTGATAGGACCCAATGAATTATGAGTATGTAAATAAAGATTTAATCCCATCTTTAGTACTTGGCTTTTCAAGATCTTCCCATGCATTATTCTTCTCTGCACTAAAAATGAACCCTAATGTTATGTCATAGAATATCTTCATAAGGCAGGTAGGCAACTAAAGAATACACTCAATGGAAGACTTTAGTCCCAAAGTTGCACTGTCACACCAAGCTCACTATATCAAATTCCACATCAATTAAAATGATACTAAATCCCTAGTGAACCCAAGCACACCAATTCCACAATGTGTCCCCTGGCTACAAATGCATTCTGAAGCCTCCTTTGGTACAGACTTTTCATTATACAGAGGAAATGAAGTTACAAGCCAACACTATCTCGATTCAACTGTTGTTTGCTCATCACAAAAAGCATAAAAGACCAGAGAACAGCCTTCTGCTACAAACTGCCATGACTCTTACTTCATTCAGAAGTCTGACTCAACTAGCTCAGAAAACACAGAAGGGATTTAAGCAGTGAATTCTTTGCTCAGTGTATGGACAGAGATATACAGTCCATTTTGACAATGCTACAACTATAGCTAAATGCAATTGAACAGTCACTTAAGTGCATATAAAAATCAAACAGAAAACAAAACATTCTTGAAATCTCCTTTAAATTTAAACAAGCTCTGAAACAGTGAAAGGCACATACGCCCATTTTTCTTGCTCAAGACACAAAAACTGAGAGCTCAAAACTAAAATTATTTTCTCAGAAAATATAAAAAAAGAAACAATTGGAGCTTCCCCTTAATTCTAAGCCACTTTTCCAACAGGGGTAGCTCATCAAGTTCACATTTCAAAGACAAGTATTTCTCTACTCAAAATAATAAGGTTGCAGTCCGAAAACTTATCTATCTTACCTATTCTGTTTTAAGACACCCCAGGGCTATTTTAATCCAGAAGCTCCCTTATACCTCTCTCTACTTTTATACTGGAAAAGGCTAAATGAGGAATACACCAAAACCAAGGACCCTGCTCCCAACTTGAAGATCTTCACACCACTTCTACTTGTTAGATCTATCATCTTGCCATCCTTTGCTCTCCCACATCTGCCCTTTAAATGGTATTTCTGCAAATGTACGAGGTGTCCCAGGCAGGCACAGCGACGAGGCTATGCCCCAGCCTGGAATCTATTCTTAGCTCAATTCATGATGTAAGTGGTACAAGCCATTTTGTTTGTTTCAGTTTTTGTCTGGAAAAAAAAGTTTGGTTTGCCTCACCAGCTGAAAAACTGAGTAAGTGGCTAATAAAGAACAAAAAAAAAAAAACAAAAAACTTGTAGTTAAGGTGCAAAGAGCAGCCAGTAGTTCAGTTTCACACATCTCCTTGTTCATTTTAACTGCCCATGTCAAAATAAGCAATTCAAATTCCAAACATTTCTAACACCTATACCAGCAAAACACAAAATCAGACAGAGAGTAAAATGGGATCTTTATGCAAGTTTTACCCATAATTCCCTTACTGTGCTTTTCCCTGCCCTCCCTTTTCTTTTGTGAACATTCTGTTTTGCCATTGCCTTCACAATGAAATAGCAAGAGTAGGATCAGGACATTTACTAATTGATAGATGCTGATTCCCTTTGATTACATTCTGGAGGTGATTCATGCTCCAGAAGACTTCTATACTAAGATGAAAGACAATAAATGTAATAGATGCAGACATCACAAATTAACAAAATAATACAGATAACATAAAAAGTATAACAATAATTAGTCGTTATTAATATACAGCATGACAACTTTCAGTTTAGCAGATGGCAAAACTTCTGTTACACATTATCTCCAAGGTAAGGAATCAGGACTCATTCACTGCCAATACGTATGGGCAACTTCTGCATTTCCTTCTCTGAAGGTGAGAAGATAGTATCTGGCATCCATGCCACTAGTAAGTACTCTCCTTAAACTTACCTTCTTTCCTTATTGAGCTTATAATAAGAACATTCATCACAAACAATCCAGCTGTGATTTGACTTTCCTAAGATAGAACTTCATTTTCTGGAAAGCAATTGAGCATTTCTCAAATTATTGGACCTATTATTAATGCTGCTCTAAACCATGTGACATAGATTAATCAGCTACATGTTCTCAAAGCATTTTGTTACCTGTTCCTATCTAATTCTTAGTGTAAAGTGCTCTCCAATAACAAAAACATCAAACTCTTCTAACCTTATTTGTACTGTAAATCAATCTGTTCTGATGCATTTTGGCTCCATTGCCTTCAATCAATCCGCCACAGGCTTTAGGCTGCTGGAACTGACCAGTCTTGCATCTCTAGTAAAAAGGACAGAACAAAGAAAGAAAAGGAAATATTGAACAGATCACTGACTAATGAATACTTAACTCTACAACAATGATCCTTACTTTGCTTCCAAGCCAATTTGGTACAATTCTGAAGAGCTTCATGCTACAAAAAGCACAAACCTATTACTAACTTTCACAAACAAAATGGCTGCCCATGCTTAATGCTCCACACTACGTATTTTTAAGTGTTCTGAAAATGTGCTGATGAATCTATCTGGCAGAACTCAAGAATGACAAGCTACCTGCTTTGATTTCCTCACAATTGCATTCTTTTAACCTTTTAGTAAAGAATAATTCTTCTTGCTGGCCTGGTGGGAAAACAGACCATACTATTTTTATCTGTAACTTTATGGTCCATTCAGTTGCCCTTGTGGCCAAGACTCGAGTAAAACCAATTGCAGAGTAACAGTGATCACTTTAACATCTACATGGCACATGACTTGTGCTACAAAGCTACTATACAATAAGGAATAACATCACATAAAAGCAAGAAGCATCTCCACACAAGAAGTGGGACACACATCTACAGTATCTTCCCAGCTTATCCAGATTAGTGGCCAACTGTCTATGAATAAATTCAGATAAAGTAAATATGCTGTTCTGTTCAGTGTAGTCATTCCCAGACTCCTACTAGAACCAAACAGGTGGCTCAAAGTTAAGTTTAACTTTATCAGTCAACTTGAAAACCACTTATTTCCTTCACTGCCTCCAACACTACTGGTCCAGATGCAACACACAGGAGAAGAGGAGGCTTAACGTCCTCTGGTTTTATTGTATGCAAGAAGAAAACACTCAGACATACCCAAATTTTGCTCCGATAGTCTGCATCTTTTCCCATATGCATTTTTTAATGCATTCTCATATATGGATTTTTAAACTCCAACAATTAGCCACTATTAAGTGATCTTATGGTTAGTTTACTATGGATAGACACATCTGACACTACGAATGCTACTTAAAAACTGTAAGCAGCAAAGCAAAGCATTGCTTTTATTACTGAAACAATATTACTCTGTGTTGCATGGTGCTAGGCAAACATATTATCAATACTAGGAAGCCTAAGGCTGCCATGGTATATATATGCTCTATACAATAAAATGCTGGCAAGTAACTGTAAATGTGGCAAATTTGTAACAGCTGCTTTGGAAAAACTACTTCTACATTTCAAATTTTGCACGTAATCTACTCAAAACACTTTCATATTCTTTCCCACTAAAAGACTACATTGATAGAATGACAACCATGTAATAGAGAGTAGGGGAGCTCACTCATTCAGCAGCAGAAAGCTTTCAAGTTGCCTTGATATTTCAGCAATATATCAACAGTGAAGCAAGGACAGCATTGCTGGAAGTCTCATAAAAACTATTACAGATTTAAATCCCAGTCTTTACGTAGTTAATGAACAGTGATACCCTACCTGGAAAATACCATGAAGCATCCTTCTACACTGGCCTTGGACCATGGCCGTCTGTAATAGTCCACTGCAAGCTGCTATCCATTGAGTTACTTCAACCTGGCAGCTCTGGAACAAGATGAGCAATGAAAAAGAGGATTCTAATAGTCATGAAGAGTTTAACTGTCCTCCCGTTTCCACAGGTTTTAGTTATTTAAACAAAAGCCTCAGATCAAATTCCTAACTTGCGTTTGACAGAAACATAAATTTCGACTATAAAAAAAATCCCTTGCCCTCCAATAAAGTCATGCAACCTGAGTGTGATGGCAGAAGCAGATCAGTCAAAGGAAGCAGGGGGCTGTCCAAATCATAAAGTACACCGTGACATTTATAACTAGAGAATGAATTCAGATATTTATTCCATTGACCGAATGATCTCTAAAATGCACTCAAGCACTCAGATTTTATGCATCTTTGTCATACTCTGACACTGCATTTTAGTACTACAAAACACATATATTGTCCCAGCAAATTTCAACAAGAAAAAGATTCTTTAATAGGAATTAGAGGCAATATAGAAAAAAAGGTTATCTTTGCACCTTTCATTTATTTGTTATACTCAAGCTAATATAATACTTGTCTCCTTCATAAAAAGGGGATAAAAAGAGACATTTATCATTAAAAACATACAGAAATAAGGGAAAACAGTGTCTTAAGGGATCTTCCCTAAGCCATTTATCACTATTTGCAGACCACCTTCCATTTAAACCACAAATTCTGCTCTTTATTTACAATATGTCTGAAAGAAAACATGCCTAGTCTAAATCAAATGGAGTTACTCCATGGTAGCCAACAGCCAGCTGTCCGATCAAGATCCAGGTGAAAGAAAATATCTTTGGCCTTCTAAACCCTTTCTGGCAACTCTTAAGAAAGCCATAGGTAGCAGACAAACAATATCAGAATCTATTCTTAGGTAGAGAACTGTTTTACTACAACAGAACTGTTAACGGAAACGTTCAGAAAATATTCTGGATTGCATTATTCAAGGATTGCCTGAGAAAGCATGAATATTAGAAGAAAACAAAACTGTCCCTTCTTATTTTCAGTACAAAGAAGAAATATTTGCAGGCTGAAGATTTGCTTTTATTTGATTAGGCAACCATTAAATCCTACTGCAAAAGATGATAGCGTGAAACACCATGGGTCAGCAATCACGATATCACAAAGCTTGGGCAGAACTACATTGCCTGCTGCTAGAAATCCTCTGCCTCCTATCTGTGTCTGTGTACCTTTACCACTTCCTACAGCTCCTGTGTTTCTCTAATCATAAAGCAAGGTGCTTCAGACCACAAAAATAGCAGACAACTACATCTTGACCAAAGAGAATTCCTTCCAACTAGGAAAAAAAACTCAAGCAGCTTCCTCTGCAAAAATAACTGCAAAAATAGGAATACCAGAAGCAGATGAGATAGGAGCATGGGGATAGGAAGGCTAGGAGACAAACATACACCTTTTGCAAGGAGCTTTTCATTGAAACTGGCACCCTGAAATACAGCTCCAGAGACAGCTGAACCCTCAGTGACTCACTGCTTCCCAACCCTCTGCTCCACTCCCACCTGGCTTCCCCCTCCCTTTTTGCTAGCAATTGCCTCTTCAGCTCATTAAAACAGCAGGAAACTAACTTTACACTGCCCCAGTTCTGCTGCTTTGGCATTAGTGCACAGAGGCCAAAAAAAAATGCTGGGGCACGCAGAGGTATGTGACAGCACAGTGCTGCAGGCGTGGACAGAGCACAGCCAATGAAGCAGGAAACAGGAGCTCAGCTCACTGTATTCCAGTCGCTCTCGGGCAGATTTGCTCTCAGCTGTTGTCAGCTGGAGGACTGGAAGGGTTCACCATTGTGAAACGAGACATCAGATCCAGAAACGAGGTGAATTAATTTCACAAGTGGATACTGTTCTGTGCCTACAGGCCTTGCATTTCTGTCACCAGCCTCGTCTCCATCTGACAGCATCGGCCATCCCAGTGTTTGTGCTGTGGCACAAATCAGCTCCAGACACCGAACTCCTTTTGCAGGCCCTCTGCTGACATCTGGCAACGTGCTGCAGGGGCTTCAAAAGCCGACAGACAAAAAGCACTCAAATGAATGAGAAAAAACAAAGGAGTGGAGTGAGAGGGAACCCATCCCCAAGGGAAAGCAATTACTGCCACCTGAGGCAAAACCTGGAACCCCACACGGTCACCTGCCAACACCTCCAACAGGGACAGAGTCGATAGGAACGCACAGCCCGGCACAGCCCCACGGGCAGAGAAAGGAAACTGAAGCGCAAGGCCCGAGCCGGGAACATTCAGGTCCGGCACCGCTGCTGTGCGAGCGCACGGCCCGGAGGAAGATCGGAGCCGGCCCGTGTCCTTCTCCCGGGGAGCGCCCCACAGCACCGCGTGCGGGGCTCTCAGCGAGGCAGCCTCCACCTCAGGCACCCGCTAAGCTCGGGACAGGGCGGCGGGCGAACCACCGGGACCGGGGGGACAGACCCAGCCGGGCCGAGCCGAGCCGGGCCGGGCCGCACCAACACCGCACGTTCTCTCGGCGGCACCACCCGCCGCCACTCACCGCGGCTCGCGCCAGCGCCGCCATCCCTCCTCACGCCGTTTCCGGCGCAGCGGCCCCGCCCCTTCCGCCCCGAGGGCCGCGCAGGCGCAGTGCAGCACGGAGAGGGGCGCGGGTGTCGCCTCAGGTTGGGCGGGGTGGAGCCGGGCTGGATTCGGGGCTGGTTCGAAGGGTCGAGGTGGTCGGGCCGTGCCGGCACCGCTCCGTCAGGCCGCTCTGCTACAAAGCCCGACCCGTCATGGTGATGGCGGCCGCTTTATCTCGTCTGCACGGCGCAGGGCAGCAGGAGTTTTCTCTGCCTGAGCGCAGGGCCCCGCCCGCTCCCCCTGCTGCCACCGGGGCTGCAGTGCTGGGCAGCTGCTTGTGCCGGGCTTCATCTGCACCACATCCACGGCACCTCACAAACGTGCTGGTGCTGGGAGGCTGCTGCACATGTGAGCGACAGCAGCTGGGGAGGACGGAGACTGCACTTCTTACGCTGGCTTGAAGGGCTTGGGGAGCTATAATATTCTCCCCTCTTTCCCCACCTATTTATGGGGACGGCAGCTTCTCCAGAGGGCAGTAGAAGCTGTTTTAATGGCCCTGGAACTCCACAGTAGTCTTTAGAATTCTTTCACGTGTCCCTAAATGTCAGCTCTCACGGGGCCAATGGAGACACCTGCTTGGGCTTCCTTTCGCAGATGTCCCAGATCCCCACATGCGCAGCCAGTGCTTTCTGGCACGTCCTGGCTCACTGCAGCTCGCTGTCAAAATAGTTCTAACTATCTGACAACGTGTTTATTGAACAAGTTGTTCTGATGCGGTGCTGGATATTGAGCAACATGGTGGGCTGTAGATCTCTCTCAGGGATGCACTCCTATTTCATTTGGCTCTTGTGCCTGTTGCCAGTTCTAGGGAGGAAGGTCAGAGCTGAGTTCTACTTCTTTTTGTTTGCCTTGCTGTCCTCTGTGTGTTCAACTCATAGCAATGTTGAATACCATTCATAACAGCCTTTTTTGTGTATGTGTGGGGGGGAGGCAACAGAGGGAACCACATACCCATTTCTGAAGCCTCCTTTTTGCCATGAGTGAGTTAGAGTCACTGAAAGTGGTGAAGATCAAGAATCCCTTTGCCGTATAATTGTCCAGTGAAAAGGCTTCCCATCATTGGCAGAGGAGTCTCAGTGCTGTGCAGTGGTCTGTCCAACGCAGCAGATACTTCCCAGGTAGGAGCTGTGGGTCAGAAATACACTGAATGCCAGTTCCTGATACCAGCCTAGGTTTCTTCCAGTCTCAACTAATAATGCACAGAGAATTTTAACACATTTCAGTAGTAGAAAATTAGTGCCCTAACCTAAGATTCCTCTATCTTTCTTTTCTGCTATTTTGTTTTCCAATTTCATGGCAATCTAACCAAACTTTTTTGTCTCATGCACCCAACAGCATACCAGACTGAATCCAAAGGGACTGGTGAAGGGTGAAGACAGAACTGTTGGTGGTGGATTTGAATTTCAATGTCAACTCATGGAGGATTTCTCACTCTGAACACTGGTAATCTGCTCCTTTTTATGTTTTATGCAATTTTTGTTACCCTCAAGTTCCTACCATTCATCTCTGTTTGGTGGGTGGTTCCACAACTGCATGAGTCTTATCTGCCATAGTGAGTCTTCAGCATGTTGCTTCTTCTGGGTGAGCATCGAAAAGTCCCACCAGCAGAGCAGCAAAGTTCCCATCTGAGCGCTGGTCCTTGTTCATCCAAGGTCATTAACAATGGTCCAACATGTGCTGGCAGCTGGGTGAGTGAATAGTAAAGAAGACTGTGTTTAGAGGAGAACAGAGGCCTAAGAAGGAGAGTGAAAAATTGCAGAATCTTCCAAACAGATGATACTGGTTATTTTCAAAGTGTGACCAATAAGGGGCTTGGGACTGCGGTGTGCTAAAGGCAGAGAAGCAGGCTGCAGAAAGCAAGAAAAAAATGGAGAGTTGACCCTTCACCATCTGCCCACAGTCTGCTCTTTGCCACTGGTGGTGGCAAAAGCCTGGTGACAGCAGGAATGGTTGCTCCTTTACTCTAATGCTTGGAAATGTGCTGGGCAGTCCGACATGCTGCATGCATTCAGATGCGTGCAGTGGTGATCCACATGTGTCAGGGTAGAGCTGGAAGAGGCCTCTCTTTGCTCCTGCAAGTCTGGCTCAATGGTGCCTATCTTTAATGCAACAAAAAAGATAAAAGACCAAAAGGTTCTTCTGGCTGTACTAGGAACTGGCTTTCATCAAAAGAATGCAGATGCCAATGAGCTGGTTGAAGAAGCAAGACCACTGAAAATTGCCTTTTTTGTTGTTTTTACTAGGATTAATTTTCTATGAACTTATCTACCTTAACCAGCCCTCCTCAGCATCAGAGGAATGCCAGGAATGAATGGCTGGGGACAGGGTGGGGAGAGCAGACTGGTTGTTCTGGCAGCAGCCTGCTATTCTGTCAGCTTTGCTGTGTTGTCAAACCATCCCAACTGCTGCTGCTGTCAGTCCTTCTGCTTAGGCAGTGACAGTGATTCCTTTCCTTCAAGTAACAAAGGGGAAAGCTCTCTTTCCCCAAGAGGCCATTTTGAGAGGCCAGGATGCTTGAACCACTCTTGATGACGTCTTGCACTGGTATGTTACACCAGAATCCAGGCAGGCCCAGGAATCTATCTCAGACCCTGGTGGATCATTATAGTCCAGATACAGAGAACAACTAAAACATTTGCTGAAGCTGTGCAGAAGACACTGTGTTGAGGGCTGCTTTGTGCTCACTTTAGGATTAACTGATTCTGGAGAAGCATAAGGTTTTCTAGAGCACATGACACTTAAGTCAAAGCTGGTGTTGCGTTGGTTAGCAAGGCTTCATTTTGACAAGTTGACTATTGTGCAGAAAAGGAAGGACGATGTAATTCTAGCCTATTAGTTAAGGCCTCAGTCCAGCAAGCATCAACACACAAAGAGCAAGGGTGAAGCTTATGCTGAGAAAAACTTACGGAGAAAAAATCTGCATCCTCCTGCCGTCAAAGTAGTGAAGTCAGAATGAGAATCCAATGTACCAACAAGGTGCTGTGATTTCACAGCCCAGAAGCAGGAGGGAGCATGGTTATAGTTACAAGCATATAGGAACTTCTTCAATGCTAAGGTGCTACACTGAAACAGCCCTTTGAAACAACTCACAGAGGCAAGTTGTGCCTAACAGTTGTTCTTAACAATTTCAGTTTGGTTTAGTCCATGTAAGTCACTGTAGGGATTTCAAGAAACGTTCAGATGTTGTTCTGAGGGACTTGGGTTAGTGGGGAAATATTGATGGTAGGTGGATGGTTGGATTGAATGATCTTGGAGGTCTGTTCCACCGTTGGTGATTCTATGATAATTCTGTGATTAAACTTGCTGCTGTATACATCCACTATCAGGTGGATTCTACTATTCTGACTTAGCTGTCAAAGTGCACGTAGTCCATTTGCAGAATATGTAAGAAGAGTTGCAAGGGAGGAATATTTGACTGTTATCAATTGGGAGTCTCAGACATCTGTTAATTAAATATTTGTCAGAACAGAAACTGACTTTCTGATTCAGGGAACTGATAATTAATCATATAAAATGTGGCAAGAAAGACTGGAGGAAGGGCAAAGGCCTCTCCAGCATAATGTGGTAACTTCACACTGATGGGCATTAAATGGGAATTAGATGGGCAAAACACACTCAACTTAGGGGAGATTGATGTAGTTTATTGGCTATTGGTAACAGGCATGAATAGTGAGAACTAAAAGCATACTTGAAACACACTGGTCCCATCCACCTCTCCTACCTCCTTCCCCAGAGCTGCACAGGGGAATGGAAGATGAAAGCTGTGGTCGGTCCCTGCCGCTCCCTCATTCCTCACTCCCTTCCCTTGCTCCCGGTGTGTCCCTCCCATGGATGTCATCCTTCCCAATCTGAGCCAGGTGGGCTTCCCGCAGGCTGCAGCTCTCCAAGCACGACTCCATTGTGGGTTCTTCTTGGAGCTGGGTGGAGCTGGCTCTCCTCTAACAGAGGGCAGCTGCTGGACTCTGCTCACAGGGACTCTATTTTACCTAATAATTCTGAGCTCAGAATGCCACCTTGTCTAAACTGAGTATTTATCTAGCCCAAAACTTCCATTTGGAGGAACTGTCATTTTTAGATGAAGTGTTTCAGGCCTGCTATGATGCTTAGGTGATTTACTAGTTTTAAAATGTTTGCTCTTGCTTGGGTGTGCTAGGCTCTAACTTTGATTCCAGGTTGTTATGTTATTCCTTGGTTGGCGTAATTAATTACAAACATTTGCAAATCCTATAGGTATGTAGCTAAAAAGACCACTTAAACCATCCTCCACTTCCAAGGCAGTACTAAATATTCTTAGATCTCTCTGATGCGTGTTTCTTTTACGTTCACCTAAAAATTGCAATAGAGGGATTCCCCATTTCCATATGAAACTCATTCCACTCTCCCACTGTGAACATTTTTTTTATACTCACCATAAAGATGCTCAGTGTGAGCCCTGTTCTTCTCCCTTTGATGTGCAGTTCTAAAGGTGTTAGGTAAGAGTACAGCTTGGCATTAGTAAATGGGCTTCAGGCTCTTTGCTGTCAGAAGCTCTGTAGAGACGTGGAGAAGCTCTTGGTTGGCTGTTCTGGAGATAAGACTTCTTAGTGCAGCTTTGCAAGTTGGCTTTTCTTCACCCTACTGGTGGGTGCACACAAAGTTTAAGTTCTTTACCAATTTAATTTTAAGTTCTTTACTCAGAGAGCAGTGAGGTGCTGGAACAGCTGCCCAGAGAGGCTGTGGATGCTCCATCCCTGGAGGTGTTCAAGGTCAGGCTGGATAGGGCTCTGGGCAGCCTGGGCTGGTATTAGATGTGGAGGTTGGTGGTCCTGCCTGTGGTGGGGGGGTTGGAGCTCCATGAACCTTGAGGTCCCTTCTAACCTGAGCCATTCTGTAATTCTATGATTTTCTCAAAGAACTAAGTCAACTTTTTAAACTGTTATTATTTTATTTTTTAAACGGGTCATTACAGTGCCTTTAAGAAAGACAAGCAGGTCTGTCAAAAGTACACAATGCAATACAATATGGCAACACAGCAATCCAGGTCCTACATGGCCTCTGCTTTGCAGAATGCCTGTGTCTTTCAGTGAGCAGTGCAGTGTTGAAAGGGCAAAGGGGCTGCACTTGGGAACTGAGCATGCTGGGCATTACCTGATTTGTTAAACTGGAATTCCCCAGGCCAAATCTTTACTGAATTCTCCACTTTTTAGATTTAAGAATCAAGCCCCTCCATGACCACCTCTGCTATTTTTTACTTGTTACATTTTCCCCTCTCTAGCAGAGATGATTTTCTATGCCAGCCACTCTGCAGTCAGACCTTCTGGCAGGTAACAACCTTTCTCTCTTTATTTCTTTGGATTTCTGTCCACTTCCAAAAGACCCCACAGTCTTTCCACATACTGCACACAGCTCCTTTGGCTATTGAGGCCTTGGGACTGCATGTGCATTTACCTATCCTAAGCTAGCACAGTTGTCATTATTACAAAGGCAAGAAATAACATATAGCTTTTAAACAAAGGCATTTGAAAATATTGTAACATTTCTGTCCTCCTAATTTCCTGTTAGCATCTGATTTTATTTCAGACATTTTCACAGAACATGCTTTTTTCCTATTTCACTGGTCCTTTTTATGCAGGCATGTATTTCAGTCCTTTAAAAAGTAATTGCACAGCTAAATCAACCTTTTCATAGTAGCACAAGCTTTGTGACAGCTTCTTCAGTTTGTCTCCTCTTGATCTTATGAAGAATCAAAGCCAACCTAAGGCAATAATTGTCCCAGCATTTCCAGGGGAGAGCTCCTTGATTCCGAAAAGCAAACATAGCTCAGCCTGGGGCAAAAGTACAGATTTCTTTCTCTAATCAGATTAGAGTTCCTATCTTAACCGTGTGTTCCTTCTGCCACAGAGGGAAAGCTGAAGAAAATCTAATGAACATATGGAGAAACAGGATCTCTCCATGCTATCTGGAGCAAGTGGGGATGGGGTCCTTCAGATAACAGGAGGGAATACAGTCTGTATGGATGGATATTGCAGGGCACCCTGGAGATCATGATAAAGAGAAACCTAATTGCAAAAACTCAGCTCAGGTCCAGCAGATCTTATTAACTCTGGTTCAGTGCCAACACTACGAGACTGCCAGCTGGCCCCTCAGCTATTTGACTGTCTTTGCAGCATACTTTCCCAGTGCTCCAGGTTCTGAAAGGGCCTTGTATGTACCAACGGAGCCAGTGCAGGTCTGGCACTGCTTCCTGTCTAATATGCCCTTTAAGGAGTTGGAGCACAAATCAGTGATAACAGGCCCTTGGAGCCTTGGTGTATGTGGACTGACTTCTTCCAGAGCTCGCTTGGATGTCTCTGTGCTGCTCTTCCCAGAACTCCCAGTCCCAGAAATGAAGCGAGGGGCCATTTGACGCAGCATGGGAAAACCCAGGTTCTGCTGGGTTTTGAGCTCAGGCTCTGTGCTGAAAGCAGCATTTCTAGAGCTGAACTGATGATTGATAATGGGGCTGTCAAACTTTGCTTTCAGAGAATCTTTCTCCTTTGCATACTGTGTATACTGGATGTTTTGAAACCCAGTCCACCTTTGAGATGACATTACCTGCTGAAAAAGGAATTGTAATGGAAGTTAATTATGTTATTAGCAACATAAAGATGCTTAGTCCTCTCCACAAGGCTGAATACTCAGCTTAGATTGTCACTGTAAACACACTGGCCACCGCTGCTTCCCAGGCTAAACGGTATTTTAAAGATACAGAGAGTGAATTTTTCAGTGTAAGTACAATCCTTCCAACGCCCAATGGAACTTGCAAGGTTTGGAAAGGAGGGAGATCCGTTCCCTGACCTGGAATTCCTTGGCCAGGGGTGCAAAGTGGTCCTTGCAGGAGGTTCTGAAGAAGGGGCTCCCCCTGTCCTGCACCAGCCCTTGCTGGAGGACATGCAGATGTGGCACAGAGCAGGATCCTCGCTGCTGCCCTCCCTGTGCTTGGCAAAGCCTTGTGAGCAAAGTCTGAACTCCATGACTGAGCTGTTCAGGGGAAGTCAAAGTTGGACCTGATAACTTTTTCCAAGCGTATATATCCTGGTGGCTGCTGCTACTGTTAAATATGATAAACTCCTATTTGTTCTCTTTAGCTTGCTGTCAGCAGTCACTGTTTGCTGGGGCAAGCCCAGGACATTTCCCTCCCCACCTGTCAAGCTTGGAGTGTGCTTTGGCACCCTGCCATTGCAGAGCCTCAACGACTTGAGCAGACAGCTTCAGGAACAAGACATCCCAGTACTTAAGCCACCTCTGCTTCATGAGCTTTTCTTCCCATCTGTATGCTTTCTGAAGAAGAAAATGTTTGCTGGTCAGTGAGGTTTTCCACATGCGCCTCCTTCAGCTTTCCATTACCACTAGGAGGTTATGTGGGGTGCAGTGCCATACACTGTACTGCACTATATGCAGAGGTGTTCAGACTTAATTTATTCCCTTCTCCTGGATAAAGATTATTGCAGCTGTGTGTTTTGGAAAACTATCAATGAAGGGAGTTCAGCTCATACAACACACTTTCAATAGGGTACTGTACTCTATATTTCCAGGTTCTGTTTTAATTACACTTGCATATTACCTTAGAGGAAGCTGAAATCTGGAAAATGTTTTCTCATATACCATGTCTTAAACCTTCCTGACCTTCTGTTTTATACCAAGCACATTTATGCTTGTGATCAAAACCATATAATATGGGGAAAGGCTTGGCTATCCGGGGTAATCTATCAGGGGCGTGCTGTCAGTCCCCCCTAGCAAAGACTGAGCAGTTTTCACCAAGAAACACCCCCACCATCCAGCAATAAGTCCCTCCTCCCCCCTTCACACAGCTCCCAACAAGAGCTACAGGAGTGGGCCAGGTTGGGAGCAGGGCAGCAAGCAGCCTTCCCCTGCAGTGGCTGGGGCTCCTGCTGCTCTGAAGCATCCTGGAGGGACGAAGCAATGGGATGGCTCACATAGCATCAGTGTTTTCCCCATATTGCAATAGGAATATTAGTGCCTCCTGCCACTGCTGGGTTGGGGAAGTGGGCAGCATCCTTATTGCCAGCACTGTTGGCCACTGTGCCAAACACAGCCTGAGATGCCCAGCACTGAAATCTCCTTGTGACAGTCAGCATTCTCCAGGGAGAGCACAAGGAGCCTGTGAGCACTGTTGACCAGCTAACAAAACCTGTACTTATCACATCCCCGTTCCAGAGCAGCTTTCATGTCACCTTCAGATCCATGCCAACGGGAGAGCAGCTTGATCTTCACATCTCTACATGTCTGGAGAGTGTCCCATGACAAAGGGGTTTAGCAGATACATGTTTGCAGGAGTGGATCTGTCAGTCCTCTGCTCAGGGCTTGGTCAGCATTTGGGAAGCACAGACTGCTGTCTTTAATCCCTTGCTGAAGAGCTTTCTCCCCCTGGCAGCCTGGGAAGGTGTGGAGATATGCTGCCAGGCACCGGTCTGCTCCTGGGGCTGCTGCTGACACAGCTCGTGAGCTGGTGCCTTGTCTCAGCACCTCGTCCTAAAAAACAAGGCAACTTTTACTTCTAACAGGAATAAAATAAGTCTTGTCAGACAGAAACCTTTTTGTGGTACTAAGCTGCTCTTAAACTCGTCTGTAAACAAGGATTTTCAACTGTGAAGCAAGAACTTATGAGATGGAAAGTTTTTCATCTGCAGGGGACGAGTGGTGTTGGTCATAGTGGAAGGCTGAATTTGGGCTCCTGACGAAAGGGAAAGCTGAACCCCAGACTATAGTGAAGGTCACAATCCAGTAAAGGTACAGAAGTAGTATTGTCTCCATGCCATTGATGAGACTGTCACTGTTAACCCAAAGTTAAATGAGAGCTGGCGCTCAATGCTGCAGGTAATATTTGGAGCAATGGAAAAGACATCTAAAGAAAAAAAAAATACTAAAACCCAAGAACCTGGTAAGGAAGGTATGCAGCACAGCAAAAGCATGACCAAGTTGATTTATGTTCTCCATAGAAAAGAGAAGAGAAAAATTCATCGTGATCTGTATAGGTAGAACAATGCCATTGGGAATAAGTTTTTCAGCATAGCAGACAAAGAAGCCAATTCACCGAGTCCAAGTGGAAACTGGACAGTAGGTAGAAATAAGCTGCTTATTAAAAAAATGAAGTGCTAATATTCACAGAATTAGCTCAGAGCTGACTGTGGTGAGCTTTTTAAAACTTCTGGTCTTTAAATCAATCCTGGATCTCTCTTTCCAAATATGTAATACCCAGCTATTATGTAGTATCATTTAATTCCAAGGAACTTTAAAAATAGACTTCCTTTTAAAAACAAATTGGTGGGAAAAGAGATCCCACATCAGAAAGTTGTGCTTCTGTAGCAGGGCAGTGGCCAAGGCAAGTCCTGCCCAATGGCTCCAGCCAGGAGGTCCTGCAGTATGAGTTCCCTGGAAGCTGTGAGCTCCACTGAGAACACGAGAATGGTTTTTGCCGGGTGAGACTGTGGGGGCACCTTGCCTGTCTCCAGTGGGTGATGGGTCCCTAAAGGCAATGAGGACAGAAGGAATGCAGAGTGGTGTTTTCCTATCACAGCTCCTCAGCTTCCAGCTGCCATGGCTCAGGAAGTCATGGGGGCCTTGTGCCCACCAGCTTTCATGGAGCTTTCTTCCGTGAACTTGTGCAGTCAGGTATTTTTTAACATATGGAGATGTTTAACATCCAGGCAGTGCATGGTCAGGAGCTGTACCTCTGGGCCACGCTGTAGGAATCAGTACGTCTGTTTCAACGCTGTCCAGAACTGGTGTCATTTAGGGCACTGTGGTTCTCATTTGAGAGCAGACTTGCTCCCCATCCACATTCTTAGCCCTCATCACCTTTCCTTCTTGCCCCAGCCACCTCTCGGAAGAGCTCCGGTCTATCTAATTACTCCTTGCACAGAAGCTGTTTCATACTTGCAATCCTTATTGCCTTTTTCCAGCCCTGCCATATCACAGTGTTCAAGGGCCATGTCAATCCCTGGAGCACCTGCACATTGTTTTCCCATTTGTTCCCTGTTTCTCTCCCAGCCCTTGCTGCAGTTGTGTTGCTGCCTTGATGGCTGTGAAAGCTGAGATGGCATTTTCAGTGGAGTCCCCAGGTAAAATTATATACCTGGGGTGTGCGGCTCGTCTGGCAAAATGATCTTAATTGTCCGTCCTGTCCTCATCGCCGATGAATTAAACCAGCACCCTTTGGTCACATCGTAAGATTCAGTCAGTACCAACAGTCCCATAATTTGCCTGTAACTGCCAGGTCAACACAGCGACCCTTTATAGTACTGAGTTGAATTCCTTTTCTCCAGAGCCTCCCAAACCTCTGGAATTTCCCCAGAATTCCAGGATTTATTAAAAATCAGTGGGCTTAATGGTGGAGGTGAAATGTTCTAAAACTTGGACTGCGCCAGCACGGGCTCCTCATCACTTTCTTATCTTACTGGCATGGGGAATATTTCATTACTATTGCAAGAAGTGAATTATTTCATATGGCTTTTTCTCTGACCAAAATACTACAATGCTTTGAGAGAAAGGTGGCTGTGCTGCACTTATATTTTGAGATGAACAGCAGGTCATTTTTCTTAGCACTCCGAATCTGTTTGTAAAGTTTGCATACCTCAGAAAAACTCCCGACAGCCTCTGACATCTTCTGGAACTTATTGATCGGATAATAATCACGCGATATTCCACTGGAAAAAAGGAATACACTTGTCCCATTTCCATAAATGAGAATGCCTGGACAGCCTCTGTCTCGGCCGTGTCCAGGCAGCTGCTCCATTCCCTCTTGCAGGGTGAGGGGTCTGCAGTCCCCACTCCTCTGCTTGTGTCTCCCAACAGCTCCAAACACCGAAGGGAAGGGATCCAGCCCTGGCCCACAGGAACCTGACCTCGGTGAGGGGAAGCTCTGAGCCTGGATCCTCTTTGCAGCCCATAGCTCAGCACTTGGATGTTTCATGTCTTGCGTCAGACTCTCCCATTTGAGCTGACTGTGGAGCCACTTCAGTGCTCAGCATCAGCTAGAGCCAAGGGTGCAGTGGAAAACACCAAGAAAACCAAAGTAAGGGCACTTCAGGTGACCACCCAGAGCCTCATGATTGGTCTTTCTGATGTTAGACTGCATAGGGCTTAGGGAAGACAGACCACCTGCCTGCAGCCCAGCAGTGGAACTCATCATCCACCTGAATGCCTCATAAATGAAAGTGCTTCCTAGCACAGACTCAGGTTTCCCAGCAGTGCTCTGGATGCTCTTCAGCAGCGCACACAGTGGCAGTCAGTCCTGACTGAAGTGACCGCTGCCCTGACTGTGCAGTGCTGCTGGCAGGAGCTGTGTGGTTCTGCTGGGTTTCAGCAGCCTGCTCCTGCTCTGAGCCTTCAGCATCTTCCAGCCCACTGAGAGCCACTGGCCAATGTACAGAGGAAAGGAGAACTGCTCACACCAAGCCCTCAGAAGAGAAGCTTTTTTCACTGCTTGGCATGTGGGCTGTCCTGTTCCCACCAGCAGCAGCACTGCCACCCAACCCAGCTCTTGTTCTGTTTGGATGTACAAGTGCTCCCACCCTGCACTCAGTCCACCTTTGCTCCTCCAACCATCATGCCAGCTCTCCGCAGCCCTTCTTCCCACTCCAGGTTCACTTTTGTGCTTCTTCAGAGCACCTCCTCCTGCATGTGCTTCTCCCCATGCTACCCCTCTCCCTTTTGTCTGGGCTCCTGGCGTCTGATCACCAACGAGATGAGATCTGCTGCCTCAAGTCTGTGAGCACTGCTGCAGCTTTGCAGAGAAGAGAGCTCTGGTGAAGACACACAGCCCTTCTCTTCGGGTCTGTGCAGGACCCAAGCTGCCTTTCTCTTTCAGCATTTCTGGAGGAAGATGAATGTCTCGAAGCCATGTGCACAAGCACAAAACAAGTTTTGGCTGTGGTTATTTTTTCAATAAATGCTATTTCTGACTATTATCAGCAATAAATGGCATCTTGTCAAAAGCAGGCAGGCAGTACCCGAATGTGCAGAAGTACTGCATTCATTTTAACAGCACGATGGGCAGAGGCTGTGCAGCCCTGATTCCTGAATGGCAAAGCCCGGCATAAGGTGCTGCTCTGGGGCTCCCAGAGATTCCCATCACAAAGCTCATCTCCCATCCGCCATCAGAGCCAGCCAAGTGCTCACTGCGCATGGAGTCCTTTCTCCGGGCAGCTGTGCCCTTGGAGAGGGCAGCGGGGAAAGCAGAGTCTGGTTGCGATACTTCAGCTAATACAATCATTGCAGAAAACCAGAACGAATTCTGCAGGAAAATATATAGTAACATGAGGACATCAGCAAGCATGGGATGGCAACAGATGGGCTCTTTGAGCACTCAGCTAAGCGTATTCATCGCACTGCATTTATTGCTCTTCAAAGAATGCTGAGATTTCCTTCTTCATTAAGTTTGTTGAGAAGCAATGAAAGCTCATGCGATTTTATTTTTAAGTATTGTTTTACTACCCAACAGCAACAGCAGATTCATAAAATGACACGTGATTGACCAGGACCATGGAGAAAAAAACTGTGTTCTTGGTACATTCTTATTAGTCTTGGCTAAGATGTTATAAAAGCAGTATCTTTTAACACCTTTTATTATACAAGGGTCAGGGGGTTTTTATGTTTCTTAAAGAAAGCTTCAAATAGCCCACATAGCGGGCTGCTGCTCCTTTCATATGGCTGCTGCACAAACAAGCACATTTTACACGGGAAATGACATAACCATGTAAAAGTGTACATGGAGTTTAGGCACATATTCAAACACTAATGGGAATGCATTGTTTTAAATGGCATACTTTTATGTTTACCTATTCAGCTTAGTGCCCATATTTTAGCCAAATACAACAAAAATTATCCACACATACCTGTCTTATGGTGTGCTGTTTATTTGAAAATTTGGACTTTCACAAAGACTCTCGTGGGACAGATAATGACCCTAAAAAGTAAATACAAATGAGGCATTCTCAGTGAGAGAGTGAGACCTGCCATCGTAAAGGTGGAAAGCTGAACTTTTAACCTGCGTTGCTCTACAGCTCAGGTTTCCACACGTTTCAGCCATGCAGTTGCTAACACCGACTCACCCCTGGGAAGAAAGCTGTGACCATAACGTGGGGTGTCTATCTTTGCACGTTGTATAATGACCGCACTAAAGAAAGCGGTGCCAAACTTCTGCAAGACCCGAGGCCCTCTGCTTCTTCCCAGTTTCTATGCTGTGTGTCAAGTCCCACACGGTGCCCTGTCCCCAAATCTCTGCTTTCATGGAGGAATGAGGCCCAAACGTGTCCATCTGGGCTCTACTTCTGGGTTTTCTTCCATCAGGAACGTCTGTAATGGCCACCAATCCCACTCCTTGAGAGCTTCAAGACAAGTTTCCACTCTCACTCCAGATAACAAGATCTGAAATGTAGAAATGGAACGCATATATGGAATTAAGGCTATTAAAAGTAAGCTCATGGCGGCCTCTTTTTGTTGCTGTTGGAGTTGTGGGTGATATGAGAATAAAAGAAACAGCTTTGAGACAAGCAGGCTTTCATCACTGTACATTTATGTGGTCATAACCATTCCATATCTTAAAATTAGTTACAGTTTGCACCAGATGACCTCAATGGCCTGGGCAGTGCAGGGATAAAGCACTGAGGGGCTGGGATGCATTTATACCGCACTGAAAGTCAGCAGCCCTGTTTAGGCCAAACCCAGGATCCGGTGATGCCGCTGTGGTAACGAGCTCACTGTAGCACTGAAGTGTCTCCAGCTTTAAGTTTGTTTAAACTTCACTTCAACTACCTACCAGAATTTCAGAGCTTTAAGAACCAGCACTTTTTTAGACCTTTATACATCAGAGCTTTTTTTAATTTTTCTCTGTTTGGTTTGGGATGATCACAGAATCCTGGCATTCTTTTTTACTTAGATACTGATTTAAACTCCAATTACCGCTTCTCTGAATGTTCCCTCCAGGGGAGTGATGCACTGGTGCTGTGACTGGAGCATCATGGCTGTGTCTGGCACATGTGAGAGCAGAGGCTCCGCTGGGTGCTTGCAAACAGGCGCATGCATGGGAGCAGTGCACTGGGTAGGAGACTGCCCTTCTTCATAGTCACCCAACGTCTGCAGGGCACAGCAGGGGTCGGCATGGGGGAAAGGAGCCTGAGGTGCTGCATGCAAACCAGCTAGAAGGCAGCTGGGAGGAAGAAAAGAAATGCTGGAGCAGAATGGGCAAAAGGGAGTCCAGAACACTCTCTTGATTCCGGGCTGGCAGGAGAACGCTTTCTCTCCTAGTGTAACAATGGCAACATCCATCTAGATAGAAGCTTGTACTAAAGCTTAGGATTCATAACGCCTTGGTTTGAAAGCTGCACGGAAAGCCCAAAGGCAGTTGGCAGCAGAGCTGTGGTCAGCTGCTGCAGTCCTGGCTGTGTTCCTGGCAGTGGCCTTAGCTGGGAGGAGCAGGACCTGTGGAGAGCCCACCTGGAGCCCAGAGGCAGACAGGATTCCTGGGTACAGCTCTGAGCCACAGTCCACACCCATGGAGCATCAGAGTGTCTCAGGTGTGTGTGATGGGGTAGCTTCAAGTGCTGAGTGTGTGTTAATAACCTGCTGTCTAGTCACCCTACTGCTGTCAAGTATTCTGACCCACCCCACTTTGCATTATTTCATGGCTTGGGCCAAGTTATACCCAGTTGTGCAGGCAGAAATCACTGTGCTGAGCTATTGCAAAGACATCACACAAATGAAAGCTTTCTGCAGTGTTTCTTAGTATCACCCCACTGTAGGCTGTGGCACGTGGCAGGTCTGCCTGCCCAGGGAGCCCATGTGCCTGCAGTGGGGCTACAGCCACTAGGACATTTTGGCCAGCACTTCTCTGTGGCCATCGAGCAGGTGCTTAGGACCACTTTCCATCAGTGTGAGTTCAAACAGGCTCAGTCTGGGGTCAGTGCAGGAGGACGTTGGGGCCATATTCACCTCCTGACAACATCCCTGGCAGTGATGCTGTGCAAGCAGAATTCAGACCCAGGAAATTGTGTGGCTTGCTGGTTTACACTGTGGTGAAGCAAAGACCTCAGCATTAGTAACTGAACTATTGCTAAGCTATGTCAGTCATTTCCAATGGTTCCCACATCCTGCCTGATCCATCTACATTGAGATGTCAGTATGGTTATGTAGGTGGAATCACAAAAAAGAAATCCCAGAAAAAAATTTACGTTCCATGCCTGGAATAGATACAGGAGATAAGCGAACACACAGCTGTTGGAGCCTGGAATAAAAAGATAACAGTTCTTTTGCAATCAGCTGCATAATTCTTTCTAGCCCCAGGTACATCAAGTGATAATGCCATTCCACACCCGATTAAAACACAGCGTGCTTTCAGATCTTTCTTCCAACAGTTCCAGTCAGCAGTTAGAGGCAAGTGAAACACATGAACATGCTATGCATGCCTCCAGAATTCTGTCGCATTGAAAAGTCCCTTTCATTCATATTTATTGTACAAAAATGCTAAAACGAATTCTTAATAGCATTACAATTATGCAGGGTTAGACAGCGAGACACAATGTAGCATTGTGTCAATAATTTATTACATCTTATGCCATAACTGAGCACTTTTACTAGGAGCATTTGAGAACAACTTGGACCTTATACAGAGTAATATATCTTGCTACACAATAATGGAAAGGTGGATACTTAGGAAAGATACGTAGCTTGGAGGAAAGCATACATGGAAAGGAACGCCTCCTGCGTCACCCATCTCCATGTACAACTTAAAACTATATCAACACATTACATTTAATTACTCCTTTTTTTTCATATGCATAGTTTTGAGAGCTAATCAGAAAGAAACCATATTACAGTACAACTATTTACACCAAGATGGGAGCGTGCCAGAACACAACCCTCTCTTCTAGACATCAGGACTATTTCCTTACAGCTCATAATGGACAATGCACATGGGACTCAGACATAGATTCAGTCTCAAGAATGTTGTTCAAAGGATCAGACAGGTCGCAGCTCACCAATACCATTTTTACACACTGCCTCTAGGGTAAAAAGCAGGTGATTTAGAGGCATGGAGGTCAAATCTTCCCTGTCGCAGACTTTAGGTAGAGCCAGTCTTGTGTTGCCAACACGTGGCTTTATACTGGGCTCTGTGACAGTGTCCAAATGCAATTGAAATATGCCCAAAGTGGAGAGATGGTGGAAAAACATACAGAATGGCTGGATTTGGTGCTACATCCTTGTAAACATACCCTAGAGGTAAGAAATTAAGTTAACCTTGTTTCAGGAGAGGTTATGTTCAGTGCGTCATATTATCTTTCATAGCATATTCACATGAGCAACTGTTCTGCTACCTGCAGCCACACGACTCCACCACCATGTCCTCATACTGCTTGTAGACCACATTGTTTGCAGAGTCAATGAAAAGAATGCTGATAGGACTCAGCCTGGTTGGAACACAGCAAGTAGGAGGCGTCGATTCGGGGTCCATTGAGTTCATTAAAGTTTGGATAACTGCATGATTGGTGGGCTCCAGGTGGGATCGGAGGGGGAACTCACAAAGACCTTCACAGTGATATGCTTCGTATTCTAAGGGTGCTATTATCCAGTCATCCCAGCCCATGTCTTTAAAATTCACATGGAGGGCTTTTCTGCTACACCTTGCCTTCAGGTTCTTACTGGGCCTCTTCCCTTGCCGTGTTGCTAGAGGAGCTCTTCTCTTCCGCCTCTGATTGAACAAGTACTCATACACGGTTTTGTCATCTTGGCCGGATCTAGCTTTGATTTCATTGAAAAACAAGTCCCTTTTTTTTGTCCTCCCAAACACCAAGAAGAGAGCCTTTTCGTTGACCTGTCTTCCCGTTCTGTTAAATCCCACAGTCCTGAGATCAACCGCTCTCCCCCTGTCAAAAGTCTCCAGTTCGAAACACAAGTTGACCAAGTTTTTAAAGTTCCTAAAAAGCTTCCAGATGTCAAACACTTCCCATTTTGGTGTATCTGTGATGCTGACAATACGAGAGTCCAGGAGCGTCGCTGCTTGTCTGTTGGTAGAGCAACTAAACAATTTCACTTGGGAAGTCTTTCCAGAAGAATGAGACTTCCAAGCATCAGAAGGCTTTTTCCTCAGTATCCGAAGCTCTGCTCCCAGCAGGCCGTCTTTTTCTAATGCACTGATGTCAAAAATGTATTTTTGTTTCCTTATGGTTGGCACTCGCTCATCTAAAAAAAGCACACGCATTTTTAAATGAAGCACAGAGCAATGCTGCTTTGTCAGTTCTCTACAATGTTCCTGCAGTTCCCCCGTAAGACCAGGATTTACCTCAGTTAGCCCACTAAACAGAAAGGACAATTTTTGTCTGAGGGATGGGCTCTGAGCGGGGACCTGGAAGAATTCAGTGACTCATTGGGAAAGGAGTTCCTGAGCTTGCCCTTTAGAAATGTCAGTTCTTTCACCAGTGGGCATTTTCTAGCTTCAAAGTAGCCCTTAGCCAATTGGAAAACCGTCATTTATAAGGTCTGAGGGCTCACAGGGCCTATTCACCACTTACATACCACTTACGTTACTGAAATGGGTATTCAGTGGTGCCCAGGCCTCATGCTGGCTCCAACATTACCCTTAGACAATACAATAGTCATTAGTCCTTTAAAACCAGCATCCCCCAGGAACACAAAGATAATTGCCTCATTAACTCTGCTCCGCAGAGTTCACAACTTTTCCATACTGGGCAGAACAACAGACCTCCCTTTAACCTGACTCTGTCTTTGCCTGGTTAAACCTGCGAGCGGCACTAATGAGGAATATGCCCAAACCAACATTTTATCCATGTTTCAATAACAGCGCCTTCCAGTGGTCAGTCAAGGATCTGAACACAGCACTGCTCAGCTGCGTGCCATCCCATCCCGAAAGCCAAACTATTCTTGATTAAACAGCAAACAAACCCAGTCCTGGCTGAGTCTTCAATCACTATTATGTAATTAGCTGTGGCCTGTGTTGCTTCCTTAATTCCATGACCAAAGCTCTCATTAACGTCACCAGAAGCAACATGGAGATAAGCCTCCCACTGGGACGGCAAGGTGAACATCTTTCTTTGGTTATGTGTTGTGTGAGAGCAGACACTAGGCCAAATTTCCAATAAATTTGGAACCATAACACTGAACCGCAAATTAGGGAGTCCCAGAAGTTATTTACACTCATTAGCCCATGTTTAGCTGTGAGCTTCTGTGGTTAGAAGGCTGGTAGTGTCTGAAAGCATGAGATTCAAGCTCATACAGGTACACCAGCGCCACTCTATAATGACTCCTGGGTCTACATTGTAGTTCCTCCCAGCTCATCCTTGAACAAACTGGGGTGACCTCCAACACTGAAACGTGTGTTTTTCCGCAGAACAGCCCCTTTCTCAGCAGAGAATGTGTTTTCAGACACACTTAGCAATAAAATCAAGCAACAGTATCCAGGATCTTCCTACTGAAATAGCATAAGATCAAAACGTGAAAGTTTCTGAACAACTAAACCCTCAAGGACTAATGGATTTTCAGAAATATGCACCTGAAATATTCTAATGTTTTGCTTGGCTGCCATGCTACCATCTATTTCTGCCTCTAGAGGAATCTGCCAAGATAAGGACAAAACCTACAATTTCATTCTCATTAGAAAGAGCTTTCTGCCTTTAACAACATACAGTTATGTTCTAGTAATGCTCGTGCTCAGATGTCCCTCTGTCCACACACACGTGAGCTCCCCTCTTACCTTGTCCTTTGTCTATAAAACTGGTTATTGTATTGGCAAGTCCAGCCTCCAGTTTTACACTTCCATTAACACCTTTTCTTTCTGCGTCTGAGAGAGTCCTGTACAAAGAGAGCATGTATTCATGTGGCGTTATAGGGGGCTGTCTGAAAGCTTCCTTAGCTTCCCTTTGGGTGACAGGCTCTTTAGTCTTTTTCGTTTTGAAAGCGCTGCTATCAGCACTGCTCGTGCTGGGTTTTTTCAAAGCCGTCTTGCTGCTAAGATTTGGGACCTTTGGAGTCACCGTCCTTACTCCAGAAGGTCTGCTCGGGAGATGTCCTACCTTTGCCTCTGAGGCAGCTGCTCTTGAAAGAACCCTCTGTGATTCGTCGTTCTTGGCCAGCAGAGCTCCAGGCTGAGCAGCATTGCTTTTAGTCCTTGCCTTCGAGGTCCCGGTGCTAAATCCATGGTTCGCAGCCCGTGGCGTGCCTGCCCGTGCTGAGGGAGTCCTCTCCTTTCCTTCTGCTTTTAACAAATCTGTTTTAGACCCCGGATTACTCTGGCCTGCCTCAGAATTGCTCAGTGCTCCAGGAACTAGATCCAGAGACAGCCAAGTCAAATGCCAAAGCAGTAAAGTGAGAAAATGCAGGATTTTCATCCTCTGGTCTTCCTCTGAATGCCGCTAAAGAAAAAATCAGGGAAGGTTCCTCCAGTTTGGCAGAAGAAAACATGAAAGAAATTAAAAACCAAAGTCAGCAAAAGTGGTTTTCGATCGAGATTAAAACATTGCAAATCTGGTTGTTCAGTGCTCGTATCCAGTCCCATAGTGGAAATGCTCCTGCTCTCAGACGCGCTCTCCCCTGACTTCAGTTCGTGGCTGTAAAGGGCTCGTTCTTGAAAAGAGAAAGTTTACCACCTCGTTTTCTTCTGTAAAACTGACTGAAAAGTTGAAGGAGCCCTGTTTAAATCGGAGGGGTTTTTTTTCCGAGAAGGAAGAATGGCGTAATGCTGCCTCTGTGTTAAAAGGGCTGGTTTTTTTTTTTTTAACGTTTTGAATCCTTTCCAGTGAAAATATTTCACACACAGAGACCTGCAGGTGCTCAGAAATCTTTTACAAACCTGAGCTCAGGAATTGGAAACGGAATTCCAACAAACCGATTTAATTACTCTCTGATGTCATGCTGTCTAAACTAATTTAACTGCGATATATTTCTTTAAAAAAAAATCTTCTTTGCCCTTTTCATGAGCATGACTCATTCCCTGCCTCATGTGAAACAGCTCCGCGGGCTCAGGGCTCCAGAGGACGCGTTTTGGAGCGGCGGCACAACCTCTCCTTTCGCCTTCCATCAACTTCACGTTTAAATGGGACAAACTGCGAGACGGACAGCCGGGACCCGTCCTGCGGCCCACGGGAACGCGCACATGAAAGCCTCGGTGCGTAACCCCGTCCTGCTCCTTATTGCTGGAGCTGCGGCTTCGCTTTGCCCTCCAGCGACTCAGCTAACGAGGCAGGCGATGAATTTGGTATAACGCAGCACCGCCGTGCCCGCAGTCATCGCATGTTGGTGTTTTTATTGCTACGCTTTGAACAAACCCGCGTAACCCAGCTGCAGGAGAAGGCTGTGCAGGCACTGCTCCCTGCAGGCGGCCCCGCTCCTGCCAGCAGCACGGCTCGGGCTGCTCTGAGCCGGGGCGCAGCCGGGACGGAGCTTTTGTGAACCCGAATGTAGGAGAGCTCCCTGCCCACAGACAGGGGAAGGATGGGAGGAGGGAACCGGAGCTGCTGACGTGGGAAGGGTATCTGCTGCTGTCAGCTGTACTCCGGGGAGCACGGAGCGAGAGTGTCTTTCATGCAGTACAAAAAAATGAGCTGTTGTTGTTCTGAATGAGCCTTGGGGAAATGAGGCACTGGGCTGGAGTGAACGGGGATTAATGGGACCCTTCTCTCATCCAGCGCTGTGCTGAGCCCAGCCCTCCCCTCCCAGTCACTTATTCCTGAAGCAAGAATAAAGGGGATAGATACAACAGCCTCGATTTTAGCTTGAATTGGACGTGCTGCGGCATTTTCCACTCTGACATGAAATTACTTTCATAAATAACAACCTGCAGCCCTTTCCATATGACACGCTTAGAATGCTTTACCATATTCCAGTGGAGGAACCAAAGGGCAGAACAGCTTAGTGACCGCACAGATGTCACAAATGAGGGAGAACAAAAACCCCACCCTCTCAATTTTGGCCTAATTGCCATTTCTCTGCAGTCAGTTTGATGTTTCCTATCAAAACAAAGCAGCTTTTCCACGAGTTACTTCCAACAGGCCCCTTCCCCAACAGTTCCTTCGTGCTGTCCCCATAACCCTCAGCCATGCTGTCCCTTCCTCCCACCCACATTATCCACCTTCCTGCAGGCAGACAGGTGTGCTGTGTTGGTTCTGCCCACAGAAACAGCCAAGTGCTGAGTTCATGCTCTTATTCTATGAGGGATGCTCTGAAAGTGATGCCTCCTACTGTATGCTGTTGGCCCATGATGACAGAGGCAGGTGTTGGAGGAATGGCAGTAGAAACTGAACCTTCCCACCCACACGCTGTTCCTTTCTGCTGTTATATGGCAGATGGCAGCAGAGGGAGAGCCTGATAGGATGGCATCTGACATGGAGTCGCACATGGAGCAAAGGGATGGAATCACATTCCTCCATGTAGAAAAGCCGGCACCCAAACACTCTGTTTGGCTCTGTCAGTGTTACTGTACGTGTTGTATCTGTTGTGGTTTGCATGGAAACCTATCTAGGAGGCGTCACTTTTGGGGTACTCCAGTTTTCACAACACCGGTAAGAGTTCTGTATCTTTAAGATCTCTCCTGTTCCATCAAACTTGGTTGAGATTCACAGATACAGAAACGATTGGGCAGATGGACAGGAAAGGGCAGAAGGTGAGACAGTGTGACTCCATAGGCCTTGTCTCATGGTAAATCAGACTAACAGCACAATTGGTCAAATGCTCACCCAGTATTTACACATCTGAGATGAATGTAACTTTCCATTTTTATTGAACACCAACTGATACTGCCAGTCACAAGTAAAAGAATGAACCAAACTGGGGTGAATCAGTCTCACAACCAGGACATGGGAGCAGGAGGAGTGTGAAGCTGGAGATGCTGAGCAGCTCTGCGGGAACTTCCCTGGTGGGCCAATGGGGACAGAGCTACTGTGAGCTGCTCTGAGCAAAGCCCCAGGTCTCCTTCAGCTCTCAGGAGGCACCACCCGTTATTCCTGTCCCCTGTGTGATTTCAACCAGATTCTTCTGGCCAAACTGCTATTCCTGGAGCTTGGCCCCTGGGGCTCCCGCCTGTCACCAACACGGTGCTGCGATGTGAGCGCTGTCAGAGCTCTGCGCTCCTGTGGATCTGCCCATCTGATGTTTAATCCGCCATAGCTGAATTCACCTCCCTCACATTCAGCTTCCACCGTACACGACTCTCGGTCTCAGCACACACAGCGCTGTACCCGGTGGCAGCCCCTGTGTCGGGCACGGCGCGCTTCCCGCCGCACACCCGCCGTCCTATCGCCGCGGGGCTCAGCGGGCGGGGCGGGGCCGAGAGCGGGGCATGGCGGCCAGGGAGGCGGCGCGGGGCCAGGCCTGGCGGCGGCACGGAGCGGGGGAGGCGCGGCAGGAGCCGGCGGTGTCGGTGCGGGAGCTACAGGAGAAGGTGAGGGGAGGGCGGGACAAGGCGCGGCACAACGCGGTGCTCGGAGCACGGAGCACAGGCCTCGGGAGCCGCCCGACCAGGCCCGTCCCGTCTGGGCGCGGCCGGAAGGGGGGAGCTGTGCGGGCAGCGCGGGGCCTGAGTGAATCGAGGGGAAATAACGGCGGTCATGGGGGCTGCGGAACTTTCTGCCCTTTGGAAGGTTCGGTTCGGGGACGAAGCGGCAGCAGTTGTGCCGTTGGAGCGCAGGAGGCGGTGCGGCCTTTCTGTAAATGAGGAGCTGCTCGGGCGCTCAGAGACCGGAGTGTGGCTGAGTTACCGGCTGCGTGGTTTGACGTGTGAGGTGCTGGAGCACAGGCGGCAATAGCAGAGATGGCAAAGACACGTTTCCTTCTGCAGGCCCCGGCAGAATCCCGCCCGTTACCGTTCAGGCTCTGCCAGCTGATTTTCCACTTACTTTAGTACTCCCGAAGCGCTGCTGTATGTCCCAGCCATCAGCTGTGCACTGACCTGGCTGCCCTGAGTCCCTCCGGCTGAGCCATTCTCAACATACAAGAGCTTTCCCCTCCCTTTTGTTTTGCTGTTTGCATCTTAATTGTCTGCGTTGCAAGAAACTGTATCCTGGATGTGTCCAAACAGTGGGGTGTGGGAGGGAATCCTGCACCTCTGTGCTGCACTGTGACACCTCACCTGGAGCACTGCGTCCACAGGTGGAGCCCTCAGCACAGGACAGACATAGACCTGTTGGTTCACATCCAGAGGGGGGCCACAACAATGAACTGAGGGACAAACACCTCCCTACAAGTACAGGCTGAGAGCTGGAGCTCTGGGGAGACCGTTCTGTAAGATAAGAGGACAGACTCTTCAGCAGGGTTTGTTGTGATGGGATATGGGAAATGGTTTCAAACTAAAAGGGGGGAGATTCAGACTGGATGTAAGGAAGAACTTTTTTAGAGTGGTGAGATGCTGGCACAGGTTGTCCAGAGATGTGATGGGTGTCCCCTCCCTGGAAATATTCAAGGTCAGGCTGGCTGGGTCTCTGAGCAGCCTGACCTAGCAGTAGGTGTCCCTGTTCATTGCAGGGGGGGTTGATGAGATGACCTTTAAAGATCCCTTCCAACTCAAATAATTCTATGGTTCACAGTAAGCTTACTGTTACTGAGGCATACTGAGCCATTGGTAAGTTTTCTCTTCCAAGTTCGTAATGAAACATGATTTAAGAGGGATTTGTCATTCATTTTGGTGTTGGGTCTCTTTCAGGATTTAGCATGGATTGCTGAGGTTTGAACAGAGTAGCCTTTAGTCTGACAGATGTAGTTGGCCTGGCATGGCATCTGTCTCTCTCATCATTCTGCATGTCTCAAGATGAGCAGTTAGAACTATGCAGAACATTAAACCCTTTCTCACTTTCTTTAGTATTAGATAAAGAGAAGCTTCCATATATGATAATGACTTCTCTTTGTGTCAGTAGTGCTGTGAAAAGTACTGGGAGCTGTATGTAAAGGCTTAGGGAAGAGCTGATGCAGGAGGAGCTGAGTCTATCAGAAGCTTCATTTCCCTCATCCTAATACTCTGTATCCATCTCAGCTGCTGCAGTGTCGGAGCTGGTGTCGTGAGCTGGAGCAGCGACTTGAAGCAGGAGGGGTGAGTGTGCAGGTATGTGGCATTTGTTAACTCAGATTAAGGGCTCCTCAAAGCAGTGAAAACCTTGTTTTCCTGCTGTGAGTATTTAAAGAAGTGCTTCGCTATTATGCCTTTCAGTGTTTTGTCCAGTAGCCGTTCATAGAGCATCCTTTAGTCCCAGAAATGCCAGTCCAGAAAATCTTATCGAGAAGGATGTTAACTTTGTGAAGGGGTGCTTTGTTGCTGGAGTAACATTTGTGCTGGGCCTCAGGAGAGGGCTTTCTACTTCATGGCTAAAGTAAACCCAGGAAACAAAGAGTAGGAGACTATGTATTCCCAAGCTTCAAGTCTTAAGTGAGCACTCTTAGTTATGAGCTGAAGATACCCAGCTGTGAGTGTGGGAAACTAAGGAGAGCTACTGACATGGGGAAGTACTCTACACCTCCCTTCCTCCCTGTAGTTGTGATGCTGTAATGCCTGGAAGAAGCCGTGAGCTCCTAAGATACAAATGAAGGGGAAAGCTGTGGATGATAACAGCAGTGAAGGGAACACAAGAATTTTATTAAACCTTTCCTTTCTTAAGGGATGCCTGTCGGACAGATGGGAAACCACTGAAGACCACGGCCTGGAGAAAGCACTCCTCCAGTTGGAGGAAGAGCAGCAAAGGTAAAAGGAAAGATCAGTCATGGATGGTGTCATGGATCTTCATGGAAGTGAGAGAAAACCTCTCAAGTTCTACCTAATCTCCTCAAGGGAAGCAGCTGGGCAGGCTGGTTTGAAAGAAAAAAGGTCCACAGTCTTGTACCTCTGGAGTGAGGGTTGGTTATATGACCTCCAAAGGTCCCTCTACAGCCTAAATTTTTCAGTGGTTCAGTAGGTGAGCTGTGCAGCAAAGCTCTGCTTTACATTGGGAATCAAACCATAACATCCTAAAGATTTCATAGAGCAGGTGTTTTCCTATTTGGTTTGGAGTTTTGTTTTATCTGAAGAGCATTTGGCACCACAGGAATCTTCTGTCATATTCCTCTGTGCTTTTCTTTCTCCTGCAGCCCCAGAGATATTTTGTGTGGTATAAAATATATGTGTGCTGTGTTGCCTAAGTTGTAATGTAAGGTGGAGGGAGCACAACTCCTGTCCAAAAACTGAGCTCTGTGCTTGTTCACTGGGCAGCGATTCTTCCAGTTTTGTTCATGAAATATTTCCTGAGGGAGACACCAGGCTGTGGCCCCACATTAATTGGCCTGCAGTGCTTCACGCTCATTACAACGAGCATGGTCAAAAGCCTTCTTGTGGGCTGCAGATGCACCGCACTTTGGTAACTGAATATAAGTTCAGTTTTTAATTCAGAGCTTCACTTAAAGCTGTTTTGCACACACACGTATGGCCTTAGTTTTGTGGTGTGCAGTTTGCTGGATCAACAAAGTGGGGGTTTTCCTGCAGGTCTTAATGTATTGGGCAAGAACAGAGACAGAAGTAGGAACAATATTGCAAGGGAAAGGATGTGAAAGCAGAGATAACAGTGGTATGAAGGCAATCAGGACAGTGGTGAGTTCAGCAGGATCTTGTCATGGCAGTGAAGCAGACAAGTGACCAGGAGCATAGGGAAGGCAAGAGCTTCATTTGTGGGAAAGGGGAGTCTGATACTGTAGATGGAAATGAAGGCTTTAACACAAGAAAAAACAAATGAGTTTGCCATAGTGGAGGCATCTTTGTTATTCCTAGAAAGCAATACTGCTGTCTCCTTGAAAAGAAAGTAATTGTTTGAGGGAAATGGAAAATCACCAGGGTGCCACCTGTAGCAGTCATTAGGTCAGCTCAATTCTATTTCTCCCTTTCCAAGGTGTGAGAATCTGGCAGAAGTGAATACCCTCCTTCGGGAACACCTCAATAAAGCAAATGAAGTGAATTTAGCCCTTAAAGAAGATGTTGGAAAACTGACAGCAGATTGGATGAGGGCCCGAGAAGAGCTGGAATTGAAGGAGAGTGAATGGCGCAGTGAGCGTGAGGTAAGGATGGGCTATAGGAATGTCAGGGTAGTGCCAGACTCAAATGAGAACATGGTTGTAGGTATCAGAATGCAGGTGTGGGGAGGAGGGGTGTCAGCAGAGGTGGTGATGGAAGATGCTCACCGGCTGCAACGATGCTGCAGAGTCTTAAAGACAAGTGCTTGCTACTGCTGTACACTGTAGGCCAGTCACATGTGGACTCTCCTTTATTTTTATTGCTGTTTTGTTTTTTTACACTTCTTAAATGTCAGCAATGAAGAGCAGAGAGGTCTGTGTGTTTTTTGGGCTCGGAGTAGGTAAGAGAGGATCAAGGCAGGCATCCCTTACCAGTAGCCTATGGCAAGCAAATGGAGGGGCTTGTTTTTGTTCTTCCTTCGCCAAGAATGTTAGAGGTGTCTGCAGAACAAGATAAGGAATTCTGATCAGTGCACTTTGTTGATAGCCACTGCAGCAGGAGGGGTGAGAGCATCTTTGAATTCAGGTAGCAGGTTTACTGAGGATGTTTGTGCGGTGCCTCTTCAGTCCTTGATGCCTCTGTTGGAGTTGTTAGAGGTGTTTTAATGATGATGGCTGTACACTCAGGTCTAGAAGAATTGTACAGTGACGGGGAAGGCTGAATTGCTGTTCCTTTTTGTCTCTGTGTGTTCAGTTTTATGACAGCTACTTAAGGGGTGAACATAACCGTCTGTTGAGCCTGTGGCGTCAGGTGCTGACTTTTCGCCGTCATTTCCTGGAAATGAAGACTGCCACTGACAGGTGAGGAGAAATGAAGAGCAGTGTCCTGGAGAGCAAAATGTGGATTCTCTTCTTTTCACACCTGCTTTTGGCACCTTATTTTCCTTGAGTTACAGCTAATAATACAGTTTCTCCTTTGATAACTTGCTGTAATTCCATAAAGCCGGCTTTGGACCTGTTGCCACCTGTGTGACCTATTGTAGGGTACCTGCTTTAGCGGGGCTGTTGGACTCAAGGATCTCTTGAGGTCCCTTCCAACCTCTGTGATTCTGTGTTTCAATGATTATTTTCATAGTACCTTCCTGAAGCATTTATTATATGCATACCTTCATAAACCTCTTAGCAGTCCAATTGGTGATGCTAATAAGTCAGTTAATGGTGAGCTGCTGCTTATAAAATCTATAGATCTTAGTAAAATTCCATACATATGTTAATGATAATTAGAGTATGTTAATAAGATACAACAAGAACAGCAATTTATAAGAGTGATTTGAAGTTCTTGAAGCCTTCTGACTATGCCGTGCATTTATTCTGAGGAGAAGATAAACTAATTCCACAACTCTATAGATATATTCATCTGACCTTCTGAGATTAGCGTATGATTTGTCCCTAACAACGGTACAATCTGTTGCCTGAATTTGTACTTGAAAAGTGTTTTGACTGCTAAAAATTATACTGTGAACATTAGCTTTTTCTTTATTCTTCCCCAGGGATTTGTCAGAGCTGAAGGCAGAACAAATGAGACTCTCTGGATCCATACTTGTAAGCTGCTTCCGGTTGAACTCTGGCTTACAGCTCTGGGAGTCTGTCACTTTGGGTAGGCCTGTACTTGCTGCACAGCAAGCAGCAGCATGGACAAGTGACCAGCCAGAGCATAGGGAAGGCGAGAGCTTCATTTGTGGGAAAGGGGACAGCACAGCACAGCAGCAAGTGGAAAAGGAAATAAACCAGAAGGCTTTGGAAGTGATGTGCTTACAAGTCAATGGGGACCTGGAGAAGAAAGAGCTTCAAGATAGGTTAATATATCTTAAACTTTGATTTAGTTCCAACGTCATCTTTCATGACTGCTGATTCACAGATAGGTTGTGTTCATGTTCAGAACACGTCCATTTGTTACATATTTGTATAATCTCATTTCTGTCTGTTGTTAAAGGTTGGTGGAAGCTCTTCTGAGCTGGAAGACTGGAGGAAAGATTGTTTATTGTACTGTAATTGCTAATACTGATTCTTATTGAGACACTCAGAGTAGTATAAAGCTCTTTTGCTGTCCATGGCTGTGCTCAAGGATATGGGAATTTGCACAGGCTGTCAGCAATATAGCACCTCTGTACTGATGTTTCCTTGGAAGACTGAGTGCAGAGCCCTTTGGGCTGAGTAGTGCCCTTCTGCAATGCACAGCATGTTAGCACGTAGAGATTAAGGCTGTCTTTGCTGTATTTTCTGGGCTGAACCTTTTCTGCTGTGCTTTTGGGAGCTGCTTATCTTTTTAACATGTGGTGTGCAGTGCTTTTGGAATGGCATGTGGACCTTCTCTTCTCAGGGTGATGGAGCTCTCAGCCTTGCTTGTACAGTCTCAGAAGCAAAATGAAGAGAAAGAGAAGACCATGAAAGCACTTAACGACACTGTGGAGATGCTAGTATGTGTTACCTTTATCTGGGAAGAAGCCCAGTGTCTCCTTGGTTTGAGTAATTTGTTCTCTAGCCTTAGGAGAGAGAGGTGTGGCTTTCTCAAGAGGAGGAACAGTTAGGATGTGAACTATGTGGAAAAATCAGGAACATCACCAAGATAGCTTGTATATTTGGCACCTGTGGGGTCCATCCAGGTGCAGGCAATGGCAGGAGAGCTGGGACATTTTGATTGTCTTAAGGGGTTTGCACCAATGCAGTTTTGCCTCAAACTTCGTTTCTAGTGGTCAAATTGTCTGGGAATTGACAGCTTAACTGTCTGTAAAAACGAGTTGCTACTCTTTCTCCTCTTGGTTTTAGCAAAGAAGAAATTGAATAAATGTGAACAGTTATGTACTTGAAGCACTGGGGTTTGCCAGCATGACAGTGCTGATGAAGAGGGGAGCAGCTCTTCCTTGTCCACTCTTTCCTTATTCTGTTCTCAGGAAGCAAGTCGGTTAGAGGTAGAATACGAAGCTTCAATAACTAAAAATACCAAAGAAGAGAATCTTGCCCTTCAGAAGTTAATCAAAGAGATAACTGAGGTGAGTAAGTTTCTGAGTTCACATCCTTATAGACTTGACTTTGGAGTACTTGACGAAGGAAAGAGAAAAGCACAGGGAATAGAATCACATGTTTTGTACTTCTCCTGGCTGTTGAATCTTTGTGCCATTTTGCTGACATGAAAGCTCTTACAACTTCACAGTTAGCTCTCCTGTGACTCTTCACCTGAGCTCCTAGGAGATTCAGTGGCTTTGCCTTCACTGTCATGTTAAGGTCTCTCTTGAACTGTGCTTTCTTAGTTGGCTACTTGACATTTCTACTCCAGTGTTGTTTGGAGGCTTCCCAAACCCTCTGTGAGCAATAACCATGTTGTTCTTCAGATTTTTATAAAAGGTCACTGACTCAATCAATGTGTTTGCCAGCTTTGCTGCTTCATTCTGTCTTCACTGACCATTATCATCACAGAATCTTAACTGTTCCAGCTGGTTAGGGGTAAATTTAACTTACTCCAAATCTTCACTCTGTACGGGAGGTTTAATCATCAGATCTTTTATGCTGCTTCACACAAAGTCAGTTCTTTCTCCTTATTTAATCATTTTTTCCTTTTTTTGCTTCTGCTCAGAGCAATTATAAACATTAGCTGTTTCATTACTGTTTTCCAGTATTCATCGGCTGCCTTCTTCTCTAGTCAGTGTTAATGGTTCTTTTCATTGCTGTTTCCAGTGTTGATTTGGTGCTTGTATATGTGGCTCTGAGAAGTCAAAAGAGAACCAAATCATTCCTGAGAGTTTCAAGAAACTGAGCATTCAAGCAGTTTCTATCCACTTCACACTGGTTTCTTCTCTTCTTGTTTATAGTAGCCCCACTCTGAAGTCCCTGCAGTGCTTGTGGCTGGGACAAAACTCATTTAATCACTGAAGGAATGAGTGAATTGAGTCTTTAACACCTCAAGGTTGAAGTGGGGGAAGGAGGAGAAATAGAGAAAGGAAAACAAAATTGTGTGAGCAAAGAATAACAGTTTGATGTGGGCTTTCAGGTGGTGTTAGGTGACAGTGACAGCACGGTCAGCATTGTCCATGGTGACAGTTCCCAGCATCCAGAGTCTGGCAACATCCTCTCTTCTCTGAGCTGCCTTGATGCAGAGCGTGCCTTTGTGTTGGTTCAGGAAACGCTGGCAAGGAGGCAAAGAGAAACACAGGTGAGAATTTCTGGTAGCTTTCACCACTGGCCACCGTCACTAATGCCTCAGCTGGCTTCAGACCTTTTCATTTGCTTACCAGTTTCTTTCAAGTCATCATCCCGCTCTTGCTACTGTATGGCCTTACCAGTCTCACCAGCAGTGTGTTCTGCTTTTCTCTCCTGATCTCCTTCCCTTCATCACAGCTTTTGCTTTCAGGTGAGCTGTCTCTCTGCTTGCTTCTCCTCCGAGCTACTGCATTTGAAGTCATCTTCCCTGCTCATTATTGCTTGTTTCTGCTATTTCCCTCCACATTCCTTACAGGCCCTAAAAAAAGAGCTTTCTACTAGGCAAGACTCCATCAATTTCCTGCAGCACCAGCACAGACAGCAGGAAGAGAAGTGTAAGAAGCTGCAGCAAAGGCTTGAGCAACTGGAGGAGGAAAACAAGATGTCTAGCAGCCACCAGCAGCACCTCCAGTCTCTGGTACAAGCACTCAAGATGTAAGTCTTTCATCCTTCTGTGTGTTCTAAAGGTATTCTACTTTCAGATCTAAGATTTCAGAGGTGTTATCGGCAAGTTCTCCTATGCCCTGTTAACATCCTCCTGTCACTGTTTTTCATGCTGTACTGTCATTTTGTAGCTGCTTTTCTTTGAGATTCAGAACAGTGTTGGAACACAGGTGCCTCTCATCACACTGTTTCTCTGAATTTTGTTCTTTGAGTGCCCTTCCCTAGCCACTGGTTCTCACTGAATGCAAGCCAAAGCCTACCTTACTTTCTCTCTGCATTTATTGTATGAGGGGAGGGGCAAGTGTCTTCTTACTCTGCTTTCCACAATTCCATCCTAGAATGGTGAAAATGGGATCAATGAGTATGCAAATCACCTCATTCTTCTTCCTTGTCTATGCAGTGACTGTGAAAACCTAGAGAAAATCAGAGCAGAGCTACAGCAAAAGCTGGAATTAAGTGAGCAAGAAGCCTCACGTCTGCGTCGGAGTAACACTGAGCTGCAGCTGAAGGAAGATTCAGCCCAAGGGGAAAAGGTGGAGCAGCAGCTGGCAATGGAGAGAGCACATCATGACCATGAGCTCCTGTGAGTGTTAAAAGCTTTCTCTGGGCAGGGGGTGAGCATTGCTAGAGCTTAGGTCTATACACACTACAAAGGAAAAATGTTGTCTATTTGTTGTCTATAGCACAGAGGTATGAGGGAGTACTTAGGCAGGGCTGGGTATGTACTGATATCAGCATAGCTGCCTCCTTGTCCTTTCTTTATATTCCTTTAAAAAATTAATCCAGACGTGGCCAGTCTGGTCATCAACCAAAGCAGATTATTCGGGCTGGATTTAAAGAAAAAAATCACACCATTGTGACAATCATGCAGTAGAACAAGTTATGCAGAGATGTTGTGTTGTGTTGGAATTTGAAAGGTACATCAGGATAGAGCCTTAATCAACCTAGACCCAATAGTGATCCTGCTTTGAGCTGAAGATTTAGCTGGCATCCTCCTGGAGTCCCTTCCAACCTGAATCATTCTATGATCCTATGATTGTTGGATTGGAAATGAATATGCATCCTCTCTCAAAATAGATTGCAAACTCTTTAATTGGTGAAGGTGAGATCAATTTTAAGAAGTATGTTTTACCCAAAGGTCAATTTTGCTGTCTTTTATCCACTGCATCATAAAGGAGAGCTAACAAGCAGGAAGCTGTTAGGTTAAGAATAGTGTGCAATGTTTGTTTTGCAAGCAGTAATGGTTTTGGCATTAAAAACCTGTTGCCTTTCCCTTTCTCTCAAGTCTGAAGGACTTAGCTGCACTTGAAGCAAAGCATTCATTGTTACAGAGTGAATTGATAGCCACAAGGGAGAAGCTGGAGGAATCACACCTTCAGAAGGATCTGCTGAAGCAAGAGAAACATGAGCTTACAGTGGCACTGGAAAAGGTATGGACACCTTGTTCCTAAGTAACACTCTGGAAGTGTTTGGGAGATGGAGTTCTTGCAGCAAGATCACAACAGGTGCTGTTTCAGAGAAAATAGCATTGTCCTTCTTGGGTAATGCTGTGATCTGCTCAGGTTCTGTGGTGGAGTCAGTCCCCATATGCTTGTTAGGAAGATCTTACTGGGAGCACATCAAGTATGTCAGAGACTCAAAGGAGATCTGGAGTTGCTGGTTGAAGTCGGGGTTATTCCTGTCTTTGTTTTCATGTTGCTGTTTTGTCTCTTCAGGCAGAGAAATCAATAGCAGCATTGACAGGGGCTCAGAATAATTTGAATTCTGAAATAGCTGATCTACGTGTTGCCGCAGAAAAGATGAGCAGTATTAATGAAGCTCTTGCACTGGATAAAGTGGAACTGAACAAGCTTGTGTTGCAGGTGAGCAGAGTTTCAACAATGCAAGATGTTCACCTCCAGCTGCTTGATTCTTTTCAGACTCTGTGCCTTCACACAGTGTGACTGGCTGAATATGGAGATGTTCCTTTTTCTGTCCAATCCAAATCTTCTGCAAACCTTAACTGTGTTTTCTTTCCTTTGTGCATCTGTGATTGTAGCTGGAACAAGAGAATGAACTTCTGTCAGATAAAGTGAATGAGATGGAGAGAGCAAAGGTCTCTGAACAGGAGAAGATGTCCTTGTATAAAAGAACAAACGAAGAGCTTTGCACAGAGAAATCCCGCCTGGAGGAGCTGCTGAAGAAAGCAGAGGAGCAACAGGAAGGGCTGCAGATGCAACTGAGAACACTGGCAGAGGAAAAGGAGGAAACACAGGAGAAACTGAACCAGGTGAGGTCAACAGTCTGGTTCTTTTGGGTAGGCATTTGTCTGCTTGGCTCAAGGAAGCTGCAATTGCTTAGTTCTGCAGTTCTTTAATCAACAAGGTGCTTGGTAGTACTGGAGGTCAGAAGGCTCCGTGTACATGCTTTTGGAAAGGGGTTGACAGCTTGTAGAGACCCTGACTCTGAGGAATTGAACTGTCCTTTGTTTCTACAGATTATTTTGATCCTCTTGTCAGCATTTGTCCCTTTTTAATTTTTTTATAAGCTCCAGAGATAATAATTATTGTTGCACATGCACCTGAATGAGGCTGCCTCTGGTACTGGTGGTGAAACAAGAAAACATTGAAGCTCTTCATCTCTTTCTGAGGCAAGAAAAAGCTATGTGTCTCTAATGTTTTCACTGTGAAGTCCACTGTTTTCAGAGCTCAATTTGTTCAAACCTGGGGAGTGGGACAGAGCTGCAAGTCAATGTCTGCTGCCTTGTACTGCTAAGAAGGGATCGGCATCTTGCTTGTCCTGCTGGAATTATATTTTAAGACATAAACGTAACTTTGGTGGGAGATAACTGAGAAAAATACGATTTTTCTCATGATCTGTTCTGCATTAGGTAGACTTTAAGGTAAGTTATTTGGCAAATAGAAAGTAGAGATGGTACAATGCAGAAAGTAGCTTAAAAATCATGGTTAATTTCCAAGTGTGATTATCAGCAATGTATGTTAGGCAACTTTTTTAAACGTAAGACAAGTGAACAGTATGACAGTGAATTACTGAATACAATCTCTTTGGCTACAGCAGCCCCAAAAATTGTTAAGTTACAATGCTCACCAATGCTTCCCTGCCTCATGGCATCCAGCTACTATACGTGCTGAATTAAGTGATGCTTCATGGGATTCTTAGTTGTTTAGTTTTATTTTTGAAGGAGAAACCATTTTTACTTTAATTCTCATCATTCAGCAAAGTTGTATTTGCTCAAATTTAACATTTATGGCACTGATAGGGATTCTGAGAGTTTAGTTTGCAAGGCAGCAGTTCTGGAAGATGCAGGATTTTCATGTGAAAACACATAATCTGGGGTCTGTGTGTTTGTCCTCAAGTAGCTGCCTGGTCTCAGCCAACCGAGTGTGGCCCTACGCATCACTTCCAAGTCTCAGTGCCTTTTGGCAGCCCAGAGTACTGGTGTTGTATCCAGCAGATGCTCTTAGGCTTTCAGCCCTCAGTGCAGGAACTCTTTCTCCTCTAACTGATTCAGAAGTGACACTAGTTGGCTCTGAGCACATATTCAGAGAAATGACCAGAAATATATTTTATCCTGCTTGCAGGTTTACCGCCAGCGAGAGTCAGCTAGCAGTGGTTTGGAGCAGTTGCGCCAGCAGTCCTCTCGCCAAGAGGATGCAGTGGCCAAGGTGTCCAAAGAGAAGGAATTCCTGGTGCATGAGAAGGCTGCCCTTGAGGTGCGACTGGCAGCTGTGGAACGGGACAGACAAGGCCTTTCAGAGCAGCTGGCAGAGGCCAGGTAAAGGCAGGGAGGAGGCCCTAGACAGGACATTATTTAATGTCTGTAATTACAAAGGTGGTAATCATTACACCAAGATTTATTGCATCCTGTACGCTTTCCAGATGGCTTTACCTTCCTTAGGCTGAAATTGAATAATCTTGAGGGGGAAGGAAGAAAATGTATCATGATGTGTGTTGTTTTTTGTGACAGCTAAAGCTAACACAGTCCTAGGTTCTTGTTCATGCCCCCTTGCACATCACTGCATGAAGTCTACAGCAAGCTGATCTGATTCCTCCATAACTGGTACCCTGGCTCTGGATTGGGAAGTAACTGTGTCATGCTGTCTTTGCTTCCATCCAGATATTTAGTGGAGCCTGGAACTTGTGGGTTTTTTTTGTTGTTTTTTTTTCTTGTTCTGCACATTTCAACACAGATATTTGGGATTCAAGACTACCATACATCTTGAGTAGGACAGCATCATTTAGGGTGAAGCTAGAGGCTTATGCTGAAGGTCTTGAGGGCATTATGCTTCTAGTCTAACTCTTGTTAACTGTGATGCAGGACCTAGGTTTCATTATATCAGCAGCAGGGAAGTTTATTTTGAGTCCTTGGCAGTTCTTGGGAATTCTTGTTCATCATTGGGTTCTCTGTACGTTACCGCGTGGCCTCCAGAGACGGCTATCATGGGGATGTTATGCAGGGAAGTAACAAGACTTTGTCCTTGAGCTGTCTCAGACTGCTAAGATTGTGATAAATTCTGTGTTTCACCAAAGAAATGTGCTGAGATGTTTGTCCTTCCTCCTAGGTGGTTTTTAGAGGATTCCTGAACTACAAAGCTGTACAAATGATATTTTAGAGGTCGTCATGCACCTTGACTTTTACACTTGGCTGTTCCAGAGTGTGTTATCAGGGCTGATGATTGCTGTTTCAGCACTGTCTGATTCTTGAATGCTGCTGCTTCTGTTCTCCAGCTTCTCATGTTCGATCCAGCTGAATTCTTTTGTCAGATTGGCTGTACTGCTTGTCTGCAGCTTTTAATGCTGGTTCAACTTCCAGAGAAGAGCACAGCCAAAGGTGCAGGGTGCAGTATGGTGAATTTTGAACTCGAGCTGTGCAGTAACACTGATGTTTTTCCTGTTTTATTGGTGTGCAGGTGAACGGAGGACAGTCATTGTATGTATCTGTTCTGCCATACAAACAGAGGTTGGCAGTAGATACTTTTAGACAGACTTTATTAAAATGTTGGGCTTTTTCTTGTTTTTTGCTTCAGTGACAGCAGCAGTAAAAGAAATGAATAGATAAATTAATTCTAAAGAACCCTTGGCAGTAGATAAAAGCACTGCCCAGAAGAATAAGCGCTTAGTCTCACCAGATGATGTTCTCAAGCCTTTTGCTGTCCCAGTTTTGGACTCTTGTCAGGCTCTAAAACAGGAAAGATTTCTATTTATCTTTCAGTTGTGGCACATTCAATTTATACTCCTGGATATGGGCATGATCAGTCAAGTTTTCCATTGTACATTGAAGTAATCAAATGTTAATTTGCTAGGGTTTATTGCTTTATCACCCACAATGTGCCCCTTTAGCTTTAATGATATCATCCTAATTGAATCCCTGTACTGATGAAACGGTGCTGTGTATTGTAAGATACTGGCACTCAGAACACTGTATTAAAGCAGAGAAGTAACTTCAGCTTCTGATTCCAAATTCCTGCGTGTCACTCGTAGCAGCCTGTTGAAGTCTGTGTACGTAGCAGTTTGTATCTGCACTACCACATCTTCCATTTTAAGGAATGATGAACAGTTTGGGCTGCTGCATGCTTAGTTAGCAATACTTGGTGAAAAATAATGAGTTTCTATTGAACTTGTAGCAGTTTGAACTGAAGGATTCTCTTATTTCTTATCTCTCATTTCAGATGCTGCTTCAGCTGTTAGAATCCTTAAAAATGCAGCTACAAGCTTGACAGGTTACTCTATTATCTGGTGTTTCCCTTTCAAATATAGGGAGTCTGGAAAATTACCTGCATATCCCTATGCTATGAACAGCATAAACAGTCACTAGCAAGCCAGGAAAATGCTTTTTTTTTTGCTGTGTCTCCCTTCCACCCCATTCCACAGAACAAGTCTGAAGTGCCAATTTGGTCGGGGCTGTGCACAGAGGATGGGCTTCTGATTTATTGACACAGCTACCTGTGTGTTACAGATAGCAACTTAAGATTTGGCTATTGAGATTAGGCTGTACTTCCTGCATTATGCTGGGTTGTAAGTAAAATCTGGAGGGGCCTACTTTGCTATTTTAAATGGCAGAAATATTTTTGTCCATGAATTTCCACACAACCCATTTTCCGTATTCAGATGTCGGGATCTTGAACCAGTTCTTACTGGAATAATTCCCTGTGGATGTCAGGAGCAAGAGCAGCTCATTTCTTTCCATGTTTACAACATGTAGGTCAGTGAAGGACACCCTGGAATCCAGCCTGTTTGAAGCTCAGCAGCATTTATCTCACTTGGAGATCACCAAGAGTCAGCTTGAAATCCAACTTCATACAGTTGTTCAGGCTAAGGAAGTGATACAAGGTGAGAGCTCATGTACTTTGCATCTGGTGTGCATTTGCAGTGCAATGCTGAGGAATGAAGGAAATGCAGAGAGAGCCCTTTTACACTGAAATTAAAATGGTGTAAGGCCAGCAAATTCAGAATAGTTTCTGTAGGCACTGCTTTTCTTGCCATTTGCTATGTTTGCAGGGGAAGTGAAGTGTCTTCAATATGAGCTGGAAACAGAGAGATCTCTAATGAAGCAGGAACGGGAAAACATGTCACAGCGGCTCATTCAGATAGAACAGCAGCATAGCAATGCCCTGAAACTTCAGCAAACTGATCACGAAGTGGAAATAAACAAACTCCTACAAGACCTGGTAGGAAACAATATGTTTTAATTCTTCAAGTGAGCTCTGTGGGATGGCTTTTGCATAATTGTTGCCCAAGTGTGAGAAATGGCAGTAGTTACCAGCTGTGAGAAGCCACACACTGCTGGGCCAGGTGGTAGAGCCAGTGGCTTGTACTGGAAGGCATGTGAAGGGCCGACATGATTTTGTTGGGATGCTGAATGCAGCCACAGATTTGCTGTGGGCCTAAGACAAATTCAGCTGAATGTTGGGTGAAACTCCACCCAAAGCCACAGTAAAGTGGTAGGATCTCACCAAACTCCTGTCTGCCATGAAGCAGACTCACAACATTCCTGCCAGCTTCCATTGCAGTAACTTCTTTCTATCGTTTTATGGTTGACAGATGTGTTACTGTAGGACTTAAAAGAGTGTGGAACAGCTTGTAGTTCAATTCACTGCCTGTCTTGTGACTAGGACATTGGGATACTGGCCTTTTTCTCACCCGACAGTCAGTCTGCATCTTTTCAGTGATTACAATGACGCTGAATCCTGAAAATAGAAGATAGAGATAAATCCTAAGGTGTGTGGAAACAGGCAGCCATCAGAGTGGAGAACTTGGTATCTACTTCTCTTTTTCTTGCTGACCTGCTCTTCTATGTTCCTTGATAGGGCACAAGGCAGCTATAGCATGCTGTTCAAGTGGAGTTGTGTGGGAAAGGTGAAAATTTACATGTTTCTCATGTTACCTGAGACTTCATCTTGAGATCTTTTCCTTCACTCATCAGGCAAGCGAACAGGAAGGACACCATTTAGAGCTACAGGAGGTGCTGGAGCTCTGGGAAAAGGAGAAAGCAGAAACAGAAGGGCAGCATGAGAAGAAACTACTTCACATGAAGGAGAAAGTTGCTACCATGCAAGCTCAGCAAGAAGAGGAACGAGCTAGAGTTGAAAGTGCCAATCAAGAGGTGAATGTGAAAGCAGAATTTGTTTTTAATTTTCTGCTTTACTTATTGACATTTTTCTTGACACTGGATGTCTGGGTAGAGATGTTTCTTGGATGCCCTTCTTTGAGCAGGATGCCTTAGCAAATGTAAGACCTCTGTGCTATGAAGGACAATGCCTGTAACACAAGAGTTTACCAGAGTGTGGGCTTAAGATGGTGAGGAAGTCTACTAAAGGCCTGCAGATAGTATGATCATGTCTCACAGTGGTGTGCTGAAGGAAGCCACCTGTACAGAAAGGACAGAACTATGGGAGCTAGCTGGATATTGGGATGTGAGAACATGCCTTGTATGTCCCTGTTTTCCTGAAGTGTTCAAGTGTTCCTTGAATTTGTGAAGTGAAATGCGTGCAGGACTGTCTTTGGCAGTAGGAATGAAATATTTCTGTGCACTGTAACAGAGGTGGCCTCTGAATTTTTTCTTTTAGAAGTCACTTGCTGGTATATGGTTTTGCACCCAGATTTTCTGTGCCAAAGTAAACCTGTCATACTGAGAGTTCTTCCGGTGTTCTACCCAGATTCCTTCTTAAGCAGACTGCCTAGGAGTGGCAGTACCCCCATTTGTGTCTGCCAGTACTGGAATGGTAGGACCAGCTCTCAGAGGTGGCAATGTACATCTTAAAACTGGAATTTTCACCAAGCCCCACTTAGGATGCATGACTTGCCTGAAGAAGCTGCTGCCTTCACCCTCCCGCAGCCTTGTATGTTCTCTACAACTAAGCGCCTGAAAAAACCTGTATTAAAAGACAAACAGGTCACAACAGAAGACAAGAGAAATGTCATCACTATTCCTATTAGGTGATTCAAAGTCTGTTGAAGGTTCAGTCACAAATGGCCCATGTGCTACCCACATGACATTGGAATCTGTGCCAACAAGTGGACAGATAGTGGCCTAAGAGATGGGCATCATATTGCTCTGAGACTGTGTGAGCCTGTCAGCCTTCAAATCATTGAAGGATGTGGAAATTATTTTTTTCTGTGGAGATTCAACCTGTCTCCTCCTCTGTATTTTTGTGCAGATCTTGACAGAAAAGGAGAACGAGAAGAAAGCTTTATTAGAGACACTACTCCAAACTCAGGGAGAACTAACAGAAGCCTGCCATCAGCTTGAGCAACTCAGGCAGGAAGTGAAAGAGCAGCAAGAGTATGAGCAGGTAAGTCTCTCTAGTAGGGCAGGTAGAAAGTTCAAGCAGTTGGTGACTGAGCACAGGGTCAGAGAGAGGCTGCTAAAGCCAGGTTAGCAAGGAAATGGATCACAAGTCCTGGAGCACTGAAAGCACAGAGCCTGCCTGGTAAGCAAAAGGAAAGATGGGTTGCAACAAAAGTAGAGACAGTTTGAAAAGCAGAGTGAAATGGGCAAATGGATGAGATTATATGGAAAGAGGAAACATGCGGAGCTGATGGCAGGTCCCAGTAAATTGCTCTTCATTTTGGTTACAGAACATCACAGAAAAACTGCAAGAAGAGCTGCAGGAAACTCACTGTAAGATCAAGATGGTGGAGAATATGCACAAGGAAGAAATTGAAAACATCAGAGAGGAAAAGAATATCCTTCTTCAGCAGAGGGATGATCTACAAAAACAGGTGACTGAAACAGCAAAAGATACTTGAGTCATCAAGTAGGTGGTGCCTTCACTAATTGTCTTTCTAATGCAGAACAGACATACAGTAATTCCTCTGACTGCCATCATACTGTAGTGTCTGTCTCAGCTGATGTGAAGACCTACTGGTCATTAGCTGCTTCCCTGAACAGATGGGCTAGTTCTTTTTTTGTTTGCCAGTAGTCATCAGAATGGATGTCATCTGGCCTTTGTTTTTTTTAAGGTGCTTTATGAGATGAACATCATGCCACTCTCTACGTGTTTCAAACAAATCAGCTGAATCTGATACTCTTACAATAGAACAATATTTAAATCTGTTCTTCCACTTTCCTCATAGTATATGTATGGTTTGCAGTGACAAGCTGTAGTCTTTGACTGCTCTGTTATGTTTTGGTGCAGGTAGAAGAGCTGGCATCTCAGCTAGCAGCCTCTGAAGAGTCCCATCAAGCAATTGGCCATAAAGCTCAGCAAGATCTGAACGAGGCACAAGAGTTGTCCAGGCAGAAGGTACTGGAGGTTGTGCATCTTCAGAAAATGTTGGAAGAGAAGAGGGGCCAGTGGGAAGAGGTAGAACATCAGAACAAAGAACTGCAGGTGTGCCTACAGTCCTTAGAGGGGGAAAGGAGTCGATGGGAAGAAGTGGAACGTCACAATACAGAATTTCAGGCTTCCTTGAAGGCTCTAGAGAGTGAAAGAGACAGGTAATTGAAAGCCTGCAAGGCTCTCTGTTCTATTTAATGAGTTTCCTCTTACAGATCTTTTCATATGCAGATGGATGTGATACCATTTCCTTAAAATGCAGTTCAGAACTATCTATGCAGAACCATTTTATTCCTTTGATATCCTGTTTCATTCTCTTTTTTTCTCATCTTTCAGTTACATTTTTTTTTCTGAAATAGTCTTTCTCTTAAAATAATGAATTTCTATCAGGACAGCATATAAATACTGTTAAACTTTCAGAGATTGAAACCCAAAACATTCCAAGGAAGCGGGATGGGCTGCAGTGTAATGGGCTAAATAGGTCCACCAGCTCCACCTTGAGTCCAGTACACTTGGAACATTTCTTTAAACATTCACAGTCATTTCATCCTGATACTTTTGGCTGGAGTCAGGCATCTTGAAATGAGGATTTTGAGCTAAGCCAAGTTCCCTTCAGGGTATGCCTACAGAGGCACACAAGGATCAAGCTGTTTTTTATTGCCATGTTTCCTCATTTCTCAAAATAACCCAGCAGGCATTTGGAGGTGCTCAAGCAGGGTCCCTGCTAGCCCTAAGGGTTACGGATGTTAATGACTGTCCGAGGATTGCAACAAAAAAGACTTCACCTGGGGAACTCTTCCCAGTCTTCAATGTACCTTTTCATTGAAGGGAGGAGAAAGAAGAGGCAGTGAGCTCTTGCTTCTCCTCTGTGGGATTCTACATCTTATATGAGGATCTGAGAATTTTCCTCCAAACTTCACTTAGCACTTCTGCCTTTATTTCCCTCACTGAAATTAATAGTAGTGCTTGCAAGTCTCATACTCCCACATATCACCTTGTTGTCAGTTGCTGTTCCTACTAGGATATACATGCTGGGAAAACAAACTTCCTCTTTATTGTCAAAATCTCTTCAAATCTCGTTAGTAGAAATAATTTATTTTCTTCTTTTCTTCTTCCCCATCTTCATTTATTTTAGCTATATGGCATCACTGTTTGCATCATGGTACTAGTCTTAGCTTCTACCAGTTGTTAGCTGAACCAATGATCTGAGAGCCCTTTTGGTCTGGGGAACATAAGGAAAGTTCCCCACTTAAATCATATACTGAACAAGCATTAACCTTCATGGTCCAGTGTTTTGAGCCTTTAATTCTCCTGTGTCTTGCTTGTTTCATTATTGCCTGTCTCTGAAATCAGCTTTTAGTAACTAATGGCTCTGGGGAAATTGATACACCTATGGCTAGTCTCTTCCTTTGCTAGATTTTTCTGGGTCTTTGACCCTTTGCTGTACATCTAAGAGTATTACTGTGAGCTCCACTGCATGGAGCCACTCACATAGGAGGATAAGAAGTTATACTATGGATAGTAGACATTTATAAAGATGCATTATCCATAAACACATTAAAAATTACACATCTCCCCTTTCCCTGGAGCTTTTAGACTAACATTCTTTTGTGAAATTCAAGTTGGGAAGAACTAGAACCAGTGGTGGATAAAGCTGCCACTTATTACCACCGGTATTACAGAGTGGCAGAACATGAGATTATATCTGTGGATATCACTTCTAACATCTCTCTTTAAGTGTTTCAGCATATGTGCTCCCAGGCTGTCTCTATTCCCATCTGAAAAATATTGAACTTAGCCACTAATTTGCTTTTCTCCATGGAAATGAGAGTAGTAGGTGCATGCTTTGCTGTGATTGCCAGTCTGGCTTAGGACTGAACGAGTAGCCTAGTTGTTTAGGTACACCTCAGCAGACAGCAGTTTTAGCCTTGGTGGTGAAGTCCAAAGAATTTATTAGGTGTGATACTGTGAGTAATGCGTTGCATGTTCCCTCTTTCAGGCTATCTCTGTCTCTGGAACAGAAGGAATTGAGCCTCAAGACCTTGGAAGAAAACAATCTTGTCCAGCAGAATGAGGTGTCTAAACTACATTCTGCTATTCAACAAGCTCAGCAGCTCCACTCAGACCACAGAAGGGAAATAGAAGAGCTCAACAACCAGGTGTCCTATCCATTAAGCTTCCTTTTACCCAGGGACATTGAATACCACTTCAGTTTGTAGTTTCTAATTTGTTTCCCCTTCCAACCATACACACTCCTGTGTTCTGTCTAGAGGCTGCACACTGGGGTGAAGGCTGGATTTGCTGTGTTTTCCTTGTGTTGCTCCCTGTTCTCTCATGATTCAAGGCATTACATCTCTGAAGAGCAACAGAAGACTCCTTAGGAACTTCTCAGTATCTATGTTACAAATGTCCCCCGATGGTGGGAATCTACCTTTTGTAGGTCTGATGACATAGAAGTGGTTATCATGGTCTGTGGAAGGCACTTCCACCTCAGCCAAGTCCATCTGGTGTTCTGGAGATGCACAGTAAGGGATGGTGACTGACTTCTGTTTACTTCTACTCCTAGGCGCCCCTGACAGCTTCCCCTCCATGCAGGGCTGCTTGATCTGCCACCTTGCCCTGCCAGCCCCCTATTCAAACACACGCTGCTTCATTTCTGAGGTTGGAAAGAGTGAGAGCTCACTCATTCTGTTGTGGCTGGGGAAGCTTCCTTTTGGACCCTTAGTCAAATCCAGGCACTTGTTTCTAGCTCATTGTCTGTTTTGCTTAGTCTGAGTTCTTGTGGGGTGTTTTATTTTTTGCCTTTTGTTTCCAAAATGGTGTTTACTTGGACTAATTTCTTCTTCATTCTTCTCCCTTCTTCCTTCTGTGCTTTCTCAGTAGCAGCTCTATCCCTGAGATTCTGTGCATCTGTGTTACAGGTACAGACACTGCAGGAAGTGGTGCTGGAGAAGGAAGCTAACCTGGCAGCTCGGGAGAAGCAACTGTTACAGGATCTGGAGGAATCTCGTGCAGGAGAACAGTGCTTGAAAGACTCTTTAAACGTGCTAGAGGCTGAGATGTCTGAACTTCATCTGAGGCTTTGTAGCACAGAGAACAGAGCAAAGGCATTGGCTACAGAGTGCCAGCAGGCTAATAATGCCCACTGTGAAGCCCAGTCCCAGCTGGACAAATTGCACTTGGTTCTTCACCACATGCTGTGTGACAGCACTGATAAAAACAAAGACTTTGCTGCTTGGAGTTCAGGCAAGTGTTGGAGGGATGGAAATTATGTAGAGTGCTTGGGGATGGAGGATAATATAGAGGGGGGAGGGACAGTTCTTTGCAATCCTAATAGATTTGTCCTTTCCAATACAGACTGTCTCAAGTCTTGAAAAGTCTTGGAAGCCTGAGGTTTCTGCAGAGGCAAGTCCATGTTGGTACATGGAGAAACCACTAGCACCAGTAGTCACGAGGTGCATGTGTGTTCTTTTCTGGGAGCAGTACTCACATTAGTGTGCTGCAAAATAATCTTAGCCTATGGCATAGCTTGCTGCAACATAAACTACAGCACAGCTATGGAGATGCTGCCACCTTCTGCAATATATAAACAGATCTTGTTTGTTGGAGCCCCCCCCCCCCCCCCAGATTAAAGCTTGAAATTGAACGGCTTCTCTCTTCAGAACAGGATCATGTCTGGGGCCAAACTGCTTCTCAGGCCAAGGACCTCCCTGTAGAGCTCATGGTGGACAGAGTGGCAGCAGCCCTGCAAGACCTGCGTCAGGACCTGAAGCAAACTCGGCAAGATCTGGTAACGTGTCTCTGTAGTGCACCCAGAAGTCCTGTCCCTTTGCTGGACAGGATGAGCAAAGTGCCAATACCAGAACGGGTGTGAATTCGTGTAGGTCAGGATTGTTTGCTGCCACAGGGAGAAAGGACAATGATATTTCCCATTACAGTCTAACTGCCCCCTCCCACCTAGGCTATTTCTGCATTTAGCTTTTGTACCTTCTTGTCTCCTGCCAGCAGTGGCTCTGTGAACATATACTGCTCTTGCCTCCTCCAGAATGATGCTGGGAAGAAAGTGCAGGACCTGGAACTGGAGCTGAGCAAGAGGCAAACTGAGAGGGACCACTTCAGTGCCCGCAATCAGGAGCTACAGAAACAACTGGCTCAAAGCCAGGAAGGTACAGCTTTTCCTTTCCAACCCACTGAGTCAATCCTGTCTCACTGGAAGGGATTTCTGATACCACACAGAGGAACAGTGCTGCAGTGCCAGGAGATGAGAGGGTGGGCGGAAAAGCAACAAGCATGAGATTTGACCATAGGATTGCCAATGAAAGCTTTTCATAGCAAAAAATGCAGTGGCTGGCTTTGCATCCAGTGCTGTGGCTGGTGACGGGCGTGCCAGCAGTGATGCCTTTCAGGTCCTGTGTCACTACAGAATAGGTATAGCTTGATTCCTCGTACTGTCTTCCATAGACTAAAACCATCAGCCTGCTTAAAACATTGCCTTTGTTGGTTGAGTAGACCCTGCTTGTCCAAGTAGTCAGCTTTTTCCATTTTAGTTCCTGCCTACTAGTTGAGTCTGTTTCTACAGTTCTGTCTCTTAGTATGCTTCATTTCCTGTCTGACTGTAAACTCTTCTGTTTCCAGTCTCACTGCTGATATGAAGCTCAGTTATTCTCTTTGTGCTGTCATCCCACTATCAGGGAACGTTACTTTTCTCTATCAGAGCACAATGTATTACCCAAGCATTCTTTTGGAAAAAAAATTCCTTGAAGTGCATCTTCAAGCATAACATCAGCATCTGTCTCTTCTGTAAAGCCTCATATGTCTTTCTGGTTAATTAACTGTGTCACAGTCTTCACTTCTGATTCTTGTTCCCCTTGCCTACTCTTTTTCTTTATGGCACTAGATGTTTCACTGGCTGTCCCTGTCCTTGTTTCATCAGTGAGGGTTCTATCAGATTCGAATGCTGTTGGTGACCTGCTGCTGTCCCATTAACCCTAGCCTTTTAACACATTTTTAACAGAACGACAGATGCATTTTCATATTATTCTGAACCTTGCCACTTTTCATGCTTCCATTTTTCTCTGGCTGGAAGGTTTTTAATTATGCCCAGTTTGGAAGTTCATGTGGGTTTGAGGCCTATAAAAGACAGGTTACAAATCAGTTTGATCTTACTTTGCTTTTCTCCTTGACCTTTGCTGCAGAGACACAGATGGCAGAAGGCAAGAACAACTCTCTACAAGCAGCCTTGCAAGCAGAGGCTGCTGCTCTAAAGAAGGAGGCTATGACACTACATCAAGAGGTGGCATCTTTGGAAAGGAAACTTGAGAGTGCTGAGGAGCAAAAAAAGGATGTGCTGGTATGGCTAACAGATGCCATGAAGGGCAGTTTCTAGCTTTTTTTTCTTTTTCTTTTTTTTTTTTTTTGACATCTATTAATAATTTTAAGGAACTATTTTATTTTTTTTTTTCGGTGGAGAGTTGGTTTTCAGTGATGTTATAGAAGTTTAGTCAAATCTGATAAGATACAAATGCTGACTAATTCTCTTTCATTTACCTTCCTGCCATTCATTCTGTGTTTCCTAGACTTGTTTTCCTTCTAGCCCCTGTAGCTGAATTATCAGGATCAACACCTTGAGTTAGAGGTCAGTCCAGAAAGAAGAGAGAGCCAGTATCACAAAGTACAGGGCAAAAGAACAAAACTTATATAAGCAATCGTTTTATCTTGACTTTTCCAATAGCATTCTTCTGAATAAGGAGAAAAAGATAACGGAGTCATATAAAACTTATTAACGATGCAGGTTGTTCATTTTCTGCAGTTCTGAAGATTTCTGACAGCCTAAGTAACTTTCAAACTTATGTTGCATGGTTTAAGCCCAAATACACATTTAAATTCAGGAGTATCCGGACTTGAAGGGTAGTGCAGGAGGGTTCTCCAGCTCCCTGGGAGGTAGGGTATGGTCACTCTTTTGTTCCAACAGAAGAACACAAGCCGCCTTCTGTTGAAGCTAGTGACTGCAAACAACAAGAGGATTTTCTTACAGCAGAGGACACCTGTTGAACTTATTGCCAAATGGTCTTGTCAAAACAGTGGGCCTGTATAGGATCAGGAAGGGTCTGTCAGAGTTCTCACAAGCTGAAACAGTGCTGGGGTTGGGGGTGGAAATATCATCTAAATCCACCATCAAAAAAATCAGTTATGGCCAGTTTGCTAAATTCAGTACAGTTCTCAAATACAGATGGTGGTGGTGTTGGGTTTTGGGGGGTGTTTTTGGGGTTGTCTATTTATTTATTTTTAAGTGAGAGGGAAAACAAATAGGTAGAAGCTCCTACTAAAAGTTCAGACCGCAGCCCTTGACTGCCACCAAAGCAGAGTTCAAATCTAGTATGGAAAACAAACCTACATAAATAGAATTATGGGATCTTTTTCTCCCTGTGTTGCAGCATGAACGGGACAGACTGCAAGCAGTTGAAGAAAAACTGATGTGGGAGATAAAACTTCTTCAGGAGTCAGTCACAGCCTCAGAAACACGAGCAAACACAGCAGCAGATATGAATCACTCCCTTGAACAAGAACTACAGACCACATTGTCTGTCTTGAAAACAAAAAATAAGGAAGTGGACACTCAACGGGAGAAAATCCAGATGCTACAGAAAGAGGCAGCGGATGTAAAAGCTTTGCAGGAGAGTCTTACTCAAGTGAATGCCATCCTGTCAAAGAGAGAGGGAGAAATGAAGTTATACCAGGAACAGATAAGAATTCTGGAAAGCCAGAAAGAAATGCATAAAACTACTCTAGATCAAGTTATTAAGGACATGAAAGAGAAAAAACAGAAGACAGAATCCCAGCAAGAACAAATACAGGAGTTAGAGAAGAAGCAAGAACTGCAGAGGACTGCAGTAAGCAAAATGAGCAAAGACCTGGAAGACAGAGATAAGGAGATCAGATCCCAGCAAGAAGAAATATGGGAGCTGGAGAAGCAACGAGAACTGCAGAGAGCTGCTATAGGCAAGATGACTAAAGACCTGGCACACAGAGACCAGGAGATCAGATCCCAGCAAGAAGAGATACGGGAGCTAGAGAAGCAGCGAGAATTGCAGAAAACTGCTGCAAGTAAAATGAGCAAGGATCTAAAAGACAGAGATGAGAAGATAAGATCCCAGCAAGAACAGATAGAGGAGCTAGAGAAACAGCAAGAACTGCAGAGGACTGCCCTAGGCAAAATGAGCAAAAACTTGGAGGAGAGAGACCAGGAAATCAGATCCCAGCAAGAACTGATAAGGGAGCTGGAGAAGCACCGAGAAATGCAGAGGACTGTTGTAAATAAGATGAACAAAGACCTGGAGGAGAGAGATGGGAATATAAGTTCCCAGCAAGAACTGATAGAGGAGCTGGAGAAGCAGCAAGAACTGCAGAGGGCTGTTGTAAGCAAGATGAACAAAAACCTGGAGGACAGAGACCAGGAGATCAAATCTCTGCAAGAACTGATACATGAGCTAGAGAAGCAACAAGAAATGCAGAGGTCTGCTGTGAGCAAGATGAGCAAAGAGCTGGAGGAGAGAGACCAGGAGATTATATCCCAGCAAGAAGAGATAAGGGAACTGGAGAAGCAACGAGAAATGCAGAGGACTGTTGTAAGCAAGATGAGCAAAGATCTGGAAGAGAGGGACCGGGTGATCAAATTCCAGGAAGGGAAGCTAATGATTCTAGAACAACATGGTACATCACAGGTGAGAAGTCTGCAAGTGGATCTTGATCATATGAAGGGAAGCTTGAAGGAGAAAAACTTAGAGCTGATGGCTCTAAATCAGCAGATCAAAGAACTGGAGATGGAGAGAGAAGAGGTGAAATCTTTGCACACAGGTCTTGAGCAGCTCAGAGCAGTTCTTAAGGACAGAGAGAATGAGTCTGACTCTCAAAGGAATCAGTTAAGACTCTTTCAGCAGTACAAGGAGCATCAAGAGGAGTACCTGCAAGAGCTCCAGGGTAAAGTAGAAAAAATGACACTTTCTTTATCTAGAAAAGATCAAGAGCTTGAGTCACAGCAAAAGCAAATCCAGGAAGCTGAAGAAGTCATGGAAAAGAAGTTGAAGACTGTTTATGAGCAACTGGAGCAGACGTTAGAAACCTTAAAAGAAAAGGAAAGACTTCTAGACATCCAAAAGCAACAAACAAGGGAATATGAGGAAAGAACGGAACAGATGGATGTCTTATGTAGAGACTTAGAATACAGTAAGGCAATATTGAGAGAGAAGGATTTAATGATTGAATCTCAGAAGGAACTGATTGAGACCTTCCAAAAACAAGAAAAAGACTCTATGCAGCAGAAAGAAATTCTGCAGCATCTTAAAGAGGCTTTAAAGGAGCAAGAACAAGAAACTGTATCCCTTAGGAAGCAGTGTGAGGCATTGAAAGAAAAGGAGGAAAAGCACAAAACTGATCCAGTGATTCTTCAAGAAACAAAAATGTCTCTGCAAGAAAGAGAAAGAAAGATAGAGGTTTTAGAGGAGACTATCTCTAAGCTTCAACAACAAAATGACGATAGGATGATGCAGACTACAGTTATAATGCAAAAACTAGAATGTGCTGAATCTTCCCTAGCAGCTAGAGATCAAGAGATAGCATCTCTGAAAGAGCATGTCCAGGAACTTCAAGAGCAGAAGGAGTCAGAAGCTAAACAGGTCAAAAGTCTACAGGAGGACCTGAACAAAATGAGCAAAACAGTGAAGAAGAACAATTTGGAAATTCTCAAACAGTCAGAGCAGATTAATGTGTTTCATATTCGTGAAGAAAGTATGAAAGCAGCTCTAACATCTTGCCAGAATCAAGTGAGTCTGCTTGAGGAAGTGGTGAGAAAGAGAGATGAAGACAATGAAACTCTTCTGCAAAAACTCCAGCACCAAGAGGAAGAACTGAAGACCTTGCAGAATCTCCAGCTTATGCTATCTGAGAAGAAAGAGGATATTAAACATCACGGAGAGGAAGAGAAGTTCCTAGAAGAAGACTTGCATAGGAGAAAATGGGAGACGAAAGCTCAAGGTGAGCAAAAAGAGTTAGAAGATGAGGAAATAAGAGGTCTTCGAGAGGATCTCCAGCATGTTCAGCAGACTCTGACAAAGAAGGATGAGGAGATCAAATACCAGACAGACAGAATCAAGTATTTAGAGAGCGCTCTGACAGGGAAAGAAAAAGAGCTGAGGAGGCAGAGTGAACTCTTGAAACAATTAACATCGGCTCTGCATTGGAAAGATGAAGGGGAGACTCTCAAGAAACAAATCCAGAAACTCCAAAAATGGGAGGAAGAGGAGGAAGTTAAGAGGAGGGTTCTGCAAGAGAGAGACCAATTCTTGAAAAGGCAGAAGGAACTGGCCCAACAACTGGAAGCTGAGAGGAAAGTAAATGGGGAAGAACTGAAGCGTGTGATTGCTATTTTGAAGCGGACTGAAAGCGGAGAAATTGAATGGAAAGAGAAGGCACAGGCACTGACTCTTGCCCTTTCTAAGAGTGAAATGACCAATGGGACTTTGCGGGAAGAAATAGCCATCCTGCAGAGTATGGTTTCAGAGAGGGACAAGGACCGGTTTCATCTTCAGGTAGGTGGTGTGACTGGACATCAGTCAACTACAATGTCAGTAAAGGATGCTAATGTTGTTTCCCATAAATATTTACCAGCTTGGCCAAAGAGGGTATGATTTCAGTCAGCAGGCTTGCCTGCTTGTGTAGCACAGGCCACAGGCCATTCACCTGCATCAATTTTTTTCTGTCAAGCCCAGAACTACTGAAAGAACTACAGAGCTTGCTATTAAATCAAGTCCAAAAGTTAGGGATTAGTAATCAGTTCTGCTGTCCAGGCAAGTTTAGCTGACATAGTGTGGTTAGGATTTGGCATGGAGACAAAAGGGCACAGCTGACCAAACTAATGTGCTAAACTTTGTAGAATTTTTTAAAGGTGGCTGAGCAGCACTCACAGTGACGGTGCTTAGAGTGTAATTTCAGAGACCTGCTGTTTCTGACCATGCACATTCTGTCTACTAATGAACAAGCAAGAAGTTATTTCACTGCTAACTATGTAATTATGTAGTGGTCCCTATGCAGAGCGCCTAAAAACATATATTGCTGTTTTGGCCTGTCAGTCAGGAAGGAAAGAAGGGACTTAATGATGTCCATGCCCAAGGCTGGCCACCCTCTGTGACATGTTAATTTGGTCCCTCTAACCTTTATGTGATAGCTGTTCACATAATCTCTGTGTATACCCAGGAGGCTATTGAAGGTGGTGAAAACCTATCATGGCTCTTAGAGAAGAAGCTCCTATGGCAGCGGCTGGAGTGTCTGCAGCAAGCAGTTGCAAAGCTGGAACATGAAAAGTCTGAGCTGAAACAACTCAATGCTGAGCTCAGGGTAACTCTTGAGCAGGTAAAAAAGGCTTTCACTGCCTGTGCAATGCTTATGGTCCTCTGGAACTCAGCTTGTTTCCATATACAGTCCTTTAGAGTCCTCTGTTTGCTTCCCACTCCCACATGGAGACACAGTTTCATTTTCTTTCTCCACTGACACCTCACTGCTTTCACAGACAAACATTCACTCAGGTCCTACTCTTCTCTCCCTGGTGTCACCTTGCACGTGCATTTGACACTCTCATGTCAGAAACTTCCTCATGCTCTTTCTCTTCCGAATCGAGTGCTTTTTGCCTCCAGCTTTGTCTGATGCAATTGAACAGTCTCTGCACAGAAATCTCCTCACAAATAACGTCCTGGGATCTTTTCTTTTTTCTTGTTTGGTGGCTGGTTTCTGTGATTCTTTATCCTGTCCAACATGCAGGTGGAGCATGAACGGAGGAGACTGAAGAGAAGTTGTAGTCGTCAGTCACAGACAAGTACAAGCAGGTTTTCTCTCTCAGAATCTGATGAGGACAAGTTGGCTGCGTCTAGAAAGGTGTGAACAGAAGCTTACTTGGTGAAAGAAGGGTTTGGCCATACAGAGGAACTATGGCAAATTCCAGTGGCATTATTGCCACCCCTCCACCCCCCCAACTACATAGACATAATGTAAGTCTAATACAGACTGTGACCCTGCCCAGACTGAAGCCTAATGAAATACTTGCATTTTCTTCACAGGAGGAGGTTCGTGCTCTCTGCAGTCAGTTAGCTGAGTTACAGAACCAGGTGAGGAATAGAAAAGCTGTCATCAAAAGCTGATGTAGCTGCACTGCTGAACACAACTTTGCATGATGTTACAGCACAAGTTATGTTTGGCTGGGTCCCCACTGTCAGGAATTGAGTACACCAGGCAGTGGAAATACCCAGGTTTCTGCATTTGTTGGCCACGGATAAACAAGACTGCTAATGTAGGCTTGTCTCTGACTTACCAAGTCAGGCATGGTGGGTGATGGATTGCAGGAAAATGAGAAAACTGAAACTTTCCTGCAGCCCGAGAGGATGTTTCCTTTGAGCCATACTCATCCTGTCAACTGTTCCTATCTTTACTTGATTCATTAAAAGGGGAGCTTGTATCTTATCAGAGTTCCAGGGGCACAAGACAGTGGCCAAGCTTTTAGCTGTCACGCAGCCTGTATTGTTGTTCTGTGCTAATCATGGTCCCAGTACTGGACTGAGTCAGAGACCTAAGCGCTATAACATTACTTGTTTTATCAGTGTAAGCACATACCTTTCAGTTACTAAATGCTGTTGCATCTTTTCACAGCAATACTGGCAGTACCAATAGGTTGTCAGACTTCTCTTCCATTTCTATGAGTCAGGTATATCTGACTGTAGGTCATCTAGGAGATCTTGGCCTCCCTGAGGGTATGAATCTTCACAGGCGATAAAAGCAACAGGTGTACATAATGCTTCTGTGGCTGAAGTACATACTGCTTAGTTCTGGAAAGTAAGCTGAGCATGCTGCTGAAGCCAGCAAGCTCTTTCTAGGAAGCTTCAGTGGCTGAAGTTCTGTTGCTAGAGAGAACTAATCAAACTCATTTTCCTCTTGAGACTGTTGTATTGGCATGCACTGTGGACCTAATTCAGCAGGAAAGTTAAAGTGTTCTGATCAAAGAATAGATCTTAGCTTACTAATTAAGGCACTCCATAGCTCTGGGAAACAGCAAAACTGCAACTCAGTCTCCTGTTTCCTAGCAGATGCTTTAAGCAGCAGGTGGCTGCTTCTCCCACTTGTGTCCCTGGATCACTTACAAGGTGTGGGAGGGTTTTTCTGCCTTTAAACCCCAGTGTCCTTGTTATTTCAGATACGAGGTCAGATCTGTTCCTCTCTGAAATGGTGTGGCTCCCTTCGGTTCCTTTTTTCATGTTAGCTGTTAAGTTTTTAAGCTGCATGTGGACAGAACAGTTCTTCGTTACCTCCTCCTGAACAAGCAGTCTTTATTACAACACTGGTGTAACCAAGTGGTCCTTGTGCTGAGGAAAAAGCACATGGAACTAAGGTGGCAGTTGCCAAAATTTCTCCTTTGAAAAAAGAGTTGCATTACTGAATCCTGTAGGAATCTTTTTCTTTGCTGTACATGAATGTCAGTGCTGTACACGTGTACAGTATGAGAGAAAGGAATTTGCACTGTTGATCATCTGAGTTCAGTTCATGTTGACTTTGGAACCTGTTACTTCCCATTCAGCAAGGACAAAGTGTTGGCCAGGGCTGGAGTTAGAGGGTGCTTGCCTGGTTCCTTGGAGCTAAGGATGGTCCTATATTGTGGGTCTCTCTGAGCTCAGCCTTCTGCCTCTTTCAGGTGACTCATCTGCAGCAGCAGTTGGCACAAGAACGGAAATACAAGCAGGACTATATTGAGTGCTGTGCAAAGACCAGCCAGGAGCTGTTGGACCTTCACCAAGAGCTGTCTTACTCCCTGGAGGCTGTGGTCAGGGAGCCCAAAGCTGCTGTTCTGGAGGCAGAGACTCAGAAGCTGGATCGATCTCTAAACCATACCTTGATGCTAATATCTCTGGACTGCAGATCTCCTGAGAGCCAGCTGTTGCACTCAGCAGTGAGCTCTACCACAAGGGATGGCCTGAGGTAACAGGAGCAGGTTGCAGCCAGAGCTGCAGTAGCAGGTGGTGAGGTGATTGGTGCTGAGCACAGGCACTGAGGTAAGAGAGGAGTCTGGAGCACTGCAGGGTCTCCAGCAGCAGTGGGAGGACAAATCTGGTGCTGGCTGGCATGGATAGGGTCGGCACGTGAGCCTGACAAGGTCATCCTTCTTCCTCCTCTGAAGCACTCCATCATGGCATTGCCTCACCAGTCTCCCAGTGGCTCTCCGAGTTAGGTTATTTCTGTCAGCTTCTGTACTGTTCACAAAGACTTTTTCAATAAAGTTATTTTTCCAGAACACTGCACCTTTCTTGATCTATATTTTTCCCCTATTACATTCTTTAAAGCCAAGTTCCATGCTTAGCTGGGTCAGTTTCTTTCTGTACTCATGGTTGTGATGAGCAATATTCTCTGAGTGTCCAAACAACAGGGATGCTTTGTCATTTCTTTGTTGTACTGGGGCAACTGCACCGTCACAGTGTTTCTGTGTTCCTTGGGGGTGCACTTGGTTCTGTCTGCATTTAATAGCATCCCGTAGTGGCTGAAATGTTTTGATGGTTTATTAAAAGAAATTTTGCTGAAGGACTGCCACATTTCTGCAGTGAAAACAAAAACAGCCAAGTGGAAGATAAATATGTGGCATGGGAAAAGGTAGTGGTAGCTTTTCATTTCTACAAGCAATGACTCACACAAGCTTATGTGGTTTAATGTGAGAAGGAGGGAAATGCTTCTGTTATAAAAATGAAGTGGAGAGGAGATGCTGGAGATGTAAGAGTGCATGATGTGATGGTGGCTTTCAGCTTTGTTACTGCTACAGACAACCTGATGGAAAGAACAGATTACCCAGCGGTCAGTAGTGGGTTCAGGACTGAGTGTACCCTCACCAAACTGGGAGGAGCATCTGATGCAGCAGGAGGCTGCGCAGCCATCCCAGCCAGAAGGACCCAGACAGGCTGGGGAAATGGTTCATAGATTTTAACAAGGGGAAGTGCACAGTCCTGCCCCTGGGGAGGAACAATCAGAGGTACCAGAGCATGCAGGGAGCACCCAGCTGTAGAAAAGCCACTGTAGAAAAGGCCTGGGGACAGCAATGCTCTCCACAGTGCACTCGGAGGTGACTGTCAAGGAACCTGGAAACCAGTAAGCAGTGTTCCACAGTATGCTGGCCAGAAGACTGAGATGAAAGAAAATGCCAGTGTGTTAATCAGTGCCAAATCTGTTACATCTGTTGCTTCAATAAATGGTTTATTTGGCAATACTTGTGAAACTGTACCAGGTGAAATCCTTGGGTGGATTCTGGCAGGCAAATGTTGAAAATATACACAAGATAACTACCAGAAAACAAATGTACATCCATCAGTACTACCAGAGAGCCACTGTCACGCTGTGAGCTCACAGTGCAGTGGGTGGCCATAGATAATCTAAGCATCTGGCCTGCACTGTGTCCTGCTGGCGTTTCTCAATGATTCTCACTGTTCCAGCAGTGAAAAAGAGATCTCAGTGTTTTGCTTGTTCATTTTAGTTTCCAGAACCCTGAGACTCTTAGATTGCCAGCTCGTAACTGCTTCCTACACTATTCAGTCCTGCATGGGTCGGTTTGTTCCCACACCGTGAGACTATCAGACTTATAACCCTGAGGCCATCAGCCCTGCCCGGGGCGCTGTGTGCTCCCCATCCCTGCCTGGCCCCACGCCGCAGCTGAGCGCGGCGCAGCCCGGCCCCGCTCCCGGGGCGTTGAGCTGCGGGGCGGGGCGCTGCCCCGGAAGGCCGCAGTGGTTCCGGGCCGCGCGGCGCCATGGAGTCGCTGTGGCGGCTGAAGCGGTTCGATGCGTTCCCCAAAACGCTGGAGGACTTTCGTGTGAAGACGTGCGGCGGAGCGCTGGGTGAGCGGGCGGGAGGGGGCGGCGGGCGGGGCGGGCGGAGCGGGGGCTGACGGCCCTTCTCGTGTCCCGGCAGTGACGGTGGTCAGCGGGCTCATCATGGTGCTGCTGTTCTTCTCGGAGCTGCAGTACTACCTCACCAAGGAGGTGAGTGGCGGCTCCCGGGGCGGAGACGGGCGGGAAGGGGCTGCGGGTTTGTCTCCCGCTGCAGCCGGGCGCTTTGTTGTTCTGCAGGTCCATCCCGAGCTGTACGTTGACAAATCGAGGGGAGATAAGCTGAAGATCAACGTCGACGTTGTTTTCCCACACATGCCCTGTGCCTGTGAGTCCAACCGCAGTGATGTGGTACCATCCGAACCCGCTGTGCACATCTGGCACTGCTGGGTGCAGTCACACTGCGCTCCTCCAGCTCCTCAGTTGGGATGGGATGGGATGGGATGGGATGGGAGCCCACCTCTGTGCCCTGATAAAACACTCCAGGTTGGGCAGCACCGCTGCTGAAGTTGCAGTGTTTCGGAGCACGAGGTGTCGGTGCTCTGTGCCTGATGCCCAGGAGGGCTGGAGGTGTTGGAAATCTCCACTGTTCCCTGCAGGGCACCCATCGGTGTTACAGCAGAATACACTGCCAGCAAGCACCCAATGGCACTTGGATGCCAGGCCAAGGCCAGGGCTCCTGAATCATCCCTGTGAAAAGGGGACTTAGAAGAATATGCTGCTGTTGGGGCAAGGGTGAGAGGACAGAGGAGGGCAGTGCTCAGCTGGATTTCAGCTTAACTCCTGGGCTGCTGTTTGCACAAATGAGCTTTCAGGAGGAAGGGTTTGATTAATTGCCTTTAAGGTTTCCATGATGGTTGAAAGCAGTCATTCTTTGACATTAAACACTGTGTTTGGAACAGTTTAGGATGCAGACATGGCACATTTTCTGTATGTTGTTCAGTCCCAACCATGCACCTCCATTCAGTTTTGGCACATTGTTACCCCCTGCTAAAAGATTCTGTATTTTCACTGGTTGAATACTTCCTCAGGTTGTGACAGGCCACCAGGAATGTGGTTTTATAAACTGCTTTCCTTGCTTGCTGGTTTCAGATTTGAGCATTGATGCAATGGACGTAGCAGGAGAACAGCAGCTGGACGTAGAGCACAATCTGTTTAAACAACGTTTGGACAAAGCTGGCAATCGTGTGACTCCAGAGGCTGAGAGACACGGTAATGTGCTGCTTTGTCTGTAGGATTGGGTGCTCTTGGAGTCTGTTACTGCGTGCTTGTTTTGACGTTCAGGGGGACAAGTGAGAGATGCTTAAACACCATAAACCCTTCAAGCCTTTATGGCATCCAAATCAATAGAACTGACAGAGCAGGTGAAGTCCTGTTGTGCTCGTTGCTTTTGGAAAGTAAATCTTTACCCAGTAACTCTGAAACTCTGCCAGGGAGTCAGGGATGGATTTCAGGAATTAAGTTGCTGGTGGTCTTTTGCTGGGAATCAAGCAGCAGTGCTCACAGAACGTGAGTTTCTTGTGTCATGCAATGACAGTGGGCTGACAGATGGGACAGTCTGGTTGGAGGAAAGAGCATTTCTCCAGGGAGAGCTCCAGCAGCTCAGCCTGTCATCCTAAACTTATACCTGGCTTCACTTAATTCATGTGTGTTAATACATACATGATAAAGTTGTATCAAGTAACACTTGGCCATATAAGCCCCTCACCTTTGTTATTTACGTACCATGGCTCCTCCTTGTGCTTTGGTACAAACCAGAAACAGTTCTGGGGAAGTGCTACCATCTAACAGCTATCCTTAGCTTTGCTTTTCCTTTGCAAAATGTGAAGGCCTTATTCCCTTACTGTGAGTTACTGTAGTTCTGTATGTCAGCATAAACTGGATTTATTGATTTGTGTCACTGAGATATGTCAGATGTGATGTTGGAGGTTAAAACTAAGCCAAGAGCTGAATAATCACTGCGTGTGAAGATTTCTCTGGTTGTTTGAGCTTTTGGTGGTAGTGTCCCTGTTGTGTAACTCAGCAGCTTTTCTGTATTCAGAGGCTGTGACATTAAAATTTTAAGTCTGGGAATGAAGCTACTCTGTATTCCAATGTAATCCAATTCTCTGTTAACCCATCTTCATTAAACTCTGTGATTGCAAGTTGATTGATAGTCAGTTGTTTAAATTTGGCTATAGCAATATAGGTCTTAAATGTAGTACAACATACTCATATAATATGTGGTTCTATTTGGAGGCAGGACAAGACAAGTCACTAGACATGCATCTTCATTTGGAATCCTATTTTGTTTTAGAGCTGGGGAAAGAAGAAGAGAAAGTGTTTGATCCAAATTCCTTGGATGCTGATCGTTGTGAGAGCTGTTATGGGGCAGAGTCAGAAGACATTCGGTAACCACAGACCTTTCTGTATCTTCTTAGCATTTTAGGGAATACTTCTGAGCTGCATACCTGTTTCTTTGCAGAATGTCTGTGAAGTTCTGTGCAATGAAATCCTTTGTGTTCTGAGAAAACTGAAGGCTGTTGTGCTCTTGTTACACCTTGTGTAGCTGCGTATTTAGTGCTTAAGAATGGACAGTTAAGTTCTGGTTTGTGTACATCCATGCTTAAGGTCAGTGTGACACTGCTCACCATCGTCTGGGATGCCCTGGTATAAAAGTGGTGATGGCCTTCCCTTCACACTCCTGCTGCAGGCTTTCCATCCTTACGTGAGCATAAACTAAGCATTTACTGCTCACAGAGATAACAGGTGTAGTGGGTCATTTGTGCTCCTCGCTCTTCCTCCCTGCAGGTTGCTATAACAGCGGGTCCTTGTTTGGGCCATAGGTTCTGAGTAGCCTCCAGTCTTACTGTCTATCTGATGCCCAATTTGTCCCAGCTCTCTAACTGCGCTGTTCCCTGGAGATGCTTTTACCATCTTGAGAGGCTTTTCTTCTATCTGGCAAAAAAAAAAAAGAGTGTTTGTTTTTTGTTTGTTTGTTTACTTTGTTTTCTTTCCTCTGGTGACCCAAATGTTCTCCAGAGGTGGAAAAGGACTGAAGAAGGTTTAACGTTTTGTCCAATTTTGACAATCATGGCTTAAAAACAGAGAAAAGGAGGAGCAGAAATGGGCAGATGCTTTGTTCACTCAGGGAAACACAAAACTACTCAGAACTGTGGGACCCTGATGGCATTTTTGTAGGAGATCTGTGTTGAAGGGGCAGCATGGCTTTCTAAATGGGCAAAGACCTTCTCAGACTCAAGAACCATTTTTAAATGGATTGTGGCCTTGCATCAAAAGCTCAAAAAATAAATTAGAAAGCCTGAGCTCCTTCAGAACCATTAGGTTGACCTTCAAGATCCAGTTCACAATGTTTGCTTTATCACTTTGGGGAAGAAGTGTCCACCAAATATCTGAGTCCTGAGCAGAAGCATCTCTTTTTTGTGTTGAAGATATTAAGACGGTACTTGTGCTTTCTTTCACAGATGTTGTAATACTTGTGATGATGTCAGAGAAGCCTACAGGCGGCGTGGTTGGGCCTTCAAAAACCCAGATACCATTGAGCAATGCAAGAGGGAAGGGTTTAGCCAAAAAATGCAAGAACAGAAGAACGAAGGCTGCCAAGTGTATGGCTTCCTGGAGGTCAATAAGGTGAGAGATGAGTTTTGTTGTATACCTGCAACGTGAAGCTGACTGTGAGAAGGCAGAATCTGGGTGTTTCTCTCCTTTTCCAGCTTTAGATGTTCACATGCTGTGATTCAGTAACCCCTGGGCTCAACAAAGCGCTTGCAGCTGTAAAGGGTTTCAACAAAGGAATGAGGAAAAGCAGTGGGAAGGGAGTGATCCCATTTCATTGTGTGGGCTGTAGGAAGAACACAGGCCTGGAGTAAGCTTGACTTTTTCTACCATCTAGCAAGTTTTTCTGCTGAGGAGTTTGGAGAAGAGGTGGCTTGTCCTGGGTTACATAGTCCAACTTCAAGTCTTAAAGTGGACATTGCCAGTGGATGCTGGATGTAATAGTAACCAGCAGCTTGCCAGCAGAGGTGCTGAATAAAGTGAAATCTTATCTTTAGAAAAAAAGCAGAAGCAAGAATATTACAGCTGGTTGTCAAAGCTGAAATTGCTCAGAGAAGAGTTTTTTATAAATGATATATGAAAATTAAGTGCAAGATACACCAGATGATGACTATTTAACTGCCTTCTTCTTTGGAGGGCATCCAAACCCGGAGCTCTTGGATATGAGATTCCCAAGCACATTCTGGAAGTCAGCCCTGGGCTAATCTTTCATATCCAAGTATTTGCTATTTCAATTTCATTTGGGTTTTTTTTTCCTTTTTTTTTTTCCTTTTTTTTTTTTTTCCCCTTTTTTTTTTTTTTTTTTTTTTTTTCCAACATCTTTATACATTCTTTCTGTGGACCAAATTCTTTATGTGTGGGGAGTAAACATTCTGTTTACAAAGCTGGGTGCTGTGATTTGGTACCACCTTGGATACCAGACCGTTAGGGGGCCATTTGTCACAAAATATGATAAGCAAGAAGGACTTGTAGGGGAATGCTGGAGGTAGCTCGGGTCAGGGGGTGGGTGTCAGCATGGGAACTTCTGGTGCCATTGCTACTCATCCTCATCTGCTTTGCAGTTGCCGAAGTGTAGTGGATGGCTTGGGACACTGAGAGCCTCCAGGGGGCTGTGTGTGCAGCTGCTGGAAGTGCCAGTGAGGACTGTCTCTTGGTATCTGTATTCCTTACAGATTCCTCGGTGTAGTTTTAACAAACTGATGAGTGCTTTTATTTTTGCAACCAGGTTATTTTCATAGGTGTGTACTGAGGGTCACTGTATCACTGTAGTTTATTGTATTGAATTGGGTTATTTTTGCTTGTGATCTTCCTCACCTTCACTCTGTTACTTCCTCCCCTCCTTTTCTGTGCTGTCTTCTTTTATCTCCCGGAGCAACAGTCAGTTCCCTCTCAGAAAAATTAATGCCTCTTTCTTCTGATTTTTATGCCTACTAAAAATAATCTGCATAAAACAGATTATTACCCACACCAGTAAGTAATTGTGGCTTTCAGCATGATTGTGCCTGGGAGGAACAGGGGAAATAGCTCTTGGACAGCATCTACTGGTAGTGTTGCCTAGAAAGGGAGCTTGCTTAGAGTGTATCTAGCTTAAAAACCGAGAGGAAAAAGACAGCACGGATATGGCTGCTTTACATATATGGATTCAGAACTTGTAATGAACGGTGACTCTCTCCTGCAGGTAGCTGGAAATTTTCACTTTGCACCAGGAAAGAGCTTCCAGCAGTCTCATGTACATGGTAAAGTATTTTCTTTTTCTGTTTATTGTAACCTTTCATTTCTAAGTGTATCTGACCATTGTCTTGGCGTATCTTTGCATTGCAATCCAAAAGAATAGCACTGCTTCAGTGGGGAGGATGATGGAGTTTTGGTACAAAGGTTTATAACTGTCATGAACAAACAGAACACGGGGATGGAGGGACGTGGGAGAGGTGAGTTCCATAAAGCTTCACAGCCCTGCTTTGCTGTAAACCAAATTTGGCCACAGTGTTAAGCCCAGGAGCTGAATATCAGTGTCTGTGGAAAGGATATGTATGGAATACCTCAGGATAATATGAAAGCAAATCAGAACTTTATTTTAAGTTGTAAAGAGTTTTGTCCAGTATATGTAAATACAGTGTCCAGAGTAGTAGTGGTAGTTGATTTATGCTTTTTGTTTTTAACTGGAATTTGGTCAAAAATATTTGTGGTTTAACAGGATGTTTTCAGTTCCCTTGATAATGTTTTCAAAGCCTGAAATTTCTGGTAAAGGTTTCACAAAGAACTTTGACTTTAGGTTGATTTTTCCCCATCTTACCCTTCATTATAGTGTGATCTGTTCCTCTGAGGTGAAGCCCGGGGGGAGATCACTCTTTGTTCAAGTAACTGTCTTTGAAGAAAAACAAATGAGGCCATTTCTAAAGACTGAATGATGAAGGGTTTCTGTGCAAAAAGCTCTTCTGCTTTTCTCCACATCCATTGTTATAATTATGATTCTGGCAGAACTTGCACTTAGAGCATTGTAAGAACAGCAATATTCCTTCCGCCAGTATTGACCCATATGTGGGTGGGGGCAGGACGGCTCTCATCATGTGTGCAATGGAAGTTTTGCACAACTGCAGTGAAAAGCTGAGGACCACAGTGGGTGAGCACAGGAAGAGAAAGAAAGGACTCTGTAGTTACTGCAGACCTTTTGGAGGCCAGGTTCAGAATGTTGCAGTTTTCAAGGGCAAGGAAAAAGAGTAGGAGGACAGATGTGTGGAGAGCAGACCTTCTGCTGTCTGGCAGTTCTCTCATATCAAATACTAAAAATGGCCTCTGATAATTTTCTCAGTTCTTGTAAATGAAGCTGAGAATGTCTTTGCTCTCAATATAACTAACATTGTGTCTTGATTAGTTTTTTTGTAGTTTACAGAGGAGGAGGGTTGGTTTTTATTGTTATTGTTTTTTTCTTTCCTTTCCTGTATTAACAAATAAAGAACTGAACTAGTATTGATCAGTGCCTAAGAGAAGCCTGAATATTCTGAACTGTTGTTATGAAGAATCCACAAAAAATAATTCCGCTATTAGATGCATAACTGAGATGACTGACAGTATTTTTGCTGCTCTTTTCTATTCCATACTATTTGGAACCAACAGGAAATAGGAAGGTGAACACTAAGTCAGTACTATGGGAAGTTTTTTCTATCACAGTGCTCTCTGTGCCTCGTGGTGGAGTGGCTGTGTTGTTAATCAGCTGATGGTTAGACCTGAGCCCGTACTTCTGTTTGATGGTGTTCCTCGATTGCTGAAGCCAGCAGGCTGACCTGTCAGTTTCTTACACTGTCACTCTCCAACTTTCATGAGAATTACTCTAGTTTAATACATCTCTGGACAGGGAATCTGTACAAGCATCTTCTCAGCAAAGCAAAGGGTCCTATTCAGAAGTACTTTGTTAATCTGACCATAGATATGGTTCTGATCTCAGCTTCTGATTTTATATCACATGCTTACTGTTAATGCCCTCAAAACCATATCTTCTCTCCTCAGTAGAACTGAATTGAAATTGCTTTTTTCTGAGAGTAGATTAGAAGATATATGGGACTAACACACGTGTACTAAAAAGAGCTAGTACAGGATGAGGTACAACTTGAGTTCTATTTAGGTATATTGCTTTAATTGTGTAGCTCAGTCTTTGTTCTTTTTTGGTTTTGTTTTTAGTTGTGCTGGGTTTAATGTGGCCCAAAAGAAGCTTCTTTTTTCCACAGATGATTAATGTCTTATTTGGACTTCTTTTTCCATACACTTTTCTCTCCTTGCTTATATTTTTGTTCTGAGAGAGTCATAGAGTCACCAAGGCTGGAAAAGACCTCCATGCTCATCCAGTCCAACTGTCCACCTGCCACCAATATTTCCCACTAACCCTCAGTACAACATCTGAACGTTTCTTGAACATCTCCAGGGTCGGTGACTCCCCCACTTCCCCGGGCAGCCATTCCAGCACCTGGCCACTCTTTTGGAGAAGAAATTCTTCCTAACATCCAACCTGAATCTCCCCCAAGAGGCCATTCCTTCTCACCCTATTGCTAGTTACGTGGGAGAAGAGGCCGACCCCCACTTCCCCTCAGCCTCTTTACAGGGAGGGAGCTCATATACTCATGTTTTGTGCCCAGAAATCATTTGCCAGAAGGAATACTTTTTAGAACCTTAGGTGAAGTTTGAAATCTTCAATTGAATGTGTGAGGAATATCAACAATTTATCTCCTTTTTCTGTTTTTATTCATTATTATAGATTTTTTAAGTGGATAAGCCTCATGAGCAGACCTTCTTAAAGAGTGCACTACGTATCAGGTTTCTTTGGTTAGATCCACTTTGGGCTATTTTGAATTACTTACTGCCAATGTGATACGTGTTCATGTTTTAAGGCACGTTGGTATTGACTAATAGGAATCAGAGTTATGAAAGAGGCAGCCTGTGAACCTCATGCACTTAAGAGACACGAGTGTAACTTATTGTTGTAAGGGAACATCAGCTGAAATATGTTCAAACCATATTTCACTTTTGTTTGTGCCAAGGATTCCTGATTCACATCAATACCCTCACATCTCAAGCTCAGAAAAATTCATTCTCAGTCTTAGAAAGGTGACCCCAGAATTGTGTCTTGGGTATCTTTATATTCTGGTTGTGTTTATGCTGAAGGACCTCTGATGGTCTCCTGGTGATCTTTTTAGCAGGGTTTGGTAGCTTTTTGTTTGAACAGTTCTCCCCCTGTCTTTATGCACTGTTCGTGTATCTATAGGAACTAGAAGTGCTGAAAAACAAAAAACTGTGTTTTAAAAAGTTTGTTTGCTTTGAAGAAAATGTGTTATTTTGTCTTGTCTTTTGTTTTGCTTTATTTCTGCCCGCATGAATGTTAAATCCAGGTGAGATTATTTCACTTCACTTACTGTTGTTTGCTTTTCTGTGCTTGCATGTAATCTTTTTTCATGTTCTTTTGATGCTGATTCCATATTTGTTCATATGTATCCCATCTAAATGAAAGTTACTGTGCACAATTGTTAAATACAGCTTTGCTTTCTACTTGGTTTCTCATAATCCCAGGCCATGATGGGTGATGAAATTTAAACTGGGGGACAGTGTGTTTCTGTCCTTAGTTAGCTGGTAAGAAATGTCAGGCTTTGCTGGGTTAGTCCATCCATACCCACATTTTTGGTATATCCAAGCAGTGGCACTGGATTATTGGAAGCCCTGAAAACTGGCTGCTTGAAAGCTGCACCGTGATACTCCATCATCAGTGTCAAAGAAGACCCCTCCACTCCTAATGTCATCCTAATGGCCTTGGCTTATTCCTCAGCAACTGACACATCCCAGGTTGTTAGGAAGAGGACTGAAGGAAGTTATGAGGAGGACTAAGCTGCTGCCAAGCAGACTTTTTGGCACTGAAATTAGTAGTCCTGAGTTGCTTGTACCAAAGGAAAACCAAAGTCAAACATCAGTGATATCTGCAGTCTTCTTTTCAAGGCTTCAATGGCCTTGAATCCTGAACTGAAATTTTCACATCCAATTTATGTAGGATAGTTAAGATTTGGGGAATGTTCTTTTTTCACTTGTGCCCTTGTAAAGATGTCATCCACATTCGGCTGTGCCTGTTCATGATCCTGCATATCACAACTGTTCTCTTTGCAGGAGCTCACACCTCTCCTCAAAGAATGTTTTCTGTCTTAGGTGGAAAAAAAGAAAACGGTTAAATGATTAAATTAAATGTTTTTTATGCTTCTGAGCAGCCATCTCCTGCTTTGGATATGAAGCTTCACAGTGAGCTTCCAGCATGGGGGAGCTTCCTTGGTGGAAGTTTCCTCCAAAGAGGTGATCCTGATGTTGTTTCCTTCCTCCTTGCTGCATTCCTACTCAAGAGGAATCTGGGGCTTCTCATTCATCCTTCAGACTGTGTTTGGACCATTCTTTTGCAGGGGTGTGATCATCAGTTTCCTAGGGAAGACATTCCCCATCATACAGTATTGACAACAGACAGATTTTCTTAAAATACATAATTTGATTCCTTCAGATGCCTAAAAAAATGCTGACATGGATGAGTACATTCAAAGCATTCTGTCTCTAAGACTGTGACAATTTCTGTGAATGAAAGCAGTTATGAATGTGATCCAGGCATCGTGATTTCCTTACACCCTACGCAGTCAGCTGGAGGGCAGAAGTTATCTCTGCAGGCACGTTTGTGGTTACAGCTTGTTTTCCTCATTTGCAGTAGATTTGTTCACTTTAATAGATTTTTTTTTTGACGATTGAAACTTATTTGAAAGCATCCTTGGATCAGACCTGTAGAATATCTTGATTTATGTAGCTTCTAATGATTTGAGTTTTGAGTTGCAAAATGGGCACATAGTCTTTGACTGGAGATTAATTATCATTTTTTGGTCCCTTGGTATCTTCTCATTGGCTGCCCAAGGCACGCCAGCTACTCCTTTCTGCCGCTGATTGCAGCCTCCCCTTTTCCTGTCCCAGAGCCCTCCTGGTTGTGGGGCTGTGCTGTTGCAGGACTCTACAGATGCCAGACCTCAGCTGAGCTCTTTGCCCATCAACTATTTTGGAAAAGAAAGTGGAGACCAAAACCACCATCAGTGAATTTCATCATGGAGCTAGAAATCCTCTGGATGATCACCTGTGTGCTATTCCTAATTTCTCTTCCTAAGTAGTGTTTGCTGGAGAATTAATCGTTTTTATCCCCAAACTGAATTTTGGAGGCTGAGATTATTATTTCGTCCTCAGAATTGCTAAGGATTTTCCTTTTTACATTGGTAGACTCCTTTCAGTGTTCGATTGGGTTGGTGCTGAAGGACTCAAGGTCCATCAGTAGGTAGATGAAGCATTTCCAAATTACATTGTGTGTGGTTTGGGGACCACAAAAGTGGTGATTCCATTTGCCACCTATCAGAGCTGAAGCTCATCACTTGTTGGGAATGCCTGAGGTTTGTCAAGCAGCTGTCTGGAGGCTCTCCATACCTTCCATGCCTCCTCCATAGCAAAACCTGTGCTGTCAGAGGAGCACTATCAGCAGTGTAGCATTTGGCAGAGACGGGTGGGAATTGTGTGGAGTATTCAGAGGCCCATCTCCATGCAGGTATAAATCTGTGAGTTATTGGTTAATTGTGCGTAATGTGAGTATACATGTGAATGGTCTCTTGAAACAGCATCAACAACAAAAAAGGAGGTTGCTTAACAGAAGTTAGTAAGCTTTAAGATGTGCTGCCCAAGCACACGTTTCCCATCTTTCCTGGTATTCACCTTTGCTGGTGTCTTGAAACTGAATGAACAAAAATGTTGTGAATGTGAACTTTGATGACACCTGAATAGCTTTGGTTGCTGCCAAAATGGCCTTTCCTTTACCTTAAGGAATTGAAAGACTGAGAAATCTAAATACAAGCAGCAGTGCTGTCTGGTGTGCTACTTAAAAGCTTATATTAAGGAATTTGGACATCCCGCTCTGTTTTCTTTTAGTCACTAATTCCTGCATTTTTGTTTCTCTGTTGCTGTTTAAATGATTACTAGTACCTGTATTAGGCTTTTTACCTGGCCTAGCAAGTGCACCAGCAAAGCTATTGTGCTCTTTCATACAAGTTTTAGATGCTGTTGTATCTGAATCTCTGCTTTTCGTTGTAAAGATCTGAATATCTCTCTTTTCTCTCCCACTCTGCTCAATGTTGCAGTGCACGCTGTTGAGAGTAAGTGTTGCTATTTCTTTTTTTTTTTTCCCTCTAAAACGACATGCTGCAGTGCTAACCCGATCTCTGTTATTTGCTGAGCCCACAAATCTCCTTTGGGATGAGCTGTGGATCTAGGCTGGGGTTTGAGGTTTCCTGAAAGCTAATAGGAGACCCATTCCAAGTCATTCATCTCTGGTAACTGAGGTAACCAGATGGGAAAGGCTGAGAATCTTTGTCTTAAACGATTTTAGTATGTCACTGTTAGAGATAATATGTTGGTGGTTGTTCTGTGCAGGTGATGTAATTGAGGGGCACATGGTGGCAAGTCGGAGGGAATTCCGCCTTTTGAAGTCATGTGAGATAATTCTCTTATTTAATCTCACTTATACAACAGGCTGGAGATTTGCTCTTGGAAATTCATTCACAAAGCCTCCTCATCTCAGAATACTCATAGAAGGTTTTTCAATGGTCTGAAAAGCGCTGCATTTTTCTGAGGGTGAGAGAGTCCTGGCTATTGCAGGATGAGATGTGGTGTTTGCACTCAGTAGTAACATTTGGTGGAGGGCTCAGGACTTGTGCTCTGCTCACTCCTTCCCTAATCTGTAACGCATTCTGTGCTGCTCCCTGCCTCAGTGCCCCTTCACACCACAGCCTCATCCTGCTCATCGTATTTATGTATGAGCTTTTTCTCCCCAAAAATCCATCCCCAGCATGAAAATTGGTGACCTAACTCAATTTGCAGCCCCATGTTGGGTACCTATGTCATGAGCTTTTTGCAGTTTTAATGCATTTACAGGCAGAGACCTCAGTGGCAGTGAGTGCTTTTTAGCCAGCAAAGGGCTGAGCTGTGGAGTCCAAGGAGCTTTGTGGTTGTGCAGGTCAGAAATGTGAGATGGGGATGTTTTCAGGCAGACAGCGGTGTGACTAAAACAGGGGTGTAAATCAGGTTATATAAAAATGCATAGACTTCTTGACAAACCTAATGTCTCTCACAGGCATCTTTATTTTATGTAGCTAAACACTTAGCCACAGTTGCAGAAGGGAAAGGACACGCTTATATTTCACTTGAAATAAGTCTCCTGCCCTAGCTGACATTCTCTTGTTCGTTTTCTTCTCTAAAAATGCTAAATAGGCTTTTGCTAAGCAAACTCTATTTAACTGAATATTTATCTCCAACCTAAACTGTGTGCTTAGCATAGTCCTTGGTGACCAAAGATGAATAAACGTATGACCTGGTGGCAGATTGATTTGGAGCCCGAGTTAATGAATAGTGCTTTTTCACAGTTCTAAATCATTTATTGCAAAGGTTTTATAAAGTGAGTAGCCAGTGTTTGATCTGTGGAAAGCATTATAGCAACTATGGGGAAATTTTATTTGAAGAAGTCCTAACTTTAAATGAATCTTGCACAGCGTAAACCTGTTGTAATGGGTTAATGAGCAACTGGTCCTTCTCAAGGGCCTCTCTTGAATGTCTCTGGTGCTCTAGCTGTAAGTTTGTCATCCTCACTGGTACTCAGCACCCTCCTTGAGTGCTAATAAATGCAGCTGTCTGAGCTGATGAGCACTTAACTGTAGCAGCAGAGCTGAGAGCAGCAGTGCTCCTGTGCTCCCTGTGCTGGCAGGTTGTGCAGCCCTGTGATTAGCTGTTTGTTGAAGCTGATCTGACTGAAAGAGTGTCCTCAACCCAAGGGATTCTTGTTTTGGCCTGTTGTGCTCTCTGATGTGGTTCTTGACCATCAAAAAGAAAGTGCGAGGTGAAGACTTTTGGCATTGGGTTGAGCTGAACTGCAGGTCCAGTATGGGCAGGATCTCCATAGACCTCTGTTACTGACTGAAGAGTAGCTGCTGCTGGCAGTGCAAAAAGCAGCAGCACTTAACACTCACTGACAGCTAACCCACTTAGCTTGGCTTAATTGCATAATACTACAACAAAACAGGGTACTGCTGGCAGTCATTAAGAAAAATGTTATACCAAGACCACTTCCTCATTCCTTCTTTCTCTATCTACTGTTTTGTATATATTTCCAAACATTTGGTTGGATATTTTTTATTTGTCCATTTTTTAGTTTGGTTTTGGGTTTTAAGCCCAAGGAGTTCTTTGATCCAGATGCTAACAGACACAGAAATGATGCTAATGGCAGGGGTAGGTCTGCACACTTATCAGAGACACCTCATATATAGAGAATGATAGAATCACCGAGGTCGGAAAAGACCTCCAAGATCATCTTGTCCAGCCATCCACCTACCACCGGTATTCTGAGACCAGCTGCTCTGAGCTCTTTGTAATACAAAACCATTGCCTTAATTGCAATGGCTGCAGCCTTGGTTTCCAAGCACTGAAAACTTTAGCTGTGAAATGCAAAGGGTTCTCCTTAGATCAGAGCTGTAGGAGGAGGAAGGCTGTAGTTCAGGCACAGTGTGTCCTTTTCTAACCGTATGGTCTCTGCTTTTCACATCTTTGTTTTAGTAAAGGTTTATGTAAATACCAGCAAAACTTGTATTGTTTTATTGAAAGATGATGTTATCAGGAAAAAAATGAGTTCACAGTGTACTTGTTAAACATTTATTTTAAAAGAGAGGTAGTTTCAATCAGGTCTTTAGCTTTGCAGCCTGTCTTATGGTAGATGGCATTGTCAGAAACCATTTAAAGGCAGCATTCCTTCATTATCATTATTATTCTGTCATTAAGAATGTGGCAGTTGGTGATCTGACTCCATTAGCTCAGAAAATGGAGCAACTTTAGATGAGCCTGGTGGGAGCATTCCTGAAATCCAGTTGTGTTTCCATCCTGACACTGAGGCTTCTTCCTGGCATTACATTTAGCTAGCCAACAAGAAGACGGTGATTCCTTTTAGCAGTGCTTGCCATGGCCCGTGTCTTTACAGGTGTCCTCCATGTGCGTGGTGCTGGCTGTGCTGCTGTCCTGCTGTATGCAGGAGGGGCAGAGGCTGAAAGCTGCCCTTGCAGGGACTTGTCCTTTCCCTGCGTGTTCTCAGGGCAGCAGTAGCAGTGCTAATGTGCAGGGTGCTGGTAGGTGCTCGCTTGCTGTTGAATTCTGTAGGGTGCTTTCATGCAATGTTAAGGCACGTGCTGCCCTCAGCTGTTTAATTCTGTCATGCTTCTGTCTTTCCAGCACTTAGAGGAGTTCAGCAAGAACTAAAATGGAGATCAAGTTAGGATTGAGGTAACAGTGAACTTCTCCTTGCTCGACCCCAGGAATTTGTTTTTTCCATATGTTAAGAACGTGTTCAGGCAATAACTGAAGTATCTGATCTAGGCGTCCAATTACTTTCCTCTACTCTAGCAGTGGGTAGGCAGTCTGCGATAGGACTAGAAGCAGTTTTATCTGTCATATGTCCACCTGCAGGCAGGAGAGAAACCCAGGTTCTTTTTTTGCCGTTTCAATCAGCAATAGCTACGATAAAGTAAACAGATACGCTTTGGAATTGTAGTCTGAACTACACTGTTAAACTGTTTTTCTGTTACAGTTCATGACCTCCAGAGCTTTGGACTCGATAACGTAAGTGTTTCCAAGATAACTTCCCAATTCTCTCAGTTTGTTTTCCTTCTGGATTTCCCTACAGTTTCCACTTAGGGATCTCAGTGTGCTGATCCCATCTGGCTTCAGGCTGTATGCATCTAGGCACAGTCTGGGACCTGCTTTCAGGCAGTGCTCTGCAGTGTGTTCTGGGACATCTTCATGTTGCCTGGCAAGCCTGCTGCTCTCTTCCTGAGGCTACCTCAGTTTGTAATTCTGCTGAATCAGTTGGAGTTCAGTTGTGCTGTGAGCAAAGCAGATGGTGCCCAGACCAGTGGCAGCTGGCAGTTTTTTGCTCCTGTGCCAGGGAAGGGAGTGGATGGGAGAGCTTGCTGTGTGGGTGGGAGGGAGGAATGCAAAGATCTGGGGATTTGGAGTAGAAAATGGAGAAATTCCACATCTTGCAATTTTCCATGAATTCTTTTTTTTTTTTTAAAAAAAAAGAGCAAGTGCTGTAGAGTTTACTGTTAGGAAACAGAGTAAGGGAGGGCCTGCTAGAGCAACACTCAGAAGAACATTCTGAATGTGAACATTGGGCCCCTTGCTTTGCCCCTTGGATGCTGTGCATTGTGTGAGTTATCAGTGTTTCTGTTGCAGATCAATATGACACACTATATCAAACATCTCTCATTTGGAAGGGATTATCCAGGCATTGTGAACCCTCTGGATGGGACAGACGTCACTGCACAGCAAGGTAAGAGCCGGCTGAGAGAAATCTTTTTAAGAGTTGGTATTAATGAGAGTTAGAAGAGGAGTGAGATTCTCAGTCTTAAAAAAGAGCCCTGGCAACGCTGCATAAGACTTGGACCACCCCACCTTGCGCTTGTTTTAAAACATATACTTCCATTCATCTGGAACAAATCACCCGGTGTGTTTTGTTCTGACTCTGTGATCTTTCTGAAAGGTCTCTCTTTTCAGCATTAATGGATAGACAACAGAAGGTGCAGCACTTTATCGTTAAATGCCTCTGTCATGTGGGGAGAGTTCTGCTTGGCTAATGTGTGCAGTAAGAGGTGGCCACAAGTTGCAGGATAGAGAAAAAATGCCTAACAGAGTTGCTGGAGAGTTGTGGAGTCTGCCAGACCCAGATCTACCTGATGGAAACAGCTGAACAGCTGCCACTGAGTTGAAATATTGCTCATCTTTGCTAGGTAGCTCTTGCTTGCTGGCTTAGGAAAGAAGGATGGTTCTCTCCTCGTGGTATATTCACACAAACCTGCTTTATATGCCCCTATGTACATCGGTTACATTATTTAGATCTACTACATTGTGCAAACATTGCCTTTACAGGTATTTGGGGTGTTGTTATGTGATAAAGCTTAGAGACATCGGTGGTTTGGTTCAAGGATTGTTATCCTACCTAAATCTGTTCTTTTAATTTTTTTCACCATGTTTTAGTTGTGGTACCCAAATCAAAGGACGGTGCTTAAAATAAAATAGGGAAAAATGAAAAGGTGTCATAATGCTGTTATTTTTCTGTGGAGTAATAAACTCTGATGGAGATGGAGCCCACAGCCAGTTGCTAAAAGTCTCTGTATGCTAAAGCCTTCCGTGCAGGACACAGCTAAACAGCAAGTGGATTTCTGAGGAATTACTAGGGCTGAAGATGTAGGCGAATCAGGCTGCAGTCCAAATTTATGATTATTGCTGTTTATTGGTATGATATTGTAGGGAAGAATTACTTGTATGGGAATGAATGAGTAACGTTCTTTTCTGAGGAATTTCCGAGAAAATCAGTTTTCAGAGTGACTGCTACATTCCATTTTTCTTAAGAGAAGCGAAGGAACAGATATGAAGGATTAACTTTGTTATCATTGAAAGCCCACAGCTGCTATTGTGCAAAACAAAAAGGTTCTCTGACAAAAGCTCCCATGAACAACAACAGTGCATAACTAACCCATCAGATGAGCTCTGCAGCTCTTCACAGTTGATCACAATTAATAGTGTGTATTTGTCTTTGCTTCTAGCTTCCATGATGTTTCAGTATTTTGTCAAAGTGGTCCCTACGGTTTATATGAAAGTAGATGGTGAAGTAAGTACCTTTATTTCCCTATTGCTTTGGCTTGTTATTGAAATAGAAAGTCCATGTTATTGTTGTGTCTTTTCATGTTTCACTGTGCACACACAGGGAATAAGGTTATGTTACTGTGTGTAGTATATTTCACGTTCTGCCTGTACTCTAAGAGGTGAAGTGGCTTCAGCTGATTCTCACCCCCTTTTTGCACACTGCTACATGGGATGGGACCCAGCAGTATTCTGTGCAACAATGAATTTCTCCTCTCCTGTTTTATTTTTGTGTGTTTTAGAATTTGCTTATTCCAAGCATACACATATTGAGATTCAGCTGTCTCATCTCCACGAGATCTCTACGAGAGTAATTCAGTGGGGTTAATCAGCATTTCACAGATCTGAAACTCATCTCTTAGTTTTTCTTCTTCTTCAGGCATAGCAGTAATCCAGTAATCAATCAAGAACAAGCAAAAGCCTTGAGATTTAATTTTCATTCTGACTCTGCTGTCCTCTGGTGGAAGCAAGACACATTGCTCTAACTTCCTTCATTTAGGGACCCCAGCAGAAGCAAGTTTCTGTGTTGTAATCTTGTTTGCAGTGATTAAGCAGATCTCAGCCTCCATACCACCTAATTCAAAGAAGCCACACGTTTGTGTCATGTTTCTTCATGAATCCTTGTAGTGTCTGCTCAGGAGAGGCCCAGGCACTGAGGAGCAAATGTTTTTTGGATGTGCTTGTCTCCAGTTAAAAGTTCCTCCATTAGCTTTCCAAATAGGGTGGCTGGATGAAACTGTGCCAGAGTTTGATTCCTTTATCCTACACAATCTTGCAACACCACAAACCCCACAGCAGTGGGTGCCCCTACACCCTCATTCTCAAGCAGTCATAATAACATATTGTGTGTCAATGCAACCTTCGTGTTGCTTTGGGCACTATGAAATTCAAATCATTGGCAAAGTATTAGTTACCTCAGAGGCTGTGTAGGAGCCACATGGCCACCACCAGCAGATGCAGTACAGACATTCAAGTGAAGCTGTCCTAAGCAGTGTGGGCAGAGCAGCCCAACAGTAGGTGTAGGCTGTATTTCCTCATCTGCCCTACAGGTTGAATCTGTTTGTAAGCATCGTTTATTATGTGATAAATCCTTAAGTAGGCCATTCCTTCTTTAAATACCCTGCCTTTCTTGGGCCTGTCTTTTTTTTCCCGGGAGATGTATGGAAGTTAGTTGCTATGAAGTAGTACTGGGAGAACACTCAGATCATGTTTGAAGCTCATTCTGCTTGGATCCAGGTCAGCTGTGCAGTTTCTGTGAATCACTTGGGTACAAAGGACAGTATGTGTTGAGCTCTAAGCTTATAGCTGGCCCACAGCCCACCATGGCTTATAGCTCTGTGGATGAAATCCCACATGTAGAGCTGTCAAAGGATGAGTTCTGTCAGAGAATTGCTTTTTAGTCTCCAGAAGAATCTCTGCAGACCATGATGCTTATACGTAGGTAATTGTGGCTCGAGTGTGCTGCCAAACATACACCATGATCTGTCCTACATATTCAGTACTTGCAACCCTCAAATGTAGAACTTGATAAAGAAGCTGAATGGTTTCTTTTCCAGCTTGACTTGTAGTTTGTGTCAGGTAGCTTATTTGAGAAGGTAGAACGTAATTTATTTGCTATAATACGACCAGTATGAACAACCTGTCTAAGAATCACAGAGCACAGGAAAGTGCTATGTGGTCATTTTTGATTTGTACAGAGATGGGCCATCTTTGTTCTTCTGCAGCTCTTGAAGCTTTCCTTTGTTTATGTATTCTTAATTTCATTTTTTTCTCTCACTCTTGAATGTATACAGCCTTCTCAGACCACACACTGTGTGATATTCTTCCCATGTTCCATTATGATTCACAGCTGAATGTTCATTTCCAGCTATTTCCACAGAAGTTCAGCTGCTAATGGCTGACCTCTCAGCATTCAATGTTGTCTCCTGATGTTATGTATGGGGAGATAATTTTTTGTTGTGTCATGTGGGAGCTTATGTGTTGGCTCTTAAAGGACCTCAGAAGTTAGCTGTTGTGGTGTTCATGGACTTGAAACTGGAAGTGACAGTATGAGGTAGAAAGCTAGGCCAACAGGCTTTGGAGCTCAGTCAGGCCAGCACTGCAGGAATTGGACTTGTCCTCAGACTGCACGTCAGTGCTGTTTCTTGAAGTTTGCTTATGTGGGCAGCAAATTGGCAGAGGGTGATGCGGCCTTTGGGTTGAATTTTAGAAAGGCATCTTATGGCAACTACCTGCCAGCACAGAGCAAAGCAGTTCAGCCTGAGGAATGATGCACAGTTCATTCTTTAACTCATTGATTTAAGCATGGCTTTAACCAAGATCAGGTAGTAAAATTAGATCTAATTCTGCTGGTGCCGATTATGACTCTTGCAACTGTGACTACTGTCATGAGCCCACAGAGAAGGGCACAACAGCAGTGATGTGGTTCACTGAACTCATGTTTTCAGTAGCCTTCTATATTCCCTGTTAACAAAATGGTGCTTGCTGCTTATGTTTCCTCCAGGTGGTAAGGACTAACCAGTTTTCAGTTACACGACACGAGAAAATAGCCAACGGGCTGATAGGAGACCAGGGTCTGCCTGGTGTGTTTGTGCTGTATGAATTATCGCCCATGATGGTGAAGTTGACAGAAAAACACAGGTAAGAATCATTTCAACGTATTTCATTCACCTCGCGTTGATTTTTGCCATTTCACGTAGCTTAAAACACAACTGTAGATGCCTGACAGTCAGCCAAACCCCTCCACAACCAGCACAGAGAATGGGACGCTCCCATATATGGTTCCTTTCACTGTGAACATCTGACAGGGATGGGATCTGGTGTTCTCCCATACTACCTGGAATGGTTTGATACAGTATCAGGATGGAGAAGTGCAGAAGTCTGATATGATGGTATTCAGTTCAGTCTAATTTTCTCAAAGTCTTTTTTAATAGGAAGACTAATTTTATATAGCAAAGCCAACGTGATGAATAGATACAAATGCAGCTTACCACTTTCACTGTCCTGGAAGATCTCACCAGTACCTATGGAGACATCCACTCTGATAAACCTTATTTGCTTTGCATTTTCAGTAGCTTTTCTGCACGTTGTAGTCAGTGTGGAACCTGTTCCTTCCAGGTTTCATTTAATCACAGGCTTGAAATTACAGGGAGACAGAAGGGGTTGTAGCTGTCCAATCTTCTGGGATCATAATGAGGCACAGCTTTATTCTATACCTTTTAATGTATTAATATGTGCTTAGGGATTCTGTTTTTCTCGTACAGCAGCCTGATATGCATTGTGTCTGAGCAGAACTGGCTGAAATCTTAAGGATGAAAAGCCCATTCTTTAGGGTTTTTAAGTTCAGTATGTGCCTCCTGGGGTTGGCACTGAGCTCATTTAAGCTCATTACAGTGCTGTTTCTCAGTAAAATGTTTGAGTGATGAACTCCATCCTGTAGCCAAGAGGGGTGGTTTAATTGTTAAATCTGTTGTCAGTTGTTAATGCTTATATAATGCATACTTATGTAATATGATTAACATAATGTTAATTATGGGTTACTTTGTACTGATTGTTACTTATCTGTCATACTGGTATCAGAGCTGATGATGGTTTCTCAAATTGTTTTCCCCATTCCAGGCCCTTCACACACTTTCTCACAGGAGTTTGTGCCATTGTTGGTGGCATATTCACAGGTACTGCATCTTTAAATCCTTTTTCTCTCTGATTATTTGCCATCTTCTTCTTTCTTAAATCTGCGTAGCTGTTTATAAATCCTCCTTTACCAGGGAAAGGTGACTTCAGTCTTCAGGAGGCAGTACAGATGTTCTGCAGAGCTGTGGGTGTATTTCATTTTGATGCTCTGGGAGACATTTTGATTTCAAATAATGCAAATAATGCAGTCTTTCACATACCATTCAGATGTATCTGTGCTGTTTTCCTGGCCAGCTTGGGTCTGGAAGCAGGTAGTTTCCTTCGTGCTGAACTGAAGCCCATAAAATCCCTGAACTGAGGTCCCCATGGGCAGAGCCATCTTGGAGTTCACAAACTGTGTTCCCAGACACAGGAGCTCCAGTGAATGCTCTTCAGGGCCCAAAAGCAGCCCTGACAGCTTCTGGAATAGCATTTACTCAGTTCTATGCACATGACAGAGCCCAGCCTTGGTCCAGCTGTGTACTACAGCTGATAACCCAGTGTGCCCTGAAACACACTCAGACATTCTCATGGAGATTAAGACAGCAGATCTTGCAGGAGCTGAGAAGCTCTGTAGGAGTCCAGCTGTGTCATATCCCTGTATTCCAGAATACCTGTATCTGCTACATCACAACACTTGGATAACCTGATACTGAGGTTACTGTCTATTAAACAGGATTTGTCTGCAACACATTTATTTGATCATGTTCATTTCCATGGCTAACTCAGGAAAAGGCTTTTAAAAATTATTATGACAAATTCAGGTGTCCTCTATCAGTGACTGGGGCCGCTTTGTGGTGTCTGCTGCCATACACCGTGGTCAGAATGTAGGTGCTAGAGGACAGCTGTCTGACAGCGAGTTTGTCACAGCTTCAGATTGGTTCCACAAGTATTTTCAGGGCAAAAGATTTGGGGCAAAAGCTGCCATCTCCTACGAGGGATATCCATAAAGGGCAGTGTGTGTTTTCTCAGGTAGGTCAGTTTGCTTTTGGGGTTACTGTGAAATGAGCAGAAGGGAAACATTCCCTTGGTGAGTTGGGTCAGGGCAATAGAATGGCACAGAGCTCTCAGAATCAGCTTCCTCTCCAGCCTTTCCTCACTCATCTGTCAGCAAACATGGCTCACCTTTGTCTCATCTTTTCTTCCTTGAGAGATCACTTTCTGGGTAAACACGGTCACCTCTGCCCCTGCAAGCTGGATCTTGTGTCTCCTAATGAGATGGGGATGTGGGTCTTCTGAGCAGCAGCAGCTGCTTTCTCTCTGGGGGAGCTGGAATTCCTGCTGCTGACAGAAGGATTTGTTTTTTCTTTCTGTGGGAGATGCTCTGTATTTGAGGCTCATTTGGCTGGATCTCGTTTTTCCTTCTAGTTGCAGGATTCATCGACTCCCTGATTTATCACTCAGCACGCGCCATCCAGAAGAAAATTGAGCTTGGGAAGACAATATAAACAGTGACCTCACTGCACACACACACATAAAAAACTGTAAGGAGAACTAAACAGGTGCACATAAGAAGAGGTTTGGAATTACCAGGTGACCCCAACTGCTCTTAATGTCTCATCATCCGTTATTTGGCATTGATTTGTGGATGGAACTGCTCGAACCGTGCTGCTATGACATGACATTAGCCATCTCATCTGGCTGTGCAGACCCTACTGAAAAACCCTTTTGTGTTAGTCCGTCTTCATCCAGTTTGCCCCCTGAAAGAGCTGCTGGAGATACTTGAGGAATAACGTACTGTGTTGTCAGGAGGATCAAAGTTGTCACCAAAAGCCTTTCTGACAGCACCATCTGTCTTCTTTGAATTGTTCCTTACAGACATTTCAGAATGTGCAGATGCTGAATGCCAGACCTCTGTGACAGTGTGCTGAATGCTGCATGCTTTCCTTCCAGCTGCCCAGGGCAGTGTGGAGGGAGCTGGCATTCAGGGTGTGCTTTCTGCACCGTGTGGTCCCACATTTGTTTCAGATTGATCTTCTTAGGGGAGATGCAAACTGATGTGTGGATGAGGGAAAAAAACAAACCAACAGAGTTTGGAATTTTAATGAATTTTAAATTGCATTGTGTTTTTCACTTCCCCTCTGTCTGTGTTTTGTAATGCAGCCTATCCCATGTGTTTCAATAAGGCTTTTGGAAGAATGATTGATTAAATTATTTGAACCAATCCTGAATTGGCGATTATAATAAAAACTACCTGCATTGTGGCAACATGTGGCAATAAGGATGATTTTTGTTCTTGGTTGATAATAACCTGCAGCAGTGAGTGCAGTGCTGGTGAAATCACTGAGAGGAGCTGGAAAATAAGGCAGAAATAAAAAGTTATAGATTCCCACCTCAGTGTGAGGGATCACAGACTCAGTGCTCTCAGTCTCGGCTCTAAATTGGCTTTGGTGTTGCCTCTGCCCTTAGTGATGGGCACAGTTCACAGCACAGTGTGGGCGCAGAAGGCACAGGGATTGAGTGATGCATGGGGGAAGCTGTTAAAACTTTAGGATAAATACCATCAATTTATAAGCTGAAATTTGTTTTTCATCAACTTCAAAACAGGTAGTACAAAAACCTGGGAGCAGTTGGAGGTGTGGATAAGGTAACTGATGAATGTCCATGCTGGAAAACTGGCAAAACTGCATAGAAAGTGTTGAATGATCCATAAAAGAGAAACAGACAACAGGTACAGAAATGAGGATTTGCCCAGAGAGGCAGGAATCAGAAGAAGTTAATAGCTCAGGGAGTGGTAACGTGTTCCTGCAGTTACAATGGGAGCTTGTGACCAATGTGGTGCTTTTCCACATGATCAGTGTGATTCAGGCATGGAAAAGCTGGATCTGATTCAAGGACAGTGGTGTTTGTGACTGAACGGAAACAACAGGCTGCTCTCTTGCTCACTGTGCTCTGCAGCACAGATGGTGGAGCAGGGCTCTGAGCAGTCCCATGCTTTGCACGTTCCTCAGAAACCATCTGAATACCTGTTGCCTTTGCAACTGCTTTAGTAGCATCCACGTGGACTGGCTACAGCTTTGGAATGTTGCACCGTGTTTCCCAAATAACCAGCACTAGCAAAACAAACGAGGTGTGGGGCAGCGATTGCTCCCATCCCTGGTCAGGAGGGATTCAGGGTCTGCCATCAGTGCCTTACGGACTGAGAAAGTAAAACAGATGTGAGCAGTAGATCTGCGTGTGCTGTCAAAGTTTATTCAACGCTTCATTTCAGCTTAACTCATCTCTGCTGTGTTCTGACGTAGCGTGCTTCAGTTTTTTGTTTCTTACTCTCCTTTGGTACAATATAAAAATATATTCCTTAGTTCTGTAAAGACTCCCCACCTGCCCAAAGAACAGCAGCGAACCTTCCCACGTGCCTTCAGAGGGTGGAAATCTCAGCTCCATGCCCTGAGAGCTGCACTGGCAGCTGGCTGTGTGCAGACTGTCCGGTTACAGCAGCTCTGCTGTGTAACACCTGAACTGTGGGCTCTGAAAGCACAGAGTTAGCCCCACTCCTGCCCTTCCATGTCCTCTTTGGAGAAGCCCAGGACCTGCAACAGGCATCTCCCAGGCTCAGCAGAGCTCCACTGCCATTCATGCTCACTGCTATCCGCAGCGCTGAGCTAGTGGGACCAGCGCAACACACACCAAGCGTAGGCTGCCCCGGCCAGCGAGGGGCAGAAGCAAGCTAAAGAGCCGCTGCAGCTGCCAGTTCTTGTGCGAACAGCTTGGCCTCGTTTCTTGAGTGTGTGTCATTGATAGAATAATATTCTGCCTTCATCTGCCAGTCTCCGGATGAGGCTGAATTCAACATCAGCATCGTGGACCCTTGTCCTGCGAAAGGCTCCAGACCAGCGGTTTTCTTCCCAGTAGTGATGCCAGTTCCCTTTGCTGTCAGCTCCGAAGCCAAACACAGAGACCTGTGGCATGCCAGCAGAGCCATCACTGCACAAGCAGTTAGCCAACCCAAGGTGAGTACCTGCCGTGTGCAGTCCTGTATCTGGGGAGCAGGGCAGGAGAAGTCCTCTGAGCATAAAGCACCAGGAATTGGGGAAGCAGTTGGGAATGAGGTGACACAGCCAGGCTGACCACATCCTGGGTTCCCCCAGCAAGAGCATGGCCAGCAGCTGAGGGCCATGACTGCCTACCCACTCTAGGTGCTGCATCCAGTGTGAGACAGTGCACCAGGGAAAGGGGAGCAAAATGCCAGTTGGTGACAGACACTACAACAAAGGAAACCTTCCATAGCCACAAGGAAAACCACCTCCCCATGTTTGGTGCAGTGGTGGAAAGATCCAGGTAGTGCCCATGGGGCTGAGCAGTGTGTGGTGCTGCTGGCTGTGCTCACCTGCTGGCAGGCGTGCAAGGCGAAGAGCAGCGCTGTGAAGCCGGTGGAGGGGTACCTGCCGTGCTGCTCCGTCCAGTTCTCATGGATGTACTTGAGGAAGGCTGGGCTCAAGATCAGCACCTGAATGGGGTTAGAAGCATGACAAGCTGCAACCAGGACAGCCAGCTCCTGCCCCCAGTATGGACTGCTGTCCCCAGCTCTGCCCCCACCCCACTTGCTGCTGACTTCCCACAGAATGATCCCAGTCCTGGCCTGGCTGAGAGGAGCTGGCAGCAGCTCCTACATTGCCTTGCAGATGCTTTCAGGGCCACCTCACATCTGACAGCCACTCCAAGTCACTGGTGGCCATCAGCCTCTCATTCCCACAGCCCTAGCACTGGGATGTCAGGCAGGGAGTGCTTGCTGAATGCTTGCCCAGCCCTTACCTTGTTTCTGTCAGCTTTGATGAACTGCTTCACTCTTGTGTAGGTGCTGCAAAAGCCAGAGGATAACTGTGAGTGCTCCTTCAGGGGCAGATGGTTTGCTGTGACAACCAACACCTGGTGCCACAGCACCTGCAGCTCCCTGGGCTGACCCTGTGTTGTCCCATGGCCCGGCCCTGGGAAGAGGCAGAGCCAGGACAGCTTCCATCCCACTCATGAGAGTATGTATGAGGGTACAGGATGCAGGATGCCCAAGCCCTGTGTAGGCAGGTGGGCACCAGACTCCCCAAACTGCAGTGCAGAGGAATGTAAGTCCTCTGGGCCCTTCATCCCCCAGGCCATGCCCCCAGCCCTCCAACACAAGAGTCACTGTTCCCAGAGCACCAGGATGGCTGAGGGGACGCACTGTGTGAGCTCTCCTGTGGAAAAGGCGCTGGTCACCCACTTCAGGTCCAGTGGCTTGAAGGGGACGAGGACAAGGTGGACGCCAGGCCAGAGGTTCATCGCACTCTCTGGGTACATGAAGTGATGTGTCGTCCTCGCACCGACATCCACCTCAAAACCTGCCGTCTTAGCTCTGTTCATCCTAGGGGACAGTGGGAAGACATGTCCTAGAATGAAGGCATATACCATGTGGCCGCCAGGCAGGAACACCAGGTGCCCCCGGCCAGCAGGTAGGAGAGGACGTGAGCCATCGGTGTCACCCACCTCAGCACCCAGTGATGGGCATCGATCTGCGGGCCATGGCGGGACCCCTTCAGCCGCCCCGAGTTGCCCACCACGGCACACGTCCTGCAGCCGGACGGATCCCACACGCTCCCATTCGGGGCCGGCAGGACGGCAAAGAGATTCTGGATGATGTTCTGGAGCGGGGCGGTGCTGGGGGGGCCCTGCAGGGTCTGGGGGAGCACAGGCAGGGACGGGCAGCGTCAACCGCAGCGGTGCAGAGCCCCGCTCCTCCCCTGGGTGTCGCGGGGAAGGACGGGGGCGACGGGCACGTGAAACCTGCCGGCAGCAGATTAAAGGAGCCCGGGAGAGACGCGAGCTGCCGCCCGTTCCGACTCACCAGCCACCACTGAACCACGTCCGGGGGCAGCTCGTGGGCCGGGCCCGTCAGTAGAGGCCGCACGGCCGCGTCGTAGCGGGCGCTGAACCAGGCGGACGCGTTGGCGCCGGCGGAGCAGCGGACGGTGGGGAGGGACGGCGGGAGGGCTAGGCCGGACATGGAGGCCCGGAACAGCAGCCACAGGCCGAGCGGCACGCACAGCAACAGCGCCAGCACAGCGCGCTTCTGGCAGCGCATCCCTCATAGCACCTGGCGGGACGGCGGCACGGCGGGCACACGGACATCAGTGCGGAACCCGCCCGGCCTGCCGCCCCCCCGCCGAGCCGCCCCGCCGCACACCCGAGGCAGCCCGGCATGGGCTCCCGTCCGAACCGCTCCGCGCCCCTCCCGCTCCACAGCCGGCACCGCCGCGGTACCGCAGCGCAGGGCCGGGCCGGCAGCACGTACCGCTCTGCGCGCCGCGCTCTGCCCGACGCATCCGCGGCCACCGCGACCCGGCCCGCGGCCGAGCGGAACCGCATCTTCTCCCCGGACCCGCTCCGGTCCGCGGCTCCCACCCCACAGCCCGGAGAGACCGACCGCGCAGCCGCCGCGACACGGAGCTGAGGGGGAGCCGCGCTGAGGGAGGGACGGACGGGAGGGGGAAACCGCAGCGTGTGTGTGTGTGTGTGTGTGTATATATGTGTGTGTGTGTATGTGTGTGTGTGTGTGTGTGTGTGTGTGTGTGTGTGTGTGTGTGTTTGTATGTGTGTGTGTATATATGTGTGTGTGTGTGTATGTGTGTGTGTGTGTATGTGTGTGTATATATGTGTGTGTGTGTGTATGTGTGTGTGTGTGTGTGTGTGTGTGTGTGTGTATGTGTGTGTATATATGTGTGTGTGTTTGTATGTGTGTGTGTGTGTATGTGTGTGTATATATGTGTGTGCATGTGTGTATATGTATGTGTGTGTGTGTGTGTGTGTGCACAGCTGTCGTCAGAGCGCCGAACTGAGTGTGCCCTCCCCGTCCTCCATCTGAAAGCACTCATTGACAGCCACAGCCAGAGCATTAAGGGCTCTGTTGAGGCCCGGAGTTGCTCAGCATGTCGATGCCCCGCGCAGGGCGATGGCAGGACGGTGGGACCAGAATTGGGGATTCCCCACCTCGCTGTGGAAGCAGGACGGACCCCGTCCCACCCTGGCGGTTCCCGTGCTCCCCGCAGCCCCCTCACAGCTCTGTGTTGGCAATGGGGACATGTGTGGCTCTCGGTTTGTCTCCCCGTTGCCCAGTTCTGCAGTGTGACACATACCTGCTCACCGTGCTGCAGTGTCAGCGTGCCCAGCACAACCAGTGCTCCAGATGTCAGCTCGGTGCAGAGGTGTGAGGTGTGGGACCTGCGAGAGGTGAAAGAGGTTGGGCCGGTGCTGGGCGGCCACAGGAGCTGCAGCCTGTTGTCTCTTCTGGGAACAACCAAAATGTCACCAGTGTGAGCTGTGGGGGAAGGAAGTGCGAGCGAAACGCTGCCAGCGTGGCGGAAGCAAAGTCACTGCAATACAAAAACAGCCCCAAGGCTTCTTTCCTTTGGGCTGGCTGCCCAACACTGGCTCTGCACCCCCAAGGCCTCCAGCACTGAGCCCACCGACGTGGGTTGTGCCCCTCCCAGCAGCCGAGGTGGAGGCGCAGAGCACCCCAGTGCACCTCTGGGGCTTGCTCAGGCCCAGGGTTGCACTGCAGACACAGCACCAGGTGCAGCAATAGCTGCAGATCTGACCCTGTCCTCACTCAGCCCTAAGTGGTACCTCCATGTGCTCCCCATCCCCACAGACGGGAAAGGGGATGGAAGGATGCTGAGACACCCAACTGTGCGCAGGGCCACTTGCTTTGGAGGAAGTGCCTCTAAGCAGCGCAGGGTGGAGGTGACAGTCCCACACTGAGATGACACTCCCACACTCTGCAGAACTCAAAGTCAGCTGCAATGGCTGCTGCAGGAAGGGGAAGTCGGGGAAGAGAGCAGAGCCCTGCAGCATCATTTCACAACATAAAGAACAAGTTAACACATGCAATTCCATCCCACTTATCTACACAGCAAAATAAAATTAATAGAGCCATTGTCTTCTTAGAATTCAAAGTTCCCATTTCTGGCCACTCTTCTCCCATCATCTGATTTATACCCACAGTAACGTTTCAGTTTCTTAATAGTCAGAGGTTCCCCACCAAATGTACCCCAGTGTTTTAGAGATCCCAGAGGTGAACGAGGGAGAATCTGAGAGAGCTGCAGCATCTGATGCACGGTCTCAGACATGAACCATCCAAATCGTTCATTATAAGTCCTCACATCACTTATATACCTTCACAGGTTTGCTCTTTCTAGCTTTCCCACTCAGCCCTACGTGTCAACAGAACATTCCACAAACACTCTTCAGCCATTCATGTGGGCACTTATCTGAGCAGAGCCACGAGCCATTCTTTCTTCTTCTAGAGGTGTCCATGCTTCCCATGCTGTTTATCTTGCTCCACAGCTGCTGCTCTGTACAGTCCTTATATTCCCACAAGTGCTCTTTCCTGATGAAGCCCATGTCTTCCTTGCCCACACAGGAACTGTCAGCTGTCATCCTCCAACTGGCTCAAGTTGGAGGATGCTTTGACTCGCCCTGGCCGCTTGTTTTCCTAGCTACAACTCTGCCCACTAATCTGCTGCTTCTTCCTTCAATTGGGGCTTTCCAATGATTGCTGTCTTGTGATTCAGTGATAGGACAGCCAAGAATGTTCTCTGGAGGAACAGGAGACCTACTCTGTGCTGTCTGAGTCTAGAGAAAAGGACCTGTTGTCAGAAGCCAGAATCTGGCTTAGGAAGGCCAGATCTGCAGAAGATCTGTGCCATGAAGGCACATCCATTTTAATCTGACTCCTTTTCCTTCATTCACATGCCCGCCCACAAACCCATGTGATGCACTCACACCAGCAGGCAGTGCCTGCAGCTATCCTCTACGCTACAGCCCCGGGGAACGGGCTCAGCCCCAGCCCCCAGGTGCTGCAGAACAGGACTCAACCCCTGCTGGATCCAGACCAAGACTTAAGAAGCAATTCCTGCTTAGAAACAGTGGGAGTGACTTTACCTCTTTGCAACCAGCTCCTTCTTTGGGGCTCAGCTCTGGGCCTGAGGCACGTTCACCTGCAGCCCTCCTGCTGCCATCTCCTCCTCCCCACTCCCAGTGCTACAATTCACATCATCCTACCCACATTTGCACTTCAAGGGCCTCAAAAGGAGGCTGATGCACAGGCCACGGCTGCCAGCATGCAGCTGGGCTTCCCAGGGCAAACAGCAACACACGGTGCATCCATCAGAAGCTGAAAGAGCCCTCAGGGAAGAGAGGCCAACTCAAGGGGCTGAGCACGGGACACCCTTCTTCCTGCCGGGCTGCTTCCCCTCCTCTGGTTTCTTTCTGTCAGTCCTCAGAGAGCAAGGAGATGCTCACAGCCTGTCACCAGCACTTACGGGTTGGCTGAAAGGCCACAGGTTGGGAAGACCAACAAGGAAACGGGGGAAAACCTGCACTGCACCATGTCAAGGGAGAGACGTGAAGCCGACCGCTTCATCGCCCTGCGATTGCCAGCCCGAGCGAGGGACGTTCTGACCAGCTACTGAAAGAGGCAGCACCAGGTTTAGAAAGTTCGCTTCAATTTTATTGCGTACAAGAAGATTTGGCTTCTATTTATTGCCCCGCCCACACCCCAAAATGAAACCCCAGTGCCCAGGATTGCCGCTTAGCAATCAGTCACTCAGCCTCCAGTCAGACCCAAGGAGAAGCCAAACCCCGGGGCTACGTCACCTCCTCCCTCTCCAGTCCCAGCCAGCCCTATTTCAACCTAACCCTACACCAGGCCTGGACCTCAAGAGACACACCCTGAAGGAACGCAGCGTCTCCAGCTCTTGCCATACACCAAGTCCTGCCTATGTGAAGCCCTCATTGCTTCTAACGCAGCACAAGTCCTTCCTGTCCAGTTCACTTCCATCATCTCCACCGTCCATGACAGGGAAAGCACGGCTGTGCCAGTAAACTGGGCTGTTGAGTCAGCAGCTCTTGGTGCCACCTCCGAGGAAGCGTTGCAGGTGGTTCTGCTGTCCTTTGTAGCTTCTTGCTCAAGCCCTCATCGTTGCTTTCTGCTTTCCTTCTCGGCTTTCTTCCTCAGCTGAGTAGCGCTTGCCTTGCCTCGGCAAGCTTGCTGCAAGAGGGAAAAAAGAGGCACTATTTCACTCACGCACGCTGCCAGCACAGTCTGACTTAGAGAGCTGCTCGCAAGATATCCCTGGGCTACGAACCCAAGAACAAGGAAGGACACAAAAGTCACATCTGCATTGTCTGTTACCGCATGCCAAGGAAGAGTCCTCACACTCGAGCACTGCCCCACTTGCAGCTGAGGGGAGGAGGAGCTGGAAAGGACAGGTGGACAGAAAAGAAGGGAAAAGCTGAAGAGGCGAGAATCAACTTCTCCCCGAGGCAGATCACACCTTTGTGGCCACTCTTTTAGGAATGCTCACCATTCCTAATCCTAGCGTTAGCAAGATGAAAATTCACCACCTACCTTTTCACGCTCCTCGCGTACGCACTGAGGGCCGTGCCGTGGCTGTGCTGCACAACACCAGCGACTGAAAGAAAGCACGCAGAGAGCGGATCTGTTGCAGACAGTGCCAGGAGCTGTGCTTGAACAACGCTTACGGTAAGGCACTCCTACCTTGCAATGGCCACACTTTGGGAGCTCTGGGACACAGCCACGTGTTGCTCTCCTGAGTCCCAGCTCCATTTCTCAGCCACTCACGCTCTGCTCCTCCATGTTCTGCAAAGGAAAAGTCCCAAGAGGGAAATTCAGTTCATCGCAGATGTCATCAAACTGTCAGGGCAGTCGCACTCATTGCTCGGGGTGAGCAACCAGCTGCATGCTTACCCAAGGAGCAGCGGTTACTTTTACTTGAGCGTAACAGCCAATGCCTGACTGCAAGTACGAACACTAACCTATGCCTAACTCTAAAATAACAACAGAAACCTATACCTAACTCTAAAATAACAACAAAAACCTATACCTAACTCTAAAATAACAACAAAAACCTATACCTAACCCTAAAGAACAAACAGGAACCTATGCCTAACTCTAAAAAACGAACAGGAACCTATCCCTAACGCTAAAACTAAACTGAACACTAACACTAACACTAATCTAACACTACCATCAACAAAAACATAACAAGAACCTAACCTAACAGGGGGAAGAAGGAACTGGGGGCCCACAGAACCAGAGGAGCAACAACATGGAGGAGAAGATGATGTTAAATAATGCCACCCAGCTAATGCTGGGGGCAGGGGCCGCGCAGCAGGAAAGGAGCCGAGTGCCTGGACCAGCGATGGTGAAGCTGTGACCATGCCAACGCGGGGCCTGGCACGGTGGTGTGGTGCCAGGCCAGCTATGCCGCGGGCGGATCCACGTCCATGGGCTCCTCTGGAGGGGGATCCACCTCCATCGGTTCCTCTGGAGGGGGATCCACCTCCATCGGTTCCTCCGGAGGGGGATCCACCTCCATAGGCTCCACATGGGTGGTGGTCACAGGGCTGGTCCAGCCATGATGGATAATGGCTCTCTTACCCCTCCTCTGCCTGATGGTCATGGCGGGCCCCCTCCTCCTTCTGACTCCTAGGGCCCCCAGCTCCATCCTCCCACCAGAAACTTCAACCCTCGCCCTCTTTGCAGCAGGCATGGCTGTTAACTGCCACAACTGTCAGAGGCATGCGGCAACGGTGACCATGGTGACATGGAGAGGGTTCTAAAATGGCGGCCGCACTGCTGGCACTGGAGTTCCACATAGGATGAGGAGGGGGCTGGAGGGCAGGGCATGGTACGGGAGCTACAAGGTGCTCCCTGTGCCCAGGGGGCAGCCCTTCTCTCTGGCCAGCAAGAGGGCACAGACGAGCCGGCCCCAAGTAAAGGGCCCTCGGCCTCCTTCACCCTCCTTCACCCTCCCCCTTCTTCCACAAGGGAATCTTTTTGGGCTGCCATACTGTTGTGGTTTTGTATTTTTTTCTATTGGTATTTCACATCATAACATCATCTGGAGATCATAGATTGATCAGTCAATCATATTGATCTAGATAAGTCCGTGACACAGACGCAGCACGCAGCAGCTCCTGATGGGGCTCCTGAGCTGAGCACCAACAACGGCAGGCTCCAAAGGGGACCTGACTACGCCTGCCTCCTGGGACACACAAGCTCTGCTTTCCATAGTCGCACCCAGCGCCTCTCCTTGTGCGGCACCTCGTCGGATTCAACCCTTGCCTACAATTAAGACCTCTGACTGAATTGGAATTCCAGTCACTCTGATTACACCCCACATCCCTGCTGCAGGCCCTCCCACATGCCCACGTGCTGCACCCAGCCACACCGGCTGCCACAGCCCCGCAGCCAGGCGGGGGGTTGGTGCTTCATGATCCTTGAGGTCCCTTCCAACCCGGGTCATTCTGTGATTCTGTGATCGGGTTGAAGGGGCTGGCACTGCCCTGAAGGTGAGCGAGAGAAGTTGGCAAAGGAAGGGTGAGTGGCGGGATCCGAGGAGGGCGTTTTGTGTTTGTGTGCGTGTCTGTTGTTTGCCTGATGTGTTTGTGTGCGTTGTTGTTTCAGGTGTCTGAATGAGGACTCCCTGTGGGAACTGGCAGCAAGCAAAGGAATGGATCGACGGGCCTGGGCGCCGTGTTGGACTGCGGCTGTGGAGCCAACGAAGGTGTGTCCAGTGTCCTTCCTTACATCATTGACTATGTATGAGGTGTACCTATATCTGTGTAACCATTTTACAAGTCAGGGTGCAGGTTTTTGGTGGGGTCCTGACAGTTCCTCAGCTAGAACCCTCTTACCCCTTTGAGACAGGCCGCTTCCGTCTGTAGCTGTCATGCCAGGAGCCAAATAAATTGCCCCATGGTGAAAAACACCAAGACTCCTATGTCTGCACCGACTCTTTAACCATTTGTTTAAGAGGTGGGTTTTTAGGTCCAACTCAGTATCCCTCCCTGCCACTGAAAGTACAGATGCAATAACCACCCGCACACCTGTTCCTTCGATTACCCGCCCCAGTCCCCTGAAATCATCTTTGATAGCCTTCAGGCTTTTTTTTACTAACTTCTTCACTGCCAGCCTGAACTATCAGCAGGGGATAGTAGACAGAAGGGCAGATCAGACTGGGAAGTCTCCCAGCAATGTCCCTGACCCGTGCCCAGGGGAGGGAGCACACCTCCCTGCGGGTAGGGTCGGGCCAGCATAGAGGGCCTTCCATTCCTTGCCAGTAGGGTCGTGCGCCCATGATGGCAGTAATGAACAAACTGCTGCATCACAAAGATCTTGGCCTGATTAGAAATCTTTGAGTAATGCTGTTACAGCAGACAGAATGTGCTAAGCGCAAGTAGTCTCCTGCACTTCACATCCTTGCTACTTTGTTCTGGGTGTTGTCACTGAGCAGCGTCTAACACAAATTCTGCCCCGGTCAGCTGGCTGCCTGAGCTTGAGCCCTGATGGCAACACTGTGTGCTTACCCAGGAGCAGCGGTTACTTTTACTTGAGTGTAGCAGCCAATGCCTGACTGTAAGTACGAACACTAACCTACGCCTAACTCTAAAATAACAACAGAAACCTATACCTAACCCTAAAGAACAAACAGGAACCTATGCCTAACTCTAAAGAACAAACAGGAACCTATCCCTAACGCTAAAACTAAACTGAACACTAACACTAACCTAACACAACCATCAAAACAAAGAACAGAGCAAACACCTAACTACAACAGGGGGAAGAAGGAACTGGGGGCCCACAGAACCGGAGGAGCAACGAGGTGGAGGAGAAGAAGATGTTAAATAATGCCACCCAGCTCATGCTGGGGGCAGGGGCCACGCAGCAGGAAAGGAGCCGAGTGCCTGGACCAGCGATGGTGAAGCTGTGACCATGCCAACGCGGGGCCTGGCACGGTGGTGTGGTGCCAGGCCAGCTATGCCGCGGGCGGATCCACGTCCATGGGCTCCTCTGGAGGGGGATCCACCTCCATCGGTTCCTCCGGAGGGGGATCCACCTCCATCGGCTCCACATGGGTGGTGGTCACAGGGCTGGTCCAGGCATGATGGAAACGGGCTCCTTTCCCCCTCCTCCATTTGATGGTTATGGCGGGCACCCTCCTCCTCTTCGGTTCTGGGGCCCCCAGCTCCTTCTCCCCACTTAAATCCTCACTACATTCCTCTCGCCCTCGCTTCGTGCTGGACATGGCTGCTACCTGCCCAGCACTCTCAGAGGTGAGTGAGTCGGGTGGAGCCGCAGCAACCAAGGTGACAGCTGTGACATGGGGAAGATTCCAAAATGGCACCTGTGCTGCTGGGAGTGGTGTTCCGCATAGGATGAGGAGGGGGCTGGAGGGCAGGGCACGGCACGGGAGCTACAAGGCACTCCCTGTGTCCAGCGGGCAGCCCTTCTCTCCGGCCAGCAAGAGGGCACAGAGAGCTGGCCCCGAGAAAAGGGCCCTCGGCCTCCTTCACCCTCCCCCTCCTTTCATAAGGGAATCCCCACTTTGGGCTGGGCACCCACATGGAATCATTGAAACTACAACCTACTACTTTGCTTCTACAGCAAGACTATTGTACTGAAATACTACTGTACTTAAAACACCTGCAATCACACTACACTCGTTTTTAATATTAAACTCTCAAACTTTCATAGCAAATAATAACATCCGCTCACAAAGAAAATGTGGAGAGGCCACAAAAGAGAAATACCACTCATGAAAACATTTGTATTTAGACATTCAAACTAACAACGTACTTTGTCTTTACCTAACCGTACCATTCTGTGCTAGAAATACGATGTTTTGCTGTAGAGTATAACTTGGAGAACCCAAAAGCAGCTAAAACCTGCTCCACTCAGTAATTTGACCATCCGCTGATATTTGGTTCTTTTCTCCCTTGCTTTCTAGTTGCTCACTCTTTAGACACACGCAAATCACATTGTCAAGGACTACAAAAACACTGTTAGCCAAAAAATTTATGCTGGCAGAATCTTAACGTTAGAAACGTGTAAATTGGTTGCAAAGAAGAAAGTGAAGACCAACACAGTAACCAAATACTAACTGATACATAAGGCTTCTCTCACACATCCTGAAAACAGAACCGCCAGCCTTAATGAACTTTGCTCTTCAGACACTGACTGAAATGCAAGTATTACCTTGTCATGGTTTAATAATTTTGTAATTTTGCTATCAGTATTCCACATCATAACATCATATAAAGCATGAATAGTTTTACTGAATCTGCAACTTACAGAAGAAGACTACATCTCCCAGAGAACAACACGAGGTCACGGGACCTGGACACTATATTAACTCTGTCGCAGGCTAGACTGACGTCTTTCGAGTTCTGGCGTTCAGGGGAGTGTGTGGGAGCCTTCACCGTTTCGCCTAGATTTACAGTAGGCCTCTCGGTTTCGGGACTCATTCTCTCTCCTATTTTGCTTGATTCGTTAGCTCAATTTTCAATTATATTGTATTATACTGTGTTATCCTGTATTTCGATATAGTAATTTAGTAAATAAGTGTGCCTCCTTAGATTGTTGCTGCTGTTTTCTTTTCCTAATTAACTTTTTTTCCTTTCGGCCTAGGGCCCCTGCTGGGCCCACAGTCCCTGTCACGGACGCAGGTGGATTTTTAGTTTAAACCGTGACATACCTGTAGCAGCCTGGATCTGGCAATAGTCAAAGAATCCTTTACGTCCAGCTCCTTAGCATCAAAAGACCACAGATACTGCTGGGGCAGAATTTCATTGAAGCCTTCAAAAGAAGCTTGTGTCTGTTCCTCAGTGCCTCGGGAAAGTCTCCATTCTGCTACCAGCCTGGAAAAGACACAGAAGGATCATTTAAAACAGGCTACGCTAACCCAAGTTCATCTTTGTTAGTTTGTTTTGAAATGAACCGTAAGCTGTGTTAAGAAAAATGATGGAAAGTGCTGGGGATAGAGCACTGTGTAACTGTATTCTAATTGTATTCCCAACCTTCACCCTGCGCAAACAATTTTAAGTTAAAACCCTATGTTTCCAACCACTCAACTGCAGAAAGCATTTTAGGCTCCAGGAGAAGGCAGCATCTACTCACTGATGATATTAATGAGAGCACAGGAGTCCCTTGCTGTTCGGAGGAAGAAAAAAATGCAGAGCTGTGTTCATCTAATATGTTCCATATTTGTTTCTGTCAATCACGAAACTTTGCTCTGTGGTAGAAACTCCACTCTCCATTAAGAAAAGGGAGAAAAGCAGGCAGGAGACCCAAAGAACCTGAACCCAGGGAGAAGCAGATATTATGCTGAATTCAAGCCTAACCTGTCAGGAGAACTGGAATCGAAAGGAGAGAACGCAACACAGGACACAGAGTGTGACAAAAGAACATTGCTTAAGCTGCAATCTGAGCTCTGCCCGGCTTCCTCAAAACCAGAAGAGAACGGTCTTCTGCAGGTACTCCCTCCTCTCCATCCCAGTGAGTATTTGGCACAACTGCCAATGCCAATACGTTCCTTCTGCAAATGTCACCGTTTCTGTGAAACCTTTCCAGATGACTCGTGACTAAAGCAATTTCTACTCCCTCATTCCTCAAAACCTTCCCACACAAAAGCCTTCACAGATCAGATGGTAAGAAAGAGGGAATTCTACGGCCACAGCAATAAAGCGCGCAGAAAGCCCATCTGTTGCAGACAGAGGAGTGAGCCGTGCTTAACCAACACTGCTTCAGCGCACGCTTACAGTAAGGCACACCTACCTTGCGCTGGCCACGCACGAAGCTCGTGACGCAGCTCCAGGCGGCTCTCCTGGGGCCCAGCTTCATTTCACGGCCACTCACGCTCTGCTGCTGGACATTCTGCAACGGAAAAGCCACCGGATGCAAATCCCATCCCTCGCAGATGGCATCAGACCTCCGCTCTCATGGCAGTCACCACCGCCCTGCCCTGGGCAGCGCTTCCACTGCCCTTGCTCCTGCCACAAGACACCAACGTCTGCTTCTGACGCGGCTCCACCATGGGATCCTGTATGCAACAGAAAAACACACGGAGGCTGCCAGCCACTGCAACACGCGCGCTGTGAAACCCCTGGCACTGCTGAGTCCCAAGAGCAGAGGAGAGAAGCGTTTGCCTGCCATGGACGGGCTGCGGCGGGATTGAATCCTGCCTTCGAATCGGGACACCCCCAGGGAGAGCCTCCCTGGGGACCCAAAGACTGAAATGGAGGCAAGGTAACACTTTGCTATAGAAAGGGAAAGGGGAACTTCACAGAATCCGAGACAAAGGGTAACTGCAGATAGTTTACATTTAAAAGTGCAGGGATAGGGGGAATTACAGACACTTAGTCAAAATAAAACCAGAGAAGAGGGCAATAAAGATAAGAAGAAATTGTCCGGAGACCTCTGACAAGAAGAAGGATTAGATACCCCCGGGCAAGATGATGCTGACATGGGAGAACGATAGCAGCAGATAACACCAAGAAGAAAACAGAAGAAGAATTTCACCCCAAAACAACGGCAAGGGTCGCGGGGAATGGGGTCCTAGGGAATGTAATGAATATGTAATCAAACTGAGGAGGAGACTATTGATTACGTATTAGCTTAACCTATATCTGTAACACACTTTTCTCCTTACGGTGTGCAAGTTTGGTGGAGCTCTCCCGCTTGCACCCGGCGCTGCGCAACGCTGGAATAAACATACCTGCTTTAGAACCCATCTTTGGGTTATAGAGTTTGATTCCGCAAGTCATCTTCCTGCCGCACAGCCCAGCACGGCCGGAGCCGCACCACACGATCCGGGCCGGGGCCGGCTCAGGCTCTGCCTCCAGGCTTTTGGGGCCGGCCGGGTGACTCCGCAGCACAGCGAGACCGTGGAGCCGCCCGGGAGCCGCCTCTGGGTGCCGGCAGCGCCGCGAGCTCCTCCCCCGACAGCCCCTCCGTGCCCCCGCCCCGAGGCCCGACCCCGTTCGCAGCACAGAGCCCGCTCCTCCCGGCCCCGCTCATGGCCGCCATGCCGCCATGGCCCGGAAGTGCTCTCCGCCGCCTGCAGGAAGCACTTCCTGTCACTGGCACTGGCACTGTCACGTGGCTCAGGCCGGGCTGGGGCCTGTTGGGGGGGGGCGGCTGCCGGAAAAGGACCCAAAATTCACGTCTCATTTCGTGTCTTTCCTCTCGCTTTCCTTCCTTTACCTTCCCCTTCCCTTCCTTCCTTCCTCGCCCTCGTCCCCTTCCCTTCACCACCTCCCTGTGTCCATTCCAGTGCCTGGCCACCCTTTCTGAGCAGTAATACCTCGTAGTGTCCAGCCTGAATCTCCCCTGTCGCAGCTTGAAGCCATTCCCTCTGGTCCTATCATTAATGACACGAGAGAAGAGGCCGAGCCCCAGCTCACTACAGCCTCCCTTCAGGAAGTTAGAGAGAGCAATGAGGTCTCCCCTGAGCCTCCTCTTCTCCAGGCTGAACAATCCCAGCTCCCTCAGCCGCTCCTCATACGGCCTGTGCTCCAGACCCCTCACCAGCTTTGTTGCCCTCCTCTGAACGCGTTCCAGGGCCTCCATGTCTTTCTTGCACTGAGGGGCCCAAAACTGAACACAGCACTCGAGCTGCGGCCTCATCAGTGCTGAGAACAGGGGGACAATCACCTCTCTGCTCCTGCTGGCAACACTGTTTCCCATGCAGGCCAGGATGCCCTCGGCCTTCTTCTATTATACAGCAAAGGAATCCCCTGAAAAGGAAACCACAATATCTGGCAACATGAAACAAAGTTCTGATTCGTAAAAGACTGGCAGCAAGGCCTGAATCTCTTGTGTCATCTGCTCTTGATGTATCACATTAGCACTAGGTGGAATGCAGAAGCTTCCTGAGACGTGATAATCAAAACCTAGTCCAATGCCTTTAAAAAAGCCTTTAAGAGATTACTCCTCCTTGTCTGTTTAAAATAAACTTAGGTAATACAAAAGGTTGGAAAATTTTTGGACAACTCCCCAGGGCCGGGCTTTGGAAGGCCGTATTGACGAGAGTCAATCAAGCTCCGGCTGCAGGCGTATATGTGTGTGCCAGTTCTTTAACACAGTAGAAATCACAACTTGCTGCATGATCAAAATTCTACATGTGCTACTCCTGAACCCCAATGACTTCCAACGGTGTTAAATTACCCCTTGATCTCAAAGCAGAACAAAACAACAAAATGCCACACCAATAGTGAATACATAAAAACAAACAACTCCTTGGGCCTCAAGGGGAGGCTGATGCACAGGCCACGGCTGCCAGCGTGCAGCTGGGCTTCCCAGGGCAAACAGCAACACACGGTGCATCCATCAGAAGCTGAAAGAGCCCTCAGGGAAGAGAGGCCAACTCAAGGGGCTGAGCACGGGACACCCTTCTTCCTGCCGGGCTGCTTCCCCTCCTCTGGTTTCTTTCTGTCAGTCCTCAGAGAGCAAGGAGATGCTCACAGCCTGTCACCAGCACTTACGGGTTGGCTGAAAGGCCACAGGTTGGGAAGACCAACAAGGAAACGGGGGAAAACCTGCACTGCACCATGTCAAGGGAGAGACGTGAAGCCGACCGCTTCATCGCCCTGCGATTGCCAGCCCGAGCGAGGGACGTTCTGACCAGCTACTGAAAGAGGCAGCACCAGGTTTAGAAAGTTCGCTTCAATTTTATTGCGTACAAGAAGATTTGGCTTCTATTTATTGCCCCGCCCACACCCCAAAATGAAACCCCAGTGCCCAGGATTGCCGCTTAGCAATCAGTCACTCAGCCTCCAGTCAGACCCAAGGAGAAGCCAAACCCCGGGGCTACGTCACCTCCTCCCTCTCCAGTCCCAGCCAGCCCTATTTCAACCTAACCCTACACCAGGCCTGGACCTCAAGAGACACACCCTGAAGGAACGCAGCGTCTCCAGCTCTTGCCATACACCAAGTCCTGCCTATGTGAAGCCCTCATTGCTTCTAACGCAGCACAAGTCCTTCCTGTCCAGTTCACTTCCATCATCTCCACCGTCCATGACAGGGAAAGCACGGCTGTGCCAGTAAACTGGGCTGTTGAGTCAGCAGCTCTTGGTGCCACCTCCGAGGAAGCGTTGCAGGTGGTTCTGCTGTCCTTTGTAGCTTCTTGCTCAAGCCCTCATCGTTGCTTTCTGCTTTCCTTCTCGGCTTTCTTCCTCAGCTGAGTAGCGCTTGCCTTGCCTCGGCAAGCTTGCTGCAAGAGGGAAAAAAGAGGCACTATTTCACTCACGCACGCTGCCAGCACAGTCTGACTTAGAGAGCTGCTCGCAAGATATCCCTGGGCTACGAACCCAAGAACAAGGAAGGACACAAAAGTCACATCTGCATTGTCTGTTACCGCATGCCAAGGAAGAGTCCTCACACTCGAGCACTGCCCCACTTGCAGCTGAGGGGAGGAGGAGCTGGAAAGGACAGGTGGACAGAAAAGAAGGGAAAAGCTGAAGAGGCGAGAATCAACTTCTCCCCGAGGCAGATCACACCTTTGTGGCCACTCTTTTAGGAATGCTCACCATTCCTAATCCTAGCGTTAGCAAGATGAAAATTCACCACCTACCTTTTCACGCTCCTCGCGTACGCACTGAGGGCCGTGCCGTGGCTGTGCTGCACAACACCAGCGACTGAAAGAAAGCACGCAGAGAGCGGATCTGTTGCAGACAGTGCCAGGAGCTGTGCTTGAACAACGCTTACGGTAAGGCACTCCTACCTTGCAATGGCCACACTTTGGGAGCTCTGGGACACAGCCACGTGTTGCTCTCCTGAGTCCCAGCTCCATTTCTCAGCCACTCACGCTCTGCTCCTCCATGTTCTGCAAAGGAAAAGTCCCAAGAGGGAAATTCAGTTCATCGCAGATGTCATCAAACTGTCAGGGCAGTCGCACTCATTGCTCGGGGTGAGCAACCAGCTGCATGCTTACCCAAGGAGCAGCGGTTACTTTTACTTGAGTGTAACAGCCAATGCCTGACTGCAAGTACGAACACTAACCTATGCCTAACTCTAAAATAACAACAGAAACCTATACCTAACTCTAAAATAACAACAAAAACCTATACCTAACTCTAAAATAACAACAAAAACCTATACCTAACCCTAAAGAACAAACAGGAACCTATGCCTAACTCTAAAAAACGAACAGGAACCTATCCCTAACGCTAAAACTAAACTGAACACTAACACTAACACTAATCTAACACTACCATCAACAAAAACATAACAAGCACCTAACCTAACAGGGGGAAGAAGGAACTGGGGGCCCACAGAACCAGAGGAGCAACAACATGGAGGAGAAGATGATGTTAAATAATGCCACCCAGCTAATGCTGGGGGCAGGGGCCGCGCAGCAGGAAAGGAGCCGAGTGCCTGGACCAGCGATGGTGAAGCTGTGACCATGCCAACGCGGGGCCTGGCACGGTGGTGTGGTGCCAGGCCAGCTATGCCGCGGGCGGATCCACATCCATGGGCTCCTCTGGAGGGGGATCCACCTCCATCGGTTCCTCCGGAGGGGGATCCACCTCCATCGGTTCCTCCGGAGGGGGATCCACCTCCATAGGCTCCACATGGGTGGTGGTCACAGGGCTGGTCCAGGCATGATGGATAATGGCTCTCTTACCCCTCCTCTGCCTGATGGTCATGGCGGGCCCCCTCCTCCTTCTGACTCCTAGGGCCCCCAGCTCCATCCTCCCACCAGAAACTTCAACCCTCGCCCTCTTTGCAGCAGGCATGGCTGTTAACTGCCACAACTGTCAGAGGCATGCGGCAACGGTGACCATGGTGACATGGAGAGGGTTCTAAAATGGCGGCCGCACTGCTGGCACTGGAGTTCCACATAGGATGAGGAGGGGGCTGGAGGGCAGGGCATGGTACGGGAGCTACAAGGTGCTCCCTGTGCCCAGCGGGCAGCCCTTCTCTCTGGCCAGCAAGAGGGCACAGACGAGCCGGCCCCAAGTAAAGGGCCCTCGGCCTCCTTCACCCTCCTTCACCCTCCTTCACCCTCCTTCACCCTCCCCCTTCTTCCACAAGGGAATCTTTTTGGGCTGCCATACTGTTGTGGTTTTGTATTTTTTTCTATTGGTATTTCACATCATAACATCATCTGGAGATCATAGATTGATCAGTCAATCATATTGATCTAGATAAGTCCGTGACACAGACGCAGCACGCAGCAGCTCCTGATGGGGCTCCTGAGCTGAGCACCAACAACGGCAGGCTCCAAAGGGGACCTGACTACGCCTGCCTCCTGGGACACACAAGCTCTGCTTTCCATAGTCGCACCCAGCGCCTCTCCTTGTGCGGCACCTCGGCGGATTCAACCCTTACCTACAATTAAGACCTCTGACTGAATTGGAATTCCAGTCACTCTGATTACACCCCACATCCCTGCTGCAGGCCCTCCCACATGCCCACGTGCTGCACCCAGCCACACCGGCTGCCACAGCCCCGCAGCCAGGCGGGGGGTTGGTGCTTCATGATCCTTGAGGTCCCTTCCAACCCGGGTCATTCTGTGATTCTGTGATCGGGTTGAAGGGGCTGGCACTGCCCTGAAGGTGAGCGAGAGAAGTTGGCAAAGGAAGGGTGAGTGGCGGGATCCGAGGAGGGCGTTTTGTGTTTGTGTGCGTGTCTGTTGTTTGCCTGATGTGTTTGTGTGCGTTGTTGTTTCAGGTGTCTGAATGAGGACTCCCTGTGGGAACTGGCAGCAAGCAAAGGAATGGATCGACGGGCCTGGGCGCCGTGTTGGACTGCGGCTGTGGAGCCAACGAAGGTGTGTCCAGTGTCCTTCCTTACATCATTGACTATGTATGAGGTGTACCTATATCTGTGTAACCATTTTACAAGTCAGGGTGCAGGTTTTTGGTGGGGTCCTGACAGTTCCTCAGCTAGAACCCTCTTACCCCTTTGAGACAGGCCGCTTCCGTCTGTAGCTGTCATGCCAGGAGCCAAATAAATTGCCCCATGGTGAAAAACACCAAGACTCCTATGTCTGCACCGACTCTTTAACCATTTGTTTAAGAGGTGGGTTTTTAGGTCCAACTCAGTATCCCTCCCTGCCACTGAAAGTACAGATGCAATAACCACCCGCACACCTGTTCCTTCGATTACCCGCCCCAGTCCCCTGAAATCATCTTTGATAGCCTTCAGGCTTTTTTTACTAACTTCTTCACTGCCAGCCTGAACTATCAGCAGGGGATAGTAGACAGAAGGGCAGATCAGACTGGGAAGTCTCCCAGCAACGTCCCTGACCCGTGCCCAGGGGAGGGAGCACACCTCCCTGCGGGTAGGGTCGGGCCAGCATATAGGGCCTTCCATTCCTCGCCAGTAGGGTCGTGCGCCCATGATGGCAGTAATGAACAAACTGCTGCATCACAAAGATCTTGGCCTGATTAGAAATCTTTGAGTAATGCTGTTACAGCAGACAGAATGTGCTAAGCGCAAGTAGTCTCCTGCACTTCACATCCTTGCTACTTTGTTCTGGGTGTTGTCACTGAGCAGCGTCTAACACAAATTCTGCCCCGGTCAGCTGGCTGCCTGAGCTTGAGCCCTGATGGCAACACTGTGTGCTTACCCAGGAGCAGCGGTTACTTTTACTTGAGTGTAGCAGCCAATGCCTGACTGTAAGTACGAACACTAACCTACGCCTAACTCTAAAATAACAACAGAAACCTATACCTAACCCTAAAGAACAAACAGGAACCTATGCCTAACTCTAAAGAACAAACAGGAACCTATCCCTAACGCTAAAACTAAACTGAACACTAACACTAACCTAACACAACCATCAAAACAAAGAACAGAGCAAACACCTAACTACAACAGGGGGAAGAAGGAACTGGGGGCCCACAGAACCGGAGGAGCAACGAGGTGGAGGAGAAGAAGATGTTAAATAATGCCACCCAGCTCATGCTGGGGGCAGGGGCCACGCAGCAGGAAAGGAGCCGAGTGCCTGGACCAGCGATGGTGAAGCTGTGACCATGCCAACGCGGGGCCTGGCACGGTGGTGTGGTGCCAGGCCAGCTATGCCGCGGGCGGATCCACGTCCATGGGCTCCTCTGGAGGGGGATCCACCTCCATCGGTTCCTCCGGAGGGGGATCCACCTCCATCGGCTCCACATGGGTGGTGGTCACAGGGCTGGTCCAGGCATGATGGAAACGGGCTCCTTTCCCCCTCCTCCATTTGATGGTTATGGCGGGCACCCTCCTCCTCTTCGGTTCTGGGGCCCCCAGCTCCTTCTCCCCACTTAAATCCTCACTACATTCCTCTCGCCCTCGCTTCGTGCTGGACATGGCTGCTACCTGCCCAGCACTCTCAGAGGTGAGTGAGTCGGGTGGAGCCGCAGCAACCAAGGTGACAGCTGTGACATGGGGAAGATTCCAAAATGGCACCTGTGCTGCTGGGAGTGGTGTTCCGCATAGGATGAGGAGGGGGCTGGAGGGCAGGGCACGGCACGGGAGCTACAAGGCACTCCCTGTGTCCAGCGGGCAGCCCTTCTCTCCGGCCAGCAAGAGGGCACAGAGAGCTGGCCCCGAGAAAAGGGCCCTCGGCCTCCTTCACCCTCCCCCTCCTTTCATAAGGGAATCCCCACGTTGGGCTGGGCACCCACATGGAATCATTGAAACTACGACCTACTACTTTGCTTCTACAGCAAGACTATTGTACTGACATACTACTGTACTTAAAAGCACCTGCAATCACACTACACTCGTTTTTAATATTAAACTCTCAAACTTTCATAGCAAATAATAACATCCGCTCACAAAGAAAATGTGGAGAGGCCACAAAAGAGAAATACCACTCATGAAAACATTTGTATTTAGACATTCAAACTAACAACGTACTTTGTCTTTACCTAACCGTACCATTCTGTGCTAGAAATACGATGTTTTGCTGTAGAGTATAACTTGGAGAACCCAAAAGCAGCTAAAACCTGCTCCACTCAGTAATTTGACCATCCGCTGATATTTGGTTCTTTGCTCCCTTGCTTTCTAGTTGCTCACTCTTTAGACACACGCAAATCACATTGTCAAGGACTACAAAAACACTGTTAGCCAAAAAATTTATGCTGGCAGAATCTTAACGTTAGAAACGTGTAAATTGGTTGCAAAGAAGAAAGTGAAGACCAACACAGTAACCAAATGCTAACTGATACATAAGGCTTCTCTCACACATCCTGAAAACAGAACCGCCAGCCTTAATGAACTTTGCTCTTCAGACACTGACTGAAATGCAAGTATTACCTTGTCATGGTTTAATAATTTTGTAATTTTGCTATCAGTATTCCACATCATAACATCATATAAAGCATGAATAGTTTTACTGAATCTGCAACTTACAGAAGAAGACTACATCTCCCAGAGAACAACACGAGGTCACGGGACCTGGACACTATATTAACTCTGTCGCAGGCTAGACTGACGTCTTTCGAGTTCTGGCGTTCAGGGGAGTGTGTGGGAGCCTTCACCGTTTCACCTAGATTTACAGTAGGCCTCTCGGTTTCGGGACTCATTCTCTCTCCTATTTTGCTTGATTCGTTAGCTCAATTTTCAATTATATTGTATTATACTGTGTTATCCTGTATTTCGATATAGTAATTTAGTAAATAAGTGTGCCTCCTTAGATTGTTGCTGCTGTTTTCTTTTCCTAATTAACTTTTTTTCCTTTCGGCCTAGGGCCCCTGCTGGACCCACAGTCCCTGTCACAGACGCAGGTGGATTTTTAGTTTAAACCGTGACATACCTGTAGCAGCCTGGATCTGGCAATAGTCAAAGAATCCTTTACGTCCAGCTCCTTAGCATCAAAAGACCACAGATACTGCTGGGGCAGAATTTCATTGAAGCCTTCAAAAGAAGCTTGTGTCTGTTCCTCAGTGCCTCGGGAAAGTCTCCATTCTGCTACCAGCCTGGAAAAGACACAGAAGGATCATTTAAAACAGGCTACGCTAACCCAAGTTCATCTTTGTTAGTTTGTTTTGAAATGAACCGTAAGCTGTGTTAAGAAAAATGATGGAAAGTTCTGGGGATAGAGCACTGTGTAACTGTATTCTAATTGTATTCCCAAGCTTCACCCTGCGCAAACAATTTTAAGTTAAAACCCTATGTTTCCAACCACTCAACTGCAGAAAGCATTTTAGGCTCCAGCAGAAGGCAGCATCTAGTCACTGATGATATTAATGAGAGCACAGGAGTCCCTTGCTGTTCGGAGGAAGAAAAAAATGCAGAGCTGTGTTCATCTAATATGTTCCATATTTGTTTCTGTCAATCACAAAACTTTGCTCTGTGGTAGAAACTCCACTCTCCATTAAGAAAAGGGAGAAAAGCAGGCAGGAGACCCAAAGAACCTGAACCCAGGGAGAAGCAGATATTATGCTGAATTCAAGCCTAACCTGTCAGGAGAACTGGAATCGAAAGGAGAGAACGCAACACAGGACACAGAGTGTGACAAAAGAACATTGCTTAAGCTGCAATCTGAGCTCTGCCCGGCTTCCTCAAAACCAGAAGAGAACGGTCTTCTGCAGGTACTCCCTCCTCTCCATCCCAGTGAGTATTTGGCACAACTGCCAATGCCAATACGTTCCTTCTGCAAATGTCACCGTTTCTGTGAAACCTTTCCAGATGACTCGTGACTAAAGCAATTTCTACTCCCTCATTCCTCAAAACCTTCCCACACAAAAGCCTTCACAGATCAGATGGTAAGAAAGAGGGAATTCTACGGCCACAGCAATAAAGCGCGCAGAAAGCCCATCTGTTGCAGACAGAGGAGTGAGCCGTGCTTAACCAACACTGCTTCAGCGCACGCTTACAGTAAGGCACACCTACCTTGCGCTGGCCACGCACGAAGCTCGTGACGCAGCTCCAGGCGGCTCTCCTGGGGCCCAGCTTCATTTCACGGCCACTCACGCTCTGCTGCTGGACATTCTGCAACGGAAAAGCCACCGGATGCAAATCCCATCCCTCGCAGATGGCATCAGACCTCCGCTCTCATGGCAGTCACCACCGCCCTGCCCTGGGCAGCGCTTCCACTGCCCTTGCTCCTGCCACAAGACACCAACGTCTGCTTCTGACGCGGCTCCACCATGGGATCCTGTATGCAACAGAAAAACACACGGAGGCTGCCAGCCACTGCAACACGCGCGCTGTGAAACCCCTGGCACTGCTGAGTCCCAAGAGCAGAGGAGAGAAGCGTTTGCCTGCCATGGACGGGCTGCGGCGGGATTGAATCCTGCCTTCGAATCGGGACACCCCCAGGGAGAGCCTCCCTGGGGACCCAAAGACTGAAATGGAGGCAAGGTAACACTCTGCTATAGAAAGGGAAAGGGGAACTTCACAGAAACCGAGACAAAGGGTAACTGCAGATAGTTTACATTTAAAAGTGCAGGGATAGGGGGAATTACAGACACTTAGTCAAAATAAAACCAGAGAAGAGGGCAATAAAGATAAGAAGAAATTGTCCGGAGACCTCTGACAAGAAGAAGGATTAGATACCCCCGGGCAAGATGATGCTGACATGGGAGAACGATAGCAGCAGATAACACCAAGAAGAAAACAGAAGAAGAATTTCACCCCAAAACAACGGCAAGGGTCGCGGGGAATGGGGTCCTAGGGAATGTAATGAATATGTAATCAAACTGAGGAGGAGACTATTGATTACGTATTAGCTTAACCTATATCTGTAACACACTTTTCTCCTTACGGTGTGCAAGTTTGGTGGAGCTCTCCCGCTTGCACCCGGCGCTGCGCAACGCTGGAATAAACATACCTGCTTTAGAACCCATCTTTGGGTTATAGAGTTTGATTCCGCAAGTCATCTTCCTGCCGCACAGCCCAGCACGGCCGGAGCCGCACCACACGATCCGGGCCGGGGCCGGCTCAGGCTCTGCCTCCAGGCTTTTGGGGCCGGCCGGGTGACTCCGCAGCACAGCGAGACCGTGGAGCCGCCCGGGAGCCGCCTCTGGGTGCCGGCAGCGCCGCGAGCTCCTCCCCCGACAGCCCCTCCGTGCCCCCGCCCCGAGGCCCGACCCCGTTCGCAGCACAGAGCCCGCTCCTCCTGGCCCCGCTCATGGCCGCCATGCCGCCATGGCCCGGAAGTGCTCTCCGCCGCCTGCAGGAAGCACTTCCTGTCACTGGCACTGGCACTGTCACGTGGCTCAGGCCGGGCTGGGGCCTGTTGGGGGGGGGCGGCTGCCGGAAAAGGACCCAAAATTCACGTCTCATTTCGTGTCTTTCCTCTCGCTTTCCTTCCTTTACCTTCCCCTTCCCTTCCTTCCTTCCTCGCCCTCGTCCCCTTCCCTTCACCACCTCCCTGTGTCCATTCCAGTGCCTGGCCACCCTTTCTGAGCAGTAATACCTCGTAGTGTCCAGCCTGAATCTCCCCTGTCGCAGCTTGAAGCCATTCCCTCTGGTCCTATCATTAATGACACGAGAGAAGAGGCCGAGCCCCAGCTCACTACAGCCTCCCTTCAGGAAGTTAGAGAGAGCAATGAGGTCTCCCCTGAGCCTCCTCTTCTCCAGGCTGAACAATCCCAGCTCCCTCAGCCGCTCCTCATACGGCCTGTGCTCCAGACCCCTCACCAGCTTTGTTGCCCTCCTCTGAACGCGTTCCAGGGCCTCCATGTCTTTCTTGCACTGAGGGGCCCAAAACTGAACACAGCACTCGAGCTGCGGCCTCATCAGTGCTGAGAACAGGGGGACAATCACCTCTCTGCTCCTGCTGGCAACACTGTTTCCCATGCAGGCCAGGATGCCCTCGGCCTTCTTCTATTATACAGCAAAGGAATCCCCTGAAAAGGAAACCACAATATCTGGCAACATGAAACAAAGTTCTGATTCGTAAAAGACTGGCAGCAAGGCCTGAATCTCTTGTGTCATCTGCTCTTGATGTATCACATTAGCACTAGGTGGAATGCAGAAGCTTCCTGAGACGTGATAATCAAAACCTAGTCCAATGCCTTTAAAAAAGCCTTTAAGAGATTACTCCTCCTTGTCTGTTTAAAATAAACTTAGGTAATACAAAAGGTTGGAAAATTTTTGGACAACTCCCCAGGGCCGGGCTTTGGAAGGCCGTATTGACGAGAGTCAATCAAGCTCCGGCTGCAGGCGTATATGTGTGTGCCAGTTCTTTAACACAGTAGAAATCACAACTTGCTGCATGATCAAAATTCTACATGTGCTACTCCTGAACCCCAATGACTTCCAACGGTGTTAAATTACCCCTTGATCTCAAAGCAGAACAAAACAACAAAATGCCACACCAATAGTGAATACATAAAAACAAACAACTCCTTGGGCCTCAAGGGGAGGCTGATGCACAGGCCACGGCTGCCAGCGTGCAGCTGGGCTTCCCAGGGCAAACAGCAACACACGGTGCATCCATCAGAAGCTGAAAGAGCCCTCAGGGAAGAGAGGCCAACTCAAGGGGCTGAGCACGGGACACCCTTCTTCCTGCCGGGCTGCTTCCCCTCCTCTGGTTTCTTTCTGTCAGTCCTCAGAGAGCAAGGAGATGCTCACAGCCTGTCACCAGCACTTACGGGTTGGCTGAAAGGCCACAGGTTGGGAAGACCAACAAGGAAACGGGGGAAAACCTGCACTGCACCATGTCAAGGGAGAGACGTGAAGCCGACCGCTTCATCGCCCTGCGATTGCCAGCCCGAGCGAGGGACGTTCTGACCAGCTACTGAAAGAGGCAGCACCAGGTTTAGAAAGTTCGCTTCAATTTTATTGCGTACAAGAAGATTTGGCTTCTATTTATTGCCCCGCCCACACCCCAAAATGAAACCCCAGTGCCCAGGATTGCCGCTTAGCAATCAGTCACTCAGCCTCCAGTCAGACCCAAGGAGAAGCCAAACCCCGGGGCTACGTCACCTCCTCCCTCTCCAGTCCCAGCCAGCCCTATTTCAACCTAACCCTACACCAGGCCTGGACCTCAAGAGACACACCCTGAAGGAACGCAGCGTCTCCAGCTCTTGCCATACACCAAGTCCTGCCTATGTGAAGCCCTCATTGCTTCTAACGCAGCACAAGTCCTTCCTGTCCAGTTCACTTCCATCATCTCCACCGTCCATGACAGGGAAAGCACGGCTGTGCCAGTAAACTGGACTGTTGAGTCAGCAGCTCTTGGTGCCACCTCCGAGGAAGCGTTGCAGGTGGTTCTGCTGTCCTTTGTAGCTTCTTGCTCAAGCCCTCATCGTTGCTTTCTGCTTTCCTTCTCGGCTTTCTTCCTCAGCTGAGTAGCGCTTGCCTTGCCTCGGCAAGCTTGCTGCAAGAGGGAAAAAAGAGGCACTATTTCACTCACGCACGCTGCCAGCACAGTCTGACTTAGAGAGCTGCTCGCAAGATATCCCTGGGCTACGAACCCAAGAACAAGGAAGGACACAAAAGTCACATCTGCATTGTCTGTTACCGCATGCCAAGGAAGAGTCCTCACACTCGAGCACTGCCCCACTTGCAGCTGAGGGGAGGAGGAGCTGGAAAGGACAGGTGGACAGAAAAGAAGGGAAAAGCTGAAGAGGCGAGAATCAACTTCTCCCCGAGGCAGATCACACCTTTGTGGCCACTCTTTTAGGAATGCTCACCATTCCTAATCCTAGCGTTAGCAAGATGAAAATTCACCACCTACCTTTTCACGCTCCTCGCGTACGCACTGAGGGCCGTGCCGTGGCTGTGCTGCACAACACCAGCGACTGAAAGAAAGCACGCAGAGAGCGGATCTGTTGCAGACAGTGCCAGGAGCTGTGCTTGAACAACGCTTTCGGTAAGGCACTCCTACCTTGCAATGGCCACACTTTGGGAGCTCTGGGACACAGCCACGTGTTGCTCTCCTGAGTCCCAGCTCCATTTCTCAGCCACTCACGCTCTGCTCCTCCATGTTCTGCAAAGGAAAAGTCCCAAGAGGGAAATTCAGTTCATCGCAGATGTCATCAAACTGTCAGGGCAGTCGCACTCATTGCTCGGGGTGAGCAACCAGCTGCATGCTTACCCAAGGAGCAGCGGTTACTTTTACTTGAGCGTAACAGCCAATGCCTGACTGCAAGTACGAACACTAACCTATGCCTAACTCTAAAATAACAACAGAAACCTATACCTAACTCTAAAATAACAACAAAAACCTATACCTAACTCTAAAATAACAACAAAAACCTATACCTAACCCTAAAGAACAAACAGGAACCTATGCCTAACTCTAAAAAACGAACAGGAACCTATCCCTAACGCTAAAACTAAACTGAACACTAACACTAACACTAATCTAACACTACCATCAACAAAAACATAACAAGCACCTAACCTAACAGGGGGAAGAAGGAACTGGGGGCCCACAGAACCAGAGGAGCAACAACATGGAGGAGAAGATGATGTTAAATAATGCCACCCAGCTAATGCTGGGGGCAGGGGCCGCGCAGCAGGAAAGGAGCCGAGTGCCTGGACCAGCGATGGTGAAGCTGTGACCATGCCAACGCGGGGCCTGGCACGGTGGTGTGGTGCCAGGCCAGCTATGCCGCGGGCGGATCCACATCCATGGGCTCCTCTGGAGGGGGATCCACCTCCATCGGTTCCTCCGGAGGGGGATCCACCTCCATCGGTTCCTCCGGAGGGGGATCCACCTCCATAGGCTCCACATGGGTGGTGGTCACAGGGCTGGTCCAGGCATGATGGATAATGGCTCTCTTACCCCTCCTCTGCCTGATGGTCATGGCGGGCCCCCTCCTCCTTCTGACTCCTAGGGCCCCCAGCTCCATCCTCCCACCAGAAGCTTCAACCCTCGCCCTCTTTGCAGCAGGCATGGCTGTTAACTGCCACAACTGTCAGAGGCATGCGGCAACGGTGACCATGGTGACATGGAGAGGGTTCTAAAATGGCGGCCGCACTGCTGGCACTGGAGTTCCACATAGGATGAGGAGGGGGCTGGAGGGCAGGGCATGGTACGGGAGCTACAAGGTGCTCCCTGTGCCCAGCGGGCAGCCCTTCTCTCTGGCCAGCAAGAGGGCACAGACGAGCCGGCCCCAAGTAAAGGGCCCTCGGCCTCCTTCACCCTCCTTCACCCTCCTTCACCCTCCTTCACCCTCCCCCTTCTTCCACAAGGGAATCTTTTTGGGCTGCCATACTGTTGTGGTTTTGTATTTTTTTCTATTGGTATTTCACATCATAACATCATCTGGAGATCATAGATTGATCAGTCAATCATATTGATCTAGATAAGTCCGTGACACAGACGCAGCACGCAGCAGCTCCTGATGGGGCTCCTGAGCTGAGCACCAACAACGGCAGGCTCCAAAGGGGACCTGACTACGCCTGCCTCCTGGGACACACAAGCTCTGCTTTCCATAGTCGCACCCAGCGCCTCTCCTTGTGCGGCACCTCGGCGGATTCAACCCTTACCTACAATTAAGACCTCTGACTGAATTGGAATTCCAGTCACTCTGATTACACCCCACATCCCTGCTGCAGGCCCTCCCACATGCCCACGTGCTGCACCCAGCCACACCGGCTGCCACAGCCCCGCAGCCAGGCGGGGGGTTGGTGCTTCATGATCCTTGAGGTCCCTTCCAACCCGGGTCATTCTGTGATTCTGTGATCGGGTTGAAGGGGCTGGCACTGCCCTGAAGGTGAGCGAGAGAAGTTGGCAAAGGAAGGGTGAGTGGCGGGATCCGAGGAGGGCGTTTTGTGTTTGTGTGCGTGTCTGTTGTTTGCCTGATGTGTTTGTGTGCGTTGTTGTTTCAGGTGTCTGAATGAGGACTCCCTGTGGGAACTGGCAGCAAGCAAAGGAATGGATCGACGGGCCTGGGCGCCGTGTTGGACTGCGGCTGTGGAGCCAACGAAGGTGTGTCCAGTGTCCTTCCTTACATCATTGACTATGTATGAGGTGTACCTATATCTGTGTAACCATTTTACAAGTCAGGGTGCAGGTTTTTGGTGGGGTCCTGACAGTTCCTCAGCTAGAACCCTCTTACCCCTTTGAGACAGGCCGCTTCCGTCTGTAGCTGTCATGCCAGGAGCCAAATAAATTGCCCCATGGTGAAAAACACCAAGACTCCTATGTCTGCACCGACTCTTTAACCATTTGTTTAAGAGGTGGGTTTTTAGGTCCAACTCAGTATCCCTCCCTGCCACTGAAAGTACAGATGCAATAACCACCCGCACACCTGTTCCTTCGATTACCCGCCCCAGTCCCCTGAAATCATCTTTGATAGCCTTCAGGCTTTTTTTACTAACTTCTTCACTGCCAGCCTGAACTATCAGCAGGGGATAGTAGACAGAAGGGCAGATCAGACTGGGAAGTCTCCCAGCAACGTCCCTGACCCGTGCCCAGGGGAGGGAGCACACCTCCCTGCGGGTAGGGTCGGGCCAGCATATAGGGCCTTCCATTCCTCGCCAGTAGGGTCGTGCGCCCATGATGGCAGTAATGAACAAACTGCTGCATCACAAAGATCTTGGCCTGATTAGAAATCTTTGAGTAATGCTGTTACAGCAGACAGAATGTGCTAAGCGCAAGTAGTCTCCTGCACTTCACATCCTTGCTACTTTGTTCTGGGTGTTGTCACTGAGCAGCGTCTAACACAAATTCTGCCCCGGTCAGCTGGCTGCCTGAGCTTGAGCCCTGATGGCAACACTGTGTGCTTACCCAGGAGCAGCGGTTACTTTTACTTGAGTGTAGCAGCCAATGCCTGACTGTAAGTACGAACACTAACCTACGCCTAACTCTAAAATAACAACAGAAACCTATACCTAACCCTAAAGAACAAACAGGAACCTATGCCTAACTCTAAAGAACAAACAGGAACCTATCCCTAACGCTAAAACTAAACTGAACACTAACACTAACCTAACACAACCATCAAAACAAAGAACAGAGCAAACACCTAACTACAACAGGGGGAAGAAGGAACTGGGGGCCCACAGAACCGGAGGAGCAACGAGGTGGAGGAGAAGAAGATGTTAAATAATGCCACCCAGCTCATGCTGGGGGCAGGGGCCACGCAGCAGGAAAGGAGCCGAGTGCCTGGACCAGCGATGGTGAAGCTGTGACCATGCCAACGCGGGGCCTGGCACGGTGGTGTGGTGCCAGGCCAGCTATGCCGCGGGCGGATCCACGTCCATGGGCTCCTCTGGAGGGGGATCCACCTCCATCGGTTCCTCCGGAGGGGGATCCACCTCCATCGGCTCCACATGGGTGGTGGTCACAGGGCTGGTCCAGGCATGATGGAAACGGGCTCCTTTCCCCCTCCTCCATTTGATGGTTATGGCGGGCACCCTCCTCCTCTTCGGTTCTGGGGCCCCCAGCTCCTTCTCCCCACTTAAATCCTCACTACATTCCTCTCGCCCTCGCTTCGTGCTGGACATGGCTGCTACCTGCCCAGCACTCTCAGAGGTGAGTGAGTCGGGTGGAGCCGCAGCAACCAAGGTGACAGCTGTGACATGGGGAAGATTCCAAAATGGCACCTGTGCTGCTGGGAGTGGTGTTCCGCATAGGATGAGGAGGGGGCTGGAGGGCAGGGCACGGCACGGGAGCTACAAGGCACTCCCTGTGTCCAGCGGGCAGCCCTTCTCTCCGGCCAGCAAGAGGGCACAGAGAGCTGGCCCCGAGAAAAGGGCCCTCGGCCTCCTTCACCCTCCCCCTCCTTTCATAAGGGAATCCCCACTTTGGGCTGGGCACCCACATGGAATCATTGAAACTACAACCTACTACTTTGCTTCTACAGCAAGACTATTGTACTGAAATACTACTGTACTTAAAGCACCTGCAATCACACTACACTCGTTTTTAATATTAAACTCTCAAACTTTCATAGCAAATAATAACATCCGCTCACAAAGAAAATGTGGAGAGGCCACAAAAGAGAAATACCACTCATGAAAACATTTGTATTTAGACATTCAAACTAACAACGTACTTTGTCTTTACCTAACCGTACCATTCTGTGCTAGAAATACGATGTTTTGCTGTAGAGTATAACTTGGAGAACCCAAAAGCAGCTAAAACCTGCTCCACTCAGTAATTTGACCATCCGCTGATATTTGGTTCTTTTCTCCCTTGCTTTCTAGTTGCTCACTCTTTAGACACACGCAAATCACATTGTCAAGGACTACAAAAACACTGTTAGCCAAAAAATTTATGCTGGCAGAATCTTAACGTTAGAAACGTGTAAATTGGTTGCAAAGAAGAAAGTGAAGACCAACACAGTAACCAAATGCTAACTGATACATAAGGCTTCTCTCACACATCCTGAAAACAGAACCGCCAGCCTTAATGAACTTTGCTCTTCAGACACTGACTGAAATGCAAGTATTACCTTGTCATGGTTTAATAATTTTGTAATTTTGCTATCAGTATTCCACATCATAACATCATATAAAGCATGAATAATTTTACTGAATCTGCAACTTACAGAAGAAGACTACATCTCCCAGACAACAACACGAGGTCACAGGACCTGGACACTATATTAACTCTGTCGCAGGCTAGACTGACGTCTTTCGAGTTCTGGCGTTCAGGGGAGTGTGTGGGAGCCTTCACCGTTTCGCCTAGATTTACAGTAGGCCTCTCGGTTTCGGGACTCATTCTCTCTCCTATTTTGCTTGATTCGTTAGCTCAATTTTCAATTATATTGTATTATACTGTGTTATCCTGTATTTCGATATAGTAATTTAGTAAATAAGTGTGCCTCCTTAGATTGTTGCTGCTGTTTTCTTTTCCTAATTAACTTTTTTTCCTTTCGGCCTAGGGCCCCTGCTGGGCCCACAGTCCCTGTCACGGACGCAGGTGGATTTTTAGTTTAAACCGTGACATACCTGTAGCAGCCTGGATCTGGCAATAGTCAAAGAATCCTTTACGTCCAGCTCCTTAGCATCAAAAGACCACAGATACTGCTGGGGCAGAATTTCATTGAAGCCTTCAAAAGAAGCTTGTGTCTGTTCCTCAGTGCCTCGGGAAAGTCTCCATTCTGCTACCAGCCTGGAAAAGACACAGAAGGATCATTTAAAACAGGCTACGCTAACCCAAGTTCATCTTTGTTAGTTTGTTTTGAAATGAACCGTAAGCTGTGTTAAGAAAAATGATGGAAAGTGCTGGGGATAGAGCACTGTGTAACTGTATTCTAATTGTATTCCCAACCTTCACCCTGCGCAAACAATTTTAAGTTAAAACCCTATGTTTCCAACCACTCAACTGCAGAAAGCATTTTAGGCTCCAGCAGAAGGCAGCATCTACTCACTGATGATATTAATGAGAGCACAGGAGTCCCTTGCTGTTCGGAGGAAGAAAAAAATGCAGAGCTGTGTTCATCTAATATGTTCCATATTTGTTTCTGTCAATCACGAAACTTTGCTCTGTGGTAGAAACTCCACTCTCCATTAAGAAAAGGGAGAAAAGCAGGCAGGAGACCCAAAGAACCTGAACCCAGGGAGAAGCAGATATTATGCTGAATTCAAGCCTAACCTGTCAGGAGAACTGGAATCGAAAGGAGAGAACGCAACACAGGACACAGAGTGTGACAAAAGAACATTGCTTAAGCTGCAATCTGAGCTCTGCCCGGCTTCCTCAAAACCAGAAGAGAACGGTCTTCTGCAGGTACTCCCTCCTCTCCATCCCAGTGAGTATTTGGCACAACTGCCAATGCCAATACGTTCCTTCTGCAAATGTCACCGTTTCTGTGAAACCTTTCCAGATGACTCGTGACTAAAGCAATTTCTACTCCCTCATTCCTCAAAACCTTCCCACACAAAAGCCTTCACAGATCAGATGGTAAGAAAGAGGGAATTCTACGGCCACAGCAATAAAGCGCGCAGAAAGCCCATCTGTTGCAGACAGAGGAGTGAGCCGTGCTTAACCAACACTGCTTCAGCGCACGCTTACAGTAAGGCACACCTACCTTGCGCTGGCCACGCACGAAGCTCGTGACGCAGCTCCAGGCGGCTCTCCTGGGGCCCAGCTTCATTTCACGGCCACTCACGCTCTGCTGCTGGACATTCTGCAACGGAAAAGCCACCGGATGCAAATCCCATCCCTCGCAGATGGCATCAGACCTCCGCTCTCATGGCAGTCACCACCGCCCTGCCCTGGGCAGCGCTTCCACTGCCCTTGCTCCTGCCACAAGACACCAACGTCTGCTTCTAACGCGGCTCCACCATGGGATCCTGTATGCAACAGAAAAACACACGGAGGCTGCCAGCCACTGCAACACGCGCGCTGTGAAACCCCTGGCACTGCTGAGTCCCAAGAGCAGAGGAGAGAAGCGTTTGCCTGCCATGGACGGGCTGCGGCGGGATTGAATCCTGCCTTCGAATCGGGACACCCCCAGGGAGAGCCTCCCTGGGGACCCAAAGACTGAAATGGAGGCAAGGTAACACTTTGCTATAGAAAGGGAAAGGGGAACTTCACAGAATCCGAGACAAAGGGTAACTGCAGATAGTTTACATTTAAAAGTGCAGGGATAGGGGGAATTACAGACACTTAGTCAAAATAAAACCAGAGAAGAGGGCAATAAAGATAAGAAGAAATTGTCCGGAGACCTCTGACAAGAAGAAGGATTAGATACCCCCGGGCAAGATGATGCTGACATGGGAGAACGATAGCAGCAGATAACACCAAGAAGAAAACAGAAGAAGAATTTCACCCCAAAACAACGGCAAGGGTCGCGGGGAATGGGGTCCTAGGGAATGTAATGAATATGTAATCAAACTGAGGAGGAGACTATTGATTACGTATTAGCTTAACCTATATCTGTAACACACTTTTCTCCTTACGGTGTGCAAGTTTGGTGGAGCTCTCCCGCTTGCACCCGGCGCTGCGCAACGCTGGAATAAACATACCTGCTTTAGAACCCATCTTTGGGTTATAGAGTTTGATTCCGCAAGTCATCTTCCTGCCGCACAGCCCAGCACGGCCGGAGCCGCACCACACGATCCGGGCCGGGGCCGGCTCAGGCTCTGCCTCCAGGCTTTTGGGGCCGGCCGGGTGACTCCGCAGCACAGCGAGACCGTGGAGCCGCCCGGGAGCCGCCTCTGGGTGCCGGCAGCGCCGCGAGCTCCTCCCCCGACAGCCCCTCCGTGCCCCCGCCCCGAGGCCCGACCCCGTTCGCAGCACAGAGCCCGCTCCTCCCGGCCCCGCTCATGGCCGCCATGCCGCCATGGCCCGGAAGTGCTCTCCGCCGCCTGCAGGAAGCACTTCCTGTCACTGGCACTGGCACTGTCACGTGGCTCAGGCCGGGCTGGGGCCTGTTGGGGGGGGGCGGCTGCCGGAAAAGGACCCAAAATTCACGTCTCATTTCGTGTCTTTCCTCTCGCTTTCCTTCCTTTACCTTCCCCTTCCCTTCCTTCCTTCCTCGCCCTCGTCCCCTTCCCTTCACCACCTCCCTGTGTCCATTCCAGTGCCTGGCCACCCTTTCTGAGCAGTAATACCTCGTAGTGTCCAGCCTGAATCTCCCCTGTCGCAGCTTGAAGCCATTCCCTCTGGTCCTATCATTAATGACACGAGAGAAGAGGCCGAGCCCCAGCTCACTACAGCCTCCCTTCAGGAAGTTAGAGAGAGCAATGAGGTCTCCCCTGAGCCTCCTCTTCTCCAGGCTGAACAATCCCAGCTCCCTCAGCCGCTCCTCATACGGCCTGTGCTCCAGACCCCTCACCAGCTTTGTTGCCCTCCTCTGAACGCGTTCCAGGGCCTCCATGTCTTTCTTGCACTGAGGGGCCCAAAACTGAACACAGCACTCGAGCTGCGGCCTCATCAGTGCTGAGAACAGGGGGACAATCACCTCTCTGCTCCTGCTGGCAACACTGTTTCCCATGCAGGCCAGGATGCCCTCGGCCTTCTTATTATACAGCAAAGGAATCCCCTGAAAAGGAAACCACAATATCTGGCAACATGAAACAAAGTTCTGATTCGTAAAAGACTGGCAGCAAGGCCTGAATCTCTTGTGTCATCTGCTCTTGATGTATCACATTAGCACTAGGTGGAATGCAGAAGCTTCCTGAGACGTGATAATCAAAACCTGGTCCAATGCCTTTAAAAAAGCCTTTAAGAGATTACTCCTCCTTGTCTGTTTAAAATAAACTTAGGTAATACAAAAGGTTGGAAAATTTTTGGACAACTCCCCAGGGCCGGGCTTTGGAAGGCCGTATTGACGAGAGTCAATCAAGCTCCGGCTGCAGGCGTATATGTGTGTGCCAGTTCTTTAACACAGTAGAAATCACAACTTGCTGCATGATCAAAATTCTACATGTGCTACTCCTGAACCCCAATGACTTCCAACGGTGTTAAATTACCCCTTGATCTCAAAGCAGAACAAAACAACAAAATGCCACACCAATAGTGAATACATAAAAACAAACAACTCCTTGGGCCTCAAGGGGAGGCTGATGCACAGGCCACGGCTGCCAGCGTGCAGCTGGGCTTCCCAGGGCAAACAGCAACACACGGTGCATCCATCAGAAGCTGAAAGAGCCCTCAGGGAAGAGAGGCCAACTCAAGGGGCTGAGCACGGGACACCCTTCTTCCTGCCGGGCTGCTTCCCCTCCTCTGGTTTCTTTCTGTCAGTCCTCAGAGAGCAAGGAGATGCTCACAGCCTGTCACCAGCACTTACGGGTTGGCTGAAAGGCCACAGGTTGGGAAGACCAACAAGGAAACGGGGGAAAACCTGCACTGCACCATGTCAAGGGAGAGACGTGAAGCCGACCGCTTCATCGCCCTGCGATTGCCAGCCCGAGCGAGGGACGTTCTGACCAGCTACTGAAAGAGGCAGCACCAGGTTTAGAAAGTTCGCTTCAATTTTATTGCGTACAAGAAGATTTGGCTTCTATTTATTGCCCCGCCCACACCCCAAAATGAAACCCCAGTGCCCAGGATTGCCGCTTAGCAATCAGTCACTCAGCCTCCAGTCAGACCCAAGGAGAAGCCAAACCCCGGGGCTACGTCACCTCCTCCCTCTCCAGTCCCAGCCAGCCCTATTTCAACCTAACCCTACACCAGGCCTGGACCTCAAGAGACACACCCTGAAGGAACGCAGCGTCTCCAGCTCTTGCCATACACCAAGTCCTGCCTATGTGAAGCCCTCATTGCTTCTAACGCAGCACAAGTCCTTCCTGTCCAGTTCACTTCCATCATCTCCACCGTCCATGACAGGGAAAGCACGGCTGTGCCAGTAAACTGGACTGTTGAGTCAGCAGCTCTTGGTGCCACCTCCGAGGAAGCGTTGCAGGTGGTTCTGCTGTCCTTTGTAGCTTCTTGCTCAAGCCCTCATCGTTGCTTTCTGCTTTCCTTCTCGGCTTTCTTCCTCAGCTGAGTAGCGCTTGCCTTGCCTCGGCAAGCTTGCTGCAAGAGGGAAAAAAGAGGCACTATTTCACTCACGCACGCTGCCAGCACAGTCTGACTTAGAGAGCTGCTCGCAAGATATCCCTGGGCTACGAACCCAAGAACAAGGAAGGACACAAAAGTCACATCTGCATTGTCTGTTACCGCATGCCAAGGAAGAGTCCTCACACTCGAGCACTGCCCCACTTGCAGCTGAGGGGAGGAGGAGCTGGAAAGGACAGGTGGACAGAAAAGAAGGGAAAAGCTGAAGAGGCGAGAATCAACTTCTCCCCGAGGCAGATCACACCTTTGTGGCCACTCTTTTAGGAATGCTCACCATTCCTAATCCTAGCGTTAGCAAGATGAAAATTCACCACCTACCTTTTCACGCTCCTCGCGTACGCACTGAGGGCCGTGCCGTGGCTGTGCTGCACAACACCAGCGACTGAAAGAAAGCACGCAGAGAGCGGATCTGTTGCAGACAGTGCCAGGAGCTGTGCTTGAACAACGCTTACGGTAAGGCACGCCTACCTTGCAATGGCCACACTTTGGGAGCTCTGGGACACAGCCACGTATTGCTCTCCTGAGTCCCAGCTCCATTTCTCAGCCCACTCACGCTCTGCTCCTCCATGTTCTGCAAAGGAAAAGTCCCAAGAGGGAAATTCAGTTCATCGCAGATGTCATCAAACTGTCAGGGCAGTCGCACTCATTGCTCGGGGTGAGCAACCAGCTGCATGCTTACCCAAGGAGCAGCGGTTACTTTTACTTGAGTGTAACAGCCAATGCCTGACTGCAAGTACGAACACTAACCTATGCCTAACTCTAAAATAACAACAGAAACCTATACCTAACTCTAAAATAACAACAAAAACCTATACCTAACTCTAAAATAACAACAAAAACCTATACCTAACCCTAAAGAACAAACAGGAACCTATGCCTAACTCTAAAAAACGAACAGGAACCTATCCCTAACGCTAAAACTAAACTGAACACTAACACTAACACTAACCTAACACTACCATCAACAAAAACATAACAAACACCTAACCTAACAGGGGGAAGAAGGAACTGGGGGCCCACAGAACCAGAGGAGCAACAAGGTGGAGGAGCAGAAGATGTTAAATAATGCCACCCAGCTAATGCTGGGGGCAGGGGCCGCGCAGCAGGAAAGGAGCCGAGTGCCTGGACCAGCGATGGTGAAGCTGTGACCATGCCAACGCGGGGCCTGGCACGGTGGTGTGGTGCCAGGCCAGCTATGCCGCGGGCGGATCCACGTCCATGGGCTCCTCTGGAGGGGGATCCACCTCCATTGGTTCCTCCGGAGGGGGATCCACCTCCATCGGTTCCTCTGGAGGGGGATCCACCTCCATCGGTTCCTCCGGAGGGGGATCCACCTCCATAGGCTCCACATGGGTGGTGGTCACAGGGCTGGTCCAGGCATGATGGATAATGGCTCTCTTACCCCTCCTCTGCCTGATGGTCATGGCGGGCCCCCTCCTCCTTCTGACTCCTAGGGCCCCCAGCTCCATCCTCCCACCAGAAACTTCAACCCTCGCCCTCTTTGCAGCAGGCATGGCTGTTAACTGCCACAACTGTCAGAGGCATGCGGCAACGGTGACCATGGTGACATGGAGAGGGTTCTAAAATGGCGGCCGCACTGCTGGCACTGGAGTTCCACATAGGATGAGGAGGGGGCTGGAGGGCAGGGCATGGTACGGGAGCTACAAGGTGCTCCCTGTGCCCAGCGGGCAGCCCTTCTCTCTGGCCAGCAAGAGGGCACAGACGAGCCGGCCCCAAGTAAAGGGCCCTCGGCCTCCTTCACCCTCCTTCACCCTCCTTCACCCTCCCCCTTCTTCCACAAGGGAATCTTTTTGGGCTGCCATACTGTTGTGGTTTTGTATTTTTTTCTATTGGTATTTCACATCATAACATCATCTGGAGATCATAGATTGATCAGTCAATCATATTGATCTAGATAAGTCCGTGACACAGACGCAGCACGCAGCAGCTCCTGATGGGGCTCCTGAGCTGAGCACCAACAATGGCAGGCTCCAAAGGGGACCTGACTACGCCTGCCTCCTGGGACACACAAGCTCTGCTTTCCATAGTCGCACCCAGCGCCTCTCCTTGTGCGGCACCTCGGCGGATTCAACCCTTACCTACAATTAAGACCTCTGACTGAATTGGAATTCCAGTCACTCTGATTACACCCCACATCCCTGCTGCAGGCCCTCCCACATGCCCACGTGCTGCACCCAGCCACACCGGCTGCCACAGCCCCGCAGCCAGGCGGGGGGTTGGTGCTTCATGATCCTTGAGGTCCCTTCCAACCCGGGTCATTCTGTGATTCTGTGATCGGGTTGAAGGGGCTGGCACTGCCCTGAAGGTGAGCGAGAGAAGTTGGCAAAGGAAGGGTGAGTGGCGGGATCCGAGGAGGGCGTTTTGTGTTTGTGTGCGTGTCTGTTGTTTGCCTGATGTGTTTGTGTGCGTTGTTGTTTCAGGTGTCTGAGTGAGGACTCCCTGTGGGAACTGGCAGCAAGCAAAGGAATGGATCGACGGGCCTGGGCGCCGTGTTGGACTGCGGCTGTGGAGCCAACGAAGGTGTGTCCAGTGTCCTTCCTTACATCATTGACTATGTATGAGGTGTACCTATATCTGTGTAACCATTTTACAAGTCAGGGTGCAGGTTTTTGGTGGGGTCCTGACAGTTCCTCAGCTAGAACCCTCTTACCCCTTTGAGACAGGCCGCTTCCGTCTGTAGCTGTCATGCCAGGAGCCAAATAAATTGCCCCATGGTGAAAAACACCAAGACTCCTATGTCTGCACCGACTCTTTAACCATTTGTTTAAGAGGTGGGTTTTTAGGTCCAACTCAGTATCCCTCCCTGCCACTGAAAGTACAGATGCAATAACCACCCGCACACCTGTTCCTTCGATTACCCGCCCCAGTCCCCTGAAATCATCTTTGATAGCCTTCAGGCTTTTTTTACTAACTTCTTCACTGCCAGCCTGAACTATCAGCAGGGGATAGTAGACAGAAGGGCAGATCAGACTGGGAAGTCTCCCAGCAATGTCCCTGACCCGTGCCCAGGGGAGGGAGCACACCTCCCTGCGGGTAGGGTCGGGCCAGCATATAGGGCCTTCCATTCCTCGCCAGTAGGGTCGTGCGCCCATGATGGCAGTAATGAACAAACTGCTGCATCACAAAGATCTTGGCCTGATTAGAAATCTTTGAGTAATGCTGTTACAGCAGACAGAATGTGCTAAGCGCAAGTAGTCTCCTGCACTTCACATCCTTGCTACTTTGTTCTGGGTGTTGTCACTGAGCAGCGTCTAACACAAATTCTGCCCCGGTCAGCTGGCTGCCTGAGCTTGAGCCCTGATGGCAACACTGTGTGCTTACCCAGGAGCAGCGGTTACTTTTACTTGAGTGTAGCAGCCAATGCCTGACTGTAAGTACGAACACTAACCTACGCCTAACTCTAAAATAACAACAGAAACCTATACCTAACCCTAAAGAACAAACAGGAACCTATGCCTAACTCTAAAGAACAAACAGGAACCTATCCCTAACGCTAAAACTAAACTGAACACTAACACTAACCTAACACAACCATCAAAACAAAGAACAGAGCAAACACCTAACTACAACAGGGGGAAGAAGGAACTGGGGGCCCACAGAACCGGAGGAGCAACGAGGTGGAGGAGAAGAAGATGTTAAATAATGCCACCCAGCTCATGCTGGGGGCAGGGGCCACGCAGCAGGAAAGGAGCCGAGTGCCTGGACCAGCGATGGTGAAGCTGTGACCATGCCAACGCGGGGCCTGGCACGGTGGTGTGGTGCCAGGCCAGCTATGCCGCGGGCGGATCCACGTCCATGGGCTCCTCTGGAGGGGGATCCACCTCCATCGGTTCCTCCGGAGGGGGATCCACCTCCATCGGCTCCACATGGGTGGTGGTCACAGGGCTGGTCCAGGCATGATGGAAACGGGCTCCTTTCCCCCTCCTCCATTTGATGGTTATGGCGGGCACCCTCCTCCTCTTCGGTTCTGGGGCCCCCAGCTCCTTCTCCCCACTTAAATCCTCACTACATTCCTCTCGCCCTCGCTTCGTGCTGGACATGGCTGCTACCTGCCCAGCACTCTCAGAGGTGAGTGAGTCGGGTGGAGCCGCAGCAACCAAGGTGACAGCTGTGACATGGGGAAGATTCCAAAATGGCACCTGTGCTGCTGGGAGTGGTGTTCCGCATAGGATGAGGAGGGGGCTGGAGGGCAGGGCACGGCACGGGAGCTACAAGGCACTCCCTGTGTCCAGCGGGCAGCCCTTCTCTCCGGCCAGCAAGAGGGCACAGAGAGCTGGCCCCGAGAAAAGGGCCCTCGGCCTCCTTCACCCTCCCCCTCCTTTCATAAGGGAATCCCCACGTTGGGCTGGGCACCCACATGGAATCATTGAAACTACGACCTACTACTTTGCTTCTACAGCAAGACTATTGTACTGACATACTACTGTACTTAAAAGCACCTGCAATCACACTACACTCGTTTTTAATATTAAACTCTCAAACTTTCATAGCAAATAATAACATCCGCTCACAAAGAAAATGTGGAGAGGCCACAAAAGAGAAATACCACTCATGAAAACATTTGTATTTAGACATTCAAACTAACAACGTACTTTGTCTTTACCTAACCGTACCATTCTGTGCTAGAAATACGATGTTTTGCTGTAGAGTATAACTTGGAGAACCCAAAAGCAGCTAAAACCTGCTCCACTCAGTAATTTGACCATCCGCTGATATTTGGTTCTTTTCTCCCTTGCTTTCTAGTTGCTCACTCTTTAGACACACGCAAATCACATTGTCAAGGACTACAAAAACACTGTTAGCCAAAAAATTTATGCTGGCAGAATCTTAACGTTAGAAACGTGTAAATTGGTTGCAAAGAAGAAAGTGAAGACCAACACAGTAACCAAATACTAACTGATACATAAGGCTTCTCTCACACATCCTGAAAACAGAACCGCCAGCCTTAATGAACTTTGCTCTTCAGACACTGACTGAAATGCAAGTATTACCTTGTCATGGTTTAATAATGTTGTAATTTTGCTATCAGTATTCCACATCATAACATCATATAAAGCATGAATAATTTTACTGAATCTGCAACTTACAGAAGAAGACTACATCTCCCAGAGAACAACACGAGGTCACAGGACCTGGACACTATATTAACTCTGTCGCAGGCTAGACTGACGTCTTTCGAGTTCTGGCGTTCAGGGGAGTGTGTGGGAGCCTTCACCGTTTCGCCTAGATTTACAGTAGGCCTCTCGGTTTCGGGACTCATTCTCTCTCCTATTTTGCTTGATTCGTTAGCTCAATTTTCAATTATATTGTATTATACTGTGTTATCCTGTATTTCGATATAGTAATTTAGTAAATAAGTGTGCCTCCTTAGATTGTTGCTGCTGTTTTCTTTTCCTAATTAACTTTTTTTCCTTTCGGCCTAGGGCCCCTGCTGGGCCCACAGTCCCTGTCACGGACGCAGGTGGATTTTTAGTTTAAACCGTGACATACCTGTAGCAGCCTGGATCTGGCAATAGTCAAAGAATCCTTTACGTCCAGCTCCTTAGCATCAAAAGACCACAGATACTGCTGGGGCAGAATTTCATTGAAGCCTTCAAAAGAAGCTTGTGTCTGTTCCTCAGTGCCTCGGGAAAGTCTCCATTCTGCTACCAGCCTGGAAAAGACACAGAAGGATCATTTAAAACAGGCTACGCTAACCCAAGTTCATCTTTGTTAGTTTGTTTTGAAATGAACCGTAAGCTGTGTTAAGAAAAATGATGGAAAGTGCTGGGGATAGAGCACTGTGTAACTGTATTCTAATTGTATTCCCAACCTTCACCCTGCGCAAACAATTTTAAGTTAAAACCCTATGTTTCCAACCACTCAACTGCAGAAAGCATTTTAGGCTCCAGCAGAAGGCAGCATCTACTCACTGATGATATTAATGAGAGCACAGGAGTCCCTTGCTGTTCGGAGGAAGAAAAAAATGCAGAGCTGTGTTCATCTAATATGTTCCATATTTGTTTCTGTCAATCACAAAACTTTGCTCTGTGGTAGAAACTCCACTCTCCATTAAGAAAAGGGAGAAAAGCAGGCAGGAGACCCAAAGAACCTGAACCCAGGGAGAAGCAGATATTATGCTGAATTCAAGCCTAACCTGTCAGGAGAACTGGAATCGAAAGGAGAGAACGCAACACAGGACACAGAGTGTGACAAAAGAACATTGCTTAAGCTGCAATCTGAGCTCTGCCCGGCTTCCTCAAAACCAGAAGAGAACGGTCTTCTGCAGGTACTCCCTCCTCTCCATCCCAGTGAGTATTTGGCACAACTGCCAATGCCAATACGTTCCTTCTGCAAATGTCACCGTTTCTGTGAAACCTTTCCAGATGACTCGTGACTAAAGCAATTTCTACTCCCTCATTCCTCAAAACCTTCCCACACAAAAGCCTTCACAGATCAGATGGTAAGAAAGAGGGAATTCTACGGCCACAGCAATAAAGCGCGCAGAAAGCCCATCTGTTGCAGACAGAGGAGTGAGCCGTGCTTAACCAACACTGCTTCAGCGCACGCTTACAGTAAGGCACACCTACCTTGCGCTGGCCACGCACGAAGCTCGTGACGCAGCTCCAGGCGGCTCTCCTGGGGCCCAGCTTCATTTCACGGCCACTCACGCTCTGCTGCTGGACATTCTGCAACGGAAAAGCCACCGGATGCAAATCCCATCCCTCGCAGATGGCATCAGACCTCCGCTCTCATGGCAGTCACCACCGCCCTGCCCTGGGCAGCGCTTCCACTGCCCTTGCTCCTGCCACAAGACACCAACGTCTGCTTCTAACGCGGCTCCACCATGGGATCCTGTATGCAATAGAAAAACACACGGAGGCTGCCAGCCACTGCAACACGCGCGCTGTGAAACCCCTGGCACTGCTGAGTCCCAAGAGCAGAGGAGAGAAGCGTTTGCCTGCCATGGACGGGCTGCGGCGGGATTGAATCCTGCCTTCGAATCGGGACACCCCCAGGGAGAGCCTCCCTGGGGACCCAAAGACTGAAATGGAGGCAAGGTAACACTCTGCTATAGAAAGGGAAAGGGGAACTTCACAGAATCCGAGACAAAGGGTAACTGCAGATAGTTTACATTTAAAAGTGCAGGGATAGGGGGAATTACAGACACTTAGTCAAAATAAAACCAGAGAAGAGGGCAATAAAGATAAGAAGAAATTGTCCGGAGACCTCTGACAAGAAGAAGGATTAGATACCCCCGGGCAAGATGATGCTGACATGGGAGAACGATAGCAGCAGATAACACCAAGAAGAAAACAGAAGAAGAATTTCACCCCAAAACAACGGCAAGGGTCGCGGGGAATGGGGTCCTAGGGAATGTAATGAATATGTAATCAAACTGAGGAGGAGACTATTGATTACGTATTAGCTTAACCTATATCTGTAACACACTTTTCTCCTTACGGTGTGCAAGTTTGGTGGAGCTCTCCCGCTTGCACCCGGCGCTGCGCAACGCTGGAATAAACATACCTGCTTTAGAACCCATCTTTGGGTTATAGAGTTTGATTCCGCAAGTCATCTTCCTGCCGCACAGCCCAGCACGGCCGGAGCCGCACCACACGATCCGGGCCGGGGCCGGCTCAGGCTCTGCCTCCAGGCTTTTGGGGCCGGCCGGGTGACTCCGCAGCACAGCGAGACCGTGGAGCCGCCCGGGAGCCGCCTCTGGGTGCCGGCAGCGCCGCGAGCTCCTCCCCCGACAGCCCCTCCGTGCCCCCGCCCCGAGGCCCGACCCCGTTCGCAGCACAGAGCCCGCTCCTCCCGGCCCCGCTCATGGCCGCCATGCCGCCATGGCCCGGAAGTGCTCTCCGCCGCCTGCAGGAAGCACTTCCTGTCACTGGCACTGGCACTGTCACGTGGCTCAGGCCGGGCTGGGGCCTGTTGGGGGGGGGCGGCTGCCGGAAAAGGACCCAAAATTCACGTCTCATTTCGTGTCTTTCCTCTCGCTTTCCTTCCTTTACCTTCCCCTTCCCTTCCTTCCTTCCTCGCCCTCGTCCCCTTCCCTTCACCACCTCCCTGTGTCCATTCCAGTGCCTGGCCACCCTTTCTGAGCAGTAATACCTCGTAGTGTCCAGCCTGAATCTCCCCTGTCGCAGCTTGAAGCCATTCCCTCTGGTCCTATCATTAATGACACGAGAGAAGAGGCCGAGCCCCAGCTCACTACAGCCTCCCTTCAGGAAGTTAGAGAGAGCAATGAGGTCTCCCCTGAGCCTCCTCTTCTCCAGGCTGAACAATCCCAGCTCCCTCAGCCGCTCCTCATACGGCCTGTGCTCCAGACCCCTCACCAGCTTTGTTGCCCTCCTCTGAACGCGTTCCAGGGCCTCCATGTCTTTCTTGCACTGAGGGGCCCAAAACTGAACACAGCACTCGAGCTGCGGCCTCATCAGTGCTGAGAACAGGGGGACAATCACCTCTCTGCTCCTGCTGGCAACACTGTTTCCCATGCAGGCCAGGATGCCCTCGGCCTTCTTATTATACAGCAAAGGAATCCCCTGAAAAGGAAACCACAATATCTGGCAACATGAAACAAAGTTCTGATTCGTAAAAGACTGGCAGCAAGGCCTGAATCTCTTGTGTCATCTGCTCTTGATGTATCACATTAGCACTAGGTGGAATGCAGAAGCTTCCTGAGACGTGATAATCAAAACCTGGTCCAATGCCTTTAAAAAAGCCTTTAAGAGATTACTCCTCCTTGTCTGTTTAAAATAAACTTAGGTAATACAAAAGGTTGGAAAATTTTTGGACAACTCCCCAGGGCCGGGCTTTGGAAGGCCGTATTGACGAGAGTCAATCAAGCTCCGGCTGCAGGCGTATATGTGTGTGCCAGTTCTTTAACACAGTAGAAATCACAACTTGCTGCATGATCAAAATTCTACATGTGCTACTCCTGAACCCCAATGACTTCCAACGGTGTTAAATTACCCCTTGATCTCAAAGCAGAACAAAACAACAAAATGCCACACCAATAGTGAATACATAAAAACAAACAACTCCTTGGGCCTCAAGGGGAGGCTGATGCACAGGCCACGGCTGCCAGCGTGCAGCTGGGCTTCCCAGGGCAAACAGCAACACACGGTGCATCCATCAGAAGCTGAAAGAGCCCTCAGGGAAGAGAGGCCAACTCAAGGGGCTGAGCACGGGACACCCTTCTTCCTGCCGGGCTGCTTCCCCTCCTCTGGTTTCTTTCTGTCAGTCCTCAGAGAGCAAGGAGATGCTCACAGCCTGTCACCAGCACTTACGGGTTGGCTGAAAGGCCACAGGTTGGGAAGACCAACAAGGAAACGGGGGAAAACCTGCACTGCACCATGTCAAGGGAGAGACGTGAAGCCGACCGCTTCATCGCCCTGCGATTGCCAGCCCGAGCGAGGGACGTTCTGACCAGCTACTGAAAGAGGCAGCACCAGGTTTAGAAAGTTCGCTTCAATTTTATTGCGTACAAGAAGATTTGGCTTCTATTTATTGCCCCGCCCACACCCCAAAATGAAACCCCAGTGCCCAGGATTGCCGCTTAGCAATCAGTCACTCAGCCTCCAGTCAGACCCAAGGAGAAGCCAAACCCCGGGGCTACGTCACCTCCTCCCTCTCCAGTCCCAGCCAGCCCTATTTCAACCTAACCCTACACCAGGCCTGGACCTCAAGAGACACACCCTGAAGGAACGCAGCCTCTCCAGCTCTTGCCATACACCAAGTCCTGCCTATGTGAAGCCCTCATTGCTTCTAACGCAGCACAAGTCCTTCCTGTCCAGTTCACTTCCATCATCTCCACCGTCCATGACAGGGAAAGCACGGCTGTGCCAGTAAACTGGACTGTTGAGTCAGCAGCTCTTGGTGCCACCTCCGAGGAAGCGTTGCAGGTGGTTCTGCTGTCCTTTGTAGCTTCTTGCTCAAGCCCTCATCGTTGCTTTCTGCTTTCCTTCTCGGCTTTCTTCCTCAGCTGAGTAGCGCTTGCCTTGCCTCGGCAAGCTTGCTGCAAGAGGGAAAAAAGAGGCACTATTTCACTCACGCACGCTGCCAGCACAGTCTGACTTAGAGAGCTGCTCGCAAGATATCCCTGGGCTACGAACCCAAGAACAAGGAAGGACACAAAAGTCACATCTGCATTGTCTGTTACCGCATGCCAAGGAAGAGTCCTCACACTCGAGCACTGCCCCACTTGCAGCTGAGGGGAGGAGGAGCTGGAAAGGACAGGTGGACAGAAAAGAAGGGAAAAGCTGAAGAGGCGAGAATCAACTTCTCCCCGAGGCAGATCACACCTTTGTGGCCACTCTTTTAGGAATGCTCACCATTCCTAATCCTAGCGTTAGCAAGATGAAAATTCACCACCTACCTTTTCACGCTCCTCGCGTACGCACTGAGGGCCGTGCCGTGGCTGTGCTGCACAACACCAGCGACTGAAAGAAAGCACGCAGAGAGCGGATCTGTTGCAGACAGTGCCAGGAGCTGTGCTTGAACAACGCTTACGGTAAGGCACTCCTACCTTGCAATGGCCACACTTTGGGAGCTCTGGGACACAGCCACGTGTTGCTCTCCTGAGTCCCAGCTCCATTTCTCAGCCCACTCACGCTCTGCTCCTCCATGTTCTGCAAAGGAAAAGTCCCAAGAGGGAAATTCAGTTCATCGCAGATGTCATCAAACTGTCAGGGCAGTCGCACTCATTGCTCGGGGTGAGCAACCAGCTGCATGCTTACCCAAGGAGCAGCGGTTACTTTTACTTGAGTGTAACAGCCAATGCCTGACTGCAAGTACGAACACTAACCTATGCCTAACTCTAAAATAACAACAGAAACCTATACCTAACTCTAAAATAACAACAAAAACCTATACCTAACTCTAAAATAACAACAAAAACCTATACCTAACCCTAAAGAACAAACAGGAACCTATGCCTAACTCTAAAAAACGAACAGGAACCTATCCCTAACGCTAAAACTAAACTGAACACTAACACTAACACTAATCTAACACTACCATCAACAAAAACATAACAAGCACCTAACCTAACAGGGGGAAGAAGGAACTGGGGGCCCACAGAACCAGAGGAGCAACAAGGTGGAGGAGCAGAAGATGTTAAATAATGCCACCCAGCTAATGCTGGGGGCAGGGGCCGCGCAGCAGGAAAGGAGCCGAGTGCCTGGACCAGCGATGGTGAAGCTGTGACCATGCCAACGCGGGGCCTGGCACGGTGGTGTGGTGCCAGGCCAGCTATGCCGCGGGCGGATCCACGTCCATGGGCTCCTCTGGAGGGGGATCCACCTCCATCGGTTCCTCCGGAGGGGGATCCACCTCCATCGGTTCCTCTGGAGGGGGATCCACCTCCATCGGTTCCTCCGGAGGGGGATCCACCTCCATAGGCTCCACATGGGTGGTGGTCACAGGGCTGGTCCAGGCATGATGGATAATGGCTCTCTTACCCCTCCTCTGCCTGATGGTCATGGCGGGCCCCCTCCTCCTTCTGACTCCTAGGGCCCCCAGCTCCATCCTCCCACCAGAAACTTCAACCCTCGCCCTCTTTGCAGCAGGCATGGCTGTTAACTGCCACAACTGTCAGAGGCATGCGGCAACGGTGACCATGGTGACATGGAGAGGGTTCTAAAATGGCGGCCGCACTGCTGGCACTGGAGTTCCACATAGGATGAGGAGGGGGCTGGAGGGCAGGGCATGGTACGGGAGCTACAAGGTGCTCCCTGTGCCCAGCGGGCAGCCCTTCTCTCTGGCCAGCAAGAGGGCACAGACGAGCCGGCCCCAAGTAAAGGGCCCTCGGCCTCCTTCACCCTCCTTCACCCTCCTTCACCCTCCCCCTTCTTCCACAAGGGAATCTTTTTGGGCTGCCATACTGTTGTGGTTTTGTATTTTTTTCTATTGGTATTTCACATCATAACATCATCTGGAGATCATAGATTGATCAGTCAATCATATTGATCTAGATAAGTCCGTGACACAGACGCAGCACGCAGCAGCTCCTGATGGGGCTCCTGAGCTGAGCACCAACAACGGCAGGCTCCAAAGGGGACCTGACTACGCCTGCCTCCTGGGACACACAAGCTCTGCTTTCCATAGTCGCACCCAGCGCCTCTCCTTGTGCGGCACCTCGGCGGATTCAACCCTTACCTACAATTAAGACCTCTGACTGAATTGGAATTCCAGTCACTCTGATTACACCCCACATCCCTGCTGCAGGCCCTCCCACATGCCCACGTGCTGCACCCAGCCACACCGGCTGCCACAGCCCCGCAGCCAGGCGGGGGGTTGGTGCTTCATGATCCTTGAGGTCCCTTCCAACCCGGGTCATTCTGTGATTCTGTGATCGGGTTGAAGGGGCTGGCACTGCCCTGAAGGTGAGCGAGAGAAGTTGGCAAAGGAAGGGTGAGTGGCGGGATCCGAGGAGGGCGTTTTGTGTTTGTGTGCGTGTCTGTTGTTTGCCTGATGTGTTTGTGTGCGTTGTTGTTTCAGGTGTCTGAATGAGGACTCCCTGTGGGAACTGGCAGCAAGCAAAGGAATGGATCGACGGGCCTGGGCGCCGTGTTGGACTGCGGCTGTGGAGCCAACGAAGGTGTGTCCAGTGTCCTTCCTTACATCATTGACTATGTATGAGGTGTACCTATATCTGTGTAACCATTTTACAAGTCAGGGTGCAGGTTTTTGGTGGGGTCCTGACAGTTCCTCAGCTAGAACCCTCTTACCCCTTTGAGACAGGCCGCTTCCGTCTGTAGCTGTCATGCCAGGAGCCAAATAAATTGCCCCATGGTGAAAAACACCAAGACTCCTATGTCTGCACCGACTCTTTAACCATTTGTTTAAGAGGTGGGTTTTTAGGTCCAACTCAGTATCCCTCCCTGCCACTGAAAGTACAGATGCAATAACCACCCGCACACCTGTTCCTTCGATTACCCGCCCCAGTCCCCTGAAATCATCTTTGATAGCCTTCAGGCTTTTTTTACTAACTTCTTCACTGCCAGCCTGAACTATCAGCAGGGGATAGTAGACAGAAGGGCAGATCAGACTGGGAAGTCTCCCAGCAATGTCCCTGACCCGTGCCCAGGGGAGGGAGCACACCTCCCTGCGGGTAGGGTCGGGCCAGCATATAGGGCCTTCCATTCCTCGCCAGTAGGGTCGTGCGCCCATGATGGCAGTAATGAACAAACTGCTGCATCACAAAGATCTTGGCCTGATTAGAAATCTTTGAGTAATGCTGTTACAGCAGACAGAATGTGCTAAGCGCAAGTAGTCTCCTGCACTTCACATCCTTGCTACTTTGTTCTGGGTGTTGTCACTGAGCAGCGTCTAACACAAATTCTGCCCCGGTCAGCCCTGATGGCAACACTGTGTGCTTACCCAGGAGCAGCGGTTATTTTTACTTGAGTGTAGCAGCCAATGCCTGACTGTAAGTACGAACACTAACCTACGCCTAACTCTAAAATAACAACAGAAACCTATACCTAACCCTAAAGAACAAACAGGAACCTATGCCTAACTCTAAAGAACAAACAGGAACCTATCCCTAACGCTAAAACTAAACTGAACACTAACACTAACCTAACACAACCATCAAAACAAAGAACAGAGCAAACACCTAACTACAACAGGGGGAAGAAGGAACTGGGGGCCCACAGAACCGGAGGAGCAACGAGGTGGAGGAGAAGAAGATGTTAAATAATGCCACCCAGCTCATGCTGGGGGCAGGGGCCACGCAGCAGGAAAGGAGCCGAGTGCCTGGACCAGCGATGGTGAAGCTGTGACCATGCCAACGCGGGGCCTGGCACGGTGGTGTGGTGCCAGGCCAGCTATGCCGCGGGCGGATCCACGTCCATGGGCTCCTCTGGAGGGGGATCCACCTCCATCGGTTCCTCCGGAGGGGGATCCACCTCCATCGGCTCCACATGGGTGGTGGTCACAGGGCTGGTCCAGGCATGATGGAAACGGGCTCCTTTCCCCCTCCTCCATTTGATGGTTATGGCGGGCACCCTCCTCCTCTTCGGTTCTGGGGCCCCCAGCTCCTTCTCCCCACTTAAATCCTCACTACATTCCTCTCGCCCTCGCTTCGTGCTGGACATGGCTGCTACCTGCCCAGCACTCTCAGAGGTGAGTGAGTCGGGTGGAGCCGCAGCAACCAAGGTGACAGCTGTGACATGGGGAAGATTCCAAAATGGCACCTGTGCTGCTGGGAGTGGTGTTCCGCATAGGATGAGGAGGGGGCTGGAGGGCAGGGCACGGCACGGGAGCTACAAGGCACTCCCTGTGTCCAGCGGGCAGCCCTTCTCTCCGGCCAGCAAGAGGGCACAGAGAGCTGGCCCCGAGAAAAGGGCCCTCGGCCTCCTTCACCCTCCCCCTCCTTTCATAAGGGAATCCCCACGTTGGGCTGGGCACCCACATGGAATCATTGAAACTACAACCTACTACTTTGCTTCTACAGCAAGACTATTGTACTGAAATACTACTGTACTTAAAAGCACCTGCAATCACACTACACTCGTTTTTAATATTAAACTCTCAAACTTTCATAGCAAATAATAACATCCGCTCACAAAGAAAATGTGGAGAGGCCACAAAAGAGAAATACCACTCATGAAAACATTTGTATTTAGACATTCAAACTAACAACGTACTTTGTCTTTACCTAACCGTACCATTCTGTGCTAGAAATACGATGTTTTGCTGTAGAGTATAACTTGGAGAACCCAAAAGCAGCTAAAACCTGCTCCACTCAGTAATTTGACCATCCGCTGATATTTGGTTCTTTTCTCCCTTGCTTTCTAGTTGCTCACTCTTTAGACACACGCAAATCACATTGTCAAGGACTACAAAAACACTGTTAGCCAAAAAATTTATGCTGGCAGAATCTTAACGTTAGAAACGTGTAAATTGGTTGCAAAGAAGAAAGTGAAGACCAACACAGTAACCAAATACTAACTGATACATAAGGCTTCTCTCACACATCCTGAAAACAGAACCGCCAGCCTTAATGAACTTTGCTCTTCAGACACTGACTGAAATGCAAGTATTACCTTGTCATGGTTTAATAATTTTGTAATTTTGCTATCAGTATTCCACATCATAACATCATATAAAGCATGAATAGTTTTACTGAATCTGCAACTTACAGAAGAAGACTACATCTCCCAGAGAACAACACGAGGTCACGGGACCTGGACACTATATTAACTCTGTCGCAGGCTAGACTGACGTCTTTCGAGTTCTGGCGTTCAGGGGAGTGTGTGGGAGCCTTCACCGTTTCGCCTAGATTTACAGTAGGCCTCTCGGTTTCGGGACTCATTCTCTCTCCTATTTTGCTTGATTCGTTAGCTCAATTTTCAATTATATTGTATTATACTGTGTTATCCTGTATTTCGATATAGTAATTTAGTAAATAAGTGTGCCTCCTTAGATTGTTGCTGCTGTTTTCTTTTCCTAATTAACTTTTTTTCCTTTCGGCCTAGGGCCCCTGCTGGGCCCACAGTCCCTGTCACGGACGCAGGTGGATTTTTAGTTTAAACCGTGACATACCTGTAGCAGCCTGGATCTGGCAATAGTCAAAGAATCCTTTACGTCCAGCTCCTTAGCATCAAAAGACCACAGATACTGCTGGGGCAGAATTTCATTGAAGCCTTCAAAAGAAGCTTGTGTCTGTTCCTCAGTGCCTCGGGAAAGTCTCCATTCTGCTACCAGCCTGGAAAAGACACAGAAGGATCATTTAAAACAGGCTACGCTAACCCAAGTTCATCTTTGTTAGTTTGTTTTGAAATGAACCGTAAGCTGTGTTAAGAAAAATGATGGAAAGTGCTGGGGATAGAGCACTGTGTAACTGTATTCTAATTGTATTCCCAACCTTCACCCTGCGCAAACAATTTTAAGTTAAAACCCTATGTTTCCAACCACTCAACTGCAGAAAGCATTTTAGGCTCCAGCAGAAGGCAGCATCTACTCACTGATGATATTAATGAGAGCACAGGAGTCCCTTGCTGTTCGGAGGAAGAAAAAAATGCAGAGCTGTGTTCATCTAATATGTTCCATATTTGTTTCTGTCAATCACGAAACTTTGCTCTGTGGTAGAAACTCCACTCTCCATTAAGAAAAGGGAGAAAAGCAGGCAGGAGACCCAAAGAACCTGAACCCAGGGAGAAGCAGATATTATGCTGAATTCAAGCCTAACCTGTCAGGAGAACTGGAATCGAAAGGAGAGAACGCAACACAGGACACAGAGTGTGACAAAAGAACATTGCTTAAGCTGCAATCTGAGCTCTGCCCGGCTTCCTCAAAACCAGAAGAGAACGGTCTTCTGCAGGTACTCCCTCCTCTCCATCCCAGTGAGTATTTGGCACAACTGCCAATGCCAATACGTTCCTTCTGCAAATGTCACCGTTTCTGTGAAACCTTTCCAGATGACTCGTGACTAAAGCAATTTCTACTCCCTCATTCCTCAAAACCTTCCCACACAAAAGCCTTCACAGATCAGATGGTAAGAAAGAGGGAATTCTACGGCCACAGCAATAAAGCGCGCAGAAAGCCCATCTGTTGCAGACAGAGGAGTGAGCCGTGCTTAACCAACACTGCTTCAGCGCACGCTTACAGTAAGGCACACCTACCTTGCGCTGGCCACGCACGAAGCTCGTGACGCAGCTCCAGGCGGCTCTCCTGGGGCCCAGCTTCATTTCACGGCCACTCACGCTCTGCTGCTGGACATTCTGCAACGGAAAAGCCACCGGATGCAAATCCCATCCCTCGCAGATGGCATCAGACCTCCGCTCTCATGGCAGTCACCACCGCCCTGCCCTGGGCAGCGCTTCCACTGCCCTTGCTCCTGCCACAAGACACCAACGTCTGCTTCTAACGCGGCTCCACCATGGGATCCTGTATGCAATAGAAAAACACACGGAGGCTGCCAGCCACTGCAACACGCGCGCTGTGAAACCCCTGGCACTGCTGAGTCCCAAGAGCAGAGGAGAGAAGCGTTTGCCTGCCATGGACGGGCTGCGGCGGGATTGAATCCTGCCTTCGAATCGGGACACCCCCAGGGAGAGCCTCCCTGGGGACCCAAAGACTGAAATGGAGGCAAGGTAACACTCTGCTATAGAAAGGGAAAGGGGAACTTCACAGAATCCGAGACAAAGGGTAACTGCAGATAGTTTACATTTAAAAGTGCAGGGATAGGGGGAATTACAGACACTTAGTCAAAATAAAACCAGAGAAGAGGGCAATAAAGATAAGAAGAAATTGTCCGGAGACCTCTGACAAGAAGAAGGATTAGATACCCCCGGGCAAGATGATGCTGACATGGGAGAACGATAGCAGCAGATAACACCAAGAAGAAAACAGAAGAAGAATTTCACCCCAAAACAACGGCAAGGGTCGCGGGGAATGGGGTCCTAGGGAATGTAATGAATATGTAATCAAACTGAGGAGGAGACTATTGATTACGTATTAGCTTAACCTATATCTGTAACACACTTTTCTCCTTACGGTGTGCAAGTTTGGTGGAGCTCTCCCGCTTGCACCCGGCGCTGCGCAACGCTGGAATAAACATACCTGCTTTAGAACCCATCTTTGGGTTATAGAGTTTGATTCCGCAAGTCATCTTCCTGCCGCACAGCCCAGCACGGCCGGAGCCGCACCACACGATCCGGGCCGGGGCCGGCTCAGGCTCTGCCTCCAGGCTTTTGGGGCCGGCCGGGTGACTCCGCAGCACAGCGAGACCGTGGAGCCGCCCGGGAGCCGCCTCTGGGTGCCGGCAGCGCCGCGAGCTCCTCCCCCGACAGCCCCTCCGTGCCCCCGCCCCGAGGCCCGACCCCGTTCGCAGCACAGAGCCCGCTCCTCCTGGCCCCGCTCATGGCCGCCATGCCGCCATGGCCCGGAAGTGCTCTCCGCCGCCTGCAGGAAGCACTTCCTGTCACTGGCACTGGCACTGTCACGTGGCTCAGGCCGGGCTGGGGCCTGTTGGGGGGGGGCGGCTGCCGGAAAAGGACCCAAAATTCACGTCTCATTTCGTGTCTTTCCTCTCGCTTTCCTTCCTTTACCTTCCCCTTCCCTTCCTTCCTTCCTCGCCCTCGTCCCCTTCCCTTCACCACCTCCCTGTGTCCATTCCAGTGCCTGGCCACCCTTTCTGAGCAGTAATACCTCGTAGTGTCCAGCCTGAATCTCCCCTGTCGCAGCTTGAAGCCATTCCCTCTGGTCCTATCATTAATGACACGAGAGAAGAGGCCGAGCCCCAGCTCACTACAGCCTCCCTTCAGGAAGTTAGAGAGAGCAATGAGGTCTCCCCTGAGCCTCCTCTTCTCCAGGCTGAACAATCCCAGCTCCCTCAGCCGCTCCTCATACGGCCTGTGCTCCAGACCCCTCACCAGCTTTGTTGCCCTCCTCTGAACGCGTTCCAGGGCCTCCATGTCTTTCTTGCACTGAGGGGCCCAAAACTGAACACAGCACTCGAGCTGCGGCCTCATCAGTGCTGAGAACAGGGGGACAATCACCTCTCTGCTCCTGCTGGCAACACTGTTTCCCATGCAGGCCAGGATGCCCTCGGCCTTCTTATTATACAGCAAAGGAATCCCCTGAAAAGGAAACCACAATATCTGGCAACATGAAACAAAGTTCTGATTCGTAAAAGACTGGCAGCAAGGCCTGAATCTCTTGTGTCATCTGCTCTTGATGGATCACATTAGCACTAGGTGGAATGCAGAAGCTTCCTGAGACGTGATAATCAAAACCTAGTCCAATGCCTTTAAAAAAGCCTTTAAGAGATTACTCCTCCTTGTCTGTTTAAAATAAACTTAGGTAATACAAAAGGTTGGAAAATTTTTGGACAACTCCCCAGGGCCGGGCTTTGGAAGGCCGTATTGACGAGAGTCAATCAAGCTCCGGCTGCAGGCGTATATGTGTGTGCCAGTTCTTTAACACAGTAGAAATCACAACTTGCTGCATGATCAAAATTCTACATGTGCTACTCCTGAACCCCAATGACTTCCAACGGTGTTAAATTACCCCTTGATCTCAAAGCAGAACAAAACAAAATGCCACACCAATAGTGAATACATAAAAACAAACAACTCCTTGGGCCTCAAGGGGAGGCTGATGCACAGGCCACGGCTGCCAGCGTGCAGCTGGGCTTCCCAGGGCAAACAGCAACACACGGTGCATCCATCAGAAGCTGAAAGAGCCCTCAGGGAAGAGAGGCCAACTCAAGGGGCTGAGCACGGGACACCCTTCTTCCTGCCGGGCTGCTTCCCCTCCTCTGGTTTCTTTCTGTCAGTCCTCAGAGAGCAAGGAGATGCTCACAGCCTGTCACCAGCACTTACGGGTTGGCTGAAAGGCCACAGGTTGGGAAGACCAACAAGGAAACGGGGGAAAACCTGCACTGCACCATGTCAAGGGAGAGACGTGAAGCCGACCGCTTCATCGCCCTGCGATTGCCAGCCCGAGCGAGGGACGTTCTGACCAGCTACTGAAAGAGGCAGCACCAGGTTTAGAAAGTTCGCTTCAATTTTATTGCGTACAAGAAGATTTGGCTTCTATTTATTGCCCCGCCCACACCCCAAAATGAAACCCCAGTGCCCAGGATTGCCGCTTAGCAATCAGTCACTCAGCCTCCAGTCAGACCCAAGGAGAAGCCAAACCCCGGGGCTACGTCACCTCCTCCCTCTCCAGTCCCAGCCAGCCCTATTTCAACCTAACCCTACACCAGGCCTGGACCTCAAGAGACACACCCTGAAGGAACGCAGCGTCTCCAGCTCTTGCCATACACCAAGTCCTGCCTATGTGAAGCCCTCATTGCTTCTAACGCAGCACAAGTCCTTCCTGTCCAGTTCACTTCCATCATCTCCACCGTCCATGACAGGGAAAGCACGGCTGTGCCAGTAAACTGGACTGTTGAGTCAGCAGCTCTTGGTGCCACCTCCGAGGAAGCGTTGCAGGTGGTTCTGCTGTCCTTTGTAGCTTCTTGCTCAAGCCCTCATCGTTGCTTTCTGCTTTCCTTCTCGGCTTTCTTCCTCAGCTGAGTAGCGCTTGCCTTGCCTCGGCAAGCTTGCTGCAAGAGGGAAAAAAGAGGCACTATTTCACTCACGCACGCTGCCAGCACAGTCTGACTTAGAGAGCTGCTCGCAAGATATCCCTGGGCTACGAACCCAAGAACAAGGAAGGACACAAAAGTCACATCTGCATTGTCTGTTACCGCATGCCAAGGAAGAGTCCTCACACTCGAGCACTGCCCCACTTGCAGCTGAGGGGAGGAGGAGCTGGAAAGGACAGGTGGACAGAAAAGAAGGGAAAAGCTGAAGAGGCGAGAATCAACTTCTCCCCGAGGCAGATCACACCTTTGTGGCCACTCTTTTAGGAATGCTCACCATTCCTAATCCTAGCGTTAGCAAGATGAAAATTCACCACCTACCTTTTCACGCTCCTCGCGTACGCACTGAGGGCCGTGCCGTGGCTGTGCTGCACAACACCAGCGACTGAAAGAAAGCACGCAGAGAGCGGATCTGTTGCAGACAGTGCCAGGAGCTGTGCTTGAACAACGCTTTCGGTAAGGCACGCCTACCTTGCAATGGCCACACTTTGGGAGCTCTGGGACACAGCCACATGTTGCTCTCCTGAGTCCCAGCTCCATTTCTCAGCCACTCACGCTCTGCTCCTCCATGTTCTGCAAAGGAAAAGTCCCAAGAGGGAAATTCAGTTCATCGCAGATGTCATCAAACTGTCAGGGCAGTCGCACTCATTGCTCGGGGTGAGCAACCAGCTGCATGCTTACCCAAGGAGCAGCGGTTACTTTTACTTGAGTGTAACAGCCAATGCCTGACTGCAAGTACGAACACTAACCTATGCCTAACTCTAAAATAACAACAAAAACCTATACCTAACTCTAAAATAACAACAAAAACCTATACCTAACCCTAAAGAACAAACAGGAACCTATGCCTAACTCTAAAAAACGAACAGGAACCTATCCCTAACGCTAAAACTAAACTGAACACTAACACTAACCTAACACTACCATCAAAACAAAGAACATAACAAACACCTAACCTAACAGGGGGAAGAGGGAACTGGGGGCCCACAGAACCAGAGGAGCAACAACGTGGAGGAGAAGATGATGTTAAATAATGCCACCCAGCTAATGCTGGGGGCAGGGGCCGCGCAGCAGGAAAGGAGCCGAGTGCCTGGACCAGCGATGGTGAAGCTGTGACCATGCCAACGCGGGGCCTGGCACGGTGGTGTGGTGCCAGGCCAGCTATGCCGCGGGCGGATCCACGTCCATGGGCTCCTCTGGAGGGGGATCCACCTCCATCGGTTCCTCCGGAGGGGGATCCACCTCCATCGGTTCCTCCGGAGGGGGATCCACCTCCATAGGCTCCACATGGGTGGTGGTCACAGGGCTGGTCCAGGCATGATGGATAATGGCTCTCTTACCCCTCCTCTGCCTGATGGTCATGGCGGGCCCCCTCCTCCTTCTGACTCCTAGGGCCCCCAGCTCCATCCTCCCACCAGAAACTTCAACCCTCGCCCTCTTTGCAGCAGGCATGGCTGTTAACTGCCACAACTGTCAGAGGCATGCGGCAACGGTGACCATGGTGACATGGAGAGGGTTCTAAAATGGCGGCCGCACTGCTGGCACTGGAGTTCCACATAGGATGAGGAGGGGGCTGGAGGGCAGGGCATGGTACGGGAGCTACAAGGTGCTCCCTGTGCCCAGCGGGCAGCCCTTCTCTCTGGCCAGCAAGAGGGCACAGACGAGCCGGCCCCAAGTAAAGGGCCCTCGGCCTCCTTCACCCTCCTTCACCCTCCTTCACCCTCCTTCACCCTCCCCCTTCTTCCACAAGGGAATCTTTTTGGGCTGCCATACTGTTGTGGTTTTGTATTTTTTTCTATTGGTATTTCACATCATAACATCATCTGGAGATCATAGATTGATCAGTCAATCATATTGATCTAGATAAGTCCGTGACACAGACGCAGCACGCAGCAGCTCCTGATGGGGCTCCTGAGCTGAGCACCAACAATGGCAGGCTCCAAAGGGGACCTGACTACGCCTGCCTCCTGGGACACACAAGCTCTGCTTTCCATAGTCGCACCCAGCGCCTCTCCTTGTGCGGCACCTCGGCGGATTCAACCCTTACCTACAATTAAGACCTCTGACTGAACTGGGATTCCAGTCACTCTGATTACATCCCAAATCCCTGCTACAGGCCCTCCCACATGCCCACGTGCTGCACCCAGCCACACCGGCTGCCCCAGCACCGCAGCCCTCCTGCAGGCGGCGCAGCCCCACGCCCCGGACTCGGCCCCAACACCCAGGAGCTGTTGCACAGGACTCGGACCCCACTGGATCCAAACCCACGCCTAAGATGCAAAGGCCGCTCCAAGTACTTCGGTTTCCCTCCTCCGCAACCAGCTCCTTTGTTGCACACAGACCTACAATCCTCTCTTTCACCTCCGGCAGTGCTGCTTGCTGCCAGGCAGGCAAGCAGCAGGAGGCAGTGCCTCGTGGCACGCTGTACCGAGTCCACCGTGCAGGCTGGTGGAAAAAGGAAGATGCCAAGGTGCCAATTGAAAATGGCCACCAGACACTCTTGGCATCCAACCTCTCCTCTTTGGGCTTTGGCTCAGCAACGTGACCTCGAAGCACCCTGGCACTAAACACGCGGTGCTGCCTGTCTCGCTCCAATTTGTAGGAGGGAGGCAAGGTTCTTTGATATGTGTATACCCGGCATGAGATTAAGAAGCAACGTTTCAAATGTTGGTTCAACCAGTTTATTAAAGTTCTAGCCATTTTTTGGGAGATGGGGAAGGGAAGGTAGGCGATAGGAAAAGTAGGAAATACAAGCAAGGAGTCTTTGCAGAGAGCAAAAGAGATATAGTCACCACCGTGGGTCCAGCGAGGTACACAGTAGGTCCATTGATCTCAGGAACTCGTCTGATCACCGCGGGGGATGGGAGACAGCCAGGGAGCTCCGCAGCAAGCTGGTCCCGGGGGTTCTTCCGACGAGGTTTTCCCCTCAGGGAATTCTCCGTCAAAGTTGTCTTTGGGAGTTTGTCTCCAAAGTCCCCAGTTTAGCGAGGGCCTTTTATCCCCCATTTCAGTGGGGGTTCTTCTTCTTCTTCTTAACAAACGCTTCTTTGTAAAAAGATTTAAAACTAACTTTTCTGACATTCCTGTCCCACAGATAAGCCAGCAAGGGTTGGAGGTCTCTGTTGCCTGACACAAGATTTACCACCTTCTGCAGGGGTCTGCTCCTCCCAGCAGCACCCCTGGAAAAGACTGCTTGTCTTGTTCCTGCTTATCTTTGCAGTCCTAAGCAGGGATGGTACGATAACACCCACCATTCACCCTCCTGGATAGTTAGCAGTTGCCTGTCAGAGTCTTATCATCAGAAAGGCCTCACGAAAGCAAGCTTTGAGACAACAAAAGAAAACCAGTTTGTCTTTCACACTGCCCATCGCACGCTTGAAGCCATTGGAGCTGAAGCAGCACAGCGCAGCGCAGGGCCCTCCCAGCTCATGGCTCAGCTCTGGGCCCGAGGCGCGTTCACCTGCAGCCCTCCCTCTGCCCTGTCCTCCTCCATGCGTGCAGCTGGGCTTCCCGGGGCAAACAGCAACACACGGTGCATCAGAAGGCTGAAAGAGCCAGCCGGGAAGACAGACAAGCCCAAGGGGCTGAGCGCAGGGACACCCTTCTTCCTCCCACGCTGCTTCGTCTCCCTTGCTTTCCTCTCAGCCCTCACAGAGCAAGGGGATGCTCACAGTCTGTCGCTAGCAGTTCCAGGTGGGCTGAAAGGCCACAGGTACGGAACACCAACAGGGAAACAGGGGAAAAGCAGCTGCGTTTCCAGGCAGGGACCTGAAGCCGACCGCATCATCGCCCTGCAATGGCCAGCCCAAGCCAGACACGTCTTGAGCAGCTACTGAAAGAGGCAGCACCAGTTTTAAAAAGTTTGGTTTGCTTTTATTTGAAACGAACAGATGCAAAATGCAACCAAAATACATTTCAACACAAAATTAAGTAGGTAGGATACAAACAATGACTAAAGACATGCTATAAGGCCAGCTAATAATCAATACGTTGAAACAGGGATCGAGCTGAAGGACCCTGAAGGAATGCAGCATCTCCAGCTCTTGCCATACATCAAGTCCTGCACGGGTGAAGCCCTCTATGCTTCTAACGCAGCACGAGCCCTTCCCTTCCAGATTCCTTCCTTCCTCTCCATTGTCCACGAAAGGGAAAGCACTGCAGTACCTGAAATCTGGACCATACTGACCGTTGCCATTGGTGCCACCTCCTGGGAAGCATTGCAGGTTGTTCTGCTGTCCTTTGTGGCTTTTTGCTCAAGCCCTCATCGTTGCTTTCTGCTTTTCTTCTCGGCTTTCTTCCTCAGCTGAGTAGCGTTTGCCTTGCCTCGGCTTTCTTCACTCTCTCCCAAGTCTCAGTCCCCAAACTCTCCGAGTCCTACAAGAATCAATTCAGAAACGCTCAGGGAACCTTCTCAGCTAACAACTGGTTGACAGCTCGCTTTGGGAGCTCAAGTCTCCCTCCTGGGCACGTTGGGCTGCCAGAACTGGGAACCGCCTTCCTGACAGTTGGGCACACAAGAAACTCCACCTCTGTCTCGTTCCCCAAATCCCACGCAAACCAGAGCCTAAAGCCCTTTCCTGCAAGGCGGTCCCTGCACGGGCGGGTGGACCCTCTGCCCGGCATCTCATAGGGAGAAGCAGTAGCTGCAGGATAAGACGAGCTGGCACCTCCAGGCTGCTGGCAACAGCTACAGACGGTTCCCTCCCAGCCGGTTGCCCGTGCCTTTCTCTCAGCCCGTGAGAGCACCACTTACTGCCTCTGGGGATTTGGAAACTGGCAGCATGATGGCATGCACAGAGAAGCTGCAAAACCGCTCCGTAGAAGAGTCCGTGGCACAGCACGTTCCCCATTAGCTTGGGCTCAGGGATCTCAGGTGGACAGAAATGCCGTTCAGCAGCCATAGTGCAGACAGCCTGCTGCTCTACTGCTCTCATGGAGGCAGCTTGCTGCAAGAGGGAAAAAAAAGGCACTATTTCACTCACGCATGCTGCCAGCACAGGCTGACTTAGAGAGCTGCTCGCAAGATATCCCTGGGCTACGAACCCAAGAACAAGGAAGGACACAAAAGTCACATCTGCATTGTCTGTTACCGCATGCCAAGGAAGAGTCCTCACACTCGAGCACTGCCCCACTTGCAGCTGAGGGGAGGAGGAGCTGGAAAGGACAGGTGGACAGAAAAGAAGGGAAAAGCTGAAGAGGCGAGAATCAACTTCTCCCCAAGGCAGATCACACCTTTGTGGCCACTCTTTTAGGAATGCTCACCATTCCTAATCCTAGCGTTAGCAAGATGAAAATTCACCACCTACCTTTTCACGCTCCTCGCGTACGCACTGAGGGCCGTGCCGTGGCTGTGCTGCACAACACCAGCGACTGAAAGAAAGCACGCAGAGAGCGGATCTGTTGCAGACAGTGCCAGGAGCTGTGCTTGAGCAACGCTTACGGTAAGGCACGCCTACCTTGCAATGGCCACACTTTGGGAGCTCTGGGACACAGCCACGTGTTGCTCTCCTGAGTCCCAGCTCCATTTCTCAGCCACTCACGCTCTGCTCCTCCATGTTCTGCAAAGGAAAAGTCCCAAGAGGGAAATTCAGTTCATCGCAGATGTCATCAAACTGTCAGGGCAGTCGCACTCATTGCTCGGGGTGAGCAACCAGCTGCATGCTTACCCAAGGAGCAGCGGTTACTTTTACTTGAGTGTAACAGCCAATGCCTGACTGCAAGTACGAACACTAACCTATGCCTAACTCTAAAATAACAACAGAAACCTATACCTAACTCTAAAATAACAACAAAAACCTATACCTAACTCTAAAATAACAACAAAAACCTATACCTAACCCTAAAGAACAAACAGGAACCTATGCCTAACTCTAAAAAACGAACAGGAACCTATCCCTAACACTAAAACTAAACTGAACACTAACACTAACCTAACACTACCATCAAAACAAAGAACATAACAAACACCTAACCTAACAGGGGGAAGATGGAACTGGGGGCCCACAGAACCAGAGGAGCAACAAGGTGGAGGAGCAGAAGATGTTAAATAATGCCACCCAGCTCATGCTGGGGGCAGGGGCCGCGCAGCAGGAAAGGAGCCGAGTGCCTGGACCAGCGATGGTGAAGCTGTGACCATGCCAACGCGGGGCCTGGCACGGTGGTGTGGTGCCAGGCCAGCTATGCCGCGGGCGGATCCACGTCCATGGGCTCCTCTGGAGGGGGATCCACCTCCATCGGTTCCTCCGGAGGGGGATCCACCTCCATAGGCTCCACATGGGTGGTGGTCACAGGGCTGGTCCAGGCATGATGGATAATGGCTCTCTTACCCCTCCTCTGCCTGATGGTCATGGCGGGCCCCCTCCTCCTTCTGACTCCTAGGGCCCCCAGCTCCATCCTCCCACCAGAAACTTCAACCCTCGCCCTCTTTGCAGCAGGCATGGCTGTTAACTGCCACAACTGTCAGAGGCATGCGGCAACGGTGACCATGGTGACATGGAGAGGGTTCTAAAATGGCGGCCGCACTGCTGGCACTGGAGTTCCACATAGGATGAGGAGGGGGCTGGAGGGCAGGGCATGGTACGGGAGCTACAAGGTGCTCCCTGTGCCCAGCGGGCAGCCCTTCTCTCTGGCCAGCAAGAGGGCACAGACGAGCCGGCCCCAAGTAAAGGGCCCTCGGCCTCCTTCACCCTCCTTCACCCTCCTTCACCCTCCTTCACCCTCCCCCTTCTTCCACAAGGGAATCTTTTTGGGCTGCCATACTGTTGTGGTTTTGTATTTTTTTCTATTGGTATTTCACATCATAACATCATCTGGAGATCATAGATTGATCAGTCAATCATATTGATCTAGATAAGTCCGTGACACAGACGCAGCACGCAGCAGCTCCTGATGGGGCTCCTGAGCTGAGCACCAACAACGGCAGGCTCCAAAGGGGACCTGACTACGCCTGCCTCCTGGGACACACAAGCTCTGCTTTCCATAGTCGTACCCAGCGCCTCTCCTTGTGCGGCACCTCGGCGGATTCAACCCTTACCTACAATTAAGACCTCTGACTGAACTGGGATTCCAGTCACTCTGATTACATCCCAATTCCACACACAGTGCTGGAACACACACTGACTTGAAGAAGCAAACTCTATAATCCAGAGATTGGTTATAAATGGTATGTTTATTCCACCATTTTGCAGCAGTGGTTTCAATTGGAATAGCTCCACCAAAAACCTGCACCCTGACTTGTAAAATGGTTACACAGATATAGGTACACCTCATACATAGTCAATGATGTAAGGAAGGACACTGGACACACCTTCGTTGGCTCCACAGCCGCAGTCCAACACGGCGCCCAGGCCCGTCGATCCATTCCTTTGCTTGCTGCCAGTTCCCACAGGGAGTCCTCATTCAGACACCTGAAACAACAACGCACACAAACACATCAGGCAAACAACAGACACGCACACAAACACAAAACGCCCTCCTCGGATCCCGCCACTCACCCTTCCTTTGCCAACTTCTCTCGCTCACCTTCAGGGCAGTGCCAGCCCCTTCAACCCGATCACAGAATCACAGAATGACCCGGGTTGGAAGGGACCTCAAGGATCATGTAGTTCCAACCCCCTGCCCGGCAGGGCCACCAAACATACACCTTTACTAGATCAGGTTGCCCAGGGCCCCGTCCAACCTGGCCTTGAACACCTCCAAGGACGGGGCATCCACAACCTCCCTGGGCATCCTGTTCCAGGGCCTAACCACTCTCCTAGTGAAGAACTTCCCCCTAACATCCAACCTAAATCTTCCCTCTTTTAACTTAAAACCATTTCCCCGTGTCCTGCTATTATCAGCCGTTTCCAAGAGTTTACTCCCCTCCTGGCTGTAGGTTCCCTTCAGGTACTGAAAGGCTGCAATGAGGTCACCCCGCAGGCTTCTCTTCTCCAGGCTGAACAAGCCCAGCTCCCTCAGCCTGTCCTCATAGGGGAGGTGCTCCAGCCCCCTGATCATCTTCCTGTCCCTCCTCTGGACCCTTTCCAAAATCTCCATATCTTTTTTGTACTGAGGGCTCCACACCTGGACACGGTACAACAGATGGGGCCTCACAAGAGCCGAGTAGAGAGCGACAATCACCTCCCTATCCCTGCTGACCACCCCTCTCCTGATGGAGCCCAGGATCCCATTTGCTTTCCGAGCTGCCAGAGCGCACTGCTGGCTCATGTTGAGTCTCTCGTCCATCAGGACCCCCAGGTCCTTCTCTGCCGAGCTGCTCTCAAGGACTACTCCTCCCAGCCTATACAGGTGCCTGGGGTTCTTCCAGTCCAAGTGCAAAACCTTGCACTTTGCTGTGTTGAACCTCATTAGGTTCACCCAAGCCCAGTTTTCCAGCCTGTCGAGGTCCCCCTGAATGGCATCCCTTCCTTCCACCGTATCAACTGCACCACTCAGCTTCATGTCGTCAGCAAACTTGCTGAGGGTGCACTCCATTCCCTCATCGATGTCATTAATAAAGATGTTCAAGAGCACCGGTTCCAAGACAGACCCTTGGAGGAACCCGATGCAAACCGGCTGCCTACAGTTCAGCCTTCAAAGGACGAGCAAAGCGCGAGCCACGGCTCGGCACCCGGCACAGCGCCCGCCGCGCTTCCCTGCGGGCAGCATCCCAAGGCCGCACCGACAGCTCGATGCTCGCACGACCTTCCCCGGGACGAAGCCGCCCCCCGGCCCCCGCCGCACTCGGTGGCACCGCACGCATCGCCTCTGGGTGCCGGCAGCGCCGCGAGCTCCTCCCCCGACAGCCCCTCCGTGCCCCCGCACCGAGGCCCGACCCCGTTCGCAGCACAGAGCCCGCTCCTCCCGGCCCCGCTTTCCTTCCTTCCCCTTCCCTTCCTGCAATGAAACACAGTTCCCTCTGGCCCACCCAGATGGAAGGTAGTGCTGCCACAGCCACGCGGCTGGAAGGGCTCAGTCAGTCCATGCCCAGCACACAGAGCTCCCTGTACCTGGCGTCCTCACCCCTGAGCCCAGCAGTGGATATTTCTCCTTAAGCCCTTTGTGCTGAAATCAAATAACCATCCCTTCCTTCTCCTGCTGCCTCCAGTTGTCACCTCTGTGGGATGGAACAAGGTTTAGGGTGGACTTTGAGCTCTGTGTGTCCTGGGGACCCAATGGCGGGGTGGGCTCCTGGGACGTCTCATTTTGTGTCTTTCCTCTTGCTTTCCTTCCTTTCCCTTCCCCTTTCCTTCCTCTCCTCATACGTCCTGTGCTCCAGACCCCTCACCAGTTTCGTTACCGTTCTCTGGACACGTTCCAGGGCCTCAATGTCTTTCTTGCAGTGAGGGGCCCAAAATTGAACACAGCACTCGAGGTGCAGCCTCACCAGAGCTGAGAACAGAGGGATGATCACCTCTCTGCTCCTGCTAGTAACACTGTTTTTGATGCAAGCCAGGATGCCGTTGGCCTTCTTGGCCACCCGGGCACACTGTCGGCTCATGTTCAGCCGAGCATCAATCAGTACCCCCAGGTCCTTTTCCTCCACACAATCCTCCTCCCACTCAGCCCCAAGTCTATAGCACTGCCTGGGGTTGTTGTGGCCAAAGTGCAGGTCCTGGCATTTGGTCTTGTTGAACCTCATCCCATTGGCTTCAGCCCAGCTCTCCAGCCTGTCCAGATCCCTCTGCAGGGTCTCTCTACCCTCAGGCAGATCGACACTCCCTGCCAATTTGGTGTCATCTGAGAACTTACTGAGGGCGCACTCAATGCCCTCATCCAACTCATCAATAAAGATGTTGAAGAGGACAGGCCTAAGCACCGACCCCTGGGGAACACCACTCATGACTGGTCTCCAACTGGATTTAACTCCATTTACCACCACTCTCTGGGCCCGGCTCTCCAGCCAGCTCCTTACCCAGCCAAGAGTGCACACGTCCAAACCACGGGCTGCCAGCTACTGCATGACAATACTGTGGGAGACAGTGTCAAAGGCTTTGCTGAAGTCTAAGTAGACCACATCAACAGCCTTTCCCTCATCCAGCAGACGGGTCACTAGATCATAGAAGGAAATCAGGTTGGTCAAACAGGACCTGCCCTTCATGAACCCGTGTTGGCTAGGCCTGATCCCCCGGCCATTCTGCACATGCCGCATGATCTCCCTCAAGACAATGTGCTCCATTCCCTTCCCTGGCACCGAGGTCAGGCTAACAGGCCTGTAGTTCCCTGGATCCTCCTTACAACCTTTCTTGTAATGGGAGTCACGTTGGAAAGCCTCCAGTCTTCTGGGACCTCAACAGTCAACAAGGAGTGCTGATAGATGATGGAAAGCGGCTTGGCTGTCACCTCCGCCAGTTCCTTCAGCACCCTCAGGTGGATCTCATCCGGCCCCGTGGACTTGTGGCAGTCCAGTTGGAGCAGTAGGTCTCTGACTGTTTCTTCCAGAATCACAGGGAGGTTAACGCACTCCCCAGCTGAGACTACCAGGTCAGAGAGAGGAGTACCCTGAGGATAACTTGTCTGACCTTTATAGACAGACGTAAAGAAGGCATTCAGAACCTCTGCCTTTTCCTTATCCTCAATGGTCACATTCCCAGCCTCATCCAGCAAAGAGTGGATATTCTCCTTTGTCCTCCTCTTACTATTAATGTATTTATAAGAGTTTCTTATTCCTTTTCACCCCAGCGGCCAGGTTAAATTCAAGCTGGGCTTTTGCCTTTCTGATTTCACCTCTCCACATCCTAACAACTTCCTTGTATTCATTCTCAGTTGCCCATCCCTCCTTCCACAGGTGGTAGATTCTCTTTTTTTCCCTGAGCCTCAAGAATAGCTCCCTATTCATCCATGCTGGTCTTCTTCCCTGACAGGTCATTTTGCAGCTCAGGGGGACTGCCTGCTCCTGTGCCCTTAAGACTTCATTCCTGAAGAGCAATCAGCTCTCTTGGACCCCTTTACTCGCTAAGACTGAATGCCAGGGGACTCCCCCTACGAGTCTCTTGAATAATTCAAAGATGCCCACAGAAGATCACTTACCCAGGCAATAAACAGCTGTGTTTCACCGCTTTGTGTTCTTGAAAGACTCTGCTCTGTTTTGCCCTTTCCTAACCCTGCGGTGATATATCAGCAGTGCCCAGCTGGCTTTGCTGCACAGCCTTATCACCCGAGAGTCTGAAGACTTGGGGGAAAAGCTCAGCAGCTGCACAGCTGCCGAGGTTCCATGCCATGCCCCGGCCTGCACACAGCCCGGCTCTCCCTGCTCTGCTCTCCCAGTGTTTCCCGCAGCCCCTGTGCTGTGACCAACACGAGCGGGGCTTGGGCCCAATGCCCGCTCACATCCCCAGCAGGCAGAAATAGCACACGACAGAATCCCAGACTACCTGCAACCCCCAGCAGCAGTTCAATCCTTCATTTCTACACTCATGCTTCGCAACACCAAGCCAATAACAACAGGACAAGCATTTCTTTAAGTCATTTTATAAAAGTATTCGACTTACGGAGATATTGTTACAGTTACCTGAGTATTGGAAATTACAATACAAGGAAATTTCGACAATGAATTTCAGTACAGTATTTTACCATCCAGTGCTGCTGATCCCAGTTCATGTCCTTGTTCAATAGAGCATATATACACAAACAGCGATGCTGGAAGAAAATGAAGAAGACACCACAAGAATCAGGGGCTGGAGATACCAACAGAACCGAGAGCTGAATTCACAGACTGAGTGCAGCATGTCAGAATGATGCAAACAAGACAATTTTAACAGGCTTTGCGTTTTCAGTGTTTTTTTTTTTTTTTCTTTTTCTGGAACAGAAATGCATTAAAATATCAGCTTCTGATGCTTGATCAGATGAAGACATGGCGCATTTACTGTGCAGCTTCATATAGGAACACCTGAGCTACCTGGAGCAATAAGGCTTTGTTAATTCGTTCATCAGTAGCTCAGCATCTCATTCAGTTTTTCATGTCATTTTCATAAGGCAAAAATCAAAACAGAAGTTATTTTAATGCTTGAGAATTTGGATTAATTGGCAGCTACATACGAGTATGCATTTGTTATGCAGTATGAATTCACACAGACCAGGTTGCTCAAGCAGTGCTGGGAGCAGTAAAGTCATTCATCTCAGCTGGAAGTCCAGTATTACCTGGGGTAGCAGATGCTGTGTGGTTATCCACAGCATCCACAGGATGTTTCCACCACATCCCCATAAAGAACAGCAAAGTGCACCAATGGTTCATAAGAACAACGTTTTATTTCTACAGAACATGCTATAGAAAAACCAACACACTTGTTGGCTTACGAAGCAAAACGTTTAAGTAAACCTCACTTCAGACTTCAAGAACGTCGCCAATTGAACACACTGGCAGGTTTACTTTCCTGTTTGGCCAAATGCAGCATTTCACAGACTGCTTTTCCCAGCTGATTCTTTGTTTGCGGTACATTAAAGTAAGTTCTGGTGCTTGGGATATCCAGCCCCCTCTCCCCATCCTAATACAGCAGGAAAGACACAAACATGCCACTTAAATTAAAGAAAGAAAACATGGAGTAAGTGGAATCCGAGACTGCAAAAATATATACAAGCATTTACCTTTTTCCTGAACTAAACATTTCAACCATAAAAATATTCAACAGCCGTACCCTATAGAACTAGGGCTAAGGCTATTTCAATTAGAACTGCTTTGTGTTTTAAAAATATAGGGCTGAAAGCCTTTTGGGTGATATTTATACATCCACGACGTGTCTAGGTTCCCTACGTGAATCATAAATCATTATGCAGAACACAAACTAGTTTTCTTAGCTTAATCTTGCATTATCCTGTTTAATTTAATCTCTCCTGTAAATATGTTAGATAACTAGATTTCACTGTCAGAATTAACATAAACAGAATATTCATAAGGCTTTTTTCTTCTCCTTGTGAGCTGTAGACAGTAAAATACCCATCCGATGTTATGAAATTGGCAGGTCTTCCTCCTAGTAAATCTTTGAAGCAAGGATAGCTTTCACCGCCAGTGAGAAGGTAAAAGGATAATCCCTGTTCATGGGAAACTCTGTCCCACTGCTCTCCATAGGATACACGTGACAAAAAGAGGCATTTACTCCAAGGCCTTCTCATTCTTCCTTCCAATGAGCGTGCATCACTTTGACTTGATAAACTCTTAAAGTCGGTTAAAAGTGTAACGTCTTGGTTCTTAATAGGCCGGAATCAGACTCTCCCTCTTGTAGTTTAGATGGAAGGAAGGAAATTCTCAAGACTGGAGGTTCGGTTTTAGTTTCCCGTTGCCCTGTTTCAGCTCCAGCATACAGAAGCCTCTTCCAAACAGCTGCCGTCCCAGGGCTCTGAGCTACGGTTATGCTTTAACTTGTGCTACGTGCTACTTCAAGTGTCACATTTCTGACTATGGCTAACAGCTCGACTCACAGAAGTTGACTTTCTTACCTGCAGAGAAGGAAAGAGCTGACCATACCTGAAAAGTGCATTCAGTCTAAAGGAGCAATAAAACCTCACTGTAAACCAGAAGAGAACTGAATATTAGATTCTAAAAGAAAGCAAAAGATGTTATCCATCCAGTAAGAACTTAGTACAAAAGTTACTAGCTATGGAAGCAGCTTAGGCTGACCTCACATAGAAACCTTCCCCAAATCCTGTTCTAATCTTTATAGAATTATTTTCTGATGCTCTCAAATGTCGAAAGTCTGGAATCCGTGTAAAAACTTTCAAGTCCTCCGAGTCTTAGCTAATATTGCATTATCAGTTCATCACCAAAAATGATAAGTATCATCATTTTCAAAATCCAGTTATTTTGTACCTCTTCCTGAGAAACCAAAGAAGTCTTCAGAGAAAACTGACTGCAACGTGGAAGAATAACACTGAGTATAACGTCCATTAACACTTCCGACAGGAAACATCAGTCTGCAAACAGGAATCTCAATTGAATCAGTGCAATGTGGTCTTGTCTTTTGCAAAACAAGTGAAGAACCACAGTGTTATCATAGTTTGAAAAGCTAGATGTGTTACACAGAAAAAGATCAGAACTCCTCAGAGGGCACAAGCAAATCTCCAGCAACTTTGGGCAGACGGTTATTTTGCTGAAATTAGCAAGACTGTGAGGAAAACAAAGCAAAGCTACGCCCTGGATTTGTGCCACAGTTTGACATCCCCTTAACAGCAGTCTGAGTCCCACTAGCATGTGAGCAGACTCCAGGCAAGGAAAAACAGTCCAGCCACACTTGAGTCAGAAGAATAGCTTAAGCGATGAATTTGCTCACAGTAGGCAGAGGACGGTTACAAGTTGGCTCTAATAACACTGCTGTCAAGAGGTTATGACGTTGCTGCAGCATTGCAGCTACTAATGAACTTCCCAGTACATCAGTAGCAAAATATGCTACTAAAAAGGAAAGACAAAACTATTGTAAAAAATCTGTCAGTTGTTAAGGACACATTCTAAGTAATGAAAGGTAAAACAAAGCAGAGCCCAAAGCTGTATTAAATCTCTACTTGGGTCAGAATTCCTTTGTCACCATATCTGATTGCTCTTTTGATTTCTGAAAGTGCTCGGTAGAAATCCAGAGTTTACGTGGATAAAACCTCAGGATAACATCCATTTACTTACACGCTACTACTGTTAAATAATCCAAGTCAAGTCTACTTTACAAGGAAGTGTGCAACAAGCAGAAGAAGTGAAGAAGAACATCACGTTGAGTTCACATTCTTCAAGGTGCAAATCGCAGCTATTCCTGCCCAAAACCTTCTGTTTCTTCAATTGCAAATAACAGCTTTTCCTTCAACTGCTCATAATTCTTATAGGGTGGAAGGTCCAAGCGATTGAAACTGAAAACAAAGAGAAACCTTAAGTACTGAACAGCAGTTTAAACCACCAAAAAATCCATTAAGAATACAGGCATATAAACTGTCCTGTTCAGAGGGATAACTGGATTTGTACCCTCTAAAACAGTTGTATCTTTACGTGCATTTATCTATGAAAGTGAGACTTAAAGCACAACAAGTACCTGAGCAACAATAACTTTCCAGAACTGGCAACGTATTTAGTAACAAGTCTCACTTTATCTCTCTTCTGTATCTGAAAGTTAAAATCTGAACATCTTCACAAAGCACCAGCATAACTGAGAAACTGAGCAGAAGCGACATTTTCTCCAGCAAAGAGGGAGCATGAGTGTGGCTACTTATTTTCATTGCCAAGATCGGGTGTGGTGATAATGAAAGGTCAATCCCAAACTCTTTAGAAAAAAGTACTGTTTATTACTTTATGTTTTTAGTGGTGTGCAAATCCATGGCATTTACAATGGAATCAGCTCCACAACAAAACTGCTTTTCAGAAGTTAACTCTTACTCAGCAGAGCTTACTGCCATAACCCAGTGTTTTGCTTTCATACAATCTCAGTCACTTCCATATAACACCATCTTACTAAAATCTCAAAGTACATTGCTATCCGTAATAACAGAACCATAGCAGAGTTTGATCCTTCGTACTTACCAGGTGTGACTTCTAGGTAACCAGTTTTCCTTCCCAACTTTCTCAATGCAAAATTTTTGGGGTCCATTGCTCCCTGTACAAAAACCAAACAAACAATTCTTAGGTCTAACTGCCCGTGTATACCAGTAGGTAATACGTAACAACAAAGCGTGAAAGGCTTGAAGAGAAAACAAGATTATAACTACTTGCAGAGCACAAAGACATCTGTCTCTCACTACATCCCTCTGAAGAATTCCATGTAGTGAAATGCATAAATATGAAGCGGTTTTCAAAGAAACTCAACCACTGAATCACATCATTGGATTGGTACTGGAAGGAATCTCTGGAGTTTCCTAGACCTTCCACTCTGATCAAGCAGAGATACCCAGAGCAGGCTGCCCTGCCAGGACCATGTCCAAACCATCTATCAAGTCACTGATGCAAGGTGTGTTCACATTCCCTCCATCCCTTTTTCTGTCACAGCTCTACCAATATGCAAGACTCAGAAAAAAGATTCCCTGTAAATTCATTAAAAAATATCCTTAAACACACAGCTTGTTCCTTAATAATTAAAAAAAGGAATAAACATGAGCATAAAATGCATTAAAGAGGGCTTGTTACCCATGAGGTCAGCAAATCCTCCCACTGGTAATCTGCACGTTCCAGTAACGAACTGTAGAAGTCTCATTCTCTTCTCATTATCTATTTCTTTCACAAACTGAAAAATAACAATTAACACTGATGTAACGTTTAATATTGATACATTCACTTCCCCATCACCCCTAGGACATCTGGATTAGCAGTTATCATTTCTATTTACACGCTACGTATCTGTTGAGTAATTCTGACTGTTGCTCAGTAAGATGTTGCTGTGTTCTTAGAGGAAAAAAGTCTACAAACCTGCCAGAACCACAGTATCTGTCTGCTGGTTCTGGTATAATGCCGGTAGATGGTATGCCTCTGCCAGTCATTCAGATCAATTTCTTGCATTCCACAGAGGAGCACCTTTAGGGGAGAAAAATGTTAGAAACTTGTAAGTTGGTTGCAAAGAAGAAAGTGAAGACCAACACAGTAACCAAATACTAACTGATACATAAGGCTTCTCTCACACATCCTGAAAACAGAACTGCCAGCCTTAATGAACTCTGCTCTTCAGACACTGACAGAAATTTAAGTATGGATCTGGCATTAGTCAAAGAATCCTTTACCTCCAGCTCCTTAGCATCAAAATACTGCAGATACTGCTGTGGCAGAATTTCATTGAAGCCTTCAAAAAAAGCTTGTGTCTGTTCCTCAACACCTCGTGAAAGTCTCCATTCTGCTACCAGCCTGGAAAAGACACAGAAGGATCATTTAAAATGGGCTATACTAACCCAACTTCATCTTTGTTAGTTTGTTTTGAAATGAACCGTAAGCTGTGTTAAGAAAAATGATGGAAAGTGCTGGGGATAGAGCACTGTGTAACTGTATTCTAATTGTATTCGCAACTTTCACTCTGTGCAAACAATTTTAAGTTAAAACCCTATGTTTCCAACTACTCAACTGCAGAAAGCATTTTAGGCTCCAGCAGAAGGCAGCATCTACTCACTGATGATATTAATGAGAGCACAGGAGTCCCTTGCTGTTCGGAGGAAGAAAAAAATGCAGAGCTGTGTTCATCTAATATCCTCCCCAGAAATCTCAGTCATTATCCATGACAAAGTAAAATTGAGGTCAATTGTATTGGTGAAGATAAGTAGGACTGCTAGCTTACCAAGAAATGACTATGTCCATTTGGAAAGTTCCATATTTGTTTCTGTTAATCATGAAACTGTGCTCTGTGGTAGAAACTCCACTCTCCATTAAGAAAAGGGTGAAAAGCAGGCAGGAGACCTGAGGAACCTGAACCCAGGGAGAAGCAGATATTATGCTGAATTCAAGCCTAACCTGTCAGGAGAACTGGAATTGAAAGGAGAGATGAAACTCTGATAACACAGGTCCCAGAGTGCGACAAAAGAACATTGCTTAAGCTGCAATCTGAGCTCTCCCTGGGTTCCTCAAAACCAGAAGAGAACGGTCTTCTGCAGGTACTCCCTCCTCTCTATCCCAATGAGTATTTGGCACAACTGCCAATGCCAATACGTTCCTTCTGCAAATGTCACCGTTTCTGTGAAACCTTTCCAAATGACTTGAGACGAAAACAATTTCTACTCCCTCATTCCTCAAAACCTGCCCACAAAAAAGCCTTTGCAGTTCAGATTGTAAGGAAGAGGGAAATTCTACTGATTCATTTATTGCCTGCCACATGCACAGTGCTTTCTTGTTTGTTTCTTTTTCTTTGTTCAGAGCAAATTCTCTGTGCAAGATAATGCTGATGTTTACACATTAAAACAGAGCTTGTACACTGCTGCTCACTGAGGACATTTCAAGACAAAAAGGGGATATTTTGAGGCAAGGCACCTCATAGCTCACATTTTTCTTTAATCACTCTCGGGCTCTGTAGAGAGTGTTATTTACAGCTGGTTAGCTGAGAAGGGTTTTAAACACAGTGCATCTAAACAAGCAGCCGTACCACCTGCAAGGACAGCAAGAACAACAGGATGCCCTGTGATGGTGAGAAACTAGCCATGGTTTTGTGAACTCAGCAAGGGAGTAACTATCAGGATGATAACTACATGTTGCAAAGATACTTGGGGATGGTATGTAATTGGGAACCAATGATGAGCTCTGCTTTTGCACTATGTATGAGCTAATTATCCGTATTATAAATGTACACGCAGCCAAGCAATAAATGAGATTGGCTGATCATATGTCAATGACAGCTGTGGTCGTTTGCTTTTCTCCCGCCGTTCTGCAACAGGGCTCCTTTCCTTGCTTTAAAACATTCTGGTGCTGCTATATCACAATTCTCTATTTTCAACAGTACAACACATTGCACTGTTCACTTGTTACAAACCCCAAGACATAACAGCACCATAAGGGCAGTTCACATGGAAACTGGTAACAAAACAAGCATTTTTAGAAAATCCAGTTTACCACAAAAGCATCCAAAAACATCCTTTGGTTAAAAGGAAGCAACAGCACAGAAAGCTGAGAGGAATATCAGAAGTCTATGAAGCCAAAATGTGAATAATAAATGTGTGCAATGGTACGGCAAAGCACCTGATGTTCACAGTTGTTGTCACGACGTTCTGCTAAAATTAATTATCTCTGGAAAAAGAAACAGATAGAACTTCTACTGAACTGAATCTCTTGGAAAAAGTAATATTGTTAAAATATTGCCATCAATATTTTTCTTTCAAATACGGAATCTGAACAATTGCCACATTTTACCAACATCAGCAATTATCCATAGCCATGATTTCAATCATGCCTCACATTACATGGTTTGACAGCATTGTCTTGATTGAGCTAAAAGAAATGGGAGAAGAGCATTTGAAAATCTTCCTTTAATCTTACCTAATATATTCTTCTTTGTTTTCTTCTGTCACTAGAATGTTGCTGCCATTTGGCTTCAAATCGTGGCTTTTGATTTCACCTAGAATTTCTTTATCAACTGAGAAAAACATTTCCAAGCCACACTCTTCAATATCATTCTCTCTGCAAGGAAGAAAATGTAATCATAAATAACCAGGTCCAGACTGTGTATGTAGTAAAAGATACAGGTATGAAGAATCTTAAGGACTTTTTTTCTTAACTGTTCAGAGCTCAAGAATTAAGTTACAGAAATGTTATACAATAACTGTGGTTTTGCAGCAAGATCTACAGACTTCACCCCACCAATGTGCATAAGTTAACTGTGAGAGAGGTACAGCAGTATCCTTAGATTCATCCGACACTGGGCTGACAAGTTACCCACTGACTCTAAGTGGAATGTTTATGGAGTACAAAAGCCTTTCAAGTAATGACACTGTTGTGTGTTTCATTACCTGCTGCCTTATCAAGAAACAGATAAGAAAAAGACTCAGAACGCTTCATGAATTATCTTCAACTCCAGTATATTTATGGGACTATCTTGAAAACATATATCAAAATATCCCAAGCTCCTAAATTAACAAAATAATACATTCCTGATAAAGAGGAATCTTCTCATTTGAAACTACCAAATAAGAACCACCTTCACCCAACAAAAATTGCTCAAATCTCTATCCTCTTTATATGGTTTAATAGCCAGAACAGGTGCAACACTGCAATTCTTATGTTGCTGTGTGCTTCTCTAAAGCAGTGATGCACATACACAGACGTGCTGCACTGGGGCAGGCAAGGACAAGGTTGCTGTCCCCATGGCAGCCACACGGTGCTGTGCTCTGCACTTGCTGCTAGAGCAGCACTGGTTTTGCACTCATGTTTTAGCTCCTGCCAAGCAGTGCTGACACAGCATCAACCCTGCAGCCCCTGAGCCAGCAGGCTGGGTGTGGGGAAGAGGGGGAAGGGACACCACCAGGGCACTGATCTAAACTGACTGAAGAGATATTGCATATCATATGATGACATGCACAGCAATAGGAGCTGGGAAAGGGGAATAGCCACAACATGTACCGAGGCCCTGCTTTCCAAGGTGTGGCCAAACACTGCTAATGTGATGGTGTCCTACCTAGTGGCTGGCACCCCTGCCAGCAACAGTGGAGCTGGAACCAATGGACTTTGAGGTCCCTTTCAACCCAGGCCATTCTATGATAAGCAGAGGACAATTGTTTTCTCTACTCGTATGGCCTTTACTTGACGTTTCTCTTTTTCCTCCTTTTCCTTTAGACTGTTCTTATCTCAGCCTATGAGCATTTCTTTCATTTATTTTCCAACCACATTTTCTTTCCCCCCTCTTCCTTTGAGGAGGGGGAGTGACAGCACAGTGTGGTTGTGTTCTGTGGACAACTGGCATGAAACCACATGATGAACATTTCCTCAACATAAAACGCAAAACTAAGACACTTGTCCTGAATCATGAACACAGAAACATCAATACTGAAAACATCACCATGATGTATTTAGTGCTGTGGTGCAATGGCGCTGCTGAATTTGCTCTTTCCAAAATACACACTGCTGCACAAAACCTCAGGAGAGCTGATGGATGGCAGAATAAAATTACTTCTTCCTTTAAATGAAAGATACCTGCTTTAACTGACCCGGCCTGAGCAGAGGGGCCTTACCAGAAGAACTCTCAAGGTCTTTCCAAACAAAGTAATTCTATGGATTTTCTGAAACAGTGGGAATGAGAAAAATGAACTCCTAATAGGCAGAACAGAAAGCGATTAAACATTACTGCAAAGCTTCCTGGGAACTCGCACCATTTGCTTTTTTGGTGATTAATAAAGTGATATCCTCCCTGCCACATGTGATTTTTCTTACTGCACATTTACAGTCATTTCCTTCAGCAGTGCTGGTAAGCAGGTTCAACTACTGACCTCTGCATGTAGAGCTCAGTGCGCACTGCTGTGAGATCTGAAGGTTCTACTCCAAAATACTCACATACTTCCGTGTTTACTCAAAAGGGGCAAAGCCTTTCATGGACTCCAGATTAGAAGACTTCTGTATCACTACAGATACGGTAACTGATAAGCAGTTTGTATTTTCTCTAGAGGTACCTTTCAGAACAGTTCTTGCTACTGCCCTAAGTCTCCTCGTTGCTTTTTTATCCAGGGCAATAAACTACAAGTTAAAAAACAAAACAAAACAAAACAAAACTCAAACAGCCAAACTATTAAATAAGAAACCCCTTTAGAACACTAAGTGTAAACTAATACAAGCATATGTAGCCAGCATAGTGGAGGAATTTAACACTTACAAAGTGAGATCTAAAACTTGCTTCTGTCAAGTTCCCAGTTCCCTCCTTCCTATGTAAGCTTCTCCTATCTTTGCCACCAGGGACTGCTGGTCCTACTTGGAAACTTACTCAAACTTTCTGTAATTGGAAAGCTCAAACTATCACCTGAATGCTGTCTGGCAATGCTGCACACTTTGAAGTAAAGGTGAGGAGGGGGAGGAAATAATCTGTAATGTCTACAAGTCCTCTTCACTGCCATTGACAAGCAGCCTAGTACTGATATTCAGAAGGCTCTGTTCTGCCTTTTGACCCATTACAGTAACTCATGCACCAAAAGGACTATACAAAGAACAAATATAACACACTTCTGCACCAAAAGACACTTCAAGTTATCAGATGTTATTAAAAAAAGCCAAAACACTGCTTTGAAATGTGCAAATGATAGTGCTGAACAAGTGCCCAGCTCATCTGTACAGAGGCAAAGTGGTGACTATTTTTACAAGAGGTGAATACTGCTCCTTCACTTATAGACTCTCCACAGAACATTAATGGACTGAGGCTGTTCTTAAGGTAAATTCTGTTACACATGTAACTTACTAGAATTTATTCACAAGATCCTTGCCCCTTGATTAAAGACCAATCAATGTAGATTTCTTCCCTGTAGCTTGACTTTCTCTCACTGTTGGTTTCTCAAACTCAGTAAGTCACAGGATAACAAATAATGCACTCTTCTTACAAAGAAAAGAATACACACCAACTTGAGATTCTTTAATTACAAGAATCAAGCCTTAGATCTTTTTTTCCCCATTCAGGTCTCAATTCCATGAACACTAACTACTGAAGTTTCCTAATGAAATGTTCACTCACTGCTTTCAGCAGCACGTTGCTCAGCACAGAACAGGCTACTTCTTCAAAAGTAATCCAGAACTCCTATTTCATCTTGCAAATACCTCAAAAGCTCTTTCACCCTTTCTTCCTTGCTTACAACAACCACCCCAAGATTCATCACCAGAGATGCGCTACTTTTCATCTTTTCTATTTCTGCTTTTTAAAAATGCATCCATCTCCATCTTCTGCAAAGTCCTCAAAGCTTTCTAAAAAATGTTTTATCATTCTTGAGTGAAACCTGTTTTACCTTTTTAGACACAGAAACCAGCCTAATGTTGCAGATTTTAAAAGAATTCTTATTTATTATTATAGCTGAAGAAGTTTTAACTGCCTGTTTATCCCTTCTACTCCTCAACCCCAATTCCTGCTTTTAACTGCCAGGAAAAGAAAATCACCACCGTTATTAGAACAAATGGTGTATAATGACCCTGGAATCATGCTATTATATAATTAGTCCCAAATTACAATGTGTTAAAGCTAAACGGGGCTTAAAATGTTTTCTACGTAGTATCTTTATGACATTTCCAAAATGGTTCTGGTCTATAAACTCCAGATCTTTTCTACTTACTGCTCTCTTGAGAGGAAATCTGCAAAGGAGTGAAGGAGGACTTAGAAACAACATGAATGTAGAGCATACAAATGACTGACAACACACGCATGGAAGGCTAGATGTAGAAATGGTCTTAAATCATTCACCTTGGAGCAAAAAAGCAACAACAGCTAGAAAATATACGAGAATTAACTTTAAATCCTTGATATTAACCTTTTAGTAAAAAATGCAGGTATGGCTGACATAAGAATTACGTGACAGTAAACAATAAGCTGCACTTGCTAACTGTGACTGTAAGTACCAAATCGCTCTATAACTAAACCAGCTATTTTAAAGCATTACTGAAAGCATTTGTGCTGATTTCTGTTGCTGACTTCCAGTGTCAGTGGAATTGACTCATGTTACCAGTAACAGCATGCAGGGCTACCACTTCTGTCTAGCTCAATTTATTAAAAAACAGTAAGAGTGGAACGCAAGATGCTGTGCAGAATATCCAGTGAACTAAAAATGCAACGAAATCTTGCGTATCTATCTGTACATCTTAAATGAGTGCTAAAGTTCCATTACTGTTGTGTAATTGATGTACCCTACTGCTCACTGGTAGGTTGTTTTTTTTTTTTAGTATTAAATTTACATTTCCTTTCTGGCATAAGTGAAAAATAAACATTTTATTGCCATTTCAAGAACAAAATCAAGTCAAACTCACTTTACCCAGATGAGAGAGTTGTAAAACTCTGGGTCAACAGATTCTAAATCCTTGAGTCCTACTGGCTTGTTTAAGATACGTTTATAGAACGGCAGAGAGAAACCAGTGTCAATGAATTTTCCATGGAACAAAGCCTGAAGAACATGAAAACAGACAAAATAATGCATAGGATGACTGAATACTCAATATGACAACATTCTGTACTGTGCACCGATGAAATCTGACAGCTAAATATTACAGCAACCAGGAATATTATAGCTGCTAATATACTTAATTCATTTATACTCATAATAGCTATATACAAACATCTCATAAAATTTTAGTTCAAATATGCATTTTTAAATTATGCATTTGATGGCAAAATATTTAAAGGAAAAATTCCAGGAGACAACTTTAATGTTTTTCTACGTACCATGGCAATGAATCTTCCAATAAAACGGAAGTATTTCAGATGGTCTGGATTAATGTAGGAGGCTGGGTTTATCTGTAAGCAGTAGTTATCCTTTCCAGCATATTCAAACAGGCAATACATTGGGTTCAAAACTTCATGTGACAGTAGAAAGAACCATTCCCTGAAATTGCAAACAACAAAAAGTACATTTCAAAAGATTAAAAATGGGCTTAGCTAACTGATAAGCTGAAAGCTGACCTAGAAACTGGCTTTTTTTTCTTTTCCAGAAAGTATGGCTAAACTGAGCTGAGACTAAGATAAATGACAATTTAGTAAGCAGTTACAAAGTTATCCAACAGTCAGTAGTTGGGAAAATGACCCCTCATTTTAAAGAGGCAATTAATAATGCTATAATGGATTTAAACTGTAAATTTTTAGGCAGTGCTAATTAATTTATGCTCTTCTCAGTACATTCACGTAAGAAGTTTGACTTGAAACTAGATTTCCACCCATTTTCTGTAAACCTGTACTGTGGTTATCAACAATCATGACTAAGTCAATAAACTGCATCTGTTGAGACAGATTAAAGCAATTCCTAAAGTGAACTGAAAATAGTTTTAAACAATTTTAAAGACACACAGTGATATTCTAAGGAAAGACTAAGAATAAGCTTCACTAATATTCTGAAAGTGCTGCAGTTCAAGGCTCTACTTCAGAGAAGTCTTCACAAAAACATGTGGGAAAAAGCACTGTTTGCCATTTTAGTTCTGTTTACCTTGCAACACCTCCGTAGTCTAATCCTTCTTCACCAGGGAAAATAACCCACAAACGTCTCCGCAGATCCTGAGGGCTGAAGCTCATTATCTTAGTAAAAGAAAAACAATCAATTTGTGTGAAGAAAACAGCTATAAGCATTGGCTGGGCATATTACTATTACATCTTATTTGCTGTGTCAAGCAGCACTGAAGGAATAATGAATACACGAAACAGTACTTGCTTATGGAATATTCACCACATTTGAGGGGTTAGGTTAGTAGCAACCGTACTTCCACAGATTAACAAGTAAAAAAAAGAAAAATAACAATTTGCAAATTAAATTCTCATGCTTAGGCCAACAGTACAGAAATACTTGACAAAAAGGAAAAAAGAAAAACCAGCCAAAAAATAACAGGGGGCCAAAGCACATAAATTCAGGATCTTTAAAATATGACCCTGAATGGTACTTGAGTGGTACCTGAGCTACAAGCAATGAAGAGATGGAATTAGGGTCTCACAAAACAAAAAAGAATCAAAATTGTTTGCAAAGAAAGGCATAGAAATTGGATAAAAATTATGTTAAGTCTGTACTAGCCTGTAGTTATCAGCCAAGGTTGGTTGACACTTACATGGTTATATGAACTCTCCCTTGATACATGGTTATATGAGCTCTCTCGTGATAATTTTATTACCTCTGCAATTACTATAAAATGACAAAGTGCAACTCTAGAAACTAGTTTGGAATCAGTTTTCACTCCCAGGACTTGTTTTGTCTGCTGTTGGCTCCCTTTATATTACTTGACCAAGTGGAATCTCACGTTCTTTCTACACGTTCAAATTCATTTCTCCCTATCAGACTGAAAAACAGCTGCTCTCAGCTTCTATTTAACAAGCAATGGAAGCGATTTTATTGCCACAATTAACATTAAAAAAGTCAAAGGAGAATTGCAAAACATTACAAATACTGTACAGAAACAAATCTTCAACATGGTTTCGGTCTCTAAGCATAGTTAAATTTTGCTACTATTTAAATACAATTAATCAGTTTTGTTTTCTTTCAACCATTTCATTATTTGTTTGAAGATCTGTAACACCAAGACACAGTTCAGCTTAACGTATTTTGGTACAAAACTGGGCTTATGTAACACAGGATTAGTGTGCCAACACAGCAGAGCAAGCTGACTCAACAGATTTTAAAGAACTTGGTGGAAAATAATAATAATAATAATAAAAAATAAATAAATGAAGATATTATTTATAAAATCACTGTGTCCATGAAACAGTCACATGAATCACTTGGAGACAGTATTTCACATTTTGCATGATCTTTAGATATAATAAGCATGGCTGTATCCTAACTGCTAGTTTTTGTTAGTATCTATTAAAATAACACTATTAAGGTGTCAGGGCATTAAGAATGGCACACAGATAACAGATTGCTTCAATTCAACTTCCCACGCCCACTGCTAATATATTTTAGTCCAATACCTGTTGAAATGAGTCTTCAAATAATGTTTTTCTGCTCACTGTGATCTTTATGTGTTGTGGCATTGCCAGTTGCTGAAATGACATTTTTCAGAGGTGAGATACACAATCACTTCATGTTTCTAACACTGTAACACTGTAGTTTACTATATACACTGTTCTATGAGGTAGAGGCAGATTTCAATAATCCATATAAAGCAGTCAGCAATCAAGACACTTCCATTTTAATTTACACCAAGAACAATTGCTTCCACAACTGAGATCTACAGTAAGGTACACAGGCCTTCTGATCCTGCTTTGAACAGCTTCAAAGCATACTCTTCTAGAACATTGGAAAACATTCAGATCAAACGCACAGTGTAAATCAGCAAGGTCTTCCAGCACAACATTTAATACAAAAACTATTTTATGGTTATTCTGTGCAAAGTGAAAAATTAGGCTCCATTCTGCTTTTTCAAACTATAATTCACTGACTTTTGCAAATGGGAACACTTTATGACTTTTTCCAAGGTACCAAGTTACAAAATCCTTTGGTATTTGCAGAATTTAAAGGACCAAGACTAACATTGTAATTTGCTACTATGTAAGGTCGTGCCAATCTGTAACAAGACAGACACGTCCTATCTCAAATGTCTTGCACTTTCTATCAGAAGCATTTGTGCAGAAACTACATCGTGCATTAACTGCATTTTAGAATACTATGCTTCCACACATTCACTTATTAACAGCATAAGGAAAACTGCATTCTTAAATTGAGCAGCTCGTAAAATAAACTGTAAATAAATGTAGGTTTTCTTTACCCAGTATTAAAGCTGCCCTCTCAGTTGCATCAGTTTATACAGGCCTGGTGTTTACTCTCCCCTTTTTAAACTCATTTAAAGTAGGTTGATTAATTTCATTTGATTGATTTTATTTGTAGAGCACTGAATAAATGGTTCATTTACAGCAAGTAAGCAGAGCACAAAACAGCAACCAAATATTCCCAATAAAGAAATCTGTACCTGACACCAGAACCGGAAATAATGGACCTTTGCCTTGAAGTCCCGTACATAAGCTATGTGGGGTCCGTTGTCTCTGGAACCAAAGAGAGAAAAAAGAATTTAAAAAATGTTTTTGTAATTTAAGGAAAAGTCTGCTCATTTATTGTCTATGGGGCTACGTGGTTCAGTTGGCTTTCTGGATGGATATTTCATTTGATAACTTTTTGTTTGCTTTTAAACTAAAAAAACTCTCCTTTGTACACTGTAAAGTGTATATGCAGTATTTTTTCAATGGTATCTACCTATTAGTTGTATTTAGAAAATTATAATAGTAAGAATGGGATGTCAGCCATCATTCGGTTACTTTAAGTTTGTACTTAAGTTCTGGTTTTAATTCCACTGAATCTCCTGAAATGCAAAGAAAGAGTACTTATAAAAAGAAAGACTAGTAAATGAAAGAACAGGATCAGGTCATTAGAAATACTAATGAAGCTCATATCATAATCTACTGGTAAGCAAGGGAAATTCTGATGTGTTCAAAGTACAGGGAGTGTTCAATATTCAGGGAGTGTCATCAGTGGACTAAGAAAACAAAAAGTTTACGTGTAAAACTTCCTGCACACAAAACAAACAGAGAAAATAAACTTAATGATGGCTGTTGAACTTCACATTTAAAAGGCAGTAGTTAAAAAACTCTTACAGAGCAGACTTGCCCGTGCGGGGATCTATATATGTAGTGGTTCTTCTATTGTGATCCACAAAATATGGAATGCCGTCCACAGTAAATCGCATTTCCCAGCCCTCAGGTAAGGGTTTCTCATTTAATTGACTGTGAGTACAAGAAAATACATGGTAACTTAATACAACTTAATACAATCAAGGCAACCGATCGATGACTTGAGACAGTAAAAATTCAAGTGGATCTAGAAGTGCAGACTGCGAAACTTTCCATTCAGCACTTATTCTGCCTTTTTCTCTCCAATTTTCAAGTCAGCTCTCAGACCACAGTGATTATTTAAATGAATTTTTAGCTCCTTCAGTTGTGTAGAAATATAACAGCAAATAGAATCTGTCATTTATTACAGTTTTATTCTGAAACTGACACTGTCTTAGTAAGTAGCCTTAGTTACCTCACATATAATTTCAGCAGCTAAGTGTTTCAGAATGACAAAAATAAAAGAACATAAAGAAAATACAAACAGTGACCTTTTTTGACAACTCCCACCTCAACTCTGATATCAGTGTAAATGTATCTTGAAATATGTGGAACACTTGAGTAGTAGCACTCCACCAAAGTGTTTACAGAGTTCTTCCCCCACAGAAAGACACTGTAGGGCCACATTTCCAGCTATAAATTTGGGTGGTTACTAGAAATAACAGTGTTTTCCATTCAGTCAGCTGCTGTAGATGTGCCTGACACGCAAAGGTCGTCATCTCTGGCTACAGCTCTTAGCCCCTCCACTTCTCTTCCTCCTCTGTAAGGGACAGGCCAAACTGTTTCTTTTGGTGGAAATTTTATCCGAGATTTTTTGAGTGAGATGAAAACATCCTTCACTTTTCACTCCCTACCTCTGAGAGACAAAGTAACTGGACCCCAAACTAAAGAGAAATACAAGAATCCATTACTTGTGGGGTAGTGCCTCTAGTTTTTTTTTTTTTTAGATTTAATTTTATTTAAAAATGATAAAGTGGAAGTGCTGCAGTTCCTGGAGTTTGTGTTTCCCATCTCTATCTCTTTGCTATCATCTGTTTGGTAAATAATCAAATTTTGACTCAGAATCTTCTGCATCATGGGATGCAAGAAATCCTTCTCTCTCCCCTGCAGCAATACAAATACATTTACAGTATATGAAAATGGTAGGAACTGTTCTGGGGAATTAATTCACTGCTGCTGAGCAAGATTTTCCTGCTAACTCTATTATTACTATCCATTACATTACATTATCCATATTACAATCTCAATTTCCGTGGTATCCTTTAATATTAACTGCCTGAGAACTGTGTATAGGACATGGGTTGATGGTTTTGAAGTGGGACAGGGCAGATTTGGGTTTGATACTGTGAGGAGGTTTTTCACTCAGATGGTGGTGATGCACTGGAACAGGTTGCCCAAGGAGGCTGTGGATGCCCCATCCCTGCAGGCATTCAAGGCCAGGCTGGATGTGGCTCTGGGCAGCCTGGTCTGGTAGTTGGTGACCCTGCACACAGCAGGGGGGTTGAAACCAGATGATCTTTAAGATCCCTTTCAACCCAGGCCATTCTATGATTCTGTGACAGCCTATGCTTGAGCTGTAAGCAGTATCATCCAGCCAATGCCTCATTCTCACTTCTTTATTACATTTTCATTTCGGATTTACAAGAAGCAGTAATTGATTTCTTACCCCTGACTCCTGGGATCTTCCCACTGCGTGATACGTGTGTTGTGATTGACAAAATACACTCTGCCATTGCTGTCAGTCCTCTTTTCTAAAATATACAAAAAGAAAACAAATTTCAATACCTTGGTTACCATATTGTTGAAATAATTAAATACAACAAATAAATCCAACTACCAGAGCCTGCCACAGCCTCACCTATGTTCAGGTTTCTCCGTAGCTCCTTTAACACAACACCTTTTCACTTTCATTGACATTACTCCTTCCTAGTCTATTCAAGACCAGGAGTTTATCTAAATAATAGCAACTGCTAATAATCATATGAAACTGCACCATCACCCATCCTCAGGGAAAAGCTGCACTTCAAGTGTTCATGCATAATTTCTTAGTGTCTCAATTATTGCCCTGAAAAGATCAGCTGTCTACAACTGTGCAGCTTATAGCAGTGAGAGTCTGGACATCATAGTAACAATATAAACATTAGTGGGAAGGAAACAGTTAATCACAAGAGATTCACCTGCATTGCATACACTGGCCTACTGCTTGCACTTCTTAAGAAGCTTTTTCAGGTATTTTTCCAAGCTAAAAACGTAGAAGGATTAAAACACAGATAAGATGACTTTCCATGTTAAGATCCCTTACTATGTTATTTTTTTAGCAATAGGAAAAAATAACTGGAAGAAAGTAAAAACATGGGCTGTTTTCTCCACAGGAAATCCCAGCTGCTTTGACTTTTGCTATATGCCGCACAAACCATGTAGAAAACGAAGACAAAAGAGGTTGCAGAGGTACATATAAGAATCAAGAAAGTACAAAAGTGTGCAAACAGCAACATAACAACAGCAACATGAAATACTCATGTACTAAATAGACAGGAAATAAAAGTGGTGTGGTTTCCAAGATTTTCACTCAGATAAATATATGTGCATGACTGAAAAACGTTTACGATAAATGCCAGGATTTGGTCTTCTGGACCAGTCTGCATTTCTTTACACCATTTTTTATTTAGGGAGTTACAAGACATGCATAACTCAGAAGACAAATTACATAAAAAGGCCAGAGTTTGACTATTGCAGGTAATAAGCTCCAATTTACAAGGGAAGCCTGGAAGCAAACACTTGTCTATAGGAGCTACACTGGCAGCAGAATTAATTTCAACATGGAAATTCAGCTTCACGGCTTCCCCAGCAACATCAGCCTAAAAAACATGCTTTTACATATTGTGTATGTAGTGCAAGAAAACACAAGTGAGGGCACAAGTTTATGGCATGATGTTGTGTCTACCTGAGAACAAAAATCTAAATAGTTATGTTTGAAAAAAACAAACAAAAACCCAACTCGAACTCTGAGAGGCAGTCACCTGCTTTACAACCCTGAGAACGCTGCCTGTGTATCCTGACACCTGAATTCTCACATCTGCCTCACAGTCACAGCAGGAATCCAGCTTTACATTTTGGTACACACATGCACAAAGAATTGCATTAATTGTAAATTGTTAAACCTGTGAAGTACAAACCCAAACAAATGTATTCCAGGGAGATGGACAAGATGATTATTAGTTGTCATTACAAAAGCTTTTCAGAGCAATAAACATCCAGGGAAGAGAGAGAAGGGGTAAACCTTGCCTAATGAGTGTGGTGCAAAATAGGATGACAGTGTGAGAGAAGCGATTATGACCTGATAATTACTGAGAAAAAAAAGAATACTTTGTAGTTTCTAATGTACTTCAGAACTGCACATCCTTGTCAGGACTTGATATTTGAACAGAATTCTTGGCTGGATTTAACTTTGAAAAAAAAAATAATCTAGATTTTCAGTTAAACAAAAGTAGCCTAGAAGAGCTGATAAAATAACTTGGCAGAAATCTTTAATGCTTTAATGTCTAATTACATTGCATTACAAAACACTATTTCTAATCAGTCTTACCCCATCCAGGTGGCAGTGGGCCAAGCGGATCAAATTCTTTGTTCTGAGTGGAAGAAAAGTCCTGGTTCTGCAAGTCACACAAACAAATGGTGCATTAATAATGGCCAGCTACCATCCATTTGCTTTCCAGATGTTCTAACACTGCCATCATAAATTATTGAAGTATATCTGCGTTTTTGTTGAAATTATATATAACCAAAGATGCCAACATATTTTTTTCCCCTAAAAAAAGATGTAGAAACTGCATGCAAAGACAGTACACGGTTCATTACAAATTGGTCCTTTCTTTGGCCTCACTTATTTCCTGGTACTAAGCTCCTCTGTTAGCTAATTTTACAGCCCTTGGCATGCTTAATGAACTGCAGAGCCAAGAAAATAATTATCCTTTGTGAAGTGCCCCTGCCTACACAGAGGGAAATTAGTATGGTGGTACCCAAAACAAGCAGAAAGCAAGCTGCTTCATTCCTGCATACAGAACTCTTTTCCCTACTGCCTCAGAACCCATTCTGTTCTTGACAAGCCAGTAGCATTTCAGTTATCTGTCGTGTACTTCAGAGGCAATGCATCTACTATTATAGGCACAGGCATTATTTCTACTATTCAGAGGCAAACGATGCATCTACAATTCTGGAAGGTTTATCTTCAATTCCACTGCCCTCATTACATTCATTTCATTTTACCCAGTATAGAAACATAGCTTCTGAGCCGGCCTTCCTTCCCAGTCTTAGGCTAAGCCATTGCAAGACACAATATAAATAAAACAGCACTAATTTTATCAACATTATACATAAATGTTACCAAAGAACATAATATATATTTAGCTGACAAATAAAAACCGTCACACTGTCTGCAGCCATTGCAAGGACATGGACCAATGTTACCAATTAATACTTCATACCATACCACAAACTCAAAGATGCTATACACATAAATAATAAACTGTAATGAAGAAGTCTGGAACTGTTGCTGGGAGAAGTCACCCATAAACAGGCTCAAGACAATTATATAAACCTAGTTTCAATCTGCAGAAGAGAGAATAATGGCTTCAGAACTGGGAAAAGATGCTTCTCTTAGCTTTTACAGTCAGCATTGCATTTCTTACCCCATATATAAACCTCTGATTAAACTGCTGCATAGCTCCTTGAAGCTGACTGCGCTGAAGCTGCCACTGCTCATAATTCCGGACAGACTCTAACGTTGGCCTCTGCCACGTTGTTGTTCTTGTGAAGTGGTCAACATAGTAAATTCTCCCCATGTTGTCAACTCGTCGCTCCCAGCTTGAAAAAAAAAATAAAAAAAAATTAGATGTGTGAGTTCTCAAGAGCAGACAATTTTAACAGTTCAGAAATTTTTACAGTCAGACATCCATTATGTTTGGTAGCAGATTTAAGGCATGGGCTCATTTTGATGTGTTTTTCATCTTTCACTCTCTACTAATATAATGCAAAGAGCTAAAAACAAGTGTAACCCCCTCTATGCTCTTCCCAAGTCAGATTCATCCTGATTCCTGTACTTCCAGTTTAAGCACTGAAAGGTTGAAACCTACTTTCCAAGTGCTACACAAAACACTGTCAATACTGTACTGTTAATATTGCATTTACCCCAGCCAATCTATAATACAATAATCTGTGGGATTCTCCTAAAAATACAAGAAAAACTCAGATGGTTGAGTGGTACAATACAAGATTTCTAAACACTCTTTTCGATGAGTTCAATCTGTTTGGACAGAAATTCTTGTTTTCTGGGGAGGGGGGAATTTTTTTTCTCCCCTCAATATTTCAGTCCCCAAACATCAACACTATTTACAATATTTCATAGGGTTGGCAGAGACCTTAAAGACCATCTGGTTCTAATCCCCAAATGTGAATAAAACCACCATGGAGCTGAGTAAGTTTTAATAATGCAGTAGGAAATCCTCTCAGATTATTATTAATATTGAATACAACAGTTAGGTTCCCTTTACTCTATGCCAGCTTGATTTGTTCTTTAAAATCCAATTCTCTTTACTGTCCTGTGTGCTTTTACTTTGTTAATTCTCTAATACATGAATCACTTCAGCGTGAATGAACTGCAATAGAAGAGTTGTGTTTTCCTTCAGTATAGAAGAAAAAAAAAGAATAACAAATGAGAACACCGTTTCCACAAAGTGTAACATCACTGGCTGTTCTAACAGCTGGAAATGCCTACAAACTAAAGATTCTTTATAAGAGTATAGTAATTTAACAGCTGGGAATCCTAAGACCAGATCAAAGGACTGTAAACAATAACCTCACAATAACCAAGAGCATTCATGCTCAGGCTAATAGTTGTCCTAATCACAAAATACCGTTCTGTGGTTTTGATTATCTTTTATAGTCAAGCGTGCCTACTGATTTCACCCGTATAAAGCACATATCCACTTACATACTCTTTTGACAAGAAATCTCAATTTTATTATCACTGACATTTAATTCTTTTCCATACTGTAGAACTATTTGGAGACCAACTGAATAAATTGTTTGCACTTGTTCATGTTTCAGTTTACAAATGTGCTCTCCAGCTGTAGTAAATTGATAGTCATTTATAGATACACCCAGTCCAGGCACATCCAAGGCGATCAGATGCCTTTACATGGCTTACCTTGGAGGAAGAGGCTCTGGCCGATCCCACGTTGTTCTTTTTTCAACGTGATCTACATAATATACACGACCATGCTGGTCTACTCTTTGCTCCCAACTGCAAACAAAATGACACTTTTATCTATCTCAAGGTGGAATTACTCCAGCCACTCATCAGTATGAAGGATACACTAAAAGATGAGAAACATTTCTTCCCATAAAATGCTTATCTTAGTAAAACACTTGAAGCGTTTAGAACAACAACTTTAAAACAAATTTCTGTATAACCACCTTTAGGTTCTGATAAACTAAGGCTAAAATTCATGCATACACATGCTGTCTCAGCAAGCAATGTTTTGTATTCAGTATCAAACGGATCAGTAACGTGTTGAGCAGAATCATCTGTGGAGAATAATCCCCTATTAGAATAATACTCATTTAATTTAAATCTCCAAATTATGCAAATGATGCACACATCACATATAAGCAGATCATCATAAAGGGAAACTGAAGTTGTATTTTCTGAATGTGCAGCATTTGGGACGCTGACCTACTCCTGTATATGTATCAAATGTAACATGGAGGAAAATGCACAGTAATTTGCCATCTCTAATGAAATAAAAATGGTAAAGCAACAACTGACATCTTCAAAATTGCTTTCACAGTTATCCTGTAAGTGTGGTAATCCAAGCTACCTATTGCTTTAACTGCAGGCAAATTAAAGCAGGTAATACTTCACCTACTATACCACTCACATTAGGAAGCTTTTGCTTTCGCTCACTCAGAGTACGGAAACATTTCTATCTTTTAAAGAAAAAAGTTAAGAACCCTAAATCATGTCTTCGAAGTAAGAAACCAATCATGTAACAAATTCCACATGGGTATGAGATGGTGCCCACAATGCTCTCAGGAGACGCAATGTATGAATTCCAAAACGTAGAGACATATAGCAGATTACGTCCTGCAACAATAACTTTCCTTCTACTTACTTAAACCAGTTTCTTACTGCTTGACTTCACTCTAATTTGAAGACAGCAAGTTGTCTCACTATTTAAAACCTCCGTTTCACTGACTTAGCAGCTTACAAAGAGCATCTAAACTACTCAAACTGAATTCCTTTCTTGACTAAACTATACATATATGTGTGTATGTGTGTGTATATATGTGCGTATATATGTTTATATATATACACATATGTATATACACACACAGACACACACACACACATATACACCCACTTGAAGGTCCACTAGGTCAAACAGTTTAGAAAACCTTCATTTTAAAAGCTTTTGGGAATTTTTGTTATGCAGGAAAAGACAGATGTTATTTGTATTTTGGTATGCTTAAAATTAGAAAACAGAAAAAGCAGAAAAATGCATTAAACTCATACCCAGGTGGAAGAGGACCTTGGCTGACTGTGGTTAGTGCCTGAGTTGGAGGATTTACTGGCTGCACTTGTCTTGACACTGGAGGTGTGGTGAGTGCAGCAGTTGCAGGAGCTGTTGTTGCTGCTGTTGCCCCCTCAGGGCTCGGTTCTGAAGACGTATTTGCAGTTGCACCTGCCAGTGAACCTGCACTGGCCCCATCATTCTCTGTGGACGTGGATGGAGAACCATTTACACTTCCTATGGCAGATTAGAAAAAAAACAAATTTTTAACTGGTATTTCTCTCGTTATTGGTAACCTATTGCAGAATTTGTAAGTCCAGAAGTAAGCATGCAAAAGGTGGTAGCTGGAAGTGCACACACAGCTACATTTTCTACTTCACACAAAAACTAAGGAAAAAAAAAGGCAATTTAGTTGCACTCTTAAAACTGCTTTAATCCAAGAACTGCAATCAGCTGCACAGCTTTGATATTACAAATTATGTTATTTAGCAAAGCAACTTGTCTGCATTCTGTAAACACCAGATGACTATAAAGAAAAAGCCATTTGTTTGCATTTACGGACTTCCCATTATTGCAATAATTTTTGAGATATTATGCATAACATTTTGAAGAAGAGATTTGACACGATGTGGGAAAATGAAGGGTGTGAAAGGGAGAATACATATACTCTTTAAGTGCTTTCAGATTTCTTCCCCCATGCAGGCCATTTGGTAGGCAGTATTAAGAACTATACACCAGTCTTATTACTAAACTACACTGCCTTTACCTTTTAAAACAATTACTGCAGCCTAGTTTTCCATCCAGCCTCAGTATTTATCAACTGTCACAATGAGACCGCCAAAACAGATGGCAGAGTGTGCATGTGGAGGAGTTAACCTGAAAACACCTACCACTGTCTTAAAGTTTTGTAGTTTTGAAATTATAAGATAGACAAAAAAACCTATTTGTTTTTGTGCAATCAATGTTTGAGGTGCTGCTGTTTCAAAGAATTTAACCAGAACAGTAGAAAGAAATTAGCAGTCTTTCAAACCCCACTATTATCTACTTGAGACAGTTCTGTAAGTCCTTCAGCAAATATGTTCATAGGTCTCATTAAAATTAACTGAATGCAACAGTAGCACTCACTCATGTTCTTTTGGCACCGGCTCCAATATATTTAGCAGTATCACTACAATCATCACTTCTCAGTCGTGGAAACAAGAAATTACTCATAAGAGAATCAATGATATTGAATGCAAACTGTTAAAATAGGAATTATCCAAGAATTTACCATGAAAAAAATTGTAGTTATAAACACTCATTGGAAATCTTTGTGTTCATTTTAAGACTGTACAGCTCATCAGTAGCTTTGAAATGGATGTCTGGCCCTAGAATACGCACCAGCTACAGATGCGGGTCTGCGGGGTGTGGGTGGAGGCGGTCTAGCAGGCCTTGGAGGTCGAGAAGGTTTGCAGCTTCCATTTGTGAGCAGTGGAGAATCACTGCCATTAACAGTTTTGTTTTCATTTGGAGCAGCATCTTCAGAGCTTTCAAGGCCATTTGAGTTAGTCCTTTGTAGGAGGAGACAAAAAGGAGAACTATAATAAGAGTGTATGGATGACAAGTTTTAAAACAGAAATGAGAATGTAATAACTATGGCCAGATAAGATTTTTACATTCATGATAATTATAAAAAACTACATGTTTGTACAAACACTGAGAATTTACCCCCTGAGGTGTTCAAGACCTCAGTTGATGTAAAGGTAGTGAAACAGATGTACACACATCCACTGCTGAAATCTCCTTTTCCATTCCCCAACTCAATATACCTGCCTTAAGGCCCTCTGCATTTTGCTGCTCAGCTATTTCCTCCCATGAATGCCACTAGTCTCTAATGAGATAGGAAGCTGATTAAGACTGGAGAACAGCCTGTATGCATTGGCTCCACACAGTAAGCATATGTTCAGAACAAACAGAATGTTTGAAAATTGTAGACAAATTAACTACACACACAGATTTTCCCCCTAAGCTCAGTCCTGAATACTGATAGAGAATTTAGGCCTAAGCATTAACATTTTGACGAGGAGCTACGAATTCATAAATGACATCTCAACTTTTCAAGCACTTCACTTGAAATAGCTGTCTTCATTCATTCTGTATTGCTCAGTTACACCTAGCAATGTATTAATCTGGTACATTCATACTCCACTGAGCAAAGTTAAATGCATCTACATCTTTATGTCTAAAGCATTTTGTTAATCTAGTGGATTGGCAGGTCAAATACAGAGGCCATAAGTAACAAATACACAGGTTTAATTTCAGACCAATGCCTTTAAAATTACCTCTTATAAATGCACAATAGGTAGTAGGTAAAACCAGTTAAACCACAAGGCATAAGGGATCAAGTAGAATCACGTATGTCTGACCTCAATATCAATGTCAAATGCACCTTTGTTCTATACTAGGTGTGGTACACATAGAATCACAGAATCACTCAGGTTGGAAAAGACCTTAAAGACCATCAAGTCCAACCGCAGTCTAACCATAGTACCCTAACTCTAACAACCCTCCGCTAAATCATATTTCTGAGCACCACATCCAAACAACCCTTAAACACATCCAGGGACAGTGACTCAACCACCTCCCTGGGGAGCCTATTCCAGTGTTTAACTACCCTTTCTGTTAAGAAGTGTTTCCAAGACAATTCATACCATGCTACAACCACCCTAAAGTAAATGACTACGACATAATGTACAAATCATTAGGGATGTGAAGTTTGCAAGAATTATAGCCTAGCTTTCCCCTGGTCCCAGGAAGCACACTGCTTCTGTCAGAACTTTACAGTCAAAAGTATAACCTTTTATCTTTTGTGTACTTATATCAGGTATTTTAAGACAATGGTGCATATGAAATGTAACTATACAGACAGCAGTAAGTGCTGCTAGACATGTTCCAAGTCGCTTACATGATCCTTAAAATAAATACTTCAGGAACACCAAAAGCCCTATTAGATGGTAATAAAACCACACAAACTCTTATTACTATTACTATACTCTTACACACCCTGGCATTCCACACTCAAGCAGGGAAGCACGTTTCTGAGATAAAAAAAGGAAACAGCACTATATAGAACTTCTATGGGAAGACTCGAGACTGCTCAGCTAAGTGAGGTTTCCTGCTTTCTTACAGATGAACGTAGCTATTCCATATCTCATCTCAGAGTGCTGCACATTGTATAGACACTTAAAATACTCGTAGTACTGGAAACTAATTACCATGGCTTGGTGCTCACTGCAGGTTAAATATGGTCACTTTTATCCCACTAAGTTGTATGGGACATAATCCCAAATCAATCTTAAAACACTGCAACTGTTATCTTTTGGTATCTTCTTAACAAAGCAAAATATAGTTCATATACCTCCATGCTGTGTAACAGAAGTGTAAAAAACACGTGGTGTTTATGTATCAGTGGGGCTTCTTTAAAGATTATTTTTATGCAATCTGTTTTATCACTGGGAAATTAAATCTCAAATAAATCATTTTATTTTGGGATTTTTATCCTTGTATCGAGAATGGAAGCTGCAGTCAGCACACATTAGAAGGAGAAATACTCAGTACTTCGGAGTGAGACAAATCCTTTAATTCTGAGCTGCGGCTTTCAAGTTTTCATTGAGAAAAATAACATCTACTGCTGCTATGATCCCTGAAATAGTTTCCTTACAGTGGGGACAGTTGAGAGATTCAACCACATGTTCTCAAAACAGAGCAGAATTTGCCTGTGATAGTGAAAATCTGCATTGAGCTCGAGCTTTTTCACAAGACCTACAAATCTGAGATAATGTATGTTTAGAGGCTCATAATTTTTGAACTAGGAATGTATATCGAGGTATGAGAGCCAATGCAACATCAGGCTTATTTCAGTACACTGTAAGGCAGAAATTTACAAAGCAAGGTGCTGAGTCAGCCAAAACATTACTGGCCTCATCAATGTTAGCACTCTTAACACAAAGTGCTGTTCTCACAACAGAGACAGTAGGATATATATATGCACCTCACAACACAATTGCTCAGTGAAGATTAATTGAACCTAAATCTCTCTGTGTACCCTGTTATAAAACACCCCAACTATTTGTGCTGATGGACTCAGCTGAACCAAGGCACCTGTTCTGATGCCAAAGAACAACAGGCCACGCAGTTTTACAGCATTTTAAATGAAGCAGATAAAGAAAGAAAAATCTGCAAAGAGTCAATGAAGTTATTGAATTCAAAGCCAATGCTCTCATCATACACTGAGCTTGTATAGTACAGGTCTGCTTAATTCTGGAAAAAAGTTCCTATTGCTAGTTATGTTAAACAAAGTTTTAATTAACGTGTTTTTAAAGACAATTAAATATTTGAATGTACAATAGTGTAATTTTTCTTTAAGGATATGCTCAGATCTGAACAAATTATTCAGTCATCATGTTTGTAAACCATACAGTTCCTCACTCAGACATGTAAACATTAAGTATATAAAAGAAGGGAAAGAAGTCTTACCGAGCGTCACTTCTTGCTTTGGAGCTATCATTCTGTGTAGGACCTTAAATACCAGAAATAAAAGGACAGCAGCAGTATGAGCAACATTTGGAATCACTTCCAAGCATTAAAACCAGAAGTCTTTAAAGCCCAGATTTCTCTCAGAAGCTGTACACTTATATGCTGCTGATCTACTGCCTTATTTTAAGGCTGTACACATTTCACACCTATGTATGTGTATGCACTTTCTTAAAGCACTGCTGCCACAAAGTACAAAAGCAGTAACATTTTCACCTTATGAAAATATAACCATACCTTATCCAACTGCATGAATATTGCCAAAGGTACACAATTCTGTCTCTGTGAGCAGTATCAAGCACTCATCTCCATTTTTCAAGTGGAGCTCCCTTTTCATATTCTTGACCCTGCTCTGAGGGCAGGCAGAGCAGGTAGGACAACAAATTCCTCTGAAATCCTCTCTCTGGCTGGCTAGCAAATAGCTGCATGGGTTTGCTTCAGAACTAGTCTCTCTGACCTGGACCATTCCCTTTCTCTATACACAGTGTAGTGTAAAGGCTTTGGAGCAGGTCCAAGTTTGGCTGCTCTCCAAAAAGAATTATAACAGTTCAGTTTAGATTTGCAGACGTTTTTCAACTGCTTATTCAGCTACCTTGCAAATATTTGCCTTTTGTGCCAGCACTTGCAGTACTTGAATATGCAGCACTGAAATGCTCACTCATGTCGATAGCACAAATACTTGATTCCACCGAATTAAACAAATGCCATTAACAAGGAAATCAATTATCAGCTCTGATGGGAACTAACTACAGATGTAAAGAAGTTGGATGTAAACTCTTACCATGACGTGCTGTTCAAGGAAGTTATTCCAATTCCAGAAACAGAAACTTAACTTGAAAGGCCAGACAGGCAACAACAAACCACCAGTCAGTGCCTTTAGACTGCAGAACATGTTACACTGATTTCTCTCCTTTCTCATCTGCTTCAGACACCTTATCTGTCATCTTGGAACCCTCTGCTGAGCTGCTTTCTAACACCTGACAGCACAAAACTGTACTCAGTCTGAGAATGACTATTCTTCTGTGCATGACTTTTCCTACTTACTAATACATTTTTCTCAGTAGGTTAATTTAAGGAAATAGCTTCCACTTGTGATTTTACTTCAAGTATTGCACCTGAGGGAAATTTGTTACTTTCACCACCAAAATACCTCAGCCCTGCTCTATAAGCCTCGCAGTGTTTGGGCTTTCTTTAGAAAAAGAAAATAAAACAAGATCACACTCCATCAGACCACAATCTTTTTAACACGTATTTGGATTATTTGGATGGAATCAGAAACTGACTTCATTTAGTCCTTCAACAAATGAAAACACTTCTCTGGCACAAGCCAACTAACCATCTAACTAAGCTGCTTTCTGCCACAGATAGCCTGTTTGATCCTGGAGAAATCACCTCCCATCTAATTCTAGTCTGCACACTGCATCATCCTCAGAAATGCACCTTTGTCTCAACCAAAGGAAATGAGCTGCCTTACTTTTATTTTAATGTAATTACACATTTTACACTTATTCAAGACTTTCAGTTAAGAATTGGCATCTTCAGTCTCAGATAACAAGGATAAACAGAAAAAAGAGTGGATCTCTCTCTCCAGCAAAATCTATGCAAGCATTTCATTTAGATATTTAACAAAAATTAAGTATAAAGCTGTTTCCTAGCCAGAATAGACTAAATGTATCCATTTTATTTCTTTTTTGTTCGTAGTCTTATTAAAATTGAAAGAATCTAAAGGCTTTTGTTAAATAAGGCACAATGGTAGCTCGTAACTGCTAGACAAAGCAAGCAAAGTTCAGAAACCTAAGGTGCTGGTCTTATTTACTTTATAGTAATGCTGATAATCTTTGCTGATTATGACTCCACCTCAAATAAAAGTGCATAAAAGTTCTGGTGTCTACAAACACCAAGTCAAATAAACCACTCATTACCGTTACTAAAGCACTGTGTTAAAGCATTCAGTAAAAAAACAAAAAACAGAGTCTTTGTATACCAGATAATATATAGATTGTATATTTAAACTGAAAGTCACTTACTTCTTGTACTTGAGGCATCACCATTGGTCAGGAGCTCAGGATCTACCTGCATTCCATCTAGACAGACAGACAAATCTCCAACCACTTCTGCTGGCTCTCTGTCACCAAGAAGGTGCAATGTTACCACTACCTGATCAACTGAAAAAGTACAAGAAAAAAGTCAGAAATTTATCAGTTCTTAGGCTACGTAATAGGAACCACTTATCAGTTACGCTTTCTCTCCTGAACATAAAAGTAAACTGAAAAATATCAGGCTCCCAATGACACCATGGCACACCGTGTATAAGGAAATAAGGATTATAATGAAAAATCGTGAGGATACAGAAGTACAATCTGTAGCAACAAAAGGAACACTTAAGGCCCACGAGAGAGTTACCCACTGCACTCGAACTTGTACTTACGTTTCATACTGTTTGATTTCAAGGTCTCATGAATATCCAGGGCAGCACTTCCCAGGAGGACATCAGACTTTAACGTTTGATGGCTCCAGACTCGAAAGGTTAATTTACTTAGAGGGGTGACGATTCTGAAAAGAAGAAGTTGAACACTAATGTAAAGGCACTTGTTTTTGGGTGAACTGAGCAACGTACATCAACTGTCACTTAAAAATCATTAAAAAAGCAGTGTACACATTGTGGCAGTGTGAAAAGCCTCCTTTGGCTGATAAGGTCATAGAACCATAATGCTGGAATCTCTGCCCAGCACACATACAGTTCCATTTGTCTGCTGGTGGCAGAGACCATGAGTGTTGGCTCCTAGAGAAGCCACCAGCAGAGGCACATTCTGAAGCTGACAGCACACAATGAGACTATCTGCGCTGCGAGGCCCTCCACTCTCAAACTGTCAGCAGTTATGTACTGGGAGAGCCCCTTACAGAAGAAGAAACATATGCCAACGCAATTATCTTTTTTAGAGAGCAGTTAGTTATCGTCTCCCCTCCAAAAGAAGTTTAATCAAATCATGCTAATTGCTGTATTTCTAAATGCAGCTAAGCATTTTGCAGGAAGACAACAGATCAGATGGTGTATGTGAGCAGGAAAACCCTGGAGAATATAGGCGCTCTCACAGTGATAAGAAAAGCCAGAAAGCCTAGAGAGACTTTTTCCTTCATAGAAGTATTCTGACAAAAGCAGAAGGAAGAGCATCATGAAAAAGCTGATGACATTACAATTAAGAATAAACTCTCAAAACTTGTTCCTTAGAAGTCACCTCCAGAGGTAAAACATTCACATGCCCCTCACGTCCCCCTGAGTTTTCAGAAGCCTTATGACAGAAACAAATTATCTCAGTATGAGCTGCTGCCACTGTACAAACATGTTTGTTTTTTCTTTCTTTTCCTTTTTTTGTGTGCAAGTTCTTTTTTTTTTTTTAATCACTAAAAAGAACTTCGGAATGACTTTTAATATTGATATTCTTCTGTAAGGAACATTCAAACATTTATGTATTTTTAATTACTTCAGCTGTGGGAAATGCATTGCTAATGACTCTTTGTTTTCTCAGTAGGTCATCTCACATCTATTGTTTATTAGTAGAGACCTTCATGGCCAAACAATCCCTGCGGGGTAAGTAGTTCCACTTAATATACTGCTTCTGTGTTTATTCCAACGTCAGTGCTTTATACCTCCTATCATCTCACATCACAAACACTACAATAAGCAAACACCAACTCTGTTTCTTCTTGAAAGTAATGCTAGTTTTGTACTTTTTAGGTATAAATGCAACAGCAATTTTGTACTTGTGGCTGAAGTGGGAAGTGACAAGACACAGCCAACTAACAGTGCTACAACACACGGTAGGACACTGCTACACAGAGCTATGTTTTTTAGCCATGAAAAACTAACCTTACATGTGACAAGCAAAACATGAATGGGATTGTCAGCCTCATCAGATTATCTTCGCTTTCCTAATACTTACACAATTAAAGCTGAGTTCTTACACATTGATACATACCCTTGTAAGCACTATGTCTTTTCTACGGGACATAATGCAATTGTTTTATTAAATACATATATCAGACTAAATTAGCCCTCAAAAACTATGCAAATCTCTCTATACTGTGCAACGCAGAATGCTTTGTCTAAAATAACAACACAACTCACTCTTAAATTCACTGTCAATTGCATAGCATTAATTTAACTCAAACTAGAAAAGAAAACCGTCATACATACACTGTAAGATGCTGTTTCCACTTTGGACTATTTGTGTTGTTGCATTTTTCTGTCTTCTTTGATTGTCCATCTACTGAGACTTCCACATAAGGGCTTGGTCCAAACCACTTATTTTTTTCTTTTAGTTTTGCTGAAATAACTGTTAAGAGAGAGAAAAGTTATAATCAATGGAATATTTCAACAACAAATAATATTTTTCAGCTGGCTACTTCAGTATTCAAGTATTAGATCATTGATGGCCAACAGTAATGCTTCAAGAGAGAAAACACACGTGGAAAACAAATGTTTTTGCATTTCAGGCTATTCTGTACAGTGTTACATCTCACACAAAAGTCTAAAATACATAACAGTACTTCCTCTACAGCATCAAACACTATGACTGATAATTACCAGTTTTAGATCCCCAAAAGCACATCAGTATTGAAAACAGAGAATACCATCTACAGCCTATCCTAACCTGCTCCCTGTCCCCAGCCAGGATCATTTTATTTATTACACTTTATTAGTTTATTACACTTGATTCTTATAAAGCTTGAAACACAATCTATCTTCTTCACTAAGGAAACCTGGGCAAGTGTCACTGCTGGTGATGAGAAGACATTTAAGGGAGGGAACCTTTTGTAAAGTTTCATGTATCAAAGCAAACATATAAAATCTAACTGAAGGCCAATTCAGAGCTCTAATAACTACTTACTGTCCTAGAGCAAAACTTTGATGACACTTGCAGCTCCAGAGCTTTTTTCATGCTAACAAATATATTCTTTATATTAGTATCTGGACAGCAACAGGAACCTGAAACTTTTATTCTTTAAACATTCAACATCAACTACAATACTCCTGTCTTGTCAAATACTGAGTGTGTTGCCTTGATTTAGTCTGCATGAGTCTACCCAAATATTTATTTAGCTCTTATCTAAGGAGGACTCTTGGATTCTTTGACAGCACTAAGCTTGCAAATCAGTACTTACAACAAATACCTGATCACTTCTAATTGGCCAACGAACCCCTCTCTGTTGCTACAGATGTCAGCCTGGTCTCCTGTGTTTTCATCACTACTTAAGCTGTACTACATGATTAAAAAAAGATGACTAATTCAAGCCCATATGGCTAATCTACCTAGATTCCTTTTATAGTCTATACTCCTTTAGAGATTTAGAGAAGTAGCTTAGTATAAACTGCTCTGAACTGCTCCCAAGGGAAGTGCACTCTCTCCACCTGAGCTCTCATTGAAATTAGTTCAGTTAGCTGGCGTTGATCTCCAAGCATGACCTTCCCCTGATGTCTCCAGTACTTGGATACTGCAGCAATCCATGTCTCAACATCACTAGGTGTCTCAAAGACATCAAGATCTGATTTAGGACAGATGGGGGCTGCTGTTTACTGAACTTCCTAAGAGAAAGCAAAGTCTGCCTGCGCAAAAAGTTTTGCAGACTGTGGTTGAACAGCAAAGAAATTAAGAGATGAACATCATAACAGTCTTCATTCTAAAAATGAGACATTACTTTTTACATGCCTTTAACGGAGCAAACCTCAGTCAGGCATCACTAACATAATCCTTAGATAGGTTTCCCTTGGCTATGGGGACACACGTTGCCTTTGAAACCTCTTCAATTCTCATCTCCAATATCAGTCTGTAGAGAAGAGTTTTTTTTTCAAGTTTCAGAGTCCATTGAGAAAAATTGTGTTTGTGTCCTCCAAGTGACAGCTAAGGGCAACACAATTTATTCAGTTCCAACCTTCTGTTTTGCCTGAAGTTTTCCCATCTGTATAAGAGAATTCTTTTCATTTGTACAACTTCTACATACATCCCCACACTGACAGTGCAAAGTTTAGCCTCAGTGTTTCTAAATATACATGTGCATACATCCACAAACCTTCCACTCTCAGGCTTTAGCTTTCACATTTGAGTAAAACTTGTTAGTCAGAGAGCAGAGAAACCTGCTAAGTTTCAGCAGTTGTTCTGTTGGTATGGCACTACAAAAAGGAAAGCATGGCCATGTAAACCCATTCCTATGCAATCTACTGGTCCTCAGTTGCAGTAACATTCTCATCATGACTGAAAATATTTAACAAAGAAGTCCAATACAATAAACAGTAATGCAAATTCACTCAGTTTGAGATGTAAAAAAGATAGTGAAATTGTTAAGATTCGGTGCTGTGCCAGGTGTTAGAAATAGAAAGCAGTTTTGTATTACGTTGTTACACCTACCCAGTTCTCTCTTACTGTTCTGTACAATTGATTTAACACTACTCTAAATTAATTGCTCATTTCTTCATTCCTTACACAAAAAAGTATAATATCAAAACACATTCTGAGAAAATCTTAAATATTTCTGCCAAGTCACGATTTCGTTACATCATCAGTTTTATTTTGCTATTTCTCATGGGCTTTGTACTACTAAAAGCTTGCTGAAGCATGCTACTACAATTACTATTTAGTTATCAGGAGAAAAACAAACAAATGATTTTTTTTTCTTATATGTTTTTATTGGAAAAGATACATAATTTCAAACAACTTACCAGTGATCTGAAGCTGTGATTTCATATACAACCCACCAGGTACTCCTGACTTGGATCCAGTGCCAGCCATAATATGGGCTGGATCTTGAATCTGGATAAAGAGAGTGTCAACATATTAATCCCCAGAAACTCAAAACTGATTTCAGTTTCTTACCTATTTTTTGAAGTGTAGATACATTATGCTGCCAACAAAACTGCCACGCTCATTCTCCTTCTAGTTCCCTTCCCTTTCCTGAAGTACCAAACTTGGCTCATTAAGGGCTTAGTCTTTACCATACCACGATCTGTAAGCATTCACATCCTGACCTACAAGGTCTTCTGATCTTGTCTCCTCAGTTTGTCCATCAACTGTGTCTGAACAATGTTTTTATCTTACCAGTGTTTACTCTTCTGTCTGAAAATGTTGCCTTTATTGATGTCCTATGTCCTGGGGTAAGAAGTTATTACTGTTTGAAAACCCCCCAAAAAGAGCTATCAAAAAACCCACAAGCACAGTAGAAAGGAATTACTAAATTAAAAAGTAAGTTTAGGGAAACCTGTTTCTCTAAGTCTTTTGTCTCTATTTGGTCAGACTGAGGATATGGCCCGGGGCTGTAATTCCAAAACACTGAAGAGGAAACATTGCCTCTGGAAGAGGATGAGACATCCTTGCCCAGCCTTCTCTCTCAGCACAGTCCTGCTCGCCTGACCCTCCCAGCACCCACTGCAAATGACACTAAAGCAAACTGGTATTCCTACTATTCTTTGAACTTATGTACTCAATCCTCTACTTGGTTTTCAAGGATGAGGAAAAGGAGATAGGGGCCAATACACGTCATGTAGCTTTGATGTTTACAGACAAATTAAATAGCGTGCTGCTATATTCAGATAGAGATTACTTTGAAGTATCCTGATATCCTTGCTCAAGACTTATTAATGCAATCCCTCTGTGCCACATCCCCTTGCTGTGCCAACTCCTCACTGTCTGCTGTGGTCAAAACCACTCATGCACCCATGTGTCCACCCGAGCTCCATCTGTTGCCCACTTCTGCTCAGCCTCTGGACCTGTGTCCCTGAGCACTGCAAGCAGCACGGACCAAGGCATTTGCTGCATGCAGTACTATTGCCAACAGGGAAAACAGTGTTAGCTGAAGGTGCTGATGGCTTCACCTCAAGGACAAAACACTACACACAAGGTGCTTCCAACCGATATCACCACAAGCAGTCCAAACCTTCTCTACATTCAATACAAAACAGCATTTGAGAAGGGAGGCCACATTTGAGTAACACAAGATCCTTTTCTGAAGCTGCAGTGCAAATCAAAAGTCCAAATACTGTGATTACTACAAACCTGGTACTTCCACAGAGATACTGCAAGAGCGACCATACAGAAAGTTCTTACTTGCTGCAGCTTGCAGATACAGGTGGTACCCACACTACAAAAAGAATACTACCCAACTTGCTCAAATTACCATATTATCAGTGGCCTTCAGTACTTCTAACTACTGGATTGCAGCTGAGAGCCACACAAACCTAAATATTGCAAGGGTGAAAGTGTTTGTAAGAGAAATACTTTAGAAATGATCTCAATTTACAAGACTTCAGAGGACACCTCTTAAGCCTGATCCTGTGATGAGTTCTGCCAAGCTACATAAGCTCCGTGCTTTAAGAAAGCAGCTGAATGAAGCATCCAGCCCAGCACAGCTGTTCTCTGCAGCCCAAAGGAGCCTGAACTTACAGAACTGCTGTTTTCTGCCTGGAGAAACAGCACAGCACATAATGCAAACACAATTAATGAAGGTGAGGATTAATTTACATTTGGAACCACGCAGTAAGCACATAGAGCAGAAGCATGCATTTAAACTTATTTTCATTTCTAAGCCTGCAAAATACGCTCATTAAAATTAATGTATTAATATTCAACCATTCTCATTGAGAACAAAGGGGAAAAAAAATCTATCAGCTTAATCCCATCAGAAATGACCGGCCTGCACGCACCTGAATCCATCTGAGTTACCACATGCATGCACTGGCACTTACACAGCCCAACCTGCAGGTCTTACTGATCAGCTCAATTCATGTTTCAGGAGCCTATTGCCTGCCAGCATGTCTCAGTCACACAGAGCTTAGTTCTCCCAACTGCCACAAAGTTCCTAATTACTCTTCAAACAATCAAGCTGAAGAATCGTATCTTATTGTTTACATACCAGTGAGGCACACAATCTAGAATCCATTAGTCAAGAAACTCCTCTATGAGCAGGAAGTTGTTCATGGAAAACGCACAATCTTTTAGCATAAAAACCAGCCTAGGGAGATTTACAACCACAAACTAGAAACTACAATACTGAATGATTATAAAAGTATTTCCATTTTGTTTTCTTACAATAGAGACAGCAGGGTGTACTTCTCGAGGTGTACACGTAAGGTGTAGATTATTGGATGGCTTATGCTGCACTGGTCTCAGCTTGTTGATTTTAAACCACCTGACAAACTTCAATTTTAAGCAGCCCAGAATTTTCTGTGTATTCAAAGAGATGAAAACCAGCTTTCATCATGTTTCTTTTGTGCATGCGCATGCACAATGAATTGGGAATTGTTATTGTTTGGAGAAGGCTTGCAGTGAGCACAGCATTAGATGCATGGGCCAGCACTCACTTCAGAAGTTTTCACTTCCCTTTCAGAAGATCGAGCTGGCTGGAATATGGATGGGGACACGAAGAAAACAACACAACCGGGATCTGACAAACAGAGCCTGTACCCAGAGAACACAGAGCTATAGTTTCCTCTCAGCCCTGACCTGGAACCCCTCCAGCCAGGAGCTGATTTGCCCTCGTCCCTTTGCAGCCATCTCACACTGCTGCTCTGCAGAGCGATCTGTTCCTAATGCACTCCACTGGTGCACTTTATTATCAAAATGAAATCTAATGTTAGCATGATTCAAGCCAGATTTCATTAGGTTATTATCAGGTTAAAAGCTACTTGATGCTTCCACTGCACAATGTAAAAGTGCATTCTCTCTATTTTGAAGAGAGCAGCAAAAGAAAAAAGCACACACAATTCATTTAGCTCGTGCTAAGAAAAAAAAACAGTGGAGAAAAATAGCAATAAACATCATGGACAGCTGCTACCACGTACAAATGGCAAGAACATTTTTTGTACATTTCACAGCATCCCAGCAAGACAAAGTGCAGTTATGTTCAGCTGCAGAAAGCCATGTCTCACCGTGTGTGCTCAGACAGGTCAGCACTAGCACGGCTTAGAACAAACCCATTTTGCAGTCAGACGTTTGGACCTCACATGCTTCTGGGACGCTGTTCTTTGAATTCCCACCCTAACCACAGTGCTTTCTCCAAAGCCTCCCCTATGGCATGGTGTGCTCTTAGGGCAAACTGCATCATCCTCAGTGGTATTTTAATCCACGACAGCAAAGTTTACCACTGAACTTTTTTGTCTTCGTGTGAGTGGTGCAGAAGGAAGAAATCCTCGAGGGACACAGCCCAGACACCACCAACACATCCAGAAAATGGATGGGAGGTGAGCAGGGCCTTATTTTTCTTTTACCAAATCATGAGAAAAACGTAGAAAGAAAAGCAGCATTGAGTTCATGGTTGAAGCAAAGCAAGGAAAGAAATAAGAAGTTTCTTACCCTGCAAACCCAGTGGGTGTAAATACCAGAAGAAAAGCCAGCAAAGGCTAGAAAGCCCTTCAGAGGGTTACTGTGGGACCTTCATTCATGGATGGGATTCATTCAAAGATGGACTTGCTTTAAAAGGTAATTTTATTTCACATTCATTTCAAAGCACAGAAGACAATTAGGTGAGAACAGAACCCTGTGACAATTATACAGGCGTAGCTTTGAAAACATGCAGGCACACATGGTATAATTAAACAACTGAAATAACTGCACAGGCTGCTGCTGAGAAAAACTTCCATTTGTTTAGAAACCACTTTTAAGGACAAAGACTGCTTTACCTGTCAGAGGTGAACTGACTCCAAGTGAATTTGCTATTTCCATAATCCAGTACAAAAATGTGCAATAAGGAAAACAATTATTTAACATACTGATGTTAACAATGGGCACTGAAAACCCACGTATACAGCAAGACAAGAGTCTGGAAAAGTCTTCGCTACTAGAAGTTTTATTTCCAAAAACGATATATAAAGCATTCTGCATCTATGTCAGCTGTTCTGTGTTGGTTTTTCTGTACATATATATGTATATTTTTTAAAACAACAGACACATGAGTTACGTACCTGTAAGAGATGAGACCTGTATTTCAGAGACGATTCAAAGTGATGTGTTTGTGTCAGGGGAGGCTCAGGCTGGATGTTAGGAAATGCTGCTTCTCTGAAAGAGTGCTGAGGCAGTGTTATGGGCTGCCCAGGGAGGTGGTGGAATCACCCACCCTGGAAGTGTTCAAGGAACATTTGGATGTTGTGCTGAGGGACATGGATTAGTGAGAGCTATTGGTGATGGGTGGATGGTTGGACTGGGTGGACTGGGTGATGCTGTGGGTCTCTGCCAACCTTGGTGATTCTGTGACTGCGTCAATACTGGACATTTTTTTGTTGTAAGGAATTAATACACACTTCCACCCTTTCCCTAAAAGGCTGAAACCTCTATTTGACTGTAGGCCGTCACGTGGCAGTGAGATTCCTTTCTCTCTTATAATTACGCAGTAAGGCTGAGCAAAACCAGCAAGTTTGGCAACTCCTTGCTTTGTAACTTTGTAGGTATTTGAAAATTTCAAGTTTCAAAAAGTGGTTTCACAAGGCTGTTTTTGTTTCCTGCTTTTCTTGGTTTCTCCTTAAAATAAGTCTTAAGGACATATAAGTTACGCCTATAAGATGACATACAGAAGGAAAACGCTGAGTAATCAACTAGGAGGAAAAAAACAGACATTGTAACAGTGCTGAGTGCGGATTGGAAAAGGAAGCAATTTTGAGGTTTGCATCATGGGACATTTATATAAGGAATGTAAGTAAAAAGGGTTTTGATAGCAGAACACAGCTTAGATCCCTTTAGCCATCAGACAAACCAACCTGAGTAGTGTGACAGACCTGGCACTCACTAGTCCACATGAGCTCAGCAAAGAGGTTCAGATTAGAGTTGGTCTGGGCTGCAGTGCACACGGCCTGGTGGCGTTCTCGAGGAATACAGGCCCAGCAGTGGAGGAAGGGAGGTGTGCTGGGCAGAGCACAAGGATGCTGCCTGGATACACAGAAATGGGATCAGGAAAATCAGGGCTGAAACCAAACTTGGCCTTCATTCCAGTGGATAGGGCAGAAGTGGGAAAGAACATCACCCTCTGGTCCTGGAGCACCTCACTTCACACAGAAGAGCTACTCAACTTCTTTCTTTTCCCTGCTATGGACTGGTTAATGAGAAATCCTTGATGGTGAAGCAGAAGCTATTCATCATGTTGTGTAAATAGTGTAGGCAAGTAATTCATATTTTTCCCACCTAAATCATTAATACAATGCAAACCAGAACCACTTGTTACATGTGCTTACATACAACCATTTCTGCTTTGTTCCAAAGCACCACAGTGCAGTCAAAAGTCACATCCCTCTTTAAATCAAGGAGTCTAGTTGTATTTGGTGAGGTTTTCTAAATCTATTCTAGGCAGCTGCCCTTCTGAATCTTGCTACCAATGAACTTATCTCGTAGAAAATAGTAACTGAGATATTAAAATGGGTATGAACAAAGAAGTAATGGAATATACACATATAAATCAGAAAAAAAATGCCCCAAAACCCAGCAGAGCAAAGTTCAGCAGAAAGGCTTTTACTGACAAAGGACGTTTCTTGCAGCAATGAAACAGAATGTCTCGTGTTAAGATGAAGATGTCTTCACTGAGCTGTGCTGCAGTCTTACCTATGTGTCAGCATAAGAGCCCCTGCTTTAAACAGAGATGGCAACAGAGTTACAGCACATCACATCCCTCATTCTTTTTCCTGTTGGGTTAGCAGGAAAGCACACTGAAGCTATCAAGAGATGGATATTTCATATAAGGAGAAAACAAACTACCAGCATTAACCTTCACATAAGTATGGAGGCCTAAGTAAGCCAGATTCTGAAGAAAAAGGCCAGCTTAAAACAAATATTGACTGCCAAAATATTGAAAAGCTCCATCTATAAAGTAGATTGTTGCCAAAGGGACTCCAGGGCACGATAAGTGGTTAACAGAAGCAGGTAGGTCCACCTCATACTGCACACAGGAGATGCTGTGCAACCACCTAACACACAGAACAGAACGCCCTGGTGCTTACCAGTACAGGAGTGTGAGGGTAACTGAGCTCTGTGAGAAAGCAAGCACAAGTGAGAAGAACTACTTCAAGACTTTCAAACTCTGCAGCACCCTCCCATCCATAAGGTCTCACACTGGACCTTGTTACAGTAATTTCCCACAACTCTTCACACAGCAGGGAATGATAATGAGATAATCATACTGATATCCTTGAAGAGGACCAAAAGATGGCTCTACAGTATCATGAACTGACTAGACATTACAGTACCAAAGACCAAGGAACTACCAACAGCCTCAAACAGCTTTCCTAAAAACGCTCAAGCAATTATTTACACAAGACTGATCCTTGGGGCTGATCTCATTCTTCCAAATATCTACCTGAGTTTCCTTTTCTAAAGGGAACTGAACATTGAGAAATTCCTCTGAACCCAAAGCTTTTAAGTTGGAAGTATTTAACCTGGCTACCAAAACAAAGAAATAGCCCAAGGAAAGAAGAAAGCAATGTGGAAGCACTGTGGGCAGACACCCAGTGCCACCTTCTCAGCATTGCTTTTACCTCAATACTGGGATAGCTGGTGCTCTTATGCAAACCCTGCAGATCAGAAGAACTGGTCCATCAGCTTCAACCTGCAGAGAAAAATGCTCCCAATGACACTGTCTGCAATCCAAACCCAGCTGCCTTCAGACTTCCCAAAACAAAGACCTGCATGAAAATTACAGAGAATTGATTCAGGAGCATTTCTGTGCACCAAAGTCTGACCTGTATAACCTACATCTCAGTAGAAGATTTTCATGATTTTTCTGCAGTAGAGTTTAATACCAAGTAAAAGAACTGGAAAGAAGAAGTGAAGAAACAGCACAGGAACATACGAAATAGAAAGAGAATAAAGCAATGAAATGCAATAGGTGCTTCCTCAGCACCTTGGCAGCTCCCCAACCATCAACCATTCTTGGAACCGACTCCAACAAACAGGCAGGACACATGGCACAGAACAGGCTTTGCTGCAAACTCTCATCACTCGCCAATCAATTTCCTTCCGAACCAAAAAGATGTTAGCTTCAACTAACTTTTAATATACATTCACAAAGTGGGAAGGAAAAATAACAGAGACGTGTGCATGAACGCATATATGTGCCTTTTGCTCGAGTCCAAAAACCCTGGCAAAAAAAAAGCCACAGCAGAGAGCTGCACAAGATAATTAAAACCATTTGTGAAAACAAAGAGATGGTCTATTTTTATTACAGCTGTTTTCTTGTCATGGGACAACCCAACCCAGGGAGAAACAATAATTCCTATATACAAACCACTAAGCTAAAACTGGGTCCTGTAATCTCTGAAAAAGCAACTCTTAAAACAGCTGGGTCCTAAATAACATAGGAAAAACAAGATACGCTCAGCTTGGCAAACCCTGTAACCCACAGCAGAGAGTACCAAAGTGTTCCTAGCAAGGCTGAGGAGATGATGAAATGGTACCTTTCTAACTACCAAAAACTGAAAAATACAGCCCATTATGCTTTGCTGGAGTTACTGTTATTAACTGGACATCAACTCCTGTATTTTACAGACTGTGGCTTTTAGTAATTCACGTTGTCCTTTTAAACTCTTTCAAATAAGACTTTTTGTAATAGTACAGCACCAACACAACACTACACTGACTCAAAACTAAATCTCTTCTTACCACTTCCACGATGAGGTTTCAGGATAATTTTTCAGTGCTAGTGAACAACCAGAACAAAATTACAATGTCTGGATGGAAAGTAAGAAGCCATCCGGCTACTCCCACAGCAGGACACACTGCTTTTCACTCATGGAATCTGGCACTCAACCTGCTCCTTATAAGTATTAGAGTACTCAAGTGTTATTGGGGGCTGGTTATATGTGTGCAAAGTAACATTTCTTTAAGGGTTTGTGATCTTTTAACCACCTCATGATTGGCAAAGCCATTTTCAGCAAGCCTACTCTCTACATCAAGATTTTTAAGTTATTGTTTGTTGACATCAGTTTACAGAGAAACAAAATCTCTAAGCATGACTACAGAACATTTTTATTTAACTTAGCAAAGATGAGTAATAAAATTTAGCCCCAAATCTGTCTCCACAGCAGCTGGTCTACCATGAGTGCACACCATTTTGTTGCATCATAAGCTTTGCAGTGTGGTTTAAAGGAAGTTCTGCTTCCAGCATAGAAGCTCAACTCATAGCTGGAGCCCATCAACCGACAGGGTCAGAGCTGCTGTGCTGAAAGCTGAAGGATCAGGAGGGCACCAACTGCACACAGCAAACCAAGCTGTCAGAATGAGCAGCACCTTTCCCTCACAGGAAGCCTCCACCAAATCACTTTGTTCACCTCAACTTGACAATCTTTTTGTTGGCTGTTATTAAGGATAAGATGAAAAGGTGACAATCAAGTCCTAACAATCAGAATTCTAATATCTTATAGTAATTACAGGAATTTTTCCTTTTAATTCTTCCACTTCCATGCACCGTGAACCATCTCCTATATGGAATTTTGTGGAAATGCAGCTCTCAAAACAAAACAGTGCTATAACATCACAGACATCCTTCCCCAGAGAGGAAGACAGTCACAAAGTGAATTAGAATTCTGTCTACAGAGAGACATCAACAGAACCCTAATGGGTAAAGCGTTTTCTTATTTCTTAATAAACACCACTTTCCAGCAGCAACTCTGGAAGACAATTTTCCCTGGGGAAAAGCAGTCAGTTGCCCATAAAGCTGCAAGCAGTCACTTAAACCCTGCAGCAAACCAACCAGCTGTATGGCTTTTGGTAGGAACAGAGTTAATTTTCTTTACTCCTACAGTGCTATGTTTTGGATTTGCGACCTGCTGCTGATAACACACTGATGTCTGAGTTATTGCTGAGCTGCACAGAGCCAAGGACGTGGCAGCTTCTCACTGCCAAAGAGGAGCTGGGCAGCACAAGAAGCAGAAAGTACTGGGGATGGCTTAGGACTGTCTCTGTTTTATAACCACTTTGTTCTACAACATACAGCTTTGCTTACAGTTTACCTAAATAAAACTGGAACCAAACTAGAAGTACACACAACTGTTTGGTAATTCTACAGTTATGAATTTTAATGCTACTTTAAATAAACTTCACAGCAAATGACAACTTTGAGCAACAAAGAAAGTACTTGAAGTTCCAGATAACAACAAAACACAAAGTTTCCAAAAGCAGCAATAGTTCTGATTAACTGCCCTATACAACTTCATTCTGCCCTGCAATTCACTTTAAGCTGCAGATGGCTCAGAGGCTCAACAGTTCCTCTTACAAAGCAAAACCCAGCCTAGAGCAGTTCTGCCAAGCACTAACATTATTTGGGAACAGGAAGTTACTTGGGACCTTACCTTCAAGGTAATAAAAACAGTTTTTTTCTGAAGAACTTTACTCAGTCTCCTCCTCCCTTTTGCTAGGAAAGAATTCATCCAGAGGCCTCTGTTCATCACTGCTTTATCTACGCGACACAGCAGCAAGAAGATACGGCCACACAAACCTACAGGCCATAAGCTACTTACCTGTGGCATTTAACTAATTATTAATTAGGGCAATTACATCTTAATGTTATCACCCAGAGCAAAAATACTAAGTTAAAACTAAGCTATTTTTCCTTCTTTAAGCAATTTGCTTCCTTTAAGTCTATTAACTGATGATTACCAGATAGAGATGTGTCACATCACCTCTCTCTTACATGTCTTCTCATGGTTTTAATAACTTTAATGGAAAGAAGTTACTATTAACAGAAAACGTTACTAAATCCATACACTAACCTAGTAGTGAGACAGAAGCTGTAATTGTGCAATCTCAAGAGAAATCCAAGTTTCCAGTGCCACAACAGCAAAGCGGGTTGCTCAGCGTTTTTATACAACTATCTTATCTATCTGTGGCATGAATGCCTTACATTCCTAATGTTTCAGCCTTTCACACATCCCTTCACATCACTACTAAGACATAATAAGAGAAACACAGTAGGCTCACCAAGAAATAAAACATTGAGTCACTGAAGAACACATTCCTCAGAAGTGTTCATATTTGCTCTTTACATTCAAGGTAATTTTTCCAATATACATTTGTACATTCATTTCATCTAGATCTCAACTGAAAGATTGAGAACAGCTTCCAAACTGTTCCCTTCTGAAACACTGCTTTCCCAAAATAATTCTGGGTCTAATAAAGGTCACAGCCATTCCCTTTGCACCTTAGGCTCTGAGTTTCCCTGTTTCTTTTACTAATACAAATCCATGCAGTGCTTCCCCTTTCAGCCTATCAATAGGGTGTTATTTTCAGTTTGTTGCTTTTCTTCAAGATTTCTACTCCATGGTCATCAGGAACGTAGCTTGTCTTTCACACTGCTGTTGCCAGTGCTGAAACACACCATCCACCACCTCTGTGCTCATATCCATTGCTTGGTCTCTGTAAATGTACAGCAAATATCAGTAGATGTCAATGGGTGCCATTTTCTTTCTGCATAGACACACCTTTCCTTCAGCTGCATTTACACATCAGACTGCCCTTCTGCTGCCACCTGACGCACCACAACAAAATAGAACAGAATATTGGAGGGAAGGTTCAACCTCTACTGCCATATCACCATCATCATGGAGCCCCAACACAAGGAGAACACGGAGCTGATGATGCATGGCCAGAGGAGGGTCACAGTGGTGATCAGAGCTGGAGCACCTCCTCTATGAGGACAGGTTGAAAGAGCTGGAGCTCTGCAGCCTGGAGAAGAGAAGGCTCCAGGGGGACCTTACAGTGGCCTTCCAGTACCTGAAGAGAGCATACAGAAAAGCTGGGGAGGGACTTTTCATAAAGGTATGTAGCAACAGGACAAGGGGAAACAGTTTATAACTGGACAGATTTAGACAAGTTCTTTACTGTCACTGTGGTGAGACACTGGCACAGGTTGCCCAGTGAATCTGTGGATGCCCCATCCATTGCAGCATTCAAGACCAGGCTGGATGTGACTGTGAGCAGCCTGGTCTAGAGGGAGATGCTCCTGCCTACAGCAGGGGGTTGGAACCAGGTGATTTTAAGGGTCCCTTTCAACACAAACCATTCTATGAGTCTATGATGATCATAAAACAGGATGCATCACATTTGGAGCAGCCCTCATAGAAGCACAGTGACTCTCACGTTCCCCAAGAGTTCCTGAGGACTGAAAAAAAGCAAGCATAACTTGTCTTCAAGAGCAAGGAGGCAAAGCCAGGACACCACAGGCTGGTCTGCCTCATTGCAGTCTCTGGGAAGGTCAGGGAAGAAATGCTAACAAGGGCCACTTCCAAGCATATTAAGGGCAAGAAAGGAACAGGGAAATCATGTTTGAGCAGCCTAGCAGGTGTCTATAACAGGATGATGACTGGCTTTGTGGGTAAGGAGAGCAGTGAACGCTGACTGCTTTGCCTTTAGAAAAGTTTTTGACAATGCCACCCCTAACATCCTCACAGACAGGCTTACAGTGTGAGCAGGTTTAGATGACTGCAGGGTGGGCTTAAATCTGGCAGCACTGAGACACCCAAAAGGCTGCAATCTGTGGTACTGAGTCCAGCTGGAGGTCAGTCTTGTCCGACACCACTTAGCTTTATTTATTTTTCTGGACAATCGGACCAAGCACACTCTCAGCAAATATGTTGATGGTAAAAAGTCAGGAAGAGTGGCTAACACACCAGATGTATTACTGCCACTCAGGGGGTCCTAGAGAGAACCCGAGCCAGAGAAGTGAGCAGACAGAAGCTTCAGAAATTCAATAGGAAGCACAAAATTCTGCACCCAGGGAAGAATAAACCCATGCACAAATAAAGGCTGAGGGCCAGCTGGCTGGAACACAACAATGTAGAAAACACTGGTGTCACTGAACACGAAATAGCAGGGCCCTCTTGCAGCAAAGGCCAACAGAACGCCGGGAGGTAGTCCATCCCCTGCAGTCAGCACTGGTGAGACCACATCAGTAGTGAGCCTGCTGCCAGGCTCCCCAAATTGAGAGACATATAGATGGACTGGAGTGAGCCTAGACAGGGGCCATAGAGGTGGGAACCTATGAGGAGAGGGGCACCTGAGAACAGAATTTGTTAAGCATGGTAATGGAATGGTGTCAGTGAGCATAAGCACCTGCAGGGGGTGGTGAGGGCAAAGATAAAGCCAGACTCTTGACAGTGGTGCTGAGTGACAGGACAACAATGGGAACAAATTAAAATACAGGAAATTCCTACTAAACACGGGGAGGGTAATTTATGTATTAACTGTGATGTGGTTAAGCCTTCATCCTCAGAGAAACTTCAACCGAACACAACGGTCATCAATTCTGTTCCACGTTACTCTAAGTGGATGGGTTTAGACTAAACGACCTCCGTAAGTCTCTTAAAGCCTCAGTTGTTCTGCAATTCTTCAAATTCTCTACAATAAACTCAATAATTCCTTCCGCACCTCTTCTTCCTGTTTGTCCTCTGCAGGTGTCTATCTGGTAACCAATTCCTCCCCTACAGAGATATTTATCAAGATGGTTTGCTTGGTTTTTTTTCCTCCCCTCTCCCCTCAATTGAGGTTCACTTTCAGTGACCAGTAATAGATGATAGCTTAAGTTCTACCAGTCTGAATAGAATGGCAGGGCCTGCATAAACAAACAGGCAGATTGTGATTTGGTAATCTCGACTGTCACTGGACCTGAGGGAACAGCACAGAGCTGTGTCAGGGGAGGGCCAGGTGGGGGTCAGGGCAAAGGCCGTGCCCCAGAGGGTGGTGGGCATGGCAAAGGCTGCCAGGGCAGCGGGCACAGCCCTGAGCTTCCAGAGCTCAGGGAGCACTGGGAAACTTCCCTCAGCTGTGGGGTTGGGTTGGGGTGCTGCTGTGATGGGTTGGACTTGGTGACTCTTGTAGGTTCCTTCCCACTTGGCATATCCTATGGCTCTATGATCTACTTTAGTTTCTCAAGGCCTGTATTCAAATGCAGTGTGCAAGGCTACACGAGGTGCTTACTCTCACTTTTAGAAACCACTTTCGTTTACCATTTTGCTGACCAACATGAGAAAGAACAAAACAACGCAGCTCAAGTCAGCCTTCCAGAGAATGCCCAAGAACATACTAAAGAGTTCACTGGGTTCAATTAACAACAATCACATACCGTGAGACTGAGAATCGTGCAAAAATCAAAGCCAAGTTCCATTGTCCCCACAGAAAGAATGCAATTGTACACTTTACATGCACACTGTGTTCCTGAGTTACTTTAATTTTCTTTTGAACTGATAAGAAACCTCATAAAACCTTCACCTATGACTGTCTTGGAACCTGTGGTATTCCCTCCTTACTTACATTACATCAGAGATCAGGAAGTGATTTGGTATCACGGCTGATACTCTGTTTACTCAAAAAGGTGTTTCACTGTGTTGGCAAGCATCCAACTGATTGGACCTTTAAGAACGTCCTTCATTTTTAATTCACACGGTGATAACTTTCCTGAGCCAATCTGGACTAATCCATATCTCGCTCTGCATCTCTTTCATGAATCTACAATGCCTGTGTTCCAAACTCTCCAGCAATTCCAATCAAATTAATTACTCTAATTAGCATAAAGAATTCCCAGGTGCGACCAATTTGGGTTGCAGATTACACTCACAGGGCATTGATCTTCAAACAGCTTCTAAAAGTTCATCTTAGGTATCCATATAAATTAATCCAAACCTTTGAGGGGAAAAAACGGTTATGCAGTTTCATTTTTGATAGCAAGAACATCAAAACTATGCTGCCCAAAGTCCCACCATTGTATACAGGTAATATGATATGGGAAGTATAATACAGCTGCATACTATGCTGACAAATTCACATATCCCTTCCCACTGATCAACCTGCATGAGCAGACTTCAGAAATGCTGCTGGATGCAGCGTTGGATGGAGGCATACAAAGGCAGTTACCAGTTGGTGTGTTGGGGCATTTCTGCTCTAGCAGAGCTCCAAGTATTTTGACAGCTTATTTTGTGATTTGGCATCAAAAGAAAACTTTTTTTTTGTACTACAGCTATTTATGAATGCATTTGAAATACAAATATTAATCCAAATATTATAAATTATCTCTTTATAATGAGCTCTCACAGTAAAACAAAACCCAAGACCACCATATTTCGTTTCACAACTTACCTTGCAGCTTTTAAACCAGCTGCTTTAGAAGCAGTTCTATACTCAGTTACTTACTGAAGACAGCATCTACAGAGGATCCTGTAACCTCCAGCTGTTCACTTTTCTTGTTTACACCTCAGCACTTGCTCCAATGTATTTCCCTACTCCACTCTCAGTGTTATACTTCACTACCACTGGTTCACACACATCCTTATTCAAACCTACGTGAAGGTTTTAACTCCTGGAGAATGATTAAAACAAACCAAAATACGACCATTAATAAATTATGCTCTTACCTGTAATCACCACTAAGTATGACAACTTACGATTGTTTTAAAAAGTAGGGTTTTTTTTTTACAGCTGCTGTATACTCGTGTCTATAAACCCAGAATACAAACTACATCCTGTTGCTTGAAGGACTCAAACACAGCAGGCTGTCTTCTTAAAAGCATAAAGCAGGTTGTAATGATTCCTGCTTAGATTAATGTAGGTATGTTCCGCACAAACCTGTACAGCACACTTCACAGCTGGTTTTAGGGTTTCTCTATAAATTCTGTGGATTTTAATGAAGAACACCACATGTGAAGGCCTCTTTGGGGGTATAGTAGCAAAGAGAGGCCCAGATATGCCTCAGCTTATTTGCTCTCAAGAAACAAGGTAACAAGGGCCATGAGTGGAGGCTTCAGGAGAAATACCATGGCAAACAGCATCACCTGCCATCACCTTCCCTGCTGAACAGATCATCACTGCAGGTGTCTGAGCAATGCACTGAATCAAAACAGTCTGCATAGATCTGCATTACTACCTGGCAAGGATCATCAAAGAAATGATGAATCACCACTGACATAATGACAAATCTGAAATTTGCTGATTATTTGAAATCTCTTGAATAAGAAAGTTCTGTCACTTGCTGCCTTTAGGTGCTCCAGCAAGTGAGATGGGACACGATGCAGCACCCATTGAGAAACTGAGCTGCAACAACCACAGTGTCCAACTGCAGCCACTTAGCTGGCTACCATCGTGCACACACACATGCATTGCAAATCTGCATCTTCCAATACTCTGGAGTGTTACAGTTGACTAAAGAAACTAGAACTTGAAGTCTACCATTAGCAACAAGATGAAATGATATTTCTACAGACTAAACCCAGTGCCAGATTGAAACAAAGACTGAGGCTTTCCAATCTGAAGTACAAAGCACACGAATCAGGAAGATGTAAAGGAGATGAAAATTTCTGTCCAAATTTTGGAAGATTTAAGCAAACACTGAGGGAGCTGAAATTCTTTTTCAAAAACTGATGCAAGTAAAACCTTGAGTTGTGGGAGCATCACATTCTGGCTGTTTAACTACAACAGATACCTGCCACCTGCTTCCTAAGAATCTTTGCCACAGACCAGATGACAAGAAAGAACCAACACAACCATCCCAAGGCCGCATCTCCACAATGTAACCACTTGTTACATCCACCTCCCTGAAAAACATAACAAACTAGAACAGATGGTAGCTTAGAACTGAACCATTACTTCAATACTGTCAGCACTCCCATCTAAATGGCCTTTTTTGTGGGGCTGCCCTGAAACCATATGAAGATAAAGCAGATTAGTCTTCTGAAATCCTGGGTTACACAGGAGACTGCAGAAGCTGAAATATTTCAAGCAATCAATTCAGTAATCAATAAAATAGCTGAATGAATGTTTCAGTCTTCACAGCCTAGACTTTTTGCATGAAGAACTGACAATTATACATTTAAAAGATAGCACAAGACCAGTGTTAACAACAAAACACGGTATCTTTCAATTTGAAGGGAATCAATCATCACACTACTGGGCTACAATGTAAATATAACCATGAAGAAGCTCAGAAATGCCTCCTAAAGCTAAAACTTCTCCATGAACTGGTGGAACAGCAGCATCAGAGTGATGAGCACGCAGCTCCCACAGTTATCAAGGGAGCAGGGTTTTAATACACTTTGTATTTAGTTTGTAGTGTGCAAAGCTAATCTTACCGCTTTTAATTACAAAGCATGAACTACCAAAAATATAAAATTCCAAGCACAGAATTTGCTAATTTAAAAACATGAAGTGAAATTCCAAAAAGGAAATAAATTCCTACTGCAGACAGTTGGATCTGTGTCCCAATAGATCCCACCCCTACTGTTAGCACCTGCAGTCTCCCTGCCCTCCCAGCTCCTGCACTGTCCATCCTCCACTGTGAGCTTCCTTCTGTTGGTACCTTCCACACTCAGCCTCACAGTGTCACACAGCAGCCTCTAATAACACCAGCATGACAGCCATGTTTTATCCCAGACAAATAGGAAGATGAGATTTTCCTCACACATTATCTTTTGCTATAAAAACTCCCAAATGGTCACTAATGCCACAGAAGCCTTGTAGTTCTGAGGGTCTCCTGGAGGGTGAAGGAAAACGTACCAACATGCTGTACGCACACCCCACAGGACTCTATTTCAAACCTTTAAACTTTGGAGAATGCTCAAGTAAACCACCTGCAACATCAATAGGTCTCCATAGAGCCAATCCACGTGTCCAATCTATATGTCAGAACTGGGGTTAAATAAATACTCCAATTCAATGGGTAGAGGAACAATGACAAAACCTCCGTCTTGTGATAGCTTATTCATTGACATGAACCAGATTTAGTTCAGGCAAATGTTTAACAAGTGCAGCACTTCTCTGGAAATTGGTCACTGTAACATACAGCGCACACTGCACTTGCAAAAGTCAAATATTTGCACTTATTTCACACAGATAAGTATTCTATTATTTCACAGTTTTCCACAGGCAACCTTTACATCTTTATCCAAACCTGGAAGGTTATTGTGAATGCTTAAGCAGCATTCAAAAATATATATTCCAATGCCTTTCTGGTAAACTCAATTTAACAAGCAGAAAGTGAAGTATGCCAGTTACTCACAGGAGCAATGCCCATTGATTGTAAGATTTCTTCTACAACTTCAGGTGATGAGCACTTTAAGATTGAATTAGAAATGTCACACATCACCATTAATCTCTAATTAAAACAGTGTGATAAACTGAGAACACATACCAGCAATTTAGGTTGGACAGCTACAGAGACTTATTTCCAATGTTGAATGAGGTAGCCCAGTTTTTTTTCCTAAACCTCTGGCATTTCCCTCCTCATTCCCATTCCCCTCCAATAGCTGGAACAAGAAGTGTCTTTGAAGACAACATCACACCTGACAGCACACATGCTTCACCAACCATGTGTATTTAGAAAAGAAACAGCCCTGCTGTCCTTAGACAACAAACAAGTGAGTGCCACACTAACTTGTTATCTGTAGTTTTCCTTTTCTTTTCCCCACTCCTTCACGCTGCAAAGTTTCCTTACCCTCCATACGCAGCACTGCTCCAGGAGCCAGCGCCTGAACAGCCAGGGACAGGAGTTCAACTTCAGGTGAAATCAGTGAAAAGAAGCAGGTCACCACTTTCATGTAAGCTAGTGAGTTGGGTTAAAGACCAAACTAAATACGTTCTTGCCTTATGAACATTTTGTAATATTTTAATTATTAATTTTTAATCCAGACTCCAAAGTGATACAGTCACAGAAGCAGCAAACATTCAGCTACATGCACACCTGTGAAGGCAACCACAGGAAGAGAACTTCATCAGTGACAAAACAGGTAATTACTTCAGGCCCTGACAAGTAAGAAAGGTTGAAAATTGAGGAATCCTTACAAAGAACTCCATCTAGCTGTGCTGCAAGTAAATCAAGGGAAGAATAACTCATGGTACTGGCAGAACAAAAATTACAGCATTAGAAAAGTACAAATGTCACACTTGGAGCAACAGATCTCAATCCAACTAAATGGGTATGAGACCAGCAGTGGAAAAATCACCATTTGGATACCTGATTGCTCTAACTGTCAAGCAAGAGTAATGATTATTAATATATAATTAAAAGACAGCAAGCATTAGGGAACAGGAGCAGGTACCAGGGATGGATGCTGACCAAAAGCATGTTAAAAATTAATAACATGCTGTTTGTCTCTTCAGCTCTGCTCAGCCTTCCTTAGCATCTTCCACTGTAGCAGAAGGAGCAGAGCTGTAGAAAGCAGCACCTGCTTCACATCATTCTCAGAGGTAATACTGCAGAGTGCATGAAGGACCTTGCAGTCAGAAAGTCCATCACAACCACGTGAGACTTCAGAAATCAAACAGCCGGTCTTATTTAAGTAAATGAACATGCTACCTGCTACAAGCTTATACTCTCGATGAATATTACACTGCAAATCACTTTCCATTTCATAACATAATGAATAAATGAGATGCGGAGTGTAGCTTATGTCTTTAAGTTGTTTTTCTCTATTCAAGGTCTCTTAGACCTGATCTGGTTTTACTTTCTCTTTGTATAAGTTCAAAGATTACCAGGTATCTTAGCTAACGCTGAGAGAAAAAATACACCCAGCCCCTGACAAAAACCTACATCTATAAATAAAAGTAAGCACAGAGAACAAAGATTTTACAGAGCTCAACCACCTTCTCTTAAGAGTCCCAGGTTCTGTATCGTAACCCACCCAGCCTAATACCTGAGATCAGCACAGCTCCAGAAACGATGCCACTTAGCATTCCCCCTTTTCAACAAGAAACAGTGTTTCACACAGCAATACTTCAATGATCCACCTGAAGCAAATAGGCCTCTTCTGCTCAGTGACACCACTATTTAAATCTAAGCTCCGAACTTCAGAATCACAGATCTAAATGCAAACATGTAAGTACTGCTGTTTTGCACTGAAACAATAGGCACCTTCCAGGAGCAGTTTAGAATAGCTCAGGCAGGTGGGCGGAAGGCAGGCGTTATCAGTTCCTAAATGGGAGGACTGGCATAAAATGTTTTTTAAAAGGGAATAGCACACTAACATAGCGCCGGGTTGTACTGTTGGGTTTGGTTCATTTTAAAGGACAAAAGATTTGAATAACCAGCGTAACAACATCTCAGATCGTGTTTCCTCAGAGGGGGGAAAATCCTTGATGTTTATCAGGAAGTTTGTTCTATGTCCCACTATAGTTAAAGCAGAAATTCCAGGCATAACTTAAAAGGGGGCCCTAAGAAACAGGGCCTTGGTTACTTTAAAATGCTCTTTCCCTGTCTGTCGCATTATTTTCATTTCTATAAAGTGTAATTTGCAATTCTGATGAAGAAAAAGATCAATCCCTCAGCTGCACAACTCTGCCCGATGAAGTAAAAGCTGGAAGCCAATCACTTACACAACACTCAGGTCCTTATTGCTATTTTTCTCATACAAAAGGCATGAAGAGAAACTACCATTCCCTCTCCAGAAGGCAGGCATAGAATTAGCTCTGGTGACAGCCATTCCACAGCACAAAAACACAAACAAGCTGATGGCCTAAAATCATTAAAAATACTTAATTTGGGAGGCAGTAAAAAGTAAAATAAGCCAAACAATCCTCCCAAGCAAGACTGTAATCCCGGCTTGTCTGCTTCCTCTTCTGAGGTGAGCCCTCACTTCAAAGCTCACCTACAGCACAACAAAGAACAGTTACTGAAATCGACCCAGGCAAGTGCTCTGCTCCAAGACATACCTGCACATTCACGCTCCTTAGCTGTGAGGGCTCAAAGGAGTTCCTCCACTTACACACAGAATGACAGAAATTAGAACATTAAATGAACACAACTGGACTGCCAAACAGAAAGGCTTAACAACGAGCAGCATCAGTGACAGCGCACCCAGAAGCTCCAGCATTGCGCTCCCCTCCTGCTTTAACCCCACTGACATCTTTTCCTTTATTTTTAAGGACAAACTGTATTGCTTTTGCTGCAATACAGAAAGCATTTTAACAGGGTTGAGTATGTTTACTACTTTGTTTATATATCTCTCGCATTTACAGATGTTTCTGTAGACTCTGTCACTGACTGATACCGATAATGCCATTAAATTATCTAACTCCTGCAGATGCAAACATTTTTTCAGCCTCACTTAACACTGTTTTCAAGCAGCCCTAATGCAAGTTTTCTTAGAAACAATGAGAAACAAAGCCTCCAAGAGAAGCACCTCGCTGCTCTAATACCTGCCCTCCCACCTGCTGCTCAGCTCTGCAGTTCACTCTCACAAGCTGTTTTGAAACGTCCAACCAAAGAAACCAAACAACTCTGTATTTCAGGAAATGGCTCATCACACACACACATAAAACACCCTTAACTTTACAACAGGAACAAAAATAGAGTGAAGAAAACGAGGCGATGTCTGTTAACTTATAAATTCATACGAATAATCTCTCGATCTCTCTTAAGACCCAAAATAACTGTTTAATCTGTAAGAAGCTTTCAAAGTTAGCACTCAGAAGTCTCAGTTATTTTCCACTGCAACGTCACCTCTTACACATACGGCATCAGTTCTTTGTTTTAATACAAGAAAACTCACTCCAGGTTAGAATGCCGCATATTGCTCTGATGATCACTTGGAGGTGAACGTATCCAGAGCAGTGATTAAAGCTGTCAGTCAAACCACAACTAAGAACGCACAGTAGACCAAGTTCGGATTCAAATGGCTGTAGCAAAGAGTAATATAACTGTAATTAAATTAGAACTGCTTTGGACTTTCACTAGAAGAAGAAAGAATTAAAATTTGTTCTTCAAACAAGATGTCTGAAAGGCAATAAAACCCACTGAGCTAATGACAGATTGCAGCCGATGTTTCATTCTTCTTTATGCATAACTTGTTCGGGTCAATTCAAGCAGTAGCTGGACCAACTGCCAGCCAACTGGCTCTCGATACTAATTGTCTTCTCAGGAATCCCAGTTCACATTTCTCCTCCTTCCTCTGCCAAAAGGATGAGGGTAAAGGGGCAGAGATTAAAACAAAGAGCAATGAGGAACACTGAGAAAAAGAATGTTTCACAAAGAGAACTGTTTGTGATCCTTTCTATCCTACCTGAGCTATAAAGATTAACTTCTCTGGGAACATCTTCCGAAGCTTCAAGGGTAAAGAATGCCACGCAAATGACAACAGATGGCCCAACTGCTACACTCGGTTTTCTCTCCCCACATACATAGATGCTAAGCTTGTTTATCAGTTTAACATCACAGATTACACCTATCGCAACAAGCTGAACTCCTGGATTTCAGAGCCAATCTAATAAAGGCGTTCACACCCTCAGACGGCACCTTCCACTCGTGCTTGGTTGTTATTGCCACACAAGGTCACAGACCCCTGTGAGGAAGCAGGAGAGTTAACAGCCAGAACTCGGCCGTGTTTCCAAAATAAAGCGGCGGCAACAGCAAGAGGGAACACACACCTCCAACCACACTCGTGCTGGGAAACGCTGCTTCATGGCACAGCTGTTATCCCACAGGAACAAAGCAAAGAACTCCACACAGCAGCCTCCCCCGGCCGAGACCCCGAGAGACAGACAGGACGGGGCTGAATACAAAGGGAAGGGGCCGTGCTGCGGAACTGCCGCTGAGAAGCAGCGCCTGGGCCGAGAGCGATCCCGGAGCACCGAAAGGGCCAAGTGACCGGTCCCGGCTCCCAGGAGCCCGGGCAGGATGGCGGAGGCCGAGCGGGGCGGCGACACGCGCTGCCGGGGAACGGCGGGGCCGGGGGATGTGGGTTCGTGCAGGAGCCGTGCAGCCCCACACACAGGCCAGAGGTCCCGGGACCGCCGCCGCAGGCACGGAGCGATACCGCCGGCTGCGGCCGGGCCCCCGGCTCGGCCCGGCGGGGAGGGGACAGCGCGGCGCGCCGAGCCCGCTCGGTGAAGCTCCGTGGGGCCGGAGCCCCTCAGGCGGCCGGGCCTACAACCGCGGGGTCCCCGCGCCCCCCGCCCAGAGCCGAGGAGATCGGCGGAGCCGCAGCGCTGCCCCTGGAGCTCCCATCCCCGCCGCCACCCCCCGCCTCCTCGTCCTCGTCCTCCTCCCCCCTCCTGCCCTGCCCGTGCCGCAGAGCCCGCTCCCCTCACCGCGCACGGCGCCGTTCAGCTCCTCCGTCCCTCGGCCAAGATGGCAGCCGCTCCGACCCAACCCGAGGCAGCGACTTTCCAAAGTCGGGCGCGATCTGCGCACGCGCGGAGTCGCCGGAGCCGCCACGGGGTGGAGGTGACTACAACTCCCAGCGTGCGCCGCGCCATGCTCCGCGCATGCTCAGTGCGCCCCGCGGTGTCGCCCGGCGGGGTGGGTTGTCGGGTGCGCGGCCGAAGTGATCGGCGGGGTCACACACAGCGACGGACACAGGGCAGCTCACACAGCACAACTAAGGCAGCATCTCTGCAGGTGAAGCCCAGGCCAGCACGCAGCTCTGGCTGCTTTCCCCAGCAGGACAGCACCCAGCGCCCTGTTTGCATCACATCTGCTAAGGCAGATGTGGATTAATGACATTCAGTATCACTTTTCAGATACACCATGTAAATTCTCTGTTATCAATATTTTTCCTCCATTTGTAACTTGCACTGGGGCTAAAAATGTTTTTTCAGCATCAACAACCCTAATCTCTTTTTCTATTTTCCAGCTTTTGATGCTTCAAGTCAAGTTCCACCAGTGTTACCTGTAACATCCATAAAGAATGCATTCCAGGTGCACACACCACTGACGATTTTCTGCTTCCAGGACAAGATGAACGTTGTGAAATCATCCCATTCAAACTCTTTCATAATTTTCCCTGTTAAAAATCACAGCCTTTATATGAGCTGCTACACCAACACCGAATAATGACTTAACACCAGACTGAGGTAGCAAATGCAGATGAATTTAATTCAGTGGCAGAAGTGACCCCAGCACCTCCTCCACCAAACTGTGTTCCAAGCACTTGCCCCCAGTGTGTCCTGTTGAATTGGGGCTGCTCCCTTCCAGAGGCAGATCTTGGACTATTATCTTTGTTGAGTTTCTTGAGATTTTATCCACATTCATTTTGGACTTCACTGTGTCGACAACAAAAAGGCAGTCCTGGTACTGAAGGGACCATGGTGACCATGGAAGCAATTCTGATGGTGTGAACAATTACCTGTTCTGGGCTAGACACAGCCCCAAGCAAATATCATACAGTGACTGTTGAGTAGTCATCAGATGTCATCAATTTCGATTAGCTGCTAAGCTACTTTAAATCTTTAATAACGGCTTAACACTTCTGCCTGCCTTAAGGTTTTGTGCAGCTGCTGATTTAGAGGTGTACGAATATTTCATTTTCACAGCATTTTCTTTATGACTGCATTTCAAAGTACTTTGTAAACATCTATAGAGCAAGTCTTCTTAAAAACAAGTCTCCTGGAATTTGTTTTAACTGGATCATTGCTGCAGAGAATGAGTTATAATTTAAGATCAAACTTATTTTGAAATTATCATCTTTAAGAAGAGATTATTTTTCGTGCTGCCTTATAATCAGTTGTTTTCACTCGTGAACATAGACATAGTGTGGTGGTAGAGCGGGCATACTTCTAACCACCTTTAAAATCAGTATTGATTTCTTTGGTTGGGGATTTAGGAAAATATCAGTAGGAAAATATCAATTAATTCCTGCTAACTGAACAAAACCTTCAAGGTTGGCAAGACATTGTTATTACTTCCAAGTAATCTAATTAAAGGGTAAAACAAAGACACTTAATTATTTTATCATTCAATTGATCTCCAGTGCATAATCAGAGAACCAGGAGGAAGTGATTAGCTGTCTTGGGAAAGGAAATGACACAGTCATCCAAAACAGGATGTTTTAAAGGGAGGATAAGATACTGGGAAGATCGTTACTGTCTTCCCACACAGAAAGCTGAATGTGATTTTTTCCTGGGACTGAAGAACATTAAACAACAAATCTGCTGGGGATTTTTTTGGGGGAAATGATAGGGAATGCTGATGCTGGGATGTGTGAAACAGAATCATAGAATGAATCATAGAATAGTTTGGGTTGGAAAGGACCCTTAAGGTCACCTCACTCCAACCCCCTGCTATAGGCAGGGACACCTCCCTCTAGACCAGGTTGCTCACAGCCCCATCCAGCCTGGCCTTGAACACCTTGAGATAGGGGGCACCCACAGCCTCACTGGGCAACCTGTGCCAGTGTCTCACAATCCTCACAGTAAAGAATTTCTTCCTGATATCTGGTCTAAATTTGCTCTCTTCCAGCTGAGAGCCATTTTCCCTTGTCCTATCACTACATGCCCTTATAAGAAGGCCCTCCACACCTTTCCTGTAGGCCCCATCAGGTACTGGAAGGCCACTGTAGGGTCCCCCTGGAACCTTCTGTTCTCCAGGCTGAAGAGCCCTAGCTCTCTCAGCCTGTCCTCTTAGAGCAGGTACTCCAGCTCTCTGATCATTTCCATGGTCCTTCTCTGGATGTGCTCCCACAGCTCCATGTCCTTCTGGTGTTGGGAGCTTACTGGAATTGGATGCAGTACTCCAGGTGGGGTTTCACAAGAGCAGAGCAGAGGGGCAGAATCACCACAACCTACTGTGTGTTCTTTGATTGGAAGCTTTGCCCTGCTTTTGTCCTCACAGAGGTCTTGGAAGCAGCCAGCACTTCAGCTGGATCAGTGGTGAAATGGCACAGCAGGTTTACAGGTTCCCAGAGGCACCCTTGGGTCCTTGCTATGGCCTTGCTTTCAAGACCCTATGTCTAGGAACACATACATACACATATCTCCTTCTGCCAGACCTTTTATGAAGAGTTTTCGAAATGGGAAGGACAGTAGAGAAAGAGCCTTTATCTTGTTTAGCCACCAGTTTACTCCTGTCCCACCCTGACACTCACCCTCATTTGTACACTTGCTTATTATTTACAACAGAAAGACTGAATCATTCCCTGACTGTTTACCTCTTTCCAAATTGTTCTGGTATAAATTAGCTTGTGTTTCAGAGCAGAACAGGTGCTGATAAAAAGCTGTGTAATATCAAAGCTAACACAAAAGGAGAAGCTACAGTTTAAATGCCTGGGGCTTGATCCCAAGCCAAGTAAAGCCAATTAACTTTTTTTCCATTGTCCTATTTTCCATTCTTTAAATGTTTATCGCTTTCAGGATTGCATATCTCCTTTACTTTATATAGTCCTTTACACCAGGATGCCTGAATGCTCTCCACTAAATACTAAATACTACAGAACATCCCAAGCTATAAATTCCCTTGAGTAAGACATCATGTTATGAGTCTCACTACATCTGTCTGTCCCTTGGAGCTGAAGCATTACACTTCTAAACAATAAAATGTGAACAAAAGCTCTGGTTTTGGACTGCAGGGAAGCAAACAGGAAAAGATTTTAGCTATCTCCCGCTAGTAATAGTCTCACTCTTTCTCTCTATTTGTTTTACCCAGGCTTTTTTGTATGCTCAGTAAGCATGAAGTAACTGGGCAGCTGAATTACAGACTTCAGGTGAGGAACAGGAAGGGCAGAAGTCTTGCTGTTCCAGTCCCATCGCATGCCATTAACATACCACATGCAGTGTTCATAATTTCCCAGACTGGTTTAAGGGGGAATTTACTTGGTTAAACTTGCTCTACGAGGCTCAGTGCTTAGTCCTCAGTTCATGCTGTGCTCATGCTCACTATGACTGGGAGGCAGGAGATGACGTTGTACTGTCTTACCACCAATCCAGAGTCAGGATCCCAGGGACTGAACCAGACTCCTGTACATCAGGCTCCTCAGAGAAACAAAACATGATATTTTTTCTTTTGTTAGGGTCATACTGAAAATAAGAGTCAAGAGGTAAAATTAGTTCAAACTTCTCTTCCTACTAGCTCACTTTTGCTTCATATACCATGCTTCACATACCAATAGCATGTTCTCAAGTAAATAATTTCTAGCATTCTTGCAACAAAAACATAGCCTTCTTTTAACCCTTAGACTAACCTTACTCCTCCAAATGGAACCAGCTTGGTCATACCAATCTCTTATGCAAATATTGGTAGTCCTCATCTAGAGCGAAGCTGAAATGAAGGCTCCCTCTGCCCTCTGTTGGGCAGTTGATGACAAAGTGGCAGCACAAACATTCAAAACCTGGTGAAGTGTGGTACGTCTCTACCAAGGAGCAGGGAGGAGAAATTTAGCTGCAGTGAATCTGGAATTTGTTGAATTTAACACCACTGAGACAATTGGTATAGTCACTGGAATGCTAGTGCCAGTTACAGCAATAGAAACCTTGCTGTAGTACAAGTCAAAGTTCAACTATATCTCCAGTTTTGTTATTCTGTATTGCTGCAAAGGACAATAGTGTGAAACAGCATTGTGAAGGACTTTGCTAAAACACATAAAGCACTACATGAGATTCTGCTTGAGACAGGTTGGCAGAGGTCACTTGCAGCATGAGCTGTAGCACATCTGTGGCTACTATAGGTATGTAGGTATGCTATCTGTAATGACACTATACTAAAAGCCAACTTTAGGCATGAACAAAAGCTCAAGGCCACATGTAATCCTCACTAAGCTAAATTAGTGTGAGTCACATATGTAAGAAAGCTGCTGCTGGCTGGGGCCTTCACAGCCCTTCTGTGGGCTCTGGCTAAGAGTAGAGTCTGCAGAGACAAGCACTTTACTTGGAAGATGCCAGTGATGGCATCACTGTTACAACCTTCATTAGGCACCTTCTGATATTTACCATGATGGAACCTAACGAGGTCATCAAACACTCTCGCTGCACAGAATGGCTTTTGCTAACTGAAACCACAGTTATCCAGCACCTCCTGCATCTGCATCACTCAGTACAGGGATTCTTCAGTCTCTCTTATCAAGCCACCATGCAGAGTAAAATATTAGTCTCCTAATTCAGGGTGCTCCTGAGTGCTGCTGCGACAGAATTGTTGCTCTCCCCAGACACAAATGAAGTTCTTTTTGCAGAGGTTGTGTAAGTAAGAATTTCCTGGGTAAGAGTGAACCAAGGTACAGAACACAACATCAGATGTTTTCACTGACGGTGGGTACCACTTTGAGGGTTTGATTTGTCACAGTATTTGGCACTGTTCCACATTTTCTAAGGTCAGTGATATACCCTGAACTTTAGCCCGTGCTGCCTGGCAGAACACTGGTCAAGGAATACGAAAGAGCATAGTCTGCTCATTGTGTTCCCCAGGATGGCAGCTACTTGGGTGCAGCATACCCTGAAGGACGCCCTCAGCATTTTGGTGTGCAGCAGTGATGGACTGTGTGACTTTCTGGCAGACACCTGGCATCCTGCAGATGATGATGTACTGCCTGGCAGCTGCTCTGGGTGAGGTGCTGTGGGCTGACCTGCAGGTTGCCCTGAATGGGAACCAGGATTTCTCTGAGTTAACCAACAGACCGTTCTCATCACAGATAACCATCTTTTTGCCTGCTGTAACAAATGAGGTACAACCCCAAAGAAAAAAGCCTCATTTGCTGTACCCTTCTAATTCACACTCTGTGCAGATCCTCCCAGTGCAATAAGGGAAAATACTGTTGAGCAAATCATGAGCATTCTTTTTAACAGTGATCCTGTCAGATTACATAAAATGCTTCTTATAATGTGTATAATATATAATTTGCCCTCAACAAGCAACTAATTGGTTTAGTACAGAGTATCTGTGTGTAGTATCACCTGTATTACACAGAAGTTTAGACAGATGTTTTTCCTCCTAGTCTTGAAATCTGTTTCCTAACCAAGCCAGTAAGTCCAATCTCCCTCTCTCCCTTCCTTCTTTCTTTCCTCCCTGCCTTCCTTGCCTTCCCTGTCTTTCTTCCTTCCTTCCTTTCTCTCTTCCTCCCCCCCCCCCGAGTTTCTCAACTCTCAGTGAAGCAGAGATAGCTAAATTCACAACCCAGAACTTTCTTACCTGAAATATTACAGTAAGTGAAGCAGTAACAGGATGTATGGCATGAGCAACATCCTGTCAATGTTTTGAGTACTCTGCTTGAGTGTTTTTTTGCACTCTTCCCTGTTTTACTTCATCCTGTTCCCTGTAATTTAGTGCCTATCCTGTGCCACCTGGTGCTCCAAAACCACTAATGAGAGCAACACTGAGACCAGGGTGTACATGTACAGTAGGCGTAGGCTCTTGCTACTTCTAAATTGATGTGGTATAATACACTGTTATGAGGTCTTTATCTCCTAAATCAGAGGGTTGGGGCTAACAGAGCTGCTAGCTTGCCTTTAAGCACTCTCTATGCGCTTACAAACAATTCAGAGTATGTTCACTGATACTGCAGCACCTTCACGCTAGGTGGAGCTCACCTGTACACACTTAACGCCATCAGCTCCTGGTGCCCGCTCCTGGTTCTCATGTAAGCAGGTGATGGTCCTGTTCCTCACAGGGAAGTAAGCCTTGAGCTGAAACTGATGGGAGCCAAAGAAGTGATGCTTATGTTCTGGCCTTGCTGCCTAATTTCAGAAGGACATTTTTTGCATAGGGGTTGCTGCAGATTACAGCAGTTTATACTGCAACTGACAAACTGATGATCAGGTTTGCTGGGGGCTGTCGGGCAGTCCCTGTGTGTCAGCAGGCGAGGCAGCAATGTGCAGAGGCTGCAGTCTGCTAACAGTGCAGGGCTTGGATGCACCATTGGTGGGGTGGGTGAGAACGGCCAGAGTATGAGCTGCTGTCCCGCTGATGTGAGCCACCGTTTGAGTTGCAATGAAAAGCTGCTAGTTATGTAAATCCACAGAAGCACAACCAAATTAGGAGAAGCTGTTCCAGAGCTGCGGACACATTTGTCCTTTGGGTACCTGCTGATGTACAGAACTGCTCAGCATGGTGCTAGGTGTACTGGTACAGCTGGCAGCACTGCAGCTAATAAACACAGATAATACTGTTTGTGCATGTACTGGCTGCAGGACTGCAGCTTTCTCTGCGGGCTGTTTGCTGTAGGACCAAAGTACAACTGCTTCTCAGCAAATACTGAATCTCATTTACAGGGAACACTCCAAGTTGGGGCAAACTGCACATATCCATGTAGAGAAGAATTCAAACTTGACAAAATAATCCAACTAGAACTCCTGGGGAAGTCCTCACTATGAAATATGCCATTGATAAACAATGTATAACACACCAGTTGCACAATTTGTTCCAGATTACAACTGAGATTTCTCAAAGACCCACACGTCAGAACAGTACCAAGAGCAAAGCCAAGACATGCTTGACCCTCGGGCAAGGCTGAGGCCGGGCACTGCCTCCAGCCTGCATTGGCTGTGCCCAGGGGTAGGCACTTGGCATAGCTGCCACAGACAGGATTAGGCCATGGCCGAGTCCAAGGGTCGGGCAGCTCACATGCCTGCTGCTCCACCACACAGGGCCTCGTGCCTGGCCGTGCTGCCCTTCGCCCGGGCAGGGCCCCAGCGGCCGAACAGCGGTGAACTCACGGGATCAGCTCAGGGTGATCGCAACACCTCGTTGTGCTCCATGGGGGGATGCGGGGAGGGCGGCCGAGGGCACGGAGCCTGGTGTGTACCGCCGCAGCTCCACAGCCCTACCTCCAGGCCTGGCGCTGCCATACAGCCCTACATCCAGGCCTGGTGCTGCCATACAGCCCTACATCCAGGCCTGGTGCTGCCATACAGCCCTACATCCAGGCCTGGCGCTGCCATACAGCCCTACATCCAGGCCTGGCGCTGCCATACAGCCCTACATCCAGGCCTGGCGCTGCCATACAGCCCTACATCCAGGCCTGGCGCTGCCATACAGCCCTACATCCAGGCCTGGCGCTGCCATACAGCCCTACATCCAGGCCTGGCGCTGCCATACAGCCCTACATCCAGGCCTGGTGCTGCCATACAGCCCTACCTCCAGGCCTGGCGCTGCCATACAGTCCTCTCAGGTTCATAGAGCGCTCCTACCCCCCTTCCAGCACTGTGGCGAGGCAAGGCCAGCCCGGCTGCCAGAAACACACACCAACAGCGCGGGGAAAGCCAGAAAGGCAGCGTGAGGCCTGTCCCGACACCTCTGGGTTCCCGGGCTCCAAACGCAGCCCCGCCTCACGCACGTGGTGGCTCCGCCTCCGCTTAAAGCTCGCCCGCGGCCGCTACCGCCTTCTCTTCCCGCTCGTGGTGCCGCCGGCATGTCGGACAGGCTGCCTTACAAAGTGGGTGAGTTCGTGCTGCCCGGCCCTGCGGGGCTCCCGTCGCTCCGTGGCGAGCTGTGCGGGCGTGGGGCGGCGGAGCCGGGCCGCTGCGGCGGGGAGCTGTGGTGAGGCCGGGCCGAGGCGGCCGTGCGGGGCTGTGGGCGCACGGTGGGGGTCCGATGGACGTGGGCGGCTGGGAGGGGGGCTGCGGATCGGAGCTGGGATGTGAGCGTGGAGTCACCTCCGAGCTGCGGGAGCCTCTGCCCGAGCACCGCCGGGACTGAGCCAGGCAGCATCGCTGAGCAAGGGGCTGTGAACCTAAAATACAATGCGATATCTTTAAGTACGCTCTGCGAAGTCTGCACAGCTTTAAGAAGGGTGAGATTCAAGAGCATCCCCTCCCTCGCTTCCCCCTTGTCATTGTTGCTCCTCTGTCCGGGCCTTTTCAGCCCAGGCAGGCGGGCTTAATGGGCAGCACTGTGGAGTAAAATGCAATTAGCCTGTCAGCATGAAAACAGGTGCTTTGAGTCACTGTGTTCACTTGGTAGCTGAAAGAAAGCTATCTGAGGATGTTCTTAGTGAAATGGTTCTGTCCTGAGGCTTCTGGAAGAGCTCACCAGGTGCTGGGGCATTGGCACTGGCTGGTGCTGCAGAGCAGCGTGTCTGGGTGCTGGCTGTTCAGAATCACACAGAATCACAGAATTGCAGGGGTTGGAAGGGACCTCTAGAGATCATCGAGTCCAACCCCCCTGCCAAAGCAGGCTCCCTACACCACGTCGCACAGGTAGGCGTCCAGGTGGGTCTTAAATATCTCCAGAGAAGGAGATTCCACCACCTCCCTGGGCAGCCTGTTCCAGTGCTACGTCACCCTCACTGGAAAGAAGTTCTTCTGCACTGGAGTCAGACCTGCTGCAGGTGTAACATTCTCTTTGTATACTGTTGGAAATCTCCAGTTTTTGGTGAACTTTTTAATGGAAGATTCTTCTTGGAGAGGTGAAGCAGGTTGTGACTAAGGGTGCTTCAGAAGCTGTCTTTGTGGAGACACTGTGGGAGCAGTACAGCTGAGTCCTCACTGGGGACAGGGCTGGGCTCAGTGCCCAGAGCCCCTGCAGGGAGCGTGCCATGTGTGTTCCCACTTGCAGAAGCTGTGGCTGTGCAGGCATCCCCTTCAAGCATGTTAGTCTTTCTGCTGTAGAGGGAAACTGGAACTGTGAGAGCCTTGGGCAGTATCTGCAGAAATAGGTTGGAACTTGGAACTTAATGAATGGGCTGCAAGACTACTAAGCAACAGGTTAATGTGCCCATACAGGAGTTTTGTTTTGGGGTTGTTTGGTCTGAGCTTGTTCAAAAGCCTGTGCACCACAGTGCAAAAGCAAGGGGGTAAGAGGGATGGGGCCCATTTTTCCCCTGCTTTGCCTCCCAGCTGTTGCTTGGTGTTCAGTTCAGCTGTTGCAGCTGATGCTTATCCACAAGTGTGAGAAGGAATACCAAGGTCTCAGCTATTTAAACTCTGACACCTGTCCTCCTTCTCTTGCAGCTGACATCAGCCTTGCTGACTGGGGTCGCAAGGCCATTGAGATTGCAGAAAATGAGATGCCAGGGCTGATGAAGATGCGGGAGATGTATGGTGCCTCAAAGCCACTGAAAGGAGCACGGATCGCCGGTTGCCTCCATATGACTGTGCAGACAGCTGTTCTCATAGAGACCCTCATAAAGCTGGGAGCTGAGGTAAAGTGTCTCTTGAGTTTCTCCTTCAGCATGCTCTTAGGTAATGCCCTGCCTGGGGCACTGCTTCAGTTTATATAACTGTCACAGGGGATCCTGGCAAATTTGTCTGCTTTTTTAGAAGAGGCTCTGTTCTGGGTGGATGGATTATATCTTCCTCCCTTAAGCAAAGAACCTTGTCAGCTGTAATGCACACCCCCTAGGCTGTGGTATGCGTCCTTTCTCTGGACAAGCAATAGCTTCAAAAGTGCCAGTTCTGGACTGGGTTGCTGGCTTCAGCAGCTCTGTTGACTGCTTTTGCAGCTTCCTGAGCAGTGATGCTAGGAGCTGCTCCCTTGTGTTGTACTGTGCTTGGGCATGCAGTGTTCTTGCTGGTAATACTGAGGCTCTAGTGACTGCCTGCAGCATGGATTAACTTGTATTAAGAACTGCACTGTGCCTTTGGATTCAGCAAAAACTTATGAGATTGTCTGAGAGCTCCTGCTAGCCCTTCAGCCATGCAGAAAACGCTGCAGAAGCAGTGTGGTTCAACAGTGGCAGATGGAGACTCTACTGACTTCAGGCTCACTGTGTGATTGTGAACCAGTTAACCCAGTCCATCTTAAAGACTCGGATACCTGTAAGCCCTTTAGTGCATCATGCCATGTGCCTAGCTTGCAGAATGGAGTCCAAACATCATGGCTGAGTGATCACTGCACAGGACATCTCAGCACAATCCAAATAGCTTGTGTGCTGAGCGGGGAGCTCAGTGGTGGATTATGTTAAGCATGATTTGTGATCTGAAATTCTTTTGTCCTGAAGTTTAGCTGCATGTACCCTGGCTGCCCAGAGATAGTGCTGTGTGGGATCTGTTCCTGGGAGTATGTGCTTGGGAAGGATTAAAAGTATTGAGCACTGTTATGCTTGCCCAGAGGCAGAGGAAAAGGGGAAGCTCTCTCCAACAGATAAAGCATTTCTTAAAAACAAAAAATGTTGTTTGCTGTATCCCAGTGTGGCTGGTTTAGGCAGGAGCTGTGTGCTGTCTTAAATATAGCTAAACTCTTTTAGTCATAGTGCAGCCCAGATTCAGTATGATGGGATTCATCCAGGTCAGTCAGGGGAGGTACCTGCAGTGATTTGGTTCCTCTAAGCATAAGCTAGGGCTGTGCCTTGAAGATGTGTGCTGTCATATTACCTTGGTGCTTGATTGTGAACTCCTTTCTTGTCCTGATTCCTGCACGTTCAGACTGCTTTGAGTTTGATCTCTGGTCCATCTGTTCTACCACAGTCTGGGTGCTTTGGGAGATAGGAAAGTGGCTGCAATGAAACTGTATTCTGTGTATATTCACCAGTCTCTCTGGGGGCATGGACTGGAGGGTTTGGAACTAGATCATCTTTGAGATCCCTTCCAACCCGAGCTATACTATAGCAGTGAGGACATAGTTCACTAGAAATCGTGGGATTCCTTCTACTGTGCTTCCATGATAGCAATCGGTCATACTTCCCCAATTGCACTGTGGTTTCTAACTCATCTTGTTTATTTCCTATGCTGTGTGCATTGGTATAGAGGCGCTTCAGCTTGGCTATTGGCCTCGTAGGCTTCTTGGAGGAGCCCTCCCTAATACCTCCTGGGCAAGTTTGGGGTTTTCCCCTGCTGCCTCCCAAGGTGACAGCATTCCCATGCTCTTCTCTCTCACCCAGTACAGCCCCTGCCCTAGTCATATCTAATTTAAAGCCCTGCTAACCAGCCCAGCCAGCTTGCTCCCTAGAATATTTGTGGCCTTTCTGGTCAGCTCCTTGAGGTCTGCTGCAAATCAGCATGCAGATACCCACCTGCTGGTCAGCTTTGTAAGGAGCAGAGTAAGAGCTCCAGTGTGTGGCTCCTGGTCACAGAGTGGACCTGGAAGCCACTACTGTGGAGCTGCAGTGGGTGTGCATGTCCCTATTAATGTAGCTCAGTGATGTGCTATTGCTTTTTTAGGTGCCCGAACCTAGTCATGAAATGTGTGGGAAGTGCTTAGCTCAGCTGGAAAAGCTTCCATGACTGGAGAACAGAGTGGGAACTGTGTGAGCATAATCTCAAGAAAATGCTTGTTGATAGCATGCAGCATTTCAGCTGCATTTCTGACTTTCCTGAGTGCCAGTTGGTGTGCTGTTACATGGCAGTATCCTTTACTGGACACTTCTTATGTGGCTGTTCAGAAAATCTGAGCTTTAGTGATGCAGATGTTCTGAACCCAGCACACTGTGCTTTCCCTGAAGGTCTGTAGCTGAACATACTCTGGCTGTCTGGCAAAAGCTTTCATGAGTAAAGAGATGGCTGAATACGTGGGACAGCTGAGGCTCTGCTATCCTTCAAAGTGGCATTATTCTCCCTGTCCTAGTCAAATAGTTTCCCTATTAACTTTTACGGAGCTATTTAGGAAGGCAGGAATTTGCACTAGTATACTTTTCTGCTCTTGTTCCCTTTTGTGTCTAAATAGTTTTCCTGATATCTCAGAACTTTGTTCAGCAAATAAAACTTGAGTTGTTTTCCAGGTACAATGGTCAAGCTGCAACATTTTCTCCACTCAGGACCATGCTGCAGCTGCTATTGCAAAAGCTGGCATCCCTGGTAAGTTTTTCATGTTCTAATTGGGTTTTGAATTGGGGCATAGAGGCTGTTCTAGCTAAATCAAACTGTACAAATCAGGCTTTTCTGAATAAGCTTCAGGATAGAAGTAGTCTCTGAAAGCCAATGTTAGTTACAAAACAGGATGTTTGATTCAAGCTGCATTGCATCAGGCAGTCTAGCATGCCTGACAATGTTAGACTATGGAAGAGCTGGGTTGTATGTTATCAACTTTAAGCCTGTTTACTATAATGATTAAATGGGCTGGGTAATTAGAGTTTGGTGTGTAGGTGTGTACATGTGTACAGACAGGTGTTTGGTGCTTTCCAGCAAGCTTGGTGCTAATAGGGTTTGGGGAAGGGAGCCTGGGTGTTAGCAGAGGCAAAATCTGTTTTCCAGCAGCCTGGTTCTTTCCTCTGGGGGTGTCCTTTGCTACTGTTATAATTAGCTGCTGCAACAAGTCTTTCCCCAGCTGTGATCCATCTTAAAGTAAAAGAAGAAAGCAATTCCTTCCCTAGATCCTGTGTTATAACTGGTTGTGGGCATCACCTGCTTGCCTCTAGCGTGCAATGTCAAAGAACCAGCAGCAACTTCCTAGATCTAGATGTTGGGGTATTGCATCCTTCACTGCTTCTGACACTCAAAACTCAACCTAGGAGCAGTCTGTGGGTGTGGCATCTATCTGGCCTTTTGGCTCCCACCCTTGTTATCCTTGCTTGGTGGAACTTGCTCTTTTTGTTAATATTACACTTCACAATTAATCTAGAAACGTGGGAGGAATGCTAATCCGTTGTAGACCCTGAGGGACACTGATGCATGCTTCTGCAGAAGGGGCAGCTGTAGGGCTGGCTCTGTGGCTTTAATCTGTCTAAACAGTAGAAATGCCAGTTTATCAGGTGTGCAGTGTTACTGTACGTAACTTGTGTGTTCAGTACATTAGAGTAGCTGAGCATCAGCAGGGCTTGAGTGTAGCATGAAGCAGATATAAATGTCTGGAACGGCAAAGATACTGATAGATACATGTTAGTTGCTGAAGCATGCTGTTGGTAGTAGATGTGCCAATCTAGATATATGCCCTTAGAAGAGCAGAGGAAGCACAGCAGCATGGATTTTAGTACTGTGCTAGAAACTAGAATTTAAAGTTGCTGCAGAGTTTCTGGTCTGGTACTTTGTTGATACCAAAGTCTGGTGCGTTTTTCCAACTGTTCTAGAAATGCTGTAGTTGTGTTTTCATTTGTTTGTGTCAACATATCCTGCAGCTATTTGTAATTCCTGGTACCATGGTGAAATAAGGGAGTAAGTGGGGCGTTGTGGATGCGAGTCTGCTTTAATTTGCTTTGATTTTTCTTTCTTAATGTGGAATAGAGAGAAGGGTAATGAAGTCTCAGTTTTGATCAAGTTCATGGCCTGGAACAGAAGGCAAAACATTTTAACTGCTGCTCGTTTTGAGATCTTGATCTTTGTTCCAGTGAAAATGTCTCTTCTGGCTTGCAGGCACAGATAATCATCTTTCTGTCATCTCTGCTACTGAGTGCTGCCAATGAGATCTTCATTTTGCTGCTTTGCTATTTACTCAGTAAGGAACTAATTGTGTGTATTTGTTCCTGTGTAGTATTTGCCTGGAAAGGAGAAACAGACGAGGAGTATTTGTGGTGCATTGAGCAGACCCTGTACTTCAAGGACGGGCAGCCCCTCAACATGATTTTGGATGATGGTGGAGATCTTACCAACCTTGTTCATACCAAGTACCCACAGCTCTTGAAAGGTAATTTGCAGTTATTGTCAGGTACAGTTCTACCTGGGGGGCCAGTTTGGCACTTTCTCTGTGGGAATTCCCTGCTTTGGTAAAAGGGGTGTGGGAAGGTTGGAAAGGCATGTGCAAGCAGGTAATGGGATGTGTCTGTGAAAACTGCTTACAGTGCAAGAGCAGAATCTCTTTCCTGCAGGAACAGTTGTTTCCATCTCTGCTTTGTAGTATTTATACTACACTGACTGTCCCTCCTGGCCTTCATTCACAGTATCCATTACCTGAGTGACGAGTAAGGCTGCTGTCTGGCCAAGAGCTTTCTGGAAGTGGCCTGGGTTTTAGAATTGCTTAATGTCTGCTTGCAATTAATATCTTTTAATGTTGGTGCTTTTTCGTTCCCTGTCCTCTGAATGCACCTTTCAATCAGCTCCTGATAACCTGTAGTTTTTCTTGGAAAGGTTTTTCACAGTACCTGAGTTGCTAGGTATTAACTTGTTGCATTTATCAGTAAAGATGCTGATAGAGTCAGGGTTGTGACTCTTGCTTTGTTGATTTATTACCTTTAGTATAAGCTAGTAAAACAGCATGGTGCAGCATGCACATGTTATTTGTAAAAAGACTTATCTAAGGGGAATTTGGCACGATGTGCAGTAGGAGGCTGCCTTTGTGCTGGGCAACTGTGGCAGCTTCTTTGCTCTGCCAGACACTGTCATATGTGCTGCTGCAAACCACAGAGGCGTATTGTTGCTGAAGGACATGTTTGATCTAGGATTTGGAGATAATTGGGTAGGCGTATGGAGGGGAAACTAAATTGATTACTGTTGGGTGTTCTGCTTTTCATTCTTGGCCCTTACAGGTGGGGTTGCTGTAGAAACCTGCTGGATCGGCTTTCCTGAGCTACTCTTCCTTAACACGTTAAAATCAGTCAGGACACAGGGCTGTCTGAAGGGATGAGGCTGGGCCCTCCTGCCCATCTGTGTGCTTGTATGGGTAGGAAAGCAAGGAAAAGAGAAAACTGCAACTGTGTGACAAGCTTTGCTTTCTTGTTGACCATCATCCTCATGTCCTTAGTTCTCCAGCGCTGAACTGTAATGCAATGGAAATTGGTGTTTGCTTGTCAGAGTTCACTTCTGCTTTCTTCTGGGTTGCCTCATTGTGAAGCTGATGACTTGTTGCTTTCCTACCTTTTAGTGGCAAGGAAGACACAGCTAATCGTGTTTCCCTGGAACATTGTGACAGGCCCAAAAATGCATATTTCCATACTTGTGTTCTGTTTAACAGGGTTGTTCCCCTGTGAAGCACATGCAGCTGACACCCCAGTTTGTGTCTGTTGTGTCTGTTAGTGTCTATTCTTGAGGGTACTTGTGCTGAACTTTTCACATCTGCAGCCTTCTTATTAACTGCTCTTTAGAGTTCTCTCACTTGTCTTGCACTCCTGTTGTGCAAGGAACTAGTATAATATGTTTCAACAGGACAGTGGCTGTCTCTTGTATTGGCATCCATCTCCGGTCTGCCATCCAGGTTCACAGGAGTGGCCCTTCACCTGGGTTTTTAAAGGACCTAGATGGGATGTCATACCTGTTGACATTTCCCTTACCAAAATGTGTGCTATCTGCCCTGACTGGAGTTGAGAAGCTTCCTTGCAGCAATCCAGCCCAATCAGAAGGGCTGAATTAAGAGTGCAGGAGATGTTGCAGCACGCTGTTCTACCCCAGAGACATGGGGAAAGCTGAGAAGTGAGCAGAATGTTAGTGCATGGAGCTGAGCTGTGCACGGCAGTGAGCAGCAGTGTGTGCTATTTGGTATTGGAAGGCTGGGCAAGTTTCCTGACCTCATTTCAGAGGGTTCTGTCTTCCATGCTGCAGCCATATCTAATCTATATGGAAGTTTGTTCAGTCCTAGTGTGCAGCAAACAATTTAAGCTAGTTCATTCAAGTCTACTTTGAAGTAGGAGCTGTGTTAAACTGCTGCATGCTCAGCAAGTTTCCCCTCACCCCTCAGCACGGCTGCTGTTAGAGGGCAGAATGGCCTTTGTACTACTGCCGTGTTAAGCTAAATGCCCTTAAGACCATCATAAATAAAGGTAGGAAGGGAAAGACTTCAGAACCGAACAGAGAGGACGTCACCTGAGCTCATGCAAAGATCATCTCTGGCATCTCTGCTGAAGCCTTGAGGGCTGGGAGGGCTGTGTTGGTGATCCATTAGTGCAGACTTGCTCATTGATAGGAAATAGGAGTGGAAAGCAGGTCTGAATGTTCAACTAGACTTCTTCGTATTGCTTCGACTTTTTCTCCCATGCTTTAGGCCCTTCTCTATTCTCGAGTCACTTTCGGGAGTTGCTCATGCAATTGCACTGCAAAAATGCTTTGGGGAAAGGCGCTGGATTTCACCACGCAACAGATGCGTGTCCGCGATCCGCCGCAAGGGGGCGCCATCGCTCCGCATCGGGCCGGGCCGTGTGGTCCAGATGTGCCGCTCTGTTCCTGAGGGTGGAAGCCGTGAACTTTGAAGATGGCTTGAAGAGTCTTTTAGCTTTCTGACTGAATCCAGCTGAATTCAGAAACCTCCTGACGCTTCCAGAGCCCTCTGCTGTGCTGCTGTGCTTGGCCAGACCTGAACACTTCAAGCCTCGGAGCTGAAAGCCTGCATAAGCTTTGAGTTGTTGATGCCGTGCCCTCCTCTGGGCTGCTGCTGCTCACCTGAATGATTACAATATAGCAATTAGACAGTGTACACACAGTGAGGTATGACTGAGATGGTAGGGGGAGGAAATATCTGGAATTCATACTGTGTATATGGTATAAAGGGTAAACAGGTTTACAAGTTTGGCTTTTGGGTGCTATTTGAAGTGGGGTTACTTTGTGATGGTTATTGTCATATTAAGCTCTTCTTCCCTCATCTGGTTGTTGTGTTTTTAGGCAGTTCTTTGTCATTTATATTTGATAGCCGTGTGGGGGAAAACTTGTTTTGAAGCTTCAGAGTGCCATTTGAAGATCCAAATGAGGGTTCTGATCTCAACCCTGCTTCCTGCAAAGATGGTTGTAACTTAAACCTCTGGAAGACACTACTGGCACTTGGATGTGTTGGTTTGCAGTGGCATTAATCCAACCAAAGATAAATCATTGTACTCTGCTCACAGGAATTAGAGGTATTTCAGAAGAGACAACCACTGGAGTTCACAACCTGTACAAGATGAAAGCCAACGGGACTCTGAAGGTGCCAGCTATCAATGTTAATGACTCTGTCACCAAGGTACTGCAGTTAAAGCACTTATGCTATGTTGGTTTGGTGCTGGGTTGTTGTTATTCTCCTGCGAGTATTCTTTCTCTTGCCGAGGTGCTCTAGATGTGGAACTGAACAGATCTTCAGCATATCCATGAAGTGATTCCATGATGTCTGTGGTGCGATGTGTTGTTGCAAATATCCCATTTTTAGAATGTTCAAGGCTGAATGTGCATGTGCAAGCATGTGTGCTGTTTCTTTTGCATTTTAATAATATGAAGACATCTCGGTCATCGCTGCACAGGCAGGTAACAGGTGGTAAAGAGAGTGAATGACCCGCATGAGCTTGTGGCAGGTAAAGGATTTTCTGCAAGCAACCGTTGCTAAGGATAGAGCAGAATGTGTTTACATCCCTTGTCTAGCTGTATTCCTTCTTCCCATGACAAGTCCTGATGAAATGAGGAAAGAGTAAGGAATGGTGTTGAGTGAGTGACAATTTTGAATGCAGATGAATATTATAGAGTGATTTTCATGTGTGCATGAAGCTAATGTATCCAGGTGTTATTAAAGCTAGTAACTAAATATATATTGAGTCACTGTGTTCAGTTCCAAACAGTTGTCATAGTGAAACATTGTGATAATGATTCCTGCTTGTAGAGCCCTATGAGAAGTAGCACTGTAAGGCACAACTGTTTCAGTACTCTTTGGCTGTTTAATACTCTTAGACTAATCTCAGTCTATATTATCCTTTGGGAATGGCATTTCTCAGTGGTTTGGTCTGCTTCCTCTGCAGCTTGTTGTTTGAAGATCATCTTCTTTCTGCTCACAAGATGCGTCTGGCATCTTTATTTCATAGCTAATGGGCTGGAAACCAGTTGATTTTGGAAGTTCCTCTGCATCCTTCCCACTTAAATCTTTGCCTCCTGCGTAATAACTACTAGTACTGTTTAGCAAATCTGGAAATTCAGATGTTTCCAAAAACATCTCTGAAATGGTTTTGAATTGAGCTACCTTTATTCTAGTGCCAAACAAGTGCTTATTTTCAAGCACTGTTGAGGATTTGTGCAATAAAAGATTTGAATGAACTATGGTTATAGACCTCCAGGAAGACATGCAACCGAATGACAGATTTTTGCTCCTTCAGTTTGATATTTTGACTCTTTGCCAACTTCCTATGGTATTGGTAGGAGAAAAGACATTCCATTTATTTCATTTATGAAATGTTTCTCAACAAGGACATGCTGAAACCTGTATGTGACACAACTATATAGATTGAAAAAGGATAAATGAGAAGCATAGAGCCAAATTCTCATCTTCTCATCCCTCTCTGAAGTTAATGTTTAGCTGACTGTCTGCCTCCTGATTATGTGTGCACACGTAAATCCATTTTGTTTCTCATTTTGCTTGAGTGAATTTTATTCTGTTCTGAAATGGCTCCTGTTTCTTCTTCAGAGCAAGTTTGATAACCTTTATGGCTGCCGAGAGTCCCTCATTGATGGTATCAAGCGTGCTACGGATGTCATGATTGCTGGAAAAGTAGCAGTGGTGGCAGGTTATGGTGATGTGGGCAAAGGCTGCGCTCAGGCCCTGCGGGGCTTTGGAGCAAGAGTCATCATCACTGAAATTGATCCCATCAATGCACTGCAGGCAGCTATGGAAGGTGAGAACTGAAGGTATAGAAATTACAGTGTCTGAGAGGGGTCTTTCTGTGTTGATGTAGAGCAATGATAGTCTAGAAAGTTTTGGTGGGTTTCAGCCTCTGTGTTGTAGGGGTGACACTCCCTATTTTTAACTGAGCAGCACACAATGAACTCTTTTCTTACAGCTTTTATTGTTGTAGACTTTGAGAATATGTTTGGAGTTGCAGAAAAAAAGACTCCAGTGGGTAAAGCCCACTATTTCATAATACTGTAAGTCTGGTTATAGTTGGTCTAATTATCTTCAAGTTGGGCAACTCTACCTTCTACCTAGGTTAAGACTTACTTGAACATTTCCACAATAAAACAGCAGACCTTGTGTTCATTAGGTGCTTTTGTAGATTAATGCCACTCTGTCTTAACAGTGTGAAGCTGTGCTTGCAGCATGCTCGAAGCTGTACTCCAGCTCTTCTGTATCTGCTTCATTTAGCTCTAAATAGTACCAGTTTATCTCATTTCTATTCATATGTGATTAGAACCTGAAGGTATTGTGGATGCATTTTCTTTGGCAAACAAGCCCTGAATCCAATCTAAGAGCTGTGGCAGACTCTACACCTTTAATTGCAGGGTGTTGGATGCGTAGATCCTCACACTGGATGGAAGTAGGCGAGGGATACAGATATTTTTGTTCTGCTTTGGTATTTAGCGTAAGGAAAGTATATCTGCTTAACATGTGTTCTTCATAGATTAAGCATTATTAAGCATTGGCACAGCCTTCTATTACTCATATTTTTTTCTTTATGCTTTTACTCAGTATTGCAGCCTGTTTTGGAACAACATCTGGTGATTGGGTAGGGAGATAATTTTTTTTTCCTCTCATTTTCAGGTTATGAAGTTACTACAATGGAGGAGGCTTGCAAGGAAGGCAATATCTTTGTTACAACCACTGGCTGCACTGACATTATTCAGGGCAGGTATGATTTGCTTCAGTGACAACACACTGCTACAGTTAGATTTTTATATAGTCATAACTTGTCAGCAACGTGGTGAGGGATAGCATTAATTTAATGAGAAATTGGGACTTTTTCAACTTTTTCAGCTCTGTTGATTGTTGCCACATTGCAGTTATTCAATGCATAATGCAAAAAGCATAGATGGACAGAGAGACTTCAAGAAAATGGGAGGGCAGGTGGGCCTGAATTCTGTTGTTAGTTGTTAATTCTGTAATTCTGTTTGATAAATGTGAATGGTAGGGGAGGTAGGTAAAGACTGAGAGTGATTCCATCTGTGAATACACACAACAATCTTGAAACTAATCTGTTCTTAATAAACTACCAGGCAGGTTTTTTATTATCATTTCTTAGATCTCAGTTTATAGTCCCTCTGCTCTACAGAAGCTCATTCCTATGTTTGCCATTAGGATTGTGTATGTTGTAGTATGAGGTCAGATTAAGGGGAGGAGATGAAGCCATTAGTCTCCAGAGATGTGAAACTGCTGGGAACTTAAAAGTAATGGAGAAAGAGATTATTTCCATGTAGGAAGGAATAGAATAACTGCTGATATTTTAGTAGTGACCAACTGAAAAGTTAATTTAACTTTCTTTACTGGGACAACAATTTGTCTTCAATAACCTCTTCCATCCTTGGGAAGAGTCCTTTTCTAGGAGCTTGAAGCTTTTTCCAATAGGTTTTACATATCTAGAATGTTACTAAACCAGTACATCATGTCTGTAAAAATCAGTTGCAGTCAGTGATCCAGGAGCTCTTCATTTCTCCTTGAGCAGAGCTATGGACCAAAGCACCTCCTGGATTTGGAAAAAGAATGTTTCTTTTGTGCATTATCTTCTGATGCACTTTTTTTTTTTCTTCCCTCAGGCACTTCGAGCAGATGAAGGATGATTCCATAGTTTGCAATATTGGTCATTTTGATGTGGAAGTTGATGCAAAGTGGCTGAATCAAAATGCGGTAGAGGTGGTGAATGTTAAACCTCAGGTGAGACAGCCCATGTAGAAGGCATCCTGATAGAATGAAGTCAGTGTCTGATGCCAGAATGGGAAGCGTTTCTTTTCAGATGCTGCTATTCCTTACAGTCTGGATTTCATATTATTAGTTGTTTTTTTATGGAAGCCAGGCTTGTTCTGGGTTCATCTTAATGTGAATTCTGCTCTGCTGTTGCCTGTTAGTCTGGAACAAGCTGCATGTAATATTCTTGCACTGTTATTAAAGAACTGGTTCCAACAAGTGCCCAGGACTTACAGCATGGTCTCTAACAAGAGATGCCTAGTGTGGATACATCTGTGCATTCTTTCCTTCTGGAAAAACAGGAACCTGTTCCTTAGTGATGGTCTCATAGCTGATTGCATCAAATTTGTCTCCTTACAGGAGGTCAACCTTGATGTTTGAGGAATGGGCGAGGTATGAAAATAGCCACCATCTGAAAGTAATGCCATAACTCAGCTTAAAAAACAAGCTGGATGATGAACACAGGACAGACCATTAGAGACCATATAAAACTTCTTAGGAACGGAGCCTGTGGGTTCTCTGGTGGTGGATCTCAATTTCCTCAAAGGAAGTTGCTTGCTTGTGTAGCTGCCCTGCACCAGAACAGTCTTAGGCCTAATGCAGAGTGCTAATATTAAAATGAATCCCAAGGGAATGTCTTCTGGGGGTTCTGTCAAGGTTTGAAAAATTCACACACCTTTGTTTTCAAAGTTTTTTTGTTCTGAAATTAAAGCCTCGGGGAAGCCTTTTGTGGAGCTTTGCCAAATTCAGGCTTCTCTTCCAGACTCAGTGGCTTCATTTTAGAAACCTGTGGAGACCAGAAGTCTGTGTGTGGGCAGAGAAGGCAGGATGTTTTATTCTTGCTCAGCTTGCATTCCCACCATGTATTTACTTCAAACTATGGCAGTAATCACACAGAAAAGTAGGGATCTAAAAAAACTCCAACTTTTTAGCTGTGTTTTTAAATAGAAAAACAACATGAAATTAAAACTTGTTTGTAACACAGACATTGAGGGAGAACACCACCTGAGGCTAACCAGGCTCTTTCTAACTTGATATGGAACTTCTGGTTACCTTTTGAAGAGGTAACTTCTGCTCACGTTGGGATTCTCAGACAGGTTTTTTTACTTTTTTTCTTTAACCATACCTAGGTGTATGTCTTAGTAGATCTGTCTGCCCTTGAAGTTTTCGTGACCCTCCTGTGCCTTATTGGCCACCCACATCAAACTCTTGCTAAGCAGCTGTGAGAGCCTTTTCAGTGTCATGTTTATTGTTGAGGCACTAAATGTGGTGTGAACTAAGTATGAAGTTATGCTTTCAAGTTCTCACTGTGTTCATGACCGCTCTTGCCCATGACCTTAGTGTAAGGCTGACTTCACCCTAGCTCTGTCCCAGAAGAGCCTGTAGCTAGCTGCTTGCTTTTGGATAGCTCAGGTTTTAAAAGGCTTTAAAATTGGGACTGTTCATAAACGCTGACAAAAGCCGAAATGGATGTTAATGTGGTAACATACAAACTACCTGCTCAGGACTATTGTGTGTGGCTCTTAAAATCCATGTGAAAATTGAATATTAGTGTTGGAGAAAGCAGCGGTCCCTTTTCTTGTCAGGATCCAGGCTTGTCACAAATATATTAGGTGCCTGAACAATGAGATGCGGTGTAGTGCAAGGCATGAAAACTATTAAAAGTGTCTGGTTCAAAGCAAATGCTTTGTTTTTAAAAGATTGGAGTTAGGGTCAAAGTTGCCCATATGGTTTAATGCTGAAGACTTACCTTCTTCCTGTCCTAAATCTCTCTGTTGTGTTCTGTAGTGACCCAAAGAATGTACCTGTTAACACAGGATGTCATCCAGGGTGCTCTAGGTGGCACAAACTTGTATGTTTAAAAATATTATCTAAAGTTTGTACATGTTTTAAAAGAACAACAATGAAAAAAAACAACCATCCCTGAATTAACCGCCTCTGTCTCAGCTTGATCTAGAGATAGATGAAGCTGAGAGGATTTATAGGGAATTCTGGCTTTTGTTGTATTCTTTCTTATCTATCTACTGCTTACTGCTGGAGATAGGATATAACTTTGGGCTTAGGAACAAGGAAGTATCCTGCAGCTTCATTTCTTCACAACCACTGTGGGAATTCATCTGCACCGGAACTAGAATTGGCGCATCTGGTGGGTGGCAACCAAGTCCTTGGGAAGGGTATTGGATCTAGGTAGTCTTTAAGGTCCCTTCCCACCTAAGCCATTCTGTGATTCTACAGTTCTGTGACTAAACTGCCCCTGGGTGAAAAATTTCTCCCTCACATCTAACCAAATCTCCTCTTTTTCAGTTTAAAGCCATTCTTCTTGTCCTATCACTATCATACCATGTAAAAAGTCACTCCCCCTCCTGCTTATAGGCTTCCCTCAGGTACTGGAATGCTGCATTGAGGTCTCCCTGGACCCTTCTCCAAGCTAAACAAGCCCAACTACCCCAGCCTTTCTTTATAGTGGAGGTGCTTCAGCCCTCTGATCATATTCATGACCTTCTTATGGACCCACTGCAACAGCTCTGCATCCTGCTTGTGCTGGGCACCCCAGGCCTGGATGCACTCAGAAGGACAAAGCAGGGGAGGACAATCCCCTCCCTGTCTGCTGCCGCCCCTCTGTTGATGCAGCCCAGGCTGCAGCTGGCCTTCCAGGCTGTAAGTGCACGTTGCTGGCTCATGCTCAGCTTTTCATCCACCAAAACAAAAATTTCCTCCTCACTCCCCGACTAGTTATGCAATTGAGTTTCCTGCATTTGGGGTCAGCACACCTGGAGTATGTGCAAATAAGCCTTGCCCTGGGAAATCCAACTTCCTGATCACAGTGTCCTCCCAGCTAGGTTAGTGTCTTGTCCCTAGTCTAAAAGGGGATCTCAAGCAAAGGATGGTCCATCTGTTAAAGGTGTGATATCTTGCACTAACCCTTAGAGTTTTTTCAGTTCAAGTGAGGTGTCCCACATGCTTTTATGATACCAAGTACCAACTTGAATTTTTACTAATACTTGTCAGCTTTTTCTATATGGTGTAGCAAGGAGGGGAATATAAAGCAAGAGCAAAAATCTGTGATCAAAACCTCCTATGAAGACATCTGCCTCTTGATCTTGAGGATTAATACCAGAGCTGAGTGCCTGGTTGCTAGATGTCAGCTAGAGGTAAAGTGTAATTGCGAAACAGTGTCTAACCTTGTAATTTTCAGAACCATGTGGTCCCTATTTACACGTGATGAACTGGCAGAAGAAATCTTTAATACTTGGGAAAGGAAAATGTCTTAATGTGCCATTCTGACTCATCTGGTGCTTTTAAAGGAGAAGGGAAAAATAGGCTTATTCCTGAAAAGCTGGCAGGTTGCTTCGAATATTTGCTTGCAGTTCTGGTACTAGAGTAATATGTAGCATGAACTCAGCTCTTGAAGGGAAGGAAAGGTCAGGGTAGGAATGATGAGCTATGGCTCAGCAAATAAGTCACTTATGTTTATATCATGCATGGTCTGGAGGGAAATGGAAAGCAACTAGAAAGGCCAGAGTAAGTAAGTGCAGATAGGGAGAGAGAGGAGGCATTTGTATAAATATGGAGATGAACTTAACACTTGGATAATTTGAACTCTAATTCTCTAGCAGCTTGCTGAGCTTGTAAATCAGCTGGTTTGTCTGTCCATAGCTTGTTTTCACAGTGTTGACTTAGAATATTACTATTCTGCATTTCTTTCCATACAAAGATATGAACTTGCATTTTTCACATGAACATGTGCACTGAGTTGGTTGTGTCAGCAGCTGGCCAGAGGTTTGAGATTCCATGCACCATCCAGCAGCTGTCCAGAGGTTTGTTGAGTCAGTATATGGATGTAGTGTCTTAAACAACCACATTCAAACCTTGAAACTTAATTGTAGCAGTGTCACAATTAAGTGAGACTTAATTGTAGCAGTAAACTTTGTTTACTATTGGCCATGTTGATTTAGTTTTCAGGTTTTATTTTTATTTTTTTTTTAGCAATCTGATTTGTCTGCTTCCTTCTTTGTTTTGTTTCTTCCTCCCATAGTCTTCTGATAGTACATGTGGTATTGGAGAATCAGCATCCATAAGAAATATACTGCAGTTACTCAGTGAAAGAGAATTCTTGCTAACTTTTACCTTGCTGTACTGCTCTTGGGTAGGAAAAATAGAGTTTTATTTGGAGCTTCTATTCGAGATGTTTACTGTCTATATACATGCTAAAGACAGTAATCTGTAGTATACAAACCCCAGAAATAGAGTACTGGCATTTTTCAGTCTTTTCAAAGGCTTTGTCTGCTTCCACATGCTTGACATAATAGATGAATAATAAATACCAGGGAGTAACAAACGTTCTTATACTTTATAGTCCAGATTGTCATTTCATTTTAGGCTTTAATATAATTCCTTTCTAGAGGGTGAAGGCAGGGGGCGAAGGGCTTACAGCTGGCAGAAAAGGGAAGCAAAGCTAGCACAGGCATTGCAGGATTCCAGTCTGGCCCAGACAGTTGAGGAACATGTGAAGTGACGGTCTCATGAACTCTGGGACTCCTGTGTAACTGAGCACCTGTCTTCTTAGACCTTGTTTGTCTGTCCTTTTGCCCCAGCACAGCCTGGAAATCAGCTTGAATGGAAGACTGAATCTTTCGCTCTGAGAGCAAAGAGTGTGCACCAGAGTCTAGGACAGCCATTTAATTTATCACTTCTTTTCAGCTGTGCATGTAACCTGATTTGCTTGATAAGTGGATGGATCCCTTTGTGTTTTAAATCTGAGACTTGTCTTGCTCTTACTTAGGCCTGGTGTTACTGACAGTTCACCAGCTGTCAAACCACAAGAGTTTTCAGGACTCCTAGAAGGTAGTGCCAAAGAGTTGGTAGATGTCTACAGCAGCCTGTACCTGGAAGACAAACTGTTCATGTTCATGCTTTGACTGTAAATCAAGGCATTACTGAAGTGGGAAGATTCACTGGGGGGGTAATTTCAGAAGACTGAGTAAAATCTGGCCCTTACCTGTGTATTAGATGCAAATGTTCTGGGCTGTTGCACACAGAGGTGCTGCTTCTCCTGTCTCTCAGAATCACAGAATTGTAGGGGTTGGAAGGGACCTCTAGAGATCATCGAGTCCAACCCCCCTGCCAAAGCAGGCTCCATACACCATGTCACACAGGTGGGTCTTAAATATCTCCAGAGAAGGAGACTCCACCACCTCCGTGGGCAGCCTGTTCCAGTGCTACGTCACCCTCACTGTAAAGAAGTTCTTCTGCACATTCACACTCTCCAACCAGCTGTTGTAATTGTATATGAATTACGTCTTACTGCAGGCAGCATTTTCCGTGCCACAGACACCTGAGATGGTATGCATGTGAAAGAGCCAGAAGAACGGGATAATTGATGAAATATGAAGCAGATGCTAAGATCTATGTTGTTGTGGTCCAGAGTAGTTACAGGCCTTACTGAAATGTGGCTGGGAATGGTGAGGAGTGTCATGATTGTAATGGAAGTCTGCATCATAAACCCATTGCTGAATTGCTGATGTGGGAAGGGAGCCCACTGAGTTTTGCATGACTTCTATGGAGATATTCAGGACCTTTCTGGATGGTGACCTGTGCAACCTATTGTAGGGACATGCTTTAGATGGGCATTGGCTTTGATCATCTTTTGAGGGGTCCCTTCCATCCCCTGTGATTCTGTGACTTAAAATGCTGTTTGTGCCCTCACCTTTCACTGCTCTTTTCCCCACCCAGGTGGATCGCTATAAATTGAGGAATGGTCGTCATATTATACTGCTAGCAGAAGGCAGACTGGTCAATTTGGGCTGTGCCATGGGTCACCCTAGCTTCGTTATGAGCAACTCCTTCACCAACCAGGTGCTGGCACAGATCGAGCTGTGGACAAATAGTGACAAATACTCTGTTGGAGTCCATTTCCTGCCAAAGAAGGTGAGTTAGAATAGCAGAAAAGCTTAAGCTTGTAGGGAAAGCAACTTTGAACATTATAGTAGAGTTTTTTATTTGTGCCTGTGTTCGTTTTCCTACTGAATGTCATTGCAAAGACCTTTTGTCCTTCAGTATGTGCTTGGCTTTGGTCACACCAAATCTGAAGTGAGCTTTTTTTGTGTGTGTGTGGCTAGGACAGTGTGAAGAACTAAGACTTGTTTGTAACAGGGATGTCCTGTTATCTTTTTTTTCTCCCCTTGACTTGCAGCTCTTTAGTAAGATGCTGGGAAAGCCTTTGCTGTCTGAGGATAGTCAGGAAGCTCCTTCCTGAAGGGTTGGAGATGGAGTGAAACTAGAAATCTTCACTGTGGTTGAGACAATCTGTGTCCCATTTGCACCTGAGAAGAGCTTATCACAATCTGGTCCTAATAGCTTCACAAAATATTAATGACACAAATTCCCTTGTGTTTCCCTTTAATCTTATCTGTGGATTCTTTGTTCTTGGAGAAATCCGGGCCATGTCATAATTTGCAAATTCCTTTATAAATCCAACCTGGTTTTAATTTTGCAGAACAAGCATGAGAATTGGAGTTAGTCATTGAAAAGTATACTGGAGTTAAGCCCCATTGCTTTGAAGTAGAACCAGGTGTGAGACTAAATGTGAAAATACTTTTCATCTGGGAAGTATGAAGTGTATGCTTGGGCTTATTTATGAAGTGAAGAACTTAAGCTTCCAGAACTGCCCATTGATGATCAAGCAAAGTGTAGCAGCGGTACAATGCAGGAGCTGATCAACCAGCTCTCTGGCACACAGTCGTCTTCAGAGAAAAATTTTCATTGATAGTTGATAGGAAAAAGAGTGAGCCCAATGTTGCTAATGAAATGTGGCTTCATACTCTTCCAGTAATCATACTTGGATCTGAATGCGAGAAATAGCATCTGAATCTGTTACTTACAAATGGAGTTATGTAGTTAGGCAGCATATGGCAGCGATGTGTTCGGGTTCACTCACTGGGCTCCATGGATAATTTCAATGAATAAAGCTGCTTTTTTGTCAGATCCAAAAGAAGATGGATAGAGAAGAGCTTTCTTTCCTGATTTTTGGGCTAGTACCTCTTCTTGTTCTACACAGCAGCTTTGAGATCTAAACATAAATTTAAGAACTGCCAAGTACTTTACATTGCATTATCTTTGCAAGACTACCCTTTTGTTAATGAACTATTACAAACATGCTTGCATTTCTGCAATATGTTTTCCTGGAAATTGAAGCAAACTATTGCACCCGTGTTTATGGTGTCAAATCTATCCTTCCCTATGCTCAACTTACTGATTTGAAGTGTGCAGTAGGTAAGAACGTCAGTTTGCCTTTCTCTGTATCTTGAAGTCCGTAAGCTGAAGCAACTGTGAAACAGCTTCTTTCTGCAGTTTGAGAACCTGATCTGTGAGAAACTGGTGACTCAGCAACAACTCATTTTCAAATAGATCTAACCAGTCTCAGTTGTGCCAGAAACACACCTGTCAGATCTCAATATATCACTACAGTTCAACCAGATATGTGATCGATTTTTAATCTTTTTCTTCTGGCATGATCTACTAAGCTTAAATACTTGTTTCCCATTCTAGACACAGTCTTTCCAGCTAGGTTTTCTTTCCTGGTTTTCTTGACTCTGGAATGAGTATTCTGCATACCTCAGAGAAAAAGCATACCCGGAAGGGAGATGTATTAATTTATTTGCATATTGGAGGTGTTCAAGACCAGGTTGGACAGGGCTCTGGGCAACCTGATCTAGTAAATGTGTATGTTTGGTGGCCCTGCTAGGCAGGGGGGTTGGAACTACATGATCCTTGAGGTCCCTTCCAACCCCGGTTGATTCTGTGATTCTGCATGTATTAGAATTTCTATTAAATATTCTGATAGTCTGGTATGTCCATGTCCAGGTGTTTTGACAGCAGAAACATGACTGGGCCTTATCCCTCCTACCAAACTGGGCATGCTTATGTTTGAATAGTTTGACATCTGTTCTTTACCTGTGGATGGATGTGAATGGGATTGAAATGGGCTTGATTATGTATTTGTCTGCCTCACGCTTCTGAGGGAGTCAAATTAAGTTGGAACTTTTCCATCTGGGGATGATTCTGTGCTCAAGGTAGATGTTTCTGCACTCAAGCAGTTGGTGCATGTTGACAGGAAAAGAGCTGTGTCAGTCTGTTCAGTTCTCCTTGGAGCTACTACTGGTTTTCAGGTATTCATTTCTCACTGTCAGCCATGATTTCCTGAACTGAAGCTACTAATAATCTTGTTTGAATGCTTTGTTTTCCAGCTGGATGAAGCTGTGGCTGCTGCTCATCTGGACAAACTCTGTGTGAAGCTGACAAAACTGAGTGAGAAGCAGGCCAAATACCTGGGCTTGTCAAAGGATGGGCCCTTCAAGCCAGACCACTACCGTTACTGAGCAGGTGGCAGTACTCGAAGACCAAAGTGCAGGGATGCAACCTTCCAAAGCTGTAGTGTGTGCTGGGTTTCTGAGAACAAGCCCTTTGCCATCATCCTCTCAGTGCTGCAGAACTTGTGCCCTTACCAATGGAGCTTCAGGGCCTTGTTAGTCTTTTTTTAATAAGAGAATCACCGTGGCTCTTGGAATTAGAAGTGGTACTTAGCTAAATTCACAGTGAAAAGGATCCTATGCACCTTTGATTGGCCCCTAATGTCCCAGTAAGAGCTGGACAGAAGAGATTACTAGATTAAATATCTGCTTTTGTCAAACATGTGGCCAGCTGTTTAACAGACTAATCAGTGCAACACAGAACTGTTTCTGCAGAGATGCTTTCTGCCACGTTCTGTTGGAATTAGCTGAGCTCTATTTCAAGGCTGGCACTATCAGGCTTCTCTTCATGAAGGTGCACTAACTGAAATACATTTTGTGAAAGGGGAAAACTAGGGAGGAGTATTTCTGCAGGCTGCTTGGTCTGCCTCCTGTAGATGAGACGAGAGCTGGCATGCTCTCTGGATTAATTTATTCCAGTGATTTTAATCAGAACCAAGACCCTTCTATGCTGCTTCTGTAGCAACAATAGAAGTGGGGTGTGAGGCAAAGGTGACTTACTTTATCAGTCCTCTAGTTTTGCTGAATGGCTGAGAAGCCACTGAGGGGATGATTAGGTTTAGGCATCTTGACTGGTCCTAGGAAAACACCAGCAGCACGCTTTTACCCCCAGGTTGTTTTTCAGAGTTCTCATGTCTGCTGTATCTTTTCTGTCACCGACTCAAAGTGCTTTTATTAAAGATGTGACTGTGGCCTGACTTGTGTAGTAAGTTGCTTCAGGCTTTGCCGTGAATCTTTTTGGTCCTGTGTATTCACTGAGTGAATCAAACTTCTTTGTGTGTCTGCTTGTGGTTTCTTGGCAAAAGCTGGTGCTGTGGCTGGCCTTGTTGTGTACTTGAGATGGGAAATACTGTTCCTGAAGTTATTTAGGTACAATTGAAGGGCTGTGAGTGTTACAAGATGGGGTGGGGGGAGGAGGGAACACGGGGACAAAAAAGCCCAAAGGAAACAAACCCTCTCACCTCTGCCTATGCAGATTCATCTCTGTGTGTTACAAAATACCCCTCTTTCCACTATGTTCTTCAGTCACTGTTATGCAGCAGGCTGGATGTAAGAAAATGAAACACCACCAAATAACAACAGCTGAAGTACTCTGAGGTTCATGTTCAAGCAACAGGGGTCAGTAAGCAATTAAAACAGATGGTGTGGAGTATGAGCTGTGGGTAAGTCCAAAAAAGGAAATGAGTAACTAAATGTTCATTGTTTTGCAGCTTGTTTTATTGCTTTCCATTCTGCAAATAATTGGAAGAGCATCAGTTTTAATTGAGCATGGGTCTCACAAAGGTACCTACATCAAATGAATTCATATTCACTATGAGTTAACCTTTAAATATGCATTTATACAGAGGGGATTCATCAAATAGTTTAGCCTTTCCTACCTGTCTGGTGGACCGTTGCCCACCTTAAAGTAGAACTAGTGTGGTCAAGTTGCTGATCAGTTTGCTCAGGTGAGTTTCAGTCCTTTGTGGGATTTGAAATTGCTCCTTAGTCTTGTCAATCTGTATTCAACAACCCTCTAGATCAACTGTTTTCTGTACATCTAACTAGAATTTCCTGTGTTGTGATTTATGCTCACTGCTCCCTCTGTACCTGGAAATGGTCTCACTCCATCTTTGTCTTTCTCTGGACTCTCCATCTGTCTTCTCCATGTGCAAACCCAGGTCTTAATTTCCTTGTGCATCCTAATCTTCAGTGCCCCGAGCACTTAAACAGAAGTTTATGTTGCTTTGTTGTCATCTCACGTGCTGGATGTCAGGACTCATTTCTCATTGCTGTTTGCTTGTTATGGATTGCCTACAGAAATTGTTTCGCATATAGAGGAATCTATTTGTGTGTGTGTTTTGTTTTCCACAGAAAGACTTGAAATCTTGCATTTCCTGGTTTTTGGATCCCTGGGAAAGTCTGGTACACATTATTGGGTTCAGGGGCTGCAGCTGCTGACTTTCAGAATATGTCTCAAGGGAGAGTTTGTGTGTAAAGCTGAGCATGGAAAACCCAGTGCAGACTCCTGATGTTCAGCTCCTGTTGGGACTCCACAGACTCAGCCCAAGGATTATGATCCCGTGGGTGGTTCTCGGAGGTGTCCGTGCACCAGCATCTTGACCAGGTCTGCAACATCTGCTTTGCAGAGCTGTGTTCCAATGCACTGGAGCATTGCTGCCAAGAGGGAAGGGAACAGACTGGTGGCTTCCTACTGTAGTGCTTTCATTGACAAATCCCTAACAGTTTTGCTTTACTATTGAAAATACAGTAGTCTGAGCAAGTGAACAATGTGGGAATTTGACTCCAAGCATGGTTTGAGTTGATAAAATATAAAAATAATATTTGGAATGTTTTCTGCTACATCTTCTATTTTATCGGTTGAAGAAGAAACGATCAAACACAGACCCTAATAAAACCACTGCAGAATCTCTCTTCCTCCCTCCCACCTCCTGTAGCACTGTTATGGTTTACTGCTGCCTGGAGAAGAAAAGTTATGCCCAGTACCTGTCAACAGTACAACGTGTGAATCAGCAGCATTATTGCAAGGGGGTATTTCATACTTTGCTCTGCTGTCACTGTGCGCCATGTGGCTGTTGTTCAGGTAGAGCTCAGCAGCTTCCCTTCCTAAATGTGGCCTTATTTTCTCCTGCTGTGGTACAGGTATTATCTTTGGCCAAACACAGACGTTGCTCCGATCTGAACTCTTTTGTTGCAGGGGCAGTTTTGCATAAACTGTTTGCAGTAAAATGTGCAATTTCACTTCTGCTTTAGCAGCAGTCCAGAATGGATGGAAGGCTTTGAAACATGACCTGTGGTGTAGTAGCTGCTTTCCCTTTATTTGTTGTTGTTATTTCTTAAGGAAAAACATATTGTCTCGTATCCTGACTCCCTGCTGCTTTCTCTGAAGATGCCTGATCCGTAGTGAAGGAAATTGCACAGCCTTACTGCTGGATTGCTTCCTGTTGTCAAGAGCATGTCTGCTGTCTCTGAGTTGTGCTAAGTCACCTGCCAGTTTTTAGGGCAGCTTTCTTGTTCTTTCTTGTTTGTTTTTTTTTTGTTAACCTACATGCCATGAATGCAGTACTCCGTCTGCTTTGAAGTTGTTGAGCATTTTGATTCTCTCGCTACAGATGTCAGTCCCATCACAATTCCTTTAGGATGGTTTGAGCTGGAGGCAATGACTGACAAATACAAGCACCGATGAGAGCACAGCATCTGTAGGTACTGAGGCTCACAGGTCCCCTCCCTGGTGCTGAAGCCCTGAGCATGGCATTCCACATCTGGCCTGCTGGGTCATTTGACAGTGATGGACTCCGACCTCTCTCATTTTTGTGACTGCACAGCAGATGTTACAGAAGTGGGGTGAAATGTGAGCCGCAGGCTCTCTGGGTCCAGCTCCCGAGAGAAGTAGGACATGGATCATTGCATTGCACTTGGAAGGGCCTTTACATGTGCAGGGGTGGGAGTGTGAGGTGGGGAACTAGGCAAGCTTTGAGCTCAGCTTGTGAAGCAGGTCCGGTAGGTGGGCAAGCAGGGTGATGCACTTCCACTGTATGTCTGCATGTGCTCTCTCTGACAAGGGGAATGAGGAGCTTGACTGCAGCATTCACTGGGCTCAGTGCTCACTCAGGCTGACCACGTGCAGCATGCCTTGGGGAGCTCATTTTAAGAGGAATAAAGAAGCGAAGTTCCTAACTGTGCCTAAAGGTCTGGTTTGGGAAAGTGTGCACAGTGTGTCAGAGGAATGTGGAGAGCGCAAGGAAGATCTAAGAATAAATATAGGGTATGGCATGTGCTGTCATTTATAAAGTAAGAGTTGACTCAGATTTACATCTTTTCCCCAAGATTCTGGCAGCCATGGGATGAGAAGTGGGAAATGCCCGTATGGCTGCTGTAGTTAATTGCTGCTCCTCACATTTAGCTCTTAATGCTTCCAGCTCTTCCTGCCAGCCCACTGTATGGGTCTGAACCTGTGGTAGCTGCTCCTGAGGTGGCTGAACCAGCTGGTAGAATGGGGCTGATGGTGAAGGATTGTACTCCTAACTTTTAGACAGGTCTTCAATTTGGCCAGCAGGGGCAATAACGTGTTTCCTTCAATGGTTATCATATTTATTTTATGTTCATAATTTCCTTATTGCTGCCAGTAATAGAAGCTACTATTCCAGAAGGGGTGAGCTGTGTGGTATTGATTCCTCCGGCACTGAGTTAGAAGTAATGTGAGAAAACCATCCGTATCTTTCTCCTTTATCTCAACCAGATATTTATTACCAGATTTTCTTTATCTCAGCCAGATAACGCTGGTTTCCCTGATTTATTAAAGCAGCTGACATGCAGTGCAGTTGGGTAGGTCCTGCCCCTTCTTTCCCCTCAGAGGTCACCCCTGTTTCCTAAGACACTAGTTCCTTCCATCACACAGTGTGCCCCAGACAACTTGGCACAGCTGTAAGAAGAGCCAACTACAATGACCTGCGTTTCCCTTCTTAGATATCACTAATCCTTCAGCAAAAAGTCATAAGAAAAGAGGGCAAATATTTCCATAGCGGAGAAAGACGCTCCTCAGCAAAGCATCTGGTGTGCTCGTTTAGTGCTGCAAATTTTTGCTCCCCAAATGGGAAGCATTCATTTTTATGAGTGATAGGTGAAATAGCATTAGTCTTTAATGGAGTTATATGATTCTCAAATGCCATGCTTGCTATGGAACACAAAGAAGAGGGATGCTGTGTGTTCTCAGGGCTGGCTTCTGCCTATTGCTGCATTAAGTGTTCCATTGCTGCTGTTCTCCTGCTGTGCAGAGTGAAGCCCATGTGATGCCACAAATGACATTTGGCTGACTGTAACATAAATAGGAAGACTCAAAGAACAGTCATTGGCTAGACCCACCAGATGCTAAAGAGAGCGACTCAAGGTGTTTATTAAAGTTTGTTAAAGACAATTGAAGCCATAGAAGTCAATTAAAGCCAATAGAAGGTTTCCACTGATTTGAAGGGGCCAGAATTGCCTTGTGGAGACAAGCACGTCTGGTTGGAGATGTCCCAGCCCACAGAAGGGATTGGAACTGGAAGCTGCTTAATGACCTTCCCAACCCAAACCGTTGTATGATATTTTTATCTTTTCCTGACTTTATCTGTATTAATATAACTCACATGTGGCGTTTATTTATGACATTATTACAGCCTTTTCAGGGCTCCTGTGTTTCAGGCCAGGATTTCATCATCTCAAGATTTCCTGGGCAGAAATACACGTGCACATGTCATGCAGCAATCGTTTTTTCTTTTCTTTTTTTCTCCCCATTTTATTCAGAAATCTTGCAGAAATGGCTAAAACCTCATTTTTCTTTTGGGAGGGGTAGGACTTGCCCATATGTTGGCCATCTGTGTATCATCTGAGAAGCTTGCCAATAAAACCTTTGTGATACCTCAGAAAGTAATCTGCAGGCAGCACAAATTTAGGAAGGGCACTTTGATTAATGGCTCTTTTAGAAGCTCAGTCTGTCCCTCTGGCCTCGTGCTGCTTCTCCAGATGGGGACTGTCTCCTCCAGGCTGCGTGTCACATCTGCCAGCCTGGAGTGGTACCCCTGTGTGTCTAAAATGGTGCTGGGCACCAGTGCTGCTCTGATGCTCCTTTTGCGGACGTCTGTTACTGAGGAAGGTGAGGGGATATGTCAGGTTGTGAGGACCCACAGAGGCTCATGCCGACCCCAAGAGGACACCCAGCCTGTAGGGCTACCCCAAGATGGAGGGTAAGAGCACGCACAGTGTGCCCAGGGAGATGAGCTGCTCCAACTGATGGCTGAGCTGCAGGAAGCAGAGGGGAGACTGAGAAGCATCTGGGAGCCTGGGAAGGTGACAGATTATTGAGGGGAGCCACGCTCTGCCACTGCTGCAGCAGGCCCAGCATCTGGGCTGCACCAGCTTAATGGCAGCTGCCTGGGGAGCCTGAGGGCTGGAAGCAAGAGCCTGCCTGCCCCGCTCAGCTTCCACTGCTGGGTAGGTACAAGGCTCTGGGCTGGCAGATGGGTGATGTGGAAAGAGGGAGGAAGAGGCATCTGTGCAGGTTCTCCCTCCACGGTGTGACTGACTGAAGCCTTGTAGCAAGTGCAGCATCAAAACCAATGCTGGGAAGAAGTGAAGGCGTGTCGTTCTCATAGGTGACTCCCTCCCTCCTCTGGGGAGTGAGGGCTCCCATCTGCAGGCCAGACCTCATCAAGGCTCGGGTCAGGGATGTTACCAGGAAGCTTTTGAGCATAAGACAGCCTTCGGACTATTATCCATTCCTCTTTCAAGTGGGTACCAATGATGTAGTTGCAGGAAGCCTGAGGTCTATCAAAAGAGATTTCAAGGCCCTGGGGAGACAGCTAAAGGACTCTGGAGCACAGACAGTGTTTTCCTCTGTCCTCCACTAATAAGGAGAGACAGGGAAAGAAACAGGCAAGCCCGGGTCATCAGTGCCTGGCTTCAAGACTGGTGCCAGGACTTTGTGTTGTATAACCATGGAAAAGGCTTTGGGCTGAAAGGTCTGCAGGGACCCTCCTGTCTCAATGGGGGAAATGCTTCTTGACCTGCATAAACTGTTGGCAGATGGAGAGGGCTTTAAACCAGGATTGAGAGGGGAAAGGAATACTATTAAGAACACTGAGGTTACACCAAGGTATGGTGCAGTACTGTCAGAGAGTGACAAGGCACATGGGAGAATCTGTGCTGATCCAGAGTGGCTGCAGTTTCAGGAGCTTCTATACCAACATGCTGTCCTGGTTTTAGCTGGGCTAGACTTAATTTTCCTTGTAGTTATTGTATGATTTGGATTTAGGAAAAAACAGTGTTGATAACACAGTGTTGTTTTTGCTGAATGATGCTGTACAGCAAAGAAAGTTTCTGTTCCTTGTACTGTCCTGCCAGTGAGGGGGCTGGGGTGGTGCAAGGAGCTGGGAGGGGGCAGAACCAGGACAGCTGACCTGGACTGGCCAAAGGGACATTCCATGCCACACGGCATCATTGAGAATGATAGAACTGGGGACATTTACAGGGGCTGTGGCTGCTGCTCCGGGACTGGCTGGGCACTGGTCAGTGGTGGATGAAGGGAAGGCAGCAGATGTCACTGTTTTAGATTTTGGTGAGGCCTTTGATACAGTCCTTTATGGCAGCCTTCTGGACAGCTTGTATTACTGTGAGATAAACAAGTTCACACTATGCTGGGTGATGGTCTGGCTCAATAGAAGAGCTCAAGGGGTAAACGGGGCTACATCTGGCTGTGTACAGTTACCAGCGGTGTTCTATGGGGCTCTCAGACTCTGCAAGTCTGAGAATGACGCTGATCTGAGAGGTGCTGCTGATCCCCTGGAGGGACAAGAGGCCTTGTAGGAGAATCTGGATTGATGGGAGCATTAAGCACAAAATTGGCCTAATCAGTGGCACAAAGTTCAGCATAGCTGGTAGGACAGGGGACTGTCTCATCCATACTGTTAGGAAACAGGAGTGGTGGTAGGGGCAACTTGCATCTCATGCAAGGGTCAATTATTTCTTGTAAACTACTAAATAAAATGCAAAAAGAAAATCACCAATTGTCTCTTTTTAAAAAGAAGTAGCTGTTAAAGGTGCAATTGTAGTTTTGAAAATGGTCTTTGTAACAGATGTGCTCCCGGCATTATAGTGGCAATTTGATTTTGCAGTGCTGTAACCATAGCAGGCAGTTGTGTATCTTTTATTCTGATCTGGAGATCTCTGTGTGGGGGAGGCTGTCCAGAGGGGTGGATGGTCAGAGTTAAGTAGTAGAAAAAGGCTGAAATGCTGATGTGTTTATTAGTGGAGTTTGTAATAAGTTTTAGTCCTGATTCTACAACTCACAGTCCTAAGAGTCTGAGTTAAATAGGGTGTGGAATGTGAACAGATCTGGTATTTGTCTATTTAATGTTCATGGGGTCAGTTCTGGACATGGAGTGGTTTAATTCAGCTTGAAAGGCTTTGATGGAAAATCCTACGATTTACTATTGTTTTGCATTGGCTTTAGCTGTTATTTAATGCTCCCACTCACACATAATGCGATTGTAGGGCTGTGCTCTCTCACAAATAGTCACTCACAGTACCCTGAGAAGCATGTTCCATGGGACTAACACCATGTAAATTTTGCACCATAAAACAGAGTTTCTACAGAGTCAGCTCTGGGCACGGCACACACAAGTACTTCTCGGCTCCTTACTTTGATCACAACCCCCACAGCATTCTCTTTTAACTAACTTTATCATGAAGTCAGCCTTATTTCTGCATACCATAAAAGGGTATTTGTTAAAGCTCTCATCACGCTCAGCTGTAGTATCACAGATACTGTTGACTCATGTACAGACAACTTGGAAAAGGTTTTATTGAGAAGATCCTAAAGACTCACATGAGAAGTTGTTTGTTTTCTTTTTGGGGTCTCCCAACACTTTCAGAGTTTCCCCAGCTAATTACTGAGGTGTTGGAGCTGGTAGTTGTTAAGATGTTAATACTAGCATTTGTTTTAACCGCCCAGATCAACTCGGATTTTCTGGTCTTTGAAGGAGACAGTAAGAAATCAGGTTGGAACTTGAGATGGGAAAACACTATATCTGTTTTAAACTCCCACAAGAGAGGCAGTATTTGGAAAAGCCAATAATGGTTTATTAGTACTTAACGCTACTCAGTTGTAATCAAGATAACATTCACATTGGTCTCTAGGAATGAGATTTCTCTGTGTCTCAGAGCATTACTGGGTCTGTTTCTGAACTTGTATTTCAGTACATTTTTTTTGTGAAGACATTTTGGTATGTGACAAAATTAAACACTCCATGTTCGTTATGCGTATGTGGTATCACCTCTGTGCTGATCACATCTCCCTTATGGCACTCTTAAACAATCAACCAACTCCTTAGCCTAAATCCTTGTTGAAACAAAATGCAGGAAGCAAATAGTAGATGTACATAACTTATTGATTTCTGTATTCTACTCTCATGCAATGTGATCTTTAGCCAGAGAAGGAGGCTAATAACAACTTCAGAGTACTTGCTTACATGTATTATTTGATGTGATAGATGAATGGCAAAGAAAGCAGAATCTCCTTTTAATTAATTCCAGTTACAAAAGGAAGGCTGTCAAAACAAATCTGTCAAAACACACTATGCATAAATGCTATATTATAAAGTAAGTGCTATATGTTTAACAACAAATCTCATTACTCTCATATGGAAGTGTCATTTTCTTTCATGCCCTGGACAAGCTGGGTCAGCTTCTGTATCTCTCACTCCTCACTCTGGGTCTCAGTGCTGCCCAATTCTTTAGCAGACAGCCAAGCTGAAGTGGGAGCTATTGTTGAGAGAACAGCTCAGGCTGTTTGAATTTTGGCTCTCCTTCCTTCCATTTCCCCCACAGCTTCCATTCACCCTGTTAAAGAACAGTTTCTGTGGCCTCTTGTGATTAGACAAGTACTTGTTTCTATGGTAGAAACTATGATTATGGATATCATTTTAGTATCAGCTGAGGACACTTTCTTATGAAAACTTCAAAAGAGCTTGTCAAGAATGTACAGCTTCCCTAGGAAAAGAAGGAGCCAAATTCTGCTCCCAAACCCGCCACTACATTGTATTTCTTCTCATCCTCTTTGTACCACAGCTCATGAATTCCTGAGCCAGGATATCTGACTGAAGGAAGTAGTAACACACGTTCAAAAGATTTCAAACTTGCATCATATATGAGAGCTGGATGAGGAACACTGTGACATCCTGCCATCATTTAGGCTCTTTCTTAGATTAAAATCTCTGTCAACTGCATATTTCTCTGTTAAGGTAAACAGACATTTCTGTCAACACCCAGCCTAAATTTAAAGCTCTGGGCTCTGGATTGATGTTAGAAGACGTGAGCCACTTTAGGGACTATTTATCATCTATATTGTCTTTGCCTGCCTGGAAGATTTTGTAGCCCTCAGCTTCTCTTATAAATCAGCTGAAAAATTTCCTTCAAATTAGACCTGCAGAGCATTAGAAAATTCAGGATTCTCAGGTGACTGATCATAATGGTGGGAGGAAGGGAAAAGACTAAAATCAAGAGAGGCCCATGGGAGGAAAAAGAGTGTATGAGAGCTGGGGAAAGAGAGGAACATGGTAGATGCAGAATGGAGAAGGTGAAAAGCAAGAGAGCTGGAGTCTGGCAGATGAACAGTCTTCAGTGTTGGGCACTTCTAGTTCTGCTCTCTCCTTGCTCTCCTGTGACCTACCACCTCTCTCCTGGTAGCTTAGTCAGGGATCTCAGAGTTATCTGGGATAACTCAGTATTAAGGCTTCAGGAAGAGGAAGATTTCTTGTTTCAAGCCAACAGTTTGCTGCTACTGCCTTCAGCTAGAGTAACCTACAAAGATTCTAGTCATAACTGTTGAACATGTGAGGGGGGAGTTAACCACAAAACCTGCATTTTCAGCTTTATGTACTGGATCTGCTGGAACCCTGTGCTGTGCTGTCCTTGAGGGCAAACCTAAGCTCTGGTCTCACCCAAGGCTGACAAGTCCTATTTCAGTGTGCCAGATTGTGGGCAGGTTTTGCAGTGCTGGTTAGACTATATTGAAATCTTTGGTTAATAAAACCCTTCTCAAACAAAGGAACAAAATACCCAGCTTCCAATAAAAAAAGGAAAAGCAAGCAAACAAACAGAAAACAAATTACAACCCTAAAAATCCCAAAAGAAAGAGAGCTCAGAATTCTCCTTAAATGCAAGTTAGTTCTGCTAAGAATGCCTGTTCGAAGTCTATCTTCCTGGCTGTTGCCTTCCTAAAAACCCATTTTGTTTATGACAGCATCAACCCCATGAAGAAAACCATTGTCCATTGAAGAGCAACAGATCCAACCTATCAGCTCCAAAGCTCTCTACTTTGATTGCTACATGCGCTAGACAGTTTGACCTATACACTTGAGAAGCTAATGAAAGACAGCAGCCTTAACATGTTCCTCATTAGGTTTAACACTTTGGGTTTAACAGTAAACACTGGCAGATTGTCTGAAAAATTCGGCATTTGCACAAGGCACAGTAGTTGCAGCATGAATTCAAGTGTGGTTTGCAGGTTTTGAAGTTGGGCACGCAGTCAGCAGCAGGTGTGGGCCTTGGTTTTGGGGGTGTCTTCAGTTCAGCATTTTTCTGGAACAAAAACATGAAAATTCATGCAAAAGCAAAACAATTATGGGTCAGAATAAAGGACAGATGCAATGAGAATGAATGTGGGAACTTCTGGCTTGAGATGAGTTGGTGGTTGCTGGCAGTGAGACCTGTATTAAGCAGCAATATAAAGTTGATGGGACCAGGCCATGGGAACTGCTGGATTATCTACTGAGAAAAATGGTACACTGCATATGTATACACTGCATATGTATGTGCAGTGTAGGCAATAGGCACTCCCTATTATGGGTGCCTAAAAATGTGAATGAATAGAGCTTTCAAATATACCTTGTGTGGAAGAATGTAGCAACAGCAACGAAAGCGATGCAAGAATCTTCAAAGATGACATTATTGCAGGTTCAGCGAGGTAATGAATTACTCTTGGATCCCCAGCTCGTTTGTCGAGCTACTTTTGGAGCTCGGTGATCATTTGTGCATCAGATTTGCATGTGGGAATCCTTAGCTGCAGACACAGGTGAGTGAGCTCAAACAGATCTAGTCTACATGGGGAGTGCTGCTTCCCTGTGATTTGGAAAGAGGGGAAACCTGGGGCTGGTTAGCATGTGCCTGGCACCTGGGCAAGGCCCCTGGAGCCTTCCACAAGTGCTCCAGGCAATCTTTTAATATTGGTAAGTTTACCAGAAGTTTCATTTGTAAGGTTAAAACTGATGCGGTCTGTAATTGCTTTAGGAGATTTCAAGCCTGAGTTTGACTGCAAGAATGACCTGCTGTGAGCTGCAGTGGGAACAGCAGGACCTCCTGTGGCTTTTAGCAATCTGAGGGGTTTAGGAAGTGTTTCAGAGAAGACTGACTATGCAAAACACTAGAAAGGAAAAGAAGGAACTCTAAAAGTTGCTGATTGTAGTTTGAAGCCAATGACTGGTTTGGCTTCAAAAAAAGCTGCCCCGTCAAACTAAAAAATGAAGTAAAAAAGCTGTTTTCTGCTAAGAGAGTCTTAAAAATACCAATCTGAACCTAATGATGGGATAAAATTCCTAGGAATTTTTTTCAACTAAATGCCAAATTATTTGGATCCTTGCACTGCAGAGTTTTGATAATGTGCAGTTAAAAATCAGCAGAGTGAATTTATGCCCCTGGGCTGTAGGGCTTGGACAGTTGACCCATGTGGTGTTATTGGGAATGGTATCTTTTTTTGGCCGATGTGGTGCAAATACTTAGAGCATCTCAAGCCCGAGGTATGCTTTGTGTAAGAGGACAGTGAAATAAAACAAAACAGAAACTACAAAACCAAAACCCAATAACCTGTAACTAATATAGGATCATGCTTTTTCTCCCCCATCATTTATATTTTCCATCTGTTTCTACAATATTAAGCTTCAAACTTGATGTAAGTTATTTAAGTCAGGGAATGACTGTAAAAACATTTTGGATAAGTGCACAGGGGTGAAATATAGCAATAATAAGCCATTCTAATTTGACAGTATTTTCTGAACAGCTGCCTACCTTGGAAGATTTCTTATTCTCTGCCTCTTTTCTGCTGACTTTCTGGGATCTTTTAGTTAAATCTTCAAAGAGAAAAGCAAAACATAACATTAAATCAGTCTTACAGCAAATATTATTTAACAGATATGCTTGATAATATTTTTATGCAAGAGAAGGCAGATAGATAACCTGCATTGCTACCGCATCACTGCAGGTGGCCACAGCAGAATGATGGAGTTCATCTCTAGGATCTGTCCTCACTTAAAAATAGCATCTAAACCGGGTCAGGCCACGTACGATGCAAGTTTGTAAATTTTCTTATTTTTTTAAGATCAGAGCACTAATATTGTGAAATCCCTTGCGTTATCCTTTGAGGAACATTAGTGCTATTATCATGTCACCTCTAATACGGATTCCTACTTGATATTAACTCCACAACTAAGACTTGTCTTGGGATCTAAAACAGCAAGACTTTCCTGTTAAAGTGCGAATGCTGCCCTTCTCATGAATCTACCACAATATTTTGATACAGTGGTTATTTGTGAGTATAGGATCCATGATTGATTGGCATAAAAAGATTTGTGTACACCTACTTATGAATAGTGGCTCCTTGTCTGTTCCAGAACTTGCTACCCAAATCTTTTTGAACACTTAATAATTACCAGAATCTGCAGAATTACGCAATTACGAATACTCTGCTTGGCAGTTTCGTTTATTATTGTAGCATCATTACAGAGTTAGGGTTACACATCCATCATCAAGTGACAGTGGGAGGAAAAACTATACTTCAAGCATAAGGGATTTCAGGCCACTCAAGAAGAGCTCAGCTTGCACCCACTGGTGTTGGTTGGTCAGATCCAGTTTCATCTGGCAGATTGTGCTGGCTTTGTTATGCTGTCCCTTGAAATTTTGGTGGTAGCTAAAATACCTCAATGACATCCAATTCTGTGCTAATGTGATTTTCTACATCTGCAACTGTCCTGGAATGTTTTGCTTATAGAATTCTTTTGTTAATGTTCAGTTAAAGATGGAGTGATGTGATTAAACTGAGATTTAAACACTGGTGTAACACAAATATGCAACAGTTATTCTAGAGATTTTGGTAAAGATAATGTTGCCCAGTGGGCAGACGAGGGAAATATAGCAATATATTTTTTTTCAAGTAGATGAATACAGCAGTTGCCTCTTCCTTTTGTATTAGACGAGATGCCTCCTTCTCCCAACTGGCCAGTAATTTCATATTCATCATCTTTTATTTACTGTGTTTTCAACTACTGTTTAATTGACCAGCTACTTGCAGAACTTTGTGTTTATTCTTTCACTTTGGATGTTAAATGCTCATTCTTTTTGTATGCATACAGGAGGATGAACACTGTTTGCTTACATTTACCCCCTTAGTTTGCTCAGGGATAAAAAGGCTTGGATTTCATTGGAGAGACTTGTGTGGTACAGCTGGCTCACCTAAAAGAAGCATTGTCCTTGAGTAAATGGGCAAAGAAAATAAAAGCTAAGAAGCTGATTTGACTTGAGAACAAGACCTAGGAGCCTGCAGAAGGGAGGTGAACAACAGAAGCTTTTTTTTAAATAACCAAACTTTTACAGAGTTCTGAGTGACGCTGTTCAGCTTAACCATCCCCAAGTACCCAACCGCTCCTGAAGAGGTAACTGAAAGTTGACTTAAATTACACTGAAAGATTCAGGGTTGACATTAAGAAAAAATATTTGTGAAGGAAAATGTCATGTCAAGAATTGTTTGACAAAGTTCTTCACAGGACCAATGGGCACCTGCCAGCAATGGTAGGAGCATAGCCTATCCTGCCTTGGATACATTGATGACTTCTAGCTCCCTTGTAGTCTTCTTGATTTAAGATCACTTGGCACACAGGTAAACTGAGGTTATATTAATACCTTAGTGGAGAAATCAACAGCTTTCTACCAGAGCTGATCCAAAAACCATTTGCTTATATTCACTTTTTCTATTTGTATTGGACTTTCAAAGGAAGATTGATGCCCATATCAATGAAATAACCTTGCTCTTGAATATAGAAAAACACACAGTATGATAGGAACCTCAATGCAAACTGCAAAACTAAAGGCAGATTTTCTCTTGTTGTTCTTTTTACACTAAATTGTGATTTACCACATTGCCATACTTGATTACCATGGCTGCATTGCCACTGCAATTCTGCATAGCACTGTGTAGCACTTTGTGTGAAATTGCAATGTTATAGTGAGTTATCTAAATAATCCTTATCAAACAGCAGCTACATTCTCTTCAAGTCCTGTTATTTTGGCATCAAATGACAAATTTACTGACCTACGATGGAGATGGGTGGGAGATCTGGGAGGTTCATTTTGTTGTTCTTTGACAAGTTGCATTCTGTCTTCTCCTCGATTATCAGGTGAGATCTGGCAGCTCTAAGCAAACTGTAGCAGAGCAGTAAGCTTAAGAAGAGGTTCTTACTTTCCATCCTGGGGAGAAAAAATCCCACTGTCATGAAGACCAAGGTCAGTCAAAACCTGTGTGCAAAAGAGAGGAGTGGAAATGAGTCTTAGCAATTCTGTGACGTCGAGCAGTGTTATTAACATATCTTTGACAATTATTTGTTCCTACTATTTCGACCTTGATACCTGAACACTTAGGATTGCAGTTGTCTTAGTGGGGGGGACAAAAAACATCTCAAAAAATAATACTCTAGAGAATCTTTTTTTTTCCTTCTGTTTTTTTTTTTCCCTCAAAATTAAAAATAAATATCTGTGACATGAGTTCTCCCCACTGACTATAACAGTGTTGTTTATTGAACAACCAGGGGAGAGAAATTTCTGCGTTCACTTTTGGCTGCTTCTTGTCACATGGTGGTATTTTTCCCAGAAAGTTGTGTTTACAGATTTGTGCCATAAAACCTATAATAATAATAATAATAATAGCAATAAAAACAAATTATGTTTCCTATTACTTTTCACTGTCTACAAACAAGACATGAAGAAATACCTTATTTTATTATATCCCGGATGTGGCTGCTGTGCTTGCATATTGATTCATAGCCTCCATTCAAACAAAATATAACAGCCTCAGGGCTGAAAGGCACTTCTATGCCAAAGGATATAGTATATATTTCATATTTTTTTCAGATTAGCAATGTCTATAGGATTTGAGCATATTTAAATCTGACCTCTGTTGAATCTGGCCAGCTACCTTGGATGAAAGCCACTGGCCCTGGACAACCTCTGAGTGACTCTGTGCAGCAACACAGAGTATACAAACCCAATTACCATTCTGCTCTCATGTTCTTCGAGATTTATAATGCTGTTGAAGTTCAAAGTTAATGATTATTTCCATGTGTAGTAGTTTTGTGCTGTGTCAGAGTTATGGAACATTCCTTGTGGACCATCTGCCAGTCTTCAGATTTATAGGTAGCTGTTTGTCAGTGAAAAGCTACTAGCTGTACTAAAAAGAATCAGCAAAACCAAATAGTTCAAGAAATTACTCTGGTTGTGACAGTTTAATTGCTGGAGACAAAAGACGAAGAGCTTCTGCTTTCAAAGTAGAGTGTTTTCACTCTGCTCGTGTGGCATCACCTCGAGTATTGTGAGGGGTTTTGGGCACCATAAGAGGGACACTAAGAATTAGTGCCCAAAGAAGGGGTACAGAGATGGGCAGGAGGGGTTAACCTGTTGGGATCTGGGTGCTGCTGTGTCTGTATCTCTAATGATACACAGCTGGTAGAGCTCAAATCTGTATGGAAGTTGAGACCTGAGCTGGATTAAAGTAGTGGCTGTGGATAGATGTATCCTGTAAATGTTTTGATGAAAATTTTCTAATAGGCAATGGGAGGAGCCTTTAATTTGATTACAGATATATGTAGGTCGCTCTGAAATTAATGCCTTCTATTCATTCATGGAAATTTCAACAAATACAAAAAGCACAGTGACACTATTTGATAGAGCAAACTCTCAGCTACAAAGCAGTATTTTTCAACATACCACCATTAGCTCTGTATTTCTGTCAGTGATGAACAACCTGCGTACTGAGCTCTTCAAAATCTGTACCAACAGAGGTCACCATCACCACTGCTGAAATGCACTGCCCACCACCTCACTGTGCTCACAACCACTGTTTGACTTCCTTAAATATCCAGAAAGTGTTGATGAATATCACTGGATACTATTTTGTCTGCATGCAGGAATTCAATTACACACCTTTGCTGTGTTCACACTGCCTCATCAGACACCATTTTGTCAGGCTGCCTCTCTGCTGCCATCTGTTGCATGGTACCAAAATGGAACAGGTTGTTGGAGGGAAGGTTCAACCCCTACTACCATCCCACCAACACCAGCTTCTGACATTGCGGGTCAGCATCATAAATTAAGAGGCATTATTTCAGAGCACCCCATCAATTTTGATAACAAAATCGACCAGATATCCCTGGAGTGTTACATCTAATAGCACAGTCTGCTAGATGTGTGCAAGCAGAGCTGACAGAAACACAAAACGAGCAGAAAGTGGAGTCAGAAGTGAAAATGAGATGAAAGTACTGTTAGCCTCGATACACCTTTTCCATCATATCACAGAACTCATGTATGTATTTCCCCCCCACAGCCCCCCCTTTTTTTTTTTTGGCATTACAAGAGAGTTTTACTTTCCAACTTTGCTGATTATTTTCCTAATTCTCCTTCTGGGTATCATTAGAGACTCCTTAAGGTAATCAAACTATTTTCCTTAACTTCGGCAAGGTGCACATCTGCTTTTCTAGGACGACTTTGTTTTAAAGGAATTTATTTTCCTAGCAGGTTCCTAAAAATTAAACAATAGAGTATTGCAGTACCTTGACAGGGTTGTCATTTATTGATTTAATTAGATTACAATGTACTATGATAAATTTAATATACAATATTTTTCTTAGTATACACGGAGTTAGTCTTGCAAGCAGAGAAGTAATCACTGAACTTCAGCCACAGTTCAGCAAATTATGTAAGTAAATGGTTAACATGTGGACTGCCCTTCACTGTCAAGTACACTGACAGAAGTACACATAAAACCAAAAACAAAGCAAACATTTAACAGCTTAAAGGAAATGAATTTATTGAACGCCATCAGAGATCGCAGTGCTATCTCTGCTATGCCATTTCCTCTGTAGTTCAGATTCTACTATTGAATATGTAAAGAATATATTTTATACTTACCCCAACCGTTAGGTCTCTTTAGCATTTTTTTTCCCAAATATGAATTGGCAAATGGTGTAGGATGCGAAAGAGCTTTTGTCTTTTCTAATCCATTTTATTTTGTGAGTTCGAATCAAAAGTCTTCATGAAAGAATTTGATTTCCTCAGTAGCACCCTGTAAACTCAACACTTCTGAGAAGAGCTTGTTTCCTGCCACAACTGATTTCACTCTACTCTGAGATTTATCCTCATGCAGAGTGAGCAGTTGGAGACTTTGATTGCCTCAAACACTGGAAGGGATTAGTTTAAATTTTTTTGTGACGTCTGACAGACTCAGACCAACTCATAAATAAACTGGGATCACTCTAAATAGCTGGCTGAAAACTGTTGCTTAGAAAAATGAAATGTTAAAGTAGACGAACAAAGGAATATAAAGTACTGAAAACTGTGTTTCATCACTCGGTAACTCAAAAATCTTCACCTATGTTCTGCTCTGCTGCTCTATTTCCATTTTGAAAGGGATAGAACAGATAAAAGAGGGAATGCAAGGAAAAAAACCTAAAAACCAACCAACCAAACCAAACCCAAACCACAGGAATTAGCGGATTTCTTGAAAAAAATGCAAGATTTTAAGATGGAAAATCTTTGAAGTATTTAAGGGAAAATAACCAACAAAAAACTAAATGTAAAGTACAACAAAATGACTGCGTAGTTCCCCCTGATGTTTTGGTTGGTCGTTTTATTACTACACAGCGCTATCCTGTCTCAGCCATCAGGTTTCAGTAGAGGGGTTGCAATGAAAACGTGTTGGAAGGGAAGGGAACGAATCCACCTGAGACAAATGAGAATCCCCAGTGCTGCAGGCAGGGCCTCCACTGGGTCTGCTCGGCAGTGCTAAGAGCAGATTTATTTGCAATTGACTACAGGGAATGCAACTGTTGTACTTTCTCAAGACTTCAGAGGGCATCGTCGACACTCCTAAGTTAATTAAATACAAGCAATACCTGCTACTCGTCCCCAAACCACAGGAGAATTTGGAATAAAGCCAACACAAAGCTTTCCTCAGATCCAACCTGAATCGCAGTGTGTCTGAACTATTTCATTTAGTGCTGTGAGAACGGGCTATAAAAATCTCTCTCTCTTACTATTTCCAAGGTTCTGGTAAGGATAAATTTTCTGTTCCAATAAGCTTCCCTTTTTCACTGGAAAGTCCCAAGCAGGAAAAAAAAACCAAAACACATCTACCTTTGTATTGCAATTGAAATACAGGAAAAGTTGCTCTAGCTTCAGAATAGCTGCTTAATGAAAATGTGGGCATGCGATATGTTTATCTGCAATATGTTTATCTATATAGAATTCCTGTTAGTTTAGAGTGGTTTCAAGCCCTTGTGTGCTCTGAGGTGAGACTGTAGAAGAGTGAGAATGAAAATTATAGCACACTTCTATTCTTCTCTTGTGTTCTGGTCCTTGAGTTTTTTAGGGATTGTGTTTCATGTTTTCAATTGCAATAGCCAAGGCCAAATACTTGAGCAAAACAGCATAAAACCAAGAAAGGCTTAATAGCATTGCTCCATGAACAGGGATGTAAGGCAATGTGTTTTTCTCAGTGTTCTGATCTATTAATACTTTGCTTTGGGTACAGCTTGGTAGTTGTGATGCACTGATCAAATTGGAGGAGGACCAATAGGAGTTGTTTTATATCCTGTGCTCCAGACTGAGGTGAAGGGATTCCCTGGCATTGACAGGGAAGTTCAATGTCTAAATGCCTTTTAATCTTCATCACTTTCAGCTTGGTGTTGGTGCTATTTAGGTGTCCAGCTGCTGAGAAATGCTTAATTAGACATGGTATAAGTGAAAGTAAAGGTACAGAGAAATGGTAAAGGAAAAACACTGTGGCAAATATTTTTAACATATCTGGAACAAAATGACAACTGTTGGAAAAAGCTGTCAAGAAATTGCAAGTCTGAAACTGCCTTAATAAATGTCATTTAATCTCCCACTCCAACAGAGAAATCTGTGCTTCGGGGTCTTAAGAGAACTTTGAAATTCCTAATGATAAAACAAACACAGATACAAAACCCATGCAAAGATACACAAAAAGACTTCAAAAACCCAGCCAGTGGACCAAGAGTGATTAAAAGAAAGTTTTACATGTTTGAGAAAGCAAGTTTTCTACCATTCCAAAGGAATACCATTGCTTCTGTTTTCCAGAGAATATAATCCCTTCTAGGTTGCTCATTGTTCCAGCCAAATTTCCAACACACTCAGCACTTTCACACACGACAAGGCTAAGCACCAACAACAATCTGACAGTGGAGTTGGAGATCACCTCTAGTTTACAACTACTTTGTGATTAATGATATTTCCAGACTTAATAGCCCTTTAGTGTTGGAGCTTTGCCACTGCTGACACTGAGAATGATGATGGTAAGACAGAAAATGCTGGGATGAAGATCTAAATTGGATCGAATATTAAAGGCTTATAATTAGAAGAACACTTTTTTTTTTTCATTAAAGTACAAATTAGTAACCTAGAATTTCACACATAAAGTCTCCAAGAGCTACAGCAACCATCTGTGCATACAGGATAGATGTGAAATTTCCAGACAGCAATGAATATAAGGGAAAGAATAGGATAGCTGACTATAGCATTTGTGTGAAAAAACTAATAATTAAGGAGAAGAAACCTGCAGATTTCAAAAGCAGCAAGAAGGTTAACAACAGGAGGTTACAAAAGCAGAATATTTCAAGACCCTGTGAAAAATTATATCATAGCATAGAGGTACTACTAAGAGCAATAGAGATGTTTGACTGAGTCCCATTTTCAGAAACAAAAGAGAAAAAGAATAGCAAACTGAAACAGTGGACTTCTGGAAAGCAGATTTCTGTGGGTTAAGAAATGGGAGGTAAAATTCCATGAGAAAAAAAAAATCAAAAGTAAAAACCAAAACCAAAAATGACAAACAAACAAAACCAAAGTAAACAAAATAAACAACAAAACCGAAGCAAATGAAAACAGCAACACTAATTTTAACAAAACAAACAAATAAAATCAAGCAACCAGTGGAAAAAGAAAAAACAACAAAAACAGAGTTCAGGGAATTAATTTGTGGTTAGAAAGCTAGAAGGAAAGCGAAGTGAATGACAGAAGAAATATATGACGATTTGTTAGGGAAAAAAAAACACCTTAGAAAAACTGACACGTTTGGTCTCCTTGCTATCTTTGAAACAATGGGATTCCAAAGCTTTTTGGCCTGATTTTTTTGCAGTTTAATTTTAGCACAGTTGATGTGTTTTTAACCCACCACCTATTGAAACCAGAGAAACTGAAACAGCGAGGAAGTTCTTGAACCAGTGAGTCTAATACACTTATCAGCACAAGTTGGCCTCTTCATCATCAGTTCCAAAGTAGCTAGATGCCTTTGACTGGGAAACTGTTCCATTTATGCACACAGGCAGGCAGTCACATCTCCAGTCACTTCAGTAAAGAAGGCAGTCAGCCTGGTCAGGCATGATTTGCCTTTATATATCTATCCTTACTGCTCTCAATTACTTGGATTCAAGGAATATTTTATCTACTGCCTTCCCAGGGACTGAGATCAGCCTGATTGACCTGTAGTTCCCTGGATCATCTTTTGAGGATGAATGTGATATTTTCCTATTTTCTAGGCATAAAGAATGTCCCCCAGTTGCCACAGCCTTTTAAAGACATCACCAGGCAGCATGATGCCCTGGGATGCACCTCACCTTATCCCTTAGACTTTACTACGTCCAGTTGATCTACGTGCCCTTTGACTGCATCTTTCCCTGCAAGAGGATAGTTATGCATTGATGCATGGATTTGCCTCTAGGCAGCTGGGAGGCCAAAAGCAGACCTGACCAGTGAAAGCTGAGGAAGACATTGAGTACCACAAATTTTTATACATCCCAGCAGCACAGAGAACTTGAGTTGCTCTTGACTGGTCCAATGCCTCCCTTGGCCTTGCCGGGGCTGGCTGTGTGGATGGGCAGCAGGAGGGCACAGAGGAGCCTCAGCAGTCTCTGCAGTGTCACAAATCCCAGACCCCAGGAAACAACAAGCCTTTACAGATGCCAAGTCAGGTTGGCCAGTAGGGTCCCCTGTCTCGTGGCGGGCATCTCCAGTGTCTGTTTCTCACTGCTTTCTCTTGATGTGGACACTGGGCTTGGCCACAGACTCCTGGATGTCACCCAGACTGCTACACCCCTCCTTCAGCTTCCTCAGTTGCCAGGGGTACCAGCCACATACCACAAAAAATTTCTGCCTAATTATCAATAACCATTATAGCAAAATCACTTTTATGGACTTGCTACACACATAGTCTGGGTGTGGCAAAGAAGGAATTGAGCGCAGTGGGTGTCCCTGTACACACATCCATCTCCTTTCACCCTGAGTGCAATATTGGTGTCCAAGGCTATTTTTCCTGTGGGAAATACTGTATATCTTGTCCATCTGCTACTGACCATAAACAGAAACCCTCAAAATAATCTGAGTTTTCTTATTTTCTTCATTACAATTAGATGTAGTAAAACAAATACTGCTGCATCGCCAGGAGATAAATTCTTTAGCTACTGCCAGCCCTATTGTTTGCACAGGCATTATCTTTGCAGAATTTGTTATTCACTAATTTGACGTACGTTTTTTTATTGCAGATGCCAACCTCAGCTGTTCTGGAAGCCATGAAATACTCTCAGGCAGTGTTTAAAATAATGCAAAGCACGCAGTCGTGGTGCTTGTGTCCAAATAGATCCTCGGTTTGGTTAAAAATAAAACAATCCATGTGCTGTGTCTGAAAATGAACATCTCTGTAGATGAAAAGCAAGCTTGTTTTTCAGATTTAAAGCAAACTTAGTTCCAAGGTTTTGGTTTTTTTTGTTTTCTTTTGGGAGTATGTTTAGGCAATATCCCAGGACTGTTTTTATGGGTTCTCTAATACTTATTGCTATCAGCTCTGTTTCTTCTCCTGCCTATATATTTTCCCTTAGTCTTTCCAGATGTTCCCCTGGAGGCAGAACTGCAAGTGAAGCTCAGGGGTTACATATCTACATCTGCAGCTTGGGGATTTCATTGCTCTGCCCAAAGTGCTGCTGTCAGGTGGGCACGTCCTCCTGCTGCCCTTGCCATGCAGGAAACCAATCCAGTCCCTGCTGTGGTCAGGTAGCAGCAGGAGCTCAATTTTCCCCTTTTATAACATGGGTTTTGATAAATCATTATTCACCTGCAGAAAACAGTGCAATCCTTGATTTGTTCTTAACCAAAAGAATGACTTGAACTTCTAGGATTAAAGTACTAATAGAGTAACAATGTGATGAATCTGAATTTCTGCTTCATTTCTTCTTTAAATTGAAGGAAGTCTATGAAATGCTGAGTAAGCTGAGTAAAGTCAGACTGGCATGTGGAGCCGGAGGGCTTCTCCCAGTTCATTATTGTTCCTTTTGTTCTTCCTCCCAGACTTTTTCCTCCTGTTGTGCTTTTTTCCCCCCCTTCTTTTTCCTTTCCAAGTATGGAGGCCCAGCAGAACAGGCACTGTCTGCTCTCTAGTCTTTCTCTGCCATCACCACAATCAGCTCACTGAAACAAACTCTGCATGTTGTACAGAGACAAGTTCACTGGAGAGACTTCTGTAGTCTTTGAAGCTGTATGTTAAATTTCAGCGTGATTTTAACTTAACTTTTTTTCTGAAGTAATCAAACTCATTCTACCCTTCCTTGCTCACCAACTCCTTTTATATCTGTTTGCTGGTTCTACCTTTAACTTCCTTTCATTTACTGTTGCTTTTGACCCAGGGATTTCTTTTGCCTTTCACGCATATAGGTCTTTTTCATTTGTACTCCTTCCCTGTTGCCCTAGCTTGTTCTCATCATCCCCAGCTGGATATTCCTGAGGAACGAAGCAATGAAATTGAATGAGATGCCACAGTACGCAGGTCATGGCTTGGCTGCAAAAAAAATTCTGAATGTAAAGGTTTATGGATATCAAATTATAGAAGGGGAAGAACTGGGTATATTGCTCACAGCATGACCAAGAGTGACAATGTGATGCAGCTGTGGAAAAAGCAAATGCGGTCCTAGGATGTATTAAGAGATGTTTTTCTAACAGAAATATGAAAGCACTTAATAAGGTTGTATGCAGGACACCGGTGCTCATTTAGAATATTGAGTTCAATGCTGGTCACCCATGTGGAGTAAAAATGCATTTAAATTAGAATGGACACCACCAAAGAATAATGATGTGATTCAAAAATGTCACTGTTTGAGATACCATGTGATCTAGCAGATGTCTTCTATGATACTGTCCTATACACCCAATTTCTTCATGTTCCACCTGACACCTAAAACAGAGGTGGGTTGCTGCCAGCTCCTTGCCAGAAAAATGCAGCACAGGCTTCCTTAAATGCTTCAAACATAGCTGACCCCCCAAAAGCCCGCACTGTTTCTAGATCCTGAACAAGATTTGTCATTCTCAGGTTTATTACAGCTGTAAATAAAATGTGCTTATGTTCGGCATCAGCATAGGTGAGGATATGGAGGGCAGCCCTACTCCTGTGCCTTAAGGATGGGTCCTGGGGCATGGACTGGTGTTGGAACAGTGCTCCAGCAGCTAGAGCCTGTGTGAAACCCACGTGGGATCAGCTCAGGTAACCCACGGCACTTACTAATACTGTTATTGCATTCTCAAACTGAACAGTTTTAAGGGTGTTTGGAAGATTTTCAGCTCAGCCTCCTTTGCCATGAGTGCATCGTCGTAAAGGGTTAGAATCATTCTTAATGGCAGCTAGAATCCATATCTCACTGGGGCTCAGAGATCAGCTATGTTAGGATGAAAAATGCAGAGCCTGATTTATTTAGAAGGACTTGTCCACCACATTTGCCATAGCTTACTATACATGTCACCGCTTGCTCTCTCTGCTATTGCTCATTCAGAGCCTGCTAGACCCATGCACCCTGACTGGCTTTCTCACTTAAACCAACTGTTAATGATTATAGTGTTATGTTGATCTTAATCAGTCCTATTTCAATTTCTAGGAACAGAATCCTGTGAAACCTTTCTTTTCCCTATGGGAAATTCCTCTGTTTTCATTCTTTTTTTCTCCTGAGAGATGGCTGGATGACCAAGTAACTTCCTAATATCGCCTAGCACAGCAGGAATTGAATTTATAACTTACACTTCTCCCAACTGGCTTTCCTATTTTCTTTCTTTGTGGCCTTCCTGTTCGTTATGTAATTTTTCAGTAGAAGAGGCAGTATTCCTTTACTGACCTTGTTGATGGCAAGAGATATCCTTACAGTGCTCTGTTTTTCTTAAATCAAGTTCTCCAAGTCCTGTTCCAAAGTTTTTCTAGTGTCTGTGTCAAACCAACCCTATATAATAGCTTTATTATTCATGTGGGCGATTATTAAGCTGTTCTGTGACTTACTGAAATTGTTTCCCACCCAGTTCCCCTAGTTTAAGAGATAGCACCTGCTTTAAAGTGGTTATTTTGCCTTCCTTCAAAGAGGCACCGCTTCCACCAGGAAAGGGATGAAGCCATGGGAACATGGGGAGATGAGTGGGTGTGAGAGTGGATCAATCAACTGATGCACTGACTACAGAAGGAATTCCAGATTTCTGCCTTAACCACTATGGGGGAAGGAGTGCTCGATGCTGCCAAATCCTCCTCTTGGGGATGAGAAACGTTCTGCTCATAAGTTAGCATGCTAAATGCTCTGTGGCAAATTATTTAGCCTGGATGATTTAAAATGACTTCTCAGTAACTACTAGAAGGTTAAGTGTGTTTTAATTTCTGTATTTCTACCCTGATATTGAATAGTTATTAAGAAAAATAAATAGCTCCTCTTTTCCATATTGTTATTTTTGGCTTTAATTGAAGTGGTATTCTCTCGTTTAGTCATTGCATTGTAATGGGTGTTGTGGGCTTTTCTCCATACAAGCCCCATTTGGAATATAATCTGCCTATCATAGGCTAAAATTTTATTTCCTGTTTGTAAGCAATTTTAATCTTCTGCTTGATTTTTAGAAACATCAACTTTTAATAATATTTTATGTTTCTAAAATTACTCTAAAGGAACATTCTGGTTCTCAGTGAGTTTGAATGTCAGGGGCAAAGCCAAGGATTCCATTTGAGAACGTTCTTCTCAGTGTTGGGACTCAGGTCATTTTATTACATGGTCTTTAAGTGTTCTGTACTGTCCCTGTCTGTGTATTTTACTGCATCTGTGTGTTTAGTGCAGCCAGGAGGGGCATTTCTTCTGAGAAGAGGAAGTGGACAAAGTTATTTGTCTTTGAAGAATGTAGGGAAGAAGAAGCTTTAAAACCGTGGTTGCTCCTTTGTTCACTTTCTAGAGGAACTGCTATATGAAGTACTCATTCCCTTATTATATTCTAAGAGTTTTACTTATTGTCTTGATCAAGAGATGTTTTTGACAAGTCCCTCTATTCTTTTACTATGCTGTTTAAGAGAATGTACATGTTTGGGCATGGGAGATTTCTCGTATTGTCTTATGTTGGTATACTGGAACAAATCAGTTTATGTTACTGCCAATGCATCTAAGAAGTGACTTATTTTATTTCCAAGGGTCTGAGCTATGAGATACTTGATCTGCTCCTGGCAGCGGATTAGCTTCAGGAATTGCTGGGGCGATTTTAGTTCCTGTGGTGGTGATGGGAAAGTGGTAAATCAGAGCAATGGTTAAATTATATCTGATAGTAAAAATGAAATAAAATAGCTCTATGGCTTTTCCTGTTGATTAATTTTGAGACATTTGCTGGCAAATCAGAGGGCAAAGAGGTCCCATAGGGAACATGACAGAACTGGAAGAAGTGCTCGGTGTCCTGTGATATCTATTTGCAGTGAATGGAAAGCAAAGTGCGTACTAGATTTACTGCTAAGAGATTTTCCTTCTGTGTAGTACATGCATAGAAGCTGGGGTATCTAGATATTCCTTACACAACAGGTCAAATTCATGTTATCATGGCTGTGGTCTGTACAAGTAATGACTGTAGGAGCCGTTGAAGTTTGCTGCTATTTAAGGTGAATCAATTTGTTACAGCAATGTTCCCTTTTAGAAATGAGTAACTAGAAAACAAGAATAAGTCAAATTGCACTGCCTTTGTCTCTGTGTTTAGAAACCTGGCACCAGTAACTCGGATGTAGCGTACCATATGGGCAAAAGACATTGGAACAATCCTTGGTATCTACACCAGATCAACAAGAGATCTGGACTGCCTCTACGAAATGCTGCAAGGCACAGCTTTTTTTTTTTTAATAGAAGAAGGGAAATCCATGTGTGGCCCAGAAGTGGTAAATAAGTATGGAGACAAATGGCAGAAATATGTGTTAATTGATAAACTACACATAGGAAAACAATATGTGTTTTAAGAATGGAAAAAAGTCATGGCCAAACATCTAAGGAAAACAAATATCGTACATTCAGATGGGGAAATTCTATTCTAGGCAGCAGTGAATTGAAAGGTTTTGGGAGTTATGCTGGAAATTGGCTCCCAGTGTAACACGGCTGTCAAAAGTGCTGATGTAGCTCTTGAATGAGAAAACAGGGCTGACTTCAATAGGAGAGAATATTTATTTAACATTGGTATGACTATTACTGGAAGACACTCCGTGAAGAACACTCATTGAGTGGAAGGAGTTTGGATAAAACATAAAAATGATCAAAGGAATGGAAAAGTACATCTGAAAAGAGCTCTTGAAGCTCAATCTGTTTAATATCAAAGAGAAACTGTAGAACGTCTCAATCACTGAACCTACTTGGTAGAGCTGGGGGGAGGGAGTGACAGGAGACTTTTCGAGCAAAGCAGCAAAGATATATTGAGATGAAGTCACAAGAAGAAGTCAGAACTAAAAAATGAAGATCTTACCTATTCTGGTTCATTAGTAATTAGACTTTAAAATGACCAACCAAAGGTTGAAATCTTTCTTTCCATTTTTTTTTTCCTTCTTATTTTCCTTTTCATTACAAAGACTCAAGACAATGAATTTTCTTTATTTTTAAACTAGGAAATGCAACTTGTAAGCAAAACTGCAGCTCATTATGTCATTGTCTGAATTACTGCAATAACGAATGGTTAGAACTTCATTTTAATTTATCATTTTGGAAGTGTCTGAATCTGTGCCAGGAATGTTTTTGGCTCAGGCGTGTGAGGGCTGCACTTCTCACTGAGTAATCCTGGGCAGACAGATGCTGCGTTTACTGTTGTTGCACCACCACACTTTGGTTTTCTTACCATACTGACCTATTACTTGTTTGGAAAGGTGTTGTTTAGAAATGTTTTTTTAAGTCTTGACATCCCTAAAACCCCTTTAGCTCCAGGAAAATTGACCGTACTCATCTTGAGCGTCAGGCTTTGGGTCAAACGCACTGAAGCAGCCCATTCCTGAGTGCTGTGGAACGTACACTGAGAAAACAAGCTAAAGAAGCATTGAAATTCAGCATGGAAAAGACAAAATGCTGAGCACGGATCCCCAAACAACATTTATGTATCCATTAACTGCAGTGTTATTCCTTTTTTTGTTTTTCAATGCATTACGTTCCCTCAAATGCAGCCTGTATTGCTTTCAGATCATTTGTACAGAGCTGCTTCTACACCCCTCAGTGTGGGAAGGGTAGGATATAAGCCGCTGCAGACCCAGCATGGTTCAGGCTCAGAAAGGTGTCAGTCTGCATTCTTTCTCATCTTCCCAAATTGGTTACAGGTGTCAGCTGCATCCAGCCAGAGCATAGCTGCCACCATGGTTTATCAAATGTCACAGCTGACGATTTCAGTTTCATATGCTTCCTTTCAGTGTAATTTGTTACCTTTAACCATTCTTTTTATTATTATTATTCTTTTTAAAGGCAGCTCTATTACTGCCAGCTTCAAGCACGTCTTGTTACCAGCTGACTGCAAAGAGCCTGAAGGGTTCTGTCCAGAAAGAACATTCCTGCTGCCATCAGCAGCTCCTGCACCCGCAGCCTGCCTGGAGCGCAGCTCCATCTGTCAGCAGTGCTTGATGCTGTGCAGGGAATGCATCAGTGGTGGACACATGGCAAAGCCCAATGAAGGAGTTTGCTCTGCAGGAATGGGCAACAAGTTTATGTGGGTACACTCGGATATTTGAAAACGGAATACTTGTATTGATGGGACAAGAGCGTGCTTGATGTTCTGCTGAATGGTGAGCAGGGTCATGTTAAATTGTTATTTAAATGCTATTAGTAATAGAATGGCTTCTTACAGATGAGAATGTTTTTCTGAGACGAATGAGTGGTTAGAAGTGCAAAGAGGAGTGAATGAAAGATATACCAGAGCTGGGCATTTCTCATTACCGGCTGCAGCTTCCTTAGGACTTAATTTGAATTATGTATGTTTAAATCAAATCAGACTTTAACCCACAGCCCCTCAAGTCAAAAAAGATTGAAAAGAAAGCATGATTTGAAAAACAAATAGAAAATGCAAGGTCTGTGGCTTTTCCCATTGACACGCTTCTTAAACAGCAAATTTAAGATGTAACGAGGAAAAAAAACAATGCAATGACTTTTCTGTGCAATATGCATTCAACATGAAGATATATGCTTAATAAACAAGGTGTTAATTATAATTCTCAACAAAGCTTTTAGTAGATCTTAACCTTGCAGTGTACCGAGAACTAATTCAGGCATGTGGCTCTACATGAGTCTGAGTATATTGAGTTTTGTCACTCATAAAAGATCAAAGGAAATAACTAATGAGGAAAACTATACTGAAGTTGGCATTTTTTTTTCCCAGTTTTCAAAGTGTGGAGGCTCCCCCCCCCCCCGGCTCCCCCACATATAAGAATTGTGATTCTTTTCTCTTCTATCTCCCCTAGGCGTGATTATTTTCCCCTCCTTACAGTTGGGGTGCAACACTTGCAAAAGCTTTCTGAGCCTGTTTCAGTATAGAAGAAAAAAACAAACCAAAGTGCATAAGGCAGATGTATGGGGAAGTACAACCTCAATGCACAGAAAGCCAAACAAGAAACATGGTTAAAAAGAAATGAAAACTAACCAAACCAAACACAGCAGAACAACTGAACCAAGCAAACCTATCAGCCTCAAGACTAGTTTTTGGGAAAGCATAAAAACAACTGTCCAGAATTTGGTAAAGGGATTAAATTATCCAAATAAGATACAGGTTCCAATCTCTCCATATATTTAACATCAAAATCTACAGTCAAATGCATCCAAAGATCTCATCCTACCTCAGTCAGAATTGGTTCTGAGATTAAGAAGATGGTCCAGAAAACATGCAAATGCTGGTGAAGAAGCAAAGTCACTTTTGAATGTGATAAGGTACCACATCCATCATGTGACTGAGGCAAAAGAACAGGCAGCTGTGCAGTGCATGGGGAGAAATAAAAGGGGAGAGGGGGAGTGAAGAACACAAACATGAAGATCTCTGTCTCACACACAGGCAAAACAAAATCTGCCAGGGACAGCAGTGAGAAATGCATCCATTTGGGAAAATAAATGCAGTGAAATGAACAAATAAAATCGCTGTAAAAATTGACAGAAGTGCTCCGAATTAGAACAGAGAGTGGGAGAAAAATGCTGACAATGCGAATGGCAATTGGAAATTGTCTCTGCGTTCAAGTACGTAACGCAAATACTGCTTGCTTAATTCACCTAAAATTATACATGAATTTTATGCATATTGATGGTGGATTTGCCACCTGAATTTGTTTAATATCAAATGACTTCTAAGGACATATTCCAGAGCAAGTCGGAAAAGGAATTACGGTCCACAGTGTGAAGAGAAACATGACCAACCCACAGAATAAAACCGAAACCCCATAAATCAGTCAGGAATTATAAAAGCTCCAGGAAGATAAAAACTTACATTTTATACAGTCAATTTCTTTACCTCAGAGGGCAGAAGTTAAAATCCTAGCCAACTTTTTCAAGCAATAGCAAAGCACATACAAGCTCTACTTTGTTAACACGAACACCACAGCACTACGGCGCACAGAGATGATACAGCATTGAAAATAACCAGTTGCATAAAAGCACAGGTAAATTTAGACTGAGCTGAAAAGCCAAACTTGCACCGAAACTCAAGCCCCACATACGTCAAACAGAATCAAAGCACCCTGAATCCCAGGCAGTGCTGAAAAGAAGAGTTGGAAGGCGAGCACAGGGCTGGAGCCGAGAAACGCGAAAGAGCGAAGAGGTAAAATAGCAAAATAAAGATAATCTTAAAACATCACCGCTTTCCACACCACAGAGACAGATTTGTGTGACAGATGAGAGTGCAAAGGAAGACAAATCTCCTCGGTGCCGCATAGCAGTGAGATGTGATTGTTTCCATCCAAGCAACGCAGTGGCAGTCAGTGCCCAGCCGAAGAGGTTAAATATTTTGGTCCTACTGAAACAGCAAGCTGTTATTCTGTTTATCAGGCTCTAACAGAAACCAAAGCAGCTGGTCTCCCTTGTTCTGCTGAACTGCAGAGAATATAAGCAAAGCATTGGAGCTGTTTTCAGTCCCCTTTGACTGCTCAGCAGCCTGCTTTTAACTATCACCTCCTCCCAGAGCAGTGCAGAAGTGCTTCCTATGTATTAGCTGACAAAACTATAACTATGGCGAACCGCTTTTTCTACTTCCATTTTCTTCTCTGTCATTTTCTTTCTTTCTTTCTTTCTTTCTTTCTTTCTTTTTTGTTTTTACTCTTTATTTCTAACTGTTGCTCCGAAAAAAAAAAAAATCGTATCAAGTTGACCCTTGTCTCTTCTTTTTCTTTTTGTCCCAGTTGAAAAGTAAGGGAAGGTCCTGTTGCAGCAATCTTCTGGCTGAGAGATTTGCAGCTGATGGCAGCAAATGAAAAGGAGGGAGCTAAGGGTTATTCTGTCACCCAGGTAGGAAAAGTTGTGTGATGGGAACAACAGAAAGACCTCTTGTAGGAATCATGTTCCTCGGTCCCTGCTCAGGGCCCATTCCTGCAAGGGTCCTTGTCTGGCAGCTCCACTCCCTGGAGGGTTCACTGCAAATGCAGTCTATGTGCAGGAGCAGATCTGCAGCAGATGCCTAAGAGCGATAACAGCGGCGTCTTAACCCCGCTGCAATGAGATAACTATAGCTGGAGCAACAAAAGGCAGAGACCTAGAGAAGGAAAGGTGATTTGCGTTGTTGTGTTTCAAAACTCCCTGACTGCTCGTACAAAAACCAGACGGCTTTGCCAGCACTGGGACACTGTATTTGAAACGTATCACATGTCCCTTTATAATTTCAAGGGTCTGATGGTACATTTTATACATTACATTACAACTGTACATTGTAATGGGATATTAATACTTTTTGCTGGCTATTTTACAGCCATGTGTGTGTCATGTGTGCCACGAGGTGGGTTATTTGTTTTTTTAATACCTCCTTGGCTGAAGAAATAATTGCTCGTGAAGCTGCTTGTCCACTGCTGCAGCCTAGGGCACCAAACGTTTCGGACTGGAGTAAGTGACAAAGTGTCAGTGGTTTTTTTTGCAAACCAAAGGATCCAATTTGATTTAGCAATTTACGAGGGTTTATGTGAAAAAGATGATGGGTGGAACGGAGGTTCTGTTATGGAAGAGAACAGCGTCCCCTTTGTCTCCTTTTGTGATTAACATGCCTTGTATGAAGGCAGCCTTTTAGTGTTCCCTCTGGATCTCATAATGAAGCCAGGACGACTCTTAGACAGGAAAAATATCTCTTTTGGCAGCCTGGCATTTGCTTCTTTTTTTTTCCTCCACTTATATGTAGCCTTAAATACGATAGATTAAGTGAGCAAGACGGCACTGAGACAACATGGGCCGAGGGTGCAATGCAGGCTTATGAAATTGTAAGCATTTGCAGCTATCATGGGGATGTGGCAAATGCTGGTTTAGTGTGGGAACAGCTCATCACAACCCATCTATAGGAAAACTTTGTACGAATCAGCAGTTTGGAAGAACTCTCATCTGATTGCTGTCCTTTATTTGCTGGGTTTAAAACACGGCAGTCTTATGTTTCATCTGGCTATCTGTCATGGCTGATTTCCTATGGAACCTCTGTTCCCAGCAGCACGGGATGTATATTGATGTATATCCCACATCAGGCTACTTGTTTTCTAAGGATCTTGACAATCTGTTAAAGTGAGTGAGGCTATTTAAACACTTTAAAGTGACTATGGGTCATCTTATTTTGCAAAGACAGATGTCAGAGCAGTTGTTAAGTCCTAAGGCAACAATTCTAGATTTACATGGGGATGATTAGTGCCAGAGAATAAAATCTGAATAAAGACCAGCTTTTCACAGAAGATGTATATAAACATTTAATGTCACTATGAAAATACAGCTCTGAGGGCTCTCACTGTTTGCAGCACGCTGATAGTACTGCTGTAGTCTTTCAGCATTTAAATTAAATCCCAAGAGGGATGAGGGGGGAAAAGGAGGGGGAAGGGGGGAAAGGGGGAGCTGCTTTTAACATCTTTTTGCTTCAAACCGAATGACTTTATAAATCAAGGAAAACCTTCTGCATCCAAGATGTCTCTCTTGGAAGAGAAGCTGATGAAATGTGTTTTCCTATGCTTTGCCCTGATATTGTCAAACTCAAATCTCTAAATGCTTTCAGAGGAGGAGCAGTTAAGAAGTCAGTACTTATATCAAAATAAAGAATAAGAGAAGCAGCTCTGCCTTTCTTTTACGATGTAATATTAATGATTTTTACTAAAATCTCTACTGTTTCAATATGGCAGTAATAGTTCCCATCACATTTTTTCCTGAGTTCTCTTTTATTTGTTGCTGGTGGTAGTTTTTCTTTTCTCTTTTTCTTTTTTTCTTTATTTTTAAATGTGAAACCAGCTACTTGTGGCCAAGCTTTGGTGCTTTGCAAGCTGGTGGAGTCAGACAAGTAGTCAGCCAGCCAATAGATAGCCAGTTGTCCAAGCTGGTGTGGGACAGCATGCTTTGCACTGTGGAAACCAGCATACATGGGGCAATCTCATATGCATAGGCTGTTCTGCTTGCAATCCTTTGGACATCAAATGCAAAGGAAATGGATTGGAAATATGTATACGTATCTTTGCATTGCTTTTGTGACATCAATGTAAGAAATTAAGGCCAGTCTGAACGTTGCTTAACTGCTTTTGCAGCTAAACAACAAAAGGTTTTCAGAAGCCATTGTGTTTGGTGTTACAATATAAGCAAAATGAAATTGCAGAACGTTTGGAAATGATTCTGTTCCCACTAAAGGCAATGCACATCGTGCAGCCTCTGCTTTTCCAAAGAGCATCTGCAGCATTAGCTGGTCCTGGGACACTTCGGGATCAGCTCCATCAGTACCTGCACAAAGCAGAAACGTGCCCAGTGACCAAAATCACAGGCAGAAGTGTCTTCAACGAGGAACTGGAACAAGCCTGAGGTGCTTGAGGAGCAATGTTTGAGATGAAGGCAGTGAGCAAGTGTGTGGTGTGGTTATGAGTAGCTCTGGGGAGAAGCCTGGAACAGCGGGAGGAAGACAAGCTGACAGGAGCACAGCGTATTGCTGGGGCTTTTGAAAGGGCAGACAGATGTTTTCCTTCATCCTTCCCTACTCATCTTGCTGCAGCGCCGTTGGGTGATGAATAAGAAGTGACACAGTGGTGGAACTGGTTGGATTTTACCAGTCAGGCCGTTCTCAGTTGTTACAATTGACAAATGAAAAATGGCAAAAGCAACCAAATGTTTCCAGAAGAAATAGTTTCAATTAAGACTATATACTGATATCTGCAGGGGAAATCTACAGTATAAACAATTTCCTTTCTTTTGAAAATGCTGTTCTTGTTTTCTCATTTCAGAACTTCAAAATGCTCTGATTCATTTATTTTTTTTATTCATTTGAATTGAAAAGGAGCACTGTCAAAACTTTCCCTAAAGAAAAACTGTTTTTCAGACCCTGCTGTTACCTGAATTACTGCGTAATTCTTCTCTCAGCTTCTCTTCCAGCCTTGAGGCAGCAAGTTTACATCTCCTTTGTAGACATTTATGGTGTGTAGTTAATTTTCTCCTTTTAAAGAGAAAGAAATCCCAGGGATCTGTTTGTGTTGCTTTGAAATAAAGCTCAGCTGTCACTCTGCAGAACAGTTTACACTGTCAGATGCGATGTGGGGATGCTGGTTTGCATTCACAGTGCCAACCACACAGCTCTGGGAAGAACCAGGGCAGTGGGAATTGCATCTGTGTGCCCCTTCCTCTGTCTTTTTGTCTCTGTTTTGGCTCTGATTGATCACAGTCAGTGTTTTATTCTCTCCCTGCCTGACTTATATTTTCTACTCTTGAAAGTCTCAGGACAAATATATACATATATATGTATTTTTTTTCCTTTCCTTTTCTTCCTTCTCCCTTCTTTCCATAATTGGATTTTCTTTCTCTCCTGCTGTACTATCACATGGACACACATTTTTCTCCCTTATCTTCTCCCTTTCTCCTTGACTCTCCAGAGTTGCTACTGCTTCCAAGGCTCAGTGACTGTACCAAGAAGGCTGCCTGCTTCTGTGACAGTGTAACACTGGCAGGTGATCTAAGCACATTTGGTGGAAGGACAATCTGAAGGGAGAAATACGGAATTGACATGAATAGGGCTATTTGGAATTGCTGCCCATCTCCAAGAGGAGAAGTAAATTTGTCTTTAGGGAGCTCTACACTGTAAGGATGGGAGAATTTGCCTGACTTTCTGTACTCTGTAACACTTGAAGCTTTTCAAATTGACTTAAGTCAAATACATGCCTAAGCAAACATTTTCTGCTTAGAAACCTTCATGTTTTTCAGATGCATTGATCTGGGAATGCAAATAGCTGGCAACTAGCAAAAATATGCAATCTTTGAATAGAAATAGCAGACTTTGTACCTAGTATTTTAATAAGGGGACAGGCAAATAAACCCTTATCGAGGCATGACAAAATAATTAGAATTATTAACATTCTGAATAGTGGAGTAACAATGCAGCTGAAATATCAGGAGAGGATGAAACTGGAACAACAAAACCAGCCATTGGGGAGCTCCTTTGCAGAAGGAGCACTTCTCATTCACTTAAAATGAGTCCTGATCCCTGAAAGCGGACTGCTTTTTTTCCTGTTCTCATAGTTTCTGTGTGAATGGATGCAATAGAAACACAAGAAATAACACTTCAGGTACAGCCAGCTTTGCAAAAAGGAAGGCAGCTGAGGATGGTTCCATTGGGGTCCCTGCCACTGCAGCTTCTGCAGAGTTGCACTCATGTAAAATTAGAGTTCATCCTGTAGTAAGCAATGAAGAAGACAGGTGTATTTGGACAGCACTTTGAGAAGCCTTAACCTTTGCAGGAACCATATGTGAAATGATGCTTACAAGTTAAAAAAATATGAATTATGCTTTTAAGTAAAATTATGTGAACAATTGCAGAACATTTTGGCAAAGAAATACTGTATCTATCCTGAGGAATGCCTTATCCTTAGGATGAGAGGTCTGATTTTTCACAGTTTATCCTCAATGCTGGGAAATCAAAGAATGTAATTTCAGCGGTCAGAATTTTACTTCTGTGTTTATGCCATAAAAACAAACAGCATTAGAAGTCTACAATGTTGCTCCACTCATGCCGTGGTTGTTACTACCACGATTCAGTCACTTCCTTCTCGTTTCTATGAAGTTAATAAAGCAGGTTGTCTTTCACCTTCTTGACCTGAAGTCTTCCAGCCATATTTCACCTGACTGCTTTGCTTGTGCTGTCTTTCCCAATTTACTCCCCAATGTGCTTAAGCTGAGATTTAGTTTTTGCTTTGCAATTTAAATGCTTTATTCTTCAGAGGAAATAAATACGGACAGTATATTGGTCACAGAAATACTGAAAATGTCAAAACATTCAGATTGGAAGAATATTAGGCATTAGGTATTGATTGATGAGCTTATAAATAAATCCATACATCTCTCACTGTGTTCACTTGATAATGGTGTTTAGCTTTTAAGAGTAAATCCTACCCTTTTTGTGTCATATTTAATCAAAAAGGGGTTTAACTGAGAAGAAAATATTTCAAATTTGTTTTATAAGCACATTAGTCTTCTTTCTGCTTTCACTGAAACCAGTGGGAAATCTCTCAGCATGTGTCCTGAGTTAAAATATAACTCACGTGCCTGATGAATGGAGGCTACATGCTGCATTCAAAAAAGTGCAGCAAGAGGAGAGCAGGTAGTGCTCTCATTTGGGATTACACGGGGGAACAAAGAGGCAACAGTGAAATAAGCATAAAGCTAGCAGATAGACATTAATTATTGCCGGTAATGTTCTATGGTTACGTTACTGGTTATTTCTGCTTCAGGTCTTACATGCTTTTAGGATTGAACCTTTGAGCTGTAAAAGTTGTGGAAAAAAGGGCTTTTCGTTGCTGGTTGGAGTACCTGCTGTATTTCTGCTCCCTGCTTGACACACAGTGCATCACTGTGCTTCAAAGCATCGAGTGCAGCACTGTGTACATTCCGTGTACAAACAAGGTTCAGGAAGCACTTCGCTTCCTACATTAATTCCTTGCATTTTAAATTGGAAACTCTAGTGATATTTGTGAACAACTCCAGGTAAGGAAAAACAGTATTTTAATTAAAGGGCTAATTTATGTTCATAGACTTGTTTATTTGAGTTACGGGCACAACATTCATCACTTTAGCAACTTGGTGTGCTCTGAAGGGCGTATTTAAGCATGGAATCAGGCTGTAACGTTAATGTCTTGCAACCTCTGAAACTCATTTTAGTAGTCCTACTGCATCTTCTAACTAAACACAGAAAATGATTCCAAGTACCCCAGAGTACTAAGTAACAGTCCCTGTATCAGACAGTTCTTAGCAGTTCTGCTCTGCTTTCGGAATAAAACCGATATGCGTTTGGTTTCAGAGGAATACGAAAGGAAGGAAAAAAAACCCGAAAGCCGCCTTTACCACAAACTCTTCTTGTTTCTCCCCCTACAATTTAAAGATACTTTAAATGAATTGTTGATCTAACTGCGCCACAAAAAATTATCTGAACTTGCCATTGTCCGCCAACAAACAGAACTAAGTTTATTGGGACCTTGGTGGAATTCATTGTGAAGCATAAAATCTCTGCCTGAGATACACAAAACTGTGCGCATACAAAACTGAGCAATGCATTTAAAGACATATTCATTAAATTCTTCAAGTATTCAGAACTCCTACCTTGTTGTTTTCTTTATGAGAAAGGCAACTGACATCTGGTCCTTGTTAATGCCATCAGTGTGTTTACAGGGTTCAGAATTCTATGCGTACCATGAAAACATCTTGTATAAATCTTAACATATACGCTGTATAGCATTTATAAATAAGAGTTGCTGGTCCTGGAAGAGGACAACAGCTCCCAAAAAAACCAAAACAAAAGAAAAAAAACCCAACAACAACAACAACAACAAAAAACAAAACAAAAACAAACAAACAAACAAACAAAAAACCAAAAACCAAAAAACCAAAAAAAACCCCAACCAACCAAACAAGAAAAAGATCCCAACAGCGAACAGTCCAACATTCAATGAAATCAGTCCTGAAACGGACAACGAAGTTTTAACTCTGAGCTCACTATGAAGAAACTTTCTTTTCGCCTAAGAATAGAGAGTTTGAGGCCAATCTAAGACAAAACTGAGCATGCTGAAGCACCAAACAACTGTCCCACTTCTGAAGGCAAAACGACAATTTAACAGATGGAAAGAAAGCACTATTTTGCAATTGAAGGAAAGTTGCAGAAATTGTTTTCATTTAGCTAAAACTTATTCTATCTCAGCATACTCACTTTTTTTGCTTCACAAAACTGGCGAACTCTCATTACTCCTCATATTCCCACTGCCTCACGCTATTACTTTCGAAGTAGATGATGTATTTCTACACATACATAAGTATAAGCAGAGTGTTTAAACCACAGATTTCTCTGGTCTGCCTTTTTTGAATTGCTAAATGACTCCGTACCGCATGGAGAGCTGGAGCTACACGTCTTCCTACAATATTTCATTCTAATTTAGAAAAAGAACATGAAAGTTTAAATGTATGGCAAAACAATGAATAAACGTAAAACATCCGCTCAGATAACAAAACATTTACTCACCTCAGCCATGTAGCCAAGGAGAATGCACTTCCAGCCAGATTATAGCTGGAGTGCTGTACGTTGACCAGCAGTTCTGGCTTTCCTCATTTGCAGGAGATTTCACTGCTAGTCAAGTGAAATTAATCCTGCTAAATCCTTTGATTTATTTGGAGCTTCACAGGTACCTATGGGCTTAGGGCCTCTCTTTCTCTTAAAAATAAGCTGCTGATAAAAAGGAGGTAACTGTGAAAGAGCAGCTGCAGCACTGAGGCATCCTGGCATTGCAGTAGCGCCTGAGGGCAGCAAGGACAGCACGAACTGATGAATAAATTTTGTTTAGCTACATTAGAAATGAACCTCCCAAACTGTTTAGCACATACCTTTCTTACAGGTCTTCAGCTGTCTGTATTTTTAATGCTCTGGCTCTGCTTCCTTTTCATTTAAATCAGAAGTTTACTTTCAATCAGTGAATTAAAGATGTGAGAGGTCTTGCTTATATTGAATATTCAAGACACGCTGGCAGGGGCGGTACTCTGAAAGGGTTATAATTTTTTTCCCTCCCTCTCCAATGCAAATGTCAAATAGGACTGATGTTGTCAATTCACAATGTCCTTTGTATATAGAAAATAAACATTTGTACGTCAGGTATGCAGGATGTAGAAGACCCAGCATACAGTTCTAGAGGAGCAATAAGGCTGCAGTGTAGTTCTTGTACAGTTACGTTGGTCCAGCTGTGTCCTCTTGGTTGTGTGTATTGTACCTTTGGTACTGGCACCTACTGAAAAATGAAAGCCTAAAAGCTCTATTTGGTATCCTTTTCATAGCAGGTTATGTCTACAGCCCTACTGTGAGAGGTAGTCTGTTGGTTTGCTATGCTCTTTTTTGGAGATATGAAGGGGAAGAGCACCCTGACACTAGAATCAAGCCACTGAGCACTGGGTTTCCTTCCTTGAGTGTGGGAGAGGGGAGAAATGTTGATGAGCTCTGGGAGATTGTAGAGTGGGCAAACATCCCTCAGTGGTTTCTTTGCTCAGTTCCCTTGCCAGAAGTTCTGCTTCTGCCCCAGGACTCTCCTGACAAGGATGATGGTGGCTGATAGTCCCATGTGCAGCTGTTGGCCTGGGTCTGCTTTTCTTTTGAACCCTTCAGTAGTTTGGAAACCTCTTTCTTCCCCAACAGAAGAACATTTCCTCCTTTCCCAGCCCAGGGCCCTCATTGATACTAAAAGTGTTGCAGCTCTGCTCCACCAGTTCACTCAGAAATCATAGGACCGCTAGTGGCTAGCAGAAGAAGAGGAGGACTGGAGGAGCCCGGTTCCATCTGCTCTTCCCATTGCTGAAACAGGGAAGAACCACATTGGTTCTGGAGACAGAGAGAAGATGGAGCGGGGATGCAGCAGGGTTAAGCATAACAAGAGAGGGTCTGACTGGGTCATGTAGCGCAGCAGGGTGAAGCAGAAAGCTACCATAGTGAACAGTGTGATTGTATGCTTACCTGGTATCACAGACATGTAATGTGCAACCAGCGTCACGTACTGCTATGGTGTTGCCACCTTCTCTATTGCTGCACTGAAAGCACTGTGTGCTCTATTCTGTACTGGACCTATCTTGAACCATGGCTGTGCTTGAGTGCTGGCCCTGACCATCAGACTCTTCTGCTTTGGAACAAGGGGAGAGCCCACATTTGTGCAAACTGATTCACCAGGCATTCTGCTTGTAGGAGCCATACTTGTAGAAAATACAGGTAGGCACACTTATATAGGGACTGTACAACTTTCTCCCTCCTCCTTTCATCACCCTACGCTGCACGAGTCAAGGACTGGGAGGAGATCCTGTTCTTCACAGCTACCAAATGGATGTGGTATTGATGAGAAAGAAGGGACAAGGTAAGGATGAGGTTTGGAGTTATAGAATCCAAACAGTTTCCTCTTTCCTACTGGCTGGGGACATGACATTTTGGTGAAATGAGTCCTGTTCTGCAAGACCTGCTTGGATGAAGTTCCTTCTGCCTCTGTAATGGGGCCCAAATTAGGTTCTCCTCTTGCATTTGCCTTTCTGCAGCTCCACCTCTCTAACATGTGGGGTATTAATTTAAGAGGAAACTTTTATTAAGCAATTACTAAGCACAAATAGACATTGTGCAGACATAGGAAAATATAATCTTTCTCTTGGGTTGATTCTTATTTTTTGCTAGAGGCATGACAGTGGTGCTGGGCATTGCACACAGGGGGCTGTGCTTTCTCACAGTTAGAATGTACCAGGCACAGGCTGTGGAAATGTGTCCCTCCTTGCTCCGTGCTGGGACTGAACTGCACACATAAGCAATCTATTTGCTCAAGTTTTAGATAAGTGTTTTTGAAGAACCTCAGTTGTAATCGTCCAGAACTAAGAACAGTTAATACTAGATTTACACTTCCTCTGAGCTTTAGTTTTGAAATGTAATAATGTAAAACCCTTATTTCACTTTTAAAGGGAAACCATACAATTTGTCTCTCTTTTCTGTGTTTTCCTGGCTTTTTGCTCTTGTTTCAGTGTATCTGGTTTGCATCAGGCTGAACCTGGCCTAACATATGGCCAGCATATAGCCCTGCCAGAACCAGCTGGAGGCTCCTCACATTTGCCTGAAACCTCTGATTATTTCAGCTTCCTCTGACAGTGATTATACCAGGAATTTTCCCTAGGGAAGTTGGTTGTGTATCCACCAAACATGCCTCTTCAGTTGTATATAGAAGAAAAATAAGCTGAGAAAGACACAGACATGTTTTTGTAACTGAGACTATTTTAAGTAAAACCTCAATTTTACTTTTTCATTCTGGCTGCATAAGATAACATCTTTCTTCTCTCCACAGACTATATATTATTCTGTTGTCCCTTTCTACAAAATGTAAATATATTGTTTTATTTCTCTAATAGCCTAGAAATAAAAGTGTTTAGCAGTTAGGCCCTGATCTTCAAGTGACTGAAGTTCATACCTCCACACAAAGTTATGCCAGCTGTAATTTTTGACCTGAAAGGATTTCGTAGCTATAATAGAAACCCCCAACAATTTTGAAAAGCCCCCTTGAAAATAAGCACAATCGAACAAGTTTGAAACATGAAAAGGTGTTGTCGTTTTCTTTTCCTCCCCAAGATGGTCTAATTAACATCACAGCCTCTTCAAAATCTGGCTCTTGCATTTGTTCTTACTTAAAGACTAAAAGGAAAGCTCTTTATGGCCCAAATGCCCTATATTGCCTTCCTCTTTCAAACATGGCTTCTGTTAGTATTTACCATCTTTGCCTGGCTTTCTTTTTAATTTGAAAGAGTTCACTACAATAAAAAACAACATACTAATAAAACGTGTATCAAGAGTTCTCCTAAAAATTATGCATTTGTGAAAGTAAGATATTGCAAAGGAGACTTCAGTGTCTTTGAACACATTTGGCAATCTATTTCATCACCCACTATGCTTCCTACTGGGGACAATGTGCATACAATTTAGTTCTCAAAGCTGTAGAAGAAAAATCTTTTCCTTCCCTTTCCTTCCTTCCCTCCCTTCCTCCTTCTCCTCTTTCCTCCTTCCCTTCTTCTCTCCCTCCCTCCCTTGCTTCCTTCCCTTCTTCCTCCCTCCCTTTCTTTCTTTCTTTCTTTCTTTCTTTCTTTCTTTCTTTCTTTCTTTCTTTCTTTCTTTCTTTCTTTCTTTCTTTCTTTCTTTCTTTCTTTCTTTCTTTCTTTCTTTCTTTCTTTCTTTCTTTCTTTCTTTCTTTCTCTCTTTCTCTCTTTCTCTCTTTCTCTCTTTCTCTCTTTCTCTCTTCCTCTCTTTCTCCCTCTCTTTCTCCCTCTCTTTCTCCCTCTCTTTCTCCCTCTCTTTCTCCCTCTCTTTCTCCCTCTCTTTCTCCCTCTCTTTCTCCCTCTCTTTCTCCCTCTCTTTCTCCCTCTCTTTCTCTCTTTCTCTCTTTCTTTCTTTCTTTCTTTCTTTCTTTCTTTCTTTCTTTCTTTCTTTCTTTCTTTCTTTCTTTCTTTCTTTCTTTCTTTCTTTCTTTCTTTCTTTCTTTCTTTCTTTCTTTCTTTCTTTCTTTCTTTCTTTCTTTCTCTCTTTCTCTCTTTCTCTCTTTCTCTCTTTCTCTCTTTCTCTCTTTCTCTCTTTCTCTCCTCTCTTTCTCCCTCTCTTTCTCCCTCTCTTTCTCCCTCTCTTTCTCCCTCTCTTTCTCCCTCTCTTTCTCCCTCTCTTTCTCTCTTTCTTTCTCTCTTTCTTTCTCTCTTTCTTTCTCTCTTTCTTTCTCTCTTTCTTTCTCTCTTTCTTTCTCTCTTTCTTTCTTCTTTCTTTCTTTCTTTCTTTCTTCTTTCTTTCTTTCTTTCTTTCTTTCTTTCTTTCTTTCTTTCTTTCTTCTTTCTTTCTTTCTTTCTTTCTTTCTTTCTTTCTTTCTTTTCTTTCTTTCTTTCTTTCTTTCTTTCTTTCTTTCTTTCTTTCTTTCTTTCTTTCTTTCTTTCTTTCTTTCTTTCTTTTCAGAATAAGTTCTACTTTCACAAGCTGGTGTTTCTATCAGTTCAGCTGCCCGATTCTAGAGTTGGACACTCATCACTCAAACCATCTCCTTCAAGGTGGAAGAACACCATCTGTGTGAAGGTAGAAATACACTCCTTTAAACCAGGATTTTTGATGGGTATGTCTGTGTATTTGTCAAACAGACAAATATGCCTGGAATTTTTATTCAGCATCCAATGCAGTATGTTGTCGTGGCACTGTACATGAGAGCAGACTGGCATTGTTCACAGGCCCATGGGTCTTCCTGTGTCCTCCCTATGGCTGCACTGCCCCAGTGCTGTCAGGGTTTCTTGCAGAGGACGTACTTCCGTACTTTTGCTTGTCCAGTTGGAGCTCTGCCCAGAAACATACCTGTCCTTGTTGGAGGCCAAAGATGTCTAATATTTTCTCTGCTAATTGATATCAAGCAGCTGGCAAATACTGTTGCTGCTCACTCCACCAGACTGTCAGCAGGATGAAATGGTTGCATTGTGGAAAGGAGCAATGCATGAAAATCTTGTGTGATCATATAAATGATATGGGCAGATCAGGCTACACAGCTCTGGGACCTCCTCTGCACCTTGCAGAGATTAAAGTGCAGCAAACAAGGTTCAGTGACTGCAGCTCCTCTCTCTCTACCACATTCCTACTTGTTTTATCCTGGGGGTTAATAGTTATTTTTTTAACTCCTCAGTCATGTAGTAATTCACCTTGCATTGATTTTCTATTAATGAAATATCACATTCATCTAGTCTGTGAGATGTCCCTCTGAACCAAAAAATAACTAGATTCAATACCACAAGGGCTCTTTAAACACAACTTGCTTCTCTAGACACCAAGCTGATTCTAAATATTATTTATAACTAGTGTCGGCCATAAAATCAAATTCATTTAATAAAAATCTTACATATGAAAAATGCATGCTTGGTTTCTTTTGTGTGTATGGAAAAAATGTTAGCCACAGCCAAGCAATTAGGATGCTTGTGGGGCTGCTAGCAGATCCTCCCTCAGTGCTTTGTTGGAAACTGGGAAAAACAAAAAAGTCTCACCCGAGCTTTGTACAGGCCAGCTTGAATGATCAAACCATTGAGCTGTGGAGCATATTGTTTTTCTTTCTATAAATGAATAGAAACCATAAAATTCATATGATAGATTTCATTGAATGGAGCTTTCTCAGTTTTGCTGAGCAGAAGAATTAAAGATAATATTCTTCTCTTTTTGTTTAGGACAGGGTGTCTGTATTCTGGCTAAAAATGTCATAGGCAAAAATCTCAAATGAGAAGGGATGGGTTTTCATGGGCACGGTTCTTTCCATGGTTTGGGGCAGTTCTGAGTATTTTCACAAAGGGGCTGATTTTATCTGAGCGAGTTTTAACAGACAAAACCTCAGTAAAGTTTTCTCTGATGAATCTCTTTGAAATGTGATGTTTATCACATGTCTATATAACAGCACACAGCTTTTTGTGCTGCACTGTCCTAATCTACATAGGGTTTGATAGACTGAATTATTTTTCATCATCTCTTCCTGCTCAAAGAATACAGATTTTTTTTTAACTCTTCCAATTAGGGTAATTTGTCAATGGTTTCTAGGTCCTGTTTGGTCCAGTTCTGTGACAGTTGGGTCAGAGGGACCCACTAACTCAGGAGAGGGGGAAGAGAATAAAGGAAAAAGGTAAAGAGATGGGCCTAAAAACAAAACAGCAGCAACGAGCAAAGCGAGAAAACGAATATACTAAATATGACAGTGGGATGCGAGACAACACAATCTAATACAATATCATTGGAACTGAAGCTAATAAATGAAATTAAATGAAAGTGTCCAAAACTGAAGGCGTTACTCTGATGCTGAAGATGATACAACTAGGGAGCTCACATGCAGAGATAAGCAGTTAAAGAAGGGTCAGTCTCGTGACTCATGAGCAGTTTTATCTTTCCTTTTAAATGGAAAATGGAAATGGAACAATGAAGTCTTCCAGCATTTGTAGTTCTTCTCTTCTGAGAAGGGTATACCTGGAACTATCAACAATCCATGGAACTGGAGCATTAAATCTTTAACTCTCAGTGCACTATATGATGTTACGATATGGAACACTGATAACAAAGATCACAAAACTGTGACACTAATACTTTTGATTAGCATCAAACTGCATTCAGTTTGCTTTTTTAACTTAATACAAAATCCTTGACAGTTGCTTTGTGTTGGGGTGGCTCTTATGCCAGCTCCTGTCAAGGAGGAGATGAGTCTCAAGGACTGTGCTTTCTGACCACCAGTTCTGCTAGGAATTCTATTTCTTAAAACAATACTTCTTTCTATCATATTACACAGTGACTGGAGAGCCTGGTTAATGTCAGTGAAAGGAATGAAAGGCTTCACATCCCAGTTCCTGCACTTGCACTTATCATTAAATCCACATGATGCTTTTGTTCTTCATCAATATATTTCTACATCTGCTTATTAGTTTAAAATGTATACAACTTCTTAGGAATACAGCTTATATCACGGAGTTACTGTTCCTCCTTAAGTCTGTGATGAATTCCTAGGCATATGACTCAAGTGCTATATTTTTGTTGTTGTTTTGTTTGAAGCATGTTTCACCCCAGCAGTACCACTTTTTCTGTGGGAAAACGTGAAAGAAGAAGAGATCAGTTTTTGAATATATAGATTTAGTTCTGTAAAGACAGTCTGGATACATACAGATGTACACAACCAAATTATATGAAAGTAGAACTTCCCTAAAATTGGAGAATTTGATGATTTCTGTTTATTTTCTCTCTAATTTTTTGTTAGTTCTCAACAGATCGGTAGAACTTTGTTAATGTCTGTCTAAATAAGGAAGCCGTAAGTATGGAAGGCTATGTGTAGGTCAGGCAAAATTCCCCACATATGAGAGATCTGCTCAGTAGTTGAGTTTCTTTGTTCTCCTTTATCTAGACATTTCATATGGAACTGATTCTTGGGTGCCTCACACAAGTATGATGAGAATAGGATGTTTTATCTGCTGCCTCAATAACATGGCTTGTGCTTACCCTTGCCAAAGTAATTCTTTAAACTCCTCAGTATGAATGTTCTCATTCTGGAGATGAGAGGTCAACTTCTGAATGTCTGAGTGAAGTTACCCAGATTTGAGTATGGTGTTTACAAGAGTCACAGACTCTACTGTCCCATTCAAGAAGCTTTTAAAACAGTAAGCAGAAATATTTAGGATTCATTTGAAGTTGTAGTCCTTATGGATAAAATTAATGTAGCTAAATGCTGATATCAGTGTCTAAGCTGATCAATTATCCCACAATCCTTTTACTGTCAAAAGGTGGAAAATAGCCAATAGAACATTTCTTGCTAAAAGGAACATCTAACACAAGTCAGGTGATTCACACCTTGGAAAGAAACAGATGTATTGGATAAAAAGACGTATTTGCAGATGTCTGGAAGGATCTGCATAGTAACATTGCACAGACTGCTTGCTTGCAATAAGCAATTCAAATATTTCTAACAATGCACAAAGCTACATAAGGAGTATGTTTGTTGGAACATATGTGAAACTCTCATGTTAACCTCTTGATTTTTGTCATGGTCTATAGACTTTGCATTCCTAGGATTCAGAACAGTGTCTGTTCTATTATACTTATTATTTAAATTGAAAGAATATTCATGCCTTTGGCCTTTCATAAGGCTAAATTGAGCGAAAGTACTTGAAAAGTGCTATGGAAAGAGAACCATATTGCCTTTCTCGATGGGCTACCTGTAACAGTACCAGGCCTTGATATCCTCTCAGATCCAGGAGGGATAGATTCTGGTGTTTGAAACTCGGCTGTGGGGAGGGCTTCCCTTCCAGGTGGTGCATTAAACTCTTTCAGTTGATTTCTAGATGAGAGGTGGCAAATCCTTGTAACTTGTTGCTTTGAATTGGTAGATTTTGACTCAGAGAGGAGGGCTTCATCGCAAAAATCTGGTGAGTCTTTGAGAAACTGCTCTTATACTAAGAACAGTCTTTGTTTTCCTATTTTGGTTCTTTGCAAAGAAGTCAATGCTTTATTGTTGCTCTCTTAATAAGTGACATATTTCTTTTTTTCTAATTTCTCCTTCCTTTAGGGCTTGATTTTGTTAAATGCTGCAGTGCTTTGTCTAGGTTTGCCTCTTTATCCTCATGTGGATGTAGGTTTTCACTTACCATAAAAGGCCCATAGAGCCCACCACCATTTCCATGCTTGGAACAAAGTGGTTTTTTGTGCCTGTGCTTTTAAATTTTACTAGGAAGAGGGGATTATAAAAAAATCCATTTATGCATGGGTGTTGGTTTCCATGCTAGAACAATTATATTGATTGCACTGCAGCTGTGAACTGCCCATGGAGGTTTGGGTAGGGATTATTTCCTGGTATTTAAGGAATCTTTGGCCTTTGGGTAGGTAAATTCTTGCTGACTTGAAGACTGGGATAATCAGAAATGCAAATAGAGCAAGAAAACTAAGGTATTCCTCATCTGACAGAGAGACCAGGCCCAGATCATATGACAGAAGGTAAAAAAGGCAGATCAGTCATACTAATTCACCAGATGTGGAACAGAGAAAGAACTGAGTTGTCCAAAGTTGTCTGGATATCTTAGAAAACTGAGATATGCTAAAAATGCACTAAGTATTATTAGCAGGTTAAAGGATGGTTCTTCCCCTCTACTCAGCGCAGGTGAAGCAGCACCTGGCATGTTGTTCCCAGTGCTGGGCTCCCCAGTGCAACAGAGGCATGGACATACTGGAGAGAGCCCTGTGCAGAGCCACAAAGATCCTGAAGGCACTGGAGCACCTCTGCTGTGAGGAGATGTTGAGGGAGCATGAGCTCTTCAGCCTGGAGAAGAGAAGACTCAGTGAGATCGTATCAACATCTATAAATGCCTGAGGGGAGGGAGCAGAGAAGATAGAGCCAGGCTCTTTTCAGTGGTGCTTGGTGCTGGGACCAGAGGCACTGGGCACAGACTAGAACACAAGAGGTTCCTTCTGAATATCAGGAAACAGTTTTTTCACTGTGATGTTGACTGCATAGCGAATGTTCCTGGAAATATCCAGAAGCTGTATGAACATGGTGCTGGGTGTCTCTGCTTGACCAAAGGTGTTGGACCAGATGACCTCCAGATATCCCTTCCATCTTAAACCATTCCATGATTCTGTTGAAGCAGGAGGTAGTGCCAGCTCTGAACAGAAGGTGGTAGACAGAAACAGAAGTAATCACACTTGCTTGCAACTGGGCAAGAAATATGAAGTAAGTCTAGGAAAAAAGTCATTTAAAACTTTCGTAAATATTATCTCTTACTGCTCTGGTCATCAACCTGTAAGAAAAAGGAGAATATCCCAGTCTACTCAGATATCAGGTGATGTCTGAACAGAATCCGAATAAAATAAGCCTCAATTTGATTCATGATTGTGAAGCAATTACAGTTGGTTGTTAGTAGATTAGTGGTATTTCTAGCTCATTGTTCTCTTTTCTAATTACAGAGATAATGACTTTGCTCAAGTCAGCCAATAAAATTAACAAATCACTCCTAGTGACAGATAGCACTGAAGACAGAGTTTGTTTTCACCAGGAAAATAATGGAGTTTGCTGTGGTTCTTTTGAAAAATATTTTCCTGGCAAGAAATGATGTGTTTTAATTCATGTGAACTACTTTGTCGAAACAGAAATTATTACAAAATATCTTTTTGAAGAACAAAGGAGCTTAAAAATATTGAAGTGGTTTACAACTTCTCTAGGATATAACATTTTGGTTTTGCATTTTGAGACATTTCATTCCAAATCGTACATTTCAATTCTGTCCAGCCCAAGAGGGATTTTTGCTGACTAACACCATTTCTATAAAATGGAAATCTTGGTTTCTCTCTAACTGCAAAGCTTTGTGTTGGAAAGTTTGTTGTCTGGTAAGAAGAAAAATAAAACTTGGGCCATAAGCATTTAAGGTTGGGTGGGTTGCATTGGTTAATTCTAAGGCTGGGCTGATGTGGGATCTGTTGCTAGTCTGTGTCATCTCGGTGTATTAGATTGATTTAGTCCCAGTCCTTACAAAGGTCTCATATAGAATCTCTTTATTTTGAGCTGGGAGAAATGTCCTGAGTGCATGTTGCAGCATAAATGGAAGCTCAGGATCTTTGTAGGTGGTGTGGACAGTAGGACTGAGTTTTCTGGCAGCAAGTTTGAAGACAACACCAAGCTTAGTGATGCAGTTGATACATCAGAGGGAAGGGACCTGGGCAGGTTTGAGAGGTGGGCCCATGCCAACCTCATGAAGTTCAACAAGGACAAGTGGAAGGTCCTGCACCCAGGTTGGGGCAAGCACAGATAAAGCTTGGGTGGAGAGTGGCTTGAGAGCAGCTCTGAGTAGAAGGATTTGGGAATGTCAGTTGATGAGAGATTCAACATGAGGCAGCAGTGAATCTCTCACTACATGAGCCAAATGTATCTTGGTTTGCATCAAGAGCAGTGTGACCAGCAGGTTGAGGAAGTGATTTTGCCCCTCTGCTCTGCTCTTGTGAGGCCCCACCTGGAGTACTGTGTCTAGTTCTGGTGTCCTCAACACAAGAAGGACATGGAACTGTTGGAGCAGGTCCAGAGGAGGACCACGGAGCTGATCAGAGGGCTGGAGCACCTCCTCTACAAGGACAGGCTGAGAGAGCTGGGACTCTTCAGCCTGGAGAAGAGAAGGCTCCAAGTGGATGTTATAGCAACCTTCCAGTACCTAAAGGGGGCCCACAAAAAAAGAGGAGCATATGCAGTTTAAAATTAATGTCCTATTCTTACATTTTTCTTCTCTGAAATCATTTTCAAGTTAAATTTCTGTTTGCTAGAATAATCTGTTTTTCTTCAGTAAGTTTACATGAAGATTAATTTTGTTGTCTCTTATGAAACTTGGGTGCCTCAGGTTTCTTGAAAATGAGTAATATAAAGAAAGCGATGATAAAGACAAATACTTGAAACCAGAGGATACTTAAATCTCTGAATATACAACTTGTTTCCCAGCTTGAGGTCTGGCACTGTTAAGAGAGCCCTTGCTGTAATAGTAAATGACATCCCTTTGAAGAGAACATCTACAGTTCTTGGTTGATCTGCAAGGGTTCAGTTATGCTTTACTGCCTCTTTTCAACTATTTCTTAACAGAAGATTCTCAAATATTTAATGTAAGAACAATTCTATAAGACCTTTGCTTTGTAATTGGTCCCAGCTTTAGAAGATTCATGGGACACATCCAGCCGCTTACAGATATTTGTTTTCTTTTCTCAAAAAATCACTTAGCCAATAGCCAAGCAGATAGAAAATGCTGTCATTTTCAGAATGCCTGAATGAATTGTGCACAGATTTGAGTTACAACCAGCTTAATATATTTCAAGTGTAGATAAGATTTGGTCGTCTTCAACTGTGCCAAAGATTCTTGCGTTTTTGCTGGTTGTGCTCAGCTGACTGAGAGCAGAGCTGATCACTTGCTGAGCTTGCACTGCTGAAAGTTGGAGGAAAAAAAAGCATCTTTAAACAATTAAGCTGTGTACATTTGATAGGGGATAACTGGTAATAACATGGAATCCTGCTGTAACATATTGACAGAAAATACACATTGTTTTGATCCAAGTTCTGTATCAGACTAGTTTGTTCATTCCTTGGTGAACTCAATGAGGCTCTTACAAGCCCCAAGAGCTTTCATGTGTAATTTGATTTTTTATATATATTTTTTAAAGCTTTGTGTCGCCTAGAGTAAAAAATATTTCTCATGATTATGTAGCATAAAGGGGTAGCAGCTGTGTGTTCAGCTTATTTGTCAGTGCTTTCCAAATCTTGAATGGAGCTGGTTTTCCTTGTGCACGTTTCATACTGAGAATAAAGGAACTAACTCTTCTGCTGTGGTCAGCTCTTTTCCACCTGACTGGCCAGATTATGGTTTTGGCTGGCTAGATGCTCATTTTAACACTGTGTATCAACCTTACTTAAAACTGGGAATTAGGTGCTTTTTTGAAATAGAATCACATTCAGATGATTCAACTGAGTATATGTTTAGTCCTGTCATAACTCCCTTATGAAATAATGCAGGAAATATTAGTAATGAGTGCAGTGTAAGAGGAAAAAGAGTATTACTGCACAGAAGATGATTCCAGAAATGTAGAGTGAACTCTGGAATGGCTTAGCGACTTGTGGTTTTGGGGACGGGAGTTGCATGTTTAAATTGTAAATGCTGTGCATTTGAGGAGGAATATAACAATTTTCTATTGGTGCTGCTATTTCTATGGGAAGCACTGAAACAGAATTACACTTACCCTAATTACAGGATTACCAAAAACACATGGAATGAGTGTTCCTTCTTTCCTTACTCATTCTTTTATTTCTGACAGAATGTCACATTAGTAATTTTTCTTTATCTTCTTCCTTCTAATTCGTTTCTTAGGTTAGACTTCAAGGAGCACTTAGCATAATCTGGTATTGCTGCTACAATACAACTTCATCTTGCTTCTAGCTCCTAGCGCCTTATTCCCCTTCCTTGTGCCACTTGCTAGTGCCAGCCTTACCAGGCAGCACAGGGGCTTGTGCCAAATGAAGGGAAGGAGAAGAGAGTAGCTTAGATGGGAAAACCTTTTCCCTCTGGAAGTGTTGATGCATATGGCTTTAAGTGGTAGTGGACTTCTGACCTCAAGGTCTCACTGACTACTTTTCATTTTCACTCTTTTGGATGTGTCTGAGAAGGATGGATAGGAGAGAAAATGGGGAAAAAGGAAAAAAAGAGAAGAAAAGGGATGATGGAAAGGGGATTCCCTTGTAGGAAACACAGGTTTATTTATCTTGACAGGCAATGTTAGGACTTGTGTGGGTATGGGATAGTTCAGGAGAAACTCTCTCATTAATAGGGATGGGGACTAAAGATAACACGTGGTACAGTTAGGAGCTTTGCAGGCCCCCTGCGTAGATTCATCTGCACAAGGAAGCACTTTCAGAGCAGATGACCAGCATGAGACTCGTGTGCAAAAGTGAATGAAACAGGAGGCTTTGGTTGTGATAACAGAATGAAGAGTAAGTATGTTTCTGGTCTTGCTCTGAAGAGAATGAATGAGGATCTAGTTGTGTTGTCTCAGGGAAGTTTACTGGGGACTTTTTCACAAAATGAACAATTTCAATGAATTTGAGTATTCAGCTGAAAGTCTTTTGTGGAGCTACTCTGCTTCTTTTAATGAGAGTACAGGTTTGCCAGCAAAACAGAAGATGCAAATGACTCCTAAAGCAGTATTTATTTTAGCAGGGCAGTGGGACATCATACAGTCTACTCTGAATGATATCAGTGTTCCACATTCCACAAGCAAACCTGTCCTACTGAAACACTTAGCTCTGACTGCACTCTTTCCTGACCACCTAAACACAGAGAGGCAGAGCTGTGTGATGTGGTGCCCAGGGCTTTTGGCTGGGGATGCAGGGTGCCACTGTTCAAGTCCTGTCTCAGAAAGTGTTCATTTGTGAGATGAGAAGCTTAAATCTGGGTTTGCACTGCAGTGGAGTGAACAGTGGGATGAGATTTGCAGTTTTCTACAGAACACTTCAGCTCTTTGGTGTCAAAGCACTGACAGCCTCAGCTTATTTAATTGAGTAGCAGAAACTTTTTGTTTGGCAGATTTTTAGTCTCTTGCTTTTAGTGTCTCTATAATATGAACTTTGGAAGTGCTGTTCAGTACATTTTCCTGCTTTCTCAGCTTTCAGAAAGCAGAGGGTAACCTCTTACTTGGGTGTTTGGTTTGTTTCAAGATGCTCAGATATTCTGCATATGTTCTATAGTGTATTTTTTGCTTCCAATGAACCTTTTCTGATGCTTTTGAAAAAGATTAGGGAAGAATGTAGTTAATACATTTAAGTGATTTGTCAAAATCTGCGTTCACTTAAGTGTTAGTTTATATGAAATTAATCTGTGTCAGAAATACTTTTTGATATAATTACTAAACGATTTACCACAGTAATTGTAGCCTCTGTAAAATCAGGAAGCATTTTAGCTTTGAGGGTTATTTGATATGTCTCAAATAAAGACTTTATTGTTGTGTCACTTTTTTTATTGTACTTGGCACTACAGTTATCATCTGCTTTCAGATATTTATGCAAGTTTTCCAATTTAATAAAGACCAGAATTTCAACAATTAAACTTTGCTCTTTTTCTGTATGAAAAGATAAATTTTGAGGAAGCACTGTCTTTTTTTCCTGTGCAGATGTATGTATATTGTTTATATATTTCATATATATATTTCCATGTGTTTGTTTTGCTTTGTATTTTGTATTCTTTACCACTTTGAAAATCAGCAGTGATTAACTGATGCATAATAGTTGGCAATTTCACAGTGATTAATGAAGGCCTAATTGAGGAGACACAAGTAGCGCCTCTGAATTACGGTATGAAATGGGTGTAATTGGTTAACAGATCCACATGCAAAGAGCACACGAAGTCCACCACACGGTAAGGACTGACTACTCTGAACTCATGTTCTAATAAGAAGCCATTCTGTTTCCTCCTGTTCCTGATTTGGAGGAAAAACTGCTGAAATGTTTTGCTTTGTATCTCATAAAACTACAATATTAAGGAAGTTCCATGATAGTTGGCTGAAAGGCTATGATTTCACGCTTCCCTGAGCACCAGCCTCAAACTGGCAGAAACCTAAGACTTATCACTCCCTGTTAGGGTTCAGGTATCCAGCTTTTAAATGAACAAAAACTAAATTAAAAGAAAATAAATCACAAAACAACAGTTCCAGTATGAGTGTCTGGAGGTCCAAAACTTCATCTTCCCTGCAAGAAACTGCAAATCAGTGAATAAACTTCCTAATAATCTCCATCTGCACCTGCCCTCCCCTGTTCTTCTGCAATGAGATGGAATAAGTTCTCTTTCTTGTATTAATATCTTTGCATTATGTTTTCATAATAATTATTTTGAATCTCTCTGTTGTGAGATGACAAATAGATTGAAATCTTGACCTGAGTTCACACGAGAGAACTTTCTTTATAATGGCTGGTATGGTGCCATGTTTTGGATTTAGGAGGAAAACAGTGTTGATAACACAACAGTGTTTTAGGCGTTGCTGAGCAGTGCTTGCGCAGTTAAGGACTTCACTGCTTTTCTTGCTGCCTTGCCAGCAGGAAGGCTGGGGGTGCCCAAGGAGCTGGGAGGGACACAACCACCACAGCTGACTCAGACTTGCCAAATGGATATCCCACACCAGATGGTGACAGGTTGTGCAATAGCAATGGGGGGAGTTGGCTGAGGGGCTGCTGCTGGGGACTGACTGGGCACTGGTCAGCAAGTGTTGAGTAATTGCATTGTGCATCACTTTTTTTGTGTACTCCTTTATTGTTACTATTTTCTTTCCTATTAACCTGTCTTTGTATCAGCCCCTGATTTTGTCTTTCTCAGCCCATGATTTTTGCCTTTTTTCCAGTTCTGTCCCCTGTCCCATCCCACTATGATGGGAATGCACGAACAGTGGTGTGGTGCTGAGCTGAGGTGGGGATGAGGTTCACCTGAAGCCTTGTCTTCTTCTGTCTCAACAAGTTCAGGTCCATCCATGTCCGCTTATAACCCTGGTGCTCCAATGTTCTGAGCATCATTGGTGGCCCTCTGCTAAGTTCCAGTTTATCCATATCTGTCTTATACTGTGGATCCTGTGTCTGTCTTGGTATTCTGCATGTAGTCCAGTGAGTTTTGATTTATGTGAGGACGAAAGGGAGTACTGAAAGGAGATGATTTCTTCCCTCAGTCTCCTGGCTGTTCTCCTTGTTCATACAGCCCAGGTTGTCTTTCACCTTTACTGTCAAGCTGTCTTGTTCATATTCAGCTTTCTGTCTGCCAACATCTCCAGGTCCTTTCCAGCAATGCTATTACCCAGGCAGTCAGTGCCCAGTCTGTCACTGCGAAGGACTATTCCTTCCCTGGTGCAGAACTTTGCATTTTTCTGTACCAAATTTCACAAATTTTCAGTGTATCTAGATCTCTCTGCAAAGCATCGTGCTCTTTAGGGTATTGTAATCTGCAACAAATGTTCTGTTTCTTCCTCCAAGTCACTGATAAAAGCTCCAGAAGAGACTCCTGCAGTACCCCACTAGTTATTGGCCTTCAACTAGAATATGTGATAGTGGAAATGCTAAGTAACAGCGTGATTGAGCACGCTGTAGGAAGACAGGACCAACTCAAGGGAGCTCAGGTGCAAGCAATATACCTGAGTCATCAAAAGGGGTGGAGCCAGGATCCACCCCTTTGTAGACCTTATTTGAGGGTTGGTAGTGGAGGTAGGGATTTCTTTTAGTTGGAGATCTCTGCCTACCTGAGAACCTCACAGACCTTCTGAAGGTAAGCAGTTTCTTTCCCTTATTTCTGTTGCTGTTTTGTCTGAGCAGATCCTCAGTTGCTGTGGCTTGGGATCTTGTTGCTCTGCTGTCTTGTGCTTTCCGTCATGTTACAGCGTCCTAGAATCACCAAGGTAGGAAAAGGTCTCCAAGGTAATCCATTACAACTATCTGCCAACCACCAGTATTTCCCTACTGAACTGTGCCCCTCAGTCCAACATCTAACCATTTCTTGAACACCTCCAGGAGTGTTGACTCCAGAACCTCCCTGGTCATCCCATTCCAACTCCTGATTGCTCTTTTGGAGAAGAACTTTTTCCTAATGTCCAATCTAAGATGTCCCATTGAGCTCTACCCAGCTATTCCAGCAGAATATTTTACCTGTCTAGCTTTTCAGACAGTCTCATCGTAAAGTCCTAACAAATATTGTGGTAGAAAGCATTCCCTGCTCTCATCATCCATAAAAACGGACCTCCTGAGTTTATGTAGTTAGTGAAGATTGCCCTTTGTGCTGTGAAATGGTTTGGATATTTAAAGGCATCAGTAATGATGATCATGCTGTTGTGGTTTAAGTTTGTTTGCTCAGCAAATGCACAGATAGTTGTACCTCCTCAACAGAATTAAAGCAGCCTCCAAGCTAAATGAATGACCATATGTTTCTCTGTGTGTTGTACAAGGGTCCTTTCTTCCTGTTCTCTCTCTAGATGGAGCTAACAAAAGTAAATTGGCCAAGGAAGCTCATCAAAATACATTTTTCAGGCTGCCTTGGTTATAGTTATTCTGATTATGAAGTCTAATTTGCACTCATATTGGTCCTATCTCCTCTCTTTAAAGCTGAGATTTATTACATTGGCATCAAGAAGACCTACCTGTACCAAAGAGTGCTAGAGAAAACAAAGAGAAATCGCCTGTCTCACTTGGCCCAGCACAGCATGCAGCATGTGCAGAGAAGCTTTCCTGCTCATACAGCAGTGCTCTTGGTTGTACATACAGATGGAGCAAGAAAACTGCAATGCCCTGACTGCCTCCTAATGAGTCTCATGGGGCCTTCACCATCTCCTTTGTGCTGGGGTGGGAATTAAATCATGCTGCTGGGACACATACAAATAAGATGATGTATCCAAGAATTGTTCTGGCTTTGTCTCTGCTTCTGTAGTCCCTACCACTTCATGGAAAATGGGGCATATTCAAGTACATTGTAGTAAAGAAGGGGATTAGGAAAGACAATCAGAACTGGTAAGGGTGGATTTCAGTTGGTGAGAGCAGAAAGTTGATCCCCTGCACTCATCTCTTGAGTAATCTTTGTTTAGGCCTCTAGAGACCATGCAACACTTGGGACTGCACAGCACGTCCTCTTAAAAAGCTTTGGAAGACCAAGATGTGCTCACAGGAGATAGATTCCAGAAGGATGCTTGAAAGAGAGAAATCTCTGGAGGGAAATAGATGACAAAGCACCCCTGAACTTGGGTGTGAGATTCAAGGTTTTGTGTATTTGAATGCGTGTGTGGCTTTGAAAACAGAAATAAAGAAATCAAGCTTGGGTTCTGGCAAATTCTTGTGAGATGCCAAATAAAGAAGGAATTTCACGATGGCCTGCAGAACAGCCAACATTGGTTTTTATGACTCAGTGAAGTTAGTAACACTTCTTTAATAGTCTGCAAAAAGATGACAATGTCCTGAATCAGTTATTGGACTCTATGTCCTGCTGTAAGACAGTGAATTTCATACCCACTGTATGATAAATATTTGAAATATTAACTCCTTTAGAGGGAAATACTCTCATTACTCAGCATTTCTAAGATTGTATGAGTCCAAAGTGAGCGCAGTGACATCAGTAATAAATACTGGCAGATATTCCCCTGACCTTCTTCCAGCAGGTAGGTATTTCTGTATCCCTGCAGAGACAGGGCTGGCTCTCAGTGCTTACCATTTCTTTTCTTGTTTGCATAAAAGCAAAGCTATCACTACATGGAGTAGAGGTTTGGTTTTAAGTCTAAACATTCAGGATCATCATTTGCAAAAATGGCAGTTTGACAGATTGCAGAGTTTTCCTGGTTATCCAATAACTATCTGAATAATAGTAAACAGTAAACATCTTCTACTAATTGCAGCAAACTTACAATGCCACAGCTCCTCACTAAAGCATCTATAGTGGATTTGTCTGAGAAAGCTGAACAAAATAATATGCAAAAGATTAAAATGTGAATGAAAATGTTATGTACTACGTAGACTATTGGTTAAAACAAAGCCCCATTGTTTTGTGCTGGGAATTCCCACTGATTTCAGGGTGCTTGATTAGTACTGATTGAAGCATTCTTCATTTTGAGCAGTTTGTCTGTCCTATCCTCAACAGAAGTAATAGGTATAGGGCAAAAGAATGAATCAACTCTGTGCCTAAAGTAAAGCATGGCTTGTTTTTAATAAATTTTTTGAAAAGAATGAGGTGAGAATACACTGTCTACCTGATAAAGTTGTTTCTTGACTCAAGGTAGTAATCTGCATGAAAAAAATCTGACTCCTGTCCAATTTACCTGAGCTTGGATTCAAATAAAGGTCCTCTACAGCTTTATTGGCTTATTTACAGAAAGAGAAGCTCAAGGTGTTTTAAGCATGCAATGTTAAAGTTGATTATTGGTAATAATTTTACAGAAAACTTAACTTCTCTCTCAGTTTTGTAGTAAAATTCCATGCTAAGCAGGGGGAACAAATAGCGACTTGCCTGTGAAACATGAATTGAAGGAGAAATAAGTTATGGTTCTCTGTTTCTCCTCAAAGATAGAAATACACAAAACTGAAAAAGAAATAAATCAACTCTTTGAAACTCAAAGATACTGCTTGAACAGGCTTTTGCTAAAGGCAAAATGTTTACAGACTACAGGATGAAGAGAAACAGCTGCTTGTGGATGACAGCTGAGAACAGAACATGTACCACAGTAGGACAACATCTGGAAGTGACACAGTACAGACTTTCCCTGTGGAAAGAAACAAAACAAAAAGGCTTAAAATTTCAAATGGTACATTCCTTGAATAGATCATTAGGAAACTGCATTCAGTGTCATGATTATGGGGCAACCAGCATTGCTTTAGCTGCCCCTTTGTTAGCATGTGTACCTGTAAGCAGACAAGCCCTGAAATCTGTAACATCTTCCAGTAGTTACTCCACTTCAAAGTGTCTGTTGAGGAGGAATAGTAAAGTGTATGCAATTTATGAAGACTTCTGACTTAAAGCAGAAAGCTTTAATGACTGGTTTGCTATTTCTTAGAAAAGTCTCTTTTGGCGTTTGGGAAGCGCGTTTAGATGAAGCTCACCAGACAGGTTGGAAAGAAATACTGGCAGCTGAAATGTCTGGGACTTGCCCACACACCACTGGTAACTCTATGAGCCATGCTACAGCTCAAGTCTAACAAACAGCTCTTGTTGACCTTCTGATGAAAACATTGCTTCTGCCTTCAAAGCCACGATCCACGGGTACTAAGCTTTGGTTCATCCTCACATTGCTTTGGAAATGGAAGGCCTCTCAGCATCGGCCATAGGACAACTTAGTCTGAACATTCAATTCCCTTTGACTCCAGCACAAAAAAGCTTGTTGATGATGGCAGAAAGAGTTAGGAATGAAGAGGGTTGTAAGGAGCAGGTACTTATGCTAATACTTATATAAAAGTTTTCACCAGGGAATGGGAGCAGAAAGCTGCCCTGCCTGCCCTTTAGTTTAGTTGGAAATATTGGTAGGAGGTGGATGGTTGGACTTAGATCTTAGAGGTCTACCCCAACTTTGGTGATTCAGTGATTCCCTGCCTGGCCCAAGTTCATTATTCTCTGAAGCATTTCAAGCTTTGATCCCAAAGTGTGGATTTAGTTAGCAGAATTTTCCAGCCTTAAGGTTACTTGACAACATGGAGATCACTTACTATTTATCAGGGTGAAGCATTTTAAATTACAGTGAGTTTCTGCATTTTATTTTATTTTTTATTTTCTCTCAAGTTGAAATATGAAATGGATTTTACTGGGATAACAGTAGTTTTTACACAAATTCACTTGTCAGGAGGAAATCTGCTTTCCCCGTTCCAGTTGCAGATCATTCTGATGCTGACTAGCATATGCTGAAATGCTTGCAGTAAAGAGAACTGCAAGTTAAGTCAAAGTAAACCTCATCTTGATGGCACAAGAGGCGCATCAGAAGGAAGCCCTCTGTTATATTCTGTTTTTTTAGACTCCTGGGAGCTGTTTTGAGCAGCAGCACAGATCACTGCTCTCAAAGCATCCCGTTGTACATCACTTGCAGTCATTTATGCATTGAGGATTATATTCCAACTGTCTACACTGAACGTTATCTGGTGTTCTAAAGCTGGGATGTCATAGCTCTGGATTGATCTAGCATGACCTGTAAGTTTTTGCTGTAGATTAGATCTTCACAATGTGTAATTCAGAATTAAGACATGGGATGAGGTGCATCAGCCCTCCACATCATATTCCTCCAGTCTATAGATGTTTTTCATAGCTGCCGTGAAGTTTAGGTGCCTGTGGTCTGGATAAAAGAACCAACACCTGATCTTCTGACATCTGTGGCTAAGAATGCGGCCATAGGAGAGGAATGTTAGGAAAGACTGTAGGTTATTTGTTTCTTTTTTTTGGTGTTGTACCTAAAATATTAAATGTCACTGCAAACTTCTTTTTGTATTATAGGATTACACTGAGTTCTTTGATGCCAGGTAGCTGAACCAGTGATAGGTTCTTCAGAACCTTTAGAATAAGAAAATTACGCTTCTTCCATCAGAACAGTCATAGCAGCTGCTTTGCTGGGACACTTCTGGTATTCAGAGATTGCCCGATTGTGAGATAGAAAAACATGTCTCTTTCCATCTAGTCGGATCTCTAGTGCTACCTGAATGTAGCACATTTTTAGGCAAGAGACCATTTCATCATCACTAAATGCTTAAGACAAAACAAATTAATGTTCAGAGAAGTGGCTGGGGATGGCCAGTGAAGACAATTGACTAGTACTAGTTTTGAGACATAGCTATAGGCAAATAAAGAACATCTGGCATTGCCTTGTCTTCTGTGACTTTTGTTAAAGACACAACATGTGGCTCAGCATGAGGGCATGGAAATCTTGGCTCATGGTACTGGACAGAAAGCACAAGCTTGCCAGGAGTAGAGCAAAGGAATATGTGGGCAGTCATTCAACTAAATTTTTACATTTGTGAAATGGCATTGTAATTCCTTGGCCCATGCAAAGAGGAGAAAAGCATTGTTCTATCTTACTGTAATTTTCCCCTTAATAATTATTAATAATTTCTATTTAGGATTGCTGAGTACAATCAAAGCAGGGCATGCCAATGCATGCCTCTCTAAAATTCTCTTCAGAAGCTGGATATGTTTCTTGCATGAACTAGTATATTATCTTGTCCTAAAAATGTGCCATGATATTTGACTTATAATTCTGAGAAGGATTAAAGCATTTGAAAACGCCGAGTTCTCCTGCAGTAAGTCACAATGATACAAGGTCTGAATGGATATTTGCCATAAATTTCCCTTATCTTCTGTATGTGTAGGAAATAAAGGATTTGGTCAACAACTTGTAGTTTCTCGCTGTGACTCCAATTGGATGAGTACTCTGCATTCAACGTGATTTGAAGTTTACACATAGAAAGAGGTCATTTTTAGGGGAATATTTAAGAAGGAATGCAGAGGAATCTCTGCAGTTGATTCTGCAGTGATATTCTTTGCAGGAAGTGGGGAGCTGCTCCTGAGTTCAAGATCCTGGTCCAGTTTTAATGAACTTGCATTTTCAAAAGTTGGGTGGCTTGAGATATTAATGACTACAATGATGTGCTGAAACTAGAATGATGTTAGATCTGGGATCTGTTACTTGAATAATGTTATCTGGAACTATGTAACTTAAGCAATTTGCTTCATCATTAGCTTGAAATAAGTTTAGTACATTTCCTCTTCCTCCTTTTTCACTTTCGATCTTCTCCATCTACATTTTGCTTTGGCAATGAATATCAGCAGAGGAAAGTGGGCAGTGCACCTATAGACACAGTGCAACTCCTGGCACCCACAGACACCACCATGGTCAGCAGAATAGGGCAAAGAATATGAGCCAACCCGTCCTAACTAATTGACAGGTGAAAAGGGCTGACACCCCTCCTTTCCAAACACTGGTTTGCCTTCACTGAGCCCCATGGAGTGGAAATCTGTTGAAAGCTGTACTTCTTGTCTTGACCAAGAAGCCTTGTAAATTTCTGTTCTAAAATACATGTTCTGTGTCCTAGATCTGCTGAAATAGCATGCTTTCACAGTGCATCAGTGTGAATCTAGACATTTTCTTCGGTATTGATAGGCATTTAGTTTGGACAGTGTTTTGATTCTATACCCATCATGAAGTCACAAAGAAGGATGTCCAGTTCCTACAGCGTCAGCTAAACAAGATTTAGAGCAATATTTCCAGAGGACAAATTGAATGTAAGAGCATGCCATTGCTCAGTCTCACATCCCAAGTTCCAGAGGAGTTCCTGTGAAATACTGTTAGACTGGAGGTAACAACAGTGCAGGTTAATGTGAAGATGATGTAATTTTCACAGAAGTTGTTTGGATTAATGTGAAACTTACAATGCAGACAGAACTGAAACTCACTCAGCCACAAGAGTAGCTCTTCATTTCCAAATAGTGGTTACTACGGCATCAATCAGCACAACGTTTATTTAAACTCTAATAATTACTGAGAATTATTGAAGCTTAATCTTGGTGAGTTCTGGGTGTTCCTGGCTGTTGCTATTCATGCCCAAATTAACACTTTAGAAGTGGAATCATCATAGAATGGCTTGGGTTGAAAAGGATCTCAAGGATCACCAAGATCCAACCCCCTGCCTCATGCAGGGCCACCAACCTCTATATCCATATATATCTACTACAGTGAAGGAACTTCTTTTCTTTCTTCTATTTATTTCTATTTTTTTCCAGCTCTTTATCATTTCAGTGCTCCTGGCTAACAGGAATACAGGGAGCTGTCACTAAAGTGGTACTCCTACAGTTTTAACTGTCAGTTCTGTGTTGTTTTTTTAATGAATAGTTGCAAATTGTTTTCCTACTGCACTACTGAATAAAAAATGTACATGCAATTAGAAGCACGTTCTGGAGACTATTGGTTTCTTTTTTCTTTTAAAATTAAAGTGAGAATTATTCAAAAGATTTTTTTAAGTCTGCGTAATATTTATGCATGATTATTACTGCATAAGCAGTAAGAAGTTATTTGAGATGAGCTACTAGATTTTAGGTGCTGCTGAGTACCTCCATGAAGACAATATTTGTCTCTGAAACTCAAGTCTTTAAGTTATCCTGCTGAAGGATTTGACCTTTGTAGTCACTGGATGCAGTACTTTTATGAAAGTCAGGTATTATTTAATGCCTTCTGCCAGCCCAAGTTACCTTTTTCTCTACAGCTTCATAAATGTAAATGATGGGATCTCCTTCTCCATAAGCCACAACATATACTTCCAATGTTGCTGTTGAGTTGCTGTTAAAAATCTGCTTCTGAAAATTCCACAGTGTCTTCCAAGACTGAACCCTTTTGGGTTTCCTTCTTTAGCATCTCTGACCTCGATTTTATCTGAATATTACCTAACTAAAATCATTATCCATGGTCCCACCTATAGAAATATTATAGTCATCACAGAAAGCAAGCTTCTAAAGTACCATAATAGTTGGAAGATGCTGGATTACCTTATTCTAGATTCTGAGCCTCTAGTGTATATTGAAGTTTTGTTTTTTAGGCTTTTCTGCTCAGGTGCTGTTTGAAAAAAAACATTATTTTTTATGAAGAGAAAGAAAAGAGAGTATTTGAATTGGAAACAGGTGTAACTTAAAGAATTAGCATGCCTGTGAATATCTGCAAACAAAACCAGCTATTCATTTCAGCCTGCAACTCGTTCTGCTGGTTGGCAGATCAGAGACTTCTGTCTGTGGCCACTTCCACGTCTCATAGTAGTTTGCTCGTCACCTGTTGCAATGCCCTCATTTCTTTAAGGCTTCAAGCATTCAAGAATTTATTACATGTCTGAGAAAGTAGTTCCTCTCCTCTGCTTTCCTTTTTAACTTTGCAGACAATCATCAACTTATAGACACCTCATCCTCCTTCTCCAACACTTAAACAGAAACTTACTACTCTGAAGACATGTTTTCTAAGGTTTTCTTGTTGGTAATAGTGAATTCAGTGAATTTTGAAGCCCAGTTTACTACAGAAGGGATCTTACAGAGCATCAGTGTGTAAGTGTGGGGGCATGCACTTGTCTGTGCTCTTGCAGGGTTAGGCTCATTCTGCCATGGGGGATGTAGTTACGAGCTTCGGGTTCATTGCATCTGTCACTTGTTAGCATCTTCAGTAGTTTCAGAGAAACCACTTTTACATTGTTTGAACACATGTGGCAAAGTCGGTGATGAGAATTCAGTAATCTAACTAAGAAATTAAAGGAAACCTTTAGGTCTGAGAGCAAGATGTATACATTGTTTGCAGTTAAAAGCACGCAAAACACTTGTGTGATGTGTGCTTCGCATGACATTTAGCTCTAAATGACCACTTCTTGAAATATACTTGTGTTCATGAGCATGGAGAGGAGGAAGCTGGATATTGGCTTCATTGTTCAGGAGGAGTTCTCCCTGCTGGAGCAGAGATTGCATCCAGCTGTGCGGAAATCAGTCCCTGACTCTTCTGTTCTGGACATATTTCTGACCACTAATTTCTTTGCTGTTTTCTCTCTGTGCTAACATTGCAAATGTAAGGAAATGAGAAAATCTTCCCAGATAGCCTGACTTATGGCACTGAAGTGCCTGTAGTTTTGAGATGAAAACCAGATAACAAGTGGTGGAGGACACAGAAAAATTGTGATGTCTGCTATGGGGAGAGTCTGGGGAATAAGAACTGGGGAATAGGATGATCCTAATAGTGATAATCTTAACGTAATCATCAGTTTGCAAGGACTGGTACTCTAAGGAGAATAAAAAAGAAGCAGCTCAAAAGTCACAACAAAATCACGGATTTTCCTGGACATTGGCTGGTTCAGCAGCAAGTAGTTAGTTCTGAAATTTGTCTTGCTCCTGAAGCCTTCACAGACTGCAGCAATTGGAGGGCAGCGGAGCATCTTAACGGAAGTCCTAAGTTTTCTCTTTTTGATATACACACTGCACAAAGACACTGTTTCCTGAAAGAAAGCCTGCAGGAAAGACTGCATTGAGACTGATGCTGTGCCATGAAAGGGTCTCAGAGCTCTTGAAACAAACCCATGCAACAGCTTGCCAGAAAATCACACAGCTCACTTCCCACAGGCCCTTAAATAAGCTTCAGCTACTGCCTTACCCAAGATGATACAACTTGAGGACCATTATTTTAGAGTACCCCAGAGAAAAATGTATTTTATCTTACTATAAATCTTTACCAGCTGCTTCTGTCAGCTGATCAGGTTCTTATGGCTCTCTGGGTTCACAAGGAAATCTGTAGACTTTACACCCTCAGACTTATGGCACTTTTCTTTGGTGAGTTTACCAGCACTTCTTTTTGCCTGTTAATACAATTAGATATCCTTTTGTTCTTTACTAATGCTGTTTTAAAAGTAGCGAGGATGGGATTATAATATCACATACTAATGCCTTATGTTTTGCTTTGTGTACTGAAAAAATCTGAGGCACAGATTTTCAGATCCACTGAAAATGAAGGACAGAAAAAAACTGATGGGAAAATGTTGCCTTCAAAAAAAGAAAAAGGAAATGTTTTGCAGAAATTTATTGATTTCAGTGAACTCTTTCTAAAACCCTGCAGGTTTTGAGAGCTGCATGTTTTTTCTCTGTGCACTCTTGTAAAGCAAGCAGCCATTTCTTTGATTTTGTGCTCTGCTTTTGGAATAACGGTTTATATATATATATACATAAAGATGCATATAGGAAGATGTTATATGTGTGTGTGTATATATATATAACTTTATATAGATCTCTCTATATAAAGATACGTATAGAAATATATATACTGCAAATATCATGAAGCTAACAGAAGCAGGTGGGAAGAAGTTTTTTTGCTTCAGATGTATGTCTGTTGTATTATTCTTGTACTAATATTTGTCAAGTCTCAAGTAGCTTGACTCCTGATAAGCTAATGTTATTTATTTGCATTGATTTGACTCAAAATTCAGGCAAAATAGTCAAGGAGCTCAGAGAACAAGTGAGGGTGAAAGGTGTGATCACAACTGTGTTCTTACTTGTTCAACAGAAAGTAAGTAGTGAATAAACACTGGGAAAAGAGGAAAAGCTTGATCAAAGAAGTAAGCAAGTCATCTCAGAGCTGCTGCTTTAAGAGAAGATATTTGTCTGTTTCCCTTCTGCAGCTTCTGGCATGTACCTTTTGAGACACAGCAGCAAAGATGGACATTTCTGCTGGTGGCATTTCTTCTTGAGGCACACTGCAGCTCTTTGCATCTCCACACACTGAGGGATGTGGGCAATGTGTTGTCCTTAAAGTTGCATTTAGTTTCTTTACTCTTCTTCAAATAGTACTTAAATTCTTGTTATTGAGGTCTAACCTAACCCTGTGATGCCTGCATGACATTCCCCACAGGTGTGACTTGATACAGTCTCACTTGAGGCCAGACTCTTTGATTCTCAGGGTAAGTAGAGGGAAGAACTCACAGTCTAGCAATCTCTCCATTGTTTTCTTGCTTTTCACCTGGCTCTCCCTTCTCTGAGGAGTCAGAAATGCTTTTTATTTTTCATAATATCCATTCAACTAATCATCAGGACAGATGTATCCAGTTTGGAGCTTGTCTGCAAATCATTTCAAAGTAATATTGAGAAAAATATGCTTTAAAGCATGTACTTACTGTGAGCTTGGGTCCCACAGAGCCAGCCCTTCCCATCAAACCCTGTTTGATGCCATCCAAGATGTTAAGCTGTGTGGGCAGATGATAGAAATGCCACAGTGATCTCAGCTGTTGTGGAATAACAAGACAGCCAAAAGCCTTTGAATGGACTTGAAGCCCGCCTTGGAGTTTGCACCTGGAAACCATCTTAGAGCAGTGGTGGAAGAAGGATAACTTTCTCCCGGAAAAAAAATTAGGCTTTTAGGTATTTAAGTGCTACCAAATGGACATGCCATTATTTGGAAACTATGGAAAACTTTATTTCTGCTTTCTGAATCACAAATGCCATCTTAAAATCATGCTTCTGTTATTGGGATCCACATGTTTTACTTCCTATTGATGACAGTGAGTGGAGAAGTAAGGAGTCGGTCAGTGGGACTGGTCAGTCTAGTCTTTTATTTATTTTTTTTGGCCAGATGAGGATTTTCCTTCTTGGCTTTATTTTTTATTTTTTTATTTTTGTGTGTGTGTGTGTGTGTTTTTGTTTTTTTGGAAGCTCAATAAGAAACAGTGCTTGCTGGCATTCAACCTGCACGTTCTCTCCTCATGGTAATTGATGAGCAATCCAGATAGAATACAGCTAACCAAGTTCTCTGTACAGCTAACTGTGTCTAGCAAGTCATTTTTCACTGAAACAAACCATTAAGAAACATAATACCTATTAAAACTGAAATATAAGAGTATGGATCTAGTGAAGACAAGGCAATTGTGCCAGAAGCTGCTTCTATATGCTCAGTGCATGAGCATAGCGAAGCAAACACCCGCGTTAGTTTCGCCAGCTCCATTCCAAGTAACACTGCACCCAGAAATGCATTCCAGGAGCCCACCCAATGCTCTGGAAGTCAGGACATGGCACTAGGCTAGAGCTTGGTGAACATACAGGTCTCTGAAATGGGCACATTGTGGATACTGGCTTCTTGGATGTTGGCTGTGTTAACCCTTGGGGGTCATGCACTGCTACCAAGCTGCATGGTAGCTGCTGGTTGTTGAGATTCCAGCAGGAGCTTCCACCTGAGCTTAACTGTGGAGTTCTGCCAAACTTAAGTTTACCCTGAAGTAAGACCACAGGGGGATATAGCATCACCACTATCTGGAGCTGACCAGGCTATTGGTGGAGCTGCATATGTGATTGTTACTCATGTGAATGACTGATTTTTCCAAATCTGAGCATGTTTTGCTGTTGCTCATTCCCTGAATACAATTGTAATTAAATAAAAAGGCCTCATACAAATTTTCCTTACTTCTGTCAGCACTTTTTTTCTAAAAGCTCTGCTAAGTGTTACAGTCTGTTCCCTATGCTCTTGGAAGGGCTCTCTTATTCTTCCACTATTGTTTTACTTTGTTTATGCAGTCTTTCCACGTTATTTTCATTTGTTTCATTTCTCCTTACCAATTGAAACAGCCCAGGGAAACTTTTGTGGGAGAGGAACTCACTGCAACACCTGAATTCCATGTGGTCTAACAACTGATATAAGGATGGGTAAAAGATATATAGAGAAGAGAGACCTTCTACTAGTGGAAGAAAGGCAACATTTAGGTGGGGAAACAACCCACAAGAAAATATAGAGTACTCAAATCCAGAAGATATTAAACCATTAACAGGGCAAACAGCATTTGTTCCAGCCTCAGAGAGCACTCTAATAGCATTGTTAGTGCCCTGGCTCTACCTCTCCACTCAAATAAAACCACATGCTGTTCATTTCTCTTTAAGTGCAGTTATAGGAGTAACTGCTGCTTGCTCTGTCAGGTAAATGGAATGCAGAAATGTCCTTTGATATGTAAACTGCACTGTCTAGAATGCTAGTAAATATTTCTGTGCTTCGGTGGGAGATGGCACTCGTTTCTTTGGGAAACATTGGCACTCAGATCTTCGTGAATAAGATCCACTTGTTTGTATTTGGAAACAAAAACTTGTCATTTCTGGCTCTACATGCTCTAGATGGAAATTTGAAACATGTGGATAGGCTGTGCTCACCAGGCTGTTCTCCATGCATTGGTGTTGCAGTGCTGAAGTGCTGTTACACAACATGACAAAACTGGTGGATATTGTACGCAAAGTCTTCTTCTCGAATCTCCCTGTCTCTCTCCTAAAGATCTCACAGGAATAAGTGGGTGTTTTTTCAGAGGCTCTTCTGTGTCCTGCACCTACATGGAGCTGGTATGAAGGAATTTCTGAACACTGATCCTTTTGGCTGAAGGGATACCTGAATTCTTTCACTCTCCCCTGGCTAGTGCAGGACTTATCCCAGGCACACCTGCCTCTTCCAAGGCTCTCTGCTTGTGAGCTTTCCATACACCTGCTGGCTTGGGAGCATCCTGGAGAGCAGTACATGAAACATCTGTGTTAGTTTTGAATTGCCATGTGCTAAATTGAAGAATTCCTCACCAGCAAAGCTAGCTCTGGGACAATAAATTTGCCTTATGGCTGCTTCTCACATCCAAACCAGAAGGTCTGCTGCAAGAAGGAAGCTGTAATATGTGTTTTAAGTTTTCCTTGAAAAGTCTGTGTTCAGCTGTGCCCACCATTACCTGATGATAGATCAGGGAGAGGTGCAATAGGGAGCAATCTCTGAGTAGGAACCATCCTTTACTCTGCCATTGCCTGCTGAGAAGCTCATCCTTTGGGGCACATTGGAAGTGTGCAGTGAACTGCAGTGCTCACTTCCAGGAGTAAGCTAAGTTGTCAAGGAAGGAGTAATGCAATCATTTTATTCTAGTGTGGGATCAGATCTTTTCCCATACCAGACTGCCTGCTTTGGTGACTCCTCTGAGTCTAAAATTGCAGAGGACAAACTGAAGAAGTTATGCTATTAGCATGCCTTTCCACTCTCTTTTTCTTTTTTTGTCCAGATAAGGGAAAGTGGAGGAGAGAAGCATGCTTTAAGAGAAATTGTTGCCCATGACAATCAAAATGTCATTAGTTATTAGCTTGCGGAATTTCTACATAAACAAAATGTGATTGAGAAATATTATTCATCCTGACCGCTTCCAGTCCTTTCTAAAGTTGCTTTTCCGAAACAGAACTTTGCCCAGCTTCCTAAGATGGTCTTGGATGGATCACTCTGAGGTCCACATTGAAAAGAAACAAAAAGAAAAAGAAATGAAGGAAAAGAACAGAGGAAAAAAGAAAAAATGCAAAGCCAAAGGAAGTCACCATTGATTAGTTGCATTAGAAACATGGCTAGTGCGATTCTTCAGTTCTATAATGTAATTATTGCTCATTTTAAATCCTTTTAATACCCCACTACTGGTTTTGTGGGGTTTCAGTTTCTTAACCATGATTTTTACCTACCTGAACACTGGTTGTATTACACTGTCACTGTTATGTTAATAATAACCTCACGTGTATGCAGTAATTTATCCTAACATTGCAAAATGGTTTATGAAGATAAATCAGCATTGTTACATTTGGGGAAAAGGAGAAAGAAGGTGGTGAACTGACTTTTATCTGTGAAAACAGAGTGATGGTAAAAAAAGAAAAGATCTACTGATTCCCAGCCACTTTCCATTCAGTTGCAGGTTTGAACCATGTGTCCTGTGAAAGGAAACCCTGTATAAACACATGCAACTAATCAAAGTCTGAATCTCAAAGTTGCCTGAATGTTCTGGTTTTTCTCTAGAAAACAAAGCAGTTCACGTGTTTAAAGTTAACAGTGCAGTCCCCTCCTGAATGCTTTGATGGATGAGAACATAGATTTCAATCTAGTTAAATGTGACAAAGAGGGCTGAGGAGAAAAGTAGAAACCTAGTAACTTACTCATTTTATCATAGCATCCAGTGGGATTATGCACTTCAATTTTCAAGATGCATGGCTCCTATGCTGCATGACAGGATAACAACGCTACAGTTTGTACAAAGAATAAAACCCATTGCTATATCTAGAGAGTAGCCAGAATAATGTAATTTTGTAGTCTTTCTGTTTGTGAGTTTCAAATTAAAATAAATGGAAGCTCCATGCGTTACTGTCCCTTACAGGCAAGTACCAAGCTAAGCAAATCCAACAGTTTCTGGGACATCTTCAAAAGCATTTGGTGCTATTTCCCACAGAAGGATCTGAAAAGTGATTGTTTTGGGCCACTCACTACAAGAATAATGTTGAGATTCCTGAGATTGTGCAGAGAAGAGCAATGAGGCTGGTGAAAGGGCTGAAAGCAAGACTAGTGAGGAGTGGCTGATGGAATTGAGGTTATTTATCTGGAGAAGAGAAGGCTGAATGGAGACCTCATCATCTCTATGACTTCCTGAAAGGAGGCTGCAGAGTGGAGGTTTTGGTCTCTTTTCTCCAATGATAAGTGATAGGATATGAGGCAATGGCCTCAAATTGAGCCTGGGAAGGTTACAGTGGATATCAGGAAGAATTTCTTCATTGAAAGAGTGGTTTGGCATTGGAATTGTCAAATCCCCTTTTAAGTTTTCAGGAACTGTCTTTTATCTACCATGAGGCAGCTTCTGGACTCTTTCCACAGAGGTCACTTCTGCAGTTCACCCTCTACCAAAACCCAATACATACTTATAGTAAGAGTTTATTTCCCTAATATGCTAAACAAGCTGCAAATCTACCTAACAGATCTTTAAAAAAAACCAAGAAAACAAAAGAAAAAAGCATGCTATGGGAAAATATGGCATTTTTAATGATGGAGAGGTGCAGAATCAAGCCTTGTTTTTAATCATTACTGTTTCCATCCCATTTACCTGTTCCTAAAAACCTACTCCTATTTGGGAGTGAAGTTGAGAGGCCACAGCTTCAGTGATATTTCAGCCTCTTTCAGTTTAATTTCATTTTCAATCAGTGGTTGTGAAATAGATTCATTTATGCATCAATTTTACTTTTTAAATATCTTGGAATCATTTTAACTGTAAACTTTTAATTCTGTAACAAAACATTATGCAGGATATAAGACAGATGTTTCAGACTTCACATTAGCACCTGGCCTATGTACTGTGTTCCTTTAGAAAGAACCAGTGTTTTGAAAGATGAAAGTGCAAGGTTATTGACACTGTGGTGATGGATATAACCTGATAATCTATCCTTTTAAACTGAAAAATCAAGAAGCAGAATAGAATAACTTGTGAGATTGCTATATAAATTATTACTTGATATCTCATTCTGTCCTCTGGACTCTTTGATACCTAGCTTGGCTATTCTGGCACTTCTTTCTCTGCCTGCTCTTGTTCATATGACTTCATATTCCTTTTATTCATTTTTTTCCTTTATTTATTCCTTCATTTATGCCTTTTTGTGTGAATAGCTCAATAACATTCCAGTTAATATAGGAGTACACTTCCATCTCTCCTTTCCCAAAGTGTAGATGCATTTTGTACCTACTGTCTTTCCTTGAGGATCTGGCAGCCATCAAGACTTTTGCTTTGCTTTGCCATGTCTGAATCAGAACACCTCCTGTATCTAGACCTTAATGTTTACTATATCCATTACTATAAAGACTGGAATTATCTGAACCAAAACCTCAGCTTTTGCAAAATCTCATCGGAGAGGAGTTTCTTAGGCACCCTGAACAAAACATCAATTGCAGACAACTTTGCTACTGCACACAGTGAACCGTTTGTCAGTGTGTGAGAGGAGAAGGGGGTTTCAAAGATGTCTGCTGGGTTGGAACAGGTCTCCGCTGGGTCTGCAGATGTCTTTGCTGGCTGCTCCCATGTCTTTTGCACGGGTAAGCTGAGCTCTGTTGGCAAGAGAAAGCTGTGCAGTTCAGCACCACTCCGGCATCGGACAGCTGCCCCGCAGTGCCGCAGGGGTTCTGCTGCTCAGCAAGAAGCTATCAATGAGTTGATTGATTGAATGCAAAATCTTTATCTTTTTCAAACAAACAAACAAACAAACAAAAAACCAAGTAATGTGTTTAGTTCCACTGGTTCTGGGAACGAAATAATGGGATTGAATGCATGTCAAAGATTCAGGAATGTGTTGATCAGTTTCTTCAAGACTTGAATGGTTTATTTCAAGTGAATGAAGTGGCTGAAGCAAAGGTGTCAGCACAGAGAACACAGCACTTTATTCTTTAGTCTAATCCACTGGATCTTGTTTTGAGGTAGAAAGAGGAAATAAGGGGAAAAAAGTTCTCCCTGCCTCTGCAGTCAGCAGGCCACAGCCTAGAGTTTGTTTTTTAAGGAAGGAATTGTTGGTACTACCGCGCAAGCAAAAGTCTGTTTGCTGCCAAAGCACTCTAATACTGGATACATTGCTTCATACCAAACACTGCAGCAACGTAGGCTCTTGCTTAGCTATTTACGAGTAGCATTAAGGAAATAGCTGTCTATACAAAACCTTCTGTTCTCAGAATTAAAATGGGACATATATAGAATAGAAAAAGTCACTTTTGGTAAGACATTGTAGTCGCTGCAATTCAAGTCAGCTGTGAAAGATGCTGAAGAGAGTATTATTACTATTGTCAAGGTCTATCCAGAAAAGGCTGTTCCTAGTCATCTTTGTGATGACTTACAGATGATGAGCAGAGCTGTGTCTACTAACAGCCGTGGAGTTTAACATAGTGAAGATGCCTTTTACTGCAGTAGCCTTCTTCTCTTGACCTACAAGCAACCTTAGTGCTGCCTGAGTAGAGAGAACTTGTAGTGTTTATTACATTCAACAGAATTATCTCATTAAAAAAAATAACAATCATATGTCGTTTCATCATCACTCTCTGCTCTGAAAAGATGTATGACCAGTGCAAAATATGTTGTTGTCTGGAGCATCCTGGGACTTTGGAACCTTTCTAAATAAGCTTGAAAGCACTTATAGGCTGTATCTTGACTGTGTGCCATCAGTATAGCCAGACTGAACCTCAACCATGAAGAAACTCAGTGTCACACTGCCTAGGTGTTCCTGAATAGGCACAGACTTCAGCAGACCCAGACTATGGTAAATCTGAAAGAGGCCCAAGTGAAAGACTAGAATTAATTTTGTTCCTAGCTGTGCTTTGAGTGCACAGCCATTACTTTAGAGAACTTCAGTTTACCATGGGAAAAAATGGTGTACATCCACAACTCTAAATAGAAGAATCTCAGTTAAAAAGCTCAAACACTTTCCCTGTTTTAACTTATACTGCTTTCAACAATATATGCCAATGGCTTTGGACACAAGATATTAGTGTGTCCACCCAAAAGAGAACACTGAGAAGGATACAGTATTGAATCAAAAACACTTACAGAGAAGGAAAGAAAATGCTGAAAAACATTTTGCTGGGACTACATAAAAGTGAGGAACTGACCACTGTAATCTTCAGCAGGGTTCACATAAAACTAAAAAGACTCTGACCACCAAGGTTGTCGTCTGCTCAGTGGTGAGTAGGAATGACATGAATGACATTAATGACATGAAATACATACCAGGAGCTGAAAATGTCATGCTGCTCCTGCTTGATGTTTTTTCCACTGGCTATGCCAGAGGTTGAGCTTACAACTGCTTGTACATTTCTACATTTTTTTTCTACTGCAGCTAAAGGGAGCTATTTCCAAAAGTTCTACTTGTCTGTACTGATTCAGATTTTAACATTAACTTTTCCTATGAAAATAAGTATTTATCTTAAAAAAAACAAACAAACAAAAATGGATGAATGTAATGACCCATCCCCATGGTGCAGATTGGGTTATCTGGATAAAAAAAGCTCTTGCATGGGATGTATGACTAATGTTCTTATCACAGCTCTTTGTTCTACTGACAGACTAGAAATAATGTATTTTTCCAAATCTTGTTCTGGATATGAGAAAATTAAATGACAGTCATTTCATAAGAACTGTGGTAATAGGTCAAAATTTTCCTCAAGTAAATTACTGTATACTTTGGAAATCAGTGTCCTTTGTCAAAGGCATCGATGACATTTATTTTACATATCTTTTTACTTTTTACTTTTACTGAATCACTTGTCTGATAATATTGTTGAATTCTTCAACTAAAATTGAACAGTCATTTGTTTTCTATATTGCTGGCTGTCTTAGGCCTTTAACGTGCATGTTCCTCAGCCATCTCTTCTGAGAACCAGTGTCATATTGTTTTATTTAGATGGGAAGTGATTTATCAGGTCTCATATTTACTTTTTTTTTTTTAAATCTCTGTGGACTTTTTTGATGTTTACAACTGCATGCAGTATGGCTGTCTCATTGTTTTATGCAGCCAGATTTACTTTTCCTGTCTATTTTTCTTTCCTAATGTGATAATTTCATTCTTTTTGATGCTAAGAATTGATTTAGAAAATCATTAATGTGATTCCATGAACTTTTTCTGGACTCAGACTTCACCTTTTGTATTTATTTCTTCCCACTACTGAAATTTTGTTGACCTTTTCAGCAAGATTTTCTGGATTTTTCTTTTTTTTTTTTTTTCCAGTTGTTCTGAATATCTGTTTCAACACACTTTGTTTTGTCCAGAGAGCCCATCTGTGGAGATATCCAAGATGAGGCTGGACAGGGCTCTGAGCAACCTGATCTGCTGTAGATGTCCCTGTGCATTGCATGGGAGTTGACCTTTAAATGTCCCTCACAACTCACAGAGTTATATGGTTCTATGGTTCTGTGGTTCTATGGTTTTAAGTAACCTAGAAAAGGACTAGGCATTTTGTAGCAACTGTGAGGATCCCATGATCTGGACTTCTACTTTACTGAAAAGAAACTATTATTTCCTACTTTTTAAAGGGTTGATACAAAGGAAGTGTAAAGTCTTGCAGCTAATTTTTTTCCCAAGACAGCAAGGTTGCCTTCATAAAGGCACTGTTAAAAAGCATGTTTCATATATATATACACACATATATACATATATATATATACATATATACATATATACAATATCATATATATATTGCTGATATTTATCTCTGCCTTTTCATACCTTAACATTTTTGATTTCTGGGCAAGATTTCTCTCTGCAAAATCTATATTGGCTCTTTTTGGAGTCTATTGCAACTCAGTTTTTTTTATGAGTGCACTGCAGTATATCTTTTGCTCCATAATTGCACCACTGTCCCCTATATTTTGCTCTACAGGAATCCTAATTCCTGCATATAGCTTGCTGCAATAGGCTTGCTTTGCAGAAACGACAGTCTGAACTGCTGCTGCACACAGCTTAGTGTGAAATACAGAGCAGTGTTTTCACCAGTTTTCTGCTGCTTATCTGAGCCAGCTAGCAGCTGTTTGTAATACCTAAAAGTGATGCCTCTGCATCATGTAGTAATCTGACTCCCACTGTGCATTAGAGAGAGCTGACATCTGTTCTTAAGATAAGTGGGAAGACAGAAATCCAGGCTCTCATCCTTAAGGCATCAATCACTGTGGCTTTTTTTGATTGAAAAGTTTGTTTTTAATAAATGCTTGAAAATGGTTCATCCAGCTGTGAAGTATTTTGTCAATGCTACTTTGACCATTTTTTGTTTCCTACAAATAACAAAAGGGACAGTTTCTTTTGAGTTGTCAGAGTGCCTCTCTTTTCACTGGTCTTAAAGATGTATTCTTAACATTTGGCCTATGTTCGATATGGACAGTCTCTTTTGCTGCTAAAAGTTTTGCTGTGATTGTAGCCAAAGTCTACGTTCTAAGTAGCTCAAATCCTTTTCAGATCAACCTATTTTTTTTTTGCAGTTTCTGGCCTGTTGTATACAAGAGAGAGTGTGCATTTCCTCCATTAATAATATTCAAGGTTGCAGGTATCCTAGTGAAACTTTATGTGTGTTAAGAGTGTATATTTGCATGCTCATGATCCAACATCCAAGGGCTGCTCTGAAAGTAATGCTGCTGGAAGTGAATGCTGATGAGATGGCAGTGGAAGTCAAACGTTCCCAGTAATATTCTGTTCCATTTTGCTGCCGTGTGACAGATGGCAGCAGAGGGGCACTCTGACAGAATGGCGCCTGCCATGGAAGTGAGTATGAAGCAAAGGTGTGTGCTTGAATTCCTCCATGCAGAAAAAAAAGTGGTAACCATTGACATTCAAGAGGCCAAATAGTGGAGATGAGCACAGTGAGGCAGAGTGATGCATTTCAGCAGTGGTGACAGTGTTGTGGAAGATAAGCTAAGTTCTGGACAGCTGTGCAGATATTTATAAGCGTATCATGAAGTCTCTATTTCATTACTGGCAAAGATGCACAGATGATGATGTTGAAGTGTAATGATGTTAAAAAGAAAAATAGTGCTTCATAGCTGAGAATTTGTTCTATCAGAGAATGTTATTGTGCTCCTTGTTTCTGTTGTAGTCTCTGCGGGAATAAATAAGAGACATTCCTTTTGGAGCAGCCTATGTATATCACTTTTCAGGTAAAAGAAGCTCTGATGATAAACTGCAGCTGCATTAAGTCATATTCTATTGTTTGGCACCTTTCTGTAATTAGGACTGTTAAATCAGTTTTAGTGCAGAACTGGAGTTAGATCCCAATTGCTTGCTAAAATCTCTCCATGTTTTTCTTTGTGTAGACCACAGAATTTACTCAGAACAGAGCACTTCCTTTCTATTTGTCGAGACTGCTAGAGATTATTTTTTTCTCCATAAAATGGCATATTCTGTGAATTTTGAATAGCTTGTAAAAAACATTGCCGAAATATTTCCCCTTATTTCCTTCCTAGGAGCAAGACTGAAAGTTTGTATAGTCGCAGCAAAATGGAAGCATGGTTATGGATTTCCACTGGCTTTGCACATTTTTGGATCTCAGAATTATTTCCTGTCAGATATTTGTTTTTTTGTCTTTCATTTTCGCAGCAGGCATACTTTACAAGCTTATTTTACAGACTTGAAGTGATTCTTGCTCCTGTTTTTAATTAAAAAACTAATAGGTTATTGGATAAAGTAACAACACTATTAGATACACTGCTGTGAATAGGGTTTGCTTGTTGACACGCACTAGCAGAACTCTAAGTTCATTTCTTTAGTACTGATCTGAAACAACACCAGAACCCCAAACCTGAACCCAAACCTTTGCCATGGCTGATAGGTTGTGGATGGAGACAGAGACTGGGATAGGAGACAGTATGAGAGACAAGTTGGGCTTCTGCCTACAGGATGACTGTTTTGTTGTATGGTGGACAAGACTTCATCCTACAAAAATGTTTTTACTTATTTTAAATAATTTCAAAATATATGTGCAATATATGCTATAACTATTACTGATAGTAAAAATAGAAGTTCAAATACCATACAAAGCTTCAGTGAAGCCAATTATCCCATCTGTAATGTGTAAAGTTAAGCAACTATATCAGATTTTGCAAGACATGGACTGTAGTTTTATTTACAATACATGTAAAACACTTTGGAAAGGTTCTTCACCACACAATCCTACTGGGAGGATTTTCTGTGTTTCAGTGAGAAGCTCAATGAGTTATGGATTTAAGTGGCTTCGAAAATGGGATTTAGATGTTTCCAAATATTTTAACAATCTGTTACATCACATAGGAGATTGAAACCATGACTGAGAAAGACGATTATGGAAAACAAATAAGAGTTTAATTTTCAGGTTATGAAAAAACCGTTTTTATTTAATATCCTTCCTGGCTTGGATATCTTAAAATATCACTTTTTTTTTTTTTTTTTTTTTTTTTTTTTTTTTTTTTGAAAGGGTAATGAGACTACTTTTGTCAGTACTTCATTATACGTCAAGGTTTGAGATGTTGTAGTTCACAAAAATCTGTTCTGGTTGTTTATGAATCCAGGTAATATTTGAAGTTTTTGGTGTTGCTGTTCCTTGAGAAGAAACAGCTTTCTCTATGAGTAAGGGTTCTGTTTCTTCAGTTTTATGGAAAGTCTGGGCAAGGCAATAATGCTAACAATTTCCCCTGTAAGTCTGTTTTTGCAAGACTTATTATTCTGAACAGATACCCGCTTACTTCTTTCAAGAACTCATTTAATGTTTTGGACTTCATCTACATTTTTCTCAGCCCTACAAAAAAAAAAAAAAAAAAAAAAAAAAAAAAAAAAAAAAAAAAAAAAAGATAGAAACACTTCAAAAACCAAACCAGAAACATTTTCAACGGTCACATAAGCCTTAGACCTTAGTCATGTTGTTACACGACTTCAACTTTCCCATCTAGAAAAGGCATAAACTCATAGCTTGCATTTCTTCAGCACGAAGACTGATCAAACGTGCTATGCAAATCGTCTGCGAATGTTGGGGTCATCTACTAAATGGGAAGAAATGCAGCATTTTGAAAGACAAATTTAATCTGATCACATAAAACTTGTGGTGTATCTTGGGAATGAAAGCAAGATCAAATAAGAAAAATTCTATTAATTTTGTGTGAGATGGGAAATAGACTTCAAAATATCTCAGAAAATGTCAAACGAAATAGAAAAGTTTGGTAAATTTCACCTTTGTTCTTTTTTAAGAGGTTTCCAGCAAACATTTTTAACCATAAAGTTAAAATTGGCATAGTAAGTTAGGAATAAATTTTGTCACTGTAATAGCTTTAAGCTTTCTATAAATGAGCAGCTAAAACGAATCCCTCACAACGTTTGTAAAATCACAAAACAGACATTATGCGTTAAGCCTGCTGTAAAAGGCAGTCAGTGGATTTTACCTGAAATACTGAAACAACCTGTGGTTATGGATCTGTGTCTTCATTGCCTTGTGGATACCTGCAATTTACTGAGAATGCAAAGTCACTGAATAAGTTCTTTCTGCAAATTGGCTTTGTGTCATTGCTGTGGTTCTCAGGAGCAGCACATCATTAAGAGGAGGCAGCTTTAGGGCAACTCAGATTGTAACACAAAGTAACTTTAAAATTGAACCGCATCACCTTCTGTAATCTCTTGGTGCATTATAAATTAATGCCAACTAAGAAAACGAAGGAAAAAGAAAGCAAAACATGGAAAACATCTTTATTAGTTTTAAGGAGGTGCTGCTTGTGTTTCAGAATTGCTCTGATACATCTAATATCAATCAACGGTTGCCACTTTAGTTACATTTTAATACTTAAAACATGAAATAAACAAGAGATGATCCATATATATTGCATGTTGGAAACACTTCCTTTGCACTGACAATTAAAACAACACAGTAAATGACGATTTGATCAAATCATTTTTCCAGCATCCTTATGAAACTTTAGTTTACAAAGGAAGTACGAGAACTGGAAGGAAACCACTACTCTTTGTTTCTACTCTGGTAGTTGAAGCAGTGCTAGAAATCCAGGTGTGTCTGAAAGTCAGCACATTGTGTTTTAAAGAGGTAAAAAAAATCTGCACATTCTACTCAGACTTTTTGAAAGTGATTCAAACCAGCTTAACAGATGATTCATAAGCTAAAAAAAAAAAGAGGAAATATGCTACAAACACAAGCATATATTTTAAATTAAAAGCTATTAAGCATAAACGCAGCATTGGTCAGTTTGGTGTAGCAGTGTATGCATACCAGTGAAGTTTATGTCTCTCCTTATCAGTGTTACCTATAATAATCACATGCAAATTTGATACATTAAGCATCAAAAATAAGTTAGACTATGCTGGTTGGAAAAAAACAACAAAAACCCAAGAAGATAAAATCCATATGAACAAAATACGTAATACTGAAGTCTGCAGATATATAGCATCATACCTGAAGATTTTAGCAGCTTCTTAAGGGTTTTTGAGATTTCTAATAGGTAAATAGATTCACGGGTACTGAAAGAAAATTTTGGTGTTTTCAGCATCAACTCAGAATTCAAGGCAATTCTATCATATTTGTTTACAGACATCTCTAAATAATAAAGCTGACATTTGTTTGCCTGCAAAGTTAATGTTTTAGTCCGTGTAAATGATAGATGCTATCAGCAGCTCACTCAAAAGACCAGTTAGCCATTCAAATAGCCCGTTTGAATTTGCAGCATTGCCTTTGCAATTGATATACATGGATTGGTTCTTCTAATCACATGGTAGCCATTAACCTCCCCAGAAATTATTCACGCGTCTACAGATGAAAACACAGAAAAACACAGGAAAATTTCCTGAACAACTGGGAGATTCCATCTTCCACTAAAAGCTGTAATGTTTCTAAAGGGTTTTGAGAGGAAGAGACTGTTAGGAATGGAAAAGAGAAGGGATAGGATTTGTTATAAGCTTGAAGAACACCGTCAGCTGTTTCCTTCCCTACCTGCTCAGGGAGCAGCTCCAGCCTTTCATCCCAATGACTCAGGTTCTCTCTGGCGTAACTGGAACAGCCTTCACCTTTAAGAAGCTGTAGACTCTCAGCCAGGGGGGAATCTGGCCCCATTTCCCCCAAAAAAGGCACACACATGTGAACATTAAAAAGAAAAATTCAACCCCAAAGCAGTCAATGAAGGACCAAAAGACAGCCGCTGCCACAAATCCATCACTTCTCCAATCCCTTATCTGAGAATTTTTTATTGCTGCTTTCAAAATATAACTCATCTGAGAAGGAAATACAACGGCGTATGGTCATCTTCATGTTTCTTCTTTTTTCTTTTCCAGATGTAGTCACTGTTTGCAGCGCTGTTTAAGATCTCTTTCCTGGTTCTAATTTTCAGTGAAATTCATAGGCCAACTTGATTCATTTCCCATCCCCTGAAAACCAAAGCACATATATACTCTCTAGAAAAGAAACCTATTTTGTTGTGGTTTTTTTTGGAGCAGAAAGACAGCTTTCATTATTCGTATCAATATTAACCTGGCTGACATGCTCTTTCAGAGCTTTACAGGTTTTTTTGTTGGAGTGTATTATTCGTTTAATCCTGTAGCTACCAGGCAGCTGTCTGATATCCTTCATATGGGTTCAGTCCTTTGGAAGCTATTAGTCTCCCTCAAACAGAATCTGGATTTGTAAAAATATAGCAAGACTAGAGTTCATGTCAAAGGGGTATAACTAATTTCGGCACACTTTTGCTTCACCTCTTTGACTTGAGCTCAGGGATCAGATAGCCTTGCCATTTTCAAGTTAAAGCTTGCACTAATGTAATCTTGGGCAATAAATCAGAGGCACTGCATGGTTTCACGCTACTTGTGTCATTTTTACAAGTTGTTTACACCAGCTTAGGTAGAAAGAAAATTGATCCTTTTCTCACTGTTTCCCAAGGACATTCAGAAAGACCCTGTGCCGCCAGACCTGTTCAGCTTCTTCTTCTTGCCATTTGATTGCACAACTCTTGATGCATATATTAACAATTCATGTGATTTCTTATGTATTTTAAAGCTATTTTCCTAGCTACATTGTGTAAAAGGAGGCACTCCTGGTTTGTGTAGTCCCTTCCACTCTGCTTATCTTAACTAAAGGTCTTTGTGAATTTGTACCTACCTGACCCTGTGCAGTTATAATACAAGGAAAGAAATACGGGTAAATAATATAAGAACAATCACAAGCAATCCGATTTTCCTTTGTGTAAATAAAATAACATGGAAATGGCTGGAATGCACTGATTTATTTCTGCTTGTAGGTCTCAACTTCTGCATTAGGGTCAACATCTCCATGGCTGCTAAGGCTTAATGGCTTCAGAGCACTCGGAGCACTCCACGTGGAGATCAGAATTTCACTTTTGCAGTAGAGGAAACAAATGATGCCCTGAAATTAAATAAATGGTCTGATTATTCTTTTTATGTTGCGCTCTTTGTGTTGTTACTGATGAATTCCATCTTGTGCCTTGCAGAATCTTGCTTTTAGGAACATGTTTTATTCTTATCTTTTGGTAATTACGACAAAAAGGTGTTGTTTTTGTTTTCCCCACAAATATTTTATAAAGCGTCAGAAAAGGCAGAGTAAATTAGAAGCTTTGCTATTGCTGGTAAGAAAGAAACCATTCTTTTGTTCTAACCACGCAGAAGACTTGGAGATGTATCTGGCAATACGTCAATGATATCTTCAGAAGTAGCTGCCAGAACCTTATCTCAGATCCATACAAAGTCTTTGAGCATAGGTTAAACACTTTTCTTTTGTTCCATGAGATTGCAGGGGTATAAAGCTGTCTTCATATCAATTCCACATGGTGGCCCCACTCCTCCAATTTAATTATTTTTTAATTCATGTTTTATTCTTTATCCATTCCCTGGTTAGCTGAGCGTGATTTTGTTGGGGGAGTGCTGGGGAGTGTTTTCTTCTGCCAGAAGTCTAAAATAGACAGAAGCAAAACTCGTGCCTTTGTTTTCTTTTTGAAGACATCTGGACCTTCTGAGGTCCATTCTCACTCATACTTTGAGGCCACTGCAGTGGATACTCTTCACACTTTTAACTAAGGCTTGAGCTATAAAACCCGTTGGCTTCTTTTTGTTATTGATTACTTACTTGGGAACTCTTCATATTCAGTCTCCTTACATCACTTTTTGCAGTGTTATTTTTTTTTTGCAGTGATACTACATATATTTTACAGTCAATGATGCTTCTGCTCAGATTGCCTCCCCAACTCTTGTCTTGGTCTACCAAGCTATCGGTGTCCTTTTATTTTCACCTATACAACATTTTGTCCATTGGCCAACATAACTTCTCCTATATTTCTTTCTTCAGAAATCATTCTTTTTATAGGATTTACCTTTTCCTTTCTAAAGGGAAAGGTCATAATGATGTTGCTCCATATTCATTCCTCCTCCTTTCTTCATTATTTCATAGGAAAGCATCCCATTATATTCACAATCGCACAAAATGAGGTGCTGATATTTATTTAAGAATCTTATTCATAATCACTTATTTTTTTCTTGAAGCCTGATACTATGTGAAAAAAAACAACTCTCATATTTTCCTCCAGTTTTGTTATATATGCTAAAGATTTTACTCTCCTTTACACAACTAATCTTGCTAGGGTCAGTGAGTGATGTCAGTTCATGCAATGCATATTCGTAGGTAATCTGTATTATAATGTATGTAATTTTTGTCTTAAGAGAATTAACCCCTTCTGTGGATATCAAAGGCAGGAAGCTGAGCTGTTTGCCCTGTTCTAGTCTTGGATGCAGCTGTTGGGGAGCTCAGGGCAATGAACTATAATGGCTGTAACTGGAGGAGCTGCCTGTTCTTTCTTCATGTGCCACTTACCCTGATCTGTCCCTCTTCCATCCTTCAGTAGTGGAGTCAAGAAGCAGCAGTCAGACTTGCAGCAAAAGTAGCTGCAGTAATTGAAGGTGCTGTGGTCTCCAAGCTCTCTGACGCTGCTCCTGTGCTGGATTAGTACCAACTAGTTAGTTATCAGGATCACCAGCCAGTCACCTGATCCAAACCATCTCTCACTGTGATTTTGTGCTGTTGGCTTGGCTGCCTGAAGTAGATGAGAAGTGCTGGTGGAGCCTTTCTGTTCTTCCATAAAGTAACTTCTTAAGAATAAAGTGATGAAGTTCAGCTCTCTGCCATTACCATTATAGTCCTAAAACACTCTACCTGTGTTGTTTAGTTGTTTTCCATGTAATTAGGAATTAACATATTTTTTCTGCTCAGCTTTTAAAAGTGGTTGTATTACTGCTTTCTGTATTTTCAGCCACATCATTTAAATTTCAGTATGCTCGACAAGTTACACGAAGTCTGAATGTAATCCTTGCAATGCTTAATCAAATTAAGATAGGCAATGCTCTGAATACCATCTAACAGAAGCAGCAAATGCCACAGGCCAATATTTTGTGGCCAGGAAAACAATAACCATTGCATAGACATGCTGTGGGAAAGCTGCACTTGACAGATGTTACTATCTGGTGCTATGAATGTGACTTAGTCACGCTCTATCTCCTTGATGCTCCCTCCTTCTTCAGTGACCCCCAAAGAGCTTGCAAAGTTTGGTAGTCGGTTATACCTTCTGTCACATGTGCCAGGACTCCAAAACAGGTTAGGACTGATGTTCTCATGAAGCCTTATGTTCCTCCATCAGTGTAAGGGAGAAAAACAAAGCCTCTTTGTTAAGCTTATTATTTTACTTAGTTTGGCAAATTTTAAAAGCAATTGAGGTTTTCTGGGCAAAAGCCAATGAGAATCTGTCTCCACTTAACTCATCAGAAATGTTATACAAAATAACCTTGCCTGCACGTAAAACATTCCTTTGTGTGCAACGTGAATCCCAGAATTGTTGGTTCTCATCTTTAGCTTTTCAGTGGTGTAGTTAAAAAGAAGCTGCAGACTTGGATGATTTGACCAAAAGGTTTTAAGTTTCCCTTACTGAAAGACAACATGAAAACTGTTCCAGGGTGTTTAATTTTTTTTTTTATTTTATTTTTATTTTTTTTAAATTTTTATTTTTTTCAATTCAGAAACCATGAACATGTTGAAATATTAGTTCTTCTTTCATTTTCAGAGCTTGTTTGGACATTGTAGCACATCCACGTCCAAGGCCAGGTTGGATGGGGAGCTTAATCTGGTGGGTGGCAACCAGCCCATGGCAGTTGGCTGGAACAAGATGGGTGCCTTCCAAGCCAAGATATTCTATGATTCTTGTACTACTTTCTTTTGTTTATACTGCAGGATACATAAGAGGCATTTAGAAATTCAGCAAATGAAGATTTAAGTGATTTGCTGTTGCCATTTTATGCAAATGCTGTTGCATTTGATTATTGCAACAGGTGCAGGAATGAGAAGTGAAAGCTGAGGATACATCAGGGCAATGTGCAGCAGTTGGCTGTTCAGTGGATGGCACACAGATCCACAGATGGATGTGCCTGCTCTGCTTGATGCATGCTTCTCTACAGTGTGTATCACTGCAAGGATGAAGCTGCTGTGCCCTCCACTCTGCAGAACATCTGTGTTGGAGCAGGATCCAGTGAAGTCAAAATGTGCCCTTGAAGGCTGCTGTAAAATAACTTCTCAAGACATTTATTGAGACTACATCGTAAATGGAACATCTGCAGCTATGCAAAAGAAGATGAAGAAGATGGATATGTTAACGCAGGAATGTAACTCCAACCAGAACACAAGCGCTGAGATAAAGCTGAGACTTCAGACTTCCAAAGATTACATGTCCAAGTTCCAGTCTTAAATTATTAACTGAGGAGACTGTGGTAAAGATTAATATTTTGACTTCCAGGAGTTGCAGAATGATGAACTAAAATTATCAATACTGAGGAAGAATGACAGAAGAAATAGAAAAGCATTTATTAAAATAAAACTTAAGTTTTAATTTCTATTTAATGTCTGTGGGTTTGCTTTCCAGAACCTGTGTTGATGGAGGAAAATTGTTGATGGAAAATGTTACTTCGTGGAATTTTATTTACTTGAAATTAGCAAATGTATAACAGACACAGAGAGTTTTCCCTGTAGTAGACACTGTCTAAACATAGTTTGTGGGCCAAAGCTTTTCACTACCATCAGAACCTCCCCACTGAATAAAATTCAGTCCTTTAAAGAAGGTGTAAGTGTGCTTATGGTGAATGCTGCCCAATTAAATGGCTCTGTGAACATTCAGCATTTCGTACACAAGTTTTATCTTTCACTCATTCACTGTGCCATTTCTGAGAGCAGAAGAGTTCTCTGACACCCCACTACAGGAAAACTAACTGAAGAAGAAGGAATTTAGCATGGCTGAGCAATGAGTTGCTGGTCATCTGCTGCTCAAAGTGAGGGGTAAGAAGGAAAAGCACAGGCAGTGGGAGCAGGAATGTGTGGCCTGGGCAGAGTACAAGGGTGCTGGCCAGAGATGCAGAGTTGGGATCAGGAAAAACAAGGCACAGATGGAACTGAACTTATTAAGGGATGTGATCTGAGACAGCCAGCATGGCTTCACCAAGGTCAGGTTGTGCCTAAACAATATAATGGCCTTCTATGATGGAGTGGCAATGTGAGTGGAGAAAAGAAAGGAACTGATGTTGTCTGCCTGGATTTGTGCAAGGTCCTTTGCCATGGTCCTGGACTGCATCCTTATCTCTAAACAGGAGAGAGTTGGATTTGAAGGCTGGACTAGTAGGTGGATAATGGTTGGATGATTGCAACCAGAGGGTTGTGATCAACAGCTCCATAGCCAAGTTGGGGCCTGTGATGAGCAGCATTCCTCAAAGGTCCATCTTGGAAACAGTTCTTCTCCACATCTTTATCAATGACCCAGGCCAGGTTTGTGCACCCTGTGGCCCAGCACAGCTCATACTGTGTCCACTGCCTGCCCTGCACCAGCATGCTTGTTTTGGTACCAATTTTGGCATTAAGGCAAACAGGAGAAATTGGACTGCAAACTGAAAGCAATGGCAAGTGTCACTTTGGTAAGGCACAGATTTTATTCTGTATTAAATTATCTTTTGCAGCATGAAAGGATGAAAATGTTAGAATACCTTGTGTCACTCAATCTTGTGCATTTACTCTGTTCTCTTAAGTACCAGGAAACATCTTTCACCCTTAGAGGTTTAAGCAGAACAATCTCCTTGGGATCCAAGACTCCACAAACAAGCAAAGATGAGAAATCACTACAGGCTGGCCCTCAGACAGCCCTTCTTTGTGGGTCTGCCTGCTCTGGCCGCGTTACTCAGTAACTCAGCTACACACAGCTGCTTGGGCTGCAGATGAATGGTGAGTTATCTTTTCATGTGTCTGCTTCTTGGGTCATCATTCCACAAGAATATTGGCACCAGAATTGGATCTGTGAGCTTCAGACCTTTGTGCTCCTGTTGGCTGACTATCGTGATCTGTACCTTATTTTACTAAAGCCATAGACAAATGGCTTCAGGGATCCAGTTCCATATCCTGTGTCTACAGGATTTCTTTCTCACTGGCTAGATATAGATTAACTTTCCTTAGTCCAGGATAGGAATGGAGCCATCCACTTTAGAAGATCAGCTTCAGAAACAAATCATCAGTCATGTGAACCAAAGCAGTGGTTGTGATCAGCAAACTATCTTGGCATCTTGACAAGGATGGTTCTTTGGCTTGAGTACTGGAATAGCAATCCTGCACTTGGGTCATATCTTTGCATCAAAACTATAAAAAAAGATGAGCAAGTCTGTCAGTACATGGGTGTGTAGAGGGAAAATGATGCTGAGAGAGAATCAGTGTTTCACCAATCCCTGAATATCTTTCTTCTGGGATTGCTGAACATTCAGTGAATGCATTCCTTCTGGGCACTGGCAGGACTGAAAATGGGAACTAGAATGGACATGGTAAGGGAGTGTTTAGATCCAACAGTGTGGTCCGGCATAGCAGCCTGGGAATTCTTGGCAGAGTGATGTGTTTTCTTCTCAAATTGGGCATTCTTCTAAGCGAACAATCTAAACATCTCTTTGGTTGTGCTGATGTTCTCCCAGGAATCAGGATCAGCTATGCCCATTAGCTCCATGCAGCTCACCAAGCTATCTTGCAAAAACAAAAAGTTGAAAGAAATCACAAATCAGGACTGCTTGGAAAACCTGTACCAATAAATCAACCAATAAATCTGACATAGTAGTACCAGATGTGAGGCTGCATGTAGAAAGAAAGCATGCAGAACATACCTAAAGAATAAAAATTAAAACAAACAAAGAAAAAAACTGATCAACCTGGGAAGCACTGACTGCGCAAAGGATGAAGCAGTTAAAGCAGCATCCTGAGGCCCCTGCTGCCCGTGACATAATTAGGTGTTTGAGAGTCTTCTTTGGAATCACATCCGATACTATGTTAAGCTTGATTAGGGGGACTAGAGGAATTCTCAGAATTAATTATATATATATATGTATATATATATATGTATGTATATATTTATAGCTGGGGGCTGTGAAGCATAGATTTTTTTTCTTGCTTTCTTAATACAGATTGGTAGAAAAGCAGCTTATAAGCAGATTTGATTGGTTGCAGATATTGAAAAAGCTGCACTGAGACCTTTGTGTAGCCCAGCTATGGCCGGAGGCCTTGGCACACGTATCTTCCCCCCAACCTCTGTACTGGTGCCAGAGTTTTGGAATGAGCAATAAAGTCACTTCTCCAGATTCTGAGACTGAAGCGTATTACTGCAGTTCCTCCATTGTACACAGCACAGCTACCTTGTGGCTTGCTTCTTCTGGTGATCTCCAAAGCACTGATGTATTTTTCATCTTCTTGTAGGTGGTTTGCCTACAGTCTTCACAGTGGAAAACACCGAAACTTTGTTTTTCAGCACAAGCTTTTCTCAGTGCCACGCTTCTGTTGAGTTTGGATGTTTCTGATCTCATATTGCCTCCTAGGATCAGTGGTACACTGGCTGTCCAAATACCCTTGCAATTAATGAAGTTGATACTAAGATTTTACAGTTAAAGCAAAAAAAAACCCAGAAAAATGGGAGGTACCACAAATCTGTTCTAACCAGACCTCTCCACCCAGCACCAGGCAGAGCACCTGCATGGCAGCAACCAGGCTCCTAACTGGGTGCTCTGAATCTCACCCTGGAGAAGCTGCACTAACCAGACTGTTCTGGGAACCTTGGGAATGACAGAAGCATAGGAGCTGGAAGCCTAAATACTGCCGCTGGGTCTATGATAGTTCATTGCCATAGTTGATAGTAGATAGGCTGAAGTACTGTAGACCCATATATTCTTTGTCACCTTTTTTTTCCATGGCTTAGAATAGAAGAAATACTCACAAGATGTAGTTACTGTTTCTAGGACAGCGTGGCATAGAGCAACTCAAGATATGTGTATGTAAATGATCAGTCCTACCGCTCCAGGTCTGTTAGTGCTAATATTGTCTGCAGGGCTCTGCTGTTATTCTAAGGATGAAGCTGTTTCGAATAAAAGGTACAAATGACATTTTTGCAAGGCTGACTTTGAACTCAGAGCTAGGGCTCTCAGGCCCTCCCAAGTGCAGTCACAGTGATCTCCAGCTGTATACCAGATGGAGACAAAAGGATAGCGGATGTTGACCTGCGATCTTGAGGTTATTGGAGCCAGCTGTATTAATTGCTTGTGGAGTTAGGTGTCCCTGCTTGGGATTTATCTCCACCACAGGAAACTGCTTTCTTGCCCAGCTCAGTAGGTACAGCCCACCCTGGGCTGTAATTGGTACTGTATTAGGCCACTCTTCTGCTCTGTTTCAGGCTGAGCTTATTGGTTCTTGCTTGACTGATGTATTTAGTCTCAGTGGATTGTGAGGACCTTGGCTGGCCCTTCCCATCTTCTGTAGGAGCGCATTTTTAACCTAAATCTTAGTTTAATTAACTGCCAGCAGCAGGGCCTTTTGGTTGCTACGCACCACGTTACAGAGAAAGGGGAGAGATCCAAGTCAGAAGACACTGGAAGAAGTTCTAACAATGTATGTTCTGGTAATGAGTCCAGGCTGAAGGTGTATGTGGCAGAGAAGAAGATGACCAATGCACAATTTAATAAGTGAGGGCCCACTGTGAAACAAGTCCTACAGCACTGAATGCAGAGATTTCCTCGTGTAAATGCAGCATGACTAGTGTGTCACATCTTGTGGTTTCAGAACTCACATGTCAGAAGTCAACCTGAGTGAGAATCTACCTTGGATCTTCATGAACAGTGAGACAGCTAAGACTGGAAATAGCACATCAGCTACTGAGGCTGGGATGGTGGCGTAGCTGTGTTTCTCTCAGCTGCTCCTCATAATACTCTTTTTCTAGTTCATTCATTGCTCACAATTAGATGTAGCTCCTGAAGTAGTGAATGGTCACTATGTTACACAAACTTCAAAAACAAAGGGAGTATGAGTCCAAGGAAAGTACAGAGACGTATCTGGAGCTGAAAGCTTCCCTTTGTGCTATTTTAAATAAGAGTGGCTTCAAATTTTAACATGGCTGCATTTAAAACAGCATTAATTTGATGGCCTGACCCCAGGCACACGTGCTTGCCTTGCTTTAGGATGTGTAGGCTTGGGAACAGCATGGGATTTGCTGGAAGATCCTGCAAGGAAAGAAGGGATATAGCTAACAAAAAATACTTGTCAGGAACTTGGTCTTTGCTAATGTAACTCCCTGACACCTTTCCCTGGGAATAATGCAAAAGGAGGTTTAAAACAGTAAAACACTATGGAAGCATTAGAACAACAGCACAGCAAATATGAGCTCAAGTATGCAGCCATGAGGGTTTGGGGACGATATGGGGTAAGTCTTCAGTACGTGGCCTACTGGATCACTGTATAGAGATCTGAAAGAAAAAGGTAAGAGCAAGAACTTTCACATCACAGATTTAGCAACCCAGCATCCTGATCTCTCAGAGAAAGTCAAAATATCATTGGCCACAATGGAAAGCCTGCAACCAGCCCACAGAGGCTTCTTAGAGCAGGGAATAGTACAGTGCACACGCCAGCAGGGATCCGTTTTGGTATGCCCTGAAAACAGATGGCAAAACTTACCAGCTAACTCAATTTTGTTTACTAATACTTCTTATTTAATTTATTATGTAGCAATTACTCTTGTGTCAACATTTTTATTAATAGGTTTTGGTACTGAATGGCATCATGCACCGAAAAAGCAGCTCTTGTTGTAGCATAAATAAATGCTGGTAGCATTCTGACAGTGTTTGGGGCGAGGTGGTTCATTCGGTACAGTAAACTTAGTGAATGCATTACTTGCTCCACAACTAAGCAGAGAAGTGTTAGTTGTCCTTACCACCACAGGACAGCAGTAGTGCATTTTTCCAGTTCCCCAAGCATTTAACAGTACCCATCTATAGCATCTTTCCACCAACTGGATGCAGGGAAATATACTGAAGGTCAATTAAAAACATGTTTCATGTAGAGATGATCTAGTGTTTTGAGCTCAAATAGATATTAAAATGATAACAAATCAAATGTTAGTTGTAGTTATGGAACAGGATACAAAGTGAGCTGGGAAGAAATCCAACTGGTACAGGCTAAAATACAATGCCTGGGATGGGAAGACTTTCTTCAGAGTGGCTCCTCCAGAGATATACATGCACCTTAAGACCAGCAGCAGTGCATGAGGACTGCCTGAACCAGGTGGATCTGATCTTCATGAGTCTTAGATCTTTCCATCCTTATCTCCTTAATTTTTTTCTCCTTTTCAGAAACATCCCCAGCGGTGTTTCAGCAATGAAAACAACGCTGCCACTCAACTGAGGCAGCACCAGTTGTGCCACTGTGAATAGTGCACATGTGAAGATGGTGGATTTGGGTGCAGAGCTGTTGTCTCAGCAAGAAGGTTGCAAACAAAGTGAGTTACTGGGGTGTTATCTTGCAACTCTCCATCCAAGTTTCTTTGCCAGAACAGTAGCAAAAAAACGGAAAGAAATTATTGCGGATATACTTTACTTTGTTAGATAATTCAATCCCCTCCCAGAAGGGTAATATTCAAGGCTATTGTCACAACCCTTTTAGTATGAATAAGAGGAACGGAGAGTATCTGTGTTTAAGTTGTTGCACCACACCCTAAGTTTATGTTTGTTTGTGGATGTTTGTTTAATTTGTTACCTGCAAGACCATGCAGAATTATGCTGATGAAAACAAGCAGTGAATATGAAATGAAATCCTTCACATTTAGGAATACAAAAAGTCCTCAAAAGAGCGAGCATTCCTGCCAATCTCAGAAGTCACCTAGGAAAAGACTGAAGTCATAACCTAAAACAGGGATATTCAACTACATTAGATTTTTCATAACTCTTAAAAATACCTTAAAATCAGTTTAGCTTAACGAATTCTTGCAGGCTAAACTATAAAGGTAGGCACACAATGTTCTTAATTCCTCCCCCTTCTCAGTCTTGAGTGCATGAAACTACAGGCACATGTGCTATATTTAAAATGATTTTTCTTTTAATATTCCTATTGCATACCTGAAACACGATTCTTAGAGATTCTTAGATAAAGCCGCAAGAAAAGCTGGCAAAAACTTGACCCAGCTCATATCTTATTACTATCCCAGGGAAAACTGATAGGGTCTGTACAAACCATGCCAGGTAGAACCGTAACCAACAGAACCACACAGCCCTTACATAGCTATAAGTCCAGAAAGCCCTTGAGCAGCATGCATGGCTCCTGTCCTGCTGCCCACCCATGGTGCCCTGGCTGCATCTTGGCACTACACTGCACCATGAGTATGGCTCTTGCATGAAGCCTGCTCCTGCTCCACATCCACGCTAAAGAAGGGCGAGGAAGTTTGTTTCTACTACAGACATATGGGGAAGAGAACTTTCCTTTAGAAGTTCTGAATGTACCCTGGCTCATTCCTGAGCCTCTCCAGGATGGAGCACATGGAAAGCAGGACCAGTGCTGTTAAACTACAGTGCCAAGGCGCTTCTATAAAATGCTAATGAGCCAAGAGAGCACTGGTCCAGCTTTAGACGTTGGTTTCTTCAGATTTCTAATGGGACCACAAATCAGGCGGGAAGTAACGCAAATTGGAAACAGAAATATTATTTTCACATCTCACACACATGAAGCGGCCAAGGCAGAGAAGAGACCAGATGGCAGGCTTTAAAAATTAGGTGTGGAGATGGGAAACCCGCAGGAGATTAAGGGAGAAGATAAACCTTTGCAGCTGGACTTCTTTTCCCTGCTTTTGTTTCTGTGGTTCTAGAAATTTTCCCTCTCCCCTCCTTCCTTGCCAAGAATTCATTATATTCCCTAATATGCCAGGCTTTATATTTGTTACAGAAAAATGTGTCTGGTCCTCCCTTGTTCTTTTTAGTTCTCTCCTTTTTTTTTTTTTTTTTTTATTTCCCCCATCCTCCATTTCTTTCTTTGTTTCTGCTTCCCCCTCTCCATTTTTCTCCCTATTTTTCTTTTAGGGACAGATTCAGCTTTCAAAAATGTGTGCTGATATAATACAGCAAAATAAATGTTCGAGTGTAACAAATATATCAGCTCAGAGTCACAGACTCTTCACCATCCCCAAATATCGTTTTCTTTTCACAAGACAGAAGTGTGAATGCTTTGTACAAGATCACTGTCTGGGATTAGCTATATTTCCTGATATGATTGTTGGAACTTCTGCCATAGACACACTTGGCACTACAGCTAAAGATGCATCTCAATGTGCTGTACCTCAGCAAATGAAAATGAACTGTTCACCAGTCATTGCTGGCTGCTTAATGGTGATGTTCTGCTCCCCTCTTATGTTCATCCCTCATATACTGGGTGAATAAAAGTGCATGCATTCTTGGATCAGCCTTATTTAACTCTGCCAATTGCACTAAAAATGAAATAGGAGGGATATTATAAAATGTTTTATAAACATAAAGGCAAGGTTACTGCACCCTCTGTAGTTACCATGTCAGATACACAATATGCTGCTTTAGTTCCTTCCTCAATCCATCAAAAATGCTTATTTTTCATTATTTTGAAGTACCAGATTTAAAGTTGCACTGTGGACAAACATACTGAGTTTTAAGTAAGTGTGAGCAGTTAACAGCAAAGAACTTCCATGTAGTGTTTAGGATACATCTTGGGTGGTGCACAGCTCTGGCACCAGCACGGCTCTGCATGGCTGCAGTGCTGTGGACCTGGTGTCCTGTCTCTTTCATGTAGTTGATATTGATATTTAATATGTGATTCTGTTCTCAGTTCATTGCCTGCCATACCAGGGACAGAAAAAAACATCATTTTCTTTGGAGCCCCTAGAAGTAATTGATGGGACTTGCTGTTAAATGTCACCTCGTTTCCCTTGAAAGACCTGCCCAAAAGGGACAGTGGAGCGCCCAATGGAGTGCACAAACACAGCATCTCCCAGAGTGTATGATAGTACCTCTGTGACAGAGACAAGAATCACCCAGGAAATAGCACAGGTAGTGAGGTGATTCATTTTCTTTATCCGAAGGAACTGAGAAACACATAGAAGTTGGCAAGTCATAATTTGTGGCTACATTCAGGCGGGCACTGGGCTACTGACCTGCCCAGCTCAGGCACCCACCAGCAAGTTGGAGCGCTGGGAGGGCTTTGTTCATGGGGCAGTCCTTTCTGAGAAATACAGATATTCTGGTTACTTATGTACATCCCTAGGCTTTCTCTGGATCCTCCTAAGCTCTAAACTACGATTTCATTTCATGACTACAGATTTCATATTTATTTTATTGAATAATAAAGTTCTTTTTCCATCCATTTTGAACCTGTTGCCTTTCACATTTCTCTATCTTCCCTTGCCATTTATTAGATTTATCTACATCAATTTTCACAATAACAGTCACGAGACTTCATATATATTTTCTTTATGTTTCCACCTGCTCTTTTATATGCTTTCCTATTGGAAGTGGTTACCAGTAGAAATGCACTCCGGCAGTTTATGTAATTAACATGTGAAAGACATTTCAGTGCTAAGTGTTTGTGGAAAGTTTGTTGTTTTTATTTTCTTGTGTGTGCGTGTGTCATTTGCTGAGTTAAATATTTACATTGCTTTGAACAAAGAGAAAGTATTTTTAGTCATACATATATATATTTATACAAAGCAAATTGCTCTATTTCCTAGCAATCTTACTAAGCAGACCTTTGTTTTAGATTCCATTGAAGGAAATAACTTGATTCAAATTATGGAGAACAGAATCTAGTTAAGCAAGGAATTAAATTTGAAGTCATTTCATTTTGGCTCAGGTCAAACATCATGGTTCCTATTTAGGACCATTCTATCAATAAATAAGAATTCTTACGTTGTCATTGAAACCTCATGCAGACTTATTTACACCTTTTAAAAGGCCTATCAATTAGAAGAAAAGATGCCAATGTCTGAAGAACCATTTGCTTTTGAAATCTTTCATTACAAACAAATGAAAAGTTTCTTCAAATTCTAAAGGATGAATTGAATGTTCTTTAAATCATAAATTATAAACTGTCCAGAAACCTGATAGAGTTTTCTTTGGTTTTTCAGAGAAGACACCCAAGCTTTGTAGCTCCTATTGGCATGTGCAAATGTGAAATGTGCAGACACCCTCTGTTGTAATATTCATGATCAGTTTGACTATTTTATTTGCAGATATAAATATTGAAAGGAAAAGTACACACCACTGTTGATTTATTTCTTTCCTCCTTGGTAGACAGTCAGAACATTTTGGAGTTCCTCGGTGTAAAAATCCCAATGTGATGAAAGTGGCAGACAGAGCTGTTTCTTAGCAGTTAGCTTTCAGGACCCATAGACAAGCAACTGAAAAACAGCATAGGGCTCTTAGTGAGAAAAAAAACCCAAAACTTTGCTAGAGTGCTTGCAGATGTGATATGTGACATCAGATAATTTTAAGACAGAAGGACTATCTGCCTTCCCAACTTCTGTTTTCTCTGGAATGCTCACAGTCCTGTTTCTGACTTTCTCTCACTATAGAGTTCCCAAGAGGGTTTTTTCAGTCTTTCTTTGGAAGTCTTCCTTTTGAAGGTTGAAAGAGCTGTTATTTGTTAAAGAAAATCACATTATTTGTCTAGAGTAGATGTGTTGTCTTCTACCTCTCTCACCTCACAGGTAAAGGGTGTCACCCTTCTTTTTCTCCTTTAAAACAGTGCTGGGTCTACCACTGAATACTAGGAGGTGTTTGATCCTGTTGTAATATAATATAATCTTTTCTTGTAATGTTCTACTTAAGATGAAATATTGTGGAAGGTCAACTTGGCCAATTTCAGGAAGGAAATGTAGATACATTGAGAATGCAGCCTTGACCACGTTGACCTGGGGAAGTGGAAGGTTTGCTGGGGGATTAAAGTTGTTGAGGTTTATGAGTTAAAGCATCTGGAACAATTCAATATTTTTTCTCGAGGGACACAGCCTCAGTGGAGCAATGTGTGCAAAACTGGCATGAGTTCAATAGGAAATCCTACAGAAATTGAATACAATGGGAAGGAATAGAGCAGGCTCAAGCTGAAACGTGCAACTGGAAGAACACTTTGTTGATTACAGATGTGTTACTCATCTCTTAAATTGGGTCAGATTCACTTCCAAGGCCTGTTGTTCACTCCCAATGCATTTCTTGCATGTTTTGCTGCATGTTTTGTCTGCTGATCTTGGAGTTGGGCACCTCAGAGTCCCCTGGAGGTGGACAGTAGGGGCTAACAACACTGCAAAAAAGCAATTCTGGTTTTGTATTGCAGTGTTCACATGATAAGTTTGGCATGCAGTGCCCATTGTACTCCAAGCTGTGCAGACCTGTGTCCTCATCTGAAAGGACAGAGACTTTTAGTATGAAGGCTGTTCCGAAAGTAATGTCTTCTGTTTTATGATATTGGCACATGATGTCAGAGGTGGGTGTTGGTGGGATGGCAGTAGAGATTAACCTATCCACCAGTATTCCATTATACCTTATTGCCATGTGAGAAATGGAAGCAGAGGGTCAGTCTGACAAAATGGCTTCCCGCATGGAAGCGCGTACGAAACAAATGCATGTGATTGAATTCCTTCATGTGAAAAAAATGGCACCCAGTGACATTCATCAACACTTGGTGAGTGTTTCTGGAGATCAAACACTGGATGTTGGCACAGGGAGGTGGTGGGTCGTGCGTTTCAGCAGTAGTGACAGAAGTGTGAAAGATGAGTCACGTTCCGAATGGCCATGCACAAATGTCACATCAAGAAATGAAGAGTGTCTCCATCAGCTTACCCACACCAATTGGTGAAGTATGATTTTGAGCTTTGTCCAGTTTATGCACATTTTGAGCTACTGGTTTAGTATATGTTAATAGGTTTGTTCCTAAACTGAAATCGATGTCATGATGAAAAGTAGAGGTAGAATTAGATTAGAATTTTGCTTCAGCATGTTGTATCTTAGTGGTCTACTGCACACAGCAATGGGAGCTGGACAATGCTGTCACACCAGGCAAATGACAGAATTCCAGGTGCCTTGGTCTTCCTGAAAGATGTCCTGTGCTTTACTTGCTGACAAACACTTGTGACCATCATGCCATTGTGCCTCTGCATGGTAAAGATGACCTAACTCTTAAAACCTCTAATCATCAACAGAGTACAGCTTGAAGAAGCACTGTTACGCTTATGACAAGCTATACAGCCAAGGAAGAACACATTAGTAGGGTCAAAGACGTGAGCCTTGCTCATGTAACCGATAGTAAATCTCTTTCACTGTAACGGTACTTACATGTGAGTGTTGTGAATGCATGAATGTAACTAATCTTGAAATAATCTAATAAGCACTGAGCTAAGACCTGGTTTGAGAGAATCTATAACAATAAGATGTTCTTTTCTTGCAGGGGGCACATTATGCCTGGGAGAGGTCTTCTCATCAGCCTGAGAAATAGTTAGTAAAAAGCAAAGCCAAAGGCAAAGAAGTTTTGTTCTGTTTCTTGGTCTCTTTTAGCGCTCTCCTTTTGAGATATAATTTGCACAGACTGCAGATTGTCATGGAGTGCTCCTGGGTCTGTTGCGGAGTAGCCAGACATGAGAGCACTGTGATGTCCTCTGTGAAGGGCTGGTGGTAAACGATTGTGAGTAATCTATGTGACAGCATCTCTGTTCCTTGTTCAAATTCAAGTGAGTAAATCACAGCATGTCTTGAAAACTCAACCAGCTACTTTTTGTTTCGCCATCATTCCTGGCCTGCAGACCAGGGGCCTCCTGGCAAGGGAGATTGAGCAATTAGGACTCTTAGTTTGAGCTTTGGTTTCTGTTTGCTTTGAGGGAAGGTTAAAGCCGGCATCCTGACAGTGTCTCTGTTTAGTGGGTGTTGAAAGCTATTGTTCTGCCCTAGGAAGAGTATTGCTGTTGTTTGTTTTGCTGTCTTAAGTGCTTCTTGAAAAAAACCATAGCAGAGAAAATCGGTGTCAATGATGGAAACATAAAATGAGAAGAAAGAGTAAACAGGCACATGTGGCAAGATGTACAGGTTCCAACTAAATGACAAAGAAGCTGGGCAAAACATCCTAAAGCTTAAATATTATTCCTGTACAAGTTCTATGGAAGATGCAACTCTGCAGTGGTCTGCTTTACTCTAACTGCTCAGGGGAATAAGAGATCATTTCAATTCTTAACAGCGTGCAACTTCTTTGGAAGAATCTAGTGAAGTACAGTGTAAAAACATAGCAGAGCTTCTGGAAATCTTGAGTTGCTACCACAGCATTGCAGGGAAACCATATGAGTTTCATCTCATAGAAAACCTGAAGAAGGTAATTCTGAATCTTTGGCAAGTTTAAACCACATCCTTCTTGCTCTTCTTCTATTCTTTTTTTTGTTTGTCTGTGTAGGTGCAGGTCAGCTGTAAGTTGAATTCTTAAATTGGAAAAATGCTGCTTGTTGATAAGGGCAAGATAAACCAGCACTAAAAAACAGTGAAAGGGATCGTGCCCTGAGCTGAGAAGATAAACCAAACTGGTTCGTGCCTGTCAGGAGCTGGGTTCTGATGTTCTCCATCTCTGTGCACAAACTTGTGGTGAGCAACCGGTTCTTTGACTCCAAATAACCTGAAGAAAGGCAAACCCCAAGTCAGAGAGAACTGTAAACCAGAAAAAAAATGTTACTTGATGTTTGCCCCAGAGATAAAGGAGTCATAATGGAAGGCAGCAGCACCCTCAGTCACTAGGAAGGCCACTGTGGATTTCCACGCAGGCAGAAAATGTCTCTTGTGAAGACAGGTGCCTGAATGGCAGAGGGGTGACAGCAGCAGAACTGGAGCTGGTTGCCAGCTGCTTTCCTGAAAGGCAGACAGCAGGGGAGGGTCTGTAAATCTGCCAGCTAGAGGGAGATCAGTTCCCAAGTAACGAAATACAGAGAGAAAACTGTCAAAAAGAATAGGATTTCTCAAACTGTACTTCCTTCAAGAATAACAGAATAAGATGAATTGATAAGGTGCTTATTTAAAATAATACAATTCGGGGTATTTCAAAGAGCCCTGAATCAAATGCTGAACCTACTGAAAGTGTTGGCTAAATGTCATAACTATGTAACCTACTAACAACTGAGGGGAAGCCTTAAAGAAAACTTGGAGATGGAAAATGTTTGGAAAGTTGTAGATGTTACTTTAACAGCAGTAAGCATCCTTTGTGTGTGTGTTTGTTTGGTCTCAGGACTTGGTTTCCCTGCAGAGTTGGTTTAAGTAGCTAAGTCTGGCAAGCAAACTATCCCAAAGTGTTCATCACCCCATCTCAGTGACTGACATGTGCATGCTCTTTACCCATGGCAAGTGCTGCTTCTCTTCATCCCTCATCACAGAGAGTGTTGCTAAAGTACATCACTGTGCGTTTATCATTGGTTAAATTAAACACTTAGAGCAGAGAGTTACAGCAATTTAGTACATGTGGTCTACTGAACAGTAGCTTAGCAGATGTGTCAGCTTGACACCCTACCCAAAATTACTGGTGTCTGGCTTCCCAGTGTAAATGCATTTCTTGTTACAATGTTATCCACAAAAGCACTCCAAACTTCCATACATTACAACATCTAATAATGATAAAACAGACAAAAAAGAGGACATGTTGAGGCAGAAAAGGGTGATGCTCCATTCGTGATGCAGATAACTATTGATCTTCATGGTTTGCTGGTGATTCTGATTACAGATCATCAGCAGAACTTGTTATTGCAAGTGCCCTGTTCGAATTAACTCAGTCATAGGAAAACATACAAAAGTGAGCGTCACACTGATGTAATCCCATTCCAGGCAAAAACGTTGCTTTGGAAATAGGCTTCTGTCTTTCATAGAATCACAGAACTGTAGGGGCTGGAAGGGAGCTCTGGAGATCAAGTCCAAAAACCCCTGCAGGATCCCTACAGGATGTCTCATCTGATATCATCATTACCTGATGATGACTACCAGTTCCTGGGAGTTCTCTTTGCTGTCCTGTAGGGTTACATAAAGGAATTGCAATCTTTTGCATTGCAGAACTAAAATTGGTGGCAAGTGTGTAGGAAGGACCTTTGTTTTTAAGAAAAAGTGCTATCAGTTTACCTGTTAGAGATCATTTGTTTGCTGCCTGCAAACTGAAGTTCTCTGTGGAGCTATGTGATTCAGAACATGATCTCTACTTTCATTTCAGGTTCAGGTTTCTTGTAACAAGGTGGCCTTCATTAAGAAACCTTCAATTTTGTGATGTCAGAACACATCTTCCAGACTTTCCAGGAAAAATCGTTGTTGCCTGTTCACAGAATGTGACCTGATTCACTTCTTCTTGACTTCACAGCACGGTGCAAAAAACACAATTATCTGAACTCTGTTCCTGTTAAGGCCAGGAGGAGCAGTAGACAGCACTTGGGCTGAATAGGGTCTGGAGCAGCTGCATGCAGAGCCCTGGGAATGGCCAAAGGCTGTATTAGCATAGCGACGGTCTCAGCTTCTGCGAAACATTCCCTTGAGCTGTGGCGAATCCCTCTGCAATGCACCCATCAGTTCAGCTTACAAACAGCACTCAGGGATGCACGTCTGTGGAGAAAACCTGAAAGACACACGTGGCTGAAAGCACAGAAAGCATTTCCAAAGAGAAAAATGTCAGGATGACACTGCAGCTTTATTCCTCCATCTCTCAGGGCAGGAATTATCCTCCTACATGTTTGCGGAGATCATGCTGTGAAAAAGCTATGATCAAGAAGGAATCAATCTTATGTGTAGCAACCCTGTATGTTGCTACACATGGATGCAGTTTTTTGCTGTGGTTTGGTTTATTCACTGCTGCGGTAATAATAGAAGTCATAAATTTGGTCATGAAACAGAAGAGTGTCAATTTCTTCTAGAAAAAGGGAGTTATAACAATAGACAGTGAATTTTCTGCCCTCCTGACATCATTATTATATAACTTTGGGGCTAAAGACTGCTGCCTGCAAGAGCCAATAGCCTTGAGTTAATTTTTTGGTGAGATCTTTCAGCAAGTCATGGATTCCCAGCTCAGTTACAGAGCTACAGCAAAATCTGTTAACCTCATCCACCTGAACTGTGCTGACAACTGCTACCAAGCTTATAAAACCATGGAGGAAAGGATCCTGAAGGGAGGCACAACCCCTCTGTGGCGGAGACTCAATAGTGTGTGTGTGTCTGTGAGCAGCAGGGAAGCGTGAAACACTGAGATCCCTGGGCTCTCCAACCTGTGTTTGGGAACAGTGTGCAATCAGGGCAGGACAATGGCTGGAAAAAATAGTGTCAGCGCTGACAAAACAGGTAATGTATGTTCTGAAATGCAATGAGGCTGAGGGGAAACAGTCCAAGACAGTTTAGTGCACTCTATGCAAGTTCTATGGGGGAAAGGGATATCATGGAACCATAGAACATCTTGGGTTGGAAGGGAACTTTAGGATCACTGAGCTCCAGACCCTGAGCATGGGCTGGTTGCCCACCATGAAATCATGTTGCCCACCATGAAATCATGTTGCCCACCTATGACCTTGGGCACCTGCAGAGATGGGGCACCCACAGCTCTGGACAGAAATGCCAGGGTCTCACTGCCTTTGGGTAAAGAATTCCCTCCTTGCATTTAACCTAAATCTCCCCTCTTTTAGTTTAAAGCCTTCCTTCTTGTCCTTTCGCAATCAGACCATGTAGAAAGTCAGTCTCTATCTTTCCTTTAGCTATTGGAAGGCTGCACTGATGTCCTCCTGTAGCCTAGGCTGAACAAGCCCTGCTCCCTCAGCCATTCTCCATAGGAGAGGTGAAGATGACATAAATGAGTTGGTTCAAACTGGCCTCCTGCTCCAATTCACTTCAGAGCATTTCAAAAAGTGGAAGCCTCATTGCCACTCAGTGCAGATTTTGGTAGCTAAAATGCTTTATCATTTTCAAGGCCTAGGTCATAATGTATAGAAATCAGATGTCCTCAGATGGGTATTGCTCAGGATTGGGGCCTGGTTGCCCTTCCCACACAACCTATTTCTTTTCTGGATGTGCAGCACTGTGCTGAACACACTAAGAGCTGGGAACCACTCTGTATTTAGGTCTGCATTTGTAGCTCAAAGATAGAAATATTAGATGATCAGAAACATCAGGCTGCCTAAAGCCTTGGCTTTTACAGAGAAGCCCGTGGCTACTAGCAATGCTGTCTCCTCCTCTGGTCTAGTGCCCAGAAGAATGTTGCTAATTGTTTTTTTATTATTATTATTATACATGTATTTGTATTGAGTAGTCTCATTTGTGAATGATGACCAGTCTTCTGTTTGGCTATTCGCTGTATTGTGGAATATTTTCCTAGCATCCATACAAAGCACTAGTAAATCATCTGCAGACACTGCAGAGGAGGACAGCCCAGAGCCATGCTGACTTGCCACATCTATTCAGAAATGGGTTTAGCTTCTGGAGGTCAGCAGGGCTCTGGACTTACATACATATCATGGCAGAGACTGGGGGAAGGGAGTAATTACACTTACTGGATATGGGTTCAGGTTTCCTGCAAACATACAGAGCTGGGAAGCAGCTTGGGCCTTTCCCTAATGGAAAACTGACTGTTGTCAAGGTGACTGCACAGGACCTGCTGGTCTGAGGTCAATTGAAGATGAGAAGTGTAATACAGGGATATTATCCCTTCTGTGTTCCAGCATGAAGAAGCAGAATTGCATCTACAAATTGTGCTACCACAACATGATTACAGCTGTAGGAGCACCTCATAGAGCACCAGGTTGGAGATCATTACCTCCCAGGTCAAGACAAATGCAAATGTGCTTAAGTAGCCCAAATACTCCACTAGAGAAAGTTTAACTACACATTCAGAAATGTTTTTGATACTGAAGTTTGGTTCTATCAGACGTGTGCTTAGCAGAGCAAACACAGCTCCGACTGTCCTTACAGAGAGTGTTTTAGGAAGCTTTCACTTTCACATACACAAAAAAAGCATAGGCTCCTGTAAAAAACCCCCAGTTTTTCTTAGTTCTTGCAGATGCGAATCTCTGGTGATAATAGGCAATCCAATTGCTGTCAGTTTCCCAAAGATTAGCACATTGTTAAAGCACCAGGCTTAGCAACTTGACCAAGTCTGGATCTAATCAAGTGTTGTTTCTCTTATGCCAAATTGTAACTGTAGCTATGCCCTGCATGCTCAGGGTGTAAATGATCCTTGTATACTTTTTTTCAAGTCTCTTCTAAGAAACAGAGGCAGCATTCAGGGACCAACACATTTTCTAATTTTCTTTAGCATCTCAAAGGCACATTGGCCAGAAACTGATGCTTTTAAGGCAATTTTTTGCAGTTAATAATCCAAGAATATTGTTTGTCAAGAAAGACATGTTTGATCCTTGCTTGAGATGCATTTATCTTGTTGCAATGCATAGCTGGCATCTGGCTGTTAGACAAAGCTATTTTTCATCACAATTCCCTCCTCTCAGATCCTTCCTCCCCCCTCCCCCCCCCCCCCTTTTCTTTCTTAACCACGGCCCATTTGTTGGAGCTCCTCATAGAAGTCTGACCTCCTTGGTGCATTTGTTATAACACCTGTACAGCACCAGCATGTCCTACTAGGACAAGCACAACCTACACACATGTTTAGGGACAGGCTCCTTTCTAAAGCAGACAAATTTCTACAGACAAAGTATCAAGGAGAAAACACAGGAGCATGGGCCTGAACTATCAATGATATTCGAGTGTCTGAATGAATAGGAACTGTGTCCTTAATATGTTCTCATAGCCTGGGGTAAAATGAAAAGTCAGAACCTTTCCTAAGCCCAATGAAGGTTCCCACATCATCCATATTTCTGCAGCAGGCACACAGACAATACAGAAATCCTTAGTACTCACTGAGCCAGAATGAATGAGAGAAGGATGATGGTAAAAGCCATCTCCCCAGAGACCCAAGAACAATCATGCCTGCTTGGCTGGTTTCTGTGTTTTATGCAGTGCACAGAACAGTTCAGAGCACCCTGCAGCCTCTAGGCAGCTCCATAGCTGGGATGTAGGCTGAAGAAATGGTGATCAGTGTTCAACTCTGTCATCTGGAAGAAACAAAGTGTAGACAATAGGCTTTCCCACAGCCTGAGCACCTCTTACCTCACAGGGGACAGAGCTTCTGCCTCCTGGCCACATCTTGTTGGCTGCTTTGTTTGCACACTCTGCTGGGATATGGACTCTCTCATAGTTTAAGGGTCCCAGTGGGTTCATTCTAAGATAATTTCCTTCTTACTGCAAAGAGAAGAGGCCAAATTTGATTATGAAACCAGGAAAGTGATGCGCTGCTGCTGCTTCTGCAGAGAAATCTGAAAGCTTTTCATCAGCCTTGGTGTGGTCTGTGCCTCAGAACCTGGTGTCACCATTTGGCTCTGCTCCTATAATGGACCAAGAGCAATGCAAGCAGTGATTTCGGTTCAGGAACTGATGTGGGTTGTGTAGCTGCATCAAAAAAGCACTGATATAATCCTTCCTTGCTTTCTATTGGCAATAACAGCCTAGAAAAGGCAGCATTATTTGTACCCAGTACCAGCTATGTTCCTTGTGGGAAGCAGAAGGTCTATTTAATTGTCTGCTTTAGATGTTGTGATGCTGAGTGCAGTCACGTAGGAAGTCAGAAAAGTTATTTTGATCATCCATGACTGTGACTGACAAAGCACAAAAGTCTGGAAAGAAATCTGACTGTAACTCACTGAATGGCTCTGATCATCACTGTGGAATTGATGTCATCCTTTAGGATGCTTTAAGATGAATGCATCCAGCCCATCTCTGGGTCTTCCAGAGACAATAATCTTTATGATCGAATAGTTTTTCTCATCTTGCAAGGGAATAGTACTTCCAGCTTGCTTCTGTTATATGAGCATTTCAAATAAGGTCAAGAAATCAAATACTTTTTGTAATTTAGAGTCAAAACAGGTCCTAACTACCAGACTGATGGAAGTTAACTGAAGGCCTCCAGCTGAACACTCAGGATGTCTGATGTCAGGATGAGAGCACAGCTTTATATCCTTGCTGATTAAGAATAGCATAACTGGTTTTAGTAGCAGTATTTATCCCATACCCAGGAGGTAAATGACAAATTCCAGGGCTCCAGTTTCCAACTGTGACTACAGAGAAATCCCAGCCAGGGATGTGGATGAGTCGCACAATGCAACATTGCTGACCACTCCAAGGTTTGAAAACCCCATCTTGAACAATAATGCACTAATTCAAATGATGTTAAATTGCTTTTTTTCTCCCTCTACCTTCTGTTTTTTCTATCACAGCCTATTGATCTGTTTGCACAGCTTATGCTGACGTTCATTACCAGCTCTTACTGACACATTTATCCCAACAGCTTTTCTACTGCAGCTGCAGGTACAATGGCAAGACAGCATACTTAGTGTGCGTGAGATGGTGAACTGTTTGAAATGGGTTTGTAAGACCCACTCAAATTTTGTCTTCCTTAGGAAAAATCAGTCATTTCAAGATGCATAACAGCATAACAAGGTGCTGCTTTGGTGACATAGGTGCATTCACAAGGACATCTATACCCATACAATGGATTAGGAGTGGATCTAACTACTTTCTTCTTTTTCTTAGGCTGTTGTCTGAATGTCAGAATCAAAATGCTCTTTAGCTCTGTCAACGCTTAAAGAATCCGTTGATTCATATTGTCAATTATCACTAATATGTATGCGTCAACTTCCAGCTTAGGGGTTATTATGAGAAAATAATCAAAACCATATGCTCCCGTACATTCATTTTCTTCTTTTATTTGCCTGATGAAAACCTGTGACAGAAGGTGGCACTTCCAAATCTGGAAAAGGTTGTTTATAAAAGATGTCTTATATCCATCCTTTTATACCCTTGACATTTTTTATCCATGTGCAGTGTAGACATGGAACAGACCATTTTCAGTGTAGACATGGAACAGAACATTCTCTGGCAGTTAAGTTAGAATTTACTCCTTGCTTATGCAGACACAGTTTAAAGTGTGTGTTCACACTGGGCTATGTGTGATCAATTCTATAAGCTGACTACTTTTCCAGAGTCAGATGCTACTCAAGAATGTCAGCAATGACACTTTAAATGCTTTTTTTTTTTTGCTCCAAATTAACCCCCAAATATAGGAAAGCCTTCAGTCAAAATAGTGCCACTGCAAATGTGGCTGCCTTCCAGGTGGATTTTGTTAAGAGGGAGAAAAATAGGTGATGGAGACAGGCAGTGCTGATGCAATTTTGCTGATGTACGAAGAAAGGTGCTGAGTCCTCTGCTCCTATGAATACAAAAGGAATCCAACATGACCCAGGTTCTTGGATGAGAGGACCAAGCCTTTCTTAGCTTGCTCTTTCTCAGCCATGCCTCAGGCTTGTCAAGGCTCTCTGTTCAATTTCCTGGCTGCCTTTTTTAAGCCCAGAGGTTTCTATGTGTGTGCTCTTCATATCTTGCCAGCAATACCCAACAAAACCTCTGTCTCTGTATTCCTTCATTCCGGAGTGGATTTATTTGTGCCTTTTCTTATGCAAAGCGATAGTAGGGACTATAGCACGTGCCTGAGGGTTTGGAAGATGGTGAGGCTGGATGGGCCATGGGCAGCCTGATGTGGTGGGGGCAGCCAGCCCATGGCAGAGGTGGTACTGGGGGGGGCTGTGAGGTCTCTCCCAACCCAACCACGCTGTGATTCTATGGTTCTATTCCCCTCCGGCTCATGGGTCGCTCAGGAGCTCCCAGACAGGCTCTGCACAGGAGCCTGGCGCCCCCTGGCGACACAGCGTGGCAGCGGGAGCCGGCGGGGTGGGGAGGGCGGATGGAAAACAAGGCTCCTTTAAGACCTCAGCCTTTACCTTATTGTTCTGCTGTGTCTGTCATTACCACCGAGTTAAACTTTGGACAATAACTTTCACCCTCTTTTGCCCACTGCCTGTTTCTCTGCTCAAAACTGTCCCAAACCACGCGTCTAATCTAAAACCACTGTTTGAAACTCTGCCAAAAGCTTCAGACCTCTGACTGTGTGTGATTCTCATATGGCTGCAGTCCAGTGTAATATTCCCTTCACTGTTTAGATAGATGGAGAGCGATTCTGCTCTTTACTCCAGTTGGCAACAATGCAGAGTCATTTTTGGAGTCTAAGGTAGATTTTTATTCAAGCCAATTATGGCACATTTCACTTGCGAATAATTTAACCATGCTTTGGAAGTTGTTTTCAATTCCCTCCCCCCCCACCTCCAAACAGTGGGGAGAGATGTGTGTTGTACAACAAGCCCTCAACATATATTGGCTGTTTCCTCTCTGCACAACCAGACCCAAATCACCTGTCCCTATTGTCGTGGCTCTGGTATGTGACACAGACTTCTGTCCTCAGCCTCAGGCTCTGATTAAGTTCTGTGGGTTTCCCCTGCTTGATGCTTTCATCCTCCATGCTACTTCACCTGAAAGCTTTCATGGACTCATCCAAAACACAGATCCACTTTAAAACTCAATTTTCACATAAGCCTTAAATTATGCTTCGATTTATAGCAACACTGTCCAGGAGTGAACTTCACTCTGTACAGAAAGTGGTTTTCAACTCACCATGCCCAGAACAAAACTGTTCCTTTTGCTCCACCAGAAAGCATACAAGCACTGCTAAGATCCAGACTGTAATGGTGTAACACTTCCAGTGCACTCTATTCCTGAGCTTTAAGTATCTGATTTTCATTAGTGAAGTTAAAGTTTGACACGCTGCATCGTGCACCTCCTTCTTAAAGTTTCATGATGGCTTCTTATCAACAAGATAAGAAAGGGGGAAAAAAGAATTGTTTTATGCAGGTGTTTCCACAAGCTTTTGAAATCAGAGTGTGCTTTTCTCATCAAAACCCACACAGACCTTTTTTTCCCCCCTTCCCTGCAGTATTAGATCAAAGCCACTGGTTCCAGCTGTTCTTGGACAAGTGTTGATGCTGGTAACAACTAACTAAAACTGACGTAGGCTTGATTTTCTCAAGCCTATTTATTTCACAAGGAAAGCAAAGAGGAGAGTGGAACAGGAAAACGCTCCTTCCTGAATGGTCTTGCAGCAAAAAAAATCAGTGTAAGGTTATCTCCCAGATATGTCTTTGATGTCTGCAGCCAGGAGCTTCAAAGAGAGCATCTCCCTCTTTGGTTCCTATCTGAAGATCAGGTCATAACTCCAGCACAGCACTCCTAGCAGTTGCTACCAGCTTCACCTCTGACATTCCTCATATATCAGGTATTCTGTATGTACTCAACACTGTGTCATATATTACTCATTAGGCAGCTCAACCAGAGGAAACTTTCAGGTTACAATTGCTCATCAAGTGTTATTGACAAAGAAAAAAGTGAACTTTATTCTGGGATGTATTAATTGGGAGTGATTATCCTGCTCTGTTTCATACTGCCAAGGAGACAGACACAAGTATTACATCCAGGGCTGGGAGTAAGAAATATAGAAACATAGAAACACCAAGGTTGGAAACGACCTAAAAGATCATCCAGTCCAACCATTCACTTATTACCAATTGCTCTCATTAACCCATGTCCCTCAACACAACATCCAGTTGTTCCTTGAACATCCCCAGGGTCGGTGACTCCACCACCTCCCTGGGCAGCCCATTCCAGTACCCGACCACCCTTTCTGAGAAGTAACACTTCCTAATAAATGGTCTAATATGTATGTAAATGAGGTGCAGCAGATGGAAATGAAAATGGGGGGAGAAAAAAGACCTCAGAAAAAGGGCTGGAGGGGCTGGATGAGCAGCTTTTGAACAGGAAGACTGCTGGGACAAGAAAGGAAGGTCCCTTCCAACCCAGGTCATTCTATGATTCTATGATTCCTAAAGGACTGTGGGTTGTCACATGGAGAACAGTGACCCTCAGTGTCTTCGGGGGACACTGCAACAGGCATCCCATTAACAGAGTGAGATTTGTCAGGCACTTGAACTGGCTGCAGGGATAACCTGTGTCCTTCATGGTTTCTATTGACACCAGAGCCTTCTATTAGCTATTAGAGGGCAAATGGAATTGGGTAAAAGGGAGGGGTTGGGGAAGCACTTATGATGAGAGGCGAAGCTGTGAGAGCTGGGTTTACTGCATCTATTAGGCTCATCTCAGCACTGTATGCAAATGACACTCATTTTGCACAGGGAGGTGGTGGAATCTCCTTCTCTGGAGATATTTAAGATCCGCCTGGACGCCGAGCTGTGTGACATGGTGTATGGAGCCTGCTTTGGCAGGGGGGTTGGACTCGCTGATCTCTAGAGGTCCCTTCCAACCCCTGCAATTCTGTGATTAACAGGGTCAACGACACAGGGCCGCTCTTCTGGGTGTGGCCCAGCGGCGAGCAGTCAGGCCGGGCCGGATGCTCACCAGAGGCGGGAAGGAAAGCTTTTCTTCCTTACAGACAAAGCAGCGCTGTCCTTCTGCTCCACTTCGGTGCCACCAACCGCCCACCAACCTCCTCAGGGCCGAGCTGTGTCGGCAGGGCCGATCTCAGCCCCCCATCCCCACCAGCTCCTCCGACCACCGGCCGCCTCACAGCCCGACTAGGCCGCAAAGCCTCGCGCGCCATCCGGCGGCGCATGCGCAGCGCCGAGAACGACAGCTCCCGGCAGGCAGCGCGGCGTGGCGCGCAGGCGCAGTGCGGAGGAGCGGAGCGCTGATGCAAGAGGCGAGCGCGGCGGTGGCAGGCAACGGCCGGCAGTGTCCGTGAGCCCCCGCTCCTCAGCCGCTCCGCCGCTCCGTGCCCGGCCGCAGCCATGTCGGGTGACGAGGTGAGGCTCAACGCCGTCTCTCAGGGAAGGTCCGAGGGCTGCGCTGCTTTGCTGCTTTGCGGCCGGGGCCGCCGCCATGTGGGAGAGTGGGCCTGAGGCCTGCGGCGGCCACAGCGCGGCCTCCAGCCCGGGGTTGGGCCGGGGCTCGGCCTCCCGTGGGGTACTCAGGGTCTGCCGGCACCATGCGGCCCCGCAGCTCCACGGCCGTACTCGTATCCCGCACAGCGGGGACGTGGGGCTGGGTGGGGGAGAACGAGACGGGCCGGCATCGATTCCGCAGGGCGCCTCGTGCTCCTTTGGAGACAGCAATTCGCTTCGATATTCACCTCTTTTGGGGAGCTTTAATATCTCGTCTTTCATCCCTGACAGCTCAAGAGGTGCATCGTAGCGAGTGATAACACATAGCGAGTGATAACGTCCAAATGCAGTGGTTTTTGCTTTTAGGGAAGCGGGTGCAGCTGTCTCCGAGAAAGTCTTTCCAGTGTTGTAGCTGGAGCCGTTGGTAACCTTGTTTCAGTCTCTCTCATGGGAAAAAGGAAAGCTTCCCACCTATGAGGCTGTGAGCACCCTGAGCACTGGAACAGGCTGCCCAGGGAGGTGGTGGAGTCTCCTTCTCTGGAGATATTCAAGACCCGACTGGACGCTGAGCTGTGTGATGTGATGTAGGGAGCCTGCTTTGGCAGGAGGGTTGGACTCGATGATCTCTAGAGGTCCCTTCCAACCCCTACAATTGTGTGATTCTGATGGAAGACATGGCTGGTGGGAGGCTTCGCTGACAGAATCCATGTGATGCAGCTGCTTTTGGTCGTTTGGTGTTGGTTAAAACATGTCTGTGGCTCATTTCTGAGCAAAGTATGGTCGCTCTAATCTTGGATACAGGCGACTCGCAACTTCTCTGACGTAATAAACAGCAAGTAGTGTAATTACAAGCTACTTTAATGGCAGCTAAGACTGGTTTTTCAGCTGCTGTGAATGAATATCCGACACTTCTATGTCTAATTGCGTGCTAATGTGAAGATGGTGCTCTGATTCCGGAAATGAGGACCATTACATCAGATGCTTTCCATCTTGAGTGCATTTGTTCTGATGCTAAGGTGAGATCAGGAATATCTAGTGTAGTTAAACTGCACCTCTGATTTGCTTCATCTTGCAGACTGGCAGAATGAAAGTGGTAATAGCTGGCTGAGCTGTCACTGTAGATCTTCTGGATAGTGTGTTTGAGAGTGAGTGCACCCATAACTTCTCTGTATCTGGCTGTCTGAAAGCCAAGTTGCCTGTTATCTTTTAAGGTGATAGTTGTGTTTTGTTTCTTAAAGCTTCCAAGGAAGAAGATATGTGAATCTCAAAAGACAGATCTGTAGTGTAAGCGTTATAATCTTTGTCTGGTTTGTGTCATAGAGTTCTCCCAAGTGTGGGCAATTTCACTGCACCACAGCTTGACATTTTCAGACCATTACAGCAGAGAAACTGCCTGATAGAACCAGCTCTTGTCTGGGTGCTGCCCAGGAGTGTGGCACAGCAGGGGCAGCACATGTGCTGCTTGTGAGGAGTAGAATTCTGAACCTGCAAGTGATGAGCAGTCTGTTAACCTCGAATTATCATATTAAACATCCTATTATGTGTCTAAAATCCTACTAGATGATAACTGAAAGGTTTTCGTTATGAAACTCCAAAGAAATAACACCGGAGGATGCTTTGTTTTGAGCAACTGGAACGTTTAGGTGCTGATTAGTTGTAAATAACTTAGTATTCTGTCATAGAATAAGTGCAATGTAGGAATACCTGTACTTACTTGCACAGTGCAGCGTTAATCTGTGTTTGGTGGATATGGCTGTGTTTATTCAGACTGATGGAATGGAATTGTGACCTCTGGTAGAGTCCCCAGCAAATGCCACTGTTCCACTGTTGCAGCAGTTTTGGGTGATGTGGGTTTCTGTCTTGGGAATAGGACTTGAAGCTTTAATTTTATATATATATATATATATATATATATATATATATATATATATATATTTTTTTTTTTTTTTCCCTCATCTTTTACACAGTTGATTTCAGTAAGCCGGGGTTTTGACTGTGTGGGCCTTTGAAATAGGGGGTGGAAATATGGAACTGTGTGTGAGAAAGAACTGTGGCCTACAGAAGAGAAAAATCCATATGGGCATTAGGCTCTGAGAGCTGAAACAGGATGGCAGTTTCTCATTTCTATGTAGTAAAAGCAAAAGCTTTGGTGTATTTAGCCTGGTGGCTACAGTCTCTTCAGTATGCCTACAACTTATCCAGTACTTCTTGTGCTTAGATGTTATCATCGTGCTTTCATTAATCAAATGTACTGAATAGAGAGGAAGTATGAAGAAATTCCTGATGTATCTAGTCCAGGAAAGCCAAACGTGGAGCAGCCTGGTTAGCACATTGGTTACTTCATATCATGTTTTTTTTTGTAAGTCACATGTGACCCAAGAGTCCTGCTTAGTTCTTACGTAAGTTCTTGACAATCAAAAATAGTTCAGGCACGGATGTCCTTCTCAGGATGTCCAGCTCTTGTATTCAGTTTCCTCAGAGCAGTTAGCCTGGTGTGACCATGCTGAAGGGAGCAGGAGTTGGCTCTGCCTGCCTGGCTGGTTGAAAATGGTGTTAGCTTGCTAGTTCCCAAGGATGTACACCCTTGCCCATGCAGGCAGCTTTCCTGTGTCAGCAGCCTGAGAGGTTACAAGGGGAAGGCAGCAGTATGAGCAGTTAATGCACATTCTTTGAGTGCTCCGCCCTGTGGGAGCATGATTCATACACATGCCTGAGAGGGAAGGCAGCTGATGGGACTTATTAGAAAGCCAGTGTAAGCATGCTGTGTACAACTAAAGGCACACTGCAGCAGTCTGAAAGCCTGAGGCTTCTGTGGACATTCATAGTTTCATAGTTTTGTGTGGGTTGGAAGGGACCTTAGATTCACATGAGTGTTGTGTACTGCATCGCAGTCTTAGTTCAGAGCCTTTATGAAATATATCTTATACAGCCAATTGGAAGAATATCACAAGAGCATCACATGTAGGAGAATGAAAAGCATGAGGAAAAGATTGCTTTATGGAAAGAGAACCTTTGAGGACGTAATGAACAAGAAGCAGGAGAATTTCTCATTTGAAATGGTTGTTATTCTGAGAGAGGGGTGTTTATGATCCTAAATGAAGAAACATTTTTCAGCTGTTAGATAAAGAGACCCTTTCTCCAGTTCTTCTTCTGCTTGAGGTATTAAATATGTCTGTACATCTGTGTATGCACTGTGGTGTGAGAGAGGTGGCCAGACATGTAACAAACTGACCAATAACTACACTGTCAAACAGAAGTTATTTTAATTTAAGTAGCAGGAATCAATCCTGTGTTGGAAAACTGAAGAACTTGTGCTGATTGTCTGAGGTATCCAGATAATGAGTAGGTTCCAAATCGTTCTTGAGTTAGTGATTTCTTCAGAGTCCAACTAGCTGAAGCAAACTGCTTTGTTGGCTCAACAGCTCGGAGGTGAGACCTTTGCTTTTTCATAGCATTGAGTTGGCACAGGTCAGGCTGTAGCACCAGCTTCTTCTAGGGCTCTCCTTGGACCAAAGCATTCTTGTCAAGAGAGTTGTTGGTAAGTTTTGCCTTTTAATGAATCTGGAAATTACTATGTTCAGTGTGATGGGTGTTTTTAATCTTGTGTGTATGTAGTGCTGTATGGCATGACACTTGATTCACATGGCCTTACTTCAGTATTGGAGTTCATGATGAAATGGAGAAGTTTCTGATCTGAGAGGTTCACAGCTGTAATATATTTTCAATTGAACTGGTACGTAGGTAACAGGAAACTTGAGTAAATCTTACCTATGGTGGGGAAAAGCAACAGAAGTCGAAGCTGTTCTGTGGTATTCTAACCTTTTCTTTCCTCTTTTAAGTCCTCTTTTTAGTTATGCCTGGGAAGGAGATCAGTTATTCTCACGGAAGCTCAATGTTTGACTCAGTTAACTTGTATTACATTGTTGCAGGTACAGAAAAATTCCAGATTGAGATGGAAGCTGAAGGACAGTTCAGTTAACATAAGGAGCGTGGAGGGAAGCTTAAAGATTTTAGAAATGCTAAATGCCAGGTGATAATTATGTTGCTAATGAACTCTTGACTTTTATAGATGATTTTCGATCCTACTATGAGCAAGAAGAAGAAGAGGAAGAAGAAGCCGTTTATGTTGGATGAGGAAGGAGCAGATACACAAACAGAAGAGACTCAGCAGTCAGAAACAAAAGAAGTTGAACCAGAGCCAACAGAAGACAAAGATGTTGAAGCAGATGAAGAAGACAGCAGGAAGAAAGGTAAAATGAATCCGTGTAGATAAGCTCTGAAGGGTCCGTCTGTATTTTGAGACTAGAAATCCCATTTCAAGAGCATGGTATCATAATGAACAATGCCGAGGCTCTAGTTCAAGACCTTGTGAATAATAACAATAATCTCTTGCTTATTTGATGGACCTAATTTACTTCTCCTCCTAAAATCGTGTCCACAATCATACAGCTTATGTTAATTCTGCTTTCCTGACTTAAATAGAACCATTGTGTGAGACAATGAAAAGAGAAGCCCTAAAGCAGTTGTGATAATGTTTTATATCTTTATGCAGTTGTTGCAATATTTTCCCAATTAAGCTGTAATGTGAATAATAGAGATATGGTTAAAAGGATTTCTAATTTTTGGGCAGCTGTGAATGCTACAGCAAGAGTGTTACTCATAATCTTTTTTGGAAGTAAGCTTATGTGTGTTTATATGACTTCGCCTTTTGAGTTGAGGCCAATGCCATTTCAAGATGACCTGAGTAAAGGAATGCTATTAGCTTAAATCCATTTTTATTTTTCCTTGCTAAGATTGGCTCCAACTGTCAATCTAAGAAGCTGTATTTTCCTCCTGCAGTTTTCTTTTAGCTTTTCAGTGTTTCCAATATAGTTACAGAAGTAACTAGTAACTAGTTTCTCTTGCATAACAGAAAGAAAGATTCAACACTTGAAAATAAGAAAATGCAGTTATAAGGTACAGAAACTGTAAAACAGCTCCTGTAGTATCTAGGGATAGATGAGAGTGAGCTCTCCTAAAACATGAAGGATATCTGTAGGGGGCGACAGGTCACTCTTTGTCTTGCTGTAGTGTTTTGAAGACTTTGGATGCAAATTGGAAACTGTAGCATCTGAAGTGTTGCTGTGGTTGTTAACATCTGTACCTTTGCCAATCATTTGTTGTTAGATGCAACAGATGACTTGGATGATTTGAACTTCTTCAATCAAAAGAAAAAGAAGAAGAAGCCAAAGAAAATATTTGATATAGATGAAGCAGAAGAAGGTGTAAAGGTTTGTTTTCACAACCAGGCCATCTTGTCTAATTGCTAGAAACTTTGCTTTCATTTTCTGGGGATTGTCTGTAGAGGAGCTATTTCCAATCTGACATTTTGTCTTGGTGTAGACAGTAGGGAGTTTCACTGTATCCTTCATGTATGGTAGCTCTGCTGATTATGTTTGTGCACAAAGAAGTCTTATCTGGGAATGAGAAAGTCAAACAGATATTTGCAGTAAGCCAGTAATCCTGTGACTTGCAGGAAGGGTTGATTATCACCAAGGTTAGCTTCCTTTTGAGGTAAGAGAAGAAGATAGATGATGTCAGAGGCAATGCACAGGACAGCCCTGTAAAAGACACCGTTCAAATAAAGGGTATTTATCTGCTATGAAGTCTGTTTTTACTCTCGTGTTTTCTTTAGAAGTGATTGGCTGCTGTTCTGTGTTCCAGAAATTGTGCAAGATATTTTTACTCTTCTCAAGTTTTATTCCAGGCTGTAATTTAGTATCGCATGTCAGTGTAACTGGGAAGCTCAGAGAGCAAAAGGGCAGATAAATGTTATGTTACTTTGGATTTTGCCTTCTGAGGAGGAAAAGCCCCTCTGCTCTGACCCAGACAGTCCAAATGCTTGCTGTGTGTGTTCTCTGTAAGCGCAGAAACATACCTGCATCCAATAAAGGATTGTAATAACAAATCTAGGAAAGAAACGTGATAAATTAGATTGGCTGCAGGTAGCACAGCTTTGCTTTACATTTGTGTCTATGGCACTTCAGGAGTTCTGTTCCCCTGCACCCTAATGTGGCTGCTGCCTTTAGTGAAGTACAGTGGTACCTTGTTTCTGACCAGCCAGCGTTAACTAGCAGTTTCTTGTGGGCATTGATTGCCTGATAGGAAACAGTATATTCCAAAGGGAGTAGCATAGACTAGATACAATTTCAGTACAAAACTGGTGTGTGTTAGCTGCATGTTCCTCATTGGAGGTCAGCTTGACATTTAAAAGATCTGCCTGTTTCATGTGTTTTAGTGCAAGGCTCTCCTTAACAGACCTTAGTTTCTGTTCTGTTCAGTTGTGTTTCAGGATTGTGGTAGATAATGCTAATACTTATACTGGTAGCACACTGTACTAGATAAATCTTCACTGCACAGCATTAAAAGTCATGTTTAATACTGGATACTACAGTCTTAATTTTGTTTTTTGTGTGTAGGAATTAAAAATTGAGGGAGATGTGCCAGAGGTGGTAGAACCTGAAGATGACCTTGACATTATGCTGGGCAATAAGAAGAAGAAGAAAAAGTTCGTGAAGTTTCCAGATGAAGATGAAGTATTGGAAAAGGATGAAGGTAAAAGTATAATGTGGTTAGGGCGCTGATGAAACTGGAAGGGCTGTTTTGTAGATGAATAACTTGTTTGGGTATCTTTTAGTCTAAGAATCCATTTTGTTACTCTTACCACTATCATGATGATCAGAAAAATGTTCCATAGAGGGAGCCTAAGTTCACAGGAAGTGCTGATACCCCTTCTAACGAGATGAACAGAGATTTCGCATCTCAGGGAAATCTTCTGTTGATGTGCCTTTGAGAAATGGTGTGCACTCAAGGTTAAATAACTATTTTTTCTTCCCATACATTTTTCTTTACAGCTTTTGAGGATGAAGATAGCAAAAAAGATGATGGAATTTCTTTTAGCCTTCAGTCAGGACCTGCGTGGGCAGGCTCAGAAAGGGACTACACATATGATGAGGTAATGTTAAAAGGCTTTCAAAGTAATATTTTTCATGTTAATATGCTACATCAGAGCAGAGCCTTATATTCATATGCCCTCTTTCCAACTTAAAGGCTTATACACAGAAGCATGTGAACAGAAAAGTTACATCTTTTGTCACAGTTAACTTTCATATGGGGCAGTGTTAGTGATATTTAAAATGACTTTTACAGGCAGGCTGGGGTACCTGGAGGTTGTAAAGTAAACTCTGTGAAAGCATCTTTCAGTCTTTGCTTTTATCAGAATATTTTTGAAGTGTGTTCATAAGCTTTCAGGGAAGTGCTAATGGGTGAATTTGGTCTAATGCCCATTGTTAATGCTATCTCAGGTTTTTAGGAACAGTGTACTGCAACATGAATATCTTGTGTATCCTCAATGGTGGTTTGGTTTTGCAGTTGCTCAATAGAGTATTTAACATCATGCGGGAAAAAAACCCAGATATGGTAGCTGGAGAAAAGAGGAAATTTGTCATGAAGCCTCCACAGGTGGTGAGAGTAGGGACCAAGAAAACGTCTTTTGTCAACTTTACAGACATCTGCAAATTGTAAGTGTGACTCTTAACATTTGTCAAGAATAGTAGAATTTTCTGTGCCGTTAGCTGTTGAATATGTGCTTTTTGACAACATACTGACAGACCAAAGTGAAAGTTATTTTGACATGCTGTTCATTTCCTCTGTTTTTCTCGGTACAGTATTTATGAAGGTGATATAATTTCTTACCTAGGTTACCAGTATGATAGGCTTGCTTCATGGATCTTGGGGACTGAAGCAAAACCTATTGCTCTCTTGGGTTTATTCACTTGTTCCAAGTTTGTAGTTGGGTCTCCAACTACAGACTCTAGTGGTGTTTATACATTAGGCTTTAGCTACAGGGGCAGGGATGGATATTCCTTCTAATTTTGAGATAAATTGCAAGTACTGTTCTCTTGGTAAATGCCACAGAGTTTAGTATTGTATTCCCTCTGCTTCTCTGTCCTAATTACTTCTATTCATTGTGGGCACTTCTAGAAGCGCACATCTGATTTGTTTTGTAAGTGTCCAGGAAGCAGTCCAGGCAGTCATACTCAGTATGATATACTACAGTATGCAGGATGATACACTGCGTACTAGACATACACAGGATGATGTACCACAGTAAAATTTCAGGGGTTGCTAGCAATGCTTTTTGCAGGGCACTAACAGTAGCAAGGGGTTAAAAGTAGAAAATCTGAGCTATAAAAAACTTGCTTTCAATTTAATTTCAGTAATTACTCTCTAATTTTGGTTTGTGTGTGTGTGGGCTGCTCAGCTTTCCTGTGTCCTCTGTTCATTGACTGCCTCTGCTGTTTGATGCAGACCCTCTGCCCCTGCCCTTTAAAATTTGTTAATTTAAGATCATTTTAGCCTGCCATTTCTGTATAGATATCAAATTTCTCTGGGGGATAGAGGTTAAAGATATCCTTACTTTTATTTTTAGATTACATCGTCAGCCAAAACACCTCCTGGCATTTTTGTTGGCAGAATTGGGTACAAGGTAAGGCTATGGGCTGTACGTTTGTGTATGCAGGAAGCAATGGCAGTGTAGCTGTCATTGCTCCAACATAAGATTCGCCATTTTAGATCTGTTTATGTGTGCTTGAACATCAGGCTCTCCTTTCCTACACCCATATGCTGTGCTGGGTGTTTGAAGGGAGAGCAGCTCATGGAAGAGGTACTAAGACAAGCTCTCAGTCCTGGGGAACAGCTGGGATAACACTTTGGATTTGTTAACCAGGACTTCTCTCAAAAAATGATCTGATCACAGAGCTGATTCACTCAGTTGGACAGGATGACTCTTCAGCTCATTATTACCATAAGGCATATAATTGCTGAGGAAGAGAGAATATCTGCTCATCTGATAGAAGTTTTGAGGGCCTGTAGCTAGTTACTCTGTCTAATGCCACATGTACAATTCTGCTGTCTTAGCATAAAAAATGCTTGTGCTTTTGAAGGCCTTTTATATCAAAGATCTCATGCTGTGATAATGTACTTTCTGGTTGTTTATTCATTTCTGTCTTGTAGATTAAAATGCTGTGATGTAGACATACAGAATCAAACCATCTAATTACAGTGTGGATATAACAAAGTCTCACTTAAGTTTTGAATGACTTGAAACAAAAGCTTGAAAACTGTAGTCTGAAAATGTGTTCAGTTTATTGTGGCTAGAAGAGGGCCTTAGTAAGTAGAATAGTAGAGTCATATTCCTGACTTCATATACTTACTTTTCTTGTTGACATTTGGTGTCTTTTGTCAATCAATTACTTCATATTCCTTTTTCTCTTAAACTAGTGGCTCAATAGATGGTAACAACCAGCTTGTAATCAAAGGAAGATTCCAGCAAAAACAGATAGAAAATGTCTTGAGAAGATATATCAGTAAGTATAACTTCCTTTTCCCCCTACAGATTAGGTGAGAGGCTTGCAGATTATTTACAGCCAAAAAATGCTGTTTTAGGCAGTGCTGTACCTTTACAAGGTTTGCTGACCTCTGGGAATGTATTTTCAACACATAAAGTTATGGGAAGCCAGAGGGAAGCTTTAACTGGAAATCATTTTTAAAGCACTGGTGCCAGTGCACAGTGTACCAGATGAAACCCTCTCTTTGTTAACTTGGGAGCTGGGAGGAATTTTTTGGTTAACTCAATCTCTGTGATTTTCACTGTAAGCTGCTTCTAATTCAGTAGATCAATTTAAACAGCCTTTGAAAACAACTGTTAAACTAAAGGCTGAAGAACTGGTGGAGTGTGTCTGTTTGTTTGTTTCCTGCTGGTTGGTTATACGTTATCTTTTAACTACAAATTAATTCCTTTCCTGCAGAGGAGTATGTCACCTGTCATACGTGTCGGTCACCAGACACAATTCTACAGAAGGACACCAGGTTATATTTCTTGCAGTGTGAGACTTGCCACTCTCGCTGCTCCGTTGCCAGCATCAAAACTGGTTTCCAGGCTGTCACAGGCAAGAGAGCACAGCTCCGTGCCAAAGCTAACTAGTTTGCTAATCAACACTGGATTTTGCAAAGTGTTCTGGGGAGATATGACTGGACAGGTTTACAATCGGAGTGGATTTACTTACCATTGTATTAAAACAAGATTGTAAAAACTACAAGAAATTTGGCTTTTGATTGATTGGTCTGTGAAATCCTTGCAAGTTGCAGATCCTCAAGCTGTTCACATACATTTGCTCATTGAATATATTTTACCAACTGTAAGGAGCGTGATGGGAAAGGAGAGGTGCTTTTTAATCCATTTGGACTTCTGTAAAACACGAGATAAATTAAAGATACTGTAACAGTGAGCGTCTTTGATTTGGGTTTTTCCTTTAGTTTCTGCTTTAAACAGTTCCTGGGAATGGTTGGTGTTCTGTTCTGCAGATCATGTCACTGAACGGTACCCGAGACTTAGATTGAAGTTTAGGATTATTTCAGTTTTATGTAATCAGTTGATCTTTAGGTAGGCTGTCATTAAGCAGAGAGATCGGTCACCCAACAGAGGTGATGTCCCAACATAAGAACTGGTTGTGCTTTTATAGCCGCTTTAGAATGGCAACATATTGGTCCCAGGCAGTGACATCAGGACAGTTGATGCTGCTTTATTAGGCAGACTTTAGCTTGAGCTAGTTCAGACACCGTATTGACGCTGTCTTAACACAGAATCGATAAGCTATTATAAGCTTTCATAGTATCATAGTACTAAATTTTGCAGTTTCTTAATAGAGAAATGTTTATATTAAGTCCTGCACTCTTCATCACTTTAAATAAAAAAGTTAAGTGCAGCAAAAGTAAAAAAGTAGGTGACATCATTATATGATGGCTGCAGCACACTTGGATAAACCTTGAGTTTACGGAATGTGCTGCCAGTTCCAAACAAACAGCGTCACCTCTAGGTTGTAACACATGTACTTCTCTCCACTGGCAGCCAGTATCGTTGGGGGGATGCACACAGTGCTGCCCTAACTTGTTTTTTTCTAGTGCTGCAGAAAGTTTCTTACAGTCGCCAAGTACAAAGATGCAAATGGTGGGTGAGCCCTTTGTGAGTACTGTACTGGGGGGGGTGGGGAATTAATAGAAGCTGTTTTCATTTAACCCATCTATAAAATGGTGCAGAGTCAGTTTGAGGTGAAGTAGCTCAGGACTATTGCCTCGCATCCCTGCAGCTTAGCAGAGTTGCTTCCTCCTTAAGGAAAACTGTGGTGATTGTGAACACGAAATATCAGAAACTGAAGGGTTTCTACTAAGTTTTAATCTTTGTACGTCTCTTAATGCACGGCACAATTTTGCTGGGAAGTCACTTACTTGCTATCTGAAAACTTGACAGCACTGTAAGGCGAAAAATCAAGATCTTTATAGTTGGTTTCTTAAAAGCATTATGAATTCCAAGTGAGCTATAACAAATGTTGGATGTATCTTTAAGTGAATAAAGCCAGGATCAGTGCCTCTTGTAACATTCTTGTTGTATTGTCTTTTTCTCTAGCAAACAGGCATTCTCCTGTTGGCACTCAAACTGGAGAAGTGCTGGTTGCCGCCTTCTTCTGGCAACCTCCTAAAATAACTACAAACCTGATTCACTGCTTTTTGCATGTGTGCTGACTCAGATAATTTTACTGTCCTTGAAAATGAATCATCTGTCTGAAAAATGCTGTAGGGCCTGAAGCTTAGGCTGTTTTAGTGGGTTAAATACGGAGTTGGATCAAAAAGTTCATGTTAATATTGAAATAAATCAGACCCATCATATGTGAGGTCTGATGAGTACAGACACTGTATTCTGTGTCTCTCTACATGAAAACTCACAAGCGTTGGTGTTGATGAGTAATGGAGTGTAAAACATCTCAATGTAGACTTTGCTGGCACAGAAGTCTGCTGTGTCCAGGAGCCGATGCTTTATTGAAAGCAAACAAAAGAACCCCTACCTTTTTCCCAGTGTACCTTCAAAAAACGGGTATAATCCACTGTGTGTGCTTTGTGGCTATTGCTGCTTGCCAGGCTGATGTGTTTGAAGTACAGTCCTATGTTCAGAGGGGAAAAAAATAAAGGGTTTTGTTGTGATGCTGGATGTAGGTAAGCAGCTCAGAAATGGATTTCTTAACAGAGCAATGTGATAGCATTGTTTGCTATGGGCCCGTGTGCAGGCATGGGTAACTGGGAGGCAAACAGTTCCACTTCTATGTGCTTTCCTCGGTGAGATGCAACTTGACTGTATGGTGCTGGTGGAGATGTGGGAGCTGGATTTCATTTGGCACTGAAGGGAATCCCTGCTTGAGTGGGCTGGGTAAGAGCTGAGGAGCTCAGAGCACAGTGATGCAGTTGTGTTGCTCTTCTCCATGTCTTCTGTATCTGAGAGTTTTCATGCTTTCACAGAATCACAGAATGACCCGAGGTGGAAGGGACCTCAAGGATCATGAAGCTCCAACCCCCCTGCTGCATGCAGGGCCACCAACCTCCACATTTAATACTAGGCTGGTGGCTGTGTGTATCACTCAACCCGGAGCTCTGTGCTGTACCTGCTGGGCACTGAGTTTCAGTGTGACATCCTGAGTGTCTTCTATGCTGGGGGAACACATCTGCTAGAGGTAACCCAGACCTGGTTGGCCACCAGGTGAGTGCTATGAAGAGCAGTTGCAAAGGCAGCACACAGTACTTGTGTCCCTGGTGCAGATGGGTGGGCGTGCATTGTTCTGCCCTGCTGGAATCCCTCCTCAAATGAGCTATTAAGGTTTTCTGCAGATGAGAAAATTCCCAGTGGATCACTGCTTGGGTTCATTTAGGACCAGATTTCTCAAAACTGTTCGTAGTGCAGCCCTGAGTGTCACCATCTGCAGCAGGCAGCTGTTTTTCAGAAGAATATCCCATGCAGCAAGAGGGTTTGACAGAAGGATCTGGAGCGAATTAGAGGAGCTGAACACATCTTCTGTCCTTGCTTTTGCTGGTGGGGCTCTGAAGCGTTTCACTTCTGGTGTTGTTCTTGCGGTGTTGGCATTGCTCATCTCCTGTGTGCTTTGGGTTGCTGCCCACTGGGGCTCAGTCCTTGTGGGTCTCTGAGCACCCAAACCACGTTGATGGGCTCTGCACTCCCTTACTCCTGCTGCTCGCCTCCTTCCTGATCTAATCTTTCACATCAGTTCTTAAAGCAGTTATTCCAACATTACATTAGATGGTGATGTGCAAACAAGCTCTTGATTGCTTATGCTCCCAGCCTGTGAATTCACTCTTGTGGTCCTGAAATCTCCCAGGACTCAGTCCTGGTGCTCATGGTGGAATCTGCCTCCCTTGGCCCCCAGGAGCTGCTCACACTGAGCTCAGAGTAGGACGCTCTGCACTGTAGGGCTGCTGCCAGTGTCCCCATCCCACTACCATCGCCAACCAAGAGCCATTGGAGCTTTCCCTGACTGCCAGCAGTGTGGATCCTCTGTGAGTGGGGTGAGTTGGGCTGTATTGGCTGAGGAGGAACCAGCAGCCCCCAAAAACATTGGGGTTGCCTCTAAGGATGCTTCAGTTGGAGGGACAGTAGCAGGGAAGGAGCACTGTGATGTGGAGCAAACCCAAGAAGAGACTTCAGAGGAGCCATTGCTTTCCTACATTAGCCCCTGGGCTCTTCCAGGCAGACCCTGAAGACCAGCAGATACTTTCTAAGCACACCCCTTGTTTTTACAGTTCCTTGAATATTTCCAGGTTGTTAATCAAGGTTCTGCTTTGCTTCTTGACATCTGATCCATGGTTGGGCAATACTTTCCTGGAGGATAATGGCTGGTACCCACTGGGAACCATTAGAGGTACGTAACCACATCTCTTAATGTCTCCACAACTTTATTAAGAGTGTGAAAAAGTATGGAATTATCCCACAGATAATTCACTGTTCTGAAAGAGTGGAGCACCAAAAAGCCTTGCACATTGTCTTTTCCCATTCAGACCAGCACGTTTAAGCCCAAAGCTTAAACGTTACATGTTTCACAGTTTCAGAGGTGCAGGCATCACAGTAGGGGACGGGAACCTCTGGGTTTGTCTCCAGCAAAGACAATGTTGCTGTCACCATGATGGCAAATGGAGCAGCAAATGAGAGAAGGCAAGTGATGTCCACAGGTCTCAGTAGCGCAGTCTTGCCTTTGTGGGTGATGGGGAAAAGCTTCAACAACTTCCAGTTCAGAAGATGGGAACTGGATGTACACTTATTCCAGCTGTCACTCTACAGTGGTGGCTTCTCCTCAGAGAGTGAATTAAATGCTCCCCTTGGGGAAATGCCCAACCCCTGTCTTGGCACATCCCAGCAGGGCAGCATCAAGTGACAGGGACTGACTCCATGGGGACATCATGATGGGGACATCATGGGAAAGCTGTTCCCACGTGGCTGGGTGTGCACAGGGTGGGACAACTTCACAGCCATTCAAGAACTAACAAGATGCGACGGAAGGACCACGATTCCACCACAGCAAAGCCAGAAATAGGGTTCTACTCTTCCCTGCATTCTGTTCCCGTGTGACAGCAGAGTGTTTCAGAGGTGGTTCAGGAGCTGAGCTGTGACCTAAGCATGCAGCCCCCACCCCACATTTGTGGGTGTGTGTGCATGGAAAAGTGGGAGGGGAGGGGAGGGTTGGGGACAGGAGTGGTGTGCAGGAAGAAGTGAAGCTCTACTCTTGATAACGATACTCCACAGCAAACCTGCAGGGTGCTTCTCAGCTGCCTTATGACCTGAAGGGTGAATGGACTGTTCCCTTTCCCAGCCCCACTGCTCTGTCTTTCCCTCTTTGTGAGTAGATCTTCTGCACAGTCCCATACAGAACTCACTTTGTGAGGGCATAAGCAATGATAGCTGCCATGCAGGGGCCTGCATAAGAGTTCCCAAAGTCCCTCATCCTCTGCAAGAATTTACCAGAATCAGAGCAGCTGTGTGCCAAGAGACCATGGCCACACTCTAATGGCCTAAAACCAGCTGCTGCATCGAGCTGGAGCAGTGCACGGGGTTTGGGGTGGGCATGGAGTGCTCTCAGAGCTCACCCTGAGCAAAGGAAACCCAATCCTGCTGGCAGAGCTGAAGCTCAGGGAGAAAAAGATTTGCTCACATGAAATACAGCAGAAAAACGTGTGTGTCTGTGCAGGGCAGAGCAGACAACAAAAGCAAATTAGATTTCTTTAGATTTCTTTCTTTTATTATACAGGATCATATGTACAAGGTCACCTTTCTCCCAGACAGCAGCATCACAGCCAGTTCATAGCAAAAAAACCGCAGCTCATCTCTCAAAGCCTAAGAAGAAACAGCTCTACAACGGCTCAGTACAACACAATGGATAAAATTGTACAGGAACCGGAACAAGGTGGGGGAAAGCACGGTTATCCCTTCATTCCCTCGTGACTTCTTCAGGACTAAGAAATGCAAATAAAACGTTGTGCTTCAAGAGCCATGCTTGCTCCAGGATGGTCCTCCGGGCAGGGGGAAGTGATGCCCCCACGACCTGTTTTCCCCTCCACCCTTCAGAGAGATATGCTGTAGAAGAGGTGTGGCTTTGAGCGCTGGAGCAGAAAGCAGGAGTCCCCTTACAGAGCACCCTGTGCAGTCCGGGGGGTGCACGTGGGCTGTTGGGCTGAGGAGAAGGTGTGGACAGCATTCTGGATTCAAAGCACTGGTTGTGTGTGTGTGTGTGTGTGTGTGTGTGTGTGTTCTGCAGGGGGAGTGGGAAACAGAGGGGAGATGAGCAGGACACGATGATCTGAATAAAGTGCTGCGTGAGTCTCAGCCCCATCCGCCTCTGAACCCAGAAAAACTGCATAAGCACACGGAAGAGGAAGGAACAAGATGAGAAAGGCTGAGAGACTTATGGGCGTTGTGATGAGAAAGGGCTGCTGCAGCCTCCTATTCGCAGGTCGTGGCATGGGTCAAAAGCAGGAGAAGGAGGTACTTGCACACCCACACACATTGTGCTGGGGGTCACTGTCATTGGCCTCACCGCACTCAGGAGCATCGCTGCACCGCAGAGCCATCAGATGATGGAGCACAACTGTGGTGGTCAGGGGCTGCACAGCGCTGTCCTGGTGCCCCAGAGACCCAGGGGAGTTGGCTGAGGAGCAGATGTGAGCAGCAGGGCAGGGGCTGATTGCTCTGGCTGGAGATGGGTCACAGCCCTTCCAGGCAGCTGCTGCTCCAGAAGGGTTGCATCCACCTGCTTGATGCACGCTTGCACCCCTTCTCTGCCGTACAGCTGAAGATGACACATGCCTTGTTTCTCCTGCTTGGGATCACTTGCTTTCCTGCAGGCAGCATCTCCTTGCCTTCTCCTCTCTTCGAGTAGCTGCAAAGAGCACAGCACATGCACAGCCACCAGCTCCTGTCTGCCTGGAAGCAGCCACGTACCTGCGGCTACAGCAGGAGGTGACGGCTCTGGCAGGAGAGCTCACCCCGCACCCTGTTCCTTAAAGTGACCTTGAGTGTGAGAACACAAATTGTCCAAACTGAGACAGTACTTTTCCCCCAGTTACCAAATGCTCTGGCTCTCACAAGTCTTTATTGAGTTGGGCTTAGTTGTCCTTCCTCTCCTGCCAACAGCCCCGTACTGTCTCTGACTCACTGGGCCCATACCCAGCCTGGGGTGATAATGGATCACGCAGGGTTTGGCTGCTGCCTGTGCTCACTGCAGAGCTCTGAATCCATAGCGTGGGGTCGTGGGGATCTGCTGGGATGAGTTTTCTTTGTCTTTGCTTTACAGATGGGTGGAAGATGTTGGGCCACGTTTCTCCTTTTGAATGCCAGGTAGAGGTGACAGCAGCACTTCAATTTAGCTTGTCTTGCTCAACGTGCCAGGACAGGGTTTAGCCTCGTGCTTTCCTCACACCATCATTCACTGCTGTTCTAAATGGGCTGCAAGGAGAGACAAGGAACAGAGGGGATAAAAGGGTACATTGTTTTCCTGCAACCTCACAGATGCAGTGTGTCATGTAGGAAAGGAAATGAGGGGCTGATCAGTGACTGAAAAGCAGTGTGGGCTGTACCTGGTTACTGTAGTCTGGCGTCCTCCACGTCTGTGTAATGGCTGTTCTCCTGGAGGAAAAAGGGAAGCAGAAACAGGAGATCACCACGTGCCCATCCTGCCTTGCCTGAGCCACCGTGCTGTGTCACATGCAGAGATCAGCTGATTCCACGGTGGGCAGTCACCCCAGCACGTTGTGTGATTCCATGCTTGGTGTTGAGGTCTGGCTTATGCTGAACCTCAAAAAGACTGGGAGGAAATTAAGCCCACCTTCCTGTAGTGGAGTGAAATCAGGTGTCTGATCTGTGCTGCTCCAGAGCCAGACCTCCAGTGGGAAAGCTGCCTGTCCCTGGGGAAGGTTTTAAGCCCAGGGTGTAAGCTGCAAGTGGTGAGCACTGATCTCTACGTGAGCAATTGGACAGACTCCTGACCTTCACATGGCCAACTAACCTGAGAATTAAGTAGCCACAGCATTCGTACAAAGGAGGCTTCACCATGTGTGTGTGCACAGCCTTGCCTTGTTTTAGTACTGTGAGAAGTTTATCTGGGACCTGGGAAAGGCCACACCTGTAAGCACAGACCTTGCAGTCCCAGGAACTGCACAAAGATGCTCAGGGGAAGCTGATTTGAAATGGCAAATAGGGAACACAAGGACTGCTGGTGAACAGAGACACTGCACCAGTCTGCGGCGCAGCTCGTCCTCCAGGTTAACACTCAGGATATTCACCACTCCAAAGGCTGTGATGGCAGTGCAGTGTGCGCTGAACTGCTCCCCATATGAGAGTGGATTGGAAAATAAGGCATGTGAAAGTTGCCCTCCTGGAGCCATTCTGCAATATGGCATCATTAAACGAATTAGGGGCTCAGCAGTAGTCTTTTTATTTCCCAGACAGAAAATGAACAGATGGAAATGGAGCCAAGAGATGTCTGCAGGTGATTATAGGTGATCTAGATGGAAAGCAAGACAGCACAGCCCCAACCTGGTTAGCAGAGGGCACTGGAGGAAGGAAATAGCCTTGTGCAATTAGGGAATTCAAGTGGGTGTTTGCAGGGCCCCTGTGGGGGTCAAACTCTGAAGGCTGCAATGCATGAACAAGGAACAGCTGGAGACTGCACCCAAAAGAGCTATGGATGGCGATTCCCAAGATGGGAAGCCTGGAGGCTTGTGAGTTCTGGCAGCAGAACAAAGGTTCCTTCTTTGTCTGCAGAGCTGCAGTTACAAAGCAGGTGTAGTGCCCTGGAAACAGGCTCTTCAGGAATACCCAGTCAGGTGGCACGTGCTCTGGGCAAAGGAAGGGCTCAAATGCATGGGGATTTGCCTTAAGGCAGGCGATGAGTCAGATGAGAGCACCTGGCTGAGGATCAGGAGACAGAACAACTTATGTGACATGGTGGTTGGCACCTGGTGCAGCCCGTGTGATACAAAACCTACTGAGGATGGCTGGAGGAAACCTGCTGGCTGCAGGCACTTGTACTCTTCATGGACCCGACCAACCTGCTGCCTTCTGGAAAGTCAACAGGGCTGGGGGCAAGCAACCCCACAGATTGCTGGTGAACATCAAGAAAGCTTTCCTGATGCAGCTGATTGACAAGGGGTCAGCCTGATGTGACCCATGAACAAGGCAGATCCAGACAACAGTGTGAAGGTGGGAAGAAGTCTGTGCTGCAGTGGCAGTAAGACAGTGAAGTTGAATTTCCTGAGAGAAATGACTATGACAAACAGCAGAATTGGACTTAAAGGAGCAGATTTGGGGTCTGTTGGGCAGAAGCTCACAGGAGACCTTTCTGTCGGCCCACAGAGCATAGAGGAGTTGGGCTGCCTTCAAAATCACCTGCCTCAAAGCGTGGGAACAGCCCGTCCTGCTGTGTGGTTGGGCAGACATGGCATGAGACCAGCAAGAATGTACAGCAAGGGCCAAACCAAGCTTCTTCCTACAGAAAGAATGGGACCCAGACGTGAAAGCAAGGCTGGGCCACTCAGGAAGAATACAGAGCCATCGCTCCAGCTGAGCTAACAGTGTTAGGAAAGCCAAAAGCCAGCAGAAGTTGGAACTGGTGAGGGATGCAAAGGGCAAGAAGAGCTTCTGTAGGTATGCCAGCAGTAAAAGGAAAGCTAAGGAAAAATTAAGCCCTTTCTTCAGTGAAGAAAGGGACCCAATGACCTGGTGACAAAGCTGATGGAAAAGGCCAAGGTGCTCCAAGGGTTGTTTTTGTTCCTAGTTAACTTGTTAGGTCTGTCTTGTGCCCTCCCAGACCCCTGAGCCCAGTGGCAGTCTGTAAGCTGATGGCTGTGAGCCAGAGACACGGGATGAAGGACTCACTCACCAGGAAATGGAAAGGCTTCAGAACTGCTCAGTGCTCAAAGGTCAGGAGCAAAATGTAAAGGATGGCAATTGTGATTTGCCTTGCGGTGCTTAAGAAAACACCCCTGCAGACAAGTTCCACACATTAACCTGCTTCACGCTGAGCACATCTGAGCCTGTCTGAAGTTGGCAGTAAAACATTTCTGAACTCAGTGCTGCTTTTAAACCTGAAAATAACAGAAAATAGAAGTGATAGGGCCTGAAACAGTGCACTTGTTCACCCATCCCTGATAATCTCTTCTTGAAGGAGATGGAGAGGGACTTTTTACAAAGTTATGTAGTGACAGGATAAGAGGTAATGGTTTTCAACTGGAAAAGAGTAGATTTAGATTAGATACAAGGAAAAAAGTGTTCATGATGAGGGTGGTGAGGTGCTGGCACAGGATGCTCAGAGAAGCTATTGATGCTCCATCAGGACCAGGCTGGATAGATGGGCAGCCTGATCTGGTGAGAGATGTCCCTGCCCACAGCAGGGGGTTGGAGCTGGATGATCTTAAAGCCTCTTTCAACCTATGCCAATCTGTCATTCTATGATTCTTAAATCCTTTCCAGCAGATACCTATCCAATCTGTGTTCCTGTCCCCTGAATGGCAGAGAAGTCCATATTTTCTGTTGACAATCTGCGTGCTCCTTTATCATCACCACCATCAGTGAGTTATCTCCTAATTTCTACCACCTGTTTCCCTTGATATAAACCTGGCCTTCCCTATCCTAACTGATATAGAGAAGGAGGCCAGCTTTTGCCTTTCTTCCTTCTAGCAGTCTCTTATGATATCTCCCCTTAATCATCTCAGATTTAGACATGGTCACAGATAACATCTATGAGGCCCCAGAAACTGAAACAACTAAAAGACCCCATTCAGATCCCTCATCCAGTGGGGTAAAGTGGAAGAGTGAAAACAGCCAGCCAGTGTCCTAAGGTTTTTGGCCAGAGGTAGAATGAAATTCTACATGACCAGCCCAGTGATGATGGGGTGAGGCAGAAGAAAGGGACGGTGAGCTCCATCCTCACTTCTGGTGCCACCAGTGCTGTGTACTGGGAAAGGCTCACAAAAATCTGCTCCCTCGGTTCACCAGTCCTTATTCAGGGCAGGACTAAAGCTGATATGCACAGAAGAAACCCACACTCAGAGGAAACTGCTGCCCTTGCTATGGTTGCTCAGCATCACAGAGTGGCCTGCTGAGACTTCAAAACCGCATTTCAGCCTTTTGGTGTCCATTGGACAAAAGGGCATTGCAAATGCATGCTGTTAAGAAAGTGCAGACAACACAACATGGTCTGTCTTTAACATATGTTTCCATTCATCTGAGATCCACTTCCTTTGGAGCAAAGCAACTTAATTAAACCATTAATGAAATGTTTTGAAATCAAAGATAAAAGTAGTTTGAATTTCAGAACACAGCAGTGTTTCTGCAGCATTTATGAGGTCACAGCTTTTGCAAGCCGCAGAACAGCTAGGAAGAACAAGCTGTGAACAGTCATGGGATTAAACACAACAATTTCCTTCTGGGAGGAGAAAACTGTTGTCCTGGAGAGTTTAATAAGTTCTGGTAAAACTGTGGTCCCTTGCTGAATCCACTTGGCTGGAGGGACACGACAGCCAGCCTCTCTTACCAGTTCATCTTCACACTCATCCCGTGCAAGGCCCTCCTCCTCTCCCTCATCCCCATTCAGCGGCTCCTCCGTGTTGACCTCTGCCTCTGACGCTGTGTCTTCCTGCGAGACTTCACTTTTGCTGCCATCCACCTTCTTCCGTACCTCTGTGAGAGCAAGAGCCAAGGCATCGGGATCAGGAGGTGATGGCTGCAGCCTGATCAGATTAATCCACAGGGCCCCAGGACTGTGTAAATAATGGATTTGAGGGTTTCTTCTGCAATGGGAAGTTTTGCTAGTTTTGAAGGAGCTGCTAAAAAGCAGCAGAACTGCCCCCCCCTTCTGCATCCCTCTGAGTGTGGGAGGCAGAAGTAACCCAAACAATAAGGCAAACGGAGCAAAATCAAACTGTGCTGCAGGAGAGAAAAAATCTCCCATTCCATAGTTGGAGGGGATTGGGTGTGTGATTTTGGCAGCCCCTAATAATTGGCAGCACAGAATGTTTTTTTCACCACTTATTTTGTAGAGATGCTTCAACACCATCTGGTACTTCTGTGCTGTTTTCTGCTTCTTCTGAACACTGAGAGGAACAAATCGGTGTTTCCACTGACCTGTGGACTGTTTCTGCTCCTCAGCAATCTGCTCCAGCCGGCCCAGCAGAGCGTCAATGTTGGATTTGATCTGTGTCAGCTCAGTTTTGATTGTTTGAAGCTCGCTGCACTTCACTTGGAAGGAAAGGACAGAGAGGTGTCAGCCAACATGGGCTGAAATGGGAGCACAGCCTTTGTTAAGAGCTGCAATGAGCTCTCCTGCGCTGGGGCCTCTCACAGAATCATAGAATCATTAAGGTTGGAAACAACCTCTAAGGTCTTCTAGTCCAACCCCAGTCCATCCCCACCAGGAACACTGACCATGGCCCTCAGTGCCATATCAAACCTCTTCTTGAACACCTCCAGACTTGTGCTACAGACCCCTCACAGCTCCTCTCTGGTCACACTCCATAACCTCAATGTCTTTCTTGTAGTGAGGAGCTATCTTAGTTTCAGTTGGGACAGAGTTGTTTTTCTCCACAGTGTCTGGAATGATGCTGTGTTTTGGTTTTAGGAGAAAAACAATGTTGATACTGCATCCAGCTGTTGCTGAGCAGCTCTGTACAGAGCCAAGGACATTCCAGTTTTCTCTGCTTCTCCTACTGTCCTATTAATGAGGGAGGGCATGAGGAGCTGGGATGAGATAGAAACAGGACAGCTGATTTCAACTGGCCAAAGGGATATCCCATGCCATACACCATCCTGCATGGGGCAGGACGTGGCACTTGGAAGTGCCATCACTCCCATTGTGGCACTGGTGGGGATCGAAGGGTAAGCCCTTGTGCTTACACCTTCTCCTGCCTCATTTGCAGCTCGTGGGCTTCTGAAAAGCCCTCCCTATGTTGCTGGTTGCAGGTGTTCTGGGGTTGCACGCACACACTCACACTTCAGCTTGGCTGAGCTGTTGGCAATGGCAGCTGATCTAGCAAAGAGCTTGACGGGGAGCGTTGCCTTCACACGCCGGACGAGGGGGATGGTGACCCGCGGCCGCTTCACTGGAACCACCCTGGGCACCGGAGACACCCGGCCCCGGTACTCAAAAAGCCTGTGGGGACATAGAGGAAGCAGGAGCTAAAGCATCACAGCCCAGGATGTGGCAGGTCAGACCACTGGGTGCTGCTGCCAGGACCCACGACTGCCCCTCACAGCTCACAGAAAAGCTCCTTTGGCTGTGGCCTCCCCAGCTCACCTGTCGTAGAAGTCGTCTCTGTAATAGTCGTAGTCGAAGTCATAGCCGCTGCAGGAAGAAGCAGGGTGACACAGGTTAATTACTGCTGACGAGGTATTCCTACAGCCACCACCCACCCCACCTTCACGGTCCTGGGTCTTCACGGGGTCGGTGCAGCGCACAGGGGGTGATGTTGGGTGAAGCTGGGGCTGCCTGAGGGAGAAGCAAGAAGTGCAGATGGGTTAACATCTACAGAGCGGGGCTGGGAGCAACTGTCCACACATGCACTGTGAGGATGCCCATGTTCCAAACAGAGACCAAGTCCCAGGGGCAGCCCTCCAGCACCAGCACACCTGGCAGAAGAGCACCATGCATGGCTGAGGGGCTGTGTCTGTACTGCACTGGTTTAACTGCTCCCAGGGCACTGCTGACATCCCTCCCTCCTGCACTTTGTATGCTGGGACTGTGCCCACATCATGAGGACACAGCCCTACCTGCCCTGCTGCTGCCTTGCTACAATTCATGTTGTATACAATTGGTAGGGAAGAAGTCACAAAAAAGGCGTTATTTATTCATTTAACATCTTTGCTACTGAAGATGTTTTAAGTTCCCTTCTCCCAGGAAGACCCTCCCTACATACATCCTGTGTGCTGCTGCCTGCATTACTACTGGTTGCATGGAAAGCTGTGCTGCTGTGAAGAAAGACAATGCAGCCCTTGAAAGCAACAGGTGTATAGTGAAAACATAAAGTACTAATAGAAACAGGAGATGATGATAGGAAGAAGGTAGGGTGAGCACTCAGGTATGTAGCTCAGGAGTAAATATGGTGTCCTGCATTGTAAGGAAGGAGTGACACAAAGGATGGCTGGCTGGCCACGGTGTCTGCTAGACAGCATGGTTCAACCTTAACCCAAGGCATCTGTGCTGGCACTGACCATCCCACCTTGCACTTTGGTTTGCCACCCTCCCCTTCTGACCTGACTTGAAGACACCACACCTGCTGGCCTCACAGCAGCCTCCCATCCAAAACCCTGCATGGTCTGTATTTATTCTCTGTTATGCTTTTTGCAGCCGAAAGGCAAAGGTAATTCCTACCGCATCAGCTCTTGCTGGAATATAACCAGCCTGTTCGTATGGAAAGAGGAGATGTATTTTTTTCAAGACCAGTAACTTTATTTCCATTTGGCCCAGGGATGAAACCTGAAAATAAAGCAAATCTCCAAGAACAACTGCTGCCCTCGGCTCTCCAATCTATTTTGATCACTAGGCATGTTTGACTCCAATTCTGTTTGAATCCAATAAACACAGAATAGAATCAAAATAAGATGTCATTTGAAAGGAAAATTGAAGGAGGATGTTGCTATGCTGTCAGACTCCCACGCTACCTTTCTTTTTCTTTCTTTAGCTGCAACTTAAATGAAATTGCTACAATCCTGTGACATTCGTCAAACCCAACAGGCTCAGGTGAAATGCTCCTGGCCAACTCCAGCAAGGACACCAATGTTCCCTGTATCCATGGGCAGGAGAGGACAGTGGGGACCTTTCCATGCAGCCCAAGGACTCTGGTTGGGAAGAATCAGGACCATCTCTTGTTGGGTAGATCATCAGGGATCAGAGATCATAAGGCAACTTGAGACTGATGAGCAACTCGAAGCCTGGGGGGCATTTGGCATGACTCAGAAACACTCTCATTGCTTTCTTCTCACCTGTATCATGTGTGAGGTGCTGGATCTGAGCTGGCTTTTCCTCCAGACCTCTGCTCCCCACCAGCAGACCCACGGGCTCAGAGCAGGGTTTGCTTGCAGCATGCCCCATGTGCAGGATGTGAGGTCCAGGGCCACCTAGTAATTTTTGTGGGTGGAAAGCCAGGATGAGGGGAATCATCCTACTCTGACCCCAAATATTCTTTAAGTAATTTCCAAAAGGAAGTAGATGCTTAATTATCCTGGAGAGCTGGTTCTGACTTCCCCCAAAAAACAATGGGATGTGTCTTGTTTAACTTCAGCCAGCAGGAATGCAAACACATCCCAACGCATCCAAGCAAGAGGCAATTCCAGGCCATGGCTCATCACAGCCAAAAGCAGACATCTGAAATGATGTCAAACGAACTGCACTGATGGAAGTGGGTTTTTTTGTTCAAATGCAGTGAACACAAAGGGAGTCCAGACAACCAGACCCCATGAAAGCCCCGACAGAGTGGAGGGCTGAATGTGTGTGAGAAGAGTCTGACTCCGATTCATTGCGGTGAGGGATGGCAAACACTCTGACCTCAGCTTCTTTCATCACCTGGAAACCACAACACAGCCCTCCAGGAAGGCAGAAGACTCAAAAAAGGGTTTTTTTCTCAAGTCTGAACCCTGCTGTAACACACCATCCAGGTCATGGCCGGTCCTGCAGGAGGCTGTGGGAGGAGGGAGGCAGTGTTGGATGCTCTTACAAGCAGCCTTGGAAGTCAGGCATGGAGCAAAGGGCAGTTCTTCCGACATGAGAATAGAAAAATGCCAGTGGAAAGTCTTAGCTTCAGTGATTTATCTGAAATGTGCACACCCGATTATTTCCCTGCACGTAGGATAAACTTTCCTGCGGTGGATGAATCATTACTCAGTGACCTGACAGGGCTTCCTTTATGTACATGAATAATTTTTGCTGTTTTTCAATCAGTTGGTGACACTGTGCCCTTTAAAACGAAAGCAGGGACAATCAGAGAGAGAGGCAGCAGAAGCCTGTAAGGCCATGTCAAGCAGCACGACTCCTGTTGCATTCCTTCTGCACTGCTATTCTCGAGCAATTAAATAACGTTTAGTAGCAACTCACACAGGTGCAGAACCCACGCGTTTCTAATTGAAGGGCAATTGTTTTTAGGTGCTGAATTTACATTACATTCGAGGTGCCATTTCTGAGCATGTACCTGAATAGCAAACATGAAGCTGAGTGGCCATGCTTTTAATCACCTGGGCTGACTGTCACAGGCAACAGGTTGCGCTCAGCTCACATCCTTCTATTAACAACTGCACAACCTTAATTAGTGCAGCAGTAGAAATAATATCTACTGGAAAGCTACTTGGAAAATCTGGCCATGATTAAACAGAGAGCTTTTAAAGCCTTGCACATCTGGTGTGAGGTTCTTTCCTCCTGCAACTAGCTGGGAAGATGGGAGAGAAATGCTGGAAGGGAGCCCAGCACTTCTGAGACACTGGGGGATGCAGAAAGGCTGCACAAATCCTCGCCAGTGCTGGACCCCATGGGTATCGTTGTTGACCTCTGTTTCTCTGCCCTGTGCTGGCAAATCTGGCACCGAGGGGCACAGGGTGTCACTGCTCTGCTGGTTGGAGGTGGTGTGACTGCAGCTTTTGGGCTGCAATGGGTACAGTAAGGGATGTGGATGCCAGCTGGGCTGAAGGACACTGTCCAGCTGTATCCACAAGCTGCGGAAATGTCAGTGGGGGTCTGTGCCCATCATGCTGTGTGGCCCCTGAAGGACTTAGATTGTCCCAAGGCTGCCTGTCCTTTTAGCAGCAACATCACTGGGAAGGGCAGAGGTCTATGGTCAGTACAGCTCTGTCTGCTCCACGGCCCTGCAGCATGTCCCAGGGCAGAGCCATCTGCTCCTCACAGCCTGCAGCACTGACCAGCCAGGTCCCAGTATGCGAGGAGCACCAACCCAAAAGCCCAAAATACCCCAGGAAATCCTCTCTGGACATGAAGATATGGAAGGATCAGGGCAGAACAGTGATGGGAGCAAGGTTTTATACCAACTGGCTGTCTGGCTTTTGTAAAGCCACCTCCAAAAACTGATGATGGTGTGAACCTGGGGTTATGTTCTACCTTCTGGAGGTAGATGGGAGGATACCTCCCAAGGGATTTCAATTAAACAACCAAACGTACCCTGGGGCTGATGGATCACATAAGACTGTCAAGATTTTTGCTTCCTTTATGTCCAAAATGAGACATCCTTTGTCTTGCCTTCTCTAATACTCGCCTCTCTCATGCAGAGATGGCTAGGCAAAGTAAAACCCAACCACTGAAAAAGTAATCTTGTGTGTTTAACACAGCATTTCTATAAATTATTGTGCTGTGATTCTTCAAGCCTAAGATTCAGAACAATTTACAATGATTAGGAAATGCTACAACCACAGCTCACTGCAAACCTGAGTTCCTGGATTTCCACGAGACAGCGTAAGCACTGCTAGTCCAGATGGCAAAGTTTAAATCTGTCACCAATCTGGGATGAAATACTGCTGAAGCTCAGAGCAGTCTCTGGCCCATATTTTAGCACATCCATATCTGTGGGAGGAAGCAAATATCTCTCTCTTCAGCTACATGGCAGCCTGGAAGGCTGAAACACCGATCATTTCAACAGAGGATTAGTGGTCAAGGCAGAGATGAAGAGTAAATGCTGACAAAGAAATGCTCTATCACATAATATATGGAATGAATTGATTTGCATTATGGCACCATGCAAGTTGTATGTGTACAACTACATAGAAGGATTTGTGTCATCTACATTTCCATACAGCAGTGGAGATGATGCACAGATGTACTTTTTCTCCCTGCAAAACCAGAAGGCCAAATTGTGGCTAAGAGCCAAGATGGCTTAAATCTACACTAAGACCTTTGGAGCAATGTAAAAGCAGTTTGCTCCCCTGGTGCAACCTGAGGCTGTTCCCTCTCGTCCTATTGCTGTTACCTGGGAGCAGAAGCTGACCCCCACTTTGCCACAACCTCCATTCTGGGAGTTGGAGTGATGAGGTCTCCCCGGGGCCTCCTCTTCTCCAGACTTTACAATCCCTCAGCTGCTCCCCATAACACAGGGGGACCATCACCTCCTGCTCTTGCTGGCTGCACTATTTCTGACACAAACCAGGATGCTGTTGGCCTTCTTGGTCACCTGGGGACACTGCTGTCTCATGTTAAGCCAGCTGTCAGCTAACACCCTCAGGTCCTTTTCCTCTGCACAGCTTTCCAGTCACTCTGCCCTATGCCTGTAGCTCTGCCCGGGGTTGTTGTGACCACAGTGCAGGACTCAGCACTTGGCCGGATTGAACTTCATCAAATTGGCCTCAACCCATCCATCAGCCTGTCCAGATCCCTCTGTAGGGCCTTTATACCCCCAGGCTGATTGACACTTCTCCCCACCTTGGTGCCATCTGCAAACTTACTGAAAGTGCACTCAATTCACACATCCAAATCATCAATAAAGATACTGAACAACACAGGCACCAATACCAACCCCTGGGGAACCACTGGTCACCAGCAGGATGTAACTCTGTTCACCAGCACTCTGTGGGCCTAGCAATCCAGACAGTATTTTACCCAGCAAAGAGTGTAATCACCCAAGCCGTGGACTGCCAGCTTCTCCAAAAGACAGTGGGAGACAGTGACAAAAGGATTTGCTGCAGTCTAGGCAGACTACATGCACAGCCCTTCCCTCATCCACCAGGCAGGACACCTGGTCACAGAAGGAGATCAGGTTGGTCAAACAGGACCTGCCTTTTGTGAACTCATGCTGCCTGGGACTGATGATCCCCCAGTTGTCCTGCACACATGTGATCTCACTCAAGATCTCACTCTATTCTATAACCTTACCTGGCTCTGTGGTCAGGCTGACGGGCCTGTAGTTCCCCGGATCCTCCTTACAACCTTTCTTACAGCTGAGTGCCACATGAGCAACTCTCCAGTCATCTGGGACCTCCCCAGTTGACCAGGACTGCCAACAGATGGCAGAAAGAAGCTTGGCAATCACCTCTGCCAGCTCCCTCAGCACACTCAGGTGGATCCCATCTGGTCCCATGGACTTGTGATAGTCCATGTAGAGCAGCAGGTCTATGCAGGTGATGCTCCCTTTCCCAACATTACCCTCCTGGTTTTAGCTGGGGGAGACAGAAGACAACTGAGCCAACCTAAGCTTAGTTGGACAACCACCATCTGCCCAGTGTGGCCCCAGTCACCCTGAAAGCCTACCACAAGCTCCTTGGGGATGCTGGGCCCAGGTGCAGAAGGGAGATGTGTCCCTTTCAGCTGCAATTCAAGATTCTCTTTTGATTCTCATTATTCTCTTTCATTGCAACATTCACCTGTAACACCGGTACTAACCTTATTCTTGCCTTCTCAACATCACACTTTCTAAATACTGACTTAGTGCCCTAGTCTTCATGTGAATGCAATCAGTCAAATGCATAAATAAAACACATTTTGGGATCTTGCTATTTGTTTTTGGGTTCTTAAACCTCTTAAGCTTTTCCCACACTCCCACAGCTCCAGACCATCCGTGGTCATGAGAATCATGATGAAGTCTCTAGAGTTGGCAAGAATGGCACTGAAGACTCACTCTGACATCTGTAACACCTTACATCTCTCATAGACCTACCCCACGTCCCACTCATCTCTCTGCTCGGTGTCCTCTTCACTGCTCGGAAGCACTGGCTCCCTTGGGACTTCCCCTGACCATCTATCTCCGTGGTCACCTCCAATTACTGATCTGATGACTTCCTACACTGTTTGTGGGTCAGGCCATGCCCAGGTGGAGCCTCACAACAGCACAGGCCTTGGCCAGCCCTGTGTCTGCCACTGATTGATCCCTTAAGCCCAGCCCTGAGTGGTGTTGCAAGAGTCAGGCTCAGGAAAGGCCATGGGAGGAGAAAGCCTGACAAGACAGAGGGAAATACCAACCCAGAGAGCTTGGGCCAGGAGGTTCATGGTGACCTACCTGTATAACGTGGAGGCTGCTCTCTTCAGCCCTTTAGGTCTGTTAGGTTTAGGTTCCCCAGCCATGTTGATATCTGCAACAAACAAAGCCACAACATTACCTTGTGTGCCCATGAGAGCTGTACCAACCACACAGTGAGGCAAAACCCTGCTGCACTCTGCTGGGATAGACCTGCTGCACTCCTGCCTTCCTTCTGCTGGTCCCTGCTGGACCTTCAGAGGAAAGCAAATGCTTTCTCTTGCTCTACACAGATACAAAACACTCATTTTCAAAGTCAGTGCCTCTGGACACATTCAAACCCGTGTACACAAATTCAGGGCAGGCTTCCCAGGGGAGCACAGTGCTGTTATGATAAGGCACAGAATACAGAAAACTGCCAGTAGTTCCAATTTATTCCTTGCTCGTTCTGGAATAAAAATGAGTGTTAAGCACAAGCCACAAGTTGCTTTGAACTGGGATGCATTAAAAGGTTCATGAGGTGGAGGGGCATGCACCCAATTGATCTCTCAGGCACATCTTTGATGAAGGGCAGGGAGAATGAACTGCTCTGATCTGTGGAGGAAATTTCTCTCCCCAGTCTCACTGCCAAACATGTTTTTGACGTGGGAACAAAGTGATAGAGCCAATTAAATGGAGACTGCCAGGAGACTGGCAAGCCAGAGCCAAGAGTGACCATAAGTCTGTCTAAATGCTTCTGGACACTGTAAATCATGGAATCTTTTGAGTTGGAAGGGACCTTAAAAGATCATCTGGTCCAACTCCCATGCAATGAACAGTGACATCTGCATCTTGAACAGGCTGCTCAGAGCCCCCATTCTGACCCTGAATGTCTCCAGGGATGGGCCATCCAGCACCTCTCTGGGCAGCGGCAGCCAGGGCCAGTGCCTCATCACCATCTTTTTCCTTATATCCAATCTAAATCTTCCCTCTTTTAGTCAGAAATCCTCTCATCTTGTCCAATCACAACAGCCTGAGGCTGGAGGTTTCTTCTGGCAGGGATAGAAAAGGACAACTGCAGCCATCTGGGGTGTGTGTTACCATCTTGCTTCTGGAGCTGGAAACGAATTGCTGTTATTTGCATAACAGCTGTACCTCCCTTTACCTGCCAGGCACAAGACTTGTGCCTGCCATCACGTGCATGCCCTAGAAATGAGTTCCTTGCAAGCAAAGTGCCCACCACCCACTGTGGCCATGCTGTGTGTTGCTGTACTGGCAGCTCTCCAGTTCTCCTGCTGTGAACTCATTTTAATGTCAGGGTGCATCTTGCAAGCTGCCACTCACTTTTCCTGCAAAATGAAGAGCTACTGACAGCACCACGCTGACTGACACCCTTCCAGGGATGCAATGAAAACCGAATGGTGGATAATGTGGATAATGACAACAATTAGCTCAATTTGCTGGTATGCACTGCTAGAAATAGCACCACAGAGCCTTCACTGGGGCGTGCAGTCAGAGTAGTAGATTTGTACTTTCGACCTGCAGTGGTGATGAGCAGTCAGAACCCCCAGGACTCCCTTGACAATGAACACAGAAAGAGCTCAGCATGCACATCAGCCTGGACACATTTTGTATACCATTTCCATTCTGGCTCCCTACTCCTCATCACTGAATCAGTTTGCTCAGATCACGGTATGTATCATCCCCTGCCCATAACCAGGTGTCTTTTCCTGCACTAAATGAGGAGGTTGTGCTTTGTTTAGCAAGGTCAGGTTAGTGGTGTGGATGCAGCCTGAAGTGCACAGCTCCTGCACTGAAATGGTGATGGCCTCCTGCAATGACTGGGTTTTCTGGGAGCCTCTGCAGAAAGCACAGTGGTAGCCAGTACCTGCCTGGCAGAGCAGTCCATGGCCCAGTGAGGGACAGGCTGCAGACATGGCTTCCAAACACCTCAACTTAATGAGGCTTTCAGTATCTTACTGATAAGTTAAAATGCAAGTCTGACAGTTTGCACATCTGCTGATAAAGGAAGAAGAATAAAATAAGATGGAATAAATACTATTAAGACATCCAGATTGAGAACTGATCTTATAAGGAAGATACCAGATAGAAAGATGAACGGCTGCCTTGCTCAAGCTAGAGCCTGGCGTGCAGGAGTGGCTCTGGATTTGGATGTCCTGCTACATGACTCCTGCTGGCACTGGGGACATGTTGCCCTGCACTATTGCAAACTGCTACTCCCCAGCAGGTTGGGGATGTTTGCCCCTTCACCGGGTGCTGTCCACAGAGCATGGATGGTAATTCCTTAGGGGCTCCTGCCATCCAGAATGCAGCTGTAGGCCTGAAGTGCACTGGTTTGCTGCTCTTCCACAGGATCAGGTGCTTGCATGTGCAATCAGCTGAAGTTACTGCATGGAGCTGGAAAATGACACTGGCTCCAGCCACCTTGCTGGCATGGCAGACCTCTGCAACCAGCACCAATAGGACAGTAAACAGTTCTAATCATGGTACCTTTTATAGGCATTTCTCTTCAGCAAAGTGGCTGTGTGGCCTTCACTTAGCTGCATGTCTGACAGCAGTGCCAGCATGAGTTCCTCTGCTCCCCAGCCCCTTGCTCGTCATGTCTACCAACGCTGCAAACATGTGGGCAACATCTGGGCTGCACCAACCCTGGCACACTGCATTTCAGCTCTGCTTTGTGCTGACAGCAAGAGAAGTGAAGAAAAGTTTCTGCATTTGAGTAAACCATGGATGGAAACAGCACAGTGGCTTAAAGACATGACCTAGCACACAACTTCCTATTTCTGACTGCTGTGCTGGCAGCAGAGTGGGAATGGGTTGCAAATTGCTCCCCTGTGTGTCCAATGACCGCTACTTGTAGCAGACTTGGAAATAACGATTTTTCATTAAAAACACTGTCTTCAGTTCCAATTCTCAGCTTAAAGCTGGTGACAAAGGCTTCTCAGCATGTGACACTTCAGAGCAATCTGCAAAACATGGATGCAGCTGGGAGCAGCTGGGGTGATTTTGTTTGTTATTTCTTATCGCACAGCAGTGCAGACAAAAGACTTTCACATATCTGGTGGGGGGAGAGTTATCTCATTTAACATCAGCTGGCTGAAGCTAGTCTGAGACAGCCCGAGTTGTCACCTCTCTTGAAAGGCAAGGCTAAGGCTGGTACCTTGGTACCTCCACCCCAACCTCAACCAGGCATCTCAGGCTCAAACAAAGAGCTCATCTCTGCTGATCACAGAGGATGTCCAGGTAATCAGACACGGTGAGACACCTGGCTTCTGGATGGTGAAAAAAAATGGGAGATCAAGTCCTCTGGTAGTGCTGAGGGAAGCCATAAAGGTGATGAGCTGCTGTTATTTCGGTCCAATCCTTCATTTCAGGATGCCACTTTTTTTCTATCCAGAGTCTCCTCTGCTTCTACAAAGTCCAGGCAGTGCTGTGACAACAAAGGTGGCACTAATACATCTGAATGGCCATGCTTAGCCTCACTGGTGATCAGTATGACAGCTGTTATGCTGGTCTCCAGCTCTGTCACCGCTATACCTGTGCATGGATATGGACCCTGCTGTTCCTGCCCCATAGACCAACATTCTTCCATGTCTGTCTCATCACTATGGCCCTGCTGGCTCATCAGTGGGCTGCATTTGGCCCATTCACCATCCCTAGACCAGACCCTGACTTACAGATTAATGCTGCAGCCTGACCTTGGCCCAGCCATGCCCTGACTATCCTTTAGGGGGCAGCTAGCCCTTGTTGCACCCAAACACGTTCGAACACCTGCAGAAAAGACTTACCCAAAGTCTGGCCCGCCAGCATGCGCCCATTCTCACCCAAGACGGCGGCACGCGCGTGCCTCTCGTTGGAGTACTGTACGAAGGCATAGCCCTTGTGAACAGAGCAGCCCACCACACGGCCGTACTTGGAGAAAATGGTCTCCACATCTGACTTCTTGACCACAGCTGTGTTGAGGTTGCCGATGAAGACTCTGGAGTTGATGGATTTGGGGTCATTCTTGTTCGTTATGTTGCTTGTCTGCACCTTCAATGACATCTTGAACACCTGAATGAACAAATCAGGAGTCAGGAAGGTGTGCAAAGGGATTACCCAAGTCTTACAAAAAGGGGAGAGGGAGAAGGGTCCCAGAAAGGCTGGAGCAAGGGGACCAGCTTCCCAACTACAGCAGGCATCTGGAGACACTTCTGTGCTGGGCAAAGACTGCTGCAGCCAGCATAAAGCTCAGCAGAAATGCATTTATCAGGCTAACTCTGAGTGTATTCTGGCTGCTTCTCAGGCACAAAATAGTAATTTAAATAGATTTTACACCCAAATAAAAGCTTTAATGCAATTAAAATAAAGTTTTTATCCATCTACACTTAATTAGAGTTCAAGGGCTGCTCTTTTTAGAGCAGTTTGCATTCAGCACTTTTGCTCATGCCCATCTCCTGGGACTACCCCACAAGTTCCCCTGGCACAGGCTGGTTCTCCCCATGCAGAAGGACAACCAGATCTGCATCTGTAGATAGAAGGCAGCTTCGTTTTTCTGGAAGCAAGCAATGTAATTTAAGTGGTGAAGGAAACTGCTCCTAACTGATATCTGCTCTCCAGCATTGCTGGGCTGGGCTTTGAGCTGCATTCTGAGCTAACAGGAGATGTCACTGTTCACTTGGGAATCATAAGCAGGCACTGCAGCCCGCTACCACAGCTTCAAGGCATGATCCCCCTGGGTCCTTACCTGGTGCATCTCATGGGCAGTCCCTAGGAAGGATCAGAGCTGGGAACTGTATTAAATTAAATCTAGTCTTGTTGCCTAAAGTCAGCTTGCTCTTGTTTATGCAACCAAAACTGCAGCTGTCCAAAGATATTGCTTTGATTTTCAACTTCCATTAAAGAGGGGTTGTTTGGGGCTCATTACTGCGTGCTGCACGCATACGGTGTGATATTTACCCAGGAGCAGTCAGTGCAGAGCTGTGGGAGGTGTTTCACAGCACACATGGTGGAGCTGCTCTTCTCCACAGCTATGGCAGAGCCCCTGAGCCCCTGCCAGGTACTACAACATCTGCCTGAGTGCTACTATGGATGAAGTCATGCCAGCTTTGGGGCTTCAGCTCTCTATTTCTGCCCAGCCAGCCTGGCCCCATGGGATAGGTGGCAGCTCCCTGGCTGCAGAACCATTTCCTGACATGCTTTTTGGGGTTGAGGCAAGACTTTCAAAGAAACAAAGTCATCCTTCCCCTTCTTGTTATCCAGGGCTGGTGAGGCTCTGGCACTGCTGCCCAGAGCTGTGGGTGCTCCATCCCTGCAGGTTCTCAAGGCTGTGGAGGGGCCCTGGGTAGCCTGAGCTGGGGAGCAGTCAGCACATGGCAGGGGGTGGTCCTGAATGTATTTCTGTGCACAGAGGAAAGCATCAGAACCTCAGGGCTTGTCACCATGAACTGTCTTATTTCCAGGGTTTGCAACAGCCAAGGAGCACAGCCTGGCCCCACAGCAGTGGCCTGCAGCCTGACCCATGCACACAGGAGCTGTTTAACACAAATTGCAATCAGTGAGCTCTATACGGACAAGTGATGACTGCTAGCACTCAGCCTTTTTAATTTTCAAGGCATGAAGGCACCTGCTTGAGAAACCCTCAGAAACTTATGGTGCCTTTAGGACCCACTGTCCAAATCCAGGTCTCTGGGAGATATCCCTGCAGCAGCATCTCCAAAGCTGCCCTCATCTGGGCTGTGCTGCAATGAATGGATGTTTCTATCTCCCAGCTTTCAAGCTGAACAAATTAAAACATAACCCTGTGTCTCCGCACTCACTTCTTGTCACACTCTGATCAATTCTATGCTGCTGCCCCATACCTCAGCTTAGGGAAACCCCTAAAACTGCTGTTAGCCCAAACACTTCCCAAATTGTAGCATGCCCAGGAGAGTATTATTTACACTGCTCCGATTCCTGACCAGCTGTTTGCAGCTGTAAACACCAATTACATCAGTGTGCTGAGCTCCTTAAGCCTGTGTGGGAGGGGTGTGGGTTAAGCTGTTTCCATGCTATGTGCAGAACACAAAGGTCTGGCTGGAGGATTTGGGTAAATCAAGGGCTTTCCCCCCTTATTTAAAGGGCTGCCTGCTCTCAGTAGGTGCATCATGACCCAGCTCTGCTGCTGCCAAGGGATCTGGTCCAATTGGTGTGTTTTCTTTAAAAATAAAAGAGCTGGATGAGGATGCTTCTGAAGAGGGCACTCAGGTAACAGATGAATCTTCACTTTGAGGATAAATAAATTACCAGCAATATTCCCTCCACCCTGCCCTGTCCCCCACTTCACCTTCATTCATCATTAGGATGCACAAGTTACAAGGAATGACACCACCTCTGACAACACCTTAATGAAGGTGGGACACAAGTTCCCCATCTTACAGATGGGTAACCAAGGTAAGCCTGAAGCCTTCAGCCTGAATTCCTTGAGCTCCTTCTTCACCCTCCTCAATGGTAACTATTCCCCAGAGGGTGCTGGTGGAGAGCAGGACATCTCCCACAGCATCCTCAAGGTACCATGTGAGGGGTAGGTGCCATGTGGGATGCTGCCTGCCCCCAGGTTCCATCTTCCACCTCACATCTCTCTTGACCAGATATGTGCTCTAGATATGGCACCCGCAGGTGCTACTCTTACTGTTTGCAGCAGATGGAGCTGCGCCCATGGCTGGTCAGTGATGGGATGGTTGCTCTGGGTGACAAACTGCAGGTAAGGCCAGCTGATAACCACATCACTGATAAGACTTGGGAGGAAACCTCTGATGACCAGAGGTCCTAAGTGCCACCTGCCCACTGACTGATGCCCCTACCCCTGTTGTGACAGAAATGGGAGCCACGGCCTCGACCACTGGACATGTGAGCACTTGTCCCAGGCTGAGATCTCAGCCCTACCAGCAACATCCTCCACCTAACAGGCTGGTGTCAAGCATTTTTCTGCTGTCCTTACACACTGCATCACTTCTTCCTACCCTTACTATAACAACCCAACTTTAATCACCACTTGCTCACCAGATTCTGATCACCACATACTAATACCACCCATCCTGGCCACACACCAGCAGAGCACTCTGCACCTGTGTGAAATTCATCACTGTCTCAACCCCACCTCCCACAAGAAACATCTCTCCCTTGCAGTCAGCACAGCACAGGATCTCCTTGAGCTCCCACCCCTTTGACAGCATCCCATAAAAACCAGCTTCAGCTGCTTTGCTCACGCAATTGTGTGAAATAACACCAACACTCCTTCCTGCTCCACAAAACCAATGAACTGCTAACAATAACCCTGTAAGATAAAATACAGTAGAATGGGACAGAATAAAAACCTTATAAAGCCCCAGAAAGCCCAGTGCCACACTGGGGCTCAACACAATGAGGAACACATCCATGCAGGCTGCAGTCTGGATGCTCTGTGCAAGCTGCCCCTGGCAGCATCCATTCCCCACTTCTCCTCCTTACCTGGGGCAGCGTGGCTGGAAACGATGTCACGGTCCCTGCTGTCACTCATGTTCAGGGATGCCTTAAAGATATTGATATTCAATCCGGTAGCAGCCCAAGGCCAGAGCTGGTTTACTTGATAAGCTATTTTTCCTTCCTGCTTTAAGTGCCTTGCTTCACAGATTAGCTGTTTAATTGAGAGCCAGGTGTCTAAACCCCAGAGGCCTCTGTCTTAGTGATGAACTGTCACAGAAGAAGAAGGCAAAGAAAAACCACCCGGCCCCTCCACTCTCTCTTCGCAGAAAGCTCTTTATTTGTGTGACGGCCACACGCAGCCGGGTTGTTATTTTCCTCTTATCACACTTGTTCACAAAATGAGAAACACTGTTTTTCATCCCGACCCATTCTCTGCCCAACTTTCCCCAGCTTGGTGGCTCTGCACTCAGAGACAGACGACCAAAGTGCCAGTCCTGCAGAGACCTCAGGGAGCTTTGGGGTGCCCCATCTGGTGGCACAGTGTTCCCCATTGTCATCTGAGGCTGGAATCTGCATGACCCCAATGCCTCTTGCTTGCTTGTTGGACTAAGTCCCAGTTACACAGGCTCACTTTTTCTCTGTGCATCTGTTATGTGCTCACTCAGGCCAAAATCTGATTCTGCTGCAGCCAGGCACTTGGCTCAGAGCAATTTCTGAATGAAGCAGCCCCTCCTTTATCCACAGAAGTTCCCTTAAATAAACACAGTGCATTACAAGACCCTGCCTGCCTTGCCCTGCCCCATCAATAGCACAGAAAGGCAGACGCATCTACAACTGAACTCCCTGCCACCTCTGGTGCCAATCACTCCTCCTTGGGAGCTGGCAGTAATTTGCTGTGAGTCCCCAGGCACTGGAGCCGAGCTCTGAAGCACTGCTTTAATAACCAACACAAACCCTGAAATCTTTATAATAGCTTTCGAGTTCCCACCACTTCCTCCACAGCAACCTGGGGGGTCTCAGCCTTTCTCCCAGAGAGCAGAAATACCCTCTCCACTGCTGTATGGTTCAGTAAGAAGAATAAACACGAAAGGAATCAGTCCTTGGGTTTTCTGGAGAGACTAGCTCTGATTTTCCCAAACATGATTGTTAGGGGGACCAGGAAGCTATTAGAAGAAGGGAGTAAATAGATACATCTCAGGTGTTGCATTGCTTCTGCAGGAGCCTTTTGGGAATAGGCAACATGGGGGTGTCTGCATGTCTCCATTTAACCCCAAATGGACCAGAAATTGGGGATGCTCTCTAAAATGGCCAGTGCTTACTTCACTGAGCTGGTTTCCTTAACATCTCTGCTTTTAAGTGCTAACTCCCCAAAGCTGGGGCTCATTGCAGACGGCTGCACGGTGCTCCTGCAGACAGGTGGATGCTGAGTGCACAACAGCGTGTACAGAAGTAGCTGCTTCATAATACTCCTCCAGCTCACCGTCCTGCTATAGAAAGAGCCTGCTTTTAGAATGTTTAATTAAAACGAGTCATTTTGAACTGGAGAAATCCTGCCAATCCTTTAAAAACTTGGTCATGATTTAGATTTCAGTTCATCTGGCAAATCCCTCGTAAAGGAGCAATAAATAATCAGGAGCTGTTTTAATAAGTATTTAATCAGTTGTTAAAGGTACAATAGTTACAAAGTCTATCAGGTCAGCGCACAGTTTATAGCTGTGGCTCGTAACCATCTGTCCTACATATTATTCATGCCTACAGAAAGCTTAAAAATCTATTTGTCAAGGTCTTAAATCCTAGTGAGTGTGATAAAGGGATGACCTATGGCTGGAAACCCTGAGATAAAGCCAAGTACAACTGCACCAGCCCTGCCCGCCTGCCTGTCTCCTGCTGAAGCCAGCACTGACAGCTCCTTGCACCTGACAGCTCACAGGGCCAATTAAACCACCATGCAAAAGTCATCCCACAATCCGTGCTGTGCTAGCAGCAAGAATTGGGGCATTTTCTGAAGCCTGTGTGTATTAACATTTTGGGTTTGAAGGTGTGAGACAGCACAACTCTTTGCATGCTGGAACTTGAATGGTCCCATTCACATCAAACTTTTCTGGGCTCTACTTCTTCCATGAAAATAACTCTTAAATGAAGGCATTTCTTCCCCCCAAAAGACAGACTTTGTATCATCCTTTGATTGCAGAACATGCAACAAGTCGACTTTTCAGGAGTCTCTGCTTCTAATCGTCTTGGGAATCTCCTGTGAACAGCCTCACATTCTTTTTGACAGCAGCAAAATAAATCTTAAAGGTCAATTGACTGAGATAAAGCCCAGCCTGGCAGCACTTTTAGATGCAGAATTCCAGGGATAACATTTAGGTTATGTTCCAGAACAGAAACAAAATTCTTTGGAGGGAAGAATCTTTAAAAGGGGTGGGGGAAGAAGAAAATGAAAAGGAAACAGCAATTAAATAGAATGTCATCTGTAATCCCACTGGTGCAAAACCTGATGATTACCTACTGGGCTTTGGACAATGCTACATGTATTAATCTAATTAAAGTGCTTTCTTTTCAGGCATCTGAAGCCAGCTCATTAGTGTTACCGAGATGCTCATTAACGGCTGGCCATGACTAATTTCTTGAGAATTATTCTTTATTTCTTTATCATTCACTGCCCTAATGGGAAAACACAATGTTTCCATCCCCCACTCTCCCACTTGTACACAGCGCAAACAGGTTCTCATCAGCCGCCTATTGACTTGATGTTCTTTAATGAACACTCCCCCCACCTGCCCAACTGTTGTTTTAACAGCAAATGATTTATTCATGAGGAAAGTGAGATCTTCAGCAAGTGAACTTGCTGGGAACTTTCTTCGCAGCTTAATGAACTGGCATCTTTGTGCTGCTTGTTGTGTCTCCCTGAGACTTGCAAAGAGGAGATGGAGAGCTGAAGGAGCAGGAGCCCTCTGACAAAGGCTGGTGGGTGAGCAGAGCATTGCCAAGGGGGGGAATCTGAGACTCCACAGTAATAATTTAATCATCTAACAGGGCTACAGCTCCTGAAGAACAGCTGCCAAAGAGGGTGTACTTCTCCTTGTTCATCCTGTGGAGGTGAGACTGAATCGGGCCCTGGGCAACCTGATCTAGGTCATTGCAGGGCAGTTGGACCAGATAACCTTGAAAGGTCTCTTCTAACCCTAAGGACTCTATGATTCTATGATCTCTGCCTGCCTTTTGGCATGGCTGAGTGTGGCAATGCCATCAGTTCCTCAACACACTGCTGTGCTCCCAGTGGGACCATCCTCAGCTTCTCACCACCCTGCTCTGCCAGCATCCCTACAAGCCAGGAAGGCTGGGGGCATGTTTTCCCGTATGACCAAGCAGAAAATCAACATTCCCACAAAACCATGTGCTTCCTGCCACTGGGGATTTCAGCAAAGCCCCACATGCCGTGAGAGTTGGCAAAGCCATGCAGTGAGGAGGAGAACCCCATGTCAGAGGGGCAGCTTGAAGCCCCAGCGGGACCCAGGCATGTTTTGCTGTGCAGGACAACAGCTGATCATCCCCATTCCCCATGGGAATTAACACCAGTGGGTGATGCCCAGTGCCTGCCCCTCACAGTGCTTGCAGAGTGGGGAGGAGGCCATCAGATGGGGCCTCAGGAAGCACAGAGCCAGAGCAAGGTGCAGCCCTCAGCATGCTGACCTCCTGCTTTCTAGCAGCTGAAGTTCTTGACATTCTTGTCCTCTCTTGAGTTAATTACCAGCTGCTTGCCTATGAAAATTATTTCAGACAGACTAAATACTCAGAATGACACCAGTGATTAAGACATACATCTCTGTAAAGTCAACTGGTTGTGGGCTCCCACTCCACCTGCTGTGCAATCTGCTTATATCTAAATGCTGCATTCATGGCTCTGCAGGGGAAAGAGAAGCAGCAGCACCCTCACCCCAAGGAAAGCATCCTACAGAGGAGGGATGAGTGGAGACTGCCCCTGTGCCAGTGGGGAGGACAGGAGAGCAGCTGGCCCACTTGGAGGTGGCTGCTGCGGTATGACCTACATCAGTTGCCATTACCTTTCCTCTTGCTCCTCACCTACTGGTCTTTGCCTCCCTTGGTGTACATGGACACACGGATTAAGCCACAGCTGATGCTGCTCTCACCCCCTCACACCTTCCAGGACAGCATCACCCATCCCTTTGCAGCATTAAGCTCTTTTAACAGGGATTAAAAAACCAAGCTCCTTCTTAAAAATAATACAGAACGATTAGTAAGCCATCATTGTTTGTTGATTATGGTCATCCTTTCCTGTAAATGAAGTTTAAAAGTCATTAAAAGATTTGTCAGCTGTGACTTATGAGCCCTTTCTGCTGCAGGGGAGTGAAGCAATGACAAATGCCCTCCACTGCTGCATCATCTGTTATGTGTTAGAAGTTGCCGCGTTCCAATTACCGGAGACCCACCGAATCTGTAAACGAAAAGCTACTCAAATATCCCACGCGGCTGTTGGGACTATTAGTCAGAGCTGGCGAGTTCCAATGGCACAGCACCGGCTGGGAGGGAGTCAGCAATAAATAAGTAACACTTTGCATGCGTGCAGGGATTGCTGGCTTTATCAGCATCAGATACGTTCTGTGCCTACATTTGGGAGGCAGAAACTCCCAATCTCCCAAGCAGAAAGCAGGGCTGATGGGCTGCAGGATCTCAGGCCACTGGGACCCCATCAGCATCAGATCAGGACCAGCAGCTCTACAGCCCAGTCAAAAGTTAAATTAAAAGAAAACAGCACATTCATCTTTCTTCCTTGCATCACAGTGGCAAAGGCTACACACAGCCTGTACTCAGCCCTGCCTGCCACTTGCAGAGTAGTGTTTCGCCCTGGAGCAGCCATTGAAGCCATGCAGGGCTCCGTGCTCACCTTGGGTGCCTCCAGCCACACCAGGGAGCTCCTCCACCACCCTTTATTTTGGGGTCTTGGAGGCTATTTTTCACATTCATTTTTTCCTGTTCCACCCACATAACAGTGTTGGGCTTCGCCTGCATCTACCCACAAACACATTACCCTGAAGTCTGGCAGTGAAAGAAAACCTATGGCAACACTGGGATGTATTTTATATGCAGCCCAAGACAATTCCTCTTTACTCAACATGGCCCAAGCAAGCCAAAAAGCTGGAGCTATGGGGTAACTCTAACATGGGCTGCTCTCCTTGTCCTTCCCATGGGATGCTGAACAGCTTCCCTGCATCCGGCAGGCACTCAGACTGCTCCCAGCCCATGCTAGGCTCCCAGATCAAGTCTGGACTAAGCTATGGACCCCTGAGAGATGGCAGGAAGAAAGAAGTTCCACGGTGTCCTCCTGCTACCCCTTGCCCTGGGGCCCAGCACTGGTGTGTGCTTTACATGCCAAGCTGGGGCCTACCACAATGAGAACAATCCTGGGTCAAGAAGGGCACACATTAGATGTTACCAATCCATCCTGGTGATGGAGGGGGAATGGAATCGAGTCTCCTGTTAACACAACAGCTTATAAAATCAATTAGGTCCCATTAAATGCCAATTTGGCCCTCATCACACTTAACCTCCTCCATGAGAGGGGTAATGGCCCATAGCACTTTACTGCCTCTTTGGCTTTAATTTGTTGGGCATGGTGGAAGGAGCACTCGCTAAACTTGCTTCCCAGATCAGCAAAGCCTCTCCCTGCCTTTGAGAAAAGGGGGAGCCTCCACAGCTTGGACCCAGTGCCAGCAGGCAGCAATGGATGCCTGGCTCCTGGGCAAAGGCCAAGCTGTCCAAGATGGCTCCCTCCACACCTGCATGGAGGTGGCTGGTGGGGAAGGAGGTGAAGGAACACCAAAATGGTGAGCAAATGGCCCACAGATCTTTGGAGGCTTAAATGAGCCAGAGTGACTTTCAGCTGCTGTTTGCTTTCTTTGCTGCATAGGGCATCTTTGCCTATCACCAAGAACTGCGAGCAGAAACAGATCTGTCTGGACATGGCCACTCCACAATTACTCATTTTAACAGTAGCAGTCATTGGGAAAGCAAAAGAAGAATGATTTCATTTTCATAACCTTGAGCTCCCCGTGCCCTGCTTGGACGAGTTTGTCTGCATTATTTTCAGCTCTCAGAAGGCAGGCACTGCATTGCTTTACAGCAGAATGCACCCGGCTGTGCACACACCTAAGTGCCCATGGAAAGGGCAAACCCTTGTGATACACCAAATGGTTTTGAAAGCCTCGCTTTGGGAAGGGCAAGAAAGAGGCTTTGTATTTCTATACATTTATAGAAGAGCCTGAAACACGCCAACATCTCTTCATACCACACAGTTATTGCACAGGAACTCACTACTGCAAAATACCACCAGTGATCTCACTGGATATGAGGAAATCAAGGAAATTCCATTCTTGCGCATTTTCCAATCTTCCATTCACCCCAACACTTCAATTTTCACAGGTCAAACTGACAGGCAAGTGTGCAATGGCAAAGGGGCAGCACTTGGCATTCACGTTTAATGCCAAGTGCTTTAATATATTAAGCAGCCACTGCTAACCAGCCTTTTCTCCTGGCACCTGGTGATACTGTAAGACCTTCTGTTTGGATTTTGCTAAAACAACTCCCATGGTGCATCAGCAGGGGAGAACAGCAAATGCACCCTAAACACTTTGGAAGGAATAATGAGAACAGCGCATTCACTTCAAAATGAATTCTCATCATCATGAAGTAAAAGTAATGTAGAGGGTAAGGAAAGACCAGCGCCTCGTTCCATGGGGTTGACAAGAATTCTCATCAGCATCAGGTGGAAGGTGGGAGATCTCCATGAGCTCTGAGATTCTGGAAGAGGCTGGTGAGCTCAGGTGGGCCCCATTCATGTGGCAGTTTGTACTTTGCACAGAAACCCACTGGTAGGGGATGCCCCAACCCTGGGTATGTTCTTTAGCTCCATGGAAACCTTTGGGATTCATTGTGGGCACCACAGGACCAGAGATATGAGAAACCTTTCTAAACCTGCAGCTTATGGGGCTCCGAGCCAGTTTTTATCACATCAGGCTATTTTAAACATTCTTTTTTTTTTTTTTTTTTTTTTTTTTCCCCCACAAAGAAAGAATTCATAAACAGTGCTGTTTATCTTCCTAGCTTTGCTGCAGCTCTTTTCATGGCCAGCTGACCTCTGGCTCTGGAGCACAGTGAAGTAAATATCACTGCAGTCACTTCCCTTTAAGTTACTTCATTTCTTAACTTCTAAGTTAAGCCCAGGTGTGCTTTGTCTCTGCAAGGCCAGCTGAAAGCAGGAGATTGGCCATGAAAAGTGGTGCTGGGTAGTTTCACCCTTGGAAGCACCCATGAAAACCCCTTACCTGGGAAAGCTGGCAGAAATTCTCTTTCCTTCCCTTTTAACCTCTCTAAGCCCTAGTCCACACCTGCATAAAGGGTTGTTTTGTTTAGTTTATTCAGTATGAAGATTTGCTCATGGTTGTGAATCACTTTGATGAGCAGAAACGCGGCGGATGCAAATGCTGACAGTGATAGCTGCAATATATAATGTCTGTAAGATAATTAATGCCAATCAACAAATGCGTATGGAAAATTGATCTTGTCAAAGTTACAGCAAGATCATTTTACGATAAGATGCTGAGTTGTGTGTATAGAGTCAATAATACTATCAATGAGATAAACACAGACTTCTTTGTTACGTCCAAGTTGTGGATATGTTTTCATTAAGACATGTGAACACCTTAACATCAGCTTGGATTAAAATCTGGCTGAACTGAGAGACATCCAGGAGGAAATGCCAGAGGAAAACTGAGCCCTCCTGGTGTGCCATGCAACTGGTGCTGCTTTGAGAGGGCATCAATAATGCTGCTGTTGGTGCAGGCAGAACTATTCCTAGGAGGAATCCATGTCTGACAAGGAAAACACAGACAGATGAGAGTCAGCTCAGGCATGAGAACTACTTAAGGACTGGAAAACGTGGGGTTTGTTTTTGTTTGTTTTTGTTTTTCACTGAGACATCCCAGGAACAAAACCTTTGTAGCTCAACAAAGAAGTTCCACAGTAACTTGACGGGGGGCTCCAAGTGCCATCAGAGAGATCACAAATAGAATTTATCAAGTGGACAAAAACACAACGCTATCCAACAACTGGAAGTTGAAGCCAGAAAAACTCACACAACAAAGAAAAAACACGAATGCTCGCCATTACTGGCAATCATCCTGAGAGACTACTTATTTTGATAGCTTCTCTCACGTTCTTAAAGCAAGACGGATGGTTCTCCCACAAATCCTGTTACCATTTACACGTTAGGTTAGCAGGGAATTCAGGGCAATACCATTGCCTGCATTCTATAGGCAGTCAGACAAAGGGGTAATTTGACAATAAATTTATTCAGCTCCTTACATACACTTGACTGCTCATGCACATGCTGCATTAGTTCCCCTCCAATACTCAGCTGCCAGGGGAGTTCTCCCATCACCATCACCAGGACATGCTGTCAGAAGCAGGAGTGGAATCTCACTGCCTTGCTATGGCTAGTGTTGGTGCTACCACCTTACCTTGACCTGCAAGATCAACAGGAACGTGCCTCTTGCTGCCAAGTTATGCTTTAAAGCCAAGCTTCTCCATTTAAAGAATGTTTAGGTTCTGCTTCAAACTGTCTTAAAAGCTAGATCCACATTTTCATTCATTTTTTGACAGTCACTACTATAGATGGATCTTAATTTCAGTCCAGCACCAATGATGCTGTTAGCATCGTTAAAACTCAGCAGGGAAGAGATACTTCTGTCTTGTTAAGGACTTAATTGTCACTGAGTGAGAGCAAAAAGCTCTAAGTTTATACTTCAGGTGGCCAGCAAGGCAAATAGAGATGGGTGCCTTCAACTGTTCTTTCCCTATATGTGCGTACCTAGAGACTGTTTCCTCATGCAATTAGGCATCATGTCTCTGCTGAGATCACTAGCCAAACTGCAGTAGGAACACTTGGTATATCATTATGGGCATGACTTTTTGCTGCCTGATACCTTACATGAGGTGGCTTCTTTCTGCATTCTACAGTCCTGCATTGAGATCAATTTTGCTGCGGATTCTCCTGGCTCTGCTGAGGCTGCAAAGCAGTAGATAAGTGCTGAGCACGTAGAGATATCCAACTGCATGAAGTCAGCCACACGTTCAGAAGGCAGCACATGGAGCACAGTGGCAGCAGGGTGGGTGACAGCCCCTGAGGACACCCTGGTGGTGACAGAGGCCCCCACTGTCCAATGTGACAATGTCACCATAGGTTATTGCTTGCCTGGGATCTGGATCAGGGACACTGTGCAGGGACTCAACTGGCAAAAAATGGGAGATGTTCTGCTGAACTTGCTATACATGAACACAGAGAAGCCTGCACGGACAGGGAGGATAAAGGAAATCTTGGCTGCAGTGACCACGAGCCTATGAAGTTGAATATCCCAAGAGAAGTGAACAAGAAAATTGGCACAATCTGGAACTATGAGAGTAGATTTCGGTTTGTTCAGAGATCTGCTTGGCAAAATCCCATTGGAGACTGCTCTGGAGGCCCACAGAGTCCAAGGCAGTGGGGTATGTTCAAGAACACCTCCAACAGCCCATCATGCTGTGCAGACAGCTGGGCACTATTCTGTTTCCCTGTCTCCCCTGTGCTCTCTTGACACATTACCTGCAACCTGTCTGAGCACCGACAGTCAGGTCTGGCTGGATGTGGGGGATCTCCAGGCAGTCCTGCTTGGTGCAGTCTGATCAGTGCTTCTGGGAGTCGGATTGCTGAATCTGTGATCCTGGCTCAGGCAAAATTCCCTGAAAGCTGGAACTGATTTTGGCCAAAGCAAAAATCAACCACTGCCAAGACAAGAGACTATGAGGACTACACAGCAGATACACTGTTAAGCCCCAGACTAGACAGCTTACGCTTCCAGCATGTTTCTTGTCTATCCTTTTGAGCTCAGTTGTCCATTGCCCAGCATTTCTGCAAATTCCACTTTAATGAACCAGTAGCTGGAAATGCACTGTGACTGAATGAAGTGGAGATGGACAAACACAGACATTAAATAGGTGTGGATGATACAACTATAGCCAACCCCAAATTTGGCCACGATGATGGCCTGCACAGATTGTGCCATGGGCAATTTGGATATGATATGGTGTCTACTATGGGATGCACAGCAGTACCATCCTCAGTTCCCATGCTTGGTGCTGTACAATGAAGGAGATGGGCGATCCACCTCCAACTTTCTGTGATGGAAATGGGTAAAAATCCCAGAAGATGGCAGAGAACTGGGACTGTACAATGATCTGCGCAGTATCACACAGCTGCACACTACCAGCAGCTTTAGAAAGAGCTCCTTTTCTTCCTAATTTGTTTTCAACCCACAAAATCATTCTCTCGTGCTTGTGGCATTGCCCTTCATTCATCTGCCCACAGCAGCTGGGTAATGTGTCACCTCAGAGCTAGCAGGAGCACAGTGCAGGAGGACATCACACAGGAACCCAGTGAGACTTCCACACCTTTACACAGTTCCCTGTTGCCTGGACATCTCCTGATGAGAAAGATTAAAGGGATTAGAAGCTTACCAGTTATGAGGGAAGTGAAGGGCTTTACAAAATGCTGAGGTCTTAATTCGCAAGTGATGTTTGAAAAATGAATGGACTGAGAACTTTCTCCTGTGGGGAAGTGAATGAAGCAAAGTTGTTTGACGAATGAAATGGTTTGCTCATCCCGTGTAAAAGTACTGGTGTATGTTTTATACAGTGTTCTCGTGGCCCAGAAAGCCAACCAGATCCCGGGCTGCGTTCAAAGCAGTGTAGGCAGCGGGGTGAGAAAGGAGATCTGCCCCTCTGGGACCCTGCCTACAGCACTGCAGCCAGATGTGGAGTCCTCAGTGCAGGAGGGACAAGGACCAGCTGGAGCACATCCAGAGGAGGGCTACAGAAATGGACTGAGGGATGGAATGACTCCCATACAAGGAGAGACTGTGAGAGCTGGGGCTGTGCAGCCTGCAGAAGATAAGGCTCTTGGGGAGACCTGAGAGCAGCCTTTCAATATCCAAAGGGGCTGTAAGAAAGAAAGGAATAAGCTCTTGAGCAGGGTCTGTTGTGACAGGACAAGGGGAAATGGCTTCAAACCACAAGAGGGGAGACTTAGACTGTATATGAGGAAAAAAAGAATCAGAAAGAGGGTGGTAAGGCACTGGCACAGGTTGCCCAGAGAGGTGATGAAGGTCCCATCCATAGAGACATTCAAGGTCAGGTTGGATGGGGCTCTGAGCACCTGATCAAGATGTAGATGTCCTTATTCACTGCAGGAAGTTGAACTAGATGGCCTTTCATGGTCTCTTCCAATTGACATTATTCTGTGATTACATGAAATTAGGTGAATGGCATGAATGGAGTCAGTAGGTTGGGTAGAGAATACACTTTTCATGAACACAGTGAATAAAGAAAGCACTGCTAGAGTAATGCTGGGAAACAAGTTTCCAGATGAGTAGTTCATTGACTAAAAATTAGATTTCGGGGTAGGCTGCCAACTACTCCACAAGCACGTGAAAAATCACACTAGGAAATGAGCACTTGCAGAAGGGACAAAGTGAACCTATTTTCTTTTCCCCTTTCCATTCTCCATAGACACAGATTTGACAGAAGGGAATGGGTGGGATGCAAAAAGGCTTGGAGAAAATCCTTCCAAAGCTTATAGCCATAATTTAGGATGGGAAAGACCTTTAAGATCACCAAGACAAACCATCTACCTAACAGTACAAGTCTGCTGTTAAGGCATGTTGCAGAGGTTCACAGCTCACATGGCAAACTCAGCATTTCTTAAGTCTTCTCCCTGTGCAAATCCTGTGCTTATTATGTGTGATCTCCTCAAGGAACTGCGATAGCACCAATGCAAAGGCAGCAGCATGGCTTCTGGCTGCACCCCGATAGCCCAGACTGTGTTTTAGAGAAGCCACAGGGGGGTGAGTCATATAAAATGGGACATAAAAAGAAACGTCTCCATGATTTTATGGTTGTGCCTACTAATTTTATGTAGTTCAGCCTCCCCTGACGTGTCATAAACCATAATGGAAATAGGCCTGTGATAGAGGGTATGGACTGGAGCACCAACCTTATTAACCTGTTTATACTTCAAAAACTCCACTGAGCTGAAAGAAATTAAGACAGATTTGGGCTGTTAAGAGAACTTAATGCTTCCAGGTAGTTTGGTTAAGACTCCAAGTGCCAGCAGTGCAGCAAACAAGTCCTGGGATCTCCAGTTTCCCAGTGCCCACCTCTGGCCATAGGATTGCAGTAAGCTTGTCCCTTGGTTCTCCTGCACTGCGCTGTGCACAAAGAGGTCTTATTTTCTAATCTGGCCTGTGGTTCTCTCCTGCAGAAAAATCAGTAATTACTGTAATCAGATCCTAACACTGAGAGCGGATATCTCTTGTCATTGCTCCTGGTCTTGTTCTCGCATTACCCTAACTTCACAAATACTGATTTCCAAGCCTCGCTACTGATTTATGTCTTGGGTTGTCACTTAGGGCTTTCCCAATGTCCTCTAGCTTCCCCAGGGACTTGCTGGTGGCTGTGAGGGCAGTGATCCTTTCCTGGGTACCAGGGCCCTGAGACTCCACGAGAAGCATCCTTTCCCCCATCACATCTGATACCAAGATGGGTGGTCGTGTCTCAAGAGCTGGGTGAGAAGGGGACCAAATGGCACTGGTTGAGTGACCCTTCTCCAAGGGTCTTGTGGTAACTCTCGTGACCACCTGGACATAAGTGGGGACAGTGCTCTTTGCCAGCAGAGCTCAGCCCTGCTGTGTGCTGAGAGCCCCAGCAAAGAAATGCCTCTGGTGCAGATACGAGGCTTTTCCCAGTAAAACTAGTTTGGTCTGGAAGACTTGCAAGAACAAGGCTGCAAAAATCAACCTGAGGATCTGCTCTACTGAAGGAGCACTATAGAATAAGAAGGGCTGAGCTGTGCAGCTGCTGGGGCTGCACCATCACCTCCCATCCTGGGGCCAACCTACAAGAAACCGTGTGTTGGGGCAGAGATACCCATAGGAGCATCTCCCTCCTCACCAGCAGCCTGCAGTACGGCCACACCAGGCTGTCACATCCTCCATGCTCACCCAAAAGCTCAGTGCTCCTGCATTATTCCTGCTGTTGCCTTTTCCACTTAGTCGCAAAAGCCACATAAAAGGCAGAAATGCTCACGCTAAGGGCATCATCTCTGCTGGCTCTCATAGCAACCATGGTGTGATTTGACAGAGTGCTTTTAAAACTTTCCAGGCCTCGGGAGAGATTTACAAAGCATTGGGCGAAGGGAAGTATTTATTGTAGAGCAGAGGAGACAGTGAATCCAGAGAGAGTGCGACGTGAAAGGGAAAGCAGCGTGATTCATCAGCCAGGAAGAGCAAGACAACTTATCTGTTTTCTGCAATTCCACTTACAGCCAAGAAAAATGAGCCATCGTAACAGAAATTATGTGTGACAGGGAAGGACAAACCACTCTAATCAAAACAACAGCAGTTCAGATAACTCCTGGAAGAACCCAACCATGAGCACCTGACTCTGTTTGGGGATACGGGGCTGGGAGGATGCTCCTGGCAGGACAGCAGTGTACAGACAGCGACAGCGCATGCCCTCACCTCCTCCTGGTGGATAAATTAGTACTCAGAAAGAAAGCAGGCAGAGCAGCACTGCAGCATTCCCAGAGCCCAGTGCTGATGCTTTCTGGCTCTTTGCTACAAAGCCAAGTCAACTGGAGCTAAACCGAAGCATAGTAAGTAATGAGGACCTCCCAAATGTGGAGGCCGAAAAGGAGGGCAGGGAGTAAATAAGGATGCAATGAAAACCAAAGACAGTAGTGCAAGTCATTGAGAATGACTGGCTCCCAGAAATGCTTGAAATGGTTCCTGAGGGTAAAGCTTTCATTCGGCTCCTCAATATATTGCTGGTTTTCACCCATCCCACCTTCGATCTAAGCCCCCTCTATGTGCTAAAGTCCTGTGATTAATTTAGATTCTTGATCATAGAATCATAGAATCACCAAGGTTAGAAAAGACCTAAAAGACCATCCAATCCAACCATTCACCTATTACCAACAGCTCCCACTAACCCATATCCCTCAACACAGCATCCAATCATTCCTTGAACACCCCCAGGGTCGGTGACTCCACCACCTCCCTGTGCAGCCCATTCCAGTGCCTGACCACCCTTTCTGAGAAGAAATATTTACTATTATTAAAAATCCCCCTCGACACAATTTGCCTAACTACAACTCTGATAGAAATATAAATCTATTGGCAATCTGAACAGCAAGAACTCTGGGTCAGGTTCTCCACTGATGCAAACTGATGGGTCAGTGGTGACTTCAGTGTCACTGTACCAGTTTTTACTAGCAGAAGATTTGGCCATGGCTGGTGACTTGTGTAGTTTTAGAACTGGATTGGCAGAGAGACTTCCAGTGTTGTAAGATGAATGGAGCAGAAGCACGGTGACTTGCATTGGAAAACCAAGAAAGAGTTCCTAGAATTCAGTGCAGAGATGAGGTAAGCTCTGGGTCCTGCAGTACTCCTCTTGTGGAGCAGACACAGCCTCATTGGGCTGGGAGCCCAGTGCCAGCCTGGTGTGAGCTATGGCAGCGGGAAGGTCTGACTTCAAAGGGCATGGGAAGCTGAGCTCAAGTGCTGTCACCACCAGTATCACAAAAGCACGCTTTATTTCACCATTCACTTCACTGTATCGTGGTTCATTACTCAATTCAGCACGGTCTTTTCTGCCCTTAACACAGCTTTGTTTTCTCTTACACACAGAGCCAGTGCTAATGAGAGCAGTCATGGCTCTGAGATGCCCTGGGAAGTGCTTGTCTCACCCTTGGCTTACGGGAGAGCATTCCCAGCACTGTTCAGATGCAGAAAGACCCCAAGGCTTCCAAAACCCACAGGACAGAGGACACAGACCAGGCCCAGCAGTCTGGGTTATGACCAAATAACCCCTGAAGTCACCTAAATGCCAATGTGGGAACTTGACATCGAGATGAACCATCAGCCCACAGCCAAGTGGTTGGTTTGTTTACAGAACTGCCTCACAGAAGACAACAAATTCATCCTCCTTACCTTTCATAAATCTCTTCAGATGCTACAGATCCTTTACTTTTCATACTAAGAGAGACCTGCCATCCATTTTGAAGTCAGTGAAGCTTTCTTCATTAAAGAAATCAGCACTTGCTGCCTGGATAGAAGTCCTGGTGCTCTTCCTCCTGCACAGGGGATCAGCCCAACCACAGCCCTGCTTTGGCCTCCTGCCCCTGTGTACATCCTGGGCTGTGCTGGGGACCCTCTGGTTTCACACAGCTGGAAATAAAAGCTGCAGCCCTTGTGCTACTGCTGACACTGCATCACCTCATCCTTTCGTAACCTCCTCTGGTTACACAGCTGGCACAGCTGGGTACCTCATCCTTGCTTTCCCCATATCCCCCCAGCAGGTTCTCCCTGCTCCCCAATGCACCACAACGCTGCACGTTTAGTGGGCAGCCTCATTTATACAGTGGCTGAAAAATAGATGCTGTATGAAGTGCAATTTGGTGTTGTAGCAGAGCTCTTTCCCCCTTGGGGTGTCACGGCGCTTGATTAAAACCCTTTTATGGGAAATCAATATTTTACTCATTCTAACTTTCATTCTCAGATCTAAAAAGCACCGAGATGGACTTGTAAGACGTTGCACTACACGCATGCACACACAGGTCTATTCATTAGCAGAGGAATCCCCTAGCACCTATTTTTCTTTCATAAACACACATAGAGGTAAGCAAGCAGTGAGAGGCTGCTTCCCCAGTGGGATAGTGCAGGTTGCAGCAGGATGTTAAGGGCTGCCACACAGGAGCACTGCCCCAGGTCACCTCAAGCTCTGGCCAAAGTGACAACAAATAGTCATGGTGGCATTGCACAAAGCTCTTCCAGCCTGAAGCTTTGCCTTGCACAGCAGAGATTCTTGCTTTGATGGGATGAACACAGCACTGACATGAGACAGAACAAACACACAGCTGATTTCTGCTTCTCTCTGGGGTGACCCCAGCGAGTCACTGCAGCTCTGTGCTTTTGTCTTCCCATCTGGAAAATGGGCTGAAGACACTGATCTTCTGTAGGGTGACAGCTGAGGGTATGCTGACACCAGGTGATAGAGGATGGGACCGACGCTGGGATGTGGCCATAGGGGATGGCATCAATCGGTGCTGGGCTTCTCTCAGGGTTAGCCACAGGGCACAAGCAGCCCACACACCAGGCCCTGCTAATCATCAGCCCTGCTAACACCCGGAGGCTGAAGGAATGAAACAAACAACAACAATAACGACAAAATAATACTTAATAATCCCTTCCCAAAACAGCACTGCTTTATTTCCTCTCAGGGGTTGCTTTGCCTCCTACAGCTTGATCTGTTAGTGTTGAAACCATAGCAACAGCCCAGATTGTACCATTAAAAGTAAGGATGCACAACCACTGTCATCCACAACGGCACCAGCAACCTGCCTGGGTTTTACAAAGATGAAAGATATTCATGTTTCACATGTGTAAGAGAGAAAAGTCAACACTCCAGGGGACTGAAGGCAGGTGGAGAGACAGGTTCCTCTGTTTTTTCACCTCACACCACAGCCTACAGCATGGGCTATAGGACAGATGCCCACACTCACTGCAATTAGCCTGGCTGGAAACCCACTTCTGCCCTCCTCCTACCCCATAGCAACCCTGCAGCTGCATGCACCAGAACAGGGATGTGCACCTCCTTCTGAGCAAAAGTATTCTCCTTCCAGCTAAATAGAGTCCAGCATCAAGAAGAATTCAGGTGGATGTGTCCAGCATCACCTTTGTTGTGTTGCTTGTTGGTTACTGTTCATGCTGCCTTTGCTCTCAATAGCCAAATGGATGTGGTTGCTCCTGGCACATGATAATCAATGACACAAGAGATGAGGGGTCTTGTCCTACAGGACAGGTGGTCCCCAGTGCCGTGCTGACCTGTTCTCCTCACCACATCCCCTCTGCAGATTGGCATTGCCCTGCATGGACTGGAATAAACTTTATTTCCCTTTGTTTAAAGCAGCTGAGCTACTCAACCCACAGCAACTGTGATGTGTGACATAAGGATAAACTTCTCAAGGAGATGAAGGGAACCAAGTGGGTAGAGATGGCAAAACGCAGGGACAGCATCACACCCAGATTTGGGGGTGTTGTCTGCCTAGTTGGGTTTTCTTCTTTTCCTTTTCAAAACACAAAACGTTATTAACATTTGAAAGCACAGAGTATTTTCCACTTGCTCTCTGGAGGTTAGGAAGTGGGAAGGAAAGCTCTGTGAACGTTTCAGACCCAGCCTGTTGTTTGTTCTTGGAAAAACATCACATGCTGCAAACACAGCTGAGTAGTTTGTGCATAAGCAACACGACAATAATTGTTTTTAGTGAGATGGGTGTCCATGAGAAATGCTTCCAGTTAGAGAAAATGCAGGTGAGTCTCTATAGGATGAGTGGGATCTGGTGAAGGAGTTTCTGAAGGGGATCTCTTTGGTTATCTTGGGGTATTCTCCCCCTGCTGAGGCTGGCTGTTATCAGCTGCTGAATACAGCAACACCAGGCTGGGTCTGACACGATCTTCATCTGTGCTCTGCTATCTCCCATGGCTCCTTTGCTGAATCAGTCTTACAACACAGAAAAATGAACATATCCAGACAAGCAATCAAAACAAAATCAGGCATCACCTTTCCAAGGGAAAGCAAATGACTTCTCCAAAGCATTACTCCTGGGTGCTGTATGCCTGACAATAACTCATCCTCTCCTCTTTCTGTGACGCTGCAGAGCAAGTTAAGACCATCACTGAATGCCTCCACCAGACAGAATAAACCCCTGATGCCTCCTGATTCCATGTGCTGCGATACGGATCTGACCAGCCATCCCCCTGTAATGCTGGGATTTGCCAAGGAGGGATTTCTGTCATTTTGAGAAGCTTAGAAAGCAGAGGGGAGCCCTGCTGCTTCCCAGCATAGGCAGGATTTACAGGCAGGGGTAGCGGAAAGAAACATTGGGAGACTTATGCATTTTCACTTAAAAAAATGTCACTTTCTATTTAGTGACCTGGTTTCCAGCCTCACATCTGCACATGCATTCATAGATGCTCAGCCTGTGGATTAACAGGGGCAGTCTGAGTATGGAGCACAAAAGCAGGACCTCTGCTGTGCACCTCAATTAAAGGTGCCATGCAGGGTCCCCACTCTGTCTGGAACCAGATGCATAGCTGGGACTTCCACAAGAGTGGCTGCAGGATGCAGGAGGCACCTTGGTGGGATGCCCATGGAGTTGCCAGGGAGATGCATGCTGCCAGAGCAGAGACATGGGGGTATGAGACAGCATGGCCGGAATGGTGAGCTGTGGTGGTGCCAGGGTAAAGCCACACATAGGCTGGAGGTGACCAAGTGCTGGGGCTGGGATGGGGCCATATCTCTCATAGGGCTGGCTGGCTTGCCTGCACCATCTCCCTTCTCATCTCTCTCAGGTGTGCAGTGTGATGGTTCACAGGACCTTTCAAGAGTGGACATGGGGCAAAGCTTCTGTTGGGGATGAAATCCAGGAGAAAAGGATGTGACTGGGACAGCTTGCAGACCCTGAACCTGCTCCTGGCAAATAGCTGCTCATGTTACTGCACCTCAGTGCCAAGTTCCTCCCAGTGGAGAAGACCACTAAGAAGGTCTTAGAGACCCTCCTGGGTAAGACTCCAACAAAGTTACAACCCTCTTTAGACATCAGAGAACACTCTTTTAGACTCACCAATAGTAAAAGTTCAGCTTGTACTGACACTTTGGTTCAACTCAGTCAAGAAATCCAGTAACCAGGACTAAAGGCTGCTCTGCATGAGCCCCATGCAGAGCAGAGCCCATGCATGGTTGGATGTTAGGAAATACTACTTCTACAAAAGAGTGGGTGGGCAATGGAATGGGCTGCCCAGGGGGGTGGTAGAGTCACTGACCCTGGAGGTGTTCAAGGTAGGTTTAGACACTGTGTTGAGGGACATTATTTAGTGAGTCCGGTTGGAGTGTGGATGGTTGGACTGGATGATCTTAGAGGTCTTTTCCAGCCTTGGTGATTCTATGATTCCATGGACATCCTAGATGTGCTCTGCACTCACAGAAGCTAATTAACTGTACCATTAACATCAGCACTGTGCCATCAGACCTTAATGAAAGTCCAGGAAGACTTTATTTGGCGTCACTCACTTGATGGAAAACATTGCCAGGTGACCAGACTCAGTTAAATGATCACCATGGATCACTGCCATCTGGAATATTCACAAGCCCTTCCACCTGAGGTATTTCAACACCCTTCTCCACAACACTGTGCCAGCTCAGGGTGAACACAGCAGCACAGTTTGGGGTCAAGAGCCGCACAATGAGACATGCAGTTTGACTTGAGGTGGAAATGGGTCTTTATGGTACAGCTCAGAACAGTCACAGCTGCACACAGACACCCCTGGAGCAGGAGGACATTCCAAACCCAAGGTACTTACAAAGGAGGTTTTTCAATGGCTCGTTTGAAAGAAAGAGTATTTTTCTTCCTTGAAATGTTATCTCCTTGAGGGGCTTCCCAAGCGAAAACATCTTCTCTCTCACTGAAATGTCTTAAGCTAAATGCCAGGAAAAAGAAACTGAGAGTAAACCTTGCTCCAGGAATGGGCCCCTCAGTGCTGGCAACTCAACCAGCTGTTCCCATGTTATTCTTTACTGAATTGCTTTACCTTCTCCAAGGGTGAAAAAGCTTTGATCCTGCTGGAAGACAAAAGAACAGCAGGCACAGCAATGACCCCAAATAAGAGCTGGAACGCCCACAAGCTGCATTGCTGCCCATTGGCACACAGCACGGCTGGGCTGCTGCAGGGCTGCACATGTCCCTACTGTGCTATTTATCTCCCACCTCCTAAAAGAGGCTCCACAGATGCAAAGCTACACACCAGTCTGCGGCCAAAAGGAGATGCTGAAACAGTTGATCCTCACTGTGGAATCTTCTGAGCTACTCAGAGGTTGCAACCAACAGAGCTAATAAACACCTTCCACTCCTACACACAGCGCTGCACACTTTGGAGTAGATACATTCCCAGCAACGTGAAATTAAGTTCGTTAGAAAGATCATTAAATTTCTTTTGATTAAGTGTCAAGAATAAACCGCAGGATGAATGATGGAGTTTTTTAATGAGTTCAAAGTCTATGAAATAGTTTTCTTCCCTGGGTCAATTATAATTTCAAAGCAAAATTCCCGTGGGACCAATTTATTGGGAGTGCAAAGAGGCTTTTGTTCTGCAGCTCCCAGCTGCTCCGCACGCTGCCTGGCCCTGCCTGTGTGTGCTTAGCTGCGATTTTGCTTACTCAGATAAGATGCTGAATGCCCCGGCAGAAAGCTCAGGGGAGCAGCTTTCTCTTTCTGGTTTATAATACATATTTTGGTGTATTGCAGAAGGAAAAAAAAACCATCCCGCACAACGAACACTTCCCACTGAGTTCTGAAACTACCCAGGGATTTGTGCAGTCCCATTATGTAAATAGAGCCGTTCAGAGAAGTCTGGGTATAAAGGAAGGTAAGGGATCATTGCTGGAATAGCTACAGAGAGGTCGTGCTGACACACAGCTCACAGAACCTGATTTTCTGGTGTGACACAGTGTGAGGAAAGCACTGAACTCAAAGCACAGGGAAGAGCACACCCATGGTTTAGTGCCAGTAACGTGTGTAAAGCCAAATATTCATAGTAAGGATGATGGGAGAAGTAGCCAGTGAAAGAGTCCATGTGCACACCCATTGCATTGGCCTTCAACAGGACTCTGAAGGTGCTGGTGGATGTCAGCTGTGAAACAGTTTTTAGCTGCCCCAAATCCCAGCAGAAAGTATTTAGCTACTTTCACAGCCACACAGGGAAAAATGACATCTCCTGCCCACCAACCATACAGGGACATCCAGACTGTTGAACTGGGCCAACCAGATCTGTTTGTCTGTCTGTCCATCCATGCATCCATCCGTGGCTTGAGGAATGTAGAGATGTCATGTGTGCAGGGTGATATGGAGCATACTGGTTAATTTAATAGAGAAACGCAGCAGAGAAGGCAGAATATTTGACTGCACTCCTACAGAGACGGCCACAGCAGGGACAGAAGTGGCTCAGCAGCAGCTTTGTGCAGCATCACCAGTTTCTCCTTGCAAAGCTGGCCACAGCACCTGACAAACACAACCCAGACACTGCAGTAACATGCTTGTGGCACAGGAAGGCCCCAGCTCTTTTTAATGGACAGAGAGCAGAGCAGTTGCAGATTGTTCTCTCTCATCCTCCCCTTTCTGCTCCCTTTTTCAACCACCACTAGACTGCCATGCAGAGGTGGGTAATACCTGGCAGCTGGCATCACCCAGGCTGTGATGGTGGCGCCTGCACTGCCTGTAGACCACAAACCATCGCTTTACAGACAACAGACCATCAACTTATAGACCACAGACCATCAATTTATGGACCGTGGACAATCACTTTATACACCATGGATGATCACTTTAACCGTTCTACAGCGCCAGGTGCCATTCCGGCATATAACAACTCAGCTCAAACAACCCAAAGCAATGCAGTGTCATTTCTACTAACTCCTCTCCTTGCTCAGTAGGACGCATCATAAAAAAGGGACAGACATTCTCCAAAACCCTCCCAGCACTTCACCTTTTGCAAATTACACAGCAGAACATGGTGCTAAAACAAAAGCCCCTCCAGTCAGCAAATGGCAGACATGGGCTTGGGCGCTGCTTGGTCTCAGCCTCCTCCTGCAGGAGTGAATTCCCACAGCCCTGATTTCTCACCTAAGCAGCATCTCCTGCTTCCAGCAGCCCTGCCCTGCTCTCTGCTAAAGGTGGAACCTCCACAGTGGAGAACCAAACATCACCTACTCCTCAATGACTGCCATTCACAGCGCACAGTATTCGGATAAATTGCCATTGATTTCCACTTCCACCAGCGCAGCTGGCAGGGCACTGCCTTCAGATCAGGCTGCATCTTAATTCTGGCTACAGATTAGCCTGTGATTAATTATCTTGCCACATCCAGAGCTTCTTACTGCTCTCTGTTCCTTCACTGGAAGCAATGTGTGGGGTAGGACCGTAAATCCACCTAATATAAGCTGATATCCCTGGAATAATCCTGATGGTCCCTGTGTCAATGGGTTCTCCTTCTCTGGGCTTGTTCCCTTTTGCTTCAGAAAGGAAATTAAAGGAGTTCTCTACACTGGTAGGTTTATATGCACAAAGCGAGGCCATATGGCTCAGCTCAACCCACACAAAATACTCTACCCCAAAACATGGGGCAGGAGCGGCTTGGAAGGTGCTCAGCACCCTGATGCTGATCCCCGATATCAGTTAACTATTTGCTCCAGTCCATGCAGATGAGCAAACTAATTACATGCAACAGGACACCCCTTCAGCCTAAGGTGTTTTGCTGGACACTGCCATTCTATGAACCAACACCTGGGGCAGGCAGAAATCATTCCCTGCTGCCTTGCAGGGACGCAATGGACCCCATGAGTAATGGCTGTCACCAAGGCTGCAAACCAAGCCCAGCTGAGCTGTTTACCTCCACAGTGTGCTGCCCCACCACCCTATCTGATGCTGATGTGTCCCCACCATCCCACAAAGGGAACTGGGCTTGTTCAGCTTGGAGAAGAGAGGACTCCAGAGAGACCTCATTGTGGCCTTCCAATACTCAAATTAGCACTTGAAAATACCCCAAACAGATGAGGACCAAACACCCCCAGGGCAGATGGAGGAGGGAGGTCAGCATCCTCTGAGCTGCTGCCCCACAGTGCTGTGGATAGTGGTGCACCAGTGCAGCTCTCACTGAGACACGGGCCATCAGCTCTGCTGGATTCCATCAGCAATTCATTAATGTTCCTGTCCCAGCAGCAGCAGAGGGGCTCCCAATGCTATTAAAGGGGAATGTGAGGATCTGCATTCAGGTCCTTATGTGCAACTCTAGCCAGCTACTCAGCCTTTCCTGGGCCCTGATTCCATCTGTAAGTGGAGCCAATACAGCTCTTGTGCTAACTGCATTCACAGTTTATGATGGCACATCACTGCCACCCACGTGCAAATGGTAACACCTGAAAAGATGTTTACAAAGGCCAATAGGTGAACAGCAAACCACCAAGGGGGATTTGCTTTGGACACAGTTCTGTGCAGCTTTGTGCTCTCCAACACACTGATATCAATGCCTATTTGAATGTGTTTCAGAATGTCGAGTTGGGCAGTAAAGCGCAGAAAATGCCCATTAACTTCAGGAGACAAAAATGCTACATTTACATGGAGAAGGAGTAACATCCTTCACATACAAATCTATTTCTCAATCTTCTTAGGTGGGCTCATGTGCACAGTGCTGCTGCCAGGCAGCTGTGGGTCTCATCAGCTCTCTGCCTGCAAAGAGATCAGAAATATCCACCAGGAGGAGAGAGAGTAATGCATGAGCAACATTGAGAGGTGCTGAGTAGGCCAAGAAGATAAAACCAACCTCTCACAAGTGACCAAGGCCACTGCCTGTGACTCAGAGGCGAGATTATGCTTTAGGATTATCCCACTTAAAGCTTCAGAAGAAAATTAAATTAAATTACTGTCTGCCTTGATTGCCACTTTTGTCAGGAGAAAATGGGCACAGAAAGGCTCACCTGGGCCAACTAATTGAATTGCAACAGTGTGAGCTGGTGGGAGGGGAGGGAAATGGGTTTGTATGAGGCACTGGGAGTAGGAGATGTACAAGCTTGGGCAGATGCTGGAACAGCTGGCTCCCACCAGGAACAGGAGATGGTTCCAGGAAGGGTATTATGACACAGACATATCTGATATCTTTAGGAGATATCCTGATACCTGTAATATCTCTCGGGGAGCCTAGAACAACAATAATCAGAAGGTTGCTCCTTTCACAACTTGAGCTTGAGTCAAGCCAAGCAGAAAGCAGAACAAAGGAAGGTAAGCAAGGTCTGATAACATGCATGGATATTGCAGCTTGGTTTGAATAGCACAGGGATGCAGAACATTGGAGAGTTAATGGCTACAGCTGCACCTGACATGGCACATCCTTATGGAGTGGGTCATTGGGAGGAAAGCTGGGTGATGATGTCTGACAGAGAAATTAGGGGCCACACTCTAATCCAGACAAGTGACCCACCTGCAAACATCCTATCAGGATACGCTGCCTGGCAAGTCTCTTCTTACCACTTCTAACTCAGCATCTTCTGGCCTCTAGTCCCAGCTGAGATGGAAGCTCACCATGGGGGCACATCCCTGCCCTCATCTCTGCCCTCACTCCCCTCCATCAGCTTTCCCTCTGGCTGCCCTCTGCCTGTGCTCAATGCAGAACCAATGCAGGGTGGAGGAGCAGCACAGTGCCAGGTTTTATCTGCACATCCCGTAACTGCTTGGACAGAGGAGCATCAGTGTGTGATCTGCAGGGCAGGTCCATCACATCAGGCACCGCCTCCCACTTGCACACCTGCCTCCATGGCTCTGAACAGCTCCATATCCATTGCATGGAAATGCTGGAGCCTCAATTTTAGATAAGAAAAGCATGCTGGCATTTGACAATGGGCTCCTTGCTTGTTATACGACTACCCAAAAAACTACTTAAAGAAAAAAGCCCCCACCAGGCTAGAAGAGCATTCAAGACACAATTCCTGCTGGTCATTAAGTGCTGCCTGCTAAATGAACAGGCAGTCTTTATTAAGCATCAACTGCAGCAGAAAACTCAAGTAACAATGGAGCTCGAGAGCTACAATAAATCTTTGAGACTCTCCAGCCGACGCAGTGGAAACATGAGGGCTCTGCAGCAATCTGTGGTGCCTGTTTAATAGCAGGGTGAAGGACGTTAAGAAAAAGAAATTGGCCGGGCAAGCTTTAACTACACTGAACAGATCACCTTAGGTTAGCAAAGCTGTAGTCAATACCCAAGCCTTCAGATTTAGACTTTCAATCAAGTGTCTAATTAATGGAGCCGACGAAAGCAGGGCTCTGAAATTTAATGAAGCTCTCAACACAGAGCTAAGCTTCGGATATCTCAGCTTTCAAAAATCATGAGAGGGTGATAAAAAAAAGGGAAAGTCAAGATTATGCAAATATAACCCCTCTCCGGGTCTGCTGAAAGGTTTGCTGAAAAGAAATGAGGATGCACCATCCCTAGAACGGCTCTGAAGCTGTGATGGGAGTGATTACCAAAGGGGCTGATCCCAAAGCTCACAGCTGCTTTGATTTCAGGAGGGCAGAGCTGATTTGGGCAGCAGGCTGTGCTCATCACCACAGCTTTCGATGGGATTTGATGGGGGAAGGGTGTGCTGCTGGGTGACAAAGAGACAGGGAATACTCACCTTAGGAAGATGCACAAAGAAACCTCCCATTTGTTCTAGAGGAGCAAAGCTGTGGGAGCTTTGGGTATAGGAGCCAGAGGCACCAATTCTGCTTGTGGTTTTAAAGCCCTGGAGCTGAACTTGATCAAAAGTCTTGTATTAGTTATGGTGTGCTCTGAGTTCCTTACTGCATGAGTTACAGTGAGTAACTCGTATAATTAGTTTAAGAAGAGCTCAGCTTAAAACGATACAGTCAAAACTGAGCTGGGTATTGACCCACACTCTTCTCAAGGGGCTCTTTATAAACAGGAGGGGGACACGCTGTGTTGAGCTGTCAGCCCTCACCCACAGCATGTCCACAACACTTTGGTGTAACCATACAGCAAATGCCCTATATGAGATAAAGGGCACAAACTGTAACAGACACACAACTAAGGGCCACCACAAGTTCCAAAGGGAGGTAGGGAAGCCTTTGTTGACATCTTAGCACAGGTTCTGGGCTCAGTGTTGTCCATGGCTGTGAGAGATGCACAGCGAGCACATGGCAGGTGGTGCAACACCTTGCATGCTGTAAGCACTCATAGGATCACAGAATGGCTTGGGATGGAAGGGATCCCTAGGATATCTAGTTCCAACCCTTGCCATGTGCAAGGACACCCCCGCCCCCTGGAGCAGCCTGCTGTTGATGTACAGCCATGGCACCAGGCAGGATGTTTTATTCGCTTCCCTCAGTCACAGCCCTGCCTCCTTCACACCACTCTAACCACCAATGCCTTCCCCTGGCTCCATTATTTCCAGCATTTCACACACACCGAGGATATATTCCGGCAATTCTTCCCCGTTCTGGCTTTTAAATACAGTGAACAATTACACTCAACTGTGCTCATAAGCCGGCGTTAATGAGGCTCGTCGACGCACTTTACTGATAGCAGCTGCTGTGCATCACGCTATCGATCTGCACGCTGCAGTTATGCAAACCCTCCTGCTAAAATGCGAGCTGCCTGTGTTGCAGGAGGGAGATGTTTGTCAGCCCTTCCCCACTCCTCCTCCCACCACCACTGCCACAAGTGCTGCTGGGCCATCCCCAGGGTAAAGCTCTGCATCCCATGGGAGCCCAGCAGCACGCAGCGGGGTGCTGAGCTTCCTGGGATCACCTCTACATCGTGCTTGTTGCCAGGAGCTGTGCCATGCTGGTGTGGTTGTTCTTCCAGGAAATAAAGCTGTTTTCTGGGTGTCTCCTCTCAGCTGGATGCCTCCAGAACCAGCTTGCCATCAGCATAAGTGCAGTGCAGTGAGCACAGCTGTAAGTGCAGCTGGATCACAATGACACCACCTGCTTGCACGAGATACTCCTTGCACCTGACAGCTGACACCAAGGCATGTGTGCCTCGACCTGCTCCTGCAGCCTCACCAACAGAGCCACTGGTCCTCATGGCTGTAAGAGCACCGACTGGTTTGTGCATCACATCCCTGACCGTCTCACTAACCATGAAGAGCATCACTGGAACCCTGTGCAACCATCGCCTTGTTGCAGCTTCCTCAGTATACCAACTTTTAACCACCTTCAGAGGTTGCCCTGCTCACTTGGGTTTCTCAGCTGCCTTGAATATCCCAGAGGTTTATCCTCACCCCTGAGGCTGGAAAATAAGGGCATAACCTGGAGCAATGCCACTGCCAAGCACTTGTTTGTGCACTGCTTCTCAAAGGGGTACCATGATGGGGGCACACACCCACGGCCATCTCAGCCCTGAGGCTGCTCCTTACTGCTGCAGGACTGGTCTCCAAGGAAAGGCTGCTGCTGGGCTTCCCAGTGCTGAGCAGAGAGGATGTAGCTCGATGCTAACAACCCCCCTCTGGAAAAGCTCAACTGGATGCAAGAGGCTCAAAAATCTTTGCATAGGTATGATGCAAAAATCCTCCTGGGAAAAGTCAGCATCAGGAGGCAGGAGGGTTTGGAGAGGACTGCACAAAAGCCAGCTGCTCCCCCCACTATGAAATGCTGGTGGTAATGGGATCCAGCCCCTCCAGATGGCTTCCAGCACTGCAGCTCACTCCCTGCCCTTGGAGAGCATTGGATCAGGCATTCTGGATTGGATCACATGGCAGAGAGGTAAGGCTTTCCAGCTGTGGCTCAGTACTGCATTGGGGGAAGCCCATGGCAAAGCCCTCCATGGCTGCTGGGGCACAGGAGTCCAAAGGAAATGGAATCCAAAGAGGCAAAGCTCCCAAAGCAAACCAGTAAGTAATGGGAACGCAAAAGAGCCATGTCCTGGGGCAGCACTTCCCCTCCATTGCAATGCTCACCTCCTCAAGACGTGCCTGGATGCCTCTGCCAGGGCTGGTCACATTTGGAGGGCCTTAACATTTGATATGTCTCGACTCAGTAGCTCAATGTCCGGATGGAATGGCTCACTGTCAGAGCAGTGTCCCATGTTTCTGCTCCAATATGCCTCTGCCTTGTTCCTGCTCTCTTCCCAGCACCACCTCAGCTCACTGCCAGGCTCTCACATCTATCCTTTGACATCTCCCTCTTCCTCCACAGCTGAAAACCATTGCAGAGAATCACCCCAACAGCTCTCTCTGCAAAGAAACCCCATGCTAAATATTGTGACTCCTCAGATTAATAAGAGCAGACCCCCTTTTAAATCTAAACACTGGTCTTTTGAAAGAAACTTGAGGGTCGTCTGCCACGTGGAATACAAGCTGCACTTCTAATTAATGGTGTTAACAAAGCTTTCTGCACTAACAAGCACTCAGTGGTGTCTTCCCAAGGGCTCTGTCAGGTGAAGCTACTTGGAATGCCGCAGCTTTATACCAAGACATGCTTTCTCCTTCCCATGCGTCCTGTTTCCCATCCCTTGCCTCCTATGGTGTCATGGTTTTGTTCCTCAGTGTTAGCTTTACATTCATAGAATCACAGAATGACTTGGGTTAGAAGGGACCTCAAGGATCATCAAGCTCCAAACCCCCACCACAGGCAGGGTGATCAACCTCTATATCTGATACCAGCCCAGGCTGCCCAGAGCCCCATCCAACCTGGCCTGGACGGAGCTCCTTGTCAGCTCAGGTTTGACAGGGTATGGATCTGCTTCCCTCCCCGCTCACAGCTCTGCTGACTCAAAGGAAAGCGATCTGTAGCGGGGCCCCTCGATAGCTCTATTTTTCTTATTTAACTGCTCACAAATTGCAACATGCAACCAATTAGACCGACAGTTTATCATCTTTTTTTTCCTTTTTATTCTTCCACAACAAACATAATTTGTAACTCCAAAACGTCAATAAGAGCCCTTCACTCCTATATTGGGCAGCATTTGAAAACTCAGCCTAGTACCGTTTGGGAGTCGATAATGGAAAGCAAAAAAAAAAAAAAAAAAAAAGGTAATTAGGGCATTAATTGAGAATCACCAAGTTACTCCACAGAACGTACTGTGTAGTTTTTGACTGCATGCTTTGCCCTGACTGCTATTGCCACTGAATGAACCCCACTCCTGCTCAACCAAATGGGAACAACCAGCCCAATGGAGCCCCCTCCCCTGCATTAAACACATCCCCCTGCCCCCCAACCTCTGGAGATGGCAAATTACTCTGTTTTTTCACTCTTGATATCCAAGTTCACAGGAGGTATCAGTGATGTGGCAGGTTCTTTGCACATCCAAACACTGGGAAAGCAGTGTGGGCAGGAAGAAAGGCACTGCACTCTGCTTTCCGGAGCTCCCTGTTAGAAGGATATTTCTGCTAGCAGAGCGCTAATGCTGTGCAGCATTAGAGGGATTGGCAGCACACCACCTGCAGTATTAAGACTTCCATCAGCTGTCTCCTCACACAAAGAGCAGCGTCTCTCCAAAAAAAATTTAATACCTTGCAATTTTACAAGTCTGATATTAATACAGAGGCTTAAGAAGAAAGTACAAGTCAGCGGAGTGCGGATGGATGCTCTTCCAGTTTGGCCAGCAGACCGCCCGTGGGTGAGCTCAGTGCACTAATGAAGCAGCTCTGGCATTGTCCTGGTAGAAACAGATGCTACAAAAGATGAACAAAAGAAAACCTTAAACCCGCCTGAGGGACCAATGCACTATTGTAGTAGGTGCTACAGAAGTAAGTGGAATTAGCTCAGGCAGATCACAGGAAGGGAGAAAGGAAGGATGGAGTGGGAAGGCCTCACTGCCCCATCAAGCAGCTGCTTTGTGATGCAGGAGGAAGCAGCCAGCTCCTGCAGCACAGAGGCGATGCTGGGTCACACTTACAAACCTTCTTCACCCTGTCACCCTGGGGCTGCTGTGGCACTGATCCCCATGGAGGCTTGCAGAGCAGATGGACTTTGGATGGGCTTTAGAGCACTTCAGTCTGTCTGCAGTGAACACGCTGGGGCCAGAAGCAGGAGCATCCTCCCTGCTCCCCACCTCAGCTGCCCCCTCGAGGAGATGCTGGCAGGCTGGCAGGTACAGGTGACACAGATCCCCACCTGCAGCAGGTGGGTGTCCCATTTCCCCTCTCTGGACATGCAAAGGCAGCACTGAAAGGACAGGCGAAGGACAAGCAGGACAGGCTGAGCTGCCAGCAGAGCCCATCCCGTGGCTTTGTTTTTTCTTGCAGCTGAATGAGATGCTGATAAGAGATGGTGAAGGATTTTCGTGCCACATGCAGTGCTGCGATGCAGGCTCTGATCTATGGATTACAGTTTACCAATGAGACAGTGCTGTGGAAAAACGCTTATGAGGAAGAAATGTCACTGTTGTAAAAAAAAAAGAAAAAAAAACCACCAACAAACTCAGAACCATTTTTCTACGGCCATTTCCCTTGGAAAAACCCATTAAAGTCACATCCATCCCCCTGAGAAGACTCTGTTATGGAGCATCTCCATGAGGTTCAGCTCTCCAACCTTACAACATTCCCCATCACCTGCCTGCAAGCACTTCTCCAAACCAACGCTGTGTGATTTTACTGCTGAGGTCTGTTATGAGTAGGTGGGAGGCCCCAATAGTTCTGACCTTCAGGCTTTGCATTCACCCAGGATAATGCTCATCTAAATAAAAAGCCACGTGCCAGACACTCAGACTGGCAGAAGATCAGCCGCCCTTCTCTGATTAAAATATTTAGCGCTGACTTATCCATAGCCAAGAGCATCTGGTATTCAGAATCTGTGACTGCAGTGCAAAATGAGTAATGCTCTTGAAAAGTCAAGCAGGTAACTGAAAAGTAGCTTACTAACATTGTCTGATCCTGATTTGAAAAATCCCAGTGGAAAAGCTGCGGGTTACGTGTTCGAACAGGTCCTTCTCACACCAAAATCAGCACACAGGCTGGGAAATCCTTTTGAAGACGGTGGGAACTGCAGCACGAGAGCTACAAGCACTGCCAGCTGCCCTCATCCCCCATAACAGCCCCCAAACCTTATACCTCACATTGTCCATCGAGTCCTGAACCTCTGGTCCTGTCTGTGGGCTCAGAAAGGAAGAGCTCACTGTAATGGTCAGCTGCTCCTCCACACACTTAAACACGTTTTCCTCCAATTGCAAAATAATATGAAGTGCTTTGCCAATATTATAGGTTTTATGTGCTATAAAGCAGCATTTGGGTGCATTCCTGATTTCCGCACAGCTCTGCCTTACAGTGTTGCCCTAATTATCCATTTCTGTTTACGACGTGCAAAGGAAAAGCTCAAATGCAGCTTTCTACCCCCTGCAAATACAGATATTGTTGTTTATTTATAGCTCCTGATTTGCAGAGGACCTATAGAGACAAGCAGAAACGTCATTTCCCAGGGAAGGCAGATGTACTGAATCAATCCCCATGCCGAGGGGCCTGGGGTATCTCATAAAAGAACCACAATTCACAATAGAAGATAAATTGCCGAAGCCTTTACGCATCCCTTCCTGTCAGTTGCTGTCTCAATACAAACTTGGAGAGAAAAAAAAGAAGCAAAGGCCCTTCTCCTGGCTCCAGCTTCCCTGGAAGCACTCAAGGCCAGGTTGGATGGGCTGTGAGCAACCTGGTCTAGAGGGAGGTGTCCCCGCCTATAGCAGGGGGCTGGAACTCAGTAATCTTAAGCGTCCCTTCCAACCCAAACCATCCTGTGATTCCGTGATTCTAACAATCCAACCAACAATGCTTGATCAGTGTCTTAGGGCACAGACCCTCCTGGGGACCCTCCTTTGCTTGGGCACCACTCTCAAGGGGCTGATGTGTCCAGGCCCACTGCTGTCCAGAGCTATTTCACCTCCTTAGACTCATCTATCTCTGCAGTTATTTGTGTTCCAAGTCTTCTTAACAGCAAACATATGTACAGCTTTGGGTAGATCATCACATTTTTTGAGCCACAGCATACTCAAATCTTACAGCTGTTCTAGATCTTAAAAACATATATATGGTTCCTGCCATTGACCCTCTCCAGCTGTTGGGCTCTGACTGCAAATCACACAGTTGCAGATGACAAAATGACCTGCCTATCTGCAGTAATGTGTTTTCCAAACCCAATGTGGTACTGTCAGGAGCTGGTCTGTAAGTTAATGGACCATTTATTTACAGATCATACATAAAAGCATTCAGTTCTTTGTAACCAGAGTGAAGCTAAAGTTTCCCTCTCTGTCTGAGCCCACAGAATCACCTGCTGTGATTTGGGCTGTTCCTGGTGGGGGGCATCTGGAAGACAGAAGAGTTGTGTATTTCCCTTTAAATGCAGCTTCAGATCAGAAGCACAGTGGGCTGTGGGCAGCCAAAGCTTCCCCAGAAGAGGTACAGGCACACGTTGTCATCTCCAGGATAACAGGAAGAATAAAGAGCCACTGGGAGCACAAACCTCTCTCCTTGGTCAGAGCAGAAACCTGGTGGAATCCGCCCCATTGGGTCCATCCCTGCCCCAAGAGCACTGGTCTGCTCAACAGGGATGCTCGTGGGTTGTGGCCACCAAACCTCTTCACTTTGAAAGAGGCTCATGAGAAAAGGTCCATTTCTTCCTTAAAGCAAACAGGATGAAAATAATGCTGAGAACATTTTGAGATGCTGAGAGTATGGGGTGGAAAATAAGAGTGAGTAAGGTGGGGACCTACCAAGCAGCAATCTCAGCCTTGTTGGGTCAGTGATTGCAATGAAGCAAGGTCACTTAATGGGGGGAGAAATAAAGCCAAGCAATCTTCAGGGGAAGGGAAGAGTAGGAGACGACGTTGGCAAGCACAGGGTGAAATCAAACGGGAGAAATCAATAAAGGGAAAGAACGGGGGGGGGGGGACGATGGGACATGGGAAGAGATAAATTAAAGGCTTGCCCAGGGGTTATGATGGCTAGTGAGCAATAAATTAAATAAAAGAGGGCAATAGGGAGAGCAAGGTAGTGTGAAAAATTAATTAAAAGGAAGAGAGGCATAACCAAAGCATAAAACATGGGTGCTGGCGGAAAGATTAGAGAACTCGGGAATGAAGAGGTTTTGAAAAGTGTAATAAGAGCCAAAGCAGAGGCTGTAAAGGCTGTGACCGCATGTGAGGGTCAGATAAACAAGGCAGATGCATTTCAAGAGAAGGAAATAAACACTGAGGAAGAAAGTAAGCACCCTGCAGAGGGAGATGGCGTTGCTGATATGGGCTGCTGGTACACCGAGCCTCACTCCTTGCTTTGTGCATGTCCCTTACCTGCATCCAACCACCCTCCAACCATGCACACCTCTGCCTGAAAGGACACTGCACATGGGTTGCTGTAGGATGAGGCACTGCAAGATGGAGTATTTTGGCCAAGATATGCCCCAAATACTGCAATCTTCTCTCCTGCTCCCATCCCTGGTCTCTATACCAGCCTCCAGTCTGCTCCTTCAAGCCTCTCCAGCCTCTTCTTGCTCATCACCACAAAGCTCCTTAAATCAGTATTTCATCTGAGGGCTGTTAATTGCCTCTGGGGGACTTCTCATGAGCAGCAGGGCTGCATCTTTTAGAAGAGCCTTAGAGTGTAAAGGTTATGCACAGGGTGAGAAATAATCATGGGGATATTTTCAGGCCCCTCAAATCCCATAAGAAGAGAAAAAATTGGGCAAGCCTGTTTCTCACCTGCCTTTAATTCAGCGTGCTTTGAAATGGACAGTCTGACCCAGAGCCGGAGAAGGTGAGGGTAAGCAAAAGATACACATGCCAGATAAGTGAAAATGGGATAATAAAGGCACTCGAAGCCTTATTATTACATTCCAACAGCAGGAGGGGTAATGCAATAAGAAAGCAGAGATGAGGAGCAGGCTGAGCCCAGCACCACAGCTCGGATCCATGCAGCACAAAGGAACCCATGCACCTCAGTGGCACCCAGCAGCAAGACAGACAGCACTCAGAGGGGAAGTAGGACAGAAAGCCATGGATAATTAATAACAATGCAGAAAGCTAAGTAGGTTCCCTGACCTCTCCCTGCCCTCACCAGCTTGTCTCTGGCTTCTGTTTAAAGTGGATTATAAATAGCGAAGTGATGGTGTGTTTTACCTACAGATAATAGTAGGTAATGTCCTGGGGAGGCTGCAATGCAGGCAGACAAGGCAAGGGGTAAATTCCAAGTCCTTTCTAATAAACCAGAGCAGAGCCACAATGAAGTAGTAAGGCTTGATACAAGGAAATATCAGTGCAGGGCTGAGACAGGCACTGGGGGATGCTCAGGTTTGAAACTTTGGTCCCTTAACACTTCCAAAGCAATAACCTGTTTAATTACCATTGAATCACTGAAATCATGGACTGCTGCAATCCCTGTTTGTCCGTCTGCTTTGAAAGGAGTAGGAAGACTTGTCCCTGCACAGCTTGTCCACCAAAGGTCAGGACAATGCTGGTCCTCCAAGGTTAGACATGCTGTCCTGAAGTCACCTTTATTGCCCCTGTGTTTTTCAGTGCCACTTCCATCCCCAATAATAACAAAAAACCCCAAACAATTCAGAGAAGAGAAACACCCTGCCCCACACGTTCAGCATAAATACGGAGATGTGTGGCACACAGCATCCCCTGGATGTCACAGCATGTAAGGGAAAGCAGTCCAGCCTCAGCTCCAGGCAGCATCAGGTCCCTCCCATCAGTGCTGGTTCCCTATGTTACACCACAGCCCGTGAAAGGTCACTGCCTTGCAGGGGAAATGTGTGCGAAGATGGAATGCTACAGAAGGGGGATGGTAAGATAAGCAACTTTGGGGCTAATTCCCTTAAGTTCCCAAATCAAATCTAGCTTGAAACCAATCTCAGACCTTGTACAAAAAGCCTTGTAGGTGGAGAAACAAACCAAGATGGTGAGGATCTATCTGGTGGTTTGGATATGGAGGAAAAGAACCCACCCACAGGCCTTCTGGCCATAGGTTTGTTTCTCTACAAGGATTTAGGATGTCTGAATATAACCCATACCAAGCACATGGGCTTCCTCACCAACTCATGAGATGAATGCATACTCCCAGCTGGGGGATGCACTTTGGACAGACCACTTAAAGGTGACCTGAACTTTGAGCATGGAGTTATCTTTGGCCATTGCAGAAGTGACTCGTGATTCTCTGCTATCTCGGTCAAAATTAACCTTCAAGAGTTGAGATGCTCTGAGAAACAGATAATTTCAAACAGCAAATCCAGGAATTAAAAACCAACCCCCCAAATGAGATAATTTAAACTGACATGCTATTTTGATAAGCTCAAGATTTGCAGAGAACGTAACTCTCAGGCACAGCGCTTATTATGAATTACTTGCTCATTTGGGTTGATCATAGACAACCACCTCAGTGCCAGAATGTAATCACTGACTCAAGAAAGTGTTCTAACCCATGGATTTGAGAATGCTTTGACTGAATTAACAGGTTTAAAATCAGGCATATGCTTGACTTTCTTTGGTTCATCAAGGTTGCAGGTACAGGGCAAAGGATGATGTCAGCTACGTGAAGATGTGTTCCATTTGCTGTTCACCTCCCACTACTACAGAGCAAGGAAGCGTGGCATGAGCAGGAACAAGGACAGAGCTTCTGTGCAGAGCTCATGGCTTGTGCTGAATGCAGTGTGTCAGGGCTGGGCTCCTGCAGGAAAACCACATCTGTGAATAGAACTGCCTGGGTTCCTGCTCAGAAGAGGACAAGAGCAGAAAAGGGGAAGAGCAGACACAGGCAAGAGATAGGATCAGAAGAGAAGAACAGAAGAGGAGGAACTGAGAGGATACAGGTAAGAAAGAAGGGGAGGGGAGGTGGAGGGAAGGAAAGAGGAGCAGGAAAGGAAATGAGAGGATACCATTAAGACAGCATTGGAGGAGAAGAGAAAGTGCAAGAGGAAATGAGAGGGTACACTTAAGACAGAAGTGGAGAAAAGAGCACAAGTGGAGAAGAGAGGATATGACAGAAGTGGTGCAGAAGAGGAATAGAGGTGCTGAGGAGTAAGGGCAGAGGTTAAGGGAGAACAGCAGTAGAGGGGAAAAAAAGGATACAGGTCTGCATAGGTAGGATAAATGTGTGGGCACAAGGAGAGAATGTTTCTGTCCTGCACAGCTTCAGAGCTGGCTGTGAGCAGGGCTGATCAGGAGCTTTGCAGAGAGCACTCCTGGTGCTCGCAGCCACTAACTAACTCCCTATCATCAACCAAAACCATCCAGAGGAGCTCTCCTTCCAGATCTTGGCCTCACTGCCAAGAACGTGGCTTTTCCAGCTCAAAACTTGTCCAGTTCCTCATGCAAGAGGGCCCTGAGCTCCTCTCACAGAGGATGGGCTCAGCACTGGTTGCCTAAGAGCATCTTCCAAACAACACAGCACAGATAAGAGGGCAGTCGTTCCTAACTGGATCTTCACATTCTCCTGCTGCAGATGAAGATGTGAGAATGTCAGCCCTTGAGGGGATTTGCATCCCTCCTCAGCCCAAGCTGCCATCACTCCCACCCATGGCTCACAGCCCCATCTCACCAGACAACAATCACAAGCTTATCTCAAAAGGCCAAAGAAAGATTTGCACTCTTCGACTGATCTCAACGCTATCTCCACTGTCACATGCTGGGAGCAAGCACAATTAAATCTGCTTATCCTCATGAGCCCCCTTTGGTTTCTGGGGGCAGCCTGAGCTCTCTGCGCCTACAAAAACTCAGCACAGGTGTGACAGACCCACATCCAGCTTCCAGGCAGCTTTTTATCTGCTTCTCCTTCCTCTCTTCTTCAGTTGGTCCAGATTGGGGGGGGGGTGGGAGGGGGGGGAGTGTCTCTTTATTTCCATATTTCACACAGCTCAGTTTGCTTATTACTCGTCAGCCACTACATGGCTGCAGAGGGCAGCATGCACATCCCACTGCTCCGCCTGCAGAGGGGATGGAACAAATGCACACCATGCACCACCCAGCCACCACTCACTGCTAAGACCAAGCTCTGGGCACTGCAGGAGGCAGTGGGGACAGGTCTGAGGCCCTTCCTCCCTTACACACTTTGTCTTATCACCTGGAAACGGCTTGAGAGTGCTTCCTATCACTTGTGTTTCGTTTTCAAGCACACTAAGACCACTGCAGACAACAGGAGGTTCCTGTGCTCCTGCAGACACTTGAGCTTCAGAGAGCAAATCATCTGTCCATGGTCACAAAAAATATCTTAGGCATGGAGGGTAAGCTGGTCCTACAAGTAGGATGTTTTAGACTCGTTCACAACCTCAGTGCCCCACCACCATCTGCTCCTCATCCATGCATCCCAAGCACCGGCACCTGCACGTCCCTCCTGACCCACAGCATCTCTGCTAAATTAAGCAACCTGTTACATCGCTTCCTTCCTCGGCCCACAGGGTGCTAAGAAGGTCACTGCCAGATCGAAGCTTAAAGGGTGAGTGAGCGCCATCTTAATCCTGAGAGGACAGGAACTGCTGGAGCTGATAAACAACCTGAATGAGTGATTACAGTCTGGATTTATTTGCCATCAGATGCTATGATGGCCCTCTCCAATGCAAGCTGCTTCTAAAGCAGCAGAAAACTTCAACCGTCCTCAAACCCTTAAAGGATGCTCCCCATCCTCCCATGATAGGACACTTCCAACCCTCTAAGGGTCAGCTCAATAGCAGGTTATTTCTGTCACCTCCTCAGCACTGCTGAAATAACAGGCATTTCCATCAGCCTTCCCCATTCCCATTCTGTGAGCTCCCAGCAAACCAGAGGGAGAAGTGAGAAATGGAAAATCAAATAATCATCCAGCAGGTTGCAGGGTTCAGGGTTGCAGGGTTCAGGAGCGCTGTGGAAGCAATGAGCTCGTCAGCTGCAGGAGGTGCTGCAGCCCAAGCAGCACGTTCAAAACCAGAGGTGTTTCTTCCATCTCACTGTTTCATTTGCTGAGTTAAATCCTGGTCTCTGGAATACTTTCACTGATACTAAAATGAGGTATATGGAGCAAGGAAATGGTTGGAGATAAATCGTAAACAAGCCCAAATCCCATTTCAAATGTGTTACAGCACGGCTGCGAGCCCAGCAGAAGTGGAAAGTGAGGAGTTGCTTTTATTCATCTGTATGGGAAATGGAGGGGAAATTCCACTGCTGAATTCAGGTTACTGTGCCATGCTCCTATCATGCATTGTGCACCCAGTAAGTCCTGACATTCTCATGTATTCTCTGCTGAAGCAAACTGCAGCTTTAGTTCAGCTGGAGTCCTTTTCCTGTGTGCTCAGTGAAACAAAACTCCCACAAAAGCAGCAAGACATCTCCCAGCTCAGGACTGTCCCAACTTCATCACTCAGAGAACACAGCAAGTTTATAATGCACCAGTGGTTCCTGGACCAGCATTTCTCAGTATGATGTGGGGCACACTGAGCCCCAAACCCTCTTCCAGCCCTCCACAAACAAGCTACTTCCAGCTCAGCCTGCTTACAGGGCCTTGTGTTGGGGCTGCCCTTGGACCAGACCTCCCCAGTCTGTAGGGGAATAGGAGCTCTGCTGTCCATGTGCCACCTCCAGGGCTCTCTCCCAGCTCACCACACTCAGACTCCTCCACCACAACAAACTGCACACATGACTTTTAGCATAAATATAAGCAAGGCATCAGGAATCAAAAGATGCTGAACCCACCACATCCAAACAGACAGCCATCTGCCCACGCAGGGGTCATTAAGGTACTCCAGTCCCTGCTGCCAACAGCATGGCAGGAAACAGCAGGCTCTCAGCACTGCCTTCCCAATCTGCCTCCCTGAATGCCAGGATGAGAACACACACAGCAGGCGCAAAGGGAAAACCATCAGCCCAAATCAACTAAAAAAGAAGCAGCACCTGATGCCAGGTGTCCTCACTGCCCACAGCATAGAGCCTGTCCTCACACAGCAGCAGCCAGGATTCACCTCAGGGCTCTATCACATCACTCACCATGTGCAAAGGGATGTGCTACTCACCGGGAATGGTGTGGGCACTTGGGTTTGTTAGTCCTTCCCGTCTCCGGTCTGGAAGCAGCTGCAGCACCCCTCAACCGTCTCACCTTCGTCCTACAAGAATCAGGACACAGAGATTTCTACCAGCTGTGGTAATCAGATAATCCAGTACTTTCTAATCCCTAGCAGAGGAGGGTATGCTGCACTGGAAAGAAAAGCCCCTGCCTGTATGTCTGCAAGGATCAGACCCAAGCCCTTTGGACCTAAGGCTCTGAGCTGCTTAGCTAGGAGCTCAAAGCTGAGGAGACAGAGGCAGTTGTGTTCATAGGGCTGTGCACCAGGGACAGCTTACTTCAGATTGGCTCAGGCTCAGGAAATCCCACAGTGCCTGCCCCACTGTGCTAACGCTGTGCTTGCAGAATGGTAACCGATGGATAGAGGCATATAGGGATAGAGGCAGATAGGCTTCGGCAGCTCGGGGCCATGCAGCAGCAGAGCACAGCAGGACAACCCCTTCCCTTGCCCAGCCATCAGCACTGGGCCTGATGCACCCAGGAGATACTGCAGAAGGTCAAACTGGAATGGAGCGTTTAATTAAAATGGAAAAAGTATCATAGAATCATAGAACCACAAGGCTGGGAAGGACCTACAAGATCACCTAGTTCAACCATCCTCTCATTACTGTACTAAAGAGACAGAGGCTAAAGCCAGGTGGCCATGTAGCCACAGTTGCTGTCACCCAAGAACCCAATGGAAGTGAACTTGCAAATGGCGTTTCCTCAGTTCCCCTCTGTTTCAGTGGACCCACCATTTGGGTTTATTGGACCTCTCCAGAAATGTAATCTCACAGTAATCACTGAGTTCACAGATACCAGGAGAACAGGGTTCATAGATGTAGAAAAGGGGAGCAAACAAGAGATATCTGAGGTCAGATGTGGGGTGAGCAGAGCCCTGAACTCAAGATCTCCCAGTGATGCAGGGGATGTGGCAAATGGGGAGCTACAGAAGCAAATCCCAACCAGGTACGAGGAGCAGAGCTTTTACTGGAGATCTGGATGAAGTTCTCAATGCTTTAACCCATTCTTCTCCCAAACTCATCCATGTCCCTCAGTTGAGCTGAAAGTATTAATCTTGCACCTGAAACCTTCCATTTCTGATAAGAAATGTGTGTGGGGGTTGGGAGGGAGGAACAGAAGTACGAGGAGCAGAGGGACGCCGTGCTTCAATGAGCATCAGAGGCTCCTGAGCTCTGGTATTGACACCATGTTCTGCTGGAAGGCAAAGGGCAACGCTACTCATTTCTGTGCTCCTGAGGATGGGAAGTGGGACCCAGATGGAAGGAGGGGACACAGAGGATCCTCATGACTGCTACCAATATCAAAGGGGCTAAGAAAAGGAAATCCCCTCCTGCTAGTCTGTAACTCCTCATTTCCCAAACCTAAAGCTACTTTAAAGATGAACCTTCCATGCTCTTACACCAAGTTCATTACTACGTGAATCCTCATGAACTCAAGCAGGAGGAGCAGCAGGCTTTGGCCCGTCTGATTTTTCTAGAATCATTCCAAGCAATGACAGAAAAGTGAAGGAGGAAGGAAGTAAATATCCTGCCAAAACACCAAAACATCTTTCAAACAAAGTAACTGCACTGAAATGTGCTGTTTTATTTTCACTCTGTGCTTCCAAAGCATTTCCCTTCTCTCCCTGAATGATAACGGGCATAAAAATTAAATATAAATTCTCCAACAAAAAGCAAAATGCACTGAAGAGTAATAAATCACCGGGACTGGATGGCATTCGGAGGAAGCTGGGGGAAGGAATAAAGGATGAAATCGCATAGATACTGACTAAGATGTATCACAGACCCTTAAGAAAACCCACAAGAACTCATCTCCAGGGCTGAGGGTTCAATGGAGCAGGCTGAATTTTGATAAAGCAGCAAAGAAAACTTGCAGAGTGAAGCAGCAGAGGTGGCATACAGAGCAGTCCCAAGCAGCACGGAGAGACTCATCTGGATCCCATCCCTGCTTTATGTGGCAATGAAGTCCATAGAAAGGCTGAGATCGTGCGCCAACCATGGCCCAGTGTGCTGGCACTGACAGCAGGGTCAGCTGGGGACTCCACAGAAGACAAAGTGGGACTGGCCCTGTGCTGCACTGGGGACATGGGACACGGCCATTTCTGAACAGCAGCTGTCATGGGCTGAATGCTTTCTCACCTGATGACCCGAGATTCCTACATCTGCATTTCCAATAACCTGAAATGCTCCCTGGGGCATCGTACAGAAGCACAATATTCTGGAAACACTATAGATCAGCACTCATTTTCTTCTTCTAAACAAGATCACCTTTAGTTCTGCAGGCACCTCCTACTTCATTAAACTTAAAGATCTTGCTCCCCAGGGGTTTCCTCCTCAACAGGGGCAGGAAATGAAAAGACAGAAATGCAATTTAATTGGGGATGAAGCTTCATCTTTACGCCTCCTATCATCATTACGTGTCATTTACAAACAAGCAATGGAGCAGGTGTGAAATGGCACCAGCTCCGGATGCACATAAACAAGGTTGACACCACCAGTATGTCTCAGCGAGATTCAGATGGTGCAGCTTGAAAACTCATTTTCCCTTAAAAAGATACAGGAAAGAAGAAATGGCAGCTTTACAAAGCCCAGTGGTGTGAAAAGGAGCCGATTCCAGCACCTTGTAAAACCTTCCTGGTGCAGGGCTAATGATGGTGAACTGCAATGATGACTTGGCACTTGCCTTCATGTGACACAGAGGTGCCAACAGCAAAACTGCTGCTCCTGCTTCTTCCTCTGCAGTAATGACTTTGCCTGCCCGTTCCCTGCTGGATGAAGCATCGGGCTCAGCTTGATGCATCCTCTTCTGCTTGCAGGTGATAGTGCAGCTCACAACTCCAGATGTGACACTGAAGGAGTCGAGGTGGATGGGAGAGGGCTCTGCTCTCCCTCTGGTTGTCCAAGCCCTTTCTCCATGCCACAGGACTAAGGACCAAAGTGATGAAACTCTTGTCGAGGCACTAATGAGGATTCAGGTGGGCATCCAGCAGAGAGCAGAACCAAGGAGGATCAAGGAGAACTCTGTGTTTCCAGGTTACTGGGTTGTTTGCTGGCTTGGTTTCATGTGACAGCATGTATCTCCTGAAAAGGCAATGAGTGCAATGCGAGATCTCCAGCCTTTGTGCCTTTCATGATGGTACCGGTAACACCTTGGATATAAATAGTCAATTTTCCTCCTAACAAATGCCATTTCTGTATCTCCGCCTATGGGAGATGGGAGTGAACCGTGTTAACTACTGCACTCTAATTAGCAGCTGCCCATCGTTTTCATTTTAAGCAACACACCAGTGCAGTTTTGTTCTTCCAGTCCTCCTTTAATGTCGCATTTTCCCTGCGGTGGATCAATATTCACATCCCCTCAATGGAGCTCACCTGCTCACCCAGCCCTGGGCCAGGGCTGCACAGCAGCTGAGCAGATCAGACGCTCTCATTGACTGCATTAGCAGAGCCCAGCTTTGCATCGTGCCTTCCCTGCAGGAAAGCAGAGCAAGAAGCTGAGCTCTTTCTGTAATTGAGACATGAAATTCTAAACCACCTCCCAGCCACGGCCGGGCTCAGGGACAGGTCAGTTTTCCTGCTCCACTTCAAGGGACACAGACACGGCTCTTTGCTGCTGCTAATTTTAAATCACGTCTCCATCTTCTGCCTATAAATTCTCCCCTGCTGTCAAAGGGTGAGCAGGCCATCCAGAAGGCTATTTTTCACAACTCTGTTAATCTGGGAGCACCTTTCTGCCTCCTCCCAGCATGAAAACGCTGACAACAGAGCTAGGGGTGGCTGCAGGAGTGCAGGCTGTGCATGGGGATCACTGCCCTTCATGGGGCAGAAGGAATGCAGGAGCCCAGGATCAGTTCCCAGCCCCTCCTCAAAGCCCTCTGCTCAACCTTGGCCTTCTCAGCCCCACCTCTGCTATCTGTGGCTTAAAGGCACCTCCCACAGGTGGTCTTGCAGATGAATTAATGCTTGTCTTACAAGTAATCTGTTAGAATGGGTACGACAGCCCTGTTAGAATAAAAATGGGTATTTTTCCCCTTGCTTCACCACTGGCTTTAGGAATGAAGTCGGGGATGACTGTAATCCGTTATGTCAAGGGTTAGGGCTGAGCTTTTTACAAGATTTGTGCATGCTCAGCTCCAGGATCTTCTCCCCCATCACCTGCTGTCATTTCTTGGTGATAAACAGCACTAAGGAGGAGCAGCTGCAGGGAGCAGAGTGAGGTGGGACCCTCAGGAAAGCAGCCCCCACCCCAAGGAGCCATCAGATGGGATGGAGGGCTCAGCCATGGGGACAAGGGCTTGGGACCAACCCTCTCTCTGCAGGCAGCAACATGGAGCTCAGCCCTTCCCACTCCTCCAGGGATAGCCCTGGCCTGGAAGCAGCACCCAAACCATCTCCAATCCCATTCCCAGCAGTGGTTCCCCCCATCTCTAAAGCCCCAGCAGACAAAACCCACCAGAGCAAGAGGTGCTGCTGAATCACAGCGCAGCAGGAGCCCATGGAGACAGCAGAGACCCCAGCCATGGGGATAACTGGCTTACACGCGTTTAATCCCTGCACCCAGTGATCAGCTCAGTTCAGTGTTTGATTTCCTACAGGTCCAGTCCGGCAGGTTGGCCATTGTTCTGCTCCATTCTCTCACTCATTTATACGTACATTATCCACTCTCTAAATCATCTGTAATAGCTTCTTTACTCACATGCCCTCCCTTCTCATTCCAGCACCATCGGCACAAGGCAGGCTGCAGATATGAAGAGCCTGACATTTCCCTTTTGAGTCATTTGCAGCGGATTTCTTGCCTGTTTGATGTAGTCGTTTTGTTCTCGGCGCTGATGTGACATTAATTATTTTTAAATATTCTTATCTGTTACACACAGCTCTGTTTAGATAAAGGTCAGTGTGTGAACCCCCTGACAGCACTCGTCGCTGCCATGCTCTACAGCCAATTTGTCATTCCCTGCCTTCAATAGCCTCACCTTAGTTGCAGTCCACTTTCCCGTTAATTCAGGCACAGTGGAGAGCCAATAAAAAATGGGAAATATCTCTACTGCTCAGATTGGCACTTGGGTAGGAAATTATTACCTTGAGCAGTACCAGGTCAGGTAAGAGTGCCCATGCAAATCTAGCAGCAGTCTCTTATGAAGGAACCTTACTGCTGCCCCCAGAACTCACATGTACTTCTCTAAATGAGAGCCAGCTGAGCCTGACACAGCAGGGTCAGTCCTCGGGATGGCACACAGTGCCTTCTCCTAGGTCAGCCTGCAGTGGGATAACTGCATCAGCACAGAGATGGAGCGTGGCTGAGGTTGAAAGGAACCTCTGGGCCCACCTGGTCCAGCCCCTCCAGCACACACAGGACCACGTCCAAAAGCCTTTGGAGGGGACAACCAAACAGTTCCAGTCCCTGTGCCAGTGCTCCATCACCTGGATATGGGATGGATCCCCTGAGCCTCCTCCGCTCTGGGCTGAGCAGCTCTCAGTTTCTCCTCCAACCCCTTTACCATCGCAATGGTCCTTTGCTCTCTCCATTAGCTCTCTCCTTGTGATGGCACCCACGGGTTTTGGATAGGGATGGAGAGCCAACCCCCAGGCAGGAGACACACACCAGCTGTAGGACACCTGCCCGGCTGGAGCAGCACTGCAGACATTCATTCCACTTGGAGCAGCAGTGCCGTGAGTCCCAGAACAGCCAGAACGAGCTGTGACCTTGAGTGGCTCCCCCAGGAGATAAGGTGGTCATCCAATCTCACACAGACCCACGTCAGCAAGGCACGAACAACAGCCTGCAGGACACTGAGCCCACAGCAGTGGGGAGCGTCACAATTCCAGGCTCATCTTACACAGCTCCTGGGATAAGTGTCAGGGCTGGCAGCCCCGGGTGCCCCCATAAAACCTATTTTACTGTTCAGTTGAAATGTATGAGCTTTTACGTCTCCATCCAAAGTGCTTCGGCGCGCAGCTTCCCTCCAAGCACACAAATAGCCCTAATTACATCAAGGGAACTGTTCGGATGCTTAAATTGAAATCCGTGCTGAAGCGAGCGTAGGAATGAAGCCTGTGGTAGAGAAAAAGGGAGGGGTAAAGAGGGCAGTGAGCTGAGCCTTCAGCCCCACAAAGCTGGGGAGCAAGGGGATGCAAGAGGAGGAGTGGGTACATGCAAAGGTGAGCCTGGCCCAGGCAGGGCTGCTCCTGCCCACCCATAGCAGAGGAGCATCGTGACCAAATGCACGGCGCTCGCTTCAGCACTTTCCAAAATGGAAAGCATTTGATCAGTTATTCAAAGTGACAGTTAATTTTACATTGTGCTAAATCGTCTTCTGCTTTTATTTAGAAGGGAATAAACTCCCTCCCCCGGCCCCCATCTTCTCTGTGTAAAACACAAAAAAACATCACGTTCTGCTGAATGTAAGCAAGCAGCTCTTCTTCTCTATTCCTTTGTATACAAGCAAGATAAAAGACAGAAAGGTAAACTGTTTGGGGCCCTTCAGTTCTAGATTCAAGGGACGAGAGCTCACAGCACCATAAATCTCATGGGCTCTGTCACAGCCCAGGGGGACTTTATTCAGCACAGCCACCAACAAGGTCTGCTCCAAAGCCACATTCACAACCTGGGTCCCCACAGCTTAGTTACACCAGTGAGAGGGGAAAAGGAGTGTGCTGACCAACACCTCCCCTTCTCCCAGATAGGACATGATGAAGGCTGAGGGCTGGATTCGTGTGTTCAGAAAGGTATGAGCTACCTCAGGTCCTCGCCAGCTTTGGGGACAGGGTGTCCTGCAGCTAAAAATACAGAGACAAGTCAAAAGTCAAGGCTAGCAAAAGGTGATGGTAGGGTGGCTGAAGACAAAAACAGAGCCTGTTTATTTATTTAGCCAGTGACCAGCTTGCAAGAGAGACTGAAACACCCTCACACATGCTGCTTGCATGACTGACAGGCTCCTGCCAGCTGGAGGAGTCCAATTTCTCAGGCAGACCCAGGGGTTCCCTCTCCCCATCCCTCTCTGCAGGCTCACAGCCTTTCCTCAGATTATTTCAAGCTGTGGCACTGAGCAGGACAGCAGGCAGGAACCCAGTGAAATGGCACGGGATGGAAACAGGGTTGTGCTGACACAATGCTGGGACTCATTAGGAGCTGCTGCTGCATTATCCCTATGTGCAGCCGGTAAACTCCAAGCTCCTATATGATCCCTGCCCAGATTTGTCATGAGCTTGGGGCATTCAAGCTGTAAATCCTTCCCAGAGGCTCCATCGCTGACAGTGATGTGCTGGGACGTGTCATCACCTCAGTGTGCAGCACGCTGCAGCCTGCTGTGCCATGGGTCCTGTCCCACTGCTGCGGGTGCTACAGGGCCAGAGGCAAAGTGTGCAGGTCTACTGCCAAAAGAAAGGGGACACGACTGGCAGGTTGCAGCCCTATGGGATGGGGATGGTGTTTGAGCCATGGCTGAGGCAGCCACACTGCTGGCCACAGCTGTACAACACCAGCGTCAGTCCCAAGGTGTTGGGATGTCTCTTAGAGCTGGGCCTGGGGAACAGCCAGGCACACAGATGACATCAGGGCACCTTCATTGCACAGCCAACCACCGTCCTGTTCCTCCCAGCAGGACACTGCATCCCTGTGCTCTGCAGGATGCTGTGGGTACTGGGGCACACGGGATACAGAGAGGACTGCACAGGCACCAATGTGCACAGACCCATCCCAACCAAATTATTAGCAAACCACTTTAACACAGTGGATGGAACAACCAACTGTGCCACCTGAGACACAGCCATCACCAGCAGCCATCTATCAGCTGTAAGCAGGAAGCCAGGCTTTCCCCAGGGCAGGGCTGGGTATCACGATCCAGGGCAGGATTTTATCCGGGCTCCAGAGCTCAGACTTGCCAAGATGCCATGAGTACCTCTGTAATAATTATGTGACACCTCATCCAGAAGACATCACTAATGGTGAGGCCTCACAGGGCTTCTTGTGGCACCACAGCAATGCAGGACTGGAAGAAGCAAGAATCACACACTTCCCAGCCCTGTAAAACCACCGAAGATCCAATATGAGCTCAATGAGCACAGAGACCCAAGCAACAAGATGGGAGATGCACTTATGACGTGCTGTTATCCTGGTTGGAAGTTAAAATGGCTGTGTGCATTTGGCTCCTTCCAGCCATCACAAACGAGGGAAAAGCTGCCACCAAGACATAGCCATCAAGCATTGCAAGACGGCTCTGGAGCAGGCTCTATGCCAACCTGAGCCTTCATACTGCACTGCTCAATTTAATTTGTGTTACTTCATTAACCTCAATGGATTTACACCCGAGACCAGTGCTGAAAAAAAATCAATTATCTGTCTATTTAACCTCATTGCCCTGATATTATTCCTTCTGTCCCATATATCCCCCCTCCTATAGCCAAGCTCCTGCAGACCTATCAGAAACAAGGGTGCTGCTGAAGGACCAACTGCACTCTGCACTACAGCAAAGCACAGAGTCCACATTGCTTCTGCAAGAGTGATTCCTATCAAAAGCTGCTGCAGAAACATTAATAGAAAGCTCCACTCAGGCCAACAAGTGCATTTGTTCCCTGTAACCTCTTATATGAATGCTGCTGGGGCTGCTATGAGTATTGCAATGGAGCTGGTGGCCCTGGGGGGTGGGGGGGTCTCTTCCCACCCCACCCTACAGCCTCTCCCATCCCCTACCTGTGGCACAGGCATCTCCAACACCCAGCACTGACCTCTTGGTATCACGCACAGCTCAAGCCAGGCAGGTGTACATTAATTCCAGGCTAAATTGGATGGTTTGTTGTACACAAGCAATTTCTTTTTTTTTCCCCTTAATGAAATGGGTGTATCATTATGATTAGGCATAGCCGTTACATGCAGCCTTTAATTAGATTTGTGTAATTAGGAATTGGCCAAATTATTTCAACACAGTGGAAAATATACTGCTTGACGGGGTTCTGTAACACTGCAGCAGGCTTCCAGGTTATAGCTGACCCATAGCTGAAACAAATGACAGCTCTGATTCTGAGCCATCACATGGAGTGTGGAACTCCAAACTTTGGGCAGGTTTTTTTGCACAGCTAAGAGGGTTGATCCTGCTGGAGTTTGCTGCTCACATCTTCCCCTGCACATCTGGGGAAGCTGCTAAAGGTCCACGTTCAGAGGGAACAACTGCATTTATCTATATGGATATAAGACATGAGGATATCTTGGAGCCTCTGTATGTGTATGTGAGAGAAACTGAGTTCCCTCCTGGCCTTCTGTCAGAAACATCTCATTACTCCTCATCTCAGCACTGCCCTCAAACTACTGTGTCTCCTCAGAGCGATACCCTCATTCTCTCTGGGATCCCTGGGTACCACTGCCTCTATAGCAGAGGAGGTGATTAATTCCAGGACAGCTCAGCCACCACTAAAACCACCAGAAGAAAACTGGGACAACACAGATCAGTCCACTGTACCTCACTGGATATCCTGCACACAGAGGCTTCTCCCTAAATCCACTCTTGCTTGAAGGAATGTTTCTACATTGCAAATTAACACCATCCAGCCTTGTGCTGACGGAAATGCTGCATAACTCACATTGTAACCCCACGTCTTCCCATATGGATTCCTTCCCTTGGATGTGAAGCGCTTCCTGGTGCTTCAGCACGTCCCCTCTCTGTGCCATGGTGAGCAGCACCAATGTACCTCCACACCGACCCACCCTACTGGTTCCTGTTTTCCACTAAAGTGCTCACTAAGACCTTTGGTTGCCCTGGGATGACATCTCCAAGCCTAAGAGGTGCTCTATCTATCTATGCAAGCAGCTCCATGCTCTCTGCAGCCCCCAGCATGGCTATGGCAGGGGCTGAGCTCTGCTCTCCCTGCTGCATCACAGCTTTAAGACTCCTTGAGTCTCCATCCTGAAGATGAGCTCTGCATGGGCTCAGCTCCAGCTCTGCAGAGTTACAGCAGGGCCTGAGAAAAGCTGCACAAGACAGAAAGTGCAGCCCCAATCTGTGGAGATGACAAAGCTCCCTGGCAGCCTTCTTGCAAGGTTTCCCACTGCACTGCCTCTCTTAGGCAGCAGCAGCACTGCACTGGCTGGGAAAAGAGGGAGTATTATAAAAGCAAGAGGGATACACAGCTAAGATAAAGGGGTAAGAGCGTTTGAATAAGGAGCACTTCAAAGTAGCTCCTTCACAAACACATGAAGGACCCCTAACAGATGTTTGCAGTCATACCTGGAGCTGATTTAAACAAAATGTTTATTCTCACAACCAGATGAGAGTCAAATTAGGAAGCAAAACCTCTTCCCCTTCCTCTTCCCAAGCCTCCCCCAGGCACACAGCCCCTGCTGCTCCCACTCCTCCCAGCCCTGTCTGCAGGAACCAAACTGCTTCCCACCTGCAAGCTTTCAGCCCACAAGAGCTCATTTGCTCATTGCAATCACACCGCAGAGCGACTCTCAGAAGCCCTCCAACTTATCAGGCCAATCACAACTAAGCAGCACCGCTTGAATTTCAAACATGTTTTCTTTTTAAGTTGAACAACTCTGACGGCTCATCATCCAAAGCACTTGGAAAACAAGTCTGGGGAAGATAACAGGAAGGAATTCCTTACTGTGAGGGTGGTGAGGTACTGGCACAGGTTGCCCAGTGAGGCTGTGGATACCCCCCCCTCCCTTGCAGCACTCAAGGCCAGGCTGGATGGACTGTGAGCAAGCTGGTGTAGCGGGAGGTGTCCCTGCCTACAGCAGGGGGATGGAATGAGGTGATCTTAAAGGTCCCTTCCAACACAAAGCAGTCTATGATTCTATATGAAAAAGGATAATGAGCTTGAGGGAAATAAATAAAACATCAGAGTGGAGCAATGAGGTGTTCCCAGCATCAATCTGATCCACACACCTGAGAAGGACCTGCCAGCTCTGTGTGTATTACACCTGAGAATGTACACAGGCTATGCAGGCATTCAAGCTCTCAGAACTCCATGCCTGTCTCTCCGGTGCTCAGCTTACAGCCTGGAACCTGAGCCTGCCTGCTCCTCCCCTGTGTCCCAAGGCAGCCCTGCTCCTCACTGCCTGCACAGCAATCAGGGCACTGCAGGACAGAGCCAACAACCACTGCTGTCCTGCACACCAGGCATTCCTCTCCTAACACACAGAAGCTCACATCTCACCATATCACATTTCCTGCTTGATTTAAGGATGAGCATCATAAAATGGCAAGTGCTTTTCAAACTGGTATGCTCTATTTGAGAGCCCCTTGCTTCCACCAGAGACCATATGAAATCACTTAGAGACACCACAACGTCCTAATATGTGAAATACAAACATGAGAACACCCCTGGCACAAAGGGCAGTTTGAGACCAGCTGAATTTACCAAAAGAGCTTTGGAATGAAGCTTCTTCTTGCAGCTCATCACTTTTACTGCAGGTCGCAGGCATGGAAGTTGCAGAATCATATACATTTTATGAAAAAGATGTCATTCAGTGTCTCTTTCGGAGTGATTACACGAAACAATACTGTGATTGCTAAGTACTGATTTACCCAAAAGAGGGTGGCAATGAACAAAGGGCAGATGGTTATATGGTGAGGGATAACTGCATGCTCTGAACAGCACATCCCACGTGGTGGGGAGCAGCAATGCCACAGGGCTGCCAGGACAGGTCTGTAAGGCAAACTTTATTTGCTATTTCAGCATGCTCAGGAATTTCTTGTTTGGCAGGGAGGGTTGTTTCCTTTCATTGCTGCCCACACTCAAAACAGCCACCGGTGGTGAAAAGGCTCACCAATCTGATATGACCCCAGCAGCCCATCTGAATGTCAGATCCCAGAAGGAAATGCCAGCCCCTTTTTCACCACAACACACGCTTTACCTGCAAGACAAGCCCTACTACTGCAGGAATCACTGCAGTCCTGTCTCCAGCCCTGGTTTCTGCACAATGCACAGACTATGAAGCAACTTGAAACTTCCATGAAATCCAAACCATGAATTGCTCACAAAACCTGATGACTGTGCAGCAGATTTAGCAGATGCTTTGAGTGCAGGGAACCTACGGAATACTCTAACTTCAGCTGCAGCCTTTCCCCTGCTGCTTCAAAGTGGGGCCCTGCCATGGACAGCCCCACAGCACTCTGCCCTTATGGACCCCAAGGGTCCAGACAGCTCAGACAAAGCCAAAACACTGAGGAAACTGCAGCAGCCCTCAGCTTGCTGGCAGCTTCCAGCTGGGTCCCTTTGGTTCAATGTACCAACACAAAAAAGGTGTAACCCAACCAGGACAGGCAGAGGTCTCTATGCACAGAGGGAACATCCTGAGTCTCACATCCAATGCTTTGGAGAGGGTCTTAGCAGTCCAATATCAGCTTCTCTCCCACAAGAGATATCTACCAGGACTCTAAAAGATCTAAATGGGGTCCTGAGCTCTTCCCTTTGTCTGAGCAGATGCCAGCCTAGATGTTCAACAGCTGTAGCACTTCCTTCCCTTCTGCCAGCACTCCAATCCCCCCAAGCCCCTCACTTTTGGCAGCGTGGCTTTTCAGGCTCCTCAGCACATAGCAGCTCCCATCAGTTCTGTACCATGCAAAGACAGGAACTGGGGTCCTAGAAACATCACAACAGGGTGGCACATACAGACCCCACTGCCATCCTCACGATGACAGCTTTGCTGTGTCCTTAAACATAAGTGCAGGAAGATTAATGTGAGTTTGGAGATGCAGATGGGACAGCCCTACTCAGCAAGGGACCGGGCACATCATCCCTCCCATCCTTTGCCGGGGATACCAAGTGTGCATCACCGTGCTGTCTTTAGGGAGAGCAGGATGCCAAAGCCCGGCACATGGCTGCAGAGCCAAACTGAAGACTCACAGCAAATCAGGGAGGTGTAACATCATGACAATGAGCTGACAGGTTCAAGCATGGTTCCTTACTGCTGTGCTCTGTGAGATGTGCTCATAGCACTGTGCCTTTCAAGGACCATGGTCCCAACCAACTTCCCTGGCAGTCCTGTCTCACAAGAGAGAAAGCAGCAACTTTCCTCACCACCTCTGCTCTAAATACACACAGAGCACACCGTGTGTGTGAGGCACACAAAAGCAGCTGTAGGACATCTGATCCCTTGATAAAATCTTAGTCATGCTCCTGGAATGAGAGACACCAAGTAAAGGAGAAGGAACGTTTGCACCAAGGAGATATTGGTGCCCCTGCAGATGGGAACTGCAATTGTGCACAAGAACAGAGGGTTTTAGCTGCCAAGGAGGAAAAAAATAACCAAATCTACAGCACTGTAACAGGGACTTTTGCTAGTTCCAAATCATTATTTACTCACCAGATCAATACACAGACCAGGAGCGCTTTGCCCAGTGAGAGGTACTGCTTGAATGAGGGTCTCTGGGGCAACGTAAAGGAAAAAATAGCCAAAAAAGATATTGCACTATCAGACGGAAGCATCTGCTGATAGAGTCGGCAAGTGAGCAGGGAAAAGGAGTTATAAGCTTGCGTTTGCTCTCAATTTTTCTCCTGGTGATTGATGGACAGAAGGCTGCTGGGGTTAGGCAAGAAGAGGAAAGGCCTTTCTCTGCAGCAGCACACCAGAATTCAAAAGGAAGGTCAGGATACAGCCATATGGGCGATTCAGAGGTCCATGCACATACCCTCTGCTTGGCAGAGCTAAATGAGTCTGAATAGAGCTTGTAATGCTGCTTCTTCAGCAGGAGCTCCCTCCAGGACCACCACCCAGCCCTGCTCTTACCAAAGCCCAGCATCCCACTCTGTCTGCAATCTTAACTCCCAGTTATACATGACAAATAAAGAACATCTGAGATAAGCCCGTTAGCTCCAGAAAGCCTCTTCCTTAGCACAGCAGGAAGACCCATCCTTCACTAGCATGAATGAACCATGGATGGTTCTCATCCTCAGAATAGCAGCCAGTGTCATAAAAAGAAGGAGCAGAAACAGAGGCAGCATCTGACCCAGCATCTCCTGGCATGTAGGCGTGCAGCCCAGTAGCGAGGATGCACACAAGTATTTCCCCCTCAGCAGGAACAAGGCCTCTATGCACCTCCTCCTTTAGGGACTACAAGCAATTAGACACAGCACAAGCAGAGTCTGCATCCCAGCACCACATCTCTGTGCTGCCCACAGTCTCTGGATCATACCTTCCAGTTGTCACTTGTGTGCAGTCACAGGCTCTTCAAGCACAGGGTGGTTTTTTTGCTGTCACACTGCTCAGACATCAGCAATACAGGCTGGTCACCAATGGAACCCCAACTGTTTTCCCAAAGGAGGCTGTCAAAGCAGCCAAACTTCCCAAAGGCTGTATCCACACTGTAGAAAAAATATATCCTTAGGATGCTGATGGCATCAGGTCCCACAGATGACCCAACCGGGGCACCAATTGGTGAGCACCACCCTTCCTACCCTGCCCACAGCATCCTTCTGAACTGCACACAGGGCAAAGCTCTACTACACAAGATTCATAGGCCTGGGTCTCCAGTTGGAGTGTGCCTGCACCCACCTGGGTACTGCAGGATATGCCTGCAAAAGGATGAATTCTTGTTTGCTGTCCTCCTTGCAGGAGGGTGAGAAAGAGGGAGAAGGGAGGCATGGGCAGAGACCTCCTGGACCAAACCCCCAGCACAGAGCAGCCCAATTCAACAGGGGTCCTCAGCAGCCTGGATTAAGCAAGCATTTCACCATTTCTATACGCATCATCCACTGTCTCTGATTTCAGAGGCAGGTACTCCTCCGACTCCTGGATTTAGCCTGATTTGTTAAAAATTGATTTCCCATTTCCATTGGCTTAAGGGAAAACAAAAATAGGCTGGAGGAATATTTCTGATTCATGCTGCTTAGCAGACACATGCAGCTGAGAAAACAGAGGTCTTGCTTTGTTCTGGAGATGGCAGGCAGGGATATCAAAGCAGCATCTCTACTACTGTGTTCTGGGGGGATGTAGCAGAGACTCATCCCCCAGTGCTCCATGCTCTGGGGAGGAAGGCAGGACCAAAGTATTGCTACAGCAAGAGCCAGCTCCTGTGTGCCTGCACCAGCCAGGACACGGCAGCTTAGCAAAGCACAGCCCCTCACTGTACCTGCTGCATCCAGCTTACTGCCTGTTCTCCTAGGATTTAAAACAAACTTTACTAAGGAAACACGTTGCACAGAGAGAGCCACCTACTTTTTTGTGATAGATATCTACACACAAGGTTCAGCACCTATCTTCATTGCTGGCATTACACGAGGCTTGTCTCTGCTTCCCCCTCCTGCTGTTACACCACACTTGGCTTTTCAGAAGTGCCTACAGAAGGCAGATGTGACAAAATACCCTTGAAGTCTAAAACATGCAAGTGTCAAAGTCCTGCCTTTAAACTCAGCTTATTACATACAATTGCGCCTTCACATTATGCACATTTCAAGGGAGCAAGCATGCTTTGCAAGCATGACATATGCTGCCCTGTCCTCACTTGCTAAGCATGCTTGGACTGAATAGGAGATGCTGGCAGCATCTCCCCTGGCAGTTCAGAGCTAGAAAGACAGCACCAACAGCATCCCAGCATTGCTCTCCTGTATCTGCCAGACTGCTGCTCTTCTTGCAAAAAAACCTCACAAAACAAACAAAAAGCAACCATTCAAAAGCCAAAAAACCAACCCCGCTGCCTTTTCCCAATCAGAAAAGGTTTCCACAACAAATCACACTCAGCCTAATTTCTCAGCACATCAGCTTACTGGGCACAGCCTCTTCCACACGTAACTACTGTTGTGGATCAAGGCTGGCTTCATTCCCAGGGTCCAGGGACAGGAGGAGAAGCAATTACAGGCATTCCACTCTTTTCTATTGTGCAAGGCTGCTACACAGCTTAGAAGAGGCTGTAATGATTGGCATCACACAGACAAGCACCAGAAATCCAGGGCTCACAGGAGCAGGAAAGCTCAGACACAGGCTGAGATGTTTTCTCTGCCTGCACCACATCTCCTCTGAAGTGCAGAGAGGTCCCCATTATCTTCCTGACACCTATAGTGTTTTGGTTTTTTTTCCTTATACCTTTCAATTCATAGGAAAAATGCCTTTCGTTGTCTCTCTCTGCAATAGAGCGAATGGTGCAAAGTTTGCCCTTTCCCCTGAAGTCCACCCATTATTTTCAGCCAACGCCTCCCCAAAATACCTCCTTAAAACAGCAACAGCTGAGCACTTCCTTCAGATTTCAGCACCAGCTTAATTCAAACCTCCCTGTGACTTTTTATCTCTGCCTCATCACTGATGCAGAAACACTACGGAGATGCCAGACTTATCTGTATCATTGTCACTCCAGTCTATTAGCTCAGCAGTCTCAAATGTGCATTTTTCCACCGTGCCAGAAAGCAAGTTGTGCAGACGAGCACTAACAAGGCATTTCTCTTACACCATGAGCCTGGAAATCTTCTGTGACACAGCAGATAGGCTCCTACAGAGCTCACACTGATCATCAGCAGATAACACGGAGGCGACATTATGACTGTGGATGCCTCACACCCACATCTCATCCCAGACTACCTGTGACTTGCAAAGCCATCTCTCCCCAGCTGCTTTTACTGGGTTCCTCTCTACTTCAATTAGAGAAGCAATGCCCTGCACTTCTGGCTTCTGGATGTGATGTGTCACCATTGGATGGATGGCACCCAACCAACCCCAACCAGCAGCACACAGGTCGGAGGTGGAAGGCACTGAGCTCATGGCAGCCACATCTCCCAGGGGGTGACAACAACCACAGCAATATCCAGCTAGTTGTAAATCCACGCTCCTCCCTACCCCCCCCAGTCTATTCAATACCTCTGTCTATTGCTGGCAGGCTGGAGCGTGACACAGCAGTATTTTACAGCGAGACAACTGCTCACCATAAAGCATCAAGATAGTGTTGATTCACCAAGAAACAGAAGATTTTGGCCAGAGGTGGGCACAGAAAATCCTGGTAGAGATGTAAAGGAGAGCAGTGCAGAGAATCATAGGATGGCCTGGGTTGCAAAGGATCACAGTGATCATCCAGTTTCAGCCCCCTGCTGTGTGCAGGGTTGCCAACCAGCAGCCCAGGCTGCCCAGAGCCACATCCAGCCTGGCCTTGAATGCCTGCAGGGATGGGGCATCCACAGCCTCCTCGGGCAACCTGTTCCAGTGCGTCACCACCCTCTGGGTAACAAACTTCCTCCTAATATCCAACCTAAATCTCCCCTGTCTCAGTTTAAAACCATTCCCCCTTGTCCTATCACTATCCAGCAGCTGGAGGCACGGCAAACATGAGCTCCCCTTTCTCCTTGCATCCCAAAGCTCCTGGAACTGCAGAGATAGGGCACTCACCCACCAGGCTGTTCAGAATGAACATCCTGCTAAAACAAACTCTTCAGAAGGTCACAGTGAACGGTGATGAGAGCTTTTGCACAGTGAGCCAGACAGCTCCAAGCAGCTGGACCTGCAGGAGAAGGGCAGCAGCTGACAGCCCAGCTCCCATAGCCAGCCAGGCACTGCCTCCTCCTCTCCCAGCCCAGCTCTGAGATGAGCAGAGACCTGAACACGCTGTGAGCTCCTCACAGCCTCTCACTAAACACGCTGCCCTCTCATTATATCAAATGGCACAGGATGCAAAGCCAGACCTTGTCTCCAACAGCACACTATCTTCCTTTCATCCAATACAATCACTCCCACAACAAAAGCTTTATCTCCTCACACTCTGTGTTTCAAGACCTTCCATTTACTGCTCACCCACAGGCAGGCAAAAAAAAAGAGACTGACAGGTCTCAAAGCAAAGCCCTGCACCCAAGCACCTGGTTTTCCAAGTGCTGGGTGCTTCCACTTTGCAAGCACTGATTCTCACAACACAAACCCTTCTGCATCCCTCTATAAAACAAGTTCCTTTGCAGTAACAACTTTCTGGGCTGAAAAAATATACATGGAATATCTCGAGAGTGTATTTGGGATGAGACTGTGGTCATTCCCTCCCCAGCTGTGTAGGTCCCGTTCTCAGAGCTATACTGCAGCAGGGTCAGGATCAAACCCCCATATAAACAACCACTAAATCCATACATAAGATAGCTACCACATAACATGACTTTCACAAACCAGCATATTTGGATGTTACTTCATAGCTATGTTTAAAGCCATTACTCATTTTTGTTGCAGCCTTCTCAGAGCACAATGAATTAATCAGGGTATTGAATTAGCGAGGTTAGATCCAATTAGCTCAATTTGACCCAGATGCTCTAACCAACATTTTTCTAATATATTGGAGCTCGTTATCATGCAAGTTCACCTCAGCCCCATGTGAAATACATATATAGGCTCCTCCAAGGGATCCAGGAGAGATGAAGGAAAAGCTCCATCTCCAGAGAACCACAGAATGGGTTGGAAGGAAGCACAAAGCCACCAGTTCCAACCCCCTGCCATGGACAGGGACATCTTCCCCCCACAGTTGGGTGGCTCAATCCATCCAACTCAATCCTGAAGACTTGCAAGGTGTGGGCATCCACAGCTTACAGGGGCCATGTGAGGAAACACACAGCTCAGCCTCTGAATGTCTTGAGCCTGCTGCACATCTTCATAGCTACTTCACCTGTCTATACTCAAGGGCTGGATGCTTGAGGGCCCTCCCCAGGGCTTCCCTCACCTCTGTGCAACACAGTGCACTGGCACAGCCCGCAGAGCAGCTCCCCATCCCCTCCCATCAACAGTGTTCACCATGGGGGACCTCATCAGGGTCTCACCTCCCTGTGTTTCTAAAGGGAACAGTTAGAGCTGAACAACAGCTCTGCAGAGCTGGGATGGCCTTCCCCTCTCCTCACTAAATATAGATGTGAGATAGATCAAAATAAACGTGCTCATTGAATAAGTGCTCACTACTGTGAAGAAAAGTTGCATAACCCAACCATGAACCCTGCCTGCCTGCTTCTGGCTGAAATAGTGGATTTCTTTCTTTATTTGTCTTCCCCTGACATTCCCTTATTATAACCGCCAAGCCCAAGAAATGCAATTAAAGCTAAAAGTCTCTCTTAAAGCCTTTCCCTTCTTTCGAATGGGTTCCATTTTATTGGAACAACAACTGCAGTCAAAACTTTAGCAAATATAATTTGATATGGGGGGGGAACAAAAGCCCAGCCTGACCAGCTGCTCCACCAGGATTCCCAAACCCACAGCATGAGAGGCCAGGGGAACGGAGGGGCTTTGTGCACAAAGCTACACAAATAAAAACAAACGTGTTGGGTCGAGAAGAAAGCAAATTAACAAGAGGATATTTCTTCCTTCTAGTGCCAGTTTCAGCTGACTGAATGACTTGCCACAAACCTCTAATGCAGTATAACTGGGAAGGGGGGAATACAATACAGTAGTTGCTTAGCCAACATCATTATTTTTCAAGAGATCCCAACTTTCTATTTGCACTGAATTCACTGTGCCTTGCTGCACTTTGCTATCCTTTGCTCTATCTTCCCTTATCCACCTTCACTCACTCCAACATGACAGCCAGGTCTGGCTACCCAAGAGCCTTCCTAAACCTATAGGACTAGGCTGGAAGAATTTATTTGCCCAGTCCTAAGCACAGCAGCATGACAGCACATGGAGCATCTTTGCATGGCAGCAATGCCAAGTGCTTTATTGAATGCAGTGCAGGGCTGGTTACACCACGACTGGATGTAAGCAAAGGCTGCACCTGAGCCCTGCTCCTCCTTGCAAAACCCCATGGAAAAGGTGACAGCATATTCCAGGAAGGAGCATCCTACACATGCCTGTGTCTTACAGATGGTCTAAAGATGGTTGAGGTTGAGTCAAGCAGAAGTTGAAGCCATGAAATAAATGCACTGTTATCTATATGAGCACCAATGCATACATGTGGGCCCAGGCATAGACATAGCAGAGATGTGCTGCAGGAGGCACAGCCACCAATGCGTGTAGGAATAGAAACGCCTCCTCTTATTCCAACGCACACAACTCTATCGTTGAGTGGGACAATCTGCCAGGGAGGGGACAGATGGACAAGAATCCCTCTTCTCACAGCTGAGGGCACCCAATCACCCTTCCCAACAGGTCACCTCTGGCAGAGGAGGCAGGAAGGTGACCAGCAGCCCCACATCAGCAGCCTTTTGTCAGCACAGCATCCAGGCCTGGTCTGGCAGAGGGTGAGATGGATACCTTTGTCTTGGTGACACCAACATCCCAAGACCCTCCATGACAGTGGGATTCCACGTGAAGTTTCAACCACACCTCATAGAGCTGAAGCAGCACCCAGTCCTCAGCTATGCTCTCTAATGGGTCCTTTCCCACACAGCCCAAGCTGATATTGATCATCTCCTAATTAAGCACTACAACATTTACCAGCTGTAGGGCCACCAGCAGATCACCCACAGAGGGAACCCCTGGCTGGCTCAGCACCAGCTGCCATGTGCCTCTGGACAGTGCTAAGGCTTTATATACACTCCATCTTCTGTCATTTTCCACCCTGGAGGAAGCAAGCTTCTAAATTGAATTATCACAAAGAAATCAATTCCAGATCAAACCTCTGTGAAATTATAATTGCTTTAATGATCTGCAGGCTGGAATAGACAGGGCCCAGGGAAAGCGTCACAGACTTTTCCTCCTCAATTCATAAAGCTCCTATAGGAATCAGCCTTTGTTCGCAGGGAGCATTAGTGTTTTTTAATTATGTTTTAATTTAATCTACTATTAATTTTCAATTATTGTTATTGCACAGGCACTTCCTTTTCCCCAATGCGACTGCAGTGTGGGCTGCTGAATGCCAACTAGCTCTGTGGCAAGCTGACAGGCAGCAGATTAGCCTTTAAAAAGGCCTTCAACAACTGATGTTGATGAAGACATTCCAGCCAAACAACAGCAAAAAAAGAAAAAAAAAACAATATAAAAAAGAGAAACAAACTCATCTGAAAAGGCTATCAGCAGCCTGCTTTGCCTAGAGGCTCCAATCACTTAGGTACAGCATGCCTCTGAAGTCTTTCATTACAACTGACATTCTGACAACTACTGGGAAAAAAAAACAACCCTACAACAACCCAACTCACAACATCATGGGCAGCTTGAAAGCAATCATTAGACACGGACCAAAGACATGCAAGGAAATGCACGTCCCCCTTCCCTACCTAAAGACGTTGGTAGATGCTGAATTAAAAAGCAATTGAAGATACCTCCTTGATTAACTGTAATTGTAAAAATAGCTCAGGATTTTCTGCATTACATGTTAGGAAGAAGAGAAGGGATGTGGCTGCCCACCAGAGCTGGCTGGGACGGAAGACATGAGCTTCTGCAAGCCATTTAATTCTTGAATTTCACATCCCAGAGATTCTGCTCATCAGAAAGCTGCTGGCTCTACGGGTAGATGCTCTTTACTATAGAAATTGTCCAAGATGCCAAGGCAGAAGAGGTGGCACCTGGAAAACAGAGGACATTTCAAGCCCCATCAGCTCCCCCTGCCATTGCCATAGATGCTCTGGGAGAGGCTCATAGAAAGGGATGGAGGTGGGCCTTGGGCCAACCCATGCTGGCTTCCAAGGGTGTGCTCAAACTGCCACATACAGCTAAAATCACACCCAAGAACCGAACCAGTGAGACCTGCCAAAGGTAGCTTTGGATCTGACAGATTCACACACTTCCAGCATGCATTCAAAGCAAGGAATTGAGCAATTCATGCATGTTGTGAAACAAGGGCCTGGGAAGCACCTTTGCTCACACAATCTCATGCTGGATGAGCCCATCTGAGCAGAGATGAAGCATCACTGCAGCAACCCAAGCTCTTGCAGCAACACATGCACACAAATCCTTCTAGAGTTGTTCTGTGGAAGAGCCTTCTTGCAGCTCTGCTTTCAGGGATTGGATCTCTGAGCATTTCTTTGTGCTCCCATATGCTGACACTGAGCTGGGATCAACCTCCCACAACCCAGGGAAGTGACAGAGCTGGTTCCCCACAAACTGGGAGCACAGAGATCACTCCACAAGCATTCAGCTGCCCCACTCCCTGAAATACAAACTCTAACTTGTGGACAGCAAGGAGCAGGGAACTTTTGGATAAGCCCAGAGGAAAAAGAATAGAAGACAGCCATTTTTCAATGAATGAGAAATGACTTGGGCTACTTCATGAGGTCAGATAGTTCCTTGTCAGTAGCACGGTCCAGACCCACAGGTAGCTGCTCCTACTGGGGCACTGTTTATCATAGAGCTTAATTCTCTGCTACATTATTGCCAAACAGCTTGTGTTGAAATCAGAAAAATAATTCCCAATTCATACCAGAACATCAGAAAGCTAAATCCTCATCAGCTCTAAAGCGTTTTTGGATGAAAAAGGTTACACAGCAAATAAAACATTCCTGAACGCCTCATTTTGTATATCATACCTGGCTCCAGTATCACCATTCCCCAGCAAGTAGACTGAAATGAGCTGCATTTTGGCTTGCCTGCAAGCAATGCCTGCAGCAGGCAGCCCAGAGGCCTCCCACTCTGTCCAGCCCCTAACACATACCATGAACAAGCAAAATAGCAGTGCAGATTAGCACGGCCTGCCCACAACGCAGGCACTAAGGATGGACACAGCTAAGGTTTCACTTGGAACACCAGCAGGCTTGTCTGGCCAGTTATGTGCTCCAGCATATAAGCAACAGCGACAAAGGACAAACACGGCCTGGAGATTCCAGAACAGAATGGAAAACCACCACAAAGATCAAGAATTCATGCTGGATTCTATGAATTCAACAAACTTTGAAGGCAAATTGGTCTGTTCAAGAGAGAAAGTCAACAAGTCTGGGTATCTTCAAGAAGGAGAAATACCTTCCCCCTGTTAAGAGTGTTCCCCAGCTATCCACCCTGCTCCATGCAACTTCTGCTCCAACATGCTGACACAGGACCTGTGTTACAGACAGTAAGCTACACTCACCTGCTGATACACTGCTAAGCAAAGACCTGCGCAAAGAGTGATAAAAGCTTTACATCAGGCCTACAGCATCTCAGCCACTCAAGCCATTTATTACACCCACACCAGCAATGTCATGAATCAGAACAAAGCACTGGAGTTGTAAAAGCCACCTTGCATTGCCACTGCTGGAGGGCCTTGCTCAGCAGCCCTGATGGGGAATTCCATCAATCTACTCTAGCACACAGCCAGACTGAGCAGGGACAGGAGCAGAGCCTGTCAAGTGTGGAAAGACACCCTGTAAGTCCCTCCACATACACACAGCAGCCTTACAAAGCTGTTCTTTTCCACATCCCTATGAGACAGAACCCCACTTTTCTCACCTCCCAGATGCCTTTCTGAAGAGACAGGGTGGTTCACACACAGAATCCAGCTGTGGAGAGCTATGGGGAGCTCCTCGCCACCACTGCAGCACAGATAAAAGCACTCCAGACCAAGCAATCTGACAAAGCTATTTTTAATTCCTTTAAATCAAGTAACTCATGCTAATTTGCAGCCAAATCCCCCAGTACAGGAGGCACCACTGACATCTGTAAGGGTATGATTCCTCTTCCAAGGGACAAATAAGATCTCATGGATAAGATCTAATGTCATATTCTTATCATACAGAGTCTGAGGAGGAGCAGGAGATCCCCTGCTTTGAGCATTACTTCAGGGGTGGTCAGAACTACAAGTTGACCATGGAGGAACAAGCTGCTTTCCGCAGGGGTTATGTTTTATACAGCACTGCAGCTTCTCTAGCACACTGCTTTGAAGAGTTATTGTTTATGAATTTGTTATTTTAATAAACTGGAGCCAGCAGGGAACGCAGCATTTCCAGCTCTAATAGCATTCTTGTACGATTTAGGTCAAAATAATCCACGCATTTGGAGTTAAATCAAAGCACACCTCTTATCACACACTCAGGTAGGAATAAAAAGAGCAGCAGCAGGACAGGGCTGGTAGACTGACCCAGCACCACACTGGAGCTGCTACTGGTGCATGCTAATGGGAAAAGCCTTGGTGGGGCCCTCAAACCACAGATACCCCTCCCAGGACTACTGACAGCTTGCTCTCTTGCTCCACCTGCTTCCAGATGCCATAAAAGCACTGCCCTGGTTGCATGGCTCTCCTGACAACATCCAGTGCAGCAGGTGGGAGAAGCTCCAGGTTCCTCCAAACAAGCCAGTATTCAACCCTCAGCCCAAAAGTCACTGCAGATGCATCCCACACCAGCACCAACAGAGGCACTGGGGTGGGCACTGTGCATGTATTGGGAATCTGGCTCCCAACAGAGCTGAAAGGCAGCTGTGAGCATCACAGCAGTAAGGGACAGCTTCCTCAATAACATCAGTACACCAAATATTAGGTTTTTTCAGCACGAGACCATCAAACCAAAGGTCCTCATTAAGGAAAACCAACCTCAGCATCTGTAAAGAACAGACTTGCATTTCAAACCTGGTACAGCAGTGGTCACTTATCCATGACTACACATCCTGACGAATACAGCTACAAAACAAACCTGTTCTCCTCTAAACTCTGGGGCTATTAGCATTGTCTGAGCTCAGCCTTAAACCCTCACCTCCAATCTAACTCCAATCTTACATGAAAATAACATAAGCTTCATGGAGCTGTTGGAAGGTTCAGACAGGCTCAGACCCCTTGAAGGGCAAAGCTGCAACCCAACAAAGTGCACTGACTGCCTCACTCATTTTGATCTAAACCAGCACTTCATTCCTTATGTACAGCATTCTTCACCTCCTTTCTCATGCTCAGAAAACAAGAATTTTACACCCCGTCTTTAGAATCAAGCCAGGAGAAAATTACAAAACATTTCAGCATCTCTATTTGCTTTGTAACCAGAATAGCTGAGAGCCACCTGACAGCTCTGGGGACTCCACTTCTGTGCTTGTGCATAAACCAGAGACAGCAGCACGGCGAGATTTTCTGCACAGCTCTGATCTCTGCCTTTATTTTTAAACTGCTACTGTCACCGCAGCATCTCGGTTCACCTTCTGCCCAAAACAAATTGAACAGATTTCCCACAGGGTCTCCTGACTCACCAGCACATTCTCCCTTTAAAGGTCAAAAAAATATGTAGCAACAACAGGGATTTCATTAGTTCCCTCTTAGTTTCAGTCGGTCAGCGGGGAATTAAAGAGAGACTGGTTGCACTCAGGAGCTTCCCTAACAACGCACACTTCATCTTATTCGGGATGAAGGGAAAGAGCAGCCATAGGAAACATCTTACCCCTTTTTTTTTTCCAGCTGAGCACAGCCAGAGAGCACTTAGCAAGGTGGTCTCTCCAGCAGAGATGTCTGTCCTGAGCCAGCTCCTTGTGCTGGGTTCATGTATTACACACTGAGATTGCAGCCAGAACCCCTGCACAGGATGTGCAGATGGTTTTTTCACCTCCAATTGCTCCTTCATGCCTCTGTTTCAAGCAACTCCAGATTTCACTTCCCTGCACCGGTGTCTGTTTCTACCCCTCCCCAACCTCAGGGACCAATGCTCCTACACTAATAACAGCCAGGGCTGCCTTAGTGCTCAACACCTACCTGCATGCACTACTTGAGTCACAAGGACCTGCTCTTTGCTGAGAAGTCCTCAAGTGCCAGCTACTCATCCAGCATGCAGAACTCCACACTCAGTTCTGAGACTCCAGAAGCAGGCAGTGCTTGGGGATGCCTCTCACCTGCTGAAGGAAGATATGACAGGTACAGCCCTTCTTTTGTCCCAGGTGTTTCTTGACAGACATGTAGAACAGCTTTAATACTAAAGATATCTTCCACACAACACTGGATTGTATGAGGACATTCCTACACTCATCTTCCTCTGCTCTGATCCTCATCTGCTACCATTTCCATTATGATTGCCCACAGGGTTGCCTCACCTGGGATAAGAAATTCAGGTTGCAGAGACGCTACTTGAAGGCTCCCTGGGAGAGGAAGCTTCAAAGTTCCCTCTTCAGTTTTAAAATAAACCACAGATCCTCTACTTATCAATTTTCAACGGATACTTAAGGTCCCACGGGGTCACGTTCCCAAGTTTTCTGTACTGCTTCTGAGAGAACCAGCCTTTGCATCCTCACACAGCTTCAAGACATAAGAACTGCAGAACATGTAGAAGCCCAGTGGACTGGTTTGGGTAACCATGTGCCAGGGCTGGAGGCAAACAAAGCTCAGAGGACACAGCTCCAGTGCGAGACGAGCAGTAGCCCCTATCTGTGATCCCCACCACTTTCACCCCAGGACAGCACTTCCCACAGGACAACCTCATCTGTCCCTGGCACCACATCCATCAAAGCAAAAAGGGAGAGCCAGAGCTACACTGCATTCCTGACGTCCTTCTGGGCAAGACAAGTTGTTTGTTTTCAACTCATTTTATCCTCCACCAACAGAACCTAAGCGAGAAAAGGTCATGAAATACCAGAACAAGATTGGCTGGGGGGGGAGAGGAGGAGGAGGGAGAGTGATTTGTGTTTTAATAACTCTAGCAGCAGAAGCACAGCCTGGAGAGGCCAGCAAACACACTCTTTATTCAGAGCAAAGCAAAAAGGCATCTGCTAGACACACAGCACAAAGCGTTTAGTATTTCGGAACCGTAAGGCTAATCTGATGTGACACTCCATCAACCCCTGACACACAGCGTACATTAATCTTTCATCAACAAGGCTCCTTGCAGCACGTGGTGAGGAGAACACTTTACCTGCATGCAGGTCCCCCCGGGGCTGTGCCCTTGGCAGTGCTCCGACACAGGCAGCATGTGGGCCGTCCTCCCCGTCACCGCAGGAAGGGAACGCTGTCAGCCTGGGTCTTTGTAAAGGGATGAACACGCATCTGACCTACATAGCACACAGATGTGAGTGGCCTTACGTTGCACGCTGTGGATTTGTATGCGAAAAACATTATTAAGCACCACCTGCTTTGCCTGGAAAAGCATGTGAAGAAAAGGCAGCCGTACACAGGAGGGCTGAGCTGGGTTTCAGATGGGAGCTCTGTTTCATCACTTCTCTCCCTTATTGCACCTTTCTCTCTACAAATGATTTTGGCACTGTTATACCAAGGATGAAAGCATCATGAGCAGCCCGCTGGGGGGATGCTGCACAAACCCAGCCATGTGCTCAGAGCAGCTTAAAAACCTTCCAGAGCCCTTTGAGCACTGCAATAACCTCAGCTCTCATTCTGCTGTCCCCTCTTTCCCAAAAGAATGCCCACGCACAGGTCACCCTGCCAGCACCAGGTGTTTGTTCCTGTCAGCGCTTTATGTTGAGAAGAAAGTAGGAAAATAAGCAGATACAGCAATATGAAACAAAACCTGTGCTGTCCGGGCAGAGTAGCCGTGCTCCTACACAAGACAAGCTTCTAGCAGAGTGTCACCTCCTTACAAGCCAATGCTAAGCCTTGCTAAAATGACTGCTATGCTCCTGTGCTAAATGTCACATGCCACACATTCCCGAGGCTCCCAGCCCCTCCATGACGAAAGGAACCAGGACAGGGAGAAGCTACAAGGATGGAGAAAAGCAGGGAAAGAGGCAGGACAGATGGAAGGCTGGGCTTGGACACACACAACTCCCCATCTTTGCCTGTACATCAAGTTGTTTCAGGCAGGGTGAAAGGGGGAGAGCTGAGAGAGCAGCAGAGCAAACCTCCAGGAGGGTGAGCTGGGAGCACAGGGAGCTGGCTTTACTCCCAGCTCCACCACCACCGAGGTCAGGCCCAGTCACATGCCCTCCTACCTCTTATCTATTTAGAGCCTAAATTCCAGAGCTACAGCTCCTTCTCACTGCTTCTGGGCATGCACCCTCAGATACTACTGTACTGTATTGTGAGCCCAAGCTGCCCAAAACAGGCTCCTTTCCTCAAACATACAACAGCTTCGTTTGGAAGGGACCATAGAGATAACTTAGCTCCAATCCCCCTTGCCACAGACAGGTTTGTCTAGTCTTCATTTGCTGAGCCACAATCCCCCGCGCCGCTTCTTCACAACAAGCTGTAAAATATAGATGTTTACACTACACAAGGCTAAAATCTATCAATTCTGAGGTCACGAGCACTGTGTTTTTCCCCTCTTGCAAAGCAGTACTTGAACAGACATACATCATCAGCTGGAAGCGCACAAAATTGGATGGTGGTGTGACACCCGCAAACTGAAATGATAATAAAAGCAGCAGGTGCAGAGAGGAATCTGCCTCACCTGTGCACATCCCCATACATCCCCCCCCCCACAGCCCAGTACTCAGAGAAGACAAGCCAGCAGCTCTTCAATTGCTCTGGAAGTGGACAGCCAGATCAGATGCTCCATTATCTGGCAGTACCCAGCCCTTCATTTGGGGAAGGGAGGTAATGTACGATACACTGTGCAACATTTACTGACAGAACACAGATGAAGGGCTATCCCCAATGATCAGCGTTCGAGCCCATCTTCAAAGTGATTTGAACATAATCTGCACAAAATAAACAAGCAGACAGGTCCTGGGAGCCAGGTAGGAGCTGACAGCAATTGCTTTTTTCCAATGCAAACAGAAGGCAGCCAACAGCACAGGGGGGCTGAGCCCTCCCTGCTCGGCATGCGAGCGGGGCAAGAAACCCAATTTAATTGCTTCTTCACAACAATGTTAATTAAAACCATCTAAGCCCTTCCTGTCCCTCTCCTGCCACCAGGCGTGGTTCTGCTCACAGGAGGCATTACCAAACCCTTGCTTATTACCAGTACCTCCCTGAAAACACTACGTGCGCTGCAGCAAAGCAGCTGGGAGCCTATTTGCAGGTAAGTACTGCTCCTCATTATCAGGAAAGAAGAGCTATGCCCACTCCTGATGCTCATCTGTGGCAGCAGTCGCTCCCCATATGCTGTCGAAGCTGCTCATCGGTGTGGGTTTCACATGGAATCCTGCAGCAGTTCACCTTCAGGAGCTTCTCTTTACCATCCTCTGTACCCCACGTAGCTGCTGGAGGGAAGCAGGGCATCTGAGCTGTGTGAGAGTACCTGTACCAGAGCTTCCTCTGTGGTTTTATGGACAATGAAGTTCCCAAACCGGTTCCACCCCTGCAATGTGATCTGTAGGAACGGCTCCTGTGCCTGCAGGGAAACACCAGGACATGGGCAGCTACTGGAACAGGGAGCATGAGCGCAAGGCAAAGTTTTACTGCTCTGTGGAAATGAGTAAGCATGATTCAGAGTAGATTCTGTAGCCAGAGCAAAAAGAACAAAGCATAAGCGACTGGAGAGGCTCAAGGGGATTTCTGCTGTGCTTACAGCCATTACAAACACGCAAAAGCAGCCCTGCCATGCTTGTTCTCCTGGGGCACATTGCCACAGGGGAGTGCACAGCCCCCATGCAGAGCCAGCAGCAGCACCTGCCCCCCACCTTCACCCACACATGGGGCTCACAGGGCAGCCAGCAGAACCACTGCATCCCACATCCTGAAGGAACATCCTGAACATCTTCCCAGAAGAGTTTGCTAAAAGCAGGAAGAAAAAGGAGATTCAAACTGTCTGAGAAAGGCAGCAGAAGCCAGGCGAGGAGTGCAGCAGCCATATGTCCCCTGCCTGGTGCCCTTCACTGCTCCAGTCCTGAGCTCAGGAACCCGCTCATAAATCACAACATCCATCTGCTCCCAGCTTCCAGAGCAAAGTCATCTTTCACACAGAAGCCACCCACATTTCTGGGTTTCAGTACATCCCCAGGAAGGCACAGATCCCCATATGCAAAGACATCCCCCCTCTTCCCCTCCCAAAGGGACAGTGGGACCCAGCAGGACACAGCCACTCCATCTCAGCACAGCAGGGGATGTGCTCAGCTGCCTCAACCACCGCATCCCACCTGCCTGTTCCTCCACAACACACAGCAGCAACCAGAAGATGAGTTCACGTTCATTCCTACCGCGGCTGCATTTGCCTGAACATGAGCTGCTTGCAAAGGCATCTGATAATGCTCTGCCACTTTCCAGCCCCTATTGCTCCAAACCATGCCACAACATGGAATAGCTGAATTCATGCAGACGCAGCCCATGGGCATCTCTGCTGTTTATTTCAGCCTTCTTCTATGCAAAACCAACTAACGCTGTGCTTTCTGCTTTAAAAACAGACTTTCCAGAAATAATAATAAGGGGGGAAAAAAAGTGTTTGCAAGGCAACTGATTGAGCATACAGATGGTTAAGAAACAGACTGCTGGAGGAGCAGGAATGCTACTGAACCCAGTGCCTGACACTCTGGCCCCTGAAATCAGTGGGGCAACCTCCCTGTCCCTGTAAAGCCAAGGGCCAAGCCTCACTTCACACACATCTTACTGCAAGCCAGCATTCAGTTTCAGCATATTGTTAAGAATACTGCCTTCAGACAATGTTATTTGGTGCAGCAAGAGCAGGACCAGAGCCTTCCCATAGAAGCAGCAGAAGCTGCACCCCTGGAGATGGATTGTCAGCACCCAGGCCTTTCCCTATGGGAAGGTGCAGTGACCTCAGCAGGGAGTGTGGCAGCACTGGTTGTGTCAGTGCTATACGGGAGCCAAAGCCATGACTCACACTGCCCTTATAGCCTTCCCCTGGACATCCAGAGCGAAGCCAGGCACGCAGCACAAGCATGAGGGCAGAGTCTGCAAGACGCCTCCTCCTCTGCCACACAGCTCTGGACCACATTAATAGGGCTGATGCTGTTATAAGATCGTGAGCTTTTCCCGAGAGGGAAATTGTTCTCATTTTAAGAAGCAAAAAGATGTCATCACCGTTATTCCTTAAACAGGGACCTCAGCAGGAGCTTGTAGAACTGCAGGATGCAGGAACATACTTCTAGTTGTCTGTGCTGGAGCATCCCCCGTGCTGTTCTCCACACCCCCAGCTCAGGCTGCAGCCCTACAGATGCAGTTTCTGCTGTAGGCTGTCAGCCTGGCAGCCACAGGATGCTAACTGCCATCACTCTCAGCTGCAGGGAACACCAGAAGCTACAAGAAGAGCTTCAGATCAGCTATTAGCATGCATATTTCTTGTTTCCATGCAAACTGTGGATTCCCTCAGATGTGCAAAGGAAAGCAAGTCCTTGCTCATCGTTACAAGCCTTTGCCTTCACACGTGCAGCATATGAGATGCAGAACTGGAAGCTGCAGGCAGCTGTGTCACCTCTCTTCTGCCCCTTGTAAAGTACACACAATTAATCTGGTAACGGAGATGCAGCCAGCAAACACCTGCCTCGCTAATTAAATACTCGTGTCAGTGAGAAGCTCCAACACGACTCACTTGATTCAAACAGAAACAGGTAGACAGGGACTGGTGGCAAAAATAGGCACAGCTCACACGACCGCAAGGAAGGCAGCAGCATCCCTGTGCACAACAGCAGAATCAACTTAATCGCGAATGACAACTTCTGAAAGCCTCTGCTTTGGATTCATCCTTGCTATTTTTCTAGGCCAGCTGCAAAACAAAAGCTTTGTCTTCTTAAAATGCAATCGCCTGAGGCACCTCTATAGAAAAAAAAAAGTGACATAACTCAGGTCTGAAAAATGCCTATTGGGTTTCAGATTCTCTTAGGAGGCTCTTTGCTGTTCAGCTTGATTCAGATTACCCACATCAGTGTGAACTCCGCACATTCAGCCTTGGCTGCAGGCACAGGTATGAAGAGTCATCCTAAACGTGTGCTTTTTAAGCAATACAATTAGACAAATAGACAATTAGAGCTCTGCAGTTAGAAAAACCCAACTTGTTATTGATCTGCTGGGTCCTCCCATCCCCTGCAGGTTCATCAATGCCTCACCAAACCCTGGCGCCAGTTATTCTGAAGTTACCTCTGCTCAGAGCACTTTCCTCCAGGATGCCTTTACGGTGTTTTTAACCTTTCCAGCACAGACCTCAAGCTGTGACCGAACAAGTACAGGAATCATAACTTGAGCCCAAAGCTGGACTCCTTGATGCTTCTCTCCCCACGAGGCCTCCTCATTGCAGTCATACTGGAAGAAATGCCTTCATACTCCTTTCAAACCCTGAACCACACAGGACAGCAACTCAATGGGAAGGGGATGAGAAAAGAACAGCCACAATTGACTTCAAGGCAAACACAGCCCCTTCCCAATGCATGTAATTAATGCACGTAGTCCTGTGTAACCCCACAGCATCTGCAGGATGTCAAACGTTTTTATTTCCAGGCGTTCTCCTCAAGCAGATGCAGGTTTACTGGTTTACTTTGAGGTCTGAGAGCTCCTCATGCAGCCACCAGCCAGGACTGAACACCACGAGTTCTGCTGCCTTCGTTGAAGCATTTGGGATGCAGGCAGCTGGGAACGCAGCAGGTTCTGATCTTTCACAAGGATCGATTCCCATCGCTTATTCCACGTAACTGCTCCTCTCCAACAGCTTCACTCCTCTCTTTACAACTCCTAAATAAAACCTCCTGACCGCACTCACTGCCACACATCTGCCTTTCCTAAAGAAAGCGGATCCTTAGAGACCCACCTTCCATTGCTGAGCCGTTCCCTAAAGGCCACAGCAGCGCTGCCCCACCAGCAGGGAGTGCATGCACAGCTCCATGGGCACCTTCCGACCACCTGCATCCAACAAAGCACAGCCAAGCCAAATCCAGAGCAGGGAACCCCACGAGATGCCACGCTGTGGGTCAGTCCGAGGGTCTGCTCTGCCATGGGCTCCTCACTCATTGCTCTGCTCATCAGATAACCGGATAAAGGCAGCCCTTTGCATTACACATCCACAGCATCCCCGTCCGGCGGCTCTGCTGCTGCTTTGCTTAGAAAAACTCCTCCTCTCCTCCCAACCCTTCGCTTTAGAGGGGGAAAAAAGACCAAAACAAACAAACAAATAAAAGGAAAGAATAGCAAGGAGCCCAAACCGGAATGAAGCGCAGAAGGAAGGAGCGGGCACAGCGCAGGTGGGAGCGGTACTGCGGGCAGGGAGGGAGGCGGCGGGGTCCGCACTCACAGCGCAGCCGGCGTGGGGGTCCCGCAGGTCCGTTTCCTTTCTCCCCTTAAAAAACACGCGGACACCGCAGACTTCGCTCTGATTCAGAGCCTGGGTAGTGCCACCAGAAGGCGGAGCGGCTGCCCGAGGAACACCACGTTTAACCCGCACAGAAACAACCCAGAACCACAAAGGGCACATAGAGACGCTGCTCCCCACGCCGACCGGCTCGGAAACGCGCAGCACCAACTCTGCGCCCGCGCACCGAGCGCGCAAAGTTGGTCCTCCCGCAAGTGCCGACACCGCCGCGCTTTCTTTTCCTCCAGGTAACAGAGGATCGGGGAAAAAAAACTCACAGGATGAAGAAAAACAACTCGATAAAATAATAACCCAGGGATGGTTGGGGGGGGGGGGGGGGGGGGGGAGAAAGAAAGAAAGAAAAAAAAAAGAGCGAACTCACGTGCAGCAAAACCCCCCGTCTCCAGCGGGACGCCCGGCAGGACGCGCAGCAGCACTGCCCGCCTCGGAGGAGGAGGAGGAGGAGGAGGAAGAAGAGGAGGAGCGGAGCCCGCCCCGCCCCGCCGCTCCCTCAGCTCCTGCCGGCCGATCCACGGCTGCGCGTCGGAGTCTTGCGCGCTGCTTGCGCTGCCCGACAGCGCAGCCCGGCTCCGCCCGCAGACCCGGTGTGAGCCCGAGGAGTCCGGGAGCGGCTCCGTCGGTGCTTCCCGTCCCTTCCTCCTCTCAGCCGGCTGTGCTCTGCTCGGTTGTATCTCATGCTCACAGATTTATCAGTGATTAGATGTTTTCTTGCCAAAGTATTGTAAGGTCTTTCTCAACAGCACGGACTCAATGAGGTTCTACACTCCAGACCTGGCGACACCACCACCTCATCCATCCCAACCCCTCCTGGAACTGGGGTTCTGTTCCCCCACCCAGCCGGGTGCAAATTGAGGCCATCTCCCCTGAGACCCCCACCTCACAGCAGAAAACGATAGACTGAGCTGCCCTGCTCCCTGATCTGCTCCCCATCACTCAGACAATTTCCTTCTAAGCTGGCTCTACCCTGTTTTCTTTAAGGTCTTATTTATTATTGCTTAACGATCGCTTTAAAGACGATGGGTGGGAAGCAATACAAAAGCATCTTTCATTATTCATTAAGGACAAACGATGCAGGGGTTTTGGAAGGGAATGGAAAGTACACACACTTTTCTGCACTTAAAACAATTATTCCTTATTAATAACCCTGCGGAAAGGTGTCCCACAGAGAGCTGCAGTTTGGATGCTTTTGAAGCTGAGACTCTTGATCACTATAAGAATTATACTTCCTCTGTGACATTCCTGAGCAGAGATCCTTCGAAATGTTTTGTTGTGTTGTTTTTTTTTTTAGCTCTTAAAGGTGTTTAGGTGTGAGTTCTGATGTCTGTCACCCTCATGGGGTGGGAAAGGATTGCAGAGGTAATCATGGAAATCAACATCCAGCATGAGAAGAAAAAACTACAACCGTGCAGAGCAAACCCGCATCAGGGTTGGGAGGAGGACTGAGGATCCCTAGAGCCCCAAGAGAATTCAGTCTGGAGAGGATCCTGGTGTACCCCACCCCTTTGTGTCCCCTTTGGAGCCCAGCCACCCATTTGCTGTGTCACTGCTTTACAAAGCCTCCCATCCAGCCTTTGAGATCCCAGCTTGGATGCCAGGATGCTGTGCCACACATCACAGTCATGGCCAGCCCCAGTGGGAAGGGCAGCCATGGTGTAGGGAATGAGAATGGGTGGGTAGGAGAACGTGAGCTGCAAAGCTGGGGGTCTGCTTGGGGGCTGCATGATCTCTGCTAAGTGCTCCCTGCCTACTCAAACCCCCTGAAGAAAGCAAGCAATGTCCTGGAAAGGAGGTGAGCACTCCTTTTTATCCACATGGATTGCTTGTCCTGGATGCTGACTGCATGGCTATGAGCCCTTCAGACATTTAACCCTCTCACCACTCTCTCCCCATCGCCCTATTCAATCTCCTACATTAGATTTTGGTGCAGGGAGAGAAAGGACGGTGCTTTTCTTTCTTTCTCTCTCTCTCTCTTTTTCCCCTTCAGTTTTTAATAAATTTTTCATTTTGTTCCACCAGTACAGAAAGAATAACAAGCAACAGTGTCAGCACAGGAGGAATTTGCTCCACAGTCACACCGTGGCCAATCTACAGCAACAAGAATAGATGTTATGAATCCTGCAGCAGAAAATTGCTGATGGAGGGGGCTGAGGTGCATCTCAGAGGGTCCTCAGTAATTTGTGCTTTCCACACCAGGAAGCCTTGCTATGAGCTGCTATTTAAAGAACAGGAATGGATTAGCAAGCTGCAAAAAAAAGTGGATTTGTAATAAAAGAGAAACAAAAAATAGACGTGTGCTCTGTGTTGTATAAAGAGAAAGTGTTGCCCATTCCTGCTTGCTGGGCTGCTGGCAGGGGCTGAGGACCACAGCTGGACTGCATAGGCTTTGAGTTTTGCCTCCTGCTTGCAGTCCTGCTGGAGTCATGCTCCACAGGGTCTGCCCCAGCAATGAGTTTGCTTCCAAGTGTGAGCAAGGTTCTTTTTTTATATGTCTTTCTTTTTTTCTTTTCTTTCCTTTTGCAGGAGGTGTTAACACCAATTTGTGAGCTCAGTGGGATGACAGAGGCGGGTGAACAACACTGACCTTGGAACTTAGCGCTGTCAGATCTCTTTTTCCACCCCATCTCAAAGCCACTCTAAAAGCAATAAAAAGATGTAGGGAGGGGGGCATGGGGGGATGGAACAGGGGCTCATCCAACTCCATGTTAACAGAGAAACACTCAGTGAACAACACCGCAAAAAGCAGATGTCTGTAGAGTGGCCTTGCTGTATGCACACAGCCATCCTGATGGGGAAGGGATCTGTGTCAGCCCTGCTCACTGCATGCAGCTGAAGATGGTCTGGAAACAAAACCTGCACTTATTTCCATGTGTTTTCTTAGCATCTCCAAAGATACTCTTAAACACTCTCCTCCACACCAACATACTCAGCAACTCGGAAGCTGTGAACGTGAGAGCAGAAACAGGATTCTCTCTGAAGAGAGCAGAAAACAATGAATGTGGTGAGGAGTGAGGAACACATAAAGAATGTCACTGTGAAGTGCCATTCAAAATGAACCTCCTTGCCTAGATTTGGGAGGTTAAACAACTGAGTTGAGAACGTTTCCTTTCAGAAAGCTTAATTCGTTATAGGCCACTGTGCTTTTTGGTCCAGAAAACTGTCCAGCTCTGACAGCAGTAACTGTTTATGAGCTGTAATGTGGAGGTGATGGGTTTCAATGGCGGTGCTGAGGGAGGGAGCAGAATGCTGGTGGCATGTGGCAAACATGGCTGCATGGGTACGTCCCTTCTCCATTGGGGGGACCAATAGATCACCAATAGATCTGCAACCAGGACAAGGATCAGCAGTGTTTCTGGGCTGACATTTCATGTGCTTGATTTGAGTGGCTGACAAATGGCAGGGCATGGAAGCAGGAGAACAGCGAAGACTAAATCTTATCTTAATAGTCTTTCATTATTAACTGTCTCTGGATTTATTCATCACTCAATGAATGAGAGAGCAATCCATGACACTGTGCTGCTGTGAGGCAAAGTTTCTGACTTTACTGAAGCTGTTTGATTTCCATTGGTGAGAAACTGACCATGCAGTTTTTGCCCCTCTTTCAATGCTCACACTGCCTATGGAAACATGTTGGCCATACAACACTCATGTTGCCTGCTGGCTCACAGCTTTCTGGTTCCTCTCCAGCCCTGGATCCACCTGGGATCACAGCCACACTCAGAGGAGGAGATGGGGATAGACTTCTCTCTTCAGTACGCTCCTAGGAGAGGAGGAAAGGAGGGCACCAGTGCTATGTGGGCTGGGAAAGAAGAGTATTGAGGCACCAAACAACTCGATTCCCTATCTGCATGCTTCCCTCTTCCATTTCCATATTACAGGAAACCAATGTTAAATTGCTGCAGTGATGCTCTGTTTTCCAGTGCTGTTCTCAAAGGATCTGAGTGGGGAGATGGGAAACCTGAAAAGAAATGAAAAATTTTAAGGGGCAGTGGGTGAAAAAGAGGAAAAAACCTGACAGCAGAGGTGGGATGCTAAAGACTGCAGCCAGCAAATGTGGTAATTGCTGGCACTTTGCACACAGGTAGGGCAGCAAGGGGAGAAAAGCACAGTGGCTCAGGGAAGCATGCACCAACCCTTAGCAGAACCCAGCACCTGCAGGCAGTGCCTCACAGCCCATGCAGAATTTGTGCCCTCCTTAAGTGTGGGATCACGTTTCTAAGCAGACCTTAATTTGCCTTTCCCTCAGTCTTCCTCCTTAACTAACAACCAAAAAAAGAGAGAACCCTGGAGTTCCCACTCTCAGCTGGGCTACCTCCACCTTTAAGAGACCCGCTGTCATTGCTGCCCAGCTGGAATCCCACTGAAATGCTTTAATTAAAACGGACATTAAGAGCTCTCTTGTTCGAGCCAAAGAACGTCAGGAGGAATTTAAATGAAGAGGATTTTAAATCTATGACATTTGTTCTAATGAGAAAACACTTTCTAATCCTGAGTGCCTCCTAATTCAAAACAGATTGCAAAACCTGCAAGTGAAAACAACTTCTTTCTTTTCTGTAAAAATCACGTCCTGTAATTAGTAGACCTTACTGGCAAATAACATTCGTCTTCTCCCTACAGCTTCCACATCAGCTTGAAAGCAGGCAGCGAAAAGTGATGTGTGGGTGTATCCACACACGGATGCATGTTGTGTTAGGACAGGTAAGGGAACTCACTGCGATTGCCATCACATCAATCCCAGCACTGGAGGAGGAAGCCATTGTGAGGATGCAGAGCTCTCCCAGCCCTCCTAATGAAAGGCAGATTGCTGCCGCTGCGTGCCGAGGGCTGAGGATGAGCAGGGAAACAATCTGTTGGCAGCAGAGGAAAAAGACACTTCAGTAATTTACTGGAGGGCTGCTTTCATCTGAAAACATAATGAAATGTAGAATAAGAGCAGAAAGAAAAGTGTGAGGCTTCAAATGATGGCTACTTGGGGATCAACTAAACCGTTTTGGTGTTGTTGGACACAGATGCCGGAGAGGTGAAATACAATCCCTCTCTTCACAGTCTTTCTTTTTAATCACATTCATTTCCCTGTTTCCTTATGCTGCTGAAGCTGCCTTTTTTTTTCCTTCTTTCCTATCTCCCGTCTTTACTGACCTTCTGGGGACAGGCCCTATCTATCTCACATGCATTTCAGTGCTTAGCACAACACTGCGTGGCTTTGATGGAGCCCGAGTACCAAGAATAAACAATAGGATTAAACTATTTTTGGTAATCCAACAGATATCGGGGGAGGGAGGGAAGGAGAGCAAGCAAACTTGTGAGAACCGCTGGCTGCTTATTTCGCTATGCATTTCACTACTAAAAATCCCAAGCCTTGCCTGTCTCCTGGCTGTCTTTTACTTGTAAGGCAGCAAATCTGCTGGGTACTTATCACTGTACGGGGAACCCCAGGCATCCACAGTCTGTGAGGACTTTATCCTTTTCTCTAGGAAAGAAATACTTGGATATAGCAGCAGAAATCCTCACAGCATCATCACTTCATCAGTATTTCCAGTCCCTGTCGTGCTGGGACAGCGAGCTCTCATTTTTTGGCAGCTTATGCTGTTCTCTCCTTTGGGTCCTCATTTTATTATTTCAGTGCCCTGTGAGCAGCAGCAGAGCAGGACTGTTTTACAAACAGAACATCTCCTCTGCATTAAGGTCTGGGGATTTCTGAACAAGGGCAAAGTGTTCCGGTGTATTCTGCAAAGCAGGGAGACATCAGCCTGAATCCAACTCGCCAGCAGAAGTTGGCCCAGATTGAAAATTTCCTGGCAGTCTTATTTCTGTAATGGGACAAACAAAGAAGCCCATATACTGAAGCCTGGATCAGGTATGAAATTCATGGCACGCGTCCATCTGTAGTTCAATGCACAATATTACATTCATTAACACAGAAAGCAGTTGCATATGATATTACTGAGACCTGCTTGGTTGTTATTGCATGAATGACAGTGCCAGTGGTTCCAGATTGACTGCCTTTGCATTGCTTCTTGCTGGCTTGCTGTAAATACACTAGCAGAAATGACAGCAATGTTCCTAGAAACACCTACTTTTAAGTATGTCAGTAACTTTCTGCAAGTGGATCTGAATGCATCCTACTGAGTATTCTCTTGAGAAATACGAAACACATTACCTATGAGTCCAATTAAAACAACTTTGCCTTTAAAGCTTGGATATACATAGCCACTTTCTTGAAAGAATAATCCTTTGTTGGCATAAATGGGTAGGAATCAATGAAGATCAAGGGACTGACACCCATTTATGCTAGTCGATGATTCAACTTAGGGCTTACTCAGTAAATCATCTCAAATACCATGGAAAAATGTGAAGCTGTTCCAGAATATCTGCTAAGAGAAAGAAAATGTATCTCCTTCAGGGGGAATATGAGGGTCCTTAACTTCTTGATGACCAGTCAAGCATCTGCAGCCATTGAACAGCTTTGAAAGTAGGTCTCTTAATCCTGACTGTCCCCTCTGAAAGCCCATCCACACCTGCCAGGAGCTTTGCTGCTCTTCTTCCAGTCTGTTCACCTCCCTGCCCCTCTGTCACCTTGGATGACCCTCTGTGGTTAAAAGATTAGGATGTACCAGTTTCAAACACAGCCTTTGCTTCTGGGGTTAATGCTCTGACACCTGACCTGCTGGACAGGAAGACTGCAGAGCCTGAAGGGTTTGACTCTGTGTGTATGTAAACCTGCAGCTGCCTCCTGGTCTGGATTGAGAAGGTAATGCTGCACCCCTGAGCACTGATGGGACCAAAGTCACACTGTAAGGCCTGCCCCATTTTCAGCTTGTTTGCAAACAGACAGCGGAGCGTTTCACAAGTGAATGCAGATAGATAAGAAGGGGTGCATCAGAAGGGGTGACCCACACCTCCAACAGCCATTTACAGTCTCAGTCTGGGCACAGCACTGGCTTCTGAGACCTGCAAAGAAATGGACCAGAGCCTGACTGCTCCCATTTGACTCCTGGAAGCATCCGTTGAGCACACCACAAGTAGATAAGAACTGATTGAAACAAAGTGATTTCTCATCAGTTTGAGGTCTTAACTCCACACCCGTGATGCTGCCTGATACCTCTCTTTGGAAGCAGCCTTGCAGAAGCTGCCGGGACAGCTTATGGGCTGTGGTGACACTCAAAACAAACAGGGATGGCAGAACTAGGTCTACTGAAAAGAAGACATAAATGAAATTCACCTTCCAGCGTTCACTGCAAGTGAGGCTGATCTGCATTTCTTACACCAGGCAAGGGCTACATCTCAGATGCTAATTTTATCTTGCTGGCTTTGTAGTGTCCTTGATCTTCAAGAGAATTCAAAATAACACGTACCAAGTGTATAACTAAGTCGTTTTAGAGAAGTAACTGCAAAGCGCATAACGCTGCTCAAGGGGAAAGAGCCGCTCTGCTAAACATGGAGTGTGAAATCAGATCATAGGGCAGCCTGAACAAATGGACTCTTTACAGGTTATCCTCACAACTGAGCAGTTAGGAGAGACTGGGGAGACTTCAATCTCCATCTGCCCTACAAAGCCTTCCATGGTGGTAGTATATAGCAAGGCCAAGCCTCTTAATGGACTGGGACAACACTTTGCTAAGCAGACGTGAGGTTTTGCTTCTTCAAACATCACAGCTACTTTGTGCTACGTTGGACACAGCTATTGCAAGAGATGCCCAGTAGCAAGTGCTGCAGGACAGGATGGTTTGCTGCTCTCTTCTTGAGGATTTGCAGTCATCCCTCCAGTGGTCCCAGCAAATCCAGGGTAAGATGCATGGGGAACCAGACAGTCTCTCTACTGCTGTGTGATGGCTGGGCGTATTTGCATTAGGAGGGGAAGCAGAAGCCTGAGAGCGATGGGTCTGGAGTGCTCCAAACCCTGCCTACAGCTTGTCAATGCAGTTCCTGCGATCAAATCTTGGTCTTTTCTCCCCTGCAGAGCTCCAGCCAAGGCAGGAGTTTAGCATGAGCTGCGAAGCTTGATGCTGTGGTCCCAGGGGGAGGATCAAACCCGTGCTAAATTGACTGTAGAGACATCTGCTGCAATGGCCTTCTGGGCTGCTTGGAAATGGCATAAACTGGTAGAGTAGAGCCAGAAAGCAGGCAGAAGCTAGGTAGAGAGCAGTAGGCCCCAGCAGCCTATGCTATGACCAAGACCCCACAGGGCACATAAATGGTAGGAAAGGCAGAATAAGGCAGTCAGGCAAGGCAGGTCACCATGCCATCTCTCCCAGTGCCTCGTGTTGGAAGATGTTTTTGCTGCAGATGGGGGGGGGGGGTTTGGAACAACACAGGCACATTCCTGGTGCTGCAGGCAAACCTGGTGAGGCAGCTGCTCTCAGCAGCATAAATGAATAACCCTGATCAACTTAACCTTTACAAAACCACAGTGAATACCAACATCATGCTGCTGAGTTGGCCATGAGCTGTGAGCACAGTGGCATTAATCTGTAGGGATGGGGCCTCATGGGATCTCACCTTTAACGGCAGGTCATAGGAGGATGGAGAGCCCATTTCACCAGCTGACACACCTTCAGCCCTCTTCCCATGAGCTGCTACTGCTGAGTTATTTTCTCAGGCTGCACCAGAGTTTGCCAGCAGAAAGAGAAGATTTCCCAGTGTAACAGGAAAATGTGCTTTGCAAGCTCCAGGCAGCTCAGCTGGAAGGCAATTGGAGGAGAGGCACAGCCGTTCTTTTTTACTACCCTACACATTTGCCTTTATGCTTATTTTTTCACACCATTTGACCACCTTCCTTTTTAGTCAGTGCTGAAGTCATAGAGGCATCCAAAGAACTGCATCCTCCTGGAGACAGATGAGGAAAGCTTTGATCTTACAGCACTGCAGCTCACCCCACACCAGGGGCAGCTGGGGACAGAACCATATACCTGCTGGCCTTTAGACATTCCTCCCTATACTCAACAAAATCAAGAAGCTGCAAAGGCTGCTGAACTGAAAACAAGAGAGTGAAGACACATTTGTTTCCCGTGGGTTCTGCATTGCTTGGAACAAAAGAGCTGAGAGGCATCTTTCCTCTCCCTGAGCTACTCATACCATTGCACTGCTCCACACTGCCCTTTCAGGGGCACATGGCACAAAGGCTGAGAGCTGCTGCACTTCTCTTCCTTGAGCACACTTGCACCCAAAGCACCTCCTCTGTTCTCTCAGTCCCTTCACAGCATTTCCTTCCACTCAGAGCAGTTGCTTTCTCCCATTCTTAACGAATCATGCTGCTCTCCTGTAAACACGGGCCTCATTAGCTCCACAACTATGCATTTGTTTCTATTTATAACTTTTCCATATCAATATATGAAATCACACTGCCCTACTCAGGATTTTTTCTCTGTGTCCCTTTCCCTCCTTGCTGCCTTTCCCGTCACTTTTTTCTCTTCCCATTTTGCCCACAGTTTGCCCCTCCACACCAATAACATCAACCTTAAATGTTACGTTCCCTTTGTTCATCTGGATTAAATAATGGGTATTTTCCTTTCTGAAAGACATTCATTAAGGGGGGATCTTCATATCCCTGTCTAAGTGTTAATCCTTTACACACATTGGAAATGGATGGGAACTGAATGTCTACATCCTCCAGGACCTCATTTGGTCTGCTGTCCACCTTGCTGTGGAGAAAGCCACACACCTGCTCATTTGCTGGATGCTTCTGTTCTTTCTACTTTAAATTCTGGTCTTAGTAGTACTGGGAATTAATGTTCTGGGGATTAAGGGTGTGAAAACAAGGTGCTGCTTCCCTTCTCCCGTCAGCTGCATCTGTGGACAAGACTTCAGTTTCCTCTACAAGCAGTGCTAGGAATAGCTTTGTAATGTAAATAGCCACTTACGTATTTGGAACAAGCACCTGCTTCATCACACTGCCTAATGAGAGCCTGGACAGAAACGCAGCAAAAGCAAAGGAAGGTAAGGATACTATTTAAGCTAATTAACAGCAAATTAAATTAAACTGACACACACATATATTGTGGGCTTCTGCATGGAAGGGAAAAGAGCTGCAGAGATTTCATTATTCACAGTTCCCATCATCTGTTTTTTTTCCCCAACATCTACCTACCCAATTACCTGGGGAAGGAAGAGAGAGAAAGATACTAAAGCCAATAAGATAATTCTCATTTACATAATAATTTTTTCTGCATTGTGTTTAATAGTCTGTGAGTTACTGTAGAAGAATATATAGTCCATTCTTTAAAAAGCTCCGATGCACTAATTGAAATTAAATTACATGGAACTCAGTCTCTGTCTTCTGTTCATTGGGAGATAATATGCAAGTCACAGTTTTATGTGTTATTATTAATATTGATAGATGAACCACAGCGCTCGCCACAGAACCACTTCCCAGATGTTTCTCCTTCCTTCACCTGTAGGTGAGCCGAGAATGATGTTTTTTCCCCATTAAAATGCCTCATTTGGCTCACCCAGGACTGTGGTCCTTTAGCATTCAAGACAGCCATCACTGCAGGCAGCTGTACCTATTTGCAGCGTTAACACCAGCTAACGCAACCGTGTTCTTTGTTTCACATTACTTTGCATACCTTATAGCTCAATTAATCCGTCAGGGTGACATTTCCATCGCAAACAAAAAAATTTTAAGAGAACTTCATGTTAAATTGGCAGGCCTGGAAAGTGAAGTCTAACAATTGGGTTAGGATGCCAGGACACACCTCTCTGCCTCCAGCCATCGCACAGCTGCTGGGCCTTGCAGAGATTTGGGTAGAGTGGCACCTTGCTCCTTGCCTGAGTTCTGAGGCTGCTAACAAGGGAGCCAATTAGTGCCAGTGCTGATGAGAGTGCTTTTTCTACCAGGAGCTGTATTGAAACCTTTAATTCACGTTGAGTGCTCAGAGCGTGGAAGGATCTGCAAATGCTGAGGTTTTGGGGTATCCCAGTAGATTCTGTTGTTTCTGACTTGAGCTTGTCATTATTTTTTTTACAGGTGTCACCCTTTGAATGGTGACCTAACCTGCTGCCAAGCCTCCCAGAGCCACTCATGCTGAAGCTGTCCCTTCCTGGTGATGCTGGGATGCCTGAATCGCAGGCTGACATGGCTTCACACTGACAGGCAGCTCAGCACCTCCGCGCCGCTCTCTCACTGCCCTTCCTCTACAAAGCAGGGAGAAAAACAATGAAAAAAACCTCATGGGTTGAGATAAGGACAGGGAGATGGCTCACCAATTACTGTCACGGGTGAAACAGACTCAGCACAGGGGATTCATGTAATTTGTCGCCTACTGCTAACAGGCTCGAGCAGTGAGAACCAAAAGCAAACTAAAAACACCTCCCTCCTATTTGCCATCTATCTCCCCCTCCAAGCAGTGCAGGGGGTGGGGGCTGTGGTCTGTCCTTGCTGCTCCTTCATCCTCCCTGATGCCCTGCAAACACCAGTGCCACCTCCACCCTTTCCTCAGCAGGATGGGGGAGAATCACCACTGTCTTTAAAGAAGGCTGTGCCTTGTGTGGGTTACTAAGGCCTGCCCTAAAGACTGAATCTCTTCTATAAGGATGAGATTTCCCTTCAAAGAAACTGGTTCACCAAACGCCACTCATACACTAGCAGGAGGATTTGATTTCCCATGCAGGTAAATGGGGCCACAGGCTCAAACCATAGGATGAGTCACCAGAACGTTCCTGAAAACTTCCTGCCAAAGGCTGTACATTAAAGGCAGCATCAGAAAGCACAAAGTGTTTTTCTCAGGACACACATCACGTCCTACAGCCAATTAATCCATGCATTTACAAAAGAAATGCTCGACAATATCCACAGTTCAAATGAGATATGAAAGCAAATGTCAGAGCAGGAAACCTACACATCTCCTTCGGTACCAAACAATCCTCCTTAGCAGCAAACTTCAGAAAGAGACTTTAGTTTTCCTCTAGTAACATTGCAACCTTGGTGAGTTTGTTTGTGAGTGTGAGAACCCCACATAAGGACTCCATGTTCTGCGCCATTTCAATAGGGATTCGCTTGGTCATTGCTCAGAGCAGCTCTTGGTGTGGAATTGAACTACTGCAGTACAGACTGTGGGATTCTTCCCCAGATATGCAGCAGATACATCTGGGGGTATTGCCTGGCAGAAGCAGGAGGGCCCAGCTGGTAGATGCTGCTATGCCCCGTCTCATCTCTTGGCTTGGGCATTCACACCAGCACCTGAAGGCAGAAGCAATAACAGAATGCTCTGTGCAGGGCTGAGCCTCTGTCATTTGGAGGCTTCCCAGCCCAGACAAAGGGATGGATGGCATGGAGAGACCTCCTTGTCACCAGAGATGGTGGCTTTATAAAAGAAGATAGACCTTGTGGAAGTGGCTCAGTTACCTACCCTAGACTTCAAGAAAAGCAGAGCCACAGCAAAGGAACAGGGCTAAACTGTGAAAGGAATCCAAGGGCCCTGCTTGCTTTCATCTACCTTGATAGAGCAGGAGCTGCATGGTGATCAGTCTCTAACAGCACAACTGCAGGTGATGTGCCAGTTCTGCTGACACTCACTGTTAGTACTGGAGATCTCCACATTCAGCAAAGCCTTCCACTGCAGGCGCCAGTAGCAAGGGGTGGGAAGCTGTGCATCCTCCTATGAGATAAACCAAGCAAAGGCTAACAGCAGCCCAGGAGCACCTTGATACTTGGTCTGGGAAAGGAGGAAGAAAAGAAAGTCATAAGAGTGACCTCAGAGTGGAGTCTGGGCTCCACAGCACCAAGAGGGCTGCCCCCCACTTTGTGTAACAAGCAGGGCTGTGCCCAGCCTGATTCTCTACCTGGGATTTGGAGACAATATTGATTTATAGTTTATTGGTTTTATGGTGCTTCAGTAGGTTCAATAATTTGGTTTACAGCTGTGTTGTACAATTATAGCACTCATTCTCTTTGTCAACAAATCAGGCTATTCAGAGTTCTGGCTTGACCATGTGGGCTTGCAGAGGGAAATGATGTGCCTGGCCATCAGGCAGCCTCCCACCATCCTAGGGATAGAGGCCACCCCTGCCCCACACACACCAGAGCTGGCTGGGAGCAGAGCCAGGCTAAGGGGGCTCAGCTCTCAGGACAGCCCATGGGGAAGCAGCTCCTGTACCACTGCCACACCAAAGCTCCAGAGAAGCAAGGAAATGCTGACCACCACAATGGCCATCTGGTTTCAACCCCCTGCTGTGTGCAGGGCTGTCAACCAACAGACCAGGCTGCCCAGAGCCACATCCAGCCTGGCCTTGAATGCCTGCAGGGATGGGGCATCCACAGCCTCCTTGGGCAACCTGTTCCAGTGCGTCACCACCCTCTGAGTGAAAAACTTCCTGTGGCCAACTGCTTACACTGTCCAAATAAGGACTTCGAAGGATGAGGGAGATGGGGCAGGGAGCGGATCACAAACTATCCTGTCTTCCTTATTTATTTCATAACATCTTTAGTGCATCTTAGAAGCTTGTGAGGAATCGTTTCATGCCTAATTGCAAAGATTTCTGAGAAAGCAATCACTGCTCAGAGGCATTTTCCAAGGGTTTTGCTGTCTTTTGCCTTTGTAACATCAGTCAAGCAAACCAGTATTCAGCAGTCTCTATAGCCTGACTCCTTTTTAACCTTTCCTGTAAATCCTCAGATATTATCATCCTTTCCCTATTTGTTCGAGTCTTAGGGGTACAGATGCTTATTTGGAGCCTGCATTAGAGCGCCCGCCAAACAAAGAAGACATGAAAGGAGCAAAGAGTGCAGCTAACTTGAAAGTCCCTTGGATGGGATTGGAAGTTATTTGTTACCAAATGAGGAGCGATCTTTCATCTGCTTTCACCTGGCACCGCTCTGCTGCGTGGGGGGCAGAGGAGGCGGACCAGCATCCCACTGCAGGTGAGGATTCACTACTGATGCTCTGGCTCAGATGGGAGTAGGCTCCCCTGGGGTGTGCATTTGAACACTTGATCCCCGGGCTGCAGCACTACAAAGACTCATGCTGAGCAGAAACATTTTCACCATGTCAGTCACTCCTCCCGGCTTACAGGAACAGTAAAGTCAAGTCTAATTCCCTGCTGTGCCAACAGCAGCTGCATGCCCAGCTCCCAGGATGGCTGGTGAGCTGCGTGGCTACGGCACCAGTGGGAACCTGCAATGTGGGATGGCAGATCTATGGGGCACAGGAAGGATAACACTTCCCAAAGGCTGGAGGGGCAGGCAGAGCTGGGTGAGGTGAAGTGAGCAGAGCCCTACGTGGGCTGCCAGAGCCAGTGAGTGGGATGTGGTGTTCTCCATCGCTCATACCACAGTGGTTTCACAGACCTCCTGGGAGTAAATACAGCAGCTGTGACCTTTTGAAGATCATCTGCTCTGAATAATAGTCCTCTCCATCACACCACCATTAATTTGTAATGAACACGTTCCCTCAGCCAGTGGGAGTTGGACATCACAGCTCTGCTGCCCACAGGTAGCCATCCCAGAGGCACCCACTGCATGGGCTCCAGGCAGACTCTAAATAGAGGGGTGAAAGGAACAAAGCAAATGTTGTATGGTGATAGTGCCCCAAGGGACACTAATTCCCCTCCCAAACCTCCCTTTTAGTCTAATTTGTCTGCATTTTGCTTGAAAACCCAGCTGCTGGCTCCTCAAAGTATCTCAAGAGTTGACCTCCAGTTAAGACAGAAGCATTCAAGGAACTGATCTTTATGCCAGACCTGTAAGATCACACTTCTCATCCCTGCAGAATAACATGGAGACAACTGATCACAGCTTTTTGCCACCGGACTTTCACAAAGAATCAACCACCTCAGTGTTTTCATGGCCAGTTTTAATAGCCAGGTCTCAGTCTTTCCATCTGTGATTGCGTGATTGCAGCTCTGTAGTCAAAGCACATCACACAAACTTTTCCTGTAGCCCGTCAGAGGTTTTACTTGGAGCATCTCCAGGGGTAGAAGGTCCCACCAGATCTCATGCAGCTGATTTTGGAGAGCACTTAGTCGAGCAAGATGTGCAGGAAGCTCTCCACTTACATTAGTGTCATCCTTCACCTTGATAACTAAAAATAAAGTGCTGCAATAATCAACTAGATTGACTAAGACAGATGCAGCTTTTAACATGTGTACGGTAATTAACTTATACAAGGCTAGAAAGCTCCATCTCAGCCTCTTCCCACAGTGGAGGAAGTTTGGCTTTCTAATAATAGGAGCTGGTAACACATGTTGAATTATAAAGTAATCAAAGTTGGTTTTGGCAGGAACGATCCAGATTTGTCATGCTTTCATTTAATCTCCAAGTCTGACAGGCACTCATTTCCCAGTGGACCTGCTGCTTTGCTCTCAGCTTCTTCTGAATCTCTCTCCTCTGGGCATAAGGGAGGGCACAAATTGTTCACACCGGGAGGGGAGAACTGCTTTCTCTGACTGTCCTCTTGACAAAGCATGTGCTGACTTGCTCTCACATGCCATATGGTTTGCACACACGCGTTAGCAACCATACACACATCACAGCTGATCTGGACGCACGTTATGCACACACCCACACAAAAGCTGGTACAGCTCTAAGCTGTGTGTGTGGAGTGGCCTGGCCCTGAACTGTCACATGTGTCATTATTTGTTGCTGTCTGAGTGGAGGACAAAGGATGCTTCACCGTCCCTTTCCACTGCCCCATGAATCTGACCCGTTTTAGCACTCTTTCTGGTACCCTATATGTCTTGGGATCATCACTGGTAGCAGTAGCTCCCTCTTGCACACTGGACCTTTTCCCTTTCTCTATGGCTTCTCAGCTGAACTCTCTCATTTCCACAACCCTCGCTTGGCCAACTTGTATCTTTGGGTAGTGCCAGAGCAGAGCTGCAGTTCAGGCAGCCAGTCCCTTCCTACCTTTGGTCTTACTAGCTCAGCATCCACACTAAGTGACAGAAAGGGCTTCTGCAGGGGATACAACCCAGAATCCATACTAAACTTGTAATTTGGGATGCTAGACAACATCCTGTACTCTTTCACTATCTTTGTAGTGTTCCTTGACATGATGAGAAGCCCATATTGCTGTCACATCTCTAGCCTTGCTTGGACAACCCTTCTTCACTCATATCAGTGTGCACAGAGTGACCCATAGGTAATACCAAAGCCATCCTTCATCTCACTGCTTCAGATCAGCTCAGTTCACAATAACTGGCCCTCATCCTACTTTTCCATTTGCTGCTTCCATTTTTCCCTGTTCCTGAGTTTGCAGAGCAGTTTATCCCAATCTGACTCTCAGTTCTGCACATAAAAATGCAACCTAACACAGACTCCAATTCAGGCTTTATTTTGCTTTGGTGTAAGACATAGCCTGCATCTGGCCCTCACCTCTTAGCTGTTCTATTTGGCCATTAGGCAGTGAGGTGGTCACTCATAGCACATATGCAGTGCCCAGGAGAAGCAGTCAAAGAGGATTAGATGGAGTAAATCTGTGTAGACTTCCTTCTGATGTATTAAATGAGGAAAAGGCATAAAGCAGAAAAGCGTTCTTGCAGTGGGGGAGAAAGATATGCACAGAGATGGAGGAGCTGGCATTAACCATGTTAACTAAACAAGCCCTGTGGAGTTTGCTGTCCCTTATGACTTTCATCCCTATCTGTTGAGCTTCCTAATGAGGACACATGACTTTGCCTCGCTCTCACGTCACTTCAGTTCAGCTGATGCAAATCAGGTTTGCTTCCGTCTGCTTTGTACATTAGCAGCAGCAACAGGGAGGTCGTGTCCCTGATGCCCTCATTAGAGGCAGCACCGCCAGCCCTGGGCGATTGGGCTGCCTGCTTCAATGCGCTCAGACACGGCCAAGGAAGAAGGTCTTAGCAACAGGGTCTGAGCACTCTAAGACCATTGGAGATGTGAGCACTCCAAGCAGGTGCATGTTTTTCAGCTCGCTCTGAAATGCAATAACTGCCACTGCTGCAGTGGTCTCTGTGCTGGTGTAGGAGATCCAAGAGGCCCGTGATGTGTCTGAAGGGCTCTGCATATCTCTGTCACAGCTGTGGGTCTGCCCTATGCCCCCATGGGGCAGAGAGCATTGTGGGGAGCCCATCCTGCATGTCCCTGCTTCATGAGCCACCCTGCTTCCATGCTTCCCCAGGCTTCATTTCCAGCTCTACTCTTAACCACAGATAAGTGCTGTGAGCTGTGCTATAGTTCACTGCAGCTTCAACACAGACAAGACCTTCCTTGTGTGAGATGAGGTGACTGAAGGGGTAGAGAAAGAGGTGGAGATGGGAGCAAGCCATGTCCTCCAACACTATCAGTACCCAGAAGATGTGTTTTCAGGTCATGCTTAAAACAAAATGATGCATTTCAAAGCACAGTGCTTCAATTCAAGCTAAGCACACACCTAATTACAACAAAGTATTGGTAATTTACCTGTAGCAGATAAGGAAATCTTGTAGTCACACTGCACAGCATAGAAGTTGACTATTACAGAATGCACGTGGTGCTGCATGGACACTTCTGGCAGTATTTGGGGCACTCAATACAGCAGCACAGTACCACAGTTTGCTGTATTGCAGTCACATGCATGATTTTAAAAGTCTCTTATTCCGATTAATTAAAGCAAGTTTTCATCCCCATATGCAAACACCTCCCAGCTCTCTTCCAAGCCAGAAGAGAGGAGCAACAACTCTGTTCAGGTTTGTGCCTTTGGACAAAAAAGAAACCTGAAACAAGCTCTAGCCCCTCCATAGGAAAGTTAGATGCAGAAAGGAAAAAGCTAAAATGGAAACCTGTAGCAGAGACTCCAGCTGCTCTGAGTTGGTTTTTCTAATGGTGCCAGGTAGGGAAGCTGGGGTCTCAGGGCTGGGACAAGGACAGGATGGACCCCACAGCCCCGTGTTACCAGACGCTAAGAACTTGCTAAGTGCTCCAGTGAGAGGATGAGTGCAGCTCCACAGCCTGAGCTAGAACAGGGGACTCATCAGCACCAACAAGTACCAGACTTCTGGGCACCTGGAAATGCCAGACCTTGCATTGGATCACACCTGTATCAACGCCAGACGGTGGACTGAACAACCTGGAGGGCACAGGAGTTCTCTGGTGTTCTCTGCCACCTCCTCCCCCAGGCACAACCCCAACCCCTCCATATTTGTTTCCATCAGAACTACTCTTCATGTAGGGATTACAGCATGCAGCAGCTGTAATTGCAACAAAATTTGGCTGGCTGTATTCTATGACTCCAGGTTGTCAAAAACGCAGTCAAAGGCACTTTCAGCTAGTTTCACTTAAAGAAAGTCTAGCAAACCTGCGAGCTGCACACAAAATGCACGCCATAAAGCATCAAAGGTTCTGTTAGAAGGTTGGTGAACTTTAGCAATGCCTTTGATGAAAATGGTCTGAGTTTCAAGTGTGTAATGAAACCCCAAATCATTCAAGTTTCACATGGTTGCAAATATTTCTCACAGTTCTGATCAAAGGTGCGTTCAGCAGGGAAGAAGCTTTGATTTTGCAGTATAGGGGATGTGCTGAGATTTTCAAAGCCAGGCCCTGGGATTTAGATGAGCAGTTCTTGGAAGCGATGCAGCTAAACTTAGCAGTGCCCGTAGGGATGCTACACAAAGATGGCATGTTTGGATTACTCCTATTACCCCTATCCCCCTTCCCAGGGGAAGTTTACTTCCCCTCTCTGATATTCAGGGGGTTGCATGCCCCTGTAGCAAGCTTGGGCTCAGCATCTGCCCACCCTGTGTATCTATTTCCTATGCTCTTCCCCATTTTCACTCCATCAGCTGCCAACATTGCTGCTCCACTGCACTTCTGAGGCAAAGGCATCAGTGCTGCAGGACTGCTTGCTGCCCCAAATGCCAGCAGGGAGCTCCAGGAGCAAAGCTGGGGAGGCTTCCCGGTCCTCCCACAGCCCTGGCTTTCCATGGCAGCACCAACCTGAGAGAAATGGGAAATCAGCTGCATTGCTCCTAGTGAGAGACCCAATCCCCCCCCTCCCCAGAGCCAGAGGCATATGTAAACGTCTGGGTTTAATACCACCGCCTTGCTATGAAGTCTTCATTTGTGACAAAGATTTCCATAGCAACAGACGGATCTCACTAGCAGGACTGTGGTCCCCTTGGAAGAGCAGGTGGAAGGAGAGAGAAGAAGCACAACACTGTACAAAACAGCACAGAGCAGCAGATCAGGGTATTTACACAGCCTGGCCACAGGCTTTGACACTGCAACACTGCCCAAGAATGGGACTCTACAGCAAAACTGTGCAAAGGATGCTCAGGATGTGTTAGACTGAGGCAAAGGGGACACAGACTGCACCAGCCCCATCTCTCCACCTCTATCAGCCCATGCACAGCCTGGCATCTGCTATGCCACCTCATCTCCATGCAGGTGCCACCGCAGGGAGCTGGAGGTGTGCAAAGCAGAGGAGAGGGATTGCACACTGGGCGCAGCAGGTGGAAGCGCTGTCAGATGTTTGCTCTATCCCCAGATCACCTCCCTATCCTATTTCTGTCCTCCACAGGCACAGCTAGTAACACTGACCTACCGAGCTGTTCCGTAATTAGCCACAGGCTAATCAATGTTTAGATGCTGCCGTTAAACCCTGAGTTATTTGGCAGTACAGAAACGCAAAGCTTTGCCATGACAATAGCTCTGTTAGACCAAAGCTGCTTTGCTGGCCATGCAAGTGCTATATTTTTTTCCTAAGGACAACCCATTTTACAGGCATAATACAGCATTTTGTTGCCACATATCCAGCTTCCAATCAGGGCAAATAACTTGCACATGCATTACAGAAACAACCAACAGGGGTGGTTGGCCAGGGAGGGCTGGGGCAGCCAGGAACTTTGAGGAAGCAGCAAGTTGTTCTTTCTAATGTGTTTTGCTTCTTGGTAATTTTATTATTTTCACTGAGATATTACCGTAAGTAAAGTGGCTTGAAAGCACCTTCTGATTCTGGCAAATAAATCACACCATGGCAATTTAACCGCAAAGGTAGCACCTTTGGCTGGCGTATTTCACTTTAGTGTGTCTAGAGGCATTTATGCAGAAAGCCCTGCAAAGGAGAGGAGGTGTTTTTTTTTTCCCCTCCAGTCTCTCTAACTCCCTGCTCAGTCGCTTTTAGCACCCAGATAAGAGGCTGCTTTTACAGTAGGTTCAAAGATGCCGAGCTTCAGGGGGAGAGAACAAGCTCCAGCATCACAAAGCTGTACTGGCTTTGGCTTTAGCACGAGCTGGCTGAACGCTACACCCAACAACAGCAGAACTCACCCTGCCTGAAATTAAAGCCTGCGGATGGCCTGAGTGGATTCTGACATATCAACAGATGCTTTGAAGAGCTTTTCCTACACAGATTGCTCTAAAGATTTGCTTTCTGAAGGCAGCGTCCCTGCAAAAACGATCATCTGAAGTCAGTAGAATATGCCCTGAACAAAAGCCACATCCATTGTTAGGGATGCTGGGCTTAACACGTCCATCTACCCACTGCAAAACTTCAATGCAGAGAACCTACAAGTTGAGCTGCTGCAGCTCGCTAAACCCTGCCTTCCACTCCCCATCTCAGAGCAGCACAAACCACTTCCCTCCTTACACCAATCGCCCCTATGGGTATTTTAGGACCTGGCCATTTCCCTCTCATAAGGATAAACACTCATCTTCCTGCCTAATGTGCTGAATTGGGTGTTTTCTCCCCCTTCATGCAAACAGACTGTTAATTATTTACCAGCCTGTCTGTAATGCTCTAGTTTACATGCTGCAATTTGCATGATTTATTAAACAAAATAGCATTTAAAAAGAAACCCTGTCATAGATATGCCATCCTTAAAGGAGACTGAACATATATATTATTTTTCTCGGGAAAAAAAATACCTAAATTAAGGAACTGCTCCAAAGAAAATGCCTTCTTTTGTTTGCAGCCATTTACCCACTTAAATAACTCAACTCCCTCCTCCCCCCTGCTCACAGGTTTTATGAGGAAATCTCATTAGTTGACTAACCTTTGTGAGTGTGTTGGTGTTGCAGCAGGAGCTGCTTCATGGAGAAGATAATGAATCAGGAATTCCTAAACGGCTGTTGCAAAAAGCTCCGAAGGTCATCTGGCAACTGCGCATTGATTAGTGGCTCAGGGAGCACAACAATGGGGAATTAAAAGGGCATTTAACCCTTTCTGGGTGCTGTTTTTGAACCCAAACTGTTAAATATGGAGGGGGGACTGGGGGGGGGGGGAGGGGGGCAGGGGAGGTAGCTTTTATTTTTCTTTTTTAATCATAGAATCATAGAATTGCCTGAGTTGAAAAGGACCACAATGCTCATCTGGTTTCAACCCCCTGCTATGTGCAGGGTTGCCAACCAGCAGCCCAGGCTGCCCAGAGCCACATCCAGCCTGGCCTTGAATGCCTGCAGGGATGGGGCATCCACAGCCTCCTTGGGCAACCTGTTCCAGTGTGTCACCACCCTCTGGGTGAAAAGCTTCCTCCTAATATCCAACCTGATTTAATTCTTTTTGCCCTGACATCCCATTCAGAAGGAAAACGCTGCCACATGTTCCCAGACTTTGTTGCAGAAACAGTGCGGTGCTGTAGGGCCTGACCCATTTCTCTCTGGGATGGGCTCTGTCAGCTCAGAGCTGAACCTCCTCTAATGTCAGAGCCCTGAGCCTCCACATGCAGTGAGCTGAGCTGCGCCCCCTCTAAGTTGAAATAAGGCTTAATGCATTTAAGGCTGAGTCCAAGTAGTTGAAACTGAACTTCACATCATAAACATATCAATCATTTTTCTTCCATTGGATCACACCTGTATCAATCACTATCTTCATGGGAACCACAACAACATTGCTCCCATGGTTTCCATGCTGCTTTATGTACTAGTGTCCTTGCACTCAGCTCTGGAGACCCGTAACATCTAACTCATCTGTTGTCAGGTGAAATGACAGATTTTAATTTCCTTTCTTGACAAGCAGTTATGATCCATAACTGCTAAAACAGCAGGTTCATTTTTTTTTCTTCCTAAAGCTGGAAATGATGTAATTTAGTAGAAGATACACTGTAAATAACAGGAATTCGGCTGTAGGTAAAAGGTAGATGTATTCTAGATAAAGTTCACACTTGGGCAGCAGCAGTGGTTAAATCATGAGAGATGGGTACAGAGCCTGTAAGCTGAGGTCCCTCTCCTTTTCCAATGCAGCCCTGCTGCCAGTCAATGGCTTTGATGTAGAGATCCTGGTGTGAGCTCTACTTGTCTGGGTTATCAGGAAGATCAAGCCAGATAACCATAATGGTCCATTTTGGCCTTAAAATCCCTGGCAGGCTAAAGCAGTGAATCTGAGTATGAATTTTTAAGCACTGACATTAATGTCTCTCTCCTCTTGCAGAGTTGAGCAATGGAAATTCTTGACAGCAGCTGAATCAGTGCAGCAGCTCACACCACAGCCTGTGGGAAATACTCTGAGCAAGATTATTGCAGAATACTGCCACACATTGCGTTAGGGATGGAATTGATGGAGATGCTGCTTCCCTTCCTTTCTTTCTGACTGTTGGCAGCAGAGGAACATTCCCAGCCCACTCGGGGCCCCTCTGGATTTGGGTAGGCTGGAATTAACCCAGCTAATGGAGTAGCTCCAGGATTTGCGAGGGTGAATGGAGTGATGCTCCAACCCCAGGGGATGCAAAAGATGAGCTGTGTTTTCTTCTCCTGTGACAATAAAGGAGGAAGATGTGTACATAATCACAGATAAGGACAAGTGCCTAATGTGGGAATTGGGCAGTCCCAGCAGAATGAGACAGAGCTGTGACTACATCTGCTCTGTGACGATGGGACCCAGAGCCCAGACAGCATATGAGGACAAAGGGACCCAATGCGACAGATAGGACATGGGAAACAAACTCTAGTGAAGGAAGAAATGAGTCCCATCTGGATTGCAACATTTGTCAAACCAGATCGTCACCACCTGCTCCTCTTCCTCCTATAATGAATATTCTCAGAACAAAATAAAAGGATGCACAAATCACCCTTAAATGAGGTAGAGAGGATGCTGTGTGACACAGTCATCTTCTCCCCCTGCCTGTGATTAGCCATGCTTAGTGCTTGCAAACAGTGCTCTGTGAGCAGAGTTAGACTTTCTGGTTCTGTTCCTGCACATCTAACTTGCTCTGGGTGCCTCTCTGAATGCACCAGCTGCTTAACAAGATGGGAGATTGGCATCCTGGGCTCAGTTAGTTCTTGGGCTACATAAGGGCTGTCAGACAGACTGTAGTGCAGGAAATACCGAGGGCAGTGTTGTATGCTGCTGACTGAAGTATGTGGCTGCATCTATCCTAGCCTCAGAGGGTAATGGATGAGGTTTTAAGGTGGTAACACAGATGCATCCTGCAAAATTCTTTGATATGCCCCAAGCAGTGCTTGGTAGATGATCTGCAGGCTCAAACACTTGCTGATCCAGTCTGGGACTGTGTGGAGATGGGACAGCAAAAATTCATATCTCAGCCTTACTCCTCTGACCCAAGTCACTGGGAATGGGTTGCTCATTTGCGAAGCACGTGGTATGTATTAAAATACAGTGGTGGCTTCCCTCATTTGCAGTCATTTTTTCACCTCCTTGGATTGTCCAAGCCTCTTTCTCAGATGGATTTAATGTAGGTTTTCATTGTCAGGCTGTTCCTGCAGCCTCCAGAAATGTGAAGTGCCACTATGTCACCTCACACAGGTAAGCCTTGAGAGGTCAGCAGTCCCCGCCAGACCCACCCTCATGTAGAGCAGGTTCTGTCCCTGTACATTGCCCTGCGATGCACTCATAAAATAAAGATATCCTCCTGCTCTGTATGGCTGGAGCAGCCTTCAGTGAGAGCACTGAGCTGGCAGAGAGTGAGCGAATGCAGAAGTTGCTTTGGACTTTGGCTGCTAACAGTCTTTGAAGCTGAATCCTTCTTGTCCCTGCACTGTTGGCTGGAGTTTACACAGGGTCTGCTGATTCTCTCTCATTTGCTTCAAACGTGGGATTAGGCAAAGCATTCAAAATCAGGAACAGCCACCAAAAAGAAAGCTCTCTCCTATTGAATAAATGAACACGGGCCTTAGCAGGGTGAAATCAATTCCTGTTAGTATTCTGCACAATGTGATACAAGCAATTCTACTTAGCTGTACCTTAAATGCCACTGGATGTCACACTTTGCAGAAACTGATAGTTCCATTTTCAGAGTATTGATCTCCAATTAAATCAATGGTTTTGAGTAAGCTCACCTGTCTGATCCATACAGCAGGGCTGAGATGCTCAGCCTGCAGGTGTGCACAGAGAGGGCACCCCTGAATAAGGAGTCATCATCTTTCCCTACCCAGTAGTGCACTGAGACAAGGGAGATACTAAAATCTCTCCTTGGAAAAGAGTCTTCCTGAACAGGTGTACCTTGAAGCTCACACAGGGTGCAGCATAAAGGAATGGCAAGGCAGAGCACAGGCATGAATTAATCACTAATAGCACTCCCATCCCACACTCACTGCCAGCTACTGAGCACTGAGCTGAATGTGGGCACTAGCCTCAGCAGGCAGCAGCACTGCCAGAGTCCCAGGCAAGAACCTTTGTGCTCCTGTTTGGTAGCAATAAATACCTAAGGTTCCTAATGGCTGAGGCTGCATCTAATAAGGATGCAAAAATAATAAACCAGAATAAGGCTAGCAAGATTAACTACAGTTTCAAAAGCAAATCTTCCTTTCAAGTTACACCTGACTTTCTAGGTTGAAACATGTTCTTTGTGTGTCATTACTGAAGACTACTTTGGACTCAGGGTCTCTTTCCTGGTGAGTGCCCTTCATAGAAGAACAGAAACAAACAGAACAACAACAGCAACAATAAATTCCATATCATTCCTTCAAGAGAGCCTAAAAAGGGACTTCTGGGGGATATATGAAACATCTGGCAAGAAAGCTGCTTTCCCTTCTGCACTGAGCAAACTGGGAAACAGAGCAGGTGAGAAAACAGTGCGAGAGAGGCAGAGAGCTGCGGTTGTGTTCTCAACAGCTGAATTTTAGACAACACGCTTTTACATCCTTCATTCATATGCCCCTGATTCTCTGATGGGTTACATTTATCAACCTGCTTTGTCAGTCTCCTCTGGACTCCGACCATCAATCCTTTGCTTTTCACCTGCTTCCAGTCCCTCCCTTTTGTTAAGAGCAATCTGCCAGAGGAACGTGCCTCTCTCTCCTGCGCAGATTTGTCCCTTCCTTCCCTCTACGTACACTTCCCTATGAAGGCAAACTAGAAGGTGTTGCTTTACTCTCTCACTGATGGTCTTTAACCTGTGTGGGGATTCTGGGTGCAAAGCCATCTCCCAGGACATGGGCCTAAGACTGCTGTGTCCCAGTATTGTCTCTGTTTGATCCCCTCCAGCACAAAACCACTGTAGGCTTAGAGCTGCAGAGCAGTTGCTTTCTGTGAGTACATGTGCTGCTGTGGCATGTGAGAAGCAGGCAGCCCATAGCAGCCAACTGTCTCTTTTCCTAGCTGCAAAACAGATGTGCTTATAGAGATAGCACAGTGGTCCAGAACAGTACCAAGGAGAACAGGGCATAGAAAAAGCAGCGGGCTCTCAACATCCATATGAAGCCACGCAGAATAGGCTGCATCCCATAAGGACTTGTTAGATTATGTGCAGGCTCAAAATGCCTGAGCTGTTGATGTGGTCTGAATCAGTAGTGCTATGAAGGGACAGCACGACAGCAGTTTGCTAGGGCCATTCAGACCTATGGTGGCTTTGTGCCATGCCATCAGTGGCAGCACTTGTTCCTTGACATGATTTCTCTCCATAGGTATCTCCTTATCCTTGCATGCTGCCTTCTGAACTGTCCGTACTTTAACATCCCCTGCACAGAAGCAAAGAATGGGCTGGGAAACACAGGTATCTTTGATCAAATATTCATGGAAATTACCTCTGCTACATTTATTATGTCCTTACTTACCTGCCTTCAGCAGGGTCAGCTCAGCAAAATCAGTTTCCCCACATATTTCCCAAAACTTCAAGTGCAATCAGCATATTTCCTATTAAATACCAAAGTCCATTTTGCTCAGTGGGTGTTAGACATAACTTTGCTCAGGTCCATCCCACTCAGTTGCTGGTTTGTTCTTTTTTCTTACTGCACTGTTTGCTATCATGGGGACATCTCTGAAGGCAGGTTTGAGCCTTCTGCTTGGGCCATTGCTGAAAGCAAACTTGAGCAGCCCTGAGCAGCTCACATGCTGAATCCAAGGCTGGAAGCCCTGATGGTATTCAAAGTAATAAAAGAAAACATGATGGAATAGGAGCTGGAAGTTATTTCCTTCCTTTCTGGCCTGTTGTTAGTGCAGTTGGAGGGGAGATGGCAAACTCCACTGCTCTGATCTTTGCTTGTAACAAGCTTTCCAGCAACCCTGCAAGGAATCTTTCTTTGGCTTGATAGGTTTTAGAATTTAATTTCCAGTGGCTCAGAATTGGTGACCCTGCAACCCACCTGAGCTCAGGGAGCACAAAGCTTTTGCTTCTCCTCCTCAGCACCCTGTTCAGTACTTGGCTACATTCACTTGTAAGTCTTAGAGCTGAATGTCTGAAGAAAATGAAGTACTCATGAATATTCTTTTCAGCACACTCTGCGTATTCCCGGAGTTGGGCTTCTGGGCTCTTCCACTTAACTTTTTAATCAGCTGTGGAAGATGGGTTTTTCATTCACAACAAAAGCTGGCTGGAACAAAGGTGTCCTGCACATTCACGGCACCCCACTGCACACCTGAACTCACAGGCCTGCAGTGCTGGATCCCATTGCAGCTCATCCATCTTCCTTACCACACCAGCAAGGAGCAAGTTGTGGTCAGTCTGTAAAGAGGGAGAAATGACCAGAGAAAGGCACAGAGGGGAGGGTCAGGTGGGGGTCAGGGAAAGTCTCTGCCCCAAAGGGCAGTGGGCATGGCCCCAAAGAGGCAGACCCATTCCCTGCCCTGACCCTGAACACATCCCCACCTCTTCCCAGTCCAGGCAGTGCTACAGAAAACTACGGAGCTCTTTGCCAAAACTCTCTCCTTTGTGCAATGGATACACCTGAAACCAGAGACAGAAACACAACGACATTGGCACGAGGGAGACTCGGTGGGATATGCCGCAGGATGGGCCATTAGCAGTTGGCTGAAGCAATGCTAATCCAGGCCTGAAAAATATGCAGCCCAATTACTGCAGCTATACCACTGGAGTAATAGGGAGCTTGGGAGTGGGACTGATGAGCAGCTTCATAACAGGCTAATGAGCAGTCTGGCTGCTCTCCATCAAAAGCCTAGAAGAAGTTGGGACCAGACCTCTGGGGTGGCACTGGAGGTGGGGATGTTCAGACTGGGAAACATCCAGATATCACATTAAAATGCAGCAGGAGCTGAGTGGAAACTTGTGCTTAGAGCATGGATAAAATAATTGAAATGTGACAAGTGCATGAGAACCAAGGCATTATCAAAAGGAGCTATATTTGCATGATACAAAGTACAAGGAATAGATTAAATGTATTTTTAGGAGAGCAATCTTAGAGCTTCCGGGTGGTTGGGAACACCTTTAACTCCAGATAATGGAGGAAGATGCCAAAAAAAATCCATCCTTGCTGGGTTAGATTTATGGGGATGGTCAGAGTGAAAGGGGAATAGGTAAGAGTGGTGGGGGAAAGAGCAGATATTGGGGTGGGAAATTGTTCAGGGGGAGCTGCCAAAGATGACTGAGGAGAAGGTGGGCTGTTGTTGCAGCCTCCCTGTGCTGCTGGCATCACAGCCCTGCAGCTGTCTGGTTATCATCCATTTCCATGGTGCCTGGACAGCAGGAGGCCACATGGCTGATTAGCTGTGGTTCGAGATACCTTTCCCTGACAGGAAATCATTTCAGCATGTGCTGAAGTGTGTTTGGGAATCCTGTCCTAAGGTAGGTCAGAACTGCAGTCCCAAATGATGTGAACCACTTAAAATTCTCCAGGGATGAGCAAAAGAGTCAATATAAATCATAGTCATGAGATGATTGAACAGCCCCTCTCACTCCTGGATACGTAGAATAAAGCCAGCCAGCCCAGAACTGCTAACAGTCTTTCTTCACCAGCTCTCATTTCTTCCTTCCAACTTCTTGCACTGCAATGTTCTTGTTGCTCAGGATTCTGTGTGCTCCCTGTGCGCTCCCTCCAAAGCCTTTGGTGGTGTGTGAGGAACCCAATAGCAGCAGCTGAGTGATGTTGTCAGAGGGACATAGAGCAGGGGAGGCATTTGCAGTGTGCCATCAGCTGCTGGTACAGCACTGACATGAATCCCTTGCCAGCTACAATCACATCCTGCCCGTTACACTTCTGATGAGGGAAGTTGTGGTGGTTTAGAATTAAAGCTGTCAGGGATTGATGCATTTTGCTTTAGCTGCCAGGGTGGTGCATTATTTCTGTGCAAAAACTGAGATGTAATTATTCCTAATGGTGTCATGTTGACTTGCTTCTTGTCCTGCTAGGCAAAAAGGTAGCTTCTGTAAATAGAGGAAGCTAAATCCAATTAATAATGAAAAGGATGGCTTCTGCAAGTGTATGCTTGAATGAGGAAAGCAAAGAGATGAGTGTGAACACTTATTCCTATCAAAATAACAACTTTTCCAGCAAGTTAATCCTGATCCTTTCTGTCTGTTCCTCATCAGCATTCACAGGATTCAATATTGTTTGTGAGAACTTCTGCGAGGAAAAGAGGGTATGAATATTTATGGGAATGGCAAGGAATGCCGTGTGACTGCATATGGGTAGAGTCTGTGTGAGGAGCACTCAGGTGCCCATCATGTGAACTTGTAGAGTCTGCACCATTTAATAGCATCTCTAATAGCAGATGAGAGTGTAAATGGGTGACTGATCGAACCTACAGACATTAAGGAGTGAATATTCCAAGTGAATGAGCTCTGGGGAAGTCCTTGGCACAGATCTCTTTAGCCTCCTGTGTTTAGCTAAGAAATAAAGGTGTGTATATTTTGCTGGGCTGATGGGATGGGCAGAGGAGAAAGCACCTTCAGACCTACAAGTTCAGGTGTTCACCTTAACCTCTTAACGAGCCATTTGCAAACAGTATTTGTGAACAAGAGCGAGCCAGAATCGTTAGTTAATCCTGTGATATCTATGCAGAACTCTATAATTGAGCTTGGTCTGTTTTGCCTGATGCTTTCAAGTAGAAAATGAACAGCAAAGCAGGGGAAAGCAATGGCTCTCTTGACAGATATATGTAAAAAACTACCTGCTAGATTTCAGGGCTGTTCTCCTGGTTTGAATCAATACATGCCTACTGTAGTCTGCTACCAAGAGGTTATGATTTACAATTTATCTTTCATTCCTGTTTTGTCTCCTGGACAGTCAGTTTGTTGGCTGTGCTGATGCTGGCTGAGCTGCTGCTACAGTGCATGCACTGCAGTGTCTGTGTGCTGCTAACTTTGTTCCTCAAAGTTTCAGTATTATGCATTGTCTTTCCTGAGCTTGTAGCTGAATCACAACTCGAGATGAATCTGTAGCACTCCCTCTCACAGACTTGGGCTGCTCTCTGCTTTTAGCTTTGTGTGTTTTCCCACTGATGGATCTTGTTGTTCAGGATTGTGGATGTATACATATATATATATTGTACTGAATAACTAAGTATTTGAAACTGTTTCCTTTCATTTCATCTTGAAAGGGTGCTAATAGCTGATCTGCATTGCTAGTTCTGCTCCTCTACTGAATGGGCCACCTTTCTAGTAGCATCCCTTGAACCTTCGGCCTCCAAAGCTTCTTTCTGTGGACGTGATGTAACACCTGCTTAAAAGGGGAAGCTTCTAAAGTGCTTTTAAAGAGAAAGCAAGAAAGAACTATGGAAAGGGGAAGGTTAATTTAATGGGGTCGAAGTTCATGGGAACATTTGGAAATGCTTGCTTGACTCTGCAAGCTGTGATCTGTAGTTCATTTTCACTGTGTGTCTTAGGAAATAGAAGTAGGAATAGGGACAAACAAATTAAAGCTGGTTAGAGTGCTGCCACCTTTTGGAGTGAAATTAGGGAGAGCTGCTCCCAACGCTGACTTGAAGAGAAATGTCTTTTCTGTACCCAAATAGCAGCGAAAAAGATTACCTGGGTATAATCTGCTTAGCAAGAACGCTACTCCATGTAGCTGTGGATTTCTTTTCTTCCTCCTTTGTGCAGCTCTTCCTTCAGCTGTTCTTTATTTGCCAGTGGTTTTCACTAACTGTTTTCTCTCCCTTGTTTGTCATGATTGTATCCACGATGAATGCAACGCTGAATTGCTTGCAGCATCCATAGCCTTGGGAAAGGATGCTCTGATGCTTCCTTTTGGAGGGGGCAGAGGCTTAAATCAAAGACGCAGCAGCTGAGCAGGTTGTAGAAAATTGTTTGACGTGGAAAAATTACTTCTGTCTCGGTGCTGCTTGTCTGTTGGCACTCTGTAGCTGGGCGAGGATGGAGCTGGTTTATCGGTCTCGCTAAGAGTCAGTGGTAATATGCAGTTAGACTTGAAACATTGCTTCTTCCTCCATGCAACATTCAGAGACAGAGATAAAAGGAGCAGTGTGTGTGGCATTCACATGCAGTTTCCCTTCCTGCCACGGTGTGTTCAAGTGTTTCTGATACAAATTTTATGCAGTTTAACCCATAGGAAAGGACTGACACCACACAGATGGAGCACATGATTTTTCTTTTCAGTGTGTCTGCTTGTGGAGCTAAAAGGATATGGGGACAAAACAGAAATCCCCTTTCCTTTCTTAAGTAGCTTTCCTGGAGGGTATAAGAGATGCTACTGATGCTGCCTCTTCACAGAAGCTGGGGTGGGATGTTGGTGACTGGTGTGCAGATGCCCATTGGGATGTCTGATGCCTCATCAGTGGATCCCATAGGAGTGGGGTAGTACCTTTATCAGCATTGTGCCCAGCTCTGGTTGGTGCTGGAAGTCAGCCCTGCGAGGAGGGATGCTCTGGGAGCTGTTAGCCAGGTGTGCTGTGTGAGTGGCTCTTCCTGCACGTGGAGGTGCTGGAGCAGCAGGCTGCAGCTGGCTGGTGGGGATCTTAGGTTTTTAATAACCGTTTTCATGGTAAGTAATGACAGTAATATTTTATTAAGTGGGAAAGCTACCCGTTTCTTTACTCTGCAGGCTCCAGCTTATAAGTGATAGTTAAATTGAGCTGTAATTCTATTTTACAATACGTTCAAGACCCGTTTTTGCAACTCTGAGTTGTGCTTTCTCACAGGAACAGATCCCTTGTCTTTAAAGCAACACTCACATGAATAAAGATGCAGAATCACACCTTGCATCTGTATTGTGCTTGCAGCATGTGAGTTAATGAATGGATGCTGTAATTCTACATGTTATGAAGTCAGTGTGAATGCTTCTATCTCAAGGTAAGAGTCTCGATGGTGAACAGCTGAGAGGAAGCTACAAAGGCATTTTAATTGATATGCAAAATACAAGATGTCAAGATCTGACATTCTTCACCACTTATAAGAAGACATCTAATAACTCATATCTGAATGTAAATGTCATATCACTCCTAAAACATTATGCATTCTCTATCAACCAGAATAATGAGTGATTACAAATGTTCCGGTGCACAAAACACCAACAAAACAAAAGTGAAGCATGAAATTAAATTAAAGGAATAAAGCGGAAAATAATGATAATTCTACTCTGCTTCACTTTATTAATACTTATAGTCTGGAAGGATCTCAAAGCTCTGGGGGTAGGACAGCTGCTGCTGGCTCCAGACTAACCCAACCACATAAACATTCATAGATCATTTATATGCAGCTGTTGGCACAAAAAAAAAAAAAAAAAAAAAAAAAAAGTGTTTTTTCCCCCTTCTAATTCTTTATGGACTCTCAACAAGGCAAAATACACAGGATTCTGGGGGGAAAAATGGAATTGCTTTTTAAAGGTTTCTTTGCAGTTGCAAGCACTGGAAAATTAGTTTTGGCAGCAATGGCATTTGTAATCACACGACTCCAGGAGAAGAATCCTGTTGTACCTCCCTTGGAGTTACCAACTGGGGATGGTCTGTTTTCTGAACATCCCACAGCCATCCACTGCATGAGCAGCTGAATAAAGGACCATTTTAGCATCTCTGTTGGTCTTCTTTCTGTCTTCTTACACCTGGTGGTCAGTCTTCCTCCAGCATCCAACAAGTTCTGTGCCCAAATCATCCACACCATCATTTTCACTTTCTGTCTACGTTTCCTGCTGAGGTTTGGGTAAAAGTCACAGCTGCCTGAGTTAGCTGTCAGGAGTTGAAGTTTTTTACTCAAATGATGAATTCAGTCCCTGGCAACCCTGAGAAATCTGCAGAATGTCACAATATCCATCATAGCTGTGAAAGATACGAAACAGCTGAGTTTTAAGAATTGGTCGTCAGGAACTTAGATTAGGGTAAATATTGAGTCTATTCCCTTTCCTGGCGAGCCCTGCATTGTTTCAGAAAGTAGTAAAACCAAACAATAGTTAGGAAAGCATTACATGTTTTTTAAATGATAAAGGCAAATTCGGAGACTGCACAAAGGCATCATAAGCTCATGTCCCACTGCTGCACTGTGGGGCTCTGGTACCTCACTGCAGGATGCTTGTGAAAATCTTCTCCTTTACTGTATGTTTTAGAGTGAATATTTCTTTCAGGGAAGAGTTAACAGGGCTAAGCTTCTGAGACTTGCCTTGTGGTGGTCTCTTAGAACACCTTTTACTACTTGGGTCTCTTCTTCCTCCAGATCCATGAAAGCCCACTGTTCCCAACCTCTTCAGCTTCAAGAGAGGAGGATGTGTTCTTCATTGCATTTTTATAGCCCTGGTTGGCTCCAGCTTCTTGTCCCTCAAGGAATGATCACTACGAGGTGGCTATGCCAAGCTGTCTGACTACTTGTCCCAGAGCAACAAGTGAGCAGGTGCAGCTGCTATGGGAATGAGGATGATACTGCAGCATCCTTGGTGGCCAGCTGAAATCTAGTGCAGATTGATGAAAAAGGAAGGGTCTGGAGATAACATCTGACAGCAAAAACTAGCACTTTGATTTGTAAACATCCCATGATCATGGGAATGTGTATTTTTGGGGACTGACCTGGGCATTCATAAAGAAACAATGACCAACTATGACACAAGGTTGTATGGATTAAATAAAACCCAACAATGAATGGAAATTCTACTTACAAGAAACAGCTGTTGGGTTCTGTACTCTTGCAATGCTCATAACTAATCTTCCAGGTTCTCTGTAACAGCAGCAGGAGCAGGGCATTACTTTTAAGTCTTGTTGCAATTTGCCCCCAGATCTTGTGTCTCTTTAACAAAAGCCCCCAGGCAAAGCAGTAACTTCCAGGAGCTCCAGACCTTCCTCAGGAAACCCATGCAAAGATATCCTCTTACCTACTGTGAAAGCAATCTGTAGTCTTTCAGCTTCATCCCAAAGAATTATATTGCTGTATTCTGCTAAATCATGTAGAATTTAAACATAATTTGCATAGAACACCATTAGATTCTTATCTGTTGTTTTTTTATCTGCTACTCTGCTGTGAGATGAGAAGCCAAGTGAATTAAGGCAGTGCACCTGAATGACTTGCATCCTGCCTTGAGTTCATTCATTTCCTACTTCTAATTTAGTCGCTTTTCAGATGTTTCTCTCTTAATCACAGGAATAAGCACAATTTGAGTCACAGTTTCATGTGGCGGCCTGGTGAGTCAGGTGGCTGCGCGCGGTTCTGCTTAGGGAGCACATTTCCAACAAAATTATTTGCAGGGTGATATTTTCCACCTCTTCTCCCAAAGTGGTGAACACTACGCTAATGTTGCCACCAACAAATGCTTCTGTACACAGCATCGAATTCCTGGCAAGGGGCCTTTTATTTTTACTCAACACCCAGTGTGTCTGAAGAGCTGTGCTGATTCAAGTTCGCAGCATGGACCAGAACTTTAACAAACCAGCACCATTTATTTTTCTTCCAGAAGAAGCCCTGTAACAACATATTGACCTTCTTCTTACTCTCTGCCACACATAGGGAGAGTTCTCAGAAGTCCCTGTTTAGACCAGCTGGCAACATGCAACTGATGAACAAACCTTCTGCTCCAACCCCTAGGTGGACAACAGTGCTTATGAACAGAAGTTGCAGTGCATGCTGAAGCGTTCCAAATGAAACAGCTACTACAACAAACAAAGTAGATGCGTCTTATTGTTGTCTCATTGTAAATGCATAATCACTCCCAGCAAAGTGTTGTATATGCAGATATAAATATTAGATACCTGTTTAAAAAGCCTTACGGGAAAACAGACAAACCTGCAAATTAAATCCGTGCTGTAAATCCTGCGGTAGCTCAGCACAGATTGCAGTCACCATACACTTATGTTTGCAGAAAATTCTTCCTTTCTGATACCGATACTGAACTTTGTGAACTGACCTCAATTTTTCAACGTTGATTCCTTTTGAAAGGAACAGAAAACTGCCTTGATTATGGAAAATGTTCATAAAATATTTCATGCAGGAGGAACAGCAGCGCTTAAAAACAAGCTGCTGGGATATGGTGAAAAACTGAGGTTGGAAGAAGGAGGAGGGAATGACTTGGAGCCATCCCAGCTCCAAACCTTTCCAATAGCAGCGTTCCTCTTGGGAGCTGCAGTTCACCTGCCTCCTCTTTCTGCTGGTCAATCTTCTTAACCACCAGGCATCCAACAGTGGCTGACCTTGGATGGGGGCTCTCCGGATGTATGGTGGAATTGCATGGAAAACTGTCTCCACTGTACAGTGGGAAAAGATGTTCTCTGTAGGATGTCCTACAGTATGGAGAAACATCCTCACAGTAGGTGGAACATTCTTGCAACCTATTAGTTGTTATACCACACTAATGGACATGCCTTAGGGAAAAACATCACTTCTGAGTGGGGTACTGCTGGTCAGCTGGTGAAATAATGCCAAGAGATATCAAGCTTGTGTGCTAGTATTGGACTATGACTTCCAGTAGACTGATGAGATAATCATGTATCTACAAAACATCTTCTCCTTTGTCACTTTTCTTCTACTTTGAAAACCTTTGGAAAATCGGGCTGTAAGAGCCAAGACAAGCAGCATGATGATGTAGAACTAATTTCCTTAGAAAACCAGGCTAAAAATATCTCCAAAGAGACTCTAACCCTTCATCAAGTCCCATCGCCCAAAGCAAAGTCTGTGCTGATGGACGGTGATTAAGTACCCTTTGTTAAACACCTCTGAAGGGGATTTCAGTGTGTGTTTTTGGCATAATCCGAGTTGACAAAGTCTCTTTTGGTGAAGTGTCACAGATTTAAGGATGTGCTGCTGACAGTGTTGACATGTTTTCTATCACTGCCTGTCTCCGAATCTATAGTTCCTCCCCTGATTCATATGTTGCCGAGGCAGCTCTTTAAACACTAGATGTCAAGTTGGACACATAAAACATTTTTTTGGAGTAGGCAGGATTTAAGTAAAAAAATCTGTGCTGAGTGCTCCACTTCTCTTGGTTACTACATGAAACGTTCAGAATAAAATTGGAAAGTAGCTTAAAGAATTAAAGAATTTACAGTCCGTTTTTAAGGATAAAGTGGAAAATATTTCATGGGTTGCCCCAGAGGAAAATGAAGAAGTACCATGAGATCATTCCCAAGCACGAAGGATAAAGAAGCCTATGAAATCCCAGTTGTAAATTTCAAGATGATGCTATAATCACCTTTGAAATGAGTGGGAAGAGTCCCAAGTTTTGCCTGAAAGGAAGCAGAAAACAGGTTTGTTGGCATTTTTCTTCTTCTTGATATGAGACAGTTGTGACTCTCAGTGGAAAACAGGGCAAGAAGAGATGTGCAGCATAGTAAGAGCTGTCTAAAGGTTAATACAAAAGTGTTAAGCTTTCTGTGCTTGGACTCAAGCCTGGAAATTGCCTGCTGGCCATATGGATCATTACCAAAGGGAGGTACGTTATGGGGAAGATCTTGATGATTCTGTGACACAAATAGATAATCAAGTTCTGATAAGTTCTCTCTTCTCCCCAGGGTAGAGGTTTCCTCTTACAGTTGCTCTTAGGTGGCATAGCAGGAAGAAAAATGAGAAGCTAAGCTTATTGTTTTTAGAAAAGCACACCAAAAATACACATAGTTTCATGTCTATGGTAATTCAGCTAAGCAGAATGCCATGCCTCAGGGTTGTACTGGGCATAGTCCTTGTCGGTAACACTGATTAGGAATCCTGTGTCACACTTGTGTCATTAGGACATACCCAACAAGCCAGCACTCCAGCACAGACATCACCAAGTTCTGCCCAAGAAAGTGCAGAACTCCTGAGTCTGCCAGACTTGGGGATACTGAAAGAACTCAATATTTTCCAAAACAAAAGGATGTCACCTTCTGAAAAGTGTATCTGAAGTAGCGTATCTGAGGGTACAAAGCTGGGGTAACAAAATTGGTTAAAGGTTCGTGCAGTCTGTGGGGAAGAGCCGACCTCCACACCCTTCATCTCTCCTCCTTTTTCTATGTGCTGGCCCTGGCAGGAGCCAGGCTCACAACCTTGGACGTGCATCAGATAGTAGTGTACTACAGGGCATTCTTGCTCTGATCCTGTCTCACTTGTTTTCAGTTCTGAGAAAGCCACTATAATTAGGAGGATATATTTTTAATTGTGTTTTTGAGAAGCCCTTTGATACAAACAAATTAACTTTGATCTCCAGCTGCTAAATGAAAGGCTTCTGCCTGGATCAGCTGGGAAACACTCCCTTACATATTGATGATGAATAAAAACATATGGGTGATGGGGACCAGCAATACTTCCAGCACCAAAAGGAAAGGAGTGGAATAAACCCTCACCACAAGTTCAAGGTAAGAAGAGCTTTCTCAACACTGATGTATTGGGGTTGGTTCACCACATCAAACCAAACCTCAGTGTTAAGCAGTAGCCACAGAAACAATTATTTCTAATAAGGATTAGACATGCATTTTTTTTTTTTACTTTTACTATGAAAACATGTAAGGTATTGGCAATCTTCTTCAGCCTGTAGTGGTTAATGGTTGTATTCTCACCTACCTGAACCATCTGAGAGCAGACAGGTTGCCTACCTGCCTGTGTGGTCAGCTCCTGCTCTGGCTTCATTACTTTAGTTCTTTTTCTTCTTCCTTCTATCTGTGCCCATAAATTGGGCCAACAAACTGTGTGTGCTGTTGTCACTGATGTTTAATGAATGCTCCCAGTTGTGAGACCATCCATGGAACTGAGGAAGATGTACTGGCTCCTGTCAAACATGCAACTCACTTTAAGGAATACTTGGAGAATGGATGTGTGTTTGCATATGCAGACTCTAAACAGATGAACTATATAGATGAGGATATGAAATAGGGTATGCAAAAAGCACGTTCTTTTTCCAAGCTATTTGAGAGTATATGATGGGCAATATTAGAAGAGCTGGAGTTTATTAAGGACTTCTATAAACATCTGGAGAAGTGGTCTCATAAGGAGGTATTTTGTGTTTCAGAGTGCCTGGGTGTAAGAAGAACTTCGTTCTCAGGAATGTGCCACCATAGTCTTTCCTAGCAGAATTCAAACCAACAAGACAAGATGGATTTCTAAGGAGATCGGATGGAATTTGGCTTTAAGAAAGTTTTTTATAGCCTTAGTTTTTATTTGACCAAAACTAAGAGTTTCTTTCTTCCCAGCACAGCATGAAATCATCCATTTCCAGGAAAATGCTTCTAGCTAGCAACGAAGAAGAATGTTTCATGGTGGGAGGTGATCTCACAGGTAGGTTGTGCGTTACTTGCACAGATAGAAAATGTTTCAAGCCTAAGATTGTTTTGTAGTAGTTGAGAAATGTCTGCTTAGTGATTTCACTTATTATGCTTCTACATAGCAATTTCTGTGAAAGAGCAGGAAAGACGTATTTGTGGAAGACTTGGCTCCTATTCAGATCCACAAATGAGCATGAGATCAGAGAGCAGGAGGTGTTGTTCCTCCCAGCTTGGTGTGCTCACCCCTGCTAGCAGGTGTGTGGTTCAGTTTACATTAATTTAATTAAGGTACTTACATTATACGTAGGGAAGGAGAAATTGTTTACAGGACACAAGGAATTGATGAAGAACAAGAAAGGCAATATTCCAACTAAGACAGGCTAAATCAAAACTTTTATTGAAGCCACTGTATATTAGGATTGGGAATACTAATGAACCATCTTCTGGCTCTGTATTTACAGAAGCAAAGTGATATGTGGCTTTGACACTGACTTTCTGTCTGTCTGAGGGTTTAACATTACAGCTAGGAAGGAGATGGATTTGGCACCACGTTACCGGTGAAAAGATTCCAACTTGGGCACAAGGGTCTTGATGGGAAAATATGAATTTGGTGTTACAGACCTTAATCACCCTGGGAGGAATTCTCACTTACCACAGGGCTTTTGTCTAGGTCACTTGCTGTAGTGGCGTGCTCAGCAGGAGACAAAGGACATTAACATGGGCATGTGCCTTTGAGACACTTGACAAATAGCTCCATGTGCTTTTCTCCCAGAGAAGCATCTCAACATTTAAGCCTTGCTTGTAGTAAACCTTGAACCAATTAAGCTAACATCAGGTTTTTAATTGCCTTGGTTAAAGTGATGCAGACCTCAGTGTGCATACTCATAAATCATTTTAAATGCTAGTTGTCCTCTCTTAGTGTAAAATGCATTAAAGCTGCACTTTCTCTTCACCCCTCTTCCCAGGTGTGGCAATGTCAGCTTTGCCTTGGGCAGAGCCAGCTGTGATTACCTTTTCTTCCCCAGCTCCTGGTGCTTCTACCTTGAAGCTCTGATGAGTCCAGTTTTGCTGCAGTGATTTTATCATCAAGAGATTTTCTGGAAGGAAAGGGGTAGCGATCAATTAATAATGCATGTAATTATCTAATACCTGGATATAAGTGTATGGAAAAATGCATCTAGTGGCCTTATTTGTGATAAAGAGGATATCCTGGTCTTGAAGTAGCACAGCCAGGGCATTGTTACTTGGTGTTTGCTGCCTTTGAAGTGCCAACATCCTTGAGACAACCATGCTAGATACCCATAAGATAGCCAAAGTAAATTTAGTTCTGCATGTCAAATGCTTGATTAAGAGATATTGCCTGGAGGCTTGATTTGGGTCTTGGAACATACTGAGTATTCTGGAGGTGGTGGATGAAATGTTGCTGGATTTGCCAGATTTTCTCAGTTGGATCTTGGGTGGGAGCTGGTGAGTAAGGCTGCAATGGAGCAGGGTGCCAGCATCAACAGCTGTGGGGCCTCTATTAGTCAGCTTAAGCAGGGATGGACAGATAGAAAACAAAGTCCATACAGAAAATACAGAAGGCTAAAGATTAATGAATTACTGCCTTCTGACCACGTATTACATTTCTCATTCTTCACCTGTATCTTCTCTTCTGGATCTTCTGCCAGCCCTTTCCATGCAGGTTGGAGATCTACCTGCATTTCTTAAAGAGAGCGGAGTCTTTGAATTGAAGAAGATCTATATACAGCACATGTTTGAGAAGCCTGCAGATGAAAGTGGGCATCATCATGCAGAATTGTAACTTAGGGACTTTATCACAAAGCCATCAAGCAATTGTATTTGATATTTATATCATACTTGTTATTTTTTTTCCTTCCTTCTCCCCCCTTTTTCTTAATTGGATGTCATCCACATGGCAAGGTTATTCTGTTAGACAAGCTGGCAAATGACAATGACAGGATTATAATTAAGTGCCAGGACATGCAGCCAACAAAATTACCATGCTGTTATTACACTGGATGATGTGCTAAGGAAGCTCATAAAAATGCTGTAAAGAATATATATTGTGGGACATGTATACAGTTGGAAAAGAAAATGAATCTCACAGTCACAGAATGGGCTGGGTTGGAAAGGACCTTACAGCCCATTGAGCACAAACCCCACTGCTGTGGGCTAATTGCCCCCACCAGACCAGGGTTTCCAGTGTCCATCCAACCTTGCCTTGGGCACCTTCAGGGATGGGGCACCCATAGTTCCCTTGGGCCACTGTTTCCCCATTCACTAATGCCCAACCAGTGCTGGATGACTGCAGTGAAAGAGATGTATCCAGAAGCTTTCTTACTTTCACCTGGCTCTATGGGCAACCATTCCAACTTCACGCACGGCACTGCAAATGTTAATAATTTTTAAGCTGATATTTTCCTCTCTGTATTCAGCCCCTACTTTCTTTGTACCTGCACCATTGTGATATCTGTCTCAATCCTTCCAGTCATCAGGCCTTGTGCAGGCATCTGTCAGCACTGGCAATACCACTGGCTTTCTTAATTGTCTTCTTGATAAAATAATTAAACCAAAGCCAGACTGAAGGCAGAAATACTGGGGAACCTGAGTGAAAGCTGTCACACACACAAACAACTTGTTAGTGGCCGCTGCCTCCAAGCCCTACTTTCAGTCTTCTTCAGGTGAGAGGTGAATTTGAAGTTTGCTCTTGTCAACATTTATCTTGAGTCAAAAAATATTGATATACAGGTCAAAAGAGAAGCTGTTGTGTTACTTAGTCAGTTCCTGACCCTTCCAAACCTTAAGTCCAAAGATGAAAGTCCCAGAGAAAAACAACATCTCACAGCAGAGCGGGTCAGGAGGAGCTCTGATGCTTTCTACAGCCACCAGCAGTCCTGCTGAAATTGTTATGCTTCACCACATTGCCATTATTTTGATGATATTCTGTTTCAGATCATCTTCTCCTTAGAATGTTACCGTTCTGATATTTGCCTGAAATGGCAAAAAGCCCCTTTTTCATCTTTTAATTGGCACGGTTTGCTGCCGTACTGTACAAAGCTAATATTTCAAATGGTCAAATTTTATCAGTCTGAAAGACCCGATGCTTTGAAAAGGAGTGTAAAAGAAGTTAAATTTTCTCCGCTGTCTGTTTTGATTTTTGATCTAAACATTCTGGTAATTTGAAGCATTTGAAGATATTTGGGGCTTTGAATTCTAAACTAATGTGCTAAAATCAGAGGCCTTGATGTGCTCAGGGTCTCTCAGATGTGCTCCCAACACCTCCAATACCTTTAATTCCTCTTTCAAATCTAATCAAGGACGGCTTCAGCCTGAGTGAAATGTTGGAACCAGGGACTGCATCTCGAATGCTGCTAAAGAACTGCATTCCTCTGGAGCAGCCCTGCAGGGTCAGCCCTGAGTCCTGGCCCAACCATTCATCTCCTTCGGCTGAAATAGGAGCAAAGATGGGAGGGGGGGAGGTGGGGGGGGACTCTGCCAAACCTACACTGGAACAGCTTTTGAAATATGGACCCACTGAACCTGATTTATTGCCCCAGTTGTTGGTTATTAGCATGGTGTTCTGTAAATGTTTTGCTGCTTATTTTCTGCTTCGAGGTGTTACGTCAGTTTAATTCCTCCCAGGCTGAGCAGTTCCTCCTGCCCTGACGTTACCCGTGTGCATTTCGGGAACGCGGCCTGAGCTGGTTCACAGAGGAGGAAAGGGCTGTGGGGCTCAATCGAAAATGGCACAGGTATAGGGAAGAAAGCTGAGAGGATCAGGAGCACAGCTCTAATGGGGAGCAGGGATGGCTCAGTGTGGAGGAGGCTCAGGGGAGACACTCTCCTTGTGCAGTCACTCTCTTTGGAGGTGTTCAAGGTAAGGGTAGATGTGGCACTGAGGGATGAGCTCTAGAGATGGGATGATGGCTGCAATACATGATCTTAGAGATCTTTCCAGCCATAATGGTTCTATGATTTTATGGTGTTGCAGCATTTCCCTGTAACTGCCCTTGAGATGAAGGGTTGCCAGAGGCCACTGGTAAATCTGGCTGGAGACAACGTGGCCTTTTCTTCTGCGCATTCTTATCACACTCCATCCTACATAATGGAGTGAACTGCAGAGATGACAGGGCTTTATTATTACTTATGATTATTCTAAACTTACTCTTTCATGAAAGGCAGGACAAGAGGCTGCTGCCTGACATTTCAGTCAATTCCTTCATTTCATGTTTTAAAACATAATGAGGTGCCTGATGTACTGACTGGCAGCTGCAGGTGAGCATCTTTCTCATCAAAAGGTTGGACCGAAGGGGAACTGCTCCTTTGCACTGCTCTGCTGCTGGGACTCTGAGCTGTGAGGAGCAGAATCCACCCACACATGGTGATGTGAGGATTTGCAGGTCTCCTCCTCAGCTGAATTAAGGGAGAGCAATGGGTTTGGTTGTAAAAGCAGCATGATGGGCAGCCTGGCTGTGACCCTGCAGGTGTGTTGGTGCAAGATGGTCTCTGCATGCAGGACTCAGTGCTCCTATGGGCTATGAGTGCTGTGATTTCAGGGCTCTTGCATCTGTGCTGTTGCCAATGGGTGAACCACGTATCAAGGAATACCCTCATGCAGCACATATGGGGTCTATCCCAGCAGGAAGGAGTTCCCTTCTATCTATTTCCACTGCTGCCATGAGCTGAGCACTCCCAGCAGCAGCCATATATCCACACTGTATTTAATACTTTCTATACCACCCTCCGTGCATGGAAGGCAATGGAGTGAACAGAGAAACTGGAGATGCTCTGAGCACTGTGCTGCTTGTCTAGGGCTACAGAGCTGTAGGGCAGTGCTCTGCCCACATGCAGCCATCAGGGCAGCTCCTCCACACCCACCACTTGCATCTGCTCTCCTTGCCTCTTGGTTCCCCCATTTCCCTGTGGCCACCTCTGCTTCCCATCACTGCTCCTCCCACAGAGGCTTCTTTCTACTGAACCTGTTCTTTCTGCTCTCACACAGAATCACAGAATCACAGAATTACCCGGGTTGGAAGGGACCTCAAGGATCATGTAGTTCCAACCCCCCTGCCTAGCAGGGCCACCAAACATACACATTTACTAGATCAGGTTGCCCAGGGCCCCGTCCAACCTGGCCTTGAACACCTCCAAGGACGGGGCATCCACAACCTCACTGGGCAGCCTGTTCCAGGACCTAACCACTCTTCTAGTAAAGAACTTTCCCCTAACATCCAACCTAAATCTTCCCTCCTTCAACTTAAAACCATTTCCCCTAGTCCTGCTATTATCAGCCCTTTCGAAGAGTTTACTCCCCTCCTGGGAGTAAGTTCCCTTCAGGTATTGAAAGGCTGCAATGAGGTCACCCCGCAACCTTCTCTTCTCCAGGCTGAACAAACCCAACTCCCTCAGCCTGTCCTCATAGGGGAGGTGCTCCAGCCCCCTGATCATCTTTGTGGCCCTCCTCTGGACCCTTTCCAAAATCTCCATATCTTTTTTGTACTGAGGGCTCCACACCTGGACACAGTACTCCAGATGGGGCCTCACAAGAGCAGAGTAGAGAGGGACGATCACCTCCCTATCCCTGCTGACCACCCCTCTCCTGATGGAGCCCAGGATCCCATTTGCTTTCCGGGCTGCCAGAGCGCACTGCTGGCTCATGTTAAGTTTCTCATCTATCAGGACCCCTAGGTCTTTTTCTGCCGAGCTGCTCTCAAGGACAACTCCTCCCAACCTGTACAGGTGCCTGGGGTTCTTCCGGCCCAAGTGCAAAACCTTGCACTTTGCCGTGTTGAACCTCATTAGGTTCACCCGAGCCCAGCTTTCCAGCCTGTCAAGGTCCCTCTGAATGGCATCCGTTCCCTCCACCGTATCGACTGCACCACTCAGCTTGGTGTCATCAGCAAACTTGCTGAGGGTGCACTCCATTCCCTCATCGATGTCATTAATAAAGATGTTAAAGAGCACCGGTCCCAAGACAGACCCTTGAGGGACGCCGCTCGTTACCGGCCTCCACCTGGACATAGAGCCATTGACCACCACCCTCTGTCTGCGGCCTTTCAACCAATTGCTTATCCATCTAGTTGTCCACCCATCAAATCCACCTCCCTCCAATTTGGAGATGAGGATGTGATGGGGGACCATGTCAAAGGCCTTGCTCAGGTCCAGGTAAATGACATCGGTCGCCTTCCCTTCATCCACCAACGCCGTCACTCCATCATAGAAGGCCACAAGATTAGTTAAGCATGACCTTCCCCTGGTGAAGCCATGCTGGCTGTCTCGGATCACATGCTCGTTCTTTATGTGATCAAGCATGTTGTCCAGGAGGATCTGTTCCATAATCTTCCCAGGCACAGAGGTGAGACTCACCGGCCTGTAGTTACCCGGGTCCTCCCTGCTCCCCTTCTTGTAAATGGGAGTGATGTGACCCTTCCTCCAATCATCCGGGACCTCACCTGACAGCCATGACTTCTCAAATATGATGGAGAGCGGCTCAGCAACCACCTCAGCCAGCTCCTTCAGGACCCTGGGATGCACGCCATCTGGCCCCATAGACTTATACTCATTCAGTCTAAGGAGGCACTCTCGGACTTGCTCTACCCTTACAGTGGGGAGGGATTTACCTCCTTGGTCCCCACATGGAGGTATGGGGGTGCAAGACTTAGGGACGTGAAAAAGACTAGAATCCTGGCCACCAGTGAAGACCGAGGTGAAGAACTCATTCAGCACCTCAGCTTTCTCTTCATCTGTTGAAGCCATTTCTCCTTTTAAATTTACCAGAGTAGGTACGCCCATTTTGGCCTGTCTCTTCTGGCCAATGTACCTGTAGAAGGTTTTCTTATTGTTTTTCACGTCCCTCGCCAAGTTCAGTTCTGCCTGCGCCTTGGCTTTCCTGATCCCACATCTGCAAGTTCGGACGGCATCCCTGTATTCTTCCCGGGTGACACAGCCTTGTTTCCAGAGCTTGTACACCCCTTTCTTCACCCTCAGTTCTCTTAGCAGGTCCTTGCTGAGCCATGCCGGTTTTCTACCTCTCCTGCCCACTTTCTTAATCAGGGGAATGGAGACCTCTTGTGCTGCCAGGAGGGCATCCTTGAACAGTAGCCAGCTCTCCTCAACGTCCTTATCTTTGAGGGCAGCGTGCCAGGGGATCTTGGCCAGCATTCCATTGAGTAGCTTGAAGTCTGCTCTTCTAAAGTTGAGCATCCTGGTCCTGCTCTTTGCCAGGCCCACATCGCTTGAGATCACAAACTCAACCAGGGCATGATCGCTGGAGCCCAGGCAGCCTCCAACCTTGACGCCTTTGATGATCTCCTCAGCGTTGGTGAGCAGCAGGTCCAGCAACGCTTGACCTCTGGTCGGTCTGTCCAATACCTGAACCAGAAAGCTATCATCAATGGATTCCAAGAGCCTTCTGGAGCTCTTGCAGCTCGCTGTGTGGTTTTCCCAACAGATGTCAGGATGGTTGAAGTCCCCCACCAGGACAAGAGCCCGTGAGCCAGACGCCTCACGCATCTGGAGCAAGAAAGCCTCATCAGCAGCCTCCCCTTGATCAGGTGGCCTGTAGTATACCCCTAATACCAGCTGACCTTTATTAGTCCCATCTCTAATCCTAACCCACAGGCTCTCAACCTGTTCTTGACTGTTTCTCATGGGGAGCTCCTCACAGTTTATCCAATCTCTGACATAAAGGGCGACTCCCCCACCCTTCCTACCTCGCCTATCTCTCCTAAAGAGCCTATAGCCATCGATGGTAGTATCCCAATTGTGGGAGTCATCCCACCATATTTCTGTGATAGCAACAATGTCATAATTTTCAGAGTGCATCACAGTTTCCAGTTCCTCCTGCTTGTTACTCAGGCTCCGTGCATTAGTATAAAGGCACTTCAGCCGGGCTGTCCGTCTCACCACCTTCATAAGCGATCCAGGATCCGCTAGAACAGCAGCATCCCCAGCATCCCCCTGCCCTACTCCCTCCTTTTGCACTCTGCAATCTTTGCCCACAGAGTTTGGTACAATCCCTCGAATGCACCGTTCAACCCCAGTAGCCCTTATTTTGCTCCCTTCCCCCTTCGTTCCTAGTTTAAAGACCTATCAATGAGTCTCACTAATTCTTCAGCTAATACCCTCTTACCCCTCAGGGACAGGCTGCTTGCATCAGCAGCCATCATTCCAGGTGCAGTGTAGATTGCCCCATGGTCAAAATAGCCGAAATTCTTGTGTCTGCACCAGCTCTTAAGCCATCTGTTTAAGAGATGGGTTTTTTGGATCCTCCCTGTATCTTTTCCTGACACCACGGGCATAGAAGAAAAGATCACCTGCACCCCAGCTCCTTCAAGTATTCGCCCCATTCCCCTGAAGTCCTTCTTGATGGACCTCAGGCTTTGCTTGCCAACTTCCTCACTGCCAGTCTGAATTATTAAAAGTGGGTAGTAGTCTGAAGGATGAATCAATCTAGAAATTTTCTTTGAAATGTCCCTGACCCGTGCCCCAGGAAGGCAGCACACTTCTCTGCGGGTAGGGTCAGGCCGGCATATAGGGCCTTCTGTTCCTTGCAGAAGGGAGTCACCTACAACAATCACCCTTCTGTCCTTACGTGTAGAAGCAGTCTTGAGGCTTCGGGGTGACCGCTTCACCTGAGGCAACCTCATGGGTGCACCTGTTTCCACACTCTCACTAGTCCCCCCCTCAAGTTCCAGGGCCTCAAACCGGTTTCGCAGAGGCACCTGGGGAGCCGGGGATGGTTGTGATGGAGGATGCCCCTTCCGTCGAGCAGGTACCCGTTTCCACTTCTCCTCCCTTCTCAAATTACTGCTGGGGGGAAGAGAGGACAGGGGGCCGGCTGCAGTGTTGCCAGCTGGCTGGTTACCCTTTACCACCTGTTTGTGAGGTGGCAGGGGCTGACATGCTCCATTAGGAGCCTCGACTGCGTGCTGAGAACTTGAGGCTGAGAGGGACTGACACCACCAGTCAATCTCCCTCTCACACTCTTTTATAGTCCTCAGCCTCTCCACTTCCTCCTTCAGGTCAACTACGAGGCTGAGCAAGTAGTTCACCTGGTCGCAGTGAACACAATCACTGCCTCCCTCACCCAGCTCTGCAAGGTTCAGGCTCTGGCACTCAGTACAGCCAGAGACCTGCACACCAGCATCTTGGGTTGGGGGCTCAGTCTGAGTTTCCTCAGACATTTTGGCAACAGCCTTCCTATAAGGCATGTGCAGGACGTCAGTCTGGGTCTCTGCAGTCTTCTTGGTTGCTGCCTCCCGTTTCTGTGAGATCGGGACCCTTGTCTTGGCCTCCTCAGTGTTTCTGGCAGCAGCCTTTCGCCGGGGAGCACCCATGTCGGAGCAGAATACTTACCAGAGCTGAAACAGGAAGTCAAGAGGTGCACGAGCCCCGCCTCCTCCTGACCGTTTCTGGTGGGCAGCGACTAGTCGCTCCTTGTGCCCGTTTAAATCTCCCTCCGTAGGCAGGGAACGCCCACACGCTGCGTCAGCGGCTGCGTCGGCTGCTCCCTGAGAGCTGCCGGGCTTCTCCTCTACCCGGGGGTTCCCTGCTTGAAGGAACCGCCCGAGATCCCCCTTGACCACGCGGTCAGCCGCTGCTGATCGGTCCGGGACGGCTCCGAATCAGGCGACTTCGGCGATCAGAAAGCCTGATGTACTGACTGGCAGCTGCAGGTGAGCATCTTTCTCATCAAAAGGTTGGACCGAAGGGGAACTGCTCCTTTGCACTGCTCTGCTGCTGGGACTCTGAGCTGTGAGGAGCAGAATCCACCCACACACGGTGATGTGAGGATTTGCAGGTCTCCTCCTCAGCTGAATTAAGGGAGAGTTTGTAAAGGGTTTGGTTGTAAAAGCTGCTGCCTGTGACCCTGCAAGTATGTTGGTGCAAGATGGTCTCTGCATGCAGGACTCAGTGCTCCTATGGGCTGTGAGTGCTGTGATTTCAGGGCTCTTGCATCTGTGCTGTTTCCAATGGGGGAACCACGTGTCAAGGAATACCCTCGTGCAGCACATACGGGGTCTATCCCAGCAGGAAGGAGTTCCCTTCTATCTATCTCCACTGCTGCCATGAGCTGAGCACTCCCAGCAGCAGCCATATATCCACACTGTATTTAATACTTTCTATACCACCCTCCATGCATGGAAGGCAATGGAATGAATAGAGAAACTGGAGATGCTCTGAGCACTGTGCTGCTTGGCTAGGGCTACAGAGCTGTAGGACAGTGCTCAGCCCACATGCAGCCATCAGGGCAGCCACCACTTGCAGCTGTTCTCTTTGCCTCCTGGTTCCCCCATTTCCCTGTGGCCACCTCTGCTTCCCATCACTGCCCTTCCTGTAGAGGTTTCTTTCTACTGAACCTGTTCTTTCTGCTCCCAGTATATTTTCTCCATCAACTGGATGAGTGGGTGAGTTACATTCATTGCATTGGCTCTCTGTGTAATACACTCATGAAGGATGGCAGTGGGAAGCTCCCAGGCAGAGCTGCTCGGTGGTGCAGAGCCTCCTGTGGACCTGCCTTGATTAATGCTTCATCTGCATTGGTTTATCAGCTTCTGAAACAAACAGGATAGCATCTGCTCTTGACTTCTGCACTGGAGCAGAGAGTTGCATTTCCAGAGAGACTTTGGTGGAAGTGAAGGCTGCCAACTGATGATGCCACTGGCAAACATTGCCAGTGGTGCACAGCTGGAGACTGAAATGTTACTAACATCCAACCCGAACCTCCATTGGAACAAATACTATATGGTCGAGATTCAAGGCAGTGATGGTCTACTTTCCCACTGCCTGAGCAGTATGAATGGCAGACAAATGTGTGCTGGTCACAGCGGTGCCTTTCCCCAGTTCAGAGTAAATTGTGGCACAGCTGCAGTGTGGGTAATTTGTGCTATATCCTATGAATGTTTGTAGGGTCTTGTGGTTGATCTCCTCCATGGAGCAGTGCAGCAGATGCTGAGGTTTGGACCTGCTGAAGCACAGAGCAGCGCTGAGCAGCTGGTATGGATTGCAGCCTGTACAAAAACACAGATGGTGTATGTGGTATACAGCTTAGTGACAACAACAGAGCCAGGGGGACTCCAGACTGCAGGACAGGCCTTCAGTCCTCTTATTTTGTATGCAACGTTAAAAAAAACTCAGTCAAAACTGGAAATATTTGCCTGCAGAGAAGGGCTGGATTCCCCAGGGCCCAGTGCTGTTCTTGCATCCACCATTTTCCCTCAGTTGAACATTTGTATTGGGAAATGTGTATGAGCAAAACCAGCAATGGGCTCCTGGTTAGAAACTGCAATTAATGTGTAGTCTTCCTACTAACACAAGCAATCACTATTGGTTCTTAGTCAATAAGTGCTACCTTAAAGTTTACACACGGATGTACTACTAATTCTCTTATCCCCTGGCGTAACTCAGCTGTCCATACAGGGTTCTCAGTCATGCAGTGGGAGCTCTTGAAGCTCCTGAATTGTCCATGCTGTATCCAGCAGCATAGGATGGGTGTCAGACTGGGACACATGCAGCACTGTGAGCTGTTCCTTTAGTGCTCATAAATCGGGGTTTGTTGGCTGCTGATAAGATAAAGCTGGGATCTACTGATAGATCTGGATCTTTGTTACTGGGGAATTCGACTTGGCAGCTGGATTTGGTTGGCTTTTTCCCACCAAGTTCTGCAATTGATACGGGTTCTATTATGACACCAGAAAAAAAAACCCTTTTCTAGACTGTGGTTGTTCTTTTGCTTGTAGGAATGGAAATTTCTGTGGCTGTCAGTTCAAAAGAAGCCAGCCCGCAGGCAGGTTGTCTTTGATTCCTTTTTCATGGCTCTGCTCTTTCTCCTTCATTTCTTGATACAAGATGTTCAGAGGAAAGGTTAAGAATCACCATGTTTGAACCTTTCCTAAGCCATCATCTCTTTTACTGTGCGTGACTGATGTGCTCACGTGTGTGATGGGACAGATATCACCTAATGACCTCTTCTTGCACCTGTCTCTGGAGAACTCAGATCTGAATGCAATGTAGGCAATGGAAGAATAATGCTGAAGTTTCTTTGTTTTAGGGAACACACAGCAAGTCCAGACCTTTTCTTCTTTCAGCAGTTGTTTGTTGATGTCTTGTAGGTACTGAGCCAACACTGAGTACCCCCTCATGTAATGTTCCCACTTTACATTGCCTCCTGTGCAACCTGTCCCCTGCTCAGGGTGTCTTCTGGTATCTGCGTTCACCTCATTCCCCTCATTTGCAGTCATGGGAAGATGCCATGAGGGTGTCTGTGAGGATGTCTGGATGTCAATAAGCTGCCATGGTGATGGAGTGCAGAAGTAGCTCTAGTGCACACAGCAAATAAACAGCGCTCGTGGAGGCTCTGCAGAGCAGATCAGTCACCTCTCTCTTCTGCCATGCCTGACATCTGTCCTGGGTTTGCAAGCCAGCCCTCTTCCAAATGACTTACAGCCCTCCACGCAGTGATAACTGCTGGAAAATAAAATGCAAGCAGAGTAGGAAGTATTCTTCATGCTCAACCTTAAGCTTCCCCTTTCTTAAAGCAAACTAGATGGTAATATACTGAAATCAGCTGTTTGCTATGTTAATGAAACTGAATGGAGTACAGAGTGGCTGAGCAGATCTGGAGGGCTGACTTCTCACTGTGAACATTAACAGTTCTCTGTAATATTTGCTGTAATGTTAAGTTAGACATTAACATCAGCATGTCCAAAAGTGGTTCCCTTGAGAAAGTCAGCTGATTCTTCTGACTCCTGAAGACCTCAGCTTCCTTTCTCTGCTCTAGGACACTGCCATTACTTCATTTTCTCTCATGTAATCTGTCTTTATATTGCATGCTAAAGCATCTCTGCTTTCCCCTATTTCACAAGCTGAATTAGAGATCTGTTCACAGAACAGTGAATACTGTTCTCTCGCAACAAAACTGAGCTACACAAGAGCACTCAAGGTGGGAACAAGCACTGTTGATTGAAGACTCACCCCATGTGCATCTGCTAAGTGCCATGTCTCTGCACAAGAAAAAACACACGTCCTCAGCCTGGAACAAGCCCAGCAAAGAGATGAGAGGAATAAAGGAAAAGAGTGATTACTGACAACATCCAGACAAAAGCAGTAGCTTGATGCTGTCAGCTTCTGCTCTGGCTTGTTATTGCTGTGCCTCAGAATTACACATTTTATTCAAACCATCCCTGTTTCCTCTTCTCTGTGGTAAGGCCCCATGCTATTCTCATCTCTGCAGAGTACTACGTGGCTTTCATGCCGATTGATTCCTTTCCAGCTGTGAAACAGTAGGAAGAGTGGGAGAAGACCAACAGCTGAAAGATTTTGAAGCCCTACAGAATGTGCACAACTGGAAAGCACCAGGATTTTGTGGCAAAGGTGGAGTTCAAAGGACACAGGGATGGTTGAGTTTGGAAGGGACCTCCCAAGGACTGAGTTTTCAGACCTGTGCATGCATAGTGGTTGTGCACAGCGTTCAGTTCTGCCTTCTAAGCCTCCCTCTGGCCTGCACACAGTCATCTTTGGGGCTTTCTTCTATCCCATTGAATTTGCTGCCCTATTGTTCAAAGAGAATAGGGAAGAACAGAAGGATTAAGCACTGTTACCCTGGTAAGGTTGGTCCTGGTGCGCAGTGTGAGTTGGCTCTCACAGTGTGAGCTGGCTCATCAGCCTGGGAAACTGATGGGGAGTACTCCTGAAGGAGCGTGAAAGTCTCATTTCAGAGTTCATTTTCAAAAGCCATGGGAAAAAGGGAGACAGATTTGGGATCTCCCTTCTTACACGGTGCTTCTGTTGTTCAATTTTGGCATGACCAAGCCACATGAAAAGAGGCTGTTCCTGAAGGTCCTTATGGTGCTGGGACTAGCAAGGCAGATGAACGTGGTGTGATTCAAACAGGTGAGCAGGGAGGCTGCTTTTGTCAGATCACTTTGCAGAGAGGCTGTGTGGCTACAAACATTTCTTTTTGTCTGGTTGTGCTCTCAGTGATGCACACCGCCAACTCTCCAAGGCTGTTGTGGGGAAGGTTAAGATGAGCATTAAACTCTTCTGAAAATGTTCCCTGAGTGCTCTTTTAACCACAATGCTGTGCAGAACCTGGCATTATAGCTCCACGGCCATAAACGTGAATGTTTCAGATGCAGACAAACAGAATCCATTCTTCAGCTGCCTCACTGACAGCATGCATTTCAAACTGGAGTAGATACAGCACTATTTTTTTAGACACTGTCTGTCAAATACAAGAACGTTATTTGAACCACTTCAGAAAAATCAAAATGTTTAATCTAGAGAAACTTGAAGCATGACACCAACTTACCCATCCCCATTTTCTCTTTCTCAGAGAACCAGTTGTAGATGCAATGGAAATCCGTGTTGTTCTGGTTATTCCAGAACAGCATGTATGGTCAGCAAATGATTTCTTCTCAACCATTAGCCTTTTTTTATTGTCTCGCTTCTATTGCTGCAAAAACTCACACTGAGTCACATATTAGTGGCTATTCCATTTGTTTCACTGAGACACATTATGAGGCTGACTTTTGCTATGCAGACATCATGACAAAGTCCCCATGAAAGGAATCTAATGACTTCTAAAGAGCAAGGAGTGCTGACACCAAGCCGCCGTGCAGTCACTGTGCTGTAATATTTTCATCTCAGTGCTAATTGGCAGTTTCATGTCTTACTGTCTCATCTGCCTCTCTTTGCCAGAAATGGATCAGGTCCAGTGTGGTAATTCCTGAGCCTTTTTCAGTTTATTTTCCTTCTTCTGATGCAAAGAAGAAAGTATAAGGCTCCCTCACTCTATGCCAACTGCATGAAAACCTGAGGCCTTCATTGTAACAGCTGAGGTCTGTTTACTTCTTGTAAATTGGATTTTATATTCTTTCCAAAGAGTATCTTCAGTGATGGATATTCACATCATTAGCATGTTAAGTATCTTCTTGTTTCCTATGTTCAAAGCCTTGGACTTCCTACATCAGAGGCTCACACAGAGTCACTATGATGTGGGAAAGGGCGGTCTCCTCCTCAGTCTGGAAGTGGATACCACAAAACCATGAGGGCTGGAAGGGACCTCAAGGGAGCATCAAGTCCAACCCTTGCTAAAGCAGTTCCCTACAATAGGTCACTCAGGTTGGCATCCAGCTGGGTTTTGAATATCTCCATAGAAGGAGACTCCACAATCTCTCTGGGCAGCCTGCTGCAGTGCTCCGTCACCCTTACTGTAAAGAAGTTCTTCCTTGTGTTAGTTCAGGACTTTTTATGCTCCAGTTTTAGGCCATTACTCCTTGTCCCATAGCTACACACCCTTGAGAATAGCCTGGCCTCATCCATTTGCCACCCAGTTCTCTTCAGATATTTATAAACACTAATCAGATGAATCAGAACAGTATGATGTTGTTTTACCAGTTTTTAACTCATGGGTAAATGGCAAAGAACAGTATTCGCTTTCTCTCTGCTAGACCTCTCAGGAGTTTGCTTCTCTTGCCTCATAGTTTCTGCAGGTCATTTCCTTCCTAAGGTACATTCATGGTTTTGTTCTCTCTCCACAGGAGTGGAAAAAAATCGTTCCCATTACTGCTCTGTGATTCTCTGCCAAGCTTTACCAGCTGTTCTGCAGTGCTTGGTGAACAGCAGGCGGGTCCAGCTGAGGTCAGCCCACTGTTTTGTATAGAAAGATGTTGCTGCTAAGTCATATTTGTCATTTCTTCCATACGTTAGATTTCCATTGGTCACAGAGATGAAAATATGAAAAGTTAGATTTTGGGATACAACATTAGACTCTATAGAAATATTATTCGTTACGCACAGCACACAAATGAGTTGTAAGCCTGGCTCTTAAATGTGACTTTCCACAGGGCAACCATGTCCAAATTAAAATGTCATTCTTACAGCTCAGTGTAGCTGAGCTCTGAGCATTGGTTGAATTCTATGACCTGGTCCAGACCTTTATAAGGTGAGGATTAAAAGCCTATGATCATGAAGGAGATGGCTGTGGTTCTGCTGCATTTGCTTGTTCCAGGTCTTAACATACCCTCCATAAATGCACACCCTTCCTCAAGTGCTCCTGTTGATCTCTTATGTCCTCCATACAACACAATTTGTGTGTGGGAGATACTGTCATACCCAGTGAATGTAAGGGCTTTCTGCTCTGTCAAACTCTCCTAAATTTACAGCCATTATTATAAGATGCAAATTCCTTGGCTATGAAGAAAAGGAAATGCTCAATTCTTTCCCTTTTCATAATCTTCTTTGCTAGTCACAGGGCAGCTGGAATAATGTGTTCCCTTTCAAAAGAAAACAAAGGCATAAAAATAGATCTTCACAGCCTAGAACAGTGACAAGAAGATCTTTAAATAAAACCCTTTGGAATACAATAGTCTATTTTCAAATGTCCTACTTCAAACAGCCTCCCTTTCTCTGCAAAAGATGCTTGTAGCAGATCAAACTAAAGGACATTTAGTCAGAAAACCTTTTGTGATAGTTTTCTAGCAATTGACTGTAGTACTTCTGCCAAAATGAGGTGTCTGCGTGTGCAAATACATGCAGTTTCCTTTGCAGTTTTCACTGGATGTGGTTATCTTCATTCCTAGCCCCTGCTTGTAAACTGCTGCTGCATTTCCCTGCGGAGAAGACTGCATTTTGTTGATATATGAAGTGATTCCAAACACTCTGCTGTTCACAGCAATAGCTACTTTTCTTTAGGGAAAGCCCCTTAGCCACAATGTGAAGCTTAACAAACAGGGCAATGCCAGACTCGCATCCTGAGGCATTCTTCCTCTTTTAACCACAGTAATTCAAGTTGTGAAATGAATGTTTTCTAGGCAACGTCCATCAGCTTGCTTTGCCCCACTAAGGGTGGGTTGGTGGGTGACCACTCAAGGCTGGCAAACCTATTGGAGGCAAAGAAGAGGGACAAAGTTCTCCTTTAACCTCCAGAAAGGCAAAAGCATCTTTAGGTTCACAGCCCAGAAATCTCAGTGCTGACCTGCTTGATGCTTCATTGTTGGTTCATCACTGCCCCATTTGGTACCCCTGGTGTATGTCCTGATTCCTGGAAACCAGAGTTTCTTTCCTTTTGCTCCATGGCTGTTGAGTTACCGTGGACACGCTAGTGGCTGTCCAGAGACTAGGCTGAATCTTCTCTGTAATTGTTTTCTGCCCAAGGAAAATCCTGGATCTGAGCAATGGAATAGGTCAGAGAAATGAAAACACTGCCAGGTTGGTAGCTCGAATTTCACACTCGAGCAGATTGTTGTTGCCATTCCAGCACCTCCAGCAGCAGAGCGGCTTCAGCATAAATGCTGGAGTTTGGCAAACGGAGCTTTTGGCTTCTGGCTTTTCTGCAAACTTGCTGTGTGAATTTTGGCAACTTTCTTCATTTCCCTGAGCATGATCCAAAGCCCAGGGAAGTCAAAAAGAGCTTTTCCTGGAACTTGAATGTGCTTTAAATATTCTCATTGGCCTATATCTCTAAACATTTGTAAGTGCACTTTTCTCATATATAGGGAGCAAACTCTGCATGGCAGACAAACTCTGAGTTTATTCCTTACTGTCAGCACAACAGAGCACTGATTTTTTTGGTTACCCATCTGTAATTTGAGGTAAACATAACCCATGAACATCGCACAGATGTGGGAACTCAAGAAGGTGGCACGTTTCATGCATCCCATACGTGAACAGTGTGGAATGTGGGAGAAGCAAAGAACCAGCAACGCTGGTTTCTGCTGCCTGGAAAGATATTTTGGGCAAAATTAGAAATAAAAGCAGCAGGAGAAAGGAGCCAGTGCTTCTATACTTTATGGCTGTGGCTTGCTTTCTGCTCACAGATGTTCCCGACTCACAGGAATGCTTGGGTCCATGCAAACATTTTGCTTTACCTGCTTCCTGTGTGAGATGCCAACAGATTCTCTTTGTATTCCCCAGACCCTGAACTGCATCACTGACCTGCAGGGCTCAGTTACCATTGGTTTCCATGGCATGGTGTCTGGCCCTGTTTCCAGCACAGCCTGGTGGGTGAGGGCTGTTGCCAGGAGGCCAGGTGGTGCTGCATCCACTCTGTGCCCTGCCAGCACTGCTTACTGACTGCTGAGCACAATGTCCCAAAGAGAGAAGCTTGGATGGCTCATAGTTATCTGTTGCAGGAGGTTAGAATAGGAATTGTAGTAGTTGGTGTGGTTGTAGGCTGCACTGGTAGTGCAAGAACAAATATGTTGGTAGGGCTTAAATACAATGAAGGGTTGTTGTGTGCTTCCCCTGGTTTGTAAGGGGTTTTAATTGAGTAGGGAGCATGGCAGAGCCCCAGAGCTCAGCACAGCAACCCTCATGTCAGAGCTGGATTTCTCTTTGCCCTATGGTGCTTGCCATCAGGTGTTGCTCATTCCAAGCCAGGCACAGGGCTGCGGGATATCAGCTGCAAGTCAAGGGTATTAAAATTCAAGTCCCTTGCTTGCACAAACCATCCTTATGGCATGATGTAAAGGAGATCATGCCCATTCCTCTCCTGATAGGAGGGTGCAGCTGGGCAAGGCTGTGCAGTGGTGCTAGAGTTTTGTTGGCACACAGATTCAGATCCAGGTGCTGGAAATAGTGGAGGTGGCTGGGTAGAGTGGGAAGATGGGAGGAATTCTGGGATGGACCCGAGGTGCTGTGGAGAGTTTGGATGGTAGACATTGGGTCCTTTGGTGGCTGAGGAGATAAGAGGATTGTGTGGGACCAGAGCAGTGGGGAGTTGAGGGTTCTGGAGTCTGGAATGACTGAGGTAAAAGATAAGGGAGGAGCAAATTTGGAGAGTTGAAGACTGTGGGCAGGAACAGCTGGAATGGACATGGGGACAATTCCAAGTCTCAGCATGTGTCCAGAACCTAGCAAGAGGATAAGGACTGCATCCCCTATGCTGTGGAGATTCAGTCCAGAACCTAGCAAGAGGATAAGGACTGCATTCCCTATGCTGTGGAGATTCAGCAGGTCTGGTGCAAAGCTCCAGGTACTGTACCTGAGCAAGTGCATGTTTTGCAGCTGTGGGAGAGACAGAAAGGAAATATAACTGTGAGGTTCTGTGCGTTCAGCTACAGAAACCTTCAGGTCACCATGTAGTCAGGCTATGAGTAAACAAGCTCCTTCTAAGTTCCAGCACGCTCCTGTGTCAGTGAATTTTGTTAATTTAAAAATGGCCATGAAAATATTCCTCAAGAAAAGTATTTCTGGCATATTTTTGATATAGATCCCATTATTTTGTTTAATCTGTGTGGTAGAAATCTGCTCGGTGTTCAGTGCGGGATTGTTGTTGACTGCCATAATGGAACTGAGATGAGCTGCTCTTATCACTGTGAGCTCTTTATCATGCAGGGAACAAGTCCGTGCCCCAGAGCAACCTCAGCATCCATAGGTTAAATTTGGAGCCCTCCAGAGAAGCTCATAGTTCAGATGGCTTTTGCTTTGGCAGCTCAGTTCCTGAGGTCAAATCTAAGGTTGTGCAACTTTAACTGTCTTCTGAAAAGAAAAGGATAAGAAAAAAAAAAAAAGTAGATTTAGGATTCTTTCTGCTTATTGGTAATTTTTAATCTTTCAGTGCTACCGTAAGTTCCATTAACCTGGAGTTAAGCTAAGGTTATGCTGTCAGATGAGCATAATAAAATGCATCACCTTGAGTATGGAAAGTATTTTTCACAGTGCTCTAAGAGGTCTATAAAGCTCTGATAAATGGTGTTGAAGTTCTGCCCTTCTTCAGTGTTCTGCTGAGGGCGGAACCAAAGCTTCGTTGGAACCTTTTCTGCAATACACCACCATCAGACCTAGCAACTCTGCTTATTTTAAGCCAGCAACAGCTGCAGTGCCACTAGTCCCATTGCAAACGCTTGTAACGCGATGCTCACGTAAGCGGTGGCCTTATTCATTCTGTGGTGCTGGGGAATGTGCATGGGGAGCAGGGAGTGGGAGGGAAGGCTGTGGGGATAGGAGTCTCAGGAGCATGCAAAGCAGAGCAAGACTTTTCTCCTACCCATGAATGGAGTGCTTGCCCTCGGGACTGAGGAAATGGAGATTATGGCTGTGTCTTTTTTTAATGCAGTTTGTGTAACTTTACCTCTCTATGGACTCCCAGATCTTCCTGGTTGGGAGCAGGAATGTTGCCACAGCATGAGCTCAGATGCAAGAAGTCTTGGACACTTCCCAGGAAGGCTGCTGAGTCAACAATCTGCAGCTTAATATAGTGACCATGGTTAAACTGGTAGCAAAACAGCAAGCTTTTAGATACAGAGTCCTCAAGTTCACAGTATTGCCCACTTTCACAACCTCCTCTCCTCCGAAAGGAGGCAGCGGGGTAAGGATCTCTTAATCTGTCAGAGAGGAACCACCAAACACTCCCCATGGGACTGACCTGCCTGTGTGTAGCCAAGGGCTGTATCCCATAAGTGGTGCTTTGTGTTTGAAACAGCCCTTGCTCAGAGTCTGACTAGTCCAAATGCTGTGCAGAAAAGGATAGTGACTTTCCCATGGACACACATGGTAGAGGCAGAAAACTAGAGGAGCTTTACATCCTGGGTTTGTCCCAAAGGCAGTGAGCCAGTAAGATGCTTCTGTTTTCAATGATAGGGAGGGAAGAGTGGAGGGTTAAGCCCCCTCCTGTCTTATCCCCACTCAGGCACAGAGTTCTGTCACTTTCCTGATGCCCCATCACTGCACTTGAATCAGATCCTTGTGGCTGGAGGGAGGTAACACTGTGAACTCTTTAGTCTTCTGGGGCATTTCCAGTGAGGATCTGCTCCACAGAGCAGCTGCAGCCACTTGCCTTAAGACTTCATCCTTCAGCAGAGCCAAGGAACCTTTTGCAAGTAGATTTTAGTCTCAGAAATGATTGCCTCCGCTGCCATTGCAGCTCTTGGTACTTTAAACTGAGCAATAGGTGTCATCCACTTGAGAATCTTAAAGTCACAGCTGTCGTGTGGGATGCAAAACAGGATCTGCTTGCTGCGGCTCGTGGTCATGGCCTGTCAAAGCTCTCTGAGCTCAGAACCTGTCACCAAACACACGCTCCCAGGGCAGGTCACTCTTTTCACTGTACTTCTTGCTTTCAGACAGCATAAGACGTGAGGCTTGAAATAAACAGCTCTTTCTTTCAGGCAAGCCTCCTCCTGGAATACTTGGCTGAGCTGCTAATAGATGGAGAACTTGTTCAGTTGAAAAGGACTTTGTGTCTCTGATCTAACACCCTCCAAGTGCACCAGAAGAGATATCAAGGCAAAACCTTTTCTGAGAGCTTACAGCATTGCAGTATAAAAGCCATCCCAGCCATGGTTCCCTGTTATTTATTTGGGCTGCCGGTCCAGCACACAGGGAATAATGGAAATCTGTCTTTCTTGTCTTAAGGAACAATGGAAAAATACTTCTGGACTCTCAGAAGGATCAGTAGCACACGGGGTGGTAGGAACACCCTGGAAATCAGCTGGTTTAATATCTTGTTCATTCAGAAGAATGAAGAATCCCATGTAGCATTACATATAGATAAGGAGGCAAGTCGTGCTGGGACATTAGGAAGGATGAACATCAAGAGGATGTCACTGGGTCAGGATCAACAAGAGGACTTTTGAATGAGTGTTTATGTATGTAACACCATTCCCAGGCTTGTAAAATGGATAACGACTGGTTGGAGGTTCCAAGCCAGCATTATTTTAAATATTTTCTGGATATGTGGCAGCGTTTGCTGCATTACTGCAGTACAGGAGCTCTCCTGACTGTTGTTAGATGTGACTTCCAGCTCTCAGGAAGACTTGAGCTTCCTACAATGCTGGGAATTGATGGGGCTGCTGCTGTCGGAGCAGAGTTTGGTCCCTGAGCAACACTGCAGGCAGGATGAGCGGCAGCTTGCACCAATGCCTCCTGCAGGAGGGTTTCCCTGGGTGCAGTTCATTCACTCAGGAAAGGAGCTGGTGCTTGGGTATTCAGTAGGAGCTCCTCTGCATTCCATCAGCCCACCAAACAAATCTTGGCTGTATTCTCTGTCCTGATTGTGAGCATCTGCTGAGGGGTTGGCTGGAGCCTGAAATAGCCATGGGACTCTGAAACAAAACCCAAGAGGTTAAAACAAAAAGCTGAACTGCTTTCTAGATTAGGAATAGGCAGCTGATGCTGACACATCTGTTGTGTCTATGTGAGCTCTTGGTTTTTGGTTTTGTTTTTCCCTACTTCACTGTTTTCTTTCTGTTGTCCCTTCTTTCTCGCTTACTGGAACGAACTGGGGCTGCTTGCGCTCAGCAGATTGATACTGAATTAAGGGAAACAAAGCAATAAAAGCAATTAATTCAGTAACTGCAGGGACCAAAAGTGCAGCTACCATTCCAGGATCAGGCAGTCTGGAAGAGAAAGAATGGAGGACAGGAGGCTGAATCTCCAGTAGTGGTGTGTCTGCCTTTTAGCACACATCCTGTAGTCTAATTTGTCTCTTACTTGGCACGCTTAAGGCAATTCAAGACTCAAACATTTCCATATACATTCGTAGGCTGTTTGAATAATCTTTAAAGTGATTAAAATCACTGCAGAAGGGAGTGACTCAAAAGTATTATTTGTGTTAGGGAAAGAATATGAAAAATATATCCTTGCCCTGTTTTCCTAACACTTCTCTCAACAGTGATTTCCCTCAGGTAATCAGACTGAGAGGTAACAAACAGAATCCAGTCCCCGAGGTTGTTTTACTCCAGTTCTCCATATTTGATGATAAATGTTTAAAACATTAATTCTAAAGGATGGGTGGCTTTCTGTTGTTTTTATCAGTTGCTTTGCATTTCCGACAGCTTATACAACGTGGTTCCTACAGTGAGCAAAATAATGGAAAATGACCAGAACCAGAGTGTCCAGAAATGGTTGAACTTAATTTGGCTGTAAAACTATGAAAGCTACTCTGGAAGGAAGGGCTCCTATTTTATGATGTTGGCTCACAATGTTAGAGATGATGGATGTTGACGGGATGGCAGTAAAGGCTGAACCTTCCCATCGATATGCATGTGGAAAAGATAAAGTAAAGTTCTTCCTGGTATGTATTCTAAATCTACCCTCTTCCAGTTTAAAACCATTTCCCTTCATCCTGTCACTACATGCATTTATAAAAAGTCCCTCCCAAGCTTTCCTATGCACTCCCTTCAGATACTGGGAGGTTGCTATAAGGTCCCCCTGGAGCCTTCTCTTCTCCAGGCTGAAGAGCCCCAGCTCTCTCAGCCTGTCCTTCTAGAGGAGGTGCTCCAGCCCTCTGATCATCTCCATTTCCCTCATCTGGACCTGCTCCAACAGCACAGTGTCCTTGTGTTGGGGTCCCCAGAACTGGACGCAGTACTCCATGTGGGGTCTTACAAGAGCAGCGCGGAGGGGCAGAATCACCTCCTCGACTCGCTGGTCACGCTTCTCTTGATGAAACCTGGGATATATTTGGCCTTCCAGGCCACAAGCGTACACTGCCACCTCGTGCTGAATCATCTGAGACCCCCAAATCCTTCTCCTCGGTGCTGCTCTCAAGCCATTCTCCACCCAACCTTTATCTGTGCTTGAGATTTCCCCAACTCAGGGCACTTGTCCTTGTTGAACTTCATGAAGTTGACATGGGCCACCAAGTTTGTCACGTCTGACTTGCCCATGGTGAAACCATTTTGATTACCACCAGCCACCTTGTCTTTATTTTTCCGTGTGGTGCAGTAGGGCCTTCAGTTGGATCTACCCCGCGATCTTACCAAGCACAGAGGTGAGACTGACTGGCCTGTAGTTCCCTGGATCTTCTTTTTTCCCGATCCGGAATAGGGGGGTTATGTTTCCCCTTTTCTGATCAGTGGGAACTTCACCAGACTGCCATGACCTTTCAAATACGATGCACAGCAGCTTGGCAAGTTCATCCACCAGTTCCCTCAGAACCTGCGGATGGATCCCTTGGACTTGTGCAGCTTCAGATTCTTTCGATGGTCTAGAACCTCATCTTCACTTACAGCACTTACAGATCCACCTTCTCCAAGTTTTACTGTTGCTTTCTGCAGTTTGGGCTCTGGGCCTAGAGCACTTGCCAGTGAGGCCTGAAGCAAAGAAGTCATTGAGCACCTCAGCTCTCTCTGTATTCCTCATGACCAGGCCTCTAGTGGCCTTCCAGAGAGGGCCCACATCCTCGCTTACCTTCTTTTTAATCACTGATATACCTGTTCCCCTTTCTGTCCCCAGCTAGATTTAGTTCTGCCTGGGTTTTAGCTTTCCTAACCTGATCTTTGAGGTTCCCATACTACTTGGAAGAGGAAGTTATCATCAGCACATTCCAGAAACCTCTTTGATTTCTGGTGCAATGCTGTGTTGTCCCTCCCACAGATATCAGGGTGGTTGAAGTCCCCTGTGAGGACCTCATCCTCCATGTCCTTGTAGTGAGGAGCCCAAAACTGAACACAGTACTTGAGATGCGGCCTCACCAGAGCTGAGTACAGAGGGATGATCACCTCTCTGCTCCTGCTGGCCACACTGTTTCTTATACAGGCCAGGATGCCCTTGGCCTTCTTGGCCACCTGGGCACACTGTGGGCTCATGTTGAGCCGAGCATCGACCAACAGCCCCAGGTCCCTTTCCTCTTCACAGTCATCCAGCCATTCTGTCCCAAGCCTGTAACACTGCATGTACCCCCAGCAGAGAACAACTACATCCCCCAGAGGATTGCTTGCTGCTCTGTCACCCTTTATGTTCAGTGCAAAAGATAAAAGCCATCCGTATATCACTTGATCTCCCCTTTCCTTTTTGATCCCAGCAGCACGAGAACTCCCTGGGTTGTCTCACCTCGGCTTTAGAATAAGGACTTCAGTTTTCGGACACACTTTGTAATGTTATTTTTTTAATTTTTTTTATTGGTTTTAATTCTAATTCTGATACTAATTATGATATATTGTACTGTAGTGTGTTATCTTGCATTCTGGTATCATCTTTGGTCAATTAATTAAACAAATTAAAACGAATTAAACAAATTAAAATTAATTAAGCCAATTAAAACTAATTTGTTGCCACTGTTTTGGTTTTTGGCCAATCTCTCTACTTGTTTTCCCCTTTTTTTCCTTTTCCCTTCACTGGGGCCTGGATGCTTCTAGGGACTCTGGAGTTTGTTTTTGGGTCAGAAGCAGTACGAATGCTTCTGGGGAGTTTGGAGTTTGTTGTTGACGCAGAAGTCGTCTGGATGATTCTGGGGACTCTGGAGTTTGCTGTTGGGTCAGAAGCAGTAGGAATGCTTCTGGGGAGTTTGGAGTTTGTTGTTGACGCAGAAGTAGTCTGGATGATTCTGGGGAGTCTGGAGTTTGTTGTTGGGGCAGAAGCAGTCCGGATGCTTCTGGGGACTCCGGAGTCTTTTGTTGAGGCTGAAGCTCTACGGATGCTTCTGGGGAGTTTGGAGCCTTCCCTGCCCAACGCAGGTTTGGGTGACTTCTCAGGCAGCTTCATTGCACGCCCTGTGCTCCATGAGTCTCCCTGAAGGCCACGCTCCATCAAAGCCACATTCCTTCTGCATTGTCCAGACAGAAGATTATAGCATGAAGGAGAGGGGCCAGCTGGTTTATGAAGCATTGTGGGTTTGATTTTCGAACCCGCAATGTAATCCACGGGACCGGGCTGGAACTTGTCCCTGGCCATCTGTAGTCTGTGGATCGAATTCTTCAAATTGGAAATCTCCCGAAGAAGCTCATCCTGGAAGGGAACAGAGGGTTTATGCTTGGTCTTGTCTTAGAGAGTGCTTCCCACCCTAAGTACTGCTGCTTTACGCAGAAGAGGGCAAGCACACTGCTTCAGCCTTGCAATGAGGGCAGAAGAGAACGGCTGCCACAGTGCTCTGTTTGTAAGCAAGCAACTTTCCAGGCTGCATTCACACCAGCACGCTGTGCTAGCTCAGCTCTGAGCTGAGCTGTCCTTTCCATGCCTCAATGCCTAGACCACCAGCCCGCCCCTCACCTTTTCTGCTTTCCCCATCTCCCTCAGATCCATCAAGTAAAGCCCGTGCCCTCAGTGCCATGCTGCTGACACGTGCCTACCAATACTGGGCTTTGCCTACCTCTTCTCGCCTCTTTGCTTGCTTTTTCTCCAGCTTCAGCCTGGTCAGGTACTGCCTGTACTCGTTGAACTCCTTCAGAGTGCAGACAACCTACAGAAGAGACAATGACAGATGGCTGTAGTGTCAGGCCCCTGCCTGGCAGACTGGAAAGCCCTCCTGAGGAGACCCGTGTTGGTCAGCCCAACAGCCAAACTTACGTCGCCATCCTCGGTGACCAAGCCCCGTTTCTTCAGGTTCCGCAGGTTGTTTTTGCGGTTGTGGAACTCCCGCAGATGCGGGTCATGCAGGCTGTTGTACTCTGTGCACAGATTGCGACTGTACGGATCTCTCAGGTCAAACTGAGGAGAAGGCTGGTGGAGCTGGAAGAGATGTGTTGTAGAGTGTGAATGGGGAAGGAGAGAGCAGCAAAGAGACAGAGACACTTCCAAGCTGCTCACACCCACAGGCTGGCCTCTTGCCTCTTTCCCAAACAGTCATGTCTGGGTTTTCCTAAGTCCTCCAAGAGGGAGAGCAGAGGGTTGCACCCTCCTCCAGGAACGACCCGGTCTCCACATTTCTGTGCCTGATGGGTGCCTGGCCCCAGCATCCCAACACATGGGATTGGCATCCCAACACAAGGCCTCCTTGGCATGGCGGCAACCCCAGGAAACAAGAGCCCTTTTTGACGCTTCCTTACTCCTCTCACCTTTTCCCCCAGCTTTCTCCTGGCGAAAAGGAGCTTGGTGCCGGGCTGCACAGGGATTTTAACCCCGAGTGGAAGGTCCAACAGCCGGCTACCTCCTGCTCCAACTTCCTGTCCTCCGGGTCGGAGCTAGAAAGACAAAGACACGCTTGGACACTCAGACACTCCATTCCCCTCTCCAGCCCACCTCCGCTCCCTTTGGCAGCTCCCTCCCCACTTCTGTAACCGATGCTGGGATGTGCAGAGAGGTGCGATTCCCTGCAAGCCTTCTCCAGCACCAGCATGAGGAGAAGTGTCCCTCAGCCTCTGGAGAGCATCTACAGCCCCAGAGCAGCCCTGCATACCCCAGGCTACTGCACTCAGCCCTCTCTTGATGTAGCAGCGCTCACCTTTCCGCTCTTCCCCGCTCTGCTCAGAAATTCATCTGGATTTCGGAATCCAGCACTGCAACAGCACTCCATGGCTCCTGGTAGGAACTCTCTGAGAGCTGCAACCTTCCGCTACCACCTCTCGCTCCAGCAGCAGCGAACTGAGGCCACCCCAGCCGGAGTTCCAGCCTGCAGCTTTACGTCACGCTCACCCACTGTTGCATCACAATGACATGCAATGACATGCGGCAAGCCTGCAGCTGCATGGAGGCCCTGCTGGGTGCACTCGTGGTAAGCTGCTCCAGCTGGCCCTGCTTTGAGCCAAAAAGGCTTGCTGAGTCCTGAGGCCTGCTGTAGGCTTCCTTGGTTTCTATCACAGGTGATGCTGCACGTGGAACAAATACCTTCTCGGGTTGTCCCAGAGCTTGTTTTATAAGTAAATGACACTGAAACAATGTGGGAGAGCTGGCCTGTTTTTCTGTCCTAGAATCTTAGAATGGTTTGTGTTGGAAGGGACCCTTAAGATCACCTCGTTCCAACCTGCTATAGACAGGGACACCTCGCTGTAGACCAGGTTGCTCACAACGCATCCAGCCTGGCCTTGAGTGCTTCCAGGGAGAGGAGGGGTGCTGAGAAGGTGGAAATAGTGAACGCCTTTTTTGCTTCTGTCTTTAGTGAAAGGGCTCTCCCTCCGGAATCCCAGGCCCTGGAGGTTAATGAGAGAGTGTGGGGAATGGGAGATTTCCCTTTAGTCAGGGAAGAGGTGGTCCGTGAGTGCCTAGGAAACATTAAGGTCCATAAATCCTTGGGACCTGATGGGGTGCATCCATAGGTGCTGAGGGAGCTGCTGGAGGTCGTTGCTGAGCCGCTCTCTGTAATCTATCAGAGGTCTTGGAGAACTGGGGAGGTGCCTGAAGACTGGAGGACGGCCAGTGTCACTCCTGTCTTCAAAATGGCAAGAAGGAAGACCCGGGTAATTATAGGCCAGTCAGCCTCACCTCTGTCCCAGGGAAGGTGATGGAACAGCTTGTGCTGGATGCCATCTCCAGACAACTGGGAGAAAAGGAGGTTATCAGGAGTACTCAGCATGGGTTCACCAAGGGGAGGTTGTTCTCGACCAACCCGGTGGCCTTTTATGAAGACGTCACTAGCTGGGTGGACGGGGGGAGAGCGGTAGATGTAGTCTACCTTGATTTCTGTAAGGCTTTTGATACTGTCCCCCATGACGTTGTTATAACAAAGCTGAGGAAGTATGGGATAGATGAGCGGAAGGTGAAGTGGGTCGAGAATTGGCTGACTGGCCGAGTGCAGAGGGTTGTCGTTGGTGGTGCGGAATCTGGCTGGAGGCCTGTAACTAGCGGCGTCCCCCAGGGGTCTGTGCTGGGTCCGGTCTTGTTCAACATCTTCATCAGTGACCTTGATGAGGGGATAGTGACCACCCTCAGCAAGTTTGCTGATGCCACGAAGTTGGGAGGATTGGCTGACACGCCTGAAGGCTGTGCTGCCATTCAGAGAGACCTGGACAGGCTGGAGAGCTGAGCAGTAAGAAACCAGATGAGGTTTAACAAAAGCAAGTGTAGAGTCTTGCACCTAGGGAGAAATAATTGCATGCACCAGTACAGGCTGGGGGAAGAGCTGCTGGACAGGAGCTCTGCTGAGTGGGACCTGGGCGTCCTGGTGGACGACAGATTGACCATGAGCCAGCAGTGTGCCCTTGTAGCCAAAAAGGCCAATGGCATCCTGGGGTGTATTAAAAAGAGCATGGCCAGCAGGTCGAGGGAGGTGATTCTCCTCCTCTACTCTGCCCCGGTGAGGCCTCCTCTGGAATCCTGTGTCCAGTTCTGGGCTCCCCAGTACAAAAAAGACAGGGATCTCTTGGAAAGAGTCCAGCGGAGGGCCACAAAGATGGTGAAGGGCCTGGAGCATTTCCCCTATGAGGAGAGATTTAGCGAACTGGGTCTGTTTAGCCTTGAGAAAAGAAGGCTGAGAGGGGATTTGATCCAGGTTTATAAATACCTGAGGTGTGGGTGCCATAGTGGCGTGGCTGGTCTCTTTTCAGTAATGTGTAGGGACAGGACTAGGGGTAATGGGATGAAACTTCAGCATAGGAAGTTCTGCATGAAGATGCGGAAGAACTTCTTTACGGTGAGGGTGACGTAGCACTGGAACAGGCTGCCCAGGGAGGTGGTGGAGTCTCCTTCTTTGGAGATATTCAAGAGCCGACTGGACGCCGAGCTGTGCGACGTGGTGTAGAGAGCCTGCTTTCCAGGAGGGTTGGACTCGATGATCTCTAGAGGTCCCTTCCAACCCCTGCAATTCTGTGATTCTGTGAGGCAACCACAGCCTCACTGGGAAGACTGTTCCAGTGTTTCACCACCCTCTGTCACGGAGTTCTCTCTAGAGCTCACTCCGGGACAGTGTGCACAAACCCAGGGCAGCAGGAACAAAAGCCCCCCCCCTTTTCTCTCACGGCACGGTACGGCAAAGTGCGGCGTGGCCCGGCCCGGCCACGTGCGTTTCGGGAGAGGGGAAGGGAAGGGAGATTGCGATTAGGTCTAACAAAAAAATGAGGGAGGAAAAAGGTGATCTGAGAACGAATGGCAGTTTAATAACCTAATAACACTAAACAACAACAAGAGAGTTTCAACAAAGAGAATACCAAGTCCCAAATCTCACCGATGGAGCTGTGGAAGGCAGGAAGGTCTGACCACGTTGTCTCCTCGCAGGGAGCCGGTCCAGCAACCCCGTCCCCTTCCTCACTTCCCTTCCGGTGCCCCACCCCGCATGCTCATTAAGGCAGTTCACAGAAAAAAAAACTTGTCCCCTTTACTCCCATTATTAGGCATGGTGTTCTGATGTGGAATACCAACACCAACCAAATTGCAAAACCATAACACCTCACAGTAAAGTTCTTCCTGGTATGTATTCTAAATCTACCCTCTTCCAGTTTAAAACCATTTCCCTTCATCCTGTCACTACATGCATTTATAAAAAGTCCCTCCCAAGCTTTCCTATGCACTCCCTTCAGATACTGGGAGGTTGCTATAAGGTCCCCCTGGAGCCTTCTCTTCTCCAGGCTGAAGAGCCCCAGCTCTCTCAGCCTGTCCTTCTAGAGGAGGTGCTCCAGCCCTCTGATCATCTCCATTTCCCTCATCTGGACCTGCTCCAACAGCTCAGTGTCCTTGTGTTGGGGTCCCCAGAACTGGACACAGTACTCCATGTGGGGTCTTACAAGAGCAGCGCGGAGGGGCAGAATCACCTCCTCGACTCGCTGGTCACGCTTCTCTTGATGAAACCTGGGATATATTTGGCCTTCCAGGCCACAAGCGTACACTGCCACCTCGTGCTGAATCATCTGAGACCCCCAAATCCTTCTCCTCGGTGCTGCTCTCAAGCCATTCTCCACCCAACCTTTATCTGTGCTTGAGATTTCCCCAACTCAGGGCACTTGTCCTTGTTGAACTTCATGAAGTTGACATGGGCCACCAAGTTTGTCACGTCTGACTTGCCCATGGTGAAACCATTTTGATTACCACCAGCCACCTTGTCTTTATTTTTCCGTGTGGTGCAGTAGGGCCTTCAGTTGGATCTACCCCGCGATCTTACCAAGCACAGAGGTGAGACTGACTGGCCTGTAGTTCCCTGGATCTTCTTTTTTCCCGATCCGGAATAGGGGGGTTATGTTTCCCCTTTTCTGATCAGTGGGAACTTCACCAGACTGCCATGACCTTTCAAATACGATGCACAGCAGCTTGGCAAGTTCATCCACCAGTTCCCTCAGAACCTGCGGATGGATCCCTTGGACTTGTGCAGCTTCAGATTCTTTCGATGGTCTAGAACCTCATCTTCACTTACAGCACTTACAGATCCACCTTCTCCAAGTTTTACTGTTGCTTTCTGCAGTTTGGGCTCTGGGCCTAGAGCACTTGCCAGTGAGGCCTGAAGCAAAGAAGTCATTGAGCACCTCAGCTCTCTCTGTGTTCCTCATGACCAGGCCTCTAGTGGCCTTCCAGAGAGGGCCCACATCCTCGCTTACCTTCTTTTTAATCACTGATATACCTGTTCCCCTTTCTGTCCCCAGCTAGATTTAGTTCTGCCTGGGTTTTAGCTTTCCTAACCTGATCTTTGAGGTTCCCATACTACTTGGAAGAGGAAGTTATCATCAGCACATTCCAGAAACCTCTTTGATTTCTGGTGCAATGCTGTGTTGTCCCTCCCACAGATATCAGGGTGGTTGAAGTCCCCTGTGAGGACCTCATCCTCCATGTCCTTGTAGTGAGGAGCCCAAAACTGAACACAGTACTTGAGATGCGGCCTCACCAGAGCTGAGTACAGAGGGATGATCACCTCTCTGCTCCTGCTGGCCACACTGTTTCTTATACAGGCCAGGATGCCCTTGGCCTTCTTGGCCACCTGGGCACACTGTGGGCTCATGTTGAGCCGAGCATCGACCAACAGCCCCAGGTCCCTTTCCTCTTCACAGTCATCCAGCCATTCTGTCCCAAGCCTGTAACACTGCATGTACCCCCAGCAGAGAACAACTACATCCCCCAGAGGATTGCTTGCTGCTCTGTCACCCTTTATGTTCAGTGCAAAAGATAAAAGCCATCCGTATATCACTTGATCTCCCCTTTCCTTTTTGATCCCAGCAGCACGAGAACTCCCTGGGTTGTCTCACCTCGGCTTTAGAATAAGGACTTCAGTTTTCGGACACACTTTGTAATGTTATTTTTTTAATTTTTTTTATTGGTTTTAATTCTAATTCTGATACTAATTATGATATATTGTACTGTAGTGTGTTATCTTGCATTCTGGTATCATCTTTGGTCAATTAATTAAACAAATTAAAACGAATTAAACAAATTAAAATTAATTAAGCCAATTAAAACTAATTTGTTGCCACTGTTTTGGTTTTTGGCCAATCTCTCTACTTGTTTTCCCCTTTTTTTCCTTTTCCCTTCACTGGGGCCTGGATGCTTCTAGGGACTCTGGAGTTTGTTTTTGGGTCAGAAGCAGTACGAATGCTTCTGGGGAGTTTGGAGTTTGTTGTTGACGCAGAAGTCGTCTGGATGATTCTGGGGACTCTGGAGTTTGCTGTTGGGTCAGAAGCAGTAGGAATGCTTCTGGGGAGTTTGGAGTTTGTTGTTGACGCAGAAGTAGTCTGGATGATTCTGGGGACTCTGGAGTTTGTTGTTGGGGCAGAAGCAGTCCGGATGCTTCTGGGGACTCCGGAGTCTTTTGTTGAGGCTGAAGCTCTACGGATGCTTCTGGGGAGTTTGGAGCCTTCCCTGCCCAACGCAGGTTTGGGTGACTTCTCAGGCAGCTTCATTGCACGCCCTGTGCTCCATGAGTCTCCCTGAAGGCCACGCTCCATCAAAGCCACATTCCTTCTGCATTGTCCAGACAGAAGATTATAGCATGAAGGAGAGGGGCCAGCTGGTTTATGAAGCATTGTGGGTCTGATTTTCGAACCCGCAATGTAATCCACGGGACCGGGCTGGAACTTGTCCCTGGCCATCTGTAGTCTGTGGATCGAATTCTTCAAATTGGAAATCTCCCGAAGAAGCTCATCCTGGAAGGGAACAGAGGGTTTATGCTTGGTCTTGTCTTAGAGAGTGCTTCCCACCCTAAGTACTGCTGCTTTACGCAGAAGAGGGCAAGCACACTGCTTCAGCCTTGCAATGAGGGCAGAAGAGAACGGCTGCCACAGTGCTCTGTTTGTAAGCAAGCAACTTTCCAGGCTGCCTTCACACCAGCACGCTGTGCTAGCTCAGCTCTGAGCTGAGCTGTCCTTTCCATGCCTCAATGCCTAGACCACCAGCCCGCCCCTCACCTTTTCTGCTTTCCCCATCTCCCTCAGATCCATCAAGTAAAGCCCGTGCCCTCAGTGCCATGCTGCTGACACGTGCCTACCAATACTGGGCTTTGCCTACCTCTTCTCGCCTCTTTGCTTGCTTTTTCTCCAGCTTCAGCCTGGTCAGGTACTGCCTGTACTCGTTGAACTCCTTCAGAGTGCAGACAACCTACAGAAGAGACAATGACAGATGGCTGTAGTGTCAGGCCCCTGCCTGGCAGACTGGAAAGCCCTCCTGAGGAGACCCGTGTTGGTCAGCCCAACAGCCAAACTTACGTCGCCATCCTCGGTGACCAAGCCCCGTTTCTTCAGGTTCCGCAGGTTGTTTTTGCGGTTGTGGAACTCCCGCAGATGCGGGTCATGCAGGCTGTTGTACTCTGTGCACAGATTGCGACTGTACGGATCTCTCAGGTCAAACTGAGGAGAAGGCTGGTGGAGCTGGAAGAGATGTGTTGTAGAGTGTGAATGGGGAAGGAGAGAGCAGCAAAGAGACAGAGACACTTCCAAGCTGCTCACACCCACAGGCTGGCCTCTTGCCTCTTTCCCAAACAGTCATGTCTGGGTTTTCCTAAGTCCTCCAAGAGGGAGAGCAGAGGGTTGCACCCTCCTCCAGGAACGACCCGGTCTCCACATTTCTGTGCCTGATGGGTGCCTGGCCCCAGCATCCCAACACATGGGATTGGCATCCCAACACAAGGCCTCCTTGGCATGGCGGCAACCCCAGGAAACAAGAGCCCTTTTTGACGCTTCCTTACTCCTCTCACCTTTTCCCCCAGCTTTCTCCTGGCGAAAAGGAGCTTGGTGCCGGGCTGCACAGGGATTTTAACCCCGAGTGGAAGGTCCAACAGCCAGCTACCTCCTGCTCCAACTTCCTGTCCTCCGGGTCGGAGCTAGAAAGACAAAGACACGCTTGGACACTCAGACACTCCATTCCCCTCTCCAGCCCACCTCCGCTCCCTTTGGCAGCTCCCTCCCCACTTCTGTAACCGATGCTGGGATGTGCAGAGAGGTGCGATTCCCTGCAAGCCTTCTCCAGCACCAGCATGAGGAGAAGTGTCCCTCAGCCTCTGGAGAGCATCTACAGCCCCAGAGCAGCCCTGCATACCCCAGGCTACTGCACTCAGCCCTCTCTTGATGTAGCAGCGCTCACCTTTCCGCTCTTCCCCGCTCTGCTCAGAAATTCATCTGGATTTCGGAATCCAGCACTGCAACAGCACTCCATGGCTCCTGGTAGGAACTCTCTGAGAGCTGCAACCTTCCGCTACCACCTCTCGCTCCAGCAGCAGCGAACTGAGGCCACCCCAGCCGGAGTTCCAGCCTGCAGCTTTACGTCACGCTCACCCACTGTTGCATCACAATGACGTGCAATGACATGCGGCAAGCCTGCAGCTGCATGGAGGCCCTGCTGGGTGCACTCGTGGTAAGCTGCTCCAGCTGGCCCTGCTTTGAGCCAAAAAGGCTTGCTGAGTCCTGAGGCCTGCTGTAGGCTTCCTTGGTTTCTATCACAGGTGATGCTGCACGTGGAACAAATACCTTCTCGGGTTGTCCCAGAGCTTGTTTTATAAGTAAATGACACTGAAACAATGTGGGAGAGCTGGCCTGTTTTTCTGTCCTAGAATCTTAGAATGGTTTGTGTTGGAAGGGACCCTTAAGATCACCTCGTTCCAACCTGCTATAGACAGGGACACCTCGCTGTAGACCAGGTTGCTCACAACGCATCCAGCCTGGCCTTGAGTGCTTCCAGGGAGAGGAGGGGTGCTGAGAAGGTGGAAATAGTGAACGCCTTTTTTGCTTCTGTCTTTAGTGAAAGGGCTCTCCCTCCGGAATCCCAGGCCCTGGAGGTTAATGAGAGAGTGTGGGGAATGGGAGATTTCCCTTTAGTCAGGGAAGAGGTGGTCTGTGAGTGCCTAGGAAACATTAAGGTCCATAAATCCTTGGGACCTGATGGGGTGCATCCATAGGTGCTGAGGGAGCTGCTGGAGGTCGTTGCTAAGCCGCTCTCTGTAATCTATCAGAGGTCTTGGAGAACTGGGGAGGTGCCTGAAGACTGGAGGACGGCCAGTGTCACTCCTGTCTTCAAAATGGCAAGAAGGAAGACCCGGGTAATTATAGGCCAGTCAGCCTCACCTCTGTCCCAGGGAAGGTGATGGAACAGCTTGTGCTGGATGCCATCTCCAGACAACTGGGAGAAAAGGAGGTTATCAGGAGTACTCAGCATGGGTTCACCAAGGGGAGGTTGTTCTCGACCAACCCGGTGGCCTTTTATGAAGATGTCACTAGCTGGGTGGACGGGGGGGAGAGCGGTAGATGTAGTCTACCTTGATTTCTGTAAGGCTTTTGATACTGTCCCCCATGACGTTGTTATAACAAAGCTGAGGAAGTATGGGATAGATGAGCGGAAGGTGAAGTGGGTCGAGAATTGGCTGACTGGCCGAGTGCAGAGGGTTGTCGTTGGTGGTGCGGAATCTGGCTGGAGGCCTGTAACTAGCGGCGTCCCCCAGGGGTCTGTGCTGGGTCCGGTCTTGTTCAACATCTTCATCAGCGACCTTGATGAGGGGATAGTGACCACCCTCAGCAAGTTTGCTGATGCCACGAAGTTGGGAGGATTGGCTGACACGCCTGAAGGCTGTGCTGCCATTCAGAGAGACCTGGACAGGCTGGAGAGCTGAGCAGTAAGAAACCAGATGAGGTTTAACAAAAGCAAGTGTAGAGTCTTGCACCTAGGGAGAAATAATTGCATGCACCAGTACAGGCTGGGGGAAGAGCTGCTGGAGAGGAGCTCTGCTGAGTGGGACCTGGGCGTCCTGGTGGACGACAGATTGACCATGAGCCAGCAGTGTGCCCTTGTAGCCAAAAAGGCCAATGGCATCCTGGGGTGTATTAAAAAGAGCATGGCCAGCAGGTCGAGGGAGGTGATTCTCCTCCTCTACTCTGCCCCGGTGAGGCCTCCTCTGGAATCCTGTGTCCAGTTCTGGGCTCCCCAGTACAAAAAAGACAGGGATCTCTTGGAAAGAGTCCAGCGGAGGGCCACAAAGATGGTGAAGGGCCTGGAGCATTTCCCCTATGAGGAGAGATTTAGCGAACTGGGTCTGTTTAGCCTTGAGAAAAGAAGGCTGAGAGGGGATTTGATCCAGGTTTATAAATACCTGAGGTGTGGGTGCCATAGTGGCGTGGCTGGTCTCTTTTCAGTAATGTGTAGGGACAGGACTAGGGGTAATGGGATGAAACTTCAGCATAGGAAGTTCTGCATGAAGATGCGGAAGAACTTCTTTACGGTGAGGGTGACGTAGCACTGGAACAGGCTGCCCAGGGAGGTGGTGGAGTCTCCTTCTGTGGAGATATTCAAGAGCCGACTGGACGCCGAGCTGTGCGACGTGGTGTAGGGAGCCTGCTTTCCAGGAGGGTTGGACTCGATGATCTCTAGAGGTCCCTTCCAACCCCTGCAATTCTGTGATTCTGTGAGGCAACCACAGCCTCACTGGGAAGACTGTTCCAGTGTTTCACCACCCTCTGTCACGGAGTTCTCTCTAGAGCTCACTCCGGGACAGTGTGCACAAACCCAGGGCAGCAGGAACAAAAGCCCCCCCCCTTTTCTCTCACGGCACGGTACGGCAAAGTGCGGCGTGGCCCGGCCCGGCCACGTGCGTTTCGGGAGAGGGGAAGGGAAGGGAGATTGCGATTAGGTCTAACAAAAAAATGAGGGAGGAAAAAGGTGATCTGAGAACGAATGGCAGTTTAATAACCTAATAACACTAAACAACAACAAGAGAGTTTCAACAAAGAGAATACCAAGTCCCAAATCTCACCGATGGAGCTGTGGAAGGCAGGAAGGTCTGACCACGTTGTCTCCTCGCAGGGAGCCGGTCCAGCAACCCCGTCCCCTTCCTCACTTCCCTTCCGGTGCCCCACCCCGCATGCTCATTAAGGCAGTTCACAGAAAAAAAAACTTGTCCCCTTTACTCCCATTATTAGGCATGGTGTTCTGATGTGGAATACCAACACCAACCAAATTGCAAAACCATAACACCTCACAGTAAAGTTCTTCCTGGTATGTATTCTAAATCTACCCTCTTCCAGTTTAAAACCATTTCCCTTCATCCTGTCACTACATGCATTTATAAAAAGTCCCTCCCAAGCTTTCCTATGCACTCCCTTCAGATACTGGGAGGTTGCTATAAGGTCCCCCTGGAGCCTTCTCTTCTCCAGGCTGAAGAGCCCCAGCTCTCTCAGCCTGTCCTTCTAGAGGAGGTGCTCCAGCCCTCTGATCATCTCCATTTCCCTCATCTGGACCTGCTCCAACAGCTCAGTGTCCTTGTGTTGGGGTCCCCAGAACTGGACGCAGTACTCCATGTGGGGTCTTACAAGAGCAGCGCGGAGGGGCAGAATCACCTCCTCGACTCGCTGGTCACGCTTCTCTTGATGAAACCTGGGATATACTTGGCCTTCCAGGCCACAAGCGTACACTGCCACCTCGTGCTGAATCATCTGAGACCCCCAAATCCTTCTCCTCGGTGCTGCTCTCAAGCCATTCTCCACCCAACCTTTATCTGTGCTTGAGATTTCCCCAACTCAGGGCACTTGTCCTTGTTGAACTTCATGAAGTTGACATGGGCCACCAAGTTTGTCACGTCTGACTTGCCCATGGTGAAACCATTTTGATTACCACCAGCCACCTTGTCTTTATTTTTCCGTGTGGTGCAGTAGGGCCTTCAGTTGGATCTACCCCGCGATCTTACCAAGCACAGAGGTGAGACTGACTGGCCTGTAGTTCCCTGGATCTTCTTTTTTCCCGATCCGGAATAGGGGGGTTATGTTTCCCCTTTTCTGATCAGTGGGAACTTCACCAGACTGCCATGACCTTTCAAATACGATGCACAGCAGCTTGGCAAGTTCATCCACCAGTTCCCTCAGAACCTGCGGATGGATCCCTTGGACTTGTGCAGCTTCAGATTCTTTCGATGGTCTAGAACCTCATCTTCACTTACAGCACTTACAGATCCACCTTCTCCAAGTTTTACTGTTGCTTTCTGCAGTTTGGGCTCTGGGCCTAGAGCACTTGCCAGTGAGGCCTGAAGCAAAGAAGTCATTGAGCACCTCAGCTCTCTCTGTGTTCCTCATGACCAGGCCTCTAGTGGCCTTCCAGAGAGGGCCCACATCCTCGCTTACCTTCTTTTTAATCACTGATATACCTGTTCCCCTTTCTGTCCCCAGCTAGATTTAGTTCTGCCTGGGTTTTAGCTTTCCTAACCTGATCTTTGAGGTTCCCATACTACTTGGAAGAGGAAGTTATCATCAGCACATTCCAGAAACCTCTTTGATTTCTGGTGCAATGCTGTGTTGTCCCTCCCACAGATATCAGGGTGGTTGAAGTCCCCTGTGAGGACCTCATCCTCCATGTCCTTGTAGTGAGGAGCCCAAAACTGAACACAGTACTTGAGATGCGGCCTCACCAGAGCTGAGTACAGAGGGATGATCACCTCTCTGCTCCTGCTGGCCACACTGTTTCTTATACAGGCCAGGATGCCCTTGGCCTTCTTGGCCACCTGGGCACACTGTGGGCTCATGTTGAGCCGAGCATCGACCAACAGCCCCAGGTCCCTTTCCTCTTCACAGTCATCCAGCCATTCTGTCCCAAGCCTGTAACACTGCATGTACCCCCAGCAGAGAACAACTACATCCCCCAGAGGATTGCTTGCTGCTCTGTCACCCTTTATGTTCAGTGCAAAAGATAAAAGCCATCCGTATATCACTTGATCTCCCCTTTCCTTTTTGATCCCAGCAGCACGAGAACTCCCTGGGTTGTCTCACCTCGGCTTTAGAATAAGGACTTCAGTTTTCGGACACACTTTGTAATGTTATTTTTTTAATTTTTTTTATTGGTTTTAATTCTAATTCTGATACTAATTATGATATATTGTACTGTAGTGTGTTATCTTGCATTCTGGTATCATCTTTGGTCAATTAATTAAACAAATTAAAACGAATTAAACAAATTAAAATTAATTAAGCCAATTAAAACTAATTTGTTGCCACTGTTTTGGTTTTTGGCCAATCTCTCTACTTGTTTTCCCCTTTTTTTCCTTTTCCCTTCACTGGGGCCTGGATGCTTCTAGGGACTCTGGAGTTTGTTTTTGGGTCAGAAGCAGTACGAATGCTTCTGGGGAGTTTGGAGTTTGTTGTTGACGCAGAAGTCGTCTGGATGATTCTGGGGACTCTGGAGTTTGCTGTTGGGTCAGAAGCAGTAGGAATGCTTCTGGGGAGTTTGGAGTTTGTTGTTGACGCAGAAGTAGTCTGGATGATTCTGGGGAGTCTGGAGTTTGTTGTTGGGGCAGAAGCAGTCCGGATGCTTCTGGGGACTCCGGAGTCTTTTGTTGAGGCTGAAGCTCTACGGATGCTTCTGGGGAGTTTGGAGCCTTCCCTGCCCAACGCAGGTTTGGGTGACTTCTCAGGCAGCTTCATTGCACGCCCTGTGCTCCATGAGTCTCCCTGAAGGCCACGCTCCATCAAAGCCACATTCCTTCTGCATTGTCCAGACAGAAGATTATAGCATGAAGGAGAGGGGCCAGCTGGTTTATGAAGCATTGTGGGTTTGATTTTCGAACCCGCAATGTAATCCACGGGACCGGGCTGGAACTTGTCCCTGGCCATCTGTAGTCTGTGGATCGAATTCTTCAAATTGGAAATCTCCCGAAGAAGCTCATCCTGGAAGGGAACAGAGGGTTTATGCTTGGTCTTGTCTTAGAGAGTGCTTCCCACCCTAAGTACTGCTGCTTTACGCAGAAGAGGGCAAGCACACTGCTTCAGCCTTGCAATGAGGGCAGAAGAGAACGGCTGCCACAGTGCTCTGTTTGTAAGCAAGCAACTTTCCAGGCTGCCTTCACACCAGCACGCTGTGCTAGCTCAGCTCTGAGCTGAGCTGTCCTTTCCATGCCTCAATGCCTAGACCACCAGCCCGCCCCTCACCTTTTCTGCTTTCCCCATCTCCCTCAGATCCATCAAGTAAAGCCCGTGCCCTCAGTGCCATGCTGCTGACACGTGCCTACCAATACTGGGCTTTGCCTACCTCTTCTCGCCTCTTTGCTTGCTTTTTCTCCAGCTTCAGCCTGGTCAGGTACTGCCTGTACTCGTTGAACTCCTTCAGAGTGCAGACAACCTACAGAAGAGACAATGACAGATGGCTGTAGTGTCAGGCCCCTGCCTGGCAGACTGGAAAGCCCTCCTGAGGAGACCCGTGTTGGTCAGCCCAACAGCCAAACTTACGTCGCCATCCTCGGTGACCAAGCCCCGTTTCTTCAGGTTCCGCAGGTTGTTTTTGCGGTTGTGGAACTCCCGCAGATGCGGGTCATGCAGGCTGTTGTACTCTGTGCACAGATTGCGACTGTACGGATCTCTCAGGTCAAACTGAGGAGAAGGCTGGTGGAGCTGGAAGAGATGTGTTGTAGAGTGTGAATGGGGAAGGAGAGAGCAGCAAAGAGACAGAGACACTTCCAAGCTGCTCACACCCACAGGCTGGCCTCTTGCCTCTTTCCCAAACAGTCATGTCTGGGTTTTCCTAAGTCCTCCAAGAGGGAGAGCAGAGGGTTGCACCCTCCTCCAGGAACGACCCGGTCTCCACATTTCTGTGCCTGATGGGTGCCTGGCCCCAGCATCCCAACACATGGGATTGGCATCCCAACACAAGGCCTCCTTGGCATGACGGCAACCCCAGGAAACAAGAGCCCTTTTTGACGCTTCCTTACTCCTCTCACCTTTTCCCCCAGCTTTCTCCTGGCGAAAAGGAGCTTGGTGCCGGGCTGCACAGGGATTTTAACCCCGAGTGGAAGGTCCAACAGCCAGCTACCTCCTGCTCCAACTTCCTGTCCTCCGGGTCGGAGCTAGAAAGACAAAGACACGCTTGGACACTCAGACACTCCATTCCCCTCTCCAGCCCACCTCCGCTCCCTTTGGCAGCTCCCTCCCCACTTCTGTACCCGATGCTGGGATGTGCAGAGAGGTGCGATTCCCTGCAAGCCTTCTCCAGCACCAGCATGAGGAGAAGTGTCCCTCAGCCTCTGGAGAGTATCTACAGCCCCAGAGCAGCCCTGCATACCCCAGGCTACTGCACTCAGCCCTCTCTTGATGTAGCAGCGCTCACCTTTCCGCTCTTCCCCGCTCTGCTCAGAAATTCATCTGGATTTCGGAATCCAGCACTGCAACAGCACTCCATGGCTCCTGGTAGGAACTCTCTGAGAGCTGCAACCTTCCGCTACCACCTCTCGCTCCAGCAGCAGCGAACTGAGGCCACCCCAGCCGGAGTTCCAGCCTGCAGCTTTACGTCACGCTCACCCACTGTTGCATCACAATGACGTGCAATGACACGCGGCAAGCCTGCAGCTGCATGGAGGCCCTGCTGGGTGCACTCGTGGTAAGCTGCTCCAGCTGGCCCTGCTTTGAGCCAAAAAGGCTTGCTGAGTCCTGAGGCCTGCTGTAGGCTTCCTTGGTTTCTATCACAGGTGATGCTGCACGTGGAACAAATACCTTCTCGGGTTGTCCCAGAGCTTGTTTTATAAGTAAATGACACTGAAACAATGTGGGAGAGCTGGCCTGTTTTTCTGTCCTAGAATCTTAGAATGGTTTGTGTTGGAAGGGACCCTTAAGATCACCTCGTTCCAACCTGCTATAGACAGGGACACCTCGCTGTAGACCAGGTTGCTCACAACGCATCCAGCCTGGCCTTGAGTGCTTCCAGGGAGAGGAGGGGTGCTGAGAAGGTGGAAATAGTGAACGCCTTTTTTGCTTCTGTCTTTAGTGAAAGGGCTCTCCCTCCGGAATCCCAGGCCCTGGAGGTTAATGAGAGAGTGTGGGGAATGGGAGATTTCCCTTTAGTCAGGGAAGAGGTGGTCTGTGAGTGCCTAGGAAACATTAAGGTCCATAAATCCTTGGGACCTGATGGGGTGCATCCATAGGTGCTGAGGGAGCTGCTGGAGGTCGTTGCTAAGCCGCTCTCTGTAATCTATCAGAGGTCTTGGAGAACTGGGGAGGTGCCTGAAGACTGGAGGACGGCCAGTGTCACTCCTGTCTTCAAAATGGCAAGAAGGAAGACCCGGGTAATTATAGGCCAGTCAGCCTCACCTCTGTCCCAGGGAAGGTGATGGAACAGCTTGTGCTGGATGCCATCTCCAGACAACTGGGAGAAAAGGAGGTTATCAGGAGTACTCAGCATGGGTTCACCAAGGGGAGGTTGTTCTCGACCAACCCGGTGGCCTTTTATGAAGATGTCACTAGCTGGGTGGACGGGGGGAGAGCGGTAGATGTAGTCTACCTTGATTTCTGTAAGGCTTTTGATACTGTCCCCCATGACGTTGTTATAACAAAGCTGAGGAAGTATGGGATAGATGAGCGGAAGGTGAAGTGGGTCGAGAATTGGCTGACTGGCCGAGTGCAGAGGGTTGTCGTTGGTGGTGCGGAATCTGGCTGGAGGCCTGTAACTAGCGGCGTCCCCCAGGGGTCTGTGCTGGGTCCGGTCTTGTTCAACATCTTCATCAGCGACCTTGATGAGGGGATAGTGACCACCCTCAGCAAGTTTGTGATGACACAAAGTTGGGAGGATTGGCTGACACGCCTGAAGGCTGTGCTGCCATTCAGAGAGACCTGGACAGGCTGGAGAGCTGAGCAGTAAGAAACCAGATGAGGTTTAACAAAAGCAAGTGTAGAGTCTTGCACCTAGGGAGAAATAATTGCATGCACCAGTACAGGCTGGGGGAAGAGCTGCTGGAGAGGAGCTCTGCTGAGTGGGACCTGGGCGTCCTGGTGGACGACAGATTGACCATGAGCCAGCAGTGTGCCCTTGTAGCCAAAAAGGCCAATGGCATCCTGGGGTGTATTAAAAAGAGCATGGCCAGCAGGTCGAGGGAGGTGATTCTCCTCCTCTACTCTGCCCCGGTGAGGCCTCCTCTGGAATCCTGTGTCCAGTTCTGGGCTCCCCAGTACAAAAAAGACAGGGATCTCTTGGAAAGAGTCCAGCGGAGGGCCACAAAGATGGTGAAGGGCCTGGAGCATTTCCCCTATGAGGAGAGATTTAGCGAACTGGGTCTGTTTAGCCTTGAGAAAAGAAGGCTGAGAGGGGATTTGATCCAGGTTTATAAATACCTGAGGTGTGGGTGCCATAGTGGCGTGGCTGGTCTCTTTTCAGTAATGTGTAGGGACAGGACTAGGGGTAATGGGATGAAACTTCAGCATAGGAAGTTCTGCATGAAGATGCGGAAGAACTTCTTTACGGTGAGGGTGACGTAGCACTGGAACAGGCTGCCCAGGGAGGTGGTGGAGTCTCCTTCTGTGGAGATATTCAAGAGCCGACTGGACGCCGAGCTGTGCGACGTGGTGTAGGGAGCCTGCTTTCCAGGAGGGTTGGACTCGATGATCTCTAGAGGTCCCTTCCAACCCCTGCAATTCTGTGATTCTGTGAGGCAACCACAGCCTCACTGGGAAGACTGTTCCAGTGTTTCACCACCCTCTGTCACGGAGTTCTCTCTAGAGCTCACTCCGGGACAGTGTGCACAAACCCAGGGCAGCAGGAACAAAAGCCCCCCCCCTTTTCTCTCACGGCACGGTACGGCAAAGTGCGGCGTGGCCCGGCCCGGCCACGTGCGTTTCGGGAGAGGGGAAGGGAAGGGAGATTGCGATTAGGTCTAACAAAAAAATGAGGGAGGAAAAAGGTGATCTGAGAACGAATGGCAGTTTAATAACCTAATAACACTAAACAACAACAAGAGAGTTTCAACAAAGAGAATACCAAGTCCCAAATCTCACCGATGGAGCTGTGGAAGGCAGGAAGGTCTGACCACGTTGTCTCCTCGCAGGGAGCCGGTCCAGCAACCCCGTCCCCTTCCTCACTTCCCTTCCGGTGCCCCACCCCGCATGCTCATTAAGGCAGTTCACAGAAAAAAAAAACTTGTCCCCTTTACTCCCATTATTAGGCATGGTGTTCTGATGTGGAATACCAACACCAACCAAATTGCAAAACCATAACACCTCACAGTAAAGTTCTTCCTGGTATGTATTCTAAATCTACCCTCTTCCAGTTTAAAACCATTTCCCTTCATCCTGTCACTACATGCATTTATAAAAAGTCCCTCCCAAGCTTTCCTATGCACTCCCTTCAGATACTGGGAGGTTGCTATAAGGTCCCCCTGGAGCCTTCTCTTCTCCAGGCTGAAGAGCCCCAGCTCTCTCAGCCTGTCCTTCTAGAGGAGGTGCTCCAGCCCTCTGATCATCTCCATTTCCCTCATCTGGACCTGCTCCAACAGCACAGTGTCCTTGTGTTGGGGTCCCCAGAACTGGACGCAGTACTCCATGTGGGGTCTTACAAGAGCAGCGCGGAGGGGCAGAATCACCTCCTCGACTCGCTGGTCACGCTTCTCTTGATGAAACCTGGGATATATTTGGCCTTCCAGGCCACAAGCGTACACTGCCACCTCGTGCTGAATCATCTGAGACCCCCAAATCCTTCTCCTCGGTGCTGCTCTCAAGCCATTCTCCACCCAACCTTTATCTGTGCTTGAGATTTCCCCAACTCAGGGCACTTGTCCTTGTTGAACTTCATGAAGTTGACATGGGCCACCAAGTTTGTCACGTCTGACTTGCCCATGGTGAAACCATTTTGATTACCACCAGCCACCTTGTCTTTATTTTTCCGTGTGGTGCAGTAGGGCCTTCAGTTGGATCTACCCCGCGATCTTACCAAGCACAGAGGTGAGACTGACTGGCCTGTAGTTCCCTGGATCTTCTTTTTTCCCGATCCGGAATAGGGGGGTTATGTTTCCCCTTTTCTGATCAGTGGGAACTTCACCAGACTGCCATGACCTTTCAAATACGATGCACAGCAGCTTGGCAAGTTCATCCACCAGTTCCCTCAGAACCTGCGGATGGATCCCTTGGACTTGTGCAGCTTCAGATTCTTTCGATGGTCTAGAACCTCATCTTCACTTACAGCACTTACAGATCCACCTTCTCCAAGTTTTACTGTTGCTTTCTGCAGTTTGGGCTCTGGGCCTAGAGCACTTGCCAGTGAGGCCTGAAGCAAAGAAGTCATTGAGCACCTCAGCTCTCTCTGTGTTCCTCATGACCAGGCCTCTAGTGGCCTTCCAGAGAGGGCCCACATCCTCGCTTACCTTCTTTTTAATCACTGATATACCTGTTCCCCTTTCTGTCCCCAGCTAGATTTAGTTCTGCCTGGGTTTTAGCTTTCCTAACCTGATCTTTGAGGTTCCCATACTACTTGGAAGAGGAAGTTATCATCAGCACATTCCAGAAACCTCTTTGATTTCTGGTGCAATGCTGTGTTGTCCCTCCCACAGATATCAGGGTGGTTGAAGTCCCCTGTGAGGACCTCATCCTCCATGTCCTTGTAGTGAGGAGCCCAAAACTGAACACAGTACTTGAGATGCGGCCTCACCAGAGCTGAGTACAGAGGGATGATCACCTCTCTGCTCCTGCTGGCCACACTGTTTCTTATACAGGCCAGGATGCCCTTGGCCTTCTTGGCCACCTGGGCACACTGTGGGCTCATGTTGAGCCGAGCATCGACCAACAGCCCCAGGTCCCTTTCCTCTTCACAGTCATCCAGCCATTCTGTCCCAAGCCTGTAACACTGCATGTACCCCCAGCAGAGAACAACTACATCCCCCAGAGGATTGCTTGCTGCTCTGTCACCCTTTATGTTCAGTGCAAAAGATAAAAGCCATCCGTATATCACTTGATCTCCCCTTTCCTTTTTGATCCCAGCAGCACGAGAACTCCCTGGGTTGTCTCACCTCGGCTTTAGAATAAGGACTTCAGTTTTCGGACACACTTTGTAATGTTATTTTTTAAATTTTTTTTATTGGTTTTAATTCTAATTCTGATACTAATTATGATATATTGTACTGTAGTGTGTTATCTTGCATTCTGGTATCATCTTTGGTCAATTAATTAAACAAATTAAAACGAATTAAACAAATTAAAATTAATTAAGCCAATTAAAACTAATTTGTTGCCACTGTTTTGGTTTTTGGCCAATCTCTCTACTTGTTTTCCCCTTTTTTTCCTTTTCCCTTCACTGGGGCCTGGATGCTTCTAGGGACTCTGGAGTTTGTTTTTGGGTCAGAAGCAGTACGAATGCTTCTGGGGAGTTTGGAGTTTGTTGTTGACGCAGAAGTCGTCTGGATGATTCTGGGGACTCTGGAGTTTGCTGTTGGGTCAGAAGCAGTAGGAATGCTTCTGGGGAGTTTGGAGTTTGTTGTTGACGCAGAAGTAGTCTGGATGATTCTGGGGAGTCTGGAGTTTGTTGTTGGGGCAGAAGCAGTCCGGATGCTTCTGGGGACTCCGGAGTCTTTTGTTGAGGCTGAAGCTCTACGGATGCTTCTGGGGAGTTTGGAGCCTTCCCTGCCCAACGCAGGTTTGGGTGACTTCTCAGGCAGCTTCATTGCACGCCCTGTGCTCCATGAGTCTCCCTGAAGGCCACGCTCCATCAAAGCCACATTCCTTCTGCATTGTCCAGACAGAAGATTATAGCATGAAGGAGAGGGGCCAGCTGGTTTATGAAGCATTGTGGGTCTGATTTTCGAACCCGCAATGTAATCCACGGGACCGGGCTGGAACTTGTCCCTGGCCATCTGTAGTCTGTGGATCGAATTCTTCAAATTGGAAATCTCCCGAAGAAGCTCATCCTGGAAGGGAACAGAGGGTTTATGCTTGGTCTTGTCTTAGAGAGTGCTTCCCACCCTAAGTACTGCTGCTTTACGCAGAAGAGGGCAAGCACACTGCTTCAGCCTTGCAATGAGGGCAGAAGAGAACGGCTGCCACAGTGCTCTGTTTGTAAGCAAGCAACTTTCCAGGCTGCCTTCACACCAGCACGCTGTGCTAGCTCAGCTCTGAGCTGAGCTGTCCTTTCCATGCCTCAATGCCTAGACCACCAGCCCGCCCCTCACCTTTTCTGCTTTCCCCATCTCCCTCAGATCCATCAAGTAAAGCCCGTGCCCTCAGTGCCATGCTGCTGACACGTGCCTACCAATACTGGGCTTTGCCTACCTCTTCTCGCCTCTTTGCTTGCTTTTTCTCCAGCTTCAGCCTGGTCAGGTACTGCCTGTACTCGTTGAACTCCTTCAGAGTGCAGACAACCTACAGAAGAGACAATGACAGATGGCTGTAGTGTCAGGCCCCTGCCTGGCAGACTGGAAAGCCCTCCTGAGGAGACCCGTGTTGGTCAGCCCAACAGCCAAACTTACGTCGCCATCCTCGGTGACCAAGCCCCGTTTCTTCAGGTTCCGCAGGTTGTTTTTGCGGTTGTGGAACTCCCGCAGATGCGGGTCATGCAGGCTGTTGTACTCTGTGCACAGATTGCGACTGTACGGATCTCTCAGGTCAAACTGAGGAGAAGGCTGGTGGAGCTGGAAGAGATGTGTTGTAGAGTGTGAATGGGGAAGGAGAGAGCAGCAAAGAGACAGAGACACTTCCAAGCTGCTCACACCCACAGGCTGGCCTCTTGCCTCTTTCCCAAACAGTCATGTCTGGGTTTTCCTAAGTCCTCCAAGAGGGAGAGCAGAGGGTTGCACCCTCCTCCAGGAACGACCCGGTCTCCACATTTCTGTGCCTGATGGGTGCCTGGCCCCAGCATCCCAACACATGGGATTGGCATCCCAACACAAGGCCTCCTTGGCATGGCGGCAACCCCAGGAAACAAGAGCCCTTTTTGACGCTTCCTTACTCCTCTCACCTTTTCCCCCAGCTTTCTCCTGGCGAAAAGGAGCTTGGTGCCGGGCTGCACAGGGATTTTAACCCCGAGTGGAAGGTCCAACAGCCAGCTACCTCCTGCTCCAACTTCCTGTCCTCCGGGTCGGAGCTAGAAAGACAAAGACACGCTTGGACACTCAGACACTCCATTCCCCTCTCCAGCCCACCTCCGCTCCCTTTGGCAGCTCCCTCCCCACTTCTGTAACCGATGCTGGGATGTGCAGAGAGGTGCGATTCCCTGCAAGCCTTCTCCAGCACCAGCATGAGGAGAAGTGTCCCTCAGCCTCTGGAGAGCATCTACAGCCCCAGAGCAGCCCTGCATACCCCAGGCTACTGCACTCATCCCCCTCTTGATGTAGCAGCGCTCACCTTTCCGCTCTTCCCCGCTCTGCTCAGAAATTCATCTGGATTTCGGAATCCAGCACTGCAACAGCACTCCATGGCTCCTGGTAGGAACTCTCTGAGAGCTGCAACCTTCCGCTACCACCTCTCGCTCCAGCAGCAGCGAACTGAGGCCACCCCAGCCGGAGTTCCAGCCTGCAGCTTTACGTCACGCTCACCCACTGTTGCATCACAATGACGTGCAATGACACGCGGCAAGCCTGCAGCTGCATGGAGGCCCTGCTGGGTGCACTCGTGGTAAGCTGCTCCAGCTGGCCCTGCTTTGAGCCAAAAAGGCTTGCTGAGTCCTGAGGCCTGCTGTAGGCTTCCTTGGTTTCTATCACAGGTGATGCTGCACGTGGAACAAATACCTTCTCGGGTTGTCCCAGAGCTTGTTTTATAAGTAAATGACACTGAAACAATGTGGGAGAGCTGGCCTGTTTTTCTGTCCTAGAATCTTAGAATGGTTTGTGTTGGAAGGGACCCTTAAGATCACCTCGTTCCAACCTGCTATAGACAGGGACACCTCGCTGTAGACCAGGTTGCTCACAACGCATCCAGCCTGGCCTTGAGTGCTTCCAGGGAGAGGAGGGATGCTGAGAAGGTGGAAATAGTGAACGCCTTTTTTGCTTCTGTCTTTAGTGAAAGGGCTCTCCCTCCGGAATCCCAGGCCCTGGAGGTTAATGAGAGAGTGTGGGGAATGGGAGATTTCCCTTTAGTCAGGGAAGAGGTGGTCTGTGAGTGCCTAGGAAACATTAAGGTCCATAAATCCTTGGGACCTGATGGGGTGCATCCATAGGTGCTGAGGGAGCTGCTGGAGGTCGTTGCTAAGCCGCTCTCTGTAATCTATCAGAGGTCTTGGAGAACTGGGGAGGTGCCTGAAGACTGGAGGACGGCCAGTGTCACTCCTGTCTTCAAAATGGCAAGAAGGAAGACCCGGGTAATTATAGGCCAGTCAGCCTCACCTCTGTCCCAGGGAAGGTGATGGAACAGCTTGTGCTGGATGCCATCTCCAGACAACTGGGAGAAAAGGAGGTTATCAGGAGTACTCAGCATGGGTTCACCAAGGGGAGGTTGTTCTCGACCAACCCGGTGGCCTTTTATGAAGATGTCACTAGCTGGGTGGACGGGGGGAGAGCGGTAGATGTAGTCTACCTTGATTTCTGTAAGGCTTTTGATACTGTCCCCCATGACGTTGTTATAACAAAGCTGAGGAAGTATGGGATAGATGAGCGGAAGGTGAAGTGGGTCGAGAATTGGCTGACTGGCCGAGTGCAGAGGGTTGTCGTTGGTGGTGCGGAATCTGGCTGGAGGCCTGTAACTAGCGGCGTCCCCCAGGGGTCTGTGCTGGGTCCGGTCTTGTTCAACATCTTCATCAGCGACCTTGATGAGGGGATAGTGACCACCCTCAGCAAGTTTGCTGATGCCACGAAGTTGGGAGGATTGGCTGACACGCCTGAAGGCTGTGCTGCCATTCAGAGAGACCTGGACAGGCTGGAGAGCTGAGCAGTAAGAAACCAGATGAGGTTTAACAAAAGCAAGTGTAGAGTCTTGCACCTAGGGAGAAATAATTGCATGCACCAGTACAGGCTGGGGGAAGAGCTGCTGGAGAGGAGCTCTGCTGAGTGGGACCTGGGCGTCCTGGTGGACGACAGATTGACCATGAGCCAGCAGTGTGCCCTTGTAGCCAAAAAGGCCAATGGCATCCTGGGGTGTATTAAAAAGAGCATGGCCAGCAGGTCGAGGGAGGTGATTCTCCTCCTCTACTCTGCCCCGGTGAGGCCTCCTCTGGAATCCTGTGTCCAGTTCTGGGCTCCCCAGTACAAAAAAGACAGGGATCTCTTGGAAAGAGTCCAGCGGAGGGCCACAAAGATGGTGAAGGGCCTGGAGCATTTCCCCTATGAGGAGAGATTTAGCGAACTGGGTCTGTTTAGCCTTGAGAAAAGAAGGCTGAGAGGGGATTTGATCCAGGTTTATAAATACCTGAGGTGTGGGTGCCATAGTGGCGTGGCTGGTCTCTTTTCAGTAATGTGTAGGGACAGGACTAGGGGTAATGGGATGAAACTTCAGCATAGGAAGTTCTGCATGAAGATGCGGAAGAACTTCTTTACGGTGAGGGTGACGTAGCACTGGAACAGGCTGCCCAGGGAGGTGGTGGAGTCTCCTTCTGTGGAGATATTCAAGAGCCGACTGGACGCCGAGCTGTGCGACGTGGTGTAGGGAGCCTGCTTTCCAGGAGGGTTGGACTCGATGATCTCTAGAGGTCCCTTCCAACCCCTGCAATTCTGTGATTCTGTGAGGCAACCACAGCCTCACTGGGAAGACTGTTCCAGTGTTTCACCACCCTCTGTCACGGAGTTCTCTCTAGAGCTCACTCCGGGACAGTGTGCACAAACCCAGGGCAGCAGGAACAAAAGCCCCCCCCCTTTTCTCTCACGGCACGGTACGGCAAAGTGCGGCGTGGCCCGGCCCGGCCACGTGCGTTTCGGGAGAGGGGAAGGGAAGGGAGATTGCGATTAGGTCTAACAAAAAAATGAGGGAGGAAAAAGGTGATCTGAGAACGAATGGCAGTTTAATAACCTAATAACACTAAACAACAACAAGAGAGTTTCAACAAAGAGAATACCAAGTCCCAAATCTCACCGATGGAGCTGTGGAAGGCAGGAAGGTCTGACCACGTTGTCTCCTCGCAGGGAGCCGGTCCAGCAACCCCGTCCCCTTCCTCACTTCCCTTCCGGTGCCCCACCCCGCATGCTCATTAAGGCAGTTCACAGAAAAAAAAACTTGTCCCCTTTACTCCCATTATTAGGCATGGTGTTCTGATGTGGAATACCAACACCAACCAAATTGCAAAACCATAACACCTCACAGTAAAGTTCTTCCTGGTATGTATTCTAAATCTACCCTCTTCCAGTTTAAAACCATTTCCCTTCATCCTGTCACTACATGCATTTATAAAAAGTCCCTCCCAAGCTTTCCTATGCACTCCCTTCAGATACTGGGAGGTTGCTATAAGGTCCCCCTGGAGCCTTCTCTTCTCCAGGCTGAAGAGCCCCAGCTCTCTCAGCCTGTCCTTCTAGAGGAGGTGCTCCAGCCCTCTGATCATCTCCATTTCCCTCATCTGGACCTGCTCCAACAGCTCAGTGTCCTTGTGTTGGGGTCCCCAGAACTGGACGCAGTACTCCATGTGGGGTCTTACAAGAGCAGCGCGGAGGGGCAGAATCACCTCCTCGACTCGCTGGTCACGCTTCTCTTGATGAAACCTGGGATATATTTGGCCTTCCAGGCCACAAGCGTACACTGCCACCTCGTGCTGAATCATCTGAGACCCCCAAATCCTTCTCCTCGGTGCTGCTCTCAAGCCATTCTCCACCCAACCTTTATCTGTGCTTGAGATTTCCCCAACTCAGGGCACTTGTCCTTGTTGAACTTCATGAAGTTGACATGGGCCACCAAGTTTGTCACGTCTGACTTGCCCATGGTGAAACCATTTTGATTACCACCAGCCACCTTGTCTTTATTTTTCCGTGTGGTGCAGTAGGGCCTTCAGTTGGATCTACCCCGCGATCTTACCAAGCACAGAGGTGAGACTGACTGGCCTGTAGTTCCCTGGATCTTCTTTTTTCCCGATCCGGAATAGGGGGGTTATGTTTCCCCTTTTCTGATCAGTGGGAACTTCACCAGACTGCCATGACCTTTCAAATACGATGCACAGCAGCTTGGCAAGTTCATCCACCAGTTCCCTCAGAACCTGCGGATGGATCCCTTGGACTTGTGCAGCTTCAGATTCTTTCGATGGTCTAGAACCTCATCTTCACTTACAGCACTTACAGATCCACCTTCTCCAAGTTTTACTGTTGCTTTCTGCAGTTTGGGCTCTGGGCCTAGAGCACTTGCCAGTGAGGCCTGAAGCAAAGAAGTCATTGAGCACCTCAGCTCTCTCTGTGTTCCTCATGACCAGGCCTCTAGTGGCCTTCCAGAGAGGGCCCACATCCTCGCTTACCTTCTTTTTAATCACTGATATACCTGTTCCCCTTTCTGTCCCCAGCTAGATTTAGTTCTGCCTGGGTTTTAGCTTTCCTAACCTGATCTTTGAGGTTCCCATACTACTTGGAAGAGGAAGTTATCATCAGCACATTCCAGAAACCTCTTTGATTTCTGGTGCAATGCTGTGTTGTCCCTCCCACAGATATCAGGGTGGTTGAAGTCCCCTGTGAGGACCTCATCCTCCATGTCCTTGTAGTGAGGAGCCCAAAACTGAACACAGTACTTGAGATGCGGCCTCACCAGAGCTGAGTACAGAGGGATGATCACCTCTCTGCTCCTGCTGGCCACACTGTTTCTTATACAGGCCAGGATGCCCTTGGCCTTCTTGGCCACCTGGGCACACTGTGGGCTCATGTTGAGCCGAGCATCGACCAACAGCCCCAGGTCCCTTTCCTCTTCACAGTCATCCAGCCATTCTGTCCCAAGCCTGTAACACTGCATGTACCCCCAGCAGAGAACAACTACATCCCCCAGAGGATTGCTTGCTGCTCTGTCACCCTTTATGTTCAGTGCAAAAGATAAAAGCCATCCGTATATCACTTGATCTCCCCTTTCCTTTTTGATCCCAGCAGCACGAGAACTCCCTGGGTTGTCTCACCTCGGCTTTAGAATAAGGACTTCAGTTTTCGGACACACTTTGTAATGTTATTTTTTAAATTTTTTTTATTGGTTTTAATTCTAATTCTGATACTAATTATGATATATTGTACTGTAGTGTGTTATCTTGCATTCTGGTATCATCTTTGGTCAATTAATTAAACAAATTAAAACGAATTAAACAAATTAAAATTAATTAAGCCAATTAAAACTAATTTGTTGCCACTGTTTTGGTTTTTGGCCAATCTCTCTACTTGTTTTCCCCTTTTTTTCCTTTTCCCTTCACTGGGGCCTGGATGCTTCTAGGGACTCTGGAGTTTGTTTTTGGGTCAGAAGCAGTACGAATGCTTCTGGGGAGTTTGGAGTTTGTTGTTGACGCAGAAGTCGTCTGGATGATTCTGGGGACTCTGGAGTTTGCTGTTGGGTCAGAAGCAGTAGGAATGCTTCTGGGGAGTTTGGAGTTTGTTGTTGACGCAGAAGTAGTCTGGATGATTCTGGGGAGTCTGGAGTTTGTTGTTGGGGCAGAAGCAGTCCGGATGCTTCTGGGGACTCCGGAGTCTTTTGTTGAGGCTGAAGCTCTACGGATGCTTCTGGGGAGTTTGGAGCCTTCCCTGCCCAACGCAGGTTTGGGTGACTTCTCAGGCAGCTTCATTGCACGCCCTGTGCTCCATGAGTCTCCCTGAAGGCCACGCTCCATCAAAGCCACATTCCTTCTGCATTGTCCAGACAGAAGATTATAGCATGAAGGAGAGGGGCCAGCTGGTTTATGAAGCATTGTGGGTCTGATTTTCGAACCCGCAATGTAATCCACGGGACCGGGCTGGAACTTGTCCCTGGCCATCTGTAGTCTGTGGATCGAATTCTTCAAATTGGAAATCTCCCGAAGAAGCTCATCCTGGAAGGGAACAGAGGGTTTATGCTTGGTCTTGTCTTAGAGAGTGCTTCCCACCCTAAGTACTGCTGCTTTACGCAGAAGAGGGCAAGCACACTGCTTCAGCCTTGCAATGAGGGCAGAAGAGAACGGCTGCCACAGTGCTCTGTTTGTAAGCAAGCAACTTTCCAGGCTGCCTTCACACCAGCACGCTGTGCTAGCTCAGCTCTGAGCTGAGCTGTCCTTTCCATGCCTCAATGCCTAGACCACCAGCCCGCCCCTCACCTTTTCTGCTTTCCCCATCTCCCTCAGATCCATCAAGTAAAGCCCGTGCCCTCAGTGCCATGCTGCTGACACGTGCCTACCAATACTGGGCTTTGCCTACCTCTTCTCGCCTCTTTGCTTGCTTTTTCTCCAGCTTCAGCCTGGTCAGGTACTGCCTGTACTCGTTGAACTCCTTCAGAGTGCAGACAACCTACAGAAGAGACAATGACAGATGGCTGTAGTGTCAGGCCCCTGCCTGGCAGACTGGAAAGCCCTCCTGAGGAGACCCGTGTTGGTCAGCCCAACAGCCAAACTTACGTCGCCATCCTCGGTGACCAAGCCCCGTTTCTTCAGGTTCCGCAGGTTGTTTTTGCGGTTGTGGAACTCCCGCAGATGCGGGTCATGCAGGCTGTTGTACTCTGTGCACAGATTGCGACTGTACGGATCTCTCAGGTCAAACTGAGGAGAAGGCTGGTGGAGCTGGAAGAGATGTGTTGTAGAGTGTGAATGGGGAAGGAGAGAGCAGCAAAGAGACAGAGACACTTCCAAGCTGCTCACACCCACAGGCTGGCCTCTTGCCTCTTTCCCAAACAGTCATGTCTGGGTTTTCCTAAGTCCTCCAAGAGGGAGAGCAGAGGGTTGCACCCTCCTCCAGGAACGACCCGGTCTCCACATTTCTGTGCCTGATGGGTGCCTGGCCCCAGCATCCCAACACATGGGATTGGCATCCCAACACAAGGCCTCCTTGGCATGGCGGCAACCCCAGGAAACAAGAGCCCTTTTTGACGCTTCCTTACTCCTCTCACCTTTTCCCCCAGCTTTCTCCTGGCGAAAAGGAGCTTGGTGCCGGGCTGCACAGGGATTTTAACCCCGAGTGGAAGGTCCAACAGCCAGCTACCTCCTGCTCCAACTTCCTGTCCTCCGGGTCGGAGCTAGAAAGACAAAGACACGCTTGGACACTCAGACACTCCATTCCCCTCTCCAGCCCACCTCCGCTCCCTTTGGCAGCTCCCTCCCCACTTCTGTAACCGATGCTGGGATGTGCAGAGAGGTGCGATTCCCTGCAAGCCTTCTCCAGCACCAGCATGAGGAGAAGTGTCCCTCAGCCTCTGGAGAGCATCTACAGCCCCAGAGCAGCCCTGCATACCCCAGGCTACTGCACTCATCCCCCTCTTGATGTAGCAGCGCTCACCTTTCCGCTCTTCCCCGCTCTGCTCAGAAATTCATCTGGATTTCGGAATCCAGCACTGCAACAGCACTCCATGGCTCCTGGTAGGAACTCTCTGAGAGCTGCAACCTTCCGCTACCACCTCTCGCTCCAGCAGCAGCGAACTGAGGCCACCCCAGCCGGAGTTCCAGCCTGCAGCTTTACGTCACGCTCACCCACTGTTGCATCACAATGACGTGCAATGACACGCGGCAAGCCTGCAGCTGCATGGAGGCCCTGCTGGGTGCACTCGTGGTAAGCTGCTCCAGCTGGCCCTGCTTTGAGCCAAAAAGGCTTGCTGAGTCCTGAGGCCTGCTGTAGGCTTCCTTGGTTTCTATCACAGGTGATGCTGCACGTGGAACAAATACCTTCTCGGGTTGTCCCAGAGCTTGTTTTATAAGTAAATGACACTGAAACAATGTGGGAGAGCTGGCCTGTTTTTCTGTCCTAGAATCTTAGAATGGTTTGTGTTGGAAGGGACCCTTAAGATCACCTCGTTCCAACCTGCTATAGACAGGGACACCTCGCTGTAGACCAGGTTGCTCACAACGCATCCAGCCTGGCCTTGAGTGCTTCCAGGGAGAGGAGGGGTGCTGAGAAGGTGGAAATAGTGAACGCCTTTTTTGCTTCTGTCTTTAGTGAAAGGGCTCTCCCTCCGGAATCCCAGGCCCTGGAGGTTAATGAGAGAGTGTGGGGAATGGGAGATTTCCCTTTAGTCAGGGAAGAGGTGGTCTGTGAGTGCCTAGGAAACATTAAGGTCCATAAATCCTTGGGACCTGATGGGGTGCATCCATAGGTGCTGAGGGAGCTGCTGGAGGTCGTTGCTAAGCCGCTCTCTGTAATCTATCAGAGGTCTTGGAGAACTGGGGAGGTGCCTGAAGACTGGAGGACGGCCAGTGTCACTCCTGTCTTCAAAATGGCAAGAAGGAAGACCCGGGTAATTATAGGCCAGTCAGCCTCACCTCTGTCCCAGGGAAGGTGATGGAACAGCTTGTGCTGGATGCCATCTCCAGACAACTGGGAGAAAAGGAGGTTATCAGGAGTACTCAGCATGGGTTCACCAAGGGGAGGTTGTTCTCGACCAACCCGGTGGCCTTTTATGAAGATGTCACTAGCTGGGTGGACGGGGGGAGAGCGGTAGATGTAGTCTACCTTGATTTCTGTAAGGCTTTTGATACTGTCCCCCATGACGTTGTTATAACAAAGCTGAGGAAGTATGGGATAGATGAGCGGAAGGTGAAGTGGGTCGAGAATTGGCTGACTGGCCGAGTGCAGAGGGTTGTCGTTGGTGGTGCGGAATCTGGCTGGAGGCCTGTAACTAGCGGCGTCCCCCAGGGGTCTGTGCTGGGTCCGGTCTTGTTCAACATCTTCATCAGCGACCTTGATGAGGGGATAGTGACCACCCTCAGCAAGTTTGCTGATGCCACGAAGTTGGGAGGATTGGCTGACACGCCTGAAGGCTGTGCTGCCATTCAGAGAGACCTGGACAGGCTGGAGAGCTGAGCAGTAAGAAACCAGATGAGGTTTAACAAAAGCAAGTGTAGAGTCTTGCACCTAGGGAGAAATAATTGCATGCACCAGTACAGGCTGGGGGAAGAGCTGCTGGAGAGGAGCTCTGCTGAGTGGGACCTGGGCGTCCTGGTGGACGACAGATTGACCATGAGCCAGCAGTGTGCCCTTGTAGCCAAAAAGGCCAATGGCATCCTGGGGTGTATTAAAAAGAGCATGGCCAGCAGGTCGAGGGAGGTGATTCTCCTCCTCTACTCTGCCCCGGTGAGGCCTCCTCTGGAATCCTGTGTCCAGTTCTGGGCTCCCCAGTACAAAAAAGACAGGGATCTCTTGGAAAGAGTCCAGCGGAGGGCCACAAAGATGGTGAAGGGCCTGGAGCATTTCCCCTATGAGGAGAGATTTAGCGAACTGGGTCTGTTTAGCCTTGAGAAAAGAAGGCTGAGAGGGGATTTGATCCAGGTTTATAAATACCTGAGGTGTGGGTGCCATAGTGGCGTGGCTGGTCTCTTTTCAGTAATGTGTAGGGACAGGACTAGGGGTAATGGGATGAAACTTCAGCATAGGAAGTTCTGCATGAAGATGCGGAAGAACTTCTTTACGGTGAGGGTGACGTAGCACTGGAACAGGCTGCCCAGGGAGGTGGTGGAGTCTCCTTCTGTGGAGATATTCAAGAGCCGACTGGACGCCGAGCTGTGCGACGTGGTGTAGGGAGCCTGCTTTCCAGGAGGGTTGGACTCGATGATCTCTAGAGGTCCCTTCCAACCCCTGCAATTCTGTGATTCTGTGAGGCAACCACAGCCTCACTGGGAAGACTGTTCCAGTGTTTCACCACCCTCTGTCACGGAGTTCTCTCTAGAGCTCACTCCGGGACAGTGTGCACAAACCCAGGGCAGCAGGAACAAAAGCCCCCCCCCTTTTCTCTCACGGCACGGTACGGCAAAGTGCGGCGTGGCCCGGCCCGGCCACGTGCGTTTCGGGAGAGGGGAAGGGAAGGGAGATTGCGATTAGGTCTAACAAAAAAATGAGGGAGGAAAAAGGTGATCTGAGAACGAATGGCAGTTTAATAACCTAATAACACTAAACAACAACAAGAGAGTTTCAACAAAGAGAATACCAAGTCCCAAATCTCACCGATGGAGCTGTGGAAGGCAGGAAGGTCTGACCACGTTGTCTCCTCGCAGGGAGCCGGTCCAGCAACCCCGTCCCCTTCCTCACTTCCCTTCCGGTGCCCCACCCCGCATGCTCATTAAGGCAGTTCACAGAAAAAAAAACTTGTCCCCTTTACTCCCATTATTAGGCATGGTGTTCTGATGTGGAATACCAACACCAACCAAATTGCAAAACCATAACACCTCACAGTAAAGTTCTTCCTGGTATGTATTCTAAATCTACCCTCTTCCAGTTTAAAACCATTTCCCTTCATCCTGTCACTACATGCATTTATAAAAAGTCCCTCCCAAGCTTTCCTATGCACTCCCTTCAGATACTGGGAGGTTGCTATAAGGTCCCCCTGGAGCCTTCTCTTCTCCAGGCTGAAGAGCCCCAGCTCTCTCAGCCTGTCCTTCTAGAGGAGGTGCTCCAGCCCTCTGATCATCTCCATTTCCCTCATCTGGACCTGCTCCAACAGCTCAGTGTCCTTGTGTTGGGGTCCCCAGAACTGGACGCAGTACTCCATGTGGGGTCTTACAAGAGCAGCGCGGAGGGGCAGAATCACCTCCTCGACTCGCTGGTCACGCTTCTCTTGATGAAACCTGGGATATATTTGGCCTTCCAGGCCACAAGCGTACACTGCCACCTCGTGCTGAATCATCTGAGACCCCCAAATCCTTCTCCTCGGTGCTGCTCTCAAGCCATTCTCCACCCAACCTTTATCTGTGCTTGAGATTTCCCCAACTCAGGGCACTTGTCCTTGTTGAACTTCATGAAGTTGACATGGGCCACCAAGTTTGTCACGTCTGACTTGCCCATGGTGAAACCATTTTGATTACCACCAGCCACCTTGTCTTTATTTTTCCGTGTGGTGCAGTAGGGCCTTCAGTTGGATCTACCCCGCGATCTTACCAAGCACAGAGGTGAGACTGACTGGCCTGTAGTTCCCTGGATCTTCTTTTTTCCCGATCCGGAATAGGGGGGTTATGTTTCCCCTTTTCTGATCAGTGGGAACTTCACCAGACTGCCATGACCTTTCAAATACGATGCACAGCAGCTTGGCAAGTTCATCCACCAGTTCCCTCAGAACCTGCGGATGGATCCCTTGGACTTGTGCAGCTTCAGATTCTTTCGATGGTCTAGAACCTCATCTTCACTTACAGCACTTACAGATCCACCTTCTCCAAGTTTTACTGTTGCTTTCTGCAGTTTGGGCTCTGGGCCTAGAGCACTTGCCAGTGAGGCCTGAAGCAAAGAAGTCATTGAGCACCTCAGCTCTCTCTGTGTTCCTCATGACCAGGCCTCTAGTGGCCTTCCAGAGAGGGCCCACATCCTCGCTTACCTTCTTTTTAATCACTGATATACCTGTTCCCCTTTCTGTCCCCAGCTAGATTTAGTTCTGCCTGGGTTTTAGCTTTCCTAACCTGATCTTTGAGGTTCCCATACTACTTGGAAGAGGAAGTTATCATCAGCACATTCCAGAAACCTCTTTGATTTCTGGTGCAATGCTGTGTTGTCCCTCCCACAGATATCAGGGTGGTTGAAGTCCCCTGTGAGGACCTCATCCTCCATGTCCTTGTAGTGAGGAGCCCAAAACTGAACACAGTACTTGAGATGCGGCCTCACCAGAGCTGAGTACAGAGGGATGATCACCTCTCTGCTCCTGCTGGCCACACTGTTTCTTATACAGGCCAGGATGCCCTTGGCCTTCTTGGCCACCTGGGCACACTGTGGGCTCATGTTGAGCCGAGCATCGACCAACAGCCCCAGGTCCCTTTCCTCTTCACAGTCATCCAGCCATTCTGTCCCAAGCCTGTAACACTGCATGTACCCCCAGCAGAGAACAACTACATCCCCCAGAGGATTGCTTGCTGCTCTGTCACCCTTTATGTTCAGTGCAAAAGATAAAAGCCATCCGTATATCACTTGATCTCCCCTTTCCTTTTTGATCCCAGCAGCACGAGAACTCCCTGGGTTGTCTCACCTCGGCTTTAGAATAAGGACTTCAGTTTTCGGACACACTTTGTAATGTTATTTTTTAAATTTTTTTTATTGGTTTTAATTCTAATTCTGATACTAATTATGATATATTGTACTGTAGTGTGTTATCTTGCATTCTGGTATCATCTTTGGTCAATTAATTAAACAAATTAAAACGAATTAAACAAATTAAAATTAATTAAGCCAATTAAAACTAATTTGTTGCCACTGTTTTGGTTTTTGGCCAATCTCTCTACTTGTTTTCCCCTTTTTTTCCTTTTCCCTTCACTGGGGCCTGGATGCTTCTAGGGACTCTGGAGTTTGTTTTTGGGTCAGAAGCAGTAGGAATGCTTCTGGGGAGTTTGGAGTTTGTTGTTGACGCAGAAGTCGTCTGGATGATTCTGGGGACTCTGGAGTTTGCTGTTGGGTCAGAAGCAGTAGGAATGCTTCTGGGGAGTTTGGAGTTTGTTGTTGACGCAGAAGTAGTCTGGATGATTCTGGGGAGTCTGGAGTTTGTTGTTGGGGCAGAAGCAGTCCGGATGCTTCTGGGGACTCCGGAGTCTTTTGTTGAGGCTGAAGCTCTACGGATGCTTCTGGGGAGTTTGGAGCCTTCCCTGCCCAACGCAGGTTTGGGTGACTTCTCAGGCAGCTTCATTGCACGCCCTGTGCTCCATGAGTCTCCCTGAAGGCCACGCTCCATCAAAGCCACATTCCTTCTGCATTGTCCAGACAGAAGATTATAGCATGAAGGAGAGGGGCCAGCTGGTTTATGAAGCATTGTGGGTCTGATTTTCGAACCCGCAATGTAATCCACGGGACCGGGCTGGAACTTGTCCCTGGCCATCTGTAGTCTGTGGATCGAATTCTTCAAATTGGAAATCTCCCGAAGAAGCTCATCCTGGAAGGGAACAGAGGGTTTATGCTTGGTCTTGTCTTAGAGAGTGCTTCCCACCCTAAGTACTGCTGCTTTACGCAGAAGAGGGCAAGCACACTGCTTCAGCCTTGCAATGAGGGCAGAAGAGAACGGCTGCCACAGTGCTCTGTTTGTAAGCAAGCAACTTTCCAGGCTGCCTTCACACCAGCACGCTGTGCTAGCTCAGCTCTGAGCTGAGCTGTCCTTTCCATGCCTCAATGCCTAGACCACCAGCCCGCCCCTCACCTTTTCTGCTTTCCCCATCTCCCTCAGATCCATCAAGTAAAGCCCGTGCCCTCAGTGCCATGCTGCTGACACGTGCCTACCAATACTGGGCTTTGCCTACCTCTTCTCGCCTCTTTGCTTGCTTTTTCTCCAGCTTCAGCCTGGTCAGGTACTGCCTGTACTCGTTGAACTCCTTCAGAGTGCAGACAACCTACAGAAGAGACAATGACAGATGGCTGTAGTGTCAGGCCCCTGCCTGGCAGACTGGAAAGCCCTCCTGAGGAGACCCGTGTTGGTCAGCCCAACAGCCAAACTTACGTCGCCATCCTCGGTGACCAAGCCCCGTTTCTTCAGGTTCCGCAGGTTGTTTTTGCGGTTGTGGAACTCCCGCAGATGCGGGTCATGCAGGCTGTTGTACTCTGTGCACAGATTGCGACTGTACGGATCTCTCAGGTCAAACTGAGGAGAAGGCTGGTGGAGCTGGAAGAGATGTGTTGTAGAGTGTGAATGGGGAAGGAGAGAGCAGCAAAGAGACAGAGACACTTCCAAGCTGCTCACACCCACAGGCTGGCCTCTTGCCTCTTTCCCAAACAGTCATGTCTGCGTTTTCCTAAGTCCTCCAAGAGGGAGAGCAGAGGGTTGCACCCTCCTCCAGGAACGATCCGGTCTCCACATTTCTGTGCCTGATGGGTGCCTGGCCCCAGCATCCCAACACATGGGATTGGCATCCCAACACAAGGCCTCCTTGGCATGGCGGCAACCCCAGGAAACAAGAGCCCTTTTTGACGCTTCCTTACTCCTCTCACCTTTTCCCCCAGCTTTCTCCTGGCGAAAAGGAGCTTGGTGCCGGGCTGCACAGGGATTTTAACCCCGAGTGGAAGGTCCAACAGCCAGCTACCTCCTGCTCCAACTTCCTGTCCTCCGGGTCGGAGCTAGAAAGACAAAGACACGCTTGGACACTCAGACACTCCATTCCCCTCTCCAGCCCACCTCCGCTCCCTTTGGCAGCTCCCTCCCCACTTCTGTAACCGATGCTGGGATGTGCAGAGAGGTGCGATTCCCTGCAAGCCTTCTCCAGCACCAGCATGAGGAGAAGTGTCCCTCAGCCTCTGGAGAGCATCTACAGCCCCAGAGCAGCCCTGCATATCCCAGGCTGCTGCACTCAGCCCTCTCTTGATGTAGCAGCGCTCACCTTTCCGCTCTTCCCCGCTCTGCTCAGAAATTCATCTGGATTTCGGAATCCAGCACTGCAACAGCACTCCATGGCTCCTGGTAGGAACTCTCTGAGAGCTGCAACCTTCCGCTACCACCTCTCGCTCCAGCAGCAGCGAACTGAGGCCACCCCAGCCGGAGTTCCAGCCTGCAGCTTTACGTCACGCTCACCCACTGTTGCATCACAATGACATGCAATGACATGCGGCAAGCCTGCAGCTGCATGGAGGCCCTGCTGGGTGCACTCGTGGTAAGCTGCTCCAGCTGGCCCTGCTTTGAGCCAAAAAGGCTTGCTGAGTCCTGAGGCCTGCTGTAGGCTTCCTTGGTTTCTATCACAGGTGATGCTGCACGTGGAACAAATACCTTCTCGGGTTGTCCCAGAGCTTGTTTTATAAGTAAATGACACTGAAACAATGTGGGAGAGCTGGCCTGTTTTTCTGTCCTAGAATCTTAGAATGGTTTGTGTTGGAAGGGACCCTTAAGATCACCTCGTTCCAACCTGCTATAGACAGGGACACCTCGCTGTAGACCAGGTTGCTCACAACGCATCCAGCCTGGCCTTGAGTGCTTCCAGGGAGAGGAGGGGTGCTGAGAAGGTGGAAATAGTGAACGCCTTTTTTGCTTCTGTCTTTAGTGAAAGGGCTCTCCCTCCGGAATCCCAGGCCCTGGAGGTTAATGAGAGAGTGTGGGGAATGGGAGATTTCCCTTTAGTCAGGGAAGAGGTGGTCTGTGAGTGCCTAGGAAACATTAAGGTCCATAAATCCTTGGGACCTGATGGGGTGCATCCATAGGTGCTGAGGGAGCTGCTGGAGGTCGTTGCTAAGCCGCTCTCTGTAATCTATCAGAGGTCTTGGAGAACTGGGGAGGTGCCTGAAGTCTGGAGGACGGCCAGTGTCACTCCTGTCTTCAAAATGGCAAGAAGGAAGACCCGGGTAATTATAGGCCAGTCAGCCTCACCTCTGTCCCAGGGAAGGTGATGGAACAGCTTGTGCTGGATGCCATCTCCAGACAACTGGGAGAAAAGGAGGTTATCAGGAGTACTCAGCATGGGTTCACCAAGGGGAGGTTGTTCTCGACCAACCCGGTGGCCTTTTATGAAGATGTCACTAGCTGGGTGGACGGGGGGAGAGCGGTAGATGTAGTCTACCTTGATTTCTGTAAGGCTTTTGATACTGTCCCCCATGACGTTGTTATAACAAAGCTGAGGAAGTATGGGATAGATGAGCGGAAGGTGAAGTGGGTCGAGAATTGGCTGACTGGCCGAGTGCAGAGGGTTGTCGTTGGTGGTGCGGAATCTGGCTGGAGGCCTGTAACTAGCGGCGTCCCCCAGGGGTCTGTGCTGGGTCCGGTCTTGTTCAACATCTTCATCAGTGACCTTGATGAGGGGATAGTGACCACCCTCAGCAAGTTTGCTGATGCCACGAAGTTGGGAGGATTGGCTGACACGCCTGAAGGCTGTGCTGCCATTCAGAGAGACCTGGACAGGCTGGAGAGCTGAGCAGTAAGAAACCAGATGAGGTTTAACAAAAGCAAGTGTAGAGTCTTGCACCTAGGGAGAAATAATTGCATGCACCAGTACAGGCTGGGGGAAGAGCTGCTGGAGAGGAGCTCTGCTGAGTGGGACCTGGGCGTCCTGGTGGACGACAGATTGACCATGAGCCAGCAGTGTGCCCTTGTAGCCAAAAAGGCCAATGGCATCCTGGGGTGTATTAAAAAGAGCATGGCCAGCAGGTCGAGGGAGGTGATTCTCCTCCTCTACTCTGCCCCGGTGAGGCCTCCTCTGGAATCCTGTGTCCAGTTCTGGGCTCCCCAGTACAAAAAAGACAGGGATCTCTTGGAAAGAGTCCAGCGGAGGGCCACAAAGATGGTGAAGGGCCTGGAGCATTTCCCCTATGAGGAGAGATTTAGCGAACTGGGTCTGTTTAGCCTTGAGAAAAGAAGGCTGAGAGGGGATTTGATCCAGGTTTATAAATACCTGAGGTGTGGGTGCCATAGTGGCGTGGCTGGTCTCTTTTCAGTAATGTGTAGGGACAGGACTAGGGGTAATGGGATGAAACTTCAGCATAGGAAGTTCTGCATGAAGATGCGGAAGAACTTCTTTACGGTGAGGGTGACGTAGCACTGGAACAGGCTGCCCAGGGAGGTGGTGGAGTCTCCTTCTTTGGAGATATTCAAGAGCCGACTGGACGCCGAGCTGTGCGACGTGGTGTAGAGAGCCTGCTTTCCAGGAGGGTTGGACTCGATGATCTCTAGAGGTCCCTTCCAACCCCTGCAATTCTGTGATTCTGTGAGGCAACCACAGCCTCACTGGGAAGACTGTTCCAGTGTTTCACCACCCTCTGTCACGGAGTTCTCTCTAGAGCTCACTCCGGGACAGTGTGCACAAACCCAGGGCAGCAGGAACAAAAGCCCCCCCCCTTTTCTCTCACGGCACGGTACGGCAAAGTGCGGCGTGGCCCGGCCCGGCCACGTGCGTTTCGGGAGAGGGGAAGGGAAGGGAGATTGCGATTAGGTCTAACAAAAAAATGAGGGAGGAAAAAGGTGATCTGAGAACGAATGGCAGTTTAATAACCTAATAACACTAAACAACAACAAGAGAGTTTCAACAAAGAGAATACCAAGTCCCAAATCTCACCGATGGAGCTGTGGAAGGCAGGAAGGTCTGACCACGTTGTCTCCTCGCAGGGAGCCGGTCCAGCAACCCCGTCCCCTTCCTCACTTCCCTTCCGGTGCCCCACCCCGCATGCTCATTAAGGCAGTTCACAGAAAAAAAAAACTTGTCCCCTTTACTCCCATTATTAGGCATGGTGTTCTGATGTGGAATACCAACACCAACCAAATTGCAAAACCATAACACCTCACAGTAAAGTTCTTCCTGGTATGTATTCTAAATCTACCCTCTTCCAGTTTAAAACCATTTCCCTTCATCCTGTCACTACATGCATTTATAAAAAGTCCCTCCCAAGCTTTCCTATGCACTCCCTTCAGATACTGGGAGGTTGCTATAAGGTCCCCCTGGAGCCTTCTCTTCTCCAGGCTGAAGAGCCCCAGCTCTCTCAGCCTGTCCTTCTAGAGGAGGTGCTCCAGCCCTCTGATCATCTCCATTTCCCTCATCTGGACCTGCTCCAACAGCTCAGTGTCCTTGTGTTGGGGTCCCCAGAACTGGACGCAGTACTCCATGTGGGGTCTTACAAGAGCAGCGCGGAGGGGCAGAATCACCTCCTCGACTCGCTGGTCACGCTTCTCTTGATGAAACCTGGGATATATTTGGCCTTCCAGGCCACAAGCGTACACTGCCACCTCGTGCTGAATCATCTGAGACCCCCAAATCCTTCTCCTCGGTGCTGCTCTCAAGCCATTCTCCACCCAACCTTTATCTGTGCTTGAGATTTCCCCAACTCAGGGCACTTGTCCTTGTTGAACTTCATGAAGTTGACATGGGCCACCAAGTTTGTCACGTCTGACTTGCCCATGGTGAAACCATTTTGATTACCACCAGCCACCTTGTCTTTATTTTTCCGTGTGGTGCAGTAGGGCCTTCAGTTGGATCTACCCCGCGATCTTACCAAGCACAGAGGTGAGACTGACTGGCCTGTAGTTCCCTGGATCTTCTTTTTTCCCGATCCGGAATAGGGGGGTTATGTTTCCCCTTTTCTGATCAGTGGGAACTTCACCAGACTGCCATGACCTTTCAAATACGATGCACAGCAGCTTGGCAAGTTCATCCACCAGTTCCCTCAGAACCTGCGGATGGATCCCTTGGACTTGTGCAGCTTCAGATTCTTTCGATGGTCTAGAACCTCATCTTCACTTACAGCACTTACAGATCCACCTTCTCCAAGTTTTACTGTTGCTTTCTGCAGTTTGGGCTCTGGGCCTAGAGCACTTGCCAGTGAGGCCTGAAGCAAAGAAGTCATTGAGCACCTCAGCTCTCTCTGTGTTCCTCATGACCAGGCCTCTAGTGGCCTTCCAGAGAGGGCCCACATCCTCGCTTACCTTCTTTTTAATCACTGATATACCTGTTCCCCTTTCTGTCCCCAGCTAGATTTAGTTCTGCCTGGGTTTTAGCTTTCCTAACCTGATCTTTGAGGTTCCCATACTACTTGGAAGAGGAAGTTATCATCAGCACATTCCAGAAACCTCTTTGATTTCTGGTGCAATGCTGTGTTGTCCCTCCCACAGATATCAGGGTGGTTGAAGTCCCCTGTGAGGACCTCATCCTCCATGTCCTTGTAGTGAGGAGCCCAAAACTGAACACAGTACTTGAGATGCGGCCTCACCAGAGCTGAGTACAGAGGGATGATCACCTCTCTGCTCCTGCTGGCCACACTGTTTCTTATACAGGCCAGGATGCCCTTGGCCTTCTTGGCCACCTGGGCACACTGTGGGCTCATGTTGAGCCGAGCATCGACCAACAGCCCCAGGTCCCTTTCCTCTTCACAGTCATCCAGCCATTCTGTCCCAAGCCTGTAACACTGCATGTACCCCCAGCAGAGAACAACTACATCCCCCAGAGGATTGCTTGCTGCTCTGTCACCCTTTATGTTCAGTGCAAAAGATAAAAGCCATCCGTATATCACTTGATCTCCCCTTTCCTTTTTGATCCCAGCAGCACGAGAACTCCCTGGGTTGTCTCACCTCGGCTTTAGAATAAGGACTTCAGTTTTCGGACACACTTTGTAATGTTATTTTTTTAATTTTTTTTATTGGTTTTAATTCTAATTCTGATACTAATTATGATATATTGTACTGTAGTGTGTTATCTTGCATTCTGGTATCATCTTTGGTCAATTAATTAAACAAATTAAAACGAATTAAACAAATTAAAATTAATTAAGCCAATTAAAACTAATTTGTTGCCACTGTTTTGGTTTTTGGCCAATCTCTCTACTTGTTTTCCCCTTTTTTTCCTTTTCCCTTCACTGGGGCCTGGATGCTTCTAGGGACTCTGGAGTTTGTTTTTGGGTCAGAAGCAGTAGGAATGCTTCTGGGGAGTTTGGAGTTTGTTGTTGACGCAGAAGTCGTCTGGATGATTCTGGGGACTCTGGAGTTTGCTGTTGGGTCAGAAGCAGTAGGAATGCTTCTGGGGAGTTTGGAGTTTGTTGTTGACGCAGAAGTAGTCTGGATGATTCTGGGGAGTCTGGAGTTTGTTGTTGGGGCAGAAGCAGTCCGGATGCTTCTGGGGACTCCGGAGTCTTTTGTTGAGGCTGAAGCTCTACGGATGCTTCTGGGGAGTTTGGAGCCTTCCCTGCCCAACGCAGGTTTGGGTGACTTCTCAGGCAGCTTCATTGCACGCCCTGTGCTCCATGAGTCTCCCTGAAGGCCACGCTCCATCAAAGCCACATTCCTTCTGCATTGTCCAGACAGAAGATTATAGCATGAAGGAGAGGGGCCAGCTGGTTTATGAAGCATTGTGGGTCTGATTTTCGAACCCGCAATGTAATCCACGGGACCGGGCTGGAACTTGTCCCTGGCCATCTGTAGTCTGTGGATCGAATTCTTCAAATTGGAAATCTCCCGAAGAAGCTCATCCTGGAAGGGAACAGAGGGTTTATGCTTGGTCTTGTCTTAGAGAGTGCTTCCCACCCTAAGTACTGCTGCTTTACGCAGAAGAGGGCAAGCACACTGCTTCAGCCTTGCAATGAGGGCAGAAGAGAACGGCTGCCACAGTGCTCTGTTTGTAAGCAAGCAACTTTCCAGGCTGCCTTCACACCAGCACGCTGTGCTAGCTCAGCTCTGAGCTGAGCTGTCCTTTCCATGCCTCAATGCCTAGACCACCAGCCCGCCCCTCACCTTTTCTGCTTTCCCCATCTCCCTCAGATCCATCAAGTAAAGCCCGTGCCCTCAGTGCCATGCTGCTGACACGTGCCTACCAATACTGGGCTTTGCCTACCTCTTCTCGCCTCTTTGCTTGCTTTTTCTCCAGCTTCAGCCTGGTCAGGTACTGCCTGTACTCGTTGAACTCCTTCAGAGTGCAGACAACCTACAGAAGAGACAATGACAGATGGCTGTAGTGTCAGGCCCCTGCCTGGCAGACTGGAAAGCCCTCCTGAGGAGACCCGTGTTGGTCAGCCCAACAGCCAAACTTACGTCGCCATCCTCGGTGACCAAGCCCCGTTTCTTCAGGTTCCGCAGGTTGTTTTTGCGGTTGTGGAACTCCCGCAGATGCGGGTCATGCAGGCTGTTGTACTCTGTGCACAGATTGCGACTGTACGGATCTCTCAGGTCAAACTGAGGAGAAGGCTGGTGGAGCTGGAAGAGATGTGTTGTAGAGTGTGAATGGGGAAGGAGAGAGCAGCAAAGAGACAGAGACACTTCCAAGCTGCTCACACCCACAGGCTGGCCTCTTGCCTCTTTCCCAAACAGTCATGTCTGCGTTTTCCTAAGTCCTCCAAGAGGGAGAGCAGAGGGTTGCACCCTCCTCCAGGAACGATCCGGTCTCCACATTTCTGTGCCTGATGGGTGCCTGGCCCCAGCATCCCAACACATGGGATTGGCATCCCAACACAAGGCCTCCTTGGCATGGCGGCAACCCCAGGAAACAAGAGCCCTTTTTGACGCTTCCTTACTCCTCTCACCTTTTCCCCCAGCTTTCTCCTGGCGAAAAGGAGCTTGGTGCCGGGCTGCACAGGGATTTTAACCCCGAGTGGAAGGTCCAACAGCCAGCTACCTCCTGCTCCAACTTCCTGTCCTCCGGGTCGGAGCTAGAAAGACAAAGACACGCTTGGACACTCAGACACTCCATTCCCCTCTCCAGCCCACCTCCGCTCCCTTTGGCAGCTCCCTCTCCACTTCTGTAACCGATGCTGGGATGTGCAGAGAGGTGCGATTCCCTGCAAGCCTTCTCCAGCACCAGCATGAGGAGAAGTGTCCCTCAGCCTCTGGAGAGCATCTACAGCCCCAGAGCAGCCCTGCATACCCCAGGCTGCTGCACTCAGCCCTCTCTTGATGTAGCAGCGCTCACCTTTCCGCTCTTCCCCGCTCTGCTCAGAAATTCATCTGGATTTCGGAATCCAGCACTGCAACAGCACTCCATGGCTCCTGGTAGGAACTCTCTGAGAGCTGCAACCTTCCGCTACCACCTCTCGCTCCAGCAGCAGCGAACTGAGGCCACCCCAGCCGGAGTTCCAGCCTGCAGCTTTACGTCACGCTCACCCACTGTTGCATCACAATGACATGCAATGACATGCGGCAAGCCTGCAGCTGCATGGAGGCCCTGCTGGGTGCACTCGTGGTAAGCTGCTCCAGCTGGCCCTGCTTTGAGCCAAAAAGGCTTGCTGAGTCCTGAGGCCTGCTGTAGGCTTCCTTGGTTTCTATCACAGGTGATGCTGCACGTGGAACAAATACCTTCTCGGGTTGTCCCAGAGCTTGTTTTATAAGTAAATGACACTGAAACAATGTGGGAGAGCTGGCCTGTTTTTCTGTCCTAGAATCTTAGAATGGTTTGTGTTGGAAGGGACCCTTAAGATCACCTCGTTCCAACCTGCTATAGACAGGGACACCTCGCTGTAGACCAGGTTGCTCACAACGCATCCAGCCTGGCCTTGAGTGCTTCCAGGGAGAGGAGGGGTGCTGAGAAGGTGGAAATAGTGAACGCCTTTTTTGCTTCTGTCTTTAGTGAAAGGGCTCTCCCTCCGGAATCCCAGGCCCTGGAGGTTAATGAGAGAGTGTGGGGAATGGGAGATTTCCCTTTAGTCAGGGAAGAGGTGGTCTGTGAGTGCCTAGGAAACATTAAGGTCCATAAATCCTTGGGACCTGATGGGGTGCATCCATAGGTGCTGAGGGAGCTGCTGGAGGTCGTTGCTAAGCCGCTCTCTGTAATCTATCAGAGGTCTTGGAGAACTGGGGAGGTGCCTGAAGTCTGGAGGACGGCCAGTGTCACTCCTGTCTTCAAAATGGCAAGAAGGAAGACCCGGGTAATTATAGGCCAGTCAGCCTCACCTCTGTCCCAGGGAAGGTGATGGAACAGCTTGTGCTGGATGCCATCTCCAGACAACTGGGAGAAAAGGAGGTTATCAGGAGTACTCAGCATGGGTTCACCAAGGGGAGGTTGTTCTCGACCAACCCGGTGGCCTTTTATGAAGATGTCACTAGCTGGGTGGACGGGGGGAGAGCGGTAGATGTAGTCTACCTTGATTTCTGTAAGGCTTTTGATACTGTCCCCCATGACGTTGTTATAACAAAGCTGAGGAAGTATGGGATAGATGAGCGGAAGGTGAAGTGGGTCGAGAATTGGCTGACTGGCCGAGTGCAGAGGGTTGTCGTTGGTGGTGCGGAATCTGGCTGGAGGCCTGTAACTAGCGGCGTCCCCCAGGGGTCTGTGCTGGGTCCGGTCTTGTTCAACATCTTCATCAGTGACCTTGATGAGGGGATAGTGACCACCCTCAGCAAGTTTGCTGATGCCACGAAGTTGGGAGGATTGGCTGACACGCCTGAAGGCTGTGCTGCCATTCAGAGAGACCTGGACAGGCTGGAGAGCTGAGCAGTAAGAAACCAGATGAGGTTTAACAAAAGCAAGTGTAGAGTCTTGCACCTAGGGAGAAATAATTGCATGCACCAGTACAGGCTGGGGGAAGAGCTGCTGGAGAGGAGCTCTGCTGAGTGGGACCTGGGCGTCCTGGTGGACGACAGATTGACCATGAGCCAGCAGTGTGCCCTTGTAGCCAAAAAGGCCAATGGCATCCTGGGGTGTATTAAAAAGAGCATGGCCAGCAGGTCGAGGGAGGTGATTCTCCTCCTCTACTCTGCCCCGGTGAGGCCTCCTCTGGAATCCTGTGTCCAGTTCTGGGCTCCCCAGTACAAAAAAGACAGGGATCTCTTGGAAAGAGTCCAGCGGAGGGCCACAAAGATGGTGAAGGGCCTGGAGCATTTCCCCTATGAGGAGAGATTTAGCGAACTGGGTCTGTTTAGCCTTGAGAAAAGAAGGCTGAGAGGGGATTTGATCCAGGTTTATAAATACCTGAGGTGTGGGTGCCATAGTGGCGTGGCTGGTCTCTTTTCAGTAATGTGTAGGGACAGGACTAGGGGTAATGGGATGAAACTTCAGCATAGGAAGTTCTGCATGAAGATGCGGAAGAACTTCTTTACGGTGAGGGTGACGTAGCACTGGAACAGGCTGCCCAGGGAGGTGGTGGAGTCTCCTTCTTTGGAGATATTCAAGAGCCGACTGGACGCCGAGCTGTGCGACGTGGTGTAGAGAGCCTGCTTTCCAGGAGGGTTGGACTCGATGATCTCTAGAGGTCCCTTCCAACCCCTGCAATTCTGTGATTCTGTGAGGCAACCACAGCCTCACTGGGAAGACTGTTCCAGTGTTTCACCACCCTCTGTCACGGAGTTCTCTCTAGAGCTCACTCCGGGACAGTGTGCACAAACCCAGGGCAGCAGGAACAAAAGCCCCCCCCCTTTTCTCTCACGGCACGGTACGGCAAAGTGCGGCGTGGCCCGGCCCGGCCACGTGCGTTTCGGGAGAGGGGAAGGGAAGGGAGATTGCGATTAGGTCTAACAAAAAAATGAGGGAGGAAAAAGGTGATCTGAGAACGAATGGCAGTTTAATAACCTAATAACACTAAACAACAACAAGAGAGTTTCAACAAAGAGAATACCAAGTCCCAAATCTCACCGATGGAGCTGTGGAAGGCAGGAAGGTCTGACCACGTTGTCTCCTCGCAGGGAGCCGGTCCAGCAACCCCGTCCCCTTCCTCACTTCCCTTCCGGTGCCCCACCCCGCATGCTCATTAAGGCAGTTCACAGAAAAAAAAAACTTGTCCCCTTTACTCCCATTATTAGGCATGGTGTTCTGATGTGGAATACCAACACCAACCAAATTGCAAAACCATAACACCTCACAGTAAAGTTCTTCCTGGTATGTATTCTAAATCTACCCTCTTCCAGTTTAAAACCATTTCCCTTCATCCTGTCACTACATGCATTTATAAAAAGTCCCTCCCAAGCTTTCCTATGCACTCCCTTCAGATACTGGGAGGTTGCTATAAGGTCCCCCTGGAGCCTTCTCTTCTCCAGGCTGAAGAGCCCCAGCTCTCTCAGCCTGTCCTTCTAGAGGAGGTGCTCCAGCCCTCTGATCATCTCCATTTCCCTCATCTGGACCTGCTCCAACAGCTCAGTGTCCTTGTGTTGGGGTCCCCAGAACTGGACGCAGTACTCCATGTGGGGTCTTACAAGAGCAGCGCGGAGGGGCAGAATCACCTCCTCGACTCGCTGGTCACGCTTCTCTTGATGAAACCTGGGATATATTTGGCCTTCCAGGCCACAAGCGTACACTGCCACCTCGTGCTGAATCATCTGAGACCCCCAAATCCTTCTCCTCGGTGCTGCTCTCAAGCCATTCTCCACCCAACCTTTATCTGTGCTTGAGATTTCCCCAACTCAGGGCACTTGTCCTTGTTGAACTTCATGAAGTTGACATGGGCCACCAAGTTTGTCACGTCTGACTTGCCCATGGTGAAACCATTTTGATTACCACCAGCCACCTTGTCTTTATTTTTCCGTGTGGTGCAGTAGGGCCTTCAGTTGGATCTACCCCGCGATCTTACCAAGCACAGAGGTGAGACTGACTGGCCTGTAGTTCCCTGGATCTTCTTTTTTCCCGATCCGGAATAGGGGGGTTATGTTTCCCCTTTTCTGATCAGTGGGAACTTCACCAGACTGCCATGACCTTTCAAATACGATGCACAGCAGCTTGGCAAGTTCATCCACCAGTTCCCTCAGAACCTGCGGATGGATCCCTTGGACTTGTGCAGCTTCAGATTCTTTCGATGGTCTAGAACCTCATCTTCACTTACAGCACTTACAGATCCACCTTCTCCAAGTTTTACTGTTGCTTTCTGCAGTTTGGGCTCTGGGCCTAGAGCACTTGCCAGTGAGGCCTGAAGCAAAGAAGTCATTGAGCACCTCAGCTCTCTCTGTGTTCCTCATGACCAGGCCTCTAGTGGCCTTCCAGAGAGGGCCCACATCCTCGCTTACCTTCTTTTTAATCACTGATATACCTGTTCCCCTTTCTGTCCCCAGCTAGATTTAGTTCTGCCTGGGTTTTAGCTTTCCTAACCTGATCTTTGAGGTTCCCATACTACTTGGAAGAGGAAGTTATCATCAGCACATTCCAGAAACCTCTTTGATTTCTGGTGCAATGCTGTGTTGTCCCTCCCACAGATATCAGGGTGGTTGAAGTCCCCTGTGAGGACCTCATCCTCCATGTCCTTGTAGTGAGGAGCCCAAAACTGAACACAGTACTTGAGATGCGGCCTCACCAGAGCTGAGTACAGAGGGATGATCACCTCTCTGCTCCTGCTGGCCACACTGTTTCTTATACAGGCCAGGATGCCCTTGGCCTTCTTGGCCACCTGGGCACACTGTGGGCTCATGTTGAGCCGAGCATCGACCAACAGCCCCAGGTCCCTTTCCTCTTCACAGTCATCCAGCCATTCTGTCCCAAGCCTGTAACACTGCATGTACCCCCAGCAGAGAACAACTACATCCCCCAGAGGATTGCTTGCTGCTCTGTCACCCTTTATGTTCAGTGCAAAAGATAAAAGCCATCCGTATATCACTTGATCTCCCCTTTCCTTTTTGATCCCAGCAGCACGAGAACTCCCTGGGTTGTCTCACCTCGGCTTTAGAATAAGGACTTCAGTTTTCGGACACACTTTGTAATGTTATTTTTTAAATTTTTTTTATTGGTTTTAATTCTAATTCTGATACTAATTATGATATATTGTACTGTAGTGTGTTATCTTGCATTCTGGTATCATCTTTGGTCAATTAATTAAACAAATTAAAACGAATTAAACAAATTAAAATTAATTAAGCCAATTAAAACTAATTTGTTGCCACTGTTTTGGTTTTTGGCCAATCTCTCTACTTGTTTTCCCCTTTTTTTCCTTTTCCCTTCACTGGGGCCTGGATGCTTCTAGGGACTCTGGAGTTTGTTTTTGGGTCAGAAGCAGTACGAATGCTTCTGGGGAGTTTGGAGTTTGTTGTTGACGCAGAAGTAGTCTGGGTGATTCTGGGGAGTCTGGAGTTTGCTGTTGGGTCAGAAGCAGTAGGAATGCTTCTGGGGAGTTTGGAGTTTGTTGTTGACGCAGAAGTAGTCTGGATGATTCTGGGGAGTCTGGAGTTTGTTGTTGGGGCAGAAGCAGTCCGGATGCTTCTGGGGACTCCGGAGTCTTTTGTTGAGGCTGAAGCTCTACGGATGCTTCTGGGGAGTTTGGAGCCTTCCCTGCCCAACGCAGGTTTGGGTGACTTCTCAGGCAGCTTCATTGCACGCCCTGTGCTCCATGAGTCTCCCTGAAGGCCACGCTCCATCAAAGCCACATTCCTTCTGCATTGTCCAGACAGAAGATTATAGCATGAAGGAGAGGGGCCAGCTGGTTTATGAAGCATTGTGGGTCTGATTTTCGAACCCGCAATGTAATCCACGGGACCGGGCTGGAACTTGTCCCTGGCCATCTGTAGTCTGTGGATCGAATTCTTCAAATTGGAAATCTCCCGAAGAAGCTCATCCTGGAAGGGAACAGAGGGTTTATGCTTGGTCTTGTCTTAGAGAGTGCTTCCCACCCTAAGTACTGCTGCTTTACGCAGAAGAGGGCAAGCACACTGCTTCAGCCTTGCAATGAGGGCAGAAGAGAACGGCTGCCACAGTGCTCTGTTTGTAAGCAAGCAACTTTCCAGGCTGCCTTCACACCAGCACGCTGTGCTAGCTCAGCTCTGAGCTGAGCTGTCCTTTCCATGCCTCAATGCCTAGACCACCAGCCCGCCCCTCACCTTTTCTGCTTTCCCCATCTCCCTCAGATCCATCAAGTAAAGCCCGTGCCCTCAGTGCCATGCTGCTGACACGTGCCTACCAATACTGGGCTTTGCCTACCTCTTCTCGCCTCTTTGCTTGCTTTTTCTCCAGCTTCAGCCTGGTCAGGTACTGCCTGTACTCGTTGAACTCCTTCAGAGTGCAGACAACCTACAGAAGAGACAATGACAGATGGCTGTAGTGTCAGGCCCCTGCCTGGCAGACTGGAAAGCCCTCCTGAGGAGACCCGTGTTGGTCAGCCCAACAGCCAAACTTACGTCGCCATCCTCGGTGACCAAGCCCCGTTTCTTCAGGTTCCGCAGGTTGTTTTTGCGGTTGTGGAACTCCCGCAGATGCGGGTCATGCAGGCTGTTGTACTCTGTGCACAGATTGCGACTGTACGGATCTCTCAGGTCAAACTGAGGAGAAGGCTGGTGGAGCTGGAAGAGATGTGTTGTAGAGTGTGAATGGGGAAGGAGAGAGCAGCAAAGAGACAGAGACACTTCCAAGCTGCTCACACCCACAGGCTGGCCTCTTGCCTCTTTCCCAAACAGTCATGTCTGGGTTTTCCTAAGTCCTCCAAGAGGGAGAGCAGAGGGTTGCACCCTCCTCCAGGAACGACCCGGTCTCCACATTTCTGTGCCTGATGGGTGCCTGGCCCCAGCATCCCAACACATGGGATTGGCATCCCAACACAAGGCCTCCTTGGCATGGCGGCAACCCCAGGAAACAAGAGCCCTTTTTGACGCTTCCTTACTCCTCTCACCTTTTCCCCCAGCTTTCTCCTGGCGAAAAGGAGCTTGGTGCCGGGCTGCACAGGGATTTTAACCCCGAGTGGAAGGTCCAGCAGCCAGCTACCTCCTGCTCCAACTTCCTGTCCTCCGGGTCGGAGCTAGAAAGACAAAGACACGCTTGGACACTCAGACACTCCATTCCCCTCTCCAGCCCACCTCCGCTCCCTTTGGCAGCTCCCTCCCCACTTCTGTAACCGATGCTGGGATGTGCAGAGAGGTGCGATTCCCTGCAAGCCTTCTCCAGCACCAGCATGAGGAGAAGTGTCCCTCAGCCTCTGGAGAGCATCTACAGCCCCAGAGCAGCCCTGCATACCCCAGGCTACTGCACTCAGCCCTCTCTTGATGTAGCAGCGCTCACCTTTCCGCTCTTCCCCGCTCTGCTCAGAAATTCATCTGGATTTCGGAATCCAGCACTGCAACAGCACTCCATGGCTCCTGGTAGGAACTCTCTGAGAGCTGCAACCTTCCGCTACCACCTCTCGCTCCAGCAGCAGCGAACTGAGGCCACCCCAGCCGGAGTTCCAGCCTGCAGCTTTACGTCACGCTCACCCACTGTTGCATCACAATGACGTGCAATGACATGCGGCAAGCCTGCAGCTGCATGGAGGCCCTGCTGGGTGCACTCGTGGTAAGCTGCTCCAGCTGGCCCTGCTTTGAGCCAAAAAGGCTTGCTGAGTCCTGAGGCCTGCTGTAGGCTTCCTTGGTTTCTATCACAGGTGATGCTGCACGTGGAACAAATACCTTCTCGGGTTGTCCCAGAGCTTGTTTTATAAGTAAATGACACTGAAACAATGTGGGAGAGCTGGCCTGTTTTTCTGTCCTAGAATCTTAGAATGGTTTGTGTTGGAAGGGACCCTTAAGATCACCTCGTTCCAACCTGCTATAGACAGGGACACCTCGCTGTAGACCAGGTTGCTCACAACGCATCCAGCCTGGCCTTGAGTGCTTCCAGGGAGAGGAGGGGTGCTGAGAAGGTGGAAATAGTGAACGCCTTTTTTGCTTCTGTCTTTAGTGAAAGGGCTCTCCCTCCGGAATCCCAGGCCCTGGAGGTTAATGAGAGAGTGTGGGGAATGGGAGATTTCCCTTTAGTCAGGGAAGAGGTGGTCTGTGAGTGCCTAGGAAACATTAAGGTCCATAAATCCTTGGGACCTGATGGGGTGCATCCATAGGTGCTGAGGGAGCTGCTGGAGGTCGTTGCTAAGCCGCTCTCTGTAATCTATCAGAGGTCTTGGAGAACTGGGGAGGTGCCTGAAGACTGGAGGACGGCCAGTGTCACTCCTGTCTTCAAAATGGCAAGAAGGAAGACCCGGGTAATTATAGGCCAGTCAGCCTCACCTCTGTCCCAGGGAAGGTGATGGAACAGCTTGTGCTGGATGCCATCTCCAGACAACTGGGAGAAAAGGAGGTTATCAGGAGTACTCAGCATGGGTTCACCAAGGGGAGGTTGTTCTCGACCAACCCGGTGGCCTTTTATGAAGATGTCACTAGCTGGGTGGACGGGGGGAGAGCGGTAGATGTAGTCTACCTTGATTTCTGTAAGGCTTTTGATACTGTCCCCCATGACGTTGTTATAACAAAGCTGAGGAAGTATGGGATAGATGAGCGGAAGGTGAAGTGGGTCGAGAATTGGCTGACTGGCCGAGTGCAGAGGGTTGTCGTTGGTGGTGCGGAATCTGGCTGGAGGCCTGTAACTAGCGGCGTCCCCCAGGGGTCTGTGCTGGGTCCGGTCTTGTTCAACATCTTCATCAGTGACCTTGATGAGGGGATAGTGACCACCCTCAGCAAGTTTGCTGATGCCACGAAGTTGGGAGGATTGGCTGACATGCCTGAAGGCTGTGCTGCCATTCAGAGAGACCTGGACAGGCTGGAGAGCTGAGCAGTAAGAAACCAGATGAGGTTTAACAAAAGCAAGTGTAGAGTCTTGCACCTAGGGAGAAATAATTGCATGCAACAGTACAGGCTGGGGGAAGAGCTGCTGGAGAGGAGCTCTGCTGAGTGGGACCTGGGCGTCCTGGTGGACGACAGATTGACCATGAGCCAGCAGTGTGCCCTTGTAGCCAAAAAGGCCAATGGCATCCTGGGGTGTATTAAAAAGAGCATGGCCAGCAGGTCGAGGGAGGTGATTCTCCTCCTCTACTCTGCCCCGGTGAGGCCTCCTCTGGAATCCTGTGTCCAGTTCTGGGCTCCCCAGTACAAAAAAGACAGGGATCTCTTGGAAAGAGTCCAGCGGAGGGCCACAAAGATGGTGAAGGGCCTGGAGCATTTCCCCTATGAGGAGAGATTTAGCGAACTGGGTCTGTTTAGCCTTGAGAAAAGAAGGCTGAGAGGGGATTTGATCCAGGTTTATAAATACCTGAGGTGTGGGTGCCATAGTGGCGTGGCTGGTCTCTTTTCAGTAATGTGTAGGGACAGGACTAGGGGTAATGGGATGAAACTTCAGCATAGGAAGTTCTGCATGAAGATGCGGAAGAACTTCTTTACGGTGAGGGTGACGTAGCACTGGAACAGGCTGCCCAGGGAGGTGGTGGAGTCTCCTTCTGTGGAGATATTCAAGAGCCGACTGGACGCCGAGCTGTGCGACGTGGTGTAGGGAGCCTGCTTTCCAGGAGGGTTGGACTCGATGATCTCTAGAGGTCCCTTCCAACCCCTGCAATTCTGTGATTCTGTGAGGCAACCACAGCCTCACTGGGAAGACTGTTCCAGTGTTTCACCACCCTCTGTCACGGAGTTCTCTCTAGAGCTCACTCCGGGACAGTGTGCACAAACCCAGGGCAGCAGGAACAAAAGCCCCCCCCCTTTTCTCTCACGGCACGGTACGGCAAAGTGCGGCGTGGCCCGGCCCGGCCACGTGCGTTTCGGGAGAGGGGAAGGGAAGGGAGATTGCGATTAGGTCTAACAAAAAAATGAGGGAGGAAAAAGGTGATCTGAGAACGAATGGCAGTTTAATAACCTAATAACACTAAACAACAACAAGAGAGTTTCAACAAAGAGAATACCAAGTCCCAAATCTCACCGATGGAGCTGTGGAAGGCAGGAAGGTCTGACCACGTTGTCTCCTCGCAGGGAGCCGGTCCAGCAACCCCGTCCCCTTCCTCACTTCCCTTCCGGTGCCCCACCCCGCATGCTCATTAAGGCAGTTCACAGAAAAAAAAACTTGTCCCCTTTACTCCCATTATTAGGCATGGTGTTCTGATGTGGAATACCAACACCAACCAAATTGCAAAACCATAACACCTCACAGTAAAGTTCTTCCTGGTATGTATTCTAAATCTACCCTCTTCCAGTTTAAAACCATTTCCCTTCATCCTGTCACTACATGCATTTATAAAAAGTCTCTCCCAAGCTTTCCTATGCACTCCCTTCAGATACTGGGAGGTTGCTATAAGGTCCCCCTGGAGCCTTCTCTTCTCCAGGCTGAAGAGCCCCAGCTCTCTCAGCCTGTCCTTCTAGAGGAGGTGCTCCAGCCCTCTGATCATCTCCATTTCCCTCATCTGGACCTGCTCCAACAGCTCAGTGTCCTTGTGTTGGGGTCCCCAGAACTGGACGCAGTACTCCATGTGGGGTCTTACAAGAGCAGCGCGGAGGGGCAGAATCACCTCCTCGACCCGCTGGTCACGCTTCTCTTGATGAAACCTGGGATGTATTTGGCCTTCCAGGCCACAAGCGTACACTGCCACCTCGTGCTGAATCATCTGAGACCCCCAAATCCTTCTCCTCGGTGCTGCTCTCAAGCCATTCTCCACCCAACCTTTATCTGTGCTTGAGATTTCCCCAACTCAGGGCACTTGTCCTTGTTGAACTTCATGAAGTCGACATGGGCCACCAAGTTTGTCACGTCTGACTTGCCCATGGTGAAACCATTTTGATTACCACCAGCCACCTTGTCTTTATTTTTCCGTGTGGTGCAGTAGGGCCTTCAGTTGGATCTACCCCGCGATCTTACCAAGCACAGAGGTGAGACTGACTGGCCTGTAGTTCCCTGGATCTTCTTTTTTCCCGATCCGGAATAGGGGGGTTATGTTTCCCCTTTTCTGATCAGTGGGAACTTCACCAGACTGCCATGACCTTTCAAATACGATGCACAGCAGCTTGGCAAGTTCATCCACCAGTTCCCTCAGAACCTGCGGATGGATCCCTTGGACTTGTGCAGCTTCAGATTCTTTCGATGGTCTAGAACCTCATCTTCACTTACAGCACTTACAGATCCACCTTCTCCAAGTTTTACTGTTGCTTTCTGCAGTTTGGGCTCTGTGCCTAGAGCACTTGCCAGTGAGGCCTGAAGCAAAGAAGTCATTGAGCACCTCAGCTCTCTCTGTATTCCTCATGACCAGGCCTCTAGTTGCCTTCCAGAGAGGGCCCACATCCTCGCTTACCTTCTTTTTAATCACTGATATACCTGTTCCCCTTTCTGTCCCCAGCTAGATTTAGTTCTGCCTGGGTTTTAGCTTTCCTAACCCGATCTTTGAGGTTCCCATACTACATGGAAGAGGAAATTATCATCAGCACATTCCAGAAACCTCTTTGATTTCTGGTGCAATGCTGTGTTGTCCCTCCCACAGATATCAGGGTGGTTGAAGTCCCCTGTGAGGACCTCATCCTCCATGTCCTTCTTGTAGTGAGGAGCCCAAAACTGAACACAGTACTTGAGATGCGGCCTCACCAGAGCTGAGTACAGAGGGATGATCACCTCTCTGCTCCTGCTGGCCACACTGTTTCTTATACAGGCCAGGATGCCCTTGGCCTTCTTGGCCACCTGGGCACACTGTGGGCTCATGTTGAGCCGAGCATCGACCAACAGCCCCAGGTCCCTTTCCTCTTCACAGTCATCCAGCCATTCTGTCCCAAGCCTGTAACACTGCATGTACCCCCAGCAGAGAACAACTACATCCCCCAGAGGATTGCTTGCTGCTCTGTCACCCTTTATGTTCAGTGCAAAAGATAAAAGCCATCCGTATATCACTTGATCTCCCCTTTCCTTTTTATCCCAGCAGCACGAGAACTCCCTGGGTTGTCTCACCTCGGCTTTAGAATAAGGACTTCAGTTTTCGGACACACTTTGTAATGTTATTTTTTTAATTTTTTTTATTGGTTTTAATTCTAATTCTGATACTAATTATGATATATTGTACTGTAGTGTGTTATCCTGCATTCTGGTATCATCTTTGGTCAATTTATTAAACAAATTAAAACGAATTAAACAAATTAAAATTAATTAAGCCAATTAAAACTAATTTGTTGCCACTGTTTTGGTTTTTGGCCAATCTCTCTACATGTTTTCCCCTTTTTTTCCTTTTCCCTTCACTGGGGCCTGGATGCTTCTAGGGACTCTGGAGTTTGTTTTTGGGTCAGAAGCAGTACGAATGCTTCTGGGGAGTTTGGAGTTTGTTGTTGACGCAGAAGTCGTCTGGATGATTCTGGGGACTCTGGAGTTTGCTGTTGGGTCAGAAGCAGTAGGAATGCTTCTGGGGAGTTTGGAGTTTGTTGTTGACGCAGAAGTAGTCTGGGTGATTCTGGGGAGTCTGGAGTTTGCTGTTGGGTCAGAAGCAGTAGGAATGCTTCTGGGGAGTTTGGAGTTTGTTGTTGACGCAGAAGTAGTCTGGATGATTCTGGGGAGTCTGGAGTTTGTTGTTGGGGCAGAAGCAGTCCGGATGCTTCTGGGGACTCCGGAGTCTTTTGTTGAGGCTGAAGCTCTACGGATGCTTCTGGGGAGTTTGGAGCCTTCCCTGCCCAACGCAGGTTTGGGTGACTTCTCAGGCAGCTTCATTGCACGCCCTGTGCTCCATGAGTCTCCCTGAAGGCCACGCTCCATCAAAGCCACATTCCTTCTGCATTGTCCAGACAGAAGATTATAGCATGAAGGAGAGGGGCCAGCTGGTTTATGAAGCATTGTGGGTCTGATTTTCGAACCCGCAATGTAATCCACGGGACCGGGCTGGAACTTGTCCCTGGCCATCTGTAGTCTGTGGATCGAATTCTTCAAATTGGAAATCTCCCGAAGAAGCTCATCCTGGAAGGGAACAGAGGGTTTATGCTTGGTCTTGTCTTAGAGAGTGCTTCCCACCCTAAGTACTGCTGCTTTACGCAGAAGAGGGCAAGCACACTGCTTCAGCCTTGCAATGAGGGCAGAAGAGAACGGCTGCCACAGTGCTCTGTTTGTAAGCAAGCAACTTTCCAGGCTGCCTTCACACCAGCACGCTGTGCTAGCTCAGCTCTGAGCTGAGCTGTCCTTTCCTTGCCTCAATGCCTAGACCACCAGCCCGCCCCTCACCTTTTCTGCTTTCCCCATCTCCCTCAGATCCATCAAGTAAAGCCCGTGCCCTCAGTGCCATGCTGCTGACACGTGCCTACCAATACTGGGCTTTGCCTACCTCTTCTCGCCTCTTTGCTTGCTTTTTCTCCAGCTTCAGCCTGGTCAGGTACTGCCTGTACTCGTTGAACTCCTTCAGAGTGCAGACAACCTACAGAAGAGACAATGACAGATGGCTGTAGTGTCAGGCCCCTGCCTGGCAGACTGGAAAGCCCTCCTGAGGAGACCCGTGTTGGTCAGCCCAACAGCCAAACTTACGTCGCCATCCTCGGTGACCAAGCCCCGTTTCTTCAGGTTCCGCAGGTTGTTTTTGCGGTTGTGGAACTCCCGCAGATGCGGGTCATGCAGGCTGTTGTACTCTGTGCACAGATTGCGACTGTACGGATCTCTCAGGTCAAACTGAGGAGAAGGCTGGTGGAGCTGGAAGAGATGTGTTGTAGAGTGTGAATGGGGAAGGAGAGAGCAGCAAAGAGACAGAGACACTTCCAAGCTGCTCACACCCACAGGCTGGCCTCTTGCCTCTTTCCCAAACAGTCATGTCTGGGTTTTCCTAAGTCCTCCAAGAGGGAGAGCAGAGGGTTGCACCCTCCTCCAGGAACGACCCGGTCTCCACATTTCTGTGCCTGATGGGTGCCTGGCCCCAGCATCCCAACACATGGGATTGGCATCCCAACACAAGGCCTCCTTGGCATGGCGGCAACCCCAGGAAACAAGAGCCCTTTTTGACGCTTCCTTACTCCTCTCACCTTTTCCCCCAGCTTTCTCCTGGCGAAAAGGAGCTTGGTGCCGGGCTGCACAGGGATTTTAACCCCGAGTGGAAGGTCCAACAGCCAGCTACCTCCTGCTCCAACTTCCTGTCCTCCGGGTCGGAGCTAGAAAGACAAAGACACGCTTGGACACTCAGACACTCCATTCCCCTCTCCAGCCCACCTCCGCTCCCTTTGGCAGCTCCCTCCCCACTTCTGTAACCGATGCTGGGATGTGCAGAGAGGTGCGATTCCCTGCAAGCCTTCTCCAGCACCAGCATGAGGAGAAGTGTCCCTCAGCCTCTGGAGAGCATCTACAGCCCCAGAGCAGCCCTGCATACCCCAGGCTACTGCACTCAGCCCTCTCTTGATGTAGCAGCGCTCACCTTTCCGCTCTTCCCCGCTCTGCTCAGAAATTCATCTGGATTTCGGAATCCAGCACTGCCACAGCGCTCCATGGCTCCTGGTAGGAACTCTCTGAGAGCTGCAACCTTCCGCTACCACCTCTCGCTCCAGCAGCAGCGAACTGAGGCCACCCCAGCCGGAGTTCCAGCCTGCAGCTTTACGTCACGCTCACCCACTGTTGCATCACAATGACATGCAATGACATGCGGCAAGCCTGCAGCTGCATGGAGGCCCTGCTGGGTGCACTCGTGGTAAGCTGCTCCAGCTGGCCCTGCTTTGAGCCAAAAAGGCTTGCTGAGTCCTGAGGCCTGCTGTAGGCTTCCTTGGTTTCTATCACAGGTGATGCTGCACGTGGAACAAATACCTTCTCGGGTTGTCCCAGAGCTTGTTTTATAAGTAAATGACACTGAAACAATGTGGGAGAGCTGGCCTGTTTTTCTGTCCTAGAATCTTAGAATGGTTTGTGTTGGAAGGGACCCTTAAGATCACCTCGTTCCAACCTGCTATAGACAGGGACACCTCGCTGTAGACCAGGTTGCTCACAACGCATCCAGCCTGGCCTTGAGTGCTTCCAGGGAGAGGAGGGGTGCTGAGAAGGTGGAAATAGTGAACGCCTTTTTTGCTTCTGTCTTTAGTGAAAGGGCTCTCCCTCCGGAATCCCAGGCCCTGGAGGTTAATGAGAGAGTGTGGGGAATGGGAGATTTCCCTTTAGTCAGGGAAGAGGTGGTCTGTGAGTGCCTAGGAAACATTAAGGTCCATAAATCCTTGGGACCTGATGGGGTGCATCCATAGGTGCTGAGGGAGCTGCTGGAGGTCGTTGCTAAGCCGCTCTCTGTAATCTATCAGAGGTCTTGGAGAACTGGGGAGGTGCCTGAAGACTGGAGGACGGCCAGTGTCACTCCTGTCTTCAAAATGGCAAGAAGGAAGACCCGGGTAATTATAGGCCAGTCAGCCTCACCTCTGTCCCAGGGAAGGTGATGGAACAGCTTGTGCTGGATGCCATCTCCAGACAACTGGGAGAAAAGGAGGTTATCAGGAGTACTCAGCATGGGTTCACCAAGGGGAGGTTGTTCTCGACCAACCCGGTGGCCTTTTATGAAGATGTCACTAGCTGGGTGGACGGGGGGAGAGCGGTAGATGTAGTCTACCTTGATTTCTGTAAGGCTTTTGATACTGTCCCCCATGACGTTGTTATAACAAAGCTGAGGAAGTATGGGATAGATGAGCGGAAGGTGAAGTGGGTCGAGAATTGGCTGACTGGCCGAGTGCAGAGGGTTGTCGTTGGTGGTGCGGAATCTGGCTGGAGGCCTGTAACTAGCGGCGTCCCCCAGGGGTCTGTGCTGGGTCCGGTCTTGTTCAACATCTTCATCAGTGACCTTGATGAGGGGATAGTGACCACCCTCAGCAAGTTTGCTGATGCCACGAAGTTGGGAGGATTGGCTGACACGCCTGAAGGCTGTGCTGCCATTCAGAGAGACCTGGACAGGCTGGAGAGCTGAGCAGTAAGAAACCAGATGAGGTTTAACAAAAGCAAGTGTAGAGTCTTGCACCTAGGGAGAAATAATTGCATGCACCAGTACAGGCTGGGGGAAGAGCTGCTGGAGAGGAGCTCTGCTGAGTGGGACCTGGGCGTCCTGGTGGACGACAGATTGACCATGAGCCAGCAGTGTGCCCTTGTAGCCAAAAAGGCCAATGGCATCCTGGGGTGTATTAAAAAGAGCATGGCCAGCAGGTCGAGGGAGGTGATTCTCCTCCTCTACTCTGCCCCGGTGAGGCCTCCTCTGGAATCCTGTGTCCAGTTCTGGGCTCCCCAGTACAAAAAAGACAGGGATCTCTTGGAAAGAGTCCAGCGGAGGGCCACAAAGATGGTGAAGGGCCTGGAGCATTTCCCCTATGAGGAGAGATTTAGCGAACTGGGTCTGTTTAGCCTTGAGAAAAGAAGGCTGAGAGGGGATTTGATCCAGGTTTATAAATACCTGAGGTGTGGGTGCCATAGTGGCGTGGCTGGTCTCTTTTCAGTAATGTGTAGGGACAGGACTAGGGGTAATGGGATGAAACTTCAGCATAGGAAGTTCTGCATGAAGATGCGGAAGAACTTCTTTACGGTGAGGGTGACGTAGCACTGGAACAGGCTGCCCAGGGAGGTGGTGGAGTCTCCTTCTGTGGAGATATTCAAGAGCCGACTGGACGCCGAGCTGTGCGACGTGGTGTAGGGAGCCTGCTTTCCAGGAGGGTTGGACTCGATGATCTCTAGAGGTCCCTTCCAACCCCTGCAATTCTGTGATTCTGTGAGGCAACCACAGCCTCACTGGGAAGACTGTTCCAGTGTTTCACCACCCTCTGTCACGGAGTTCTCTCTAGAGCTCACTACGGGACAGTGTGCACAAACCCAGGGCAGCAAAACCATAACACCTCACAGTAAAGTTCTTCCTGGTATGTATTCTAAATCTACCCTCTTCCAGTTTAAAACCATTTCCCTTCATCCTGTCACTACATGCATTTATAAAAAGTCCCTCCCAAGCTTTCCTATGCACTCCCTTCAGATACTGGGAGGTTGCTATAAGGTCCCCCTGGAGCCTTCTCTTCTCCAGGCTGAAGAGCCCCAGCTCTCTCAGCCTGTCCTTCTAGAGGAGGTGCTCCAGCCCTCTGATCATCTCCATTTCCCTCATCTGGACCTGCTCCAACAGCACAGTGTCCTTGTGTTGGGGTCCCCAGAACTGGACGCAGTACTCCATGTGGGGTCTTACAAGAGCAGCGCGGAGGGGCAGAATCACCTCCTCGACTCGCTGGTCACGCTTCTCTTGATGAAACCTGGGATATATTTGGCCTTCCAGGCCACAAGCGTACACTGCCACCTCGTGCTGAATCATCTGAGACCCCCAAATCCTTCTCCTCGGTGCTGCTCTCAAGCCATTCTCCACCCAACCTTTATCTGTGCTTGAGATTTCCCCAACTCAGGGCACTTGTCCTTGTTGAACTTCATGAAGTTGACATGGGCCACCAAGTTTGTCACGTCTGACTTGCCCATGGTGAAACCATTTTGATTACCACCAGCCACCTTGTCTTTATTTTTCCGTGTGGTGCAGTAGGGCCTTCAGTTGGATCTACCCCGCGATCTTACCAAGCACAGAGGTGAGACTGACTGGCCTGTAGTTCCCTGGATCTTCTTTTTTCCCGATCCGGAATAGGGGGGTTATGTTTCCCCTTTTCTGATCAGTGGGAACTTCACCAGACTGCCATGACCTTTCCACGTGGCGTGGCTGGTCTCTTTTCAGTAATGTGTGGGGACAGGACTAGGAGTAATGGGATGAAACTTCAGCATAGGAAGTTCTGCATGAAGATGCGGAAGAACTTCTTTACTGTGAGGGTGACGTAGCACTGGAACAGGCTGCCCAGGGAGTTGGTGTTCTGTGATATTCCATTCCATTTTGTTACTGCATGGCAGATGACAGCAGAGATGCAGTCTGACAGAATGGTGTCTTACATGGTAGTGTTTATGGAGCAAAAGAATGGGATTGTATCCCTCCATGCAGAACAAATGGCACCCAGTGACATTCATTTCTGATTTCTTATTGCTCATAGAGACCAAATAGTGGTTGTGAGCACTGTAAGGTGGTGTGTTTCAGCTGTGGTCACACTGACTGGGTCACCTCTGCTCGTATAGATGTTTACAAGCACTGCATGCAGGCCCTTGTCCATTGCTGGCAAAAATGCACAGCTAATGGAGGTGACTATGTTGAAAAATAGTAGTCTATAGCTGAGAATTTGCTCGATCTAACAGTGTTATTGTGCTCTTTATATTGGTTGTAGTTTCCATGGCAATAAATAGGAGGCATTACTTTAAAAGCAACCTACTTATAATCAGCTTGAAATAAAAACTTGAGTGTAGTTTACCATTAATCATTGTGAACTTAAGTGTAAGGATCTAATGCAAAATCTACCATTTTACATGTGGAGTGACACAACAAACTGGGATTTTGGCTTAATTAAAGGGGGGGAGGGAAGGGGCCACTTGCTTCCCATTGGAGAAAGTAGACTTTCTAAGCAGATTTTCCAATTTTCACCTCTTGGCTCAGGAAATCATTTTTTATTTATTTTTTTGATCTTATGAATACACTTCAAAGAAGATATTTCTTTCGTGCTGAATTGGTACTATGCTCTCCCACTGATGTACACTGGTGGGGAATTCTCGGTTGCAAGTCACACAGGTAAATGTCTCACTGGACATCTATCTGGTTTACAATCTGTAAAGATGACGTGTAATTTATGTAGTGTATGTAATGTGAAAAGCCCTACTACTGATGTTGTAGCCTTATGATTAACTTGTCATCAGAACTAATGTTCTATTTGCACAAAGTGTCAGTTTTGTTTTCTTGTTCCATGGAAGCAGATGTGGGCAAGAAGCACCATGTGCCACCACCTGTCTCTGCTGCCCTCAGGACAGGCATTTTCCAAGGCTGCCTTGCATTAGAAATAGCTCATTAGAATAGAATAGGTCATAGAAATAGCAGGGGGGATTACAAGCTAGGAGCAGGGTGTGACAGCAGGGCAGGCACATGGCAGAGTCCTGTGGCAGACCTGCAGGACAGGGAAGGGAAGAATGAGTCCGGTAGCAGTCACTAGGGGCAGCCAGTCACTTCCATGTCCTTAGTGGTGAAGCAGCTCTGGGTACAGCAAAGAAGTCACAGTATGACAGACAAGTCTTTAGTGAAGGGGACAAGTTCAGTGGGATCAGTGGTGATCATATGGAGCTGAAGTAAGCTAAAGGAGGCCCTGACTTGCACTGAGCTTGGGACTGATGCCAGTGGCTCTGCCAGGTGGAACAGAATCATCTTCAGCATGAATGTGATCCCCAAGCAAAGGGATTTACACAATTACATGTCCCTCCAGTGCTTTGTCAAAGTGGGAAATGACCTTTGGTTAGTATGAAGCAATCAATTCCTTGCTAGTTTTAGAAATCTGAAAAAAATAAAGCACCAAACTCTAAAAGCAATCCAGAAAAGCTGTAATGTAATTAACTCTTTCATAGCCATGATCAGTGGTACTGTTAGCTCTACCAAAAACTGGGAGATCATGGTTCTCAGTTGCATATTGTTGGCCCTACACTCAAGAAGCACAACTGACTTCTGCTGAGAAAAGAAAAGCTCGATTTTTGCATGATTGTTTTTCCTATTTTGCTGTCAATGAAACACTGTCAACAAAACATCCCTCATGCCCTTGCTGCTTCACCACATTTCAGTGGAAACTGAAACAAGACGCTGTATCTGTCTCCCTATGGATCCTTGGGAAGTCCCACTTCTGGAGCTAAGGGAGACTGTCATCCTTCACTGATGTTTCTTGACTTACTTTCCCATTAGGATGCTCTCTTAAAGCTGCTAAAGCTGATTCACGTGTGTCTGACAAGCTGAAGGTTGTCTGCCTTGCTGAAACTGGCTTGAAAACACAACCCAACCAAACTAATCGAAAGAGCTCCCAAATTGTTTTTCTATAAGTCTCCAGAGAGGTGATCATTTATAGATAAAACATATGAGTTGTTATAATGCTAGTTCTCTGGTTTCTCATGGGCAGGAAAGTTGGAAGTAAACTGGGGGAACCACAAGGAAGTTGCACTCATCCTTGATGCAAATTACACTTTCCTGTCTCTCCTTCCAATGAGACTGCACATCCAAAGAGCCAATTTTCTGGAAGACTGCATGGGCACAGAGTGCAGACAGCTGTAAATATTCTCTTGTGTGATGACAAGAACCTGTAGGAGGAAAAATGAACTGTCAGCTTGCGAACGGAAAGAACAAAGCCATTATTAATGGCATCAAAATAGCCTACAGAACATGGCACTACCATAAAAGTGAGTCTGCACTCTGGAATGACTGCCAGTGAGATACTGTCTACTGCAGCTCAGTAGAGCCTTTTAGCAGATATCCTTCAGGCTTTGGATTGTCCCCACATGCAGAGGCTCTGCAGTGATAGGTAGAAAGAGACCTTTCAGAATAAAGTTGGACCCTCTGAGCATTTTCTGTGCTTCTTCAATTAGCTATCTGATGGTTTCTGAATCTTTTATACCATCTTGGGTGAGACTGCTTAGTCCCTGGAGTTGTGAAGCACCAGAACAGATTGCCTCCTGTAGTATATTCATTCTTGGTATTCATATTCAAAGCACAAGGGATAGCAAGACAGAAATTATGTGCAAAAAGGCAAGGGAAGTCCACTCCTTGTGGTCTTTGTTGGCTCTCAGAGATGTGTGTTGAAGTTTCAGGCTGGACTTTGACTAGGTCACACCCAGGCAATTCAGATCACCTGGAACTCTCTTCCTAAGGTTGAGGAGAGTGGAAGGCATTTAAAGACAAGGGAAGAGAGTCAAAGGAGAGCAAATGTAATTAATCACAAGTTGAATGGTGTTTAGAGCATGGTTCATTCCTGCCAGCATTATATCTACCACTGGGCTTTACCTTAATAAGCTACATCAAAGCAGAGATTAGGGTGTGCTGTCTGTACTGGCACTGGGGCTGGGTGCATTGGTGTGAGCTGCCATTTTTCAGGGAGGCAGGGTGAAGGTTTCCCAGTGCTTTTAGGCAAGGCCAAGGCCTACTGTGATCAAGAGGTACTGCTGTACAGGTCCTGGTCCTTGGTGAGTTGTGTGCATACGTCCTCTGGGAAAGGACCTGAGCATCATTGTGAATAGCTGCTAGTGAATGAGGAGAGTTGGATGGGGCAGGAAGGTGTGCAAAGAGAAGGTTATGGTCTAATATGCAGTGAAGATAGAGCAGGAAATGCTGGAGTATATTTGGAATAATACAGTTAGTGTGTGGTGTTGATATGATTAATTATACAGTGCATGAATTGGCTGGGGCTTCCCTTTATGCTGGCCATGTTAACAGAGTAACTAACCATTAAAGAAAAAAATGTTGTGTTATACTGACTCTTATCTCTGCTGCTGCGTGCGGTGGATGCTAACTCAGCACTGCGGCTCCTGGTGAAGCTGGAGAGCTGGGCACAAAGGAGAGCAAATAAGTTGGTATGGAAACATCCAGCAACTGAAGCAGAAAAATGTGACTTTATAAATCCTTCATTCTCTATATATTCCCCAAGACACTTCTCAGCAACTTTCTTATGGAAAATTAAACTCTAGTCTGGTAAGGAAAAAGCTCATCTAACTCCTGTGCTTCAAGACAGTCTAACTCTGTCATTTATTGGTAACAGGAGAGCTCATCTTGGCTTCTTTTCTTGGTTTGCCATGTCTTGGGGCAAAATTAAACTAAGTAAAGCGTCTTTCATCATATCTGAAGATGTAGCCTGTGGGGTACAAGAGTGGAGAAACATCAGAAAATGAGTTAGGAGCTTCTGGGACCATCGTCTTGAATTAGCAAGAGTGCTGCTGAGTGGTAATCTGTCACGTGAGGCTGACTGAGAATGCTGTCTGTGCACAGGAAATAGAGTTTGTGCCTGGCTCCCCACACCCACTACCCCAGCTTCCTGAGGAGGAGCTCACCATCCCTGTACGTAAAATACTCAAAGGAAACTGGAGTTGAGCTCACCTCAAGATTCATCCAGCTAAAGCCTTCTGGAGTTTCTTCCAGCATCATCTGTCTGAGCTCTTGTTTGTCTGCTGGAGAGCACTGGCTATCCTACCTCATCTCCTTTTGCCTTGACTCTGGGTAACTGAGACCACAGCCTCAGCTGGCATTCAAGCATAAAGTCCAGAGCTGGTAGAAACGTAATTCCATACCAAAGGCTTTCATGGGACTTATAAAGTGTACCAATTCCTCTTGGCAGAGGCTCTTGACCTGGGAGGTTTGCTCACTGATCACTGATGCACACAATGATATAACTGATGTTTCTGTGGACACCAGAGTTGCAATCTGTGTTAATGACTGAGTGGTTCTGGAGACATACTTTGAGACCACGTATGTTGTGACCTCATCATGAATCATTAGTAGAATGCACATATTAAGATGTCTACAATTTCAGTACGTGAGCCTCAATGTGAACCAAGTGATGCACAAAGAAAAATGAACTGAGAATCATTTGCTCAGTTGCACGAGAATGTCACTGAATAGGTCTCTCCAGCTTAAAGAAAGAGATGATAGGACCAAAAAAGACACAGGAAAACATGAAGAGGGTAGTACACAAGGAAAATGCACATGCAATGTGTCAGTGGACTTGGCCTTTGACAGAGCCTGGGGATAAATAGTCATGCTACATGTGCATCTGTGGAGAAATGCATCCATGGAGAAAATCACAGTCTCAGCTCAGCAATGAGAAAGCCTTGTGAGCTTCCAGCTTGGTTTTAATCTCTAGGACTTGTTTTTAAAAGGAGCTATCAGATGTGCCATCTCTTAGGATCAACATGGCCGAAGGCTGGAATGAAATGATCTTCAAGGTCCCTTCCAACCTAAGCTGTTGTATGATTCTGTGAAAAGTCTGAGGCACTGTGGACTATGAAAGTACCCCTTAATTAGAAAGAATTTCCCGTCTAACAAATACATTAGAACCTCTTTTTTTTTTTCTGGGCTGGACAGGTGTAATGACATGGTGTAGACCCAGAGTGCAATGCCTGGAGAGGCAGAACTGCTCCACACCCTTTCTCACCCTTAATCTTGTTGATTTGCTGGGGCTTACCATTGACTAGTTGTATATTTCTTGGAAAAGCGAGTGACAGAGAAGTCCCCAGTTCCTCTTTTACCATTGTGGAGTATAGTTTATTCTCTCACCCAGCTTTCTTTAGCTCAGGGTAGATGAAAAGCTGTTTCCATACAACTAGAAAGCTCTGCTTTTGATTTTCTAGTTTTGTTGTTTTTGCTGGACATCAGCTATAATGGAGTGGAGCTGTCAAGGTTGGCACCAAAACCCATATTTTTTGACAGAAACAGAAGAAATGCAAGTTTTTGCCTGAAGTCTTCAATGAGTTTTGTTTCCAAGTGACAGCACTGCCAACAGATTTCCTGCCATTGGAGGCTGTAGAGCAATATAGAATATATCTGCTCTTATTCCCACTTAGTGACACTTTGTTCATGTGGCTAAATGGCAAGTGCAAAGTTCAGAGTGAAATTCCCTCTTGTTTGATTCTGTTTCTTCTTGTTGTCTCTTACTCAGGTTGTATTGCTGGTGGCAATACTATCGATGAACACCCTTCTCTGTGTGCTTGCAGTGAGCAAATGAATAAGCTTCCCCATCTATTTACAAGAATTGACTGAATCACCATTGAGCTGATAAAACACAGCCCCCTGCTTGGCCAGACCTCTGCCTTTGTTTCTTGTGAGAAGCACGGATGATTGTAACTGCTTCATAAACAGGCAGCCAAACTGCAGTTGTGGGCTCTGTGTGTTGGTCCATCCCCACCATCACAGCTGGCCGAGGTCTGCTCCCGCTGAGCCTCATCCCTTAAAGTGTTGTGTGGTCGCATAGAAGTTGGGTCAGGTTATCAGGTGCAGCTTTGTTGTTCATATCACTTCTCTGGAATAGTAGCACAGAATTATTCCCCTTCAGCACCTCCCATTTCATCAGTCTTTCAGCCTTCAGAGAGCAGTATGATTGCCTTTCGTGTATTTATCTAACAAAACATGCGCTTACCTATTAAAGCTCCTTAATTACAGTGCAATAAAAGTTTATAGAAAAAAAAAAGAAAATAATTGGTCTTCCACCGAGCAGGTGCACATCTTGGTGATTAAATTCTACAACAAGCTGTATCCTCCTTATTGGATTGTGTTTGTTTGCTGTTCATTAATATTTTGCTGCTTTCCTCGTGTAGGGCAATTTGTGTTCTACAAGTTGGTATTTTTCTAAGCGCTTCCTTCATTTATGTTTTCATCCAGTAAAGGATGAGAGTATATTACGTGTATGCACAAACTGATGCAAATGAATATCCCTTGGAAACAGTTTGTTTAACACATTATAGGTAAGGTGTGAAGGAAGGGAATGCGCTTGAGTTATTGATAAAGTAACTTATTAACATGAGTTATTGATAAAGTAACTCCAGGTATTTGTTACTGCTTGAGAAAGAAAGGAAGGGAAAAGAAGGAAAGGAAACTGCTTGAAAAATCTGGGCTCCAGATGATGGATATGTAGGAGTAGCTATGGCTCGAGTGCTTTCCTTTACTGTTCCCTTTTAGTTCTTCAGTTCTTCTATTCAATCATCTTTTTTTTTTTTTTTTTTTTTTTTTTTTTGTGTGTGTGTGTGTGTGTGTGTGTTTTGTTGTTTTTTTTTTTTTCTCCATCTTTTTCCTTTTTCTCCTGTGTATAATGGGAAAAGAAAATGGAATTCTTTTTATTTAAAGATTTATTTTGGCTGTAAGTCATTTAGCATGACCAAGAAAATGGCTCTGCCATTCGGAATGTTATCTTTAGATGGAAAAATACATCTTTCCCATTAGAATATTTTTCACATATATATCCCTACACAGAATACATATTTGTATGGAGAATATGCATTGCAGAGCATCTATTTGTGCATCAGTGTGGCTGTGTTATTATCATGGAAGGAGAACTTTAAGGATCCTGTACAGCCTGAAGTACCCTGAGTGCACCCAGGAGCTGAAAGCACTTTGAGGGCTTTTTTGTGCTTCCAGCACGGCCTTGATAGTAAAAGTACAACATGAACTGCTGCTGAATAAAGCAATGCTGTCCACTGAATGTGAACAAGCTATTAAATAGCAATTCCTGGTTAAACTTATCCTGAACCCATTGAGTCATAGAGAGGAGAAGGCGAGGACGGAGGAGCAGGGAGGCAAGAAAGCTCCTCTGTGTTTTGAGCATTGACCCTGGATGTCCACACTGATGTCATGCTTGTGGAAAAACCTGATTTTACGCCCCTGTCTTTCCTCCCCATGCATTTTCAGGCAGGTTTGAGCTGCGCCAGTGTGTTTGCATGGCCTTACAAACCTATGAAGTGACTGATCAGGCTTTCTATAATGCAAGATCTTCACAGTGAGTCATGAATCAGCCCTCTTCATCTGTTACCACAAGCCATGGGAGTCCTTTAAGAACCAGCACAAATTGAGCAGTAATTGCTAATAAAAAACATATTCCCTAAGAAACATAGTTTCCAAAAATGTATTCACAGGTCACATTCTCTGAGTCTAAATGAGAGGTAAATATGAGCCCTGCTGTCTGTGCACTGTCCTCAGTTAAAATGAAGCAAAAGGCATTCTCCAGTTTATTTATTTATTTATGTATGTATTTGCTATTCTTTGCAGTTTTATTTTGAAAAGCAAGCAAACAAACCCTGCAAATTGTTCTCCTTTCCCTTTCATCCTTATGCGCTTCAAGGAAGAGCTTTTTAGGCGTTTTCCTTTCGGCAGATCAAACAGCAGAGATTTCCCCCTTTATCTTCAGCCTTCCTCCTTCCTCTCCAACATCGCACACCCTGGTGCAGCCCTTTTCACCCAGAACACGGGCATGCTGCAAGAGGAGCGGTTTAGCTGCATGAAGAGGGCCTGGAGTGGGGCTGCTGCAGTGATGGAAGTTTTGTTTCCAGCTGCAAAAGCAAAGCTATGAGTGGGGGCATCTGAATCTTCAAGGGCTTTAAAGCAACCAAAGAAAACATTTGCCTGCAAACAGATGATGAAAATCAGATATCATGGTGCTTTGCAGCTCTGGGGTTCACCTTTGTGTTCTTTGCAGAAGACTTTGTGCAGAGGTGGCTTCCCCAGGACAATAAAAGCAGTGGAGTTCAGAGTGATTGTGCTCAGTATCAGTAAAAATCATGGCTTACAGAGCCCTTTGTTTACAGGCTTATGAAGAACTAGTGATATCAATGAGAGAACCAGTGAGATGAGGGTGATCTGATGCCGTATTGATGGGAAATATGTTTTCCATTCACTGAGATCTACATAAATAAATCACTGTGGACAGTCCTCAGCACAGTGCCTCAATCCCAGGGAGCTCTGGTCACTGCCTCTACCACAGGGCTCCTTTCATCTGGAAAGTACTTCCAATTTCTCTTAGAACTAGCACATATTTTAGACATTTTTTGCAGGGTGCCAGAAGAGGTAAAGCAGGCTAAACTCAGTGTTTTGCAGCAATAAATCAAGCAGCAATAGAAGAAATAAGGAAATCTCAGCTGGAGTAAGAGCAATTTTAGGTAGAGTTGGGGATTTAATCTAGTCTTGTATGGTTAGGTCTCGTCAGTCTTGCTCTAGTTTGGATAAAAGATGTTACCCTGGGTGTCAGAAAGAGTTCCCATGGGGGCTTTGCAGATGCTGACCTATTATCAGCAAAGCTTGAGGTTAAACAGGGACCTGCAGACAATATAGTCTGCCATAGAATTAGCAGCCTGGCATACACCAATTACTGCCTGTATAAACAGAAATATAAGGTGGTGTTCCCTGGTGGATCTGTCCATAGAGGAAATCAGTCCCAGTTTTCATCTGGCAGGGGATTTCAGCTGGCAGTGTCATTTTGGGAGCTGCCAAGTGTGTGTTTTGTCCCAGCCTTCCCCATGCAGTTGGTGTTTATAGAGCTATTTGTGGTTGCTCACAGTAGCACAAGCATTTCTCTCCAGAGGCAGTTTATTCTCAGTTTAGGGTGAATAGCTCTTTCTCTCCCCAAGGTCTGGGAGAAATCCTGAGATTCTATGCTGATAGAACAGCATCTCAGCAATAGCTTCCAGTGGGGACCAGTGAAAGCTCTGCTGCAGAGCTCCTGCATGATTAAGGCTCTTTGCAGCCTTGCTGAGCTACTGCATAGTGGTGTCATTTGCAGATTGAGTTGCAATTGCCACTTGATGGGTTCAGTTCAGTATTGGTTTTAAGGATGGGTAATTTCACCACCTCTTCCATTACAACAGGGAGGTGCTGGTTTAGTTCAAGAAGATGGTTTACAAAGGTACAGTCCTGTCCAGCATGACCAAGAGCTGCAGCCTGGCCCTATCTGTACTCACAACACAGCTAGCATTAACATCAAAACTTACAATGAGAGGAAGACCAACCTCCATCACTGTAAGATGGAGGGAACTTTAAGTGACACGGATTAGTGACACTGCATCTCACATGGAAGCCTCCACTGGAGCTTGGCTGGGTGCTCTGGGTTTTGGTAGCTTTGGTGATCAAAACAAACTTGAGTGTTTCTATCTACTGGGAAAAGCCATCTCTAGGGGAAGTTGTATGCTCTCTTGGGTCTTTTCTATCTACCTCTGTGTTCCTGCCAGGTAGGGGCCTGTTTTTTATAAAGCAAGAATCACTGCTACTATCTTCTCAAGAGGCTACTGAATGTTTAGAAAGCTACTCATGAAGTTCATGGGGACTTTTTCTCTGGGAATATAACCACTTCTATACCATAAACTGAAGTGCTATAAACCAGAGGATTCCAGATAAGGAAATATGACTGCCCTTTCTTATCTCCACTAGTCCTAACAGGTGTCCTTGGGGTTGTAAATTTACGTGAAAGGAAGGTAAGAACAGTCTGAGGTATCTTTAACCTTATCACAAATCTTTCCCAGGGTAGAAAGATTGAAGTTACCATCGATAAAGGCTGAGCTGGGGTTCAGGTCCTTTATCCAGTGAGTCATTTTCAATGTGGTTGCCCTCATTTGGTTTGCATGTGCTGCATTGCAAGTGGTTGTCAGTTCTGTATTGCATGCACTGCCCTAAAATAAAACCCAAGTTGATATATGCACTGAAATGCCTAATTCCTCAGAGGTTTGTAATTCCACAAAAGATAATTTGTGTGCCTATACTATTACAGTTGTTACAGTTTTATTGCAGCCAGGCCAAAAAGTCATCTTGGAAATGAGGTGGAATTATCCTTATTTGTCACTTTTGTAGGAGGAATGAATCCTTCCATGCACTTGCCATAGGACCCTCATTCATTCCTACACTTTATGCTTGTGGATATATGGTCTAATCATGTTTCTGCAAAGGAGGTGCTCAGGCTCGTGATGTGAATGATTGTGAGGCAGCGGAGAAGCAATCACTGAGTTTTCCCCTCTCTACTCTTCCTGTGAGAGGTATCTGTGTTTGAAGAGGGGTTTTCTTATCACACAATCCTATTTTTCTTTCCACCATTCTCCATTGAAATGAGAATTTCCTCATTTCCCTTCATGTTGTCATGGAAATGGAAATGACTTTTTTTTTTTTTTTTTTTTTTTTTTCCCCAAGAAATCCTATGGTTAAAAGTGCTTTGCCTTATGGCCAAAGCAGTTTTGTGGAGCTGACAAAAGCACTCCCCATCCCTGCTTCTGGTATTACCTTTATTGTCTTTAGTTTCCTCATCTGGCTGGATGGACTCCACCCGAGAAGTCCAGGTGGGAAGAAGCCTGTAGGGAGCCCAGTAAGGATGATCTGACTAGTGCCTGCCTACGAGATGAGAGAAATGCCGCTGTCAGAGAGAAAATAACTATTTGTGCTGGGAGCAGGGCTGTGTCCCAGCCTCTGAAGCTGCCTTTCACAGCCCTTCTGCAGCAGAAGGGGTTCATCTCAAGGAATAAATATATTAAACTACCAGTGCTACTTTTGGAGGCAGTCTGGTGACTGGTGCTAGGAGCCCATGACATCTCCCAGTTCCTCTGGACAGCAGACAATGGAGACCTGGAAGAACATAAGCCTTGATGGACTGTGTGGTTGAAGGAAAGAGGCCAAGCTCTTCCAAGGAATGTCATCTATCACCTCAATCGGTTTCTCCCACATTTTTTTTTCCTAAGGGCAATAGCTTGTCAGTCACTGCCCTCTTTCATTGCATGGCCTTCAGAATGTCCAACTAGTCTTGTCTGGGACTAGACAATCAGCTTGGTCCCAAACTACCCCAACATGGGAGTGAAAGGTTATCTGAAGCCTTGATTACTTTCCATGCGTGAAATATAATTGGATGTAATTTACTCTGAGTATCCTCTCCCTGGGCTTGGGGAGCAATGTTTCCAACTCTAGAGAAGAAGGATATTTATGTATTATTTCTTGAGCAGTATTTCAGGTGAAGCCAAATAATGAGGTGAGCACTCAGTGATGAGGTTCTGTAAAACAGACCCACCCTGGTGGGGAAGCCAGTGGCAGGATGGAGCTGTGGATGGTCATACAATAATAGAATCACAGAATGGCTTGGGTTGGAAAGGACCTCAAAGATCATCTAGTTCCAACACCTCTGCCATGGTCAGGGTTGCCAGTCACTATATCAGGCACCAGATCAGGCTTCCCAAAGCCCCATTCAACCTGGCCTTGAACATCTTTGTGAAATTTTTCTTTAGAACATGATTGTGAGGACTCATGCTAATGTCTGTGTTCCCCTGCACCCATTCAGAAACCTGGCAGGGGAGTTCCTAATTTTCCTGTACCCACTGAATGAGTAAAAAAAGAAACACAGGTCCTATCAAAAGTATTTCTATTCAAAGGAAAAATAGTCCAACAGTCAGATGAAAAGGATAAACAGGCCCCTAAATCAGAGAAATCCGTCTCTCGCCTTGACTTCCAGAGGGTTGGTTGATGACTGTTGTCCTCCTGCAGAGGCCTTCACCTCCGTGACAGAGCCAAGTCCCATGGGATAATGAGACCCTGCTAGGGCTGGATGAGGGGGTGATGAGTTTCTTTACTGCTCTACACACAGAAGCTGCATTTCCACTTACAAGCAGTTCCTGCAAGCCATGCTACACTCCTTGCTTTGTTCCCTTTGCTAATTCTGGCAGCTTTGCTAATAGTTGCTTATTTTAGCTGTTGGAAGAGTATGTGTGACATTGAAGATTAAAGCATACTTTCAGCTCACATGCTTCTTTTTGGCTTGTTTTGCTGCATGCCATGTGTTCTATAGGAGTCGCTTACACCATGTCCTTTGGTCTCTCCTGTTTTATGGGCCTTATTGGCCTTCATCTCCTAATACTGGAAGCTGCAATAAGAGTGATGGAGAAGTCTGTGTTTTCTTTATGAATCATCTATACTTTGTTTATTGATAACCTGAAATAAAGCAATTAGATAAAGGCACTGGAAATGAGCAAAGAAGATCCAGAAGGTCGAATTTTTATGATAAATACTTGCCTCTTACACCTGCCCTTCTCTTGCAGCAGTCAGGTCTGCAGGGTTTATTAACAAATCAGTGTAGGAAAATGTGTATTTCCAAATGTTCCTCTTGTAGTCATTTAAGTAATGCCAAATTGAGCATGAAGCCGACTGGATGCAATTGCTGCCATCAGAAAATAGGAATGAGTGGGTTGGGGAAGGCTATCCTACCTCCCTGGTGGGAAAGCAGCTGAAAGGGAGAGCAAGAACATAAAGGTGCCACTCCTTATGTGGTGCTAACATCTACATTCAACCAATAACCAACAGTGTCTGGTGGCATAGTGTTTAATTTCTACGTGTCATGCAGAATGTCTTAGCCAGAGAACGAAGCTTCTATTGCAAATGGGCACTAGCAGTCTCTCATCTTTCCTTTATGGCCATTCCAAGTGCTTCTAATGCCACTGATACCAATGGTTCTGTGTCAAATGAAAAGCAAAAGGAATCAGAGTCATGTCGTTTGTTGCAGGAAATAACTTTTTGGTCTTGTTGGAGCAATCCAACCCCTGCTCCCAGCTGGTGTACAACAAGGGAGCTCCATCAGCACCTCCACCTGCCTTGGGCATGCATGAGAAGTTTAAGGAGATGAGAAGAACAGTCAGATGGGTTTTAAGGACACTCATGATCAATAGGGCTCATTTAGCACTGCATAAGTAGTCTTGTTGCACTACCTAATTCTTGTTCCTCCTGCCATGCAAGTGCTTACAGTAAATTAAATCTCTACATTAGGAGTACCTGCACATGGCTGAAGGACAAGCTAAATCTGTCTGTGAGAAGCGGATGTTCCCATGTACACCTGGATCTTGTGAAATAAGGTCACTGCCGTTACCAGGTAACAGCAAGATGCAGGTTAAATGCCAAGGTACCGACTCAGCGTCTTCTGAAAGCATGCGGTGCACAGAAAGAAAACAGATCTACGGTGTCTTGTTCTTCCTTAGTGTTTATTAGTTCCGCACTATATGGTTGTTCAGTTCAACTCCAAACTTAAGCTTGCTCTGATGGTATTTGTTCTTAAATTCCATAACAGTTCTACTTATTTTCATAGAAATATTCCATGTAAAGAATACTGGGGCAGTACACGCTCTATATGAACTCTTATTTAATCATCTATATGAAATTCAAGGTTCTTGTTGAGGTGGATCTCAGTCTTCATAAATTGGAATTGGAATTTTAACATGGAATTTTTACCTATTTGGTTGTGTCTTTTTTTCCCCCTAACATCCTTGAAAAAAGAATTATTTTATCTTGGGTTTCAGAGTTGCTTGCCAGTATCTACTCATGGCAGGCTTAGTAACTGAAGGAATGAAGGCAGCCATCATTGGGAAGCCAAAAGACATTGGTCTGAGTGAGCCTCACCCTCTTCAATACTGAATTTGAAATAATGGCACCGTCTTTTGTATGTATAAATTTTGCAATGAAGTCCATCTGCTGCCCACAACCATAAGAACAGTTGTTTTACTTTACCTATTCTTGATTCCACCGCCTGGATATCACAGCAGTATTTAAAAGGTAGTGAGATGCCAAGACGAGTGAAACCAGCTGTGAAGTGTTTGCTTTGACTTCTAACTGCATGGGGCCAGAAGTTAACTGTGTTTTGACTGAAAGGAGCTATTTCCTACCTTCTCTCATAGAGGGGGTTGAGCACATGTACAGGAATAATTGCATTTCCAATCCATAGGCTGCAGGCACCTTCAAGGGCAAGGAGGAGTATGGATTTCTGTAGCCTGTTGGTGCCTCATTCTGCTGCTTGCTGTGCAGGTGAAGTCTGTCTGCACAGCAATCCTTGAGTTCACCCCGTGAATTAGTTTAGAGGTGTAATTAATGCTATGATCAATCTATGTTATTTATTTTTGTCATTGTCAGCCATGACTTCACAGTGTTGTTTTGGCACTGGGCTGCCAGCACTCATGTTTGCAAGGCCCATGTGGGAATACCCTCTGTGTTAAATATGCTTTATTATAATAACTGTGTTCCTCATTGCTGTGGGACCATACAGTGAGCCTTCTAAAACCTTTGATTTAGCAGTAATTATTGAGGTTTCAGATATATACATACCATTATATGTTCCTATATACCATTATATATTGGTATATATTCATATATATATATTCATTTTCAATTCTCTACGTACAGTATATAATTATGTAGAAGGAAACATGCATACTTCCAAATGAACTTTCAATAGCTATTTCTATTAATTGCTTATTTATCACACCTCCTGACATTCCGTTTTCTTTTTGGATCTGAATCATTCAGTACTATGAAAGAAAAATAAGATGACCTGGATAGAATCATGGAATGGCTCAGGTTGGAAGGAGCCTTAAAGACCACACAGTTCCACCCCCTAGTCCATGGTACTTTACCATCTATGCCAATAGGGCCTGGGAAAACAAACAAACAAACAAAACAAAATCCAAAGTAGACTAACTGCTTTTGGTCCAAACTTTCTTTGTTTCAACTGAGAAATGTGCTGTGGTTTCTTTTAGAAATGCTTTGCAAATATGGCTCTGAAAACATCTCAGGGCTCTGAAAGGCAACCTGTGTCTCCCCCTGTGCTGGCTTGCCCCAAGCACAGATCTGCTGCTTTCTGATTCTGTTCATGCTCTCTAATGCAACGTGTTCTTACTGAGAGTGCCTCACTTAAAGGTGCTGTCATTCTCCTTCTCTTATTTGGTGTAAAGTGTCCCTAAGGGGAGAACATGAAGATTTCTATACACTCTCTCCTGGCTGACCTTGGGAAATGGCGCAGCTTCACAAGCAAAAGAATGGCTGAATATTGCTGCTCAGCTCATGCTTCTGAGAGAGGCACTGAAAGACAACCCAAAACATTTTGAAACACTGCTCCAAAAATAACTGTCTGTGTTATGCTTCCATGTAGCCTCAGCTCAGTCTCTGTGGCTGCTGTGTGTGCAGTAAGTGCTGGTCCCCAGAGGGTGCTATTAGTGGACAGTCTTGTTCTCCACTTGTTTCTAAATGATTCGTGCATTATTAAGTTGTGCTTTTCCCTGCCCCCAAACCCTGTGTTTTTCACCTTGTAGCAAAAGCATTTAAATAGGAATGGAAGCACCAGGTGCAGGTGGGAGTGTTGCTGGGGTCAGGCAGGCAATAGCCACAGCCAGTGCCCACGTGTTGCCCTCCATGAGTGGGAGGACACAACCCAGGCTGCTTCACTGAGCTGATGCTGTTGGCATCACCGACGCAAGCTATGAGAGCACTCCAATACACTGCTGAGCTGTGCTGCAATGCAGCCATGCCAGGAGCAGCCAGTGAGGATCACTCTTTTGACCCCACTGGTATTACTGCCCCCTTCTGGCTCCTCTTCTGCTCCCAACTGCTAAAAGTCTTCAAGCTTTTATACTGACACCAACCTGGGTATATTGTGTGAGTAAGCAGGAGGGATCTGGAGAGTAGCAAAGCCTCCTAGGAAATGGAGTTTTATCACACATCTGTCAATACACAAAGAAGAATTCCGTGTTGAAATCTCACTGCTGCTTTCATTTTCCCTTTCACCAGTTGGATCCTACAAGTGAATGATACTTCCAAAAGGCTTGCTGAAGGAAAACATAATATGCCATCAAACAGGTTTCAGGTGACTATCATACACAGCTCCCTGTCTGCCTGAAGAGGTGGATTTGTGCCTGTGAGACTTGCATTACCCCACATTATCATCACTGTTGTGCTCTGCAGACTGGCTTTCCTTGTTCTGCCCCAGGGACCCTGCTGCTGTTCCACTTGCAGAGTGCTGTGGGATCTACTCAGAGCCCCACATCAACCTGTAGGAGCCACCTCCAAGGGTTTGCATGCACCTTCCTCCTCTTTATTTAGGTGTCTGACTCCTGCTGAGTTTGTGGAGCAGGCTGGGGGCACACCTCTCGTTTTTAAGTGCAGTGTTGATTTGCAATGAGTGGTCTGTAATCCAGATAGAGGGAGAGAAGGGGAAATGCAGCAGCTGAGACAAGTTGCATCTACTGAAGGGCAGATTTATTGGGTAGGGTTAATAGCAGGGCTGCCCCTCTCTCTCTTCTTCTTATTAGTGGTGTGGTCTGTGTTGTTACTGCTCTATGATTGAGAAGCAGCTGAGAAGCTCCACAAGCCACTTATGTAACCATGGAGCTATTTCCTGACTGGTGCTTGTGTGTCTCAAACACTTTTGGAATAAGAATATTATCATATGATGGTCAGTAAGGGAACAACTGCTTTTTGCAGGAAGGATCCCCTTGGTACTGCCTTATGGAGACGAACTGCCTCCTCCTCAGCTTTCCCAATATTTGCAGTCTATTTGCATTTACTTCTTTGGTATCTATGTTAATTGCCACTGCCTGGCCTTTAATGATGTGATGTACACCAGCTCCTCACTCCATAGGAGCACACATCCTTTCCTCAGCTTATCTTTGGTGTTTATTCTTTCCAATACAGTTTACAGAGCTCAGGGGAGAAAAGCTCCACCACTAGGCTCAGTGAGCTGCTCTGAATATATTAGATATATATCCAGTCTTTACATCAGACCAGGCAAGTGCAGAGAAGTGTGCATGGTACCCACCAGCTGCAGAGTTGTGGCTCTCAGCATGTCATTTCTCTGCCCCACCATCCCACATCTCCATCTATAACAAAAAAGAGGTTACATTTATTTTTTACTTGGAGAAGAGAAGGCTCTGGGGAGATCTCATTGCAGCCTTCCAATATTTGAAAGGAATATATAAATGGGAGGGGGAAAGGCTGTTTATGAGGGTAGACAGTGATAGGATGAGAGGGAATGGTTTGAAACTGAAACGGGGGAGGTTTAGGTTGGATCTTAGGAGGAAGTTTTTTACCCAGAGGGTGGTGACGCATTGGAACAGGTTGCCCAAGGAGGCTGTGGATGCCCCATCCCTGCAGGCATTCAAGGCCAGGCTGGATGTGGCTCTGGGCAGCCTGGTCTGTTGGTTGGCAACCCTGCACGTAGCAGGGGGTTGGAACTGGATGAGCACTGTGGTCCTTTTCAACCCATCCTATGATTTCATGATTGATCCATTTTCAGGACAGCAAACTGCAGGAGGAGATTAGAAACAAGTGCTCCCACTTTGCCCTCCGGAAACAGGCGCTGCTGTCAATGGGGCTGCTTCTGTTGCAATGCACGCCGTATGGGAGAGCAATCTGCCCAATGCAAAGCCAGGTGTTGCACTTTCAAAGTCGGTCTTCAAAACGGCATCAGTGAAACAAGCAGCAGAATTTTCCGGCTATAAATATTTGAACATCAGTTTGTTAATTTTTGTTACTCTCAATGTGGATTAATTGCTGTTTTATCAACTTCAGCTTCTATTACTTCGGGATTTACATCTTCTATGATAGCATCAGCCTTTGTCGTGAATAAAACATTTTGTAATCCAGACAAGTTCATTAAATTCTTGAAGGTGAACTGACAGATTAAAAGCAGTACAAAGATCCTGATATGTTTTACAATTGCAAGAAGACTCATTTGGAGCTTTATAAAACAACATTGTGCATTTCAGATGTTTCAGCTTCAAATGGACTGTGATAAATACTGCTGTCTTTTGAAATGCTACTGCTCCTTGTTATCTCACATTAATAGACTTCCGTACGTATCCTCTCTCTTCTCTGCAGCTAATGAGGTGTCATTTTACACTATTAATCACACAAACAACCGAGGGTGCAATAAAATAACCCTCTGCATGTTGCTCTTTCACCTAATTAACCTCAACTGGCATGGCATTGTCCCTGTGGTCCCAGCGCTGCCATTCACAGAGGTGCATTTAATGGGGCCAATGGTGATTATCTGGTGCACTGAGCTGCACAGATAGAAGTGAGGGTTGGCCCTGGGGTAAGTGTTCATGCTGCTAAATCCATGCCAGTCAGGGATGTGGGTGCATTACCTATAGGTGGATGAAAACCCATGGAAAACCTGCTTGTCTGACTCTTTGGGATGAGTCAGACCATGTCTGGAGTAATGCTGCTAATGGCAGTGTACTTACCATAATGTAGGGGAGGCATAATGAGACCCAGAGAGCGTGCATACTTATCTGCCAGGAGACATCTGATTAGTTATTCTTAATTATTCATATCTGGTCTGATAAATTGCCACATACCTTCAGGATAATGAGTGTGGAGCTGAGCTTACTTTTTTAGCTCTGTTCTATTGCTTTGCTCCCTTCTGTCTGTCTGGACAGGCTCTTTTACCACATGGCACTGAAGCAACGTGACTAATGTCTGCCACTGATATCTGCCTGCTTGATACATGAGCTCTGCATTGCTAGTTGGTCCCCACGCAGGGCCTTTCCTTCAGGCTTCCTGCTTGGGCATGGGGGATGCTCAGATGCTGACCTCAGTATCAATCATCTTTCTCCATCAGCAAGTCCATCAGCTGTTGTAATGCACATTATCTGGAGGGCCAGTGACAAAGTCTCAAGGTGGGGATGTGTTAAAGGGAAACACAGAATAAGTTGGCTAGGAAGCTACTTCAGAAGTTCTGTACTCCAAATATATTCCTATGACCCACTGGGTCCAAATACATCACATTGCTCAGGGTATGGTCCTGTGGAATTTTGAATAGCTCCAAAAATGGAACCCATTTTTCTGGGCTCTTGTAGAGGGTGGTGATGCTTGGTGCCCCCCAGGAGTCTGACTTGAGACCAGTACTCTTCAATATCTTTATCAGTGACAGAGATACTGGGATTGAGTTCACTCCCAGCAGGTTCACTGATGACACTGAGCTGAGTGGTGCTGTTGACACAACCGAAAGAAGGGAGGATAAGAGGGACCTGGACAGGCTTGATAAGCGGGTCCATGCAAATCTGATGAGGTTCAACAAAGCCAGGTGCAGGGTGTTGCACTTGGGTCACACCAAATATGTGTGCAGGCTGGGAAAACTCAAGTCAGCAGGGATCACTGAGAGAGGTAGAGTAAGGAATGCAGGTCTGGGGAATACCAAGTGCTATGTGTAAAAGAACAGAAACTTCTGGCACTGGAACAAATCCCTCAGAGTTGTTTTGAGGCTTTATCAGGATATCTGGAACCCCTGAGTTATCTGTGAGGCTTTGTTGGACATTTGCTTTTAATGCAGGCCTGTTGTAGGTGGAGGATGGAGCCCTGCGAGAGATCCTGGCTCTGCTCCCATACAGGGCTTTGTCCAAGGGATTGGGAAGGAGAGGGCAGGAGAAGGCAGAAGTTTGTGTTCTGAATTTAGAGGGCTAAACAAATAAACACATGTGTGAGAAAATAGCACAGGGCTTAACGCAGAGACAGAGCTCTCTGAAGTATTATTGGTAGAGGTTCATTTAATCCCAAAGAGATTCAAAGGGATAATGACACAGGAGTGGCTCTCTAGTTCTCTTTATATACACCCGCTGGAGGTTATGTGGCTATTTGGGTGATTATTCATCTGCAGAGCTGGGGGCAATTGTGTGATCCAGATGACTAACAATGAGGTTTAGGATCAAATTTATTCCACTTGAGGTAGTTAATCTGATGCTTTTCTCCCCAGGTCTTCTGTCTGAACCTAATCCAAGGTTGTGATGAGCATGAGTTTTTCCTGTTAGGGGATGCTTAGTGACCTTGTATGAAGTGGTCCTGACAAGTCAGACAAGCAGACGCTCTGAATAAAGAAGATGGCTGATAGAAGGGAGCATCAGGGTCAGCTGTTCCAGCACAGGGGCATTTGCTGCTGGAAAAGCTTTTACTGATACTGTTAGTATAGCATGGGCTCAGCAGTGGCACAGAATAATCTTTCTTAAGGGCACAGTCAAACTGAGCACTTTGCATTTGTGTTTACTCCTCATTTTTGCCTTCAAAAATGGGGTTCTGAATAACACTGTCTACTCTAAGGTTAACCTTGTGGTTTCTTGTACAAAGCAAAGGGCCATCACCACAGTGATGCCCAACCAGCAGCTTAGAGTTGCTGCCATCACAGATCTGACCCTTGAAGAACATGACATTAAGACTATGTTATCTTAATGCACAGGGTGGGTCTGGGCTTGGGAGGAGCTGCAGTGATTCCCTATGTATACTCAGAGCTTGGTGGTTTAGTTACATTAATTAGGTGGCCGTGCTTTACATTGCAGTTGTGTTTTCATGGCTATTCAAAGTCTGTTTAAATGTTTGTAGAGCTTCTAGGGCTGTTAATTAACAACTGGGTGCAAACGTGAGAAGGCAAAAGTACACACATTTGGTGTGTGTGCACATGCATTCCTCACCTATCTCACCTACTGCAGATCCTTTACTCTCCATTCAAACTTCCTTACAACAACTTTACATAGAAGACCACTGCTGTTAGTCAGACTTCTACAACCAGTGACAAAAAGGCATTAAATGGTGCATGTGGAGGACATGCTCATCTCATCGCTGGGGCACAGAGGGCTGCTTGTCTCAGCTCCCAGAAAGGGCAGTGGAGAAGGGAAACCTACCACCCAAGCCAGGGCCACCACTGTCTTGCATCCCTCCTGGGTAACGCAATGGGACCCAAACAGTCCATTCATAAAATAACTAAGTTTAATCTTCCTTTTCTCATCTACTTTTGACTTTCATTATAAATTACCTCATCCGCAGTGTCACTGGAAATTGATTTGTTATGCTAAATACTTGCCAAATAAATAATGAGCTCCCAAATTAACCTATATGCAATAAGACAAGGAGTGAATTATTTCTAGTGATTCCTTTTATCAGGCAAGGATTAAATTATTTCAGAGCTCTGATTCCTAGGGCTGGGCTGCCTCCGAAAAATGTGCTAGTGACACTTAAAAACACCAACCCCCATCTATGCTCTTTTATGATATTAAATGTCACCAATTTCCACATTTTATCACATTATTACAGCCTCTTCTTGCCTGGAAGGAATCAAATTAATGAAAACTGAAGGAATTCAAGGTGTCTGCCCATACATCTCTCAGAAAATCATCCTGCATATTACAGAACAAATTCTGAGGTGATGCCACAAGGCAAAAGACCAAACCAATTTAAATAAGGCTGATTACAGCCTTTCCAAAAAAAAAAAAAAAAAAAGAACAAACCAAAACCAAAACAAACCAACAAAGAACAACATTGCCGCCTGTTTTAAGGTACCAATAAAAAGACAATAACTCTTCTTTAGCAGGAATATTGTGTGTCATTTGTTTCAGTGAAACCTGCTCTACTCATCCCATGGGCGGATTCTGGGGGCTGCAGTTGGGTGACTGTTCTTGCATCGGTGACATGCATGAGCACAGCATCTGCAAGCACAGAGCAGAAGGCATTGGTGATGGATTGCACCAGGAGCTGCTGTGCTGTCTGAAAGCCCCTTGGTGGATGTTGGTGGTGTGATCTGGAAACATCAAAAGCAGTGTCACACCTGGCACCAATGGCAGAAGAGCCAACAAGTGAATGAGTCATGGAGACCAGGCAGCCCTGTGGTCCATGAATGGAATTGTCACAGTGTTGAAGTCAGTTCTTCACTTTGTTCTTCTGCTAGTGTAAATCCTCTGGGACTTTGGGTAACTTCTTACTCTGGTAGATTATAAGAGGACAAGGAGGAATGGTTTCAAGCTCAAGGAGGAAAAGTTTAGATTAGATGTTGTGGGAAAGTTCTTCACAGAGAGGGTGGTGAGGAGCTGGAACAGCTGCCCAGAGTGGCTGTGGATGCCCCATCCCTGGAGGCCAGGTTAGATGGGGCCCTGGGCAACTTGGTCTAGTATCAGATCTGGAGGTTGATGGCCATGCATGTGGCAGAGGGGTTGGAACTTGATGATCCTTGGGGTCCCTTCCAACTCAAGCCATGCTATAATTCTATGATTTGGCCCTGAGGACTTCAGGAAGAGCCAATGCCTTTTTCTCCCATGTGTATCTGAATCACTGACTATTAAAAAAAGCTCTTTCAGAACACTCTTCCCAGTCTGAGGATACCTTCAGCATGTGCCCAATGGAGAAAAGAGAGAAAACAAGTAGGAAAACTTGTAGGAAAGCCTTGTGCTAACGCAAGCAGAGAAATCATCTCCAAGGGCCAAGAACAGCTTGATGCAGATCAGCTGTAAGCTGAGATATTATTAGGGCTGCATTAGGCAGCTAATATCGCTTTTCAGTAAAGTGGGATGTGCCCACTAATGCTTGAAGATGCTGATTATTATTTATTGATATATAAAGTTGTGATGTGAATTTTATTTAAAGGACTGCCAGGCACCATTACTGTAATTTGTTAATGCAACAGAAGAGCTTCCTATTATACTAATGTCACCTTGCTGAAACTAAAGCTCTCACAGTTTTTTCCTTCAGTGCATTATTATTGAGAGTAATCCAGCACAGCTCATTGGTTTAGCATTGTCTCCATCGAACTCACTGAGATTAGGTGACTTTTGAGGGACTTTGATTATGAATTGTGTCTCAATCCGGTTAAACAACATATTGATGAGCAGAGAGTAGATAAATGACGGGGGGTTTTTTGTAGATGTTTGTGTTCTTTCGTGGTCTAAGTGGCCCCTGGATCTCAGGTTGAACCCTTTACCCTTAGCACACAGCCAGAGGATGCTGTGGGAATGAGTTTGTCTGTGGAGCTGGTGAAGGTCTTGCCATTGTGCTCCACAAAATGGGATGTCTGGGAAGTTACCAAATTTGAGCAATTTTGATCAATTGTCTTCCAGACATTTAGAAAGACTTTTAGAGTGTGCTCTACCAGCCAAAGATCTGAGCCTGGAGTTGGATGATGTATTCCAAGGAGACTTCTGCAGCAAAAGGGTTGGATTTCTTAGTCTGCAATCTTCATACATAGCCAGAAATACCATTGATATAAGATTGGGCAGTGAGCTGAGCAGCAGTTTGTTTTCCAGTTCCCTCCTCTTATCATAAGCCAATGATTAGGTGCTTTCCAGCCTTGCACGTAACATCCTTGTAAAGTAATTGCTACTTAAATCTTCTGGTGGAATCAAACTCCATTGGGCAATCATGTAATGAAAAGGGTGTGCCCTTTGAAACAAAGCCCACTGCTAATTCTGCAGAGCTATTAGCTATTAGTATTTGAACTTCAGATGTCACTTCTCATTCCAAGTGTCTGCAGGGTGGGTCACCACCAAGCAGCTCTCACCACTGCTGTGTGCAGCTTGGGTCAGAATTGTCCCTGCAGTTACCCCAGGAGGAAGAACATTTAGGGCTGCACATGCTGCTCCTGTACACGAGGTTCAGGACACTGAATTTCAGGACAGCAAACTTCAGGCTATTGAAGGAATTGTTGGATGAGATCTCTTGGGAAGAAGTCTTTAGAGACAAAGGAGTGGAGCTACCTGGCTGCCGTTTAAGAATGCCTTTCTGAGAGCGCAAGAGCTCTCCATCCCCCAGAATAAGGAAGCAGTCAGGGAAGGGAGGAAACCAGCATGGCTTGGGAAGGACCTTCTGGTCAAACAGGGAAAAGAAGAGTAAGTGCAGGCAGTGAAAACAAGGATGTGTCATCTGGGAAGGATACAGGGATGCTATCCAAACATGCAGAGGTGGGATTAGAAAAGCCAAGGCACAGATGGAACTGAACTCGAGGAACGTTAAAAGCAAGAAAGGGTTCTATAGTTACATTGCTCAGAAGAGACAGGCCAAAGAGAGCGTACCTCGTCTGCTAAATGAGAAAGAAGAACTGGCTGCAGCAGATATGGAGAAGGCTGAGGTAGTTCTTCGCCTCAGTCTTCCCTGGCAGTCAGGATTCTTATATTTCTCTCATCCCTGAACCTCTTGGAGGGAGCTGGAGGAGCAAGTCCAAGACAGTCTCATGGGACTGAATGTGCACAAGTCTAAGAAGACAGACAATATGCATCCCAGGGTCCCAAGAGAACTGGCTGATGTGGCTGTCAAGCCACTTTCCATCAAATTTGAAAAGTTGTGGCTCTCAATTCAAGTCCTTAGTGACTGGGAAACATAATTCCCATGTATAAGAAAGAGAGGAAGCAGGACTCCAGAATTATAAGCAGGTGAGGCGCACCTCTGTGCCTGGAAATATAATGGAATAGATCCTCCTGGAAGACATATTAAGGCACATGAGGGATGAGCAGGTGATCCGAGACAGCCAGAATGGCATCACCGAGGGAAAGTCATGCATGGCCAGTCTGGTGGTCTTCTATGATGGAGTGATGGAATTGGTGAACAAAGGAAAGGCAACTGATGTCATCCACCTGGACTTCTGCAAGGCCTTTGCATTCTGTGAATGAATCCTGTGCATCCAAGACACCAAATTCAAGCTCCCAGTAGCTTACTTAGCCCACTAAGATGTGTGCATAGGTTTAATGGTGCCACCAGTAAGCATGTACAACAGCAAGAATGAGGGGGTGAGACATGCCATTTCCTCAACCAGTCTGGGAAATTGTGCCTTCTGGCCTGGCTTCTCCCATAACACATTCTGCCAGCTGTGGTCCAGCCAGCCTGTTTATCCAGAAGTGATGAGTCTGGATGCTAAAAAGCATGAAAATAACTACAGCTATTTGACAACTTCATGCCATAATGCATTTTCCATGCTCCATGCTCTTTAACTGCTTTCTGCTTTTATTTCTATATATATATATTACCAATTTCTTACTTTTCCTTATTTTTTTTTCCTTCTTTTTTAATTTACACATTTATTTAATTAACTATTTCTTTAAAGGAAGAGCTTACCTGAAGTTGAATGTCCATTAGTGCTGGTCAGACTCAGTCTTTCCCTGCAGAAGCCAGGTGACTCCTTCCAACCACAGAATCACAGAAGCATCAAGGTTAGAAAAGACCACTAAGATCACCAAGTCCAACCATTAAACTATCAACACCATGCCTGCTAAACCATGTCCCTTTGTTCCCTCTTGATAGGTTTTAAGACAAAACAATTCTGAGTCCAGGTTTGGAGGGAGAAGGAGATATTTGGAAGGAAAAGGTCTTTGGAAGGTAGAGAAGATATTTGGGAGATCTTCCTGCCTGCTGGCCCTGACCTGGCCTTCTTTGGGATGGAAAATCATCTCATTAGAATGTCACTGATGTGACTTGTACCCTCATTTATTCTTCAACATGATCCATTATATTGGAACTATTATCACCCGTTCCAGCCAGTGGCAGACAGCTGTTTCTTAATGGGGAAGTGTTACGGGTCATCATCTCAAATTCAGGCTGGATGATTGCCTTGGGCCTACTCACACAGATCTGCTGGAATGTTCTCCCCCAGCAGAGTCCTTCCCTGCAGCCATTTCCAGGTAGTGTGGAGGACAAAGATCCTGCAGAAAGGGCAATGGTTCTGCCTCACCTTATTCAGCTTCCCATTGCTAAATGGGTGGGCACATCAACATTCAGATGGATTAGAGGATGGATAACTCTGACAGAATAGGCTAGTTGGAGGGAGAATGGGAGTGGGAATGAGGCAGGTGAGGCAGCCCTTGCTGCTGTGCGGTGGTGCTCCCAGTGCTGATGCAGGATCTGTGTCTGACAGCTGCACCTTTCCCCTGTCTTTGAAGATGATGGCACTGCCCTCTCTTCATTGTGAGGCTACTTCTAGTAATGTTGACAAATTGCTTAGTTACCATAGTGATGAGAAGACTGGGAAAAGCTATCCAGGAGCAAACACATCTCTCCTTTACCAGTGGGATTTTCTGAGAAAGGATTGGCCAGAGCAACGAGCAGGGACTAGACTGGCTGGATAGAGTGCACCATGCTTGCCTTCATCAGGAGACTCATGGGGTTGGCTTTGAAAGCTCTGGGCAAGTGCTGATGATCAGAGGTGGAGCAGAGAAGGGTCACAGTGTAGGCTTCAAGGACCTGCTGGGACCTCCAGGTCCTTGCATGTTCCCAGGTTTGTGCCTTCAGCAGAAGCAGCCGTGACTCTTTCTCTAACACTTTGTGTTTTGCTTTCATGTATCCCAGGCTGCTTCTGAAGATAGTACATAATAATGTGAATTACTATAATGAAATTAATTTCATTCTACTGCTGTTTTGAAATAAGACAAGATTGAAACAGGAAAGTGGGGAAGAGAACAACAAATGAGACAAGGAGGAAAACAGATTTCCCACTGCATTCAGTCTACACCGAGTCTCCTCATATATAATAGGCTATAAAGAAGGTTCCCAGAGCAAATGTGTTAAATCCTCCCATGCTACCCCCATCTCCATGGGCCAACCTGCTCAGTCCCCCTCTCTGGGTTTTCAGGAGGTTTCACTGGTGATCTCAAGGAGGGTCACTGCTGGAGGGGGTGCAGGAATGACATGCAGGTGGTATGTGGAGTTAATTGCTTGCAAAGTTGCTTTTAAAACCACCACTAAGAGCTGTTTCTGCGGATGTGCTCATAGTACACTGGATACTACACAGAATCTTAAGACATGACCAAACTCTCTGCACAGAGACACACATGAAGTCAAGATGCTTTTGAACCATGACTGTCTCGTTCTTCCTCTCACCCTTGGAAGTTATTAGAAATAATGCAGCCAGAAAGAACAGGCTTTGCTATCTATAATATGGAACGAAAGCATGGAGAAACAGCTTCCTATGCCAATGGTTAGGGAATGAGACATGAAGAATTCCTGATGGAAGCTGTTCTTTCTAACCAAGATTATCTTTCCCCTGAAACAAAAATTCTAGGGTGGTCTGCTGAGACAGTAACAGCAGAAAACAATAAGAATGAGGGGTAAGAACAGGTGGAAAAACATGTGGGAGGAGGATTTTGGAGTTTATTTCAGGTGCAATAGAGCATCCTCCATTCTTCAGCCCCATTTTTGTGGTAGCAGTAGTGACTTCAGAGCTTGAGATCTTCAACAGAGTTAGCATCTGCTGAAGTGAAACATCTCTGAAACAAGCTTCTACTTTGTCAATGTGAAACTCATTCAAATTAATGATGCTACAAAATATTTCTGTAAAATAAGAGCATCTCATTTCAACTCCCTGCTGTGTGCAGGGTCACCAATCACCAAGCCAAGCTGCCCAGAGCCACATCCAGCCTGGCCTTGAATGCCTTCAGGGATGGGGCATACACAGCCTCCTTGGGCAACCTGTTCCAGTGCGTCACCCCCTCTGGGTGACAGATGTCCACGTCCATGAATATTTGGCAAAGGGCAAGTCTATGAGTACTGCAAAACACATTGATTAAGCATTCAACCCAGGACAGAAATATCTACGTATAACCTTGTAATATAGTACTTAACTTGGTTTCTGTCTAAGTAGTGCTGTCAGAACAGTGTGACGGTACCAGAGGGTAGTGGGGAGATAAATATAGGTGAGTTGCACAATGGTGTTTTTGGAGGTGTAACTCTAAATTATCAAGACTGTGAAGCTAAATTATGATTTCCAACCTGAGTAATTCTGTGATTCTATGGTGGGCATCCACAGCCCAAGCCAATGTTCAAAGCTGCTCCATGTGCAGCCCATGTGCTGAGCCTTCAGAAAACAGCCCAATGCTGCAAGCAAATGACCAATTACTTTCTAAAGGATTAAGGGACCTACTAGCCACAGCACAGCCAGCAAGAGAGGCTTTCCAAAAGCAAATGTCCAGTTTCAAAATCACATTATTTTTCCCAGGCTTCTCAGACCGTTCCCCCATTTCTCATCACTCTCCATATTTCTTTGGGATGCTCCGAATGATTCTGAAGAGACCTTGGGAAAATTCCTGAGAGGCTGCAGTAAAAATGTAAGTAGTCTTGGTGCTGGATGACATCATACTTCCATGCTAAAAGATGGTGTTTTTTTATAGCCTATCTGGCCTAGAAACCTATTTTTCATTTTATTTTAATTAATTAATTTATTTATCTTTAAAAGAAAAGCTATGATTCCTGTGTGGTGGGAGAAATAGTGAAGGCTGGGTCAGATTGACCAGCAGTGATCCAAGATTTCACCTCAAACATCACCTATGGTCAGATCTGTCTGCAGGTGATGACATCTGAGAACTGGGGAGGACTTTAAGAGTGGGAGTATATCAGCAAATGCTTCGGAGCAAGTGTACTTAACAGCAGGAGAGCTGCTCTGCCAGGAGACACTTCAAGAGCTCAGGATGTGTCTCACCTTAAGGGACCCTACTTTATTAGAAATGTTCTCCTGTGAAGAAATGCAGATTTGGCAACCCTGAAATATTCTGTGATTTCATTTCTGTCTCTATGAGATGTGCATGAGTGGGAAAATGAAGTTAGTGTGTGTAGGGGGGTGGGAGGGTGGAATGAAAACACTCCCAAAATGAAAATGCCATTTCCATGTTTTCAAAGACTTGAGATTTTTCTTCCCTTTGAAAATAGTTTTCATTGTAAAAGTTTCTCCCATTTCATCAGCATTGGTACTGTACATCCTCAAAGATGAAAATGACATTTTTTCTCTCCACATTAAATGAAATGTGTCATTCAAAATCAAGCGTGATGTCTCTTTTTGCAAACTTCTCACTAGGTGAGTCTGAATTCTGGTTTCTCAGATCTACCAGTGCTGTTAAAAGGCAGCTTGAACTCTGATCTTGCTCTGCTGCAGCCCTCTGCATGTCCTAGAGTGGCTCTGACCAGGCTCCAAACCACAGCACAGGCACCTTGGCCTGGCATCCACCTAAGATGTCTGCTTTCAATGACTGGAGTCAATGAGAGCTGCCTTTAGGGGTGAGAACACAGGGCACTTATCCAAAACTCAGTTGGAGTGGGCAGCAAGAGAAAACTGACCCTTTGTCCATTTTCAGTTCACATACCTGCCCAACCTCTCCTGCCTTCCACTCATCCATGCCTCAGCCTCTGCTCTCCATTCACCAGTATTTCTCTCTTCCATCTTTTCATAGAGAGGATGCACTGTGACACATAGCTCTGGCTCAATGTCGAGCCTGCCCGATGAAATGCATTACAGATTGGAATGAATAAAGCTGAGAGCAGGACTGAGGTAGATTTGCCTAGATTTATTTCTCTCTTCTCTGTCTTGCTTTCTATTTCATCTGCACCATAACTGCCTGAATCCAGCCAATTTTTAATGGGTAGACATCAATAAGACTGAGATGCTCCATGAATCAGAGGGAGGTGAAATTCTGCAACACTGAAGGCCATTTTTAAAAGTAATGTTGTGGCCCTTTAATTTTTCTTCTAATTACAAACAGCTTGGCCATGTCTCTGCATGTAGCAGCCTGCCACTATCTGAAGGGAACAAACTCTCTAGCAGGATCTGCTGCAGTAGGGCGTGGAGAAAGGGTTTCAAACTAAAAGAGGGGAGATTTAGACTGGATGTAGGGAAGAAACTCCAATGAGGGTGGTGAGGCATTGATATAATTTGCCCGGAGTGGTGGTGGGTGCCCCATCAATGGAGACATTCAAGGCCAGCTCTGAGCACCCAATGGAGCTGTGATGTCTCTGTTCACTGCATGGGAGTTGGACTAGATAACTTTTAAGGGTCCATTCCAACTCAAAAGATTCTGTGATTCTATGTCTAAGATACACTGCCAAGCCACACATGTGAAGCCAGGCTGATGCAACCCGCTGCTTTCATCTGTCCTGCACTACTGCAAGCTGGAAGCAAACGTAAAGATAATAATCACCCTTATTTGATGCCTTCTTTCTTTCTAGGGAGATTCTGATGTGTCTCTGTATAGAACAGCTCGAAAGAGCCAATGTTCTTGAAAATTACAGCTCTTAACTCTATTTTGTCCTCTCACATGGTGGTTTGGGGGCAGGAGCTACAAATATTTTATGCTGCTAGAATGGGAGGAGAGATCAGAAGGTTATCAGCTACATTCAGAAGCTGCCCAGGCTGTTCCTTTATGCATTGGAGAAGGATACTGGGAGAGCATAATTTCCTAATTTTACATCCCTCATGACAAGAAGATGACCCTCCTGCAAAGAAATGGGACAAAAAAATGTGAGCACTATTATCTGTGTTTGCCTCAGCAGCTTTGTATCTCAACATCAGCTGTGTCTGGGGAACATGGGCAGATGGAAGTGGAAGGTCGGCTCTGGAGGAGGGCTTACTGACACTCTCATTAAATAACACAGACAAATTGTAGTAATTTGAAAAGACCAACAAAACCCACTATTAGAGTCAGTGGTATGAAACTGCAAAGCAGCCACATATGGGCAAAAACTTTCACGTCACCAGTGACTGGAGCTCACATAACTCTATTCTTCAGCACAGATGCAATGGAAGGTTTGAGCTATTTTCATGTGGCAGCAAATTGGGGGCATTTACTGCGTGAACCACAATAACTGGCTCCCATTACCCAGTTTATGGGGTGAGGTTCAGCATGCTGATTCAAATTCATCTGCTTGGCAAATTGGAAGTGCTCACTGGTTTGTGAATCTCCAGATCTGTGAGTGCGACCAGCTGGGGATGTCTGTGGGCTGAATCCAGGTTCGTTGTATTTGTTTTTAGCTGCAGACATCAGTTTAGCAAAGCATGAACAGAACTGTGATACCAGTGACTGCTATGGAGCCATAAATCGTCTCTCAAAACGCCTCTGGAAACAGGGCATGCCAAATGGCTTTACAGTGGATTTGTGATAACAGTGCCGAAGAAAATGCCATTTAAATAAAATTTCCTACTAACGTAGGTGAAGGATAAGAGAAAGCATAAAACAAATCATTAACACCTCCTGGATGACTTCAGCTCCGTGCATGCAAGGACAGCAGGGGAGTAAACAGTGGGATGGAAGGGTCTGTTTTTTCCCCGGTAACTGTAAAACTTCTTTTCTTCTTTAAGGAAATATCAAAATCATATTAAGCTTAATGCCAACTGATCTCAGTGGGGTTTAAATTGATTTTTGGAAACTAGTGCTGGTGAAAATTACCGGGGAGCATACACTGAGACTGGCATCTTACAACCAGTGTTGCTGTCTGGGGATAGGAATTTCTCTTTTAAATAACTTTACGGCTATCTTCTAAGGAGGGAGAAATCCTTTGTTCGGTTGCCTTATGAATAATAGTTGCTTTATTCTGGCCTTTAAAAGCTTGTTCCTGGGGCTCCCCAAATTTCCTGTAGCCCAGTTTTTCAAGGGAGGAGGTGAGGAGGTGATCTGGGAAGTGAAGGAAGAGTTTCCAGCATCCTGTTTAGCTCACAGGAAGATCCAGCTCCCATTTTGGCATCCAGATGTGATTCTGCCTCCTGATGCCTATCCAGAAGCAGCTGAAATGAGCTGGTACCATTTGTGTCTATTCATGTTCAAGCAAGTCTCACCTTTGAAATAAATGACATGGAGTCAGGACTGGCACTCTGTGGCACCATTTCCTTTCAGACATCCTTACCCAATGCTCGAGGCCCACTGACCTCCTGGCTGTCCCCAGCTGCTCTCTTGGAGTCTGCCAGAGCATGGCATTGCTGGATTTCTGCACAGACTGAGGGCTTTTAGGCTTACAGACATGGATAAAAATAATAGAGATACAGGGAAAAAATGGGCTGCTGAGGGAGGGGATGCTACTGCAGACTGATCAGCCTTAAATGCTAGCAGAGAAGAGAGGAGACTGCTGTTCACGGGAGAGAGAAAGTCTCAGGAGGGAGAGATGATTTAAGTTACAGAACAAGAACAAGTTGGTTAAGTATAAATTTTGGTTGCAAATGAGGATATTCCTTGATGTGTGATGAGGGAGGGTCTTCAGCTGCCTCTGCTGGGAAGCAAGGAGGGGAAAAGCCACTGCTTTCATCACAGAGCTTAACAAGCTGATGTGACAGGAATAAGAAGGAAGAGGAGTTTCCAACAGAGGGGATCCCTTCAGTCTCTGCATTTGTACCTCTGTTCCTTCCCTTGATACACCAATAATGAGCTTCCTTTATTTTATTTCACTGGGTTATTAATTACCACAATGACCATGAAAGCTGGCACACTGCTTTGAGTGCCCCCACCACCTGTGTACCCTGGACAGCTAAGAGATTTCCTTCTGTGATTTATGTGCCTGTATGACATTTCTAGTAAGTAAAGGAAAATAATATCCAGGTTAATCCCAGGATCTCAAATGCTCTTTAAACTGTGAAGTGTCTGTGCTGCAGGAGAGTGGGTTTGAAGGATTGCATACAGGCAGGAGAGATTCAAGAAGAGATGGGAAGATTGATGCAACTGCAAATGAACATGTGCAGCATGCATCATATGTCAGGGAAAATAGGTTTTATAAAATCCATACACAGTTCCTGAGTAGTTTTCTGGGCTACTGTGGCTGGCACCTTATTGCAACAGGTGCAGATACCTGCTGCTTCATAGGCAGATGGGAAGGGCTGACCCAGGAGGCACAAGGCCAGACGCTGAGGGACTGGAGTGCAGCCCCATAATGGTAAGCTTTCCATGATTGGATCATGACGTCGAATGGACCAAATCTTGCCATGTGCATTGGGATTGGTGGAAGATGCAGTGCTGACACAAATACATGTTGCAGAGATGCATCAGTGTCCTGGTGAGTAATGCTGCCAGCAAGGAACCCAGCAGGAGTCAAACCAGCTTTACAGCAGGCTCAGTGATGTAGACGAGTTGAACACACCATTTGGCATGCCCTGAGCTTTGAGACAGCTGTAAAACAACAAAAATAACTTGCTTCTTTTGCCTTAGGCCAGTTTTGGACTGACTGCCTGATCCGAGGCCCTTTCTGTTCCTTTAAATAAGAGCTGCTCTGGGAAAAGAGTCATGCTGGATTGTCCTCACCAGCCACTTGCATTTGCTGTTAATTCTCTGGAAGAAATACTCCCTCCTGCCTCACCCAGGCTAGGATCCCTGCCTAGAAAAATGGCTTTCTCCTGAGCGTTTGTTATATGCAGCTGCGTGAAACTCTCAGCCTGTTCAATTAAAGAGCCCGTTTTCCCATTAACTATCTCCTTAGACAAATCTGAAGTGTATTTAATGTGCACTCAGGATGAAGCCAACATGTTTCTCCTGCTGTTTTACACTTTCTTCTTAGTAGGGATTTGACGTCTCTGACTGTTCAAATACCTTGAAGTTCCCCAGCATTTACCATGAGGAAACGGTAACAAGTGTGGTGACAAAGAGTGAGTGCCAAATGAACCTGGGAAAATGGATTGCTTTAATAGATGTGACTGAGGCCCCTCTGCACCCTGTCTGATGCCGAGCAGCCACCCCATCCATCACATTCAGCACCAAGTGCTGGCAGAGCACTGCTCCCCTCCTCCCATTAAACAAAGTGCTGGGTCGGATCTCTCACCCTTCCTAATGGAGGGAGGCAGTTTGCAAAGGAGAAAATCAGCAACAGATCCTCTGCTTCAGCTCAGTGTTTTTTATTAGCATGCCCTGAGAATTAGCTTCTTCCTGCCACCAGCACCTTGCTGCACATTAATATCATAACTGATAAAATAAGCCCTGAGCCTCTATTGTGTTATTATGCTTTTTTATTTTTCTTATTTCTTCAGCACTGTTTATGAATCAAGTGGCTGAGAAAATTGATGTAGATTCTCAGTTGTATGAAAATACTTTGCCCAAAATATGAGTCTTGCATTGGGTTGATGTATTAATCCTTCTCTCCTGGACAGCAATAATCATTCTCTGTCATTTTTCAAGCTGCAATTCAGCACTTCTGTGTTTGCCACTTGCTGCCTTTCAGCAAGTTCGATGTTTGCCTCAAAATGGGGCATGGGAGGAAGGGAGGAGAAGGATGGAGTTTGGTTGGGCTTGATCTGGGCCTTACCTACACCGCCAGGACATACAAGTGACACAGCATCCGTTCTCACAAGCAAAAGCATTCTCAGACCCCACAGCAGCTCCATTACCTGATTTCTCATCTTATTCTGGAACCTGCTTTGCACTGATGCCTGTGTCTGTGGGCACAGCATGGCTTGGTGAGACGGACCAGGCCAGGTGGGACCAGCCCGGCTCCTCTTTCCTGAGCCCTCAGTGCAGAAGGAGCAGCTCTTTTTGGTCAGGATCAAGGCTCCTGAATGCTCTGTGTGGACAATAAATAATGGCCAAGGGAAATGAGAGCAGCCGGTGAGATATGAATTGGAGTACTCCAGTCTTTGCTCCATTTTGGCCTCAAGGTATCAATCCTACTGCTGGGGTCTTTCAGACATAGGGACTACCCCAGTGTGCTGTCCTTCCCCTTCATGGACCTTTGATGCAGGTTCTAAACTAACACAAGAGCTGCCCTGAGAACCCTTGTGTGCTTTGTGCTCCCAGACCAGGCTCCAGTTTTTCAATAAGCAAAGTAAGTTCTGATTTACCTTTGCGGATAAGTATCTTCAGCTCAGAAGGGTTCCATCACTGTCAAGAGCGAGGCACTTCTCCAACAAGTGGCAATAAAACCATATATGGCACTTGCTCAGCTTGACAAATCCTCATCATCCTTCTTCAGTGGTGGCCTTATTGCCTTGTCCCTGAGGGGCTGTACCAGTCAACCTGCTCCTGCTGGGGTTATTGCAGACAGAGTGCTGATATCTCTGTCTGGGTAGTGTCCACAAGGCATGTTTCTGGTGCAATTTGCAGTTCCAACAGGAGCACTGCTCCTCCCCAGTTCCCAGTGGTCCGTGGATCCAGGTATTGTGAGGATTTGGCTCTAAGCAATTCTGGTTTGAGATAAAATGGAAATGAATCTGATAACAGTCAAGATGGTGCCTTAAGGATGGACATTTATTACCTAAAATTTCAGCCTGAATGCTAAGTTCCTGCTCTGTTCTCCATGGGTGCCATTAGCTGGATTCACATCATACTAATTTTAGCACGAAAGGGATTTAGAGCTACAGCTCGTGCCAGCATGAGGAGATGTTAACTCATCCTGTACCCCCCAGGATGCAAAGCATCTGTTAATTCTTCACCACCCAAGAGGAAATTTCTGCCTACTGCTACTAGTATCATAAGCTTGCAGAAATGTCAGGAAGGCATCTAGCTGTGACAGCAGCTGAAATCTTCAGCATGTTACCCTGGAGAGAACGTCTGCTGTTGTATCTGTGGAGCTGGTGGCTCTGGTGACCCAGAGAGGGGAGGAAGTCTTAAAACACTTCTTGAAGATCTGCCTTTGGCTTCAGTTCAGGCGCACAAAATCATAGAATCATTAAGGTTTGTAAAGACCTCTAAGATCATCTGGTCCAACCCCAAACCATTACAACCATGTGCACCGTGTCCCTCAGTGCCACATCCCTACAGTTCTTGAACACCTCCAGAGACAGTGGCTCCACCACCTCCATGGGCAGCTGTGCCACTGCATCACTGCTCTTTCTGAGAAGAAATGTTTCCTAACATCCATCCTGGTCTTCCCAATATCTAAACTGAACCTTCCCATGGTGCGTGGGGCGAGCATCTTCAGTTGGAGCTGTACTGCAATGGCTTGGAGCCAATGCAGATGGGATAAGCAAGACAAAGAGGATTAAGAGGAAGAACCTGAGGGACAGAAAAGCTGAGTGACATGCAGGTGAGGAGGTTTTGATGCCTGGGGATGCAAGTTTCTTAAGAGGTGCAACAAGAGCAGGCAAGACCTACTAAGGGCTTTGCACTGGATCTGATGAAGAGGGGACAGGCTTAGATGCAGTGGGGTGTGGATCCACCATTTCTTCTGTTTCACAACATCTGATCAGCCTTCACCGGGACCTTGCCATTTCATTACAATTCATTGTTATTATTATTATTTTAGGTGTAAGTGTTTTTGTTGTTGTTGTTGCTTTTTCTTCATCTTAACCATGCATACAATATGAATAACTATGATTTTTCTTATACTGGGGCCTCACTTGGAGAGGAAGCCTTGAGAAATAGCAGAGGCTTGTTGATTTCCAATGTATTCATCCATCTGTGCAGGGATCCCAGCAATATAATCAGGCAGGCTGGGGATTCAGTCACCCACTGCAGCCTTGCTGTTCTTTTACAGCAATCCCTGCTCTCCCTCTCCAGGAACAAACTGGAGGTCTTCCCTGAACACACCTTTCTTTCCCACTGGCTTTTCTGGCTTTCTTTGCCTGCTGTCTCAGCATATGAAGTAATTGAGTTATCCCAGTACTCTAACTTTTTTAAATTTTACAGTGTCTTTTCAGCTTTTTGAAATAACTCTCCATTGTAAATGAAATTTAATCCTCCTATCTGCAAAAACTTATTTAGATTGTGAGATAATCCACTGTGCTTAGATACTGGCTTACACACAACTGTAGAATCTTCTTGCAGATGATCTCAGTGCTTTTTATCTTTAGATCACAGCATTTTACAGAATTCCTAATGGTTTAAGGGACATTTGGCAACCTCAGAGTGAAATGACTAACTGTGGTGTGGGACCCTCAGCCCAAGGCATTCCCTCTTGAGCCAACATTTTATACCTTGAACAAATTCACTTGCAAAGTTTGCTGTTAGCAATGGTAGTAGACAGACATCCACCATCACCAGGTTAATCTGATATGAGAGAGGACCCAATTAACATTAATTACTTTCGCTGAGATTGCCATCTTAGAAGTTATTGTGGAACACTACAGAGGTTCCTGAATAGGAATCAAGAGGCAAAATAGACATGTCTTTAGTGTCAGCCTCAATGCAGAGGCTTTCCATCAATACATCAGTCTGTTTCTTTCTTTGTTCATTCGTTTTTAATGTGATCTCGATTCACAGGCAACCAATAAAGTTCAGAGTGTCCCCACCTTCCACTGAGATTTTATGTTCACCTATTGTACGTATTTGTTTTTCAAGTATTTCTTTGCTTATATTTTGAAAACACATCAAGGTTCCTAATACTATTGGCTAATCAGACCAATCATTTACATTGTTCCTTTCAGCATTTACCTTCTTGCTGTTGGTTTCATGTTATTATCACAACATGGCTCCATATTTGTTAATAACCAAAACCTTCTCCTAGCAAACAACCCATCTAACAAGCTTCTTGTTTTTTACCTCCAAAAGTATTTCTGGGTGGTTTTGGTTAGTTGTTAGTTGGTAAGTTTTGGCAAATGCAATGGTTTAGATGTATCTCCATATCTGCTCTTCCCAACTGCTGAAGAAATTTCTCAAGCTGGAATTTTCCACACTAAGATGCCACTCAACCATCTCTTCTTCTCCAGATCATCCTCAGAGCAGTGCTGGGATGAATGCTGTGAGCAGCCAGGCTTGGGGCTCTGCTTCTCCTGTCCTGAGTGCTGGGCTGAGCAGAGGGTTTTCAATCCCACCAAAATGCTCTATATTCTACTACCCAATAGACCAATAGGATGCAGTTGCACCCCTAGCCACTACAGTCATATTTCCATGCCCTGTAGAGCAGACAGTTGTGAATACTGCCCAAGGAACCATCTGCAATGTTAAAACACAGCACATCCTCCATGTTCCCTAATTTCAATTCTCAGGACACACAGCAGCATACTTCCACTCACACCGGAGCTTTCATCCCCTTGGGCTCTCTGTGCCTTTTCTTTAAGCTCCACCAAACTGTCTTGGGTTTGAGATCTTGATTCTCCTGCTGTGGAAAACCTATCTCTGCTTTCCACACCTTCTAGTTCTGCTATCAGGAGATGTTTTCCTACAAAAGGCCAGGAGCAAAATGAAAAATTCCCTCTCTGAAGCACATACTGATATGCTGCTGCTGCTACTTTGCAACCTGCCAAGGAACAAGGGGGAAAACTCCATCCCAGGCACTGAGAAATTGCTGTCAGATACCTGTCGCTCCATAATTATTTGCTGCAAGTGAGACTAACTAGTCACTGTCAAGTCAGGGAAGATGTTTCTTGAAGGCCTGATTTAATAGAAACACAATTTGTCTCACGGGTCAGCAGAATAAGTTAAGGATGACCTACAATTTCATGTCCAAAATGAGCTCTGAAACTTGCCCAGGATGCCCAGCTTCACATTTAACACAGAACATAAATGAGGTAAATGCCACCTGCCACACACACTGCTCATCCTTAACGAATGGGGCATGATGAAACCCAGGTCCCAGCTGAGCAGGGCTGTTCAGAATGATGCCCCCAGCCGTGTACAAACTGCTGTGCCCATGCACTAAAATCATAAGTGTATTCACGGCCCAATAAACTTTTTTTTTTTGGCAGTATTTGGCCAAATGTAATGTGTGAAACCAATCTGATGCGCTATATTGGAGAATTTCCTGGTAAATTAAGTTCCACGTAAGCAATGTCTATTCAGAATCAAGGTATAATTTTGCTTCTAAAAATAACAGTTAACGGTCCATAGATTTAGTTGATTTTATATGTTGGTGTGAAAGGGAGCACATGAAATGCTAATGATTTTTGGAAGATCCAGAACAGTATTCTTCACCAGAGCTGTTTGGGATGTCTTATCCCTTGAGACTTTCTGCAGCTTCAAAGACATCAGATGGCCCTTCTTCATTCATGAGCTACACTCAAAATCATCAGCAATCCTTCAGCTTGGAGCTCCATTCTGACCTGTTCATATCTTGATGAACTGTTGAATAAATAGTTAAATAGAGGGTAAAGTAATAGGTATTGGCTAACAAGCAGTTAAGTAAATGGTTTAAGATAGTTCTAGGGTTGTTGTTTTCATTTCTTTTTTGTAACTACAGCCTTTCAAAATTCATCATTTTCAAAAATCAAAACTATAAATGTTCACTTAGGAAGTATTGAAATAAGATACCTTAACAACTTTGAACTACATTGTGGTAAATGTGATTGGAAAAGTAAATTGAAATTTCTCCCTCCCTTGAGTGGCTCTGGTTTCAGAACCCGACATTTCCTCAGTGGATCAGATGTAATGGAAAACCCTCCAATGGATCAGTTCAGATTTTGAGTAGAAAGTGGCAAAAAACTTTGCCTTTTTTTTTTTCCCCAGCAACAAATTCTCCATTGTTTAAGTTTTGAACATAGCCTGTATTGAGTCAGTAGTGTAAGTATGTAGGTACATCGGTATGGTGGATTAAATATTGTATCAGAAAACTGCTGATCTGAACATGAACCTTTCACCCAGAAATTCAAAATTAAAAATAATAATAATAATAATAAAGGTTTGCCATACAAGCATGAGACAGACCATCCCAAGAGGTTCAATGTGAGATTTAGAAATCCCCTATTCAGGTTTCTGGGCTGGATCATGATGAAGGTTTTAGATCTCCTAAATTTCCCATTGAGGTGCCACCAGCTGAGCACTGTCTGATGCAGGATGGCACTTTGTTCTGGTTCTCTTCAGGTAAAGAAAAGTTAGATGGAAACACATTTCCTTCTAGCAAAAAGAAATTTTGTTTTCTGAGAAACACTTCAGTTTCTGTTGAAGATAGTGTAAGTTTTGAGGTTTTTTGTTATGAGACTTTATTGTCAACCACAGCTGTGCTGAGCTGTTCCTACTGATTGCTTTTCTTCTTTCGGTTTATTTATTTGCAAAACTCTTCCACCATTTTAGAGTACTCAAATGATTTTTTTCCCCCCTCCAATTTAATAAGGAAATAGCCATAACTCAGATTAATTCAGATGACATCTTTCTATATTTTAAACAACCTGGACTTCCAACCTTGCTTTGATCAAACCAATCATTCACATCGCTCCAGTGATGTCTGGTAAGAACGATCAAGAAAAAAGCCCATGCGATGAAATCCAAGGAGAAAAAGTTCAAAATTATGTTCCTTTTCCCTTTTCTGTTCACTCAGTCACCTGAGAGCAACAGATCCCTCTGCAGAGAGGAGGAAATGCAGTCATCACTCTGCTATAGCACAGCAAGGGTGAAAAACATTATTGGCTTAACACAGAAATGTGAATAGTTTGCAGAACGTGATGTGAGGAGGCTCCGGAATGTGCAGCAGCAGAAGTGAAGTGAAAAGAGAAAAGAGTTCCCTTTGAAAACATATAGGCCTTGCTGGAAACAGCTAGTGACAAATTTGTTCTAAAATATATTAGAAAGATGTCCTGTTGGGATGCTCTGAAGCCTGATGGAAATATTTTTCCCCTGGATAGCACAGAGCGAACGGTTTTGTTGTGTTTCTGCCCAACTGTGATTCTGTAAGAAATATCCCCTGTTGTTCAATAAATAATAACGTTACGGAATTTAAAATAAGAATCTAGATTATTAAAGTTACAAATCTTTGTGGTCTTTATATCTTCAATAAAACATTTATCTATTAATAATGGATACTGTTTCTACCCAACTCATGCTTTAAATGGAAAAAAAAAAAAAGAAAGAAAGAAAGACCACTGGAAAGTCGCCAGCATTCCTTCATCCTCCCCAGCCAGGGCTGACAACAACACGGTTACATTGATAAAGTGTTCATCATTTACAAAGGTTTAAAAATTTTAACAGCTCTACGTAAATTGAGGACTAGATGTTTAGCCTTGGAGGCATGCAACAGGAAAAAGTAATCTGGAGCGTCCGGGGAGATAAATGTTATAACTTCATAGCCCTTTGCACATAGTTAATGGAACAGCTTGGTTCATATGGAACACAATGCACACATCAATATAGCATTAAACTTTAATGTACATCATACCAAGAGACCTAGGGGCAGTTGTACCTCTAACGTTTGTTAGCTGGAATGATCCTGATAGAATAATAATGAATTATGAAGAGGTTGACAGCGATGTCTAAGGGATAAATAATGGTGTGTATGTGGTGTGTGCGTGAATATATACATATATATTTGCATGGGCATATAGGTGGCTGCACATGACTGCAAAAAGTTGAGGAAAGGAGGCAGTCTGAGAAGTTTGGTCTGTAGTTTGTTGGAGATGGGGCACAGCCTTCAGAACAAACCAGACACGTCGGGCTGAGTTCTGATAGCTCACCGCCTCCCAACAATATCAAGAAGGGAGCGGCAGAGATACAGAGCTGCAGTGCTTAATGTGAAGATGTATTGCACCTCCAGGTTCTTCATCTATCATCCCTGAAAGCCGTTATTTATGGGATGAAAATGTGATTGTTAATTATACCGCCTCCTGGGCTGGTTTTTGACAGAAGTCACCACCTACGCTGCCTTGTGATAGGGACGGCTCCACATGCTGCTCCAGCTGTGGGTTGTGTGACACAACCCCATGCTACTCTTTGTTTTTAATTAGAAAGACACGCTGCTAGTGACCTGCCCTATTGGGCTGCAAGGGGACATTCATCCAATTGTCTGTGGATGATAACTGCAGATGGTTATCAGTCCTGTGCTCAAAATAGCTGTCTGACCCAAATGAGAACGTTTTCTGCGTGGCTGAAATTGTCTGGCTTTCTCCTTCAACAACAACAACAACAAAAAGCATGAATAGGGAAAAATTCAATATTTTCTTTTCAGCAAAATATTCAAGTATTGGTTTTGTAATACTATAAATATTTACAGTAAGATGCGTCTCCTTTTAGCCACAAAAAAAGGTTTTCAAAACCTGGGAGGGGAAGGAGGAGGGGACGGGTTTTCAGTTTCTCAGTTTTGTAGGGAAAAATGAATGGAGAAAAGTTGAATTTTAAAAATGAAAATCAATGTTCTTGTCTGCTACATGCTCCTGCATCCCTTTACCATCCTGAAATGGTCTGTGTTGCTGTGAATCAAGTGCTCACGCCCACACTTAGAATCAGAGAATCATTAAGGTTGGAAAAGACCTCTAAGATCACTTCATCCAACCACCATCCCAGCACAGCCATGCCCACTTCTGTGCCTATTCCCTCCCCCTGCACTCCTGGCTGTAGGTGTGTAGGTACATCACAGGGTACAATTTGGGAAGCTGTGTGCCACCTCACAAGGAGCAAACTGAACAGCTCAGTGGATGCACTGAAGGTTAGATCTCAGCCTGGTCAGCATCTGCCTGGGAACCAACAGGGCTGTCTCTCTGGGAAGGGAGAAGGAGAGGAATGCAAAGAGACAGTAATTATTGATTGCCTTTTTTGTCTCCTGGGGAGTGTTTAAATGCTCACTCAGCTTTTGCTGACACTGCTTAGCAAAGTCAAGCACCCAAGAGCTGAGGGATCAAGAGTGAATTATAGGAATTACTTTGAAATCTTTCTACAAGTGAGCTGTATACGAGCATTTGTTGCTTGGTGCTTTCTTCTGCACATCCCTAGCTCAAAGATTTCAGTAGCCAATGTTGCTGTGTGAGCACCTGCAGGGCAGTGCCCATGGGTGCAGCCTGATGGATGGAGGGGCAGCTCAGACAAATGGACAGACATCTGCAGTAAGATTCCTGTGCACCTGCGGCCCTAATGGAGCTCCTTCTGCCAGTTTCCAGAGACGTGACATTATTTCTCAGGGCCACATCACACCGTCATGTTTGATTTTGCTGAAGGAATCATAACAGTTATTCACTGATCAAAAATAACAACAGTGTAAATGTCTTGAGGAATATTTCTGGAGAAGGCACTCATGGGGAATTTCTTACACCCAAACCATCAACTGACCACTCTGCACTTCTTCCCTTAGACATCCCTGAGACTTCTTCACAGGGATCCAGCTGCACTTCTATCCAGAGAAGCCCATACTTCACACCCACATCTCTGACAGCAAGCACAGCCTTACAGCTGTAGAAAGGAGATGGAGGACAATGATGAAGATGAGCTCTAAGATCTGGAGATAAACCCAATGAAAACTTTCAGATTTTTAAGATAGCAGAAAATTGTGATGTCGTTTAATGTTGCACTGCCTGTCAGCTATGGTTTTTTTCCTTCATAGCATTTGCCTGCATGATAGGAATTGCCATCTACTGTGGCTCAGTGCCTGGCATGATCCAGACTCAATACAGACTGAGATATCTTAGGAACAGAAATGAAATAGCGTTAGTATCAAGCATGGTCTTCTACTGCTTTGCAGATTGTCCCAAGCACTTTTCCCTGGTCACTCCAGACAATTCCCCCATTATATCAAGAGTGCAGCCTGAGAAATCAGACTAACGTAGGGTGTCCTTTATGGAGACCACAGCAATTTTTAGATATGAAGCTGAAGCAGCTCAGTAATCAGGGCAACCACAAACGTGTCTTGAATGTCTTAATTCAGAAGTTCCTCTTAATAAAATAAAGCTGCTGAAGCTGTGCTGAAGTCATACCCAGTCCCAGCTGAGAAGGATATCTTTCAGCTGCTGTGCCTCCCCAGTGGCAGCATCAGAGTGTCAGCTGGGGAATGATTAATGACTAATTATAACTGTTAACACACTGGGGCTACAATCGCCTCTGCATCAGAAGGAGGGAGGGCAGTGGACTCGTGGGTCTGTGCAGGGCATGAGGATGTGCAGCTGCAAAGGGAAGATGGTGGGACAATACATAGAGCAGAAAGGTGGAAGTTGGCAGGTTTCCCAAGTTGTTGCCCCCTGAAAGATGTTGTGCAGAGCTGGAAAGCATTTGGCCATGTCTGCTGTATACACACTGCATTAAACAGTGAAGTGATACTGTGGAGCAGAAATGAAAGCAGAACAGGAAGACCAAGGACAACGTTGAGCAAAAATTCGTATCAATTTCTGTATAAACAGCATGGGAACAGTTCAGGATGATGGCACCAATCTGTAGTTGAGGTTAAAGCATGTGACCACATGCTGCAAGTGTTGTACAGACATGCATTAGAGGCTCGGGATTATGGAGTTAAATTTCAAAGTAAGGAAAATCCAAATATGTGTCTCATCCAGATTATTAAGGACAAGGAACTCTCCTTAGAATAGGATACAATTCTGATTAGGACATGGCAATGCAAGAACAATCTTACAGACCAAAATAAAAGTTTCAAAGAAGCAATTGTTAACTTTGTTTTTGTTTTTCATATTCTTTCTCTTCTTTAGTGACAGGCAGACAAAGACACGACTGCTGTGAATGCAGCGTAGGAGAAACCCATGTTTGGTTTTCGTACAGCAGCTCAGAAATAATTTTTACCTGGAAATGATCCTATTTAAAATTAAAACAAATGCAATGAATTTTGAGAGGATTAAAATATAACTACACAGCAAGAAACACAAAGCCAGCACTGAAATAATATGATGCCGTGTTGTTATTAAATTGACTCCTTGCAGAACTTCTGCCGCTGTCTGAGGTGTTGGGGTCAGCCCCGTATAAAGTAGTGGTGAGGTTTTACACACAGGTTAATTGAAGGGAGGAAGCACAACTAAAGGCTGTTACTGATTTTCTTCAGGTCCCCACCTGTGCTAGCACAAGATGCTGAATGCATATTAAGGAATTATTAAGCAGATAGACTTGTAAATTCTCAGAAAGTGCAGCTGTGCTGCCAGGAGGCAGGAGTGATAACCTGGGAGAAGACACGCTTATCCTCTGCACAACAAGCTTGTCCCAGATGGCAGGAGCAGAGGAGGCAGTCTATCTGTGACTCAACTTGAGGGCTGGCTGCCCTCCTCCTATGCCCTCTGGCACTTGTTCTTCACCCAGCTCTGAGGTCCTGCTGGATCTTCCCCTTTCCTTCTGTGCACATCATTTTCATCCTTGTCTCTGCCATTGCACAGTCCAGCTCAACACCCAGCTTTGGCTCAGGAAGCTCTGAGCATGCTGAACACTGTTCTGAGCACTGTTCTGAGCACTACTTCTAGGAGAAGGTAGTGCAATGCATGGTCAATGCATTTCTGCTGGAGCACAGCATAACCAGTAAGATTAATATTTAATACATGCTGGATAGAAGCTAGACATCAAGAATTTCAATCAGATCTAATTTTACAGGAAGGGTTTGAAGTAGGAAAGGAATAAGCACTGGATTATGACACACCCCTATCCACTCCCAAAACATCTTGCTCCCACCCTTCATGTTCCAGATATCCCTTGTCTCATGCTGATCTAGCTATCAAATACACCAAGCAGCAGAAACTTTCCCAAGGCCCATGGGCAGGGAGGACCAAGGAAGCCTTCTTTAATCCTCCCATCTTCCTTTCCTCTAGCTACCATTTCTCTTCTCCCTGAGAGGGTTAGAGCTGCAGCCTGCTGTGATTAGGCAGTCTGTTCAGGGCAGCTGCACCTCCGGATGGTTCCAACATGTGGGCAGCTCATAGTAATTCAGTATTGCAGTCACAGCCCACCTCTGACTCTGAATTCTAGGAAGCAAACTTAGCTCAATAAAGAGAATCAATAAACTTCCCTGTGCATGTTCTTGCTGTTAACAGAACCATCATATAAACTGTTCTTCAAACAACTTCTCAGATATTGCTCCTAAATATTAGTTGTTAAAGATTTGATGAGATGAGCACAAAAAGGCCTTTTGTGGTACAACTAGCTGGTGCCTCTTGCTTCTCCGTGTTGTCTGGAAACCCTGTACCAAAAAACTCTTGGGTGAGCTGGTGGGGAGCAATGAACATGGCTTGGAAATCTGTGAACAAGCTGCTGCTCCTGCACCAGCTGCATTAGATATTCATAAGCAGAGAAAGAACAAGGAATGTGGATGATGAGAAGAGAGAATACGGGGTACCTTAGCAGCTGGTGCAGGAAAATAAGTGTCTGGGCAGTGTGTAGGTGGGGCATGTTATGGAGCAGTCTGTCTTGCACCTCTGCACTCTGAAATATTCAGAGCTGAATAACTGTTCTCCATGCATCTGCCTTCAGGAAAAAATGCACACCTCATCTTCTCAAAAGTAAATATTCTGTAGATGAATAATTTTGATAGAGTTTTGATTTTAGAAGTATCTTAACCAAAGAAAAAATCTGGCAGAGAAACCAGTGCTCAGTTTACACTTCACTCTGTAGTAAAAAAAGGCTGATAAAGGGCGTCACTGCAAAATCAAAAAGTACATTTGAAAAAGCCAATAGTTTTTCATAAAATCTTCCACGTTCTCCTAAAGGCCAATATTCAGCCAAATGATTCTTTTTCTCATCCTGTTCTTGAAGAATGCTAAGCAGCACATCCCAAGGCCAAGCTGGGGAGGCCAAGAAGGAAAGGGAGAAACTGCATGTCACTGAAGGCTCACAGCCACAGTGGGACACATTCTAGTTATTTATTGCTCTTTGTTTTTGCCTTTGAGTTCAGTTTTGCCTCTGAGTTTCTTGGTGGTACTCCTACCTCTTTCTCTGCCATGTCATTGCTCGTAGTGGCAGGGTCCTGGACTCAGTGATGCTGACATCTTGCTGGATGCGCATCCCACCTTGGCTTCATCTACAAAGATTTATGGCAGGTGACTAAGCTGGGTGTAAGTGTAGTTCCTGTCTAAATGAGCACCACACAGCCTGAGGTCTGGTTCAGCTCAGAGGTGATTTTGTTCCTCCTCAAACTTAGACTTATGCTTCAGTGAGGATGATGAGGGACCCACAGAACCAGAACAACCGTTGGCAATATTGGATCTGTCAGTCTGTGCCAGGTCAAAGTAGGAAGAGCTGCTGTCCAAAAACAAAAACAAAAACAAACCAACAACAACAACAAAAATCAACCAGCAAAAATCCTTAAAACCCAAAAAGCTGATCTGTGTAATTGCAGGGTAAATCTCAACCACTGTCTTCTGCCCATTATTGCCTGCAGATGGGATGGAGGGAATGGCTCATGTTTTGTGCTGCATTTGCTGTCTCCATTAATTGCCCTCACAACTGCTGTCACCCCTCAGAGTTGATCTGTCTTGCCAGGTCCCTGAGAAACAGGCTTTTGCACAATGCCAGCTTGTTTACCTCTAACCCGAGCCAAGCATCGTGTACTTTTCAGTCTATCTAGCAGAATCTTCAGTGAAGGGGAGAATTGTCTCACTACATAAACTAGTTGGAAATGAAGTTATTTTTCTAATGGGCCAAAGACATACATCAAAATGTCACAGAAAAAGACCCTACAACTGCAGTTTGAAGTGTCTTGGCGGGATCTGTGGACACACTGGTTTGCCATTTGATTTATTGCCAGATTGCTGGAATTAAGGGTTTGGAGCCAAAACTGTGCTGTTTATCCCTAGGGTTTTGAATAGGGTGGAAATATCACTGCAGGCTCCTGTCCTGCCTGCTGTCATGTGCTCCAGCTGTCCCTGGGGACAGAGGAAGGCAAGGAGTTGCCTTCGGGGAAATACTGACCTCCATGCTCATTTCATCCTGGTCACTTTAGACCACTGGACAAGGTGACTAGGAGCTTCTTCAATGTTAGTAACTTTGACTGGGCTAGACTGGGAAGGAAGAAACAAGGTTACTTCAGCAAGATGTGAAGTTTGATAACTAAATTCAATAACTGTTATTTAACTCATCTCTCAGCTGTCCCTCAACTTGTCCATGCAGTTCACAGCAGGGATGGCATTTCTGGGAGAAGAGCCTTTCTCATCAGACACAGAACGAGCTCTTCCTCTTGGTCCTTCCTTCCCGCACACTGCCGGTCTCTGTTCTCATGTTGTGCTGAGTGACATTTTTCATACATTATCTTTGCATTAGCAAAAAATGAAGGAGGGATACTTGTTCAGCTCTCTCGGGTAGGAACTGCTTACTGTCAAAAGCTACCATTTCTAATTGCTTTTCCTTCTGGATAGCCGTGTCTCTCCTGACACATACATCTTCATGCAAATGTGGTCTGAGATGACTGAGATCGGTGTCTTTACTTCTGTTATATATTCAATAGGCCCTTCCTTGCTGGCACAGGCTTCCTCCCTCCTGCTAGTTAATGCCTCATATGCCTTCTGAATTAATGACTAGACAAATGCATCCTGAGCACCAGAGTTACCTGCCTATTCCTGGAGTTTTGCAAGGACTGTATGATACAGTGATGCTAGAAGGAGAGAAAGGAAGGAGCTCTCCCCTTTTTCAAATGGGGTATGACATATTTGGTACACTTAATTTTAGGAAATTCTGTCACTTACCTTTTTAGTAGTACTCATAAGTTTCCAGAGAGATGTTTTATAGATTAGTGGGAATGTGTGAAGAGGAGGATCTGTGAATCTGGTGGGAGAAGCAGCCTACATTGTGCTTACCAAAAACTTCTGGATAGATGGCTCTGGTGGCTCTTTCCACAGCTCTTAGTCTCTGTATCCACTGGCTTAGTCTTGGTATTTGTGGATTCTTTCTTTATTTACATTATTCCAAGCTAAAGCCATAGACAAGCAGGTTCTTGTTGTGGAAAAGCTTAAGTCAGTTTAACTGTGATGGTTGTGATCACTCTGTCAAGCAGACCTGAATGCTAGAGAATGTTGTCTTTCTTCTTGACATTGCTTATTTGAGCTAAGCTTGAAAACATGAACTATCTAAATATGTTGTACTGGTGTTTCCTTTATATTAATCAATAACATATCTTCAGAAATTGCTGTGATGATGCTGACATGTTTGATGGACTGAGCAAAGTGAGATGGTTTGAGGTCTCACATTCACAAATACCTCAAACTTTGTGACAGATACGTGATAAATGAGAAACATGGTTATTCCTTTCTCTCCTTCCCCAAAACCCATTTAAGCTGAGATCTGGGTTAAAGGCTCAGCTCATGCTTGAGCATAGGGTGATGTTTCCATTCACTCATACTGCCTACTGATGCCTATATGTTTTCCCACTGAGTAAATGTGAGGAATCATCTAGGGAAAAAAAAAGATAACAGTGAGTCAGAATTGAGGGCATAAGTTCCCATTCACTTCTTTAGAAAAGGAAGGCTGGAAGACTAGATCAATCCTCAAACAAGCTCAACCTCAAGTCTGAACCTCAGAGTGGAACAGCAGGATACATATCAAACTGCAGTGCTCTGTTACCGTGCTACAGTGGTGGCACTGCTAGATTCCATTTTAATGGAGCTGAACAAAATGGGAAGTTCTCCACTTAAGAAACTCTCAATAGCTGTATTCTGGGGAGACTGTGTTATGTGGATCTGTTTCATCTGATCAGAACTTCTCTAATGCTCAAGAATCAATTTCTTATACAGCAAAGTGCTTGTGGATACAGAAGTCAGGCCAAAAGTTGTCTGCAGTGCTTGACCTCAATTTTTCAAGAGACTTAGCTACATACATGCACGTACAAAATCTAAAGTCACCCAAGTGTCTAGCTTGCATGAATGGCTGTGCTGGTAAATCAGATAACCAGTAATGCAAATAGACAGAGACCTATTTTGCACGCAATTCGTGATCAGTACACAGCAGTGCAGAAAATCTACTTGAGAACTGGACATGTAGTTGAACATACATTTATTTCCACAAATAAATGCCTCTGAAAAATATTAGTCCTGCACACTAATTTGTCAGAGATCAGAATCTAAATTGATCCCAGGAAATATGCTCACACAGCCAAAAATAGGGGGGAAGAAAATGGTTGCAAGCACATACATATGCATGTATTTCTATTTTGCATGTACAGTTAACTCTAAACGTATACATACATACATATTTCAGAACAGTATCTCAGATAGTATCTTTTCAATTAGGCTGGTGGCCTTATGAAACATTTGCAGTTGCAATAAAGTGCAAGGTAGGGAAAAAGGAAAGTTATAACTGGAGACTTTTTTTTGAACCCTGGCAGGAGTCTGCAGGCAGAAGCCTACATGCCCATAGGAATCACCTGCATAAAGAAAGATCCCCAGCATGCAAACTTTACAAGAGCTGACACAAATGTGTGTCTGAGTTAGAGATATGTCAGTCTGGCTTTCAAGTACTGTCATAGCTGCTAAGTTATGGGCTGGACAGGCTGTGGCTTTGTTCCAGATGACTGAACTGAATTGCAGATCCCGCTGTGTTAACCATTAGTTGGGCTCTGCCCAAAGATGTCACCAAGAAATGGGGTGGCAAACTATTTAGTCTGACAGAGAACAAGGTGAACATTATCATGGTTGGCACTTACTCAAATGACTTCAACTCAAAACATTTAGAGGCTTTTGTAGGCAAACTGTCACAGCTGACCTTATCCATGACATTTATGATCATGGACAAACATCTGTGGGCATGAGCATTGTGACCCTCGCTGCTATCAATGAATGTCGTTGGCTTTATCGTACTCTGGACCTTTACAAAGCTTTGGAGAACCATTTCCTGACTGTCAGATGAGTTCTGTTTCCAGTGGTTGAGCCAACCTCAATTCTTCTTGATTAACTGGGGCAGCAACGATCTGCATTCTGATCAAACTCAAAATGCTGAGACCACCAGAGCTCCCTGGATGCCTGTGCTGCACATCAGCCCTATTCTTCTCACACCTCCTTTTCTCATCCCCACCAACTCCTGGTCTTCATGAAGAACATTCACCTTGACTCCCATGGACAACATGTGGTACTTTGTCAGCTAAGTGAATGAGAACAGTGAAGAGGAGACCATACTTGATGTGTTCTCTTCCCTCAGCACCAAGGAGGACATGCAAAGAGGAGTTTTGTTACCTTTTGTCATTCTGAGAGGTGCTTTCTTGGTCAGTTATGGTACTTGGAGGAATCATTTCACTTCAATTTCATGCTGCCTTCCACTTGCACACTTGTCTGCTGATGTGGATACCTGTATACTCTGCTTAGGCTTAAAACATTCATTAGGAGCACAAGTGGAACTATGAGAATAATTACTATCATGGTTATGAAAGAGTGGAAATAAAGAACATTAAATCAATTGGGTATTAAAATTGGGGCTGAGAGACCTCAGACATGGGTCTATTGTTCCTATGTCACAAATAAGGGATAAAATAGCAGATCCTGCACCAGTGAGCACTGAGATGTTGGAGGGATGAGCAGAGACATGAGTTAGAACTTCTGACAGCAAAGTGCTGCAGTAGGAGGTTATTTTAGAACTTGCTGCCTCAAGGGAGTTTGGACTTTCTTGCCTTGCAGTCAGCTAAAGACACTGATGCCAATTTAGCAAGAATTAAACATATTCTCTCAACTTCAGGCGTTTCTCTTAAGTTGCTGTAAGATTTCTCTTTTTACCCCTCAACTTTCTCTGGGCTTGTGGCTTTTGATATAACATGAAAAACAGAAGGTTCAAATCAGGCTTACAAACACAGCTGTCAGTCACCTCTCCTTGGCAGAAGCTATATTAATTTTTACTGGAGTGTCTCAGCTAGTGATCAGATTTTTTTCTTGCATTGCCATGGCAATACAAAGGAAACTGAATTCCAGGAAGATTAAATACCTCATCTCATGCTTGTCATTATCACTGACATTGTGCAAACACACAGCACTGAAAACAATTAGGTGTCTAACAGTGCTGGAGTGAGGCAGAGCAGGGTAAATACCTCTCCTGAAGAGCACAGGGGGTTATTCCCCTCCTACATCCTATGACAGATTTGCTCCTCTGTGATAACTGGTGACTTGTAGAATCCTCAGCTCTTACAGTTGTGTTTTTCCCCTCCACCTCAGCTTTTCTGAGCAATGACAGATGTGGCAGTGGTGGTTACAGAGAAAATGCAGCAAGGCTACATGCTGGAAGTGTTCATCTCTTGTCTTCTGTGTGTTCCTCTGCTCCCATCCAGTGACATATGCTCTTTCCTTTGCATTATCCCAATGTCTCTGCACTTGCTCTTGTTGCTATTTAGTGCATTTCCAGAATCTCCTAGTGTCCACTGGGCTCCTTGGCTAGCTGACAATCATTAGTAAAGCCTGAACCCAGCATTTGTATGCACTGTTGTAGAGATGGATGGATGGCCTCTGAATACGTGCATGGTTCAATCCTTCAGCCTGTGAAAACAGAGGCCAAGGCACTGGAACAAAAACATAGAACAAGCCTTACTATGCCTACTTCTGTTAGGTGAAACCCAACACAGGGCATGGCATTCTCTCAGCTACAGTAGATTTGGTGATCCCTCTGTTATTTGTAGATGTCCCATATATTTTTTCCCCTCTTCCTTGTGCCTTAAAACACTTGATGAGAAACAAACAAAGAGCCCAAAGAAATCCCACACACATTCTGCAATTTGGTCTTGTTTGCAAGCACAAAGCAACGTTTCAGTCAAGTTAAAGTTCCTGTGGGAGAGCTGATGAATCCAGATGTGGGGTTCCCTAACAACTCGGTGCTTCTACATTCAATCAAGGAGTTTTTCTTGATGTTCTTTTCCATGTGTGCATGACTTTCCTATAACACTCAGCAAATTTCCTACCCGTATTACTTCATCCCATTTGAAAGAAAACATTAAACATGCAATACAGGCAAAGATCCTGTCCAGTCCTTTCTTTTAAGGTGATTTGTTTTCAAAGCAAATTACAGTGATGACACAGCATGGAAAGAAAAGAAAGAGCACAGCCTCAGTTCTAGGGCTGTTTCCTCACATACGAAGGCTTGTGGTGCTTTCATACTCTCTCCACTGAAATCCTTTAAGGGTACTGCATAACCTCTCACTCCATAACTCGGATGTGTTTTGAACCCATTACCTCTAAGTACATCTCTCTGGGAAGAACTCACAACACTAATGGCAGGAGCTGCACGTGAAGGAAATCCATTGAAAGATGCTCTGCAATATGCTGCAGAGGATGGTATTGCAAAAATGTCACAATATATCCTCCTGATGATACATTTTCCAGGAGACATACAAAGACAGAGTCAAGAAAGAGAGGCATTTGTATGGCAACAGACACGCAGAGCTGTGAGATGAATTTGTGAGTAGCTTTTATGTCAAAGGGAAAAAGCTGCTTTCCCCAGCTCTTCTTACCCTTCCAGTCCCTCTCAGTGCACAGAACAGAGGCTGGAGCAGGCAGAGCAAAAACCATCCCTGATAAAAGGATAGACCCACACCTCAGTGCCTCAAACATCTGCCATTTAATACAGGACAGCGGTGGGCAGCACCTTGTCACAGCTCTTGGGATGCTTAAAATTGGGTTATCCCCACACACAGCTGATCTGAGAGCTTCCCTGGCTGCAGCTCAAGCTGCCCCTGAAATGGAATTGGTTGGTAATACAATAGGTCTCACCCTTGTTCTCACATCCCCCCATGGTCGTGGCTGTGCTAGGAGGCATACACCACACAGACCTTTGCTTTGGCCACTCTCACCAGTATAACTGTTCTAATCTCCTTACAAAGCCTACCCTGTCCTTGGCTGTTGTGCCTTCCAAATGGGTCCAGTTTGGATTCTAGATGCAAAACACCAGTGTGCCTCACCCTGCAGTGAGCCTGTACTGACCACCACCACCAGGACATGCTCTTTCACTGCCTGGGTGTCATGCTGTGCTCAAAGCTGATCACTTCTCAGAGCTCCTGTCCTGCTTCTGGATGAACTGTGTTGTCTTCTCACAACAGGAAACAGGATCAGAAGTGTTAAATGCATTGGCAGAGGTCCGACTGCAAGGTAAGTCTATGGGTACCTGCCCGCCATTATCTGACCTCCAGCTGCCTCTTGTTTTCACATCTCTCCATCAAATAACATGAAACACAGTCTTTGCAAGTACATACAGATAAGGAAAGGGTGAAAAATTAGCCTGCTTGCCATGGAGCAAAGCCTATAAATACACTGATCTATAGCAGACTCTGTGGGTTTCTTCTGAGGGGACAGAAAAATAGGTGTCCTTGTCCACAAACTGTACTATCTGGCAGGGGGTCCTAATTACAGAGAAAAGACTGGTGGAATTCATGAGCACAAGCAGCTCCAGATGTGGTAGCAGCAGAGTACAGAAGGGCAAAGACTTTTCCTGAGTTTCTGCAAAGATGATGATGTCCCGCTGCAGAAGATGCTGAGTTAAAGACTGATACCCCAGAGTGCCTTATTCCTGCTATTAAGAACACAAATCAGCCAGTGAGGAATAAAGATGCATATTGTTGCTCAAAATCAAAATTATTGGCTAAATATTTACTTTGCCTTTAGATCTGAGCAGCTTGTGCCAATGCAAGCCGTGATGCTTTGCTGTTTTATACTCAGCGAAACCACATGAAAGCTATTAATTGATTATACTTCAGTTGTGCTTTGCATCAATACTACTTGTGGGCAAACAAAACCCTTTAGTATTCCTGCAGTCTGTTTGCCTTGTTAATAAAAGAAAAGCTTATCCGAGGTGTGCGAAGCAGAACCACATCACCTCCTGAGTCAGTTCCTCAGCCTTTCCCCAACCCACAAGGGGATGCCCTCTGCCTGCTCCACCTCCACCAGTGCCTTGCAATGGGGGTGCTTGGACCTTGTCTCCATTCTTCTCCAGTGTCTCCGCTTTGGGTAACACCTTTGACTTCACGTAGCTTCTCAGCCCATCTCAATGCACTCCTCTCTTCCCTATTCCAGTAGCTGGGCTGTGCATTGAGCATCAAGTGATGCTTTGGTGAGTAGCTGCAGGTTTTTCAGTGGGAATACATTCCATAGTGTGCAATTCCCAAGGCTTCTCTGACCAAAGGAAACAACATGAATACAACCTCATTAAAGACTAATGCGTGTTTCCAGACATCGACAAACATCCAAGCAGCTCCTGGTGGGCCACAGGGGAGAAGCATGTGGAGTGCTATAAAAGCTTTATGAATGACAAACTTGCCAAATTGCTGTTTAAACAAGGAAGCAAATGGGAAGACCATCTGCATCAGATTGAAACAGCTCATAATCCTGTCACTTGTGCCAGCACGGCGTGCTTAAGCTCTTCTGTTGGCATGTGCCCAAGAGATAAATATTTGAGGCTTATACATCAATGTCCCCCCCCATCCTGGGATCTGAGGTCCCTACTGCCTTTCTGTTGGGTTTCTGATGGAGCACATGGCATTCCTTCTTCTGTCAGGTCTGTTTGATGCCTCCCCTGTGCTGCAAGACCTGCCCACTGCAGAGCTGCACTGGGAACCCCAGACACCATCACTGTTCATTCTCTTCAGCCTCTTCTTGGTCCTTGTCTGCCTCATCTCCATATCAAACATCTCAGCCTCACATCTCCATCCTCAGCACACCTCCACCAGGCCAGCAGCGCTGTCATCCCCACTTTGTGAAAAAGAAACCAAGATGTTAAAATAACTTATGCAGCACTACAGAATGGGTTTGTAAGAGGGAATTGCTGGCTTTGCTTTGTGCTGGATGGGAGCAATCCTCCTTCCCCTCACAATGGCTCTGCACATCAGCCACAGGTGCCCTTCTGCTCAAGGCAATTAGTGCAGCCTCAAAAGAGAGTCAAGGGAAAGCCAAGCCACCAGCTCATGGCCCTCATGTAGATCTTTGTCTCTTCACAAGCAGCTCTGAAATAAGAATAAAACAAGTTACTGATAATTAGCTCTTAAGACACACAGGCAATTGTGCTTTATCGAGTACAAGCGCTTTGATAATTGGCCAAGCCTTGTGCCATGAATTGCTAATTTATTCTTTCTTAGCAAAATGTTTTGCTTAATTAAAGGGTGTACTGATTTATAAACACGTCCCTAAATATTATTCATTCTACATCTGCCAAAAAGGATGCTGACTGTTCCCGTGTTTTAGCATTCCTTTTCAAATCACTCCCTTACATCCAGCCATGCTCCTTTCAACACTGATTGTGACAGATTCAGAAGTTATTAAACCATGAATACAAAGGGAAAAGCTAATTATACGCACGTAATGGGAACATGTTTGCATCCCCACCTCCCTCCCCAAAATATTTCAAATCATATCAAATCCAGGAAGGGACAGAGATGTAGAAATGAAGCTCCTGGACCAGACCTGTTCTGATTCCTGCCTAGGGAAATGGGGACCTGGACTCCAGCTGCTGATATAAGATGGAGGATGGTGATAGCAGGGAGGACACACAGGTGGTGTTCTGTCCCAGGGGCTGTAAAGTGAGGCTGATCACGAGGCCATAGCTCAACTCATAGTGTTGGGTGCCTGAAGGACAGCAGGCAGGTGGATAGGGATCCTGTATGGCACCCAGGGCTGAGCAAGTGGCCCAGAGGAGGAGGAAGATGTGGAGTGAGGGAGTGGCAGAAGGCAGGTCTGAGCCAGAGGGTTTGGAGGCAACGAGATTTCAGGGAACTGGATGGGACAGGGCAGCTCAAGCCAACACTGCAAATGGGGAAAAACTGATCCAGAGCAGCATCATCAGTGGGATCTGCTGTAAGATGGTGCAGTTTTACGGCCTCAAGGGCTGCTCAGCTGAACAAGCATGTGATGGGAACAGTTTGCTTTTTCTGAAGCCACACATAAGTAACTTCCCAGCAGGACCTCATGCTTGCTGTGCTGTATTGCTACCATGAGTTTCAGCATTGCAGTGTGTTTTTGTAAAGCACTACTGTAAAGCTTCTCTGTTCTGGAGGGCTTCTCTGAGCAGAAGGCTCTGGCAGGGACAGGACTCAGTGCACCTCCAGTGGGACCAAACCCAGCCTTTGTGCAAGAACAGCACCTTTCCACATTAGCTGGCTCTCCATCCATACTTAAGGGGTATAAGTCCCTCAGGGAACTCTGCTTTGAGACACACAGCAGTGGCAGAAGTCTCTGCAGGGACTCCTGGTGTTATCTCTCCCTTCAGCTCAGCTCCAGACACAGCCCCAGCACCGAGGACTAGCTGCTGCCATGCATGCCTCCATCCTCTCCATTTGCATATAGCAGCCAAAACATGAAGAGAGTTCTCATTTCTAGTAGAGAGTTGGTGATTTACTTTACACCCTGTTTACCTTACATTTTGCGTTTGTATTACTGCTGGCTGCATAAATCCACTCCAGAGTAGCTGATGAGCATTTGATGAAACACTGTCCTCCAAAATGCACAGGCTTAAGTTGTCAGCAGCTATAAGTCTGTCAGCATTCAAATACAAATTCATTTCCACCCAGTCTTCATAAACCAGCCCAAATATCTCCTTCTTTGTCTCTTCCCTCTTCCTCATCGACGATGTATCATGTGCTGAGCTGCTCGATGCATGTCTCTGCTGTCAGAGCAGTGTAAAATAGTCAGGACTGCACATACATTTACAGGGACATCATCTGTGCTGAGGCTTTGCTGCAAAGGAATCTAACGAAGTGGATGAGGAAAGCCAGTTGTGAGCACTCACAGCCCTTGGATGAGCTCTAACAGAAAGCAGAGGAATCAAGCTGGGTGTAATAGTGCTGGTGTGAAATCAGGTGAGATGCAGTTTTTTTCCATGAGGTTTCCTACAGAGACATGGAGTTTCATCAGAAATGAGACAAAATTAGGTGTATGTGATCAGTGAGCACGAGCTATTACAGTGGAAAGGGGAAATCTACATGTACCCTGAGAAGCTGGGTTGCTGCAGCTGCTGCCGCCGCTTTTCAGAAGCAGTAACACAATGTCTACGTGCAGCCTGGAGCAGTCCATTGGGGTAATCAAGTCTAACCTCCTCCTTTACTCAGAACAGGGCTTCCCCATCATGATCCCTACACTTGACTCCTTGTTTTTTGTTTGCTTTAGATTGTCTCTTTCCAATGGTCTGTTCCCCAGTCTGGGAATTTCACACCACAGAGAGCCTGCTGCCTCCCCGGGGTAAGTTGCTCCAACAGTTTAATTACCCTTACTGCTCACAAAGCGTGCCCTATTTCTTGTCTGAATGTTGGCTGCCTACAGAGACATTATGTATGCTAAGCACTGGATAACCAGCACTTCTCTGAATATATTTGCAACTTGATAATAGTGCTCTGGTTACAGCTCACACATAGCCTCTGCTCCCCAGCTGGGGTAGATCTGAACTGCTCTGCTCAACCCAGGGCAGCTGTGTGAGCTGACAGGTCTGGATACGGCCCACTATTAACTGTAGGATGTAGCTGCTTATGACTGAAACCCGAAGTATTTTTCTTAAATAAGAAGAATAAGAGGTTAAGCTGCTGTGGATATTCATATTTAATCTGTTCCAATTACAATATGCATATCGGTTTTCAGAAAGGATTTGAGACTTCTCCTGTACAGACTTAAATGTGTCCATATGAAATATCAATGTTTTAGGCTAGGATTTTCAAAAGGACATTAAGGAAATGAGGCACCCACTTCTTACTGACTCTCACTGACTTCCCTGATTGCTTTGGAGGAATCCTATCCTTAATCGTCATTATTATGCCATGAGAACTGGTATCACTCCTTGTCACCTATATATCCTAGATACTGCCAGTGCTGACAGCTGCAATGTCCGCCCCATAAAGTATAATCAAATAAACCAGAACACCGGGGTTGCTCAATGGATGAGTGCTCAGTACATCACCAGTAGCAATGCTCGGGCAGCACTGAAGCATCCCCGAGGCTCCTGTGGTTGAGGCTCCAGCCTGAATGCTGCACCTGTACTGAGTAGACACAGCCTGCGGGATCTCTGCTGGACACTGCCCTGCAGTCAGACAGCCCCATTTCCATCCCAGCTCTGTGCTCTGCTAGTAGAGTAAGTTTTCTGCCTGAGGGGTGATTGAGGAGCCAAAAAGCAGAGCAGTGCAGCTTCTCAGCATCTCTCCTCCTTCACAGCTGGGTTGCAGGCGGCAAGCATGCTGTAAGTCCAGCAAGTGCTGTTTAGTTTTGCTTTCAAGTAGCACCAAGCCTTTTTCTATTGATTGTAAGCAAAAAGTTCATTAGGAAGGGAAAGGGAGAATTTGGTTTAGTGAGAAACATAGAAATCCCAGTTCAGCTGCTCTGAGGCCTATATGGATTAATAGAATTAATCTATCTTGCAGGGCATTAATTGAAGAATGTGCTGAGGTTAAGGACAAGGTCAGCTCTTCACAGTGTAATGTCTCCTACATAATTCACTTACCAAGCCATCAAGGCAATCTGTGCAGAGTAATAGTGAAAGATAGGCTTTCTGCTCCCGGGATCTCAGCGAACATAACCTTGTATTACAGATAACCTTAAATGAAAGTTGTAGGAGAGTACATGGCAGATGTCCTATTAGATGAGACATTTACCACTATCTCTTCAAGGCATGGAGTGCCAGTTCAGGCGACATAAAAGGGACACATCTGACCCGGCACAGGGTGCACTGTCCCTCTGCTCCACTGATAAGCAGTGCAGTGCTTGAGCTCATAGCCTTGCCCTTCAGCACTGCAAGGAGCCAACATAAAATAGCTCATGAATCATTACTGTGCTTCGTTATTCCACCAGACCAATTTGGAAGAGGGTGCAGCAAACAAATTGAAAATTGCTCAGGTTCTGCTATTGGGGAGAGAACCAGAGAAGAGCCTCTGTGACTACAAGTGCTGGCATGAAAGCCTTTTGGGCTCTACAAAGCAGAGCAAGATGCACCATGCACCCAACAGCTGCACTGCCCAGGAGCCACACTGCAGCCTCCCAAGACTTGGTATATCCTATGGTGGGAGAAGGTTCAGTAGCGTAGCCCATCCTCTATGCAGAGAACACTGGTGAAAGTGATGCTTTGAGCATTTGGATTTCTATTTATTTCAAGCAGGAACAACCTACCTGATGCTGACAAAGGCTCTTTTTGCCCATGTATTTGATGATTTCAGCAAGCAAACGGGGAGATGAATAAAGGCCATCAAAGGCTGTACCAGCCCCCATCACGTACCAGTGCAACACAACAGGCAGAACCTGTATCTGATTCCATACATCATTTATAGCTCACTGCCCTCCAGCAGAAACAGAATCACTGGCACAACTTTTTAACCCTGACAGTGTTTACCCATTAGGTTAATGAAACATTAGAACAGAGGCCCAATACTGAATGTCCACTTTTGTAGATACTCAAAGAATAAAGCACTCAAAAAGCTGATGCAAATGGCTCTCATTCAGCTCACTTTTGGACCACAGATCTCCAAGTGTTCCTTCCTAACTCTGTTTTTCTCTAAGTCTCAAAACTTAGATCTACAGCATAGCAAAGAAGCAAATCAGAGTCTAAAAAACTGAACTCAGAAAACTGTTCCCTGTTGTACATCTCCAGAGCTGCCCTGCAGAGAGGATTGAAAGTTGCCGTTGGTTATTGCCTTCATCTGTGCTCCTGTGGCAAATATCCAGGCAATGAATCCAACCAGCCCTGCTCCATTAATGAACCCTGAGAAGATCAAAGATGGGAGCACAAGATGAAGTGTCTGCTTTACAGCTCTTAAAAGCTTAAGAAAAATGAAAACACATACAAGGAACCGATATGAGGCCAATTTTACTGAAGATGGAAAACTAAACTCAAAGGTGAAATTCTGTGCCAGACAATGTTTCTTTGTGTCCACATTTCATCTTCCTTCCTCAGATGCATTATGACAGAATCTAATTATAGCATTACACAATTTTCACCAGACAGGTGTGTTGCTTTTTATATTGAAGCAGCACAGCCAATATTTATTGTTTTTTTATTCACTTGCTTTTATTCAGCTTTCTGCCATTCCAGGTTTTATTGCCTACACGCTATTTAGATGAGGACTGATCTCTTTTCAAGTTGATGAAGGCCACGGAATTCAGTTGTTGGATGGTGACAGGACCCATCCCACCTAGCAGAGAGGTGCAGGAGGTGGTTGGGAAGCAATCATTGCCAGGGTCGGATAGCAGCCCTCCAGAACCTCCAGGTTCTTCTAGCAGAAGAGATGGGTTCACAACTGAGCCTCAGGGAACCCTGAAAGTGCTACTTCAGCTGTTGTTCCTGTAGCAGGGATTAAAGTTGCTGAAAAGTGCCTGTATTAGCAAAGCCTGGATACTGGATGTGGAAAACAGCCATGTGAAATAAGGAGTTTTACCTGCAGGCTCTACCAGATCCAGTTGTCCAAGTTTTTGCTTCTCAGACTACAAATGGGCAGCAGAAATTCAGGCATAACAGCAGTAAAACAGTTCACCAAAACAATAGCAGATGATCTAGAAAAGTAAAAAGAAAAATAAATGGGGGGGGGGGGGGGGGGGAAGGTTTCATTTAAAAAAAACAACAGCAACAAAAACACACTTTCTCTTACCCTTTTCATGAGGTTACTAACAAACACCTCCACTTTAACAGCACCACCCTAAGTTTCCATATAATGAGGGTGGTAGGGTTTTATGGACAGTTTATTCATCCACCACCTACATTAAGCAGAATGGGCTCCTTCCTGCCCTTCCCCAGGTGTCTCTCTGTTACTCAACTGGTGGAGCCATTCTCAGTCATAGAGACCCCTTCCCCACCAATCTGGTAAGGAATTATCTTCTCCTTTGTAATCACAATTCATTAAGCCATTTTTATATATCATTAGCTTCTTATGTTCATATTTGTGTCTACTTCTGCAGTCAAAGTTAGACTTCAGCACAATACTTATTCTTATTTTCTACCTCTCTCTTTTTCTCCATGCATGTACTGACAGTAACTGCCTCCCCCCAGCCTTCATTTTGCTGTATTAAATTAATCAAGATCTTTAATCTCTTACCATAATGAGAGCTCTTTGATTTCTCAGACATCCTTGTGATCAAGAGTGTGATACAAGCTTAGGATGGACTCCTTTTAGCTTGGGCTAATCTAGTCTGCATTTGAGCTGAGCTCATGCCAGCACCTTTTGCACTACCTTTCATCCCTGTCTAACTGTCCTGGAAAAATCTCAGGCAATAGTTTTCTGTGTATTCCATTCAGCCAAAACTTGATTGAGCTTGTGAAACTGCCACAGCAAGTCTGTCAGTTCTCTTTGTTCCTTTGTCTCTGACAGCTGTTTGAGACTTTCTCTAAAGCTTGCTTGTATCTGCGTCAGCCCCAGTGCACTTAGAGATGATAGGAAGGTCATGATAGAAGTGCTGGCTTCCACCTGTGACCTGTGCATTTAATGTTTTGCCCCTGAGTGCATCAAGAAGCTGTTCTCAGCCGTGACTTCAAATTGTGTGTAGCACAGAGGCTATTTGGGGGCAGCTTGTTCTGATTATTTCAGGGCTACAGATTCACTGTCTGAGTTTGGTAAAGTGTATCCACTGCCACAGGAGACACAACTTTTTGTTCCTAACGAGAAGGTCATTATTGTTTTCACTGTTATTTTTTGTTTGGGAATATATTTATAAATATAAAGCATCTTGACTTCTGGTTCTTTAGGACAGCTCAGGACCTACCTCTGCCCTTTCCAGTTTTCTCCTGAACTCAGACTCCTTGGCTCAGTTCACCTCTTCCACTCCAGGGCAGCTGCACAGCAGAGAGGTTATCCCTGCTCCAAAATGGCCCTTCTCTTGTTCTGCCACATAAAGCATCTCTGCAGCCTAACCAGCTCATTTACACAACCCCTTCCAAAGCTCTGCCTGTTTTCTGAGCTGCTCCTGCCCCTGCACACCAGTGGGAGATGGGTCCCATGCAGCCAGCTGTGTTCTGCTGGTGTTTGGTGATGCTCAGCTGGGTATGAGTGAGCTCCTGTCTCCTCTGCAAAGCAGAAAACAGGCTACAACAGATTCCTCCACTGCTATCTAAGAAATGTATGCTTCTCTTAGTGGTAGCTTTGTATCTCAGAGAAACAGACATTCCTCAGCTATTTTCTTCCTTTATTTTTTCCCCAGACTTCTTTTTTAAAGTGATTTTTGTTGACAGTTGTTGAAAACAAAGTGGGTTTTTGTTGTTGTTGTTTTCTTTTCTTTTGTTTTTTGAGGTTTTCTGCTTTCAATGGAAAGTCAAAACTTTGTGCAAGGAGGATAAAAAAATCCCCCTCTGATCCATTCTGCTCAGAGAGAATCTTCCTTGCTGCAGGCCAGTCTTGTTTCTTTCCTCTTCTTCTTCATCCTTGCTGGGTTGCTTTGCTGTTGTTTTCCTTTCTCTTTGCCAACAGATATCCTTCCCTGAAGCAACACATGTCTTATGCCCTTTCCAAGGGCTTCACCACAGTTCTTTCCTAACTGCCTGGCTGAAGTGATCAGGGAGTGGATAGTTAATGCTGCTGATGTTAGAGCTGCTGCCGCAGATGGAGGGGAGGCAGCAATTGCCCCTTTGAGCTGGGTCAGGTATTCTGCAGTTCAGCCTGTTGGCACAGCATTGCTGTGTTCCTGTTTGAATGGATGTCACTGGGACCACATTTCCTAGTCACATGCCTGTCTCATGTACTGTATTGCTCTGCAAGTATGGAAACCTGCACTTGGTACCAGCCCTTCTATCCGTAAGTTATTTCAGTGACACAGAGTGACTGCTGTCTTGGAGAGACATAAGAATTATCACTTGCATGAAACCCAACACTCTGTATTTATTTTGGACAGCCTGGCAAACCTACCTGCATAAGAGCTGGGCCTGTGACACCTTCTTAAGAGTTCCAGCAAGATAAGTACATAGGGTAGTAACAGAAGATTAATGTACAAATTATACACACACATCATCGATCTTAATCTGACTTGTCTTGGTAGTGACCAAGAGCATTAACTTCTGGTGTTTTGTGGTTTGTATACATTGAGTTGGAGTGACTCAGGAGTCATGTGCATGTCTCCAAGGCATTGTAGAGAGTGACAAAATACTTATCAGAATTGCTGAATACACTCAAGCAAAAAGGCATCAGAAGGCCAATGTTAGCAGTGCTGAGAGTCCCTGTTCTGATTCTTCTGAAAATCCAGTGTCTTCCACAACTTCCTACAGCTTGGCTTGGACCTGTATGCAGGATGGTAGGAGCAGAAGTTTTACAGGTCTGGCCAAATTCCTGTCCCTGTGAGCTGCATACTAAGAGCTTAAATTTGGGGGTGACCACAAGATGCATATCACCTGACCTAAAGGGCAAATGGGAAGCAGAAATGGGAATAAAATGGGAAACATCTTGGTCATACAAGCAGCTCACACTGCCTCATTCTGTATTTTCCATCAACCATAGCAGTGGTGCAAACCTGTTACTGGTCAGGTGAGGATACGGAAGCAGTACTCATACTGTTCGTGACCCTTCTGCAAGTGAGAAGCTCGGCCACGTTCTCACTTGTGTGTATATATTCTGTGATCAGGAGTTCCTTCATCTTGGACAACCTTTGTTAGGATGCATGAATTCCTTGGGAAAGCCAGCTGTTAGACAACAAGGTACTGGTAATGAAGACCTCTGTCTCTTAACAAGTGCTTTCATAGAATCATAGAATCATAGAATTACCCAGGTTGGAAAAGACCTTGAAGATCATCAAGTCCAACCGCAGCCTAACCACAGTACCCTAACTCTAAAAACCCTCTGCTAAATCATATCTCTGAGCACCACAATCATATCCCTGAGCACCACATTAGTCACCTTAATCCTGCTGAGTCTCAGACAGCAAATACAATTCCCCATTTGTACTCTTTTCTTAGAACTATTATGATTTTCAAACCACTCTCCTCACGCTTTCTCAGATGTGAGCCATTAATTCCAAGTATTTCAAGTTGTCAGTTATGCATTTAACCACGTGAGAGAAGGGTGCACAAGAGAGAAGAGAATAGAAAGGAACAAAATTCAGCCTGGACATTTCTGATATAAATGTCCACTTGCAAATAGATCAGAGTTTCAGCATGTCTCATGAAACTCGAATGTGTTTCATAACGTGTCAGGACAGTTTCTTGCCAGCAGGAGATATTATAATTAGTGGTTAGCAAGTGTCTGTGCTCACTGTTCTGTTCTGGCTGGAATCACACTAACAAAGCAGCTTGATCAAAATTCTGCTTCAAAGGTTCAAGACTTATATGTCATTTCAACACCAGTGAGACATTAACTGATGTCAATGAAGGGTCAGATTCTGCCCATAAATAAAACCCTGCTGATAATGCTTTTATTAGATTTAGTTTTTAATTTTAGACAAAAATTATTTAGAAGATAATGAAGTCCCAACAGCTCCTGGAGTGCTAGAAGGAGAGTGCTAGCAAATCTGTCTTTTTCTGTATCTGAAATGCAGAGAAATAATGATGATGAGGAGGATGGGGCCTGTAATCACAGAATCACAGAATTGCAGGGGTTGGAAGGGACCTCTAGAGATCATCGAGTCCAACCCTCCTGCCAAAGCAGGCTCCCTACACCACGTCGCACAGCTCGGCGTCCAGTCGGCTCTTGAATATCTCCCCAGAAGGAGACTCCACCACCTCCCTGGGCAGCCTGTTCCAGTGCTACGTCACCCTCACCGTAAAGAAGTTCTTCCGCACATTCGTGCGGAACTTCCTATGCTGTACTTTCATCCCATTAACCCTAGTCCTGTCCCCGCGCACTACTAAAAAGAGACCAGCCTTGCCTCTATGGCCCCCACACCTCAGGTATTTATAAACCTGGATCAAATCCCCTCTCAGCCTTCTTTTCTCAAGGCTAAACAGACCCAGTTCGCTTAGTCTCTCATCATAGGGGAAATGCTCCAGGCCCTTCACCATCTTTGTGGCCCTCCACTGGACTCTTTCCAAGAGATTCCTGTCATTTTTGTACTGGGGAGCCCAGAACTGGACACAGGATTCCAGAGGAGGCCTCACCAGGGCAGAGCAGAGGGGGAGGATCACCTCCCTCGACCTGCTGGCCATGCTCTTTTTAATACACCCCAGGATGCCATTGGCCTTTTTGGCTACAAGGGCACACTGCTGGCTCATGGTCAATCTGTCGTCCACCAGGACGCCCAGGTCCCACTCAGCAGAGCTCCTGTCCAGCAGCTCTTCCCCCAGCCTGTACTGGTGCATGCAATTATTTCTCCCTAGGTGCAAGACTCTACACTTGCTTTTGTTAAACCTCATCCGGTTTCTTACTGCCCAGCTCTCCACCCTGTCCAGGTCCCTCTGAATGGCAGCACAGCATTCAGGCGTGTAAGCCAGTCCTCCCAACTTTGTGTCATCACAAACTTGCTGAGGGTGGTCACTATCCCCTCATCAAGGTCACTGATGAAGATGTTGAACAAGACCGGACCCAGCACAGACCCCTGGGGGACGCCGCTAGTTACAGGCCTCCAGCCAGATTCCGCACCACCAACGACAACCCTCTGCACTCTGCCAGTCAGCCAATTCTTGACCCACTTCACCGTCCACTCATCTATCCCACACTTCCTCAGCTTTGTTATAAGAACGTCATGGGGGACAGTATCAAAAGCCTTACAGAAATCAAGGTAGACTACATCTACCGCTCTCCCCCCGTCCACTCAGCTAGTGACATCTTCATAAAAGGCCACCAGGTTGGTTGAGCACAACCTCCCCTTGGTGAACCCATGCTGGGTACTCCTGATAACCTCCTTATCTCCCAGTTGTCTGGAGATGGCATCCAGCACAAGCTGTTCCATCACCTTCACAGAATCACACAGAATCACAGAATTGTAGGGGTTGGAAGGGACCTCTAGAGATCATCGAGTCCAACCCCCCTGCCAAAGCAGGCTTCCCTGGGACAGAGGCGAGGCTGACAGGCCTATAATTACCCGGATCTTCCTTCTTGCCCTTTTAGAAGACAGGACTGACACTGGTTGTCCTCCAGTCTTCAGGCACCTCCCCAGTTCTCCAAGACCTCTGATAGATTACAGAGAGCAGCTCAGCAACAACCTCCACCAGCTCTCTCTGCACCCGCAGATGCACCCCATCAGGTCCCATGGATTTATGGACCTTAATGTTTCCTAGGCACTCACAGACCCCCTCTTCCCTGACTAAAGGGAAATCTCCAATTCCCCGGACTCTCTCATCAACCCCCAGGGTCTGGGATTCCTGAGGGAGAGCCCTTTCACTAAAGACAGAAGCAAATGATCCTGAAGGGTTAGGAAAGTGCCAGCAGTGCCAGCAGTTAGAACCCTGTTGGGCCACCCTGTTGATCCTGAGGGTCGGTGAGGCAGCGTGGCCCCGTGTGTGGACGTGGGATGTAATCAGAGTGAGTGGATGCAAATGGAGTCGGAGGTGTTACAAGGAGAGGCTCTGGATTGGAACAGGGAGAGCAGAGCTGGTGTGTCCCAGCAGGCAGGCGTAGTCAGGTGCCCTTTGGAGCTTGCTGTTGTTGGTGCTGAGCTCAGGAGCCCCATCAGATCAGCGTGGTGCTGCGTGCTGCGTATGGCAGTGCCAAGAGATTCCCTTGTGGAAGAAGGGGGAGGATGAAGGAGGCCGAGGGCCCTTTGCTCAGGGCCAGCTCGTCTGTGCCCTCTTGCTGACCGGAGAGAAGGGCTGCCCGCTGGGCACAGGCAGTGCCTTCTGGCTCCCGTGCCGTGCCCTGTCCTCCAGCCCCCTCCTCATGCCATGTGGAACGCCAGTGCCAGCAGTGCCAGCAGTGCGGCCGCCATGTTAGAACCCTGGCCACAGCCGTTACCTTGGTCACCGTTGCCCAACGCAACGCACTCGCCTCTTAGATCTACGGCCGATAACAGCCATGTACGGGCCTAAGAGAGCGAGGCTGGAGGACACCCACGATTTAGCTGGGAAGATGGTTCCGGGGACCGCGGGGTCGAAGAGGAGGAGGAGGGGGCCCATTGCCAGCACCATCGGGCAGCAGACAGGCAAGGGAGCCCATTGCCATCGCGCCTGGACCAGGCGCGTGACCACCTCCGTGGAGCCCATGGAGGTGGATCCACCTCCAGATGAACCCATGGAGGTGGATCCACCTCCAGATGAGCCCATGGAGGTGGATCCACCGGAGGACGAGCCCATGGAGGTGGATCCGCCCGATGCACAGCTGGCCTGGCACCACACCACCGTGCCAGGCCCTGCAGCAGTACCACCTCAGCTGCAGCATCGCTGGTCCAGGCGCCGGGCTCCGTACCGTCTGCGCGGCCCCCGCCCCCGGCATTAGCCGGGTGGCTTCATTTAACATCAGCTCCTCCTTTGAGACCTTGTGGGCCCCCGGTTCCATCTGAACCCTTTTTTTATTGTTGTTTTTATTGTTGTTGTTTTTATTGTTGTTGTTTTTATTGTTAGATTTAGTTAGTTAGTTTAGGTGTTAGGAGTAGGTTATTGTTCATGTTTTTTAATTAGGAGTAGGTTATTGTTCACGTTTTATTGTTAGGTGTAGGTTTTTGTTCCCGTTTTAGAGTTAGGCGTAGGTTAGTGTTCGTACTTAGAGTTAGGTGGGTTCCTACCAGCAGCTGGCAGCAAACAGCGCTCACTCGGTAAGCACACGTCTGCTTTCTCACCCAATACCATGAGTGCTGCTCCATGAGTGAGGAGGTCTGTGACATCTCCGAGGGATGGGATTTGCATCTTGTGAATTTTCTGTTGCAGATTGTCGAGGAGCAGAGCGTGAGTGGCTGTGAAATGCAATTGGGAAATGCTTCATGGAAACAGTCTGGAGCTGTGTCTGGAGCTTCCTGCGTGGCCATTGTAAGGTAGGTGTGCCTTACTGTAAGCGTGCACTGAAGCAGTGTCGGTTAAGCACAGCTCACTCCTCTGTCTTCAACAGATCAGCTTTCTGCACTCTTTATTTCTGTGGCTGGCGTTGTAGAGCACAGCAGCAGCAAGGCCGTGAACACGTCCACAACCAGGTACGTGAACGTGGGTGACTTTAATGGCTAGAATAACATTGTTGTTAGAATTAATAAGGCAGTGGTCACGCGTGTGTGCTGGAGCTCAGGGATAGGTTTATTCTTGCCTGCTGAGCTTTTCCCTTATTTGACACCCACCCATCCTCTCTTGCTTCTCTTCCTTTTCAGTTGTTAGAAAGCTCCCTGACTGTTTCCCAATTGATTCTTGCACGACTCGGAGGGTTTTGAGTCTAAGACCTGGGAGACGGTGAAGCAACCCAAGGCAAGTGCTGCTCAGCTGAGCAAGAAAGCCAAGAAGGAAAGCAAAAAGAAACGATAAGGGCTTGAGCAGGAAGGCACAAAGGACAGCAGAATCGCCTGGATTGCGTCCTCAGAGGTGCACCAAAGGACACACGCTGCGTGGTCCGGTTTTCAGGCCTGGCCGTGCTTTCCCTTTCCTGGACTGCGGAGAGGAACTGAGCAAGTTTTAGACATTACCAGTATCCCGCCTATTTGATTTCATATTGAAATGTATTTTGGATGCATTTAGCATCTCTTTGTTGCAAATAAAAGCGAAACAAACATTTGAATAGTGGTGCTGCCTCTTTCAGTAGCTGCTCAATACAGTGCCTGGCTCGGGCTAGTGATTGCAGGGCCATGATGTGGTTGGCTTCACATCCCTACCTGAATCCCTAGGTGCAAGACTCTACAATTCTCCAATACTATGCAGTAAAATGATGCCTTATATACCCCTCACTGCAAAAGATCAGATACTCAGACATCCTTGCCATGTTTTCACAGCAAAGGACTGACATCTTTCAGATCCTGGTCCCCAGTGACTGAATGCTGAGCACCAGATTGTAGTCCCCACAAGGTCATTGAAGCACAGCTTGTATTTTGGGTTTTAGTCCTTGGAAATGTGAGCCTACCTCTGAAGAAGAGAAGTCTACAGGGTGACCTTGTTGCAGCCTTTCTGTACCTAAAGGGAGCCCATGAACAGGAGGGCATTCAACTCTTTGAAAGGATAGATAATAGCAGGATGGGGGGGAATGGTTTTAAGTTGAAGGAGGGAAGATTTAGGCTGGATATCAGGGGGGAAGTTCTTTACTATGAGAGTGGTAAGGTGCTTGAACAGCTGTGGATGCCCCATCCTGGAGGTGTTCAAGGCCAGGTTGGATGGGGCCCTGGACAGCATGGTCAGGTGTTAAACATGAAGGTTAGTGGTCCTGCATGCAGTGGTGGAGGTGGAGATTCATGATCCTTGAGGTCCCTTCCAACCCGGGACATTCTGTGATTCTATGATGATATACTTTGGGGAAGAGGAGGAACAAGTTCAAGTAAATGAACAGACAATTCCTAGTGGCTATGGAGGCAAGACAGAAGAAGAACCACTAACTACTAATGTTTAAACTCCACACGACATTTTTCAGAGTTCTCTGGCACAGCTCATTACAGTGTTAACAAATACGTGCAATGTGTATGAGACAATTCATCACAGCAGCGTGATGGTTATTACCCAAATTCTGCTTTCTCTCTTATTAACTTGTTACCCTCTATTTGTAATAAATAGAAAATCGTTCACTTCAATGTGTCTTCTCCAATATTACTCACCGACTCATCTTTTATTTCTCACTCCCTTTTTTCCTCCCAGATTGTTAGATCTGATAATTGATCTGATAAAATACCATCCATTTCATTAATCCAGCAGGCATGGGAAAGTGAAGCAGTGAATTCGAAAGGAGACGATGGATTTCTCTAATCCAGTAGATGTGTGATAACGAATTCGTGAACCTGATCACAAATCAGGGTGAGTCTGAGAAGAATACTGATGATATAAGAGAGCCCGTGCTACTTTGCTAGTTCTAAACTGAGTGTTCAAGGCCATGAGCTCTACCTCCCTGGAGATGTCTTTGTAACCTCCCTAGAATGTCTGGGGAGTGCTGCATGGGATGCGGGTCAAGGAATGCAGCACAAGTGATGATTTGCTTTCCAAAATCTTACAATCAATATGCAGAGAGTTCATCCTGACAACCTGTGAGACTCTTATGACACAGGGTAAGAGACAGAAGCCAGCTTAAAAATGCTGGAAGAGTAAGCAACTCTAGTCCAAATGGTGTATGCCTCTCTAAAACAATATTTGTACCAATAGAACAGTAGACTAATCCCCAAAAGATGACTTTATATACATATATAGGTATATTTATTTTGCAGTAGTTTGCAAGGAACTTTCCTCTTTATTTGGACATGTGTATGAGATTGTCTTGCAGAGTAGATGACACAGTGATTGAGGCGTGAGCAGGATGGGATAATGGAACAACACGTTCATATGGTGGATGTTAAGGGGGAAGAATACAGCATTCTTCTTTATTATACTGCCAAGTAGAACGTATAACCCACTGCGTGGTTTAACAGCACTATTAAACCAATATGACATTGCAGGGAATCTGAATATGCTGCAGAATACCCGAGCACAGCGCCTGCAGAGCTTCTGATTGATGGAACCCCGGAATGGCTTGGGTTGGAAGTGGCTTCCTAGATCGTCTGGTTCCAAATTCACTGCTTCAGGATTCATCAACAGAATAAAAAGGGAAAACAAAATCATTTTCTTTGTATGTGGCTGAATTAGTGGAGTAGAGCCAGTTCAAAGGGAGAGTAGCAGCACAGAAGAGTTGTGCTATAAACATATACACTCTGCAAAATTAAGCAATCAAATACTGGCAGCTAACAGAGGCTTACTTGACCCTAAAGCATACTCCAGAAATTGCCACATCAGAAAGGATACCTGCTAAAGATGTCAAGATGCTGCAGCATCATAAAATCTGTGCAACAAATAAACCAAGGGTCAGGCTTAAACACAGCTCAGCAGCATCTGCAGTGTGCTTTTGCTGTGAGAAGGGTTTTCTCAATGCAAATAAGTATTGATTTTGATTTTTTTTCTGGCCATCTTGTAGAAAATGCAATGCATTAGGTTACGTGCAGTAAATCTGGAGGTCAGTGCATAATCACGGCTTTCAGGAGACACTTCCAGAGTATTTCAGAGTCCTTCTTTGCTGATGATAGGCTAAAGATCACCAATAATGTTGTACAGTTTCTGTTTCTCAAGTCTGAAGAACGAAAGTGTGATGGGGATAAAAGATGTGAGCAGTGAGTCGTATGATCGTAGTTGTAGAAAGGCTGAGGTTAGATGAGACTTCTTCATTCTGGGCTTGGAGAGGAGGTGCCCTGAGCTCCACAGGCCTGGACAGCACAGCCTTCACAAAAAGCGCCTTCACCCCCTCCAACGCTTCTGTCTGCCGAGTCTCAACCACCTCTTGAAGATGCTGATCTTCCCTGTGCTGTTCAGACATAGCTCCAAACTCAAAATCTCCAGGGAATCGTGGCTTTCTTCTTGAGGCAATTTCAGTATGGATATTTCCAGGATGCTTGGCACCTTTGCTTGGCTGCCTGTCTCAAGTTTAGGCAACTTGACAGGTAACTTCATTGCACATTCTGTGTTCTTTGAATCTCCCTTTAGGTCTTGCTGAGCCAAAGCCACTTTCAGCCTTCTACACTGACCAGACTGATAAGTACTGCTTGGAGGAGGGTCAGCTGGTTTGTGAGGCTGCAGTGGACTGGCTTTTTCCTCCACAACCAAGTCCACAGTAGTGGCTGAGAACAGGCAAGATTTGTCCATATCCATCAGTCTGTGGGCAGATTTCTTCAAAGTAGACATCTCCTGACCAAGATTTTCCTGGAAGGGTGCCATGCCGCTGACACGTACCTGTCAATACTGGGCTTTGCCTACCTCTTTTCGCCTCTTTGCTTGCTTGTGGTCCAGCTTCAGCCTGGTCAGGTACTGCCTGTACTCGCTGAAGTCTTTCAGAGTGCAGACAACCTACAGAAGAGACAATGAGAGATGGCACCCAAAAACTGCTGAGGTAGCTGCCCACCAATGTGCAGGCCCCCAGCAGCAGGGGAGCTGCTCCTCTTCACCCTCCCCTCCCCAGCTGAGGGGCTGCTGCCTCCTCCCTGCCTCCTTCCCAAGGATGAGAAGACTCCACAATGCGGTGCCAGCCCCCTGCCCGGCTGCAAGAGGTGTAGAAGACATACCTGGCACGCTGCTATTCAAAGCGTGAGAGGTATTTACTGTCAATGGGATATCAAAATGCTTGTTTTCTCCAAATAGAAATGACTGTTCCCAATTGGAAATGTCACAGGTAAATCTCACCATCCTGTTGTCAGCAGGTGTCATCCATCTGACGTCCTCCTGCCGTTACTGGAGTAGCTGAAACATTACTGCTACCTCCTATAGGAAAGAAGGCTGGACAAGCTGACATGAAAATAAACACATATACTTCCACCAGATAAATGAAGACAATGCTTCTTGAAATTTGGCAGTTCCATGCTCTGATACACCAGCAGGCTTCAGAGGCTCAGGGGGCTCCTGGAGCTGTCCTCTGGCAATCAGATTCCCCAGCACCTGTGATGTGCTGGCAGGCGAAGACGGAACAACAGAGCAAACAGTTTGGCTGTCAGGAATCTCCTAGAAGAGAAAATTGTGATGCATAGACATGCCTCCTATGCAGTAGGGCTGTGGGAGAGTGGAAACAAGTTTCCTTTATTTCAGATATATCAATGTGTGGAAAAACCCTGAACTCGAGTTTATCTAAAAGCGAAAATGAGCCCTTATATTCTGGGAGCTGTCTGAGGTTTATTTTGTGAGCATCTGCAGAAATGGTCAGAGGCTCAGAAGTTATTTTATCCCCGACCTCTTCCCTCCCCTTTGCTATGCAAATCCACAGCATGATGGTTAAACATGTCCAAAGGGTGTTTTTCCTGAGCACCTTCTTCAAAATGTTTGCAGCCCATGCACCTGTAATAAACAACAGCTCCCTGCATTGCCAAAAACATTTGTGTATGATGTTGGAGGAGACCTGTGTGGCTGTAGTCCTTTGCATGTCCAGCAGGACCCCCCACCATAAGTCTGAGTGCTAGCACTGACCTGTGCTAGTGCTGCCACAAACCCATGGCTTCTGCCTTCAGAAAGCATGATATTCAGATTTCACATTCAAAACACATAAAAGTTGTCATTAACTTGGAGCTGGCCACCAGGTAGGGCCGTGAAGACATGTTTGAAACAGCTGGGATAGCTGCTGGGAGCAGCTGTACCATTACCAGCAGGGTTTGGGCACACAAATGGGTGTCCCAGTTGCACTCAGTGGACCATTCTGGCATCTGAAATGTACTTGGTCCCTCTAAAATCAGCATGTGGGATCTTGGGGCAGGAGGTGGTGTACGTAGCACTGAAGTACATGGTTTACTGGGCATGGTGGCGACGGGTTGATGGTCGGATGAGATGATCTTGGTGGTCTTCTCCAATCTTAGTGATTCCATGAGTCAGGTGCCACCAAAAGAAGACATTGATATCTCACCCAGCATGGATCCCAGAGAGGGCAGTGATGTCCTGTGGCATGATATCCCTGAAGAACTGTTGTGTTTCCAGAATCTTAAGTGATGCCTGGTCCTTGCTGAGCAGGACTAGGGCCAAGCATGGCTCTTCTCATTTCCCACAGTCAGCCCTAATTGCTGAGTCTCTAAATGACCTCTGTTAGCTCACTCAGCCGAACCATTTACCCCGTAGTCTTCTTGTTGCAGATCAAAACACCACTCAGCAGCAAGGAACTGTTGTGGCATTTGCTTTTCTGCATATTAAAAAACACTTTATCAGAATATTAACACTCAGACCTTTGGGGTTGCCCTCCACAAGCTGTGGCAGGGAGCGGAGACCCCTCAGACTCCGAGCAAGAGCAATGCTGCACTTTATTAATAAAAATAAGAAGCACAGCATAATTCGCCCGCCCACCCTGCCAGAGATTGAACGACACAACACTTCAGTCAGCACAAAAGACAGACGTGATATTTTCTAAATTGATAGAATATCTATTGAAAACCTATTTAGGCCCTTTAATGGGATAACGGGAGCATGGTGCCAATCTGTGGAGGAGGAGAGCTCATCAGAAATTTTAATACTTTCAATATGCACAAGAAAATATAATTTGCAGAGATTTTTTTTTTCCTGGTTTCATCCATCTGCCTGACTGAGTTCTTCCTTTTTGTCTCTTATTTATGGCTCTAATTTTGGTGCCACGGTTAGTGTACACGATCTGCTGTATATTTCTGTTATTTGCTTTGAAATTGCCCTCTTTGGCTCATATGTGAAGTCGTTTATTTGCCCACAAAATAAGCAGGCCCTGGCAACCACAAGTGCCTGAGAGTTCCTTTCTGTGATGGTGTATATGCAACCTTTATTATTGTACTTGAATGTTTATTCATGGAGTCATAAATGGCCGAAAAAGCGTTATTGAGCTAAATATTTCTAGAGGGTCTCTCAGCCCAGACTCCTTCTCTGAAAAAGCAGCACAGCAAAGCGTGGCTCAAAATCGGTATTTCCAAAGGTAATTGTATTTTTTTTAATTAGCAATTATATTTAATACAAGTACAAAAGGAAAGGGCACAGCTGCTCAGGGGCTGCCATAACAGGCTAAAAATAATTTTGCACAGTATATACTTTAATTTTACCAGCCTTCATGTTATGGTCACTGGAGACTTCATTGCATCTTCAGCAATGAGCATCCCGATGTGAAACTGCAAGGCTCTGGCCGAACCTTTGTCCGTGCATAGAGGGGAGAGGCTCTGCTCTTCAGCTAAGTTTGTCTCTGGATACTTTGGCTGTCAAAAGGGAATGAAGAATGAGAAGTTGCCTATAAACTCATTGACCTCCAAGTGCTCAGCCCATAGGATTTAAGCACTTTCCAAGCTGAGCCTTTCAAAGAAATATCAGTTTATCTACAAGCTCGTTTCTCCCTCGGAAGGCAGGAGTGCGATGATGGAAGACAGGGGCCTCTGGGGTACTGACACTTAATTGTCCTCCCACTGCAGAGCTGATCCATTCACAGACACTCCCTGCAGGCTCCTTTCAGGATCTTAATCTCTTGTTTCATTCCTTGGAGCATGCAATTTCACACACATCCCTCCCAGTACAGTAAGCTGGGGAAAGGCATTTATCTCCAGGTCCATCAGATCATTTTATACTGGTAATGAATGTCTATTAGCACCAGTGGTTCAACAACAAGGCAGTGGAAACTGTTTACATCTCCTCTGTCTCTGTAATATACACTGTCAAGGGATGCTCTACAGGGATGCAAAGGAAAGAAGCAAGATTTTTGGTACCTTTCTCCCCGGAACAAAGTTGGCTCCAACTAGAATCCTATCCTAAAGGGTCTGCTTACATCATCTGCTGTCAGTTCCTGTGTGCAAGAGTAAACAGCATAATCCAATAAGAGAATTTCAGTGCATGCATCACTGGCAGCAGTGGGACTCCTTGGGCAGGAGACTCAGCAGAGAGCAGGATGGGCATAAAGATGTACAGCAGCCTGGGGAAGGATGCTGGGTGCTACCAGGTGTTACCTGGGATGTAGTGAAGGACAGGTTGTGCTGAACTGTTCCCCAGTGGGGCTCATACCCTGCTGAGATCAATGCTACTCTCAGCATTTTGACCACTACCAAAAATGCCACATCATTACTAATGGTTCAGGGCAGGCAGTGGTTGCTGGTATGAGCCCAAGTAGCCTGTGTAAAGGCGGGCATGGCCAAGAGGAGCATAAATAGGTTAGAAAGGGGACAGAATAATGAAGTGTCTGCCGTCCCAGAGCTGATTTAGAATGATACATAATTTTCCCAGCCCTGGTTTAATTTGGGCTTGATCTCGACTGAGGCAATTCGTTGCGAAAGAGATATTGCATACTTTAAGTGGGAAATATTCTTACATTGATTAGAGGAGAAAGTGATTCAGGTCTCAGTGCCAAGCTTCCAACTTACAAAGGATCTTGTACATCTCATGATGAAAAATTTCTTCTCAGAAAGAGTGGTAATGCACTGGAACAGGCTGCCCAGTGAGGAGGTGGAGTCATTGTCCCTGGAGGTGTTCCAGAAATGCAGAGATATGGCACTTAGTGGATATGGTGGGGTTGGGTTGATGGTTGGACTAGGTGATCTTAGTGGTCTTTTTTAATCTTAATGAGCCTATGATTCCATGAGACAGAGTTGTTCCCACTTCCCTGCTCCCCAGCAGGCTGATCCCGGCTTACAGCCATGCCATATCAACTGGCACTGAGTAAGGACAGCCAAACTGCCAGCACTGGGGAAGGGGCTGCAGGCCTGGATAGTGTACTGAGGGCTTTCAGAGCATTTGGTTTCCCACTCTCAAAGTGAGCCTTTCCTCCAGGCATCCCATGGTATCTGACACCAATACAAATGGCAGCTGGGAAGGGAAACCAGGAGTTCCATGAAATATCACAGCAACAATTCATAACCAAAATAAATTCCTTTCTGGGCTAGAACAGTTCAGACTTTTAATATTTAGCAAGAAGCTTTTTACATGGAAGTTATTTATATCGTTAGTCATGTTAGTGACAGAGAAGGGAAACATAATAAAAACATATTTCTTGCCTTCGGTGTGGATGATAGAGTAGTCATCACTGCGCAGAGCCATAGTGAAATGAAAGATTTAATGCAGCCCTTCCCCTTCAGTTTGCCAAGAGCCTGACCCCCATGGCTAAAACAAGTATCACACAGGCTGGTACAGGCAGGCTGTTACAGGCTGATCCATCAGTCGGGCTGTAGCCACCCCTTCTCCCACCCATACAGGCTGCCCAGGTTTGTTTGCACAGCAGCCTGCACAGGGAAGGCTTGACCTGTGATGGAGACTTTTTGGGTAAGGATATTATAAATAATAAGGAAGATTAGTGTTCTGCAGTCAGTGCACACCCTCTCTCTCGGCTGTTGGCAGGAACCTCCAAAACCTTGCTTCTTGCTTTTGCTTTTTGTGGATACCACTTATCACGTAATGGGTCTTTCATCTCAATAGGACTTTTATCTTCAAACGTGTCAGATCTTTAAGAACTGAAAAACATTAACAGGCATGGAGAAACTTTATTTTAATTTACCAGATGTAAGGGAAAGAGGAGGATGCAGCAGCTTTAATGAGCAGATTCTGCCTCTGGGTAAGGGGAAGGTTTGCCGGCTGCTTCTCACTGCAATGGTCCACTCCTAAATCAACAGTGGTCAAAGCAATCCTCATTAGGGAGGAGTGGCCAGGCTGTGCTGTATTAATAGCTCTGCGTGTGCTGGAGCATTCAGTGCTTTTGATGAAGGCGTTTTGTACCAAACTGTAATCAAGTCTGTGATGGGGGAAGGCTGCGTAGCAGTGACCTCCCCATGGACAGCACTGCTGTTCCATACTAATGAGCTGCAGCAAAACGTATCATTTAGAGTCATTAACAGCAACAGGAAAGTAATTACAATGCTGTAAAGGAAGCTGTGTAAGCAAGAAATTCCTTTTTTATGCCGTTTCCATACACCAACTTTCAGAAGAGCATTTGTGACTGTTGTTTGTTTATCCAAAAAGTGGCAGAAAAGCCTCTTTGATGAGCCCATATGCCATGTGGCATTAAGAATCCTTAATCAAAAATAGAAGGAAATTAGAATGTCCTGCTTTATGTTGAATTTGAAGCAAAGAGGCATCGTGGTCACAAGCTGAAGGGGCAGATTCAGCTGTGGTGTTGTTCCTTCAGCTCTACCACAGTTCTCCTGTGGTGACTCAGAGATAGTGATTTCTGATCTTTCCTTTTGGAGAGGGAAACAGCTCTGAGGAGTCGGAGAGATTTTCCTGTCTTCTCCTATACCATAATGATACAGCTATGTTTATAGTCAGGGGATAGGAAGAATGAGAGGAAAAAGAAAAGACTTTGCTATATTTTCTTTGTGATGAAAGATTTGGGCATTGAATCAGGAGGCACAGGGCATATATATGCACAGAAATAGGTTAAACTCCCAGCTCTTTTCATAATCACAGGCAAGTTATTTATTATGCTGCTGAGCCTTTTCATATTTATCACTCTGTTTGAAGTCCCATCCTATAGAGTCAAATGAATGTCCCAGCTTTTGTTTCTGGAATTTGTTTAGTCACCATCACTGCACAAAATGCATGAAATGTTACCGTAAATGAAAGTTAGGGGGGATAGTTGACAAATGAAGAAGTAACTGCAGATTTATGCTAAAGGAGAACCAAAAGCATACTGAAGCTTTTAAACGCATCATAATTTGAATGGTAGAATGAACTGATTCATGATTTGAGGATGCTCAGGACAGGAAAAAGGATAATTAATCTCTTGTCTCCATTATGCCTCTACAGAATGGTATTACCAAAGCAGCATTTATCCATTGTAGACCGTAAGTGCTTTAGGGCACTGCTTATCTCTCAGTGTGCCATCATGTAGCACCTAATGGAGAAGCGTCCTCATAGACTCCTATTAGGCCTCAACACAATATAAATGACATGCCCCATTTTTATTGCAGTCTATTCTTCACTTGTGGTGTCAGTGATAGAAACATAAGTGAACATCTACGTTTTAGGGCAGTAAATAACCAAATTTTAAATACTACGAGGCAATCATTTTAATAAAGTTTCTCACAGCAAAATTATCATAAGTGAAGAATGAGGTGAGTGTAATTGGATTGATGTGAAATGCAGAAAACTAATTAATTTTCTTCAGCAAGGTCTGGGAAAGCACATAGGGAGGCCACACAGATTGCCACAGAGGATGCTAAGTGCTGTAAATATTTAAATGGCTCACAGAAACCACTCGTGTGCTCCAGAACATGTAAATATTTGGGCTCCGCAGTGACAGCAGCGTGTCACCAGTTCCTTCTTATGGAAAACAAAGAGCATCCTAACTGGCCTGGTGTTCATCATGTGCTGAGCATGGGCATCCTAACACCTGCCAGGGCCATTGGGAAAGCAAGAGCAGAGCAGCAAGGGGTTGTTTGCTGCCAACACCACCAGGGACCCAGCGAGGTCTTGCTGAGGGAGACAGGCAGAGAGAGATGTTCATTAATTTGGTCACTCATGAGCAGTGGCTACGAGCCAAAATTTCACTTTTCTCCTGAACCATCTCTATATCTGCTCACTCCAGACTAATATAGAAACCTGGTGGAAGCATATGCCCTAAGGGTAGATAGTGACAGGATGAGGGGAAATGGCTTTAAACTGGAAGTGGGTAGTTTTAGGCTAGAAATTAGGAATAAATGCTTTACTATGAGGGTGGTGAGGCGCTGGAACTGGTTGCCCAGTGAGGCTGTGGGTGCCCCCTCCCTTGCAGCATTCAAGGCCAGCCTGGATGGGGCTGCAAGCAACCTGGTCTATAGTGAGGTGTCCCTGCCTACAAGCAGGGGGTTGGAACCAGGTGATCTTAAAGGCCCTTCCAACCCAAACCATTCTATGATTCTATAAGTCCTTTCCATCTGAGGATGGTCTGTGACTGGGAACAGCATGGTGTGCTAAGCAATGGGCTGAGCAGCCCGGGATTCAACATTGGGCTATTCATCTTCTCAGTGCAAAAATACCCATACGAATGCAGCCCACAGGACCTGCCAAGCTGACCTCTGCCTCCATGCCAATGCACCTGCCCACCCTCCAAAATCCAAACCCAGATTTAATACCTTGGGGCACAGACAAGTCAGCCAGGAAACATATGTGGGTTTCTCCTTTATGTGCACTGAAGTTTGTGCTGCAGGAGATCACAGAGGGCTCTAATTTGTCAGAATGAGAGAAAATTTGTGTACACTTGTTGTTACCAATGAAGGGCAGCTGTAGAGACACAGAGAACCAGAGCTGAGCTCTTCATCTTCATCACATGAGTTGTCCTGGTCCCACCACTCACACACATACATCTCACTGCTTGTGAGCATTGAGTGCATGACAATCAACACGCCAAGGGGTTTTGTAACCAAAAGTTGCCTTTCCTTTCCATGAGATCACTCATGGAGTTTTAATTTCTATTTTCTATTTCTTTCCTATTTTCACTCGATTTTCCTACAGGAGAAGGCTGCTCACCATTATGGAAAGATTTCTCTTTCAGTGTTAAATCTGTATTTTCAGTGAAAAAAATGCAAGGCATTTAACACCTTCCAATATCAGAATAACTTTGGAGCATCTGTTTTACCCATTTAATTTCTGTCAGCAGAACGACCAGACTCCATACATTCAGATCTGACCTGATCCAATGCAAAGAGCTGTGTTTGAGTTCTGAGGTGCTCCTGAAGTTGGATTCATTATCAGGTGTGTTTTTTTTCAGCGATCTTCTACTGCATTTGAAGGATAATTGCCATCCCTCAGTCTGCTGGGAGGGAAAAACAACTGGCTGTGTGTTCCCCTTTTGATTCAAATAAAGACTGTGACAGAAGCATGAAAAAAAAAAGGTCAGTCCAGGAGGTTCTTCAGTAACTTGTTAATAGATCTGTGGCAGAAAGAATGTGTAGCACATTACAGGGAGACAATCAGGAGAAGAAAAGGAGAGCTGGGGCTGTCAGATCCTCCTATGAAAGGAACGTCCCTTTATATGTGTCTCTATGGGAAACGAAAGGGACCATTAAATGCAGCCAAGTATTCCATGGCAATGGATTCTAAGGCACTTCAGTGCTTGCTGCCAGAGAGTGATACACCTCAATACCTCTGGCATCTTCCTCAGTTCTCTTCCATGCCTGCACAACTCCAGTATTGATCTCAGCCCACACCTGTCCATACTAAACGACTTGCAAAGGTTAGAAGATAACCCTTGAGAGATCCATTTTAATTTTACAGTGTCCACAGTCTCTCTAATTCTTCCACTGGCCAATGCCTCTGTTTCTTTGATCAGATCGCTGCCAAAGCACTGTGGTCCAGCAATGCATTCTCTACCCGCTGCAAACCTAATTCAAATTAAACTAGCCCAGAACCCTGCTTCCTATACCTTATTTCCCCCCAGTGAAACCCTCACATATGAGTTCTCAAACACTGACAGTGAGCATCTGAACTTCAGTGCTGCTCTCAGCTGTGGCTTATTACAGTTAACACAGAGTCTCCAGTACAACTTCACCTATGTCAACAAAGATGCGTTTTAGCACTAAATCCTATATTTAATAGGATTAAACAGTGAAAATGGCACTATATCGTCTAAGAATATCTTTCATGGCAAACATTATTCCTTTTTATAAAATATTTAAAGGCACTAAAAAGAAAAATAATGGTTGTCTTGAGACAAATGCCCCCTCCCTTGAAGCACTCAAGGCCAGGCTGGATGGGGCTGTGAGCAACCTGGTGTATAGGGAGGTGTCCCTGCCTACAGCAAGGGGTTGGAACCAGGAGATCTTAAGGGTCCCTTCCAGCACTGTATGATTCTATGGCTAAATACTGAAAGCTGTGTTCAGTGCATCCCCTCTCTATGTTCATTGCATACTTAGCATCCATGGCAGTGTGAGATACATTTGACTCACTGGCATGCTACAGCATGTCCTGAGCATCCCACCTTCTGCTTCACCTTCTTGGTGGGTAAAGGCAGCTCCAGGAGAGAAGGCAATACATCCCTAGAAATAAATGAATAACACAGCAGCTGCTGACCAGCCTTGGTGATGCCAATGATGGGTAATCCTTCGTGCCTCAGTTTCTCATTTGAGAAATGAAAGTTCTACTGCATAAGAAGGCGGTGATGGTCAGTGGGGATTTTTGATGCTCTAGTGAAAGATGTAGGTGCAAAAAATCTGTGATTAAAGATTGGGAGCTTCATGTGAAGTTTCTTCTTGGAGCTGAAAAACATTGAAAATAAGTTTTCTTCCTAAGAGTCAGCTAGAAATCAGTATCTTTTCCCCTGTTTCCCTTGGTATCTTAAAGTGGCTTTTGAGAGAAACTGCCTTCATCCTCCCCAAACAAGCACAGCTCTCACCTGCCCAAACAGATGAGTTTCTGAGAAGATGAAAGAAGTTGTCCAGACTTCCACTGGAGAGGCTGATCTAGGTCCCCTTGAATGCCCCCCAGACCTTGGCAGAACAGATGATCTAGGTGAAAACAGGTATAGTTAATTCAGTCATCGACTGTCCATTGCTGTCTGTTCTTCACAGTAGATCCTGGGATGTTTGTGCTGTGACCAGCCTGAATAACAGAACCCTTCACCTAAACTGCAGTGTAACGTGCTGTTGAGTGGTGGGCAGTGCCCTCAGTCTTTATGCCTGGTTACCAAAATTCCTCAGGGAAACCAGATGCAAGGAACCAAATGAACCATAGCAGAAACCACCTCTGTCTTCAGCAGAGCTCTTACAGCTGTGAATTTGGCTACCCCTGTAAGTGCAGCCATGACCTGCATTTTTTGTGCTTGGTATTAGAACGTATAATTATAATTATTGTGCATTTCAGATGATATTGTTACTTTTATGGATCTTAATTTATGTCAGACTCTACTGAGCTGGCACCTGCATACCCATAGCAAGACACAACCATGGGACAGGTAGGCAGTGGGGAAGGACAAAATGAAAAGTAGATGGGAAAAGACAAGGAAGAAAGGCTGGGATGGACAAGTAGAATCTGTGTGAGGGAGGCCCCTCTCAGCCCCTGGAGGGGAGCAGGAGCCACAAAAAGCCAGTGAGCTCCTGCTAGAGCGTCTCTGTTTAGGGTAACCCAAAGCACCATGCCAACACCAGGAACATGCCAACATGCCAAGCATGCCAACACCAACAACAGATGGGACAGCTTGACCTCTTATGTCACCACGAGCAAATGGAGCAACATTTCTGGGGACCCCAAGAAGGGCAGCAAGGTCACCCTGGTGGGTAGGTGGGCAGGTTCTGTGGGGTCAGTTCTTAAATCACATACACTGCAAAGTTATTGAGCCATTCTTAGTCCAACTTCTTGTGAGTTATCAGAAATGAAAACTCAGAGATGAAGATCATATTCACTGTTATCTGTGCATAACAGTTCTGAGGTATAATCTGTTCCACAGCTGCTTACAGCTGATGGAAATTAGAGAAGTGATCTCAAGAGAGGCCCTATTCAAAGGTACTTCTCTTGCTTTGTCAGTGTTACATGCTTACATTTTTGAAGTATCTGACTTTTCTTTCATTCTTTGTTTTTTTTTGACTGCTAAAATTCGATTATATCCTGCCTACTAAAGTACGTGCGCTTTCATGGAAGACATCTACCCACCTCCTGATTATAATTGAAAGCTGAGTTGGCTGTTCAACTTCGAGCATGTATATCCCTCACAAGCATATGATTTCTCACATATCATATCTATAAAAATGAGGGAGAGGGCTGCTTCGAAAGCCACCCAAAGGTATGACTGTGCTCTCTAGGCCCCCCAGCTCTGACCCCAGCATGGGGCTATGAGAGCCATGAGGGACCCCCAGCTGATGCAGCCACGGAGAGCTGGTTCTGCACTGAGACAACGTGTGAATGGCTGAATGAGCTGCAGTCAATTCTCTGGGTGGCTGTGTAGGCATATGCTGCATCGTGACGCATGCATCCAAAGGGTGAATTAAGGTTGCATAGCATAGATGAGTGCATACACGTCCATATGTGCGCAGCAGTGCAAGCTAAAGCCCACGCAAGCATGACAGAGGAGAGCTGAACATTTAGCAGCAAAGTTGTGGAGGTTTCTGAGCACTGGGGAAAACTGCTGAGAGCTGGGTTAGGAAGCAGAGAACAGGTGATCAAATTGCCTTATAGCCAAACGACTCAAATTATAGCAGCACGCGCTTTTCTCATTGATGTATTTATTTTGATTGCACCAAGCAGACATGGAAAAAAAAGCATCACAGCCACATCTAATCAGTGCAGCCAAGCTGAGCCGACTTCAGCATCAACAAACCATTGGCTGCTCTCTGTGCAGTGCAGCCCATGCATCCAGCCCCCACCTCCCCCTATGACATCCCTGCTCCTCATCACTGTGCTGCACAGCCTGCCAGGCTGTCCCACCCCACAGCAGCTGGCCTGAAACTTTTCTCATGCAACCACCCTTATGGGGATGTTCTCTTTGCTGGTGATCATTCTACCAATCTCATAATGCACAGCGGGATGTGTTACCATATTAAGTGCTGCTGGTGCCTTACAGCTGTTCTATTGGTATTCTGGCAACACGCCGTCCCTGTTTTGTTCTATTTATAATTTAAGCAATGCCAAAGGGCTGTTTTCATCTAATGAAAAAAATGGACACTTATAAAAATGCATGGGTTTTAAATTGCTCCACAGTTGGAGTAGCTATAAGAACTAGCCCAGGGAATAGATGGTTGCTATTGCATTGAGCGTGTGGGCCATTTCCATGCAGGCTGAAAACCAATCGGGATCCATCTCTGTTCCCACAGCATGCAACTGCTTCTCTTCTGTCACTGCAAGCTTCAGTGTCTCTCTTAATGCTTTTTTATCACTGTTAAAAGACTGCAGTTTTCAATGTGCACTGAGTAAATCTGTCGTGATGCATTTAAGCACCAATTGGCTGTGTTTTAATGGCATTAATTTCTATCTTCTTGCTACGTGTAAGCCAAGGTAACGAAAGGAGGTACTTCCCCTCTTTCTAAGCCATTGAATACGACAAGGTGAAAATATAACAGCATCCACAAGTTGAAACTGTTTACTGCCACTTCCAGGTATTCTTTGTCCCAGCACCTGTGGATGCTTGTCCCAGTAGATGACAATCCAGGAGCCCAGTTTGGCTGTCACACAGTGGAAGAGTGTGGGTCTAACAAAGGCAGGGGGAAGTAGCCTCCAGCCTCTACCATGGTTGCTGTTGTGGTGAAGACTGTGACTCAGACCAGGACACCCTGTATTGTCCCAGCATGGAGATAAGAGAGGACCCAGCAAACTTCTCTCAGCAGCAGACCCACTGGCAAGGCTGCTCCTATCAGCATGACCTAATGCCCATCAGTAGTAACAACCACTGCTGAGTTTTCATTGGGACTTTTACTTTGGAAATACCCCTACTATCCATGTTCTAGGAACCTCTTAAAATGCCATTCTCCAAGGCAGCTCTGATATAACTGATATAGAGGTCTGGTGTAGCACAGAAAATGCTAACAAGCTCCAAACTGTGTCAGGAAAATCAATATTCATCCTCTAGACAGTACTGGTTTTATTGGATAACTTTCTTCTTGGCTTAGCTGTTGTTGCAGCCCTACAAAAGGATAGAGAAAGAGAAGGCAAATAAGGAAGGAGGTGCAGTACACAATAAACAAGTGGATCCTTAAATTCAACACAAATCTTATGGGTTTATAACAAGCATAATGTGGTAGAGTATAAAATGAGAAGACAAACACAGTAAAATAAGATGGAGAACACAGGAAATATCTGCTTTTAAAGTGTTCTGTTGAACAAGCATGTTTTGTCAAAATAAATCTTTCATCCTTCCATGATTCTGGCATATAAAACTATTTCCCAAAAGTCATTTGTTGATGTGTGGACAATCAAGAACCAAAAACTGCTGGCCCATTCAGCATCAGGGCTCTGTGCTCAGTGACTCAGATCATAGGACAGTTGGGGTTGGAAGAGACCTTAAAGTTCATCCAGTTCATCCTCTGCCATGGACAGGGATACCTCCCATTAGACCTATTTGCTCAAAGCACTGTCCTTTGAACATTTCCAGGGATGGGGCATCCACAACGTCTCTGGGCAGCCAGTGCCAGGGCCTCATCATGCTCATAATGTAACATTTCTTCCTTATATCCCAAAGTGGGTATTTCTCTTCTCCTACCCCTGTATGAGATAGATGGGACTTCTGCACTGCTCCAGCATTTACAGTGATGGGACTCTTGCCATGGCATTCAGGTCTCAGGATCTTCTCTGTCTGCTCAGCCTGCAGAGTGGTTCCATGCACCAGAGTGGGGTTCTGTGGCAGCGTATGGGTAGAACCAATCATTGACCACTTTAAGCCTTCTCTGCTACTCCATGTTTGTGGTGGGCAGAATCAAGGAGCAGAGAATTCTCCCACCCTTTGCCCACTGGTTCAGATCTCAAGCAGAATGCCAAGCTGGGTTCTGCTTGGGAGAACATCCTTCAGTCCATATGGGAATACCAGCGTGTTGTTTCAATGGCGCTGCAGGGGATTTCTGTCCCTGATCCCACTGTGGCCCCAAAGCTGCTGTAACTGTGCTTATATCCCAAGCAAGGTGAATATGTCTGTCTTGTACCATGTTATTACACATCAGTGTGGCTCATGCTGGGAGAAAAACCACCTTTACCTTCCTCCACCTCGTTATGTGGAGGAATGTCTGCCACCAGTTGTTTCTTTTAAGGTCATATTTTTGCAGCCTCTCATGCACCAGGATTTCCAAATTTTAAGGCTTTTTAAACCTTTATTTCTTTTTAAGATTCTTTTTTTTTCTGATGCTTTTCACTTGGTTTCTTCTTGAGTTTGTGGCAGACACATAATAGATGGCAAGCAAGCCCAGTTATCCCCATGACAGAGCAGCCAAGTCTTCTCTTTCCAAGTATTGCAAGCAGTGGCTTATAACAAGCGAGCAGCCCCCTTAATTAGCAGAGCCAGCAGCACACGAATAAATTATAATAAATCATATTAGATCTGTTCTCAATACCCGTCAGATCTATTTGCAATGGTACCAACATTTATCACAACTGAGGACTATACAGAAATGAAAACAGGAAAATACCAGCTTAGCACGTCCAATGGCTGCCATACTATGCTCACTCAACATGTGTTTGTTTTCAGCAGGTATGCTGACACACGTGGCAGGGACTTGAACTTCTGCTTCCATTTGTTGTTATTTGCCTGGTTAGCGTGAGGTCAATGGCAGCCTTAAATTCAATGCAATTGAATATCCTGATTGTAGGGAGGAATATTTGATGAGGGAATAAGGATAGATTCAGCCTCACAGCATTCTTACAGGAGACTGTGATACCCGGCTTGAAATACTTCTGTGTAAGCCATGCAAAAAATGATACAGAAGTATAAATAACAGGACTGCTCTTAAATTAACAAAGTTGCCAGCAGGATGTGGGAGGACGATGAGGAAGGTACTGGTCTGATGTAGGCACCAAGCATAATTCCACACCTGAACTTTGCAGAGAGACATTATTCTAAACCCATGTCTGGACCAAACATTTCAAAAGCAGCTTTGTCAATAAGCTGCCTCAAATTCTCATCTCTAAACATGCAGAGATCTTGAAATTTGGTGTATTTAACTCATTTCTGGAAGGAGGACAAAATGGTGCTTGGCTTTACCTTGCCAGAATCAGGTTTTGAGTCTCACTCAGTCACATAATTTCTCCCTGGCATAAGAGAATCTGGCACTTCCAAAAAGCAGTCCATGGGATCCTAAGCTTGAGAGATGAGTTGCCCTCCAGAGGTGCCTGTTTTAATTCAGTCTCATTCTATACGGACCAGAACAGGAGAGCTTTGTTACTGTGTTCTGCTGATGAGCCGTGAACAATTGATAAAGAAACTCTGTTCAATGAGCTGATTAAAATAGCTGTGTGGGACTGCACTTGCCCTGGCAACGTTTAGGGGTCTGCAGATCAGAGCAGGTGGGAAGTCACAGCTCTAAACAGCTGCTGTTCTGGGAAAGGACAGCAAAGCAGACTGCAGTCAGCACCCAAGGCACCGCAGCCATTCAGCCCTCCTTGTTTAGGAAACTGCATATTAACAGCTTCTTCCTATAAGATACCCGTGCATCCTTTTTCCTCACAAAGAGAATAGCAAAACGGTAAAATAACTTTGAAAGTCAGGTTATTCCTGTGCTTTAACACCTTCCAACAGATGTTGTTCTTACCCAAAGCAGAGTTCCTTGAATTATTAATGGTTTCCAACAGCTCAGCTTGAAATAATTTAGCATTTGAAAGAGAAAAGTCGCTCTCATTATTCAAAGTGCAGAAACATTTTGGTTATTAAAAGTATTCTCCTTAAAAAGTAGATATATCTGTACAATTTGTATCTTTTTCTCCCCATGCCAGCAGGAGCACCGGATCTAGGAAAACCTTTGTGCTTGCTGAAGGTTAATTGATAAAATACAATGGAAAAGAAAATTTACGTATTCTCTTTAAATGTTGAGAAGCTTTTATCTGATCTTTCGGTAGCTTTAATTTTACCAGATTTATCCTATGCGCAGCTGGTGACTATTACATTCATCCTGTGTCTCACAGAGACCAAATTATTCATTGTAATCAAACTTCAGAAGGGATGCTGAGTGCCAGCAGCCTGTTGGCCAACGCCTCCCCATGGACACCAGCAGCAGCCACCATCCCTCCGGCTCTTGCAGGCCCCTGCTGTGAGCTGGTCTTGAGTTTTCTGTGTTCATGTCTGTCAGTGAGACTGCAGTGAGGGCTGGAATATGTGCTAAGTGTTGTTGTGTTGATTTCTGGACTAAGAAAATAAGCTGGGCAAAGCTCACTTGTAGCATCTCAGTGTAAGAATCACAAAGGAGCATCCTGGACTGGATGGGACCAGAGCAGGGATCATTGCTTGAAAAGCAGGGATAGATTTTCACATGAACACCTGTGCTCCCTCCAGAACCTGCCTGATGGAGGAGACAGGCTGATGTTTGCTGAGCTTATACAGAAAGCTGAGCACAGTGCAGACTTCAGAGCTACTCCCGAAAGTGAGAAGCTTGCACCTACTCTGCCTTGATCCTACCCAGGATACCCTTCCCCTTCCAGCATGGACTTCTTACATGGGTTCTAGGGCAACTGCAGGGGTGCATGCCCAGAAGACATTTCTGGAGGTAGATGCCAATGTGCAGGATACAAAATATAGCGCTCTTCAAAGTGCTTTTGCCCCGTGTCCTTTACTGTTTCCTCAGCTCACTGAGTCACATTTTTATCAGATTCTCGCAGGGTACAGAAATTGAAGGGATTAAATATTTATTATTGCGATTACCTGCCACTGTAAACAGCATTATGGTCCTGTCCTTGGTTTGTTTATCGATGTTCCTCTGCAAGTGGACACACACACAAGGGCAGGGAGAGACAGGGAAGGGAAAAGGCTTTTACCTGAGCCCCAGCACAACGAGGATCCACCTGCTCATGGTTTCCAGACAACACTGGTGGCTGGAGATGCAAGGTTAAAGCACTGACACACAGCAGCAATACATCAAGCCCATGCTTCCCTCTCCTCACCTTTGACTGGGATTTTAGAAGGGAAGGACAGAAGATGAATTGTGTTGAAGAAAGGTGGAGATGTGGCACACAGAGATATGGTTTAGTGGATAGTATCAGTGGTAGGTGGATATTTGGGCTAGAGGATCTCAAGGTCTTTTCCAATCTTAATGATTCTACACCTCTATGATGTGGCCATCAGTCTGTGTATGGCAGTGTGTGTGTGCAGCTGGAAGCTGCCTGTACAGTCAGTACACATCTGAGCCTGCGTGTGTATATACGTGTGAATGTGTGCACCAGAGCTGATGTACACACACATATGTATCGATCCTCTCCTGAAGATCTCATAAGCACTATTTCAAATGAATAACTTCAAGTTGCACATGGTTTTCTGATGACTCGACAGAATTATGACCCAATTTATGCTTTCTGTAATGATCAGCACAATAAGGCTGTAAAGCTGTCACAGCTGAGCATACTGGATTTATATTTTATCACTGCAAGATAATCAATACAATAGGAAACCAATACAAGCACATAGGCAATGCATAGGCTGAAGAACTTCACAGTTTGTATTGTCCTCACAGCAATAGCAGGGACAGAGTCCTTTACTTTAGGTCTTAAGGAAGTTTATGTATGTATTAGCTATGCCTACTGCTGTTACATGATAAATATGCCTTCCACTGCTGCTGAGATCTCAGCCAACATGCTTTACAGTAATAAGAAAGCATTTTTGTAACTAGTCTTTTTATATTCAAAGCAAGAGCATTGAGTAAATAAAGCTGAGTTTTCTCTCTCCCAGAGAAATGTAAAATACAATGTGTTACTGTATTTCACTCTGTTTATTTAACAGCTGCTTGCACACACTGCAAAAGGAGCTCTGAAATGGCTAATAATGCTCTACATTGCTTCAGCTGCTGTCAACAAAAGCTTTCAAAACACTTCAAAGTTGTTCATTATTTGGCTCATGACACTCTGTAAAATATGCTTAAAACATGATGCATATACAGACACATGTACACTACATCTGCACGTATACACACACATGCATATCTTCTGTTTCAGGTGAGAAAGCGAAGCCCTCGGGTGGTTAAATATGGTGTCTATAGAAACACAGAGTGTTTATGGATAGAAAGACCACTAAGAACATCCAGTCTATTCCCAACCCACCCCACCATGCCCACTGACCACATCCCTCAGTGCCACATCACCTTGGGTCTGAACACCTCCAGGGATGGTGACTGCACCATCTCCCTGTCAGCTGTGCCACTGCATCACTACCCTCTTGACTCTTTGCATACAAATGTTTATAGCATCATTTCTGTCCTCTGGTTGAGACTCAGCTGAGACCTCTCTTCCATTAGGTCAGAGCTATTGGTGGTGCAGGGGAAGGAGAGGTCTCCCAACCCCCCTTTTAAATTCCTCAAATAAAAGATCCTTTAATTCCAGCAAAGCATTCATAGTCATTAGATTCCCAGCTTTCTTCTCTCTGTAAAGCTCCGATTTTTCTCCTTAGATTTGTTGCTCTTTCTCCCCTGTTAAATCGTGTGTGCTTCCCCTTCCCAGTTAATATAATAATTTAGATGAGCAGTGCTTAGCATATATCTAGACACTGAAGTACTTGCTGCTTAAAGCTGTGTTTTAGGAGAATTCTATTTTTGAGAGCAATGTAGCGTGTAAAGCTCTTCGACTATCTGAAATTGCATAAAGTGAGACCTGATAGTCGTCAGGATTGATACTACTTCAGGAGAGGTTATTTTATGAGATGTTTCAGAGCCCATACATGAAAACTACCAGGGCTTCTAAAAGCTGGGAAAGTGGGCCAAGACTGGGGTTTGGAAGCAATTACCTGCCACCAGACTGGATATAAGGAAAAAGTCTTTTAGAATGAGGTTGGTGAGGCACTGGAGCAGGATGCCTAGAGATATGGTTGATGTCCACTCCTTGGAAATATTCAGGACAAGGCTGGATCAGGCCCCAGGCAACATGATTGAGTTTTGGTGTTCCTGTGCATTGCAGGGGAGCTGGACTAGATGGCCCTAAAAGATCCCTTCTAACTCTAAGGATTCTATGATTCTGTAAACATCTCTTCTTCTGTCTCTCTTTGAACTTATCAGTGAGGCCTTGAACTGAATGTAGCGGTTTGGTGATTGGATTTCCCCTTCCTCCCATTCACTACCTTTTTTTATAGATGAACATTTTAATCATGTCAGGAGTTCTAGCAAGCAGCTCCAGATACAAGTGTTTTCGAATCCCATTCTCCAATACTGTCTGCTTTGCAGGAGAAAGAGACAGGCAACCACAGAACAACCAAACCACAGCTGCAAATCCAAGGGTAGGCCATTCTACACCAGCAATCAAGATGACTGATAGCAGTTTCTGTAGCTTTTTTGTAATCTGGCTTTTACCAATGCTCTTTTAACAGTGATAGGAATCTGGTTGTGACAAATCAGATTTCAGCATAGACTCTATATATTGTCCAAAGAGTTGACATCTGGAGGCTGAAATCCATGGTATCACCTCGGGCCAAATGTACCAGATGAGACCCAGCTGAGGAATGTGAGCATGAATGCAGAATTGTCTCTGTGGGGCACAATAGCATTGGCTACAGTAATATCATTCTGGTCATGAGGATGTGAAAGGAAGGCATTCAGAAAGAGGCGGTATAGTTTATTGCACTAACAAATACCTTAAAGGACACGTTTCCCCACTCACATGCCTTTTTTAAGGTCGGAAGTAGAAGCTACAAGTTTCAAGCTAAATGTAAGTGTCCCTGAGCATGGGAAATTTATAACTTAGTTCTTCCCCCATCCTATACCTTTCTGAACCTTTTAAAAACTCTTCCAAACTTGTGTATCTACTATCTGATCTATGTGCCTTCTGCAGATGAATTAGGAGCTACAGAAAAATGTACAAGCAAGAAAAATCTCCCCTTTCTTCTGTTGAATGCCCTTCATTCTCACATTGTTGAGAACTAAATGTGGCTCAAGATCTTCCTAGCACAAACCCTTTAAGCACCTCAACAGTGCTTTTCTAATGTGATATATCAGTTACTTCTTCAATGGACTTCTTTCACTGTACTAGCCTCTATCATCAGCTGTGCCTTTCTGGCTTTTAGACTGGATTAATCCTCCTGCAATCATCCAACAGTCAGGAACAGATGGAGAAGGGATCCCTCATCGTCCTTAGGAGCTCCTTGCTGGCACTGTCTTCAACAAAGTCTCTTCCTTGGGCAAAATATTTGGAAAGAAAGTCTTTTTTTTTTCCCCTCTAAGAGACCCTGAAATAAAAAGCAGTGGATTTTCTACTGTTAATCTTTTGTCCAATATTTTTTTTTCTCTCTGTGCTAACAGACTGACCTAAAAGAACAAGATCCTAATTGCTCAGAGATAAAGTAATTGAGTGGTCTCCTGGGTGCTATTTGGTACAACAAACTTCAATAGAGTTGACAAATGTCGATCCATAACGCAGGATTAATAAGGCTGTGCTTAGCTTCCGTTTTAGTTCTCCATTTGCTCCTTCGGTCTAACTAACACCCTGATTGCTTTGGGAAAACTGACAAATCTTTGCAGTTAATGAGGCCCTTTAGTCATTTATCAAGCAGGTTTCTAAAATAAGAAGGGCACAAAGAACAAAATGTTTTTTCTATGCTAAAGGAAGGAGAAACACATCTCCCAGATCCTGGAGAGCCTGGAGGACTTTGCAGCTCTGTCCTGTGAGGAGGAGGAGGAGATGGGGAAAAAAACTCAGTGGGATGAGTTTTTCCAACAACACTTGATATCCTCCTGTTTTCTGTGGATGCCACCGGCACCCTCTCATGTCACCTGTGAGACACAGACAGGTGGCTTCCTGGGGTATCTCTGTGATGCTCTGAGAAGTATCAGAAATGCCCGACATGATAAGCAAGTGCTTAACCCAGGCCTGGACCCCATGGCAGCAAAGCCTGAACTTTGAGTCACTGGCAACTGGGCCTCCCATCCCCACCATTCTGCACTGAAATGTAATCTTAAAGCGTCTGCTTTCAAATCTCTGTATTTCCTGGAAAATGTCATCACTTCTGTAGAAATTCCAGTTTTTCCTCAGCTTTTCATTAAAATAAAGTTACAAAATGGGAACATGGGAAGAGCCAAATTGCTGTCGCCAGTAATAGTTCTGCTCCAAGCATCATGGAGAGCCCACAGCTCTCAGTGGTTCTGTTGCGGTTGTGACAGTTGTAAGTCTGTCCATCATCCGCTTTATTTTTAGTGCAGCTCTTGGTTTTATTTCTTAACACAACAGCTTTCACATTAATGCAGAACGAGATCAATTTTACCTATAATCTTGATGGGAAACAACTGCCATTAAGCTATGGAAATAATTCAGCACTTGCTGAACGTTTTATCTTAGCGACAACTTAAGTGCGTTGGCCAATCTCTGAACCTGGATCTTAATGAGAGCTGGGGGAACCTTGGCAGGAAGAGTGTGTTGCAGTTGGCAGTGATTGCTTCTCAAGGGCCACATTTGTGCTATTATGAGGAGGGCTGGCCAACAGGCTCTGTGTCCTGATGTCCAGAAGGTGTTGATCCATAGAGCAGTGTCCATGTCCAAGTCCACACTGCAGAGTATGCAAAGAGAGGAGGAACAAGGTGGGCTGCTGTCTGCTGGGAATAGGACTTCGCTGCCCACGTCCAGTTTTTCAGCTTGGTTTTATGCATCTCAGGGATGATTAGCAGCAGACATCTCTCTGGGTGTGCTGCTCAGTATTGTGCATCTTCATAGGAAGCAATCAGTCGCCTGCATGGCCTTCAAGCTGCAGTATCTCTCCGGGTACATGGATTTTGTAACTGCTGTAGGGGAACTCAGAGGGCATGACTTGTTCTGTTCCTGCAGAATGTCAGTATGACCCCAGGGCTGAGGTTTGTTGTGCTGTCAGGGACTGGGAGGAATTACCCACGCTGGTCCAAGCTGCAGATACACAAACACACATCATGTACCCATGGATAAGAGCAGGCAAATAGCTGGATTTATGGCTAAATGGAAGTATTCCCTTTGTGTAAAGCTTTTACTAAGACTGAGCCTAAACAGTATGCCGAGCTCCTCCTTGCTGCCACACTGAGCTGGGTGGATAATGGCTCGAAAATACTGATTTTAATGCACTTATCACAGAGATGTCTTCCACAAATGTACCTTGTTCTCTTCTGGGGACATTCTTCCCACTCTGTGCTTCCTTCTCAGAGTATGTGAGCTTTTCCACCTCTACAACACCAGTCTCAGAAGGGTGGGTTTTTTTTTGTTTATTTTCCAGCAAAATTCCCCATTACAGCTTGCAGGCATGTGAAGCACCACTTACACCTCGACTCTGGTTTGATCATATCTTACTCCCAGCTGTGTGAAAAGATAAATGCCCTTGTCCCATAACAGCGGTCACTGAAAATAGCTCCATGCTCATTATTTGGAGAAGTGACCCATTTTGGAGAGAGCTTTGCCAGAATTACGAGGAGAAGAGGAATTATCAGGAGAACGGATGCTGCAGGATGTCCCCAGAGGGGAAGAGTCCTCAGAACAACAGTTGTGATTAAAACCTGGAGTGCCCTGGCTATATTTTACCCTTAAGCTGCTTGCACCTCCCTGTGAAATAATGAACAAACAAACGATTTCATATCCCTTTTGTTCCCTGTGTTCTGCATCTTGGAATGCTCTCCTGTGCCCCATCCCTCCAGGCTCTGTGCATGTGCAGGATCAGCCCCTGCACTGCTGCAGTGTATGTCAGCACCAGAGCTCCAGTATTACGCACTGCAAATTGCCCTCCAGCTCAACTGGCTGCAGAGCACCATGCTAATGCCATTGCTTTGGAAGGCTGCAAATTAATGATCCAGCACAGCTGGCATCCTCCCATTGCAGAGCCAAACTGGAGGGGCAGGAGAGGCCACATTAAAAGCAGGATAGGGCAGGCGCTGGCTGTTTCATTTCTGTTGCAGCTCCTTAATGAGAGGGATAAAAATGCAAAGCTGAAGCATCGTTTGTAGGAGAGACAAAAAGAACAAGAAGGGATTATTTAGTCAATCATCCTGTCTGTTGTGGTTACGCTGTGGTTTAGGTTCAGAAAACCACATTGCTGGAGGTTTTATTCTGCATCTCACATCTGACTTGTAAAATCTGCCGGTAAATCTTGACATCAGAACCCAGACTGAGAAGCCGCTTGTTTTAATCATGGGATTTCACCAGAACATCTGACTCCTTTGTAAGTGGGGCATTGTATTCCCATGTTTATCCCCTGCACAGGGGTTACAAAACCTTGTAGAAAAAAAATATATGCAGAAAATCATAAACCAGTCTTATGATTCAAGAGAAACCAAAAGCCAGTCTTGGTGCAGCCTGATGCTCTCTTAACACATTGCAAAGGGGTGGCTCCAAACAAGAGGAGTGAGATTTCTCTCCCCCTCACACAGGGGATGATGCTGGGCTCCTGCTGGACCCTCCTCTCACCTTTATCCCACCCAGGCAAATATGGTGAACACACAGGAGGGGGATGAAGGGGGTCTCATTTTCAGGTGTCAGCTGAAACTATCCTGAAGGACCCAATCTCCAGAGCCATCAGCCAGGCGCCCTCAAATGCTTTCAAGAAGATTCTCAGAAGGTGAAGCCCACTTTCTTTATGTTCTTTGGTTGCCATCATAACATCCATCCTGCTGCCTTCAAGCAAAACAATCAAAATAGACTTCCATATTAAAACTGAGGTTAGAAAAGGCAACTACCTTCTTCCCATCTACCGAGCTAAGTATTTTATAGAATCAATCAGATAGAATATCCCAAGTTGGAAGGGACCCACAGGAATCCCAGGCTCCACACAGGGCCATCCAAAAACCAGATCCTATGGCTGAGGGCATCGTCCAGATGATTCTTTAATGACTTCAGTGCCATGACTGCTGCCCCTTGGAACATAACCTTTAATTTTGCAGTGGATCCCATTATAACAGTAGGATCTTGCTAGGCTTACCGTCTCAAAAACAATTTAAGACCATCATTTGGCTCTCATGTGCACGGTGGCTGTTTGCACAGCAGCTGCTGGAAGTCTGAAGCCAGTTAATGCTACAGAGTATGGTGTCCCAGGGGTGCCAAACCACCGTCCCATGCAGCCTGAAAGCAGGATTTAGAGCTGAAAAATCCCTCCTGTGTCTGCAGAGAGACTATTTACTGTCAGACTTGTGCATAATTGCTGTTGTCATGTCCTTATCCTTGTAAAAATGCCGCAAAGGATGTCGAGTTTATTTATATATTTATATTCATTTCTCATAAATGATTCCTTGGGCTCAAATGAAGCCTACGAGCGTGGCCGGGAGCAAGGATGGGGTAAAAGCATGGTTCAGGGAAAATGCTTGGAGGCATTTGCCATGGAAATCTCCAGCAGCTCCCAGTGCCTCCCAGGTTTAGTTCTTCCTTCAGTGTGATCAGCAAAACACCACAGCTTTACAGTCCCCTGAAAGGAGGCTGCACTGTCCAGCATCATGGGATGGCTGTTACTATGAGGTTTGTGTTGAAAGAGTGAGATTTACACCCTCACAAGGGTCAGCAAGTGTAAAGAAACCTTCACTGGGATATTAATTTTCCTCTGAAAATATCCTAAATGCAAATAGCAAGCAGGCAGAGCGCCCCTTGATGGGAGCACAGATCTGGGATGCTCAGCCTGTGCTGCTGGAAAAGGGCTGGTGAGCCACTGAGTTCATTTCTATTTTCATTTAGCTGAATGAAATGCAGATAAAAATGGCATGAGAAGAAAACAGGATTCAGCATTTTAAATGTATAAATTTCTGCTCTTTCTCATAATCAGACTGAACTTCATGCAGCCTGGAGAGAACTGGGGAGGGAAAAATGTTTGTACCACTATTTTCATAAGAAATGAAGCTCATGGGGCATTCTTGGCCAGGGTTTCTCCTATGCAGGAGTTGGCAGAGTGGAGGGACAACCTGAAAGCCGCAGATTCATCTCTTTTTTTTCTGATTTTTGTCAGAAAATCTTCCTTCTCTTCCTTCAGATTGTGGGTCTGGGGACCTGGGTAGCAGCTTTGTTGCCTAAACCTCCCCCGAAACTTCCATTCAAAGCTTTATGGTCTGGAGAGCAGGAAGACTCATGTACTGTGGATATTTGGCTGTAAGATGGTTTGAAGAGCAATGATGAGTGATAGTCATTAGGTGGCACGATGTCCAGGTCTACAACTATGGGTCTGGATGGTCCATGGAAAAAATAATGGGGAAGGTCTTGGGATTTCCAAAAGTGACACAAATCTGCAGAGATGTTCAATCAGAGGCGTAGGGATATGGATATGAGAGTGGAGAGGCTGGGAAATTCTAGGAGATGCCAAAACTAAACATTCCCAGAGAAATCCAAGGAAATGAAAGAGTGAGTCAATGGACTGAAGGACTGAACTCCTCGAGTCTGCAGGTACAAGATGGGGAAGAGCAAATACCTTCCAGCCAAGAGCAGGAGCTGGCTGCCAGCACCTTGCCCAGACACAGCAGCTTTCAGCTCCACATCTAATTGAGACTGCTGGCCACAGCTGGGCTGAAAACCATCATGAAAAATAGTATTTGATACCACATTAACGGAGCTCTCTTCAGCTCCCTGTGTCATGTCTTCTGCATGAGCAGGTGAGCATTTCTGTACTGACAGCAAAAGTATCTTTGCTGTTTTGGGAGGATAATTATTTTTTCACAAATGACTATCCTTAATAAATATGCATTGCAAAGTCCTCTTAGCTTCCCTTGATTTACATCTGGGACTTTAACTTTGCCATTACTGGGAAACTGACTTGTCAAAATCCCATCTATAATTATAAACCTGCACGGGGAGAAGGGACAACAGCAGAAGGAATGAACCTATTAGCAATTCATTGCTCAAATCCAAGCCTGTAAAATGTGTCCTGTTTTCAGAAGGATTTTAAAGGCTGAAACACGAGTTATGTAACAACACAAAGCACCGCTTCACAGCTGCTGATGAATTTAAACAGCGATACTCATTGACCACACTACTGAAGCCTGATTTTACGCTCCATCCTAGCATAGCCAGGAGCTGCGCCTCCAAAGTCAACACAATTACCTGAGCAATGGCCCTGATCCTCTTCAGGTCTGACTTCTGCCTTTGCTGGAGAGGCAGAGGAAGGTGCTGCAGGAGGAGGAAGAAGGAACGGGGATTTCCTCAGTGTTTGCATCACAGCTGATGAAATTTCCCAGTGGTCAGATTGCAAGATTAAAACAAGCAGAGCAAAAAGGAAGGAGAAGGATGGGAAGAAAGGGGAAATCTCAGACAGGATGCTGGAGTGAAAGGCAGAATGAGCTCAGATACAGTGATGTTACCTACCATGGGATGCATAAGAAGGAGAACTAAGGTTGACAGAGTGCACGCTTTTCCATCTCTAGCAGTGAGTGCTCACACCACATCTCAGCAGCCACAGGCATTGGTCTGGGTTGGGCTGGTGCTGGCTCTTTGGGATCTGCAGTGATCTTGGGGACTGTTAAATACCTGTCACAAAGGCAGGAGCTCTGCCACAGGCCAGCAATGTGTACACCCTCCCTCTCTGTTTTTTTCTCCTCTGTGCTACAGTAATGTCTCAGGTATTGAGTTTAATGTAGAAAATCAATGTGGAGCGCTGTAAGTTCAGTGGAGTGGCAAGGGGCAACTACAGAGCTCAGGACACTTGGTGCCTAGATGTGCCTCTTACCCCCCCCCCCCCCCCCCCCCCCCCCCCCCAGAACAGCTGTGTCCATAGAAACCTCTAATCAGCACCACTTTCCATGTGGTGGTGTCTGTAAATACTAATTCTCAGCTGCATCACAGCTTCAACATCAGCAATGGCAACAGCTGGGAGAAGGGCAGGAGGAGGACAGCCTGAGTCTGTCACTAGAATAGTGTCCCTGGTCACAAGTGAAGGGAACCTGATGCAGCAACTGGACACAGAGGGGTTACACAGAGCATCACACCATGGCAGGAGGTGGACAACTGCCTCAGCCAGAGGGAGGAAGGTTGGAGCTGTGCTCACAAAGGAGATGTCTCATGCCCTGCTGGTCAGGTCCCTGCATATCCACTGTCAAGGAGCAGTTGATGATGGCTGGTGGACACCAGAGGTTCTGCTGGATCCGGGTGGCAGTGGTGCTCAGAAACAGGGCTCCTGAGCTCATTTCCTCTTGCACAGTTACCTTCCTTCTGGTAAGGAGCCAGGCCAGCAATGCACCACTTCACCTGTCAGTAATGAGCCTTTCCACTTCTTGCATGATTAACTGTGAGTAAAGAGACCAACAAGCACATCATCCACCTCAGCTCAAGTTCTGATTGCCTAATTACTGAGATGAAGCAGTGTGGGAGAGAGGACGTGGTTCCTTCTTCAGAGCAGAGGAGCACATGCTGTTCCTATGAGCACAGCTGAGGTCAGCAGCTCCTGTCCATAAATGATGTTTCTCTTTATTTGCTCATTGAGCAGCTGCACTCCTGCATCATGGTCACTGTGCAAACAGTTGGATGGGCAACATGTGTGGGTACAACCCTGGCTGAGCAATGCCCACCAGCAGCACAAATTCCTCCTTTCCAGAGCAACAACAATTCATCAGCAGCCTCTGCCTGGCTTCTGTGCCTCAGGTGTGATACAGTGCCCCAGGGCACTGCTTGGAGCATCGTTCAACCCTGTAGAGTCAAGTGTAAAACCCCTCATGCCACAGGCAAATTTATCTGCACTGTGTGTTTGGATAAAGAGGATCCAGTAGAAAATCAGCAGATGGCTTTGAGGTGCTACAGCTTTCCTGGGGAAGCAGCCCATGTCCCTGTAAAGACCAGTTTCCCCAGCAAGGCAGCACTGCTGGTTTCTGGACATTACATAACTCTTCCCATGAAGTTCTGCAGACACTGAGAGCCACCACCACCACTCTGTCCCTTGCAGGTCCCAACCCATCCTGTACCAAATGATGGATATTTGAGTGTAGGAGAGAGTTTTGAGCACCATCCCATATCAGATGGCCTGGGCCACCTCTCCTATCACTGGAGGTGTGATGTGAACCTTCCTGCTTGTTCAGCTGGGTCCAGCTCCCCAGAACCAGCCAGCACCTCTGCAGTCTGTCTTATCTCCCTCTGTTGAGAACCTCACATATCGGTGGCCTATGTGACTGAGCAGTGACTGGTCTGGGAATGGAGGACAAGTGCAGATTCTGGTCAACAAGGAGTCAGGCCATCCACATCCCAAAATGCTGTTGCTCCCTGTGTCCTTTGTCACACAGGACAATCTCCCAGGTACATTCTGGTTTAGCAAATGCTGCCTGTTGTGTTAGCAATATGGTAATGTTGCAAAGGAATTACCAGGGCATGCACACTTCTGAACCACACAAGGAGACGAGGGAAGAAATGAATCCTCTGAGTCCTATCTGAGCAAATAGGGCAGGACCAGGCCTGGTTTCATCATTCCCTGGATGGAAACTTAATGCATGACCCTCCTATACATTGATGCCTGTCCCTGAGCATTCCCCCAGAAGTGCTTGATGTCTGCTGCAGCTCCAGACACAATACACTCCAACAGAAGTCAGGCTCTTGCTGCCACATGTAGGCTGCAAGTTGTGCAAAAGGTCCTGAACAAAACGGCATTCACAAACCCAAAGTGAAATTCATGAGCTGAGAGGAAACCCCCAAGGTTGCCAGGAGGAACTGCCCAGGGGATAGAGGACAAAGCACACTGACACTGTGGATCACAAATTGCCAGGATAGACAGGATGGCCCCAAGGAAATGGTGTGGCTTGGAGCTGGGTGCCTTCTGCTTCAATAGATTTCCCCAAGGTGCAGCCTTCTGCACATTGCTCTGTCTGACTGGAACAGAAATACATGTCCTTGTCCTGAGGTGCTCCTGGGGATGCTGAAACAGCCAATGGAAAAGTGATTTTGTTGATGGGATCCATCCACCTCCAGTCACCCTGAGCCACAGGCAGGTAAAACATGTTCCCCTGAAACCAAATGTTTCTGCAGAACTGCTCTGCCACTTTGCTGGTCTTTCAGCCTTATTCATTAAGGCTGCATGGTGCCATTGCTGCCCAAGCCTCTGTGTTTGTCTTTCTGCCCCGGGTAGGGCTGGGAGGGAACCAGCACCAAGTTCTTGTTCTGCTTTGCAGCACTGAGAAGCAAATACCAAAGGGGAATTTCAGCAGCTTTGATTTCTCCCCTCCTTGCTTGCCTGCCTGCAGCACATGTAGGGAGATGGTACTGAATTTTGGACGTGGCCCCCAAGGCAGCATGAAACACATAGCCTCATGCAGAGCAGCACAGTGCTTCCAAAGCATCCCCAAGCTGGGAGACAACAGCTGCTGAATGCAGAATATGCAGACACAGCCCATGATAGAAAGAGGCATTTCAGATGATGATGCAACCTATGAGTTTTTGGGGAATTGATTTATCTTCTCATGGTCTGGTGTGAGGAAACATGTGTCACTATGGGCATCAAACTCTTCTACCTGTGTTCTTACTCTGGCTTATGCTGTCTGAGGTCACCTTCCCATGTGGGGACATGCCTGCATCCAAAGGCTCTGAGGGAAGCTGGGGGAGAAGGATAACATGAGGACTGCAGATATTGAGCTGTGCTGGCTGAGGACACTGGTCTGCACAGAGTGGCTCAGTCTGCAGCTGGCTGCTGCTGTTAGCATCTCTGCTACCTGCACTGATTGCTCTGGGGAAGCCTCTGGTAGGCAGCTAGCAGGGTTTGGCTGTGCTGTAGCAGATACTGAGAGGCCACAAGCTCCAAGGCAGGAAGGTGAGAGACACAAACTGTGAGAGTGCCAGATCAAAGCCAGTAATGGTCTCAATGTAATTAGAGTCATTAACAACACAAACTAGGATGAATATCAGTGACCTGGATGAGGGGATGGAGTCCACCCTTAGCAAGTTTGCTGTTTCTGGGAGGAGTGACTGACACACCTGAAATCTGTGCTGCTATTCAACAAGACCTGGACAGACAGGAGAGCTGGGCAGGGAGGAACCTGATGAGGTTTAACAAAAGCAAGTGTAGTCTTGTACCTGGGGAGGAATAACCACATGCTTCTGTACAAATTAGGGGTTGACCTGCTAGAAAGGAGCTCTGTGGAGAAGGACCTGGGGGTCCTGGTGGACAACAGGTTGCCCATGAGCCAGCAGTGGCCAAGAAGGCCAGTGGGATCCTGGGGCATATTAAAAAGCATGGCCAGCAGGGTGAGGGGTGTGATGCTCCCCATCTACTCTGCCCTGGTGGGGCCACATTTAGAATGCTGTATCCAGTTCTGGGCTCTCCAGTTCAAAAAAGACAGGGATCTCCTGGAGGGAATCCAGCAGAGAGCCACAATGCTGATAAAGGGTCTGGAGCATCTCCTGTATGAGGAAAGGCTGAGAGCCCTGGGACTGTTCAGCCTGGGGAAAAGTAGACTGAGAGGGGATCTGATAACTGTCTATAAATATCCAAAGGGAGATGGGAGGCAAATAGATGAGACCATGCTCTTCTCAGTGGTGTGTAGCAATAGAACAAGGAGCAATGGCCTAAATCCCAAACACAGGAAGCTCTGTACTAACATGTGGAAGAATTTCTTTGTGGTCAGGGTGGTGGAGCAGTGGAACAGGCTGACCAAAAAGGCTGTGAAGTCCCCTTCCATGGAGATATACAAGACCCAGCTGAATGCCCATCTATGAGACCTATTGTAGGGAACTGCTTTAGCAGGGTTGGACTCGATGCTCTCTAGAGGTCCCTTCCAACCCCTGCAGTTCTGTGACTGATTCTGTGATTCTGTGAACATTAGGTACACAACAGCGCTCCTCTCTGAAATGTGGACCTCCTGGGCTTTTCCAACTGCATCTGCAGATGGAGCATGAATTGGCACAGCAATTAGAAAGGCATCTGGGAGATGAGCAGAGCTGATGAAATGCAGGGAAGCAGGGAGGCAGATACAGCAGCGTTTCAAGTGTGGTCCTGTGGGGTCACCCTGTAAGGCTGACTCCTTCTCAGGTGGTTTTTGGGGAGGGTTTGTGTTCCAGGAACTCACCACTGTAACAAACAAGGGCTGTCTGTCAGTGTGAAACAGAAAGTGTCATCAACGTGCATCGCACGCCAACTGCTTCCAGCTGCTGGGGCTGAGCACTCATTGCACCAACAGGCAGTTACATTTAATTCAGGTCACAGGCACTCCTACAGAAATTCCTTTTGTTTCCTCTCTCATCTCACAGCTATGCAGGTAACTGCAGGCAGACCTCAGCATCCCTGCCCAGAGCAGCTACTGGCTGGCACTGCTACTGTCCAGCTGCCATCAGCTCCCAGCTTGGGCAGATGCTGGGATTTCCTGCACTCAGAGATGTGCTGGTTGTGCCCACAGCTTCCCCTCAAGCCTCTCTTGTGAGAGTACTGCAGGTGTTTGAAGAACACAACAGCAGCCTCAGGACACAGGGCAGGGCTGGTGTGTTTGTTGCACCCTTACAAGCCCGGCGGTACCTCATGGTATCATCTGCTCACAGACACAACACATCTTCTCCCAGAACCACCAGCTGAGCTCATGCATGAAATCAAAAATTGTGTCTGAGTGGGAAGTGGAGTTAAACAAAAATTGTGCACAACAGGCAGCAGAATGGAAACCTTCCTAGAAACGTCCCTTTAACGCCGACTTAAACGCTCTGAAGTGAAGGTTCAGATTTCCTTCAATGTTTGCCGTTTGGCTTTGCATTTTTCAAAGCCTCTTTTTCTCTGTGATGCCCCCTTTGCTACACATTCTGCCTGCTTCTGCGTGCCCCAGGCCATCAATGATTGAAATTATAGAATTCAGCTTTCTGCTTGAGCGACCATCCCGTCTGTCTGCTGCTCACTTTGATCACAGTGTCTGACATGTGTTGCCTTGTGATATGGTGGGCACATTTAAGGGGGTAGAAAGCATTCTTCCTCTGCCTGCATGCTGCTTTGGGGAAAGAAATGCGATATCAGCACTGGTGTTGTTGGGTGCTGTCACAGTTTCTACAGCGTAACAATGAGAATAGGGGTGATGTTTTGGTCCTAAAACTCAGATCTTCAGGTCTGCTGGTGGGGCTGCACTATGATGATGTTGAGAAAAAAGCACATCTCGTTTCCCATCTTGTCCTAACTGAGCATCAGACATGATGCAGCTCTAGATCAGGTGGGATGCTTGTTCCTCAGACACTGGAATTTGCTAGAAGCCCATGAGTTCACTCTTGTTCTCTGCAGATACAAGTTGGCAGTTTGGACTAAGTAACTGATCTCATTTCAAAGATAATTTTAGGTTTCTTGATTCTGGAGTTGAAACACCACATCCTTAAGTCCAAGACTCAGTCTCCCTTTGATTGTCTATCCAAGCAATGCTTATGGATTAAGCTTATTTGTTTGCTTACCCAAGACCACAGCTCAGCCTCTAGAAATCTGACATGGCTTGGCAGACCCCAGTCCTCCTACTTATCAGTGAAGATGCTCTTGTCTGCACTTAGGTGCTTCAGCTAAGGCATGAATACCTGTGAAGTGATGACTGTTCTTGTGGCCTATCTGCTTTGGGAGCTGCATTTCAGTGTGGCATTCAGGAGACGCTCTGAGGACATCAGCATCAAGTTTAGGTAGTGCCTTTGCTCACAGCATGGTGCTGAACTCAACAAGAGTCAATGGAGCCACTTACTTCCAACCATGACCACTCTGCTGTGGCTCTGTGCCTCTCCAGCCACACTCCCAAACACAGCCAGGAGGGGTGAGACATTCAAAGGCTGGATTCAGGAGATCTCCAGGCTATCTGCTTCCCTGTATCCCTATGGGACTGATAAGGGGAGGGTTGGATCAAAGTCTGGGGGAGCAGGAGTAGTACAGCAAAGGGAGGGAGAAAGTTTATAAGGAAAGAAATGCTGCAGTTCTCAAAACAAAGCAGCAGGAGGTAACGCATTCCCTCCAGCACCTCTTCAGAGGCTGAGACCAGAGCATTCCCAGCATGGACCCCAGATAACTTCATTTAATTTTAAATATCAGAAATAAAGTTCCTGTTGGCTAGTCTGTGTTACGGTAGTGGAAGAAGTATCACAACAAGGGATGATCGAAACAGGTTGCATAGAAACATCAGAAAAATGTTGGCTAAAGTTGCTGGGCCAAATACTGATTTGATTCTGGAGCAAAGGTGTTACAGAGAGAGGCTAAAGAAACAGGGTTGGTTCAGCATGGAGAAAAGGAGGCTCAGGGGAGACCTTCTCTCTCTCCACAACTGCCTGAAAGGAGGTTGTGGTGAGGTGGGGGCCGGCCTCTGCTCCCAGGTAACAGTGACAGGATGAGAGGTTATGAACTCAAGTTGCACCAGAAGAGGCTCAGGCTGGATATTAGGAGGCACTTCTTATCCAAAAGAGATGTGATGCAGTGGCACAGCTGCCCAGGGAGGTTGTGCAGCCACCGTCCCTGGTGATGTTCAAGATAAGGGTAGATGTGGCACTGAAGGATGTGGTCTGGAGTGGTCACAGGCATGGGCTGACAACTGGACCAAATGATGTTGGTGGCCCTTCCAGTCTTAATGATTCTGATTCTATGATTCCTGGGCTGCTCTGCACATAAGCTGCTTTCCAGTTCAAAAGCAAAACGTGTCTTTTATGATCATTTGAAATGGAAAATGGGAAAACAGAATTCAACTTCACCTCTAAAAAAAATGCCAAAATAAGCATTGACTCAAAAGAAAGAAGTAATTTCAAACAGGTAAAAAGTGTCATCTTGAAAATGCCAGAACTGAATGTTGTGAATAATTCAAATGAAGAGTTCAATACTCAGATGAAAATGTGCTGCCAAATATGCACTCTGCCCTAAAAACAGTATGACAGACTTAGCCTGTTGGAGTCTTCACTAATTCCCATCCTGGCCAGCACCCTGAAGCTGGTTTTTGCTGGGGGAAGGCTCTGTCTGTCAGAGGCACTGGTGGAAACGGAACCTGCAGGAGCCAATGTGGTGCTTGCTGAGACATGGAGTACTTTGTGGTAATGACAGCAATGGGGACATGTGCATCACAGAGCAAAGAAGAAAGCAGACCATAATTAGATATGCCGAAGTGCAACATCATAATTATAGTGGACTAAGAAGTAAGCAAATGACACACAGCTAAAAAGCAGCCGATCAGATGGATTCTGAGCTGATTATCATAATGTAAATGCCAGCAGCAATTTGCTTAAATCAGAGAGGTTTATTTGCGGAGTAGAAACTAGGTTTATCAGTCCTAATCAAAATAAAATCAATGTATATTTCAAAACAGATTAACGCTGTGAAACAAAGCAGCCATGATTGTTATTCATTATCTTCATCAGCACCAAGAGGGAATCATTTATGTTACTGCTTAATTACATAGATGTTAACAATTAATTAAGTCAACGCGATGATAGCCAGTGATTTGGGAAATGGAGAGAAGATTGTCCCCGATTAACGTGCTTTTGTTTTCCCAGCCCAGCTCAATGCACAGTGCTGGTGACTCCTTCGGTGACAGCTTGTGGTTGCAGGGACACAGACAGGCTGCTCGAGTCCTTCCCCTCTGCCCTCATCTCACAGGTGGTCAGGCCCTGCTTCCTGGGGACTCCCCAAGGTCTCCCCAAGCCCTCCCTATCAGACCCTCCATCTCCCTTGGCTCAGTGAGCTGGGTTTGCTTCTGTGCTCTTCCAAAGAACTCATTACAGATTCTGGACTACAGAGTCTCTTTTCTGTGAAAAGAACAAGCTGGAATAGCTGGATTGGGATTCCAGAGGGATGCAAGAAGCAGAGCATGCCATACCCAGGGCAGAAGGGTGCCTGCAGGTGCTGAGCACAGAGGTGCTGGGCACGCTGCTCTCCTGGGTTCACCAGGGGCACCCTCTCCATCAGCAGTGCCTGGTGATACTGCAGGGCAACAGGGCATTGAGGAGCTGTATTTCCTTCATCCAGACATCACTTCTCACTGACAAGAGGCATTCAGCACAGAGAAGCTGGAGCAGGGGGTTGATCCAGACCCATGTCACTGCCCAGAAGGACTCCAGCCAATACCACCAACTGCTCCAGTACAGGTCAGAAAGAAGAGCCTGTGTTCTTGGAGGAGCTGTGTATGAGCGTTTGGCCATTTGGTCATTTAGTGGAAACATTGCCTAATAAGTCATCTTTGGCTCTGGACTGCAAATCTGTGGCCCTTCCCTGCACACCTGAGCTCTGCTGGTTTGGGTTCAACGGGTCCTCAGGATAAGGTATATTGCCAAAACCTCCAAGAATCTACTTTTAACAGTATTTTCCTTCCACCCTGCTCAAGGAAAAGTGGGCCATTTATATTCATTGTGCTTTATAAATGTACCCACCATAACAATCGCTTCTGATTATAGCAGACTTTGTTTTCCGTTGAATTTAATACCAAGAGAAAAATGACACATGACACAAATTTAAATAACACTTTGCTCCCCTCCTTCCTCTCTCCTTTCTGAACTGTAATCCACAGTTGATGCTGAAGAATGATACTGTTTCCAATTCTCTTGAATTCTATTTTTTTCCATTTTTGGAAGAGGAGAAGATTGCATTAACGAGTTTGCTTTCCAACAGCACTGAACAGCTGAGATTTTCCTGGGCTTTCAGATGCTTGACAGCTCGAGGAGACAGACTGAAAATATTTGTAAGGAAAGTTTGACTTTCAGGGGCAGGAAACTGTCTGATCGTCAAGTATGTATTAGAGATTTTACTTGATAAAGTCATATCCAAGCTGTAATCGTAGCTTTCCATCTAACTTTCTCATCTAATGACTTGGAGGGAGGTTGTCCAGGGGGATGAGCCTCACAGGCTGCACGCTGCCATGACAGAGTCCATTCTGACTGTAAGTAATTTCATAGTTAAAGAGAAGGGGGGGATGAAAGCATTCAGCACAGCCCAACTAGTCGCCTGTTACCTAACAAACTGCAGTGCTGCCATTGATTATACCAAGAGCAGAAACAGACCACATTAAGCACATCTGAATGTCTCTTTCCTCATCCAATGTATTTTATCACTATGAACATCATGCAAATGTTTTCTCGGGATGTGAGGATATTGCTGTCACCCTCTGTTACTTCTCCCTCACTAGCAGGGGTATAGACAACCAGTACCACAGGCACCATGGCCAGGAGTTTCACTCATTACACAATTTGCTAAGACTGATATTCTTTCTAGAAGTATCATACTGAACCTGGTATTACCACAGATGCTATTCCATATGCTAATGGTGAAATGCATTCATAGAATCATACAATCACAGAATGGCCTGGGTTGAAAAGGCCCACAGTGCTCATCCAGTTTCAGCCCCCTGCTATGTGCAGGGTTGCCAACCAACAGACCAGGCTGCCCAGAGCCACATCCATCCAGGCCTTGAATCCTGCAGGGATGGGACATCCACAGCCTCCTTGGGCAACCTGTTCCAGTGCATCACCACCCTCTGGGTGAAAACCTTCCTCCTAATATCCAACCTAAACCTAAACCATTCACATTTTCCTACAACAACCAAGGTCTGAATACGGACCAAGCATCTTTCTGCCCACCCCTCGTCATCTGATTTCCCTTTGCTCCAGCAGAATGTCATGCCTTCAGCTTTGTTTTAGAGTCTAACTCAAGAGATCTCAAAAACCCACTCAAGCATTGTAGCTGCTGAGCTGCAAAGGGAGATGGACTCTATAATGTCGAGGACTGCTGGACTGCTGGTCTAACTTATGGCCAAACCAAACCTGGAAGCCAGAACCCTCTACATTTACAGCTCTGAAATCCAGATTGGTGATCTTTTTCCAAGGTTCTCTGGCTCTTCTATGAAAATTTTAGGTGAACCAACAGAGCAGCCTGGGCTGTAAGCACAAGTGCCATTTTCAAGCAATTGCTGAAGCTCTACTTTGCATTCACACAGGCATTTGCTACCAGCTAAGCCTGCAAAGCCCCCATGTGCCTGCACTCCTGCAACAGAGCCCACAGCACCAAAATCCCATCCTGATTCCTCAACAGATGCAGCACACAGACATGCTACCAGCCTGCTGCATGGCCACAGACAGGGGCAGCTTTAAGTCCTTTGGCTGTCAGAATTAATCAAGCATTAAAGCCAGTGATGAGCAGATTTTGCTGATTTAATGAATAATTCCAGCTCGTTTGGTGCATCTAATTCAAACTATTAGAAGTGAATCTGAACTGACTACAGTCTGTCCCTGCTTATCTCTGTCCATAGCTTTAGATATAGGTCACTGCAGGTAATCACTTTTCAAGGGATTCTTGAATACGGCGGTCATTGCTATTTGAACACTTTTTTTCTGTCTGTAAATATCCTTTCCCTCACTGTTGCTATTAATTTTTGGCATTTTTTTTCCCTTGCAAAATCAAACGTTTCCTTTCTTCCTCGTGATGAAAATGATACCTTCTGTCTCTTAATTGAAACTCTAATTCGATGAGTGAGAGCAATGCCTTCTTAGGGCTCTTCTCTCACACTGAAATAGTTTGTAATAGAGGAGAATGAGCCCTGTGAATTCTCACTGTGCTTAAAGCAACCCTGTAAGTGATCATGATTAATGTGGTTATTGCTTGAGCGGGAGACAATGATGGACAAAGGAACTGAATGGCATCCAAGGAATGCTCTTTTATACCAGAAATGCTGCACATTCATTTTTTCTGTTCAAGATAAAAGGAATTCATAGAGAGAGACATGCTCCTTAGTTTATCAGATAAAAGATACTTAGATCTCATCCATCTTATCCACTGCAGAAGAGAAAAAAGTGATTCTTTCTGACAAATTAATGACATTTGTTTTGCGTCCTGGTAAAACAGGTCTCAGAATACCTGCATAGGAATCAAAACAGGAGCCAGGACAGCAGTTTAATAAAGTTTGGGCTTCACAAAGGACTCTACATACGATGAGACCCATACACAAATACCCTGTAGCATCCTATGGTTCAGTGTTTAGCAAATTTAGGACCACCTGCCCAGAGATATCACAGCTCCTCATTGAGCTGCCCCTACAGAAAACACAAGGTAGGAACAGAAGTCAAGCAAAGAGCAAGCAGATCCTGGGAAACACCATCCATTGTATTCTCTACTAGAAATACACAGCTGCTCTTTTGGGACGTTCAGGTAGGTCATAGGATGAATCAGCAAGTGGTGGACCAAAGGCAAGGTCTCTTGGGAATGCTTGTACGCTTGCAGGCAAAGACTCTGTGTGAGTAAAACAGGTTAAAAAGATCTGAGTAAAGCTGGTGTGTGTGGAATTATAAGAAATCAGCTGCATTTCACATGGTCTTTGCCTTCCCAGAAACTCAAGAGCTGCGTTTGTCCCACAAGGCAAATCAGATGTATTTTTCCATGGATTTGAAGTATGAACAGGATTTAAGAGCTCATTAGTCTTACACAGTGTCACATAGGCTGGTAATCAGGGCTTGTCCAACCCCATCAGTGTGATTGATCTTAAGGGCACACCAAAATCAAGTCCTGCAGAATTCCTGACCTGCCTCCAGGCAGCTGCCTCCAAGTAATTGTGGGATTGCAGATTGCTCAGCAAGGAAACAGTTCATCCCCACTCATGTGCTCTCTCCATTCCTGTGTGCCACGGCTTTGGGGCACAGCTGGACATGCAGGTTTCAAGCAGAGGTTCTACAGCAGCGGTTCTGCAGCTTCCTACATCTCATGCTAGTCCTGTGACATCCCAGCTTCTCTCCCACACATTGCTGAGAGCAGACGAGCCTGAAGCAAAGCCATTCCACAGATGGATTCAGAGCAAGGCTACAGAAAAGGACCTGAAATAAGGCACATTTCAGAAATTAGGGGGGAGGTGCAAGGAGCAATTCCAATAAACATTGATGATGATATACTCAGGATACATGAGGATGACAAAGGGTGATGGAGGAGAGCTCTGTCTGAGGGCTGCAGGAACTTGAACTGGGATTTCTATGGCTGTGTTTGGGAAACAATAGAATTCAGTGGTTTTGGAAAGGTATGAAGAGCCCAGAGTCTTGTGATAATCAAATAAAGTATCTGTGAGCTCAGAGAAGAGATGAATAACTGTCTGTATGGATTTGTCAAGAACAAATATGTCAAACCAATCTAATTTTCATTTATGACAGTGCAAAAAGCCTTGTGTACAGAGAAGAAACAGCCAGTGCCATAGATCTTGATTTTAGAAGGGTTTTTGACACTGACTCCCATGACACTTTTGTGAGATAGAAAAATACCATCTCAATGAATATATCATTGGGTAATTTCCAAACTGGTTAGAAAATTATAGATGGAGCAATCATTGAAAGATTACTGTCAAAATGGGAAACTTACTGTATGGGCTAAGCTTTCACTACTTGCATTAATGGTCTCCTCCATGTTGCTTATCTTATGGCTCTGCACACATAATGCACAGCCAGATATCTTGTCCCTACATAAAGCACAGCATTGCTTAAAATAATTCATCCTTTATATAGCAGCAGCAAATATAGCTTTCCAGAAATCGGGGTTCCTGGAATTTCTGGTTATTCTCTGAACCAAATTTCTTCCTAAAATTTCACATGTGCTATAGGCTTCAATTTCAGCCTATATTCATCCTATGGGATAGGATGAGAAGGGAAGACTCCAGTTCTGGTGTGAAGATCAAACTATCCAACCCTGCCACCAGATTTCTTTTGCTATCCAGTTCTGTCCCCTGAGAATGCAAGGGTTGAACCAAACCAAACTGGGGAACTAAGCAAGCTCCTGATAAGAGGGATGCTAAATAAACCCCACCCCAAAAGGACAAATTACGACACAAACTCTTTTCTTCTTCCTGGGTCCCTCCACACGCACACAGAAAAGCTATGAGAGCTGATGTGCTCAGAGCCTTTGGATCCCTCTCACTTAACATTTTTTTGTTGAGAAAATCTGATTAAAGCTGTGCATGAGAGAAGCAGATGGCAGTTTTGACGTTAGGTGAAGATGGCTTAATCTCCATCTGTGCTGACATTTTCCCATCTCCCTGCGAGCAGTGGCCCCACGATACTCACCAATGCAGAGCTCGGTGGCTGAGGGCTGCCCTTTCAGGGAGGATTTGCCAGGTGGGAGGTTGGGAGCTGCCAGAAACTGGAAATGTGCTGTGGCCTTTGCTGAAGAAACTGATTATTATTCGGCATCTCCATGATTGGGCTATCAAGCTCATTAGTACCCCACACACCTAGGCATTGCTGAGCTCGGGCTTTTGGAAAAAGGCTGCTTCAGCGCTGCTCTGTTGGCACACCAAAGAGGCAATTAGGGAAGATTCAGTGTAACACTGGGGGAAAACAAGACCACAAAGGTTGTGCGTAGTTTCAAAGCAAGATCATTACAAAGAGGTCTGTCCAAGTAACAGAAGCCCTGAGTACTCCAGAGCTTAAGTAAGAAGGATCTGTAATTAAGTCTGTAGTGTCTTTTCTGTTAAGTGTCCAACTAAATACACAGCATTTTGTTATTGGAGGATGGCATACATCTGCCAGGACACTTCCATAGTGGCTGGCCACGCAGAATTGCATCTGTCACCTTTATCTACTGTAAGGACACTATCAGATCTCCACTGAGAAAGCTCAGGGAAAACCTGATAGTGGCCTTCTAATACTTAAACTTATAAGATGAGCTTATAAGCAGGAGGAAAATCAACTTTCTGTGTGGGTAGATAGTGATGTGACAAGGGGGAGTGGTTTTAAGAGGGGAGATTTAGATTAGATGTCAGGGAAATTTGTCACTGAGAGGACAGTGAGGCCCTGGCACTGCTGCCCACAGGAGCATGGGTGCTCTATCCCTGTAAGTGTCCAAGGCCAAGGTTGGATGGAGCCCTAGGCAGCCTCATCTGGTGCCTGATTCAGTGATTGGCAGACCTGCACAGCAGGGGGTTTAAGGTCCCTTCCAATTCAAGCCAGTCTATGACTCTATCATACTATGATTCTTTGACTCTATGAGGCTATGATGTAGCTCTGGGCTGAGCATGGAGGTGAACTTGATGCAGCTGTGGTCACATTGTGAGACTGTGTGGTAGCTTTGGATTTTGAGCAGTATCAAGTCTTGTGAGCTTCTGTTGACTTTGGTAGGGATCCAGCACAGCCAACTGTTGGTACAAGGAGACTTAGCATCATGAGGCAGTAATTACTGTGGCCCCAGCTTCCTCTCTACATCCAAAGCATTTATCTCCCTATCCCACCCAGCAGCAATTTCACAACAAAACACCAGCAGTAGCCACTGTCCAGTGCACACTATGGTTCTCAACAGGAGTCTTATGTCCATGTATTTAGGAGATTCTCTGTTGATAATGAGTGTAGAAATGCAGCAAACTGCAAAGAAGATTCAGGTCCAGAGGCCACCCTTGGCAGCATCTTCAAAATGATAGCAAATGGCTTCTGGAGATCCATAAAATAACACAGTCTGTGCAGACAGGTTTAGGAGGCATCCTATGGCTGACTGACACCCTGATACGCTGCCGCATGGGGACCTTTCTTGGGCAAGCACAGCAATTTATAGAGTAATTGTACTGTTCAGTATTCTCCAGTTAGGGGTTGTGGCTTTAAGGCAGTGCATGAATTATTAGTTTCTCAACTTCACACAGCATCCTTGAAATGCTACTTGTGCCATCTTGTGTTTTTCCTGCTCTAAATCAGTTTAAGTGTTTTGTTCCCTCTGGCACTTGTTTTTATGTACCTACCCAACTCAAACACACACACAAACCCATAGATATTGCATTTCTAGGCAGGTAAACAATCCTTCACTCTTCAACACGGCCAGCTCAGCCTAACACAGATATTAGAGGTTCTGACCCTCTGCGACTTGTTTAAATCAGCCAAGCAAAGACATTTTGATGACCACATGTTTTCCTAGTTACAGTCAACCCATATCAGACAAGCATAAGGTTATCATGTAGAACTGAGAAAAGGTGTCTTTGTTGGGAGGTTTGAAGAGAGCTGAAAGGTCACCATGAGGTGATACCACTATAAAACACAAGTATTTCATTCTTCTATGAAAGGGCTGCTGATAACTTTTGCCCAGATTCTGGGAACAATTCATCACTCAGGAGATTTGGGACTGTCTCGTTTGGATAAAATCCTTAATCAGAGTGAAACTTAGGAAACCCAAGGCTAGAAATTAAATGGCTAGAAATAAGACAGTGATCCATTCACAGCTTCAGGATCAGAGAATCTTTAAGGATTGGAAAAACCTCCAAGATCATCCAGTCCAATTGTCTGCCTACCAACAATACTCCCCACTGACCATGTCCCTCAGTGCCATGTCTCCATGTTTGTTGAATCCCTTCAGGGATGGTGATTCTGTCACCTCCCAGAGCAAAAATTATCCACAACTAGATTTTTCTAGCATTTCCTTCCAAATTCAGAGTAGTTAAGTCAACTGAGCTTATCACAGTATCAGAGAAATTTCTTCTCTTTCACTTTGAATGTATTGCTTGTCATTGTCAAGGAGCCAGGAGGAGCTGTGCCCATCCAACAGAGTGGCAGCTCTGCTCACAATCCATTTCTGCTCCTTGGAGCCTGGATGTTGCTCGACGTCACACCAAATCCTCCCAGCTTTCGAGCCGGTGAATGACACTTCATAATCTTGAGAACAATGTGTGGCAACTAAAAATAGCTGTTCCCTGTACGAGTCCTCAGGTGCCAATCCACTTGTGATAAGCATCATGGGATTTGTGAATGCTTTGACAGATAGCTGATGCCTGCCTGAACACTTGCAAATAGTAGCTAAGCTGATCACAAGAAATCAAACCAAGCGCTCTGTCAGAGGTGATTCTGCAGTGTTCTTCAGTATATACTCAGTTTTATCTCTATTTTCATTTATGTGGATAGTTTTGAGATATCTCCCTGTGACACCCTGCTGGGGGTGAGAATTGGGTGAGGAACTGTACTGTTTAAAGCAGCCTCTTTTCCCCCCATGCAATCCTCGCCTTGCTGAAAATGATCTACTATAACAAGTGGTGGGCTTGAGCTTAGGAGAAATCAGGTACTGCTCTCCTTGGCTGGAATTGGACAATAAAATAACATAGTGGGTTGTTTTTTTATTCCATTCTTTTTTTCTCTTTCTTTACAAAAATTATTTTAAGAGAAAAAGTGCAAGACTTTGGATTATATCCTTCAGCTCCTTGTTTTCAGACTTTACATAAGGATCTGGCTGATGATTTGTGATTAAATGACAAAACCACGATGACAAAAACATGATGATGTTGCAAAAGCATCCGTCATCCAAACTTCAGTCTTTCGCTCTTCCTTGTAGGTCAATGATGAGAAGACAATTTAGACTGTGAGCCTCAGTAGAATTTCAATTGGACTAACAGTAATAGCAATTTGTTACTAGCAGGTTCCACTGGTCAAACTACAAAATGGACCAACAAAAAATTCTTGGCTTCACATGTAAAGGATGTTCCCTTGACTTCCCAAAGAAGAGGAGCAGCCCTTTCCTCTTGAAACTCCTGTCTGGGCTGGTGGTGCATTCATCATCACCAGAGGTGTTCAACAGAAGGGGAGATGTGGCACTGAGGGATGTGGTCAGTGGGCACAGTGATGGCTGGGCTCTATGATCTTAATGGCCTTTTCCAACCTTAATGATTCTAAGAGTCCATAGTTTCTGGCTACACCAAGGGCTGTGACAGCAATCTTCTCCCAGTTTCTGCCCTTTCTATTTCAGTATCGCATGTTCCCTGCTATCTTGCTTCAAATGAATCAGGTAAGATCAAAAATTAAAACGAAGATGCAGCAATCAGATGTGGATGTTTACACCTCAGGCTCAGTGGCAAAAGTTTGTAACGAGTTGCTGACTTCCTCGCCAGTCTTCTGATTCCTGACTTTTTTTGTATTTCATAATACTCCAGCACCCTTAGCTCCCAGGCATCACTTTGAACTCCAGCTACTGCTTTGTAAATGAGACTCCAGACTGGAAAGGAAAACTTGAAAACAATGACCCGAGGCACCCCAAAGCTTCAGAAAGCAGACAGAAGAAAGTGAGCACTAAAATCAGGGTTGCTGGTGCTGTTATTTTAACTTTCCCTGGTTTCTCGGCCTATCTCGTTGCTGGGACACCCAGCTCACAGTGACCAAGCTCTGCTGCAGGAATCCACACCCTGCCTGGGACTGACTCTTGGTCCTAGTCCCCAAGAAGTATTAATAGAGAGAGCACTGCATCTCCCATTGCCTCTACTCCCCCCATCACACCTGCCATGGGAGGTAATGACATTCTTCCTCCAATTGGATAACAGCTTCCAACTGCTTGATGCCCACCCTCACCTCCAAAGCAGTGGGTGAAATAACAAACAGGAAAACACATAGCGAGGGAGCAGTTTGCAGTCTCTCAGCCAGCTTCTGTGAAGGCCATAAGCAGGAGGGTTAATGAGCTTTGGCACACAAACACCTCTGCTCTGAGGGATCCCATTGCATGCTGAGACAGTGAGTGGTGCCTGGGGTCACCTGGAGAGGGAAATGTATCTGAGTGATCCCTTGCTGGGATGCCAGCAAGGATTGCTCTGAAGGCAGCACTGCAGCACAGAGAAGAGAGAGCACTGGGAACGCCCTGTTTGATGTTTCTCTTGCCTTAAACTTTTCTGTTCAATAAATGAAGTTTTCACTGAGGAAATTAAAGTGGATGCTTTATAATTCTCAAGCCTCAGTCAGAAGTTAAGGAAGTTAAGCCAGGAAATCGATGTGTCTTTGAGAGGGGTACACAGCAGTGCACACTGGGGCCAATTGCAAAGACCCCCACTGGGAAAGGAGTGTCTCCATTGCTGAGACTGCAATGGTCTTCTGCACACATAGATGCTGGCAATGCATCCTGGAGTGAGCATGGAGCTTAACAAACCAGCCTGAGCTCTTTAGCAGACGCTCTGTGATCAGGGGAAGCTGCAGCAGATTAGGGTGGCAGTGGGGATTGTGCCTGCGGGGCAAGTGAATCGGGATGCCAGAGATACAGCCAAGGACGGATATAAAGGAAAGGAAGACAGATGGGCTCCCAACTTTCTAATCATATAGCTTCCATGAATATCATTTATTCTAAATTTTCAAGTATGCTTATAAAGGACATTGCTGGGGAAAGTTTCACTAACTGCATCTCGGTAAGATTCAGTGATGCTGCTGATGGAGAAAACAAAAGGATTCTGTCTCCCAGCAGAAAACAGAGATTTCTCCCCCCAAAAAAAGAAATCCAACCTGGACATGAATCCATTATAGGCTGTTCTGGCTTCATCCAGGCCCAGAGGATGGCTTACCCACCACAGCCCAGTACTGATGCACTGGGGATGCCCTGACTCTCCTGGCAGAACATGGCTCTTTCCAAAGCAACCATGCTGACAGAAAGACATGCTGGATCAGACTGGGGAGTGCTCTGTCCACATCAGCACCTCACGCCTCTCCTGCCACAAGATATTTACCTGCATAAACAGCACAGAACTGAGTATTTTGGCAGCTGAGACCAGACAGATGCCGCAGGCTGGGAGCACTAAGAGCAGCAGTGGCTGCACAGATGACAGTTGTGTTGTTTTGCAGGAAACGGAGAGGACAGGAGAGAGCACAGCCCCACCTCCAGGTGTTTGTACAGCTGTAGCTCTAAGGATGGGTTGGCACCTGACCCTCTCTGCCCTCAGACACCAGTGCAAAACCCATTTCTTTCCGCAGGTGGAAAGAGATTGTTTCAAGTCATAATTCAGTACTTCTCCAACTGCCTCCATCACAGTTCTCCGAGCTGATGCAGAGACCCAGTTGAGGTGAAAAAGCAAGATTGCTTGCTAGATTTGTGCAGTTCTTACACTTTTTCCTTTCTACACATTTTTCTTCAGGTCCTCAGCACACCCTAGAGGACAACCCAGCCTCTGCCCAGCAGGGAAAGCAGAGAGGCAGGATGGTTCATGGTGAACAGGACTGCAGGTGTTTTATGGACCAAGAGTCCTGTTCTGTGCTTTCTCAAGTGGTGTCCCAAGGTCCCAGCCACAGACAAATCTTTACTGGCTGTTTTCTGTCCTGAAGCTGATGGATACAGTGGACTGTAAGAAGTGGTAGAGTAGAAACAAGGGGTACTGTACAGAAGAAGGCAGGAGTGTCGCACACATGGACAGGCTGGATGGGGCTTTGAGCAACCTGGTTTAGTAGGAGGTGTCCATGACTATGGTGGGGGGAGGTGTGGAACTAGATGATCCAGAAGGTCTCTTCCAACCCAAACCATTGAGTGATTCTGTAGTGGGATGGAGGCTGAGCCATCATAGCACACCTTGCAGGCACAACGTAAGCTATGCCTTTGGTTGTTGATATCAAGGCTTCTTTCACCCACCAACACTTGGGAAAGCTTTTCTTTGTCACCAGCCATGCCTCCCAGCTGGGGCACATTGTATATCTATAGTAGCACATGGGAACCTCTGGATGGCCAGGGCTGGACCATATCAAAGCTCCACCTAGCATGAATATAGTCTTACCAAGAGGTCAGTGGTGGATGCAAACTAAAAGTACAGGAGCAAGAATATACATAGGGCAAGATATTCCTCAGAACATCTTCCTCCGGCCTCAAGAGATTTTTGCCTCAGGGACCTTTTCTAGTACAATGGGTTTCTCTGTCATGAATTCATTTCAGTTTTTGACAGTACCAATTTGATGTCTGCTTCAAGAACCCCCAAAACACACTCAAATGTGGTGTCATGCCAGTGTGGGCAAGGAAATCTCATTACTTCCAGCTGCAAGGTGAGCCCAGGAGGCTGATCGGTATAGTCTTGTCTGCCCATTGAGAAAAAAATAAAGATTCCTTCTTCATTACTGTTATTGAAATACATTTATGCTAAAGTTTCACTGTGGGAAGCCATTCTGAGCTCTACAAGCAACAGACAAATCTGTGCATTAAACCTCACCACTGCAAAGGATAATTGAAATCAGTGTAGTTGTTGCCACAGATGCAGTGATATTGCAGGGTATTCTGCTAATAAGCTGAAGCATTCTGGCATCAACTACTTTTAGCCCAGGTATCTGCAGCATCAAGGTGAGGTCAGTGGGGGTTTTGTTGAGAGGGAAACAAGCAAAAGGGTACCCCATGTTCTTACATCTCAACACTCTTTTGAAGTCCACCCCCTTGTTGCACTCACAAATGAATGCGTTATCAGCCTTTATTTTTTTAGTCTTTCATTCCTTTTTCTCAAACTTCCTGTGATTTTCAGGTCACGTTGATCATTCTGTATGCCTCTTTATTTTGCCAGCATCTCTGGTCTGTCACTGTTCGGACTCCAAGTCAGATCTTTGATTCCATGCTATGTCTCAGCAGGAAAATCTGATGAGTAGCAGCCTGCTTCTTAAAGGATGACATTCATTTTTCTGACTCTCTTTCCTAATTTGCTAGTCCTAGCAGCGGCACCAAAGGAACCAGCTCCAGCCTAAGAGGAAGGGTACCCCAGCTGACAAGAAGATCCAACAGCTGTTCCTTTAAGGGTTTTGAAGCAGAAAGCTGCAATTCAGCTACTACCAAAAACATTGCTCCAACTGCATGTTTTTCCACTAACTAAAGCAAGCTAATGCTTCCAGTAATTTTATGCAGAAGCTTTGCAGAGAGGCTGCATGCTGCTTGGCTGCTGTTGTAAGCACTGTGACAACACCAGGGAAACAAATACCCTCCTTGCTATCATAAGATTAAGTTCAGTTAAGAAAATACAGTATTGTGAGTTCAGCATAGCATATAATTTGGTAGAAAAATGTCCAGGTGACGAAGATGCATACATCACCTGTGAGTTGGAAGAAGACACTCAGATGGGTGTTGTAATGAGATCCTACAAGGACAGGTATGCTGGCTCTGTGCTATTTGATATTTGTACCAGTGACACAGGAGAAAGTATGAAACACTCACAGATAAGCTTCAGGTGGTAAAAAGATTCTGGGAAGGTGACGGAGAGGTGTTATTATTGTTATAAAGCAACTTGACTGTGAGCAAATGGTGTGCCCTGTAACAGAGATGAGTGTGAAGTCATTCCTGTCCGAAGTCTGCAACCACAATGATGACACAGCTGTGCTGGAAGCAGGGACACACAAGGCATGTGGGTCATCAGCACTTGGTGTGAACCCACAGCAGTGTGCCAGCCATGGGTACAGTGCCCAGTTACACCTGCAACTGAAGAAGGATTCTCCTAAACTGGAGGAGGTGCTCAGAGATGCACCAGAGGAAGGATTTTCTCGTGAGATAAAGTCAGAGTAAAGAATAACTGCACGGGTTTGATCAGATAAGCTTTGCCAAGAGAAGGTTGGTGCTGGCTAATCCCACAGTGTCCAAATAAAAGAGAGAAATCTCTTACTAGAAGCACAGAAGGATCTGATACTAAAAGCAGAGGATGAACGTTCTTACATTACAAATAAAGACTTTTGTTTTAAATAAGGGATAAAGTTACTTATTGAAACAAAGAATGAAGGATCTTCCACCAGGTAAATAGGAAAGTTACAGCTGAATGTTCTCACTGTGGGTACAGCCCAGTTCAGGTGGAACTCAGGACAGCCTGTGTGATGTGCAGGTCAGACACACAGAACAGTGAGCTTCATCAGGCCCATGGTCTGATTTTCTGAAGGCTTGTAGATGCTGGACACACTTGTGGACCACTAGAAGCCATGAATGGAAGCATGTGGAGGAGACCTTGGCAAGAGGAGATGTTCAGAGGAGCCAAGTGCTCCTAATGGTAAGCACTGACAGCTCTGGTTTTCATATACGGTGTGCATTAAAGCCGAGCAGAGCCACGTGGATTGGCAATATAAAGCAGCTCTGAAGGCCCACAATAACTTTGTCTTGACTTCTTCCCCAGGTGCCCTCCAAGCAGCTGTTCACATCTCATGCCCCTGGGATCACCAGCACCTGCTCAGCTACATCGGCCTCCAGAACAGCAGCAGATAGGCAGGCAGAAAAGCAGGTCAGCTCTCCCTTCCTGTTCCACATTGTATCACTGCTTTTGAGCTGTGGAATAGAAGAGAATCAGCTGAACAAGGATCTGGGAGCACTATGGGTACGATCACTCATGCAGCTGATCTGTACCAGTTTTGCTGGTCCCATCATTCCAGCTTGCACCTGTGTGCACGCAGTACCCAAAACAAAACCTCCTTTACTCTCTCCCGTGCCCAGCACCGCCTCAGCACATTCACCGACTGAAAGACGCCATTGCGGGGCTCGTGTCTGATTCGTCCGTCTAAGGAGAAGCAGAACCCACCAAGCTCCGCCTGCAGATCCATGACGCCCCTCGGCCCGCCCGTCTACACCCAAAGCTGTACGCGGACGGAGTTCTGCTCCGCTTGGGCCCAGCTGCCGGAGCGGTGCCGCTGTTATTATCAGGCGCTGACAGAGCAGGAAAACGGGAAAAAAGAAGATCCAGGGAACTACAGGCCAGTCAGTCTCACCTCTGTGCTTGGTAAGATCGCGGGGTAGATCCAACTGAAGGCCCTACTGCACCACACGGAAAAATAAAGACAAGGAGATTGGTGGTAATCAAAAAGGTTTCACCATGGGCAAGTCAGACGTGACAAACTTGGTGGCCCATGTCAACTTCATGAAGTTCAACAACGACAAGTGCCCTGAGTTGGGGAAATCTCAAGCACAGATAAAGGTTGGGTGGAGAATGGCTTGAGAGCAGAACCGAGGAGAAGGATTTGGGGATCTCAGATGATTCAGCACGAGGACGCTTGCTTACAAACAGAGCACTGTGGCAGCCGTTCTCTTCTGCCCTCATTGCAAGGCTGAAGCAGTGTGCTCTCCCTCTTCTGCGTAAAGCAACAGTACTTAGGGTGGGAAGCACTCTCTAAGACAAGACCAAGCATAAACCCTCTGTTCCCTTCCAGGATGAGCTTCTTCGGGAGATTTCCAATTTGAAGAAATCGATCCACAGACTACAGATGGCCAGGGACAAGTTCCAGCCCGGTCCCGTGGATTACATTGAGGGATCGAAAATCAGACCCACAATGCTTCATAAACCAGCTGGCTGCTCTCCTTCATGCCATAATCTGTCTGGACAACGCAGAAGGAATGTGGCTTTGATGGAGCATGGCCTTCAAAGAGACTCATGGAGCACAGGGCGTGCAATGAAGCTGCCTGAGAAGTCACCCAAACCTGAGTTGGGCAGGGAAGGCTCCAAACTCCCTAGAAGCATCCGTTCAGTTTCTGCCTCAACCAGTAACTCCAGAGTCCCCAGAAGCATCCAGACTGCTTCTGCTTTAACAACAAAGTCCGGAGTCCCCAGAAGCATCCGTACTGCTTCTGCATCAACAACAAACTCTGGAGTCAACAGAAGCATCCAGACTGCTTCTGCCTCACCAACAACAAAGTCCGGAGTCCCCAGAAGCACCCCTACTGCTTCGGTTTCAACAACAAAGTCCGGAGTACCCAGAAGCATCCCTACTGCTTCTGCCCCAGCAACAAAGTCTAGAGTCCCCAGAAGCATCCAGACTGCTTCTGTTTCAACAACAAAGTCCGGAGTCCCCAGAAGCATCCCTACTGCTTCTGCCTCACCAACAAAAAACTCCGGAGTCCCCAGAAGCATCCCTACTGCTTTTGCCCCAACAACAAAGTCCGGAGTCCCCAGAAGCATCCCTACTACTTCTGTTTCAACAACAAAGTCCGGAGTCCCCAGAAGCATCCCTACTGCTTCTGCCCCAAACACTAACTCCAAACTCCCCAGAAGCATCCATACTGCTTCTGCCCCAACAACTATCTCAAGAGTCCCCAGAAGCATCCAGACAGCTTCTGCCTCAGCAACAAAACCACAGCTCCCTGGACATTGCAAATTCAGAGAGATGTCTAAAAAACAAGCAGGGAGTCTTCCAAAGGAGACTGGGACTCGGCTGAGAGAAGTAAAGGGGAAGGGGAAGGCACCGGATCCTCCTGTCTGCTCATATAAGAGGGATTCCGATGAGGACACAGAAAATGAATCCAGGATCCCCCAAAAAGTAGAGTATTTAATTGTTGATGATCTAATACCAACTAATACCTTGCAGGCAATTCCATCCCTGGCTTGGGAAGCTATAGAGATTGAAGTGAAGACAACCTGGAAGTAGAATTCATTTAAATCCAACACATTGCACCTAAGCCAAGCGCTGCTGAGTTATCTGAGTAGCAGCATTTGTCAACAGTTTCTGGCCTGGTTCGGCCCGGTTCCACGCCTAGCGGGGTGGGGGGACCTGCAGATCCAGGACCCAGGGAAGGGAAAAGGGAAAAAAAGGGAAAACAAGTAGAGAGATGGGCCAAAAACCAAACCAGTGGCAACAAATTAGTTCTAATTGGTTTAATTAATTTTAATTTCTTTAATTCGTTTTAATTTGTTTAATTAATTGACCAAAGATGATACCAAATTGCAAGATAACACACTACAGTACAATGTATCATAATTACTATCATGATTAGAATTAAAACCAATAAAAAAAATAAAATTAGAAAGTGTGTCTGAAAACTGAAGTCCTTATTCTAAAGCCGAGGTCAGAGCTGGGATCAAAAAGGAAAGGGGAGGTCAAGTGATTTACGAATGGCTTTTATCTTTTGCTCTGAACAGAAAGGGTGACAGAGCAGCAAGCAATCCTCTGGGGGATGTAGTTGTTCTCTGCTGGGGGTACATGCAGTGTTACAGGCTTGGGACAGAATGGCTGGATGACTGTGAAGAGGAAAGGGACCTGGGGGTGTTGGTCGATGCTCGGCTCAGCATGAGCCCACAGTGTGCCCAGGTGGCCAAGAAGGCCAACGGCATCCTGGCCTGTATAAGAAACAGTGTGGCCAGCAGGAGCAGAGAGGTGATCATCCCTCTGTACTCAGCTCTGGTGAAGCCGCATCTCAAGTACTGTGTTCAGTTTTGGGCTCCTCACTACAAGAAGGACACTGAGGATGAGGTCCTCTGTAAATAGACAGGAGGAGATTCACATTCAGAAAACTTGGTCCTCATAGGGGACTTCAACCACCCTGATATCTGTGGGAGGGACAACACAGCATCGCACCAGAAATCAAAGAGGTTTCTGGAATGTGCTGATGATAACTTCCTCTTCCAAGCAGTATGGGAACCTCAAAGATCAGGTTAGGAAAGCTAAAACTCAGGCAGAACTAAATCTAGCTGGGGACAGAAAGGGGAACAGGTATATCAGTGATTAAAAAGAAGGTAAGCGAGGATGTGGGCCCTCTCTGGAAGGCAACTAGAGGCCTGCTCATGAGGAATACAGAGAGAGCTGAGGTGCTCAATGACTTCTTTGCTTCAGGCCTCACTGGCAAGTGCTCTAGGCACAGAGCCCAAACTGCAGAAAGCAACAGTAAAACTTGGAGAAGGTGGATCTGTAAGTGCTGTAAGTGAAGATGAGGTTCTAGACCATCAAAAGAATCTGAAGCTGCACAAGTCCAAGGGATCCATCCGCAGCTTCTGAGGGAACTGGTGGATGAACTTGCCAAGCTGCTGTGCATCGTATTTGAAAGGTCATGGCAGTCTGGTGAAGTTCCCACTGATCAGAAAAGGGGAAACATAACCCCCCTATTCCGGATCGGGAAAAAAGAAGATCCAGGGAACTACAGGCCAGTCAGTCTCACCTCTGTGCTTGGTAAGATCGCGGGGTAGATCCAACTGAAGGCCCTACTGCACCACACGGAAAAATAAAGACAAGGTGATTGGTGGTAATCAAAATGGTTTCACCATGGGCAAGTCAGACTTGACAAACTTGGTGGCCCATGTCAACTTCATGAAGTTCAACAAGGACAAGTGCCCTGAGTTGGGGAAATCTCAAGCACAGATAAAGGTTGGGTGGAGAATGGCTTGAGAGCAGCACCGAGGAGAAGGATTTGGGGGTCTCAGATGATTCAGCACGAGGTGGCAGTGTACGCTTGTAGCCTGAAAGGCCAAGTATATCCCAGGTTTCATCAAGAGAAGCGTGACCAGCGGGTCGAGGAGGTGATTCTGCCCCTCCGCGCTGCTCTTGTAAGACCCCACATGGAGTACTGTGTCCAGTTCTGGGGACCCCAACACAAGGACACTGAGCTGTTGGAGCAGGTCCAGATGAAGGAAATGGAGATGATCAGAGGGCTGGAGCACCTCCTCTAGAAGGACAGGCTGAGAGAGCTGGGGCTCTTCAGCCTGGAGAAGAGAAGGCTCCAGGGGGACCTTATAGCAACATCCCAGTATCTGAAGGGAGTCCATAGGAAAGCTGGGGAGGGACATTTTATAAATGCATGTAGTGACAGGATGAAGGAAAATGGTTTTAAACTGGAAGAGGGGAGATTTAGAATACATACCATGAAGAACTTTACTGTGAGGGTGGTGAAACTCTGGAACAGGTTTCCCAGTGAGGCTGTGGATGCCTCACAGAATCACAGAATTGCAGGGGTTGGAAGGGACCTCTAGAGATCATCGAGTCCAACCCTCCTGCCAAAGCAGGCTCCCTACACCACGTCGCACAGCTCGGCGTCCAGTCGGATCTTGAATATCTCCAGAGAAGGAGATTCCACCACCTCCCTGGGCAGCCTGTTCCAGTGCTACGTCACCCTCACCGTAAAGAAGTTCTTGAGCACATTCCTGCGGAACATCCTATGCTGAAGTTTCATCCTATTACCCCTAGTCCTGTCCCACGCATTACTGAAAAGAGACCAGCCTCGCCACTATGGCACCCACACCTCAGGTATTTATAAACCTGGATCAAATCCCCACTCAGCCTTCTTTTCTCAAGGCTAAACAGACCCAGTTCGCTTAGTCTCTCATCATAGGGGAAATGCTCCAGGCCCTTCACCATCTTTGTGGCCCTCCGCTGGACTCTTTCCAAGAGATCCCTGTCTTTTTTGTACTGGGGAGCCCAGAACTGGACACAGGATTCCAGAGGAGGCCTCACCGGGGCAGAGCAGAGGGGGAGGATCACCTCCCTCGACCTGCTGGCCACGCTCTTTTTAATACACCCCAGGATGCCATTGGCCTTTTTGGCTACAAGGGCACACTGCTGGCTCATGGTCAATCTGTCGTCCACCAGGACGCCCAGGTCCCACTCAGCAGAGCTCCTGTCCAGCAGCTCTTCCCCCAGCCTGTACCGGTGCATGCAATTATTTCTCCCTAGGTGCAAGACTCTACACTTGCTTTTGTTAAACCTCATCCGGTTTCTTACTGCCCAGCTCTCCACCCTGTCCAGGTCCCTCTGAATGGCAGCACAGCCTTCAGGCGTGTAAGCCAGTCCTCCCAACTTTGTGTCATCACAAACTTGCTGAGGGTGGTCACTATCCCCTCATCAAGGTCGCTGATGAAGATGTTGAACAAGACCGGACCCAGCACAGACCCCTGGGGGACGCCGCTAGTTACAGGCCTCCAGCCAGATTCCGCACCACCAACGACAACCCTCTGCACTCGGCCAGTCAGCCAATTCTCGACCCACTTCACCTTCCGCTCATCTATCCCATACTTCCTCAGCTTTGTTATAACAACGTCATGGGGGACAGTATCAAAAGCCTTACAGAAATCAAGGTAGACTACATCTACCGCTCTCCCCCCGTCCACCCAGCTAGTGACATCTTCATAAAAGGCCACCGGGTTGGTCGAAAACAACCTCCCCTTGGTGAACCCATGCTGAGTACTCCTGATAACCTCCTTTTCTCCCAGTTGTCTGGAGATGGCATCCAGCACAAGCTGTTCCATCACCTTCCCTGGGACAGAGATGAGGCTGATTGGCCTATAATTACCCAGGTCTTCCTTCTTGCCCTTTTTGAAGACAGGAGTGACACTGGCCGTCCTCCAGACTTCAGGCACCTCCCCAGTTCTCCAAGACCTCTGATAGATTACAGAGAGCGGCTCAGCAACGACCTCCAGAAGCTCTCTCAGCACCTGTGGATGCACCCCATCAGGTCCCAAGGATTTATGGACCTTAATGTTTCCTAGGCACTCACGGACCACCTCTTCCCTGACTAAAGGGAAATCTCCCATTCCCCACACTCTCTCATTAACCTCCAGGGCCTGGGATTCCCGAGGGAGAGCCCTTTCACTAAAGACAGAAGCAAAAAAGGCGTTCACCATTTCCACCTTCTCAGCATCCCTCTTCTCCCTGGAAGCACTCGAGGCCAGGCTGGATGCGTTGTGAGCAACCTGGTCTACAGCGAGGTGTCCCTGTCTATAGCAGGTTGGAACGGGGTGATCTTAAGGGTCCCTTCCAACACAAACCATTCTAAGATTCTAGGACAGAAAAACAGGCCAGCTCTCCCACATTGTTTCAGTGTCATTTACTTATAAAACAAGCTCTGGGACAACCCGAGAAGGTATTTGTTCCACGTGCAGCATCACCTGTGATAGAAACCAAGGAAGCCTACAGCAGGCCTCAGGACTCAGCAAGCCTTTTTGGCTCAACGCAGGGCCAGCTGGAGCAGCTTACCATGAGTGCACCCAGAAGGGCCTCCATGCAGCTGCAGGCTTGCCGCGTGTCATTGCACGTCATTGTGATGCAACAGTGGGTGAGCGTGACATAAAGCTGCAGGCTGGAACTCCGGCTGGGGTGGCCTCAGTTCGCTGCTGCTGGAGCGAGAGGTGGTAGCGGAAGGTTGCAGCTCTCAGAGAGTTCCTACCAGGAGCCATGGAGCGCTGTGGCAGTGCTGGATTCCGAAATCCAGATGAATTTCTGAGCAGAGCGGGGAAGAGCGGAAAGGTGAGCGCTGCTACATCAAGAGAGGGCTGAGTGCAGCAGCCTGGGGTATGCAGGGCTGCTCTGGGGCTGTAGATGCTCTCCAGAGGCTGAGGGACACTTCTCCTCATGCTGGTGCTGGAGAAGGCTTGCAGGGAATCGCACCTCTCTGCACATCCCAGCATCGGGTACAGAAGTGGGGAGGGAGCTGCCAAAGGGAGCGGAGGTGGGCTGGAGAGGGGAATGGAGTGTCTGAGTGTCCAAGCATGTCTTTGTCTTTCTAGCTCCGACCCGGAGGACAGGAAGTTGGAGCAGGATGTAGCTGGCTGCTGGACCTTCCACTCGGGGTTAAAATCCCTGTGCAGCCCGGCACCAAGCTCCTCTTCGCCAGGAGAAAGCTGGGGGAAAAGGTGAGAGGAGGAGGGAAGCGTCAAAAAGGGCTCTTGTTTCCTGGGGTTGCCGCCATGCCAAGGAGGCCTTGTGGCCACCGGCTCTACTGTGGGACCTATGGCCCTTTGCCCCAACTGCATACGGGAATGAGGGGATGCTTCTGGCTCCACAGCAGGGAAACCACCAAGGGCTGGTCAATAGCAGTGCCCACCAGTCAGGAGAGGGTCTGAAAACTGGGATTTTCACACCGGATGAGCTTATCAGCAGCAGTTCCCTCACCTTATCTGGCACCAGGCAAGCAGGCAGCTGCTGGCCATGTGTTGGGATGCTGGGGCCAGGCACTCATCTGGCACAGCTAGAAATGTGGAGACCAGGCCGTTCCTGGAGGAGGGCGCAACCCTCTGCTCTCCCTCTTGGAGGACTTAGGAAAACCCAGACATGACTGTTTGGGAAAGAGGCAAGAGGCCAGCCTGTGGGTGTGAGCAGCTTGGAAGTGTCTCTGTCTCTTTGCTGCTCTCTCCTTCCCCATTCACACTCTACAACACATCTCTTCCAGCTCCACCAGCCTTCTCCTCAGTTTGACCTGAGAGATCCGTACAGTCGCAATCTGTGCACAGAGTACAACAGCCTGCATGACCCGCATCTGCGGGAGTTCCACAACCGCAAAAACAACCTGCGGAACCTGAAGAAACGGGGCTTGGTCACCGAGGATGGCGACGTAAGTTTGGCTGTTGGGCTGACCAACACGGGTCTCGTCAGGAGGGCTTTCCAGTCTGCCAGGCAGGGGCCTGACACTACAGCCATCTGTCATTGTCTCTTCTGTAGGTTGTCTGCACTCTGAAGGAGTTCAACGAGTACAGGCAGTACCTGACCAGGCTGAAGCTGGAGAAAAAGCAAGCAAAGAGGCGAGAAGAGGTAGGCAAAGCCCAGTATTGGTAGGCACGTGTCAGCAGCATGGCACTGAGGGCACGGGCTTTACTTGATGGATCTGAGGGAGATGGGGAAAGCAGAAAAGGTGAGGGACGGGCTGGTGGTCTAGGCATTGAGGCAAGGAAAGGACAGCTCAGCTCAGAGCTGAGCTAGCACAGCGTGCTGGTGTGAAGGCAGCCTGGAAAGTCGCTTGCTTACAAACAGAGCACTGTGGCAGCCGTTCTCTTCTGCCCTCATTGCAAGGCTGAAGCAGTGTGCTCTCCCTCTTCTGCGTAAAGCAACAGTACTTAGGGTGGGAAGCACTCTCTAAGACAAGACCAAGCATAAACCCTCTGTTCCCTTCCAGGATGAGCTTCTTCGGGAGATTTCCAATTTGAAGAAATCGATCCACAGACTACAGATGGCCAGGGACGAGTTCCGGCCGGGTTCTGTGGATTACAATGCGGGTTCGAAAATCAGACCCACAAAGCTTCATAAACCAGCTGGCCCCTCTCCTTCATGCCATAATCTGTCTGGACAACGCAGAAGGAATGTGGCTTTGATGGAGCATGGCCTTCAAAGAGACTCATGGAGCACAGGGCGTGCAATGAAGCTGCCTGAGAAGTCACCCAAACCTGAGTTGGGCAGGGAAGGCTCCAAACTCCCTAGAAGCATCCGTTCAGTTTCTGCCTCAACCAGTAACTCCAGAGTCCCCAGAAGCATCCAGACTGCTTCTGCTTTAACAACAAAGTCCGGAGTCCCCAGAAGCATCCGTACTGCTTCTGCATCAACAACAAACTCTGGAGTCACCAGAAGCATCCAGACTGCTTCTGCCTCACCAACAAAAAACTCCGGAGTCCCCAGAAGCACCCCTACTGCTTCGGTTTCAACAACAAAGTCCGGAGTCCCCAGAAGCATCCCTACTGCTTTTGCCCCAACAACAAAGTCCGGAGTCCCCAGAAGCATCCCTACTACTTCTGTTTCAACAACAAAGTCCGGAGTCCCCAGAAGCATCCCTACTGCTTCTGCCCCAACAACTAACTCCAAACTCCCCAGAAGCATCCATACTGCTTCTGCCCCAACAACTATCTCAAGAGTCCCCAGAAGCATCCAGACAGCTTCTGCCTCAGCAACAAAACCACAGCTCCCTGGACATTGCAAATTCAGAGAGATGTCTAAAAAACAAGCAGGGAGTCTTCCAAAGGAGACTGGGACTCGGCTGAGAGAAGTAAAGGGGAAGGGGAAGGCACCGGATCCTCCTGTCTGCTCATATAAGAGGGATTCCGATGAGGACACAGAAAATGAATCCAGGATCCCCCAAAAAGTAGAGTATTTAATTGTTGATGATCTAATACCAACTAATACCTTGCAGGCAATTCCATCCCTGGCTTGGGAAGCTATAGAGATTGAAGTGAAGACAACCTGGAAGTAGAATTCATTTAAATCCAACACATTGCACCTAAGCCAAGCGCTGCTGAGTTATCTGAGTAGCAGCATTTGTCAACAGTTTCTGGCCTGGTTCGGCCCGGTTCCACGCCTAGCGGGGTGGGGGGACCTGCAGATCCAGGACCCAGGGAAGGGAAAAGGGAAAAAAAGGGAAAACAAGTAGAGAGATGGGCCAAAAACCAAACCAGTGGCAACAAATTAGTTCTAATTGGTTTAATTAATTTTAATTTCTTTAATTCGTTTTAATTTGTTTAATTAATTGACCAAAGATGATACCAAATTGCAAGATAACACACTACAGTACAATGTATCATAATTACTATCATGATTAGAATTAAAACCAATAAAAAAAATAAAATTAGAAAGTGTGTCTGAAAACTGAAGTCCTTATTCTAAAGCCGAGGTCAGAGCTGGGATCAAAAAGGAAAGGGGAGGTCAAGTGATTTACGAATGGCTTTTATCTTTTGCTCTGAACAGAAAGGGTGACAGAGCAGCAAGCAATCCTCTGGGGGATGTAGTTGTTCTCTGCTGGGGGTACATGCAGTGTTACAGGCTTGGGACAGAATGGCTGGATGACTGTGAAGAGGAAAGGGACCTGGGGGTGTTGGTCGATGCTCGGCTCAGCATGAGCCCACAGTGTGCCCAGGTGGCCAAGAAGGCCAACGGCATCCTGGCCTGTATAAGAAACAGTGTGGCCAGCAGGAGCAGAGAGGTGATCATCCCTCTGTACTCAGCTCTGGTGAAGCCGCATCTCAAGTACTGTGTTCAGTTTTGGGCTCCTCACTACAAGAAGGACACTGAGGATGAGGTCCTCTGTAAATAGACAGGAGGAGATTCACATTCAGAAAACTTGGTCCTCATAGGGGACTTCAACCACCCTGATATCTGTGGGAGGGACAACACAGCATCGCACCAGAAATCAAAGAGGTTTCTGGAATGTGCTGATGATAACTTCCTCTTCCAAGCAGTATGGGAACCTCAAAGATCAGGTTAGGAAAGCTAAAACTCAGGCAGAACTAAATCTAGCTGGGGACAGAAAGGGGAACAGGTATATCAGTGATTAAAAAGAAGGTAAGCGAGGATGTGGGCCCTCTCTGGAAGGCAACTAGAGGCCTGCTCATGAGGAATACAGAGAGAGCTGAGGTGCTCAATGACTTCTTTGCTTCAGGCCTCACTGGCAAGTGCTCTAGGCACAGAGCCCAAACTGCAGAAAGCAACAGTAAAACTTGGAGAAGGTGGATCTGTAAGTGCTGTAAGTGAAGATGAGGTTCTAGACCATCAAAAGAATCTGAAGCTGCACAAGTCCAAGGGATCCATCCGCAGCTTCTGAGGGAACTGGTGGATGAACTTGCCAAGCTGCTGTGCATCGTATTTGAAAGGTCATGGCAGTCTGGTGAAGTTCCCACTGATCAGAAAAGGGGAAACATAACCCCCCTATTCCGGATCGGGAAAAAAGAAGATCCAGGGAACTACAGGCCAGTCAGTCTCACCTCTGTGCTTGGTAAGATCGCGGGGTAGATCCAACTGAAGGCCCTACTGCACCACACGGAAAAATAAAGACAAGGTGATTGGTGGTAATCAAAATGGTTTCACCATGGGCAAGTCAGACGTGACAAACTTGGTGGCCCATGTCAACTTCATGAAGTTCAACAAGGACAAGTGCCCTGAGTTGGGGAAATCTCAAGCACAGATAAAGGTTGGGTGGAGAATGGCTTGAGAGCAGCACCGAGGAGAAGGATTTGGGGGTCTCAGATGATTCAGCACGAGGTGGCAGTGTACGCTTGTAGCCTGAAAGTCCAAGTATATCCCAGGTTTCATCAAGAGAAGCGTGACCAGCGGGTCGAGGAGGTGATTCTGCCCCTCCGCGCTGCTCTTGTAAGACCCCACATGGAGTACTGTGTCCAGTTCTGGGGACCCCAACACAAGGACACTGAGCTGTTGGAGCAGGTCCAGATGAGGGAAATGGAGATGATCAGAGGGCTGGAGCACCTCCTCTAGAAGGACAGGCTGAGAGAGCTGGGGCTCTTCAGCCTGGAGAAGAGAAGGCTCCAGGGGGACCTTATAGCAACATCCCAGTATCTGAAGGGAGTCCATAGGAAAGCTGGGGAGGGACATTTTATAAATGCATGTAGTGACAGGATGAAGGAAAATGGTTTTAAACTGGAAGAGGGGAGATTTAGAATACATACCATGAAGAACTTTACTGTGAGGGTGGTGAAACACTGGAACAGGTTTCCCAGTGAGGCTGTGGATGCCTCACAGAATCACAGAATTGCAGGGGTTGGAAGGGACCTCTAGAGATCATCGAGTCCAACCCTCCTGCCAAAGCAGGCTCCCTACACCACGTCGCACAGCTCGGCGTCCAGTCGGATCTTGAATATCTCCGCAGAAGGAGACTCCACCACCTCCCTGGGCAGCCTGTTCCAGTGCTACGTCACCCTCACCGTAAAGAAGTTCTTGAGCACATTCCTGCGGAACATCCTATGCTGAAGTTTCATCCTATTACCCCTAGTCCTGTCCCACGCATTATTGAAAAGAGACCAGCCTCGCCACTATGGCACCCACACCTCAGGTATTTATAAACCTGGATCAAATCCCCACTCAGCCTTCTTTTCTCAAGGCTAAACAGACCCAGTTCGCTTAGTCTCTCATCATAGGGGAAATGCTCCAGGCCCTTCACCATCTTTGTGGCCCTCCGCTGGACTCTTTCCAAGAGATCCCTGTCTTTTTTGTACTGGGGAGCCCAGAACTGGACACAGGATTCCAGAGGAGGCCTCACCGGGGCAGAGCAGAGCGGGAGGATCACCTCCCTCGACCTGCTGGCCACGCTCTTTTTAATACACCCCAGGATGCCATTGGCCTTTTTGGCTACAAGGGCACACTGCTGGCTCATGGTCAATCTGTCGTCCACCAGGACGCCCAGGTCCCACTCAGCAGAGCTCCTGTCCAGCAGCTCTTCCCCCAGCCTGTACCGGTGCATGCAATTATTTCTCCCTAGGTGCAAGACTCTACACTTGCTTTTGTTAAACCTCATCCGGTTTCTTACTGCCCAGCTCTCCACCCTGTCCAGGTCCCTCTGAATGGCAGCACAGCCTTCAGGCGTGTAAGCCAGTCCTCCCAACTTTGTGTCATCACAAACTTGCTGAGGGTGGTCACTATCCCCTCATCAAGGTCGCTGATGAAGATGTTGAACAAGACCGGACCCAGCACAGACCCCTGAGGGACGCCGCTAGTTACAGGCCTCCAGCCAGATTCCGCACCACCAACGACAACCCTCTGCACTCGGCCAGTCAGCCAATTCTCGACCCACTTCACCTTCCGCTCATCTATCCCATACTTCCTCAGCTTTGTTATAACAACGTCATGGGGGACAGTATCAAAAGCCTTACAGAAATCAAGGTAGACTACATCTACCGCTCTCCCCCCGTCCACCCAGCTAGTGACATCTTCATAAAAGGCCACCGGGTTGGTCGAGAACAACCTCCCCTTGGTGAACCCATGCTGAGTACTCCTGATAACCTCCTTTTCTCCCAGTTGTCTGGAGATGGCATCCAGCACAAGCTGTTCCATCACCTTCCCTGGGACAGAGATGAGGCTGATTGGCCTATAATTACCCGGGTCTTCCTTCTTGCCCTTTTTGAAGACAGGAGTGACACTGGCCGTCCTCCAGACTTCAGGCACCTCCCCAGTTCTCCAAGACCTCTGATAGATTACAGAGAGCGGCTCAGCAACGACCTCCAGAAGCTCTCTCAGCACCTGTGGATGCACCCCATCAGGTCCCAAGGATTTATGGACCTTAATATTTCCTAGGCACTCACGGACCACCTCTTCCCTGACTAAAGGGAAATCTCCCATTCCCCACACTCTCTCATTAACCTCCAGGGCCTGGGATTCCCGAGGGAGAGCCCTTTCACTAAAGACAGAAGCAAAAAAGGCGTTCACTATTTCCACCTTCTCAGCATCCCTCTTCTCCCTGGAAGCACTCGAGGCCAGGCTGGATGCGTTGTGAGCAACCTGGTCTACAGCGAGGTGTCCCTGTCTATAGCAGGTTGGAACGGGGTGATCTTAAGGGTCCCTTCCAACACAAACCATTCTAAGATTCTAGGACAGAAAAACAGGCCAGCTCTCCCACATTGTTTCAGTGTCATTTACTTATAAAACAAGCTCTGGGACAACCCGAGAAGGTATTTGTTCCACGTGCAGCATCACCTGTGATAGAAACCAAGGAAGCCTACAGCAGGCCTCAGGACTCAGCAAGCCTTTTTGGCTCAACGCAGGGCCAGCTGGAGCAGCTTACCATGAGTGCACCCAGAAGGGCCTCCATGCAGCTGCAGGCTTGCCGCGTGTCATTGCACGTCATTGTGATGCAACAGTGGGTGAGCGTGACATAAAGCTGCAGGCTGGAACTCCGGCTGGGGTGGCCTCAGTTCGCTGCTGCTGGAGCGAGAGGTGGTAGCGGAAGGTTGCAGCTCTCAGAGAGTTCCTACCAGGAGCCATGGAGCGCTGTGGCAGTGCTGGATTCCGAAATCCAGATGAATTTCTGAGCAGAGCGGGGAAGAGCGGAAAGGTGAGCGCTGCTACATCAAGAGAGGGCTGAGTGCAGCAGCCTGGGGTATGCAGGGCTGCTCTGGGGCTGTAGATGCTCTCCAGAGGCTGAGGGACACTTCTCCTCATGCTGGTGCTGGAGAAGGCTTGCAGGGAATCGCACCTCTCTGCACATCCCAGCATCGGGTACAGAAGTGGGGAGGGAGCTGCCAAAGGGAGCGGAGGTGGGCTGGAGAGGGGAATGGAGTGTCTGAGTGTCCAAGCATGTCTTTGTCTTTCTAGCTCCGACCCGGAGGACAGGAAGTTGGAGCAGGATGTAGCTGGCTGCTGGACCTTCCACTCGGGGTTAAAATCCCTGTGCAGCCCGGCACCAAGCTCCTCTTCGCCAGGAGAAAGCTGGGGGAAAAGGTGAGAGGAGGAGGGAAGCGTCAAAAAGGGCTCTTGTTTCCTGGGGTTGCCGCCATGCCAAGGAGGCCTTGTGGCCACCGGCTCTACTGTGGGACCTATGGCCCTTTGCCCCAACTGCATACGGGAATGAGGGGATGCTTCTGGCTCCACAGCAGGGAGACCACCAAGGGCTGGTCAATAGCAGTGCCCACCAGTCAGGAGAGGGTCTGAAAACTGGGATTTTCACACCGGATGAGCTTATCAGCAGCAGTTCCCTCACCTTATCTGGCACCAGGCAAGCAGGCAGCTGCTGGCCATGTGTTGGGATGCTGGGGCCAGGCACTCATCTGGCACAGCTAGAAATGTGGAGACCAGGCCGTTCCTGGAGGAGGGCGCAACCCTCTGCTCTCCCTCTTGGAGGACTTAGGAAAACCCAGACATGACTGTTTGGGAAAGAGGCAAGAGGCCAGCCTGTGGGTGTGAGCAGCTTGGAAGTGTCTCTGTCTCTTTGCTGCTCTCTCCTTCCCCATTCACACTCTACAACACATCTCTTCCAGCTCCACCAGCCTTCTCCTCAGTTTGACCTGAGAGATCCGTACAGTCGCAATCTGTGCACAGAGTACAACAGCCTGCATGACCCGCATCTGCGGGAGTTCCACAACCGCAAAAACAACCTGCGGAACCTGAAGAAACGGGGCTTGGTCACCGAGGATGGCGACGTAAGTTTGGCTGTTGGGCTGACCAACACGGGTCTCGTCAGGAGGGCTTTCCAGTCTGCCAGGCAGGGGCCTGACACTACAGCCATCTGTCATTGTCTCTTCTGTAGGTTGTCTGCACTCTGAAGGAGTTCAACGAGTACAGGCAGTACCTGACCAGGCTGAAGCTGGAGAAAAAGCAAGCAAAGAGGCGAGAAGAGGTAGGCAAAGCCCAGTATTGGTAGGCACGTGTCAGCAGCATGGCACTGAGGGCACGGGCTTTACTTGATGGATCTGAGGGAGATGGGGAAAGCAGAAAAGGTGAGGGACGGGCTGGTGGTCTAGGCATTGAGGCAAGGAAAGGACAGCTCAGCTCAGAGCTGAGCTAGCACAGCGTGCTGGTGTGAAGGCAGCCTGGAAAGTCGCTTGCTTACAAACAGAGCACTGTGGCAGCCGTTCTCTTCTGCCCTCATTGCAAGGCTGAAGCAGTGTGCTCTCCCTCTTCTGCGTAAAGCAACAGTACTTAGGGTGGGAAGCACTCTCTAAGACAAGACCAAGCATAAACCCTCTGTTCCCTTCCAGGATGAGCTTCTTCGGGAGATTTCCAATTTGAAGAAATCGATCCACAGACTACAGATGGCCAGGGACGAGTTCCGGCCGGGTTCTGTGGATTACAGTGCGGGTTCGAAAATCAGACCCACAAAGCTTCATAAACCAGCTGGCCCCTCTCCTTCATGCCATAATCTGTCTGGACAACGCAGAAGGAATGTGGCTTTGATGGAGCATGGCCTTCAAAGAGACTCATGGAGCACAGGGCGTGCAATGAAGCTGCCTGAGAAGTCACCCAAACCTGAGTTGGGCAGGGAAGGCTCCAAACTCCCTAGAAGCATCCGTTCAGTTTCTGCCTCAACCAGTAACTCCAGAGTCCCCAGAAGCATCCAGACTGCTTCTGATTTAACAACAAAGTCCGGAGTCCCCAGAAGCATCCGTACTGCTTCTGCATCAACAACAAACTCTGGAGTCACCAGAAGCATCCAGACTGCTTCTGCCTCACCAACAAAAAACTCCGGAGTCCCCAGAAGCACCCCTACTGCTTCGGTTTCAACAACAAAGTCCGGAGTACCCAGAAGCATCCCTACTGCTTCTGCCCCAACAACAAAGTCTGGAGTCCCCAGAAGCATCCAGACTGCTTCTGTTTCAACAACAAAGTCCGGAGTCCCCAGAAGCATCCCTACTGCTTCTGCCTCACCAACAAAAAACTCCGGAGTCCCCAGAAGCATCCCTACTGCTTCTGCCCCAACAACTAACTCAAGAGTCCCCAGAAGCATCCCTACTGCTTCTGCCCCAACAACAAAGTCCGGAGTCCCCAGAAGCATCCATACTGCTTCTGTTTCAACAACAAAGTCCGGAGTCCCCAGAAGCATCCCTACTGCTTCTGCCCCAACAACTAACTCCAAACTCCCCAGAAGCATCCATACTGCTTCTGCCCCAACAACTATCTCAAGAGTCCCCAGAAGCATCCAGACAGCTTCTGCCTCAGCAACAAAACCACAGCTCCCTGGACATTGCAAATTCAGAGAGATGTCTAAAAAACAAGCAGGGAGTCTTCCAAAGGAGACTGGGACTCGGCTGAGAGAAGTAAAGGGGAAGGGGAAGGCACCGGATCCTCCTGTCTGCTCATATAAGAGGGATTCCGATGAGGACACAGAAAATGAATCCAGGATCCCCCAAAAAGTAGAGTATTTAATTGTTGATGATCTAATACCAACTAATACCTTGCAGGCAATTCCATCCCTGGCTTGGGAAGCTATAGAGATTGAAGTGAAGACAACCTGGAAGTAGAATTCATTTAAATCCAACACATTGCACCTAAGCCAAGCGCTGCTGAGTTATCTGAGTAGCAGCATTTGTCAACAGTTTCTGGCCTGGTTCGGCCCGGTTCCACGCCTAGCGGGGTGGGGGGACCTGCAGATCCAGGACCCAGGGAAGGGAAAAGGGAAAAAAAGGGAAAACAAGTAGAGAGATGGGCCAAAAACCAAACCAGTGGCAACAAATTAGTTCTAATTGGTTTAATTAATTTTAATTTCTTTAATTCGTTTTAATTTGTTTAATTAATTGACCAAAGATGATACCAAATTGCAAGATAACACACTACAGTACAATGTATCATAATTACTATCATGATTAGAATTAAAACCAATAAAAAAAATAAAATTAGAAAGTGTGTCTGAAAACTGAAGTCCTTATTCTAAAGCCGAGGTCAGAGCTGGGATCAAAAAGGAAAGGGGAGGTCAAGTGATTTACGAATGGCTTTTATCTTTTGCTCTGAACAGAAAGGGTGACAGAGCAGCAAGCAATCCTCTGGGGGATGTAGTTGTTCTCTGCTGGGGGTACATGCAGTGTTACAGGCTTGGGACAGAATGGCTGGATGACTGTGAAGAGGAAAGGGACCTGGGGCTGTTGGTCGATGCTCGGCTCAACATGAGCCCACAGTGTGCCCAGGTGGCCAAGAAGGCCAACGGCATCCTGGCCTGTATAAGAAACAGTGTGGCCAGCAGGAGCAGAGAGGTGATCATCCCTCTGTACTCAGCTCTGGTGAAGCCGCATCTCAAGTACTGTGTTCAGTTTTGGGCTCCTCACTACAAGAAGGACACTGAGGATGAGGTCCTCTGTAAATAGACAGGAGGAGATTCACATTCAGAAAACTTGGTCCTCATAGGGGACTTCAACCACCCTGATATCTGTGGGAGGGACAACACAGCATCGCACCAGAAATCAAAGAGGTTTCTGGAATGTGCTGATGATAACTTCCTCTTCCAAGCAGTATGGGAACCTCAAAGATCAGGTTAGGAAAGCTAAAACTCAGGCAGAACTAAATCTAGCTGGGGACAGAAAGGGGAACAGGTATATCAGTGATTAAAAAGAAGGTAAGCGAGGATGTGGGCCCTCTCTGGAAGGCAACTAGAGGCCTGCTCATGAGGAATACAGAGAGAGCTGAGGTGCTCAATGACTTCTTTGCTTCAGGCCTCACTGGCAAGTGCTCTAGGCACAGAGCCCAAACTGCAGAAAGCAACAGTAAAACTTGGAGAAGGTGGATCTGTAAGTTCTGTAAGTGAAGATGAGGTTCTAGACCATCGAAAGAATCTGAAGCTGCACAAGTCCAAGGGATCCATCCGCAGCTTCTGAGGGAACTGGTGGATGAACTTGCCAAGCTGCTGTGCATCGTATTTGAAAGGTCATGGCAGTCTGGTGAAGTTCCCACTGATCAGAAAAGGGGAAACATAACCCCCCTATTCCAGAACGGGAAAAAAGAAGATCCAGGGAACTACAGGCCAGTCAGTCTCACCTCTGTGCTTGGTAAGATCGCGGGGTAGATCCAACTGAAGGCCCTACTGCACCACACGGAAAAATAAAGACAAGGTGATTGGTGGTAATCAAAATGGTTTCACCATGGGCAAGTCAGACGTGACAAACTTGGTGGCCCATGTCAACTTCATGAAGTTCAACAAGGACAAGTGCCCTGAGTTGGGGAAATCTCAAGCACAGATAAAGGTTGGGTGGAGAATGGCTTGAGAGCAGCACCGAGGAGAAGGATTTGGGGGTCTCAGATGATTCAGCACGAGGTGGCAGTGTACGCTTGTAGCCTGAAAGGCCAAGTATATCCCAGGTTTCATCAAGAGAAGCGTGACCAGCGGGTCGAGGAGGTGATTCTGCCCCTCCGCGCTGCTCTTGTAAGACCCCACATGGAGTACTGTGTCCAGTTCTGGGGACCCCAACACAAGGACACTGAGCTGTTGGAGCAGGTCCAGATGAGGGAAATGGAGATGATCAGAGGGCTGGAGCACCTCCTCTAGAAGGACAGGCTGAGAGAGCTGGGGCTCTTCAGCCTGGAGAAGAGAAGGCTCCAGGGGGACCTTATAGCAACCTCCCAGTATCTGAAGGGAGTCCATAGGAAAGCTGGGGAGGGACATTTTATAAATGCATGTAGTGACAGGATGAAGGAAAATGGTTTTAAACTGGAAGAGGGGAGATTTAGAATACATACCATGAAGAACTTTACTGTGAGGGTGGTGAAACACTGGAACAGGTTTCCCAGTGAGGCTGTGGATGCCTCACAGAATCACAGAATTGCAGGGGTTGGAAGGGACCTCTAGAGATCATCGAGTCCAACCCTCCTGCCAAAGCAGGCTCCCTACACCACGTCGCACAGCTCGGCGTCCAGTCGGATCTTGAATATCTCCGCAGAAGGAGACTCCACCACCTCCCTGGGCAGCCTGTTCCAGTGCTACGTCACCCTCACCGTAAAGAAGTTCTTGAGCACATTCCTGCGGAACATCCTATGCTGAAGTTTCATCCTATTACCCCTAGTCCTGTCCCACGCATTACTGAAAAGAGACCAGCCTCGCCACTATGGCACCCACACCTCAGGTATTTATAAACCTGGATCAAATCCCCACTCAGCCTTCTTTTCTCAAGGCTAAACAGACCCAGTTCGCTTAGTCTCTCATCATAGGGGAAATGCTCCAGGCCCTTCACCATCTTTGTGGCCCTCCGCTGGACTCTTTCCAAGAGATCCCTGTCTTTTTTGTACTGGGGAGCCCAGAACTGGACACAGGATTCCAGAGGAGGCCTCACCGGGGCAGAGCAGAGCGGGAGGATCACCTCCCTCGACCTGCTGGCCACGCTCTTTTTAATACACCCCAGGATGCCATTGGCCTTTTTGGCTACAAGGGCACACTGCTGGCTCATGGTCAATCTGTCGTCCACCAGGACGCCCAGGTCCCACTCAGCAGAGCTCCTGTCCAGCAGCTCTTCCCCCAGCCTGTACCGGTGCATGCAATTATTTCTCCCTAGGTGCAAGACTCTACACTTGCTTTTGTTAAACCTCATCCGGTTTCTTACTGCCCAGCTCTCCACCCTGTCCAGGTCCCTCTGAATGGCAGCACAGCCTTCAGGCGTGTAAGCCAGTCCTCCCAACTTTGTGTCATCACAAACTTGCTGAGGGTGGTCACTATCCCCTCATCAAGGTCGCTGATGAAGATGTTGAACAAGACCGGACCCAGCACAGACCCCTGAGGGACGCCGCTAGTTACAGGCCTCCAGCCAGATTCCGCACCACCAACGACAACCCTCTGCACTCGGCCAGTCAGCCAATTCTCGACCCACTTCACCTTCCGCTCATCTATCCCATACTTCCTCAGCTTTGTTATAACAACGTCATGGGGGACAGTATCAAAAGCCTTACAGAAATCAAGGTAGACTACATCTACCGCTCTCCCCCCGTCCACCCAGCTAGTGACATCTTCATAAAAGGCCACCGGGTTGGTCGAGAACAACCTCCCCTTGGTGAACCCATGCTGAGTACTCCTGATAACCTCCTTTTCTCCCAGTTGTCTGGAGATGGCATCCAGCACAAGCTGTTCCATCACCTTCCCTGGGACAGAGATGAGGCTGATTGGCCTATAATTACCCGGGTCTTCCTTCTTGCCCTTTTTGAAGACAGGAGTGACACTGGCCGTCCTCCAGACTTCAGGCACCTCCCCAGTTCTCCAAGACCTCTGATAGATTACAGAGAGCGGCTCAGCAACGACCTCCAGAAGCTCTCTCAGCACCTGTGGATGCACCCCATCAGGTCCCAAGGATTTATGGACCTTAATATTTCCTAGGCACTCACGGACCACCTCTTCCCTGACTAAAGGGAAATCTCCCATTCCCCACACTCTCTCATTAACCTCCAGGGCATGGGATTCCCGAGGGAGAGCCCTTTCACTAAAGACAGAAGCAAAAAAGGCGTTCACTATTTCCACCTTCTCAGCATCCCTCCTCTCCCTGGAAGCACTCGAGGCCAGGCTGGATGCGTTGTGAGCAACCTGGTCTACAGCGAGGTGTCCCTGTCTATAGCAGGTTGGAACGGGGTGATCTTAAGGGTCCCTTCCAACACAAACCATTCTAAGATTCTAGGACAGAAAAACAGGCCAGCTCTCCCACATTGTTTCAGTGTCATTTACTTATAAAACAAGCTCTGGGACAACCCGAGAAGGTATTTGTTCCACGTGCAGCATCACCTGTGATAGAAACCAAGGAAGCCTACAGCAGGCCTCAGGACTCAGCAAGCCTTTTTGGCTCAAAGCAGGGCCAGCTGGAGCAGCTTACCATGAGTGCACCCAGAAGGGCCTCCATGCAGCTGCAGGCTTGCCGCGTGTCATTGCACGTCATTGTGATGCAACAGTGGGTGAGCGTGACATAAAGCTGCAGGCTGGAACTCCGGCTGGGGTGGCCTCAGTTCGCTGCTGCTGGAGCGAGAGGTGGTAGCGGAAGGTTGCAGCTCTCAGAGAGTTCCTACCAGGAGCCATGGAGCGCTGTGGCAGTGCTGGATTCCGAAATCCAGATGAATTTCTGAGCAGAGCGGGGAAGAGCGGAAAGGTGAGCGCTGCTACATCAAGAGAGGGCTGAGTGCAGCAGCCTGGGGTATGCAGGGCTGCTCTGGGGCTGTAGATGCTCTCCAGAGGCTGAGGGACACTTCTCCTCATGCTGGTGCTGGAGAAGGCTTGCAGGGAATCGCACCTCTCTGCACATCCCAGCATCGGGTACAGAAGTGGGGAGGGAGCTGCCAAAGGGAGCGGAGGTGGGCTGGAGAGGGGAATGGAGTGTCTGAGTGTCCAAGCATGTCTTTGTCTTTCTAGCTCCGACCCGGAGGACAGGAAGTTGGAGCAGGATGTAGCTGGCTGCTGGACCTTCCACTCGGGGTTAAAATCCCTGTGCAGCCCGGCACCAAGCTCCTCTTCGCCAGGAGAAAGCTGGGGGAAAAGGTGAGAGGAGGAGGGAAGCGTCAAAAAGGGCTCTTGTTTCCTGGGGTTGCCGCCATGCCAAGGAGGCCTTGTGGCCACCGGCTCTACTGTGGGACCTATGGCCCTTTGCCCCAACTGCATACGGGAATGAGGGGATGCTTCTGGCTCCACAGCAGGGAGACCACCAAGGGCTGGTCAATAGCAGTGCCCACCAGTCAGGAGAGGGTCTGAAAACTGGGATTTTCACACCGGATGAGCTTATCAGCAGCAGTTCCCTCACCTTATCTGGCACCAGGCAAGCAGGCAGCTGCTGGCCATGTGTTGGGATGCTGGGGCCAGGCACTCATCTGGCACAGCTAGAAATGTGGAGACCAGGCCGTTCCTGGAGGAGGGCGCAACCCTCTGCTCTCCCTCTTGGAGGACTTAGGAAAACCCAGACATGACTGTTTGGGAAAGAGGCAAGAGGCCAGCCTGTGGGTGTGAGCAGCTTGGAAGTGTCTCTGTCTCTTTGCTGCTCTCTCCTTCCCCATTCACACTCTACAACACATCTCTTCCAGCTCCACCAGCCTTCTCCTCAGTTTGACTTGAGAGATCCGTACAGTCGCAATCTGTGCACAGAGTACAACAGCCTGCATGACCCGCATCTGCGGGAGTTCCACAACCGCAAAAACAACCTGCGGAACCTGAAGAAACGGGGCTTGGTCACCGAGGATGGCGACGTAAGTTTGGCTGTTGGGCTGACCAACACGGGTCTCGTCAGGAGGGCTTTCCAGTCTGCCAGGCAGGGGCCTGACACTACAGCCATCTGTCATTGTCTCTTCTGTAGGTTGTCTGCACTCTGAAGGAGTTCAACGAGTACAGGCAGTACCTGACCAGGCTGAAGCTGGAGAAAAAGCAAGCAAAGAGGCGAGAAGAGGTAGGCAAAGCCCAGTATTGGTAGGCACGTGTCAGCAGCATGGCACTGAGGGCACGGGCTTTACTTGATGGATCTGAGGGAGATGGGGAAAGCAGAAAAGGTGAGGGACGGGCTGGTGGTCTAGGCATTGAGGCAAGGAAAGGACAGCTCAGCTCAGAGCTGAGCTAGCACAGCGTGCTGGTGTGAAGGCAGCCTGGAAAGTCGCTTGCTTACAAACAGAGCACTGTGGCAGCCATTCTCTTCTGCCCTCATTGCAAGGCTGAAGCAGTGTGCTCTCCCTCTTCTGCGTAAAGCAACAGTACTTAGGGTGGGAAGCACTCTCTAAGACAAGACCAAGCATAAACCCTCTGTTCCCTTCCAGGATGAGCTTCTTCGGGAGATTTCCAATTTGAAGAAATCGATCCACAGACTACAGATGGCCAGGGACGAGTTCCGGCCGGGTTCTGTGGATTACAATGCGGGTTCGAAAATCAGACCCACAAAGCTTCATAAACCAGCTGGCCCCTCTCCTTCATGCCATAATCTGTCTGGACAACGCAGAAGGAATGTGGCTTTGATGGAGCATGGCCTTCAAAGAGACTCATGGAGCACAGGGCGTGCAATGAAGCTGCCTGAGAAGTCACCCAAACCTGAGTTGGGCAGGGAAGGCTCCAAACTCCCTAGAAGCATCCGTTCAGTTTCTGCCTCAACCAGTAACTCCAGAGTCCCCAGAAGCATCCAGACTGCTTCTGATTTAACAACAAAGTCCGGAGTCCCCAGAAGCACCCCTACTGCTTCGGTTTCAACAACAAAGTCCGGAGTACCCAGAAGCATCCCTACTGCTTCTGCCCCAACAACAAAGTCTGGAGTCCCCAGAAGCATCCAGACTGCTTCTGTTTCAACAACAAAGTCCGGAGTCCCCAGAAGCATCCCTACTGCTTCTGCCTCACCAACAAAAAACTCCGGAGTCCCCAGAAGCATCCCTACTGCTTCTGCCCCAACAACTAACTCAAGAGTCCCCAGAAGCATCCCTACTGCTTCTGCCCCAACATCAAAGTCCGGAGTCCCCAGAAGCATCCATACTGCTTCTGTTTCAACAACAAAGTCCGGAGTCCCCAGAAGCATCCCTACTGCTTCTGCCCCAACAACTAACTCCAAACTCCCCAGAAGCATCCATACTGCTTCTGCCCCAACAACTATCTCAAGAGTCCCCAGAAGCATCCAGACAGCTTCTGCCTCAGCAACAAAACCACAGCTCCCTGGACATTGCAAATTCAGAGAGATGTCTAAAAAACAAGCAGGGAGTCTTCCAAAGGAGACTGGGACTCGGCTGAGAGAAGTAAAGGGGAAGGGGAAGGCACCGGATCCTCCTGTCTGCTCATATAAGAGGGATTCCGATGAGGACACAGAAAATGAATCCAGGATCCCCCAAAAAGTAGAGTATTTAATTGTTGATGATCTAATACCAACTAATACCTTGCAGGCAATTCCATCCCTGGCTTGGGAAGCTATAGAGATTGAAGTGAAGACAACCTGGAAGTAGAATTCATTTAAATCCAACACATTGCACCTAAGCCAAGCGCTGCTGAGTTATCTGAGTAGCAGCATTTGTCAACAGTTTCTGGCCTGGTTCGGCCCGGTTCCACGCCTAGCGGGGTGGGGGGACCTGCAGATCCAGGACCCAGGGAAGGGAAAAGGGAAAAAAAGGGAAAACAAGTAGAGAGATGGGCCAAAAACCAAACCAGTGGCAACAAATTAGTTCTAATTGGTTTAATTAATTTTAATTTCTTTAATTCGTTTTAATTTGTTTAATTAATTGACCAAAGATGATACCAAATTGCAAGATAACACACTACAGTACAATGTATCATAATTACTATCATGATTAGAATTAAAACCAATAAAAAAAATAAAATTAGAAAGTGTGTCTGAAAACTGAAGTCCTTATTCTAAAGCCGAGGTCAGAGCTGGGATCAAAAAGGAAAGGGGAGGTCAAGTGATTTACGAATGGCTTTTATCTTTTGCTCTGAACAGAAAGGGTGACAGAGCAGCAAGCAATCCTCTGGGGGATGTAGTTGTTCTCTGCTGGGGGTACATGCAGTGTTACAGGCTTGGGACAGAATGGCTGGATGACTGTGAAGAGGAAAGGGACCTGGGGCTGTTGGTCGATGCTCGGCTCAACATGAGCCCACAGTGTGCCCAGGTGGCCAAGAAGGCCAACGGCATCCTGGCCTGTATAAGAAACAGTGTGGCCAGCAGGAGCAGAGAGGTGATCATCCCTCTGTACTCAGCTCTGGTGAAGCCGCATCTCAAGTACTGTGTTCAGTTTTGGGCTCCTCACTACAAGAAGGACACTGAGGATGAGGTCCTCTGTAAATAGACAGGAGGAGATTCACATTCAGAAAACTTGGTCCTCATAGGGGACTTCAACCACCCTGATATCTGTGGGAGGGACAACACAGCATCGCACCAGAAATCAAAGAGGTTTCTGGAATGTGCTGATGATAACTTCCTCTTCCAAGCAGTATGGGAACCTCAAAGATCAGGTTAGGAAAGCTAAAACTCAGGCAGAACTAAATCTAGCTGGGGACAGAAAGGGGAACAGGTATATCAGTGATTAAAAAGAAGGTAAGCGAGGATGTGGGCCCTCTCTGGAAGGCAACTAGAGGCCTGCTCATGAGGAATACAGAGAGAGCTGAGGTGCTCAATGACTTCTTTGCTTCAGGCCTCACTGGCAAGTGCTCTAGGCACAGAGCCCAAACTGCAGAAAGCAACAGTAAAACTTGGAGAAGGTGGATCTGTAAGTGCTGTAAGTGAAGATCAGGTTCTAGACCATCGAAAGAATCTGAAGCTGCACAAGTCCAAGGGATCCATCCGCAGCTTCTGAGGGAACTGGTGGATGAACTTGCCAAGCTGCTGTGCATCGTATTTGAAAGGTCATGGCAGTCTGGTGAAGTTCCCACTGATCAGAAAAGGGGAAACATAACCCCCCTATTCCGGATCGGGAAAAAAGAAGATCCAGGGAACTACAGGCCAGTCAGTCTCACCTCTGTGCTTGGTAAGATCGCGGGGTAGATCCAACTGAAGGCCCTACTGCACCACACGGAAAAATAAAGACAAGGTGATTGGTGGTAATCAAAATGGTTTCACCATGGGCAAGTCAGACGTGACAAACTTGGTGGCCCATGTCAACTTCATGAAGTTCAACAAGGACAAGTGCCCTGAGTTGGGGAAATCTCAAGCACAGATAAAGGTTGGGTGGAGAATGGCTTGAGAGCAGCACCGAGGAGAAGGATTTGGGGGTCTCAGATGATTCAGCACGAGGTGGCAGTGTACGCTTGTAGCCTGAAAGGCCAAGTATATCCCAGGTTTCATCAAGAGAAGCGTGACCAGCGGGTCGAGGAGGTGATTCTGCCCCTCCGCGCTGCTCTTGTAAGACCCCACATGGAGTACTGTGTCCAGTTCTGGGGACCCCAACACAAGGACACTGAGCTGTTGGAGCAGGTCCAGATGAGGGAAATGGAGATGATCAGAGGGCTGGAGCACCTCCTCTAGAAGGACAGGCTGAGAGAGCTGGGGCTCTTCAGCCTGGAGAAGAGAAGGCTCCAGGGGGACCTTATAGCAACATCCCAGTATCTGAAGGGAGTCCATAGGAAAGCTGGGGAGGGACATTTTATAAATGCATGTAGTGACAGGATGAAGGAAAATGGTTTTAAACTGGAAGAGGGGAGATTTAGAATACATACCAGGAAGAACTTTACTGTGAGGGTGGTGAAACACTGGAACAGGTTTCCCAGTGAGGCTGTGGATGCCTCACAGAATCACAGAATTGCAGGGGTTGGAAGGGACCTCTAGAGATCATCGAGTCCAACCCTCCTGCCAAAGCAGGCTCCCTACACCACGTCGCACAGCTCGGCGTCCAGTCGGATCTTGAATATCTCCACAGAAGGAGACTCCACCACCTCCCTGGGCAGCCTGTTCCAGTGCTACGTCACCCTCACCGTAAAGAAGTTCTTGAGCACATTCCTGCGGAACATCCTATGCTGAAGTTTCATCCTATTACCCCTAGTCCTGTCCCACGCATTACTGAAAAGAGACCAGCCTCGCCACTATGGCACCCACACCTCAGGTATTTATAAACCTGGATCAAATCCCCACTCAGCCTTCTTTTCTCAAGGCTAAACAGACCCAGTTCGCTTAGTCTCTCATCATAGGGGAAATGCTCCAGGCCCTTCACCATCTTTGTGGCCCTCCGCTGGACTCTTTCCAAGAGATCCCTGTCTTTTTTGTACTGGGGAGCCCAGAACTGGACACAGGATTCCAGAGGAGGCCTCACCGGGGCAGAGCAGAGCGGGAGGATCACCTCCCTCGACCTGCTGGCCACGCTCTTTTTAATACACCCCAGGATGCCATTGGCCTTTTTGGCTACAAGGGCACACTGCTGGCTCATGGTCAATCTGTCGTCCACCAGGACGCCCAGGTCCCACTCAGCAGAGCTCCTGTCCAGCAGCTCTTCCCCCAGCCTGTACCGGTGCATGCAATTATTTCTCCCTAGGTGCAAGACTCTACACTTGCTTTTGTTAAACCTCATCCGGTTTCTTACTGCCCAGCTCTCCACCCTGTCCAGGTCCCTCTGAATGGCAGCACAGCCTTCAGGCGTGTAAGCCAGTCCTCCCAACTTTGTGTCATCACAAACTTGCTGAGGGTGGTCACTATCCCCTCATCAAGGTCGCTGATGAAGATGTTGAACAAGACCGGACCCAGCACAGACCCCTGAGGGACGCCGCTAGTTACAGGCCTCCAGCCAGATTCCGCACCACCAACGACAACCCTCTGCACTCGGCCAGTCAGCCAATTCTCGACCCACTTCACCTTCCGCTCATCTATCCCATACTTCCTCAGCTTTGTTATAACAACGTCATGGGGGACAGTATCAAAAGCCTTACAGAAATCAAGGTAGACTACATCTACCGCTCTCCCCCCGTCCACCCAGCTAGTGACATCTTCATAAAAGGCCACCGGGTTGGTCGAGAACAACCTCCCCTTGGTGAACCCATGCTGAGTACTCCTGATAACCTCCTTTTCTCCCAGTTGTCTGGAGATGGCATCCAGCACAAGCTGTTCCATCACCTTCCCTGGGACAGAGATGAGGCTGATTGGCCTATAATTACCCGGGTCTTCCTTCTTGCCCTTTTTGAAGACAGGAGTGACACTGGCCGTCCTCCAGACTTCAGGCACCTCCCCAGTTCTCCAAGACCTCTGATAGATTACAGAGAGCGGCTCAGCAACGACCTCCAGAAGCTCTCTCAGCACCTGTGGATGCACCCCATCAGGTCCCAAGGATTTATGGACCTTAATATTTCCTAGGCACTCACGGACCACCTCTTCCCTGACTAAAGGGAAATCTCCCATTCCCCACACTCTCTCATTAACCTCCAGGGCCTGGGATTCCCGAGGGAGAGCCCTTTCACTAAAGACAGAAGCAAAAAAGGCGTTCACTATTTCCACCTTCTCAGCATCCCTCCTCTCCCTGGAAGCACTCGAGGCCAGGCTGGATGCGTTGTGAGCAACCTGGTCTACAGCGAGGTGTCCCTGTCTATAGCAGGTTGGAACGGGGTGATCTTAAGGGTCCCTTCCAACACAAACCATTCTAAGATTCTAGGACAGAAAAACAGGCCAGCTCTCCCACATTGTTTCAGTGTCATTTACTTATAAAACAAGCTCTGGGACAACCCGAGAAGGTATTTGTTCCACGTGCAGCATCACCTGTGATAGAAACCAAGGAAGCCTACAGCAGGCCTCAGGACTCAGCAAGCCTTTTTGGCTCAAAGCAGGGCCAGCTGGAGCAGCTTACCATGAGTGCACCCAGAAGGGCCTCCATGCAGCTGCAGGCTTGCCGCGTGTCATTGCACGTCATTGTGATGCAACAGTGGGTGAGCGTGACATAAAGCTGCAGGCTGGAACTCCGGCTGGGGTGGCCTCAGTTCGCTGCTGCTGGAGCGAGAGGTGGTAGCGGAAGGTTGCAGCTCTCAGAGAGTTCCTACCAGGAGCCATGGAGCGCTGTGGCAGTGCTGGATTCCGAAATCCAGATGAATTTCTGAGCAGAGCGGGGAAGAGCGGAAAGGTGAGCGCTGCTACATCAAGAGAGGGCTGAGTGCAGCAGCCTGGGGTATGCAGGGCTGCTCTGGGGCTGTAGATGCTCTCCAGAGGCTGAGGGACACTTCTCCTCATGCTGGTGCTGGAGAAGGCTTGCAGGGAATCGCACCTCTCTGCACATCCCAGCATCGGGTACAGAAGTGGGGAGGGAGCTGCCAAAGGGAGCGGAGGTGGGCTGGAGAGGGGAATGGAGTGTCTGAGTGTCCAAGCATGTCTTTGTCTTTCTAGCTCCGACCCGGAGGACAGGAAGTTGGAGCAGGATGTAGCTGGCTGCTGGACCTTCCACTCGGGGTTAAAATCCCTGTGCAGCCCGGCACCAAGCTCCTCTTCGCCAGGAGAAAGCTGGGGGAAAAGGTGAGAGGAGGAGGGAAGCGTCAAAAAGGGCTCTTGTTTCCTGGGGTTGCCGCCATGCCAAGGAGGCCTTGTGGCCACCGGCTCTACTGTGGGACCTATGGCCCTTTGCCCCAACTGCATACGGGAATGAGGGGATGCTTCTGGCTCCACAGCAGGGAGACCACCAAGGGCTGGTCAATAGCAGTGCCCACCAGTCAGGAGAGGGTCTGAAAACTGGGATTTTCACACCGGATGAGCTTATCAGCAGCAGTTCCCTCACCTTATCTGGCACCAGGCAAGCAGGCAGCTGCTGGCCATGTGTTGGGATGCTGGGGCCAGGCACTCATCTGGCACAGCTAGAAATGTGGAGACCAGGCCGTTCCTGGAGGAGGGCGCAACCCTCTGCTCTCCCTCTTGGAGGACTTAGGAAAACCCAGACATGACTGTTTGGGAAAGAGGCAAGAGGCCAGCCTGTGGGTGTGAGCAGCTTGGAAGTGTCTCTGTCTCTTTGCTGCTCTCTCCTTCCCCATTCACACTCTACAACACATCTCTTCCAGCTCCACCAGCCTTCTCCTCAGTTTGACCTGAGAGATCCGTACAGTCGCAATCTGTGCACAGAGTACAACAGCCTGCATGACCCGCATCTGCGGGAGTTCCACAACCGCAAAAACAACCTGCGGAACCTGAAGAAACGGGGCTTGGTCACCGAGGATGGCGACGTAAGTTTGGCTGTTGGGCTGACCAACACGGGTCTCGTCAGGAGGGCTTTCCAGTCTGCCAGGCAGGGGCCTGACACTACAGCCATCTGTCATTGTCTCTTCTGTAGGTTGTCTGCACTCTGAAGGAGTTCAACGAGTACAGGCAGTACCTGACCAGGCTGAAGCTGGAGAAAAAGCAAGCAAAGAGGCGAGAAGAGGTAGGCAAAGCCCAGTATTGGTAGGCACGTGTCAGCAGCATGGCACTGAGGGCACGGGCTTTACTTGATGGATCTGAGGGAGATGGGGAAAGCAGAAAAGGTGAGGGACGGGCTGGTGGTCTAGGCATTGAGGCAAGGAAAGGACAGCTCAGCTCAGAGCTGAGCTAGCACAGCGTGCTGGTGTGAAGGCAGCCTGGAAAGTCGCTTGCTTACAAACAGAGCACTGTGGCAGCCGTTCTCTTCTGCCCTCATTGCAAGGCTGAAGCAGTGTGCTCTCCCTCTTCTGCGTAAAGCAACAGTACTTAGGGTGGGAAGCACTCTCTAAGACAAGACCAAGCATAAACCCTCTGTTCCCTTCCAGGATGAGCTTCTTCGGGAGATTTCCAATTTGAAGAAATCGATCCACAGACTACAGATGGCCAGGGACGAGTTCCGGCCGGGTTCTGTGGATTACAATGCGGGTTCGAAAATCAGACCCACAAAGCTTCATAAACCAGCTGGCCCCTCTCCTTCATGCCATAATCTGTCTGGACAACGCAGAAGGAATGTGGCTTTGATGGAGCATGGCCTTCAAAGAGACTCATGGAGCACAGGGCGTGCAATGAAGCTGCCTGAGAAGTCACCCAAACCTGAGTTGGGCAGGGAAGGCTCCAAACTCCCTAGAAGCATCCGTTCAGTTTCTGCCTCAACCAGTAACTCCAGAGTCCCCAGAAGCATCCAGACTGCTTCTGATTTAACAACAAAGTCCGGAGTCCCCAGAAGCATCCGTACTGCTTCTGCATCAACAACAAACTCTGGAGTCCCCAGAAGCATCCAGACTGCTTCTGCCTCACCAACAAAAAACTCCGGAGTCCCCAGAAGCACCCCTACTGCTTCGGTTTCAACAACAAAGTCTGGAGTCCCCAGAAGCATCCAGACTGCTTCTGTTTCAACAACAAAGTCCGGAGTCCCCAGAAGCATCCCTACTGCTTCTGCCTCACCAACAAAAAACTCCGGAGTCCCCAGAAGCATCCCTACTGCTTCTGCCCCAACAACTAACTCAAGAGTCCCCAGAAGCATCCCTACTGCTTCTGCCCCAACAACAAAGTCCGGAGTCCCCAGAAGCATCCATACTGCTTCTGTTTCAACAACAAAGTCCGGAGTCCCCAGAAGCATCCCTACTGCTTCTGCCCCAACAACTAACTCCAAACTCCCCAGAAGCATCCATACTGCTTCTGCCCCAACAACTATCTCAAGAGTCCCCAGAAGCATCCAGACAGCTTCTGCCTCAGCAACAAAACCACAGCTCCCTGGACATTGCAAATTCAGAGAGATGTCTAAAAAACAAGCAGGGAGTCTTCCAAAGGAGACTGGGACTCGGCTGAGAGAAGTAAAGGGGAAGGGGAAGGCACCGGATCCTCCTGTCTGCTCATATAAGAGGGATTCCGATGAGGACACAGAAAATGAATCCAGGATCCCCCAAAAAGTAGAGTATTTAATTGTTGATGATCTAATACCAACTAATACCTTGCAGGCAATTCCATCCCTGGCTTGGGAAGCTATAGAGATTGAAGTGAAGACAACCTGGAAGTAGAATTCATTTAAATCCAACACATTGCACCTAAGCCAAGCGCTGCTGAGTTATCTGAGTAGCAGCATTTGTCAACAGTTTCTGGCCTGGTTCGGCCCGGTTCCACGCCTAGCGGGGTGGGGGGACCTGCAGATCCAGGACCCAGGGAAGGGAAAAGGGAAAAAAAGGGAAAACAAGTAGAGAGATGGGCCAAAAACCAAACCAGTGGCAACAAATTAGTTCTAATTGGTTTAATTAATTTTAATTTCTTTAATTCGTTTTAATTTGTTTAATTAATTGACCAAAGATGATACCAAATTGCAAGATAACACACTACAGTACAATGTATCATAATTACTATCATGATTAGAATTAAAACCAATAAAAAAAATAAAATTAGAAAGTGTGTCTGAAAACTGAAGTCCTTATTCTAAAGCCGAGGTCAGAGCTGGGATCAAAAAGGAAAGGGGAGGTCAAGTGATTTACGAATGGCTTTTATCTTTTGCTCTGAACAGAAAGGGTGACAGAGCAGCAAGCAATCCTCTGGGGGATGTAGTTGTTCTCTGCTGGGGGTACATGCAGTGTTACAGGCTTGGGACAGAATGGCTGGATGACTGTGAAGAGGAAAGGGACCTGGGGCTGTTGGTCGATGCTCGGCTCAACATGAGCCCACAGTGTGCCCAGGTGGCCAAGAAGGCCAACGGCATCCTGGCCTGTATAAGAAACAGTGTGGCCAGCAGGAGCAGAGAGGTGATCATCCCTCTGTACTCAGCTCTGGTGAAGCCGCATCTCAAGTACTGTGTTCAGTTTTGGGCTCCTCACTACAAGAAGGACACTGAGGATGAGGTCCTCTGTAAATAGACAGGAGGAGATTCACATTCAGAAAACTTGGTCCTCATAGGGGACTTCAACCACCCTGATATCTGTGGGAGGGACAACACAGCATCGCACCAGAAATCAAAGAGGTTTCTGGAATGTGCTGATGATAACTTCCTCTTCCAAGCAGTATGGGAACCTCAAAGATCAGGTTAGGAAAGCTAAAACTCAGGCAGAACTAAATCTAGCTGGGGACAGAAAGGGGAACAGGTATATCAGTGATTAAAAAGAAGGTAAGCGAGGATGTGGGCCCTCTCTGGAAGGCAACTAGAGGCCTGCTCATGAGGAATACAGAGAGAGCTGAGGTGCTCAATGACTTCTTTGCTTCAGGCCTCACTGGCAAGTGCTCTAGGCACAGAGCCCAAACTGCAGAAAGCAACAGTAAAACTTGGAGAAGGTGGATCTGTAAGTGCTGTAAGTGAAGATGAGGTTCTAGACCATCGAAAGAATCTGAAGCTGCACAAGTCCAAGGGATCCATCCGCAGCTTCTGAGGGAACTGGTGGATGAACTTGCCAAGCTGCTGTGCATCGTATTTGAAAGGTCATGGCAGTCTGGTGAAGTTCCCACTGATCAGAAAAGGGGAAACATAACCCCCCTATTCCAGAACGGGAAAAAAGAAGATCCAGGGAACTACAGGCCAGTCAGTCTCACCTCTGTGCTTGGTAAGATCGCGGGGTAGATCCAACTGAAGGCCCTACTGCACCACACGGAAAAATAAAGACAAGGTGATTGGTGGTAATCAAAATGGTTTCACCATGGGCAAGTCAGACGTGACAAACTTGGTGGCCCATGTCAACTTCATGAAGTTCAACAAGGACAAGTGCCCTGAGTTGGGGAAATCTCAAGCACAGATAAAGGTTGGGTGGAGAATGGCTTGAGAGCAGCACCGAGGAGAAGGATTTGGGGGTCTCAGATGATTCAGCACGAGGTGGCAGTGTACGCTTGTAGCCTGAAAGGCCAAGTATATCCCAGGTTTCATCAAGAGAAGCGTGACCAGCGGGTCGAGGAGGTGATTCTGCCCCTCCGCGCTGCTCTTGTAAGACCCCACATGGAGTACTGTGTCCAGTTCTGGGGACCCCAACACAAGGACACTGAGCTGTTGGAGCAGGTCCAGATGAGGGAAATGGAGATGATCAGAGGGCTGGAGCACCTCCTCTAGAAGGACAGGCTGAGAGAGCTGGGGCTCTTCAGCCTGGAGAAGAGAAGGCTCCAGGGGGACCTTATAGCAACATCCCAGTATCTGAAGGGAGTCCATAGGAAAGCTGGGGAGGGACATTTTATAAATGCATGTAGTGACAGGATGAAGGAAAATGGTTTTAAACTGGAAGAGGGGAGATTTAGAATACATACCATGAAGAACTTTACTGTGAGGGTGGTGAAACACTGGAACAGGTTTCCCAGTGAGGCTGTGGATGCCTCACAGAATCACAGAATTGCAGGGGTTGGAAGGGACCTCTAGAGATCATCGAGTCCAACCCTCCTGCCAAAGCAGGCTCCCTACACCACGTCGCACAGCTCGGCGTCCAGTCGGATCTTGAATATCTCCACAGAAGGAGACTCCACCACCTCCCTGGGCAGCCTGTTCCAGTGCTACGTCACCCTCACCGTAAAGAAGTTCTTGAGCACATTCCTGCGGAACATCCTATGCTGAAGTTTCATCCTATTACCCCTAGTCCTGTCCCACGCATTACTGAAAAGAGACCAGCCTCGCCACTATGGCACCCACACCTCAGGTATTTATAAACCTGGATCAAATCCCCACTCAGCCTTCTTTTCTCAAGGCTAAACAGACCCAGTTCGCTTAGTCTCTCATCATAGGGGAAATGCTCCAGGCCCTTCACCATCTTTGTGGCCCTCCGCTGGACTCTTTCCAAGAGATCCCTGTCTTTTTTGTACTGGGGAGCCCAGAACTGGACACAGGATTCCAGAGGAGGCCTCACCGGGGCAGAGCAGAGCGGGAGGATCACCTCCCTCGACCTGCTGGCCACGCTCTTTTTAATACACCCCAGGATGCCATTGGCCTTTTTGGCTACAAGGGCACACTGCTGGCTCATGGTCAATCTGTCGTCCACCAGGACGCCCAGGTCCCACTCAGCAGAGCTCCTGTCCAGCAGCTCTTCCCCCAGCCTGTACCGGTGCATGCAATTATTTCTCCCTAGGTGCAAGACTCTACACTTGCTTTTGTTAAACCTCATCCGGTTTCTTACTGCCCAGCTCTCCACCCTGTCCAGGTCCCTCTGAATGGCAGCACAGCCTTCAGGCGTGTAAGCCAGTCCTCCCAACTTTGTGTCATCACAAACTTGCTGAGGGTGGTCACTATCCCCTCATCAAGGTCGCTGATGAAGATGTTGAACAAGACCGGACCCAGCACAGACCCCTGAGGGACGCCGCTAGTTACAGGCCTCCAGCCAGATTCCACACCACCAACGACAACCCTCTGCACTCGGCCAGTCAGCCAATTCTCGACCCACTTCACCTTCCGCTCATCTATCCCATACTTCCTCAGCTTTGTTATAACAACGTCATGGGGGACAGTATCAAAAGCCTTACAGAAATCAAGGTAGACTACATCTACCGCTCTCCCCCCGTCCACCCAGCTAGTGACATCTTCATAAAAGGCCACCGGGTTGGTCGAGAACAACCTCCCCTTGGTGAACCCATGCTGAGTACTCCTGATAACCTCCTTTTCTCCCAGTTGTCTGGAGATGGCATCCAGCACAAGCTGTTCCATCACCTTCCCTGGGACAGAGATGAGGCTGATTGGCCTATAATTACCCGGGTCTTCCTTCTTGCCCTTTTTGAAGACAGGAGTGACACTGGCCATCCTCCAGACTTCAGGCACCTCCCCAGTTCTCCAAGACCTCTGATAGATTACAGAGAGCGGCTCAGCAACGACCTCCAGAAGCTCTCTCAGCACCTGTGGATGCACCCCATCAGGTCCCAAGGATTTATGGACCTTAATATTTCCTAGGCACTCACGGACCACCTCTTCCCTGACTAAAGGGAAATCTCCCATTCCCCACACTCTCTCATTAACCTCCAGGGCATGGGATTCCCGAGGGAGAGCCCTTTCACTAAAGACAGAAGCAAAAAAGGCGTTCACTATTTCCACCTTCTCAGCATCCCTCCTCTCCCTGGAAGCACTCGAGGCCAGGCTGGATGCGTTGTGAGCAACCTGGTCTACAGCGAGGTGTCCCTGTCTATAGCAGGTTGGAACGGGGTGATCTTAAGGGTCCCTTCCAACACAAACCATTCTAAGATTCTAGGACAGAAAAACAGGCCAGCTCTCCCACATTGTTTCAGTGTCATTTACTTATAAAACAAGCTCTGGGACAACCCGAGAAGGTATTTGTTCCACATGCAGCATCACCTGTGATAGAAACCAAGGAAGCCTACAGCAGGCCTCAGGACTCAGCAAGCCTTTTTGGCTCAACGCAGGGCCAGCTGGAGCAGCTTACCATGAGTGCACCCAGAAGGGCCTCCATGCAGCTGCAGGCTTGCCGCGTGTCATTGCACGTCATTGTGATGCAACAGTGGGTGAGCGTGACATAAAGCTGCAGGCTGGAACTCCAGCTGGGGTGGCCTCAGTTCGCTGCTGCTGGAGCGAGAGGTGGTAGCGGAAGGTTGCAGCTCTCAGAGAGTTCCTACCAGGAGCCATGGAGCGCTGTGGCAGTGCTGGATTCCGAAATCCAGATGAATTTCTGAGCAGAGCGGGGAAGAGCGGAAAGGTGAGCGCTGCTACATCAAGAGAGGGCTGAGTGCAGCAGCCTGGGGTATGCAGGGCTGCTCTGGGGCTGTAGATGCTCTCCAGAGGCTGAGGGACACTTCTCCTCATGCTGGTGCTGGAGAAGGCTTGCAGGGAATCGCACCTCTCTGCACATCCCAGCATCGGGTACAGAAGTGGGGAGGGAGCTGCCAAAGGGAGCGGAGGTGGGCTGGAGAGGGGAATGGAGTGTCTGAGTGTCCAAGCATGTCTTTGTCTTTCTAGCTCCGACCCGGAGGACAGGAAGTTGGAGCAGGATGTAGCTGGCTGCTGGACCTTCCACTCGGGGTTAAAATCCCTGTGCAGCCCGGCACCAAGCTCCTCTTCGCCAGGAGAAAGCTGGGGGAAAAGGTGAGAGGAGGAGGGAAGCGTCAAAAAGGGCTCTTGTTTCCTGGGGTTGCCGCCATGCCAAGGAGGCCTTGTGGCCACCGGCTCTACTGTGGGACCTATGGCCCTTTGCCCCAACTGCATACGGGAATGAGGGGATGCTTCTGGCTCCACAGCAGGGAGACCACCAAGGGCTGGTCAATAGCAGTGCCCACCAGTCAGGAGAGGGTCTGAAAACTGGGATTTTCACACCGGATGAGCTTATCAGCAGCAGTTCCCTCACCTTATCTGGCACCAGGCAAGCAGGCAGCTGCTGGCCATGTGTTGGGATGCTGGGGCCAGGCACTCATCTGGCACAGCTAGAAATGTGGAGACCAGGCCGTTCCTGGAGGAGGGCGCAACCCTCTGCTCTCCCTCTTGGAGGACTTAGGAAAACCCAGACATGACTGTTTGGGAAAGAGGCAAGAGGCCAGCCTGTGGGTGTGAGCAGCTTGGAAGTGTCTCTGTCTCTTTGCTGCTCTCTCCTTCCCCATTCACACTCTACAACACATCTCTTCCAGCTCCACCAGCCTTCTCCTCAGTTTGACTTGAGAGATCCGTACAGTCGCAATCTGTGCACAGAGTACAACAGCCTGCATGACCCGCATCTGCGGGAGTTCCACAACCGCAAAAACAACCTGCGGAACCTGAAGAAACGGGGCTTGGTCACCGAGGATGGCGACGTAAGTTTGGCTGTTGGGCTGACCAACACGGGTCTCGTCAGGAGGGCTTTCCAGTCTGCCAGGCAGGGGCCTGACACTACAGCCATCTGTCATTGTCTCTTCTGTAGGTTGTCTGCACTCTGAAGGAGTTCAACGAGTACAGGCAGTACCTGACCAGGCTGAAGCTGGAGAAAAAGCAAGCAAAGAGGCGAGAAGAGGTAGGCAAAGCCCAGTATTGGTAGGCACGTGTCAGCAGCATGGCACTGAGGGCACGGGCTTTACTTGATGGATCTGAGGGAGATGGGGAAAGCAGAAAAGGTGAGGGACGGGCTGGTGGTCTAGGCATTGAGGCAAGGAAAGGACAGCTCAGCTCAGAGCTGAGCTAGCACAGCGTGCTGGTGTGAAGGCAGCCTGGAAAGTCGCTTGCTTACAAACAGAGCACTGTGGCAGCCATTCTCTTCTGCCCTCATTGCAAGGCTGAAGCAGTGTGCTCTCCCTCTTCTGCGTAAAGCAACAGTACTTAGGGTGGGAAGCACTCTCTAAGACAAGACCAAGCATAAACCCTCTGTTCCCTTCCAGGATGAGCTTCTTCGGGAGATTTCCAATTTGAAGAAATCGATCCACAGACTACAGATGGCCAGGGACGAGTTCCGGCCGGGTTCTGTGGATTACAATGCGGGTTCGAAAATCAGACCCACAAAGCTTCATAAACCAGCTGGCCCCTCTCCTTCATGCCATAATCTGTCTGGACAACGCAGAAGGAATGTGGCTTTGATGGAGCATGGCCTTCAAAGAGACTCATGGAGCACAGGGCGTGCAATGAAGCTGCCTGAGAAGTCACCCAAACCTGAGTTGGGCAGGGAAGGCTCCAAACTCCCTAGAAGCATCTGTTCAGTTTCTGCCTCAACCAGTAACTCCAGAGTCCCCAGAAGCATCCAGACTGCTTCTGATTTAACAACAAAGTCCGGAGTCCCCAGAAGCATCCGTACTGCTTCTGCATCAACAACAAACTCTGGAGTCACCAGAAGCATCCAGACTGCTTCTGCCTCACCAACAAAAAACTCCGGAGTCCCCAGAAGCATCCCTACTGCTTCGGTTTCAACAACAAAGTCTGGAGTCCCCAGAAGCATCCAGACTGCTTCTGTTTCAACAACAAAGTCCGGAGTCCCCAGAAGCATCCCTACTGCTTCTGCCTCACCAACAAAAAACTCCGGAGTCCCCAGAAGCATCCCTACTGCTTCTGCCCCAACAACTAACTCAAGAGTCCCCAGAAGCATCCCTACTGCTTCTGCCCCAACAACAAAGTCCGGAGTCCCCAGAAGCATCCATACTGCTTCTGTTTCAACAACAAAGTCCGGAGTCCCCAGAAGCATCCCTACTGCTTCTGCCCCAACAACTAACTCCAAACTCCCCAGAAGCATCCATACTGCTTCTGCCCCAACAACTATCTCAAGAGTCCCCAGAAGCATCCAGACAGCTTCTGCCTCAGCAACAAAACCACAGCTCCCTGGACATTGCAAATTCAGAGAGATGTCTAAAAAACAAGCAGGGAGTCTTCCAAAGGAGACTGGGACTCGGCTGAGAGAAGTAAAGGGGAAGGGGAAGGCACCGGATCCTCCTGTCTGCTCATATAAGAGGGATTCCGATGAGGACACAGAAAATGAATCCAGGATCCCCCAAAAAGTAGAGTATTTAATTGTTGATGATCTAATACCAACTAATACCTTGCAGGCAATTCCATCCCTGGCTTGGGAAGCTATAGAGATTGAAGTGAAGACAACCTGGAAGTAGAATTCATTTAAATCCAACACATTGCACCTAAGCCAAGCGCTGCTGAGTTATCTGAGTAGCAGCATTTGTCAACAGTTTCTGGCCTGGTTCGGCCCGGTTCCACGCCTAGCGGGGTGGGGGGACCTGCAGATCCAGGACCCAGGGAAGGGAAAAGGGAAAAAAAGGGAAAACAAGTAGAGAGATGGGCCAAAAACCAAACCAGTGGCAACAAATTAGTTCTAATTGGTTTAATTAATTTTAATTTCTTTAATTCGTTTTAATTTGTTTAATTAATTGACCAAAGATGATACCAAATTGCAAGATAACACACTACAGTACAATGTATCATAATTACTATCATGATTAGAATTAAAACCAATAAAAAAAATAAAATTAGAAAGTGTGTCTGAAAACTGAAGTCCTTATTCTAAAGCCGAGGTCAGAGCTGGGATCAAAAAGGAAAGGGGAGGTCAAGTGATTTACGAATGGCTTTTATCTTTTGCTCTGAACAGAAAGGGTGACAGAGCAGCAAGCAATCCTCTGGGGGATGTAGTTGTTCTCTGCTGGGGGTACATGCAGTGTTACAGGCTTGGGACAGAATGGCTGGATGACTGTGAAGAGGAAAGGGACCTGGGGCTGTTGGTCGATGCTCGGCTCAACATGAGCCCACAGTGTGCCCAGGTGGCCAAGAAGGCCAACGGCATCCTGGCCTGTATAAGAAACAGTGTGGCCAGCAGGAGCAGAGAGGTGATCATCCCTCTGTACTCAGCTCTGGTGAAGCCGCATCTCAAGTACTGTGTTCAGTTTTGGGCTCCTCACTACAAGAAGGACACTGAGGATGAGGTCCTCTGTAAATAGACAGGAGGAGATTCACATTCAGAAAACTTGGTCCTCATAGGGGACTTCAACCACCCTGATATCTGTGGGAGGGACAACACAGCATCGCACCAGAAATCAAAGAGGTTTCTGGAATGTGCTGATGATAACTTCCTCTTCCAAGCAGTATGGGAACCTCAAAGATCAGGTTAGGAAAGCTAAAACTCAGGCAGAACTAAATCTAGCTGGGGACAGAAAGGGGAACAGGTATATCAGTGATTAAAAAGAAGGTAAGCGAGGATGTGGGCCCTCTCTGGAAGGCAACTAGAGGCCTGCTCATGAGGAATACAGAGAGAGCTGAGGTGCTCAATGACTTCTTTGCTTCAGGCCTCACTGGCAAGTGCTCTAGGCACAGAGCCCAAACTGCAGAAAGCAACAGTAAAACTTGGAGAAGGTGGATCTGTAAGTGCTGTAAGTGAAGATCAGGTTCTAGACCATCGAAAGAATCTGAAGCTGCACAAGTCCAAGGGATCCATCCGCAGCTTCTGAGGGAACTGGTGGATGAACTTGCCAAGCTGCTGTGCATCGTATTTGAAAGGTCATGGCAGTCTGGTGAAGTTCCCACTGATCAGAAAAGGGGAAACATAACCCCCCTATTCCAGAACGGGAAAAAAGAAGATCCAGGGAACTACAGGCCAGTCAGTCTCACCTCTGTGCTTGGTAAGATCGCGGGGTAGATCCAACTGAAGGCCCTACTGCACCACACGGAAAAATAAAGACAAGGTGATTGGTGGTAATCAAAATGGTTTCACCATGGGCAAGTCAGACGTGACAAACTTGGTGGCCCATGTCAACTTCATGAAGTTCAACAAGGACAAGTGCCCTGAGTTGGGGAAATCTCAAGCACAGATAAAGGTTGGGTGGAGAATGGCTTGAGAGCAGCACCGAGGAGAAGGATTTGGGGGTCTCAGATGATTCAGCACGAGGTGGCAGTGTACGCTTGTAGCCTGAAAGGCCAAGTATATCCCAGGTTTCATCAAGAGAAGCGTGACCAGCGGGTCGAGGAGGTGATTCTGCCCCTCCGCGCTGCTCTTGTAAGACCCCACATGGAGTACTGTGTCCAGTTCTGGGGACCCCAACACAAGGACACTGAGCTGTTGGAGCAGGTCCAGATGAGGGAAATGGAGATGATCAGAGGGCTGGAGCACCTCCTCTAGAAGGACAGGCTGAGAGAGCTGGGGCTCTTCAGCCTGGAGAAGAGAAGGCTCCAGGGGGACCTTATAGCAACATCCCAGTATCTGAAGGGAGTCCATAGGAAAGCTGGGGAGGGACATTTTATAAATGCATGTAGTGACAGGATGAAGGAAAATGGTTTTAAACTGGAAGAGGGGAGATTTAGAATACATACCATGAAGAACTTTACTGTGAGGGTGGTGAAACACTGGAACAGGTTTCCCAGTGAGGCTGTGGATGCCTCACAGAATCACAGAATTGCAGGGGTTGGAAGGGACCTCTAGAGATCATCGAGTCCAACCCTCCTGCCAAAGCAGGCTCCCTACACCACGTCGCACAGCTCGGCGTCCAGTCGGATCTTGAATATCTCCGCAGAAGGAGACTCCACCACCTCCCTGGGCAGCCTGTTCCAGTGCTACGTCACCCTCACCGTAAAGAAGTTCTTGAGCACATTCCTGCGGAACATCCTATGCTGAAGTTTCATCCTATTACCCCTAGTCCTGTCCCACGCATTACTGAAAAGAGACCAGCCTCGCCACTATGGCACCCACACCTCAGGTATTTATAAACCTGGATCAAATCCCCACTCAGCCTTCTTTTCTCAAGGCTAAACAGACCCAGTTCGCTTAGTCTCTCATCATAGGGGAAATGCTCCAGGCCCTTCACCATCTTTGTGGCCCTCCGCTGGACTCTTTCCAAGAGATCCCTGTCTTTTTTGTACTGGGGAGCCCAGAACTGGACACAGGATTCCAGAGGAGGCCTCACCGGGGCAGAGCAGAGCGGGAGGATCACCTCCCTCGACCTGCTGGCCACGCTCTTTTTAATACACCCCAGGATGCCATTGGCCTTTTTGGCTACAAGGGCACACTGCTGGCTCATGGTCAATCTGTCGTCCACCAGGACGCCCAGGTCCCACTCAGCAGAGCTCCTGTCCAGCAGCTCTTCCCCCAGCCTGTACCGGTGCATGCAATTATTTCTCCCTAGGTGCAAGACTCTACACTTGCTTTTGTTAAACCTCATCCGGTTTCTTACTGCCCAGCTCTCCACCCTGTCCAGGTCCCTCTGAATGGCAGCACAGCCTTCAGGCGTGTAAGCCAGTCCTCCCAACTTTGTGTCATCACAAACTTGCTGAGGGTGGTCACTATCCCCTCATCAAGGTCGCTGATGAAGATGTTGAACAAGACCGGACCCAGCACAGACCCCTGGGGGACGCCGCTAGTTACAGGCCTCCAGCCAGATTCCGCACCACCAACGACAACCCTCTGCACTCGGCCAGTCAGCCAATTCTCGACCCACTTCACCTTCCGCTCATCTATCCCATACTTCCTCAGCTTTGTTATAACAACGTCATGGGGGACAGTATCAAAAGCCTTACAGAAATCAAGGTAGACTACATCTACCGCTCTCCCCCCGTCCACCCAGCTAGTGACATCTTCATAAAAGGCCACCGGGTTGGTCGAGAACAACCTCCCCTTGGTGAACCCATGCTGAGTACTCCTGATAACCTCCTTTTCTCCCAGTTGTCTGGAGATGGCATCCAGCACAAGCTGTTCCATCACCTTCCCTGGGACAGAGATGAGGCTGATTGGCCTATAATTACCCGGGTCTTCCTTCTTGCCCTTTTTGAAGACAGGAGTGACACTGGCCGTCCTCCAGACTTCAGGCACCTCCCCAGTTCTCCAAGACCTCTGATAGATTACAGAGAGCGGCTCAGCAACGACCTCCAGAAGCTCTCTCAGCACCTGTGGATGCACCCCATCAGGTCCCAAGGATTTATGGACCTTAATATTTCCTAGGCACTCACGGACCACCTCTTCCCTGACTAAAGGGAAATCTCCCATTCCCCACACTCTCTCATTAACCTCCAGGGCCTGGGATTCCCGAGGGAGAGCCCTTTCACTAAAGACAGAAGCAAAAAGGCGTTCACTATTTCCACCTTCTCAGCATCCCTCCTCTCCCTGGAAGCACTCGAGGCCAGGCTGGATGCGTTGTGAGCAACCTGGTCTACAGCGAGGTGTCCCTGTCTATAGCAGGTTGGAACGGGGTGATCTTAAGGGTCCCTTCCAACACAAACCATTCTAAGATTCTAGGACAGAAAAACAGGCCAGCTCTCCCACATTGTTTCAGTGTCATTTACTTATAAAACAAGCTCTGGGACAACCCGAGAAGGTATTTGTTCCACGTGCAGCATCACCTGTGATAGAAACCAAGGAAGCCTACAGCAGGCCTCAGGACTCAGCAAGCCTTTTTGGCTCAAAGCAGGGCCAGCTGGAGCAGCTTACCACGAGTGCACCCAGAAGGGCCTCCATGCAGCTGCAGGCTTGCCGCGTGTCATTGCACGTCATTGTGATGCAACAGTGGGTGAGCGTGACATAAAGCTGCAGGCTGGAACTCCGGCTGGGGTGGCCTCAGTTCGCTGCTGCTGGAGCGAGAGGTGGTAGCGGAAGGTTGCAGCTCTCAGAGAGTTCCTACCAGGAGCCATGGAGCGCTGTGGCAGTGCTGGATTCCGAAATCCAGATGAATTTCTGAGCAGAGCGGGGAAGAGCGGAAAGGTGAGCGCTGCTACATCAAGAGAGGGCTGAGTGCAGCAGCCTGGGGGATGCAGGGCTGCTCTGGGGCTGTAGATGCTCTCCAGAGGCTGAGGGACACTTCTCCTCATGCTGGTGCTGGAGAAGGCTTGCAGGGAATCGCACCTCTCTGCACATCCCAGCATCGGGTACAGAAGTGGGGAGGGAGCTGCCAAAGGGAGCGGAGGTGGGCTGGAGAGGGGAATGGAGTGTCTGAGTGTCCAAGCATGTCTTTGTCTTTCTAGCTCCGACCCGGAGGACAGGAAGTTGGAGCAGGATGTAGCTGGCTGCTGGACCTTCCACTCGGGGTTAAAATCCCTGTGCAGCCCGGCACCAAGCTCCTCTTCGCCAGGAGAAAGCTGGGGGAAAAGGTGAGAGGAGGAGGGAAGCGTCAAAAAGGGCTCTTGTTTCCTGGGGTTGCCGCCATGCCAAGGAGGCCTTGTGGCCACCGGCTCTACTGTGGGACCTATGGCCCTTTGCCCCAACTGCATACGGGAATGAGGGGACGCTTCTGGCTCCACAGCAGGGAGACCACCAAGGGCTGGTCAATAGCAGTGCCCACCAGTCAGGAGAGGGTCTGAAAACTGGGATTTTCACACCGGATGAGCTTATCAGCAGCAGTTCCCTCACCTTATCTGGCACCAGGCAAGCAGGCAGCTGCTGGCCATGTGTTGGGATGCTGGGGCCAGGCACTCATCTGGCACAGCTAGAAATGTGGAGACCAGGCCGTTCCTGGAGGAGGGCGCAACCCTCTGCTCTCCCTCTTGGAGGACTTAGGAAAACCCAGACATGACTGTTTGGGAAAGAGGCAAGAGGCCAGCCTGTGGGTGTGAGCAGCTTGGAAGTGTCTCTGTCTCTTTGCTGCTCTCTCCTTCCCCATTCACACTCTACAACACATCTCTTCCAGCTCCACCAGCCTTCTCCTCAGTTTGACCTGAGAGATCCGTACAGTCGCAATCTGTGCACAGAGTACAACAGCCTGCATGACCCGCATCTGCGGGAGTTCCACAACCGCAAAAACAACCTGCGGAACCTGAAGAAACGGGGCTTGGTCACCGAGGATGGCGACGTAAGTTTGGCTGTTGGGCTGACCAACACGGGTCTCGTCAGGAGGGCTTTCCAGTCTGCCAGGCAGGGGCCTGACACTACAGCCATCTGTCATTGTCTCTTCTGTAGGTTGTCTGCACTCTGAAGGAGTTCAACGAGTACAGGCAGTACCTGACCAGGCTGAAGCTGGAGAAAAAGCAAGCAAAGAGGCGAGAAGAGGTAGGCAAAGCCCAGTATTGGTAGGCACGTGTCAGCAGCATGGCACTGAGGGCACGGGCTTTACTTGATGGATCTGAGGGAGATGGGGAAAGCAGAAAAGGTGAGGGACGGGCTGGTGGTCTAGGCATTGAGGCAAGGAAAGGACAGCTCAGCTCAGAGCTGAGCTAGCACAGCGTGCTGGTGTGAAGGCAGCCTGGAAAGTCGCTTGCTTACAAACAGAGCACTGTGGCAGCCGTTCTCTTCTGCCCTCATTGCAAGGCTGAAGCAGTGTGCTCTCCCTCTTCTGCGTAAAGCAACAGTACTTAGGGTGGGAAGCACTCTCTAAGACAAGACCAAGCATAAACCCTCTGTTCCCTTCCAGGATGAGCTTCTTCGGGAGATTTCCAATTTGAAGAAATCGATCCACAGACTACAGATGGCCAGGGACGAGTTCCGGCCGGGTTCTGTGGATTACAATGCGGGTTCGAAAATCAGACCCACAAAGCTTCATAAACCAGCTGGCCCCTCTCCTTCATGCCATAATCTGTCTGGACAACGCAGAAGGAATGTGGCTTTGATGGAGCATGGCCTTCAAAGAGACTCATGGAGCACAGGGCGTGCAATGAAGCTGCCTGAGAAGTCACCCAAACCTGAGTTGGGCAGGGAAGGCTCCAAACTCCCTAGAAGCATCCGTTCAGTTTCTGCCTCAACCAGTAACTCCAGAGTCCCCAGAAGCATCCAGACTGCTTCTGATTTAACAACAAAGTCCGGAGTCCCCAGAAGCATCCGTACTGCTTCTGCATCAACAACAAACTCTGGAGTCCCCAGAAGCATCCAGACTGCTTCTGCCTCACCAACAAAAAACTCCGGAGTCCCCAGAAGCACCCCTACTGCTTCGGTTTCAACAACAAAGTCCGGAGTACCCAGAAGCATCCCTACTGCTTCTGCCCCAACAACAAAGTCTGGAGTCCCCAGAAGCATCCAGACTGCTTCTGTTTCAACAACAAACTCCGGAGTCCCCAGAAGCATCCCTACTGCTTCTGCCTCACCAACAAAAAACTCCGGAGTCCCCAGAAGCATCCCTACTGCTTCTGCCCCAACAACTAACTCAAGAGTCCCCAGAAGCATCCCTACTGCTTCTGCCCCAACAACAAAGTCCGGAGTCCCCAGAAGCATCCATACTGCTTCTGTTTCAACAACAAAGTCCGGAGTCCCCAGAAGCATCCCTACTGCTTCTGCCCCAACAACAAAGTCCGGAGTCCCCAGAAGCATCCATACTGCTTCTGTTTCAACAACAAAGTCCGGAGTCCCCAGAAGCATCCCTACTGCTTCTGCCCCAACAACTAACTCCAAACTCCCCAGAAGCATCCATACTGCTTCTGCCCCAACAACTATCTCAAGAGTCCCCAGAAGCATCCAGACAGCTTCTGCCTCAGCAACAAAACCACAGCTCCCTGGACATTGCAAATTCAGAGAGATGTCTAAAAAACAAGCAGGGAGTCTTCCAAAGGAGACTGGGACTCGGCTGAGAGAAGTAAAGGGGAAGGGGAAGGCACCGGATCCTCCTGTCTGCTCATATAAGAGGGATTCCGATGAGGACACAGAAAATGAATCCAGGATCCCCCAAAAAGTAGAGTATTTAATTGTTGATGATCTAATACCAACTAATACCTTGCAGGCAATTCCATCCCTGGCTTGGGAAGCTATAGAGATTGAAGTGAAGACAACCTGGAAGTAGAATTCATTTAAATCCAACACATTGCACCTAAGCCAAGCGCTGCTGAGTTATCTGAGTAGCAGCATTTGTCAACAGTTTCTGGCCTGGTTCGGCCCAGTTCCACGCCTAGCGGGGTGGGGGGACCTGCAGATCCAGGACCCAGGGAAGGGAAAAGGGAAAAAAAGGGAAAACAAGTAGAGAGATGGGCCAAAAACCAAACCAGTGGCAACAAATTAGTTCTAATTGGTTTAATTAATTTTAATTTCTTTAATTCGTTTTAATTTGTTTAATTAATTGACCAAAGATGATACCAAATTGCAAGATAACACACTACAGTACAATGTATCATAATTACTATCACGATTAGAATTAAAACCAATAAAAAAAATAAAATTAGAAAGTGTGTCTGAAAACTGAAGTCCTTATTCTAAAGCCGAGGTCAGAGCTGGGATCAAAAAGGAAAGGGGAGGTCAAGTGATTTACGAATGGCTTTTATCTTTTGCTCTGAACAGAAAGGGTGACAGAGCAGCAAGCAATCCTCTGGGGGATGTAGTTGTTCTCTGCTGGGGGTACATGCAGTGTTACAGGCTTGGGACAGAATGGCTGGATGACTGTGAAGAGGAAAGGGACCTGGGGCTGTTGGTCGATGCTCGGCTCAACATGAGCCCACAGTGTGCCCAGGTGGCCAAGAAGGCCAACGGCATCCTGGCCTGTATAAGAAACAGTGTGGCCAGCAGGAGCAGAGAGGTGATCATCCCTCTGTACTCAGCTCTGGTGAAGCCGCATCTCAAGTACTGTGTTCAGTTTTGGGCTCCTCACTACAAGAAGGACACTGAGGATGAGGTCCTCTGTAAATAGACAGGAGGAGATTCACATTCAGAAAACTTGGTCCTCATAGGGGACTTCAACCACCCTGATATCTGTGGGAGGGACAACACAGCATCGCACCAGAAATCAAAGAGGTTTCTGGAATGTGCTGATGATAACTTCCTCTTCCAAGCAGTATGGGAACCTCAAAGATCAGGTTAGGAAAGCTAAAACTCAGGCAGAACTAAATCTAGCTGGGGACAGAAAGGGGAACAGGTATATCAGTGATTAAAAAGAAGGTAAGCGAGGATGTGGGCCCTCTCTGGAAGGCAACTAGAGGCCTGCTCATGAGGAATACAGAGAGAGCTGAGGTGCTCAATGACTTCTTTGCTTCAGGCCTCACTGGCAAGTGCTCTAGGCACAGAGCCCAAACTGCAGAAAGCAACAGTAAAACTTGGAGAAGGTGGATCTGTAAGTGCTGTAAGTGAAGATCAGGTTCTAGACCATCGAAAGAATCTGAAGCTGCACAAGTCCAAGGGATCCATCCGCAGCTTCTGAGGGAACTGGTGGATGAACTTGCCAAGCTGCTGTGCATCGTATTTGAAAGGTCATGGCAGTCTGGTGAAGTTCCCACTGATCAGAAAAGGGGAAACATAACCCCCCTATTCCAGAACGGGAAAAAAGAAGATCCAGGGAACTACAGGCCAGTCAGTCTCACCTCTGTGCTTGGTAAGATCGCGGGGTAGATCCAACTGAAGGCCCTACTGCACCACACGGAAAAATAAAGACAAGGTGGCTGGTGGTAATCAAAATGGTTTCACCATGGGCAAGTCAGACGTGACAAACTTGGTGGCCCATGTCAACTTCATGAAGTTCAACAAGGACAAGTGCCCTGAGTTGGGGAAATCTCAAGCACAGATAAAGGTTGGGTGGAGAATGGCTTGAGAGCAGCACCGAGGAGAAGGATTTGGGGGTCTCAGATGATTCAGCACGAGGTGGCAGTGTACGCTTGTAGCCTGAAAGGCCAAGTATATCCCAGGTTTCATCAAGAGAAGCGTGACCAGCGGGTCGAGGAGGTGATTCTGCCCCTCCGCGCTGCTCTTGTAAGACCCCACATGGAGTACTGTGTCCAGTTCTGGGGACCCCAACACAAGGACACTGAGCTGTTGGAGCAGGTCCAGATGAGGGAAATGGAGATGATCAGAGGGCTGGAGCACCTCCTCTAGAAGGACAGGCTGAGAGAGCTGGGGCTCTTCAGCCTGGAGAAGAGAAGGCTCCAGGGGGACCTTATAGCAACATCCCAGTATCTGAAGGGAGTCCATAGGAAAGCTGGGGAGGGACATTTTATAAATGCATGTAGTGACAGGATGAAGGAAAATGGTTTTAAACTGGAAGAGGGGAGATTTAGAATACATACCATGAAGAACTTTACTGTGAGGGTGGTGAAACACTGGAACAGGTTTCCCAGTGAGGCTGTGGATGCCTCACAGAATCACAGAATTGCAGGGGTTGGAAGGGACCTCTAGAGATCATCGAGTCCAACCCTCCTGCCAAAGCAGGCTCCCTACACCACGTCGCACAGCTCGGCGTCCAGTCGGATCTTGAATATCTCCGCAGAAGGAGACTCCACCACCTCCCTGGGCAGCCTGTTCCAGTGCTACGTCACCCTCACCGTAAAGAAGTTCTTGAGCACATTCCTGCGGAACATCCTATGCTGAAGTTTCATCCTATTACCCCTAGTCCTGTCCCACGCATTACTGAAAAGAGACCAGCCTCGCCACTATGGCACCCACACCTCAGGTATTTATAAACCTGGATCAAATCCCCACTCAGCCTTCTTTTCTCAAGGCTAAACAGACCCAGTTCGCTTAGTCTCTCATCATAGGGGAAATGCTCCAGGCCCTTCACCATCTTTGTGGCCCTCCGCTGGACTCTTTCCAAGAGATCCCTGTCTTTTTTGTACTGGGGAGCCCAGAACTGGACACAGGATTCCAGAGGAGGCCTCACCGGGGCAGAGCAGAGCGGGAGGATCACCTCCCTCGACCTGCTGGCCACGCTCTTTTTAATACACCCCAGGATGCCATTGGCCTTTTTGGCTACAAGGGCACACTGCTGGCTCATGGTCAATCTGTCGTCCACCAGGACGCCCAGGTCCCACTCAGCAGAGCTCCTGTCCAGCAGCTCTTCCCCCAGCCTGTACCGGTGCATGCAATTATTTCTCCCTAGGTGCAAGACTCTACACTTGCTTTTGTTAAACCTCATCCGGTTTCTTACTGCCCAGCTCTCCACCCTGTCCAGGTCCCTCTGAATGGCAGCACAGCCTTCAGGCGTGTAAGCCAGTCCTCCCAACTTTGTGTCATCACAAACTTGCTGAGGGTGGTCACTATCCCCTCATCAAGGTCGCTGATGAAGATGTTGAACAAGACCGGACCCAGCACAGACCCCTGGGGGACGCCGCTAGTTACAGGCCTCCAGCCAGATTCCGCACCACCAACGACAACCCTCTGCACTCGGCCAGTCAGCCAATTCTCGACCCACTTCACCTTCCGCTCATCTATCCCATACTTCCTCAGCTTTGTTATAACAACGTCATGGGGGACAGTATCAAAAGCCTTACAGAAATCAAGGTAGACTACATCTACCGCTCTCCCCCCGTCCACCCAGCTAGTGACATCTTCATAAAAGGCCACCGGGTTGGTCGAGAACAACCTCCCCTTGGTGAACCCATGCTGAGTACTCCTGATAACCTCCTTTTCTCCCAGTTGTCTGGAGATGGCATCCAGCACAAGCTGTTCCATCACCTTCCCTGGGACAGAGATGAGGCTGATTGGCCTATAATTACCCGGGTCTTCCTTCTTGCCCTTTTTGAAGACAGGAGTGACACTGGCCGTCCTCCAGACTTCAGGCACCTCCCCAGTTCTCCAAGACCTCTGATAGATTACAGAGAGCGGCTCAGCAACGACCTCCAAAAGCTCTCTCAGCACCTGTGGATGCACCCCATCAGGTCCCAAGGATTTATGGACCTTAATATTTCCTAGGCACTCACGGACCACCTCTTCCCTGACTAAAGGGAAATCTCCCATTCCCCACACTCTCTCATTAACCTCCAGGGCCTGGGATTCCCGAGGGAGAGCCCTTTCACTAAAGACAGAAGCAAAAAAGGCGTTCACTATTTCCACCTTCTCAGCATCCCTCCTCTCCCTGGAAGCACTCGAGGCCAGGCTGGATGTGTTGTGAGCAACCTGGTCTACAGCGAGGTGTCCCTGTCTATAGCAGGTTGGAACGGGGTGATCTTAAGGGTCCCTTCCAACACAAACCATTCTAAGATTCTAGGACAGAAAAACAGGCCAGCTCTCCCACATTGTTTCAGTGTCATTTACTTATAAAACAAGCTCTGGGACAACCCGAGAAGGTATTTGTTCCACGTGCAGCATCACCTGTGATAGAAACCAAGGAAGCCTACAGCAGGCCTCAGGACTCAGCAAGCCTTTTTGGCTCAAAGCAGGGCCAGCTGGAGCAGCTTACCACGAGTGCACCCAGAAGGGCCTCCATGCAGCTGCAGGCTTGCCGCGTGTCATTGCACGTCATTGTGATGCAACAGTGGGTGAGCGTGACATAAAGCTGCAGGCTGGAACTCCGGCTGGGGTGGCCTCAGTTCGCTGCTGCTGGAGCGAGAGGTGGTAGCGGAAGGTTGCAGCTCTCAGAGAGTTCCTACCAGGAGCCATGGAGCGCTGTGGCAGTGCTGGATTCCGAAATCCAGATGAATTTCTGAGCAGAGCGGGGAAGAGCGGAAAGGTGAGCGCTGCTACATCAAGAGAGGGCTGAGTGCAGCAGCCTGGGGTATGCAGGGCTGCTCTGGGGCTGTAGATGCTCTCCAGAGGCTGAGGGACACTTCTCCTCATGCTGGTGCTGGAGAAGGCTTGCAGGGAATCGCACCTCTCTGCACATCCCAGCATCGGGTACAGAAGTGGGGAGGGAGCTGCCAAAGGGAGCGGAGGTGGGCTGGAGAGGGGAATGGAGTGTCTGAGTGTCCAAGCATGTCTTTGTCTTTCTAGCTCCGACCCGGAGGACAGGAAGTTGGAGCAGGATGTAGCTGGCTGCTGGACCTTCCACTCGGGGTTAAAATCCCTGTGCAGCCCGGCACCAAGCTCCTCTTCGCCAGGAGAAAGCTGGGGGAAAAGGTGAGAGGAGGAGGGAAGCGTCAAAAAGGGCTCTTGTTTCCTGGGGTTGCCGCCATGCCAAGGAGGCCTTGTGGCCACCGGCTCTACTGTGGGACCTATGGCCCTTTGCCCCAACTGCATACGGGAATGAGGGGATGCTTCTGGCTCCACAGCAGGGAGACCACCAAGGGCTGGTCAATAGCAGTGCCCACCAGTCAGGAGAGGGTCTGAAAACTGGGATTTTCACACCGGATGAGCTTATCAGCAGCAGTTCCCTCACCTTATCTGGCACCAGGCAAGCAGGCAGCTGCTGGCCATGTGTTGGGATGCTGGGGCCAGGCACTCATCTGGCACAGCTAGAAATGTGGAGACCAGGCCGTTCCTGGAGGAGGGCGCAACCCTCTGCTCTCCCTCTTGGAGGACTTAGGAAAACCCAGACATGACTGTTTGGGAAAGAGGCAAGAGGCCAGCCTGTGGGTGTGAGCAGCTTGGAAGTGTCTCTGTCTCTTTGCTGCTCTCTCCTTCCCCATTCACACTCTACAACACATCTCTTCCAGCTCCACCAGCCTTCTCCTCAGTTTGACCTGAGAGATCCGTACAGTCGCAATCTGTGCACAGAGTACAACAGCCTGCATGACCCGCATCTGCGGGAGTTCCACAACCGCAAAAACAACCTGCGGAACCTGAAGAAACGGGGCTTGGTCACCGAGGATGGCGACGTAAGTTTGGCTGTTGGGCTGACCAACACGGGTCTCGTCAGGAGGGCTTTCCAGTCTGCCAGGCAGGGGCCTGACACTACAGCCATCTGTCATTGTCTCTTCTGTAGGTTGTCTGCACTCTGAAGGAGTTCAACGAGTACAGGCAGTACCTGACCAGGCTGAAGCTGGAGAAAAAGCAAGCAAAGAGGCGAGAAGAGGTAGGCAAAGCCCAGTATTGGTAGGCACGTGTCAGCAGCATGGCACTGAGGGCACGGGCTTTACTTGATGGATCTGAGGGAGATGGGGAAAGCAGAAAAGGTGAGGGACGGGCTGGTGGTCTAGGCATTGAGGCAAGGAAAGGACAGCTCAGCTCAGAGCTGAGCTAGCACAGCGTGCTGGTGTGAAGGCAGCCTGGAAAGTCGCTTGCTTACAAACAGAGCACTGTGGCAGCCATTCTCTTCTGCCCTCATTGCAAGGCTGAAGCAGTGTGCTCTCCCTCTTCTGCGTAAAGCAACAGTACTTAGGGTGGGAAGCACTCTCTAAGACAAGACCAAGCATAAACCCTCTGTTCCCTTCCAGGATGAGCTTCTTCGGGAGATTTCCAATTTGAAGAAATCGATCCACAGACTACAGATGGCCAGGGACGAGTTCCGGCCGGGTTCTGTGGATTACAATGCGGGTTCGAAAATCAGACCCACAAAGCTTCATAAACCAGCTGGCCCCTCTCCTTCATGCCATAATCTGTCTGGACAACGCAGAAGGAATGTGGCTTTGATGGAGCATGGCCTTCAAAGAGACTCATGGAGCACAGGGCGTGCAATGAAGCTGCCTGAGAAGTCACCCAAACCTGAGTTGGGCAGGGAAGGCTCCAAACTCCCTAGAAGCATCCGTTCAGTTTCTGCCTCAACCAGTAACTCCAGAGTCCCCAGAAGCATCCAGACTGCTTCTGATTTAACAACAAAGTCCGGAGTCCCCAGAAGCACCCCTACTGCTTCGGTTTCAACAACAAAGTCCGGAGTACCCAGAAGCATCCCTACTGCTTCTGCCCCAACAACAAAGTCTGGAGTCCCCAGAAGCATCCAGACTGCTTCTGTTTCAACAACAAAGTCCGGAGTCCCCAGAAGCATCCCTACTGCTTCTGCCTCACCAACAAAAAACTCCGGAGTCCCCAGAAGCATCCCTACTGCTTCTGCCCCAACAACTAACTCAAGAGTCCCCAGAAGCATCCCTACTGCTTCTGCCCCAACATCAAAGTCCGGAGTCCCCAGAAGCATCCATACTGCTTCTGTTTCAACAACAAAGTCCGGAGTCCCCAGAAGCATCCCTACTGCTTCTGCCCCAACAACTAACTCCAAACTCCCCAGAAGCATCCATACTGCTTCTGCCCCAACAACTATCTCAAGAGTCCCCAGAAGCATCCAGACAGCTTCTGCCTCAGCAACAAAACCACAGCTCCCTGGACATTGCAAATTCAGAGAGATGTCTAAAAAACAAGCAGGGAGTCTTCCAAAGGAGACTGGGACTCGGCTGAGAGAAGTAAAGGGGAAGGGGAAGGCACCGGATCCTCCTGTCTGCTCATATAAGAGGGATTCCGATGAGGACACAGAAAATGAATCCAGGATCCCCCAAAAAGTAGAGTATTTAATTGTTGATGATCTAATACCAACTAATACCTTGCAGGCAATTCCATCCCTGGCTTGGGAAGCTATAGAGATTGAAGTGAAGACAACCTGGAAGTAGAATTCATTTAAATCCAACACATTGCACCTAAGCCAAGCGCTGCTGAGTTATCTGAGTAGCAGCATTTGTCAACAGTTTCTGGCCTGGTTCGGCCCGGTTCCACGCCTAGCGGGGTGGGGGGACCTGCAGATCCAGGACCCAGGGAAGGGAAAAGGGAAAAAAAGGGAAAACAAGTAGAGAGATGGGCCAAAAACCAAACCAGTGGCAACAAATTAGTTCTAATTGGTTTAATTAATTTTAATTTCTTTAATTCGTTTTAATTTGTTTAATTAATTGACCAAAGATGATACCAAATTGCAAGATAACACACTACAGTACAATGTATCATAATTACTATCATGATTAGAATTAAAACCAATAAAAAAAATAAAATTAGAAAGTGTGTCTGAAAACTGAAGTCCTTATTCTAAAGCCGAGGTCAGAGCTGGGATCAAAAAGGAAAGGGGAGGTCAAGTGATTTACGAATGGCTTTTATCTTTTGCTCTGAACAGAAAGGGTGACAGAGCAGCAAGCAATCCTCTGGGGGATGTAGTTGTTCTCTGCTGGGGGTACATGCAGTGTTACAGGCTTGGGACAGAATGGCTGGATGACTGTGAAGAGGAAAGGGACCTGGGGCTGTTGGTCGATGCTCGGCTCAACATGAGCCCACAGTGTGCCCAGGTGGCCAAGAAGGCCAACGGCATCCTGGCCTGTATAAGAAACAGTGTGGCCAGCAGGAGCAGAGAGGTGATCATCCCTCTGTACTCAGCTCTGGTGAAGCCGCATCTCAAGTACTGTGTTCAGTTTTGGGCTCCTCACTACAAGAAGGACACTGAGGATGAGGTCCTCTGTAAATAGACAGGAGGAGATTCACATCCAGAAAACTTGGTCCTCATAGGGGACTTCAACCACCCTGATATCTGTGGGAGGGACAACACAGCATCGCACCAGAAATCAAAGAGGTTTCTGGAATGTGCTGATGATAACTTCCTCTTCCAAGCAGTATGGGAACCTCAAAGATCAGGTTAGGAAAGCTAAAACTCAGGCAGAACTAAATCTAGCTGGGGACAGAAAGGGGAACAGGTATATCAGTGATTAAAAAGAAGGTAAGCGAGGATGTGGGCCCTCTCTGGAAGGCAACTAGAGGCCTGCTCATGAGGAATACAGAGAGAGCTGAGGTGCTCAATGACTTCTTTGCTTCAGGCCTCACTGGCAAGTGCTCTAGGCACAGAGCCCAAACTGCAGAAAGCAACAGTAAAACTTGGAGAAGGTGGATCTGTAAGTGCTGTAAGTGAAGATCAGGTTCTAGACCATCGAAAGAATCTGAAGCTGCACAAGTCCAAGGGATCCATCCGCAGCTTCTGAGGGAACTGGTGGATGAACTTGCCAAGCTGCTGTGCATCGTATTTGAAAGGTCATGGCAGTCTGGTGAAGTTCCCACTGATCAGAAAAGGGGAAACATAACCCCCCTATTCCAGAACGGGAAAAAAGAAGATCCAGGGAACTACAGGCCAGTCAGTCTCACCTCTGTGCTTGGTAAGATCGCGGGGTAGATCCAACTGAAGGCCCTACTGCACCACACGGAAAAATAAAGACAAGGTGATTGGTGGTAATCAAAATGGTTTCACCATGGGCAAGTCAGACGTGACAAACTTGGTGGCCCATGTCAACTTCATGAAGTTCAACAAGGACAAGTGCCCTGAGTTGGGGAAATCTCAAGCACAGATAAAGGTTGGGTGGAGAATGGCTTGAGAGCAGCACCGAGGAGAAGGATTTGGGGGTCTCAGATGATTCAGCACGAGGTGGCAGTGTACGCTTGTAGCCTGAAAGGCCAAGTATATCCCAGGTTTCATCAAGAGAAGCGTGACCAGCGGGTCGAGGAGGTGATTCTGCCCCTCCGCGCTGCTCTTGTAAGACCCCACATGGAGTACTGTGTCCAGTTCTGGGGACCCCAACACAAGGACACTGAGCTGTTGGAGCAGGTCCAGATGAGGGAAATGGAGATGATCAGAGGGCTGGAGCACCTCCTCTAGAAGGACAGGCTGAGAGAGCTGGGGCTCTTCAGCCTGGAGAAGAGAAGGCTCCAGGGGGACCTTATAGCAACCTCCCAGTATCTGAAGGGAGTCCATAGGAAAGCTGGGGAGGGACATTTTATAAATGCATGTAGTGACAGGATGAAGGAAAATGGTTTTAAACTGGAAGAGGGGAGATTTAGAATACATACCATGAAGAACTTTACTGTGAGGGTGGTGAAACACTGGAACAGGTTTCCCAGTGAGGCTGTGGATGCCTCACAGAATCACAGAATTGCAGGGGTTGGAAGGGACCTCTAGAGATCATCGAGTCCAACCCTCCTGCCAAAGCAGGCTCCCTACACCACGTCGCACAGCTCGGCGTCCAGTCGGATCTTGAATATCTCCGCAGAAGGAGACTCCACCACCTCCCTGGGCAGCCTGTTCCAGTGCTACGTCACCCTCACCGTAAAGAAGTTCTTGAGCACATTCCTGCGGAACATCCTATGCTGAAGTTTCATCCTATTACCCCTAGTCCTGTCCCACGCATTACTGAAAAGAGACCAGCCTCGCCACTATGGCACCCACACCTCAGGTATTTATAAACCTGGATCAAATCCCCACTCAGCCTTCTTTTCTCAAGGCTAAACAGACCCAGTTCGCTTAGTCTCTCATCATAGGGGAAATGCTCCAGGCCCTTCACCATCTTTGTGGCCCTCCGCTGGACTCTTTCCAAGAGATCCCTGTCTTTTTTGTACTGGGGAGCCCAGAACTGGACACAGGATTCCAGAGGAGGCCTCACCGGGGCAGAGCAGAGCGGGAGGATCACCTCCCTCGACCTGCTGGCCACGCTCTTTTTAATACACCCCAGGATGCCATTGGCCTTTTTGGCTACAAGGGCACACTGCTGGCTCATGGTCAATCTGTCGTCCACCAGGACGCCCAGGTCCCACTCAGCAGAGCTCCTGTCCAGCAGCTCTTCCCCCAGCCTGTACCGGTGCATGCAATTATTTCTCCCTAGGTGCAAGACTCTACACTTGCTTTTGTTAAACCTCATCCGGTTTCTTACTGCCCAGCTCTCCACCCTGTCCAGGTCCCTCTGAATGGCAGCACAGCCTTCAGGCGTGTAAGCCAGTCCTCCCAACTTTGTGTCATCACAAACTTGCTGAGGGTGGTCACTATCCCCTCATCAAGGTCGCTGATGAAGATGTTGAACAAGACCGGACCCAGCACAGACCCCTGAGGGACGCCGCTAGTTACAGGCCTCCAGCCAGATTCCGCACCACCAACGACAACCCTCTGCACTCGGCCAGTCAGCCAATTCTCGACCCACTTCACCTTCCGCTCATCTATCCCATACTTCCTCAGCTTTGTTATAACAACGTCATGGGGGACAGTATCAAAAGCCTTACAGAAATCAAGGTAGACTACATCTACCGCTCTCCCCCCGTCCACCCAGCTAGTGACATCTTCATAAAAGGCCACCGGGTTGGTCGAGAACAACCTCCCCTTGGTGAACCCATGCTGAGTACTCCTGATAACCTCCTTTTCTCCCAGTTGTCTGGAGATGGCATCCAGCACAAGCTGTTCCATCACCTTCCCTGGGACAGAGATGAGGCTGATTGGCCTATAATTACCCGGGTCTTCCTTCTTGCCCTTTTTGAAGACAGGAGTGACACTGGCCGTCCTCCAGACTTCAGGCACCTCCCCAGTTCTCCAAGACCTCTGATAGATTACAGAGAGCGGCTCAGCAACGACCTCCAGAAGCTCTCTCAGCACCTGTGGATGCACCCCATCAGGTCCCAAGGATTTATGGACCTTAATATTTCCTAGGCACTCACGGACCACCTCTTCCCTGACTAAAGGGAAATCTCCCATTCCCCACACTCTCTCATTAACCTCCAGGGCATGGGATTCCCGAGGGAGAGCCCTTTCACTAAAGACAGAAGCAAAAAAGGCGTTCACTATTTCCACCTTCTCAGCATCCCTCCTCTCCCTGGAAGCACTCGAGGCCAGGCTGGATGCGTTGTGAGCAACCTGGTCTACAGCGAGGTGTCCCTGTCTATAGCAGGTTGGAACGGGGTGATCTTAAGGGTCCCTTCCAACACAAACCATTCTAAGATTCTAGGACAGAAAAACAGGCCAGCTCTCCCACATTGTTTCAGTGTCATTTACTTATAAAACAAGCTCTGGGACAACCCGAGAAGGTATTTGTTCCACGTGCAGCATCACCTGTGATAGAAACCAAGGAAGCCTACAGCAGGCCTCAGGACTCAGCAAGCCTTTTTGGCTCAAAGCAGGGCCAGCTGGAGCAGCTTACCATGAGTGCACCCAGAAGGGCCTCCATGCAGCTGCAGGCTTGCCGCGTGTCATTGCACGTCATTGTGATGCAACAGTGGGTGAGCGTGACATAAAGCTGCAGGCTGGAACTCCGGCTGGGGTGGCCTCAGTTCGCTGCTGCTGGAGCGAGAGGTGGTAGCGGAAGGTTGCAGCTCTCAGAGAGTTCCTACCAGGAGCCATGGAGCGCTGTGGCAGTGCTGGATTCCGAAATCCAGATGAATTTCTGAGCAGAGCGGGGAAGAGCGGAAAGGTGAGCGCTGCTACATCAAGAGAGGGCTGAGTGCAGCAGCCTGGGGTATGCAGGGCTGCTCTGGGGCTGTAGATGCTCTCCAGAGGCTGAGGGACACTTCTCCTCATGCTGGTGCTGGAGAAGGCTTGCAGGGAATCGCACCTCTCTGCACATCCCAGCATCGGGTACAGAAGTGGGGAGGGAGCTGCCAAAGGGAGCGGAGGTGGGCTGGAGAGGGGAATGGAGTGTCTGAGTGTCCAAGCATGTCTTTGTCTTTCTAGCTCCGACCCGGAGGACAGGAAGTTGGAGCAGGATGTAGCTGGCTGCTGGACCTTCCACTCGGGGTTAAAATCCCTGTGCAGCCCGGCACCAAGCTCCTCTTCGCCAGGAGAAAGCTGGGGGAAAAGGTGAGAGGAGGAGGGAAGCGTCAAAAAGGGCTCTTGTTTCCTGGGGTTGCCGCCATGCCAAGGAGGCCTTGTGGCCACCGGCTCTACTGTGGGACCTATGGCCCTTTGCCCCAACTGCATACGGGAATGAGGGGATGCTTCTGGCTCCACAGCAGGGAGACCACCAAGGGCTGGTCAATAGCAGTGCCCACCAGTCAGGAGAGGGTCTGAAAACTGGGATTTTCACACCGGATGAGCTTATCAGCAGCAGTTCCCTCACCTTATCTGGCACCAGGCAAGCAGGCAGCTGCTGGCCATGTGTTGGGATGCTGGGGCCAGGCACTCATCTGGCACAGCTAGAAATGTGGAGACCAGGCCGTTCCTGGAGGAGGGCGCAACCCTCTGCTCTCCCTCTTGGAGGACTTAGGAAAACCCAGACATGACTGTTTGGGAAAGAGGCAAGAGGCCAGCCTGTGGGTGTGAGCAGCTTGGAAGTGTCTCTGTCTCTTTGCTGCTCTCTCCTTCCCCATTCACACTCTACAACACATCTCTTCCAGCTCCACCAGCCTTCTCCTCAGTTTGACCTGAGAGATCCGTACAGTCGCAATCTGTGCACAGAGTACAACAGCCTGCATGACCCGCATCTGCGGGAGTTCCACAACCGCAAAAACAACCTGCGGAACCTGAAGAAACGGGGCTTGGTCACCGAGGATGGCGACGTAAGTTTGGCTGTTGGGCTGACCAACACGGGTCTCGTCAGGAGGGCTTTCCAGTCTGCCAGGCAGGGGCCTGACACTACAGCCATCTGTCATTGTCTCTTCTGTAGGTTGTCTGCACTCTGAAGGAGTTCAACGAGTACAGGCAGTACCTGACCAGGCTGAAGCTGGAGAAAAAGCAAGCAAAGAGGCGAGAAGAGGTAGGCAAAGCCCAGTATTGGTAGGCACGTGTCAGCAGCATGGCACTGAGGGCACGGGCTTTACTTGATGGATCTGAGGGAGATGGGGAAAGCAGAAAAGGTGAGGGACGGGCTGGTGGTCTAGGCATTGAGGCAAGGAAAGGACAGCTCAGCTCAGAGCTGAGCTAGCACAGCGTGCTGGTGTGAAGGCAGCCTGGAAAGTCGCTTGCTTACAAACAGAGCACTGTGGCAGCCATTCTCTTCTGCCCTCATTGCAAGGCTGAAGCAGTGTGCTCTCCCTCTTCTGCGTAAAGCAACAGTACTTAGGGTGGGAAGCACTCTCTAAGACAAGACCAAGCATAAACCCTCTGTTCCCTTCCAGGATGAGCTTCTTCGGGAGATTTCCAATTTGAAGAAATCGATCCACAGACTACAGATGGCCAGGGACGAGTTCCGGCCGGGTTCTGTGGATTACAATGCGGGTTCGAAAATCAGACCCACAAAGCTTCATAAACCAGCTGGCCCCTCTCCTTCATGCCATAATCTGTCTGGACAACGCAGAAGGAATGTGGCTTTGATGGAGCATGGCCTTCAAAGAGACTCATGGAGCACAGGGCGTGCAATGAAGCTGCCTGAGAAGTCACCCAAACCTGAGTTGGGCAGGGAAGGCTCCAAACTCCCTAGAAGCATCCGTTCAGTTTCTGCCTCAACCAGTAACTCCAGAGTCCCCAGAAGCATCCAGACTGCTTCTGATTTAACAACAAAGTCCGGAGTCCCCAGAAGCACCCCTACTGCTTCGGTTTCAACAACAAAGTCCGGAGTACCCAGAAGCATCCCTACTGCTTCTGCCCCAACAACAAAGTCTGGAGTCCCCAGAAGCATCCAGACTGCTTCTGTTTCAACAACAAACTCCGGAGTCCCCAGAAGCATCCCTACTGCTTCTGCCTCACCAACAAAAAACTCCGGAGTCCCCAGAAGCATCCCTACTGCTTCTGCCCCAACAACTAACTCAAGAGTCCCCAGAAGCATCCCTACTGCTTCTGCCCCAACAACAAAGTCCGGAGTCCCCAGAAGCATCCATACTGCTTCTGTTTCAACAACAAAGTCCGGAGTCCCCAGAAGCATCCCTACTGCTTCTGCCCCAACAACTAACTCCAAACTCCCCAGAAGCATCCATACTGCTTCTGCCCCAACAACTATCTCAAGAGTCCCCAGAAGCATCCAGACAGCTTCTGCCTCAGCAACAAAACCACAGCTCCCTGGACATTGCAAATTCAGAGAGATGTCTAAAAAACAAGCAGGGAGTCTTCCAAAGGAGACTGGGACTCGGCTGAGAGAAGTAAAGGGGAAGGGGAAGGCACCGGATCCTCCTGTCTGCTCATATAAGAGGGATTCCGATGAGGACACAGAAAATGAATCCAGGATCCCCCAAAAAGTAGAGTATTTAATTGTTGATGATCTAATACCAACTAATACCTTGCAGGCAATTCCATCCCTGGCTTGGGAAGCTATAGAGATTGAAGTGAAGACAACCTGGAAGTAGAATTCATTTAAATCCAACACACTGCACCTAAGCCAAGCGCTGCTGAGTTATCTGAGTAGCAGCATTTGTCAACAGTTTCTGGCCTGGTTCGGCCCGGTTCCACGCCTAGCGGGGTGGGGGGACCTGCAGATCCAGGACCCAGGGAAGGGAAAAGGGAAAAAAAGGGAAAACAAGTAGAGAGATGGGCCAAAAACCAAACCAGTGGCAACAAATTAGTTCTAATTGGTTTAATTAATTTTAATTTCTTTAATTCGTTTTAATTTGTTTAATTAATTGACCAAAGATGATACCAAATTGCAAGATAACACACTACAGTACAATGTATCATAATTACTATCATGATTAGAATTAAAACCAATAAAAAAAATAAAATTAGAAAGTGTGTCTGAAAACTGAAGTCCTTATTCTAAAGCCGAGGTCAGAGCTGGGATCAAAAAGGAAAGGGGAGGTCAAGTGATTTACGAATGGCTTTTATCTTTTGCTCTGAACAGAAAGGGTGACAGAGCAGCAAGCAATCCTCTGGGGGATGTAGTTGTTCTCTGCTGGGGGTACATGCAGTGTTACAGGCTTGGGACAGAATGGCTGGATGACTGTGAAGAGGAAAGGGACCTGGGGCTGTTGGTCGATGCTCGGCTCAACATGAGCCCACAGTGTGCCCAGGTGGCCAAGAAGGCCAACGGCATCCTGGCCTGTATAAGAAACAGTGTGGCCAGCAGGAGCAGAGAGGTGATCATCCCTCTGTACTCAGCTCTGGTGAAGCCGCATCTCAAGTACTGTGTTCAGTTTTGGGCTCCTCACTACAAGAAGGACACTGAGGATGAGGTCCTCTGTAAATAGACAGGAGGAGATTCACATTCAGAAAACTTGGTCCTCATAGGGGACTTCAACCACCCTGATATCTGTGGGAGGGACAACACAGCATCGCACCAGAAATCAAAGAGGTTTCTGGAATGTGCTGATGATAACTTCCTCTTCCAAGCAGTATGGGAACCTCAAAGATCAGGTTAGGAAAGCTAAAACTCAGGCAGAACTAAATCTAGCTGGGGACAGAAAGGGGAACAGGTATATCAGTGATTAAAAAGAAGGTAAGCGAGGATGTGGGCCCTCTCTGGAAGGCAACTAGAGGCCTGCTCATGAGGAATACAGAGAGAGCTGAGGTGCTCAATGACTTCTTTGCTTCAGGCCTCACTGGCAAGTGCTCTAGGCACAGAGCCCAAACTGCAGAAAGCAACAGTAAAACTTGGAGAAGGTGGATCTGTAAGTGCTGTAAGTGAAGATCAGGTTCTAGACCATCGAAAGAATCTGAAGCTGCACAAGTCCAAGGGATCCATCCGCAGCTTCTGAGGGAACTGGTGGATGAACTTGCCAAGCTGCTGTGCATCGTATTTGAAAGGTCATGGCAGTCTGGTGAAGTTCCCACTGATCAGAAAAGGGGAAACATAACCCCCCTATTCCGGATCGGGAAAAAAGAAGATCCAGGGAACTACAGGCCAGTCAGTCTCACCTCTGTGCTTGGTAAGATCGCGGGGTAGATCCAACTGAAGGCCCTACTGCACCACACGGAAAAATAAAGACAAGGTGGCTGGTGGTAATCAAAATGGTTTCACCATGGGCAAGTCAGACGTGACAAACTTGGTGGCCCATGTCAACTTCATGAAGTTCAACAAGGACAAGTGCCCTGAGTTGGGGAAATCTCAAGCACAGATAAAGGTTGGGTGGAGAATGGCTTGAGAGCAGCACCGAGGAGAAGGATTTGGGGGTCTCAGATGATTCAGCACGAGGTGGCAGTGTACGCTTGTAGCCTGAAAGGCCAAGTATATCCCAGGTTTCATCAAGAGAAGCGTGACCAGCGGGTCGAGGAGGTGATTCTGCCCCTCCGCGCTGCTCTTGTAAGACCCCACATGGAGTACTGTGTCCAGTTCTGGGGACCCCAACACAAGGACACTGAGCTGTTGGAGCAGGTCCAGATGAGGGAAATGGAGATGATCAGAGGGCTGGAGCACCTCCTCTAGAAGGACAGGCTGAGAGAGCTGGGGCTCTTCAGCCTGGAGAAGAGAAGGCTCCAGGGGGACCTTATAGCAACCTCCCAGTATCTGAAGGGAGTCCATAGGAAAGCTGGGGAGGGACATTTTATAAATGCATGTAGTGACAGGATGAAGGAAAATGGTTTTAAACTGGAAGAGGGGAGATTTAGAATACATACCATGAAGAACTTTACTGTGAGGGTGGTGAAACACTGGAACAGGTTTCCCAGTGAGGCTGTGGATGCCTCACAGAATCACAGAATTGCAGGGGTTGGAAGGGACCTCTAGAGATCATCGAGTCCAACCCTCCTGCCAAAGCAGGCTCCCTACACCACGTCGCACAGCTCGGCGTCCAGTCGGATCTTGAATATCTCCAGAGAAGGAGATTCCACCACCTCCCTGGGCAGCCTGTTCCAGTGCTACGTCACCCTCACTGTAAAGAAGTTCTTGAGCACATTCCTGCGGAACATCCTATGCTGAAGTTTCATCCTATTACCCCTAGTCCTGTCCCACGCATTACTGAAAAGAGACCAGCCTCGCCACTATGGCACCCACACCTCAGGTATTTATAAACCTGGATCAAATCCCCACTCAGCCTTCTTTTCTCAAGGCTAAACAGACCCAGTTCGCTTAGTCTCTCATCATAGGGGAAATGCTCCAGGCCCTTCACCATCTTTGTGGCCCTCCGCTGGACTCTTTCCAAGAGATCCCTGTCTTTTTTGTACTGGGGAGCCCAGAACTGGACACAGGATTCCAGAGGAGGCCTCACCGGGGCAGAGCAGAGCGGGAGGATCACCTCCCTCGACCTGCTGGCCACGCTCTTTTTAATACACCCCAGGATGCCATTGGCCTTTTTGGCTACAAGGGCACACTGCTGGCTCATGGTCAATCTGTCGTCCACCAGGACGCCCAGGTCCCACTCAGCAGAGCTCCTGTCCAGCAGCTCTTCCCCCAGCCTGTACCGGTGCATGCAATTATTTCTCCCTAGGTGCAAGACTCTACACTTGCTTTTGTTAAACCTCATCCGGTTTCTTACTGCCCAGCTCTCCACCCTGTCCAGGTCCCTCTGAATGGCAGCACAGCCTTCAGGCGTGTAAGCCAGTCCTCCCAACTTTGTGTCATCACAAACTTGCTGAGGGTGGTCACTATCCCCTCATCAAGGTCGCTGATGAAGATGTTGAACAAGACCGGACCCAGCACAGACCCCTGAGGGACGCCGCTAGTTACAGGCCTCCAGCCAGATTCCGCACCACCAACGACAACCCTCTGCACTCGGCCAGTCAGCCAATTCTCGACCCACTTCACCTTCCGCTCATCTATCCCATACTTCCTCAGCTTTGTTATAACAACGTCATGGGGGACAGTATCAAAAGCCTTACAGAAATCAAGGTAGACTACATCTACCGCTCTCCCCCCGTCCACCCAGCTAGTGACATCTTCATAAAAGGCCACCGGGTTGGTCGAGAACAACCTCCCCTTGGTGAACCCATGCTGAGTACTCCTGATAACCTCCTTTTCTCCCAGTTGTCTGGAGATGGCATCCAGCACAAGCTGTTCCATCACCTTCCCTGGGACAGAGATGAGGCTGATTGGCCTATAATTACCCGGGTCTTCCTTCTTGCCCTTTTTGAAGACAGGAGTGACACTGGCCGTCCTCCAGACTTCAGGCACCTCCCCAGTTCTCCAAGACCTCTGATAGATTACAGAGAGCGGCTCAGCAACGACCTCCAGAAGCTCTCTCAGCACCTGTGGATGCACCCCATCAGGTCCCAAGGATTTATGGACCTTAATATTTCCTAGGCACTCACGGACCACCTCTTCCCTGACTAAAGGGAAATCTCCCATTCCCCACACTCTCTCATTAACCTCCAGGGCCTGGGATTCCCGAGGGAGAGCCCTTTCACTAAAGACAGAAGCAAAAAAGGCGTTCACTATTTCCACCTTCTCAGCATCCCTCCTCTCCCTGGAAGCACTCGAGGCCAGGCTGGATGCGTTGTGAGCAACCTGGTCTACAGCGAGGTGTCCCTGTCTATAGCAGGTTGGAACGGGGTGATCTTAAGGGTCCCTTCCAACACAAACCATTCTAAGATTCTAGGACAGAAAAACAGGCCAGCTCTCCCACATTGTTTCAGTGTCATTTACTTATAAAACAAGCTCTGGGACAACCCGAGAAGGTATTTGTTCCACGTGCAGCATCACCTGTGATAGAAACCAAGGAAGCCTACAGCAGGCCTCAGGACTCAGCAAGCCTTTTTGGCTCAAAGCAGGGCCAGCTGGAGCAGCTTACCATGAGTGCACCCAGAAGGGCCTCCATGCAGCTGCAGGCTTGCCGCGTGTCATTGCACGTCATTGTGATGCAACAGTGGGTGAGCGTGACATAAAGCTGCAGGCTGGAACTCCGGCTGGGGTGGCCTCAGTTCGCTGCTGCTGGAGCGAGAGGTGGTAGCGGAAGGTTGCAGCTCTCAGAGAGTTCCTACCAGGAGCCATGGAGCGCTGTGGCAGTGCTGGATTCCGAAATCCAGATGAATTTCTGAGCAGAGCGGGGAAGAGCGGAAAGGTGAGCGCTGCTACATCAAGAGAGGGCTGAGTGCAGCAGCCTGGGGTATGCAGGGCTGCTCTGGGGCTGTAGATGCTCTCCAGAGGCTGAGGGACACTTCTCCTCATGCTGGTGCTGGAGAAGGCTTGCAGGGAATCGCACCTCTCTGCACATCCCAGCATCGGGTACAGAAGTGGGGAGGGAGCTGCCAAAGGGAGCGGAGGTGGGCTGGAGAGGGGAATGGAGTGTCTGAGTGTCCAAGCATGTCTTTGTCTTTCTAGCTCCGACCCGGAGGACAGGAAGTTGGAGCAGGATGTAGCTGGCTGCTGGACCTTCCACTCGGGGTTAAAATCCCTGTGCAGCCCGGCACCAAGCTCCTCTTCGCCAGGAGAAAGCTGGGGGAAAAGGTGAGAGGAGGAGGGAAGCGTCAAAAAGGGCTCTTGTTTCCTGGGGTTGCCGCCATGCCAAGGAGGCCTTGTGGCCACCGGCTCTACTGTGGGACCTATGGCCCTTTGCCCCAACTGCATACGGGAATGAGGGGATGCTTCTGGCTCCACAGCAGGGAGACCACCAAGGGCTGGTCAATAGCAGTGCCCACCAGTCAGGAGAGGGTCTGAAAACTGGGATTTTCACACCGGATGAGCTTATCAGCAGCAGTTCCCTCACCTTATCTGGCACCAGGCAAGCAGGCAGCTGCTGGCCATGTGTTGGGATGCTGGGGCCAGGCACTCATCTGGCACAGCTAGAAATGTGGAGACCAGGCCGTTCCTGGAGGAGGGCGCAACCCTCTGCTCTCCCTCTTGGAGGACTTAGGAAAACCCAGACATGACTGTTTGGGAAAGAGGCAAGAGGCCAGCCTGTGGGTGTGAGCAGCTTGGAAGTGTCTCTGTCTCTTTGCTGCTCTCTCCTTCCCCATTCACACTCTACAACACATCTCTTCCAGCTCCACCAGCCTTCTCCTCAGTTTGACCTGAGAGATCCGTACAGTCGCAATCTGTGCACAGAGTACAACAGCCTGCATGACCCGCATCTGCGGGAGTTCCACAACCGCAAAAACAACCTGCGGAACCTGAAGAAACGGGGCTTGGTCACCGAGGATGGCGACGTAAGTTTGGCTGTTGGGCTGACCAACACGGGTCTCGTCAGGAGGGCTTTCCAGTCTGCCAGGCAGGGGCCTGACACTACAGCCATCTGTCATTGTCTCTTCTGTAGGTTGTCTGCACTCTGAAGGAGTTCAACGAGTACAGGCAGTACCTGACCAGGCTGAAGCTGGAGAAAAAGCAAGCAAAGAGGCGAGAAGAGGTAGGCAAAGCCCAGTATTGGTAGGCACGTGTCAGCAGCATGGCACTGAGGGCACGGGCTTTACTTGATGGATCTGAGGGAGATGGGGAAAGCAGAAAAGGTGAGGGACGGGCTGGTGGTCTAGGCATTGAGGCAAGGAAAGGACAGCTCAGCTCAGAGCTGAGCTAGCACAGCGTGCTGGTGTGAAGGCAGCCTGGAAAGTCGCTTGCTTACAAACAGAGCACTGTGGCAGCCATTCTCTTCTGCCCTCATTGCAAGGCTGAAGCAGTGTGCTCTCCCTCTTCTGCGTAAAGCAACAGTACTTAGGGTGGGAAGCACTCTCTAAGACAAGACCAAGCATAAACCCTCTGTTCCCTTCCAGGATGAGCTTCTTCGGGAGATTTCCAATTTGAAGAAATCGATCCACAGACTACAGATGGCCAGGGACGAGTTCCGGCCGGGTTCTGTGGATTACAATGCGGGTTCGAAAATCAGACCCACAAAGCTTCATAAACCAGCTGGCCCCTCTCCTTCATGCCATAATCTGTCTGGACAACGCAGAAGGAATGTGGCTTTGATGGAGCATGGCCTTCAAAGAGACTCATGGAGCACAGGGCGTGCAATGAAGCTGCCTGAGAAGTCACCCAAACCTGAGTTGGGCAGGGAAGGCTCCAAACTCCCTAGAAGCATCCGTTCAGTTTCTGCCTCAACCAGTAACTCCAGAGTCCCCAGAAGCATCCAGACTGCTTCTGATTTAACAACAAAGTCCGGAGTCCCCAGAAGCACCCCTACTGCTTCGGTTTCAACAACAAAGTCCGGAGTACCCAGAAGCATCCCTACTGCTTCTGCCCCAACAACAAAGTCTGGAGTCCCCAGAAGCATCCAGACTGCTTCTGTTTCAACAACAAACTCCGGAGTCCCCAGAAGCATCCCTACTGCTTCTGCCTCACCAACAAAAAACTCCGGAGTCCCCAGAAGCATCCCTACTGCTTCTGCCCCAACAACTAACTCAAGAGTCCCCAGAAGCATCCCTACTGCTTCTGCCCCAACAACAAAGTCCGGAGTCCCCAGAAGCATCCATACTGCTTCTGTTTCAACAACAAAGTCCGGAGTCCCCAGAAGCATCCCTACTGCTTCTGCCCCAACAACTAACTCCAAACTCCCCAGAAGCATCCATACTGCTTCTGCCCCAACAACTATCTCAAGAGTCCCCAGAAGCATCCAGACAGCTTCTGCCTCAGCAACAAAACCACAGCTCCCTGGACATTGCAAATTCAGAGAGATGTCTAAAAAACAAGCAGGGAGTCTTCCAAAGGAGACTGGGACTCGGCTGAGAGAAGTAAAGGGGAAGGGGAAGGCACCGGATCCTCCTGTCTGCTCATATAAGAGGGATTCCGATGAGGACACAGAAAATGAATCCAGGATCCCCCAAAAAGTAGAGTATTTAATTGTTGATGATCTAATACCAACTAATACCTTGCAGGCAATTCCATCCCTGGCTTGGGAAGCTATAGAGATTGAAGTGAAGACAACCTGGAAGTAGAATTCATTTAAATCCAACACATTGCACCTAAGCCAAGCGCTGCTGAGTTATCTGAGTAGCAGCATTTGTCAACAGTTTCTGGCCTGGTTCGGCCCGGTTCCACGCCTAGCGGGGTGGGGGGACCTGCAGATCCAGGACCCAGGGAAGGGAAAAGGGAAAAAAAGGGAAAACAAGTAGAGAGATGGGCCAAAAACCAAACCAGTGGCAACAAATTAGTTCTAATTGGTTTAATTAATTTTAATTTCTTTAATTCGTTTTAATTTGTTTAATTAATTGACCAAAGATGATACCAAATTGCAAGATAACACACTACAGTACAATGTATCATAATTACTATCATGATTAGAATTAAAACCAATAAAAAAAATAAAATTAGAAAGTGTGTCTGAAAACTGAAGTCCTTATTCTAAAGCCGAGGTCAGAGCTGGGATCAAAAAGGAAAGGGGAGGTCAAGTGATTTACGAATGGCTTTTATCTTTTGCTCTGAACAGAAAGGGTGACAGAGCAGCAAGCAATCCTCTGGGGGATGTAGTTGTTCTCTGCTGGGGGTACATGCAGTGTTACAGGCTTGGGACAGAATGGCTGGATGACTGTGAAGAGGAAAGGGACCTGGGGCTGTTGGTCGATGCTCGGCTCAACATGAGCCCACAGTGTGCCCAGGTGGCCAAGAAGGCCAAGGGCATCCTGGCCTGTATAAGAAACAGTGTGGCCAGCAGGAGCAGAGAGGTGATCATCCCTCTGTACTCAGCTCTGGTGAAGCCGCATCTCAAGTACTGTGTTCAGTTTTGGGCTCCTCACTACAAGAAGGACACTGAGGATGAGGTCCTCTGTAAATAGACAGGAGGAGATTCACATTCAGAAAACTTGGTCCTCATAGGGGACTTCAACCACCCTGATATCTGTGGGAGGGACAACACAGCATCGCACCAGAAATCAAAGAGGTTTCTGGAATGTGCTGATGATAACTTCCTCTTCCAAGCAGTATGGGAACCTCAAAGATCAGGTTAGGAAAGCTAAAACTCAGGCAGAACTAAATCTAGCTGGGGACAGAAAGGGGAACAGGTATATCAGTGATTAAAAAGAAGGTAAGCGAGGATGTGGGCCCTCTCTGGAAGGCAACTAGAGGCCTGCTCATGAGGAATACAGAGAGAGCTGAGGTGCTCAATGACTTCTTTGCTTCAGGCCTCACTGGCAAGTGCTCTAGGCACAGAGCCCAAACTGCAGAAAGCAACAGTAAAACTTGGAGAAGGTGGATCTGTAAGTGCTGTAAGTGAAGATCAGGTTCTAGACCATCGAAAGAATCTGAAGCTGCACAAGTCCAAGGGATCCATCCGCAGCTTCTGAGGGAACTGGTGGATGAACTTGCCAAGCTGCTGTGCATCGTATTTGAAAGGTCATGGCAGTCTGGTGAAGTTCCCACTGATCAGAAAAGGGGAAACATAACCCCCCTATTCCGGATCGGGAAAAAAGAAGATCCAGGGAACTACAGGCCAGTCAGTCTCACCTCTGTGCTTGGTAAGATCGCGGGGTAGATCCAACTGAAGGCCCTACTGCACCACACGGAAAAATAAAGACAAGGTGGCTGGTGGTAATCAAAATGGTTTCACCATGGGCAAGTCAGACGTGACAAACTTGGTGGCCCATGTCAACTTCATGAAGTTCAACAAGGACAAGTGCCCTGAGTTGGGGAAATCTCAAGCACAGATAAAGGTTGGGTGGAGAATGGCTTGAGAGCAGCACCGAGGAGAAGGATTTGGGGGTCTCAGATGATTCAGCACGAGGTGGCAGTGTACGCTTGTAGCCTGAAAGGCCAAGTATATCCCAGGTTTCATCAAGAGAAGCGTGACCAGCGGGTCGAGGAGGTGATTCTGCCCCTCCGCGCTGCTCTTGTAAGACCCCACATGGAGTACTGTGTCCAGTTCTGGGGACCCCAACACAAGGACACTGAGCTGTTGGAGCAGGTCCAGATGAGGGAAATGGAGATGATCAGAGGGCTGGAGCACCTCCTCTAGAAGGACAGGCTGAGAGAGCTGGGGCTCTTCAGCCTGGAGAAGAGAAGGCTCCAGGGGGACCTTATAGCAACATCCCAGTATCTGAAGGGAGTCCATAGGAAAGCTGGGGAGGGACATTTTATAAATGCATGTAGTGACAGGATGAAGGAAAATGGTTTTAAACTGGAAGAGGGGAGATTTAGAATACATACCATGAAGAACTTTACTGTGAGGGTGGTGAAACACTGGAACAGGTTTCCCAGTGAGGCTGTGGATGCCTCACAGAATCACAGAATTGCAGGGGTTGGAAGGGACCTCTAGAGATCATCGAGTCCAACCCTCCTGCCAAAGCAGGCTCCCTACACCACGTCGCACAGCTCGGCGTCCAGTCGGATCTTGAATATCTCCAGAGAAGGAGATTCCACCACCTCCCTGGGCAGCCTGTTCCAGTGCTACGTCACCCTCACTGTAAAGAAGTTCTTGAGCACATTCCTGCGGAACATCCTATGCTGAAGTTTCATCCTATTACCCCTAGTCCTGTCCCACGCATTACTGAAAAGAGACCAGCCTCGCCACTATGGCACCCACACCTCAGGTATTTATAAACCTGGATCAAATCCCCACTCAGCCTTCTTTTCTCAAGGCTAAACAGACCCAGTTCGCTTAGTCTCTCATCATAGGGGAAATGCTCCAGGCCCTTCACCATCTTTGTGGCCCTCCGCTGGACTCTTTCCAAGAGATCCCTGTCTTTTTTGTACTGGGGAGCCCAGAACTGGACACAGGATTCCAGAGGAGGCCTCACCGGGGCAGAGCAGAGCGGGAGGATCACCTCCCTCGACCTGCTGGCCACGCTCTTTTTAATACACCCCAGGATGCCATTGGCCTTTTTGGCTACAAGGGCACACTGCTGGCTCATGGTCAATCTGTCGTCCACCAGGACGCCCAGGTCCCACTCAGCAGAGCTCCTGTCCAGCAGCTCTTCCCCCAGCCTGTACCGGTGCATGCAATTATTTCTCCCTAGGTGCAAGACTCTACACTTGCTTTTGTTAAACCTCATCCGGTTTCTTACTGCCCAGCTCTCCACCCTGTCCAGGTCCCTCTGAATGGCAGCACAGCCTTCAGGCGTGTAAGCCAGTCCTCCCAACTTTGTGTCATCACAAACTTGCTGAGGGTGGTCACTATCCCCTCATCAAGGTCGCTGATGAAGATGTTGAACAAGACCGGACCCAGCACAGACCCCTGAGGGACGCCGCTAGTTACAGGCCTCCAGCCAGATTCCGCACCACCAACGACAACCCTCTGCACTCGGCCAGTCAGCCAATTCTCGACCCACTTCACCTTCCGCTCATCTATCCCATACTTCCTCAGCTTTGTTATAACAACGTCATGGGGGACAGTATCAAAAGCCTTACAGAAATCAAGGTAGACTACATCTACCGCTCTCCCCCCGTCCACCCAGCTAGTGACATCTTCATAAAAGGCCACCGGGTTGGTCGAGAACAACCTCCCCTTGGTGAACCCATGCTGAGTACTCCTGATAACCTCCTTTTCTCCCAGTTGTCTGGAGATGGCATCCAGCACAAGCTGTTCCATCACCTTCCCTGGGACAGAGATGAGGCTGATTGGCCTATAATTACCCGGGTCTTCCTTCTTGCCCTTTTTGAAGACAGGAGTGACACTGGCCGTCCTCCAGACTTCAGGCACCTCCCCAGTTCTCCAAGACCTCTGATAGATTACAGAGAGCGGCTCAGCAACGACCTCCAGAAGCTCTCTCAGCACCTGTGGATGCACCCCATCAGGTCCCAAGGATTTATGGACCTTAATATTTCCTAGGCACTCACGGACCACCTCTTCCCTGACTAAAGGGAAATCTCCCATTCCCCACACTCTCTCATTAACCTCCAGGGCCTGGGATTCCCGAGGGAGAGCCCTTTCACTAAAGACAGAAGCAAAAAAGGCGTTCACTATTTCCACCTTCTCAGCATCCCTCCTCTCCCTGGAAGCACTCGAGGCCAGGCTGGATGCGTTGTGAGCAACCTGGTCTACAGCGAGGTGTCCCTGTCTATAGCAGGTTGGAACGGGGTGATCTTAAGGGTCCCTTCCAACACAAACCATTCTAAGATTCTAGGACAGAAAAACAGGCCAGCTCTCCCACATTGTTTCAGTGTCATTTACTTATAAAACAAGCTCTGGGACAACCCGAGAAGGTATTTGTTCCACGTGCAGCATCACCTGTGATAGAAACCAAGGAAGCCTACAGCAGGCCTCAGGACTCAGCAAGCCTTTTTGGCTCAACGCAGGGCCAGCTGGAGCAGCTTACCATGAGTGCACCCAGAAGGGCCTCCATGCAGCTGCAGGCTTGCCGCGTGTCATTGCACGTCATTGTGATGCAACAGTGGGTGAGCGTGACATAAAGCTGCAGGCTGGAACTCCGGCTGGGGTGGCCTCAGTTCGCTGCTGCTGGAGCGAGAGGTGGTAGCGGAAGGTTGCAGCTCTCAGAGAGTTCCTACCAGGAGCCATGGAGCGCTGTGGCAGTGCTGGATTCCGAAATCCAGATGAATTTCTGAGCAGAGCGGGGAAGAGCGGAAAGGTGAGCGCTGCTACATCAAGAGAGGGCTGAGTGCAGCAGCCTGGGGTATGCAGGGCTGCTCTGGGGCTGTAGATGCTCTCCAGAGGCTGAGGGACACTTCTCCTCATGCTGGTGCTGGAGAAGGCTTGCAGGGAATCGCACCTCTCTGCACATCCCAGCATCGGGTACAGAAGTGGGGAGGGAGCTGCCAAAGGGAGCGGAGGTGGGCTGGAGAGGGGAATGGAGTGTCTGAGTGTCCAAGCATGTCTTTGTCTTTCTAGCTCCGACCCGGAGGACAGGAAGTTGGAGCAGGATGTAGCTGGCTGCTGGACCTTCCACTCGGGGTTAAAATCCCTGTGCAGCCCGGCACCAAGCTCCTCTTCGCCAGGAGAAAGCTGGGGGAAAAGGTGAGAGGAGGAGGGAAGCGTCAAAAAGGGCTCTTGTTTCCTGGGGTTGCCGCCATGCCAAGGAGGCCTTGTGGCCACCGGCTCTACTGTGGGACCTATGGCCCTTTGCCCCAACTGCATACGGGAATGAGGGGATGCTTCTGGCTCCACAGCAGGGAGACCACCAAGGGCTGGTCAATAGCAGTGCCCACCAGTCAGGAGAGGGTCTGAAAACTGGGATTTTCACACCGGATGAGCTTATCAGCAGCAGTTCCCTCACCTTATCTGGCACCAGGCAAGCAGGCAGCTGCTGGCCATGTGTTGGGATGCTGGGGCCAGGCACTCATCTGGCACAGCTAGAAATGTGGAGACCAGGCCGTTCCTGGAGGAGGGCGCAACCCTCTGCTCTCCCTCTTGGAGGACTTAGGAAAACCCAGACATGACTGTTTGGGAAAGAGGCAAGAGGCCAGCCTGTGGGTGTGAGCAGCTTGGAAGTGTCTCTGTCTCTTTGCTGCTCTCTCCTTCCCCATTCACACTCTACAACACATCTCTTCCAGCTCCACCAGCCTTCTCCTCAGTTTGACCTGAGAGATCCGTACAGTCGCAATCTGTGCACAGAGTACAACAGCCTGCATGACCCGCATCTGCGGGAGTTCCACAACCGCAAAAACAACCTGCGGAACCTGAAGAAACGGGGCTTGGTCACCGAGGATGGCGACGTAAGTTTGGCTGTTGGGCTGACCAACACGGGTCTCGTCAGGAGGGCTTTCCAGTCTGCCAGGCAGGGGCCTGACACTACAGCCATCTGTCATTGTCTCTTCTGTAGGTTGTCTGCACTCTGAAGGAGTTCAACGAGTACAGGCAGTACCTGACCAGGCTGAAGCTGGAGAAAAAGCAAGCAAAGAGGCGAGAAGAGGTAGGCAAAGCCCAGTATTGGTAGGCACGTGTCAGCAGCATGGCACTGAGGGCACGGGCTTTACTTGATGGATCTGAGGGAGATGGGGAAAGCAGAAAAGGTGAGGGACGGGCTGGTGGTCTAGGCATTGAGGCAAGGAAAGGACAGCTCAGCTCAGAGCTGAGCTAGCACAGCGTGCTGGTGTGAAGGCAGCCTGGAAAGTCGCTTGCTTACAAACAGAGCACTGTGGCAGCCGTTCTCTTCTGCCCTCATTGCAAGGCTGAAGCAGTGTGCTCTCCCTCTTCTGCGTAAAGCAACAGTACTTAGGGTGGGAAGCACTCTCTAAGACAAGACCAAGCATAAACCCTCTGTTCCCTTCCAGGATGAGCTTCTTCGGGAGATTTCCAATTTGAAGAAATCGATCCACAGACTACAGATGGCCAGGGACGAGTTCCGGCCGGGTTCTGTGGATTACAGTGTGGGTTCGAAAATCAGACCCACAAAGCTTCATAAACCAGCTGGCCCCTCTCCTTCATGCCATAATCTGTCTGTACAACGCAGAAGGAATGTGGCTTTGATGGAGCATGGCCTTCAAAGAGACTCATGGAGCACAGGGCGTGCAATGAAGCTGCCTGAGAAGTCACCCAAACCTGAGTTGGGCAGGGAAGGCTCCAAACTCCCTAGAAGCATCCGTTCAGTTTCTGCCTCAACCAGTAACTCCAGAGTCCCCAGAAGCATCCAGACTGCTTCTGATTTAACAACAAAGTCCGGAGTCCCCAGAAGCATCCGTACTGCTTCTGCATCAACAACAAACTCTGGAGTCACCAGAAGCATCCAGACTGCTTCTGCCTCACCAACAAAAAACTCCGGAGTCCCCAGAAGCACCCCTACTGCTTCGGTTTCAACAACAAAGTCCGGAGTACCCAGAAGCATCCCTACTGCTTCTGCCCCAACAACAAAGTCTGGAGTCCCCAGAAGCATCCAGACTGCTTCTGTTTCAACAACAAAGTCCGGAGTCCCCAGAAGCATCCCTACTGCTTCTGCCTCACCAACAAAAAACTCCGGAGTCCCCAGAAGCATCCCTACTGCTTCTGCCCCAACAACTAACTCAAGAGTCCCCAGAAGCATCCCTACTGCTTCTGCCCCAACAACAAAGTCCGGAGTCCCCAGAAGCATCCATACTGCTTCTGTTTCAACAACAAAGTCCGGAGTCCCCAGAAGCATCCCTACTGCTTCTGCCCCAACAACTAACTCCAAACTCCCCAGAAGCATCCATACTGCTTCTGCCCCAACAACTATCTCAAGAGTCCCCAGAAGCATCCAGACAGCTTCTGCCTCAGCAACAAAACCACAGCTCCCTGGACATTGCAAATTCAGAGAGATGTCTAAAAAACAAGCAGGGAGTCTTCCAAAGGAGACTGGGACTCGGCTGAGAGAAGTAAAGGGGAAGGGGAAGGCACCGGATCCTCCTGTCTGCTCATATAAGAGGGATTCCGATGAGGACACAGAAAATGAATCCAGGATCCCCCAAAAAGTAGAGTATTTAATTGTTGATGATCTAATACCAACTAATACCTTGCAGGCAATTCCATCCCTGGCTTGGGAAGCTATAGAGATTGAAGTGAAGACAACCTGGAAGTAGAATTCATTTAAATCCAACACATTGCACCTAAGCCAAGCGCTGCTGAGTTATCTGAGTAGCAGCATTTGTCAACAGTTTCTGGCCTGGTTCGGCCCGGTTCCACGCCTAGCGGGGTGGGGGGACCTGCAGATCCAGGACCCAGGGAAGGGAAAAGGGAAAAAAAGGGAAAACAAGTAGAGAGATGGGCCAAAAACCAAACCAGTGGCAACAAATTAGTTCTAATTGGTTTAATTAATTTTAATTTCTTTAATTCGTTTTAATTTGTTTAATTAATTGACCAAAGATGATACCAAATTGCAAGATAACACACTACAGTACAATGTATCATAATTACTATCACGATTAGAATTAAAACCAATAAAAAAAATAAAATTAGAAAGTGTGTCTGAAAACTGAAGTCCTTATTCTAAAGCCGAGGTCAGAGCTGGGATCAAAAAGGAAAGGGGAGGTCAAGTGATTTACGAATGGCTTTTATCTTTTGCTCTGAACAGAAAGGGTGACAGAGCAGCAAGCAATCCTCTGGGGGATGTAGTTGTTCTCTGCTGGGGGTACATGCAGTGTTACAGGCTTGGGACAGAATGGCTGGATGACTGTGAAGAGGAAAGGGACCTGGGGCTGTTGGTCGATGCTCGGCTCAACATGAGCCCACAGTGTGCCCAGGTGGCCAAGAAGGCCAACGGCATCCTGGCCTGTATAAGAAACAGTGTGGCCAGCAGGAGCAGAGAGGTGATCATCCCTCTGTACTCAGCTCTGGTGAAGCCGCATCTCAAGTACTGTGTTCAGTTTTGGGCTCCTCACTACAAGAAGGACACTGAGGATGAGGTCCTCTGTAAATAGACAGGAGGAGATTCACATTCAGAAAACTTGGTCCTCATAGGGGACTTCAACCACCCTGATATCTGTGGGAGGGACAACACAGCATCGCACCAGAAATCAAAGAGGTTTCTGGAATGTGCTGATGATAACTTCCTCTTCCAAGCAGTATGGGAACCTCAAAGATCAGGTTAGGAAAGCTAAAACTCAGGCAGAACTAAATCTAGCTGGGGACAGAAAGGGGAACAGGTATATCAGTGATTAAAAAGAAGGTAAGCGAGGATGTGGGCCCTCTCTGGAAGGCAACTAGAGGCCTGCTCATGAGGAATACAGAGAGAGCTGAGGTGCTCAATGACTTCTTTGCTTCAGGCCTCACTGGCAAGTGCTCTAGGCACAGAGCCCAAACTGCAGAAAGCAACAGTAAAACTTGGAGAAGGTGGATCTGTAAGTGCTGTAAGTGAAGATCAGGTTCTAGACCATCGAAAGAATCTGAAGCTGCACAAGTCCAAGGGATCCATCCGCAGCTTCTGAGGGAACTGGTGGATGAACTTGCCAAGCTGCTGTGCATCGTATTTGAAAGGTCATGGCAGTCTGGTGAAGTTCCCACTGATCAGAAAAGGGGAAACATAACCCCCCTATTCCGGATCGGGAAAAAAGAAGATCCAGGGAACTACAGGCCAGTCAGTCTCACCTCTGTGCTTGGTAAGATCGCGGGGTAGATCCAACTGAAGGCCCTACTGCACCACACGGAAAAATAAAGACAAGGTGATTGGTGGTAATCAAAATGGTTTCACCATGGGCAAGTCAGACGTGACAAACTTGGTGGCCCATGTCAACTTCATGAAGTTCAACAAGGACAAGTGCCCTGAGTTGGGGAAATCTCAAGCACAGATAAAGGTTGGGTGGAGAATGGCTTGAGAGCAGCACCGAGGAGAAGGATTTGGGGGTCTCAGATGATTCAGCACGAGGTGGCAGTGTACGCTTGTAGCCTGAAAGGCCAAGTATATCCCAGGTTTCATCAAGAGAAGCGTGACCAGCGGGTCGAGGAGGTGATTCTGCCCCTCCGCGCTGCTCTTGTAAGACCCCACATGGAGTACTGTGTCCAGTTCTGGGGACCCCAACACAAGGACACTGAGCTGTTGGAGCAGGTCCAGATGAGGGAAATGGAGATGATCAGAGGGCTGGAGCACCTCCTCTAGAAGGACAGGCTGAGAGAGCTGGGGCTCTTCAGCCTGGAGAAGAGAAGGCTCCAGGGGGACCTTATAGCAACATCCCAGTATCTGAAGGGAGTCCATAGGAAAGCTGGGGAGGGACATTTTATAAATGCATGTAGTGACAGGATGAAGGAAAATGGTTTTAAACTGGAAGAGGGGAGATTTAGAATACATACCATGAAGAACTTTACTGTGAGGGTGGTGAAACACTGGAACAGGTTTCCCAGTGAGGCTGTGGATGCCTCACAGAATCACAGAATTGCAGGGGTTGGAAGGGACCTCTAGAGATCATCGAGTCCAACCCTCCTGCCAAAGCAGGCTCCCTACACCACGTCGCACAGCTCGGCGTCCAGTCGGATCTTGAATATCTCCGCAGAAGGAGACTCCACCACCTCCCTGGGCAGCCTGTTCCAGTGCTACGTCACCCTCACCGTAAAGAAGTTCTTGAGCACATTCCTGCGGAACATCCTATGCTGAAGTTTCATCCTATTACCCCTAGTCCTGTCCCACGCATTACTGAAAAGAGACCAGCCTCGCCACTATGGCACCCACACCTCAGGTATTTATAAACCTGGATCAAATCCCCACTCAGCCTTCTTTTCTCAAGGCTAAACAGACCCAGTTCGCTTAGTCTCTCATCATAGGGGAAATGCTCCAGGCCCTTCACCATCTTTGTGGCCCTCCGCTGGACTCTTTCCAAGAGATCCCTGTCTTTTTTGTACTGGGGAGCCCAGAACTGGACACAGGATTCCAGAGGAGGCCTCACCGGGGCAGAGCAGAGCGGGAGGATCACCTCCCTCGACCTGCTGGCCACGCTCTTTTTAATACACCCCAGGATGCCATTGGCCTTTTTGGCTACAAGGGCACACTGCTGGCTCATGGTCAATCTGTCGTCCACCAGGACGCCCAGGTCCCACTCAGCAGAGCTCCTGTCCAGCAGCTCTTCCCCCAGCCTGTACCGGTGCATGCAATTATTTCTCCCTAGGTGCAAGACTCTACACTTGCTTTTGTTAAACCTCATCCGGTTTCTTACTGCCCAGCTCTCCACCCTGTCCAGGTCCCTCTGAATGGCAGCACAGCCTTCAGGCGTGTAAGCCAGTCCTCCCAACTTTGTGTCATCACAAACTTGCTGAGGGTGGTCACTATCCCCTCATCAAGGTCGCTGATGAAGATGTTGAACAAGACCGGACCCAGCACAGACCCCTGGGGGACGCCGCTAGTTACAGGCCTCCAGCCAGATTCCGCACCACCAACGACAACCCTCTGCACTCGGCCAGTCAGCCAATTCTCGACCCACTTCACCTTCCGCTCATCTATCCCATACTTCCTCAGCTTTGTTATAACAACGTCATGGGGGACAGTATCAAAAGCCTTACAGAAATCAAGGTAGACTACATCTACCGCTCTCCCCCCGTCCACCCAGCTAGTGACATCTTCATAAAAGGCCACCGGGTTGGTCGAGAACAACCTCCCCTTGGTGAACCCATGCTGAGTACTCCTGATAACCTCCTTTTCTCCCAGTTGTCTGGAGATGGCATCCAGCACAAGCTGTTCCATCACCTTCCCTGGGACAGAGATGAGGCTGATTGGCCTATAATTACCCGGGTCTTCCTTCTTGCCCTTTTTGAAGACAGGAGTGACACTGGCCGTCCTCCAGACTTCAGGCACCTCCCCAGTTCTCCAAGACCTCTGATAGATTACAGAGAGCGGCTCAGCAACGACCTCCAGAAGCTCTCTCAGCACCTGTGGATGCACCCCATCAGGTCCCAAGGATTTATGGACCTTAATATTTCCTAGGCACTCACGGACCACCTCTTCCCTGACTAAAGGGAAATCTCCCATTCCCCACACTCTCTCATTAACCTCCAGGGCCTGGGATTCCCGAGGGAGAGCCCTTTCACTAAAGACAGAAGCAAAAAAGGCGTTCACTATTTCCACCTTCTCAGCATCCCTCCTCTCCCTGGAAGCACTCGAGGCCAGGCTGGATGCGTTGTGAGCAACCTGGTCTACAGCGAGGTGTCCCTGTCTATAGCAGGTTGGAACGGGGTGATCTTAAGGGTCCCTTCCAACACAAACCATTCTAAGATTCTAGGACAGAAAAACAGGCCAGCTCTCCCACATTGTTTCAGTGTCATTTACTTATAAAACAAGCTCTGGGACAACCCGAGAAGGTATTTGTTCCACGTGCAGCATCACCTGTGATAGAAACCAAGGAAGCCTACAGCAGGCCTCAGGACTCAGCAAGCCTTTTTGGCTCAAAGCAGGGCCAGCTGGAGCAGCTTACCACGAGTGCACCCAGAAGGGCCTCCATGCAGCTGCAGGCTTGCCGCGTGTCATTGCACGTCATTGTGATGCAACAGTGGGTGAGCGTGACATAAAGCTGCAGGCTGGAACTCCGGCTGGGGTGGCCTCAGTTCGCTGCTGCTGGAGCGAGAGGTGGTAGCGGAAGGTTGCAGCTCTCAGAGAGTTCCTACCAGGAGCCATGGAGCGCTGTGGCAGTGCTGGATTCCGAAATCCAGATGAATTTCTGAGCAGAGCGGGGAAGAGCGGAAAGGTGAGCGCTGCTACATCAAGAGAGGGCTGAGTGCAGCAGCCTGGGGTATGCAGGGCTGCTCTGGGGCTGTAGATGCTCTCCAGAGGCTGAGGGACACTTCTCCTCATGCTGGTGCTGGAGAAGGCTTGCAGGGAATCGCACCTCTCTGCACATCCCAGCATCGGGTACAGAAGTGGGGAGGGAGCTGCCAAAGGGAGCGGAGGTGGGCTGGAGAGGGGAATGGAGTGTCTGAGTGTCCAAGCATGTCTTTGTCTTTCTAGCTCCGACCCGGAGGACAGGAAGTTGGAGCAGGATGTAGCTGGCTGCTGGACCTTCCACTCGGGGTTAAAATCCCTGTGCAGCCCGGCACCAAGCTCCTCTTCGCCAGGAGAAAGCTGGGGGAAAAGGTGAGAGGAGGAGGGAAGCGTCAAAAAGGGCTCTTGTTTCCTGGGGTTGCCGCCATGCCAAGGAGGCCTTGTGGCCACCGGCTCTACTGTGGGACCTATGGCCCTTTGCCCCAACTGCATACGGGAATGAGGGGATGCTTCTGGCTCCACAGCAGGGAGACAACCAAGGGCTGGTCAATAGCAGTGCCCACCAGTCAGGAGAGGGTCTGAAAACTGGGATTTTCACACCGGATGAGCTTATCAGCAGCAGTTCCCTCACCTTATCTGGCACCAGGCAAGCAGGCAGCTGCTGGCCATGTGTTGGGATGCTGGGGCCAGGCACTCATCTGGCACAGCTAGAAATGTGGAGACCAGGCCGTTCCTGGAGGAGGGCGCAACCCTCTGCTCTCCCTCTTGGAGGACTTAGGAAAACCCAGACATGACTGTTTGGGAAAGAGGCAAGAGGCCAGCCTGTGGGTGTGAGCAGCTTGGAAGTGTCTCTGTCTCTTTGCTGCTCTCTCCTTCCCCATTCACACTCTACAACACATCTCTTCCAGCTCCACCAGCCTTCTCCTCAGTTTGACCTGAGAGATCCGTACAGTCGCAATCTGTGCACAGAGTACAACAGCCTGCATGACCCGCATCTGCGGGAGTTCCACAACCGCAAAAACAACCTGCGGAACCTGAAGAAACGGGGCTTGGTCACCGAGGATGGCGACGTAAGTTTGGCTGTTGGGCTGACCAACACGGGTCTCGTCAGGAGGGCTTTCCAGTCTGCCAGGCAGGGGCCTGACACTACAGCCATCTGTCATTGTCTCTTCTGTAGGTTGTCTGCACTCTGAAGGAGTTCAACGAGTACAGGCAGTACCTGACCAGGCTGAAGCTGGAGAAAAAGCAAGCAAAGAGGCGAGAAGAGGTAGGCAAAGCCCAGTATTGGTAGGCACGTGTCAGCAGCATGGCACTGAGGGCACGGGCTTTACTTGATGGATCTGAGGGAGATGGGGAAAGCAGAAAAGGTGAGGGACGGGCTGGTGGTCTAGGCATTGAGGCAAGGAAAGGACAGCTCAGCTCAGAGCTGAGCTAGCACAGCGTGCTGGTGTGAAGGCAGCCTGGAAAGTCGCTTGCTTACAAACAGAGCACTGTGGCAGCCGTTCTCTTCTGCCCTCATTGCAAGGCTGAAGCAGTGTGCTCTCCCTCTTCTGCGTAAAGCAACAGTACTTAGGGTGGGAAGCACTCTCTAAGACAAGACCAAGCATAAACCCTCTGTTCCCTTCCAGGATGAGCTTCTTCGGGAGATTTCCAATTTGAAGAAATCGATCCACAGACTACAGATGGCCAGGGACGAGTTCCGGCCGGGTTCTGTGGATTACAATGCGGGTTCGAAAATCAGACCCACAAAGCTTCATAAACCAGCTGGCCCCTCTCCTTCATGCCATAATCTGTCTGGACAACGCAGAAGGAATGTGGCTTTGATGGAGCATGGCCTTCAAAGAGACTCATGGAGCACAGGGCGTGCAATGAAGCTGCCTGAGAAGTCACCCAAACCTGAGTTGGGCAGGGAAGGCTCCAAACTCCCTAGAAGCATCCGTTCAGTTTCTGCCTCAACCAGTAACTCCAGAGTCCCCAGAAGCATCCAGACTGCTTCTGATTTAACAACAAAGTCCGGAGTCCCCAGAAGCATCCGTACTGCTTCTGCATCAACAACAAACTCTGGAGTCACCAGAAGCATCCAGACTGCTTCTGCCTCACCAACAAAAAACTCCGGAGTCCCCAGAAGCACCCCTACTGCTTCGGTTTCAACAACAAAGTCCGGAGTACCCAGAAGCATCCCTACTGCTTCTGCCCCAACAACAAAGTCTGGAGTCCCCAGAAGCATCCAGACTGCTTCTGTTTCAACAACAAAGTCCGGAGTCCCCAGAAGCATCCCTACTGCTTCTGCCTCACCAACAAAAAACTCCGGAGTCCCCAGAAGCATCCCTACTGCTTCTGCCCCAACAACTAACTCAAGAGTCCCCAGAAGCATCCCTACTGCTTCTGCCCCAACAACAAAGTCCGGAGTCCCCAGAAGCATCCATACTGCTTCTGTTTCAACAACAAAGTCCGGAGTCCCCAGAAGCATCCCTACTGCTTCTGCCCCAACAACTAACTCCAAACTCCCCAGAAGCATCCATACTGCTTCTGCCCCAACAACTATCTCAAGAGTCCCCAGAAGCATCCAGACAGCTTCTGCCTCAGCAACAAAACCACAGCTCCCTGGACATTGCAAATTCAGAGAGATGTCTAAAAAACAAGCAGGGAGTCTTCCAAAGGAGACTGGGACTCGGCTGAGAGAAGTAAAGGGGAAGGGGAAGGCACCGGATCCTCCTGTCTGCTCATATAAGAGGGATTCCGATGAGGACACAGAAAATGAATCCAGGATCCCCCAAAAAGTAGAGTATTTAATTGTTGATGATCTAATACCAACTAATACCTTGCAGGCAATTCCATCCCTGGCTTGGGAAGCTATAGAGATTGAAGTGAAGACAACCTGGAAGTAGAATTCATTTAAATCCAACACATTGCACCTAAGCCAAGCGCTGCTGAGTTATCTGAGTAGCAGCATTTGTCAACAGTTTCTGGCCTGGTTCGGCCCGGTTCCACGCCTAGCGGGGTGGGGGGACCTGCAGATCCAGGACCCAGGGAAGGGAAAAGGGAAAAAAAGGGAAAACAAGTAGAGAGATGGGCCAAAAACCAAACCAGTGGCAACAAATTAGTTCTAATTGGTTTAATTAATTTTAATTTCTTTAATTCGTTTTAATTTGTTTAATTAATTGACCAAAGATGATACCAAATTGCAAGATAACACACTACAGTACAATGTATCATAATTACTATCACGATTAGAATTAAAACCAATAAAAAAAATAAAATTAGAAAGTGTGTCTGAAAACTGAAGTCCTTATTCTAAAGCCGAGGTCAGAGCTGGGATCAAAAAGGAAAGGGGAGGTCAAGTGATTTACGAATGGCTTTTATCTTTTGCTCTGAACAGAAAGGGTGACAGAGCAGCAAGCAATCCTCTGGGGGATGTAGTTGTTCTCTGCTGGGGGTACATGCAGTGTTACAGGCTTGGGACAGAATGGCTGGATGACTGTGAAGAGGAAAGGGACCTGGGGCTGTTGGTCGATGCTCGGCTCAACATGAGCCCACAGTGTGCCCAGGTGGCCAAGAAGGCCAACGGCATCCTGGCCTGTATAAGAAACAGTGTGGCCAGCAGGAGCAGAGAGGTGATCATCCCTCTGTACTCAGCTCTGGTGAAGCCGCATCTCAAGTACTGTGTTCAGTTTTGGGCTCCTCACTACAAGAAGGACACTGAGGATGAGGTCCTCTGTAAATAGACAGGAGGAGATTCACATTCAGAAAACTTGGTCCTCATAGGGGACTTCAACCACCCTGATATCTGTGGGAGGGACAACACAGCATCGCACCAGAAATCAAAGAGGTTTCTGGAATGTGCTTATGATAACTTCCTCTTCCAAGCAGTATGGGAACCTCAAAGATCAGGTTAGGAAAGCTAAAACTCAGGCAGAACTAAATCTAGCTGGGGACAGAAAGGGGAACAGGTATATCAGTGATTAAAAAGAAGGTAAGCGAGGATGTGGGCCCTCTCTGGAAGGCAACTAGAGGCCTGCTCATGAGGAATACAGAGAGAGCTGAGGTGCTCAATGACTTCTTTGCTTCAGGCCTCACTGGCAAGTGCTCTAGGCACAGAGCCCAAACTGCAGAAAGCAACAGTAAAACTTGGAGAAGGTGGATCTGTAAGTGCTGTAAGTGAAGATGAGGTTCTAGACCATCGAAAGAATCTGAAGCTGCACAAGTCCAAGGGATCCATCCGCAGCTTCTGAGGGAACTGGTGGATGAACTTGCCAAGCTGCTGTGCATCGTATTTGAAAGGTCATGGCAGTCTGGTGAAGTTCCCACTGATCAGAAAAGGGGAAACATAACCCCCCTATTCCAGAACGGGAAAAAAGAAGATCCAGGGAACTACAGGCCAGTCAGTCTCACCTCTGTGCTTGGTAAGATCGCGGGGTAGATCCAACTGAAGGCCCTACTGCACCACACAGAAAAATAAAGACAAGGTGATTGGTGGTAATCAAAATGGTTTCACCATGGGCAAGTCAGACGTGACAAACTTGGTGGCCCATGTCAACTTCATGAAGTTCAACAAGGACAAGTGCCCTGAGTTGGGGAAATCTCAAGCACAGATAAAGGTTGGGTGGAGAATGGCTTGAGAGTAGCACCGAGGAGAAGGATTTGGGGGTCTCAGATGATTCAGCACGAGGTGGCAGTGTACGCTTGTAGCCTGAAAGGCCAAGTATATCCCAGGTTTCATCAAGAGAAGCGTGACCAGCGGGTCGAGGAGGTGATTCTGCCCCTCCGCGCTGCTCTTGTAAGACCCCACATGGAGTACTGCGTCCAGTTCTGGGGACCCCAACACAAGGACACTGAGCTGTTGGAGCAGGTCCAGATGAGGGAAATGGAGATGATCAGAGGGCTGGAGCACCTCCTCTAGAAGGACAGGCTGAGAGAGCTGGGGCTCTTCAGCCTGGAGAAGAGAAGGCTCCAGGGGGACCTTATAGCAACATCCCAGTATCTGAAGGGAGTCCATAGGAAAGCTGGGGAGGGACATTTTATAAATGCATGTAGTGACAGGATGAAGGAAAATGGTTTTAAACTGGAAGAGGGGAGATTTAGAATACATACCATGAAGAACTTTACTGTGAGGGTGGTGAAACACTGGAACAGGTTTCCCAGTGAGGCTGTGGATGCCTCACAGAATCACAGAATTGCAGGGGTTGGAAGGGACCTCTAGAGATCATCGAGTCCAACCCTCCTGCCAAAGCAGGCTCCCTACACCACGTTGCACAGCTCGGCGTCCAGTCGGATCTTGAATATCTCCGCAGAAGGAGACTCCACCACCTCCCTGGGCAGCCTGTTCCAGTGCTACGTCACCCTCACCGTAAAGAAGTTCTTGAGCACATTCCTGCGGAACATCCTATGCTGAAGTTTCATCCTATTACCCCTAGTCCTGTCCCACGCATTACTGAAAAGAGACCAGCCTCGCCACTATGGCACCCACACCTCAGGTATTTATAAACCTGGATCAAATCCCCACTCAGCCTTCTTTTCTCAAGGCTAAACAGACCCAGTTCGCTTAGTCTCTCATCATAGGGGAAATGCTCCAGGCCCTTCACCATCTTTGTGGCCCTCCGCTGGACTCTTTCCAAGAGATCCCTGTCTTTTTTGTACTGGGGAGCCCAGAACTGGACACAGGATTCCAGAGGAGGCCTCACCGGGGCAGAGCAGAGCGGGAGGATCACCTCCCTCGACCTGCTGGCCACGCTTTTTTTAATACACCCCAGGATGCCATTGGCCTTTTTGGCTACAAGGGCACACTGCTGGCTCATGGTCAATCTGTCGTCCACCAGGACGCCCAGATCCCACTCAGCAGAGCTCCTGTCCAGCAGCTCTTCCCCCAGCCTGTACCGGTGCATGCAATTATTTCTCCCTAGGTGCAAGACTCTACACTTGCTTTTGTTAAACCTCATCCGGTTTCTTACTGCCCAGCTCTCCACCCTGTCCAGGTCCCTCTGAATGGCAGCACAGCCTTCAGGCGTGTAAGCCAGTCCTCCCAACTTTGTGTCATCACAAACTTGCTGAGGGTGGTCACTATCCCCTCATCAAGGTCGCTGATGAAGATGTTGAACAAGACCGGACCCAGCACAGACCCCTGGGGGACGCCGCTAGTTACAGGCCTCCAGCCAGATTCCGCACCACCAACGACAACCCTCTGCACTCGGCCAGTCAGCCAATTCTCGACCCACTTCACCTTCCGCTCATCTATCCCATACTTCCTCAGCTTTGTTATAACAACGTCATGGGGGACAGTATCAAAAGCCTTACAGAAATCAAGGTAGACTACATCTACCGCTCTCCCCCCGTCCACCCAGCTAGTGACATCTTCATAAAAGGCCACCGGGTTGGTCGAGAACAACCTCCCCTTGGTGAACCCATGCTGAGTACTCCTGATAACCTCCTTTTCTCCCAGTTGTCTGGAGATGGCATCCAGCACAAGCTGTTCCATCACCTTCCCTGGGACAGAGATGAGGCTGATTGGCCTATAATTACCCGGGTCTTCCTTCTTGCCCTTTTTGAAGACAGGAGTGACACTGGCCGTCCTCCAGACTTCAGGCACCTCCCCAGTTCTCCAAGACCTCTGATAGATTACAGAGAGCGGCTCAGCAACGACCTCCAGAAGCTCTCTCAGCACCTGTGGATGCACCCCATCAGGTCCCAAGGATTTATGGACCTTAATATTTCCTAGGCACTCACGGACCACCTCTTCCCTGACTAAAGGGAAATCTCCCATTCCCCACACTCTCTCATTAACCTCCAGGGCCTGGGATTCCCGAGGGAGAGCCCTTTCACTAAAGACAGAAGCAAAAAAGGCGTTCACTATTTCCACCTTCTCAGCATCCCTCCTCTCCCTGGAAGCACTCGAGGCCAGGCTGGATGTGTTGTGAGCAACCTGGTCTACACGGGTTGATCTTAAGGGTCCCTTCCAACACAAACCATTCTAAGATTCTAGGACAGAAAAACAGGCCAGCTCTCCCACATTGTTTCAGTGTCATTTACTTATAAAACAAGCTCTGGGACAACCCGAGAAGGTATTTGTTCCACGTGCAGCATCACCTGTGATAGAAACCAAGGAAGCCTACAGCAGGCCTCAGGACTCAGCAAGCCTTTTTGGCTCAAAGCAGGGCCAGCTGGAGCAGCTTACCACGAGTGCACCCAGAAGGGCCTCCATGCAGCTGCAGGCTTGCCGCGTGTCATTGCACGTCATTGTGATGCAACAGTGGGTGAGCGTGACATAAAGCTGCAGGCTGGAACTCCGGCTGGGGTGGCCTCAGTTCGCTGCTGCTGGAGCGAGAGGTGGTAGCGGAAGGTTGCAGCTCTCAGAGAGTTCCTACCAGGAGCCATGGAGCGCTGTGGCAGTGCTGGATTCCGAAATCCAGATGAATTTCTGAGCAGAGCGGGGAAGAGCGGAAAGGTGAGCGCTGCTACATCAAGAGAGGGCTGAGTGCAGCAGCCTGGGGTATGCAGGGCTGCTCTGGGGCTGTAGATGCTCTCCAGAGGCTGAGGGACACTTCTCCTCATGCTGGTGCTGGAGAAGGCTTGCAGGGAATCGCACCTCTCTGCACATCCCAGCATCGGGTACAGAAGTGGGGAGGGAGCTGCCAAAGGGAGCGGAGGTGGGCTGGAGAGGGGAATGGAGTGTCTGAGTGTCCAAGCATGTCTTTGTCTTTCTAGCTCCGACCCGGAGGACAGGAAGTTGGAGCAGGATGTAGCTGGCTGCTGGACCTTCCACTCGGGGTTAAAATCCCTGTGCAGCCCGGCACCAAGCTCCTCTTCGCCAGGAGAAAGCTGGGGGAAAAGGTGAGAGGAGGAGGGAAGCGTCAAAAAGGGCTCTTGTTTCCTGGGGTTGCCGCCATGCCAAGGAGGCCTTGTGGCCACCGGCTCTACTGTGGGACCTATGGCCCTTTGCCCCAACTGCATACGGGAATGAGGGGATGCTTCTGGCTCCACAGCAGGGAGACCACCAAGGGCTGGTCAATAGCAGTGCCCACCAGTCAGGAGAGGGTCTGAAAACTGGGATTTTCACACCGGATGAGCTTATCAGCAGCAGTTCCCTCACCTTATCTGGCACCAGGCAAGCAGGCAGCTGCTGGCCATGTGTTGGGATGCTGGGGCCAGGCACTCATCTGGCACAGCTAGAAATGTGGAGACCAGGCCGTTCCTGGAGGAGGGCGCAACCCTCTGCTCTCCCTCTTGGAGGACTTAGGAAAACCAAGACATGACTGTTTGGGAAAGAGGCAAGAGGCCAGCCTGTGGGTGTGAGCAGCTTGGAAGTGTCTCTGTCTCTTTGCTGCTCTCTCCTTCCCCATTCACACTCTACAACACATCTCTTCCAGCTCCACCAGCCTTCTCCTCAGTTTGACCTGAGAGATCCGTACAGTCGCAATCTGTGCACAGAGTACAACAGCCTGCATGACCCGCATCTGCGGGAGTTCCACAACCGCAAAAACAACCTGCGGAACCTGAAGAAACGGGGCTTGGTCACCGAGGATGGCGACGTAAGTTTGGCTGTTGGGCTGACCAACACGGGTCTCGTCAGGAGGGCTTTCCAGTCTGCCAGGCAGGGGCCTGACACTACAGCCATCTGTCATTGTCTCTTCTGTAGGTTGTCTGCACTCTGAAGGAGTTCAACGAGTACAGGCAGTACCTGACCAGGCTGAAGCTGGAGAAAAAGCAAGCAAAGAGGCGAGAAGAGGTAGGCAAAGCCCAGTATTGGTAGGCACGTGTCAGCAGCATGGCACTGAGGGCACGGGCTTTACTTGATGGATCTGAGGGAGATGGGGAAAGCAGAAAAGGTGAGGGACGGGCTGGTGGTCTAGGCATTGAGGCAAGGAAAGGACAGCTCAGCTCAGAGCTGAGCTAGCACAGCGTGCTGGTGTGAAGGCAGCCTGGAAAGTCGCTTGCTTACAAACAGAGCACTGTGGCAGCCGTTCTCTTCTGCCCTCATTGCAAGGCTGAAGCAGTGTGCTCTCCCTCTTCTGCGTAAAGCAACAGTACTTAGGGTGGGAAGCACTCCCTAAGACAAGACCAAGCATAAACCCTCTGTTCCCTTCCAGGATGAGCTTCTTCGGGAGATTTCCAATTTGAAGAAATCGATCCACAGACTACAGATGGCCAGGGACGAGTTCCGGCCGGGTTCTGTGGATTACAATGCGGGTTCGAAAATCAGACCCACAAAGCTTCATAAACCAGCTGGCCCCTCTCCTTCATGCCATAATCTGTCTGGACAACGCAGAAGGAATGTGGCTTTGATGGAGCATGGCCTTCAAAGAGACTCATGGAGCACAGGGCGTGCAATGAAGCTGCCTGAGAAGTCACCCAAACCTGAGTTGGGCAGGGAAGGCTCCAAACTCCCTAGAAGCATCCGTTCAGTTTCTGCCTCAACCAGTAACTCCAGAGTCCCCAGAAGCATCCAGACTGCTTCTGATTTAACAACAAAGTCCGGAGTCCCCAGAAGCATCCGTACTGCTTCTGCATCAACAACAAACTCTGGAGTCCCCAGAAGCATAAAGACTGCTTCTGCCTCACCAACAAAAAACTCCGGAGTCCCCAGAAGCACCCCTACTGCTTCGGTTTCAACAACAAAGTCCGGAGTACCCAGAAGCATCCCTACTGCTTCTGCCCCAACAACAAAGTCTGGAGTCCCCAGAAGCATCCAGACTGCTTCTGTTTCAACAACAAAGTCCGGAGTCCCCAGAAGCATCCCTACTGCTTCTGCCTCACCAACAAAAAACTCCGGAGTCCCCAGAAGCATCCCTACTGCTTCTGCCCCAACAACTAACTCAAGAGTCCCCAGAAGCATCCCTACTGCTTCTGCCCCAACAACAAAGTCCGGAGTCCCCAGAAGCATCCATACTGCTTCTGTTTCAACAACAAAGTCCGGAGTCCCCAGAAGCATCCCTACTGCTTCTGCCCCAACAACTAACTCCAAACTCCCCAGAAGCATCCATACTGCTTCTGCCCCAACAACTATCTCAAGAGTCCCCAGAAGCATCCAGACAGCTTCTGCCTCAGCAACAAAACCACAGCTCCCTGGACATTGCAAATTCAGAGAGATGTCTAAAAAACAAGCAGGGAGTCTTCCAAAGGAGACTGGGACTCGGCTGAGAGAAGTAAAGGGGAAGGGGAAGGCACCGGATCCTCCTGTCTGCTCATATAAGAGGGATTCCGATGAGGACACAGAAAATGAATCCAGGATCCCCCAAAAAGTAGAGTATTTAATTGTTGATGATCTAATACCAACTAATACCTTGCAGGCAATTCCATCCCTGGCTTGGGAAGCTATAGAGATTGAAGTGAAGACAACCTGGAAGTAGAATTCATTTAAATCCAACACATTGCACCTAAGCCAAGCGCTGCTGAGTTATCTGAGTAGCAGCATTTGTCAACAGTTTCTGGCCTGGTTCGGCCCGGTTCCACGCCTAGCGGGGTGGGGGGACCTGCAGATCCAGGACCCAGGGAAGGGAAAAGGGAAAAAAAGGGAAAACAAGTAGAGAGATGGGCCAAAAACCAAACCAGTGGCAACAAATTAGTTCTAATTGGTTTAATTAATTTTAATTTCTTTAATTCGTTTTAATTTGTTTAATTAATTGACCAAAGATGATACCAAATTGCAAGATAACACACTACAGTACAATGTATCATAATTACTATCACGATTAGAATTAAAACCAATAAAAAAAATAAAATTAGAAAGTGTGTCTGAAAACTGAAGTCCTTATTCTAAAGCCGAGGTCAGAGCTGGGATCAAAAAGGAAAGGGGAGGTCAAGTGATTTACGAATGGCTTTTATCTTTTGCTCTGAACAGAAAGGGTGACAGAGCAGCAAGCAATCCTCTGGGGGATGTAGTTGTTCTCTGCTGGGGGTACATGCAGTGTTACAGGCTTGGGACAGAATGGCTGGATGACTGTGAAGAGGAAAGGGACCTGGGGCTGTTGGTCGATGCTCGGCTCAACATGAGCCCACAGTGTGCCCAGGTGGCCAAGAAGGCCAACGGCATCCTGGCCTGTATAAGAAACAGTGTGGCCAGCAGGAGCAGAGAGGTGATCATCCCTCTGTACTCAGCTCTGGTGAAGCCGCATCTCAAGTACTGTGTTCAGTTTTGGGCTCCTCACTACAAGAAGGACACTGAGGATGAGGTCCTCTGTAAATAGATAGGAGGAGATTCACATTCAGAAAACTTGGTCCTCATAGGGGACTTCAACCACCCTGATATCTGTGGGAGGGACAACACAGCATCGCACCAGAAATCAAAGAGGTTTCTGGAATGTGCTGATGATAACTTCCTCTTCCAAGCAGTATGGGAACCTCAAAGATCAGGTTAGGAAAGCTAAAACTCAGGCAGAACTAAATCTAGCTGGGGACAGAAAGGGGAACAGGTATATCAGTGATTAAAAAGAAGGTAAGCGAGGATGTGGGCCCTCTCTGGAAGGCAACTAGAGGCCTGCTCATGAGGAATACAGAGAGAGCTGAGGTGCTCAATGACTTCTTTGCTTCAGGCCTCACTGGCAAGTGCTCTAGGCACAGAGCCCAAACTGCAGAAAGCAACAGTAAAACTTGGAGAAGGTGGATCTGTAAGTGCTGTAAGTGAAGATGAGGTTCTAGACCATCGAAAGAATCTGAAGCTGCACAAGTCCAAGGGATCCATCCGCAGCTTCTGAGGGAACTGGTGGATGAACTTGCCAAGCTGCTGTGCATCGTATTTGAAAGGTCATGGCAGTCTGGTGAAGTTCCCACTGATCAGAAAAGGGGAAACATAACCCCCCTATTCCAGAACGGGAAAAAAGAAGATCCAGGGAACTACAGGCCAGTCAGTCTCACCTCTGTGCTTGGTAAGATCGCGGGGTAGATCCAACTGAAGGCCCTACTGCACCACACGGAAAAATAAAGACAAGGTGATTGGTGGTAATCAAAATGGTTTCACCATGGGCAAGTCAGACGTGACAAACTTGGTGGCCCATGTCAACTTCATGAAGTTCAACAAGGACAAGTGCCCTGAGTTGGGGAAATCTCAAGCACAGATAAAGGTTGGGTGGAGAATGGCTTGAGAGCAGCACCGAGGAGAAGGATTTGGGGGTCTCAGATGATTCAGCACGAGGTGGCAGTGTACGCTTGTGGCCTGGAAGGCCAAATATATCCCAGGTTTCATCAAGAGAAGCGTGACCAGCGAGTCGAGGAGGTGATTCTGCCCCTCCGCGCTGCTCTTGTAAGACCCCACATGGAGTACTGCGTCCAGTTCTGGGGACCCCAACACAAGGACACTGAGCTGTTGGAGCAGGTCCAGATGAGGGAAATGGAGATGATCAGAGGGCTGGAGCACCTCCTCTAGAAGGACAGGCTGAGAGAGCTGGGGCTCTTCAGCCTGGAGAAGAGAAGGCTCCAGGGGGACCTTATAGCAACATCCCAGTATCTGAAGGGAGTCCATAGGAAAGCTGGGGAGGGACATTTTATAAATGCATGTAGTGACAGGATGAAGGAAAATGGTTTTAAACTGGAAGAGGGGAGATTTAGAATACATACCATGAAGAACTTTACTGTGAGGGTGGTGAAACACTGGAACAGGTTTCCCAGTGAGGCTGTGGATGCCTCACAGAATCACAGAATTGCAGGGGTTGGAAGGGACCTCTAGAGATCATCGAGTCCAACCCTCCTGCCAAAGCAGGCTCCCTACACCACGTCGCACAGCTCGGCGTCCAGTCGGATCTTGAATATCTCCGCAGAAGGAGACTCCACCACCTCCCTGGGCAGCCTGTTCCAGTGCTACGTCACCCTCACCGTAAAGAAGTTCTTGAGCACATTCCTGCGGAACATCCTATGCTGAAGTTTCATCCTATTACCCCTAGTCCTGTCCCACGCATTACTGAAAAGAGACCAGCCTCGCCACTATGGCACCCACACCTCAGGTATTTATAAACCTGGATCAAATCCCCACTCAGCCTTCTTTTCTCAAGGCTAAACAGACCCAGTTCGCTTAGTCTCTCATCATAGGGGAAATGCTCCAGGCCCTTCACCATCTTTGTGGCCCTCCGCTGGACTCTTTCCAAGAGATCCCTGTCTTTTTTGTACTGGGGAGCCCAGAACTGGACACAGGATTCCAGAGGAGGCCTCACCGGGGCAGAGCAGAGCGGGAGGATCACCTCCCTCGACCTGCTGGCCACGCTCTTTTTAATACACCCCAGGATGCCATTGGCCTTTTTGGCTACAAGGGCACACTGCTGGCTCATGGTCAATCTGTCGTCCACCAGGACGCCCAGGTCCCACTCAGCAGAGCTCCTGTCCAGCAGCTCTTCCCCCAGCCTGTACCGGTGCATGCAATTATTTCTCCCTAGGTGCAAGACTCTACACTTGCTTTTGTTAAACCTCATCCGGTTTCTTACTGCCCAGCTCTCCACCCTGTCCAGGTCCCTCTGAATGGCAGCACAGCCTTCAGGCGTGTAAGCCAGTCCTCCCAACTTTGTGTCATCACAAACTTGCTGAGGGTGGTCACTATCCCCTCATCAAGGTCGCTGATGAAGATGTTGAACAAGACCGGACCCAGCACAGACCCCTGGGGGACGCCGCTAGTTACAGGCCTCCAGCCAGATTCCGCACCACCAACGACAACCCTCTGCACTCGGCCAGTCAGCCAATTCTCGACCCACTTCACCTTCCGCTCATCTATCCCATACTTCCTCAGCTTTGTTATAACAACGTCATGGGGGACAGTATCAAAAGCCTTACAGAAATCAAGGTAGACTACATCTACCGCTCTCCCCCCGTCCACCCAGCTAGTGACATCTTCATAAAAGGCCACCGGGTTGGTCGAGAACAACCTCCCCTTGGTGAACCCATGCTGAGTACTCCTGATAACCTCCTTTTCTCCCAGTTGTCTGGAGATGGCATCCAGCACAAGCTGTTCCATCACCTTCCCTGGGACAGAGATGAGGCTGATTGGCCTATAATTACCCGGGTCTTCCTTCTTGCCCTTTTTGAAGACAGGAGTGACACTGGCCGTCCTCCAGACTTCAGGCACCTCCCCAGTTCTCCAAGACCTCTGATAGATTACAGAGAGCGGCTCAGCAACGACCTCCAGAAGCTCTCTCAGCACCTGTGGATGCACCCCATCAGGTCCCAAGGATTTATGGACCTTAATATTTCCTAGGCACTCACGGACCACCTCTTCCCTGACTAAAGGGAAATCTCCCATTCCCCACACTCTCTCATTAACCTCCAGGGCATGGGATTCCCGAGGGAGAGCCCTTTCACTAAAGACAGAAGCAAAAAAGGCGTTCACTATTTCCACCTTCTCAGCATCCCTCCTCTCCCTGGAAGCACTCGAGGCCAGGCTGGATGTGTTGTGAGCAACCTGGTCTACAGCGAGGTGTCCCTGTCTATAGCAGGTTGGAACGGGGTGATCTTAAGGGTCCCTTCCAACACAAACCATTCTAAGATTCTAGGACAGAAAAACAGGCCAGCTCTCCCACATTGTTTCAGTGTCATTTACTTATAAAACAAGCTCTGGGACAACCCGAGAAGGTATTTGTTCCACGTGCAGCATCACCTGTGATAGAAACCAAGGAAGCCTACAGCAGGCCTCAGGACTCAGCAAGCCTTTTTGGCTCAAAGCAGGGCCAGCTGGAGCAGCTTACCACGAGTGCACCCAGAAGGGCCTCCATGCAGCTGCAGGCTTGCCGCGTGTCATTGCACGTCATTGTGATGCAACAGTGGGTGAGCGTGACATAAAGCTGCAGGCTGGAACTCCGGCTGGGGTGGCCTCAGTTCGCTGCTGCTGGAGCGAGAGGTGGTAGCGGAAGGTTGCAGCTCTCAGAGAGTTCCTACCAGGAGCCATGGAGCGCTGTGGCAGTGCTGGATTCCGAAATCCAGATGAATTTCTGAGCAGAGCGGGGAAGAGCGGAAAGGTGAGCGCTGCTACATCAAGAGAGGGCTGAGTGCAGCAGCCTGGGGTATGCAGGGCTGCTCTGGGGCTGTAGATGCTCTCCAGAGGCTGAGGGACACTTCTCCTCATGCTGGTGCTGGAGAAGGCTTGCAGGGAATCACACCTCTCTGCACATCCCAGCATCGGGTACAGAAGTGGGGAGGGAGCTGCCAAAGGGAGCGGAGGTGGGCTGGAGAGGGGAATGGAGTGTCTGAGTGTCCAAGCATGTCTTTGTCTTTCTAGCTCCGACCCGGAGGACAGGAAGTTGGAGCAGGATGTAGCTGGCTGCTGGACCTTCCACTCGGGGTTAAAATCCCTGTGCAGCCCGGCACCAAGCTCCTCTTCGCCAGGAGAAAGCTGGGGGAAAAGGTGAGAGGAGGAGGGAAGCGTCAAAAAGGGCTCTTGTTTCCTGGGGTTGCCGCCATGCCAAGGAGGCCTTGTGGCCACCGGCTCTACTGTGGGACCTATGGCCCTTTGCCCCAACTGCATACGGGAATGAGGGGATGCTTCTGGCTCCACAGCAGGGAGACCACCAAGGGCTGGTCAATAGCAGTGCCCACCAGTCAGGAGAGGGTCTGAAAACTGGGATTTTCACACCGGATGAGCTTATCAGCAGCAGTTCCCTCACCTTATCTGGCACCAGGCAAGCAGGCAGCTGCTGGCCATGTGTTGGGATGCTGGGGCCAGGCACTCATCTGGCACAGCTAGAAATGTGGAGACCAGGCCGTTCCTGGAGGAGGGCGCAACCCTCTGCTCTCCCTCTTGGAGGACTTAGGAAAACCCAGACATGACTGTTTGGGAAAGAGGCAAGAGGCCAGCCTGTGGGTGTGAGCAGCTTGGAAGTGTCTCTGTCTCTTTGCTGCTCTCTCCTTCCCCATTCACACTCTACAACACATCTCTTCCAGCTCCACCAGCCTTCTCCTCAGTTTGACCTGAGAGATCCGTACAGTCGCAATCTGTGCACAGAGTACAACAGCCTGCATGACCCGCATCTGCGGGAGTTCCACAACCGCAAAAACAACCTGCGGAACCTGAAGAAACGGGGCTTGGTCACCGAGGATGGCGACGTAAGTTTGGCTGTTGGGCTGACCAACACGGGTCTCCTCAGGAGGGATTTCCAGTCCGCCAGGCAGGGGCCTGACACTACAGCCATCTGTCATTGTCTCTTCTGTAGGTTGTCTGCACTCTGAAGGAGTTCAACGAGTACAGGCAGTACCTGACCAGGCTGAAGCTGGAGAAAAAGCAAGCAAAGAGGCGAGAAGAGGTAGGCAAAGCCCAGTATTGGTAGGCACGTGTCAGCAGCATGGCACTGAGGGCACGGGCTTTACTTGATGGATCTGAGGGAGATGGGGAAAGCAGAAAAGGTGAGGGACGGGCTGGTGGTCTAGGCATTGAGGCAAGGAAAGGACAGCTCAGCTCAGAGCTGAGCTAGCACAGCGTGCTGGTGTGAAGGCAGCCTGGAAAGTCGCTTGCTTACAAACAGAGCACTGTGGCAGCCATTCTCTTCTGCCCTCATTGCAAGGCTGAAGCAGTGTGCTCTCCCTCTTCTGCGTAAAGCAACAGTACTTAGGGTGGGAAGCACTCTCTAAGACAAGACCAAGCATAAACCCTCTGTTCCCTTCCAGGATGAGCTTCTTCGGGAGATTTCCAATTTGAAGAAATCGATCCACAGACTACAGATGGCCAGGGACGAGTTCCGGCCGGGTTCTGTGGATTACAATGCGGGTTCGAAAATCAGACCCACAAAGCTTCATAAACCAGCTGGCCCCTCTCCTTCATGCCATAATCTGTCTGGACAACGCAGAAGGAATGTGGCTTTGATGGAGCATGGCCTTCAAAGAGACTCATGGAGCACAGGGCGTGCAATGAAGCTGCCTGAGAAGTCACCCAAACCTGAGTTGGGCAGGGAAGGCTCCAAACTCCCTAGAAGCATCCGTTCAGTTTCTGCCTCAACCAGTAACTCCAGAGTCCCCAGAAGCATCCAGACTGCTTCTGATTTAACAACAAAGTCCGGAGTCCCCAGAAGCATCCGTACTGCTTCTGCATCAACAACAAACTCTGGAGTCACCAGAAGCATCCAGACTGCTTCTGCCTCACCAACAAAAAACTCCGGAGTCCCCAGAAGCACCCCTACTGCTTCGGTTTCAACAACAAAGTCCGGAGTACCCAGAAGCATCCCTACTGCTTCTGCCCCAACAACAAAGTCTGGAGTCCCCAGAAGCATCCAGACTGCTTCTGTTTCAACAACAAAGTCCGGAGTCCCCAGAAGCATCCCTACTGCTTCTGCCTCACCAACAAAAAACTCCGGAGTCCCCAGAAGCATCCCTACTGCTTCTGCCCCAACAACTAACTCAAGAGTCCCCAGAAGCATCCCTACTGCTTCTGCCCCAACAACAAAGTCCGGAGTCCCCAGAAGCATCCATACTGCTTCTGTTTCAACAACAAAGTCCGGAGTCCCCAGAAGCATCCCTACTGCTTCTGCCCCAACAACTAACTCCAAACTCCCCAGAAGCATCCATACTGCTTCTGCCCCAACAACTATCTCAAGAGTCCCCAGAAGCATCCAGACAGCTTCTGCCTCAGCAACAAAACCACAGCTCCCTGGACATTGCAAATTCAGAGAGATGTCTAAAAAACAAGCAGGGAGTCTTCCAAAGGAGACTGGGACTCGGCTGAGAGAAGTAAAGGGGAAGGGGAAGGCACCGGATCCTCCTGTCTGCTCATATAAGAGGGATTCCGATGAGGACACAGAAAATGAATCCAGGATCCCCCAAAAAGTAGAGTATTTAATTGTTGATGATCTAATACCAACTAATACCTTGCAGGCAATTCCATCCCTGGCTTGGGAAGCTATAGAGATTGAAGTGAAGACAACCTGGAAGTAGAATTCATTTAAATCCAACACATTGCACCTAAGCCAAGTGCTGCTGAGTTATCTGAGTAGCAGCATTTGTCAACAGTTTCTGGCCTGGTTCGGCCCGGTTCCACGCCTAGCGGGGTGGGGGGACCTGCAGATCCAGGACCCAGGGAAGGGAAAAGGGAAAAAAAGGGAAAACAAGTAGAGAGATGGGCCAAAAACCAAACCAGTGGCAACAAATTAGTTCTAATTGGTTTAATTAATTTTAATTTCTTTAATTCGTTTTAATTTGTTTAATTAATTGACCAAAGATGATACCAAATTGCAAGATAACACACTACAGTACAATGTATCATAATTACTATCACGATTAGAATTAAAACCAATAAAAAAAATAAAATTAGAAAGTGTGTCTGAAAACTGAAGTCCTTATTCTAAAGCCGAGGTCAGAGCTGGGATCAAAAAGGAAAGGGGAGGTCAAGTGATTTACGAATGGCTTTTATCTTTTGCTCTGAACAGAAAGGGTGACAGAGCAGCAAGCAATCCTCTGGGGGATGTAGTTGTTCTCTGCTGGGGGTACATGCAGTGTTACAGGCTTGGGACAGAATGGCTGGATGACTGTGAAGAGGAAAGGGACCTGGGGCTGTTGGTCGATGCTCGGCTCAACATGAGCCCACAGTGTGCCCAGGTGGCCAAGAAGGCCAAGGGCATCCTGGCCTGTATAAGAAACAGTGTGGCCAGCAGGAGCAGAGAGGTGATCATCCCTCTGTACTCAGCTCTGGTGAAGCCGCATCTCAAGTACTGTGTTCAGTTTTGGGCTCCTCACTACAAGAAGGACACTGAGGATGAGGTCCTCTGTAAATAGATAGGAGGAGATTCACATTCAGAAAACTTGGTCCTCATATGGGACTTCAACCACCCTGATATCTGTGGGAGGGACAACACAGCATCGCACCAGAAATCAAAGAGGTTTCTGGAATGTGCTTATGATAACTTCCTCTTCCAAGCAGTATGGGAACCTCAAAGATCAGGTTAGGAAAGCTAAAACTCAGGCAGAACTAAATCTAGCTGGGGACAGAAAGGGGAACAGGTATATCAGTGATTAAAAAGAAGGTAAGCGAGGATGTGGGCCCTCTCTGGAAGGCAACTAGAGGCCTGCTCATGAGGAATACAGAGAGAGCTGAGGTGCTCAATGACTTCTTTGCTTCAGGCCTCACTGGCAAGTGCTCTAGGCACAGAGCCCAAACTGCAGAAAGCAACAGTAAAACTTGGAGAAGGTGGATCTGTAAGTGCTGTAAGTGAAGATGAGGTTCTAGACCATCGAAAGAATCTGAAGCTGCACAAGTCCAAGGGATCCATCCGCAGCTTCTGAGGGAACTGGTGGATGAACTTGCCAAGCTGCTGTGCATCGTATTTGAAAGGTCATGGCAGTCTGGTGAAGTTCCCACTGATCAGAAAAGGGGAAACATAACCCCCCTATTCCAGAACGGGAAAAAAGAAGATCCAGGGAACTACAGGCCAGTCAGTCTCACCTCTGTGCTTGGTAAGATCGCGGGGTAGATCCAACTGAAGGCCCTACTGCACCACACGGAAAAATAAAGACAAGGTGATTGGTGGTAATCAAAATGGTTTCACCATGGGCAAGTCAGACGTGACAAACTTGGTGGCCCATGTCAACTTCATGAAGTTCAACAAGGACAAGTGCCCTGAGTTGGGGAAATCTCAAGCACAGATAGAGGTTGGGTGGAGAATGGCTTGAGAGCAGCACCGAGGAGAAGGATTTGGGGGTCTCAGATGATTCAGCACGAGGTGGCAGTGTACGCTTGTAGCCTGAAAGGCCAAGTATATCCCAGGTTTCATCAAGAGAAGCGTGACCAGCGGGTCGAGGAGGTGATTCCGCCCCTCCACGCTGCTCTTGTAAGACCCCACATGGAGTACTGTGTCCAGTTCTGGGGACCCCAACACAAGGACACTGAGCTGTTGGAGCAGGTCCAGATGAGGGAAATGGAGATGATCAGAGGGCTGGAGCACCTCCTCTAGAAGGACAGGCTGAGAGAGCTGGGGCTCTTCAGCCTGGAGAAGAGAAGGCTCCAGGGGGACCTTATAGCAACATCCCAGTATCTGAAGGGAGTCCATAGGAAAGCTGGGGAGGGACATTTTATAAATGCATGTAGTGACAGGATGAAGGAAAATGGTTTTAAACTGGAAGAGGGGAGATTTAGAATACATACCAGGAAGAACTTTACTGTGAGGGTGGTGAAACACTGGAACAGGTTTCCCAGTGAGGCTGTGGATGCCTCACAGAATCACAGAATTGCAGGGGTTGGAAGGGACCTCTAGAGATCATCGAGTCCAACCCTCCTGCCAAAGCAGGCTCCCTACACCACGTCGCACAGCTCGGCGTCCAGTCGGATCTTGAATATCTCCGCAGAAGGAGACTCCACCACCTCCCTGGGCAGCCTGTTCCAGTGCTACGTCACCCTCACCGTAAAGAAGTTCTTGAGCACATTCCTGCGGAACATCCTATGCTGAAGTTTCATCCTATTACCCCTAGTCCTGTCCCACGCATTACTGAAAAGAGACCAGCCTCGCCACTATGGCACCCACACCTCAGGTATTTATAAACCTGGATCAAATCCCCACTCAGCCTTCTTTTCTCAAGGCTAAACAGACCCAGTTCGCTTAGTCTCTCATCATAGGGGAAATGCTCCAGGCCCTTCACCATCTTTGTGGCCCTCCGCTGGACTCTTTCCAAGAGATCCCTGTCTTTTTTGTACTGGGGAGCCCAGAACTGGACACAGGATTCCAGAGGAGGCCTCACCGGGGCAGAGCAGAGCGGGAGGATCACCTCCCTCGACCTGCTGGCCACGCTCTTTTTAATACACCCCAGGATGCCATTGGCCTTTTTGGCTACAAGGGCACACTGCTGGCTCATGGTCAATCTGTCGTCCACCAGGACGCCCAGGTCCCACTCAGCAGAGCTCCTGTCCAGCAGCTCTTCCCCCAGCCTGTACCGGTGCATGCAATTATTTCTCCCTAGGTGCAAGACTCTACACTTGCTTTTGTTAAACCTCATCCGGTTTCTTACTGCCCAGCTCTCCACCCTGTCCAGGTCCCTCTGAATGGCAGCACAGCCTTCAGGCGTGTCAGCCAGTCCTCCCAACTTTGTGTCATCACAAACTTGCTGAGGGTGGTCACTATCCCCTCATCAAGGTCGCTGATGAAGATGTTGAACAAGACCGGACCCAGCACAGACCCCTGGGGGACGCCGCTAGTTACAGGCCTCCAGCCAGATTCCGCACCACCAACGACAACCCTCTGCACTCGGCCAGTCAGCCAATTCTCGACCCACTTCACCTTCCGCTCATCTATCCCATACTTCCTCAGCTTTGTTATAACAACGTCATGGGGGACAGTATCAAAAGCCTTACAGAAATCAAGGTAGACTACATCTACCGCTCTCCCCCCGTCCACCCAGCTAGTGACATCTTCATAAAAGGCCACCGGGTTGGTCGAGAACAACCTCCCCTTGGTGAACCCATGCTGAGTACTCCTGATAACCTCCTTTTCTCCCAGTTGTCTGGAGATGGCATCCAGCACAAGCTGTTCCATCACCTTCCCTGGGACAGAGATGAGGCTGATTGGCCTATAATTACCCGGGTCTTCCTTCTTGCCCTTTTTGAAGACAGGAGTGACACTGGCCGTCCTCCAGACTTCAGGCACCTCCCCAGTTCTCCAAGACCTCTGATAGATTACAGAGAGCGGCTCAGCAACGACCTCCAGAAGCTCTCTCAGCACCTGTGGATGCACCCCATCAGGTCCCAAGGATTTATGGACCTTAATATTTCCTAGGCACTCACGGACCACCTCTTCCCTGACTAAAGGGAAATCTCCCATTCCCCACACTCTCTCATTAACCTCCAGGGCCTGGGATTCCCGAGGGAGAGCCCTTTCACTAAAGACAGAAGCAAAAAAGGCGTTCACTATTTCCACCTTCTCAGCATCCCTCCTCTCCCTGGAAGCACTCGAGGCCAGGCTGGATGTGTTGTGAGCAACCTGGTCTACACGGGTTGATCTTAAGGGTCCCTTCCAACACAAACCATTCTAAGATTCTAGGACAGAAAAACAGGCCAGCTCTCCCACATTGTTTCAGTGTCATTTACTTATAAAACAAGCTCTGGGACAACCCGAGAAGGTATTTGTTCCACGTGCAGCATCACCTGTGATAGAAACCAAGGAAGCCTACAGCAGGCCTCAGGACTCAGCAAGCCTTTTTGGCTCAAAGCAGGGCCAGCTGGAGCAGCTTACCACGAGTGCACCCAGAAGGGCCTCCATGCAGCTGCAGGCTTGCCGCGTGTCATTGCACGTCATTGTGATGCAACAGTGGGTGAGCGTGACATAAAGCTGCAGGCTGGAACTCCGGCTGGGGTGGCCTCAGTTCGCTGCTGCTGGAGCGAGAGGTGGTAGCGGAAGGTTGCAGCTCTCAGAGAGTTCCTACCAGGAGCCATGGAGCTCTGTGGCAGTGCTGGATTCCGAAATCCAGATGAATTTCTGAGCAGAGCGGGGAAGAGCGGAAAGGTGAGCGCTGCTACATCAAGAGAGGGCTGAGTGCAGCAGCCTGGGGTATGCAGGGCTGCTCTGGGGCTGTAGATGCTCTCCAGAGGCTGAGGGACACTTCTCCTCATGCTGGTGCTGGAGAAGGCTTGCAGGGAATCGCACCTCTCTGCACATCCCAGCATCGGGTACAGAAGTGGGGAGGGAGCTGCCAAAGGGAGCGGAGGTGGGCTGGAGAGGGGAATGGAGTGTCTGAGTGTCCAAGCATGTCTTTGTCTTTCTAGCTCCGACCCGGAGGACAGGAAGTTGGAGCAGGATGTAGCTGGCTGCTGGACCTTCCACTCGGGGTTAAAATCCCTGTGCAGCCCGGCACCAAGCTCCTCTTCGCCAGGAGAAAGCTGGGGGAAAAGGTGAGAGGAGGAGGGAAGCGTCAAAAAGGGCTCTTGTTTCCTGGGGTTGCCGCCATGCCAAGGAGGCCTTGTGGCCACCGGCTCTACTGTGGGACCTATGGCCCTTTGCCCCAACTGCATACGGGAATGAGGGGATGCTTCTGGCTCCACAGCAGGGAGACAACCAAGGGCTGGTCAATAGCAGTGCCCACCAGTCAGGAGAGGGTCTGAAAACTGGGATTTTCACACCGGATGAGCTTATCAGCAGCAGTTCCCTCACCTTATCTGGCACCAGGCAAGCAGGCAGCTGCTGGCCATGTGTTGGGATGCTGGGGCCAGGCACTCATCTGGCACAGCTAGAAATGTGGAGACCAGGCCGTTCCTGGAGGAGGGCGCAACCCTCTGCTCTCCCTCCTGGAGGACTTAGGAAAACCCAGACATGACTGTTTGGGAAAGAGGCAAGAGGCCAGCCTGTGGGTGTGAGCAGCTTGGAAGTGTCTCTGTCTCTTTGCTGCTCTCTCCTTCCCCATTCACACTCTACAACACATCTCTTCCAGCTCCACCAGCCTTCTCCTCAGTTTGACCTGAGAGATCCGTACAGTCGCAATCTGTGCACAGAGTACAACAGCCTGCATGACCCGCATCTGCGGGAGTTCCACAACCGCAAAAACAACCTGCGGAACCTGAAGAAACGGGGCTTGGTCACCGAGGATGGCGACGTAAGTTTGGCTGTTGGGCTGACCAACACGGGTCTCGTCAGGAGGGCTTTCCAGTCTGCCAGGCAGGGGCCTGACACTACAGCCATCTGTCATTGTCTCTTCTGTAGGTTGTCTGCACTCTGAAGGAGTTCAACGAGTACAGGCAGTACCTGACCAGGCTGAAGCTGGAGAAAAAGCAAGCAAAGAGGCGAGAAGAGGTAGGCAAAGCCCAGTATTGGTAGGCACGTGTCAGCAGCATGGCACTGAGGGCACGGGCTTTACTTGATGGATCTGAGGGAGATGGGGAAAGCAGAAAAGGTGAGGGACGGGCTGGTGGTCTAGGCATTGAGGCAAGGAAAGGACAGCTCAGCTCAGAGCTGAGCTAGCACAGCGTGCTGGTGTGAAGGCAGCCTGGAAAGTCGCTTGCTTACAAACAGAGCACTGTGGCAGCCGTTCTCTTCTGCCCTCATTGCAAGGCTGAAGCAGTGTGCTCTCCCTCTTCTGCGTAAAGCAACAGTACTTAGGGTGGGAAGCACTCTCTAAGACAAGACCAAGCATAAACCCTCTGTTCCCTTCCAGGATGAGCTTCTTCGGGAGATTTCCAATTTGAAGAAATCGATCCACAGACTACAGATGGCCAGGGACGAGTTCCGGCCGGGTTCTGTGGATTACAGTGTGGGTTCGAAAATCAGACCCACAAAGCTTCATAAACCAGCTGGCCCCTCTCCTTCATGCCATAATCTGTCTGGACAACGCAGAAGGAATGTGGCTTTGATGGAGCATGGCCTTCAAAGAGACTCATGGAGCACAGGGCGTGCAATGAAGCTGCCTGAGAAGTCACCCAAACCTGAGTTGGGCAGGGAAGGCTCCAAACTCCCTAGAAGCATCCGTTCAGTTTCTGCCTCAACCAGTAACTCCAGAGTCCCCAGAAGCATCCAGACTGCTTCTGATTTAACAACAAAGTCCGGAGTCCCCAGAAGCATCCGTACTGCTTCTGCATCAACAACAAACTCTGGAGTCACCAGAAGCATCCAGACTGCTTCTGCCTCACCAACAAAAAACTCCGGAGTCCCCAGAAGCACCCCTACTGCTTCGGTTTCAACAACAAAGTCCGGAGTACCCAGAAGCATCCCTACTGCTTCTGCCCCAACAACAAAGTCTGGAGTCCCCAGAAGCATCCAGACTGCTTCTGTTTCAACAACAAAGTCCGGAGTCCCCAGAAGCATCCCTACTGCTTCTGCCTCACCAACAAAAAACTCCGGAGTCCCCAGAAGCATCCCTACTGCTTCTGCCCCAACAACTAACTCAAGAGTCCCCAGAAGCATCCCTACTGCTTCTGCCCCAACAACAAAGTCCGGAGTCCCCAGAAGCATCCATACTGCTTCTGTTTCAACAACAAAGTCCGGAGTCCCCAGAAGCATCCCTACTGCTTCTGCCCCAACAACTAACTCCAAACTCCCCAGAAGCATCCATACTGCTTCTGCCCCAACAACTATCTCAAGAGTCCCCAGAAGCATCCAGACAGCTTCTGCCTCAGCAACAAAACCACAGCTCCCTGGACATTGCAAATTCAGAGAGATGTCTAAAAAACAAGCAGGGAGTCTTCCAAAGGAGACTGGGACTCGGCTGAGAGAAGTAAAGGGGAAGGGGAAGGCACCGGATCCTCCTGTCTGCTCATATAAGAGGGATTCCGATGAGGACACAGAAAATGAATCCAGGATCCCCCAAAAAGTAGAGTATTTAATTGTTGATGATCTAATACCAACTAATACCTTGCAGGCAATTCCATCCCTGGCTTGGGAAGCTATAGAGATTGAAGTGAAGACAACCTGGAAGTAGAATTCATTTAAATCCAACACATTGCACCTAAGCCAAGCGCTGCTGAGTTATCTGAGTAGCAGCATTTGTCAACAGTTTCTGGCCTGGTTCGGCCCGGTTCCACGCCTAGCGGGGTGGGGGGACCTGCAGATCCAGGACCCAGGGAAGGGAAAAGGGAAAAAAAGGGAAAACAAGTAGAGAGATGGGCCAAAAACCAAACCAGTGGCAACAAATTAGTTCTAATTGGTTTAATTAATTTTAATTTCTTTAATTCGTTTTAATTTGTTTAATTAATTGACCAAAGATGATACCAAATTGCAAGATAACACACTACAGTACAATGTATCATAATTACTATCATGATTAGAATTAAAACCAATAAAAAAAATAAAATTAGAAAGTGTGTCTGAAAACTGAAGTCCTTATTCTAAAGCCGAGGTCAGAGCTGGGATCAAAAAGGAAAGGGGAGGTCAAGTGATTTACGAATGGCTTTTATCTTTTGCTCTGAACAGAAAGGGTGACAGAGCAGCAAGCAATCCTCTGGGGGATGTAGTTGTTCTCTGCTGGGGGTACATGCAGTGTTACAGGCTTGGGACAGAATGGCTGGATGACTGTGAAGAGGAAAGGGACCTGGGGCTGTTGGTCGATGCTCGGCTCAACATGAGCCCACAGTGTGCCCAGGTGGCCAAGAAGGCCAACGGCATCCTGGCCTGTATAAGAAACAGTGTGGCCAGCAGGAGCAGAGAGGTGATCATCCCTCTGTACTCAGCTCTGGTGAAGCCGCATCTCAAGTACTGTGTTCAGTTTTGGGCTCCTCACTACAAGAAGGACACTGAGGATGAGGTCCTCTGTAAATAGACAGGAGGAGATTCACATTCAGAAAACTTGGTCCTCATAGGGGACTTCAACCACCCTGATATCTGTGGGAGGGACAACACAGCATCGCACCAGAAATCAAAGAGGTTTCTGGAATGTGCTTATGATAACTTCCTCTTCCAAGCAGTATGGGAACCTCAAAGATCAGGTTAGGAAAGCTAAAACTCAGGCAGAACTAAATCTAGCTGGGGACAGAAAGGGGAACAGGTATATCAGTGATTAAAAAGAAGGTAAGCGAGGATGTGGGCCCTCTCTGGAAGGCAACTAGAGGCCTGCTCATGAGGAATACAGAGAGAGCTGAGGTGCTCAATGACTTCTTTGCTTCAGGCCTCACTGGCAAGTGCTCTAGGCACAGAGCCCAAACTGCAGAAAGCAACAGTAAAACTTGGAGAAGGTGGATCTGTAAGTGCTGTAAGTGAAGATGAGGTTCTAGACCATCAAAAGAATCTGAAGCTGCACAAGTCCAAGGGATCCATCCGCAGCTTCTGAGGGAACTGGTGGATGAACTTGCCAAGCTGCTGTGCATCGTATTTGAAAGGTCATGGCAGTCTGGTGAAGTTCCCACTGATCAGAAAAGGGGAAACATAACCCCCCTATTCCAGAACGGGAAAAAAGAAGATCCAGGGAACTACAGGCCAGTCAGTCTCACCTCTGTGCTTGGTAAGATCGCGAGGTAGATCCAACTGAAGGCCCTACTGCACCACACGGAAAAATAAAGACAAGGTGATTGGTGGTAATCAAAATGGTTTCACCATGGGCAAGTCAGACGTGACAAACTTGGTGGCCCATGTCAACTTCATGAAGTTCAACAAGGACAAGTGCCCTGAGTTGGGGAAATCTCAAGCACAGATAAAGGTTGGGTGGAGAATGGCTTGAGAGCAGCACCGAGGAGAAGGATTTGGGGGTCTCAGATGATTCAGCACGAGGTGGCAGTGTACGCTTGTAGCCTGAAAGGCCAAGTATATCCCAGGTTTCATCAAGAGAAGCGTGACCAGCGGGTCGAGGAGGTGATTCTGCCCCTCCGCGCTGCTCTTGTAAGACCCCACATGGAGTACTGCGTCCAGTTCTGGGGACCCCAACACAAGGACACTGAGCTGTTGGAGCAGGTCCAGATGAGGGAAATGGAGATGATCAGAGGGCTGGAGCACCTCCTCTAGAAGGACAGGCTGAGAGAGCTGGGGCTCTTCAGCCTGGAGAAGAGAAGGCTCCAGGGGGACCTTATAGCAACATCCCAGTATCTGAAGGGAGTCCATAGGAAAGCTGGGGAGGGACATTTTATAAATGCATGTAGTGACAGGATGAAGGAAAATGGTTTTAAACTGGAAGAGGGGAGATTTAGAATACATACCATGAAGAACTTTACTGTGAGGGTGGTGAAACACTGGAACAGGTTTCCCAGTGAGGCTGTGGATGCCTCACAGAATCACAGAATTGCAGGGGTTGGAAGGGACCTCTAGAGATCATCGAGTCCAACCCTCCTGCCAAAGCAGGCTCCCTACACCACGTCGCACAGCTCGGCGTCCAGTCGGATCTTGAATATCTCCACAGAAGGAGACTCCACCACCTCCCTGGGCAGCCTGTTCCAGTGCTACGTCACCCTCACCGTAAAGAAGTTCTTGAGCACATTCCTGCGGAACATCCTATGCTGAAGTTTCATCCTATTACCCCTAGTCCTGTCCCACGCATTACTGAAAAGAGACCAGCCTCGCCACTATGGCACCCACACCTCAGGTATTTATAAACCTGGATCAAATCCCCACTCAGCCTTCTTTTCTCAAGGCTAAACAGACCCAGTTCGCTTAGTCTCTCATCATAGGGGAAATGCTCCAGGCCCTTCACCATCTTTGTGGCCCTCCGCTGGACTCTTTCCAAGAGATCCCTGTCTTTTTTGTACTGGGGAGCCCAGAACTGGACACAGGATTCCAGAGGAGGCCTCACCGGGGCAGAGCAGAGCGGGAGGATCACCTCCCTCGACCTGCTGGCCACGCTCTTTTTAATACACCCCAGGATGCCATTGGCCTTTTTGGCTACAAGGGCACACTGCTGGCTCATGGTCAATCTGTCGTCCACCAGGACGCCCAGGTCCCACTCAGCAGAGCTCCTGTCCAGCAGCTCTTCCCCCAGCCTGTACCGGTGCATGCAATTATTTCTCCCTAGGTGCAAGACTCTACACTTGCTTTTGTTAAACCTCATCCGGTTTCTTACTGCCCAGCTCTCCACCCTGTCCAGGTCCCTCTGAATGGCAGCACAGCCTTCAGGCGTGTAAGCCAGTCCTCCCAACTTTGTGTCATCACAAACTTGCTGAGGGTGGTCACTATCCCCTCATCAAGGTCGCTGATGAAGATGTTGAACAAGACCGGACCCAGCACAGACCCCTGGGGGACGCCGCTAGTTACAGGCCTCCAGCCAGATTCCGCACCACCAACGACAACCCTCTGCACTCGGCCAGTCAGCCAATTCTCGACCCACTTCACCTTCCGCTCATCTATCCCATACTTCCTCAGCTTTGTTATAACAACGTCATGGGGGACAGTATCAAAAGCCTTACAGAAATCAAGGTAGACTACATCTACCGCTCTCCCCCCGTCCACCCAGCTAGTGACATCTTCATAAAAGGCCACCGGGTTGGTCGAGAACAACCTCCCCTTGGTGAACCCATGCTGAGTACTCCTGATAACCTCCTTTTCTCCCAGTTGTCTGGAGATGGCATCCAGCACAAGCTGTTCCATCACCTTCCCTGGGACAGAGATGAGGCTGATTGGCCTATAATTACCCGGGTCTTCCTTCTTGCCCTTTTTGAAGACAGGAGTGACACTGGCCGTCCTCCAGACTTCAGGCACCTCCCCAGTTCTCCAAGACCTCTGATAGATTACAGAGAGCGGCTCAGCAACGACCTCCAGAAGCTCTCTCAGCACCTGTGGATGCACCCCATCAGGTCCCAAGGATTTATGGACCTTAATATTTCCTAGGCACTCACGGACCACCTCTTCCCTGACTAAAGGGAAATCTCCCATTCCCCACACTCTCTCATTAACCTCCAGGGCCTGGGATTCCCGAGGGAGAGCCCTTTCACTAAAGACAGAAGCAAAAAAGGCGTTCACTATTTCCACCTTCTCAGCATCCCTCCTCTCCCTGGAAGCACTCGAGGCCAGGCTGGATGCGTTGTGAGCAACCTGGTCTACAGCGAGGTGTCCCTGTCTATAGCAGGTTGGAACGGGGTGATCTTAAGGGTCCCTTCCAACACAAACCATTCTAAGATTCTAGGACAGAAAAACAGGCCAGCTCTCCCACATTGTTTCAGTGTCATTTACTTATAAAACAAGCTCTGGGACAACCCGAGAAGGTATTTGTTCCACGTGCAGCATCACCTGTGATAGAAACCAAGGAAGCCTACAGCAGGCCTCAGGACTCAGCAAGCCTTTTTGGCTCAAAGCAGGGCCAGCTGGAGCAGCTTACCACGAGTGCACCCAGAAGGGCCTCCATGCAGCTGCAGGCTTGCCGCGTGTCATTGCACGTCATTGTGATGCAACAGTGGGTGAGCGTGACATAAAGCTGCAGGCTGGAACTCCGGCTGGGGTGGCCTCAGTTCGCTGCTGCTGGAGCGAGAGGTGGTAGCGGAAGGTTGCAGCTCTCAGAGAGTTCCTACCAGGAGCCATGGAGCGCTGTGGCAGTGCTGGATTCCGAAATCCAGATGAATTTCTGAGCAGAGCGGGGAAGAGCGGAAAGGTGAGCGCTGCTACATCAAGAGAGGGCTGAGTGCAGCAGCCTGGGGTATGCAGGGCTGCTCTGGGGCTGTAGATGCTCTCCAGAGGCTGAGGGACACTTCTCCTCATGCTGGTGCTGGAGAAGGCTTGCAGGGAATCGCACCTCTCTGCACATCCCAGCATCGGGTACAGAAGTGGGGAGGGAGCTGCCAAAGGGAGCGGAGGTGGGCTGGAGAGGGGAATGGAGTGTCTGAGTGTCCAAGCATGTCTTTGTCTTTCTAGCTCCGACCCGGAGGACAGGAAGTTGGAGCAGGATGTAGCTGGCTGCTGGACCTTCCACTCGGGGTTAAAATCCCTGTGCAGCCCGGCACCAAGCTCCTCTTCGCCAGGAGAAAGCTGGGGGAAAAGGTGAGAGGAGGAGGGAAGCGTCAAAAAGGGCTCTTGTTTCCTGGGGTTGCCGCCATGCCAAGGAGGCCTTGTGGCCACCGGCTCTACTGTGGGACCTATGGCCCTTTGCCCCAACTGCATACGGGAATGAGGGGATGCTTCTGGCTCCACAGCAGGGAGACCACCAAGGGCTGGTCAATAGCAGTGCCCACCAGTCAGGAGAGGGTCTGAAAACTGGGATTTTCACACCGGATGAGCTTATCAGCAGCAGTTCCCTCACCTTATCTGGCACCAGGCAAGCAGGCAGCTGCTGGCCATGTGTTGGGATGCTGGGGCCAGGCACTCATCTGGCACAGCTAGAAATGTGGAGACCAGGCCGTTCCTGGAGGAGGGCGCAACCCTCTGCTCTCCCTCTTGGAGGACTTAGGAAAACCCAGACATGACTGTTTGGGAAAGAGGCAAGAGGCCAGCCTGTGGGTGTGAGCAGCTTGGAAGTGTCTCTGTCTCTTTGCTGCTCTCTCCTTCCCCATTCACACTCTACAACACATCTCTTCCAGCTCCACCAGCCTTCTCCTCAGTTTGACCTGAGAGATCCGTACAGTCGCAATCTGTGCACAGAGTACAACAGCCTGCATGACCCGCATCTGCGGGAGTTCCACAACCGCAAAAACAACCTGCGGAACCTGAAGAAACGGGGCTTGGTCACCGAGGATGGCGACGTAAGTTTGGCTGTTGGGCTGACCAACACGGGTCTCGTCAGGAGGGCTTTCCAGTCTGCCAGGCAGGGGCCTGACACTACAGCCATCTGTCATTGTCTCTTCTGTAGGTTGTCTGCACTCTGAAGGAGTTCAACGAGTACAGGCAGTACCTGACCAGGCTGAAGCTGGAGAAAAAGCAAGCAAAGAGGCGAGAAGAGGTAGGCAAAGCCCAGTATTGGTAGGCACGTGTCAGCAGCATGGCACTGAGGGCACGGGCTTTACTTGATGGATCTGAGGGAGATGGGGAAAGCAGAAAAGGTGAGGGACGGGCTGGTGGTCTAGGCATTGAGGCAAGGAAAGGACAGCTCAGCTCAGAGCTGAGCTAGCACAGCGTGCTGGTGTGAAGGCAGCCTGGAAAGTCGCTTGCTTACAAACAGAGCACTGTGGCAGCCGTTCTCTTCTGCCCTCATTGCAAGGCTGAAGCAGTGTGCTCTCCCTCTTCTGCGTAAAGCAACAGTACTTAGGGTGGGAAGCACTCTCTAAGACAAGACCAAGCATAAACCCTCTGTTCCCTTCCAGGATGAGCTTCTTCGGGAGATTTCCAATTTGAAGAAATCGATCCACAGACTACAGATGGCCAGGGACGAGTTCCGGCCGGGTTCTGTGGATTACAGTGTGGGTTCGAAAATCAGACCCACAAAGCTTCATAAACCAGCTGGCCCCTCTCCTTCATGCCATAATCTGTCTGGACAACGCAGAAGGAATGTGGCTTTGATGGAGCATGGCCTTCAAAGAGACTCATGGAGCACAGGGCGTGCAATGAAGCTGCCTGAGAAGTCACCCAAACCTGAGTTGGGCAGGGAAGGCTCCAAACTCCCTAGAAGCATCCCTTCAGTTTCTGCCTCAACCAGTAACTCCAGAGTCCCCAGAAGCATCCAGACTGCTTCTGATTTAACAACAAAGTCCGGAGTCCCCAGAAGCATCCGTACTGCTTCTGCATCAACAACAAACTCTGGAGTCACCAGAAGCATCCAGACTGCTTCTGCCTCACCAACAAAAAACTCCGGAGTCCCCAGAAGCACCCCTACTGCTTCGGTTTCAACAACAAAGTCCGGAGTACCCAGAAGCATCCCTACTGCTTCTGCCCCAACAACAAAGTCTGGAGTCCCCAGAAGCATCCAGACTGCTTCTGTTTCAACAACAAAGTCCGGAGTCCCCAGAAGCATCCCTACTGCTTCTGCCTCACCAACAAAAAACTCCGGAGTCCCCAGAAGCATCCCTACTGCTTCTGCCCCAACAACTAACTCAAGAGTCCCCAGAAGCATCCCTACTGCTTCTGCCCCAACAACAAAGTCCGGAGTCCCCAGAAGCATCCATACTGCTTCTGTTTCAACAACAAAGTCCGGAGTCCCCAGAAGCATCCCTACTGCTTCTGCCCCAACAACTAACTCCAAACTCCCCAGAAGCATCCATACTGCTTCTGCCCCAACAACTATCTCAAGAGTCCCCAGAAGCATCCAGACAGCTTCTGCCTCAGCAACAAAACCACAGCTCCCTGGACATTGCAAATTCAGAGAGATGTCTAAAAAACAAGCAGGGAGTCTTCCAAAGGAGACTGGGACTCGGCTGAGAGAAGTAAAGGGGAAGGGGAAGGCACCGGATCCTCCTGTCTGCTCATATAAGAGGGATTCCGATGAGGACACAGAAAATGAATCCAGGATCCCCCAAAAAGTAGAGTATTTAATTGTTGATGATCTAATACCAACTAATACCTTGCAGGCAATTCCATCCCTGGCTTGGGAAGCTATAGAGATTGAAGTGAAGACAACCTGGAAGTAGAATTCATTTAAATCCAACACATTGCACCTAAGCCAAGCGCTGCTGAGTTATCTGAGTAGCAGCATTTGTCAACAGTTTCTGGCCTGGTTCGGCCCGGTTCCACGCCTAGCGGGGTGGGGGGACCTGCAGATCCAGGACCCAGGGAAGGGAAAAGGGAAAAAAAGGGAAAACAAGTAGAGAGATGGGCCAAAAACCAAACCAGTGGCAACAAATTAGTTCTAATTGGTTTAATTAATTTTAATTTCTTTAATTCGTTTTAATTTGTTTAATTAATTGACCAAAGATGATACCAAATTGCAAGATAACACACTACAGTACAATGTATCATAATTACTATCATGATTAGAATTAAAACCAATAAAAAAAATAAAATTAGAAAGTGTGTCTGAAAACTGAAGTCCTTATTCTAAAGCCGAGGTCAGAGCTGGGATCAAAAAGGAAAGGGGAGGTCAAGTGATTTACGAATGGCTTTTATCTTTTGCTCTGAACAGAAAGGGTGACAGAGCAGCAAGCAATCCTCTGGGGGATGTAGTTGTTCTCTGCTGGGGGTACATGCAGTGTTACAGGCTTGGGACAGAATGGCTGGATGACTGTGAAGAGGAAAGGGACCTGGGGCTGTTGGTCGATGCTCGGCTCAACATGAGCCCACAGTGTGCCCAGGTGGCCAAGAAGGCCAAGGGCATCCTGGCCTGTATAAGAAACAGTGTGGCCAGCAGGAGCAGAGAGGTGATCATCCCTCTGTACTCAGCTCTGGTGAAGCCGCATCTCAAGTACTGTGTTCAGTTTTGGGCTCCTCACTACAAGAAGGACACTGAGGATGAGGTCCTCTGTAAATAGACAGGAGGAGATTCACATTCAGAAAACTTGGTCCTCATAGGGGACTTCAACCACCCTGATATCTGTGGGAGGGACAACACAGCATCGCACCAGAAATCAAAGAGGTTTCTGGAATGTGCTTATGATAACTTCCTCTTCCAAGCAGTATGGGAACCTCAAAGATCAGGTTAGGAAAGCTAAAACTCAGGCAGAACTAAATCTAGCTGGGGACAGAAAGGGGAACAGGTATATCAGTGATTAAAAAGAAGGTAAGCGAGGATGTGGGCCCTCTCTGGAAGGCAACTAGAGGCCTGCTCATGAGGAATACAGAGAGAGCTGAGGTGCTCAATGACTTCTTTGCTTCAGGCCTCACTGGCAAGTGCTCTAGGCACAGAGCCCAAACTGCAGAAAGCAACAGTAAAACTTGGAGAAGGTGGATCTGTAAGTGCTGTAAGTGAAGATGAGGTTCTAGACCATCGAAAGAATCTGAAGCTGCACAAGTCCAAGGGATCCATCCGCAGCTTCTGAGGGAACTGGTGGATGAACTTGCCAAGCTGCTGTGCATCGTATTTGAAAGGTCATGGCAGTCTGGTGAAGTTCCCACTGATCAGAAAAGGGGAAACATAACCCCCCTATTCCAGAACGGGAAAAAAGAAGATCCAGGGAACTACAGGCCAGTCAGTCTCACCTCTGTGCTTGGTAAGATCGCGGGGTAGATCCAACTGAAGGCCCTACTGCACCACACGGAAAAATAAAGACAAGGTGATTGGTGGTAATCAAAATGGTTTCACCATGGGCAAGTCAGACGTGACAAACTTGGTGGCCCATGTCAACTTCATGAAGTTCAACAAGGACAAGTGCCCTGAGTTGGGGAAATCTCAAGCACAGATAAAGGTTGGGTGGAGAATGGCTTGAGAGCAGCACCGAGGAGAAGGATTTGGGGGTCTCAGATGATTCAGCACGAGGTGGCAGTGTACGCTTGTAGCCTGAAAGGCCAAGTATATCCCAGGTTTCATCAAGAGAAGCGTGACCAGCGGGTCGAGGAGGTGATTCTGCCCCTCCGCGCTGCTCTTGTAAGACCCCACATGGAGTACTGTGTCCAGTTCTGGGGACCCCAACACAAGGACACTGAGCTGTTGGAGCAGGTCCAGATGAGGGAAATGGAGATGATCAGAGGGCTGGAGCACCTCCTCTAGAAGGACAGGCTGAGAGAGCTGGGGCTCTTCAGCCTGGAGAAGAGAAGGCTCCAGGGGGACCTTATAGCAACATCCCAGTATCTGAAGGGAGTCCATAGGAAAGCTGGGGAGGGACATTTTATAAATGCATGTAGTGACAGGATGAAGGAAAATGGTTTTAAACTGGAAGAGGGTAGATTTAGAATACATACCAGGAAGAACTTTACTGTGAGGGTGGTGAAACACTGGAACAGGTTTCCCAGTGAGGCTGTGGATGCCTCACAGAATCACAGAATTGCAGGGGTTGGAAGGGACCTCTAGAGATCATCGAGTCCAACCCTCCTGCCAAAGCAGGCTCCCTACACCACGTCGCACAGCTCGGCGTCCAGTCGGATCTTGAATATCTCCACAGAAGGAGACTCCACCACCTCCCTGGGCAGCCTGTTCCAGTGCTACGTCACCCTCACCGTAAAGAAGTTCTTGAGCACATTCCTGCGGAACATCCTATGCTGAAGTTTCATCCTATTACCCCTAGTCCTGTCCCACGCATTACTGAAAAGAGACCAGCCTCGCCACTATGGCACCCACACCTCAGGTATTTATAAACCTGGATCAAATCCCCACTCAGCCTTCTTTTCTCAAGGCTAAACAGACCCAGTTCGCTTAGTCTCTCATCATAGGGGAAATGCTCCAGGCCCTTCACCATCTTTGTGGCCCTCCGCTGGACTCTTTCCAAGAGATCCCTGTCTTTTTTGTACTGGGGAGCCCAGAACTGGACACAGGATTCCAGAGGAGGCCTCACCGGGGCAGAGCAGAGCGGGAGGATCACCTCCCTCGACCTGCTGGCCACGCTCTTTTTAATACACCCCAGGATGCCATTGGCCTTTTTGGCTACAAGGGCACACTGCTGGCTCATGGTCAATCTGTCGTCCACCAGGACGCCCAGGTCCCACTCAGCAGAGCTCCTGTCCAGCAGCTCTTCCCCCAGCCTGTACCGGTGCATGCAATTATTTCTCCCTAGGTGCAAGACTCTACACTTGCTTTTGTTAAACCTCATCCGGTTTCTTACTGCCCAGCTCTCCACCCTGTCCAGGTCCCTCTGAATGGCAGCACAGCCTTCAGGCGTGTCAGCCAGTCCTCCCAACTTTGTGTCATCACAAACTTGCTGAGGGTGGTCACTATCCCCTCATCAAGGTCGCTGATGAAGATGTTGAACAAGACCGGACCCAGCACAGACCCCTGAGGGACGCCGCTAGTTACAGGCCTCCAGCCAGATTCCGCACCACCAACGACAACCCTCTGCACTCGGCCAGTCAGCCAATTCTCGACCCACTTCACCTTCCGCTCATCTATCCCATACTTCCTCAGCTTTGTTATAACAACGTCATGGGGGACAGTATCAAAAGCCTTACAGAAATCAAGGTAGACTACATCTACCGCTCTCCCCCCGTCCACCCAGCTAGTGACATCTTCATAAAAGGCCACCGGGTTGGTCGAGAACAACCTCCCCTTGGTGAACCCATGCTGAGTACTCCTGATAACCTCCTTTTCTCCCAGTTGTCTGGAGATGGCATCCAGCACAAGCTGTTCCATCACCTTCCCTGGGACAGAGATGAGGCTGATTGGCCTATAATTACCCGGGTCTTCCTTCTTGCCCTTTTTGAAGACAGGAGTGACACTGGCCGTCCTCCAGACTTCAGGCACCTCCCCAGTTCTCCAAGACCTCTGATAGATTACAGAGAGCGGCTCAGCAACGACCTCCAGAAGCTCTCTCAGCACCTGTGGATGCACCCCATCAGGTCCCAAGGATTTATGGACCTTAATATTTCCTAGGCACTCACGGACCACCTCTTCCCTGACTAAAGGGAAATCTCCCATTCCCCACACTCTCTCATTAACCTCCAGGGCCTGGGATTCCCGAGGGAGAGCCCTTTCACTAAAGACAGAAGCAAAAAAGGCGTTCACTATTTCCACCTTCTCAGCATCCCTCCTCTCCCTGGAAGCACTCGAGGCCAGGCTGGATGCGTTGTGAGCAACCTGGTCTACAGCGAGGTGTCCCTGTCTATAGCAGGTTGGAACGGGGTGATCTTAAGGGTCCCTTCCAACACAAACCATTCTAAGATTCTAGGACAGAAAAACAGGCCAGCTCTCCCACATTGTTTCAGTGTCATTTACTTATAAAACAAGCTCTGGGACAACCCGAGAAGGTATTTGTTCCACGTGCAGCATCACCTGTGATAGAAACCAAGGAAGCCTACAGCAGGCCTCAGGACTCAGCAAGCCTTTTTGGCTCAAAGCAGGGCCAGCTGGAGCAGCTTACCACGAGTGCACCCAGAAGGGCCTCCATGCAGCTGCAGGCTTGCCGCGTGTCATTGCACGTCATTGTGATGCAACAGTGGGTGAGCGTGACATAAAGCTGCAGGCTGGAACTCCGGCTGGGGTGGCCTCAGTTCGCTGCTGCTGGAGCGAGAGGTGGTAGCGGAAGGTTGCAGCTCTCAGAGAGTTCCTACCAGGAGCCATGGAGCGCTGTGGCAGTGCTGGATTCCGAAATCCAGATGAATTTCTGAGCAGAGCGGGGAAGAGCGGAAAGGTGAGCGCTGCTACATCAAGAGAGGGCTGAGTGCAGCAGCCTGGGGTATGCAGGGCTGCTCTGGGGCTGTAGATGCTCTCCAGAGGCTGAGGGACACTTCTCCTCATGCTGGTGCTGGAGAAGGCTTGCAGGGAATCGCACCTCTCTGCACATCCCAGCATCGGGTACAGAAGTGGGGAGGGAGCTGCCAAAGGGAGCGGAGGTGGGCTGGAGAGGGGAATGGAGTGTCTGAGTGTCCAAGCATGTCTTTGTCTTTCTAGCTCCGACCCGGAGGACAGGAAGTTGGAGCAGGATGTAGCTGGCTGCTGGACCTTCCACTCGGGGTTAAAATCCCTGTGCAGCCCGGCACCAAGCTCCTCTTCGCCAGGAGAAAGCTGGGGGAAAAGGTGAGAGGAGGAGGGAAGCGTCAAAAAGGGCTCTTGTTTCCTGGGGTTGCCGCCATGCCAAGGAGGCCTTGTGGCCACCGGCTCTACTGTGGGACCTATGGCCCTTTGCCCCAACTGCATACGGGAATGAGGGGATGCTTCTGGCTCCACAGCAGGGAGACCACCAAGGGCTGGTCAATAGCAGTGCCCACCAGTCAGGAGAGGGTCTGAAAACTGGGATTTTCACACCGGATGAGCTTATCAGCAGCAGTTCCCTCACCTTATCTGGCACCAGGCAAGCAGGCAGCTGCTGGCCATGTGTTGGGATGCTGGGGCCAGGCACTCATCTGGCACAGCTAGAAATGTGGAGACCAGGCCGTTCCTGGAGGAGGGCGCAACCCTCTGCTCTCCCTCTTGGAGGACTTAGGAAAACCCAGACATGACTGTTTGGGAAAGAGGCAAGAGGCCAGCCTGTGGGTGTGAGCAGCTTGGAAGTGTCTCTGTCTCTTTGCTGCTCTCTCCTTCCCCATTCACACTCTACAACACATCTCTTCCAGCTCCACCAGCCTTCTCCTCAGTTTGACCTGAGAGATCCGTACAGTCGCAATCTGTGCACAGAGTACAACAGCCTGCATGACCCGCATCTGCGGGAGTTCCACAACCGCAAAAACAACCTGCGGAACCTGAAGAAACGGGGCTTGGTCACCGAGGATGGCGACGTAAGTTTGGCTGTTGGGCTGACCAACACGGGTCTCGTCAGGAGGGCTTTCCAGTCTGCCAGGCAGGGGCCTGACACTACAGCCATCTGTCATTGTCTCTTCTGTAGGTTGTCTGCACTCTGAAGGAGTTCAACGAGTACAGGCAGTACCTGACCAGGCTGAAGCTGGAGAAAAAGCAAGCAAAGAGGCGAGAAGAGGTAGGCAAAGCCCAGTATTGGTAGGCACGTGTCAGCAGCATGGCACTGAGGGCACGGGCTTTACTTGATGGATCTGAGGGAGATGGGGAAAGCAGAAAAGGTGAGGGACGGGCTGGTGGTCTAGGCATTGAGGCAAGGAAAGGACAGCTCAGCTCAGAGCTGAGCTAGCACAGCGTGCTGGTGTGAAGGCAGCCTGGAAAGTCGCTTGCTTACAAACAGAGCACTGTGGCAGCCGTTCTCTTCTGCCCTCATTGCAAGGCTGAAGCAGTGTGCTCTCCCTCTTCTGCGTAAAGCAACAGTACTTAGGGTGGGAAGCACTCTCTAAGACAAGACCAAGCATAAACCCTCTGTTCCCTTCCAGGATGAGCTTCTTCGGGAGATTTCCAATTTGAAGAAATCGATCCACAGACTACAGATGGCCAGGGACGAGTTCCGGCCGGGTTCTGTGGATTACAATGCGGGTTCGAAAATCAGACCCACAAAGCTTCATAAACCAGCTGGCCCCTCTCCTTCATGCCATAATCTGTCTGGACAACGCAGAAGGAATGTGGCTTTGATGGAGCATGGCCTTCAAAGAGACTCATGGAGCACAGGGCGTGCAATGAAGCTGCCTGAGAAGTCACCCAAACCTGAGTTGGGCAGGGAAGGCTCCAAACTCCCTAGAAGCATCCGTTCAGTTTCTGCCTCAACCAGTAACTCCAGAGTCCCCAGAAGCATCCAGACTGCTTCTGATTTAACAACAAAGTCCGGAGTCCCCAGAAGCATCCGTACTGCTTCTGCATCAACAACAAACTCTGGAGTCCCCAGAAGCATCCAGACTGCTTCTGCCTCACCAACAAAAAACTCCGGAGTCCCCAGAAGCACCCCTACTGCTTCGGTTTCAACAACAAAGTCCGGAGTACCCAGAAGCATCCCTACTGCTTCTGCCCCAACAACAAAGTCTGGAGTCCCCAGAAGCATCCAGACTGCTTCTGTTTCAACAACAAAGTCCGGAGTCCCCAGAAGCATCCCTACTGCTTCTGCCTCACCAACAAAAAACTCCGGAGTCCCCAGAAGCATCCCTACTGCTTCTGCCCCAACAACTAACTCAAGAGTCCCCAGAAGCATCCCTACTGCTTCTGCCCCAACAACAAAGTCCGGAGTCCCCAGAAGCATCCATACTGCTTCTGTTTCAACAACAAAGTCCGGAGTCCCCAGAAGCATCCCTACTGCTTCTGCCCCAACAACTAACTCCAAACTCCCCAGAAGCATCCATACTGCTTCTGCCCCAACAACTATCTCAAGAGTCCCCAGAAGCATCCAGACAGCTTCTGCCTCAGCAACAAAACCACAGCTCCCTGGACATTGCAAATTCAGAGAGATGTCTAAAAAACAAGCAGGGAGTCTTCCAAAGGAGACTGGGACTCGGCTGAGAGAAGTAAAGGGGAAGGGGAAGGCACCGGATCCTCCTGTCTGCTCATATAAGAGGGATTCCGATGAGGACACAGAAAATGAATCCAGGATCCCCCAAAAAGTAGAGTATTTAATTGTTGATGATCTAATACCAACTAATACCTTGCAGGCAATTCCATCCCTGGCTTGGGAAGCTATAGAGATTGAAGTGAAGACAACCTGGAAGTAGAATTCATTTAAATCCAACACATTGCACCTAAGCCAAGCGCTGCTGAGTTATCTGAGTAGCAGCATTTGTCAACAGTTTCTGGCCTGGTTCGGCCCGGTTCCACGCCTAGCGGGGTGGGGGGACCTGCAGATCCAGGACCCAGGGAAGGGAAAAGGGAAAAAAAGGGAAAACAAGTAGAGAGATGGGCCAAAAACCAAACCAGTGGCAACAAATTAGTTCTAATTGGTTTAATTAATTTTAATTTCTTTAATTCGTTTTAATTTGTTTAATTAATTGACCAAAGATGATACCAAATTGCAAGATAACACACTACAGTACAATGTATCATAATTACTATCATGATTAGAATTAAAACCAATAAAAAAAATAAAATTAGAAAGTGTGTCTGAAAACTGAAGTCCTTATTCTAAAGCCGAGGTCAGAGCTGGGATCAAAAAGGAAAGGGGAGGTCAAGTGATTTACGAATGGCTTTTATCTTTTGCTCTGAACAGAAAGGGTGACAGAGCAGCAAGCAATCCTCTGGGGGATGTAGTTGTTCTCTGCTGGGGGTACATGCAGTGTTACAGGCTTGGGACAGAATGGCTGGATGACTGTGAAGAGGAAAGGGACCTGGGGCTGTTGGTCGATGCTCGGCTCAACATGAGCCCACAGTGTGCCCAGGTGGCCAAGAAGGCCAAGGGCATCCTGGCCTGTATAAGAAACAGTGTGGCCAGCAGGAGCAGAGAGGTGATCATCCCTCTGTACTCAGCTCTGGTGAAGCCGCATCTCAAGTACTGTGTTCAGTTTTGGGCTCCTCACTACAAGAAGGACACTGAGGATGAGGTCCTCTGTAAATAGACAGGAGGAGATTCACATTCAGAAAACTTGGTCCTCATAGGGGACTTCAACCACCCTGATATCTGTGGGAGGGACAACACAGCATCGCACCAGAAATCAAAGAGGTTTCTGGAATGTGCTGATGATAACTTCCTCTTCCAAGCAGTATGGGAACCTCAAAGATCAGGTTAGGAAAGCTAAAACTCAGGCAGAACTAAATCTAGCTGGGGACAGAAAGGGGAACAGGTATATCAGTGATTAAAAAGAAGGTAAGCGAGGATGTGGGCCCTCTCTGGAAGGCAACTAGAGGCCTGCTCATGAGGAATACAGAGAGAGCTGAGGTGCTCAATGACTTCTTTGCTTCAGGCCTCACTGGCAAGTGCTCTAGGCACAGAGCCCAAACTGCAGAAAGCAACAGTAAAACTTGGAGAAGGTGGATCTGTAAGTGCTGTAAGTGAAGATGAGGTTCTAGACCATCGAAAGAATCTGAAGCTGCACAAGTCCAAGGGATCCATCCGCAGCTTCTGAGGGAACTGGTGGATGAACTTGCCAAGCTGCTGTGCATCGTATTTGAAAGGTCATGGCAGTCTGGTGAAGTTCCCACTGATCAGAAAAGGGGAAACATAACCCCCCTATTCCGGAACGGGAAAAAAGAAGATCCAGGGAACTACAGGCCAGTCAGTCTCACCTCTGTGCTTGGTAAGATCGCGGGGTAGATCCAACTGAAGGCCCTACTGCACCACACGGAAAAATAAAGACAAGGTGATTGGTGGTAATCAAAATGGTTTCACCATGGGCAAGTCAGACGTGACAAACTTGGTGGCCCATGTCAACTTCATGAAGTTCAACAAGGACAAGTGCCCTGAGTTGGGGAAATCTCAAGCACAGATAAAGGTTGGGTGGAGAATGGCTTGAGAGCAGCACCGAGGAGAAGGATTTGGGGGTCTCAGATGATTCAGCACGAGGTGGCAGTGTACGCTTGTAGCCTGAAAGGCCAAGTATATCCCAGGTTTCATCAAGAGAAGCGTGACCAGCGGGTCAAGGAGGTGATTCTGCCCCTCCGCGCTGCTCTTGTAAGACCCCACATGGAGTACTGTGTCCAGTTCTGGGGACCCCAACACAAGGACACTGAGCTGTTGGAGCAGGTCCAGATGAGGGAAATGGAGATGATCAGAGGGCTGGAGCACCTCCTCTAGAAGGACAGGCTGAGAGAGCTGGGGCTCTTCAGCCTGGAGAAGAGAAGGCTCCAGGGGGACCTTATAGCAACCTCCCAGTATCTGAAGGGAGTCCATAGGAAAGCTGGGGAGGGACATTTTATAAATGCATGTAGTGACAGGATGAAGGAAAATGGTTTTAAACTGGAAGAGGGGAGATTTAGAATACATACCATGAAGAACTTTACTGTGAGGGTGGTGAAACACTGGAACAGGTTTCCCAGTGAGGCTGTGGATGCCTCACAGAATCACAGAATTGCAGGGGTTGGAAGGGACCTCTAGAGATCATCGAGTCCAACCCTCCTGCCAAAGCAGGCTCCCTACACCACGTCGCACAGCTCGGCGTCCAGTCGGATCTTGAATATCTCCACAGAAGGAGACTCCACCACCTCCCTGGGCAGCCTGTTCCAGTGCTACGTCACCCTCACCGTAAAGAAGTTCTTGAGCACATTCCTGCGGAACATCCTATGCTGAAGTTTCATCCTATTACCCCTAGTCCTGTCCCACGCATTACTGAAAAGAGACCAGCCTCGCCACTATGGCACCCACACCTCAGGTATTTATAAACCTGGATCAAATCCCCACTCAGCCTTCTTTTCTCAAGGCTAAACAGACCCAGTTCGCTTAGTCTCTCATCATAGGGGAAATGCTCCAGGCCCTTCACCATCTTTGTGGCCCTCCGCTGGACTCTTTCCAAGAGATCCCTGTCTTTTTTGTACTGGGGAGCCCAGAACTGGACACAGGATTCCAGAGGAGGCCTCACCGGGGCAGAGCAGAGCGGGAGGATCACCTCCCTCGACCTGCTGGCCACGCTCTTTTTAATACACCCCAGGATGCCATTGGCCTTTTTGGCTACAAGGGCACACTGCTGGCTCATGGTCAATCTGTCGTCCACCAGGACGCCCAGGTCCCACTCAGCAGAGCTCCTGTCCAGCAGCTCTTCCCCCAGCCTGTACCGGTGCATGCAATTATTTCTCCCTAGGTGCAAGACTCTACACTTGCTTTTGTTAAACCTCATCCGGTTTCTTACTGCCCAGCTCTCCACCCTGTCCAGGTCCCTCTGAATGGCAGCACAGCCTTCAGGCGTGTAAGCCAGTCCTCCCAACTTTGTGTCATCACAAACTTGCTGAGGGTGGTCACTATCCCCTCATCAAGGTCGCTGATGAAGATGTTGAACAAGACCGGACCCAGCACAGACCCCTGGGGGACGCCGCTAGTTACAGGCCTCCAGCCAGATTCCGCACCACCAACGACAACCCTCTGCACTCGGCCAGTCAGCCAATTCTCGACCCACTTCACCTTCCGCTCATCTATCCCATACTTCCTCAGCTTTGTTATAACAACGTCATGGGGGACAGTATCAAAAGCCTTACAGAAATCAAGGTAGACTACATCTACCGCTCTCCCCCCGTCCACCCAGCTAGTGACATCTTCATAAAAGGCCACCGGGTTGGTCGAGAACAACCTCCCCTTGGTGAACCCATGCTGAGTACTCCTGATAACCTCCTTTTCTCCCAGTTGTCTGGAGATGGCATCCAGCACAAGCTGTTCCATCACCTTCCCTGGGACAGAGATGAGGCTGATTGGCCTATAATTACCCGGGTCTTCCTTCTTGCCCTTTTTGAAGACAGGAGTGACACTGGCCGTCCTCCAGACTTCAGGCACCTCCCCAGTTCTCCAAAACCTCTGATAGATTACAGAGAGCGGCTCAGCAACGACCTCCAGAAGCTCTCTCAGCACCTGTGGATGCACCCCATCAGGTCCCAAGGATTTATGGACCTTAATATTTCCTAGGCACTCACGGACCACCTCTTCCCTGACTAAAGGGAAATCTCCCATTCCCCACACTCTCTCATTAACCTCCAGGGCATGGGATTCCCGAGGGAGAGCCCTTTCACTAAAGACAGAAGCAAAAAAGGCGTTCACTATTTCCACCTTCTCAGCATCCCTCCTCTCCCTGGAAGCACTCGAGGCCAGGCTGGATGCGTTGTGAGCAACCTGGTCTACAGCGAGGTGTCCCTGTCTATAGCAGGTTGGAACGGGGTGATCTTAAGGGTCCCTTCCAACACAAACCATTCTAAGATTCTAGGACAGAAAAACAGGCCAGCTCTCCCACATTGTTTCAGTGTCATTTACTTATAAAACAAGCTCTGGGACAACCCGAGAAGGTATTTGTTCCACGTGCAGCATCACCTGTGATAGAAACCAAGGAAGCCTACAGCAGGCCTCAGGACTCAGCAAGCCTTTTTGGCTCAAAGCAGGGCCAGCTGGAGCAGCTTACCACGAGTGCACCCAGAAGGGCCTCCATGCAGCTGCAGGCTTGCCGCGTGTCATTGCACGTCATTGTGATGCAACAGTGGGTGAGCGTGACATAAAGCTGCAGGCTGGAACTCCGGCTGGGGTGGCCTCAGTTCGCTGCTGCTGGAGCGAGAGGTGGTAGCGGAAGGTTGCAGCTCTCAGAGAGTTCCTACCAGGAGCCATGGAGCGCTGTGGCAGTGCTGGATTCCGAAATCCAGATGAATTTCTGAGCAGAGCGGGGAAGAGCGGAAAGGTGAGCGCTGCTACATCAAGAGAGGGCTGAGTGCAGCAGCCTGGGGTATGCAGGGCTGCTCTGGGGCTGTAGATGCTCTCCAGAGGCTGAGGGACACTTCTCCTCATGCTGGTGCTGGAGAAGGCTTGCAGGGAATCGCACCTCTCTGCACATCCCAGCATCGGGTACAGAAGTGGGGAGGGAGCTGCCAAAGGGAGCGGAGGTGGGCTGGAGAGGGGAATGGAGTGTCTGAGTGTCCAAGCATGTCTTTGTCTTTCTAGCTCCGACCCGGAGGACAGGAAGTTGGAGCAGGATGTAGCTGGCTGCTGGACCTTCCACTCGGGGTTAAAATCCCTGTGCAGCCCGGCACCAAGCTCCTCTTCGCCAGGAGAAAGCTGGGGGAAAAGGTGAGAGGAGGAGGGAAGCGTCAAAAAGGGCTCTTGTTTCCTGGGGTTGCCGCCATGCCAAGGAGGCCTTGTGGCCACCGGCTCTACTGTGGGACCTATGGCCCTTTGCCCCAACTGCATACGGGAATGAGGGGATGCTTCTGGCTCCACAGCAGGGAGACAACCAAGGGCTGGTCAATAGCAGTGCCCACCAGTCAGGAGAGGGTCTGAAAACTGGGATTTTCACACCGGATGAGCTTATCAGCAGCAGTTCCCTCACCTTATCTGGCACCAGGCAAGCAGGCAGCTGCTGGCCATGTGTTGGGATGCTGGGGCCAGGCACTCATCTGGCACAGCTAGAAATGTGGAGACCAGGCCGTTCCTGGAGGAGGGCGCAACCCTCTGCTCTCCCTCTTGGAGGACTTAGGAAAACCCAGACATGACTGTTTGGGAAAGAGGCAAGAGGCCAGCCTGTGGGTGTGAGCAGCTTGGAAGTGTCTCTGTCTCTTTGCTGCTCTCTCCTTCCCCATTCACACTCTACAACACATCTCTTTCAGCTCCACCAGCCTTCTCCTCAGTTTGACCTGAGAGATCCGTACAGTCGCAATCTGTGCACAGAGTACAACAGCCTGCATGACCCGCATCTGCGGGAGTTCCACAACCGCAAAAACAACCTGCGGAACCTGAAGAAACAGGGCTTGGTCACCGAGGATGGCGATGTAAGTTTGGCTGTTGGGCTGACCAACACGGGTCTCCTCAGGAGGGCTTTCCAGTCCGCCAGGCAGGGGCCTGACACTACAGCCATCTGTCATTGTCTCTTCTGTAGGTTGTCTGCACTCTGAAGGAGTTCAACGAGTACAGGCAGTACCTGACCAGGCTGAAGCTGGAGAAAAAGCAAGCAAAGAGGCGAGAAGAGGTAGGCAAAGCCCAGTATTGGTAGGCACGTGTCAGCAGCATGGCACTGAGGGCACGGGCTTTACTTGATGGATCTGAGGGAGATGGGGAAAGCAGAAAAGGTGAGGGACGGGCTGGTGGTCTAGGCATTGAGGCAAGGAAAGGACAGCTCAGCTCAGAGCTGAGCTAGCACAGCGTGCTGGTGTGAAGGCAGCCTGGAAAGTCGCTTGCTTACAAACAGAGCACTGTGGCAGCCGTTCTCTTCTGCCCTCATTGCAAGGCTGAAGCAGTGTGCTCTCCCTCTTCTGCGTAAAGCAACAGTACTTAGGGTGGGAAGCACTCTCTAAGACAAGACCAAGCATAAACCCTCTGTTCCCTTCCAGGATGAGCTTCTTCGGGAGATTTCCAATTTGAAGAAATCGATCCACAGACTACAGATGGCCAGGGACGAGTTCCGGCCGGGTTCTGTGGATTACAGTGTGGGTTCGAAAATCAGACCCACAAAGCTTCATAAACCAGCTGGCCCCTCTCCTTCATGCCATAATCTGTCTGGACAACGCAGAAGGAATGTGGCTTTGATGGAGCATGGCCTTCAAAGAGACTCATGGAGCACAGGGCGTGCAATGAAGCTGCCTGAGAAGTCACCCAAACCTGAGTTGGGCAGGGAAGGCTCCAAACTCCCTAGAAGCATCCCTTCAGTTTCTGCCTCAACCAGTAACTCCAGAGTCCCCAGAAGCATCCAGACTGCTTCTGATTTAACAACAAAGTCCGGAGTCCCCAGAAGCATCCGTACTGCTTCTGCATCAACAACAAACTCTGGAGTCACCAGAAGCATCCAGACTGCTTCTGCCTCACCAACAAAAAACTCCGGAGTCCCCAGAAGCACCCCTACTGCTTCGGTTTCAACAACAAAGTCTGGAGTCCCCAGAAGCATCCAGACTGCTTCTGTTTCAACAACAAAGTCCGGAGTCCCCAGAAGCATCCCTACTGCTTCTGCCTCACCAACAAAAAACTCCGGAGTCCCCAGAAGCATCCCTACTGCTTCTGCCCCAACAACTAACTCAAGAGTCCCCAGAAGCATCCCTACTGCTTCTGCCCCAACAACAAAGTCCGGAGTCCCCAGAAGCATCCATACTGCTTCTGTTTCAACAACAAAGTCCGGAGTCCCCAGAAGCATCCCTACTGCTTCTGCCCCAACAACTAACTCCAAACTCCCCAGAAGCATCCATACTGCTTCTGCCCCAACAACTATCTCAAGAGTCCCCAGAAGCATCCAGACAGCTTCTGCCTCAGCAACAAAACCACAGCTCCCTGGACATTGCAAATTCAGAGAGATGTCTAAAAAACAAGCAGGGAGTCTTCCAAAGGAGACTGGGACTCGGCTGAGAGAAGTAAAGGGGAAGGGGAAGGCACCGGATCCTCCTGTCTGCTCATATAAGAGGGATTCCGATGAGGACACAGAAAATGAATCCAGGATCCCCCAAAAAGTAGAGTATTTAATTGTTGATGATCTAATACCAACTAATACCTTGCAGGCAATTCCATCCCTGGCTTGGGAAGCTATAGAGATTGAAGTGAAGACAACCTGGAAGTAGAATTCATTTAAATCCAACACATTGCACCTAAGCCAAGTGCTGCTGAGTTATCTGAGTAGCAGCATTTGTCAACAGTTTCTGGCCTGGTTCGGCCCGGTTCCACGCCTAGCGGGGTGGGGGGACCTGCAGATCCAGGACCCAGGGAAGGGAAAAGGGAAAAAAAGGGAAAACAAGTAGAGAGATGGGCCAAAAACCAAACCAGTGGCAACAAATTAGTTCTAATTGGTTTAATTAATTTTAATTTCTTTAATTCGTTTTAATTTGTTTAATTAATTGACCAAAGATGATACCAAATTGCAAGATAACACACTACAGTACAATGTATCATAATTACTATCATGATTAGAATTAAAACCAATAAAAAAAATAAAATTAGAAAGTGTGTCTGAAAACTGAAGTCCTTATTCTAAAGCCGAGGTCAGAGCTGGGATCAAAAAGGAAAGGGGAGGTCAAGTGATTTACGAATGGCTTTTATCTTTTGCTCTGAACAGAAAGGGTGACAGAGCAGCAAGCAATCCTCTGGGGGATGTAGTTGTTCTCTGCTGGGGGTACATGCAGTGTTACAGGCTTGGGACAGAATGGCTGGATGACTGTGAAGAGGAAAGGGACCTGGGGCTGTTGGTCGATGCTCGGCTCAACATGAGCCCACAGTGTGCCCAGGTGGCCAAGAAGGCCAAGGGCATCCTGGCCTGTATAAGAAACAGTGTGGCCAGCAGGAGCAGAGAGGTGATCATCCCTCTGTACTCAGCTCTGGTGAAGCCGCATCTCAAGTACTGTGTTCAGTTTTGGGCTCCTCACTACAAGAAGGACACTGAGGATGAGGTCCTCTGTAAATAGATAGGAGGAGATTCACATTCAGAAAACTTGGTCCTCATATGGGACTTCAACCACCCTGATATCTGTGGGAGGGACAACACAGCATCGCACCAGAAATCAAAGAGGTTTCTGGAATGTGCTTATGATAACTTCCTCTTCCAAGCAGTATGGGAACCTCAAAGATCAGGTTAGGAAAGCTAAAACTCAGGCAGAACTAAATCTAGCTGGGGACAGAAAGGGGAACAGGTATATCAGTGATTAAAAAGAAGGTAAGCGAGGATGTGGGCCCTCTCTGGAAGGCAACTAGAGGCCTGCTCATGAGGAATACAGAGAGAGCTGAGGTGCTCAATGACTTCTTTGCTTCAGGCCTCACTGGCAAGTGCTCTAGGCACAGAGCCCAAACTGCAGAAAGCAACAGTAAAACTTGGAGAAGGTGGATCTGTAAGTGCTGTAAGTGAAGATGAGGTTCTAGACCATCGAAAGAATCTGAAGCTGCACAAGTCCAAGGGATCCATCCGCAGCTTCTGAGGGAACTGGTGGATGAACTTGCCAAGCTGCTGTGCATCGTATTTGAAAGGTCATGGCAGTCTGGTGAAGTTCCCACTGATCAGAAAAGGGGAAACATAACCCCCCTATTCCAGAACGGGAAAAAAGAAGATCCAGGGAACTACAGGCCAGTCAGTCTCACCTCTGTGCTTGGTAAGATCGCGGGGTAGATCCAACTGAAGGCCCTACTGCACCACACGGAAAAATAAAGACAAGGTGATTGGTGGTAATCAAAATGGTTTCACCATGGGCAAGTCAGACGTGACAAACTTGGTGGCCCATGTCAACTTCATGAAGTTCAACAAGGACAAGTGCCCTGAGTTGGGGAAATCTCAAGCACAGATAAAGGTTGGGTGGAGAATGGCTTGAGAGCAGCACCGAGGAGAAGGATTTGGGGGTCTCAGATGATTCAGCACGAGGTGGCAGTGTACGCTTGTAGCCTGAAAGGCCAAGTATATCCCAGGTTTCATCAAGAGAAGCGTGACCAGCGGGTCGAGGAGGTGATTCTGCCCCTCCGCGCTGCTCTTGTAAGACCCCACATGGAGTACTGTGTCCAGTTCTGGGGACCCCAACACAAGGACACTGAGCTGTTGGAGCAGGTCCAGATGAGGGAAATGGAGATGATCAGAGGGCTGGAGCACCTCCTCTAGAAGGACAGGCTGAGAGAGCTGGGGCTCTTCAGCCTGGAGAAGAGAAGGCTCCAGGGGGACCTTATAGCAACATCCCAGTATCTGAAGGGAGTCCATAGGAAAGCTGGGGAGGGACATTTTATAAATGCATGTAGTGACAGGATGAAGGAAAATGGTTTTAAACTGGAAGAGGGTAGATTTAGAATACATACCAGGAAGAACTTTACTGTGAGGGTGGTGAAACACTGGAACAGGTTTCCCAGTGAGGCTGTGGATGCCTCACAGAATCACAGAATTGCAGGGGTTGGAAGGGACCTCTAGAGATCATCGAGTCCAACCCTCCTGCCAAAGCAGGCTCCCTACACCACGTCGCACAGCTCGGCGTCCAGTCGGATCTTGAATATCTCCACAGAAGGAGACTCCACCACCTCCCTGGGCAGCCTGTTCCAGTGCTACGTCACCCTCACCGTAAAGAAGTTCTTGAGCACATTCCTGCGGAACATCCTATGCTGAAGTTTCATCCTATTACCCCTAGTCCTGTCCCACGCATTACTGAAAAGAGACCAGCCTCGCCACTATGGCACCCACACCTCAGGTATTTATAAACCTGGATCAAATCCCCACTCAGCCTTCTTTTCTCAAGGCTAAACAGACCCAGTTCGCTTAGTCTCTCATCATAGGGGAAATGCTCCAGGCCCTTCACCATCTTTGTGGCCCTCCGCTGGACTCTTTCCAAGAGATCCCTGTCTTTTTTGTACTGGGGAGCCCAGAACTGGACACAGGATTCCAGAGGAGGCCTCACCGGGGCAGAGCAGAGCGGGAGGATCACCTCCCTCGACCTGCTGGCCACGCTCTTTTTAATACACCCCAGGATGCCATTGGCCTTTTTGGCTACAAGGGCACACTGCTGGCTCATGGTCAATCTGTCGTCCACCAGGACGCCCAGGTCCCACTCAGCAGAGCTCCTGTCCAGCAGCTCTTCCCCCAGCCTGTACCGGTGCATGCAATTATTTCTCCCTAGGTGCAAGACTCTACACTTGCTTTTGTTAAACCTCATCCGGTTTCTTACTGCCCAGCTCTCCACCCTGTCCAGGTCCCTCTGAATGGCAGCACAGCCTTCAGGCGTGTCAGCCAGTCCTCCCAACTTTGTGTCATCACAAACTTGCTGAGGGTGGTCACTATCCCCTCATCAAGGTCGCTGATGAAGATGTTGAACAAGACCGGACCCAGCACAGACCCCTGAGGGACGCCGCTAGTTACAGGCCTCCAGCCAGATTCCGCACCACCAACGACAACCCTCTGCACTCGGCCAGTCAGCCAATTCTCGACCCACTTCACCTTCCGCTCATCTATCCCATACTTCCTCAGCTTTGTTATAACAACGTCATGGGGGACAGTATCAAAAGCCTTACAGAAATCAAGGTAGACTACATCTACCGCTCTCCCCCCGTCCACCCAGCTAGTGACATCTTCATAAAAGGCCACCGGGTTGGTCGAGAACAACCTCCCCTTGGTGAACCCATGCTGAGTACTCCTGATAACCTCCTTTTCTCCCAGTTGTCTGGAGATGGCATCCAGCACAAGCTGTTCCATCACCTTCCCTGGGACAGAGATGAGGCTGATTGGCCTATAATTACCCGGGTCTTCCTTCTTGCCCTTTTTGAAGACAGGAGTGACACTGGCCGTCCTCCAGACTTCAGGCACCTCCCCAGTTCTCCAAGACCTCTGATAGATTACAGAGAGCGGCTCAGCAACGACCTCCAGAAGCTCTCTCAGCACCTGTGGATGCACCCCATCAGGTCCCAAGGATTTATGGACCTTAATATTTCCTAGGCACTCACGGACCACCTCTTCCCTGACTAAAGGGAAATCTCCCATTCCCCACACTCTCTCATTAACCTCCAGGGCCTGGGATTCCCGAGGGAGAGCCCTTTCACTAAAGACAGAAGCAAAAAAGGCGTTCACTATTTCCACCTTCTCAGCATCCCTCCTCTCCCTGGAAGCACTCGAGGCCAGGCTGGATGCGTTGTGAGCAACCTGGTCTACAGCGAGGTGTCCCTGTCTATAGCAGGTTGGAACGGGGTGATCTTAAGGGTCCCTTCCAACACAAACCATTCTAAGATTCTAGGACAGAAAAACAGGCCAGCTCTCCCACATTGTTTCAGTGTCATTTACTTATAAAACAAGCTCTGGGACAACCCGAGAAGGTATTTGTTCCACGTGCAGCATCACCTGTGATAGAAACCAAGGAAGCCTACAGCAGGCCTCAGGACTCAGCAAGCCTTTTTGGCTCAAAGCAGGGCCAGCTGGAGCAGCTTACCACGAGTGCACCCAGAAGGGCCTCCATGCAGCTGCAGGCTTGCCGCGTGTCATTGCACGTCATTGTGATGCAACAGTGGGTGAGCGTGACATAAAGCTGCAGGCTGGAACTCCGGCTGGGGTGGCCTCAGTTCGCTGCTGCTGGAGCGAGAGGTGGTAGCGGAAGGTTGCAGCTCTCAGAGAGTTCCTACCAGGAGCCATGGAGCGCTGTGGCAGTGCTGGATTCCGAAATCCAGATGAATTTCTGAGCAGAGCGGGGAAGAGCGGAAAGGTGAGCGCTGCTACATCAAGAGAGGGCTGAGTGCAGCAGCCTGGGGTATGCAGGGCTGCTCTGGGGCTGTAGATGCTCTCCAGAGGCTGAGGGACACTTCTCCTCATGCTGGTGCTGGAGAAGGCTTGCAGGGAATCGCACCTCTCTGCACATCCCAGCATCGGGTACAGAAGTGGGGAGGGAGCTGCCAAAGGGAGCGGAGGTGGGCTGGAGAGGGGAATGGAGTGTCTGAGTGTCCAAGCATGTCTTTGTCTTTCTAGCTCCGACCCGGAGGACAGGAAGTTGGAGCAGGATGTAGCTGGCTGCTGGACCTTCCACTCGGGGTTAAAATCCCTGTGCAGCCCGGCACCAAGCTCCTCTTCGCCAGGAGAAAGCTGGGGGAAAAGGTGAGAGGAGGAGGGAAGCGTCAAAAAGGGCTCTTGTTTCCTGGGGTTGCCGCCATGCCAAGGAGGCCTTGTGGCCACCGGCTCTACTGTGGGACCTATGGCCCTTTGCCCCAACTGCATACGGGAATGAGGGGATGCTTCTGGCTCCACAGCAGGGAGACAACCAAGGGCTGGTCAATAGCAGTGCCCACCAGTCAGGAGAGGGTCTGAAAACTGGGATTTTCACACCGGATGAGCTTATCAGCAGCAGTTCCCTCACCTTATCTGGCACCAGGCAAGCAGGCAGCTGCTGGCCATGTGTTGGGATGCTGGGGCCAGGCACTCATCTGGCACAGCTAGAAATGTGGAGACCAGGCCGTTCCTGGAGGAGGGCGCAACCCTCTGCTCTCCCTCTTGGAGGACTTAGGAAAACCCAGACATGACTGTTTGGGAAAGAGGCAAGAGGCCAGCCTGTGGGTGTGAGCAGCTTGGAAGTGTCTCTGTCTCTTTGCTGCTCTCTCCTTCCCCATTCACACTCTACAACACATCTCTTCCAGCTCCACCAGCCTTCTCCTCAGTTTGACCTGAGAGATCCGTACAGTCGCAATCTGTGCACAGAGTACAACAGCCTGCATGACCCGCATCTGCGGGAGTTCCACAACCGCAAAAACAACCTGCGGAACCTGAAGAAACGGGGCTTGGTCACCGAGGATGGCGACGTAAGTTTGGCTGTTGGGCTGACCAACACGGGTCTCGTCAGGAGGGCTTTCCAGTCTGCCAGGCAGGGGCCTGACACTACAGCCATCTGTCATTGTCTCTTCTGTAGGTTGTCTGCACTCTGAAGGAGTTCAACGAGTACAGGCAGTACCTGACCAGGCTGAAGCTGGAGAAAAAGCAAGCAAAGAGGCGAGAAGAGGTAGGCAAAGCCCAGTATTGGTAGGCACGTGTCAGCAGCATGGCACTGAGGGCACGGGCTTTACTTGATGGATCTGAGGGAGATGGGGAAAGCAGAAAAGGTGAGGGACGGGCTGGTGGTCTAGGCATTGAGGCAAGGAAAGGACAGCTCAGCTCAGAGCTGAGCTAGCACAGCGTGCTGGTGTGAAGGCAGCCTGGAAAGTCGCTTGCTTACAAACAGAGCACTGTGGCAGCCGTTCTCTTCTGCCCTCATTGCAAGGCTGAAGCAGTGTGCTCTCCCTCTTCTGCGTAAAGCAACAGTACTTAGGGTGGGAAGCACTCTCTAAGACAAGACCAAGCATAAACCCTCTGTTCCCTTCCAGGATGAGCTTCTTCGGGAGATTTCCAATTTGAAGAAATCGATCCACAGACTACAGATGGCCAGGGACGAGTTCCGGCCGGGTTCTGTGGATTACAATGCGGGTTCGAAAATCAGACCCACAAAGCTTCATAAACCAGCTGGCCCCTCTCCTTCATGCCATAATCTGTCTGGACAACGCAGAAGGAATGTGGCTTTGATGGAGCATGGCCTTCAAAGAGACTCATGGAGCACAGGGCGTGCAATGAAGCTGCCTGAGAAGTCACCCAAACCTGAGTTGGGCAGGGAAGGCTCCAAACTCCCTAGAAGCATCCGTTCAGTTTCTGCCTCAACCAGTAACTCCAGAGTCCCCAGAAGCATCCAGACTGCTTCTGATTTAACAACAAAGTCCGGAGTCCCCAGAAGCATCCGTACTGCTTCTGCATCAACAACAAACTCTGGAGTCCCCAGAAGCATCCAGACTGCTTCTGCCTCACCAACAAAAAACTCCGGAGTCCCCAGAAGCACCCCTACTGCTTCGGTTTCAACAACAAAGTCCGGAGTACCCAGAAGCATCCCTACTGCTTCTGCCCCAACAACAAAGTCTGGAGTCCCCAGAAGCATCCAGACTGCTTCTGTTTCAACAACAAAGTCCGGAGTCCCCAGAAGCATCCCTACTGCTTCTGCCTCACCAACAAAAAACTCCGGAGTCCCCAGAAGCATCCCTACTGCTTCTGCCCCAACAACTAACTCAAGAGTCCCCAGAAGCATCCCTACTGCTTCTGCCCCAACAACAAAGTCCGGAGTCCCCAGAAGCATCCATACTGCTTCTGTTTCAACAACAAAGTCCGGAGTCCCCAGAAGCATCCCTACTGCTTCTGCCCCAACAACTAACTCCAAACTCCCCAGAAGCATCCATACTGCTTCTGCCCCAACAACTATCTCAAGAGTCCCCAGAAGCATCCAGACAGCTTCTGCCTCAGCAACAAAACCACAGCTCCCTGGACATTGCAAATTCAGAGAGATGTCTAAAAAACAAGCAGGGAGTCTTCCAAAGGAGACTGGGACTCGGCTGAGAGAAGTAAAGGGGAAGGGGAAGGCACCGGATCCTCCTGTCTGCTCATATAAGAGGGATTCCGATGAGGACACAGAAAATGAATCCAGGATCCCCCAAAAAGTAGAGTATTTAATTGTTGATGATCTAATACCAACTAATACCTTGCAGGCAATTCCATCCCTGGCTTGGGAAGCTATAGAGATTGAAGTGAAGACAACCTGGAAGTAGAATTCATTTAAATCCAACACATTGCACCTAAGCCAAGCGCTGCTGAGTTATCTGAGTAGCAGCATTTGTCAACAGTTTCTGGCCTGGTTCGGCCCGGTTCCACGCCTAGCGGGGTGGGGGGACCTGCAGATCCAGGACCCAGGGAAGGGAAAAGGGAAAAAAAGGGAAAACAAGTAGAGAGATGGGCCAAAAACCAAACCAGTGGCAACAAATTAGTTCTAATTGGTTTAATTAATTTTAATTTCTTTAATTCGTTTTAATTTGTTTAATTAATTGACCAAAGATGATACCAAATTGCAAGATAACACACTACAGTACAATGTATCATAATTACTATCATGATTAGAATTAAAACCAATAAAAAAAATAAAATTAGAAAGTGTGTCTGAAAACTGAAGTCCTTATTCTAAAGCCGAGGTCAGAGCTGGGATCAAAAAGGAAAGGGGAGGTCAAGTGATTTACGAATGGCTTTTATCTTTTGCTCTGAACAGAAAGGGTGACAGAGCAGCAAGCAATCCTCTGGGGGATGTAGTTGTTCTCTGCTGGGGGTACATGCAGTGTTACAGGCTTGGGACAGAATGGCTGGATGACTGTGAAGAGGAAAGGGACCTGGGGCTGTTGGTCGATGCTCGGCTCAACATGAGCCCACAGTGTGCCCAGGTGGCCAAGAAGGCCAAGGGCATCCTGGCCTGTATAAGAAACAGTGTGGCCAGCAGGAGCAGAGAGGTGATCATCCCTCTGTACTCAGCTCTGGTGAAGCCGCATCTCAAGTACTGTGTTCAGTTTTGGGCTCCTCACTACAAGAAGGACACTGAGGATGAGGTCCTCTGTAAATAGACAGGAGGAGATTCACATTCAGAAAACTTGGTCCTCATAGGGGACTTCAACCACCCTGATATCTGTGGGAGGGACAACACAGCATCGCACCAGAAATCAAAGAGGTTTCTGGAATGTGCTGATGATAACTTCCTCTTCCAAGCAGTATGGGAACCTCAAAGATCAGGTTAGGAAAGCTAAAACTCAGGCAGAACTAAATCTAGCTGGGGACAGAAAGGGGAACAGGTATATCAGTGATTAAAAAGAAGGTAAGCGAGGATGTGGGCCCTCTCTGGAAGGCAACTAGAGGCCTGGTCATGAGGAATACAGAGAGAGCTGAGGTGCTCAATGACTTCTTTGCTTCAGGCCTCACTGGCAAGTGCTCTAGGCACAGAGCCCAAACTGCAGAAAGCAACAGTAAAACTTGGAGAAGGTGGATCTGTAAGTGCTGTAAGTGAAGATGAGGTTCTAGACCATCGAAAGAATCTGAAGCTGCACAAGTCCAAGGGATCCATCCGCAGCTTCTGAGGGAACTGGTGGATGAACTTGCCAAGCTGCTGTGCATCGTATTTGAAAGGTCATGGCAGTCTGGTGAAGTTCCCACTGATCAGAAAAGGGGAAACATAACCCCCCTATTCCAGAACGGGAAAAAAGAAGATCCAGGGAACTACAGGCCAGTCAGTCTCACCTCTGTGCTTGGTAAGATCGCGGGGTAGATCCAACTGAAGGCCCTACTGCACCACACGGAAAAATAAAGACAAGGTGATTGGTGGTAATCAAAATGGTTTCACCATGGGCAAGTCAGACGTGACAAACTTGGTGGCCCATGTCAACTTCATGAAGTTCAACAAGGACAAGTGCCCTGAGTTGGGGAAATCTCAAGCACAGATAAAGGTTGGGTGGAGAATGGCTTGAGAGCAGCACCGAGGAGAAGGATTTGGGGGTCTCAGATGATTCAGCACGAGGTGGCAGTGTACGCTTGTAGCCTGAAAGGCCAAGTATATCCCAGGTTTCATCAAGAGAAGCGTGACCAGCGGGTCAAGGAGGTGATTCTGCCCCTCCGCGCTGCTCTTGTAAGACCCCACATGGAGTACTGTGTCCAGTTCTGGGGACCCCAACACAAGGACACTGAGCTGTTGGAGCAGGTCCAGATGAGGGAAATGGAGATGATCAGAGGGCTGGAGCACCTCCTCTAGAAGGACAGGCTGAGAGAGCTGGGGCTCTTCAGCCTGGAGAAGAGAAGGCTCCAGGGGGACCTTATAGCAACATCCCAGTATCTGAAGGGAGTCCATAGGAAAGCTGGGGAGGGACATTTTATAAATGCATGTAGTGACAGGATGAAGGAAAATGGTTTTAAACTGGAAGAGGGGAGATTTAGAATACATACCAGGAAGAACTTTACTGTGAGGGTGGTGAAACACTGGAACAGGTTTCCCAGTGAGGCTGTGGATGCCTCACAGAATCACAGAATTGCAGGGGTTGGAAGGGACCTCTAGAGATCATCGAGTCCAACCCTCCTGCCAAAGCAGGCTCCCTACACCACGTCGCACAGCTCGGCGTCCAGTCGGATCTTGAATATCTCCACAGAAGGAGACTCCACCACCTCCCTGGGCAGCCTGTTCCAGTGCTACGTCACCCTCACCGTAAAGAAGTTCTTGAGCACATTCCTGCAGAACATCCTATGCTGAAGTTTCATCCTATTACCCCTAGTCCTGTCCCACGCATTACTGAAAAGAGACCAGCCTCGCCACTATGGCACCCACACCTCAGGTATTTATAAACCTGGATCAAATCCCCACTCAGCCTTCTTTTCTCAAGGCTAAACAGACCCAGTTCGCTTAGTCTCTCATCATAGGGGAAATGCTCCAGGCCCTTCACCATCTTTGTGGCCCTCCGCTGGACTCTTTCCAAGAGATCCCTGTCTTTTTTGTACTGGGGAGCCCAGAACTGGACACAGGATTCCAGAGGAGGCCTCACCGGGGCAGAGCAGAGCGGGAGGATCACCTCCCTCGACCTGCTGGCCACGCTCTTTTTAATACACCCCAGGATGCCATTGGCCTTTTTGGCTACAAGGGCACACTGCTGGCTCATGGTCAATCTGTCGTCCACCAGGACGCCCAGGTCCCACTCAGCAGAGCTCCTGTCCAGCAGCTCTTCCCCCAGCCTGTACCGGTGCATGCAATTATTTCTCCCTAGGTGCAAGACTCTACACTTGCTTTTGTTAAACCTCATCCGGTTTCTTACTGCCCAGCTCTCCACCCTGTCCAGGTCCCTCTGAATGGCAGCACAGCCTTCAGGCGTGTAAGCCAGTCCTCCCAACTTTGTGTCATCACAAACTTGCTGAGGGTGGTCACTATCCCCTCATCAAGGTCGCTGATGAAGATGTTGAACAAGACCGGACCCAGCACAGACCCCTGGGGGACGCCGCTAGTTACAGGCCTCCAGCCAGATTCCGCACCACCAACGACAACCCTCTGCACTCGGCCAGTCAGCCAATTCTCGACCCACTTCACCTTCCGCTCATCTATCCCATACTTCCTCAGCTTTGTTATAACAACGTCATGGGGGACAGTATCAAAAGCCTTACAGAAATCAAGGTAGACTACATCTACCGCTCTCCCCCCGTCCACCCAGCTAGTGACATCTTCATAAAAGGCCACCGGGTTGGTCGAGAACAACCTCCCCTTGGTGAACCCATGCTGAGTACTCCTGATAACCTCCTTTTCTCCCAGTTGTCTGGAGATGGCATCCAGCACAAGCTGTTCCATCACCTTCCCTGGGACAGAGATGAGGCTGATTGGCCTATAATTACCCGGGTCTTCCTTCTTGCCCTTTTTGAAGACAGGAGTGACACTGGCCGTCCTCCAGACTTCAGGCACCTCCCCAGTTCTCCAAAACCTCTGATAGATTACAGAGAGCGGCTCAGCAACGACCTCCAGAAGCTCTCTCAGCACCTGTGGATGCACCCCATCAGGTCCCAAGGATTTATGGACCTTAATATTTCCTAGGCACTCACGGACCACCTCTTCCCTGACTAAAGGGAAATCTCCCATTCCCCACACTCTCTCATTAACCTCCAGGGCCTGGGATTCCCGAGGGAAAGCCCTTTCACTAAAGACAGAAGCAAAAAAGGCGTTCACTATTTCCACCTTCTCAGCATCCCTCCTCTCCCTGGAAGCACTCGAGGCCAGGCTGGATGCGTTGTGAGCAACCTGGTCTACAGCGAGGTGTCCCTGTCTATAGCAGGTTGGAACGGGGTGATCTTAAGGGTCCCTTCCAACACAAACCATTCTAAGATTCTAGGACAGAAAAACAGGCCAGCTCTCCCACATTGTTTCAGTGTCATTTACTTATAAAACAAGCTCTGGGACAACCCGAGAAGGTATTTGTTCCACGTGCAGCATCACCTGTGATAGAAACCAAGGAAGCCTACAGCAGGCCTCAGGACTCAGCAAGCCTTTTTGGCTCAAAGCAGGGCCAGCTGGAGCAGCTTACCACGAGTGCACCCAGAAGGGCCTCCATGCAGCTGCAGGCTTGCCGCGTGTCATTGCACGTCATTGTGATGCAACAGTGGGTGAGCGTGACATAAAGCTGCAGGCTGGAACTCCGGCTGGGGTGGCCTCAGTTCGCTGCTGCTGGAGCGAGAGGTGGTAGCGGAAGGTTGCAGCTCTCAGAGAGTTCCTACCAGGAGCCATGGAGCGCTGTGGCAGTGCTGGATTCCGAAATCCAGATGAATTTCTGAGCAGAGCGGGGAAGAGCGGAAAGGTGAGCGCTGCTACATCAAGAGAGGGCTGAGTGCAGCAGCCTGGGGTATGCAGGGCTGCTCTGGGGCTGTAGATGCTCTCCAGAGGCTGAGGGACACTTCTCCTCATGCTGGTGCTGGAGAAGGCTTGCAGGGAATCGCACCTCTCTGCACATCCCAGCATCGGGTACAGAAGTGGGGAGGGAGCTGCCAAAGGGAGCGGAGGTGGGCTGGAGAGGGGAATGGAGTGTCTGAGTGTCCAAGCATGTCTTTGTCTTTCTAGCTCCGACCCGGAGGACAGGAAGTTGGAGCAGGATGTAGCTGGCTGCTGGACCTTCCACTCGGGGTTAAAATCCCTGTGCAGCCCGGCACCAAGCTCCTCTTCGCCAGGAGAAAGCTGGGGGAAAAGGTGAGAGGAGGAGGGAAGCGTCAAAAAGGGCTCTTGTTTCCTGGGGTTGCCGCCATGCCAAGGAGGCCTTGTGGCCACCGGCTCTACTGTGGGACCTATGGCCCTTTGCCCCAACTGCATACGGGAATGAGGGGATGCTTCTGGCTCCACAGCAGGGAGACAACCAAGGGCTGGTCAATAGCAGTGCCCACCAGTCAGGAGAGGGTCTGAAAACTGGGATTTTCACACCGGATGAGCTTATCAGCAGCAGTTCCCTCACCTTATCTGGCACCAGGCAAGCAGGCAGCTGCTGGCCATGTGTTGGGATGCTGGGGCCAGGCACTCATCTGGCACAGCTAGAAATGTGGAGACCAGGCCGTTCCTGGAGGAGGGCGCAACCCTCTGCTCTCCCTCTTGGAGGACTTAGGAAAACCCAGACATGACTGTTTGGGAAAGAGGCAAGAGGCCAGCCTGTGGGTGTGAGCAGCTTGGAAGTGTCTCTGTCTCTTTGCTGCTCTCTCCTTCCCCATTCACACTCTACAACACATCTCTTCCAGCTCCACCAGCCTTCTCCTCAGTTTGACCTGAGAGATCCGTACAGTCGCAATCTGTGCACAGAGTACAACAGCCTGCATGACCCGCATCTGCGGGAGTTCCACAACCGCAAAAACAACCTGCGGAACCTGAAGAAACGGGGCTTGGTCACCGAGGATGGCGACGTAAGTTTGGCTGTTGGGCTGACCAACACGGGTCTCCTCAGGAGGGCTTTCCAGTCCGCCAGGCAGGGGCCTGACACTACAGCCATCTGTCATTGTCTCTTCTGTAGGTTGTCTGCACTCTGAAGGAGTTCAACGAGTACAGGCAGTACCTGACCAGGCTGAAGCTGGAGAAAAAGCAAGCAAAGAGGCGAGAAGAGGTAGGCAAAGCCCAGTATTGGTAGGCACGTGTCAGCAGCATGGCACTGAGGGCACGGGCTTTACTTGATGGATCTGAGGGAGATGGGGAAAGCAGAAAAGGTGAGGGACGGGCTGGTGGTCTAGGCATTGAGGCAAGGAAAGGACAGCTCAGCTCAGAGCTGAGCTAGCACAGCGTGCTGGTGTGAAGGCAGCCTGGAAAGTCGCTTGCTTACAAACAGAGCACTGTGGCAGCCGTTCTCTTCTGCCCTCATTGCAAGGCTGAAGCAGTGTGCTCTCCCTCTTCTGCGTAAAGCAACAGTACTTAGGGTGGGAAGCACTCTCTAAGACAAGACCAAGCATAAACCCTCTGTTCCCTTCCAGGATGAGCTTCTTCGGGAGATTTCCAATTTGAAGAAATCGATCCACAGACTACAGATGGCCAGGGACGAGTTCCGGCCGGGTTCTGTGGATTACAGTGTGGGTTCGAAAATCAGACCCACAAAGCTTCATAAACCAGCTGGCCCCTCTCCTTCATGCCATAATCTGTCTGGACAACGCAGAAGGAATGTGGCTTTGATGGAGCATGGCCTTCAAAGAGACTCATGGAGCACAGGGCGTGCAATGAAGCTGCCTGAGAAGTCACCCAAACCTGAGTTGGGCAGGGAAGGCTCCAAACTCCCTAGAAGCATCCCTTCAGTTTCTGCCTCAACCAGTAACTCCAGAGTCCCCAGAAGCATCCAGACTGCTTCTGATTTAACAACAAAGTCCGGAGTCCCCAGAAGCATCCGTACTGCTTCTGCATCAACAACAAACTCTGGAGTCACCAGAAGCATCCAGACTGCTTCTGCCTCACCAACAAAAAACTCCGGAGTCCCCAGAAGCACCCCTACTGCTTCGGTTTCAACAACAAAGTCTGGAGTCCCCAGAAGCATCCAGACTGCTTCTGTTTCAACAACAAAGTCCGGAGTCCCCAGAAGCATCCAGACTGCTTCTGTTTCAACAACAAAGTCCGGAGTCCCCAGAAGCATCCCTACTGCTTCTGCCCCAACAACTAACTCCAAACTCCCCAGAAGCATCCATACTGCTTCTGCCCCAACAACTATCTCAAGAGTCCCCAGAAGCATCCAGACAGCTTCTGCCTCAGCAACAAAACCACAGCTCCCTGGACATTGCAAATTCAGAGAGATGTCTAAAAAACAAGCAGGGAGTCTTCCAAAGGAGACTGGGACTCGGCTGAGAGAAGTAAAGGGGAAGGGGAAGGCACCGGATCCTCCTGTCTGCTCATATAAGAGGGATTCCGATGAGGACACAGAAAATGAATCCAGGATCCCCCAAAAAGTAGAGTATTTAATTGTTGATGATCTAATACCAACTAATACCTTGCAGGCAATTCCATCCCTGGCTTGGGAAGCTATAGAGATTGAAGTGAAGACAACCTGGAAGTAGAATTCATTTAAATCCAACACATTGCACCTAAGCCAAGTGCTGCTGAGTTATCTGAGTAGCAGCATTTGTCAACAGTTTCTGGCCTGGTTCGGCCCGGTTCCACGCCTAGCGGGGTGGGGGGACCTGCAGATCCAGGACCCAGGGAAGGGAAAAGGGAAAAAAAGGGAAAACAAGTAGAGAGATGGGCCAAAAACCAAACCAGTGGCAACAAATTAGTTCTAATTGGTTTAATTAATTTTAATTTCTTTAATTCGTTTTAATTTGTTTAATTAATTGACCAAAGATGATACCAAATTGCAAGATAACACACTACAGTACAATGTATCATAATTACTATCATGATTAGAATTAAAACCAATAAAAAAAATAAAATTAGAAAGTGTGTCTGAAAACTGAAGTCCTTATTCTAAAGCCGAGGTCAGAGCTGGGATCAAAAAGGAAAGGGGAGGTCAAGTGATTTACGAATGGCTTTTATCTTTTGCTCTGAACAGAAAGGGTGACAGAGCAGCAAGCAATCCTCTGGGGGATGTAGTTGTTCTCTGCTGGGGGTACATGCAGTGTTACAGGCTTGGGACAGAATGGCTGGATGACTGTGAAGAGGAAAGGGACCTGGGGCTGTTGGTCGATGCTCGGCTCAACATGAGCCCACAGTGTGCCCAGGTGGCCAAGAAGGCCAAGGGCATCCTGGCCTGTATAAGAAACAGTGTGGCCAGCAGGAGCAGAGAGGTGATCATCCCTCTGTACTCAGCTCTGGTGAAGCCGCATCTCAAGTACTGTGTTCAGTTTTGGGCTCCTCACTACAAGAAGGACACTGAGGATGAGGTCCTCTGTAAATAGATAGGAGGAGATTCACATTCAGAAAACTTGGTCCTCATATGGGACTTCAACCACCCTGATATCTGTGGGAGGGACAACACAGCATCGCACCAGAAATCAAAGAGGTTTCTGGAATGTGCTTATGATAACTTCCTCTTCCAAGCAGTATGGGAACCTCAAAGATCAGGTTAGGAAAGCTAAAACTCAGGCAGAACTAAATCTAGCTGGGGACAGAAAGGGGAACAGGTATATCAGTGATTAAAAAGAAGGTAAGCGAGGATGTGGGCCCTCTCTGGAAGGCAACTAGAGGCCTGCTCATGAGGAATACAGAGAGAGCTGAGGTGCTCAATGACTTCTTTGCTTCAGGCCTCACTGGCAAGTGCTCTAGGCACAGAGCCCAAACTGCAGAAAGCAACAGTAAAACTTGGAGAAGGTGGATCTGTAAGTGCTGTAAGTGAAGATGAGGTTCTAGACCATCGAAAGAATCTGAAGCTGCACAAGTCCAAGGGATCCATCCGCAGCTTCTGAGGGAACTGGTGGATGAACTTGCCAAGCTGCTGTGCATCGTATTTGAAAGGTCATGGCAGTCTGGTGAAGTTCCCACTGATCAGAAAAGGGGAAACATAACCCCCCTATTCCAGAACGGGAAAAAAGAAGATCCAGGGAACTACAGGCCAGTCAGTCTCACCTCTGTGCTTGGTAAGATCGCGGGGTAGATCCAACTGAAGGCCCTACTGCACCACACGGAAAAATAAAGACAAGGTGATTGGTGGTAATCAAAATGGTTTCACCATGGGCAAGTCAGACGTGACAAACTTGGTGGCCCATGTCAACTTCATGAAGTTCAACAAGGACAAGTGCCCTGAGTTGGGGAAATCTCAAGCACAGATAAAGGTTGGGTGGAGAATGGCTTGAGAGCAGCACCGAGGAGAAGGATTTGGGGGTCTCAGATGATTCAGCACGAGGTGGCAGTGTACGCTTGTAGCCTGAAAGGCCAAGTATATCCCAGGTTTCATCAAGAGAAGCGTGACCAGCGGGTCGAGGAGGTGATTCTGCCCCTCCGCGCTGCTCTTGTAAGACCCCACATGGAGTACTGTGTCCAGTTCTGGGGACCCCAACACAAGGACACTGAGCTGTTGGAGCAGGTCCAGATGAGGGAAATGGAGATGATCAGAGGGCTGGAGCACCTCCTCTAGAAGGACAGGCTGAGAGAGCTGGGGCTCTTCAGCCTGGAGAAGAGAAGGCTCCAGGGGGACCTTATAGCAACATCCCAGTATCTGAAGGGAGTCCATAGGAAAGCTGGGGAGGGACATTTTATAAATGCATGTAGTGACAGGATGAAGGAAAATGGTTTTAAACTGGAAGAGGGTAGATTTAGAATACATACCAGGAAGAACTTTACTGTGAGGGTGGTGAAACACTGGAACAGGTTTCCCAGTGAGGCTGTGGATGCCTCACAGAATCACAGAATTGCAGGGGTTGGAAGGGACCTCTAGAGATCATCGAGTCCAACCCTCCTGCCAAAGCAGGCTCCCTACACCACGTCGCACAGCTCGGCGTCCAGTCGGATCTTGAATATCTCCACAGAAGGAGACTCCACCACCTCCCTGGGCAGCCTGTTCCAGTGCTACGTCACCCTCACCGTAAAGAAGTTCTTGAGCACATTCCTGCGGAACATCCTATGCTGAAGTTTCATCCTATTACCCCTAGTCCTGTCCCACGCATTACTGAAAAGAGACCAGCCTCGCCACTATGGCACCCACACCTCAGGTATTTATAAACCTGGATCAAATCCCCACTCAGCCTTCTTTTCTCAAGGCTAAACAGACCCAGTTCGCTTAGTCTCTCATCATAGGGGAAATGCTCCAGGCCCTTCACCATCTTTGTGGCCCTCCGCTGGACTCTTTCCAAGAGATCCCTGTCTTTTTTGTACTGGGGAGCCCAGAACTGGACACAGGATTCCAGAGGAGGCCTCACCGGGGCAGAGCAGAGCGGGAGGATCACCTCCCTCGACCTGCTGGCCACGCTCTTTTTAATACACCCCAGGATGCCATTGGCCTTTTTGGCTACAAGGGCACACTGCTGGCTCATGGTCAATCTGTCGTCCACCAGGACGCCCAGGTCCCACTCAGCAGAGCTCCTGTCCAGCAGCTCTTCCCCCAGCCTGTACCGGTGCATGCAATTATTTCTCCCTAGGTGCAAGACTCTACACTTGCTTTTGTTAAACCTCATCCGGTTTCTTACTGCCCAGCTCTCCACCCTGTCCAGGTCCCTCTGAATGGCAGCACAGCCTTCAGGCGTGTCAGCCAGTCCTCCCAACTTTGTGTCATCACAAACTTGCTGAGGGTGGTCACTATCCCCTCATCAAGGTCGCTGATGAAGATGTTGAACAAGACCGGACCCAGCACAGACCCCTGGGGGACGCCGCTAGTTACAGGCCTCCAGCCAGATTCCGCACCACCAACGACAACCCTCTGCACTCGGCCAGTCAGCCAATTCTCGACCCACTTCACCTTCCGCTCATCTATCCCATACTTCCTCAGCTTTGTTATAACAACGTCATGGGGGACAGTATCAAAAGCCTTACAGAAATCAAGGTAGACTACATCTACCGCTCTCCCCCCGTCCACCCAGCTAGTGACATCTTCATAAAAGGCCACCGGGTTGGTCGAGAACAACCTCCCCTTGGTGAACCCATGCTGAGTACTCCTGATAACCTCCTTTTCTCCCAGTTGTCTGGAGATGGCATCCAGCACAAGCTGTTCCATCACCTTCCCTGGGACAGAGATGAGGCTGATTGGCCTATAATTACCCGGGTCTTCCTTCTTGCCCTTTTTGAAGACAGGAGTGACACTGGCCGTCCTCCAGACTTCAGGCACCTCCCCAGTTCTCCAAAACCTCTGATAGATTACAGAGAGCGGCTCAGCAACGACCTCCAGAAGCTCTCTCAGCACCTGTGGATGCACCCCATCAGGTCCCAAGGATTTATGGACCTTAATATTTCCTAGGCACTCACGGACCACCTCTTCCCTGACTAAAGGGAAATCTCCCATTCCCCACACTCTCTCATTAACCTCCAGGGCCTGGGATTCCCGAGGGAAAGCCCTTTCACTAAAGACAGAAGCAAAAAAGGCGTTCACTATTTCCACCTTCTCAGCATCCCTCCTCTCCCTGGAAGCACTCGAGGCCAGGCTGGATGCGTTGTGAGCAACCTGGTCTACAGCGAGGTGTCCCTGTCTATAGCAGGTTGGAACGGGGTGATCTTAAGGGTCCCTTCCAACACAAACCATTCTAAGATTCTAGGACAGAAAAACAGGCCAGCTCTCCCACATTGTTTCAGTGTCATTTACTTATAAAACAAGCTCTGGGACAACCCGAGAAGGTATTTGTTCCACGTGCAGCATCACCTGTGATAGAAACCAAGGAAGCCTACAGCAGGCCTCAGGACTCAGCAAGCCTTTTTGGCTCAAAGCAGGGCCAGCTGGAGCAGCTTACCACGAGTGCACCCAGAAGGGCCTCCATGCAGCTGCAGGCTTGCCGCGTGTCATTGCACGTCATTGTGATGCAACAGTGGGTGAGCGTGACATAAAGCTGCAGGCTGGAACTCCGGCTGGGGTGGCCTCAGTTCGCTGCTGCTGGAGCGAGAGGTGGTAGCGGAAGGTTGCAGCTCTCAGAGAGTTCCTACCAGGAGCCATGGAGCGCTGTGGCAGTGCTGGATTCCGAAATCCAGATGAATTTCTGAGCAGAGCGGGGAAGAGCGGAAAGGTGAGCGCTGCTACATCAAGAGAGGGCTGAGTGCAGCAGCCTGGGGTATGCAGGGCTGCTCTGGGGCTGTAGATGCTCTCCAGAGGCTGAGGGACACTTCTCCTCATGCTGGTGCTGGAGAAGGCTTGCAGGGAATCGCACCTCTCTGCACATCCCAGCATCGGGTACAGAAGTGGGGAGGGAGCTGCCAAAGGGAGCGGAGGTGGGCTGGAGAGGGGAATGGAGTGTCTGAGTGTCCAAGCATGTCTTTGTCTTTCTAGCTCCGACCCGGAGGACAGGAAGTTGGAGCAGGATGTAGCTGGCTGCTGGACCTTCCACTCGGGGTTAAAATCCCTGTGCAGCCCGGCACCAAGCTCCTCTTCGCCAGGAGAAAGCTGGGGGAAAAGGTGAGAGGAGGAGGGAAGCGTCAAAAAGGGCTCTTGTTTCCTGGGGTTGCCGCCATGCCAAGGAGGCCTTGTGGCCACCGGCTCTACTGTGGGACCTATGGCCCTTTGCCCCAACTGCATACGGGAATGAGGGGATGCTTCTGGCTCCACAGCAGGGAGACAACCAAGGGCTGGTCAATAGCAGTGCCCACCAGTCAGGAGAGGGTCTGAAAACTGGGATTTTCACACCGGATGAGCTTATCAGCAGCAGTTCCCTCACCTTATCTGGCACCAGGCAAGCAGGCAGCTGCTGGCCATGTGTTGGGATGCTGGGGCCAGGCACTCATCTGGCACAGCTAGAAATGTGGAGACCAGGCCGTTCCTGGAGGAGGGCGCAACCCTCTGCTCTCCCTCTTGGAGGACTTAGGAAAACCCAGACATGACTGTTTGGGAAAGAGGCAAGAGGCCAGCCTGTGGGTGTGAGCAGCTTGGAAGTGTCTCTGTCTCTTTGCTGCTCTCTCCTTCCCCATTCACACTCTACAACACATCTCTTCCAGCTCCACCAGCCTTCTCCTCAGTTTGACCTGAGAGATCCGTACAGTCGCAATCTGTGCACAGAGTACAACAGCCTGCATGACCCGCATCTGCGGGAGTTCCACAACCGCAAAAACAACCTGCGGAACCTGAAGAAACGGGGCTTGGTCACCGAGGATGGCGACGTAAGTTTGGCTGTTGGGCTGACCAACACGGGTCTCCTCAGGAGGGCTTTCCAGTCCGCCAGGCAGGGGCCTGACACTACAGCCATCTGTCATTGTCTCTTCTGTAGGTTGTCTGCACTCTGAAGGAGTTCAACGAGTACAGGCAGTACCTGACCAGGCTGAAGCTGGAGAAAAAGCAAGCAAAGAGGCGAGAAGAGGTAGGCAAAGCCCAGTATTGGTAGGCACGTGTCAGCAGCATGGCACTGAGGGCACGGGCTTTACTTGATGGATCTGAGGGAGATGGGGAAAGCAGAAAAGGTGAGGGACGGGCTGGTGGTCTAGGCATTGAGGCAAGGAAAGGACAGCTCAGCTCAGAGCTGAGCTAGCACAGCGTGCTGGTGTGAAGGCAGCCTGGAAAGTCGCTTGCTTACAAACAGAGCACTGTGGCAGCCGTTCTCTTCTGCCCTCATTGCAAGGCTGAAGCAGTGTGCTCTCCCTCTTCTGCGTAAAGCAACAGTACTTAGGGTGGGAAGCACTCTCTAAGACAAGACCAAGCATAAACCCTCTGTTCCCTTCCAGGATGAGCTTCTTCGGGAGATTTCCAATTTGAAGAAATCGATCCACAGACTACAGATGGCCAGGGACGAGTTCCGGCCGGGTTCTGTGGATTACAGTGTGGGTTCGAAAATCAGACCCACAAAGCTTCATAAACCAGCTGGCCCCTCTCCTTCATGCCATAATCTGTCTGGACAACGCAGAAGGAATGTGGCTTTGATGGAGCATGGCCTTCAAAGAGACTCATGGAGCACAGGGCGTGCAATGAAGCTGCCTGAGAAGTCACCCAAACCTGAGTTGGGCAGGGAAGGCTCCAAACTCCCTAGAAGCATCCCTTCAGTTTCTGCCTCAACCAGTAACTCCAGAGTCCCCAGAAGCATCCAGACTGCTTCTGATTTAACAACAAAGTCCGGAGTCCCCAGAAGCATCCGTACTGCTTCTGCATCAACAACAAACTCTGGAGTCACCAGAAGCATCCAGACTGCTTCTGCCTCACCAACAAAAAACTCCGGAGTCCCCAGAAGCACCCCTACTGCTTCGGTTTCAACAACAAAGTCTGGAGTCCCCAGAAGCATCCAGACTGCTTCTGTTTCAACAACAAAGTCCGGAGTCCCCAGAAGCATCCAGACTGCTTCTGTTTCAACAACAAAGTCCGGAGTCCCCAGAAGCATCCCTACTGCTTCTGCCCCAACAACTAACTCCAAACTCCCCAGAAGCATCCATACTGCTTCTGCCCCAACAACTATCTCAAGAGTCCCCAGAAGCATCCAGACAGCTTCTGCCTCAGCAACAAAACCACAGCTCCCTGGACATTGCAAATTCAGAGAGATGTCTAAAAAACAAGCAGGGAGTCTTCCAAAGGAGACTGGGACTCGGCTGAGAGAAGTAAAGGGGAAGGGGAAGGCACCGGATCCTCCTGTCTGCTCATATAAGAGGGATTCCGATGAGGACACAGAAAATGAATCCAGGATCCCCCAAAAAGTAGAGTATTTAATTGTTGATGATCTAATACCAACTAATACCTTGCAGGCAATTCCATCCCTGGCTTGGGAAGCTATAGAGATTGAAGTGAAGACAACCTGGAAGTAGAATTCATTTAAATCCAACACATTGCACCTAAGCCAAGTGCTGCTGAGTTATCTGAGTAGCAGCATTTGTCAACAGTTTCTGGCCTGGTTCGGCCCGGTTCCACGCCTAGCGGGGTGGGGGGACCTGCAGATCCAGGACCCAGGGAAGGGAAAAGGGAAAAAAAGGGAAAACAAGTAGAGAGATGGGCCAAAAACCAAACCAGTGGCAACAAATTAGTTCTAATTGGTTTAATTAATTTTAATTTCTTTAATTCGTTTTAATTTGTTTAATTAATTGACCAAAGATGATACCAAATTGCAAGATAACACACTACAGTACAATGTATCATAATTACTATCATGATTAGAATTAAAACCAATAAAAAAAATAAAATTAGAAAGTGTGTCTGAAAACTGAAGTCCTTATTCTAAAGCCGAGGTCAGAGCTGGGATCAAAAAGGAAAGGGGAGGTCAAGTGATTTACGAATGGCTTTTATCTTTTGCTCTGAACAGAAAGGGTGACAGAGCAGCAAGCAATCCTCTGGGGGATGTAGTTGTTCTCTGCTGGGGGTACATGCAGTGTTACAGGCTTGGGACAGAATGGCTGGATGACTGTGAAGAGGAAAGGGACCTGGGGCTGTTGGTCGATGCTCGGCTCAACATGAGCCCACAGTGTGCCCAGGTGGCCAAGAAGGCCAAGGGCATCCTGGCCTGTATAAGAAACAGTGTGGCCAGCAGGAGCAGAGAGGTGATCATCCCTCTGTACTCAGCTCTGGTGAAGCCGCATCTCAAGTACTGTGTTCAGTTTTGGGCTCCTCACTACAAGAAGGACACTGAGGATGAGGTCCTCTGTAAATAGATAGGAGGAGATTCACATTCAGAAAACTTGGTCCTCATATGGGACTTCAACCACCCTGATATCTGTGGGAGGGACAACACAGCATCGCACCAGAAATCAAAGAGGTTTCTGGAATGTGCTTATGATAACTTCCTCTTCCAAGCAGTATGGGAACCTCAAAGATCAGGTTAGGAAAGCTAAAACTCAGGCAGAACTAAATCTAGCTGGGGACAGAAAGGGGAACAGGTATATCAGTGATTAAAAAGAAGGTAAGCGAGGATGTGGGCCCTCTCTGGAAGGCAACTAGAGGCCTGCTCATGAGGAATACAGAGAGAGCTGAGGTGCTCAATGACTTCTTTGCTTCAGGCCTCACTGGCAAGTGCTCTAGGCACAGAGCCCAAACTGCAGAAAGCAACAGTAAAACTTGGAGAAGGTGGATCTGTAAGTGCTGTAAGTGAAGATGAGGTTCTAGACCATCGAAAGAATCTGAAGCTGCACAAGTCCAAGGGATCCATCCGCAGCTTCTGAGGGAACTGGTGGATGAACTTGCCAAGCTGCTGTGCATCGTATTTGAAAGGTCATGGCAGTCTGGTGAAGTTCCCACTGATCAGAAAAGGGGAAACATAACCCCCCTATTCCAGAACGGGAAAAAAGAAGATCCAGGGAACTACAGGCCAGTCAGTCTCACCTCTGTGCTTGGTAAGATCGCGGGGTAGATCCAACTGAAGGCCCTACTGCACCACACGGAAAAATAAAGACAAGGTGATTGGTGGTAATCAAAATGGTTTCACCATGGGCAAGTCAGACGTGACAAACTTGGTGGCCCATGTCAACTTCATGAAGTTCAACAAGGACAAGTGCCCTGAGTTGGGGAAATCTCAAGCACAGATAAAGGTTGGGTGGAGAATGGCTTGAGAGCAGCACCGAGGAGAAGGATTTGGGGGTCTCAGATGATTCAGCACGAGGTGGCAGTGTACGCTTGTAGCCTGAAAGGCCAAGTATATCCCAGGTTTCATCAAGAGAAGCGTGACCAGCGGGTCGAGGAGGTGATTCTGCCCCTCCGCGCTGCTCTTGTAAGACCCCACATGGAGTACTGTGTCCAGTTCTGGGGACCCCAACACAAGGACACTGAGCTGTTGGAGCAGGTCCAGATGAGGGAAATGGAGATGATCAGAGGGCTGGAGCACCTCCTCTAGAAGGACAGGCTGAGAGAGCTGGGGCTCTTCAGCCTGGAGAAGAGAAGGCTCCAGGGGGACCTTATAGCAACATCCCAGTATCTGAAGGGAGTCCATAGGAAAGCTGGGGAGGGACATTTTATAAATGCATGTAGTGACAGGATGAAGGAAAATGGTTTTAAACTGGAAGAGGGGAGATTTAGAATACATACCAGGAAGAACTTTACTGTGAGGGTGGTGAAACACTGGAACAGGTTTCCCAGTGAGGCTGTGGATGCCTCACAGAATCACAGAATTGCAGGGGTTGGAAGGGACCTCTAGAGATCATCGAGTCCAACCCTCCTGCCAAAGCAGGCTCCCTACACCACGTCGCACAGCTCGGCGTCCAGTCGGATCTTGAATATCTCCACAGAAGGAGACTCCACCACCTCCCTGGGCAGCCTGTTCCAGTGCTACGTCACCCTCACCGTAAAGAAGTTCTTGAGCACATTCCTGCGGAACATCCTATGCTGAAGTTTCATCCTATTACCCCTAGTCCTGTCCCACGCATTACTGAAAAGAGACCAGCCTCGCCACTATGGCACCCACACCTCAGGTATTTATAAACCTGGATCAAATCCCCACTCAGCCTTCTTTTCTCAAGGCTAAACAGACCCAGTTCGCTTAGTCTCTCATCATAGGGGAAATGCTCCAGGCCCTTCACCATCTTTGTGGCCCTCCGCTGGACTCTTTCCAAGAGATCCCTGTCTTTTTTGTACTGGGGAGCCCAGAACTGGACACAGGATTCCAGAGGAGGCCTCACCGGGGCAGAGCAGAGCGGGAGGATCACCTCCCTCGACCTGCTGGCCACGCTCTTTTTAATACACCCCAGGATGCCATTGGCCTTTTTGGCTACAAGGGCACACTGCTGGCTCATGGTCAATCTGTCGTCCACCAGGACGCCCAGGTCCCACTCAGCAGAGCTCCTGTCCAGCAGCTCTTCCCCCAGCCTGTACCGGTGCATGCAATTATTTCTCCCTAGGTGCAAGACTCTACACTTGCTTTTGTTAAACCTCATCCGGTTTCTTACTGCCCAGCTCTCCACCCTGTCCAGGTCCCTCTGAATGGCAGCACAGCCTTCAGGCGTGTAAGCCAGTCCTCCCAACTTTGTGTCATCACAAACTTGCTGAGGGTGGTCACTATCCCCTCATCAAGGTCGCTGATGAAGATGTTGAACAAGACCGGACCCAGCACAGACCCCTGGGGGACGCCGCTAGTTACAGGCCTCCAGCCAGATTCCGCACCACCAACGACAACCCTCTGCACTCGGCCAGTCAGCCAATTCTCGACCCACTTCACCTTCCGCTCATCTATCCCATACTTCCTCAGCTTTGTTATAACAACGTCATGGGGGACAGTATCAAAAGCCTTACAGAAATCAAGGTAGACTACATCTACCGCTCTCCCCCCGTCCACCCAGCTAGTGACATCTTCATAAAAGGCCACCGGGTTGGTCGAGAACAACCTCCCCTTGGTGAACCCATGCTGAGTACTCCTGATAACCTCCTTTTCTCCCAGTTGTCTGGAGATGGCATCCAGCACAAGCTGTTCCATCACCTTCCCTGGGACAGAGATGAGGCTGATTGGCCTATAATTACCCGGGTCTTCCTTCTTGCCCTTTTTGAAGACAGGAGTGACACTGGCCGTCCTCCAGACTTCAGGCACCTCCCCAGTTCTCCAAAACCTCTGATAGATTACAGAGAGCGGCTCAGCAACGACCTCCAGAAGCTCTCTCAGCACCTGTGGATGCACCCCATCAGGTCCCAAGGATTTATGGACCTTAATATTTCCTAGGCACTCACGGACCACCTCTTCCCTGACTAAAGGGAAATCTCCCATTCCCCACACTCTCTCATTAACCTCCAGGGCCTGGGATTCCCGAGGGAAAGCCCTTTCACTAAAGACAGAAGCAAAAAAGGCGTTCACTATTTCCACCTTCTCAGCATCCCTCCTCTCCCTGGAAGCACTCGAGGCCAGGCTGGATGCGTTGTGAGCAACCTGGTCTACAGCGAGGTGTCCCTGTCTATAGCAGGTTGGAACGGGGTGATCTTAAGGGTCCCTTCCAACACAAACCATTCTAAGATTCTAGGACAGAAAAACAGGCCAGCTCTCCCACATTGTTTCAGTGTCATTTACTTATAAAACAAGCTCTGGGACAACCCGAGAAGGTATTTGTTCCACGTGCAGCATCACCTGTGATAGAAACCAAGGAAGCCTACAGCAGGCCTCAGGACTCAGCAAGCCTTTTTGGCTCAAAGCAGGGCCAGCTGGAGCAGCTTACCACGAGTGCACCCAGAAGGGCCTCCATGCAGCTGCAGGCTTGCCGCGTGTCATTGCACGTCATTGTGATGCAACAGTGGGTGAGCGTGACATAAAGCTGCAGGCTGGAACTCCGGCTGGGGTGGCCTCAGTTCGCTGCTGCTGGAGCGAGAGGTGGTAGCGGAAGGTTGCAGCTCTCAGAGAGTTCCTACCAGGAGCCATGGAGCGCTGTGGCAGTGCTGGATTCCGAAATCCAGATGAATTTCTGAGCAGAGCGGGGAAGAGCGGAAAGGTGAGCGCTGCTACATCAAGAGAGGGCTGAGTGCAGCAGCCTGGGGTATGCAGGGCTGCTCTGGGGCTGTAGATGCTCTCCAGAGGCTGAGGGACACTTCTCCTCATGCTGGTGCTGGAGAAGGCTTGCAGGGAATCGCACCTCTCTGCACATCCCAGCATCGGGTACAGAAGTGGGGAGGGAGCTGCCAAAGGGAGCGGAGGTGGGCTGGAGAGGGGAATGGAGTGTCTGAGTGTCCAAGCATGTCTTTGTCTTTCTAGCTCCGACCCGGAGGACAGGAAGTTGGAGCAGGATGTAGCTGGCTGCTGGACCTTCCACTCGGGGTTAAAATCCCTGTGCAGCCCGGCACCAAGCTCCTCTTCGCCAGGAGAAAGCTGGGGGAAAAGGTGAGAGGAGGAGGGAAGCGTCAAAAAGGGCTCTTGTTTCCTGGGGTTGCCGCCATGCCAAGGAGGCCTTGTGGCCACCGGCTCTACTGTGGGACCTATGGCCCTTTGCCCCAACTGCATACGGGAATGAGGGGATGCTTCTGGCTCCACAGCAGGGAGACAACCAAGGGCTGGTCAATAGCAGTGCCCACCAGTCAGGAGAGGGTCTGAAAACTGGGATTTTCACACCGGATGAGCTTATCAGCAGCAGTTCCCTCACCTTATCTGGCACCAGGCAAGCAGGCAGCTGCTGGCCATGTGTTGGGATGCTGGGGCCAGGCACTCATCTGGCACAGCTAGAAATGTGGAGACCAGGCCGTTCCTGGAGGAGGGCGCAACCCTCTGCTCTCCCTCTTGGAGGACTTAGGAAAACCCAGACATGACTGTTTGGGAAAGAGGCAAGAGGCCAGCCTGTGGGTGTGAGCAGCTTGGAAGTGTCTCTGTCTCTTTGCTGCTCTCTCCTTCCCCATTCACACTCTACAACACATCTCTTCCAGCTCCACCAGCCTTCTCCTCAGTTTGACCTGAGAGATCCGTACAGTCGCAATCTGTGCACAGAGTACAACAGCCTGCATGACCCGCATCTGCGGGAGTTCCACAACCGCAAAAACAACCTGCGGAACCTGAAGAAACGGGGCTTGGTCACCGAGGATGGCGACGTAAGTTTGGCTGTTGGGCTGACCAACACGGGTCTCCTCAGGAGGGCTTTCCAGTCCGCCAGGCAGGGGCCTGACACTACAGCCATCTGTCATTGTCTCTTCTGTAGGTTGTCTGCACTCTGAAGGAGTTCAACGAGTACAGGCAGTACCTGACCAGGCTGAAGCTGGAGAAAAAGCAAGCAAAGAGGCGAGAAGAGGTAGGCAAAGCCCAGTATTGGTAGGCACGTGTCAGCAGCATGGCACTGAGGGCACGGGCTTTACTTGATGGATCTGAGGGAGATGGGGAAAGCAGAAAAGGTGAGGGACGGGCTGGTGGTCTAGGCATTGAGGCAAGGAAAGGACAGCTCAGCTCAGAGCTGAGCTAGCACAGCGTGCTGGTGTGAAGGCAGCCTGGAAAGTCGCTTGCTTACAAACAGAGCACTGTGGCAGCCGTTCTCTTCTGCCCTCATTGCAAGGCTGAAGCAGTGTGCTCTCCCTCTTCTGCGTAAAGCAACAGTACTTAGGGTGGGAAGCACTCTCTAAGACAAGACCAAGCATAAACCCTCTGTTCCCTTCCAGGATGAGCTTCTTCGGGAGATTTCCAATTTGAAGAAATCGATCCACAGACTACAGATGGCCAGGGACGAGTTCCGGCCGGGTTCTGTGGATTACAGTGTGGGTTCGAAAATCAGACCCACAAAGCTTCATAAACCAGCTGGCCCCTCTCCTTCATGCCATAATCTGTCTGGACAACGCAGAAGGAATGTGGCTTTGATGGAGCATGGCCTTCAAAGAGACTCATGGAGCACAGGGCGTGCAATGAAGCTGCCTGAGAAGTCACCCAAACCTGAGTTGGGCAGGGAAGGCTCCAAACTCCCTAGAAGCATCCCTTCAGTTTCTGCCTCAACCAGTAACTCCAGAGTCCCCAGAAGCATCCAGACTGCTTCTGATTTAACAACAAAGTCCGGAGTCCCCAGAAGCATCCGTACTGCTTCTGCATCAACAACAAACTCTGGAGTCACCAGAAGCATCCAGACTGCTTCTGCCTCACCAACAAAAAACTCCGGAGTCCCCAGAAGCACCCCTACTGCTTCGGTTTCAACAACAAAGTCTGGAGTCCCCAGAAGCATCCAGACTGCTTCTGTTTCAACAACAAAGTCCGGAGTCCCCAGAAGCATCCAGACTGCTTCTGTTTCAACAACAAAGTCCGGAGTCCCCAGAAGCATCCCTACTGCTTCTGCCCCAACAACTAACTCCAAACTCCCCAGAAGCATCCATACTGCTTCTGCCCCAACAACTATCTCAAGAGTCCCCAGAAGCATCCAGACAGCTTCTGCCTCAGCAACAAAACCACAGCTCCCTGGACATTGCAAATTCAGAGAGATGTCTAAAAAACAAGCAGGGAGTCTTCCAAAGGAGACTGGGACTCGGCTGAGAGAAGTAAAGGGGAAGGGGAAGGCACCGGATCCTCCTGTCTGCTCATATAAGAGGGATTCCGATGAGGACACAGAAAATGAATCCAGGATCCCCCAAAAAGTAGAGTATTTAATTGTTGATGATCTAATACCAACTAATACCTTGCAGGCAATTCCATCCCTGGCTTGGGAAGCTATAGAGATTGAAGTGAAGACAACCTGGAAGTAGAATTCATTTAAATCCAACACATTGCACCTAAGCCAAGTGCTGCTGAGTTATCTGAGTAGCAGCATTTGTCAACAGTTTCTGGCCTGGTTCGGCCCGGTTCCACGCCTAGCGGGGTGGGGGGACCTGCAGATCCAGGACCCAGGGAAGGGAAAAGGGAAAAAAAGGGAAAACAAGTAGAGAGATGGGCCAAAAACCAAACCAGTGGCAACAAATTAGTTCTAATTGGTTTAATTAATTTTAATTTCTTTAATTCGTTTTAATTTGTTTAATTAATTGACCAAAGATGATACCAAATTGCAAGATAACACACTACAGTACAATGTATCATAATTACTATCATGATTAGAATTAAAACCAATAAAAAAAATAAAATTAGAAAGTGTGTCTGAAAACTGAAGTCCTTATTCTAAAGCCGAGGTCAGAGCTGGGATCAAAAAGGAAAGGGGAGGTCAAGTGATTTACGAATGGCTTTTATCTTTTGCTCTGAACAGAAAGGGTGACAGAGCAGCAAGCAATCCTCTGGGGGATGTAGTTGTTCTCTGCTGGGGGTACATGCAGTGTTACAGGCTTGGGACAGAATGGCTGGATGACTGTGAAGAGGAAAGGGACCTGGGGCTGTTGGTCGATGCTCGGCTCAACATGAGCCCACAGTGTGCCCAGGTGGCCAAGAAGGCCAAGGGCATCCTGGCCTGTATAAGAAACAGTGTGGCCAGCAGGAGCAGAGAGGTGATCATCCCTCTGTACTCAGCTCTGGTGAAGCCGCATCTCAAGTACTGTGTTCAGTTTTGGGCTCCTCACTACAAGAAGGACACTGAGGATGAGGTCCTCTGTAAATAGATAGGAGGAGATTCACATTCAGAAAACTTGGTCCTCATATGGGACTTCAACCACCCTGATATCTGTGGGAGGGACAACACAGCATCGCACCAGAAATCAAAGAGGTTTCTGGAATGTGCTTATGATAACTTCCTCTTCCAAGCAGTATGGGAACCTCAAAGATCAGGTTAGGAAAGCTAAAACTCAGGCAGAACTAAATCTAGCTGGGGACAGAAAGGGGAACAGGTATATCAGTGATTAAAAAGAAGGTAAGCGAGGATGTGGGCCCTCTCTGGAAGGCAACTAGAGGCCTGCTCATGAGGAATACAGAGAGAGCTGAGGTGCTCAATGACTTCTTTGCTTCAGGCCTCACTGGCAAGTGCTCTAGGCACAGAGCCCAAACTGCAGAAAGCAACAGTAAAACTTGGAGAAGGTGGATCTGTAAGTGCTGTAAGTGAAGATGAGGTTCTAGACCATCGAAAGAATCTGAAGCTGCACAAGTCCAAGGGATCCATCCGCAGCTTCTGAGGGAACTGGTGGATGAACTTGCCAAGCTGCTGTGCATCGTATTTGAAAGGTCATGGCAGTCTGGTGAAGTTCCCACTGATCAGAAAAGGGGAAACATAACCCCCCTATTCCAGAACGGGAAAAAAGAAGATCCAGGGAACTACAGGCCAGTCAGTCTCACCTCTGTGCTTGGTAAGATCGCGGGGTAGATCCAACTGAAGGCCCTACTGCACCACACGGAAAAATAAAGACAAGGTGATTGGTGGTAATCAAAATGGTTTCACCATGGGCAAGTCAGACGTGACAAACTTGGTGGCCCATGTCAACTTCATGAAGTTCAACAAGGACAAGTGCCCTGAGTTGGGGAAATCTCAAGCACAGATAAAGGTTGGGTGGAGAATGGCTTGAGAGCAGCACCGAGGAGAAGGATTTGGGGGTCTCAGATGATTCAGCACGAGGTGGCAGTGTACGCTTGTAGCCTGAAAGGCCAAGTATATCCCAGGTTTCATCAAGAGAAGCGTGACCAGCGGGTCGAGGAGGTGATTCTGCCCCTCCGCGCTGCTCTTGTAAGACCCCACATGGAGTACTGTGTCCAGTTCTGGGGACCCCAACACAAGGACACTGAGCTGTTGGAGCAGGTCCAGATGAGGGAAATGGAGATGATCAGAGGGCTGGAGCACCTCCTCTAGAAGGACAGGCTGAGAGAGCTGGGGCTCTTCAGCCTGGAGAAGAGAAGGCTCCAGGGGGACCTTATAGCAACATCCCAGTATCTGAAGGGAGTCCATAGGAAAGCTGGGGAGGGACATTTTATAAATGCATGTAGTGACAGGATGAAGGAAAATGGTTTTAAACTGGAAGAGGGGAGATTTAGAATACATACCAGGAAGAACTTTACTGTGAGGGTGGTGAAACACTGGAACAGGTTTCCCAGTGAGGCTGTGGATGCCTCACAGAATCACAGAATTGCAGGGGTTGGAAGGGACCTCTAGAGATCATCGAGTCCAACCCTCCTGCCAAAGCAGGCTCCCTACACCACGTCGCACAGCTCGGCGTCCAGTCGGATCTTGAATATCTCCACAGAAGGAGACTCCACCACCTCCCTGGGCAGCCTGTTCCAGTGCTACGTCACCCTCACCGTAAAGAAGTTCTTGAGCACATTCCTGCGGAACATCCTATGCTGAAGTTTCATCCTATTACCCCTAGTCCTGTCCCACGCATTACTGAAAAGAGACCAGCCTCGCCACTATGGCACCCACACCTCAGGTATTTATAAACCTGGATCAAATCCCCACTCAGCCTTCTTTTCTCAAGGCTAAACAGACCCAGTTCGCTTAGTCTCTCATCATAGGGGAAATGCTCCAGGCCCTTCACCATCTTTGTGGCCCTCCGCTGGACTCTTTCCAAGAGATCCCTGTCTTTTTTGTACTGGGGAGCCCAGAACTGGACACAGGATTCCAGAGGAGGCCTCACCGGGGCAGAGCAGAGCGGGAGGATCACCTCCCTCGACCTGCTGGCCACGCTCTTTTTAATACACCCCAGGATGCCATTGGCCTTTTTGGCTACAAGGGCACACTGCTGGCTCATGGTCAATCTGTCGTCCACCAGGACGCCCAGGTCCCACTCAGCAGAGCTCCTGTCCAGCAGCTCTTCCCCCAGCCTGTACCGGTGCATGCAATTATTTCTCCCTAGGTGCAAGACTCTACACTTGCTTTTGTTAAACCTCATCCGGTTTCTTACTGCCCAGCTCTCCACCCTGTCCAGGTCCCTCTGAATGGCAGCACAGCCTTCAGGCGTGTAAGCCAGTCCTCCCAACTTTGTGTCATCACAAACTTGCTGAGGGTGGTCACTATCCCCTCATCAAGGTCGCTGATGAAGATGTTGAACAAGACCGGACCCAGCACAGACCCCTGAGGGACGCCGCTAGTTACAGGCCTCCAGCCAGATTCCGCACCACCAACGACAACCCTCTGCACTCGGCCAGTCAGCCAATTCTCGACCCACTTCACCTTCCGCTCATCTATCCCATACTTCCTCAGCTTTGTTATAACAACGTCATGGGGGACAGTATCAAAAGCCTTACAGAAATCAAGGTAGACTACATCTACCGCTCTCCCCCCGTCCACCCAGCTAGTGACATCTTCATAAAAGGCCACCGGGTTGGTCGAGAACAACCTCCCCTTGGTAAACCCATGCTGAGTACTCCTGATAACCTCCTTTTCTCCCAGTTGTCTGGAGATGGCATCCAGCACAAGCTGTTCCATCACCTTCCCTGGGACAGAGATGAGGCTGATTGGCCTATAATTACCCGGGTCTTCCTTCTTGCCCTTTTTGAAGACAGGAGTGACACTGGCCGTCCTCCAGACTTCAGGCACCTCCCCAGTTCTCCAAGACCTCTGATAGATTACAGAGAGCGGCTCAGCAACGACCTCCAGAAGCTCTCTCAGCACCTGTGGATGCACCCCATCAGGTCCCAAGGATTTATGGACCTTAATATTTCCTAGGCACTCACGGACCACCTCTTCCCTGACTAAAGGGAAATCTCCCATTCCCCACACTCTCTCATTAACCTCCAGGGCCTGGGATTCCCGAGGGAGAGCCCTTTCACTAAAGACAGAAGCAAAAAAGGCGTTCACTATTTCCACCTTCTCAGCATCCCTCCTCTCCCTGGAAGCACTCGAGGCCAGGCTGGATGCGTTGTGAGCAACCTGGTCTACAGCGAGGTGTCCCTGTCTATAGCAGGTTGGAACGGGGTGATCTTAAGGGTCCCTTCCAACACAAACCATTCTAAGATTCTAGGACAGAAAAACAGGCCAGCTCTCCCACATTGTTTCAGTGTCATTTACTTATAAAACAAGCTCTGGGACAACCCGAGAAGGTATTTGTTCCACGTGCAGCATCACCTGTGATAGAAACCAAGGAAGCCTACAGCAGGCCTCAGGACTCAGCAAGCCTTTTTGGCTCAAAGCAGGGCCAGCTGGAGCAGCTTACCACGAGTGCACCCAGAAGGGCCTCCATGCAGCTGCAGGCTTGCCGCGTGTCATTGCACGTCATTGTGATGCAACAGTGGGTGAGCGTGACATAAAGCTGCAGGCTGGAACTCCGGCTGGGGTGGCCTCAGTTCGCTGCTGCTGGAGCGAGAGGTGGTAGCGGAAGGTTGCAGCTCTCAGAGAGTTCCTACCAGGAGCCATGGAGCGCTGTGGCAGTGCTGGATTCCGAAATCCAGATGAATTTCTGAGCAGAGCGGGGAAGAGCGGAAAGGTGAGCGCTGCTACATCAAGAGAGGGCTGAGTGCAGCAGCCTGGGGTATGCAGGGCTGCTCTGGGGCTGTAGATGCTCTCCAGAGGCTGAGGGACACTTCTCCTCATGCTGGTGCTGGAGAAGGCTTGCAGGGAATCGCACCTCTCTGCACATCCCAGCATCGGGTACAGAAGTGGGGAGGGAGCTGCCAAAGGGAGCGGAGGTGGGCTGGAGAGGGGAATGGAGTGTCTGAGTGTCCAAGCATGTCTTTGTCTTTCTAGCTCTGACCCGGAGGACAGGAAGTTGGAGCAGGATGTAGCTGGCTGCTGGACCTTCCACTCGGGGTTAAAATCCCTGTGCAGCCCGGCACCAAGCTCCTCTTCGCCAGGAGAAAGCTGGGGGAAAAGGTGAGAGGAGGAGGGAAGCGTCAAAAAGGGCTCTTGTTTCCTGGGGTTGCCGCCATGCCAAGGAGGCCTTGTGGCCACCGGCTCTACTGTGGGACCTATGGCCCTTTGCCCCAACTGCATACGGGAATGAGGGGATGCTTCTGGCTCCACAGCAGGGAGACCACCAAGGGCTGGTCAATAGCAGTGCCCACCAGTCAGGAGAGGGTCTGAAAACTGGGATTTTCACACCGGATGAGCTTATCAGCAGCAGTTCCCTCACCTTATCTGGCACCAGGCAAGCAGGCAGCTGCTGGCCATGTGTTGGGATGCTGGGGCCAGGCACTCATCTGGCACAGCTAGAAATGTGGAGACCAGGCCGTTCCTGGAGGAGGGCGCAACCCTCTGCTCTCCCTCTTGGAGGACTTAGGAAAACCCAGACATGACTGTTTGGGAAAGAGGCAAGAGGCCAGCCTGTGGGTGTGAGCAGCTTGGAAGTGTCTCTGTCTCTTTGCTGCTCTCTCCTTCCCCATTCACACTCTACAACACATCTCTTCCAGCTCCACCAGCCTTCTCCTCAGTTTGACCTGAGAGATCCGTACAGTCGCAATCTGTGCACAGAGTACAACAGCCTGCATGACCCGCATCTGCGGGAGTTCCACAACCGCAAAAACAACCTGCGGAACCTGAAGAAACGGGGCTTGGTCACCGAGGATGGCGACGTAAGTTTGGCTGTTGGGCTGACCAACACGGGTCTCCTCAGGAGGGCTTTCCAGTCCGCCAGGCAGGGGCCTGACACTACAGCCATCTGTCATTGTCTCTTCTGTAGGTTGTCTGCACTCTGAAGGAGTTCAACGAGTACAGGCAGTACCTGACCAGGCTGAAGCTGGAGAAAAAGCAAGCAAAGAGGCGAGAAGAGGTAGGCAAAGCCCAGTATTGGTAGGCACGTGTCAGCAGCATGGCACTGAGGGCACGGGCTTTACTTGATGGATCTGAGGGAGATGGGGAAAGCAGAAAAGGTGAGGGACGGGCTGGTGGTCTAGGCATTGAGGCAAGGAAAGGACAGCTCAGCTCAGAGCTGAGCTAGCACAGCGTGCTGGTGTGAAGGCAGCCTGGAAAGTCGCTTGCTTACAAACAGAGCACTGTGGCAGCCGTTCTCTTCTGCCCTCATTGCAAGGCTGAAGCAGTGTGCTCTCCCTCTTCTGCGTAAAGCAACAGTACTTAGGGTGGGAAGCACTCTCTAAGACAAGACCAAGCATAAACCCTCTGTTCCCTTCCAGGATGAGCTTCTTCGGGAGATTTCCAATTTGAAGAAATCGATCCACAGACTACAGATGGCCAGGGACGAGTTCCGGCCGGGTTCTGTGGATTACAGTGTGGGTTCGAAAATCAGACCCACAAAGCTTCATAAACCAGCTGGCCCCTCTCCTTCATGCCATAATCTGTCTGGACAACGCAGAAGGAATGTGGCTTTGATGGAGCATGGCCTTCAAAGAGACTCATGGAGCACAGGGCGTGCAATGAAGCTGCCTGAGAAGTCACCCAAACCTGAGTTGGGCAGGGAAGGCTCCAAACTCCCTAGAAGCATCCCTTCAGTTTCTGCCTCAACCAGTAACTCCAGAGTCCCCAGAAGCATCCAGACTGCTTCTGATTTAACAACAAAGTCCGGAGTCCCCAGAAGCATCCGTACTGCTTCTGCATCAACAACAAACTCTGGAGTCACCAGAAGCATCCAGACTGCTTCTGCCTCACCAACAAAAAACTCCGGAGTCCCCAGAAGCACCCCTACTGCTTCGGTTTCAACAACAAAGTCCGGAGTACCCAGAAGCATCCCTACTGCTTCTGCCCCAACAACAAAGTCTGGAGTCCCCAGAAGCATCCAGACTGCTTCTGTTTCAACAACAAAGTCCGGAGTCCCCAGAAGCATCCCTACTGCTTCTGCCTCACCAACAAAAAACTCCGGAGTCCCCAGAAGCATCCCTACTGCTTCTGCCCCAACAACTAACTCAAGAGTCCCCAGAAGCATCCCTACTGCTTCTGCCCCAACAACAAAGTCCGGAGTCCCCAGAAGCATCCATACTGCTTCTGTTTCAACAACAAAGTCCGGAGTCCCCAGAAGCATCCCTACTGCTTCTGCCCCAACAACTAACTCCAAACTCCCCAGAAGCATCCATACTGCTTCTGCCCCAACAACTATCTCAAGAGTCCCCAGAAGCATCCAGACAGCTTCTGCCTCAGCAACAAAACCACAGCTCCCTGGACATTGCAAATTCAGAGAGATGTCTAAAAAACAAGCAGGGAGTCTTCCAAAGGAGACTGGGACTCGGCTGAGAGAAGTAAAGGGGAAGGGGAAGGCACCGGATCCTCCTGTCTGCTCATATAAGAGGGATTCCGATGAGGACACAGAAAATGAATCCAGGATCCCCCAAAAAGTAGAGTATTTAATTGTTGATGATCTAATACCAACTAATACCTTGCAGGCAATTCCATCCCTGGCTTGGGAAGCTATAGAGATTGAAGTGAAGACAACCTGGAAGTAGAATTCATTTAAATCCAACACATTGCACCTAAGCCAAGCGCTGCTGAGTTATCTGAGTAGCAGCATTTGTCAACAGTTTCTGGCCTGGTTCGGCCCGGTTCCACGCCTAGCGGGGTGGGGGGACCTGCAGATCCAGGACCCAGGGAAGGGAAAAGGGAAAAAAAGGGAAAACAAGTAGAGAGATGGGCCAAAAACCAAACCAGTGGCAACAAATTAGTTCTAATTGGTTTAATTAATTTTAATTTCTTTAATTCGTTTTAATTTGTTTAATTAATTGACCAAAGATGATACCAAATTGCAAGATAACACACTACAGTACAATGTATCATAATTACTATCATGATTAGAATTAAAACCAATAAAAAAAATAAAATTAGAAAGTGTGTCTGAAAACTGAAGTCCTTATTCTAAAGCCGAGGTCAGAGCTGGGATCAAAAAGGAAAGGGGAGGTCAAGTGATTTACGAATGGCTTTTATCTTTTGCTCTGAACAGAAAGGGTGACAGAGCAGCAAGCAATCCTCTGGGGGATGTAGTTGTTCTCTGCTGGGGGTACATGCAGTGTTACAGGCTTGGGACAGAATGGCTGGATGACTGTGAAGAGGAAAGGGACCTGGGGCTGTTGGTCGATGCTCGGCTCAACATGAGCCCACAGTGTGCCCAGGTGGCCAAGAAGGCCAAGGGCATCCTGGCCTGTATAAGAAACAGTGTGGCCAGCAGGAGCAGAGAGGTGATCATCCCTCTGTACTCAGCTCTGGTGAAGCCGCATCTCAAGTACTGTGTTCAGTTTTGGGCTCCTCACTACAAGAAGGACACTGAGGATGAGGTCCTCTGTAAATAGATAGGAGGAGATTCACATTCAGAAAACTTGGTCCTCATATGGGACTTCAACCACCCTGATATCTGTGGGAGGGACAACACAGCATTGCACCAGAAATCAAAGAGGTTTCTGGAATGTGCTGATGATAACTTCCTCTTCCAAGCAGTATGGGAACCTCAAAGATCAGGTTAGGAAAGCTAAAACTCAGGCAGAACTAAATCTAGCTGGGGACAGAAAGGGGAACAGGTATATCAGTGATTAAAAAGAAGGTAAGCGAGGATGTGGGCCCTCTCTGGAAGGCAACTAGAGGCCTGCTCATGAGGAATACAGAGAGAGCTGAGGTGCTCAATGACTTCTTTGCTTCAGGCCTCACTGGCAAGTGCTCTAGGCACAGAGCCCAAACTGCAGAAAGCAACAGTAAAACTTGGAGAAGGTGGATCTGTAAGTGCTGTAAGTGAAGATCAGGTTCTAGACCATCGAAAGAATCTGAAGCTGCACAAGTCCAAGGGATCCATCTGCAGCTTCTGAGGGAACTGGTGGATGAACTTGCCAAGCTGCTGTGCATCGTATTTGAAAGGTCATGGCAGTCTGGTGAAGTTCCCACTGATCAGAAAAGGGGAAATATAACCCCCCTATTCCAGAACGGGAAAAAAGAAGATCCAGGGAACTACAGGCCAGTCAGTCTCACCTCTGTGCTTGGTAAGATCGTGGGGTAGATCCAACTGAAGGCCCTACTGCACCACACGGAAAAATAAAGACAAGGTGATTGGTGGTAATCAAAATGGTGCAGAGAGGTGATCATCCCTCTGTACTCAGCTCTGGTGAGGCCGCATCTCAAGTACTGTGTTTAGTTTTGGGCCCCTCATTGCAAGAAGGACATTGAGGCCCTGGAGCTTGTGGGGGGTCTGGAGTACAAGTCTTATGAGGAGCGGCTCAGGGAGCTTCGATTGTTTAGCCTGGAGAAGAGGAGGCTCAGGGGAGACCTCACTGCACTCTACAACTTCCTGAAGGGAGGCTGTGATGAGGAATGGTTCAGCCTTTTCTCCCAGGCAACAAACAGCAACCGAGGAAATGGCCACAAGTTGTATCAGATGAGGTTTAGACTGGACATAAGAAGGAACTTTTTCTCTCAGAGAGTGGTCAGGCGCTGGAATGGCTGCCAAGGAAGGTGGTGGAGTCGCCATCCCTGGCAGTGTTCAAGAAGCATCTGGATAGGGAGCTAGGAGATATGGGTTGGGGTTTTTCTGTAGGTATGGTAAAGGGAGGACGGTTGGACTAGATGATCTTGTAGGTCCTTTCCAACATTGTGATTCTATGATTAAGGGTATCCTCTCCTGCTCTGCCCTTGTGAGGCCCCACCTGCATTACTGCGTCCAGGCCTGAGGCCTGCACTACAAGGAGTGCCACTCATGTTCAGCGTTCTTGTCCAGACCTGTAGTATCCAGTTGCTTTGTGCTGGTCTTAGACTGGTTAGAGGTTTTCTAGAGCTCCATTTTCCCACTTTAAGCTAACTGAAAATCTATTGCTCTGCTGCTTGTTGCAGGGAAGGACAGCCCCTGAATGATTCATGGCCACTGCTATGGCACTAATTTCATATTAGTCTGTTAATATGCCTTCCACACCTATAAAGGGCTTTAAATGTGATGTATGTTAATAATTCTGGTACCAAATTACAAATTTATAACCACACTCTCCCTGCCTGAACACAGAGCTGCCCCGTTCCTCTCAACACATCCCATAGCTGCTAGGAAACCCTGGATAGTATTGCTGTGGGCTGCTCCAGACATAGTCATGTTGAGGATCTGAGTGTTGGTGTGCTTACTTAGTTGTGCAGGCAAAATAATATTAGAACTTGCTCTGTTTCTTTGCAATTTCCAGTGCTTCCAGCTTTGGCAGGGCTGTAGAAACACAGCTGCAGGTGGTTTCCTGAGCTCCTGCCCATGTGGGAAGCCTGAATAATGGTGCCTAAAGAAAGAAAATCCAAAGGTTCCTAGGTGTTATGTGTCTTTGCAGTGGTTAAGGTTTGCAGTGAGCTCTGGGCAGCAAATTCACTGTGGTACTGACCTGAATGGGAGGAGGTCCTGCTTTCCTCATGGTACGTAGTGCTTTCCATATCATGATATCATATCATGGATATCATGGCCAGAGAGCTGTGCCAAAGAAAGCAGGCAAGACATTCCTTCCTCGGCAGCCAGCCTTCGTGGTTTGGATAGCAACACGCTCTTCAGAAACCAGCTTGCCATTTGTTCCCTATAACCAATGCCAGGGGATGAAGGAGGCCAGTGACAAACACATTATATAAACTTCTGCAAATGCTATCAGGCTTTTATTATTATCTCCTGGCTAGGTTGTTGTTCTGCTCCCTTGATGATTTCTTCCATTCCAATTCTATCAGAGCTGTGCCTGTCAGCCTGCTGCATTAATACATGTGCTTTTGCCTCCTTGCCCCTTATTAGCTACAGGAGAAAGCAGGTTTGGAGGTTTCACATCAGAGAAGCATATAACTCCTCCACATCACAGTATCCCAGGGGGACAAGGCTCTGCTGGCCGACCCAAGTCTACAGGATGTATATGGTTATAACAGAAGCAACCTGCTGAGCCCTTCATTATGCCTCTGCACAAAGGCCAGGGGCTGTTTTCTATGTTGCTAAACACACATCAGCATGAAACAAAAGCAGCCTGGGTAGATGAGAGGTGGGGGAGTGGGGAGCTCTGCTCTGCTGGAAACACCAGCAAGAAGGGAAGGCTCACACTGTCAGTAATTAATTGCTCGTGTGAGGTGCCCCTTTAGTTTTGGAGCATCTCAGATGACTTAGTGGTTGACATCTAGGCACTGAATCAGTTCACAATCCATTTTACTCTGGCATTCAGCATCCACGCAGGAGTAATTGAGTAATTCCAGGTAAGATAACTGGGACACTGACAAATTTTAGCCCTGCTCTCTAGCTGGCCTGACATCCAGTCACTTCTTATTGAGCTTCTGCTTACTTATTTAGAAGCAGAGTTAAGGACACTCGTGAATTTTCTCCCAGTGAGGGTATTTAAGGGAGCCCTCAGTGACAGCATTCGTTGGCTGATTTCTTTATGTCCTTAGGCCAACATGCCTTATGTTCAATGAGTGGTACCAACATAGCTGCTAGGGCCTGTATGACTCTCCTGGAGAGGGATTACTTAATTGCTTCCTAGCACTTAAGTTGTTAGAAGTTTGCTTCTGCTCTGACATGAGAAGTTTAGAGCTTGCTCTCCCATACTTAAGAGGCACCAAAGGAGACAGACAAAACCTGCAGCCTCTCTCCAACCCTGCCTGTAACCTGGCAGATGCACCCCCTGTGTTTTACAACTCACCAGCCTGAGACTGCTGTAGTGTTTTAAGCTGAACAGCTGAAAATGCAGCCAAAATCCTAAATTCTTCAGGGGACTGGGAAACAGGCCAGGCAAAAACCACTCATCAGAGCTGCCTGCATGGAGGCGGTGGCTGATATCCATGGGGTGTTGGTCCCCACTGGTCTCATGCCCAGCAGTGCAAGTGCTTGTTTGTTCAGTCAGCCCAGTCCTGCCTGCCCAGTGTGTGAGCTCCAGGGTCTTGGCTGTGCCATGGAAACGGAAATTTGTATTCACATCCAGCCATCAGCGTGTGATGTGATGTAGTGACAGGCATAAAGTTCCTCAATAGAGTTGTTACATGATTAATAACAACAGGAGCAGCTTAATGGATAAAGACATCCCCTCTACCTGGTATCCATCCTGGGACTTACTGCTGTAGAGCTTGAATGAACTGCATGAGGATGTTATTGCTAATCAGCGTGCACGAGTGCAGCCTGATACCAAAGGCTGCTGCTAAACAGCTTGTTCCATGCCACGTGCTAGAGATGCTCCCTTCCCATGAGCTGGAGCAGCTGTCAGTGCTGCCCAAGTGTGGTTTGCTTCCCTTGGTTTTCTTCACCGTGATGGGAAAGTGCTGTCCATCTCAGCAATCACTGTTCCTCCCGGTAGAGCATTTGAATGCATCAGATTGAGTGAGGCATAATTCGCCCCATTGAGAAAAGATAAGCAGTTCTTTCACAGTCACGGTATCTGTCAATAGCAGCTCTTCTGAAATACCTGCAAACTTCCAGTTTCACCTCCCTTGAAAGAATGTACAACAAAATGCATCAGCGATGCTGGTCCTAGCAGCAGTCCTCAGGCTGGAGCATGTTGCTGCTCAGCTGACAGAAGTTCCTCCGTTTCTATAAAGAGGTGTGATTCAAAACAGCTCAACAGCACATCCTGAAGCTCTTCCTGGGAAGCCCAATCAGAGAACAAGGACTCATGACACTTCTCTTACTTTTCATCTCTTGCCTGAAACCCCTTTGCAAAGGTCAGTGCCACAGTGCAGCCTTGCAGCTGGACCACCTCCCTAATGATTGCATCTTCTCATTCCAGCCCCTTTGCAGAGCTACCCGAGGTGTCAGCAGCCAACCTCCCCTCCTCCTCCCCCCACCCCACAATATGGGATGGAAAGCCATCTCCCTGGTAGCCTTACTCTACGGGACAGCATTTCTGAAGCTCTTATTTCTAAGCAACGCACTGACTTCCTCTGCTGCAACTGCTTATTTCACACTTGTTACTGGATTCTTCATAGTCATTCTGCAAAGTGTTCTGGAATCGGTAGAAGGGCACAGCACTAAATACAATAGCATCACCTCATGAGATCTGACATTTAAAAACAGGGGATCTAATTACTGAAACCAAGGGAGACAGCAAATGTCAAGAAAAGCCAGTGGCTGTTGGCTTGATGCTGCAGCTCCTGAATTGCTGCCTGTGATCTGCAGCAGGCACAGGAGTGGTTTGCAGCCCCTGGTTTCTCTAGCTGAACTCACAGCCCAGGAGAACCCCAGCACATGCAACAAGTGCTCCTTTTGTAATGCTGTCTGAAAACAGCAGCAATGATATTACTCTTGTCTGATGGATAAGGCTGGTGCCACCACCAGCCCCACACCCTTCCACTCCATTTGGGAGGGTCAGATACATGCCTAGACCTGACCCCAAGGCTTCCAGCCAGACCTAGAAGGTCTAAAGCAAATAGCAGCATCACAGCCTGCTTTCTTCTTGCAGAGCAATTCCAGTGCAGAGCATGTCCAAGATGTCTGAAATAGTGCAGCTGCCTAAAAGCCCAAGTTAACATTCATGCATTGTGAGACATATCAAATACATTCACCTCTCATCGGCAGCCTCAAACTGTCTTGACAGTTAATGAGCTAGGCAAAGGCTCTAAACCAGTAAGTTGTAACTGAATAAATATGATAAACAACCCGATTCCAGATGGCTTTTTATGTAACACTATTTATGCAGTGTTGATAGATGGCAAATTTTATGCCAGTAAATCCTCGTATTTTAAAACATTTGCCTTCTTAATTGCCCAGTTTACATGTAAAATATGTTTATGTGCATTGCTAAGTTGAAAAGTGACATGGGAACAGCTCTGGACTGAGCAAGCACTATTCGTGTGTTGGCCCATCTGTCTGGGCTCAGAGAAAAGCAGTGTCACAGGAATGTCACCTATGAAACCTCTTCTGATCAAGGCTGGTATTCATATATACACAGCTGCTAAGCTCCCATTGCTTCCTAGATAGCATTTGAGGGGAACCTGAAACCTTGACTCCACAGGCTGGTTGGACTTTAAATACATCCAGCAAAATGCAATGGGGGTGAAGCTGGTTCCAGAGGAAAGGCCAGGGGCTGAGAGGTGGTGGTGGGGCTGCAGCACCATGGCTGGCTTCCCTATAAATGGGATATGTGGTTCTCTGCATCCTGGGAATGGCTTTGGCTTTGGGGAGAGCCCTCTGATGGCTGTGTGATGCCCTGACCCTGCAGGCACTGGGGGTGCGAAGCTAGATATCTTCACTAGGCAGCCTCCTGCAGCATCCCAAGATCTCTGCCCTGCTGGGGGGACACTGTGCTAAAGCAAAGACACCCCAGATCATACAGGTAAGAAGACTGGAGGGAATCTGTGTCTTCAAAAGCTCTTCCAGATGAATCCATGCCTCTTCCAGCTGGGCCCTCCCAAAACACTAGTTCTGCTCCCGTCCGTCCCTGCCCTCTGCAGACATCCATTGCAGCATCAGGACCATACACAGGCTGGTTTGTCCCTCTCTCCTGTCAGTCACTCCTCACCACTGCACTTTAGCCATAGGCTGTCTCCTAAGCCCTTTGCACTGTGCCACCGAGGAGAGCCCATCCTGCCTCTACGTGCCCTACCAAGGTTTCTCAGGGCCAGATAGAACCCTCCTGTCCCCACCAGGTGCTGGAAACAGGAACTGCCAGAGGTAGTGGCCATGCATGGAGACTTGCAAATAACAGCAGGAGGCTCCAGCTCCAGTGCTAAACCTTGATCCCAAAGCACAGTGACAACAGGGGTGTCTACCAGGAGTGCTGTCTCCATCACAAAGGGCACAGAGGTGGGAAATGCAGGAGAAGCGGAACCCCATTAAACACCTCCAACGCAATCAGTTCGTATTTTATCTAAAATCTTATTACTGGCCATTTGCTCTAATAGATTCAGTCGTGTATAGCATTAACAGAAATTGACACCAAGCAGATTTATCCCTTTGAACGTGTTTTCTCAATTTAGGATTCCTGATTCGCTCTGTAGTATATGGGGTGTTTTATTTAGCCTTTAACTCATTTATTGGGTATTTATAGAACAGGACTTCCCTGAGCAGTAAAACCAGATGGCTTCACACACTACAATACATCCTCCTGACAGGTTTATATTGTCTTATTTCTTTAAGGGATAACTTTGCCTCGCTCTGTGCTCACCTTAGCATCGCCACTAAAGTCATTACAACAAACTCTGCCCCTGTATATCTTTGATGGCATTCAGGCAGCGTGGTCCTGGATGGTTCTTGCAAGGCCAGGACTACAGAGGAGGTTGGGCCAGAGCCCAGAGCTCCACAGCTCTGCACATGGACCCACTGCCCTGAGAGCACCACTGTAACCTGTAATTAATTTTTCAGGGAGCCACAGGGCCAGACCAAACAAACCATCATAAGGAAAAATCAGTTTTGATGAGCCTCAAAAAACACAGGAAAAAATCGTTTGGGAGAAAACTTCAGGCATTTTTAAAGGTTTCCACTCTTGATTTTCAGGTGTTTTTATTTCTGAGCTGAGAAAGGGTTTTCTTTCAAAACACAGTTAAGCTCAGACCAACCATCAGACAATGAAAGAGGAAGGGAAGTCAAATACCATATTCATCTGGAGTCTGTGAGTGTGGGATGTCTGACAGCCCATAACTACTTTGCTGTGCAGAAAACAATACATGGTTTCCAAAAGAAAACTGTGCTTTGGCAAAAAGAAAGGAATACAGAAAGGTGTGTGTGTGTGTGGGGGGGGGGGGGGGGGGTGGAAGAGAGAGATCTCCACTTTTTATCCTGGTTTGACATGGGGATATTTCTCTTTTCTGAAATCTGAAGAATTTTTACCAGACAGGAAAACCCTTTCCCATTTATGCTCCAGTTGGCACTGTGACAACCATCTTTATAAAAGGTTCTGATGGGAGAAAGGGGGTGGAGAGAAATCCACAACCTTCTGTGTTAACTTGTATGTTGTATGGGCTGACACATGGCATTAACAACCTGGCAGTGCATCCACACAGCCCACAGGACAGGAGGCAAAATGCTCACACAGCACCCACGTCTATCATGAGCTCCCATGGAGACTGAAATAAACTGGGATATAGGAAAGGAATTGCAGCCTTGTTTCATCTCATCACCCCAGGAACTAAACTACTAAATCACCTCATCTCCATCCTGTGCGACCAAAACTATCTCCCACCCATAGCTTCCAACTTGGTGTGGCACACTGAGAGTTTCATCAGCTCCTGAGGAGTTTGTTTTGACCATTGCTGGTGGCCAAAGACTCTACGCTGATGGAGCCATGGGCTGTTTGCACAGCTGTGCTGAAGAACTTTGCAGCTGGTCCTAAAAGCAAGCTTAGGTTTGGAGTAACTGGGACGAGCTTGCAGGAAGACAGAGAGGCTGGGGATACTGGGAAGGCTTCTGCTTTGACTGCCCAAGGAGTCTCTGTGCTGCCTGCATGGGGAGCATTAACTGGGGAGATGGAGGGTATCGAGTGCAACACATCTATGGCCAAAGAGACAGCTTAAGGAGAGCTTTTGACCCAAGGATGTACCATATAAGAAAGCTTCTCTGGGCTGGCATCCATATTTGTCTTGCAGTTGTTGCTCAAATTGCCACAATAAGTGGTGAAAAATTGACTTAGGAAAATTTAGGAATTTCTTCCCACTCTATGACACAAGCAATATCCGAAGGAACAGCTTCTAAATCTGTTCTCATGTCCCATGAAGCCCAGCCAAAACAGAGGGATGATGGCTGCCAGCCATCACGCATGAGTCCATAAAGCAACGGCACAGCTGCAGGTTCTCCCATCTCCATTTCTCCATTCCATATTTCAGTGACATTTGAGAGTTCTCTCAGATTTTAAAACACATAGGTTTTGACGTTTTATTACTTGCCTGTTTCTGTTTTATGGTTATTAGGATGGGTGAAAAATTAAGGTTCCTGGAGGCTGCTCTGAAAACCTCTATTTATTCAAAGGGCGTATAAAAAATGGCTGCATCCCCTATAGGCAATATAATGAGATTTAGGGCCATTTCTGGCTCTCAGTTGCTTGGCATATTGAGCAAGGTATTCCTAGTACCAGAAACTCAACCCCAAATCCTTTCTGTCCACCCATCCACTCTTGTTTCACTCCTCTGTGCCTCCAGAGCCCAGGGCATCCATCTGCCAGGGTGCTTTTGCAGTTTGCCTTTGGGGTGAGTGAAAGTACCCTGTGGACAGGGCAGCTCTTCTCACTGCTAGCGATGCCTCCACTGGAAAATCATTTCTGCTTAGGAGACAGCCTTTCTATAGAGTATGAAGAAGTCTTTATTATAAGCCATGTGCCTTCAGCCCTTGGGATGCCCAAGCAACATAGCTGGCCAAAGGACAACAGAGGGTACCCCCTGAGTTTCCCAGTGCATCTGCAGCCTGACACAGGTGATGCTCCCAGCATCAGATAGGATTCACATGCAGGATAGGGAGAGAACTAATTCAGACCAGCTGCAAAGCATCTGTGAAGAGCAGAGGTGGAGCAGAGCTGCCTGCAGGCTGGTGGAGCACAGTGTGCACCCTGTGGTCTGTCTGTCTGTACCCCAGACCCTCTAACTGCCCTATCCCAGGGCAGAAGCTTTCACAATGCCTCAGATGATGGCTTTTAGACTTTTTTATTTGTATTTCTCTGTATATCTTTCCTTTGGAGATGGCCACTAAGACCAAACCCAAATAGAACCCAAGCAAACAAACGCTGCCGCTTTCTCTGAAAAGGAAAAAAATGTTTCATGTTGACTCAAGCATATTTTTATTCAAAAAACAAAGTAAAACCAAAAACCCATCACTAAAAGCAAAACAAGGAAAACAAATCTCCCCAGACTCAGCTGGACTACATGCAGCAATCTTCATCGGCTTTTTCGGTTCAAAACACAAAGGAACAAAACTGTATTCTAAGCAAGTGGCCAAAGGGGAGGATCTCGCACAGCCAGGGGATGAGGGCAGGCTGGGAGTGCTGGCATAGGCAGCACAGCATGGAGCTGCTGTCACTTGTGTTTGCTGAAGGATGGCCAACACTGTTCCTGCTTCTCCTCTGGGCCCTCAGCTGAGCTCACATACTGAACACACGAGCCTTTCCACCCAGCCAGCATCTTATTAGCTATAGTGTTTTTACAATTCATGAGCCACACTGGGGCTCTGCTTAGTGCTCATTTGCTGGTCTTTCTAGCTCGCTGGCAAGGTGTCCAATTAGTTGAAACAACACTCAGCTTTAGTAGAACTAATTGTTTCATGTTGCAGAGGGACTGCTCTGGAAGCACCCCAAGAGTCCCAAGAGAGCTTTTAATTATTGCTGCTGTGCTGTTGATCCTCAGCCCCTTCCCCTCCCTCAAGTCTCCAATCACCTCTGCTCCAAGTTACCATTCTGCCACCAGCGTCGCTCATCCACAATTAATGCAAAGCACAGCAGGCAGGGGAAGGAACTGCCAAAGCTGTTTCTCCCCTGTTCTTCTGTTTGTTTCTGAAGAGTCACTTTCAGACAGAAACACAGCCTCTCAATTATTGCAGCCATCGTTAGTGAGCAAAGAGAAGGGCAGAGAAAATTAGAAGCACTTGGGATTTGGCTTGTAATGTTTTACAGAGAGCCTGAAACTGAGTTATTTAAGGCTGGTAAAAAACACCTATTGCATAGGTATAGCTATAAGGCATGTGGCTCTGGGCAGCCTGGTCTGCTGGTTGGTGATTCTGTACATAGCAGGGGGTTGAAACCAGATGATCATTGTGGTCCTTGATATTGTCTGAGCAGGAGCTCTGTTTGTCCCTCAGCAAGGAAAGCAGCTGTATCCTGAACATGGATCCAAGCATAGGAAAGCACCAATGAGACCAACACCCTGAAAGCAAAATAGTTAAAGACTCAGAAATAGGAAAAGGTTGAAAACAGCTGGAAAACAGCAATGGTGGACAGCACCAGTTATCTCCAGATAACTGCCAAATCAGCCCTTGCTTTCCCTGTTCCTCATTTCTGCAGCTTGTTGCTGTGAGTCAGGGCCCCATCTCCCTCCTCATCTCCTTTTCTCTCTCGATCTTCTCTCCCCGCTTTTTCCAGTTGCTTCCCTCATTCCTTCTGTTCTTCTGCTCTTTCACTTCCTCTTTTTCTTTTCGTTTCCCTTAGTTTTTATCTCTGACTTTTAAAAATGGAACCTGGCTGTAAAAATTCCCCATATAGATTATCCATTTTTCAACAGAGCTCTCTTGACATTACATGGGGAGGGAAATCAAGCAGAGCATATATAACTGCAGTCGAGCAAACAGCAAAAAATGCTTCCTCCAGAGAGTTCCTCACCATTCACCAAGGAAAGACAAAGCCTAGACACTGAATCATCAGCCTCCAGCTTAATGACAGACACGCATTGGCATGTTATGGTAGCACTGATGCTGCTGCTGCTGCACAGACACTGTGTGTGCCTGCCCTGTGTGTAAGCGAGGACATGATGGAGTGCTGGGCCACCTAATTCTTCACAAGTGCTCAATTTAGGGAAGGAAGCATTGAGGACTCTGAGCAATTTTAGTGTGTCAAAGAACTGGTCATTTCACCTGGGAGAGGCAGGTGGGCATCGCTCAAAGCCTTTATTGTCAATGAGAGGAGAAAAATGGGAGGTGGGGGAGAAAAATGGTAAGAGCTTGGAGGAAGCGAGGAGAGAAAGAGGAGATTGAAAACATCCATCCCCTGAGTGGGACAGTGTGGAGGTAGTGGCAGCAATTCAGAGGAAATTGAATGGCCTGACTCTGTTTTAGAATAACTTGTAAGCGGATTTTATAATCAATTTTGTAAATTAAATATATTTTGTAGTCAGTGCAGTAACTAGAAAGAGGGGAAGGTTTGGTTCAGGCTTTGACAAGCAATCATTTCTCATTTGGGAAAAATCCACCTCCACTGCTGTGCCCTCTGGTGAGGACTTGTGGGGAGGAGCTGCAGGCTCATGCCCTGCCCTAAGCAGCCATTCTGTGACCTCCCAGTGAAAGCCCATCTTCCCTGCTGGCAGCTTACAGCAATGTGGTGTCCCCCAGGGAGGAGCAGGGGGATGGGATGCAGCAGCCAGAACACCCGTGGGTCCTTCATGTCCATCAGTCCTCCGAGCAAGGACGTCAGCCCAGCAGGATTTACAGATGATAGACACATATCTGACAGCTTCTTGCAGCAACACTACATGTACATACCAGAATTCAAATGCCATGTGTTTCAAATCCTTTGCTTCTTTTTCTTCTTTAAGAGCTGAAGAGCATTGTCCATGTGTTCATGTCCCATGGACCTCTCCAACATCTGACTGGGAAACCATCCCATTGCACTGTACTGGTTTAATTTAATCACCTGACCTGTGTTAGAAGGCACAGCTGCTGATCAAATGTCAGGCCTTACCAGGCACCATGCAGACAAATAATAAACACTGTTCCTGCTCAAAAGTATTTGGGACAGGTTGGACACAACATGGGCAAGGGAAGAGACGCCAAGGGACATCACACTGATTGCAATGACATCTCCAAGAGGCAGTGTTCAATAGCACAGCATTAGCATCCCAGGGAGTTGTTTGCTCCCTATCAAGGAGAGCAGCCTGTGAGCATCCCAGTGCTCTTCTTTCATGGCTGCACAAGGACCAGTGGAGGCTCCCAGAGCTAAAAGAGAAACCAGGCCTCTATTTGCTGTGCTTGTCTTTGGGATGGCCCAGCTGCACGTCCACCCTGCTCCATCCCACACTGCTCCCTCACCCTAAGGACAGGCTCCCCAGGTGGGCCTGGCTGGTTGGGGCTGGTTCTGGGTTAAAAATCCAAGCATGTAACATGAATTGAAGCCCATCTTTAACATCAGTCTTCATGCAGCAGAGATGTGAATTCTTCTCCACGGCCCCTCCCACATCTCAGTTTGAATTGTATTTTATCTTAAGTCCCAAATCTGTAATCTCTTTCCCCATTATTCATATGATCATGCTGGCCTGCTGTTTCTTTTCCTAATAAAGGTGCAAATTTAGTCGCTCAGGAGGAGCTAATGGGCAGGTTTCTCCATCATCCTCAGAAGCATTAGTGCTCATATCTCCCCTCTCAGTACAGCACATTTGTATGTTTAATTTAAGAAGGTTATCTGTCAAAAGCGATATCTCAAGGTAGAGCTGAGCTAGATAAATATGTCAGGAACAATAGCTCCTGCTGAGAGAAACAAATGTTCACAAAATTTGTATTTTGGAGGATCACAGGCCTTAGAAAATCAGGCCGGAATGACAGTTCTGCTTTGGAGCCGTTCCCTGCACTATCTCTGTGCCTCTCCACAGCACAGCAAAGAGAGAGGAGTTCTGCTCCAGATTTATGTCTAGCTGATGGTCTACATGTCCGGTGTGTAAAAAGTAAGTTAGATGGTCTCCCTCCATAGAAAGGAACCAGAAATTATGACTTACCATGGCCATATACCAGCCAGAGTCATGCAAAGGAAAGGGGCTCCATGGAGACCACAGTGGGCTGGAGGGGAGCATGAGCTCCTGTCCACATTCAGCTCCACCAGTAACTGACTGAGGCAGGACTGGCTTGCAGTGTTACAAGCCTGTGCTTTCTAGAAATGGTTTCAGCAGCTGGTTCACCTCTGGCAGCTCCATCTGCTCTGGTTTGCACCTTAAGCTGTTTGGGCCCCACTTGCCACTTTGCAAAGCACCCAGCATGAGGTGGATGTGAATAAACACCTTTGGATTTCCAGCTGTTACTGCAGTGAGAAAAGCAAGCTCTGGATTGCAGAGAGCAGAATCCCAGCTCTTCTGAAATACAAAGCAACAAGGATCATGCATAAAACCCTGCTAAGTATACTAAAGAACATATTTCTCTAAAGTCGACAGGAGGAAGGAACACATTCACCTCTTTAATCCCACTCTAATATCAGTGGAGTTAAATATCTTTGTAGCAAGTAAAGAAAGAGGATTATGGGGCTGGGGGAGATGCTGCTACTCAGAGCATCCCCTGGGTACCTGGCAGAGTGGAACCCCATGACCAGTGCTGAGGAATGAATCCAACACAGGGAAAATCAAGTACAGAAACCCCCAGCGTCAGCATAAACAAAGCTGGTTCGGCTTCTGAAGATGAATACCTTAATCCCGGAGGTCAGGAGGCTAATGACAAGAAATATCAAAGTTAAAAGAGGCAAGCGCTTCAACTGAGTAAGTGATTAAAATCCATCTTCGAAAGCCCCAAAGGTCCCTGCTGCTGCTGTCAAAAAGAGGAAGGGAAAAAAAGCAGCACTGGATAAAGCTCAGCTCTTCAAAGTGCTTCCAGCTGGCGAGGACTCAGCAGCTTCCCCAGATTGGAAGATGATGGTGGCTCAGGGGGTGTTGAAACAGCCAGTACCCCCATCTGCCTTCAGCACAGCCCGGGGACAGAGTCACTCACGAAATGATGCTCCTTGCTGGGGCAGAGGCTCTGCTGTCCCCAGGTTTTCCCTTCCCTGAGATAACGGGATTCACAGCATGCATTCAGCCTTGGTGGTGTGAGGACCTAGTACCATAAAAGATATAAGATGCCACAGCTGCACAGTGAGACAATGCAGACTTCCTCCACTGGACCAACACAGCTCTGAGATCCACTCAGGTTAGTTTTGTGCTGGCTTTATCCCAGAAAACATTGTTGCTCAGCCTACCCACGTCCCTGTTCTCTTGAGGAGAGCTGCTCAGACTTATTTGTGGGTTCCAGTGCAAGGCAGCTGTGAAAAGGGCATTTCATTTACTGCTGCTGCTGCCACTGAGATCACTGCTGCAGACTAACAGCAAATTCTCAGGATATCAATCCTGGAAGGATTTATTGTAAATGCATGTGTTTTCTTATCAAATTCACATCCCTCAGGAATGCACCTCACAGGGAAGCAGAGACAGTGTGCAAACAGAATTAAAGGTTTGGCATAATCAGGGCTTCTAACAGCCGTCTTTGGAAGAAGATGGATTGAGATCCGTCTCAAATGCAACTGGATTCAAATAACTACGAACTGCACTTCATGTCATGGGGCTGAAGCAGGCTGGGAAATCTGCAATAGAAAGAAATTATTGTAACCTACCAGGCCCAGAATAGGTAAAAGGAGACTTCAGATATTGCATCACCCTGCTGTGGAACAGTGACCAAAGGAAAGATCATTATATCTGGCCCTTCCCACTTGCTGTCAAAGGCAGACACTGGACTTAGTGGGCTTTTGTTCCAGTTTAATACAGCTGACCTCAGCTGAGCGCAATCATGGGATTCACTCTCTGATGTCTACAAGCACTTTAGTAAGAATTTATGTCCTTTTTTTTCAGGTTTTATGCTTCCAAGCATCCCATCTTAGTCTCTCCACAGCACATTTGAGCACAAGCCTAAGTGGGATGCAGGGAGCAGCAGGGCAAGGTGGGGAGAGCTGTGGGCAGAGCTGTGAGTACACAGCAGAGTCTCACTGCCTGGTGACAGCACGGGTTGTGGTCAGAACCAATGCAGGGCAAGATTTTATTGTGCAGGGCAATGGGCTCATCATTTCTGTTTGGAGAAATGCCTCTGTGTAATGGGCTGGGCAAGGGGAGGGTGGTGGTGGTGGGAGAGATGGGAAATGAGAGTTCATTTAAATATATGTCTTAATCAAACCCTGTAAATTACTCTAAGTGGTGTTTTAACAAGATACGATTGCAAAAGCTGAGCAATGTTTCTATCATTATATCCCGGTTCTTTTTTTTTTCCTTCTTAATTTAACAACCAAAATACAGAATTCAATTTACAGGGTTTTAGCCATGGTAGATGAATTTTTATGGGATAAATTCGCACTCTGGTTTTGCTATCAGGATGCACTATGAGGAGCTAGGCCTTTTTATTATTATTAGGCCAGGCTGTCAGAGCTGGTTATATTGCTCTCCTAAAACTAGATGCAAGATTGCTTGCCTCTGTGCAACGTCAATAAAAATGGGGTTTTTCTTACTGCAAAGTGCTGCTCTCCATTCATAGAGTGAGCAGGATCGTAATCTTAGCTTCTTCCACCCGAACAAAGCCATCCCTCCAGAGGCTCTTCTTGGCAGACAAAGCTGCTGCTGACTTAGTGCAGATCCAAGGGAATCACAGCAATGTCATCTGCAGGGGAGCTCCAGAGGGCTCTGACCCAACATCCTCCCAAAAGCAGAGTGAGAACCAACCCTACAACAGGAGAGCTGGGAGTTCTCCCAGATGAGTCCTCCAGGGATGAGTCCTCTAGGGATGGAGACACTGTGATCTCAGTAGGATCTGTAATTGAACCACATGCAAAAGCATCACATGGACAACTTCACTTCTTTGCATCAGCCAGCAAGAAGAGTGAAGACATTCAGAGATGCTGGGTCTTTCAAGGAACGTGAATCACAGCTCTAACTTGAGTCACTGGGATGTAACACTAAAGCCTGCCTCCATAAGGCTTCCTTCAAAAGGAACTGCTTGCACTCTGCTCCAGGTAGGACGTCCATAAAACCAACATCATACCCAATGCAAATACTTCACCCTCCCAGCACAACCCACCCCAGACACCAACCTCTGCCCCCTGCCTCCATCCCAAGAGCATGGAAATAGCCTGAAAACCTATGTTATAAGACAGTGTTTGCTTTCTATCTAGGAAGAATAGCACCCAAGCTGTTAGGACCCATTCCCTTACACAACATTCCCTCTGACCCTGTCAAAGTCAATATCATTAATCACATTGAGCGTAAGAATCTAAATAAAAAATGTGCATAGTAATTTATGCAGATTGCTGTGTAAGCTTTTAAACTGCTGGGCTGAGAGAAAAAAAAACCCACACACATACACAAAATGAAACCTGCAGCTTGCTTTGCTCTAATTAAATCCATCTTGCTCTGCCTGCAGGTGAACAGACCCTTTTGCTCATTGCTTTCTGTGATCATATTCTGCATAAAATGACAAATTAATAACTTGAATAACAACAGTTCAACAGAAACAGCCCGATTACAAATCCTGATAGGAAAAGGTATTGTTACAGAAGTGGTTTCCATTTAAAATGCAGTAAATCAGATGTCTCCGGAGGAAGAAAAGTGCAGTTTAAAAACTTATTTAAATGAGGACATGGTAAATAGCAGAGGCAGTGCCCATTTCTCTTATTATATGGCTATGAATCAGCCATGGAAAAACCTCAGCTGAAGAGCTGGTTCAATTTACTGTTATCAGAGGGGATTAGAGCTGAAGATCCCTGATAGCCACGAGAGCTTTCCTGTGTTATTAACTGGGCTTGGCGGTATTTTTCCTCCTTTACAACACAAATGAAAAACCTCTTCATTTGCAATGCACACTGGATATTTCCTGCTTTAATGCAGCATTTCTCCACTGCAGTACTAACATGAACTTTGTTTTTTTGCTGTTTAGGAGTGTACAGCAGCAAGTCAAGCCCCCCAGGTCATAGCACACATCCTGCCCAAAGCCCATTTCCTCCTGTATTGAGAATGTCTGAGCATTACTCAGATTAAAGTTAGTATTCAGAAGACAGAAGCTTTGTGAAGGGAAGTAGAGTGTAAGGTGGGGAGTGAGGGTAGACAGAACCATCCCACTCATTGCTCCTGGTTCTCAGTGCTGGGCTGAGCACAATGTCTGGACCTGGCCATGTTCACAAGGCAGCAGATGTGACTCCCTCCCCTACATGGGTCATCAGCACTTGGTGTGAACCCACAGCAGCATGTCAGCCATGAGTACAATGCCCAGTAACACCTGCAACTGAAGAAGGATTCTCCAATACCATAGGACACACTCAGAGATACACCAGAGGAAGGATTATCTTGTGAGATAAAGTCAGAGTGAAGAATAACTGCACAGGTTTGATCAGATAAGCTTTGCCAAGAGAAGGTTGGTGCTGGCTAATTCCACAGTGACCAAATAAAAGAGAGAAATCTCTTACTAGAAGCACAGGAGGATCTAATACTAAAAGCAGAGGATGAACGTTGTTACACTACAAATAAAGACTTTTGTTTTAAATAAGGGATAAAGTTACTTATTGAAAGAAAGAATGAAGGATCTTCCACCAGGTAAATAGGAAAGTTACAGCTGAATGTTCTTACTGTGGGTACAGCCCAGTTCAGGTGGAACTCAGGACAGACTGTGTGATGTGCAGGTCAGACACACAGAACTGAGAACACACTGAGCTTCATCAGGCCCATGATCTGATTTTCTGAAGGCTGGACACACTTGTGGACCACTAGAAGCCATGAATGAAAGCATGTGGAGGAGACCATGGCAAGAGGAGATGTTCAGAGGAGCCAACTGCTCCTAATGGTAAGCACTGACAGCTCTGGTTTTCATATACAGTGTGCATTAAAGCCAAGCAGAGCCACGTGGATGGGCAATATAAAGCAGCTCTGAAGGCCCACAATAACTTTGCCACGACTTCTTCCCCAGGTGCCTTCCAGGCAGCTGTTCCCATCTCCTGCCCCTGGGATCACCACTTTTGCTGGTCCCATCTCTCCACTTTGCAGCTGTGTGCACGCAGTACCCGAACCAAACGTCCTTCACTCTCTCTCGTGCCGGACAACGGCTCAGCACATTCACCAACTGAAAGGCGGCATCGTTTAAAATCTTGTTTAAAATCTTTGATTCTGTCTTTACCACCAATGTTGGGCTCTGGGACCACCAAAGCCATTGAGTTTGAAGGCTGTGACTGTGCTAACAATAAACTCCTGGTCAACCCCAAACTTGTGTGTAATTTGCTGCTGCAGCAGGATGCGTATATGTCTATGAGGACCAATGAGATTCATACCTGGGTACTCAAAGCTCTGACTGACATCATTGTGAGACCCCTCTCAATTATTTTTCAGTGATAATAGGAATCTGAAGAAGTCCCATTTAAAGAGAAGACTGCAGTGATTGCGGGCCTGTCAGTCTCATTTTAGTGCCAGGTAAAATGATGGAGTCTGTTATTCTGGGAGTTACTGAAAAACACCTGGTAGACAATGCAGTCACTGGTTGCAGCCATCATGGATTCATGATGGGAAAGTCCTCTTTCATGAACTTGATCCCTTCTTATCACAAGGTTACCCAAGGGAAGTTCACAAGGGAAGCCAAGATGGAATCATTTGGGATCTCAGCAAAGCTTTCAGTGCTGTTTCTCCCAGTATTCTTCTGGACAGACTGTCCAGCATACAGCAAGACAAAGCCAGAATACACTGGCTGAAGGATTGGCTGATGGGTCAGACTCAATTAAATCCAAGCAGGAGCAGACCCTCCCCCACCCTTAAAGAATCTTCCCATTCTCACAAATTAACATGAACAAGATCCTCTTTTATGAACCAATCTGTTCAGATATCTGTCCTCAACCCCATTTAAAACTCTTTTAAAAAGCTCCTTCCCAAGAGATTTCCTTCTTAAACATCCTCCCTGTGCTCAGAACAAACACTAGCTTTGTAATTAAGTGCTAATCAATAGTGTGTGCATGCAGGAAGCAGGAGACACGAGCATGCTGAACCAGCCACCCAAGGAAGCTGCACAGGGTTGCTGTAGGAGGATTCGTTTTACAGCCAGCTTATTTCAGGAGCCATGTGGCAAAACAGTAATGTAAACATGAGAGCACATTGGGCATAAACAGTTAGCAATCTTTTATTACAGCAAAGGAAAATGGGGCACAACCATCCACAGACATGGAGAAATTGACTGCAAGGTCTCCATCATCCCAGCACTGTTCTGCCAGAACTTCTATCAAGGACAGGAGCAAGCAGGACCCTGGAGCCCAGAGAGGCAAAGATGTAAATTGTGCAGATGACTGGAGGTTTTAAACTATAGCATAAAGAATTTATGTCTCTCAGATTAATGTTCACCTACTGTCCAGTTCTTGAGATGTCTGGCCCCTTGGGTATCTCAATTCTCTCTTCTAAAGGTCAATTTAATCCATGAGCAAGCCAGCCAGCAGGCTATATGCAGAGAGACTAATTAGAGACCACTACAGCTGCAGAAGCATTGAAAAAGAAACCTCATGATAATATAATCTGTTATTCCCAGGTGTCCTCACCAGCCCTGTCCTTCAACCCATCTCTCTCATTCAAGGTATGAGCCACATGAGCTGCCTTGTAATTTGGGAAGGACTGTGTGGTTCCCCTTTGCTCCGGAGTCCCCCACTTCACCAGCTTTGCAGGAGCTCCAATGAGGCCACAACAGCAGCAGATCCATGTCAGAGCTGCAGAAGTGTTGTATATATATCCACAGCTCAGTGCTGGTCTCTGCAGCCCCATCCTGCCCTGCCTTGTCCCTGCCACAGCTGAGCAGCAATGCAGCTTTTTGACTGTGCAAAATAAATTAAGATCTACTTAGAGGATGCAAGCATAAATCTCCATTCAGAAACAGAACACAGCCAGCACCTCCTCACAGAACTAATGGCAAAAGCTTGGGATTGTTGCTCTTGCCATATTTTGAATTCTTATGAAAAATGATTCACTTGGAAAGCTACCCACCACATTTACCTGCTCAGGGCTGTAAAACACCCGGTGATGCCTTAAATAAGCCAGCAATGTTAGCAGAGCAACATATTCTAGCTGATTTTTCATGTGATTAATAGGTGGTAATAAAGACAAGAGCACAAACAAGCAGGAAATCCTGCCAATGAACAGCAAAGCACTGTCTGGGAGAGTTCTCCACTGCCTTGCCTCTGGTTAACCTTTCTAACCTTTGTTTGTCTTTGTGAGTGCCAATTTGTACTCCTAGGGACACTACCCTGCTTGAACGTGGTCCCATAGCAGGTCCCAAGAGAAACATCAGCTTCTGGAAGATGTTGGTTGGACACACGGCTCCACTGATCTCTGTGCTTTAGGTGAGGATGGAAGTATTTTTGTGATGGTGCAATCTGCACTATGGCAGTGAGGGGTCCATTCGGTGTTACCATGCAGATGTAGACATAGTACAGGACCAGTGAAGGGCATGGAGGTGATTAAAGGTTTGATACAAAGAGAGACTTAGAGATCTGGGATGATCTACCTAGAGGAGCCTTGTGGGGGATCTGTTCTATCTGTATAAATACCCAAAGCAGGGAGTAATGGTTTTTCTGGGTGGTGCCCTGGGACAAGAGAGACTCAAATTTTGGTAAAACATAAGAAAACAGCACTTTTCCTCTCATAATAGATGAACACAGGAAAGCAATGAGTGGAGAGCCTGTGGGTTTCCAGCCTTGGAGGTATTCCAAACCCAACTGGACATGGTTGTGGGTAGGATGCTCTGCCAACCGTGCTTTGAGCAGGGGTTTGGGCTGTACCATCTCCAGAGGCCCTTACCCACCTCAGCATGTGAGTCTCACAGTCAGCATCACAGCTGAAACTTTCCTGAACAAACTGCTCACAAGCAATTAACAGAGCAGGAAGGTACATTAACAGTTATTCCAGAAGTTCTTTTTGAATAACAAATGAACATGAGACACTCATAAACTGCTGACAAACAACTTGAGAGCAGGAGAAGTCGCCAAATTCATTAGATAAATTATACATTACATTTTATTCCACCCTCAGCTCTGTTAACAATTATGCAGCTTCAGTCAGAGGATAAGGTTGAATGATAAATAACCGTCAAAAATAAGCAAAAGTATGTAAACATCCCATGAGCAGTCAACCAGTGGAAGTCTTCTGTAAATATATCATTTAATTGTACAATTACAATGAAAAACTTAATATAACAGTCTAATAGCTAACACTCACAATTAGCTACTTAAATTAAGCCAAGAATCAATAACAATTCATTGAGCTCAACTGACAAAATATTTCAGCTGTTATTGCTGCATTTATTTGGTATTTATTCCACAAGCATTTATTAAGTACCTTGTTCACCTGTTTCCTCCGTGATTATGTTTGAGATGTGCTATAGTTTAAGCTCTCAAGATCTGCAGGTTTCAGACAGAGGTTGTATTTTTTACTGATATAATTAGCAGTACTTTTTAATACTTCTATGCTTAACTGCCCTCCGTGGATTCTCCAAATGTGTGTCCATGAATTTGTTTAATTTTGCAGCCCATGTAAACCTTCTGCATCTGCTTCTATAGGTTGACCACACACTAAGGCAAGAGGAGGAGCTGCCCTCACTTGGTCTTGAGCCCATTACCTTCAGTTTTCATTTGGTAGCCAGAGACCTTGCATTGGAAAGCAGTTAAATTCATCCCTTATTCATCCTCTATATATCAGCTAAGATTTTACAGCCATTTGTAGATTTATTTGCTTGGAAAAAAGCCATTCCTAACCACATGTCCACTCAATGCTCATTTGTCTTGGCTTCCACCAGGTTGCCTTGCTAGAGATGGCAGACTGCCACAAGTAACTCCACAGACATTTCCAGCCCTTTATTTGGAAACAGAATAATATCAGCCACTTTTCCATCCCCTGCTATAGGCCAGTGGAGAACAGGATTGCACTGCATGGTGAGCAGGTCTGTCACTTCATTCTAAACTACTCTACTCATGTACCTGGAGTACACAGGTGCCCAGATCATTGACCAAGCTGCCAGTCCTCCTCTGCAATCAAACCCTTGCACAAGCAAGAAGCAAGCATCCAACAGGCTACCAAGAGAGGGTAACTGGCCTTGTCTTTCCAGAGCCTGAACATTTCATAGTCACCATGGAAAGTGATTTTGCCCTCCAAAGATTAGCAATAGAAGAGAAAATATATACTCTCTTCATTGCACAGATAAAATATCTGATGATTAATTTTTATGGCATGTGTATCCAGTTATGACTTCTGCCTCTGCTCCTAAACTCTCAAAGGTAAATGTCATCACAGAGATCAGCTGTCATATATCTTAATGTACTTGGAGGCTAATGTCTCCACTGAAGAGTGCAGATGGCAAGAACGTCTCATTTCTGAGGGTGCTTTATGTCAAGTGCTATTCCACATTATCCCTTCACAGCTAAGTTGGATGCCATGCAGTTCCTTGGCAAGTACACACTCACCAGGTCCTGCAGTCCCAGCACTGACACACAGCAGGATGCATTTGCAAAGACTCTAAAGTGGCAATTGAGCGACTCATCTATCTCCTTACAAACAGCCCCTTTCTTTCCTAAGATGCCACAAGAATCACAAGGAGTACATTTAAATTATTAGAAAAATTAATCCCCAAAACATCCCACTGCTCTTCCAAAGAGGGGAGAAGTGTTCTTGATTTCCAGGATAATTAATGTTTGGTAAATTGGTAGTCTTGGAAAATCTTTTTCATCTTTTGCCCAGTTCTTCTTGGCTTAGAACCTGCCACAGCTGTGGGATGTAGGATTTGCACCTATGCCAGATGCTCAGTTTTCTTTCCCATTAAGCTCACATTGGTTTCTGGCAAATCTAAAATGGCAGACAAACTTTTATGATGGATTAGGAGCCTGAGACACACCAGCAGACCCACCAGCCTCCTCCTGCAGAGTATTAAAGCCCAGAGGAAGCAATCTTGGGTGCTCTTAGCAATGGAGCAGTGGTCATGCTGGGTTAAACTCTCAGCATTAAGGGCAGCTACGTTAGTCACTCAGCTATTTCAGTGTGAAACCAAAGAGTTTTTTAAAAGGCAACATGTATTTTCTGAAGACAGCACTCAAAAATAACCACAGGTGATGTGATTCCCAACAAAGCTACTGGGCTGGGTTATTTAACCTGAAAGAATGATTAATTGGAGGCTCTCCACTGTGACAAGTGGGGGCACAGCAATGCAGTTGGTGTACCCACTCCAAAGGACTGTGACAGTCTTCCTGTAGCCCCTGCTGTCCTTATCTACCGACCTCCCCCAGTAACTTTCTATTTTGCTTTTCACAAAGACCTGCAGAGGTTCTCCTGACCCCAGTGTGGCCAATTGCATTTGTCTTAAAGGCTTCTGACTGGCATCACTTTTTTTCTGATTGTCCTGGCTTTATTGCTGGGAAACAATGGAGATTTATGGCAAAGAGCAGATGAAATCACCATTAGAAGTTGACACCTTTTAACGTCCTGCAATAAAACAGGCTGAAGGAGAGAAACACTGAATCGTGGTGGTGATCACCTCCTTCCAACAGGACCCGTAGGGCTTAAAGGGAAGGATTCACCCCAACATCACTCCTGGCACATGGTGTCTGAAGGGGACAGTGTCTCATTCAGAAGAATTTCTGCGTCACCTCTCCTATCATTTGCCATAGGGTCTTCCAGGAGTTTTCCTATGACATGGTCAGTTCAGTTCCTGCATTGCATACTGTGATGCAACAGGAGTGAGATCAAAGATTGGCCAGAGAAAAGCAGATGGGCTGGGAGGGAACTGGGCTCCCCTTGGGATGGCAGGAAGCAATGGGGCCAAGCTGGCACTGCAAACACCTCTCACATCACTGAGAGCAATTCACGGGCTGATAGGAGACCCATGCAGGGAACATTTGTCATTTGGGCTGTAATGAAAGCAGTTTAGTTAAAAAAAAATAAATAAAGCCAGCTTTATAAAGAAGCATGAGATGGATTCATTCCAGGATTATTCTAATACCTTGCTTTGGGGGAATATACTTCACTTCTCTTTTAACTTTAATATCACATTAGAGACTGTTCCCTGGGATGGTGGATACTGTATTCTGAATACTTTATCGCCAGACTCTGAGAGCTACTGAAGTGTTCTGGATAATAGAAATGAATAATGTATCAGACATTCATTGCCTACCAGACTGATTTGTTTACTAATAATTTAGTTTAAAGTACATTATTGTTTTACTACTCACACACTGATTTACTTCCAAACAGCGACTGAACAGATATCATTAAATTAGAATAATTTTTAACTCTAAAAGTATATTGTTTACAATTTGCTCCTTAGCAAAGCAATTGGTCTGAGCTGCATCTATTTGTCTCTAGGGTTACCGGTCCAAAGCAATCTTCAAGCTGATAATTTCTAGGATGTCTCAAGACTTGCTTTTGTACCCAGGGTCCACTCCAGCCTTTCTGTTAATGAACTCATCAGGAGAGAACAGCAGAAGTGAGATGAGCCCCATAGCACCAGACCCTCTGCAACACCCTGCAGCAGCAATCACAGCTAAGGCTCCATGCTGAGCTTTTCCTTGGAGGGTGACTCTCCTATTGCTGTGAGGAATATCTCCATCATTCCATATAGTTTTGCAGTGCAAAACAAATTACAGGTAGATCCTTTAGATACTTTGCAGTGGTCCTGTCTAACTCTGTTGTGCTCGTAAAATTCTTCAATACAAAATGGAATGGGTGAGAGAAAGGGAACGATGTGGTAGCATACTTTAAAGAAATGACTGCTGCAAAGACAGAGACTGATTGTCTTCCATGTATGTAGAAGATAGGAATTTGTGCATATAAAATGAAGTATAAAATATTCACTTTACTCATTTAGGAGCTGAAAATAGAAACAAAAAATGTGGGTTGTAGAGGACTGGAGCAGGTTTTGAGTGCAACAGCAATGTCTACATCTTGGGGGGCTGCAAGAGGCACCAGGACTTGCAGCTGTGGGGTGGGATGGGTTTGATTCTACAGGGCTGGGGACAGAATGGCTCAGCCCCAGCCTCTTCCGCAGCCACTTCCCAAGCTTCTGCATCTATGGCTTAAAAGTGCAGTGCTGCACCGTGAAGCTGGAGCTGCTGCTGGGCATTCTCAGCTTCTATCACAGCACTGAGACTTCACGTTGGTTTGGAGGAGAGGAAAGGTCATTGCTGTGCAGGTTGGATCACCTTCAGTCAAGATAAATGCATGTATATCCCCCAAAGAGAAGACTGATGCCAGCTGTTGGACTCCAGAGAATTTTAGTAGGCAATCTCCTGTTTATTTTCTTTCCCGTTCAGGCTTAGAGAGGTTAACAGTATCAGAGAAGAGGAAGCCATCCTGACATTGCTCTCAGGGATAAGAACTGGGAAAAGATTGTACAGCTTACAGGATGAGAAAGAAATTAAACCGCAGCATACAAAAACCCAATATCCCAGCTGCAGGCTTATCCACTAGGTGAAACCAATCTCATTTGTTGGTCTCTTTATTCCCAAAGCCTCCTGAGACCTTGGAGTAAAAGAAAGCAGCTGCCCAAAGATGGTTAAAAAAAAAGTTTCCAGCCCAGAGGAGCAAAGGGTATGTCACATTTATTTAAAAGGAGACAGGGAACAGTGAAAGAGAAGGCAATCTTGGGTGCCTTCAAGCACTGCCACGCAGATCCTGACAGATAAGCCTGTGTTGTCAGAGCTTCAGGTTCTCTGAAACAGTTCTGATAACACTGGCTGAGAGCTGAGCATGATGGCAGTGGGAGGAAAGCCTTGGAGCTATCGTTGATCCAAATGTAGAGCAAGAGCTGGGATAGCAGCTCCCAGCCTATCACTCACAGCCATCAGAAATCTGCAGGGTCCTTCCTGCTTCGCTCCCAGCAGCTGCAGAGGAGAAACCTGCAGCCCAAAGTACAAGCACTGTGCTGCTCATAGAAACAGAGGGGGTGAAGGGGAGAAAATGCATTGGTCAGGGGGTGAGGTGGGCAGGAGGAGCAGCCTGAAGGAGAAGGAGGAATGTCACTTGCTCACCATGTGCCTGCAAGGAGCAGTTTGTCCACAGGCCAGCTAGTGGAAGGGAACTGAGATTAAAGCACTTTAGAATAAGAACATGATTTCCTTAATACCTTGAGAAAACAGGCTGTCCATCTATCACAGAGAAAGAGGGCTGGCTAGTCAGCTGCAATTGGCAAGTTGTTCATAAACACTTAGGCTCCTGGGAACTGTCATGAATATTCCATCAGCGCAAAGGAAGGGATTCACAGTCTGCCCCCCAGTCACGTACAGTTTTATACAGCAAACTGCTGCAGCTCTCTGAGAATAGCCAAAGCCTCAACAAGATTATTCAACAGCATTAGTCACTGTGCTTTCAACTCCAAACTGTACTTCCCAGTACACCAATGGCTGGACAAGAGCAGCCCCATCGTGTGCAGTGCCCATTGCTGGTTGTCATTGTTGAACCTGGTGCACTTCTACAGCCCTGTTCTCCAGAACAACACTTGTCCCCCCACAATGATGGGGAAGGCAAAATGAAGTCTGTGCTCTCAAGGAGAGCCATCTTATTCTGCAATCCCTGCAAGAACCTCGGTGTGCTTCCCTGCAATTTAAAACTTAAATGAATAAGGTTATTTTTAATTGGAATGTAGTGGAGTCCGTATCCTGTGCTTCGAACTTTGCACAAGCTAAAATTTCTGGTGCCTGACCTGCTCATATATCTAAATATCTCTTCCCTCATTCATAATAGAGCCAGTAGAATTAATACATTATTCAGTGATTTAGTCCTTCCATCTATGATCCAAACCCATTTTTCTGCAAATATATTCATTGCTTCCTCCTGTTTGTTGACTTGTTATGTGAAGGACATTCAGCCTATATAGAGCATTAGGGAACATTATGCTTTGTTTGCAAGATGCTACCAGTGTTGGGGAGGTCATCGGAGTCTCAAAGTATTGTTCCCACCACCCAGATCTCTTTAAATGAAGGATTAGTGAATTGCAAATGCAGATACTTAACACCAGAATGTTGAATAGTAAGTAGTAAGTCCTACTTCCACTTCAAGAAATCCTCATTGCCACAGGAACATCAAGTTTGGTTTTCGTTTCCGGAGTGAAGTTGATATTGTTTCCCAAAGGAAAAGCTGTGGAGACGAGCATCCTGATCTCCCCTTAACGTCCATGGCAAATGGTGGGGTAGCACAAAACCCCCATATCAAGTGGGAGCTTTCCATGAAGATGCCTTCTTTTCATAAGACCCCTTTATGAAAATGCTTGTTATTCAGGTGGTGTTTGCATTGCAGCAAGTTGGAAAATCTCTCACATTATGGGATGTCTCACATTCAAGGTGTACCCAAGGCATAACCTAGAGAGCAAGAGTGTAGAACTGCAGCCACTTTGCTCACAACAGCACAGAAACATGCTCTGAGCAAAGTCATACTCTGGCATGATCCCATGATGGAGCTGAGCCCTTGGAAGCTCTTTAGCACAGCCTGAGTCTTTGCTGCCCACATGCAGGAAGTGCTGGTGGGGCAGCACTGAAGGTCTGCAGGGTCTCTGGGTGCCCTCGTGGCACCCTATGGGTAGCAGAGAAGCCCCATCCTAACCTGTTCTCCCAGAGAACACCCAGCAGTGGCAATGAGATCCTAGAACTTCACCTGCAGCCCTGCCTGCCCTGCTAAAGAAATCCCAATCGATATTCTCCATTAGAGAGTTACTGGAGTGGAAGCAATTTGGCCAGGTGTAGTTGCTGGAGGTCTGTTCTTCATCCTGCTTCTGGCTGCAAAGGCTCTTAGGGTGAAGGATTTACAGCATTCTGGAGAGACAGGGTTATCCTTCACAAGACAGGAACACTGACAAGCTGAGCCTTTTCGTCTTCATTCCACTCCTGAAATCCCTCTTGATTCATTACAGCGTGTCCTTCTTGTTGGTGTAATGAAATATAAATGTTTATGTTGATATATAAAGATAGCAACATTGATTTTCTTTTCTGCAGTAGATTTGATTACCATCAAGCTCCCAAAGCCTTCCTGAGGTCTTTTTTTTGCTTTCTTTTTTTAATTTATTTTATTGCAACACCTTTTCGAACTCACTGCATTTTCCTAATTGTATTTTCTGCTGAGAGGAGCACAGGGAAGAATTGGGAAAGGATGCAGGTGAGGTCCCAGAGGGGCCATTTCAGAGCATTAAAATATTGAGATGCTTTGATTTTACCGTACTTTGCAAATCAAATGTCTGCAAAAACATAGAGATGAAATTATAGATATAACACTGCGAGCAAAGTTCTTTCACGTTTATTACAACTTCCTCTGGATTTTCATCTCATTTTCTATCCCCAGGGCTCGGGAGGTTTGCTGGTGTTCTGACACTATTTGTATTCCTGTTTCAGCGTGTGATATCTTCAACGTATTTCTACTAATGAATGAATGATCAGGTGTGGTTAAATGTACAAGTGCTTTAAATATGCTCAAAAACAAGGCCAGCTTTAACATTTAGACAGCACATTTGTCTCCTTGTGTTCAATTTGTGCTGGTCATGAACCTGAAGAATCATTCCTTATTGGGAACCTTAGTGAGCACTGAAGTGTTTGATATCCAGAAGCACATTTCACACCTCTGCCTAACTCAGCCTTTTACATGCCCTGCTCTGGTCTGTAGCTGAGGTTGTGCTATGGTACTGCAAACCCTCGAGATGCAAAGGCACCAGAAACCTGAATGGTGGGACTCCAGAATTGTGGGAATCCAGAACAAGATGCAGAAGTCACCCAGAGCCCACTGGGGTGATGCTGGAGGTTGGTGGCCCTGCCTGTAGCAGGAGGCTGGAACCTGATGATCCTTGGGATCCCTTCCGACCCAAGCCATTCTATCATTCTAAGTATCCCTTGCACAGCTGCTCAGTGCTGGGTGCTAAACCGGTCCTACAGCAAACACCTCTTTTTTAAGCTGCTAAGAGTAATTGATTTACAGAGACAAAATGTTAATTATTATGGAATCCATGAAAAAGCTTGTAACTTTGTTCCTCTTTCCTTAATGAACAGTATTCTTCAATTAATCTTGGCTTTGTTGTGAATGCAGCAGAGATTCTTCCTAACTACCAAAGAAATCGATTGTTCAGGTTTCAGTATGTTTATGTTCAGCACAACTTCACCATTTCCTTGTTTGCTGACAGAAGGGATACAGATGAAATTGGAGCAGGCTTCCCCTGGGGGTGATCGCTTAGTGGCTTAAACATCATCTTCCCACAAGTGCCTGGAACTGCACGTATCAGTCAGGTTTGATCCAAAAGGTTTGGGGAACACAGATCAAGTGTTTCTGGAAATATCCCACATGACCTTCCCCAGATGAGCAGTAGATGTGCACAGACACGGGTCTGAAGGCCAGGGGGCCCTCTGAGCTCTGCTCTGGTTGCGCATGGCCAACGTGTCATTGCCATGGACTGGAGGCCACTTCCTTATTGTTAACAGAGATACCGAGTGTGATTCCTCAGCCGAAATATCTTCATAGTACCACTGTGCAGATGAAAGAGACACAAGAAGTGATGGAACCTTGAGCCTTCCCATATGCTTTGCAACACCTGGGCATAATGCAAGAGCAGCCCCAAACAGAGGCTAGAATAAAGTCAGTTGCAGATTTCATGGGCTCCGAGCTGCTCACAGCCATTCAGACTGCAGCTGGTATGTGCATGTCTGCAGGCAGAAGGTTCAGCACTTTGGGGGTTTCAGTGAGATGAATGATGTTCCCTGTGCTTCCCAGCATCTACTGGGGAGGTGGCAGCCTGGCATTCCAGCTCCAGAACAGCAAACACCTCCACACATCTAATCCTAAGCAAACCTGCACCTTCTCACTTCAGTTCCACTTCTGAATCCTAGATGAAAACTCATTCAGCATTAAACACTTTGTTAGCTGGATTAGCCAGAGGGGATGCTCATAATTACAACATTGTTAGGGCTGCTTTCCATTTAAAACCATTCTGTTAAGGATGCTTTCACACGCAGACACTTGTAATTTCCCTAGCAGTGGGCTGGGTGTAACTCCTTGTTAAGCTGATAGATGTCTTTTCCTATAAATTCAATTACTGGCAGAAAATCCACTAATACAAAGGGCATAATGCAATTATTTGAAATTGATTTCTTATAAGCTTATGAATAGACATTTGGGCGAGTTCAAGTTTGCTGAGTGAGTTTATAGTAATAACTGTCACGTTTTACATTAGCTTTCATCCCGGGGGACTTCAAACCACTTTGCAAATCCTGAACGTGCATCTCTAAAGAGTAAGCATAGCCCAGCACCCATTTGCCTTTTGGTTGGGGAATCTACACTGTATTCCCTCTCACCACAGCCTTCCAGCACAACCCAGAACAGGTCATTAAACCCCAGCTAGAAAATGAGCAAAATACATGTTCTCCCTGCAGGGAAACCAGAGCAGACACAGTGTAATGACTGGCAAAGCTAAGGAAGTACAAAGTGAGGTGGAAGAAGTTCATTTGGATCAAGATGAGCTCTTAGGATGAGAGTCCTCCTGGTTTAGGAGCAAAAAGGCACATGGTGATAGTAATACTAACAACAGCAATGAGGTTGAGCTACTAATGCTTTCAGAAGGATACAGGCTCTCAGAGCACCAGACAAGGAAGCAAAAGCTCTGGCTCAGTGGCTTCTTAGCAGTTCAGTAATGATTGTTGGTGGAGAAACTTTATGTCATTACTTTGCAAAGCTCTGAAGTTATCCAAAGGCAAAACCTTCAGAAGGACATGGGAATGACGTACTGCGAGAGGCCTTAATAAGGCCGCATGTGTAATTGCTGGCCTTTTCCTGGCCTTTTCCTGGCCCTATGGTTGGCAGAGATTGCATTAAAAAAAGCACACTAAAGCTGAGGCACTACAGTTAAATTGAGGCATGTATTCCCCATTCAATAAATACAGTCAGTATGTCTGGAAGGAACAAGGAGTCGTTCTTATTTATTTTCTCATCTGACTCTAAGATGAGCTTCATATAAGCCAGGAAGAGGGGCATGAACACAGGCAGCCCTGTGCTGAGATACATCCATCTCTCATTTGGTGCTCCCAACATGTGGCACTGCAGGGTAACCTTGTTGGTCTTTTTTTCTTCCCAGCATTGCAATGGACATAAAATAAATCTGACCCTTCTTAACTTATACTGACATCATTTCACACCACTGAAAGAATGATCCTCACAGTTTAAATAGGTCAGATAGTAACTAATGCACAAGGTAATCGCACCAATCAAGCCTGCTGCCTCATAGGAATGAGGATATACTCCTTTAATACTTAAAAGGTTTAACAAGTTGTTTCAAAGACATACGAGGACTTCACAGCATTCACTGTGCAGCAGAAGCCAGTCTGATAAGGTGCCAGGCTGAAGTTAATGTAATATTGCCACTATTTTTAAAAGGACCCAAAAATAAAAGTAGGCACTTGAAATATTGACAGATTAAATAGATAGTATGACGGGAACCCAGGAAATTGCTCAATTAAAGCATGTGTGTATTATTACAACAGTAGGCAATTATTAAATTAACAGATGGCAGAGACTTCTCAGAGCTCTGTTAAAATGGACCCTAGCAGCATCCAAGTGACAAAGGCAGAGTGTGAATACCACACTCAGTCATCAGCATGTGGGCATTCAGGAGGTGAAAGTGGTGGCAATAACAGGAACTCGTGGTGATGAAAAACCTGAGAGTGTCCTTCAACCTGCAGTTAGGATCAGATTGGGTGGTTTGTATTGCATAGGAAGATGGGGAAAGAGAGGAAGGTGAACCCACAAAATGGGCTGAGGTGCACAGTGCTCCTGAGCAGAGTGGGTGGATTGAACCTGTTTGGGATGGGGTGGTTGAAGAGCCCTTTGACACACAGAATCATAGAGTGGCCTGGGTTGCAAAGGATCACAGTGATCATCCAGTTTCAACCCCCCTGCTGTGTGCAGGGTCACCAACCAACAGACCAGGCTGCCCAGAGCCACATCCAGCCTGGCCTTGAATGCCTGGGATTGGGCATCCACAGCCTCCTTGGGCAACCTGTTCCAGTGCGTCACCACCCTCTGGGTGAAAAACCTCCTCCTCATATCCAACCTAAACCTCTCTTGTCTCAGTTTAAAACCATTCCCCCTTCTCCTATCACTGTCCATCCTCACAAACAGCCATTCCCCCTCCTGTTTTAATGCTCCCTTCAAATACTGGAAGGCCACAATGAGGTCTCCCCAGATCCTTCTCTTCCCCAGGCTAAACAAGCCCAGTTCCCTCAACCTTTCCTCATAGGAGAGGTGCTCCAGACCTCTGACCATTTTAAATCCAAGAGTGAAAAGCTCGTTAGCCTGGAGGCAGGAGAAGTCTCTTGGGAAGTAAGTTTGCTTCAGGGAGCATTTAATTGCTTATACAAAGCTTCACAGGAGCTGAAAAGTGAGACGTACCACACAGCAGGCAGTTTTTCTCCATGGGCTGGCAATGGTCAGAGCACTTCCCTGGGCAGATGACTGATCCCTCAAACCCCTCAAGCAAAGAGAAGATTCAGACAGCACCGACTTCCTGAGCAGCAGCAACCTCAGGGCCCTCATTATCAGCATGAGAAGTCCTGCATTAAAAGCAAAAGCATTACATCAATCCACATGCAGTGCCTGAGATGTGCATCGTGTGGGAGATGGAGGGTGTAGATTTGCTTCAGCTGCCTGAAGCTCAACAGCCACACTTACATACGCAATGGGTGTCTGATGGGTAGGGCTCTGTCTCACCCACAGACTGCAGATACATCAGGATCTGGCTGATGTTCAGACAGCTCAGAAGTGCCTTGGAAAGGCATCATAACTTTCATGGGTGTTTCACACAGGTGAATCCGTTTCCATCTGAAAAGTGCAAGGAGAAACATCTTCGTAGGCACAGCATCAACAGCCAGTACAGCTGAGCTGCAGCACAGCCTATGGGAGGAAGCATTAATGCTGTTGTTGAGAATAGAGCAGATACTCAAATAAATAAATACATACAGTTTAGGCTTATTTCTTCTGTGATGTGAAGAAATGTGATTTTTAAGCCACAGCTTGGCTTAAAATTCAGGATTGTTTCACTCTCGTAAGCACCAATTGAGAACATTACCTGTTGAAGAAGAACCAAAAAACACTGCGGTGATTTAGGAGTCGCTTTCAGCAAACTTAGGAACCAAGGGTCAGATTGTCAAAGGAGTTTGGGGGGGGTCTAGAGATGCACACAGACACAGGCAGCCAGATACATAATGGAGAAATGAACTTTGAAGTGGATGCAAGGGCTGTAGGAGCACAGGTGCTGAGAGCAGGGGGTGGGAAGGTGGGCTGTGAGCATAGACTAGGTCATAGGAAGTGACATAGGGAAACCCTCACCCACAGCACAAGGCAGTTCTCACCACTGATACATCCAATGTTGCTGCCTCTCCACCCAGAGCAAAGGCAGGATCCACGTGTTGAAGGCATTTGAATAACTTCTGGTCTGGACTATTCAGAAGATGAATATTGCAGAGAGAAGGGCAAAACAAGTGTAATGACCTCGGTCTCCAAAGAAATCAGTTATGCTTACAGAGAAAGTAAAAATTGAATTGGGCATTATGAAAAATTCTCCACGTAGCTGAAACTATAAGCTGGATAATTCATTTAGGCTAAATATATGGTTGTAATTGAAAATCCAAATAAGGTATGCTTGTGCATTGATCCACATGATTTAAATCAAGCCGTAAAACATCAACATTATCCAGCAAAAGCTGCAAAGAAATGGTAGCCAAGCAGAATATGAAATTCCAGGGAGACCATTGCACTGGCTGGGAAAAGGACTTAATTGATTTTGACCAAGAAAAAAAAACCTATTTGCTGTTTAATTGATTCCTACTCTAAATTCACAGCACTTTCGGAGCTAGTAGAGGAGCAGCAGAATAGTGATTACCCATACCAAATTACAGCCATTGGGGTGCAGAATACTGCATGTTCTGGTTATTCTCTATGCACCAAAACACTACCTTGGGTTCTAAGTGAAACACTAAAATATCTTTATATAAGCACAAAAATGTTTCGCCGATGAGTTAGGGGATAATTAAAGCTATTCAGAACACCAAAAGCGATGAGGGTATTCACTTTGTGCTCAGAGTGTCCATGCTCTTCTGCACCACCCCTAGCTCAGCACAGCCCTGCTGGCTTGTGGGAAGGGAGCAGAGAACTTGGAGTTACATTGGAACCGACAGCACATCACCAGAGGGCTTCACCAATGTCCCTGAGCCCTTGTTTTCCCCGTGGACCTACCAGACCCTGTCAAGATGTCTCACCTGCTGGGGCCATTGAGAGACAGGTTACTCTAAGGAAATACAGTCATGATTATCAGTATACAGGTCTTAATCATTCACACTGCTGCGAGTGTCCAACCTGCTGGCTTGCCCAGTCTGTACTGAGTGAAGAGGAATTGTCATGGACCACATATAAAATATACATACTGAGGTGCATTTCCTGCAGCACTCATTACACATCTCAGAGAAGACTAGATGGAAATGTTCAGAGAATTCTTTTCTTGTACTAATACTGACCTCTGGATGTCATTGTAAGAGTTTCCCAAGGAAAAGGGCTGAGAGACTTGGTCGTGTTAGGGGGATACAGGGGAAAGGCTGAGCTCCTCCACCTGTCCACAGAGCCACGGGGACAAAAATGACACCAGCTTGGGCACATGATGCCAAGAATGATGTTTTGTGAACCCATAGCAAGAAGATTAAGGAATAAGACAGACAGAACACCTGTGTCATACACACCTGTATATGCACACATGGATCCTAGCTGGGACAAGGACCCCTTCCCTGATGTGCCAGCTCCAGGCCATTTGATGCTGCTGTTTTACTCCATCAAGGCTGCCCTGGTAGCTTCTCTCTAGATCTGCCCCACGTTTCCCAATGTGAAATGCACTGAACATTGTACAGCATGTCAGGGCTTTTCGTTTGTGGGCTGATTTTTTTCCCCATGGCCTCAGTGCCCTTGGATATTAAAGGGAAGGAAGCGGTACCCAAGTGGGTGATTCACAGATCCCTTCCCTCCTGATGAGTCCACCCAGCTCTGCCCAGCACAGGATAACAGCACAGTTGGGTGGGAGGGGAATAATCAGCCCTCGTGTCCCTTCTTCTAGGAATTAAATCCAGAACATGAGTGTAAAAGCACCAATTCCATATAGAAAAAGATAACAGTTATCTCAGCTGTGGTGCTTTTGTGCTACAGGCTCAGTGCTCAATACCACAAGGCTGGGCTGCCTGCTAGGACTGTAATTGCTGCTGAGGGGTAGCCATTCCCATTGCTCCATGTGCTCCTCACATTGTACCACCAGAGCAGCTCTGCACGGATGCAACACAATCAGGCCTCAGCTCCCAGCCCAGCCCTGAGCCAATGCTCATCTCAGAGAGCTCAGAGATGCTGGGAACCACCGCCAGTCTGATCTTCTCTCACAGACACTCCTCCCATGACCAAACCATCCCTGGGCTGCAACTGAGGCCCCCCTGCCCCATGGTGAGGGTACACGCAGTGTACCATACCATAGTGCTGTACAGATTGCAGGTCTTGCCTCCTGCCATGGGTCAGAGAGCTGGGACAGAGACACACAGCAGTAGATAATGGGACCTAAAGCACCTCACAGAATCTCTTTCCTCTGTTCTACAGAACAGCAGGTGTTTCTAATCAGCTTCTTACAGGGTAAACACCCACTTGGTCTGTAATTTGGTTGGTAAACCTTGTATCTGCAGCTGTAATTACCCCGTGAAGGCAGCTGGATAGACATGACATTTATGGTGACCTTTCGCTTACAGCTGCAGTAACCATCCCATGGGAGGGGTGCAGCAATGGCACCAACAGATGTGCTCTGGGACTGGAGCAAGTAAGTTAGGGAGTAACTGGAGTACAGCATGTATGAGGATGGACTGGATTTCCCTGCCACAGGGAGATGCCCATAGGAAGAGCTGAGCAGGAGCACACCCACCCACAGCAAACTCCATCAGAGATTACAAGGTGAGCTTAATGCAAATGGACAAAAAGCAAGAACCAGTCATCAGAATGGCTTGAAATCCAACTGTGTCAGCACTCAGCTAATTAATTATCCTCCAGATCACCTCCCAGATCCACTGCTGGAGCATCTCGCATTGAATCTAAATAAATATGAGAATCAGAGGGAGACAAGGAAGTCAATACTGCAAACCAACTCCTCCTGCAAATGGATTTTCATTACCATAGGGGCAGGCACCGGTGTCCAGAAAGCACCACAATGCAGGCAATTATGTGCTGGCAGTGCTCTGTATTCACGGGAGCTGCTTTGCAGCAGCAAAGGGCAGCAGAGCTATTGATCAGGTCAGCTCCTGTCACTCCTGGAGGTACCAGGGGCTTTAACAAGGCACACAAAGGCGGTATTGGAATTGTCACAAGTTCATGCTTGGTTTGTAAGGCAATTTGAAGCGGATTTATTGACTCCCTTCCCTGCTATCCGTAGGAAGGCAGAGGGAAGCAGAGCTGTCCAGCTTTAAGCCTCACCAAGAGCTGCCAAAAGAGGCCCCAGGAAGGAGCCTGGGGATGGAGGAAGAGCTGAGTGCTGACTTCTGCTAAGATCTCAGGCAGAAAAGCAGCCACATGCTGCATGTGGTCACTCTAAAAGCAGCTCTGTCCTTTTTCAACTGCTCCTGTACCCACCTTGAGTAGGGCAGCACCCAACTCAGGGTGCTCCAGGTTTCTCCTCTCCCCAGCTCCAACAAAGCAAGCAAAGGAGATGCAATGGGAGAGAGGGAGGACAAGTGAAGTGTAGCTGGAAAGCGCAGGGCAAGAAACCAAGCTACAAAATACAGTCCCTGCCCACATCATGCAGCAACAAAGCCGCTTGGGAAACCCTCCACCAGCAATTCCCCTTGCCAGGAAGGGGTCACAGCAGCATGTTAATTAATGCCTCCTAACTCAACCTGGGGGAGATGTCAGCTTTATGGAGGGATGCCCAAGGCAGCCTTCACCCAACACCAGCACATTTGCTGACCTGGAAGTCAGGCATCAAACAATAAACAGAAGGGACTGAATAAAAAGAGGCACAAGTGCATGAATGGGAGTGGAGAATTAAATAATTAATGCTTCAGCAAACTCGCAAAGGAGGTGGCATCTAGCAAAAGGAGAGCAAGGGGCAAGTGGCCCTGTGATTGCACTGCAAATTCAAATCAGCCTGCAACTGAGCTGTCACATGTGTCCACATCCTAAGCAGGCATGAACAGCAGTAGGGGAGGGTAAGACATAATTACTTGGGCTATAATTACCTGAATCAAGGAATATCACATCATTCCCAAAGGCTACTGAGTGTCAGAAAAGACATCTCAAGGCATGTCTTCCCTGCCAAGGTGTCTGTCTAGGCTTGTCAGATTACTCACATTTCTTACTTCAATCCAAAGTGATTAAAAGTAAGCAGAGAAACTGGTCTGGACACAAATGAGAATGATCTGGTTACTCTCAGAGCTCAGAAGAGTTTAATTTCAACCACTTACAGGAAATCCATTCATTTCTGTGCTACCCAGCAGTCACAGGACCTCAAAACACAGCCAGAGGAACTCCCACCATTCATAGAAACATTTAGCTAATAGAAACTACAATTACAGAACTCCAGAATAAGTCACAAGTTGGTTTTCCTCTTTAGACCTTGAATTTAGTATATTTAAGACGTGCCTGAGAGATGTTTTTCTGGAACCTGCTGGAGGGAAGGAACTGCTCTACACAGCAGATGGATGCTGACATTCGCAGCCCCAAGCAGCCTAGTGGCCAATAGCTTCCCCTTATGAACCAAAATACATGGAGGCAACTTATCAAGAGAACATCTGAGTGATTTCCCTCCCTCTCCCACTGCACACCATGTTCCTGAGGCAAGAGCTGCCCATAGTGACTGAAGGAAGTGGATTTAAGCAATAAGCAAGACTACATGCCAGTAATCCATAAGCAGAACATGCATGATTTGCTAGGGAAACACTAAATTTATATATCTGATCTGCTGCACCGATAAATTAACATCGAGTATAAAAGTCACTTTCCTCCAGGTAAGTTTAGCACCAAGGTGGTTTGAGACAGCTTTGATACCAAAGGAGACAACATACAATGTACTCCCTATGAAGCACCAGGGCTAGCTCTTCATACTACCTGCAACCAGCACCCCACTTCCCTCCCTACAAGTGTAGCTGTAACTCCATTACACAGGCATTACAGCATGCCTTTCCTAGAGCTCTTCACCACAGAGAAACCAGAAAGCAGTAATCAAAGAACATGCATTGGAGAGATGATACCTGCAGTTCATCTCTGATCACAGCAATAGTTGTGCCTGTCAGTTTAGAAGGGCTTACCCTTCTGCTTTCAATGTGAACCAATTGCTAGTTAAGGAGCACAGAATGGAGAGTACAAAAAGAAGCAGGGCTTTCTGTTCCAGGGGCTTTTGGAAGATCAACCTCAATGACATTATTGTCCAGCAAGTCTGAAAGCAGTGTGGTGTTCACCCTCTTTGAATGGGTCACATACGGCGTGCAAAGAGCTCAACTGAAGCATCTCTTGCCAGGACAGGTCAGAACTGACAGGACCAGCACCATTAAGGTTCTGACTGCTCACCCTATGGACTGGCCACCTGGATATCCATGTCTGAGAAGCCACTGATAACTTGTCAACTGATGTCCATCTGAGAAGTCACTGCAACCCACTATCCTGCGACAGGCTGGGATATGTTCACCACATGGCAGCAGATAAAAGGCTTTAAACTCAACTACTCCATGCCCACTATGGCCAAGACAGCCACCAATCACCACAGGACTCTCTTTTTAAAAGCAACATATCTACAAGCACCATTCCTAGTCATTACCCATAGTATGCATACCAAGAACTTACCATCATCAGGGTGTTTTAGGAATCCTCCTGCACCTGTCTCTATCAACTATGTAGTGTCCCCAGTTAACATCTAGCAAGATGAAGCCACCATAAGGACAAGTGTACCTGATCTAGAGGTATCTCTTGGTTCTTTAAAGAATAAGTAAATAAATCCAGGTCATCAACCTGGAAGAGCAGTCAGAAAGGGTGAACACTCTTGCAGGGTCAGAAATACAGTATGAGTTTCTGCATGCAATAGTTTTATTTTAAGTAGGGTACCCAGTACAAGCAGCTTCTAGGAGGAATTCCTAAAATCACATACCATATAAAGATACAATTATTGCTTTGGATATTGGCACCATCTGGACACACTGATGGAGACATACCACAATCAGCTTCCAAGGGAGGTGGGAGCATTGAAGACCTTTAGATCTATACTTCCAGCCTTGGGCACCACACAGTGAAACTGCTAATTCCACCACCTCCCTTTGAAGCTGCTGCAGACTTACTAGTATCCAAAAAAAGCATCCAAGATGTGTCAATGCCACTTTCAGCTAAAAAGTCGAGTATGTAAGGCCAAGACCAACCACCAGGCAACTCATGCCAGACAGACCTGTGGAGCTTCAGTATCCTCATCAACTTGTGTCTGCATCCTTCTCCTTCAAGGCTTCTGCCTAGTCCATAGGGGAGAATGGTCCCACCAGCCAGGAGAGAGGCCTGTTGTCTGACAGGTAGTCCAGCAGCTTCTCCATGTATACATAAATCACAACCAGTCTCGGCTGGCTCTGCTCCAAGACAGTGCTGGACAAGTCATGGAGGGAATTTGCTGCCAAGAAAGAAGCATGAAGTTCCTCTATGGTCTTAAAAGAGTGTTTCAACTTTCTCCGAAGGCTTGAGGGAAGGCCCTGGATTGCAGCCACAACTTTAGAGGAGGTGATTTGCAGCTGTTGTGTGATGCTACGTGCCAGGAGCAGGGCCAGAGACTCCATCTCCTAAGAGGAGACATAAAGATGATGGGAAGTATTACTACAAGAAAAAGAATGAATTAAGGAAAAAGACCTCAAGGAGATGCCCAGAACCCTTTGCTTTCCTTCCCGGGTAGATACCTCTGGCTTTGCAGAGCTTCTATCCTCACTCTCTTCAGGAAGCTTCCTAGTCCAGTCCAGCCACATCTGGCACAGTTGCTCTTCCAACTTCTCCTGAAGCTTTTTATCAAATCCTTGCCTGAACACCTCAATCTAAGGAAGAAAAGATGCCAAGAAGGTCAGCTGATAATCAACACAGGTGCTCATCAAAGCAGTGAAGATGAGGCCAAGCCAAACTTTTGGTCAATTCTTGCCCTCTAGCAGGAAAACCGAGCTCTACCTACCAGATCAATGATGCTGTTAAGCTGTCCAAGGGCCTCCCTCATGTCCTGCCAGACCTGCTTAATTTTATACTTTGAGTGCAGGTAGGCAAACTGGAGAAGATCACCAGAGAGAGACCCCAGCCGCAGAAAATACCTCCTCTTCTGCTGCTGCTGCTCCAAAGACATGTCTGCACCCTTCCCAGAGGCTGCAAGTTTAGCTGAGGAAAGAGACAGTAAATAATGGTTCTTACCAAGCAGAGCTAAGACATGTTAGAAGCCAGGTGGCCTCCCACATGGCACTTCACACCAGCCCCAGTCCATATCAGCAGAGCAAGGAATGGGGCCAACTGTCCCCCAATTTATTATCCCATTACAAACATAGTTCCTGACCTAATTCTTCATTTTCCAAGGGGAGAGAGTCATCTTCTCCTATTATCTCCAGCACAGCTTCTGCTCTGCTTACAGCCACCTGGCCCACTCTAAAGTCCTTAACCATCCCCACGCTGCTGGTCACTGCAGATCTGGCAGCCTTCACACCACTGTGAAGGGCCTCCCTGGTTGCATCTACCACCTCTGCCACTCTGCCGCTCGCAACATCCTTTGCATCAGCCACTGTGGATGACACCAGCTCTTTTGTTTCAGAAATAACCTGTAGAAGAGAAATGTCAGGTAGGAGATGGGGTCATATAGCACACTGTGCGTTATCTGCTCCCTTTGCACAGCTTTAGCCTCAGCACCTCGCTACGCAGGCACTCCAGAACTTCAATCCACTATATCTTACACCAAGCACCCACCTGCTGCTCCTCTTCCTTCATCTCTGGGGAGCTCTTGGCAGCTTCTTCCTTGTCAGGCATAGCAGAGGCCATTATAGCTGCAATGCAAGCAGCACAATGGTTTAAGAAACTAGACCAAGCAGCTGGAAAACATCCTGAGAGGACCCCCTTCAGGGAGGATGCTTCCTCCTGATGTGACTAGGAGATATTCTTAACCCCCATTATGAAATTAAGGTCAGACCCTTAAATGGGTCCCCTCCCCTTACAAGGCAGAAGGATCTGAGCAGCTTGCAAGCAACCTAGTATTCAGGTTTCACCTTATTTACATCAAGGAAATAAGGACAGAGTCTTTTCTCACTCTGACCTCTCATCAGAGAGCTGATATTGATAGCAAGCACTACATTTAGGAGAGGTACCTGGTGCCTCCTTCCTCCTCACCAAGGCTTATAAAAGCTCTGGTATGAGAGGAGATAGTAAGGGCAAGCACTCAAAGCTCTGCTCTATTGCCATGAGCACACCGCAGTCCTACCTAGCTTCTCACTTCAACTAACCTTTCACCAGGATCACACACATACAAGGAAACCCACTAATTTCACTCTGATTCAATGAGGTTCAATACATTGCTATTCCAAACCACACCCTCACAAAACAATCATTGCCTTACCATCAGAAAGCTTCCCCTCCTAGATAGCACAGTACCTTTTCTCTTTTGATGGAGACAAGCAAACACCCAGCAACAAAGAACCACACAGCCCACAATGCTGCTAGCACAGCTTCCTGCCTTTTTATAGCAGATGGAGAAGTGGTCTGGGGAGGGACCCTGAGTGACTGACAGCTCTTGCCCCTTGCCTATGAGAGGTGGGAAGGGGCAGTTGGGGATCCAGCTGTGGCTCATTAATTACTCTGTAATCAGGCAGGTGAGTCTGGCACTCTGCAAACTCCTTTCAGAGGCTCCTGCAAAGGAAGAGAAGGAACACTGGCAGAGCCTGTGCAACCCTTGAGATCTTGCATGAGTTCACAGGCACAGACTGAAAATGTCAGTTTGTCCTTATAGAATGATAGAAAATCAAACATCCTGAATTGGCAGGAACCTGCAGGAGCCAGTCCTGGTGCTGGAAGCCAACCTTGGTGATGTGGATGCTGTCTCCGCAGTCATGTTTGCTGTGATGCAGTTTCTACCCTTGCACACCACACTGATAGGAACTGGAGCAAACGCAGCCCAGCACAGCGTAGCTGTACACCACTGCTGTGTGCTGCTGGTTACAAGCCATGGCTCCTTTCAGTGGGAACAAAGCAGGGCTCCTGTAGCCAGAACCAGGTAAAGACAGAGGCAGAGCATTACACACAGAACAGTGGGGAGAAGGAAAAGCAACACCAGGCAGGAAAACAGACTTCAGCCAGTGCATTATAAAAACAAAACAGCTTCCCTGGTCAATCCAGGTAAAGTTGAGTTCAACAGAGATAAAAGCATATCCTTCCTATTGAGCTGGTTAAAAATGAAATAGAGATTTCTGTAGCTTTTCTCCTACATCTGTGAGGTCTAAAAGGGAATCCAGGTGGCCCTTAGATTGTCTTGGGACTACCCACACCACATTGCTTTAGCACCACTGGGTATATAGTGCCATGACACCTATTTTTGCATGAAGGTAGCAGCACTACTGGGTTTCATCAGAATATCTGCAGGAAAAGAACTTACAGATGCCCAGGACATTGATTTGGTTGCTTCTGTTTGGGAGTGATGTTTATAGACGTGTAATAGCAGAGTGTTTTGTTCCCATTAATATATACCATTAATTACTGCCATTAATAAGCTGTAAGACTTGAGGTCTTTTAAGGATCCCTTCACTTCCACCTAACCCTGCCAGAGGTGCCACCTCCCTCTGTAGCCCTGGCTGCATGTGTCTCTATATCACTTACCTACAGATCTCCTTACATCTCTGGATGATGAAGATTATTAGAAATTAACTGCTGTGATGATGGACCCTAAGAACCATAGATACTAATTTTACACTAAATACAGGGCATTATAACTGTGTTTCCTCTAGTTGATGTGTTGACTCAGTGTTAGAAAAAGGAAAAGCCTCCTTGAAGAAGAAGCAGTGTTTGAGCCATTTGCCTTACAGTCTGTTTTTGTTTTTCACTTTCTGTTTTGGACTGACACAGTGGTGTCATAAGTGTATCATCTGCCTGCACAAAGACATGCAGGGCTCCCACCACTCACCTCCTCATGCCCTCAGCCATAGGTACCCCGTGTGCAGCAGTGGCTTTAAACCAACAGGGTAGTCCAGGCTGGGTTTTATGGTGCTGAGCTGACGAGTCAGTTGAGTAGATCCTGCACTTGACAGAACTGACTTTATGGCTTAGGATGATCAGGCTCATAATGAAGTTAATTCCCTCATGTATGAACAGAAAGGCCTTTGATGTCTTGAGCTGTTCATGCAGCCTTCTCTGCCTGGAGGTTGCCAAGTGCCCCTTCCAGCCTGACCTTGAACACCTCTGTGGATGGGGCATCCAAAGACAGGGCAAAAAATGGATGCTGCCTCTGCTTCCAACTGTTCCCCAAAAGATGAGCAACCCAAGAGCCTTCAGAGGGCCCCAGACTACCTGTGGAGGAGGGATGCTGTCCCACGCCCACAGGGGAGGTGAACGATGGATCCTGTAGCCCTGCAGAAAACAAAAGAAAGCATTAATGTTTCTGCACCCAAGCTGAGCTTGAGCTGCCATGCAGTAGAAAGTCAAGCAGTTGGACTCCGTTTGGCTTCTGTTGGAGGAGTGAAGCACTGATTATAGAGAGGCAGGTGCATCAACTCAACTCAGTCCCAAAACTCCTGCAGAAAACCCTTCAAAACCAAACTGACCTCCAAGAAACTGCTCCTGTCCCCTCTTACACTCTCTCTTTACTATTTAACTCAACCAGAAAACAAGCTGTTTTGCTAAGCCCTTTAATAAAATGCTTCTACGGAGGCAGAAAGCAGCAAGCAATTTCATGTTACACATCTGCTGTTGGTAAGGCTGAAAGGCATGTCCACATGTTCTGTGTCACAAGCTGAACAGAGTCTCTCTGCTTGGAAACTGCTGCTCAGATCCTATGCAGCATTGGCTGAGGCTTTCACTACAAAGATATAGTGAGGGTGAAAGCTGCCTGAGTGCTGCAGAGTTTAGCATAATTGCTGTGCAGCCAGGTTCCAGCAGCTGGGTAGTTATGATGGTAACTGCCCCCCACTGCCTTGGCCAAAGCTGCAGTGCACCTGTGTCTGTACGAAAGATGAGCAGTCAGAATCAGGAACAAGAGGGGGACAAGAGGAAGCTGGCAGGATGGACATTGGCTGTGCCTTTTGCTCACGGACAGCAGAACGAATGCAGAGCAACTTGGAGAGCTGATGGTGGTGAACTGGAGAACTCTTTGCTGCTTGACCCTGACGGTCAAGGGAGAAATCTGTGGTTATCTTTGTATCTGTTGTCATCTCCATAGAAATAAACAGGAGGCATTACTTTTGAAACGTCCAATAGCATTTGCAGTGGTTACAAAGGAATCCAGCCAGCCAGCACCATTTTCCAAGCCCCTGGCTCTGTTTCCCTCCAGGAGGAGGCATGCTGTGTATCTGATGCAGGGACGTGCTTCTGCTGATGCTCAATTCAAGCACAGGCTGGACTCCTCTACCCATCGAATCTCAGTCCTTCTGCTGGAGCCTGTGTGAGCTGCCACCATCCCTTGTAACTAGACTGGGATTGCCAGGCAAGGCTGGGACTCAGTGCAGTTCCGTGCTGAGGTAGGCAATGGGGTTATCTATAGGAGACCACACCAGTACTCTAGCACCATCCTCACCTTGGAGACTAGCACTCATCTAACTGTGCTCGGTTTCAATATTGGAAATAGATCTGGAGGACTCGTGAGATATGTGTGCTCACAGGGGGGTTATTGCTCTTCTGAGATGTAAAGCAGGAGGTCTGGACACATGAAAAAGATGCATTGTGCTGGCTTAAGTCACTTGGGCCCAGTATTTGAACACCCAGTGAACTGTCAGAAACACCCTTCATTCCCTGTGTAAGGAAACTGAAGCTTGAAATACATACAGAGCACAAAAGAGCCGGCACTGGCAGCAGATGTTAAAAATCACTGCTTTAGGCCATCTCCTGAGCAGCTTGTTAGATGTTTTATAAGTGTCCTTCTCGGCTCCAGAAGAAATAATGCTACAAATGATTGTGTCAAATACAAAATAATCTCACAGCCCTTTTTTTTCCTCTGTGAGCTTCTTGCTTTCAGTAAATCATGGGCCCTTCTATGCAGCTGAAGGAATCCAAAGCCCAGAGTGCAGCCAGTTTGGCTGGGGGGAAAAAAAAGCACTAAGAGGGAAAGCACAGCACCAGGGACATCTTTTTTTCTGCATTAGTTCCAGCCAATATCTTGTTTGCCTTAGCAAGTCAGGCACTTGCTGAGCTGTGATACCTTTTCATTAGCACAGCTGAGCGCTCCCTGCCATCCCAGGAGGAGGTGTTAGACATAAGCACGGGGAGGCATAATAAGGGAATCAGCACATGCCTGTATGATTCACTGCTCTGCAAAGTGGTCTGATGGGTCCCAGGAGAGCTGGGGGAGCAGCGTGACTCTGCCAGGGTGGGGTGTGAGGCCATCACGATGGCAATGGAAACAAAGGCAAGATATTCCTTTGAGCTGAGAGGTGATTTGCACACATGGGTTAGCAGTGAGCTGGGGGAGCTAACAAACACCTTCAGGTGGCCCCGTGCTCAGGATGATTGTCCTTATGGGCAGAACCATAACTGAAAGATCCACCAGAAGCTTTCTTGCTGGTGGCTGGCAATGGTATAGATGAAGCAGGGCAGAAAAGACACAGCTTTACATCTCACAACAGATCCTGGCTGAGCTTTGTCTTAGATTTATACACCCCTTAAGGCTCTCCATCTCCACCCGATCCTCTGGTGCCTGCTGGGCTTTGAGCTCACGCAGTGATCTCTTTCTCTGTGGGGATACTTACGCTACATTTCTCATCTTCAGCTGCCTATTTTTTTCCACACCTTGTGGGAATGTAATTACCTTTGAAACCTCTTCCCTGCGATGGAAGATCTGATTGAAATTTAGCCAATGGATTCAGAAACTATTGTGTAGGGATAATTTAAAAACCCAAGGAGGCAGTTAGGCTGCGATGTGAACTAATCCACAATCCATTTGAGTTTAATTTATCCATAGCACTTAACATTTATTTTTTTCTTATATGTTAAGTGATATAATTTTGAGCAATTTAATTCCAGATCTGCACGCCTCCCCTTATTCCTTTTTGCTGCCTGAGGTGCCTGGCAGCACCTGGAGCTGCTCCCCTAATTCCTACCAGGGACCCCATGGTGAGCAAAGCACGGCCTCCATCCATGATCTTTTCAGTGCATCTGCAGAGGCAGAAAATGCAATTAAAATGAGAAAGGTTTAGGTCTTATCTTGCTGATTTGAGTCACACGAGTTGTGATAATCCCCCACAGGACCCCTGGTCACTCCAGACACAGTGGTGGGCAGAAGCCCATCCTTCCCATCTACCCATTACAGGATACAGAGTGGGAGCCTCCAGTAACTTCAGGCTGAAATTAATACAGATTCCTAGCTGAGGTCGTCTGATGTTATCGGCCATCCCGGATATTCTCCTTTTCAGAAAGCACCAGACCTTTAGTGTCCTGTTTCAAATTGCCTTCCTACTGCCCTATTGACTGTTCCCAAACAGATGTCTATTTTCCTGCACAGCATGGCTTCAGGCTTTCAAGAGAGAGTGATGATGCAATATACAGTCCTCAAGGTCTGGAAACTTCATTTCAGAGAGGAGTATCTGTGTCATACTTCTTGGCAGGAAGGCTGCAGGGCAGGTGTTATAAACCATAGATGCTTTCCGAACGGAGGTTGTCCACAGTCAGTTGAATTGTAGCTGCCAAACACAAATGCTGAGGCTTTGGACTATCACAGTGGGCTTGCCACTGGTTGGGTGCAGTTGGTAGATTAATTTCACTCGTGGTTTGATTTGCAGTTTAATGACATCAAGGTTAGAACGGATTACAGCCATCTCATTTGGCCTCCAGCTTTAACTGCAGCACAGGGTGCTGCTCCCTGTGTTTCACAAGCATTTTAGGCATATCACTGGTATGCAAACAGCAGCCTATGGACTGTCCCAGTTATTCTGCCTTTGAGTTTCAGAACTGGGGGCCTCGGGGGCAAATTGTTTTTGCAAATAAACATCCAGCATTATGTGGCTACATGCTGCCAGGCAATCAGGATTGCTCATAAAGGTACACATATTGTGGGATGACACCAATGCAATCAAAGGCAACTTGACTGTAACATCTACATACTGTTTTCCAGCTTTCTTTTTTAATTGTTATTATAGTTTGGGATGTTAATTGTAAAGATGTTAGGGGAGAAAACGTGTCTCTTAGGGCCATGGTGACAAATTGAACATGAGGCAGCAGTGTGCACTTGCAGCTTGGATGGCCAATGGTATCTTGGCTTCCATCAGGAGAGGGGTGGGCAGCAGGGCAAGGGAGGTGATTGTGCCCCTCGGTTCTGCCCTCTTGAGGCCCCAACATTGCATCCAAGTCTGGGGCCCCAACACAGGAAGGATGTGGAGCTATTGGAGGGGGGCCAGAGGAGGGCTATGAGGGTGATCCAAGGGCTGGAGCAGCTCTGCTACAAAGACAGGCTGAAGGAACTGGAGTGGTTGCAACCCGTCCCATGCAATCCTTAGTGCTCAGAGCTCCAGTGGTGGGCCAGGGCTGGGAGCTCTTCTCCCTTCATCCAAAGGATTGCTCTTCCTTGGGGAAGTTTTCTGCTCACAGCTTGTCAGTGTTGGATCCGACCGCGTGCTCTCAAGTAGCCTTTGTTTGCATTATTATCTGGAGCAGCACGCTGTGACTGTCCTACTTTGCTCCTCATAAAAATAGCACCGATTTCAGGTTTGATCTCTTTCCAACCACAGAGATAATTGTGAGCTGTTTGCATCCAGGACCTTCCTCGCTGATTCTTACCACTAATTTAAAATGATTCTTTTCCAGCTTTTATTTTTACTTTACGGGGTCACTGGAATTGGTGGCAGAGCTTGATATACCTGTCAAAATACTTCTTTTCACCGACAGAACATTTTGTATTACACGTTAGTGTATTTTAATACGTCTCCCATTCTCTCGCCCGTTCTTTAAAGCAGTTTGGAGGATACACATATCAAATCTTTTCTTGTGCAGCCTTTTGTGAAAGCCTCTTCATAATTTGCTTCTTTTTCTTCCTTTTGAAATCAGATTTCTTTCAGGTAGGATCAGATCGGAAATCACCTGTTACGTTCCTCACACGTTTCATTTCTGAATTCAGGCATTGCTTTTTGTGCTGGTTGTTTTTCTGTTGGCTTTTGTGCTTTCTCTCTACTCGTAATATGAATTCCGATGTTGTGTCAGAGGATCTGATTTCTGTCACCTTTATTGTCTGCTTTGTGCGATCTGTTCTGTTGGTTCCTCCCTACCAGCTTTCTAACTGAATTTCTTTAATTCCCAGATGATGTGCTTTTCTCCAAGTACCGTTGTCACGGTAGGAAAGTGGAAGAAATATTATAGACTGCATGTTACTTTGCCAGCCTAATGAGACAGAAACAAATGGTGCAGAATGAGAGAGGCCACAGAGCTCCTGGTAAATAGAATGGGTTCCTGCATTGGCTGCTGTGACCCCCTGAAAGGGGAGGTGAATGCCAGTGCAGGTGGCACACAGCACAGGAGGAGCTCAGGGTAATTAACAACACCAAGCTGTGGATCCAGCCAAGCCAGCATGGGGATGTAAATTAGCACTTGCTTCGGAAAGCAGATCTCATCCAGGAGAAGCAGACTGACTTCCACCAGCTTGCTATACACCAAATCCAAGCACAGTTAACACAGTAACTGAAGGGTTAATTAACTAATTAACAAGCAGTATGGAAAAAACACACCCAGCTTCTGAGGAAGGCTAGAATTAGTTGTGCTCAGCTGTTGCTGTTTATGTTTCTCCTACTCTGCTTGTTTATTCAGTATCTTATGTTCCCTTTTTTTTTTCCTCATGTACTTCTCCATGCCACTGCACAGCCCAGCTGGACTTCAGATAGCAGCCAAGGTTGCATGCTCTCACAAGCCATTTCTGCTCTACTATTTAATACACGAGACTTGTATCAATAATGTTGAGGTCTAGCTAAGAGTTATGGCCATCATACACCCAGCCCAAAGCAAGAAGAGAGATACTGCTGCAAATAGCTGCACCCAGGGCAGGGTGGGAAGCAAACAGAAAGTCACGAGGTATTGGAAATAGAACTGACCTCACCACCATCTCCCCAGAGCCTCCCTGGCTGAAGAGCTGCTCATTTGAAATGATTCAAAGCTCTGGTTGTAGGAAGGGGGGAAACCCCATGGGCCCAACTGTAAAACGCAGTAGCAATACGACCTTTTACAAGCAATATGTTTTCTGTGCAAGGAAACCAAACTGGCCATGAAGAAATTGTTCCCCCAAGAGCAGGAACATCATGAGGTCCACGAAGCGCTGCTACCAGGTAATGCTTGCTATTGATCAGGAACAGTTTAGGTCCATTTCTTACTTTTTCATCTACGGGCATGTTTTAAAAGCCTTATAACTCATCAGCTGGGGTTGTCACAAAGAAGGAAATTGCAGGAACCTGTAAGACAGAGAGATCTACCAAAGGATGTCACCTGTAGGTACACAGTGAGCCCAGCCTTGTCCTTCATGAGGTTGGGGTTCTGCCCTGGTGCAAACACCCCCCTGTGCTGCTGGTGCCCCAGTTCAAGGCCAGGTGCTGCTCCATCTCAAGCAGTTGCTGTTGGCAGCACTGGGAGCATCTCTTCCCCTCCCAGGCCCTGAGCATGGATGGACTCCAGCTCTTCCATATTCTGTGGGATGAAGTGGGATGTCTTCTCAAAATGAACCCAAGTACCTGCTCAAGAATGTTTCAGGTTATTTAGAAATCCAGCACAAGAGAGCAACACCTGCCAAGAGAGTTTTGAATGCTGCTTAGTGTAAAGGAGAGATCAAAAACAGGCACAGCTTCAGCTTGCAAAGGGATAACAAAGAGCTGAAGAGGAAGGAGATGGGCTCATCTTGAGGTGGGTGAGGAATGAGGCAGGTGGTAGATGGAACCACTGGCAATGGGACAGCGAAGGGTAGAGTCCAGTGGGCTGCAGAAGACCATGATGGAACAGAGAAGGAGGGGGAGGAATAAACAGGCAGATATCCTATCTCAGTGTCTGCTGAGATCAGAGAAAAAGGTGTGACTTGTTTGCTTCGAAGAGAATTTTAGGCTCGTTGTTTTTCTTCTGTTGCACATCTGTTGCCTCATTTCATTAATTATAAGTAATAAGATGCTATTAATGAGGCCTTGAGGTGTGGCATGTGTCCCAGTCTAGACAGACATCTCTGAAATGCATTTCTCAAGGTGTCATGATCTGTGTTAATGATCTGTGTCCACCTAAGGCAGTTCTCAGGTCAACAGCCCCAAAATACCCGTGGTTTTCCTGTCCCATCTCTGTGCCTCACCCTGCTTAGTGGCATGATTTATTGAGAGACAGCTGGCACATGGCCCTGGCCACGCTCTGAGCTACAGCAGTACCCAGAAAAACAAATATAAGCTGAAAATGGATTTGCTGGAGGAGAAAGAAGCTGGTCCATAAGTTACAAAGACAGGCTGCTCTGCAAGGCTGGAGCTCTGCAGCTTGGGGAAATATTGCAGGAGGGAGGAGTGTGGTTGTTCAGTTTTGTGCTTTATGCACCCCGCAGTGCTCGGTGTGTGTTTGCAGAGGGTGCTGGCACAGTGCAAGTGTCGGTTGAAACCTGCAAAGCTGGGCAGCTCTACCCAGTGACAGCTGTCCATCTGTCGTGAGAGGGAGCATGAGGGAAGGAGGTGTTTGTATGGCAAATCCTGGCATTCCTTGCACAGGATTAGGTTGCCTGGCTGTATTATGAAGATAATCATAGTACCAAAGCCATGCTGTTGGCTGCCAGCTCTCACAGCCGCTCATCAGGCTGTGTGTGGGCAGGTATCACTTTGCATAGGAGGGCGCTCTCCTGGCAAGAAGCAGTTTGAGCACAGGGGGAAAGGAAAGCCACCTTAATTTGCAGCCATTCTGCAAGCCACTTAGCCACAACTCACCACTGCTGCAGCTGCCAGTTGCTCTTCTCTCTGTATTTCAGATGAGGTAGCACCAGTTGTGAGCAGCTCAGAGACCTGTAGACATCCTGCAGGAGCTCCTCAGCTTCTTGCTGCAGTGAAGCACCTTTGGAGGTTTGTTTATGATTTCCAAATCTACCCGTCACAATGTGCATCATTTGGCTTATTACCTCTCTGTGGCCTCCTCAATGGTCCCTACAGCTTGGATGGATACCCCCTGCATCTGCAGAGCTTATATCCCCCTGGGAAAGCTGCTGGCATCATGACAGCCCTTAGCACCACGCTCAGCTCTATGTTCCACACTGACAGGGAAATGAGATGCTGAGTGATTTCTCTGCGGTCTGGTTTACAGCAGAGAGAAATGGTTCTCTCAAAGCTGCTCTGCTTCATTAGTGACTTAGAGAAGAGGGGAGAAAAAGAGAAAGTTGCCTTGAGTTTGGGGATTAAGATTCTGTTTTGCTTAATCCCTCTTGAAAAGCAGAGCAGCAGCGTTCTGACATAGGATGCACACAGTGGGATGGGACACTGAGAGCACCATGGATCTGCCAGATCCTCTGCAAAGCCACTGAGTAGAAGAGCGTGGAACTGCTTTGTCAGCCATCCTAATTCTTCTCATGCACTCCCAGAACGAAATAAGTTAAAGATCATGTAGATTAGCTCCCTTAATTGAAATAACAACTGTGTGAATTTGCACCTTTGCTGTGCACAGACCTGTGTTTAGACTGACAGAACATCTGGCTGTGTGTTTGAAAGGAGAGAGGTCAGCAAGTGCAGGGGGGGGGGATGAGAAGCAAAGTTTGGTCCAGGTGGAAGCAGGGAAATGGCTGCGTTGGGCAGTGTGATGAGCAGCTACCTCCAGGATGAAATACTGAAAGTCAGAGATCAGCTGCTCCTCTTCTATTGCACATCTCAGTGTGGAACAAGAAGGGAGAGCTGGCCTGTTTGTCTGCTTATCTGCTGCCATTCTGGAATCTGATGGAGCTGGGCAGCTGCCAGAGACATAAATTCTTTATGCTATAGTTTAAAACCTCCAGTCATCTGCACAATTTACATCTTTGCCTCTCTGGGCTCCAGGGTCCTGCTTGCTCCTGTCCTTGATAGAAGTTCTGGCAGAACAGTGCTGGGATGATGGAGACCTTGCAGTCAATTTCTCCATGTCTGTGGATGGTTGTGCCCCATTTAACTTTGCTGTAATAAAAGATTGCTAATTGTTTATGCCCAATGTGCTCTCATGTTTACGTTACTGTTTTGCCACATGGCTCCTGAAATAAGCTGGCTGTAAAACAAATCCTCCTACAGCAACCCTGTGCAGCTTCCTTGGGTGGCTGGTTCAGCATGCTCATGTTTCCTGCTCCCTGCATGCACACACTATTGATTAGCACTTAATTACAAAGCCAGTGTTTGTTCTGAGCACAGCGAGGATGTTTAAGAAGGAAATCTCTTGGGAAGGAGCTTTATAAAAGAGTTTTAAATGGGTTTGAGGACAGATATCTGAACAGATTGGTCCATGAAAGAGGATCTTGTTCCTGTTAATTTGTGAGAATGGGAAGATTCTTTAAGGGTGGGGGAGGGTCTGCTCCTGCTTGGATTTAATTGAGCCTGACCCATCAGCCAATCCTTCATCCAATGCATTCTGGTTTTGTCTTGCTGTATGCTGGACAGTCTGTCCAGAAGAATACTGGGAGAAACAGCACTGAAAGCTTTGCTGAGATCCCAAATGATTCCATCTTGGCTTCCCTTGTGAACTTCCCTTGGGTAACCTTGTGATAAGAAGGGATCAAGTTCATGAAAGAGGACTTTCCCATCATGAATCCATGATGGCTGCAACCAGTGACTGCATTGTCTACCAGGTGTTTTTCAGTAACTCCCAGAATAACAGACTCCATCATTTTACCTGGCACTAAAATGAGACTGACAGGCCCGCAATCACTGCAGTCTTCTCTTTAAATGGGACTTCTTCAGATTCCTATTATCACTGAAAAATAATTGAGAGGGGTCTCACAATGATGTCAGTCAGAGCTTTGAGTACCCAGGTATGAATCTCATTGGTCCTCATAGACATATACGCATCCTGCTGCAGCAGCAAATTACACACAAGTTTGGGGTTGACCAGGAGTTTATTGTTAGCACAGTCACAGCCTTCAAACTCAATGGCTTTGGTGGTCCCAGAGCCCAACATTGGTGGTAAAGACAGAATCAAAGATTTTAAACACAATGACTCCATGCCCACCATGTCCAAGACAGGCACTGACCACAGCACCCACAAAACTGTCTCTTTTTAACAGCAACAAACCTACAAGCATCAGTCCCAGTCAGTCCCTTAGTACCTGTCCCAATTGGTGTGGGACTCACTCTGGACATCCTCCTCTAGCTAAGAAGATTCCTGAGGAGCTTCTGCTTCACAGGAACAGCAGCAGTGTGGAACTGATGAACACTGACATCGTAGATGGCAAAATCAAGCCCATAGATCTGGACCTTGATCTTGAGGAATAACTGATGGAAGTGGATCCATCTCCATCAGGGCTGGACAGGCACATTGTGTGTCCTCTGTGGAAGAGGATGGATCCTCCTCCACCAAAGAAGCGGCGGCTTCAGGGGAGCAGCAGCAAACCGGAGCCGATGGATGTCGATCCACCAGAGAGCAGCGTCGAGCCCATGGAGGTGGATCCACCTCCATCGAGGCAGGGCAGTCACCCCAACATCGTGTCTGCCTGGAGATGCTGCTACATCCATCGGCGGCGCACCAGGGGCTCTCCATTTCCATCTTGGCCTTCCCCTAACTCTGAGGAGACGGGAAGGACTGGCACTGCTGTCCTAGAAGCTGCTGTGCCGGGACAAAACAACGAGTCCAACAGACGCTTTCAGCTTCCTGCAGCCTCCAGCTGAGCCCTGACAAGAGGGCAGGACTGGGACTGCTGAGGATCTCCCGGCACGGCTCCCGTCGGGCAGGGGCCGCGGCCTCCAGCAGCAGCCGCCCGGACGCAGCTCCGCAGTCAACGTGCGGCCTCGAGCTGCAGGGCAGGCCCGGCTCTGTCAGCGCCCCACGGGAACAGCGGCACCGCTGCGGGAGCTGCAGCCGAGGGGAGCAGAGCTCCGGCTGCCCACAGAGCTACGGGAGGAGGCGGCGGGACGACGGGCATCGTGGATCTGCAGGCGGAGCTGGGTGGTTCTGCTGCTCCTTAGGCAGACGTGTGAGGCAGGAGCCCCGCAATGACGTCTGTCGGTCGGTGAACGTGCTGAGCCGTTGTCCGGCACGAGAGAGAGTGAAGGACGTTTGGTTCGGGTACTGCGTGCACACAGCTGCAAAGAGGAGAGATGGGACCAGCAAAAGTGGTGATCCCAGGGGCAGGAGATGGGAACAGCTGGGGAAGAAGTCATGGCAAAGTTATTGTGGGCCTTCAGAGCTGCTTTATATTGCCCATCCACGTGGCTCTGCTTGGCTTTAATGCACACCGTACATGAAAACCAGAGCTGTCAGTGCTTTCCATTAGGAGCACTTGGCTCCTCTGAACATCTCCTCTTGCCAAGGTCTCCTCCACATGCTTTCATTCATGGCTTCTTGTGGTCCTCAGGTGTGTCCAGCACCTACAAGCCTTCAAAGAACACCACCTCTGGCACAGCTGACCATGAAAGAGGCTGATTTCAGTGCAGAATTGGCTGCTCTGTTTATCACCCAGTTGATGAACCCCAGAATAGGAGCTGAGGTGTTCTGCCCATCTGGCCCTCAGTCACAGGATGGTTGAGGATGGGAGGCACTTCTTAACACACAGTCCCATCTGCTGCTCAAGCAGAGCCACCTAGAGCAGATTGCCCGTAACCACATCTGTGCTTTCTGAAACTCCAGCCCTGAGATTCACAGCACGGGGAAGTTGTAGTTATCCACATCTTTGGCTTTTTGACATGGAAGGTTTCAAGGACTCAGATGGTGCCATTATAGGAGACCAGCACCATCTGGCCCCTGTCCTTACTCACTTTAGATTAAAGACTGGAAAGCTTTTATAAAATCAAATATATATATTAATATATATATATAAAAGAGAGACATGTCATCTGGATTTCCTACTGTTTGCTGGTAATTAAGTTTGTCACAGTCTTGACAGAGCTGGGAACATCGAAGGGGATCAGAAAGAAAAGATAGAGGGAGGGAAAATATAATAAGAGTCCCTCCAGAGCTGTTTCCCTCTGATTCTGTTACCAAAGAAAATGATTAAAAGAAATGATGATATTTCCATGGTGTCTGCTCCCCAGTTCCGCTACAGATAGAAATTAAGCCTAACAATTTGTCAGGTTTTTTTTTTTAAGCCCAGGTAATGTCATTCCAATATTTACTGGGCTGCACGCCAGCTCCAGGGTTTTATAGCAGTTCAGATTTAGTCTCTCTCCATCGCTCTTTGTAGTTCTGTCTTTAGTTTATCTCCCTTCTTTTTCTTGGAGAGAGAAAAATCAGCGCAGCTCAGCAGTGCAGCATGTCCAGAGTTGGGCTGGAGGGGATCTCTGCAGAAGGATCTGCCTGCATCTCCCAACAGGGAGAAGTGCTGGGAGTTTGCTTTCATCTTTCACATTGCTGCGGTGAAACCAAAGCAGCTTGAAAGCTTCCAGAGCATTATGTGTGTTTCACTACTGCCACGACTGAGCATCCCACCTACCCCAAGCAGATGGATCTGAGGGTGTCTGCAGATCATCATTATCCAGAGAAAGGATCCATGTTCCAGGCATGAGGCAGCTTTAGGGCTGGAAAGGCACATTTCTAGGCAAAACAAGTCTTTACATTGGGCTTCTTTTGGAAAGGAGAACGTGAGAGTGGGGAAGTCATTGCAAAGAATGCAACTCTGGCTCTGACCTAAACCTCTGCTCAACCAGTGCCCAGCTTTGGAGATGCTGCTGGCCTCTCCACATCCATGGAGCTCCTGACAAGCAGGATTATGGCTCGTTGTCTTTTAGTTTTATTGATTGAATGAAAATTATTTGTCCCTTAGGGGAAAGTATGGTCCCTACCAAAGCCACTGCAGTGTTAAGGGGCACCACGTGACAGCTGCTCCAACATAAATCTTGTGCTTCCCCACCTGTCTCTGAGTTGGCAGATCCCCATAGAGAACCCATAGGGACACATTGGGACCCCAAAGGGAAAGGACCCCAAAGGAACCCCATAGAGACCCCAAAGGGATGCCAGATGGACTATAGATGGATCCCAAAGGGACCCCACAGCCCCCGAAGGGACCCCATGGAGACCCCAAAAGGACCCCAGAGAGACCCCATAAGGACCCCAAAAGGAACAGATCCCCAAAGGACCCCATAGAGACCCAAGAGGGTACCCATAGAGACCCCATAGGGACACCATAAGGACCCCAAAGGGAAAGGACCCCATAGAGAACCCAGCCTCAAGTCTGGGTGTGGATTTCAGAATGGAGACATGGAGAGCAGGCAGAAAGCAGGCCTGGGTTTCCCTTACCCAGCAAAGCACCCTGACCCCCAAGTTACCTGGACTGAGAGCCACGAGGAGGGAGAGAAAGAGGGGAGCCCCTCCGTGCAGCCTTGTGATTCCCACCTCTGGTTCCACTCAGTACCAGATGCCAGCAAAAGAACAGATGGCTGAGTCAAATGGGAAACGGTTCACAGTGTCACTGTAGCGAGAAGAGATGGAATTTTTTTGTTAATCCAATTGATTCTTGTGCATCGTGGCAGCTGGAAACAAACAAACAAATGAAAGAATAACCACAAAAATTCCTAAACTTCAGCCCTCCTTTGGTGTTGCTGGGAGATAAGCTCCTAAATCCCTTGACTGCAGGAATTTGGGAAGGTTGGGAGGGTTCTGGTTGCTGCTTCTCTATAGAGTAGAGCCAGGAAGGCATGGAGGCCTCCAGCTTTTCCTTGCTTTTAGCTCATAACCATCACTCGTTTGTCAAAGTTCTTTGGCAGGAATGGGAAGAGCACATAGTCAAACCTGATTAAGGTAATTAGAGACAGGATGTCTAATGGTGGTGGTAATGGGGGATGTGCATGGGGCTGAAGCCTTCTTATGGCCTACACAAGCAATGGCAATGGTGTTTTATCAGAAGCTGATTGGTTTTCTAAGCCCTCCCTTGCTGGACTTTCCCAACTGCTCATACACCAAACCTGCATATCTTCAGTCATTGACAAAGAATGAAGGAGGGCTAATGAAACTGTAATGTACGTACTAATTAATGTACATATTTTCTCAGTAAATTCTGCACAGCTATAAATGGGCAAATCAATAATTAATGCTGCGGAATAATTTATGGGAGCTGTTTCTATACTTGTTCTAATTACTGGTATGAACACACCCCGATGAATTATTGAAAATCCCAGAATAAATAGTATTCAAATCAATTTGTCACCCGTAAGTACACGAAAAGCCAAGTTCAAACTGATGTTTAGTTGTACGAGTGCACTGCGTTGTGATGCGTGCCCAATAGATGGATGCAGGAGCTGGAATGTCAACTTCAATGGCCAACTTCATCCTGAACTCTGGTTCTTCTGGGTTTTGTTTGTGGCCAAAGCTCAGCAGCTGGATGCTTTTCATCTTGGACCTACAAAGGGCTGTTGCACAACGTGGATTGCAACCAAAGGTCAGAAGCAACTGAAGGTGATGGACAGTAATTAACAACGCTGGTTTGTTAGCATGCTTGACTGCTTGTATCTTACATGCGTGCAGAGTAATTGAGACATCGAGATGTCTCCTGAACAGATGGGTGCAGCCACTTCCCCTCCCCAGCCAAAACTGTGCCTTACTTATCCACTCTCTCAGTGTAACATGATGAGCGATCCATCAAACCCACTCCCTTTCCTCTCTCCGTGCACCCATGGTTAACGTGATTGATGAAGCGTGGTCCCCTGAATGCTGGATTAATCAGCGTGAAGATTCCTCCTGTGTTGTGCTGTGCTGTTCGTGGTGACATTGCTTTCATCACAGTTCAGCCATCAGGCATCCCATCAGACAGTGCAGTGATTCACTATAGCTCATTCACCACGGACAGCTACAACCCTTCAAGAGCATCCAGTCTGGGCATGGACTGTGTCCAGGTGTAAACCAGCTCTCAAAGCATGGTTTCTTATATCTGACTAGTGATAAAGTCATTTGTTAATTTAATAGCACATGTGCAGAATGGTTTATTGGTTTAGACTCTAGGACTGGGAAACCTGAATTCAGGTCCTCACTCAGCACAGCAACACCAGCACAGCTGAGGGCACATCCAGAAGAGCCAAAGTATGTGTAACATAATGTCCTGTACTTGAACACCTCCAGTGACTCCACCACTATGCCGGGCAACCAAATACAGGCCAGGTGGATGGGACAGACCTTTGCCACCCCAACCTGCTGTTTGCAGCCCCACTGAAGGCTGCTCTTGCCAGCATGGTGAGGATGAACCCAGGGAATGAGCACATCATTCAGACCTGGACCAAAAGAAGTTGAACAAGGCTCCATCCTCGCTGGGCTTTCCTTATCTCGGCTAATCAAGTGACTGATTATTTGCTGAATATTTAACTAGCACATCTAATGTGAACTTTGCTTTATAAATGATAAATCAAGCAGCTTTTTTAAAGCGATACCTTGTCATAGTCTCTCCTCCAGCACTTTAATGGGCAGGAATAATTATTTAGTGCACACCACATGTATAATGAATTTTCAGGCATACTTGTTTGATCTATAGCCTTGGAAATAAAAATCCCATTAGTCTAACAAGCTCACCAATTATTCCCTGAGATCACTGAGCCCGTTTGAGTGAAGAAAGTTACACAGAATTGAAAGTGAATGGGGAACGGTGCAATGTGTTGTTTTACAGAGTGAAACGTTTGCAAATAGCATTTCATATCATGGTTGGAGGGGAGGGAAGAGCAGAGAGCTTGGACCTGCACCACTGTAGGTGCTGTAGCTGCTCCCAACTTGGGGGCAGAGGCTGACAGTGCTTGGGAAGAAACATCTGTCCACGTTTAGGAACACTCAGGTGTCTCTGTTCACATTGGTTCCCTGGGTGAGGCAGCTAATGTGAAACCCCCTTGGGCTCCTTGAGGCAAAGGGGACATTCCCAAAGAGCAGCTTCTATGGGTGAGCGCCTCTCTCTGTTGCCTTGGCTGAACAGCCACAGCAGTCAGCTCTGAAGGGATGCCACAACTTCAGGCAGCCCATGGTGCTCCACACCTCCCCAGTGCTCTCAGGGATGAGGGAGCACCGGGCTCCATCTGCAAATAAAGAAAGGCAGAGCGCAGCCTGATTAATTCCTGTTTGCTCTTCAGGGCTGTTGGGAGCTGCTTCTCGTGATTAGAGGGGGGCAGAGGACACTGCAGCAGCAGCAAAGGAAGGGAGTGATTAGAGAAAATGCTTTAACAAACACACACAGCATCAGCATTTCTAACTTTGAAGCACTTCATTCCGCACCCAGAAGGATGGTCTTTTACTGCTGATTTTCTCTTCTTTGAAGCAGTCTCCTCTGCGAGCCTGAAAGGCCATCTGCCTTCTTGATGTCCTGACATGTGGCACCCAGCAGGAGCAGGCATGATTGGGGGCTTGTGCCTCCCACACCTGAGGCAGAGCACATTGACTTGCATGCTGACCACGCTGCAGCTCAGCTCATGCATGGGGAACAGGTGGGTGCAAAGCAAGGCCAGCACAGATGGGCTCTTTGCAGGCTGACACAGCCCATGCTCTCATTTACTCTTCCCCACCCCCATTAACTGAGCCTTCTGTTGGCTTGCTTCAAATGACCATGGAGCCGCATGCTCAGTCAGATCTGATTGTTTCTATTAAAGCTCCAAAAAGAGCATTTTTTCCCCTGTATCTCTAGAATAAAATTTACAATCAAAGATAAAACACAGGGGAAGAAGAAGCAACTGGGAACAACAAGGAAAAGGGCACAAGTGCAATGATCAAGCAGTGAAAGCCAAGTATTAGCCTATCACATTCAGTACTGTCCAGATGACCCTGGAAATCATTTGCTTACTGAATCTCTTCAAACATATGTAGCAGTGCTCGGGCTCTGTAGTCCCATACAGACAGGACTGTGAGCCACTTTTGGTTAACTTCTAATTAAGAGTTTGAACAGATGGGCATCTATGGATCGCATCTGAACAGGTTCAGGAAGGAGTGCCCTCCTCTCTTCCCAGGAGCTGCTAATTACCACCCATCAGCAGATCACAGCTCCAGCACTGAAGCATGCTGAACTGTGTGGGAAGGCTCCTGGTGCAGCTGAATGCAGGCAAGCTGTTTAAGTTGCCCTAACTTTCCTAAAATGTATGCATTTGCACCTTATACTTGGCCATCTGTTTTTCTCCATATGGATGCTCAGGTAGCTACAAGAGGAGAAAACCTGCAGCAAAGCTGTCACTGTGCTCTTGCATGGAACCAGGTTCAGTCCCCATGCAGGCAAGCCCTGGGGTCTCCTGGGTGTGGGGGGGGCCAGTTCAGGTTCTTCCTAGGCTTGAAAGCAAACAATGGCATGGGCAGTGAACTCAGCTGCAGCACTTGCAGGATATTGAAATAGACTTCTTTTGTGCTAAAGCTCACATCCTCTACAGCACCATCCCATAAAGGACTGGTCCTTTGGCTGCATGAGGGTCCCTGCACCTTCAGGAAAGCAACAGGTGAGGGCTGCCAAGCCAAAGGCAAACAGAAAGCAAGAAAGGAGAATATCCCCCTCCAGCACACCCTGCAGAGCAGAGCCCCACTCTGCTCCCTTCCCATCCCACATTGGTGCACAAGACAAAGGATTTCTGCTGAAATACATTACTGAACTCCAAAGGGCTTATGAAGATGGATGTATCCTATGGACCCGACAGCTGGCAGGAGGGTGGAGAAAGGAAAAAACCCAACAGTTCCACAAATCAAGCTGCAAGAAGACATCCTTTAGGTGTGAAGGTGCCCTGCTCACCGCCGTGTTTGCTTCCTGTAGCTGGGTATGCATTGCTGGACACCCTGCCCATGGCACAGCCACCGAACTCATTGGTTTCCCTGCTGTGCTGGGAGTTTCACCATCTCACCATGAACTCTGCTACTGCTTCTCCTTCAGCTGTCATTTCTTCTCTCTGCCCCACTCCCAACACCTGGATCTGTTTGATCGCTCAGCTGAGATTCACGTTGGAGAGAGTGGATGAAAATCAAAGCCCCTCTGGTGTTCATGGGCTGTCTGCAAGCACACAGTGTACATCAGCCCGCTGCTGCACGCCAGCTGAGCTTATAAAACAAGCAGCGCTTTTGCCTTCGCTTCTCACATCATCTCCCAGCGATTCACTGTTTAAAGGAAAAGCTTTCTACTTTTTCCCCTCTGTCTGAACATCTCAAAAAGAGTGAAAATGGTTCTGAAGAACATTTTGTCTTGTCTTTTTTTTTTTTTTCCAGTGATGGGGGAGTGATTGAAAGTCATTTTTCTCCCAGGGATTTAAAGAGAAAATAATCCAGTTCTCAGAACTGAAATGAAGAACTTGGAACTGGTTTGTCTATAGAACAACAGAATGTTTGTAAATCAGTAGAACAAGCAAATGGTCACTTCTGTACTGGAGCACCAGGTATTTCCTATGGCTGCCCATCCAGTCAGCTTCTGTGATGGTTTTATGCACTGATTTTTCTAGAGGATGCAGATGATAGATGCCTCTCCATCCTCTGGCATCTATGAGAGGCCTTCCTGCATCTCTGTTGCTTGGGTGTTCTGAACAGGGTGCTGCTCAGAAGCAGTGCGGTCTCAGCTGTGTCAAACACCACTCCTTCAGTCAGAAGGTTCAAGAGAAAGAGTCTGTTTTCCCTCAACTACCCACTGATTTCTTTTAAAAGACATTGGAGCCAAGAGCAAAGATGCCAGAGAGTGCACCCCTATGGAGCTTGCCATGCTAACGCCTACAGGCCCAGCTCTGGTGGCCCATTTCTCATGGATCCCCACCAGCTTCAGGTGCCAAAAGATGAACCAAGCTCAACTCTCACCACCCTCACTCAACAACCCACTTCACCCAGCAGCAAACTGTCCTGCACAACACCATACCAGGCACAAAGCTCCCTTGGCAGGCAATCTGCTGGCAGGGCAAATGCAGCTCAAAGAGGCATCAAGATGGGAGCTGGGGAAGGAAGAACTGCAGCCTCAGACCTTTGGGTTGTGTAAAATATGGCAAAAGCTGAGATAAGTGCAAATAACCAGCATCACCTTCATTGACCATGGAGTCCAAAGCACCAGCTGACTTCAAAGAACCCCACCATCCAGGAGTATTTGCTGCAGCTGTGTCCTGGCCAAAGGACACATCTCCTCATCCATCCAAAGTACTGCCCCTGACCCATAGTTTGTGGCAAGAAATAGCCCAAGAACCCCTCAGAGAAAGTTAAGGAGCTGAGAATCGAGTACCGAGCAGGAGAGCTTGGCTTTGCCAATGGAAGGACTCTGAGCATCACTGCTTGGAGGGCGCTTGGACTGTTTGGGATGAGATCTGTGTTGGTACGGCCTCTAATATCAGCCAGAGCTTTGCTGTTGGTTTCAACAATGCAGATTTAGCCTTTAACCCACCTCTAATACGTCTGCTTCTTGTAGTCAGAAGAAAAATGAACAAATATAAATCACGAAGAATTTATCTGACAATGGCAAGGAGAAAAATATGAATAATTTATTTGATGGATATTATTCATCCATCCACAGAGCCAGCCAAGTAATGAAAACATTTATTCACAAATCATTTTGGTGAAGGTTGGAAAGTTTGTAGAATGAATTATTCATGAGTGCAATTTGACTCCCTAAAAACCCCCCCAATGAATGGCTGACCTTGAAGAGGGGGACGGTGTCAGTACTGCAAGCTGTCTTAGGCCTTCCTAGTGCCTAACATCAACATGGTAGCTTTGGACTGTGGAAAATGGGATGTTCACTTACAAGGCAGCCCCAGAACTGGACGGTCATGGTGCCATATGGCTGTGCTAGAGGTCTGTAATTGCTTTCTGATGGAGGCAAATGGCTCTTCCCACCAGCCCTGCTCCAGAGAGTGCAGGGGTGCCCATTTCTCCGTACATAACCTGCTAGAAAGGCCTGAAACAAAATGGTTTTGCTGCCAGAGGGAGCACAGCTGCCTTTTCACATCTTCTGTACAGTTTATTCTGTTATCAGAGCTCCTTCCTCCATCCTTTCTGGCAACTTTCAGGCTGATGAAATAAGCCAAATGGGTCCATATTCCATCTAAATAATACAAACAATATTCAAGCAAGGTTATAGCTGCCACAGATGAAAATATGAGATTTATGTCCCTCTGAATTCCTGTCCCTACTTTATGATTCCAGTTCTTCCAAAGAGGGTCACAAATCTACACAAAATCCCCAGGCTTAGGGTTTTGCATTCAGATCCTCTAAGATATCTAAAATTACACAAAGATGGACTGCTCCCTGTTGGCCATCCATATGCAGAGGCACAGAAACATGCATTATTCCAACACGACTGCTGAATGAATTGCCATCTGCTTTCAAGCAGCAGAAGAGGAGACATTTGTATGACCAGAATGGCCAACCACAAGACTTGTCATGGTTTGGTCCCATTCATCTCACAGACATACCAAAAGCACAGCTGCTTCTTGGAAATGGATGCAAACAATTCATTCTCTATTGGTGAACGAAGCAAGGTTGGTACCCAGGATAAGCCAGGTTGCTTAGGAGATTTGCAGTCCTTTTGGGGACTACAATGAGAACAGCTCTGGGCATAAAGGTCCTCTCTCTTCCCAGTTGGGATGGCTATTACAGAGGACACGGAAATGTTCATGAATGCTGAACTAATGACAGCCATTTGTTTTCAACAAAGACCCAGAAGTATTTTGGGGGAGAAAAGGGTGGAAATATGGGATGTCTGAGTACACAGAGATGGAGCTGAACTCAGGGATATTCCAATCCACTTCACTGCAGTCACCAAAAGCAAGACTGTCCCTCAGGGGAGATACCACCCTGCACCTACCCCCAAAGGGAACTGCTGCAACAGAAAGGCATCAGGGCTTGGAATGGTGCTCTAGATGCAATGAGATGCTGGTGCTGCACCTCAGGGATCTTCAGCCTCAGGCCAGCACTTCACTCTCCTGTGATGGAGGAGGAGGGCGTGCTGCTACCTCTGCCATGGGATGACCAGAGGGCTGCTGGTGGCAGAGAGAAGGGGGGAGCAGTGTTTGGGCAGCACTTGTTCTTTGGGGGGCAAAAGAACAGCATGTAACAGCAAGCAGGCATTGAGGTGAGCCCTGGGTGGTCAGATGGGACTCGTAACACCAGGCTCAGGGGCCAAACAGCTCCACGTGGTTCCAACGTCCTCACATCCTCCAACAAACCTCACTAAAAGGAATAAAAGCATCCACCTCGCAGCACCGTGTCTCCAACATAGAGCCTCTGCAGGAGGGCATCAAATGAGACACTGCCCATCACAGGGATGGGACACCCAGCCGCTTACCCAGCACAAAGACCTGCTTCCAATAGATACCTCTAAAAACAAGCTGTGTCTTTTGATGCTGAGCATCTCCCACATCCATCTCCATGCTGGGAGCACCCCTCACCAGCTCAGGGTTAGGTACCAACCACTGCTCTGCAGTGAATCCGCAGCGCTCCCAGCAATGCGAGGAGGCGGCTGTTACCGGGAGCAAAGTGTGGGCAGTGACTCTGTGGGCTTTTTCTCTACTGAAACTGTAATTAATGTGGATCCTGGGTGCTAAGAGCAGGGAGAAATACAGCTTCACAGCGGTTAAGACGCATCTCATTAGTGCTGAAACCACCACGTCGTCAAAATGCATGATGTGCAGCAAGGAAAAATGGTGTAATTGAATTCCCACCAAAGCACCGTTCATCTGCAGCAAATGGCACTGCCCTCATCCACGGCTCATCACAGCTGCCTGCAAATGAGGACACACTGAGCTCCCACCCATTACAGCACAGAGGAGTGGGGCAATGTGCCCAGAGCTCAGCATGGCGGATGCAGACCCCAGGGTGCCTCTAAGTGTAAGTGCCACAAGGTCTGTGTTGTGCACAGCCATAGTGATACACCCCATGGGCCAGGCACATTGGCTCGTTCTTTTTGTCAGTGCAGAAAATGTGACTAAAAACATGCCAACCATTCACCTTACCTGCATAAATCCTTTGGCACTGATTAATAAATCCTGGGTGCCATCGTTGTTTCCTTATTCCAGGCTACAAGTGGCAGTGATTGCATAAGTTAATGTAGAGAAATCTATTGAAAGCTTCTAAAGACAGCGACCAGGGGAAGAGAGCAGAGACACAGAGGGCACAGCAGTGATAATCCATTGCCTCCAGCCTTGGCCATACCTGGTGCTGCAATATCTGCATCTGACACATAGGTGGGTTCTGCCCACTGAGATGGATTCTGAGCTCCAGCTCCAAACCTGCAGGCACTGCCCCATTGCCTCGGTCCTCTCCGACATGGCCAGTCACAGCCCATCGTTTCTGTTCTTCAGATCCCATCCTTCAGCTCTAACAAGAGAATAATTTTAATTGAGGTAATTAAAAATTTACTTGCATTTGAATTTTAAGTAGGTCTTAATTGGGAGCTGCTGCGAGGAGCCCTCCAGCAGCGGCAGCACCATGAGGAGAAAGGGAGGGGGTGGGAGAGGAGGGGCAGCATTGAGGGGTGAAGGAGGGACAACAGTGCTTCTGTCACACAAGACTGTCCACTGTGGCCATGGCCAAAGTGTTGCCTGGTGATGCTTGAGCAGGATGTGCCCGTCAATGCAGCAGTGGCATGGACTCAGTGAGGCCTCTTAGCAGCTGCATGTGGGCTCCACATCCCACCCAGTCCTCACTCAGTTATTGCTGGGAGGCTCTAATTGAGCCCCCTGCTCCACCAGCTAATGGGAGCCAATTGGTCTTCTCAATGGGACAAGGATTGTGCCCAATGCTTCTCGCTCATCCCCCCACACACAGCCAGCCTGATGTTAGTGTGATGGGAGGTGTAACGCATCAGGATGATGGCCCTGCTGAAAACACCTGCTGATCAGCTCAGTGGTGCCCAGCATCACTTAATCTTGCAGCTCTGCCATCGCCATCTATTTGTAATAAGAGTATTTCCTCAGTCACAGTATTCATCGTAATGGATTTACTAAGAACAGAAGGGGAAGGGACATTCCCTCCCCCAGGACCACAGTTTGGCCCCAGCTCTCCTTACTGTGCAGATCTTTACTATTACAACTCCATCACACGATCAGAGGTTCCTCTGATGCTGACACCCAACAGAACAGTGCCATTGAGCCCCATTTACCCCAGAACCCTTCTCCTCCAAGCAGGTTTCTGGGCGCACCACTCCACCTTGGCAGCACGCCTCCCTCTCTGTGTTTGCCATGTTCTGGTTCTAATTCGTTAAGCATGAGTTGCAGCCCGGGTAATTAGATTTGTCTTCATTAGTATGGATTGCCGTACACTGCCATGCTGAAGACTTCCCTGCGGCCAACAGTGCAAGATCCCACTGGCTGCTGGCCTTACAAAGAGCAACTGAGAACCCACCTGAACTACTGAACACCCCCTGCTCAGCACATCCATCTCTGTGCCCCAGTGCTCATCTCTGTTGTTCCACCATCATTTAACCCAGCTGCCCATTTGCTCGTGGGGGACGCCTGGGCTGCAAGGGGTCTGTAAGCTACCACTCATCCCCTTTGAATTTAAACTCATGCTCCTCTCTCAGCTCCCAGTGGGGATATTGAGATGGCACCAAGTGTGCTGCGAGCAAAATAGAGTTCTCTGCAACGGCATCAGCGGGATTATGAGAGCTTTGTCAATATTTGTCCAGGATGGAGCTGAAACTGAACCGAGTGAGGCTGAGAAATAATGTCAGATATTGGATTGTGAAGTGTAGTTGATCGCCCACAGTGGCAGCTATTGAGGCAGTACCAGCTGCTAAGCTGAAAGCCCTTTTTTCCCCCCCTTTTTCTTTCCTTCCTTTGTATTTAAACTTCAAGTAAATTGATCACAAGTTATGTATTGTGCAGCCACAGGGCCGGCTGGTACAGAAAACCAGCAACCTGGAACGCTCCGCAGGGAGAGCTAATCCACAGCTTGTTCCATGCTAAGAAGGGAAGAGCAGAATCCTCCCATTGAGCTGCCCAGGGACCAGCAGTGCTCCCCTGCAGCGGAGGGATGAAGCACCAGGAGCTCAGTGCAGGACCTGGTCATTCCCTACACTAAAAGCAATGCTCTGCTTCAGTCTGTCCCTCAGGACAGTCCCCCAGTCTGCTGTTTCGGGCACACGGGTCCCCATCCCTCCCCTCTTGCACAGGGGTACACAGGTCCTGCCCCCACCTCCTGCAAGGCCCAAGCAGGGCATGGAGGCAGCAGTGATTTTTCCACTGGTCATCACAGATCTCCAGCTCAAAAATCTCAGCAAGATGCAGAACCAGAGCTGCGGGCTTGCAGGGAACTCTGTGCATGGGCCACCTGCTGCAGGCACAGCCTGAGCATCCCTGCTCCTTCCCCATGTTGCTCCCACCCTGCTCCTGCAGCCAGGTTTAGGAAGGTGCAAGAACATTGAGAGCACCTGGGAAGGCAGCAACCCCACTGCATGATGCCTCATGGACTGCAGGTCCCACTCTGCCCTGTTATGCCCCAGGGAAATGCTCCCTGAGGTGCTCCCAGACCCAATGCCTCAGGGTGAGAGCCACAACACCCAGCTCACAGCAAGCCCTGGGCACAGAGAGCAGCACAATCTGTGCAATGCTGCCACGTCTGTCCAGAGATACAGCTTTGCCTCCCAGTGTTCATACCCGATATTGCACTCTGATGGGATACACAGAGCTAACCTCGGACAGCACCAGCTGTATCTCTGGGTGATGCTCAGCCCAGTCCTGCTGTTCCTTGTGACACTCAGCCTGGGATGCTGCCAGAACCCCAGAGAAGGCTCAGTTCTAACCCTCAAGCCCTGTTTTCTCATGCCAATACCTGAGCTCCAGGAGTCAGCTATTCCTGTCCCTGTTGCTGCCCCCAGAGAGCAGAGCTCAGTGCTGTCCTTCTGCTTGGCCCTACTGGGACCCCCCTGATGCTGACCGAGCAAAGCTCATTTGTGCATGGAGATGGTCATGGAGAAAGATGGTGGACATCACAGCAAGTAGTAAGAACAGAAGCACAAGTGCAAGCACAGAGCAAAGTACAGAAGAAGCCCAAGAACTGCAGGGTGGTATAACCCAGACCAGTTGGAAGCAGCCATCACCCCCATCCTTCTCACCCATGGGGCAGCCAACTCTGCACCTTGGTGGCTGCAACTCTGAGATGAAATGGATGGAAGGACATTATGGAGTTCCCACAGGCAAGAGAAGGAGAAACCTCCAAAACTTGGGCTGAAAGTCCTGCTGTGGTTAACCAGCCCTGGGCTCAGGAGACGTCAAGCAGAGCTGAAACACCCAGAGGGGGAGATGGAGGCTTGGATGGGCTGCTGAGAGCCATGGGATCTGGAAAGCATTACTTTGATTTAATGTACCTTTGTGTTTGAAAATGAAATCAAGAGAGCTCTTGTATTTGCCACAGGGCTGAGCACAAGCCGAACGTGCAGGATTTAGAAGAGGAAGAGCTTTCCAGATGAGTAGAGTGCAATTTTGTCATAAGAACCAAAATAATGATAAAAATAACCAGCGTAGGAGAAAGGGGGCGGTAAGCACAGCATACAAATGTCAAACTTCAGATCCTTTCAGCAGAACCATAATGAAAGGGTTTTAACCTATTATATCGATTAGCGGTATTACATCTCTGGACTGAGAAGAAATTCATTCTCGTGGGGAGGCTGATTTCATACATGCTCTGCATTCAGAGGCTTTGGCAGCGTGATGAGTTTTAACTGGTAAATAAAAGATCTAATGCTGTCTAGGACTGGTTCCATTCACATAAAGCAGCACTAGGCAGAGCGATGGACCCCTTCACCCCCCTGCTGTACCAACCTCCAGCCCTGGGGGAGGACACATGCTGAGCTTTATGGTCAGAACTGCTAAGAGCAACTCCTGCAAGTGCTCTCTGCATTGCTCAGCCAGCTCTCAAAGCACAAAGATGGTAATTGGTGTGATGAACTCCTGAGCCTTTAAGGAGCCACCACACAGCAATTTCTTTCCTGACTCCCCCAACCCAAACACGCAACATAAAGAGAAACACTTCCCTGCCACTGTTGGTGGAAACACTCAACATCCCCAGGGTCAAAGTACAAATGCAATGCCCTGCCTTCTCTTCCTGTATAACATAGGTGAGCATTGCCTCCCCTGCAAAAGGCTGAAGACATCGTAAGGACAAAGCCATGATGAGGCCCATCAGTCTGGACTACATTTGCACCTTACCTGCCAGAACAACACAAAATAAACAGCAATAAATAAACAGCAACTCTTTTTTTTGGGGGGGGGGAAACAAACCAAAACAAAACCACAGGGTTAACTGAAAAATTCTGAATTTGGATCCTGGTTTTCTGCTTGCTTCCTTTGACAGCAGATCTATAGAAGAACACTGATACAGCCATAGAGGTGCCCAATGAGGGTGAGTTACCTGCCAGCGCATTGCTATCAGGGACTGCCTCCCTGAGAAGGGAGAAACCCCAGGCACTGTGGGCAGGTTGTGGTACCAGGTGGTGCCTCTGTCACTTCTGAGCTTCTACCTCATTACCCTTAACAGCAGGAGCAGCGCTGTGAGATTTCTTCTCTAACCTCAGCCTTCCTGCTCAGACACCGTGCTGCATTTGAGATGGTCAGCCATAACTTCTATAAAATACAAGGGCTTTGGTACATATTTTGTTAGCAGAGAGCACAGTAGATGTCATTTATATAACAAAAAACGATAAAACCAAGGCTCTGAGCTGTCCTTAAACCCGCTGCTTCTCTTATGAACCCAGCTTTCACTTCTCCTTAGCGTGGATTTTGATGCTGTGCTCCAGAAGATTATTAGAATGAGTGAACAGCTACAGGAGTCCTTTGGCTACTCTGCTCAGCTGAGACTCAAGGTTTATACAAGCAAATCAAAGCCAAATCATCAAAATTCAACTAGTTTTGAAGACTGCTTAAGCATCATAAAGAACTGATGACAGTAGTCACGGATGAAAATTAATCAAGATATTTAATACAGTGCAATCCATAGTAGTTTCTTAATTAAAATAACTGTGTGCACGTATCTGAATGGGTTATCAATTATCACAAAAAGCAATAAACATTGTAGTGCTATGTAGAAAAATGTACAACTGAAATTGAAATCTTCCCTACTTCCAAGATAGCATTTGTCAATTGCAGATCATTATCACCAATTAAAATGGGAATAGAGACTACGCTGTTGCGGTGACAGACACAAGGCTGGCCACACATCAGTCAAGGGATATAAATATAACTTGCAAAGAACTAAAAACCTAAAGTATTCCTGCACCTAAACACAATAAGAAGCCGGATGGTGGCTTAGGACTTTTCCTTTTTCTTTTTAAATGCCTTACAAGACTTCTAAACACACTTAAACTGACTTAAAAATCACAGAGTGCTTTTCAGCTCGTTTCAATTCAATATGGCCCAAACGTTTGAAGATGAAAATCCAGCAGTGGCGTTAGCACAGTCCAAAAGCTGAATGTTTAATTTTGCAAATACCTTATTTTTTTTTTTAACAGAAATTCAACCATAGAAACCGCAGGCAATTCCCTCTGCTCCCCACTCTTTCCTTTGCGCAGACCACGCTATGCAGAAAACAGCAACGCAGCTCCCACTGCTTCAGGTTAAAATGAAAGATAAAGACATTTTACTTATGCTTTCTCCTCAACACGATATATTTGCACCCAGAATAGGTAATCAAAGTCTTTTTCCAGCCGATTGCTGCTGTGGTTACATGTTTCCTGCCCAAGCTTCCAGCTCTTTCATGTCATCATCCTCTTCTTCCTCTTTCTTCTTGGCTGCAAGATATTAAAAGAAGATCCATGAGTTACAAATGGGAACCTTGGCAGAATCCTGCAGCCACCAACCAGTAAGGGAGACACCAGCTGGCTGAGGATGCTACCTTCTTCAACTAAACCAAATGGTACCTTCTGAAAATCCACCACGGGCTGCAATTTCTGAAGGTTAACACTGTAAATGAGGAAAATTAATAGGAAAAATGCAAATGCAAATGAAGGTATGTGTACACCCAGTGGTATCTGCTGGTTGCTGTAAGCACCACACCATACAGCAGGGACACCCTGAGCCTCCAGCTTGAGTACCTCCTAGCAGGATACAGTTTCTTACAGCAGCTTATCACCAGTATCACAGTCTCACAAATAAATTCCTCACTGCATCAGTAGATCCTCAAACTGCAACGATACACAGAGGGTAGCAGGTTTTGGTATGGCCTTCTGTCCAGCCCTTCTGTCTGTTATGCTCTTTGAGGGGCTGAGGAGCTAACAAACCAGGTGCTGCATCCCCTCTCTTGCCATGATCTGGCTGGGTGCAGATGTGAAGCAGCAGCCTGCACATGTTGCTCTGCAGTTGGTTTTGGTCCCTCCAGGGGGGCAAACAATGCTGTCTGTTCTAATACAGTAAATCTAATTTCTGGAATGAAAACCATTAACTCAGCAAAAGATTTTAACCCAGAAAATGCTACAGCAGCTTTGGAAAATACAGAAGGGGAAGGGGAAAAGATCCTCTTCAGACAGTGTTCAAGCTTCAAAATTGCCTTGTTTCTAAAAGGGGAAAAAAAAAGAGTCAAATAATTCATGTTCAGAATGGCTTGTGTCATCTTAATGACATATTCACATCAAAGGGAACGGAGTCAGCTTTAAGTCAAACTCAAAATCTACTGCTTGTACAAGTTTGGAATTCCTTTTTCTAAATTAAGCTTATCCAGTCTCAGCTAAACAGAAACAGCTTTTGCCTGAATTCCTCCAGCCATCAGTACAGCTGGTAGGTAACAAAAACCCTCCTCATGTAAACTGATTACTTCAAAATCCAGGCAGCTCCTCAGAACTGGAAAGGCAGGAAAACTCATGATCACTTTCTATTAAATGAATAAAAAGGAGGTAATGGAGTCAATCCCACCACAGCATGCACCTGAGCTGCCAGGTAAAGCAGTCCCACTGGAAGTCAGTAATGACCCAAAGTACTTTTAATCCTAATGCAATGCAAGAGGTACCTTTAGTTTCAGGTTGGTATGTTTTAATGACAACAAACTTCATGAAAACAGCTACACAGTAAAAAGTGCCCAGGTTTATCTAAAAACTGATTTTCCTGCTGTTGAGTCTGAATTTGGATTAAGGCACTGATTCAAGATGCTTTAACACAACTCCTGCTCTCTCATCAAGACCTGTCAGCCATTCTGCCTCACAAAACAGAACTAGAAACAAACACAAGATCAGTTACATCTAAAAGAAACAGCACACAAGAAGAAAACTTCACAACAAGCCACCTGAAGCAGAACCTTCTTGTTTGCCATTGAATGTTGCTTCCCAGGTCTTCAATTATCCCAGAAGCAGCAAGATAATTACAAATACACTGACAAGCAGTTGGGAATATTCCCACCCTCCAGCTTTTTGGACCTCTTTTCCCTCTAAGAAAGCACACGAGAGAGCTGCAAAGTCTACAACTTTCTTGGAATACCTTATAGCAAATTGAGCAAAACAGAGAGCAAAACTTCACATCCTGTTAATGCATGCCAAAGGTGTTCCAAATCAACTACATTTCTTGAGGAATCACTTCTAGTCCACAGAAGTAATTAGTGCTGTTTGAAAAACAGCTTTGACCTGTCTGTGCAAATGCTAACACTTCTTGGCCACTCTTCACGTTACATTATCATACCAGTTTTTGCTAGATATGTGTGCTGTAAAACTGGCATGACCACAAGTCTGCTTGAGTAGGTGCAAACCACAGACAAAGAAGACAACACTGGTCCCCAAGTAGGGGACTGAGGATAAACAAGTTAGGTTCTTCCGAAAGCCAGAAGAACAGGAATCAAAGTGAAATAAAACAAGGAAGTAGAGTTCAATGTGGGTATCTAAACCAGCCTGGAACTAATTCTAAGAGCCAATGAGCTCGAACTCAACTCCCTTTCCATTAGACCTGTAGGCTGTTGGTCAGGATGACTTCCTGGATCAGCAGCAGTCAGCAGGAGGCTGCTGCTGGCTTCCCCCTTCTGCATCTCCACTCTATCCTGAGCATCATTCCCAGCAAAGTTAAACTTTGGAAAGTGAAATGAAGGTGCACTGTAACAACCCAAGGTGTTTCTGATCCACACTTACCCGGCTTTGATGGTATTGATATTGAGGGCACATTTGGTAGTGGTACTGTTTCGGGACCACTTATTTCCAGCAAGTTTTTGTCTAATTCTTCTTGTTCTAGTTCCTCTAGTTCTGCCATGAGTTCATCCTAGTTTTATAAAGGGAGAAGAAAAAATAAGAACAAACTTTTAGATCATATTTACTATCAAGCAGGCTTAGCCAGCCATGTTATTGCAGAATAGCTTAAATGCAGAGATCAGCAGATAAAGAGCCTGAATCTTCATGTGAATTCCCATATTCCTCTCTTGGAGAAGACAGCAAAGATATGCAAGTCCAAATATTATCAGATCAGGTCATCCAGACCATCCTCAGCATAAAGTCAGGTTCATAGCTGTTGTATGCACTGGCAGAAATAGCATGTAACAAATTCCAGGAGAGATTTTCTATCCCACTGCTATTCCTAGAAACACATGATATGCAGATCTTGAGAGAAAGATTTCATTTAAACAGAAGAAAATTCAAAGCATACCTCATCAAATTCTTCCCCAAATCCTACTGGCTTCGAGATGGCTGTTGAAATCTCATCTGCCAGCTCTTGCTGCTCCGCAATGTCCTGCATTAATTCATCTACTTTATCAATATCCCTATAAAACAAAGGAAAGAGGAGGTCACTATCCCCTTACACCTCATTCCCCACTGTCAGTAAAGTTATGCATGATTTCTTGTTTCACTTCCCAAAAGCTGAGCTCACAGCAGTTACATACAGAGGCCTCATCTGGAAAGGTCCTGGCTTGTATTTTTGATATTAATAATCATTTGCTCTGTTTCCTGTTCCAGCATTATTACATTACATCTACAATATTTGCTTTTGGAAGAAGTACAACATTCCCATAGTGCTTTAATTATTGCTACATACAAAAAGTCCACGGCAAAAAAAGAAGCTTAACCCCCCCCTTGAGGCTGGAAACGTGCTGTGTACAGGTAGATCCATAGGTGGGTATGCCCTCATATGTGCTTTAAACCCCAGTGGTGGCAACCTTCTGCTGGGCAAATACTGTATGTGCCACGAGTGGCTTCATGGTGTGTGAAACAATGCCAAACTGATGCTTCATATCTTGGTCAATATCCACATATACTTAATGTTTTACTTGTATTAAAGTTATAGACTTTTTAAAAGAAGATTTTACTGCATTGGCTCTGTTACTTGTTATAAAATATGTGGTATTCAGCATATCAAACAAATGCCAAACTAAGGGTCCTACAGAAGGAGACGGAGCGGAATAACTTACATGTTGTCATGGGCAGCTTTCATAGCTTTAGCAGCAAAACCCATATTCTTAAGCACTTCAGTGTTGGTGTTGGCATTCTCCAGGGCTTCCCTCTGAAATTCGATCGTGGACAACGTGCCATCTATCTGTGCAAGCTGCTTCTCATATCTCTTCTTACGCTTAAGGGCCTGAAGAGCAGCTGAGCAAAGGAAAGAAAAGAAGGATTTGTGAGATCTGTGTTGCAGCCAGACACTGTTTTGTACTAAATGCTACTCGGTACACAGCAACACTCAGCACACTGTATTGTTTGTCTTATGGTTGCCTACTTGCTTAAAGCACTGGCCATCTGCAGCTGCCAGAAGGATGTAGGTCGAGATGAGACTGAAGGACTGGCAGCTCAGCCAGCTGTAACAAGCCACAGCACAGAGACCTGGCTGCAGCAAACAGCACGCTTCAATACACAATCTGATGCACTCAGAAACATCTTTGTTCCCCCCAGTACATCCCAGCATGGTTGCTGGTGCAGTGACCGTCAGTTGAGGTTACAGTGCTGCTGTGCAGCTGCTGGTAGTAGAAACTCAGTCAAATAGGAAGCAAGACAAAGCTCTCTTTGCTTTGCTGCTGGATGCTGTGATGTACATATCTATAAACAAACGTTGTGTGCGTTTCATGTCACTCCTGCTACAAGGAGTTACAGCCCACATTGCAGCCTGGTGCATGCTCCCTTCTGAAATACAGTGCACACAAGCTGGATTTACCAGTAATCCTGCCTGTAAGTAGGTAAAGGTTCAGTAGGAGCAGCACCATGGGCAAAGTGTTACCAAGCACAGAGCACCACTGTCTGATGAGCAACAACCAAGTGCAACATCAAGTGAAGCATACAACTACAACTTCCTCCATGGCACTTCTGCTTCTGACACAGTCTTCTTGTTCACCGTGTGACAGGCTTGGACACATAATATGTCCATCTTGTTTAAATGTTCCCTGGGTCTCCACACAGACCGGCTCTGAAAGAGTGGTCAGGCACTGGAATGGGCTGCCCAGGGAGGTGGTGGAGTCACCGACCCTGGAGGTGTTCAAGGAACGTTTGGACGTTGTGTTGAGGGATATGGGTTAGTGAGAGCTACTGGTGATGGGTGGATGGTTGGACTGGATGATCTTGTCGGTCTTTTTCAACCTTGATGATTCTGTGATCTCAGCTCCAGAATGAGGATTAAGCCTGCAGGCAAAGCTGGCAGACATCTCGTGTATTGTCAGGTGCCATCTTGAGAAGCCTTCAGTATAACACCCCAGCATCTTCAAGAGGAACTCATCCCTTCAGTCCTTTAAGTGGCCATAAATATGCTCTGATTAATTTCCAATTCCTGCAATGTACTGGAATAGCAACACTGAACAGAGAACCACTTTGTGCAGCTATGGCTGAAGTTGCCAAACACCCTGCAAGGACCAAGGGCTGATGGAGCAGATGCGACCAGATTGACAAACAAAGGTCACCCCAACTGCTCCAACACAAGCCCAGTGCCAAACCCAAGGCACTTCAATGCACCCCACCCCAATGATGGGTAAATCCCCCACTATTCTGGGCCCAATCTCACAGCTGCTTTCATTTGGCACAAGCAGGAACAGGACTGAGTTCTCATGTCACACAAAGGCCTGCACGTGCTCTCCAGAATGGGACACAAAACAGATATTGGGTTGAACATTCCAGCTTGATACGAAGCACAGAGTGAAAAGCAAAGCACTTCTGGTACATTCAGTCTGGTTAACTTTGCACTCATTGTTTAATTAAGTTATCATACAAAGAAAAAGCTGTCAGTACCATTGAAACACTGGCAGATGCTGGGAAGCATCAAGTAGAATTCACGCTCAGGTTGGAAAAGACTTTAAAGATCATCGAGTCCAACCACTAACTGACCATCCTAGCAATGAAACATCCTTTATTGAGTGTTTTGTGCATCAAGGAGAATAATAGCACAATGAGAGACCTTATAACCATTACACAAACCCAAGTACAACAATTTATGTACAGCTCCCCACTGTAGCTTTCCCTAAAGACAGGGAAACACCTACATTTCCTTCTTGTGCACTTTCATAGCAAGCAGCTCATGCAACACTGCAAGCATCGCTGTGTAAGGGCATGTGTGATCAGGAGCAGCCAAAAAGTGTCAGCAGACACTTCTGCTTCCCTCTCTGCAGTCAGGGCAATGCAAGGACAAAGCTTCCCAGGATCTGAGTGCCCATCTGCACCCAGCTGATGAGCAGGGGGTGGAAATGCCCACGTTTCAGCTGCCTGAAAGGAGCACAGAGCAACAAGAGATGCAGGGCATGCACAGCGCTTCTGTGCCTGGGCACGTTAGGATGGATATCCAGCACAGAGCAATGAGCATCAAATTAATATGTGGGCTTCTGCAATGAAGAAAACCTTTCAGAACAGACTGGTCTGCAACTAAAAAGCACTAAGGAACAGACAACAAAGTACTTTGTGTCTCGACTGAGACAATCACAATCTCTTGCAATCTATTCCCATCCTTGTCCCCTTGTTAACTTAGGTCACATTTGTGTCCAAGCTTGTCACAGTTCAGTTGGTTCCCATCTCCCTCCTAGGGCTGATTTCTCCCTTCTCAGGTTTCAGGAAGAACACAGCACTCCCAACACCCCCAGCACGGAGTTCTGAAGGAAATTCAAGAGTAAGGGCAGCCCTGGGGCTGGCAGGAGAGCTGCACAGCCTTACAGAGCAGCCCACACATCGGGAGAGCCTCCAAACCCCACTGGAAACACACCAGGAACAGCTTTTGCCATTGCAAACAGTGGGCTGCAAACGTACACGTTGCTGTCACGCTTCACAGGGTGGTGGTACCTGATGGGAGTGCAGATATCAGGGCACAGCTCTGAGCTGGCACTGTTGCCCCTTTGCTCTCCTACTCAAGCTTTGATTTCTGAAGACAGATGAGTGGTTCTCCTGCCTTTACCTTGCAAAGCAGCCTTTACCACCTGCATAAACACCCCCTGAAATCCTCCGTACTGCCTGAGATACACATTTTTATCACGTTTTCAATGAAGTCAGAGCAATGAAAGCTTATTCCAAAAGGAACTGCATTAAATCTTTTCTATCCACAAAATCAGTTTCCAGACCTTGAAATAAATCTGAAGGAGAGGCAGTTGGCCATGGATGCATCTTCCAACATTGCAGTATTTCACGCGTGTGCAAGGAACGCACGTGTCCCTGAAGTCCAAGCATACCACAGCCCATCTCTGTTCCTCCTAAGGACAGCTATTGCCTCTAGCAGTCATGGTATAGGAGGGCTCTGGGCTGGCACCTCTAATTACACCTTTAGTTCTTCCAAGGTAGCAGTGACATCAGCAGGTGCTGTAATTTCACACCTTTAATGGCCATGAAACTGCTCCTGCAGGACCCACCAGCACTGATACTGCTCTGAGCATTGCCCCCAGTCAGGCTCACTGCACTCCCCAGCTGCAGCCTGCTGCCAGACACTATGGTAGCACATTTTGCTGTCAGGAGCTGACAATTTCCTTACCTTAGAATAAATAAAGTATAAATAAAAAGCTGGGTAAGGTTACAGGATCACTGGAGCAGCATCTTACAGCAGCTTCTATGAAGTGCTCAATATATTCAGAAAGAAATAAGGACTGAGAGTCATTCCCTTCACTTTGTGTGCTGTGTATTTCTTTGGAGAATACATACCTTTGCACTGAGCAAGGGTTAGCACTGGGTATTTCTTTACCTAAAAGCAGCAGGGCTTTGGGTGTGTTAACTTTCATTAAACACCACCAGCCCTATAGCAAATTACTGCTGCTGGACAAGCAGTTCAGCAATCCTACTGAACTAATACTTTTAAATAGCAAGAGTAGGAAAGTATAGATTGATGTGCAGAGAAAACAAAGAACTCGAGACACTTTTCCACCTACGTGCAACCACAGGCTGTGCTAGCAAAAACACATCCGTGCATGGGGAAGGCAGGCAGACCGGTTCCTTCAGCAGAGGGAAAGCATTTGGGAGCTGTGCTGAAATTAAGCCGTGCTTTCACAGGGGTAGCTGTGAGCCCAGGAACTCCTCTCACAGATGCACATGAAATGCCTGCTCACTGCCACTGGAAGAAATAGAGACCACAGCCTGACATTGGGTCACCATCCCACACGTTGCATTGCACACCTGACTGGGAACAGGAGATACATCATTATTTTTGCTGCTTCTGAAAATGTGATTCCATTTTCCTGGCACCTGCCTCAGCAGAAAACGTAATCACCACCGACACCCCTGCTGTCCTTGAAATGAGATAAACTAGAGGCACTACTCAGCATAAGAAGCAATTTGCTCCTTGCTTTGCAGCTGTTGAGAATGAACAAACTGCCTGCAGTATTCCCAGAGAACTCAAGAAGTTCAAGCAAAACCCCCAGTGCTACAGACAAAAAGGCAGGTGTAAATCCAATAGAGACAGATCCTGCCACAGTCTTACAAAATTCTTCCCTACCTCTGAGTTTAAGCTTGAATAAATACATCTGTGCTGAAGTTTGTTAGCCCAGAAAGCTACTGCCCAGCTGAATGCCCTCCTTGGTTCAAACTTAACCCAGCAGCAAGGCATCAAGTGCACCCTGAATCTGCAAACCTGCTGCATGTACCTGGGGAGAGCCCAGAGGTCAGATCTCTCCATTTCCAAAACCTTTTGGGGTACTTCCAGAACCAGATGTTACAGCTGCAATGCACCCTCACCTTGCACGCTTCTGCCTGGAGATTGTCGTGGTGCTTCCTGCCCTTCACAGGGCTTGCCCAGCATGCCAGCAATGAAAGAGGAGGGACATGAAGGTTTTGGGCAATGCTGCCAAGCAGACCTTGCACAAGGGATTGCAGAGGAAGAAATAAGCACGCTCAGTGAGCCAGTACACAAGGCTATTGCTAACTGGCTGCCCATTCATTTCTGAGCTGCCTTCAGCTGAGGTGACTGCACAGCACCAAGTATCAGAGGTCCAAGAAGACAGCCAGGATTTTAAGCTTTGTGGTGTGATAGTGGATGGGAGAAGGAGGCAATGAAACATGGATAAATATAAATTCACACTGCCTCCATGGCTAACAGAGGGCAAAGCAGCATGACTGCTTTTCCTATGAAGGCCACCCCCTAAGACCTGTGATGTCTGGCAGATACACCCAGGCCTATAAATTACTTTATGCTGGAGGTCTGCAGCCATTATCACATGTTAGTCCCTGGTAATGGAGTGAACATCTCCCACAGTTCACAAAGCTGCCAGCAGCCTCAGTCCCTCTTTTTTGCAGGAGCATTTGACACAATTAGTGCCTGGAGCTCAGCCTTTTCTCCCCATTCATCCTCCTGTGCCTGTCTGCTAAGCATTAGCAGAGCTCCCAAACCCTCTCCTCAAAAGGCAGGCAGCTTTTTTCAGCTTTTTCCAGCTTACAGATTAAGTGCCTGTTTAAAACTACTTGAACAAAGCATCTAAATCCAGGCAGAGAATAGAAGGTTTCTGTCCTCTCTGTATTTAAAACAAGATTACAACTTCCTTCTGAAGAAAGTACTGCAAGAACATTTAGTCCATTCTGCTGGAGATTAAACTAAACAATAAGGACTCCTGGTTTACAAACCTACAACTGAGCAAGGGGGAAAGAATAATAAAGGACAAAGCATCTCTGTGTGACAGCAATGCATGTTCTGAGCCGTATGACTCCCACACAGCATGGCCTGCAGCACATCACCCAGCAGCACTGCTCTGTGCCATCAGCACACACCTGGCTGCATGGCACTGCTGTCCCCATGTCCCAGCAGCAGGCAGCCCCACCTCCACCACGCTTCCTTATTGCCTGTGAGTCACCAGCACCGAAAGTGCATTTCCAAAGGTCAGAACCCATGATTGCAGTGTCATATGCTCCTGAGACGGTGCCTAACGTGCTCAGGTTTGGCATTACAGACTGAAACACACCATGCTCAGACCTGGCAGCGAGTCACCTCCTCCTCTCTGCAGAACGTGATTCCCTTGCCCCTTAACGCCAAGACAACACTCCTCTGGTCAACAAACCCACTAAGATAAGCTCCTGGACAGTTTTGTCTTCTTTCCCCTTAAGGCCACTGGATTAAGTTATTCTCCCCCACCCTTTCAGCCTGCTACAAAAATGCTGCTGTTAATCATCTGCACCTTTTTCACATCCCAGTGAGATATTTTATCCATCCAACAATGGACCCATCAAATCCAGGTTTTTCCACCTTGGAGAGAAGGATGTTGTTTGGGACCGTGTCTTCACCTTACTGAAGACCAAACAGATGACATCAGAGGCTCTTCCCTCAACCACTGACAGTTATCACAAAAAGCGATAACACTGGTCAGGCAGGACCTGCTCTTGCTGCAGCCATGCTCCTTCACTCCCATGTACATTAACACAGCTTCCAGGAGGGTCTGCTCCACGATCCTCCCCAGCACAGAGTTGAGGCTGACAGGTCACTTGTTCCTTGGGTCATTATTTCTCCCCTTCTTAAAAACAAGCACAACATCACCTTTTTTTTCCAGTCACCAAGTCCAGTTCCATCTAGACCCTGGCCTTTTTGACCCCATCTCTACACAGACTAGCAATATCCCCATACTTCTCCAGGTTATCTGTTCCTACTTCCACTGCCTGTTGATTTTCCTCTCGCTCTCCAGTTCAACCAGCAGGTCCCAGTTCAGCCATGCCAGCCTCCTGCCTTCCTTTTCTGACTTCTTACACCTGGGGATGGAGAACTCTTGTGCTTCCCTAAAGATCTGCCAGCTCTGGTCTGCTGTCGCATCCATGAGGACAGGTTCCAAGGGGATTTTAATGACTAGATCACTCAAGAGGTGGAAGTTGGCTTTCCTAAAGTTTCTCCAGGCAGAAAGGTTTTCCATTTGTATAATGAAGTATTTTCTCCTTACAGCTAATCTAAACCTCCCCTCCCTTAGTTCAAAGCCACTACTCCTTGTCCAATCCCTACATCCTCTGATAAAGGATCCTCTCCATCTTTCCTACATGGCCCCTCTAGGTACTTGAAGGCCACTTTAAGGTCTCCCCAGAGCTTCTCTTCCAAACTATGGCAATGGGTCACTGCAGGAACACAGACTGATGCAAAAACCCAGCAGGAAGGCAGCAGCAGCCATGAAATTGGGTTCTGATTTCAGCCCTTGTCTGCTGCACACAGGAATAAATATACAAGTCCCAGCATGAGCAACCCTGTTTATTTGGACAACACCAACCCAAAATGCTACAGCCGACTGCCAGCCAGCTGAGAGTTAAAAGGCAACAACTGTCGGTATAATTAGGCCATACTTATATGAGCATCTATAAACAGAGCACTGGAAAGGTTTCATTTAAATGATGAACATGCAGGAAGCTGCAGCAGACTCCTCCCAACTGGATTTCCATGTATAAGGGTGTAATGGGCAGAACCACCATTGCCTCTGTCCCAGCCAGGCACAGAACTTCACCTGTGGGAACCTCCTCCTGCCTGACACATAGGTTAATGTGGGTGCTTCACTTCCCACTAGGAAGGTCACAGCACCCCAGGTTCATCATGTGGGACTCATGAATGGCAAAGAGAACTACCTAGGCAAGCAAAAACCCTTGTCCCAACCAGCATCAGGGCTACAGATGTCCTGCTCACCAATGAAGCACAGCCGTGTCCTTCACTATTACTTTATGCCTGAAAGCACTGCAGTTTCTCTAGAAGAAACAGCGATCCCTCTTGCTTCCAAGGTCCTGCTGAAGTCAAGAACATCACAGTGCCCTTTAAGCTGGGAAGCATCACAGACACACCACGTGTCTTCCTGTAGAGGGCTGCTGTAGTTACATCAGAGCAAGTTCCACATCCTGCAGCCCAATGCAAAAACATAGCTGGCATTCCAGCAGCAGGGAGATTCCCCTGACCAGCAAGTGCTGCTGGAGGGGAACCAGTTGGAGAGGGGCACACGGGTGGCTGAAGGGCCAGCAGGGCTTGGCAAGGAGACCTGAAGGAAGCAAGCACGAAGCCCAGGAACACAGCTCCAAATGCATTCTGCCAGCTAGAAACAAGCAGGCAGTTTGCTGAACAGTCCAAGGATCTAAAGGAGGTTTAAACCAAATCAGCACTTTGCATGACCTGCAAATTGCAGTCGTGAACAGCACAGAGCCCTTACACAGGCTTTAGCAACTAGGGTTGAGGCTTCATTGGGTACTGGAGTCCAACATCTAATGCAAGGGGATAGAAAAAGCAATTAAAACAAGCCGGGTGGCTGCAGACATACCAGGTGTGCTCTCTGACAGAGCATGAAGCAGAAAAGGAACACGGGACGGATGTATTGCAGCCAAATGCAGTTACCAAAACACACCTGGCAGAACTACAGGCTTTTGGCTTCCATTTGTGGAGCTTGTTGAAGTTATTTAAAAGCTATTAGTGAGTACACCCCAACTGTTGTACACAACAGCAACCTGACTCAAAAAGCCTCTGTTCAATGTAGAACTGTGAACTAAAAGCTTCCTCTTGCTTCTAAGCACCTATTTAAAAAGAGTAATTAGCACCACTTTTCAGAGCCAGGTGTTTTGGCATTCAACTCATTAATCTCAAAGCAAGACAAAGGATTCTGCCTGCACTTGGCTTCCATCAGTGCTCACCCTGGCGCTGGGGCTGCAGGTAAGCACCTGGAAGGGGAGGATGCATTTTAACACAGCCTGAGACTGAAAGCAGGGGCACAGCAGGCTGCGATGTGACAAGGGCTGGGTAGGGTTTGCTACAGGGCTGTTGCTATCTCTATATCAGCATCTGATGATTTCTGAAAACAAAACCAGGTTTGCATTAAGTGGTTCTAGATGCAGACGTCACTAATCTCAAACCTCAACAACAAACTGCCACAAACCTCAAGCAGAGCCTTAAAAAAAAAATGTATCTGCACACAGTGTTTAAGTCAGACAGGATCATGGGGCTCTCCAGCCTCTGCCCATACCCAGGTCTCAGGGTGCAGCTTTCTTTTACTTGAATTCCAGACAACCACAATATTTCAAACCAATTGAATATCTACATAAAGGAACCCATGCCATCATGCAGCCATGCTTCCATTTTGTAATTCACAATCAGCTGCTCCCCCTTTCTGGGAGGCCCCACAGACTGCAGCACAATGCCCACCAACCACCAGCAGGCCCCACTGCCCTCCTCCTGCCAGCTCCAGCACTCCTGTGGGCAAGAGAAAATTGCTTTTATATCTCTTTTAAGGGTTGGCTTTTGGCTGAAACACCACCCAACCCAACCCACACAGCACCCAACTAATGCCAACATCAGCACAAAGGAGCCCCGGACCCTTGGGGCAACCTTTGGGGACAGCACATAGAGGAGGGTGGCACGGTTTGTGTTCCTGCTCTACCTGGCAGCACCAAGACCTGCCAATAGACAGAGGTGGGCAGAAAACCTGGACTTCTGGCTCCAGCTTACACCCAGCTTGTGTGTTTACTTTCCTATTTCTGGTGTGGGGTGGAAAATAGGAGTGTCCTCTTTCCAGGAAAAGCCTGAATTACACAGCAGGAATTTAGCTGCGCTCTTCAATCCATTTTGCACTCAGTCACCAGTGCCAAAAAAAAACCCCAACAAAACAGTCATTTGTTCTTTTACTGTGATGGAAAAAAACTTCCACCTTAGAGAGAAAGAAAACACTGCCTAATAGAAATCAGAGCAGATAGGAAATCCATAGAACAGCCATCTCCTGCACGTTAGACTCATATTTGCTTACTGCTCGTTCCACTGTTTCTCATAGGCAGGAACATAACGGCACTGAGTTATTCTGCACCCAAGTGGGTTGAGCACAGGTTTCCCATCCTGCTGGAATGTTCACGTTGAAATGTAACTAGAAGAGACAACAAACAGATTCTGAAGTGTTACACCAAAGAGATCAGGGATCCAGAACTCACTGCTTTCATTTACAGATGCTGCTTCCCTGTAAATGCAGACCACAAGAAAAGGAGTTGAACTGGAAAAGCAGTGATTAAAATCACCCTGAGCCATCCCGAAACCAAACACTGAGTGCCAGAACTTCACATCCCTTGGACAGAGTCAGCAGTTTGCTTTGTTCTGGGATGCTGGGGTGTCTGACCCAACTACTGCGCTCACAGCTGCACTTCTTGTGTTCAAGGGGAAGTGGATTTAAGTTGAAAGAGGGAAGATTTAGGTTGGATGTTAGGGGGGAAGTTCTTTACTAGGAGAGTGGTTAGGCCCTGGAACAGGCTGCCCAGGGAGGTTGTGGATGCCCCGTCCTTGGAGGTGTTCAAGGCCAGGTTGGACGGGGCCCTGGGCAACCTGATCTAGTAAAGGTGTATGTTTGGTGGCCCTGCCAGGCAGGGGGGCTGGAACTACATGATCCTTGAGGTCCCTTCCAACCCGGGTCATTCTGTGATTCATGCAGGACTGACTTTCAGCACAGATTTCTATCTCGTAAGGTATCCAAACCACACCGTGCTACTGCTAATTTGATTCGCTGTGTGAATTAGGTCCCTCACTCATAAGCAACAGACAAGGTGTAAACAGACTGACTGTTTAAAGGAGATAAAACACAAGCACAGCCCAACGTCCTCCCAGCACAGTGCTCACTAGTACCATCCCATCTCTTTGGTACCATCCAATGAGCACATTGGAGCTGTAAGCTCTGCTCTCCCCATCTTGCTGCAGGATGGCTGAGCTGCCCAGTGCTTCCTTCTCCACCTCCCAGGAGCTGCTGGGTACTGCAGCCTAATGACAGCTGGCAAAGTGAAAGCAAAAACTGCTGCTTGTTAAAACACCAATACTGAAGCCCTTAAGGCCTGCTCAGTGAGTGCTGAACTGCTACAGCTACGCAGCCAGATCAAAACATTTCAGCATAGTGTGAAAGCCCACCACGTCATGCGACAGGGCAGACTGGAGGGTGCTTACACCACCTACTCACTCATTTTAACTTCCCCAAGCAGTTGTCTGGCTGCACAGCCTACATATCCAACCTGCAGACGACAGGAAGTACTCACAGAAGTTCATAAGCTGTTAAAACCCACCACACACTTGGTACGTGCCCAAGAATCACAAGTAAGTGAACTTAAGAAGTGAATTCATTAATAAGTGTGCTGTCAATTGGTTTCACTTCCTATATTTCAACTGTATCAAAAAATAATCAAAATGGGTTTTGTTTGCCACCACAACTCCGCCCCCAGCCTTTCTCAATTTCACAGCTCCTTAATCAGGATCCTGTTACGCTCAAGACCTCGATGTGCTTGACCCAGAATCCTGCAGTCAATGGGCAGCTTGGCCTTCCCTGGGCATTCAGCATCTGCAGCACGGACAGAGCTGAGGAGCAGGTGAGCTGCAGTGTGGCAGGGTAAGGAGCTCAGCAAGCAATGGGACATAGAGAACAACACAAGTTACATGGGATCACTGAAAGAGGATGCACGTTTTAGTTCTTTCCAGCTCACTACCAAAAATACCACAAGAAACTCTGTCATATTACATCTATTGCAATAAATTGGATGGAGAAACTGATGGTGAAGTTCACAGAACTCCTCAGAAGGACCAACCCTGGGAATAGAAAGGCCAGAGCCAGCCCTGCTCCACTGTGCCACCACCGAGAAGCCCTGGAGCTACAAAGGAGACCCGACTGCTGACTGAACAACAGGAAGGAGCTGCAGGAAGAACCTGTTGGGTGGCCAGGCTGGAAGTCCAGCTCTGCACTGAGCCGGCATCACATCACATCACATCACTGCTGCCTTCCATCCTCCTGCTCTGACACCGCCCAGAAGGGCAACGTCAACACGGAAACCCCAACCAGCCACCCGGAACGCGGTGCAACAGCCCAGGAGCCCGTGGGCACACAGACACACACAACAGAACTATGAAGGCTGGAAAAGACCTCTATGATCAGCAACCCCTCGGAACACACCGACCCTCAGCTCCACATCCCCACGGTTCTCCATGGGCAGCTGTGTCACTGTGTTACAGCTCTCCCTGCTAAGTTTCCTAATGCGATGCAGGCTGAGAGCTGAGGCCCCACCACCCCTCGCAGCCCCGGTTCCTCACCGCGCTTGTTCTTGGTGCCGTGTTTGCGGGCGGCCGCCAGCTCCTGCTCGATCTTCTTCTCCAAGAACTCCTGCTTCTTGCTCAGCATCTCCTCCGTGTCCCTCAGTCTCTGAATGGCCTCCTGAGGTGACGGGCCCTTCCCGGCCCCCTTCCCTCCGGCCCCGGCCCCGAACAGCTTCCCCAGTAGCCCCGACATGGCTGCGCTGTGCCGGGCCGCGCTACCAGGCGATGGCGGCGCTCCCTCCCTTCACTTCTCTCCCGTCACTTCGTGCCCCTCTCGGATCTCCCGTGGTGCAGCCCGGCCTCCTGTCCGCCCGCACAGCCCCACAACGCCCGCACCGACCCGCTCCGCCGACACCGGCCGCTCGCTCAGGCTCGGGCCCACACCCCGCCCCACCGCGGCCAACCCTACGCCGCATACAACCCCCAGCATGCACCGCGGCGCAGCGCCGCTCCGACCAAGCACGGTCTCACGAGAGGCATGCTGGGAAATGTAGTGCGGCGCGCGGAGAACGGCGGGAAGGGGCGGGGAGCGGCGGGCGGCCGGGAGGAACCCGGAAGTGGCGTCGTGTGGTGAGTGACGTTAGTGCGCGGTGACGTCAGCGGATGAGCGGTCGCCATGGCGACGGCGCGGGGCCTGGGACGAGGAAGAGGAGGAGTTGTAGGCCGCGGGTATTTCCCTGTGCTGGGAGAGATGGAGCCGGGCTGAGCGCGGCTTAAGGCCTGATGGACGGCAGTGCAGGATTGTTCAAAGCACAGAGCCCAGTCCAGGCATGGACACAGGCTGACTGCCATGCAGTGAGCACAGCACTGCCTCCTGTGCAGCCTAAATACAGAACAGCACCACACATCGTTCACACAGAATCACAGAATGAGCCGGGTTGGAAGGGACC